>NC_081824.1:114274161-124274161 GCF_030867095.1 Alligator mississippiensis | reverse complement strand
TATTAATCAGGCAACCTTATAACTCTATTAATATACAAACTATTGCTTCAACTTATTCACATAAACTATAAGGCACAGTCTACAAATATAACCAGCAATCCTTAAACTACCTGGGTGCCCTCCAGGGCAGGGACCCCACTCCCAAGGTACCACTACAGGAAAAGAGGTGGGGGAAAAGAAAAGGAGAGAGAGACCCCAAAGACTCCTAAGCTGCCCCCTATCACCCAGGAGCGGCCCATGTGGTGCCCCTTCGCAACCCTGGGGGGTCCCTCCCCTGTTGGGACCCTCTCTCCAGGGTAACTTACTACTCCACAGTCCTGTAGGGTTGCCTCCTGTTCTTCAGGTCGAGCTCTGTTCTCCACTGGGCTTTCCTGCTCCCCGACTCTACTGCCACTGGCCTAGCTTAGGGCCGCATGCACCGCTGTGTGTAGTGGGTGCTTTGCCCTTGTGCTAGGGGTTGGAGGCCCAGACAGCCTTGTGCAGCACCAGGGCTTGGTCTGCTCTCGGACCCTCTGGGCAGCATTGTCTGCACTGAGCTGCTGTCCCGAGCCACCTTGAGCAGCTCCCAGGGTCTCTCACCCTCCATGCAGCGCCTCCTGCACCGAGCTCCCAGCCTTGTGCTGCGGGTTGTGGACCTGAGCCACCCCAATGGCTCCAAAGATCCTGCTCCATGCACCAGCCTGTGCACCATGTCTCTGACCACACACCAGAGGTTGCAAACCCGAGCCCCCTCATGCAGCTCCCAGGGTCTGGACGTTGTGCACTGTGCTGCACACTGAGAGCCTAACCGCTGGAGTCATCTGCTGCTCCCTGCTGATAGAAGTCTTTAGGGGCTCTTTCTGGGCTACTGCTTTACCCTGCTGAGCAGCTCTCCTCAGCTCTTCTAAGTCTTGCTCTTCTCTGTCCCCGATGCATCTCTCTCATGCTGGGCACACAGCTCCTTTTATATGCTCCAGGGCTCCACCCCTGAAGTCTTCTGGACCTGACAGTTTGAAGTCTTCAATCAGGTCAGGGAGAGCTCCTCTCCCCCTCCCCTTAGAAAAGGGTGTGACTTTATTTCTCTTGCTGCCTCCTGATTGGTGGATGGGCTCCGCCAATCAAAACAGCAGGATTTCAAGCCTGGGACTCAACCCAAGCTCTGAAAGGTAAGCCTGCTACAAAATATACTCAAGTGATCCCAGGAAGAGGTCCATGCCCCCTGCTTCAAAGGAAAGCAAAAACACACACTGTTCAGACCAATCTGACTACAAGGTAAAATTTCTTCCTGACCCCAAATATGGCAATTGGTCTGAACCTGAGTGGAGGAGCAATACTCCTGAGTCAGGAACTTCTGGGGTTAAGTTGCAACAGGATACACTCCATTCAAAATCCCCAGCCTTGGATCCAGCCAAGACCCAATGCCTCCGAGGAGGGCTAAAACAAAAAGAAAAAGAAATAGATGACCTTGACACATGTAGCAGCAGGAGAGGAAAAAAATTATCTCCTGGCTCCATGCAACAATCCACAGAGCCCACCCAGAAGCATGGGAAATACCCATAACAATAGGCATAGCTGTGCTTAGATCATCCCTGACCAATGCCTGTCCAACCACTTGAACACCTCCAGTGATGGAAAATCCACAGCTTCCCTAGGCAGCCTATTCCACCGCCTCACTGTTCTAACAGTGAAGAAGTTTTTCCTGATATCCAATTTAAACCTACTTTGCTGCAACTTCAAGCAATTGGTCCACATCCTACTCTCTACAACAAGAGAAAGAGGTATTTTCCCTGTTTATGGCAACCCTTCAGGTATTTGACCTTCTCCTTACATGTCAAACTCAGCATAAAACTTAGCTATATTTATTGGGATCTTTATTGTACCAGTATTCAAACTGGATGATCACAGTGAGTCTTGTTAAGACTCAGTTTGAGCAGATCATGCTTCTTTTCAAAATCCCTGATTTATCAATTATTAGTCCCAGAGTTATAGACAAAACAGTACTGATACCATGCTGCTGCACAGGTAATTTCAGAGCAGTCCACATGCAGATTGCAATTAAAAAGAAGTGATAGAAATGTTTTTCCTTTCCCCTGAAACAAATGGGGAGGTGCAATTATGAATTAACTGGAATAATTTGGATTGTTTGTAAGTCTCTTTTCCTATGGGTGGTTTCATTTCTCTAATACATTCATATACTGATATTAATTGTTGCAAGATTACTTTCTATTGTCCTGCACCAACATTATCATCAAAAGGCACTTAAATATTTTTTAAAATCAGGTCTTGATTCCTATTAATTTCAACGGAAGTTCAGTGCCAAGGCACTTTTGAAAAATCCCTCTAGCAGTTCTACCAGTATTTGTACCTGATTTTCAGCATTCTTTTCCATTCCTCTTCAATATTTCCACGTAGATTCAATTTGGCTTGAAAAACTCAAAATGTGTTCAGGTTGAAGTGAACTATGTCCTTTACACCCTTTGAATGGAGCTATTGTAATCTATGCTATTATGCAAAAATGCTTCAGATCTTTGTCAGACTTTGTTCTGACTACGCTAACGGTACAATAATTTGGTTAATCTGTTTCTCACTGTGTCAAAGCCACTGCCACTTGATTTCTAACCTACACGTGGTCTTGATCGTTATTTTAATTATTAGTTTGATTACGGTAGCTCCCACGGTGGGCTTCTCAAACACATATACGACAGTCTGTGCCCCAAAGAGCTCACAACTGGAAATCCAGGAACCTCTAATTACCATTACCTAAATCTATAAGGAATTTCCCAAGGAAAATGTGTGCAAGGCAGCAATGAAATCACACATAACATAGTCCAGCACTAATAGAATAAACAGCAGGCATTAATTGGAACCAGTTGGTTACGTTCTGCCAAACGCAGTGGGAAAGCCAGATGAGCTCTTTAGAGCCCTTGTTTCTTCGCTTTTGCTTTATTCCATCCAACCTATTTAAAGTTTGTCAGTTGGGATTCCATCAAGTAGCAGCTCTTTTCATGGGGAACAGCAGCATGATACACCAGAATTTCTTCTGTTTAGGAAGGACTATATTTATCTAAATTTATCCTATGCCTACATTTACTAGCACACTCCACAGCATGGCCCTACATACTGCAACATCATAAAACCAGTCTTGCCTAACTAGTATGTTCTGAATAGGTTTTCCCAATCCCCATATAGTGACTGTTCAGATGGAAAAGAAAGGAATTTGGCCCTACAAGTCTCTATTCCTCATCATGATTCACGCAATCTTAAATTCTAATTAATGTAAATTACATATACATACACATAATGCAAATGTTTGGCTAATTCACATTAAAATAGAAATTGTCGGCAGCAGAACTCAACAATTCAAATTTAGGCAAACTCAGCCATATGTTTATGGACTTGATACGGGAATGACTGGCTGAAAATCCATGAACTATAATGTCTTATGTTGTCTGACACAGTCTATCACACAGGCGGGCAATTACTTTGGGCAGAGGACCACTTACCCAGTTTTGGTAAACTGTGGAGGGCTGCATGGGTAGCCCTGCCCCTTGGCAGGTGCCCCGCCCCCTGCTCACCATCTTGGGACCAATGTCCCAGGGCCAGCACCGGTGGGACCCAGAGAAGGGCGCAGGCTGGCAGGAGCAGTCTGTGGAGCCAGGATGGGCTGCACCAGCAGGGAGACAGGGGAGCTGACCTGGCTCCACAGAGCCCCTGCCAGATGGGATCCTGTACTCCTGCTGCCCTGCTCTGTGCCCTGCTGGCACTGGTCCCAGGACACCGGTGCGGGCCCTGTGCTCCCACGCCTGCTCACTCCCAGTGCCCCCCAGCCTCATGGTACAGGCCGGGGGGCAGTGCACAGCCCTGACCCCCTGCTCACCAGCAGGGAAGGAGCTGGTGCGGAGCATGGGGAAAAGTGGCCCCCTCCCCTGCCCTGGGGCTGGTGCTCCCTGTTGCAACTGCTCGCAGCCCATGCAGGGCTGTCCTGAGCAGGCACAGGCATTCCCACGCGGGATGCAAGTGGCTGCAGTACAGGGTGCTGACCATGGGGCAGAGGAGGGGCCGCTTTTCCCCTCCATGCTCAGCACCAGCTTGTAACCCGCCCCCTCAGCCAACCTGGGCCCTGTGTCATGAGCTCTGGGTAGGCAGCAGGAGCAAATGCTACCCAGCATGGCAAGCGGCCAGGGCGGGGAAGGGGGGCCACAACTGCTGCCAGCACAGCACAGCCCTGATGGGTGAGCCCAGAGCAGGCGCGGGACTGGGTTACAAGCTGGTGCTGAGTGCGGGGAAAAGCGGCCCCTCCCCCACCCCATGGCTGGCACCCCATGCTGCAGCTGGTCACATCCTACGTGGGGCTGCCTGTGCCTACTCAGGACAGCCCTGCAGAGGCTGTGAGCGGCTGCAGCAGTGAGCACCAGCCACAGGGCAGAGGAGGGGCTGCTTTTCCCTGCACTCAGCACCAGCTCATTCCCTGCCCTTCCCCCATCCCCTTACCTGAGGTTCCTGTGTTGGTGCAGTCACATGGTCCCAGGCCAGAAGCCCCTGATAGCGCTTCTGGATGGCAGGGGCGGGGCCTAGTGGGCCCTGCTGTTGCAGGACCCTGCCAAGGATTCCCCTGGGTCCTACTGCCCTTGTTTCCTGTCATTTTTGACAGGAACCAAGGACAGATAAATTTTAATTTTCAAAAAATTTTAGGGGCCCCTCAGGCCAGATAGAATGGCATCACATGCCAGATCTGGCCCACGGGCTTTATTTTGCCCAGCCCTGGCCTATCATAATGGTCCCTTCCTGACTTTAAGATCTATGGGCAGGACCCACAGACAGGGAAATTAGCATGGATCTCAGTGGAGCACTGAGTTACAAATTGAGAAACAGGTCATACAAATCTATAAAAAGCATTTACAAAACACACAGACCTTGTGTACTCTACAGGAATTCAGCATGATAGCCATCATTTGGACCCCTGTCATACCTGTAATATGACACATTGTATACACAATTGCTTTGAGGGATTTATAGGCATTAACCTCATAGCAGACTTGTTCTTAGCAAGGCTAATCATCTGTTTGTGATAAGCTGACTAAAAATGCAAATATAATTTTTGTTTAGTTTGTTAGGGAACACAGAGGAAAACTATACTATACACTGCACTGTAAAATTTGTATCAGTAAACGATTTTGGCAATTCCAAGACAGAAGCAGAAATCTGGTTGGAAGAAAAAAGTGGGGAAAGGGAATGGATTTAGAACCCTTCCACAAGTTTTGCATTTATTTTACTATGTTATTCAGAGTCTAAAGTTTCCTTCAAAAACAAAATAACTTTTCTGGTTGTAAAATAAATTCTCCCCATAGAGACAGGCATACAACTTTCACATTCTGCAAAAAAATAAACCCATAAATGCACAGAGGAGTGAACTTCTATTGTTCTTCTAAAGAAAGCATTATATAAAAAGTTTAGTTATGGTTTAATGAGGACATTTTACTCACCTTGCTAAATATTATGTTAGGAATATACAGGGAATGCTCTTTACTTTGGCTGGATGTTTCATATTTTGAAACACCCAGGTGTTCCATTTTTTTAAAGGTATATTAAAGGAATATATCTGGATAATTTAACAGCTATATTTTTTGCTTATTCAAATAACAGGCTTGTTACTGTTCTTGACAAAAGGAGAGTTGAAGTGATATTTGCAAACTATTAACTACTTCTGTGGTTTTTATCCATCGGCAATGCCAGTATTGAACTTTCAGAACTAAAACATTTTTTTTAATGCAACCTTTGTATCTTGAAGTTGAATCTGATATTATACCAGAATTAGGATTAAGCAGAATAGAAAAGTCTCATCCCTGCAAAAAATCAACAAACTGGTCAGAAATGACAGGAGAGTAAAGGAATTTTTTTTGCAATAATTTTCTAGTGTATAAGAACACTTTTTTCACTCTCTCATACAGAGAGCAACAAAATCTGTTGTCTGAATTCTGATAGCCAGTTCAACTAAAGGAGATTTCACCTGAAGTTTATTGTTCTCCAGGAAAGGAATAGAGCAGTCTATTGACTCTAAGACACTTGGAGGCAATTAATATGAATGACTAGCAACCTGGATCAAGGATAACAAGAAATCCTTTTTTAAATACATAGCGGGTAAAAAGAAGGTTCCGGGTAACATGGGGCTTCTGCAGGAGATGCTTGGAAATCTGGTGGTCTCACCAGATGACAAAGCAAACCTATTTATCAATTTCTTTGCCTCCATTTTTCTGAGCAGGGACCAGGTCATCCCCCCCCCACCAGGATCCCCGATGGTCCCAGGGGAGGCACACCCAGGCCCAGGGTCAGAGAGGACCTAGTCGGGAAACTTCTGGTGGGACTGGACGTGTTCAAATCAGCAGGTCCTGACGATCTCCACCCCAGAGTGCTGAGGGAATTAGCAGAGGTCATTGTGGGACCTCTGGCACAATTTTACGAGCACTCGTGGTGCTCTGGCGAGGTGCCAGAGAACTGGAAAAGGGCCAATGTGCTCCCCATTTTCAAAAAAGGGAAGAAGCAGGACCCAGGAAACTATAGGTCTGTTAGTCTTACCTCGGTCTTTGGGAAGCTCTTTGAGAAAATTATCCAGGTGCACATCTGCAAGGGTCAAGCAGGGGCAACCAACATGGGTTCATTAGAGGCAGGTCCTGTCAGACCAACCTGGTGGCCTTCTATGACCAGGTCACAAAATCCTTGGATGCAAGTGTTGCAGTGGATGTAGTCTTTCTGGACTTTAGGAAGGCCTCTGACACTGTCTCTCACCCCATTCTCATTAAAAAATGAGGAGATTGTGGTGTCGATGCCTACACAGTCAGATGGGTTGCTAACTGGCTGGAGGGCTGCACCCAGAGAGTGGTGGTGGATGGGTCATTTTCAACCTGGAGGAATGTGGGCAGTGGGGTCCCCCAGGGCTCGGTCCTCAGGCCCGCACTGTTCAACATCTTCATCAGCAATTTGGACGAGGAGGTGAAAAGCACCTTGTTCAAATTTGCAGATGACAATAAGATGCGAGGAGAAGTGGGCACGCCAGAAGGGAGGGACAGGCTGCAATTGGATCTGGACAGGTTACAGGGGTGAGTGGATGAGAATAAGATGGGATTCAATACTGACAAGTGCAAGGTATTGCAACTGGGGAGAAAGAACCAGCAGCATACCTACAGGCTGGGGAACTCCCTTCTCGTCAGCACAGAGGCAGAAAAGGATCTTGGAGTCATTATAGACTCCAAGATGAACATGGCCTGCCAATGTGGGGACGCAGTCAGGAAGGCTAACCGCACCTTGTCGTGCATCCACAGATGCATCACGAGCAGGTCCAAGGAGGTGATCCTTCCCCTTTATATGACATTGGTCAGTCCGCAGTTGGAGTACCGTGTCCAGTTCTGGTCACCACACTTCAGGAGGGATGTGGACAACATGGAGAAGGTCCAGAGGAGGGCCACTCGCATGATCAGGGGCAGCAGGGCAGGCCCTATGAGGAGAGGCTATGGGACCTCAACCTGTTCAGCCTCCACAAGAGAAGGCTGAGAGGGGATCTGATAGCTGTCTATAAACTGGCCAAGGGAGACCAGCAGGCTATGGGAGAGTCCCTGTTCCCTCGAGCACTACTGGGAGTAACAAGGAATAATGGCCATAAGCTGACTGAGAGTAGATTCAGGCTAGACATCAGGAGGCACTACTTCACAGTCAGGGTGGCTAGGACCTGGAACCAACTTCCAAGGGAAGTGGTGCTCACTCCTACCCTGGGGGTCTTCAAAAGGAGGCTAGATAATCACCTAGCCGGGGTCATTTGACCCCAATACTCTTTCTTGCCCATGGCAGGGGGTCAGACTTGATGATCTGCTCAGGTCCCTTCTGACCCTACGTACTATGAAACTATGAAAAAAACCCACCAAGTAACAAAATAATGCATAGACACATGAAGCAACTTGCAAGTTTGAATTTTTTAAAGATAAATGATCAAAGCCTCTAATATGTCTTCAGTTTTCAAAATGCTTCTTAGAAAACAGGATTCATGTCATCCTAACATACATTCTTATCTTCTTAATATTAAATCTCCTCATTATATGATGTGTTAATTACAAGGTTTACATGGCTAAGACAAAGTGATGCTATGACTTCAGGCTTTGCAGAGGCTATGCAATATTTTAGGATTGCCAGTTTAAAAATTCCTCTCCTTCAAAGACCACCCTCTTTGTTCAGCTATCTGTGCAGGTACTATATGAAAACACTAGACTGGTAAAACTCATGTTCACTAAATGTTCCAGAACTAATTCACATCATGTTTGGCACCATCTCACATTTATTATGAATGAAAAACTGAATCCTGCAAAACTTTATCACACTTCTTCCTTTTCACTTGAGTTTCCCATTTAAATGTATAGGACTTCTCAGGTAAATGAGGACTATTAAAAGCAAAATGCAATAATTCTGTGTATTATTATTGCTTTTTACCCCATAATAAAAGTAAAAAATCTGAAAGGTTTTTTTCTTGAAGCAAAAATACCACTAGTGAAAACTTGCTTTTTTTATATCAAGCAGTTGGTTTAATGTTAAAAAAATTATAAAGGAGCTGGTTTAAACATAAGGATCTACATAGCATACACAATATAATGTGAGACAGTAAATATCACAGCCAACCTGAACAGATTTAATGGGACAAAGAAATGGACTTCTCTTGCTCCAGGGATTTTTTTTTTCTTGCCTATTTTCAAAAACCTGTTGCTAACAGCAGTAGTACTAGAACTTCTTACCGTATACTCAAAAGTGTTAAGTAACCTAAATATAAAGGTTGCTATTAGCTCCCTTTCCATTAACCTATAAGCAACAGCATAAAAAAATATTGCTATCTTGTTCACTATCCCAGTAATACAATGGAATCTCCTTATATTGATGTAGCCTCCTACAAAACCCATTGTAAAATGAACCTCAATATTTAAAAAAAAGGACTTACCTGACAAAAGAAATCTTCCCATCCATCCTGGAATTGGTGCCACTGTCTTTTATACTGTGAATTTGCAAAAATCAGTGGCCCTCAAGGGAAAGCAGCTCTATATCATATTCTTTTTTCCAGTAAGGAGAAGCTGTAATGAGATTGGCCCCTTCTGGGAATACCTGTAGCAAAATTGCTAATAGAGTTCTGTATCAAGCTAATTTGACAGTGTATGGATTCCAGAAATATATTTTAATCATCACTAGTTATATTGATTGGTACTAAATCAGATTCTTATTCTGGCCTTTGCACTTTACAACAGACCACGGTGTTTATCAAAATGTGGTACAATGGTAGGGAGTTGCAACTGACCTCCCCTCCTCCTATAGCTCACAACTCGGAAGAGTTCTTCTGATGATTTAAGCTACAACAAAACAGAAGTATAAAAGAATTGGAAGCTACTGGAGTTGACTTAGAGCTGGTCCCTTCAAGAACTGTATCACTTTGGATGCACTCAGCATGGAAGATGGGAGTTAATGTAGAAAGCTTCATGAAAAGGCAAATATAAAGTAAACAGGTGTGTTACTGCAAGTTCTCTCTCCATTACAAACTTCTGGTTTCCTCACTAATACTTCCTATCAAGGGTTAGAAAGAATAGTCCTGAGTTTCTTAGCTTTAATATTATTTTCTGGTTGGGTGACCTTCCATTCCCTTACTGGACAGCCATATGAGTCATAATTTTGCCATTTCCTTATCAGTTATAGGTTATCCCTTCACAGATAGGGAAGATCTCATATGTTAACAATGCTTACAGTAGGTGTAACCAGGATAGGGAACTCTGCTGCTCACTCAAGGAAGAGTAGTCTGCCACAATCCAAGGAAGGAGGCTGTATGTCCTAACCATTAACTCTCCCTCTCTCATTTTAGCCTCAGTGCTCTAGTTAAACAGCTGGGAGCACGGTGAGCACATTCACTGGATTTCCTTTGACATATATGGCCAGTCACTTTCTTGCCATACATTGTACAGCCATTTTGGTGGATGGAATTAGGTGCTGAGGAAAGGACAACCAGGGACATTAAAGGAATATTTTATGGCCTCCAAAGAGCAAGACAAATCAATTTTCTCTACAAAATTGGGATTAGTCCACACAGCAGGAGATCGACAAAGCATTCCTCTGCCAGCTGTAACAGAAGCTAATTACTTTTCCTGGCAATGTTCACAAAGGGGGACTTCATTCTATGGCACATGTGACAAAAGAATATGAATGTAAAACAAACTATAATTGATGTATTTCCAATGCTAGCATTGTTTCCTTGCTTCTCACAACCAACTCTTTCTTTTTTCCCCCCCATTCCTGGTCTTTAAATTGTACATTTCTGGGATGAATCCATTCCCAGGAAAATTACAGCTATCTGACAAACCAATCACAATTATGACTTCATAGAGAGGGGGTGTGTGGCACATCAGGATGGGCTGCTCTGGGCCAGACCAGAACTATGCATATAGTGATAAGGCATATGAATGGTGCAGCAGGCATGACAACCTATGAAAAAGTGGAGCAGTAACTGTCATGTTAATGGAGACATCTTGGAAAGGAAAGGGCTGGGTTTGGAAATACCCTGAGGGGCAGAATGGGAGCGTGCACTGGTGCACTCACACCCTCCTTCGATTGGTTCCTGGTCCACCCAAAGTTTAAAACCAACTATCTGGCAGTGGCAGCAGCATTTCTACTCAGGAAGTGCTGAGGGAGTCAGTTGTCTTCATGGCTCTTTGTAATCTACCTGATCCTTTCTAAACTCCACAGGTGTGAAAAACCCTCTGTTCTGTGTAATGGTCTTGATGTTCCACCAATATCAGGAGGTGCTACTTCACAGTCAGGGAGGCTAGGACCTAGAACCAACTTCCAAGCAAAGTGGTGCTGGCTCCTACCCTGGGGGTCTTTAAGAGGAGGTTAGATGAACGCCTTGCTGGGGTCGTTTGACCCCAGTACTTTTTCCTGCCATGGCAGGGGTCGGACTTGATGATCTGCTCAGGTCCCTTCCAACCCTACCAACTATGAAACTATGAAAATCCTTTGTTCTGCAGTCTGTTCACTGCTTCCAGTAATGAAACTCCTACTTCTCAGCCCTGCAGGCTGTTTTTAACTCATTCCAATGAAGTTGTATCTGTTTTTGCTTCAATCTTAAACTGAATAATACAGCTCTAGGCCACTAGCTTGTTAGGAAACCCTCTAGTTTATGTTTAACTGGAGAAAAACAGGTGTTGTTATATGTGCTGAGGCACCTCCCCATGTGCATCCACCTTTTCTAAATTTTGGATCCTCCTATGTGCCCTGAGGTCAGCTTTGATCACTTTGAAGACAGAATTTGTGAGAGGGAGTTCATCTGAGGTCAGGCACAAGTGAGGACAGGGTGGCACCTGAGACACTAAGTGCCTCGGAGAGGTGCCAGCTTTCCTAGGCGACCAAAAAAGGGGATGTCTGTGGCCTAGGAAAACTTGTGCCTCTCAAAACTGAGCATGTCAACTGTTTTGATTGGAAAATTTAAAAATAAACTGATTGAATAAAACACACAAGGGAGGGGGTGGAATAAAGGTAAAGGCAGAGGATTAACTGGCAGTGGGGGCTCTCGGCGGGGGTCAATGGAATTGTCTGGGGAAGGCTGTAGGGGGTTATGAGGGGCAGAGGGGGCTGTCTGAGGGGGTCAGTGGGGGACTGTCTGGGAGGGATGTGGGGGGCTATCTGGGGAAGTCAGTGATTTCATAGATTTCATAGACATTTGGGCTGGAAGGGACCCTAGAGGATCATGGAGTCCAGCCCCCTGCCCCAGGGGCAGGAAGTCAGCAGGGATCATGGGATCCCAGCAAGATAAGCATCCAAATGTGTCTTGAAGGTGTTCAAAGTGGGTGCTTGAACCGCCTCTGGTGGCAGTCTATTCCAGACCTTGGGGGCTCAGACAATAAAGAAGTTCTTTCTTATGTCCAGCCTGAATCGATCGCGGTGGAGTTTGTGACCATTTGATCTTGTCATCCCTTGGGGCGCTGTGGTGAACAGACGTTCCCCCTGATAAACTTAAAGGTGGCCATCAGATCACCCCTGAGCCTGCGCTTTTCCAGGCTGAAGAGTCCCATGGCTCTCAGCCTCTCACCTCTGCACCCTCTCAAGCTTCTCCACATCCTTCTTGAATTGTGGAGCCCAAAACTGGATGCAGTACTCCAGCTGCAGCCTCACCGAGGCCAAGTACAATGAGAGAATGACATCCCAGGATTTGCTTGAGAAGCATCTATGGATGCAAGCCAGCGTTTTGCTTGCTTTACTAGCCAAGAGGCATCACATTGAAGGCTTACGTTCATCTTGTGGTCAATCATGACCCCCAAGTCCCTTTCATCTGTAGTGCTAACCAGTGTAGCACTGCCGAGCCTATAAGCATGCTGCAGGTTTTTCCTCCCAAGGTGGAGATCCTTGCATTTTTCGGTGTTGAACACCATCAGGTTCTCGTCCGCCCATTTCATGAGCCTGTCAAGGTCATCCTGGATTGCCCTCCTGTCCTCAGGTGTGGATGCTTTACCCCAGAGTTTGGTGTTGTTGGCAAACTTGGCCAGTCCACTTCCGACACCAATGTCCACATCATTGATGAAGATGTTAAGTAGTATAGACCCTAGGACAGTGCCTTGAGGGACCCCACTGGTCGCAGCGCACCACAACAATTGGCTCCCGTTGACCATCACCCTCTGGGTCCTGCCGCGGAGCCAGTCCCCCAGCCAGTGGATCGTGGTGAGGTTGAGGCCATAGTTAGCCAGTTTAGCCAAGAGGTGATCATGGGATACCAGAGTGAAGGTTTTTTTAAGTCAAGATATACAGTGTCAATCTCTTCCCCCTTTTCCAGGTGATAAGTCACCTGGTCATAAAAGGAAATGAGACTGGTCAAGCAAGAACAACCTACAACAAACCAATGCTGGGTATCCCTCAGGATATTGCCATTAGCTAGTCTGTTAAGGATAGCCTCTTTGATAATAGTTTCCAAGACCTTCCCCAGGACAGAGGTCAGGCTGATGGGCCTGTAGTTTGCCGGATCTACTTTCCTCCCTTTCTTGAAGATAGGCACGACATTGGCCTTCTTCCAATCTTCAGGCACTTCACTAGAGCACCAAGAGCTCTCAAAGATCCATGCCAGGGGCTGAGCTATGATGCTTGCCAGCTCCCTGAGTACCCTTAGGTGTAACCCATCAGGGCCAGCTGACCTGAAGGTATCCAGCCTGTCAAAGTGTTCCTTCACAAGGTCAGCTTCGATGGAGGGAAAGGAATCTTCCTCACCTGGGCCTCCCAAACCCATAATGGGCAGGGCCGTCCCATGGGACTGATGAAAAACTGATGCAAGGTACCCATTTAGCAAGTTCACTTTTTCCTGGGCACTGGTTGTCAGTTGCCTCATCTGGTTTAGCAACCGCCCAATGTTGCCCTTGCTTTTCCTCCTGCTCCCCATATATCTAAATAAGGACGTCTTATTGTCCTTGATATTTGTAGCTAGCTTGAGTTCCATCACAGCCTTGGCTTTCCAGGTTTGCTCTCTGCAGGTCCGGACCAGAGCAGAGTATTCCTCCTTGGTGGCAGTTCCAGTCCTCCATCCTTTGTAGGTCTTCCTTTTAAGACGCAGGAGGTCTGCCAGTTCCCTGGACACACAAGGGGGATGCTGTGCCCTTTTGCTGCCTTTCCTCCAAGACAGGATAGACTTTGCTTGCACATCCAGGATTGCTCCCTTGAGGAGCAACCACTTGTCCTGAACTCCCCTCTCCATTGGGTTGTGTCCTTTTAGGGCCTCTCTGACAAGCCTCCTTAGCTTGTCAAAGTCAGCTTTCCTGAAGTTGAGGACTTCTATATTACTGACTGATTTGCCAGCTTTACGGCAGATGGTGATCAGGTCATAGTCACTGTCACCCAGCTTCCCTTTGATTGTTAGGTCGCTGATTAGGTTGTCCCCAGTTGCCAGTATGAGGTCAAGCAGCGCTTTACCTCTTGTTGGCCCGTAGACTTCCTGCATCAGATAGAGGTCATCCATACACGAGAGAAAGCTTTGTGACTGCTCGGATTTGGCTGAGCACTCCTCCCACGAGATGTCTGGGTAGTTAAAGTCTCCCATGGCAACCATATACTGGGAGCGCATGGCCTCAGCCAATTCCCTGGCAAACTCCTGGTCAAGGTCTTGACCCTGGGTAGGGGGTCTGTAGTAGACTTCCACCATAGTATCCCCTGTACCGTGTTCCCTATGGATTTTAACCTAGAGGGTCTCAAGTCGTCCACCCTGGGTGCCAATGTCGGCTTGCAGGAATGCGTAGCTTTCCTTGACAGAGAGAGCTACGCCCCCGCTCTATTTGTCCACTCAATCCCTCCTGTACAGGGTATAGCCATCTATACCCATGGTCCA
Source organism: Alligator mississippiensis (assembly GCF_030867095.1). NCBI lineage: Eukaryota > Metazoa > Chordata > Crocodylia > Alligatoridae > Alligator > Alligator mississippiensis. The sequence goes on along the minus strand of NC_081824.1, from coordinate 124,259,811 downwards.
GTCATGGGTGGAATCCCACCAGGTCTGTTATCCCAATGACATCATAGTTTTTTGCATTTAGCAGGAGAACAAATTCCTCCTGGTTATTCCCCAGGCTCCTGACGTTTGTGTATAGACACGCAAGTGTCCCCTTGGGGGCTCTTGCCCTGCCTACATTTTGTTCCAGGGCTGGGGCTGGGGTGGGATCCCTTATGTGCCTTGGCCTGCTGGCTTTGCAAGGGCAGCTCAGTGGGCCAGCAGTGGCATTAGTCCCCCCATGCCCCGGCAGGCTTAGTTTAAAGCCTGGTGGAGCAAGTCAGTGAGGGGCCATCTGAGTCAATGGGGCAGGCTGTTTGCGGGAGTTCAGTGAGGGGCTATCTGGATCAGTGGGGGGACTATCTTGGGAAGGCAGTGAGGGGCTGCCTGGTGGTCAGTGGGGTGTGAGGGGGCTGTCTGGGCAGGTCAGGGGGGGCTGTCTGGTAGGGTGGCCATTGAGGTACCTCAAGAATAGAGGACAGTTGCATTTAGTGCAACCATGAACGTCATGTGCCTCCTGAGGCTGGGGGAGCATGGTGAGCTCCCACAAGTGGTGACAGTGGTGGCGACAGTGGAGGCATGGTGGTGAGGAGCAGGGAGTTCCTGCAGGCAGCCGTGGCAGTGTTGGTGGTGGGGGCGGGCTGAGTGGGCAGCTCCCGCAGGCAGCTGCAGTGGTGTTGGTAGTGGGGGCAGGCCTAATGGGGAGCTCCTGCAGTCAGCTGCAGTGGTGTCAGTGGCTGGGGGGGGTGCCGAGTGGTGAAAAATAGAGGACATAAAGGTGTCCCATTTCATAACAATAGAGGACAGAAGACCAGAAAATGGGACTGTCTTCTATAAAACCGGATGAATGGCCACCCTAGCATTGGTGCATACAGGTGCACGTGCACCCCCTGAGATTGGCGGTACACCCCCTGAGAAAAGTGCTGCTAATGCTGCCGGCGGCATCCGCCGGTGATCACTGACTGCCGGTTGGTGCTTCCCACCCACACTGCCAACACTGTGTGGCTGCCTACAGGGACTCCTCGCTTGCTGCCGCTGCATCACCCCCACCACCTGCCAGTGGTTGCCGTGCCCCCCCACGTGGCCTCTGGGGTCGCATATTGTTCATGGTGGGTAGGCAGTGGGGGGCTGTCTGGTTCAGTGGGGCCCAGACTCCCTGGGGCTGGGAGGGCTAGTGAGGAGCTGTCTGGGGGGCAGTGGGGGGGCTGGTCGGTGGGGGTCTATGTGTGTTGGGAGGGGGGGGGTCAGTGAGGAATCAGGGGGAGGACGAGGGGCAGTGAGGGGCTGTGCGGGGCAGAGGGGACTGCCGGGGGGGAGGGGGGAGGCTGTGAGGAGTCAGGGGGAGGAAGAGGGCCAGTGAGGGGGTGCCTGGGGAGGCTGTAGGGGTCCGAGCAGCTGTCCCCAAGCCCCGCTCCCTCTCCCGTCTGCCCAGACGTAGCGCCCGGCTCCCCCCGCGCCCGGCCGGCGGCACACGGGGGAGGAGCGGGCCAGGCAGCTCCAGCTGAGCGGGAGGCGGGGAAGGAGCCGCCGAGCAGGCAGCCGCGGGGAAGGCGGCGGCGGCAGCAGCGGAGCCCGGCCCGGCAGCAGGGAGGGCGGCCGCCCCGTGCCGGTCAGCCGCGGGGGCATGAGCGCAGGTGAGCGGGGCCGCGGGCGAGCGGGCGGGGGCCGCCAGCAGCATCAGCCGGGGCAGAGCCTGGAGCCGCCGCCTCGGTCGCGGACCCCGGGGGTCCCGCAGCGCCCCGGACTTGGGCTGAGCCCTTGCTCCCGCGCGCCGGGCTGCAGGGAAGCGCTTCTTCCCCCTGTTCGGCACTGGTGAGGCCACATCTGGAGGCCGGTGTCCGGGGGGGGGGTCTTCCACTGCAGAAATGTTGCAGGTAAGTTGGAGGGAGTCCAGCGAAGGGCAGTGAAAACGGCGAGGGACGCGGCGAGGCCGAGGGAACTGGGCTTCGTTACTGGAGAAGAGCCCGAGTGATAGGGGTTCAATAGCAGCCTTCAGCTACCTGAAGCGGGGTGGGGTTGCAAAGAGGATAGAGCTGGACTGTTGTCAGTGGGGGCAGATGGCAGACTGAGGAGCGATGGTGTCCAGTTGCAGTAAGAGAAGTTTAGGTTAGTTTGGGGAGGTTTTTTTGTTTGTTTGCTTGTTTTGCATCTTTCTTACTAGGAGGGTGTGAAGCACTGAAACAGGCTGCTCCATCTCCACCCTTGGAGGTTTGTAAGACCTGGGTGGACAAAGCTGTGGCTGGGATGATCTAGTTGGAGACGCTCCTGCTGTGAGCAGGGGGTTGGACTAGATGTGACCTCCTGAGGTCCCCTTCCAAGCCTCATTTTCTGTAATTATTTGGCTGGAAGGACCCCTGGGTAATGCCAGCACCTAGTTTTCCCTCCTTTTGTAGGCTCTAGAGCCCTTTCCCTGTTGCAGAGAGCTGGGAAAGGCCACCCTAGGTCAGCCCCCCCCCCCCCCCTTGGGAACCTCTGGGCTTATCTTGAGGGTCACATAGGTGCACCCCAGAGCGTGGCATGCCAGGAGGGATCTTGAGGCTCCCCTTGCTGCCTCAGCTTCCCCAGCTGAGAACCATCAGGCTCTAGGTGGCTCTTGGAAATGCCAGCTCTTCCTTTGAACTTGGCTTCTTTGTGGAAAAACAATAGTCATTCTTCTGTTGGCTAAGATTTCAGAGAGACCAGGGCAGGTTGGCATATATTTAAAACTTATGGATCCCTATTGGAAATCTCTGAGTTTAGCTTGTGAATCACAGTGACACACCTAACGGCGCCAATGTGGCGTGGCCCCCTGGTGGTGCCGTTGAAAGGCTCTCAAGGTGCCCTGGTTGAGAATCAGTGGTGTAGAACGTAGGTAACTTAAGGGCTAAAACATGCAGCATCCTTCTAAAGGCAGAGCATTTTAGAAGTGTGTTGGGGGAGTGGGGGTGTTTATGCTAAGTACAGTATCCCCTTTTCTAGCTCCTGGAGCCCTATGAATTGCTGTGCAGCTGCTCCTCCATGGACACACACGCTCTCCCTTCTTGTCCAAGCACCACCTTTCTGTGTACTCATAAAGGGCTCCTACGACAAGGCAAATTGCCTGCAGCAACAGGAAAGCAAATTACACCGCATGCATCCGCCTTTAGAAGGTTCCCCCCCTCCGAACTTTTCACAAGCCTCAACCTCTGCCCCCAGTGGAATGTGAATCCAGGCATAAGCCAGGTTTTTCCACTTGTCTTTCTTCTTTGCTTTTTACAAAAGCCCCAGGATGGGCTAATGTGTTTGGGACCAATCCAACTCCCATTGACTTTATGAACAAAAAGGCTACAGAATTGTTTTTCCTCGTTCGCTTTCTTCTTCTTTTTTTAAATCTGCTTCTTGCCCATTTAGATGTTGCTATGGTAAACGTATTTTCAGGGCATCCTATAAATACGGATGTGAAGTAGCTAACTGTATTTTGACACATGTTCTGGAGCAGCACCCTTAAAAGCATGAAACTTGGTGTTTTGACCTGGGAGCTGTTTGTTTTCGTTAAAAACAGCTGTGGGCCAAAGTCTGCCTCTGCCACTCTCATCAAATTTGCATTCATTTAAAGCAGCCCCACTACAATTGAAGGACTCTGCAGTAACCAGTCCAGTACTTGTGTAACAAGTCACTGCAGACATTAGTTTTTCTCTTAAAAGTCTTTAGCACTCATCATCTTCTCTAGGACCTTTTAAGATAGAAGTTGCCTCATAAAACATATTGTCTTTAAAAAGCATGTAATCCAGCATATTAATGCCTGTAAGAAGAAAGAACAACATTCCCTTTTCTGAGATGATGAAGTTGGGACATTGAAAGTCTACTCCAAATACTAATGCTGCTCCATATGGGTTGGACATACACAATCTGTTCCTCAGTTCCTCCACTTGCATTTTTATTTTTGTGGAATGTTTTGAAATCATTTTGTAAAAAACCCACTAAGTATTATTAAGTGTCTTTGATTGGGAAGGATTAGTATAATATCATATTCCACTGCATGGCTATTTTATTTAGATTGATTAGAAAAATACGTGGTAATCATCTTCTGCTTTTGGTACATGACATCTAAGGTACTTAACACAGTATACAGGACTCTTTATCTCACCATGACAGAAGTATCCACATTAACAAACACAAGCCTGTTCAGCTCATCCCTTCTCAGAAAGCTGGGTGGGGGAGATGGGCATTGCAAGATAACCAAAAGACTAACAAATCCAGACTGTGACAGAAGGAGGAGGGAACAAGCTCTAATGCCTTCAGAAAGCTGTTCTCTCCCATTTTCAGTGAGGGACCTCCAGTTCAAAGGCCTTTGTTGCGGTGGTGTGGACCAGCTAGTGTTGTTGTCTTACAGGTAACTAAGTCCCGAAATACTTTACGGCTGGAAAACTGATATCAGTTGTCCAGCTTCTTGTGCAGTCACTAGTATAAGTGTTGAATATTGCCATTCTTCTTCAGTAGCGTTTTATACTCGCTTTACACTGATGTAAGTGACTATATTTAATTATCCTATGCACTAAGTTTAGTGTAGTTTGCCAGAATTCCTCTTGTTAACTTATTGGAAGCCAGGCAAGATCCCAGAACATTACTGTAGTGCCTATCATGAAACTATTTCATAAGCTGGTTGCCAAAGTCGTTCCAATTTTTGAGTGGTCTCAAGGCATCTCTCTGGCTTTTAAACAAAGGCTTGAACCTTTAGAGCTTGCATATATGTAACATACATTAAAATCATATAGTGTTGCATCAGTAAGAAATAGAAGATCGCATGAATGGGAAGACTAGAAACTATACTAAGAGTATATGGCTCAAGCCCACAGTTGATACTGGAAATGAAGGAAAAGGCTTTTTTTTCCTAAAGGCCAGAAGGACCTCTGGCTCATGTACTTTGAGGTTAGCCTAAGGCCAGGTGTGCTCAGCCCCCAGCCTGTAGGCCAGACCTGGCCTTTGGAGCCATGGCATCTGGCCTGTGGGGCTCCCCACAGGCCAGGAAATGTGGGGATGGGGAAGCAGTGGCAATGAATACTGCCACCCCTCCCCCACTGCCAAATTCCCAAGCCCTGCAGGGGCAGATTGGGACTGGGCCATGCCCCCTCCCTCCACACAGATGGACTGAGGGCAGGCTCCCCCTGCATGCCGAACTGAGACCACTGGTTGGATTCAGGCAATGGACTAGGCACCACTCTGGCCCATAGAGTGAAAAGGTTGGGCACTGCCTTAGATCAAATGGAGTTGCCAAGAAAAACAATGTAATATTATATAGATTTGAGTTTGCACATTTTACAGTCAGATGGAAAGTTAAAATGTCCTGTGTACTTCTGTCTTTTCATGCATAAGCAGTTCTAGTGTGAATACTTTTGACATGCACAGTACATGTGTACTTTTTTTTAAAATCAACACTAATCCAGTATATCTCAGTTTTATGCACTCTTGCAAAGACGGTCATTTTTAACTCCCTGTTAGTTCAATAACCTGCTCTGCACCCCAGAATTTCTATAATGCTAAGGGCTGAGCATACCACCCCAACCCTCAGCTTTACCTATAGGCAGGGCTCATTGGAGGGGAGACAAACAGCTCGACCCTTAACCCTTGCCCCCCATACTTTGCCTTCTGCTACCAGTCTGCCCCCATCACTTGCCTCCTGCTGTGCCTGCCCCCCACCTCCAGCTTTGGATCTCTATTCCCCCACTTCCTCCATCTAAGTCCCCCACAGCCTCTGTCTCCGCCTGCAGCCTCTGCTTTCCTGCCTGTCTCCCTTGCAGCCTCAGGCCCCTGCCATCTCTGCTCTACCTTAATGCTCGCCCTTGCTCTGGCTTTGGCAGGCGGGGGCAGAGGTTGCAGGGTGAGGGAAGATGGGGGCGGGGAAGGTGGTGGGCAGCAGGGGGCCTGGTGCTGTGGACAGGGGCAGGTAGGGGAGTAGAGACTATGGGAGGGGGACAAAGACTTATTGTTGGTGGCGATCCCCCCTGATCAAGGATTATCACTCCCATGGGTAAAGGATTGTAAATGAGTCCATTGATGGCTAAGAAGGCCAATCCTAGAGACACAAAATTGGGGGGTGGGGGAGAGGCAGAGAGGTAGAGGCAGCAGCTGCAGCATCTGCCTGCCTGCTCCCCCCCCTCCCCCCCGTCATCTCTTACTGAAATCCAAGACAAGAGGCTTCCCCCAATGTTGGGGGGACACCTCATCTTGGATTTAAGTAAATAGGGCAATTCCTCTTAAACAAGGTACTCAGTAGACCTTCTTCATTTAGTCTCAGTTCCAGCTGCCTTATACAATGTGAGTCCCTTAATGGGACAGTTCTCCACAGTGCTGAACAATCCAAGATAGAGAGGGCTCCTGTTATTTGTTTCTTCTCTCTGCTGCTTCTGTCTAGAGCTCTCAGCATGGCCCCTTCTTCAAACTGAAGCGGAGTGCTAAGATCAGGCTCTGGGATGGAAGTGCAGGTTGATTCTCCAAGGTCTGCTTGCTACATTCTTCTTCCCCTCATTTCAACTAGAACATCATTTTAGTGGAATCTGTCCCAAGAACAACTCGAGGTAGAGATTCATGTAATTCCAAATACTTCTTGCATCATTCCAGGCTTTCAGATTGTTTTGCTATGCTTTGGTTTCTAGCCATAGTGGAGAGTAGTATGGCCTTTTATAGTCACACTGCTTTGATTATCATTGTACATTTTCTCTTGCTTTAATTTCAATTTCAGAAAGGTACAGTAAGATATCTGAGGAGTTGTCAGAGCTAGAGAAGTTCAAGTGTTCTGCCACTGAAGAGCTAGGTAGGGCAAATGGAACCAGAGAGTAAAATGTATGTATTTGTATCCCTAGTATTGTGCAGTCATCCCAAAGCAGCTAGTAGGTCACAATAAGGCTCAAATTGAGGTAGGTTACACTGGGTCAGTGACCCAACATGATTTTTTTCCAAGTGTGTAGTCATTTTTGCTCTATAGAATCTTAACTTTCATTAAAGAAAACTTTCAATGAAGAAAACCTTGAAAACATCAAGCAAGGATAAACCGATATAGTGATGCCTGCTGGCAAACGGTCTGAAAGAGTAACTGCTTTATTCATGTCAATGCGTTGCTTGTTCAGCTACTGCTACCAAAGCATAAGGAAGAATATCACAGAACCTCACAGTTAGTGGCACCTCATTTTGGACCTATGGGTGGTTGACTGTTTGGGAAAGGACCTTTGCTTCTTTCCCCTTCCAAATCTGACCAACAGATTTGAAAGACCAGAGAGGAACACTGCAGCACAGGGATGCTCAATCCTTGGCCTGCAGGCCAAATCCAGCCCATGGAGCCATATCATCTAGCCTGCAGGGCTCCCCCTGGGTCCAGAAATATGGTGGTAGGGGAGCAGTGGCAATTAACTGCCAAAATTTTAAGCCCCGTGCAGTTGGATTAGGCCCCATGTGGAGAGATCAGACCAGCCCGTGTGGCTACACTGGGCCATGGGAAGGCCATTGACATGTGGCTGCATTGGGCTTTACGTGGGCTATTGCCATGTGGTGGATTCGGGCCCTGGGCACACTGTTATCACACAGTAGGACAGGGCCCATGGACTTAATCCAGCCCACAGACTGATCTGGCACCGCTCATCCATTCCGTGGGGTGCTGGGCACCACTACTGCGGTGTGTCTAAACCCCACCTCAGGGAGACAGTCTTGCAAATAGATCCTTAAGCCCATCCTTGTCAGCCAGATTCTACCTTCTTATCCCAGCTTCAGCCTAGTTGTTCTCTCAGGTGTAGAGTGTGAACAGTCTTAGGCAGACATCACATCACTAGTCATGAAGTCACAGGCACAACTAACGGTGCTAAATATTGTCAATAAAAGGTAAGGTTCTGATATTGTGGTGTAACTGGGACTTGGGGATAAACACATGTCTGTGCTTTAATATACAATGCCCAGGGGAGGGCTATATTAACTCCTTCCTCTGCCCTCCAAATAGGAACCCAGCAGGACCTCTGCATAATCTGTTGTGATGAAGTCTCCTTTGGTTGCCTCAAATAGGCAGAACATGGGCTTGTGACTACTAGTTTTATTCATATTTGAGACCTGGCTCCCAAGCTGTTGGGTTTTTTTGAAAAGCTGATTTACTCTGTAGTAATTGCCATCAATTTTAGCAGAAATTGAATTTGCAGCGTTATTAGGAAGCTTTGAAAATCTTGGTTTAAAATTCTAACTAGTTTCTAGGAACTGGCTTTCTGGTGAATATAGTAATTCTCAAAAAAATATAGTTTTCAGTTGCTCAGTGTATGTCTGCACAATAAATTTAGAAAAGTTAATTCCATCCTACTTTCAAATATTATCTTAAAACCTTATTATCATCTTTTTTCAAAGAGGTGATTGACTGCCACTGGACTAGTTCTGTGCTACCATGTTTTTTGCCTGAATCTAGAGCTCTAAGGATATGGATATGTGTAACGCGAGGTAGAAAGGGTCAGGGCTTTATTATACTTCAGTGACTCTGTGGTAACTGCCAGTGGGTGCATCTACACATGCAATTAATGTGATGTGATAAACTCCAGAGCAGTTTGCTCCAGAGCATACTGCTCCTGAGTGCAGCATCTACATGTGCACCTGGGACAGCAACACTTTGATCTGGGGCAGAACAGCCTCAGCTTGGCAGCAGACTTGGTGGGGGTTGGTCATGGCACTGGGAGGGGCTGGGTAGGGTATGAGAGTGCCAAAACTATGGAGCTATGTGGATGACCCCCGCAAACCGGCTGCTCTGCCCCAGCTCAAAGTGCTGCTGTCCCCGTCATCATCTGCACATACATTGCAGCACAGTAAATGACTCTCCCATAAGATAGTACTGTCCCCAGCAGTAATATCTTATGGCGGAGTAAATTCATTTACTGTGCCCTAATACCAGCACATGTGTCGGTGGTGACGCTTTACTACAGAGCTAATTAGTCAACTCACAATAAAGCATATATGTAGATGCACCCAGTATGTCTGGTTTTATCCCACAGCAAAGGAAAGCTAATTTGTGGCAGTGTAGCACTAGTTTGCGCTGAGGGCCACACTATTAAGATTTAAGTTCTACTTGCCACAGGGTAGTATTGTGCAGTCATCACAAAGCAGCAGACGTGATAAGTTCCCAAGCCCAGTTAATGTAGTACAGTTGACACACAGTAAGGTTCCAAGCCCTTTACCCAATAGTACATTTTTTCAGACTTCCCATGCCTGAAGCACATCATTATTTAAATTGAAGTGGGTTAGTTGTACTAAGCCACATCTACTTAAGTTTAAATGAGAGCCACCAAGATAGTTGTTATTGGCAAACACCTCCAGCCAGTTAGCAATTTGGCAAGGGATGAAACGGACAAGCTCTCACTGTACACCCATTGTGAACCAGGCCGCTCAGTGCCTCCTCATAATGTGGAGGAGTTACATTTTAGCATGAGGGCATCTCTGCAGGAATTCCAGTCAGTCAGCTCTTTCAGATAAAACTGCATGAGAAGTCTTGCCTGCTCTTTGTGATTGTTAAATATCCTTTTAAGATTTTCGGCTTGATGTGTTTGGCTAGACTTTCCTTAGCCCAGCTGTTATGTACCAGTTGCTGACATTGCTGGTCTCCTGCATCTCAGAGGTGGCTACATTTTAGTGGTGAAATGTTTATTTATCATTCTATCTCCAGACAAGTACAAAATTTAAAAATATAATCTCTGTGTCTTGACAGAAAGACTACCCAAGTAATGTCTTGTCTTATCAGTAAGAATCAAACCACCATTAAAATCCCTTATTCAAAAATTGCAGGCATCTCAAGGCTACTAGCATTTATTTTGACCTATCCCAAAGTGGATACCAACTCTGTATCTAAAGCGATAAATGAGTAATGTCCACAGGTATGGAATAGTGATTCTTTGTGCACAGAGATCCAAAATGGGTATAAAATAGAAGAAAAAAGTTGCAGAACAACAATTTGGAATGAAATGAGAAAAAAAGGATAGAAGCAGAAAAAGGACAAAGAAGTACCAAGAATAAGAATAGTTAAAGCAAGAGGGAAAAAGTGCTCAGGCAGTAGGAAGGAAAATTGAAGTTGGATTAGAAAAAAGATGGAAAACCACAGTGGGAACATTGAACAAAAAAGAGAACTAGAGACTTTTTATCTCAAGCCATGAACTTGAGAAGTTTAACTTAAATTCATGTTACAGCTGTTTTTAATGCAAACTCAATATTCTATCTGTACAGGTTCTCAGTAACCTCTTCACTGCCTGAAGCATGAACTAGAGGCATCTTTGAAATCTACTAAGCCCTTATTATTAGAAGAAATGATAAACTGTAACAAGTCAGACTGAAACAAAGAAGGGCTTGTAAGATTTTCATGACGTATTCACCTGAGCTAATAGACTTAGTAAAGATAGCTGTACTGTCATACTTTGTCCTGAATTGTCATATCATCACTCCCTTGCCAAATAAATTAAATATGTTTTCCTATCAAATCAAGTTAATGAATGCTCTGCCGTCCCCATTCCTTTAGCTCTTTGTGGAGTTCTTACATATTTGCTGTATCCAGTATATCCATGTATGTCATATCCACTGTAAACCTATGTTAAGAGGATGTGGATCTGCTATTGCTGCCTTTTTAGGTAGTTGTTCAAGGGCTCCTCTACTCTGTCTTCCCCAATCAAGGGAAAAATGGGGACAACTCTAGATGCTTTGCTCATATACAAACTAGAAAAACTAACTGTGCTTTCTTCTATCAAATAAGCAGTTTAAATCATCCTATTCTTTTCCTTCCTTCAGAAGGCTTGTCAGTGACTGCTTTCAGCTGGAGCAGTTTCTGCTCTTGCTAGGTACGTTGTCCATTGGGTTTTCAAACCCTGATTATAAAGCTGAAAGAAGTTTGTTGAGAAGCAGAGAATGCTTTAATTCCCTGGGTCTCCTTAATCACTTTTCATGGCCTACTACTTCCATCGGTTTGTTCCTTTTGGGGAACTAAATTCAACCCATGCAAATGGTTGGAATGCAAGCATGATACCCCTCCCTAATGCTGTAAATGTAGACATAGTGCTCACTTATTCAATGCCAAACTTAGCCATGGATTAAAATAAAAAACACAAAATTTTCCATTCCTCCCACTTCTCAGAAATCCAGACAAAAGAAGGAATATATGAATAAGACAGTCAACCTTGCTGTGGGGCAGGGGCTGAATCAAATAACCTTCTGGGAAGAAAAAAGTAAAGTACTACACTACATAATCAAGGAGCATAGAAAGTCCGAACTCCTTCCCCTTTTCTTAGAGCTTGCTTTTGCATATAAATAATAGAATATTAGGTAAACATCACTACATCAAACCTTCACCCTAAACTCAGCTACTCCTTGATCAGCCCCAGGATACAAATATGCCTCCTATTTTCCTCATGTCTAGGTGGGGATAATCAGTTGCCTTCTGTAGGGAGCAAGCAGAATCCCCTTTTACTCTTTCCTGTTGGGACCAGCACCTTCTAGCAAGGCAGGCTGTTTTGGGTTAACGTAGGCAATACATTGTGGCACCCTCCTACTACTTTTAATAAACATCTGGTAAATTTACCAATCAGTGGGTCTTCCAAAAGAAGCTATAGCCTGATCTGAAGGCTGATGTGTAGCTGGTTCATTGTGGTTAGGGAGCTGAGACGAACCAGCTGGAGAGGGCTTCCTGGTTCAGGGGAACCTCCTGCTTCATATGCTCTCAGATATATCAGTGAAGGTTCATATTGATAACCAGTTAACTGATCAGCCCTCACAAATAGTGCAATGCACAACAACCGCCCTTAGTAAAACAAGATCCAAGGACTTAGCTTCTGAGTTACTGCCACATAGTGATGACCATGCTTATCCAAGTCATCCAAGTAAAGAGCTAAACTATGGCTTTACAGATGTTGAGAGAGCTATTTCTGTAACTACAATGTTTAATTGCTGCTCTTGGTATGAGAATGTTCTGGAAAGGGGATGTGTGTGATTGAACAGAAGTAAAACAACTTCAAGGCCCTACCACGTGGCACTTTCAGCAAAGCCCTGGATTTGCTATTGACCAGGAAAAGCGTAAACTTCAAGTGCAAGTAGGTCTGGAGGCATTTATAAAACACAGATAAAGTAATCATATCAATATAATCTGACACTTAAATTACCATAATTGCCCAAATCGAAGACTACCCTGAATTTAAGATGACCCCAAACAATTAGATAATATACATGGAAAATTTATAAATTTGTTATCATTTTCCATGTATGGAATCTAATTATTGGAGGGTCATCTTAAATTTGTCTCTCAACAACTGCAGCAGGGAAAGCAGTGGCAGGGGGTCAGACAGTGGGGAGAAGTGGGGAGGGGCAGGCGGTAAGGGGAGTAGTGAAAGGCAGGTGGTAGGGGGGCAGGCAATATGGGAAGCAGGCAGTGAAAGGATCAAGAAACATGCTCCCTGCTGCCTATGCCCTCCCACCATCTTCCCTGCACTGCTGCCTGCCCCCTTGTGCCTGCCTCTCTGCTGCCTCAGCCCCAGGGTTGGGGCCGCAGCTGCAGCCACATCTACTGCCTCCATTCTCCCCACTGCTGTCTCGTACTTGACTCCAAGACATGGGGCTTTTTCCCTCCATGTTAAATGAGGAAAAAAAACTTGTTCTGGAATTGAGTAAATATGGTAACATTTATTGGAATTAATGCCTGTTCCACATTTAACAGCCATATAGGGTCTGTTTTTTTAAAGATTCTGACTTATTCTCTGGGTTCTTAGAACCTTTGAAAATCAAGACTGGAGCATTTTAAGATACAGTAGCAGGTACATTTCTACTGAAGGAAGTTTATTTAATATTTTGTTCATTATCTAACAAAGTGAAATCATGAGTGAAAAATAAAGGAAAAAAGAGAAGAATTCTTAATTAAGAATCAAGCTGTTAACAAGAAGACTCTACAAGTACTTAAAAAGGAGCATGAACTTTGCCTAACTAAAGTCTTCGTTGACAGTTTGGCAGAAATCTGCAGGCTGCACTTTGCATAGCAGAGCCTTCTGGAGCTATCTGAGGCTGTCATCTTTAGGTCCTAGTGTACTATACTCTGTGTTGGTGGAGGTAGAACACATGTGATGACATTTCAAGTGCCTCTGAGTCGCACCTCTTTTATTATAGATTACTTAGACTGGTAAGACATATTGTACAATTCTGGGCTAATTTCAGATCCAGGTTTCACATGGGCACCTATGGGTTAAAGACTAGTAGTCAGTGTGTTTTGACTAGAGTAGGCTAACTGTTGGAATTTCTGATTTGCTAAAAATTTTCATATTTCATGACATGGTTTGATTTTGAGTAGGAGCAAAACCAAATATTTCAAAATTTCCTATGAAACAGAAATTCCAATATTTTGTTTCAAAGATACTTACCCCTGGTGTTTTTTCAGTGAAGTATGTATCTTGGTAGCTGCTTTGTGAAGCTGATAATGATTCTTCTGGGTATCACTGATCCCCACCAGTGAATAACAGTGGTAATAGACTGCAGTTACTCAATGATGGGAACCACTAAAAGGACCAGTTTCACTTAGAGACTAAGTCAGTTTCACTCATCAGCTGTTGAGGTGTCCAGGGGCAGTAGCACCTAAAGTCCTGCTCTGTCTTAAATAAAGGATCACTTTTTCAGCATTTTCAGTGAGGTTTAACTCTACCTTTCACCTATGGATCTTTTTTTTTTAAATACAACATTCTTATATTTACCATTGTGCATTTATGTGAAGGCACTATTTTTTTGCAAACTGCTTTGCCAGCTTAGACCTCAGCATGCACTCAGAGACCCGCTCATATTAGTGTTTTCCCTGAGCATGGCAGCTTGTAGGAATAGAACACAAGGCATGACATATTAGGGTTAAATGAATGATTGTATGAGCCAAAATTGTGACTTTAATAGAGCTCTTCAGAATGTTTAAGTTCAGAATGAAATTCCATGTTCAACTTTTTAAAATTTTCCTTCATTTCTTATTAAAATTTTAAATAGCTTTCTATAGGAAATCATACTGAGACAATTACTGGTATTTTCCCATTTACTGAAAACACTGATTTCTGGTAAATAAAAATGTTCAATAACTTTCAGTAGGCTTGTACCAAAAATGTATTAGTGTATTGGGTGATTCACAAAGCATTTCCAAACAATGTAAAATCCATCCATTTTCAGCCCTGAAAAATGGGATCATTCTAGAATAATTTTTGTTCTCTTGCTCTCTTACATGCACACGCACTTTCTCTCTCTCTCTCTGTCTTCTGGCCAATTCTAATTTTTTATTTTTCCTCCAATTCCAACCTCATTTCAAACTGAGCACCAACAATGGATGCATCTACATGAGACACTTTACTGTGCATTAGACCAATCGACTGTGCAGTAAAGCATCACTGTCTACACATGTGCTGCAATTACTGCACAGGTGATTAGTCTAATGAGCCGCTTTCTAGTAACTATCTACTTCATAGACAGTATCTACAGGTACTAGAATGCGGCGTATTAAATTAATGCACTGAAGCACATGTGTAGACACAAATTGCTCCCAGTTAGCCTAGGCAGCAGGGGGCCAAAGGGATGGGGAGAGGTGTCCTGGCTGTTGGGCTGCTGCTGAACAGCCCTAGATTGAACTGCTCCCATTCAAATTTTCTTCTGATGAGTGTACGTTCAGATGTATGTGGAAACTAAGTTTAATGCACCTGAATTTTCTGCCCAGAAAATCCAGACACATTAATTGCACATGTAGATGTGCACACTGAGAAATCTGAGCTATCTCCCATTTGTCCTAGTAGATTGTATATTCTGAAGCCGATAGATAATTTCAATTTCAGCTTGGTTTCACAATTTCACTATTGACCATTTTAATTAAAACATCAAGCTATTTTTTTACATAGCAAGAGATGTTGAAGATGAGGATGTTGTTGAGCAGCTAGAAGATTTCAAGGGTTTTAAGGATAAAGAAAAGTTTTCCCATTTGATGTTCAAGTTTAACATAGCTTCTGTCTTTGTTCTTCCTCTTTCCAGTTCCAAAAGCCTCAGCTACCCTATTTGATGCCAGAAACTCAAGACTGCCTTCTATATCTTCCCATAGGCCAACATCCCCAGCTGCTCCATATGCAGTTTTTAAATCCTTCAGATTTCTCCCAAGAAATTCTACATTGCATATTCTACATTACATGTTTCTAAAGTAAATATGTAATGGCAACAAATTAAGAATTGGGTAGCTGCATAGCAGTATTGAAATGTAATATAAAATATTAGGTAATGGATTCTTTATTGGTTGCCTCACTGATTAGTTTAAAGTAGTTAATCCTTTCAGCATCAGTATGTCACATGCTTGCTCATCTAGGACAGTCTTCTTGACTTAAATGTTTTAAAAACTCTGCATCTTTCTTTAGATTACCTTTATTTCTCCAAATTGAAGAGCTCATATGACCACCTTAAAGAAGAAATTAACAGATTTTGTAAATTATGAAACTGAACTTTTGGTGACCAGGAAGAGAAATGTCAAATGTTTATTTTTTTCTTGACTCATTACCCATATTGAATGAATATATCAAATGTCAAGGTTGGAGTTGAAAATGGTGTGTGATTGGCTGAAGTCTAATGAGAAGGATGGATGACTTTTTGGTAACTTCTTATTGAAAGGTTAAAGTTCCTATCTAGGTTTTTTCCTGATTTTTTTCCTTCCACAGTTCTTCCCCTCAAGAGGTACATTTAATTATGAATAACATAGAACCTGGGTTCTTTTCCTTTACATTGATCATTAAACAATACATTATTATTAGTATTAGTACTTATTATTATTAGTAGCAGTAGTAGTAATAGTAATACTACTACTAACAGTAATAATAATTATTATATCAAAAAGGGCATATAAATATATGTATCCTATAAGAATGCCTCAGGACCACCTTTCTGTGACCACTGAAGGAATGGACATTTGTCACTTTCCTGTGCTATTGATTATTGAATAAATAATGATTGATTATTGAATAAATAATGACTGAACCACATTTCAAGAGTCCAGCTGTACATGGACATGGAAACTGATTGTCACTCTATTCTTAAGAGCCTTTGTTCTATGGCAACATATAGTGAACATCCCTTTTCCTTTCCCAATTCTTACAGAGCTGTCTAGTCTAGGCCTTGTTATTACAAAGCAAGGAGACTCAGATTTCGAAAAGCCTTCCCCAGCTTTGAAAGGAGAAACTTGCAGACAAGAGCCAGCTTTCTTTTATTTAATCCAGCTTCAGTTTTGTTTGCCTTTCAGAAGAGTGCATCTTTGTTATTGTGCAAGATGAAAGAGCAAGTGTTACATTTTCACACTGTGAAACTCGCATGATGATTATTTCCCATTTAATTTTGTATTATGGCATCCTGTTCCATCACAGGTATAAGGAACCTCTTTACATCAGTTCGGAATCCAGACAGAATGTGGACATTGCTCATGGTCCTTGTAAAAAAATCTAGGTCAGAAATGGCAAAAGGGTCTGCTTATATCTGTATTACTAGCATTCAATTCAGGGAAGTGAGAAATTAACTTTAGATACTTACAAATTCTTCATTTTTAATTTTCTTTCTGTTCTCTGAGAAACAGGGAATTATACTGTATCTGCATCCAGTATCAGTACAGTATCTATCCAGCACCTATTTACAAGTCTCATATTTTTAATTTTAGTCTTATCATACTGCTGTACTTATCTTGTATGCAAAACTTGAAGAAAAGGATGCAAATAGCCAAAGAATTGTTGGTGATGTGTATAATACTTGTTAGTCAAGGGCAGACATAGCCTGAGGAATTGAGATTCATGTGTGTGTGTGTATGAAATTGTTGAGGAGCACCAGTGGGGTGTTCGCCACTCTGGGGCTGTTACAAGCTTCGTGGGAGCTTGCTTGTGGAGCAGCAGGGAAAAGCCTCCAGTTTAAGGGGGAAGGTGGGTGGCAGAACACAACAGGTGTCTGCCACTTTAAGAGCTGGTGGCAGGTGTTGCCCTAGCTCTGATGAATGGCCATTTTAGATCCAGGGCAGCAGAGCGGGGGGGGGGGGGGGGGGGGGGGGCAGCAGTTTGCTGCTTGATGCCATGGAAGGAACATCTCCCAGCAACAACTAGGAGGTAAGGGAAGGAGTTAATGGAGATGGCAAGGAGGCTCCTGGTCCTGGGCATGACTTGAAACTGCACCCTGCCAGGGAAGGGTTGTCTGGTGGGGCTCCCAGTGGTGTGGGAGCCCACAGGAAATGCTAGGCCAGTTACGTCCCTGGTGAAAGGTAAAGAGGGGCGCCTTAACCCCAGCCCCTGCCTTTGGGTGGGCTATTTAACACCAGAGGAAATAGAGGGCTAGGCACACCCCGGTGTGGCACCTGAGCCCATGTGGGGTGCAAGACCCTGAAATGGATAGTGGGGCCAGGCATGGTTGTGGCCACCTGAGCCTGGGTAGGGTGCAAGACCCAGGAGAGTGAGAATGGTGGGCCAGGCATGCCGATGAGTGGCACCTGAGACTGCGGGGGCAGGGAGGGGGTTCAACCCCAGGACCCAGCATAGGGGGTGGAGTATGTGCCTCATGGGAGTGGACGTGCAGAGCAGGGTGCAGAGGCGCACCTAACAATCTGCACTAGAGTGGCACTTGGGTGGCCCTGGAGAGAGAGGGGTGAGTTGAGAGGGGTAGTAGTGAGACCCTGCAAACATGAGGGCTGGAGATGAGACCCTGTGAGGAAGGGGTGTGAAGTGGGTCCTGGTGAGCAGGATGCTTGAGGGTAGGTCCTGCTAACATGTGGGCTGAGTTAGGTCCAGGTAAGCCTTCGGGTGCCTGAGCCCACAGGTGGGCTGGAAGCCAATTGGGTGGGGTGGCTGAGGAAGAGTCACAAGTAAACAGTGGGGTGAGTCAAGAGCCCCTGATTGAGAGCAGCTGAATGAGTGACCTGGTGAGAGACCAGAGGCAGAGTCAGACCAGTGTTTGGCAGACCGCCCAGCGCTCACTTGGATGAGGATAGCAGGAGGTGCCCAAGAGGCTGCGTGCTTGCTGGCTGGGGAGTGCAGGGAAACAACCTCAAAGACACTTCAGGTGAAGGCAGGGTGAGTGTGGCCCCCGGGGAAAAGGAGGGGCAGTATGAGTGTGGCCTTGCAAGGGGCAGTATGAGAAAAACTGTGAGAGGCAGTGGAGTGAGAGGGGCCTCAGCGAGAGGGAGGTGGTACAAGTGTGGCCTGTAATAGGGCAGAATGTGAGAGGCCTAACACTGTGCTGAGTTGGGCCTGGCCTCAGGCTGGAGCAGAGTACAGCTGTTAGAAACATCTGTGAGGTTTGCGATGCAGTACAGGGGTGGCTGGAGCTGCATGCATAGGCCCAGGAGAACAGGGCATTCAAAGGCCAGCCTTCCACCTAAATAAGACCTTAATCATTTAACAACAAGGCATGGCAGATGAGAGAGGTGGGGTAGCATGCCCAGAGGCAGGTGGGAGGAGTTATATATATATATATTTCTGAATCTAAGCATAGAGAATACACACCTTTAAAATTAGACTGGGGAGAAACTGTATTTTGATTCTTTCTGCTTTGGAGAAAAGCTCACTCCACAAATTTCAGTTCAGTTCCAGAAGAATGAATCACTGCTGATTTCAAATTCAGTAAAGTAGTTTTACAATTTGCTCTCTGCTTCTATAATATATTCAGTCAGTAATAGGCTGGATCTATGCTCGCTTTTTTTTCCTTTAAGATAAAATTGTGGCCCAATTGGTCACAATAGCAAGAATGCTGAGGTGTTTTTACTGTTATGTTGGTCAGTATGGTTCACAGCAGGTCTAGATGACCTGGTGGTAAAAATATATGATTTTTTCCTTCGCTGTTGTTGCTACTGCCAGGGGAGCTTAACTAGAAGTAATTCAATAATAAGGAATTTCCTGAAAAATGCCAGCATAGATAAAGCTCAAGAGAATTTAATTATACACCTTTTTCGTGGCACATTCAAAAGAGTTTTTATATTGATCTAGAAAACTGCTGTTCTAATATTGTAGACCAAAGTGCTAATAACTTATTTCTCAATATCTTCAAAAGGAAAGTGTGTTAGACTTGAATAATTTCATAGGTTAGTACCTTTATTAAGAATGGAATTAGGAATGTAAACCTCTTTTAGAAGCCAGTCCTAAATTATATATTCCATTCAGCAGACAGTGCATGAATAATTGAAAGCAGGGGCCTTTATACTTCAGTGGGAATTTTGAGAAAGTAGAGAGCTTTCAGAAAAGTGATAAAAGATGTAATGGAGGTCAGTTACTCTAATTAGGATTGCCTGTTAAGGATCCCGACAGTTTATAAAAAATTGACAAGTCACTGTTGTTTCTTATTTCTAGCTGTTGAAATCTAGCTATAAATCTTTGCTTAGCCTTCATCCTGAATAAGACGCTTTAGTGGGTATTGCAATCCTAAGACTTCCTTCAAATTACTTTGGTAATTGTTTTAGTTTGGGCCCCGCTACAGGTAGATATAAACTGCTGCAGTATAAAAGCCATCCACAATATACAAGACATTTTATATGCCCTACAAAACCATATATATATATATAAAATTGTGAGTTTCTAAAATAATTTAAACAATGTTAACATTAGCATGCTGGTTTACAGAAGACAAACTTATTTTTAAGATTTCTTATAATAAATTATGCTGTAGAAGTGGCTGTTAAATATGCCTAGATTCCCTTTTTAGGCCAAAGGTGAGAGAGATCTAGTGTGTGGTAGTACCCAGATATCTGTTTCTCTCTCGCTGTCCTTTATTATAGCTTAAATCCTCACATTTGGAAATTTGGCAGCTTCTAGTGTTTGTTTTCTCTGTAGTGAGCTGTGTAGGAAAATGAAAGAAGACAATGTTAGAGCCAAGTTTTTTGTAAAACCACTGTTTAACTCCAGGAGACATGTTGGCCTTTTTGCATAGGTCCCTTTAAGGGGAGTACAGTGGTGTGGAGAGACAAAAAATATTCCCTCCTCTTTTTTTTTTCTTCTGTGTTGCCAAATGAGGTTGAGTCAAGTTCTGAAGGCTACCCCTCCCCCTATTCCCAAAACGAGCATTCAGATTCAAATCCCAAACACTGAAATAGTTTAGTCAATGCACTGAGGAAGGATGTAACCCAGGAAAATCCTTTTTCATATGATTTCATACGAATGGGTTTTATATTTGCTTTGTTCTAGTTCAACCCAGAATTTCAACTGGTGCTTCAGCATCCTCATGATGAAATGGAGATTTTCTTGCCCTCCGCTGCCTTCAAATACAATTATTTGAGGAATGTTCTTGAGTCCTTAGGCATTTAAAAACTTGCACCCTCTGGGAAGATTTAATTCTTAGTTTCTTTGATTACAAAATATGCGGGCACAATATTCCTCCTTGAATCTGGCAAGTCACTGAGCACCCGAGCCCTGACTCAGCAAAGCATTTAAGCACAGCACATATAGTCCTATTCCAGAGAAGGGTGAGAGGATATTGTTTAAATTAACCATGGCCATATATGCTTTGCTATATCAGGATCAGAGTGCTGAGCACCTTGCAGGATGAAATGGGGTGCCTGCTCTTGAGACTGATTGGAATTTTGCCTGAGTGAAGCATTTGGGGTCAGCCCTTTTTATGTTGTATTGACAGCAGTCCTGATGTTATATTGTCATGTTCCATACACAGTTTAAAGCAAGGTGCTCAACTTTTTTGTCCAGTGGACTGGATGACCAGTGCCTGGTTTCTTTGTAGGCTGGATCTGGCCTGTGGGCCCAATCTGGTACCCAGGTCAGGTGTGGTGGGGTCCCATCTGGCTGCACAGAGGGAGTTGGGGTGCAGCCTGGCCTAATCCAGCTCTGATCTAACCCCATGTGGAGGGAGGGTGTGACCCAACCATGCAGGGGGAAGGGTGCATGGCCTGGACTCATGGGTGGGGAGAAGGGGGTATGGCCCAGTCCTGAACCAGCTGTGCATGGAGAGGGGGCATGGCCCGACCTTCATCTGGTCATGTAGAGGAAGGGTCGTCACCCAGCTCTGACCCATTGTGCAGGGCTTGGAATTTTGGCAGTGGGAAGGGGTGGCAATATTAACTGTCACTGCTCCCCCGCCATCAAATTTCCTGACCTGTGGGGATCCTCACATGCTGGAGGCTGAGCATCTCTGGTTTAAAGTGTCCTTAGAATTACTTCTGAGACTTTGCTCTCTTTATACCACATTCATTATACCATGTTTTCTCAACTTAAAAAATATATGTTACTAATATATATTACAGTAGTAACTTGAGGCTCCAACCAGGATCAGGGCCTCATTGTATTAGGTTCTGTAAAGAGTCATAGTGAAAGACAGTCCATGTCCCATCAAGGCAGGCAGAGGGTATAAGAATTCCCAAATGAGAAACCTAAGCACAGAGACGAAGAGTGGCTTGTCTAAGGTAACTGGAAGACGCAGAAGATAGACTCAGGTGTCCTGAGCTGTAATTCTAAACATTGGACCACCCTTCCTTTAATATTATCCTGTGGATCGGGGAGCTGGGCTTTTTAGCATGTAAACTTAAAGTTGGTAGGAAATAATCAAATTGACATTTTGTAGTATTTTGTCAATCAGATGTGTCCATTTTCTTTTCTTGTTTAGCTCCCTGACTGCTAAATTTCATGCTGGCTAGGGACAGACATTACATATAAACCAGTTTAACTGATCAGAAACTGGTTTAAACGTGTAACAACAGATGTTCAGTGCACATAAACTGGTTTGAAAATGGCTGAAACTGGTTTGAGATAAGCCTGGTTGAATGTAGTATTGGACTTAGCTGATTTAGGTCAAGCTGGTTTATGCAATGTCTGCCCCAGATCCCTTGCTGTTTAAGTTAAACCAGACTCCCCCAGCATCCCGGCATGCTCTCTGGGTTGGGTGGAGCTCTCTGCTCCACAGAAGAGCGGGCCCCTCCCCTCTGCTCCCTGGCTGCAGCTCCAGCAGAGACTGCTGGCATCTGCCTGGCTTCCCCCTGCTAAGTGTGGATCCCCATCCCCTCTGCACAGATTCATTTTGAATCTGAATGCTTATTAGCTAGCAGACCATATACTGCTGTGGGAGATGGGACAAAGACAGAATCAACAGGTAGCTGGTAATGTTCTTCCTTGGACAAGCTGTTTAAGAAGAGCTTGAACTAATGGAGAGAGGCTATTGGTTTCTTAATGAGCTGATAAACACTGAGTTAGGGCTTATAAACACTGTTAGCAAGTGTCTACAACTGTTACTAGCTGCCTGCTGCGCTGGTGGTAGGTGACCCCTCTCTAATCAGACAAATAGATTTACAGATTCCAGCAGTGTGGAAGGGAAGGGAGGGCTGCTCTAGTGCCCTCTGGCTTCCAGCCTGAGCCACTGCAAGCATGTGCCTGCATTTCTGTGATGTCTGAGTGGTTACAAACTGGTTTAGACTAGCCAGGTTAGATTAACCTGCAAAGATTGAATCAATTCAGGTTTAGGCTTTCTGAATGTCTGTCCCTGGATGCTGAGGCTATCTTGTTCTTGTATTTGCCATTTAATTTGCTTTTAATATCAATATTTTAAAACTGGATTCTATAAGGCCTCTGTCTTTATCTGGGCAGTGGGAATGAGAAGGAGCCTGCCATCTTCAGCCTTAGATATCTTGCTGATGATCAGAACAGAATACCCTTTGAGCAATACAAGGTGTTGGTGAGAGAAACAGATTTGCGTCTCAGAACAGGGGGCACTTAGGACACCCGTGGTACTTTATTTTAAACAAAATAAAGTACCACAGGTGTTGTTCCAGTTTCCGAATATTTTTAGCTAAAATTACACTGATAAATCTAACAAGCAGGGCATGTTTGCCACTGTGGTGACACTGTGTGGATGAGTTGCAATGGTCAGTACAGGGGACAGAAATTTGGTCTTTATGGGCTTTCTCTCTAAGGCTGCCAGCCTGGGAAAGCTTGGTCAAGAAAGAGCCCATTGATCCAATGGTTTATGGAAGCCAGTTGGAATCTCCTGACCTTACTTCTGTGGTAAGCAAAATCTAGAAATATTTGGTATTGCTTGCCAGTCACACCATCCTAACTTTTATGGTTGCCTTTAAATTGGTGGTAAAGTGACTTCCTCAGCTGCAATATTTTTATTTTAAAAGAATATTGTGAAACTACTACAGAAGATATGCACAGTAAATATATCAGAGAAACCAAATTGTAGACTGTTTTATCACTTTACACCCACATGACCTCTTTAGTGATTTCGTGCTCCTCTTTCTTGTACATCTGCATGATCCTTTCTGTAAGAGATATGATCCTTCCATAGCATGTGAAATTCTTTAGTTTTGACATTTTTAAATAAGATTTCCATATGAGCCAAGTTCTGCCACGTCAACAAACCAACTTTCTAAAATTGGGTTTGTTGTTCTTTACTTTTTCATTTTCTACCTCCTGAAGATCAATTTCTTTGCAAACAGAAATGAAATTAGATTGTCTGCTTGGGTTTCTGTAGTCCAGCATACTGAAGAGACTCATTTGGGAGGCTTTGTATTCTTTTCTGGTAATTTATGAGTCCATGTTTTAGGTTTATAAATCCTCAAATAACAGATGCTACATATAATAGATACACAATGCACAACAGCATGCAGCAGGATTCACTGGTAAAAAAAAAAAAAATTGTATTCTACTTAACTAAAGCCAAATCCCATGTTGGAGGGACACATGGGGCTTCCATTAAGGCAGAATTTGGCCCTGTATATTTTTTTTCCCCATTAGGACCATGTTAATACTTAAACCATTTCTATTTCACTGTGATGTTCCTTCCTTTTTATGAATTCAGCAGTTCAGGAACTGTATGTGCTAGAATACAGCCAAATACAAACATTTCCAGGATGGTCAAAAGAGACAAGGGATGGAAAAAGAAACTCTATTATGGCCTAGGGAAATCAATGCAAATAGCTGCAGTACAGAAGCAAGATAATGGAGAGAGAGATACTATAATTCTGACAGGAAAAAAAAGAAAACTATATTTTCCGGCTTAGGAGAGAGGTGAAATCTAGTGCAGCGGCAGGTTTATTAGAATATGTTTTTTGGTTATTCTGACCTTTAGAGGTAGTGGTATAAACTATCCTGTGACTTTCTTACACAGTCAGTAAGCGTGTACCAGCTCCATATAGCTACTTCGGTAGGTTACTGACAGGTCGTGAACATTTTCTAAGCAGGGCAGAAACCAGGACGGGGATTAGGGAGGAGCACTTTGGGATGTGCAGTCCTTCTCAGTGAGGTGAGGACTCCTGTGCATTAAATCCATGTTTCCATTTCAGTAGTCACCCATAAACCTTGTTTCTTCCCATTCCTGTGCTACCTACTCTAAGACTAGGGACAGACATTCAAAAAGCCTGAGCCTGACTTGATTCAGTCTTTGCAGGTTAGTCTAACCTGGCTAGGCTAAACCAGTCTGTAACCAAACAGACATCCCCTGGGCTCTCCCTGGGGGGAGGGGGCAGTAGAACATTCCTACCTTCCCTCCCACAGTGTTGATCTGGGGGGGCATGGCCGGGCCCCAGCAGGACTCTCTGATTAGGGAGGGGTTCCCCACCCCCTCCTGACCAGCCCAGCATGGAATTGATAACACAACATTTATCAGCCCTAACTTAGTGTTTATTGCCCCATTAAGAAAACAACAGAGGGATATTACCAGCTACCTGTTGATTCTGCTTTGTCCTGTCTGCCACAGCATGGACCATAGCCAGCATGTGGTCTGCTAGCTAATGCTGTGCGTCTGTGTAAGGCAGAGGGGACGGCCAAGTCCCTGCCTAGTGGGGAGGTGGGGGGGCAGAAGCCAGGCAGATGCCTGCAGTCTCTGCCGGAGCTGCAGCCAGGGAGCAGAGGGGAGGGGCCAGCCCCACCCAGCCCAGAGAGATTGCCGGGATGCGGGGGGGGAGGGGAGGGGTGTCTGATTTAACTTAAACCAGCAAGGGATCTGGGACAGACATTGCATAAACCAGATGGAC
This sequence comes from Alligator mississippiensis, assembly GCF_030867095.1. NCBI lineage: Eukaryota > Metazoa > Chordata > Crocodylia > Alligatoridae > Alligator > Alligator mississippiensis. The sequence continues at coordinate 124,234,871 of NC_081824.1, read as the reverse complement.
TCAAATCAACTAGGTTTATCTCAAACCCATTTCACCCATTTTCAAACTGATTTATGTGCACTGAACATCTGTTCTGTTACAGATTTAAACCAATTTCTGATCACTTAAACTGGTTTATGTTTATGTCTGTCCCTAGCCTAAATCTATACTTACTTGCCATGCCTTTGTCATTCACAGGAAGCAACAGGGTAGCTAGACTCAAAAGGCAAACGTCTATTTCACCTAGTGGGCAACTAATGTGCAGCTCATGATTGACTCTGAGCTATACAACTAAAGTGTATGAGCAATTCTATTACAACCTCTGGGCACATAAGTGTCCCTATTATAAGACCATTGATCATCCTTCAGAGACGCAGTAGAATGAATTGCTCCTACACAATAGTTGGATAAATGAGAGACCATTACAAGCTGCACTTTGGCCATCAATTGAGTGAAACAGAATTCTGCCTGAGGGCAGTTTAAAAATATTACTTTTTGTCAAAGATGTATTTTGCGACGTGTGGGGTCAAGGGAGGGGGTCCCATAGCCATCAGAGGAAAGGGCTCTTTGCTCTACAGACATCTTCTCTTTGCTTCATTTCAGAGCTGTCACATGGGCACACTTTTAGAGTCTGTGCTGTCCATTTAGTTTCTGCCATTGTCAGCTAGTCTGGGAGAAGTGCTTCTTCCCAGGGTGTCAGGAAAGCGCTGCCTTCTTTGGCATTGCCCTTGGTTTCCTGGCAGCCAGGAATGAGTTATGGCTTCCAGCAACAACATAGTGATTGTCAGCCATAAGTTATCTGGGGTAGTTTTAGTTTCCTTTTATATGGGATTTTTATTTGTTTTTGTTTTCTTAATGTTTTGGTTCAGCTGGTTTAAATGTATTCTACTTCTCTTTTTACTGTTTTTCCTGCCTCATGATGCTCTTCATGTTCATTCTTGCCACTTCCTCCTTCCCTTTGTGCCTATTTCTACCCCAGCCCTGCTGCTCTTTTTTCCATCATCCTTATCATCCTTTTCTGCTGTCACTTTCCCTTACTCTGCTTCTTTAAGGTGAAAAAATATTTCCCTTACTCCAAAAAACTGAATTAGAAATAGGTTAATGTAACTTGTTTTTTAAAAATAAGGGTGACATTCTGGATGTATCTTAAGCTAATGAGTAAACCTCATTGGCTTCATAAAGGATAGGATTGCACCCTATAATTGGGTCTCATTCACTCACTGACAGGTCTGAGTCCTGTGCAGAGCATACCAAAATGATCACATCAGCATCCGGCCTGCTGACAAGTGACCCTGTGGCTTGCAAAGGATTGCTGCATCTGATTTGGCCTTTTCAAACTGAACCCTTTCAACTAGTTTCACCTGTTCCTACGTAATGTTGATTTATTATTGTATTATATATCACCAGGAAACTCTATCCAAGGATCAGGGCCCCATTGCACCAAACACTCTACAGATATATCTAAAAAACAGTCTATGTCCCAGAGCATTTATAATCTGTGTTTCAGACAAGAAGCACAGGTGGATATTCAGGAAAAGAAGTACAAGATGTCAAGATGAACAAGGTTTAGCAGCATGCTAGAAATATCAAAAAATGTTACGAAATTGCAGACAAAAGGGCCTGGTCCTGCTTTAGCCAGATCCCTTTAGTTTTGCCTGTGGGAAACCTCTAAAACTAGGCATAGGAAAACCAGTTTCAGGCCATGGACAGACATACTCTTGTGGCACTACACTACAAGTGCCCTGGCACTAAAAATATAGTGGTACTAGGCACAGATAGAGCAGAGCTAGGTACAGAGCTCTACCTGAAGTACTATAAAGGTGCTGCAGAGGCATTCAATGGCATGCTTTCCAGCCAGGGAGTGATAGGAGTGGCTTAGCCCTGTGGCTCTGTGCTTCCCACACCTGGCAAGCAGGGCTGCAGCTCCCTGGGCATGGGTTATCAGTAAGTGTGAGACTAGACCAGGCTCACTATGGGCCAAGCCAGTCCCAGTCTCAGTCCTGCACTCACTGACAGCTTAGTCTTAGGGAGAAGCAGGTTGTTCCTAGAAGGGTGGACAGATGGATACTGCTGGATACTGGGAGAGTGAGAGGCATGTGGAACTATGGTGCACTGGACAGATGTTACATTTAGTGCTATAAAATACAGTGCTACAAAAAAATTTGTTTAATCCAGGAACATTTTTGTAGTGCTACAGGAAACATGCATGTCTGTTCTCTTGACTTCTGTAGCCCCCGTCTAAAGCCTCTGAGGCAAAAAATAGCAATTAAGGTGTAAAAGTAGGGGCATTAAGGAATGCTTTTGTATACAGTTTTCTGTGAGTGAACAGTGTATGGTGAATAACATTGGTTAACCTTTTGGAAATCAAAGGTAGTGAATAAAAAATGGTTACTCTCTCTCTCCAGAATAAAAAAAACTCTTTCCCTATTAAACCACTTCAGAAAAAATCCATGTGTCTCATAAGGAATGGAGCAACTATTTATAGATAAGACTGAAGTTCTGTGTTAAATTTACGTTGTCCCTTGTGTGGGCTCTTTCAACTGCAGCAAAATCAAAAAGTAAAAACGTCCTTATAATACTATGATTCTACAGTTGGCAGTACATATGATTGTTTCTTTCAGTGCTAAACATGTATATTGCTAATGTAGAAAACTGACGCTTCTTTTTTTTACTGTCTTTATATAGGTGTTCTTTGGCTGCTCTGTAAACATGTCCACAGACCTTCTATGTAAGTAAATTTCCTTCCCCCAGTAAGTTTTAGCACTACTTTTTTAGCAAAATACTTAGGTGTACTCAGAATGAATGCCTCATTTTGAATATCATGTCTGCTTTTTTAAATTAGTGTTTCCGAGAAGACCTCTGCAGAATTCTAGTATTAATTAGGGGACCGATTCTTTTGGTAAGGTACTACTCGGATGCATCTACACATGTGCTTTACTATGGAGTTAACTAATTTGCTCTGCAATAAAATATCAGTCTACATGTGTGCTGATATTAGGATGTAGTAAATTAATTAACTCCTTCATAGGATAGTACTGTTGGGGACAATAGTATTATGGTGAAGTAATTTACTCTTCCAAACCTCATGTGTAGATGGTGACAGGGGCTATCTACCACCAGGCCCCACACTTTAGCATTCTTGAGCCCTAGTCAGCCCCTCTGCTGCCTGACGCTGCCACCCGGAGCCTGGGGCTGACTTCCTAGGTCTCCTTCCAGCCCAGGGCTGCTCCGCCCTGGCTCAGAGTGTTGCATTCCTGGGCACATGTGTAGACTCTGCACCTGGGAGCAGTTTTCTCTGTGAGAACTGTTTTGGAGTTGATTACGTCACGTTAATTGCACATGTAGATGCACCCATTGTGATTAAAGTTGTTAAAATCTGGAACTTGATTAGTAGAACAGATGGAGATTTACAGAGACTTCAATATTGCACTTCTGTCTAAAAAAAGTTTTATCAGCAGTTGCTAAAAGTAGCACGTAAGATTACTATGAGTGAATGAGAGGAGAGAAAAAGTTCTCACTCCTTTTCCCTGTGGTTATTTTTTACTTTCTACATTTGACAGCATGTTTTATTTTATTTCACTGTTGTCAGTTCAGCTGTTTTTTTTCTCAGCAACAGAGACAAAAGGAAAATAAAATTGTAAAACCACAGAAATTGTCAGTGTTGTACCTGAGACTCTTATTTTACATTCATTTTTAAGTTAACTTGATGTTGATTGTCCCTTTATGTAGTTTAAAAAAAAAAGACATGACCTGGTAGTAAATATGTTAACCATTAACATGCTCTTAAATGAGAGGAAGATCACACATGCATCAGGAAGGGCTTAGCTCTATGAGTCTGATTGTGTTGAGGCACCCTCACAATACTATTAGCATGGCTAAGACAGAATTGTTTAATTTCAAACTGTCTTGGGACCTTATTGTTTTTTCTGAACATGGTAAGCCTCAACTTGTGTTTGAGAGATGCAGTGAAAATATGGTTGTAATCCAGGAAAATGACTAGCAAAAATGGATCAACTGTAGAGTAGGGAAAAGATTTCAGACACACTCTGCTCTTCAGTTTTGGCCATTACACAGATATGAATAGGTGCACTACATGCCCAAAAGTTTGTCTAACATCTCTCCCACAGTTGGTCTAATAATAGATATCACCCCCCCCCGCACAAAAAAAAAAAAATCATTGCCTCTCAGATCTCCTATATCTCCTGGACTGTCATGGCTATAATGCTTTAAACCTAGCAAATATAGTGCATTTGTATTGAACAGATGTTTTCCATCTGTGTGTTCAGGTTCTACTAGGTGACTTGAGAGACAAAAAATAAATTTTTACTCTGGCTAGCTCTACTAAGCCAGTGCAAAGAGGTCTGTATTTTGTTGTCGTTCTGGCATTCTCAAAAAAGTTGCTCTACTAAGTCAGTGAAAACTGCAGGATTGCAATCTGGCTTGTGGTATCTTGACTGCTGGTGATACTTCCCTTCATTCTGCATCAGTGATAAACATATCCTTGTCCTCCCTGTCAACCAGACTATTGTCTGGAGCTCATCTTAGACTCTCATAAATGACATATTCAAATTTTCCCATTTGCTACTCTTCTCTAATATCCTTCCCTTCTTTTTCTGTCCAGACAGCTTGTCCAGACAGCATTTTTGCTTGTCCAGACAGCAAGAATCACCATCAGCATCTTTCTCATTGACTGCATCTATTGCAAGAGTCTCCTTTCTGGCCTTGAGAACCTCAGGTTCTACTGCTTGAATTTTTGCTAAGTACAGACACTCAGCTAATCCCCTTTTCTCATCGTTCTGACTATAATACCTTCTCTTTGAATTTCACCACTATGGCAAGTTCAAACTTCCTGGCATTGCCTTCAAGATCCTACAACATCATCCTTTCTAGCTTTTCTAATTTGCCCTATTATTAGGCTACTTTTACTGGGATGTATCCTGTCCTATTTTTTTGCCAGTGGTGACTTGTTTGTCTGCTTTTCCAAGAAACAGCTGTATTTCCTTCTGTGAAGCCTTTTCTGGTATAATCTGCCAAGCCACTGTTCTCTCTCTCAAATACTTCTGAAAACCCATTTCATTTCTGATGCCTACAATAAACTTTTGTCAATTAGATTTCTACTTTTGTTTTCTATTCTATCCACTTATCTAGTGTAAAAAATATAGTATGTGTAAATATATGTATGCTTTGTTATCCTCCTCTCTACGTTCAGGTGAAACCCTATCAACAAATAGAGGAACCATGGGAAATAGTATATGTAGACAGTCATAGGAGGGAAACTTTGGAAATTTGATCAGGTCTGTGTGATTTCCATAAAAGAACAAAGAAATATTTAGATTGTTCTTGATAATTGAAACCAGATAATAGACATACATAGACTAATGGTTGGCAGATACATTGTAGAGTTGATATACCTGTTGAAACAGACACACTGGAGAAAATAGACAACTTTTGAACAGTTAAATACATTTTAGCTTTAGGAAAAGATGAGAAATAAAGATTTATAATGGATACAGTAAGCTTGGAGACATCTTGTGTAACAGAGAATACTACCTATTCTGGTCTCTTCATCCTATTTTGCTAATTTATAACTTAGGTCCTGCTGCTGCTTTGGCTTTTTGCTCCAGAGATTGTTTGTCTGGAAGCACACACATTTGTGCTTGTTGTTTGTCATGAGAAAAGATTGCATTGCACAATTAGTGTTTGGAGAATTAATTCTAAATCTATATCTGTCGTGTGGCAGGAGCTCAATGACATTTATTGTTTAATCCTTTACACAGAGTTCCTAGTTGCATCTAAATGTAGTGAGCAATAAAAAGAGGACTTCTCTGTTTCTCCCAGTTCAACAGTGTAAAATCCTTATGTAGATGTTGTAATTACATTTCTAATCAATAACCTTGGAAATTTTACTTGAGACATTTTGGATTGGGATAAATAACCATGTAGGCTTGGTTATTGTAATATGTTCTATCTAGGACTTAAACTGACAACCTTGAAAAGCTTCCCTTTATTTAGAATACAACAGTCTTCTTACTAAACAATGCTGGTGGTTAGTTTGTTATTTCATTATCCTACCTTTTTCTGTTCATTTCTGGTACTCATATGACCAGAATCATCCTGGTATCTGAGCACCTCACAATCTTTAGTATATTTCTGCTCACAACTCCACAGTGAGGTAGAAAAGAAATATTATCCCCATTGTGTATCCATAGATGGGGAAGTGAAGCAGACAATCTAAGGCAATGGATAGGCATTACATTTGTGTCAGGAAATATGCCCTTTTCCTGGCACAAAAAGTGAGCTTACAAACATTTAAGTGATTTGTGGCAGGAAAAACACCATGACTTTGCCACAAACTTGTTAGTTCTCTCAACCGGTGACTTCTCCAGCGGGACAACTTTCATAGCATCATGGGTAATGTCTGTCCACATGGCACTGTCCCTAAAACTCTCAGCATCCCACAATCCCATACTCTCCCTCCCTCCAAGGGGGAGAGAAGGAGAGTGCTGGCTCCCTGATCGCTTGCCCAGCAGCAAGCTGTTGTAGAGCCCTGCCAGCCAGTTCTCACGGCTGCTTGAACAGTCCCAGAGCATCTCAGCACTGTTCAGGTAGCAGTGGGAGTTCCCATACCCTACCCTTACCCCTACTCAGATCTCTTCTCCCCCACCCCTCAAGTGGGTAGAGCAGGCAGGCAACAGAGGGATGATGTTAGGTTTAGGGTGAGGGGATTGCCTGACAAGAGCTGGAGCTCTAGGAATGGTACTGCCGGGAAGGGGGCTGTCCTTGGTAGCTTAGGCTTTTCAGCAGTTGATAGATGATTGACAGCCTGCCCTCTTCCCAGTAGAGGACATTTTCTGAGCTCCCTTTGGGATGAGAGGCCCAAGGAGCAGCCCCCTGCCATTGGCTGCTCCTTGGGCCCCTCTCCAGTCAGGGGGCTGAAATACCTGTATGTCCCCTTCTTTCCAGGTTTTTCTTGTGCTGAAAATGTCCCAGAAGTTTGCAGTGTTGCAACTAAATGTCTACCCATAGTACATGATGTTACAATGCATAGGGAACGTTAGGTGCCTAACGGAGAAATTTTCAGTTTGTCAGATGAGTGGGAAACCACCTAATCTAGTCATGAATGCAGTGTCTGGAAGAGTAGCCAGGCTAAGGGCCTACATCAGTGGGCACCAACCAGTCGACATCGATTGAGTGGTTGATCGTGGGGCCTCTAACAGTCGATCTCAGTCTGTCAGAGGCTCCACGATCAGGAGAGACAGGATGCACATGGCTGGGCTGAGCCATGCCCCTGCTGGCTGGGCTGGGTGAATGGGGTCAGAGCCTGGGTGGCTTCCAGGTGGGAGGGTGGTGTGGATCAGGGGCCGGTGGGAGGGGTAGGGTGGGAGCTGGGTGAGGGGGGAAGGCAATGGTAGATCCTGGGGTGCTCTTTACTTACCAAAAGTGATCTTCACCATAAAAAGGTTCAAGACCACTGGCCTACAGGGTTAGCAGTCTAAACGTTGGCACTTTTCTCAGCTCCAGATACCAGCTGCAAAACTTCTCCTGTAGATAGGCAATAACTTTTTGTTTCCTACTCATGCTTGATACCACTCACTCAAGCATCTTGTGTTTACCTGTGCCCCTAATTATCATTTGGATGGGCTCTGTGCTGCCCCCTCACATCCCAGTAGCCTGCATCTGATCCTGCAAGTAGCAGTCACTAGGCATAGTCTGGACACATGGATGCTATCATGCCTTGCTGGTAGGATAGGTACTTTTCCAACTCATTTGAAAATCCCAGTCTGGGGTTCCACTTGAACTAGGGCTTGTTAACTATGCAATGGTGTCAACGCTTAGGTGGTTTGCATATACCAAATGGTGGAAACATACCAGATATCCAAGGAAATGGCTAACTGTGTGATCATGGGCTCTCATAAGAGCACTTTTTGCTTTAGTATATTTGTGAGAGATGTGGATGCCAGTGATGGGCATGCTAAGGATCTAGATGAAGGGTGTCAAACGTGTCCTGTGCTACCATTTCCTTTGGCCCATGGGTCTCCCAGAGGGGCTGGAAATTTGGAGCTAGAAACAGCAAAATGATAATATTTTGAAAAGGCTTTGATTCTTATTAATCTTAGAAACCTCAGCCCAGGGTGGATTGCAGAATAAATTTCACAGCCAGGTAGCACAGGAGGCCCTTATTTGCAGCTGAATTTCAGTAACAATGTTATCAAAGTTTGGGATCAAACTGAAAACCAAATGTCCTAATGAAATTTCATCATGACGAATGAATGAGACTGTAAATAGCTCTCTGACTAGTAGCCTTCACCTGGAAAATTAAGAAAAGAAAGAATATTTATGAAAATATTTATGAAATGTCAGATGCTTGTTGGAGCTTAACCAACTAGGGAAGCAACTGACTTCCCTTGGAGATTGTTTTTCTTTCAATCCTTGGATGAACTAGTGTGCAGTATATTATACTGTCCGAATGTGAGGGTTTGTCATGGTTAACATTCTGGACTGTCACTGGAATGTAGGAAGCAGATGAATTTGAATGAACCGTGAGGTGGTCTGCAGGGCTCTTTCCTTGCCTTCAGGAAACCTGTCGCTGTTCCTCTCAGCCAGGCCTAATGAAAGCAATGAAGGAAAGGAGGTGGGTCTTTGATCTCTTTGTTGTAGCTGCTCCCTGGGAACTCTCTGAAATCAATGCCCTGTTTTCCTGAAGAAATGAATGGCTATGCCTAACTAGCTTTGTGAAGCCCTGGGGAATTCACTGCTTCTGTTTATTGACAGCTGAAAAGGAGCACATGGTGCTGAATGGGTCCTCTTGTGAAAACAAGACAGAGCAGAGTTAGACTTTAGTTTAACACTAGGGTACTTGGAAAATTGTACTAAAAGAGGTTGACGTGTTTTCTGCCATCCCACACTAGAATTGCATGATTTTGTCTAAAAATGTAATTTGCAAGCTGGTAAGAACTGTTTCTATTTTCCTTCATATGAAGGATTGTATAATATTTATAGGTTTGTTCCTAATAGCAAAAGTTTTTATTTCAATTTAATGTGTCATGTGAAATACATAAATGGCACTCTGACTTTTGTCTTAACCTGATTTTTTTAAACAAATGCATAACAAGGAGGATGCATAATGAAAGTAAAAGGAAATAATGAATATTAATGGAACTAAAGCGCTTCCTTTAACTGACTAAATTAACTCGCCTTTCATTTGTGTAGGCTGTCACATGCATTACTTCTTATATGTGAGAAGTAACTTAACTGGTTCTCCCCTTTAATAAAGTGTATCATAGCTTTACTATTCTTGAAAGGATGACTAACTGATAGATCTGTCAGGAGACCTAAAATCCCTCAAAATCTATGTATCATTTTAAAATAAACTATCTACCTTACTTGTCTATTTTGAACCATACAAAGCAAAGGAATGGTTTGCCATCATTGTAGTCATACTTTGTGGCTTTGGAGATATGGTTTATTTTCTTTAAAAATGCTTAGTGAAGGAGATGTTAATAAGACGTCAGCATTTTTTATTGATAAAGGTCCAGATTCGGTTTCACAGGAGACGAATACTCTGAATTGTAATGTAAAATTATTGATAAAAATCATATAGAGTAAAGCCCCAACCTTTATGTATTTGGGTTCAGTGGCAAGTGGTTCATGAAATTGTGCCTTTTGGGGAAAAGTGATGCAGCTTATTTTCCTCATATGCCAACTTAAATCCAAGTGCAAACTCAAGATGAAGTGAGTCATGCTGCCTAGTTGTTACAATACAGCAATAGAAGTCAGTATTTTTTTACTATGACCCTGATTTGGCAAAATTCTTAAATATATGTGTAACTGAAAACACTTGAGTAGTTCCACAGACCTTAGCAGGACTGCTTACATGTTTACTGAATCTGGCCATATATTTCTAGCTCTGATAGTAATTCTATCTATGACATTGAACAAGTGACTGTTGTTCAGTCAGTTATTTGATAAAAGCACCAAAAAGCCCCACTGAAGCGCACCATCTATACAGACGTTGGGCAAGCCAGGTCAAACTGATATGATGCCTCTTCCAGGAAAGCACTGCTTTTTGTTTTGTTTTGTTTTCATGTCTATCAGTAGCCTTTGTTTTCCCCAAAGTAAAAATGTATACAGCATATCACTTGTTCTAGGTATATTTGTACATCGTGGCACTAGTATAACTAAGGCGGGATGACTGGGGAAGCAGTCCTTGGTCAACACGTTGCCAGGAGGGGCACGCAAGAATAGCAGCCACTAAAGCTGCTGGCTGGCCACCACTGGTTCTGCCAGCAGCCAGGCCACTGCTCCATGCGCTGCTGCCACCCAGGGTGCAGAACTTCCTTGTTACGCCTCTTCATGTTACAAGCAATTATAAGTTAGGAAAGCAGGGAAAGGCTATTCAGAATATTTTAATTAACCTAATGCTGAATTCTTTAGATATTTCTTTTGCAGATGTTTCCTTACCCTTGAAAATATTCAAAAGAAACATTTTAATTAGCAGTATGACAGATCACACATTTCTCTTAAATATATTAGTTATAAATATATTTGTTTTAAAGACAGCTAATTGGTAGGAGTTCTCTCTCTCTAACTCAAGTATAGCCCTCTTAGATTATTCAATGTATACTCCTGCAGAATGTGATTTGCTTGAAACAGGATGTATCATTAAGCATTTGCTTTACACTGAGATGGAAACCGGGGCAATATTTTGCATGTTTCTGCATTGAAGTGGATTCTAGTTCTAATATTCCATTCTTTGTAAGAGCATTTAAGATACAGGTCGAACCTCAACATTTTCATGGGGGGAAATAACCTGCAAGTATGATTCAGCACAAAATGGGCATCTAAGTGCATAGATCTGTGTGCATGTGCTTCGTTGTGCATTCCATGCTGTTGGTTTTATACATGACACTATGGTTTTTTTGTCTAGATGGTGGGTTTTGAAACTTATAAAATATGCTCCTATAACACATGCTTGTTGTAGCTTTGGAAGTCTTTGGAAGTAGTTATGAGTAAAATGAAGTAGTCTAGTGATACTGGGAACAAAGGGTAATGAGATCAGCCTCCCCACTCTTGCAAACAATTATGCATATGCTTAATTTTACTGACAGGCATGTTGTTGCAGTAAAATAAGGAAGTTCATAGGAAGAAAGTGAAGAGCAGTCATAAATGTTTACAAGGTTACTACCTTAGAGGGCAGATCATGAAACAAGGAAAACAACAGAGTTTAACAGACTTCTCATGTGAGAAAAGCTAAATCTGTGTTAAAATATTCACACACAATAAATTATTGTGTCTATATAAATTAGGCATATGGACATTTTATGGTTTTACTGAAAAATATCTGTTGGCATTACCTCTTTGGCATTGCTCATGAATTAATAATAAAGGTCAAAGTTATGCTGTTAGACCTTTACTGATTAGAATCCTTTAAAAAATAGCTTGTCTGATAAAAGATAACACCGAAAAAAATCCCCGCCTGATGCAGGTTTTCCATAAGTGAATATCCCATCTAAACAGAATTTTTGAAACCCAGTAAGTCATAAAAAACAACATTCCAAGTTTTCAATTGAGTGAGTACAGTGCCAGACTTTTAACTCTGGGGCTAGGGATTCATAGATTCATAGATGTTAGGGTCGGAAGGGACCTCAATAGATCATCGAGTCCGACCCCCTGCATAAGCAGGAAAGAGTGCTGGGTCTGGACGACCCCAGCTAGATGCTCATCTAACCTCCTCTTGAAGACCCCCAGGGTAGGGGAGAGCACCACCTCCCTTGGGAGCCTGTTCCAGACCTTGGCCACTCGAACTGTGAAGAAGTTCTTCCTAATGTCCAGTCTAAATCTGCTCTCTGCTAGCTTGTGGCCATTATTTCTTGTAACCCCCGGGGGCGCCTTGGTGAATAAATACTCACCAATTCCCTTCTGTGCCCCCGTGATGAACTTAAAGGCAGCCACAAGGTCGCCTCTCAACCTTCTCTTGCGGAGGCTGAAAAGATCCAGTTTCTCTAGTCTCTCCTCGTAGGGCTTGGTCTGCAGGCCCTTAACCATACGAGTGGCCCTTCTCTGGACTCTCTCCAGGTTATCCGCATCCTTCTTGAATTGCGGCGCCCAGAATTGCACGCAGTACTCCAACTGCGGTCTGACCAGCGCCCGATAGAGGGGAAGTATCACCTCCTTGGACCTATTCGTCATGCATCTGCTGATGCACGATAAAGTGCCATTGGCTTTTTTGATGGCTTCGTCACACTGCCGACTCATGTTCATCTTGGAGTCCACTAGGACTCCAAGATCCCTTTCCACTTCCGTGCTACCCAGCAGGTCATTCCCTAGGCTGTAGGTGTGCTGGACATTCTTCCTCCCTAGGTGCAGCACTTTGCATTTCTCCTTGTTGAACTGCATCCTGTTGTTTTCTGCCCACTTGTCCAACTTGTCCATGTCTGCTTGCAGCTGTTCCCTGCCCTCCGGCGTGTCCACATCTCCCCATAGCTTTGTGTCATCTGCAGACTTGGACAGAGTACATTTCACTCCCTCGTCCAAGTCACTGATGAAGACATTAAAGAGTATCGGTCCAAGGACCGAGCCCTGTGGGACCCCACTGCCCACACCCTTCCAGGTCGAGACCAACCCATCCACCACGACTCTCTGGGTGCGACCCTCCAGCCAATTCGCCACCCACCAGACTGTGTAGTCATCCAAGTCACAGCCTCTTAACTTGTTCACCAGTATGGGGTGGGATACCGTATTGAAGGCCTTCCTGAAGTCTAAGTATACGACATCCACCCCTCCTCCTGTGTCCAGGCATTTTGTAACCTGGTCATAAAAAGAAACTAGATTGGTCAGGCATGATCTGCTTGCCACGAACCCGTGCTGATTTCCCCTCGGCATAATTTGTCCTGCCGGGCTCTCACAAATGTGAGCCTTGATAATTTTTTCAAAGACTTTGCCAAGGATGGAGGTGAGACTGACAGGTCTATAGTTGCCCGGGTCCTCCTTCCTCCCCTTTTTGAAAATGGGGACCACGTTGGCCCTTTTCCAGTCCTCCGGGACTTGGCCCGTGCGCCATGAGCTTTCAAATATTCCCGCCAGTGGCTCTGCAATGATGTTGGCCAGTGCCTTCAGCACCCTCGGATGGAGCTCATCTGGGCCTGTCGACTTAAAGGCATCCAGTTCTTCCAAATGACTCTGCACCATTTCAGGGTCTATGCATGGAAGTCTGGCGCCTTGCTGCTGCCTCTCTACAACCCCAGTGAGAGACTTGTCGTGCCCCTCACTTAGGAACACTGAGGCAAAGAACTCGTTGAGGAGTTCAGCCTTGTCCCCCTTGTCTGTCACCAATTGTTTCTGCCCATTTAGCAGCGGTCCTATTCCTCCCTGGGCCTTCCTTTTACTCCCTATATATCTAAAAAACAATTTCTTGTTGTCCTTTACTTGGGTTGCCATCCTCAGCTCCATGGTAGCTTTGGCCCGTCTAACTGCCTCCCTACAAGCACAAGCAGAGGAGGTATATTCATCTTTGGTGATCTCTCCCTGTTTCCACTTTTTATGTGCTCCCCTTTTGTCCCTTAGGCTGCTCTGGATTTCTCTGGTCAGCCAGGGAAGCCTCCTGGCCCCTTTCCCTCTTTTGCCTCGCTCGGGGATCGTCTTGCATTGTGCCCGAAGGATCGTTTCCTTAAGGCACAGCCACCCTTCGTGGGCTTCCATCTCTTCAAAACTCCTACTCTGCAGTGCGTCCTTGACTAATTGCCTGAGTTCATTGAAATCAGCTTTCCTAAAGTCTAGCACTTTCACCCTACTAGTTACCTTACCCACTCGCCGTCTTATGGTGAATTCTATTATTAGGTGATCACTGTCCCCCAGATGGCTACCGATCTGGAGGTCCGCTACCATGTCATCTCCCGTTGCCAATACCAGATCCAGTATGGCATTCCCCCTAGTGGGACCGTGTACCTCCTGAGTCAGGTGGAGGTCCTGTACACAGGTTAGAAACCTGCGTGAGCGGTGGGACTTTGCTGTCTGTGACTCCCAGCAGATGTCCGGGTAGTTTAGGTCCCCCATGACTACCGCCTCTTTAGCTTTTTTGGTCTCCAAGATTTGCCTCAGGAGCCCCGAATCTCTTTCTTCCCCTTGATGTGGGGGATAGACATTCAAAAAGCCTGAGCCTGAATTGATTCAATCTTTCCAGGTTAGTCTAACTTGCCTAGATTGAATCAGTTTGCAATTGCACAGACATTCCCTCTGGACTGAAGAAATGCAGGCACATGCCTGCAGTGGCTCAGGCTAGAAGCTGGGTGGTGCTAAAGCAGCCCTTCCTTCCCTTGCACAATGCTGAGCTGAGGTGGGTCATGGCCAGGTCCCAGCAGGACGCTCTGATTAGGGAGGGGTGTAAATCCACACCCTGCCTGTACATTCCCAGGCTTTTCCCTGCTTGCTGCTCAAGGGGTGGGAGTGTTACTAGACCCCAGCCCCAAGCTAGAACTCTGAGGCAAAGGGAGGTGTGCAGTGCATACATCTATTGATGATACTAAGCTTTCTTATCTCTCTCTTCCTGCTTCTTCATGCTGTCTGCAAACCTGACAGGCAAGGGAGCCAGCAGGCAGCTGATAACACAACGTTAATTGGCCCATCAACAAAAAAAAAGCCTCTCTCATTAGTTCAAGCACTTCTTAAACAGCTTTTCCCAAGGGAGGAGCAGAGGGATATTACCAGATGACCTGTTGAGTAGCTCCAAAAAGCCCTAAGTGTACACTGTTCTGTCTGCCTGTCCCAGTGAAACTGGAGACACATACACACACAGATACTTCTTCTCAGCATTAACTAGTATACCACATGCATAGGGTCTGTGTGGTTGGGTCTATGCAGTGGGAGATGGGAGGGAGGGGGAAATCCCCACTTGAGCAGTGAAGGTAGGGTGGAGCAGGGGGAAGCCAGGCAGATGCAGCTTTGCCTGCAGTCTCCCACAGAGCTCTGGCTAGGGAGCCAAGGGGTGGGGCCAGCCCTGTTCTCTGGAGCAGATAGCACAGCCCAGGGCTGCAAAGCATCTGGGACGCTGGGGGACTTTGGTTTAACTTAAAACAGGAAGGGGCCTGGGGGACACATTGCATAAACAGGTTTGACCCAAAACAGTTCAGTCTAATACTACATTCAATCAGGTTTATCTTAAACCAGTTTCAGCCATTTTGAAACTGGTTTATGTGCACTGAACTTCTGTTCTGTTACAGGGTTAAGTCAGTTTACGTGTAATGTCTGTCCCTATCCTGGCGGCTGAAGTTCATTAGCTACAGAGTAAATATAGGTGCTTCTCACTTCATGCTAATTTACTGAGCCAGATTTAGCAAGTGAGGGGAGAATTTACACTCTGTGCATCCAGTGTAACCTCTCTGGTGGGCCTGCCAGTGGTTCACAGGTCATGGGGGGTCAGCAGACCATGAAAGATGACTATGGTCAATCAAATGTATGCAAATACCCATACTTACAATACAAAGGGGTCCGCACCTCTATTCGAAATTTCCAATGGCATCTGAACCTCCACTTGAAACTTTTTAGGGACCCTCAAATGAAAAAAGTTTGAAAACCACTGATCTAGAGGGATACTTGGCCATTTAAAAAAATATAGTATGTACTAAGAAATGATGTGTGTCCATCAACTTAACTTTGTATTTAGACCATTAGGTATCAGGTAGTAATAACTTGCTACTATTATGAGCAGCAAGCAAAAAATGAGCTACTATTATAACTTAGAGCTGGGGTGCTTAACCTTGTGTCAGGTGCAGTCTACAGAGCCATGACATCTGGCTCAGGAAGCACCCCAGGTGCAGAAATGTGGTGTTAGGGGAGCAGTGGCCATTTATACAGCCATCATCCCCTGCTGCCAAATTCCCAAACCCCAAGTCCCATGGTGGGTTGGAATCAGGCTATGCCCCCTTCCTCCTATAGGGCCAAGTTGGGACTACATCAAGCCCTCTTCCCCCCCCACACAGTGCTGGGTCAAGCTCCCTTCCCTCTGCAGGGCTGGGTGGGGCTGCATCAGACCCTGTTCCCATCACTGCAGGGCTGGGCTATGTCCCCTTCCTCACCTTCCCCTTACCCCCACCAGGAGCTGGGTTGGGGCCTGGTCAAGGGAATCTGCATTATGGGTGCAGTGGGAACAAGAGCCCATATGCTATAAGACTCAGTAGTCACCACCTTCCCCCTCCCTAGTGCTCAGTACTCTTCTCTCCCTGGCTGCCCATTGCTTGGCACACTACTGCCCTGCTTTCTGGCATCTCTGCGTAGGGGGCAAAAATTCTTAGTGACCCCTCTGTTGTGTATGCATATCCCCTTCCATGTACATCTTTGACAGGGACAAAGCAGGAAATGCCAGCATTCTATAGAGCATTCTATTGAAATTATTTAGCAGTTTTTGTGGGGTGTTGGTTGTAGCCATGTTAGTCTAAGGACATAGGCAGGCAAGGTTCTTTGGGTAAATGTTATATCTTTTATTAGACCAACTAAATAGTTGGAAAAAATTATTCTGTGCAAGTTTTTGGGCACAAACACCCTTCTTCAAGCAAAGGGAGAGTCTGCTGTTGTGTTGTGTTCTCCTGGATGGAATAGAAGCCAATATGCAAAATGCAGGTCTTTGAAAATGCAAGTGCCTGGCAGTGAGGATAAGAGGCCATGGAAGATGATAGGTGTGAGACAGGTAGGTGGGGGGGGAATATTGATTTGGTAACAGAATGTATCTGGCAAAATGTAGAGAGGTTAACTGGGGATATAAAAAATGTATGCTGCTGTTGAGTTTGGCTTCTTTCTTCTTCATGTTGTGAAGTTTCCATTTCAAACAGCAACATTTGGTATCTTCCATTATTTTGGCGGCGTTGCTTGTAGCTATGTTGGTCTAAGGATATAAGCAGGCAAGGTTCTTAGGGTAATCTTTTAGACCAGCTAACAGAAGACCAACTTTATTAGACCAACCTATCAACATATGTCCACCACTCCCACAATAACTACACCCCACAACAGAACCATCACTTCCTGGATCTCATACCTGCACCTCTCCAGTGTAATACATCTCAAACCAAACAACACTTGCATACCAGAATGAATGCACACCAGAAATCTATCAAAGACAAAAATACCCAATTACCTGCGGGTGCACACTTCTCGCAGGGCAACTGTTCTCTCTCCAATCTCTCAGTTTTAATCCTCAAAGAGAATTTACAAAACACCTTTCATAGATGAGCCTAGGAACTTCACTTCATAAATGCACTGACCACAAAAAAAAAAAAGGACTAAATATAGACATGGGATTTATGGCACATTATAACCTGTCTACCATTTGATAACCCCAGGTAACCTCTCTACATTTTGCCAGCTACATTCTGTCACCAGGTCAACAGTCTTCCTTCCCTCCCCACACCTGTCTCACACATATTGTCTCCCACAGCCTCTAATCCTCACTGCCAGGCACTTGCATTTTCACAGATCTGCATATTGACTTCTATTCCATCCAGGAGAACACAAAACAACAGCAGACTCCCCCTATGCCTGAAGAAGGGTGTTTGTGCCTGAAAACTTGCAAAGAACAATTTTTCCAACTATTTAGTTGGTCTAATAAAATATATCACATTTACCAGAAGAACCTTGTCTGCCTTGAGCAGTTTTTGTAATTCATGAGGGGATATGACAGTAAAATTGATTAGCCTACCAAGAACTTCCCAAAAGAGGAGGGTATAGTGGCTGAGACCAGCTAAGATACTATAGACTGTTTTTAAACAAAAATAGCAAGTCATTTTTTGTGAATCTGTTGCTACTTCCTTCACTCTTTCTGGAAATAATTTTGCGTGACTTGATGGTGAACCAGTGTAGGAAGGAAGAAGAAAAGCTGAAAAATTAAACTCTAATTTTCAGTGTGATTGTTTGCAGTGGCTTCAACTTTCAGCCATGAGGAACCTATCTTTGTTCAGACAGATTAGAAACTATTAATGTAGACTGCAGGAAGTGACTTCATTTGATTTGTACTTGTTATGCATATAAACTATTGATAGCAACCAAAAAAATACTGCAGACAACCATAAATGCAGCTCATGAATTTTAGCCTTCAGAAAAGGATGATTTTTAATTAACCTTTAAATAACCAGAGCTTCGATTTCAGTTCATTTTTTCAGCAGAATAAAAAACATTGAGAACTTAGACAAACTTGTTAGTTTGATAGCAGCAGAATGAAGTTAAACTGTGATCCATACCCACATACAAACACATTTGCTAATATTTGATACTTTAATTTCTCAAAATGTCAGTAAAAAGAAAGATCAGTTAATTTTACCCTTATGTTGATTTCAACATTCCAAGCTTTGTACATAAGTGAATGGGAGAGAGAGAGAGATGGAGAACTGAATGCGTTTACTTTGTATTATCATCACCGATGCATGCTCAGTTGTACTTCCTTATCTTTTGTGTATGTACATGAAATGAGAAACTGTGAAATTATGCTATGTTGAACTGAAAAAAGTATTTGTAAAACAAATCACAGGAAAAGTTTACATAAAAGAAGCTTGAAAGTGTTTTGATTAACAGTGGCTTATTAAATGTCTTCTGTAGGGAGGTTAGGCTATTATTTTGAAATCTGATATATTTCTGTCACTAAGGATATATAAGACTTTCAAAGCAGTCTGAAAATACAGCTTCTTAACAATATAGCTATTTTCCATAAAGTCAGCAAACACCTCATGAAAATTCAAATTTATTTTACATATTGTAAAGGGATATTGTTAGCTTCAATTTGTCCCCAGATTTAAATATTATAAAAAGGTTCTGTTTAAAAGACAGCAACTGTTTTCAGTCTGTCCATTAGTTCCTGTAAGATGTCATTCCCTTGTAGTGTATGAAATATACATAGAGTCATAAGAAGAACCTGAAAATTAAACTCCCCTTCAGCAATAGTGAAAGTGATCCCATTGTTTTCTAGTATATGATGGTTCTGTTTTCCAAAATTCATCCTGGACATAGAACAGAAATAATAAAATGGAATTTTAAGATAATTTTTAAGACAGTAAAACCCTTAGTAGGATATAAATATGCTAGTAACGTGATTTAAGTGTTGTCCCTTTAGTTGATGGATTGTTCTGATTTCCTCCTGGACTCAGCTGGGTCAGATCTCAGCTCTCATTCTGGCTACTGAAAAACAATAAGAAAACCAGTTTTCCTCTGGTTGTGCTTGGTTTCCATAAACATAGTTGCTCCCGATGTAAGGAACATAGATGGAAGAAAAGGGTGCCACTGCAGACCTTGAGCTGCCAAACTCCTAAGTTTATGACAGAAACATTCCCTCCCACGTCCTTTAAGAATTCCCCCAGAAGTGTATGGCAGGCTGCCTAGAGATATGTACAGGTCAATTGTGTGCGTACACTCCTCCATGTACATTTAATTACACTTTATTCTTTAAACCTAGGAATATAGGGCAATGGCTTCCTTCTCAACACCTCCAAAAGTGCAAAGGAGGAAACCCCACTTCAGTGTGCCTTTGGAACTACAATACTGAAGGTTGGTTCCTTGCCTTTTCCCCCAGCGCTTAAGCTCCTACAGCATGTCAGAGAAAAACCCCTCCCTATATATTACATCTGGAAGACCCATTTTCAGTGGGCTTTAGAAGAGATCAGCCATTCCTGCATACTTAAAGAAAACCTACTCGAGCTGTATTCAAGAACTCCTTGAGGAAAGTTGTTGTGCTATTCTGCTCCTAATGTGTGCAAAGAATTGGCAAAAAGCCTGTCAGGGATGTGGGAGAATGACCTTCTATGAGTGTCTAGTTCCAGCTTGTGGAGTTTGCATTAACTATGTGAAATTTATGGAGAGGCATTTGATCTTTAAGTGCTGAAAACTAAAACTCTTTCTTCTGATGTTTATTTCAAGATCTAAGTTATAGAAAATATTGCACAACACAAGTTTCTTTAATAATACACTATGTGGTGCATATTAAGCATTGTAGCCTAGTGCCTTTGCAGAAGCAGGCAGAGTTAAGATTGCATGTTCATTTTGATATTTCTTCACTTTTGAGTGTTTCTGTCTGCAACTGTAATTCTCAAGTAATGTACGGTTTTATCTTTACAAAATAGAAAAATAGGCATGCATGAAAGAATTTTTTTCAAGGAGAAATTGAAAGACTGTTTATCCATTTCCTGTTATACACGAAACCAGTTACTGTAGGTAAACAGTAGAATTGAGTATTTAGAAGACATTTTAGCATGACCAAAAGTTATAAACTAATTAAAAGCCTTTGAACAAAATTCTTGGCTTTTCAATTCTGCAATTATAATTGGAGCACTATTTTACTACAATATGAATTTAACAGGCTATTAATCAATTAAGAGCCTCAGATCCTTTACAAAAGCACTGTGCACACAGATTTTAGGACATGGAAGGTTCTTTGACAAGCATATTTTCTTCAGCGGAAATGTGTAGCTATGGTCCAAGATAATAGGAAAATTACTTGGGATTAAGTGTTCACTAATTAAGCACTTCGAATTTCTGCCAAAGAAATTATATTCTGAAACAAGCTTTTCAAGCTTTCCAACAGTGAGCTCTTCAGAACAAAACACAAAGCAAGAAAACCTCACGTACTCTTACATAAAGAGAAACAAGATTTGCATAGTGCAATTTTGCAGTGTATGTTAGACAGAAAATGTTAAAGGATGTTTTTCTTTAGCTAGTACAAAAGTGTAAAAGCTACCATGTAAAAGCCAAATGATGGTAATAGAACAGAACTATTTATTCTGTTGTTTGTTATGCAAATCTTAAACTTGTAGCTTGGACACCTATAGTTCCTGATTTTTTGTTGTTGTTGTTTATTGGTTACTTCTAACAGTTGTTTCTAGCCTTTTTACCTCCGGAACAATGCAAAAAGGTTTAAATGCAACTCATCTGGACGACATTTTGTCATAGAAGCCTATTTAGAGATTACTTCACTACAGCTGGACATTCTAAAAGGAATGCTTTGATTCTGTGTTCGATGTGCTCATAAGTTATTCTGTCATAAATGTGAGCAAATGGTGTTGAAGTCTCAAAGGACTGTAGTGGACAATTGAAGTCAGTGGAAAAAGAAGATCTAAAAAAACTGTTTACTAGGGGTCTGTAAACTTTTAAGCAAATCAGGCTGTAAAGCTGACTGGTAAAATGGCATGCACATATTAGCATGACAATTTCCTTCTCTAGCTATTAGCATGACAATTTCCTTCTCTAGCTATAGCAGTATTTCCTGTCTTAAAACAGAGTTGGAATGAATTTACTGAAAGGAGGCTGCCATTGAATAATATTTCTAGGCAACAGACGGAGTTAGTGTAACTACTACTGCAAAAGCAGAAGACTATACTCTCCAAATGGCTGAGAAGACAAGCGGACAAAATTTAGAAGCCTAAAACCTTGTTTACAAGGGAAAGCTTTGCTCACATAACTTCTTTTGATGTAGACTTGAATCTGCCTGAGTATAAATTGTTAGCCGGCAGAACCCAAGCTTTTGGTTGACAGAATAATCCCACCACCTTTCCAAGCAGGGGTGGATCAAGAGGAGGTGCAGCTTTTTTGAATGCATGAAAGGAACAGTAGCTGGGGACTTCAAGTTCCTGAAGAATATAAGACACGCCCCCCCCCCCCCCCCTTTTCCCTTCCATGCTCAGAGTCCCGTCTTCTCCTCCTCCCTGGCCCCTTCGCTCCCTTTCTGCCCTTCCTCACCTGCCAGTGCCACTGTCCCCACTGCCGAGGGCTAAGGAGAGCTCCTGTCCTGCTCCAGCTGGGTTGCGTGGGAACTGGGATCAGTCTAGGACAGTGACAGCAGTGGCAAGTGGATGGTTCCTCCACTTTGCCTGTCCCTCCAGGGCTAGGGACAGAAGTTACACATAAACTGGTTTAAGTGATCAGAAACTGGTTTAAACCTAGAACAGGCAGAAATTAAGTGCACATAAACCAATTTCAAAATGGCTGAAACTGGCTTTAAGATGAACCTGGTTGAATGTAATATGAGACTTTAACTGATTTGGATCAAACCAGTTTATGGAACTTCTGTCCCAGACCCTTCCCTGGTTTAAGTTAAATCAAAGTCCTTCAGCACCCCAGCATGCTTTCCAGCCCTGGCCTGGGCTGTGCTGTCTGCTCCAGAGAACAGGGCTGGCCCCACCCCTCTGTTCCCTAGCTGGAGCCGTGAGGGCTGGTTGGCTTACCTGCATCACTGGCTTGCTCACTGCCCCCCCAGGCAAACCCTGGCTGGGGTCTAGGGCCAGGGAAGGGGGTCAAACTGCCCTTGCCCTGAGTATGGGCCTGCCCTGCGGGGTTACTTCCTGCTAGTTGCAATAGTGGACTACAAATCCCAGAGGCACCTGGAAGCAGGAAGAGCAAATGACAAGCAACCCTGGAGAGTCCTACTGCTGTAATTCTGGACTGCAAATCCCAGAAACCTCAGGGGCAGCAGGAAGAGTAAGCAAACACACCTCTTATTCTGTGTTACTGTTTATAGGTTTCAGTATATAGTTTTTCAGATATAGAACTATTCTTGTTCAAGCTTTTATGAATTCAATGTGACTACCTTTGCCCCCTAGATTCATAGATTCATAGATGTTAGGGTCGGAAGGGACCTCAATAGATCATCAAGTCCGACCCCCTGCATAAGCAGGAAAGAGTGCTGGGTCTAGATGACCCCAGCTAGATACTCATCTAACCTCCTCTTGAAGACCCCCAGGGTAGGGGAGAGCACCACCTCCCTTGGGAGCCCGTTCCAGACCTTGGCCACTCGAACTGTGAAGAAGTTCTTCCTAATGTCCAATCTAAATCTGCTCTCTGCTAGCTTGTGGCCATTGTTTCTTGTAACCCCCGGGGGCACCTTGGTGAATAAGTACTCACCAATTCCCTTCTGTGCCCCCGCGATGAACTTATAGGCAGCCACAAGGTCACCTCTCAACTTTCTCTTGCGGAGGCTGAAAAGATCCAGTTTCTCTAATCTCTCCTCGTAGGGCTTGGTCTGCAGGCCCTTGACCATACGAGTTGCCCTTCTCTGGACCCTCTCCAGGTTATCCGCATCCTTCTTGAAGTGTGGTGCCCAGAATTGCACGCAGTACTCCAACTGCGGTCTGACCAGTGCCCGATAGAGGGGAAGTATCACCTCCTTGGACCTATTCATCATGCATCTGCTGATGCACGATAAAGTGCCATTGGCTTTTTTGATAGCTTCGTCACACTGCCGACTCATGTTCATCTTGGAGTCCACTAGGACTCCAAGATCCCTTTCCACCTCTGTGCCACCCAGCAGGTCATTCCCTAGACTGAAGGTGTGCTGGACATTTTTCCTCCCTAGGTGCAGCACTTTGCATTTCTCCTTGTTGAACTGCATTCTGTTGTTTTCTGCCCACTTGTCCAACCTATCCAGGTCTGCCTGCAGCTGTTCCCTGCCCTCCGGCGTGTCCACATCTCCCCATAGCTTTGTGTCATCTGCAGACTTGGACAGAGTACATTTCACTCCCTCGTCCAAGTCACTGATGAAGACATTAAAGAGTATCGGTCCAAGGACCGAGCCCTGCGGGACCCCACTGCCCACACCCTTCCAGGTCGAGACCAACCCATCCACCACGACTCTCTGGGTGCGACCCTCTAGCCAATTTGCCACCCACCGGACTGCGTAGTCATCCACGTCACAGCCTCTTAACTTGTTCACCAGTATGGGGTGGGATACCCACTCAGGCAGAGCATGGGCTGGGACCTGGCCCTGCCAGCTCTCCTCCAGCAGGGAGGGAGGAAAGGTCTTTGAAAAGCTTCCTCTGTTCCCTCCCTTTGGGTAGTGGCTAGCAGAATGCTATAGCACCCCTTGGCTTCTGGCTTGAGCCACTACAGGCATATGGTTGCATTTCCTGAATCAAAAGTGAATGTGTGTTTATTTGTTAATTGGTTAATCTCTGCAGTTTAGATTAACCTGCAAAGACTGAATTAATTCAGCCTTGGGTTGTTTGACTGTCTGGACTTATTCCAGGTGTTCCCAGCCAGCTCAGGAGCATTTGCAAGCAGGGAGAACCCACCCGTTTGCCCACTGCTGCTGTCCTGGGATGAGCCTGGCCCCAGTGAAGCCTGGCTAAAACTTCTCTCACCCCTGGGACAGTGGGAGGTGAGGTGATGGGGAAGCTGAGGGGAGGGGAAGTGCCTCTAAGCAGGGAGGAGAGCACAATCTACCTGTCCAGGTGGAGGGGAGGAGGGAGAAGGCTGGAAGTAGGGTGCAACCACCCCTGAAGAGCTAGTTTCTGTGCCTGCACCCCCTTTTGTAAAATCCTGGATCCACTTCTGCTTCCAGGTGACAATAGCTTCTCACACAGCTTCTGACACTATTCCATAGTGGAGACTGATTATGTCTGTTAGTGGAAGCAGTCCTCTAGCAACAGTCTCACAATACTGAACAACCCAACAGTTTCAGTGACAGCTATGATTATTGAGCTCTACTGCCTAAAATCAAGTGCTTTGAAAACTCTGTGGCCTCATCCACATGAGCGCAGACGTTTGGTTCCCCAGGGACAAATCTTGTGTTGCTGCTGGTTGTCCCTGGGAAATGCCTGTGCCAGGCACCCTCTGGCGCATAGCGGGTTATCCCAGGTGGGGTAGAGGAGGCTGGAGCTAGCACTGGGTTGGCCCCAGCAGCCTTATCTGGAGTCCTGAGGGTCTCCTGGGGCTGCAGCAGTGGCAATCCTGCTGCTTGAAGCCCGGCCAGCAGCTTGGAGTGTGGTTCTGGCTGGCCAGACTTCGATTTTAAGCTGGAGCTTTTTTTTTTTTTTTTTGCATGGGTTTTTTTTACTCCTCCAGGGGTCAAAAAACCCTGCGATGCTGCTCCCTTGCAGCACGGAGAACAGCTGAACATGCTGTATGTAGTGCTGCAGACATGTCTGTGGTGCCACATACCACATGGCTGTGCTTGACTGGATGCGGCCTGTGTGTTTTTAGAAAAGCCTCTTTTCCTGGCAGTCCGTATGTGCACACAGACAGATATGGTTTCCTGAAGAGAGAAACAGATGCACCAAAATGTTATGCTTCTGCCTACAACAGGAAGGAGTACTAATGGACCTCCACAGCCTGTGTCCTGCTGCACGTGGCTTTGGGAGGTGGCACAAGAGTCACTGGAATGCCTAATCATGGTGCACTTTGTCTTTAGCTGATGCAGGTAAGATAAGACCTGACCACGCTGAAGCCATGCTGGCTGTCGTTCAGAATCCTACCTTCTGCAAGCCTATCACACATAGACTCCTTAATGACTTTTTCCAGGATTTTCCCTGGGATAGAAGTTAGGCTAACTGGCCTATAGTTACCTGGGTCCTCCCTCCTTCCCTTCTTGAAGATGAGCATAACATTGGCCCTCTTCCTGTCCTCAGGGACCTCTCCGGAGCAACACAAGTTTTGGAACAGTTTTGCCAGGGGCTTTGCAATGATTTTGGCTGCTCCTTTAGCACTCTTGGATGGAGTTTATCCGGTCCTGCTGACATTTATGTTTAACGTCTTTAATTGATCACATCCCATTTCTACGGCAACAGTAGGAAGGCAGTAATTCCTGCTCTGCTCATTCTGTACCCTATCTGGCATGATTTTCCCCTTGGCCCAGTGAAATACTGAGGCAAAGTAGTCATTCAGGAGTTCAGTTTTCTCCTGAGTGTCGGTAACTAGCTGTCCTGAGTTGTTGAGCAATGGCTTCATGCTCCCATCTGTTTTCCTCCTATTCCCTACATACCTAAAGAACGACTTCTTGTTGTCCTTGATTCCCATTGCTAATCTAAGTTCAGTCACCACCTTGGCCTTTCTAATTTGTTCCCTACAAGTGTGGGTCATTGTTGTATAGTTCTCCTTGGGGCCTGTCTCCAGCTTCCATTGTTTGTACATCTCATTCTTCTCTTTTAAGAGGACTGTGATTTCCCTGCCCAGGCCTTTTGCTACCTTTTCTCCATGTGGGAATGGACTTCCTTTGTGCTTCAAGGATTGTGTCCTTAAAGAATGACCACTCTTTGTGCACACCTTTCAGTCCCTGGTCTCACGGCACTTCCCCTACTAGTGACCTGAGTTTGTTGAAATTTGCATTTCTGAAGTTCAAGACTTCAACCCTGCTCTTGCTCGTCATCAGACTACTCTCCAATTGCTCATACAGACTGAATGCATCATGTCTACTGCTGCTTCTCCACTCATCTTGAAAAGTTTTATTGGAACACCTTGTGGAACTAGAACTTTTCTATTCTTGACCCATTTCATTGCAAGTGCTACTTACTCCAAGAGACCTAAGAGGAAGGGTATTATAATACCCGGAAGTTTGTCTAAATCTATCCCAACCATGCAGCTGGTCCAAAAGAAGATAACACCTACAAAAATTCTTGCCAAGTGCTATTTACAATGTTGATAGCAGTGGTTCTTTTCTTCTCTCTGCATTGTAATCAGCTGTTCTTTTCTTTTCTTATACTGGGCACAAAACTTTGGGTCATTTAAAAGGGAAAGATCTATAACAACAAGAAAATTTACTGGGTATTTGTATCTTCTTTCACTGAGAGGCCTCCATAAAGAGATATGGTTTATATCTCTTTCTGATAAACATATAAGACACAAACTCAACCTGATCTCTAGTATTAGAAAATTTCACAGTAGTAGACCATTTACTGAAAAAGCTATATGTTTGATTCCTGAGAGTTTTAGCCTGGCCTAAGGTAGCCATAACACCGTCTAATGAGTATTTGCTAAAAGAGATCTCTAACCCAGATCCAGAAATGGCTGACTCTGTGGCGAGAGTAATGCAGGTAATTTGTACTCACAATTATTTGGCCCATTTAGAACTTTAACAGCTGTATTTTGTACTTAAACAGACTTTTCTTTGTGGTTAAAGCACAACGTAGCAGGTGGTAGGGCTTTAGCCTTCTGGAGAAGGACTCCTTTTTCTTGCAGGCCAAAAAATGATAAAAAAATTGCTTCTAACTGCTGTTGCTGTTTGTGTGTGTAACCCAGGCAGTACTCCAAGAGGTACCCCCTCTCCAACTGAAGGGATCAAAGCAGGTGCACAAGCGCTGTGGGAGGTGTAGGGACTCTCCTCCCCCTATAGAGCAGAGCCAGACTACTAATGGGGACTTAACCATATACCTTTTAATGAGGGAACAATACTGGGATCATAACCAGTATAAACCAGGGGGGCATAGGGGACACTACAATGCCCCAAAAGGGCAGGATTCAACAAAGGTTAGGCACTTACAATCATAGACATATTCATCCAGTTGATAAAAGACAGGGTTAACCAAACTGTAAAACACAAACAGCAGAACAAACAATACTGGTTGGTATTACTGGAAATACAAAAGGCACAAAATACAAAATGTCAAATGACAAGGAATATAGGGCCTAGGTACCTGGAGGGGGAGAAAGGGGGAAAACACAATGGCCCCTTTCCACTGCAAGAGGAATTTCTCATTGGCTCACTCACCCGAAATCACCAAAGCTGGGACTCGAACTCAGACCTCCCATGTGGTAGACAGAAACTCTGCCACACAGCCACCAGTGCTAGTACTGCTCTAAGTTAGGGGTCTTGACCTTCCCGGAGCCCCAGCCTCACGTTGAGCTGCATGGCCTCTGATTGGAGGAGCTGGAAGTAGAGCTGGGAACCCCTCAGGTCGCTGCTCAGACCTTGCTGGAGCGGAGGAGCCTCTCCTGCTGGCCACAGCCTCTCATAGGGGATCCTGGAGCCCAGCGGGGAGCCTCTTCTGCCAGCTGCACGTTGCGCTGCTGAGGACCCCAGTGCTGCCTGCGGGTCCCACTCCTTCAGGCTCTTCTGGGGCAACTGCTTCTGCCCCACTGGCTCAGCTCTTGCCAGCTCCTTGAAGCTCCTTCCCTTGTGGCCCCTCGCTGGTATCTTCCCTGAGTCAGTCATGCTGCCCCTTTTAGCCCCCCTCCAGGTGACCCACAGGGCCAATCAGGGGACATGTAGGGTGAGTTTCTGGGGCCTGATTGATGAGGAAAGGGAATCCCAAGTCCTCCAATCATCTTTTGCCCTTTCAAAACCCCTGGGCTAAGTCACTACCAGCCAGCCCGTCACAAGTGATTAAAAAAAGGAACCAATATGTTTGGTTTCATTTACACCCTTTTCTTCCTACGCCAATTGAAAACTTAGGAAAATGGCAATAAAATCTTTGTAGCAAATCTCCACACTGTGTAGTGGCTTCCAGGGGTCCACTTGAAAGCCTTAAGGTGTGAGGCAGTTTAAGTATAGACAAAACAAAGAACTAACAAATGTATTGCAGGGGATAGTGTTGCCTCAGTTAGTCCAGGGATCCACGAAATGACATAGCAAGTGTTTTTCACAGTTTCTGATGTGCGTGGTTCTTTGCTCACCGCTAATTTAAGACGGCAGCAAAATGGAAGAACAGAAGATGGCTTTGTTTTGTTCTTGTATTCAGCAACACTGTCAGATAGTCCTGTAAATATGAAATGGAATTCATTGATAGTTTATACTAACATAATTTTGGCATCAAACAAGCATCCAGAAATAAATTAAAGTTACTAGGAAGATTGGGATATACTTTTATTCACAGAAAAGTAATTGTCAACCTGTTTCCCGCAACACTAATTCTCTGCAAAATACACAGCATATACTTGTGTACTTTATGTACAATGACACAATGTTCTATATTTCAGAAACAGCTTAATTAGTGTGCTATGTCACAGCAGCCAAAGAAATAACCCACTTTTATCTGAGTATCAAAGTTAAAAGAGTACCGATCCTATGTAGGATATCAGCATAAAAATTGGTGCCATATAAGGGGTTCCATGAGGCCCCTCTACACATGCAAATAAAGAAGCGCTGGGATGTAATGCACAACCACACAGTTGCGCCTCCTGCCATGCACATGTGGCATGGTAGGAGGCGCAACTGTGTGGTTGTGCATTAGATACCATTGTGCGTACTGCTAGCATAGGGGAAGTGTGATCCCAAGCTTCCCCTGCACCGGCAAGATCACAACTGCTGCTATCTCACAGCCTTGGGTGTTTCGCGCACCCCTGAGGCTGGAAGATCATGGTAACTGTGATCTCCACCAGACCCTGGGGTTTTACACACCCCCGGGGCTGGGAGATCACGCTACAGGTTTCTCTCGATTTACGCTGTACAGGCATTCCCGGAGAATGGTGCATAAATTGAATTTGCATAAAGCGAACCCACTTTACAATGTAACAAATAGGGATAGATTCCCATGGCAGTGGGGGAGGGAGTGAGGCTGGGACCAGGGAAGGGGTTGGGGGAGGGGTGCCGCTCCTGGGGCTGCACAAGGCAGCAAAGCAGAGGGAACAGAGCAGCACTCACCCTAGTCCTGGCTGCAGCAGCCTCAGGAGTGGCCGGCGCTAGCTGCCTGCAGCCACTGGGCTGCACTGTGCTCCGTCTGTCCCCACTTATCTCTGCTTCTGGGCTGCACTGTGTCCTGGTGCAGGCAGCTGGTGTCAGCAGTTCCTGGGGCTGCTGCAGCCAGGGCTGGGGTGAGTGCTGCACCCTGTGCCACCCACGGCTCCACTTGTCCACACTCACCCCAGCCTGTGCTGGAGCATCCCCAGGAGCAGCTGATACCAGCTGCCTGCACCATGGCACAGTGCAACCCAGGAGCTGGGGTGAGCCCAGGAGCAGGAGGACAGGCAGAGCACGGCTGGCACTGGCCGCTCCTGGGGCTGCTGCAGCTGGGGCTGGGGTGAGTGGGGCCATGACCCTTTCCCCTCCCCCCACAGACTTACCTGCTTTGGCGGGGGGGTGGGGGCATCTATGCTGATTGCATAAGAGCGAATTTACCTAACAAAACAAATTATGGGTCTAAATATGGTCATCGCATAACAGCGAATTCGCATATAAAGAACCCACATAAATCGAGGGAAACCTGTAGCTGCATCTCCCAGCCCCAAGGGTCCACACACCTTTGGGGCTGTGAGATGGCAGCCACGCCCCATGGCTGCCAGGACCCAGCTGGGTCCTGGCACTGGGAAGGCACGCTGTGAGGACCCAGCACCCGCAGCTATGGAACTCTGGGTCCCTGCAGCTGCGAAGTGCTGCTGGGACCCAGAGTTGGCAGCTGCTGGGGCTAGTCTCAGTTGCAAGACTCCCAGCCCCCACTGGGTATGGTGCACCCCTGAAGCTGGAAGCCCTGCCAGATGATAAGGCTCCCAGCCATAGGGAAGTCCCTGCTACATGTGCAAATTAAAGCTTTGTAGCAACCAGCTATAAAGTTAGCACACATTTTTGTGGTCTAACTTTATAGCTAGTTGGAGCTTTTTATGCATGATAGACATGTTGCATGTGTAGCTGGTCTCAAGATAATTGCGCCATTAAACAGCATATCTGTAATGTGTAGAAGGGGCTTAATTTACATATTTTTTTCTAGACAATGTTTCTAGTGCAGTATATACATCTTACTGAAACGTCATGTTTCAGCTGGCTCTATCTTTTAACAGATAGTCATCTTAGCATCTGGCTCTTCTTCTCTTGTGGCTGGCATCTTTTATTGTATCTGAAAACCAATCCCTTCATTTTTAGTTTTCAGGTGAAGGTGTTAAGTTTCTTTTAGCTTGTTGGTTTTTACATCAAATTTTGGTGCAGATGTCAATACAGAATTTACAGCTATGTCTGCAAGTTGGCAGACTGGGTATCAAACTCATCTTGGGAAACTATATCTTTTAAATGAAATATATTGTAATAGCATAGTTATAACACCATAGTTAAGATTAATATTCACTCCTGTTTTGATTCTGGCTTTCTAAAAGTCTTTCCCCTTTGGGCTGAAATTTTTTGTGCTCAATTTTAGATTACCTGAGGTAGTGTTGGCAACATACAGCTTGTGGGCCAGATTCAGCCTTCTGAGCCACTGGATCTGGCCCTTGAAGCTGTGCCTATGCTGCCGCTGTTTCTCCCAGCTCCCGCCCCACTCCCTAGCTGCACACAGGCTCAGCTTCCAGGTGGTTGGGGCCTGCAACCAGGCTGGAAAGCTGCAAACTGCATCTGCTCTACCCCTGCTTCTCTCCCCTCACCTCCCTCCCAGTTGCAGCACAGGGACAGCTAGAAGCTTCATGACCTTGACATAGGTCCCTGTGGGCTGGAAGATGTGCCCATGATGCAAGCCAAGGAAGGGGGTGTGGGGAAAAGTGGCCATGGCATAGATACAGCTGGAAGCTACACAGCACCAACATAGCTCTGCTGCCTGCACTCACATCAGGCCCTTGCAGTGAGGAGCTGCATCGAGGCTGGGAAGCTTCCAGCTTTGCCTGTACTGCTGACACTTCTCTCTGCCCCAACCCAGCCCTGACACACCCCTTCACTGCCCAGCACTGACCCAGGTACAGGCAGAGAAGCAGGGTCAGGGCTGTGCATCTTCCAGCTGTGCCTGTGCTACAGTTGGGAGGTAGGGGGATGGGGGAGCAGAGAAAAGCAGTGGAATCATGAATGTAGTTTGCAGCTCCCAGTGTAGCCCTCCACCAGCTGGACGCTGAGCCTCATGCAGCCAGGGAGCAGGGTGGAGCTGGAAGAAGCGGTGGCAATGCAGGTGCAGCTCTCAGGTATTTGTCTTGGTGTAGGGCAGGGGCAGGCAATTATTTCAGGTGGCGGGCTGCTTACCCAGTTTTGGCAGGCTGTTGAGGGCCACATGAGTAGACCCGCCCCTTGACAGGTGCCCTGCCCCCTGGTCACCATCTTGGGACCAATTTCCCAATGTCTTGGGACCACCAAGTTGTCCCAGGGCCAACACTGCTGGGGTCCAAAGCGGGGCACAGGCTGGCAGGGGTCTGTGGAACTGGGCTGCACCAGCAGTGAGAGGGGGGAGCTGGCTAGCTCCATAAAGCCCCTGCCAGTTGGGACCCTGCACTCCCGCCACCCTGCTCTGGGCCCCACCAGCACTGGCCCTGGGACATCGGTGCAGGCCCTGTGTTCCCGCTGGCTCCCGTGCCCACTCACACCCAGTGCCCCCCTGCCCCACGGTACAGGTGGGGAACAGTGCACAGCCCCGACTCCCTGCTCACTGACAGGGAAGAAGCCGGTGCTGAGCATGGGGAAAAGCGACCCCTCACTCGCCCCGTGGCTGGCACTCCCTGCTGCAGGTGCTCACAGCCCATGCGGGGCTGTCTGGAACAGCCACAGGCAGCCCCATGTGGGCTGCAAGTGACTACAGCATGGGGCGCCAGCCACAGGGCGAATGAGGGGCTGCTTTTCCCTGTGCTCAGCACCAGCTTGTAACTTGGCCCCGCTGCCAGCCTGGGCTCCAAGCCGGCTCCAAGCTCACCCATTGGTGGCAGAGCTGCGGCCCCCCTGCTTGCCGTGCAGGGCAGTGTTGGCTGCTGCTGCCTGCCCAGAGCTCATGTGCTGGGTAGCCCAGAGACAACAGGGGCAAACACTGCCCAGCGCAGCAAATGGAGAGGCCACAGCTGCTGTTGCCACATGCAGCCCTGACGGGTGAGGCCGGAGCCGGCACAGGGCCCAGGCTGACAGTGGGGCTGGGTTAAAAGGTGGTTCTGAGCGCGGGGGGGGGGGGGGGAGTGGTCCCTTCCCAGCCCCATGGCCGGTGCCTCACGCTGCAGGCACTCGCAGCCCACCTGGGCTGCCTGTGCCTGCTCCAGACAGCCCCGCTTGGGCTGCTAACGGCTGCAGCGTGGGATGCCAGCCACAGGGCTGGGGAGGGGCTGCTTTTCTCCACGCCAGGAAAGAGCCTGGGGAAAAGCTGAGCACAGGGTGGGGGAGGAAGCAGCCCTTCCCTTGCCCTGTGGCTGGTGCTCCCTGCAGCAGCTGCTCACAGCCCACGGGGCTGTCCGGAGCAGGCACAGGCAGCCCCACATGGGCTGTGAGCAGCTGTAGTGCGGGGCGCCGGCCACGGGGTGGGCAAAAGTGCGGTGGGGGGGAAAGCAGCCCCAGCTTTTCCCCGGGCCACTTTTCCCTGGGCTCCTTCCCTGCCCAGGGTCCTCCCCTGCCCTTCCCCTCCCCCCCCTTTCCCCCTTACCTGCAGTTCCGGCCGGGGCAGCCATGTGCTCCCAGGCCAGAAGCCCCTGCTGGGGCTTCCAGCTGGGGGGGGGGGGGGCGGGCAGCCCTTGCTGTTGTGGGAGCCCGCTGGGGCTTCCCCTGGGTCCTGCTGCCCTTGGTTCCTGTCATTTTTTACAGGAACCAAGGGCAGGTAAATATTATTTTAAAAAAAATTTTAGGGGCTCTGTGGGCCAAATAAAATGGCCTTGTGGGCTGTATTTTGCCCACCCCTGGTGTAGGGGCATGGAAAGTCTGCCTCAATGATGATTCATAGATTGTTAGGGGCTGGAAGGGACCTCCCAAGATCATCAGGTCCAGCCCCCCATACTAGGCAGGAAAGACAGCTGGGGTCAGGTGACCCCAGCGAGGTGACTGTCTAGTCTCCTCTTGAAGATTTCCAGGGTAGGGGATTGTACTACCTTTGCAGGGAGTTTATTCCACAGTCTAGACACCCTGACTGTGAAGAAGTTTTTCCTAGACTTGAGCCTAAAGCGGTCTTCTAGGAGTTTGTGGCCATTACTCCTGGTTTTCCCCAAGGGTGCCCTGGTGAACAGTTGTTCACTGAGCTCTTGATGTATTCCCCTGATGTAGCGGTAAGCTGCTACCAAGTCCCCTCTTAGCCTTCTCTTTTTTAGGCTGAAGAGGCTCACATCCCTCAGCCTCTCCTTGTATGGCTTGTCTTGCAAGTCCCTGGTCATATGGGTGGCTCTTCTCTGGACTCTCTCAAGTTTTTCCACATACTTGTTGAAGTGCAGTGTCCAGAACTGGATGCAGTACTCCAGCTGCGGCCTCACCAGTGCTGAGTACAGTGAAAGAATCACTTCCTTGGTTTTGGTTGAGATGCATTGATTGATGCATGCTAGAGTATTGCTTGCCCTGTTGGCTACAGCATTGCACTGATGGCTCATGTTCATACTGTGGTCGATTATTACCCCCAGGTCCCTTTCTGTCATGGTGCTGGTCAGATTGGCACCACCTAACCTGTAGGTATGTTGGGGATTTTTTTCCCTTAGATGGAGCACTTTACACTTCTCAGTGTTGAACTTTATCTAATTCCGGTCTGCCTAGCTTGCCAGCCTGTCCAGGTCGGTCTGAATCTGCTACCTATCTTCAGGCATGACCATGCTCCCCCATAACTTGGCATTGTCCATACTTGGCCAGTAAGTTCTTCACCCCCACATGCAAAGATAAAGATGTTGAAAAGCACTGGACCAAGCATGGACCCGTGAGGGACACTGGCCATTTCTTGCCAGGACAACACAGATCGGTTCATAAGAACTCTTTGGGTCCTACCTCAAAGACAGTTTCCTACCCACTTAACCATCAAGCAGTTAAGTCCACAATCTTCCACCATTCCCATGAGGATCTCATGGGATACCAGATCAAAGGCCTTTTGGAAGTCTAGGTATATAATGTCAGCATCCTCTCGCTTGTCCAGGTGGTGAGATACCTGGTCGTAGCAGGTGAACCACCAAAAGCCACCCAGCCCACATTAGACCAGAGCCAGGCCATTCCATTCTATGGCTTATTAAAGGTCATAGCTCTGGCTAGCTGAGAAGTTGTAGACCACAGGCACAGCAACCTCTGCCTGGCTTCCCCCTGTCCTACCCCCTTTCACCGCTCTAACAGGGATCCCCCTCTTCTTCCCTCACTTCTCCCACAGCACAGACCCCAGCCACCATCTGATCATGGTCACACCACTCCCATGATAGCTAATGCTGAGAGGTGTCTATGTGTGTCTGTCTAGTGTGTCTCACTGGAACAAAGGCAGACACAACAGTGTCCACTTAGGGCTTTTTGGAATTAATCAGCATGTCAGCTGGTAACATCTCTCTGTTCTTCTTTATAAATGCCTTGGAAAAAGCTGTTTAGGAGAGCGTGAACTAATGAGAGAGAGGCCTTTAGTTTTTCTGATGGACTGATAAAAGCTTTGTATTCTGATAAGCTCCCTGCTGGCTTGCTTCAAAGGCTGCAATCTGACAGTGTTCAAGAGGGGACAGAGAGAGGCACTACCATACCTAGACTCCTGACAGCCATGGGTGAACTTTTAGTATTGGGCTCCCTTTGTCAGAGATAATGATAATAATAATAATTGGACAATGGAAACAAAATAACCATTTTGGGCTCCCTTTCTGTCCAGTCCCCAGACAGCTGCCTGGTTCACCATGCCTGTGTCTGGCTCTGGAGAGAGGTGTGAGAAATGACCTGGTTAACAATGTGTGGGACGAGTGAGTGCCGTCAGTTTGCTGCAGACACTGTGAAGAAGTAGGGAGGGAGATTGAAAAGCTCAGTATCACCAGATACATGCACTCCACACAAGTAGTCCTGCCTCCCCTTTCCCCCCTCCACTTTGCCTCAGAGTGCTAGCTGGGGGCTGGCAACACTCCTGCCCCTTGAGCAGTGAGTGGGGAGAAAAGCCTGGTGAAGGCTGCTTCCCTCTCCCTTTCCAGGCATACCCTGGCTGGGGACTGTGCAGGACAGGGAGGGGATTTAAATCCTTCCCTAATCATAGCATCCTGCTAGGGCCTGGCTATACAACTCCCCCCCCCCCCCCCCAGCTCAGCACTGTGGAAGGGAAGGGAAGGCTTCCTCTAGTGATCCCTGGCTTCTAGCCTGAGCCACTGCAGGCATGTGTCTCTATTTCCTGAATCAAAAGTGAATGTCTATCCACTTGCCAATTGGTTCAATCTCTGCAGGCTAGACTAACCTGCAAAAATTGAATAAATTCAGGCTTGGGCTTTTTGAATGTCTGTCCCTAGCCAAAGAGACTCAAAGACAGAACTGTTTCTAGATAACTTTTGGAATTTTCAGACCTGATTTTCAGAGATCCTGGGTACCAGCAGTTCCCACTGACTTCAAGTGCATTTTGGCAACTCAGCACATTTTGAAATTTAGGTTGGTAGATTTTTTTATCATCATCTGTTAGCCTGGGGCTCTTGGGCAGTGAGACAAAAGGCACTTTGCATTCAATTTCTATAATGTCCTCAGGGATTTATGATCTTTTAAAATATAGATAACATGCATAAAGCTTAGCACAGTACTGGGAGGCTAATGCAGGGAGAGGGCGGGACTGAAATCTGTATTTATAAATTGGGAAAATTTAGGCTCCAAGCTTGTTAGTTATGATGCATTAACTTGTTTAAAATAAAGTCAAGCACTTTATTTGCACAGAAGTCTTGAGTGAAGTTAAATGGTAGGATGTCAAGATATCTGTCAGTCCAAAATAGTGAAGTGGAGAAGGAATTTGAAAGAGATAAATTGCTCCACTTTTCCTACCTTCTCACTATTTTTCACTTCCCAGCAACTCACTGCTGCCTTCCCACATGCCCTAGAGATGCCAGCTTCCTGCTCCTTGGCTGCTGGAACCATGATACTATTACATACTACAGTGCCTCAGTTTTTCCAGACTCTTCCCTATACTTTTGGTTGTATAGGGAGGAGTCAGCAGGGTCACTTACATAGGAGCTAGCTCTTTACAGGGCAGATACCTGGGGACTGTTAAAAGGTTTGTTCAAGAGTTTACAGTTTTGATGAATTGTAGAGGAATGGCATGGATTGATAAGGTCATTGACTCTGTGATTAGATACATCCTCCCTATAACAGCAGTTCTTTGTGTCTGTTCTGCTTTTGGCAAAGTTTTTCAGCTGCTTGCGCACAACAAAGCCCACAGTCTTTTCTAGCAGGGGCCTTATAACTTGAAACAAAAGTCACCGTTATTCCACCTAAGCTCAGGAAGTCAAAGTAGGACCTCTAACAATTTTGTTACACTCAGAAGACATCCAGATTGTTAGTGATTTTTATTAATGCCTCTGAAGCTAAATCACTACGGAAAGATGGGGTTTTTTTTAAGTCTGACCATATAAGAATTTCAGATACATCAGGTATAATGAGAAAATCTGTTTTTGTAGCTCGAATTCTGGAACATTGTTAGTAAGGTTCATTTGCATGGCCTTTAAAGGAAATATCTTCCATCAGTGACTCTAGCAGAGCATCATCAGTTTCAACTGTTGGTAAGTGCATAACCAAGAAATGACAGAAGAGTAATTATTGTCCTGGACCCAAATCTGTTGAAGAACCTGGACTGTTGCAAGGCTTCGCACTCACACTGGTCTCTTTACTTCATTAAAAGTATGTCACATTTATGAACCAAAACTGATGAAACCAAGCAATGATCCTTTAAAAAAAAATCACTTACGATTCTCTGCATCTGTTACTGCATCTATTTGCCTGAGCTGCATATAAATCTGTCTACTACTTCTAGTCTGATTTGGAGCCCAACCAAGCCAAGAGAAATATTTCCATTAATTTTTGTGAGGTTTATATCAGGTTGTTGGGCCCCTGTGTTAGCAGAGTGATCAAACAAATTAGAATTTGTCTAATTCTATTGACAAATCTGGGACCAGACTGCATATTGCTGAAAATACAAGTGCCTCCATTAGAAAATTTGTTGCCTTTCCCAAAAAACCCTAGTCTCTCTTTGGCAGTGCTCATAAGGCATTTTTTAGCATTTTTAGATTCAAGGCAACTCTTGTTAGGTTCAGTACCCCCCTTGCAAAATGCCAACTCTTAGCTTTCATTCATTTTTTCACTATG
Organism: Alligator mississippiensis; assembly: GCF_030867095.1. Classification (NCBI taxonomy): domain Eukaryota; kingdom Metazoa; phylum Chordata; order Crocodylia; family Alligatoridae; genus Alligator; species Alligator mississippiensis. The sequence continues at coordinate 124,197,310 of NC_081824.1, read as the reverse complement.
GAAAAATAATAGAGCAATTCTTCTAATTCAAAGAACTAAAAGACTACAACAGGTCAGAATGTTTTTGACATTATGGATTCCTATTTAAAATCCCTAGTTTTATCTTGTGAATTGCACATAGGTGTTTGCAGACCTAACAGTGCTAATATCATACAGTACACAGCTACACCCTTAAAAGAATCTCACAGTACCCCAGGGTGCCATGGTACCCTGATTGAGAATCATTCCCCTATGGGTTCTCTCTTCAACTCCCCAAAGCCTTTTCCTGACCTTTCTTTGGATGTTGGCCCACATGGGTAACTGGTGCCACCTTTGTCATGGGGGGCACATGCCTCCCCAGCGACCAGTCAACAACTGGTGGGGGGGATCCCCCGCGACCAATCTCACTGGCCAGAGGGGAGGTGTCCCTTCGTAGCAAAACTTACCAACCGATGAGCAGCTGCGGTGCTCCTGGAAGTGGCTGTGGCCTACATCCAGCTCTCACTCCCTGGCTGGCGCTCGCAGGGGGGGCACCGGTGCTCCTGCCTGCCCATCGCCTAAGTGGGGAGCATGGCCAGTCGGGGGGTGCACCAGCACTCTCAGGGGGTGCATGTGCATTCCCATGTACCCCCTACGTATCGCCACTGTTGGCCCTTGTCTCCTGTGACTCTCAGTACTGAGCCTTCCAGTGTTCTCATCAGCTTCTCAAGGCTGTTGATCTTTTTCCTACCCTCTCTCCTCACCTCCTTCTCTCCTGCTCATGTCTTGGTGAGGCAGATTGACTATTCCAGTTTATTTGATAGACATACCTACAAACTTTACAGAAATAAAATAATAAATTGTGATTGTGGATGACCAGCATTAGCTTTTCCCTTGTAGATGCACGGATGTCTTTAATAAAAAGAAAAAATGGTTCAATTAATTTTCTGTATGTATGGACAGCTGGAGTGTAAAAACCTGCTCCGCACTCTTTTCACATCTCTTACTGAACATTAGTACTGGGAGGTTTCTTGTTAAAAGGTTTCCTTATTAATAAGCTCAGGCAGCTCCAATCACTGTTTTGAGCCACTTTGTAGTGCCAGCCAATATGAAAGATAATTAATCAGAAAGTCTTGTGCAATACTGAAAGCGGTGGTGGCAATATTAGCAGACATTAAAATGCCCATTAATGTCCTTTCTGTCAGGGCCAGTTATTCAGCCCTACCTTTGTCATCGCTATAGATAGAGGACAGAGTGACGTCATCAGAGTAGACAGAGGACTGAGTGACTCAGAGGGATGTTGATTAGAAGCATGACGGGGAGACTCAGAGTGTTTGTCTCAGACAACCAATACTTCTGAAAGCAAATATGGTCAGTGATTTGACCATACATGGTTGTCATGACGATTGGAACTATCTGATAAACCCATTTTTTGTAGGGAACAGTAACACTTAGTCTGCAGGCCTTTATGGAAAAGAATCTAAAGAGACTTAGAAGGCCACTTACTTCAATGAAGTAAGGTACAGTTACCTTTAGAACTGTGCACTTATGAACCATCTTGGATATGGTAGATAAAACTATACACTGGCCAAGTCTACATGTGTGGCAGACTGCGCAGTTGTTACTGTGCAGTCATTTAGTACTTTCATAAGTACTAAAGTACTTGTGTAAGCATTAAATAACTAAAGTACCTGGTGTTACTGCACAGTACAGTTGCCACAGGGTTTTTGCCCAATGCTACTGTGCAGTACCATCACTGCACGGTTAGTGCTTGGCAATGCTACTGCATGGTAGCAATGAGCTACAGCACAATAGCTTGTTGCTACTGCACTGGAGTGTCTCATATAGACGCACCCACTGGGTCCACTCATGCATGAATCTTAGCCTTCATTGTTGTTACCCACAGTGCTTACAATAAAGGCACCTGTAAATCTTTGAAGGATCAGGGCCTACTCTCTGTATTCACACAACATGAGGAAAAAAAATGCTGGTCTGTTTTCAAGCCTAATGTTGGAATTTCAGTTTCCAGATCAAATGAAAAATAGTATATTTGTACCCACGTATTTAGATAGATAAATATATTAAAACAAAATGGCATTGAGTACTTATATCATAGGTAAATAACTGTTGAATGATAGAAGATAGACATAAAGACACTTTCCACTGTTTCATTTATCTTTGTAATTGTGAATAAAACTGATGTCTCTCTTGCCAAGAATTGCTGTTTACCAGTCCTTCCCAACCCACATTGATGTAGTTTTAGACATAGGAAGGGTGGCAAAGAAAATTTCGGAAAGCAAGAGACTTTCACAACTGTTTTAAAATGAAGTTATGTATTCGATTTTTTTTAAATTTTAGTTAGGCTTTCTAATGTTTTATTATCCAAAATCAGCTGCAACACAAATTACCAGTAATACTGAAAGTTTCCTGTGTCTTTCATGTTGAGTTACCATTCCTATTTTACAAATTATCATTATTTGGCTGTCCAAACAGTGTTTTTTTCATTCAGTATTTTTTTTTCATTTTTACCTTCTCTCTTGCCTTTTCACTTTCTAAATACCAGTATAAAGATTTAGTTTAATGTTTTCACGTGTAGTGCTTAAGGCACAGTACTACAATCCATAGTAAGGTGCTCAATTAAAAGGTCCTAAATTAATTTTTGATGGCAACAAGGGTTTCATGCCAACTGGTATATTCCTGATAGTTACTGCTCCTAGAATAAGATGAATGTACACATTTTAGCTTTCCTTAAAAACAAAACAAAATATAACATAATAGAGGAGACTAGCTAGAAAACATGAAATTTCAGGGGTCAAATAGCAGAAAGGAAATAGACACTTGAGTTTCAATTTTTTTCTTTCAATTTTATGGGTTTTGATCAACTTTTAAGACTTTTAAATGTTTGGAGCTGGCAATACTGTAACTTTCAGAGACACTGAACTCCCACATCAATAAACTGAAATCGTAGGAAATCAGCACCTTCTAAGGACAGAAGTTACACAAAGACCAATTTAAGTGATCAGAAACTAGTTTAAACCTGTAACAGAGCAGAAGCTCAGTGCACATAAACCACTTTCAAAGTGGCCAAAACCAGTTTAAGATAAACCTGGTTGGATGTAGTCACATATACTTAACTGATTTAGGTTAAATTGGCTTATAGAACTTCTGTCCCAGATCCCCTCCCAATTCAAGTTAACTCACAGTCCCCCAGCATCCCAGGATGCTTTGCAATCCTGGGCTGTGCTATACTGTCTGCTCCAGCAGAACAGTGTCTGCCCTGTCCCTCTGCTTCCTAGACGGAGCAATATCGAAGAGAAGGGGGTGAGAAGGAAAACTCTAGTACTGGACCCCAGCTGGGGTCTGTCTAGCAGGGAGGAGGGAAGCCTTCAGAGGCTTCCCCCCCTCCCCGCCCCCGCTCAAGTGGAGGGGCAGGGCATGGCCAAACCCTGTCTCAGCCTGGCCAGCTGAGTGTGATGGAGGGGCGTGGGGGGTTTAAATTCCCACCCTGGCCTGCATGGACTCCAGCCTGGGTCTGCCTGATGGGGTTGGCGGGGAAGCCCTTAGACGCTTTTCCCTCCTCCCTGCTTGAGCAAAGGGAGGCCCCGGCTCAGCCAGATGAATATGACAGGAGTGGGATTTAAACCCTCACTGTGGCCCACACCAACCCCAGTCTGCCTGGTAGGGGCTTCCCCACTTGCACCCCACTCAAGCGGGTGGGAGGGGGGGCATGGCCAGGCCCTAATCTGGCCCAGCTGCTTAAGTAACAGAGGGATCAGTGGGTAGGGCCAATTTCTGGAATCAAAAGTCAATGTCTGTTCACTTGCTTATCGCTTCAGTCTATGCAATTTAGACTAACCTACAAAGATTGAATTGATTCAGCCTCAGACTTTTTGACTGTCTGTATTTAGCCCTTGAGAAAAGTTTTCTAAGTAACTAAACATGCCTTTTGTGCCATTTGTCCTAAATTTTGCTTTGTAGTTATCTGTTGGCCAGATTCTGCTTCTGAATAAATATGTAGTTCCCTCTGACTTCAACAGGAGCTATGCAGGACTTGTATATTTTGGTTCTTTCATTTAAGATAAAATTTGAATATAAATACACACACACTCTCTCCCTCCCTCCTAAGATGTCTAATAAATTCCAACTTTCTAAGTATTAAAGAAATAATGTATTTTCTAATATAAAAAGCTATTGTCCTAAATATTCTTTAAATCTCTTTGACACATCATTAAGATGCACTGGAATTATTAATTATGCAGGTGCTCATTTTCATTATACAAGTCAGCATCTTCAAATAGTTTTCTGCTCCCCTGTTATGGAACGTTTAGAGCTAATGCTATACATCAATGTAAAGAGAATTCTTTTAAGTACAAGCAGTTTGCCATCTTTTCAGTCCAACAGTAAAGCTAAGTTTGAAATGAACTAATTCATAAACAATAACTAAATCATAAAAGCTTGTGTGGTGTTTTAACTATTTTCTTACTACTGCATTGTTTTAATGCTGGTAGCTGACCTATGCTGTATAGAGAAAGTGAGCATTTGTAGAATTTGAACGAAAGCCAAACAAAGCTTACTTTCTTAATTTTGAACATTTTGTTGCTAGCTATACCCTTCAGAGACTACCAGTAAATATTGATAACATTTTAGCATTTTTAAAGCTGAAAAATTTAAAGTACACTGTATTTTCTCTCATATAGCATGTCCTGGAATATAAGCTGGACCTCGCTTTGAAAGAATGAAGAAAAAAATATTGTTTCAGAGTTATGGGTGTAGAGAGCAGGTTCAAAGCCTAGTCTTCAGCTGACTCTCCCTCCCTTTCCTGCTTAATTAAAGCTGGAACCATAGCGTTGCTGAAGCCTGATCTCTGTGAGCAGATCTATCATTCTGAAAAGAGCATAAGAGGCTTCAAGGCTGCAAAACAGTGGGAGAGAGAGAGACGGAGAGAGATTAGGAGCAGGTAGCAAACAGACAATTGCCAAGGTTAGCTTGATTAGTGGACCATGAAAACTATTAAGAGAAGAGATGATCATTAACCCCTCTGAGTAAAGAACAATGAGCCATTATGTCAGTTGACTCCCTCAGCTGCTTGACTAGTAATGCAACAGCTGCTTCATTGTGGAGCAGGACTCAATGCAAGGTGCTTCCATTTTGGTCAGAAAATCAGCTTCCTTGCTTAGGTGCATGTTGTATTAGGGAAAATACAAGATTTGTCTAAAGTGTTTTAACCAATGCTAATCTTTTAAAAACAACAATAAGAAAAAGAAAAGTCTGAAATGGTTTAAAGATAATAGTACGAGTAGGGCAAGTATGATGATAAATAGCTTTTTGTGTTGTGCATTAACATAGGTATAAATAATACTGATTTGGGCCTTTGTGCTTCAGTAAGCAATGCTGTAGCTTACAATGAATAAAATTACCCTGTTTTTTAAGAACAGTTTACACTTGAATTCTGGAGACTGGCTAGGGAGCATGTTTTTAGGGTATAAACTAAGGGCTAGTTTCTGAAGTGGTACACAACTACTTGCTACTGACAGGAGTTACAGAGCTTTGTAACTGCATTCTGTAATTTATATTTAGTATAAATTGTTAATGTGAACTTGGCTTAAAAAACTTTTTGTGTGTGGTTCCTCTGATGGCCATTATTTAGATCATGTAAACAAAGGTTTTGAGAATTCTGAGCGTACATATTTCCCATCTTCAACTTCATGAGCCAGCAAATGAGCAAGATGAAGAATTCCTGTATACGTACATACACACAAGTAGTGGCGTACCTAGACTCCTGGTGGCCCCAGGCAAACTTTTAGTATCAGGCTCCCCTTTGCCAGAGATAAGGATTTTTTTTGTTACAAAAGTCTTTATCACATCTGTGGTATCGATATTTTTAAATAGTTTGTTTTCAATTGATAACATTGCCAGTCCCGTATATGCGCAATATTACAACTTTTTCTTTCAACTGTAATTTTTTTAGACCCCCTTTCTGTCTGGGCCCCAGACTGCTGCCCGGTTCACCCATGCCTATGTCCGGGTCTGCACGCAAATATAGATTGGGCAGGCATGGGGATAGGGAGCCAGTTTCTGACCAGCTAGGGCACTATAGCATTAGAGTCTTTGGAGCTTAGGAACAATACTTCAACCAGCACTGTTTATTTTGCAAGAGCTCACACTGAGGGATATGCGGGCTACCATGACTTACAATCTCTTCTTCGCTAACCTACGATTGTTAGTTGAACAGGGAATAAATATGTGATAAGATGTTGCTAAATATTGCAGCCTGAGATAAATCTTAAGTCTTATTTATGCGGCTGTGTAACTGAAGAATATTTGCTCTGCTCCTCTTCAGAGGTGGCTGCATGTAGTTGGAGGGTGAAATTATCCCTGTGTATAAGTTGGGTGCCCTTTAAAGTCTTGGATGTATTTTGGGATCCTCCAACATGAAATCTGCTATATAAATGCCAGAAATTCTTTTTCATTCTCTTCCATTCTCTTTTCCAGTCTCAACTTGTTGTGAAGTGGAAAACAGTATGATATTTTTATAATTAGGAGCTTTCTTCTTGGCTTATAGGGTGTGAGGACTGTGGCAAAAACCTTATAGGAGAATGCAAACTCCATGGACCACTCATCAGGGTTAAAGACAGGGTTATTCCTAGCCGTGCCCGCCTTACCCTACCTCACTACCTCACTTTACAAGTGCTGGAGCTGCGAGCTGAGAACCAACAGAGTAAGTATTTTAGCTCTTATAGGTACAGTCTTGAGGAGGGACAAGAGTATTAATATTGGTTTGTAGCTTAGAGGTGGTCTTTGCTTCAGGTAGTTGTACACAACCTATCTTTTTGGATGAGTATGATTAAGGTTGGAAACCCAGCTATTGATTGGGGGGGGGGGGTGGTGGTGCTTGGCTTTCCATGAATTTCCACGCAGAGATTGATGGCAGAATGCCACCATGAACTTGAATGCCATATACACTAACAGCATGAGACTGATTTGCTTTGTTGAGCAAATGTCATTATAAATACCTGACTAGAAGTATCCAAAATCAATAGCAATGCAGTATTACTGATAGGTTTTTTCAATTGACTGTGGTGGAGGTATGCAAAGAGAGTGTTCAACAGAAACATATAAACAAAGCAGTAATTAAATTTCCCCTTTCCCCCCTCCTCCAAAAAAGTCAGGAAGCCTGTAAGATTTTGTCCAATTCACAGTTTCAGCATTTCTGATTGGTACTATAGACAGAATGGTTTCTTTCAGGCAACAGGATAATTTGTAGTCCCCAGACTTGGACATTGTTAATTTGTAGATATTTCCATTATGTTTTGTAAATCTAATTATAGATAGCTTTGTAATAATAAAATAAGGTCTTCTGTGCTATCATCAACATTCATGGAGAGGAATAATGGACATTGTAAAATAGTTTACTTTGGGATGGGTTTGGATTTTTTGACAAAACTGTACAAATCAATATGTCACATATGCAAGGGGAAATGCTGTTTATCAGCAGATAAGTATCAGCAGGTTTGAGCGTTGCATACACATATCTCACTTTTTAATTTTCTCTTAAGGGAAAAGAGTGCAATCCATTGTGACTTGGGTGATTTTCTAAACATTATTTATTCAATGAATCAAAGTCCTATTTTTAAAAGTGATTTCAGGTTCTTGTACATTTTAAGGTTTTTACCTAGTAGAACAATTTTCCTGATGTGTTGCTCAGCTGTAGTGTAGGACAGTTTTGCTCAGCTCTTTTGTCCCTATGAACCAGATGAGTGGCGTGAAGTTGGTTTGCAAGCCAGTTCTGTTGTACAGGGCCAATCTATGGGCTCAGTCTGTTTCACAGGGCTGATCCTCAGGTCCAGTCTGGTGTGGGGAGTTGTATTATCTGGCCTGCAGGGCAATTAACGCTGCCCCTGCTTGCTGCACCACCAAATTTCTAGACCCATGGGAGCCCTGAAGGCTGGATATCACTGGTCTGTGGGCTGGCTCCAGCATATGGGTCATACCTTGGTCACTCCTCATTTAGAAGAGTTCATTTTGTCCGTCTTTTTTTGGCTGGTTCTTTTCCCTCAGTTATAAATATTTAGGAAATAGTTAATGATATGTGTATTCATCTTAGATTGGTCTCACTTTTATTCACAGTCCTGGGAGTGTTTGCTAAGAAAGTCATACAGAAGAGAACACAATTTGGTCCATATGTTGGCAAACTGTCTACAAAACTGACCCACTATGATGACAGCAGGCTAGTTCTGCAGGTAACCAACTCCGGTTGGGCTGGGTCTCGGAGGATTTGCTTTATGGGGCTTCAGGGTATTACAAGAGAGCTTTGACGTATTTCTGCTTATTTGTAAGGATCATGAGTATCTTTCTTTTTCCCCGTGTATGTTCCTGATGTAAGACTTTGATGTTAACATGTGATAAGAGCACCTCTGCCAAAGTTTCTTAACTTTCAGGTCAAATTGTTCCATTTGTTTTTCCATTTAACAATACATAACCTGATTAAAATATCACACTGAGCACATCTACACATGTGCTTAAATGTGCATTAGCCTATTTTAATGCATATTAAATAAAGTGTCACAAAATAAGCGCGCTTTCACCAGTGTGCATTAAAATAGGCTAATGCGCCTTTTTCTAGTACCTCACAATAGAAGGCACCTATACATGAGTGAAGAGACTGCTTAATATTAGAAAGTTGTCCCATGGGGTAGAGTAGCACAGGTAAAGCTTTGGTAAAGTCTATGCGTTGATACTTTTGGTAACCTTAAAGGAGGGGAAAAATACTTAAAACAACTCTCTCACCGAACAAATGAAGCTCGATGCACTGAATCAACATTAATGGCACAGATAGCAAAGCGGTCAATATGGGGACTTATAAAAATATAATCACAAGAGATATATTTGACATACTGCTTCTTGTTTATCTTGTATATTGAGACTGCAAGTTAGTAAGGTACTATAACTTTCTACATATTTGTATAATGCCCACCGATTCTGATGCTGATTGGGGCCTTTGGGCACTACTGTGGTGCAAATAGTATTCAGCTTGTATATTTACCTGTATGGAATTCCTCACCCAGGGAACCCAGATGTCATCCAGCCTCTGGGCCATGATGTCTAGGTCCAGTTATAGGAGAACTTGGCATGGCCTGTAGAAGCTGATGCCTTCTGGGGTTATTAGTGGCCAAAAGGAACCAAACACAAATAAAATAACACCAGCTCATGGTAGGATTCTCTTCCCTTTGGGGTGTTCCATGGTAGTCCATGGTCGGACTGTCTTCCTTTTATGGAGCCCATGATAATAGACCTGGTAGACTCTACCCCTGCATCCCTTCTCTGGCACACTTAGGTGGGACCAGGGCTCAGAGACAGCTGAACCAGGGGTAGAGCAGAGTGCTGTGAGGTACTGAAGGTGTTTAGGGAACCCCCCACCCCATTAGACTTTTCAAAGTATCCCATTTTAAGACTAAGGAGATATGGTTTGCCTAGACCAATATCAGCCATCACCTGAGAAGTTTCTGCCTTCAGTAAGCTCTTCTCCAGGAGTCAAGAACTGACAGTCTGTCCTCTTCTCTGCACTGCCACAAACTTGGTTATCTTTTTGTACCTTTGTAAACTCCTCACTCCCAATCCATCATCTCTTATGGATTGCACAGGATGGGGCTGAGGAAGGTCATGGCAGTGTGCTGACTACTGTGGGGTTTTCATAGATGTTAGTTAGATTCATAGATGTTAGGGTCGGAAGGGACCTCAATAGATCATCAAGTCCGACCCCCTGCATAAGCAGGAAAGAGTGCTGGGTCTAAATGACCCCAGCTAGATACTTGTCTAACCTCCTCTTGAAGACCCCCAGGGTAGGGGAGAGCACCACCTCCCTTGGGAGCCCGTTCCAGACCTTGGCCACTCGAACTGTGAAGAAGTTCTTCCTAATGTCCAGTCTGAATCTGCTCTCTGCTAGCTTGTGGCCATTGTTTCTTGTAACCCCCGGGGGCGCCTTGGTGAATAAATCCTCACCAATTCCCTTCTGTGCCCCCGTGATGAACTTATAGGCAGCCACAAGGTCGCCTCTCAACCTTCTCTTGCGGAGGCTGAAAAGGTCCAGGTTCTCTAGTCTCTCCTCGTAGGGCTTGGTCTGCAGGCCCTTGACCATACGAGTTGCCCTTCGCTGTACCCTCTCCAGGTTATCCGCATCCTTCTTGAAGTGTGGCGCCCAGAATTGCACGCAGTACTCCAACTGCGGTCTGACCAACGCCCTATAGAGGGGAAGTATCACCTCCCTGGACCTATTTGTCATGCATCTGCTGATGCACGATAAAGTGCCATTGGCTTTTCTGATGGCTTCGTCACACTGCCGGCTCATGTTCAACTTGGAGTCCACTAGGACTCCAAGATCCCTTTCCACTTCCGTGCCACCCAGCAGGTCATTCCCTAGGCTGTAGGTGTGCTGGACATTTTTCCTCCCTAGGTGCAGCACTTTGCATTTCTCCTTGTTGAACTGCATTCTGTTGTTTTCTGCCCACTTGTCCAGCCTATCCAGGTCTGCCTGCAGCTGTTCCCTGCCCTCCAGCGTGTCCACTTCTCCCCATAGCTTTGTGTCATCTGCAAACTTGGACAGAGTACATTTCACTCCCACGTCCAAGTCGCTGATGAAGACATTAAAGAGTATCGGTCCAAGGACCGAACCCTGCGGGACCCCACTGCCCACACCCTTCCAGGTCGAGACCGACCCATCTACCACGACTCTTTGGGTGCGACCCTCTAGCCAATTTGCCACCCACCGGACTGTGCAGTCATCCACATCACAGCCTCTTAATTTGTTCACCAGTATGGGGTGGGATACCGTATCGAAGGCCTTCCTGAAGTCCAGGTATACGACATCCACCCCTCCTCCTGTGTCCAGGCGTTTCGTAACCTGGTCATAGAAAGAGACTAGGTTGGTCAGGCACGATCTGCCCGCCACAAACCCATGCTGGTTTCCCCTCAGCATAATTTGTCCTGCCGGGCTCTCACAAATGTGAGCCTTGATAATTTTTTCAAATACTTTACCAAGGATGGAGGTGAGACTGACCGGCCTATAGTTGCCCGGGTCCTCCTTCCTCCCCTTTTTGAAAATGGGGACCACGTTAGCCCTTTTCCAGTCCTCCGGGACTTGGCCTGTGCGCCACGAGCATTCGAATATTCCCGCCAGTGGCTCTGCAATGACGTCGGCCAGTGCCTTCAGCACCCTGGGATGGAGCCCATCTGGGCCTGCCGACTTAAAGGCATCCAGTTCTTCCAAGTGACTCTGCACCACCTCAGGATCTACGCATGGAAGTCTGGCGCCTTGCTGCTGCCTCTCTACAACCCCAGTGAGAGACTTGTCGTGCCCCTCGCTTAGGAACACTGAGGCAAAGAACTCGTTGAGGAGTTCAGCCTTGTCCCCTCTATCTGTCACCAATTGCTTCTGCCCATTTAGCAGGGGTCCTATTCCTCCCTGGGCCTTCCTTTTACTCCCTATGTATCTAAAAAACAATTTCTTGTTGTCCTTTACTTGGGTTGCCATCCTCAGCTCCATGGTAGCTTTGGCCCGCCTAACTGCCTCCCTACAAGCACGAGCAGAGGAGGTATATTCATCTTTAGTGATCTCACCCTGTTTCCACTTTTTATGTGCTCCCCTTTTGGCCCTTAGGCTGCCCTGGATTTCTCTGGTCAGCCATGGAAGCCTCCTGGCCCCTTTCCCTCTTTTGCCTCGCTCGGGGATTGTCTTGCTTTGTGCCCAAAGGATCGTTTCCTTTAGGCACAGCCACCCTTCTTGGGCACCCATCCCATCAAAACTCCTACTCTGCAGTGCTTCCTTGACTAATCGCCTGAGTGCAATGAGATCAGCTTTCCTAAAGTCTAGCACTTTCACCCTACTAGTTACCTTACCCACTCGCCGTCTTATGTTGAATTCTATCATAAGGTGATCACTGTCTCCCAGATAGCTACCGATTTGGAGGTCCCCTATCATGTCATCTCCCGTTGCCAATACCAGATCCAGTATGGCATTCCCCCTAGAGGGACCATACACCTCCTGTGTCAGGTGGAGGTCCTGTACACAAGTTAGAAACCTGCGTGAGCGATGGGACCTTGCTGTCTGCGTCTCCCAGCAGATGTCCGGGTAGTTTAGGTCCCCCATGACTACCGCCTCTTTAGCTTTTATGGTCTCCGAGAGTTGCCTCAGGAGCCCCGCATCTATTTCTTCCCCTTGGTGTGGGGGTCTGTAACAGACCCCTACCACCAAATCCCTTTCTCCTTGCCCCCCATGTAGCCTAACCCACAATCCTTCTACTTCCTCAGCCTCGGATTCTGTCTTGATGAGGGTTGATGTATATTGCTCACTGACATAAAGTGCAACCCCCCCCCTTTCTTCCCCGACCTGTCCTTTCTGTACAATCTATAGCCCTCAATATGTACCGCCCAGTCATGGGATGAATCCCACCAGGTCTCTGTTAGCCCCACTAAGTCATAGGTGTTTAGTGCAAGCAGGAGCGCTAGTTCATCCTGCTTGTTCCCCATGCTCCTAGCATTAGTATATAGGCACTTGAGCCCTGCGACTGGCGCCTTTGCTGCCCCCCTGCTCCCAGTCCCATGGGGCCCATTGTTTCTTACCTTCTTGTTCCTTACCTGTTCTGTTGTGCTGGCCTCCCCATGGCTTTCAGGTTCCCAATGTTCTCCTTCTTCAGGCTGGGCTGTCCTTGTGGGTGCCACATGGTTTGGTGGTCCACAGCTTCCCCTGCCCTCGTACTCCCCTCCCCCCGACGAGCCTAGTTTAAAGCCCGCCGGAGGAGATCCGCCAACCTAGAAGAAAACACACGCTTACCTTTGGGGGACAGGTGAAGCCCATCCCAGCTGAGCATGTCCCTCGTCGTGATGTGCGGGTCATGGTCCAGGAAGCCGAAGCCTGCCTCGAGACACCACTGCCGAAGCCGCCAGTTGGTCTCTCTGATGCAGTTCTCCTGCCGTCTTCCTCGTCCGGTCACTGGTAGGATGGAAGAGAAAACCACTACAGTGGTTTTCCATTACAGTAACCCTTTTGTATTTTAGTCGGACCATAGAGATGTATTTCACCATCTAGCAATATGTAAGTACACCCTCTCATATAAACTGAAAGTGCCACTGACCTTGATTTCATTCTGGATTACACCATTTACTGCTAATATAATGTAGGAAATGGATGAATTAACACAGGATACCCACTGCCTGCTGTTTGATAACCCATAGCCAGGCAACACAGCCTCAGAAGCAAGCAGTATTAGCTGATACAATCCATTCCTTCTGACACCTGTTGCTAGTGGAAATCTCTTCAAACAAGTTATGCACAGAATTAACCTCCCAGTGGGACACTTATGGGAAGCTGACATTGCAAACAGCACCTGCTTTTCATTGGGGTGAATTTTCTTCCACCTCCCCTTCTTTCTGCACTTACATGAAATATAACATGTATTCCAGCATGGATGAATCAACCCATTAATTTTTTTCTCTTACCTATCTTTTAAGCAAGTTATATTCCCCATCATGGTCTCCTCTCAGTACTTCCCATGGTTTTAATTAGCATATAGGTATATCCTAAAGGCATAGCTCTTACTCATCTATGAGTTACTTCCCCAGATGCAGAGAATGGGAGCAGATTTTTATCTGAATTTCTTACAGCACAGCAAAAGGAACTTTGTTTTCTGTCTTCTAGAATCCTGAGTGTGTGACTGAGTACAGGATTTCTCCAGAAAAAAAATGTATTTTCATCACAAACTTAGCAAGCTTAGGCAACAATTTCTTAATAGGCAAGGAAATGTCACGTAACTGCTTCATAACTTTTTGTGAGCTTTCAAATGATTAATGCAATAGTTCTCAATCTTTTTAGATTCAGGGCACTCCTTGGATAATTCCAGCTCTTATTTTTCACTCATTTTTGTGACTAAAGAAAAACAAAAGCAACTTTTCCATTCCAAAGAACTGAGAAAGACCACAACAGGTCAGAATGTTTTTAACACTATGAATTCTATTTGAAATCTCTGAGTTTATCTTGTGAATCATGTTTGCATACCTAATGGTGTTAATGTTGTGTGGCAACCTGTGACACCCTGGAAAGGATCTCAAGGCACCCCAGGGTGCTGCAGCACTCTGGTTGAGAATCACTGGGTTAATGGAACAGATGCATGGAATATCTGTATGAAGTGTTAGCATACTCACCATGGATGTGCAGCTTCAGCTGAGTAATGCATCTTTCAGTGTGTGTCACTGATGAGTGGCATGCTGGCAGCAGATCTAAGACCTCCTTTCCAGCACATTCCTTCTCTTTTTCCATTTAAAAGGAATCTAGAGGGAATAAAGTGAAGTGAAGAGAGCGGCAAGATTATTCATTAGTACTTACCTCCTTTTAGGTATTCAACACATGGTCAGTCAAGAGGATGTTCAAATGTCACTTTAGTGGGACTTGACTTTGCCAGATTTTTCATATCAATGACAATATTGTTCCATGCAGAATACAGTTTTAACACGGCATTAAAAGTGGAGAGATCAAGCACTCAGGAAGCACATTAAGGTTCAAAATTCATCTTTCTGCCTACTTGTTTGTGCTTAAACCTTAAAATACTATCTTTTTATATTATAGATACTACAATAACAATATCATAGATGTTGTCAAATGTAACCTGGAATTCTGTATTCCAAGCAAATATCAGCAGTTGTTTTAGTAGCTAAGTGCTTTAGAAATTACTCATTCTCAACCTTTAGTAAGCTCAACAAGAATAATCTATTTTGCAACAGCTGTTATTTTTCAGAGCATATTAGCAAGAAAAAGTGGAGTCTATGATTAAAAAAACAAACCCTAAAACAAAACAAAAAGCCTCACAGAAATACAAAGGTTCGTATGTTCTTTTCTAGGGGTCTGCTATAACTATCCTTTTTCCTACCTTCCAATCTCCTTTCTTTAGGTATTGAAAGATGGAGGAAAGTACTTTCTGGACACTCCCAATGAAGACTGTGGAAACTGGATGATGTTTGTCCGGTTGGCTCAGAACCAAGAAGAACAGACTCTTGTAGCCTACCAGCACCGTGGAGAAGTCTACTTCACAACCATTAAGGTAGCTGTTGCCGCACCACTTCACATGACTTGCATTCAAATAATTTGCAAAGATTCAGGAGAAAATTAACTTGCCTTATCACAATTGAGAGGCCAGTTATATTTATTTATCTGACCTATTTTACATACACCAGTGGTACTCAACCTTTTCAGGGTGAGGGCACCTCTCCACCACTTTTTTGAATGTGGTGACATTCCCAGTTCAGAGCCACTGATAGTGCTGCCTCAACTGAACTCAGTGCTTCTCACCTGGGTTATGCTGCCTCCTGGTGGAAGTGCCCCACATGCCTGCTGCATGACCAGCCCAGGAAGGGCTGTGGCATGTGGGGAAGGGCCAGCCCAGGAAGGGCTCCTGACTGCATTTTGACTCTGATCAACCTAAAACAGGCAGGGGCTGGCTGGTGTTGTGCATCTCTTCCTGGTCTGGACCTCCCTCTGCCCTGCCCTTGCTCCTCCTAGAAAGAGGCACATGGGTGGAACTGTTCTGCACACCTCTGTTTCTAGAAAGGGTGCTCGAGGGATGAACCAGGGAGGGTCACAGCAGCAGCCTGCTCCTGCTTGCTTTAGGCTGATCAGAGACCCCTAATACAGCAGGTGTGTGCATGGCAGTTTTACCTGCCTGTGTTGTGGCACCTCTGAGGGGTCCTTGTGGCACTCTGGGATGCTGTAGCACCAGTTGAGAACCACTGACATACACCCTTTCCTAATCACATAATCCACACTAAAATATGTGCTACCTGGGCTTTCTTACCACAGCTAGTGCCCTGGAACTTGGTGAGTGGGATAAGAAAGAAAATGATAGAGCAGAGAGTGATAAAACCATCATTTGCAAATAACATAGATGGTGACTGTAGTTTAAACATGAATGTCATGAGAAGTCTTTTGTTCTTAAACCCTTAATGAGTCATGATGCACTTGCTGTGGCAGCATTGCATATAGAAAAGCCTTTTTTTCTGAAAACAGCCAAAGAATTCCTCTCTTTTTAGAGGCTAGTTACTGAGCAACTTTGAAGGTTCCTTGAAGAGAACTGTCCTGTTGTTCTACCTACCAGTAAAAAGTGATTTTACTGGAACTACAGACTTGCCTTGTAGAATTACACAGTATTGTGATATTATTGAAAAACGATCAGTTTATGCAATATTTTTAGGATTTTGTTTTCCTCCTGAGAAAAGCTGTGAATTACAAGTCACAATATAATATAGGTACTTGATTCTTGAATTTTGTTGGTGATTTGAATACTCTGAAATTGGCCCAAAGGTTGTCAGCCATAGCTTTTACTTTACTCTGAAACTGTCCTTGCAATGTAGTCTCATTTTTCTTTAACAAAGCTGAAGATTTTCTAGTAATACAATAAACAAAATGTATGGATCTTGGTTTTTCTTTTTTTAATTAACTACCATTAATTTCTGCACAACATTGATAGCTACGTTAAAAATTACTGAAAGACTACAGAGTCTAAAGGAAAGACCATGGGAGCATAGGCTAAGAACTTATCAATGTCTATTCCCAGCTTTGCCACAGATGTTCTGTGTGGCATAAGGAAAATCATTTAATTGCTTTACTCTTTTCATCTGAACAGTGACAGCAATACTGCAATGCAGCACTGTGAAGATGAGTTAGTTAATGGTTTTAAAATGCTTTGAATAAAGTCCTAACATAGCTTTAAATATTACTAGAATATAAAGAATAGATGATTGTGATGACATGCTTTCACACTGTCTTATAGTAGCTCTGTATCCAGAAGTCTGATAAAATCAACAGCATTTGTGATTTTATACAAGTGATGTTATATGGTCACATATGCATGTTTTTGTATCTATACCTTTATCATTACTCATAATGTTAAAATTATTTGGTAAGTCTTAACAAGTCCTTTTCTTTGAAGATTGTTGTGACAAGGAACTTAGCTTTTATTTTCCTGTATAATTTAAATACTATAGGTCAAATCCTGTATTGGTGCAAATGAGCAGTTTTATTAATTTCCATGGAGCTTTTGTTTGTCTTTACTAATAGTGTTTGTCTTTGAACATCCAATGTGAGGAATACATTAGAGAGAGTACTGTGGTTTTACCAACATGATTATAATATCACTCATTGCATTGTGTTGAATTTGGCTTGAGGGTAAGCAAAAAACTTCAATTAATTGAATCTGCTGAAGCGTGCTAATAAGTGTGCTCCAGCAGTCTCTGCGTCTTGTGTATTCAGTGTCCCTGTGCTTCAAAATGGCAGTGGGGTCGCTTTAATTAAAGCTCATTGAATGAACCACTCTAATTAAAACCCCTACCCGGAGCATGTGCAAAGATGCCCATATGACTAAAATCCCAAAAATGCATATTTTAAAAGTAAAATGTCAAGTAGAATTATATGCACAAAGCAAGGCAGAGTGCTCATTCAGAAATGTATGATCTTTCATAGGCAACAACTTACTTTGTCAGATGCTACAAATGGACTTGCAGAGAACAGCAGTACCAAACAGAAAGGAATAAAATAACTGAAATCTGAAGGATAAAGGAAAGATGGATGAAAGAATAGGGAAGTGGCAGCACTGTAGAATTATGAGGGAGTAAGAATCACCCATACCCCAAATCTCTTTGACCACTGTGGTATTATTGTAGTATCTATTTGTCCAGCTCTGATGCTAGGTAATAACTGCATTGTAAAGATTCATATGCTGTATCGTAAGCTGCAGCATTTTGCCTTTTATACTAATGTTTCTTCCACGTTAGCAATGATCTACTTCAACAAAGTCAGTTAAGAGTAAAATAAAGGTATGGTATAGAGTTGCAGCGTAGCTGTAACCAGTGATACTCTTGGGTGCAGACTACCATGTTTTCTCACATATAATCCATAGCTTTTTCCCTAAAACCAGCTAGGAAAAATTGGGGTACATATTATAGGCGACGAAAGTTCCCCATGGGTCTGGAAACTGGATGCAGTGGGGGCCAGAACAGCATTAATTGCCATGCTTCTGAGAGCCATAGCAATTAATGCTGCCACCACTCCTGCCCTCGCCTTCCCTCACTGCCAGCAAATTTCTGGACACATAGGGAGTCCCTCTCCTCAACTGCGCACCAGATTGGGATCCAGCACGTAGCCCCAGTATCAGTGTGCCAGATCAGTCCCTGGCATGTGGCCTCAGTGCTGGCATGCTGGATTGGGCCCACTGTGTGGTGCCAGCTCAAGCATGCTGGGCCCTGGTGCATGACCCCAAGCTCTGGTGCACAGCCCTCAACCCCAGATCTCTGTCACTTACCTTTTACTTACTCTAAGGTAAGATTATTTTTCCTTCTTGGGGCCATCCAAAAATAGAATATGAAAAAATAAGGTAGGATAATGGCTTGCTTATGAAATTTTGGAAAGGAAAAAAAATCTTGACTCCCAAAGCTACCTCTCTTGCTTGGTTTTATACATTCAGGAAGTTCTTAGCCAGATAATATCTTTTCCTATATATCTCCATTTATTTTTTTGGTTTTCTCTGTCATTGGTTATACATATTATGAAATAATCCTGGTATTTACCTTGGCTTTATTCTCAGCTACCTTTGTTTGTATTTCTTCCTGTCTTTAGGAATTGTAAAAACAACAACCTTTTGATTTTCAAGTCATGTTAAGTAGTAATTCTCAAAACAACTGAATCCTGAGATTAAGCTATCAACCATCTAATTAGCTATAAAGGAAAGATCTGTAAAGATAAACAAAATACTATCTGTTTTGAATAAGGTATGATAGTTTTCTATCAAAACAGCAATGATTCATATAAACACTGGGAGTTTTCTTTCATTTACAGCCAATTGAACCCCATACAGAATTAAAAGTGTGGTATGCAGCAGATTATGCCAAATTTATGGAAGCTTCTGCAGTTGTCATTAAAGAAGAATCTGATATCTATACTTTACCACCAGTTTCAACAATAGTAAGTATCCTAAACTATATTCAAGGCAACACTGGGCTTACATTCTAAAATCTGCTCATTTGCTTTGTAGTCAGCTTACATGATAATGGCAGTTTGAAAAGAGGATGATAGATTATTTGGCTAGCATTGAGAAAAAACAGTTTGAATCAAATAGCAAAGGAAAGGTGCCACTTGCAGGTGTATTGTTAGTCATATGCTCTGTTTGTAATCTAGTGGCATCTGATGCAGTGGTGCCACGTTAATGGAAAGCTTTGGAAAGACTGACAGGCTGACATTTATTCTTAGAAGCCCTAGCACTCTAGTGCTTATAGTTCTCCTGTCACCCACTGTCCAGTGCTCTGTGTTCTCCTCTCAAGCCTAGCTAGGCTGTTTCAGCTTCATCTGTGTAGTGGTTCTTCTACTGTAATATTATTTTTCTCTTTGTCTGTGTTATCATAGAAGAGTGATGCTCAACCTTCCAGCCCTGTGGGCTGGATGAATGGTGGGGTGGGACTGACATGTATACTTGATCCAGCTTGGGGTGAGTGTGGGGTTGGTCTGCAGGTGTGACCCAGCATGCTGATCCAGCCCTATGCACAAGTTCTGGCTATAAAGCGACCCTGTGTATTGACCTAGCCCCATGTGCTAGATCCAGCCATGAAACAACCTGATAGCTGACTGACCATGGACCAATCCTGCATTCCAGCAGGATCCAGCACAAAGATTTGTGTCATCCAGATCCACGGCTCTGGAAGCCACAGCAAGTAACGCAGTCACTGCTTCCCTGTCGCCACATTTTCAGACCTATGGGGAGCCCCTGTGGGCCAGATGATACAGGCCCATGCACCAAATTCAGTCTGCAGCCTGGGGGTTAAGCACCACTGGCATAGATGGACACAATCCTGTGCTGTGCTGTTGGGAGAACTATATATCTGGCCTCAGAGTTTGTAGAGCTTCAGTATCAGAGAACATTCTCCTAAAATTATGTATAAAGCTTGACTCATGCCTAACAGTAGAACTGTGACTAGCACTTTCAGAACAGAAGCAAATATAGAGACATTGGATGCATCTATACTTATTGCTCCTCAGTTTATTGCTTCCAGGAGCTCCCAGGTGCACCATTTACACATGCATCCAGACTGCAGCACATTGAGTTGGGCCACAGCAGACCCAACTGGCTGGGGCACGAGGGTCCTTCAATATGGGGCTAGCTGGCAGGCAGCCCCCATGCCCCAGCCAGCCGGGTTGGTTGACACATGCGAAGCTGCATACAAAAAAACCCCTCTGCAGCAGGGTAGTACTTGTATTTACAAATACTACCCTGCTGCAGGGTTCATTAGCTTTGTGCACCCTAATAGGGGCACACATGTAGATGCGGAGATGTTTACTGCTCAGTTAATTAGTCAGCTGTGCAGTGAATGCTTCACATAGATGTGCCCGCTGAAATTCATTTTGTAGAGAAAAAGGTGAAGTGCTCGAAAAGTTAGCATAGCAGTTAAAACTAAAGATATGAAATAAGCATCAGCATTAAGCCAGTTATTTACTCTTGTGCTTGTAGACCGCTAAGGCCCCTGCCATTCAGGTAAGGGTGTGCTAGCAGCTGATGCATCATCCACGCAACTATACCTTCTGCCATGCCACACATGTATGGCAGGAGGGGTGATTGTGGGATCCAGCTGACCACAGCTGACAGAGCTCCCAGCCACAGGGGAGCACCTGGCTACATGCTCAATTAATTAATGGTGTGATGGGAAGGAGCCTCAAAGTTATTACACATCTTTTATGGAATAACTTTGAAGCATATTCCTTGTTTTATCACGCCATTAATTGATAGAATGTGTAGTGGGGTCACAGTTTAAGAACTGATTAATTGGTTAATCACATCTTAAGTGTAACGTGTGGCAAGGGCTTCTGGCCACTACATTTCCAGCTGAATAGCAATCTGGTGACACAGTTTAAATACATGTCACTAAGGGCACTGAGAGATCTTGAGGATACCAAAAAGAAGTCAGGTATGTTGAGAAGAATGTGACCTTTCCCTTGACAGTGGTTAATATGAAGGAACTGTTTTTGTTGTTCTTGTTGCAGAGAGATTCTGCAGACCCTTGGATATGCTCCAGTTGTAGTCACGTTTTTGGGACTTTTGCTCTGTTGGAATCTCACCAGTGCATCAATAAAGACCGAGCCCTTACTCCCAGCTTCAGACCACCAAATAAGTTGGGACCTGTGAAAACCAAGAGCAAGCCCAAAGGGAAACTGAGAGGAACTGCCTTGGGCAAAAGCACTGTCCAGTGCTACAGGGCCATTTCCTGTTCCCCTGGTGCAAAGCTTAGCTGCACCAGCTCAGGAAGTATTTGCAATCCCATTGCAAGGTTTGTGCCAAAATGGAGAAGTGGCCAGTCTTCACTGATGAAGGGAAGAGAAATGAAGCAGCCAGACAGTTTCCACTGCCAACTCTGTGGAAAGATATTTGATTCAATTGAAAAGCTCACAATTCACACTTACAATCACACAGGGGAGCGTCCCTACAAGTGTTCACAGCAAGGATGCACAAAAGCTTTCCTTTCCAAATATAAACTAATAAGGTACAACTCCTCAAGGCACCAGCCATCTTTTCTGGTGGGTGTGTGTGGGGAGGTGAAGTAATGTCTTTTTGTTAGGAGGTACGAATGACAATTATTCCCTAACATCCATATTTCCTATTTGTTTGCTTTAGCTGCTAGACCTTGCTTCCTTTACTTGCAATCAGAGTAGCTATTCAAAGTGTTTTTCCTTTGTAATTCCACACCAGACAATAAGAAACATTTAGTTGCTATTTAACAGAATCTAGCCTTTCAAAAGCTTTTACCATGGAGGGTGCTAGTATGTCTGCAGGGTCGTGAAGCTATATCCCACTTCTGCACTTAAGTTCTGTAAACTTAATAACGTTTATTATCCTTCTGTCTTAGGCACTCAGCCACCCACTCTCCACAGAAATCTCACCAATGTGGTTACTGTGAAAAGACCTTTCACAGAAAAGACCATTTGAACAATCACCTTCAGACTCATGACCCCAACAAAATGGCCTTCAGGTGTGAAGAGTGTGGAAAGAAATACAATACTAAGCTGGGTTACAAGCGACACCAGGCTCTTCATGCAGCCACTAGTGGGGATCTTACCTGCAGGGTGTGCTCCCAAGAGTTTGGAGGAACTGAACTATTGTTGGAACATCTCAAAACTCATGCAGGGAAGCCAGCCAGCAGCACCAAGGAAAAGAAACATAAGTGCGATCACTGTGAGCGCCGTTTCTACACTCGTAAAGATGTGCGGCGTCACATGGTTGTTCACACAGGCTGCAAGGACTTCTTGTGCCAGTTTTGTGCTCAGAGGTTTGGGCGCAAGGACCATTTGACTCGCCACACCAAGAAGACCCATCCACAAGAGCTGCTGAAGAGCAGGTTGCAGAATGGTGATTTGCTGGGTCTCTTTGACCCTCTTTCCCCATTCAGACTAAAGGAAGAAGACAGTGAACTCCCCTCTTTTCCTGATAGGGTTTCAACACAACATGGGATTCTGAGCAGTTCAGAAGCAGGCTACAGCAGTCCACATACTCACTGTCAACAAGCCCTACAAAGTACACATTCCCTTGAATGTCCTCCTCACATGCCAAGAATGGGCTGTGTAGATGCCCTGTCAGCTGTTCATTCCACACCCTCTCCACCGTCTATTCCTACCAGCCAGAACTTTCATCAGCCCAATAAATATGAACCAAGTTCTACCTCATTCACATCAGTACCCCTCAAGAATCTACCCAGCAAAGTAGATGTTAAAAATTATAGTGTAAACCTGCTTGAAGATCTCCCTTTACCAGAACCTCATTCACCTCACAAAATCAATTTAGAGACTTCCTCAGGGCCCCTCAGTGATGTTGGCAAGTACACACTGCCCAAGGAGACTGAGACAACCATTGAAACAATGAACATGTCCTCCATGGATCTCACTCATATACTGGGTTTCTGGCAACTCCCTCCAAGTGATAACCAGAATACCAGTGGGGACCTTACAGTGGCATTTGGTCAGGAGGAACCATCACATAGGTGCTGCCTTGGACAACTACAAGGTCCTCAGATAGCTACAGATGGTGCAGCTCTCAATCAGCTTCCTCATGTCCTTCGCTCTTTTCCATCCAGCACAAATTCTGTGACATTGCCTCATTTTCACCATGCATTCAAATAACTACCAGCTATTATTAAGACTCCTTTTTTTGCCTTAACTTTTTAGGGAGAGAAAAAAATCTTTTAAAAATCCATTAAAAACAATTTGGGAATAATCCTGACAGGAGCTTATTTTGCGTGATACTTACTCATTTTATAGTGTATGACAATAGCAAGAATGGCATGTTTTTCCTCTCCATACCCTATGTTTTTACATTTAAACCAAATAGCTGAATAAGTGATCTTCAATGGAAAAACAACTAGTTTCATGATAAGCACAAGAAATTCTGGCTGCTGTGATGGGATGGATAATTTAACCTTAATGAGTCATGAAGATGTTGCACAGATAACTTCAGAATTGGGAGACATGTTAAATTCTACATCAGAACATGTATAATTTTGGAGGGTCAAGTAGGTTTCTGTGTTGAGCACTTAATTAATGAACTTTTAAGTATGTTTAAGTTGCGATTCTGTCACTGAATTACTTTATCTCCTTGTCTCACTTCTTTTTTAAAACAAAAGACAGATATTACTATGGCAATTAAATTGAACTAGATTTTGTTTTTTAAAGTGCACTTCAGCTGTATGTGCCTGCATATAGGGAGGTGGGTGCGTGTGTACCCGCATTCATGTGTGCATGTGGGCAGATCTGCATTTTCCCTGGGTTGGTAGCAGAAGAACAGCTGTCTTATATAAATGGCTTTTGCTAAAACAGAAGTAAATTGTCTAACACGTTAAGGCAGCATATTAATTTTAATTTAGAACTTGATCTGGCAAGATATGAGGCACCTTGGGCTGACACCAAGAAAGCACTTCAACACATATGCACATACCTGCAGTCCCATTGGCTCAGCATCTTGCATATCTAAGGCTCAGTAAAGATCATGCGCCTCATCAAGCTAGGATTTGATTCATCTTTGACTGATGAAGTTAGTCTTTGTTTAGCCCAGGAAAGCAATTAATAATTTGTACAAGCTGCAGCATAAAAGTTCTTTGGCTGATAAACTGCATTAGCAATAACAGCTTGAGCTGACAGCCCTCCACATCAGGTATATTAACACATTATGAGGTTAGTTGCAGGTCTGCCTCTGAAGGATTGTAGAATCCAGTAGTCTACACAGTGTATCACTCACAGTCACAGATGGTGCCAAACACCACTGAAGTGTTCATGTCTATGTAGCAAGTATGATGATGTAAAAATCCTTTTATTATGGCTTCAGAATGGGAGCATTTAGTAAATTATATCTTTTTAAACCACAACAGAAGTAAAGGTATAAATAGACCTCAGCTTTGTGCCACCACCACAATTTTTATGGTGGCATAAAGGGAAAGCAAAGAGATGCCTATACCATTTATCCTACCATAAATCATAGAAAATTAAGTGTTGGAAGGGACCTCAGGAGGTCATCTAGTCTATCCCCCTGCTCAAAGCAGGACCAGCCCTAATTAGATCATCCCAGCCAAGGCTTTGTCTAGCCGGGTCTTAAAAACCTCTAATTGAGATTCTACCACCTCTCTGGGTAGCTGTTCCAGTGCTTTACTATTCTTCTAGTCAGAAAGTTGTTCCTCATATCAGACCTAAACTTCCCTTGCTACAACTTGAGACCTTTGCTCCTTGTTCAGTCCTCTGCTACCACTGAAAACAGTCTAGCTACATCCTCTTTGGAACCAGGTATTGAAGGCTGCTATTAAATCCACTTTCCGCGCCCCCCCCAAGTCTTCTCTTCTCTTCTCCAGACTAAATAAGCCCAATATCTTCAGCCTCTCCTCATAATTCATGCACCCCAATCCTCTAACCATTTTCATTGCCCTCTGCTGGTCTCTCTCCAACATGTCCACATCCTTTCCTTAGTGGAGGGCCCAAAACTGGACACAGTACTCTAGATGTGGCCTCAACAGTACCAAAGAGGGAAATAATTACTTCCCTTGATCTGCTGGCAGTGCTCCTACTAATGCAGCCTAGTATGCTGTTAGCCTTCTTTACAAGGGCACACTATTGGCTCATACTCAGCTTACTGTCTGCTGTAACTCCCAGGTCCTTTTCTGCAGCTGCTGCTTAGCCAGTCAGTCCCCAGTGTGTCCTGGTGCATGGGATTGTTCTGTTCTAAGTGCAGGATTTTGCACTTGCCCTTATTGAACTTCATGAGATTTCTTTTAGGTCCAACCCTCCAGTTTGTCTAGGTCTCTCTGAACCCTAACCCTACCCTCCAGTTCTTCTACTACTGCACCCAACTTGATGTCATTTGCAAACTTGGTGAGGTTGCACTCCATCCCACCTTCCAGGTCATTGATGAAGATCTTGAACAAAACCAGCCCCTGGACCAACCCCGGGGCTCTCCACTTGATACTGGCTGCCAACTAGGCATTGAGCCATTGATTACTACCCTTTGAGCCTGATGATCCAGCCAGTTTTCTATCCACCTTACAATCGATTAATTCAATCAACCCATACTTCCTTAGCTTACTTGTGAGAACGTTGTCGGTGACTGTATCTAAAGTCTTGCTGAAGTCAAGGTATGTCATGTCCACTGATCTCTCTGCATTCACAGAGTCAGTCATCTTATGGAAGGCAGTCAAGTTGGTCAGGCATGACTTGCCCTTGGTGAATCCATGGTGACTGTTCCCTTCTTCTCCCCTCAAGTGCTTAGAAATGAATTACTTCAGGATCGGCTCCATGATTTTTCCAGGAACTAAGGTGAAGCTGATTGGTCCTTAGCTTCCTGGATCCTCTTTCCCTTTTTTAAAGATGATCAGTATATTTGCCCTGTTCCAGTCATCTGGGACCTCTCCTGATTGCCGTGAGTTTTCAAAGATAGTGGCCAGTGGTTCTAGTTGCCTTGGCCAGCTCTCTCAGCACCCTTATGTGCATCGTGTCTGGCCCCATGTACAAGTCCATGTCCAGCTTGTCTAAAAGTTCATTTTCTTTCACCACTGTCAGCTGCTCACCTCCTCCTCAAACTGCTGCCCAAATTTGTGACCCCAACAAAAAGTGGTAATAGTTTTTGCCGTTTTATCATGGCAGACGTCTGTTAGCTTTATGGCACAAGACTCTGGGCAGCCCAGAGCTGCCTGCACTCTGCATCCACTCCAGACAGGTGCTCCTATGGCTTGAGGGCCCATCCTGCATGCTCCCAGAATTTCCACACAGGATCAGGCCCCTCAAGCCCTGAGAGTTTCTGCCCAGCTTTCCTCACTCACAGTAATGCACCCCAAGGAGCCCACTGACATGGCTGACCACTTCAGGTGGTAACATCTATTTATACTCTTAATACTTTTCTTTGTGGCAAGTTTTCTATCTAGAGTTCTATTCTGACGATGTCCAAGTGTCTATCAGATGCTGTTAGCTGACGAACTATGGTATATTCATGTAAATAGCAAAAAAATTAATGCTTTTACAAAGCGTGTATATTTTTAAATAAGAAAACCCATAGGATTCATTTTTTTGAACCTCCACAAAGATCTTTTTAATTGATGCTGCTATTGTTGTTTTTTTATTAAAATATTCTAAGTCCTAAATCCTGCCATAGCAGTAGAAGTTACAGGTGTTGAAGGTTCTACTGTATGTGCAAAAAGGATGTTTTTTTTCCTTATTGCTCCCATTCCTACCATATTTTCCTGCAGCACCAAAGAATTTGTTTAAAAGATCATAAAGATTTGTTTATTAATGGACTATGAAAAGCCTCCTGTTTGACAAATTGGGAATGATAGCATCTGCATGAGTGCACATTTTCCAGCATATTTTGGGTAAGCCTTCCAAAAAATGTCTATTTTTTTTACCACATTAACCTTTCTGATCTTGCAAATTGTATTCCCTTTGCATCATGCAAAACTATATGCTTTTAAAGATACACATTTTTATAGGTATTCTATCATTTTGGTTTGAAGTGATGTAATTTTAAATTACTTTCTTTCAGTTAAAAGATGTTTGTTAAAAGAATGTGCAACTTGAGCTGGAATCATGACTATGCTCTATGTGGAAATGTTCAACTTTATTTAACAGGTCAAGTGCCTTTAAATGTTCTCAAGTTGTTCTGAAATACAGCCTCTTATCCTAACGGTGAAGAGTGTTTCTCATTCATATAAAAATAAAATGAATCACTTTTGTTATTAAGACTTTTAAATACCATGCTTTAAGGGTAAGAAACAAGATGATCTCGTTACCATATTTCCTCACATACAGTGTGCCCCAGAATAAAGACAAAATGAAGAAAAAAAGATCTTTCCTTGTAGTAACTCAGTAGCAGCAGCTAGGGAGCTGAGCCTGCTTACTGTTCTGCTCCCTGTGGATTGCATGCAGACTTCACTTTTGCTTTCCCTGGCAAGCAGCAGAAACAAACTGCTCTCACCATATTTCCTTAAATATAATGCATATTCCAATTTCCAGAAGTTTTTTTTTTGAGGAAAAAGGGCACATGCTGCATGTGAGAAAATATAGTATTTTAACCCCTTCAATGAATTCATGTTTGGCTGTTGCTTCTAGGGTCCCAAGGCTCTTCCTTCCTCCTCTGGCTTTTGCTTTCTGTTCCTACCCATTGGTTGGGGCTGGGGGGTGGGGAGAGCAGGATAGGTTGACTAGTGGGAGGCCCATTGAGTCTGCACAGCTCATGAGTCAGTGAGGAGCTTGTGGCATGCAGTCCCCAGCCAGTCAGAAGCTGGACAGTCTAGGCTAAGCATTACTCAGAGTACTTTCCAGCCCTTCCTTTGAAGCTGGCTCACTGGGCAGCCAAAAGAGGGAGACATATAAAGGGTCAGGAAAAAGAGAGCAAGCCAGAGGAAAAATGGCTCAGTGAGATACCCCAAGGACATTGCCCCGAGGCAGGAACTATCCCACTGCTGCTTATCCATTTTATCCAATAAATATTAGATTCAAGATAAGAAAAGCCATTGCACTTAGGCTTATCAACGTGAAATGGGATTAATTCCCATCACGTTCAATGGTAAAACAGCATTCTGTATAGTACACACCAGCATATAAGCTTACTTCTGTTTCTTTGAGCAGGAATTATATTTTCTGTAGACTTCCTGTCACAGCTTCATTGAAGGGTTCCCATTATATCAAACTGCAAAACAAAAACAGAAGTTTGCATGAGTCTTGCCTGTACCAGCAAGTACACATGCACTGTCAGCAATATGTTCACCTTAATACACAGCACTTGTGTGCATTTTAAAGTTTGAAACTGCACATTTCTAAATGTGGCTACCTAATGCAGTTGGTGATACTGTTGTATTTCAGGCCAGAACCACCATGCAACCCTAGTAATGCAATGAGGTTTTAATAGTTCCCTGGACAAAATTTTAAAATGTAAGTGATGCATTAGGAAGCTAGTGGGACATGGACTCCTAAGAACTTCGGCCCTTAAAAAGAACTTATTCTTCATGTAGACGCTACAAGACTAGGCTCAATATCAATAGGTTTGACTTAAGCACATGAAGCTACCTCAGAAAGCATTCCAGTCTGCCTCAGCAACTTTTTCCCAACACAGTGATGGCATTTCATTTTGTAGCACTGCTCCTCATTAGCTTTATGCTGGTGGAGTCTTGTGTTCCTTGCCTTTTGCCCTGACCTGTAGCAAAGCCTCAGACAGAACATTAAAAAGATCAGTTAAGTTTCTGTTGTCACTACCCATACCCAGAATCCCCTGTGGTTTGGCGGTAGACTCCTTGTGCGCCATGCAGTGGACCTGGGTTCAATTCTTGGGTGTGCATGTAACTACAGCCCCTGAGGCACTGAATGTCTGGACTTGGTCTGGCCTTTGGATTCTTTCTCAATGGCCTAAAGTGGGGATGGGCAGCCTCAAGTCCTCCAGCCTCCTGCCTAGACATAAGTGTTCGAGGTGTGGGTGACCTCTTGCACATACACCCTGATCCTAAAGGATCAATAGCCTGAGTTACATCATTAATCCTGGTTAGTATGTAGTCAAATATCAACAGTCTGAGAACCAGGCTTCTGGTAGTGGATATTAGTTTTTGTCAGAGCTCACCATCATACCACTTTCCTTCTCCCCTGCTCCAGTGATGAAACATCTATTTTTTTTTCCTTGCATCTATCCTACCTTTGCTATACTTACGCACATCATCAGTATTGCCAGTTTCCCAATATAGCGGTACTATAAGTTGTTATTCTGGGTTCAGACTGAATCACTACTTGTTAGTAGTTGCGTATCATGAACCTTTTTCAATAACAAGCAGGATAAGTTGCCTAATTATGTCTGCGTATTTTGGTGGTTTCTCTCAAATTCTTGTGATTTAACTTTTGATGGGGGATTGAAGTAGTGACTTCCAAAGCTAAATGCTTTATCCCAACAGCCTCAGATACGAAGCTGATTGCTGTAGCAAACCTATATTCTCTGTGGATCAGAAACTATTATATCCACCAGTGGTGCTGCAATTCACTTAATAAAGTAATAGGTCTTTTCACTCTTCTACGAACCTACAAGCCACTTTAATGCAATACAGCACAATAGGACAAATTACCTCAATCAATTTTCATATTCCCATTTTAGATTTTAAGTCTTAACATTTTCTCTCTGTAATATCTCCCTGTAGTTTGTAAAACTTATACTTTACAATAAAATAATTTCTACAGAGCAGAGCTGAGCTGGTTTTAATATGCAACACTTGCTATGTTAATTGGTGCTGCTTAACTGAAAGTCTGCCATGTCTTCATGAGAGAAATCAGGCAAATATCGAATCTGCATGCCTTTGCAGGCAGTAAGGCTTTCGGCTCTAATAAAACTTTAAGTACAAGTCAGGAATGCACTTCCTGGGACCAGTTTCCATTACAGCCAGTGAGTAGGATCTGATTCCCTGAGTCTGGGTAAGGAGGAACTATAGTATATATTTTCATGTCTTCTAGGCAGATTTTTTTACATTGATACCAGATCCTATTCCTGGTATCAGAAATCTGTTCAGGTCCCTGAAAAACTGTTAATGCACCTACAAACATCTTAGTATTAAGGTTAAGTCACCAAAAACACTAAGAACCCATCCACCTTTTGCATTAATGCTATTTAAGAGACTCAAGCAGGATGGAATAGTGTCACATTTAGGTACCCAAACAAGCAGTGTAATCTAACATACATTTAAAACATATATTTCTCCTTTTGTGCTCTGCTTCTGATTTTGGCAATCCCTGCTATGGGTTTGCTAACTGTCTTTTTTTTAAACAGTCCATTTACATTTGTCTTTTTGTCTCCCCCCTCCCTTCCCCCTCTGTGCGTATGTAAAAATTGTGATGGAGCTGCTAAATGGAGTGAACAGGGGAAGGTTAACATTTCCCAAATATACTAGAAAACCTTACTTCTGTACAAGAGTCCCCAACTGCACATAAGCCTGTGAGATTCTGTGAGGGTAGCTCCAATTGGCTGAACTCATTTTCTTGAGCTTAACTTCATTAGAAATGAAAGTCTACTTTTACTTAAGAAGTGCTGTATTAGGTCCAGCATTCTGTCTATGACAGTGGGAGAAATGGATGCTATAGAGGGACAGGATTGAACTGAATACATCTAGAGTGATAGATCCCTTATTCAATAATGTCCTTAGTGTCCACCATTATTGGTTTTGAGATGCCAGAGGAAACATCTCCAACCATACTTCTGACCTAATAAGTGGGCCTGAATTTTCAAAGTACGGCATCCTACTCAGTGACTGGAGAGAAAGACTTTCCAGAGGTAGTCAGGCCCATGGGACAGGCCATCAGACTGAAAAAGAGAATGTGTTCAGCTCTGCTACCAACCTTTTGTATGAACTTGGATCAAGATATTTCATCTTGGATCAAGATTTCTCTCAGAGCCTTGCTTGTTCCATCTGTAATACCACTTATTTATTCATTCTTGGAAATCCACACATGTAAAGTGCTAGATGACAGCTAACCAACATAATTAACACCACTGGAAAGAAATTATTAAACAAACTGAAGGAAACTGAATTGCAATATATTCATAGTACACACTATGAAAAGTCATGTAAACTCCATAAATCTAGGAAAAATGTTAAGAGGATGTTATGTCACTGAGAATAAAATGTTTTTTATAAGGAGAAGTTAAACCTGCATTAATTCCAGTAGACCATGTAGCTGTGGGTAGACCCCACTGTCCATTCCATGTCCACTTGAGCACTCCAAAGCATTCATCTTTCTCTGGTCTTGACTGGTTTCATTTTATGGACTACTCCCATTTAAATATTCTTTTTCATCTTTACCAGTCCTATTGCTGTGAATTCTCAGTGTGGTTTGGAGTCTAGTCCGAAATGTCATGGTAAGTTTAATATGTTATTCTTGATTCATTTTCTGTTAACAGGAAATTATTTTATTTTAAAATATCTCGTTCTTGAACACAGGTAGGCTAAACTTACCATGGTAAGTTTAGCCTACCTGTGTTCAAGAACGAGATATTTTAAAATAAAAATCCTCATTAACAAAACTCTAATACATGGTCTGCACTATTTACTACTGTTGTACCCTACTTGGAGTTGTACAATAATTATTTTGGGGGTTTTGTTTAGCTTATGGACATTTTCTATAAGAAAAAGTTTCTTTGGCTTTATTTTTTTTTTTTTTTAATTAAAAGACAACTATTAGAAATCACTGGGCTGAAATCAATGCATTACAACAAATACATGGTCATTATAACACAACCAATAAACAAAAGGAGCAAAGAAAGAGTAGTAGAAAAATGATAGGATAAAAACATGGGGAAAATGTCTTCCAGTCTGAACTGGTGATTACACTTATAAGAGTTAAGTTTGCATATACAGAAAAAAAAAATGAATAAGAAAATGAAGGTCATCAGAGCTGAGCCACAACATGTTTTTTAAGTTAACTATTTTCTTTCTTTACTGAAAGATTCCATTAAGTGTATGACTAAGATTCACAGTTTACAAACCAGAAACTGAGAATACACAACTCTGGAGCGCTTGCCAATAGCTACAGCTTGAAACTGCCAAAATAGCAGAAGCAAAGAGAACCAGCAGAAGCATGCAGAAAGGTCTATATAAAACATTCTTGGTGTCAAGAATTCTTCTGACATGGTTTATTTGATGCTTCTTGCTGTCACCTGATGAGTGCAAGTCATCCAAGATCCAGACAAGCATATTTGAAGTAGTTTGAAAAAAAAAATGCTGTATGCATCCAAATGTGCAAAATGTTATTTACACCACTGGACTTCTTAACTAAAATAAAGGTTTTCAACCAAAAAAATGATTTTAAATTATCTTAAAAGTAGCCTCCTTTAGCCAGTCATAAAAGGTAAATCATTTGGAAAGGAAAAAAAAAATCAATTATGCTTCAAAAGGACACAGTAAAAAATGTATACCCCAAGGGGGCTGGACAAGGGATTGAGCAGGTCATGAAATGTGTTTTGCTTATTTTATTGTCATTGTTATCACACAGGCTTCTTCCATGTCTTAAGCTCTGCAATGCTTGGAATACAGATGGAACAGCTTCCTAGGATCTTCAGGAGTGATGTTATAGAAGTAAAGCCATACCAAGTCCTTGGTGACCTACCACTTTACTTTCTGCTCTGCATCGGCTGCCTGGAAACAGTAAAGTGACATTTACCTATGCCTTGTAGTAGAACAAATATTTTGTAAAATTACTTTTTTCTTCCTAATAAAATAAAGTTTAAACAAAGTGAAATCATATTAATGTTTTACCAGAATGACTGCTCTCTTAGAAACCACCTATGAACCACATGAAAATGTTAAAAACCTTAACTACAGTGTCAATTAAAAAAAAACAAAACATTTTTCTACTTTAACTGATTGCTTTAAGGCTTGTGAATTGTGCTTCAATTTACTCGATTCCAAGACAAAGTAAATCCCCCCCATTTAACACAAGGGAAAAAAGCTCATCTTGGAATTGAGTATAAGGTAGGGGGACAAGCAGCTGTTGCAGCTCCAGCTTCTGCCCTGACTCGCTTCTTCTCCCCATCTTCCAGTCTGGTAGCAGTGCTGAAGGCAGCACCTCCATCTGGGCCCCAGAGCTGGGACTGGAGCTGACACAGCAATGCCGCTGCCGCTGCTGCTCGTACTGAGCTGGGCTGGGGCCAGAGCAAGCACATGCTCGGTGCCCTGGGCTGAAGCGGGGATGGAGCCTGCTGGTGTTGGAACAAAGGGAAGTGGCAGGGTAGGAGGGGAGGCAAGTCAGGGGACAGAGGTGATGGGGGAGTTAAGTAGGAGGGGTAGGCAGGGGGTCTGAGGCTAAAGGGGGGGCCAGGCACAAGGGGGGGGCAAGTTGTGGGATGGACAGGTGGCAGGGGGCAAAATGTGGGTGAGGGGCAAGGTGCAGGGATCAAGCTGCTTGACCCCCCCCCCAACTGCCTCCCCCCCCACCTGTTTCGCTACTGCCTTCCCACCTCCAGGATGTGGGCAACTCTCGGAGACCATAAAAGCTAAAGAGGCGGTAGTCATGGGGGACCTAAACTACCTGGACATCTGCTGGGAGACGCAGACAGCAAGGTCCCATCGCTCACGCAGGTTTCTAACCTGTGTACAGGACCTCCACCTGACACAGGAGGTGCATGGTCCCACTAGGGGGAATGCCATACTGGATCTGGTATTGGCAACGGGAGATGACATGGTAGGGGACCTCCAGATCGGTAGCCATTTGGGGGACAGTGATCACCTTATAATAGAATTCAACCTAAGACGGCGAGTGGGTAAGGTAACTAGTAGGGTGAAAGTGCTAGACTTTAGGAAAGCTGATCTCAATGCACTCGGGCGATTCGTCAAGGAAGCACTGCAGAGTAGGAGTTTTGATGGGATGGGAGCCCAAGAAGGGTGGCTGTGCCTAAAGGAAACGATCCTTCGGGCACAAAGCAAGACGATCCCCGAGCGAGGCAAAAGAGGGAAAGGGGCCAGGAGGCTTCCATGGCTGACCAGAGAAATCCAGGTCAGCCTAAGGGCCAAAAGGGGAGCACGTAAAAAGTGGAAACAGGGGAGATCACTAAAGATGAATATACCTCCTCTGCTCGTGCTTGTAGGGAGGCAGTTAGGCGGGCCAAAGCTACCATGGAGCTGAGGATGGCAACCCAAGTAAAAGACAACAAGAAATTGTTTTTTAGATATATTGGGAGTAAAAGGAAGGCCCAGGGAGGAATAGGACCCCTGCTAAATGGGCAGAAACAATTGGTGACAGACAGTGGGACAAGGCTGAACTCCTCAACGAGTTCTTTGCCTCAGTGTTCCTAAGTGAGGGGCACGACAAGTCTCTCACTGGGGTGGTAGAGAGGCAGCAGCAAGGCGCCAGACTTCCATACGTAGATCCTGAGGTGGTGCAGAGTCACTTGGAAGAACTGGATGCCTTTAAGTTGGCAGGCCCGGATGGGCTCCATCCGAGGGTGCTGAAGGCACTGGCCGACATCATTGCAGAGCCACTGACGGGAATATTTGAACGCTCGTGGCGCACGGGCCAAGTCCCAGAAGACTGGAAAAGGGCTAACGTGGTCCTCATTTTCAAGAAGGGGAGGAAGGAGGACCCGGGCAACTATAGGCCAGTCAGTCTCACCTCCATCCTTGGTAAAGTCTTTGAAAAAATTATCAAGGCTCACATTTGTGAGAGCCCGGCAGGGCAAATTATGCTGAGGGGAAACCAGCATGGGTTTGTGGCGGGCAGATCGTGCCTGACCAACCTAGTCTCTTTCTATGACCAGGTTACGAAACGCCTGGACACAGGAGGAGGGGTGGATGTCGTATACTTAGACTTCAGGAAGGCCTTCGATACGGTATCCCACCCCATACTGGTGAACAAGCTAAGAGGCTGTGACGTGGATGACTGCACAGTCCGGTGGGTGGCGAATTGGCTAGAGGGTCGCACCCAAAGAGTTGTGGTAGATGGGTCGGTCTCAACCTGGAAGGGTGTGGGCAGTGGGGTCCCGCAGGGTTCGGTCCTTGGACCGATACTCTTTAATGTCTTCATCAGCGACTTGGACGAGGGAGTCAAATGTACTCTGTCCAAGTTTGCAGATGACACAAAGCTATGGGGAGAAGTGGACACGCTGGAGGGCAGGGAACAGCTGCAGGCAGACCTGGATAGGTTGGACAAGTGGGCAGAAAACAACAGGATGCAGTTCAACAAGGAGAAATGCAAAGTGCTGCACCTAGGGAGGAAAAATGTCCAGCACACCTACAGCCTAGGGAATGACCTGCTGGGTGGCACAGAGGTGGAAAGGGATCTTGGAGTCCTAGTGGACTCCAAGATGAACATGAGCCGGCAGTGTGACGAAGCCATCAGAAAAGCCAATGGCACTTTATCGTGCATCAGCAGATGCATGACGAATAGGTCCAGGGAGGTGATACTTCCCCTCTATAGGGCGCTGGTCAGACCGCAGTTGGAGTACTGCGTGCAATTCTGGGCGCCACACTTCAGGAAGGATGCGGATAACCTGGAGAGGGTCCAGAGAAGGGCAACTCGTATGGTCAAGGGCCTGCAGACCAAGCCCTACGAGGAGAGACTAGAGAACCTGGACCTTTTCAGCCTCCGCAAGAGAAGGTTGAGAGGCGACCTTGTGGCTGCCTATAAGTTCATCACGGGGGCACAGAAGGGAATTGGTGAGGATTTATTCACCAAGACGCCCCCGGGGGTTACAAGAAACAATGGCCACAAGCTAGCAGAGAGCAGATTTAGATTGGACATTAGGAAGAACTTCTTCACAGTTCGAGTGGCCAAGGTCTGGAACGGGCTCCCAAGGGAGGTGGTGCTCTCCCCTACCCTGGGGGTCTTCAAGAGGAGGTTAGACGAGTATCTAGCTGGGGTCATCTAGACCCAGCACTCTTTCCTGCTTATGCAGGGGGTCGGACTTGATGATCTATTGAGGTCCCTTCCGACCCTAACATCTATGAATCTATGAATCTCCTGCCCACCTACTATCCCCCATTTTCCCCCTCATTCTGCCCCTCTACTGTCTCCCCCAGTGCCTGCCTCCCCACCACAGCCTTCCCCACTGCAGCAGTGGAGGCGACAAACTTAAGATAACTTTCCAATAATTAAATTTTATACATGGAAAATTATGATAAACTCATAAATTTTCTATGTATAGCATCTAAATATTGAAGGGCTGTCACTTAAATTCAGGTAAATATGGTAATTTTTGTCACTTAGGCCTGGGGTAGAAATTACCAGTGTGCACGCACACACATCCACCCACCCACTGACCCCCTTTAATAGTTTGAAATCAAACTGATTGTGTTGCCCCGTCTTGTTATAAAAATTACTCTACTAATTTCCCATTGAAAGTGGAAGGTTTTGTTCCCTACTTGAGATTCTTCGTTGTGCACTCATACCCTCCCCCTTTTTGGAGATCCTTTAGGTCCCTCACTCAGGCACTTTTGTTTAATAACTCTATCCCTAAATCTCTGTATTAAGGACGTTTATATTATATATGACATTCAACTTAGTGTAAACTTATTACTTCCAATTTTATTTACATTGAATGCTCTTTCACATGACCCCCTGGGCAAACATAAACTGGAGGTTTCTGTGAAATTTCAGAGGGAATATTCCTTTAAAGACTATAAGATGATTCATACCACTCAAAGCTTTTGTTTCGTTATCTGAAGACACAGGCAGAAAACACTAGCAATTTACAGTGAAAAGTTTCCTAACAACCCAACACTTGACAAAGCTCAAGTTCTTTAGTAAACACAGCCTTCTTTTGGACTCTGAAATTCTCTCTCTCAGTTATTTCCTATATTGGGTATACACCATATGGATACCAAAGCTAGGAAATCTGGCAAGCTATTTAATCTTCTTATACTGTTCAAGTAAATAGTATTTCTTACCCTAAATCTGCTGGACTAGTTTTTTCCAGAGGATGTACTCATTTTTTTGGTTTTCTGTGGAATTCCAGCAGAAGGCTCCACAATAGCTCCTTTAAAGAAAAAAAGAAAAGAAAACCCAGTGCTGTACACATCAATAGTTCTTATATAAACTGAGTAATTTCAAAATATATATAAACACACAGGTATTCATCAATCTATTGAGATGCAGAGATCACTATACTGAGCTATATATATATATATATATATATATATATATATATCATTCTGGTTTTGTTATACTGCAAATAGTTATTACGTTAACTTTTTCTTAAATTATTTTTTTTTAATCTATAAGGTGCAACTCTACTCTGCCTCCTGCCTATACAGCATTGCCATGATTAACTGTAACTGAATACCCAAGACAAACTTTGTCACACCCTGTAAGGTATTAAAGAGAACAGCTTTAGAAATGTAGTCTGCATTGCTAAGTTTGTCTTGAGTCAAAAAATAAAGGAAGAAATTTATCAAACTCAACAATGGATGGAAAATACAGTAAACTTGTGTCTTTACAGACTTACTACATCAAGGATGTATAGCACAAGCTTTCGTAAATAGAGGGCTTACATTCAAGTTCATTTTTAAAGCGTTGTCAGCTAAGAGGTACTGGAAATTGCAGAACAAGAAATCCACAGATTGGATTGTGTTAAGCATGGCCTAAACCAGTGGTCACCAACCCATCAATCCTGATTGACAGGTCAATCCCAGAGCACGGGTGGGGTGGGGTGGGGAGGGGAGGGGAGGGGGGGCATGGGCCCTGGGTTCTCCGCCGGGCTGCACCCAGTGGCGGGAGCCCCCCCACGCACTCCTGGATTTAATCTAATTTCTGCCCCACAGCTTCAAAGCACATATAACTGCTAACATCTTCTGCTTACCCAGATCCATTTTATTTCACATTAACATTTGCCAACAGAAAGTGGTTTGATCCATCAAATTGCAAATTGCTGCCAGCTACAAATTAATCAGTTTAATACAGAGAAAAGGAATAGTGGTATAATGCTCTTCTTATCATTCTTGCTAACCATATCTTGTTTTTATTCCCAATCTGTTTTTTGAAGAAAATCTCGTATTTACTCAAATACAAGATGAGGTTTGTTTCTCCAATCAGCATGCGGAAAAAAGGCCCTTCATTTTACATTTACATACCAGGAAACCTCGTTACATACATTGGCTATCGTTTAACTGCTGCCAAAACCAGCATGCATTCAGTAATGGAAATCAACTGTGAAGCTGATTAAATGCAGCCAACGCTGAGCATGACGATAAAACACATGGCCCATATTGGGCAAACAAGCTCATGGGAACCTTTATTTTTATTATTATTATTACAAAACAATTAAAAGAAACTATATTAACACAAAACTTGACAACCTCCCCTACAACAATACCCTGTTCTTTATACACCCCTTCTCACCATTAACACACTGCCCTCTCATAAGCCCACCCCCAGCCCAGGAAGCACAACAATTTTCACTCTGCCCCTTTGTCCATTTTGGAAGAAACACTACCATTTTTCTTTCCTCCATCTCTTCCTGCCTTCTCTTTTCCCATCTTATGTACGTCTTGATCCACATAGTATTTCAATTCATAAATTGCCATCTTCAAACATTTTCTTCTGGTGGAAGCTAGTCCCTTGACCAAAAGTAGGTTTCTCACCTTCCATACCACTATTGTCGCAAAAGTAGCATGGTTCTTAGTCTCTGTGGGTATCTGTACACATGCGGGACACCTGCTCTAACGCGTTCTAATTAACTGAGTCTGCTGGAGCGTTCTAATTAGAATGCTTCAGCAGCTTTGATGTCATGTGTATTCAGTGTCCCTGCATTTCAAAATGGCTATGGGGGCACTTTAACTAAAGCTCATCAAATGAGCTTTAGTTAAAGCACCCTGCCACAATTTTGGAGCATGGGATGCTGAATACACAAGATGCTGTGGGTGTTTTGATTAGATCAACTCCCAAGGGTGCATGGCAGGGAAGCGGTCTGAGGCAGCACAACCCCAGACCCTTCTCTTCCATGGCCCTGAGACATGTGTGCAGCCGTGCCAGAGCTCCAGTCCCTGATGTAGCTGTTTGCAGCTTGTTCACTGCTGACTGTGAGCAGCTCAAATTCTGTGGTGGTAATGGCTACATGTGCCGCAGGGCACATGGCAGGGAAAGGGCTGGGGTTGCATTGCAACAACAACAAGGTGCAGCCCCTGGCACACCAACATCTTCCAAGTCCAGATTCTGGGGTTTTTTGGCATTCGACCCAAAAATGTTGCTGATCCCTGCTCTAGTACCTGAAGCCATTACCAGGTTCGAGAGCAGGGGTAGGCAACGTTTTTTGGCCGGAGTGCCGAAAAATACCATAATGCCTATCTCAGAAGGTGCCGGAGTGCTGGCATGGCAGAAAAACAAAATGAGGGCAAGGGGTACATTGCAGGATGCCCTGACTTGTGCCCCTTGCCCCCCACTCAAATCCTCTGCCCCCCACCCAGAGCCTCTGCCCCCTAGCCCTACTGCCCCGTACCCAAAGCCCCTGGCCCCCCAGCCCTACCGCCCTTTTCCCCCCACCCTGGGCTCTGTGGCTGTTAGCAGCTACCCCGGCTCTGGGTAGCTGCTGGAGCCTGGGCTGCTTCCAGCAGGGCTTGCAGTGTCCCAGCTGCCTGCTGGGAGCAGCCCGGGATCCCGGCTGGCAGCAACTCCCCAGAGCCGGGGCCAGCTGCAGCCGGGAGGCTCCAAACAGCTGTGCCCGGGCTCTGGGCAGCGGGCTGGCTCCGAACAGCTGCGCTGGGTTCATCACCTCTGTGCCGGGAGCAGGGGAGAGACCGGGGCTGCACTACCTCAGGCCCCGCCCCCACTGCCTGCTCCGAGGCATGCCTGCATGCGCCGATGCAGAGCTGGTTCCGGAGCCTGGCACAGCTGTTTGGAGCCTCCTGGCTGCAGCCAACCCCGGCTCTGGGGAGCTGCTACCAGCCAGGAGCCCAGGCTGCTCCCAGCAGGCAGCTGGGATGCTGCAAGCCCTGCTCGGAGCAGCCCAGGCTCCGTCACTGGCAGCAGCTTCCCGGAGCCGGGGCTGGCCACGGCGTGCCAAGCAAAATGGCCTCGCATGCCATGCTCAGCACATGTGCCAGGGGTTGCCGACCCCTGTTTTAGAGTATCAATGAACTTGGCCACTGATGTTTGAGAACATTCACTCAATCCAGGCTCATTCTTTGTTGTGCTTTCTGCTCTTACCTGCCCTCAACTGATTTGCATTGGCAGCTTCTTGTACTTTGTTCTGAAGCAGTGAGTCCACAGCAGTTGTTAAAGCTGGTTCTCTCTTTTGTTGTTTGCCCTAATAAGAGAATATGCCGCATTCACACAGGCAGTTAGCACAGTTTCATGGCATACGAAGAAGCACAAGCCACAAGAACTCAGCTCCAGCAGATGTTTTGTAGAATCTGACAGCAACCAGGTCTCCTAACCCCCTTTCAGATCCCCTAAGCACCTGTCAGGGCTGGGGTAGAAGTCCCTGAGTGTTTGTTCCTTACCCAAAGAACTATTTCACTCACCCAGTGTTAGACAGTCAAACCCTCAAAAGAGCAGGTACCTCATTGTTACATCACGGAACTTCACCTTCTATGGCACTGCTCACTGACACCCCTGAATGTGTGACACACAAGACTGAGTGCTCTCAGTCTGACCACCATCTCAGCCATGAGGGTTTTAAAGCCTTTTTTGGCAGTAAAGTTATTATCCTCAATTTTCTGAACATATCAGAGCAAGTGGACTGGTAGGAATAAGAACAGATTTGACTCTTCTGTTTAAAACAACCTCAGGTTAAAATTACCACCACTTCTTTATTTTTTTAAAGGAACAATTCACATTTTTATATAAACCATTAAAAATATAGAAAACATTTTAAAACAATTTAATAAAAAGAGGAGTGAACTTCAAAGTCACAGATCACTGCTCTTCTGGGGACTACCCAAGTAGCTCAGCCCACAGAGGCAGTTAGGGATGCCTTCTGAAAGCACAGTTTGAGTCCCATTGCTAAGGCAGAGAGTGCTACTTGAAAGCAGGAATAGTTTCCAGTATTGTACAATTGTTTTCCTGGAATCTGCTGATAGAAGAACCCAGAGAAGCCATTTTTGTTTCAAGATTTTGCTACCATTCTTTTCTACAACTTTCTATAAGCCAGACAGGCTCCTGTTTCAAGCAATTTATAACTTCTCAGCAGTTACTGGCTGCTTTCCTGCAGTTGAACAGTGGCAGATCACTAACAGTGGCCTCATCTCCAGTGCTTTTACTTAGAGCCCTTATAAAGGGTTCTTGGTGTGCTGGGTACAGTTTGTTGTGGTTAGGTTTGTTGGTTGGAAGTGGCAATTTGGAGAATTCTTCAGGTAAATAATTGCCTGCAAACACAGGAGACTGGACTTGATTGGCCAGGAGGCCCCTTCCAGTCCTCTGTTCTTAAGTTCAATGGGAAACTTGTAAATTCACCAGGGAAAATGGTAAATTCACCTGCTTCCCTGGGGCTTAAGGCAGTTTATGGAGTTGGGGCATCCCTCCCTACATCTCAGTCCACTGTTTGGCAAGTTCATTTGCAAGAAAACACAAGGGCAAATGCATTTACTTACCAGGGCTGGTTTGGCCGCTTTTGTACTTGGTGAAAAGGTACGTCGGGTAGATTGTTCTTTGCAGAAATTAATGTGTCTCCCTGCTGCAGCCTCATTAAACCTTCTTGAGCAGTAAGGACACTGAATATAGTCTAAGCATAATAAAGGAACAAGTTTGGTTAACAGCTTGTGAATCGCCATATTTTCTCACATAACACCCACACTCTTTCCCTGAAAAACTAGCTGCTGGAAATTGATGCGAGAGTGCATTATATGCAAGAGATTTAGCATAAGCAGGTTCTGTCGCTTACTGGGTAAAATCTGCAGCAGTCCACAGGGAACAGAACAATGAATAGGCTCTGCTCCCTTGCTGTTGTTACCCAGTTATTTACTACAAGGAAAGATCTTTTTCTTTCTGCCTCTCAGAAGCAAGGTATGTATAATATTTTGGGGCATGTTGTACACAGTACTGGGAGAGAATTGCACTACTCTGGGAGGTAATGCAGTGTAATGGCCAAAACATCAGGTCTTTGGTGACTGGGTTCAACTCCAGTCCAAGCTCCAATAATGACTTTGTGGTGAGTGAGCTCACTTCCTTGTGCCCAAATTTTCCCATCTATAAAACTGGGATAACAACAC
Organism: Alligator mississippiensis; assembly: GCF_030867095.1. Classification (NCBI taxonomy): domain Eukaryota; kingdom Metazoa; phylum Chordata; order Crocodylia; family Alligatoridae; genus Alligator; species Alligator mississippiensis. The sequence goes on along the minus strand of NC_081824.1, from coordinate 124,155,151 downwards.
TCATCTTCTTCAGTATAACCTCCTCAGTACTATTATTATTTTTGGAAAGACTTTTAAACACAATACAGGTCTCTTTATTGGGAACTCCTGAAGGTGAAGGATTATCTTATCCTTGGCTTAACCCCCTGCCAATTAAAATAGAATAAAACTCCAGAAAAAATGATATTTAGCAAAAAATGTGCCATGTGATTGACCCAAAAAATATTATCTTAGGAAGGAAGGGAGCTTATGAGAATGTATCATTAACATACTTGTCTTCTTCTATTTCAGCGAACACAACATTGCCTTTTAAGCTTTCATGGAGTGCTACCTAAAAAGCCACACAGATTCAACACTTTAAGGTACATCAAGGAGCACAGTGGAATGTGTTAAGCCAGGATTGCAAATGACACATGATGCAGCTTATTTGCAGTCACTGTTATTATAGGTCCTGATCTGGCTGTTATCTGTGCAGTTAACTTTATGGAGCTTTGTAATCCTATTAGCTTTAGCATATGGCCACTGTTCTGTGCCCATGATAGTCCCAGATACTGTATTTACCCAAATCTAAGATGAGGTTCCACCCATAATCAGCATGGGGGGAAGCCCCATGTCTTAAATTTGCATACAAACTGGGAGACGTTGTGTAGGCAGTTGCTGCAGCTCTGACTCTGGCCCAGAGCCTGAGTTAAGGAAAGAGTCAGACCTGTAGCAACTTCCTGCTCCCTTCCACTTGCCCTCAGAAGCTTCTTCTCCTCTTCCCTCCCGTCCCCTCCCTCTGTACTGGCAGGGGCAGCTGGGCTCTAGCTCAGGCTGGGTTCCCTCTTGGGCACAGAGCATGTGGAAACTGTCCCCTGCCTGCCCAGTCAGCAGTGCCAACACCGCTGCATGGCTGCCAGGGGCTGTGCTTCCAGGTGGGAACAGAACCCAAGCAGCATGTGGCAATATGGGGTTGCGGGAGGGGGGGCGGTAAAGGCAGAGACTGGGGAGTTGGGGGAAGGGACAGAGATCATGGGGAGTGGGACAGGAGGGGCAGAGGCTGTGAGGAGCTGGGGATAGTGTGGTGCCAGGGCTGGGGGGTCAGAAAAGCCTGCAGGGAAGAAGTGGTGGGAATAGAGGGCAAGGAGGGGCATCTGACCCCCCCAAAGCCACCCAATCCCCCTCTATACGACATTGGCCAGGCTGCAGTTGGACTACTGCATCCAGTACTGGGCACCGCACTTTAAAAAGGATGTGGCCAGCCTGGAGAGAGTTCAGAGGAGGGCCACCCATTTGGGGGGGGGGGGGAGGGGGGGGAGGAAGGGCAGCAGGACAGGCCCTATGAGGAAAGACTGAGGGACCTGAACCTGTTCAGCCTCAGCAAGAGGAAGCTGAGGGGGAACCTGGTGGCTGCCTACAAACTCATTAGGGGAGACCATCAGCAAATAGGAAGAGCCCTATTCTCCCCAGCACCACTTGGGGTGACGAGGAACAATGGTCATAAGCTGATAGAGAATAGGTTTAGGTTAGAGATCAGGAGGCAATATTTTACGGTTAGGGTGGCCAGAATCTGGAACCAACTTCCCAGGGAAGTGGTCCTTGCCCCTACCTTGGGCAAATTCAAAAAGAGGTTAGATGATCACCTGTCTGGGGTCTTGTGAACCCAGCATTCATTCCTGCCTGGGGCAGGGGGCCAGACTAGATGATCTGTTCAGGTCCCTCCTGACCCTAGCTACTATGAAACTATGAATCCCCCCAGTCACTGTTTTCCCTGCTGTAACAGTGTTGAAGGTGGGTAAATTTAAGACAACCCTCCAATAATTAGATTCTATACCTAAAAAATTATAAAAGAATTATAATTTTTCTGTATATAGAATCTAGTTATTGGGGGCTTGTCTTAAATTTGGTCATCTTAGATTTGAGTAAATATGATAATTGTCACTGGCACTTACATAAGTGCATTTTATCTATAGTTCCCTCTTCCCCACAACTTTACAGAGTGTAATTACTATGGATCTGCCTAAATCATGGTGGGACTTACCAATTTTCACAGGTTTACCACAGTGTAAAGTTCCAATTCTGTGGTCATTTGACAGTGGCCCTGAGCCTTCACACTGATTGGTAGAGAGGCCCTGACAGGGCAAGGAGGGATATAGGGACAGCCACCATCTTGTCTGCGTCCCTTCATGCCACCCCACCACCTGGCACCTTCTCCTCCCAGCAGCAAGGATTGCTGATTCCCACTGGAGTCAGCATTTTATTTTTATTAAGGGTTTTGGGTTTTTTTATTTAGTGGATTTTGCGGTTTCTGTGAAATCCCTGAAACCATGAATTAAGTTGGTCCCTAGTAATTACCCAGTCTTGCACAGAAACAGAAAGAAGAATGGATGTTGAGCACCCAAACTTCTCTTATTGACCTCTGAGAATGCAGATATTTTGATTCCCCCAGCACAGAAAGTCAGCAAGAAGCCTGAGCACAACTCAATAAGCTAATTTTGAGGGCAGGAGAATAAAATGTTACCCTTGTTAGTCAGTGGCAGTCAGTATGAGAGTCCAGGTATCCTGACCCTCATCCCAGAACTCTGTCTGCTACTACATTGAGGTGTTTCAAGTTTATTGATAGGATTAGTCTTGTTACATCTTCCCCCTCACCATTCATCTGTGGGGGCAGATTCAGGACACGATTTAGGATGAACGATTTACAGCTGTACTACAGATTAGATCTCAATGATTTACAGCTGTACTACAGATTAAATCTCTGAATCCAGGGTAAAGGTACCCCTTAAAAAATGTGTAGTAACTTTACCACATAGGAAAGGAACCATATAATTAACATTAATGAGCACAGCTACGAAAAAATAGGAGCACACTCATTCAGTAAACAGGAGTACACTATCAGTGCAACATGAGACCACAGACCTGGATTGATGCTTGGAGGGGGCGGTGGGGGAAGAGGGCGACCCTCTTTCATGGCTTTTGTGACTTCCTTGGCTGACTGAATAGCATTCATGAAGTCCTCATGATGCTGTCTCCAGTTAGATTTCTTTTGCACTTGATTCTGTAACAGACAGAAATATGCATGAAAATCAAATGTATCCAGACTCTGAGACATAAAAGCTATCATACAGAAAGCATGTTCAGTCTTTAAATGGAATTTCAAGGTACAGGAAGACTATTTAAAAAAAAAAAAAAAAAATCAAACAAAGACACATTTAGCAAGGCTTGGGAAGGCCAATTTGGCCATTCTTCTTCCATCGTCATAAATGAACCAGTGCTCCAAGAAACTTAATAGAACAGACCCTCCTTCCCAAAGACATTCAAGAAGAGAATTCTAGATTATACTGGGTGAAACAAACCACCCATCTTTCTCCAGCTTCCACTCCTCTCCCCTTCCCTCTTGATTTCTTGTAGATTTTTGCTTCTTCCTCCAACCAACTTTCAGTGAAAGTTTGAAAGTGCATCCAACACAGCCACGGTTTGTGGCAGCTACTAAATCAGTAGTCACAAACTTCATACAGCCAAAGCCATGATATTGGCATGTATGAGACTGTGTGTGTGTGTGTGTGTGTGTACATCCTACACCTGTACCTCCAGCAATGTAACATCTCATCCAGTGCAACAAATGCCCAGATGGAAAATCTATAGGGGAAACCAAACAACAATTGCATGACAGAATGTACATGCACCAAACATCTATCAAAGACAAGAATACCCAATTACCGCGGGGGAAAGGGTGCACATTTCTCACAAGAAAAGCACTCTCTCTCCAATCTCTCAGTTCTAATTCTCAAAAAGGAAACTTACAAAACACCTTTCACGGACAATCCTATGACCTTCACTTCATCAGCCTATTGGATACAAAAAATCATGGACTCAATATAGACACTGGATTCACAACACATTATAACCTGCCTAATATCTGACTCCCCAGGTACCTCTCTACTATTTACTAGCTACATTCATTACTCTTCCCCCTTCCTGTCCCACCCCCTTCCTTCCCTCACCCATTGACTGCCTCAATTTATATTTTCACCAACTGGCTCTGTCACATGCATACCAGCCTCTGGCTTCTTTACTATTCATTCCAGCCAGGAAGAGCACACACCAACTGCAAAGACTTCCTCAGCCTGATGAAGGGTACTTGTACCCTAAAGCTTGCAAAGCAGAATTTTTCCATCTATTTGAGTTCGTCTAATAAAAGATATCAGATTTACCCAAAGAACCTTGTCTGCCCATGTCCTTAAACCAACACAGCTATGATCTATACACCTGTGTACATGTACTCGTTCGCTCTCTCTCTCTCCAGAGGCCCAACACGGCCTGAGTCCTAATGAAACCTTAAGGCTTCTTTCAATAAATAACTATTGCTTCTGCTTCATAGCTTCACTTTAAGTCTCTAAACCAGACTACAGTTGGCTGTTGGGCTGACCCTTGGGCATTTCTGCAGCACACTGGTATCTTACCATTATACTTAACTACTTGAGTTACACTTCCTGTCGCAGACTCTGGTGGAGCTGTCAAAAGCTTGTACATTCTTTTCCTTTTAGCATAGCATTTTACATTACACATACATACAGGAAACGTCTCCTATAAGAATAGAGGCCTTGGTCTGTACAAAAAGCTGTGAACGATTTTGGATTCAGTACTGAGAAAGGCCTCAGATTACTGGATGCAATACACTACACCTAGTATATTTAGGTCCCTGCCAGATGTGCAGGTAAATGTGTAATGGGAGTTGATCCGCAATCCATACAATCATGCGTCCTGCCATGCCACACGTTCGCCCCTGAAGCTGGGAGCCCCGATCAGCTGTGGGCTCCCAGCCTTGGGGGTATATAGTGCATCACTGCAGCTGGAAATTCCATCAACTGACGAGGTTCCCAGCCACAGGCACATATGGTCAATTAATGGTGTGATAGGAACCAGCCACAAAATAATTGCACATTTTTTGTGGAATAGCTTTGTGGCTTATTCCTCATTTCATAATGCCATTAATTGATTGAATGTATGGCCAGGTCACAACAAGATGCAATTAAGTACTTAAAGAAAGTAACATGTGGCAGGGGCCTTGCTGTTGCACAGGTGGTAAATTCAGAGACAGGAAGGAAAGAAGGCAGATAGATACACAGCCACAGAGACAGCACTTCCAAAGAGGAAAACATCACAGAGTAATGCACAAGACACCATATGTTTGCCCCTGGAGTGAATGACAATGTTCATGAGAACAAAAGTAATGCCTTAGCTATGATCTCAGAAATACCTTTGGTTGTGGCTGTTTCTTCACAGTGGTAATTTCAGTTCCTTGCAGTCTCTGTTTCAAGGAATTGAAAGGCTTGCGTTTCTTGCTGAAGACTTTCTGGCATATTGGGGAATGCCTCATCTGGGATGCAAAGGAAAATAACATCTTGTGGAGTTAATGCTGCCTTTGACTAAGGCTGTATAATTACTTCTAACAGCATCAAGATTATTAACAGAGGCGAGACAGGCACATGTGGATTCTGAATGGGAGCCATTGGCCCTTTTCCCTTTCTCTCCTGATAATAAACTGCACTCTTCACCCTATCACCATCAGGATGAGATGTGCCAACTGTTTAACAATACTACATTTTAGAACAAGACAGACTTCCACTCATAGCTAAAAAGGCAGAGGGAATTTCTTTGGGACATACCAAGACGGGAACCCAAGGAGAAGGTTTTACAACAGGGGCTGTAAAGTCTGACATACAGATTTGGAAGCTGTACAATGTCTAGTATTGCTCCCACTGGTGCAGTAGCTTTGCCAGGCACAAACCGTGATGTAACGCTACTGCACCGTAGTAACAAGCTACTGTGCAGTAAACGTCACTAGGCAACCATGCCAGGATGTTACTGCACAGTAAGGCCAGTTATGGTGCAGTCATTTAGTATTTGGTTATGCAATTACTAAATGACTGTGCAGTGGTTGGCTCATATAGACGTAGCAGCAGCACTAACTGGCTTTCTTTGAGAAAGCTGGTGTGAAAACTTGTGAGCCTCCATGTATGCAGAGCCCAACCTGCAGCTATTACTTACATCAGTAGTCCTCCTGACCTTAATGAGACAGCCAACAGGAATAAGGTCTATGGGTTTGGGCCCCATCTGCTTTTTCCTTGTTTCTCACATTTCCTTCCCATTTTCTTGTTTTACTTCCAGCTTGCTGCCTATTTCCTTCCCTTTCCCATTGTTTTTCTATCATGAATTGTTACAGGATTGAGAGAAGACATTTCAACACCTCTTCAGAGGAGTTCAGAAGTATCTTTAGTTACCACAGATTTTTCAACATCCCCTCATGTTTTAAGAGCATGCTGCATTGAACTTTTCCCAATAGCACATGAAACGAGGCTCTGGTTCAGTGGGAATTGGAAACTATCCTTTGGCTGATCTTCTCTGCGCAAGAGGTGCAGCAACCGACTTCCTGGACAACTGGTTTCCACATCAGTCTTGAGGACACCTAACTTTTGACAGGATTGCACCTCATGTCAAATTAGGCATTCACAAAGGCTCTTCTTCCAAGGGAGGCACACATTAATTTCTAGTCTTAATTTATTGACCTAGTCCAGTGGGGGTCAACGTTTTTGGCAGGCATGCCACAAATTAGCTCTGTACCCACCCTAAGTGTCACACCATCCCCCTGATTTGCTGCTCAGCTTTTTGCTTCACCAGTGCTCCATGCCTGATCTGATGCTCAGCTTTCTGCTCACTGCCTTATTTGCACAGTGCTACCTGTCCCCTCTCCAGTGTGCCATGTACCACACACAGATGCTGCCTGCCATTTGCGACATCTGTGCCACTGCTTGGCCACTCCTGACCTAGTCCATCAAGGCTCAGGCTCTAATCCAGGGTCCAGGGAAGGCAATGAGTCTTTCACCGACTTGACTAAGTTTTGGATTATGCCTTTCATACACATTACGCTGTCATGGTAACCTCACAGTTGTTTATTTTGCCCAGGGAACTTGAAAGCTATTGCTGGAAAAGCTCACTGCAGAAAAGCTTTAAAGGGGCACCAGTAGAGGGCTTTTTTACAGGTTGCAAAGCTGCAAGAAAACAGAGCTGCCAATTACTCCATTTCCTAATTAGGACACTTTCCAAGAATTGTGCAGTGTTTGGGATTAAGCCAATTTTAATGAAACCTGATTAATTCCCTAATCTACCTCAGTCATGAAAGTACTTTTCATACCATTTTACTTCTTTCAACATCTGCAGTTAATCTGCTTGCATTTACCCACTTCTCTTCTCCCCATCCCTAAAGCTCATTTCTGCTAAATGCATACACACACACACACACCACACACACACACAAAAAGCCTCAGGGTACTTTTCAGAAAAGAAAGGGCTTGTCCTGGCATTTCTGGGCAAAATTATTCTTGCTCACCAGAGACACAGTAGGGCAGCTCTGTGTCTCAGCCAGCTGCAGTGGTGCTGATGCAATTAATTCCCACTGCAGCCACAACTATTTTTGTGCCTCTGCCATCCCCTTATCAAGAGAGTGCCCAGGACTGCTGCTGCCCTAATCACCCTGCCCCTCTCCCCCACCCCCCCACACACTCAGTTATGCTACTGTTGCTCGCTATTATGTAGTGAACAACAAACAGTATGTTGGTTGATTGCTGTGCTACATCTTAGGGATGGCTGTTCTTAGGTTGTGCTACAGGTATACAGTTTGGGTGCATCTACATGAGACGTCAATTGTGCAGCAGACTAATTAGCTATGCAGAAAACATCTTGGCATCTACACCTGTGCCCCTATTAGGCGGGAGTAAACTAAATTTACTCTGCAGCAGGATAGTGCTTGTAATTTAACTACTATAAATACAAGTACTATCCTGCTGCAGAGTTTACCCCACCTGTCTGGGGCACTAGGGTGTTTCAGTGCTCCCGAGTTTATTGGTCTGGGACACACATTCAAACAGCATGCCCAGGAGCAATAAACTCCAGGACAGTAAACTCCAGAATTTATAGCTTCACATTAATTGCACATGTATACGCACACCTTATGAAACCCTGTGGGATCCTTCAGGCTGACAGGTTCTACACAACTAGAAAATATCACTGTATAATTAATATGCTTTACCAGAACATCTTGTTTAAAGTGCCTTCCACAGATTTCACAAGGAAGCAAAACTTGACTTCCGGCAGCTGTATAAAATTCAAAATAGCAAGCTATTAGTCACACTGGATCTCTTGATCACAAAGGAATCAATGTTCAGAGTAAATCTATGATTGCTGGAACTAACTGCTCTATTGGCAGAGGGGCTCTTTATAAAAGCATCATCAGGAGATGAATGTCTCTCCCCACAGACCGTTGTGAACTTACCGCAATAATGGAGTGAATCCCCAACCTTGCAGATATCCAGAGTGCATTTCTTCTGTTTCTCTCACTGACGCATGGTGTGAGGTTCCTCATTTCCACAATTGAGAGGTACTTACAGATACTTTATGGTTTCATACAAGAAAAACTGTCCAGGTTGACCATTCAGCTGAGGACTAATTAACTGCATGCTTAGACACCACAATAATACTATATAAGCATATATAATACTTTAACTTTGAATTGTGGGCAAATTATTGTTCCTACATATTTCTCCTCAGTCAACCAGTATCTCTGCTTATCAATACCTCTGCAGTATTGGCGAATACCTCTGACCTGTGGCTATCTCTGCTTATTCCTGTCACCATCCCTGTGACTCCTATCTCATCACCTAGTAGGAAGGGCTCTTTATCTGTGCTTGCAGTGCCTTTATTCATCTGGCCTCTACTCACCTTTCCCTCTACTGATGCCCAGATTACTGTAGTAGGGATGCGGGTAGCCAGGTCATATTATGAAATCCGGATGAAAGACAGCCGGTGAGTAAAGACACCTTATTCCATCTTAATCACAAACCACTTATATCACTGGCTAGCAAGTGGTGTGACTGGCAGGTCTAGAACCTGAGAGGTAGGGAAGACAGGACAAGTATCTGGCATGCAGTCTTCGTTAACCAAGTCTAGAGGTAAAAGGGAAATGCAGGTCCCATAACAAATTCAAATCCTCAGCATCTCTGCTGACTCCACCAACAAAAATGCCAATTGTGAAGGTGGAAAACTATCCATGCCACCACTAAGAATGGGACTGTAACAGATTTAATTGACCAAAACTGCTACTAAATAGTAGCAACTAGTTATTACCAACCACCATAAACGGTTCAACAAAACACACACTGATATACCTGTGACATCTCAGTAAAAGTGAAACAGTGAAAAGTGAGTAGAATACATTTTTAATTTTTGGTTAATGAAAAATGTTCTTTGAAAATAGAGGGAAAGCTTTCATTTTCTCAGCCTCCTCCTCTGGAAAACTGAAATAGCTGAGAAAAACTGAAAGTCTAGAGAAAGTAATTCTCTCTCTCTTCACCTGACTTTTCAAATGGAAAATATTTTAAAAGTGAAAACAGGAACACCCCCTAAAACTAAGTACTTTTCTGAAGTTAAATTAACAAACTTTAATTCTTCATAAAAATTCTCAAAGTTTAGTCATGGGATTACAGGGAAGGCCCACTCATGGATTAGAAATTGGTTTAAGGATGGAAAACAGAGCGAGTATAAGTGGTCACTTTTCAAGATGGAAAAAAGTAAAGAGCAGGGTTCCCCAGGGATCTGTATTGGGACCAGTGCTGTATGACAGTCGTAAGTGATCTGGAAAAGGGGGAGAGTAGTAAGGTGGCCAAATTTGCAAATCTATAATAATAATAGGCATACTGTCTGTCCAGAGCACTCTGATTGGTTGTCTTGGCAGTCTTCACAATGCTTACTGAAACAACCAACCAGAGTGCTCCCAACAGGCAGAATAAGTATGTTATTATTATAGATCCTGAGACATTTCAAACAGATAGGCAGGTAAATCAGAGCTACAATGAAGTACCAGGGCCCCCACCTTGAAGTGGGCAGGTTCTGCCGAAGGAAGAAAAAAAAAAAAAGCAGTGGGGGGCCTGATCCTTTTTTTTTTCTCCTGGGAGCCTGCCCACCTCTCCCATGGCCAGGGAGCGAGCTGCTGGCCAGTCACACAGCCCCTGAGTTGCAGGGACTCTGGTGCTTCCCTCCATGGCAGTGGTGTCCCCCGAGCAGGACCCACCCACTGTCACCCCAAGTTTCATCGCAAATGTTTTGCAGGTTTCAGCTAGTAACACAAAATTATTCTAAGTGGTAAAGGCCAAAGTGGACTGTAAGGAACTATAGAAGGATCTGGCATGCTTCAACAAATAAGCAATTAGATGGCAGATGTAGATAAGTATGAAGTGATGCATACTGGCAAAAATAACCCAAACTGTATCTATGTTGGGACCCTGAATTCAGTGGACAGAACCCACTGTGATGGGTTAGCTGTTACTACACAGGGAAGAGAGCTAAGAGTCATTGTGGGCAGTTTGTTAAAAACCTCAGCTCGGAACTCATCAGCCATCAAAAAGGCAAACAAAATGGTAGGGATTATTAAGTGAATTGGGAACAAAACAACGAGAATCATTATGCCCTTTTATAAATCCATGGTGCATCCACACCTGAATACTGGGCCCAGTTTTGGTCCCCACACCTCAAAAAGGAGACAAGAACTAGAGAAGGTACAGAGAAGGGCAACGAGGATGGTTAGTAGTATGGGGGGGAGGGGGCTTCACTATGAGGAGAGACTAAAGAGGCACCTAGGTCTATTCAGTTTAGAGAAGACATGCTTGAGGGGGGATATGATAAGCATTTACAAAATACTAAATGGTGAAGAGAAAGTAAACAGGGATTATTATTATCTCACAATACAAGAACTAGGGCTCATAAAATAAATGGAGTAGGCAGTAAGTTTAAAACTAAAAGAAAGTTATTTTTCACACAGTATAATATTGAAGTATGAAACTCATTGCCACAAGATGTTGTGGAAGCTGACAATTTAGGTAGATTAAGAAAAAAAAACAACTCTTGGAGAAAAGGTGACCCAGTAGCTATTGAACATGGGAGGAGTTTAGGGTAAAGCCTCTGACTCAAAACTTCCTAGAACTTAAATGCTGAAGATTACAAAAGGAAGAACAAAGGAAAAAAACCCTTGTCATTCTGTTCTCCTCCCCCTTTCAGTATCCACTCTCTGCCGTTGTGACACAGGATACAGGACAACATGGCTCTACGGCATGAACCAGTAAATGGCAGTTATGTTCTTTTCTATAAAGGTAAAACATTTTGGTCAACTCATGGCCATACAGGTTTGGAATTCTTGACCTAGACTCTGAAACATGCTTAAATGAGTGATGTTGAATTTGCTGCAAGCTGCATATATGACAATCATTTTTTAATTTCTCAGTATTTTAGTAGCCAGAATGTATTATTTCCCCAATAACCTGTGACATTTTGTATAAGCCAGAAGCACACTTGTTCAAACAAGGATCTCCTAACTTCTGTACAGTTTCATATTGCATCTTTGAGGCTCTGAAAACAATTAGTGTTGAAAAATCATACTAATATTTAAAGTTGAAGGCCATGCTGTTAGAGCATGGTGTAGAATATGGCTGTTCAACTTAATTGGTCCTTTGGGCCAGATGCCCCACCTCTAGCAGCAGGGCAGTGGTTTGTCAATGTGGCTGTGGGAGCTGCTGCTTTGGCACAGGCCTGTAACCCAGATGAATGCCACCTTTCCTTATCCCACTTTTCCACTGTTTCCAGTTTAGATGGCAGTATTCACCCCCTTGGCTCTGAAGCTATGCCCATACAGAGGCTTTGGCATCTGTACCAACAAGCCCCACAGCCTGCCAGGTGGACACCTCCGGTTTAGGACAATGCAGTTCTTCAATGACATCATAATAGCAGTATAGAGAAGCAATACAATGTGTCCATGCTGTCTCTCTGCAGAGATTACAGCTTGATGGATCAAAAACTAGATGTTCATGATGAGGCTCAGTTTATTTCAATCCTTTCATTTGTAAACAACAAAGAATCAGGATCCTTAATGGCAAAGGGACCTATTTAACTTGAATATGATTGCCTACAGTTTTCAGGCACTAAGAGACATTCTGCAACCAGTGCAAGTGTGATAAGTTCTTCATTCTTTTGTGACAGAATGTGAGTTTTCTTTCTTCAGAAGATTAATATTTATCTTAAGTTTATTTAGTCCTATCAGCTACCACCACATATCAAATCCCCCTAACTTACAAATTTATATATATTAGAGCACAACTGACCTGCATATGAATCTCTGTTTTATTATGCTGTTCCAAATCAAATGTACAGAGATAAAAGCTGACATTTTGGGAGCCAAGTGTGATTAGTTCTATGTACCCAAGTAAGTAAACTACCCATGATGTAGCCTTGCTATTATTCTTAGAACTTCTTTGCATGATAAAACCTGTACGATCATCTGAGGACAAGGAGGAGAATTTGTAAGTTATCTTCACTACATCAAAAGGAAGCAAAGACATTTTCAGGAGCACTGAACAGCAGTACTTGAAAGTGCCGGTTAGTGCATCTCAAGAATGCTATTGGAAAAGGTCAGGGTTTATAGGACATTTTCATGTCTGCTTTCTACTTGTTTTTCCTCCTGATGCAATTTCATTGAAAAACAAATTTCAAAGTGTTTTGATTTCAATGGATAAATTGAAAAGCTTTCAATTCACTGCTGGCCCGCTGAGCAAATCTTGCAAAGCCAGCGGATCATGGCACTCAAGGGAGCCCGCCCCAGCCCTGGTAAAATCTGTGGGCAAGGAAGGAGCCCCCCAGGGGGCGCTTGCCTGCCTGTACACAAATGCCAGGAGCTTGGGGAATAAGCAGGAGGAGCTCATCCTCCTGCTCAGTGCAAACAATTACGATGTCATAGGGATCACGGAGACCTGGTGGGACTCCACCCATGACTGGACCACGGGGATAGATGGCTATACCCTGTACAGGAGGGATCGTGTAGAGAAAAGGGGCGGGGGTATAGCTCTCTATGTTAAGGAAAGCTACGCGTCCCTGCAAGCCAATATTGGCGACCAGGGTGGACGGCTGGAGACCCTCTGGGTTAAAATCTGTGGGGAACACGGCACAGGGGACACAATGGTGGGAGTCTATTACAGACCTCCCACCCAAAGTCCTGAGCTAGACCAGGAGTTTGCCCAGGAACTGGCTGAGGCAGCTTGCTCCAGGACCATGGTTGTCATGGGTGACTTCAATTACCCAGACATCTCGTGGGAGGATCGCTCAGCAAAATCTGAGCGGTCGCAGAGCTTCCTCTCGTGCGTGGATGACCTCTACCTGACTCAAGAAGTCTATGGGCCAACGAGAGGCAAAGCGCTGCTCGACCTGGTGCTGGCTACTGGGGAGGACCTAGTCGGCGACCTAGTGATCGATGGGAAGCTGGGTGACAGCGACCACGAGCTGATCACCTTCACCATCTGCCGAAAAGCTGGCAAGTCGGTCAGCAACACGCAAGTCCTTGACTTCAGGAAAGCCGACTTTGACAAGCTCAGGAGGCTTGTCAGTGAGGCCCTAAGGGACTGTGACCGCAGGGAGAGGGGAGTTCAAGAAGAGTGGTTGCTCCTCAAGGGAGCGATCCTCAATGCACAAACTAAGTCTATTCCATCTCGGAGGAAAGGCAGCAAGAGGGCACAGCAGCCCCCCTGGCTCTCCAGGGACCTAGCAGACCTCCTGAGGCTAAAAAGAAAGGCCTACAAAGGATGGAGGATGGGAGTCACCTCCAAGGAGGATTATTCTGCACTGGTCCGGTCCTGTAGGGAGCAGACCAGGAAAGCCAAGGCTGCAACTGAACTCCAGCTAGCTTTGAGCATCAAGGACAATAAAAAGTCCTTTTTCAGATATGTGGGGAGCCGGAGGAAAAGCAGGGGCAACGTTGGACCCCTGCTGAACCAGATGGGGCAACTGACAACTGACGCCCAGGAAAAAGCCAACTTATTAAATAGGTACTTTGCGTCGGTCTTTCATCAGCCCCATGGGACGCCCGTGCCTGCTACAGGGCCGGGAAGTCCGGGTGAGGGTGATCCCCTGCCCTCCATTAATGCTGACTTTGTGAAGGAACATCTTGAGAAGCTGGATACCTTCAAGTCAGCCGGCCCTGACAATCTTCACCCCAGGGTACTCAAGGAGCTGGCGAGCATCATAGCCCAGCCTCTAGCGCGGATCTTTGAAAACTCTTGGCGCTCTGGTGTAGTGCCCGAAGACTGGAAGAAGGCCAACGTGGTGCCTATCTTCAAGAAAGGGAGGAAAGTGGATCCGGCTAACTATAGGCCCATCAGCCTGACTTCTATCCCGGGGAAGATCTTAGAAAAGTTTATTAAGGAGGCCATCCTTAATGGACTGGCCGACGCCAACATCTTAAGGGATAGCCAGCACGGGTTTGTTGCGGGTAGGTCTTGCTTGACCAATCTCATTTCCTTCTACGACCAGGTGACCTATCACCTGGACAAGGGAGATGAGATTGATGTCATATATCTTGACTTCAAAAAAGCCTTCGATCTGGTGTCCCATGATCGTCTCTTGGAGAAACTGGCCAATTGTCGCCTTGGGTCCCCCACAATCCACTGGCTGGAAAATTGGCTCCGGGGTCGGACCCAGAGGGTAGTAATTGATGGAAGTCACTCATCGTGGTGTCCTGTGACCAGTGGGGTCCCCCAGGGCTCTGTCCTTGGACCCATACTGTTCAACATCTTCATTAACGATGTGGACACTGGAGTCAGAAGCGGACTGGCCAAGTTCGCCGATGACACCAAACTTTGGGGCAAAGCATCCACGCCAGAAGACAGGCGGGTGATCCAGGCTGACCTGGACAGGCTCAGCCAGTGGGCGGATGAAAATCTGATGGTGTTCAATGCCGATAAATGCAAGGTTCTCCACCGTGGGAAGAAAAACCCGCAGCATCCTTATAGGCTCGGCAGTGCTATGTTGGTTAGCACTATGGAAGAAAGAGACTCGGGGGTCATCATTGACCACAAGATGAACATGAGCCTGCAATGCGATGCTGCGGCTAGTAAAGCGACCAAAACGCTGGCTTGCATCCATAGATGCTTCTCAAGCAAATCCTGGGACGTCATTCTCCCCCTGTACTCGGCCTTAGTGAGGCCGCAGCTGGAGTACTGCGTCCAGTTTTGGGCTCCACAATTCAAAAAGGATGTGGAGAAGCTTGAGAGAGTCCAGAGAAGAGCCACGTGCATGATCAGGGGTCAGGGAAGCAGACCCTACGATGACAGGCTGAGAGCCCTGGGGCTCTTTAGCCTGTAAAAGCACAGGCTCAGGGGTGATCTGATGGCCACCTACAAGTTTATCAGGGGTGATCACCAGTATCTGGGGGAATGTTTGTTCACCAGAGCGCCCCAAGGGATGACGAGGATGAATGGTCACAAACTACTACAAGATCGTTTCAGGCTGGACATAAGGAAGAATTTCTTTACTGTCCGAGCCCCCAAGGTCTGGAACAGCCTGCCGCCGGAGGTTGTTCAAGCGCCTTCATTGAATACCTTCAAGATGAAACTGGATGCTTATCTTGCTGGGATCCTATGACCCCAGCTGACGTCCTGCCCTTTGGGCGGGGGGGCTGGACTCGAAGATCTTCCGAGGTCCCTTCCAGCCCTAATGTCTATGAAATCTATGAACTCTAGTGCTCCCAAATAATATATAAAATAAGAATGATTTGTAATGTTCTTTGCACTAAGCCCACTGTAAGCAGATTGCTCAAGTTTCCCTGTAAAAGGGGTCAAAATTATTTCTATTGTTCAGGGAAAAACAAGACTTATAGGTGCAACACCATGCTGTTCCACCTCTGAAGGAAGGAAAGAACAGGGTTGAAAAGCTGAGTAGAAATAAGCACAATCCAGGGTCTATAATATTCACTTGCATGTGGTAAGTTCACTACACTATTCAACTGTTTGTGGTAATTTGACTTAGCAGTGAAGTTGTTGGCTATAAAACTCTTTTGTCATCTAATTGTTAGTCTTTTAATATTTTTCAACTACCTATCTTTTGTCCTATGGGTATTCTGCTTCCAGAGCATCAGTCCAAGTAGTGAGATTTGGACTAAAAAAAGAAAAAGTTAAGTACAAGATGTTGAGTAACCTGAAGTAGACCCAATTCATTTGGGAGATGGAAACAGCTGAATCTAAAGCTGACAAGAGTGCAAAGGACAGACAAAATTTTCTTCACTACCATATATTGTATTATTTGAAGTAAAGTCGAGGCCTTGTCTCCATCTTGTTCACAAGTCTGATTCAACGACTTTATACTGCTCAACCACAGATCATAGATAGACATCAGAATTGCACAGACCCACATTATATGGTTTCTAACTCATTTTCATGTTTAGTAAACCAAAAAATTATGCCATTCAAAATGTAGGCTCTGCACATTACTCACTTGCTCCACTTAATTCCTTCACAGGCATTTGATTCATCTCAATATGCAGATTTTTCAGATTCCTTCTT
Organism: Alligator mississippiensis; assembly: GCF_030867095.1. Taxonomy (NCBI): domain Eukaryota; kingdom Metazoa; phylum Chordata; order Crocodylia; family Alligatoridae; genus Alligator; species Alligator mississippiensis. The sequence goes on along the minus strand of NC_081824.1, from coordinate 124,138,763 downwards.
CAGGACTGCATTAGGAGACATGGACACTGGGTGGTCAGCTATCTTTACTCAAAGTCCACATACTTGTGAACAGCCAAATCATCAGTTATCATCAACCAAATAATTAACAATTATGACACATACACACATACTCCCCCAGTCTGTGATGCGCATGAAAGGCAGCGAGGACAAGACTCAAGGTCTGAAATTGTTTTTTTTCCTACATGATTTTTTTCCTTCTCATTACCATAAGAAGATTAGCTATTTCCCAGGGTGGATAAAAATTAACAATTTAAAAAAATAAAATAAAATAGGATTTTAAAATATAAATCAGATTTCTTTTATTCAATCATATTTTTTTACTTTTTTGGTTAAGATGCTTTTTAAAAAAAACACCTATACAAAGGTAGTTTTAATTTAAGATATGTTAAAGATCAACGATATCATCATAGAATAGGGATTACAACTCCTAATTATATATTATTTGAGACAATATATTCATGTAACCTTTTTAGAAAAGTTTTATACGTAGGTCACAACAGGCCACGGACTATATTAGGGGCCCAATCTTACAGGGCTCCCAGAGGCTCCTCTATAGATTAGTAAAGATTAAAGAAAATCACTTTACCCAATGGGACTCAGTGCTCAGTCTAGAACAGTGTTTCTCAACCTCTGGGTCACAAGAATATTTGAAAGATTGTGAACAAACTTTAAAAATAGATTGTCCTTTAAAAGTGAAAAACATGGGAAACTGGCTAATCTCTTGCAGGCTGGCAGCTACAGCCTGCAAGCTGCTGCTTGGAGATTTCTTGGGGTCCTGCATGGCCCAGACCCCCCTCCCACACACCTACCTCCTGCCCCACGCACTGGAGAGGGCTGGAGCTTGGGGGTGGGGGGCAGCAGGTTGGGCGTGAGAGGCACTGGGTTGAGACTAGCCATCAAATTTTTACAAATGGGTCAAGGCACAAAAAAGGTTGAGAACCACTGGTCCAGAAGTTCCTATTAAGCATCTCTGATGCTTAGTTTCAGTTCTCAAACTGGATTTGTGTCTCCAGAGTTAACATCATTGTTAACAGCAGTATATGGAGATGAGAGATAAAAGACCTGATTACCTACCCATCAACCCTCTTGTCTCTGCAAGTTTGTGTGGAGAACAATGATTAAATTAAAGCTTCCTGACCAGTGATTTACATCATGATTTAAATCAATTTGATTTAAATAAAATCCACCCTGCTACTTCTTCATGATTTGGTTAAGGCAGAATCTGGGGGAGATTCTATTAAAAAATGGAGACCAAATTTCTGATATTCAAGCTGAAAAAAATCAAACAAGTACACAAACAAATCTCCAGTGGCACAGGTTAAAAACAATGCACTTTTAAATGCCTTTTACATTTGCTCTTCGTTGATTGGCATTTGTAAGAATGTAAAGGTAATTTTGGGAACCAATAGTTTAGCATAACACAGTAAAATTGGGGAAAAAACAAATGGTTTGTCAATCTCATTTAGGTTAGAGTGGCTTGTGCAGAAGAAACCAAAGACATTTCCAAAAGCAACTAAGTATGGTCACTGAACTGGAACATAGCAAACAATATGACAAACTAAGAGAGATAAATTAAAAGAAAATCAGAGAGCAGGTGGACAACTTAAAATAGAAAATGGTTATCTTATGATTTCTGGTTAAGGCCCCAGGTGGATGTAATGTTTGAAGTCTAGAAAGCATACAGACGTTCACAGCTGAAATCATGCTTTATAAGAGTTTCTCAAAAAATGAACGTTTTTGAAGCACTTCCTTAAATATCTGTATGCACCACAGTGGATGGCAGGGGATTGTTTAGACCTCTGGAATCTCACTGTGCTGTTTCTCCTGCCTCAACATGGGGAGTAGATGGGGGCAAACAGCCAGGCAATGAGCACTCCCCATTGGAGGGAATGCAAGGATTCCTGCTCTTCAGTCTTGCAGCTGGATACAATGAATCCTTGCATGCCTTCTTGACCTCTAGAACTGGCAGACTAGAGGCTAAGCACACAGACCACACCCACGCACCAGACACATACTGTAACACACACCAAATACCTCCACACACACACACACGATACCTCCACACACACACACACACACACTGTAACACACACCAGATACCTCCACACACACACACACACACTGTAACACACACCAGATACCTCCACACACACACACACACACTGTAACACACACCAGATACCTCCACACACACACACACACACACACACACTGTAACACACACCAGATACCTCCACACACACACACACACACACACACACACACACACACACACACACACACACACACACTGTAACACACACCAGATACCTACACACACACGCTATTTTGTTGTTTTTCTGGTTGTGAACAATTTAATATATTACTGTTTGTTGTACAATGTTTGCTATAGAGAGTCTTTAATGCTGCCAGATTAATTTCAATTTCAAGAGCAACAGTAACAGTCATTTCTGACTTTGAGGTTTTAAACTGAGCAACACACACGTTGCATGAGATGCATAGGCAATAAACAACAGCACAGGGGTGCTGTGAAAAAATCTGCATAACCTTGATATATGAGACTATGTTAAATCAAGTAAGTCATTGTATTTAAGTACCAATATAAAGGGGAAGAATGTATGTATTGTAATACATATATCCAGACATTTGTTGGAACATGACACTTACATGGAAAAATATATTTTTCTATTAGCGAGCATCATAATATATTCCCAGTGCATCTTAAGTGTATCACTTGTCGCCATATTATGTTCATAAAAATACAATATTACTATTAATTTTAGTTTATAACAAAATGATTCACCTCATCTATACATTTACAAAAAATAATAAAAGTGATAGGATCCGGTTGTAGAGTTACTCAAACACCTTTTTTCTCCATTTCTGACATGATGGGACAAGGTTAAGTTAGCAGGATCCATCCCAAGATTCTGGCACAAAACACCAATGCAAGGATATTCCACAATAAGAGTCCGTTCAACTATGACAGCTTGAGCCCTTGAATGTTCTGCCTCAGGTTAAGCAGCTCTTTTTCTTGCCTTGTTTTTTCCAGCTTGAAGGCCAATTTGTTGGCTTTCTTTTCCATTCTGCGTTCCTGAACATAGAAAGTATGAACACATTACAACTGTTTTCTAGATTTGCTGAGGAAAATGTTAGGACTTTCCCCTTCCCAATCACCTTCAAAACCCCAGAGAGATCTCGGAATAACTGTTATTTAGCATGAGTCTAATAAACAGACAGAAGTAATACCACTGTGCATTGTTCTCTTGTCCGTCTGCTAAGTGAAAAGAAGAAACTGAGAAGAGGAAGAAACTTGAAGGACTGGTAACTATTAAAACACATTTTCCTACTTTGTGTGCGCATTGGAGGGGTGAAGGGGGGGAAAAAAAACACAAATTTTCCAGCATTCTACCCCAACTTGTCTGCATATTATTCTCTGACGGCAGAGAATCCCAAGATCACTGGAAGAAGGTTGGTGACTAGCTCCAGAGAGCAATGACCAGACTGAAGTCTGTGATAGGAAGCAGCAAAGGGACTTGACATGAACAGCCAGAAACCACAACCTTAGGCCCCTAGGTTTGAAGCCCCCATACCTCCTACCTGAAACTTCTAACCTCTGGAATGGATTTATAGTACTTGCCAGTTCAAGTTCAGATGGCCTGGAGCTGGACAGGGAATCTGGGACCTTCATCGGCAAGACAGGATGCAAACTGAACTGCAAACAGCTGTGGTCTTTACCACAAAGACTGACAAGGAAAAAAACCACCAGGCATAAGAAGGAGAAACCCTGATGCTACATTTTACCTTTCGTTCTTCTTTGACAGCCTGCTTTCTAGCTTTTCGATCTTCTTTGCTCTCGTTTTTGGAACGTGGCTGTGTGGATGCTCTTGGCAGGTCACTGTCATTAATCATTTGCATGCGTTCAGTCTGCTTAGCTGTAAGACCTCTTTGAGGCAAGACATCCAGTGGGATTCCAGTCTTCTGGGAAATTTTAATTGGTCTGGTCTAATACACAAATAAAACAAATCTGCCTAAGGACTTGCTTTAACCCTCCCTTTTCTTCTCTTCTATTTACTAAAAATCACTCTTGCCTACTTCCAAAAGCACAGAATCACAAAGTTTCATAATAATAACACAGAAATTTCCCAAGGCAAATTCTTCCTTCAGACACGTTTACCAATTCCAAAACCAACACGGGCAACATGTACACATATAAAAAACAGAGAAAATAACTTTCTTGACTTAATATTTAAGTCTTACTCAAAGACAATTTTCAAAACAAAAAAGTTAGAATGTATACTTTTGCCTTCTTTATAAAGGTCTCAGCAAGAAAAGAAGTTGCAGATCTTCTTTTTTAAACCTCAGAAATGTCAGGTATATAAAATTAGATTTTATCTTTTGAAAGTTCTCCAGAAAAACAAAAGCAACTAGAATGAATGTTCTCAGCCTTCAATTAAAACAGGAAGCAAAGTTCTATATTCATGAAAACTTTTTTCAAACATATTTGTTTTACTTACTTAGTATGTTTGGTATGCAAAATTACTAGTTCCTCCTTTCTTTGTGGATTATGGATGGCTGATTACACAAACTTAAAATTGCCAGTGTTTATAATAACTAAGCTTTGCCTTAATGCTTCCGTCTTATTTCTTTACATTTTTAAAAATAGGAACCTTCTGGGAGATTTCTGAATGCATGAATCTAAACTTAGCTTCTCTTCGTTGAATCTGCTGATGGCAACTAATAGTATTAACTTTATGTTCAAAAAGTATGTAGTGATGGCCAGCATGGCAGTATTCTTATTCACATCAGTGGCTTGAGACATCTTATTTAAGGATATACTCTGACAAATGCAACACTTTCTAACTCACCTGTATATAGTACGACAAAGTAAAAACAAAGCACATTCTCCTCACTTGTAGCTCAACTTAAAGAAAAAAATGCAGCCATTGGGAAAATAGTAGAGGTGCACCAATACATTGGTCTGATATTGAATTGGCACCGATAAAGAAAATTGACTGTATCAGCCTGATGTGGCCAATCGTTTGGTTGATAAATGCCCTGTGCATGCATTCAGCCATAGTGCAGCATGTAGGCAGCAAGGAGCACAGCCTGACAGCTTGGAGAGCTACATAAAGCTGCTAAGTCTGTTGTGGTGGAAAGAGAGGGTGGAGGGAAGGGAGGGAGTGTGGCTGGGGCAGGCACTGCACAGCTGGGGTAGATCGGGGCATGCAATGGAGCTATGGCACATCCAGGGGGGTGGCTCCCGCCGCTATGTGCACCCCAGAAGGGCATGGGGGGGGTGTGCCCCCAGATCTGCGTGGGGTAGGCTGGCCCTACAGGCTGGGGCCAGGGCTGTGCTGGACTCTTCCCAGTGGGGGCTGGGCCAGGCTGCACTCGTGCTGGGCAGTAGCAGCACTGGGAGTGGGGGGGTATGGAAAACTTAGGGGTGGCTGCAGCCCCCTGGTAGCTGCCCTGCCAGCACTGCCACCAGCCTTTCCCCCTCCTGTTCCACCACAACAGACTTACCAGCTGAACGCAGCTCTCCAAGCTGCCAGGCTGCAAATCGGAAATTGGATCAGTATTGGCTAATATGCCTCCTTAAAAATCGGTTATTGGTATTGGCTCCAAAAATCTCTATTGGTGTACCCTTAGAAAATAGCGGTCTCTTAACTATACAAAATGTGCTCAGAATTCTACGCACTTCATACAGTAAAGAATAAAAGGCTTTTACCTTTGATGGTTCCTCAATAAGTTTTGGATGATTGTACAAGTTTGAGTATGTACCTAAAGCAAATAAAAAAAAAAAAAGTGAATTGAACTAAGAAGTGGTTCTCTTACTTTACAATTTTTAAAAGTTATACATTATTTGAAAGAATCATAACTAATTGTGGGTAATTTTCACATAACACTGAAAAATAAATTTGTTTATTGAGAATATCTGATGAATCTGCCAGTCAGATGTGCAAGCTATTTTGACTAGAAACTTTTCTACAAATAACCAGACGATCTGTCACCTGCTTTATTACCTGTGGAAAAAGCAAAGGAATGTTATACACTTACTCAAAATGGATTCACAATCCCATTTTTCTTTGGTTTCTTCAATAACTAAAGTTACAATTTCTTCTCCTTCCTCATGCTTCTCATTCATGGGAGCGTCTAAATCTTCACAGGATTCAAGAGTATCAAGTTTCACACAGCTTTTTGAGAAAACAGAAAAGTGTGGGAGGCAGGAATATTAAAAAATAATTTCACTTTAACTTAACTCTTTGTTGAGCTTTTCCTTATAACAGGAAAGCCTTTCCTACATGTACTTCTTTTAAATACTCTTAGCCCATATCTGCTGAGTAAGTTTATTGTGTCCTACAATAGTGCCCTTCAGCATACCTTCTAAACTGGAAGCACAGCAACTGTATCCATCTAGTATTACAGGCAAGCTTCTTAGACTGAGGGACTGGCTAAATGGCACTGTCACTCAGCAGTGAAAATTAGACTACTGGAAGTGTCGCGTGGATGTGGCTTCACTGCTTCTGGTCTAGTAGGTATAGCCCACAGGGAGCAATACTGACTGCAAGCTTGAGGGCACTGCAGCTGGATATATCAAGTTTAATGTGGACATAGTCTTATATTTCATGTAGGACAAAAGTCCCTTCCTCTGTCTTCTTCAAGTGCCTTCACAATAACCCACTGGTTTATACATTTGAAGTATAAAAAGTAGATTAACTAAATAACCCCCCTCCACTTTCAAGAGTACTTGGCACAGTGTTTTGATAATATAGTCCCAATGTTTTTTGGGACTGTATCATCAGGACAACTGCCTGTTAAAGATGTACTCGCCCCACTCTGGAAGCAACAAATTGGGTCATATACATTTAGCCAGTAGAGAGCATAGTGTGATTCAGTGATAATGTAAGATAGAATACTTTACAAAGATTTTTTGGCAAAAGCAAGTTACAATGCATCAACACTTAGAGCTACTTATAGTAAATCAAAAGCAAAGTGTATTGCACATACTCCTTAGCTTTCTCTTTATAGTAGTCATTCAGGACTTCCTGTAACCGAAGACTATCAGTGTCAATGTAGCCTTCTAATTCCACATTATCCAATGCTCCAATCTCATCTTCGTCAAACTGTTCATAGAACTAAAAATGAAAAACAGAACATTTGCATGTACACTGCATTTTGTATGCTAAGCAAATTTGTTCATAAGCTGATTTGAGTATGAAAATCTAAAATAGTCCAGTAATATTTTCCATTCTACTTTCTTTCTACACATTTTTTAAACAAATCTATAGAATAAAATAATAGGGTAGCTCTATCTTCCCCATTGAAGTTACCTTTCAACATGATACAATCAAATTTCATTTTTGCCTTGGGGATGATGATGAAATAAAAGGCCAATGTTGTTTAACAGAAAAGTTTTACTTTGTGTGCTTATTGTATAAAAGATGTAATACACCTTAAAAATATAATTTGCTTAATACAGTGGTCTCCATTTCAGCTCCACAGGCCAGAAGAATGGCCTGGGGTCAGTCCTAGGGCTGGATCAGGCTCTGTGCTGTCCTTGCCTGGATGGGATAGGACTCTTGGGGTCCCATGGCACCCCGTGTGCTGAGATCAGACCCCATGTTGCCCTGCACATTATATTCCCTACACATGGCCACAGCTCACAGGGCTCTCTGCAGGACCTGTGGGGAGTCCTGCAAGCTGGATGAGACGGTGTCAGGAGCCAGATCTGACCTGCGGGCCAGGGGTTGAGCACCCCTGGTATAACACCATCTAACAAGAGAAAAGTACCCCTACAAAATTACAAATGGGGATGAAAAAAAAAAATGTGTCTCTACTACCTAGGATTCAGCATCTTCCTGCAAGCAGTTCGTTATTAGTTATGAAAACCAATTATGATCTGGGAGGCTGGGGGCAGGGGGGAGAAGAATAAGGAAGTTGTGAGGTGTGAAAAAAAGAGTCAACATTAGGATTATATCGCTAGCGCTTTTAAAATGAATGAGAATACAAACTATATCTAATGCAAGCTGTTTTAAGTTTGCACTGCATATCACACAATGTTTGTGAAGAACTCATAACACCACTGAGAGCTAAAGACCTATGCTATGAGGATTCTGCACAGGCACAAGGGATACCTGTGTGGATCAGACTGCAAGACCGAAATGAAAAAATAAAAACAGAACAGTATTTTCAAATGATATCTGCTCTTCTTGGTATATGTATCCCTAAGCTGCCTCACCTTCTCAAATCTGTCATCCAGCAGGGTAAGCTGTTCATTTCTTCTCATGACTGAAGAAGTCAAGGAATAATCTGTGAATCGGCTCTTGGTCTCCTCTTGCATGAAAAGAAACTCCTTCATCTCTCCATTGACTCTTCCATCGTCTGATAAAGGACCTTCTGAATCATAATCTCCATCACTGTCACTTTCATCATCATCCACATCTTCCCATTCACCTTCATCCTCAGTGTCAGAGCCACTAAAAATTAAAAAGGAAAATGCCCATTGACCTGCCTACTACTCTATGTTATTTCACCATGGCTTAAGTTTATGCTAAAGTAGTTTAGCATCATATGGATGAAGTTTAAGAAAAGAGACAAAGGTTCTCCTCGTGCAGGTACAAAAAAGATCAAGTTTAACAGTAAGACTGCTGTTAAAATTAAAGTGAAAGAGTGTAATCTAGTAAATTTTTAAGGTCTATGGTCAAAATGCTTCTCTATTGGCCATCAACAATGTAATTCACTAGTAACATTTCTGATTTCTTATACATCAGGAATTGGCCAAAGGAAAGAAAAGGAGTAGAATATTGGTGTATTAATACTAGTAAAATTGCTTAAGTGCTCGTTATACTGTAGAAGTGGTACCAATGGCTAAAGCTAGAAATAATATGAAGTGATGGATTTTAGATTTTTTTTTAAATTGTCACTGAAGTGTATTTAAAGGGCCTCTGGAAACATTACTGGCTATCATACTGGCAAGTTTTGAAATTGTGTTAAACCAACTTGAAAATGTAAGGCATATACACATTTATTTGTGATGTTAGTGCTGGCAAAAGATTCCCACTTAACAGCCTTAACCCAGGACAAAATGAATCTGCACTTGAAGAGCACTGGCAAAACGATGCCTGCTAATGCCTTTGTTTAAACCACAGATCTGGTATCAAGCATAAGCCTAATTTATAATATGAATCCTTTCTGGTTTCCTAACAGATAGATATGAAAAAAAAATATTAGCAATATTAACAGTAATTGTTACATTGTTTAAAAGTTCTGTAAACTTCATATACCGGCAATCTCCATTCCCTGGTTCACTGGCCTTTAAAATAAAGTCGTCTTCAAGAAGATTATCTGGATTGTCAAAGTCAAAGTCATCATCAAGAGCTGCAACAATATCAGGGTCAAAATCCAAACGAGGTCCTGAGATAGAGAGAGAGAAGGATTGAATTGAAGTTTCCATTACATAACCAAGCCATCCAAATCCATAAGTGCTAATTTGCACTTAACAGAGATCTTTATAGCGTTTATAAATATTCCTTAAACAAAGGGAGGAAGAATTCCTTCCAAGCAAAGACTGGGTTTAATTTGGCAATGCATATTGTTTTAATTAAAAACAATACTTGTTCATTATAAGTTATGTATATCCAACAGTCTAAACATAGAACTGGAACACAGGGGATTAATAAATTCTAGTTTCAGCACCACCAAAATTTCTCTTTAGCCCTAGGCAAGTCACAAACATGCCAGCCTCAATTTCCCCATTTCTAAAAGCTGATAAAACCTAACTCAGTGGCATTTTGAAAACATATACAGTAGTTACAAAGATTTCTTAGGAGTTCTACGTACAATTAGAGTTAATTTTCAGTTGTGATAATTACTGCTATTTGTTAATATACGTATCGTGTACTGCAGAAAATAAGACTCCCTCTAAAAGTTATATGCAGGGGCCACAAACTACTCCTCTACTTCAAGTCGTTGCAGAACTATTACTAGCATTCCCTTTTCTGGCTGCATGCTTAAATCTCACAATAAGAACATAAATTCCTACTTGCATGCACATGGAGGCACAGTCATACTAAATTAAGCAAGGTTTAAACCGTGTTAAAGTTTAAAATGTTAACACTGGAAGATTAATGGAATTCTTCTATCTGCCCCTAAAGCAAGGCTGTCCAACTTCCAAGCACCCAGGAGCCGTGTACCCTGCAGGCCACACCAGTGATGGCCACACGCTGCATGAGCCACACCAGGGTGAGCCATGGGCCCCAAGGCCACATGGACTTCCCCACTGCAAATGGAGTGATAAGGGGAGCAATGACTGGGCAGGAGTCTGGGGGTTGCACTTAACTCCTTGTGGCTTGCATGTGGTTCAAGGGCCTCCAGTTGGACAGCCTTGCCCCAAAGGAAAATAAATTTTGAGAATAAAAAGGAAGGGCAATTTTAAGAATGAACCCTCAGTTCTACACTGGGATTCACAGGCATCACTATGGAACAGTAACAGGTTGACAAATAAAATGTTTTGCCCCAATAAAACATTCTGTTCTCAGCTTTGGGGACATTTTTCCTCCTCTGCTACTGAGCTTTACCTGAAATAAGGCTATAATACCAAATATGCAAACCTAGTATGAATAAGTAGATTATTTTTAACATAGGCAATATTACCACCTAGATCTAAACTGAGCTGAGTGTGACGACTGAGAAGTGATGGCATTTTACTAGAGCTTCAGAGGTCTGACTCTGTTCAAGTTCAGCTCCAGATTAATGTCAAAAGCTGCCCCAGTCAGCTTGGATGTAAACGAGGTCATACAGACTAAGGCAACTGGACGCACTGTTCGCCACCACTGCTCTACTGCGACTATCAGATAGATCTGCCTCAACCATGTTAATTCAGTGGAGCTGTTCAGCTTGGGCAGACCTTGTAACTTATGACTATAAGATACCCCAACACAGGGCTATCTGCCTGGCAGCCTGTGAACAGCAAATATGCAGCCCATGGCCCTAGCAGGTGCTTCTCACTGCTGTGTGTCAGGGAAGGGCTTGTGTCCTGCTAGTATTACCCATGGGGCAGGGCAGGGAGAAGATGCTTGTGTGGTAAGCCTCAGGATATGGTTTGCACAGAGCTGTGGTGAAGTTGGACAGTCTTGGCCTAGCATTATAAAAGGTAGAGTAAAATGATTCATAATACCTGAAACAGGAGCAGCTTTATTTAATAGTCCCACATCCTCTTCAAACTCGGAAGCAAATACCGACGAAGGCAAATTAATAGAAGGAACCTAAAAAAACAAACCCAAAACACACACACACAAAGCTATTAAATAGGTTTGGGGCACTGACCAAGAGAAAGTAGGATTTCAGCTGATATCAGTGGCCAGATCTTTACCCGTCTCTAAAGTGCCTCCACTTACATGATGCAACACACAAAATGTAGGTGCTTAACTCCAAGAGGATGAACCAAATTAATAGATTAGAGTTCCTAGGTTTCTTATAGTCAAAGGGGAGAACAAAGTACCTCCCAAGGCTACCCAAATCACGTAACAGGGAGGTGCCAGCAGTTCCCAGGCAGGCACCCTGTCAGTGGTACGCATCAAAGGATTTCTTATAATTACTTTAAATGACAAAAATTTGCTGATGGTACTTAAGGCTGTATCATCTTAAACTGGTGGTATACAATTTGTCAGAGTTTGGGAACCACTGGACTAGTCAATAGACACACAAGGACCAGGCACATAGCTATATTCCTGCTCCTTCCAGGACTTAGGCAACTGACTCAGGGCTGTAAGAAATTCAGATAGCTTAGGGAAGAAATGTCTACCTGAAATGAAACAATCTAAGTGACAAAGCACTGACTGAAAGTGATCCACTCATGCAAAGGAAGACCAAAGGCATGAGAGAGCCTGACTTTACAAACACAGTGAGGATAGCACTGCTCTGACTGTGGTAAGCTGTGAGTTTTGCAGTTTTAGATACTTTTGCTTTTTAACCAGTAAAAACTATTGTAAAACAGTGTTGGAGAACAGGGACTGGAACCCAGACCACCAAAAATTCCCATAAGCGCCAGGCACCACAGACTTTTAGGGCTGGAAGGGACTTTGTGAAATCACAGGTTCTGTTTAATATTTTTATAGCAAGCAGCCATTAGCTAAACAATAAATGAATAAAATACAGCAATGACGATGGCAGCAGGTGCCAGAACCCACAGTTCCCCAAACCTAGGGGAGTTTTCTCTTTGCTGATATAAATTCATGTTCCCTCTTGTTCCATGACCCTTCACAGACTAGTGGCTCAAGCTTCAACAACAAGGTTGTAGATGAACAGTGCTTATAGCCTGGTAGTTAGGGCATTCTAATATTATAAAAGCTTAAGTCTGTCTGTCTGTCTGTCTGTAATGCTCTGATTGGCTGTTTCTATCAGCCAATCAGAGTGCTCCAAGCATGGGGGAGCCCCACCATGATTCCAAAGCCATGCCGAGGACCAGACAGAGGGTGGGGGAGCTACTGGTCCTTGCCTGGGTCCCTTCACTTGCCCACCACATCTTGATGTCTTTTATGATTATAAAAGGGGAGGCTGCCCCAGGGCTTCCCAGACCTGGTCTTGTTCCAGTGACCACCTGGTGGCTGTGGTACTTTGCCTTACGGGCTAATTGCACGGCTCCGTAACTCCCCTACACCATGCCCCATGCCTTGCAGATGGCATCAGAGACATTTTTTTGTCCTGCATCATAGACATTTTTTTTGTCATGCATCTACACTCACACAACCCTTCTCCAGGCCCTCAGATGCTTGGTCTCTTGCACAGCCCCACTCATGTACTCAGCCGCCTGGGTCCCTCGCTCAGCCACTCTGGGCTGCCAGACCGCTTGGCCCCTCGCTGGGTCTCTCTCTATACCCAGCTGCTGGACCCTTCCACTCCTGCCACAAGCAGTCCCACTATTGTGACCCCAAATCCTAGTAGAGTGCAGTTTTTAGTCATACCAGCCTAGGCCCTGGCTACAAGCTCCTTGGCCCCTTACTGATGTCACCACTCCGGGCTCCCTGGGCCCTGGCACTCTCTCTCTCTCACCCCCTAGTCTCGTTGGCTCTCATTCGGCCCACTTCTGGGCTCAGCTCTCGCCTTCCTCCAAGATACTTCTGGCCCTGACTCTCCTACATCTGGGCTCCCTGGTCTCAGCACTGTCTTGGACCCTCCTCTACACCCGATGGCTCTGTCCCAACCATTCTCAGTCTGGGCAGTCAATTTCTCTAACCCCTTCCTCTCCAGCAGTGGCCCTACCTGGATCTTTGGCCTATCCTAGGCCTTGCCCCCACTGCCTTGGGCCAGTTGACAACTCTGGGCCTCTCTCTGGCTCCAGCAGGCTCCTACTGTGGCCACGTCCAGCCTTTGGCCCCTTTCTGGGCCCTGGCCCCATTGACAGGCCAGCAAGATTCTCTGGGTTGCTCATTCTGCTGTCACTCCTCTTGGACTCTCCTATTCCTCAGATAGCTCTGGCTTGGCCATCTTCACTCTGGGCTGCAGGCCACTGATCCTGCTTCCTCTCTGGTGGTGGTCCTTCCTGTGGCTTCTCCTAGGCCCTGGCCCCGCCTCAAGCCAGCTGAGAACTCTGGGCTCCCCTTTGGCTTCAGCAGTCCTCCTGCTGTGGCTGCCTCCAGCCTCTCTCTGGGCCCTGGTCCTGCTAGCAGGTCAGTGACATTCTATTGGGGTCAGTTCTCCAGCCTCGCAGCCCACACTCACTCACAGGTCCACTCCCTCAGGCTCTTCAGCAGGTCTCTTACGCTCCCAGTCTGTCTCTGGGCTGACCTGGGCCTCAGTAGGTCTTATGCACTGAGCCCCTCTCCCTGAACTTTACTTGGACCTTACAATAAGGTCTTCCACACTGAGCCCCTCGTTCTGGGCTCACCCAGACCCCAGCCTGGGACCATAAGTATGTCCTCAAGCCCTAGTTCCTACCCAAACCTCCAGACTGCTTCAGATGTCCTCTTTGTGGTGGTGCTCCAGAGCTACAGTCCTCCCGTTGAGGTGATGTTCTCTCAGGAGACTCTAAGTCTTACTGCTGGGCTTCTCTCAGGGCCTGGGCTTATACTTGCTCTAAGCCCAGCCCTCTTTCTGAGTCAGATGACTCCCTCCATCAGGCCTAGCTTTACCTGCTGGGTTTCCTGGGTCAGCTGACTCACCATTAGCCCTGGCCCACACCTGCCAGCAGCTTTGCAAGCTGCCTGACCTCTTAAAAGTGGCAGGCACCCCAAGGCCCTTTTTAACAGTCAAACAAAATATCTAAACCAAAACAAAAAACCTACATGATACTGCCATGGTGAAAGTCACTTCAGTGTTTTAGCAAATAAACTGATTAATATAATGCAGATTATTGTCAGTATAGGTTATAGATTCTACTTATTGCCATATAAAAATGTCAAAGATGGAAAAAAAATAAGATCCTTCACAAGTACAGCATACATCTATCTGAATATTTGGCGAGCAAGATGATAATTTATCACAAAATGGGGTGATACATTTAAATAAAGGACGCATCAGAAAAAATACAAAACAAGGATTGGTGACACAAATACCTCACTTACTGGAATTTGTTGGATTTCTTCTTCTATCTCTCCTTCTGTTGTCACCACAATCCTGTTCTGTGGACCAGATACAGAAGGGACCAGCTCAGAAGGACCAGAGGCTTCTTTTAGATGCTGCAAGTAGTCATAGTCATCATCAAAAAACACTCCATACTTCCTCTGCTCCTCTCTCCTCTTGTCATCATCTCCCTTGAAATTGTGAACAAAAGCAAATTTAAGAAATTACGAAAGGTTAAAAATTCATTAGTAAGAAGGTGAGTCCCAAAGGCATAACAAGGAAATATTTGGATTCAGAATAACACAAAAGATGCCTTTGAGAAATAACACTTAACACACAAGAAAAAAAATACGCAACATTAATTTAAGGGTCTGGCAAAGAGTGGCTTAGAAAAGAAAACCAGATTTCATAGACATTAGGACTGGAAGGGACCTCAAGAGATCAACAAGTCCAGCCCCCTGCCCAAGGGGCAGGAAGTCAGCTAGAGTCAAAGGATCCCAGCAAGATAAGGATCCAAATGTTCCTTGAATGAGTCCAGAGTGGGTGCCTGCACCACTTCTGGAGGGAGTCTATTCCAGGCCTTGGGGGCTCGGATATTAAAAAAGGTTTTCCTTATGTCCAGCCTAAAACGGCCATGGAGGAGTTTATGACCGTTGGTCCTTGTTATCCCTCAGGGCGCTCTGGTGAACACACGTTCCCCCAGATCCTGATGCACACCCCTTACGTATTTATAGGCAGCCACCAGGTCACCCCTGAGCTTGCACTTTTCTAGGCTGAAGAGTCGCACGGCTCTCAGCCTCTCATCATAAGGCCTATTTTCCTGCCCTCTGATCATGTGCGTGGCTCTCCTCTGGACTCTCTCAAGCTTCTCGACATTCTTCTTGAATTGTGGAGCCCAGAATTGGAGGCAGTACTCCAGCTGCGGCCTCACCAAGGCCAAGTACAGCGGGACTCCAATGTTCCCTCTAAGGAGCAGTGGTCTGTGAGCATGCCATTTCAGTCTGTGAGTGCGTCACCTCGGTCCGGCATGGGACACTTATGGAAGGGGGCTGAAGGCTGGGGCCAGGGGCTGGAGCTGGGGCCGAGTGCTGGGGGCCAGAGCCAGGGGCCAGGGGCTGGAGTCAAGGGCCGGGGCCCAGAGGCTGGGGCGGGCACAGGCCTGGTGCAGGCTCCCCGGCTCCAGGGAAGTGCTCCGCTCCCCCGCATCAGGGCCGGGGAGTGGAGCACTTCCCTGGAGCCAGAGCAGCCCGCGCCAGCCCCCCTCCCCAGCCTTCATCTCTGCCTTGCCTCACCTCGGGGAGGAGCTGCTGCCTGCCCCAGTGAGGCTCCACCAGCTCTGGGACACTGCTCCCCTCCCCAGCATGGCCTCTGGGGGCATGTCCCGCAGTGTCGTGGAGCCTCACTGGGGCAGGCAGCAGCTCCTCCCCAAGGTGAGGCAAGGCAGGGATGCAGGCTGGGGAGGGGGGCTGGTGTGGCCTCCGCCGGCTTTGGGGAAGTGCTCCACTCCCCGGCCCTGATGCGGGGGAGTGGAGCACTTTCCCAGAGCTGGCAGAGCCCCTGCCAGGCTCCCGCCCCAGCCTCTCCTGGTATGTGGCCTTGAAAAGGCTGTACGCGGCCACATTTTTAGTTGTGCACGGCCACGCACACGCGCACCTTAGAGGGAACCTTGAGCAGGAGGATGACATCCTGAGATTTACTTGAGAAGCATCTATGGATGCAAGCCAGAGGTTGCAGCTGGTAAAGCAGATAAAAATCATATCGGTGGCTCATGTTCATCTTGTGATAAATCATGACCCCCAAGTCTCTTTCAGCCGTGGTGCTAGTGAGCGTAGCACTGATGAGCCTATAAGCATGCTGTGGGTTTTTTTTCCCCCCCAAGGTGGAGTACCTTGCAGTTTTCAGTACTGAACGTCATTAGGTTTATATCTGCCCACTTACTAAGCTTATCCAAGTCAGCCTGGATCACTAGCCTATCCTCAGGTGTGGATGCTATGCCCCAAAGTTTAGTGTCATTGACGAACTTGGCCAACGTGCTTCTGACTCCAATATCCACATCGTTGATAAAGATGTTAAAAAGAACCAGTCCAAGGGCAGAGCCTTGCAGGACACCACTGGTCACAAAGCACCATAGTGATTCGCTTCCGTCGACTACTCTCTGGGTCCAACCTTGAAGCCAATTTCCCAGCCATCAGATTGTGGTGTAGCCGAGGCCACAATTGGCCAATTTTTCCACAAAGAGATCATGGGACACCAGATCAAAGGCTTTTTTAGAGTCCAGATATATGATGTCAATCTCTTCTCCCTTGTCCAGGCGATGTCACCTGGTCATAGAAGGAGATGAGATTGGTCAGGCAAGACCTACCTGCAACAAACCCGTGCTGGCTGTCCCTCAGGATGTTGCTATCAGCCAGCTTATCAAGAAGGGTCTCTTTGATCATTTTCTCCAGAATATTACCAGGGACTGAGGTCAAGCCGATTGGCCTGTAATTCCCGGGATGTATTTTCCGCCCTTTCCTGAAGATGGGTACCTCACTGGCCTTCTTCCAGTCTTCAGGTACTTTACCTGAGCACCACGAGTTTTTGAATATTTTTGCCAATGGTTGGGCTATGACATCTGCCAGCTCCTTGAGTACTCTCGGGTGTAATCTGTCAGGACGAGCTGACTTGAAGATGTCCAGCCTCTCAAGGTGTTCCTTTACAAGGTCCACACCTATGCTGGGTATAAATAAGCCCTCACCCTGGCCGTCCTGCATCATGCTAGGCAGGCAGTCCCTTTAGGCTGATGATAGACTGACACAAAGTACCCATTAAGCAGGCTGGCTTTTTCCTGGGTGTCGGTTATCAGTTGTCCCATTTGGTTCAGCAGTGGTCCAATGTTACCCTTGCTTTTTTTCCGACTCCCTACACATCTGAAATAGGACTTTTTATTATCCTTGATACTTGAAACCAGATGGAGTTCGGTTGCAGGCTTGGCTTTCCTGGTCCGCTCCCTGCAGACACAGACCAGTGCTGAGTACTCCTCCTTGGTGGTTATTCCAGCCTTCTATCCTTGATAAGTCTCTCTTTTTAGGTGCAGGAGGTCCTTAAGTTCCCTGCTGAGCCAAGGGGGTTGCTGTGCCCTTTTGCTACCATTCCTCCGAGATGGGATGGACAACCCTTTTGCTGTCAGGATCACTCCCTCGAGGAGCAACCACTCCTCTTGGACTCGTCTTCCTGTCGAGTCATGGTCCGTTAGGGCCTCGACAACGAGCCTCCTGAGCTTGTCAAAGTCAGCTTTCCTAAAGTCAAGGACTTCTGCATTGCTGACTGACTTGCCAGCTTTGCGATGGATAGTAAAGGTGATCAGCTTGTGGTCACTATCACCCAGCTTTCCATCGATTCTTAGGTCACTGACTAGATCATCACCTTTGGCCAGTACCAGGTCCAGCAATGATTTGCCTCTTGTCCGGCCCATAGACTTCTTGAGTCAGGTAGAGCTCATCCATGCACACGAGGAAGCTTTGCGACCGATCAGATTTTGCTGAGCGCTCTTCCCATGAGATGTCTGGGTAGTTAAAGTCTCCCATGACAACCATGCACCGAGAGCATGCAGCCTCAGCCAGTTCCCTGGCGAATTCCTGGTCCCGCTCTTGTTTCTGGTTGGGAGGTCTATAGTAGACTCCTACCATGATGTCCCCTGTGCCACAGTCCCCATGTATTTTAACTCAGAGGGACTCCAGTCATCTTCCCTGAGTCAGTGTCAGTTTGCAGGGATGTGTAGCTTTTCTTGACATAGAGCTACACTCCCATCCCTTTTATCTCCACGATCTCTCCTGTACAGGGAATAGCCATCTATACCTGTGGCCCAGTCGTAGGTGGAATCCCACCAGGTCTCCATTTTCCCTATGAGATCGTAGTCTTTCTTGCTTAGCAAGAGGACCAGTTCCTCTTGTTTGCTCCCTAAGCTCCTGGCATTGGTGTACAGACACATAAGTGTCCCATTGGAAGCCCTAGGCTTCCTTGCCCTCCCAGGCAGACACCGTTCCAGGGCTGGGGTAGGTGTGGATTTCCTTGGGTGCCCTAACCTGCTGGTTATGCAGTAGTTGCCTAGTGGGCTTGCAGTGGCGGTTATCCACCCATCACCCAGAAGGCTTAGTTTAAAGCCTGGTTGAGCAGGTCAGCCAGCAGGGCTGAGAAGAGGCTCTTCCCCAGCACAGTTCGGCAGAGGCTGTCTCTTCCCAGTAGATCACTGCCTCTCTCACCATGATCGTGGAAGCCTAAGCCTTAATGATGACACCAGTGATGCAGTCTCTGGCTGACTACCTTAATCCTCCTCTCCCTCCTCAGCCCATAGCCCGAAACCAGGAGGATAGAGGAAAACACCACCTGTGCCCCCAACCCCTTAAGCCCCACTTCCAATCACTATAACTAAACTGGGGGTCTATATCTTTAGAGGAAAACAAATCCTTTCACCTTAGTTTTTACAACTCTCAGTATTTTTTAAAAACAAACAAACAAACAAACAAAAACACTCAAGTTCCAGAGATATTTTCAATATACTTAGACAGCATGGACTGAATATGAGGCTGGAAGTCTATTGTCCCTGGCCCTCACTGGTGGAATCTTATAGATCCTCACAAGCATCATAACCGTGTGTGGCTAGACAATTTTTCTGACTCATAGGTATCTATTGTTTTGGTGCTGTCTGCGAGGAAATGTAAAAGTAAGAAAAGAAAATGTTTGATACTATGTTCTTAAGAAGAATGAACTGTTAATATGAACCTCCATGCCTAGGGCAAGCATTTACCTTCTGTGCAGGCAAAAGAACTCTCTGGGGTGCAGTATCATCAGCTGCTAGAGGGTCCCTCTGGCTTCTGTGCACCAGGTGGAATGTTACTGCTTTCTTCTTCTCTATAAAGGGTTTCTTCCTCTTGTGAGGCTGCAAAAGACATTGTCATGCTGATCATAAACAAGTGAAACATTAAACTTCTCTTACAAAAGGTTTTTCTTATCCCACTACAGGTGCCTCACTATAGTCCCAAAAAGTGTTGCATGTTGTATACAGCTGGGCTTAAAAGAAGAAATCAACAACAGTAAGTTTTATTAGCTCATCTATTCTTGTCACATCCATAGCAGCAACCAAAGAGAAACAGTTTGCATGCTCCAACTCTGTGAATGCAGCTATGTATTTGCAAGCTGCAGAAATATATAAACCAAGCATACTTACAGAGTGATTGTGAACATAATGCCAGGACATGACTGATGGAAAGTTCAGGCCAGGATATAGGTTATACCTACCCAGTAAACTTGCATGCCCAGCAGCAGCACCCTCAAGCAAGGTGTGCTGTTTCAAGGAGATTGCCACCAAGGCTATACCCACTTCTTTTCTAGACCTGAAGGTTGTTTCTGAAAGGTTATCTAAGGTATCTCCCAATCATTTGGTTTGATCCAGTAAAAGAAGTTATGAAACAAATCTTCCCTTTTGTTTCAACTAGATATAGTGTGGCCACACCTGTGTGGCTCTGTGAATGTGTGTGTGTGCATGGAAGGGGGGGGTGAAGGAGAAGGGCAGGGACAATTAGCTGTCCTTCTTTCAGCAATAATAATTAGCCAACCCACAGCACTGCATATAAACACACAGTTGCTTCTCTTAAGGAGGCTGTCAGTCCGGAATTGGGCAGTGTACCTGAGTGCCAATTTCAGGCATGGCAACTTAAGCAGAAACTTCCAGAGAAACAGACATGTGGAAATTCCTTAAGACAAACAGAGTTTACCACACTTTTAAAAAAAAATGTCTGATCATAAATACAACAATAGCAAAGCTGTTCATAGAACAACCAACTGCCACATCATCACCAGGGATCCTGGTTTTCTCTGATTTTAAAAGTATGCCCAATTTTTTAAACTGAAAATTAGGGATTTTTTTTTTTTTTTAAATCAGAGAAAACCAGGATACCTGCCCATCACTGCGTCATCCAATAAACCTCCAGAACCGTGCTTCATTCTGGATTCCTCACAGTTCTAAAGCAGTCTTAACTTACTGAAATAATCTTCTATTGCTGTCAGTACAACTGACTGAAAAATAGATATATACGCTGACAAATATTTTCAAAGTTGTTCCACCTACTGAAAATCCTGAAGGGTGAGAATGTTGTCAGAATATATTAAGCATGAAAGTTATTGTATAAATCTAATCTTCTCTGCCTTAATTAATCTTAAATATAAATCAAACGTTATATGCAGCTTTAGGAATAAGACTCGCTGGCTGCTAGCATGAGTTTTTAATACTGCTTGTGTTTTGAAATGTTACACCTTGAAATAACACAGAATGAGGGTTCCTGTTACACATTCAAATTAAAGCTGGATAGAAACCAGCTATAAAGTTGGAACGCATTTTCAAGCTCTAACTTTGTAGCTGGTTGGTTCTTTTTACAGTTGGACAGACATTTTTATGGCATGATAACTACTTTGCCTGTGTGGCCAGAGATACCCGAGGGTAAAGTAAACACCACAGTTGTGAACCAGCTCTGAAAACACTAGTACAGGGGTGGGCAAAGTGCAGCCTGCGGACCAGATGTGACCCTCCAAGTCATCCTATCTGGCCCCTGGGGCCCCTAAAAACTTTAGAAAATTAATATTTATCTTCACCTGGCTGCCTGTCATGCGGTCCTCAATGGCCTGCCAAAACTCAGTAAGCAGCCCTCCACCCAAAATAATTGCCTGCTCCTGCACCAGTAGAACAGAAGTGTTCAAAACCTGGATGCCCTTTCCCATAGGAAGTATACTTCTAGATTGTTTCAAAGTGGACATGAAACCCACTGGATTGGAAAAGAATGAATTCTACTTCCAATTATTGCCTATACAGAGCCAGAAATAAAAAACTTGCACTACCTTCATATACCCCACTGACATCTGTTGGACATCTGCAGAATGTAATGGTAATATATAGCCTATCTGCATATAATAAAAATGAGCTAATATTTGCTCCCTACACTAACACACAGCTACAGATCGCGCGCTACCGTTATTTCTAACCGGTCTGTTCCTTACCCCCACTTCCAGGGCCACTTTGAGTTTCTGTCCATTTTCTCATACTGACACCCCCCAACCTTCAGCACGTTGTCAACTGCTGCTATTTCATACTCTGAAAGTAGCCCATGCCTTTGTTTAAAACACATCTCCCATTCTCCCAGTGGCAACATTAGCCTTCTGGTGTGGCTCCTAACGTTTGTTGCTCTTCCGACTTGGGAAACAGGCAGCTAGGGGAAAGCTCAGGTAGAGTTGATAAGAGCCACAATTTATGAAGCAGTGCCAGTGGCACCCATGAGCAGATCTAGGACTCAGAAAAGTGGGGTGGGCACAGGGCGAGGTGCCTCATCCCATGAAACAAGTTTTTCTCCAGTTAAACTAGAAGCTCCGCTATTATGCCGGGGGGAGGGAGGGGAGAAGATGCGTTTTATCTGATATTTGGAAATGAATGCTGCAAGAGACCTCAGGAGGTCACCTAGGCCCACAACCCAGGGCAGTGGGTGACGTCCCCCTGCACCCCCCCCCCGAAGCGTCCCGCGCCCGTCGCGGGGTGGGGGATGGGACGCGGGGGTTCCACAGCTCTCCCTTCTCCCCCCGCCCCGCTGCTCACCATGGCGCGAGGCCCGCAGCGCGAGGGGACTGAACACAGGCCGCACGCCCCTCACATGCAACTCCCGACCGCCGCCGCCATGTTGGAACGAGCTAAGTTCCGCCTTTCGTGGGGGGGAGGGGAGGAAGATTAAACCCCGCCACCTCCGTTTGGTCGGCGAACAGCCATCGTCAGAGATGGTAAAAGGCGCCGTGGAGGGTTTTAGTGAGTGTTCAGCGCAGAAAAAAGGACTAAGAGATAACGCGTCATTGTTGCTGCCCCCTTCCGAACCGGCACGAATGGTTCGGCCCACTCCGCTAAAGCAACGAGGGAAGGCATGGGAAGGGAGAGGGGCTAAAGGAGGAGGTGCATGCGCGGAGCAGACGCTCGGGCAAGGTTCTGGATGCCGGCGCGCTGAAGTGACGTCAGGCACCGTTGGGGAGCGGAGCAGAACTCACCGCACCGTTCGCTCCTCCTCCAGGGTGGCTATGGTTGGTCACTGGTGGGCGCATGCGCTGTGGGCGCTGCTGGGCCCTGGCTTTGGGTTTTGCAGTCCTTGCAGTTACTGCGGCTAGAACCTCCGCCTCTCCGTGACGTCACAAAGCCGATCATGGGGGCCGGCGAGCCCATTGTCCCGCCCGCCTACCCAGGTTGCTGGGTGCTGTTCGAGTGGGCGCTTCTCGCGGGACGGCCAGGCTAATTCGGATTTACTCCTCTTCCGGCTGTGCGTGTAAAGGGCTGTCTTTGCCTCTGGGTACGACTCAGGCCTCGGGAAAATCACGCTTCAATTGTTGTTAGTCCGATGGGCCTGGGGTTTGACCCGCTTCTGAGTGGGGGCAGCACAGGCGTTTGCACGTGTGGTCTTCCCCAGCTGCCCCGCTGCCGGGGAGAAGGGCGCAGCCTGGATGGTGGCCCTGGAAGAAAACACTAGCTCTACTAGCTCATGCTAGTGTGAGGCCATGGCACAGGAGAAGCGTTAACACATTTTATCCTGCATAGTTCTAAGGGATTTGAAGTGTGACAATGAACCATGTGCCTGCCTGGTCTTGTCACACGAGGCTTTCTTCCTGAGCCAAAGGCCTCACCTGTGCATGGTGTGGGAGGGGGTACTGCTGCGCTATTTGTACCCATCGTTTCACAGGATCTGATGAAGTGAGCTTCAGCCCAGGAAAGCTGGGGGTACATCTCTCCAGCTGAGTCCAAAAGAACAGAAAACACTATCTGCTCTAAGTTACATCAATGGAAAGCCAAATTAACTGGTCTGTGAAAGGGCCTGCACAAAGCAGCGTTTAAGGAGGGCCCCCCCAGGTAGTAAATAGATCAAGCATTTGCTCTGGGACGCGGCCCCTATGTATGTGTAGGGCTCATGTGTTTTTCCCTGGAGTGAACTGGCCAGGCTTGCACTTCTTGGTAGGGGAGCAACATACGTACACACACACTTTGGTTACTCTGTAAGGTGTAAATCTACCCTGCCTTCATTCTGTTTCTTTCCTCATCCTGCAGTTCTGTAACCTGCAGTGAAAACGAGCGACAAGTGTACAGGAGAAGTGGTTTCCTGGTGTAAGAAACCTCTTTTCCTGTACGTGACCCACCAGTGCTGAAGCAAAGGGAGGGGCGAGTGGGGCGACCACGCCTGGTGCCAAAGTGAAGGGACGCCAGCGGGCGCTGCCCAGCCAGGGCAGGGCATGGGACAGCTGTGAGCAGCTCAAATGAGGGGGTGCGGGGACAGGGGAAGGGTGGTTCCCACTGCTGGGTGCACTACCAGGCAAGGGGTGGGGGCACGTGCCCCCCTGGATCCATGCATGGGGCAAGGGTGGGCTGCCGCTGCAGGCTTTGCCCTGGGTACCAAACTTCCTTGCTATGGCACTGTGACCCACCACTGATGTCTTCCGTTTGAGAATGACATGACCCTCTGCAAATCTCCTTCTCTTTAGTTTCCTAATTATCTCCTGTTCTTGGGCTTTCTACTCATGATGTGGTCTGCTCCTCTGTGCTTGCAGAATGGCGCCAAAAAGCCTCCATCTGCCCTGTCAGGCCACGTTGAACTTCAATTATAGGTCAGGGTTTAGCATGAGGGAGAAGAGGGCAAATCCCCTCACAAGCAAGTGGGTAGAGAGGCAGTAAGGAAGGATGGAGTAGCCTTGTTAAAGTATTAATGCTGGTGTGGGGAGAAAAGAATAAAGGAGTGTCTTCTTTGGTTCAAGGCATAAACCCCCAGTTGATCAGTTCAGTCCATAGGTTAATACTGGTCTTGGATTCCTTGCTCTTGCTACGTTCAGACAGAGTAGCATCCACAAACAAGACTTTCTGCCAGCATTGCATAGAGGCTGTCTCCCAACCTAGTTGATGAGGATCTAGTCTTAGTTATTTATGCCTTTATTTCATTTAGCTGCACTACGGCAGTGTACTGTGCCTGGTTAAGAAATCTTCAGCATTTAGGAAACTGGAACTACTATAGTGCGTGGCATCTGGTGAAATGAGTTGTTGACTAGAAAAGTTGCCTGAGCTAGGCAACCTTTAAGGTATTACCTTGCCCTACCTTCAGCATGGAATTAGCATAAAATAAAGCAACAACTTTCAGCAATGCAAGTTACTATGAGTATATCTGATCCGTATCTTTGAATCTTTACGCTGATTTTCCATAGCATAACAAATCAAGTGCTAGTTCTTGGTCTTTACCTTCTTATCCATGGTCCCAGTTTAGAATATTTTGAAAATTGTTTAAAACTTCAGGGCAGATGCTGTGCTTGACAGCTTTGCTTGTCAGGCACAATGAAGCGTTCTAGTAAAGGGGACAAACATCTGTATAGAGACAGAGCTTTCTCTGGGGCTGATCTCATGCAGGATGATCGCCTCAGGAAGTAAAGGACCATCACAACATGCACCCCCATTCACTTCAAATGTAAGATGTATTTCTTTAACTTGACCACCTCTAACATAAATACAAAAAACAAAATGCAAACAATCTGCATACTACAAAAACAGGAAATTCCACTGCATATACCTCCATTTCTAGGGAGTGGATGAGTAAACAACACCATGTGACAGATGTTAGTTGCATTATGTAGTGCAGATACATTTGCAGAAACTCTTGTAATGAGGTATAAAAACCTGTGTAGACTAGGAT
Organism: Alligator mississippiensis; assembly: GCF_030867095.1. NCBI lineage: Eukaryota > Metazoa > Chordata > Crocodylia > Alligatoridae > Alligator > Alligator mississippiensis. The sequence continues at coordinate 124,113,456 of NC_081824.1, read as the reverse complement.
AGGTACTAAAGATAGCTATCTGTCTTTATATATATTTTAGAGGATTGGATATATCTTTAAATATAAAATGTATTTGATAATTTGGATCGGTTAATAAAGTTAAAAAAAAAGAGAATAAAATGGGCACAATAAAACTTCCCTCCTTGATCTGCCTTGGAGTCTGAAGAGTTGTTCCTCAGAAGGATCTCTCCAAGGCACAAATCTTCTCTGGTGCAGCTACTTATCAGTCCACATTCAGGAGTGAGTTTAAAGGCTCAGTCTAACCTAATGCATATCAGTTTTATTTTTCGAGCTCTTTAGCCATATTGAATAATGAGCTCTTATCTTCTATACTACTGATACAAACTCTGCGTATCTATACTATACACAGATAAAGATGCACAGACCGTGCTCTTAAGAAAAACGTACTTGAAGTTGTTCCTCCATTTGTTTGGTCAGTGTTGCTCTCTATGTATGGACACTGTCATAGTATTGTCTGTGCTGCTGATGCTGTACACAGCATGTGTTCCTTTGAAGACCTTGATGTTATAGGAAGAATGACCTTTGGCTCGATTTGGTGGTAAAGGCTTAGCCAGTTTCATTACTTAAAGCACTTACTAATTAATGCACATGGCCAGATGGTTATAAGGACTTAGCCCTGGATACTTGTGGCAAGATATTAGCGCAATTCACCTGGGTAAATTCGGCACCGTTGCTGCAGGCTAAAAGTTCTAAGGGTTTCCTGTTCCCCTTATATACATTGATCAAAACAACTTTGTTTACCTCAGACTGTTTACATCAGACATTTCCTGTATCATGTATTTTAACAGACATTACCATTTTTTCCTGGATCACTCTAATCTTTGGACATCCTGTTGTTATCTTGTGTGTTCTGACCCCTTAAACAGTCAGCCTTGTCAGGGGTCTTTGCAGTCTAATCTTACAGGCATACATTTTAGGGTTTTTTTGTAAACCAGTGGTGTTCAACCTCTGGCCTGTAGGCCAAATCCAGCCAGAGGAGCAGTGCCATCCTGCCTTGTGGGGCTCCCCACAGGTCTGGAAATTTTGGTAACAGGGTTGTCAGTGTTAACCACCACTTCCCTGCTGCCCAATTTTCAGGCCTGGGCAGAGCCCTGGGGCTTGGTGTGCTAGATTACACTGGCATGTGGGTTGGGCTGACGTGTGACCAGATTGCTTCTGTGGATTGACCTCACACATAGGATCTGGCCTGTGGACCACCCCTGTACCACTTACTCAGCAGCACAGGCTGGAAGATTGAGTATCACTGATGTAAACAGTGTATACATCCTGTTTTGGTCAGTGCTTTAGTAGAGCCGTTATGTGAGCAGTAAATGCCCTGATTAATGCTTGTATCGATCAATACTCCAGCAAGACCTACACCTGATATTTCAGGACTACAAAATAATTTTTTTTTTTTAGAAGGAAAGTGTGAATCACAAAACAGGAGACTTTCTTACCTTCAATACATCTAGAGATTATAAAAATGAATTTTAATTGGTTATTAGGAAATTAAGAGATGACATTTAAAAGTACTAATCAATTTTAATTTTGAGCAGTCTACATTATCACTATCTTGTAAGTATAACAGAACACTATTAATTCAGTTTCAATTACCTATAGTGTATATTTCAATATTTTTTCAGTAGATGTCGCCAGAGCTTCAGAAGCCCGTATATTTTTCTCTTTCTTACTCTGTTGTCATTTTCTGAAGACTTAAGTCTTTACCATGATTTAGTATGCCGTGTGTTGTCTTTGCTATGAGATTTTAGTGTGTTGGTGTTATGGAAAGAGGTTAGCTCATCTGATTTTGATGGCATGTTGTAGTCTGGTAGTGATTTTCATAGATGCCATGTTATATATTTAATATATAGTTCTATATAGTGTTGACAGGTGACACTATAGGTCATGGAGGAAATGAGAGCCCTTCTCTCAGGTGGTACACTGATTGTGCATTTGACCTTATGAGCTCTTGTGAATAGGATCATTAGGAGTACAGTTAGCAATGACTGTGCACAAAAGGAAGTTACTTTCTAATCACTGGAGTTCTTTGAGGTGTATTGTCCACATACATGTCCCTAATTGTAGGTGTGTCTTATGCCTTGAGCCTTTGATCAGAAATTTGTTTTTTGCTATTGCAGTACCTGTAAAGGGTACCTTGCATGGTCCTTGCTGGGTGGGATGAGTGATTAATAGTTTTCACTCCTCAGAGAGAAAGAGAGAGAACTTCAGCTGGCTTCCTTACAGACTATGGGTATCACCTATGGAGACACTGTGGATGCTGACAAATGTGCAGCTCCCTGGTGTAACACTTTGTAGGAAGTGCCATAAGTTAGAGCTATCCCTGGGACCCAACAGATGTTGTTGGGTCCCTAGGACTGGGAGGTGATCTGCAGTCTGGGGTTGCAGTGTTTTTGCAGCTGCTTTCCCTGTAGCCCAGCCCCTCCCCTCTCCAAGCCCTGGTGTTGTTTGGGGGGGGCGGGGAAGGAGCAGAGGGAGCTCATTCTGGGGATTGCCCAGCCAGCGTTGGAGGAAGGGGTGGATGGATTGGTGCCCCCCCTGTGGATTGGAGCTCCCCCACGGGGAGTAGAGTTTAGCTGCATCAGCCGAGCACTTCTCCCGACCACACTGATAGATGTTAATGAAGGCACTTTGTTTTGGAGCGCTTTCGTCTGAACCCTCATAGATTGTCGTGCAATTGGGCACTTTTAATGCATTCTGCTGCTGTGCACTTCCATCAGTTTACAGCTGTAGAGTACTTTCAGCAGCCAATTGCGTGACAAACTCTCATGTCTGTCACTGCCCTATGAAGGGAAGTGTTAGACACGCTTTAGCTCTGAAGATTAGGAGGAACTTTCGACTATGAGAATGGTCAAGCCTTGAAATATGCTTCCTTGAGAAATTGTGGAATCTCCATCCTTGGAAACTGTCAAGAGTAGTTTGGACAGAAACTTGGCTGGGATGGTTTAGTTAGGGACATTCCTGCCTTGAGGAGGGCTGGACTAGATCAGCGTTTCTCAACCTGTGGGTTGTGACCCAAAAGTGGGTTGTAAGAATATATGAAAGGGTAGCAAACAAACTTTAAGAATGGATTCTCCTTTAAAGGAGAAAAATGTGGGAAACCACGGCTTTCCCCTTGCAGGCCGGCAGAGTTCCAGCCTGCAAGAGGCTGGCTGGGGCCTCCCCATGCTCCCCACACACTGCGGGGGGACAGCAGGTCAGGAGTGAGGGCTCTGGGTGGGGACTGGCCATTGATGTTTACAAAAGGGTCCTGGTACAAAAAAAAAGGTTGAGAATCACTGGACTAAATGACCTTGTAAGGTCCCTTCTAGCCCTACTTTCCTATAAGCCTATGAACTGCTTCAGCTCTAACATATAATTCAGAATGACCAGAACATTGGAGTTAATGGAGGGCATGTCCATGGAACTATACTAGATAGAGAATTTGGTTCAGTTTTGCCAGGTAAGTACATTAAGTCCTTACTGCTGTGGCCAAGAATACCTTAGACCTGAGCTGTACAATTTCACTCTACATGTGAGAACCAACCTGCATCCAGACCTTCAAGAAGAGGGACTCATAGCACTCCCTTTTGCTATGGAGGCTTGAGAACAAAGGTTGGGTCCTAGGGCTCTCTACTGGACAAGAGGTTCTGGTACTAGAACTGCCTTAGCAGGTAGGAAGGGCCAGGAAGATCATGTACACTGGATCCTGGCTCACATCCTGAACAACCCAGCCGTGTAGGTGAGTAGGCATAAAGAAGGTTCTTTGACCAGGAGATCAGGAATGCCTCCAAAAGGGAGCTGGCTCTGAGCCCTCTGCTGGAACAGATCTGTCACTTTCTTGCAAACAGGTCTATCCCTGGGTAACTGCAGCGCACAAAGATAAACTGAAGGGTCAGACTGTATATTTACCAACACTGCTGTTTGGAGACCACCCTCCCAAGGCAATCTGTTGTAGTTTTCCCAGACCTGAGAGGGGTACGGCTGAGAGGTGAGTCTGCTGCTGGATGCACCAGTCCCACAGCTGGATTAGTTCCTTGTTAAGAAGGAAAGGACCTGCCTCATTCTGATTGTTTCTGTAAAAGATGGTAGTATTATTGTCTACCCAGATCAAAATGTGACTGGTTTATATATATTGCAGGAAGGCTTTCTAAACTACCCTAAGCTCCATAATGGGATATAGCCCCTTGTCTCCCTGCACCAATGTCCTTGCACAAGGAAATGTAATAAATGAGATTACCAACCAATTAGAAAAATATTTTTCACTATAAAGCTATGGCAGGTGGGGAAATGAAGAAGGGCATATCTCAGCCGACTTTGTCTCTATCCTTCCACCAACTTAGGGAAGCTAAGGCTGGAAAAGATCACTATGAAGGGTTAATGATGCCTTGCTAGATAGAGCATATGCCATCTTGAACCAGGAGCTGGCCTATCAGGCCCATCCCTTTCGATAAACTATCTCTGTTGTCTGCTGCAACCTTATGTAAAAGCTGAACTGCGGTGCTGAGGGTGTGGGGGAGGGAAAAAGTACATGTCACTGTGGTGACATTACCCTTTCCTGGAACTTCTTTTAACCAGGAATTGTAGATGCAAGTTTCTGTGAGTATATCAGCAAATCTGTTAGCGAAGCAGCGGCTTGCAAACAACACTTCAGGTAGTTCCCATGAATAGACTGTCTCTGAGCCATAACTAAGGGTGTGTATACAAGTTACGTTATTTGTGCTATAAGGCTCCCGAAAGTACTCTGTAGCTGTAACAACAAACGTTCATGACTGCAGAGCACTTTCAAAATGGCTGATCATGTAAAAATTTAACCCTTGTCTGATGTAGTATCAGACAGGAGTGCTCTAGGGCAGAGCGCCTTAGGGAACCTGCGTACATGTTCCCTGCAAGGGTTCATTTCGGGTGATTCCACCCACGTCCCATGTGGCCTTACAGGGCTGGGCTGGTGCTTGCAGTGAGCACTAGCCCAGCCCCACCCAGGGGCTGTCACAGAGGAGAGACAGAAAACTTCTGTCTCCTCTCTGTGCAGCTGGGGAGGGGGGAAGGGAGCCCCCCTGCTGCATTCTCCCCCAATTACCCTTGCTGGGCCTTGGGTGGAGCAGGGCCAGGCCCACAAGGTGGGGGGGGTTCCAGTGGCAGAGGTTGCCGTGCCCAGAGTTGTGGTGGGGAGAGGGAAATGGAGCCCCTGCACCTTGGGGGCCTGGCCTGGCTCTCTCCAAGACCCCAGCAAGGGTAGCCGGGCCAGGCCTGCAAGGTGGGAGGGGGCTCCGTTTTCCCTCCACCCACCCAGCTCTGGGTGTAGCAGCCTCTGCTGCTGTTAAGATGCTCATGTGGGAGGAAGGGAGACCCCTACCACACGGGCCTGGCCCTGTTCTCCCCAAGACCCATTAGGAAGCCCATGAGTTAGAATGATCCCCACAACCCAACAGATGTTTGCTTTTGGGTCTGGGGGCTTGAGCTCCAGTTTGGAGTGGCTACCTGTCTGCAGCCTCTCTCCCCTAGTCCTGCACCCCCCATTCCAGGTCTGTCTTCAGCATTGGGGGGGCAGGAGAGGGATATCTATCTGGGATTTGCCCAGCCTCTGCTGGAGGATAGGACAGGTGGATTGAAGCCCCCCACCTTGGGGACAGGGTGCCTCCAATTCACCCACCCCACCCTCCAGCACAGGCTGGGCAAACCCCAGATGTAATTCTCTCCTTTTCCTTCCCCTGCTCCCATTCTGAATACAGTACTGGGGAGCCCTGCTCCCAGCACGCACTGACAGAAATTTATGAAGGCACTTTGCTTTGGAGAGCCTTCATCTGAATCCTCATATAACAAGTGTTCAGATTCTCACACGATCAGGCACTTTTTAAAGTGCTCTTCAGCTGTGCACATCTGTCAAGGCATGGCTGTAGAGTGCTTCAGGGGTCTGACTATGCAACAAAACATCACTTCTGTCAGTGCCCTGTAGGTGGAACCAGACTCCTCACCTCCATTGCATATAATCACCCTATCTTTATATTTTTAACACAACCATCACTGTTAGGTCATAGCACCTTCTGAAGGGATGGACTTGCTTACAGAAGAGCTGCTGAAGATGTATGAAGAACTTCTAAAAATTAAAGTGAGATGCTGACAAGTTAATTTTATTTTGCAAGTGATAAAAAAAAGAATCGCTCATCTGCAGTAGAGTTACTTTTAATAAATCATTAGAGTAATTTTTTTACTAAATAATGCCTATTAGAAATCAAATTCATTACACTTACATAGGTACTTATTCCAGTCTAGAAAGAAATGTGTCTGCAAGGGTTTTTGGAACAATTTTATTTAGGTAATCTATTTTTCATTTTATATATATATTTATATATGCTTGAAAGAGCTAAACATTTTTCTAAGGCACTTGGAATTGTGCAAGGCAACGTATCCTATAATACTGTACAATTAGCCAGAGCACAGTTTTGCTTGTTAAATAAGAATAACAAACACAAGGAAAATATTGGTGCGATATGAAACCATAATACTCTTTTTTCAGATGATAGTAATGGAGAGAGTGTGTGTGTATGTGTGTGTGTAATATTATATATATATTACAGTACAGATAAAGGACCAAAAGAACTTGTCTTATTAGTGTACAGTTCCAATTATTTACATTCACAGATATCAATACACCTGTGCAATATGCAGTATCAGATCAACTGCTGGACATTTTAAATTCATTTTGCCTGATATTTTCATCAAAGTTGCCATTTTAACCAGAGCTGCTGTGATACAAAAGGCTCCATAAATGTCTTTAAAGCACTCTCTATACAAGTTTAAAAACTGAGCTCTTGATTCTTCACTGCTTTGCATCTTGTATGGTCATTTATTTCTGTGGGAAGTGTCTGCAAAATGCCACAGTTCTGAGCAGGTGCCATTGAATGGGTAGTAATGACAGCTCACCATGCAAGGCAATAGAGAAATAAATCTTTAATACTGTTTGCTGCTTTCTTTTTTGTTTCAAATATCGAATTTTGGCAAAATTTATGCAGAATACTTTGGACGCTTTCTGTTTTTAATCCAGTTAATAAAATAATAAAGATAAAATAAAGTTTCAAAACTGCCTGGTGCTTGATGGTATATATAATTCAGTGATCTTGATTATGTTCTGTGGTTGAATCATGATCCCAGTAAGTCAACATAAAAATTCTGATGGGGCCAAGATTTCACTGTAGGTCCAATCTTGCTCATAGTGAAATCGATGGTAAAACTCCCATTGACTTTGATAGCAACGAATAGGGCCCTCTAGAAATTCTAGTACTAGCTTTAGCTGGATGGTCAGGCATGAGTAGTTTTATTTTTTTTCCATCATTTTAATGACTGCCTAATTTTTCAAGCCCTGCTCATGGGAATCATCTCTTAGAAATCTCTCAGAGGACTTCCGTGGAAAAAGTCACACGAGCAGGAATTTGTCCTAACTATGAAGTGTTTCAAGTCTATCACAGCAAATACTAGTAAGAACATAAAAACTGCCATGTACTGGGTCAAACCATAGGTCCATCTCGCTCAGTATCCTGCGTCTCAGTGGTAGAGCGTGGATGCTGAAAGGGAGACCGAACTGGTCATGACCAGGGATTTTTTTTCACTGTCCCTCACTCACAGCTTCCAGCATTTAAGGTCTATGCAGTTATAATTCAGAGGCTGTATCTCTAATGACCATGCTCAATAGCTACTGATGCCCCTTTTCTCCAAGAATTTGTTCAGTTCCTTTCTGAATCTGGCTAAACTGACAGTCTCCACAACATCTGGTGGCAATGAGTTATACACTTTAATTACATGCCGTGTGAAAAAGAATTCCATTTTGTTAGTTTTAAACAGAACTAGTGAATATTTGGCATATTGATATTACCAGCCAGTGTTGATACCCAGAGTATTTGTTCTGTAAGAAAAAAAAATTAAAATGTGGTTAAAAGCTATTGGCTCTTAAATATACAGCGACATGGGCTGTGCTGGTTTGATATCTCGCCTGAATTTAACTTTTTATTTCATGTGGGTTTAATTTTCTCTTTTAGAATAATAAAAATTCAGAGCGCCATATTTGAAGACAGTAAATTAGCTTTTTGTATTAAAAAAAGAATGGGATACTAACCAATGTAGGTATATTTTTAAGCCTGATATTTTTGTTTTGCTCAGTCATACCAGCTAAAATGATGATCCAAACAGGTTTTTTAATTCCAAAATTTATGCAGCTTACAAATCCATATACCAGCACACAAACTAGTCAAAAGACGAGAAGCTATGTCCTATATGATTTTACTTTGTCATTAAAGTGTTTTACTGTGGTTATATTTCACATATTATTGACAGACTTTGAATAAAAAAATTAATGAGAGAATAAAAATATACATGGTATATCTTTAATTCCTTTGTGGCTACACAATGCAATATTTATTTCTGGATGAAAATAATGATGGAAAACAACTTCCTGGTAGCTATGAGTTCTGTTTCCTTTAAAGTCTTGGAGCAGGTTGTAGACACTGACGAAATAAAACAAGACCTTATTAATCATTAACATTAACAAATAGAAACCTGTCATAATATTACAGTGAAACACTCTTTTTACTTAATCCCTCTGTCTCTCTTTTTATCTGTACTTTCATAAGTTTTTTTTTAAATATCACTTTTCAAACAGAATAATGTAGGCCTTTCAAAAGGGGTTACATTTCCTTTCTTTGTATTTAATCTTTAAAATATTTTATTAACAACCCAATACTATCTTTCACAACTGGTTCTCTAAATATCATTCTTGTCTTCCAGCAGCTAGAATTAGGGCCCCAACATTATTACACTATGCTTTATTCTATAAAAATGAACATTGTAGAGCTAAATCCAGGAACTCTTAAAGGCGGAAGGCAAGTTTTTTTGTTTTTCATCTTGAGTACGTTTCCATTTTAACTTCTAGCAGCTGCATAGATCAAGCTCTTCAAGATACATATACAAAGGATGTTAAAGCATGAAATGATGCTCTTGTGATATAGCAGGACATCCAATGCTGGTAGATGCTGGATTTTAATTCAAAATATTGAATCAGAAAGTGTTAAAAGTAATGTTAAGAATATTTTGATTTTCTGGTATGGCAGCTTTAAGTCCCATCTCTATTACAGGTTCAATCACACGAGAGTTCAAACTGCTCAAACTTCATTGGTTCAAACTGCTTACAAGCAGTGTCTACCAAAGTCAATGAAAGTATTTCCACTGACCTCCATGGTTATCAGATTTACATCAGTATTCCAGTCTGTAGTGCTGACTAGACCTTATCTGTATTTTATAATCACACTAAGTTGTTGCTCAAACTAGATTTGTTGTGAGGTTAGTGTGCAGTCCTGCTGCAACTAAGTTCTCTGATATGGTTGTAATATTAATAGGGGTGAGAGTTTTTCTCTTGAAGACAAGATATTGATGAAACTAAGATTAGAATCTTGCTCAGAATGGGAGCCAAACTTTGACTTTTGAGGATGTTTTTGCTTCACACCTTTCTTTTTGATTGCCAATAAACATTCTCTAGAATTGGTCTGAAAAGATTTTTACCAGAAAGCAATTGAGTTCAGTGTTTCTTCTGTAATAATGAACACAAGTATCATCAAAGCAGAAAATGGAGCTCCATTACCTTCAGCCTTTGTATTTCTCCAGGAGTCAGTGATGTCAGCTACAGCAGGGGACATGAGGAACCTTAAACTTGACTCCTTCTAGATAAGTTCCTGATTCTGCAAACAAGCCATGATATGGCTGATTACTGTGAGCAAGTCTTCCTGACTTCAGAGAGACCATCCTGATAACTTTGGCCCTGATCTGAAATGAGTTTTAGGTAAACTATTTGGCTTAAAACATGTATTTATATGATCTTAGTCTATATGTATAGCATGTTAAGTATTTGGGGGTTGAAACAGATTTTTTTTTAAACCTGTCAGTTCATGTGCAAGGAGATGCAATTTTCCTCTCAGATGCTAGTGTGACTCTTTTGGAACCACTTTAATCTGATTTGCAAACAAGAATTTAGGACGCAATCCTATGTTCTTTAATTATGGAGATCTGGGTGCTTGAGGCCTCCAAGAGTGAGATCAGAATATGGTATAAAGCTGAGAATTTTGAAACAAGTACTCCAGTCTCATGTGCATATATGTCTGTTCGTGTGTACACACACATGCACAAACACACACAGAATACACCCTCATTATAAGTTTTTATAACAAACCCTGCTTATAACCCCCCGCTACTTTTAATAAGCATTTTTTTTTCACTTTTATGATGCAGCAAATGGACTAACCCTATTACAGTGAACAACTTGTTTAATGAATTATTCTCCTGGTCCCATGGAGGTTTGTTACAATGAGCGTATACTGTATAATCATATCTGGTTACATTGCCGAACACAATACAGATGAGTAAGAGGTGGTCAAATGCCCTACCACAGATTTCTATTAATACTCCAGCTGGACAGAAATTAAAACAAGCAAACAAACACATTGATCACATTACCCATAACCAGAGTCCACCAGGGTGGGATCTTTTCCCCTCTTTTCACTCTCATTTTCTGCTTTAAGAACTGCCATCTTAGCCCTCCCCAGCTAGTTTTTCCTTTTCCAGAACTCACCTTCTTATTTCCCATCTGAGCTGCAGGCAGCCTGCACTTAAGAGCTTAGGAATGCACCATATCCTTTTTCACTGGTGATGAGAGCAGTTGAAAAAGCTACCAAGGCAACCAATAACAAATGATCATGAGGCATCACTGAAATTTGAAGCGGTACAGCTCTTTACGGCAAAAGTAACTTGGTTCATCCATCATTGTGACACAGAATCTCCTTAACTTTTCTATTGCTTGGGAAGATTCTTACAGCTTTTGTCCTTCACCCCATTTGCTATTTACAGAAGAGAGGAAAATACTTGTCTAGGGTTAGATGGTTGTGCTTGTATAATACAAAACATATGGTGTGTTGTTCTGATTCACCATACTTAAGGGATCTAAGAGTCCCATTTTGAGAGGTTCTTACTAGGCACGTATAACAGCTACTTCTCCAGATATAATATACTGACTACTTCCTTAAAAACTGTAAAAGTGATATCTTGCCCATATTAAGGACCAAACCAGTCATCTGTATCATTTAATTTTTTTTAAGTAAGCATTATATAACTCTGAGTCAAAACAGTAAACCTTGCACTTACACAGTACTTTCCTTTTCAGTTCAGCAACAAAGAACCAAAACACAGTCTTGTTATTTTGCCAAGTTTCAATCCAAGATACATTTTTAAGGTTGGTTTTACATTCTCAAAATAAGGGATTGTATAGAGGTACTGGCTAAAACTTAAATCTTATGATCTGTGCATTTCTCTATCAGTTAGTGTGAGCAAATACATCTTCATTATTTCCTTGATGTAAAAAATGATGCTTTTCCGTTTACAAAATGACGACATTGCAGACCCTAAATTGTTTCCTATTAATTGTTCTTAAAGCATCTAACTGACTGCATTAAAGGTGGAATGATGTTATTTTTACTTTCTGCAATCTTATAATTGGTTGTTTCACTAGGTTACTGACATTTTGGGGGTTCATACCCATGATTCTGTAGGGTTTTTCATAAAATATAATAAGTGCTTCTGTAGGTCACATCAACCTACTTCCTTAAAATGTTTGCATCAACCTATTTAAAAATAAATAGAACGCCAGCTGATGAAAAGCACCCTCCTGTTACTTGAATGCTCTTTACTAAAATAATCCATCACATTTACGTAAACCTGGCCTTGTAAATATCAGTAAAGAGTGCAATCTAATTTTAGCATCTAATTGCATTCCCGCCTTTAGGCTGACATCTAAAACAATAATCTTTAAGTTTATAAACTAAAAACACTCCACAAGAATCTGTTACAGGTTCTGAGGTAAAAATCACTCTACACAGAACTTTTATTGCCTGAAAAAAATACTCATTTTTCATAATTAGAAACTAAACAGGGCACATGAAAGACAAAAATAAATTGTAATATGTACACACATTAAAAAGGATAAATAGTATATATACTGTAATACTGCATTACATGTATGCTTATGTGAATTCCAGGCCCAGAAAAATCATTGTGTACATTAATCAAAGGATAAATAAGTGCTATATAAGACAGAGAATTTCTTAGTGTAAACAATGCCATAGGCTTGTAATTGGCCTTAGGGCAACATAACAAAAGCACATATTGCCTTTCATACTCCATACCATTTAATTTTAATAGTACTGTATTCACAAATACAATTCCAAGATAGTATAAAAAAATTGCAGAGCTAATAAGCATTCTTCACACACAACAAAAATAGGCTGTAGACATTTTAAGGATTTTCTGTAGCCTTTACAAGGCCCTTGTTGAAGACTCATTGATCCACAAGTTAATTCTTTCTAGAAGCAATCCAAGGGATTCATCTAACACAGCTCTTAAACTAAAGAAGTGGTTGCCTAAACTGTGTAAGGAAATTTATGCCTGATTTCAGTTTTGGATTCAAATGATGTTACGATTGTCGATACTGTCTGCCACAGAGGCTCGTACCACCTTTTTGGCAGTAAGTGGAGCAACAGACAAAGGAGTGTTTTTAAACCTGAATCCTTTCTTTGCACTCATCACATCACATTTTGTCCTTATAATCCTGCCCATTTAATTCTGATGCATAATCAGGGAGGATCCAAGGTATAATGGCATTAAAAATGAAAAGCATATTTAGCTATTCTATATGAGCATTCAATGTATTTTCTTCAAGCATGCTTGTCAGAATTTTAAAAAATACATCTGAATTATACCAAGAGTAATTTCTGGCAACTGGGTTCACTGGCACCACAAAAATGACTGTACTTCGCTAAAGTACTTATGAAATTAGGACTTGATGGTTTACTGCCTTGGTGAGACAGGCTGAGATCTCTCAAAAAACACAAGTGCAGTTGCTCAAGCTCTTGGATTTACAAACTTTCTCCTCCCACTGGCCAAATATATCATTAAAACTGTTCCATAAAGAATTTGCTACCTTTGATCTAACTTTTTCTCTGTTAACTGACACATGAAGTCTCACTCACTCTTTCACATACTCCCTCTCTCTCTCACTCTCTTTCACTCTTCCTGTTCCACACAATTTCCCTCAGTCACCATGGTATAAAGTCTGATGAGTGCCTGGCAACAGGCTGCCAAACGATTGTCTTCAGCAATTTCTGTCTCATCAACCTCAGACGAAAAATCATTTGACTATCCACGTGAGCTTGTCACAGGAAGACAGTCTCTCTTACCATCAAAACGCTGGTTAGTTAAAAAGGAATACTTTATCTGGGTTCTCCTCCTGGTCAAAACTCTGGTTCTGTGATGAAGATGAGAGCCACATCCTTCATTAACCTTAGGATAAGCTGCAACACACATTCACACTCGATCCAGTTCCAGTGCAATCTTAGGTCTTCAGGACGCAATGATTTCCCCAAAGGAAATTAGTATATGAAACAAAGGATACTGTCAAATAATTATGGGCGATGAAATCTGAAATAGGAAATCAAATACAAAGATGTTGTTTCATTCAGTAATGGCATGGGACCTGACAATGACCTGACACTGGTTTATTTTCTTTCACCTAACACAGTTATTCCTTAGCAGCAGTAAATTGTGCCAACTAAAATTTAAGACAAGCCCCCATGCCAGGTTATGAAACTATCATCAGACTTAAGAAGTTTGGTTTAAATTGTTTGACATGGACACACACCCATGAAAAAAATGAAAGAAGCATCTGCTTTAAAAATAATATTATGAATAGTTCATCCAAAGGAGACAAAATCTCTCAGTTTGGGTAGATAAAATCATGTATGTTTTTTCTGACACATGGAGACATTTCCTGACAAGACAAAGCAAGCCACCATGATATTGTACACTTCATATTTATATGAATTTTTCAAACAAGGGCAAAATGCAACACTTGATATTCACATGCTATATAAACAACTGGAAGAATATGCTGTCTTGTAAAGGAGGATGTACGCTTTTAATCTGTATTGATCAGAATGATGTTTAACAACTGCAAAGGTTAAGGATGAATCTTGTGCGAGAGTGAGGAGTTTTAAAAGTAGTGATACATTAATTATTATTAGGTGCATTTTATAAATATTAACTATTATCACCTTCCCAAGTCTGAAGGTTTGGATTTTTTTTTTTGGAAAAATCTACTTTCTTGGGATTACATTAGAAATGACGTGAGAAAACAGAAATAAATATCAGGACCAAAGGGAAAGCTTTAATCCTTATGCATTATAATACACTATGGACAAATAAATGTCAAAGGCTGCCTTCTTTACAGCTCAGTATCGAATTTGGGCAATGCTAGAAAGCTGTGGAAACAGATTAGCAGCTATAATAAACAGTTCCCTTATCTTTTCATCCTACCAATAATTTCATAAGTAAATCTGTTCTGACCAGCTGCCGCTGCAAATCACTTTTACTTTGTATTTTCTCAGTGATTCATTTTTTTTAAATGAATAATTTATTCTCTGCTCTTGAGTCACTTGTCCATGGTTCTATTAAGCTAAATTTAAATTTTTGCTTTTCCACTCTAAGGTTAGTAGTGAGTTACATCAGTAATATTTCTTTTAACAAAAGAGCATCATGGAGATTCAACCTCTTTTCTTACCTCCAGCATTGCAAGTGATTCTCAATGTCTGGGGGCTGGTTCTGCTGTTACTAACAATAATTTTGCTCTATCATTTCTTTGCTTATTCAGCATAATCACTTCTTTCTGTCACAGGCTAATCAGAGAAAATGAGGAAGGATACTTTTCAGGCTTGCTATTTCTCATGCAGCAATTCCTCGTACTATTCTTTATGCAGCTTGTCTGGCTGGACTCATGGGCTAGGGACAGACATTACACATAAACCAGTTTAAGTGATGAGAAACTGGTTTAAACCTGTAACAGAACATAAATTCAGTGCACATAAACCAGTTTCAAAATGGCCCAAACTGGTTTGAGATAAACCTGGCTGAATGTAGTATCAAACTTAACTGATTTGGGTCAAACTGGTTTATGTCCCAGACCCCTTCCTGGTTTAATTTAAAACAGTCCCCCAGCATCCCAGCATGCTCTCTAGGTTGGGCTCTCTGCTCCAGCAGAGCAGGGCTGGCCCCTGCCACTCTGGTCCCCAGCCAGGGCAGGGATGGGTAGGGGTGGGGGTCTGGCCGGACACTGGTCCCGAAGGGAGCAGGGAAGAAGTTTATTCCCTCCTGCCCGCTGCCCCCCCAGTACCAGCCCGCATTTCTCTGCTGACTTGTCCAACAGTGGGGGCATGGCCAGCCCAAGCAGTAGCCTGGACTGAACTGGCCAGTGAGGAGGTTTCCCTACTCCCTGTCCCACCAGCAGGGATGTAAGCCTGGGTCCACCAGGAGCTCCCCCCTTGCTGCTGCAGCAGTGAGACTGGGAATGGCCACATGCTGGCCAGCATAGCCCCCTGAGGCAAAGGGGGCAGGAAGGTGGGTTATTCCCCCCTCCACCCCTTTTGCCCCTGCGGGACCACAGCCGGGTCTGCCAACCCCAACTGCCACTGCTCGTTCCCTGCTTGGGGCAAGAGGTGGAATAAGCCCCCTCCTACCCTTCCCCCTGCTACCCCCATCGTGGTCACTCCCCCTTCATGGCTCCAGGAAGTGGAGCAAGATGCTGGCCAGCAAGGCCCTTTAGGCTGGGGGCAGGGAACGGGGTTATTCTCTCCTCTGCTTCCGAGGGACTGCAGTGGGGTCTGACCTCCCCAACCACTGCCGTTCACTCTGTGCCCAGGGAAAGTGGCAAAATAAGCCCCCTCCTGCCCCCCTGCCTCTGGCATCTGGTGCAGATGGGGCTTATTCCACCACTTGCCC
The DNA here is from genome assembly GCF_030867095.1 of Alligator mississippiensis. Classification (NCBI taxonomy): domain Eukaryota; kingdom Metazoa; phylum Chordata; order Crocodylia; family Alligatoridae; genus Alligator; species Alligator mississippiensis. The sequence continues at coordinate 124,097,598 of NC_081824.1, read as the reverse complement.
CAGGCACAGAGCAAACGGCGGCAGAGGTGGCGGTTGGGGTGGGCAAACTCTGCTGCGGTGCCCTGGGGGCAGATGGCAGAATAACCCCGCTCCCTGCCCCCACCTAAAGGGGTCCTGCTGGCTGGCCTCTGGCCCCACTCCCTGGAGCGGTGATGGTAAGCGACTGTGGCAGGGGCAGCAGCCCCATCATGGTTTCCCTGAGCATGAGCCCCTTCTCAGTGGGGGAATGCCCACCCTATAGTGCAGCCTGCTGCTGGGAAGAAGCTCACACTCCCTGGATATGGTGCCAGGGGCTGCTGCCCGCATCAAGGGCCCTACCTCCTTGCCACTCCAGTGGCCAGGCAGGGGCGCAGCCAGAGCCTGACCAGCAGGGCCCCTTAGGTGAGGGCAGGGAGGGGGGTTATTCTCTCCTCCCTCTGGTGTCTGGCGGAAGGGGCAGGAGGGGGCTTATTCTGCCACTTGCCCCAAGCAGGGAGCAAGCACCGGCAGCTGGGGCAGGCAGATCCCAGCTACGGTCCCCCGGGGGCAGAGGAGGCAGAGGGGGGAATAACCCCCCTCCCTGCCCCTTCTGCCTCAGGGGGCATACCAGCCAGAGTCTGGCTGTGCCCAGCCCCACCACTGCAGCAGCAAGGGGGGAGCGCCTGACTGACCCCGACTCAGATCCCTGCCAGTGGGATAGGGAGTGGGGTGGAATTAAACTACTTCGCTGGTCAGTTCAGTTCAGGCTACTTTCCTGGCCTGGCCTAGCCTGGCCAGTCCCACCCGCCGCCCCAGCACAGCTTCCCTCCAACCAAGGGTGCACTCTAAAGCCTCCTGGCTCTTGGCCTGAGCAACTGCAGGCATGTGCCTGCATTTCCTCAGTCTAGAGGGAATGTCTGTACAGTTGCAAACTGATTCAGTCTAGGCAGGATAAACTAACCTGCAAAGATTTAATCAGTTCAGGCTCTGGCTTTTTGAATGTCTGTCCTTAGCCATGGATTACAGGCATTATGGGTAAAACTGGTGCCTAGGCTCCAAACGCCTCCTCTAAATATACTTTTGCTCTTTCCCTCATCTGTAGCCATGGATCCCCTCACACTCCTAGGTCCAGCTCCCAAGCCTCCTACTGTTATCTGTCTCCAACAACAGTTTTTGGTTTTGGTGAGAAACCCTTCCAAGTTACTTTTTGGTGTCTCCTGTTCAAATATGTGCTCTGCCTGCAATGAAATTCAACAGTTTGCAATGATTTAAATCCAGGAGCTGCATCCCCATTATCCTGGTTTAGGTCACAGAATTTTCTCTCTCAGAAATTTATTTCCCATTACACTTTTTATGCCCTGGGGACTAAGTGGCTTATAATGAGATGAAGGCATAGGGAGACAAATGGTAATATAGTCATTATATAGTTGACCCAACTGTCTGAATCTGTACTTAAAAGAAGCCCCTGTCTCCAGATAATCCTAAATTCTAATCCTGGTTTCATCTGGGTTCTTAAAACCTGGCTCAGTTTTTCCATCTGCAAAATGGATAATAATATTTTTTTGCTTCTCTTTAAAGACAAAGGGTAAAAAAATATTATTTAGGTTGCAAAATCAAGTGCTTAGAAAGTAGGAAATGTAACCTGTAATAACTGATGTTGTTTTCTGAGGTTCTTGGGCATTGTATCCGGAAACAGTGCAAAGGGGTTGTTCATATACTGTTAAGAAAATAATTGGAAAATCCTTACATAGGATGGTTTAGATAGAATAGGATAGAATGATTCTGCCTTAAGCATGTGGTTGGAATAGATGACCTCCAGAGGTCTCTCCCAGTGCTACTTTTCTATTAATCTGAGTAATATTGTTCATCTAAGCCAAGGGTGTCAAACATATGGTCCCAAGGCTGGATGCAGTCTGTGGAGCTGTATGATCTAGCCTGTGGGTCTCATACCAACCCTGCATGCTGCATGTGACATATGGAGACAATTTGGTGTTCAGGCTGAACTTGGCATGGTGGGTGCTGCATGCAGCACAGGTGCCCAGCACAGCACACATGCTGCATCTGGCATCTGCATTGGACTGATCCTGAGTGGTAGCTCTGGAGCTGGGATGGATCAGGCCATTCTGGAGCTAGCGTGCAGCACCTGTGATGCCAGGTCTAGCCCATGTGCTGTATGCAGCATGCACGGGCCCTGCTCCTGTGGGGTGTGGGCTGGACCTGATGTCGCAGATGCTACCCAGGGCACAGGGGGCTGTCATGGGATGTGCACTTCATGCAGCGCCTTGGTGGCCCAGCCATGTGTGCTGGTTCCAGCATGCCCAGATGACCTGGGGCCTGATCCAGAGCCAGTGAGCAGGGCCAGTCCAATGGGGCACCCTGTGCAGTGGTCTCTCTGTATGCTGCCTACAGTGTAAGCCCCAGAACGGGGCTGGCATGCACTACCCGCAGCACAGCCTAATCCTGCCCACACACTAGCCCAGAGACCCTCATCCAGTTTCACGTGGCTGGATGAGTTTGATACCCTGATCTAAGCTACATTATGCCCCCTTGTGAGCATATATTATGATTTAGTCTTTAATCACATGATTACAGTTAATTGCTGTACAGTGGCAGGAACTGCAAGAAGGCAAGAAGGGAAGAAAGGCTCCAGATTCGTGTTTCCCTTGTTTCATCTGAAGGTTAAGTTCTGTGTAGAAGATGGAGGGGAGCCCATCACCATGCATGAAATGCTCAACCGGGCCTAACTCAGACTGCTAATGACTACTTTCAACATCTTTCATCTTGGACACATCTACATTAATTTTCAGGAAGGCAATAGGAAACATCTCTCTGAACTCAGGAATAACCAGCTCCCAAATTTCAAAGTCCTAGTGCAAACCATGAAGACAGAGTTTCTTAACTGTCAGAAAAAAATGGTCTGATGCAGTCTCTGGGTAAGTGTACTGGCCACTGGGTTAAAAAGTGTGAGGGTCATTGTCCTCTTCCTTCCTTTTACTTCTATCAAGTACACGTTCGTGGCAATGCTATTTCACCACAAGTGGAACTAGAATCCCAAATTATAAGCACCAAACACTGCAGGTATGGAGCTATTTGTGCATCATTTAGATGTAGGATGGGTAAATAGGGTTTAGACCAGGGATTCCCAAAGTTTTTCCCCTGAAGAGCCATTTCAAAGGGGCAGTCCTGGCAGCCACAAAGGGACCTGTTGGCTGCATTTAGCCTGTGGGTCAAACTTTGGGAACCCTTGGTAACTGTCCAGAAAAAAATATACTACTGGCCACTAGCTGTATCAAAGGGACTTCTGGTCTACGTTTGGTCCAAAGGTCACACTTTGGGGTTTAGAAGATAGTGATTTTCCAGACCTGGACTCAAAATCAATTCTCCTTTTTGGTGGCTAAGTGCTACTTAGCAGCCTAAAATTAGACATGCAAATGGCACTTAGAACCATTTATAAAAATTTTAGATTCTACCCCAACCTGTGCAACTGGACTTGTCCTTCTGGGCATGCTCAGAAGGGATCTCCTATGGCCACTGTGTTGCAATCCTGTTCTACCTGAGAAGGCACATACATCTGTTTAGTCCCTGAAACATGGAGTAAAAAAGAGATCAGCACCTGTCTGATGGAAAGGAAAATAAGGGCTCTTCTGCCTTTTAGCTTAATAGCTTATGAGTTAGGAAATTTTCCCAAGACATGGGAAACATAGGTTTCAGACACCCTTGCATCCTCACCCTGTGGGGGTTTGAACCCACATCTCCTACACCCTAGGAAAATGATCTGACCAATAGGCTGTGGAATGAGCAGGACCAAGAGTACCTTCCTCCCTGCCTCTTGAAGCTAGGCCACTGGACAGCCAGGAAGAAAAGATATGTAGGACAGGAAAGTGAGTCAGCCTTATTATGTGACCAGTGCAATAGGCATTGCCATGAAAGGATGGATGCTCTGGGTCTTGGCCTCTGCTTCCTCTGCTGTTTCTGCATTAAATCATCATTGAATAAAATGGGTATGCAGCTCTGTTAGTTGCCAGACTGATGAAGAACTTTGTGAAGTTTGCCAGACCACTGTCTTGATTTTCGTGTTGAGAGCACCTCCTAATGGTCTGTGGGAGCAGGCCTGACACACATGCAGGTTCTTAATTTCATCTGGTTTATGCTGAATTCAATGAAATCAGTGTGGAAGGATTATTTTTTGGATTTCAAAACAATCTTTCCCATTTAGAATTTGATCCATTCTGCCCAATCCAGTGCTTAATCTCTATGATTTTAATCAGCAAAAATGAGAAATCCTGCCTGAAAAGCTTCAAATAATCAGTTGCAGAGGAACCACTGCCAATCTTGGAAGGGCCAAACCTACCATATATCATGGTTATTTTCCTTTGGCCTTTTGGGAAAGGTACATCTACTTACCTTGTAAACTGTCGACTTTCTTCATGTACTTCCATTTCTGTGCTTTTAAATTCATTCAATTCCTTCCGTATTGCTGCCTAACAATAATAAAAAAGCAAACACACAAACATAAGGAAGGTAAAAACTTAGAAAGCAACATACAGAAACAAGGATTTACTCCTTGTGAGTGCTGAGTATGTTAGTCTTTATTATTTTCTGTTCACCTTTCACTAAAGTTCATTCAATAACTCCACAATTCTTGCATACTTTTAATTCCAGAACAAATGACTCTTTTAATTACGGTTATTTGGAGAAGTAAACTTTTTTTTTTTAACATTAGAAAATTTCTTAGGACAAGAAAAAAAATCCCCACTGAAATATGGCACTTGCTACAAAGGAAGTAGGGAAAGGGAATCTGTCACCTTTGACAGCCACCTGTTTAGTATGCATCTGCAAACAGATTATCACAGTATATAGCCCTGGAGGGGCAGATGAGTCACCTGTCATGCATAGCAATTGTGCAGACGGCAGGCTTCCTGTATCTCCTGATTGGAGAAATGAGTTCAGGAATGCAAGATGAATGTTACTTCTCAAATGGAAATTAGTCACTCAGTTTGATCAATTTTATGTAAAATGACATGAAGTGTTTGGACATTCCCGGCCTGTGTTTTTAGCTGGCAGATAAGAGAACAGCAGAAATTCAACACACTTCAAAATGTCAATTCTTGTTGCCTATGTAAAAAGTAGCAATCAATTTACTTCACCATGTAAGCCATATAATTTTCTAAAAGGTCAGCGCTCTAAACGCACAGGTACTACTATAAAGACTTCTGGTTACAACATATGACATTATATACCCTCATGCATTATATAACCTCATGATTCAGTGAGATACAAGTTATTCTCTCTCTTTTCTCCCTTCCCTTTCACTATTTTAAATAGAAGCAATATCACTTCAATAATACTTGAAAAAGGCATCTTATTAAGAATGCATATCTTTCAAGATAGGGCAGCGTAACAGTGTGATAATATTACACAATGTCACCAAAATTGTGACTTATAAATTATAAAACTTATGTTTCAGCAGGAGCTGGTCTTGATTAACACCCAATGATATGTAGCACAAGGCTGCTTTAATCGTAGTGATAGAAGTATAGCTCAGATATAATACAATTTTTAAGCATGTGTCATATTGCTAGCTGAGACAAGAAAGTTGTGAACCCACAAAACTGGTATAGTGTTTCTTTCCCACTGATGTGTTTCAATTTGACCTACAGAGTACGCCTCCAGGTGAGGCAGGGGAAGAAGAACAAGTACTGGGAGTCTCTGGGTGCTGACAGACATGCAGCTTCCCGCTATAACTCATGGCACTTCACAGGGAGTACCATGAGTTACAGCAACACCCTCCTCCCCCAACCCAACAGACATTTTCTGTTGGGTCTGGGGGAAAGAGGAGGTGGGTGGGAAATCGAGCTCCAGTTTGGAACCAGCTGTGTGTCTGCAGCCTCCCTCCCTTGGCTTTTCATGATGGGTAGGGGGGGAAGGGAGAGGAGGAAGCTCAGGCTGGGCAAACCCCAGCCTGAGCTTCTCCCCCTCCTATATTGAAGACAGGCACTGTGAGTACCTGTTCATTATAAAATGGATAGAAGCTAAAAAAATTTTTTCAGATGGTAAGTGCCTCTCAACTATTAGGCCAGAAATGAGCAGATTACTTGCAGGACTATGTACAGACAGTCAAAAAGCCCACAGCTGAACCTATTCAACATTCACAGGTTAGTCTAAACTGTGTACACTGAACCAATAACCAAGTGAACAGACATCACTTTCCATTCTGGAAATGCAGTCACATGCTTTCAGTGGCCCAGGCCAGAAGCCGGGGGATGCTAGAGTATGCCTCCTTGCTGGGCTGGACTAGACAGCTTGGGCCAAGGCTAGTTCAGCCACCCTGAGAGGCAGAGTTTTGTGGAGGAGGTACAAAGCATCCTGGGATGCCAGGAGACTATGAGTTAACTTGAATCTGGAGAAGATCTAGGACAGAAGTTCAATAAACTGATTTAAACTAAATCAGTTAAGCCTGATACTACCATCCAGGTTTATATTAAACTGGTTTTGGCCATTTTGAAAGCGGTTTATGTGTACTGAACTTCTGTTGTGTTACAGATTTGAACTGGTTTCTGAACACTTATACTGTTTTATGTGTAATTTCTGCCTCTAGCCCATGTGAAAAACCTCCATTGACAATTATTAAAAGCTTATCAACCATCAAGTCCCTCTTATTTCATTGGTAATGTGGCACTCTGATCTTCTTGGTTTTGTCTACGTGATGGGATGATCTGATTTCAGCTATCTATGCCAGGTACTAGTGTAGTTTGCCACAGTGGAGGTGCTATCTGCACTGTGGACATGTAAGTGAAGACAGCTGTCCTCAGTTAAAAAGCACTGGACTCATCTAAGTATGTTTTGTGATAGCCTATATAGATGATACAACATTTTCTATTTTTTATAAAATGTGGTCCCAAGGCAATGGTTGAAGAACCAACTATTACTACTACTATACAAGTCCTGCCAATTTCTTTCTTGGGGGGTAGGAAAAAAGAACAGGAGAGCTGTGTACTTTAAAAAAATAAAATCTTCTTATGTGTCATTAAAAGCAAACAAAATGTTTCATTTAGTTCCCTCCAGAAAGTCAGAGGAACTGGCAATTTACTAGAATAACATGCTTCCTGAAAGAAACACTTTGGACAACAATAAAATGGTCAAACTGTAACTTTTCAGAGTCCTAATGGCATAACTCAGCCTTTCCATTTGCTGCCTTTGTACAATAAACAATACAACGTTCAGGGTGTGCTTTCCTTCCACCTCCTCCCCAACCTTACATGAATCTATTCAACATACCCCCTTCTCTGTGCATTTTAGACATAGTCAACAGCAGTAGTCCTTCATGGCATGGAAGCAGCATTTTTCATACCAGTTCGGTATCTATTCAGCAAATGTCTTTGAGGATTCTCTATGATTTTTCAGTGGCCTATGTTGCAGTTGATTCTGAGATGCTGCCTCCATAAGCTAACAAGGGGATATGAATCATTTTATAGTTCATCCAGCCATTCTTTTCAGATTCATAGTGACGGAAGATGGCATTGGGTGACCACTCCTCCTATGTGGCTATCCTCATAGGGCTTAGTTTTGATTTCTCTGCTGTGTAACATCCATGAAACCAACTGGGGAGATTATGATGCAGTATGACAGTGGTTACCCAAACTGGGAATTGTGGTTCCAAGTGAGGTTATGAGCCTGACTGAAATTAAATTAAAGGAGGTGAGTCATGGGCCTGGAAATGCAACCAGAAGTATGGTCACCACCAGACAAGTTTGAGACTTGTAGTAACATGGGTGGCAGCCTATTCAGTGACAGTTCTTGTTCCCCTTTTCATCAGGCTTAGATGTACCCATCTTCAGGGTCCCCAAATATATGGCACAGACAGACCCTGACCAAAACCAGTTAACCTGAGCTCTAGTCAGAAAAAAAAGTTAAGCAGGCTGATAAGCAAAAGTATTCTAAGTCACAGCTCTTTCCTCATTTGAAGTTGTCTGGCTGGCCTGTTTTCAAAGCAGTGAGTAAACTCAGATGCCCCATTGCACAGAAACATGCATGGATGGCATCCATGTGCAAAACAACCCTTTTCATCTGTGGCTGGCATGGAAAACCTTTTCCTCTGATACAGACTCTCTTCTCATTCATTTAAGTTTTATGTACTATGTAACTAGTCTATGGGGTAAAGACACAGGATTTGGGAGTGGAAGGCAAAATGCATGCAGCTGATCATCTGACAATAGTAATGAAGGTGCCAACATATAACCATGAGCTCACCTATCCCTCTAAGAATACACTTCACTCTAATGAGCTGTAAAAGTGGCCAGTTTGCAGGCTTTTACAGAAACTTTGGTTGAACTCAAGGGTGTGCATATATAACTGCTGATTACTTCAGAACAATTTGTAAATGAAAGATATTTAGCCCTTAATTGCCAAAACTGAACTGGCAAGTGCAATTCTAACAGGCACCTGAGTGGGTTCTGCTAGCTGTGGACAATGAATGCATTGTCCAATCTCACTGCTTCTAGAAAATGTGTGTTGCCAGCATGGAAGGACTGAGAATTAGATGGGAGAGAAACATTCTGAAAGTTAAAGTGCTAAAAATTTCCCTTATACAGTAATTGGTATTTACTGCTTGCCTTGTCTGCGGGGGTTAGCCTGGCCCATGGCTTGTCTGCACGGCGATCATAGTCTGGGGAATCTGTAACCTCCACATACTCGTTAAAACGTAAGATTCTTCTTGCCTGAAGCTCAGCAACTGTGGGCCGCAGACTGAGCTGTGAACAGGAAGTGGAAAACAGTCAGTGTAATAGCCAAAGTAAAATAAAATAAAATAAAAATAAAAATAAAGTTTGGGGTATAATGTAACCTCCAGGGAACTTTAGTGGTATTTCTGAACAGGGTCAATTTCAGGTGTCTAAAAAAAGGCTCTGCCTTGGGAGAACTGCACAGGCACTGGAAAGCAGCATGACCTAGTTTCTTCAAATAATTTTAAAAAAATCTTTGTCAGCCAGGTCACAAACATCTTGACAGACCATCTCTGGAACATTACATTTTACTTTGCAGCAGTAGGCATTTTCCCCTCACTGGCCTGTAGATGAGACTGTGTTAGCAGTTACACAATCACCTAGTTTTTAATAAAAATGAAATAAAATAAAACCATAGCAAAACAAAACCCTCCAAAAAACAGAACAGCATTTTAATGGGTTTGTTTAACTAAAAACTAAAAGATTTGTTTCCCTTAAAACATATGTGAATCAGAGATTCTGTCTTTATTATTATGATGCTGAACTGAATGATTACAGTCACCCCACTCAGGGTTCAAAGGAACTAATTAGAACTAAGGGCTGTCATATTAAGCTAACAAAATACTACCACTACGCCTGTATTTTTGTAAGTTTGGCAGCATTTCAAATTCTCAGTTATAACACGGGTCCTCCTGCCTCTAAAACATATTGCAGAACTGAAGAGTGCAAAGAATGATCGATGGTTCAGAAGATGAAAGACTGAAAAGACTGGTATTGTTTTAGAGAGTAGACAAATAAGATTTGCCAAAAGCTAGTAGTGAGGTAAGGCAGGAACTTCTATTCTTGCTGGGTATGTTTACGTTGTGTTCTCAGCAGGGACCATCCTCGCTCCCCAACAAGGCATGCCCCAGGCATGCTGTGCCTACCCATTGCTTTTTATAAGCCGACCTAGAAATGTGACAAAGAAGGTACTCCAGAAGCTTCCTACCCATGGCACCTTGGTTTCCAGTGTGCTTGAGGGTGGCTACTACAGATGACCCCAGAGTGACTTCACCAGCACTAGGGAGTTTGCTACAGAAGGTCTCCTTGAAGAGAGAGGCAGGAAGAGTTAGGTAATGGATTTAAGAGATCCAGAAAGATGGCTGAAGGACATTGCAATTCCAGAGCCAGTGCCACTGCCAGCTTTTCCTCTGCTTCCACCTGTGAGGTGTCTGTTCAGGCAGGACTGCTCACTATTGAGGCTTCCACCCAGGTCCTGGTTTGGTGCTGCGAGGACTGTGGCTGGCAGGTTCCTTCTAGTGACAGACAGGTGGGAGGACTGCCTGTGATGTGAGCAGTGCCTCCTGGGGGTTTCCCTCAGGGAGCAGGTCAGAGAGCTACAGGAGGTGGCGAGGCTCTGAAACATCCTCTGCCATGAGCAGTTCATTGATTTGATGCTGGAGGAGACCTCTTGGACTGAAGAGAAAGGGGTGCCATGGGCAGCGCTGGAGAAGAAAGAGGAAATGGACTTCCAGGAAGTTAGAAGCTGGAAGCTTGTGGCCTCTGGCAGCAAGCAGAAGTTCTCATCCTCACCTGCAGCCGCTTGCCTGGAGAACAGATATAGAGCCCTAGCAACAGAGGAGAAGGAGCATGTTCTGTCAGAGGAATAGGACAAGTCAGGCCTCCCTAAGGTTAGAAGGACAGAGATCACTGCCACCAGAAGGAAGACTTGGTACTGAGTGGCTAATCTATAATTGATCTCGGTCAATACTAGCCTAGATTGACCTTATGTCTGATCTGCTGTGGTGATTCCTGGACTTCTAAACCATAACTGAAATCTGGGTTTCTATTCATGTAATGGAGAACTAAAAAGAGCTCTCACCTGCCTGATGTGCATTTGGGTACAGGCAATATAGGCAAAATTCTGAGTTTGGGGACTTGTGTGCCTGCTGCTTCATAATCACATATCTTATTAATTCTAGGTGATATCTGTATGTGCAGAAGTGTGCAGAAACATATACTTAAATGGGTGTGTGTATAGATACCCTAGATCAAGGATAGGCAAACTTTTCTGACCGTGGGCCAGAATGATCTACCACAGGTCAAGGGTGATTGGGTGGGTGGGTGCTAGAATTCGGTTACTGCTGCTGCCACTTTTCTCACCAGCAGCATGGGGAAAGTGTCCACAGCCAAAGTCCCATATCTGCAGGCTGGTTCCTATGCCTCCTCAGGCCAGATATGGCCAGTGGGCTGTAGGCTGCCAATTGCCATTCCAGATATATATATAAAGGTCAGTCAAAGTAATACCTTCTATTGTTTATCTGCTAAGCAGTAAGACAGCTTCCACATGAGATGCTTCTGCAAGATCCTGAAAATAAAGTGGGAAGACAAAATACCAAACACAGAAGTACTGGAGCATGCAGAACTGACACACTTAGGGCTCACTTAGTTACTGTGCAGTACCACATGTGTAGACACCTTACTGTACAGTAACACTATGTGTGAGGACTGTCTTGGAACTAACTTTAGTTCCAAGTCAGAGTTAGTTCCAAGACAGTCCACACACAGCATTAATGCGCTTTAATGCCTGCACATGTAGACTCCGGCCTATTCCCACTTACTGTGCGGTAACTTTAAACTGGAGTAAATGCAAGTGTCAATACACCCTTAGAAACCACTATCAAGAAGAGAAGGTTGCGATGCCTTAAGCATGTCAGAAAAATTGGAGGAGACCATATCCCCAAGAATATTTTGTATAATGAGATTTGAGATGGCTCTAGAAAGCAAGGTGACCCTCTAGGGCGGTACCATGACACGTGCAAAAATGATATGAAGTCATTCAACTTCAGTGTAGAAGGCTGGAATGAGTGAACAGAATCCTGTCCAATCTGGAGGGAACATCTGGCCCTGGGTGCAGCTCAACATGAAGCGGCTTTCATGCAGAGGATGGAAGCAAAATGAGAAAAAAGGAAGCAACGTGCTGTAAACTTGGACTCCAAATCAGACAACCTATGGATCTGTGAAACTTGTAACAAGCTGTGTCACTCTTGAATTAGGCTTCTCAGCTATAAGCAGATTCATCAGGCCCCTTACTAGACCTCTTACATATATGCCATGATCCAGAGGGTCAATGGTTGCCTATATAGTAAGCCATGGCCATGAAAGTTTCTTCTTGTTGACTTCTTGCCTAAGGGGCCACAGTCAACCCAGAGGTCTATGCCAAAACTGAAGAAACTGAAGCATTATTTAAAAATCCCCTTGCAGTATAGACGTGTCTGAGGTACTTCTGTACAGCAGTGCTCTCCCACACACTAGGTTGCACACCACAGAAGCAGAGGCAATCTCATCACTGATATGGACTGCGCTGCCACATCCTCTGTACAGCCTTGAGGATGAAGGCTTGACTATGAGAATGACTACTTTGGGGTGAAAGTGAAACGATAGAGTGTTGAGCAAGAGTGGCTGCACAACAAAGGCAAGTACTTTTACATCACAACTGAATGGGACCTGGGTTTCGTGATAGACCACACAATGAACATGAGCCACCTATGCGATGCCATAGCTGGCAGAGCTAATCAAACACTGGCATGCATCTACTGAGGCATCTCAAGCAAGGCTAAAAATGTCATCCTCCCACTCTACTTGGCCTTGGTGAGACCACAGCTGGAGTACTGCGTCCAGTTCTGGGCACCACACTTCAAGAAGGATGTGGAGAAGCTCGAGAGAGTCCAGAGGAGGGCCATGCATGATTAGAGGCCTAGAGACCAGGCCATATGAGAGGCTGAAAGACTTGGGACGGTTCAGCCTAGAGAAGAGAAAACTCAGAGGGGACTTGTTGACAGCCTATAAGTCTATCAGGGGCATACATCAGGGCCTGCAGGAGCATCTATTCACAAAGGCCCCCGGGGAGGACAAGAAACACAATGGGCACAAACTGATTGAAGATTGCTTCAGACCAGACATAAGAAAAAACTTCTAGAGATCTTCAAAAAACGTCTTGATGTTCAACTTGCTGACCCCAGCAATCTGACCCCAGCAATCTTTCCTGCCCAAGTGCAGGGAGGCTGGATCTGATGATCTGTAAGGTCCCTTCCAGCCCCTAACATCTATGAAACATCTGGAAACACGACCTTATTCACTAGTAGAAAAGGCCATTGATACAGAAGGAAACTAGGCTGAAAAATAGCTGTGTGGTCAATGATAATGTACACATTTTCTGTGCAAGTTTATTATTCTTTTTAATAGCACTGACTGAGGAAAAAAATATAAGGCATTACTTTCTGATTGACCCTCATATTGCAAATATGTGTAGACTTATTTTTTAAGGCTTTAAAAGTTTCTCATAGGTGTCACAACCCAAAGTTGTGATTTTTTGTTTGTGTGCGCGTTTCGGCACCGCTAAATTATTTCCCGCCAATTTGATGCTTTCTTTGCACAGTAGAGTTCTCTGCTGCTAGAGAGAACTCTGGTGCAGCAGGGGATTTCCCGCCGGATTGCAGCTTCTTTGCAGTGTGCATCTCTTTCTTGCAACGTAGTGATACACGCTGTAAAGAAGTTCCCGCCATTTGTATTAGGATTCGCGCCACGTTATTGGCCCATTCCTAATGTAGGCACACATGGCGGCTAGCGATTGGCTTGCTAGCTGTACAAAAGGCTTGGGTAATTTCCGCCCAAGCCGGAGGAGGGAGGATGAGAGAGATTCTGTGTGAAGATCTCCAAGCACTGCGGACCCTCGCGGACCCGGCGCGCCTCTCCTAAGCAGGCAATAGAGGCAATAGAACCGAACCTACGGAGCTTTTCGCTTCTCGCCTCTCCCCGTCGCCGATCGCAATCCTAGACGTATCCCTTTCCTGTAACTTCGGACCCGTGGAGCCTAGCAAACTCCAGGGGAAACTTATTGGACCCGCGGAGCCTAAGTAACTCCGGGGAAACTTTTCGAACCCAACTTTACCGGACCCGCGGAGCCTAGCAAACTCCGTGGGAGCAATCGATTTGTCAGAGTCCTCCAACGAGGGTTCAAGCGGGAGCTGTGCCTGGAAACCTGTCCAGCCTACACCAATGCCATCTTTGGGTGTAAGTAAATAATCTTTTCAATCAACCATTACGCCTCCGTAACTAATTCTAACTCACGTGCGCTAAACCGCCCCGCGGTTCTCTCCAGCCCCGTGTGCCCGGGCTGCTGGCCACAGCCCGTGTGTGCACCGAAGACGGGTCCGATACGACCCCGGTTCGCCCCCGGCTTGCCCATGGCGGCCAGAATGGGATTGGAATCACCACCGTGCATGGCAACGAGGGCGGGATCGGGGCCCGGCCCACACAATAGGAACAGAGAACTGGAAAGGATCAATTTGATTATCAAGTCCAGTCCCCTTTGCCCATTATTTAGACTAAAAGAGACACCCAAGAACTTAGAGAGATTAAAATCCAAAACTGTAACATTGATAAATTACTGTCTAGGACACAATGATAAACATTTTGTATACTGTGATCCTACTTTCTGCTATGAATAATAAATAAGAGCTTGTACACTGCCTGTTGACAGAGTTTTATATTGCACTGTCTTATGTGATAATATTCATTCTGATCTTGGTAATTAATGCTAGTGATTTAATTTATCCTCTACGAGTGAAGATTGTGCCATTAAGGGAGAGATGCTGAGAGATACAGGGCATCGCTGAAGCACAGCAGGTGGGATTTCCAACAGTACTCAATATACAGCTCCCAATGAGGTCAATGTGGGTTTTACCAATGTACCATTGACTTCAGTGGGAGCAGAATTAGATTAGTCAGGAGCAGTTTTGAAAGTATTACTCACCATCTCCCAGAAGTATCAGCAAACTTCTCCCTTTCCTTTCAAAGGAGAGGTTTTAGAAAAATGAAGCATGTGCTTCTAGCCTAGCTAGTGTATAGGAAACCTGTGGTGGCTCTATGAGCCCTGCACCTCTTCCATGCCTCTTTGGAAAATCCCTTAGTTAGGGAAAGTGCTGGGACAAAACATATGGTTGCTCCTGCCTGGTACAGGAGGGTGGTGGTATTCAGGAAGACAATTGATGCTTTTTCCCCACACAAAAGGTAATCATAATTTGGTTCAATATTTATTTCCATGATTCAGACCTTGATTGCCTTTTGGAATATTGTAATTTATGGAAAATTGGACAGACTGGAGTCACAATGCAGAAGAATTTGGTCCATTATCTCTTAAGCAGATTTCACATTTTGGAGGCTGGGGGATGGGACAAGGAAGTTTGTCACTAGAAGTGGGTAAAGAAAAATTCTCATCCTTTATTATAAAAATGAGGACAATATACATAAAACATTTTATCACCTTTCTACTGAGTCTGCGCTTCAGTTCCCTCCTAGCTTCCTGTTCCTCTTCTTCATTCTTCTCTGTTTATGGAAGAGAGAAAAAAGGGATGAATATTTAACATATATGTGTGCACAGTATATTTCTCTAGACAGAAAGCTTTAAAGCTTAGAATATTGGCTTATGGTTATTCATATTTTATTTTTGGGCTCTTATTTCTACCTATCCTCTCTCCTCCCCAGCTCAGTAGTCTTTTATAGTTACTGTCTTATGCTAGCAATATAGCAGAGAATTTCCACCCTGTGAAAATACATGCGTAACTGATTCACTTACCTGCCAGGAGACTACTGCCTTTTCCCAGGGTCCCAGTTACTTTACACTAGAATCAGACTATAACTGTGTCTGCTAGGGCTAATAAAATAGTTTGCAGTGAATAATTCATCTAAGCAACCCAGCCTCTCTTTTCTGCTTATAGAACAATGAGAAGCAGAGAGTGCTGGAGTGATATAGCCACAATGCTCCAGAAAATATATGAGGGAAGAATGTTTCTGGGTGATATATCCAGAAGCAGAGCTCAAATTTTTCAAATTTGGTTGCTACTGGAAATTATTCACTGAATTATTTTAATTTTTTTTTATTCCATGGCTTGGTCATTTCTTGCTCTCTGTTGTTACTTGCTTTTCAGTATTCAAGCTCTTTTTATTAACTGTGATTGACCAGGTGGATTGCAATGTATTTTTTCTGTGCCCTATTTGGAGGAGGCAAATACCTGCACATGCAAACGCATAATTTCTGAATATATTTGTGCTTCTGTCTGAAATTTGCTTTCCACAAACTTTGTGCCTGTCACACTTGATTGCCTGAATGTCTGTAGAAAACAAACCTAAAAAGCAATACAAATACAGTGAAGCATTTTTTTTTGATTGATGATTGTTTGCAGACATTTATTTGCATTATTTCTACAGCTTTACTGCTTATGTGAAAGTTTAAAGCCACTGGGCTGTATGTGAAAGTTTAAAGTCACATTTCACTAGGGCTAAATGATCTCATTAGAAGAAGAGGCTGGCTGAATGGAAAAGTTCAGTTTTAGATCCTAATTTCCCCAAAGTCACAATTTTGAATTGAGAGTTGTGGTTCAGGAACAACATTAGTTCTTAAGTTTATCTACCATGCACATGACAAAATTATGTAAGAACAAGATTAAAAATCCATGGGTTTGATTCTTGACTCTTATGTGATTAGTCCCCATCCACTAGGACCAGGCAAAGCATGTTAGCATGCAGTTGGGTCAGAAAAGGGTTTGCAACTTGATTGAGTGCTAAGCATAATAACGTTGTTAAAAACTGTCCTTCTGTCTTTGGAGCTACATGAGTCACTGTAGACAGATCACTGTCAAAAACTTGTAAATGTCCTTTAATGATGCAAAAGCTGATGTATAAGAAACACGTAGAGGGAAAAGAAGGGAAGATGGGGGGAAGAGAACAATTCAACAACACAAGAAAGAGCTTTGGACAAAATCAGAAACAGAATTAATCAGCTTTTATAAAAGTTCTGGCACCAAACCTCCAACTTCAGTTAGTTCACTCAAGTCACACAAAAGCACTATAGAGGGTTGATTAATATTGAAATTATTTTTATTTTTGAATTATTAAAATAATGTAATGCTTATTAATAGCCTCTCTTCTGAAGCCCAAATCCCTGGACAACATACTCCTGAAGAGGAGATGTGAACAGACAAAGCTAGAAATATTGTGGAATTTAGTACAAACCTAAACATTTTTAATTTTCACTAATCTTTAAGAAAGTTGCGGAGTACATAAAGACACTGAGTTTTGAGTGAGTAGTGTTCACATGACTCCTTTAAGTAACCGATTAAAAAATACCATTTTAGGGTATTTGTAATAATCCCACCTGGGACTGACCTACCTATAGTATTTCTTTGCAATCAATAACCATAATATTTAATGAAGCAAGACCTAATTATTTGGGGATTCATTCACTTTGGACTCAGCTTGCCTACAGGAGGTTGTCCCTGATGGGATCTCTGTTGGAAGCACTTAATAAAGAGACTGTGACTGAACACACACTTTTTTTGTTGCCTGTTTCTGTTATTTTCTTTGTAGAATAAATGATCTATTATTCATAACTTTGTGCTTTCTTGTCTAAATCACTGTATCTCATAAGGGAGTAGTAAGAACTTTTATATGAGAAATAATGGGATCACATCCCTGACATTATATTACAAGAAACAGTTATTAATAATTCAACCTATCTGATTTTTGTTTCACTAGACCATTATAGTTTGGGGGAATAAAATTACTTGGTACTTGGCACAGTTCAAGTTGGCCTGTTAAAGCTATTTTGGTTCATTGAATCTTAGCAGATGAAAGAAATAAAGGTCACATGGCAGAAGGTTGCTAACATGTGCACATGTTTGTGGGACCTGATCTATGATCACGTGATTACTTTTAAGCCATGTGACCATAGATTGGGTCCCTGCTTGTGCACATATTCGCTGGTGCAAGAAACCATGCCAGGAACATGATCTAAGTAAGTCAGGGTGGCGGGAGGCACAGGTGGGATCAGTGGGCAGGGCGCAGGGAGAAGAGTCAGTGGGTCCACATGGGGGGGTTGGTGGCCCCAGCGGTTTTTTGGCAGGATTGGGGGGAAAGAAGGGGGAGGCTCATGGGTCTACAGGGGTGGCTGTCTGTTCAGGGTTGGGGGGTTGGAGGGCTAAAAATAGCCTGGCAAGGTTGGAGGGAAGCGGGGGCGGGGGGAGTGTAGGAAAAGTATAGCCCCAGGACTGGGGCCCAGCCTCAGGGCTGTGCTCCAAAAGTGTACATACATTTGGTTTATCAGGCACAGGTTAGCCCAATCTATGTAGTGCACCTCCTTAGGTGAACTAAGTTAGGTCAGACAGGCTATTTTTTGCCTGATCTAAACTCCCCAAACACACGTGTAGAATTCAGCACTTAGATCAACCTAATTAGGGTTGGGTTGATCTAAGTGCTGAACTGTACATATGTGTACTGTACCTATGACCTTGGTTAGGTCCAGCTATGTGTAATGTCTGTATATGTCCTTAGATTCAGAACCAGGCCTGCTGGGATAAAATGGAAGCCTTCATTCAGACAAGAGGCTGAAAATAAAGGGACAAGAGTTTCTTGTTAGTTCTTAGGCAGCTAGCTTAATGCAGCTCTTGGAGGAAACGGACTAGAACATTTGGAAGCTGATCTGTCAAAAAAAAAAAAAACTCCACCAAAAAGGGTCAGGGACTAATTCTCAGGCAGAGCAATTATATCAACAAGGAATAGGATGGTTACTGCAGGAGACCCTGGATCAGGGGAAAAGACAAAGTTTATGAATTGAACTTGTGTTGAACTGTTTTATTTTTCAGAATAAAACTGAGGCTGTGACGAAAAGGAACTGAAATCTTGTGGCAGCTATCAGGGCATTGGCTGCTGAGTTGGTCCACTGGTTTATGGCCTTTGACACCCCTATTCTATTGCTAAGATACCCATTTCAAACCTACAAAGAATACCAAACATTAGTTATGTGTAAGTGCTGTACACACACTATCCTTAAAAATTCAAAGCAACAAACAGCTACTGTGTTTTCTTTAATTGGATGCATTTTATTTTTTCTTTCTTTAATTGGATGTATTTTTTTTCAAAAGCACCTAAGTGATTTAGAAACATAAATCCCACTGGAAGAACTTGGTATTCTTATTCAATTAGGCCTTTTTTAAACACTCACCCATTGAGCCAAATCCTGGCTGCAAGCATAAAAGCTTTCTTGCCCAGGCAACATTGCCCTTGCTCATAATACAAAAGAGGCTTAAATGGGAATGCCTAATTAGGCTCTCTTCTGTCCTAGGGGCAGATATCATCAGTATAAGGTGGATAAAACAAACATAAGGTTAACTCCAACTCCAACTCCTGAAATGTCCTTCCACAGCTCCACCTATGGAAGCCTTGTGAAATGTTCTCCTGAGGTTTAAAGGGAAGCTGAAATGTGATTGCACAACCTATGGTTTCCTTCTTTTTCCAGCTGCAGTTTCTGGGGCATGCATGAATGTAGAGACCAAGCCAGATTTTGGTCCCAGAATTTTAAGCTGGTATCACTTATAGTGACCTTGAAGTAGAAAACATTACCAGCATTACTGCTGCTGCACATTTTGGCATATCAGACCCTGTCATCTCCTATGTTAGAGGACATTTAATTGATAACAGAAAGTAAGAAAAAGAAGAGACAAATCTTTCCACATAATAACTGTTCTGTTTTCAACTATAAAGTAATCTAGGAGTGTAAAACTGAACTTTCCACTGTGTCCCTGTGGGGATTAGCTATGTTTAGATTACTTTGTAAACTTGCAAGGGAAATGAAAAAGAAAAGACAAACAAAGCACTAGGGGTTTGGAATGCTGTGGAAAGCAAAGGCAGTTTCTGTTTTCTGGTTTTACATAGAAAGATGTAATCATTAATATTCCTTAACTAACACCAAGAGCTACATCATGTTTCTAAAAAGCCACTCTTGGCAAGAGGACAGGTACACAGTCCAAAAAGGCTCACTACTTTTTACAGCTACAGAAAAAAACCCACAATCACTGTAAACTAGAGTCCTTGGGAGAGATGAAAATGCTTTCTTGCTGTAATGCAATACTATAATTGATCGAAGGGTGTATATCGACATAGGATCAAAGCCCGTATACAAGGAACCCATTTGTGTTAAAAAACATGAATCTTTATCTAGGGGCCAGATGCAAATTATACCCACAGGCACTTCCACTCAAGTATAGCAACACCTGCAAAATTAGATGCCTTGCCTCAGGCAGATGATCCAACTAAGCAGGACCTATCCAACTAGGTTCCCTGTAGTAAATGAACAAAGATAGGCACCTTTGAAGGGTGAGTGCCCAAACATTGAGCACGGAGGTGCCTAGAGTGAGCCAATAGGAAAAGGTAGGCACAGGGGTGTGTCAGATCTCCTGTCTTTTCTCTGAGGTTGGGTGCTTGGCTCAGGGCTACTCCTAAGGGACCATCATCATCTCAGGACCTAGAGAACTCAGAGGGAAGGCAACTAACACTTACAGAGAGCAGCACTGAATTCACAAAGCACAAGAGCTAGAGCAATGGTAATGGTGCTGTACCTTCTGCCAAATGCTTCAGAGATTATCACACATGCCCAAGAAGTGGGAGACCTAGGTTTTAGGCCCACTTTAGTCTAAGGAAGGTCCACATCTCTCCTTTCTTGGGAGAGCGACCTAAGGACCAGGTTGTAAAATAGTCGGGATGGAGAGGCACCTACCACGCTTTCTGCTCATCCTGGGCCACAGCCAGCTATGAGTGTAAGACCATGGAGCCAAAGAGAGAAGTAGCAAGTGAGAGCTTAGTGATGAGGACAGTCCCGTGAGAGGAGGGAGTTCTTCATACTGGTCCCTGATGCCAGGGTTATTTCTGTTTTTTAATCAATGGCTGTCTAATGTGAAATGCATACACCATCCCAGGAGCTGTGGCTACTTAATAGATCAAGGCCTGAGGTGGATAAGAGGTGTCTTCTAGCTCCAGTTTGGATTTCACTGGCACTTAGGGAGCTAGATACCTAGCTACTCTATCTGGATCCCTCTCAGCATACTCAGAGCCAAAATCCAGGTGCTTAGGGAATTTTCAGGCCAAAAATGGAGGTATCTAATGAGTCTAGGAACTAAGCAATTTTACAGCTGCTGAAGTGGGTTTGGTGTGGATCACTTTTTGTGAATTAGGTACCCAAATTCTGGCCAGGCCTTGGTTCAGCTTAAATCTGGCACAAACAACAGCTTAGATCTGGCCTTATAATAATTCATTCAGGTCACTGCTTAAATTGTCATATTTTCTTGATGCTTGTGTGGAAGCATACAAAGGTCTGGATGCTTTTATCAACTCATGCACATCTTTCTGATTTAAAAATCAGGCTTGAATCCCACATAACCATGCTCTATATCAGGAGTTTCTATACTTCAAACTATCACCATAGAGCCGAATTCCTGTGAATTTCCTACTTTAGCTTAGAATTATTTTTTTCAGATGACAAAACGGTTTGAGTTCCATTTAAATTTGAGGCAAATATTTGGTTCATTTCAAATTATCCTTTCACCTGTTCATCTATCCCAAACTTGTGTCAAAAAATAAATTAAAAAATTCTCCTAGTTGTAGTGCTGCTTAGTTTACATGAAAAAAACATTATCCTACCAGCCACACTATATTTAAAAATCAGCAGGAAGAAAGATTTATGAACGAATTTCTGACTCATTCGTAAGTATTGTGTACAACAACACAGGACTTTAAAAGAAAAAAAAAAAAACATTTCAGAAGTGTCCACAGGAAGAGGGCGGACTACACAATACATTTGGTTTAAGCACTGAAAGAACACATGGAAATCTGCATTAATAATGAGTTAGTTCAGATTTTATTCCATCAACTAGGCATCCAAAGGGACTTGGTCCCTAAATGCAATTCTATTCCATTCTGCTCAAATTCTGAAAGTCCATTAATGCATCCACTTGTACTACATGGTCGTTTTACCTTTAGGACTGAATCACAAAAAAGGCAACAAGGAGAAGGTGGCACCATCCATCTTGTGCCTCAACTGTTTTTATAGACTCAAGCAGGGTGGATCAGAATCATACTTCGGTGCCCAAGTCCATTTATATGCTCACTAAGTGTTTTTTAAATGATCACCTTCAATTTGAAATACATTATATTTTAAAAAATTAGTAAAAGTGGGAGCCACATGTGGCATGGACACACATTGGTTCCAGTGTATGTGGCTAATCTGTGGGCCTGATCTGGCCTACTGATCAGCCTGATGTCACTCATACTATATTATATTTTTCTGCACATATTTGTAGTCATATAATTGAATATTCCACATTATTTTCTTTTCCTCTGCTGCTTTGAGAAAGACCCATACAGACACCAAGAGAAAATGACTGGCTACATAGGGGAAATCGTGACAGTTACTACATAACAAAGTGCTGTCAAAGGTACAAAGTAAACCAACTGAAACAGAAAAGAATTCTTTTTGCTAGTCTCTATTAGCTACATTTAGGATGACTGCATAAATTTCTGTTCCTGGATGTCTCCCTGAAAATGGGACAAAAGTGTCATTTGCCTAAAATAATGTATGTCTGGGACGGGTGTTTAAAATGGGACTATCCGGAAAACAGGATGTATAGTTACTGCAGCTGTATCTTTGCTATTATTTTCAACAATAACAGGAAAAAAGGAAAAAAAGTGCTACATGTGGTTTTTAATTTGACTATGCAATTTTGCATGTTGGTAGATTAGCTGTTCAGAGCTACCTGGAGATGAGATGTGCGACTGAAATTCCCAAAGCCAGTGGGTATTGTTTGTGTCTTGCTGTGTTTTAGAATTATCTTTCTCATGTGGTTCAGCATTTGCAGACTACTTATCACATAAATATATACACACTTAATATTTGTCTTTATTATGTTTGACATCGTAATATATAAATTCAGAATTTTGCATGCTGAACATCTATTGAGATAATGTCTTGGCCAGGAGCTTGTTGAACCCTCTCCTGTGTACCATGGCACATAGCAGAAAACCAGAAGTTACAGTTTAAACAGTGGTGCTAAGTTATCTTTTGAGAGGCTGGATGAAGCAGTGGTATTTTATCAGCTTTAATGGTTTTTCTGAAAGCCAATAACTTTTTTTCCAGTTTGTTGGCTGGGTCACCTGATGTTGCCAATATCACTTAGATTTCACTGGACGTGTAATCCATGCTTCCTTTTCTTCCTCTCTTCGATCAGCATGTTGCATTTAAGTGTGCCATTTAAGTGTGCCAAGATGAAATACTAAAAATCATGGACTAAATATAGACATTGGATTTTTGACACATTATAATCTGCCTGACAACTGACTCCCCAGCCCAGCCTCTGGCTTCTTTACTTTTCATTCCCAGGGAGAGCACACACTAACTGCTGAAACTTCCTTAGCCTGACGAAGGGTTTTTGAACCAGAAAGCTTGCTTAATAACTATTCTCCAACTATTTGGGTTGGTCTAATAAAAGATGTCAGATTCACCCAAGAAACCTTGTCTGCCAAGATGAAATCAAGGCATGAAAAAGCTGACTGTGAGTTTGAAACTGTAGCACTACACATACTGTATCATCCATGTGAAGGTGAGAAGATTGCCAGATGATTTTTTGTTTGGTTGCAAAGTGTGATAGGGTTTCCAAGAGTACTATCGTTCCAATATTTATTACCATAATTCATTATTGGTATTAGGAAGCACACATGGGATGCAAGCATTTAGAAAGTGAAACACACTTCCTGCTCCAAAGTACACAAGCAACAGAATAAAATGGAAGACCAACATGCAATCAAAATGTGTCTGATATACTTAATCGAATTGATTTTTAAAAATGAAATAATAACAATCAATAATATTCAGCTATACCGCCACCTTTTTAAGATTATTGGTCAAATTACTTGCAGAAATGGAAGATAAGTATCTCAAGGAAGGATTTCAAAGATGTAGTGGAAACCTTATGAATCAGTTTAGTGAGGGTGCTTTGAGGATGGAGGCACTATGGAAAAAGGCACAAATATATGCATGAGTGAAGCAGATATAAAAGTAAGCATGGCTAGCCTAGCATCTAGTCATGTGGAAATCTTCCTACTCTTTTCACTACAAAAGGAACCCACAAGCATTATTGCAACTTTAGAAAGGAAGTAATTTCTTGTAATTTCTCAGACATTTTCAAAGAATTGAAGCATACCTTATCCTTCCTCCTTCTGTCACTCTTTATAATACATGCACCCATTTCTGCCCTGACTTAGAGGGTCCATAAGATTTCCCTTCTTTCTCATAAAAGTTAGCGGGGATTAATTAAATAGCTCAAAAATACCTTTAAGCCACACCTAGATGCACGACTGATTTTAAAAACTTTAGTGGTAGATTCCACCCTCAGCCATATTCACGCAGCTTGCTGTGGGTATGACCAACAGCATGTTTTAGCCTGCTGAATGCAGCCTGTTTACAGTATGACCATCACAGGCTTACTGATGAGTTTGTTGTCAAAATACTTTCATCAGCATCATTTTTCTCCAGACAGGTTTCCTAATAAATCCAGCAGATGTTGTGCTTATGTGCTGAATAAATAACCATAATCTGCATAGAATACTTACGCTTTAGAATGTTTCTTTGCTCTAGCTCTTCAGTTGTGGGCCTCTGGCTAAGTCTCCTGCAAGAACAAATTAAATGACCAGTTAGAAATCAACAATCTATTAATCAAACATTAAAAATAAAAACTTAAGTTTATAACATAGCTCCTATAATCAATCTTCTAAATGGAACCATTAACGCTATTTTTTGTCACTGAGAACGAGGTGTGCAATCGCCCAGCTTATTTGCATACACAATTACCATGCCTGCATGCATAAAAATGGGTACGGAACAGGCACATATCTAACAAGATGAATAACTGGCCACATGGCCACGTAAATAATAAGCATGTGACTTCAATCATAAAACTGTGGGCAAACTTTTAAAGACTCCATTTTGGGATACAGTGGGCGCATCTACCCAAGATGCTAAATGCTCAGTAGACTAATTCTACTGCGCATTAGTGTATCACAGCAAAAGCTGTGTTAATGCACTAATGCACAGTAGAATTAGTCTACTGAGCATTAGTATCACTGACAAGGTGGATGCTGACACTAGTGTGCAGAAGTGATGGTTATTATAGGTACTAAACTTAATGCGCATTAACTACGGTGCATTAATGTAGGTGTAGATGTGCCCAGCACGTAAAAAGGACTTTATATAAAGCATCTATATTGTTGTGGATTATACTGTGTGATAGTAGGAACATTTTAAAACATTTTTAAAAGAACTTCTGCCCATTTTATTTTTTCTTAAATGCAAGGATTTCCCATTTCTTACTGACTGCTACATATATGCAAAGTCTGATTTAAATCAAGACTAGTTACTTATATGTAAAAATGTACCTAAGCATTTTTTTATGGTGAGAGAGGATTTAATTTGCAAACTTGTACACTGCAGAACATGGTTGGTATTGCCATTATATTTATTAAATGCATTTACTTCTGAGCTGAAGAGCAACAGGAGAAATTTCAACATGGAATTTAATTTTGGGTAGCTGTAGAAGTTAGAAGACCCAGACCCAGAGGTATCTCCTCTGTCTAACAAAACTCAGACTGGCCCCTCATCACTGGCAAACCTTAGTTGAGTAATTCAGTGAGGCAGGCTGGACGGCTGAAGCCGAGGAGCTGAGCTTTGCAAGATGGACTTTCTGGGTATGGAAGCAGAGGAGTCCATGAACACACAGAATTCCATTGGCTTTCACTGTGGGGCAGGAATCCGGTAAGGTGGTGCAGTTCACCGAGTTAATCAGATATTCATTACCCATCCCAAAATGCAGCCACCTCTGGAGCAGAACATGCCAGCTGTTACGTGGTACCAGCAACAAGAAGGAAGTGTAGGACAGGAATAAAGAACAACTTGCTCAGTTTAAACTATGAAGACAATGTAGATAACTCCATTGTTAAGAAAAGAGACCCTTGAATTCCACATTTTCACTTAATTACTTAAATCAAATTATTTCACTGGCTCTTGAGTACACACGCAAAGTGTTCACAGAGCTGGAAAAGCCAATTCCTCACCAACTCTTATTTTGTTCTTACAAAATGTTCTGTAATAGGAAAATGACAATTTGTCAACACTGCTACCTTTTTTTTTTTTGTGCAAAATTGCATTGTTTTTGATTAAACCTGCTTAAGCCTAGGAAGGGAGAGAAATGTCCACCCCCAACACCCAATGGCCAGTACTTAGCAAACTCACCCAGAATGCTGGAAACTCAGATTTGGAGCAGGCTGCTATCTCAGTGCTAAAAAGTCAGTCTCTTTTAGTTAGTATAAATAATTTAATATGCACTGGGGCAAAGAGAGAGTGACTTCATAACTCAGTGGCTAGGAAGCCTGGTTCAAATGCCTGATTGTAATGAATCCAGGCCTAGCTGGAGCTGATCAGGGCCCTGGCTGAGTCATCCCCAGAGTCCTCAGGAGGAGGCCCCATCCACACTGCCCTATATAAACTCAGACCAGCCAGCGGAGAGTTGTCTGAACAAACAGACTGCCTGGCTGCATCTCCTGACCTGTCTTGTTCCTACCTAGAGATCCCACTTGAACCCTGCCTAGCCTTGACTCTGACCTAAGTTCCAGCCTAAACTTGTACCTCCCTCCTGCTTGGATCCTTGCCAGTATCTGTCTGTCACTGCTCCTGCTATTGTGCTGCTAGGTCCCTTTCTTGATTGTTGTGTTCCTGTCTTGCTTGTCTCTGAGTGCTCCCTCCTCTGGCTTTGACTTTGTGGTATGACCAAGAGTTTGTCTTGACTCTGATTTCATCATGACCTCTGGCTTCTTACTTTGGACTCAGACTGATATTCCGCTTGATCTCAGTGGCCCTTACTCTAGCATGTCTGCTTGACCCACTACCCATGCGTCCACCCTAACGCTGATCTGGGGCAGGGACTAGAACCTAGTGCCTTAACCACTTTGCTATTGGCTATTCTGGGCTCTCTCTTTCTGTTTTTTTCACGAAACTTTTTCTAAAGGTTTACATTTGCTCCATGTACGAAAACAATCCAATGCTGAAACCTTGAATTTTTTTGCAAAATGAAAAGCTTGTTTTCCAGCCAGCTTGACCTAAAGTAACCTGCACCAAATATTGTGGCCCTCTTTAGGTTGTACGACAATGTTCTCGATTCTCTCCCCACCTTGCAAACCCACATTCAAATTGCAACTGATACCTTACTAGCTTCGTTCCAATCTGATGTCTGATTTCCTGCCTCTCCTCTTCAGATGTACGTTGCAAGATGTTTTTGTCTTCCAATTCTTTCTTAGATGGTCTGTTGCCAAGTTTGATAGCAAGAGTATCCCTCCGACGGATTTTACTTGCCAAAGAGCCTGAGGGAAAAAGGAGGAGGGCAGGCTTAGTTCATTCATGCTCAGGTTACAGATGCAAACTCTCAGCAAGGACTTTTATACATCCCCATAGCAGCCTCTTTCCCCACATGCAGGAGAGGAATTTTAATTAACATCAGAAGAAAAATAGTTTCAGCACAGCTCATGATGATTGAAGGCCGAAGTACAAAAGAATAAACTAACAGCCAAGATGTTAGAAGGCAGTGAGCGAAAATACAAGCATTGCCTGTCATCTGTGAAGCGATTTGATAAAAATCTGAAATCTGATATATTACAGGTTGTTTTATTTGCTTTCAAACTCCATGCTTAGCAAATGCTTCTCCTTTAGCCTCAGACCCTTCAGTTTGATTCTCACCTTTTCCCTCACTCCCCCTTCTCATTTTTTAAACTTAATGCTACCTAGCACTTGGCTTTTCATTTTCATAGCACTTTGAAAACATTAACTCATCTGTAATTAAAATCAAAGAGAATTTGTAAAAATTAGAGAACTTTGCATTTGCAAAGAAGAAAGTGCATTTAGTTACTATAAAGTACTCTAGATGGAAAGCCCTGTGGACTGAAGTCATAGGTTTATCACAAAATGGGTGACAAATGAAAATGGTGGTGTAAGCTTCCTACCAATATGCTTCAACCAACTAGAGAAACAACCAAAGTTAGGAACAAGTGGGTATTGGCTCATTCAGTTTCCATATTTGTCTACCGATCCCCTGCCAAAGGGCACTAGATAAGTTACTTGACAGCCATATTTTATGACGTAGGCACCTCTAAGGCAAGTATGAGACTAAGACTACCACAGAATCACTTCACACAAGATGTACTGCTCTATGAATGTGTCAGGTTTCAGTTAATACAAACCTGATACATAGCTATACCAAAGACAGGGTGGTAAAGGACTTCAATTTCATTACAGCCCCCCTGGCTTACACAATATCCCTGTGGGAAACACTTTTCATGTGGTCTGTCTTGTCTAAAACCAGCAACCAAAAGGTTGAAATGCTCATTCACCTGCCTTTCCTCCGCATTCAGACTAGTCAAGCTGACTATGGTGATATGATCAGCTCTCTCATTATCCCGAGGCAAGCTTCCTCAGATTTCAAAACTTTAATACACACATGCACATACAGACTGTCCCTCTCTGCTAAGAGAAGTCCAAAGCTGAGGCGGAATTAATTGCTTTAAAAAACAGTTGACATAAGCTGTCTGCTGACTGATGGATTTTCTTTTGTCATTCTGATAAAGAGATTTTTTCTCCCCTATGCATCCCTACTTCAACTATTCTTACTTTCAGTACTTGCATTGTCATCATCGTCATCGTCATCATCATCAGTGTAGAGTATTGGCCCATCGGAATCGGAGTCACTGGTGTGGTTCTCTTTGCTGCTATCGCTTTCTAGAGGGGCAACATTCTTGGAGGGCTCTTCTGGTGGTTCAGGACCTGTTAGGTTAGGAGTCTCCTCTTTTTGGTCTTCTTGGGTAACTGAACTGCAAATTCATAATAAAGATACTGTAACATTAACCCAAACAAAAGGGCACAGCAGAGTGAGGCAGCCTGTACAAGCAAGCATGACAATTCAGGCTAGATTATTCCAGCCCATAACTCTTCACAAAGAGGGATGCTGCAGTGCTTATGTAAACAAAACATTTTATGATTTAATCTCAGCCCTGCAGCAACAATAATATATAATATGCGCTAACAACTAACAAGAGAGGGAAGTAAAAGGGAATAGGGTGATGAGTTGGAATATGTTCTCTGACAGGTGTCAGGGTGGGCCAGTGTTTTAAAATATAATTACAATTCTCGGCTTGCACTTTATAACACCTGATATTTGTATAATTTACCAGGCTGAAAGATGCCAAAAGTCTATCAGATAGGTCCAACTACTATAAATTGAGGTTTGCATGTAGATTCAGATATTGAACTGAGATTTTGTAGAGTTTGATTTGAACCAAAAATGTATTTTAAAACTTTTGTAATTCACTTTCATGTGACTCTTCTCATATCACCCTGTGGGACATGAATGAAAGATCTACTTGCTGTTTTGTTGTCAATCAAGTGGTTGTGTTGAGTCAGGAAGCAACTAAGCAGTCAGGCTATAACAAATGACATTCTGGAGAACATTAAACATCATGAGTAAATGGAGCAGAGATGCTGGCAAAGGACACACTGTGCTTGCTTGTGCCTTTGAGACATTTTACTGTACTGGAGGTCCTCATGGGCTCATTAGCCATGGTGTGGCCGTCCCCTGTGCAAGATGCAAAAGGCATGGAGGAAGTGAAGCTTCCTGTGCCTTCTCTCCCACTTGCATACTGATGTGAGGTCAGCCACTACCTGGCCTATCATTTAATCAAGTGTTTGCCCATGACCTTTACTGTTGCTTACAACAAACCAGAAGCAACCTGGAGTGGTTAAATGTGGTTAAAAGATCTTAGTTCAATAGCAATTTTCTCCTTGAATAGGTCACAAAGGAATTGCAGCAGATCATTATCAAGGAGGTATGGAGAATGCAGTGGGTCATAATGAACAATCAATTACTGGCTTACTCTCAGGACTGAGAGCAAGAAATTCTTGATTTATCTTTCCAGCTGGGATGACTTGAACCACCTCTCTCCATTTTGCCATTTATAAAACTAGAATGTGAATACTTTGTTTCACAGCAGCTTTGTAGGAATTAACATTCATAAAGTGCATTGAAGTGAAGGTGAAAAAGCATTAAATGGTACCATAGCTCAAAAAGCTTATGAGAACAAGTTTCTTTATTAAGAATTCTAATAAGTTCTGCCTCTGGAAGAGATGCTTTGAAATCACCTTGTCTCTAGTTGCCTTAGGGTTTAGTAGTGATGCCCAACCAGTGGAGTTTCTGGGTGCAGAATAGCAATTTAACTGACTTCATGGAGTCTCAGAAAACCTAATTCATGAAGTACTGTTTATTTTTTTCAGAAAGGGAGAAAAGAGGAAATTATTGTTATTACAAATGTTATTTAGTTTACAGTGGAAGAGTTTTACAGGAATATTTTTTTTCATGCATTTTGCCACATTATCATTTAGCCATGACAGAGATGTGGAAGTCTATAGCCAACTGAAGATGAATAAAAATGAAAAACTTAGTAAATACATTTTTGGATCTGTATTTTAGATCTATAAAGTTTGATTTGATTGGTAAGCAAAGGTACAGGTTCTGGACTGGGAGTGTTCCTTAGGTTATCTGAATAGTTTCACTATCCTTAACAATTAACATTTTCCAGAGTACTTAAAAAGGCAGTAAAGTCTTACCACTGTGCATCTTCACTAACATCAAGGCTGTTGTCTAGTGCTGTGCTGCTTACATTCTCATTCTCTGTTTCACATTCAGTCTGGAGAAGATGGTTAACATCTGAAACAGGGACAGAAAGGCCTGCTCTGGAACTAACTGGTATATCTTGCATATCGGAGGAGACTGTGGACTGACTGGCTAGAGTAGGAAGAGATGGGGGGGGAGGAGGAGCAGCGGTGGGAGGAGGAGGGACAATTAGCTTGATCTGCTGGTCAGTATCTTCAGCTTCAGAAATGATAAATGGAGGTTGCTTGGGCACAGAGTTTTCCACCTTTGTTTCTAAATTGTTGACTACTACATTTGAGGTGGACAAAACAGCCCCATCTGGTCCTGTTCGTGGGCCTGACTGTTTTGCAGGTTTTTTCTTGCCCTTAGCAGTCCCTGATGTGCCTGTTTTACTGGAAGTTGTCTCCTTTGAGGCTTTAGGATGAGATGATGTAGATGAAGGAGCTGGGGAAGAAGATGACTTGGAGGCTTGTATTTTTTTTCCATGAGAGGAACTAGCTAAAATGAAAAAGGACAGACATTTTACCACCACATCAATGCAGCATTTCACTTTGAAGCACAAGAAATGAATTTTGCAATGATATTTTTACCAGTTAAATAACTGAACTTAGTACATCTAGAAGGACCCCTACTATGAAGCGACAAAGCATGAGTATTGGTGCACCAGCTTTAGAGATGGGAATATAGGAGCATTTGCCCAAAGGTCATGGAGGAGATCAATATCAGAGTTGAGCGCCTGACTTAGCTATTCTGTACCAACTGCTAAAATGTGTCTAGTCATAACCTGAAAAATCCAGCTGTTTTTAAAAAAAATGCATTTATTGTCCTCACTAGAGAAATAACTATATCAGAGAAAAATTTCAAAGTACCTGAGTAGCTGAGGAATCTGTCTTAAAAGCTACTTATGCAGGTAGAAGCATAAATAACTACTGGCTTCCAATAAAGCTTCAGTTTATAAGCGTCTAAGTGCCCCTCTAGATGTTCAGGTAAAGGCGTGATAGGATTTGATGTGCCACCCACACAATCATGCCTCCTGCCACGCTACATTACCAGATCCAACCACGTGTTACTGCTGGTGCAGAGGGAGCCTTAGACTGTGATTGCAGGCTGCCCCTGCACTAGCTAGTAGCAAGCTCCCATAGCTGCGAGCCCTGCAGCTGATCACACTCACAGCTGGGGCAGTGCATGGAATGCTACTCCAGCTGTGAGATTCAGCAGCTGTGGGACTTGCAGCTGGGAAAGCATGTGGTTGGGAACCCCATCGCCTGATGGGGCTCCTAACCATGGGAGAGCACCTGGTCACATGTTGAATTAATGGCATGATAAGAACAAGCCACTGATACCAGGCAGTGTTGTACTGATATACACTGTACCTGCTCTGTGCATACTATCTCCTGGACTGGGAATAACTTAGCTGGCTTAGTGCAAAGCTGACAGGCAGGGCCTAATGGCACATCTGCAGCACTGCACCTAAGTAGCTATATTACTTCTGACTCAGGAGGTAACACACATGTGGAGAGGGTTTCCTATGCCTCAGAACCATGCTGATGGACACTGTACTGGGGCAGTAAAGACGTACTGTTAGAGTTTTGTCACTTAGGCACTTTATCATGTTATCGTAAGTTATTACTATGTCTGTGGACCAGGGTCCTAAGTCACAGCTGTTAAACATGTGGTACGTTCTGCTGTGGTCTTGTATGTCCACGAGCCAAGTATCAGTGGGCATTATTGGCATATACTCTGAGGAGAATAAACACTTATTGCCTGTCTAGCTCCAGTGGAAACTCTTGTGTCTCTCTTTTCCAAACAATGCCAGCTCCTAAAGAAAGCTAACAAATTTAGCCCTAAATGGTCTACAGCTAAAGATGACTTTTAAAAGTGACCTTTCTGATTATCTGTGTTTGCCAGACTATGAGAACCTCATCATTTCATTTTACATCACTGTCATATGAGTATCTACCAGTAGATGCACTTTATGGACATTACTTAATTCAGTTTTACTAGGTACATGTAAATTCTTCTCCCCTATATTAGACAGGGAAACTAAGGCACAGAGAAGCATGGTGTTTTTCAAAAGTTTGTTTCACAGTTAATCAGTGGGCATTCCTATGCTGCAAGAGAGATGGGACTGCAGCATGTGTACGTGTCCCAAACCTAACTTTTCTCTTGTGAGCTTTGGTAATGACAGCAGTGAAGCTGTGTGGGGCAGGCTTCTGCCCAGGTTGCACATACCAGCCAGGAAACCATGAGAATCTGCTGGAATCCATGCTGCTGCATTTCAACCTAAACTAACCAAAATTAAGTTAATTTGGGCATGCCAACATGTACTACACTCTGACTGCAGTATAGACACACCTGATATATTAACTGGGAGTTGTGGCCAAGAATTTTGATTCTCACTTTTAAAAAATATACAGTCAAATCCTTTCTATCAAAATATTGGCTAAGTCAAACACTTCTGCTATAATAAAAATGTATTAAAATCAAGAGTGTGAATGAAAGCACTGTAAGCATCACATATCAAACTTGGGGTTTAGTTTTCTGAGTAAAATAAAAGGTTAAAAATGTGTAAGAAAAATCCACTCTACTTTTAAGTGTTTTTAAAAGGAGCAGATTATGCTGGGAACAAAAATACAGCTATTGACAAAATTTATTACCATGAAATAAGCTCATGATCTAAAAATAACTCTCATACATAGTTTGCTTCAGATCTTAAATAAGAAAATAATAATCAAGCATATTATGCTATTTTCTCCTCTAATACGTTATTTGGGATACTGGCACCTAGAAACTGGTGTGCTCTTCTATGCAGCTGAAAAAATCTCTAGAGTTTCATTTTATCACCTTGGGCAAATCACTTGCTCTCTTTTTAAGTCAACTATAAAATGCATTAATACGAACCTCCCTGAAACACTGGTATTGCAAGTAAGCACTGTTTTATAGGCAACTAACTTACGAGTCAATTGAAGAAACATGTTTGAGAGAAGCAGTGGGAGCCACACTAAAAACAGAGGATAGCTGCATCTTGCATTTTTTTTTAGCAGAACAGTTTCTGTGAAGGTGAAGATGAAGGCTGCTTACAAAGGACTCAATCCTTTAATGTGTTGAGCACTCTGGCCTTCTAACAAAGCACTAATGTACAGGCTTAACATCAACTAGCCTCAGGCTTAAAGTGAAGAACCCCAATATAATGTACATCAATCTATGATTATCACCAGGTCAACTTCTAAAGGTGTCTTCATTAAAAAAAATGTAATTATCAAAACCTCTTTGGCCGTGAAATGAAGCTGGAAAACAGGACAAAATGTCTTCTGAAGAGATCTCCTCCCCCTGGGTCAGAAATATCAATTATTGTTGTTGTCAGTGCTGGTTGAAAAGTTTTCTGTCAAAACTTTTTCCATTGGAAAATTGTGTTTTCATTATTATTTCACCCACAAGTCCCTTCTTCCTGTGGAAAATTTTGTTTTGTGTAAAAAGCAACGTATTGCATGCAGAACCTGAAATATTACCATTTATAAATGCTTTGCTTTGACACCAGGTGAGAACTGTTGTTCTGTTGCTACACGTCCTCAATCCCCTTTATAGGCTGGGCTCCCTAGCTGGATGATACATTCTGTCATAACATGATGGGTAGGGATTTCCACAGTGCACTTCCTTATCATGCCAGCCCAGCCTATTGAGGACAATGGGAATGTAGGCACTGAAACTACATGTCTCATGAAGCACCTTAGCAACACTTCCATTTTTATGAAACAGAGTTTTTGCATGGGAAGTTTAGAAGAAAACTATTTCCCCCATTGTCAGATGTTTGTAATGTAAAATGTTACTTTCAGCCAACTCCATTGGTAGCTTATGTATTGCCATACCTGGTGCCTTACCTTGACTATTATGTGCTAAACATTTTTAAATCCAGAACTATAAAAACCAGATCACCTAATATATCCACCAAATCTTAAAATAACATTGAGTGCCTAATGTCCAAATAAATGATTGGTACAGTATGTATTAAAGACCAAATTTATCTCCCTTATACCCAAAGCAATCCCAGTATTTCTATGGAGTTGCAGAAATGTTACTGAAGGCTGAAGCTGACCCAAGGAATAGCACTTGTCTTAAGCAAACTAGTGAATTTATTTGATGTTTTAATCCCCACCTTACCTAAATCCCCTGTGGGCTTTACCTTGTCAGTGTTCCCTCACCAAGAAGGAACTTAGTTTTCCACCTGGATGAGGAGTACAAGCAATACATTCAGGGTTATCACCATGTTTGTCCTTGCAATCAATTGATGTAGCAAGGACAGCTAATGTGAAGTTCGTGAATAGGATGTTTTTATGACATAGTCATGATTAAAACTTGAGCAGCTTAGTAGTACCTTCAGATAGTTTTCATGCTCTAAAAATCTGCCAACATTTGCAAGGTATGAACAGGGATGTATTTGGAGAGAAGAAATGGAGACAATGCATTGTGAGCTTTCAAGAGGACAGAAAATGCAGGTGCTGTAGGAGTCAGATTACTGTATCTACAAGTGAATCAGTTCTAAAGTCACTTGTGCTTTAGTTATATTTCAATAGTTTAAATTTTTATCATTCTCTAATTTATGACCATTTAAATTCAAAGGATATTAGAGTCCTAGGCTTGACTGCTTATATTATCTCATTTAATGTCATTGTTATATTGCAGTTATTTGCCACTTAGCTGGCAGCACATATTTTCCATAGCCAAAGTATTCCGTATCTTAACAAACCATCAGTCAACTGAAGGAATAATTGGTCTTTTCCAATGAGCTAAAATTTATCCTACTGGCTAGAAGAAAGACTGCTTGAAGGTTTTTATGGTTTTAAATCCTGAGAGCTCATAGTCTCCTGTCAGATTTGATGGAATTGTAGCTATTTCCAGAAGAAATTTTATTTCCAAGAATAATTTTATCTTGGGGTGATCTACATGAATTTGGCCTTCCAGGTCATCTCCAGAATCTCCCCAACACCTCCCTGTATCCTTGGCTTGTAGTTGTACCATCACCATATGACCTTGCATATACATTTGTTAGACAGCAAAGTGATGAGTCCTCTTTAGGGGGAGCTTTTATACAGAAAAAACCATAAGCCCAGTGGAGTACCAGGTCACCCAACAGAGGCATGTCTATTAATGCATTACCATTCAAGCAAGGAACAATCAAAGCCAAGCATCCCCATGCACATGCACCCGGCACTGCCTGTGCAGTACTCACCAGCTTCTCGATTTGCACTGTGGCTTGTTGGCTTGGGAGGTGGGGCAGGGGGCTGTTTAGT
This sequence comes from Alligator mississippiensis, assembly GCF_030867095.1. Classification (NCBI taxonomy): domain Eukaryota; kingdom Metazoa; phylum Chordata; order Crocodylia; family Alligatoridae; genus Alligator; species Alligator mississippiensis. Next base: position 124,062,024 of record NC_081824.1, on the reverse strand, counting down.
AGGTGCCTTGACTTTTTTTTTAACATGAGATGCTTCATTATTCTTACGGCTTGTGGTAGTGGAAGCAGCAGTGACATTTTTTGGTGGTATCGGTGATTTTTTAGCTTTAGGCTTAGACTTAGGTGGTAGTGGAGCGTGGGATGCCGGTGTTTCTGGACACTTATCTGTACTTTCTATAAACAAAGTGAACAGAAGCCAACTGATACAGACATATGCCAGGTACAATCAATGACAAGCTGGAGAGCAATAGCTACTTGGTTCAGCTTATCCTCTTGGGAATCAGAAGAGTGTCCCTCATCCCTTACTTTATAACAAAGCAACAGCCCAGAGAAGTATGGCTCAACTGAATGCAGGACTCTCTCTCAGTTGCACTTATCCCCTGAGCTGTGCTGTCTTCTGAGGTTCACTGAGGACCTCACTGGTGCTGCCTGGCTTGGTAGCTGGAAACAGAGCTGGTATTAGAATTTAAAGACCACCATTTCCCCCTCAAGCAAAATCTCCTGGGTTCTTATCCCCACCGATGAAAGCAGCAGACCCCAAAGTTCAGCGTTTAAACCTATGAAATGGGAGATTTCTTCAGCCACAGTTACCCAAACTGACTATGGGTGAAATGTTCACCCATAGGTAGCCCACTATGCTGTGCCATGGCAGCCTTCATGGAAAAGACAACTTTATTTGGGTACCTTCTCTGACATATTTCTATTCTTCAGGCAGAACTGAAGCTAAACTAAACAGAATGTTATTTGGCAGGGCATTGCTCGCTCCCTCGTAAATGTACTTTAGCTATAATTGCAGATGCAGACAGCAGTGTCAAAAATCAATAATTCCTTAATCAATGTGGACTTTGTAGTCTAAATAAAATTCTACACCATGTGGTTGCTATTCAATATCTAGCTGCTAGACAGATGGAAAGCTTTATCTACTCCATCATACGAGCCCAGCACTTTTACAGCCCCAAGGTAAACTTTCTGACCTTTTTGAAAAGCGTTTTATGCAACAGTAAGGATGGCATCAACATCACAAGTGCATTGCTTGCCTGTCAGTGACAAGCATAATGTTGGGGAAAATATAGGAGCAAAGTGCAAGCTTAAAGTACCGCTAACAATAGCTACATTGGCATCACAATATCTGCCTTTACTGTCTGATAAAAATGTTACAGCCACACACTCCATGTATCAAGTGGCCATTCCTGGATCTTCTTGCCTTGCACCCCACTCTCTTACTTCATCTATAACATTAGTAGGTGCAAGACACACGTGTATTAGATGACAGTTACAGTGCTTCATCTCTGTGAGTGATGGGCCATGCACCCTCCTATCTCCACTCTTCCTTGGGAGGTGGATTAGATGATCTCCTGAGGTCCCTTCAAGCCCTCCTTTTCTATTATTCTATCTCAGAATCAGAATTCCACCAACACAGGGGTCTATGGATAGTTAAATTGAGCCTAATGGTCACCTATAGTCATTTAAAGCAGCCTGGAAACTTACCTGGTTTTAGCCTATTTATACTGTTTACTTTTTTTGTTCTTTATCTCTAACCTAAGATTATGGAATTACGGATTTTAATGTCCTTACTCATATGATACTTCCAACAACTTTGTCATCTCTTAAATGGAGGGCTACCTTTGCTAATCAACCCAGGAGTTATCTCCCTCTCTCCTACTTCTTTCTCTAGAAACTCAGGGGGTCTCAAGAAGAGGAAGGATATATGCAAAAAGCTTTCCTTTCCTCTTCTATAGCAACAAGCATTTTTGTGTGCAAATCTAGGCATTACAACACTTATGCACTACCTCAAAACTCTCTTTAGCTTCCCTTTTTTGCCATTATTTTTGCTTTGGTGCAGAGAACAAAGGCACCAGGAGTGACCTGGAGAAAAATGAATAATAACCATTTATTTTAAGAAATAAGGTTGTGATAGTAGATTTGGATAATTCCCCCACACAATAGGAGGGAAAAGCCAGAGGAGAGATTTCAGTCCTATGGTTGCCTTGGTTAAATCAAGGATTTTTTATTAAACCAGCTGCTAAAGGAAAGGATCATCTACCCCAGCTCTGCAGAAATTAAATCTATTAATGAAGCATCTTGTGCTGTCCTCAGAATAGACATGCACAGATTGCTCTTCAGGTACAGGTACTAGTTAGCTTTTGGCAAGTTTATCAATTGATGTCCTCTGAGAAAAGGTGGTTAGCTGAAATGAAATGCGATCAACTTACAGACGTTTCCAGACAAGCATGGTCCAGTAAGTCCCCAGTGCACAGGACAGACAATGCAGGTTTTTCTCAAATTGCCAGTACTTTAAAAGGTATATTACAGTACAAAGCAGATCTATGTTTGGGAACCTAGACCCAGATGCTCAGATGTAAGCAGACGGCTAACTCCTATTTAACTTTATTCCCATTCAGTTATTCACTGGGAGTTAGAAGCCTAAATAGGAGTTTGGCTTCTACATATTGAGGATCTGAGTTCAGCTACTCAGGGTGGATAAAAAAGCTATAAAAAACATGAAAAATGTGATTATCAGTTTAAATAAATTTACTTATTTAAATGACTTTTGTTTTAAATTAAATTAAAATTATTTTTTTAAATGTAAGACTAGTTAAAATAAATTTGGAATGGAGACCATCTGATTTAAGGCCCAAACATTCTATAATCTATTAAAATAATTTAAATAATAATAATATTCAAGCAGAATGTATTTGTTCCTGAGGTATTAAAGAAAGTCTAACCACTGAACTGGTGGAAGTCATTGATGAAGCACATGGAAGAAGTTTGCTCAAGTCCTAAAACACTCAATTGACTGCAGTAGCCCCCTCTGCAGGGGCAGAGATTTTATTTTCCTCATTGCACATTATTCAACTAGTTTATTTCAATGACTAGTCCATTCAAAGTTGAGAAATTAGTCAGGGACTGAAAAAGCAGGACAGCTTATCTTTCCTCTTCCAATATATGAACAGAAGTAAGGTCTGAGAAGAGAAGATCTATTACTTTTAAAATATAAGACATAATTGTAGGACATTATAGGACATAATGACCTGAAAATCAGCTCAGTTTGACTTGTTAATTAAACATAATGCTTCATTTGTTTAATAAATCAGCTAAGAATTAAATGCAAAACATGTTATATAAAAAGTAAATGTATTTAGCAAATTAAAGATATTTTTATTTAACTATGCATTTATCTAATACTAAAAAGCAATTTTAAAATGAAGTTTTTGTGCATTTTAACTGAATTCCAGTTTTCATTCAAATGCATCCTGGCATAAGCATGACTAAATAAATTACTGATTAATGAATAGTAAACACATAAATGCATCATACATCTTATTCTAGCTTGTATAAAATGTAAAGATTATGAATCTGAATATGTTCCTGTTAACATACGTAATTGCTTAATTAAATATGTACAGATGTAGTACATTTTCATGGTTAGGAAAAAGTAGGAAATATAGTGCTAAGTCTATATTAGTTGCACATCAAGATACTTTAATGAGTATCAATCTTTCTTTAGTAAAATAACTAAAAGAGTAATACTGCAAAAAACCTCAAAAACCCAAGATTCATTCAGGACTAGGTTCAGGGTTTTTTTTGCTTGCTGATTTAAATCAGGATTAAAAATGGTTATTTAAATCTTTTTGACTTAAATAAATCCTCCATGCCATAACTTGAGCATCATCTTGTACCAGAAGACTTCCTTAGGTCCTTGCATGGTGGATATGCCTAAATCTTGCAGATTCTTTCTGCATAACATTTCTAAGTTGTGGCCTTTCTTGCCTATCCACACAGCTAAAATTCTCAGTCAGATCCAACTGCATCTGGATAACTGTGATAAATATCCTACCGGTGATATCACATGCAATAATTCCATGCTTATCTACTTTCAAAGTGGTACTGCAAAGATCATTTTACTAGGTTGGCACTTTGACCAAGTCACCCTTCTTGGCATTCCTCCACTGCCCTTCTCTACTGCATCAACTATAAATTTCTTGTCCTCAGCTCAAGGACCTTCACAGCCCCATGCCACCTATCATCTCTCGTTTGCTTGATGGCTGCTTTTTATCAGCCTATCATGCCATCTTCCATTACCCACTTCTTAAATTTTGAACAGCCACCTTAGTGCTTTTTCCATGGTTCACACTTAGGAGGAGCTTCCCGCAGACATCATACTTCTTCGCATTCCTCCTTAAGATCTTCCTTTGATATGAAGCCCACAGAAAATTGATAAAATTTGCTGAGAGCCCAGTCTATCCTGCTGACAAATTCTGCCTCATTGTCTCCATGTACTCTCCTGTTTGTCTGTATCCACCTGTGTTATACCTGCACTGTAAACTCTTTGAGGGTTTTTTTCTGTGTTTGTACAAGGCATTATACAATGAAATCCTGATTCATGACTAGGATTTCTGAGTTCTACGGTAAGACAAATAATTGCTAATTTTAACAAGGCACCATGGTTTTCCTATAACTATGCTCCTGAACCACACTAAACCCTGTGACTGAGAGAGGCAGGTAATGGATTCTGTATACAATTGTTTTGCAATTGCATTCCTCAGCATGATCCTCCATGTAGATGGGTCCTTGGTCTTCATTCTGGCATCTCAGCTGAGACTGCCAACAGTAACTGCCAGCAGAGTTCATTCTTCCTCTTTATTTCCCCATGCTCAACTCCATGTTATCTCAGCATCAACGATGATGTGTGCAGGCAGGGTTGTTTTGTGTGTGCATGTGTGTGTGTGTGCATGTATGCATATTGTCTTTCCTGATTTGTACATCTATCCATCAGAAACTTGCCCAAGATGACTAGTTCCTTCTATGAAAGATCTCTAAGTGGCCATCAGAAGGGGACAACGTAATGACTACAGCCTAAATCCAGTATGGACCGCTGGGTGATCACTGTCCACTACATAATCTGTTTATAAATTGCTCTTTTAAAAACAAACAAAAGCAAAACCAATGTTAATGCTTCACTTATGTTTAGCTCACCATTATGTTTATGTTTGTGGTGTACTTTCACGAGAGCTCAGGACCATAAGAACATAAGAACTGCCATACTGGGTCTGACCAAAGTCCTCCACTTGCTTACAGCATTGCCTCTGACTCTTGCTCTGGCTTTCAGCAACCATAGGGGTGGCTAGATTTAAAAAAAAAAAAATTCTCCTGCCTTCTAGACACTGAAACAATGGCCAAGTTTACAAAAATGCTTCACATTCAGGAGCTCTTGCTGACACATGCATGACCGGATTTAAGAGGATTTTCAACATTCTTTTTTTGAAAATCAGACTCCTTATCATAGGCCCTACATGTTTCTGGGGCCTTTTTTAAAGGTGTGACTCAAATGGTGGGTGCTGAACTCTTCTGAAAATTGTGGCTGTAATTTTAGAAAACAATTCCCACCACATATTTGTATATTTAATGTTTTTCTTTTGCTTTTTATTGCTCCTGACATTTAACAATGAAAGACCTAGGCTTTGCTTCATCCACCACAGCATTATGCTATATAGTACTGGTTTTTCTTTATTACTATTTCTAGTGTTAGAGCAGTATAATAAGCTCAGGGAGAGAGAACCAGTTGAGCTGTAATTCAGCCTGGGAGTCACTAACTACAATGTAATCACTTTCTGAAAGAAAAGTATAGCTCAGTGGGGTGACGCTATGGAAAATGAGTATTGAAAATAGCATATGACTTAGGATCTTATGGTAACCGCAGTTTGCTGAAAAACTGAAACTGTTCCAACAGCAAAGAATTTTTTTAGCCCACCTACATGCACTGCCTTAGTTAATCACTAAGGAACACAGGACACAGGCCTGCAAAGGGGTCAATAAGCCCACTTTCCTGTTGCCATAGGCAATCCTGTCATATAAGGTATTTAAAAAAAAAATCAATGAAGCTTCGCCTTAAAATTTAGGGGGTTTTTTGTCTCTGTTATTTCTAGTGGAAGGTTTTTCCAGAAGCTTGCTCATCTGTTAGTTGGAAATGTTCTTTTAATTTCTAGTCTAAAATGTATTTATAGTCATTTCTTATCCATTTCTTCTTGTTCTGACATTGCCCTTTAAATAGCTCCTCACCCTCTTTATGCATTCATAGAGAGCACTTGTATCCACTCACAGCTCCTTTTTTGCTAGGCTGAACAAGCCCAGCTCTTCTAGTCTCCTCTCATATGATAGTCTCTCCATTCCCCTAATCATTCTCATTGCATCTGTCCTGGTTTGAAGTCACCTTCCTTGAACAGAGATGACCAGAAGTGCACATTTGTGGACCGTCAGACTTATGCATCCCATGGTATTAGCAGCACTGTATGCGAGTGGCTTTCTTGAGGAGGGGAAGGAAGAGAAGAGAGGAGCAACATATGAATTAAAGCAATCCCATTAAAATGTTTTTACAATGGTTTCAAGAAAGAAATATTTCCAAAGAAATATACGCGGTATGTGGGTTGATAAGCATTCACACACTGTTTTAAAAAAAGAACGTTTTAAATCATAGATAGCATATCTACAGCATCCTTCAGGTAAGTGGCCTAGTTTTAGCGTGCCTTCTTTTATGGAACCTTTGGTATCTGACAGCGCTTCTTTCAGGTTTCTATAGTCAACTGTAGTGTTTGGATAGGCATCCCGCAGATCAGCAAGTATAAGGGATGTTAAATCTGTGTACACCCTTAACTCTGAAATCACAATGAAATAACTTAAAAAAAACCCATTGATAGCTGAAGAAGACAAGATCCTGACTCTGCAGCTGGATCTGTATAGGCGGAAGCTGAACCCACAAAGGGCCTTTCTAACGTCAATGTTGTTCTGTCACAGGGTAGCTGGCTGTTTAAAAGGACTTGGTACTATCTTCATCTGCCTCTCAGTTGGTGCTGAAAAAACAGGAATGAGATGACATCTGGAAGATCCTATGGGAGATGATAACAGTTAGAAAACGGCTCCATTTAGCTGACAGCTACAGATCATAGCTAGGTTCCTTCACTGGTTTCTGAGCAGGGGAAAAGAAGTCTGCTTGCACGTGGCTCTCAGGTGCACGGCCCGCAGCGTAACTGTTCAGAAAGGTAGCTAAGAACACAGGGGAGAAGAGAACCTTGCCAAGGCGCTCTCAAGCAGATGGCCCTCAAAGCACAGGAGAGAGCAGAGAGGCTCCTACACAAGATGCAAGTGACAAAGGGGAAGGCATAAGATTAATAGCAGGTGTTGAATAGTTTCATTTGGAATAAACAAACCCACCACTCTGTAGCAAAAGGGACTGGAAATGCATGGTTGGAGTGTATTCATTGGTGCATGAACCAGCGAGCTGGCTCACTGAAACAGACGGTCATTACAGGGACAGTAAGTGAATACAAGCTTAAGTTAAAGAAGAGATGGAGGATGGATAAACAAACTAGTGGGGCAGAAACGAGTGGTAACAATGAGCTACGATGAGGAGCTTCTGTTCGAGCTAAGAATAGAATTCTCCTTCAGAGACAAACCCACAGATCCTGTGACATCCAGTTGGAAACGACACAAATTGCTTCCTGCTCTGAGGGACATGAAAAAAAAACCCCTGACAGAACACACAGCATCGTTAAGTGGATTGGCTGTAAATGCTGAGGAACATTTCAGAAGCTTGCGCAGTTTCACAGCATCCTGAACAGTGTCTGGCTTCCTGCACTGCAATCATTTTTCTCAGCAGTAACAAATGTGGCTGGTTACCAGTAGGCAAAATGAAAGTTTGCAACCCTCATTCTCCATCAGTTGCTTGCTTAATGGGTATTTTCACTATTTCATTTCCTCCAGGCCAAGATAACAATGAAGTATGAAATTAGCTATCAGAATCCGAAAGATTCAGGTTACTGGGAGAAAAAAATGGACTGAACCAGATTAGTACAGCAAAACCAGAGATCTCTAGCTGGCTGGTAGAGCTATGTGAAGCTTTGGTCACTGATTCAATTTGGAGAAGACTCAGCCTGATTCAGCAGCCGAATCTCCAAATCTGAATCGAATCAGGAGACCCATTAATCTCTCTGAATCGAATCAGAAAATTCCAATTCAGTTCGGAGAGATTCAACAATTTGGGCATAAACACAACTTTATATATTTTTTCTACATACCTCAAGGTACCAGGTGGCTTGTGAATACTGAGATGGTGGGGCACATGGAGTGTCTGACTGGAGCCCAGGGGTGACTGGCGCGTCCCGGGTCGGGGGGGCACCTGGGGTCCCCCTGCAGCCGATTGCCAAGCCAGGGGTGGTGCAGAAGGGGGGAGTCCCCGGTGCACTCAGTGGCGGACCCCCCTGCAATCCTGTGGGAAACTCCATCTGGCCAGTGGCAACGTAGTGGGTGCACGTGCACCCCCTGACAATGCCGGTGCACACCCTGACCAGCTGTGCTTGCCACTTAAATACTGGGCGGGGGGGGGCAGGTGGGAGGCACTGGTGCCCCCCTTGCAAATGCCAGCCGATCGCTGCAGCTGCTCCCAGAAGTGGCCACAGCCACTCCTGGAAGTGGCTGCAGCGATCAGCCATCATGGGATTGGCCGGAAGGGGAACCCAGGCAGCGAGATCGGCTGCAGGGGACTCCCTTCCCAGTCAGTGGGATCAGCTGTAGGGACACCCCTCCCAGTCAGTGGGACTGGTCACAGGGGGGGCACATGCCTCCCCAACTAAGGCGGCACCAGCCACCCATGCATTTGCCCCACCATCTCAGCACTCATGAGCCACGCCTGGTACCTTGAAGCATGTAGAAAAAATCTATAAAGCTGTGTCTATGGCCGAATCGCTGATTCTCTGATTCAGAATTAAATCTTCGGATTTGGCCGAATTGAATTGGGCCAGCGATTCGAATCAGCGAACTGAATCACTGTCCCCTGAATTGGGCTGAATCCGAATCAAATACGGCCCACTTCACCACCCCTACTGGGTGGTAAGCATGCCATAAATATTCTGGGTGGTGGTAAATAAGGCCTGACAGGGATAATGCTGTGCAGCAAGGAGTAAGCATGTTGCTTCAGGGATGTTTGGGGAGGGAAGGACCATCTGTATGAGCCACAATTTTGACAGCTTTTCAATTGGCATAGTCCATGTTCTCTCTAGCAGTAGTGCAGGGGCCTGTGCATAGGAGGGATGGAGGAGTGGAACCAAACCCCCAGCCAAACTACATTTACACACTGAGATCTAATCTGAAGCCTGGAACACTAAAGTGGGCACTGACTGCTGCTAACCATACAAAGACATCTGCCCTTTCTGGGCAGCTGAATTGGGGAGGAGACCAGGTATACATAGCGGTTCTCTGTGACCTCTCCTCCATGGGAGTGCACCTACACAAAACAGCCATAATTTAGTTCTGCATTTTTTAGGAGATGTAATTTTTTTTTTCAGAAAAAAGAAACAACTCTGGAGATCACAGAGTGAATGATCTATAACAAGATAAAAAGACACGGCTTTTCTGCAAAGGCTCTGTAATCAATCACCTGTTTTATGTCAAAAGTGTCAGCAGCTCCTCATAACCCTGGTACCAGGAAGGAACTTCCTTTTGAACATCCCACTTGGATAACTGACATCACATTGTTATTCCAAATAGCAACAGATATTTTATTAAGGTGCCAAAGGAATTTTTTTAATAAAATGTGAAAAGCATCTGTGAGCTGACAAGCAGCAGATGGGTCTAAAGTTTATAGATCTGTTTATCAGCACAAAGGAAGCTCTGAGGGTTTTTTGTTTCGTACATGTTCGCTTACCTCACGTTACATCATGTTTCAGCCTATTGTTTGCCCGCTGTTTTTCTGTTTCTACCGATCCCTGTAGTATGGTTCTTCCTTTGACTTTTAATACTTTCCACGTTCCATCACTTAGTGTTGCCAGTCTTGATCTATATGGCAGATGGCTCCGATCTGAGCAAGCGGCATGTTCTAGTGATCTGAGCACAGGACAGTGAGCCAGGAATTCCCGCTTCACTGCTGATACTACCAACTCTCTCTGAGGCCTTCAGCATGTCTATTATCTTTTCCTAGTATCAGTTTTTCCTTCTGTCTTGTGGTACATGCCACATCTACCTGGTACAGATGTTGAATATTAATGTGCTGAGGCCTGATCTGGTGAGTTTTAAAAGGGCTTAAACTCTCATGGAAGTCAATAAGCCTGACTGTCTTCTTATTTAATGGGATGTAAATGAAGAATAACTTGAGTGATGTTAATCGAGTCACATTTTGCACACTGTAAGAGCTTGTCTACAGATGAGGTTGATACTGAGTACTTATTCCTGATTAACACCTTAGTATGTATGCCCTATTTCTGCATGGCTTGCCCAAGTTCAGCTGAACAGGAAAAGAGCATTCTAATAGGAGTGTCCACACATAGAGTTAATCTGAAATAGCGAGAGGTGTAGACTAGCCCATGAAATTAGAAGAGTGTGCTTACGATTTCTAAAGAGGTGGGGTTTGTATCTTGCGGGATTAGCTCTCTAATAGTTACAGGGTAACTTTTCAATTTAGAAGTGCTTGACATATCCTATGGAGTGAGTGGTAGTTAGTCATGTTAGTCTGAAGTCAGGTTCAAAAAAGCTTGTGCTTTCTAAATATATCTTATTTAGTTAGTCTATGAAAGTGCATATCAAAACCCTGCTTTCTGATATCCTATGTCACTTCACTGAAAATAGATCTGTATTTGATGCATTTTGTTACCCTCCAGTGCTTTTCACATTCTTTGAGGGGCTGGAGTGAAATGGGTCTTCCAATTACTTCTTTTCTCAGTCAGCTCTTGGGTTTGGAACTGCTGACACAGCAGATTTAGAGGGTAAGAATTTGAAGTGGACTTTGAACCTTTCCTTTCACTACATTGGTCGATTCTGCAGGATCACCCAGGTAGGATCCTGGGACAATTAAACAAAATACATTCTTTTGTTTTTCAAAGTGATCCAAAGGATATTCCAAGAACTGAAGTCAAGGTTCTATATACAGATAGCGAAAAAAACAACTGGCATTACACTTTACTGCAAAGTCAATCTGAACCCTTTTCAGTGGGTTCTCTTCTATTTATTTATTTTCATTTTCTTGAGCCTACTCCTTGTTCTAGCTGGGACGTGTTAAATAGCTATGAAAAAGTCTGCTCTTGTAATCTTACCTCACCCAGAAGCAGGAAGCACTAGACACTGCAAAAGAATTCCAGTTCTCTTTCAATTCTCAGCCACATTTTACAGACTCATGGTGTTTGCGCAGTTTGGACCTAAATTCTGAGTAACTTAGCTGAACTTCTCCTTTCAGCTGTACAAAGTTTACCGATCACTAGAAAGAGGTTGCTAGAAGATGTGGAGGAAGCTATCAAGCTTGTCAATTAGCTATGAAACAACCCTGACCTTTTGCATTTCTGCTAGTTTCCAGGAAAGTCTAGTAAAGAGTCTGAAATGTGGAAGCAATTCTCACTGAAAGCCATTGTGCATTAGCCAACACACTGAATAGAGAAAAGACAGCAATTATGGGCCAAGTCTTGAGACCCCCTTTCAGTGGTTTTTTTCTGTTAAAATCGTATTGAGAATGAGGTGGTAATAACTGCAGACTTCAAGATTTGGCCAAATAATAACAGTGTTTAGCATATATACAATGCCCTTTGTCTATATAGGAACAGGTGCATGCAAGTGATGGAGTATGTTCCAGGACTAGCTCTTTAACTTCCAGAAGCTGTTTAGGGCTAGGCACAGGTTAACTATATAGATGCCTCCAGTTAGGCATTACAATGCCTAAAAAGTAAGCGCTTTTCCCCAGGAAGGCAATCCTAATAGACAAGGTTAGATGTGCAAGCTCCCTACAGAATTAATGGAGAGACAGATGCACCTCTGGCAGGCAAACCAGAACCCTATAGCTGCTCAGTGGGGATAAGCCTAGACCTACCCAATAGGAACCCAAGGTAAAGGGATGTGTCTGAACTCTACCCATCTTTCTGTAGCTTTGACAAGCTCAGCCTGCACATGAGGCACCTCCATTCACTCAGGATCTTGTGTGTCAGGAAGGGCCAGAGTGGTGCCCGCTGGGTGTGGTGGCTGTGTTGCCTATTTTTCTGTAATAATAGTTGGCTGGTTCCAGCTCTGGTTTAAGAAACGGGAAACCTGTGTTCAAGGGCTGAGGTCATTCAAACTCATACTTTCCATCCCCCAGAAGATTGCTGTAGCTACCAGGCATTGGGCTCTTTTCTTCTGAAGCTTGGCTGCAAAAGGCAGAAGTCACTGGGCCAGAAAGAAAGCAAGCAAGAAGTCTGAGCATGCAGTCTTTTTCCAATCTCTGCTTCCAGGATTGTGTCCTTTTTGGCAATCCCTCGCAGTTTAGGATGACTGTCTTCCATGATTGTCTTATCTGTGTGTGTGAAGATGGCTGATGAGAACTATCCAGGATCAACAGACTCTACTGCAGTTGGTCACCAAAGAGCTTGAGGAATGTGCTGGAAAAGCCATTTCCATGAAAGACACCTGTGCATGACTTCTTTTATCATGGAGAAATTGCTGCACATCAGCTTCCAGACAGCTCTGACAGAACAGGACCTTGATCCAATGGCAAGGAGACCAAGACAACTGTGCATCTCATTCTGCTGCAGCCTTCATCCATCTTTGTAGCCATTGAGATTCTAACACCTTCTTCTACCTGCTCTGCCACTGAGGAATTGTAGACTATGGCTGGGGGCTGGGCAGGCTTATTATAGTGGTGAACTATACTCACCATGTCACAGCACCATCAAAGGATTTATGTGGCTTTTCAGGAGGAAAACCATTGCCATCTGCTGTTCTCACCACAACCTGGTGGTGCTGCTGCTGCTTGGTCCACAACTGCTTATTTGTCAGAGTTACCCTTGCTTATTTCACAGGTAACCTTCCCTGAAGGTCATATCACTATCTGCCACCTGTGGATGCACTGGGTAGTAGTACAGCTCTGCCCCATTATGTTAGACTGCCACTGGTTAAAAACAGAAATAACCTTAGCTTCACCCAGGTTTTTGCCCCCAGAGAGACTGCTCTCATTACTAGGCCACAGTTAGGCACCCTCTTGCTGACTGGCCTTCTAGCAAAGGTGAAGGGTGCTCCTCCTCACCTTGAGATTAATGGCATTCTTCTGGGGAGTGGAATTGCTGGTTTCATCCACCTCCAGTTAGGAATGGCCTAGAATTCCAGAATCCAAAAATTTTACTCTAGAACTATTGCAATACCCTGACCTATGTATTATCTCTATGTTTCACAGAAGGAAAACCTAAAATACACACTTGCCCAAAGCCACTGGTTTAAGGTGGTAACAGAACATAAGTTCAGTGCATAAACCCATTTCAGAATGGCTGAAACTGGTTTAAGATAAACCTGGCTGAATGTAGTATCACACTTAACTGATTTGGGTCAAACTGGTTTATGAAACTTCTGTCCCAGACTCCTTCCTGGTTCAAGTTAAATCACAGTCCCCCAGCATCCCAGCATGCTTTCCAACCCTGGGCTGTGCTGTGCTGTCTGCTTCAGCAGAGAAGGATTGGGAGGAGGGCTTCTGGCCTGAGCCACTGCAGGCATGTGACTGCATTTCCTGAATCAAAAGTAAATGTGTGTCCAGTTGCTTCTCAGTTTAATTTCTGGAATTTATTATAACCTGCAAAGACTGAACTGATTCAGCCTCAGCCTTTTTGACTGTCTGTACTTAGCCTTAGAGATTCATGCTAAAAATCATTCCTGCATTTGTATGAATGTTAGAAATTATCGTTCTGTTTCACATATCTACGTAATTGGGAGTCTTCAGATCAAACTAGGGCTCAGAATATGCATTGTTGGTATCAGTGTAGCCTGTTAACATTTTATTCTCTGGAAAACAAATTCTGAAGGGTTGGTTTATATGTTTACCTTTTTTATCCTCTTTTTTTCCTTCCAATGCTGGTATTTTTTCTGAGATGGAACCATTGTCTTCTGGGCTTTTTACTACATTTTCTTCCTGTACAACTTCTTCACCTATAGCTATAGTGTGTCCATTTGAGGTTTCAAAATTTACTGTTACATCGCCATCTAGAAGGAAAATAAAAAGCTGTTATCTAATGTTAAAGTCTGCTCAAGACCTAGTTCTCTATTTGTTGTCACTGCTCAATGTTTTTCTGGGTTTAAATTTCCACAAAAGAGAAGCACTTTGGAATGTGAATGTGGTTAGGTATAAAACAAGCGTGAAGTTTTACCCTGGATAGTGACTCAGTAAACAAAGCATTTTAGAGGTCCATATATATTATTTTCGGTGATCTCCAGATCATATGCATACAAATAATAAGGACTTCTTACCTATCTATATTTAGCTGTCACTTCCTCTATCTGCAAAGGAACATTCCCTTGCTCACACCCTCCTCCCATGCATTTTTCAGCCTTTCCTTCAGTCTTTTGGAAAATGTTATTTGCTCATGGTGACTTGACTTCCTCCCCTCTCCATTTCTACCTTTTATTACCAGACCACCTGCTTCCCACTCCACTCCACTCTCTTTATTAAAAACACAAGCAATTTTCTTCCCAGTCATTTCCAAGACTCCCTTCTCTATTACCATCCTTCTCATGTGTCTGCTGCAATTGATACAGCTGACTGCTTCCCCACTACTCAATTCTCTCTCGTTAAGATTCTGTGACTCTCCCTAGGTTGATTCTCTTCCTGCTTTTGCACTGGCGGCTTCACTGCCTCTTCTGACAGCTCCATTCCCTCCTCAGTCAGTGCCCAGGCCTTCGCCTATATCATCATGCTACAAACAGCTTCTCTTACCAACTTTATGAATCCCACCCCCCACCCAAACTTCGACCTATCCCATTGTTCAGTCTCAAGCCTCTGGTTGTCTTGGTCTAGTTATCTTGACACACAAACTCAGTGTGACAATAATTGAGCTCTACTTCTTCAAAATCCTTGTTCATTCCTGCTGATCATTCACCTTGCTGTAATATTTGAGTCCTTCTTCTCACCTCTCATTCACGCCACCATAAATCCATTAATTCCTATGCCGCTCCAGAGTGAAAAATCCTTGTCTGCACCTTTTTCATCTCTGACTTTCATGACTTCAATGTCTCCTCTTCCACTTAGCTCTCCTACCTCTTCCTTTTTTCAACCCATACAAGACGCTGTCACCAAAATGATCTCCCCCACTCACTGCCCTTCATTTTCCCAAGCTGGCTCGTCCTACCCTTCAAGGGGAATATTTTTGCCTGGACTAAATCTCTCTGCTCATCTCTTGTAACAACTCTTTCTGACCTTGGCTAACCACTGCTTTTTCATCCATCTCTTTAGTCTCCCATCTTTATTTGGCTTCTTCCCTGTTTTCTCAGACTTTGAATCTTCCACCCCGTCTTCTTTGAAAATACCCTTTAAATCATAAATGTCCACCAGGTGTACAGCAAAAACCATTCTAGAAAACAGAGAAGTGGATGCCCTTTTTTAAAGGGGAAGAAAAGATTATTTGACCTCCATACCCATTTCTTTTACTGCACTGAGCCAGCATGAATAAAAAGTAAGCAGATAATACGGTATTGTTTGACATAAGGGGGAGTTAAGGAAACTGCCAAAGAATGTCTGCTTTTAGCACATAAGGGGAGGACTTACCTTACATCTAGTTCTAACCAAGTAGGGCTATTATTAATCTACTGCATTCACCAAGCCTCACAGCAGATATTTATATTGGTTCTGAAGCAATCTTAAGGGTGCCACTGACCTGCTCCCACTCCACTAAGGGCAAAACCAGAAATGAGGCAGTTAAACTATTCTGACAGCATCCCCTGTTGCTGCTCTTCAGACTTTGTCTAGGGTATACTCAAAAGCAGCAATAGAGGGGTGACCCACGGAGCTGCTTCACTGTCTCCTTCCTGAGTTTGACGTGTGTGGAACAGGAACAGAAGCAGCTGGGTGAGGGGTACGTCACGGCAATGCTCTTGGGAGTGTTGTAGAAGCAGTATAATTGTACCCAAATGCTGTTTACAAACATCAACCAACTAAGCTGTATAGCACCACCAAAAGATGAGAAACCATTTTAAAAAATCAGTTTTATTATTGGTAAAATTGAGGTAATAAGATATTAAATGCCTTGCACAGCATGCCATGGCAAAGATCAACTTAGAACAGAGCAGTCCTGAGCATCCCACTGATAGTGATACAAACAATGTAAAGACCAGTGTCATTTGGAGATAAATTTCAGGATAAGCACTTGCAAATATAATCCAGTATTTCTTAAGACTCAAAATATGATGCTGTGGGGAGTGTAAACATTAAGATATCCATAGGCTTAATCCTAACAGTCACTCTATTGATTCACCAGGCCAGTCAAACAATTATTTTTAGCAGAAATGTATTTTTAGGAAGCTTATCAAAAACCATCCTGTAAGATTTCTATATTGTGTTGGTTCTTAGTTCCATTTGCTTTTGTCCTGACACAATCTTATTAGTCTCCATGACAAACTGAATGACTAGGTTAAATTTAGGAAATGGAAAAAATATTTTAGCTGCTACATTCTTATTAGATCTAGATTTTTAATGAAATCAACAATAGTACAAGCACTATCACTGCAACTAGCAAAAACAAATTTTTAAAAACCTTAATCAAACCAAACAAATCAATAAAAAATCCCCCACAAACCAGTATTTTAAAAACAATGTGCATGCTGGAGAAAGCCTTCTGACAGGATCAGATTTAGCATGAAGGAGCTAAGCGTGCTTTGCACATGCTTATTAAAGCACCTGGCTCTGTTTGCCAAGTACTGAACCTAATTGCCTTTTTCAACAAAGGGTGTTTCCTCTGAGCTCATTATGTCTTTCAAACTCTATCTGAGCGCAGCATGTGTGATGGTGGTGGTGTTTGGGTGATTTTACACCTGGTACGTTTCAGTATTTGAAACACAAGATGCTGGTTTGCTCTCTTTGGTTTACAACTGTGACATTTAAATGGTGAATGGCAGGGCCCCAAACTCTTTAGCTTCTCATCTGTAATTGCTCATGTCATCTTCCTGCAATGACAGATTCAAATCCCATGCAAGTCTCTGATACCAAAAAAATAATAATCTTTAGCATTTTTCATCTGCAGATCTCAACCTGCTTTATTAAGATGGAATAAAACACTATTATCCCGATTTTACAGATGGCATGGAAAGATTTACTAGCTTGTCCCAAAATCATATAGCCAATCAACATCAAAACTGGGTGGGAATAGTTCAAGCTGACTGATTCCAGCTCTGGGACTGTGTCAACTGGCTCCAACTGCCCCCCCCCCCAGCTTTGCCTGAAGTGTTCCTCCTGATTGAACCCTTTGTCACTATTCATACAACATGAAACCACACTAAGGGTGCTTCTAACTATGTAAACATAGTTGTGCTTCTACTACTTGTCCCTAGGGAACACCCCTGTAAGCACTGTGTACTCTGGCACCTAGCAAGTTGCCCCAGATGAGGCAGGGGAGGCTGGGGCCAGCACCAGCACCAGCACCATTTGTTGTTTTTTTTTACACCAGGATCTCTTCAGTGTCAAAGAAAGCCACAACACTGCAAATTAGTAGTTGGTGAACATGCACATGTGGTTTGTGGTGGCGAAGGCAGGTCTGTGGCGCTGCAAACCGCATGTGCATACTCATCTGAACGTACCCTATGATGTTAGTAATATCCACGGTTAGGGCAAAAGAGCTAAATTCTAGGTTATTTACAATCACCTGGCTCAGGCATTTCCTTCAGCACTCCTCTTCTTATCAGCTCTTCTCTGCTTTGTCTGGTTGAAATTTTCCTTTCCAATACTACCAGAAAAAGAGAAAAAAAAGCAAATACACTTAAGAATCCATCCATTCTCTTCTGACAGGACTTATAAATAATGCAGGAAAAGTTAAAAAAAGGATTAACTCCCTCACCCAAGAAACTGTCTGCATATTCCTTGATTTTGCTGGAAAAGAGGGCTACATTTCACCTGACCCTTGGAAATTATTCTTTAGCATTCAAGACAAAGTGAACAATATCTTCAGTGAGAACTGTTCAATGTAATCATTATGGTACAGCTTAGGCTATACTACAGCTTTAGGTAAAAGCTTTATTATAAAAGAGGAGAAACATCGTCATTCAAACCAGCTGATTGTTGGAGTAAAAAACCCCCACTAAGTCATATTTATAGGTGTTAAAATAAGTCACTGCACAGAATAGATTAAATGCATTTTCCATGGGGAAAAAAACATTAATTATCTTTGTAGTAGTTTAAGCATATAAAGCTAGCAAAATACAGCCAACAAACAAGCAACACATACACCCAACAAAATAAAAAAACATCCAACCAACAAACAAGGAAATAAAAACTCAAATGGAGCTTAGGGTAAGATTGTAGGGTTTGCCTATGGTGTTTTGCTAGCTTGAAGTACAACTCAAGAACTGGCCCTAACCCAGCTTTCCTTACATGTTTTATTAGCAGCAATTTAGATTTAAAAATTAATTATTGCAATTCTAGGAATATAATCCTCTTCTCAGCTGTTATGCTCTTTGCTTCCCTTTTCCTTTTTGCTTTTCATGAGCAGTAAAACTAGACTGGCCAATATTATTTTCTCCTTGCAAGACATGATCATTGGCATTCTTTGCCTTGACTTCAGCAGGCACTGGATCATCCCATAATTAGTTTTGCTTTCCAAATTGCAAGATGATGACAATATTTTCCCCAGTGCCACTGGGTAATGCTGAATTGCAACTTGTTTTGAATTTAAAATCAAACCATGAGGGGAAGGGAAGGGAGGGGAGGGGAGGGGAAGAGCTGTTCCTTGCCGGTTCCTTACACACTGTAGACACACAGGGAAGTTGCAGTGGTGATCCCTCTCCTCAGCTCCCAGGGTTTCTCATTCCAGCGTGAGAAGTTGGCCTGGGCTTTGCCACACTGCTCCACCCTCTTGGCTCCTAGGCACTGGGCACAGAGAAGAGAGAGCAGTGCCACAAGCCCCCTGACTACTCCTCACACTGGGACTCCAGTGTGAAGAACAGGCAGAGGCTTCGCCCTGCTGCTTTAGTCCCTCTGGGAATGGGAGGGCTGGAGCACCTGTTGCTCCCTACTCTTTCCCCAGATTGGCATCACCCTGGTTTCAGGAAAGTGCACGAAGCAGGGGAGAAGGGGCGATTGCATTTGTATTGTTCTGTCTTCTGGACTCAATTCTACTAGTGGAAATTTTCACTGCTAGAAATGAATGCTTGTATGTGGTCAACGGTAACACATTCAAGTGACTTCAGTAAGGCCAGAGTTTCAACAGTGAGACAGGAAGCATTCATTCTGGGAGTGTCTGTGTGAATTCAGGATACCATGTGTTATTCTGACGCTGCAAACCATACTCACCTTAGTAAGCCTTGCTCATGCAAGAAATCCCACAAGCTATCACATTTTTGGTCTAATGCAAAATAAGTTTTTTAGATCTCTACCTTTCCTTAGGAAGTAGTTTTTTCTTGCAAAAGGAATACTTAGTGCCATTCAGTAGTTGTGATCTCCAGCAGTCTTAGAAACCCCATTCTGTCATTTAAAAGGTAATTTGAGATTCTGGATACCTTCCAATGCTGAGGTTTGATCTTTTCAAGAGGAATCTCAGAGGATACTGATTTAGTTTTGAGTTTTTATCTGACCTAATCAGAACTAAAAGTGGCTCCCAACTCCCTACTCTCACTGTGGAGCCTTGAAGTGCCATTTATTCCATGCCAAGATGTAAACCAATACCTTCTTTTCCTTTACAGCAACAGGCAGAAAAAGCTGGAGATGATGACTCTGAATATTTATTTTTATTTTATTTTGAAAACCCTTTATGCAGGAAGTACACAACTGGGCATGCATTTTATTAGATACAGCATGGAAAATATGTTGCTTAAGGGAAAAATTCCAGCCATCGTTCCCACATCAGTACAAATATTTCCATATCTAGTCCTCCATCTTTGCAAGTGTTTGCACGATGTGATGTCTATGTAGGTCTATCAGTTCTTACCCCATACAATCATGTGAAAGTTTTGTAATAGAACTACACAGTACAGCCCTGCCAAGTTCTAACAAGGCTCTCTTTCAAAGGGTTTATCCAAAATCCAGCAAAATGAGTTATAAGACTCTCTGACGTTCAACACTCTGTCTTGCTATTGACAGGAAAACTCTTTCCCTGTAAACATTTTTATCAGGGTACTCTATTCATTATGTCCTCTGGAGACTAAGCTATAAGATATGATGACAATTGTTTTGCAAGCGGTTTTAGGCTAGGAGCTAGTCTCCTCATACATATGCACTTTAGCCTGAAACGCTGGTAAATCTCTGTTCCCAGATGCATGAAGAGGATTCCCTCCAGGCTTTCAGGTTTATTTACAATCCCCACTTCCTTTTCCAAGTTGCTGGTTAACTGGAGAGGCAACAAAGGCTGCCACCAGAAAACATCTGCTGGTCCTGGATCTATCTCCTTGGTAGGTAAAAGGGATTAAGATTTCTTTCCAGAAACCAACCTGTGATATCCAAGTGGGTTTTCAGTTCAAACTCCACCCAGACAGAAAGACCCTACAGATTGCAGTCATTGTATAGTAATTACTCTACATGTTTAGCGAGTTTAGGAGCAAACCTATGCCAGTGTATAAATCTTTCCTTCTTGTTTGTGTCTTGATAATGAAAGAGTTGCCACACCATATAAAGCAGGGGTGGGCAATTATTTTGGGCAGAGGGCCGCTTACTGAGTTTTGGCAAGCCATCGAGGGCCGCATGACAGGCAGCTAGGGCAGATTAATATTAATTTTCTAAATTTTTTAGGGGCCCCGTGGGCTGGATAGAATGACCTGGCGGGCCGCATTTTGCCCAGACCTGATATAAGGGTATACCCAGTATGTCCACCCACACATAAAGGCCGTGCCTGTGTTAATGTGTCCTTGTGGGCTCCTCATTCCTTCTGTGAGAGTCCCTATGACTGCTTGGGGATTAATGCTGGTACAGCAGAATGTTGATTATCCAAAAAATCATCACCATCATTCTAGATAATCAATTTTGCTAGATAATTAATTATTTTGGGAATCTGTGCCACTCCTTATGCAGCCACAGAGTGTCCTGGAGTTGCTCAAAGAGCCATGACAGCAGGGTCCCTGCAGTGTCTGACAGCTCACCACTGAGCAGGCTATCAGAGAGCCAATCACTCACTGCACAAGTCTGGTTAGTTGATGTTCCAAATAATTCATTTTTGAATAATCAACATTCTACTGTATCTAGCGCTGAAATACGCTGAGCTGTTCTATGATTCTTTCCCAATAAACTGTGGGAAAACCTGTCTGTCCTTGTGGGGGCAGAAGGATGTTGGAGGGCACTGGAGGACTATCCGCATAGGAAAGTGTGTGGGTTATGAGCCTGATGAAAAGCTGCATCCAGGCTTTGGTCTCCAACTCAAGACAGGCTGCCTGGTCTGGGGGTGAAACACAACCAAACTGGGAAGGGAGGGTATTATGGTATGTGAGTATGGGAAGAAGGATAGAGACGTCTGTAAGAGCTTAAGCTAATTCTGAATTGAAGACACAACTTAAGATCCTGCACTCTAAGGATATTGAGCAGTATTTAGGTACAAATGGATAGCTCCATTAAGGCCCCTCGGTATTACAATGCCAAACTTTTCGGTGCCTAGCAGAATCCTGTCATGAGCTAGGCACCCAAGCTTTTTACAAAGTTGCATGGAGAGAGAGTTGAGGGAGTGCTCCACAGAAACTAGGAAGCAGGGCGTGGAGTCATATAAGCTAGCCAGGAACAAATGACAGGGAGCGTGACAGGGCCTAAGCTCTTAAGCTGCCTATACATGTGCTTGGGGGTGGGCATTTTAATTGGACAGCCAGTCCAACTAAAACGCCTCACTGTCACGTGTATTAAGCTCCTGCATGTTTAAAAATGGCCATGGGACACTTTCTCTAAACTTAATTTGATGACGTTTAGTGAAAGCACCCCCACAACCATTTTAAAATGTGCGGGAGCTTGTACACATGACGATGAGGCCACATTGGAGCATTCTAATTAAAATGTGGAACGGACTTAATTAATCAAGTCTGTTCCAATGGGTTCTAATTAGAATACGAACCAGTACATGTATAGGCTGCCCTGGGTGTCTAAAGGTAGATAAGTACCTAATGCTGGAGGGAGGTGTTTATCTCTGCTTGGGATTCACAGCTGTGTATCTTCTCCTTGAATTAAGCACCTGTGTCAGGTTATGCCCTTTCTCATGAAAAATCCCATCAAGTTATAATCAACAGAGCTGTGCTTTGGGCACTGGGGACCTGTTTTCAAAACCACATTCTCCATCCTTACAGCAAGGACCTCCCACAGGGGATTTCTGATGGAAGATATTTCAATTTCTCCTGTTACAGCTTTTCGACATTGCATAAGTAATTAACTATATCCATTGAAGCAAGGGTCATTCCCATCACCCCTTACCCCCACTAGGTGATAGAGTCATAATCTTGCCTCTTACTCCTCCCTTTTGCTCTTTACCACTAGGTGAACATCTAGGGTTTTTTTTCTTTATTTTCTTCCCTGATAGACATTTCTTAAATACTTATAGGCACAAAATTCAGAACTTCCCCAAAATTCATGGACTTTAACCAGGAGAAGATTCTGGAAATAATCTTTGTTAAGGACTTTAAAGCAAAAGGAGAAAATAAAACCATCTTTGAACAAATAATTCATTGGGTCGTGGGGATCATGATACACCTGACACTGGGGTCTGCTGGAACACAGTAATTACCATGCTCCAGCAGACTCGATTAATTGCAGTGCATTGGAGCAGCCTTGCTGCACGTGTATAGGTGGCCCCAGACAGCCCCTCTGCAGCATGCTGAGCCAGGGTGGAGCAGTCCTGGGCTGACAGGCTGGCCCCCACAAGCTCCCTGCCAGCTTGGGCTGTACTGCCCTGGCTCAACATGCTGCAGTCCTGGGTGCACATGTAAATGCTGTGCCTGGGAGTAGCAATATTTCCTGGTGTGAGATGTGCCAGAGTTTGTTGCGTCGCATTAATTTCACATGTAGATGCACCCAGCATTAAAGAGTCTCTCTCACTCTATTTTTCCACCAGTGCATATTTAACACAGTGTAGAACAGCCCCAACAGGAGAGATTGAGTAACCCACCCTACAACACCCTATTGCACAGGGGTTAGGGTTCTGCCTGATTCAGGCCAGAGACTTTAATCTCGGATTCCCACATCCCAGGAGAGTGCCCTAGCCACTACAATAGGAATGCTTTTTCTTGTGCCAGGGTTTGAAAGTTTGAAAATGTTCATAGTCTAAGAAAAAAGATTTTCTGCCCAGTTCTAATACAGAGGTGCTTGCCTGTGTTTGCAA
Organism: Alligator mississippiensis; assembly: GCF_030867095.1. Taxonomy (NCBI): domain Eukaryota; kingdom Metazoa; phylum Chordata; order Crocodylia; family Alligatoridae; genus Alligator; species Alligator mississippiensis. Next base: position 124,038,773 of record NC_081824.1, on the reverse strand, counting down.
AAAAACCCATGATAACTCTGAGAGCCCTAACTTATTTTAGGGTAGTTTTCATTTAGATGCCCAAGGATGATGTATGTCAACATTTTAAACTACTTTACCCCTCACAGATAAAAGTGAAGAAAGGATCAAAATTTGTACAATTTGTTATGAATGGATAATCACTTTGGTGATACAAGCAGACAGCATTTGAGAGACTATCAGCACTCACTTCCTTCCCAATCAAGAAACCAATTTTAAGGATCCTTAAGGAATTTCACAGAGCCAATGGGCATATAAAAAAAAAAAGGGCTACCACACCAGCTGAAGGCTCCCATTGGGCAACTTAGACCAATATTGTACATTTCCATTGAGAAGTTTCTCATTTTAGTGGCTCACCTGGGTGGACCTTATTTTATGGGCAGAGTTTGGAAAAGTGTCAGGACTATGTTTTGATCAAATCAATATGGTCCCTGATAATGCTGGGGAGGTACTGAGGTCCCAGAGGGGAGGGGAGGCGGGTGTCCAAGAAGAGTGGTCATTCCTTAAGGAGATGATCCTCCAAGCCCAAAGGGAGGTAATCCCAACATGGATCAAAGGGGGCAAGAGGATGCAAAAGCCCCCATGGCTCACCAAAAGCATACGGGAATGTCTCCTAGCTAAAAGGGAGGCGTACACCCAATGGCAGGGAGGGGACATCACCAGGGAGGACTATACCTCGGTTGCTCGGGGCTGCAGGGGGCGGTCAGAAAGGCCAAGGCGGAGATGGAACTGGGACTAGCTACCCGGATCAGGGACAACAAGAAGTCCTTTTTTAAATACATAGGGGGTAAAAAGAAGGTACCGGGTAACGTGGGGCCTCTGCAAGACACGCTAGGAAATCTGGTAGTCACACCAGATGACAAAGCTAACCTATTTAACAATTTCTTTGCCTCCATTCTCCTGAGCAGGGACCAGACCAGACCATCGCGCCAGGACCCCCTCAGGCCCCAGGGGAGGCGCACCCAGGCCTAGGGTCAGTGAGGATCTAGTCAGGGAACTTCTGGAGGGACTGGACGTATTTAAATCAGCTGGTCCTGATGATCTCCACCCGAGTGCTGAGGGAATTAGCAGAGGTCATTGCGGGACCCCTGGCATGGCTTTATGAGCATTAGTGGTGCTCTGGTATGGCGCCAGATGACTGGAAAAGGGCCAATGTGGTCCCCATTTTCAAAAAAGGGAGGAAGGAGGACCCAGGAAACTATAGGCCAGTCAGTCTTACCTCAATCCTGGGTAAGCTTTTTGAGAGAATTATCCTGGTGCATGCCCGCGAGTGGCCAGCAGGGGAGATTATGCTTAGGGGCAACTAACATGGGTTCATTAGAGGCAGGTCCTGTCAGACCAACCTGGTGGCCTTCTATGACCAGGTCACAAAATCCTTAGATGCAGGGGTAGCAGTGGACATAGTCTTTCTGGACTTTAGGAAGGCCTTCGACACTGTCTCCCAGGCCATTCTCATTAAAAAACTAGGGGACTGTGGTGTCCACACCTACACAGTCTAATAGGTCACTAACTGGCTGGAGGGCTGCACCCAGAGAGTGGTGGTGGATGGGTCATTTTCGACCTGGAGGGATGTGGGCAGTGGGGTCCCCCAGGGCTCAGTCCTCAGACCCACTGTTCAACATCTTCATCAGCGACTTGGACAAGGAGGTAAAAAGCACCCTGTTCAAATTTGCAGACCACACTAAGATGTGGGAGGACGTGGGCACGCTAGAAGGGAGGAATAGGCTGCAATCGGACCTAGACTGGTTACAGGGGTGGGCGGATGAGAACAGGATGGGTTTCAAAACTGACAAGTGCAAGGTGCTGTACCTGGGGAGGAAGAACCAGCAGCACACCTACAGGCTGGGGAACTCCCTTCTCATCAGTGCAGAGGCAGAAAAGGATCTTGGAATCATTATTGATGCCAAAATGAACATGGGCCGACAGTGTGGGGATGCGGTCAGGAAGGCCAACCACACCTTGTCATGCATCCACAGATGCATCACAAGCAGGCCCAAGGAGGCGATCCTCCCCCTCTATGCGACACTGGTCAGGCCGCAGTTGGAGTACTGCGTCCAGTTCTGGGTGCTGCACTACAGGAGGGATGTGGACAACATGGAGAGGGTCCAGAGGAGGGCCACTTGCATGATCAGGGGCCAGCAGGGCAGGCCCTACGAGGAGAGGCTAAGGGACCTGAACCTGTTAAGCCTCCACAAGAGAAGGCTGAGGGGGGATCTAGTGGCCTGTTACAAACTAGTCAGGCGGGACTAGCAGGCATTGGGAGAGTCCCTGTTCCCCTGAGCACTACCAGGAGTGACTAGAAATAACAGTCATAAGCTGGCAGAGGGTAGATTCAGACTAGACATCAGGAGGCACTACTTCACAGTCAGGGCGGCTAGGATCTGGAACCAACTTCCAAGCGAAGGGGTGCTGGCTCCTACCCTGGGGGTCTTGAAGAGAAGGTTAGATGAACACCTTGCTGGGGCCGTTTGACCCCAGTACTTTTTCCTGACATGGCAGGGGGTCGGACTTGATGATCTGCTCAGGTCCCCTCCGACCCTACCAACAATGAAACTATGAATGTCACATGTTGTACATACCTGTTTCCAGATAGCGGCACATCTAAAAGGCTTTGCTGTGATGCACAGACATAAAGTATACATTTAAAGATGTTCATCATTTGCTGTGCTAAGATTTGCCACCCTTCACCAGGCAGAGCTCCAACAGAACCCAATGAGAATTCTGCTTGCCTAAGGATAGGGAGGCAGGCCTTTACCCAATATTTATTTGCTACCTTATTGATATGGAGTTATTGAAATATATAACAACTCAATCTACTTAACAAATGTTTGCTATTCATGCAACTACTACATGCTTTCTTAAACTTAAATACTACAGATCAGATTTTCCAAAGTTCACACACACTTTTGTGCATTTAACTTAACAAGACAAACTCACATTCTCAAGCTTTTCTGCAACCCACACGGTTTTTCAAGTAAAATACAATATTCTCAGGTAATAACTGACTCCAAGAGTTGGGGCTTTAACCAAACACTCTGATTTGTATATGTATTTCTGCATGTACACATGAAAAATGTGTGTCTAAAAATTTGGGACCCAATTCACCATTACATCATACTGGTTTAATCCCATGGAGGTAAATGGAACTGCAGTGTAACAGAATGGAAAATTTGTCCTGGCCATTAATTAAGAGAGAATAAATGTACTTTTAGGGGAACCCCCCCCCCTCTCAACCAGTATACCACATTTTAAAATAAATACTATAAGTTCTTGGGCCTAGTGAACTAAACCTTAACTTCATTCTTTGAAATATGCATTGAATTTTCTCTATTAACACATTGTGAATTATAGGACCATTGGCATATTATGCATTATATAAACTAGAGCTTTAGCACATTTTTATGTTTTATTAGCTGCTTTTAACATTATTCTTAATAAATATTCAACACAAGCATAGCTTAAAAGCCACCTGATAGCCTGAGTTTCATATTGTAAGGTCTTTTAACAGGGGGCTCTGCCCAGTTCCAAGTCAAGATCATGAAATAAAAGTTAACAAATAACAACTTTGGAACCAGCCTGGAAAAGTGCTTTGCACCCATCTTAAGGCTGATTTCGGAGCTGAGCAGGGGAGGTGTTCAGGATTTTGCAGAATCGGTTCTATCCAGCTGTTCTATGCTAATAAAGATTGGTTACTGGACAAGTTTAGTTGCCAACCTTGTCAATGGAGTAGGGGAAGGGACTTGTATACATACTGGTACAGTATTAGACTCTTAAAGCCTTCTGAATCAAACCTATATCTGTCACTCCCTATGCCCCACACAAGTGATCTTTGCACTTGTGTTACCTTGTGTGCATGATTAACATCTGCAAGTCATTCTGCAGCATAAAATGTCCTACAGAATTAGGTATATGAAAAGAATCACCCACTCAGTTAAACTCTCTAGCCTATATCTCTCTCTTCCTACTATTCATTCTTTATGCTGCTGGCCTATATTCCTTTATCAACTATATTATTCCTTCCCACCTTTTCAATGCAAAATCTTTTAACCTATGTATGAGTTCCTCATAATGAATATGGCTGTCCAGTGTAACCTGAAGAAGAAAAAGTTAAACAAAGACTGAAATGCTAGCAAGGAAAAAAAAACAAACCACATCTGTAATACTGCTTTCCTCTCTCAGACCTAAAGAACTGTGCTGTGCAACCATGGATGAAATGAAGAAAACAGTTTGCTTGAATTTAAAAGTGTGTTCCAGGAGAATGGCTCTGTTTTTCCTCTCTGCTTCACTCTGAGATATCAATAACAATCACACTGCCAAAACAGAAGTCCCAGTGACAGCCTTTGCAGAAAGGTGTTAGCTTAACTTTTTAAAGTCTTCTCCTCTCTGCCCCTAAAAACATAAGTCTGACAATCACTTTTACATGCCCTGTTTTCTCTCTGCAGCTGAGATCAGTAAGCAGCGTATTTAAAATTACAGTAGTTGTTTACAAGAAGTAGAAGAACATGCAAAAGCATTATAGAGTTTAACAGAAATTGACATGCTTTCCAGGTTTTTGCATGATGATGTATAATACAGAATTACATCCCTACTGTAGTATTCTAAAAGATGGTTAAGCAAAGCTACCGAAATGTGATTGTTATTTATTTATATATGTTTTAAGGCAGCCAGCCAGCCAACCTTCCCTAACCTGGTTCAGAGGCACAAGCTTTCATAGGCAACAACCAACTGCCAGCTGTCGAGGAGATAGGTGCAGGGGTTTGGGAGAAACTGCACCTCAAGCTGTGAACAAGCAAAACTCATGACGTAGGTGACACTGTGTGTGTTAAGGCACAGCAGGGTGAAAGCTGCAGGCCTGCTAGGCCCTGCTGAGGCCATGAAGCCTGCCGGCTGTCGAGGAGATAGATGCAAGGGGGTTCTGGGGCCCTGCATCTCTGGCTGCTGACAGGCAAAACTCATGACATGGGTGCTTGTGCAACTGTGTCCGTCTTGGAGGGAACTATTGCAGGCCTGGCTGCTAAACTACTGTGTTACCAGTTACCAATCAATCATTATGATTCACTCAGGGACCAGCTCAATACATAGTTGCTTGCTAATGTAGCCAGTTAATTAGCAACAATTAACACCTACAAAACCCCCGCACTAAGGAGAGGAAAGAATCAATACAGACAATCAACTGCCCCAAGAGAGGCAGTCAGTTGCACAAGCACCCATGTCATGAGTTTTGCCTGTTAGCAGCTAGAGGTGCAGGGCCCCAGAACACCCCCTGCACCTGTCTCCTCAACAGCTGGCAGGCTTCGTGACCACAGAGGGGCCACCATCCCTGCAGCCTTCACCCTGTTGGGCCTTAACACACGCAGGGTCACCCATGTCATGAGTTTTGCTTGTCTGCAGCTTGAGGTGCAGTTTCCCCCAAACCCCTGCACCTATCTCCTCGACAGCTGGCAGGCTTCATGGCCTCAGCAGGGGCCATCACCCCTGCGGTTTTCAGCCCGCTGTGGCTTAACACACACAGGGTCATCTATGTCACGAGTTTTGCCTGTCCGCACCTTGAGATGCAGTTCCCCCCAAATCCTTACACCAATCTTCTTGAAACTTGGCAGGCTTTATGGCCTCACCAGGGGCCACCACCCCTGCAGTTTTCAGCCCCTATGGTGTAACACATAGATGTTACATGAGTTTTGCTTTCAAGAATTTGGGGTGCAGTTCCCCCCAAATCCCTGCACCAATCCTCTTGAAACTTGGCAGACATCATGCTATCAGCAGAGGCTACCACCCCTGCAGGTTTCATCCAAATCAGACAAAAAACAACAAAGTTATAGATATTTCATTGATTCCCCATTATACCCTATGGCCGGATCTCCGAGGTGGCTCCAAAGCTTTGGAGTCGCTTCAGCCGGATCAAAGCGGGAACCCGGTCCGGAGCTCTGGATTGGATCCCTGGCATCCGAAGCAGCCGGATCTGAAGCTGGATCAAATAGCTGCCTACTCATACAGGCCTAGTAAGTATAAAGGTAGCACTAGAAGTAACATACCTTGGCTTCATAACTGTAGCTCTTTGCTAATCTTGGGTTAGGGGAAGACGCAAGAAATTTACAATGCAGATGCTGCAGTCAATGATAACAAGACTAAAGGAAGCCCTGCCAACGGGGATGTAAGAGGACTAAGTGGCCTACAGGAAGGACAACTATTCACAAGGCTGAGTTAGGTTTTGATTCATGTTGTTCTGAATGGACTTCAGTGCACCCAGTGGTTTGCCCTGTCCTTGAAAAGAAGGTATGCTTCAAAATCCAAAGCAACATGATCATTTACTATCATTGACTCCCCATCACAGATTTCTCTGGCAAAGTAGGTTTTTTCCCAGCAGAGTAGTAGCATCTGATGAACTGGGTTGTTGCCTATGAAAGCTCATGCTTCTCTGAATCTATTGGTCTCTAAGGTGCCACTCTGCCCCATCTGTCAGATTTCTCTGGAAGAAGGCAGAATGTGGAACAGCATTTCTCAATAAACAAGTCTTTTTATGTCAAAAGAATAATACATGGTATTGATCCTATATAAACAGCAATTTCTTTAAAAGTTGTTACTGACAGGATTCAGGATAGTAGGGTTGGAGTATTGTTGTAGCAATGATGGTCCAGGAAATGTTGGAAGGCACACCTTTTTTGTGATATCTTTTACTAGATCAGTTGTATAGCTGGAAGATCTGCTGAATGTCAGACATCAGATGCCCTCCTCAGGTCAGCTCAGGTACCCTTCCTCAGGTGACCTAAGGGTACCTGAAAGCTTGTTTAACAGCTCTCCCAAGTGTACAGTTGGTTCAATAAAAGATATCACAAAAAAGCCTTGCTGCTCAAGGATTCCGAATGGAATTTGAAGTAATTGTTTCCCAGGGAATGGAGCAGTTTAAGTTATATCAAATAGTGGACCTAAAATGAATGACAATGGGTGCATCTACATATGCATTAATGTGCTGTAGTTACTGCACATTTAGTTTAGTACCTATAATAACAGGTACTAAATGCACAGTAACTGGAGCTATTGCACAGTAGTGCCAGCACCTATTTTTTTAGTGACACTAATGTGCAGTAGACTAATATGCAGTACACTAATTCTACTGTGCAGTAGACTAATGCACAGTAGACTAATTTCATTAGCATGGCTTTTGCCATGACATGTTAATGCGCAGTAGAATTAAGCTACTGCGTATTTAGTATCTCGTGTAGATGCGCCCAGTGATTCTTAACCATCTAATATGCTTCAGGACCTTTTTAAGCAGTGCTGTCTAATGGCCTCATTTACCTTTAAAATATATTGATTTTTTTTTCCATATTTAATAAAAGAACCAAGGCATACCTGCTGATGTTTCTCTGAATTTGTCACTGGTCTTCTTCTTCCGCCATTTCCAAGGTTTAAAGATTTTACCAATGGTAGAGAGTTTGCCCTTTCTCTTGAAAGGAGGAGTCTGGGATCCAGGGGCTGGTCCATCAGAATTTGCAATTGAAGCTTTGTCTAACCCATCAACTGCATGAAGAAGAAAAATAAAACATTATTGAAACAATAAGTCTTGGGAGAAACTCCATTCTGCATCTAAATCTGCCCATTATCAGATTGTAAAGTGCTATGTGGGCAGATACTGTCTTCAGAATCCAGATTAGATTTCAGTGAATCCAATAGTCCCAAAGCAATTGTCAGCTCAGATCCCTTTGTTCTAAAACTGTTCAATATTTAGAAATGGTTAGAACATTTTCATCAAAAATATTTCAGATAAGAAAGGCCAACATTTTTTGAACCAGAATATGTTTGGGTATCATCCTGAGTTCTGGAAAATCCTGCCGCTTGTGAAAACATTACAGTGAAAAAAACTTGTAATGAAAAAAAAAAAGAATATTTTCTATCATCAAAATGTTCACAGAAAGGATAATGAGCTTAAAACCTAACTATTCTGGAATGGGTACACAGAAACATGTCAAATCGATATCCTACACAATCAGTAATTGACAGGGGGTTCTACTAAGATACCTTATTAAGAGGATTTAACACTAAACTTTTGGGAGTTTATCAAAATTATGGCTGGCAAAAATATTTAATGTTTTTTGGTCAACAAAAGATTAACTGATTTACTATTTACCATAAATCACCTTGATAATTAATTTTGTATGCTAGCTTAAGTACCATTCCACAGCATTGTGTCCCATCTACTTGGCCCATAACGTCACTATGAACTCTAGCCCTCTGGAAATCAATGTTTGTTTGATGAGATTATATTTGTCTTAGACTTAAGTATTGATTTGAGATGTTTAAAATATTCATTGCTGTGGGAGAGCTTGAAAACACTGATGTCAGCCAGTTTAAAGCCAAGAAATGTTATTCTCAATATTCTGTAACAAACAAATGGTCAAATTGATCCCTAGTGTAACTCTAGTAAATTCTGTAGAGTTAAAACTAAGAAGCCAAATGCAGCATTTACTCAATAAACCTGAATAAGTTAGGCTGTTAAATGGCATATATCCTGCACTGCCAGGTGGATGAAACAGATGTCATAAGAGGATCTTTCCAAGTCTAAATGCAATTATTTAAATCCTCTAGATGGGTGACTTGATACTCAACTTTTTAGTAATTACCTTGAAAAAACAGAAAGCTATAAAATAGAATGAAGCTGTAAGGAGGGTGCTACCACTAGATTTAATAAAGATAATCAGTGGTACAGTAAAAGTTCTGTTAAGTGGCACCTTACAAGCCAGCAAGTTCTATTAACTGGCATGCCAGCTTGTAATGTAAAGTGAAACCGGAAGTACGCACCGTGGCACTTCTGGTTTCTCCAAGCCCCCACGGCCTGGGGCAAAGCAGCTTGCGCTGCTGAGCCCCCATGGTCTAAGGCATAGCAGGCTGCATGGGACCCACCTCCCTATCCCTCAGGGCCCGCAGGGCCCATGGGAGGGGTGGCAATGCCGCAGGAGGGGTGGCAACGCCTCAGACATGGTGGGAGAAGTGGCGGCCCCAACAGGCAAAGACGCCTGTTCGGGCCTCTCAATTAACTGGAATATTTTGTTATCTGGAGCCCCCCATTCCCCATGGGTGCTGGATAACAAAGCTTTTACTGTAGTACCAAACTGTAACTGGCCCTTGCACAGGTTCAGAGGATAGGAAGACATAAGAAGTCTCCCCAGTTGCCCATTCTGAGTGAGAAGCAGTCATGACCTTAGTCTATCACAAGGATGACTCTTGGAGAGTTAGATCCATCCTACTTGGAATTAATCAGCTGCCTCCCAGCAAATTCTGACAAACCAGGGAGGAGCTGACAAGTGAAAGAGCACTAGAAGGCTAGGGACAGAAGTTACACACAAACCAGTTTAAGTCATCAGAAACTGGTTTAAACCTGTAGCAGAATAAAGTTCAGTACACATAAACCAGTTTAAAAATGGCTGAAACTGATTTACGGTAAACCTGGTCAAGTGTAGTCTGAGATTTAACTGATTTGGGTCAAACCAGTTTGTGAAACTTCTGTCCAAGACTCCTTCCTGGTTCAAGTAAAATCAGAGTCCCCCAGCATCCCAGCATGCTTTCCAACCCTGGGCTGAGCTGGGCTGTGCTGTCTGCTCTAGCAGAGAAGGGTTGGAGGGAGTGGGAGGAAGGAGGCAGGGACTGCTCCCCCCCCCAGGCAAAACCTGACTGAGGTCTGGGGCCAGGGAGAGGGGTTAAACCCCCTCTTCCCCCAAGTACAGAGCTGTTTTGCCCTGCTAAACTTACTGAAAGTTACTGCTGGCTGCAACTGTGGACTACAAATCCCAGAGGCACCTGGAAAAAGGAAGAGGAAGTGATGAGCAACTCAGCAGAATCCTGCTTCTCTGATTCTGGACTGCAAATCCTAGTGACCTCAGGGGCAGCAGGAAGAGGAAGCAAACACACAGCCCATGCTTGTTACATGCCAGAGAGCCATGCTTTAACACCCCCCCCCAGGTTCTGGCTTGAGCCACTGCATGCATGTATGTGGCTGCATTTCCTGAATCAAAGGTAAATGTGTGTCCAGTTGTTTCTCAGTTTAATCTACAGTTTAGACTAACCTACAAAGACTGAACTGATTCAGCCTCATGCTTTTTGACTGTCTGTACTTAGCCAAAAAGCCTGCAAGTAACTTAGTCAATATTGAGGGCTGTAGGTAGCAGCAATTCTCCTTCATGAGTCCCTGGGCCAGGGGAAAAAGTACAATTTATGTCTGACTGAGGTAGAAAGCCTGCAGAATGCAATCCTTTATGGCAGGGGTGGGCTATTATTTTGACTGGAGGGCCATTTGATGAGTTTTGGTAAGCTGTTGAGAGCGGCACACACAAAATCTTTCAGAAGATATCATTTTAACAAATTAAGGGTAAAAAAACAAATTGTATACTAAAATCCAAACATTTACTATAACGTGTATTAATTTTAGTTAAATACTAATTTTTGTCCAGATTTATGTTTTCTTGAGAAGTGTATACAGGAGTGATAGCAAAACAGTTCAAATTATAGTAAAATTTACACCATTTGTAACTTGTGTGGAGGGTGGGTGCAGGGGGTGTGTGTGCGTGCATGTGGTGGGCTGCTTATGCACTAGGTCCCAGAAGCTGGCTGGGGGTGGAAGGAGGAAGGTAGGGGGCAGGGCATGTGTGCAGCAGAGCTCACTCGAATGGTGCAGGTGCAGCTCTGGTCCATCCCCCATCTGGCCCATGGTTGCAGCAATCTGCATGGGGCTAAGCCCCACCTGCTCTCATCCAGGGAAGCCAGAACTGCGCTCCAACCAGGGTAGTGCTCAGTTGCCCCAGGCTCCAGCGGCTCCTCCTTCTCCTGCCCCTGCTGTGCCATTCCAGGCAGCAGGCAGCAATGGGAAGCAGAGGCAGTGGCCATGGGGACACGCTGGGCAGCAGATGCCCAGCCAGGCAGGAAGGAAGATGCAGCTGGGTGGCTCCTGCCCCAGCACATAGGACCCCAGCTCTAGCTCCAGCTCCTGGCCACCATCCACTCACTTCCCTGCCCAGAGGCTCATCGTGCTGAGCAGACAGGCTGAGAAGAAGGCAACCAGAAGCTGGAGCTTGAGCCCTGCATGCTGCGGCAGCAGCCACCCGGTTGTAAGTAGCTTCCCCCCCCCCACTTGGAGTGGTGCAGCAGGGGTAGGAGATGGAGTCTGTGGAGGTGGAGGGAGCTGAGTAGTATCCAGGCAGTTGCAGCCACACTGGGAGCAGCCCCGTCAGGAAGCTGTGCGCGCTGGCTGGGGCTGGAGGACTTGGGAGGGAGCACAGTATGGGCTGTCTCCAATGGAAGCAAGTGGGGCTCAGCCCCATGCGGAGCACTGTGGGGGCAGCTGTGGGCCAGATAAAATCAATTGGCAGGCTGGATCCAGCACATGGGCTGTCGTTTCCCCACCCCTGTTCTATGAAGTATATACATCCCTGCAGGAGACCTCCTGTTCAGAGGGGAAAGGCATTGCTGATGTGCTAAGCTCCTGTTTCAGTCTGGAGAAGTAGACACAGAGTTCTGAAGAAATGGGTCTAGTATTCTGCAGCTGGAGACTGTTCTCTGGATCAGGGGCCAAGGAGTTGGTTGCTGGCTTACAGGGTGCCTGAGTTCAACACAGTGCAGGGAGTGGATCATGGTCACTGGGCCCTCTTCCATATCATCACTGACAACTATATCATATAATTCCTTTCATAAACTGATCAGGTCCCTAGTAAGTTTTTTGCACCTGTCATTCCTACTGGAAGTACTGCGACTTCCAGAGCTCCCCATAGGGCTATGAAATTTCTTCTTTCAGTTGGGCCTCAGTGACAATATTTAGTTCTATATTAATGACATATTCACAGGTTTACCACCATCTGTAACTAAAAAAAAAAGTCTCCTTTTCAGATGAACATAGACTTTCCTAAGCAAAGAAGGGCATCAATTGAGTGGCACATACTTTTATTTAAAGAATAAGAAAAATTCAGCTCTGGAAAAAAGGATTCAGAGCAAATCTTTCTGAAGATAAACAGAGAAGAAATCCATTTAATAAACAGTTGCCCTTAGTTTTATTCCTTCATTTTGAATAGTGGCCCAGAAGAGACCTGGGTGCAAGAAACAAACATGGCCAGATTTTGTATGCTGATTTAGAATTACTGTATCAGGAAGGACACGATAACATTTCTGGACTAATATGCATTCTAATTCAAAGGAAAGCATGGATTAATATATTCTGTTACCATCTAACACTGCCTCCAAGAAAGTGATTTCACAATGAAGTGTCATAGCATTGTGGAAAGATTTCCCTAGAACTGTTACTTCTCATCCTAGAAAGACTTTGAGGAAACCGGTGTTTCAGATTTACATTATTTGTTTTTACATGCCATACATTACTACAGAATAAAGGGATATATTTGCACCTCAGAGTGCCAACATGCCATCTTTTAAATCATTATAAGTACAACACACGCACTGAGACAAAGACCTGTTAGCTTGGTCCCTTGCATTGCTGACAGTGCCTGGAAATCTTGGCTTTTCCCCTTCATGTGCTCACATGCCCTCTATATGCAATAGCTATTCACTTTGACATTAGGACATCTGGTAATACAGTCTCTGTGGATTTTGTTTGACGTGATTTCAAACTTTTGCCCCATCTGCAGATTTTTCACCTGAAAGCCAGGAGGTAGCTAATTTCACTGAATGCAGAAGGAAATGAAAGGCAGTTCATTTCAAATTAAGTTGCCGAGAAAACAGTTTTACATTTGGATGACCAGGTCACATAACTATTTCTTATGATTTTATTCACCTTCAATTCATTCTGTCCATTTATTGGTGTTATTTATTTGCTACTTTATATTGTACTATTTGATATTATTTTAATGGACATCCTTTTTGGAAGCTAATAAAGATGCAAGAAAATCTCCACTCCTTGGCTCCAATTCATGTGATCAAATCCATCCCAACTCAGGAAAACACTTAAGCACACTCTCTCCTGAACAGAGCTTCCAGTAGGTAATTCAAGAACATGTTAATTGAAAGAGGACTTGAAAAACTTTATGAGGGGTTCCCTTGAAAAGTTTCTATTTAGCCCCTTGTATTATCCAGCTGTATCTTAGGCCCAGATCCTGCAACGGGTTCTATTTGGGTAGATGTTTGAGCCCTTGGGGAACACCACTGAATTTAACAAGGCATGGCATAGATGGAAGGGGCCTCCTTGTGTAAAGCTGCTTGTGGACCCTGAATACTGTTGTGTGACAGTGCAACACCAGGCAAATAAGGAGATCTAAAGGTGCCCACTGTGTGACAATCATCTTTGCCCATTTTCCTTAGTGATAAGTTATCATGTAAGCCTGCACTACTATCAGGGGCTGTCAGCCAAACAAAGCAGGAGATTTAGGAAAATCAAAGTTGTAAATAACTTCAATCTCTGAACATACTATTTCAAAATGCACAAAGCTGATGTTTATCATCCTGAGCACTTTTTATTTAGTTAAAATCTGTAGAAGGTCATACTATTGACCAGCAACTAAAAAGCCAGGCCTGAGAACCACCCAGCTGATCCACCTCTGCAGTGGTGATGAAACAGGCACAAGGGCAAAGAAGGGTATCAAGCTGCCTACCTGAACTGCAGACTGCCAGAGCAGAATACAGCACCCTCGCAGGCTGCCCCAACTCACACTGCAGCAGCCAGGGATCGCCAAGGTGTAGATATGCTCCAGACACGTACTACCTAGCACAGGCTGCCTGTACTGAGTAGCTTAGTACCTGTCATAGGCACCCTCACGCTTTTTAAACAGGGCCTGATAAAAATGTAGCAGAAAGCCCTCTTTTCCTCTAATGTAGCAGAAAGCCCCCTTTTCCTCTTGCCTGCATTTGCTCTCCCCTCTTTGGATATGTTTCTCTTTTTCTACCTTTTCTTCCTTCCTCTCTCTTTCACATTAAGATAAGGAATTGTGTTTTAAAATTTGTATGTGTGCATTTTGTATCTCCCCTTGTAGTTTGGTACTTTTATCTATTTGTGTGCCATGGCATTTGTAGCTTATATTTTATACTCCTCACCTTTCAACTTTCAACTAAATGTGTTTTAGTAAGTTATACATTGTAATATTGTTAACAAAGGCAGGAATCAAACTGCCCTTCCCTGTATCAGGCTGGCCTCTGAAAGAGTGAGTGAATCAGTGATTGAATGTGTAACATGGAAGCAGGCAGCAATTATCACCTGGAAGCTGAACTCAATAGAAGACAGTGTAACAACCGGGAAATCTGTATACCTCACTGATCAAGGGCTAGAAGCCCTGGCCTGACTTAATCAACACCACAGACCAACTTTTGGGCTGAATATCTCCAGATCGACCACTCCCAGAGCCCTATTCTAAATTCATCAACGGATTCCCAAACCTGCACGTACATGCGGACGACCCCTGGGGCTGACAGATGCTGTCCAGTAGCCACCGAGGGGGGGGAAGTCCCACGAGGGTCAATGACCCCTGGATTGGGCAAACCAGAAAACTGGGGAGTCACCAAAGTCTGCCAAGGAATAAAAGGCAGTGAAAAGTGACCCTCAGTGGCGCCCTCTTGATCTCCAACTCGACCAGACCTGTCCAGCCAGAAGGACCAGCCGGTGACCCCCTTCTGGAAGATAACACCACGCTGAAAGAAGCCTCAACGACAGACTCCAGCGCTTGTAGGATAGGTATACCTGACTCTGTAGCCTGCTACTGTGTGTGTGTGTATGTGTGTGCATGTGTGCGTGTGGACCAGCCCCAAGGTTTATGATTATAGTGTTTCAATCCGCCTAATAAACTAGAATTTTAAGGATCCCGAGTTGGACATTTGAAACTGTTCAACAAAAAGGCCATTATAGCCTGTGGGAGTATTCCCAGTGATTTCAAAGGACTTCAATTAATTTATTCCTTGTAGGCCTTTCCTAGAGAGTAGGTTTGAAGAAAATTCATGAAAAGGAAAAAAAAAAAAAAGACCTATCTTTGTCACAAATTGCTTCCTGCTTTCACCTAACTCTACTGTTGGCAAAACACCAGCTAAAGGGAATCAAATTTTACTGTCTGGTTCTGGGATAAGTGTGCAGTGTTAACAGTCAGGAATAAAACCCACATATTTTTACTCATGAATTGGACTAATTCTATTTGGAATAATTTAGGGAAATGTAGGACATCCCTAAGCTATTTTTATAACAACTTTTTAGAGTGCAACCACATTTTAATAATTACAAGTTGAGAATTCTTTGATTATAGTCTGCTTTTAATAATTTGAGTGACTGCTCATTAGAAAGATACGTAAAACACGAGTAATTAAGTAGCTAGCTACAACAAACAGACTGTACTCAAAGGATTTTTTTTATGCCAAAAAATGTTGCTCAACTTGCATAGTTGTTGAATGTTATAATTCTTTTCTCCACCTAAAATAGCAAGTCCATGTTAATTTGAATGCAACTTTGAGTTGTGTGGCACTATTAATATGAACACTAAAACAATATTCTAACATAGTTAAATGCTACAGGGACATTACCTTACCAAAATGATAACATTACAAATTTACACAATGCGAATACATACAGCCTATATTATACATATAAAATTTGAGCTACAGAAGCAACATTCTTCAGTGCGTACCTCCAGAGATTGTGTTACAATATCATATTACAATTGTATTAGTCCAGTGGAGCACAAGATTGGGCACCAAAGTTTCTTAATTCTGCTTCTGCTTACAGCTGTAAGTCTTTTATGTAACCGTTAACAAGTCACTTAGGGCTGCATCCAAAAAAAGCATTTGTGTGCAATGTAAGCAGAATTTAGCTGTCTAAGACTAAGGGAGAAATCCAAAAGAACCTCTCGCAACTGCTTCTGTGCCTGACAGTCCACAGATGTCTAAGTTTTCTGGTAGAAACTTATTTAGATGCCTAAAATTCTGCAAGTGCATGTGCCCACAGGTGCCACCATCTTGTCTGAATGGCTGAGTTGCGCATCTTGTTTTAAATCTCACGCCCAAGGTTTGGGATTCACAAGTGGGAAATCCCTATGCCAGAAATAAAACACAAAGTTCAGCAGCTACGGGCACTTTCAGTCAATATTGGTATGCCCTCTTAATAGCTCATTTATTGGAGCACCTGCCCAGGATATGGGAAACCCAGGTTTAATGCCCTTCTCATCCTGGTGGGTTTCAAACCCACAGTTCCCCTGAAAGTGTCAGTGGGGACCAACCTTTTTGGAAAACATGCCACAAATTAAAATTTGCACCTTCGCTGACTACCACTCCGATGCCTTTCCCCTGCCTGATCTGCTGCTCTGCTTTCTTCAGGATCTGTGCCACACACAGAAGCTGCCCATGGCAGGGGGTCAGACTTGATGATCTGCTCAGGTCCCTTCCAACCCTACCAACTATGAAACTATGAAGCCAGTTGTGGCACTCATGTCACAGGTTGGCCATCCCTGCTCTATGAGATCAGGTAAGAAACAAGGCGTAGTGGCTGCACTCTCTCCTGTCCTGCTGAATCAAGGCACCAAAGAATTCACGTGTTGAGGCACAAGAGAGAGGAAGTAAGCAACAGTGAGCACTCAGTGATATGTACATTCACCTGGGAAGAGGGAGACCTGGATTCTGGTCCAGGCTCTAGAGACTGTGTGCATTTTGCATGATGAAGTCATTGGATAAAATGCACAGACATGCCTAGTGGCAAAGACTGGAACTCAGAAGTTTTCCCTCCCAAGGAAGTTCCCTCCTTGCTTGGCTACAAAGGACCTCAACTTATGACACATATACAGTGGTGTAAGTAACATAGGTATAGGAAAACAATGCAAGTAATGCAGGGATCTCAAACAGAGAGATGACCAGCTATCCGGGCGTAGATTCTTGCAGCAGGTGCTATTACAGGAAGGGAGCAGGTAATAGCCTACCTGCCTATAGTGAATGGCTGCCTTGCAACAGCAGCAAACATATGGCACTTACACTAATGTAACATGCCATTGTAATTTTATCCCTGATTTTCCTCTAGTAACTGTACACCAGACCCAAATAAGTTACAGCAGTACAGGGGATATGTTATATGTCCCCTCCTTGTAGGTTACAGCAGATGACGCTGCTACACATGTGTTCTGTGTAAAAACCTGAAGCTGCACTTCAGCTGGTTTGCTCTCCTCCTGGCTTCATGACTCGTGGGTTGGTGACTGTGCAGCAGTCTGTCATCAACCAGAGAAGCCCTCCTAGTAGTTACAGCACTCTCTCAGGAGTTGAGAGACATGGTTTTGAATTCTGTCAGACAGAGGAGAGAACTGAGCCTGTTCTTCCAATTCTTGGATAAGTTCTCTGATGACTGAACTATTAAGATACCAGTAGCATCTGCAAGAGTGAGGCCTACTCAGTTATTTGAAAGAAAGGGCAGAGGCCAAACCCATGTCTTGGGAAAGGGTTCTCAGGTAGAGAGAGGCATCTGCTTGCAGAGAAGGGAGGGAAAACATTTAAGATGCACTTCTGTCCTTAGGTTTTCCTTCTGGTTAGTGCTAGACATCTGTACACTGAGCACACTGACAGCTTTCTACTAAGCAGGATGGCTGTTACGGATTGCCATTCTCAGGTGCCTGACTCTCCCTATGCACTGCCTGGAGAGCCCAGGCACCTCAGGATGGATGGATGGATGGATGGATAGATAGATAGATAGATAGATAGATAGATAGATAGATAGATAGATAGATAGATAGATAGATAGATAGATAGATAGATAGATAGATAGATAGATAGATAGATAGATGAATGATTTTAGCATTCTTACGGTGCATTGCAAATTTAAAGTCATAAATCCCCGCAACCATCCCCGTTTGGTAAGGAAGTAGTATCAATATTACTATCTCTGCTACAAGAACTTAGTATGATAAGCCAAGACACAAGGTTCCAAAAGCAAAGAAATTGATGCTACTGCAGCTTACACTTTGCCTGAGGTGTTTAAGTGCCACCATGAGCTGAATACCGTAGCATTCTGCTCTTAGGTCAACTGGGTGATCCATGTGTTCATAATGCTCCCTTAGGTCACAATATATACCACTGGTAAATAATTCATTTAAATGTATGGATTAAGAATGGGATGCATATAAATAGTTCTTGCAATATTTACATATATAACATGAAAATTTGCTTTAACACTCAGCGAGGCAGCCTTTTTAAAATATATACAGCTGACCATAGTTACTGATGTCTAACCATAAAAAGATTTGAGAAAAAACACTGGAGGATGTGAAAACCTGAACTCAGATTTCCCTTGTTTTTGTGGACTGGGTCTTGGTGTGCTGTATATTTATTATTTTTAAACAGTCTCCTTGATAGTCACTTGTGAACTTATTTCTCTCTCCTCATTTCTCCCTCCCTTCCCAATTGAGTGTGCAACAAAAGACAGCCTGGTTTATTGAGACCTCACATCTTCTGAAAACCTTCAATGCAGTCTTCCCAGAGGGTGCCAAAATTTGAAGTCATGGTCTCTAGCACTGCAAAAATCGATGCGTTTATGCAGCTGCATGTTAGCCAAATTCACTGACTAGAACAATAACCCATGCACTTGCAATAGAGTATGTGAAACTGCTTATTTCCAGAAAAAAAACAAGACATTTGAATGGCAAAATATTTGACCCTTTTATTAAAACAACCACTTTTGACACTATCGGTATCATTTAAAATAAAAATCTTCTAAATTCTGCAACAATATATCAACTTTCCTTGAAGAAAAACAACTGGGAAGACAATTTTTTCACTCTTCTCCCTACCCCCTACTTGGAAGTAAAAAAAAAAAAAAAAAATGCAACTAATCCTCAGTGGATAAACTGCAAATGTGAAAGCTGTAATTCACCTCAAACCAGCACAATGAGCTGGCATAAAAATGCCTTTGCCTTGCCATACATCTGGAGTTTTAACTTTGGGGAAACTGTCATGAACTAATTGATTTGATTGTGCTTTAATTAACTGAAAGGAAAAAGTTAAACTTCTTATGTGGGTGGCTGAATGGTAGTTTCCATCTGGGGCTGCCAATGCTGCAAAATGTTAATTGGACCTCCTGCTAATGATGAGCTAAACGGGGTGAGTAGTGGCTATTTCAAATGAATTCTGACTGCTGCCTTAAAATAGCAGAAGTGGATAGCAGGCATAGTTCCTGGGTTTTGCCACAGCAGGAGTGTATGTGCCCACCTGAATGTCACAGTTTTGCTACAGGGATAGAAATGGACATTGGGCTATCAGTGATGGTCTGAAAAGTACTCTTAGTAATGCACATGTGCTCACAGGTACTTAGAAAGGATATGCTGGAATACTATGTGCATGGGCAGATCTAGGATTTTGAAAAGGGGGTACAGATGGTGTGGAACAGCATCCTATATATAGCACAACACATTTTTCTCCAGTTAAAGAGAAACTAGAAGCTTTACTAATATGGTAGGGGCCTAGTGCTGCATTATTTAATTTAAAATCAAAGCAACAGCAAATTAATTTATTGGAACATGCATTAATTTTCTAGATTATATATTAAGTTTAAAGCACAAACTAGGGAAAAACAGGGGAAAGCGACTGTTTCATTAGTCCTATGGACATTATAACTGAATGGACATCTCTTACTCAGATTCATAAAATCAAATTTGGCCTTTGAGTGTTTTTGACAGTGCCTCCCATACTTCAGTTTCAGTCATTTCTACACCTGAGTTAATAGTACCACACCTGACTGAAGGTTTTTAGCGAGAGCTAAAAACAGTCTGCAACTGTGAAACAGAAGCAAGACATTATCAGAAATGGCTAACAGACAGCAAAATTGCAGAAGAAAGGACAGTTTGAATAGTGGAACATCAAGACCATTAAAAAGGTGAGACGGTCCTTAATGTCTGTGATGTGAAAAGAGATTAGCAGGAATCAGGTAGATTTTAATGAATCATGAAGTCAATTGACTTTGCCAGCACTGCCTGAATAGAAATGCTGCTGCCCCTCTCAGGCAGTTAGTTTTAAAGTTTGGATGGGGCAGGAATCAAAGGGAAGTGCAAATGCACCACTGCACCCCCTGGAACCACCCCTGGCTATGCTTTCCCTAAAAGAGTTAGTATGGATGCATATGGCCTTCATTTGTGACTGACACATCTTAGAAAAAAAGTAGTCTCTCCTAAAATTGAGCGGGAATTATATTACCCTTATATTAACAGTATATTATATTACACATGCGTGCACACACACTCTTCAAGTCCCTTTGACAACATTTCTAAGATCTAAGTTTTAAGGTGTTGATCATTTCTCAAGGTCAGATTTCACAGGAGCAAAGGGCATGAGCATCTACAGAGCTACATGTTTCAGGGCAGGAGTAGCAAACCTGCAGCGTGGATGCCACGAGTAGCACGGACAGCTTCTTTGTGTGGCATGGAGCAGACTGGAGAAGAAACAAGTAGCACAGTGACAGATAAGGCAGGGAGCTGAAAGCAGAGCATCATATCAGGTAGGGAGCAGAAAGCTGAGCACAGATCAGGTAAAGGAAAGGGATCAAAGTGATCCAGATCAGAAGGTGGGGGGCAGTTGAGCATGACTCCCAGTCCGCCAGCCATTGCTGGGCCCAGCCCAGCCCAGCCAAGTGGGGGGCCATCCCTGATTGACTGCGCAGCAAACACCCCAACCCCCCAGCTTGTCCCCTGGGGAGGGGGGACAGGAGCCCCCTGAGCTAGGCATCTGCCAGTGGGGGGGAGCCCCACACTTCAGGGAGCTTTCTGTGGCCCACGGTCCCCCAGTCCAGGGCTGCCCTGCATTGGGGAGCCCTGTGCTGAGGGGAACCCCCACCCTCCCTTGAAGGGCTGGGTTCTGCTTGACTCAGCTGCTACCACTGGTGGGGGGGAAGATTTCCCTGGACCACATGCTGGCCCACGCAGTTGGTCATAGGAGTATGTGGGGTGCCCTGCACCTTGCGGGGCTTCCCACAGACAGGGGCTCCACTACTGTGGTGAGCTGAGGTGAATGCTCCCCACCCTTCTACCTGCAGCGTTGGTGGAGCAAAGCCATCCGGCCATATAGGGGAGGAGGGTGATTCCCTTTAGCTCCTTGTGGCAGGGTACACCAAGACTCAGTGGCTGGGGTGGAGGTGGGGGGCTCAAGGCTGACACGTGCAGGCAGGATGCAGGCTGGGAAGCCAAGGCAGAGGCTTTGCTGCCCCAGCTCTGTGACAGTCTGGGGGCAGGGCCAGCTAGGCACTAGGTTGGAGTAGTGGAGTGTGGGGCATGTTCCAGTGGGCTGCCCTATGAGGTGGGGTTTGCAGGGGCACAAAGCATCCAGGGATGCTGGGAGACTGCAAGGTAACTTGTGTTGGGAGGGGATCTGGGACAGAAGTTCGATAGACTGCTCTAACCTAAAGTGATTTAACCTGATATTACATCCATTTAGGTCCATCTTAAACCAGGTTTGGCCATATTGAAACTGGGCTGTATGTGCTGAGCTTCTGTTTGGTTACAGGTTTAAATCAGTTTCTGATCGCTTATACTTGTTTATGTGCAATTTCTGTCCCTAGCCACATAGGGCCAATATTCTCAAAACAAGGTACCTTTCAGAGATAGTGTCCACCAGATTTAACTCTATTTCGGGTTCCCATTATGTTGTATAGGGAAAGGTAGAATAAAGGGTGTTCCAACATTTAAAGTATTTTCCAGAACCTGAGTAACATAGGTACAATTCCATTCTTTGCTTGGATTTGCACAGATTTTAGGGTTGTGTGATCTGATGTAAATTACTGAGCATTTGTCTTCCCTGAAGAGTTAACTTGAGTATTGCCCCTAATGTAAGTCTCATCCATACAAATAAACCCTTATGTCAAGTGGAGTAGTACTTTTAACTGTAGATGGCTTTTGGATTTCAGACTACAGGTTCAGTGGTCATACAGTGCAACTGAAGTGCTATTTTGCTTGATGTTCTTGTAGTTAACGCTACAGTGAAGACATATGCCAAAGGTATGTCTACAAGGCATAGTGTCATGCCAATAGAGATACCTGAGCTAGGTGATATAGTTATAGTTCAGCAGCACTCTGCCTAAGCTAATTTATCCTGAAAAGCAGGGTGTATTAGCCCCAAGGGAATGACATGCTCATTTAAAGCCAACTTGGGTATTTTTTACACAGCACTACATTGTGTCAAGTATAAATAGCCCCAGACTCACAGTGCTTCCATTCCCATTCACTTGAGCAAGAGTTTGCCTACAGGCTGAATAAACAGTCACAAACCTTAGGATTCAACTCTGGGTCTGTAACACATACAAAGAAATGCCTATGGAACATTAATTGTTCCCATGTGGGCATGAGACAGTCTTCATTAGCACGTTCAGATTGTCCTGCATTCTCATCACTTACTCATATTTCAACAGTTTAACTTCAGTTCTTTCATAAGGAATGAAAAGTACTTATTCCCTGTATGCAGATATCAGAAACTGATTTGATTAAAAAATTAAATAGCTCCCACCTATTAACTTTTCTGTGATCAGTATTTAGTTGGCTCAGATCAGAAGGGGAAAAAAAAAACACAACTAGACTGAGAATAAATTGTATTTTTTGCTCTCCTCCCTCCACTGCCTGGGTTAAAAGAAGCAGATGGAAAGTTTCCAGATACTGAAGTTTTCCAGATACACTAAATGTCAAGATAGGTCAAAACTGTAGTTTAGAAAAACCACATAGTAAATGAAACAAAGCAAAAAGGGAGATAAAAAGAGCCACTATAAAGAAGAGAGAAAGAAAAAAAACTTGCTGCACAGATGAAACTGCTACCCTAAAGCGAGAGATTCCTCATTTATAGGGACCTACCCAGATTGGGATTGTGTGGATTTTGCAGAAATTGTGAAATCAGGTGATCTCTGCCAAATCTGTAGGGGGGGAAAAAAACAAAAAAACTTACCAAAAATGAAGTGCTGGCTCCCCAGTGGGAGCCAGCAGTCCACCAGGCCACGCAGCCAGGCAGGAACAGGGCAGTGAGTACAAAAGCAAGCAGGCAGGATGGTTGCTTCCCCTTGCCACTGATTGGCTGAGAGGGCTGCCTGTCATGCAGCTCCACCCCTCCACCAATCAGTGGTGGAGGGTGGGGCCATATGATAGGCAACCCTCTCAACCAATCAGCAGCGAGGGGCAGGGCTGTATGACAGACAGTCCTCTCCACCAATCAGCGGTTGAGGGTGGAGCCATTGGGAACCCTCAGTCAGTGGTATGGGGGGAGGCCACCATAAAAAGCCCTAAAAAATGGCAGGCAGCCCTGCAATATGCCCATGAAACTGGCCAGCTGCCTCCTTGATTTGGGTAGACGCCTACTCATTTATAGTACAACACGGGTGGCCAACCCGCAGCTCCGGAGTCCAAACTGAGTAATGTACTTGCTGCGAGCAGTCGCATCATGTGACATTATGTAACAGCTATGGAAGCTGGTCACCGTGTGCTCGTGCAAAGATTCAAGGACGCATATTAACTTCTGAAGAGCCGCATGTGGCTCCAGAGCCATGGGCTGGCCATCCCGTACTACAAGATAGATGAAAAGGGGAGAAAGTCTTCAGGAATATTTAAATTAAATCTAAAAATAAATTCCATTTTCTTTACCGTGCTAAGCTTTATAGTGATCAATTTAAATGCCTTATTGAAGAACAAATATCACAGAACTGGAAGTATTTCCCATATATTCAAAAAAAATTTTAAACCATATTCCTAGATCTGGGCTGAAGGAAGAAACCAGTGTTGATTAATTTACTTGTAGTATTTTTAGGAAGTCAAGTGCAAGAGCTTCCCAGAAGAGACGGGCCAGGAGTGTGAAAATAACTGAAATGAGTACGTGGCCCTGCTCTCATGCTATAATAAACAGGAACTAAAATAAACAGCTCTGCAGCAACTAATACATTTTTTACAGATGTTCAGATAAACTGTGGCCAAACACATCACATGGAAGCCTCTGGACTCATTCCTGCTTCTCGAGCTAGTTCCAGAATTACCTTCCAGCAGCACATAATACAGCTGAAGTCTTTAATATCCTGTCACAGCATCAGCCGTGCCAGCTAGCACTAAAGAAAAGCAAGCCAGAGGAGAAAGCCCTCCTGTACCCCATTTCTGGTTGGCCTATACAAAAGAAAACACAGACTAGGAACATGATGCAGTCTGCCTACATGTAGAACTTCTTATCTCCTGTCATCTTCAAAACATGAGCAACAGGAGAAATCGAAATAGGCAGAAATTAGTTACAAGAAATACTGCAATGGATAAAATGAGTGAGTGTCTTCCAGAAGCACAACACAGGTGCTACTTCTGGCCTTCCAAAATGTCAGCCCCAATTGCCAAGGTGCTAAATCTCCAGATGCAAGACTTTCAGAAGAGCTCAAGGCCAGGTTAAAAAGTGCTCAAAACACCAGTGGGGCCAAACTATCAAGCCTGCTCAGCTCCTTTTAGGCACCTAATGAAGGTCCAGGATTTTCCACAGAACTGAGCTTCTAGTACATCTGGCTCTAATATTTCCAGCTACACTTTTAAAACTGCTCAACAGGAAGGTGCAACCTTCTTTTGAAAATCTAGTAATTTATTTTGGTGCCTAAAATGGCTACTGAGCTCTCTGTGAAATTTCACTCCAAATACCAGGCTATCTTCCTTCTCTTTCTAGATGCTGTGGAGCAAGAGTTCAGCACAGAAGAAACAAGCACAGAAGGAACAGAGAAGGTGGGTGCGGGGAGGAGGGGGAACTCCCACAACTATGTCTAGAAGTAACAGCAAAAACAACACAAGCTCAAGTATAGTTATCCTTCCCATATCAGCATGAAAGAGAAGAGTATGACATGATCATTAATTGTATGTGCAAGAGGAAAAAAAATCAACAGTCACTCAGTATGTGATGCTTGGTCCTTTTCTTCAGCAGAATATTGCCTACTTGACCCGTCTTGGGTGAAACCAACACAGGGAGACACAGCATACTCTGAAACACTGAATTCATTCTCTGGAGTGTTAGTTGCGATGAGAACCTATAAAATGTGGGCTAAGCATAGCTACTAGAAATGAAGAACCATCTGGTTATGTCTTTGCTCTGTTACCAAGGTATTACCCTTACCTACACTCACCCTGTTCCCATTACCTGAGTTTGGTGCGTGTGTGACTGTTGCTGCCCCATTCATTTCAAGAAGGTGTTACATCAGACAGCAGTGACAGTCATTTCAAATGTCAGCATTTTGGGCTATTTAATTATTCTTGTAAGGAACAAGCTAGGAAAAGTATAAAGACTTTCTTCCTACCTCCCTGCCCCAATTCAATTCTTAGGCATGTATTATTCCTTTATTATAGATCTTATTATTTCTTTATTATAATGATTCCTTTATTATAATTCGTTAAAACATAAGTAACTATCCCTTCACAAATAACCTTTTTGGTGACTCCAAGAGTTTGGCTTTTTTGCAGGTAGAGTCAGGGAAATGTTTCCCCATCTGACCACTCTGCATGCATAAGTTCTATAATTAGGAGTTCCAGTCCGCGGATGCGGTAGGAGAAAACGTACATACAAAAAGCTAAGAGCAATCCAATCTCTCATGAAATTAAATCCCTGTTACAGGACAGGCTGGAGATGGCTGTGCTACATTTGCAAAAGTAACATCTTTTTGTATTACCACAGTTTCAGTGTCTGCATTTGAAACCACATGGTACAGGAAGTTACATCTTGAAACATGTAAGTCAAAAGTTGATGCAAAAACATTTCACTTTAATGGGCCTCCAAAACCCACAGAAGAGGTCGGAAGTTTTTAAACCCAAATGGCAAACTTTTGAATGTTGTTGCTCTTGTAAATGGTTATGCAGTTTATTAACTCTATGCATAGTATAGAAAGGGCTGTGCTTATTTTTGTTTAATTAACTCCCTTAAAATGATTGTTTTTGTCACAAGATACTAGCTTGGGCATACAGCAATAATAATACAATTAGAACATGCTCACAAGAAGCTATCAATGATTAATCAAAATGCCTTTTAGTCTAAAATCCCAGTGTCTAAATACACTTTGTACATCCATACAGTTTAAGAACTCACCACACTTTCCTGCATCCCAGTATCAGGATTCTGAGTAAAACCAAAGCAGTCCTATTTGTTAGGAGGAAATGTAAGGCAACATATTGCAGGTGGCTTTTATTCAAGTATACTGTTTCATTGCTTTCACCATCCCGGGCTGCATGGCAAACAGCTGTTTTAGTTACCGTAGCCAGTTCTTTAAGGAAGGGGGTTGGGGGAAATCACCCCCCCCCCCCCACACACACACACACTTCCTTAACCCTGATGTTTGGGGAGGGGAGGGGAAGTGGGGCTGCATCTTCATGGAAAAGGACAATGCAGTTTGTGAAGGGCTTTAGCTGTACTTTAAAGGAGTGTAAATAAAAGAATAATATAATCCCATTCATACACACTAAAGCAGTAATAATTCCACTAAGGAATTCTGGTGACATGAATGATGAGAAGGAAGCTTCAGGTGAAATTACAGCTTTACCTAGACTTGAAGAGTATAACGCTGTATATGTTTTAGGGGTTTACTTTGGAACGTGAGGGACTAAGAACACTATCTAAAATAAATTGCCACCAACAGCTCTGCAAGTTTCTTCCACGTGACTATGGATCCAGTTCTGCAGTACTATCTGCTCTCCCACGTTAGAAACTGCCCATCCTATTAAGGAATAGATCAGAACCTACATTTGGAGATCTTTATCCACTGCTGAGTTAGAAGAAGAGAGTAAGATCTCTAAATGCATTGTTACATGGAGACAGAACCTCAGAGATGAAAAGTTAAGAATTAATTACCCAAATTCCCTCTCTTCCTATAAACAGGGATCTATTGAACTTGACGCAGTTGCTGGCCAATTCCGTGGGCAGATCGCAGGGCTGGCAACCATTTTCTCAGGCCCAGCATGGTGGGCCCTCCACACCTCTGATTGACCAAGGAGCCCCAGTGGTCCTGCCCTTCACTGCTGATTGGCTGCAAGGGCTGTCTAGAATGCAGCCCTGGCCCTCATCACCATTTGCTGGAGAGGGGTGGAACCATATAAATGACAGCCTTGGCAGCCAATCAGTGGTGAGGAGAAGGGATGACAACCATCTTGCAGTGCCAGCAGCCCCGTTCCCTCTTCCTCCCCTGCAGTGGACTACGCAGCTGGGCCACAGCAGCCACGAGGACTCCTGGCTCCCCAGAAGGAGCTAGCATTTTATTTTTAGTAAGCTTTTTTCTGCAGGGAGCCCCACGAAAGTGGGGAGCCTGCACTGTTTTTTTTTGCAGAGCTCACCCAAAATTACGGTTTCCACAAAATCACAATTTTAGTAGGTTCCTACCTATAAATTCCCTGAAAAATTCTATTTACCTGTGAACAAAGAGAAGGCTTAGAAAAGCTAAGCTTTAGTTTTTCCAGTATTATTCAAGTGAGAGGCAGGCAAACAGTTTGAATACATGGGCTGATAGGTTTTCATGACAATTCTGGAAGATTTGTATAAAACACTATAAATACACCATTTATTCCTAATCTATATCTCTGCTGCTCCATAAATCATTATTATTGGTAACAGCTATCTCCAGTTATCAATAATACCCAGGGGTAAGCAGCCCCCATCATGAACCTGTATGCCACTGTGCCAGGCACTGCGCGCGCACACACGCACACACACACGCACACACACACACACACACACACACACACACAGAGTGAAACAATGGTTCTACTGACAAAGGATTTGCAATCCAAGTATAAATCAATAGAGGACAGATGGAAGACAGATTTCTGGTTGTTCTTTCATTCCCACCTGATCACCTCTTTGATTTTTAAGACCATCTACATTTCCAAAAACTCATATGACTTTCATTACACTATGTACTTTCCTGGCACTTTTCTCTCATTTAGGTATTAGCACTGAACAATCATAAAAATGTAAATAGCTCCTTCTTAATACATCTTCATAGACTTCTGGCTAAAATAAAATCTTATTTTGTGTTTGATAATTTAAAGTGAATTTTGTTTTTGTTTTAGCTGGGGCTGAATGTCTGGCTAACAATGCAAGTAACACTATATGAGCAGCTCATCTTTGCCCAATAATGACCCAAAAGCATGCTTCAATCCTATGCCCCAGAAACACATTGACACATTCATTCATTCCTTAGCCTCTGAAAAGATCATTAATAAAAGTTTCCAAGAGTGAAGCTGGTTTGTAGGAGGTTGAGGAACTGAACATATTTCAATATAAGCCACCCACATATTTCAATATAAGCCACTAAACTGCCATCAGATGATAACTTTAAGTCATTAGCCTCAGCCAGATTCAAAGTTGGCAATCTAGTAGTGATCATATTTCAGTGATAATCTCCAGGGAATCATCTAGTCCTCCATCTAAATGGGGTAAGAAGGTGCTTTTATAGATATTGAAAAGTAAGTGTCTGCTTAACAGACTTCTACAGCAATTTAAAGTCTACTTTGGCCAAAGTCTTTGCCAAGTCTCACAGTTTTACTACCTATCCCCCTACAGTTATTTTTCTTAAAGCTGTATACCCTGGAATCTTTGAATATATCAAGATCTCATTTTTCATGTGAGAAGGAAAATGCATTTCTAGTTCTTATGGTTGGGGAGATAAAGTTTGATAATAGGAAACCTAATTCAAAATGTGAAAGGCACATAGGAACCCCAGATGTATCATTTTTAAAATCTCAGCTTATCTCATAATATTTTGGGCCTGGTTCAGGACTTTTGAAGGCTTTGATTCTGCAGTATTCTCATGTGATAGACCTGAAATTTTATGGCAGTTACAAACAAGATAAGAATAAAAGGTTTTGTTAAAATAAACATAAAAAGGACAACCAATGGAATATTCACTGTGCTATTTTTTATTTGCTAGTAATATCAATTTTATGAAGCTTAGATATTTTTTATTTTCTGTGTGCTCCTAATATTATATTGAAAGTCATAGTGCCATTCTGGAAATTGTTAGGGAATGCTGCAAGAAGCACATTTTTGGGTGATATCTTTTATTAGTTCAGCTGCATGGTTGGGATAGTTTAAGGCAAGGTACAAACATTCAGTTTCTACTGGGAGAAATGCTGTTCTCCTGGAAGAAATCAAATGTGTGCAGATATTCAAACTTTTTCTCTCAGAGCAAAAGTGGCTGCTCCAAGAGAAAACTAATCTGATAACTTGGCAAAAACCAAGGTTAAAATCACTCCTGGGAAAGTTTCTTCTGGGAGAATGAATGTATATACATTCTGTCCTAGCTTTAACTTGTCCTGGAGACTAGGAGGAATAGAATCAGGGGAAAGGCTTTCTGCCTTCCCACCATAGGGGTCACTCTGGTCTTAAGAAGGCCTAGCGGGGCAGCTACTTTTCCCCTCCCCACTCCCCATAGACTGGGAGGTGAAGAGAACAGCAGCCACTGCTCCCTATCTCTTTCCCAAACTGTGCCCATTGCAAGGCTCCTGGAGGAGTGCAAGGAGCAGGGGCTATTCTGTGGGGGAGAACTGGGAGGGTTCCCACTATGGGAGAATGCCTCCCCTCCTGCCTCCCAGCTGACTGACAGGATTGACGTGGAAGTCTTCCAGTGCAGGAACTTTCCCCACCTCTCTGGGGCAGCTTCTGCTTTTCAGCAGCTGCCAGCTGCCACTGGGCAGCCTGCCCCCATCCCAGGCAGGGGAGCGCAAGGTGTTAATTAATGGACTTTCCTAAAGGTGGAGTGACCCATGGAGCAACCCTCTAGCACCCCCTTGCTGGAGAGCTTGCTTGTGAAGCTCTCTAGCCACAGGACTGGAAGGAACATCTGTATAGTAGAGCTCCTAGGCTGTTTTTCTACTAGAAGAAATTTCTTCCAGCAGAAATGATCACTTGTATGCAGCCTCAGACAAGCTTTCAGATGCAAAGAATTGTTCTTCATGTCCAAGGAAAAAAATCAGGCACAGACAGATTTTGGCAGCTGGATTACACACAAATGAGGCTTTGGGGGGATCCGAGTAACCATTGGAGCATGAGTGACTAGTGCCTCCTGAGTCTGGGGGGGCACATATGGAAGCCACCAATGGTGGCAGCCCTGTTAGGGGGGGCACCAGCCCTACCAACAGCAGTGTTGGCTTTCAGTGGGGGCACGTGCACCCCTGTGTATCCCCTACCAGCCACCTATGCATTACTATTATGGGATGTTTTTGTTAAAATGATCAACATTGAGACATCAGCCAGTGCTCTCATTTAAAGTGCCATTATAGGTTACATTCCACTAAGTTAAAGTAAGGAAATTCACACCCCCTCAGAGCAAGTGCTTCAGATTCTCTGCACACTCAGCAGGACAACACTAGATCAGGTAACACTTCCAGTGTTTACTGCAAAACCAAAGGAAGTTTACTGCAAAACCAAATTCAAAACAATTTGAAGTACAATTTTTTTCCAAAGTATTGATGTGGAACTATGCAGAATTATGGAGAATGCAAGGCTCAGGGAAAATCTTGGATTTTTTTTTCTTCTTTGCTAAATTTATAATCTAGTCAGTAGTAAGGGGACAGAAAAATGACTGTATGTATAGAATAGAGATGTGAGAATTCTTGATTTAATATTTAGTTGTAAATTAAAAAAACCCAACAACATAGTAAACCTGAAAATAAAAGGTACGAAAAAGCTGAACACTGCTGAAAGACACCCGACTATAGTTCTGGAAGTTCAGAAGTGTCCCAAGTAAAATATACATAATATTAGGACAGTAATTCATCTTAGACTTTAAAAAAGAAAACTACCAAGCTAAAATAAACTACCAAGTATTTCCAAGAAATAGAACATTATGTGACAGAGTAAACTTCTGTTTCCAAGGCCCCTGGGAAAGTGAGACATTGCTCAGGGAAGCCCATAGGAATACTTCAAAAATTCCAGCTTGCCCTTTTTTCGCCTGTTTTGCTTTTCGTTGTTGTTGTTTTTAATCTTCATCCTGGTCCTTTTACGTAAACCATCTGGCATCTCATTAACAACATAAAAGGGGAAAGACTCGGGAAAAATATATTAAAAGGGTCTGAGAGGCATATACTGTCTTCTTATAAAATATTCCCACACAAAGTCTAACAGGCTCTTGAGTTTTCATATTTGTGGGGTTTCTACAGTCCCTCTCTCTCAGGGATTTGCCGACACATGCAAACAGAGCAGCAAAAGTAACCCTGAGAGGAGCCCCCTCCCTCCCCCCACCACATTTGTGGGGTTCCTGTGTTTCTGCGGAGCAAACTTGCTGGGCCATTTCTTCTATGCACTATGTACTATGGCCCCCCAGGAATCCTGCTGTCATCTGTGAACACCCCGCATAGCTGTGCGGAAAGCAACCGGAGAAGTATTAAATACTGATAAGTTTTCTGACTGGAAACGTGCAGGCTCAGCAGGAGACGAGGCTGTAGAGATTGGCTGCTCTTTGCCTGAGCCCTGTTCCATTCCTTCCGCCTAAAAGCTGGTAGCTGCAACCCTGCTGAGAGGAGCCCCTTTTGAGGATTTGGAGGAAGAAATCAAAGCAGGAAGCCTGAGCATTAAGCATCATTCTGACCTTCTTCTCATGGAAGCAGAAGGAAAACTAAAGCACTGAATGAACAACAAGTAGTATTTTGCAACGCACTGCTTCTTTTCAGACTGTTTCTGAGGGCTGTTATTTGAGCTACACTTAACACACACCAAGTCCACATGGTCAAAAAACCTGAGGATGAATTGATTCAATCTTTGCAGGTTAGTCTAAGCTGCATAGATTGAGCTGATAAGCAAGTGAACAGACATTCACTTTTGATTCTGGAAATGTCCCACATGCCTGCAGTGGCCCCAGCCAGAAGCCAGGCGGCACTAGAGCACACCTCCCTGCTCAACTGGAGAAGACCACTTGGACCACAGCTAACCCACCCACCCTGCAAGAGAGGCTTGTGGGGGAGGTGCAAAGCATCCTGGGATGCTGAAGGACTGTGAGTCAACTTGAATCTGGAGGGGATCTGGAACAGAAGTTCAGTAAACCTAAATCAGTTTAACCTAAATCAGTTAAGTCTGACACTACATCCATCCAGGCTTATCTTAAACAGGTTTTGGGCAGTGTGAAAGCAGTTTACATGCACTGAACTTCTGTTGTGTTACAGATTTGAACTGGTTTCCAATTGCTTTTACTGGTTTGTGTGTAATTTCTGTCCTTTGCCACAGTGTTGAATGACCAAAGATCCTCAAATAATCAACTACAATTTAATTCCCTTTGCACAGGTGACAGAAAAACCTCTTTCCAAAGTTTTCTTAAGCTGATTACAATGTGTATAAGTGACATTTCATGTGCTGAACAAAAAGACAGTGCAGAATCTGATCTATGAAGCGTGCATTGTATAAAACCAGGTTTGCATATTTAAAAAAACGCTAACAATTATTTTTAAAAAGAATGTTTCCAAGCAGCTTACAAACACATAACTGCCTCTTGCCAGTGCCTTACAGAGTTCTTGCTGACATTTTCAAAGTGAAAACGACCAAAAAAATCTCAGTCACTGGTTATTTGCAAAAAGGTTTGTTTCTTCAGCATCCCTCCCATTCTCGTACACATTATTCAACATGTGCATTCTGCACTTAAAAACTTGGTGCTCACTTTTAATTGAATTCAGTTTAATCCCAAATGGACAGTATGCCCAAGGAAATTGTGGCTATTAGCACCACAGGGTTGTCCTAAAAAAAAGAAACAAGAGCGCCCCTGATCTCACTCTGCAGAACCCCGTCACCACAAATACTATCTTGCACTATCCACGCAGGACTTTGCAAAAAGTGTCCTGGGGAACAACCAGTTTTTAACTTCATGGCAGGAACAAAAGGAGAGCACTGGTTAATTACATTGATTCTTTCCACAGCTGCGCTCTTTGGAATTAAGGTATTTCACTGCAAAGCCTGAAAATAAAATGGCCTGGACAGCCAGTAGCCATAGTATGGTAAAACTGAGAATGCTCTTTTTTCTTCTGATAAATGCAAACCCCTAGTACTGACAAACTGCAACTGTGCAACTTGCTCCAGATAAATATCAAGCAGAAGAGCAGCAGCAGTTACACAGCTTTCTTCACCAAATATTTCCTTGCTCTAGAAAGAATTAAATGAAATTAAAACCAGTCAAGACTTAAAAAAAAAAAAATAAAAAAAAAAATCAGCAAACACCATACTAGAACAGGGCACCTGGCAACTGTGAATCCTATGCTACTTTGTGTAATTAAACTGTAATGTCTAGAGTCATGGTGCTATCTGAGAATTTCAACCTTTATTTGCAACAAAATATTTCTAGTTTTGCAGCTGCGGAGAAAAGCTGGAAAATATTATTCTGAAATACTTAAAAAGCCGAAGGCAAATAAAAACAGTCTCGGATTTACTCACTTTAAAGTTCTCATGGTTTTTGAACGTTTGGGGCTGGCAGTAGTTCAGTAACAAATCTGTGCTCACACAGGAATTTACAACCATCAGCTGCATCACCACTGTGGCCATGTGGATGGTGCAGTTGTTAGCAAGGCTGGAATTTGAGGTCTACTGCTAAAACGATACCGGTCCCTGGGGCTAAAGAAAATCTCTATTAGCTGTATTATACTTAATACTTGTGTCTAAATCAGCCAGTAAAAGGCAACAGCCCAGACTCCTGAGCTTCTCCCTTTACAAAACAAACGACTTTAGCCCACCCTATCAGGGGTAGCCTGACATCTACAGTCCTGCTTATTTTGTCAGTACCTATTTCTGCAACACTGCATGATGGCCTAGCCCATAATTATAGATCTTTGTATGGAAGCAGCTGCTGTTGGTAGATTTTTAGACTGCAAGCTTTTCAAGGTAGGACCGTTATCAACGTATACATTCTACAAACCACTGAACAGAGCATCATTTGTGCTCAATCTATCAACATCTCTAATAATTATGGATGATAGAATGGCGGTATACCTATGTACAATTCACTTAATTATAATTCATGCAAGTACTTGAAACCAAATTCTGCTTTCAGTGACTCCTGCATGCAGTTGGTCAAATTTCAAACTATAAAAAGGAAAAACTAACAATAAAACATTGGGAATTAGTCTTGTTATTTTGTTTCTCATTTTTACCAACATCAGGCCTAATTTAACTTTCAAATTAATGCCCCCACCCCAGGAAAACATACGTATTTACTCAAATTTAAGGCGAGGCCATTTTCCCATTCAACATGGGTGGGGGGCCCCTCATCTTGGATTTGTGTCCAAAGCAGAGAAGGGGAGACTGTGTGGCTTTGACTTTGGCCCTGACCCTTTGCCTGCTCCAGCATAGGCACAGAGAAAGTCCCCCCCACACACTGCTGATGTACCATACAAGCCAACCAGCCCATGTTGGACTGGAGCTGGGTTGTTCTGGCCTGTGGCTTGAAAAGGTTATCAGCTAATGACTTGGAGGAAGATAAAAGCATTGTGGGCTTTGTTTCTTTTTAACTACAGAAATACAGTTTCATAATCAATACTCTTCATTTTTTATTTTCTGTCAGAAAAGATAAACACTATCTGGAAATATGAAATTGCATGAGTGACACATGTCAATAGCCATGATTCACTCATGGAGGTTCTTAAAGAGATCTATGTGATGTTCACTGGTTACATGAACAACTGTGCAGTTTCCTTTCTCCATCTGTGGCAGAGCCATTAAGAAAATGCCAGCTTCCTGGGAAAGAAACAGAGTACAGAAAAACAGAGGTGTAAAATATGAAGTATTTCTGGCTGTAAGTCCAGACAAGAACTTGTAGTTTTCGCAGTTGCCATGAGGTCCAGAACAAAGCAAAATAGCCTCCCCATCCATGAAATTCTTTTACAAACAAATCCCATTTTAGGAATAAAACTGAGCACACCGTATATATATAAATAAATAAAATACAGATTTATATTTGGAAGAGATCAGAAAATAAGCATTTGTTTCCAACAAGCGGTCCAAGTGATGGCTATATAATCTGCATCAAATTAATTAAAGCTGCATTTAAAATAATATTACTTTTTACAAATGTAATATAAGATGGTAACAGGGTTGTATGAGTAACTGCTTTCTTGATGCAGCTGTTAAACAACAACAACAAAAAATGGAAAAAAAAGAAGAAAAAGTTTACATCAACTTGAAGTGTATATATTACAAAAGCATTATGCTTTATATATATATTATTTATGCTAAATCAAAAAACTAAACATTTTATTTCAGGTCAAATTAAGTTTTCCATTGATTGATTTAATTTGCCAGCAGATGTAATAAGTACAGGAGATGAAGAGGTAGATTTACAAAAAATGAAGGAATGGAAGCTTGATCACTTAAGCCAATAGCCATTGCATTCAGCTTTGATGTTGGCAGAGAAGTTTCTTTGGGTAAATCTGATATCTTTTATTAGACCAACTCAAACAGTTGGATAAATTCTTCTTTGTAAGCTTTCAAGTATAAATATCCTTCGTCAGGCTGAAGAAGCATCTACAGTTGGTGTGTGCTCTTCCTTGGTAGAAGGACATACAGGTTCCCTTCTCTCCTCTCCTTAGGGATTCTGAACCTATATTTCCAATGCGCACACCTTCTCCACCATGTCATGGCATGGGATGGAGTACCCTCAGCCTTTCAAATGCCTGCTGACTAGATATTAAAGGCTCTGTCCTGTTGGGAAAAAGAGCTGTATGATTCACAATTATGCTTGAACGCTGCTGCTGCTTGCAAAATTCTACCCTTTGCCAATATTAAGAGGGAATACTTTGAGCAATAGCCTACAGATTACAAGAGACCTGTGTCTCGGTAGACACTAATCTACAGCCGGACTTCATACAAAAAGTTGTAACCTAGGCACCAATCCTGCAAACTCTTCTGTATGTGTGTAACACATAGCGGTAGTCCCACTAAACTGTTTCAGGATCAAGGCAGTTATAGTTAAGTGAAAAATATCTGATCATTGCCTGTTAAGGAAACCATATTAAAGTCCTGCTGGGAAGTGCAGGTCCTCTTCTTCTTAATTACATTCTATACTATATCAGTTTTAGAGGTTTAGTGGAAACCTTCATCAGGGAGTTTTACTGCTTGTCGTTTTCTGCAAGAGTTGTCTCAGAGCAGTGGTTTTCTCTGAAGATGCCTATAGCAAATTACCCAGACTTCTGCCTCTTCTCTCCCCCTCAATCAACAAGCATTTTCCCCACACTTTTTTTGCTAGAAAGTGAAATAGTTGCTCTGCTTTAAGATGTGCTGAGCTCTTAATGCCCTTTGCATAACTTCTTTTTGAAAGTGTAGAAGCAAATATTGCATTAAAAAGAAATAAACAGAGTAAAATTAAGTAAACTTTTCCAGATTTGCAAATGTTTCCCTTACTGAAAGCTGTGCATACAAATCACTGCCTAAACCAATAAAAAATTGAGTTATGTATGTTGGTAATATTGGAGGCCTGAACTAAGTTTGCCCAATACTTATTTGTTTTTAAGAAACCACTAACTTAATTCTCTTTTCTCTTGTGTTCGCTCCAAGTGTGGAACTTACTGAAGAGGAAGGGGGAAAATATACAGTAGCGAGGGCTGTGATGACAATTCTATGCTGCCGTATGTTAGATGTATCAATCCTTAGAAAAGACTTAGCCAAAAAAGGTTAAAAAACTGCTCTGGGATGGCAGACCTCTATGTGAGGAAGAGATGTGAGACTTAGCTCATACTCCCCTATACAAAAAGAAAAATCCTTAAGAAAAAAAAATAAGATATTGGAGGGAAAACATCAGATTTTAGTTTTTGCTCATATTTTGACTGAGGAAAAATACTAGAGCAATTCTTCTATTGCAACAAACTCAGGAAGAATGCAACAGGTCAGAGTATTTGTTAACACTGTGGATTCCTATTTGAAATCACTGAGTTTATCTTGTGAGCCATGTTTGCACACCTAACAGTGCTAACATTGCATGGCAGGTGCACAGCACTCTGGTTGAGAATGGCTGATCTAGAGGAACAACAGGATTAGGTACATCAAGACAGAGCAGCATCAGGCCTGAAGTTTGTACAAGACTTTCATGGGTCAGGAGCTCATAGGGCATGTCTAAACTGTATTCCTAGGGAGGGAAGCTCTTGGGCATATCCTGCTCTACCCAGTCCTGCTTGCATGTGCCATGGCCAGAAATATAGCAGTAAATCTGCTTTGGCAGCATCCCTCCACAGCTGATCTTGGGTAGTCTAGCAGCAGAGATCAGGAGACTGCCTGGGGATGCCTGTAGTACAGCTTCTCTCTTGCATTTCCAGGCTTGGTGCATATGAGTGCAAACAGATGGGCAGGGTGTTCCTGAGGCCTGCTCCCAGAACACCAGACATACCCCAAGCATCACTATGTTGCATGCATTCTTGTATACTATGATACATATTTAGATATTTTCTTACAAGTATCTATATACTTGGCCAGCTCGCAAACTACCTTTTACAGATCAGAACTAAGAAATCTAACAAGGGGTAAACCTACCTTGAGGCAGTTCCCCCAAGTGTAAAATGAGAGGCTGTAATAGAAATGACTAGGATGAGGGTATGGTGGCCACAGGTTCATAAAGATTAAACTCTGACATGTCATGTGATCATAACCAGGCCTCACAGAGCAGTCTCTTATCAGCACTCCATGGCCTCCCAGCTTTCTGGTGAACCTTAACGTCAAAATATCATGAGTGAGATCCCAAGAATAATGAACTATTTTTTTAAAACACTGTTATGGATTAGGCCAAACCCCATTTGAAACTGAAGGGTGTAATTCCTGTCTTTCACATGAGTAGTCTTTAAACTCCTTTATGGAAGGATGTATTGAAACTTGTCCATTTGACATCAATGAATGTTTCCTATAGTTTCATAATTGGTAGGGTCAGAAGGGACCTGAGCAGATCATCAAGTCAGACCCCCTGCCATGGCAGGAAAGAGTACTGAGGTCAAATGACTCTGGCTAGGTGATTATCCAGCCTCCTTTTGAAGACCCCCAGGGTAGGAGCAAGCACCACTTCCCTTGGAAGTTGGTTCCAGATCCTAGCCGCCCTGACTATGAAGTAGTGCCTCCTGATGCCTGAACCTACTCTCAGTCAACTTGTGGCTGTTATTCCTAGTTACTCCTGGTAGTGCTCGGGGGAACAGGGTCTCTCCCATTCCCCGCTGGTAAGTTTATAGACAGCCACCAGATGCCCTATCAGCCCTCTCTTAGGGAGGCTGAACAGGTTCAGGTCCCATAGCCTCTCCTTGTAGGGCCTGCCCTGCTGCCCCCTGACCATGCAAGTGGCCCTCCTCTGGACCCTTTCAATGCTGTCCACATCCCCCCTGAAGTGCGGTGCCCAGAACTGGACGCAGTACTCCAACTGTGGCCTGACCAATGTCACATAGAGGGGGAGGATCACCTCCTTGGACCTGCTTGTGATGCATCTGTGGATGCATGACAAGGTGCAGTTAGCCTTGCTGTCCGCGTCCTCACATCGGCAGCCCACGTTCAATTTGGAATTGATAATGACTCCAAGATCCTTTTCTGCCTTTGCACTGAAGAGAAGGGAGTTCCCCAGCCTGTAGGTATGCTGCTGGTTCTTTCTCCCTAGGTGCAGTACCTTGCACTTGTCAGTATTGAATCCCATCCTATTCTCATCCGCCCACCCCTGGAACCTGTCCAGATCTAGTTGTAGCCTGTCCCCCCTTCTATTGTGTCCACCTCTCCCCACATCTTAGTGTCATCTCCATGAATTTGAACAAGGTGCTTTTCACCCCCTTGTCCAAGTCACTGATAAAGATGTTGAACATCTTCAAATGACCAAAAGATGACAAGAAATAGTCATCAGTGCAAAAGACCTGAACCCAGACACAGATTAAACAAAAGAAGAATTCTATTCTAAACATGACCAAGTCCTGTCACCTATACCAAAGAAGATGAGATCATTCTTTTTGGCAATTTCAGTGCTAGCGTGGGCAGGGACTCTAAGCTATGGAAAGGACTGCTCAGAAAGGAAGGGGTGGGGAAAGTCAATTCAAATGGAATTCTTCTCCTAAGCAAATGTTCAGGACATGATTTCATCATCACAAGCTTCTTATTCCACCAAAGTAGCAATTGGAAGACATTATGGATACATTCAAAACAGTGGCACCTGATTAATTACATCATAGTGTGTGCTCAGGATTGTCATGATGTTCATATCACAAGAGCTATGACCAGCACAGACAACTGCTGGACAGATAACAGACTGATACATTCCATCACATTTATTTGTATTACCCCCAAACAATGTAAACAAAAGAAGCAACCAAGGAAAAGGTTCAATATTGGGTGCTTGAAAGACACTGGTGAAAGGGATCATTTGCAGCAATGCCTCAGTGAGACAGTCTCCAACTTCTCTTGACACCATAGGCGACTGGTAGCGGGTGCATGGGGGTGCACATGCCCCCTCAAAGGGGCCAGTGCCCCGCCCCAACGGCTGACACTGATGCTGTTGGTTGGGCTGGTGCCCCCCCTGACAGGGCCACCGCTGTCGGCAGCTTCTGTGGGTGCCCCCCAGATTCAGGAGGCACCAGTCACTCATGCTTGACACCACATATCACTGGGAGAGCCTCAAGAAAGGCACGCAAAGAACCTTCAGGCTTCTCCACAAAGAACCATCAAGACTGATTCAATGACAATGATAGGCAAATGCAAACTCTCATTACAAGAAAAAGGAAAGCCTTCAAACATCAGCTCCAACCAGAAGCATGACATTTATCACCACATTAAACCTGAGAGCCAGAGGAAAATTCAAGAATAAAAGAACAAGGGAGAACAAAGCAAAAAGATTCAAAAGTCTGCTAATAGCCATGACACATACAGATTTTTTAGGGCAATCAAAGCTATAAAGAGCCAAGCTCCAAGGACAGGACAACACTCTTTAAAGACAGCTCCCACCATCATGCACGGTGGAAGGAGCACTTTCAAGAGCTCCTGAACCGGGATTCTAACGTCAAAAACAATCCCACCGAAGCCATTCCACAACACCCCATTAAGGACTACCTTGTCTATCCACCAATTTATACACAGGCCTTGAAAGCCATTAAGTAGATTAAGAACAAGAAAGCATGGAATACCATCTAAAATGTATATGTAAAGTGTAAAAATCTTCTCTTGCCAAACATATGTCATTATTATGAAAATCTGGAAATATGAATAGTAGGGATCCAGGTTTTCGGTTTCCCACAGAAATTGGAAAAAACATGGATTTTCCCTTTTAATGGAGAAAAATGTGGAATTCACATTTTAACAGAGAAACCCATGGATTTTCCATTTTTGCGAAGAGTGCTCTTCAGGCTGGCAGAGTTCCAGCCTGCAAGGGGCTGGAGGGAGTGGGAGCAGGGTGGTCAGGCAGGGAACATCATGTGCATGAACATGAACATGGCCGCCAGGCAGTCTGGAAAGCAGCTCCTGCAGGTAAGTCTGGCTGGGGGGGATTCAGGCCCCGATGGGGAGGGAGGGAGGGAGGGGAGTTGGGCAGGGCTGGGGCTGATGCCCAGCCAAGCTGGGGCTTGGGGCTTAGGGCCATGTGGCAGGGAGTGAGATGGAGTCACAGGCAGCTCATCCAGGGAGCCTTGGGGAGGCTGACTCTCCGCCACTGCGCACACTCCTGGGGGGAAAGCAGGGCACATGCCCCACAGATCTGTGCGCAGGGTGGGCTGCCCACTGCAAGCTTGGGTTCCCTGCCCTACTGCCCTCCTGCTCTGCTGCCCTCCCCTCAGGGCCTCCACAGTCCTGCAGGTGGAACCTGGCATGGCAAAGAGCGCCAGGTGGGGAAACTCCTTCCCGCTGCAAGTCCTGTGGGGCTCTGGCAAGGTGCCCCCTGCCCACCCATCAGCAGCAGGGCTGGCAGCATGGATTTGTGCTGCTGCTGTGTGAGTAGGGGGTGCTGCCCTGCTCTGCCCTGCCATGCCAGGTCCCACTTGCTGGGTCCCTGAGGCCCCGAGGGCATTGTATGATTGCACTACCACACTTTTTCATCTACATTGCACATCTATTCCACATCTATTTGCTCATAGACTTCCATCTGGATATTGAATGGATAGAAGTGTCTTTAATATCAACCAGTTACAGTCCAAATTCAAGATAACCAACATTATTATTCTTTAATAAGCTGAACACTCGCATTATGGCTCAAACAAACACCACCACACTGAAGCTATTTTTATACAGTACCAGCTCTGTTTGGACAGGACATGCCATAAGGATGCCTGACAATCAGTTTATGTACCAAAATGGGTACTATACTTACAACTTGTTCTAGAGGTGCGCAAAAGAAGAGATTCAAGGGCATCTAGAAGGTAAATCTGAAGAAATGCAATATTAACACCAACACCTGGAGACTAAAGCAATGAATTGTCCCCAGGGGCACTGTGATGCATAACAAGGCATCAAGTATTTCAAGGAAACCCAACTCACTGTAGCGAGATAGACAAGAGAGACAAAGGGAAAGAGCTGTGACCCAACATCACAAAGATTGGCTTCCTCAGTCACCTGTGGACTCACCATTGATTTCCCTAGGTACTGGAAGACTGTCATCCCCGTATCGAGGGACTGCTGACTATGATGATTGAAACAACAGAGACCTCAAAGCAAAGACAAACACATCACTGCCTGGAATAAAAGTACATATAAGACTGTTCAAAAATCTGAAGTGTGTGGGAGGAGGGACTTACTTCCCTGGGTATTGCTTTAGTAGTTTTAGTAAAGGTGGGTGTGTTAGAGAGAGAGAGAGAAGTAATGAGAACCAGATGTAGAAAAAAAGCAGTCTGAACAAACAGATGAGCATGGCCCTGAATAAAACTCTAAGAGGACTTTGGGGCTGAGTGCTGATTAACAGAGGTTTGTAACTGGCACTGCCTTTTGTTTCCTGATTGATCTTGTGTTCAGGGAAATAGCACTTCCTTGATCTTATGTTCAGGGAAGCCAGGGCCATTCCACAAATAAAGTT
Source organism: Alligator mississippiensis (assembly GCF_030867095.1). Taxonomy (NCBI): domain Eukaryota; kingdom Metazoa; phylum Chordata; order Crocodylia; family Alligatoridae; genus Alligator; species Alligator mississippiensis. The sequence goes on along the minus strand of NC_081824.1, from coordinate 123,996,886 downwards.
TAGATATGGAATTTTTAGAAAGAGAATGGTGGTTACGTGCATGTGTGTGTGGCAGGGCGACTTCCATCACAGCAATGATCACTGCAACAGGGAAAATAAAACAACGTATCTTGCTATAATTGACCAGGATTACTTTCTTTTCCAGTTACAGATTTCTATAGTTGGCTCCTTTCACCGAAAGTCTCAAGTCTTTTCAATGCAACCTCTCTTCTACAGTCTTATAACCACATTCCTTCTGGCTAGGGGCAGAAATTATACGTGAACTAGTCAGTGATCAGAAACCAGTTCAAATCTGTAACACAACAGGAGTTTAGTGCACATAAAATACTTTAAAAAATGGTTTAAGATAAACCTGGGTGAATGTAGTATCAGACTTAACTGATTTAAGTTAAACTAATTTATGGAACTTCTGTCGCAGATCCATTCCTGATTCAAGTTAACTCACAATCCCGCAGCATCCCAGGATACCTTGCTGCCCTGCTGTCTGCTCCAAAGGAGCAAGGCTGGCTCTACCCCCAGTTTTCACAAAACTGAGGCACTATAAAGCCTCTACTTCCCAGCTTGCTTCCTGCCTGGGCCTGTCAGCCTAGTGGGATGGGGGCAGGAGAATGGATGCCCAGGTCCCCCTAGCTCTAGGCTGTACAGTAAGGGGAGGAAAAGCCCCTGTGATGGGGGCTTTCTGCTCCCCTCCCTTGAAGCCCAGAGACCTGAGCAGGAAGTGGCTCAGCCCCACCAGCTCCCCAGCCTCTGCCTCCTAGAAGTGGGGGGGAGGAAGTACCCCTTCCTGATCCTGCCTGGCACTCACTCCCCCAGCTGGGCTCTGGAGGTGGGGGGGATCCCCCCCCACCCAGGAGCTTTTTGCCTGCCCCCTGCAGCACTGAGGCAGCCTGGGATTGGCTCAGCCCTGCCTCTTCCTTAGCTGTCCGCCTCTGAGTTGGGGGGAAGGCAGGGTGGGAATATACCTCCTTCTGAGGTCTGCCCAGAGCGGACAGGAAAAGCACCCACTATGGAAACTTTTTGCCCCCCTCTTCCCTGCAGCTCCAGCTGGGCTGGAATCACACCAGCCCCAGCCCTTCCCCAGCCCTTTGCCTCTGAGACCGGTGGGGAGGCAGATGGGATGGGAACCCTCCTCCCCACAGCAGCCCCCTGAGCCAAGGTCTGGCTGACATGGAGAAGAAGCACCCACCAAGGGGCTTTTCAACCCCCTCCCCTTGCAGCTCTAGCCTGGCTGGAACTGCCCCAACCCTGCCGGTCCTGAGCCATCTGGGGAAGAAGGGGGACTGAGATGATCCCAGCCTGACTCCAAGCTGCAGCGAGACAAAAAGCCTCCACGTGGGTGCTTCTGCCTGTGCCAGGCAGACCCTGGCTGGTGGGGGCAGTGCTGGGCTGGCCAGTGCTGGGCTGGAAGGTGTGTTGCCTCCCTCTCCCCCCGGAGGTGACAGCCCGGGAAGGGGAAGGGCTGAACCGACAAAAAAAGCCCCCCAGTGGGTGCTTCCCTCCCATGTGGGGCAGACCCCAGCTGAGGGGACAAGTGCAAGAAAGGGAGATTTGCCCCCCCCCCATCCTGTCTCTTGGAGGCATCTGGCTAAGAAAAAGAGCAGGGCTGGGGCAATCCCAGTCTAACTCAATCAGTGGGGGTGGGGGGAGTTCTCTGGTGGGTGCTCCCCCCGCCCCAGCCTGTACAGGGCAGACCCCAGCTCAGGGGGCCAGTGTGGGCAAGGGGGTGGGTGCATTCCTCCCCGTCTCTTGGAGGCCAATGGCTGGGGAAGGGGTAGGGCTGGGGTGAGTTCAGTCTAGCTGGGAGGAGGGAGAGGGGGAGACCCATGGTGGGTACCACAGACCCTGGCTGCCAATAGGCCTGGGCTGCTACTGAGCTGGGTTCAGCAGCCTGGTCATGAAGGACAGTGTGGGGGAGCAATCCCAGGTTTCTGGCCTTGGCCAGTGCAGGCTTCTGCCTATCTTGGCCACCAGCTGAACATCAGTTCAGTTTGCTACTGGTTCAATCTATGCAGCTTAAGAATCAATTTTGCCTCTGGGTTTTTGAGCCTCTCTACTTAGCCTCCATGACATGACTTAACAACACCACGATGTTACCAAACCATGATCACACAAGTCCTCTAGTTAATTTATCTATGTCTTTTGCTGCTGGCTCTTGATCTGTTACAAACTGGAAGGTACAGGTCAGGTCACCTTTCATCTCTGCTTAAAGCCTGGCAAGCTCATTACTGTTTTGCCTTTTACGCAGACTTCTGGGTTCTTACTTTATTTCTCTCTCTCTCTCTCTCTCTACTTTCGCTGTTACAAATCTATAACCTTTTGCTCCATGCATCAAAAGTAAAAAAAAATTTAAGTAACAAAACCCTTTCCCATAAAGCAAAAAGATCATTCAAAATGCTCAGCTTTCTAAAGGCTTTCAACAATTCTTTAAAAAATATCACATTCCTACTATGCATAAGTTGGTGGAATTGATTTAAATCTAACATGCATTCTTTAATGCTAATATTTTCCTTCTTTTTATGAGGCACTGGAGCAATTCATAGAAAGAGGAAGACTGAATAGCAATATAGTGCATAGGAGAGAAAAACTACTATACCCTTCTAGGTCATAAAAGGGGTGAGAGTTAGCAGTATACTAGACCTGTATTTCACATTTTCAGACCAAGAATATTCTGAGTGCCAAAAACAATACTTTCCTTCACTCAGCTATGTAATAAATTAATAAAACTCCAAGAATTCATCCAGTAATCTTCAGACACATTGAATACATTTGCAGGAATGGAAATGCACAACCAATGTTGAATTATTACCAGTGAAGTAAATTATAACATATTGGGTAGGTTTAAAATATACATATATAATTTCTTGGCAATGACCTGTTTTTTCCCCCCCACTAAAGACTGCTAGTATCCAGATATAATTTCCCACCAGATTATAACAACTTTAAGTGGTTACATGAGCCAGACTCCTTGACTGTATCCCACTGATTGTGTGTTTCATAAACATGTGCTAAAAATGTCACTTCTCTTGTTGGCTCATCTGAGATTTTGAAAAAAAACAAAAACTCATAGAAGATTAGTTTCATTTTGGGGTACTCTGTCTGGTTGCTTGTTATGGCTAAAATGCTTCAAATATATTGGGAGGGCCGAGGGAAGAAATAACAACTGGTGCAGCCACTGTACATAGCTATAGCAAGTGTTCATCCCAGGGGTAGTCGTGATGCCCCCTGGCTGCTGCTCAGCCTTTGCCAACCTGACTCTCCTTGGGCAATCTCCTCTTCATTTCTGAGGAAAGGGAGGCTGCCCCAGGGCTTCCCAAGCCTGGTCTCACTCACATGAGCACAGGTGTCTGTGGTCATTGCCTAAGGGCCAATAACGTGGGCTCTATCCTCTTCAATAAGCACTCCTATGCCTTGCAAATGACATGTTGACATATGTCCTTCCTGGGCTACAAGCTCCCAGTCATCAACCCTCCTGGGCTACAGGCTCTTTGGCCCCATTGATCTCCAGCTGTGGTCCCTGACCTTTGGTCTCCCTAGACTCTGGCCCTGCTCCAGAGTTCAGACCTTTGGGCTCCCTTGGCCCTGATGACACTTGCCCCTCTTGGTGCTCCAGACCTCTAGACTCTCTAGCTCTGCTGACATATGCCTCTCTCTGGGTTTAGACCCTCCAGCCCCAGGCTCTATGGGCTCTACCCCTGTTCCCAGACTTATCTCTTCTAACGCCTGCCTCTCCAGGCTATGGGCTCACCCGCCCCTTTTCTCAGGCCAACCCTGTTCCTGGGCTCTGCATTGTTTACACCAGCTTAGCAGTTTTGCTAGAAGCCCTGCTGCCAGGAGCCCCTCACTCTCGGGCTCTCAGGGCTAGTGCCTAACCAGGTCAGGCCCTGGGTTTGTATGGCTCAAGCCCATCCCCTTTTGGTCAAGTGTTTCCTTAATTGGCCCCTGCCACACCTGCAGGCAGCTTCTCCCTCTGCCTTTTTCCTTTAAAAATGACAGGTTAGAGGTTTTCAAAACCTGGCCAGACAAAGCTTTGGCTGGGATGAACTAGTTGGGGATGGTCCTGCAGGGAGTTGGACTAGATGACCACCTGAGGTCCCTTCCAACCCTGACTTTCTATGATTCTAGGTGCACCAAGTGCCCTGACACAATAGCTTAAATACATAAGACAGTTTTAAGCATGGCACATAAGTTTGTGCAACAGAAAGGCTGAAGCTCCCTGTTTCTTTAAGAGGAGCAGCAGCAGCCCAGGAAGGGATCACTGCAGGGTGGGCAACAGGCCAATTAGGCTAATCAGCAGGCACCGGTAGGCAGCCCAGGCAGCCTGCTGACTAGAAGGGGGCAGGCCCCTGGGAAGATATAAACTCAGAGCCTGAACTAGCCAGCTAGTCTCTCCCTGGCTGCTACAGGGTAAAGTGTTCCCAGGAGCAAGGCTTCTGGAGGGACTGTAGTGCTACATCTGGATCCTGGGTGAGGCTAGGGGAGCTCACTAGGATATAGCTCAGGGTTGCAAGGCTATCCTACCTGAGTGGTGAGGGAAGATTTTCCCTCTTCAAGGGGCAGAGGGCTGCTTCCCCTTTGTGTTTATGTTATAGCCTGGGGGCTTATGGTTTATGTTACAGTTTACACTGGTGGTTTGGGCTGGGAATGTAGGGATGGTATAGGGAGACCCATTAGTGCTCACGGGGCATGTGATCATCTTGAGCCGTGCCAGGAGCAGGCTCAAGGTCCAAGTGATTACTGAGCCTGGAGTGGGCACAGTGCAAGGACACAGAGCCAGGCAGGGGCCAGGGCACAGGTCCAGCCAGGCAGGGGCCTGGCGCCTGACCAGACAGGGGCCAAAGGCCCGGTGCCCAAAAGGGCCAAACCAGAGCTAGTGCCTCACAGCCAAGTCTGATACAATGGACCCAGGCTAGAAGGCCTAGCTAGGGTAAAGCGGTGGAGGTTGAAGGCCCAACAAGGGAACATTACAGTAACACCCTCAAGGCTTGTGGTATGGTGTAGGGGAGGATTGGAGCTGCACAATTAACCCTTAAGGCCTGTGGTGGCGTGGTTATAGAGTAAGGTCCAGTGAGGGGCCTGAGGACCAGTAGGGTGTTGGAGAAGCCTAGTCAAATTGGGGTCATGCAAAGGCCCATGGGCAGCCTCCCTATTTATTATTATTACATCAAGGTGTGGCAGGAGGGAGAGAAGGGAAAGTGCCCTAGAAGTGGAGCAGGACATGGTTATGGAGCCACCAGGGGCATCATGGCTGCCCCTGAGACCCCAACATGCCACAGCGTCCCATACACTTTACTAAATACTGGACTGGCAGCTCATTTTTATAATGTGGCATGTGTTGTCTTCTGACTGTCACCTAACTGTAGCTTAGCAAGAGTTCATTAGAGGACTGAGCCAGAACGTCCAAGAACACAGCTATTGTCCAGGGCATGAATGATTAATTGGTGGCTCATGGGCAATGTGGATCTTGAGATGACAGTGCCATTATCACCCCTAGTCTTTCACTCCCTACTGTACTTGCAAAGACTGACTTGGGGCAGAGCCCCATTATGGTGTCTCTCCAGTGAATGGCCCTGCATTTTAGCAACCATGACACATCATACTTTGATACATCCCGGATTACAATATGCATCAGAGTGTAGAATAGTTCACTGTGGCTGTACAAGTGGGTTACACTGACTTTAGGTGCATTGTGAAAAAGGAAGTTCCCATTTCACCTTTAAGATATTTTAATGCCATGGCTTGCAACCTTCTTATAAAGCAATATTTTGTCCCTATGTTATTCACTGCTGGTCATCTCTTACCCAGAGATATATAGGCATGGCAGACAGGGAAGAGGATTTTCTTCTTCATCAGCTGTGCAAAGAGTTGAACTATGAAATTTAACATTAACCTTCTGGGTAACAACCCCCTGGAACACTGAATTCTGTGCTGAATCACAGGCAAGTGTCATTGGAAATAAAGAGACTTGGGTTCAAGCCTCCCCTCAGCCGAAGCTACATCCATTTAATAGGAAATCTTTAAATTTTCAAGTGTCCCTGTCTGAGCTTAACTATCGCCTCATGTAAATCATAATCTGACCTGAGAATCCAATGGGTTGGTCATGGTGAAGACATCAGATTTCATGGTGCGTCTCAGATGAAGAAAAGGCTCATTCTATCTGTACTGTACACATGATTTCTTTAAACCTAAACAAGTACATTAGCTCCACAGTAAAGTGTCACAGTCCACACATGCACCCATATTACAGTGTAGTAAATTAATTAACTCTGCCATGGGATAGTACACCCCCAGACAAGTATTATCCCACAGCAGAGTACTTACATGCAGCAAAATGGATGTGTAGACTGTGATTGGGGCTGGCTGGTGCATGAGGGTGCTACAGTGCAGGGGCTGCCTGCCAGGTAGCCCTACATATAGCACCCTCATGCTACAGCCAGTCCCTCTGCTGCACAATGCTGCCACTCTGACCCCTCTGAGCCTGGGGCTGACCCTCAGCCCCCTGCTCCAGATCAGCTGCTTCTGGATGCAGCTTCTTTACATGTACCCGGGACCACCCTGGCCTAAATTGCTAAGGTCCTGGGTGCACGTGAAGACACTGGGCATGGAAGCAGCTGACTCCAGCACAAACTGTGCTGGGGTTTATTTAGGTGCACTAATTTCATGTGTTGATGTGCCCACAGACAACAAAACCCCAGTAAATTCAAATATACACAGTGCCAAAATAAGTAAACAATGTATAAATGGGGAGACTTCCTCTACACATTTAATTTGCTGCTTATGTTTGGCCAGCTGCCCAGAGTGAAGACCCATCTATTAGAATAGAGTATTAGCCAATTTGTAGTTAACCACTCCCCCTCATTAATACAAGCAAAATAGAGCTTCACCATTATTTTCAGTTTTCTCTCCTTCTAATTTTATGCACCCAGGTACTGGGACCAAGATACTGAAGTCTGTTTTAAAGCTTCCTTCACCAATTACTGACCATGAAAGCTGTTCTAAGCAGAGAGAAAACAGCAGAGAGGTATGATCCAGGCTGTCACCTTAAACATCCTTATTTCCAAGTAATCCCAGGACTAAGTCACGGTCACTGAGTAAAACTCATACCTTTCCAGATAACCTTCTTTAAGGGCTAACTCAAAGCAGGGAAAGTTTCCTGCCAACCAGTTCCCATATGACAGTACAGTTATCCCCTATAGCCAGTGGAGACCATGATTCCTAAAAACTACCTAGAGTTTCCCCCTGGGTGGGCTGCAAAAAGAAGTCACCTTGGTTCAGATATCATCAGAGAGAGAGGGAAAGAAACAAATCTGTTGCTGTAATCTGTGTGATATTGGTTGGTGGTTGTGTGAACACTTGAAGGCCATTTTTTTGCAATCCACATCACACATCAACCTGATGTTCATGGAGTCACTCCTGCTTATCTAGCCCCTGCTTTGGTATTTCTCAAGCCTGTCCTCATTATTAATCAGGCTGAAGCCCAAATAAAGTTCTAGGCTTAGGGCCATGTTATGAGAAAAGCATGTGTTGCTTGGACTCAGCTGTCCTACCCCACAGCACATGGTAGTCACTTGTGTAATGCCTCACATGAAGGCCAAGCCATGAAAAATGATTTTGTCCTGCATTTGAAGGGTTGTTTTTTGTTTGTTTTTTTTTCAATCCCAGAAAACAATGAACCTAGTATGGCTTTACTTGGTGGCAGTAGATGCTGGTTTTTTTAATTTTACCAGGATTTCCTCCTGCTCCTACTCCAGTTTCTATTATTTGTTCAGCATCAGTATCTAACTAATTGGCTTAGGGCCTACTTAGAGCTAATCCACTTCTCCCATGCCATAGTTGCTGTCAGCAAGAACACCTTATAGGAAGCTTTATTCTTATATAAAAGAGCAAAAGAGCAGTTTATTCTCTATGTCCACAGCTTGGACCATGATACCAGTAATCAGAGAAGTATTTAAAGAACAGAAAGATGTTTTAGCTGCAAGGCTATGATTTAATCAATAATTGGAGAAAGATGGGTTTATGAAGTCTGTTTGCATAGCTCTAATTTAAAAATGTCTCAGTGAACATTTATAGCAAAAGGTAGGCATTCTGAATTATGATTTTGGAGTAAGGAGTTTATAAACTAAAAAAAAAAAATCTCTCACTCTGAAGCATTTACCTGAATATTATTTTATTTTTATGTTGGAGAAAAAAATTGCATTTTAAATCTCTGAATTAAAACTGTAATGATCATAAAAAGAAGGGAAGAGATGAGAGTACATGGTCTTGCAGCTTCTACTATAAGCAGGGAGATATAGTGCATGGGTGTCAAATATGATCACTCCCAAAGACTGCATCTTTGACACCCTTGGTATAGTGGATAGAGCTCTGGACTAGCACTGAGATAGTGCTCTCTTACTGGACTGCTGGGTGACTTGGAGCTAGTCTCTTTCTTTCGTGTCCCTCATTTTCCCCATCTACAATGAGGACAATGGGACTGATATTCCCATGTAAAGTGCTTTGAGGTCTAGTGATTGTAAAAAAGTCTTTAAGAGCTAAGTATAAGTATTCAAAAAGCAGTAAGAAGGATTACAGAAGCAGATCTAGAAAAGAAAGAGAATAGGTAAAGTGACTGGGACTGGACTGAGGATCAGGGCTGTGGGGAAGAATCAACTTGCAAAAGATGGTCAGAAGAGGGGTGTGGGTAGCAGTGAGAACTCTTACGAGTTTTCTGTTTGATAGAAATTCCCAGGAGGTCATTTCTTAATGTAGTTCTATATAAACCTAGACAGCTCATCATATTTTTCAGTCTTGCCAGTATTGAATTTCCTAGGTGGTCATTTCCGAGAAAATGAGGAAGCTGTTGATTAATGTTGTAAACAGGTGCTTAGGATTCTGTAATTACCAAATATCAGGCCATGAATTTATCTGACTCAATATGCATGAAGCTAAAGGCAGACATAGAAAACATGTGATTGAAATGTCTGAAGTAATGAAAACAATTTTTTCTCTTAAGTAAAACACACATTCTGTAAGGAGAAATTGAGTTGCAAAATAGTCATTTGAAAAAGAGGCATTAAGCCTACATTTCTCACAGATCCACTGGCTGTTCCTGTACAGCAGTTGTTTTTCCTTGTGAGGAACCTTCAGTCTTTTGCTGGCTCCCTCAGAGACCTTACCTCTTCTGCTGCAGAGGACTTAATTCTGGGCCAATCAACATTAATTACTGTGGCATTTTGTGCCATGTTGTGGTCTGGATGAGTATAGCATATATATAAGTTGCTCTAGTCTACACTAGTAATATCTCTGCTCCCTTTCTACACAGCCCATTTGCTAACACTTTCATTCTCCACAGAAGCATACAAGTTTAGTGCTGAGTACTGAGACCTATATTTTCATAGAGTTTATAGATGTCATAGACATTAGGGCTGGGAGGGATCTCGCAAGAACATTGGGTACAGCCCCCTGCCCAAGGGGCAGGAAGTCTGCTGGGGTCAAATGATCCCAGCAAGATAAGCATCCAAACGTGCCTTAAAGGAATCCAGAATAGGTGCTTGCACCACTTCTTGAGGGAATCTGTTCCAGACTTTGGGAACTCTGACAGTAAAGAAGTTTTTCCTTATGTCCAGTCTAAAACAGTCTTTCCAGAGTATGTGGCCGTTAGACCTCGTCTTCTCTTGGGGTGCCCTGGTGAACAGATGTTCTCCCAGTTCCTGGTGCACATCCCGAATATATTTGTAGGCTGCCACCAAGTCCACCCTAATCTTTTGCATATCCAGGCTGAAAAGTCCCATGTCTCTCAGCCTTTCCTCATAAGACTTGTTCTCTTGTCCTCTGATTATGCATGAGGCTCTCCTCTGGACTCTCTCAAGCTTCTCCTCATCCTTCCTGAAGTGCAGAGCCCAGAACTGGATGCAGTACTCCAACTGTGGTCTCACCAAGACCGAGTACAGTGGGAGGATGACTTCCTGGGTCTTTCTTGAGATGCATCAATAGATGCAAGCCAGAGTTTTGTTTGCTTTGCCAGCTGTGGCATCACATTGGTGGCTCATGTTCATCTTGTGCTCAATCATGTCCCTTTCGGTTGTGATGCTAGCAAGTGTAGCACTGACGAGCTTATAGGTGTGATGTGGACTTTTATTCTAGAGGTGGAGCACCTTGCATTTCTCAGTGTTGAATGCCATGCGGTTTTGGTCCGCCCACCTTGCAAGCCTGTCCAGGTCAGCCTGAATTGCCAGCCTATCCTCTAGTGTGACCACACTTCCCCATAGTTTGGTGTCATCAGCGAATTTAGCCAGTCCACTTCTGATACCTCAGTCCAGATCATTTATAAATATATTAAAAAGTACTGGTCGTAGCATGGAGCCCTGGATGATGCCACTCTTCACCATGTGCCATGTTGACACGATTCCATTGACTACCACTCTCTGGGTCCAACCACGGAGCCAGTTTGTGAGCCATCAGACCGTGAGGTTGTCAAGGCCACAGTTCCCCAGCTTAACCACGAGGACTTCATGGGAGACCAAGTCAAAGGCTTTTTTGAAGTCCAAGTAGATGATGTCATTCCTTCCACTCCTTTGTCCAGGTGATGCATCACCTGGTCATAGAAGGAAAGGAGGAAATTTTCTATTTTATTTTGGACCTGATCTCGACGCAAAGGGAGCTTCAAAGTCTTTGAACACTTGCAACTTCCACTGATGCCAAATGGAGTTGTGTTATTTCTCCAAGTCAGGTTCTGGGTTGTCTTGAATTGGGAACCAAACATTAAAATACTCCCTTTAAAGATGTAGGTCTGTCTGTAGGAGTCAGAATAAAGCAATAAACATTAGTTTCAGAACTCAGACCAGGCCTGTTCTTATCAAGATCCACATGCAGGCAAAAGTTCAATTATATTTGAATGTTGTTGCTGTTCCTGTAGAATCAAAAAAATATACAGCAGAAATGGAGAACAGAATTTTCCCTACATTTTAGCTATAAATTCTTCTTAATTACAGATGGCACAGAGACAAAAAAGATCAGAGTTCCTGAGCTCAGTATTCAGTGGATGCAAGCCTTGTAATTTCCCATCAAGTTAGTCCCATAAAAAAAAAGAAGTGGAGATGGGAACAGTAGCATTTTGTTTCTTTAAAATTTGGCTTCTGCTAGTGTTGAGGCTATCACTCATATTCAGAACAGACCTGTTAGCAATACTTGTGGCACCTCTTCTGTGATTCCAGATAGAAAAAGAAAATAAATGGAAAAGTTGCTTACGATACTTACAGTTTGAAAAGAAAGAGGTGATGTGTTCAAAATTGTGGGGATTTTTAAAGAGCAAGTCAGAGACCATCTTTTTCAGTTTAAGAAGCAGAAGTTTGCACCCTGTTTGAAAGTTTCAGGGAAATGGCAGGATTGTGATTTTTACTTCTGAAGATGTGGGTTGAAATATTTTGGAAAGGAAATATTTAGGGAAGGAAAATAAGTTTTGTGGACACATTCTAGTTCCCATTTGTCTATACCTCCCGGTAAGTAGGCTCTATGTTCAACTGTTACACATCAGAATAACAAGCTTGTTAGGGCTTTGGGAAAAGGGATTTTGAGTTGAGGAAATCTTTCAGTATGCCTCCTTGCAAACTCTCTGGCTCAAAAATCAGTGTAGAGTTCCTTAGCTTTTCATTTGGACACATCCAGAATCACATTATTTTGAGCAGACTCTAGTAGAAGAGGACTCTCATGAAATATATCACTGATAAAATTATTAAATGCATCTAAGTGGCATGAGGCAATCAGGACTCATAGTAGAGATGATATCCTTTATTAGACCAACAAGACTTTTGAAAAAAAAAAAATTATTTACTTGCAAGCTTTCAGGCACAAACATCCTTCCATCAGGCATTGGAGAAAAGATTGTAAAGGTTGTCTTGGGTAGAAATGAAAGTTCATATTTCATAGAATTTCACCGAGGAGTCAACCGATGGAAAACTCCTCTGGGGAGTCGGTCAATAGCTGGTATGAAGCCTCTCACCTGTTGTGAGGATCTGTGATGATGCAAATTACCTTGAAACAAAGACAGGAGCAGGAGCTCAGGTTTCAGGTGGTCATAGTTGCTTCCTGCTTGGGAAAATATGAAGATTTCATTAAAAAAATTTGGCTAAAATTTGGAAAGGTAATCAGTTGCCTGAAAGCTTGCAGTTAAAGAATTTTATTTGCAAAAAAATTGTTGGTTTAATAAAAGATATCACCTGTACTACAAGTCCTGATTGCCTTTTCCTTCAGACCAATATGGCTACAACTTGGATACTTGACACATGGAAGATATTGGATTTTAGTCAATTTTTAAAAATTAAATCTTCATATTTTTCTAAGCAGGAAGCAATTGTGACCACCTGAAACCCAAGATCCTGCTCCTGCCTTTGTTTCAAGGTAATATGCGTCATCACAGATCCTCACAACAGGTGAGAGGCTTCACACCAGCTATGAACTGACTGCCCAGAGTTTTCCATCTACCAACTCGTCTGTGAAATCCTATGAAATATGAACTTTTGTTTCTACCCAGGAGAACTTTTACAAACTTTTCTCCAATGCCTGATGAAGGGGGTCTGTGCCTGAAAGCTTGCAATTAAAGAAATTTTTTTGCAAAATCTTGTTGGTCTAATAAAAGGTATTATCTGTACTACGAGTCCTGATTGCCTTTTCCTCTAGACCAATACGGCTACAACCTGGATACTTGACACTCTAAGTGGCATGACATACTTTTTCTGTAGTGCCCTCAGTGTGAAATGCACCCTACGCCTGCTTTGAAAATGGAAAAGAGATGATGACGCCTCCCCAAGGACACTCAGGGCACTCGGTCTTGAGCTTTCTGTCACCATCTCATTTCCAAGTCTGGCCTGTGCACAGCTGGAACAGGTGAGCAGAGCTGTACTTCTCAGCAACTTGCTTGAGAGCACTATGAAATTGGAAGACGTGCCCTGAGGTATTTACATCCCATTTTCAAAAGTGATGTTTGTCAGTGTAGGGAAATAACTGAGTGAAATTATCTGACCTGTTATACAGAAAATCAGATGATCCACTGATGTTTATTTCTGACCCTGAAATCTGTGAGTCTTTAACACACCTTCATCTCCTTTTATACACATTTCAGAGATGCTTAATAAAAGCGGCATGTAGAGTAAAATTCCAAATGTATCTAAGTGACTTAGTAACCTAAGGTCTAAATCACTTCTAAAAATGAGACTCAGGCTCCTAAGTGCTTTACTGAAACTCAATGGAATCACCACTTCTAAGCTATTTTGCTGCTTGTGAAAATTTTACCTAAGCGCATATGACAGAGAGAGGTCATGGACTGGCCAGGAAACTGCCCTCTTAACAGAAAGATAGCCATAGATCTGTAAGCACTTTAGAGCAGATTGGCTAGCTTGATTAGACTCTTACAGATGTGAAAAATGGAAGTGCAACAAGGATCAATTATTTCCAAGGTGAGTGAGTGGAACACATGGGAACTTTGGTCTCCTGACTTTCATCACCAATTTACTGAGCAATGTTGCCTAATAAACTTATCCTGTGTGTAGACGAAACGGGGGTCCTAAATTGAAGCGGTGGGTTTTAAAAAACACCCCTTCAATTTAGGGCTGATTAAACTCCTGTGTTGTGCACACATCCTGCTGACTTACCTGCCTCTCCGGTAGGGAGGGGAGGGGAGGAGAGGGTGAGCTGCCAGCAGGTGGAGTGGTCCCTGGGCTGGGGGGGCAGGGCTAGTGCTTCCCTCCACGACAGCTGCGCCCCCTCTCCAGGCAGCACCTGCTCGCAGGCACCTGGCTCGGGTGGTCCCCAGGGGCACCGCAGCTGCAGAGGGAAGCACCAGCCACTTTTCTTGGGCAGAGCCTGCTTTCCTGGGCTGCTGTCAGAATCATGGAGCTGCACAGAGCCCGCTGCTTCGCTCCATGGCTGAAAGGGCAGCAAACTAAAACTCCTTGAAGAAGTTTTGTTTGCTGCACCCCAAGTCATTTAAGGCACATTATGCCGCCGAATTTCCTACAGCAGCTGGAATTAATGTGCAATATGCTGTCAAGGCATGCAAAACACTGACACCGTTAAAGCGGTGCAACAGCATTTAGCCCGCTTTAAAGTGTTGTGCACACATGCCCCTCATTTCATTTACATCCGGCTGTATTATCCAAGAGTGGCTCAGCAGAAGTTTAAGACAATGTCCTCTTGCTCAACTTTCAGAATTGCTGCTTACACCTAGTATTGAACATGTACCTTTGATCTGTGGTTCTCAACATTTTTTGTACCAGGACCTGTTTGTAAACATTGATGGCCAGTTTCAACCCAGTGCCCCTCACTCCTGACCCACTGCCCCTCCTGCCCCCACCTTCCAGCCCCCTAGTGTATGGGGAATGGGTGTATGGGGCAGCCAGGGCAGGGGCATGAGGGGCCTCAAGCAACCCCAAGCAGGCTGGAACTCTGCCAGCCTGAAAGGGGAAACCCACAGTTTCCCATGTTTTTCTCCTTTAAAGGAGAATCCATTTTTAAAGTTTGTTTAGGACCCTTTCATATATTCTAGCGACCCAAGAGTTGAGAAATGCTGCCTTAGACCATATATTTACAGCCCCAGACAAACTCCAATAGCTTTTCAGGGCATATGTTACACTTATATGCATTTCAAGGCCTCTTTATGTGACAAAGTGATATAAAGCAGCCTGTGTATAACTGAGAATGAGGCTCTAAAATATTTATCGAGTTAGAAAAATTCCCAGTATCTTTGCAAGACTTGTCAAAAATAACTGTTGTCCCCTACTTTTCCCACCTGAAAATCCACATTATTATATATGACAAACTGCATGTATCAAACCACATGGACACACATGGACATGTACACATCACTGAACTTATCAGAAAAACTTTATTACTCAGAACTGTGCAAGTCACTGATATTAGAAAATTTGTTGACCTCAGTGTAAACTCAAAGCATGTGAATTGTCAGTATACAACATCCAAAAGCTGCTTGTACAGGCTATTCCTCCCCCCCCCCCCCAAAAAAAAAGAGTCCATCACCCCTTCACTGTCCAATCTCCTTGATCATATTAAAGATGCACACTTTTTTCTGAAAAGCCATTGTATATGGATCAAGTCTTAGTTAACTCAAAGATCAACTCCCCCCATATAAGCTGGACAGCAGGTGAGATCTGATGAGGTGTCTGACCCGACGACCCCAAGTTTTCATTACGAAGGGTCTGCAGGCAGGGCACATTCAGTGACAGGCCCTTGGCTGTGGAATTCACTTTCCCCAGTTGGCTTGCTGAGGCAGAAAATCAGCTTCCCTGCTTAATAAATACACTCCAGTGTATGTGAGATAATATAGTAATGAGATTAAAATATAATTCTGGATCTATAAGATGAAATAATCAGCAACACACGCCACCATAACAACCTCTCTCTACCAGAGAAAAAGGCCATAGAATCTCTAAGATCTAACCACCAAATAGTAATAAAACCAGCAGATAAAGGAGGAGCCAAAGTCATCCTAAACCGTGAAGACTACATAAAGGAAGCCAACAGACAGCTCTCTGACACCACCTACTACAAAGAACTACAAGAAGATCCTACTCCCCTTTTCACCAAGAAACTCAATAATACCATCAAATCATTTCCATCAGGACTACAAGAAAAAACTACAGACCTTGATCCCCCCACTACCGAACCCAGGGACTTTTTACATGCTCCCTAAAATCCACAAACAAGGGAACCCCGGCAGACCTATCATATCCAACCATGGGACCCTAACTGAGGAAATATCAGGTTTCGTTGAATCAATCCTAAAACCGCTTGTTATCCACAGAACAAGTTTTGTACAAGACACTACAGACTTTCTATGGAAACTTAAAAACATAGACCACCTTCCCAGCAAAACCATCCTAGCCACCATGGACGTTACCAGCCTATATACCAACATCCCACACCAGGATGGCATCCAACCCTGCCTTACATATCTACAGGAACAAGATTACAACTCAGAATACAGACCCAAAGATATTAGTGACCTTGCACACTTCATCCTCACACACAACAATTTCACTTGTAATAACCAACTCTTCCTCCAGACAATGGGAACAGCTATGGGCACCAAAATGGCCCCACAGTATGCCAACCTTTTTATGAGTCACCTGGAAGAAGATTTCCTCAAGACCTGCACCATCAAACCCTTGTTATACTTAAGCTATATCGATGACATCTTCATCATTTGGACTGAAAACCTACAATCTCTGATTGAGTTCTATCAGAAATTCAACAATCACCATCCCTCCATTCAACTTCCTCTAGAATACTCCAGCACCAACATCTCCTTTTTAGACACGATGATCAGTATCCAGAATGATAAAATACAGACCATGTTATACAAGAAACCAGCAGACCAACATACATATCTGCACAGAACCAGCAATCACCCTAAACACACCCAAAAAGCTGTGATATACAGCCAAGCACCACATTTGTACTGAAGAGAACATCTGGGATTGCCACCTCACCAATCTTAAAAAGGCTTTCGCCCAACAAGGACACTCCTCCAGAGACAGAGATCGCACGTTTGAAAGAGCCACCCGGATACCACGTGAAGAACTGCTGCAGTACAGAAGAAAACCCCCCACAAATCGCACACCGCTGGTTATGACCTATCACCCCCCCCTCGAACCTGTACAGAAAATCCTCAGACAATTGCAACCCATATGAGAAAGAGACCCTATTCTTAAAAAAATCTTCCCAGAGCCACCCATCCTAGCCTTCAAACAAGCACCAAACCTCTCTAACCTCATCACCAGAAGCAAACTTCCTCAAGCCCAGAACACACCAAAAGGATCCAGACCGTGCCATGACAAGAAATGCAAAATCTGCCAACACATCTGCACCACCCCCACTATTACTACACCCCACAACAGAGCCATCAGCATTCCTGGATCTTACAGCTGCTCCTCCAGAAATGTAATATATCTCATCTAGTGCACCAAATGCCCCGATGGAAAATACGTAGGAGAGACCGAACAACAACTGCGCACCAGAATGAACGTGCACCGGAAATCTATCAAAGACAGAAATACCCAGTTACTGGTGGGGGCACATTTCTCACAAGAAAACCACTCTCTCTCCAATCTCTCAGTCCTGATCTTCAAAGGAAACCTACAAAACACTTCCCAGAGACGAGCCTATGAACTCCACTTCATCAACCTCCTGGATACTAAAAATCATGGACTAAATATAGACATTGGATTTATGACACATTATAACCTGCCTGACATCTGACTCCCTAGGTATCTCTCCACTATTCACCCCCCTTCTCTCTCTTCCCCCCCTCCCCAGCCTGTCTCTCACCCATTGACTCCTCAATCTACATTTTCACTGACTACCTGTCTTGTATGCTGACCAGCCCAGCCCCTGGCTTCTTTACTTTTCATTCCATCCAGGAAGAGCACACACCAACTGCAGAAACTTCCTTAGCTTGACAAAGGGTTTTTGAACCCAAAAACTTGCTTAATAATTGTTTTCCAACTATTTAAGTTGATCTAATAAAAGATATCAGATTCACCCAAAGAACCTTGTCTGCCTATGCCCTTAGACCAACACGGCTACAACCTACATCCCTGTTCCTGTGTGCAAGTCATCTATACCCTAATCCTATGGGCTGCCAAACCTCACACACAGAGCTCTTGCTGATGCAAGAGCCAAGCACTTCATGGGAGGAAACCCTTTCCTTTTCAGCACTTCAGCCTCCTTCTCTTTAACAGGGGGTGGGGGGTGGAAATAATGAATAATGCCATCTTACAGAAAGCTGCAAAACTCATTTAGTGTTCAAAAATGTTTTGGTCAAAGTTCTTTCAAATTAAAAAGAGAAATGAGAAGAGACGAGAGAGGAAACTGACTAGCTATATTTATATATCTCCCATCCAGCTTTCCATATTATTACGAAAATAACTTGTTTACACTTGAAAGTTAATTCAGATTGAGATAAACTGTGAAATTAGCTATAGTAATGGTACACTGGTTTAAAGAAAAGCAAACCAAGACACTTATTCCACAGTAATGTATTAACCTGTATATTGACACTTAGCACTGTTGTTTCACAGAAACAAAGATAATATTTCCATTTCATACCAAACAGATATGGTTGCCTACCAATGCAAGATATGATTCTTCCATCCAGACATAGGAAAATATCTGGTTACTATGTCACATGACAGGAAGTTCATGACCCCTAGAAAATCACAAATGAGCAAGCTGAGAAACATGTTAATTTTTGACCCATGATAAGCTAACTGAATTCCAAGCTCAACACATAGCAGGAGCCTAAGGGCTCTTGGTTGTCACCTAGAGCAGGACTGTCCAACTTCTAAGCAGCCAGGGGCCATATATTGTAGGTGTTGCATGCCACAGGGGAGGGTGGAGGGTGCACCAGCGCAGGCTATGGAAATGCCTTCCTCCTCCCCTATGTTGCACTACATTAGGGTTGGGGCAGTAAGCAGAAGCCAGTAAAGGAACGGAGAGTCCAGAGACCTTGGCTACTGCTGTAGCCAGAGTGATGGGGGGGGGGCAGGGGGCAGTGGGCTGGCTGGGTGGGAGCCCAGGGGTCACAAACTAACCTCCTTGAGGCTGCATGCAGCCCTTGGGCAGCAAGCTGGACAACCCTGATCTATGATGTAGAGGGATCAAGGGTTTTAAGAAATAACATTTCTGCTTTGTGACTGTTTTCATGAACTTGAAAAAAAACCCAACTGATCTGCAAGGGGATAAAACCAAGACTTTCAGTGTAAACTTTCTTGTTTGGCTGGCTGGCTGGCTGGCTGGCTGGCTGGCTATTTTTGTGAAAGATAAGAGAGCAAGAAATGCTCACCTAGAATAAGCAGTAGTGCCAATACCAAGAACACTTGCTTGGAGTACTGGGGACTAGTCCCTGGAATTTGAACAATTATACCTGATTTGGAATGAGGAATTAAAAGAATCTCAGTCTTGCATATCCCACGTAATGACTCCAGGCTCTTGGCTATTCTGACACTGGGGGATGGGAAGAGGAGAAACGGTCTCTCATGCTCAGTACAGACAGTCAAAAAGCCCAAGGCTGAATTGATTCAATCTCTGCAGGTTAGTCTAAACTGCATAGACTGAACCAAGCAGCAAAGGAACAAACATTCATTTTTTATTCCAGAAATGCAGCCACATGCCTGCAGTGGCTCAGGCTAGAAGCTGGAAGGTGCTAGAGCATGGCTGTCAGCCACTGCCGAAGGGAAGGGAGGGAAGCTGGGAGAAAATCCCCCCATGGCTTTCCTCACTTCCTTGCTCAAGTGGAGGGAGATGGGAGGAGGGGGGTGTAGCCAGGTTCTGGCTGCCCTGCTGTGTATGATGGGGGAAGGAGGGGTTAAACCTCCACGCTGGCCCACACTGACCCCAGCTGGGGTCTGCCTGCCTGGGGGAGACAACCCCCCAGTCTTTTCCCCCACCCCCTTCTCAGCCAGCTGGAGCAGTGATAGTGCTCCAGCTAGGGAGCAGAGGGGCTGGGTCAGCCCTGCTTTCCTGGAACAGATAGCACAGCACAGGGCTGCAAAGCATCCTGGGATGCTGGGAGACTGTGAGTTAACTTGAAACAGGAGTGGGTCTGGGACAGAAGTTCCATAAACCAGTTTGATTTAAATCAGTTTAGTCTAATACTACATCCAATCAGGTTTATCTTAAATCAGTTTCAGCCATTTTGAAACTGGTTTAAGTGCACTAAACTTCTGATCTGTTACAGGTTAAACTGGTTTCTGATCACTTGAACTAGTTTACATGCAACTTCTGTCCTTAGCCGCAATCTCTCCTGGTAGAACTCTCTCTTTCTTTGTATAAATGGTGTGAATATTCATTGGAGCAGGGCCTTGAAGTTTGGTTTCCTACATCTCAGATCCCACTCTAACCACTCGCTTTTCTGGGGTAGATAAGGATCTCTCTCTCTCACTAATTTTTACAAGATCTTTCATTCTTTCTGGTTGAACCCAATTCATATGTTCTAGTTTTGAGTATTACTTTACCACTGTGTTTATTACCTTTCTGCTTTGAACTTATCTTTCTCCTTGTATAAAGTGGCTAATCCCAAACAACACAAGGACTACCATGAAAAGTATTGCTTCTCTTTGAGATGATGAAGTATTTTATAGAATGCCCCTGATTAACTGCTGAGCAGAAAACAAATGTGGTATTTCTCCTATCATTATTTTGCATGCGTAAGTAAAACCCCCAACCACCAAACAGTGATTGAGAAATGAATGCTGTTTCAGCAAGTCCTCTCAGGCAAGGGAAAAACTAAAGAAGGGGAAGGAAGAAGAATGAGGGCTGGATGTTCTTAAACCTTTTCTGCAGCGTGGATCACATTTTCAATACAGACTAACTTGCAGAAACATCTTCCTTTCCCCATCTTCCTTTCACAAGTGATCTGACCATTTCCCTTGTCAAGTGCTTGTAGAATCTTAGACAGCTCTTTAAAGGTGATTGAGCTGAGGAAGCAAAGCTGTACCGTGTGACCAGCTAGCCCTTCATAAACAGCCATCAACTGCTTCACTGACCATGGGCAGTGGTCTGCGGATAATCTCTGAGTTAGGGGAAATGAACAGATTTAGGGCCTGACTTCCTTGTCACTGTAACTTATAATAACCGCTACTGAAAACACAACCTAAAATCAGAATGTATATAGTAGAAAAGGGGGTCTTCAAAACAAGTAAAGAGACAAATCGAAATACTCTAACTGCTGGGAACATAAGCAGGCAGGAGAAAAAGAACTGAGTGATAGAAGGAAAAATGTAAGACTGACAACATAGGCCTTAATTCAGCTAACCTCATCAAACATTTGCTTCCCTTTAAACTCATGCCTAAGTCCCATTAAAATCAACAGAGCAAAGTGTATGTTGGGGCACTTTGCTCAACCAGGGATATTTTTATTCTTGGTAGTAAGTTCAAAACCAAACATGCAGTATTGTTATGTAGAATGAATGGGACTTGGGAGAGTTGGCTGTGTGTGGCAGGTGGGTGTGGAAGCCTGAAGTGCCTATAAAAAAGGAAGGAAGGGTCTGTTCTAGGATGAATATGAATTTACAGAGTTGATGCTGGCTCTTGTCTTAAGTTTAAGCCTGGATCTTGCAACACACACTGGGGAGCATCTGGAGCGTTGGTTTGCTGAAACTAAGCACTTAGGCACACGTTTCCAAATAAACAACAAACAAGGTAGTTTCCATAGTCCCCCCTCATTTCCCCATCCCTTCTTGCCTTTTTAAAAAGTAACACCTTTGACTTAAAAATACATCATGCCACTACCCCTTCCTTTTACTACTACCAGCACCACCATATCTTACCACCACTGTGCCTCCTCAAACTCCTGTTTCACTTTTTTTCTGCATCAGACAAATTTTCCCTTATTGGACAAGTCCAAGGTCCCCCATCCTGAAATATGATCCAGTGGCACAGACTCTTGTGTCCATACAGATCCTCTGAACTTTGTAAGGACTCAACAGATCACACTAGAGAAACATACTGCAGCACTGGGACCTCAATGTTTCCATGTCCAGGAAAGTGGCTAAGCAACAGGAAAGTCTCTGGCCTTCACAGCTGCTTTTGCTGGGGTGGCGAAGGGTCTGAATGTACTATTGATTCCTTAGCACTAAAACAGATCTGTAGCCCCTGTCTGTAAAAGATAGGGATCTCCTTCAACTCCTAATCTCTAGCAGCTGTCAAAGGCTTAAGAAGCTTGTAGTTGCCTGGCATGCCAAACTGAATGACATTTTTTGGAGACAATCAAGTACCACTGGACTGGACTCCAACAGAACTGGATTGGACCCAAGAGCTTGCACCATATTAAGTGTCCAAGCCATTCCTGTATGGGAGGCAGGATAGAAAACAGAATATGTACCGTCCACATAAGGACCACAAATACCTGTCTCAAATATTTCCTGCTGAGATTGCGCTTCCCAGATGTCTTCCTCTGGATGAAAATATGGAGAAACTCACTGCAGTTCTGCAAAACTCTCTCAAGGCTTTATCATATTACTAGTATAGTTTTATTATTAAGCTAGGTACAGACATTCAAAATGCCTGAGGAGGAATTGATCTGTTATGCGGTTTTCTGCAAGCAGCACAGTTTAGATAGGTAGCAAACAGAACACACATTCATCGTGGGAGGGGAAGCAAATCTCAGACTGGATTCCACCATTTTTAAACCACGCTGTGTGCGCCAAACTTCTGTCTTGTTATGAGTATATTTTCTGATCACTTATACTGGTAAAAGTGTAATGTCTGTACCTGGCCTTAAGGTACTTTAAATCCAACATCATGCTTGTTTGTAAAAATAGTCATAACTCATTTGCAATGTCAGGCAACATCAATGTAATCTACATTTTTCAGCTGGTTCTCTTCTGTTGTTCCTGATTGAAAATGCTGTTTTCAATTAAGAGGATTCAGATTTTTTTTATGTAGTTGGAATTCTAGCTGCAGCACAATTATCCTCTATTAAGGTTCTCTGGAGAGAGTATAGATACTAGAGATAAGATTGATCAAGGTATAGGAACCATATCCACAGGAAAACTTTTTCAAACTATGCTTGTACACAATATTTGGGACACATTTTTGTAAAAGAAGTTTAACAAAAAAGTTTATCTGATACAACAGCTACCTCGGTGCAGTTTTAATGTGTTTCTTGTTAGGTGAGATCTTCAAAAACATGGCTAAAAGTCTCTAATATGGCCAACTTTCTCTCTCTCAGCTGAACGATGAAGTAGGTTGGGGGAAGGAATTTTCAACATTCTCTTCTATCTGGATTAGAACTCAAAATCTGCAACACAATCTACTTTTCCAGAAAATCTCTATATTTATGTAACACCATTCGCAAACGCGCTGTGGCACCATGAATAAACAGTAAAGAAAAAGAAGAGTTTGCCACATGACTCTTGTTTTGCAAAGGATTCCTCTATTTACAGCACTACACAAACTAGGAATAAAGTTCAAAGTATTCACAGGGTTCAGTTTTATTACTGTCTGGGTTTTCTGTGTGTGTTTTTTTAAACGATGGTAAAGGAAGGGGCTGTTAAAAAAAATCTGAGCACAGTGAGGTTTTCACAGGAAATTTCAAACCTTGGCAGTGTTAATTTAGAGTTTCTGTTCTCTTCTCTTTTCTTATTACGGGGGTTTAGCTGATCTGTTGTTCAGGAACTACAAACACATCAGGTTCTACCAATGCCTCTTCCCCAAAACAGCAGATATTTAATATTCTCTCCAAAAAGTTAATTTGCAAACAACTACAACTGCTTTGTAAAAAATTCCACTCACATGCTATTTATTTTTTAATCATCTGCTTACACATAAAATCTGAAAGAGCCAAAAGCAACCAGATGGGTGAGTTGCTATCCGCTCTGCTGGGACAAGAGCCAGAGGTCCCTTCCTTCCTTTTTTTTTTAAATTATGAAACAAAAAGAATGTTAGGGGAAACAGGAGAGACAACACATTACAGCTCGAGGAGAGCTTGTTAATGCTTTCAACAAAGCATTGTTTGATTACACATCAGTTTTGTTTGCCTGATGGCTTTTTAGCAATTTCAAGTGAACTATGAGTAAAGGGTAAAGACGTTAGAAGCTTTAGTACGGCTGGATGGTGTTTGTACTATGCAGAGACAAAGTGGGGAAAAAAAGAAAGGAAATGCACACCTCAAACCAATGTAAATGCATTAGGAATAGGCGTTGAGAAGCTTTTGTAGACAGCAGAACTCCATTGTACTACTTTCTTACACACGTTTTGAAGCAGAGCAACAAAAGCACCAGTTTTTTGCCTCTCAGATAAACAGTACCGGACTTCAAAAGACAACAACATTTTTAACAAACACAAGTAACATGCATCTAATAGCTAATGTTTTAAAGGAAATAAAAAGGCTAGTCCTGATCTAACTGGGGCTAAACACATAGAACAGGATTCAAATAATGCAAGCAAAAAACCACAGCATCCTCTTAGGGGGAAAAAAAAGAAAAGAAAGTGTGCTGTCCCTTTAAGGCAGACTCTGCTGTAACCCCAAAGGCATTCTACTTTTCTTTGACAAAGAATTCAGTAAAGCTCCACTCCTCCATCCTTCTAAGGGAATGAATAGGTCACCCCAAAATACGGCAAGTTAAACTGATGGCGATTTGAGTCCCCTTTAACTACAGAAAGAAGAACTACGGAGACCACTGAGCAAACACTTCGGGGAGTCCAGCAGAATGGCTTGCCGCTGCTGTACAGTACTACTCACCACTGGCTTGCTCAGACAGAGTGGAGACTGAGGTCTGGCCCATTTCTTAACCTTTAAGAGGGCCGGTGTCCAACAATCATGCAGCTCTCCTGGTCCTCTGATCATGTATTCTCTGCCACATATGTTTCCAAGGGTTCATTTCACCTCTCTTCTGGGTTCGCTGTCTTACTATCAGCCGGTAACTTCTGCCTCACGCACGCTGGTTCTAAGTCCACCTCCTCCTGCTGCAGACCAGCTCGACTGTTCCTGTTCAACTGAATGCCTGTCATTCCTCTATGCAGATTACTGGAGGTCAGAGGTCAAAGGGAGGGAGTCCCTAGCTGGTACAACCACATAGGGCTTCTCAGAGACCATCACACAACAGGAACCGTTTGTAGTTTTAAGCTAGTCTCTTTTAACACAAAGGGTTCAATGTTAATTGATCCTATAGGGCTTGAATGAGAAAGAATAAAGTACTTAGTCATGGTAGTTTAATTTAACAGGGTCCGATTTTCTTTATGTTCCTATCCACGTTTATCTATCCCACCTTGCAGGATTGAGTTCTTTCTGTTCTGCTGATCCTAGGTGTACAATGGAATAGTAATCGTACCACACACACACACACACACACACACACACACTCTACTGTTTCACACAGCCTGACTGCCCTGAGCTTAAATGGGTAGGTATAGCCGTAGAAAGCTTTTACTTTAAAAATCATTAAAAATATATATATAAATAAAAGTCAGATACATTCAGAAAAAATAAGGTTTAAAAGAAGAGCATACTTAAGTAACAAAAAAGTACAAATGCATGTATACACCTAACCATTGTCAATGTATTCCTCAAATCTAAAGACTACAGGCATCTAGGATATACAAGATAAAATACTGGGTTTTTTTTTAAATTCATGTTACGTTAAACAACGAAGGGGGGAAAAGTAACTATGCATGCTTGATCCTGAAACCTGCCCGAAGATCATACAGAATCTCATTAAATTTCAACAATCCCTAATACAAGTATAAGGGTCTATTCATGCAAAGCAGCTTTCAGCATTTGGATTATCAAGCCACTTATTCTACCTTACTTAGAAGTTTGTAGCAATGGAACCAGGATTCCAACAAGCCTGACAGAGGACAGCTTTGATTAAAAGCTTATCTTGGTTCAGTGGCTAACTGAGGCTGGAATAGAAATAAGGAAACATGCACAAAAGGGGGGAAAATAGGAATCAATATAAATCAGAAATTACAGTGTGTAAGAAATTGATGAGCCTAAAGAAATCAGAGAAAAATGCATGGCTGAGAAAGCAAAGGACAACAAGAAAGAGTTATCATAGTTCCTTGCATGCAACATGCACATTTCCCCCCAAAAAATTCAGCTCCTAGAAGTTGCAGTGTATATTGGAGTGAGTTTATTCTACAAATTTGGAACAACAAAGAAATCCTTGGGGACCTGAGGAATGCCAACATCATAACAATCTCCATTTTTTGATAGTCATCTTGGTTCTCATTAAGGACTGTCTTTCTTCTGAAATGGACATAAAATACTGAATGGATGGAGGGCTCTTCAATCTGGGGCATTTTTGGTCGAAGACCAAAGTACTCAAAGCAGCCATCCTTAATCTTCAATACACCAACTGTGCCATCCTTGCACACACTGAGGAAAATGCTCAAAATGCACGGGATCTTTGCGGACAACCCTACCGAACTTTGGGCCTCTTTCTCAATGTTAAGAAAACTAAAATGCTCTATTAGCCTGTCCCAGGCCAGGAATATGACTCCCCTCCCCAAATTACCACTGAGGGAAAAGACCCTGGAAGTAGTTGTGCACTTCCCTTACCTCAGTAGCCACCTCTCTCAGAGAGTGAACATTGATGAGGTGATCCAGCACAGATCCAGTGTGCAAGTGCTTCCTTTGGGAAAATGCTTTGATGTGTCTTTATTTATTGTGATCTCTGGAAGGACACCAAGACCCAGGTCTACAATGCAGTTATCATTCCTGCTCTCCTCTATGGATGTGAAAAGTGGGTGATCTACCATAGTTGTCTCAAGAACCTGGAGAGGTATCACCAATGATGCCTCCAGAAAATCCTCCACATTTAATGGGAAGATTGCCATGCAAATGCCAGCGTCCTTGCCAAAGCCAATGTTACCAGCATTGAGTCAGTAATCCTCAACTACCAACTTTGCCGGACAGGCCAAATTGAGATTGGCTGTCTATACATGTGCTCAGAGGTGGGAAGGGAGGACTGTTTTAATTAGAGTGGTTCCTGGGCAGCTGCTCTAATGAAAATGCCTCACCATCACGTGTATTAATTCCCTGCACATTTAAAACTGGCCATGGGATGCTTTATCGCAACCTCATTCGAGGAGGTTTAGAGAAAAGCTCCCTGTGGCCATTTTAAAATGTGTGGGGACTTAATACACATGATGCTGCAGCAATTATGGAGCATTCTACTTAGAATTCGATTAATAGAGTCTGCTCCAACATGCTCCAATTAGAATGCCAATGAGCATATGTATAGGCAGCTTGTGTGCAGATGCCAAATTCTTGACTCTCAAAAAAAGTGCTCTATTCCCAGCTTAATAATGGCCTAAGATCTCACAGTGGCTACAGGAAACACTACAAGAACACATTGAAGGCATACTTCAAGAAAACATCAAGAGCTGACTGTAGTGGCACCACAACCTCACCTAAGCAGCAGCTTGTTTCAAGGTAAAGCATCTTGCTCTCAAAGCAGGGGAGAAGAACAGAGGAAGGAAATGGAAAAACAGCCTGCTTATTCTCCCCTGCAGAAAGACTTGCAACTTCTGCAGATGGGTCTGTGGATCAAGGACTGGGCTATTAAGTTACCTCAAGACCAATCAATGAGCTGTGGTAGAGATCATCCTCAAATTGAGGGATTGCCAATGACAACTACAAGCAAGGATATGTGGTAATAGCAGTACCTGCCTCTGCCAGGGGAAAGCAAAAATAAACCTATACATGTTGCACAGGGGACACATGCTGCAGAGGCTGGTACTCTGTTACTTACTGGTACCAATATTTAAAAAAAAAAATCTTTTTTCCTCAATTCTGCCTTTCAAAATTAAGGTGCATGCCTTATTCAGGGGTGTGTTATATGTGAGAAAATAGGGTATAATAGAAATGCAGGAATTCTAGCAAGGGTGATGCCTGTTAACTAGTCCTATTAACTAGTTTGAGATGATAAAACCACAATCAATAACAGGAAATGAAAGAGGAACTCAATAAATATTTCTGTTCTGTATTTGGAAAGAAGCAGGATGCTATATACTTATCAAATGAGGATGATGAAATACCATATTTACCTGAATCCAAGATAACTTTGAACTTAAGGTGACCCCAATAATTAGATTTTTACATGGGAAATGTGTAAATTTGTTACAATTTTACATGCTTGAATCTAACTATTAGAGGGTCATCTTAAATTCATCCCCCACACCGCAAGAGCAGAGAAAGCAGCAATAAGGGGGCAGGCAGTGAGGAAGCAAGCAGCCAGAGGGTAATGA
This sequence comes from Alligator mississippiensis, assembly GCF_030867095.1. Lineage (NCBI taxonomy): Eukaryota > Metazoa > Chordata > Crocodylia > Alligatoridae > Alligator > Alligator mississippiensis. The sequence continues at coordinate 123,969,145 of NC_081824.1, read as the reverse complement.
CCTTACCTCCACCCCTTTTCACCCAACCTGTCCCACCTGCTGCCTGCATGTCTCAGAGCCTGCTGTGTCCCTGTGGTGCCTGAGCCCCCTGCTGCTACCCTATTCTCAGCACCCCAGGCCAGAGTGGGGCTGGGGCTGCATCAAATGGTAAGCAGAAGGGAGAGCAGAGGCTTCAGGGGTAAGGGGTTCAGGCAGCTGCTGCAGTTTTGACTCCGATCCCAACTCCAGTTCAGGGATGGAGTCAGAGCTGCAGCAACTGCCTTACTCCTCTTCCCTACAAAACGGCCTTGTATTCAAATCTAAGATGAGCCCTGCCTCCCCCCATGTTTAATGGGAGAAAATAATTCTTGTCTTGATTTTGCATAAATAGGTACTTTTCAGTCCATTGGTAACTAGGGCGGATTGCAAAATGCATCTACTTGGAATAAATGGTTATATACTTTGCAGGCCCAGGTAACTTGTATACAAAAGTCCTGAAATAGTTGGGAGAGATCTCTGTCATGCTGATGTTGATTTTTAATAAACACTGGGATATGGAAGAAATACCTAAAAGACTGAAAAACTGCTAATGTGTTGTCTGTATTTTAAATAAAGGGAATTGGGGTGACCCAACTATAAGCTCATTAGTTTAACCATCAAACCCAGGTAAAATGACAATATAGCTGGTATGGGATTCATGTGATAAAGGATTAACAGACAGAAATACAATTAATGCTTGTCAAAATAGTTTTATTGAAAATAGTTTTCATGGCAAACAACCCAGACTTCAATCTTTGATACAACTGTAGCTTTGGTAAAGGTAATAGTAGGGATGTAATAAGTAGTACATTCCCGCTAAGCGCCTAGCCTTCAATCTGTAAAAAAGGCTAGGTGCTTACCTGGGGTATGCCCCTGCCTGACCTCACTGTAAACAATATTAATTAATTAAAGGAATAGCCTGTGCTAAGCTTTTTGCACCTCACTAGAATGCCTTACTTTTTTGGTCAGAACATCTTATACCTCCAACAGCACCCTCCAAATCCACAGGACCCAGTCAATTCAAGGCTACTTTAGAAGCCTTGAAATTGATAGCTTCTTGTCAATTTCACCAACTAAGCCCTTAAACAGAGGAGACAGTGGGACAAAAGAGTTTCTGTGAGGTTAAATTGTTTCTGAACTTAACTGATATGCAGGTGAGTGATATTTGTTTCAGTGTAAGCGCAAAAACAAAACAAAACAAAGAAAATCAGAACCACCACCCTTGTGTTACTCAGTTAAGTGACTTATGCCCTTATCCAATATGCATAGAAGTATAAAATGCTTTGGACTTCTGTCAGGCACAACTTTCTATTTAAAATATTAACACTACACAATATTTAGTAAAACACAATAAATAGATTAGGAACTGGCTACCTGACAGGTCTTAGAGAGTAGCTGTCTATGAGGATTCATCACTGAATGGGGATGTTTCTAATGCAATTCTGAAAGGAAGCTATTTCAACCGTGACCAGGAAGCAGTCTTACTTCAAACAAACTTCACAATGAGACAGTGAGAACCAGGCTATCTTATAGAGCAAACCTGATAAACAAAACTTGTTGAATATGGCCAAATGTAAGTTTTTACATCTAGAAATAGATGTATGCAGGCCATGTCTATAAAAAGCAGAGAGCGTGGCCTGGAAAGCAGGTGCTCTGAAAAGCATTCATAATGGACAAAAAACTCACTGTGCGTACCTACTGTAATGCTGTGGCAAAAAAGATCCTGGAATACAAAGCAAATATGAGTATGATAGTGATTTAATCTCTCTCTTTTACCCAATCAATAATGGCATGCCACCTTTGGTCCGGGTGTCCGTGTTTTAAAAACAGGATGTTGCAAAATTGGAGAGGATTTAGAAGAGAGCCACAGAAATTATTTGACAGCTGGAGAAAATGACTTACTGTAAAAAATTTAGAGAGGTCAGTGTTTAAATTATTAAAAAGATTGAGATGCCTGGATTTCAGCACATAAGTACACTTACAGGCAGGGTGTACCAGGCACTCAGGGGTTCCTTAATTTAAAAGAAGACTGTTATAGATGGGATAAAAGGCAATGAGTGGCAACTGAGGCCAGAAAAATGTGAATAAAAAATGTCACATGTTTGTGTGTGCCTTATATGTGTGAAATTGGATGTGAAGGTGATTTGCCATTGAAACAAATTGCCAGAAGTGTGGGATTCTCCAACTCTGGATATCTTCAGATCAAAACTGCAAAACCTCTTCCCAACATATAGTTTAGGCCCCTACCAGATGTTTAATTAAAGGTGCAATGGGATCTGATCCTCAGTCTCAACAACTGTGCCTTCTGCCATGCTACAAGTACATGACAGAAGGCACAATTGTGGAATTAGGTATCAGATGCCAATTGTACCCTATTGCCTGCATGATCTTGGGCTCCCTCTGCACTGGTGAGTAGCAAGCCAGATGCCCAGGTCACCTACCTTGGAGTGGCAGTCAGCTGATTGGCCCTCCCAGCCTTCAGAGAGCAGTGGAGCCAAGGGCTCCAGTGCATCCCCAAGGCTGGCAGTTGCAGTTAGTTAATCAGCTCTTCTAGCCTTGGAAGTAAATGGGAGTCAAGCACTCTGATATGGCTCTGAGGCTGGGAGTCCCGATCAGCTGAATGGCCTGACCACATGCTCAATTAAAGGCATGATGGGAACCAGCCATAAAGTGATTACACATATTTTGTGTTATTACATATATTTTGTGTAATAACTTTATGGCTTATTCCCAGTTTTATCGCATCATTAATTGCATGAACATGTGTCTGGGTTAATCATGTCTTGAGTGTAACGTCTGCCAGGGGCCTTAGCCAGCCACAAGTTATGTAGTTCAGTACAAGGATAATTGCATGGAATTTAATGGCCTGTGTTATACAGAAGGCCAGATGAAATGACTTAATGGTCTCTTCTGGCCTTACATGCCAAGAATCTATGATGTTCTTTTGAGTCCAGGCCTCTCAGAAATAAAAAACATAATTCATTGACTGAGAAGTCTTAGCACTTGTTCTTCACATCGCTTTCCAAAGCCCACTTGTAATTTTAAGTTAGTTTCCTACCTTAATAAGATCTAGTACACAGGAGAGTTACCGGAAAGCTAGAGTACTTATCTTATAAATAAGAATGTCAAAATGTTCCTGCCACTGTTGAACATGACAAAGTTTATCAAAGGTGTTTGCATCCCGTTGGAATGTAAAGGCCCAGCACACATTGCAAAATTTGTCAATAGGTCAAGAGCCTGAAACAGTTCCTGAAAGGTGATAAACTCCACAGGGCTAATAATGAGATTATGGTATTATAGTGTCCAGTGCAGATATACTAACTGGGTATGACAAGAGATCTTTTTCCCTCGTTAGAAATTTTAAAATGTTGCCATAAGCAATTTTTCCTCATTTTTCTTGTATAACTCTTATTAACAAAGGTTATATCCTTATGCTCCCACATGTTTAGTGGCGTATTTCAGAAGTGGTCACATCGGACTTAACATTATCTGGTTTCCCCAGTTACTGCTATGGAAATTGGAGAGAGAACCCATGAAAGCAAGAGAAGAAACATATTTATAGGTATATAATGTAAAAAACCAGTAATTTTCAGGGAGATTACTAAGTAATTAGTAGTATTTACAAAATGCAAGATTGAAATGATAACTACTTTATGTGAAAAGTGTTGGGGAGGGGGGAGGGAACAAGTTCTTGATTTTCACAAATAAGCACAGTCCTCCTTAACAAGATTCCTGTGTTGTCAGGTATTGCTATCACAACAGCTTTCTTTAAGAGCTGGTGGACAACCATTTGTCAAGTGATACTGATAAAGTATGATAAAGAATCACAAAAAAACCCTTTCTTTTAATACTGAACAAGGAACTCTATGGGTTCAGACAGATATAACACTTATATTAGTTTGAACGTACTTTATCTAGAAATGCATTCCAGGTTAGACTGGTTTGAACCTCCTGAACCATTAAAAAAATATGTTTGGATAATTAAGTCTTTTTTTAATTGGTTTTCCATGTACTGGTTCAGTGTTATGTGCAGACACAAAGCTTTCTGCAATTGGTGTCTGGTCCTCAGAAATGCTACATTGCACTGTTCTCTCTCCCTTCATCCCAATCCCCACATGACAACGGGCTGCTCTGGTATGCAGCCAGAGCTCTACTGCTACAATCTCTAGTGCAGTGATTCTCAACCTGTGGCCCATGAGCCACACGCAGCGCAATCAGCACACCACTGCAGCCCATGTGACATCCCGTTAAATCATTTTAAAATAGATACATGGGAAGTAACTTGTGTGGATGTGAACCATGTAACACGTTGAGAACTGCACGTGTGACCCACTATAGCAAATAGGTTGAGAACCAATGCTCTAGTGCCTGCATTTGACCAGTGTCCTTGGCTGAATGCTTGGGAGGCAGTTCTCCCACCACGTTTAAAGAGCTGGACAATTTTCTTCCTTTGGTGACAGCATTATTCCTGCCCAGAGAATGAGGATTGGACTCAATCTTTCAAGGTTCCTTCCAGCCTTTAATTTCTATGACTTCTATGATTGAGAAGGGGGAGCAGAAAACAGCTGGGTTGGATACTCATTATTACCCCAGTGGTGGTTTGACAGCACTGCAGTGCCTAGAAGGGGAAGGTTCTACTTAGAACTAGGGAGCTACCCAAGTCATGGCAAGACAACAGGTTTTTCACATCCCACAAAGGGACTGAACCCTTTGGCTGTGTCCAGACACGTCTGCAGCATCACATACCACACGTTTTGTTGTTCTCCATGCTGCAATGATCGTCACTGCTGCAGCACTAGGAGGCCCACCAGGACTCCAGTTAAGGCTTCTGGGGCCAGCCCAGTGCTGGCCCCAGATTCCCCTACCCCACCCAGGGTAACTTGCTGTGTGACAGTGCATGTGAGGCACAAGTGTTCCCCAAAGACAACTAGTTATCCCTGGGGAACCAAACATCCATGCACATCTGGAAGTGGCCTTTGAGTCTTCTGCAGTAGAAGCACAGACCTCTACCACTTACACAAATAAAGTAACAGCATGTCCTTATTCTCTTATATGAGCAACACTTGGCAAAGTTCCAGTATTGAGAGGTGACTGCAGGCCTCAGGCTGATTTTCCCAGTCAAGAATCCACACAAAAACATGTATGCATATCTTGGATTTCTTGGGGATCTTCACTCTGTATTTACATAATTTCAAATGTCTTTAATTTTAACACAGAATTTCCTGACCTTTTAGCATTTGGATTTCATAATGCTGCAGTATTCTAAGGCTTAATAAATATTTGATATGACTCAGCAGTTTTAATTTCTTTTTAGCAAAGATATTACACTGCAGCTATACATGTAAAGGAAGAATAGTTATATTTTTAGAGGCAGGAGACAAAACATTTCTTAAAATTTTGCTAGCTTTTCTTTGAGACTAGTTTTTTATTTTTTATTTTATCTTTAAATACTGGTGTGTCTTTGGATGAGATATAAAAGGCAAGGCCTGGGAATTTATACTTTTTATGTCCAGCTTGACACCCACAACTACAACAGAAGATGAAAGGAGCTAAGGAACTGGAGTGTCCTAGCCAAATCTGAATGTCTGCAATACTATTCTGGTTACCCACTTATCTCATACTGTGTCCATGGATAGGATGAGTCTTCACTTTATCACATTAGACATAGTAGTTTGGGACAGAGTGTGAGCAGCTGATATATTCTAGCACAATTCTGCTCAAGCTTCTGGTCCCATGGGCTAGATGAGTGGTGTGTGGCTGTTTTGAGCCATAAGTGCCAGGATCAGACTCTGCACAGCTTTGGCCAGCCCCTGTATACTAGGCTCAGGCTTTGTGCATTGGGATTAGGCCCCACACTGGCCCCGCGTAATGGGATTATATGCCAGCATCATCTGATGGCCCCATAAACCAGGAACAGACTCTGGTGCCCTGCACTACCTCCACCCAGACCCACATGCCAGAATCAGGCCCTGAGCCACCTTATGTGCCCACTCTAGTGTGCAAAGCCATGCTATCTGGCCTCTGAGGCTTTCCATGTGTCTTGAAGTTTACCAGCAGAGGATCAGGAACCCCTCCCCCGCTGCCAAAATTTTGGATCCATAGGGATCCCCATGTGCTCCAAAGGATGGATCCTCCATAGGGATAACATGGCTCCAAGGGATGGATTTTGCCCACAAGCCAAGGATTGAGTACCCGTGTGTTAGGGAATACCTATATTTGATACACTGAAGGATAAATGTATCTTCCTCTTGAATTGGACCACAGAAGAATTTTACCCCCATGCACCTGGCTGATACAAAGCCTATTTATCACTGAAGTCCAATTTAAAATTTCAAACTAGGCATTAAGTGAGACTCGAAAAGTACACAAGGTTTAACTGGCCCATGTGTAAAAGATGGAATATCTTGCAGAGAGAGAATGCAGCTCCACAAGTGACAGTGTTCATCATATTAATAGAGCTTGCCCCAGTGCATGAATAGAGTATATAATTTTCAAGCCCTATATGAACTTTTGAGATGAAAGGTGCTATGAAAACATAACAAGTTTGTTATTCTTCTGTCAGGCATTTAGATTCAGTTATGAAATTAAATACCATAGCTGAAAGTCATAAAGGCCATGATATTTAATACTAGGGATTATAAAAAGGGACCTGAAAGTGGGTGCAACTTTGTAAGAGGAATGACTATCTTAGTCATGTGCTTGGTAAATCAAGGAGACAACACAATGGCAAGAACACTTACTCACTGGAGAATTTTTATCCTATCCAGAATTCTGGAAGTACTGGAAATCCAACAGAAGAAAAACAAATGCTATATTCTATAAGAATTAGAAATTATGCAGATACCATTAAAATAAACCAGAAAGATTGGATCCCTTTTTGAATTAAAAGTGCACTGTAAGAATTGTCATGTTTTGAACGTGTGGCACCTACATGACTCTTTAAAGGAAGCGCACAGGCTGCAGGAGAAAGGAGCTCAGAATAAGCACCAGAAAGTTAGTCTGTTTGAACAGTTAAATGAGAACAACATTAGTACCCCTATTTCTTTAAACTTGCATGCAAGAAAGAAAGGGATTTGAACTCAAGAGTAAAAACTCCAGATCCATTAACCCGCAAAACAGTAAGTTTAGTCAGGACAAACAGCAGATGGCCACTGGCAGAGAACTGCTAATTCTGAAGTAAAGTGTGCCAGGAGAGAGCCAGTTCTTGCCAGTGCTATACTTTTCCCTTTTGCCTTCTGAGTCCAGCCCCTCCTCCTGCTTCCCAATGGCTTTTCTGGACCTTGCATTTAATGTTTATTAAATAAACAGCTGTGGCCAGAGCCAGAAACTAAGGCCTCCTCAAGAAGGACACATCTCATTGAACTACATACCCTTTAGCTTGCTTTCCTTCCCCTGGCCCTTTCATATTTTCTGTACTTAGCTAACTAGTGCACCAGCTTCAAAAGGAGAATTCAAGGATTCACTGGGCAATGCCTTGTGCTGAGCTGCTGCTGCTGCTGCTGCTTTTACTGTCTGGGATCCCTAGGGACTACAATTCTGTCACCCCTCTGAATCGGTGCCTAGGGTTGGTGCACTGCTCATGCTCACCTATCCCTAGTTATATTACTGTACAATGGCCATTTCATACCATTTGTAGTAACCTTCTAGGTGGAGAATGCCCAGTATTATAATGATGATAACAACAACAACAACAGAATAACACTTAAGTTTAAAACAGGGGTGGGTTAATTATTTCAGCTGGAGGGCCACGTAATGAGTTTTGGTGAGTTGTTGAGGGCCGCACACACAAAATCTTTCAGAAGATATCATTTTAACAAATTACACAGAATAAAGCATATACTAAAAATCAAATATCTACTATAACATATTTTAATTGTATTTAAAAAAATAAGTTTTGTCCTGATTTATGGTTTTTTTGAGTAGTAAATATAGAGGCAATTGCATAATAGCTCAAAATAAAGTCTTATGCTTGTATATAGTGTGCGTGTGGGGGGGAGGTGTGTGGAGGGGATGTGTGTGCGCATGGCAGGGTGAGGGTTGCCCAAGGGCTAGGTCCTGGAAGCTGGCTAGGGTTGGTGAAGCAGGGGGAGTTTGGCCATATTTTGCCCACCCCTGGTTTAAAAGGATCAAAATTCATTACTTACTGGAAGACGACACCTACCCAAGAAAACAAAGACACAGGACTCAATATTGAAGTGCAGTTCACCCTGCCTATTGTGTAAAATGAGCATATGCTTTGCTAAAAAGTCTCCCGGGAAGCTTTATAAAGATGGGGTACACGTACTAGACATATTTCTTGACCACAGGACAGCAAATAGAAGAGAGCAAGGTTGGGTGCAAAAAACCTGCATCTGAGGCTTGAACTACTTTGACAATTTTTCCTCTAATCACCAAGGAAAAAATATATTGTTAGTGAAGCTTAGCAGTACTTGGCTGGAGAATCCAAATCTACTTAGAACAAGCTGTTTCAGTTACAGAAAGAGCAGTTCAAGCAATAACGATAACTCAGAACTTGCACAGTTATATCCCCAAATGGAAAGCCAGCCAGTTTCAAAAATAAAATAATCACACCTCCTTGGATAGAGTACCTACACAAACAAAAAGGAAAACCAATTAAAAATGTACAGTGAGAACAGTGAAACTGGCTATATCCTTGCTGTTAAAAGGGCAGAAAGTAACAAAAACTGAAAAGGGAAAAGGTTCCCGCCATCTTCTAATCTTTCATTTTAAGTCATGTACATATTACTTGTACCTAGAGGTGCACCAATATATCGGTGCCATGTCAGATTGGCACCGATAAAAGAAAAATTAACATTATTGGCTATTGGCTTTTTTTGGTCAGTATAGCCGATAATGTACCAATAAATATAATATGCCTTCTGGATGGGACCCTGGATGCTGCATGCATATGCGCAGCTGCAGCATGCACGTGGCCAGAACTCAGCCGGGTGGTGTGGAGAGCAGGGCCCTGCAGGTAAGTCTGTGGAGGTGAAGGGGCATGGGGAAGGGAAGGAGTGCGTGTGTGTTGGTGGGAGGGGAAGGGAGGGGCAGATCAAGTCCCCTGCAGTAAGGGAGGGAGTGAGGTTGGGAACAGGGCAGGGGCTAGGAATGCTACTCAGCCAGGTCAGTGAATGGGACCCCAGGGCTGGGCCTGGGGTTGGGAGCGGGGGCGGAGCCGCAGGTGGCTTATCCAGTGGGTGCAGGGGTGGGGCTGGGGCAGTGACACCCCATCGCTGCATACACCCCTGGGGGAGGCATGTGGGGCATGTGCCCTCCCAGATTTGTGTGTGGGGCAAGGGTGGAGGCAGGTTGCCCACTGTGGGCTCAGGGTTCTCTGCCTACCCTGCTGCCTTTGCCCTGGGAGCCATGTGCTGGCTGTGTGTCCCCTGCCCGCCCACCCGGAAGCCATAGGGGTGGAGAATTGTGCCTCCCCCACTGCTGTGCAGGCAGGGGACAGAGGGTCAGCAAGCAACTCCTGTGGAAAAGGCAGCATGGCAGGTGGACAGCTGAGAGTCCACAACAAGCAGTCTGCCTCTGCCCTTGCTCCACTTGGCTCCACTCCTAAAAGCATCCCTGAGCTTAAAAATGGTGGTGGCAGTGCTTGAACTAAAGCTCAGTTGACAAGCTTTAGTTCAAACACCACCATCGCCATTTTTAAGCACTGGGACTCCGATTCCCTGGACAAGCTGCTTGCGGCTCCATTCCACTCCCCTCCCTGGCCCCAGGGTCCCATTCACCACCTTGGATGGGCAGTGCCCCCAGCCCCTGCTCCTGCCCTACTTCTTCCCTCACCAGGGGAGCCTCAATCTCCAACCCCTGCCATGCCCCTAACCCTCCACCTGCAGGGTGCTACTCTCCATGCCACCTGGTTTCATTCCTGTAAATCAGTTTTTGGATTGGTATCAGCTGATATAGTTGTTTAATAATTGGCTATCAGTACTGGCCAAGACAATATTGGTGCACCTTTACTAAGTTGCCACAATTTGAGACTTTTAGCTCCTCATCTGCTAACAAGTTTTCTGCAAATGGTTACATTTCTACAAACCTGTGTGTCATTCAAAAACATTCACTGAGGGAGTGTCTACTAGGGGTGTGTGAAGTGGGTAATATTCGATTTGGATTTGGATTCAGCCTGATTCAGGGGTCAGTGATTTGATTCACTGATTTGGATCACGGTTCCAATTTGATTCAACTGAATCTGAAGATTTGATTCTGATTCAGAGAATTAGCGATTTGGCCATAGACACAACTTTATGTTTTTTCTACGTACCTTGAAGTACCAGGTGTGGCTCACGAACGCTGAGATGGTGGGGCAGATGGTGTGTCACGTGGGAGCATGGAGGGGTCCCTTGTGTACTTGGTGGTGGACCCAGAAGTACTTCCGGTCCACTTCCAGGTCTGCCACCTAGTGCGCGGGGGAGGTCCCCAGCTCAGCGATCAGCTGGAGGGGGACCCCACATGTGGGGGACCCCCCTGTGCTCCCGTAGGACACTCCATCTGCCCCACCATCTCAGCATTCTCGAGCCGTGCCTACTACCTTGAGGTATGTAGAAAAAACATATAAAGCTGTGTCTATGGCTGAATCATCGAATCTCTCCAAATTGAATCAGAGGCTTCCAATTTGATTCAGAGAGTTTAATGTGTCTCCTGATTCAATTTGGATTTAGAGATTTGGCCGCCGAGTTGGGCTGAATCTCCTCTGAATTGAATCAGCAACTGAAGCTTTGCATAGCCCTAGCATCTACATGTGTCACTATGGCGCCGCTGTTACTGTGCCGTCACTTAGTACTTCCTTTTGAAAGTACTCAAAGATGGTGCAGTAATAGCCCATACTGCGCTGTGTGCACCATGCACAGTTATTTTTAAACACTACATCACTGTAGTGATGTGCTTTAACAAGGGAGTGCATCACTATGGAGACATAGCTGCGGTGTCACAGTTTTTGCCCACAGACACTATGTTGCCATAGCGCGTTGCTATGGTGACCTAGCATCATGTGTAGATGCACCCTAAACAGTGTATCAACTAATTTCTGCCGATGGAAAGCATATAAACATTCCACTGAGGCAACTGTATAAAGTACTCATTGTCTGTTTCATGTGATAGGTCATCTAAGCTTCATGATTTTGCTTCTGTTTACTGCCTGAATGATATTTCAACCAAACTTTTCCATTGGCTGTTTGATCAGGATTTAAACAATGTATGGAGGCATGCCTATTTGCCCAAGTATCTTTAGTATTTTTCCTTCCAAAACATATGGACTTAGGTTACTCTTATTCAAGCTAACTAGTTTCCTACTTCACATGGGATCTATGTGAAACTTCACACATACTTAAATCATACAAAAGTTGAAAAGGGAAAAATAAAACCAAGAACCAAAAAGCCCTCCCCACTCCCACCAAATTATGGCAAATAACACTGAAACAAACTAGTTAATGTTATTTGCCTAACGAGTCACAAATACCATTTTTACAGTATTCTCCCATCTTTGTATTGTTAAAAGTCAGAGGCTGGAAAAAAATAGACCCTATATGAAAATCTGTGGATTATATTGTGGTTCTGCTTATCTGAGTATGCAGTATTCCTGCTGTAGATCAGAATAATAAGCCATATGTTGTTTTTTTTATCAGTAAGTTTAGAAATTGACACAGTCCTTCGCTGAGTTTTTTCTGACATTCCTTTGATTCCTTAAACAGCCAACCAACCAAATGCCAGTAACATTACACTTATTGTATAAGGGGAAAAAACCCACGAATAATTAACGAGTGGGGGGGGAGGTGGGAAGCGAGTGGGGAAACAAACTTTGTAGGCCATCTTGTTCCCTAATAAATTTAGATTTTTTTATTATTTTTTTTTATAACTTTAGATTTTGCTTAAGCCTTTTGGGATTTTTCTTTTCTACACTTGATGCTAATACTTGTGCATTTTGTCCTGCAAACATCTAGAGTAAAGTGATTCTCTTTTGCTTCATCATGCTTGAGTCAATACAAACTCCTAATTTCTGGCACCCTTGCAAGTATTTCAGCAATTCTTTTGGGACTTATCATTTGAATAACTACTGATTATTGGTGCTCTTCAAACAGACAAGGATGATAAATGATTGCTGCCCCAAAGATCTTACTACCTACATACTATCACAGACATAGCCTAGGTTTTGGAGCATTTCTTTTAAAGTCATGAGAAGTTATGAAATGTGAATGTTTGTAAGACTGAACCTCTGACCAAAAATACTGAAGTCCAGTAAACTGAAACAAAGGTTTTTACAAAGCTGGAAAACATGTATTTCCTGCCAAACAAATGCTAAAGGGAACTGGGAAAAATATTTTTATTTTGTGAGCTCCTCAGGGCAAAGATCGTGTTTTCCTTTCTTTAGAAAGTGCTTAGCATAGCAGGGCACAACTAGCAATTACAAACATACAGCACACATAGGACCTATCACACTAGATTAACCCTGAGGTCCATCTAATACTTGAGAAAAGGGTGCAAGAATCCCAGATAGAAGCATGAGATAATATGACCTCCTATTAGGTCTCAATCTGGTCTCTAAGGGCACCTGTACATATGACAGGGGCATAGTCCCTTAAATTGAAATAGTGAGTTTTTAATTGTGACAATTAAAACCCCACCATTTCAATTTAGGGGCTTCCATCACTGTTACAGAGAGTGACCTGATCTTTTTTTTTTTTTTTTTTTTGGTGGAGCCTGCCCACATCTCCCACGGCTAGGGGGCCAGCTATCAGTAGGCCAAATGTTCCCTGAGCTGCAGAGGGCCCCAGTCCTTACCTCTGTGGCAGCAGCACCTCCCCAGGGTCACCCAGGGAGGCAGCTAGTGAGCAGGTGCTTCCCCAGCTTGGGCTTGGGGACATAGGCAGCAGAAGGCTGGGGCTAATGGGGCTTAGCTCCCCCAAATGCAGGGCAGTGGGTAGGGCTGCAAGGCAGTTTAGCTGTGGGCTTCGGGTGGCTGCAGCAGGGGCGGGGAAGGGTGTGCATGCAGCTAGGATTGCCAGCATGGCAGACAAGTATCAATCAAGTGAAGGAGGGAACAGGGCACAGGCAGTAGCAGGACCGGGGGTGAGTGGGGCCCCAGCTGGGTTGGGTGGTGGAACAAGCGGAGGTCTGGGGCGGACACATGCCCCCCCCCCCCCCCTGCATCTGAGTGTGGGGCAGATGCAGCTGTACGCGCTTTGCTCCCTGCTGCAGCTGCCCTGGGAGTGGCGCAATGCCATGTTCCTGCCACCACTGGGCTGTGCTGTGCCCCATGCCCACCCAGTGGCAGGATGCACATGGCACTGCGTGGCTCTCGAGGCAACAGGACTCATCTGTGTCCAATCCATTTTTCAACTAATCCTAAATTCTTGACTTCAGCAATCCCCTGTGGCAATGAGTTTAATGCTTCACAGTTTGAGCAAGTATTTCCTTGCCCCATACATAAAATCCTAAGCTAAATGCGTTCTTTAGGGAAATCAGAGGCCTAACAAGTCAACTGGGCACCTGAACCAGTGGGATGCATGAGGGCAGCAGAGACTTCCAGCTGCTGCTGGTGCAATCATGTAGCTTTGACAGTAGCTGCTGTTTTCCCATCCCTCCCTGCCCCAAGCTGGCACCCAGGGCTGCTGCCCCAGTCACCCTGCCCTAGTTATGCTACTGGGGGAAACTGTAACTAAGCTACCTGAAACTTTCTAATCAAGCCTGCATTTATCACCAGAAATCTGTCTTAGGCAAGGCCCCTCATTTATGCTGAAAGACAAAGACATTTACAAAATAAAATGTATAAATAGCATTCTGCCTGTCCTAGTTCAAACCCCTGGGGAGGAAGAAAGTGACAGTGAAGAAATGTAAGATAGTAGGATTCCTCAAGAGCTCTGCCTCTGCCAGATTTTCAGAGACTTTAACCACTCTTCATGTCAGTAGGTGAAGTAAACACTAAGGGGGTGCGAAGCAGGCCCTATTTGATTCAGATTTGGATTTGGCCCAAATCAGGGACAGTGATTCGATTTGTTGATTCAGATCAGTGTCCCTGATTTGATTCAGCCGAATCGGAAGATTCAACGTTGATTCAGAGAATCAGCTATTCGGAAACGGACATGGCTTTAAAAGTTTTTTCTACATAACTCGAGGTACCAGCGTGGCTTCTGAATGCTGTGATGCTGGGGCGGATGAAGCATCCCACAGGAGTGAGGGGGGACCTCTACGTGCTCGGTGGCAAACTCAGAAGTGCACTGAAGTAGTTCCGGTGCACTGCCGGGTCCACCAGGAAGTGTGTGGGAGGGGCCCCCCCAGGCCTCCCCAGCTAGGCAATTGTCCGTGGGGGGACCCCAGGTGCCCCCTCCCAGATCCAGGAGGCACCAGTTGCCGAGCCAGGGGAGGCACGGTGGGGGGGCTCAGCGTGCTACCCAACAGACCTGGAAGCTGACCGGAAGCGCTTCTGGTCCACTTCTGGGTCTGCTGCCAAGTGCATTGGGGAGCACCTCGCACTCTTGTGGGACGCCCTGTGCACCCCAGCATCACAGCATTCACAACTGCCTGCTAGCTAGAGGTATGTAGAAAAAACATTTAAAGCTGTGGCTATGTCTGAATCTTGCCAAATCAATTTGGAGGGTTGCATTTCAATTCGGAGAGATTAAAGGGTCCTCTGATTCGATTCGGCCAATGAATCAGGTCGAATTTCCGCCAAATTGAATCGGGGACCAAAGCTTTGTACAACCCTAGTAAATATAACGGATCAGGACCCTGGCGCATGTGGCAGCAGCAGGCACCACCCGAAACCAGAGCCTGGCCAGCCAGGGCCACACCCCAGCTGCTAATCAGGCTTCCTGCTGCAGCTACAGATCCTGGAGGCCCCCAGGATCCTAGGTAAGGCTGCTGAAGCTGGCACAGATGCTGGCCCCAGCCTCCCTACCTCACCCAGGATGACCTGCCGCATGCCAGAGTGTTCATGGCATGGGCATTCCCCAGAACAAGTAGCAGTGGCACAAGGTAGGCTGCTGCTACTTGTCCCTGGGAAACACATTCCTGCTCAGATGCGCCCTCAGAGTTGGTAATACCTCTCTTTTAGTACCTAGGCACACTGTCCATCACTGCTTTTAGTTCTATTCCAAGCTTCCCTTTAACTTTTGTGGTTTTACCCTGCTGCTTGGGATCACATAGCATCTCTTTATCCTTCCTAGATGTAAACTGTTGCAACTCATTCATTCCATGGTCCCTAGAATGCTCATTTCTCCAGTTTGTATATCAGAGCATCTATCACTTTAAATATCTACAGCTGTACTAGGCCTGCTGGCCTAGACTTCTTCCTTGTAAATGTATGGCTATTCATTCTTCGCAGCATGTATTACTCCCTTCGCTAGCTACAGCAGTCTCTCCATGGCCTGTAGCTTCTGAATGAATCATTGAATTCTGGCAGAAAGGCCAAAATAAACACATCATTTTGGATGCCCTTGCCAAGCATATACATTTTTGGCACTCCATAAATTATAATAAGAGGGAAAAAGTGTCAATGGAACATTACAAACACACAATAAAAAAAATAAAATAAAAAAATAAAATCACACGTCACAAAATGCAAACATAAGTCCTGACAGCAACATCAGTTCAGCCATCCTGCATGCTTTTTGAAATATGTATACAGATACTGCCAGCAAAATATCAGCCATAGATTTATCAGGAAACACAAAAATAGAACGTAGCACAAGTCTTCAATGCAGCTAAATTAGTGTCTTTTCAAAGCTTCATTTTTGCCTTTCTTTTTTGTTATTTTAACTCTGCATTCTCAATTATGCATAACACAGCTTTTTTGCATTTAAATGAACTAATCTTTTTGAAAGAAACAAAATCAGATTTGCAGAACTTTGGAGCTGCCAAAGTTTGGCAGATCTGTCAGATCCCCACGTGGACCTTGTAAGCGGCTTGAACAAATCTCATGTGCTTAACATTCTGTGCCTTTAGGCCCTGTTTCAGCAGAGCATTCAAACATGGTTAGGCATGTGCTTTAGTCTCGCTGACATCAGCAGGACCTGCAAAATAATTACTGTAAAAAAAGGTATGGCATGAAAATATTCAGCCCAAACAAAGGCAGTTTTTCCTCATTGGCTCTTGTCGGATTTAAACATGCTTAAGTGTTTTGCTGAATTGGGACCATAATGAGCTCCGCATGCGTAGATGGAATGCATGCCAGCTGAGAGGGCCAGGATGAGATTAGAGTTTCACATCTCTGTTCATCTTTCTATGCTCACCTGTTGGCACTGGCACACTGAAACTTGAACTCTGGGCCAGTCTGAAATCTGGACTGAATGCTGAGTATAAATTCCACAGCTCAAGCCTTTCTCTACATTTGTTAAATCAGAACCACTTTTGCCCTCTGTGCAAATAGTGCTCCTTTTAAAGTATCCATGTCACAATTCGAGTTTCAGAGTTCAAGTCCTATCCCCTGCCCCAAACCTTGTTTCTGTTCTTTAAAAAATGGGAATCAGTTTTCTTTTTCTACTGGGAAAAGTGTACTTTTTCCACTCTCCCATGGCTTAAAAATGGCTGAAGGACTTCAGCTCCAAGTCTTAAAAAAGGTCAACTTTTGGCAAAGATACAGAATGGAAATTTTCAGCTCAAGATGCATTTTTAATGTTATAAGAAGCATGTGAAAACAAGGGGTTATAATGGAAAATATTTGCATAACCACCACTGAAGTAAGCCTGCTGTTCCAGAGACACATGGTACTGATGCAAAACATCCATGTGATGCCAAAGTCCCTAGTGTATTGGTAGAATTTGGATGAGTTACAATATTAAATACACCTTAAGGTACACAGAAGAAGCAAAACAAGGACATTTCTCTCTCTCTCTCTCTCTGCTTGCTTCACTTACTAATATAGATAAATGCAAAGTGATGCACATGGGCAAAAATAACCCACACTACTTACACTATGATATGTTCTACATTAGCTGTTACTACACAGGAAAGAGATGTAGGAGTCATAGACAGTTCGCTAAAAACCTAAGCTCAGTGCTCAGGAGCCATCAAAAGGCAAACAAAATGTTAGGGATTATTAAGAAGGAACTGTAAATAAAACAGAAGGTATCATTATGCCGCTTTATAGATCCATGGGGTGTCGAGACCTAAAATATTTTACGGAGTTTTGGTCTCCACAACTCAAAAAGGATATAGAAGAACTAGAGAAGGCACAGAGAAAGGCAACAAGGACCACTGGTGGTATGAAAGGGCTTCACTATGAGGAGACACTAAAGAAGCTAGGCCTATTCAGTTGAGAAAAGAGATATTTGAGGGGGGACATGATAAGGGTTTACAAATACTAAATGGTGAAGAGAAATAGATCAGGAATTATTATTTACTCTCTCACACAATACAAGAACTAGGGATCATAAAATGAAACTAGTAGGTAGCAAGCTTAAGAGTAAAATAAGATAGTTTTATACACCGTGTAATTAAAGTGTATAACTCATTGCCACAAGATATTGTGGAAGCTTACAGTTTAACCAGATACAAAAAAGAGGATTAGTCCAATTCTTGGAGCTTGGGTGCATCAGTTGCTATTGAACACGGAAGTTAAGGATACAGCCTCTGTATCAGACTTCTTAGACCCTAAATGCTAGAGGTTGCAAGTGGGAGAGGAACAGAGGAAAAAACCCTGGTTATACCCTGTTCACTCTCCCTTCAGCATCCACTCTGTCACTGTGAGACACAGGATACTGGGCAAGGTGGACCTAGGGTTTGACACAGGAAATGGCAGTTCTTATGTTGTCCTTAGGTTGTGACACCAGGCACTTGATTCATCCCAGGCAGACAGCTGTGTGTACAGGAGGTAAAGTGGTCACCAGTGGTTCAGGTGCTAGCCTTGGACTTGGGACACTGGAGCTCAGTTATTTGCTCCACTATATCCTTCCTGAAGTATATCATTGCTGTAGACAGTGAGTGGATATTGCATCCAAAGCAGAATTTTCATATCATGCCTGGCACATGGGGAGAAATTTAGTGACTTTAAAGCCACGACTGTGCCCTGAGAGATCAACTGTGCTATGAGAGAGCAACCTTGAACTCTCATGGGAGTTCCAGAGGAACCAGGCTGACCAGGTTGGTGAGGAATGAGCAGAACAATTATCTTTTCAATTGTGTATCCCACCTGCACCTGTCCCCATCCTTTAGGCTACCTGCAACTCCTGGCTGGCTACAATTATCTTAGCTGGTCAGGAACTGGGGTCATGCCCCCACTTTCTTGCTGCTAGTGGCTTACACTTTGGTTCCTGTCTACTTGTGCCCATAGTGCCATAAGAGTTAGATCTGGCTCACTGAGTTTCTTTCTGTAATGACCACAGATGACAATATTTTCCATGCACCTCCATTCTAAAGAAGACCTGCCATGCAAGACTTTATTCCGAATTTCTTTGGCACATTGAATCAGTTAGAGAACTTGCTTTCACTACAGCTGTCTTAACTGTCTGCCATCTACTTTGTGCAATACCCCCACATCTTTTAAGCTCTGGTATCTACCAGGCCCCACCTGCTGACCCTGAGGTCAGCGCTCTGCATACCATGAGTGAGACATGGGATTCTTCAGAGAATGAATGAGCTGTGCATGTGTGCCCTGTTGGCTGAAATGGTCCAAACAACCACACTTATCAGTATTCTCTACTGGCTGAGCCAATATCATCATTTACTTTGAAATAGGCTGGATACCACTCCTGCTTTACGTACATAATTACTCAACAACTCTGGAGTCGGTCTGTGTGGGATCACTGATCCAGTCTGTCATTTCTTGGACCAAGAGAGTCTGGGGATTTTAGGAGAGGCAGTATTCTCAGCCAAGAATCACTGCTAGAGAGCTCTTTGCATTACTCAACAGTGTCTTCATTTTATCCAGTTCTCTGTGGCAGATGATGGGAACCGCCACACAAGGTAATCTGGGAAGGAGGGGCTAGGAAGGAAATGGAAGTAGAAGATAACAAACATTTTCCGTGGTAACTTTGCTCTTGGTTTGTTTGGACGCTCCTTACATATACAGATTTAACACTGAATTAGAATCTCACTCTGACCATCTCAAAATCATGCCACTTCAGAAGAATTAGAATCTTCGCCTGAAGTGGCATGATTTTGAGATGGTCAGAGGGCACTTAGCATGAGTTAATGAGCTTTAATGTGTGGATGCTTGCATTAAGTGCCATTAATATGGTTTAACTGTAACATGTAACTTCACCCTCTGAAACTTCCTATAGATCCAAGGGAAGTCAAATATCTGTATGTCATGGGATCAGTCATACTGTATACATTTGGAACACTTCACTGAGCTGCTTTTATTTATGTAACATGGACCCAGTGTCAGGAATTGACTGGACAGTCTGCAGGTATAAGCTGCAGAAGAGGCTGTGATGAGGCAAGCAGGCTATTAAACCAAGAAAGAACAATTTAAAAAATCCTTTTAAAACAAATACACTGTATGTCTGTGGACTTTTGTCTTTACTGTAGAACACCTGCGCCCTTTTCCTTATGCTTCCAATGATAAGAGATGGGTGGATCAGGTTTCTTGTTTATATACACACACCTGTACTTTTGTTCTCTCTCTCCATTCATTCAAATGGCTGGGATGTTTGTTGTTTGTGTTTCTGAATTATTTGAACTGGGTTCAAGATATGTCTTTTCAGACCCAAACTCTCTTTTCAGTGTTTTAATAGTAACGTACCTGCTAATTGAAGGCAGCTTTCCCCTTAGAAGTTTCTTCAACCAGTCATATCTAAATCTGTTTTCCCTCTAGAGAAATTTATCATCCCAACCTAAATTCCAAGTGGCTGAGTCAGGGAGGGTCTCCACTTTCAGGTTTTGCATCCAATTAAAGGCTTATGATAAGCATTCTGATTTAACAATCTGACAATCCTTCCCAGAATAGCATGACACCTGAAGGTACATCCTCCGTACTTCACATGTATACCAGATATGGAAACTGGACTGCAGGCATCAGTAGGCTTTAAAATTAGCACAGCTCAATGAGCTCATTCACTAGAGAGAGCACGAGCGAGAGAGAGAGCACACATGCAAGTGAGAAAGTACTCTAGGTTTTTGTTACGGCTCAACTAAGCAGGCCAGATTTGCCTAAAAGTTCACTCCAGTGCACAAACTCAGGCCAATACATGGAGGACGAGTGTAAACCAAGTGCAACTTTGTGGTTTTTCTTTAAGAACTCAGACTCGCTCCCCCATGAAATACTTCACACCATTCAAGGGGTGTGAGCCTTTACATGAGCATATCAGAAAAGTTTGTGAGAAGCACAGCATGTGGTTTGAATTTTTCACAACCAGGACAATACAACTTTCCTAAGACTAAAAGGCATGGGCAAGTGATTACACAGAAAAGCTGATTGTTCATGTGCCTGCACTTACTGTGGTAAGTTAAAGCTAAAGCAGGGCTAGGCTGTCCCAATTTATTTTTCACTAATCACTAAGGGCATTCATACACATACCTTTTCGGTCTGACACACACCGGAGATCCGGTGGGTTGGAGCAGACTCAATCAAGTCTGCTCCGCATGTGAGCTAATGCGTACTGCGCTGCAGCACATGCAGTTGTATAGGTGGCGAAATGTGCATCAGCACACAGAAAATGGCAGCAGTTCCCCCATTTTCTCAGTGCTGATCCACATTTCGCTGCTTATATAACTGTATGTGCCGCAGCGCCAGGCATTTTAAAAGCACCCAGTGCTGCATCACAAGCATGTGTGCAAATGCCCCAAGTAATTCTGTGGATGCACAATTACCATGCATCAACTATTCCCCACGCCACATACAGACATCAGTTTCTCCTGGGATAATAGACAGACGTTCAGGATTTTTCTCCCAAAGCAAAAATGGCCGCTTCTGGAGAAAATAATGTGGGAAAAACCAGGGTTAACGGGCTCCCTGAGCAAACTTCTGTGCTTGTACTTTCTTAGCAACGCTGCATCACTGTTCTCCAACTTCCCAATGTGCTTTGCTCCCAGCCCCATCTATAGGTCCAGGGAGGTAGCGTGTCACTCAGGCTGGACTGGATTACTTCAGCCAAGCAGAGAGTCCCTTCACCATCCCCTCATTGTGCTGCAGCGAGACATAGCCTTTGAGGCAGTCTGGGTCAGCCAACCAGGGCTGCCTTGTGCACCACTGTCATCTGCCATACAGACTAGGGAGCCCGCAGAGCAGGTTGAGATGTGTGCACAGGATCCCCTGTGCAATGGTTCAGTATTCGAACATCTGTTGGGGGGTCTCCGGGTAAGTTTTTGTGCCAGCAAAACAAACGTGGGAGAATTTTACCAGATCATTTGGACATATGTACGCAACCTCAATTTGATCATTGGTTTATACCCTTTGTGTCAATGCTACGGTTTTTCTAACATTGCTTTTTCAAAATCAGATTGTATCATTTAATTACCAAAACATAGTCATTTTTGCTGAAATGCAATTCAAAGACACGGAAATTACCTGGGACTGCAGGAGAAAACTGTAGGTAGATTGCAGAGATTTTCACCGCTAGTATAAATGTAATACTATAACTTCAAATTACAATACAGTCAAGTAAGCTAGAAACTCTTATGAAGATGGCAAGAACAATAACGTGCAATTGTGAAGCGCTTCATTAAAAAGAAATAGGGGCATAGACACTGATGTTGTGCTATGGCTCTTGTATACTTCACTGTGTCACAAAGCAGCCCAGAGACAGTTACTAGAGTGTTCCCTGAATTCCTTTGTCAGGTACATTGCTTATTTCTTAAATAAGGGTCCTTACTGTACAGAATTTACTGTATGTGTTTTGGTGTGAGAAATCAATCCCAGGCCAATTCCCAAGGGGATGACCTAGCCTGAGTAGGCAAGCTGCAGGCCCAGACATTCAAGGAATCTTCTGCCCCAGCCTGCAACTCCTAATGTGCATCTTCTGCAGAGCTGATGCTGCAAAGTATGGGTGCAAGTAGCAGCCCTGCGCCATAGCTCCCTCCTGTGTGTATTTTGGGCTGGTAGTTAGTGCAATAGTACCAGTGCAGTCCAGGCTTTTCCCAGGCTGCTGCAGAGTTCAGTTCCAACACTCCCTTGCCTCCCCACATGATCACACCTGCATTTTCTCTAAGTACACCCATCACTGTGATATCTAGTTGCTGGCCCTCTTGTGAAGTAGTAGTAATCGTCATACTGTGTGGTGATCATTTATGCACTCTATCTGCAACCTGCTTAAAAAAAAAAAAAAAAAAAAAAAAAAAAAAAAAAAAATCACTCGACTATTTTGCTGTTAAAATATTTATTGTTTTCATAACATCAGTTAAGGTTAATTCTTTTTTATAGTTATGGGATACAGCAAATAGTTTTGCTACTATAATAGTAAATAAAAGTCTATATAAAGTTGAGCCACTAACTGAGCAACATACCAGGAAGGGGGCATTCCTTTCATGACTCTCAAGCACATTCCCTTACGTACCAAATTTTTTTCAAGCAAAGCACAAAACACAAGTCTCAGATTTTCCCACAAAGTGCATTGTAAATACAGAACTGACCTTGATTTGTACATGGTGATAAAGCCTAATGCCCGTAAATTTATGAATTTGACTGACAGTTATTAAGTACATTATACAAAGGTCATGTTGATGCCCTATGCTTTGTTTAATCTTCCTCTGATTTCATGACCTATTGTTGGAGGCATGCCAGACTGTCTCTGAATGTTTTATGACTTATTTGTTTGGCCAAGAAATACGTACTGTATTTCCCATCCATCTTATCATGACATGCTGAAGATAAATCAGGTTGCAATGCTTAGCTTATTAAAAAAGTACAATAAGGATTGTAACATGTTACAGGGCAAATGTCTTCCCCACACTCAAGCAGGTGTCAAAAAAACACTTCTGGCCAAGACACAAAACAGAGATAAAGGAGACCTGGATTTTGTTTTCAGCTGCGCTGTAGACTTGGCAGATGACTGTGGAGAAGTCATAACTCCTCTAAGAGTTTTCTTATCTGCAGAACAGGGACAATCTTCACCCCATCAAATGGGTGTGGATCAAGTTAATTCATGTTTGTAAAACTGTTTAGAACCTAGAATGGAAGACATTATATAGAAGCATAAAATATTAATTGAGAGGAAAGAAAAACAGATACTAAATACTTCACTTCCTTTGGATATTAATCAGGGAAGGCCCTAGCATAGACTGTGAGGCAAAGGCAATCCACAGAGTTTTACTTGGCCTCCTTCATGTTACAGAGCTAATAGATTATAGGTGTCAGCCTATAATGTTTTGACCCTATTCAGATGAGGATGGAGCATGCTGAACTTGATGAAGCATTTCAATCAACTTGTAGTCTCCACGGGTCAAGCCTCCACCTTGTCTAAATCCTTGTGTGGATATAGTTTATGCTAAGCCAATACGAGCCAGTTGTAATCAGATTTGAAATAAATTGGTGCAACTCTTTCTGGTTAGGCCAGCCCTGGCCAAACAGAGCTATCCTTGTGACATATGATCAGTTCTGTTGGATTCTTGAGCCTCCAAACCTCATTTTGGGTAGAGCAGGATATAAATCTAATAAAAAATAGCAGTTCCAGAAGGTGGGCCTTTAATACCATTAATTTAAGTCCATGGAATGGAAAGGGCAGGAAGGAGGAAACATTCAGAAAGAAATCCATTTCCTTGTCCATCAGAAAAAAAGACCCACGTTCAGTCATTTATTAAGTTATTCATTTGAAACAGACAGCCTGTGCGAGTTTGGCATTTGCTCATCAGTCGAAGTAATGTACCTTACAGAAGCTTAGAAGCAGATCAAAACCCATTTTCTCCATCAAATCTGCTGAGTTAATACAAAGCAGCTGGGTCCAGCTTCATTTCTGAGAGGCTTTTTTTGTTTGCACAGGTTTTATGCTGTAAAATGAATTTAGTAATTAACTACTAGGCTTTGAGCAGAACACTTCACAAAGACGAAACAGAGAAATTCACACCACTGATGGGGTTATTTTAGTTTTGTCTATGCAAACTTAATAAGGCAGCTGCACATTGGTTTTTATAGTGAACCTCATCTTTCTGGCTGCAAAGGCACACATTTCAGTTTTAACTCTTTGTGTGTCATATGGCCACAGACATCCAAGTTCATGTCTTCTTAAAACCAGGGCTGATTTACAATGGTGAAACAAAACCTATAGAATATGTGCACTACACTTGGCTCTTTATTTAGACTGAGCCTGTAAAATTTATGGTGCGTATCAGGATAAATATAGCCACTGAAATGGATGAAAGAAAGCTGGAACTAGGGATGCTGCTGGTAGAGAGAGAAATGGTGCATAACATGTCATTTCCTACGTAAGAATACTCTGTGCATCTCTCACTGTGACTGGCTGCTAAAGTAAAGATAAAACTTGAGTTGGCCAAATTAACTCCTGGGGTCCAAAGATATGTTGAAGCTACTTATAAAGGATAAATGGTGATGGAGCAAGTAGCAGTAATATGTTACAGTATGTTTATACTGCACACTGAAACAATTATGTTCAAGCTCTAAATAAATTAGCTTGTTATCCAAAGCAGTGTAGCCCTGGCTGCACAGAGCTCTGTGCAAGCTTATTTACCCTGCTGAGTAGCTGTGTCTCTATTACCACTCTCTCAGCAGGATGAATTACCCTGCATGAAGGTCCATGACACTTTGTCTAGACTGCTTTCAGTACCTGCAGTTACTCTAAACAAGCCAGATTTGACTTCTCTATATGGCAAAGAATGGTGCAATGTAGACAAACCCATAAGCTCCAAGTGCAGAATGTCTCTGGTCTGAGACATTTTTGGCCAACTGGGGGATAGTTCACTGCCTGGTGCGAGGTGGAGCACTGACCTCAAGTGATGACACCTTGTCTTCACTCAAACTCCACCTACAAGTAAGGATCAAAATAGATTCCAACACACAATCATTTCCTAGACAACTAATTCCTCATCCATAGAAAAGACCAAACAAAAAAATCCCATAGAAGTCATATATATTTTATAGACCTATGAACTGAAGGGGGAAAAAAAAATAAAAATCGGTGTTCCTAAACACAGTTGTTCAAAATGAAAACCCATGGAATGGAGCACGAATGATGAGAATGTCCACACCTTTCCCTTTGGAGAGTTGCAGTCTTTACTTAAAGTTATACATCAGTATTGACCTGAGTTCTATTACCTTTGTAGTAGAATGAAGAATATTCTATTTTTGGTCAGAGTAGAGGCCAATGTTTTGAAAATCAAAGTTTTAGTTTATTTTCTCTCCATATATGCTGAAGATCATAGTGTCTACATATGTACAATCTACTTCCTCTAGGAAACATTCAAAGTCTGAAGGCTGCACACTGCACAGTACCATGTGTGCACTTCAGCTTGTCTGATTTGTTCACTCTTGAGTTGTGAATGGCTATATGCTCTTCCCCGATTTCCTAGTCATGGATACTAGGATACACAGATCTCTATAGCTGAATTTATTGTTGGTGATCACAGTCAAGGATGATCACTCCCATGGGTCAAGTAAAGGGTTGTAAATGTGTCTGTTGATAGCTAAGAAGGCCGATCCTAGAGCTGCAGACTCTCTGGCAATTGCCACAGGGGGTGGTTAAAGGGAGGGTCGGACCACAGATTTCTCAGTCGTGTTTCCTATCCTTCCATTTCTGTTGTTTTTCTCCCTCCAGGGCAAGACTGTTTTCCTCAAAGATGTACCTTCTCTTGCAAGGTGTCAATATGGTGCAGAGGCACTTGGAGGAACTGGATGCGTTTAAGTCGGCAGGCCCGGATGAGCTCCATCCGAGGGTACTGAAGGCACTGGCTGACATCATTGCACAGCCACTGGCGGGAATATTTGAACACTCATAGTGCATGGGCCAGGTCCCAGAGGACTGGAAAAGGGCCAATGTGGTCCCCATTTTCAAGAGGGGAGGAAGGAGGACCCAGGCAACTATAGGCCAGTCAGTCTCACCTCCATCTTTGGCAAAGTTTTTGAAAAAATTATCAAGGCTCACATTTGCGAGAGCCCGGCAGGAAAAATTATGCTGAGGGGAAACCAGCACGGGTTCGTAGCAGGTAGATCATGCCTGACTAATCTAGTCTCTTTTTATGACCAGGTTATGAAACACCTGGATGCAGGAGTAGGGGTTGACGTCGTTTACTTAGACTTCAGGAAGGCCTTCGATACGGTATCCCACCCCATACTGGTGAACAAGTTAAGAGGCTGTGACTTGGATGACTACACAGTCCAGTGGGTGGCGAATTGGCTGGAGGGTCATACTCAGAGAGAGTCATAGTGGATAGGTCGGTATTGACCTGGAAGGGTGTGGACAGTGGGGTCCCACAGGGCTCGGTCCTTGGACCGATACTCTTCAATGTCTTCATCAGCGACTTGGACGAGGGAGTGAAGTGTGCGCTGTCCAAGTTTGCGGATGGCACAAAACTGTGGGGAGAAGTGGACATGCCGGAGGGCAGGGAACAACTACAAGCAGACCTGGACAGGTTGGACATATGGGCAGAAAGCAACAGAATGCAATTCAACAAGGAGAAATGCAAAGTGCTGCACCTAGGGAGGAAAAATGTCCAGCATACCTACTGCCTAGGAAATTACCTGCTTGGAGGCATGGAAGCGGAAAGGGATCTTGGAGTTCTAGTGGACTCCAAGATGAACATGAGTCATCAGTGTGACGAAGTCATCAGAAAAGCTAATGGCACTTTATTGTGCATTAGCAGATGCATGACGAACAGAACCAAGGAGGTTATACTTCCCCTCTATCGGGCGCTGGTCAGACCGCAGTTGGAATACTGTGTGCAATTTTGGGTGCCGCACTTCAAGAGCGATGTAGAGAGGGTCCAGAGAAGGGCCACTCGTATGGTTAAGGGCTTGCAGGCCAAGCCCTATGAGGAGAGACTAGGGCACCTGAACCTCTTCAGCCTCCGCAAGAGAAGGTTGAGAGGCCACCTTTTGGCTGCCTATAAGTTCATCATGGGGGCACAGAAGGGAATTGGTGAGGCTTTACTCACCAAGGCACCCCTGGGGGTTACAAGAAATAATGGCCACAAGCTAGCAGAGAGCAGATTTAGACTGAACATTAGGAAGAACTTCTTCACAGTTAGAGTAGCCAAGGTCTGGAATGGGCTCCCAAGAGAGGTGGTGCTCTCCCCTACCCTGGGGGTCTTCAAGAGGAGGTTAGATAGGCATCTAGCTGGGGTCATCTAAACCCAGCACTCTTTCCTGCCTATGCAGGGGGTCGGACTCGATGATCTATTGAGGTCCCTTCTGACCCTAACATCTATGAATCTATGTAGCTTTGTCCCAGGCTAGTTCTTTCCAATTTGTGGTGTTAATGCCACACTTCTTAATGTTTACCTTGAGAGGGTCCTTAAAGCATTTCCTCTGGCCCTTGCTTGTCCTTTGCCCTTGGCTGAGTTGGGAGTATAGCAGTTGTTTTGGTAAATGTGCATCAGGCATGCACACATAGTGACTTGTCCACCGCAGCTGATGTTGAATAATCAATGCTTTCATAGTGGTGGTGTTAGTGCTGGTGAGGACACTAGCATTTGTATGACAATCCTCCCACTTTATGCCAAGGATCTTCCAGAGGTAGCGCTGGTGATGGTGTCCAGACTTTTCAGGTGATCCCTGTGGGTCACACAAGCTTCACTGCCACAGAGAAAAATTGGGATTACCACAGCCTTATATAGTAGGAGTTTGAGTCCTGATGTTGTGATCATTAAACACACAATGATTTAGTCTTCCAAAGACAGAGCTGGCACATCAGATTCTATGCTGGATCTCATTGATGTTGGCCTTCTTTGAGAGATGGCTGCTGAGGTATGCAAAGTGTTCAACATTCTCCAGCTCCTGTCCATCAATGAGGATCTTTGCAGGGGGCAGTTGATTGGGCTGGAGCAGGTTGGTTAAGCACCTTTGTTTTTCCAATTTTAAGGATCAGTCCCAGGCACTAGTTAGCTTGAGAGAAGGAGTTAAGGGCTGTTTGTAGGTCCTCCTCCATGTGTACAACAACAGCACAATCATTGATGTACTGAAGTTCCACAATCAAGGCTGAAGTAACTCTGGTTTTGACAGAGAGGCAGGAGAGATTGAAAAGGTTCCCATTCATCCTGTCTTTGATGCTGATGCCATGTAGCAAATGGTCATGGATGATCATCTTGATAACCACAAGAAAGATGGAAAATGAAATTGGTGCAATCACAGCCCTGCTTGACACCAGTTTGAAAGTCAAAGGACTCCACAGTGGAGCCACTGCATAGAATGGAGGCAGCCATATGGTCATGAAGTAGTCTTAGGATGATGGAAAATTTCCCTGGGCAGCCAAACTTTGATAAGATCTTCCATAGAGCCTCATGGTTAACAGAGTCAAAGGCTTTGGTCAAATCAGTAAAGGCCATATACAGTTCCTGGTGTTGTTCTTAGCACTTTTACTGGATCTGCTGGGCCATAGAAATCATGTTCATGGTGCACTTCAGTGGTCTGAAGCTGCACTGACATTCAGACAGGACTTTCTCAGCAAAAGGGAGCAGTCAATACAGCAGAATTCAAGTGAGGATTTTCCCAGAGATAGAGACTAGGGTAATACTTCAACAGCTTCCACAGACAGACGTATCTCCCTTTTTTAAAGTGGTGACAATACTGGCATTCCTTAGAGGTCAGTGGGAATTTCCTCAGTGTTCCAGATTTTGAGAAATGGTGTATGGAACTTCTTGGTCATAGTTTGCCCACCAACTTTGAAGACCTCAGCTTGTATGCCATCAGGGCCAGATGATTTGTTGTTTTTCATCTGTTTATTGCCTAGTGAACTTCTTCAGGGGTTGCTGGGTTAGCAAATGCTTCCCTTACTAAATGATACAGGATGGATTTGATGGTTTCATCAGTCACCATGAAATCTTGTCTCAGAAGCTTTTGGTAGTGCTCCTTCCAGTGGTTTTTGATAGACTCATTGTCTTTGAAGAATGTACTGCCATCTTCAGATCTAAGTGGGGTGATTCTGCAAGAGCTCAGTCCGTACCCAGCCTTGATTGCATTGAAGAAGCTCTGCATGTCTTGACTGTCAAGAAATTGGTGGATTTCTTTGCCTTCTCTTCCCACTATTTGTTTTTGATTTCTTAAATCTTCCTCGGGGCTTCAGGTATAAGCCATCATAAAGTTTCCTGCTTCTGATTGGACATAGGATGGTTTTGCCAGTCATAGGCCGCATCGACATGAGCGGCAGTACTGTTGCTGCATAGTTTTTTTCAGACAGTACTGTGTAGCAGCAACTATCTACCACATGATAACTTGTTACTACTGTGCAATAGCATCATTTCACCGTTAATGCCCACCAAAACTACTGCACAGTAGCGTCTCGTGCATTCACAGAAAGCTTTTCCCTTCCGATACAGAAGGGCTTTAATCTCAGTGTTGTTTTCATTAAACCAGTCCTAGTGGCAACAGGTGATGAGTCAGCTGATTCTGTGCAAGCCTCATAGATGGTCTCCTTTAGAGCTTTCCAATCTTCCTCAACACAAGTGTTATCTTTTTCAATCCTACGATTTGCGAGTTTCTTGTTGTGTTATATTTGGAGGGCTTTGCGATATCTAGGGGTCTGAAGGCATTTGATGTCTTTGGACTGTCTTCAGACTGATTTGGACTGATTTGGGTTGTTTTTGATGTTTCAATGCTACCCTAATAGGCATGATTGATCTCACTGAGCGATGATCAGTTCAGCAGTCATCAGCTCTTCTCAGAACATGCGTGATATGAATGTCTTTTAGATCACACGCTCTTATAAGGCCCAACATTTGATGCCGAGGAAGAACAGAAGGACCATTTTTATGCTGACCTTGATGAAATCTACACTATCATCCCAAAACAGGATAGGATCATCTTCCTTGGAGATTTCAATGCAAAATATTTGAAGGGAGGAGATGCCATTGTTTTGAGCATGGGGGTTGCCATGTTGTTTTGTACCTGTCACATTGTTTAAAATAGTATTAGTAATGACAAGGTCATGCTCTGCATATTTACTAAGAGGATGCCATTAGAATTGGCCTTCACTACTCCTTCCTTCCCACTGGTGCCCCTCTACATGTTAAAGTCCCAGCCAACTCTTGCATTGAAATCTCCAAGGAGAATGATCCCATCCTGTATTAGGATGATAGTCTGGATTTCGTCAAGGTCAGTATAAAACTGTTCTTTCTGTTCTTCCTTGGCATCAAGTGCTGGGGCTTATGCACTGATGATAGTAGCACTGACGAATTGTTGGTCAGTTGAAGGTGGAGTCATGAGATGCTTGTTAATGCTAACAGGGAATTCAGTCATTCTACAAACAAAGCTATGTTGAAAAAATATGGGTGTTGTAAAGGCCAGAAATACTGGAATTATGGTTGGCTTGCCCATTATGTTCTTGGACATTATTATAGTTTCCAGGTACATGATCACATACTATTCTGTCTACGGGGTGTTATAATGCAATGTACTTTACATTACGTGCAAAGAATGTCAACTGGCATTGTAATTTGTAGATTTTATGAGCCTGTATGTTACAATGTGCTGCTTTGTGGCATGTAATGAATTGTTACAGGTCATGGTGCCACAATTAGAGCAACTGAACCTGAACCTCAAAGGTCCTGAGCACCTTCATTTCTAAACTCCTCTTAAGGAGTTGTAAGCACCCAGATTTATAAAGGAGTTTTAGCTAAACTGTAACAGCAACCTTGAAATGAATCGGATTTTCCATCTTACTTAAGGAATGGAGAAAATAGATATGTAGGAGGTCAACCACATACCATAAAATACTCTTTTATTTCTATTGTGCCTTATTTATAACAAACTGCATGCAAATGCTATATTTTTATCTATTAGTTTAGCTATCAGGCCTCAAGACTTCCCTCCCATTTCCTTTGATATGAAGCAACTTCATACTGTATATAATATTCTGTCAGATTTTCTATTGTGCTCAAAGTCTTTCATGCAATTTGTAACAAGACAAAAGAAAATAAGGTTTAGGACAGGGGGTCAGCAACATTTTTGGGCAGAATGCCAAAAACACCTATAAGTTTGACTTGTAAGATGATGGTGTGCCAGGGGCACATGGTGGGGGTGTCATAGGGGGCCCAATCACCGTTGTGGCAGCACAGCCATGGCCTCTTCCCTGCCATCTGCCCCAAGGTACGTATGCCAAGCAAAATGCCTTCTCATGCCCTGCTTTGGCACCTGTGCCAGAGGTTGCCTAGCCCTGGTTTAGGACTTGCTCACTTTCTGATGAATTATTTTAACATAGTATTGTCACAAAGGGCATCATGAGAGTCAAATACCCATTTGCCTAGGAGATTTTATGGCTTCCCTCCAATATAATATTCTAGAGCTGCAAAGTCACTAACATATTTATCTTTGGTAACTATGAGAAGCAGAAAGGTAATACTATTCCCATTCTATAGATGGGAAATTGAGGCATAGAGAGAGAAACTGAACACAGTACTCCAAATATGGTCTCACCAGTGCCGAATACAGGGGAACAATCACTTCTCTTGACCTACTGGCAACACTCCTACCAATGAAGCCCAGTATGTTGTTAGCCTTCTTGGCAACAAGGACACACTGCTGGCTCATATTCAGCTTACTGTCCTTTTCTGCAGAGCTGCTACCCAGCCAATCAGCCCCCAGCCTGTACCGGTGCATGAGATTGTTCCATCCTAAGTACGGGAACCTCATGAGATCCTTTTTGGCCCAGTCCTCCAATTCGTCTAAGTCATTCTGAATCCTAGCCCTACCCTCCAATGTATCTACTACTCTTCCCAGCTTGGTGTCACCTGCAAACTTGCTGAGGGTGCACTCTATGCCATCTTTCAAGTCGTTGATGAAGATATTGAATAAAAACAGCCCCAGGACCATCCCCCAGGGCACTCCACTTCATACTAGCTGCCAACTAGACATTGAGCCATTGATTAGTCCTCTCTTAGCCCGATGCTCCAGCCAGTTTTCTATCCACCTTACAGTCCATTCATGTAGCCTTAGCTTCCTTAGCTTGCTTGAAAGAAAGTTGTGGGAGACTGTATCAAAAGCCATGTTAAAATCAAGATACACCACATCCACTGGTCTCCCTGCATCCACAGAGCCAGTCACCTTGTCAGAGAAGGCAATCAGGTTGGTCAGGCATGACTTGCTGTCACGGCGGGGTCCTCGCAGAGGGCCGTGATCTCCTTGAGGCCCTCTCACCGCGCTACTCCGGCCCGAGGGCACCCTCCATTCTCGCCCGCCACGTCTTGATGGAATATATGTAATAGGGAGGCTGCCTTGTGTTACCTCGGGCCTGTCAGCTCCTGGACCCCTCGTGGGTCTCCCCGTATAATGGGCGCTACCCAAGCGCCCTAGCCTTATGGGCTATGCGTGGCTCCTACCAGCCCCTAATACCACGCCCCAAGCCTCGCAGATGTAATAGACGTTGTCAGTCTATACGCCCGCTTCCCAGGCCTCCTCTCTAATGTGGCCCACTCTGGGCTCCCTCTCTCGTGCCCAGCCTCTTGCTGGGACTCCCGTCTAGCCCACTCTGGGCCCCCCCTGCCGGTGTGGTTCCGCTCCAGGACTCTCTAGCGGGCCTCCGGTCCTATGGGCCAACCGCACGGATACCCTCCCTGACTCTGGCTCACTGCGCTGCTACTCCCTGTCTTCTCAGGGGCAACCGCAGCGCCCTGCCTTGGTCTGAGGGGTATTGCCGCACTAGCCTGTGGCCGGGCTCGCTATGCCCGTGCGCCCACACTGGGCTACTCAGCAAAGCACAATGACGTTCCCCCTCTCTGGGGCTCGCCGCGCCCACACTGGGCTACTCAATAATACACAATGGCGTTCCCCCTCTCCGGGGCTCGCTGGGCCCACACTGGGCTACTCAATAACGTACAAGGGCGTTCCCCCTCTCTGGGGGCTCGCCGCGCCCACACTGGGCTACTCAGTAATACTGCCCCTTTCCTGGGGCCGGGGGCTATGTTCCCCCCCACACGCAATCCGGGGTCTAGGTCCCCGTCTGCAACCTACGGGTTGCGCCCGCGACCCACTGGCCGTGCTCCTCGCCGCCAGTTGCTCACGCACTGGCGTGCGAGTAATTGAGGATAATGCGCCCTCTTGGCGCTAGGGCACCCCACACTCTCTGGGGTCCCTATAGTTGAGGCCTCCTCCAACCCCTACAGCCTCGCCCAAGCCTCCGGGTGTAATAATACAAACACAAAGCAAAACCACAAGCCCCCAGGCTGTAACATAACCACAAGCCACATGGCCATAACTCATTATCATAGCTCAAGCCTCCAGGGCTATCATGAGCTGTACTTGCAACTTAGGCTCCTTCCCATATCTCGGCCGAGGGAGCTCCTGCTTCTCCGGCTGCTGGCAGAGAACTGCCAGCCTGGCCTCAGCCCTGAGCTTTATAAGGGCCAGGCCCTGCCCCCTACAGGCAGCTGGCTCCGCTTAGTTGCTCCGGCAACCTGCAGCTGTGCTCACTTGGTTCTGCCAGGGCTCTCTCCCTGGCAGTTTCTCCTTTCTTAGGAGCAGGCACCGGGGTGCCCTGCGACACTTGCCTTTAGTGAATCCATGCCAACTGTTCCTAATCACCTTTTTTTTCATCAAAGTGTTTAGAAATGGATGAAAGGCAGCAGCCCTGGACTTCAGGAGGGTGGATTTCAATGAGGTAAGGAGACTAGTTGGGGAGGCACTGAGGTCCCAGAGGGGAGGGGAGTTGGGAGTCCAAGAAGAGTGGTCGTTCCTTAAGGAGATAATCCTCCAAGCTCAAAGGGTGACAATCCCCACACGGATCAAAGGGGGCAAGAGTGCTCAAAAGCCCCCATTGCTTACCAAAAGCATCCACAAACGTCTCAAAGCCAAAAAGGAGGTGTACACCCAATGGAAGGGAGGGGCCATTGCCAAGGAGGATTATACCTTCTTGGCTTGAGATTGTAGGGGGGCTGTTAGGAAGGCTAAGGCAGAGATGGAACTGGGATTAGCGACCCAGATCAAAGATAACAAGAAGTCCTTTTTTTTAAATACACAGGGGGTAAAAAGGTACCAAGTAATGTGGGGGCTCTGCAGGACATGCTTGGTAATCCGGTGGTAGCACCAGATGACAAAGCTAATCTCTTGAACAGATTCTTTGGTTCCATTTTTCTGAGCAGGGACAGAGACATCCCCCCTACTGGGATTCTGGACGGACACAGGGGAGGCACAACCAGGCCTAGGGTCAGTGAGGACCTAGTCAGGGAACTTCTAGAGGGACTAGATGTATTCAAATTAGCAGGGCCTGACAATCTCCACCCCAGAGTGCTTAGAGAATTGGCAGAGGTCATTACAGGACCCCTGGCACAGCTCTATGAGCACTTGTGGTGCTCTGGAGAGGTGTCAGAGGACTGGAAAAGGGCCAATGTGGTCCACATTTTCAAAAAAGGGAGAAAAGAGGACCCAGGAAACTATAGGCCCGTTAGTCTTACCTCAGTCCTGGGGAAGCTCCTTGAGAAAATTATCCAGGAGCATATCTGCAAGGGGCCAGCAGGGGAAATTATGCTTAGGGGCAATCGACATGGGTTCATTACAGGCAGGTCCTGTCAGACCAACCTGGTTGCCTTCTATGACCAGGTCACAAAATCTTTGGATACAGGTGTCGTGGTGGACGTAGTCTTTTTGGACTTTAGGAAGGCATTTGAAACGGTCTCTCACCCCATCCTCATTTAAAAATTAGGCGACTGTGGTATCGATGCCTACAGTCAGATGGGTCACAAATTGGCTGGAGGGCCACACCCAGAGAGTGGTGGTGGACAGGTCATTTTCGACCTGGAGAGATGTGGACAGTGGGGTTCCCCAGGGCTCAGTCCTAGGGCCTGCACTGTTCAATATCTTCATTGGCGATCTGGGCAAGGGGGTGAAAAGCACCTTGTTCAAGTTTGCAGATGACACTAAGATATGGGGAGAAGTGAGCACGTTAGAAGAGAGGAACGGGCTACAACTAGATCTGGACAGGTTACAGAGGTGGGCAGATGAGAATAGGATGGGTTTCAATACAGACAAGTGAAAGGTGTTGCACCTGGGGAGGAAGAACAAGCAGCATACCAACAGGTTGGGGAACTCCCTTCTTGTCAGCACAGAGGCAGAAAAGGATCTTGGTGTCACTATTGATTCCAAGATGAACATGGGCCGCCAATGTGGGGACGCAATCAGGAAGGCTAACTGCACCTTGTCATGCATCCATAGATGCATCACGAGCAGGTCCAAGAAGGTGATCCTCCCCCTCTATGCGGCATTGGTCAGGCCGCAGTTGGAGTACTGCATCCAGTTCTGGGCACCGCACTTCAGGAGGGATGTGGATAGCATCGAGAGAGTCCAGAGGAGGGCCACCCGCATGATCAGGGGGCAGCAGGGCAGGCCCTACGAGGAGAGGCTACGGGACCTGAACCTGTTCAGCCTCCACAAAAGAAGGCTGAGAGGGGATCTGGCAGCCACCTTAACAGGGGGGACCAGCAGGCAATGGGAGAGTCCCTGTTCCCCCGAGCACTAGCAGGGGTAACAAGGAACAATGGCCATAAGTTGACCGAGAGTAGATTCAGGCTAGACATCAGGAGGCACTACTTCACAGTCAGGGTGGCTAGGAGCTGGAACCAACTTCCAAGGGAAGTGGTGCTCACCCCTACCCTGGGAGATCTTCAAAAGGAGGCTACACAGCCACATAGCTAGGGTCATTTGACCCCAGCATCCTTTCCTGCCCAGGGCAGGGGGTCGGACTTGATGATCTGCTTAGGTCCCTTCTGACCCTACCAACTATGAAACTATGGATTCCTTGAGGATCTGCTCCATGATTTTTCCAGGGACTGAGGTGAGGCTCACTGATCTGTAGTTCCCTGGATCCTCTTTCTTCCCTTTCTTAAATATGGGCACTATGGTTGTGAATCCTGATCAGAAATGGGTACCCAAGTCATGCCCCTCTCCTGGACTTCAGATGCATTTCTTACTGTTTCCTTGTGGATAGTTAGCATATTTACTTTTCTGATCCTGATCTTAAGCACCTAATTCTCCCTTGCATTGAGCCAGGTGCATAACTTAAAAGCTGTACATTCCCTCACCCAGAAATCAGTCTTTGTGACATTCTGTATTGCAACAACTAAGTCCCCTTTGCGGCTTTAAACCAGGGGTGGACAAAATGCGGCCCAGGGGCTGGATGCGGCCCACCAGACCATTTTATCTGGCCCATGGGGCCCCTAAAAAATTTAGAAAATTGGTATTTATCTGCCCCGGTGCCTGTCACTCGGCCCTCAATGACTTGCCAAAACTCAGTAAGCGGCCCTCTGCGCAAAATAATTGCCCGTCCCTGCTTTAAACTGAAGTGACTTTCCTGTGTATACATAACAAATCCAAGCCGAGTCCAAGACTGTTACTTTTAGACCATCCATTCAACATAGAAAGCTTGCAACAATAGTCATGAGAGACATGGTAGAGATAAACCCAAATCTAGATTCACATCTGATTTGGTCATCTGTACCATACTCTTGTATTTTTTAACCAACATTTCCCTATCTGTTTATGGGTGACTGGTTCAATTTGTGATTTCAATGCTGTCCTAAATTAGTTTTATTTAAAAAGTTCCTAAATTAGAGTGGTTTCTGTTATGTACTGTATATTGTTAGACATGGTGCTGTGTTACAGTAATTGAGAAAAAATACTTACAAAAACACCATTCTATTAAAACAGTAGAAAGTGTGGGAGTTTGAGTTTGCAAGGCATTCTGCAAACCTCTGTATAGTTTTGCTAAGTTTGTGTTCCTTGGGTCTTGCTTTATGTGTCACTTGAAATGAATTCCCAAATTAAAACAAAATGCATCATGAACTGTCAGATTTTGCCTAGTTCAGGCTTAAAATAAACAAAAGCAAAAATCTACAAGTAACCATTATGTATACAGAGCAGTCACATTTATATAAAACAACTGAGGTATCATTAGCACCCTTATGAAGGCACCACCAGTTGTCAAAGCAGCTCCAATAACTGGTATATTAAACAGCACGGGTATGCAAAGCGGGCCCTATTCGATTCAGATTCAGCTTCAGCCCAAATCGGTGATTTGATTAATTGATTCTGATCACTGTCTCCAATTCAATGCCAATTGAGAGCATCAGCAATTTGAACAGACATAGCTTTAGATGTTTTTTCTACATACCTCGAGGTACCAGTGTGGCTCATGAATGCTGCAGTGGTGGGGTGGATGGAGCGTCTCACAGAATCATGGGGGGGACCCCCTGCGTGCTCGACAGCAAACCCAGAAGTGGGCTGGAAGTACTTTCAGTCCACTTCCAGGTCTCCCAGGGAGCATGCTGGGGGGGCCCCCTGTGCCCCCACTGGCTTGGCGATCAGCCGCGGGAGGACCCCAGATGCCTCCCAGACCCAGAAGGCACCAGCTGCCGAGCCGGGGGAATGTGGGGGGAGCCCCCAGCACACTTTCCAGCAGAACTGGAAATGGATGGGAAGTACTTCCGGGTCTGCTGCTGAGCATGCCAGGGAGCCCCCCACACTTCTGTGGGATACTCCATGTGCCCCAGCATTGCAGCATTCACCAGCCGCCTGCTACCTAGAGGTACATAGAAAATACATTTAAAACTGTGTCTATGTTCGAATCACTGAATCTTTCTGAATCAATTCAGAGGGTTCCGATTAGATCCAGCGAGATTAAAGCATCCTCTGATCTGATTCGGATTTGGAGAGTTGGCCACTGAAATCGGGCCAAATGGAATCAGGTAGTGAAGCTTTGCACGGCCCTATTAAAGAGCCAAGTTCAGTGAATAAGCACTGCTTAGTAGGCAAATCAATGGAAGGATTTACTGTCACTCCCTAGATTGCATCTCTGTATACATTCCAGCTACAATGTCAAGCTGACATCTAAACTGAGAAATATGGCTATTGTTTGACTTCACAAACTCTGGGGCCAAAGCCTGCCCACTGTTAAAGTAAATGGAGATAAATCATTTAACTAGCTCTGGCTTACCATCAGACACACTTGTAACTACGCGTCTCAAAAAAGAAACACAAGCCAATGTATCATACATGAACTGCAGCTGCCATGGAGTGCATCTTGATGGAACAAAATTGAAAACATGTTGCTTAACTACACGTATATTCTCTCTCCCCTTTCAAATGCAGTAGGATGCACATTATGTCAGCAAAGCTCTCACATTGACAAAATAGCTAAAAAATGTGTTTGCCAATCTTACTACAGTGTAGGGTCCAGCAGACAGGAGCAATGAGTTAGCTCTGCTAAGAGAAGGCTTTACTTTATTACAACAGAAAAGAAAGAATTCTGAGTTCTGAAGCACTTTGCTGGAAACTCCTTAATACTTGGATATCTGACTCCCATCCCTGAGTAATCTGTCTGCTTTAAACTTGTATGATGTTATTTTCCCCTGATGGTACTCAACAGTCATCTGGCATTTTCCAAACTCAAATATATTCCAAGCCATTCCGTTTTCCCTGTCCCAACAAAGTCCATCTACTGATGAGATCAAAATACGATTTAATCGTAAACTAGAATGAAATATAGTCTAAATTGGTTAGTTTCAGGAAGCAAAATATTTGAGTAAGTCTTTCTAACACGATCTCTGTAGTTAGAAAGGTGCAGATTTGTCAGTTTTAAAGCTAGAATGAACTGCTGTGATCATCTAGTCTGATCACCAGGGATCCTGATTTTCTCCGATTTAAAAAAAAAAATCCCCAATTTTTGGTTTAAAAATAGTAAACCCAAATCCACATTTTCCCATGATTTAAATGAAACACCCCAGAAGACAGACATACTAGTGGTGTTTCATTTAAATCATGGGAAAATGTGGATTTGGGGTTACTTTTTTTAAACCAAAAATTGGGGATTTTTTTTAAATCAGAGAAAACCAGGATCCCTGCTGAACACCTGCCTAACAGAGACCATAGAACTTATTTCCCCATTCAAGTCTACTAGCTGCAGTTGAACCACAACCTTGATTCCGAAGATTATATCTTGATTAAGAAAAACAATTATATGGATGGAAAATCCATCACAGCCCTCATGCAGTTGTTCTTACATTTTGTATAAGATTCTTTTTAGATAAGAAATATAGATTGATCAATTTGAGCCTCTAGGCCAGATATATTGTCTTTCTGCTGCCATAATTTTTATGGCAGCAAAAAGAGAAAGCAAATAGATGTCTATACAATTTATTGTGCCATAAATGCCCAAATTTGTCACCTTGCCCAACAGTGGTAATAGTTTCTGCCATTTTATTGTGGCAGGTGTCTGTTAGCTTTATGGAGGGAGAGTGTGGGCAGCTCAGAGCTGCCCATGGTCTCCAGCCACCTTGGACAGGTGCTCCTGTGACTTGAGGGGTGTAATCCTGTGTGGCCTGAGTATTCCCATGAAGGATCAGACCCAACAAGTCCTTGGAATGCCTGCCTGGCTTTCTCCCTTACAGAGACATGTCCTGGGGAATCTTCAGAAGTACCTCTGCAAACAGGAAACATGGGACAACAAGCAACATGTGTTTTGCACAATGAAGTGGATCAGCTGTGTTGGGACAACACAGCTGATCCACTTCATGTGGTGATGTCTGTTTATTCCTAAAGCACTTATTCCACAACTTTTAATCATTTTTGTGATTCTCCCCTGAATCTCTCATTTTTTCCCCATATTCTTCTTGAAGTTTACATAGCAGAACCAAACCTAATATTTCAATATATGTCAGTAATCCAAATATAGAAGTAGTATAACCTTCCTGTGCCTATTCCATATTTCCCATATACACATCCAAAAGCATATTGGCCCTTTTAGCCATTAGACTCATATTCAGTTTATAATCCACTATGTTTCCAGGTACTTTTCAGCATTCCTGTATTGCATGAGTCTCTCATTCCACAAGTATGACCTCACATTGCATACATTATCTCACATCCATGCTGAAATACATTTCTTTTTCTTGCACCATGATTATTAAATAACCCATGTTGCTATACATCTCTGATTTGTCCTCTTCATTTTTCACCATTCCACCAGTCTGTGCGTCATCTACAAAATTAACTGTGATGATTTTATGTTTTCTTGTTGATCACTGATAAAAACATTACACAATCGATAGCCACAAACCAAACCCTAGGGCCCTCTGACTTGAAACACACCCCTATGATTATTCCCATTTACAATTCCATTCTGAAATCCATCCTTTAGTTAATCCATTTAATGCCAAATGATTTACAGAAGTTTATTACATCCACTATTACACTTAACAACCAGACTTGTAAGCTCATCAAAAAGAAATACCAAGCAAGCTTGATGTCTGTTATCCTTTTCCTTAAATCCATGCCAATTGACTACTATGTTACCTTCCATTCATTCTTTCATTAATTGATTCTTGTATCAACTGTCCCAATATTTTGCCTGGAATATATGCCAGGACTCAACATACCCAGCTGGAAGTTTTATCCTTGTTAAATCTCAGCACAACACAGAACACAGCCCATAGCCCTACTGAATCAGAAAGCTGTCTGCTGTTCTCTCCAGTAGGAAACAAAACATTACACCTTGACTTCTGCACACTTATTTTCCATCTTCTACTTCCAACCCTTGTTTCTGAGCTACAACTGGACCGATGTTCTGCTGTGGCCATAGGATCTGATATAGTGGCCACCAGTTCACAGCTCCTGTGGTCTCCCCATAATAACTCAGTATGAAATTAATGAATCCTTCTACACATCAATTCCACAATTACCATCAGTCCATGCTGAGGAAACACCACACTTGTTTTTCTTGAATTTCATCCACTCAGAACAATGGTTTGTGTGATGAAGGGTGCTTTAAAAGAAGTCATAAATGTTCATTGCTGAACTAAGTAAATAACACAAAATAACCACATTTAAATATGGTAATATAAGGAGAAACGGAAATTCCCAATAAAATGGGAAAAGAAGAAATTGGGAGTAAAAATGACAGCAGAACTGTTAATACACAGATTGCAAAGTGAGTTTACTAACCTTCACAGTGGCCCACTAAATAGTCCAAAAATATCACAGGTCCCAATTCTCTAACTGGGGTAGAGGTAAGTCTTCCAATTTATGCTTGTTTATTTTTAGCTTTCTCTTTCTAGGAAGGGCCAAATGGAGTGGGGTCCCTCAAGGCTCTGTCCTTGGGCCTATATTATTCAACATCTTCATTAATGATGTGGACATTGGAGTCAGAAGTGGACTGGCCAAGTTTGCTGATGACACCAAACTTTGGGGTAAAGCATCCACATCTGAGGACAGGAGGGCGATCCAGGCTGACCTTGACAGGCTCAGGAAATGGGTGGATGAGAACCTGATGGTGTTTAACACCAAAAAATGCAAGGTTCTACACCTTGAGAAGAAAAACTAGCAGCGTGCTTATAGGGTCGGCAGTGGTACAATGGCTAGCACTAGGGACAAAAGGGACTTGGGGGTCATGTTTGACCACAAGATGAATGCAAGCCATCAGTGTGATGCTTCAGCTAGTAAAGCGAGCAAAACACTGGCTTGCATCCATAGATGCTTCACAAGCAAATCCCAGGACGTCATTCTCCTGTTGTATACGGCCTTGGTGAGGCTGCAGGTGGAGTACTGCATCCAGTTTTGTGCTCCACAATTCAAAAAGGACATGGAGAAACTTGAGAGAGTCCAGAAGAGAGCCACGCGCATGATCAGAGGTCAGGAAAACAGACCTTATAATGACAGGCTGAGAGCCATGGGACTCTTCAGCCTGGAAAAGCACAGGCTCAGGGGTGATCTGGTGGGTGCTTATAAGTTTATAAGGGGTGTTCACCAGGATCTGGCGGAACATCTGCTCACCAGAGCGCCCCAAGTGATGACAAGGTCAAATGGTCACAAACTCCTCCAGGACCGTTTCAGGCTGGAAATAAGGAAGAACTTCTTTACTGTCCGAGCCCCCAAGGTCTGGAATAGACTGCCGCCGGAGGTGGTTCAAGCACCTACTTTGAACACCTTCAAGACACATTTGGATGTTTACCTTGCTGGGATCCTATGATCCCTGTTGACTTCCTCACCCTGGGGCAGAGTGCTGGACTCAAAGATCTTCCGAGGTCCCTTCCAGCCCTAATGTCTATGAAATCTATGAGCAGCATATCAGGGGTCAGGATTGTTTTGTTTTGGACGTATTTTCTCAAGGCCATGTGCAGAACCTAAACCTGGAACCAAATTGCTGGACTGGTGTGGGCAGAGTTCTCCCAGGCTGTTGAGACATTGCATAGAATATATTTCAACTCAGTGGCTGAAGCAAGCATTGTTATGTTTCTGAAGCTCTTCTGTAGGGAGAAAATGGGTGACCCATAGGAGAAGAGTCCCTAGCTCCTCCCTGTCTCTCAAATAATTTCTTCGGCTGCCTGCTCTGCATTAAATTAATACCCACCCATGACAGCTGCCCCTAACCCAGCAAAAACACATTGATTTTAGTCTGCATAGCTCTTTCAAAGCAGTATTCATTACTCAGGCAAGGCTGTCAATAAAACCAATGGATAAAGCCTATTTTAAGTTTCTTCTTTTAAACTAGACAATTCAAGGTGTATTTTTTTTCTCATATAGATTTTGGACTCTCTTTTGGGGCATACAAAAATGAAACCATTATTATTACATCAGTGTAAAAGTACAGAACAGATCATGCAAACCCCTAAACCAGGGTTAGTTTACCCAATCTGGTGGAGAATTGAATATTCTCTGAATGAACAAGGGTCTTCTACTGGTGAATGTGAAACTTTTTTTTTTTTTTAAGTTTGATTAAGTCACATCTATCGCAGGATAGTAGTTTGTCAAAGATAATCAGAATCTGTTTCTTCCCTCCTTAGTAGTTAGGTACAGTA
This sequence comes from Alligator mississippiensis, assembly GCF_030867095.1. Lineage (NCBI taxonomy): Eukaryota > Metazoa > Chordata > Crocodylia > Alligatoridae > Alligator > Alligator mississippiensis. The sequence continues at coordinate 123,926,311 of NC_081824.1, read as the reverse complement.
ATAGCTGCTAATGTGGGGTAGGCAACCCTTAGCATTTTGTCACATTTTGCTTGGCAAGTGCACCTTGGGGTGGATGGTGGGGAAGGGGCTAAGGCTCCGCTGCCACAACAACAATGGGGCCCCTTTCAGCTCCCCCACCATCTGGTCATGGCACACCAACATCTTACAAGTTGAGGTTGTGGGTGTTTTTGCCACTCTGCCAAAAACCTTGCTGACTCCTGTGTTAATGTACTGGCTACTCTGGGATAGTGTAATTACAATAGGATAGCTGTTCATCTGTCTATGCTCCCACACTGTATATTTGCACAAGCCAGACCCTCTTAAGTAGAATCACATCACATCAGAGGTAAAACTTCAGATTAAACACAAGTATTGTACTCTTGTGCTATCAACTTATAGCTTAGCATCTTTATAACAAACTTTGAAGGAAAAATATTTGAAGACAGGGAAGCAGATGAGAAAGTAGAATAAAATGTCAGATGGGTTGATCCAAGGTAGACTGAATGTGACTTCTTTGTCTGGAAAATTGTATTAAAGAAAGATAATGAAATAGAGAAGATTATATCTGGACTTCAGTAAAGCATTTGATATGTTGTCATGTTGAAAATTAGGTTACATAGAAAATGGGAATTAGTGGAAAAGCTGTAAAGTGTGTAAGGCAGGGGTTAATGGGGAAAATAACTGTGTTAAAAGAGATGGGAAAGTTACTAGCAACATTTTCAAAGTTCAGTCTTGGAATTAATCTTAAAATAGTTATGTTGAAGCACAAGTCATCACTGGGCATCCCTCAATATAAGGATGATGTCTGCTGGGGGGATTGCTGGTGAGTTTTAAGATGGCTGTGGAGTCTAGTCCATGCTCTGCAAGTTTTCCTACAGATATGACAAGTGGTGCCTTGTGGGGGGGGGGGGGAGGGGCGGGGTCAAGAGGCACAACTGTTGGCCAGGATGTTGTGCGTTTTCCTTCCTTCTCTGCTGTTTCTCAGCTTCCTGAGCAAGATGGTTCTCTTTGAAGTGGGCTGTGGCTTGATGTATGGTGCAGTGCCATTGAGACCTATTACCAGTCAGCACTTACCACTTTGTAGGGCTGATGTCACCTTTCTTAAAGTATGCTTTCAGGGTGTCTTTATAGTGCTTCCTCTGTCTTCCATGAGTCCTCTTACCATGATTAAGTTGAGAGAAGAGGACTTGTTTCAGGAAACGAGTATCAGCCATCCACACACACTGGCCATCCTAGTGGAGTTGATGTTTCATGATCTTTGCCTCAATGCTGGTTATGTTACCTGCAGAGAGGATGCTGACATTGGTTCAGTGATCATCCCATCTAATATGGAGGATCTTCCTGAGGCAACACTGATTGAACCATTCCAGATGCTTAAGATGGCTTCAATATGTCACCAACACATCACACCCATAGAGGAGTGTGGAGATAACCACTGCATTTTAGACCAGGATCTTAGTTTCCTAGTTTCCATCTGCAGATCATGGTCAGCAAAGAAACGGCAAAGCAGCTTTCTGAAAGTATGCTGGCATGGTGGATCCTATATTTGATTTCTACATCAAGACTGACTGACTGGGAGAGGTGACTGCCAAGGTATGGGAAATGCTCAACATTTTCCAGGAGTTCTCCAACAGTGGTAATTTGCAGGAAACAGCTTGTACCTGGGGCAGGCTGATGGAGTACCTTGGTCTTCCCAATGTTAAAAGGAAAGGCCCAAGCTGCGAAAGGCACCTGAGAAAAGGTTAAGGGTAGACTGCAGATTGGTTTCAGTGTGAGTAAGGATAACACGGTCATAAATTCATAGATTCATAGAAGTAGGGTCGGAAGGGACATTGTAGATCATCAAGTCCGACCACCTGCCCTGGGCAGGAGAGAAAACCGGGCTCAAATGACCCCAGCCAGGTAGACATCAAGCTTCCTCTTGATGTCATCAGCATACTGAAGATCAGCGATGTCAGTCTTGGTAACTTGTTTTGCTGTGAAAGCACCATAGGTTGAAAAGCTGACTGTCCATTCGATACTCAACCCCAATTCTGGGATGAAGGCAGTCATGGATGAGATACATGGAAAAAAGGGTTGGGGCAATGATGCAGCCCAGCTTGACACTAGTATGGTCTGTCTCTGATCCATTGCAAAGGACTGTGGTGGCTATCCCATCATGGGAGTAGCCTGAGAACACTAATGAATTTCAGTGGACAACCAAACCTAGACAGCACCTTCCATAAGGCCTCATGATTGATGGAGATGCCTACCCCACATTAGTAAGGGTTGTTGAAGACCTTGGTTAGGTCAATGAATGCCATAAACAGCTCCTGGTGGTGCTCTATACTTTTCCTGGATCTGTCATGCAACAAAAATCATGTCAGTGGTAACCTGAGATGGTCTAAAGCCATACTGGGATTCTGGAAGGACATCTTTGACAAGGGGGAGGAAGTGATTCAGAAGGATGCGAGTAAGAATCTTCCCAGCAATGGAGAGGAGGGCAATTCCTTGGTAGTTCCTGTGCGGGCTGGGTCAGACCCTGGGCCCTTTCGTCGCTCTGCACGCGGGCTGTGGCCGGCAGCCCGGGCAGGCCGGGTCGGAGAGGGTGGGCGCCGAGCTAGAATTAGGCACAGACACGTAACGGTTGATTTTAAGATTGTTTACTTACACCGAGATGGTCGTGGTGCAGGCTGGAGACTCGCTTGAGTTGCGGTTACAACAGAAAACACGAACAATCACGTGGAGTTTGCTAGGCTCCATGCAGACAGAACTCCGGATGTCCAGGACAAGCGCGCATAAAACTCGTCGATACGTCTTATAGAAGGTTCCGCTCAAAGACGGGAAGAGGTGGGCGGTGGATCAGGCCGCCAAACTCCTCTAAGCAACACACAGGGTTTCTATTACCCTGCTGCACACACCCAGAGTCCCCACGAGATGGATGTGGAGTCCTCTTCGGCTTGGGCAGAAACTGCTCAAGCCTCTTATACGGCTAGCAGGCCAATCGCTAGCCACCACGTGGGAATAATTTAGCACTAGCCAATTATGGGGCACAAATTTGCATACGACGAGCGGGAACTCTTTGCACCGTGCATTTCTGTGTTGCAAAGAAAATGCATCCTGCAAAGACAGCTGCAAAGTGGTGGGAACACTCTCCTTTGCATGCGGGTTCTCTGTGCAGCAGAACTCCTCTGTGCAATGAAGCTGTAAACCCACGGGGATAATTCTTAGTGCCGAAGCACACACAAAAAATCAGACCTTTGGGTCATGACAGTTCCCACACATGGACTTGTCCCCTTTCTTGAAGATGGTCATAATGTTGGCATTCAAGTCAGGTGGAACTTCCTCATTAACTCATTTTGATGAGAAGTTGGTGAAATTTTTGTGCCAGTGCTCTTCTATCAGCTTTGAAGACCTCTGCAGTGATGCCATCTGGACCTTGGAACCTTATTGTTCTTGGTCTGAGTGATGGCACATCAGACTTCCTTCATCAACAAGAGGTTTTATTACTGGGTGTTGATACCTTGGATTCATTGAAAAGAGTCTTGAAGTGATCCTTCCAGCGTTGTTTGATGGATACATTGTCCAATGAGAAGGATGGAGCCATCCTGGGATGGCAAGGGCATTAGACCATTGGAACATGGCTTGTGGATGGCTTTTATTGCTTGAAAGAAGCTTCTCATGTCATGTTGGTCAGCAAAACTCTGCATCTCCATGGCCTTCACTTGCCACCATGGTTCTTGATGTCCCATAGCCTCCTCTGAACTACAGGTTTGAGCCCATGGTAGGCCTATCATTTTTACTGGTTGGAGGGTTCATTTTGCCAACTGCAGAACATGGCTCTTCTGATGGATAAGAGCTAGGATTTCTTCAAACCAATCTTGGTGATGGTAAGTGGAGTATCCAAATGATTCAGCACATGCCTCGTGAATAACGTTCTTAAGCTCCTCCCAATGTGCCTGCATATCCTTGATGTCAACAGGTAGGTCAGACAGCATCTCAGTAAGGCATTGCCGAGGAGCCTCGCATCTAGCTTGGTCTTGGAATGTCTCAATGTTAAATCTATTCCTCATTCCTTTTGGTTGTTTATGGTGCTGTGGTGCAAGCTGCATGTCCATGAGTGATCCGACTAAACAGTGGTCTATCCAGAAGTCATCTGCACCTCTCAGGAGTCAGGTGATATGGGCATGGGTACACTCATGGACTCTGACAATAATATAGTCAAGAAGGTGCCAGTAATTGGAGCGTGGATGTTTCCAAGTGGTCTTATATTTATCACTCTGTCTGAAGGTGGTATTCATGATGATCAAGTCATGCTCTGCAAATTTGCTGAGGAAGATACTATTAAAGTTGTCTTTCCCCACCCCCTCTTTTCCTATGATGCCGCTCTAGAGTTTCAAGTGTCATCCAACTCTTGTGTTGAAGTCACCCATGAGATAAACGCAGGAGTAGGCTAACAAAATTTGCCAATAACACACAGAGGAGGACAGGAATATACATGAACAAGTTTGTGACCTTGAGGAGCAGAGTTATAGGAATGGGGTAAATTTTAAGAGCATGGGGTGAAAGGTCATGCCATTAGGGACTAATAAGAATTTTATGTACGCTGGCAGTTCATCAGTTGTAAATGATGGATGAGGAAAAAGAACAGGAGATCAAGCAATCTCAGAATGACTTTGAGCCACCTCATGGCAATGCAATACAGCCATTAAAAAAATACAAATACAGGTGGCACTGGGTGAGGTGCATCCAGTCAAGACAGGGAAGTGTTAATGCCATCATAGAAGGCATTGACAAGGGTCTCCTCTGGATGAATGCCTTGCCACTCCCCTGCCCCCATTCCCCAACCTCTTTGCAAGGAGGAAAGCATTGTAATGAATACATTTGTTCTGAGGTGTTACTTAATTAGCATTAGTTCTGAGGTGTCACTTATTAGTTATGGTGGGGTGGGGAGGGTGTCTCAAGCCTAAAAGGACTGAGAACCACTGAACTCAGTTATACCAAATTTGGCTTTGGTTCCTTTGCCCCCACAATTTTTTGCCACCAATAACATTTTGAAAGGGCTTGGTTTCATTCTCCATTGAACCAAAATCAAATTCTAAAACCTTAAAATGTTTCACAAATAAGATCTTGTTTTTCTGGTTAGCTCTGATGTAACATCTCTATGCAGCAATGAAGTATAGCTACCTCTTGGCTAGAATACCTACAACCCTCAATCCTCTGCAACAGGAAAGTCTTAAGGTATTAGATGGTAAATCCATGAAGTGGTAAATAACTATCAAACATGCTAGAATGAGCAATAAGAAAACTCTTCACTTTTTCTGCATAGGGAAAATAAGCAAATGAGTGTCACATGGAAAAGAAAAATACAGTCCTTAGTTAGAACCTAACTGACCAGCTATATAGAAAAGATTGGGCTAAACTGTTTGTTTTTTTTTAATTGGAGTATTTTGTGACTGTACAATTATTTTTCATATTATTTCTAGTTTTTGTTTGAACCTCTTCACCCTTTCACAAGTGGAATGTTGGGTGCTGTCAGCGAATAATCTCTCTATGGACAACTCAGCTGACATTATAGCCTTTGACTTCATCAACAGCCTGATTCTGCTACTTGAACTGTCAACCCAGTAAATGAGTGCTTCAATAGTTTACATCAATACAAATATTTAAAAGGTAAACATAGGGAAAATTATATTTCATGAAAAGGAGCAGGGAGGGAAAAAAGGCCATGAACTACAGTGAAAAACCTGTGCTATTTACATTAAATTAAATAAGTTTATAAATTAATTATATATGGATGGTTATCATAACTGCTTCACCTCACTCCTCACCTCCAACCTGTCTTAATTCTCCTTTGTGTAAGGCTCAGAAAAGACGGGCTGAATAGGCAATACATACTCAGGGCAATTAGCAGTGTCTTCTAGGGTACCTATACACATGCTCGGAGGGAAGAACGGGGGACATTTTAAATAGAGCAGCTACCAGAGAGCCACTCTAATTAAAATGCCACAGCATCATGTGTACTAAGCCACTGCACATTTAAAAATGGCCACAGAACACTTTAACTAAAACTCATTTGACAAGCTTTAGTTAAAGCGCCTGTGAGACTATTTTTAAACCCTTGGGGGTTTATACACATGATACTGCAGCAATGCTATAGCATTCTAATTAGAACACGTTCTAATTAGAACACTTCGGAGCACATGAACAGACACCCCTACAGCCCCACTGCATTGGCTTTGCTGCTTACAGGCCTTCTGCAGTCTTGGGTGAGGTACGCTGAATCTACCTATCCTTCTTTCCCCCTTCCCACCTTTTGTTTAAAGCAGAAAAAAATGCATATACAGAAACAAAAGAAAGCAATAAAAAGGTAGCATAGTGAAATCACTGGTTCAGACAAGCATTTTATTTTACCAGGTTTGCACCCCGTGTTCACATTTCACATGAACACAAAGTTAACATCACAACACTTTTCGGTCACAACAGGAAACAGCATTCCAAAGCAAATTAAGCTTAATCATATACGTACTAGATATTATTAATGCAATGGGAAAAAACCTTGCTCCTAATAAATTGATTTTAAACAGCAGCCCTATGAACTACCCCCTCACTCAAGAGGTATATCATTATTTTTTTTCCACCTGTGGTGCCAAAGTAGAAAAAATACAGGTCACAGAATGTGAGGGGAGTTTTATAGTAGAATGCTTTTTACAGAAGCATTTTTAGAAAAAGATTCTTTAGAATGTTGCCTACCTTTTCCCCTGAGTATTACTAAATAAACCCTAAGGTGCATCTACCCACTCTCTATTTTACAAATGAATCTCCCTGACTACAGTATTTTAGACAATACTCTCTCAGAACCCTAATCTCTAAAAGATGATAAATTGCACAAAATCAATGTCTGAAGCACAGGTCTGAAACAAATCTGTGCAAGCATTACAATACATATAGTGTGCAGATTAGAGTGAGCATTGAACACATACAGAATCAAGAAGTACAATGAAGTAAAAAGGATGCTTTGGCATCAGATCACATTCAGTACTGACTAATGTAACAGTGAAAATACTATACTTCACACTATGACAGAGTTTTCTGTTGATGGATTTCAAGGCCCTTATTAGGTAAGGAAGAATTATCTCTATGTTGTAGGGAAAGGAATGCATTTTTTGTACAGAGAAGGACTAAAACTATATGGTACCAAATGTCTCACTGAAGCAGTCATTTTCCTCAACTCTCATTCAGTTCAGGGGTAGTGAGCTCAGAAGCTTGGCTAAACCATCAGAACCAAGTTTGAGGGTATTTTTACATTTCACAAATGAAGAGCTATGCAATTTACAGGAGATCTGTGGATTTGAATCAGCTTGTGTAGATTTGAATTAGCCTTTCTGAGTACCAGAGGATGCCTGACTCTTGACTCCCAAAACAAGTGCTCTACTCCCTGCTTAATTGTGGCTTGAGATCTCATGGTGGCCACAGGAAATGCTACAAGGACACATTGAAGGCATACCCCATGGAAACAGATGCTGATATCAAGAGTTGGAAGCAGCTGGCTGCCAACTGATTCCAATGGCGCCCAACGTCAACCAAAAGAGAGCCCATTTTGAGGTAAAGTGTCTTGCCCTTGAAGCAGAGAAGAGAGCACAGAGGAAGGAAAAGGAGAGGAATCCCAGCCTACTACCTACTCTTCCCTGTGGAAAAACCTGCAACTTCTATGGGCAGATCTGTAGCTCAAGGATTGGACTGTTAAGTCATCTCAAGACCATCGATGAATCGTGGTAGAGATTATCCTCGAACTGAGAGATTGGTGCTGTCAAGTGCCATTACTATAATATTCTTGTCATGCTAATCTACCTTGCTTCTCAGTCGGGACAATTAGTCCATAGGAGCACCATGTTAATGAAGCTACATTGCTTCCAGTACTCAAGCTAATCTGCGTTGCATCATGTAGATATACCGTACTTATGTGACTCATGTACAATCACATGAGAATCTTGTGGCTGAGCTAGTGATAGAATCCTCTCCTGATTACCACTGTAATACTTTAAATCACAAAATTAATCTTTGCTCACATATCATATGCTACACTACTGTTGAAGTAGATGTTGGAAGCCATCTAGCCACACCAGAAAACCAACATCAGTTTTTATTTAGGCACTGTACAAAATTGCCTGAGACTTACTAGGAAAGTACACATTGGACGCATCTACATGTAATGCTTTAATGCACATTAGCCTAAGTTAATGTGCATTAGGGGCATGCATCTACACCTGCATGCCCTTAATGCGTATTTAAAATGGTGAATTTAGGCATGAATAGTTAAAGCTCATTAACAAATGTGTAGACACATTAAAATGCATTAACGCTCTGTGTGTTGACTGACTTGGGTCTAACTTTAGTCCCAAGTCAGTTCACACACAGTGTTAATGCGCTTTAATGCCAGCACATGTAGATGCCTGCCTAAACCCGCTTAATGAGCATTAAGATAATGTGCATTAAAATTTAGGTGTGCTTAAATACACATGTAGACACACCCATTTATCCATTACCACACCTCTGTACTGTGTTACAATGATAATGCCAAGTGCCATACCCTAGGGAATTTGAAAGTTTTGTCTGGCACTCTCTCTTTACTACATTGTCCCAGGGCACCGAGAGAAAAAGGGTGGAAACCCCTTCCCCAGGGATGGAATTATGGTGGGTAACCCCCGTGGTCCAAGAGAAAGGCTCAGGGAAACCCATGAGGGGGAAATACTTCCCCGCTGCAGGCACGCCGGACGGGAATCGACCCCAGGCGAGGAAGCCACCCTCACAGTTCACCAGCTGCCTGTTTATATGTCTGGAGACAGCATGAGGCAACGTCGTCGCTGGAAAATGCCAGCCAGCTCAGATAAAAGCTGGCAGCAGAGAGAATACCGGTAAGCAACAGCCAGGAGGCAGCTGTGTACTCCCTCCAGCACAACCGGAGCTACCTCCATGGTGGGACCGAGGACAGGGTGTTGAAGAGGGGTCTGCTCCACAACCAGAGAGGTGATAGACACCTGGACCAGGAAGGATGCTGAGGGACTGACCGTCACAGCACACGTGGGATGCGTGAGTAGGGAGTCGAAACCATACCTCCCTGATGCTTTAAGTTAATGTTTTCTTCTTCATTTTGGTTGCCCCTAAGGGCCAGAGGATGGCCACAAGCTTCACTCCTGGGGCCAAGGAACCAAGGGCCCTTGGAGACTCCAGGGAAGGGCTCAGAAAGCCGAGGAGCCTGCCCAGTGGCCAACAGGCACGCAGTCCCAGGTTAGGAACGAGACTGATGGGCATAACCTAGGCCTGTTTAATGGGTCTGAAAACAAAGGACTCTTGACTGGTAGGCAGCTTGTAAATCCAACACTGCAGTCAGGCCTTCTCATTCGAGGCCCAGATTGGGGTCACGCATCTAGGCTCGGTACCCTAAGTATTCAGGCTGACTAACATCCAGCCAAATCCAGCTGGTTGGCATATGGAAGCACTGTAGGGGAGGTGGAGCCCCAAGAACATCCTCTGATGACACCTCCCAGAGAGTCCCACCTTTGAGGGAGCCTCCCACTCCTGAATAGAACAAGACATGGCAGGCAAGTACTGGGGGTCTCCCTGGGGAGGTGACGTATGAGCAGCAAGAGTGCCTAAGGGAAATCAGAGACAGGATAAGAACAACCAATCCCGAGCCACTCGGGAACAGCTACACGAAGCCCGATGGTTACATATATGACACCTGGTTCTTGACTATTTCATAATGTCTCAGTATAAGGGCAGCACATTGTCCCCAGTTATAATTTGTGAGGCTTTAATTAGGTTAGTTTAGATGCAGAATTATTGTTAAACAGTTTGGGTGCTTTTTATTTAAACTTCCTGCATGAAAGCCTACTGATCATGTATTGCTTGACAAAGCAAAATGATTCCATTAAAATAATTAAGTACTAAAAATATGGTAGTATTAAGGATGACTGTTATGGATATTAAAAATGCATGGAAAAAATCCATTGAAAAATGGTTATGTGAGCTGTCACAATTTATCAAAGTTTAATATCTCTGTCATCTACATTTCTTTTTAAAATGCCAAAAGTAATTGAACCATACCAAACCCAAATGGTTGCCAAATTTCACTTGAAATTAAACAAGCTAGTGTGTCATGTCATTTATTTTAATAATATTAACAGAAACAGAAACAAAGAAAAAAAAGAAGGAGAAGGAAGCTTACACAAGCCCAGCTGCACATAAGTAGCCAAGAATGACAAACAAAAATAAAGTTTATACATTAAAATGAAGCACGTCTGACTAACCTGACTTCTTTCTATGATAAGGTGACAGGCTCTGTTGATGGGGGAGAGCAGTAGATGTGATATACCTTGATTTTAGCCAGGCTTTTGACATGTTCTCTCATGACATTCTCATTAACAAGCTAAGGAAATATAAATTAGATGAAAGTACTGTAAGGTGGATACATAACTGGTTGGATCATCGTGCTCAATGAGCAGTCCTCAATGGCCCAATGTCTAGCTGGGAGGAGATATCAAGTGGGTCACCCCAGCAGTCTGTGCTGGGTCTAGTATTACTATATCTTAATTCATGATTTGGACAATGGGATTTGTGAACAACGAACAGCAAATTTGTGAACAACATCAAGTTGAATGGAGTTGCAGCCACTCCAGAGGGTATGGCTTGCATCCAGAACAACCTGCACAGACTGTAAAAATGGTCTGTAATCAGATGAGATTCAACAAGGACAATTGCAAAGTCTTGCACTTGGGACAGAAGAATTGTACATGCAAATACAGACTGGGAATGACTAGTTAGTCTGCAGTACTGCAGAAAAGGATGTTAGAGTAGACCATAAACTGAAAACGAGTCAAGAGTATTGTTTTGCTGCAAGAAAAGCCAACAGCATGCTCAGTTGTATAATGAGTGTCACTTGCAAATCAAGGGAAGTGATTCTTCTGCTCTATTCAGCACTGGTGAGCCCTCATCTGGAGTACTGTGTCCAGTTTTGGGCCCCACACTTTAAGAAGAATGTGGACAGTTTGGAAAGAGTCCAGGACAGAGCAAAAAAAAAAAAAAATTAGGGGCTTGGAAGACAAGACTTATGAGGAAAGAACTAGGATTATTATTCAGTCTGGAGATGAGAAGACTGAAGAGAGATTTGATAACAGTCTTCAAATGCCTGACGGGAGATTACAGAGAGGAAGGAGATGGGCTTTTCTCTGTGGCTGAGGAGGACAGGACTAGGAGCAAGGGTCACAAGCTTCAGCAGGGGAAATTCAGGTTAGAGATTAGAGGGAACTTTCTAATTATGAGGGTAGTCAAGCATCGGAACATGCTACCTAGAGAAGTTGTGGAATCTCCATCCTAGGAAGTTTTCAAAAGCAGGTTAGATAGACACTCAGCTGGGTTGGTTTAAGCAAGGATGATCCAGCCTTGAGCAGGGGGCTGGACTAATTGACCTCATGTGGTCTTTTCCAGCCCTACTTTTTTATGATTTCTATTAGGTGTGCAAAAAAAGTTCCCATCACACACTAAGGAGCATTCATATAAGCCCTGCCTTTGCATATTATCAAACATTTTTACTGGCTTCAATTCAGCAAAGCACTTATGCTCAAAACCAAAATTGCTAAACTGGGGTCTAAAAGACTATAATCCAGCCTTTCAGTAGTGTTTACCTCACACAGATTTAAGACAATCACATTTTCACTTCCTGACATTCAGACTTAGTTTCTAAACAAAACTATTGACAAACTTTGGATGTGAATAAGGATCTAGTGAAGAAGATCCTGCAAGGAGCTTGTGTTTTTGTTGTCTTCACTGTGAGAGGAATCTCATTCCTGCAATTGCTACCCCCAAAAGATCCTTAGGAAGGTTTCTATCCACACTAGATGCCATCCACCAAAGTTTGTGGGAGGCATCTGGTATACAACTAAAAAGAAAGAAAACTTTCCAGTTTTATGTTTTAAATATGGTTCTCTCATTATCCAGACCTTTTATTCCATCAGAAGATGGCATTCCTATTCTTCACAAAATATAAAGTCTACATCATGGTTATAATTAAATATTACTCCCTGCTTTGTGTTTGGAAAAACTGTACCAGGTGGCTCTTGAATGCTGCGATGCTGGGGGGGGATGGAGCATCCCACAGGAGTGCAGGGGGATCCCCAGCATGCTTGGCAGCAGACCTAGAAGTGGACCAAAAGCACTTCCGGTCTACTTCCAGGGCCGCTGGGGAGCACGCAGGGCCCCCCCCCAGCTCAGTGACTGGTGTCTTCTAGGTCTGTGGGGACATCTGATTGCCGAGCCAGAGGAGCACGGGGGTGGGGGGCCTCCAGCATGCTCCTCAACAAACCCGGAAGTGGACCAGAACTACTTCTGGTCCACTTCTGTGCTCACCACTGAGCATGTGGGGGGTTCCCCTGTACTCCTGTGGGATGCTCCATCTGCCCTAGAACAATAGCATTCACGAGCCATGCCTGGTACCTTGAGGTATGTAGAAAAAAAAATTAAAAGCTGTGTCTATGGCTGAATCGCTGATTCTCTGAATCAACATTGAATCTTCAGATTCGGCCGAATCGAATTGGGGACAATGATCCAAATCATGTTATAAGTCTACCATTGTACCAGGGCAATGAGGGGGGGCAACTTTTTTGGCAGGCATTATACAAATTAGGCTGAGTACCATTCCAATCCGCTTTCCTTCCTGATCTGCTGCTCTGCTTTCTACTATATCTGTCACTGTGCTGCCTATCCACTCCCCTATCTGCTGCATGCCACACACAGAGGCTGCCCCTGCCACTTGTAGCACGCATGCTGCAGTTGGTCGCTCCTGTACTAGGACTTCCAATTCTTCCTGCTCATTTTCCCTCCTTCTCATGTTAGTATATGTAACACAGTGGGAACTCCCCAACCAGACACAGTGCTAGTCTCCCACCTGCCTCTGGGCATGTCGCCTGCCTTTCTTTCCTGCCATGCCTTGTTGTTAAATGATTAGGGTCTTAATTAGGCAGAAGGCTGCCCTTTGAATGCCCTGTTCTCCTGGGCCTTTGTATGCAGCTCCAACCACCCCTGTACTGCATCCCAAGCCTTGAAGATGACATACACACAAATCATGTTCCCCCAGACCATGTCCAGCAGGTGCCTGTCTTAGGGCCCTGGAGGCGCAGGTGAGGGAGCTCCGGGAGGAGGTTAGCAGGCTGAGGGGGATCAGGGAGGCGGAGGATGAAATTGACAGTTATTTCCTTTCCCTGCAGGCCCAGGCACCAAAGGAAGAAGCACCTCGGGGAATACCCTCCACAGCAGAGTGGCAGACAGTCACAGCCAGGACCGGAGCGGCACGCAGAGAACCAGTACCAGCTTCTCCAGTCCGACTGGTGAACAGGTATGAGGCCCTGGCGACCCTGCAGGAGATGGAAGGGGAGGAGGACACCCTTGGGCAAGAAGAAACACCACGTTCTTCACACCCCAAACAGATCAAGAGATCCACGATGACCCAGAGGAAGAGGCGACGAGTGCTCGTCATAGGAGACTCCATCCTGAGAGGTACAGAAGGACCCATCTGTCGCCAGGACCCCTCGGCACGAGAGGTATGCTGCCTCCCTGGAGCAAAGATTCGGGATGTGACAGAGGTAATCCAGGCCAGGATCAAGCCCACCGATTATTACCCCATGGTCCTAGTCCATGTGGGTACTAATGATGCGGCCAGGAGAACCCCCGATCACTTGATGGCGGACTACTGTGCTCTGGGCGGCGTGCTGAAGGAGTTCGGTGCCCAGGTGGTTTTCTCTTCCATCCTACCAGTGACCGGACGAGGAAGACGGCAGGAGAACTTTATCAGAGAGACCAACTGGCGGCTTCGGCAGTGGTGTCTCGAGGCAGGCTTCGGCTTCCTGGACCATGACCCGCACATCACGACGAGGGACATGCTCAGCTGGGATGGGCTTCACCTGTCCCCCAAAGGTAAGCGTGTGTTTTCTTCTAGGTTGGCGGATCTCCTCCGGCAGGCTTTAAACTAGGCTCGTCGGGGGGAGGGGAGTACGAGGGCAGGGGAAGCTGTGGACCACCAAACCATGTGGCACCCATAAGGACAGCCCAGCCTGAAGAAGGAGAACATTGGGAACCTGAAAGCCATGGGGAGGCCAGCACAACAGAACAGGTAAGGAACAAGAAGGTAAGAAACAATGGGCCCCATGGGACTGGGAGCAGGGGGGCAGCAAAGGCGCCAGTCGCAGGGCTCAAGTGCCTATACACTAATGCTAGGAGCATGGGGAACAAGCAGGAGGAACTAGCGCTCCTGCTTGCACTAAACACCTATGACTTAGTGGGGCTAACAGAGACCTGGTGGGATTCATCCCATGACTGGGCAGTACATATTGAGGGCTATAGATTGTACAGAAAGGACAGGTCGGGGAAGAAAGGGGGGGGGGTTGCACATTATGTCAGTGAGCAATATACATCAACCCTCATCAAGACAGAATCCGAGGCTGAGGAAGTAGAAGGATTGTGGGTTAGGCTACATGGGGGGCAAGGAGAAAGGGATTTGGTGGTAGGGGTCTGTTACAGACCCCCACACCAAGGGGAAGAAATAGATGCGGGGCTCCTGAGGCAACTCTCGGAGACCATAAAAGCTAAAGAGGCGGTAGTCATGGGGGACCTAAACTACCCGGACATCTGCTGGGAGACGCAGACAGCAAGGTCCCATCGCTCACGCAGGTTTCTAACTTGTGTACAGGACCTCCACCTGACACAGGAGGTGTATGGTCCCACTAGGGGGAATGCCATACTGGATCTGGTATTGGCAACGGGAGATGACATGATAGGGGACCTCCAGATCGGTAGCTATCTGGGAGACAGTGATCACCTTATAATAGAATTCAACATAAGACGGCGAGTGGGTAAGGTAACTAGTAGGGTAAAAGTGCTAGACTTTAGGAAAGCTGATCTCATTGCACTCAGGCGATTAGTCAAGGAAGCACTGCAGAGTAGGAGTTTTGATGGGATGGGTGCCCAAGAAGGGTGGCTGTGCCTAAAGGAAACGATCCTTTGGGCACAAAGCAAGACGATCCCCGAGCGAGGCAAAAGAGGGAAAGGGGCCAGGAGGCTTCCATGGCTGACCAGAGAAATCCAGGGCAGCCTAAGGGCCAAAAGGGGAGCACATAAAAAGTGGAAACAGGGTGAGATCACTAAAGATGAATATACCTCCTCTGCTCGTGCTTGTAGGGAGGCAGTTAGATGGGCCAAAGCTACCATGGAGCTGAGGATGGCAACCCAAGTAAAGGACAACAAGAAATTGTTTTTTAGATACATAGGGAGTAAAAGGAAGGCCCAGGGAGGAATAGGACCCCTGCTAAATGGGCAGAAGCAATTGGTGACAGATAGAGGGGACAAGGCTGAACTCCTCAACGAGTTCTTTGCCTCAGTGTTCCTAAGTGAGGGGCACGACAAGTCTCTCACTGGGGTTGTAGAGAGGCAGCAGCAAGGCGCCAGACTTCCATGCGTAGATCCTGAGGTGGTGCAGAGTCACTTGGAAGAACTGGATGCCTTTAAGTCGGCAGGCCCGGATGGGCTCCATCCCAGGGTGCTGAAGGCACTGGCCGACGTCATTGCAGAGCCACTGGCGGGAATATTCGAATGCTCGTGGCACACAGGCCAAGTCCCGGAGGACTGGAAAAGGGCTAACGTGGTCCCCATTTTCAAAAAGGGGAGGAAGGAGGACCCGGGCAACTATAGGCCGGTCAGTCTCACCTCCATCCTTGGTAAAGTATTTGAAAAAATTATCAAGGCTCACATTTGTGAGAGCCCGGCAGGACAAATTATGCTGAGGGGAAACCAGCATGGGTTTGTGGCGGGCAGATCGTGCCTGACCAACCTAGTCTCTTTCTATGACCAGGTTACGAAACGCCTGGACACAGGAGGAGGGGTGGATGTCGTATACCTGGACTTCAGGAAGGCCTTCGATACGGTATCCCACCCCATACTGGTGAACAAATTAAGAGGCTGTGATGTGGATGACTGCACAGTCCGGTGGGTGGCGAATTGGCTAGAGGGTCGCACCCAAAGAGTCGTGGTAGATGGGTCGGTCTCGACCTGGAAGGGTGTGGGCAGTGGGGTCCCGCAGGGTTCGGTCCTTGGACCGATACTCTTTAATGTCTTCATCGGTGACTTGGACGTGGGAGTGACATGTACTCTGTCCAAGTTTGCAGATGACACAAAGCTATGGGGAGAAGTGGACACGCCGGAGGGCAGGGAACAGCTGCAGGCAGACCTGGATAGGCTGGACAAGTGGGCAGAAAACAACAGGATGCAGTTCAACAAGGAGAAATGCAAAGTGCTGCACCTAGGGAGGAAAAATGTCCAGCACACCTACAGCCTAGGGAATGACCTGCTGGGTGGCATGGAGGTGGAAAGGGATCTTGGAGTCCTAGTGGACTCCAAGTTGAACATGAGCCGGCAGTGTGACGAAGCCATCAGAAAAGCCAATGGCACTTTATCGTGCATCAGCAGATGCATGACAAATAGGTCCAGGGAGGTGATACTTCCCCTCTATAGGGCGTTGGTCAGACCGCAGTTGGAGTACTGCGTGCAATTCTGGGCGCCACACTTCAAGAAGGATGCGGATAACCTGGAGAGGGTACAGCGAAGGGCAACTCGTATGGTCAAGGGCCTGCAGACCAAGCCCTACGAGGAGAGACTAGAGAAACTGGACCTTTTCAGCCTCCGCAAGAGAAGGTTGAGAGGCGACCTTGTGGCTGCCTATAAGTTCATCACGGGGGCACAGAAGGGAATTGGTGAGGATTTATTCACCAAGGCGCCCCCGGGGGTTACAAGAAACAATGGCCACAAGCTAGCAGAGAGCAGATTTAGACTGGACATTAGGAAGAACTTCTTCACAGTTCGAGTGGCCAAGGTCTGGAACGGGCTCCCAAGGGAGGTGGTGCTCTCCCCTACCCTGGGGGTCTTCAAGAGGAGGTTAGACGAGTATCTAGCTGGGGTCATTTAGACCCAGCACTCTTTCCTGCTTATGCAGGGGGTCGGACTTGATGATCTATTGAGGTCCCTTCCGACCCTAACATCTATGAATCTATGACTGGTGCTCCTGGGTCTCACAGGGACTCTCACCCGCTCCCTGGTGCAGCAGGTAATTGTGCTCTCCTTTGCTATAATTTCTGACCCACACTCAGCCTCCCCTCAGCAGAGGACTTACCAGGGTCAGAACTTGTCCCTAGCTTCCTGGCTGAGCCACTCTATTTGACCTCAGGTCCAACTATGGCCTCAGGAACCCAAAGGCTTACCTAGACCTTGCAAACCCAGTCCTCACCTCACTTGCCCCCTTGATCTCAGGACTTCACCACTCTTGTGCAGGCCGATAGGTGCCCCTCTACACCTTTGCCTCCTTTGAGGCACATAATCTGCCCCCTACACTGGGTCCTGGGGTCGAGCACCCCTGCAGGCTGAAGTACCACTCATCAGATTGCCTGGCCCGCCATTCTCGCTTTCCAGGGTCTCACACCCCACATGGGCTCAGGTGGCTGCAGCCATGCCTGACCCTCGTACCCACTGAGTTGTGGGGGCTAGGGGTTATTAAGGTGCCCTGGCCTGCTTTTCACCAGGGTGGTAACTGACCTGGCATTTCCTGGAGGCTCCCATGCCACCAGGAGCCCCACCAGGCCACTCATCCCTGGCAGGGTGCAGTTTTAGGTCATGTCCAGGACCAAGAGCCTCCAAACCATCCCCATAATCTCTTGCCCTTACCTCCTAGTGTTACCGGAGCAGCAGCTCCGCCGGGAGCTGTTGTTACCTCGGTGCCAGGAAGCAGACTGCTGCCTCCAGCCCTGCTGGCCTAAATCTTGAAATGGTCACTCATCAAAACTGGGGTCACACCTGCCAGTTGCCTCTTCATGCTCTTAAAGTGGCAGGCACCCAAAGGTGCACTGCCACAGTATATAAACATTTAAAAGTAACTAACTGATTGTCATAATATCTCTCTGAGAACATTATTACAGCTTCCCCTCCCACTTCGTCTTAATAGGGTTTTATCCAGGTCCTTGGTTCCTTTATCCAGGTCCTCTAGCTCTTTATTAACCTCTGAGTGTTTGTCCTTATAGTATAAGGCAAATTAGTAGGTGATATTTGATTAAAATTAGATTAGATTAGAATATAATAGTAAATTAAAATAACATTTTCCTTATGTTCAGAGCATTGCAATACATTTCCTGTATACAGATTGAAATCTGTACTGTTCTTTGATCAGGGATAGAAGCCATTTCAACTATTAAGAATGGCTCTTGTTTAATTTTTTTTAAAAGTGTCATGACTTTACACACTGTCTATTAAGACCTATGAAGTTGTGCATCTGTACAGGTTATTTCTGGCAACATAAATTAAGATTTTTTTTAAAGCAGGATATTATAAGTCATGGGTTATTCAATAAGAAATTAATCCATGCAGTAGTTCTTCCAACATGCTGGCTTCATGCACATTCTATTCCAGATTCTAGGTAAAAGGTATGCCAGTCGTCATTACTTGAATAAAATAGAGCAGTGAGAGATTTAATTTTTCTGCAACAGTGACTCAAAATACATCATAGCAGCTGCCTTCATTGAGGGCCACAAGTGCAAACAACTCCTGAACAATGAGCTTTGGTACAAATAAAAATATGCTGCATAATTTAAAAGGGTTGGATCATCGCTTTGTATTTTACTGTCTAGTTGTAATCTTTTTTGTGATCTGTAGATAACTGGATATGAACCCAATAAAGTTAGTGTAGCATCCGCAGTAGTGACATTAAATACATAAGGTAAACTCAGAGAAAAAAGTAGGAGAGTGATAGAAAACTGTTCTCTGAATGGCTATTATTAAAAAAACCCAGAACAGACACACAAGCCACCTGACCAAGATGCTCCAAGCAATGTGATAGAAATGGAGTTGAGAGAGGAATGTAGGACTGATTTCGTTGCTGGATAAGAGCCATCAAATTTTCACTAGATGGCAGGGCCTTGGCTTAAAAAAGTTGCCACCGAGACAATGGATTTGGTTGCAACATGGTCCCAATTTAAAGTACAGACTCTTGACCTTATCAGAGTACGTTAAACATTAAAGATGCTTGCAGACAAAAGAATGCCACCTCCCCCCAGCACTTTACCAGAAGCAGCAGCATGTTACTTTGACCCAGCTCTGCAGCGTCTGTATAGATTGGGTGCTTCGGTGGGGCTTTTTGGCGTTTTTAGCTAAAGCTGAGTCAATCAGCTATTAGATAAAAACTCCAAAAAAGCCCCGCTAAACCGCTCAATCTATACAGATGTTGGGTGAGCCAGTCCAACTAATGCACTGCCTCTTCTGGGTTTGTGCTGGGCTTGGCACAGGAGCACACAGAGTTCAAAGTAAGGCACTGCTTTTTTTAACATCTGCAAGCAGACTAAGTGAATTTTATACCAGCTTATTGTCACAACCCAAAGTTGTGATTTTGTGTGTGCTTCGGCACTGCTAAATTATTTTCCCGCTAAATTGCAGCTTCTTTGCACGGTGGAGTTTTCTGCTGCAGAGGAGAACCCCGGGGCAAAGGAGAATTCCCGCCAACTTGTAGCTCTCTTTGCAGGGTGCATTTTTTTTTTGCATCTAAGAAATGCTCGGTGCAAAGAGTTCCCGCCATTTGTATTGAAATTCGAGCCACATTATTGGTTCACATTAAATTATGCATACGTGGCCGCTAGCGATTGGCTTGCTAGCCGTATAAAGAGCTTGGGTGGTTTCCGCCCCAGTCGGACTTCGAGAGAGAGAGAGAAAAACCTTCGCCTTGCGTGAATATCTCTAAGCGCTGCGGATCCTTACGGACCCAACGCATTTCTTAAAAGGCAACAGGGGCCTGATCAGCCTCTGGCCTCTCCCCGTCGCCGATAGATTCCTAGACATATCCCTCCCTCTACGCAAAAAGAGACAGACCCACGGAGTTTTGACAACTCCGTAGGAGATCGAGCTTGTCGTAATCCTCAAACAAGGATTTAAGCGGAGCTGTGCCTGGAAAACTGTCCAGCCTACACCACGACCATCTTTGGTGTAAGTAAACAATCTTGAATCAACCACTAAGCGTCCATGACTAATTCTAGCTCGCCCCCCGGTTTTCTCCGACCCCGCGTGCCCGGGCTGTTGGCCACAGCCCGCATGAACAAAACGGGCCGCGGATCGCTCCCGGCCCGCACATGGCAACGAGGATGGGATCAGGAGAAGACACGTTAGAGCTAGAATTGGTTAAGAACTGCCCTTGGCGCGATAACCAATGCCAAGTGAAAAGCTTTGAAGAACTGGAGGCGCATATCGCTTACCACCAGGCAGGCGGAACGGGTGAGAGATTTGTCAGCAGACGCCTGTCGCTGAAGGGAGAAGAGGGAGTCTCCGAAGACGGAGCCCCGAGAGAGAGGGAAGTGTATTTGCTCCCCGTGGCGTTCGGGTGTATAATGAGGGACGAGCGGGTCCTGTTCAGGCCCCTCGATACTGTGTCCCTTGCCAGAGTTAACCCAGCGGGCGAAGTG
Source organism: Alligator mississippiensis (assembly GCF_030867095.1). Classification (NCBI taxonomy): domain Eukaryota; kingdom Metazoa; phylum Chordata; order Crocodylia; family Alligatoridae; genus Alligator; species Alligator mississippiensis. The sequence continues at coordinate 123,905,798 of NC_081824.1, read as the reverse complement.
AACCCGACCCTCACCCGGGAGTGTGCCCGATGCCTACGATATGCTCGGGAGAGTGAAGAACCGGTGTCAATCGGCCGGTTCTCCCCTTTCATGGTGGCGTCTAGATTACGGGGTTGCGAGCTTCCATCCGAGCTCCGCCAAGATCTGGAGACAGAGGAACGCGCCGCAGATGAGAGGGTGGCCCCGCGGTACGACAAGGGGGGGAGAGTTAAGTGCAACTTTTCGTACGATCACTAATTTAATGCACCAGAACTTAAGTTTAAAAACCCAGCTGCAGATGGCTGTTCAGGCGGTCAAAGAAGCGGCTGAGAGAAGGGAGCCTGAAACGCCAGCCCAAGATGGCGCCGAGCAAGAGGGAGACCACGTGGAAGAACCGGAAAAGAAGGGTGGAGCTTCGGAGGAAACCGCGAGAGTTCGCTCAGCGACTCCGCCCATCGACGCAGCGTCGTCTCCGGCAACCCTGCCTAGCAACGCGGCGACACCTCTGCCGACCACACCTTCCTGCCGACGAAGGAGAGAGTCAAGCGGAGGAGTGCATCTGCCCCTCCTGCCTGAAGCAGCAATAGCAGCAGTGACTCCCATGGCAGCAGTTCAGCCTATAACAGCATCATCTCCCGAAAGAGCAGCTTTCCCTACAACAACGACTGGTCGAGTTACCACTGCTTACTATGCTCGTACAAGAACTGAGTTACAAGATTTATGTAGAGCATCAAGAATCCAGCCTGAAGAGACTCTAGTTGTATGGTTGGGACGTTTGGTCATGGAACTTGGATCCGACCTGCTGAACCAGGAAGAAGCAAGCTTCCTAGTTAGACAAGCTTCGTGGAGTAGAGGACATGTCACTGACATCGACATGATAGCGGTCAACGTTCACTGACCTATTCCACTGCCAGCGCTTGTTGCAGGACTGATTAGTCAAAAAGCCCACGTATGGCATGAAGGACGGCCAGAACATACCGGTGCAGAACATCTCATGCTAGCAATTATTGGAGTCTCGTACTGTGCCTGGAACCCCAGAGCATGTGCGCTGGGACTGACATCACTCCAGCGAATAAGACCATGGCCTCACCGTCATCTACGAGATCCTGGAACCGTTCCAGTAACCGTTCACAGCTTAGACAGTTGCGTGGAGATTTATGGGCGAAAAAACATCGTCGTCCTCTGGATTCTGCTCAACCCAATGGTGAAACAACCTGTAAGCAATCTCCTTCGTCAGTTGTCACGACTGCGTATCCTGATGGAGCCAAGATTATCTCTTGATCGGGACCGTCGACACCCAACTGAACTTCAAGGCACCAAACATCGTGAATCCGATCTTCCACCACTGCCACCGAGAACCCCAGAAGAGCCATACATGTTTGGATTTCTCCTACAGCGTTCTGGACTCAATAAGCAGCAGCTTCAGATTTTAGGGGACGCAGGCCAATGGCAATTGGCCTATGAGTTAGGTTTTCGTTATTTAGAGGAACCAGATGATGGCTCCTCAACGATTTCATCCAATTGAGAATATAAAGAGAAGATGGTTTAGAGAACTAGTAAAGTTCCATGAAAATTTTGTAAATTTGTTGAAGATGCGTTAATCTATTTTTTTTGGAGAGTTTTGTTTACAGATCCGGAATTCAGAGTGCATGGCGAAGAGAAGCCCTGAGAGGGATAACATCATCGGAAGAAGTGAGGGCCTGACGTACGACTTCGCCATAACGCCCACTGAAGCCCTGATCGTGTAGTTTTGTTATGAATCTGATTATGTGTTTGGGTTGATTATTGTTTGTTGATTATTATGTAACCCAATCCCAGGACAGCGAATTTTATGTTTGTTTATTTGTTTGCTTATCTGTTCGTTTGACGACTCACGACAAAGCTCTAGATCACTAGAATGATAAGTGTATAGCATAATTTAGCTATGCCTTCAGCAAGGGGGGATGTCACAACCCAAAGTTGTGATTTTGTGTTTTGTGTGTGCTTCGGCACTGCTAAATTATTTTCCCGCTAAATTGCAGCTTCTTTGCACGGTGGAGTTTTCTGCTGCAGAGGAGAACCCCGGGGCAAAGGAGAATTCCCGCCAACTTGTAGCTCTCTTTGCAGGGTGCATTTCTTTTTGCATCTAAGAAATGCTCGGTGCAGAGAGTTCCCACCATTTGTTTTGAAATTCGAGCCACATTATTGGTTCACATTAAATTATGCATACATGGCGGCTAGCAATTGGCTTGCTAGCCGTATAAAGAGCTTGGGTGGTTTCCGCCCCAGTCGGAGTTCAAGAGAGAGAGAGAAAAACCTTCGCCTTGCGTGAAAATCACGGACCCAACGCATTTCTTAAAAGGCAACAGGGGCCTGATCAGCCTCTGGCCTCTCCCCATCGCCGATAGATTCCTAGACGTATCCCTCCCTGCACGCAAAAAGAGACGGACCCATGGAGTTTCGACAACTCCGTAGGAGATCGAGCTTGTTGTAATCCTCAAACGAGGATTTAAGCGGAGCTGTGCCTAGAAAACTGTCCAGCCTACACCACGACCATCTTTGGTGTAAGTAAACAATCTTGAATCAACCACTAAGCATCCGTGACTAATTCTAGCTCACCCCCCCGTTTTCTCCGACCCCGCGTGCCCGGGCTGCTGGCCACAGCCCACGTGCACAAAACGGGCCACGGATCGCTCCCGGTCCGCACACTTATAAGATAGGGAATTAGTATTCTAATATTATGAACTGTCAAACTGAACCATAAAAGGACTGATAAAGGTACTTGTCCAGGCATACACAATGAGCTGGTGACAAAGTTGGGAAGACAATCAAAACCTTAACTTGTAGCTTAAGGGTCTCACCACCTGAATGCATCATCCTTAAATCTTAAATTATGTTTATGCTTTTACTTAATACCATATATTTCATATAGAGATGTAAATTGAAGTACTTCAGATTCAGGCAATGAATTACAAATGATCTGCTTAAGGGTCAAATTCTGAGCTATTCTTGGTCCTACCTGTCTTATTTGCAGAAGAAGTCATGTAATTCATATCAGCCTTTATGAAAATAAAGCAAAGCAAATTACATTTGGTAAATTTGTCCTTGTGTCTTTACTTTTTCTCTAACACTGGGGCTAGTGACAGAAATTACAGATAAACTAGTATAAGTGATTGGAAACTATTCAAATCTGTAACACAACAGAAGTTCAGCGCACATAAATGCTTCAAAATGGCCAAAACTGGTTTAAAATAAAACCTGGAAGGATGTACTATCAGGCTTAACTGATTTAGGTCAAATTGGTTTATTGAACTTCTGTCCCAGATCCCCATCAGATTCAAGTTAACTCACAGTCCCCCAGCATCCCAGGATGCATTGCACCTCCTCCACACAACTCCCCCTCACAGGGTGGGTAAGCTAGCCTTGGCCCAAGTTATCTGGTCCAGAAGAACAGGGAGGTGTGTTAACCGCCCCCCCCCCCCCCCCCCCAGCTTCTGGCCTGGGCCACTGCAGGCATGTGGCTGCATTTCCAGAATCAAAAGAGAGTGTATGTTCGCTTTCTTATTGGTTCAATCTATGCAGCTTAGAATAGCTGTCACCTGTCTGGGGTCTTGTGAACCCAGCATTCATTCCTGCCTGTGGCAGGGGGTAAGGCTAGATGATCTGTTCAGGTCCCTCCTGACCCTAGCTACTATGAAACCCTTCAAAGAGACCAACCAAGAGCCTTTCAAAAAGTCCAGCAAAGTCACCTCAAGGAAGTCCTTCCAAATCAATATGATTGCTATTTACAGTATAAACACATTAATGTAGCTATATTACTCATCTATAATTGATCGAGTACAAACTTCTGGAGTATTTTTGGTGAAAATAGGGTATCAGGGCTTGGTTCAGGAACCAATCCCCCATTTATAGCATTGTTTCTTATGAGAAAATTGGTTCTGAGATACAATGTTTCGACTTAAGATGTGGTTTTCAGGAACCAATTGTGTCGCAAGTCTGAGGACTGCCTATAATCTGAAAAGTAAAATGATATAATCAATGCAGAGACTGACATTTTGGTTTGCCTAATTACAGTACTGTACATACAAATGACACAGCATCTCACTACAGACTCACTAATCCCAACATGAATGCCCCAACATCTTTCCTTATATCTGGCAAGTGTGGCAGTCAGCTGTGAGATACAAATATGAGTATTGTTTTCCTGAGTGCTACTTGTCTCCTTTAATGCAAACTTCTGATCCAGAGACAACGTAGTTTATTAAATTCTGTGTAGGGAGAGGACAATGCTTGTCTTACATATTTTTAGAGGAAGTCTAAGGTTAGGAATAGATTTCATATTTGTTCTGGACAGAAAAACTGCAGAATTGGCATGGCCCTTCCAATCAAGTTTTAGTGAGCAGCTTGAATGAACTGCCACTGTTCTGCACTTAATTCAATGACACAATCACAGAACAACTGTTCCGATGGACTTCGTAATGTCCTGTGACAAACTGTTGTTACTTCTTATCCCACAAACCTTTTTAGAGTTTGTCCTGGTATAATGGACGTGGACATCTGAACAACTACACTTTGTCCTGGGAGAAAACAGTTTCTCTCAGGACAAATGTGAGGTCTGTTTGTAGCCCAAAAATCACTTGGACAAATGTCTGTTCCTCATTCTCTCTCCTCCTGCTACCACAAGGATCCTACTGCTTTTCTTATTTACCTGTCTCCTGTGAATTATTCCTATCACTTCCATTTTAAGCATGGCTTATTGCCACTATTTGTGTCCCCAGACAGAGTGAGCAATAAAAATATGACTGCACTGTTTACACAGCCTAGGACAGGCTGTGTGTGTTGGGTGGTAGGTGGGGGTGGGGTTAGCAGGGTAACAATTATCATAGGATGTTTTCAAACATATGCTGGTAGCCATAGCTCAAAGGATAACATAACTGAATGCCTGTAGCTACATCTACAGAAATAACAATTGCCAAAACAGGTACCAAATATTGCTAGAACTGCCTTGACACTCCATACGCTATTTAATGAATATTTTATTGTTGTTCCAGGAAAGGCTTTTAAAAACAATACACAAGACAACAATAATGCAGAGCTGTCTCACTAATACAGGGCAAGAATCTAAGCTCTTTAATGTTTAACTGAAAGATGAACATTTTTAACAAGAGCATTCTTTCTTAAATATACAACATAGAATGACTGAAACAGGAAAAGGTGCATGCAGCTAATCCACTGGCAACACTGGCCTTATTAAAAACCAGTTTTGCCCAGAAAATTATTTTGGTGGCAGCACAGAGTGTGACTGATAAATTACAGAGATATATTTCTGTTATGCAGAGCAATAGTTGGAGCTCAGCCTAACAATTATCTGTGGTCTGACTCTGAAAGTCTATTTGGCAGAAGGATGAATTTAATAACTAAGGCCTGATTCACTGAAATTGATAACCAAATTGTTATTTCTAACATTCAACAGTTAAAATCAGCAGCTGGACTGAGGATTGTATAATTCTATAATGCCAGAAATAGCATCTATTTAGGAAGAATTCAGGCAGGTAGCCAGTCTGTACATATTGTTATTGTATTTGCCTTTAAATAGAGAAACTACCAAAGTACAAGTTAATTGGGTATTTGATTTTATTGTTACAGATATTTCAGACCTTATTTTTGTAGCAGCAGATTGATATATGCTCTGAAGCCAGAGCAAATTTCTGGATATATTCTGAACTGATTATAAAATGGGCACACAAATGCCACCAGAAGTCAATGGGCACTGGGGACCAGATTCAAAGAGTTATTTAGACATTCTGGGCAGCCGATTTCTATATATTTCACTAAATATCTTTGTGGATCTGGGCTTCATGCCCTCCTTATATCTAGGCTCCTTTGAAAGCCACAGTCATGCATATTTACATTTAAGAGCAGTCATATTTATGGAAAAAGTTCACCAAGGAAAGAAATGGATACACCTGACAAGCAGAAATGATGCTCATTTAGGACTCAGTCCTGCACAATTGAAGCCAATGAGAGTTTTGCTGTTGACTGCAGTGGGAACAAAATTAAGGCCTTAGCTATTACAGTGAGGGTTGTGGTGATATTTTATTTGATATATTTTTTAAAACTCCTTTTTACTCCATTATTCAAAGATTCAATCGTGTGTTTTATCTTCATAGTTACTGTTCTGAAATACAGAAAGTACTCGAAACAATTTCTGTACACTTTTTGCCCTGATTGTTGAACTTAAAGGTGTTCCGGGGCATATGAATACTAGCTGGGTATAGTTTTGCACACAGCAAGGTCCAACATTTTTTAAATTCCAAAATGCTGATGATAATAAAGACTGAGGAATCAGAACTTGGAACCTTCCTGAGGCAAAAAAAAGGATTTTGGGGGGGGGGGGGGGGTTGGAACCCTGTTTCTATGGTTTTCAGATCAGATATTAGCTTCCCTCCCTCCCTCCCTCTCTCAAAATGGCCTTTAAAATAAATCTGACTCATTCTGAAAAGGCTCTTATAGCTGGATTAAAAGTGATAGCTCTGTCATGACTTCAATAGTATTAATTGTTGATGCTGGAGTGTTTAAAACCAGGAGGAATTAGCAGCTCTGTCTATTATGGTATCTCTTGCCTACAGGCTTCTATATTGTACTGAAGGACCCCTCTCACTTTGAAAAATCTGCCTAGTCATGGAATATTAAGCATATGTCATTGTCTTCTCCTCCAGATCTACTGAGATCTACTTAACAGACACCCAAAACACTGAGTGCAAAGACTGTGGTCCTCAATCTTCCCATGTGGTTTATTTCATAAAACCTCATGTTATATTTACATCATTTCTGTTTATGAATTCATGGATAGTTGATATAGGAAATACTCTTTTATTTTTTGGTCGCAAAACGAGGACTTCATGGAAATAAAAGCAGCAAAGTCTTCTAACCTGTTTATACTTCTTTCATCTACAGAAGTATATCCGGGATGAAACTGGCCAGTACAGCTTAAAAGACAGACTTATGAAGAATGTAAAAAAAAGAAAGTACAGCATTATCCTTGCAACCTCTTCTTTCAAATTAATTATATAGCCGTGTTTATAATCAGGAAACAGACAAATTTACCTCTTTAAAGTTCACACAAAGCAAACTAAATTAATTAAACAGGTTTAATAGGCACTGAATCCACTGCAAACTATGCACCTATTTTTATGCTGGCAGTAATAAATCTATGAGCAACAGACACATCCAACTTGCACTACAGTCAAAGCAATATGCAAAATATGTATCACTAGGAGCCCTCTTTTATACTGATCAATATTATAACATAATCTAAAGATGAAGTGCAAATGGATTATTTGAACAAATGAATAAAACTCATAAAGCTATTATTGTGTATACCTGCTTTGAACCCCTTAGAAGCATTACAGGCAAAATGCTGTAAAGTTGAGACCGCAAAAGAAACAAAAAGTGCAGATATTCAGTGTTTTATAGTCTATTTATAAAAACTTAACTGTTGAGAGAGCAAAGTGTTATACAAAGTAAAAACATCTTAAAATAATAAATGGATATGATGTGTAAAAAGGTAAATGGATATGATGTGTATAAATACATTTTTAGTTTGTTCTATTAATTACCTATAAACATCTTTTTGAAATCTGTTAAAGATTTTTTCATTAATTGTATTAATTTCTCTCTCCTCCAGTGAGGTATAAAAGGATCACAACCCACACTTCCTAAAGAGATTCAGAAATAATACTGAAGTCATTTAAAGATTAATTCTGCATTACAATTTTAGTCACATTTCTAAGAAACTCAAACTTCAAAAGAAAAAACTGACTCTTAAAGGGTTAAAGAAATGTGCCACATTTTAATTCCATTTAATAAAGGGCATTTTTAAGAGCAGGACTAAGAAAAGCCAAAGAAACCAGCCTCCAGTAGCAAGTTAGAGAAGATGCAAATGAACCCTATAGCTTAACTAAGGATGAAAATCTGTTTTCTTTCACTTACCAGCATTATCCATTTTTCCCTTCAGTATTCAAGAGCAGAGATCTACAGAAAAGCAGCCGGTGCTGCTCTCCTTCTCTCTAATGAAGCTCACTGCCCTTCTCCTGATTATTAGACCTTGCTGGCAGTCGGAGTATACTTCATGCACTGACTGCAGTAGACATCACTAGGAAATTTATATCTCCAAGGATGACAAACAGCCATTAGCTCCATTATAGGCTGATTAAGACTGTGTGAGCCTATCAAGTGGATACTTGAATCCTCCAGGGTTTTCACCTCATCAGGGAGAAAACAAAAGAACTCCAACCCTATATAATACTGAATATATATTACTGAAAAGTGGAAGTGCTGTTTTAATAAGGCCCTGTATAAAAGGTAGGAAGCTCTAAAGAAAAAAGTGATAAAGTGGAATGACTATTCTATCGATGGCATAATGACAAAAGTTTTGATGAAAACAGCAGTTTTTTTTCTTAGCATCTTTCTTTGACCAAATGTTATATTAAAGAGAGGCTAGACTGAGATTCATTACCTCTGGCTATGCTATGTAAGTTCCAAATCTAATGTTCCAAACTGTTTACCAGAAATGCTCTGTAGCTTTATCGACATGCATTTGCAGACAAGCAATTCATGCAGTTGAGACATTAATTATTATATTGTTTTCTAGCTAAAAGTAAATAAAGATCTGATTTCATTCCTACTGCTGTTAAGGGTAGAAATTTTCATTTGCTGGCAGCAGGATCAGGACCAGCAAAAATGAATGACAAACATAATGCCAGCTACAAACATTGTGCTTTGTTTTCTATAGTACTATTTGAGTTGTTAATGCTGAGGGACTTCTCATGGCAACCTCATATGCCTTCCACAGAATGGGAATGCTTTTTAAGCATTTTCTCTGTTTGTCTCCAGAAGTTTTCTTTTTAGAAATGAGATACATTATTATGTTTAACCAGAAGTATCTTTTTTTCTGCCAGACACAGGCTAAATGGCTTCAATACAAAAATTAGATGAGTTCTATGTCTAACTCTGGGTACAGTCATAAATCACAACTGTAGTAACAGTGAAAGATATCAGCTGATATGATGCAACTATTATATCAGTATGACTCTAATGATACAAGTGTAGCTAAACCTCTCCAACTCTAATTCTGCTTCATCCACAGTCAAACATAGGGTGATTTAGATAATTTATATTAGTATATGCAGATTTAACAGATCATAACAGCTGCTGCACTCTCCCAAGTGGCAACTCATTGTCATGGACCTACTATATGACTTTGGGTGAGGCGCTCGCTCTACCATGGTTTCCTCATTTGTAAGCAAAAGATCATTATACTGACCTGCTTTTGTAAAGTTTGCTGATGATAGATAATGCCACTTAGCAATGAAACTATGCAACTGCCACGAAGTATTTTTCGGCTATAACCCGCATCATTTAAATAACTGGTGGTGCTATGCTAATTATCTGTGGGATTACAAAGCAAAAAAGATCCTTTTTGTGTCTTATTTTTATACAGCATTCTCTTACCCCTCCCCCCCCACCAATTACTGTATTACAGGAACAGCAAAATATGTCTTTCCAATTATTTCCACCCTTACTTTCCCTCTTTTCTGTTTTTTTTAATAGATGCTTCGAGTCCTGGTCTATTTACATTGATTAGGAAGGAAAGAGAATCAACTGCTGAGAACTAATACCCTCAGCAAGAATGGCGAATATGTAAGGCACAGTGGATATATTCAATACAGCAGAAAACAAGAGGCAAAGAAATTACAAATCAGTCACACTTCATATTAAAATTATATTTCTATGTGGCTTGTAAAGACCTTATAAATGAGTAGTAAATGTCAGAAGTATGCTGCAATAGTATAAAGGGTATCAAACATACAGCCTGCATCTGGCCTACGGAGATGGGTCATTTGGCCCACAGGGTCATTGCCTCAGCTGCCGGGGCTTCTGTGGTAGTGGTGTTTATCCTGACAACTGCTGGACCTGCTGTTTTAGTGTGGTACTAGAACCCAGGGGGTTAAGTCTGTCCCTTTCCCCACCACCTTACTCACCATTGAAATCAGAGTTTTCATTTGCTCCTGGTGACTAAAATTGGCAGTGAGGGAAGAGGGGGAGCTATCAACACTGTCATTAACTCCCTGGGTTCCAGAGCTATGCTGAAACTGTGGTTCTAGCAGTTGCAAGGATTCATGGCACCACTGCTGCTCACGGACTATCTGGCCTGTAGGAAGCCCCACAGTCTATAGGACCAAATGAGTTTGACACCCCTGTTGTAGAGGATTATTATGTGTATATCGCTACAAAGTGTTACAAATGCCAGAGCTAATAAATAGCCTGTTCATCGGTTGCACTCGTTATTAAGTAATAATATATCAATGAATGTGGGTCATCTGGGTAATATACAATTGTATTCATTCATTTGGGTTGATCTGATGAAGCTGTTGTACCACTAAATGTCTTGGCTTATGTATGGAGTCACTAATTTGATGCCAGGGCTGTGTTCTACATCTCTCAGACCAGGGCCTAAAAAGAGTCACTCAAAACATGATAGGGCTTCCATCTGAATGGGCACACTTTGAGACAATGAGATGTTTACATCACAGAAATCGTTTTCTCCAACTTCTCTTCAGGCACCTGAGGTTTGGAGAACAGAATTTCAGAGAAGAGCAAAGAATTCATATGTTAACACTGGGTCTTCAAAACCCCAGAGCTCAAGAGAGTTGGGGAAACGTTGAAGTACTCAGAGACATAAGATGCACAGAAAGGGAAGCAGAAGAGAGGAAGGAATTTCCACAGCAGAAGGCTCCTATATAACTCTGGGGAAGAAAAAAACCCTAACTGAACAGGAGACAGGGACTTCATGATTTAGAGAGTCCATATGCAGGATCTGCACCAGATGTGTACCTGTGAGTCCTTCTTTCTTTCCATTATCAGACAACCTTGCAGAAATGAGCTGCAAGCCAGAGTTTCTATAAGCTTGGACTTCCTACACATTGTATATTCTAGCTACAATAGAGTCACTACTAGTCCTGGGTTCCTAAGGCAGATAGGCTACCATGCCCCATTTCTATGAAGGAGTATCAGGTAATTAGCTTATGCTTAGGAAGTGTGTCAGAGAGATCAAGGAAAGAGCCAAGAGCTGCACCTGTACAGACCAAGAGAAGCTTATGAATCATAGGCCTAGTGTGGTAAGACCCAACCCCAGCCACATGTGGAATAACCAGGTGGAAAGGCTCTAGCAAGGTAGTGTGACAGTTATCCCTTTATCAAAATATTAGTAACTCATTAACCCATTGAAAACAGTTTGTGTGGATTCTAGCATAGGTGGATCTAGGATTTTGAAAAGGGGGGTTCAAATGGTGTGTTGCATCATAACATAAGACGTTTTTCTCCAGTTAAAAAGAAATTAGATGGTTTCTAGGACTATATTATTCCATTTAAGATCAAAGCAAAAACAAATACAACTCTTCGAATGTACATTACATTACTATTATATATAAAAAACAAACTAGGCAAAAATTATCAAGTCCTGTAGTAATTAAAAGTTAAATATACATCTGTTTTTCAGATTCAGAAAACAAAATTTGGCCTTCTTGAGCATCCTGATAGTGCATCCAATGCTTCACTGAAAGTTATTTTCACAGCTGAGTTAATGCTCATCTGAGTTCATGTTTTTAGCTAGAGTTAATAAGTCTTCAGCGCTGTTAAATAGGAGCTACACTACCAGAAATAACTAACAGAGAGTAGAATTGGAGAAGAAAGGATAGCTTGATTTGTGGAACATCAAGACCATTAAAAAGAAGAGAGGGTTGTTAACACCTGTGGAATGAAGTGCTTAGAAGGAATCAGCTAGCTGATGATAATCCATGAAGTCAATTGACTCTCTCACTGCTTCCTGAATAGAAATACTGCTGCTGCTGCCAGGCAGTTGGTTTTAAACTTTACATAGATCAGCAGTCAAGGGATGGTGCAACTGTGCCACGGCACCCCCACTTGGATCCACCCCTGGATGCTAATCTGAATTGACCCATATTTCTTTATATCAGTGAACTGAAAATACCTCCATAAGAAGGAAAAGGGGAAATTGCAGAAAGAGAAAAGTTGCAGATTGATCAACAACTGTAACAATATTACAGGTTTCTTCTTAATGAGAAGATACGATCAGATGTAGCCATTAAAGGATCAGACAGACATCTCATTTTCAGTTTGGTTTCTAAAACTACCATGCTTTAACTACTGATTCTGATGTGCCCTACCTTACATCTCAAGAGCTGCTTGAAAAATAGAGGGTAAATTATGATTTTTTCCCATTTTTTTCTGCATTTAAAACATTTAACTAATATTTAACTAACATTTAAAATTCTGGCACTGGTACTATGTTTACCATTTTATTCTGTTTTGCTTTAACATAACAATAATCATTTGAATTTCAGGACAGAACAAAACCATTTTTGTCATTCAATCAAATAGTACTGTTTACTAATGACAAACACTGAATGCAAATCCTTGCTGTCCATGGTGTTATATGATGGTAGGACTGTACTTGTGTCTTCAGTATGACAGAAGGCCAAGAAGTGACTGAATGGAGTTTTCGGTTTTTTTCAGAGTACTCTTAATGTCTCAAGTCAATTTAACAGACTCTGCTGCTTTTATATGGCTGAGGAAAACATATGAGAGTCAGGCATATTAGTCATTAAGGGAAACCTGTGTCAACTGGAATTTATAGGATAGCTCTTATTGATGTCAATGGATTTTGGAAAAGGCCCGCAGATTAATACTGTGAGCAGTTTTACCATATTCACTGGCTGTGTCTATATGAGACACTGACTGCACAGTAGCCCGATATTACTGCACAGTAGCATTGCATGGCAACAACCATGATGCAAGACTCAGGTTACTGCACAGTCATTTAGTACTTGTACAAACTTGCTCTCCCTTAGTAAAAAACAAGTACTAAATGATTGCACAGTAACGACTGCATAGTCAGCATCTCATGTAGATTTGGCCACCGGATGGTCTAGTGATTAGGACAATATCTAAAACTTAAGTGATTTAGATCCAAATTTCCTTTGAACAACTTAACCTCTTTTATCTCAGTTTTCCATCTGTAAAATGGGTATAATCACCATTTGCCACTGCACAGGGGTGTTGTGAGGATAAATACATTAACAACTGCAAACATTAAGATACTACAATGACAGGAACCATATAAGTACCTAAGATAGGAGTAATAAACGCTACCACTTAGGGCTAGGTACAGACATTCAAAAAGCCCAAGGCAGAATTGATCCAAGTTACATGGTTTCTGTAAGTGGCATAGTTTAGATCAGTACCAAACAGAACACACATTTACCCTTTGGTTGTAGGGGCAAATCATAAACTGGGGTCTGCTATTTTTAAACCAGTCTGTGTGCTGAATTTCTGTTCTGTTACAGGTATAGACTGGTTTCCAATCACTTACTGGTACAAGTGTAATGTCTGTATCTGGCCTTAGTGATCAGTCAGGAATTGTGATACTCCACCATTTCTCATGAATTTTCTCTCCTGCTGTCTGGCAAAGGTGACCTGATTCCACGGACAAATAGAGAAAGGATGCTCTAGTGAACAGGATTGGGAGCCAAGACATTAGGGCTCTGACACACTTTGTGTGTCACCCTTGGGTAAATCATGTACCCAAGCTATGCCTCAGTTCATCTCCCTATAAATAAAGATAGCTGTTTAGAGTCAGATACAATACTAGCAACCAGATATCTAGGTGGACTGAAGCACCTAAAATTTCACCCTCTTGAGTCCCCAAAAGGAAAAAAAATAACCCACCAGCGCAAAAGATGAACAGGCCTATTTCCTCCTCCTCCTTTTTTGTGACTGAAACCTAAGGCTGAGTAGACACATTAATGTTTCAGCAGGAAACTGGATTTGTCCCTTACCTCACAATAGGATCTGGCCCTTACCTCACAATGGTATTTAGATGCTTAATTAATATTAACAAATCACACTGTGATCCTTGAATGGTAACATATGGAAATACAGAGTCAGTACTAGTAATCTGTCTTTTTTATTTCCACATTCGTGAAGACTTCCATGTTTGAAAGTCATTCGTACATAGGCACACTGGGAGGCACCTCAAACAAGTATTGATCTGTAAGCACACGAATAGTGAAGCTAAGCTCACGCTTATAGCTACATTGGACCGGACCTGAACGCTCAGTAAAACTCTAGTGCACTGTTTTGCTTTAAATCTTTGCAACAGCTAACTGCATCACAACAGCATGGAAAAGGAAGCAAGCACTATAGAGTACTTGCTACCCCCCCACCTAGTGCAGGTGTGCAGGCTCCAGCAGCAGCACAATAGCATGTTGCTTCTTGCTCAGAACCAATTCAGCTTGATAATGTCATTTATCTAATGCTGTAAGTGCACAGTAAGCTTTAGAGTGCTAAACAGAGAACAGAATTCCTGCAATCTAAAGGCATAAAAAACAGAGCCAAATTCTCCTTTCAAACTGGTTAGAATCAGAAGTAACACCACTGAAGTCAACAGATTTATGCCCAAAGAAAACATGAGAGGAGAATGGAACCCATACAGCAGTGCGTGGCTTCGTAGGTGGGAAGTTTCGCAGAACAGATGGATGTTCAGAAGGAGCAGAAAGGGGCTTGGCAATGTTAAAACTGGGGGAAGAGGAAGTGGAAAGGGTGGTATGAAAGACACCAGAGATGGTGTGGATAAAACATAGAGGCATGGGAAGAGGTCAAAAAAAAAGCTTGAGCATAGTGTGGAAAAAGGGGTTTGGCAGGAGATGAAAACAAAAATGTAGGCAAGAGAGTAACCCCCTTAAACATGGTGTTATGTAAGTAAACTATCTTAATTCTGAATCATAACCTTTAAGAAATGCTCACATCGAGAAAGAATTAGAACAAGTGTTCACGTCTCACTACAAATATACATTTGTTAGAAGGAAGGAAGAAAAGGAAAATTATTTATAACAGACAGACAAGCTCACTCTCCCACGAAGGAACAATGTATCAACAAATTCACAGGAAGAAGTGTGAAACATTATGTCCTGTGCTCTTGAAAAGCTCTTTTTCCTGCTTTATTTATTTATTTTTTTAAATAATGTTCTGCTGCTGTGCCAGGTAGCTTTGTGTGTGCATATTTAAATATGTGAAAGTAAGGCACTCACTAGAAAATATTACATACGAAGAGTTCAGGCTCGGTTTAAACTGGGGAATTTAAACCAAATAGTTCCACCACTGATAACAGGAGTTCAGCTTCACTAGTAGCATTTTTACTACTATGTCATCTCAACCTGGTCAGAGCCTTTGGGAGTTACTGGCAAGATAGTTTGCTCCAGAGCACATTTAAATCCACTAAGAGTGATTAAGCTTAACTCACTTTGGGTGTATCTGCACATGTGCTTTACTAGTATTAGGGCACAGTAAATTCACTCTGCTGTAAGATAGTACTATCGGGGACAGTACTATCTAACAGCAGTCATTTATTATGCTGAAACACATGTGTAGATGGTGACCGGGTTGGGGTCAGACTGCTGCCTGCCGCCTAGCCACATGGCTCCACAGGGTCAACACCCTCATGCCCCAGCCACCCAATGCCACCACCATAGGTGACTGGTGTCAGCAGCCGGGGGGGGTTCCCCACAACCAATCTCACTGGCCGGGACAGGGTGTCCCCCCCCCCCCGTGGCCGATCGCAAGGTGGCCAATCGTTGTGGCCAATTGGGCAGGGGGACACTAGTGCTCCTGCTTGCCCCCCTGCCCATCACCTAAGCGGCAAGTGCACCCAGTCACGGGGAGCACCGGCGCTCTCAGGGGGTGCATGTGCACTCCCGTGCATCCCCTAAGTGTTGCCACTGGCCACCACCCAGAGCCCAGGGCTGACCTCTTGCATCCCATGCCAACACAGGTCTGCTCCGCCTTGGCTCAAATTACTACTGACCTGGGTATACATGTAGACGCTGTGCCTGGGAATAGCTTACTCTGGCTTGAACTGCTTCCAAGGTAATTGTTTTGCCTAAGTTTCACATGCAGAGCACCCACTGTGGTAAAAATACTGGAAGCCTTGTCTGCACTAGGGCTTAGCTCTACCTTCTCTCAGCTTTAAAACACCAATGGAACATATCAGAGCGGGGACATCAAACTTATTTGGGGCCCAGGGCATGGCAGCAGCTTCCATGAAGGGTCTCACAGTGGCAAGTGGCCTAGAGATGGGGGTCTGGTGGCAGAAGTGTCCAGAGAGGGGACCCAGGGGCAGGGATGTCATACCAGGCTCACCACTGGGTGCACCTATACAAGATGTTTGCTACAGTTGCCTAATTAGCTCCTCAGTAAATGTCTCAGCATCTACACTTGTGGCTCTATTAGGCTGCAGGAAACTAATAAACTCTGCAGCAGGGTACTACTTATAAATCAAGTACTATCATGCTGTGGACTTCTTTTGTGTGCAGCAATGCGTGTGTAGATGATGACCCAGCTGGCTGAGGCATGAGGATGCTTCAGTGTGGGGGCTGCCTGCCAACTAGTCCCCACACTGAAGTACCTTTGTGCCCCATGCCAACCCTGCAGCATGTTGAGCCAGGATGAGGCAGCTACAGACTGGCAGGCTGACCCCCAGTGCCCCCTGCCAGTCAGGGTTGCTCCGATTTGGCTCAGTGTGCTGCAGTCCCAGGCCCACATGTAAACACGGCTCCCAGGAGCAATAAACTCCAGCATATATCAAGCTGGAGTTTATTGCTGCGCATTAATATGCAGGTGTAAATGTGCCCACTGACAGCTAGGTGGTGTCAAGGAGTACCAAATTCTGCAGCAAACCATGCCCCCTGCAGGCCACATGTTTTACACCCCTGATCCAGAGCACAGGTTAAGGCTCCCCTCCCTGTTTGTTGGGTTTCTCTTAATTAACATTGTTCATTTTTGTCACTAGATGGTTTGACATGAAAATCTTCCTGTGCTGAACTGCCAATGATTTTGATGGGAGTTGTCTACACAGAGGTCTTGTGTTACTGAAGCTTGAGAAAGCATCTATTCTCAAAATTTTAATGTAAACTCTAGGATATTATGTTTAAAGATACAAAAATTGTTCTCCATTTTAGATTCTTATGGAGTTGCTTTTGTTAAAAGAAAGAATTGAATTGGAAAAGTAAATAGCCACTGGAAGAATAAGGCTACGACTTGGACAAGCATAAAGAGATAACGTCCTCTCTTCTTAATATAAAAAGACTTAAGTGGTCAATAAAACAGCCTACAAGCCCCTCAGCAGCTCTATTGTATACATCTAGCCATTACATTCATTCCCTATGGTGTTTACTCCTTTTACAAATGCAATATAACATTCATATTAATGAATAAATTTAGATAACATTAAACACTTACCCTGTACTCAAAAATAAAATATCTCCTCCATCCC
Organism: Alligator mississippiensis; assembly: GCF_030867095.1. Classification (NCBI taxonomy): domain Eukaryota; kingdom Metazoa; phylum Chordata; order Crocodylia; family Alligatoridae; genus Alligator; species Alligator mississippiensis. Next base: position 123,888,430 of record NC_081824.1, on the reverse strand, counting down.
ATATTAAAAATAAATTACATGTTACAAACACATACATTAAAACATACTACAATCCTAATGAAAACAGAGATGAACCAGATGGCCACAACAGTCCCTTCTAATCTCAAAATTTATGAAAATCTCTGAATATTGAAGACATTTTTTAACAGTTTGTGTTTATGTAACAGGCAAATGTAAAACCTGGATCTAGATTTGTACCTGGCTTGTTGAGCTCTGACTGGTAAAAAGGCACATCGTCTCCTATACTTGACTAGCACCCTGACAAATAAGGATAGTTAGTACAAATGACACCTTTACAAAGTGTTTTAGAGAGAAATGTATAAAGTAAACATATAGTTAAAGTTCAAAGAGGAGAAAATAAGAGTACTCAAAGGCTTTTTAATCCACCCGATAAAGGCCTAACAATGAACAACAGCTGGAAGCTTAAGCCAGACAAATTCAAATAGAAAAAGAGGTGCAAGTATTTAATATTAAAGGGGATTAACCACTGAACAAACTAGTAAGGGAAGTAGTAGTTTCTCCGTAAGTCTGGGTGTCTTTATGGTTTCAATTTATTGGGCTCAAAAAGGTACCTGAGGAAAATGTAGTGTCCTGCAACTTACAAGTAGGGTCACACTAGGTGATTTAATGGTCCCTCTGATCTTGAACTCTATGAATCCATGAAGGAAGCATGACCTTTAACTGCCCCCTACATCTTTGCTGAACTGAATTATCAGATCCTTCTGTCAGGCATTACCTTTTAGTTGTTGGAATGTATTTAATATATTTACACACAAGAGCATTTCATAGTGTTTCTAATATTAGGACCATATTCCTGCCCTTTTGCTCCCCATTTTCCCTTGCATGTGGACTATGGGCTCATTTCTCATGTTTTATGACCTCAATTATGGTTAAACATCAGAAATGTGTTTTAATAATAGGCATGACACATAAGAGATGTTAACAGAAAATATATTGTAAACTAGCCATGAAATTACATATCAGCAGAAGGGAAACATTAAAAACAAAATAAAAGCAAAGGAGAGATAATGTGGTCTTGTCCTAAGGACCTGGGGTAAAATGCTGGCTAATGAATCAAAGACAACCCCCCACTGACTTCAGCGGGATCAGGATTTACACTCAGATGTAAAATATGCAATAGAAAGTATATTAGGCATGGGAAAGGTACAGAGCGCATGGACATTTATTTGAGGTAAACAGAAGGGTGAGACAAAAGACTTGATGGAAAGAAGATGGAAGTTCTGGCTGGTAAAACGGCACATCATCTCCTATACTTGACTAGCCATCTGACAAATAAGGATATTTGTACAAATGACACTTTTAAAACATATTTTAAAAAATGTATAAAGTAAACATACATTTAAAGTTCAAAGGGGAGCAAATAAAAGTAGCAAAGGCTCTTTAATCCACCCAATCAAGTCCAACAAGGAAAAACGGCTGGAAGCTTAAGCCCAACAAATTTAAAGTAGAAAAAAAGAGCCTCATTGAGGTGAATGGTGACATTCTCAGTCCCTCCTTGTCATAATGAAAATGGAAGAAGGAGGATCATGGTTATTATTGTTCTTAATTCCAACTCCATCCAAAAAACAGAATAAATATCAAGAGGAAAAAATATTTCTAAACATCTGCAGGGTTGTGAAGCCAGGAGCAACAGGCAGCACAAGGTTATAAAGTATACACGTTGCCAGACAAATCTGATTACTTTTTTTAGATCAGTACCTACTAATTGCTTTTATGAAACAGAAAAGTGAGCAAACAGCAAATAAATTAATGTATTTTATCCTGACCTGTATTTGATCTTGCCTTGGGAAGACTAAAAATATAAAGCATCCTGGAATGCTGGGGGACTGAGAATTAACTTGAATCTGGGACAGAAATTTAATAACATGATTTAACTTAAACCAATTAAGTCTGATACTACATTCATTCAGGTTTATCTTAAACCAGTTTCAGCCATTTTGAAAGCAGTTTATGTGCCCTGAACTTCTGTTGTGTTATGGATTTGAACTGGTTTCCAATCACTTATGTTGGTTTACATGTAATTTCTGTCCCTAGCCTAGAGCTTCCTAAAGCAACATCAAAGAAATGGCCTACTGGTTCTAGGTTACTCATTTGTTCAATTTATCTTGCTACTTTAGTATTCCATTCAGACCAGCTTCATGTCCAAATGCCTCACAGAAAGGTGTTTTTCCATTATGCTGTGCCTTCCTTCCTGTAATCAGAGACCTGACAAAGAATGCCTTCCATTCGAAAGCTTGTGTAACTTTATCCCAACTATGTAGTTGGTCCAATAAAAGATACCATATGAAGAAATCCTTGCTGCTTGCATAATCTCTGGAGCCTCGTGGCTACAACATTATTCTTACACTATCATAGGAAGGTAAAAGAAACCCTGAAATAGGCAATTCTGAGATAACCTGTACTTGGGAATGGTACCCCTTGACCTCCAATAAAGAGATAGGCTGGCTTATCTACCCCAACACAAGGAATCTGCATCTTCCCAAACACTTTGCCACGGGAAGGGAAGTTGCTTTTTAAATATTTGCTATTTAAATGCTTAGTCATTTAGGTAGCTACGAGTAATCCCTTCCTGCTTCTAAAGCTCCTGGCTTCAATGTTATGCTGTGGCAGCAAGAGAAGCAGAGTCCTGTGCACCTGGATGGATTTCTCCCCAGGTATAAATATTCCTACAGCTATCAGCCAAATTAATGCTCAAATGCATCTAAGGCTAATTAAATTCAGCAAGCATGTGTTTGAACATTTACAAAGATATATACCTACAGTTAAAGGGGGATAGTCTGCAGCAGCTAGCTATTTTTATCATAAGTTTTGCAGCTTGAAATCTTTGCTATGATTTCCCCCCAAATGCATAGGACAGACTTACAGCCAAATTGACATGACTAAAGCTCATCCAACAAATTGGCAGGGTGGGCTGGTGGCACACCAGGTATGAAGAGAATGCGGTAGGGAGAACCTGCTCCTGCAGCGCTAGCCAAGGAGCCAATCATTTTACAGCCCCGTCTGTAGTCATATCCCTGTAGGTTTCAATTTTCCTGAACTGCACAAGCTAAGTAGGGTCAGCTCTGGTCAGTATATGGGAAGGACCAAAAAAATCCAGTTGCTGAAGGAAGTAATGATCGTTCAGCATCTGGCACTTTTCACTGAATCAGCAATGAACGATTAGTCCAGTGTAATGCTAAAGCAGGGGTGGGCAAAAATGCGGCCTGCAGGCCGGATGCAGCCCACCAGGCCACTCTATCCAGCCCACAGGGCCCCTGAAGAATTTAGAAAATTAATATTTATCTGCCCCTGGCTGCCGGTCATGCGGCCCTCAATGGCTTGCCAAAACTCAGCAAACGGCCCTCTGCTTGAAGTAATTGCCCGTCCCTGTCTAAGGGTTCCATGTTGCTAGTGGTGCAACATGAAAACTTCTATTGCAAAAAGAGGATATAAAATCATGATTAACTCAACAAGCAGCAGCAACAAGGTAACATTCTCATAAGCTTGTGGGGCTGATGTAACTGCATGATCAAATACAGTGTGCGGTGAAACTCCATTAAAGCTGGTGGGTAGAACAGCCACCCTGGAATCATAATATGTTTAAAGGAACAATGACTTTCCTTCATGGAACTTGATACCTGAATCAATGGAAACCTCCACCCAAAACACAGACCCATTTTTTGACCCAAAACAAATGCACATACACCAAAAATTGAGCCATGTGGATTGCACTGGGTTCTTCTGTGAGTGCATGAGGGGGAAAAGACCAGAAAAACTAACAAAGAAGGCAGGAAGGAAGTCAAAGAGACTGTCAGAAAGAACACTGGAAATGTGGTTTAAAGGAAAACATAAGGAGAGCTTCTGGGCAGAAAGAGGCTTGGAACTGTAAGCAAAGAAACTTCCTCCTGCTGTTTGAATCCTAGTGTTCTAAGAAACAGAACTTTGTGTACCTTCTTGTGAATATGCATGATTGCATTAAAGTAGTACCTGACTCGATCATCAATTGCTCTTCCTAACTGAATCAACCTCCAGGACCTCAAGAAAGGTCAAAAACTGGTAATTATATATATTATAAAAGAGTTGGTGGCATTTCTTTCCTTCCCAGGCTATTACATAATGGCACCCTGTTTATTGTCACACTCCTTTCACCTGTGCATAAATTCCCAGCACGTCATGTAAGGCAGCCTATTCCTGTTGTGGAAAACAAGTCATCATTGTACTCCTGGGGTGATAATCAGACCTAAAAAGAACTCTGAAGTGACATTTGTACAGCATTGTTCTTTTGCTTTTCCCTTTACAATAGGGATTGCAGTTGCAATCCCTATTTGGAATGCAATTCTAAGATGGTGTAATTAACTTCTGAATACAGGTTTTTATATTAAGGCATCAACAAAGGTGGAGGAGGGGACATGGTACACCCTTCTGCATTCATTTCTAAATATAACAAATTTCAGCAGGAACATGCTGCTTAAATTTGCTTGGAGAGCATATTTAGACATGCAGGGAGGGATGCCCTCTTAAGCGCAATGTCAAAAGGCTCATTAAAGCTGGCATGAAAAACTGTTAGGTGTTTTTATAACTCTGTTGCCTTTCACATCAAATGGCAGTGAGAAGCTTAATCTGCTCTGCTCCAAAAAGTGTGAGAATATTAGAAAGACCTTAACAAAAATACATTAAGAATGTTCTCTTTACTTGCATTATTAATAATACTTGAATTATTAAACCATAATGAATTTGAAATAGCTACTTTACATTTTCCCCATGTATGCCATTTTGTATTTTTTTGCCTATCACTCAGAGCAGACGATAAAATGAGTTTCACTTCCTTTTTATTGTAAGTTTCACTTCTTGGTTTTTATGGGGCTCTTAACCTTTTCTATACTAGAATTCCCTTGCTTATTTAGCACTATGGAAGTGATGGTCTACATCATAAAACTCTTCAGGAAGCAGAAGGATAATAGTCACAAACTACAAGTTAAGAAATCAAATGTTCCAGGACTTTTCTTACAAATTTGAACCCTTGCATTTCTACATATACTTGCAGAAATTTTGTAAGATAGCCCTTCCTTCATTTTGATATCATAAATGCTAGGTCCAAGCCCTTTGACAGTGACTGACCTTTTAATGTTTTTTAATAGATTTCTCCTAGAACTTCATGTGTCTCTGTAGATCCCTATATGCAAACCAGTCAGGAACACAATAATTCCAGTTAATGTGAAACTATATTAATAATTTAATAAAACATAATTTGGCTCATAACCCCATATGATCTCCATATATCCATATGAAGTCTAAGCATACAATTCTTCCATCACAGTCAATTGCCAAGATCATCCTTCACCATGAAAAGCTCACACTATAGAATACTAGGAAGAGAAATCTTTGTTAAGAATTTCATGTTGACCTCCCTCACAGGGCTCTGTCTAGAGGTCAAAGTTGGCAAAATATCTATTGGACACCAAAATCTGGTAGAACCATTGGGGTCCAGCTCATCTCATAGCCTCAACTGTGTGGCATTGAGCTGCATCAGAACTGTACTATCACAGACTTCCCTCAACTTAATTAAAATTCCTTTCCAAGCCTTTTAATTTACCACCCAGCCTCCACTCCCCCATGCTGATCCCAGAAATGCAGCAATCATGTCATGGGATCCAGATGAAGGATTGGGATGTTATGGATGGAAACAAAAAGCACCCCACTTTCCATATGTGGAGTGGGAGACATATGCAAAAAGGGGCCCCTCCACACGTGGCACTTATGACAACAATCCAGGCCAACATTTCTGCTCTCCTTCATTAATATTGCAGGAATTAATCTATATAGAAGGAACCTTATTTGCTGTTCCTGGTATTGAAGAAAACACCTGAAATAACAAAATTCAGCCATTAATACTATGGTAATACATCTTACTGAAGGGAAGGATTACTTTTTGCCTTCTAAAAATATGACTTAAAGCTAAAATGACTGACATTTTTACATTGTCTGGAAACAAGAAGCAATGTAGGAGGAGATCTGCTTATGTAAGTTTCTTCAACTGTCTAGCTGAGTGAACGAATTCATGGCTTAATTAGAAATCCTTTCCCAACCTTTTAATTTACATTTCAATTAGTTCAATTTAACTGCTCTCTTGATGCAGATCTATAAAAGCGTAATACATGAAATGTTGGGACAAATTTGTCTTTCACTCAGCTCAACTGCCTTTAGAAGTTCCCTACTCTCTAGTGGTAGTGACAGGCAATTGTTACTTATTATTTATATTTAAGAATTGTCTAAGGGTCCAACCATAGATCAGGGGATCCATTATGGTAGGCACTGTGCACAAACCCAGTAAGAACCACAGTCCTTATCCACATAGGAGCCTACAAATAAACATGAAGTTCTAGAAGAAATATAAATACATAAATAAACAAGCGGCCAATCATTGTCAAACAGTTTGAACCTAGCATTTAGGTTTGTTTATTCTTACCCTACAACTCACCAAAACTTTTACATGCTTTTACTTTCAAACCATCTTGGGAGATGCCTCAGGAATTAACCAAAAATGACTTTGGTTACCACTGGGTCAATGTTGTGTCTAAATCTAATTGGATCTAATCTCTGCATAACATTATAACCTTTAGAAACATTTGAAGTTATCCATAATGTAAAAATAAATTTCAGCCATAAATCTGCTGGGTCAGGCAGGAATTATACCAGCCCTTCTTCCTCACACCACACAGAGACTAAACTATGAGCTAAATCCTTTTGAGAAGGGCTGTCCAGCTGGAAGACCCCCACCTAGCTGCTCCTGCCTCTGTTGCTCAGGCTGCAGCAGCTCATGGCTGGTGTGGGTTATGGAGTGTGTACCCCTCAGCCACCTAGAAGTTGACAGCACTGCTCTTGAGCCTTAGTGCAACCAGGCCCTGATAGTAGGGCCAAAGCTGCTTAATTTCCCTGTACAGTATTCTTGCGCAGCACAGAATCACTGTTGTGATTCTCAGGTTGTCACCATTCAGCACAACTGACCATTCATATGAAGGAGGTGGGGTGGGACTCCCCCACCTCCAACCTGATGGAACATTTCTTCTGGGGCCTTTGACAACCGGATTATGTTACAACACTATTTTTATGTTACTTTTTCCCTCCATAAAACATAGCTGGCCACAGCTGCTGTGACCAGTTCTTTTTTTCATGTTTCATTTATCCCATTAACTAAGCACATCTTTTTAGGAAATAGTTATACAAATGAAGACTAATCCAGGAGGGGAAATTATATAATTTATTTGCTGTATGATTTTCCTTTTAGCTGATGCATTGCAAAGGTTTCCACCATCTGGCCAATTACTTCTCCACCAATATCTGTGATTACTGTTGGTAACATCTCAAAGCATTCTCCTCATTCATTTTCTCTAGATGAAATTGAAGAAATAACTAAAAGCAATGCTTAATAATAGGGTTCTCTTTAAATGATTAATTTGGGGGAAAAACAAAATATAGCATGAAGATATTCAGTAACAAAGTAGCTTCCATTTCTTTATCGTGCTGTATACATTTTGAATTACAATTCATAATAAAATAATCTCCTCTCAGACATATGTATTCATTATGAACATTATCTTCTAAACTGAAATATATCCTTATGTGGCCCACTGAAAATGAAAACTTATTTTTGTAAAATAAATAAAAAGGAACAATGCCCTAACAAAAGCCAAAAAGCACTAAACAACTCCCACTCTCATAACAAACAACAATAAAAAGTACAAGAACATTTTGATGCTACTAATTTTCCGTACTTCATACTGGCATAAGTGTAAAAATATGTCTGATGTTTCTTTGGATGACAGCTCAATGTCCCATCCTGCTACTGACTATGAAAAAAGAGCCAGCGCTGAACTAGCATTGAAACAAAAACATATTGTGAAAACATTTTGTTTGAAAATGGGGATTTGCTGATATTGAAATGTTCATAAAATATAATAGTTTTGATTAAACTTTCTGAAGTCCCAGAAGGAGTTTATGGTCAAAACCAGACACAGAGAAAGATCCTGCTAGTCAAGTTACTCAGTTGGGCTTTGGAAAATCTAGGTTCAGTTTCCTGCTCCAATTCAGTTATAGCAGAGACTTAAAATTGGGTCTGCTACATTTAGATAAGTGTCCAAACCACCTGCCTATTGGATATGTTAGCTTGGCTAGTGTTCTCTCTCTTTCTCTCTTTCTTTTTCTGAACAATCTTGATTTCATTCTGATGGCAAACAAAACCAAATGCCAAAACCTCAAAATTTCTGGGGGAAATTTAATTATTGTTTTATGTACAACCCTCTTCAACACATAAGCAAGTATTGTCTGATTTTGTTTTCCATTTCTATGTGTGCATTCATACCTAGGTATTGAAAATGTGAAGTCCATGTGGTTCTACATATCACTTTACTAATTCCCTTGTCCCCACTCTCTGCTCTCCACAGAAATTCATGTTAATGTCTTATGGTCAAATGCATAAAATCATAAGCTCTTTGGCACAGGCACAGGTTCTGTGTTTGTATAGCAACCTGCACAATGGGGTCTTGGTCCATGACTGGGGCTTCTAGATGCTACTGTAAGACAAAAACATAGCAATAATCAATCATGAAAGAAAGATTTTGATTTTTCCCCTTCCCTAAAAAGCTATGGCATAGTGTAATCTGATTACTTATGAGCAGGGATCTGGGTTTTCCGTTTCCCATGGAAAAACCAGAGTAAACTGTGGATTTTACCTTTTACCTGAGGCAATCATGAATTTCTTATTTTACTGGAGAAACGGATGCATTTTGCAGTTTTACAACAAGCTCCCTGCAAGCTGACAGTTTTAGCCTGCAGGGAGCTGGGAGGGAGTGGGAGGAGAGCAGTCAGGCGGGGGCGCCATGTGCATGTATATACACATGGCCGCCAGGCAGCCTGGAGAGCAGTTCCCGCAGGTAAGTTGTGGGGTGGGAGGGAGGAGTTAGGCCCCCATAGGGAGGGAGGGAGTTGAGCAGGACTGGGGCTGTGGGTGGGGTTGCTGCCCAGCTGGGCAGTGCCTGGGGCTCGGAGCCACAATCTGTGGCTGCAGGGCTCCAGCAGGGAGCAGGATGGGGCCATGGGCAGCTTGTCGGGGGGGGGGAGGGGGCAGGGCGGGGGGGCTGGCTCCTCGTCTCTGCACACACTCCCATGGGGCAAAGGGGACCTGCGCCCCCATGATCTGTGCCTGGGGTGGCGGCTGCATGCTGCCTGATTCAGGCTTGTGCTCCCCACACTGCTGCCCTCCCCTGGGGCCTCCATAGCCCAGTGTATTCAACCCCGTGCTGCAGGGAACAGTGGAGCCATGCAGGAAGCTGCCTGCCACTGCGAGCTCTGCGTTGCCCATGTCCCCTTCACTCAACCCCATGCTGCCACCTCCATGGCAGCCATGCAGGCAGGGATACTTCGCTAGGGCAGTGCAGAGCTCGCAGCAGCAAGCAGCTTCCTGAGTGGCTCTGCTGTTCTTTGCAGCACTGGGTCACACATGCCAGGCTGCAGAAATGCCAGGGGAGGTGGAGCCCACAGTAGGCAGCACACGGCCTCCGCCCTGTGCACAGATGTGGGGGGCATGGATCCCTCCTGCCCCCCAGGAGTGTACACCATGGTGGGGAGCAGCCTCCCTCTGCCCAAGCCTACAGTGGGCAGGCAGCAGACAGTGGCGGGGGGGATGGGAGCTGGGCTCTGCTTCACTGCAGCAGCCACTGCCTCCTGCCAGGGGCAAGGGGCTGTGGACCCGGGTCCCTAGCCCCATAGCCCTGGCAGCTGGGAGTCCTCTCCAGCCGGGCTGGGGGAGCAGGAGCTGTGGGTGGGGGGCAAGGAGCATCAGCAGGATTGTGGGGAGGAGTGAAAGATGCCACCAGGGCCAGGAGGCTGTGGGGAGTCAGGGACACCAGCAGGGCCAGGGGGCTATGAGGGGCCCTTTCATTTTAATCACAGATTTGGGGGGAGGGAGGGGATATCAGAGAATTTGCAATTTTTTAATCAGAGAATTTGCAATTTTCTATCAGGGAAAACCAGGATCCCTGCTTATGAGACTGGTACAAATCCATGAGAACTGATCTGTAACCTATATACCATTTATTTAAGGGATGTTGTCTAGTTCTATAAAAGACTACTATGTGCATCACAAAGGTACTGTTCACAGAATCAGAGATAAGTAGGGATGGAAGAGACATCAGGAATCACCCAGTCAAGGGCTAAGTGGCGGCCCGCATGCTGCATATGGCCCACAAGGAGCTAATCTGCACCCCCCAGCTCCCTCTGGCTGCTGCCCTCTCTTTGCTCTGACTGCCGCTGCAGAGGGGTCTCTAGGCTCCCCATCCCTTTTCTCTCCAGGGGATAGGGCAGGGCAGGGCATGGTGCAGTACAGCTTGCAATGCCAGGGGAGCCTGCAGTGGGGTGCAGCAGGGGAGCTTAAAGCCAAGGAAGCGAGGAGGAGGGGCCACTTGCCCACACAGTGTGGCAATAGGGGGCTGCCTGCCTAGGCAGCTAGGAAGTCCGTGAGGGATCATTGCCCCTTTTAGTGCGGCTTCCGCTGCTAAGAAGCTGGCCAATCTAACCCCCTGCTCAGTGCAGGATCATCCATATCTGAATAATCCCAATATTGTATTTGGTATTTATTGATACCTTGCCAGACAGAGGTTAAGGAATGAAGACCTTCACAGACTGACACTCTAGTCAAAAAGTGCTCAGCTTGAATCAGAGTCATTGTATGTTGATATTGTGGTGTGTGGAAGCTTACGCTGCGACTGTTCATAAATGTACTTCTTCTGAAATTAAAGAACTTCAGTCTTAGAGCTCCACTGTGGAGCACTGCAGGCCTGTTCCAAAGTCTGCTGAATGCATAGTTAGGATTTCAACTGGCTTCACTAACCTTTTGGATCTGGCCCTACATTTAGGGAGAAAATTTATTTCTTGTGCTAACACTATGTTAAAACTCAAAACTAAAAAAATAGAGATTTCTTTAATATTACAAACAGTGGTTTATTCCAAGGACTTTTCAGCTTAAATCATTTCAACATGAACATTTCTATAATTTTTTGGAATGACAAAGGGATTATAAATCTGCTTTTGGTTCTGCAGACTTCATTTTGAAGTTTCCAAGAAGCCAGAAAGATAGCAAGGTGAAGAATGCATACTCAAATATGCTACTGAAATAGTGCCCTAGGTACACATGCCTTATTTTAACTATAACAGTTTTTGCTGAATGGCATTAAAAATAGCTCTATAGCAAGACTGCTCTAGTGTACAACACAAAAAGGGAAGTCTCAGACCTCCCCCCTCACTATTGAGTGCTCTCTCATAGGGATACAAAAATGTAGATGCAAGGAAGCCTGAACATGATGTAAGGGATGAGTTCATAATCTGTTGCTTTTAACTCAGAGACAAAACACTTCATACAGATGTTGAAAATCCAGTCTAATGACAGCAGACTTTGTAATGAGCTCAAGTCCAGTATTACCATGAGCATGCAACACCCTCTCAGTAAAGAATACAGGCAGTCCTCGACTCTACTATGTTTTGAGTTACAACGTTTCACAATTACATTTGTAAATTGACACCCTGTTTCAATATTCTGATGTTCAACTTCCGACTTTACAATGCTTGATCTGACCTGACGCCATGCCAGTGAACTAGTTTGCTGCGTTGCCCATCTCCCTGGAGAACATCTGTCCAAACTTCCTTGGACACTTTCTTTAAGAAAGCAGACAAGACTCCAGAAAAACCTGCAGCCCAAGAAGACTCCAGCCAAGAACCCTTCAAAAAGTTCAACCAAGAGCCCTTCAATTGAAAAGTCCAGAAAAGTCACCTCAAAGAAGTCCTTCCAAATCAATATGATTGCTATTTACAATAGAAATACATTAACGTAGCTATATTATTCATCTATAATTGATTGAGTACAATATTCTTGGTTATTTCTGGTGAAAATAGGGTATCAGGCCTTGGTTCAGGAACCAATCCCCCATTTATAACATTGTTTCCTATGGGAAAAATCAGTTCAGAGTTACCTTTCGACTTAAGACACGGCTTTCAGGAACCAATTGTGTCATAAGTCCAAGGACTGCCTGTACAGGCCTCTATATGTTCCAAAACAGTGCAATACAATTAAGTATAACAAGAGTAGCAACAAAAAATGTTTTTCACCTGCTCCTCGTTCAGGGTCTTTGAAAGATCAATATAAAAAGATCAGACCTTAGCCAAGCACAGCAGAATCAATACTAGGAAGGGCTCAGATTTCAGCAGCACAACTAATAATGCAAGGCTCATTACATTACCTGGGCTCAGTGCAGTAACAATGACTGATAAGCACTTTTTAAATTGTTTAAAAATACATTTTATGGATTGCAAAACAAATTACCCTCAGGAATTTCAAAACAGTGCTGTACCATTAGTCGGCAGCTATAAAGGAAACCTAAATGCTAAAAACTTAAAGTAATTCATTAATTCTGCTATGAAAAGGTTCTAGTGCTTTGATATAACTTCATAAAAGAGAAATAATCATTTATGACCTCTCTTTCATGTGAGAAGTCAAGATCCAGTTGGAAACCTGAAACCCAGGTATGGGACAAACTTGCATATCAGCATAGCAAGCACCCCATCTAGTGTATTGACTTTGCACAGCAGCAGTCTTAGTAAGGCACAAAAATGTTTCCTTTGCCATGTAAGATTTCTCCTTATTATAATCTCTAACACAGTTTTAAAATTAAAATGGGATATCTTTAAGTGCCCTTGTTGCGAAGAAGTCTAACAGCTTACTGGGCCACATTAGATCTAGCTATTTATTCTATTAGAATTCCGGCTGCATTAGTAGCAGCATTGCCAGCAGATCGAGGGTAGTGATATTTCCCCTTTGTTCGCACTAGTAAGGCCACATTTGGAGCACTGTGTCCAGTTTTGTGCCCTCCACTCCGAAAAGGATGTAGACATAGGAGAGAATCCAAAGGAGGGCAAAAAAAAAAAAATGGTTTGGGGGCTAGGGCACAAGAATAAAGAGAGGCTGAGGGAACTGGGTCTATTTAGTCTGGAGAAGAGAAGACTGAGGGGGGATTTAATAACAGCCTTCGACTTCTGAAGGGTGGCTCCAAAGATGATGGAAATGGATTGCTCTCAGTGGTGGCAGATGACAGAACAAGGAGCAAAGGTCTCAAGTTGCAGCAAGAAAAGTTTAGGCTAGATATTAGGAAGAACTTTCTCAAGAGGAGGGTAGTAAGGCCCTGGAACAGGCTACTCAGAGCAGTTGTGGAGTCTCCATCCTTGGAGGTTTTTAAGACTTGGCTAGACAAAAGCCCTGGCTGGAATGATCTAGCTGGGGATGGTCCTGCTTTGAGCAGAGGGTTGAACTAGATGACTTCCTGAGGTTCCTTCCAACCCTAATTTTCTATGATTCTATATTAAGACACATCTGAAAAAAAATTATAAAATGCAGTATAACTTAACTAATAGCCTGACCAGGAAATGACTCCTAGAGCTTATTATAGAAACAAATAAGCCACAATATAAAATGTGCTGCCTAGTCAACGCTACTAGCCAGGGTAACGGATTCTGCAAGCAGTTTCTTGGGTGGATAATCTGGACCCCCAAGAGTAGTTATACTGAACTCCACTTGTCCAAGCATAATTGGATATTAATGGAGATTTAATCCTAGTTTGTAGTTTCTCACTTTATTTTTGTATTTATGAAAATAAAGCTAAAATCCTGACATTCAACACTTGTTTCCCAGTCATTTCTATCCAACAGGAAGACTGCAAGATGCCTTGGACCTCACAAAATTAGAAAGGTCATGAAAGCAGCAAACAGATCCCACAGTAATTCCTCAGGCAAGCTAAGTGCAACTTCCCCTTGAGAATAAAGATCACTCATCAGATTTCAGTTGTTCCAGCACTTAGAACCTAAACAAGCAAAACTGCAGGTCTGCTTTTTTATGCAGCTTTCCGCCACAGACTACCTGTTTTCAGACCTTTCTATAGTCTGTAGGGAAACTCCAGTCTAGGGTAATTCCCTTTTCTGATGGTGTGGGGAGGGTACCCAGCCAGAGCTGTTGACAACGCAGTTTCTTTGCACTAACATCTGCTAGTGTCCCTCTGCAAATGCCTGGCTGGCACACTCCAGTAACATTCAGCAGCTGATGGGGAGCAAAGATGCAGCTGTTCCTCAAAATGGGTTTGAGGAATAAACATTTCTCTCAGAGTGTTTGGAGCACTGCTTGTTTTGTGGGAGGAAAGGCACAATGAGGAGCAGAACCCAAAGTAGAAGAAAGAATCAGAACAGGAAGAAGCTAGAATGAGGTTTCTAGGGAGCTCCAGGAGCAGAATCAATTGGACAGGTCTGTGTGACAGAAACAAGTGAGCATATTTGCAGAAGGGGCTAGGGAGTGGAAATGTAAAACCAAAGGTTTTTCAGGACAGAATGGGGGCGGGGGGGGGGGGGGGGTGTAAGATGAAAGTGTATGGAAAGGAAGGAAAAATAAAGAATGTGGAAACAGTAAAGTAGACCCTTCTTTACTTCCTTCCCCATATACTCCCTTCTCCCCAAATCCACTTTCTCTGCTCTATTCAGACTCAGATCTCTCCCTTTTCATCAATGCTATGTAATACTATAAACGAGACCAAACTTGAAAGAGGGAAAGAAGGATGGAGGGAGCAAACATTCATCACTTTACCTAAAGGGAAAGGAGCCAAGTTGCCTACCTGCCTAGCTCAGAAGTGGCAGCACCAGTTCCCCAAATCACTTATGGGGGACTCCCTATGCCTGAAGAAGGGTGATTGCACCTGCAAGCTTGCCAAGAACCTTTTTCCAACTACTCGGTTTTCTAATAGAAGATATCACATCTACTCAAAGATCCTTGCCTGGCTATGTCTTTAGACCAACACAGCTACAACCAAAAACCCAAATCACTTATAGAAGCCATACTCAGTTCCTGTCCTAAGTAGAGTAAGAAAGGAGCCGGTATGTACTTTACTTACCATTAGGAGATGCTCCAACAGTTGGCCAGAGGAACTGGAATCTCTGTACCAACAAGTACATTTATATCTACTGACTTGTCCTTTTCTTTAATGCACAATGGTGGCATAAATTAAACTAGCAACAATGGACACTTTACATGTGTTCCTCTGTCAGTTTCTGTTCTTTTCTTTGAAAACTCACTGCAAAGTAGTATTTAGTAAACAATTATTTATGATAATTGTTATTAAGCCCGGGCAGTCACAGAACAAGCTATATACTACAACTGCCAAATCAATGCTGCTCAGCTCTGCACTGACAAAGCGTTGCTAAGGGATGGACTGAGATTTCAGCTGCATTCCCATATAGAATTTTGTCTTACTAAGGACTATAAGATTGCTTTGATGATTCTTTCCTGGGATGAAATGTGCAATGATGTATAACAACGAGCCAAAGCCCAACAGCAATATTTCCAAGACTAAACATTCAAACATCATGTCAGACCCACCCTAAACTGAGGCTGGTGTAAAAATCAGACAGGCAAGTGAAAAAAAAAAAAAACAACCCTAAAAATGTAGAGATCTTTTCTTTTACCTTCTGGTTTGAGTCCTTAGAAGCAGCAGTTTTCCCTCTGCAAACATGAAAGCTAGCAACATTTTTTTTTCATTTGCTTAACTAAAGCTAAGATTCTCACATGATCTGATGATCTCACACACTGGAGTAAAAAAACCCAAAAACCTGATATTGGGAGTATCATAAAGAAATCGTAAGAGTTGGCAACTCTGCAACAAGCCTTATTGGAACAGCATTACATACAAAGGGAAGTGAATGCCTGGTAGTTAACTAAAAAGCATACAGGTAGATCATAGGAACTGTAAGGTGGTAGGACTGAATTATCATCCACTAAACTGTATTCTTGTTAAACAACTCTTTTTAATGCTAGAAGTGCCTGGATATAATTATGGCAGACAAGGTTCTTTGGGTGAATCTGATATCTTTTATTAGACCAACTTAAATAGTTGGAAAACAATTATTAAGCAAGCTTTCGGGTTCAAAACCCCTTCGTCAGGCTAAGGAAATTTCAGCAGTTGGTGTGTGCTCTTCCTGGATGGAATGCCCAGCCCCTGGCTTCTTTACTTTTCACTCCATCCAGGAAGAGCGCACACCAACTGCTGAAATTTCCTTAGCCTGACGAAGGGGTTTTGAACCCGAAAGCTTGCTTAATAATTGTTTTCCAACTATTTAAGTTGGTCTAATAAAAGATATCAGATTCACCCAAAGAACCTTGTCTGCCTATGCCCTTAGACCAACACGGCTACAACCTACACCCATGTGGATATAATTATTGTTTTCTTCCTTATAGTAGGTGCTTTTGCTAAACTTTCAGAATGTCTCTGTCAAAGATATTATTATTGACTAATGCTAACATAGTAACATAGAAACTCTTTAAAATTAGGTCAGAGGTGTTTACATGTTTGCACTTGACAAATTCTTCAGGAGGAGGAGGAGGAAACCACAAGGTCAGGTCTGCTCTCCCTTTTGCTCTCATGCAGTACCCACCAGCCTCTGCCTACTTCTGTGAGCCCCTTGCAGGAGGGATAGCTTCCACTGAGAGAAGAGCCACATGAGTAGTCTTCAATATCCTCCTCTGCAGGGTCTAAAAGCTTACACCTGGTTCATCCCTACCCTACAGTAATCCAGAGTGTGTCTACACAAGATGTGTTAATGTGCATTATCCTAATTTAATGCATACGTGTCCACATGTGCACACCCTTAATGTGTATTAAAATGGTGAAATTAGGCTAATCGCACCTAAATTTGATATCTGCAAATGCCAAAGCTCAACAGAATGCCAAAGCCCAACCCGGCATTTGCAGGTATCAAATTTAGGTGTGATTAGTTAAAGTGCTTTAATGCAGGTGTAGACACATCCTGGCACTAACTTTAGTGCCGGGTCTGCCCAGCCACTAGAGGCGCATGGCAGGGCTGCAGGGACTTGGCACTAACTTGAGTGACAAGTGCACTAACTTTAGTGCCAAGTCCCTGCATGTGTAGACACCTGCCAAAAATCGCTAAATGCACATTAAATGTAGTTGCACTTAAATGCTCATGTAGATGCACCCCACAGTGTAATAGAGAAATGTGTAGAGGCAATGTTTGATTTCAGTGCACCAGACACAAGTTTTAGAGAAAAAATGGTATTTCATAAAATTGGATCCAACTGAAGATAGCCAGTTGTATAATTTCTTAAGCACACATACAAATAATACCAACCAGTTTAACCATGTCTATAGTTAGGGTGTGCACTTTATAGAATGTTTTGAACCTTGCAAAATTACATGTTGTCAATCTTTAATATAAGTCTGTGCACAGAGATTTATATTTGATGTACCTACCTCCACTGTAATCCACCTTCCAGTTCTATATCCAATTATTATGATGCTCTGTACTTGTATCAATTACACAAATTCCTGGACTCACCACAAATGCTTATGGAAACTGTATTCTGTAGATCAGTATCAAAAGATATTTGATATTCCATTAGAGTAAAAGCTATAATATTCCAAATATACTCACCTTAGTAATCAGTTTCAGAATGAGCAGTGTAAACATCTGGAGTCCACCAATTGTCACAGTAATATGGCTTCTGATTTTTTCTTCATTAAAATGATTATAGTGAGAAGGCAGAATTACTTTCATCATAATCTAAGGTTGCCTTAAAATATGAAAAACCATTCCTGCAACTGTCATACTTCAACAGGGCTGAACCTGCCCTGATTTTAGGGATTGGACTCATTGCAATGCATATACATTTTGATAACTGTACTGCCAGCAACTTTTAACACTACAGTAAACTTAAAGAGATTAGTATCAGTAATCTTCTATGTGCATATTCAGGTTTTTCTTTCAAATGTCACCAAACTCTGTCATCTAATCCTATGTTTGAAAGTGATGTTTATAGCAGCAAGCAGATTCTGGATGTTTTTTCCTAGGCATTAAGATAATTAATTAAATATAAAATCTATTTTTGTAAAAAGAATAGTGTGGCTCAAACCCTGCTTGCTTTACAAAACAATGGATCTTCTCCCTATTATAAGATAATGTATCAGGAATAATATCATTAGAAAAGCAAGGTTTCCATTGAGAACAGAATTCAGTTTAGTACTTTCTGCTTGTATTGATATCTCATCTCTTTGGACATTATTTTAACACCCTCTACTTTTAAAATACAAAAGGGCTTAAAAATAGCTAAAACAACTTGCTTCAGCATAATGATCATTATAAGATGGTGGTCGGACCTGATGATCTGTTTAGGTCCCTTCCGACCCTAAGCACTATGAAAGACTCTTCTCACTTTTGTAAGTCTCCTGTAGTTGTTCTACTTTCAGCCAGAATCAGTTCTCTCTGATTTCTTACCCTAAGCCCAACGTTAAAGAAAAACGCAGCTCCTCCTCTGCTAGGTATCCTTCCTCTTCATTCTTCCTGGCTCGTTTTCAGTTCAATTCAGTTCAATAAAACTTTACTGACATAAGCTATACAAGCGTTGTCAGTTTTTTAGGAAACATCTCTTTTGGAGATGGAGTACCCATAGCATTTTGAGCTGGACCCCTAGTGCCTATTTGTCATTACTGGCCAGTCCTAACCCAGAATGAATGAACACCGATCTGACATCAACTCAAGAAGGATATGCAGGGTTGTGGCAGAACACTTCAACCTCCCTGGGCACTCCATAGCTGACCTCAGGGTGACTGTTCTTAGGCAGCAAACCTTTAAAAACTGATTTGAACAGGAAATTGAGGAACATGAAGTCATCCACAGACTGGATTGTGTTAAATAAGGTTTAACCAAGGGCTATAGATTCTTATCCCATTATCTGGAATAGCTTTTGTGACTCCATTGTCCCTATGGAGTCTTTGCTTGTTATACCTCTCAGCACTGCCCCCTTCCCATTTCCCTCTCTCTTTTTACATTTGTTTTCAAATCACTATCTCTATTTTATACACTGGTATGTGTAAGTCCTTCATTCAGTGCCTAGTGCTGTGGGTGTGTGGGGAGGGGGATAGCGAAGTCTTACCTGCTGCTCCTCTCTGCAGAGTGAATGCTGCTGCTGCTGACACTGCTGCTATAGCAGTGTTGGCTTGAGTGGCAGCAGCTCCAGGGCCATGCTCCCCAAGAGCCATCCCTGGTGCACCATTCACTTCCTCCTGATCTCCAAGTATGTTACTGGGTGCAGGGCTGCATCTGCCATGGCAATGACTCCTCAGGTCGGGGGAGCACCATTCTGTTTGTCCCTTGCTCCCCAGATGCTGCCCTGTCTGGCTTGTGCAATATCTCCCTCTAATTTATTTAGCCTATAAGGTACAAATCTATTCTGCCTTCTGCTAATTACTTCTCTTCCTAATCAAGCAACAGGCTCCTTCAGAGCATGATGGTACCTCTAGGCCAGGTGCAGAGTTTATACTTTTACCAGTATAAGTGACTGGAAACCGATCTATACCCATAACAGAAGTTTTGCACATATAGACTGGTTTAAAAGTGGCAGAACCCAGTTTAAGATTTGCTCCCCTTCTTCCTACCCACCAAAAGGCAAATGTTTGCTCTGTTTGCTACCAGTCTAAACTATGCCACTTAGAAAACCGCATAATTTGATCAATTCTGCCTCAGGCTTTTTGAATGTCTGTGCCTAGCCCTAGTGTCTGTTTCCTTTTTCTTAGCTATTCATAGACACCCTGATCCTTTCTCTCCACTGACTGGAAAAGTGAGGAAGCTATCAAATGTTAGAATCTGAAATGGGATCTCTAGGTACAACTGGTGGTTGACTGGGGAGTTAAAATGTAGGCAAGGACAACGGGTCCTATTGATCTTCTATTGCATCTACAGTTTATATATATTCTTATTATTACATCAGAGATTCACTGGATAAATCAATTTCAGTGAATAACCACAAATATTGCAAATGAAGATGCCCCAAGTTTTATGAGCTGGGGATGGGGAGGTGCTGGTGGCGGGGGAGGGGTAGGAAGGCTGCAGGGGGAAGAAGTGGGGGGGCAGGGAGGGGGACATAGCACAAGATGGCTACTTGACTCCCCCCAGCAACTATTTTCCCTGCTATAGTAGTGGGAGGGGGGAAAATGCTAGACAACTTTCTGATCATTAGATTCTGTACCTGGAAAATTACTTTAAAAAAGGATCATTTTTCCTCATATAAAATCTAATTATAGGCAGGGGGATCATCTCAAATTCAGAGCCAACTTAGATTCAAGAAAATACACTATTTTTATTGCTATAAAAAGATCCCCAAAGAGATCAAGTCTCTATTGTGCCACACACTGAACAAACACATAGTAGGCATGTCTGTACGTGGAATTAAAGTGAAGCAATAAACTCCGGTGCATGTTGCACTGGAGTTTACTGCTCCCAGGTGCAGTACCTGGGACTGCAGTATGTTGAGCTGGGGAGGAACAGCCCTGGCTGGCAGAGGGTCCAGGGGGTCAGCCTGCCAGCCTGGGGCTGCTTCAACCAGGCTCAGTGTGCTGCAGCGTAGCTGGTGAGAGCATGAGGGTGCTCCAATGTTGGACTAGCCACTAGGCAGCCCAGGCACTGAAGCACCCTTGTGTTCCAGCCAGCCCCTATGGCAGAGTTATTTAGTTTATTGAAGCTTAATAGAGCCACATGTGTAGACACTGCGACTATACTATGGAGCTAATTAGGCGGCTCTTCAGTAATTGTCTCATGTAGTTATTCCCATTTTATAAATGGAAAAATGAGACAACAGGGCAGCAATTCCAGCACATCCTCAGTTACCCAAACTCTTGATTAGCCAAACAGCAACTCTGTTTTACTGATGCAAACTGAAAAGTAACTGTTGGCATTGTGTAACAAACTGTTCTCTTTCTAAGCTTTATTTAATGCAGTACTGTCTCTCTACTCTTGAGTGACGCAATAACTTGTAATTGTTGAGATTGTACAAAAAACCTCTTCTGAGTGTTACCATATTTAATTTCTGTGCTGTTAAGTTTGGTACCATTTTACATTGTGCATGTGTTAGCATGTGTAATTCCTCACAAGATACCAGAGTTTATCTAAATGATTTCAACTAGCCAAAGATTTTTTTTGGTGGAGGCTTACCAGAGGGGTTCTGATAAGTGAGGATGTACTGTAAGCAATTTACCCAAGGCATAGTGCAACCCAAAATACAGGTGACACAAAAGGCCAATGAAAAGTCTTAGCTCCTGGTGGGGCTGAATATATACAGAGGCCGTCAGCCAATAGTTTGCAGTTGCAGTATTAGCAGAAACACTACTGAAACATAAAGAAATGTTTGGAAGCTTGGAAATGAAGGACTTGTATCTACAGTCTCCCTGTCACATTCAGGACTGCCGCTGGGAAAATGAGACTCACCCACACGCTCCTGCCCCAGTGTACTCAAGCTCCACAGCCTTCACTCTCCAAAGATGGGGAGCCTGAAATCAGCACTGTGACATGCTGAGCACTCCTCTCAGATGCTGCTCCCAAGTTTATATGCTAATTGCTGTGCTCGGGTGCATGAAAACAGAAGCAATTGGGTGAAGCTAATTTTCTCGATGGTGGTCCTACATTGACAGGGAGTCTGTATAGACAAGCCCAAAGATGTTGCCAAATAAGCACTTGTGGAATGATTCTATGGGAGTCCTTGGTAAAGTACTGGCTAGATAGAGGCTTAAAACTATGAGCAGGCCACTGCCTCTTGGTGTTCAGCTCCTCCCTTTTGTTCAAGGAAACAAGACTGTGAGTATATATTTTTGTGAACAGAACTGAATTAAAAATACCTGCCTCCATTATCAATTACTCCTCCAAGTGAGAACAACCCCCAAGACACCAAAAACTGGCTAACTCAAAAGGGTAAGAACCTTATACGGGTAAGACCATCTATTAAATCCAACCTTTCTAAGCCTGCCACTATTCATTTCCTACTTTCAGTCAGAAGCAGGAAATTGCAAAATTTAAGAAACGGTCACTGCTTAAAGCAGTATTTTCATCCTAAATAGTGGTAGAATTCCGATTTTCAGATGACAAGTTTCATTAGATCAGGGCTGTTCAACTTTAAGTGGCCAGGGGCTACATGCAGTGTGGGCCGCAGCAGCACGTGTTGCCCAGGCACCCTGGCCTCACTCCCAGATTCCTGGCCACAGGCTCCCCCTGACACCTCACTGAGTGACCCAGGCTGTGGGTTCCCCTGGTACCATATGGTACACCACACTGTGCTAACCCCGTGGGGTTTGGTGAGGAAGCAGAAGCTGGATGGAGGAAAGGAGAGCCTGGAGACACCAGCTGCTGCTGCAGCTGGAGACAGGGGAGCAACGACTAGATGGGAACCCAGATTCTCAACCCCCACCCCCTGTAGGTCACATGCAGCCTGTAGGCTGTAAAATGGATGTCCCTGCACTAGACCATCAGTGCTGAAGACACTTTAAAACAAATGGTAAGCAATGAAACTGGGCAATAGTAAAATAAATAAACAAACATCACCGCTAATTATCCTCACTTGCAAAGTTTAAATATAGATGCATGTGTTTAGAAACAAAAAACACTACAATTTGGACGCAGTCAACTGCAAATGTACTACAACCCATTCTTTACTGTGTCCACAGACAACAACAAAAAATACATCTACTGCTTCAACTCAGTGTCTATAATTTACTTCTACAAGGTGTACATTAGTCACAGATGTTTGGAGGCAATGCTTATCTACTAGAAACAAAAAAAAGAAAGGCCACAATGGTAAGTGGACTCACTTTACATTTTATTACTTCAGCCAAATCTAGGTTCTTTCCCCCCGAGCTTTACAAACATGCTTTTTAAGGTTCAGAAATACTTTTCCACCATCCACAACATTTAACAATGAATTCCCCTCCTTTCATGACTCCTTAATAGGTTTTTTGTTCCTTTCCTATGACCACAAAGATGCTAATGAATCTCCCCCTCTTTCATGCAACTTCTTTCCACTCCTATTTATTTACAACTTCTAATTGTCACCTTGTAGTATCTAGCAAATTTATTTTGCATCCGGTGGGCCATAGTCCCATTCAAAACATATTGCTTGGAGCTCTGTAGGTCAAAATGCCCATATAGTTCAGTATACGGCTTTGACCTGTGAAGTCTTAGAAAGGATAAGATTTGGAGAGTCAGGATAATGACGTAGCAGATGCAGAGCTAGACCCAGATGAAGGGTCACCAAAAGCGCAGCTGGAAAGTCTGGTACAAGAGTGATTTATAAAAAATAAATGAGATTTGTTGAAGGCTGTGAAAAATAAGAACATCAAGGGCCTGTCTGGAGTTCGGAGAGGGATCAAGACAGAGGTAGAGGCATGGGGAAAGAGAATGGGGAGTATCATTCTCAAGATTCAAAACAGTTTTAATAGATGAACCTTGGGGCTTCGCCCAAAATTGATGTACCACCTCATTTACTATCTCACAAAAGAAACAAACATCATTGAACTGTAGAACTAATCCAGTCTCAAAGGGATTTGAGGTGGATGTTTTTCCCCTTTTTTATGCAAAGTCAAGTTTGGTGAAAAGGGGATAGTACTCTCTTAGACTCCACTTTTGCTTTTTTGAAACACCTCCCCAGTAGATCATGCAGATATTTCAAAAATGAAATCTGCAGGGCCATCAGTAAAATGCCCATTGTAACAAATAATATTATTTTTTAAGTATTAAACAAATACTCCTCTTTACAGTGACAGTAACAAAATCATCTGGCAAAGAAATGGATTACAGGAAGTATTTTACCCTTACAGACTGTGCCCATGCCTACACAAGACACTGACTGTTCAGTCATTTAGTAGTTGCTTATACAAGTACTAAATGACTGTGCAGTAACTCGAGTTACTGCACAGTAGCTCTAACGAATGTCTTTTTCATGACGCTACTGCGCAGTAACGTTGTATCACAGTTGTTGCCATGCAATGCTACTGTGCAGTAGTATCAGGCTACTGCGCAGTCAGCGTCTTGTGTAGACGCATCCTTTATATCTGATAAAAAGACTCCATCCCTTACTCTTCCTCTTCCCTCCTACCCCCCACACCATTTGTTTGACTTCTCCAGCTGTAGGAAAATAGATTTAGAAATAACATGAAGAACAGAATGAACTGTATAAAGGTATCCCAGAAAGATACAGAATAAGAAACACATGAGAAATGACAGAAGATAGACTAGCATGTCATTACTAAAGCACATGGCAGGCTATGTTGCAGTTTTAACAAAGCTGTACTAGAAAGTTCTCCACTGGAGGACGGACAAGTCAAGCTTTCAAGGATTGTTGGCTTTGATCTGATAAAGCTTCTGGTTAAATGAAGTCAATGCTAACATTTCTAAAGCCATTCTACCACAGATTTGATTCCTTCAAGGTTTAGCAGAATTTCAATGCTTCCACCTTATATAAACTGATGAATCCTAAACATCCTAATATTTTAAAGGCTTTCATAGAGTTTAACAGCTTGACTTTATATATTAAAGCCTAATTCTGAATCATACTAGTGTAAACAAGAGCAAGCCCACTGAAATTGAGAGACTTATGAGATAAAACTGAGAGCATTATCAATCTCTTACTGTTTGTAAGTTTCCTTCAGTTAATTACAGAATAGCAGTCCAACTCCTTAAATGTGGCAGGAAGAGCACAACGTCTTCCACATAAAACGGAAAGCATCCCTGGTTCTCAGTATTTTCCAGACATGACATTTCAAAGATAAATAAAAGGTAATTGAACCCAGGACACTGAACTCAGGGTTTTTCATTAACTGTTCTAGGGGAGATGACTAGTTTAATAGATTTTCTCTAGAAAATGATAACTTAAGCATCTTTACTATAAGTAGCAACAAATGATACTGGGCAAATAAAAGGACTGTTATTGAAGGCTATGTTATTGCATAAGGAGTATAACGGTTATACCATCAGTCAAACTTAAGCCCCATCCCCACATATCAAAATATACTTTATAATGAGAGGTCTTATTATCACACAGAGCAAGAGCAGTGTTGGTATTGATTAAAATAAATAGCTACAGAATTAGTTGCATAGAAAACTTTTTACACTGGGAGAGGGAACTGCCCCCAAGACCCCCAAAATAGAAAACTGTTGTCAATTGATTGAAGTGATATTTCAAAAGTCTTTGCTGTTTAGAAGAGAAATCTAGACACCTGGATAACAATTTACCACTTCACAGGGAGACCTATAATTTATATAGGCTGAACCACTGTCTGAAAAACAGGAAACAGGAAATGGTTATTTAAAAAAAAAATGGATGTTGGATGTTGTTATTTATTTTGGATGTTGTTATTTATTATGTATTATGGATGTTATTTTGGATGTTGTTATATATTATGTACATTATAAAAAAACAGAAACAACTTCCCCTAAAAAGCTACATTATAGATGGGTTACAAATCTCTCCCTGAATCTTACATATTATACCTGGTTTCTATTTGAATATACATTTATGACCTATACACTTCTAGCAGTATGCAGCTCATTCTGCTTCCCTCAAAGGGATGGCTTTTTGTGAAATGACAAGGGAAATTAATAAACAATTGATTTAAACAATTCAACAGTGGATTTAACTTAAATGTTTAAGGAATTAGAAAACTTTAGGAAGAATAATGAGTTCTTACATTCAGCAAAGGTAAAGGAGTAAAACCCCTTTTACTTGAACCTTTAAATAGCCTGCTTCACACTTCAGATGCTATCTTATATTAATAAGTTATTCAGTAAAAGCCACACCCTAGCAGGAAGTTATAAATGCCAAGGGCCAGAGAAACTAAAATATACACAGCAGCAAAATGCTAACCAGATTATGCAGCCGGTAGCTGATGAATGTCTACAAAAGACATATTAAAACATATACTGCAAATGTTTTTAGCCTGCTTTCTACTCAGCTAGCTATTGAGATTGTTATGACATTTATGTAATTTTTCTATCATAGGTTCAAATCTAGAATTTATTTTAAAGCAATGTAGCAAAAATAATGTCATATGTAAACATAATATATATATTTCAGCTTTTAAATCATAGGTCTCCCAATGTACCTCATTTAATCACTTCATATTATCATCAGGGATATACTACAAATATTTTTCTGCTGGGTACAGGAAGCAGAACATTCTGGTAAATACAGTATAAAACTGTCAGTCTAATCTTTTACACCGTATTGTCAAAGTTCATATAAGAAGTTACTAGGTATTTTCTGGTGCCCCCATGTTCCTTGTACATGCTTTAGCTAACATTACGAAAGGTAATGATTCATATAATCCATTGCAAGACAAGCATTATGAAAAAAATACTTTGACAGCTGATTCTTTTTCCTTTGCATAACTTTGACACCATGAAGGATGCGTAAGGATGAAAACAATCAAATTTAACATTACAGGACAATGATTTAACTGTTTTCTAATTATTACAAAGAAGCTCATATTGCATTTTATAAACATTTACACAATAAATTAAATACCAGTAGACTTCTTTTGTTCAGGTTGTAAAGGTAATTAAAAAAAAATCAAGAAGGCTTTAAGAAAAAGATGTATGATTTGTTAGAAACCACATGGATTGTTCATAGTTACTGAGAGTAATTTCTGAATCCACAACCAAACAACTCTTTTTCTTTGTTTTTATAGTCAATTTTCCACCCCAAATTACTTGACTCAGACTTCTTGTAATTTTTGTCCTTTGATCTACACTATAAACAAAGCCTATAGAAGCTTGCTTGAAAAAGTGTGCATTTCATTTATATCTTTTCTAATTTGTATGCAATTATATATAGCATTTGTACAAACAATTATTTCACACTTCCCCAGCATGAGACATTTCTCCCCTGAACTTTCCAGCTCCTGCATCTACAGCACGAGTCCCCCTACACAACATCCCTTCCTAATACACTCATAACATAACTTCCACATGTGTGGAGAGAGTAAAGAGTTTGGCACACTCACATACCTAAGCTATCAAAAACACCTTATTTCAGCTGCATCTGCCAAGAAGACTGCATCCACATCCACCTCCAGAGAGAAAGACATGGCCATAATGATGCACTTTGTGATTTCTTAGCAGTATCACCAAAACACAAGGGAACAGTGATTCCAGTTCACATTTATATTAACCAAATCCTGGAGCCAGTTGAGGGTGGAATGGGTCCTAGATGTTATGCAGCACATCCTGAACACTGCTCTAAATTATCCTGGATTTCCTATGGACCAGTCTGCTTGGTAAGGATTGACAGGTTATACCAGAACTTGACTATGCCTTGCCACTGCTCTGCCAACCACTACCTACCTCTTCCCTGCCCCTTGCACCTCATGATGGGATATGCACGTTGTAGAGCCAACTGCGTAAGAGGTTCTCCATTCTTTTCCACCACTACCAGAGCAGGCTTATACCATCATAGCAGCACATGAGAGATGTGCACACTTGATTCTAGTAGTACCCAAGGAGCAATACTATAGTTCTGTTGAACTGAGCTAGAATAGTCCTTCACCTCAAACCACAGGCAATAGCAGAAGTGCTCAAGGCAGGGCCCTGTTAGATTCCAAATGAATCTGTGAATTCTGCTAAATACCTTGTCACAAGGACACAGAAAATGACAGGACCTCAAGCCTCATACCACCA
Organism: Alligator mississippiensis; assembly: GCF_030867095.1. Classification (NCBI taxonomy): domain Eukaryota; kingdom Metazoa; phylum Chordata; order Crocodylia; family Alligatoridae; genus Alligator; species Alligator mississippiensis. The sequence goes on along the minus strand of NC_081824.1, from coordinate 123,860,842 downwards.
CTTACAAAGACTAGCTAGCCAAGTCCCTAACCAGGCCCTGAAAAATGAGGTTTAAATGATGCTCGGCTATACCTTGGAAAGGGCCTCTAATTTGGAAGGCTTTTCAAGGCTTTTTAATCTTTTCTGAGGCTATACCTCAAATTATAAACAACCAGACTATGCCATCATCAGTCACTTTGAGTAGTATCCAGTTCATCAAATAGCCCCACAGAAGTGAAAGAAAGTACTTGAGAATGAAGGCAATATTCAGCACGATGAAAGATGATACAATGTGGACAGAAGAAAGGAAGTAAGTAATTGACCATTGTTTATCCCAGAAGGATTGGTCCCTTTCAAAAAGTATATATTTATAAATGTGCTACTCTAACAAATAGGGTGGTAGTTAAGATGAGCTGCTATAAAGAGATGGCAGGAAACCGTTACTGCCAACGACAGGGAATAAAAACTGGATTCATTAATCTGCCCAGGTACAGAGATACTGGTCTGGAATAACAGATAGATAGGTTTCATGAGCCAGTGCCAAAACTGCTTTTATAAAGCATACTATAATTTTCCTAACAAGACAGTCTCCATTAACTTTGTCCTTCAACAGTTGATACATAGAGAAGAACAAATTCAGCAGGGACTTAAATGGTGATGGAAAACACTTATGGGATATCAGTTGTTCTCTAAATCAAGGTAAATGGACCAAACTGTTTTCTTTTCCATCACCACAACTGAGATAAAAATCTGGCTCACGGAGACAAAAAAAACACAGGCCCCTTTTCACTTTCTAATACATTAGAACTGGACAGATTTTTGGGAGGGATGAAGTTATCAAAAAAGTACAGATATGTAAAAAGTTGCCTTTCTCTTCTAAATAGGAAGATCTGCAACACATGTTCTGTCACTTAGGTAAGTGAATGACTTACTTTAAGTTAATAAACTGAAAACACTACAGGAAAAGGTAGAGACAAAACTAATAGCCATTGTCCTGTTGTAGCTTTCAGGGCTTCACATTTCTGTTATGTTTGTTCACCAGGTTATTAGGAGAAGAAAAAGGAGGTTATTTTTCATGGAATCACTGTATTAAAACCATCAGATTAAAAATTAAACAGCTTTGAATTTTTTATGCACATTTTCCTTTTTAAAAAGGGACTCAACAGTTGTGTTCCAGTGTAGAGTAGCCATCTCCCTTGTGGTGCACAATATCTCTTTGTGGATAAAACACAAAAAGCAGATATGGAGAAAAGAGAGAAGTGAAAACAGAGAGGTAAAAAAACTCATTAGAAGGAACAACTTTTGTCAGTTGCTGACAGGAAATACATCCTCAAAAAACATTAAAACAACAACAGCAACAGACAAGGACAGTGAGAGAGAACTAACTTGCTAATGCAATTGAAGGAAAGTATTACCATAACAAAAATCTTTGCCACAATTAACAGTTCTTTGTTTATGGTCTAAGCAGACAAGCTAAAGACTATGTGGAGAGAGACCTAACCACATCAGTAGTCAAGCTGGGACACGTGGCTGTGACAAGTAGCTTACAGAGCTGCTGTACTTCTTCTAGGTCCCCTCTCTTGCTTCATGCTAACAACTTATCCCTTGTTATCCAGTGGAACCATTGGCAGCACCCTTCAAGAGTCCTACTAAATTTTCTCTGACATAATTTATAAGTACAATTTTAATAAAGAAAAGGTAACTGGGAGTCAGAGATGCAGAAATTGGCAGCACCCTTCAGAACAGCCAACATTGCTGGCATAGGGCAGGGAGGACAGCATGATCCCTTCTCCTAAGAGATGTTGCAGCAGGACTAGTAGTCACTTTGCACTATACCGCCCTGAAGCATGATCCTTCATAGTGATGTGGCACCTTAACAACTTTATCACAAGACGGTGAAGAAATAGCATTACAGAATCCAAAGCAGTTACAGCCAGATCCTCAGCTGGTGTAGAGAATCATAGAATTGTAGGAAAGTGAGGCTAGAAGGGACCTCAGGAAATCACCTAGTTCAGCCCCTGCTCAAGGGGAACTGAAAGAGCTCCATTTAAGTCAAAGGAACTTATATCAACTTAGGATCTTTTCAAAGTGTGATTAAAGATAGGGAGACCTGTAGTGCAGCATGCTACTAATTTTTGCTCTTTTTTTAAAAACTGAGCCTCCAGAAGGGACATAAAAAACCCCCAAAGAACAACCTTTTTTCACTTTGGCCACTTTCAGATATCTACAGTACAGACTGGGATGGGATCTTCATCTGCTTTCTTTTTCTACTTGAAATTCAGCCTTAGAAGCCTGTTTGTCTGTAAGAGCCAAACTTATACTCATAGATACAGACACATGCAACTTCTAGAAAGTCAGTGCAAGAGTATTGTTTGTCTAATTAAATATTTTTTTTTTGCAAAAATCTTGTTGGTCTAATAAACGATATCATCTCTACTGTGAGTCCTGAGTGCAACAGTAAAATTCTGAAATCCAGAAATAGAAAAGAGAATTTTCTGCCACAATTTTTCTCCCATTTGAAATCTACCTGTGCAATGAAACATTAGGAGCATAGGACTGGAAGGGGCTTCTTGCACTATCAAGTCCAGTACCCTGAGTTCGCAGGAAATCATTATGCAAAGAATCCCCAAATTGCCACTTCAGACCCTCACATCCACCTTCAAGGCACAATATCTGAAACACCAGCAACACCTTATAACATGCTAGAGGTAAAAACAGGGGAGATAATGGCCCTGAACTTGTGGGGAAGTAACAAATAGTAGATCCTAGGAAAAGAAGCATGTATCTCACCACAGAGAAAGGCAAAAGCTTCTCCGGTCCTTGCCAATCTGACCTGGGGAAAAAATTCCTTCCTGACCCTGGTGATTGGTATGATAAATGATGTGTGAAAGATCTGAGGGTAACACATTTACTCAAATAGTATTTTTAAAAGTTTCAATGAAGAGCATAATGCAGTAACACATTAAAATAAAATTCCTAGTTTAAGCTATAAACTGGGGCCTTTATTCAGCTAAAGGTCAAGGGAAGTTTTACAGGGGGGATGAATTGGGCTTCATGTGAGTGATGCATTCAGTCTCACCTGTCTGCATCTGGGGACCCTTCAGAGCTCCCATGTTTTTTTCATAGCTATGTGGAAATACTCACATGAGATACTATGATGCCAGTTTGAAAATCTAACCCCACGTAAACAAAAGAGCTATAGCTTTGACATGAAAGAAAACACAACTCCAGTAATAAATCAACTGAATGATTAAGGGGTCCCAGACTACATCCCTTAAACAGACAACCTGCATGAACCGACATGAATGTTTTATCAGAACCAGGGTTGATGTTGACTGTCTGCCTATCCTGAAGGCCAAGGGGATCAGTGGCGCACACAGCTCCAGGATCAGGCTGCTGTTGAGAGAACAGCGTAACCCTCACAAACTGCAGACACATTCAGGTCTCCAAGCAAGTCAAGCATATTGCTGCGCTTCATCCCCCTACTTAGATGTGCCTGGGAGCTTAGAAACAGGCTTGGAACAAACTTGCAAACCAGAAAGGCGAGCTGTGGAGCAAGCTGGCTGGGGAGTCAGGATGCAAATCGAAAATGCCTCTGAACCAAAACACCCTGCTGCTGCTGCTGCATCTTTTGCACTGGTAAGGCTTGTGCACAATGCTGACTTCAAAGAGTCTTAAAAGCCGGATCCAAATCCCCAGCTGGATCAACTACTAGCACTGCCTTCCCTTCTGGGGGCACTTGCCTCGAGGGCTGCCCCCTGGGCAATGCGGAGCGCCCAGAGCCCAGGGAAGCGAGTGATGTCTCTGTAGGTCCTTTCCACTCAGGGGGAGGAAAAAGCCCCCCCAGGCTTTTCCACTTGGGCGGGAGGGAGATGTGCATGGAGAAGCCCCCAACCCCTTCACTTGGGGGGAGATGCGCATGGAAAAGCCCCCCAGCCCTTTCCACTCAGGTCCTCTCCATTCAGGAGGGAGATCTTTTTTGTTGTTGTTTAATGGACGATATTTCGTGTTTCAAGCCAAGTCAGTCAAATCCATTTCAAACCCGCGAGTCGGGCAAGAGCCGTAAGTGGAGAGAGACGTGCATGCAGCAGCCCCCCAGGCCATTGCTTACCTGAGCCCGTCATGTTGACCTTGAGCAGGTTGCTTCTCCGGGAGGAAAAGAAGGCGGAGATGTCGCTTTGGGAGCGGCCCCGCGGGCCAGCATCGCCCTGTGCCAGGCAGGGGGGCGGCGGCGCGGCCGCCGGGGAGCTGCCCTTCCTGCCCTCCATGCCCCGAGCACGGCCCGCGGGCTGCGAGGCGCCGGCAGCCCCGAGCAGCAGCCCCGATGCTGATCCGGGCAGGGCGGCTCGAGAAAAGTTTGCACAGGAAGGAGCCGCCCACTGCCTGCGAGCTCCTCTCCGGCTGCCCCCGGGGATGCTCTGCCCATCCCTGGGCTTCACGCAGCGGGATGTGCCCGGGGGATAAGATGGACACACAAAAACACAACCCCCCCCTGCACACACATGGGGGCACGCCAGGTGAGGACCTTTCCCACAGCCCAGCTTACCCACCCCGTGGTGGTTATAGGACTTCGCCTTGCCTTACTCCAGCAGCTGGGTTTCCCCCCAAGGGGGCTGGAGATCAGGAAAAGCAGAAGGGCAGCATTTGTGCCCACTTTCCAGAGGCGCAAGCGACCCCGTGCTGCAGAGGAGTGGAGAATGACAGCCCGTCTGTGCCGGGAGAGGACATCATTGAGGTGCAAACCTGCTACAGGCTTTTCCTTTTGCCAGGACTGCAGAAGCAGGAGGGCTTGACTCCACTTTTACTTTCTGCTCCCCGGGAACAACAAAGGAATGGTCAGTGAGAGCAGAGTTAAGGCAGGGGCAGGATCACATTTCTTGTGCATGCAGGATGCCTTCTCTCCCTGCCTCCCTGCCCACACAACAGAGGATGGGTAGGTACTGAGATGAGTCAAATCTTCTAACACAAGCAGATTTCATATTAAAAGGTTATTTTTCTAGGTGTCACAATACATCGTGTAACGTAAGGAAGGTGGCAATGTCATACCCTCACATTTGCCTACGTCCTTTTCTCCTTGAAATCAGAAGCTTTCAAGATACTTTCCTAATTCGCAGCTCATAAACGGCATATACACAAAATGTGATAGTTTCACTACTTTGGATAGACATTGAAATCCTATATATTACAGGGTTTGAATGGGAAAGATTAGCTATGGAAGTATAAAAGTTGACTAAATATATTACATGGATTGTGGATGCTCTACTAATGAGAGTTTTATTTAACCAGCTGTATGACACACTTCAGAATATTTTTGCAGCTATTGCTGCTAAAACAGTTTGAAGAGTTGCTGTTTTTATGCTAGCTGAAGAGACTAAAATCACTAAGATGTATTTATTGGCTCTGAATTGGATAAGATCTTGGCCCTGACAAAGGCAGTGGCAAAACTCTTATTGACTTCCATGGGGCTAAGATTTTACCTTGAGATATTTCTAATGAACCCAATGTCATATATTTGGGTATTAAGTATAAGATAAAGAGTGACATTCAATTTATATGAAAAAGAGGTTAGTGTCTATGGCTCCTCTTTTAGCAGCTACTCCTTAGGAACCATCTTCCTTTTTTCTTCCATTCTTCCACCTCCACTTCCCCCTCTTGACAGACCATCCCTCAGGGTTGAAAAGCTAGGGCTCCTCTAGTTCTCTTTGGGCAAGGCAATCCACAGTCAGAGATCTTCCACTGAAGTTTTAGTTAGTATAACCTTGCCTGGACTGTCCCAGGCTATTCATGACCTGTTCTCACATGTCTTCACATAGCTTCCTGTGTGGTCAGCGACACTGCTCTAGTTTTACACAAAACCCAGATCAAGCAGTCTTGATCAAGAAGTCTCTACATGAACATACTGGAAAATATTTACCAATTGTATTATTTCCTAATTAAATGTTGTAACATTGCAGATGTGACAGCAGGCTGGGGATTTACTAATCTCACACTGGGTTTAAGAGATTATACTGGGGCAACTGTAACATTTCCTAGATCTAGTTAGTTGAGGTCCAGTGTATTACAATACACTTTTGCATACTTTTATAATCTATTAACTTGCTTTATTTGTGACAACTTCAATGGATACAATCAAATAAATTAAATGAAATACACAGTACCTGATCCAAAGCCCATAAATTTTCATTCATTTTCTGAGGGGTAGATGGGGCTGTTTTTAATTCAAAGGGCTTAAGCCATAGAGCAGTGGTAACTTAGGTGTGTTGTACAGCATAGTACTATTTTTTACAAAGTACATGTAAAAATCCTACATATAGGGAACATTTAGTTATCTGAGATCTTTTTGGTGAAAGACAGATCAAAAGAATACTCATGTTTGCAGAATATGAAAAACTAAAAACAAAGAAAATGAAAGTGTAATGGAAAGTAACAAGACACAGGAGTCTGAAAATACATGTTGAAAACAAAAAGACATCTAAACAAATGAGGGTAAAAGAAAACATCCTACAGAAAGTCAGTCAACATTGAGAATTAAAAGGCAGAACTAAAAGTGAAAATTCACGTGCTATTTTTAAATTAAAATACTCTTATAAATCAGAATCACATGGAATGCTAGTCAGAATGAATGTTGTCATGGAAGCAAGTGTTTCATCCAGACAATACTCAACATATTCATCAAAGCATATAAGTAAAAATATTTGTAATAACCATTACACTATTTGGAGTAAATGCAGTGTTTTTGACTGTCAGCTCTGGAGGATGAACAAGAAAAGCACTTTCAGTGAGTTCTCACTAGATGAGCTACATGAATGGGGAAGAATTACTTTAACTGACAGGATCTCGGTTGTGATGATTTTTGGAGGTGAAAAATTGCCTAGTAAGAACTGGAATTAAATCAATTCATTATACAAAATGTGTCCAATAACCATTAAAGCCAACTGAAACAGAGTAATCAGTTCAGACAGAAAAAGAGCCAAAACAAGCATTAGCCTAAAGGAGCTAGAAGCATGTCCAGGAGAGTGGTGGGAAGGTTGTTTGAGGGAGGGGGTATATCACCTTTTTGCATTTCCAGAGATGGGCAGCAGCATCCCTGGGCACAATACCCAGGTATTATATAAATAATGGCAAGTGGGGAAAAAAGAAAGAAAACTTTTTTTCCTAAGGGAAATGACACTTACAATCTCCAACAGGGTCAAGGAGCCAAAGGCGACCTTTTCTTGACTTCAGTCCTGGGTACCGACTCATCTTGGAAGCCATTATCTACATCAGGGCTCCCAGGCCACATGTGGCCTGCAAAGGGTTATCATATGGCCCTTGGCTCCCAAATAGCTACTGCTTCCCCTTGTTCCAGCTGCAGCAGTAGCCAGGGCCTTTAGGCTCCTTCTCCCTCCCCTGGCTTCCCCACCCTGACCCAGCCACAGGGGTCAGGACAATGTGATGCGGTATGCAGTGCTCCATAAACCAGCAGCTCAGAGTACCTGTGTGGCATAGTGCCACAGGGGAACTCCAGAGCTACAGGTGAGGTGGGGTACTGTACCATGTGGGGGCTTGTGCACAATGCAGCAGGAGAGAGGTGCTCACCTACACCTGCAATGCAATGGAGCGGGAGAAAGATCTCCTGCCTACATGTAGCATTTAACCTGGGGGACCCATGGCCCCTGTGGTGGGCTACCCCTGCTGATGTGGTCCATGGGGCATATGGCCCAGCCACTATGAGTAGGACAGCCCTGTTTTACATGATTTGCTGAAAAGAGGCCCAGAGATATTAACCAGAAGGAACTATGTCCTCTCATAGTCTGTGTCAGGGGTAAATGACTAACAGGAGGTAGGGCTGGCAGGCACCAAACCAGCATCCCATTGGCTCAAGCTCCAGGACCAGAAAGACCTAGCTAATTGCAAAGAATTCTGCAAGTAGGCAGTGAAGAAGAAATGATCAGATCAATAGAACAAATATTCAGACATTGATGGAGAGGGCAGAGAATATGCATGTGATGTGACCAAAGCAGAACGAGTCAACTTGTGCAACTAAGAACGTAGGGAGGAGTGAGAGAAAGCAACAGGAAGAGTGTTGGTGAGGGCAAATGGTTTATTTTTTGGCCCTTATTCAACTATTGCTTATGCCCAACACTGCATTTGGGAAACCGAGCAGAACAGCTTGGCTGTGCAATGTTTTCTGCAAAAGAAGGGCCCTTGCAAAGTCCTGTCAGTGGTAGCACAGGAAGGCATGCATGTGGGAGAATTAAGATTCAGGAGACAATGTGAAGGGGCGAAGTGAGGAGTAATATTGGGTATAATCATATTGCGGTCCAGTCATTTCCTTATGGCCCTGAGGTAATGGGGAAAAAAGTAAAAGTTCTATTTATGTTTCAGTCACTTTTCATTATGGTGTGGCAGAGGAGGATGAGCTGCAGAGGAAGAGGAAACACCATTACTGAACCAGCATGGTTTGGACAGAGGCAAACTCATAGGACCGGGGATCTGCGATGTCTGCCCTGGAAACTGCCTGTCAGCATTTAAAAAGGAAGCTGTAGATTCCACTACCATCTCTTGAGACAGCATCATGGGAAACAGTGCATGATGCATTCCTCACGGGGTCACACTGCCCCCTCACTGCTAAGAGTCCAAGCACAAGGCAATGCTAAATAAGGCTAGGGCCAATGCTAAATAAGGCTGAGTGCAATAAGAAATTATTTTTTTTTTGGGCCTGTTGAAATATACTAAACATACCTATAATGCTCAAGGAGACAAGCCAAGTTCAATTTTGGCCTTTACAAAACAACTTATTTGGTTGAAATTTCATTGCAACAAAAATGTTTTGACCAACTCTAGTGATAATTGCATGATTGCCATCTACCCAGGGGATGGCAGACAGGGAGAGGTGATCAGTACCATAGCAAGAAAGTTTGGCACCCAGGGCAAGCCCACCACAGCAGCCCATCCTCGCTCTGTACACAGATCCAGAGGGCACACGCCTCCCCATGCTTGCCTGGGTGTGCAGCAGCAGCAGGAGCTGCCCCCCATCCCTGTGCTCCCCCAAAATGAGCCGCTCACAGCTCTGTCCCACACCCCACCCCAGCTGGGCAGCACCTGTTGATGCCCCTTTGCTTCTGCACCTGGGGCAGTCACCCCACTCGCCCTTCCCTTGCTACAGTACTGGAGATGGAGCACAGATTACTTCCAGTTACAAAGCAGCGTGTGTTGAAATAGGGTAGAAATCCCCCATCTCCAAGCTTATGGGGATATACCACTTGACATACATCTTATTTTATAATTAGAGACAAGCCCAACACTCATTCTTCACCTGGTAGATTCACGTGCAGCCAGCGAAAGAGCTTTGCTCTTACTCTACTTCTCTTGTCAATTGGTTGCATATGCCAACAACCTCTCATCTTGTATGAAGTCCCACCCACTGAGTCTAGTCTAAGGTTTCAAGAGGCAATGATTTTGAGATGACAGATAAACTTTCTGACAATTTCTTGCTGCTGCATTAAATGGAAAAGACCGACGTGCATCACAGCAATGCTAGAAGTGTCAAGAGATGCTACCTATCAAGGCTCACATGCCCAGGAGCAGTAACACAGATTACTGCTCCAGTGTTTCCAGAATTGTTGATTTTTCCACATGATCTTAATGGGCCTTGAGATAAACAAAATTCATGTGCCCAACAGATTTTTCAGTCCATCAAGTCAGAAGCCTATTTCTATTGCTGCCGTGGAACCACCAATTATTCTATTATGTTTTTCTTAGGTAGGAGAAGGCTGAGTAGCATCTGCTGCAGGTGGTAGTGTGTTCCCTGCCACTTGTGGCCCATAATGAGGAGAGTGCTCTCTTGGCACCAGTCCATTACAGAGAGCTTCCTGAGTCTCCCTGCCCTGAGTGGCCTATTTGTACATTACAAAACAAATTTCCTGTATCACAGATAAAAACGTTCCCAGAGTCAGTGCTGCAGTCTTTTTATGGCATTCCATGTTTACAAGAAAAGGCTCAGTTGAGTGCTCTTTGCAGAATACAAATATCTATCCTATGCTGATCTTCAACAAGCACGAGGCACTGCCTGTACTCCTTTAAACTTTTCCTATTTCTGATACCTTGTTCATTTTTGAGGTTGATGTGGGTTCTCTCTCCTCAATGGCTGCCACTGAAGACATTTTGGAGGAGGACAAGTGCAGGTAGGTAGGGCAGTACTGCATTTGGTTACAATTGGGCAGAGCAGTGGGCAGGCACCAGAGCTTCACGTGGCAACTGGATTCTGACAATTCTGGCAGCTGTGTGCCCGGCTTGGAGTGGAGCAACCCAGCACACTGCTTTCTCTAGGATGGGTTTGAAGTTTCAAAACCCCAGCAACACCACCCCATACCTTTTAAAAGCCCCAGGCTGACTGTTGCAGACTGCAAAGTCCTTTCCTTTGACAATGCCACTATCATTCTTCCAGCTCCTTGGTCATCACTGCCTTGTCTCCGAGACTAATTTTCATCTCTCCTCTAACACTATTCTAACACGGAAGAAATCAAAGCCTGCCACTTACAAGGAAAAAATCCTTAACCTAAAGCAGGAGAAGCAAAAAAACAAAAGAAGCTGGACTATACGGCATCTTCTTCCTAAGCTCCCCCCTACGCAGTGGTCTCCAATAAAAGATATCACCTGAAGACAGTGGTTTTCAACCTTTTTTTTTTTCCCATTAGCAGACCCCTAAAAAATTTTGAATGGAGGAAACTTTGGAAGTTTCAAATGGAGGTGCTGACCCCTTTGAATGGTAAGTGTGGGTATTTGCATACTTTTGATTGATCACAGTCTAGAGAAGAGCCAACCGGCAGCGTCGGAGGGGCTTTTTGCAGGGGGTGCACGCGCACCCACTACGCGTCGCCGATGTAGCCTGTCGATGGACCACAGGTTGAAAGCCACCGCCGAGACAATCCTTGCCGTTCTCCTCAGCCACTGTAACCTTGCTTTAAACAAACAGCGCTAGCAAACCCTTCAAAATTATGGGTTGCGGAAACCCATCCTGTGTCGCGAGCCCAGGCCTGAAACCCTGGCGGCGGCAAGGAGCGGCCTGGAGATGCGCCTGGCCGGCCTGCAGCCAACACCACCCTCTCCAACACCGGAGCAAGCCCCTCGCGGGGGCGGCGAGGAGAACCGCGCACCTGGAGCCCCATAACCAACACGGGCGGCAGATTGACCTCCTTGATTTGAGTACACCAACTAGATCGCTCACTTGGGACACGCACAATTTTCCTAAAAAACACATTTGTGAAAAACAAAGTATGTAAAAAAAAAACCAAAGCAGCAAACCCTGCCCCCGCGGGCAGGGCAAGGCGGCAGAAGCACGGAGCTGCTCCCCCCTCCGGTTCCCCGCAGCCTCCGCCCCGGTCAGCTGACCGCTGTCATATGAGGCAGCCCCGCGCCCGCGCTCCGGCAGCCCAGCCCGGCCGCCGGCTGTCCCCATGCAGCTGCTACTGCTGGTGCCGCTGCTCGGCGCCCTGCTGCCGGCCCAGGCGCGCTACGACCCCACCTGGGAGTCCCTGGACGCCCGCGCCGTGCCCGCCTGGTTTGACGAGCTCAAGTTCGGCGTCTTCATCCATTGGGGCGTCTTCTCGGTGCCCAGCTTCGGCAGCGAGTGGTTCTGGTGAGGCCTCCATGCCGGGGGCTGCCCCCCCTGCCCTTTTCCCCTTCCTCTTCCTCTTCCACCCTCGCTGTCCCCCTTCCCCTTGGCCCCAGGCAGCTGCACCCGGCAGGAAACAACCTTTCCTTCTTCTCTTCCAGCTCCACCACCCACCTCAGGACACCTTATCAGGTCCCCCTCGCCTTTCTCACCCTGTGGGCTCGCAAGAATCTACGAAAGGGTGGCCGTCATAGAGGACAGTCCAGTTGTCCTCTGTTGATATGGAACTTGACCCCTTGATGTCCTCTGTTTTTCTTTTTAAGAAATAAAGGCATCAGGCCTTGTATCAATAGAGGACAGAGTTGCAGAAAACTGGAACGTCCTCTGTGATGGCCACCCTCACCACCTATGGGGATCTCATCAGGTCCCCTAGCATTTCTCAACCTGTGGGGTGTCAGGAATATATGAAAGGGTGGTGAATAGGGTGGCCATTATCGAGGACAGCCCAGTTGTCCTCTATTGATACAAAACCGGATGCCTTTATGTCCTGTTTTTCTCATCAAGAAATAAGAAATAAAGGCATGGGGTTTTGTATTAATAGAGGACAGAGCAGCAGAAAACCAGAATGTCCTCTGTGATGGCCACCCTAGCGTTTCTTAACCCATGGGGTTGCAAAAATATACAACAGGGTGGTGAACAAGCTTGGAAAACAGATCGAGGCAGGCAAGGTTCTGCCCATGTCCTTAGACCAACAGGGCTGCAACCGAAAACCCTGCAAAAATGGATCAACACACTGGATTTTTCTTTAAAGGAGGAAAATGTGGGAAACTGTGGCTTTCCCCTGCAGGCTGGTAGAGTTTCAGCTTGCAAGGGGCTGCTTGGGGGGGCCCCCCATGCCCCGCACACTGGGGGCCTGGGGGTAGTGGGTTGGGAGCGAGGGGCACTGGGTCTGGACTGGCCTTTGATGTCCTGGCCTCTGATGGCCAGGACAAATGGGTCCTGGTACAGTGGTCCTCCAGTACAAAAATGGTTGAGAACCACTGACCCCTGCTCAAGGCAGGATCATCCCTGACTGCACATCTGTTTGACCTGTTTGTGGATGTTTCCAAGGACACGGATTCCACATTCTTCTCCCCATTCTGATGCCTGCCCACCCTCATAATCAGAAAGTTCTTCCTCATCTCCAGTCTAGACTTCCCCAGCTGCAGTTTGTCTCTGGGAAGCCACATCTGACTCCCCCGGGGCAATCTGGAGGCTCCCTGCTTTGGAGAGGGTTTGAAACCCAATCTAGATGGGAAGGGATCTAGAACTTGGAAAAAGGTGGTGCCCGCGGTGAGGTGCCTCAACCCATATAACACAACACCTGTTTTTCTCCAGATAAACTCAAAACTTGCCTCCTACACTGGGGGCCAAGGGCTGGGCTATTTGGTTTAAGGGTGAAGCAAAAGGAAATGAAGCTGTACTGGAATGAGTAAAAAACAATCTGCAGGTCTGTAAAATAGGAACTTTGTTACCAAACAGCAGTGAAGGCTGGCTTGATTGTGGTGGCATGTTGAGACCATTAAAAAAAAAAAAAGAGAGGGTTGTTAACATCTGTGGAATTAGAGTGTAGGAGGAATCAGATAGATGGCAGTGAGCCATGAAGTGACTCCCTCAGCACTGCCTGACTAGAAATGTTGCTGTCACTGCCAGGCAGGTGGCTTAAATTTTGGGTGGAACAGGAATCAAAAGGAGGTCACCCCGCTAGATCCAACCCTGTAAATATTTTAGTGATAAATGAGGGGAAGTGTAAGCTTCCTACCAGAGCCCCCTTGAACTCAAGGGGATGCCTGTCCCCACTTAAGTGCCTTTTCCACTTGCCTATTTCTTTCAGCTTCTCCTATGGCCTGCCTTTCAAGCCCTTTTTAAGAGGTAGAGACAAATATTCAAGATGCTCCCGTATCTCTAATGGACTGAACCTACACAACAAATCAGAGCAACTCCAAGACTATGCTTGCATATACTTGCTTTACATAACCCAAGACTTTGGCTTGAGCCCTTGTTTAGCCAATTCATAAAAATAGAGGCTTTTGTTTGGCGGCAGGTGTGGTTTTCAAAATTGCACTTTCCACAGCAAGAAAACCCTGCTTCTCAGTCTGCAAAGACGTACGTGTGAATTAAGTTGCAGACATGTGTGAGTGTTCACACGATTAAGCCTGTTGTCTGGTGCACCAGTTTGCTATTTCCATACCACACCAGCCACAAATTTCTGTGTGACCCTGAGCAAATCACGGAACTGTTCTGGCATTTATACAACAGAGGCAATGACACTTCTCCCACGGGGTTATAACCTAGTTTCAGTCAAAGTCAGAAGAACATATATTCAGAACTTGATCTTTCTCAAGGCAGAATTTGACCTACGTGTATTAGACGTACAGGGAAAGCTTTTTAAGAGTCCTTTGATGTGGGCTCCACTTTACTCACAATGTTAATTTTGGAAAAAGAACAGAGGTGATGCCTTGACTTTCTTTGCAGGGTACAACTGAATAGACCGTTCTTTGCTTAGTAGAGTTTAAAATAGTCTTCACTGAGATGCTGCTTCTAGTTTTGGGTATGTTAAGACTGCATTTAATTCCTGAAATGGTCTTGTGTCTGACATTGAACAAAAAGGGTCTCTGCAATTATATATATGCCAAAGGTAGAAGAGTTTTGATCATGATACAGATCCTTCCAAAAGACATGATATAATCATCATTATGGTAGAATCATCATTGCTAAAATCCTTCATAAGTGTCTTAACCATGCATGTTTAACAACCAACAAAAGTACTCCACTATTGGGAAATAAAGACTTCCAAAGTGTTTGTAGGCATTTTGTGCCAGCTGTTCCCAAACATAAGACACTGAAGGGATGAGCCATTGGTTTTAAGTGGACTGCAGTTGCATAAAGTTAGAGTACAGCCTATTAATTGTAGTCTTATTAGACACCTCTCCCCTGATAAAAGACTTTCTTGTGTAGGGCTTGGTTTCTGTCATGCATGGACATAGAAAATAGTACAAGATTAAAATAAACTCATTTTAACACAGTATATGGCGTTGCCCCTTATATTGTATTTGAACTGTTGCCTGTCCGGTTTTTATATAGGTGTAAATGTTGACTTCAGGTAGCATTTGTGACAGATGTTGGTGTGGCTCTCGGTTCCTGACCTGTTTGCTCGTACCAGCTCTTGTTTCTGGACTGAATCAGTTCTAACTTCCTCAGATCCATCTCTACCTTTCTTTTCTCCATGGTACTCAGCACTTTTAATGTTGTTCTGGAAATGTGCATGACAAAGGGGAAGAGGAAAGAGGAAGGTGTCTGCTTTTGAATTTGAAATACTTCATGATTGCAAATATTTCCCCCACTTCCTTTTCAGAAGATGATTTTTGGGGAGTGTGGGGGTAGGGAGGGGAACAGTTCTTTTCTTATTGACTTTTACTCACACAGGGTCAAATTTCTACATATGTATAAGCACAAATTCTGTTCTCAGTTGTATCTTTGTGGGGTGACTTCACTGGTATCACTCCAGATTCTGAAGCTGGCCTGGGAATTTAAACTTTTTTTTTTTTTTAATTGAAAAATCCTTTTCTTCCTCATTTTGTGTTTGAATTCACACAAGTCTAAGCCTACCAGCTTAATCTCAATTTGCAGAAGCCTAAGCCACTCCATATTCTTAACCATTCAAGTACTTACTGTTAGCTGTAGCATTTACTTCTGTGAACAGATCCCTGCTATTTTTTCTGAGATGGTAAGCAATAGATCTGTTTTTGGAGTTGGTAGAGCTGGGGATATAATCAGGCTGGAAAATGGATAGGTGTTGGAGCAGTTGTGCTGTGGAGTTGCAGGTGGTGCAGTAACATGGATATCATCCATAGCAGCTGCCACAAACTGGGGGGCTCTTAAAGAGGCGGGGGCAAAAAGGCATATTGGGCATTCAGCTCTTCTTGGACAGGTGGTGCAGGAAAAGAGCACTAAACCACGTGGGCTCAGAAAAAGGATGGTCCTAAAGCATTGGCACTCCAGGTAGTGAGTGGCCTGTGTGGTTTATACCTCCTACCACCTTTATATGATCAGTAGTGAGTTTTCAGGACTTGGGTCCTATATAATATTCTCTGCATGTTCCCCAGTCCTATCAACACAGCTCAGAATGAAATACTGGGAAATCTGTATAAAGAGAAAAGTAGAGCTGGGTGGCTCTACTTGGCAAAACTGTTACAGTCTGAAGGAGTTTTATTTCATTTCCAGTGTCCTTCTACCACAGCTTTATCTCAATGGGTACTGCTGGTTAGAATATTAAAACAGAATTTGATTATTGAATTCTCTAGTGCTGAAAAATATTGTTGGCTGATTTTATTGTGTATTTTGTAGGTGGTATTGGCAGAAAGAAAGGAGAAAGTCCTATGTAAAATTTATGGAGGATAATTACCCTCCTGGGTTCAGGTATGAAGATTTTGTCCCGTTGTTCACAGCAGAGTTCTTTGATTCCAACCGCTGGGCAGATATTCTGGAAGCTTCCGGTGCAAAATACGTTGTCTTGACTTCAAAACATCATGAAGGTAAATGGGATACATATATAAGACCTGGTAATAGTTGCAGTGAATAGTTCATTTATTTGAGCTGAACAGAAAACTGGGGAACTCTCCTATCTAGCTGGATAAATGTTCCTGGCAAGGATCACAGGAGGCCCAAATCTCACATAAATAGGCATGGTCATAGAGGCTGCCTATACATGTGCTCGGAAGTGGAGGTGCCATTTTAATTAGAGGAGTTCCTGGACAGCTGCTCTAATTGAAACAGATCACTGTCAGGTGTATTAAGCCCCCCTGCATTTCAAAATGGCAGTGGGTGAAGCAATGCTGGAGCATTTTAATTAGAATGCAAATGAGACTCAATTAATTAGAGTCTGCTCCAATGTGTTCCCATTAGAATGCGAACAAGCACGTCTGTTTAACAGCCAGAGACTGGATAAAAGGAGAAGTTGGCTGTCGCATTCTTCCTTGTGCTACAAGAAGCTGAATGGTTGCAGTGGCTGAAGCTGAGGGTACTACAAAGCTTCCTACAGCTGCTCCACAAGCTATTTCTTTCTGAGTTTTGTATCATTTGGCACAATAATTTTTTTTGTTTGGGCTACAGGAGTAAATTGTGGGATGTTTTATAGATAATATTACTGTGTGTAAAGGATTTATTAGCTCTGTACATTTTTATCTGTGTATAGAATTATAGAAAAGTAGGGCTGGAAAGGGACCCTTGGAGTTCATCTAGGCCAACCCCACACCAGAAGCAGGATCATCCCTATCCAAACCATCCTATGCAAATCCATTGTCTAGTCTATTAGTAAAACTAAACAGTCAACCCTGACACAACCACAAGGGATAAAGCCCTAACCTGCCATAGGTAAAGCAGGGGGATGACAGTGGCCTGTGTCCTGTAATACATGCATTACTGTATGTTGTTGGGAGTTGATTACAAATTTTAAAAAGTGTACAACTATCAATGTTAGTATCTTAATCTCTGTCTACCATCTAAGTGGAGAAAGTAGACAAAGCAGAATTACTCTTGCTATTTTATAGTTGGGGAACTGAGACAGATTTACAAGAGTTGCCCAAGGTCATGCAGGAACTCTGCAGAAAATGACAAGACCATATTTCCTCTTACTGTGACCTTTTGGTGAATTGTATTAAGGTGCTACTTGTCTGCCATTCAACCAGCTGCACCAACATGAACAAATCTTTATGTTCAAAGGCCTCTTATCTCAGGATATCTGAACATTTCACAAACCTAATTGTTTTACAGCATCATGGCAAACATTCTCACAGACGGGGGTAAAATTACTTACAGGGTGTTAGATGAACAAGTACTGGAACTCTAAACAACTTGGTAGGTTTGTGCCTGTTCCAAGTAGAAGGAAAATATTGTAATGATATGACAGAGCACTGGGCTATTGTGCCTCAATGTAGAGACTATTCTAGGAGTAAAGGCACAGGGCTCATGAGCACTATTCATGCTCTGACCAGGCAAAATTCTGACCTATGAAAGTTTATGTCAAAACTCCCATTGACTTAGGTGGAAGCAAGCTGTTATGCAGGTTCTTTGGCTTTGGGGGGTGAACTTTAACCTTTTTGCCTCAGTAAACTGGGGATAATAATATTTACCTAATTCATAAAGGTGTAAGATTTCTTAGCTAATATTTGTAAAACATTTTGAAATTCAAAGGTAGCTACACTGACTATGGTCTGTTCTGCTTGCAGTACTTTATAATTGTTCCTTGTTAATCTCTCGCTTTCTGTGTTTAGGTTTTACTTTGTGGGGATCCAAATATTCTTGGAACTGGAATGCTGTAGATGTTGGACCTAAACGGGACATCGTGGCTGAGCTAGCAGCATCTATTAGAAACAGGACAGACTTGCGCTTTGGGCTATATCACTCTCTGTTTGAATGGTTCAATCCCCTTTTCCTGGATGATGCCTCCAATATGTTCAAGACGAGAACATTTCCAACTTCTAAGTCATTGCCTGAGCTCTATGAGATTGTTAATAAATACCAACCAGAGATCCTTTGGTCAGATGGGGATGGTAATGCACCAGATACTTACTGGAACAGCACTGGTTTCCTAGCCTGGTTGTACAATGACAGGTATATAATGAACCACCTTTTTAACCATATATTTAACCCCTGCAATTGGGACTCTGACCAATCTTTAGCTTCTTTCTCTCTCAGTATATATTATTTCAGTTGATGAGAATATAACTCTACTGGCTTCCACTTAATTTCCCAGCATGTAGGAATCAAATTATTAGACCTGGATGAAAAGTTATGAAAATGATGCGCCTTCTCCCCCAATCCCCCACCCTTCGATAAAAAAATGTATAGGCTTACAAGCTATTCCATTAAGATGGTATAGTCATTCTCTCTCGTGCTTGCTCTCTCTCTCAACCATTGTCCTGGAAATTAAAATAATCTACAATACTGGTGAAGAGGGTGGTTGGAAGTTTTAGGAATATAGTCAGGAACTGCTCTTCACAGATTGGGCCTCTGACCCTGCACATAAAACAAAATCTATGTTCAGGCAAATCTCCCATGAGCATCAACAGGAAACTTGTCTTGGGTATGAAGGGCAGGTTTGGGTCTTTAGCACTGATATCAAGATTGCTCTTGGTTCAGGTCTCTTGCCCATTTCCATTATGTACTGAAGAAATTTAGGAAGTGTTCTACCTCTGAGTTTTTGGAGGGAAAAAGATTAAAGAAGTGGTTTATTTTTTATTAAAAATTGTAAATGCTTATTCAGAACTTCTCTAATTTCAGCCCAGTTCGGGATACAGTGGTAACAAATGATCGCTGGGGAGCTGGCAGCATTTGTAAGCATGGTGGATACTACACCTGTAGTGACCGCTACAACCCAGGACACCTTCTGCCTCACAAATGGGAGAACTGTATGACCATAGACAAGTGGTCATGGGGTTACAGGAGGAATGCGCAGCTACGTGATTACTTAACAATTGAAGAATTGGTGAAGGTACAGTAAGCCAAAGAGATGTACACACTATTTGCTCCTCATTTCTGATTTATTTTAGTTCAGTGTCATGGTAAAACTTGAATTGCTGTGTAACCTCATTGGCCGCATCCAGATGAACATGGCTGTGTGGTATGTGGTGCCACAAACATATCTGTGGCACCACATACTGCACATTCAGATGTTCTCTGGGCTGCAATGGAGCGCTGCCTGTGTGTGTGCTGCTTCATGCTTTGTTTTTTTTCTGGTTTTTTTTTGTTTTTTTTTTTGGGGGGGGGGTTACTCCTGGGTTCAAAAAAACCTGTGAGGGGAGGAAAAAAATGCAGAGCAGCGCATGTGTGGGCAGTGTGCGTGGCTCAAAAACAGAGCTGGGCCACCTGGAGCTGTGCTGCGGCTGCTGGCTAGGCTCTGTATGGCAGAATTGCTGCTGCTGCAGCCCCAGGAGGCCCTCAGGACCCCAGGTAAGGCTGCTGGGGCCAGCCTGCTGCTGAGGCCGGCCCAGTGCTAGCCCCAGCCTCACCTACCCCACCTAGGGTAACTTGCTATGTGCCAAAGTGAACATGGCACATGTGTTCCCCAGGGAACACAAGTAGCGGTGGTGCATGGTGTGCTGCCACTACCTGGCTCCGGGGAATCAAATATCCATGCTCATGTGGACACGGCCATTATGGTCATTTTCTCTTAATGCGTTATCAAATTCAGTTCAGTACTGGTTCTGTTTTAAACATGCATATCATTTGATTTGATTTTTCTCTTTCTTACATTAGTTTTACAGTAGTGTAACTCAGTTGAATCACTTTGAATTATTCTACATTTACACATGTGTAACAGGGATGAAAATCAGGTCATAAATTCCTCTGTCTTTTTTATTTTTATAAATGCTAAAGGCAAGCTTTACCTCCTCTTTCCATCCTTAAGGCTCTATCTATATTCTTTACTCATGGAGGTAAATTTGTAAGGTAATAGAGATTATAATAGGTATGACATGTTTTATTTCGTGTTGTCCTGAGTATTTTATGTAAATTGCATACTAAATATTTTCAGTATTTAAGTGCAAAAAAGATATCCTTGTTTCTGCACCTGTTCTGTATCTTCTAGAACAGGGGTTCCCAGCTGTAGCATGCATACCCCTGTGGGTATGCAAGACACCTTTGGGGGTTATGTGGGAGAATTTGTGTAGTGGCAGATTAAATTTTCATTATAATAATAATTGGCATTTAAGGGGCTAAAATATAAAATGCATGCTAGTAGGGGAACCCAGGAAGCTGGTAGATCTGGAAGGGGGGTACGCAATAAGTAAAAGTTTGGGAGCCTCTGTTCTAGAATATTCCATCTGCTACTATTGGGCTTTTGTACATGCCACAAAATTGGCCTTTAAAGCAGCTTAAATGCCCTTTTGCATCACTTTAATGGCATTGCTGTTTGCATGCTCGGTGGCGTATTCTGCTTTAAATGACTTTGGTACGTAGCAAGATAAAACACCTCCAAGGTGTTTTAGTTTGCTACCTAACAAAGTATAACAGTGCACGGGGTGCTGGAACCTAACTTGCTCAGGGCTTGGTGGGACCTGCACAGCTCAGGGGCTGTGGGGACCCAACAGTATCCTGTGCAGGCAGGTTCCACTGAAATTAAAAAAATAAAGGTAGTGAGCCTGATCTCTTCCCCCTGCCCACTCCCTGGAGCCTGCCTGCCAGCACTGTGCCGGGGCATAGTGCTTCCCTCTGTGGGGGCCAGTGCTTCCCTCCACAGCTGCTGCGCCCCCCTGGACTGCCCGAGCTGGGTGCCAGCTGGTGGGTGCCGCTTGGAGAGTCCCCACACAGCTCAGGGACCACTTGGCCTGCTGGTAGCTCGCCTGTCTGTCCCCTTCCCCTCCAGCTGAAAAGGCAGGTAAGGATCAGGCCTCCAAGCCACGGGGGTTGTTTGGTTTAGGTATCTGTTTTCATAAGAATATAGACATCTGTTTTCATAAGAATATATTTAAACCACTGTGTATGTTTCATTAAAGTAAGTGTTTCTATTTTATAAACACTAGAAGATGAGGAATGACACGTGAATGTACTATGGTTGGTAGACATAGCAATCTTATTTTACCACTGTCCCAGATATCAGTCCCTATAGGGGAACTTGTGTACCCTCTCTGAGAGGTGAGTTAGCAGTACAGCTCAATATTGCCCTTTGGCGCTAACACCAGTGCCAGTTGTAAATTTGACAATGGACAGTTCTGAAAACAGATTACTGATACTTATCAGACCCCAGACATACTTCTTTTTCTGCGCTCACGTTAATTGCCCCCCAGGGTTCAGAGGTGTTCAGGAAGCTTGTATGTCTGGAGATAAAAGCTTTTCAGTTGAACTGATAACTTATCTCTTAAAAAATTTGCTGAGATTACTTTTAATAACACTTGCAACGATATTTCTGCACACACAGATGCATACACAGAATCTAATGCATACATTTAACCCAAAGTTATCTTTCCTACCTTTACAATATAACAGCTTAGTTTTTTATCTGAAATATAAGTCTTCAATTTTAAAGGTTGTTTAGTTTGTTGACATTGCAAAGTTTGTATGTTTAATGTTTCATATATGATTTGAAATGAAAGAATTAGTCTTTCTTAAGTCCCTGAACAAAACAATGATGCAAAAATGATGGTGGGTGGGTGCTTTTCTATTCTTCCTTTACCTCCTCCCCAGCAGGGTGAAGTAGGACTGTACGTAGGCATCTAAGGGGTGGAATAACATTTGACTCTGCTGAAGTTATTAAGATCTTAATGCTTACACCAGGGAATCACTTCATGGGGTATAGGCTCCAGGTGTTCAGAGGTGCCTGATATAAGAGAGATTTAAAAGGGTTTAATATATTTTAGGAAAATTTGACTACTGTAGGAATAAGTTCCCAGTTACATAGCCCCAGGTGTGTGAAATGTTTGAATGAATGAGACAGTGAGGGAAGGAAAGGGGGAGTGTCATACTTCAAATGCCCTTATTGATGTCCCACCTTTTTTAAATGTTGTAAATGTTTGTGTTTGCTCATGGACATTTGTCTTGCAGCCAGTTGTGATCTTAACAGTAAGACTAGGCAGGATTACAATCCCAGACTGGCCTCCTTGCTGGTAGACTGCTGTGCTCCTGCATGGAGCCCCATTGACTTCAGTGGGATCCCTTGAAACTGATATGAGGTTCCACCTCAAAAAAAGAGTCTTTGCCTATTAGCTTTTTCCTTGTGCTTTAGGTGCTGCAGCTTCCCTTAAGCTGTTGGTCAAATACAATACAATTTTGAAAAGAAACGAAAACTTTATGTAGCTGAAGAAGCCAAATGCTTTGCTATATTTTAGAACAGAAATAGTTCTTGAGCATGACAGTTACCTGCTCCCTGAAGTCAGATGGTGGGGAGTGGGTGGTTGATTGTATACAAGTTTGTGTTACAATCCGCAGCTGTGCCCACCACTTTAGAGTAGCTGAATGTTTACAATGACTGACACTGAAATAGTGAATGTTGACACTTTTGCCTCTGGGCTTCAGAATCAAATGAGGAATACCTCATAATGCAAACAGCCCAAAACAATGCAGACACAGACATCTGTCAGTATGCAAAGATCATGGCTGGGGTGAGTTTTTGAGCCATAAGGGCTAAAAATGTAATGTTCCTGTTAGAAGCTTAAATTCTATATAAACTGCTGGAACAGCCAGTAAAGTTCTGGCATGCAGCAGTGTTACCAAGTACCATATCTCTGAAGCTACATTCAGTGAGAACCCCTGAAAAATAGGCATGCTAGCATTGGCCATAATCTTACACTCTGATTTTTCTGAAATGTTTCAGCAACTTGTAGAAACAGTATCATGTGGAGGAAATCTCCTGATGAATATTGGGCCAACTCATGATGGTTGCATTGTTGCAATATTCGAAGAACGTCTGAGGCAGATGGGTGCCTGGCTGAAGGTCAATGGAGAAGCCATTTATGGAACTAAACCATGGAGGGCTCAAAATGACACCTCCACACCGGGAGTCTGGTAAGGCTAGTGAAACAGAATGCAGAATATGAAGAAATCTTACGAGAAATTGTTCAGTTTCTAGTGGAAAGCATTACGCGTAGGCACTGGCAGACGTTCATTAAATGGCACAATGGGATCTGATCCCCAGTCCTCACAACTGCACACCGTGACATGTACATGGCAGGAGGTCTGGTTATTGCGTTGGGAAGTCAGAACCTGATCACGTAATTGTCAACCTAAAAAATGCATACAGTTTTAAAAGCTCCCTGTGCAACAGGACTCCTGATACACTGAGTGGTCTAAAACCCATGTACGCAATCCAGCTGGACTTCACATGCCAGTTTTAAAGGTCCTGGAAAACTAGAGAATCTCTCTCCAGTCATGGGTTCCTGGTGTGCTGGGAAGTCTAAAAATCATACATGCATTTTTTTTAAAGGTCTTGGTCTTGGGAACCTTTCCCTGATCCTGGGGTCCGTGTGCACCGGGAGTTCTAAAACCTGCATATGCAGCCCAAAAGGCATGGAGGGGATTTTACACATCAATTCCTGGTGCCAGGCAGAGCAGCCACAAAGATGCTTTACATTTCTTAGGGAATATCTTTGGCTGGTTTGCCACTTTGTGGTGTCATGAATGAGCTGAATATGTTGCACTATTTATGGTGCAGTTAACACACACATTGCACAATAAATGTAATATGTGCCAGGACACTCTGAGAAACCAGCTTATTTTGCCTGCAGCTTTCCTGTCCCAGAAAAGAACCCTTTTGGTGACCTTATGTAGTGCCCCAAGACCATAGTTTGTTCCAGTTGTCAGACATCTAAATGCAATTCTATCCCACCGTGTTCAGCTCCCTAAAAATCTTTCTCCTTCTAGTATGTCTGTAACATCCCTTTATCATAGTCTTAAGAGTGATTTTCAAAAAGTGGTGAGCAGGAGGGGGATCCACAGACATCGTGTTAATGATTTTTCAGGGACTTGAGCAGGATGGAGTAAGCTTGTTCTTTCATCATTTAGATACCTAATAAGTGGAATAGGACCTGGTCCTATTGTGGGTGTGTGTGGGGCGAAGGAGGTGGTACATGGTACTGCTCAGGAGAAAAATTCTGGGAGAAAAAGAGGGCATCTCATGTGAAAAAGAAGCTAATGTATATCCTTGAGCTGAATGGGTATCCTTGAGCTTTTTGTGCTTCTCAGTCAGAGTAACCGAAGAACTAAAGCATAAAATTGCAGTTGCTGTAGCACATTGATCAATACAAAATAGCTGATAAGAAATAATAGGATGTCATGACATGAACCACCTTTTGAAAGAACAAGCTAAACAGAAACTAACAAAAAGTGTCCCAGAGAGGTTAATAGCAGGCCATAGCACACTTTACCTTGAATATGGTAGATAAAATACTTGATGAGATAATAGTTGTTTCATTCACAAGCCCAGCCCCTTTTTAATCTCTGGATCCTGCTCTGCTCCATGGTGGCTCCTGATTGGTTGTTGCTGTAATCTGCATTCATCTGCTAAAATCCAACATAAAAACTGTGTAATGTGAAGAAGGAGGCTTTGTTCTATGCAAATAATTAAGAACAATATGTACAGTGTTATATACTTTCATGAACAATTCTTATTGAATTTGGATGAGCAAATTAATTGCTGCCAACTTTTCAAATTCTCTTGTCCAGTTCTGAAAACTCTGTGCATTTATTAGTTTCTTAAGAGTAGTTGTAAGAAAAAATGGATGAAAATTTTATGACTCCCCATTTCCAACTAGGTATACATTTAAACCAAAAGGAGACATTGTGTATGCCATTTTCCTTAACTGGCCTGTCTCAGGGACTCTGATACTTGGTGAGCCAAAAACCACTCTTGGAGGAACACAGGTAAGCAACTATTTTTCCTTTTGCTTTCTTTTTGCCACTTTAGTGAGGCATGTACTACACTGTCATTGAATAGAGAGAGGAATATAATCACAAGGTAGATTAGATCATACCTGAATAATGCATTGTCAGCATTGAATATGTTTGTTTTATAAAAAATACATATTTTTAATTGCATAGTTTGTTTGTTTTTTTATTTTAAGAAGTACAAGAGCACTGACTCATATTCAGCAGTTGACCATAAGCTGAATACAAGCCAACAGTATGCTTCTGTTGCCAAAAAGCTAACATCATACCAAGTTGTATTAAAAGAAGCGTCACACACAAATCAAGGGAAATGATTCTTCTGCTCTATTTGGCACTGGTGAGGCTTCACCTGGAAATACTATGTTGAGTTTTTGCATCCCATATTTCAAGAAGGGTAGGGACAGATATAATAGAGTTCATAAACATAGAGTGGAAAGAGTCGATCAGAACCAAAATGATTAGCGGTCTGGGAAGCATGACGTATGCTGAAAGAACTTGGGTTATTTAGTCTGGGAAAGAGAGAACTGAGGGAGGGTCTAGTAATGGTCTTCAAATACCTGAAGGGCAATTAGAGAGAGTAGAGAGATAGACTATTTTCTATGGCTTTACAGGACAGGACTAGGAACAATGGCATCAGGTCATGCAGGTGGAGGTTAGGAGGACATTTCTAGCTATGAGAGTAGTCAGGTATTGGAACAGGCTGAAGAAATTTTGGAATCATCATCCCTGGAAATTTTCAAGAGCAGGCTGCATGAACACTTGGCTGTGATGGTTTATCAGGGGTGATCCCATCTTGAGCAGAGAGCTGGACTAGATGACCTTTTGAGGTCCTTTTCAACCCTACTTTGCAATGATCCTATGACATCTGGCACATTTCATAATACATATATAGAATAGTATATGTTGCAAGAAGACAGAGTTGTGTCATGCCAATTCATTTCCACTGTAGGCCTGTCCGTGCCAAACAGTCCTCACAGAAAGTTGCCTGGAACACTCCTTTTTTGTAATGTCCTCCACCAACTGATGCATCTGCTTGCATGAGGATAATAATGGGTTTTCTGTAGTTGTGGGCTCTCTCTTTGCTGTGAACTGAAGACCCTGAGCCTTAAAGCTGTTCTGATAATACATGATTTATTTGTCCACTGAGAGGAGTTGTACCTGAGGAACTGAATGGTCTAGTGTGCCCAGAGAATTCTCTCCAGTCCTCCTCTTGAAGCAGTTGCACCTTGCATTTAACATGCATTGGGTACAATGGATAACCAGCACTGGAATATTTTTGGCCCTCTTGGGAGGCAGAGAACCAGCAAGAACCTAAGGTCCTTTCCCATCCAGGGCACTGTTCCAAATCAGTGAAGAGGTGACCCAATGAGATGTTCTCCTGGTTGCCTGTTGGGTGCTTCGGATAGTGACCAGCCCATACCCTTGAGGTTACAGATTCTTTCTGGAAGGAAATGTAGGTGTGAACCTTCTTTTGGTGAGGTGGTGTCTATAACTTGTGCCTCCCATTCCCTGGGCAACTGCCTTTACCACTAGGCTATTGGGCTAACAGATGGGAGAGTTACTGGCTCTTTCCTCTGCTTTCTTGTTTTTTTTGCAACTAAGGTTTTGGGATTTGCCTGGCATTATGCTACTGTCTGTGTCATTCTGTTTCACTTGGCCACCTATGCAGCCAGAGTGCAGCTTTCTGTGCTACATACTTGCCTCACATAAACACATGAGGGTGAAACAGAATTATTTGTGTCCACTTGAGGGACTCTTGGAGACTGAAAGAGGTCTGTCTCCTAAGGAATGATAGCTGAATCACTTCATGTAATTCTTTCTACTGCTGGTGCTGCATCTACAGCTGGCTATAAGGAAAGACAAGAGACTCATTAGCAACAAGGTGGCAGGAGCTGGCTCTTTTGCGGCAGGTACAATAGCTTGCAGAAGTTCAGGCTGCTTTATCACCTGATTGTAAGTGGAGAGCCTACTCTTCCCTTGAAGTTAAGAAGTCCAGGAATCCTGTTCTTTGTGCTCCCCAAGCTGTGGGAATAGGTGTTCTCTGCCAGTGTTGAGGGAGAAATCTTTAAAAGCAAAGAAGAAAACAAAGCTAAAGTTCTTCTAGGAACCCAGTAACAATTGATGTTCCAGTGGGAGTTGTGGAGTCAAGCAAGTGTTGGGAGAGGTATCATACTTATGTAGTTAGGACACTCGAGCCGCATCCAGATGAGCACAGATGTTTGGTTCCCCAGGGACAAGTAGCAGCAGCACACCTTGTGCGATTGCTACTTGTCCCCAGGGAATGTCCATGCTATGCATGCTCTGGCACACAGCAAG
The DNA here is from genome assembly GCF_030867095.1 of Alligator mississippiensis. NCBI lineage: Eukaryota > Metazoa > Chordata > Crocodylia > Alligatoridae > Alligator > Alligator mississippiensis. The sequence goes on along the minus strand of NC_081824.1, from coordinate 123,833,535 downwards.
TTACCCCAGGTGGGGTAGGAGAGGCAGGGGCCAGCAACTGTGCTGGCCCCAGCAGCCTTCCCCGGAGTTCTGGGGGCCAGGGAGGCTGCAGCCATGGTGCTCCTGCAGGTGGGAGCCTGGGTAGCAGTTGGAGCATAGCTCCAGCTGGTCAGGCTCCAGTTTTGGGTGGTGCATGCTGCCGCCACATGCACCACACCCCACTTTTTTTCCACACAGGTTTTTTTGACCCTGGGATATTCCAGGGTCAACCCCACCTCCCTGCGCTGCAAGGTAGTAGTGTGGGGAATGCCTGAGTGTGCAGTGTGTGGCACCACAGACAGGTCTGCGGCACCACATACCAAACGGCCACTTTCATCTGGACGTGGCCTTGGTGTGTGAGACTGCTCCTCAGACAGGGATTGAACCCAGGTTTCCTACATATTGACTTATTGGGTGAACCTGATGCCTACTCCCCAACACTGTCTGTTAGAAAGATATGTAACTCCTTGCTCTGCTTTTGAAAGAAGCGATTTAGGAGGGTTCTAGGCTGTGAATGCCAATAAAGGGAGTTGCATACAGTTAAGCTACATCACTGTCCTAGGCATTTCCTGCTTGGCTATCTTAGGCTACTCTTACTTAGTGTTGGTTTTTGTGGATCCCATTTTGAGATGTCTGATTCTCCTCATGTATTTTATTGAGGGTCTAGACAACTGTGGATTCCATGGCCGGGCGGGGAGGGGAAGCAGGGGCAGGCACCTAAAAATTGGGCACTGTGATGCCTAAATTCCTTTTCAGATCCAAATGTTTTATCCTAGTGGGATTTTTCCAAAGCACCTACCTGCATCTTTAAATGCCTAAACACCTTTTAAAAAGGTATGTGCTCTTGAATTTGAGCCTTTTATGCTGTGTAATAAAACTGTAAGTTGCATCAAGTTACTCAAGACCAGTGGTGCTCAACCTTTTGGCCCCGCAAGCCAGATGAATGGGGTGGGGCTGATCTGCAGGCTGGATTGAACCCCGTGAGCCAGAATTAGGCTTTGGGGCCCAACACCGCCCCCTCCTGCCCCCACAGACCAGGATCAGACCCCAAGAGCATGGTACCACCCCTCACCACCCCAAGTGCTAGGAGCCAATCTTGGGGACAGGAGCAGTGGTGTTGGGTCCCACACCAGGTTTGGGCCTAGGGGGCTTGGTCCTGCCCCTTTCAACTCCAGAGCGCTGGGATTGATTCCTGGGAGCCTGGTGCTGCCCCTTCCTGGTCACCTGTGTGCTGAGATTGGACTCCAGAGCATGGCAGAGCCCATCCCTTCCACTGCCTCTGAGCCCTGGGAACCAGATCCAATGCACAGGGCTTGGGGCCTAGTCTGAGACCCAAAGGCAGCATCACAGGTTGGATAATAGGGCTCTGTGGCCGATATATGACATTCCTGCTCTGGGTGAAAAGCAGTGCCAAATTTCTAACTAAGTTTTCAAATGCATTACTGCATTTGGAGCATCTTTTATTTTCACATACATGGTCATGCACAATCATCTATACATGAGATTTTACCTATTGGTATACTGTCCTTTTTGATAGCACTCTATTAGCAGTAGTAAATTCATGTTATTATGCAAATAATTTGTATTGTAGAAATATGGTCCCTTCCTGGCTGTCAGGGACCTGTAGCAAAATGCTTTTTAAATTTCTGTGACCATTTGCATGAAGCTAGACATGTCATTTCACAGCATCTGATGAAATGAGCTTGGGCTCACAAAAGCCTATGCTATACATCTCTGATGTCATTACTCTGTAAGGTACAAATCTATTCTGCCACTTGCATAAGGGACATTGTAACTACAGTTTGGACTGACGTGGGCACAGGATCATTTATTTTGCCATCTTATCTATTGAGGAATGTGTGATAAATGTGTGCTTTGCAGGTAGTAATTAGGACATGAATCACATTGAATAAACTGCTATTTAACTGCTACTTTGCTTTGTTTTTTCATTTCAGGTGAAATTGATTGGATATAAGGAACCACTGAAGTGGATTTCACTAGGAGAAAAGGGAATGATAGTTGCTGTACCTCAGTTAACCCTTAGTCAATTACCATGCCAGTGGGGGTGGACTCTGCAACTGACTAGTGTTAACTGAACAAGATATACAGAGATTGAAAGTTGTAGACCCCCCCCCCCCCAAAAAAAAAAAAATCCTTAAGTCAAGCATAGTTAGAAGTACTTCATATTTTTAGTTGAGTCTAGGTATTGAATTTTGTAAACAGAGCTGAAATCGGGATTGATGGGTGCAAATTTAATGCAGAGTTGTGGTTTCAAGTTAGTAGGATGAGAACTTGGCCCTTTTATTCTATCTTCCCTGGTGTTAAAAGATGGGGTGATTTTACATTGGGGCTTATTTGAAACCTGATATTGGATTTCTGACTTATAGTGGGCTTCAGTTCAACACTTCGAGGGTGAAAAAAACATGCACTAATCACAGCATCTACCTCAATCTCTCCACACTGGCCAGTAAAACTATTTTTTTGCAGTTCTTGCAAAATCCTTTGTGAACAAATGGAATACTACCCCTTCTCATGACTTAGAGCTCATTTTTTAAACAAGTGAAAGATAAAGTACGAATGCAAAATTTAGCTCAGCCATTGATCAGAAATGGTGTGTTCGTGAGAACTCAACTCTACCAATCTCTCTCTCTTGCTTTTAATTTTGTGCACTTTTGGTTCTACAAAGATCATTTAAGATTTTTTTTAAAGCAGGAAAGTAAATGATTTTGTCAAAAACCATCCTTTTAACTGTTCCTGCAAAGGATATGAAAAATACAGAGGCTAATATTTGAAGCCTTTTTCATTGGCATCCTTTCAGCAGCCTTGTGTATCCCAACAATTACTTTAGACTGTCTTAGAAAATCAACAGATCTAAACTTAAAAGTTGTTGGTTGGTGGGGTTTTTTTATACCAGATAGTAAATTAAGTAACTGAAAGGGCCAAATAATACTGCTCTAAATGGTCAAATGGCCCTTGCGGGAGGGAAGATTTAACAAGTCATTTCTTTCCTCCCAGTGCGTGGAACTTTCTGCCTGTGACCCATTTTTCTCCCCTCCACACCCATAATAAAAGATATAAAGACCTGATCACTGGCAGAAAAATCTTATCTGGTGCATCCACAGGAGTTAGAAAGCAGATGTGACACAATGTCTACTGGTACAACTACTTGGATAACCAAACTAGCTTTAGTACTGAAAGCAGTATGCTTGCAGTAGCATAATGCTTCATCTACACTAACTGACCTTGCTGAGACTGTTCTGGCCACCCCAATATAGTAATACTGTTCCCGTTACAGAGCTAACTTACCAGTTGATACAGGCCTTTGGACAGTCCTTGTCCTTTGCCTGTGCTCTTCTTGCTCAGGTATATAATATACATGTCTAGCCAGGAGTTTGCAGACAAAGCTATATAGGCTATACTTACAGTCTTTAAAAGACTCAGAACCCACTTCACAATTTGTGATTAAAATTACAGAAGACTTCAGTACCAAATGGTTATGTTTCACTTTTGGAGCTATGGGGAAGTCGGCACATGTACCATGCTTCCATTTTCATTACTAAGTTTCATAGCATTTTCTTTTTTAAGACGCTAGTTCTGCAAAGCCTTGTGCTCCTCTCCAACTTCAGGTGCTGCAAGTAGTTGTGTTGATTTTAAGAACATTACCAGTATATACTCAAATCTCAAAGACTGGGGCCTTACTCGTGACTGGTGGTACTAGACTAGGAGACTCATGTATCGGTTGGCATTCAAATTCCTGTAAGGTCAGAGTGTTTTAAATAAAATCTTTTCTAAGCAATCATTTTCTATATCAGAAGTAGATAAGATGTAACATTTAAGAGACTAGATTTTATAACTGAATCCTATTTCCAATTCTTGTACTCGTATTCGGGATTATACAGGTGGGAAATTTTATTTACTTGTACTGTATGCATAACTTTATTTGATAGGGCTACTGCTGATTCTTGTTTACATTAACTGTAAAGAATTACCAGAAGCACCTAAAGTGTGAGAGAGGTGCTTTACTTGAATCTTACGCAACCAAATAATTAGAAACTGGCCTTGAGAATAATGTATAGAAAACTAGAAATTGTCTGTTTTGAATGCACAGGACTAAATTTTGCAAGGATCTCTATTACCTGAAAGCTGTATCTTTGTGCAAGGGTGTTTATAGGGTCCAGTACAATGATATACTGTCAAGATACTCTTTGGGCCAACTTCTGCATGTACCTTATGTTCTCTGTCTATGCTGATGTTCCAGGTTACAGACTTCAAGGGATGGTATCCTAGCATATTGAAATCACTTGGAGTTTTTCCAGACTTCAGTATGCCTGGGATTTAAGGCATTCAACTTGAGGATTTAAGGAATATGTCAGGAATAAGAGAAAACTGAATGACTGGCAAGTTTTGAAGCTTTGATTCTAGACTACTGAATAAACGGGTATACTTGGTCAGCCATCTAGAGCAGGGGTGGCCACCCTGCAGCTCTTCAAAAGTTAATATGCATCTCCTTGAATCTTTACACAAGCACATGGTGACCAGTAACCATTTGGAAGTTTTGTGCAAAGATTCAAAGAGATGTAGATTAACTTCAGAAGAGCTGCATGTAGCTCTGGAACTGCAGGTTGGCCACCCCTGTTGTAGAGGGTTCTATCAGGTTGCTATAGGTCACGTGAACTTGCAGTTTTGATTTGGGGAAGTACATTGGGAAATGTATCTTAGATTCATCTCCACCTCAGTTATTTTGCTAAGGATTTCTGTGGGTGATATCTTTTATTTGGGTCAACTGTATAACTGGGATAGACTTATAGGCAAGCTTCTATATGCTGGGCTTTCTTCTTCAGGTTTCAATAAGAAACCTTTTTTCTACATTTTCCAATTCAATCCCTGCTCTTCAGGCACTCATGACAGTAGATTATTACTACCCTAGTGTAATTCTAAATACTTTCACTAATAGCATTCTCTACAGTTTGGTAACCATAAGGTTGGATATTTAAGCAGCAAAGGAAAAAAAAAAATCAAGTTGTCTTAACTTGTGTATCAAGGAATTATTTTTCTGGTCTTTACTTTCCTACAGAAACATACAGTGTAAATAAAAGCAAGACTCTTGTACTGAAGATTCAATTTATTTTTCTTTCAGGTATGTAAAGTCTGAACGTGGTATAGACATTCTTTTGTTGGTAAAATTACTGCACACACAAGCTTTACATTAAAATATTTTATTACAATACAGACAGTTGGGCTCAAAATTAATACAAATTAAGATAAAATATTTACAAACAAATGTGTACAGTAGTGGCCATTAGTGAACAGCATAAATGATAACCTCTACAATCAATGTACTTTTAAGTCTTAAGGAAGACAGCAACTATCCAGAACTTTGGTCAGATATAAATACTAATTGGCAAAAACTTATTTTGCCTCTGGAATATTAACTAGCCAAGAACGGCATCTGTAGCATTGAAATTAAAATCCCTCTTTCCTCAAGGAAATCTCAAGGCAAGGAGAAGAGCCCAATTTCACCCAGTTTACTGCCTGTTGTTCTAGAGCTTGATGCCTAGTATGCTTTTCTTTCTAAATTTACCACAGCCCAAGCAGGTCTGTCTCACCAATTGTCAGTATCCTGGTATAAACATGAACTACCTTTCACATATAGTAAAATTAACTGTAAATAAGTTATTCCATAGATTTAAAGTCTTCTTACAACAGTCTTCATATTCAGTGAATCTTTCGATGAAGATGCTTTCTAGATCAGGTGTTGTAAGCAGGTTTCTATTATATAAACAAAAGCAAGTGCATTCCTGATTATTTAAAAATTTTTTTTTCTGTAGGCCTAGCATTCTTACACCATTATGAAATTAACCCAAATCCTTATAAGTTCTCACCAATAGCCACAAGGGATGTACTATAAATATATGATCTGTCCCAATGATGCACAGGTCATTTCTCTAGTTGCTGAGGGGTACTGAAAGCTTCATAAACATTGGCAGCAAAGTCTTTCACTTGTTCCATCATCAGCAGGTCCTGGAAGAAGTAAAAATAAACTTTAAGTACCAGCCTTCCTTACCACTGAAATACCCAATTTTGTTAAGTGTGAAACACTTGCATAAAGAACTCATTCATTGTCAGTGGTCAGTATAAAAATCTTATAGTTGAAAGTTAATTAGAATCACATCTGCAGATAGAACTGGATTAAGAAACTCACTGTGTTCCCACAAAGTGATCACAGCTGTTTAGAAGGGAGAAGGGAATTTTAAGAAAAAGGAGTTCTCTCTTAGAAAGGAATTTGCTTTAAGTTGATTTGTTTTTAATGCTGTTGGTTCTTGCCCTTTTAAAAAATTATTGAAGTTAAACAACTCATGAAAAAGAGGACAATATAATGTAAAAACAAAGACTACTTCAACAGACATCAGCTGTTTAAGACATTAAGCAGCTCTTACCTGAACAAAGTGACTAGGAGTTTCACTGCAAACTGAGTGGATCTGTCCATTTATTATTGGAATTATCTTGGCTAACGGCAAACTGACACTCGAAAGGCTATAGAAAACAAAGAGCTAATGAGAAGTAGGCCTAGCTATTAGGGCTGTGCGAAGCTTCAGTAGTTGATTCGATTCAGAGGAGATTTGGCCCAATTTGGGAACTGAATCTCCAAATCCGGAGACCAATTAAAAAGCTCCGAATTTATTCGAAGCATCTGAATAGATTCGGAAAAGCTTCGGCAACGTCGGAGATGCGGCCATAGACTAAACAGGCAGCTGACACAGCTGCCTCCATTGGGTAAGTCTGTTGGGGTGGGGGAAGGGGAGGGACTGGGGCTGGGACAAGCTGCCCAGCTGGGGTGGGGGACACATTACTTGCGGAGTGGGGCAGGGGACACAGCATGTGGGTACAGCAGCACTGGGAGCAGGGGCTCTGTCTTGCTGCTCCTTGCTCAGCTGGGGCAGAGGGAGGGGGGTGGGATGTAGGCGCGGCTTGCTCCAAGCACAAGGGGGCAAGCGGCAGCAGGACATGGTCCCCACTCCCATCACTGCTGCACCTGCATCCCATGTTCCCTGTGCTGGCTGGCAAGCAGCAGCAGGTTAGAGCCCCTGCTCCCAGCACTGATGTGGGTACAGAATTGCTGGGTGTGGGGGCTCTGCCACACTGCCACCTAGCGTGAGCCGCACCTGCATCGCATACCCCCAGCTGCGCCGGCTGGGCAAGTAGCAGCAGGGCAGAGCCCCCACAGCTCCCTCTGCCAGGGCAGAGGCAGGCACAACTGGAGGAGACATGGGAGGAGCCCCCATGGCTGCCCTGCCCAGCCTCTTGGCATTTATTTATTTATTTTAAAGCCCTGTACTCACTGGCTCTGCCAGCAGCAATCGGGGCCTCTGAGGGCTTGTGGCAGAGCTCCCCTGTGCACCACGGGGCAGCAAGGATCTCCCCCCTACTTGACACCTGTGCGGCAGCTGCCCCATGGCGTGGGTGTAGCACAGCTCTGCAGGGCATTGCGTGCTGTCTGGGAACTGGGGTGGCTCCACCTGTCAGCTGCAGCCCAGTACTTCTCAGCCCCAACTGCACTTATTTGGCAATATTGTGAAGGATCCCACCTATGTCTCCTGCAGTAGAGCTACAATTCAATCAAACATTTTAACTGATGTAAAGTGCTAAATATTCCAGTTGGCAGCCCCAGTGCTATTGAATTTGCAGGGCAGAGCCAAACCAAGACACAAGAGAAATCAAAACTTACCAGAAAATGTTGTGTTTAATGCATATGTTTAAATAAAATGGTATTTTTAGGAGCACAGCAAGGATTTTTTTAAAAATAAAAACATGTTCAATATCTCAACAACATTTTTTAGACATTACTAGTAACAAAAGATTTTAAAGACATTTTTTCTTAGGAGATTGACTAAAACAATTAAGCATGCAAATGAAGAAATTTAAAAATTATAGGTGTCTGCACTTTGTGCATTATGGAGCCTAAGGCCATCCTTAATTTTCTTTTTATGCCAATTTTTTAAAACTTTTAACAACAGATTTGACAGGGAGGAAAAACAAAAAATGGAAGAACTTGTATCTTAACACTACCAGAGAGGATGGGTGAAAAAGAACATTACTTCCTCCAATGTGCCGCATTCCATTTTTCAATAATTAACAGCAATGGAGTAAATTCAGACAAAATATAATCCACAGGAGCATGCTGACCTGCAAAGTGAAAGATGGGGAGGGCAGTTTCCATTCTTAACTTTGCTACTGACCATCTGGGGCACTGGGCAAACATCAGAGCTTCCATCTCAATTTTATTCAATATAAAATAGCACTAATAGTTTTCCATCACATAAAAGTGAGCAAGAATGGTATCTGCTTTTGAAGTGCTAAAAATATAGCTATTCTCATCACCTTCCATTACTTTCTTCCATTATTCAAGATAAATGGATTCAGATGCCAGCGTACTATGAAGCCAAAAGCATTAATCACATGACCATGCATAACTACTATGAAGACAATAATTACCTGTTTACAGAGCTGTTCTGACATAGGTCCTGTTCAGTGGGTTGAAAGAATTCTGCCATATTATCCAACAGTCGACTGAAGCCTCTGTTTAAACATGTTCTCAAAACTGTACCAAAATCTGGGCTGCAGGAAAACAAATGCTATTTTTACTCCTATTATTTGTTTCTCCAAATTGGTAATATCTGTTTTGAAGTACACAGTGTTAACTGTTCTCTGTGGCTGAAGGTGATAGAGCAAGAAATAATGATCTTATATTGCAACCAGGGAAATTTAGGTTGTATATTAGGAAGAATATTTTAATTATAAGGGTGGGTAAGCACTGGAGTAGATTGCCAAGACAGGGTGAATATATATCCCTTCTTGGAAGTTTTAAGAGCAGGTTAGACACTTCTCTCAAATGATTTAGATAGGGATGATCCTGCCTTAAGCAGGTGTTGGATTGGATGACCTCCTGAGATCTCTTTCAGCCCTATTCTATGATTGTAGAATCACCCAACCCAGTGCCTATGCCATACATTCAAATTGACAACAGTGACAAAAGATTGCTAATAACATCCCAACCTCAATTCTATCAAAATCAATGAAGAGGATAAAATGGATTTTTTATCAACCTCAAAAAGTTTAACAAACTGATGTTCTGGCAGATCTAGAGTGGGAAGAGCAAGTTTCAGCAGTTACAGACTTTTGCAGAGAATGTCCTGCTAATAGCTCAGATGACTGCACCTTGAGCACGTGCACTAATTTCAACTGTGGCATCATACTGCAGAAAGCACATGATTTCTCAGGTGAACCATCCCAACCCATTTAGGGCTGTAAAGATTATAATTGGCACCCAGAATTCCACCTAAAAGCTTAATGAAAACCAGAGCCAATCTAAAACATTCATTGCGAGTGTATCAGCACTGGAATCCTCCTTACAAGTGCTACATGCGGTGTGGTATTGACCCAATTAAAAAAAAACAACTCTCTCGAATTCTAGGAGACAGATAAAAAGGATTGCAAGCCATTAGCTCAATGCATTCACTTTCAATATTATCTACATCATCGTTATAAAAGTGAGGTTACAGAACTCCTTTGTAATACTCTCCACAATTTTCTTTGAAGAGTAATTTCAAAAACCTTACCAACTGTGATCTATTTCAAAATGGTATCTAAAAGTGAATCCAAAATGTATGCTCTATTTACTTCAGTATGTGAGCAATTACTCTGGATTTACACTTGTGTGATGCAGAAGAAAAATTATCTCAAGCTATTGTAGAACTGCAGAAAATTGTTTACATCTTTTTTGTCCGTATGATTATTTCTTACAAGTGTATTTTCTAAAACGTTATTCAGCCACTACTAAATGCCTATGATTAATCAGATGATTTTTTATTTTAAAAGCTAATCACCTAATTAGCAAAAGGCTAAATTAGGCACTCAAATTCCACTGATTCCGAGATCCCAGATGGTCTTCTGAAAACCCAAGCCTAAAACCACAAATTCACTGATGCTCCCACATCATGATAGCTAAAGGTCATATTTTGAGAGAGGAAAACCAACCACCATTGGTACATATATGCAAATTGCACTTCTGATGCTTTCAATGCAATGCAGATTATTGGCATATTTCTCTATACCTTTCCAACATATCTCTCGTTTCATTAAGTAGTTTAATAGTAGCAACATCTTTTTCTGTGAGTCCACAGGCCTAGAAAAGCAAGCAAAATACCCAGTTTAATAGGAATTCCATTATCTCTTTTTATTTTGAGTAAAATGGTCAGGTCCAGCAACACTGATCTCAGAATATCCCTCCAGAACAAGCTCTAATAAAGCTGATAATGTACATGAGCTCACTTCAGACATTTATGAAATTAAGAGTAAAATCATAAGGAATAAAATGTATGGACAGCAAGGAAAAGAGAAGTCAGGAAACAAACATGATAAACTAAATCAATTAAAATAAATATTCAGCTATAAACCAAGTTTTAAATTACAATAACCTGGGGTGAGATTACACATTACAAATAGATCATGTTAAGAGCACTTAAAACTGAATTATTACACCTTAAAGCTCATTAACTAGTGCTAAGTGTCCTTTAGCTGTTTTAAAATTATGCCATTTGAGGCCAGGATTATCTTTGAGCTGGGGTACCTTGCTTGAGTTAACTTCTGGGTGTTCAGCTGAAATAAAACCACCAATTTGCAGTGCCTCCAGCATTCAAGGAGGCACTGCTCCCAGGTGGACTATCATCCCAGACTCTACGCCCTGGGCTGACAGCTGGAAACCACTGGGCAACAGGTAGGTGGGGACAGGAGAACCAGTGGATGGGGAAGGAGGAAAGGGCAGAGCAGGGAGTTGTTAGGCTGCTGCTTCTGCTACTCCCTAGACTGCCCCCAACTTCTGAGTAGCCCTGTCCACCCTCAAATCACTGCCCTGCCATCCCAATTGCCCCCTCTGCCCTAACATCACTGCCCTGCCACTCCAATCAACCTAATGGCAGCAGGGTGATTTGAGGGAAACAGGGAGTGATCCAAGCAGCATGGAGGGGCCCTTCCCCTCACTCCTCCCAGCCTATACTGTGGCAAGAGAGCAGCAAGTAGGGCAGGCATAGAACAGACTGGCAGCCCCTAGGTTGCCTCTGCTCATCAGCCCTCTAGTGGCAGGTTTGAGCAGGCAGACAAGGTTCCTTGGGTGAATTTGATATCTTTTATTAGACCAACCCAAATGGTTGGAGAATAGTTATTAAGCAAGCTTTCGGGTTCAAAAACCCTTCGTCAGGTTTGAGCAGTGCACATTAGGATATTAACCTGGAATATTAGGAAATTAACATGGCTCCGTGGCTCAGGGGTTTCTCCCTGCTGGCTACTTAGACAAAAGTTTGTAAGTTCAAGACTGGGCGAGGTCCCTACACTTCACCTGCACAGGGGTGTGCAAAAAATTATTTTTGGGAGGTGATCCTTCCCCTCTATGCAGTGTGGGTCAGGCTGCAGTTGGGAGTACTGCATCCAGTTTTGGGCACCGTACTTCAAGAGGGATGGGGCTAGCATTGAGAGGGTGCAGAGGAGGGCTACTCACATGGTCAAGGGGCAGCGGGGCAGACCCTACGAAGAGAGGCTAAAGAGCCTGAACCTATTCAGCCTCCACAAGAGAAGGCTGAGAGGAGATCTGGTGGCCGTTTACAAACTCATCAGGGGGGACCAGCAGGAATTGGGCGAGGCTCTCCTCCCCTGGGCACCACCAGGGGTTACTAGGAATAACAGCCACAAATTGCTAGAGAGTAGGTTCAGGCTAGACATCAGGAGACGTTACTTTACAGTTAGGGCTGCCAGGCTCTGGAATGGGCTCCAAGTGAGGTGGTACTCTCCCCTACCTTGGGGGTCTTCAAGAGGAGGCTGGACAAGTATTTGGCTGGGGTGTTATGACCCCACACTCGTTCCTGCCTGGGGCAGGAGGTCGGACCTGATGATCTGTTTAGGTCCCTTCCGACACTAAGCACTATGGTACTCTGAAACTATGGAACGTGCGACTGATCAATAGCACTAGTTAATACAGACTAACATTCATTAGAATTAGCACTTGCTATCTTTAACACGTAACTTCACCCCTGGTCTTTCTAAAATAGGTCCGTACACTGAGATACTTATTAATTTTCAACTTTGCTATTTCTTTTTAAAAGGTTAAAGGGAAATACCAGAATCATTTAGTAAGATATTCTATACTGTTTGCCCTCTAAAGCTGAAATAATCAATATATGTTTTTATCTCTTTAATATGAGATAAAGCAGGAGAGCAGTCAAGCTAGGGGAAGTTTGTGTGCCACTCGTAAGTTAAGAAATAAATCCCTTATGAATCTGCAGTAGTTTGGAGACAAACACAATACTGGCATGGAGAAACAAAGTTGGTCTTATAAGAGACAGCAAGTCTCTTCCTTAAGTCTGTGGCATCCACCATTTGTTTGCAATTACTTTGCCCACCTAAAATAAACCAGGACACTTAATATACTGTGATAGAACTGGCCTTGATGTTCACCTAGGATATAATTATTATTAAGTAGAGGATTGTCATGAAGGAAACAGGAAAGAGAGATGTGCATACGATATTAAACAAATACCTGGCTAGCCAATGGGTTTTCTTCATCTGGCATCATATAATAACACAGTGGATAATAAGATCCAATTTTATCTGAATCTTTATGCTGCTCTACCAGCTTTCTGATTTCTTTAAGTTTCTGCTCCAATTCCAAAAGAGACAGTGCATGTTTAAGAGAAATGCTGTGGAGAAAAAGAACTAAAATGTTAACTATATAATTATTAATATGCATTTCATTTGTCTACTTCTGATATGCTTTCACTTGTACCAGAACAAAACCCTTCTCAGTTGCTGATCAGCACAGAAACCTTTGGAACAAACTCAACAAAACTAGGACAAAACACTTCCAGATATTATTCCTTAAGTCATTAGATTCTTTTTATATTTACCATATTCACCCAAATCCAAGATGACCCTGTATTTAAGACAACCCCCATCACCAATCATTAGATTCTATACATAAAAATTATAACAAATGTATACATTTTCCACATATGGAATCTAATTATGGGAGGGTCATCTTAAATTTCTCCTCCCCCATTGCTGCAGTAGTAGTGGCAGGCAGTGGAGGGGATCAATGAGCTCAACCCCTAGCCCTTGCCCCCCACACCTTGACCCTGCTGTCTGCCCCCCTCTGCCCTGCACTAAACCTTGTCCCTGAAGCCTCTGTTCCCTGCTACCAGTTACCCTGCTTCACTGCAGCATGCTCCAGCCCCACTCCATCCCAAAGTAGACAGCATGGCTCTAGCTCAGTCCAGCAGCAGTGGCAGCTCCAGGGAAGCAGAGGAAGACGGGGGTGGGGGAGGAAATGGGGAAAGAAAGAGACACACACACAAACCCCTTTACCTTCCAAAAACTTTTTGCACAGCTTGTTTCACTACAGTTATTAACTCCGTCAGACCTAAGAGTAGAGACAAATACCAAAATTATCCAACTGACTTGTTCCATCTTGCATAAAATGCTATTACATAAAAGGGTAAGGTTACTGTGCTCATACCATCTCCTAAAAGATGCTGAATACTCGATAGATATTGCTGCTGGACTTCAGGGGGGGCTAGAGGCATCTGGAAGGAAAAGAAACCCAAACAATTCTATGGTGTCCAACCCTCTGGTACAGATCAATACACAATTTCACCTTTGCTCTTACATAGGCTACAGTCAATCAGAATGGAGAACTTTCATTTCTTAGAACATCATGCAGACAGGCTTCCCCATTCTCTTGCCTTAGCGGAGAAACTTCATCTGGCAACTCTCCATCTTTCTTCCAGACTTCAGTAAATTCATTAATATGAAACAAGGTAGGATATGGAAAGAAAAACTGGGGAAGAGGGGTTCCTCTCATCTCTCCCCTTCTCTTTTTAGCAACAGGTCCATTTTGTTCATTTTTTCCTTCCCTTCTGTGTATATAACTGCTATAGCCAACCCTAAGCAGATGAAAGCTGCCAACAGGCACAATTATACTCTGGCTTAGCAGCCTCTTCACTTTAAACCCAAATAGACTGAGGAACAGGAGGGGACCTGCTAAATATCTTTGGACACCCAAGATGACCTCCCAAAAAAAACCCCAAACTCAAACTGGAAGTTACATGCTGAAGCATTGGAGGTAGGAGAAATATGATTCACAAAATAAACCCTGAGATTTCAAATAAGAAGCCATAGCACTGAAAAAAAATCTGACCTGTTGTGGTCTTTGAGTTCTTTTCAATACAAAGTGTTCTATTCTTTTTACTGCGGTAAAAAATGAGCAAAGCATAAAAGCTGGCATTTTCCAAGGGTTGCCTTCTGTCTAACAAGGGCATCACTGAACTAAACTCTTGCACCCTTAAAAATTATTCTTTCAGTTCTCCTCTAAGAAAGCTTCCTGCAAGCAAGATCCCTGCCTTTTTTCCTTCATTGTATTGCTGGGACCACTTCTCTATTTCTAGTGGCGCAGAAAGGCTAGCCTTCATTCACACTTTGCTCATACAGAGAACTCCTACAGAAAGCCACTGAAATACAGAGTGGGAACACAGACTTAAACCTAACAGAAGCCTGAAAGCTCTCTATGGTGGGAAAGAAATTCAAGTAATGAAGTGGGGCCCCATTCTGCTCCAACACTGTATCTAATAGCAGATCCTAACAATCCATTCCTCAGCTAAGTACATTTCTCCTTCTGAATACACCTGGCCCAACAATCACCTCAAATGTCATAATTGGACCCTGATTTGCACCACTTCTGGATGGTGGACATTCCAAGCCCTCAGGCTTGCCACTAGAAAGTAAGCATACCCTTTCATTACTTTTGCTGGAAGGTGGAGGGAGTTGTTAACAATACAAGCAGAAAGAAATTCCAAGTCCACGTTGCATATATAGAGCAGCCATCCAGGGGTTCACAACCATCTGTCTTGCTCCTTGTGTGTTCATTCACTGGTAGCTGGATCCATCTATCCATACTGATAGCCACACCACAAATATGAAAACCTTCTCTATTACCTTGTTTTTCTTTTCCATACTGGGGCCACACTCTGCTTGCCACCTGCAAAGTAGCTAGTCAGGAGTGTAACAATGAAATAAATTTTGTTTAATCCTAATAAATATCAACTGGGGAGCATCTGTGCTTATTAGGGGAACCATTCATGCATCTAGACTAGCTTTCACATCCCAATTCATCCACATTATTATTATTATTCCATAGAAAATGAGTGAGGTTGAAGAAATTTGTTTTTATATAACCCTATGAGTCATACAGATCGGGAAGATATATTTCATGAGGCTACTGCTATTTTGTTTAGACCTGCTTTTAAGTGTTCTAAGTGACAGGATGACTACCACTTCAACGGGGAAACTATTCCACACACAATACCCTTCACTATCATCAGGGAGGTTCCCACATCCCTCAGTATCCACTCCAACTCTGATTTCAGCCAAAATTTTCCTATGATTTCATCCTAATATTCCTAGTTTACACTCTTTCATCTCTCACTAAATAATTTTTTTCCATCCTTAATGATATCCCCTTCAAATAATTAGGTACTTACTGTGCCATTTTTGCAGACTGCTGCATTATCCAGGTATATGTAACCACCAATAATATTTAATTGGACACGCAGAAGAACTACAAGCATACAGGTACTATAGACAGCTACAATGCTTCTTGTGAAACCTTGAACAGGAAAAAGAAATCATTTTAAAGTTATATAACTTAGAAGGAGAAAGCATTTGCCAGAGGTAAATACATGCTCATTTCTTTATTTATTTATTATTTTTGTCATGACACCAATATTCTCAAAAAATGTATTATGGCCCCATAGCAAATATATTTCACAATGAAGATGGTCAACATATCTAAGATATGTACAGTAATGAAAGGTAAAATTGGCAACAACTCTGTACTTGTGTACTATGAAGAAACATGCCAAACTATACTATATTGAAATAATTTTGCAAAAAATGTTGTGCACAGTGTACTTAAAGCCAATTCCAAAACCCATCCATTTGGGTTTGAAATGGGAACTTCGTTTTTCATTAAACCATGGAAACAGATGCCTTCATGAGTTACATTTCAACAGACCTTATTATACAATTAAGGTAAAAAAATGCATGAAAGCAGCATGGAAACAAGAAGCTTGCTAACTACTTATGGTGGAAGCTGCTGCCACCTAAAGAAAGGAAACAGAAGCCGGTACTGGCATTGGAGATGCTAGCCACTAGCAAGAGAGAATGACTGAAAGGAAGGGTGTGAGGCAACCAAGAGTGTGTTTGCATGAAAGTCAAAATACAGCATAGGCATAGAAGACAACCAGGGAATTAAAGAACATACATAAGGGAGTTGCAGAAGAGCGGAATAAACCAGAAATGGAAGAAGAAGAAAAGAGCTAAGCAGGACAAGATATGGTAGCAGGGGTGTATGGGGTATTTAGCCCAATGGTATTTCACTACACAACCACTTGGCTGTGGTTCACTGCATCTTTCCCTTTCCCTCTTTCCCTGGCCACCATATAAAATAATGAACCAGGGATTCCTTTGGTATAACTATTTATTACAATGATGCAAATAAAATATAGGACTAGCCAATGGTTTAGAGGCAATAATGTATTTTCTCTTTTCAGCTGGTTCCCCCAAACCTTGGTTTTTACTAAAGGTTCAGAAAGATGTTGCTGGACATTAGTATTACTTTATTCGGTAAAACCTGAGAAGAGGTATCTACAACCTTACAGCCTTTCAAAAGTCAGTGAGGTCCTACAGCTTGGCTTGTGATCTTATTACACTTTTCAAAAGGCATACAAAATTCTCATCAGTAGCCCCCTTTGGTAGGATCTTCTGCCTTGCAACATTATGCAGCAGCAGTCATCACATTAGCTCCACTCCCAAAAGCAACAGCAACAAAAAATATATTTCACAAGGAAGAGAAGGCAAAGGAGGTGCATTTACGCTTAGTATGAATGAATTGGAGATTTTGGGGATGCCTTGGGCAAATGATTGTCTTCAAGGGCAAGGGTCTGGGCCTCATGGCCCAGGAAGCCCCTTCCAGCCATATATTTTTATCAGGTAGGTGATCTCTTTGATTTTGACTTACTTATTATCTTCAAATCCTCCCATATTTCTAACTTGTTTGCTGGCCTGCAAGGAAAAGAATGCAAATATTAAAATATTTGATTTAAAAATTAACCTGGAAATTACAAAATACTAAAAATGGATTTAAGTGCTGCAAGACTAGTTTGTATATCTACCATAAGCATTCAAGTGAGGTCTGTGTCTATGCTCATTTGCCTAAAAAAAAGCTCTGTAAGTTCTTGGAAAGGAATTTTCAAACCTTGACACAAGAACAGTTTTTGACAAGTTGGATTCTGTAGCTGCATTATCTGTTCAGAGCTCCTAAACTAAGGAGTCAGTATTTACAAATAATGCAAAAAAACAAAACAAAAAAACTCTCTATGGTAGTCTTGTCCAGAGTCCTGATCCTGTTTCACATTTCAGACAGACACTTATGCCCACATGGGGCCCAACTGCTTCCACTGGAACTGTGCGAGCACACCACTGTTCACCAGTATGTGGTGCATTATGGTTTCAGTTCTCGTGACTGAAGCTCGAGAGGGCCCAGAGAAGGGCCACCCACATGACCAGGGACTTGCAAGGCAAGCTATATGAGGAGAGGCTGAGGGATTTTGGACTCTTCATCGTAAAGAAAAGAAGGCTGAGGGGGAACCTGATTGAAGCTTACTGCTATATCAGAGGTGTATATCAGGGGCTCAGTGAACAACTTCACCAGGGCGCCCTGGGGGAAAACTAGTAACAACGGCCACAAACTCCTGGAAGATAGTTTCAGGCTGAGCATTAGGAAAAACTTCTTTACAACTAGGGTGTCCAGACTATGGAACAAGCTCCCCCCAGAGGTGGTGCATTCATCTACCCTAGAGGTCTTCAAGAGAAGACTGGACAGTCACCTGGCTGGGGTCACCTGACCCCAGATGTCTTTCCTGCTCATGCAGGGGGCTGGACCCGATGATCCTTCAGGGTCCCTTTCAGCCCTATGATTCTATGACTTAACCTTTTAAGTTCAGCCATCATCACTTTGGCTCTAGGGAGCAAATCTGGTAATCCTGAAAACATGAACTAAGACTCTGACCATCTGTGGGGTTACACATTTTATTTTTTTTGGCAAGATGCATGTTTTTCCTGGTATCCTGGGGAATTCCAAGGTTACATCGACAATGCAGTCAAGGTTGTGACTAAAGTATATGTAATTGTACTAGCTTTAAGGCAGCCAGCTCACGTGGTAGTAGTAGTGCTGGCAGCATAGTGACAGCAAAATGAACCTCAGTATAGGTTAACAGCTGAAATATTAACATATTAACACAGCCTCTCCAGTGGGTTTCACCAGCCCCCACTATTTTATATACTCATTCAGCTACACTGTGAAATAGTTGGTTTAAAGCTAACTGGCATATGTCCACAAGCTGCAATTGCAGTAATTCTTATTTCCAATGTTAATTCCTTTTCATAACATCTATTATGAACAACACGAAAAAGTGTTGCTGGTAATAATAGCTGTTGCATCCCCCCTGAGAAAACAGCATTTTAGCAACGAGTGAAATGATGCTCTAAAATAATTTGGAAGACATTTTGGGATGAAGTTATGTGCAACTATTACTTATTACTCTGGACACAGTGAATGTTCCTTTAACGAGGCAACTTGCAAGGAACCTAGTAAAATATTATATTAATTCTTAATAGCCGATCAAAAAAGTTATTACTCTTTATAGGCACAGATCAAAGCATTGGAGGATTTGGAAAGTGCAAACTAACTTCTGGTATCAGTTTAAATAAGTCTTCCTCAAAGGCGGTAGTAACTGGTTGCTTAAGTGTCTAGTACAAATAATACAAACTAAATAACATGCAATAGGATATCAGTTTTAGAACCCTGGAAGACAAGAGAGGTGAAAACCTTAAGGAGGAGACACTTGGAAAAAATACAAGGAGTTCCACAGAACACCTAAAAAACAATTCACATTTGTTTGTTTGCAACTATCTCAACAATTTCAGAAGCTAGGCTTAAAACTAATAAAAGGAAGTGACATGCAAACATGTGGACAACAGACTACAACACTACAGGGCTCAAAAATTCACTCTTTTGTGCCTGGTGAGTAGGAATTTTCCACTCCAACTGGGGAGGGGAAGAGAAACTAATGCCTTCAAGTTCTGAAGAACTTGTAACCAAATGGTTTCTGGAGCGTGGCAGCCTGTAGAAACACAACTTTAAGTACAGCAGAGTGAAAAGTCATAAGGTTTTCTCTGCTGTTGTTTAAAACCCTCCAGACAACAGTGTTACTAACCAGAATGACATCTACTTTAATTTACTTATTGCTTTGGGAAGCCCCAGTCAGCAGCAGAAAGCACTGGAAAAGAGGTTTTGCTTCACACTGCTGAGGGAAGGGACCAAGGAAAGGGTTCTTTGCTGCTGTACACAGGATGCTGCTGATATCCTCAGCGCTTGGACAGGGGCTATTTGGGAGTGGAAAGGGGGAGAGAGGTGAAAGAGAACACTCCTGGACACATCTGTTGTTTCTTCTAGTCCAATAAAAATACTAACCAAGGCCACCAGCTTTCTATATTTGCTTAAACTTACTAAGGAATGGCAACATCTTACCAAACCAAAATATCAGCAAGAAAGCAGACATCCGCCCAAGGACATGAAGAAACTTAGGTTTCCATTTTTCTTACATGGATTGGGACAGGGGTGTTGACAGGATCAGGGCTGCTCCTCTGACTGCGACATCCACTCCTTCCTTCAAGAGTTAAACAACTCTCAGTGACTAACAAAGTTTGATCTATATCTACAAATTAAAATGGCAAGGAAGCACACCTGCATTGCTTGAAAACAGTAGCTGTTTGAAAGATGCTCACTTTACATGCAACCCAGTTATTTCATTTCATTTTTCTTTCCACAATCCCTGCTTCAAAAAAGCCAATGGAATTTAAATACTTCCTCCAAGAAATTAAGCTGCCTTATCTCAGATGTGAGAAAACTGGAGGCAGATGACCAGAAGGTGTCCCAAGTTACTGTACTCATTCCAAAAAAGACAATTCATGCTTGCAAGCTACAATGCAGGATTCCAGATTGTCCTAGTATCTCTGGATTGGCTGCCAATCTTCTACTGCAAGGAACTAGAATTTTAGAAGAAACCTATGTATACAGAAAGTAAGACAAAACGACCATACAGTGGGCTCACATCCAGTGCCACTACATTAGCCTGCTTACTCAAACATAACTGTTATTGAAGGTAGAGGTGCACCGATAGATTGGTCTGATATTGGATTGGCACTGATATAAACAAAACTGGCTGTATTGGAAATCGGCTTGATGCGGCTAATAATTTGGCCAATAAATGCCCGTGTGCACGTGCAACTGCAGTGCAGCATGCAGGCAGTGAGGAGCATGGCCTGGCATTCTGGAGACCTGCATTCAGCTGGTAAGTCCATCATGGTGGAAGGGGATGAGGGAGGGAAGGAGTGTGGGGAGGCAGATCAATGACCCCTGTGGTAAGGGAGGGAGCGGGGCTAGGGCTGGGGCTAGGGTAGCTTACTGCTCAGCCGGGGCGGAGAACGGGACAGAGCTGCGGCTCATCCGGGGGATGCGGGCATGTGCTCCCCAGTTCCATGCGGGGCAGGGCAGGGCAGGGCAGGCAGGCTGCAGCTGCCAACTGGAGTTTGGGCTGTGCCAAGCTCTTCACAGCAGGAACTGTGCTCAGGGCGGGCAGTGCTGGCGCTGGAAGGGGGCTATAGCCACCCAATTTCACCGTAGCCCTCCCCAACCCCCATCCCAGCACTACCACCACTCACCTGGCACAGCCCGAGCTCTTCCTGGCACGTGGGTGGAGGCAGGGGTTGAGCCAGGGCTGTACTGGGTGGACGGTGGCAGTGCCAAGAGGGGCGGCTACAGTGAAATTTGGGGTGGCTGCAGCCTCCCCTGTAGCCCCTTCTCAGTGCCACCACTGCCTGCCCCGAACACAGCCCCCACCGAGAAGAGTCCGGCAGAGCCCCAGCTCCAGCCAGCAGCTGCAGCCCATCCACCCCACCTGTGCCCTCCCAGGGTGCACGCAGTGGTGGGAGCTGCCCCCCGGATGACCTGCAGCTCTGTCCTGTGTCCTGCCCCACTCAGCTGGGCAGCATCTACCCCTGTCCCATTCCTTCCCTCACCGCAGGGGGCATTGATCTACCCACCCAATGCCCCTTCCCTCACACCACAAGAGACTCACCAGCTGGACGCTGCTGTATCAGAAATCAGATCTGTATCAGCCAATATGCCTTCTTAAAAATCGGCTATCAGTATTAGGCCCCAAAATCTCTATCGCTGCACCCCTAATTGAAGGGCTTAGGCCAAAAGAAAGTGCAAGCATACTGGAATTTAAAGAAAATGTCTCATGTCTTTCATTAATAAGCCAACTCTGTTGTTCTCAGAGCTCTGTCATTATACTTATAAGCTGTTCAAACCAGTCATCTCTTAGAGAAATCAGATCAAATTTGATACAAAGATACCCTTCCATAAACTCTGGTGTATAACTTTGTCCACTAAGTGTTTTCAAACTGAAGTGGAAGACATCCAGAATTGCAGACCTACTTGTTCTGTTCATTAGTTCAGTACACAAAAGTGATGAGAAGCCAGATCCCTTAATTGCTCTCATTTACTTAATATTTCCTTCAATATACTTCCATTTTAAAATGTGATTTATTATGACAAATTTATTTAACAGGTGGCATAAAATTAATATTCTTATGAGCCCCGAAAAACAAGTTTGATATTCCTCCTCCACCATTTTGGCAATTAATATTTGAATTATAATTAAGAAACTTTCAGAGAATCCAATATAAGTGTATTACTCAGGGCTTGATAACCATTTTAAATCACATTAAGTTGCTTGCTGAAACTTATTCTTTCTTATTAAGTGACAATGATTGGTTAAGCAGTGCATTAAGGCTGAACTACTGAAACAATCTTTTTAGTTGTTTTGGGGTTTTTTTAAGAATTTTTTTTTAAAAGTAGCTATTGTGAACTTCGATTACTACAGTATTTGACCTTAGTTCTTCCAAGTCAGAATACCATTATATGAATTACTATAGCAATAAGTAAATGAAATAATTTCTTGACAGAATAAAAAGCTGCATATACAGCAGCTAGTTTTTCACCTCTAGATCATTGTTTCAATACAAATCAAATAAAAACTGAAGAGATCATTGGTAGTTGATTGCTGGTAATCATTCAAGTTCCTTGCAGCAGGAAATCACACAATAGCTGTTACCATAGTTAAATAAGCACATCTGAAACTTTTTGCATCACTTAGTAGAATGTGCCCCATCTGTTCTAGTTTAAAATCATTAACCATAGCTCCCTTCTTCCAGATTTCTCTCCACTTGTTTAGACTATTTTACCAACTCAATGCCATCATTCAAGACGCTGTCCTGGTTTACCATTGGACCAGATCCTCCTAACACTTCATCTACAGGAATTCTACAGGATGAGTGCTTCCAACCTTGGGCTCTTTAATTGTTAAGTGCCACAGGGAATGCTTGATTCTTCTACTAATTTCAAAAGTGCCAGACTTGGAAATTACACTACTACATTACGTGAATAAACTTACCTTGTTTTATTCAGATATAGGGAACTCAAAATACTCAAAAGGTACAGACACACAATCCCACGTGCTTCTTAAATGGCAAGTACATTGTAAAAAACCAAAATCAAGAGAACATTATCTTGCGACTAAAAACGAGTCAATCAGTTTTAAAGAAATCTTAAAAAAAAAAAATTACCTGCTTTTCAGTAGAGACGTGAGACTCTCAGAGTTCAACTGATGCATTAAGCCATCCCTCAGTGTTGGAAGCATTGATAGCACTATCATTAAAGGAAAAAAAAAAAAAAAAAGGAAAAAGGTATGCTTCAAGAAAATACAAGCCCCAAAAGCATGAGTACTTGGGGAGGCGGGGGGTGACTGGAAAGGAGGTCAAGTTACACAGAAAGGTTTGAAGGTGCACTGTAGCATGACTGTAAATAACTTGGAGGTTTTCAACACATCATTCTTCCTTTTAACTGCTTTACAAGTGAACAGTGCACTATCATAAGCCAACCTTACACAACATATGCGTCTTACAGCATAAGTCAAATGCTCAGGAAGACAGTTACACTAACTGTTAGTGTCACTATATTTTTATATAAAACTATGTTATATCAAGTTGACATATAGAAATCTATTAAAATTATGTGTGCATATGTGCACATGTGAGACTGGCAAAAATCTATAGAACTGCATTTCTCTGAAGAAGAAAACAGTAGGTTTATTTCAAAAGAGAGGAAGGAGACAGCATCTTTGAGGGAGATAAGTTTTAAAACTGAAAAGCAAAGGAGAAAACTGGAGGCAAATCTCTATGTACCTTGGAGTATCTCAGATACAAGCCCCTATTCTGATAGGTAGTAGGGAAAAGAAAAACATGCAATGCATAGTACATTGCAATAGATGCCAATCACAACGAAAAAAAACCTGTCAGGGAGAACATACTGATCTGTGAGAGGGGGACAGGAATGGCAAACCCAAATCCCCTCAGTATAAAAACTCCAGCATTATGAAATGGAAAAGTCTTTCTGTTTTAAAAAAGAAGTGTAGACTTATTTTCAAGTAGACTTGGAATCAGTCACCAATCCAGAAAGAAGGAAAGAAGTGGTGCCCAACCCGTGCTATATAAATAATCTTAAACCACCTGAATGTTTGTAATGAATACATAATGTAGAATTTTAAAATGTTACTATTTCCTCTTTCCAACCTGTATTACAAGAACAATCATTTTCAGTCACTACCAACCCAATGTTTCTAATGTTTTAATTTGTCTGCCTTCAAAGACAAGGAATTGATGGATTACAAAGTTTATTTTATGTAAAAAAAAAAAAAGGGTTGCCTGTCCACTTATTTCTGTGCAGCTTAAGAATACTATGTTTAAATTATTAATATTGATAGTTTGCTATAAATCCAACCATTCCAAGTTTGAGGACCACTTTATTTTTGAACACTAATCCTTATGTTGTATGTTGTGCATACGCAGCCTGCCTCAGAGTAGGACAACAGACTAGATCTTGAGTTTCCAGCCCTACATTTCTGTGTTTCTACATTTACTCTTGAGTCAATAGTACTATTTTCAACTACACGTTGATAAAACATTTGACTATTCAGTATCAAAGCTTTTTAAGTTCCGACTGCTGTCTTGCCAGCATGAATATTTTGTATATAGCCCCAAATAATTCTACCCATCCAGAAAAGAGTCTTACCTGTCATATTGCAAGTCCTCTGATTACTTTCAAAATGATACTGCCTTCGTGCTTGGGCAATATATTCAGCTGCCTCTCTTTCTTGGATTTCTCTAATTTTCTTCTGCCCATACTTTCCCAGTAGGTATACTCCTATAAAAAAACATTTAAATTACAAGATGGTTTACAAAATGCTCCCTCTGTTTTATTATAAATGTGTCTCTTGACCAGCTGAAACCTCCTTCTCCAGTAATTTGGGTCTCAAGCACTTGAAGTGAGTTTTCCTACAGTATTGTTAAAAATTGTAAATTCATGTTGAAAATAAAACGCCAGAAGTAATGCTTGTGATCTGTATAAGATCCTTTCCAAGCAGATTTTCCTCATTTTAACAGCACCTTTTTGTGCTACTGTAGTACAAACGAGACAAAAGCAAAAAACAAAAAATGAGGAAAGAACAGATCCTGTATAAAACCTGGAGAGAGAGAGAGGAAAATACATACAGAGTGGGCACCTTAATTTTTTACAAGAATTTTTGTTTAGATCTTTTTATTAACTGGAAGCAGGAAAAATTCTGAGCCTCTGAAAGCATGTAGGATTAAAGTCACCATTTTGCCAATCCTTTAGCCTGAGGATCTACATATTATACTTAAGGCACAATTAACTAGTTAAATCGTATCTTATGTGGTCACTTGGCCACACGTTCAATTAATGGTGTGATAAAAAGAAGAATAAGTTTCAAAGATATTCCACAAAATATATGGCTACTTCCTATCACATCATTAATTGAATGATTGGCCAGGGGCTTTGTGGCTGATTGGAGCTCCTAGCTAGGGGGTGGCCCATGTGTACCCTGAAGCCTGGGAGCTCCCAGCTGACAGGGCCTCACACAGCTGGGAAATTGCAGCAGCTGGTCTCCCAGATGCTGGGGTATGTGGGGCCCTCCATGCCTAGGAATCATCAGCTGGGAGTGCCCCTACAGCAGCTGCAGTTTCCCAGCTGCAGGCATGTGGATTCCTAGGCATGGGGCGTGTGCACATGTGGCATGGCAGGAGGCCTGATTGTGTGGATCATGCATTAGATCCCTTTGCGCCTTTACCTGCATTGTGTCTATCCTAGCCCCTATTTCCTCTATATACTTCATTCCCCTACCAATAGTCTATGCTTCCTTACCACAAAGTCCTTCTCATAAAGATCTCTTATTTCCATTACAGCCATGCTACAGACACTGTTTACTATGCAAAAAATTAGACTACTGTCTCTGATATGCACAGGCAGCAGCAAGATATTCCTTTTCCTTCAGTAGCAGGCAACCTGGAAAGCCTGATCTTCCACTGAATCACTTTTCCAGCATTCTGATTTAGGCACACACATTTTTGTGCATTGATGCCTAAAATATTCAGTGACATTTTGGAGTTAACCAAGTGCATGTTAGTCCCTGCTTTGCTTGATCAGTTAGAATACACAGAACAAGTCTGAAATTCAAATTAAAATTCTTGTTTAGATTCTGGGGCACTTAAAAAGTTGTAAATACAAAGCTACAAACTTTTCTTCACTCAAATATTTGAAAGAGTGAATTAGTTATTACTTGTGATAAACAAAGATTTCTTAGGGTGATAATCTTTTATTGGTCCACTGCATAGTTGGGATGGAGTTAGACAAGCTGTCTTCTTCAGGTCATTATTTGACAGTTAATCTGGCTGGATTTAAAACAGAGCTAAGATTAATGATGGTTCAATATTTTATATTACAAAATATATAATAACATTAATTTATTAAATGCTTGCATTCTTAAAACCTTTTAATATCCTTTCTCCAAATGACCCCAAGTCAGCAACCATCTGTGGAATATAAAAAGCATGTTCTAAAATCTATGGCCACTCTAAACTATTTATCTATTCATTCATTTGAGTTATGTCCTTCCCAAAGGCTCAGGGCAGCTTAAAGTAAAAGGACAAAATAAAATACACTAAGAGGACAGAATAACTTAAAGAACAGGAGTGCAATGAGAGAACAAAACTACTTAAAAGGGCACCGGAATATTAAAAAGCAACCTGAAACTATGGCAATTCATTCTGGCATAATGGCTCAGCATGGGGACAGGTACAAACTTGCACCATTTAAAAACAGCTCTAAACTTATTCTGCAAGATGTGGTCCTAAATAGCCCAATGGGCTGAGAATAAAAAATCCCCAAATATATCCACCCCTTAGGCGCCCTATTCCTGGCAGACAAGGTTTTTTTGGGTAAATGTGACATCTTTTATTAGACCAACTAAAAAGTTGGAAAAACTGTTCTTTACAAGCTTTCAGGCACAAACACCCTTCTTCAGGTATACGGAGAGTCTGCTGGTGATTTGTTTGTTCTCCTGGGTGGAATGGAAGCCAATACGCAAAATGTAGGTCTGTAAAGATGCAAATACGTGGCAGTGAGGATCAGAGGCCATGGGAGACAACAGGTGTGAGACAGGTGGGGGGGGGGGGGAAGGAGTAATGTTAAACTGGTGATAAAATGTAGCTGGTAAAATACAGACGGGTTACCTGGGGTTATCAGATGGCAGGCAGGTTAAGAAGGAGTGTGCGGGAGGGAAAGGGCGGGATGCAGATCGAGGCCCACCCCCATGGTGAAGGAGGGAGTGGGGCAGATGCTGCCCAGCCAGGGTGATGAAAGTGACCCTGAGAGTGGGACAGAGCCACGGGCAGCTCATCTGGAGGGTGGGGAGTGGGATGGCTCCCTGTCGCTGCACGCATCCCCTAGGGAGGTATGGGGGGCATGTGCCTGCTGTATCTGAGTGCGGGGCAAGGAAGGGCTGCCAACTGTGGCCTCAGGGCCAGGGGCTGCACCGGCCTCTTCCCAGTGGTGGGGGTGGGCTCTGACTAGGTAGGGGCAGGGTGGGCAGTGGTGATGCTGGGAGGGGTAGCTATAGCCACCCCAAAATTGGCCATAGCCCTCCCCTTCCAGTGCTGCCAACATCCACCACAAGCACAGCCTCAGCTCAGCCCCCACAACAGGAAGAGGCCAGCGGAGCCCCTGGCCCTGAGCCCACAGTGGGCAGCTGGCTCCCCCTTCCCCTCATTTACATTTTTATAATAGATTTTCTACCAAAATAAACTGAAAGTTTCATCCAGGAAACAGGCTTTAGTGAATCACCTTCTCATACAAAACTGGTCTTCTGCTTCCAAACCAACTGATAGCTGCAGAGTGATTTTGATCTAGCAGTCCTATTTAGGCCTTTTCATGAATGAAACACTTTTCCATTTGAGCTGTTCTATCACTTACTCAAACTCTCATTTTAATTTTTTTGCTGCATATAGTGTACTTTAAGTGCGTTTCTCTTACCTCTGTGTAAGCAATATTGATTAACTACAGGAACAGCTGATAGTAAGTTTTTTCACACTTAAGTAAAGGTTTTTCTACCCTTAATAGCAACCTTCAAATTGACAGGGTCTAGTCAGATGAGAGTTGCATTATAAGCCTTGAAAATTCGCCGCCACTCTGTCAGTTTCTCCAATTATGCTGTTAAACACTGATAAAAAATTCTTATACATTTAAACTGTATGTGCATTTCATCAACGCACAGATAACCAATGGGTGTTATAATTAAAGCAACTGGCAAAAATTTGAAACCAGCTTTGTGTTAAGCAAATTATGCATTTAACGAATGTGCACATCAATGCAACACTGTATGCAATTTCCCAAGTTACAGAAAGTGCAATTCAATGCATCAGAAATGAAGCTAATGCTTCAGGACAGAGTCCATTTGTGAATGAAATACAGTGATACCTGGCAATTTACTTAATGATGCATTCGACTTATGGTTCCTCCATCTGCAATCTGACTGTTACATTGCTTTACCCCTGCAGCAGCTGATGATCTTCAAATTTAGTTGCAATAATACATCTTATATTACTGATTCACCTGCCTCTCCCAATGTACAGGACATACTATAATAGCTGATGAAATCTACATAAAAACTTAGTCAACAGTCACACATCACAGGCATAAGATAATTTTGTTAGTTGGAAAGGTCTTTCATCCATAACCATATACCACTTCCTGTAAATCAGCAGAAACATCCTTCATGTTTTTAAAAGTTATGATTTCTAGTATCTTAATTTTAGTAATGGGCATTTGAATTTATTCACTATATTTTTCCTTTAGTCTCTTTAAAATATCAGACTCTGATCCTACCTTCAAACAAAGCAGCTAAATAAAACTGCAGTTAAAGCAGCTAAGTAAAGCTGCATCCACATAAGGGCATTTTTGCAGCTTGTTCATAAACACAGCCTTTTAGCACAAGAACTTGTCTGACATGATAACATCTCCTATTTGGTATTTTCACAAGGATCCTTACATATTTTCTTCTTTCTTTTGACAGTACAGAGAACTATGCAGGTCATCAACATTATTTGTGAGCCTTTAAAGAAAATGAATTGCTTTATAGTACTGGTGTAAAACCTCTGGCCCATGGAGCCATGTCATCTGACCCACAGGGCTAACTACAGGTCTGGAAATTTGGGGGCAGGCAAGGGGTGGCAATTAACACTGCTACCATTCCCTTGGCACCAAATTTCCAAGGCCTGTGGGATAGATGCCATGGTCCTATACATGGGGCTAGGACTGCAGGCATGACCTGGCACGGGGCCTGATTTGGCACAGTAGGCTGAGCCATGCACTGTGATGGCCCCATGAGCCAGATTCAGTTCACGGACCAACCCTGCACCAGCTCTTGGGGCTGGCTGAAAGGCTGGGCACCACTGCTTCATGGTAACAAAAAAGTTTAGTGCCTCTCAAGTTTGCATTGAACATTTTTCCAGTTACAAAAATCTAAAAATGAGTGAAAACTTCATGTGTATATTTTGACAAAAATACGTTGAAACCTAAGTAGAAACCAAGTACCATGTTTTCTGATGTACAACATTCCCTGGACTAAGATGAGCATCTTGTTTTTTCCTTGGAGTAAATAACTGAATAGCAGCAACTAGAGAGCAGAGCCTGCTCACCATTCTGCTCCCCAGGGACCCCCTGCAGACTTACCTTCACACTTGCAGAATAAAAGTTTAAGCACCAGAAGCTACTGTTACCACATTTCCTTGCTTATAATCCCCACCCCCATTTCCAGCAACTGTTTTTTGGGGGAACAAAAAGGTGCATGTGTATGTGAGAAAATACAGTATGCTGTTACCAGCTTTGGAAAAAGAGCCATTGAAAAGCAACAGATCAGAATTGCCTTGTTTTTCAATGTTAAGCTGTCAGCTGTGTATAAATCATAGTTGATTTCCCAGAAACAGTAGCACCAGGCAACTGGCATTTGGAACCTGTTGCAGGTAAGGGCAGAAACAGGCAAATATGACAATGAGCTGAAGTGCAATTTCCTTCTTTCTAATCAACCATATTTTAAGTGTTTTTATTTTAGCACCTCAAGAATACTTTATTTGTACTTTACTTTGTCAATACCCTATTGGTATGGATGGCACAAGACTGCAAATTAAGAACAAAAAGATTACAAATAAGATAGCAGGTGGAGGCTTTCCATTTTACCCCCAGCACATTGGAGTCAGACAGAGACCACAAAAGAATGGCCAAAGAATCTGGGCTCCGCGATGTCTGGCCTCTAAAAAGAGCACACTGGAACCCGATCAGGGAAGAAAGAGGAGATGACCCAATGAGGCAGTCACACTTCTTTAGCAGTCAGTCCCAGAGGAAAAATGATTGGTTGGGCCAACCCCAGGTCTCTCTAGAAGGAATCAAAACCCCTTGAGCAGGAATCAGTAGCATTTATCAAGAGGAGGGAAAAAAAAAGACTTCACAACTGCTCAAAGAGTTGGAAAAGTATATACCAGTGAGCTCACCTAGGCATGCAGAATTCTCTTGCACAAGAAAAGCCCTTATTTGTTGAGCAGTTTCCCCAGGCACTAAGAAAGGAACAAGACCCTGGGTGCAAGAGACCTTCCACCCAGTTCCTGGCTCCCAGGGCTTCTTTATACTTTGGGGAAAGGAAGGAACTCCTAGCAGCCCAGATTGGACTGTACTTCACCTGGGAAGAGGAGAAAAGTTATCAGGGACAGTCTGTGCTACAGTATTTACACAGAGTAGGAACAATATTTAACCACACTGCAATCTCTCAAATAAAACAGTCTATGTACCTGCAGCACACCTATATCTGACTATTTAATCCCTCAACACCGCCCCTTCTGTGTGCAGAGGGAGATCCTGGCGCACACTTACCTGTAGTGCGCCAGGCTGCAGCCCCTTCCCTGCCTCCTTCAGAACCTTCTGCTGGGGTTCTGGCTGCACTGCTCCCCACACCTCTTCATTTATGAACTCCCCACCTGAATCTCCACCAAGTTCTAGTCAATCTCTTCCTGGCCCTAGCCAAGCTAGCAATGTATCTGACCAGGAAGGAGGACCTCTGGGGGCTGTGGGGCTGCTTTCCTGTCCCTTGTTAGTTCATGGCTCCAAGCAGTTTCACTGGGCAGTGTCCACTGGCTCCTTGGACTGATTCAAGGTCCAGTGGGCACTGTCCAGTGTGTTCTGTTCTGCGTTTCCCCTTGCAACGCTTGTTTTGAGCCAAGCCCTCACACCCGTCCCTGTTTTTTTTTGTTTTTGTTTTGTGGTGTTGTTGCAAGCAATCAGTGATATGCCCTTAGCCGCTTCCATCACCAAGGGGGTGGGGGTGGGTATATAGCTCTACTCGCTGGCTTTGGCCCACTGTCCTGAATAGTATATCAAAATTCTTTCTGGCTGGGAAGAATCCCAGGGACTGTGAGGCTGCTTTTTCACCCCTTGTCCATTTGTGCCTCCAGGCAGAGATTCCCTGGGCAGTGTTCATAGATTGTAAGGGGCTGGAAGGGACCTAGGAAGATCATCAGGTCCAGCCCCCTGCACCAAGCAGGAAACATAAATGGGGGTCAGGTGACCCCAGCACAGTGACTGTCTAGTCTCCACTTGAAGATTTCCAGGGGAGCTGATTGCACCACCTCTGGAGGGAGCTTATTCCACAGTCTGGACACCCTGACTGAAGAAGTTTTTCCTAATGTTGAGCCTGAATCAATCTTCCAGGAGTCTGAGGCCATTACTCCTGGTTTTCCCCTCAGGTTCCCTAATGAACAGTTGCTCACTGAGCACCTGATGTACTACCCTAGTGTAGCAGTAAGCTGCTACCAGGTCCCCTTTCAGTCTTCCTTTCCTCACGAAGAAGAGTCCCAGATCCCTCAGCCTTTCCTTCAGTCTTTTAAGGCTCTGATCATATGGGTGGCTCTTCTTTGGACTCTCTCAAGCTTGTCCACATCCTCATTAAAGTGCAGTGCCCAGAACTGGATGCAGTACTCCAGCTGTGGTCTCATCAGTGCTGAGTAGAGCGGAAGAATCACCTCCTTGGTTTTGCTGGAGATGCATCAATTGACGCATGCCAGAGTATTATTTGCCCTACTGGCTACAGCGCTGCATTGATGGCTCACCTTCATATTGTGATCTTTTATTACCTCCAGGTCCCTTTCATTCGTGGTGCTAGTCAGTTTGGTGCCGCCAAGCCTGTAGGTGTGTTTGGGGTTGCTCATTCCGAGGTGGAGCTCTTTACATTTCTCAACATTGAACTTCATCAGGTTCTGATCTGCCCAACTTGCAAGCCTGTCTAGATCCGCCTGTATCTGTAGCCTGTCTTCAAGCATGATCACGCCTCCCCATAACTTGGTGTCGTCCATGAACTTGGCCAGTGAGCTCTTCACCCCCACATCCAAATCGTTAATAAAGATGTTGAAAAGTACTGGACCAGGCACAACCCCTGCAGGACACTGGCTCTCTGGACCTGTTTGAGGGCCAATGGGCAGTGTTTGGTGTACACTGCTCAGTGTCCATCCTTGATGCACTTTTTTAACCTTCACTCCCATTCCCCCTCTTTTGTCTTTCATTTGTCCCACAAGATCAGTTGACATACATACAAGGCCCTTGCTATTAACAGGTGTGTGAGAGGTGGCTAGCTGTTCCTCTGTGGGTCTAAGGCCCACGTCCCTGATACTCATCAAGCAGGCCCGATCATTTCATTGACTGTACACAAAACCCCTTGAAAGCCACCAGCTGTTGCCAGCCTTTGACCTCAGGCAAAGCACTCCACTGGATTACCCCCTGCCATTACTCCTAGGGCAGTTCCCCCAACCTTGACCAGATCCCAGTAGATCTTTACAGCCAGAACATAGTTCTGCATATCACTCCATATTGCACTTTGTGGCTTTCAGTGCTTAAATGCAGGGGCCTTCTTGGTCCTGCACAGGCCCAAGGAGTGACTAGCCAACTCTCTCTCCCATGATGGTAATGGAGCATTCAGACAAGGAGCTCTCTATGGGTCAAGAGATGAGTGGTACAATTCAGACTTGCACTGGCTTGTCTCATGGTGAACCCCTGCCTTTACAGACAGACAAGCCTGTGGGCCGACATGAAGATAGCTAGACTGCAGTACTAGAGAAGGACCTGGGGGTTTCTTCAAAACTTAAGATGAATATGAACAAACAGCGTGCTCCTATTGTGAAAAAAACCCAACAGCATACTGAGTTGTATCAAATAGAATGAGACTTGCAAACCAAGGGAAATCATTCTTCCCTTTAACTGCTTTTCCCTTTATTTGGCACTGGTGAGACCACACCTCGACTGTCCAGTTCTGGGCCGCACACTTCAAGAAAGATGGGGGCAGATTAGAAAGACTGAGCAAGACTCTGGGGAAAGGCTGTAGAAAGCAAGTTATTAAGTCTCGAAGACAGACTACTGAGAGGGGATTTGATAACAGACTTCAAATACCTGAAGATCAATTCTAGACAGGCCAAAGATGGGCTTTTCCCTGTGGCCACTTGGCTGGGAGTAGAAGCAATGGCCTGAAGCTGCAGCAGAGGAAATTTAGGTTGGCGATCAGGAAGAACTTTCTGACTATGAAGTTGGCCAGGTGGTGGAGCAGGACTTTTAACACATCAAGGGAAGTCAAGAGCCAGGCCCACTACAGAAACTATAAGCCCCCTTTAGTACTGGGGGCCACTAGTGGTATGTTACAAATTTCTCTGGACATATAATAATGAAGTCAGAGAGGAGTAGAGGTCAAAGGTTCAAAACAAGAGTGCCAAGTGGGGACACCAAGCAGAGCACACCAGTGAGCACCTACCAATCCTCAAATGAACCCAAGGAGCCAGCGGACACTGCCCAGCGATACTCTGTTTGGAGACGGGAATGAAGTAGGGCAAAGAAAGTGCCCCGCAGTCCCCAGGAACCCTCCTGGCCATAGCCTCCTTCCTGGTCAGCCCAGCTTGGCCAGGGCCAGGAGGAGGTTGACCAGGAGGTCGACCAGGAGGTCCTGGCCCTGGTGGGACCACAGATAAACAAATTTAATGCACCTGAATACACCGCGCACTGGAATAGGCTGCCTAGAGAGAAGCTGTAGGATCTCCACCACTGGAAGTTTTCAAGAGTGGGTCGGACAGGCACTAGGCTGGGATGGTTTCCTCGGGAACCATCCTGCCTAGATCACCTTGTGAGGTCCCTTCCAGCCCTGCTTCCCTGTGCCCTCCCACGGAGGTAGCCCGCACAAGTGCCCCCTGCCTTCAGCCTGTGCTTTTTATGGGGGAGCTAAAATAGGCTCCCGGGGACCTCAAGCAGCCCCACGGGGAAGGCTGGGCTTTGCCGCGGGGTGAACCGCTCTAATCCGAACCCGGCCACACGTCTGTCCGGGCCGCAGCGAGATAGAACGCCCCCCCCCGGCCCAGTGACGCGGGCACTGCAACCCCGCGGGGGAGGGGGGCTCGTGCCTAAACAGAGAAGGGGGCACTCACCGCCCAGGACGGTGCCCAGGAAGAGACATTTCTTCTTGTGGCGTTTCAAGAAGCTCCACAGCGAGCGGAACATCCTGCCCCGCGGCCCGGCGCCGCCCCTCCCCCCGCCCGGACGCTGTGACCTACGTAGAGCGTGGGGGCGTAGCCGGACGTTCTGAGTCCCGCGGGCGGAGGGGGTGGGTTCGGTCTTCGCTGGTGCCCGCGCACTTCCGGGTCCCCCCGGAAACGCCCGCCCCGCACACTGGGTTCCGGCAGGCCGGACATGGAGGCGACGACTGAGGCCTGGATGGACCGAGCGCTACGCATGGTGCGGGCCGTCGCGGAGCCCCTCCCCCCTCTGCCTGGAGGGCGGGGCCTAGGCCGGCTTCTGCAGGGGCACACACTGGCAGCGCGGTCCCGCGTTAACTTTAACGCGAGTTAAAGAGCTGCCTGCGAGGGGCTGGGCCTTCTACCTGGCTGGAGTCTGATCCTGGTCATGCAGGGGCAGTGTGGGTCCCTGGGGCCTGATCCTGGCACAAGGGGGTACTGGTTGGGGTGACCATCATAGAGGACATCCCAGTTTTCTGCTACTCTGTTCTCTATTTATGCGCAACCTGATGCCTTTATGCTCTCTGTTTTTCTCTTCAAGCAGTTCCTTGAAGAGAAAAATAGCAATTCCTTTTCTTCAAGAGAAAAATAGGGGGCACAAAGGCATTGGGTTTTGTATCAATAGAGAACAGAGGACAACCGGACTGTCTGCTGTGATGATGACCCTAATTGTGGGGCCCCTGGGGCCTGATCCCAGCTGTGTGGAGGCACAGCAGGAACCACCCCCACTGGCCAGGGTCAAGCTCTGGGGGTCTCCCACCACCCCTGCTTGGCCCCCAAGTGTCATAGCTACCATGCAGGCCTGTGGCCTCTGGGAATCCCCACAGAATCCATGAGGAACCCCATGGGCCAGATGGCACAGCACCAGGGGCTGGACCTGGTCTGCAGGCTGGGGGTTAAGCACCACTGCCCTAGCACAAACGTGCCAGTGACGCCCTGTAATCCGAATGACTTAAACTGAAGGAATTGCTGATAAGGCCACTAGTTTGCAGGCAGGGAACAGGGCTGTTGTGCCAGTATTAGACCTCTGGTTATTCTTAACGCTCTCTCTGTTTTCTTCTGTGTGTTTCTGCAGGCTAAAGAAGCCTTAGAAAATGGGGAAGTTCCTGTCGGCTGCCTTATGGTCTATAAAAATGAGATCCTGGCAACGGGGAGGAATGAGGTGAATGAGACAAAGAATGTAAGTTACAAACAAGGGCCTGCCACTGAAGACTGCTTGTTGCCCTAACAGAGCACACATACTGTGTACAATGGGAGTTTTGCCATTGACTTTAGTGTCATCAGGATTTGGAACAGCACATCATGTACATCTCAGACTTCTGTCTGTTTGTGTCCCACTATTTTGTGTTCCCCCCACTCTAATCTTTTATATGTTTGTGTCTCGGAGCATGGTTGTTTTAAGCACGCTTGCTGTCATCTAAGGGGGGAGGGGGGGGGTCAAGTGTATGCCCTGTGGGCTGGATCCAGCTCATGGAGCTGCTTTATCCAACTTGCTGGGCTACCAGCGGGCCCCTGGAAGTTGTGGGGTTTGGACAGGGAGGCATGACGTGCTGCAGAATCAGGGATGCTTGGGCCTTGGGGGACATGGCAGTTGGTGGCAGGTGGGTGAGAAAGAGCTGATGCAGCCTTGGTTGCCCTCTGGCTGCTTTTTCTGCTGCCACACCCATGGCCTCAGCTCCTTGGCTGCTGGTTCTGTTGCTGCCACAATGTGCTGTGTGCTGGAGCCAGAGCTGCAGCATGAAACGTGCCAGCACCAGAATCTCCAGCTCCATAATAGACATGCAGCAAGAGCTGCTGCTGTGTGTACCAAGCGGGAGCTGGAGCTGCCGGCACTGCTGCCACTTGCTCCAGAGCCACCCCATGCTCTTTTGGATCCCCGGGGCAAGAAGCCCTGTAACCTGGATCTGGCCTAGGACAGGTGATTTTAACATCTCGATCTCAGGTGTTCATATGGAAAGGTATTTAGCTATGTTTGTCTGAAATAAGGCAGAAGGGCATGGCAGGGTGGTATCTTGAGTGCTGTCAGAGAGGCAGCAGTCTACTTCTTCAGATATTATGGCAAAGTAGTCTGTCACCTATAAAAGGTGCTGCTGTCCAAATGAGTTAGTGTCCAAGATGCCACTCTGCTTTCTGCTGTTGTTAATTTAGTTAGTGATGGTAATTTTATATGAATAATTGATATAATAATTTCTACTTGCCTGTATTTTCTTGCATACCAACCCCTTTCCCCATATCTGGGGCGGATAAGACACCCTGGTTTGAGAAGGCAGAATGAAGAAAAAAAGATATTTTCCAGAGTCTTCCCTGCCTCAACATAGGCTCACACTGGCTGAATGTTCCCTGGTGCATTCATCGCTCGCCCTCTCCTTCCAGCTCCAAAATTTAAGCCAGTTTGGCAGCGGTTGTGACAGGTTGAGCTTCGGAGTTGGAAAGAGAGGCTGAGTGACACTGGGCATGTCAACACGTACATTAATGCGCCTTAGATACTGCGCATTTAGTTTAGTACTTACTTAATAAAGTACTAACTAAATGTGCAGTAACTAGAGTGGCTGTGCAGTAATGCTGGCACATGGATATTTTGTGATGCTTACTGTGCGTTAGCTCAGATACTGTCTAGTAGGCTGTTAGCACTACTGCATGATGTTATTTGGCTAATAGTCTTGTGTAGACACGCCTACTGAGAGCTGGACTCCATCTTTGCTGTATGGGCCCAGGGGTAGCCATTACAGTGTCCCCATGCTTCCATTCCAGCACAGAAACCAGCCTTCTTACTAAAAACATGCACCCCAATTCTGGGTGACTAATTTTTGCATGTGGTATGTGAGTAAATGCAGTATTAATAGACGTGGGGGGAAATGTCCCAAAAGCATTTTTGAGGTTTAAATTTTTTTCCTGTACCCTCTAGTACAAACAGGGAACTATTCACAGTTTGCCAGTGTGAGAGAGAGCAAGAACCATTCACCCAGGATTGCTAATAGTCTGTTAGTTTGTTGTGGGCCTCTTTCCTTCCCCTTTCTAGCATTCTCGTCTTGGACCTGGGAAAACTTTCCCGTAAGGCATTGGTTTCGACAAACTAGCATTTTCCAACCAAAAAATGGTTTTGCTGAAAACTTCTTAATGAATTGTACTTGTTTAGTTATGTTAATTAATTCTACTAGGTAAAAATATTGATAATAATAGGCATTAAAAATTAGAAAAGAAAGTAGATCCATACAGATACAGTGTAGCTATATACAAATACGTATAGTAAGTACAGCTTGTTTTACTAAATTCTGGTATGCAATTAAAGTAATACCCAATTTTCTTTAGACTACAATATGCTGTGGTAAAGATGATGGATTGTAATGATAGGATACTACAACTTACATGTGCATACTTACGCATCATTATATTATACGGGAAACCCTTGCTCACACTAATGACTGGAAAATAGATGGCAAAATATTGAAGTAATTTACCAATTAAATGACACCACAAGGCTATTGCTTTGCAAGACATGCTTTGATAAGTATGATTGAATTATTTACAATAATACTTTATAAGATAGTAGTTGATAATATATCATGAGTTTTTCCAAAAGTAAAGTAGGTCTTGTTTTACAAAGCCTAACTCCTGCTCTCTTTTGGGAAAACATCTCTGGGAAGCAGACAACTAAGATTACTGGGTTTTGTATGCACATCATGGGAGAAAAGGTCTGTTGTACTGTTTACCAGAATTATGCCAGCAGTCAAGATTTCTTTTAAACCTTCTGCTCTCAAAATTTGGATCCCACTCCAGCAGCCTTATTTGTATGGGTACCTTCTATACCCAAAGGTATAGAACAGTGGGACTGTGAGGATAGATCCGATTGCAGAATTAAGCCTTAATTTTATTTTTAAAATTGATCATGCTGTTTTTTAATTCCAGAAACGATGGTAAATATGTCTTTTATATCTGTTGGATGATATTCGTAAACTTTGTATATCAGTTTTGATTTCCATCTCTAACTCATGAAAATTAAGTTTAGAACACATTAGAGGTTTCAGTTTCAAACCTATAAACATCACTGAAATTCAATCATGTATTGAGTAAACCACACCAAGTATTTGGCAAAATAAAGAACTACTATTTTCTAATTTAAAGAGTAAGCGAAGAATACTGTCACCAGTTGAAATGGTTTGGGTACTGGAAGACAGAATGTAACCACAGAAAGTGATCATCACAAAAATCAGACTGAACATCTTTAGTACTGCAGAAAGTATCAAGAAAGCTTCCAGCCAAATTTTCAGTCATGAGCCTGTAAAGATAAGCTAATTCTTTAAGCTTGTTTCAAGTGGCCTGATTTTTCAGAAGTGTTGAGGAATCACCATTCCCACTGTTTCCAGCAGGAGCAGTAAGTGATTTGGATCTTTCTAACTCAAGCCATTTTTGTTTAAGCTGCCGAGCTTCAGATCTTTATGGTTTAATTTTCAGAAGTTCTGGGTACCCATCACTCTCATTTAGGTCAGTGAGAACTTTGGGTGTACTGTGCTTTTGAATATTTGGCTTTTGTTCTTTAATTACATCAAGCAGTCTGACAGTGGGAGAGTGAAGATGAACACATACCAGGAACTGTGGTAAGCAGGAAAAGACCAAAATGCCTTCAGTTTCTCCCTTGGTCTTTTTATTCTTATGACATTTTCTGGCATTGTTTAATAACATAGGACTGGAAGGAACCTCCTGGGTCATTAAAGCTATTGCAGCAAATATAGTGTGTAATTGCTTTCATAAATGTGTCAGTTTCCATTATATAATCATTTAAGTTTCTTTTCCTCTTGTCTCATATTGGGAGGCTTTTCCAGAAACTTACTCCTCTGACACTCACCAGCCTTCTAATTTCCTACCTGAACTTATTTGTGGCCCTTTGTTCTCGTGCCAGTGTTGGCACTTAGTTTAAACGGTTCTTTTCCTTCCCTGATATTTAGTGCCTAATGTATTTATAGAAAAGAACTGCATTGCCTCTCAGCCTTTGGTATATATATTTGTAGGTTAACCAAAACACTCTTTTCTCCAAATCATCCTATTTGTCCTTCTCTGCATCCATTCTTGTTTGAATTCATGTTTCTTGAAGATGGGTGAACAGATTGTATGCACCTATCTATCAGGTGCATAAGTGAGATTAGGTACCTATTCCACCCTGCACAAGCCCTTGAAAAACAGTTAACGCAGAAGGTGGGCGCGTCCTCCTCTACCTCTTGGTTTTTGCTTTTTTGTAATTTTGTCTGAAGGCTAAAGTGACGTTATGTTCCAAAAATAGGTGTGTTAACATTTCAGGTACTTGAGCAGGGTGAACTAGGATTGCATTTAGGCACTTAAATCTACTCAGATGTCTAATAGGTGGAATGGTATCTGCTCTTTTGAGTTTTACTTCTACTTTAGATGCTGTGATTTCCATGTCCATACCCCTTTCCTGCCTTTGCCCCCATCCTTAATACTGAAAACTAAACCAAAGCATACAGTTTTGGACCTATACCTTAATTTTACCTAATCTATGCCCTGTGATTACTGCACAGCAACCCCACTTTATTTTTCCTTGTTTTGCTTTTACTTATAAGTCTAAAGAAACTTCTGGCCTCCAAGATAAAACTTTCTGATGAATCCTTTCTTCTGTTCGTTGCGGACTCACTCCTAATATCCTTTCTGAAGTGGTTATTCATCCAATGAGGTATAGAATCATAGGAAAGGAGGGCTGGAAAGAACATCCTTAGGTAATCTAATCCAGCCCCCTGCTCAAGACAGGGTTATTGCTGATTAAACCATTCCAGCCAAGTGTCTGGGACTGTTCAACCAGCTTATGAAAATTACCAGGAATGGAGATTCCATGACCTCCCTTTTCCAGTGCTTATTCATGTTCACAGTGAGGCAGTTCTTAATCTTCAACCTGTGCGGGCCGGGTTGGACCCCGGGCCCTTTTCGTCGCTCTGCACGCGGACTGTGGCGGGCAGGCCGGGTTGGAGAGGGCGGGCGTCGAGCTAGAATTAGGCACAGACACGTAACGGTTGATTTTAAGATTGTTTACTTACACCGAGATGGTCGCGGTGCAGGCTGGAGACTTGCTTGAGTTGCGGTTACAACAGAAAACACGAACAATCACGTGGAGTTTGCTAGGCTCCACTCAGACAAAACATGAACAATCACGTGGAGTTTGCTAGGCTCCACGCAGACAGAACTCCGGATGTCCAGGACAAGCGCACATAAAACTCGTCGATACGTCTTATAGAAGGTTCCGTTCGAAGACGGGAAGAGGTGGGCGGTGGATCAGGCCGCCAAACTCCTCTGAGCAACACACAGGGCTTCTGTTACTCTGCCGCACACACCCAGAGTCCCCACGAGATGGATGCGGAGTCCTCTTCGGCTTGGGCGGAAACTGCTCAAGCCTCTTATACGGCTAGCAGGCCAATCGCTAGCCACCACGTGTGAATAATTTAGCGCTAGCCAATTGCGGGGCACGAATTTGCATGCGAAGAGCGGGAACTCCTTTGCACCGTGCATTTCTGTGTTGCAAAGAAAATGCACCCTGCAAAGACCGCTGCAAAGTGGCGGGAACACTCCTTTGCACGCGGGTTCTCTGTGCAGCAGAACTCCTCCGTGCAAGGAAGCCGTAAACCCACGGGGATAATTCTTAGTGCCGAAGCGCACAAAAAAAATCAGACCTTTGGGTCATGACACAACCTAAATTTCCTCTGCTGCAGTTTGAGCCCATTGTTCCTACTTTGTCCTCTCCTGCCACAGAGAAGAGTCTGGCTACAGGTGTTCACTTTTACTGTTAAGAATTTCTCTGATAGCTTCCCTGGCCCCGATTCCCAACTTCTGGGGCTTTGCAATCCCTGCCCCACTACTTAGTTGGTCAGCAGGGACAGAATTTAAAGGCCAAAAGTCGGGAACTTTGTCATGTATACTTTCCCTCTGTTCCACAGTCCAATAGCAATATACACGTAGTCTCTTTCTACTAGGCTTATCTATAAATTGTTTTATAGTTGGCTGTTTTCTTCTGGCAAAGATTGGGATGCGGGGGGCTATGTTTTACTATGTCTTTTTGATTGCATAGTAGGAGCATGTCTCTAGCTTCAGCCCTTCAAGACTGTTAGGCTTGTCATTACTTGTATGCCTTGGGCAATATCGCTACAAAGATCTTTGCAAGATTCTCATTTTAAAAAACCTGGCAGTAGGTTCTCATGACCTTGCCAGCATTGTCTTTCCTTTGGCAGCTCTTTAGCTTGCTTGATCATTCACAGCCCTTCCTCAAACCAACTCTACTGTTCCCCCTCTGATATTACATATGGCCCTTTCCAACTAGACTTTTTCTGGCATTGCCATCCTCAATTATGTGGCAGTCATACTGCTCCATTGAAATGTTTTCTCCCAGAAAGGTGCTCTGTTACCACATGCAGGCTCATCCTCTCTCTTGTCTCCTGGTTTGGCCATTACAGCATACGTCTCTTTCCTGGGGCATCTTGCAAGTTCAGTATGTAATCATTAAAATGAAGTATTGTTTCTATTCTCAAATTACCAGTAATACAGTTTTATTTTATCTCAGCTCTGTTGCTCTCACTTGTTAATTCTTGTCTAAGATTTAGAATATAGCCTTTGTAGGGGAGGGATGGTATCTTTTATTTGTAAAACACTTGGCGCAATATTGGGCACTGTATTAGTAGTCCTGAGTTATAGGCTAATGACATCACCTTCAAATAATGTGTTTCTTTCCACCACTTTTTTTTGGATCTCTTACAAAGAGAATTCGTTCCCATTATTGCTGTTCATGTGTTTTAAACATATGTATTAAACAAATAATAGTATGCAGGTAGTAGATAGTGATTTTCATTTATTGAGCTAATAGAAGAGTATACATGGACCTTTATGACCCAGTGTGAAAGTTGTTTTTTCATATGCACACATTAATGCTGCATAAACATTCCACAACTAGGCTTATTTCAAAATCCCTAATTACTGGGGCACAGTTTAAGGCAATGGTGTTCCTTTAATTTGTGTTCAGTTGTCAGGTGTGTCCAGATCATGCTTGGTGAAGAGGAAGATAAAATTGTCTATACTTGTATGCCTAATGGTCCCTTGAGCTTTAGTCTTCTGGGAAGGATTAGTAGAGTGCATTATCTGGTAGAGATTGAAAAGAGTCTCAGAGAGATTTAAATAGGTCATACAGGAAGCATATGGGCGTAGCTAGGATCTGCACTCTGATGTTCCAGGTCTTAGTCTAGCATCTATGCCACAAACGCATCATATCTCTAGATAGGGATTTAGAAAAAGGGAAAAATGTTGACTGTGTTCGCCACTTTGTAATCCACTGGTGTCATAGAGCTGCAAAAAATAATCCAAATATGGACCCAGTTTTTTTGTGATGTTTTTATTGTGACATCTCAGTAACTGTAATAGACATTATGATGAATTGTTAAGACATTACTTTATGGCAGTGCTATTTTTCTCTGCAACTCTGGTGCTTTTTCTATTCCACTTGGGTTCTTTGTGCTGTTGCTATCCTTGTGATGGCTTAGCATTTGTTTCTTAACTCCACCAACCATTCTTCAGCCTTTATTGGCTGCAAAGAGGAATCATAGTCACTCTGATCTGTGTAGCATTACCTTTCACAACAGTTCTCAACCTTTTTCAACTCCAGGTACCCCCTGTCAGATTCAAGATGCACCCCCCTCCCCTGCAAATATGCCAGATCTTAATTTTCACTCATTTCTTGACTATGGAAAAATAGTGCAATTTGTATATTGCAAAGAACTTGTCAGGCCCACAGAAAGGCAGAATGGCTTGGACAGTCTGGATTCCTCTTTGAAATCTCTGGGTTTAGCTTGCAAATCGTGTGTGTGTGTCTGCATGACAGCACATCCGCACGGCACCCTTAAAAAGGCATGCTGTCGCACCTGATTGAAAATCACTACCCACACCTGCTGTCCATCTGAGAGAGAGGTGTACTCCTGGTTTCAGAACTTTGCTTGTTCTATCCAGGGGCAGACAGAATAAGCAGTCTGACCCATGCCTGCCTTGTGAGTTGCATGTGACTATAGTTTGAGGCTGAATGTTGCTTCTTCCGCTCAGGCTGTGCCAAACTGCAAATCCACTCTTATTATGAATTCAGTTTTCCAGCTTGAACCAGGCAAAGCAGTGATCCTTTTCCAAGGAGTATTAAATTGCTTCTCTGATGGAAGTGAAAAGAATTAGACCCTTCACAGAGTAGGTGTAGGCACGTACATTCGCACAAAGGAGAATTGGTTTTTGTGGTGTGGTATTCTCAGTTCTCTTGGTTCTAAGGAAGTTTAACAACTGCAGATCAATTCATGGCATTTTTAAAAACGTTTCTTTTGTCTCTGTGTATGCTCCCAGGCAACGCGACATGCAGAGATGGTGGCAATTGATCAGGTTCTAGATTGGTGTCATCAACACGATAAGGATCCTGATGAAGTGTTTGCACACACAGCGTTGTACGTAACTGTAGAGCCTTGCATCATGTGTGCAGCTGCCCTGCGCATGATGAGTATCCTTTGCGGCATATTCATGTTGGTAAAACGTATGGTGGCATGTTGTTTTCAAGCAAATCATTTGGTTATGAGCCAGCACATTAGAGGATGATGCTGTCAAATAAAGCTGTACATGGGATCAGTTTGTCTGCTCAGAGAACATACCCGCAGTATGCTTTTGTACTGAAGACCATGACCAAGATGTTCGCTGACAGGATTGGAAAAATAAATCTCAGTCCAGCATCCAGCTATGTCGTCATTGGCAGGCCGTCATTGTTGAGGATGATCACTCCCATGGGTCAAGTAAAGGGTAGTAGATGAGTCTGTTAATGGCTAAAGCCAATCCTAGAGCTGCAGACTCTGGCAGATGCCACAGATAGTGGTTAAAGGGAGGGTCGAACCACTGATTTACCGGTCTCATTTCCTTTCCTTCTGTTTCTGTTGTTTTTCTTCCTCCAGGGTGGGACAGTTTTCTTCAAAGTAAGATGAACTTTCTCTCACAAAACATTGCCATGTAGCCCCATCCTGTGCTACTTTTCCCCAATTTGTAATGTCAGTGCC
This sequence comes from Alligator mississippiensis, assembly GCF_030867095.1. Classification (NCBI taxonomy): domain Eukaryota; kingdom Metazoa; phylum Chordata; order Crocodylia; family Alligatoridae; genus Alligator; species Alligator mississippiensis. The sequence goes on along the minus strand of NC_081824.1, from coordinate 123,789,232 downwards.
ATACTTAATGTTCTCCTTGAGGGCATCCTTGAAGCATTTCCTTTGGCCCATGTGTGTCCTGACCTAAGGAGTGCCAATATTGTCACTATTTAAAAAAAGGGAGATATGGAAAATATAGCAAACCAGCAATATGTGGCTTCATGCACATCTTTTTGGGGATTTCCTTCCTCTGTCCCATCTGATGCTCTTATCAGGCTGGCCCGTGTTGTGCTCTGCAGAAAGCTGGATATGGCTCTTCAGTTATGTTACGTCTTTGTGTTACCGAAAAGGAGGTGCTGAGAATACAACCAGCCCAGCATCAAGGAATGGAGTACAGACTGCTTCTTTCAAAGGGCAAGCCTCAGCAAGCCAAATGGAATGCCTTGTGCCATAAAGATATTCTGTGAGACATGTTTTCTCTTTGCTTAATACCTTAACTCAGTCGCATAAATTCCACTGGTTGTATACGGTTGTCAAAATGAGAGATTTGGAGGCTGTGGCTCGGTCTTGAACATCTCCTCTGATGATTTAATAGGCACTGGGGAACCATTCCAGGTAGGCTATCCAAAGATTTCCTTTCATGTATTTAATATTTCAAACAGGGTTAGCAACCTAAGGCCCACAGAGCCATTAGATCAAACCTGTGGCCTTTTGTGGGGAGGGGGGAGGCGGGCGCTTCAGCAGATTTCCAAGCAGCTGGGGACGCAAGTCGCATTTAGTGCTGGTGGACTTTGTCTGTTCCATGCTGCAGCTGGGCAGCTGAAGTTTTGGCAGTGTGGGGATTTGCCTGCACAGTGCCATGACTGGGCAGGTAGGAGATGCACCCATGCTATGGCTGGGCAGCAGGAAGAAGTGGCAATGGCAGCAGTGGCCAGACCCTACGACTGGCCTGCCTTGGGCTAAACTGGGTCCTTCTGGCTCTCTGCCACACCAAGGTTGCCAACCATGGTTTAAAAATGGTGATATGTTTGCTTTTGGCAATAAAGTTCTTAGGGTGTGTGGCCGTAAAAAATTCTCATCAGCAAGGCCATGTTCTGTTCAACCCAGTGTAAGCCCTTTCCTTACCAGTTGACTACCTGTCTCTCATAACTGGGAGTTGGAAAAAAAGCTTATTGTGAAATAGGACTCTGAGAGGGCTTTGCACAGCCTTCTCTTGATGCATTGCTTTCCTGACATTCAGCTGGCAAGGGGTATTTAATTATCTTATATGTTCAAGTGTATAAAGGAAAAGGCTATTTCTACTGCAAGTGTTTTCCTCCTTTCTCCCAAGCAATTGCAGTAGGATGAATACATACAAGTCAGCACCCTCTTATGTGGGTGGATGATCTGAAATTAGTGCTGTCATTGAAAACATCCTACTTTGTTGTTTTTCCGGTTGTTTTCATTCACACAGGGGAGGGGAAGTTACAGTACACATTTTGTGGGCAAGAATATTGTTTTTGAAGGGCAACTGAGGCCTGAGAGTTTGTTGTTAGGAATAAAAAACAAGATTATAGAGAAGAGCTTCTTGGTAGGAGCCTATTAGACAAATAGCTGTGAGGCTGTCTTGCATTCCCAGGTGTTAGTATGATTTACCTGGAGTAAGTTGGAAGCACGCTAATTAGTATTCAGTAAAGGGAAAGGAGTTTGCAGAAGACTTTTCCTCATAATTTCTGCAGAATGTGAACAAATCTGAATTACCATACTAAGCGTCATGCCAATTTAAATCAAAACAGATAAATCTTCACCCTGTAATGAGGGGTTCTGATCACAGATAATTAGAGATATACTTCAGGTAAATAAAGGAGACAATACAGGTCTTTGAAATTAACCTACACATTGGATATTATGGTGAGGTCCATGACATCTTGTTTTCATGAATCTAGTATTCTAATTTTAACAGTGCATTGCTGGCTATCGAGCTGAAGAAGCAGTGGAAATGTTAAAAACCTTCTACAGACAAGAAAATCCAAATGGTACGTTTCCTTTTTATGCACTCATTTTAACCCTAATAATTTCTCAAAAAATTGTGGGCACTGGCATTGTCAGCATTAATATTTCATATCCTTTTTCTTCCTGTCCTTTTTCTTTCTGAAAGCACCAAAGTCAAAAGTACGGAAAAAGGAATGCAGTAAGTAAAAGCCCTTTGCTAAGAGAAGACTGAAGCACAGGAAATAATGGCCCATGGGGAAAGATTTCTTCACCGTCTTCAGTGCAGCATTTGGGAATGGCAACATTAATGAACTTCAAATCTGCTCCCGTTTTACTACTTGAATATTATCAGTGTCTTCCATTTTATGTGTCTAGTAGGTGATATGATTTCTAAATCACCAGCCTTAGTCTTTGTGAAAAATATTTGCCTTTATCGGGCAGGGAGAAGGTTTTAAGTTATAGTTGAGACTGAACAATTTGCGCCACATGGATCTTATATGGATGCACTACAGTAATGGCCTGTCTGCACAGCATGTGGATGGAATATTCTATTAGGGTCCTGTCTATGGTTATAGATAGCAAGTGTTTTTAGAGAATAGTTCACTTAAGCCATTTAGAAGGAAACAGTTCTATAAACATTCAACTGTACATTTACTGTACACCGTATACCTTAATTAAGAACCATAAGAGGCAACACAAAGGGCAAACAAACAGACCTTGAAAACTGATACCAGACCAGTGTAAGAGTTCTTCATTATTTTATTCTTTTTGTCTCTTATAGAACAAACAGCTCTGAAAAGTCATGTTTAGGCAGGAAGATGTATGTGAAAAACTGTATATATAGTCTTAATACTTGATTTGTGTGTGCATGCTGATTTGCATAAGCAAATACAAGTCTTTCATACTAGTGATTTATATGTGAAGAATTGAAGGCTGGCATGAACATCTGTCCCTTTCTGAAATTCACTTATTCTTGATTATTAACATATGGAAAAAATAATGGTTAAGAATCCACAAGTAAATTGGACTTACTTTCAGTTGCCAAGTCCTGACATCTGCATGTTTAATTGGAGATATGAAAACCAGGAAAGGAAAATAGGAGTAACAAAAAGAGAACGAGATGCATGATATTCTAACTTTTTGGACATTGGTTAGCTAAATGTCACTTACATTTACTTTTGCTTGGCATTGCTGTAATATGTAATCCAGAAGAGGGCCTTACTGTTCCACTAATGAATTAAAATGTAAACCTAAATTGAATTCTTGATTGCATTGTTCCTAAGTGGATATTTATCAAGTAAAAAATCAGCTTGCAATTTAATTGGTTGGAGAAAAATTGCAGAAATTTGAAAAAGCCTTAAGATTTTTTTTAATTACAAAAGAGCAATTAAAATTCCTTGGGTACAAAAGTTATATACAATTAAATACTGTATCTATTTGAACAAAATATGTTGAAGTGGATTTTTTTTTGTTAGAAAAGATCAAATACATGGTTATATTTGCCATCATTTTCCCCATCAGCTTGGAATTTACCTTCTTAATATAATCTTATTAGTTTATAGTTTACTGAATGGGGGGAGGAGAATTTTTTGTTCAGTGTAATGTAATATTACAGTTCTGGACCAGGCATACCAAAATACTGTTCCTTTTTGTTTATATTCTTGATCTGTTGTATTGTCTGACCTATTGGACCTTGGTTACTGCCTTCTCAGTTTGTTCCTCCTTCTAAGCAAATAAGTAGTAATGCATTTTTAAATTCTTCACCAGCAGAGATTAGTTAGAGCTGAAAGGAGGTGCCATTGAATCTCATCCTTCAGTGAGTAAAGGCTACAAGGGAAATATGAAATAACCTGCTAAATACTTGCTATGTAAACACAACCATTTAAATACCTTTGACAGCAGAGGAATTTTTAACTAAGTCACTGGGACCTCAAGAGAAATGGGTTCAGTCCTTGGTTTTAAATTAAGCCTTTTTTTCCAACTGACCATGTCATCTCTCTCCATTCCAGATCTGTAAAATGGCTGACCATACTTTCATTCCATACTATAGTGTCTTAAAGATAACTCAGTTAGTATTTGTGACCAGCTCACATCCTGTGCTGATGTGGGAGGCACTAGAGTACATAACTAGATAATTGGAGGAAAAATAAGTATATTTGAAGAGCAAAATCTGATTCTGCAGCCTTTCTCTTGAGAAATGCTTACTCATGGGAGAAGCAATCGCTGAAATGAATAGGACAGTTTGCTTGAATAGTTGTTCATCATAATTAAGAGCAGAAGACACTGTGGAACAAGACCACATGATGCCCTGCAGCTAAAAGGTTAGTGACACAGTGAAGGTGTTTTCTTGAAATCTTGAACTGAAAGAAAAGCTAGACAAGTGGGATTCTTTCACTGAACCCCTACTTAAGAGAGAGTGTTCTTTCTCTAAGCATGTGGTATCAGTCCTCATGAGAAGCCCAATACATGGTGGGGTTATGTATTCCAGATAGCAGAGGAGCTAAGAGAGCCTTGCCAAAGCCAGTGGGATTTTTCTGACATGCCCTTTACCTACTAAACAGGATCCTCTAGGTTATAACTAATTTGCATCAGGTGGTGACATTTCTAAGTTTTAGGGCTCATTGTTGTTTTCTGTAAGTCAAAGGGAAAAGGCCACAATTACAGTGCTAAAAACCTTTTCGATGATAACCTACCTGAAATCAGTAGGGCTACTTGCTTGAAGGGTTATTTGCTTGAGCTTCTAGTGTCAACATTTCTTTTTTATTAGCCTTTCAGTCTTTTAGCCTAATGTTGATCAATAAGTCTCAGAACTGGCTCTTAAATACCAAGGAATCCTTGGTGAATTAGCTGAAATAGTATGAATTCCTGAAGCAGTAAAAGCTACTTTGCAATCTTATTCCTTGTTTATATGCTGTTGACAGATGTCACTCTAAACAGCTTTTAAAGGAGGGAACTTGCTGCTTGGTTGTGCACATCAGCTGAACTTACATAAATATTTTGTCTGGCTACTCTTCTACCAGTTTAATGGAGCTAAACTGCCATATCTTTGTATCCAAACAGAATCGGCTTAAAACTACAACGGTTTAGCTTCTACCTAGAGCAGAATAGAGCTGACAGATGGAACTGTTACAGCACATCAGCTGTGAAGTATTTATAATTTTAAACCATTTGATCTGTTCATCTGTCCATATCCCTAGACAGTTAAAAAATTGAGGAGCATTTTCCCCATTCTAACTTGTAAAGAATACATTGATGGATCGACTGATAATCTGTTTGTAACAGCTACTTGGCCCCTAAAATATGACACAATACAACAATCCAACATCTTCTGCCTTTAGCACCTGACATCATATTAACTTCAATTAGGGCTACAGATGGTCATCATCTTTGAAAAATTAACACCTAAGTCTGTCTCTGAATTTCAGGTGACCATGTTTGATATTTTTAAGCTTTAATGTGCTCAAATAGAACATCCATCGTAATATTTAAGAAAAAACCATGGAAGTTAGTCATGGGATCATCAGGCTCAAGACTTGTTCTGTTGGGAGAGTGCAGGCCTATATTATAGAATATGCATTTTTACCAGATTTTTGAATACTTACAGAGTTTTAAAAATAACATCAGATCAGATATTTGAAGAAACCTTCAGTGTAAAATAAAAACTGAAGGCTAAGTAATGTTTCTTTTCTGATTGAAAATTATTCCTCCAATTTCCTAGAATTTTTTGAGAGCTTTACCATACAATGGGCAAGAACAATTGACAACAGTTAACAGGACATTTCTAAATCTTTTGGAAAGCCTTCATAAGAGGCTCATTGAAAAGTTCAGCTCAATGTTAGATTTTATTGAAAAGCATACAAATATTATGAATAATATTGTATGGTATGGTAGCCTCACAAAGACACATCAGAAGTAGGTGGGAAGCAGAATGAGGAGGTTGAAAAGACTGGGACACTTTATTATATTCTCTCTGTCTTATGTAGTGGACAAACTATAATAGATTCGGGGCTCCTGAGGCAGCTCTCAGAGACCATAAAAACTAAGGAGGCGGTAGTCATGGGGGACCTAAACTACCCAGACATCTGCTGGGAGACGCAGACAGCAAAGTCCCACCGCTCACGCAGGTTCCTATCCTGTGTACAGGACCTCCACCTGACACAGGAGGTACACGGTCCCACTAGGGGGAATACCTTACTGGATCTGGTATTGGCAACGGGGGATGACATGGTAGGGGACCTACAGATTGGTAGACATCTGGGGGACAGTGATCACCTAATAATAGAATTCTTGATAAGACATCGAGTGGGTAAGGGAACTAGTAGGGTGAAAGTGCTAGACTTTAGGAAAGCTGATTACAATGAACTCAGGTGATTAGTCAAGGACGCACTGCAGAGTAGGAGTTTTGAAGTGATGGGAGCCCAAGAAGGGTGGCTCTGCCTTAAGGAAATGATCCTTCGGGCACAGAGGGAGACGATCCCAATGCGAGGAAAAAGAGGGAGAGGGGCCAGGAGGCTTCCTTGGCTGACCAGAGAAATCCAGGGCAGCCTACGGGCCAAAAGGGGAGCACATAAAAAGTGGAAACAGTGAGAGATCACCAAAGACGAGTATACCTCCTCTGCTCGCACTTGTAGGGAGGCAGTTAGATGGGCCAAAGCTACCATGGAGCTGAGGATGGCATCCCAAGTAAAGGATAACAAGAAATTGTTTTTTAGATATATAGGGAGTAAAAGGAAGGCCCAGGGAGGAATAGGACCCCTGCTAAATGGGCAGAAGCAATTGGTGACGGACAGGGGGGGGATAAGGCTGAACTCTTCAATGAGTTCTTTGCCTCAGTGTTCCTAAGAGAGGAGTAAGACAAGCCTCTCACTGGGGTTGTAGAGAGGCAGCAGCAAGGTGCCAGACTACCATGCGTAGACCCTGAGATGGTGCAGAGTCACTTGGAAGAACTGGATGCCTTTAAGTCAGCAGGCCCGGATGAGCTCCATCCGAGGGTGCTGAAGGCACTGGCTGACATCATTGCAGAGCCACTGGCGGGAATATTTGAGCGCTCGTGGCGCACGGGCCAAGTCCCGGAGGACTGGAAAAGGGCCAATGTGGTCCCCATTTTCAAGAAGGGGAGGAAGGAGGACCCGGGCAACTATAGGCCAGTCAGTCTCACCTCCATCCTTGGCAAAGTCTTCGAAAAAATGATCAAGGCTCACATTTGCGAGAGCCCGGGAGGACAAATTATGCTGAGGGGAAACCAGCACGGGTTTGTGGCAGGCAGATCGTGCCTGACTAATCTAGTCTCTTTTTATGACCAGGTTACGAAACGCCTGGACACAGGAGGAGGGGTGGATGTCGTATACTTAGAATTCAGGAAGGCCTTCGATACAGTATCCCACCCCATACTGGTGAACAAGTTAAGATGCTGTGACTTGGATGACTACACAGTCCGGTGGGTGGCGAATTGGCTAGAGGGTCGCACCCAGAGGGTCGTGGTGGACGGATCGGTTTCGACCTAGAAGGGTGTGGGCAGTGGGGTCCCGCAGGGCTCAGTCCTTGGACCGATACTCTTCAATGTCTCCATCAGCGACTTGGAAGAGGGAGTGAAGTGTACTCTGTCCAAGTTTGCGGATGACACAAAGCTATGGGGAGAAGTGGACACGCCGGAGGGCAGGGAACAGCTGCAAGCAGATCTGGACAGGTTGGACAAGTGGGCAGAAAACAACAGAATGCAGTTCAACAAGGAGAAATGCAAAGTGCTGCACCTAGGGAGGAAAAATGTCCAGCACACCTACTGCCTAGGAAATGACCAGCTGGGTGGCACGGAAGTGGAAAGGGATCTTGGAGTCCTAGTGGACTCCAAGATGAACATGAGTCAGCAGTGTGACGAAGCCATCAGAAAAGCTAATGGCACTTTATCGTGCATCAGCAGATGCATGACAAATAGATCCAAAGAGGTGATACTTCCCCTCTATTGGGCGCTGGTCAGACCGCAGTTGGAGTACTGTGTGCAATTCTGGGCACCGCACTTCAACAGGGATGTGGATAACCTGGAGAGGGTCCAGAGAAGGGCCACTCGTATGATTAAGGGCTTGCAGTCCAAGCCCTATGAAGAGAGACTGGGGCACCTGGACCTCTTCAGCCTCCGCAAGAGAAGGTTGAGAGGCGACCTTGTGGCTGCCTATAAGTTCATCACGGGGGCACAGAAGGGAATTGGTGAGGTTTTATTCACCAAGGCGCCCCCAGGGGTTACAAGAAATAATGGCCACAAGCTAGCAGAGAGCAGATTTAGACTGAACATTAGGAAGAACTTCTTCACAGAGTGGCCAAGGTCTGGAACGGGCTCCCAAGGGAGGTGGTGCTCTTCCCTACCCTGGGGGTCTTCAAGAGGAGGTTGGTTATGCATCTAGCTGAGGTCATCTAGACCCAGCACTCTTTCCTGCCTATGCAGGGGGTTGGACTCGATGATCTATTGAGGTCCCTTCCGACCCTAACATCTATGAATCTATGGGCAGCCAATGTGAGGACACAGTCAGTAAACGCACCTTGTTATGCATCCATAGATGCATCTCAAGCAGGGCCAAGGAGGTGGTCCTCCCCCTCTATGTGACGCTGGTCAGACCACAGTTGGAGTACTGCATCCAGTTCTGGGCACCACACTTTAGGAAAGATATGACCAGCATCAAGAGGGTCCAGAGGAGGGCCACTCGCATGATCTGGGGACAGTGGGGCAGACCCTATGAGGAGAGGCTAAGGGACCTGAACCTTTTCAGCCTTCACAAGAGAAGGCTGAGAGGGGAACTGGTGGCCGTCTACAAACTTACCGGGGGGGGACCAGCGGGGAATGGGAGAGGCCCTGTTCACTCGTGCACCTCCCGGAGTAACAAGGAATAACAGCCATAAGTTGTTTGAGAGTAGGTTCAGGCTGGACATTAGAAGACACTATGTCACAGTTAGGGCAGCTAGGATCTGGAACCAACTTCCAAAGGAAGTGGTGCTGGCTCCTACCTTAGGGGTCTTTAAGAGGAGGCTTGACAATTACCTAGCTGGGGTCATATGAGCCCAGTATTTTCTCCTGCCCATGGCAGGGGGTTGGACTTGATGATCTGCTTAGGTCCCTTCTGACCCTACATCTATGAATCTATGATGCAGGCAAGGAGCCTCTTCCTGGCTGAGTGGGGGAGGAGTTTCTGGCTCTGCTCCTGCCCCAGCCCCATGGAGGGAACCCCAGCACATGCTGCGGCCCCTCCCCCCACAATGCAGCTCATGTGCATGCAGCCTGGCCCCGACTACTTTATTTCAGTGAGTTTATACCACAATTAACCACAATTTTGATTTTTCAATGCATCAGGGGGCCCCTAAACTATAGCTCTAAACTAAGATTGCTGGGAGACAGGGATAAACAAATTGAAACGTGTCCAGGGACCAACATACAAGTAAGCCCTGCAAATAGGGACACTGGAAGAACCACTCTTGCAGGAGCTGAGGGAATAGTTCTCCATCAGTGGGACAGGAAGATGAGGGCCTCAGTAGGAGGATTCGGGTGCCTATATACTAACACCAGGAGCATGGGAAACAAGCAGGACGAGCTAGCCCTCCTACTCTCCAGTGGGCAATATGATCTAGTAGGGATTACATCAACTTGGTGGGACTCCTCACACTACGAGTGTAGTTATAAAGGGCTACACACTGCATGGAAGGGACTGGGTGGGGATGAAAGGTGGTGGCGTTGCTATCTGTGAAAAAGCAGTACCCCTCCTTGGAGGCCAATATCAGCTCCAAAAATGAACAGTTCGAAACCCTCTGGGTTAAGTTGCAAGTTGGGGGGAGGAGAGGGGAGGTGTGGCGAGAGAGACCTAACTAGGTGTATACTACAGACCACCAAACCAGGGGGAGGAACTGAATCTAGAGTTCACCCGAGAATCGACTGAGGCCACATTTGCACGTGACTTGGTTGTCATAGGCAATTTTAATTATCCAGACATCTCCTGGGAGGAACACTTGGTCAAGCTGGATCCGTCACAATCCTTCCTGACCCATGTTGAGGTGCTCTTTCTGACTCAGGAGGTTCATAGGCCAACCAGAGGTGATGCTCTGCTAGACTTGGTCCTGGCCAAAGGAGATGACCTGGTGACCAACTTAAATATAGAGGGAAGTCTGGGAGACAGCAATCATGAAACCATTGTGATCACTGTCCAATGTAAGACAAATCTGATAGCAGGATTGAAGTCTTGGACTTGAAAAATGCAAATTTCAACAAGCTTAGGTCACTAGTAGGCGAAGTGCTGTGGGACCAGGGACCGAAGGTGAAAGGTGTGCATGAAGAGCGGTTGTTCTTTAAGGACACAATCTTTAAACCACAAATGAAGTCCATTCCCATGGGGAGAAAAGGTAACAGAAGGGCTGGGAAGTCCTCTTGTCTAAACAGGGAAATCACAGTCCCCTTAAGAAAGAAGAAAGAGGCTTATAAACAATGGAAGCTTGGGGGAGGTACCAAGGAGGACTATTCCATGACGGTCTACATTTGCAGGGAACAGATAAGAAAGACTAAAGCGGTGACTAAACTTAGATTAGCAGTGGGAATCAAGGACAACAAGAAGTTCTTCTTTAGGTACATAGGGAACAGGAGGAAAACAAATGGGAGTGTGGGGCCATTGCTCAACAACTCAGGAGAGCTAGTTACCGGCATCCAGGAGAAAGCTGAACTGAATGACTACTTCACCTTGGTCTTTCACCGGACCAAGGGGAAAACAATGCCAGGTAGAGTACAGGATGAGCACAGTAGGGATAATCGTCTTCCTACTATTGCCACAGAATTTGTGTATGACCAATTACAAAAATTAGACGTATGCAAGTTAGTGGGACCGGATGATCTTCATCTGAGAGTGCTGAAGGAGCTGGCTGAAGTCATTGTGGAACCCCTGGCAAAGCTCTTTCAGAAATTGTGGCGCTCTGGAGAAGTTCCTGAGGACTGGAAGAGGGCCATCCACAAGAAGGGCAGGAGGGAGGACCTGGGTAACTATAGGCCAATCAGCCTAACTTCCATTTTAGGGAAAATCTTAGAAAAATTCATCATGTAGTCCATCTGCGATAAGCTTGCAGAAGGTAAGATTCTATATGACAGCCAATATGACTTCATTGCAGGCAGGTCTTGCCTTACCAACCTCATCTCTTTCTGTGACCAGGTAACTCACCACCTGGACATGAGAGAGCAGGTTGACATTATATACCTAGACTTTCAAAAGGCCTATGATCTAGTATCCCACGATGTTCTCGCGAGAAAATTGGAGGGTTGTGGGCTTAACTCTGAGGCAATCAGGTGGGTGAGAAACTGACTGCAGGATAGGACCCAGAGAGTTGTAGTGAATGGATCTGTCATCCTGGCGAGAAATGGGCAGTGGTGTCCTCCAGGAGTCAGTGCTTGGTCCAGTACTTTTCAACATCTTTATTAACGGTTTGGATGTGAGCATGAAGAGCTCACTGGCCACGTTTGCAGACGACACCAAGTTATGGGGAAGCGTGGTGATGCTTGAAGATAAGCTACAGATACAGGCAGGCCTAGACAGGCCTGCAAGTTGGGCGGATCGGAATCTGATGAAGTTCAACTTTGAGAAATGTAAAGTGCTCCACCTTGGGACAAACGATCCCCAACACACCTACAGGCTTGGCGGCACCAAACTGACTAGCATCACGAATGAAAGGACTTGTGGGTAGTAATAGAATGCAGTATGAATATGAGCTGGCCATGCAATGCTGTAGCCAGTAGAGCAAATAATGCTCTCGCATGCATCAATTGATGCCCCTCCAGCAAAACCAAGGAGGTGATTCTTCTGCTCTACTCAGCACTGGTGAGACCGCAGCTGGAGTACTGTATCCAGTTCTGGGCACCACACTTTAATGAAGATGTTGACAAGCTTGAGAGAGTCCAAAGAAGAGCTACCAATATGATCATAATCTTACATGGCAAGCCATACGAGGAAAGGCTGAGGAACCTGGGACTCTTCAGCCTGAAAAAAAGAAGGCTGAGAGGGGACCTGGAAGCAGCTTACCACTACATTAGAGTAGTACATCAAGTGCTCAGTGAGCAACTGTTCATTAGGGAACCTGAGGGGAAAACCAGGAGTAACGGTCACAAACTTCTAGAAGACTGATTCAGGTTCAACATTAGGAAAAACTCCTTCACAGTCAGTGTCCAGACTATGGAATAAGCTCCCTCCGGAGGTGGTGCAATCAGCTACCCTGGAAATCTTCAAGAGGAGACTAGACAGTCACCTTGCTGGGATCACCTGACCACCAGCTGTCTTTCCTGCTTGGGGCAGGGGGCTGGACCCGATGATCTTCCAAGTCCCTTCCAGCCTTACAATCTATTAATCTTGCAGGGGGGCCCAAAAAACTGTAGGCTGGCCCTGGGTCTTTGAACATCCTTGTCTAAAATACTTCAAATTTTCACAGAAGTAGGATATTAAAGTAGATGACAATAGTCCATTCTAGAGTAGCAATCTTTTCTTTCCCTAACAGTCTTTTAAACCCACTTGGACCCACCAGTCAAAACATGTTTCCATGCAACATGTAGCAACATTTGATAGAGCTTGCGACACATTCTTAAGATCTACATTATACAGATCTTAAAATCTGATTCTGTTAGCTCTATGAGGAAGCTGTTGGTTCTGGAGTTGTGCACACTCACTAGCAGTTTGCTAATGCCCTATGGTTAAAATTATCCAGAGGTCTACAGCTTGTCTTAACTACTGGGATGAAATAAAGGGTGTGAGACACTTATGACCTGAACTTAAAACATAACAATTTGTTAGTCCAAATCAAACCCTTGATTTAGAGCTGTAAAAAAAATGAGACAGACAGTAAGGTACAGGAATACAGGTAATATGCCCCGCACAAAAGAATCATTGCTTACCATCCAGGCGCATGCGGCATGGACTCACGTTCCAAGTGTAGCCTTGTCATCGAGCATAATGGCTAAAGAGCCATGCAGTGAACCAGTCTGGGGGTGCCTGCAGCACAAAAGCTGTTAGGTTCCACCTAAGGAAAATGGCTGTAATCTCACCATGGGCATGACCCAAAGCCTGTTGAAGTCAGCCTGGGATTATTTCACTGCACTTGGTCTCAAACCCTAAATGAATGTAGCCACCTGGAAATCTCAGAGCAGCCTTTTAATAATTATCCAACTTAGGCTCCGGACAGACATGCGTAAGTCCTTTTAGCACTTTGTAGTGCTACACAAATGTACTGGTGAGGGTGTATAAATAAGTTCTGAGGTCCCCCTGCTGTAGTACTACAAAGTTGCCTCATGGCATGGTCACTGACCAGACTATAGGGAGTTGCTCTTCTGCTCCCTCCTCTCACTGGGAAGGCGAGGCTGTCCATGAACCCAATCACTGGCCGCTTGTCTTCTCCTCCACAGGAGATCAGCAGGTAGCCGACCACTGACAGATTTGTTACAGCCTGCTTTGAAGGCAGCAGTCTCCGCTGCCGCAGGGGCAGTAGAAACAATCCCTGCCACTGTCATCAGAACAGTGTCAGTGGTCCTCTATGGTGAGCAGGATTGCAGGCTCAGCTCTGCTTCCCCAAAGACTGATATTGGGACAGCAGCTTCTGTACACCCCCTTGGAGGGATTGGCAGAGCGGAGCACTGTGGGATATTGGGGAAGTTAGAGACCCCCTATATTATTAAATGCAACTATACAGATATTATATCTGGTGCTACAAAACATAACACTGCAGAGAAGTTTCTGTTTATCCAGCAAACATTTCTATAGCACTTGCACTGCTGTTGTAGTGCTACAAGCAGGGTGCACATCTGCACACCCAATTTTGGTAGTGCTACAAGAGAATATATAGGTGCTACAAAAATAATGTCTGTCCATGGCCTTATTTTCTCATTGCTTTTGCTTCCCTATTTCAATTTTTGTATCTCTGCTACAGTATGGCAGGAAAGCCTTTAAAGCTGCTGTCAACATATGCATATGTTGTATTAAATATGAAATTAAGTTACGGGTTTCAAATTCTGTGCGCATTCCTCTACCCCCTCAAAAATATGCAGTAGCATTAGACTTAACTTGGACTGAGTCTTCTCTAGTTTGAGTCAGAATTATGTGATCTTATTTCAGGCATTGGCATGCTTGTCAAAATATACTGAACTAGCTAGAAGGGCAGCAAATCAAAATAGCATGGCTTTGTCTTTGCTAAATGGATTGCAATTGACAATTTAAAGATTTAATAAATATGCCTCCTGATTGGTATTGCAAGAGAAAACATGAATTTCAGATGACAGCTTTGAGTTTTGAAAGGCTTCTAGAGCCATCCATTCTCATTACCAGTTCCTTCCACTCTTTGACATTAAGTGATACCTTTACATGATAGTTTTAAAATACATGTATTTTTAAATGTACACCGTCATGGAGTTCTTTCATTTAAGCATTTGAAAAGTCTGCCGGTCTTCTGCAATAATATATATGCAGCAGGGCTTGTAATTACCTTGGCAGGCTCAAGGCACTGATAAAAAGATTATATTTTTGAAAAGTAAAGTCTTCAAACTTTCCCAGTGTTTGGCAGGAAACCTGTTCCTGTGTTGTATTTGGAGCAAAACTAGGGAGAGAGCCTGCAGCCAGGAGCTCCAGCAACTGTTAAATTTTAAACGAAACTATATTTGACACTAACAGGGGGAAGGAGAGAGGAAGACAATTAGTGCTAGAGTACTAGAAGCAGCTGTTTAATTATTTGTTTTGCCTTGTGGCTGCCAATGTACAATCTTATTAAAATAGTTCTAGAATGGGGTACTTTCTATTAAATTAATTCACTAATGCAGGCTTTTGCCTTTTTAGGGGGCTGTCTCCAAAGTGAAGTTATCTTCACTTTTCAGAAATTGTTATGTTAGCCAAGAATGCTGTTTTCTCTCTCTCTCTTTTTTTTTTACAATGATCTTTTAAGGGAAATAAAGAATTCAGAACAGTTTTGGGTATGGCAGATGGCCTACAGTGATCCAATAGGATGTAAAACTCCAGTTAGGTAGTCACTTGGCAATTGCACATGAGTTAGCCTGTGTTTCCATAGAGATGTTGAATGTTTTCAGTGCTGTCTGAATTTGTACTTTTCAAAATGTGAGTGATTAAGAAAGAGTAAGGAAAAGATAAGATAAAATGAAAGACTTATAACTCTGCAGCCTTTAGGACAGTATAATTTTGTCTTCTCAGGGGACCCTATGCCTCTTAGCCTTGAGTAGCCTGGGGACAGGAAGAATGACTCAGTTGCTTCACTCCTTTCTGACTAGAGAGTAACTCAGTGACCTCAGCTGTGAATGTGTCTGCCAGCTATCTTATCCTTTTTCCTTCAGTGAGCGACACGCATGTATGCGCACGTGTGCAGCGAGTAGCAGTTGCGTGGGTTGTTAATGCTGTTGTGTGGAATAGGGTTAGTTTCTGAAATTAAGGCACTCCAAAATCAGACCATAATAACATAGGATGAAATCCTGCCTGGCTGAAATTGGTGTGAGTCTTGCCATTGATTTCACTGGGGTCAGGATTTGATTGTGGCTCTTGCACTGTATTTTTTACAATGTATAATTCAGATGTAATCCTGTTTTTAAAGCTTACATGTGAAGTGAATGTGAAAAAGTCACTGAATGTGAAAAATTCACTGAAAAACAGCACCCTTCTTTGCTTGCCTGGATAAAAGTAATCCAATCCTTCCCCCCACCCTCCTCGTTGAATTGTGAGATGAAACCATTAGGTTGTATAACTTTATGAAACGTTACATGCGTGGGTACCATGGTAATGGGGAATGCATAAAAACCCAGACAAATTGACCACTTGTAAATGGGTGTGGATAGGTGAAAGAGCTTATAAGAAATAAGGAGACTAAGGAGTTATGATGATCTCCCCAGCACAGACTCTCCTTCCTCGCTTCCCACAAATATCAGTGTCACTACCATTGGCAGATGTGCCATGCTGCTATTGGCCACCAAACCATTTATGAGGAAGTAAAGTGATTTCTTCCTACCCAGAAAGATCCTAGGCAACAGCACCAGAAAAAGTGAGTTTCTCCTGTTCAGCACAAACAGGGAGCATTTAGGACTAGCATGGAAGCAATGGGTGCAGTGCTCTGTATATGCTAACAACATCCAAGTGTCATCTTTGTAGAACAGGAAAGAAGTTCATTCTGATACAGTGTCTCAGCTAGTATCTAGGTGAGGCTGGGACCTGGGGAAGAGTGACTTGGCTGGAGGTCAGTGTAGAGAAGATGATAATGTGGCCAAGAGCTTAATGGTGGGTGGATGAGTGGGATCCAAGCCTCAGGTCCTGTTTAAGGGACTTGAATGAAGCTATGGGGTGTCTCACCCCTCATAACCCCCTCCTCCTGCACTCTGAACCTTCTCTGCGGTGGCTGAAGCTCCGGCAGCAGGGAGGGCAGAGCAGCAGCAGTGCAGCAGATGCAAGGTTGGGGAAAGGGAGATGCCACCTCATTTTTTTTGCTATTGGAAACCAGTGTTTAAATAGCTGCTGGACAGGGGCAGATCCAGAAGGGGTGCAGTGGCATAGCTGCACCTCCCTTTTGGATTGGACTGCACCATGGGAGCCTCTAGGAGATTTTTGAGGCATTAAAGGAAGTGAAAATCTTCCTGCTCTCCTCTTTCCCCACTTTTCCCCATGCTTCTCCTGTTGTTTTCCCTGCAGTCCTGGGGGTGGGGGAAGCAGCAGAGCTATTCCTGTCTGCCCCAGCTGGGCTGCATGTGGTCTGGGCTCAGTTGGGGATGGGGAAAGTTGCAGTGGGGATGGGTGGGGGGTATTCCCTTCTCCATGCCTGCTGAAAGGGAGGTGGGGAACTATTCTCCTGCCCTACTGTTGCCACTGTCCCCATCCCCAGCTGAGCCCAGCCTTGGTGCAAGCGTGGTGTGGGGGTAGGGTGGGCAGGAACAGCTCTAGTGTTTTCCCCACCCCTGGGACAGTGGGGAAAGCAACAGCAGCAGGCAAATGAGGCAAAGGGAAGGAGACGGGATTCTCACATGCTTTATGGGCTTAAAAAAATCCCTGGAGGCTCCTTCATCAGTGGGGGCACAGAAGACTGGCAGCTAGGGGTGCAGCCCCCACAGCAGTGTGAGTTGCTGCCCCATACACCTCCTTTTGGGAAATCCTGGATGTGCTCCAGCTGCTGGACACCACATCTGTGACATAAAAAGGAGGTGACATCTCCCCCCACCGCAGCAAACCTCCAGTCACTGTTCCTGCACTGCCACCCAGGACAGTGTTGGCCGGTTACACCTTTGAACATGGCTTAGAATAAGCAATAAAGGGGATGGAGGAGAAAATATCAGCCTTGATGCCTGCAGGCATGTCCACCATTCATTACCAGATTTCACAGTTTAAGGAGTTTAGGCATGTAGTGGTTGCTAGATGACACTGTGAGGACAATAATTGACACGGCTTTTTCCAGTGTGTGCCTAGCAGATGCAGCCCTTATTGCTGTTGCCCATGCTATCATGTCCAGATTAGAGAGCTGCAGGGTGCTCTGTGAGGCTGTGCTGTTGAAGGTGTGCATTGACTGAGGCATGTGCAGATCTTGTCAACATGCTTTTCTTAGCAACTCTTTCTGGGAGCACACAACACAGGACACCAGGATCTCTGTCTGTTGCCTCTTGGTCTGAGTGGAGTTTAAAGGGTGGCTGTGGCCCCTGAGATAAAAACTGCATATTGGAAAGATTGTCACTGTCCTGTGAAACACAACACCATGATAGCTCTGAGAAGCAGAAGCTTTCAAGTTTGATTCCCTCATTCTCGAGGAGATAAGATCTATGAACATCCCAGGACTTTTAAGTTGTTCCTCACTTCGGTCTGAAACTACTCAAATTTGGAAGATCTTCCTGGCATACTGCAACACCCCCCTATTTGCCAGTTTTGTAGTGGAGAAACAAGGATGCATTCCCTAGAGGAGAAATGACAGGTTAGTCAGCTGAGTGAGTTTTTTACTCTTCTGTGATAATTTAATACTTCTGAGTGGTCATCATTACATATAATTAATTGGTAAGGTCCAGAAGCACTGTCTGTGGGTGTTTATTATTAAATCTAATAATAATAAATAACTGCTTGAAGCAGAAATAACTTCTTGTACACGAAGAAGGGGAACATCATGCTTAGTGTGTCTGTTCTTTAATTCCTCCAGCCCCAGACCTCTGCTATGTGAAATTTTGCAGAGGTGTCATTAGTGGCTACATGGGTAGGGGGGATACCTGGGTTAGTGGGCAATCAGGACTCGTAGTAGAAATGATATCTTTTATCTTTTAAGATATCATCTCTACTATGAATCCTGATTACCTTTTCCTCTAGACCAATATGGCTACAACATGGATACCTGACACATGGGTTAGTGGGGGCATGTCTGATTTATCCCTTTCCCACCTACATTTTCATGCCTGGCTTTTTTCTTTGTTTTTCATTCCTCTGAGTTCCACCAAACTGAACAATGAAGAGCAGTGAAGTAGCGCATTAAGTCACAATTATTTCATATCCAGCTTCTTGCTCTACAGCTGACCCTTATGAATGGCAGTGCCATCTCAACTGCTGTAAGTGCCTCCTTCAGCCCTCCCGATTTTAAATAAGTTAAAACTGATGTGTGTATGCTACATATTTCAGCTCCTATGCATTGTATTGCCAAGTAAAATGCTCAAGGGAGAAGCCTAGTTTATTTTTAAATTTCAATTAAATTCTTCTGTTAAATGGGAAAATAATAATGCATGTCATGTGATTTCCAGCATTATGAATGCTCTCTTGCAATCAAATTATGTCAATTGTACATTAGATTGGAACTATGTAGCCAACTTTGTGTTATCGGCCTCACCTTAAATGATACAACATCACCAGGCTATTCCCCAGGCTCACGGCCAACCCTGTTCTGTTCATCAGGTCCCTGGAGATAGGTGATGCCTCCTTTCCAAGCAGTTCTGTTGCTCATCTTCTACAGTTCATTTCCAACCAGGGTTTGCAGGACAGCTGCTGTTGGTAATGACTATCTGTGGCACAGCTGTCAAGTGCACTTGATAATATTGACATTTCCTTCTTCTTCTTTTGTAAACATGGGGTTTTATCTTGTAAATCTCCAGTAAGCTGTTTGGGACCCTTTACTCCCGTTGGCTATTGTGGGAGTTGTGAAGGCCTTCAGCAACATGCACAACAGAACCCTTAATTATTTAAAATTAGTGCATTGTAACAGCATTTTCCATCCCACGGGATGTCTGGGAACCGCTGAGTGGGCAAAAGCAGCTTGGGAAATCTCTGGGTGTTAATATCCTTGCAGTATTAGTGTGGTTCTTTGCTTATACACTAGGGGGCAGCTAGGGAACTAGATGTCAGAGGCTCAGAGCCTTCCAGAGCTAATTGACTTGCTGGCCTGTCCTCTCCTGTGCTTCACCCCAGTTCCCTGCCATAGCCATTTTCAAGTGCTTGTTTGCCTCACAAGGTTGTGTTATAAGTTTTCCCTGTTTCCCCCATTTCCCTTTTTCAATGCTACAGCTCTTAATGAAAACGTGGTACATCTTTACTCCTACTGCTCAATTCCCTGTTGTTATAAGCTAGCTGTATAAATGGGAGAAGTATAAAGTGTTCGGGACATTATTTCCTGTGCTTTTTTCTGCTTACACATTTAGGCTGTGTTTACAGTCCTCCCCCGTCCTTACCTGGCACAGTGTTCAGCTGGCTATTCTGTTCTCTAATCTCTGGTTTAGTCATCTAAGTATTGATGTGCTGCAAAAGTAACCTAAGGCCATTTCTGCACCCACCCCACACTCTGCTGAGTGCAGGTTAGCTAGGCTAGAGAGTGTGGTTGTCTGTCTCTTTTCCTCTGCATTTCATTTATTTCCCCATTTCTTCTGCATCCCTTAGTAAAGAAACACTCTGTGATCAACAGCACTTAGCAGGGTATCCACGCTCTATGGATCCCAGGTTAAAAGCCTGTGTCCTCAGAGGTACTCCTGCCTGTTGGGTCAATTAATAGCTCTTTTTCCAATCACAAGTAAGAATTAGCTGATAGGGAACCTGACATATTTACTTTTGACTGATTTCTCATTTTTGTATCTGCTGTCATAGCCAGATCACAAAACCTACTTGTTATGTCTCTGAGCAATGGTGACATCTGCCATTGTTGCATACCCTCAAAACTGGTGCCTGGAGCTGGTGCCCTGGTCTCCCACATGTAATTATGTTGTTGTAGATTAGCAGACAGAAACATTAGGTAACAGGAAGGTTGTGACAAGGCATATCTCATCTAACCAACACCTTAAAGCCATAAAATCAAAGGGAAAAGTTTGTGAATTCCTTTCTGTCTTAATATTGCCTTCCACCCTCTGATGGCACAGGCCGTCTGGTTTTGTTTCCAGCTCCACCAGATCGTCAAAAGCAACACGCCCCTCCAAGTTGAACGTTTTGTGTTATTACAGACTGGGGGGAGAAGTGGATTCCAGAGGCTTGTGCTGCTTATGGCAAGTGCCCTGTCTACTGCCCCCTCTTTCTAATACAAATGAGGTTGGTGTCCAGTTACTACAGCTGTGGCAATATGGCACCAGGGCCTATCACAGTGGGTGGCCAGGAGGGCCATTTGGCCCAGGCCTCTCATTCACGGAGGGCCTCAAATTTAGACTTTTGATGTTATCTCCAAATGAGGTTATACATACAGACACAGAGATACATTGACAGGATTGAAAGAAGAAGAAAAAAGCTATAAAAGCACTTGTTAAATAAAAAAGGAACATTTATTACAAATTATTGCATTGTATTTTGAGCCTCAAAAAATGGAAGTGGCTCGGGCCTCTCTCAACCTCTGAGAGTGCCTGTATGGCACAGAGAAAGAGACTTGAAATGCGTTTTCTGGCATCTAAGGTTTAAACATCTTTTACACTCCATATTGCATATTCAGCAAAAGTCACAGCCTCAATTGACTCATTGGTTGCACGTGCGAGGGATAAGGGATAGTCTGCAGATAGTCTGCAGAATATCTTTGAGTCTTGGGGCAACTTTTCTGTGTGTGCGTGTTTTTTTGTAAGTTTATTTTTGTCATCTTAGACCATTTACATATGAATTGCTTCTAATGAGGACTCACAAGCTCGGCTTTCCAGCAGACTTTCAACAAGACAAAAATTAAGGATACAATTATAGTATATGGTGTGGCAGAACAGTAGACAGAGAACTAAATGGTTCTTGTGTAAACAAGTCAGCCACTGTTGGTGGGTGGGGGACAGCTCAGTTAGGGTTTGTTGGGCTACTTGTTTTTGTGATTACTTCAGAGAATTTTAAAAATAGCAAATGATAATAACAGGCCTATAGATTCTGTAGCAAGTTTTCTGATTAATGCAAACCTCAAGACACATGCTACATTTTGTCCACAGAAATGTACCATTTATGAATTTTCTGGATATATTTTAACCTGTCTTCAGAGCCACATTCAATCAGATGAATTGGCTTATAATTTAATTATTGCGAATGGCCTGTCACTGGGAGAAAGAGGTAAGAAAAGCTTAGGTTGCAATTAATGCTAAAATGGATCCCTTGTCCTCTACTTCTCAAAAAGTATTTTGATAGACTAGGAGCCAAGTGAGACTGAAAGAGTTTAGAAAATTCTGTTTGGAAAGTCATCTTCACCCAGAGCTTTTCCACCGTCCACGGATTTTATGGTTACTTTTTATTTCTTCCTTTGTTATAGGACTACCTAACTGTTCTCTAATTTCCTGAGGAATTATAGGTATTTCCAATTTATTTAAGAGACCTTGAGTCTGTTCAGATGTGGTAAATGACTCAGATTAGTTACTAGGCTCTTTAGAACTCAGATATCTTTGAGATGAACAGGTTTCATAACACATGCACCAGATGACCAAGCAGAGGATATTACTGTGCTTTCTTTATTTTCAAACCATGCTGCCAGAAAAGGCTCAGTCATTTCTTTATGCTTGTGGTTTCCGTGCATGGCAGGAGCATATCCACTAAATGAATATCTTTATTTTTGCTCCCCAAACAATATAATTTGGGGATTGCATTCCAGTGAACAGTGGCCACCACTTCTTCCCATATTGCTTCTACACAGCCACCCATGCAGATTACTCATCAACAGAGCATGTAAAATATGAGTGGACTCAGTGAAGCTGATTCTTGCGGGAGTGGAATGCTCTTACATCCCAATGGTGATGAACCTGGATAAATAAGTATGGATCCAACATATTCTTATGTAGTCTGACCAGAAACTCAGGAGAATGGGGCTACCAAATCAACATCCATATTCACATCAAGATTTCCTTGTTGCAGTTGATTGATTGACAAATGGTAGTGCAGTTAAATATATGACAAATCTGGCCTTTCAAAATTCTCTTACTTATTTAATCCCTTACAGTAAACTGGGAATGATAGAATTTTGATAGAGAAAAACAGGACAGAGTGTGTGCAAGAAAAAATCTAGTAGAGCAACAGATGCAGTGAGGCAGTCATTTAGACTCCAAGGAAACTCACACTGCATGTTGTACCCAAGGCACTCAATGGAGTCAGCTCAGCACCCATAGAAGGAAACATGGTTGTTTCTAAAACATGACCCCTCAGTTTTCCTTTGATAGGTTTGTTTTAAGACAGTCACCTTTGGGTGTTAAATTACAGGAAAAATAGGTATTTATTTGTGCGCTCAGAGGGATTAAACAAGTGAACTGAGCACTCACAGGAATGCAGGGGAGCTGAGAGGTCTCTTCCTTACTAGTAGTAGGAACCTGTGTAAAGCTTCTCTGTAGCTTTTTCTGAGGGCTAAAATAGAAGCAATGGACACGGATGGTTGCTGCCTTCCATCATGTACTGAAATAACAGATTCATACCAAGTGGACATTTGCTGGCTACACTAGTGCTTTGCCAGCCTATAGTCCCTGTGTGTCTGTGCTACTACATACAATTGTCACTGCAAATGTGTTGCAGGGTGTGGGCAGACCTTTTGTGCTGGATCTCTTTATCCAGGTCTGCATGAATTTCTCATGTGTTTTTGGACTCTATGCTCCTCCCATCTTGTACAAGGAAATGGAAACAAATGATTGCCCAGTGCCCCCATTTGTGAAGATACATTTGCTTTTTAGATATTTTATTAATTTTCAGTGTTATGTTAAATTAAGTGTTCACTCCTTATAGATTAACAAGCAATTCAAAAGCAGAGAATATAATACACCTCAACAGCAAGGGATGACAATTCAATTCATTAATACCCTCATATTAACTCACATAAAACTAGCTGACATAAAATCGATTCCGTGCTCACTTAGCTAAATTGTGCTCCCCTTCAGTATGTATAAGCTAAAAGAGAGAGAGAGAGAGTTCATAAATCATTTCTAAATAATATGTTATAGAATAATGATAATGAGAACTCTCACAATTCTATAGTTATTTTAAAATAGGAGGTTTTTTTATATGTACACACTATATAGAATATTAGTTATACTAGTGGGAAAAATATATAGATGTGATAAAGCAAGGCCTGTTTTATCATTCATTATCATCTCACCTTTGGTAGATGAGGCAAATTTTCATTTCATGCTATATAATATCCTGCAAAATTAATTCCGCACAGTATGACAGTATAGTTTAGCTATATAGACACCTAAAGTGATATTTATACGTGTGCTCTGGTTGTAGGGGGGGAGGGGCACTTTAATTAGAGTGGCTCCAAAAGCCACTCTAATTAAGACGTCTGGAGAGTCTCATGTATCAGCGTCCCTGTGCTTAAAAAGGGCAGTGGGAGTGCTTTATCTAAAGCTCATCAAATGAGCTTTAGTTAAAGCTCCCCTGCCACCATTTTTTAAGCTTGGGGATGCTGATACATGAGATGCTGGAGTCTGCTGGAGTGCAGTAATTACCATGCTCTGATGTGCTGTAATTACATACAATTTAAATAATTTCAATTCAGGTAGACAGGGGCACAGTCTATTGCCATATGTCTGTGATAGTGGTGGATAATGGAATGACCTTCAGGGAAGGTTACCTGTGAAATAAGCAGGGGGAACTCTGACGAATAAACAGTTGCAGACCAAGCAGCAGCAGCACCACCAGGATGTGGTGATGACAGCAGATGGCAATGCTTTCCCTCCTGAAAAGCCACATGCATCCTTTGACAGTGCTGTGACATGGCAAGTACAGGTCGCCACTATAATAAACTTGCCCAGCCCTCAGCCATAGTCTACAAGTCCTCAATGGTGGAGCAAGTGGAAGAAGATATTAGAATCTCAATGGCTGCAAAGGTGGGTTAAGGCTGCAGCGGAACAAGACCCCCAGTTGTCTTGGTCTCCTTGCCTTTGGATCAAGGTCCCATTCTGCCAAGAGCCATGTGGAAGCTGATGTGTTATAATTATAGAGCATTGGAAAGCTTCACTGCTCGTATATAGGTGCCCCTAAACATCTAGAACCAAGACA
The DNA here is from genome assembly GCF_030867095.1 of Alligator mississippiensis. Classification (NCBI taxonomy): domain Eukaryota; kingdom Metazoa; phylum Chordata; order Crocodylia; family Alligatoridae; genus Alligator; species Alligator mississippiensis. The sequence goes on along the minus strand of NC_081824.1, from coordinate 123,764,933 downwards.
GAAACAATGAAATAGGAACTTAGGCTAACACAGACCTAAATAAATAGTAAGCCACTCATTTTGACTAGAATTCCACAGGCAAAAACCAAACATACAGAAAGATAGCACTTCATTTTGACACAGCACTCTTTGATACGCTTTCTATATTTCTGCTAGTGGTATAGATACTCTTGAAAATAAAGGAGAAGGAAATCAGTATTCCCAATAACTTGAGCCCAGTACTTCAGCCCTTACTCATGTTAGTAATGGCTGTAGGATAAAGCCCAAAATAATGACACCAGAGAAGAATTTTTGTCCTGTAAGGAAGTGCTTCATGGTTTTTTTGGAACATAACACATAGAGGACCAATTTGCAAAGCTGCCTGCTATCTGGGCCTTTATGTGCTGCACCTGCATGTAAGCTTCCACACGTCATCAGCCTGAGGAGGGGGAGGGCAGAGCCCCACAACAGCAATTTATGCCCCCTGTGCCTGTGCCATCAATGAGACATTATTTAAAAGGGTAGAGCTTAAGGGCAGCCAAAGGGAGAGATGGAAGTAAAATAGTCCCTGTCACTTGACTTACCAGGATTTTAGACCCATTGCCAGATGGGTCCATGATGTTTTAGGCATATTCCACACATAGCAATCCCCTTTTCTTCAGCAGTCCCTTCCAGTCAAGGATGATTGTCTTCTATGGTAGTCTTTTCTGTGTGTCCAAAGATGGCTGATGAGGCCTATCTAGGATTGACAGACTCTACTGTAGTTCAAACGTGTTTCCATGTGGGGTGGGTGGTGCTAGATTCTTGATTTGGTCTGCGACGTGCTGTTTCTGTCACTCCCACTTTTCCATCTCCTGTTTTTGTCATGAGGTTTCAAAGTACTGAGGTCTGAGGTTTCAAAATGCTGAGGAGAATACAGCAGATTCTTCCTCCATTTGGAGTGGTCCTGGGCGATAGTCTTCCATAAGCTGACATCAATGTTGCATTTTTTAAAGTAAGCCTTGAGAACGTCCCTGCAATGCTTTCTCTGCCCTCCTTTTGAGTGTACGCTTTGGCTGAGCTGGGAAAATAAAACTTGCTTCAGGAGTCTGGAGTCTGACATCCAGATGACATGGCCAGCCCAACAAAGTTGATGTTGGATGATCATCCCTAAATGCTCGTGCTGTTTGTTTGCAGGAGGATGCTAAAATTGGTGCATCTGTCTTCCCACTGAATTCGGAGGATCTTCCACAGGCAGCACTGATGTGTGACAACTTTAGCTGTCTCCTGTATGTTGGCTATGTCTCAGCTCTGTACAGCAAGGTGGGGATCATGCCTGTTTGATAAATCATGAGCTTGGTTTTGGATCTGCTGTCGCAATCTTCAAACACCCATTTTTTTCAAGCATCCAAAGGCTGCACTTGCACATTTGAGGTGATGTTGGATTTCTTTGTTGATGTCAGCCTTCTGTGAGAGATGGCTTCTGGGGTATGGGAAATACTCAGTGTTCTCCAGAGTCCCACCATGGATCTGGGTTACTGGAGCTGGGGACAGTTCATTAGGAACTTGTTGGTATAGGACCTTAGTCTTCTGAATGTTAAGTGTCTGTCCCATTTTCTTGTATACCTTAGTATAGATGTCTACAATTGCTTAAAGGTCTGCTTCTGAGTGAGCACACACTATAGCACCATCAGTGTACTGGAGCTCAATGATTGAGGTCAGGGTGGTCTTGGTTTTGGCTTGCAGTCAGCTGACATTAAACAGTTTATCATCCATTCAGTAGTTTAACTTCACTCCAGCTAGAAATTTGTTGGTGGTCAAATGTAGCATCTCAGCAAGGAATATTGAGAAGAGTGTTGGAACAATGACCCAGCCTTGCTTAACTCCTGTTTTAACCTCAAAGGGTGCGTTCACGCATGCAAGCACATGTGCTTGCAGCAGCTCAAACAGAAGCAGTGCAAATTTGAGCTTAGGCTTTTTGCCTCAGCGCATGTGCCTGGACATGCACTTTGGTGTGGGGCAAATTGTGCCACTTGGGGCAAAATAACCCTGCCTGGACCCCTCCTGGATCTGCAGCCGGGGGAGCTACAGCCCAGGACCAGCACCTGTGAGGCTGGAGATGAGCAGGGGAATAAGCAAGAGGCTGGAGACAAGCCTCTGGAGACGAGCTGAAGATGTTCCTCTGCTTGTCTCCAGCCTCCTGCTCATTCCCCTGCTCATCTGCAGCCTTGGGAGGCTGGAGATGAGCAGGAGAATGAGCTGGAGGCAAGCAGAGGAATGAGCAGAAGGCTAGACAAAAGCAGGGGAAGGAGCAGGTGGCTGGAGACGAGCAGGGGAATGTCTCCAGCCTCCTTCTCATTCTCCTGCTCTGTCTCCAGTCTTTCTGAGGGTGTTCTCCTTCCTGTTTACCCTTTCAGAAGAAGGCATAGTTGCCTCCATGTTCTTTGAGATGCCCACCTCTTGCTTACTGGGTCTCACTCAGTGCAGCTACATTGATGTTGTGTCACCTGAGTTCTCAGGCCAAAATTGCAGTAAGGCACTCTGGGCATTCACTATTAGGGTTGTCCATGAGGGTCCTGATGTGATGTTCCAGGTCCTGAAAATGATGGTGCATCTTCGCAGGTATTTTCGACTACAGTAAAGGTGATCCCACTGGATGCAGTTATCCAATCAGGAAGCAATTCAAAATACTGTATTAGGCTATGTTTAGGGCACTTTTTCTAGCCCCCTCCCCATGTGCTGTGAGCAGAACAGATCCTGAAGAGGACTGCTCAGTCATAGTTAGGCCGAAACACACTCCTGTCGTGTCCAAGTGCTAGACGACCTTCTTATGACTGCCACCTTCATGCCAATTCATGACTAGGAGCTTCCAGACCTCACAATCCTGCTCCCATTGTCATTAGCTGGTTGCCAAAGGGCTTGAGGAATGAAGATGCCTGTGTGTGGCTTCTTTTGTTTTGTAAAGCTGCTGTACATCAGCTTCTACATGGCTCTTGACAGAATGGGACCATGATCCAACGGCAAGAAGACCGAGACAACTGGGGGTCTCACTCCACTGCAGCCTTCATTTGCCTTTGCAGCTGCTGAGATTCTAGTATCTTCTTCCACCTGCTCCACCGTCGAGGACTTGTAGGCCCATGGCTGGTGGCTAGGCAGGCTTCTTATAGTGGCAACCTGTATTTGCCATGTCACAGCACTGTCAAAGGATGCATATGGCTTTTCAGGAGGGAAACCATTGCCATCTGCTGTTCTCACCACATCCTGGTGGTGCTGCCGCTTCTCGGTCTGCAACTGCTTATTCATCAGAGTTCCCCCTGCTTATTTCACAGGTAACCTTCTCTGAAGGTCATGCCACTATCCACCACCTGTGGATGCATTGGGTAGCAGTACAGCTCTGCCCCACAGACATATAGCAAGAGACTATGTCCCTATCCCCCCGAATTTAAATGATTTAAATTGTATGTGTTTAAATTAACTGGAATGAGTCAGACTGGGATGCACATTGGTAGGTTATTGGTGCATGAGGACACTCGGCAAATTGTACTAGAAGCATTCACCAAGACCCTGATAATACTCGCTTATGCTGCTTATTGCCATAAAATGTAGGAAGAATATGGAGAGTGCAGCACTCCAGGTTTTACTTTCCACTTCTCCCAGTGACCTTGTGCAGATAATATCACAGCCACCCTGTGTCTCAGTTTTCTCCTCTATCATAAGATGCATGTGATGATACCTCACACAGGTGTTTTGAAGCTTAACATCTGCAAAGTAATTTTGGTGATTTCTATCACAACTCTCATTGAAGGTAAAGTACCTTGAAGGAAAGGCAGCTGGTAGAACAGATTCATGTGAGATGGAGGATTCCTGTCACCCTGTCAGCATACAAGTCAGATATATGCAACCTGTTTGTCCCTGAGGGTAGGCAAAGCAAGACTCTACATACCCTTTGTGCGCTGTCCATAGTCCATTGCAAAGAATTTTATGGAGGGGGAATATATGGGCAGTTTTAGGCCGAGGTATAACAAGCAGTTTCTGTCCTTCGGGTGGTAGCAGTAGCAGCAGTGGCAGCTGCCACTATTGTGGTGTGTCTCAGTCAGCATTCAGGGTTGATGCCCTGATCACACCCCCACCCTTCACAGTTATGCTACTGGCTTTAGGAATATCAGGGATACATTACTATGTGAACAGCACAGAACTGCTACCCATTGCAGTTTGTGGATCATGATCACTTCTATCCTCCATATTACAGTATTAGCCATAATCAAACCATCCACAAGCTGTTTTCCTCACCCAACCCTTGCTTAGGTCCCACAGGACAAAACCTTTAAACTCAGGTTTTCCTTATAGGAAGATATTGCCCAAAATTCAAAATGAAGGGAGAAAAAAGCCATGGCATCTTTTCCAGTATTCAGATCCTGTTTTTAATATGACTCCGCTCTAGAGAGTCCATATGGATGACATAGGTTGTGTTTTATTAACAGATAGGTTAATGGTTAGAAATAAAAGACCCATGGCTTTATCCGTTTAATCATTTGTTGCCAGCAAGAGCGAGCATAAACACAATTCAACAGTGCATGAAGAAAGTAAAGAGTGACATTCATTACTCGCTGCTAAAATCTGAACATTAATATACAAGTACTGTAGCAGTCTGGCTGGGGCAGATGGCCAGTTTCACAATTACTTGACTCAATAATAATATTTTTCCTACATGTAGAGCTTTAAGCCTTCCTTCACTGAAGAAGGAGAGAGAGAGATGGATGAGCTGGACTAACTTTGAAGCCTGGCAGTTCATTTCTGTTTTTTTAATCATGCTATGCCCTCATTGGAACTAGTTCCTAGGATCTATTGTGAAGAGACTCTGGGTTATTATTTTTTTGATGTTTACTTGACAAAAACAAGGATAATTCAATGTGCTTTTAGAAATTCTCTCTCCCCAAGTCCATTCTTTAGAATGCAATGGTTAAAATGCAGCTTCACCAGTAAAATTGAGAGCTGTTTTGGCCCTGACAGCTGTATTAAGGAGAGGAGATAACAAACACAGTGTGTCACAAAATGTGATCAGGCATGTGTTAGGTTGGCATTTAAGCTGTGTTGTGTCTGGCAGAGGCCATCAATCCTAAGGGTAAAATAAGGACTGGAAGTGAATAAAAGGAGTCAGTGATTGTGAAATGATTTCCATAACCAAGTAAGGTCATCTCCGTGTATATGTTTTATCATCATTATCAAGCAAAACAAATGCAATTGTTGGCTTGTTATAGGATCTTCTTCCCCCCCCCCCCCCGAAGCCTACATATGATGATTTTTAAGTTAACCAGAAGTGATGTGAGTGCATCTCCTTCACTATGCTAAATCAAATAAGGGTCTGGCTATGGCCTCAACTGCACAGAAATTACAGCTAGAATCAGTTCTTCCTGAGATACACAGACACCTTCTATTGACTTTGGGGAAGATGCATGGATGTACGTTAAGGCTCAGTTGACTCCGATAATGTCCACCAGCGATCGGACAGACAACAAAGCCCTGCACGACCACTTACCAACCACATTAAGTCCATATGAGGGAAGTTTCCAGAAAGCCTAACAGCAGTGAAGGTGTCCGCCACTGAGGGGAACTAGTCACTGCTAAAGTGGATGGAGTTTTTTGTAACAGGCAGAATAAAAGCTTGGAAACCTGAGAGCCCAGCAGGCTTTTTCAGTGTTATTTGCTCTGTTTCCTTCTGTTATCTTAATTGGGATGGCTTGTACTGTTCCCAGTCATGATGAGATACATAATAGCAAGGCCAGGTAGCAATATTACATGTTTACTAGTATGAATGATCAGAAACTGCTCTATACAGAACAGAAGTTTGGCACACAAAACCGGTCTATACCTCTAACAGAACAGAAGTTCAGCGCATGTAAACTGGCTTAAAAATGGCAGAACCCAGTTTATGATTTGCTGCCCCCCACCAAAGGGTGAACGTGTGCTCTCTTTGCTACTGATCTAACCTATGTCGCTTATAGAAAACCGCATAACTTAGATCGAATCCGCCTCGGGCTTTTTAAATGCTTGTACCTAGCCTAAATGCCATCTATTTGGAGCTCTAGTCTAGCCATATTCTGTTGTTTGAGGGAGGCAGGGGGTGTCCATGGATGCAACAAATTTATGTCAATGTTGAGTATACCCTTCTCCTACCAAACCTACCCATTGCAATGGCACATACTGGGGTGGTGAAGGGCAGAACAAGGGTTTGGCCTTCTCTCCTTTCCCCTTCCCATTCACTTGCTCTGTGGAGTGCAGGACCCAAAATTCATCTGGAGGAGGACAACCATACAAACAGGACAGTCCCATTTACTGCTCCGAGTAGCCTCATTAGGACTAGTTGCAGCCTGGTTCTTACCTTGTAAACCTTGCAGGGCAGTGCTTTATCTGTATTTAAAGCACCATGCACATTTCTCCTGCTATTTTCCTGGAGTAATGAAGAACTAAAGCAATAATAAATACACACATTAAAAAAGTCTGCCTCTGGCATACCTCTCCCTCTCTGCCTCACGGACAGCTGTCTTCAGGCATCTGGGCACCTACCTCCTAAGCCTTGCATATTCAACTTTGTTATCCTAATGAGGAAACTTTTCCAGCCAGGCTCCACTCCTATTATAATCTCCACAATGAGGACTAGCACCTGGGGACATTCCTGCCTGCTTAAGGAGAGATTTTTTAATCTCCATATACAGGACAGATTCTTTTGAGGCCTGAACTAGCAGAATATCAGATGGTCTAGTAGCAAAAACCAATAACCCAAGGAAGATTGAAAGAATGGGAGGTGACCAGGATGGAAGGAAAAGGTTATATATTATCTTGACCAGTGAGCACTCATGATTCCTTTTAGTCTCTTGGGTTCTCACCTATGTACATGTTAAAAGATATATATGGGTCTGATACTTGTCTCATGTAACTGCTGCTGCCAGGAATTATCCACATTGTTCTATGTTGTTTTATATTTTCATTTTGATTACCCGCTTTGTTCTTTATTCCTTTTAGTTCAGTTTTACTGTACTTTCATCACAGCTGGTTGGGTGGGTTTCTAACATAGTAGTAACGCTTTGGGAGAAGCACAGTTTTAAAAATACATTTTCCAAACATGCTTCATTTACTCTCTCCCTCAGTAATTTGATTGGCAGAAATCACAAGGCAAAAGCAGAACTTGTCAGTTATTCCTCAGTTCTTAATATAGAAACAGTCACCTGCATTTGACAGCACAGTTTGAAAGTGTCCTTCGTACTTGGATAGCTGTGTGCACCTGAAGGCCTGTTCTCTGTGTGTTAGGATTTACACAAATTGGTTGCAAATGCACAAATGCACACACATTCAAACATCTTGAAATGTTACCCCATGAAATTCATATGCCTGGGTGCTTGCACCTATCTGCAGCGGTAACATGTCTAGGGCTGCCTGTAAAATGTACGTTGTAGATGATGGCAGTGAAAGCAGCATGCATATTCTTCATGACAAGCTGCATTAACTTTGTCTCACAAAATGGCCAATGCCTTCGCAAACAGACTCTCAGGGCATGTTTATACCATCAGAGAGTGCTGAAGTGAAGCACAGCATATCTGTGTTGCATGCACTGTACTCTGGAAAGTGGTAGTGTAGCCTCCTTTAATGCAGTGCTGGGCAAGTGCCAAAAGCTGTGTCTCAGGTGAGCTTGTTGTCATGTATTCAGACTTTCAGGGTGCTGTGTATGCACAACAGGCATGTTGTGCTTTGCTACAGCTCTTTTTAATTTGGTCCTTTGATTGTGATAGACATTTAAAGGGGTATTGTACAGAAAATTAAACTGTAAGGACATATACAGTAACATTTCTGAACATTCCAGTCACTCAGTCCAGGAATCCTCCCAATGTAGAGGCATTCTTTGGATGACAAAAGGCCATTAAAACAGCTCTATACTTGGTCTTATTTTAGATCCCAGTACGGGCATGCAAGGGTGGAGGAGAAGTCTATGCTCTGGCTTTTCTGGACTATTAGTGGTTTCCTTTGGGGCTGTTGCAGCCTTATTGGGGCCTGGAACTGTTTTCTTCAAATTTAAGGTTATGCAAGGGTGACATAAACCTTCATTTACTTCTTGTCCCACAGCTGTACCACAGCTCTTGAGTGTCATAAGATTAAGTCACTCTTAAGATTATACAGAGGCCCTAGGATATTCTAGATGCATACTGTTCACAGTGGCCTGTGTTATCCAACACCCTCTCATTTGGGTAGCTAATCTGGTTTACAGAGGTGCTGAGCACTTACAATGTGGGCTGAATTTGATGGGTGTTACAGGTACTCAGCCATCCTGAAAATTAGGCCCCAGGAGGTTGAAGCTGGGCATTAAAAATAAGTGACCACTTAGAAAAATGAGGCCCTGTGTAATCTAAATATTTATTTTGCAGTAAAAGTCCTGCTAAGAATTAACTTGGAATTACTCTGTATTCAGTGCTCATGAAAGCTGCCAAGCTCCTGGAAAGGGGGTTCTTTATTTTTCCACAGAACTGGTACAGCACAGAAAGAAGCTTTGCCTTTCTACTTATCACTGGTATGTCTCAATTTGGACATGGAATAGCAAGACAACAGCTCAGCCTATATACGTGTTCACTCCTTGGCATCTCCACTGACAATGCCAACTGTAGCAGTGTTTTTGTGGTCAATTGCAAATGCCAGTCTACTGGGGAATCGGGTGGTTTATGGTATACAAATAAAAAAGAACAGAGCCAAATTCAGCTGCATTCATATTTCCTAGCAAAGGAAATACTCACTGTATTTGTTTTGCTTCCAAGATTTGAATAACAAATGCATTTCTCACTTCATTTGGGGGGGAAAATCATGCCCACTGTAACCAGAAGCACCCCTTCTTATTCTGCAGACTGCAGCTTTGAAACTTGAAAGCCATTTTTTGGCTGTAGGCAGACAAGGTTCTTTAGGTAAATGTGATATCTTGTATTACACGAAATAAATAGTTAGAAAAATTGTTCTTTGCAAGCTTTCGGGTACAAACACCCTTTTGGTTGTTGCACTCTGTGTGTGTTTTATGTAATTTAGCAGAGAGAGATGCTTCATGCTTGAACATCTTGGCTGTTTCCTGTAAAATGGCAAAACTCATAAATAATAACAACAACAAAAAGTAGTTGAGGGAAAAGTAAAACTCATTCAGACATGGTTTTCAGGTGAAACAATTTAACTGCAATCTGGAGGCAAATTCTTGGCCTTAGAAAAATCCCTTACAATCAGCCATTCTGTTCTGGGCCATGGGCTCTGGAAACCTACATGATAATTCTTTTTTTGGAATATATGACCCACAAGAAGATTGCTGCTTTTATTTATTTATTTATTTATTTATTTATTTCCAAGTGACTGTATTGTCTGAGGTCTGCTTTTCCAAGGCTTAAATATATCTTTTGGAAAGCTTGTGGCTATATAGGGGTTCTTGGTTAGTTGAGCTCTATGACAAAAAGCAGCATTTTATAAAATGCCAAGGAGTGAACAACATGATAAGTTTTGGCTCAGGAGATGAATTAATTAAAAATGTGTCAGCATCCTCCAGTCACACATTTCATTTGCCAAAGCCAAAATCCCAGTGTTCCTTATTGACTGCCTACCCCTTCAGGATCCTCCCACATTTTTCAGACATGGGGTATTTGAAGTACAAAGATTTAATTCTCACATGGAATATGGCTCCATCAGCTCATAGGCTTTGTGAGACAGGGGCTCTTCAGTAATGAATTGGAAGATTCTCTGGCTTCTTCCTTTCCACAAGTTCATGTGCTAGTGATCTATGCACCTGAATCACTTCCATGCCCCATCTCCTTTGGGAGTTATCTAATCCTCCCACTGCGCAATGGGTCCTTCTGTCTAGATTCAGCACTTTCTCATGGAGGGTTTTGATTAGCCCACCTCTGTCTTGGTATTGTGCAGCCTAGATTCAGTCTTTCCATGCAAGAGCCAGTCTTTTCACTCTGGGAACTCCTTCAGTCACTGCAGGGGCAGCTGAATTGTTCCCACAGTACATTTAATGCAAGCCATGTTCTCTGGCATTGCTCTGACATGTTCCCTTCATCTCCTGCCTTATGCCTAGTCACATGGCTGGGCTTCCATTCAGAAATGTTTGGGGGCAGCTACTAGTCTCAGGCTTCTTTGTGATTTTTGCTGTGTCCAAGGTGTGTATGAAGGTTTGTCTTCTTATGAGCGAGGACACCTTTAGGAACACTGTAGAAGCTTTAATCATTACATTTTTAAGCATTTCCAAACCTCCAATCTGGAGTCTGTTGTATCATAGTGTGACTGAAGACATATCCTGGAAAAGCTTTGTGTTACCACAATTTCAATGCAGCCCATAGTGTTGTGGCTTAATGCTACACTATCCAGATATTATTTTGATTTCCCACAATGGTGGGTCAGAAAGATTAAAAAAAAAATAAATGGATCCACAAAGGAGACTTAGGTGCCTCACTACTGAGTGGTGCAGGACCTAACTGTTAGGTATCTTGCTGCCTAGGGGAATCCATAGTCTTGAATTAGGTCTGTAGGCTCCCTATAGAAAGTGTGGGAAAAGTTCAGGACTTCAGAATTGGCTGTGCAGACAGCTTCCTAAGCTAGCCAATAGGAAATGCAAGGCTGTCTATAGACATGCTGGTTTGCATTCTAATTAGAGCAAGTTGGAGCAGACTTGATTAACCTAATTAATGTATTAATGAGAATGCTCCAGCATCGCCTCATCATTACGTGTATTAAGCCCCCTGCATTTCAAAATGGCCACAGGGGTGCTTTAACTAAACCTTGCTGAATGAGCTTTAGTTAAAGTATGCCCATGGCCATTTTGAAAGGCACAGGGGGAAGAGAGGGCTTAATACACATGACAATGAGGCATTTTAATTAGAGCAGCTCTTTGGGTACCACTTCAGTTAAAGCACCTCCAAGCATGTGTATAGGCAGCCTAAGTGACAGGGGTGTTTCTGAAACCTCACTCCTCTCTGGAACCTAGGTATTTATCTTCCTTTGGGTTAGGAGAAAGTCTCCCTTCATATAGCTTCAAACCTTCTCCTGGATTTTTACCTAAGCCTCTTTTCCCCCAAAAGCTGAGGTGGAGGTCAAGCCTTACTTTCAAAAGACACTATGGAGGATTCTGGGGGGTGGCTGTGCCTTCAGCACCCCTTGTTGAAGCTACTTTGCATGAAATAAATATTCATTGAGCCTGACTGAGTGAGCCAGCACGATTACAGCTGAATTAGTAACTAGGGTACTCTCCTAGAAGGTTGGAAATGTAGGTTCAAAACTTCCCTGACATAAGAGGAAATTGAACCCAGGTCTTGCTGTTCCTCAGTGAGCACTTTTATCACAGACCTAGTAGATTGGGGAAGGGTGGGGGGGCAGCATCACCCCCTGGAGTTTTTGTAGGCAGTCCTGATCTTATTGCATACCAGATTCAGCTTTGCAGGCAGGACAGGCAGGAGAGCAGCATTAAGCTGCTGCCTTTGCAAGACTGAGGCACTTCCGGGCTTGCCCAAAAGTAGATTCTTAGCTCAGGCAACTTTAATGTTGAAAACTCAGGCACCTATTTAGTTCTGGCACCTCCAGGGCAAGGCAGTAGCTGAGCAGGGGCTTTGACGATGATAATTTGGGATTTGGCCTCTAGATTGGCAGTTACATATGTAACTCTCCTTGTGGATTTTGTTGTTTGGCTGTGAGTTTCGTGCTCTGACCCCTTAATCAGGCAATTTTGTTCTTACTTCAATCTGTTGCCTGTAAGTGTTTCCGTTGGTGTAGTTTTTGATTGGAAGGCTTCAAATCTGGGCATCTGAATCAGGACCACAATACAGATTCTTGGCATAAATTCTAGCAGCATAGAAGTGCTACACAGCTGGTGTGGGGGAATTGTCCAGCGGAGGCACTGCAGTGGGTAGTAAAAAATCTTCCTCTGGCCCCTGTTCTAGGGGCAAGTTGGGTGTGAGCCCAGGGAAAGGGAGAAGAGGGCTTGACTGAGGCACTACTCTGCCCTTGAACTTCTCAGCTGGTGTAATATCCCCCTGTGGCTCTTTATTATCCAGCCTAAAGTAGATCAGCCCTCAGAGCCAATTACACCTGGGGGCTGCTCTAATTTATAAAAGAGGCTGATGCCCATCCACCAATTTGGGGGATTGAGGAGCTGCTAGTGTGGTATATAGCTGCTTTTTTTCTTTCTCTTCCCCTTCCTCTCCTCCAAGTTGTGTGTTAAGCAGAGCTCATTGGACTCAATGTTCAGAGCCAATGAATTTAACACACTGAAGAAACTGCAGCACTAAGACACATTGTGGGTGAGTTAAGGACATACTTTCAGCCTTAATTCTGAGTTTCCTAGGTTTTTGTCTGTTTAAGCCAGATTCCTAATGTTATTTTAATGTAGTTGTTTTGTGTGTGAATAATATGCTCTTTATGCCAGACCACAAGCCCTGGAACTAATAACTTATAAAAATGCCAAGAGTCCAAACCTAAGAGCTGCTATTCAGTTGACACGGTGATGTCTAAAAAGTTACAGACTGATCTTATTCCCACTGGAGAAGTCACATGAAATGTGACCAGTAACTGGTACTGGGTGCTACTTGATGTGTTATAGGAACGGTGACTGGGGACAACATAACTTTAAGTCAGACTGTGATGAGGCTCATCATTCAAGGGTGAGTATGGGGCATGCCCCAGATCTTAACTTTAGCTGGAGAGCAGAGTCTGAATTCAGGCAATGTGGGGGATTTTCACTGGTTTGTCCTCTTTAGAATGAGTGGAAAAAAAAATAGAGATTTAAAACAACACTCTACCCACAGCTGGGTCAATAACAGCTCATCCTCACCCACCACTGTTGCTGTGGGCAGTGATTCACTGGAGGGAGAAAGCTGCATAGACTGAAAAGGCTGATGGATCCTTTCTCCCAAGGCCAGTGGTTTTTGAGCAAGTCATGGAAGTGGTGAGGTCAGGCTCCTTGATAGGCTCCGGCCCCTGCCAGCTGGACTACAAACAACAGTGGTGTCAGTTAAGGGGCAGGTGCTCATTTGCTTTCCTAGCCAGCAAAAATGTGTTTAGATGGAGGCACTAGTGAGCCATGAGGGAAGGGAGGGAAAAGGATGGAAGCTCAATGGGAAAGGAAATCAGAACAGTTAAGTGTTTCTAAGTTTCAGAGTGGTGCTCATTTCAGCCTCAGAAATCAAGCCACAGGATGTCAGTGCAGCCTGCGAGAATGCCAAGATTTCTGACAGGAGTACATTGGAAGATTTTATCTCAAGAGCCCAGAGGAAGATTTTTTTTTCCCTAGAACATCATCTGTCTTAGGGATCTCACATCAGGGTGGGCAAAACAAAGAGCAGGCAGCTGTTAGAGGTGGATGCTGATTGGTAAGAAATGTACATGGGGCTGGGACCCAATGCCAGGGAAACTTTGAAACATGCACAGATGATACAGGTAAAATGGGCATTAGTGATGTTTGTCCAGAACAACAAATATAATCCTGGTAAAATTAAAGGAACATACATGGAACTTAGTTCTATCTCTGCTGTAGAATCATAGAAAAGTAGGGTTGGAAGGGACCTCAGGAGGTCACATCTAGTCCAACCCCCTGCTCAAAGCAGGACCATCCCCAACTAGATCATCCCAGCCAAGGCTTTGTGTAGCCAAGTCTTAAAAACCTTGAAGGATGGAGATTTCACCACCTCTCTGGGTAACCTGCTTCAGTGTTTTACTACCCTATGAGTGTAGCCCTTTTGCTGCCTTCCACTGGAGTCTCTCCAATTTGTCCACATCCTTTCTGTAGTGGGGGCTCCAAAACTGAACACAGTACTCCAGATGTGGCCTCACCAGTGCTGAATAGAGGGGAAGAATCACTTCCCTGGACCTACTGGTAACACATCTACATTGGTAACACATCTACCAATGCAACCCAGTATGCAGTTAGCCTTCTTGGCAACAAGGGTACATGTTGGCTAATATTTAGCTTATTGTCCACTGTAACCCCCAGGTCCTTTCCTGCAGAGCTGCTGTCCAGCCAGTCAGCCCCCAGCCTGTACTGGTGCATGGGATTATTCCGTCCTAAGTGCAGGACTTTACACTTGTCCTTGTTGAACCTCATGATATTTCTTTTTGGCCCAATGCTCCAATCTGTTTAAATCACTCTGAATCCTAGCCCTACCCTCCAGCATATCTACTACTCCCCACAACTTTGTGTCATCTGCAAACATCTTCCAGGTCATTGATGAAGACATTGAAGAAAACTGGCCCCAGGACTGACCCCTGGGGCACTCTGATTGATACCAGCTGCCAACTAGACATCAAGCCATTGATTACTACCCTCTGAATCTGATGCTTCAGCCAGTTTTCTATCCACCTTACAGTCCATTCATCCAGCCATACTTCCTGAGCTTGCTGAGAGAATGCTGTGGGAGACTGTATCAAAAGCCTTGCTAAAATGCAGGTATACCACATCCGCTGGGCTCCCCACATCCACAGAGTCAGTCATCTCATCATAGAAGGCAATCAGGTTGGTCAGGCATGACTTGACATGCCATCCTATCTGCAAAAGTCAGCAAAGAGAAAAGATTCCCACTCTAGAAATATACAATATCAATTGTTTCCTGTTGCAATACAAAAGGGATCAGATGGATTCAGATGTGCAGAGGTGAAGAACACATGTCCACTGTTTATTTTTCTCTAATCAAATAGCCGTCCCAACCCCTATTCTTAATACATCTTGGGTTTTTTAGGGTTTTTTTTACAATTCCTGTAGTTCTTCTTGGCTATGAATATGGGCGCATCTTCTGGAAGAGGTGAAACAACCTTTAATTTTAAAGGAAAGAAAGACGAGGTTAATAGTTTCTTGCAGAACTCAGCCAAAAGAATATGGACTAAGGAGTCCTCTTACAGTGATTCAACAGGAAATGCCTAATGACCATGGGTGGGAACCAATTTCTAGGGTATAAAATACATGTTTCTTTGGAAACTGAAAGTTCAGCTTTTCAGTCCTTTCTGGGATGTGGGGGCTTTCCTAGATAAGCTTCAATCCAACCTGGCAGTTGCAGCTGATTGATAATCAGCAGAAAATTATTTATATTGATCTGCTTTCCACAGAGTCAGCTGCACTTTTGTATAAAGGATGGAGGAGATTTTTGTTTTTGCAGTCACACATCAAGTTTTCTAGTATCTGGAAGATACTGTAAGTTACATTAGGCATATCTCCATCTGATCTTTTGCTGGCTACTTTGCTTAAAACCTATAAAGTGCATGCAAGAGTTGTGGCTTTTGAAATGAATCCCTCAGAGCCCTGCAGAATTGATGAAGGCTGCAGTGAAACAGAGAAGAATTAGGACTATGCTGTTTGGAATTAGAAAATGAATGATTTATTTGTGTTGCATAACAGAAGCAGATCTCCTTTGTGCTTCCTGCCTCTGTGCACTTCTCCTATCCACGCACCCAGCCTGTTGGCTACTTCCTCCTCTTCCACATCATGTCTGTCCCACCTTGTAGCCCTCTATCACAATGTCATTCATCATTCGCCCCTGCGGATTCCAGTCAGTGGGCTTCCTCGCCTTGTAGCCTGTGAATATGCAAAACAGGGACATGGATAGTACCAGAGTCTCACTGCCCTCAGTTCTTGCTCAGTATGCCATGCTGGCCTCCAGCTGCAGGAGAAGCATCTATGGTAAGAATCCTGCTCAACCCTTCAGCCTGTGGGGTCTAGCCTGGTTACATACAGGAGTTGTGAGGAGCTGGCACATGCACAGAGGAGACAGAGGAATAACAGGGCAGTTTCATTTTCTGGGTGGTGGCAGAACATGGGGCAGCAGCAGCGACTGGCCTGCCACTGATGGTGGTACTGGCAACCAGTTGACGGCTGTGGCATGTGCTATTTTTGTGCTTCTCCCCTAAGCATGAATGCCATATGCCCCCGGAGGCTGGGTGGGCACGGTGACCTCCCGCAGGCAGGAGTATGGTGGCGGTAGGTGGGGAGCTTCTGCAGGCAGCTGCGGCACTGTCAGCGATGGGGGAGGCGGCGGTAGCCAGTGGTGATTGTGGACCACCCGCAGAGGCCGCTGGCAGTGTTGACGGGATGGGGGGGTGGCGAGCGGCAACTGCCAGGGCTAAATGGACTTCAGGGGACTCATGGCCACCCCTGGAGGTGGCACCCTATTACAATCAGCAAAAAGTGCATTCCAGATACAATGACCTTCCCTCACTAACTTTCAAGTCCAGCACATGGACATGAAAAATGCTAGTTTTCATTTAAATACTTGTGTGAATATTTTAAAAAATATGGTCCAAACAGTGTATTGTCCCTACTCTTAGAAATAGCTGAGCTCTTTTAGCAGAAGCTTCCCTGAAACATTCAGGCTGAAGTCAGCATCCAGTATGTAACATTTCAGTCTCTCAAATGCTTAAGGTCTGGCCAAATTATATGCAACTGAAAGGTGGGTCTGATAAAAGGCGGTGTTGGACAACCTGAATAATAAACACTACTGACAACTCCTTTTGTAATACAGGAGTTAATTTGTCTGCCATTGAAATATAGCTGCCTCTGAAATGGATCTGCCAGTTGGTTTAATTAGCCAAAGCAACAATGCACAAGTGCTTAGAATGCAAAATGAAACAGAACGTCGTATCTAATGTAAAACACAGGTATGGATAGGAAGACAAGATGTGAAAGACATCAGTTCTGGTTCTGGCACAGCAAGATAGAAATCCAGGCTACAGTTTACTCTACAGTACGTGGAAGGTGGCTAGGAGGGAAGGAAGATCTGGTTAACGTACCTGATACTTATGGCCACAAGAGGGTATAATTTGGGGTTGTGAGGAATAACCAACATGAGTCCCTCTGTAGGCATACTGCCAGTAGCAGCAAGGGTCAAAGGGATAATATTGATCCTTTATGGAGCAGACTTACAGTACTGGATCTCCTGAGCCATCCTACTACAAACCAATTAAATGATTTGGGGACATGTAGGACACTGTGGAAAGGCTCATGTGTTGGGTGTTTCCTTAACTAGTTTGCAATTCAAAGGACGCAGTATAAGCTGGGAGAAAAAAGCTAAATACAGAATTCAATTAAGTCTCTATCTACAATAGTTTCTGTATTACAGATGCCTTGGGAACAGGGCTTATGAGGCCTAGGGCAGAAGACAATGGCATGTCTATTCACAAGAATGTATAAATATTGTTTAACATTTCCAAGCAGGTGAGTTCATAAGTTAACATGACTGATTGTGGACTGGCTTATTCGTTAGCTTAATATTCAGGAAAGGGAGCAATTACCATAGCAACACTCACATCTTCTGACACATATCATGCAGATCATGCAGTCAAGGAAACACAACACACTTTCGCATACATACCCTATGAACTTTTGTATTTTTGATAATATTAAAGAGAAGATATGTCTCCTGATTGACACATTTGCCTGTGGTTTTTTTATTACTCCTTTTAAAAATAATAAAAAATCCTTCTTCTCCCCTACCTGCTTCTTCAAACTGTTTTCTCTCCATCCCACTGAAATGTTGAAAACAGCTCATGCCTCCCCCGGATCTGCGGATATATGTTCCTGACAGTAATCCTACGCTATGCAAATGTGTAACTGCAAAATGCAGGGTTTTTTTTTTTTAATTTAAGTACATCCAGTGGAGTCTAAATTCTGAGTACAAGTACTAAGGGGAATAAAAATCTGCCAGTGCCTGCATAATTATTGTTCTGTTGAGCAAAACCTTACTTCTTTGTTCTTTTAGTTAATCTTCCACCTCCAAATATTTCTACCAACCTTCTCCATTATATATGCAAGGAACAGTTTTTATTGTCTTTCTTCCTTTCTGTCTTTTACTCTGTCTCTGCATAAATCTCTCTTTGCCCAATATATTTCAAATGTGTAGCCCTAATTCTTTTTCCAGGGTGCCGTTAATTTTAGCTTTCAAATGCAGACTTGATAGACTGGAGGAAAAGGACATGCTCCATCAACCTCTTGCCCCAGATGTCTTTGATCCTGACTGATTAGGCTAATGTAAGGTGAGATTTTGGATTTTTCTTGTTGTGCTGCAGCTTCTCTGAGCATGAGTGATGGAGCCCTTAGCCACCCTCCAGCTTTGATAAAGATTTCAAGTGCCAAGAGCCCGCAAACCCCATTGCAGTTGAGCATCTTGCATGATCTCTCCATTATTTATAGTAGTTGTGGTGAGTGGCATGCTATAATGATACAAAGGAATCTTTTGGCACAAATCTTTGTGGCTGGGCGGTTTCGTAAAAGTCAAAGGGTCATCAGAGTGGATGATGCATGGGGCCTGATTTGTAATAATTCATAGTTCTTTTTCAAAACCTATTTTACACAAATAGGTCCAAACAGATGGTATGGTTACCATCTGGGCATGTCTACGCAAGATGCCAAATGCACAGTGGATTGATGCTACTGGGCATTAGCATGGTAGGCAAAACCTGTGCTAATGCACTAATGCACAGTAGCATTAATCTACTGTGCATTAGCATCACAAAAAAAGTGTGCACCGGTACTATTGTGCAGTAGCGCTGATTATAGTGCATTAAAAGTCAGTACCTGTTACTAACTTCATGTGCCGTAATTACGGCATATTAATGCATGTGTAGATGTGCCCTCTGAATACAATGGTGCAATTGTAACTTCATATCAGCCTTAGGCAATTTTTATACAGCTCATGTGCTGAGGGCAATCTTACCGCAGTGACAGCCTTGAAAGTCTTAATTGCCTTTTTGAATAAAAAAGAACATATTTGATAGCTGCTCATTGACAGGAATACACAATTTCAGTCAAAATCAGTATTAGTTCTGGCCCTGCCCCCTAACCCCACTGGGGCAGAAACTGTCCCCTACTGTTTACCCAGAGAATAGTAAATGGAAGATGCAGAAAAAGCCATCACAGGCTAAATCTCAAGGTCCCTCGCATGTCCTCATGGGCAGTAACTGTCACACTGAACTACATACCTTCTGCTTTGGCCTGTTCCTCCTGACTATCTTCTCCCCTTGGGTGCTCAGTGAGTCAGCTTCAAGAGGAATGCCAGAAATGTAGTCTAGGCAATACCTGGCCCATGGCCTGGTGGTTAGGACAAATTGCCGTGAAATGGGAGACTGAAGTTCAAACACTTCTGGATAAGTAATTCTTCAGGCCAGTGGCCTTAATTTCTAGGCTTAGATAAGAGGGCTGTCTTTGTCATCTAGCTATGGTAGTGTTGGAGTTGTGCTGGTACAGGAAATATGCAACCAATGACCATTTCTATGGGTGATACCTTTCACTGAACCAACTGCATGGTTGAGATGCAGTGGGTCCAATACTGTCCTAAAGTTCTGTGACTTACATGGTATTGAGCACATACCCCAATAATTCTGTTCTGTCCTAGACCAGGCATGGAGCAGCTTTCTTAGTGTGCTTATAGGGGAAATGCAGGATGGACTTAGTTATACAAGTGCCAAATATTGCACTTATATAATTATGTAAGAGCCACTTTGGCATATAAAGTTGAAATAGGATTTAGGCAATTGTTGACAAGGACCTTGGTTGATTTGAAGGGTGGACAGGTCTTGTGGTTAACCAGAGAATGGTTCAGCAGTCTCTAGATACAGCAGTTGTCTAGATACAGTTATGGCATTGTATATAGATGAGAACCTAGCACCTGCCATGCCAGTTCAGATTGATTCCTGTTCCTAAGGAGAATAGAACTCCATTAGTTAAAAAATAACTTAAAGGCCTGGAACATATAAGCACAGACTAGCTCCAAAATATATGTCCCATGTGCTTTTAAAAAATGATATTTATTGTTATGACTGGCCCTATTCCTGGAGGGGAAGCCTGGAGACACTTGCTGCTGTTGCAGCTGGAGCGATATGGGGAAGAAGTGGTTGAACAGAAGCCTGAGGGCTGCAACCTAACTCCTGGTGGGCTGCTTCCAGCGCACCAGAGGTCACCAGTTGGACACCCCTGACCTATGCCACAGGACTGTTTCATTCTCTGGTGACTGATATGTACAATAATGACAGAAAGGGACTAATAAACTACAATGGTTGACATAAGAATTTTGACAGACTGGACTTCCTCTTGCATGTGAAGTCCTTCTGTGTCATTACCCAGGACTGATCTAAAGTTTGGGCCAATACAGACAGGATATTGGACTCAAATGAAGGAGGATAGAGACTCCTTCAGTGTCTCTGCAGCCTTGCCACCTGTGGCAAGTGCAGGCAGGACCTTTATTTTTGAAAGACCTTACAAATGTGCTAGACTTAATGCCACCATGGACTGAACAGTGGATTGAGACCACCATTATCTTTTAATATTGTCTCTAAACCTGCTCTGACACTAGAGGAAGATTTTAAGTAAAATACACTGCTATATATAAGCTCTGTAATCATGTGTGTATCATCCTTGTCCTACCTTTTCCAGCCATTGCTAGACTTGCATTAATAATCCACTCCTGTGTGCCACTGTAAACCACTTCCCATTTGTTTATATTTGTCACCCTTTGCTTGGACCCTGCCTTGGACTGCGAGTGCCTAGAAGGAAAGGAAGGAGAATATCCTGGAGGTTTTATTTTGCCCACAAGTCAAGGTGCATCTGACATTGCCTGTGCTCCAGTCCTGCTATAGGATTAGAGGTTCTAACAGAGGTTGGTCCTAAACAGGCAATCATTGCTCATCAGTCTTGTCATGTTCTCTATAACCACCACAACAATCATGAGCTATTGTCTTACTCAGCAGAGATGATGTTGTTTATTTTGCTCTGTTCTTGCTCACCCATTTCTACTTCTCCTCCCCAGGTTGGTTCTGGGAATCCTAGACAAAGCTGGATGAGTTGTGGATGGAAGCAATTAGCATTTGCCATGCCCCGGCTGAGACTGCTCTGGCCTGCACCAGTGCTGGTTTCCACTCTTCCTCTAAATCCTTGATGCTGAGTTGCCTAAACACATTGCCTGAGACCCAGAGGAGTCGACGGTGTCCACAGGCATTGTGTTTGGAGTGGTGCACAGCACCTAGTCCAGCTCCTTAGATAATAGGGAAGGAACATGGGATTTACAGGTTCTTCAAGGATATCTTTCCTGGCACTCCAATCTGGTGGAGTCTTTCCTCAACTAACTTTGCTGGCTTCACAATATGAATCCAAAAGCACTTCAGTGTCAAAGGGAGGATCCTTCCCCAGATATCATCACCAAATAGTAGCATCAGGATGGCTGAGTGGTTGAGGTGTTAGACTTAAGATCTAATGGACGTATACCTGCATGGGTTCAAACCTCACTCCTGGTAGCTGCTGTTTTTTTAAAGTTAGACATCAGGAAGAACTTCTTTACAGTAAGGGTTGTTAGAATCAGGAATGGGCTTCCAAGGGAGGTGGTGCTCTCCCATACCTCAAGGGTCTTTAAGAGGAGGCTAGACATGCACCTGGTTGGGGTCATGTAACCCCTGTGCTCTTTCCTGCCCAGGGCAGGGGGTCGGATTCGATGATCTGCTGAGGTCCCCTCCAACCCAAACATCTATGAATCTATGAAAACACAACAGGAGTGATTTACAAATGTTACAGAAATATGTAAGCAGAGGCCACAGCAGACTATTAATGTTGGCTGGAAATCATGTGGCCTGGAATGAGGGATTGGTTAGTAGGCACCACAAGGACTCCAATGGATATTTTGGAAAGACACTGGGGGACTATAAGTGCTTATATATAACTGTTGCTTCATCCACAGAGCACACAGGACCTGAAGCACCTTCAGTACTTGATATGCAACTTATGGCCAATGTGTTTTAAAAGAACCCAACTTTGTGCTACATGTTTCTGTGTGTGGATAGAAGTCAGATTAAGGGCATCACGTGAGTTATAGCTCAGGTTAACTTTGCCACCAGACTGAGGTGCAGCATTGGGGAGAGCTCCCTTTGCCAGAGCCCCAGGTAGCTGGCTGTGGCATCTCTCAGGGAGAGCTTCTTTCCCCCAGAGTACTGCTGGTGCAGCACAGAAAGAGCCCTATGCTGGAAAGAGCCTGGTGTCACTGAATGCAACAGAAGCCACAGCTCTGGAGGCTGGATCCAGCCCGCAGGGTGTAGGTAGCTGACCCCTGCTCTATATAAGTGTTTCTGGCTAAATAATAGCACCAGAACAGAGCACCTAACTCTCTAACTCCATTATATCAACCAAGTGTAAACATAAAAGCAAAATTGTGACCGTTAACAACTCTTTACTGCACAAAATAAATCAACCAAGAATACTGAATTTGGAAACCTGCTCAGGGAACCTTCCGCTTGCAGAGCTAAAATTCTGGAAAAATGCAGAACATAAATTTTGCCTGAGTGGCTTTATCAAAGCCAATTGATGTATCCTGTGCATGTAATGTCACACATCCAACCTAAATGTATCTCAAGAAGTACACTGAATGAATAAAAGAAACAAAACGTACTACCCATTGTAACAGTAGAGGTAATATAGATGTAAATAATCTTAGGTTTGCAGTCGCTGATTCTTTTTTATTTTAACTATGTACTAGCGCACATTTAACGCGTACCAGTATTTTATTATTTACCTAGAAAAGGACAGATTTGAAGTTGTACCAGTGTACTTGAGACCAGAATGTGCTTGTAACTTTAATACATCTTATATACACAAATTCAGTGGGTTCTATTTGTGTCAGAAAAGTAAACACATATTGTATCTTATTTCTGACTTTCCCACAATATTCCCTTTATTTAGTCCATGCACCACAGAGGTAGAATTTTTATGCATCATCATGGTAAATCTTTTCCTTTTAATATGCATACTATATATAAAATTCTGAATGTGGAAGCCATGGCTAGGTCCAATATGAATTTTATGAAAAAGCTGCCATTTTACTATTGTATTATTTTGTTTGGTTTTCAAACACAGCTGGACAAAAAGATTTCTGGCTTATTTTCTTCATTTCTACCATGGCATTTATTGTGCTGAGGCTCAAAACCCTTTACAACTGTGGTTTGAAAAAGAAAAGGGCACTTAAGGGAATAAGACAACAGCTTTCTCCTATGGTTAATTTAAAATCAATTGATTTCCATCTGTTGCTTGAACTAAACAGTGTGTACCACGGATAAAAATAAAACTGCTTATTTTGGGAAAATATATACATTTCCACGAACAGCAAATACATATATGTGTGTGTATGTATGTATGTATTTATTTATTTATATAAATAGTTATTTATTTATTTTTGCTGTTTGTGATTTTTTGTGTGTTTCACTGCATTATGCTTATTTCTGTTATTTAAGAGTCCAACTTAGAAGAAGTCATAGTATTCACATAAACCTATTTTGACAGTAAGCATGTAAAGACAATTTTTCTTAGGGCCTTGTTACTCACCATAATTTTAGGTGAGTCCTGGAGCTCTTAGACCCTGGATTGTCTGCACATTCACACCTGAAACTAGTTTTAAGCATGCTTTAAGCAGTTTAAAGTTATGCCACTCCAGGGCAGGTTTATCTCTGATCCATGTTTCCCAGCTTGTGTTCTATTAATGTGTGGCTACTCCCCACAGATAAGATGCCCAAATTACAATCCTCCAGCATCCCAGGATGCAGTGTTCCTCCCCACCTCCTTACTTTCCACTTGCTGAACTCTACTGTCCAGGCGGCAGTTCTGACGCCAAGCCAACTCCTGCCTTCCACCTCCAGGGTTGTGACCTTCTCACCCCCAGGGATGCAAATGCATGCAAATGGCCTGCAGATCATGTGCCAGCTAGCCAGGTCCCAGGGCATGGGTGAGTCCAGGAGTGGGGTCTAGAAGGATGGGGGGAACAAGGTAGGGGGCCATATCAGGTCCCTATGAGCTGGGGGTTCCTTCCTGGTGGAGGGTATAGCACCCCCAAAAACACCTTTCCTCATTGCTCCCACCTCCCAGCCATCCCAGAAGGTACAACCAGCACCCTGCACACCCAAATCCCAATGTATTAAAACATGAGACCTCCTTTAATTGACTTCCTCTTTATTTCTTTAAAAAAACCCAACTTCTTTTTATTTTATCCTTCAGTGGCTGATTTCCTTCCTTTCACTACCCTTTCCCCAAACCCATTTCCTTTTCACCTCCCATTTAATTACCCACTCCCATCCCATTAGCTCTCCACCTCTCAGCTTCATGTTCATACCCTCTCCAATTCATCTCTCTCACACATCCACCAAGAGCAGGGACAGAAGCCTGTCCTGGCTTACCAGCCCTGTAGTAGCAACTCACAGCTGTAACTCCTAATTGGGCCCCTGCTCACCAGCTCTTTCATGGCAAATCACAGCTGTTTAGGTAGGAAACAGTCAGAGAAGGTTTTTAGCTTTAATGTGTGATTGCTCCAAACTTGAGCTAGCACAGTAGTCTCCAACCTTTTTAAGTACCAGATCACTTTTTGAATTAAAGTGCAACCCAGGGTACTGTGCGCCACCCCTGTCCCCCCCACCCCACTCAGCAGGTCAGTCTATGGTGGAGGGAATGGGAGGGTGGCACACGGTAGATCCTGGGTTGCACTTTAATTAAAAAAGGTGATTGGGGGCGGGGCATGGGGGTTGAGGCCCCCATAGTAAGGGAGGGAGTGGAGCAGAAGCAGGGGCAGGGGTGAGTGGGGTCCCAACTGGGGCTGTGCGGTGGGAGGATCGGAGCCCGAGCAGCTTATTCAGGCACATGGAGGGGCTCCTGCCACTGCATGCACCCCAGTGGAGGCCTGGGGGGCATGTGCCCCCCCCATTGTGTGTGGGTTGGAGGCGGCTGTTGCTGCATGCTGGGCTTTGTGCCCTGATCCCCACTGCAGCTGCCCCAGAAGTGGCGTGATGCCACATCTATCATGCTGCTGGGCAGGCAGTGGCTTTGTGCCACTCCTGGAGCAGCTGCAGTGGTCCTTATCTAAACCATCTTATGTAAGTAGTTGGATAGACAGGTGGATAGATTTTCTTCTGGACAGGTTATATATTTCCATCCCTCCTCCCACCAAAGCAATCATTGAATGTTAGAAAATTCAACAGTCTAAATTAAAAACTGAATTTTGTTTGTTGTGAGTTTTACGGTAATCTGAGCTCTATGCACACACCTTAGCTCTCACATGACAGTTAGACACCTTGGGCATGTCTCCATGGGTGTGCACATGTGGTTTGCGGCACCTCAAAGCCATTTGAGAGACCGCAAATTGCATGTGGTGCACATGCACCCATGTGCTGCACTGCTAACTTGCAGTGTGACAGTTAAAAATAAATGCCACTAAAAATAGTGGGGAGGTGCATGTGGCAGTAGTGTGTGCTGCCAGAAAACAGGTCTTGACCAGCCAAAGCTATGCTCTAGCTGCTGGCCAGGCTCTGAGCCACAGGCTCGGCGCTGCTGCTGCCCTGGGAGGCCCCCAGGACCCCAGGTAAGGCTGCTGGGGCCAGGACAGGTGCTGGCCCCAGCCCCCCCTACCCCACCTGGGTCCCTTTGCTACATGTTTGAGCATGCGTGCAGTGGCATGCCCGGGGACAAAAAATATGTGCCTCTGCTATTTGTCCCACAGGAAATGCATGCCCCCGCATGTGGACATTCATGGGGACGCACCCATTTACTCTGTCTCAGTGATACATGTGTTTTTGCACATATACAGTATGTTAGGCCAGATATACCAGCCCCCTCCAGTTACTTTGTTTTGCTCCAATAATATAAAGCAGTTGTGAGCCCAGCTAAAGTAGCTGGCTAAACTGGTGTATGCTGCACTGATGCATGCCACGGAATCAGGCCTATCTTAAACCATTATGTAGCTGTGCTTTGTCTGAATGCTTGCTTTCATTGCTGATGGATGGCAGTTACTCAACACCAACATGTACACCTGTACTGCAGCAGGGGGCTCTCTATGATGGAGTCTATCATTTCACAAGCTGCATTCATAATGCAGAATACTGTTATAAAAAAGGGTTAACAGGACTGAGTTCTAGCCCACAGCTATAGTGGGGAACATTTTGGGGGATTCAGTGTGAGTGCACTTTGTTGTAAATCATTCCTGTAAATAGTTTCATAGGCAAGATACTTACTATATTTACTTGAATCCAAGACAACTTCAATTTTAAGATGACCCCAATACTTAGATTCTACACGTGGAAAATTATAGATTTGATATAATTTTCCTTGTATAAAATCTGATTATTGGAGAGTTGTCTTAAATTTGCCCTCCCCAACTGCTGTGGTAGGGAAAGAAGCAGCAAGGGGCAAGCATTTGAGAAAGCATCAGTGCGGGGTAGGGGAGCAGGTTACCTGACCCCCATCCCTTGTCCACTTCGCCTGCCCCTCTGCTACTTGCTGCCCCAATGAGCGCGTTGCTCAGTGCCTACCTCCCTACTGTCTGTCCTCCCTGCTCCCCCCAGTGCCTACCCCCCTGCTGCCTGCCCCCCCAGCACTTTCTCCCCTATGCCTGCCCCCCTGAGCCTGCCCCCCTGCTGACTGGCTTTCACTTTCTACCTCTGCCATCTGAAATCTCACTTTAAAGCCTGTGCAAGGGGTAGCCATTTCTAAACCTAATCACTATCTCCAAATGGCCTTGGCATGCATTGGCATTAATGTTACCAATGTTACCAATTTCTAGGACAGGGCCCAATAAGCTGGTGATCAACACTTTTTATTTCTTTTTGGCCTGCAGTCACAGCTAGTTCTTCTAGACTGCATGGGGGTCAAGTGAACAAGTGGCTCAGTATGGGGAAAACCATGTGACAGTATTGCCTCCAAAGGAGAGACAACGAACCAGGCATTCATCTGCTGGAGCTTCAAATCTGGGGAGCAATCAACAAAAATATGGAAATCTCACAACAGTGGTCAAAGGCACAAAGCGCTGTGCACACATGCTGGCACTTCATATTACTAGCCTCTAACTCATAAGTATGCGGGGTGATATTTTCAAAGCTGTTGTGAAATTAGTGAGTGTGGACTAGCCAACTCAGATAGTTCCGAAAATTCATCATTTCATTATTACCCCCCAAAACCAATGTGACGAGAACGTTATTAAGAATGTGAAAGTTAAGAACTCAAGAATTGGGAAATGCCGGGTTCAAGGTTGCTTGTGAAACCTTAATTTAGTGCTCCTTGTACATTTGCATTATGATTCATGTTTTAAATATATCCTCACATACTGTATTTTTCCACAGGCTCCTACCTCATTTAGTGCCCAGGATGAATGAGTTTCATTCAATGAGTGGCTAGTTAAGATTCTGGTTTATACTCATTTTAATGTGTAGCACCGCGCCTTATTTACACCAGACCTGAAGACAGAATTATTACTTTTTTTCATGGGCTTCCTGATGGGGCTGATCTCCAGAGTAACTAAGTGTTCCATAAATATAAATTAAATTATTTTCCCTAAGCCCTGTGAGCTGCAGTGGGTTGAGGTAACCTCATTCAATTTACTGATCTCCAGTGAATCCCCTGGCTTAGCTCCCAGGCAAGTTGTTGTTACCTCTACACCTGTGGGGGGAGAAGAAGGAGGCAATCTTTTTGGCAGATGTGCCACAAATTAGTCTCACACTCTCCTCAAATGCCACTCTGGTCCCCTTCCCTGCCTATTTCACTTACTCTGCTTTCTGCTCCCTGCCCTATCTAACACTGTGTTCCTTGTCCCCTCCCTAGTCTGCTGCATGCCACATGAAGGCTAGGGACAGAAATTACACATAAACTGGTATAAGTGATAGGAAACAGGTTCAAATCCGTAACACGACAGAAGTTCAGTGCACATAAACTGCTTTCAAAATGGCTGAAACCAGTTTAAAATAAACCTGGATGAATGTAGTTATCAGACTTAACTGATTTAGTTTAAATCAGTTTATTAAACTTCTGTCCCAGATCCCCTCCAGATTCAAGTTAATTCACAGTCCCCCAGCATCACAAGATGCTTTGCACCTCTCCAGCAACCCCCACCACACAAGGTGGGTGGGCTAGCTTTGGCCCAAGTTGTCTGCTTCAGCCAAGCAAGGAGGCATGCTTTAGCATCCCCTGGCTTCTGGCCTGGGCCACTGCAGGCATATAGCTGCATTTCCAGAATCAAAAGTGAATGTCTGCTCGCTTGCTTATTGGTCCAATCTATGCAGCTTAGACTAACCTGTGAAAAGTGAATTGATTCAACCTTGACTGTCTGTGTTTAGCCACAGACGCTGCTCTTGCCACTTGCAGCACATGTGCTGCAGGTTGTCCACTCTGCTCTACATATTTCAGGCAGATTCCCTCACTCTCCCTGGGCACCAGTTCAGACTGAGAGCACAGAAGAAACAAATTTCCTGCTCTCTTTGCTCCAGAGGGAAGCTCAAGTTGGAACTTGAGGGAAAATCCTGTGGCTCACTGCCACAAGAAAATCCCACCCAGCTACAAGCTATAACATGCTCCAAAATGCTGGGATCTCAGGGATTTTACCTGCAAAGCTGTGACAAGTCTCAACTGAGTATATGTGAACTGTGGTTTTTTAAAGTCTTATGACTTGGACAAACTTGAGTGGATTTTCACTTGAACTGTAACAGGTACATCCCTGACATAAATGTCATCCTCCTTCCAAATTTCAGGTCCTGTTTCTAAAGTATGGGGGCATCAAAGCTTCTAAAAAAACCCCAGGTAAAATCTTTTGATGTGGGCAAAATCTCTTTTTATATGGTTTATATTGGAAAATGATGAACTGTTCTGCCTGAAAGAGACAGTATGGGAAATTGCAGTCCAAATGGCTAAAGTTTGGCCAAATTAGAAGCAAGTTAATTTTATTCATTACTATTGACCCACTGCACTTCTTCTGTCAGAAGTAAGGATCATGTAATTCTTAAGAGAAATAATATTGCTCACAGCTGTGTTCTCCATTTGATAATTTAGCCATGTATATATTTACAACATTGATTTTGCACTGGATACATGGTCTAGTATTTCTTTTCTTTTGTGACTGTGATCCAAAGCGCACAACTAAGTTTATCAGTGTAGTATGAATGTTTCATACCAAACCAATTTCCACTGCATCTATTGCCACTTGCTAAAATTTCCAAAAGTGTGCCTAAATCCATATTTGACAAACCTAAATCCAAATTGCCTACCTACGAGGTGGGATGAGCACTCACAGACCCAGAAAAAGGCAACATCACTTGCATGTACTTAGTATCTTTGCAAGTAAGCCTGCTTTCATTTAAATGCCTAACTTTGAATTTTGTACCTACCTTGTCTGATACCTTTGATTTCTATGCATCATCACTGCATTTCCAAGACTGCCAAATGGGGTGTAGAACAAGAAGGAAAAAAATGACCTGGACAGTAGCAACACTCACCAGGCACGTCCACACATGCAAGCACATGCACTTGCAGCAGCTCAGATAGAAGAGGTGCAAATTTGAGCCAGGGCTTTTTCCCTCAGTGCCTGGATATGCACTGTGTTGTGGAGCAAATTGTGCCACTCGGGGCAAAATAACCCTGCCTGACTCCTTCCAGATCTGCAGCCAGGGGGAGCTAGAGCCTGGGGCCAGGATAGAGATGAGAAGGAGAACAAGCAGGAAGCTGGAGACAAGCAGGGGAATGAGCAGGAGGCTGGAGACAGGCCTCTGGAGATGAACTGGAGACGTTCCCCTGCTGTCTCCAGCCTCCTGCTCATTCCCCTGCTCATCTCCAGCCTTGGAGGCTGTTGCTACTGCTGGTGAGTTGCGGGGGGCTGCGAGAGCGAGCGGGCAGCTGGGGGAATAAGCGGGGGGTGTGGGGAATGAACGGGAGAGGGGAATGAATGGAGAGTTGGGGAAATGAACAGGGGCTGGGGCTAGAGCTGGGTGGGGCCTCCCCTATGGTCCCCTCCTCCAGCCCCCCAACCCCCTACTTACCTGGCAAGCTGGGTCCAGGTCCCTGCAGCTTGCACCACTGCCTGCCCCACACTGGCAGGCAGCGTGCTTCAGCACCAGGGAAAGGGCCAAACACACAGATGCTCTGGCTGCTGACCAGAGCGTGTCTGTGGAGGACTGAGCCTCTGGTTGCCTCAGGGCACGGTCCAGGATCATGCCCTGTCCCACTTTTTTCCTCCGGGGTATTATTTGACCCCTGGCTATCCAGGGGTCTAACTTTGCATTTTTTTTTGTTCCCACACGTGCCTCTTGCAGCATCTCAAAGGGGTTTGAGACGCTGCAAGAAGCACATGTATGCTTGTCTGGACGCGCCCAAGGAGAAACCTTTGCATCAATAATGTGCTTCTGGAAGGAGGCATTAGTAATTGAGCAGTATAATAAAGGTATATCAGCTGCAGTCAGAATATGTTCTAGCAAAATGTGAATTGCTGAACAATATTTCACCATTTCTTACTTTTATTTAACACCTATGAATCACAAAGAGCCAGACCAATAGCCAGTGTTTTGGGAAGAAAACAATCAATATGAGATACAGATGAAGAAAGCAGACACCGGAAGTCCAGAAGTGAAGAATGAATTATACAGGTTCTCCCTAATAACAGCACTTGGATGCAACTACCAGAATAGTTTTACTTGGTCTCCCCAACCTAAACCACACTTAATAATACAATTCCAGTACAATATTTGCTGAAAAATGGAGATTTTTAATAGTTTATAGCTAAGCTGAACCTGGGTGGACTTTGTCGGTGTTGAATTTCAAAGGTCTGCATCATAAAACAAGAGCATCACACCATCTTCAGTAACAGCTGAAAAAAATCTGTTACAATGGAGAGTATTAGAAAACTTAGAGCAGCAGTGGATCCAGGTGTAGGGTGAGGGTGTAGTAAAACCCCCTATTTTTCTTTTTTAATTTATTTTAAAATGCATTCCCTCCCCTTCCCCAACCATTTCTGACTTTTTCTCTCCCTCTCTATTCCCTATAGATAAGTATAAGTAAGCTAAGATGTAGGATAAGCTTTAACATTTTATTTTAGGTAGTAAGCTTTATTTTTCTCTCCCCTCTTTGTAAATAAGTTACCTGCTATTTTGATATCGATACCCACTGTTTTATAAGTGATAATTATTATGTTTGTACTGATTTTATATTGTGTGATTACTGTTTTAGGCCTATATATGTAAGTTAACGTAAATCATGTCAAGTTTCCATTTCGTATGTCAAGCCTCCATCTTGTGTCCTCTGCCCAGGCATCCCCTGTGTTGCAATTGGATAATTCATGTACCCCTCCCATGTAAATTGGTTCCCGGATGAATGAGAGTGATTGGGAATGATTGAAATACAATGGTAGCAAGCCTCTACTTAATGGCCTGTAATGACCAGGCCATCACCTCGCATTGATTCATCCAGGAACAACAGACCTCACCCGGGAACAGAGACAAGAACCCAGCATTTGAAAGACAAAAGACCCTGCAGAACCAGCAACTCTACCATTGTACCCCACCATTACAGACACCTGAAACTGCACATCCCTGCATGGAGCACACATGCTCAGTACGCCAGGGGCTGACCCTTGCCTGGGCAGACCCAGTGGGACGCCCTCTCCATCTGGACCAGCACCATGTCACATCACCTATCCACCCAGAGGCCCTGCCAGAGACCCCCCTCTGGACAACAGCTACTGGACAAGGACCCTTTTCCAGCCTGGATAGGTAGCTATCACCCCCCCCCACCCCCTCTTCAACCAAGGACTTGGACTCTGCTTCTCTTCCCTACCTGGATTCCAGCCCTTCCACTGAGTCTCTTTCTCCTGCTGCCATTGTGTGTGTGTGTGTGTGTGTGTGTGTGTGTGTGTGAACCAATAACTTCATGGAGCTATGTAGTGTGTTGTCTGTTTAATAGAACTGTTATTTGGGCCCCTAAATTGGGTTTTACTTTACTATGGTTTGGCCTTGCTCCAATCTCTGCTCCTCACCCCTCTAACTTCTGTCTCATTTCTCCCTCTCCTGCTTCTGGCTCACTGCCACCTCCAACACCTGTCTTGAGCTCCTCTCTGCCTTCAAACCCCTGTTTCTTTGCCACTGTCTTATCCCCACTGCCTTTTCCTTTTCCCCTGAGCAACCAGGTTTCTGCCTCAGTTTCTTTCCTGGCTGCCTCCTCCTTGCCACCACTTATCTGCCCCTCTCTCCCCCCCAAAAAAATCTCAGCTGTCTGCCTCAGTTTCCAGCCCCAGTCTACCTTAAGTAAACCCAAGCCTCAGTTCCTCAGCCAAATTCTCTGTAGCCCACTATTTCTAATCCTGGTTCTGGCAACTTTCACTCCCTACACTTTAACTCTCTCTCTCTTACCTGAACCTTCCTCTAAGTATCCCAGGTACTCCAAGCATACACATACACACTGTACCATCCAAATTAGGAACTTACCTGTGTGTATGTGTAGGTGGGTTGTATGTGTGTGAACTGGTGGGTGTGTGTGTATATATTTGGGCAGGGGGCTGGACTCAATGATCTTCCGAGGTCCCTTCCAGCCCTAATGTCTATGAAATAATATAATATATATATATATATATATATATATATATATATAGCATTGTGTGTGCATGATATATGAATTCGTGATCTGTGTCTAACTTTTGGGGTGTATAGTGTATGTGCTTGAACTGGTGATAGGTATGCATGTGCCTAGGCTGGTTTGGATGTGTATGCCCTGAGTTGGTAGTGTGTGTGTGTATGCACCTAATCGATTTGTGTGTTTGTATATGTGCAATTGTGTCACAGCCTCCTGTCTAAGAGTGCAATATTGAGATCCTGAGAGTTGGCCTGACCCCAGAGCAACAAGGGGGGGGTACAATCACCCCCCCCTTTGGCTGTTTCATACATGCATAGTAAGCTTTGAGCCCATCAGTGTGGGCTCCTGCCAGACTTCCTCATGGGTAGTGAGGATTATGAGCTTGCCAGCAGGTCCATGCAGGCTCTCTCTGGAGCCTCCATTTTTGCTGTGGCTTCAAAGCCCAGAGGGTGAGTGCCACTGCTGCTCATCCCCTTTTTTCTCTGATGCTGAATTCAGTGGGAAGGGGATGGGGTGAGGGGGGAGGAGGAGGAAGGTGGGACAGACAAACAGTGACAGCACTCACCCCCTGGGCTCTGGAGCCCTGCAAAAGTGGTGGCTCTGACCAGAGCTCACACCAATCAGCTGGTGAGGTCAGAGCTCACTGTGCATGTTCAGCACAACCAAATGGGGGTATGGCTGCACTGATTTATCCCCCACCCCGGAGCTGCCATTTGTAGTAATAAGGGTTAACTTCCTTACTAAAGAGTGATGTCATCCATAGGAAGTGATGGGCCAACCATTTTGGGTCAGCAGTTAGTTCATAGATTTCATAGACATTAGGGCTGGAAGGGACCTCGGAAGATCATCAAGTCCAGCCCCCTGCCCCAGGGGCAGGAAGTCAGCTGGGGTCATAGGATCCCAGTAACAAAAACATCCAGGTTTCTTTTGAAGGTGTTCAAAGTAGGTGCTTGAACCACCTCCAGCTGCAGGCCATTCCAATGCGATGCGGCAGCTAGTAAAGAGACCAAAACGCTGGCTTGCATCCATAGATGCTTCTCAAGCAAATCCCGGGACGTCGTTCTCCCCTTGTACTCGGCCTTAGTGAGGCCACAGCTGGAGTACTGTGTCCAGTTTTGGGCTCCACAATTCAAAAAGGATGTGGAGAAGCTTGAGAGAGTCCAGAGAAGAGCCACGCGCATGATCAGGGGTCAGGGAAGCAGACCCTACGATGACAGGCTGAGAGCCCTGGGGCTCTTTAGCCTGGAAAAGCGCAGGCTCAGGGGTGATCTGATGGCCACCTACAAGTTTATCAGGGGTGATCACCAGTATCTAGGGGAACGTTTCACCAGAGCGCCCCAAGGGATGACGAGGTCGAATGGTCACAAACTACTACAAGATCGTTTCAGGCTGGACATAAGGAAGAATTTCTTTACTGTCCGAGCCCCCAAGGTCTGGAACAGCCTGCCACCGGAGGTGGTTCAAGCGCCTTCATTGAGCACCTTCAAGATGAAACTGGATGCTTATCTTGCTGGGATCCTATGACCCGAACTGACTTCCTGCCCTTTGGGCGGGGGGCTGGACTCGATGATCTTCCGAGGTCCCTTCCAGCCCTAATGTCTATGAAATCTATGAAATTCCAGACCTTGTTCAGGCTCAGACAGTTGTTACAATAAAGGCTTAATGAGAGCAAGAAGTCTCCCTGCCTTTTCCTAAGATCCACACCGTTGTGAAGGAGCTATCAACTCACCTATGATGATATGGTATCTGCAATGGAATTTAACATTACCACTTGCTGTGGAGCATTCATTTATTAATAACTGTACTGGCCATATTGTTTAGGCACAAGAGTGTCAATTTAAGAGCACTGTTGGAGATTTTGCTGTTGAAGTTTTTTCAAAAGAACACTTGTCAAAGTTTTAAGAATTAAAATTTGTCCTCTGCTCTTTTACTACAGATTAATATGCTACGTGGGACCCATCTGGATTGCCAAAGTTGACTCTATTTTACATCAATCATTGTTATTTTAAAAAGCAAGCAACCAAACAGTGGTATCCCAAAATCTTTATTAGAAAACACCAACAATCACCCCCCCAACTGTCATATTAGGACGTACAGCCACCAATGCATTGACAGTAAATCACCCTGAAAACTGCACAGCAGGTTTTGCAGTTAAGTCCACAATTTACACAAGCAAACTTCTAGTGCTAGAGGAAGGCCACTATTAAACTAAATCAAACCTAGACAATGTCCCTTTAATTAAAATAACATGTGTAACATTGCATGTGCAAAATGCTTTACAAAAACATATTTGTATATATGAAAGTTTAGTAAAGTATATGTGAGCTGAACATCCAAGCATGTGTACTTGTTAAATTAATTTTTCATAAGAAGATCTTATTATTAATAATTCTGTTGACTTTATTTTTTTAAATTCCTGCTGCTTTCCACAGCAGTGACATTTCCCTTTTAATTATCAGAAAATCAAATAGAATTCAGTAAATCTCAGTTTAGAAGGCAGCAGTCAACACTTGAATGCACCTTAGCATGTGCTTAACTTTATGTGTCTGCTGAAGACCTAGCGGACGATGAGGATGAGGAGGGCGGGTGCAGTTGCACCCCACTCTGACTCCTGCTCCACCCAAGCAAAAACCAACTACACAGGAGGGGCAGCAACATTTCTATTCAGATAGTGCTGAGAGAGTCAATGGACTTCATGGGTTAATATCATCTCCCTAATTCCCATTAATTTCTCTCCACTCCACAGGTGTTAACAACCCTCTCTCCTTTTTAAATGGTCTTGATGGTTCACTATTCAAACCATTCTCTCTTTTGTTAGCTCTTCCTGTTAATGTCCCCCTCCTATTTTACAGCCTTGCAGACTGTTTTTAGCTCTAGCTAAAAACCTTAACTTAGGTGTGTGGTAATATTAATTCAGGCATAGAAATGACTGACATTGAAATACTGGAGGCACTGTCAAGACACTCAAGAAGGGCAGAGTTTGTCTGATTAATCTAGTGGACTAATGATATAATATCCTTTGAATTTATTGCCTAGTTTCTTGTGCTTTCTACAGCTTCATATATACTCTATCACAGTGGTGCTCAACCTTTTTCACTAGTGGGCTGGATGGTCGTTCTGATCCAGCACCTGGGGCTGGTGCAGTGGGCACTATCTGGCCACATGGAGACAGTAGGGAGGCAGCCCAGCCTGAGCCCAGCCCCACAAGTGTGGGAAGGAGGCCACATGGGGGTGTGGGAGACAGAGGAGGGGGAGGGGAAGGGGAAGGGGAAGGAGGTGACCTGGCCAGGAGGGTGAAGGTGGCATGGCTCAGCCTTGCAGGAAGAAAGGGGCTTGACCCAGCTCTGCAAGTAGGGAAGGGGGCATGACCCAGCCCCAACTCAGCCCCACTGGGGAAAAGGGGGCATATCTCTGTCCTGCAGAGGTAAGGGAGTGTGGCCCAGTTGCAATGTGGC
Source organism: Alligator mississippiensis (assembly GCF_030867095.1). Taxonomy (NCBI): domain Eukaryota; kingdom Metazoa; phylum Chordata; order Crocodylia; family Alligatoridae; genus Alligator; species Alligator mississippiensis. The sequence continues at coordinate 123,729,140 of NC_081824.1, read as the reverse complement.
CCCATCAGGGACAGATTAATGCATGGACCTTTGGGATCTGGGCCCAGGGGCCCCTACCAATCAGGGTCCCCCTGGGATGCCAGGGGCAGCACGACCTGGGTGGGCATCCTGGCTGTGGGCATCTGGGACAGGCAGCGCGCACCTCCTCCCCTTCAGCCAGGCCAGAGCCAGGGGCTAGGGGCAGGCACAGGGCTCCCTGCAGGCAGTGGTGATATCCCAGGGCTGTCTACTGCCAGGAGGCCCCATGCGTGTCCCTGTTCCTGCTCCTTGCCATCTGCGGGTGGCCACTGGCACCAGCGTCACTGGGACAGCACTGGGCAGCTCAATCCTGCCCTGCCCTGCCCAGGCCAGTAGAGGGGCAGGCGGGCAGCTAGGGGCAGAGCTCATGCCTCTCCCCCCCAAGCTGGAGCCATCCCCAGCCCATCCCATGGCACTGGCGGGGGGCACAGCCCCTGCTGTGGACACCTGCTGTTCAGAGGGGCTGGACTGGGGCTGGGGTCACCTTCACCTCTGCGGTACTCATGCCACCTGGCTTGTCCCGGATGCACAAAAGAGGCTGGGAGGGCCGAGCTGCAGCCCCCTGGCAGGCACAGTGGGAACCTGTCCTCACCTGGTGGGGGTCTCCAATAAATGTTAATCTGCCACTAGGCCCCATGGGTGGAAAGGGGTATGGCTTGGCTCAGACCAGGCTCATGGGGCTTGGGGTTTGGGAGTTTAGCAGGGGTGGTGGCTGCATTAATAGCCACTGCTCCTCCACCACCAAATTTGCCAACCCCTGGGAAGCCCTGTGGGCCAAATGCAATGGCTCCCTAAGTCACATTTGGCCCGGGAGTCAGGTTGAACACCCCTGCTCTAGCAAACATTTCAATAGTTACATATTTTTGCTTTGATCTTAAACTGAATAATATATTGCTAACCTCCTACCACATTAGTAAAGAGTTTACTTTCTTTTTACCTGGAGAAAAAATTGTGTTCTGCTGTATGTGATGATGTCCCACACCCCGTGCACCCATCCCCCATTTCAAAATCCTAGATCCACCCATATTAAGGGCTTTCTTGAATTGGGGCCTGAGTGTTTTCTCTTTGGTACAATGTTAACTGTTATGAATGAAGGTCCCAGGGTCAGGTCTTTTTCAATTCTTTTGTACATGATATTGCTTACATAACACAGCTACTTTTATAGTCAAAGTCACAGGAACCCCCCCCCCCCCCCCCCCCCGGCCCCCAAAACCATAGAATGGAAATAATGCTGTCATTGACAGCTCAACTCACAAAAACTAGAAATAGAATATATATACACAATCAACACATCTTCTCCAAAGCAGTACCCAGAAACAGAATCCTGGGGATACTTTGATCTTTATTTATGTGTTCTTGCATTTAACAAAAGTTCCATCATTTACAGATAGTCTTTAATTGCAATTAATTGATATAACTCTTAGTATTGCCTACCCACTATATACAGTTACATTAAATAATGAAGTTTGATTGGATTCTTTCAGGTAAATTTATGTTGCTATCTTTTAATAAAGCTTTAGAGTGCACTTTGAAATATAAAGGATTATCATATTTACCCAAATCAGGCCAATCTGCTTAACTTCTTTCCAAGCAATACAAAGAATTGACTCATTCTCTCATAATAAATTAAAAGGCATTTACATTGACATAGGTTGTACTACTTGTTGAAAACGTTTTCGAGATAGTATAGATCTTAGAATACACAGCACATGCGAGTATAGGAAAAAGGGGGATTAAAACATGGTTAGTGTTATTAGCTAAAAGTACTTTCTACCTATATAAAAAAACGATGATCCTTGCCCTGAGTACAGGGTCCATATAAACAGCTTGCCAAAAGATTCTTCTCCAAGCCAACCTCTGTTGGTGTTGAGAAATCTTCCATGGAATAACAGGCAATCTCTGCCTGTGGGTATTTAATGCTCAGTCCAATTTAGGCTTTTCTTTTCCTTCTTCTGTACCTGGAAACATACAGAGAACTTTTTATAATACCTGACTGAACAAACATTGATCGTTGACTCAGAGATGTCCTAATACATTAATTCTGCTTTTTTCTTTTGTTGCTGTTGCTTTCCTCTGTCTGTTAGCAACATCCGTCAGATTTTACTTAACCTGCTGAGAAGGAAAAGAACATCTGCACACCTGATATCAGTGTTTGTCTGCTAATGAAGTACATAACCCTTTCTCTCCCAGGACCCTTTTTAGAATTGCAGTATGAAACCCCTGTGGCACAGTCTGCCTCTGACTGCTTCAGGGGAGCGAGGATAACTATCACCTTGAGCTCCCACTGCTTATATATAAACAAAATAGAGTGAATTCTATTATGGCTACCAGTAGCTGAAGCTAAATGGTTACCTTTTAAAAAAAATAGATTTGCAAAACTATAATTGTCTTTAATTCAATAAGCTTTTTTCCTCTCCAGTCTCAGATTTTTAAAAACTCTGTAAGCAGAACTCTCTTTCCCGAAAGCACACAAAGAATCAATTATTGCTAAGAGTTTCTTCCGCCCTTCTCTTTAATGCCCCTTCCTTTCAGTGACAGGTAGCAGGAATATACAGTATATCCTCTTAAGACCTGCCTGTGCAGCAGAACTCCTCTCCCTCTTGTCTGTGCTGAAAGGAGGCTGGGATGGGCAAAAGGGTATATGTATTCTTCTGGAGATAAAAACATCCATCTCTTTCAGGTGCATGTTCCTGGGCAATGATTTGTCATTAGATTCTGGCCAAAGTGGTATTCTTTTGTTCATTTTGTTTCTTTTAAGCAAAGCTCCCTGCCAAACATCTCAACATAGTATAAAAATGTTTCTTTTGGATGCTTGCAGGACTGTTGTAGATTGCAAAAGAAAGGTATCTCAGGACTTATGGAGAACGGGAAGTAATTTTTGAAAGCAAAAGGAAAAGGACACCTGACCATAAATCATATTACAATAAAATCTCTATTATCTGGCATCCCTGAGGTAGGGGGATTGCCGCTTATGGAAAAATTCTGGTTATCTGAAACCCCCTGGCAGGGCTTTCCAGATAATGTGGAGTGGGTGGAAGGTTGGCGGCCACGTGAGGAGTGTGTGTGTGTGGGTGGGGAGTTGCGGCTGCCCGCAGAGTGGCAGCAGTACAGGGTGGTGCGTGGCAGCCACCTCCGCATGCAAAGTTCCCCCCTCCCCCTGTGTCTGGCCGGCCCGTTAATGGAAATTTCATTTAATGGAATTTCTGGTTAGTTAAATGCTGGATAGTGGAGATTTTACTGTACCTGCTAATGGAATACATGCACAAACGGTAGTTCTTTCCATGGGCCATTTTGTAAATGTATCACATTGCTTGCAAGATGGGGATAACAGAAAGGCACCTGCAGAGGTGACTTTACTGAAATAAACAGGGATCCAGGTTTTCCGTTCACCATGGTAAAATGTGGTAACATGCAGATTTTCTCATTTTAAGGAGAAAAACCTGGATTATCTCCTTTAAAGAAGAAAAACATGGGAAATGGTGGGTTCCAGCCTGAAAGGGGCTGGGGGGAGCAGGGGGTGGAAGGCAGCTGGACCCACTTGCTGGTGAGTGAAGGGGGCAGGGGTAGCTCTGATCTTCCAGGACAAAAACCCCCCCAAAATCAAATGCCCAAATGTATAGGTATTTATAATTTATTATAATGATTGAGGTGCTGGTAGGCTTCCAAATTGCTTTAAAATGGTAAATAGATCAATAAAACATTGTGTTCAACTGTTACCTATACATATATATGTACACACACACACATATATATGCGCGCGCGCACACACACACACACACACACACACACACACACACACAGTAAAAGCCACATTATCCGGTAGTTTATAAACCAGTATGCTTCATTAACTGGCATGCCAGTCGACGCGGCAAAAACAAACCAGCACTTCTGGTTTCGCTCCCATGGCCTGGGGCAAAGCAGCCTGCGTGGGGGCCCCCTTCCCTGTCCCCTGGCACACTGATGCCAGGGAGGGGCAGTGGCACGCTGGACGCTGGATGCTGCCATATTTGGTTATCTGGCACCCCCCATTCCCCATGGGTGCCAGATAACAGAGTTTTTGCTCTGTGTGTGTATGTGTGTGTGTATAGTGGTGTTTCATTTTAATCATGGATAAATGCAGTTCTTGGGGGTTTTAATCAGAGAATTTACAATCCTCAATCAGAGAATCTGCTATTTTTAAGCAGAGAAAACCAGGATCCCTGGCAATAAGCAGTAAGTAAACAAATGGATTGAACGTTCCCAGCAATCTAAACACAATAGGGTGGGTTATGTAGGCAAACCAAAAATAATAGGAGAGCCATAGTCAAAGGTTTTAAAACCAAAACAATGGGTTGGCTCCAAAAGAGTACAATTGGCTTAAGAGCCTGCTTTGGAGCCAATCTGGGGTCCCTTGTGTCTTTTGCTGTGAGGAACTTTTCCAGTGGTTTTACGTAAAATGCTTTATTTTTCTTTTTAAAAGAGCCTCTTTCCTTTCTTCTGAAATATTCTGCCGCAGATGTATCAAACAGTTTGGCAGAAAAGTTGGTATCTTCAGGACTGTGGGTAGGCACTGGCCTGTAGAAAGGGCAAATTTTTCCTTGCCTACCATGTTTGTGGTTTAACTTGGAAAAACTAACTACAAATCATTTTGTCAGTAGTGAGGTTTCACTTAATGCACCTCCAGAGGAAAAGGAAAATAAAAAAAAATTGAAACCTTCTCAAGTCAGATTGTTTTAATTTTAAAGTTTGAGAGCTCAAAACCCCCCTTTTAAATACATGGTTTCCAAATATTTTTTTTCCAAACCTTACATGGTGAGCGATCACCATGATTTTATTTTTCTGCTGCTTGCGGTAGGCTAACCATTCGCTTTCACTTACATTTACGTACAGCCCTTTAAACATGGCCGTACAACAGGTGACTCATGGCATTTGCAGGCTGGCAAGTGGTTGCTCCACAAAGGAATTTGGATCAATGTCTCTTAATCACACAGAAGTCAGATCAGAGAGGAGCTTATGGCCTGGGTATTATAGAATTATAGAAAATTATGATTATGGCTAGAACAACCTCTGTTCTCTTGCAGCAGAGAAACAAAGCAGCCAGAGATTCTATTATATATGCTGTGGAAGGCTGGTGGAGATGTTCTTTTAACTACTTATTCATGAAGTTAACATGAACACATGCTTCATCATCACATGATTATATTTTATATTACCTGGGACTTGTATAAAGTGAACCCTTCTTCCTTGTGGCAGGCTTGTTCTTTAAAGCATCTTTCCTGCACTACTGGAAGATGAGGCAAATGCCAAGAAGGCATTGAAGGGATTGGGTTGATATCTATGAAGGGTTTGGGTTGAGAAAATAGGTGCCTGATACCCAGACTCTAACAATGGATAAGCAGCAGATGGAGCCCACACAGCAACAGTTTTGAACCTCTTGTTTCAACATTGTACCTGGAGTTTAATTCTTCATATTGTATTTTATGTAGAGAATTACAGCATTGTAGCTACTTCACTCTGACTTACCGAAGGGGAGTAAACCATGAGGATGAGTTAAGCAGGATGTACTTTTAAGTTTTTCCTTACTACTACAGTGATTAGTAGTTTGAGTGAAGTAGATTGATATTATTTGTGCAGAATTAATCAACAGCAAGTTTATCTGTTATACCTTTTATATGGCCTGTTTAATATGGATATGCTTAATTTATTTGAGTAAATTGATTTATAAACAGAAGAAACATTATGCCTGAAAGTATTTTTAAAAAGCACATCTCCCTAATCCTAAGCATATCAGTACAATCATTTCCACAAAATAGCACTTTCTTCTAGCTTGATTTAACTGGTTCATCAGCTAATAAAACCAAGTGGGTTGTAAACCTTTCAGGTAATTGCCAGCGGCTCTTAAATTAGTATTAGATGTTATAAAAATGAATACATATTCATAGCTAATCATGTTCTCTGGCAAGCATTTCATTCATTTGCCTATTTTTAAGAGGAAAAAGAAAAAAGTTACAATGACATTTTCTCATTTCCCTTTTCGGTTTTCTAAAATTCCCATTGACTTCAATGGGATGGGTTCTAGACCCTAAAGAGTAATTCCATCATTTAGTATTCCCCAAAATAATAAATACTTACATTTTTGTGTATCCCAGATGTAATTATTCAGAACCTCTCCCAGCAAGTAGAACACATTAATGATTATGGTGACAGTTGCAAAGAAGATGATTTTGGCACCTGGGCTTATGTATTCCAAGAGAGGGTACACCCAGACTCCTGTTACATGATGAATCCAGCACACCCTAAAATGAAATCAAAAGGAGACAAAAGCAGATATTGTCTTTATGCTGTTTTTGAAAGTAGTTTGAGTTAGAGCATTTATTGACTCCAGCTTATCAATCAGACATGTAGTCTAAAGAACTGGAGGTTGCAATCACATTTTGATCCTCAGGATCACCTTCTAAAACAGGGGTGACAAGAGGAAGAAACAAAACTAGATTTACTGGAATGCTGTTCCCCCTTTTGACCTGAGCCAATTTTCAGATTTTATGGGTTGTTTCAGCGAGAAGGAGAAACTGACAACAGAGTCAGGTATTTCTTTGATGCGGTCCTGTTGGGTTATATAAAGAATGTACAAAGTCCTAAATCACTGAACATAGCAGACAGCTAGGGATAGTATCTTTGCTCCCAATTTTAAACCTCTTTCGTCCAATATTTCATTCAAAGTGTCTTGGTTTTCTTCTCATGGCCTTGTTACTGGGACTCTCTGCATCTGGGGCTTCTTCACTTCTGCTCTGTTTCATTTGGTATGTTTCCACTGCTTCTCTCTCATACAATGTTCCACTAATCAGTGTTTTCTACTAGCCCTGCATTTAGTATATCACTCTCCAATATTACTCTTCTTTGGCCACATAGGGCACCGATAGTGATGATTTGTTGTACGATCGGGCGTTCTATAGCCATGCACTGCCAGATGTGCACAACTGCAAAATGCTTTAAAAATGCCTGATTGCATGACAATCTGAACCGCCATTACATGATGGATCAAATGAAGGCACTCCAAAGCGAAGTGCTTTCAATAAGTCTCAGTGCATGCCGGGAGCAGGGCTGGACTGAAGTGGCGCTGGGACTTACATCTGGGGCTTGCCCAGCCTGTGCTGGAGGGTAGGGTGAGTGAATTGGATCCCCTCAAGATGGCTCCCCCCATCTTGGGGGATCCTGCAAACTGCCATGAGTTACAGCAGGGAGTTGCATATCTTCCAGTGCCCATAGTTCAGCTTCCATAGGTGCATGTGTTGTAGGTGGTGATTCCTACTGCTTCAGCTCCCCTGTTCCAAGAAGGAGCTTGATTATATCTTACATTTATCCTGCTTGAAGGGTAATGATTATGTCTATCAAAGTAAATCAAACTTTGTGCAGCCCCACAATATGGTGCATATAAATGGAACCCAAACAGAGGAGGAAATGTTGGAGGCACTCTCAAATTTCCAGCACTCACTGGCAGCTCAAGTTGCTGGTGTCTTGATCATGCCAAGCTCAACAGTCTCCAAAAAGCATTTTGAGTACATTTTCCTCTGTGCAAAATTTCTTGGTGATGTGTGCTGGTGGATGTTGATCTGCGGGCGTGTTTACATGTGCACAGTAGCTTCACAGTACGGGTGCACGTCTACATGTGTGCGCCTAAACTGCACAATAATTATGGTGACATGCCAACTTGGGTGTAAATTTACTCCCTGCATCATGCTCCCTGAATCATGCAGGGAGCAAATTTATACCTGCTTAGTTACTGTGCAGTAAGGCACATGTAGATGTCTTACTGCGCAGTAATACTGTGTATGTGGACTGACTTAGGAGTAACTTTACTCCCAAGTTGGAGCACACACAGTGTTACTGTGCTTTAACATCTACACATGTAGACACTGATCTAAAAACTGCTTACTGCACAGTAACTTGCTGCACAGTAAGTTCATGAGCAGTTAATGCATGTGTAGACACACCCTGTATTCCCTAAATAAGGAGTCTACATTGGCTTTCTGAGATGGTAAGTGTAATGTCAGAAAACAGTTGAAAAGGTCAGCATACTCTTTCCCCTCACCAAGTGACAGAATCAGTGACTGCCAGCCAGGGATAAATGGAACCATCTGGCAAACATCAGAGCACCATCACAAGGGCAGTCTCTCAGATGGGCCACTGGGGAAAAAAGACAGTCAAAGGCAAGACACCACACCCTCTAGCAGAAATCACTGAGCAGTATGTCAGTTGGATGGGAGCACACAGAAGCAGGGTTTGGCTTTGAGGAAAATGTTCTCTAAAAGTGGGAACAAAATTAGGACAGTCATTTGGTGGAAGCCAACAGAAACCAGGTCAGGTCCCAAGAGCAACTTGACTCCCTAGAACATGACATCGATTGGCAACCTACAGCCTGCAGATCTGGCCCACAGCGCCGCTCCATCTCGTGCAGAGCTGGGGGTCTTCAGTGCTGAGCAGCTTTGGTGGCTGGGGGGATGGGGAAAGGGGCTTTGTCCATAGTGTAGCTGGGTAGTGGGGGGACGTGTTAGCAGCAGTAGCAACAGAGCAACAGTTGGGGCCTAGTGCCAGCCCACCTTGTACCTGAGCTGGGTCATTCTGGTCCACTACCCAAAAATGTTGCCAACCTCTGCCCTAGAAGAAAGTAAGTTGGTTCCCTTCTGGCCCTGTAGCTTTAGAGGGTGGCCTATCTAAACTGGGGTGTAGAGAAGCATAAATTTAGAGGAAACTGAATACGCAGGTAGGCTGTCTGTTGTTTTTAAACACTTTATCTAATTCTTTGTTGCATCTGCTAATACACACACTTGTTTTAAGAAGCATTTGGTCATTAAATCGCTGGTCACAGGCTCCTGAATGCGAGAAATGTAGCCATTCCCATAAATGTGGGGAAATGTGAAATCCTCCTCCAATCCCCTAGGTACAAATAAGGGTTGAGGCCTAACACCTGGTAAGGTGCACCAGAAAGGAGTGAGAAATACAATCAGTCCTTTAACCATGGTAATTGCTCTTAGCCATTTGTCTCAGATCTTCCCCCTGTTATATAGGCTTCCCCCTTAAAGATAGATTGATTCTACAGCTGCTACTGGACATTCAGGCTGATGAAGTTACCAAGAGTGCTCCTTATCATTTGTAACTGTAATATTTTTTTTTCAGCTGCAGACCTCATCAATCTCCCCACAAGGCCTGTACCAGTATTTTGGAACAGTTTTCTGGCTTCATAAGCCTCTGAATTGGTTTGTCAAAATGATAGTGTCATGATACTCATCCAGTCATGAAACAGAATATTGAACTCTAGCGAACTCTACTGAAAGTCCCTGTGGAGGGGGTTGATGACATAGTATATTATCTTGGTAGAACAGCAGTGCTGTGCTGACTCTTCTGGGGAGGGCTCATATAGGCTCTAGTTCCAAGAAATCTCTTGCAAAAGTTGGGAAAATTCTCACATCTAACTCGGTTATGTACAATTCTATGGCCTGTGCCATGCAGGAGGCCATGCTGGATGATCTAAATGTTGATGATCGTCAGGCCTTAAAAATCTATTAGTCAAAGCTGCAACTGTATGTAGTTATTGTGTTCTCCTGCAGATCATTGTAAAAACTTGGATTATACAGTCAAATCCTGATTTATCAGTGAATTTTCACACTAATTAGCATCTGGCAGTAAGTTAAACAGTGAGGAATCTGTAACTGGCTGTGGATCATATAACTGCCTCTATGAAGGAGTCCACATATGAAAAAGTTTCTCTAGACCTATTTATTACATGTCTTCTGCAGGGGAAAAATGCTAGAATGTACCCATACCAAGGTAAAGGGTTAAGATGTTACAGCTGATCACTTAGTTTCCTTGAAGTAGGGAAGCCGAGTGAAAAAGGAGTAGAATGTATGCCCCCCTCCTGTCTTGCAAAGGCAGGGAACGCCTATAACAATCATTGCTTTTTGTTTTTCAGTCAATTTTCTTTTGTTTTGTGATACTTTTGTGTGCAATAAAACAAGTCCCACGAAAACAGTCTAAAAAGATTCATGTTTGTAACTTCATTTCTCTTCCCTGGTTTGGTGAAACTGTCCAGTAATTTCTGGCACCTTTATAAGAGACTTACTCAAAGGTGTCTTCTATCTGCACCTGTATACGCAAATGACTGGCTCATGAACCAAGTGCTGGTAACATTTACTAGAATACATTTATTTTGAACAGTAGAAATAAAGTCTAAATCCATCCAATGAGTCACTAAAGAATTCCTGTATGTCATCTCTGCCTTGCTAATGCATATCCTCGCCTACATTTTATAGGTTCTATTCTTTGCTGGCCAAAGCAGAAATCCCTTTATTTGTTTAGTAATACCTATCATGTGATGGATTGCAAATTATGTTTTCAATTTAGTCTGTCCCTGGAGCAACAACACAGATTCAGTAATAGGAACTAATCTGATAAGAAGAAAATTAAGCAAGTGCCACTTAGGAGGTAAAGTTCAAAAGCACACCTGGCTAGGCAGCCTGACCTCATTTAAAATCAGCCACACAGCTGAGCTTACTACACCTGGAAGTACTAATGTTATACTTCTTTCCACTCAGCAGTGACACAGTGAGCATTTCTGCATTGTCTATACCACAAATGTGAACAGCAAAAGTAGGACTGCTGCCATGGAAACATTACCTGATGCCCTTTGTTAGTGAGTTCATTCCTACTTGAATACAAGCTAACTCAATCCTGCAGAATAACGGGCTGATCAAGTATAGGCATAAAGCTTCCATACAAGACTACTGATTATTAACGTTAATGAATGTCTTTGACATTGCAATTCTAGTAGTCATTATTCTTGTCCAACCTCATTATTAGATAAGCACAGGGGAGCATGCATTAAGATACATTTTGGAGTGCAGCGCTACAGCCAATTTAAGACCCTGCTTATTGTACAGGTTCTACAAAAAATTTACTAGTTTAAATAAAAATATACTCAAGTAAACTGAACCTGTGCAGCTATAGGGCTGGGAAAAGCAGGGGAGGGTGATCAGAGGCAGGGGGCACTACGTGTATGTGCACATGCACATGGTAGCCAAGCAGCGGTGGAGAGTAGCTCCTGCACCCAGTGAGGCATGGCAGTGGTGGCAGCATGGAGTTGTGCCCCCTGCTGCAGAGCAGGCAGGGAGCACCTTAGCTTGGTGGCCATGGTAGTTTGGCACTCCCTCCCACACTGAGTCCTGCCCTCTGGGCTGCAAAACCCCCAGGGGAGGGCAGCAAGGAGGGCAGCTCCAAGCTCACAGCAGGAAGCCCATGTCCTTCCCCCGCCTCCCTTGCACAGGCTCCACTCCAGCCACGCTGCCTGCAGGGGAAGGGATGTGTGGAATCAGGCTCCATGTTCCTCTCTGGCCACAGCAGCTGCTGCCTTTTGTGGGGCAGCAACTGGGGCTTGGGCACTGCTGGGGGGGATAGAGGGCTGTGAGCCCTTGCCTTGGGGCACCTGGGGGAGTGCAGGGCTTCAGGTTGGGAAGTGAGGGTCACTGGCAGGGACCAGGGAGCTGTGAGTCAGTAGTGAGGGGCACCAGCAGGACCAGGGGGTGTGAGTGAGGGGTACCTGGGAGGAGTGGGGGAATGCAGTTTGGGAGTGAGGGGCTATGCTGAGGAAATGGGGTTATAAATGGGTTATGCTGTGGAAAAGTTTGGGAAGCACTGATCTAACCTCTTAGCAAAATTACCTAGTCAACCCTAACAATACAAGATATAACATTCTAATCTGCCACAGATAAAGCTGGTGAACTCTGGTGGCCTATGTCCTGATGCTTCAAAGGTTGTTAAAAATATGCCCAAGAGATCCCAGGAAGAGGGCCATGCCCCCCTTGTGCTTTTACAGAAGAAGGCAAAACAGCCCTTACGAATCTGATCATGGCATAAAATTCTTTCCTGACCCCAAACATGGCAATTGGTGTGACCACGAGCAGAGGGGCAAGACTGTCTCATCAGGAGCCTCTGGCTTTTTTAGGTCTCAGCAAAATCATTGGCACATCACAGACAAAATCCCCATATTTGGCTGCAGCCAACATCCAGTGCCTCTGAGGGAGGCTTTATAGCCGCCTGACAAATGTAGCAGCAGGAGGGGAAAAATCCTTCTTGGCCCATGCTGCAACCAGTAAAGCTGAGAAGCACGGGAAATACCCATAGGGGAGTACAGGCATAGCTATTCCTAGATCATCTCTGACCAACCTCCTCTTGAATTCTTTGAGTAATAGAGATTGCACAACTTCCCTAGGCAGTCTACACCACTGCCTCACTGTTCTAACAATGAAGAACTTTTTCCTGATATCCAAGTTAAACCTACTTTGCTGAAACTTCAAACTATTGGTCTGTGTCCTACTCTCTGAAGCAAGAGCAAAAAGGTGTTTTCTGTCTTCTGTATGGTGGACATACTATGGTGAATATGCTTTGCTGCAGAGCTGGGGACATTAATAGCTTATTGATGGAGGACTTTAGTCTTCTGAACGTTAAGCGTCAGTCCCGTTTTCTTGTATACCTCAGTATAGATGTTGATGATTGCCTGAATGTCTGCTTCTGAGTGAGCACACACTACAGCATCATCATTATATGGAGCTTGATGATTGAGGTTGGGGTGGTCTTGGTTTTGGCTTGGAGTTGGCTGAGATTAAACAGTTTACTATCCATTCGGTAGTTTAGCTCCATGCTGACTGGAAACCTGTTGGTGCTCAGATGTAGCATCATGGTAAGGAATATCAAGACGACTGTTGGAGTGATGATGCAGCCTTACTTAACTCCTGTCTTAACCTCAAAGGGATCTGACAAGCACTGCTTGCCTGCTGTCATGGAGCAGGCAAAGAATGGTGGTGAATTTCAGTGGGCATCCATACTTCAAAAGTATCCTCCACAGCGCTTCTTGGCTGACAGAGTTGAAGGCTTTTGTGGGGTCAAAAAAGGTCATGTAGAAAGGTTTATGTTGTTCCTGGCATTTCTCCTGCAGCTGGTGATCAGTTAAGATCATGTCAATTGTGCCTCTTTATGCCCTAAACCCACATTAAGATTCTAGGAGGAGCTCTTCACCAAGTGGAAGGAGATAACAGTTCAGAAGGGGTCTCTCAATGATCTTTTCTGTGGTGGACAGCAAGGCAATTCTTATGTAATTCAGATTCATGGTGAGACACTGGAGAACGTTGAGTTTTTCCCATGCTTTAGAAACCATCTCTCGCAGAAGGCTGACATCAACGATGACATCCAACATAGCTTCAAATGTGCAAGTGCAGCCTTCAGACACCTGAGGAAATGGGTGTTCAAAGATCACAATATCAGATGCGAAACCAAGCTCATGGTTTATCAAGCAGTTGTGATCCCTACCTTACTATACAGATCTGAAATGTGCAAAACGTACAGGAGACTTATTAAGTAGTTGGAGAAGTACCATCAACACTGCCTGTGAAAGTCCTTTGAATCCAGTGGAAAGACAGATGCACCAACATTAGTGTCCTTTCACAAGCAAACACCATGAGCATTGAGGTGATGATCAGCCGACATCAACTTCGCTGGCTCGGCCGTGTCATCCGGATGTCAGACTCCAGACTCCTGAAGCAAGTCTTATTCTCCTAGCTCAGCCAAGGCATATGCTCAAGAGGATGGCAGAGAAAGCACTTCAGGGGTGTCCTCAAGGCCAACTTGAAAAAAATGCAACACTGACATCAGCTCATGAGAGTCTATCATCCAGGACTGCTCCAAATGGAGGAAGAGTTTGCTGCAAGGATCTCGGTACTTTGAAACCTTATGATAACAAAAGGAGAAAGAAATGCAGGAGCAGCAGAAACAGCGTATCATAGACTGAATCATGAATCCAGAGCCATCCATGCTACACAGAAACGTGTGCTCGAGTTGCAGCAGAGTCTATCGATCTCAGATTGGCCTCATCAGCCATCTTCAGACCCATAGATAACATAATCATGGAAGACAATCATCCTCAACTGCAAGGGACTGTCAAAGAAGAATAGATTCTGAGTATAATCCTGTCATTATAATTGGACATAGACACTTGAAAAAAAGATACATTTCTCAAGATTTTTTTTTCCAAAATGTATGATACTTTTTATTAAAAAGTTTTGTTTTTTTTAAAGTTCAACTACCTGTATGGCAGATTGAACAACATGAACAAGATAAAAAGACTTTTCTCTCTCTTTTTTTTTTGACCAGCTCTACTGGAGGCAAGGGGGGCTTCAAAAAAATAAGTTTGTAGCTACCTTTTAATTCCCTACTGTAATGGACCCTTTATCTATCTCCTGCCAAAGTATGAGACTTCCTGACTGTCATTTTTCTGGCACATGGAATAGCAAACAAGTTTGCTGGAGAAAGTGGAAGATCTGTATCTCTTTCTCTCTATTAGTTTTACAGCTCAGAGAAGTAAATCAATTAATCCAAAGCTTGTGGGTGATCTTACATTCTATACATAGTCTGTCTATTTGACATTCTGAGTGACAGTAATATAGATGATATTTCCTTTAAAACAATGTGGATGAAATGGGATCCTGAGAGATCAATCTACAACTCTATCAACCATGAAATATGCAAGATTTTATTGTGGGAGCATGGTGCAGAGAACAGGTGCTTCTTAGTCGTTCCCACTCTTTCTACAGGATAAAATCCTGTAATATACATATGTGGTCACTGGGATTAGGAGCAAATAGCTGTTTCCCTGTCACACAGGGCTCCTTAGCTGTGTTTATACCTAGAGTACTACATTTAGTTCTGGGCACTCATAAAGGATATACCAGAAATTGGTATCAGACATTCTTGGAGATGTGGAAAATTTCTGTAGGAGGAGAGAGTAGAAAAGGCTGTTTAATTTTAGAGTAGAAATGAAGAAGATGGAACACATTAATAAGTATATCAAAGAATAGTACAGAAAAGGTGAATGGGAGTTCTGATATGTTCTTTCTCACTTTAAGAACAAAGAAACATTCAATGACATGAGAAGGTAAGACATTTAAAACTGATAAAAAAGTTCTCTCTCTACAATACCTAATTAACTTCTTTGCTACAAGGTATCGCTGAAACCAATATTTGCATAGAAACTATACAAATGTAGGGCTGAAGGAGACACAAGTGGTCACCTCATTCATTCCCTTGTTCTGAGGGCAGGACCAAGTCTGCTTAGAAGTTGACATTATTAGACCTTACATTGGTAACCAAAACACCTAATGCTACATTAGTGAGAATAAAAATTATGAGGGCTCTAAGACCTCATATTTCAGAACAGAAGATACTCATGTACTGATAGAGATTGAGGAAGAATTTCCTATATGGCTAGTCATCCATAAACTAACCAGAGGGTTTCTTGCATCTTCCCCTGAAACATGTCACTGGTCACTGTCAGAGACTAGATACTGAACCAGTTGGACTAGTGATGTGATCCACCGGAGCAGTTTTTTGTGACTGCTACTGGATGCTGCTCTTACTAAAAGTAAATCCCTTTCCATATCACCATTACCATTCAGAGAGGGAGATAATCTTGTATCAGGCCAGAGTAAGATATTTTGCATGGTTGCCTTGAAAACTATAGATCTCCAGCTGATTCCAGGGAGCCCACCAGCTCCAAGGCCTTTTTCCTGCCAATTCCTGTTGTTGGCAATGCTCTCCTCAATGGCAGAATGTGGCATGTTTTGTGCAGTGTCATTTCTTGATTTTTCTCAACTTTTGTTTTTTCTATCCACAAGCTATTCCGCAGAACAAGAGAATATTACCCAATGAGAACCATTAAACTGTGGAATGCCTCCCAGAGGAGATGATGGGGTTCATCAACTGAGTCACTCTAGTGAATGAATCATTTGAAGTTGTAGCATAAGGAGCAACCCTGCACATCCAAGGGTGGGAGTACAATGGCCCACAGTAGGTCAATTCTATTTCAGGTTTCTATGACGCAAGGTAAATATAATGACAACAGGAATGTTTTCATCAGGGATATGTTTTTCTTCCTAGTTTTTCTTGCTGATTCTGTGATGAGCCAAATTCAATGGGAATTGCTTGGCTCTTTTACTGGGTACTTTAATATTTCAGTTAGCACACATCCTCTAAACCAGCATATTTATATTATTTAGAAATTTAGGAATTTGAATAATAAATTAAAAAAAAATATCATGGTGGTGTTGGCCTCAGTGATTAAAGAAGGAGGTACTGTGGAGGATAATGAAGAGACAAGTGGGCAGGGAGAAAAGGTCCATTTTAGACATTCTGAGCTTAAGCCAGTGCTTAGATACCCCTAAGGAGATATCAGAGAGAGAAAGATCTTAGTTTGGGCAGACAGATGTATGGAAAACAGGTGAAAAACACAAAGTGGTGATTGGAGAGGGGGAACTCTGTAACAGAGGGATGAGAAGATGAGAGCAGCGTTTGATGAATGGCTCTTTTCGTGACTGGGAGAACTGAAGCAGAGCTGTTACAGCCAAGGAGCTGGCCATGGAAGATAGAATCACTGGCCTCATTTAAACAAGACACTGATGGCACGGTAGCTCATTACTGCTGCACAGCAGCATTACATGGCAGAAAGTGTGATGTGACGCTACTGTGCAGTAGTAACGAGTTACTGTGCAGTCAGCGTTACCTAAAAGCCATTTGGCGACACTACTGTGCAGTAACTTTGGTTACTGTGCAGTCATTTAGTACTTATATAAACAAGTACTAAATAACTGTACTTGTTTATACAGTACTAAATGACTGTGCAGTAATGACTGTGCAGTCAGTGTCTTGTGTAGACGCAGCCACTGAGTATTGAAAATTGTAAGGACTGGGAGAGAGAAAGAGAGAGAGAGAGAGAGAGAGAGAAAGTGAGAGTGAGCTAGGGAGAGCTGGGAACAGAAATCAGAGAGGAAGGTTGATGGGGAGGAGCAGGCTGAGTGATAAATGACAGTGATACAGGTTGGGAAAGAAGTTAGATGAGTCCTATGATAAATGATACATCAGAACTCCCATTCACCTTTTTTATACTATTCTTTGATATACTTATTAATGTGTTCCATCTTCTTCAGTTCTAGAGGCATAACTAGCCCCATTTGATGCCCTGGACAGAGAAGTGCTGCTGTGTGCCGGAGAGTGCAGCGGTAGGGATTGCTGCACTGCTTGGTGGCCCTTCTAAATCAGTGCACAGGCTCAGTGTTTTATTACTCTTCTTAAAGAAGTCACAGCATGTACAGACTTTAGCTTTCCCAGGAGAAACTATCCTGGGAGTGATTTAACCCTGGTTGTTCCTAGGTTATTGTTCTCCTGGAGCTGCTGTTTTTACTCCAGGAGAAAAAGCCTGAACACCTGTTCATTTATGGTTTCTCCTGGGAGAGCAGCAAGTCTCCCAGGAGAAATTGATGTCAGTCTGAGTCTAAAGAGTATTTTCCTAGCCCATCACTTTGACCAGACCATCTGTTTCTTTTAATCTTTCCACTGACTCCCCCGCCTTCTTCCCCTCAAAAGAAACTGCTTATTTTTACTTTCAAGGCTGTTTATGGCCTAAACCCACTCTATTTATTATTTTCGTTCAATAAGGCAAGGTCAGTTCCTGCCTCTGCTCAATCACAATGTTTCATTGTGACTTTCATTGTTAGATCACCTAACAAGCACCTTTGTGCTTTTTCCTATGCTGCCTCTCACCTGTAGGAAGAACTCACAAAACTACTTCAGTATCCTCCTTCAAAACCCTATTTAAAATGATTCTTTGTCATGATCCCTACTAAGAAAGCTTGACAACACTTAGGCCACTGGTGTCCTGAAGCCCTTGCCCAAATACTAATCAGTATTCTATTATTGTTTTCTTGTACTTCCTTGTCTATCTAAAGCAGGGATGTCAGAAACTGGGCTCACAGAAGCGTTTCACCAGTGTAACTCTAGAGTAGCTAGGAGTTTTGGGATGAGGCCCATTGCTACATTTCCAGCTACAGAGCCCCATTGGCAATGCATATCAGTGGTGAAGTGAGCAACAGCTGCGTTAACTCCCACACCACTGATGCTGCCAGGTTTGGACCCAGTGATCTAAAACTATCACTTCTCTTGTCTTATACATAGCTTGTAAACTCTTCAGAACAGAAACCATTTGGGTGTTTTGTATTTGTACAAGGGGTAGCAAAATGGAGTCCTGGTCCATGACTGGGGGGGGGGGGGGGGGTCCTATGTCTATAGTAATGTGAAGAAGAAGAAGAAGAATACAAGTTATCTGTGGAAAAGATTGGAAAAATAAATATACTTTCAGTATATGAGTATACATTACAGGAGGCTCAGTATATGAGCCTAATACATTAACAGGAGGCTCTGTGGATGCATGTGTGTGTGCGCGTGCCTGCGTGCAATGTGGTGCATGAAAACATGTAGGATATCTATGGTAACAGAAAGTCAATTCAGATTTTCCTTTTCATCATCAGAAGCAGCTTGATGCCTATCTGACTGGGGTCATTTGAGCCCAGTTTTCCTCCTGCCCAGGCAGGGGGTCGGACTTGAAGATCTACAAGGTCCCTTCCGAACCTACTTCTATGATTCTATGAACTGTTTAAGAAGACTGAGCATAGATGGATTTACTACCACCCTCCCAAATTGCCCAGGAGTTTTTATTTTTCCTTAAAAGCACGTAGTGATCACACAATGTACTACACTATTTTAACTCTCCATCTTCCCTTCATCAAATGAACAGACCTCCCTAAAGTCACCTAAAAGGAAATTGCATTCTAAATGGGATTTCTGATGTAACTGCACTGCCTGAATTATTTTATGAAGTAACAAAAGAATGGATCAAATTCAGCCCCAGCATATGTAGGTGTAACTCCCCTTCTTATCCACGTGGGACCAAGAATGATCAGGTATTTTGTTCCCAGACCAAAGAAGTGGAGTTGGATTCTTGGGAATGGACATTTAATATCACACACAGCTCAGGGCAAAAGGAACAAAAAGCTCTTTGAACTACACCTATTTGTATTTTTAGGGACACATCTGGCTCAAATGTTAGTTCCCACATGATCATTGTTGCAAAACATTTCTGGCTGTTTTATTTACATTGACAATCAACCACCTAGACCCACTGGCAGTGTTTTTTGGTAGCACTGGCATAGTTGTGAATTTTCTCAATATTAAACAGATTAAACAATCCATTAAAAATGATGACCTTTTCAAGCTCATTCTAAATCAAGCAAATTGGCCTTTACCACATCATCCCCTGGCCTTTAGCCTGAAAAATCCATATAAGGTGTACAGCTGGCAACACAAGGGCTGTTGTGCCCAGGGCAAATGTGAACGAATGCAATGCCTGGGTATCAGAAAGTTTAATTAAAGTGCTAGGGTTAGCTTCTGCAGACAGGGGAAAAGTGAGCCTTAGCCATTTAAGTGCTTGCTTTGGTGGAAAACAAAGACAGAGAGCCTCACAGTTTTCGAGGAGACATGAACCTGTGCATAATTCTTAGTGAGCACTAAGTAACTTAGTCACATGCTCCTGTCTTTGGCTTTGCTTGTTACTCATGTAATTGCATATTTCTTCAATCAATAAAGTATCTATTATAAAGCACCCATGCCAGCATCTGGGTTAAATGACCCACATGAAAACTAACCAATATTCTTTTTCCTTCAAAGAAAGCTTTGTAGTGGGCCACAGACTATTTCAGGCAAAGATGGGGACTACAGAATTTGAGTGCAGAGCACAGAGCCCATTTTGCCAGCCACGCTCTCTGATTTGTACTGAAGCAGCTCTGGCTTCAGTGTGCCTCTTGATTGCAAAAGTGGCTGGGTGGCACAGGAAGAAAGTCTCTCAGGCTGATAACAAGCTTTGTAAGTTAAAAATAACATGACAAGGCCTACTCAGAAATTCACAGACAGTCAAACCAGGTCAGAGGGTAATGGTGTTATGCCCTGGTAAGCAAGAGACACTTCTTAAGGAGCATGGTGTTCCTTTCTCCATTTATTCAGTTTTCCAGGGGGAGGTTCAGATAGAATGCATTACACTAACCTTCAAGTGACAAATGGATGGATCATGGTAGCAAGAGCCATATCTGGATTAAATGACTACAGCCACCTGAAATGAATGAAAGCACTCCTTCTCAGCACTTCTATGCAGTCACTTAACAGCATCTGGGAATGCAAGCAAGGCTCTATTTAGGAGATCTAGTTAAAATGAACAGGCATACCTTCAATAAAAGGGGCCAATATAACCCTTGCCATAATTTCTGGCTGCTTCCTCCAGTCTTCTATCCTCTCTTCAATTTGGATTGAGTTAAAACCACCAAGCCCTGATCTTCATTCCAGTAAAGCCTTCAATAGCATTTGCTGCCTTGGACACTTGAGAGGCATACAACTACTGCTTACCAGCTGGCTGGTGGCACACCTCAGGACATGCTTCCTCACAAAGCCTCCCAGCAGACCATTACAGATGATAAACAGGAGGAGAAACAAAATGCAACTCTGCAGAATCCCACAGGAGTGTCCTTAGAGAGGATGAGCAATTGCCTCAACTCACCCTGTGGGAATGCTCATCAAGGAAGAAATGGGACCACGTGAGAGCCACCCTAGCCACTCCTGGCAGGTAAGCCATGAACACCTCATGATCAATAATACTGAGAATAGCTGCTAGGAAGGAGTGATGTAATGGCAAATTTCTCTCCTTATGCAGACTCAGTTTCTCCCTGTGTTTTATGTCCAGATCATCTCCTTTTGAGAAGCAGGAGGCAGATGCCCATCCTTTGGCAACATTAAACCCTCTGTACTGTTCTTGTTGTTTGAAATAAGCTGAGCAGTGTTTCGGATGCATGTGCGCTGTGCTATTATAGTATTTATACTTCCAAACGTAATGACAACAACTGATATAAAGTGTGTGATGTGATGGTGTAGTAACTTCAAGACCACCCCTAGCAGCTTGAGTCAGCATCAATTTATGTTTGGAAGTCACTGGAGGGGAAAAACAAACATTTGGAACAATTCTCTTCATACTGATTTCGTAACATCGGCTTAAAAAGATGTTAAGATACCAATTGATTTTATTTCTTCTTACAAAACTGGATTGTTTCAACTTTTCCATTCCTGAAGAAAAATTTTCCATTGCATGACTTTTAATAAAGACAAACTGCCATGCTAGATCAAAACATTGGTCCAATAAGTCTTGTATCCTGCCCCTCTGTACCATTTCAAAGATAAAACATATCCCTTATAACCTAGCCAGTTGCACTTTATTGCATGGAGGTGAAAAAAGTTCTTCCTTTCTTATGGTGCAATCATATTATGCTCTTATGCTTGAGATGCAATTAACCTTATTTTATCAAGCACAATTACAAAGGTTATTCTTGGTCAAAAAATTAAGCAAATTAAGCAAAAATTAGCTATTTTTATAGTTACCCATGGCATGTGACTCAGACCTCCTGGAGCAGTGAATTCCTTTTCAGCTTTCATTTTGGCTGTGGTATGACTATTCAGTATGTGTGAATATGCGTATGTGTATGTGTGAATATGTGTGAATATGTAGAGCATTCTTTCTTTCCCCAGCCGGTAGGGGCAGACAATGGTGTAGAAGTCACACTTCCTGGCCTGTTGTGTTTTTCTATAGTAATCCCCTTGGTTGCTGGATAAAGCAGCATTTTGTAGTTTGGAAAGAGCTGTATCCAGTTTTTCATTCTACCATAGGAAAAGACAGATGTGCTTCTGAAGAATTGTAAAGGATGGGGTCACAATGGACCACCAGAAGGGATATATGTATATTCTGACCCTTCCTTCAGAGGCTTTACAGCATAGCAACCTTTCTCTGTGGTAGAATATAGGGAGTATGTGTGCATGCAACACACACTCACACAAACACACACACACACACACACACAGACGTATATACAAAATATAGTATGGAAGAAGCTTGTTATTAAAACAAAGGTTTTAATGAAAAAACTGAAATGCCAGAAGGACTAAAAAAGGCATTGTGAAAACAAAGTCAATGAATACAATGTTCTGTCAGATAAGGCAGACATTTGAATGGGAACGTGGTCATAAAAGTAGAGGTCAGTGTTGCTAATGAAAGGTCATTTTTAAAATTTAGTTTCCCCCAAAATATTTGCATATATCAAAATAAATTGCAAGTTGTTTGTAATAATTCTGTAATCAATTTAATAGCAAGAAGCCAGGAACTGAAATCTATGTTCTATCTTTTCTGGTGGAGCTTAAAATGTTGTTGCAGGAAATCATTTGACTACTCTCAATTTAGTTTGATAGAACAAAAAACCCTAAGCAATAAAATCAGGGTCCAAGAAAAACATTTATCTTGAAAAAAGATTGAAAAATGTAGCCTTGGAAAGACCACTGCTTACATGGGATTGTTCAACAAATTCCTGTTGTGTGAGGTTTGGCATATACTTTCTAAAAATATAAGCATCTGGGGAAACCAGACAAAGCCCAGGTCTTGGACCAAACGAAGCATGCAGTGTGAATCTGTTAGTGATTATATCCATAATGAAATATGTGCCCAAATTTAGCAGTACAAAACCCCAATACAATATGAAAACACAGCATGTACAGTCCTTACCATAAAATATAGCCAATGGAGAAGGTGCATACTGCAGCCAGTCCACTGCTCCTGCTGGGATACTGATGATGTGCTGTTCTCATCTCGATTAATACAAAGGGCAAAACTGTTGTATGCTAAAAAAACAAAACAACAGGAAAAAGGCAGGTGATACAAATGATTCTCACTGCATTTCAGCACTTGCTCTACAACAGAAAACCTAACAGGAAAGATTTCTGGCAAGAAAATTAAATTTAGAGATAAACTCTTTGTGGGTATGAGAAGAAGCAAAACTGTGAGCTTAGAAAGCAGATCAATAACCCCTTCTTAAATCTGTCTCTTTGATAGTTAATTGCTGAGGGCAGAGTTGGAAGAAGCAGAGAGAACATACATTTTATTTTGCCTTCAAACTGCATGGACGGATTATTTTGAAATTAAGGGTCAGAACCCAGAATTATGGGACCTGGGTTTTGCTTCTGGTATTGCACAGTTGTTGTGTGTGCCCATTGCATTGTTAGGCTTTTAGGACCTGAATTTCAGAGGTTGTGAGCAGCAGCAGAGCTGCATGGGATTAGCATTTTTGAAAATTAGCCTTAAGCATGTCTCAGTCTGAGGAAATGTCAACCCAAGTATCTCTGTTTTTCAGTCACACCACCTGAGAAATGGGAACAATATCCTCCTTGCAGATGTATCGTAAGTCTCCATTTGTTAATCTTTGGAAGAAAAGATGTTTTTAGATCTTCATGTGAAGGGCACTAAAACCACTGCTCTAAGAACATATATGAGTCACCTGCCTTTATTTAGAGGGGGAAAAAATCCTTATTTTTTTCATGTCTCCTTGGGTTGCACCTTTTAAAAAGGTCTCCTCATCCAATCAACATCAGAGTGAAAAAGTGCATTCCTTTGCCTTTCCACCGAACCTCCTGTCTAAGTGTCCACACAAGTCCACCAGCCCATTGGCCAGTGTAGTCAAGGCATAGCAGTTTTAGTGGCCAACAGTACACAAGGGAAGCGTGAGGCTAGCATCATGTCAGGCCATTTTGACTCCATAGTCTGAACTAATTTACAGTTGGGCTAATTTGGGGGCAGCCTCTGGGTCCTGAGCAGATCAGATTTTAAATTCATGCTTTGAGCTGTAGAAAAATGCTTTAACATATATTGCAGGGCAGATTTGGGGGCAAGTTATCAACTTGTGTGACACCCTTGACTTTAATGGAGTTTATATCAGCTGAGGATTTGTCCCTTGCCAAGAATCTGCACATGAATCTCCCACTGAGCTCAGTGAAAGGTTGCAAAGTGAAAAGATTTCAGGGGCAGTCTACATCAGAAACCAGTTTCTATCTTTTCTCACTAGTGGCTCAGCAATTGGGTAAGTATGATATTGTCTATGTACACATTCTGCCATTGGATATTTATATGCAGCTTTTGTTGGTTGACCTCCATGGAAGAGGCAGATTGAACGCTGAATTTGAAATTTAATAGTCACAAAGTAAACTCAATCTTAACCCTAGGTTTAAAGTAGGAAGGACACATCTTAGAAATATCTTTTGGGGAAACAGACCTAATTGAGATAAAATAGAACAGTGCTTTGGAGCCCTGCTTTTTAACAACAGTGGAAAAAGGGAATGATTTGGATGGGGAATGCTAAACTCGTGAAAAAATTCTCCTCCTCACAGATGTAACATAATCTGAATTGGATAACTGTACTTATTTTCAATACATTAGTAATTAATGACTGGCATTTAGAGAATGTCAGGTGGATAATACAGCAGTTAGGAGAGCTTTCAATTTCTTCATCTTTTTAACAGCTTGTTCCACCCCCATCCCTTTAAACAGCATAAATCACCATCAAGGGAATGCATGTATGTTTTACATGTGGTTTGTTATAGTGGCGCCCACTAGTAGTTGAAAGGTCTATTAACTGAGCAATATCTTCAGAGTCCATTAACAGAGGTTGGCAGCAAACCAACCCCTGGAGATTCACTTGGAGGTTTTGGATCTGCTATGAAACATCATTAGAACTAGGTGCTGATCCCTTGCTATGTGCCTCTGCTAAACTAGTATGGTTAGAGCTATGTGAACACCAAGTGCCCAGGCTGACTAGCATGCTTAGGAAGCACAAATCAGCAGACACGTTTGGTTCAAAAAACACCTTGATATTGTGCAGGTTATATGTTCTATGTGATCTGTTCACCCAGTCTTAATTATACCTGATACACCTGATTGAAATAGAATTTATAAACTGTTTTTTTTCCACTGACATCTGCAAGACTAAGTACACAGTCAAAAAGCTTGAGACTCAATCCATTTAGTCTTCACAGGTTAATCTAAACTGCATAGATTGAACCGATAAGCAAGTGAACAGACATTTAATTTTGATTCTAGAAATGCAGCCATGTGTCTGCAGTGGCCCAGGCCAGAAGCTGGGGTTGCTAGAGCATGCCTCCCTGCTTGGCTGGACCAGACAGCTTGGACCATGGCTAGCCCACCCACCCTGAAAGGGAGAGTTTGCAGGGAGGTGCAAAGCATCATGGGATGCTGGGGTAATGTGAGTTAACTTGAATCTGGAGAGGATCTGGGAAAGAAATTCAATAAACTGACTGAACCTAAATCAGTTAAGTCTGATACTATATCCATCCAGGCTTATCTTAAATTGGTTTCAGGCATTTTGAAAACAGTTTATTTGTACTGAACTTCTGTTGTGTTACAGATTTGACCGGTTTCCATTCACTTACACCAGTTCATGTGTAATTTCTGTTCCTAATTGAGACTACATGCAAGTTGTCAATATGACAATGTTTGAACATGGCAATCCATTAACTTGTCAATTAAAAACCAATGATAATTAACATTTCAGTTACTGTACAACACTACAGTTCCCTGACCAATTTTTATAGCTGTGCATTTTTTCATAGGGTGTTTTTTTAAATGATCTCCTCTGCAGTTTTTTGAAAGACTAACAAAACAAAAAAGAAACTAACTGATACCAGTGAAGTGCAGGGGGGCTGGACCTGATTATCTGTAAGGTCCCTTCCAGCCCCTAACAAACAGGCTATGTACAAAATGGTACCAAAGCACAGTGTAATCAAAATTAAACACAAACCTCACAGAAATCTATTTCTAGGTGTATCCTGAATCCTTATAACATTATGGAAAACTTAAGTTTGATTTGCAACACTAGTAATGTGTTGCATTATTAGCTGAAAGTGTGCTTTTTAAGTCAAAAGTGTCCTATTACATGATTAAAATGCAAAAATACTTATGCTAAAAAAATTGCAATCTCCCTATTCCAAACATTGTAATAGGCTTAATTTTAAATTATGACATCTTGTAAACAGACATGTTTCTATTTAATTATGCCAAGCAGCAATAGGGTTAATATTCAGTCTGTATACTGGATCTGATTCAGACTGGAACTTTGATCAAGTTTGGATCTGATCTGATAATGGCAAGCAGGATTCAAAGGTCTTGGTGTCAGACCTATCCGGACTAAGGAAGCTGTGAAAAGTCAGTATGTTTGTACCCTCAGCTCTCCAAATACATCTAAGGTCATTTTGTGATTGGCTGCTCAGAGGGGAAACTGCCTCACTCACTGTCCTTGACATAATTTGCTAAAAATCATTAAAAATTAGCTGGTGAAAGCTGCCTGATTTGACATTTCTGGGACCAAAATCCTTTACTTATTCACAAAATACATGCAAGAGTGAGAACAGAAGCACAAAATTTCTTACCCTAGTTGCCACATGTCTCCCTAAGCTTTCTTTTAAAGGGAACAAAGGGTGAGAAGGTTCAGGTAATAGGAAGCTTCAAATACTAAGGTGCAAGTTTTTAATAGTGAGGGTAAATAATTATAGAAGCAACTTACTGGGGGAAATGATAGATTCTTCATCACCCTCCATGAACCAAGAGGCCATCTGTGCCAAGAGGGTTTTGTAACTTACAGGAATGCTGCTATATTGTACTGAGGAAACACTTTTAGTACAGATAAAATGTGTATGAGCAAAGCTATGTTTTACCAATATAGCTCATTCCACCCACACTACAACTACCGATACCAGTAAAAGTACAGTTTTGTATACACAGGAGAATCTATGTTAGGGGCTTCTACCAGCACAGCTATGACACTGAAAGAATCACACCTCTTCAGACCTTTAACTAGTACAGCTACACTGACCAGTCAGTAATGTAGACTTGAGCCTACATATCTGAATCTCCCAATGTGCCTGAAAGATAACCAATGTTTCCTTTATTCAAATCAGTCCTTAAAAACACAGTTCTACCAAGGCTACCTCCTAAGCTAGAAGCACTGTGAAATGCATGCATTAAGAAGAAAATAACAACTGCTCTGGTCGTTAACACCTATTTGTGCCTCTATCATTTTTGCTGTGCTTCTAGTCTGTAACCTAGTGGACACTATGTCTCTCACTTTTTTCTGTGGCTCCCAGCACCTTGTTGTCACTTAAATAATAAGCAACTGAACAAGCTAGCAAAAAAAATTCAATATCGCGTTTTTGGGATGTTAAGTTAAAATGATCAAGTTGTGAACTAAGACTTTATTTACATGGAGAGTAATGAACCTGAAAGAGTAGTATACCCTGAAAACTGGCAAAGCAAAAATGAATGCCACAGTCTTACTCAGCTCTGTTTCATCTGTGTATTCAGAATTCTTTTAACTTAGTGATAAAAATAAGCTTGTACTGCTTTGTATTCCTGCAAACTCCAAAGAGCCAGTACTCCTCTCTATGGGAGAGTGAACTGCAGGTCCCATCACATCTTGTGCATTATCCATAGAGTTGTTCCCCAAGGTTACATCTATGCCAACCATCTGAAGGCCTAGAGATTGTACAGGTGTCACTCAGGGCATAGGAGTGCACTGGTATAAGTGAAGGCAAGTGGATTTGCATCACCTTCATTTCTGTAACACTGCATGACATGGAGGAAAAAGATAAGCTTGACTCTCAGAATGCAGGCTGAGTTTTCAGGCATTTTACAATCAAATTTGATAAAGAAATCACTTAGAAAAGTTAAACACAGAAGAAAAAACCCCTCCCAATACATGTTTTTAAAGAGTGACTTTTTGGAATGGCGTTGTTAGCGCGCACTGCAATAAACTCTCCTGAAAGCTACAGGTGAATAACTTCTCTTAACCCCTGTAATACCTTCTGAAATTGAATTGTACTAAGATATACTCTTAAAATGAAAATTCAGTAATGCCTGTTCAAAGAGTATTTTAAAAATGCTCCCCATCCCTTTCATTGTATATATGTATACGTCCCTAATGAAATGTTAGACTGGAAAATCGTGTTACAAACAGGCACATCTGTAACGTCTGCATAACAAAATGACATTTGATGGGGGACTATACTTCCCCTTTTTAGTTTAATTCTGCAACAGGTACTTGGAAGAAAAGGTTTTATGCAAATCAAGTACATTAAGAATGAGCTCTGTAATAGTCTTTTTAAGAAATTTAAATGCTCAGTGCTGAAAGCCTGATTATATGTTTTATCTTCCAAGCACTAAGTGCTTCTGGTTTTAACTCTATTTCCATCAGCAAGTTGCTTAGCTTTCTTTCCCCCTCCCCAAACTGCATTTTCAAGTGAATGTTAGTGTTTTTTAAAAAGCACTAAATGGATATCCCTGAATACTAACATCTCCCTTCCATAGGACAGGAACAATAACTACAGTTCTGCACCCATGTGACTCAAATTTTCACCTGAAAAAACCTCCCCAAATCTAAGTGAGAAGTTCACTCTAGAGCCTACTGGCTCCCTTGAGACTCTCTGGAAGGCTGAAGTTTTGAGCGTGGTCCTTGTAATGTGATCACCTGTCCACTAGGAGCTGGATGGTGATCACTGTGATGATTCTACATGAGCCAGTGAGAAGCCAGCAAAAGACTGATTTCTAACTAGATTTGATTTAAAACTAGAGGTTAAAGATGAAAGATTATTTTCCTATGGAAACCCCATCAAGTCACCCCATCTCTGTCCTAAAAAGACTTAATTATGACAGGCATTCAGCACTCTCTTAATAAGTAGCATATATAAATAAAGTGATGGAGCTTAGTGGCTTTGATATAGGAAGTAAATCTTTTGTCCAAACAGTATCAACAGATTGATTGTGGAGTGGGGAAGGAGGGGGCTGTGAAATCTGGGTCCTTCCCAGAACAAAATGCTTCAGAGCATTCTGCGGGAATCAATAAGTAATATCATGACTGTTTTGTGGTGATAGTAAGTACATGTCCACTGATGCAATGTGAGGCTCTAAAATGTGCAATGTTTCATTAGCAATAAGCAAGGTGGGAGGCAGGCAGAAATGCAGGAAACAGAACTTTGAAACTGTGAGAGGCCAGTGACTAATGCTTCTAATGCCCTGGTCTGTGTTCCTGAGCCCCTAAAATCTATCAAACGCTTGCAACCTGAATCTGTTTTCTTCAGTTTGCATTGTCTTATTACATACAGCTGGTATTTCTTCACATGCAATAGATAAATGTACAGAATCCTCTTAACAAATGGACACCAGGGTCCAGCAGTATGAAGACATTGGAGTTGTGCTGTGATCAGATCAGGGGTGGCAAACCCATTGGCCCCTGCACTGGATCTGGAACCGGGGGCTCCTTGTGTATCCACCTCTGGCAATGGAGCAGGTGGTGATGGTGAGCTGCTAAGGTTAATATAATAATACAGGTATTGCTTGCCCCACAACTAATGATATGTGGCTCCAACAGGCCTCTGTCCCTAGAATTCAGTGGCTGGCCTCACCTCTGAATTCCCAGCCCCTCCAAGAGCCCCTCAGGCTGGATGAAATGGCTCCATTGGCCAGATCCATCCCACGGGCCTTATGCATCCAACATGTGCCTTAACATCCTCACATTAGAGTGTGCAAGGTAAAATTTAATGAGCTCTGAATGCAGTGCTTAAATTACAGACTATGGCAGACCCCTAAATAAGGCAGAACTGCTGATGTGCTTCAATAGCTAGCTCTGTCCCATCCCAGCCATTACTGGATAAAGCTCCAGAATGGTGCTAGTGACTGGAAGTGCTAGTGCTTAAATAAGAAAGAAAACTGAAATCCTGAGTACTAATGTTCATTAAGGATACAATCCCATGACCCTTTTTTCCAAGAGCAAGAGTGTTAAATCCTGGGATGTTAACATCCCTTCTGGGCATCCTGCTGTCCTTTCACTAACAGGATTTTATACATTTTTCTCAAGCATCTGGTACTGATCACTGTCAGAGACAAGACAACGGACCAGATGGACCATTGTTCTGATTGTGTGGGGCCATTCCTATATTTTTAGTTCCAGTGTCCTGACCAAAGTCCAATCTGGGAAATTACAAGTGGATTTTTCAAATTTCTTTCTGCAGTTTCCATCAGATATGGTATGATCCTTCACTTTCTGTTCCACACTCTCATGTAGCTATGTGCTAGTAAACAGCTGCTGCATGTTAGAGAGAATGATGTAATCCATCTCCATTGCCTTCCTGCTTCTCAGAGGCATGTAAAACACTCTGAGATTGAAGGTTTGGAGAAACGAAAAAATATTAAGGAAGTGCATACTTTCCATTACATTTAAAATCCTTGCCAAAGTGCTCATCCGAGAAACTGATATCGACATATCTAAAAATCTCTACAATAGCAGTCAGCAACACTTGTAGCACAACTGTAGTCATAATGCAGCTGTCTTTGTGTAAGAAGACCAGAGAACAAACTTGTAAAACAAGGGGCAGTATAATTATTTAACCGATCTTTTGAGAAAACTTTTGAGATACAGTACAGTCAGTGGGGGAATATTTATGTGTCATCTGAAGGATTATACCAAGGCAGTATAATCCATAAAGAGCAGCAGGATATCAGAACAGGGTGTATAATAAATTAGAATCCTTGAGTGAGCAGAGTGCTGGTAGCACTTTCTCTTTTACAAATAAGAAATTATTACTATTAGTTGAGACACAGTGATGCACAGGATGTAGTCCAAGGCAGCCAGAGACAGCTCATTAATTATTATTGTACGATTAAAGGGAGGAAGAAATATCCTATGATCTAAACAATGGCCTAAAATGCCACAACACACAAGAGCTAGAGATAACAGTTTTTAATCGATAGGAGAGTGTAATGCTCTTTGAAAAAATTAACACTTCCTCTTTAATGTAAACTCCTCTTTTCCTCTCTTGTGTACATACATATAGAGGATACAAGATATCTCAATTAGCTGGAATTACACACTAGTTCACTTCACCCCTACCAACTGTTGATGGGTTGATCCTCTTTCTTTCTGATATATATTTATATCTAGATATGTAAGCACATATATACACATGTCTACATACATAATGAACATTAAGCCAGCCCAGTGATGTGTTCTTTCCTCCTTACTGCTATTAGGTGTCAGGGGAAGTAATGTGAATGTATTTATTTAAAGCCATAGCATCCATCTATTGCATCTGAGCACCTCATAATTATTAAAAAACTTGTCCTCACAGTATCAGTATGAGGATCCACATTTTACAGAAGGGGAACTGAGGTGTAGGAGATTAAGTAACTCGCCTGAGGTCATTCAGGAAGTCCGAGACAAAACTGGGAATACAACACAATTCTGGATTCCAGTCTGAACAATATAGAGGGGCAGTGGTGGATCCAGGGGGATGCAATGGTGTGGATATACCCCATTTCAGTTGACTCTGCTGCAGGAGCAGCAGCTGGCAAACTTTTTTAAGTCCTCAAAGCAAATAAGGATTCCCCCCACCCTTTCCCTCTTTGCTCAGCAGCACTTCTCCTCCCCTCTGCTTCCCTCTCCCCACTCCCTCTCTCACCACTGCCACTATTGTTCAACTACTGGGGGGAGAAAGGCGGGGCTAGAGGTGGGTGGGACTGGAGGGGGTGCTCCAGAGTCACTCCTGCTTGCTTCAGTCAGACTTTATGCAGAGCTGGGTTCATCCAGGGACAGTGGTGGCAGAAGGTGGGTCCCTCCTCCCTGCCCAGTCCCCCTGATATTCTCTGCCAGCCCAGGAGCAGGCACTGGGAAATTAACCTGCCCACTGCTGCTGTTGGTACTTCTGTGTGTATTTGAGCTTGGCTCCACATGGAGCCCAGCTGGAACAGGGCCAGAGCAGCTCTGGAGCTTCCCACCTCTCCCTGGGTCAGCTGGGGACAGTAAGGACCTAATGCACATTACATTTAGTATGTCCAAAGTGTGGTACTAAATTCATGTACATTAGGCTGCCCTAATGTGCAGTGGTACAAGTGCACACTTTTTAGGTGATGCTTAATGCTCAGTAGCCTATGTTACTGTGCATTAGCATAATAGCCCTTTTTTTACATGCCGCATTAATGCACAGTAAAATAGGCTACTGTGCATTAAGATGCATGTGTAGATATACCCACTCTTGCTTGTGTAGTGCAGTCTGCCTGCCCTGCTGTGGGCAGGGGGAGGCTGGGAGCTGGGGTGCAGCCTGCACCCCCCAGCATGAAAAATTGGATCCACCCATGTAGAGGGATAACAACAACATGGCTAAAATCATTTTCAAGCACTAATGTTTGGACCTGTCTGGCTCTTTCAGCTCCTTTGATCTAATTTCTGCCCTCGATCTTTCTCCATCAATTACTGTAGACTGCTCTGCTTACCGCCCTCTGAGATGTTCTTCTCCCACTTCTTAGCTCCTGCTGCTTCAGGCTGCTCCCTGTTTTTGTTCTGGTGTCCTGAGCTGCTCCTTCTTTGCCTTCCCCCCACTATTCTCTAACCCCCTGATGACACTTCATCTCGCTTTAGATTTCCTGGTACCTTCCAGTTGTCACAGTTTCCCTCTTTGCATTAAGTGGTTCCTTCTTCAGGTATATATAAAATACCACAATGCTGGACCAGACCAGCACTGGGACTTGCAACAAGTTGTTATGTAAGTTTGTGTAGTAAAATTTAAAAAAAAAATGTTATTTTAGTGCCACTAATTGAAACTGTAGTGCCACACAATACAAGTTGTGTCTTCTTTACCCTTTTGATGGTACAGAACATAATAATCTAACTGTTATACTTGTCTCTGGACACATGGTGCCCTTGTTTATCCTGGAACAAAAATATCCTGGGATCAGCATGTACAGGGTTTAGCAAAAGGTTGAATGCAGTGCCACTTTTCTGCCACTGATTCAAAAATGCAACCCCAGGATAATTGTACAAAGGTACTTTTATCCCAATATCTTGGTATAAAGGGTTATAACTTCTTATCCAGGAAACTTTTCTGAGATTTATCCCAGAACAATGGGCATGAAAAACTGCACTCTATCCCAGGATGAAGTGCCTTATTCAGGAATAAATGCAACCTCTGTTTGCAGCCTAAATGAATGGCCCTTACCATATCACCTCCTTTCACACTGTTGGCTGTAGAATCAGTGAGTCTTAAGCACACTAGCTTAATCTATCACCTAAATCAGAACAGAACTTTGATCATTTTTAGACATTTCTCCAATAATGGATCCAGTCTCTCTTCTTCCTGAGATCTTGGGGCCTGCATTATCCAGGAGGGCTTCAGGTGACAAACATGAAAGAATTACTCTAGACAAGTTGAGTCAGTGGAATAGTTTTTGTACATGACCCCAGGAGGTGGGGTTGTTGGTAGATGGGGGTTTTCAGTGGAAGGTCCCTGGCTGAAGAAAGTGTTCCTTATAAAAGCTTGGCAGACCTTGAGTTTATCATTTCTTTGCAGAACAGAAGAAGAAAAGCCTTCTGGACAAATATCTATAAGATTTTGAAGGCCACAGCTAAGGAGGTTCATTTTATAATGAGTTTGGAACTGGTTATGCTGCCACAGTGAGACATAATTAAATATATTGGTTAAATTTAATTTGTTTCACAATCCCAAATGTCACTGGGATAAAATACATGGAAAAAAAGAATTAAATAAATAATAAATAAACGGCAAAGTATGAAACTGTGAAAGTTCTTTCCTTTACTTGGAATCCCTCATCTAGCCTTTCTGCTTTCTAAACACTGGTGCATCTCCATGTTCATTAATGGGCCATAGTTACAGTGCATTAAGTTTAGTACTTGGATAATCAAGTATTAAATCAATGCACAGTAACTTATGCTCCTGTGCAATAGTGGCGACACATGGGTTTTTTTGGACTTTAACTTTGCAGTTGTCTAATACTACTGCACAGTAGCATATTAGCATGGGTTTTGCCCAGGACATTACTGTGCAGTGTTATTAGGCTACTATGCAATTAGCATCTTATGTAGATACATTCACTGTCTCTGAGGCCCCCTCTATACATGTGGTTAAAGACACGATTGGATCTAATGAATGATTCACACAATCATGCCTCCCGCTATTCCACATGTGCATGGCAGGAGGCATGACTGGGATTGCACATTAGATCCAATCACAGGCTTATTGCTGGTGTATTGGGAGCCTGATCCTGGGCTCCCCCTGAACTGGCAAAAAGCATGAGCCAGACGCAGCTGGGACTAAGAGTCCCACAACTTATGGGCTTTCAGCCCTGGCTGTGTCTTATGCCCTACCTGCACTCAGAGTTGATGGTCTCTTGATTCTGGCTGCACCTCAGGCACAGCTGGGATCAAGAGCCCCATGTGAGCTGGGAGCTTCATGCACCCTCATGCCTTGGGGATCATGGCAGCCACAATCCCCAAGGCTTGGGGGTTTCACACTGGGCATGGTGCACCCTGCAGCTGGAAGCCCTCTTGGCTGATGGACTTCCTGTTGCAGGGGAGACTCTTCTACACACAAATTAAAGCTCGATAGCAACCAACGATAAAGTTAGTACACATTTTCAAGGTCTAACTTTATAGCCAGTTGGAGATTTTTATCATGTGATAGCTACTTTGCATGTGTAGCTGTTCTTAAGGTAATCAAACAATTAACCAATTAATAACACTACACCTGTAATGCGTAGAGGGGGCCTTTAGCTACCAACATGCCCAAATTGACTTGTCAGATTCCCAATAGCCCACTCTGACGCTACTATTTGGATTCTTTTAAAATGAAGGCATACTCAGCTGAACTTTAATTCTATGCAATGGATCACAATTAGATGAGTCCTGTGAAAGCTAATTCATCTTTGTATTTCAAGTAATAATTTTCATCAAAAATGGCGAAAAAAAAAAAAGAGAGAGAGAGAAAGAAAGAATACTAACTGATTTTCTGACTGCAATCACTACTACTTTTTAATGACTGTCATTATTCTTCACTCCTCGTCCCAGTGATCTAAATTTTAGTAGAAAAAATAATTCACCTTATCTTCTGTTTTTGAGGTTGGTATTTCTTTCTGAATTTCAGAGGGGGAAAGAAACAGAATTTGATTTATAGTGGAAACCCAGGTTCTGCCTTCATTAAGGAGTAGAAACAGCCAAATCAGAACAACATACACAGTTACAACTATATGACAAATTGGTTTTAACGTGAACTTTTGACCAACTCTCCTGTATTCTACCATCTGAACCATCTGTGTTGGGACTAATTCAAAGAGATGCCATTTAAAAAAAAAAAAGATCCATCCAAAGAAATATGTTTTTGTTTCTTCCAAATTATCATTAATATCATAGTTACATTTCATAGACAAAGTATTTTGTCTGAATATTTTTTTATTATCATGAGTGTTGGATTGTCATATTTATGCATAGCTGCTACTAAAATCTTTATATCAGGCTGCACCTACATTTTTTTGTAGAATACACTGCAAACAAAACAAAACAAAACACAAAAACCCCAGAAATCCAGAAATCTTGTACCTATTTTAAAGTGATTACTTTAAAGAACGTTTCTGATATGGAAAGTAGTACTCTTCCCTGGAAAAGCTAGGCTTCTCAAGTAACATGAGTCCAACTTCAGAGTCCAGGCTTCAGAGGGAGAGAAATTACAATCAATAGCTTTTATAAATCTCTTCAGATGACCTAAAATAGCTTATTGATACATGCAATGGGCCATTTAAAGATTAATATCTGGTAGTCTACTAGTGTTCTAACAAAAGCTTTATAAAACTTTGGAAAGAATATTTTTGACCTTACAAGAACAAAAAGCTCCTGTTTCTTGCAACCTAAAGATTTTGGACTTTGAGCCTGTCACTTGTCCAGTACGGCATATTGCTTAGGTTTCAGATCAGCAAAATTTGGGGGGGGAAAATTTCACATTTGGGAAAAGCAAGAAACATTTATTTTTCAAATAGCATTGATTTGATGTTATTCAGAAATTTGAACCCTTGGAATTAATTACTGGGGAGGCGAATTTATTGGCTGTGGTGCACTTACGGTTCCAAGGGTCAGAAGTTTGATCTATCCTATAGCTCTGTAGCTTCTAACACAGTTCAAGGACATTACCTCCATATATGTAGTGTAGCCTATTAATTTACATTACATATGTGCATGTGTGCATGTTTGCACACACACAAACTTTAATAAACAATTTTCTGAGGTATTCCTTAATTCCTGGCCTTTTCCCTCTTAATTATAAAATGGAGGAGGTAAAACAATATGAAACCAGTATCACTGATGCACTGATTTTCCATTTAATTTGCATGATGCATATGGTACTATATATTCTAAATACCAGGCATCCACAGTGAAAGAGATGCACTTATGTGCTTTGTCTTACAAACCGTTGTACACTTCAAACATGTTTCACCTACTGTATTGTGAGCTTTTTCTTTCCAGAGATGCACTACTTTGTGTTCTACATGCAATTATTTCAGGGAGCTTAATTTGCCATTGTTTATATGAAAATAAATGTTATTTTGATTGATCAGTAAAAGTCTACAAGCTGCAGCAAAGGCAGCTATGTTTGACATAGAGACGTTATAAAATCTATAACCTGACCCTTTAAAACCTGACTTGAACCATGAAGTTTGACGTATGAGACCAGTTACAATACTGCTTCATGCAAAAAGCATTAGGTTAATGCTGGATCAAGCAATGTTGCCAAACATGCACTGGCATAATTAATCAAGAATATTTCAGAAACGGATTGCCTCCAAGAGGTTATTGATTTCCTGTCACGACACGTTTTCCTTATGAGGTGCTACAATGCTATGTATCTGAGATGTTCTGGCATGTATTTTTCAAAGACTAAGCCTTGATCTATCTTCCTGGATTCCTGCCATTGGTGCA
The DNA here is from genome assembly GCF_030867095.1 of Alligator mississippiensis. Lineage (NCBI taxonomy): Eukaryota > Metazoa > Chordata > Crocodylia > Alligatoridae > Alligator > Alligator mississippiensis. The sequence continues at coordinate 123,692,538 of NC_081824.1, read as the reverse complement.
TTGACATCTGCAACTACTCATGTTTGACAGTCTCATGCATGAGCTATGTGGCTTCCAAGTTGGATAGGATTAGTATAGGAGACTTTCTGAATACTTCAAGTGTAATTGAAAGCAGATAAATACAAAGGTCTCAAGAGGATGGCATACTTCTTACAAATGGCATCACATTAAATCACACACACACAGGCTTAGAAAGAGAAAGATTTCCCTGTTAACCAATGTGATATGCTGAAGGAATCGGTTGTTTTTGTTCAAATATGTATACATTTTGATAATGACAAGTCTTTCTAAGTTATAAATTTGTTTCAAGGTTAGAAGAGGACATACAGCCAGTATACTATGGTAGATAGATTTTAGGGAGAGGCAACATTTCTTATTATATAACTAACAGGTATTTTGCCTTTCATCCACATAAATTTGATTTTTGTTAACCATTTCTTATATATTATGACAATGGAACATAAATGTGATTCTAAGTTTGTACAATTACAATTAAAAATGTCAGAGAAAGTGACAGTTAAGATTCTCATAAGAGAAAACTATTGCCACATGAAGGAAACTGGTTATAGCATTGTCCCCTAAATTTTTCTTCTTAAACATATAGTTTAATATATTTATCTATGAATATATTTCTTTTATGTAGATGTGAAATATGGCTGAGTTTAGACTGCTGTCCAGAATTTGTATCTATATCTGTATCTTCAGATTTTTATGTCTGCAAGCATAATGTTGCCTCAGTACAGATTCAAAGTTTGACATATATTTTAGAAGAAAAACAGACTACTAGTCCCTTTTTTCAGGAAGTTACTTCATGTGACAGGTGCCCTTAGTGCTTGTCCAAAAAATCTATGGAAGGAGGGAATTATAACTGAACTCTTTGTGCCACAGTTCCCACAGCATTTGTCATACCTAGCATGTCTATTGTATCTTCCACCTTCAAATCTTGAAAAATGTTATAAACAATCCTCTCAACTCTGTGAAGTGGGTTACCACCTTATAGATAGGGAAGCTGAGAAACAGGGAGGTCACAAGATGGCCCCACTGGCCTATATGCAATCCTTTCTAGGAGTTGGCAACCTATGGCCCATGGGCTGAAGCCAGCCCATTGAATTGGGGGTTTGCTGGCATTTTGGATGGGATGGACTCAATGGTGTTTCAGCAGTGGGGGGCTTCTCTGTGATGGGGGCTTTGCCCATGTAGCATCCAGGTGGCAAGGAGAAGCAGCAGCGTGGGCTGGATTGCACGTGGCTCATGCATAGAGCTAAGCCCTGTTAAAGCAGCTTTACACTTCAAAATGTTGCTGATGACTGCCCTTACCAATGTCCAGATAAATTTCTCATCGTTAGGTACACATTCCTGTTTTGTCCTGTTAAACATTCATTGCAAGCCTGGTAGCTTGAAGCCCTAAGGTATAGGAAAGCTCAGAAAGAGCTAAAAAACGTGGCCCAGAGATGCCTGGATAGAGGCTCCACAGGGAAGGAGCACTCTACCAGATAATGTTGCTGTGCAAGGGAACAGAATGGAGCAGAGGTTATGCATAGGGAGGACATGGGGGGAGGGGGTACATGCCCCCTGAGACTGGCTGCTGCCAAAGCTACCACCAGCTTCTGTGGGTGGTTGCTGCTCTTCATCCCCCCCGCAGCCCTTGCTGCCGGCGTGGCAGCTGACATCTGTGGGCAGTCCCTGCTCGCCACTCCCCCCACTGCCAACACTGCTGCCAGCGTCTGTGGGCGGTCCCTGATCGCCACCATGGTGCCCTCCCCCAGTCTCAGGAGGCACCAGTCCTTCATGGAATGGAGGGAACAGACAGATGTAACAATTGTATTTATATCAAAAGTCACTGATACAAACTGTTATGATTTTGTAGTGATACAAGTGTAGCAAAATCGCTCCAGCTCTAACCCTGCTTCCTCCAGGGTCAAAGTTAGGACAATATAGCTCACTGCTATCACTACAGGGTCATTCAGATGTACAGTTACAGTGTAACAGTAACAGTAGCTCTCCTCTTTTGAAGTGGCTAAAATGTATGGTCCAAAAGGGCCAGGCCTCATTTACATATTCGTTGTGATGGTTTGGAGCTTTTGCTTAAAATGTTAAGGTTTCAAAGTGTGGGTAGTAAAATGCTATTAACTTTGTTGAGTAAGGATGGAAAAGTTTGCATGGGGTAAGGGGTCACCTTGACCAGAACTGCTGTTGGGAGTAACTAAGTGAGACCACCCAGAGCTGGGCAGGTTCCTGCCTCGATTCTGTCCTTTATGACAAAAAGTGTCTTGTCATTCTAATCCCTTTCTGAAGATTTAGGTGGCATAGAAGGAGTTAACAGGTCTGAGAGAGCATAGAGACCCCTCTATAAGGTGGTAAGCAGAGAGCCCAGCTAAGGAACCTATATTAGCACTGTAATCATTTTAGCAGGGCTAACAGGTAGAGTACTTCCTTTAGGGGAAAGAGATAGATTAATCCAAATTCTGCCAACCCTGGACCACAAACTGAATATAGTATAATGGTGGAGGGAAGAAGGGAAGTGGCCAAGGCTTAAATGCATTGCTTTATTATGAGCTACCCACAACCATGACTGGAAGACTGAGGTTTAAGCCTATTGCCAAAATGCTTGGGGGAGGGGAAGGAAACAGGGGGTTATCTTACTCAATAATGCTGATTTAGTATTGTAATAAATAAACATAAGGTTCCTCATTCTTCTTCTTCCTTCTCCCCTCTCCATCCAAAGTTTGTTCTCCTAAATCTTTGGACTTATTGCTTGTAAATAAGGAAATAATGCTACTCAAACTAGTTTAACTGGAGAAGAGGGGAAGGAGGAGGGGGAGTGGCACAAACCACTGTTTTTTGATGATTTTCATAATGAACACCTCAGTAATTGAATTTGTCCCGTTTCACTGATGACACCCTCTGGCAAAAGGTTCACTGATCCACCTTCGCCTGGTTTAAAAACTGAAATCCTTTTTTTCATATCTTCTGCCTTTTGTACACATTTTTTACCTAGTTACTAAGCTTTGTATTAACCGGATGAGGCAGGTTAATTTACCACTTTACATTCTTCCACTTTCTCAAATACTTATGTATGCTAACCAAACCACTGGCCTGTATTATGGTAGTTTTGTCTTGGGTCTTTTTTAGCTTCAAACCAGCTTTTTAGCTCTGCACTCTTGCACTAAAATAATTTAGCAATTTTTTCCTTACTTTTTTATGACGACCCAGCAGCAGCAGAAACTTTCAGCTGTATCGTGGGTCTAGGTAAAATTCTTAGGCAACTTCTCTATTTTAACATGTGACTCCATTCTTTCCTTACAGACATAAAGCATAACTTGTGTGCCACCTTACTTACAAAACCAAACCAAACCAGAATCCCAAACAGAATGGGCTGGTTCCAAGGATTAAGGGACTTTAGACATTTTATAATCCCTACTGGGTCATCAAGTATTGCCACCAAGTAATTTATAATGGTAGTGCTATATTATTTATTTTGTTATTAATAAATAATAGCCCTTCTATGCATTTTTAATTTTCAGGGTGCTGTACAGAAACACTAATTAACCCTTATGTCAGCCCTGTGCAACTATTAAAATAGGATCAGCTCCATTTCACCAGTAACGAAACATGCTGAGAGAACCACAAGCAACTTGCCTAAAAACACAAAGGAAATGGATGTTTGAGTGAAGACTGGAATGCTGGAGTATTTTGAGTTTAGTGCTGTGCTCACAGCATTAGAGCAAATGTCTTTTTCTATTGTGGGGGGTGAGGAGGGGTGGGGGAAGAAAGATTCCAAGACTTCCGGCTCCAAAGTTTCTCAGTGTGAGGTCCATAATTAAGTAGGGTTTGAAGATACTGACCTTATCTAACCACATGGGTAGAAGGAGACCATTACCTGGATAAGTTCCAGAAGTTCAGGCCCCAAATAAAAACAGATTATTTGAAATGTTTTTATTGAATGTGTGTGCATCTGCCCATGTAAATGTCCAGATCAACATACAAGAAGAAACACAAGAAAACTGGAAAGCCATTGTCTGAAAAAAATATTTTTGCCTTGATCTTTTGGTTGGTGAAATCTGGCAAAGAACAACTGGGACTTCAACTAATGGAAGCCTCAGGAGTAGATGTAGACAGGGTCTGGGGATCTGGGGCCAGTGCTAGCAGGGTGCCCAGTGACCCATCAGCTTGGATTCAAGGATCCAGGGAATTTCTTCTGCCAGAGAATGCAAAGGTCCACCTTGGGAAATGGAAAACAGAAGGAAGAATAGGGAGCCAAGAGCATCACAAACACTTCTGGGAGAGAGTTTCTCTACTCTCTCCAACCATCCCTTTCTAGGCAAAAGCATAAAATTGATGGCAACATCCTTATATCATCAAAAGATAACAAGTGCTGGCATTTTGGATTCCTCTCACTCAGTTTTCAAACCAGATCAAGGCATGGAAATGACCTTATCAGCACTAATGGGTGACCTCATTATGCATATGAGCAAATGTACATTTTTAACTGCTTTAAAAAGGGAGGGAGAGATTGCTGCTTAGGAGAATACAGCAGCTGTTACTCTGTAACTGCAACATCTCCATGATCCAGTAGCAATACTAGTAAGCTAAATCAACCTAACTTTGATCCTGGTTGAAGTGGACTTAAAGCTGTAGTGTTCTTGTTACATGTCTTGCTTCCAAATCAATGGATTGAATAGTTAACATCCCAACAGTTTACACTGGTATCCTCTGATAGCAATACAATTGTTAGGTCAGCCTATACCCTGGCTAGGGATGCATCTGCCAGGGTCAGCACTCCAGTGGCAGCAGCAGTGTGGGGTTGGGTTGGCTGTGGCAGTGGCCACCGTTCACTAAGTGGGTGCCTGGGGCTGGTGTCCTGGGTTGCCCATTCCTTTTTATACTACTGCCTATGGCTATGGACAAAATACAAACCGCAATGCTTAGATGACACAGTCTGTATCTGCCTAGGGACTTATACTGCTTCATCACTATAATATCTGAGCAACCCACAAATATCAGTATTTTTATCCTAAATACCCCTTCTAGATAGGGCAGCAGCATAGGGACACCGCCAGGACCCTGGGCCATAGCGGCACCAATGACTTCTGGTTGTCACCATGATCATGATTGTGATCACATGGCTACTGGCAGCAGCTGGGGGTTTTTTTGCTCCCCCTCAGCCCCCCAAGTCAATGCCTGGAGTGGCTGTCCTGGTCACCCTACCCTAGTTGTGCCATTGAGATAGATAGGCCTTAATGTCTGAGATGGTTCTTGGACTCAGATTCGCATAATCCACTCGTTTCTCTGAGGAGGATCAGTAAATAGAAATTTTAAAATGTTCTTACAGTAAGTCTGTGATAGAGCTGAATACAGGTGACCTAAGATCCAGAAGATCTAGGATCGCTACTGATCATCCTTCTTATAGTCTCCTGACTACAAGTCCTGGGCTCCTTCCCATAGGTCAAAAGTTAACAGACCTCTTTGCTGCTGTTAGCACTGCCTATCACAGGGCTCTTTTGAACCCATTACATGGTACAAATTGTCACAACCCAAGGGTGTGATTTTGTTTGTGTGTGCTTTGGCACTGCTAAATTATTTCCCGCCACTCGGAGCTTTCTTTGCAGGGTGCATTTCTCAGTTGCAAAGAGAAATGCATGGTGCAAAGGAGTTCCCGCCACCCGCATGCAAATTTGTGTCCCACTATTGGCTGGTTCTAAATTATTCCCACGTGGCGGCTAGCGATTGGCTTGCTAGCCGTATAAGAGGCTTGAGCGGTTTCCGCCCAAGTTGGAGAACTCCAAGGAGAACCCCGCAAGGGAGGACTCCACAACCATCTGGAGGAGGAGGGCTTCACGTTTTGTGAAGAACTCTAAGCGCTGCGGAGCCTATCGAACCCAGCGCGTGCCTTAAGAAGGCTATAGGGGTCTGATCAACCTCTGGCCTCTCCCCATCGCCAAACGATCCCTCGACGAACCCCTTCCCTGCGCGCAAGTTCCACGGAGCCTAGCAAGCTTCATGTGAGTGTATCCAGAGCTCTTCTCCGAGTTGTTTTCTTCGGTTGACATGACGGGCTCACGGTTTTAGAGCCTTCAGCTGGATTGGGCTAGAGTTCGTGTGGAAGGAACTCTTCTCCGCTTTTCTTCTTTCCTGTCTGTAACTGCAACTCAAGCAAGTTTTCCTGCCTGCACTGCGACCATCTACGGTGTAAGTAAAATAATCTTTAATCAACCGCTACGCGTCCGTGCCTAATTCTAGTCCGCCGGCCTGCATTCCCCGACCCGCGTGCCAGGGCTGCTGGCCACAGCCCACTGTGCGCCCCCGAGGGCCTCGGACCGCTCCCGGCCCGCACTCAAATAGCAGCAAATAACACAGCACTATAATGGTTTCAATTATCTTTCTCATACATGACCCAGTGAATGACCCAGAGGTGGGTTCCCCAAAAAGTCCTTATCCAAAAATCCAAGAGGAATCTATTTAATCTCCTCTGCAATATCTATAAAACCATAGAATTGAGGGATCAAACATAATCAAAAAAGTTTCAACTGTTTTTCATGTAAAATTTTGTCAAATTTTCTTTTTTTTAAAACTGGAGGTTTTTGAAATTCATACTCCTGGTAGAGTGCCCTACCTACTAGGAAATGCTAGGCTGGGAGTCCTCTTCACCCTTCCTTTGAAGATTGGTCACTATGTAGCTATGTATACAAGATCCATGGGACTAAAGACAGAGTAAGCAAGGAATTGACTCTGTACCCTGGTAATGAAGGCATTCCCTGGAAATCTTAGGTTCTGGTTTCTGTTCCAGGGACTGCAAACAGAAACTGGAACTCAAGTCTCCCCTTTTCAGGGGAGTGCCCCCATCACTGGATATAGTCAGGATCCCTGTGCTTACTGTGTATGTCCACTGTAATCATACCTTCCTTTTGTTTTGTTTTGTTTTGCTCTCCTTTTAACAGGATGGGTAGAGAATATTTCTATATTAGCCTGAACTCTAACCAGATGACCAACTCTAACCAGATGACACGTTCCTGAGGAGTGGGAGATGTGGAGGTTTTATAGTTCAAGGCTCCCACTACTTGGATGAGTGCCCTAGTCACTGGGATTCAACATAAGAATGCCACAGCTGCAATTGTTTTAAAAGAAAAGAGTAAGCAAGGCACCCTCCCCTAAATGGGATGACTTAGTTACCTAAGACCCAGAAAGGTTTGGGGCGAGTAATGGTTTCTGATGCATCTGTTGTCAGTGTTTCCTACTGGTCTGCTTAGGCATCTTCCCACTAGATATGTTGCCTGTTGTGAATCCCATTCATTGGCAGCAGTCTCTCCATTCTCAAGGCAGAGGATCTAAGCACATCACCGAGGTTTGTAGATTCCCATCCTAGAGACAGGCACCTAGATGTCCAGCCCAGTGACACTCAGATTCACCAAGCCTAAGTCCTTTGGTGGATCTGGGCCTTAGTTATTAGGAGATAGATGCTATAGGAAAACTTTAGCTAGGCAGAAAAAATCCTAATTATTACAAATTACTGTTTGTGTGCAAAACATGGAAGAAAACAAGCCCTTACCCTAGGGATGGAAAACATTTTGTAATGGGAGACTTTTTTAACAGAGTGAAGGTTGAAGCACTTTTAATATTTTCTCATAATCTCTTATTTTTTCTTAATATTTTCCCTCTTTTCCCCCTCTTTTGCTGTGACACAGAACAATAGAATGAATGATGTCCTGGTAATTCATTTTCTTTCCTGAAAAGTTACAACATAAGGAAGAAAGACTGAAGGAAGAAAGATGGTCTGGCAATAAACCCAGCCAAATCACTGGTTATTCTTTCATTCTGTTGGATATAACAATAAAAAGGGAGGAAAAGTAAAATATTCAGGAGAAGGCAAAATGAAAGGAAAACAAAAAACAAAATTGTGACATTTGGAAATTTTAAAACTTTTGATTTTAATGAAAATACAGAAAACTGGGGAAGAGAAAGTTTGCAGGAAAAGAAAATGCTACTCTTTATTGGAAAATAATTTTGAAGGAAAAAAATGGCTATTTCTATTTACAGATATTACTGGAAAGATATCAAAAACTTACAATGAATTTTGAGTTGCATAATGGAGTTTTTAAACTCCTCAAGATATCTTAAAGGTTTCTTAGAGATACAGGACTTCTAAGACTTCAGAATTGTTGCAGTCTTAAAATCAGAGTTGTATAGCTATAAAATATTTGAAATGCTTCTTACAAAGGTGTTAATAAGAAAAATGTATTATGCAACTTAAAAGTTTAGTTTAATGTTCTTATTCTATAAAATTACAAATAATGTCCTCCTCCGCGCCCCTAGAAATATCTATGACATAGAGGTTTCCTTTCTTGATTAAATTTTTTGTTTTATTATTAGATATATGTTAGCTCTTCATAAAATTTTGGGGAGGAACTTTTAGCTTCAACTTCAGGGGACCCTGTATTTACCTTGATGGTAGATACCTGCCTTTTGCCAGGTAATTTATTTTCAAGGTATTCCTTCATGCAAGAGCTAAGACCACACTTTGTCTTCCCTTCTTCCCTCACTTCATATTATGTTTGAATTTGGAGGTTTGCTTGCTGAAAGGATGAGTTGATATAGAGACATTTTTCTTGTGTTTTACCAAACCAAAGCTCTGAGTGAGTAATAACATGTTGCCCCAGGCAGAGGTAATAAATTCTATTTTTCTCCCTACTGCTGATTTTATACCCTCAGAGCTTTGCTGCCATGTTACAACTGATATGGTCAAATAACTGTAACACCATATGAAGGTAGAAATAATGTTACCACCTTTGTATATCATGAAGTACATACTCTGCTACTTTTTATAATGATTGGATTGCCTAAAACCATTTAGATTCCCTTGGCACAGTTTAAATATACTCATGGATTTAAAACATCTGGGATTTTTGCTAAGCAGTATTGTTTAAACACTTCCTCTTGTGAATTCCTGGACTGTCTTTTGTTATTCGTCTCACTAAACATCCATGGCAGGGCAGTAATTGCTGAAGACATCTTCAAGACAACACCTTGAAAATGTCATCCAAATCAATTTTTCAACATCAGGAGAGGATAGAAGGTAATTCAAGCTTTCCTGAATAATAATCTCCTGTGAGGGACTGACCAGACTATCTGAGTTTTCTAGCCAGAAACTGAAGGGTTATCAATCAGCCCCATCCCTTGAGAAACCAAATGGCTATCAATCAACCCTAGTTTAGTAATGGGGGCAAAAAACACCTTGGCCAGGTCATGCCATTGGGACTGAGTTATGGAGGGACAGCAGTGCAAATTGATAGCAAGCAGTGCATACTCTTTCCAACAGAAGAATAGGAGAGAAATTCTGAATTACAGACCTGAGAAGGAGTAACTTCTTTAGACAGCCAGTGCTAGCTATCATTTCAGCAGACCCAAGTCAGCATGCCCAACAGGCTTCCTTCCTAAAGTAAGGAGCCATTAACACTTCTGCTCCATTCCCTCAGCAAAGTTGTAGAGAGCCAAGTAGCCCTCACATAACTGGGATATAGGCAGAAAACCCTGTATCACATTGTTTCCTAGTACTCAAAAATGAGCCAGTATTCCAGCAGCTTTCCTGATTCAAAGAACAAACGATGAGAACTCCTTGACTATGAACTGAACACAACTAGTTCCTTGGAAACTGGGAGCTGGGACATACATATCTGCCCAGTCTTTTGACTACCAGTTCCTGCAGTGGTGAAATATAACCTAAGAATTCCACACTATAAGAACAGCCCTACAATATGACATTTTGACTAACTTTTCTGTTGGTACAGTCTCCCAGAACATTAATAATCAAAGCAGCAAAATCATAGCAATGAATGAATTGACATTCTCTTTTTTTGCTCACCTAGCACACTCCTAACTATAACATATGCCCTGTTTTGGTAAACCCAAAGAAGGAAAAAAGATTTGGGACTGCATAGCAGGGCCAAATCTGTATGCTGGGTCTGACCCTGCACTCAGGTCTGAGGCTGAACATTGGGTTCAAGTGTGGACTGGCCCTGCATGCCAGCCCAACCTGATGCATGAAGCCAAAACAGCTGGCTGGGGGTTCCCTTGGGGTCTGGTGAATTGATGGTGGGGGTGCAGTGGCAACATTAATTGCTGTTGCCCCCAGAGCCACTCTGAAACCCATGGCAGTTCCCATGACACCAACTCTCTGGATCCTTGGGGACCCATATTTCTTACATATAATGTGCACCCATATTTCCCTCAGCTGGTGTGTGGGAAAACAAGCATGTTTTATACTAGAAAATAAGGTAACCAGATTGCCATAACCAGAACTATCTTCAGTTTGGTTTTTGAAAAGACACCTAACTGCCTACCTCACTGAGATCTAAGGTAAAGCTGATACTGCCACATAGCATATGTTACCTGTCCCTCCCACATGAGCTGAAAGAAAAAGGAAAAGGGGAAGAGGAATAGCTGCCCTATTCTCCTCTACCCTTATGTCCCTCCTCAGTTACTCTAGAAACAAATCCAGATGGTCTGTGAGACAAAGGATTAAAGGTATGAAGCAACATATATATGTGCCACAGTGGATTCCTCAGCCAGTCCTGAATTAAATATTTCAGAGCCTGGAAACAGTATATCCATGTCAGCAAAGCTCATCTATCCTGCTTCTTCATATGGCTAATTAACCCAGGCAGAATGTCAAGGTAATTTAGCTATACCAGGGGTTTTCAATCTTTTTTAGTCTAAGTACCCATGGTGGCCAGGTGCCAAGTGGAGTGAGAGGGGGGTTGCGTGTGGCTGAACATGGTGGGGAGGGCATGGCCAAACACTGGGGGGGGGGGAAGGGCAGTAGCACATGGCTGAATGCCGAGCGGGAGTGGGGAGGGCACGGCCAGATACAGATCAGGGAGGACGGGACAGCACACAGGCCGACAGGGATGGAGCACCACTGCCTCCCAGGAGCAGGGTCAGGGTGGGGCAAGGGCAGCAACACCCCTCTGTGGGGAAGCTTGCACGCAGCGGCCACTGCTGCCACACCCCAGCCCAGTGAGCTTCCCCGCTCCACCCCGGCCCTGCTCCTGGGAGGCAGTGGCACTCTATCCCCACCTACCATCTAGGACCAGTCCAAGTACCCCCAGGGGTATGCATACCCCCAGTTGATGATCCCTGAACTATACTGCGGCCCAGCGGCACAGGGCTTTTGGGGGGAATTGCACCCCAAATTCTTGAAAGCCAAACTTATGTCACGTCTAGACATTACAGCATAGGGGGGTGAAAACTACAGGGGTGGTAGCCTATGCTGAGGCCACAAAGCCTGCCAAGTTTCAAGAAGATCGGTGCAGGGGTTTGGGGGGAACTGTACCCCAAATTCTTGAAAGCAAAACTCCTGTCATGTCTATGTGTTACAACACAGGAGGGTCAAAACTGCAGGGCTGGTAGCTCTTGCTGAGGCCACAAAGCCTGCCAAGTTTCAAGATTGGTGCAGGGGTTTGGGGGAAACTTCCCCTCAACTTGTGGACAAGCAAAACTCATGACATGGGTGACACTGCGTGTGTTAAGGCGCAGCGGGGTGACAGCTGCAGGGATGGTGGCCCCTTCTGCAGCCATGACGCCTGCCAGCTGTTGAGGAGATCAGTGCAGGGGGGTTCTGGGGCCCTGCACCCCTAGCTGCTGACAGGCAAAACTCATGATATGGGTGCTTGTGGGATTGTCTCTGTCTTGGGGTGTGGGAGACACTACTGCAGGCCTGGCTGCTAAGCTGCTGTGTTACTAGTTACCAATCAATCATGATTCACCCAGGGACCAGCTCAATACACAGGACCTAGCTAATGTAGCCAGTTAATTGCCATCAATTAGCACCTAGAAAACCAGAGACTAAGGAGAGGAAAGAATCAATACAGACAATCAACTCCCCCAAGACAGACAAAGTCAGTCCCACAGGCACTCATGGCACGAGTTTTGTCTGTCAGCAGCTAGGGGTGCAGAGCCCCAGAACCCCCCTGCACCGATCTCAATGACAGCTGGCAGGCGTCATGGCCACAGCAGGGTGCAGTTCCCCCCAAGGTGCAGTTGGGGTGCAGTTCCCCCCAAGCCCCTGCACTGATCTTCTTGAAACTTGGCAGGCTTTGTGGCCTCAGTAAGAGCTACCACCCTGCAGTTTTAACCCCCTGTGGTGTAACACATAGACGTGACAGGAGTTTTGCTTTCAAGATTTTGGGGTACAGTTCCCCCCAAACCCCTGCACCAACCTTCTTGAAACTTGGCAGGCTCTGTGGCCTCACCAGGGGCTACCATCCCTGCAGTTTTCACCCCCTGTGGTGTAACACACAGCCGTGACATGAGTTTGGCTTTCAGAATTTGGGGTACAGTTTCCCCAAAACCCCTGCACTGATCTTCTTGAAACTTGGCAGATGTTATGCTCTCAGCAGAGGCTACCATCTCGGCAAGTGTCATCCAAATCAGACAAAAAACAACAAAATTATAGATATTTTATTGATTCCTCCATTATACCCTATGGCAGGATCTCTGAGGCGGCTCCGAAGCTTCGGAGCCGCTTTGGCCGGAAAAAGGCAGAAACTCAGTATGAAGCTCTGGATTGGATCGTGGCCATCCAAAACGGCCGGATCCGAAGCCGGATCGGATCACTGCTGACTCGCACAGGCCTACCCTAAAGCACCCAAACTCATCTCTCCTGGGATTTCCACAGATAACCTCTGATCTTAAGGATCCTGCTATTCTCTGTTTAAAAATCCCAAATGCTGTGATAAAAAATCCTAAATTCTCTAATTGAAAACCCCAAGTCCTCATTTTTCCACAATTAAAATGAGACACCATTATCAGTATAGGTATCAGTGCAACACAATGTTTTATTGATATATTTACAATTTTAAAGCAAATTGGAAGCCTACCAGTAACTCAGTCATTACAATAAAATAAATTCTAAATACCTACATATTTTGGCATTTGATTTTGGTTTTTTTGTCATTGAAAATCAGAGCTCCCCCTGCCCCCTTTGCTCACCAGGAAGTGTGTCCAGCTGCAGCTGTCTTCCCCTGATGTTTTGTGGTGCTGAGCACTGCAGCCCTGATGTGCCGTTGCCCCTCACTCCCAATCCACAGCCCCCACAACCCTGCTGGTGCCCCTTAACCTGACTCACAGCCTCCTGGCCTTGCCAGTGTCCCTCACTCCCAGCCCACAGCCCCCTGGCCCTGCCAGTGCCCCTCACTCCTGAACCCATAATTCCCCCAGCCCTGCTGGTACCCCTTACTCCCAACCCACTTCCCCTAGCGTGTGAGGAAGGGAGTGGATGTGTGGGGAACAGGGTGGGTATGTGGAGAAGGGGGCACACATCACCTGTGCCCCCTCAGCCCCGACCCCATAGACCTGAAGGGAGCTGCCAGAGCTGCTGTCCACTCCTGCATGGCTGGCACGTGCATGTGCACATGCATGTGGCACCCCCTGCATCTCGCTTCCCCCAGTCCCAAGCAGCCCCTTGCAGGCTGGAACTGTGTCAAACTGCAAGGGGAAACCTGCCGTTTTGCTCATTTTTCTTCTTTCAAGGAGGAATCTGTGAAAACTCTCTTTTCATAGTTGGTAGGGTCAGAAGGGACCTGAGCAGATCATCAGGTCGGACCCCCCTACCATGGGCAGGAAAGAATGCTGGGGTCATACAACCCCAGCAAGGTATCTATCTAGCCTCCTTTTTGAGACTCTCAGAGTAGGAGCAAGCACCACTTCCCTTGAAAGTTGGTTCCAGATCCTAGCTGCCCTGACTGTGAAGTAGTGCCTCCTGATGGCTAGCCTGAACTTACTCTCAATCAACTTGTGGCCATTATTCCTAGTTACTCCTGGTAGTGCTCGGGGGAACAGGGACTCTTCCATTCCCCGCTGGTCCCCTCTGGGTTCAGGTCCCGTAGCCTCTCTTTGTAGGGCCTGCCCTGCTGCCCCCTGACCATGCAAGTGGCCCTCCTCTGAACCCTCTCGATGCTGTCCACATCCCTCCTGAAGTGCGGCACCCAGAACCGGATGCAGTACTCCAACTACAGCCTGACCAATGTTGCATAGAGGGGGAGGATCACCTCTTTGGACCTGCTTGTGATGCATCTGTGGATGCATGACAAGGTGCGGTTAGCCTTACTGACCGTGTTCCCACATTGGCAGCCCATGTTCATTTTGGAATCAATTATGACTCCATGATCCTTTTCTGCCTCTATGCTGATGAGAAGGGAGTTCCCCAGCCTGTAGGTATGCTGCTGGTTCTTTTTCCCTAGGTGCAGTACCTTGCACTTGTCAGTATTGAATCCCATCCTATTCTCATCCAACCCACCCCTGGAACCTGTCCAGATCTAGTTGTAGCCTGTCCCTCCCTTCTAGCATGCCCACCTCTCCCCACATCTTAGTGTCATCTGTGAACTTGAACAAGATGCTTTTCACCCCCTTGTCCATGATGTTAAACAGCGTGGGCCTGAGGACCAAGCCCGGGAGGACCCCACTGCCCATGTCCCTCCAGGTCGAAAATGACCCATCCACCACCACTGTATGAGTGTGGCCCTCCAGCCAATTTGCAACCCAACTGACTGTGTAGGTATCAACACCACAGTCACCTAATTTTTTAATGAGAATGGGGTGAGAGGCAGTGTTGAAGGCCTTCCTAACGTCCAGAATGACTACGTTCACTGTTACACCTGCATCTAAGGAATTTTTGACCTGGTTGTAGAAAGCCACCAGGTTGGTCTAATGGGACCTGCCCCACACTGGTTGCCCCTGAGAATAATCTCCCCTGCTGGTTCCTCACAGATGTGTTCCTGGATAATTTTCTCAAAGAGCTTCCCCAGGACTGAGGTAAGACTAACAGCCCTATAGTTTCCTGGATCTTCCTTCCTCCCCTTTTTGAAAATCAGGACCACAATGGCCCTTTTTCACTCCTCTGGTACCTGGCCAGAGCACCATGAGTTCTTGTAAAGCTGTGTCAGAGGTCCCACAATGACCTCTGCCAAATCCCTCAGCACCCTGGGATGGAGATCATCTGGACCTGCTGACCTGAACATGTCCAGCCCCACCAGAAGTTCCCTAACTAGGTCCTCCCTGACCCTAGGCCTGGCAAAGCCTCTGAGTCTGTCCGGAATCCCGGTGGGGGGGATGTCCCGGTCCCTGCTCAGAAAAATGGAGGCAAAGAATTTGTTAAAGAAGTCAGCTTGATTGTCTGGTGCAACCACCAGATTGCCAAGTGTGTCCTGCAGGGGCCCCACGTTACCCGGTTGTGGCGGCGAGGCACCACCACAGGCTCCCAAAGGGGAGAGAGTGAACCCCGTGGGCCACATACCCCAGGAGCAGACCCCCAGCAGGGCCAACTCACCTCCCGCAGGGCAGCCGGAGCAGGAGTTGCGACCGTGGCCGCAACCGCGCAAACCGGCATTATGCCTGTTGTTTAATCAGCTGTTTCTG
The DNA here is from genome assembly GCF_030867095.1 of Alligator mississippiensis. Taxonomy (NCBI): domain Eukaryota; kingdom Metazoa; phylum Chordata; order Crocodylia; family Alligatoridae; genus Alligator; species Alligator mississippiensis. The sequence goes on along the minus strand of NC_081824.1, from coordinate 123,677,130 downwards.
GTGCGGGAAACAGCTGGACCGATCCCAGCGGCCGTACCGGCTGCCGCGGGAAGGTTTAAAAGCCCGCCGGAACTAGGGTGGAGAGAGAGCCGGAGAGAGAGAGTGCAGGCCGGCAGCTTGCTAGGCAGGCTGCGGCTCCAGTGTGGGAAGTGAGCAACACAGCCTACGTAGCTCCCACAGGCAGCACCAGGGAGATCTTTAAGCCCCCTGCCGGAGGCAAAGTAGGGGTGCCCCTCCAGCCCCCGGCAGAAGCAGAGACTGAGGAGGCAGGGGAGTTCCCTGCAGACAGCAGGAGGGAGGAGGCATTTGAGCCCCCTAGAGGAGGCAGGGGTAAAGGAGGCAGCTCTGTAGCCCCCTCCCCCTCAGAGGAATATTTTTTTTTGAAACAAGACAAACCCTGAGAGGGGAGAAAAAGCAACTGAAACCAGGAAGGCAGGCCCTGGGCCATCCTACAGGGCCAAAAACCATCATTAATGGATATCCACCCGGTTGGCGAGTGGATGGGGTGTAGGGGAGGCGGAGCCCCGTGGAACATCACACCAAACGACTGTAAGTACTGCCGTCCGTTGGGAGGGCCCCCCCCGGAAAGATCTCCACTGAAGACCCCTCTCATAGTAGTTTTTTTTACATCAAAGTCATGACAGGCGAGTCGAGGAGAGGGGTTATACCCTGACAGGCCAGGCAGTCTGAAGGGCGCAAGATGCTACACCGGTGCTTTCTTTTTACTCCCTATGTATTTAAAAGACTTCTTGTTATCTTTGATCCTGGTCACTAGTCCTAGTTCTGTCTCTGCCTTAGCCTTCCTAACAGCCCCCCTACAGTCCTGAGCAATGGAGGAATAATCCTCGTTGCAAAGAGGTATAATCCTCTTTTAAAGGAGAAAATCTGTGTTTTTCTCTGTTAAAGGAGAAAAATCTGCATTTTTCCACAGCAAATGGAAAACCTGATCCCTGGTGATCTCACAGGCTCAATTGCAGACATTGGCTCTGACCCGCAATCTAGGAGTATATGGTGAGGATATTACAAATGTTCTTTTCTGTGTAGGTACTTATATGCTTTTCCTCTTTACAAGATCTGAGTACTCTCCTGGTTTGAGGGGTGTTGTGTCCAAGGAAAGATTACTTCTTTCCTTTCATCCTGCCAGGCTGAAGCAATAGAATTGACTTGCCTGCCAACACACTTGGATTCTTTTAGTTTTTAGCCTGCCCCGAGACCACAAACTGCCCAAGTGCAAGGCCAAGGTGAAGATGAGCTGACAAGTTCATGTTTCAGCTCTTAGCTGTGGATTGCCTTCTCCCCATGTGTCAGCTGGGAACATCACCATGCTCACAAACTAAATAACAGCCAGATACTGTGCAGCATTTCCTGAGACACTTAGCAGAACATACAGTCCAGAAAGAAGGGAGGTAAGATGTCTTTATGCCACTTTTATAGTTCCAAATCATGAGCTATTGCCAAGGCTGAAACTAACAGAAGCTAGGGCAGTCCCAAGGCTTTGCCTGGGGTGGATATAAAGCTCTGGGTGGGAATATTTTTTAAACTGAACTCTTTGTGCTTCTTGTAGTTTGGATCTTCCACGTTTTAATATTCTTTGCTGCTCCTTAACAGTTTTGAGACCACTGAACTTGGCCCTCAAGCAGTCTGTCCAGCCCACAAGTGACATTTCCTGGTTTAAAAAAAAAATCACTGCTATGGCAGGTCTCTTTTGTGCCCAGGGAAGAGAGGCTGGTGCACACAACAGCAGTCACTTGTTTCAAAAACCACAGCTCTCATCTGACTGCTTGGCTTTAAAACTTTGCTGGAGCCTGCATAATTAATTTAAACAGACACAAGCTTTTCTTTTCTTTTTGTCTCCTCTCCCAGTACTGGGGACTCTGACAGACTGTGCAGTGAAGCTGCAGTCATTTTAAAGACTTCTGCTCCCTGCACAGAGCTAAGCAGCTGCAGAATGGTTCCTTGGAGAGGAAATGGCACCCAATGGCTTAGACTAGGCTGAACTCAAACTGCCCTCAAAGTCCCAAGGAGCATCTGAGAGCATAAAAAAAAAAAAATTCTGAAGGATTTATTTAAGAGCCTTCCCACCACTCTGGAGCTTTCTTCAGCATCGGCTGCAGTTTTGGAGGGAGGATCACATGACATATAGCTGACAGTTGTAAGAAAATTGGGGTGTGAAGATAAAAGGTCATATTCAAAGTATAGCGGCTGCCTTGCTTGGAAAGTAAAAGTTTACACCTCCTTTTTTTGAAGAGCAATGGAACATTGTTAAAAAAGGGTTGTTATATTTAAACACTCTACTAATTAGAGACTATTTTATAACAATTCTTTAAATATAGTAATTTGAAACTTCATTTCAGGATTCAGCTTAATAAGAGATAAAACAGAGGTATGTGGTCCCAGGTGTTCCCTGGGAGAGACTGTTCCTTAGGGCACAATGCCTTTCTTAATGACCCAGTGTGTACATACTCCATCATCCTGTGAGATGGTGTATCCTCCAGCACGACCCAACAGTTTTGTAGCCTGCTGCAAAGAGGAGTGGGATATGGCCCCTTCTTCCCCAAACACTGCAGTATAATTTGAATCCCTTGGTAAGGGAGGAGTCTCTTGTACTCTTCCATAGCAGGGGAAATGGTAATCCCTGGTCCCTGTGGCCATGTCTACATGAGATGCTTGCTGCTCAGTAGCTCGTTACTATTGAGCAGCAGTTCGTTACTACTGCACAGTAGTGTCGTGGGGCTTGAACTGTGATGCGACACTATTGGGCAGTAGTAATGATGAGCTACCACACAGCCAGTGTCACCGTGAAGCTGTGTGGAGACGTTACTGTGCAGTAATGCTGGTTACTGCTCAGTCATTTAGTATTTGGTTATGCTAGTACGAGATGACTGCGCAGTAACAACTGCGCAGGGAGCATCTCCACGTAGACACAGCCTGTGTTATTTTTGCTTACATGCACACAAAGGCGTGACCTTTAGCCTAGTTTTGTAACCCAAGGAACTGTTTAGAGCAAATTAATTCAATGAAGTCCTATGGTTCACGTGAAGTATGAAATACCAATACCATCAGATCCAAGGTGTCATTAAAAAAGCAGGCAATGTGTAGCGTGGTTCACAGGACAAAGATATTAGACTGAATGCATATTCTTTTTCTGGAAGCTGTATACTCTCTTTATTTCTTATGTATAAATAGATGCCATTTCAGTGCACTCTGCTATGGCACGTAATCAAAATGTTGTCTAGAAAAAGAACTGACACAACACATCCTGCAATTGCCTCTGCTTTGTCACATTGTACTAATTATACACCCACCACATCAAACCACTCCATCTTTGTCCTGTAACCAACATATTTTCTCTCTTTCCTTATCAGTTTCACACTACTAGTCTGTTTCTATCTCTCTCATTTTCTTCTTTTTTTTTTTTTTACTTTACTTTTTTTGGTGACTTTAGCACTCTTGGAAGTGTAGGAACTAATATCAATATTGAGTTAAACTGTGTGTGTGTGCGGACAGACACTGTATGTGTACGTTTTCACAGTCTTACCAATGCACGTCAATTGCCAGATGTCTCAGGACTCTTTTTTTTTTCCTGGGATCAAGCTCAGTTCAACAGAGCAATACTGTATGATGGAAAGATTATTTTGGATTGTAAGTAATTCTGGCTTGCAATTAACATTATATAATAATGCTAGTTGGCAAGTTATGACATATCATTTGACTATAACAATTTTTGTTGTTACAGCAACAAATTACATGAAGATCTTAAACTCTTTCTAGTCATTGGCCTGATCCAAACTGGTATAGGAGCTAGTTATGTCAGATTTGCATCCAACTGAAACTCCCTATACTACAGAACAAAGATCTATCTCCACCACAATCTTGTAATTTTTTTTTTAAACCCCCCAGGAGATTTCAAAGTTCTGTGCTGTATTTGGAATAACATTAAGAATCTGATGGTGGATAAGAAAAATAATTGCAGTTTATATTAAGAACTTAATACAACTATCTTAATAGAAACTGCTTAGGCAGACTAGAGAGCCCAACTGCCTACCCCAAAACTGTCCAAAAGCAAATCAAGCTACAAACCTAATATTACCCTAAAAAGTTCCCATTGGATGACTGCAGCTTGAGGATATGAAAGCTACCTACCAGCTTCCTAGAGATGGTTAATTCTTTGTGGTGTCACATACGTGGTTGAATATTATCACACTTTATATTCTACACACATTCAGTTTTAGTTCAAGAGAGAGAGTATAAGTTTCACAACATATTTGCAAGGAAAATGCTGTTTTGGTAATATGTTTTATTACCTTGATTAGAATGCATGTTTATAAGCATAACAAGAAGGTTTCTTTCAACAGAACATTAAAAAACAGCAGGTATAAGTGTTGTTCTTGGTTACAGGACAGGATTTAGCATAGAGACAGAGGTTAAGGAACACTTTGTGATGGGAGAATCTACATTTTGGTAAATAGAAGATTTACAATTTTAATGCTTTTCAGAAAAAAAGGACTAGTCTAGTTAATTTTAAGGGCTCTAGCAGTTACGCAGTTGGCCTATTATGAGACAACTATTTGACTCCATTCCTGTCAGACCCAAGTTATTCTTGATAGAAAAAAGAGAGCATGAAGTCAAGGCTGAACTAGAAACTCCTTGTCCAAGAACTCTTTCCATTGTCATTATGGGTGGTAAAATGATACTTATGTATGGACTTCTTTTCCTCTTGACAAGGAGCCAAGAAAAATAGAGAAGAGTAACAATAAACCTCATACAAAAAACTACCATATAGACTTTGAGATGGCTAAGCCAAGTGCCCAAAAGTTTGGAGTTACCAGATTTAAGGTCATCTGCACAATCTTGTTTTACATATGCATATAATAGTCTTTAATGACATGTCTTCCACAAGATTTTTGCCTTATTTTTTCACAAGATGAATGGTGCTTGCTTAACAAGCAGTTATTCAATAATATGTTTTATCCACAGTAATCTTTGTATTGTCCTATGTCTTACTTATTGCACATTATTCAAATCCTGTCCTCTGTATTGAATTTCCTGTATTCTCACAATAATATGCTAAACTCTGTATCATAATATACTTGAAGGAGACTGATTTAAAGTTTGTAACTTGTGAGAACTCAATTTTGCAATCTTAATGCTGTTTGAATTTAGTTTTTGTATGTAATTTTCTGTCTTTTTTTTTTAAAAGCAAACTACCTCCCTCCCAAATTCCATCATATGGGACCCTAATGACTTTCACATACTTTACCGCTAGGGTTGGAACCTTCAGGTCTGCAGTAAATACCGCTGCCTTTTAAGTTGCAAGAAAAAGAGACAGCAACAGTATGTTGTCATCTTCTAAGTGGGCCAGCCACTAAAGGGTGATGAAACATTTGTTCTGCCACTTGATTCCACAATTATTTGCTAATAGCTGATGAATGCAATTACTTAGAACGCCTTGGAGAGCAAGCAGTAAATAATACATTGAGTCACACACTGAAAGCTGAATATAAAGATACTGAATAGTTACATATTCAGTGAGCATGGTTCATTCTGTCCAATTCCCAAAGAAAAAGAGTCAAACGTTCGTATAAATTGTATGCGCAGTAGGACCTGGATTCTTCATAGGGTTAGGTTCCTTAGACCCTTGTAAAGATAAGGCATTGCATTCTAACTAGGGATATATATATCTATCACTTCAGCAACCAGCTGCAAAGGCTTGCTGATGAGTTCAAAATGAGGAGAAAAGTAACACCCTTTGAAATAAAGACTGTAGCAAACAGCTGAGTGGCTGTTCCTTAATTCAGCAACAAACTGCAAATTACCAAAAAATCCCAGGTTCTACCCCACAACAGCCCACAGGCTGTGCGCCCTGTGGCTCCTCCTCACCACCACCACTGGTGTCCAGCAGCAGCTGAGCGTACAGCCCTGGTCCTGGCCTTGGCCCACCCTGCCCCCACTCCCAACTCACCCTGGCCAGAGTGGACCAGCTCTAAATCAGCTGGGACCCATGTACACAGCCCCAACCTCAGGCCTGGGCCACTCCACACCTGTTCTGGACTAGCCCACCCACAATGAGCAGTGGCAGCAGCGACAGCAGCCAGGCACAAGCTGCTCGTGGGCATGGGGGAAAAGCAGCTGCCTCCCCCTCACTGCTGCTGGGCCCTTCTTGCTGTAGCCACCCAGAGCCTGCACCCAGCCTGCTCTGCAGCTCCTCTCCACTGCCAGCACTGCCCTGCTGGATGGCCCGGGGGTGGTGGTGATGGTGGCAGAGGGGAGCTGCAGGGCAGCTTGAGCATGGGCTCTGGGCAGCTGCAGCAAGAAGCGCCCAGGAGTGGTGAGTGGGAGGTGGCTGATTTTCCCTCACACCCAGCAGCAGCTTCTGCCTGGCTGCTGCCATAGCCACCACTGCTCACTGTGGGCAGGCTGGTCCAGAGCAGGCACAGGGTGGGCCAGGGTTGGGGATACATGCACAGTTGGGGCTGTGCACACGGGTCCCTGCCAGTACCATGGGGCTGGGGCCAGCCGCAGTAGCCAGTGGCCACAGCTGGAACGAGCTGCCACTGCATGGGCTACCTAGAAATGCAGTCCAGCCATGGAGCCACCCCAGCTCCACTGCACACCTGGAGGTGGCAGGACATGCCATGGGTCAGACAGTGCCTGGGCCAGGCCAAGACATTGGGACTTGCTGTGGACTGGACCAAGTCCCTGTGTAACTATACAGACCTGCAGGCTGTATTTTGTCCGTCCCAGTCTACAGCATAATCCTCTGCCTCTTTACTTAATGGCATAAGTGCTCTTTGTGGACTTACAACTAGAGAGGGACAGAGAAACAACTTTACTAGTAGGGGGGAGGTGTATGTATGGAGGTGTAGTATGGAGGTGTGGAAAGGTTCACAGCTATCAGGGGTGCCAACCCAAAGCATTCATTTTTTTTTTACAGACAATCTGCAAACTCTTCACTGACAACCAAACTTTTTTTACTAGCACATTTTTTACTGATATATGTTTTACATAATGTAAATGTAATTATTTTGCCAGGCCCCGCCCTGATGCCATGCCCCAGTTAGAAGGGCTGGATTCAATGTAAGGGTTTAACACCAACTATAGCAAACAAGTAAAAAAATGTGGTTGTCAGTAAAAAGTTTGCATTAAAAAAGTCTCTGGTTGGCAACCCTGATTCACTACAGCAATGGTTTTATACTGTGCTTTCCCCACTCAGGGGTCTGCTACCTACCTCTATATCCTGATGCCCCTGATAGCACCCTGCTGCCACCCCAGCCCATTCCTCAGCTTTTCTCCCACTCACCCTCCCCCATGCTCTCAGTACAGACTGCTAAAGAAGCCTACCCACAACACAGAAGTATTTTAGGCAGGTGATGGGAATCAGTAGCAGCAGTAGCACATGACTCAAGGACCACATCTACATGAGATGCTGACTGCACAGAAGCCCATGACTACTGCGCAGTAACGTCACGTGGCAAAAAGTGTGATGTGGCACTGCTGTGCAATAGTTCTGCATGAAAAAGTAATTCATCTGCACTACTGCTTGTTTATACAAGTAGTTGTTACTAAACAGTAAATGACTGTGCAGTAACAACTGAGGAGTCAGTGTCTCATGTAGATGTGGCCATGGTGTAGGGGTCTATAAAGCACTGGGAGAAGGTTTCCTGCAGGGTGCTGTGCTCCTGGTTTGAAACCAGGTAGTGCTGCTGCTATGCTCTGTCCTTTAACACTGTAACCAACTTCTTTCTGACCAGGGATCTTCAATCAGCTCTGACTACCTACAGTGTTTTTGGACAGGTTTGGTTTTTTTTAAAGACTTTACAGACAATTTTTTTTAGCCTGAATTTTTACCAACTGTTTAAATTTATGGATAGTTGGCAACCCTGACAGTTACTTGCTAATGTTCAAGGTGTACTGGATAATTTTGGTGGATATTGAAGTCTTAGGCACATCCTGACACCAAAGCCACCAACTAGTTAGATTGCAAGTCCCTACCTGAAAGGGCTGGGGAGCCTCTGGAGCTTTTCAGTTAAACAGTAACTTGATTTTTTTTCTCCTAAACTAATTCTGATAAATGGCTGGGCTGATTTTGGTGAAGTTCTCTGACCTTTGATACACCCTTATCCCAGCTCTCCCCTCCCCCCATAAAAACGTCCTCAACCTAAGGCAGACATCTGTCATGGAAAATTTCAGCTGAAATGGTTAAAGTTTGACAAAATTGTAAACTTTTGAAAGCAGGATCTTATCATGGGTGATTATAGGTATCACAATTTCTGCCACTTATATTTGGCACATCCATCATTTATCAAACATCGCACTTCAACTTCCTTGATCTACCCATACATAAAGTATTTTTCTTAAAAATTTTTTTTTAAAGATCGTAGGTTCTCTGCGGCAAGGATCTCATATTCTTATTTTTAAAGTCCTCTTCTTGTGTTTAAAGTCCACACTTTTGGTGCTAATGAAAAAAAGGATTCCTCCTCCATCAGCATTACAGGATTAAAACCAGAAACAAATACTACCCTTAATCTTGTGATATCACAGTCCCTGTGCCAGAGGAACTGCCCCAAGGGTAACAAAATTAGAGTGAAAAGAACTGGCTTCCAGTGCTAAGGTTGACCTCATTTTTTACCTGTGCTCAAAGTGGGATGAGATATTCTGTCAAATAGAACCACCAATGGTGTCAACATAGTCATGGGCTTTGGAGCTATACAGAACGGGAAAGGGAATAGACATAAGGCCAGATATTTCCTCAATGGAGTAACTAAGTAGTTGTTTCTCTTCTGTGAGCTTTGTGTGATCTCCTGGGACAAGCTTGCCTGGTTTCTCAATAAAGATTACTAGCACCTGGAAGAGGATGACTGGGCGTTGGTGGAGATAATAAACAGACAACAGGAGCAGGGAGAATCCTTGCCAGGCTTTGTGTGTGCAACTGCTGAGTCCATTTCAGATATCCTCACCACCCTGCCCCACCTCACAGGTGCAGATGACCATGTACAAATAAGCTTAATTTGACTACTTTCCAAAGTCCACATTCCTCTTGGCTCAGCTACACCAGTTTTCCCATATAACCTCATCTTCCATTACCTCATGGCAGATAGCCAATTAGGCAAAGAAGTTGTTCCTCTAGACAACGTGGGAATAGACGTGGAAGTGGGAAGGAAATGAGAGTCAGATAGAAGCAAGAAGAAGAACAAGAAGAACAAGAAGGCATGCCTGAGTCTGGACCTTTGACCCAGAGACTTCCTACACACCCACTAAAAGACCAGGAGCTAGATCCTCAGTCCTACTAGGTTTTCTTTGTGCTACTCCCTTAAACCAGTATTAAATGGGAAATGGAGGGTTCCACCAGAAAAAGGGAAATCCTGGCCACTATGGGAACTTATATAAGTTACACTTTTTGTATGATTGGGCCCCTGAAAGCACTCTATAATTGTCATGTAACACACATGTATGACTGTAGAGTATTTTTTAAATGACCAATTGCACAAAAAAGTAACCCTCATCAAATCATGTATTAGATAAAGGCAGTCTGAAGCAGAGTGCCTTGTGTTTCCTCTTGAAGGTTAATTTTTCACATGGGGGGAGGAATGTCAGTGGGGGAAGGACGGGGGATGGAGCAACACGGAGCTGCCAGTTAGGGTTTGTCTGGCCTGAGCTGGAGCGGGGTAGAACAGAATCCCCTTGCCTTGTGCCCCCACCCCCCCCCAGCTACCCCAGTAGTGGTATTGAAGGGCACTGGACCACACCTGCAGGGCAAGGGGGCTTCATTCTACCCTCACCCCCCAGCTCCAGCCGGGCCTTTTGAGAGTGGCAGCAGTAGCTTCCAGCTGTTTTACCTGGCCTGACCTGGAGGGGGGTATAAGTGGGCCCAGCATGGCTCCCACCACTACCCTTGCTGGGATAGCTGGATAGGGGTCCATGAGGTGAGGAGGATCTGTTACACCATCTCTTCCTGCCCCTCCAGATCAAGCTGGGCAAATCCTAGCCAGCAGTTCTGTGCTGCTCCTTTTCCCCTCCCACCCCTGCTGACAGCCCCAGGAGCTGGGGGTGGGGGGAAGCTCCTCAGAAGCTGCTGAAGCACCCCCACCTGCTGGCCAGGGCCAGTGCAGGCAGGCTCAAGTCCCCCTATCCCAACAGGTGAACAGCTGTTGGGTCAGGGAGGGGTGGGGGGTCTAATTCATGGCACTTTATGTAAAGTGCCATGAGTTAGAGTGGGCCCTCAAACATCTGTAGGCACTCTATAAAATCTGCTTTATATCAGCCTCTTTTGGTCCTTCCTCCTCTACTCACCCTCCAGCTGATTTAGGTGATATGCAATAGACAGTCGGAGCTGGCATACAGCATAATCTGGTGATCACTGCATTCGGTTGGCAGGGCCGGATTACCCATAAAGCGAAGTAGGCACCTACCTGGGGTGCTGATGTACCAGGGACGGTGGCCACTGCCACCACCCACTAGCTTCCTTGCCCCGCAAAGGGGTGCCACTGTCCCCACCTGCCCACGTGCCATCCCCACCTCCCCGTTCTGTGTCTGGCCGCATGGCACCCCCCCTGCTCTGTGTCCAGATAGGCAGCGCTAAAGATCGTGTGCCTAGGGGTGCATGAGGTGTAAATCCGGCCCTGTCTGTCGGACATTCCAAGTTGACACAAATTAGTATACATTGCACTGGAAACTAGTTGGGTGCCTGATAGTCCTTACTTAACCCTGACCTGTGGAGAGCTAAAGATTGTGTCATGGCAGTAGGAGAGTGGAAGAAGCATTCAGACTTGTGACCTGTGGCCCTGGGGTACTGCGTACGATTAGCCCTTGACATTCTCCTCAGCAAAGATATTACAGCTTTCTCTGGCAATAAAGGGTAAGGGAGACTTACAAACTTTCCCAGGCATAGCCATTCAAGGGCCTAAGAAGGTGGAGTCTCACTTGTGCAATCTTTTCCTCGGTCCTTGGCTATCTTACAGGGTGTTTTTGAGGTAGCTAAATTAAGCCATTCAGACAAGTGCTACAAATCCTTCTTTACTTAAACACAGGAGGAAAAAAAAACCCAAGGCAAAACATGCACATCTAATACCTACAAAAACAAGTTCACTCAGTCAAATCACACTAATTTCCATAAGAACAGTGAAAAACATTGCTTCTGAATTAAGTTAATTTCCATGCCATTTCTCCTTTCAAATCCCAGCCTTTTTGGTTGAGTCAAAGCAAGTTATAAGATTTATTTTATTTTGACACATACCTACTTTTTTCCTGCACATTTAATGTTCAAGAACATTGGAAAAATATAGTTCAAGTTTTTGAAAGATATTACTTTTAGAGACCAATCCTAGAATATTACAATCCAAATGGTGAGACTTTCAAGAAGTTACGAGCAACTCAAAACAGGAAATTAGAATGGAAACCATTATGTAACATTAGCTGTAGAGGTCAGTGCTTCAGCTACTATAATTAGCCAAAAAAGGAATGTCAGAATTTGTGGTGCTTAAGGTACATCATATTTCATTTGGGATATTTAAAAACTATCCAAAATCTCCTCTCATTTTTAGTATATCCTGTGTATTTGGGCACAAAATAAAAACCTGAACAGATGGCATAAGAATGACAAAATGAACAGGAGCCTACTGCTGTTAGAGCCTATATAGATGGAAACTTATAGCTGCCAGTTTGGCTAAGCCTCAAATGTCCTAAAAACAGTGCAACTGGCTCAGAAATGAGTGGACAGTAGAGAAGAGTGACTGTAAATCACAGAAGAGCTAGTAGTGTAAATCAATGGCTGCATGACTCTGCTGAACCCTCACATAGAGGAATATAACATAGACAACAATAAGATCAAAATTATCACAAAAAAAATTTCTAAAGCAAAAACTTTTGGTTTTTGAGAGGGAACAATGATAATGAATATTATGTACACACAAAGCCAAAGTAAACCTATATGTGCATGCTCATTAAATCCCCTGGATTGGTTGGGAGGTTCCCCTCCTTGGTGGCTGAAAGGTTATTTTATTCTAACCCTGGGAAAAACTGTGACAATGTCCCTGTTTGTTTCTTGCTTTCAGGTCTCTAACCCTGATCGTATACATCCCAGTCTCATACAAATATGGCTAGAGTGGTGTTGACCAAGACAGATACATTAGGGTCAGGGTGAAAGATGAACCTAACAAAAGTTGAAGGGCAAAGCATATGGGGGAAGTTGGCGAACCTTAGAGAATAAGGAAGAATAGGAGAAAGCCAGAGAAGCATGATCTAACAACTAGGGATGAGTGAATCAGTTTGGATAAAATAAGAAACACTCCAAACCTGAGCCATTACCCATCCCTTAATTAAAAACCAAATCATTTTTTTTTAAGGGGAATGTTTGTTTTGTAAGGAAAACAAAACAAAAAAGCAACAAACCCCCAGCTATCTATAAAGCATGTTTCAGTGTACTTAAAAATAAATAAGAAGAAACCTAGTTTGCAAGTGACAGCAAGCCAAGTTTGGGATGATTTGTTTTTATTATATTTTTTTTAGAAGGAGCATTTATAAACATCTAAATATAGATTTGCTGCTCTGTATGTACAGTAAGTGGAACATTTGGTTGCACTGTGGTCATCTCAGTGGTATTAACCTGCAGTCTCGTGATTCATTATTTATAACAGCACTCACTCTGTGAGGTACCGGGTCACAGCAATCATAAAAATGCAAAAGTTTGTCGGGAAAGTTTTGATAAGACTTTTTTTTTTAAAGGAGGAACAGGAAATGTAGAGACAAAAAGGAAACATGCATTGGCCAACTGTAGGATGGCCATAAGCTGCCAGTATTGTGTAGCCATTAAAAAGCTAACAAAGGTTTATGCTGTTTTAGGTAGGGCGTTGTTAGCTGAGATAGGGAAGTGGTAGTATGACCTTGGAAGGCACCGGTAAGATCTCATTTAGAATAGAATCTTTTTTTTTCCAGAAAAAACATTCAGGAAAAAAGATTAATTTAAGCTGGTATAGGTGCAAAGAAGGTCTACTAGGCTGACTTGGGAAATGGAGTTGGAGAATCTATTTTATGACAGGAAATTAAAAGAGTTTGGCTTTTAAATTTCACAAAACAAAGGGTGAATGGGGATAGGATTACTCTTTATAAATGCATTAAGGGGAACATATCAGGGAAGGAGAGGAGGTATTTGTTAATGGTCTAGATTGGTACAAGATTCAGTGGGCACAAATGGGTATTGAACAAATTTAAACTGGAAATCAAAATGTTTCTAACTATTTCAAGAATCAAGTTCTGGAGTAGGGGTAAGGAATCTGAATTATTTTAAGATAGAGCTTCAGAAATTTATGAAAAGGTGTGGATGATAGGATGGGATGTTTTTGGAGTAGTGAGTAGAGCATGTGATTTGACCCTTCGTGTTTAGTATCCCCTTGTGGAGGTTGAGAGGAAATCTGATCTTTATTCAGGGTTGCTTGTGAACATGGGAAATGTCTGGTATCCTTGGGTTATCCCCATGGCTTGGTGGTTTCTTCTCAGGCTTTTCTCCTATTGGCACATTCTTTCCTATCATGCACTTCGTGGCTGTGGTGTACAAGAGTGCTGAAAATGGATGCTGTCGTAGAACATTTCGGACAAATGATTGCCTGCAAATAGAGGGGACTAGACTCAATGGTCTGGGGGGCCAGCTCACTGAGGAACAGTATAGAGCAACTGGGGACAAATACTTCATTTGGCAGGAGCTTCTCTAAGACCTCACTCATCCTCACAAATGGTACCCTTGGCCAGTGCATTTGCTGAGTGGTTGCACAGAAGCAGGTGTTTCTTAATTTCAATGAGGGCAAACGTCTATTGATTCCCCCCTGTCCATGATGCTCTGCAGCCTATTAATTTTAACCAGATCTGGTAATTTTCCCACACTAATCATCTAATCATTTACATGATTTTCCAAGTCATCTACTTTTCTTCTTAGTCCTTTTTGGTCTTAGCCTTTCTTTCTTCTACTTATCTTCCCTATGATCTATCTCACACCTCCCTTTAGCCTCCCTTGCTTTGCCTATTCCATTCCTTCTCCACCAACACCTATGCTATGCCAAACATCCAGGCTAATCATTAACTCCCCAAATTTAACTCAAAAGAGTTGGAAACAATATTTTTGTACAAAAAGCCATACATATGCTGCCAACCTCAAATAATCGAATGATCAAATGCTGTTGCAACTCCCAACCTTCCATCTCCCTCACTCTTGTCTGTTATGATAATGTGCAGCTAGAACTTGCATACGTTTTCTGAAATTAGATCGTTTAATAAAAATTCTGAGTTTATATTAAAAAATCTATGCAATTTCTATGGAAACTTGTTTCCCTTTCTGATCAGTTCTGCTGTTGGCATTGTATTCATATTTTGCTTTTAAATTTCTCAGGGAATTAATCTTTAATATCATGATTCATTATTATGAAAGATTGTAGGAACCAGAATCAAGAATCTCATTGCAGGCACTGAACGTACACAAGCGACAAAGAAGACAGTCCCTGCCCCATGAGACTGCCCGACTTCCAGACACAATACAACAGGTGGGTGAAGCAGATAGATAGGATGGACATGGTCTGGAAGGATGAGGTAACAATAACCCAGAACTTAACAGAAAGGCAGAATTTACAGCTTGCAACTTATGAAAACAATGACACTGCTATCTTCTGTAAGTTAGGTGGCTTGCACATATAGGGCTTTTAATAAATCAATAGTAAAATACACAATTATAAATAATCTAACAGTTATAATAAAGTCACAATTGTACCTGCTACACTAAATATATTCTAAGTAAGCAGAATGAGAAGCAGATGGGTTAGATAATGCACTGCTACTTGTATAGTGCAGGCCACAAATCCCTCTTGTGTTGCCAACACAAAAGCGATTCCCTGTTAGCAGACATAAAACACAAGATCTGAAGATAACCTTTCCCTATCTGTGTTTCACTAGCCTCTGCAGGCTGTAAATCCCTTTTGAGCTGCCAATACAATGATGGTCTTGCATGTCGTGCTTCAAGGAGAGTGACATTTCATCATCTGCCTGCTTGAGTTGCTGAATCAATGAAAAAATATTTTATAATTTATCAAGGCCACACATGGATAGCAGCACATGCTGCTAATGCTGCTCCTGCAATCTGCTAAAGCTTATCCACTGCCCACTCATACATTATCAGTAGTTTTCCCACGTATCCACAGTGCTTTGAATGGACCTCTCATAGCTCTCCCAGGTTTTTAGCCTGCACTGTTGTGAAAAGCTCTAAGATAATATTGGTGAAGGGAAAAAAAGGACAAGTTAGCATCTGCTACTGTGATGTTGCAACTACCCCAACACCCAACACTCCTGCTTTATCATTTCTTAGCATTATTTCTGGAATTAAGCAGGGACATTTTATATCAAGAATGATGGCATTCAGTGCTTTTTTCTTTATTTTCCATCATTCAGCTATATGTAAACTTTTCAAAAGCTTCTAAGTACCTTGGGAGCCTACCTCCCATTTTCAAAAGTGACTTTGTAATTTATGACCGAAAATCTCACTCATTTTTGAAAGTGGGATTTAGGCTTCTAAACTATTTAGGAACTTATGAAACATTTATCTTAGGTTAGATCTTCATCCCAGACTCTGTTGTCTGTCCTCTCTCAGAAACTGATGTGTTACATCTCCATAGCTGCTACTTACCCATTAAGAACTATATGTACACCACCTGACAAAATGAATATGAAATACTAAGACTTTATTGTACACACCCCGCATTCTGGAATCTTAATGCCACCATTTTTTTCGACATATGTTCCTTATATCAAAAATAGATGCTTGTTATTCATTACTCCTCTAGCAAACATCCAACAGATAAAATACAAGCCATGAATCACCATTAAAGAACCAAACCAATGATAGCCACTTTTCCCCCTACTCTCCATCAATTCATTGCTGATGATGGTGATGGATGAATTTAGTGGTGCTTTCCACCCCATCCCCAGTATGACATAGGGCACAGATGACATTATCAGGAAAAGTAGAACCAGTGTTTGAATCATGCCATCACTGTATCACTTGATATGCATCCGCCCCATCATTTCATGTGGTGTTAGGTTTTTGCAAATGTCACGAAAGGAAATAAGACCTTCATTCAGTCAATTGTCCCTCCTTCCAGCCAGAGGTTTTTGTTACTCTTCACCAGTCTGCATAACCACCACACCCAAAGTCATTGTTTCACCACTCTTACTCATTTTAGGATGTGGCAAGGAATCCAACTCTAGGTTTTGACCCCAATGAGGGTTGGTAAATTAAAGGTAAGGTGCGAGGAAAAGCTGAAGGCTGCAAGTAGAACTTCCAATTATGGACTGGCCAGCATCAAAGAAGTTGTACAGTCACCACCTGCACACAGATATGGTCTCTTGATAACAGCATGTTCTGTTCTCAGCTGCATCCCATGTAATAAGCTGAAGATGCTCTCCATGCTCTGACAAATGCCTTATGATGAAGCAAGCACATGACAACACATGATGAGGCAGATACTGAAAAATAAATCAGTTCCCAGGCAGTAACTGAGGGAACTCCAGAAGATAGTCTGGGAATAGGAAGAGGATTGTGGGTCTTCCTCCAGTAAAACTGAGAAGTATTTCTGCCAGGGAAATGTTGCTGTACAACAACAATAAGAGAGTTTCCCAAGAAATTATGAAATACAATAAATGTACTAGGTCATTGCTTGCCAAGCCAAAAACATAGGGGCAAGGACAGGGCTTTTTTCCTGAGCTTTTCTACTTGGATCAAACAATTCAACTGAAATGTAACCTCTCTGGCTTCATCTTCACACAGAAATGTTGTAGAGTTAACATATCAAAATATGCAGGAGGCAAGGATTTCGTAGGTGATACCTTTTATTGGACCAACTGCATCGTTGGGATAAAGAGGATTTTTTATAAAAAGCTCAGTGCAGAGGGGGACTATTGCATTGAATTCAGGATTAATTGCACCCAGAAGACATGCAGTTAAACACGACAGTCCTTGCTTATGCTAGGTCCCAGTGTATAACACTGTGTAAGCCAGGGATGGCTAACCTGCAGCGCGAGTGCCACAAGTGGCATATGTTGCTGCTGTGTGTGGCACATGCTGACTGCTAAGGGGAGAGGGCTGGGATGAGGCTGTGAGTGTAGAGGGGAAGGGAAGATTGAGGTGGGGTCTGCATTGCCCTCACTTACCTGCTCTGCTGCTCCACAGGGAACTTAGCCCTCCTGGAGGGCTGGATGGGAACAGCTCTGCACTACTTGGCTGGAGGGGCCGGTGCAGGAGTCAACTGCAGCTGGGAACTTATCCTCCTCAGGACAAGTAAGACTGACCACACTTCTTCTCTCCCCCTGCCCTTTGTCATCCAGCATGCCACCCCTTACTCCCCTCCTGCCACCACAGGGCACAAAACTTGTTACTTATTCCTCTACCCTAGTCCAGTTTAGCTTGGCAGACCCAGACCAGGACTTAGATCCCTTTGAGTCCAGACAGACTAGCCCCATCACTGTCCCATACCAAGCCCTTTATGCTGTGAGCTCCCAGAAACACAACAGGATGCACCTCATGCAGCTCCTCACACCCGGCTGCCACCCTGGACTGATACTTCTGTCCTGGATGGCCCCAGTTGCACTCAGATCCAGGGTCCCAACATCACTGCCCCACAGGTAGTGCTGACACCAGGATCCTATGGGGTGGCACTGCCCCAGAGGCAGCCCTCAGGATCACCTCATCCCAAAGACCCATTGAACTGGCTGGACCCTGAGGGTGCCATCTAGCTAGGTCCTGAAGGGACAACTGGAGGCAAACTTATTAAGAGAATTTCCACTAAAGAGCTGACCAGTTGGAAGGTGGGAGGGTGGGGTGGGACAGGCTTTTCCAGGAGACTCCAGTTACACCCTGCAGGCAGGCAGTTGTCCAAGGGTGCAAGCCACCCAACAGGGTCATGGGCTCTCAAGGTGCCACCTTATGAGATGCTGCAGATGCCAGCATTCTGCTCTGTCCCCTGGCCCTGCTTATTCTGTCTCATTGGGAAGCGGGGGTCCTGAAGCTGTCGCTGGGCACACAGCAAACCCATTACTGAAAGCATCTTTAGACACAGCCTTTAGACACATGCCTCAAATGTGGCTGTCACAGAGTGAAGACACTTGTTACAGCTGTGGTCGTAAAGCCATCTCTGCTGAGAAGGGACATGGAACCCCCGAGCCCTGAGACTCCCATTCTAAAGACCCTCTCCATGACAGTGCACAGCGGTGGTTTTTCAGGCCTCTTTAAAATGTTTACAAGAGAGGTTTTTGTTTTTCTTTCTAATTCGAAGCCCAAGGAAATTCAAAGAAATACAACAGGGGTGGCCAGCCCACAGCAGATGTACCAAAGGCAGGCACTGTGCTTGGCATGCAGGCCCCAAGTGTTCAGTGCCTATGGCTGCACAGAGTGAAGTAGCGACAGGACACTTTCACCAGAGGAGGTATCACTGCCAAAAAACCAGGTTCAGACTTCCCTAGCCTTCTAGCTACTACCAAATTAAGGGCTGTGGATCCCTGCTTGCCATATAAAACTGCAGTAGTTGCAGGGGCAGGAAAGAGCTAACTTGGCTGTGACACCTTTTCCAACCCCATCAGGTTGTGGGCTGTGGGTTTTTTTGTCTTCCTCTAAAGCAGGGACTGTGGTCTTCCAAAGCAGCAGACTGGGAAGAGGAAGGGGATCAGAGTGGCACTTGGTGAGGGTGTCAGGCTAATTTGTGGCACACCTGCCAAAAAGGTTGGTTCCCACTGAGTTAGACGGGCATTTGTAGAAGATGATTTAGATCCTTCCTTGAGCAGGGCGGGTTGGACTAGGTGGCCTCCTGAAGTCTCTTCCAATCCTACTTTTCTATCATTTTATGATCTTCCATGAGATAAAGTAGAAGTACTGCTGATTTTCAATCCCTTGTTATTTCAAAATGCAAGGCATGGGATTAGGGGACTTTTCAAAGCCCTTCAATATAATAAAAACTAGATGTCCAACTACTGTAATTTGAGCTTCACTCAGATCCTGGCAAGATTCCAGCTCCTCCTTTCCCTTGTTAAGATTTGTGTTTTGATTTTCAGAAGCTCAAGTACCTACACCAGCTTTTATGAAATATGAGGAAGGTTGATGCCTTTGAAAAATCAGGCCAAACTTTTTAGTCATTCTGTGACATTTTTATAGGTTCGTCTCCAACAGCACAACATAGGCATGTAATGGACTACAGAAGTAACCCAGCCTCTGCTCCTCAGTGCCCAGATACTCATCAGCACAGGTCCAGGGTTAGGAGATACAGCCCTCTAGCTGACTCTTCTGCAAGCCTTCCCATTCAAGGGCTATATGAAGACCCCAAAGTGACAAAAAGGGAGAAAAGAAACTAAGTTAAGGCAGCCAGAAGCAGGCCTCCCTTCCTTTGTGAGGCTTCTACACATCTGCAGTTCAGGTCTGCACCCCCCCCCAGGCACTCCCACCTTGTGTGAATTCTCAGGCAGTTGTTTTGAACATATGTGGTTACACAAATACTCTTTGTCTATAGCTGTGCTCCTTTTACATTTTTAGTAAAACAAAATGGGAAGGATGGAAGCTAAGGTCACCACCAACTGAACTGGACTTCCTTTTTTGTAAAGGTATTCCTTCATGCCTTGCAGGTGTTACAGGATGGCCCTCTTGAACCCATTCTTGCCTAATGTGGTTTTTGAATATCTTGTCACAGATGTGCTGAACTTTCATTGGGTAAGGGCATGACCACCCTTACCATTAGCTGTTGTACATGAGTCTCTATCATGCCAACTCTATACAAACAATCTTCAAAATAATATTGAGATTACAATTAAAAAAAATACTAGTTTTAAGAATATTTATAGTATTTGTTAGTAAAAGTGAAATACCATGTAGAAAAATAATTCATAACAAAACATAAACATTTATGGTATCAATTTGTATCAAATTGTTATTTGAAACAGCTCTTACAACTGGGCAACAAATAAGGCATCCTGAGGTCTGGTCAAAAACTTCTGAATTAAGACTGAATACCTGATATTTAAAACTCAGACCTTTACATCTGACAGCTTGTATTTACCTCTGAGTTTTTAAGTGGAATCAAATAGATGCCCTTAGCAATCAGCATACAATAACACAAATCATCAAATAAATTATTAATTAATATATGGATTTCAGGATGTTTTCTCAGACTTACAACAGAAGGAAAAGAAATTAATGCAATGTACACCACACGAGCAGCACAAAGTAGCCATCAGTCAGCTGAGGATATCAAGTGGATTATTTCTCTTTTGCTTAGGAACTTTTCCAGCATGTGGGCAACTCACTTCCCCCACTTGCAATATTAGAGGAAGGAGTAGGTATATCAAGGGAAATGTTGGAGCTGGGTATAGATATGGTAGAAAGAGAAGACAAGACAATGTAGTGTAGTGGAGATGCACAATCCTCGCTGGTACAAGGTCTGGTAACAAATGTCCAGATGCCCATGTGCAGTTGCCAAGATACACAGCTCTGAATCAGGAAGTCCAAGATGGCCACTTTGTTTACATTGAAAATAGTGATACTATGATAAACTTAAAGAAGATGTTAAGGGCTCAGTTCTTTATTGTGTCCCAGCTCAGCTCAGAAGCAGTGAAGAGAAGGGGGCTGTTGGGAATTCCTTGCAGATCCTTGAACGCATGCTCTCTGACTGCAGTTACAGCTACTCATACCACTAGTGTATGGCTCCTAATCTACAGTGGAAAATATTTGTTGGTATGACTGTATGAATAACCTTCCTACTGCAAAAGTGCTTCTGCCAGTATAGCTCATACCAACCCTCCCCCACAAGGCTAATAAGCTACATAGGCAAACAGCAGTATAACCAACATGTGTATAAATTGTAGCAAAAACTGATATCCCAAACCAGTTCTGCTGTACAAGGGAGTGTGGCCCTAGCTAAGTGATCTTACATAAGTAGTGGATAACTACAATGCATCTCTATTGTGGCACACCTCTAAGATCATCTCAGATCCAGGCCCTATACCAGGAACTGAAGAACAGTTTCTGCAGGAAAATACTGTATCTCCATCAGCTTAGTACCACCAAAGACTTCCCTTGTACTTGGGGAATTTTTTGCCAGCCTTTTTTAAACAGTTTCTGCCATTGTGTGCCATTTCAACAGTAGGTTGGCATGCTTGGACTGGAGAATCCAACTCCAATTCTATTCTTTATTTTCCTTCCTTCAAACAGGAGGAAGAACTAGGAAGATTAAAGGATTATAGATATGTGGTAGCAACTCTTTTCACTTTATGGGAAGAAGCATAAAAAGAAGCCATTATTTAACTCATTCCTTGACATTCCCTCTTGCACCCAATGTAAAAGAGGCTGTTGGAGTTGTTGAGTGAATGCTGTTATGTTTTATCTAGTTCATCACCTAAACTTAGTGATGGTCCATTTTGAGTTACTGGTACCCAAGACCAATTCTGGCACATTCTAGATATTTTTTAAAATACAGAGTATTAGACTCCATGTGCTATTGCTACTGTATTGGTCTGTTGGTGCAGCAGGCCTTTGTACACAAGAATGTATTAGGGATGCATAAACAGCCAGGTGATAACAGGGCATGCCTAGACAGCTCTGGTAGCTCTGATCCCCAGGTGTGATTCAATCTTCCCTATGACCATGAGCAGATCTAGGATTTTGAAAAGTGGGGTGCACATGGTGTGGGGCATCATCACATATAACACACCACATTTTTTGCCAGTTAAAGAGAAATTAGACATTTTACTAATATGCTAGGGGGCTAGCACTATATTATTCAGTTTAAGATCAAAGCAAAAACAAATATAACTATTGGAATGTGCACTAGTTTGGTAGATTATATACAAAGTTAAAAAAAATACAGAAAAAGACAGGCAAAAAAAAGTCAAATTAGCCAAAAGGTATTATGACATTAGTTTTGTAATCCTTTACATCATATTCAGATTTACAAAACAAAATCTAGCCTTCTTGAGCATCTCAAAAATGCCTCCAATACTTCACTGTCAGTCAGATCTACACCTGAGTTAAGGTTTTAAGCTAGAGCTAAAAACAGTCCACAGGACTGTGAAATAGAAGAGACACATTAACAGAAATGGCTAACAGACAGCAAAATTGCAGAAGAAAGGATAGTGTGAATAGTGGAACATCAAGACCATTAAGTGGGATAGATGGACATTAACACTTGTGGGGTGGAGAGAGATTAGCAGGAATCAGGGAGATGATAATGAATCATGAAGTCAATTGACTCACTTAGCATTGCCTGAATAGAAATGTTGCTGCCCTTTCCTGGTTGTTAGTTTTCAAGTTTGGGTGGAGCAAGAACGAAAGGGGTTGCAACTGTACCATTACATGTCCCCCCCACATCCTCCCCTGAGTATGCTTTATTTACCTGGAAGTCCTATACCTGGCAGAACTTGGCCAGACCCAAGGAGATCTTAGCCAATATTGTCACTGTATTTTATTGTAAATGTCGAGCTATTGGAAAACCAGGCATATAAGATGCATATATTTCACCTGAATATAAGGACTTAGCATGGTTTGATCATTTTTTAAATCAGTACATACTGGATTTCTTGCTTTCCAAATTATTAAGCATGCCCAGAATCCTCTTAAGGAGTGTGACACCTCATGTCTCACTTTATTTTAAGTAGAATTTTAATTGTAATCTTTATGACTATTACCAATAACAAGACAGTGATACAATTTTTTAAAGGTATGGGGATGGAAACCATACATAGCCAAGTCTACTCCATCACATCTGAAAGATATATTTTTAAATCTTTGGTCACTTTCAGTTAAGACATTGCTGCTTTTCCTGGCAAAACTCCACAGTGGTGTTAAAGCCATCAAAATTAGGAAAGTAGTACAAGAGATGAAACCACGTCCTTTCTGTTTGATGTTAATAAAAGATGCTTGGCTAAATCATTCTTTGCGTGGGTCTGAAAATCTCAATTATTTTTTGTAGGTACTATGACTATTTTTTTAAGGACTGCCAAAACAAAGCTTGTAATGAAGTGGTTAAAAATGACTCATTCAGAAGTGAGCCCTTGCCCACAAAAACTTTTGCTTCTCTGATTCAGTTAGCCCTATAAGGTGCACCTCTACTCTGATTTCTGACTGCCTCCAGATTAACATGGCTAACTACCTTGCTCTGGTTCAGCTGCTGATGCATTATTTGATTTTCTTCTCCTTGAATACGAATAGCTTGATTTCCAGAAGGACAGTACCTTGGATACTTATTTCATTATTTCAATTTAACTGAGTTTTTTGAGGAAATATTTGTTAATTTATGGCAATGTTGCTCTTATTTCCTATGAAACATTATATGCAAGCATGACATAGACTTTGTCCCGAGCATATTATCATAAGCAGTTCTCTTAGAGGATGACTATTTGACAAAATTATACCAAGGGGATTTTGATCTTCTTTTTTGTAGATCCTTTCGATTTGAAAGTGACTTAATAATCAATCGGTGCCATCAAATTTATTGAACATATAAATAAAGCATTTAAAATAATGAGTAATGACACCAAACACCTCATTCTCTTTAGTTTACATAATATTCCCAGATTAAAGTCTAAAACTAGAAATGCAATTGATTTTAGTGTTTATAAAATCCAAACAGTTTCAAAAGGAAGGGCATCTTCAGACGTTCACATTAGTTCTTTTGAAGCCTGAGACAGAAGTAAGGTGACTGATTTTCATATGTTCCAAAACACAGCTAAGTGGGTGCTTTTTGCCTTTCCATTTAGTGTGTGTAATATTTTGTCCCTGCTCTTCTGAACACCTTTGATCTGGATCTGTTAGCAAGTATCAAAGAGTTTACTTCCTTCAGGGCTGCAGGGAGAGGACAACGACACAATCTGTATGGCCTTGTAAAGCAGGATTCCAAAAGCTGGGATTCATACCGCTGTGATTAGCAAAGGCATTTCACTGTGTTAGAATTTAAAAAACAAAACCAAAACCAGAAACTCAACCTCTACACGCTTCTCTCCAAATCTGAGTGGCACTGTCAGTTGTGTTGTTCTGATTCTTAGAGACGTAGATTGAAAATGATATTGCTTATTATTTTACTTAGTAGGGAAAAAATAGTGACATGACATCAGTCGATGTAAATGCAATGGTAACTATGACTAAATTTTTACAGTTAACTTAAGAAAATAATTTAGCTCTGATTCCGAAGGGCTTGTTATTTTATACTGAGGAAAAGAAAAATGAAATCTATATATAGCAAACAAAAACCGTAGAACCTGTGCGCCAAAAATATTGACTGCAGTACACTGCATTTCTTAAGCATGTAATGAGGTATGATCTTATTTCTGCAGATATGCTGTACTATTTTGCCTAAAAAAGACAACGTGCTGTTGTCAAAAACACAATTCAACATAATTATTTAGGATCTCTTTTGTAAAGGATCCCATTAAAGGCAACACAAAAGCAGAAGAAAAGCTATTATTAAGTATGTGCTTTTTGTCCAGGATTTTCTTTTCTATACTGGAGTCAATTTGGCAGGATAAGAATTTTTGCTCCCACCATATTTTTTCAAAATAAGGCTGAAATATTAAAAGCAACTTTTTTCTGACTGAACTATTAACAGGATTCCACATTGCTCTTTAAACATCAGTGTGCTTCTAATGACTTAAAAATTGAAATTTTTTTACTGAAAAATCGAAAGAAAAGAATAGGGAACTAGAATCAACATTCTGATTCACCTGAGCTTATACATTAAAAAGATGTGATCAGGTGAGAGAAAACAACCATTTTATTAAGCAGTGATTTATGCAGATGTGATTCAAATAGCAATGAATTCCCTCCATATTAATTGCATATACAAAAATACAGGCATAGGGTTTAATGCATATATTATGCTGTTCATGACCTACCCTTCTATTTCAAATAGCAGGTATCCAGCAAAATGATCTGATGAAGCTCCATTCTCATGGCACTATGGAAAATGATTCAAGTAAATGGCTCAGTGGATAAGTCCAATTTTGCCTCATTGTCTGTGTTCTGACTCCAACCTTGTATAATATTTTGGAGAAAGTTATTCCTTTCTGTACTGAGCAGAGTAAATATTTTGTCAGTTGTTAAGGATGAGCTAAAGAGTAAGACCCAACAGTGTATCCAAATTCAGCAGCAGGACTTGGAACTGCTTTAGAACTTTTTCCAGATTGTGATCTGTAATACATTTCAGAAGCCAGAAGAAATACCAACCCCTGGACTATTAAAGAAAGGCTGAATGAACCCTTTTCAGAGCAATGAAAATGTTTTTCCACAGTTTAAAAAAAAAATAATTAAAGCTAGTGGAGAAGGGGTGGGTGGCAAACAGAAAAAAAAAGTTTCCTTCCTTAATGTTCCATTGTATGGCATCTTCTCAAGTGAAAAACAATACTTGTACCACACGTAAATCTTGTCAAGGAGAGAAACTTTACTGAGAAAAGCCAAAAAAATGAAAAGGTCACCGATAATGTAAGTTTCTAAAACCAAAGTAAATATATATATAATGGACAAATGCATCTAAGCACAATGTCCCATCTTGAATGGAAGGAACAAAACGTTGTCAAATATTATAATACCAGAGCTGCTCAGTTAGGTTGAATCTGGCTGACATTGGAAGCCCTACAAGATACACTTTTCCTGCAATGAAGAGTTTTGCAAATATTCTTTCATATCTTCAGGGTAAAAAACCCAAAGGAATTCTTTTCAATGTGATTCTTAAAAAAAAACAACCCTCCACTAATAATTGTGAGGACCAAAGTAATTACTGAAAACTATGTGCAAGGAGGTGAGGGGCTGTGTCTTAAGAACCACTGCGACACTCTGACATAGCAGGACAAAATTACAGACTTTCTCTCCTCAAAGAGGACTGTGATGTACAAGAGACAGATGAGTTTTAAATCAGGACTCATTTCAGGAATATAAAATTTAATCTGTGTTGTAACCAAGTAATCATTACAAGTAGTGATCACTAAAAGTGAAGTCCCCGTTTGAGCTTAAGATGCATTTGACCTGTAAATGACTAAGCAGAGAAAAGAATGAAACTGAGTATTGGGGTATAGAAAAAAACAATTGTGAAGCTCATCATATAACCATAACAGTGTCCCTTAAACCTCTCTTTTTAAAGTTATCTATAATGTTAGACCATCTGAGAAATGGTCTGTATTGTGGAAAAGAAATAACCAGAACACTGCAGGTCACATTGGTGGTGCTCTGCCTAGGATCAGCAAAGAAATACAACTCATAGTAAAAGCATATTACTTTTCAAGAAAAAGTTCATCCTTATTTAATTTTGTTTAAGGTCACGTTTTAGCAAATCTGGTTTATTTTTTTTAATAGACCTGGCCTTAAAGAAGAGGTCATGTTGCATTTTTCATAGCAAGGATTTTTTGTACCAATCCTAAATTTCAACTGAGAATGTAAAGACTAAAGAAACTGAAGAAAAAGAAAAAAGGGACACACAAAGAGACGCAGACAAAAATTTGAAAGAATGACTGCCATTAGAATAACTTCTGTAATCACTGATTGATTTTTGCTCCCATTCTCTCAAAAAGCAAACAGAGCTAGCTCTAGAGTGAAGACAGCATTGAAGATCTGCTAGAAGGACTCAAAGGTGGTCTTACTTGTACATTATGCCTCTGTTTTAGCATGTTGCCTGTGGCAGCAGAAATATCTCACTCAGTGGCTACATCTTCGTGAGACACTGACTGCACAGTCGTTACTGTGCAGTCATTTAGTACTTGCATAAACAAGTACTAATTGAGCAGTCATTTAGTACATGTGTAAACAAGTACTAAATGACTGCGCAGTAACTGGAGTGAGATCATAAGACTCAGTGTTCTGCCCTTCCGGTTTATCAACCGGAGCTTCATTCAGTGTCACACTACATCTTAAAGATTCGGAAGAAACTAGTTCAACACTCTTTGATATGAGCACAGATCTATTTTGCTTCCTAACAACTCCTGATAAAATTAACCTATTACTTTAAGAGTTGGATCTATTTTTCTTACCTCAGCAAGTTCATTTCCTCTCTTCCTAACACTTCCTTCAGCTTCAGGTACGTTGACTCAAATAAATTAAACTAGGGAGTTGAGTACAATGTAGGCAAGTGCTCTCTCTTGTAGTGGTGTCAAAGGTTCCTCTTCCATCTTCCCCATCCCCCTCTATTCATATCCTCTGTGTCCACTCTCCATTTTGTTATTCCTCTTAATACCTAACACCAAAAACTCTCTTTTCTTATTCTATCCCACCCCCAACACCAGTTTTCATCATTCCCTTTCCTGCCAGTGACTATGTACTCTACCTATCCTAATTTTCCCATATGCCAGGAGCTCTGTCCCTCCCTGTTCTCATCCTCCCCCATAAAAGGGTCCTATATTCAGGCCTGTCCCTGGGGGGGTAGGGGGGGGTGAATCAGGATGAGTGCCCCGGGCCCCGTGCTTTGGGGCCCCCGTGGACAGTGCTGTATAGACCCTGCTGCAGCCCTGCTGGTGCCAGCGCCAGTGGCTTTTGTGGGCGGTTGCCCCATCTCCCTGCCCCCCCCCCCAACACTGCCGCTGGCTTCTGCAGGTGGTTGCCACCCCTACCCCAGCCCCACACAGGCTGATATGCCTCAGGACCCGCACACCCCTAGGGACAGCTCTGCCTATATCTCCTCCAAACCCAGTGTACTGTGTGACTCCAATTCACCCCACTCATACCATGGACTCTGTGTGCTCTTCCCTTCCCCAATATGGCCTCCTATTTCCAGGGCTCTGTACATCTTTCTTGTCCCCCTCTCCACAGTATTAGGGTCCCAAATTCTCTTCTATGCCGGCAGCTCCCTACATCCTCTTCCCAGCTCCCTGCCTTCAATGAATCTTTCTTCTTACTTGAAGGACAGGCCATTCAGAACTAAGATGGGGGTTGCTGTTATGCTGGGTGGTGAGTCCATCAATCAGTTTGTTGATATGCAGACAATTACTGACTGTGGAAACCCTGATATGTGAACTACCCAGGTATGTGGGGGGTCTCTGAGTCAGATGCAGAATCCCCAGTAATGGCATTATTGGTAGAGAAATGCTGCCCAGTTAAATGGCTTGCTTCACTCAGCCAAAAAAACTGCCATTGACTTTGGGGCACAGGGGAGAGTGTAAAGAGATGATATACATGGATTGTGTGGTCTTTGGGCAGGATGTGGCTTTTATTCTGTTTCTACAGCACTCACTAATTGCAGTCCTAGTCTACAGCTTTGAGTCCACAATACAAATAAACAACAACAACAAAAAGGTCTGCGTATGAACTGTGCATCAGATACGTAGATGTGCTACCAAACTATGTGCAGGTTCATAGAAAGCTGGTTAGGAATCAGACATGGCACATGCTATTTCTCCACTACTCTCTAGCCAAGCTGGGTGGATAGGAAACTGCTGTTTATCACCTTTCAGGAGCAGTCAGAATTATGTAGCCAAAAAAAGACAAGAAAATCTGAGCAGATAATCCCAAGCACACTTTGTCAGGCCTGAAAGACAGCTGAGAGAGAAAGAAAGCAGAACTTTAGGCCCACAAATCTAGGAACTTTATTCAGGCCCTTTGTATTTGAGCGTGATGACAAACAATAGAACTGATTAAAAATACTGAGTTGAGGAGTCTGTTTGTTTAAAAATATTCTGGAAAATTTCTACTGAATAAAGTATCTTTGTATTGTGAAATGGGCCTGAGATGAAATGGGCACGACAAGTCTCTCACTGGGGTTGTAGAGAGGCAGCAGCAAGGCGCCAGACTTCCATGCGTAGATCCTGAGGTGGTGCAGAGTCACTTGGAAGAACTGGATGCCTTTAAGTCGGCAGGCCCGGATGGGCTCCATCCCAGGGTGCTGAAGGCACTGGCCGACGTCACTGCAGAGCCACTGGCGGGAATATTCGAATGCTCGTGGCGCACAGGCCAAGTCCCGGAGGACTGGAAAAGGGCTAACGTGGTCCCCATTTTCAAAAAGGGGAGGAAGGAGGACCCGGGCAACTATAGGCCGGTCAGTCTCACCTCCATCCTTGGTAAAGTATTTGAAAAAATTATCAAGGCTCACATTTGTGAGAGCCCGGCAGGACAAATTATGCTGAGGGGAAACCAGCATGGGTTTGTGGCGGGCAGATCGTGCCTGACCAACCTAGTCTCTTTCTATGACCAGGTTACGAAACGCCTGGACACAGGAGGAGGGGTGGATGTCGTATACCTGGACTTCAGGAAGGCCTTCGATACGGTATCCCACCCCATACTGGTGAACAAATTAAGAGGCTGTGATGTGGATGACTGCACAGTCCGGTGGGTGGCGAATTGGTTAGAGGGTCGCACCCAAAGAGTCGTGGTAGATGGGTCGGTCTCGACCTGGAAGGGTGTGGGCAGTGGGGTCCCGCAGGGTTCGGTCCTTGGACCGATACTCTTTAATGTCTTCATCAGCGACTTGGACGTGGGAGTGAAATGTACTCTGTCCAAGTTTGCAGATGACACAAAGCTATGGGGAGAAGTGGACACGCTGGAGGGCAGGGAACAGCTGCAGGCAGACCTGGATAGGCTGGACAAGTGGGCAGAAAACAACAGGATGCAGTTCAACAAGGAGAAATGCAAAGTGCTGCACCTAGGGAGGAGAAATGTCCAGCACACCTACAGCCTAGGGAATGACCTGCTGGGTGGCACGGAGGTGGAAAGGGATCTTGGAGTCCTAGTGGACTCCAAGTTGAACATGAGCCGGCAGTGTGACGAAGCCATCAGAAAAGCCAATGGCACTTTATCGTGCATCAGCAGATGCATGACAAATAGGTCCAGGGAGGTGATACTTCCCCTCTATCGGGCGTTGGTCAGACCGCAGTTGGAGTACTGCGTGCAATTCTGGGCGCCACACTTCAAGAAGGATGCGGATAACCTGGAGAGGGTACAGCGAAGGGCAACTCGTATGGTCAAGGGCCTGCAGACCAAGCCCTACGAGGAGAGACTAGAGAAACTGGACCTTTTCAGCCTCCGCAAGAGAAGGTTGAGAGGCGACCTTGTGGCTGCCTATAAGTTCATCACGGGGGCACAGAAGGGAATTGGTGACGATTTATTCACCAAGGCGCCCCCGGGGGTTACAAGAAACAATGGCCACAAGCTAGCAGAGAGCAGATTTAGACTGGACATTAGGAAGAACTTCTTCACAGTTCGAGTGGCCAAGGTCTGGAACGGGCTCCCAAGGGAGGTGGTGCTCTCCCCTACCCTGGGGGTCTTCAAGAGGAGGTTAGACGAGTATCTAGCTGGGGTCATTTAGACCCAGCACTCTTTCCTGCTTATGCAGGGGGTCGGACTTGATGATCTATTGAGGTCCCTTCTGACCCTTACATCTATGAATCTATGTCTAGCTGTTCTCTTAGGGCTTATTAAAGCAAGAACAGAAAGCAGCTATTTTAAGGTTGTGATCATACAGGTAAGCAACAAAGGGCACATCTACACAAGACTCTATGTTGCTGTGGCAACATACTATGGCGACGTAGCATCGGTAGGCACAACCCGTGATGCCATAGCTATGTTGCCGTAGTGACGTGCTCCCTCGCTATAGCGCCTTGCTATGGTGACACAGTGGCTAAAGGTAACCATGCACCACCAGCACAGCACAGTCACAGCTGCTACTGTGATAGCACAGCAGCAACAGTGCCACAGGGCACATGTAGACATACCCAGCATGGAGAGAAGTCAAACCTATGATCTCTCTTTGCTGTTGGTCCTCTATGACCTAGTCTCGTGAATTTGTATTTACATTTGATATCAATACAGCTCTGCTGATGAAGAGCAGCTGAACCTCTTCTCGGGGGATCGTGGACTTTTTCTTAATTGAGAGAATTCTGGAGCACCAACCAACAGGAAACAACACTTCAAATACACAGTGAGCCCAATTTTGAAGTCCTTTTCTAGGGTGCTTGCCCAAAAAAAACCTCATCCTCAATGCTTTCAGCAATAGAAAGCCTTTCCTTATCCTTTAATTTTCTAGTGATAACTGGTTTTTCCTTTCTCCATCTAATGGTGCTCTTACAGAGCCAGTTCATTGTTGTTAAAAGTGTTGCACCTACCTCAGAATCTGTCAGTACCACAAATAACAACAAGAGCAGGTGGGGGTATTTTTTTCAGCTACACTTTGATTTTAATTATTCCTTAGTCCTGCGAAACAGAAGTTTTAACGCCTAATGTACCACTGCAAAGGAATTGCAGTTAACACAGTCAGAGAGGATGCAATATGTTGTACTTCTTTTCTCCCTGCCTTTCTCCCCTCCCCTGAAAACGTAAAAGAACTCCTGCCTTTCCTTCTCCACTGCGAACATTTACAACACGACTGCCGGTGTAAACCTTCCTAACATTTTAAACAGGCCAAAGCCTTTCCTTCGTCTGTCAAATTTGTCACATCTAACAAAAATATCATGGAGCACTTATGGTATTTAGGCATGTGCTTCCAATTATTTTCTTCTAGTCCTTCCCTTATCTAAAATTGGAAAATTCATAGTATCTGAACAAAAATACTCTGCCTCATAGCTTATCTTTTCACTTTCCTGCTGGACCGAACAATTACATCATAAGTATTAATTTTTATATGTGAAAAATAGACTCCATTTACGTTTATTTTGGATATAGATGAGAACGGGCAAATTCTTACAAATCAATCAATGGTCAAGTAAATGCTTAGACAAAAATATTTAGAAAGGCAGTGGGGTAGGGCTGTGGGTGTAGGGAGAAAGGAGATGGATTTCCCCTGAGTAAAGGGATAACCCTTTATTTATGATCCCTTCCTATTCAGGGTCTGGCCAAACCGAATCTGCACTGTGTACTAACCACGAGCCACACTTCCAAACCTAGCCAACACCCAAGCTTCCTACCCTCATCATTTTCTTGAGACACTTCTTGGACATCCCTTCCAGGATATAAACACATTCTAATCACTGGTTCAGCAGAACTGCACCATTTCTGGGATGTTTGACAACCTAGGGTTTGGCAGTGTGTGTTTTTTAAAGAAAACAGAAATAAATATGTACATATCTTCTGCAATTATCTTACTATAGCTCCAGATCCATAGAGAAATTCTCCAGTGTATCTTGGATAAGATGGAAAGGAGATCTAATGGCCTTGTTAACATATCCCAAATTTATTAGAAAACATTTAAAAACTCTGGTTAGTGATTATAACGGTAATCTTTTTAAAGAAAAATCTGTGAACACGCTGCTTAAACAGCTCAGCTACCAACAACCCTCTGACTCCTCTGAAGTTAATGGCAAAATCTTCACTGATATCAATGGAGCTCAGATTTCACCCCCTAAATCAAATAAGAAACATTTATCAAAGAGAAAAAAAAGTGGTAATAAGTTTTGCAGTTTTGTATGACAGGGTGTAACAGGGAGCCAGGGGCTCCTGTTATTTAAGGGAGAGACTACAGCAGAAAGAGCCCCAGGCAGTTGGGGGTTAGCTGTAGTGTGGGGAGGCAGCAAGGAAACAACTGCAGCATAGGCAGTGATTTGGCCATGAAGGTGAGGAGACACATGCAGGTGGTTAAAAGGGCAGCTGACTGGAAGGGGGAGCAATGCAGGAGATATAAGCCTGAGGCAGGGCAGCCTGGGACCTTGCAGGGAGAGGAGCTCCTGTCCGATAAGACCGGTGGGGAATAGGAGCTTCAGGCCACAGCAGGTACTCCCAGGGCAGAGAGAACCAGAGAATGGGAAGGTGGCCAGGCAGTGGTATAATGACCCAGGGGGTGGGCCTTGAGTTTAAATTAATTGCTTGTGGTTTTTTTTTGTTCTTGTCTTATGCTGGAGGACTAGTGTAAGGGGAGAGCAATTGATATTCCTTGACTTCAGCAAGGATTTTGACATACTCTCTCACAATATCCTCCTCAACTAGCTAAGGGAATAAAGACTAGACAAAAGCACTGTAAGGTGGATATATAACTGGTTGGATTGTCATGCTTGGAGAGTAGTTGTCAATGGTTCAATGTCTAGGAGGTATCAAGGGGGGGTTCCCCAAGAGTCTATCCTATGTCTTATATTGTTTAATATCTTCATTAATGATTTGGACCATGGGATTAAGCGCTTGCTTAGCAAATTTGGTACAACATCAAGTTGGGTGGAGTTGCAGACTGGGGCTTGAAACCAGAATGATCTGAATAGACTGAAGAAATCCTTCACAATCAATTGGATGAGATTCAACAAGGGCAAAGTCTTGCATTTGCATGCATAAAAACAGACTGGGGAATGACTAGCTAGACTGCAGTACCACTGAGAAGGACCTGGGGGTTATAGTGGACTATAAACTGAATATGAGCTAACAGTACACTCTTGTTGCAAAAAAAGCCAACAGCGTACTGGGTTGTATTAGCAGAAGTGTCACTTCCCAATCAAGGGAAGTGAGTCTTCTGCTCTATTCAGCCTTGGTGAAGCCTCACCAGGTATACAGTGTCCAGTCTCATTGGAACAGGTTACCTATGGAAACTAGAATCTCCATCCTTGGAAATTTTCAAGGGCAGGTTAAACAGACACCTGGCTGGGATGGTTTGCAGGGATGATCCTCCCCCTAGCAGAGGTCCCTTCCAGCCCTGCTTTCCTATGATCCTGTGATTTCCCTCTTTCCCTGCCCATATGTATGCTCTAGTACAGATCTGTCAGGAGTCACTCCCTCCATATATGTAGCAATCTGGGAACTACATGACTGTTGGAACTACATGGCACCTGTGAATGCCCACCTGGTTGAGAACCTGTATCATTTACACACAGACACCCCCCTCCCCCCGACCTACCTGCCATGATAAAGGTATTTCACTTCAAAGAACATAAAACCAGTATTAAATCATTAAGACTGATTTTTTTTTTCACTTTGTATTTGAGTTTCCTTTACTCTTCTTTTCCTTCATGCCATATCTAAACTTGAAGACTTCTGACTGCAAAAAAAACTCTGTGGGGGCAACATTAAATTACGTTTTTCCTTTTCAAAAGCATAATTTAGGATTGCTTTCAAAGTTATCTTGAACAGACTATGGTAACTACAAACTTAGGACCCTGCCAATCAGAAATGCCTCTCACTGGCTTACCTTCTAAAGAGCAATGGGATGCTCTTTAGAAAAATTAAAGATAGGCATTTAAACTAGTGCCAAAATTATTTTGACTCATGTTCTTTCTAGAAGCAAATGCTCAAGTAGTCAACGGACTAGTCGGTCTGTGGTGCCTACTTTCAACTTCAAACAAATTTTATTTTTGTGTCAGAATTCCAGTGGTCAGTGAATTCCAGGAAACCACATTTAACAATTCTTATGAAACTATATACTTCCCTTCAAAATGTGTAACAAGCACCATTTTTTCCAGTATAAAAATGTTATAAACAGAACAGAAATTGGCTTAAAGTGCGTGTGTGTGTGTCTGTGAGAGGAGCCCCAGGCAGACATTACATTTAAGACATGATTATTCAGTTAATTGCATCTTAAAGTGTAAACTAGCCACATGTTCAGAGGAGTTAAA
The DNA here is from genome assembly GCF_030867095.1 of Alligator mississippiensis. NCBI lineage: Eukaryota > Metazoa > Chordata > Crocodylia > Alligatoridae > Alligator > Alligator mississippiensis. The sequence continues at coordinate 123,642,633 of NC_081824.1, read as the reverse complement.
TGGGAAACCAGCCACATAGATATTATCCAAAACATGTTGCAGTTGTGTCTTAAACTGAACATGTAGAACAGTGGGTAGCACTGGGGTTTCCAACTATTCCCAGTGCCACCAATCAGTTGATTGTCAGAGGGCAGTGACCATACTGGGGCTAAAATGCTGAGTGAGGTCCCTGCTAGCTGACAGCAGATTGGGACTGCCCTGGAATGGAGCCCAAGCACGGTCCTGAACCTGTTGATGATCAGCTGGTTCTGGCAACCCCATGGAGCTTGAACTGGCCCCATGGGTCCCCAGAGAGAGCCAAGAATCAGCTGATTGTCAGGCACCCAGGATCATCATGGCCTGACTGGGATTTGATCCCTGATCCCAAAACTACAACTTCGTTCACACATGTGGTATGGCAGGGGGTAGCATTGTTGGTACTGACTCAGATCTCATCATGCCTTCAAGGCCAGGGACAAAAATTACACATAAACGGGTATAAATAATCAGAAACTGGTTCAAATCTGTAACACAACAGAAGTTTGGTGCATGTAAACCACTTTCAAAATAGCTGAAACTGTTTTAAGATAAATCTGGAGTGATGTAGTATCAGACTTATCTGATATTAGGTTAAATCAGTTATTGAACTTCTGTCCCAGATCCCCTCCAGATTCAAGTGAACTCAGTTCTCTAGCATCCCAGGATGCTTTGCACCTGCCCCACAAACCCTCTCTCATAGGGTAGGTGGGCTAGCCTTGGCCCAAACTATCTGCTCAGCTGAGCAGGGAGCTGTGCTCTAGCGCCCCCTGGATTCTTGCCTAGGTGACTGCAGACACGTGGCTGCATTTTGAAATCAAAAGTGAATGTCTGTTCACTTGCTTATTGGTTCAATCTACACAGCTTAGACTAACCTGCAAAGATTGAATTGATTCAGCCTTGGGCTTTTTGGCTGTCTGTACTTAGCCCAAATGAACATCTATCATCAGCCACAGATTATGAAAAGCTGTCTCTCTGATTCAGCAGGTACTGAAAAGTTCTAGATTTGCAAAAACCTACAAACACAAACCAAGACCTTTTAAAATTAAATTCTAACATGAGTGTTCAAAATAAATAATGATAATAAACCCTTCTGTTAAGCTTGAGTTAAAGTTGCAATTCTACACGAGTAACTTAAAGAACTTTCAGGGTATTTACATTTGCTAGTCATGTTGGAAGTGTAAAAAAACAGAAAGGTGGGAAATTTTTGACTCAGGCCAAACTTAAAAAAAAAAAAAGGAAGTACAATCACACAGGATCTTTATACTTCAGCACTGCACTTCTTGCTTCCGTGTTGGCTGTAAACCAGCTGGTAGTAAGTGGTCTGTTGGGTGGAAAAGAGCATAAGCTTCCTATGATTTCTGATGCCCTTAAGTAGGTAGGTAGGTAGAGGCAGAAACCTGTGTTATCAAGAGTGTGTGTTTGGCCCTTTACAGCAGAACAGAAAAGTCTCTGAGGCCTTTCTATGGGCTGTATCTTAACTAAAGCAGACCTGCGGGACCAAAGAAAGAGGAAGTGGTCTGGGGTGGCAGTTTGTGGTTTGGGAAAGAATCCAGGTTGCTGAATTCATGTAGGGCTTGGGACAGGGTTTTGAGTGTGGGTAGTGCAAGGCTCCACTATATCTCAGCAGGAAGGAATCCTGGAAAATGTAATCCCATGATCTCTTGGGATTTGTCGAAAAAGCATACTTGGAGAGACAGCAACATAGAAACAGGCTCCTCCTTACCAATTCAGGAGAGTGGAGAGAACTGGAAATACTGTTAATGTCACCATATCTAACTCATTTGGCTTCAAGTGCTATCCTCTGGGGAGTGGCTAGTAAGCCACCTCAGGAACACTTGGGAGCACAAAATCTTGTGGGCAGGCCATTTTTAACTCTATTACAAGTCTTTTCAGTTGCTTGTTTATTTGTTTAGCCTTTACTGCTAAAACTCTAGGGACGGAAATCCCGTCAGAGAGGAGCTGAATTGCCTGTTTTTAAAGTAACTTAATGGCCAGGGCCTCAAGGGAAGATTTGCTGGAATAGCAAATACAGTGGTAATGGATTCCAATGGATTCCAGACAGTGAGGTAATTCATAATGCTAATGCAAACCCCTCATCTCTCTATACAGCCACCCTTTCCTTACAATGTAAGAAAATTATCCACTTAGGACACACATCATATTCTACAGTGACCACATGAGTCAGATACCCTCAACTCCCAACTAAAATGTACCATGCCAGATATGTATAACTTTGTAACATGTTGCCTAGACCTATCTGCCCCTTAAGTATCACCTCCACAGTCACAAGCTATCTTTTAATGCACTTTTAATCACAAGACTAATACACAAGAACATCTTATAAGGATTTAAAGCTGAAAGGGACCATTTTGATCATATTGCCTGCCCTTCTACAATAGAGTTTCAAACAGTAACTCCAGGAAATGCAGGAATCAATCTCTATATACATGCAGGAATCATCCTCTATGTATGTATATATGTACACTATTGAGCCCCATAATGTGTGGTTTAACTGAAGACCATCTTATATTTATCCTCCATGTGCACACACATGACTTATCCATTTCCCCTTCACTAATGCACTAATCCCAGCATGCTCCCTGTGGGGTAATTGACAGTGCCCCCCATCCCAGCTGTATGGTAGTAACAGAGTTACTCTGCGGTCTAAGAATTTCCTAACCAGGGCTTAGGTTTAAGCAAATTTGAGAACTCTCTTGCCTCAGAAAGCCATTTTTTAAATTTATTTTGGGTTTAATTAACCAACTCCCTCCAAAATGTCAATCCCGTTCTGGTAACTTACTATGCCTAGTTTATTGAAAGCTTCTATGTTTTTCTTTTATTTTGCATGAGGAACTAGCAAGAAGCTGTGGGTTCTTTAGAAAGTGAGTGGATTTATGTGAAGGAAGAGCAGTAACAAAACCTCCCAGAAAACTTTAGAACATGTTGCCTAAAACCAATATTTTGCAATACAATCCTGTAATATTCATTGGCTGAGTTTGCATCACAGCTAGAGTAGCTACATGGTCACAAATTGAGTTAGGTTACAAAGTTTCTGTCAGAATGATTTCTCCAACAGAAAATACAGTTTAAGGAAACAATTTCCCATGGAAAATGTTTTATTTTGTCCAAGTCATTCACTTCTCCACTAGGAAAACCAAAACGATCTTTTTCAAATTAATTCAACAGTATACTACGTTTATGAAGCATGACCTTAGGGGATCTGTAGGTTGGGGTGCTCAATGTTTCCAGTCTCTGCATTGGGCTAAGCCTTACGGATAATCTACATTTCTCATTATGCAATGCTGCTTCCCTTCATAGCGAGTGGTGTGGAGCATCAGTATCATACACTTAGAGGTATAGCCAACAAGTACAGTAAAAGCTCTGTTATCTGGCATCCCCCGGGAATGGGGGATGCCAAATAACAAAATATGCCAGTTAATTGAGCGGCCCCAGCCGTCGCTACTCCTGTTGCGTCTGAGGTGTCCCTCGGTGGGCACTTCCGGTCTAACTTTATCTTACAAGCTGGTACGCTGGTTAGTGAAGCATGCCAGCTTATAAGATGCTGGATAACAGAACTTTTACTGTAATTCCAATATGCAGAAAAGAACTGGGACATCAAATCAGAACTACAGCTTTCATGAGGCAATGTACCACAAAAAGAAATGCACTTTAAGGTTGAACTTGTGAAAAATGAAATATTTTGCCAATTCCAAACTGAAAAATTTCAAACCATATTTTGCTGTTTCCACTTTTTGTCTGTGCCAAATAAAAAAGGTTAATATGATCTGTACTGATGAGATGAATACTGCTGTAAAAAGTGAGAGACCTCAGAAGCATGGTATTTTGAGATGACAGATGCTAGGCACAGACAAAATGTTCAAAAAGACCGTGTTATCAGTGTTATGTATTGTTGGCTTCTTGATTCAACAGAGCAGGGGTTGTCAACCGGAGGTATGTGTACCCCTGGGAGTACTTGGATCAGTCCTAGTGGGTACGCGCGGGCAGGCAGGGATGGATCACTGCCACCTCCCCGGAGCAGGGCCAGGGTGGGGTGAAGGCAGAGGCGCCCCTCTGCAGGGTGGGGAAGCTTGCACACACCAGCCTGGTGAGCTTCCCCACCCCACACAGGGGCACCGCTGCCCTCACCCCAGCACAGTGAAATTCTCCACCCTGCCCCGGCCCTGCTCCTGGGAGGCGACGGCACTCCATCCCTGCCTCCCTGCTCTGTGTCTGGCCACCCCCTGCCACTGCTCAGTGTTTGGCTGCGTGATACTCCCCCCACCCCCTTGGCTTTCGGCCACGTGCCACCCCCACCCCCACACTCAATGTCCGGCTACCAGGGGTACTTAGACTAAAAAAAGTTAAAAACCCCTGCAATAGAGGGTAAATAATGCAATGTCCCAGACAGGTACATACATCTGAGGAGAGTCTCATTTACTGGGAAAATGATGGGTTTTGGTTCTAGAACCTGCACAAACAAGAGAAGCCATTTAGAAGATCAACTTTGAGCTGGGATCACATACTCAGAGGCCATGGACAGGTGTTAGGCTTTTCTCCCAGTACAAATGTGAGTGGAGAGGGGAGGGATGGGGGGGAAAGATTCTCCTGTAGTTGGATTCCTTCTGCAGCCCCAGAAGGGTTCCTGCTGAAGAAGTATGCCTCCCCCTTTCCCCCCAACCTCTGCAGATCAGCTGGTTGGCACACTCTGGGAGCCTTGCCTCTGTAGAGAATGCTCCTTCCTCTCTGTTCTCCACCAACATATACACTCCTCTAGTTTGACCTGGAAGAATGCACAGAGCAGGGGCTGTTGTCCGGTGGCTAGAACTGGGTGGGTTCCCACTGTAGAAGAATGGCTCCCCCATCCTGCCAATCAGTTGATTGGCAGGATGAGGGGGCATTCTCCCAGAGCAACTGCCTGTTGATGGCCTGCCCTCTTCCCAGGCAGGGGAGAGGGCAGGCTGTCAATCAATGGGCTTTGTTAAGGTTGGGGATAACCCAAGGAGTAGCCCTTTCGGCTAGGGACAGACATTACACATAAACCAGTTTAAGTGATCAGAAACTGGTTTAAACCTATAACAGAGCAGACGTTCAGTTCACATAGACCAGTTTGAAAATGGCTGAAACTGGTTTGAGATAAACCTGGTTGAATGTAGTATCATACTTAACTGATTTGGGTCAAAGCAGCTTATACAATGTCTGTTCCAGACCCCTTCCTGGTTTAACTTAAACCAAAGTCCCACAGCAGCCCAGATGCTTTGCAGCCCTGGGCTGGGCTGTCTGTTCCAGAGCAGGGCTGGCCCCACCTTTCTGCTCCCTGGCTGGAGATGGCAGGCACAGCAGCATCTGCCTGGCTTCCCCCTTTTCCCCTGCCCCACGCACTCCCTGCTAAAGCAGGGATTTGCCCCTCCCCTTTCCCACAGCATGGACCATAGCCAGCACGTTACATGCTAGCTCAGGGGTGGGCAAAATATGGCCTGCAGGCCAGATTTGGCCCACAAGGCCATTCTATCCAGCCCACGGAGGCCCTAAAAAAATGTAGAAAATTAATATTTCTCTGCCCTTGGTTCCTGTCAAAAATGACAGGAACCAAGGGTAGTAGGACCCAGGGGAAGCCTGGCAGGCTCCCACAACAGCAGGGCCCGCTTGGTCCCGCCCACCAGCTGGAAGCCCCAGCTTGGGATTCTGAGCTGGGAGCACATGGCTGCCCCAGTGTGGGAGGCTCAGGTAAGTGGAGGTGGTGGGACCCCGGGCAGGGAAGGAGCGCGGGGGGGGGAAGTGCCCCCTCCCTGCCCATGCCCAGCACCCCATGCTGCAGCTGCTCGCAGCCTGCATGGGGCTGCCTGTGCCTGCTTCGGACAGCCCCGTGTGGGCTGCAAGTACCTGCAGCATGGGGCACTGGGCGTGGGGCAGGGGAGGGGCTGCTTGCCCTACACTCAGCTTTTCCCTGGGCTCCTTCCCTGCACAGAGAAAAGCCCCATGGCCGGCGCCTTGCACTGCAGGCACTCGCAGCCCGCACGGGGTTGTCTGGAGCATGCACAGGCAGCCTCATGTGGGCTGCGAGCGGCTGCAGCGTGGGACGCTGGGCATGGGGTGGGGAGGGGCTGCTTTCTTCCCCCGGGCTGGCAGTGGGGCAGGTTACAAGCTGGTGCTGAGCATGGAGAAAAGTGGCCCCTCGCCCGACCCATGGCTAGTGCTCCACACTGCAGCCACCTGCAGCCCGCATGAGGCTACCTGTGCCTGCTCCAGACAGCCCCGTGCAGGCTGTGAGTGCCTGCAGCAGGGAGCACCAGCCATGGGGCAGGCAAGGGGCCACTTTTCTCCACTCAGCATCAGCTTCTTCCCTGCTGGTGAGTAGGGGGTCGGGGCTGAGTGCTGCTGCCTGCTTGTACCATGGGGCTGGGGGGCACTGGGTGTGAGCGGGCGGGGAGCCAGAGGGAGCATGGGGCCCGCACCAGTGTCCTGGGGCCAGTGCCGGTGTGGCCCAGAGCAGGGTGGCAGGAGCGTGGGGTCCCAGCTGGCAGGGGCTCTATGGAGCTGGGCCAGCTCCCCGCTCCCTGCTGGTGCAGCCCAGCCCGGCTTCACAGACCCTCATCAGCCTGTGCCCCACTCTGGGCCCCACCGGTGCTGGCTCTGGGACATTGGTCCCAAGATGGTGAGCAGGGGGCGGGGCACCTGTCAAGGGGCGGGGCTATCCATGTGGCCCTTGACAGCCTGCCAAAACTGGGTAAGCAGCCCTCTACCCAAAATAATTGCCCGCCCCTGTGCTAGCTAATTCTGAGAGATGTCTATTAGGCCTGTGTGAAATTTTGCCAGTTGTTTCATTTCAACATTGTTTCAACTTGTTCTGAGCCTGAAACAGCGAAATCGAAATGAAATGAAGGGCTTCAAAACAGCCTCGAAACTAAACAAGGGCAGACAAAACATTTTGAAACTTTGGAAATGTTTCAGGTTTCAAAGCTCAAGCTGGGCTTTCCTGCAGGGAAACAGAAAGTAAGGAGAGGGAGGGGGAAGGCCTGCTCTCATTTTGACTGTGCACCTGGTCAGTGACTGTAATCCTTCCCGGAGGTCCCTTCCAATCCCAATGCTCTGGGGGAGGTATGGAAAAACAGCATAAAAAGCAGCATTGTTTGACTGGCCTGCTTCCTGCCTTGGGGTCTGACAGTTACTAGCTATCTTCCAGCAGCTCAGGAGCGTTAGACAACATAGGATACTACTACCATTGATTTGATTTCCTACTTGCTAGTCTAGCAAGTGGGATTCTACAATACCTTTTGCTGTCTTCTAGACCCTTTTATTTTATTATTATATTAATTGATTTATTCTTTTCAATTTCATAATTATATTCGATATTACACTATAGAATTTATATAGGAAGGCAGATACATATTTTTTAATTTCTATATATTTATATCTTGGAGCATCTTACATAATAGAATTCATATAGGAACACATATATTTATATATTTTCATAAAAACAAGACACTATGTATCACAACATGAAGCGTGGTGGAAAGACAGCTGGCAAGCCTTCAGGGAGGGGTGGAAGAGGGGGTAGAGGGTGAGGTGTAAGTTCCTCCCCCTCCCCGCCAAACTGAGATGCAGCCTCTTTCCTACAGAGCAGGGATGAGGCTTCCAGAAGCAGCAAGGAGAGGGGAGCAGTGCCAGTGCCACTACCTATTCCTGAGACTGCATCCCCTCCAAGAGCACCAGCCATAACCACCACCCCCCACCATCATGACAACAAGCAGTAGCACCAGCACCAGCACAAGCATGACAGTCTCCTCCATCCCCAATTCACTTCTCATGATGAGCCTTCCAGAGTCAGAGGAAGAGCTGGAGCTGAGTGCCATAGCAAGGGAAATTTGGGGAAGGAGAGGGAATCAGTTGAGTTTGCTTCTTCTGTTGCTGTGCCTCTGCCTGCTGAGGAAGGGGAAAGTACAGCATCCACCCATGCACCCGCACCCCAAAAGCAAGCATGTAGTGTGGTCTGGGATCATTGTGAGCTGGCAGATGATCCCATGCACGCTATCTGCCTGCACTGCTGAGCCAAAACCAGCCAGGGCAAGGGAACAAAATGCATGAGTACCACAGGGATGCTGATGCATCTTGGCAGGCACCAACCCATTGCCCTTGCTCTTCCTCAGCCTGGCACCAGTGGGAGTGTGCCCAAAGGAAAGTCCCCCTCTTGCTCCAAACCCCTCGTCACCCCAGAGCAGAGGCAGGCCACCCTGGAATAGTGGGGGAAAGGCAGACAGAAAGTGGGTGGGAAAGTGGGTGCATTGCATGGGTGAGCGAGATCACCCAAAGCAATGGGGAGATGTTTGCTGTTGATGGCCAGCCCTTCTCCTTAGTTGAGCGGCCAGGGTTCAGGCAGCTCATGATCCCATCCTACCATCTTACCCGCACACACTACCTTCAGCAGGATGTTGGTGCCCTCCCTGTATGAGGCATGCAGGGAGTACTTGAGGGACGAGCTGTGCAAGGCAAGTCCACAGGTGGCCTTACATTTCACCTCAGACATCTGCAGCAGCCAGGGTGGAGATCATGCCTACCTCTCCCTCACAGGGCACTGGTGTGACCAGTCAGGCTGGCAGTGGGGTCTCCTTCAAGCTGAGGTGATGGATGAGATCATGGGAGCCATGAACCACATGGTGAAGGGGTGGCTCATTAGGTAGGGCGAGCTCACCTATGGGTTCATGGTCACTGACAATGGGGCCAATATGGTCAAGGTGGTCTGTGATGCCAACTTTGTTGGTATCCGCTGAGTGGCATACAAGTTCCACCTCATTGTCAGGGACACCTTGGAGGGGGACAGGGCTGCCAGTGATGGTGCCAATACCACCAGCAAGCTCATTTCCAAATGCAGGAAAATGACAGGCTAATTGCACTGGAGTATCAAGGGGGGCAAGATGCTGTGGGACAAACAAGCAGAGGTGAACATCCCAGAGCACAAAATCATGCAGGATGTGGAGACCTGGTAGAACTCCACATACCTGATGCTCAAGTGGCTGGTGGAGCAACGACTTGAGGGAGATTGGGATCAGCGGACCCACTTTAACAGAAATGAGTGGGATACCATCTCCCAGATTTTGGTGGTTCCCAAGCCCTTCCTCGAGGCCACTGAGACCCTCAGTGCTGGTGATGCCCTCCTTAGCCAGGTGATCCCCATAGTGGGGGAACTTCAGAGCCAAATGGAGAGCTTCCAGGGGATCAATGTTCCTGGCTGGTGCAAGCCACTGTCACCAGACGTGCAGGAACTGGTGAGGCAGCTGAAAGAGGGCATCAGGAAATGGCTTTATCCCTTGTGTTCCAGTACAGTCCACGTGCTGACCTCCATGTGTGACCTGAGGGTGAAGGGCAATGTATGCAGCAGCCAAAGCCTAAATCAGTGGATGGAGGTGCTGGTAAAGAGAATCAGGGAAGCAGAATGGCGGAAGCGGGGGGATGGGGAAGAGAGGGATCCATTGTCCCATGCTAGCATGCCATCCACCAGCCAGCCTCTTCCTCCACCATAGACACTGCCAATGTGGGCCAAGGGCATGGCTTCAATGGTGGAGTCCAGAGGCACCAGACCTCACCATCAGGCAGGTAGCATTCAGGCCTTGGTGGCTGTCTATCACACCGAGGACATCGAGCCATTGCTGTATGACTCCTTGGCCTACTGGCCAAATTGCAGCCAGACATGGCCAGATCTAGCTGCAGTTGCCCATGAACACATCCTGTCCACCAAACAGTGTTCTGAGTGAGCGGTTGTTCAGCATTGCTGGGGATGTAGTGATACCCCACTGCACCTGCTTGGATTCTGGTTTGGTGGAGGAGCTGGTGTTCCGGAAGGTGAACCTCCTGCTGCTGAGGTTCCCCAAGCTCCAGGTGCAGAAGTAGTGAATGCCACCATCCTCACTCCACCCTGCACCTATTTTCTTTCTTCATTTTTAAAAAGCCAGTTAATGCCCTGCTCTCAGAGTTGGAGCTGGCACTCACTGCATCACCAGCCAGCAGGAGAAGAACATGGCCCTGCTGAATCCCATGACAGGACAAACTTGAAAGTATGGACTGGGGCTACGGAGGAAGGAGGAAGCCCCCGGTCCTGGGCATGACCACTAAAACTTCACTCTGCCAGGGTTAGGGAGGCCTGGTAGGACTGCTGGCAGTGTGGCAGCCCCAGGAAATGCCAGGACCGAGGATCCCCACTGGTGAAAGGCAGGTAGGAGGTGTCATAATCTCCAGCCACCACATGCATGCACACAGTCCTGGCTGGAGAAAGCCCAGGCCTGTCATGTCTTTGACAGGCCTGAGGCTTGCTGCTTGCAGTGGAGTTGTGAGGCTCCAGGTGAGCTCAGCTTAGCTGCCTGGGATGCCAGCTTTTGGGTTGAAAAATCCTTTGTCAGGCTGAGGAAGCACCTGCAGTTGGTGTGTGTGTGTGTGTGTGTGTGTGTGTGTGTGTGTGTGTGTGTGCTGTTCCTGGATGGAAGGAATAGTAAAGAATCCAGAGGCTGGCATGCAATGCAGGCAAGAAAGCCAAATGGAAATGAAAGTGAAAATGGAAATGGAGGTGACAAGGAGTGAGGGACCCCTGCACCTATCTCCTTGAAACTTGGCAGGCTTCAAGGCCTCAGAAGGGGCCACCATCCCTGCAAGTTTCATCTGAATCAGGAAAGAAATGACAAAGTTATAGGCAGTTTTGTGCTTCCCCATTATAGGCTATGGGCGAAATGTCAAAACAGTGAAACAATTTGGATGAAACAAAATGGAACAGTGGTTTCGAAACAAAACAAAACTTGAATTGAAACACTGTCCCACTGAAATGTTGAATTGGAAGTCAAAATGAAACGGTGCTATTTTGCACAGCCCTAGTGTCTGTATAAGGCAGATAGGACAGTATCCACTTAGGACTTTTCGGAGCTAATCAACAGGTCAATTGGTAATGCCCCTCCGTTTCTTCCTTGGAAAAAGTTGTTTAAGAGCTTCAACTAATGAGAGAAGCTCTTGTTTTCTTGATGGGATGCTAAATGTTGTGTTATCAACACCCTGCTGTCTCCCTCACTGGTCAGGAGCAATGAGGAGGGGGAAACCCTTTCCTAAGAAGTGTGTCCTGCTCAGCTCAGCACTATGGAAGGGAAGGGAGAACTGCTCTAGTGCCCCCCAGCTTCTAGCCTGAGCTACTGCAGACATGTGCCTGCATTTCTTTTGTCCAGAGGGGATGTCTGCAGTTGCAATCTGGTTCAGCCTAGCCAGGTTAAACTAACCTTCAAAGATTGAATCAATTCAGGCTCAGGTTTTTTTCAATGTCCGGCCCTAGACCTAGTGCTTCCTGGCTGGAGAGCTCACCTGTGTAGCTCCAGCCAGAGAGCTGGAATGCATGTGCAAGCCAACTCCTGGGTTATTTTTCTAGCAGTAGACATTTCACAGAAATTCTTACTGCTGAAAATGGATTGTCCCTTGCCAGGAACACAGACCAGAATAAAAAATTATGAAACTGTATAGCATTAACAGGGCTCCATGTGGTTGAAGCATAATGCTTGATAAGATAGTATACACATCAACTGTTTTTTATTTATAAGATACTGTCCTAAAATAATTATTATTTGACTATGTGACTACTAACTGGTCACTGGATCACTCTTCTAGTCTCAGAGAAAGAATAAGTATACTGGTCAGTGTTGAACAGAGGCCAAGCCTGCTTGGGGCAATCAGAGTGGATAGCAAGAAGACTGCAGTCTTAAAACCTGGTCCTAAGGGAGAGGGGTGTGTGTCCACACCTGTTAAATGTTATGGCTGGAGGCATGAGACCTGACAAGGAGACCTCGTAGAAGGCTATGTGTGGGTCAAAGGTATAAATAACCCCATAAATATGACAACTGGTACAGTTTTCACAGTTTCATAGTTGGTAGGGTTGGAAGAGACCTGAGCAGATCATCGAGTCCCACCCCCTGCCATGGCAAGAAAGAGTACTGGCGTCAAGCGACCCCAGCAAGGTGTTCATCCAGCCTCCTTTTAAAGACCCCCAAGGTAGGAGCCAGCACCACTTCTCTTGGAACTTGGTTCCAGATCCTAGCTGCCCTGACTGTGAAGTAGTGCCTCCTGATATCTAGCCTGAATCTACCCTTTGCCAGCTTGTGACCATTATTTCTTGTCACTACTGGTAGTTCTAGGGGGAACAGGGACTCCCCCAGTGCCTGCTGGTCCCCCTTGACTAGTTTGTAAATGGCCACTAGATTCTCCCTCAGCCTTCTCTTGTGGAGGCTGAACAGGTTCAGGTCCCTTAACCTCTCCTTGTAGGGCCTGCCCTGCTGACTCCTGATCATGTGGGTAGCCCTCCCCTGGACCCTCTCCATGCTGTCCACATCCCTCCTGAAGTGCGGCACCCAGAACTGGATGCAGTACTCCAACTGCGGCCTGACCAGTGTTGCATAGAGGGGGAGGATCACCTCCTTGGAGCTGCTTGAGATGCATCTGTGGATGCATGACAAGGTACAGTTGGCCTTTGTGACCATGTCCTGACCATTTTGGCAGCCACATTTGAAAAAGAATAATAATAAATGAAAATATCTTGCAAAATTGAAGGGAGTGGACAAGAATAAAAAAAAAAACTACTCAAAAGCTAGCAAAAACCCACAGTGAGAGGCTCAAAATCTCAATCTTGTTTAGTTTATCAAAAAACATTAAAGGGACTTGTGTGAGTACCTTCACAGGCAGACAGCACCAGATACTAAGGGCCCCTTGTAGATGCTAAGAAGAGAGACATAAAATACAATGACTTGAATCTCTAGTCAGAAAATACAAAAGAGAAATTATGTTTCATGATAACAAAAACTAACCATTGGTGCAAACTAGTACGGGAAACGGTGGCTCGCTATTTCTTGGTGTCTTCAAATGAAAAATAGGTGCCTTTCTGGGAAACAAACTTTAGTCAAAACAGATATTTGACTAACAAGGGGTAACTGGCTGAAATTTGTGGGGTTGTATTACACAAGTGGTCAGATAGTCCTTTCTGGCCTTAAACTTTATGAAGTCCTTAGCCTCATTGGGGTTTCAAAGATAAGACAACAAAATTGTACTGATGAACTGTAGATGTGATGGCCTGAAGCAAAGTGAAACATGGCATTTTATGGAGTAAAAGGATGGCTCATCAGGTACTGCTGTAATTTGGGGCATCTTGTTTATTTGCATTCAAGAGAGAAAGCAGCCATCACCTATCACCAAATGCCCAGCAGTGGCTAAGGGACCTCATAAGTTTTTCTCTGCACAGACTAAACTGTTTGATTTCTGTCTGTACTAGGGACTAGGAGGATTCTGTACCTAAAGTGTAAAACAGAGAATGCAACAGAAAAAACAGACATCAGACTTCAAAAGAAAGAACAACTGAGGTACTCCAGTGCTACCATTTCTTTACCCATGTTATTTACCTTACCTTACACTGAGATTTGACAAAGAACCTTTAAAAAACTTGCTCAATTGCTTAGTGCAGCCCGAGCAACATAGTGCAAGTAACTTGGATGAAGAGGCCAACTATGTTCCTTGGAGAGATACATTTTCCAACCAGATCTAGTGTCAGAAGGTTAAATTCATCAGGGGGAAAAGCATCCAAGCAACACTACAGACAAAAGGTAGACCTCAGATATTTTACTTGGCCTCAAATAATCTGGCTCCAAATGTTTATGCACACACACACCCCCCACATACACACACTCACCCACACACACTCCTTAACTAAGTAGGTTTTGTTTTGCTGTGAACTACTTGAAGGTTGTAAGCAGCAGGAACAGAGAAATTTAGGATGATTCAGAAGGACAAATAAGAAAAATGGGATGAAATTAAGAAATGGTAAATGTTCTGGCAATAATTTTTTCTCTTGACACAAGTCCTATTAGTTTACAGCATAGCATTTACAAGGAAATTGGCAGAAACCTTATCACCAGGGACATTTAACACACTTAGTTCTAGCATCTAGGCTGCAAGAAACCATCTAGCATTGTCAGAGGCAGGACTAAATGAACTAGTATACTACCCCATCTGTATTATCTATGGTTGTATAATAGCTCACAAAGCTGTGACCAGTGTGAAATCCTGGAAAAAAGAGAACTCTCTTCAACAGCATCCATTCTAGATCTTGACATTAAGAATTAAATCCTGATCACGCTCCTAGTGGAATACATGACAAATACAGCGTTGACAATTCTTGAAAGTTTATCACATTTCACAATATTTGATATTTCTTTCAAGACCCCTAATCTTTAATTCATATATTTAGGGGATAATTAAAAAAAAATGCTAGCCCTTGTGGTTGTGGATAAATTTGAAAACAAGAACCTTAGAGACTAAGACACATGGGGAACAAATTAAAACCTACCACTGACTTTTAAGAATTTAAGCTCATGGCTGAATTGATTCAGTCTTTGCAGGTTAGTCTAAACTGCAGACATTAAGCTGAAAAACAACTGGACAGACATTCACTTTTGATTCAGGAAATGCAACCACATGCCTGCAGTGACTCAGGCCAGAAGCTGGGGGATGTTAGAGCATGGCTCTAGCAGGGCAGGGTAGCTCTGTAATCAGGGAAAGGGAGGTTTAACCCCTCGTCCCTGGTCCCAGACCCCAGCTGGGGTTTGCCTGGCGGGGGGGGGGCAGTCCCTGCCTCCACCCCCACCCCCCAACCCTTCTGCTGGAGCAGACAGTACAGCCCATCCCAGGGCTGCAAAACATGCTGGGATGCTGGGGGACTGTGATTTAACTTGAACCAGGAAGGGGCCTGGGACAGAAATTTTGTAAATTGATATGACCTAAATCACTTAAGTCCGATACTACATTCAACCAGATTTAACTTAAACCAGTTTCAGCCATTTTGAAATGAGTTTATGCACACTGAACTTCTGGTCTATTATAGCTTTAAACCAGTTTCTGATCACTTAAACCAGTTTATGTGTAACTTCTGTCCCTAGCCTTAATGACTCTGGGAGATAATGTCTCTTTTTTCTGCCCTGAATTCCTGTGGTTGGTGATTGTGCAAATTTTCCATGAATATCAATGAGAGCAGGAGCTATCCAGTATGAACTAGCATGTGCATTGGATATCTTGAATAGATTGAAATTTTTCACTATATGTAGCAGTGGAGGTAAAGGAATATTTTACTTACCCATATGAAGAAGCAGTTCATATTCAATACAAGCACATTTCAACTGACTCTAGGAAAAGGGTTCTTGGTGGTGCTGTATTTCACGTAATTAGGTTTTATGGGCAAATTCCTTGAGAGAGTAACAACATTCATCACGAAAAACAGAAAGTGTCAGAATACTTGCAATGGGAAAAGCACAACAAATCAGTATTTCAGACACTGTATGTAAAGTGTAGCTAGTTAGCTATGCTATAAATATTAAAATGGCACATCAGTTGCTAAACTGAAGTGCTCTGAGTGACAAGATTCTGCTTAATTTTGGGCTCTGCTGTGATCTTGGATGCTCTTGCAGATAAACAAAGCAAACCAAACCCTTCTTGTATTTTCAGTTTGTACAGATGTGACTCAAAGCATGCCACTGTCATTTTAGGGGCAGAAACAAGATGGGGTTGAACACCGGAGACTTTCCATTGCCTTTAGCCATGAGTTTTTCATGGGTCATGGAAGGGACAGCTGGATTTCCCTTGAGGGAAACCTGAATACTTGAGGAGCACTTTGGAATAGGTCTAGAATTCTCCCTGCAAGCACTTCCACAGATTATATCTTTTACATGTTCCAGAGGCGAGGAGGGAAGGGGGCGCAGAGTTTTGATATCAAAAGTAACTTTCTGTGTAGTTGCTGCTTCTTAAGAGCAGGCCATTTGACTATGTTTGTCTTGAACATGTAGCTGGATTGCTAAACCTAGTTAAAAGACAGGAGCCTTAGTTTAACATGTATAAACCCAGTCAAAAGATCTGAGGAATACGAACAAGATCCTAAATATCATCATCTTCCAATACATCTCTCAGCATATCTGGAAAAGGTAGGAGCAATGTATATAAATATAACTCATTGCGAGTGCCTGGCTACAGGAACAATTCCAGGTAACAGTGTCCCAAACAGCCAGTTTCCTTCAGGGAGCCTCTGTGTTTGCAGATCCTTATAAAGAAGGAAGCAGTAGGACAATATTCAAAATGCCATTCAAGACCTCTTTGTGGATAAGAAAAAACCTAATGAGGCTTCTATGCCCTACATTCACTGGTTTCCATCAGCACTAAACCCAAGAAAGTGACAGCCCTTCCTTGATTGCTGAGGTAGACTTTCTTCAAGAGCTAACAGCAGGTTAAATCAGCCCCTGACTCAGCGTGTCTTCACCCCCGCCCAGCCTTCCCTGGACAGCAAATAAATTCCCTAATTCCTCCCTAACCTCAGGATAGATAGGAAGTTTAGTACTTGCTCCTTCTATGACCATAGTAGGGAGAAGAAGGATTTTTTTCTCACTGGCTCCCAGCTGAACTGCATTCTCTTTGCAGCTTCCTACATGAATCCCAGCTGCAACATTTCTCAATATTCAGAAAACCTGACAAATTATCTGGGATGATGTTGGTCCTTCCCTTTTCCTTTAAAAAAAAAAAATCTATGGGCTGTTAACTCCTTCCCAAACTGTCTAAGGATGCAGCAAACATGTCCCATGAAACATATATACAATTAGATTTACTGAAACAAATTGGCCACTTGATACTAAAACGATACTGCATCAGGTCTTATTCTTCCTCCCTCCTCATGTTGATATTTAACCTTGACCTGCCCTATGAAATAAATAATAGTGCAACCTCATTATGTTTAAGTGGTTGTAGTTCATATCTGAAAAGGTCAAAAACTAAAAATAATCTAACCAGGCCATCTATTTTACAAATGTTCTATTTAAAAGAGACTGAGTATGTGTATGTGTGCACAAGTTGGTAACAGTGCAAGTCCTAACACTCGGACTTGACTGTATGGCTGTAACTTCCACTTGGATACTGGAAGTTTGTAACAACCTCTGTTTTTGCAAAGTCATAATTTGCTGCCATGGAAAGAATTACATTAGCAGAAAATAAATGTGTTGCCTCAAATCTTCAGGGAAAGAAATATTCCAGGAAGGGAAATTTTTTTCTTGAAATTACAAGAAAGCAGCAGCCAGAAAAACAAGGGGAGCAGAGGCGGGGGGGCATGGGAAGGAAGGACTGGAGGTTGGGCAATGGTTTTGAGATGCTGACATGGAAGAAAAATAAGACATTGCTTGGATAATAAATCTGAAAAGTTAATGCTATCCCTTTCGAGGACAAGGCCCAACCTAAGTTCAATACAGGGCAAACTGGATGCAAAAATTCCTTAGCAGAAATATTTTTGTTGAATATTCAAGTTAACCTGAGAAGAGAATGTTAAGGAAAAGTTTTATAGCTTAAAGGAATAAACCATAGCAGGAAGATGAAATGAAAAAACCAAAAACACATTTGGTAATTTTTTTAAAGTTTTAACTTAAAGTTAAGCTAGTCCAGGGGAACAGCCTCATGTGCTGTGCAACTATGAGCTGTGGTCATACGCCCTTCCCCTGTGTTGCCACTCTAGTGTGCCTTAATAACAAACTAGAGGGATCCTTCCTAGGCCAGAGAAGCTGGAACAGACCCTCAGCTGGTGCACATTGTAACACTTAGAATGATGGAAAATTTGCTTTCTTTTCTGTTTTCTCAGACATTCTTGCCCTCTCTGATGTGACTGCCAGTAAAGCGTTCAATTCGTTCTCTAAATTCAGCCATTTTTGTTTACAGATCTAGTTCTGTGAAGTCCATTTTAATGTGAATTGAGAGTGCCCTAGTACCTCTCAGGCCATATCAGGTACTTACACACATGCAGGGAGGCTGTTTCAACACGCTGGTATTCCAGCATGTCGGAAGTCTGCTGGAGCCTGGAAATTATTGCGCTCCAGCAGACTCCACTGTCATGTGCATCAGGGTCCCCATGCTGAAAAATGGCAGTGGGGCACTTTAAACTAAAGCTCGTTCGATGAGCTCTAGTTCAAAGCTCCCCTCCACCATTTTTCAGTGCAGGGATGCTGATACATGTAATGCTCCAGGTGCTTTTAATTAGTGCGGCTCTGGGTGCTGTGCTAATTAAAGCACCCCCCTGCCTCCCATAAATGCCTATCAACACTAAAATTTTTTGCCATCAAATTTTTGTTGGCTTACAGTTGTCAGTGCTGCTAGGGGAGTGCAGTGCAGCACACTCAGCTATTTTGATGGTGATGTACATCCTCAGTGTGAGAGGCTATATTGGGAGAAGATATGATGCACCATTGGGAGGAGCCTAGGGCTCACAACTGTCCATACAGCTATCAGTAAACTGAAATACTACTAGCAGTCCAAATCCAATCCTGAATTAGGTCTCCATTTTGGTAGGAAGGATTGATTCATTGTCAAGCGTCCAGCAGTAGAAAGGAAGAAAAATATTGTGCTTTGTTCTTTAATAACTTATATCTCAATATAGATTGGAAAGAGATACCAAATTACCAACAAGAATTCACATTTATTTCCTCTCCAGACATTACCTGCTGTTCTCACATTATTAACATTATTTACTTCAGAAATGTGGAAGTAAAAACAGAAGCTTACTAAAAATGCTAATGTAATGTAAATGTAAAAATACTTATGCTAAGAAATCTGACCCTATATGTCTAAACTATTATTTTTCTTGTGGTCTTCCTTGCCTGCTGTATATTATATCCTGTATTTGGGTCCAGGAAGGATGAAAGAGATGAAAGAAGAAATATTTTTATTGCCAGTATAAAACATGAACAAACACAAACTTACTTGCAGCCAGAGGAAAACCAGGAATGACTCCTGTGGTCTTTCATAAAGTCAGATTCTTTTGTGATTGAGACAAGCTGTTGTACCATTTTGAGAGAATGAAAATGAAAAATAATTATTAAGCAATTTTGTATACCAAAGAAAAGGGAACGGGGGGAATGAAAAATTCACAAGATGCTGGAGGAATCCTGTGGCATACAAGAATGATCTTCAGATTTTTTTGAATGTCATGTATAGAAATTCCAATTTTTAATCCATTGCTGGAAAGCTGATGCAGGAGTTCTTTCAAGGACGTATCCCTCAAATTCCCACTAATTAGTTTGAAGGAGACTTCCTATCTTACATGAACTGAATAAAAACAGAGGCATTGAGTCAACATCCCTAGTCTCACTAGCTCATCTACATACAGAGATGACTCAATATTTAGAAAGAGCCCTAGTGAAGTCACTGCCCATTCATCAGTTACAGGATCAGGTCTTGGCAACTGCAATAGATTTAATTACTTTTTTGGAAATCAAATGCAATGATTTGCATATGTCTAATTGGCAACTGGTAAATAACTGGTACAAGAAAGGATGTTCCATGCTTAACTAATAAGGTGGCATCACCTAGTTTGGATGGTGACCCAACATGTTTCAGAAAGGTCATGTCATTCAGGATGTCAAGTTGGGTAGTGGATGCAGACAACCTCTGATAGTGGAACTCTGTAGCTTCTCCATACCTTCCAGTGGCTGACTACTCTGTCAACAAACAAACAAAAAGCACATAATCTTCTTGCATGCATGGTACTAACATATTCCCTCAGATTCTTTGGTTCAAACCAATAATCTTGTCCATGTGAAAGAGCGAATTCTGTAAATTATATTTCAGTTGGTAAATCTTCTGCCATAGGATCAATTTACCTCTTTTGGCACAGCTGGTAAACATCTAGGACAGCTGTGCATGTGGGTGGAAAGTCGCCTTCAGCAGGAAGGGTCATTTTTGCACCACCACTATACCTCCAGGAGTGGCCAGGTTTAAATGCTGACTGATGTTCCACAGTAGGTTTGCTGGTAGAGGTTTGCTAGGGGATTTACTAAATGAATTCATCCCTTGGTTTTTCTGGCCATGGCCCATTTCTTATCAGAGCTTGGGTAACAGGGTTTACAATTTCATGTACTATCCTGCAGTTAGCCCCCAAGGCAGAATTTTTGCTTAAGAGGAACTCTATGCTTATTTAGGGGCTGGATCAAGTTTGAAATCTTGCATATGGAGGGTAAACAAAAATAAATTACACAGTTTGTTTTACATAACAGGAAAATGTCAAGCACTAACATATACGGTTCCATAGTTATTTATTATGCCAAGATTTATCACTTCCATAGGGTACAGAACAAATACTCCCTTGTAAGGAAAAAAAAACACCCAGACTAACTTCTTTTGACATGCAGAAACTAAAGAGAATTGCATTGTCTATGCACATGGATAGATACAGGGTAATGCCTATAAATAGCTCCAAGCTGGCAGCACTGGAGTAGCAACAGAAGCCAGACTATAGGAACAGACGGCTTTGCTATGGAACTTTTCATCTTAATACCATCCTGCATCTTGCCCTGGGAGGTGTGCTAAAAAAGGTCTGGATAGTATAGTACATCAAAGCTTTATCATGCTTTTCAACATGGTTTCATCAGGCTATACTGGTAATTTTTCAGTATCACATTAAAAAATATTGCATTACATTTTCTTCAGTTCTAGACAATGTACTAACCTATAACACACCTAGATTTCACAGTAAACATACACATGTCAACAAGTAACAGTGTTTTTCACATTGGCGGAAGTCAGAGCAGGTTAACAACCAAGTTAAAGGAAAAAAAAAGCAAAAGCAAACATCACTATCTTTTTGTTTGCTTGCTTGCTTGTTGGCTATTTTAACCTGATTTACATTGTTTATCCATTCAGGATGAATTTCATCCTTTACTATCCTTTGACCACAATCCACACTTCAGCACAGGAGACATGCTAGGGTGGGATGGGCTACATCTCTCCCCAAAAGGTAAGCATGTTTCCTCTTCCAGGTTGGCTGATGTTGTATGGCAAGCTTTAAACTAGGGTCGTCGGGGGATGAAGATGCAGAGGTACAGGGAGACACTTCGACATCAAGCCAGGTGAACAAGCAGGAACAACCCAGGTAAGCGACAAGGGCCCGGGCAAGCTTGGGAACAAAAGGGCAGCACAAACACCCATAGAAGGTCTCAACTGCCTCTACATAAATGCTAGAAGTATGGGGAACAAGCAGGAGGAACTCGCCCTCCTGCTGGCTAGCAAAAATCCAGACCTGGTTGGGCTTACAGAAACCTGGTGGGATTCTACCCATGACTGGGCAGTAGACATTGAGGGCTATAGGTTGTATAGACAAGATAGAGTAGGGAGAAAAGGGTGGGGGAATGTAGCGTTCTATATTAATGAGCAGTACACGTCCTTGATGATCAGTATGGGTTCAGAAGAGGGGCAAACTGAGGTGCTCTGGGTAAAAATGCAAGGGGGTCATGGGGAAAGGGACTTGATAGTGGGTGTCTACTACAGACTGCCTCACCAGGGGGATGAGCTGGACCTGGAATTTTCAGGTCAGCTTATGGAGGCTGTAAGGACAAGGGATGTGGTTGTCTTGGGTGACCTAAACTACTCAGACATCTGCTGGGAGGATCAGTCAGCCAGGTCCGAATGCTCACGTAGGTTTTTAGCTTGCATATAGGACCTCCACTTAACCCAGGAGGTACATAATCCCACTAGAGGAAATGCCTTGCTGGACTTGGTTCTTGCCACAGGCAATGACCTGGTGAGGGATCTGCAGGTGCTCGACTACCTAGGCATTAGTGACCATCGTCTGCTAGAATTTGCTATCCAGCACAGGGTACTGAAAGCAAGCAGTAAGGCAAAAGTCCTTGACTTCAGGAGGGCTGACTTAGATGAGCTAAGGTGATTAGTACGAGTGACATTGGGGACTTGGAGCTTCAATGAGATGGGAGTCCAGGATGGGTGGTAGTTCCTTACGGAGACAATCCTCTGAGCTCAGGGGGAGTTAGTCCCAATGCAAACCAAAGGGGCAAGAGTGCTAAAAAGCCCCCTTGGCTCAGTAAAGGCATCCAGGAGGATCTGAGGGAAAAAAGGTGGCATACAATCGTTGAAAGCAAGGGGCTATAACCAAGGAGGATTACACCACTGTTGCTCGTGATTGTAGGGAAGTTGTTAGGAAAGCCAAGGCAGAGACAGAACTAGGGCTGGTGACCAGAATTAAGGATAACAAAAAGTCCTTTTTCAAATACATAGGGAGTAAGAAGAAGGCGTCAAGTAAAGTGGGGCCCCTACAGGATAGGCTTGGCAATCTGGTGATTGCAGCAAAGGAAAAAGCTGACTTCTTCAACAAGTTCTTTGCCTCCATATTTCTGAGCAGGGATCGGGACAACTTCCCCACTACGATTACAGACAGGCTCAGGGGACATGATGCCATGCCTAGGGTCAGGTCCGGATGCTCTTCATCTGAGGGTACTGAGGGAGTTGGGGGAATTGGTGGAGGTTATAGCAGGGTTGCTGGTCCTTTTATGACCAGGTCACAAAGTCCTTGGATGTGGGCTTTGAGGTGGATGTCATCTACCTGGACTTCAAGAAGGCCTTTGACACTGTCTCTCACCCCATTCTCATAAAAAAAACTAGGTGACTGTGGCATTGATGCCTACACAGTCAGATGGGTAGCAAATTGGCTTGATAGTTGCACCCAGAAAGTGGTGGTGGATGGATTATTTTTGACCTGGAGGGATGTGGGCAATGGACTTCCACAGAGCTCGGTCCTTGGGCCTGTGCTATTCAACATCTTTATCAGCGACTTGGAGGTAGGCATGGAAAGCACGCTGTCCAAATTCACTGATGACACAAAGATATGGGGAGAAGTGGGCACACTGGAGCAGGGGACAGAATCCAGCTAGATCTAGGCAGGTTACAGAGGCGGGTGGATGAGAATAGGATGGAATTCAACTCAGACAAGTGCAAGGTGCTGCATCTAGGAAGAAGGAACCAGCAACACACCTATAGGCTGGGGAACATCCTTCTCAACAACACAGTGGCTGAAAGGGGTCTTGGAGTCATTGTTGACTCCAGGATGGACATGAGCTGCCAATGGGAGGAAGTAGTCAGTAAGGCTAACCTACAGATGCATCACAAACAGGTCCAAGGAGGTGATCCTTCCACTCTATGTGGCGCTGCTCAGGCCACAGTTGGAATACTGCATCCAGTTCTGGGTGCCGTACTTCAAGAGGGATGTGGCTAACCTTGAGAAAGTCCAGAGGAGGGCCACTCGCATGGTCAGGGGGCAACAGGCCAGGCCCTATGAAGATAGGCTAAAGAGCCTGAATCTATTCAGCCTCCACAAGAGAAGACTGAGAGGGGATCTGGTGGCTACCTATAAACTCACCAGGGGGGACCAGTGGAAAATAGGTGAGGCTCTGTTCCCCCTGGGCACTACCTGGGATAACAAGGAATAAAGGCCACAAATTGACTCAGAGCAGGTTCAGGCTTGATATCAGGAGGCATTACCTTATGGATAAGGCTGCCAGGCTCTGGAATGGGCTCCCAAGGTAGGTGGTGCTGTCTTCTACCTTGGGGGTCTTCAAGAGAAGGTTGGATAGATATCTGGCTGGGGTATTATGATCCCAGCATTCATTCCTGCCCAGGGCAGGGGGTCAGACTTGATGATCTGTTCAGGTCCCTTCTGACCCTAGAAACTATGACACTATGAAAAACCAAGAAAGCAAGCAAACAGGTAAACACCAAACTTAAGTGACATTGTCTCCTGAGTTGTTGTTAAATTTAATGCATTCATATTGGCAAAGTTCTCCAACAAATGCAAAGGACCCTCTATTTTTATTAAAATACCTTGTTTGCAGATGGAAATTCTGATGCAATACCACTAATTATTAATTATTTACTTTTCATTAATATAGTGAACACACCACTGGTGCACCACAACTCTATTGAGTACTCTTGGTGCGTCAGTTGAGGACAAGAGAGGGCAGGCAAGGCACAAGGACATGCGTGACTTTATACTACCTGGTGATACTGCTCTGCTTTGTGCCAGCAGAGCCTGGCTGCATGAAGCCCTGAGCCCTTTGAGCAGGGACACAGATGTGGCTAACTATTTTAATTGAGTTTCATCACTAGCTCATTTTTCAGTGTCCTACCTGGACTGCAGGAGAGAAAAATACACATTTGACCAACCCAACCAGCCAGCCAGCCAAGCAGTGGACATAATAGATGGTTTTCAAAATGCTGAAGGCAAGTAGATATTTTGAAAAGTTTTAAAGCAAGGGTGCAGAGCTTTTTCCCCCAGGACACACACTGCATGTGGTAACCATTCTAGCTGGTCTGGGACCCATGCTGCAATGTGGAGCGCACCCCAGACCAGCTGGAATAGGCAATGCATATAGCTTGCATCCCAGGCCAGCCTGACTGGGAACCACATATGCTAGATCCAGCATGTGGGGGTAGGAGGGCAGGATCCACCCACACCATTCATCTGGCCCATGGACTTATCACCTATAGGCCAGATAGGTTTTACGCCACTATTCTAAACTAATTTCATCACAACCTTCAGGATTCCCTTTTCTGTCCATCCTTGATACAGTTCTTTCTGGATCTATGATATATAGATTGCATGTTCTGTATAAAATCCAGTCTGATATAAACGTTTTCAGATTCACTGAGAAACGTTTTTCTCTACTTGGTAATACTTGCTAAGAGGCCGTAATGTATTATGTTACGTGGTAATGGTATTTCCAGAAAAAAAATGAATTACACATGAATAAAGCAATGAAAGTATGCAGGTAACCATGGCTACTGTTGTGAACTCAATAACATCTTTTATACAGCTGTGAATATTTGTATTATTGCCAATTAAGCTGTAGAGCTCAGATTTGAGAAGGCACTCATAAACAGTGATTTCTCATCTGAAGGAAAAGTACTTTCCAGAGTAGATGTAGGTTTCTACGTCATATAACTATGCGTCTTTTTGTATATTTGGTCTGCTACATATGCACCTCCTACTTCCATCATTCACGTGAATTCTAAAAAATTACTAAAATAGCTTCTCTAGAATCATCACTTTTCCTGTATATGGGTAACACTTTTTTTTATTCAAGCTACCTCCCTTTTTTTTTTGTTAACCTTATCTAAGTTATCTTTCTTTTTCTGACGCACCACACAAACAATGTATCTGCAACTGGACTTCCAACAAAACCGTCTGAAGGATAATCTTGGCTACAAGCAGTGAATTTTTCAAAACCTTCAAAAAACGTGGAACTCAGGCTCTAGCATTTCTGTCATTTTAAATAAGCATGAATATCTTTTTCATATCACCAGCCAACATTCCTGGATACCAAAAGTAGCATGGTAAAAAAAGGAGGGTGGCTCATGGAAGAGAGAGGCCCTTCTTTCTCTCTGACATTTGAATTTCCAAACTGTTTTTTCTTCCATCACCTTTCTGTTTATAAATCAGCTTTTCTCATTCCCAAACAGATATAATTGTAGAGGAGATGGAAAAAAACCCAGTGTGCAACATAGAATTTATGCTTGGTATATTTTGGAAGTCTTTACTAAACACATTGAAAGAGCATCTGAAGGGCCATGGTAGGAGACCAAGAACAACTTGTAAAGTGAGCCAGAGATTCTAGTAACACTAATAAAGAGAAAATAATGAAAAAGTCTGTTGTAAGCAAGGTGAAGTAGTACCTGAAACACCTCTTCTCACCTCTCCCTCCAGAGGTCTGCACTTTGTCTTTCTCTTTCCTCCCACTCAGAGAATAAGTAACTTTCTCCAAAGAGAATCACTCAAGTCCCTTTGAGTCTGAAGCACAACTGAACTTTATTTGCTGTAACTTTTTTTTGTCTACTTTGAAAGGGAAGGATGGTGTTTTTGTTAAAGTATTGGCCTGAGACTAAGGATTCATGTTCTACCTCTGCTTCAAATATCTTGAGTGACATCAAGGAAGTCACTCTCTGCCTCAGTTTCCCATTTGTTAAATGGGGAATAGTCCCGATTCTTTTTTCTTTTCTTATTGTTTATTGGCCTGGTCCATTTGAACTGTAAGCTCTCTAAAGCAGAGGCTCTCTTATTATGTGTCTCTACAACTGTTCCACACAACCAACATTGATCTCAGTTGGAGCATCTACATAACAGTCTAAAATACAATAACAAACAGCAATAATGATAACAATATTGTCTTTAAAAGTGATTCATAGATTCATAGATGTTAGGGTCGGAAGGGACCTCAATAGATCATCGAGTCCAACCCCCTGCATAAGCAGGAAAGAGTGCTGGGTCTAGATGACCCCAGCTAGATACTCATCTAACCTCTTGAAGACCCCCAGGGTAGGGGAGAGCACCACCTCCCTTGGGATGCTAGATCTTAGTTTTGGTTGCTGCTAAAATTTGATCATAGAAAGAAACTCCCTTGATTATATTCAAGTACCCATCAGGCATGGAAAACAGAGGGCAAATAAAGACACAAGTGCTCTGTGGACACTATATGGAGTAAATTCAGGAAGACAGGTAATACAAAAGGATGACTGCAGGACAGCCTGAAAAAAAGATATTTATGAGAGGGAAAGAATAAAAAAATCTCTCTGCAAATGGCGACCCTGCATGACACCTTTTCATAGGAAAACAAATGAAAGCCAAATTTCTGCATGATGGCTTGAAATAAACAAGGGGTCAGTTTTTCAATATGCACTATGTACTTTAAACATTTCTCACTTCCTTTTTGCATTTTCTTCTTAGCAATGTACGGTACATACAATTATCGCCTCCATGTTCTATGGCTCTCCCCAGCTGACTGCTATTATCACCTCTATATTTTAATATTTGGTTTCCTCTCCTTTGATCTCTGCCCATCTTCTGTAAGCAACTTGAATTTTATCACCTTTTCTCTCAATTTCTGACACAGACATTTTTCCTCCATCGGCTTTTCCTTCACTGCAGTTTCTTTGCCTTATCAGTATGCTATGGGCAGAAGCCAAAATGTCAACTTTGATTTCTGATCCATTTGTGTATTTACATACTTTTCAAAATTATTTATACATCTGCACATTAAAGACAATTCTCAGTATCGTGTTTAAAAACACATTAATACAGACTATGAATTACAGAAAATGCTGTTATGTTCTGGTTCTTAGCTTTAAAAAAGGACTTAAAATATATTTCATGTTCTGATTCTTTTCTAAGAAGTTTTATGTACATAAATACTTCATCTTTCTCATAAACTAGTTCATAAAATTTTTCTACACTGCATACTGTACTTGCAGCCACAAAAACGTGTATGGCAGTGACTCAGCAAAGAGGAACTCTGTGTATAGGGTTTATGGAAAGCCAGCAAAGTTCAAAATAGCAAAATAAAAGTCCCAAAGTCCCAATGAATAAATGAAATTCCTTCCTATGGGAAGTAAAGTTGAAAATGTGATATACGTTTCAGTCTGTCTCAAGTAAGGGAAAACTCCCATTTTGAACTCAGCTGAGCTTACTGCCATCCACATGTTAATCTATTCTATTTTATGAGCCATCAGTAATGCTAAACATAATGTAAAAACCCATAGATAATTTTATTGCTTTAAGCATAGGAGATGCTATACCATATAGGAGATCATACTCTACAGGCCAATTGTTATTATTAAAGATCATCATTACAATCATCATCATAATAACAAAGCACCTTTATTAGCAGATCTCAAAGCCCTTTAAAAAAAAACAGGCCGTAGTATCATCATTCCCATTTTACAGAGAACATTGGAGGTGTTTTATCCGAGGACATCTGACAGGCCTGCGACAGAGCTGGGAATAGAATCCAGGTCTCCTGAGTCCGAGTCTAGTACACTAGCCATTAACACAGTCTGTCTTTAGTACACCAAGCATCTTGTCACCATCATAATCAACATTTGACACATTCTTATAGAAGTAACAGTACTTTGGATATTTTTTGTTAGGTTGATTCTGAGGACTCCAAAGGGTATTACAAACATTAGCTAACTAGGGTCTGACCTACACAAAGTTTTGGCAGGTATGGATGTGAAGACATCACACCTTTGATCTGACTACATATTTCAGTAAAATCCTTAGTGTGGATGTAGTTATAGTAACAAGACAGGTTTGGCCATCTTAGCTTTTGCTATCTGGGCAGGTCACATAGCGATATCAACAAAAATATCCCTTCTGTTGACATAGGCTATGTCTACAACTAGAGGGCTCCACTGACACGGCACCATCAATGCAGCTGTATTGACAGAGATTCCACTGCGCCCACAAGTTCCCAATTCCCAACACCTTTCTTAAGCAGCTGAGAAAATATTACTCAAGGTAGGCTAAGATAAAGAGAGCTTGGGAATGACAAACACTCTCAGTTCCCACTAATTTTGCCTTGCAGGATCAAGTCCTAAGTCACATCTCTAAAATTATCCATTGAATCAGTTGCAGAGGCAGAAAGAGCCAAAACACACTTGTTTCTCAGCCATGGCTTTTAAGAGCTACACCGTGTTTTGTCTAGAAAAGTGAAAATAAAAGCACACTGTAACACAACCCAACAGTTGGGGCAATATTCTACATGGATTTGCCCATTTTCTTCCTGTACTCCGAAAAGGAAATTTGGCAACAACTTCTCCATTGATGGTAGGAAGGAGGGCGAACAGCTTTAGAACATGTTAGTACCATCAGCACTCCATTTTTCTGTCTTCTCTAGTCAAGCTGTAACTTCCTACCTCCCACTAGGCAGGCTGGTAGGTTTTGTGTTTACTAAGGAAACACGTGCAATGTTGGTTTTGAACAAGAGGATTCTTATAAAACATAAACTCGTGTTTGTAAGGGGAATAAAAGATGGTATCACCTTCTGGTTTACAATTTGCCCTTTTTCTTCGCCCAATCCCACTGCACAGCACAGCAACTATGCATGTCAGCAAAGTAGACAAGCCACTTGACCTCTGCTCAAGGCATTTCTAATGTTAATTTTTTAATTAGCTAAAAGATACTAGCACCTTCCTTTCTTTTGTCAACCCCCACTTTTACTAGGTAAGATATAAGTGGGGGTTGACAAAAGAAAGGAAGGTGGGAGGGAGGATGTGGGGTATGAATTGCACTGTTTGGACTAAAGTTAGAACACCTCAAATATTCACAGGGCACCATAGATAAGAGTAAATCACAAGGGCACTGCAAAATCCTAGATTTCAGCAGGTCAGCAAGTATGCAACCCTGTGCTGTATGTGGCACTAGTTCAACACATTTATCATTTGAATTGAGTGCTTTCTGGGGAAATCCTGCCAATTTTCAAATATAAACGCATGTTAAAAAATAAGATATCAATTAGAAAATTAGAAAGGGGGAAAAAGAAAATCGTAGAATGTGATAATATTACAAAAATAATGTCAGAAAATATTTTCTGGTATTTTGTCCATGTAAAATAAGCCCTACTCAGTGACCAGATTTTTACCTATTTATTGTTGTCAGAGTTTGTGCATGTGTCTTCAATTGAAGGAAATGCTGTCTGCCAGACTTCAACAGATCATAGGTCTGTGGAAAAAAAAAAACTACAAGGGTGGAATCTAGTTGCTATAGCAGCAAATTAAACAAATAAATGAGATACCATGGAATGCTGCAAAATATTTGTGGTCTGATTAAGTCATATTTGCCACATATGTTAATATTAACAGTCAGGTTTTAACTTATAAAGTAGGGTACAAAATAGCAGAATTCCATTTTTATAAAATTCATAGATTAATTCTTATCCAAGTAACTGTAAGTGGACATTAACTGATATACCATTTCCTTCACACACCACGTGCCCTTTTGCTAAGATTGCAAGAATAAACAAAAGAAAATTGTGTACTTTTAACTATACTAGAAATATTATAAACTAGACCTATTCCACAGTACTACTTTTCCATACAAATATTGGTATCCCTCCCTGTACTTTTATGAAATATTAAGAAATACAAAGCTATTTTCATAATGATATCTTCAGTGATTTGCTTGTGGGGTGTTTTACAAAATTTAGCGATAGACTGTTTAACTCTCAAGTAATCACCTCTTTTTCAATTAATCTACACACCAGTTAAAAGAAGGTTGTTCTGCATTACACGCAGTATGTACATTTCTTCTCCAACCCAAGAAAAAGCTACATTTAATTTTTCTATTCCACTGCACTGTACTGTTCCCTCAGATAGTGAAAGACTAGACTATCTCAATATAAGATATTATTAGTCATAACAGTATATAATTTTCAATTTGATCTTATTGTCTGCTTATGTTCTCTGCAAAAGAAGAAATACTTGAAATATGATTATGAAAAGGACCTTGAAATCTGTTATACCAGAGGGCACAGAGAACAAGTTTGTTATGTTAATTGAAGGCGAGGATGGTGAATAGATTTTTATCCATAAATACATAAAGGTTGATAAACCATGTTATGTTATTTTAAATTTAAAATTTATTTTACTCTGATTTCCAGAGAATCACTACCAGAGAAAAAAGTGTGCACCACAATATAATACACCTGTCAAAGAAAACTTACAAAATTTAACCATTAGAAAGGAATTGCCTGCTCATAGCCACAAAAGTTCCCGTGGTATGCTATGTAAACTGGATTTTTAAGAAACAAACACTTTAAAATCAAGATCAGCATTTCTGTTATTTTCAGAATTAAAGATGTCCAATATTAGATCAGTATCCAGTTTCTGACTCGCATTAGTATTAGTGTAACAATCACTACTACACTTTTAGGGCTCAATCCCTGGTTTTAACCAAGCTATGCCCATGGCATAACCTATAGAGATTGAATAAAAGAATATATCTGAGCCCCCTTTTACTCGTTTGATCCTTGGGCTTTTCCCAGGTCTTTTCACTGTTTGATCATAAAAACGGCTAGTCCAAATATCAGTAAATGTTTTCAACATTTTTTTAACAAAGTCACACTCATGCATCTGGCTGTTAAACCTATGTTAAAGTGGAAGGTTAGAAACTGATACTAAAGTTCTTTGCCTCTGGTGTCTCAAAACATGCCATCTTCCAGCAAGATAGTGACCTCTAGCACTATCTAACAGCTAATAGCTCATTTAACTATTTGCAGCAAAACTCATGCTTTATGCCTGGTACAAAAAATAGAGGCAGCCTCCAAAGAGTTGGTTTTTTTTGAAAGAAGAGACATGAATTTTTGAGGGCTAGCCAGATAGTTGAGATAATGCACTTTACTACCAGATAGAGATATAGACAGACAGAAAGAGAGATGCAGAGACACCGACGCCAGTCTAGCCATCACAGCTATAGTTTACGCAGAACAGACACTTCAATAACAATAAGATACAAATATTTTTTCTCAGTAAACATTTTAATGGCACTTGAAATTTGGGGCAGGGGAGAAGGAAGTAATTCATCACCATACAAATATCAAATGCACTTTCCCTGTCAACCTATTTACACAGTCAACAGTAACAGCAGTAATTTGTCTCAAGTCTCACTGGGCACGTCTACATGAGCAATTAAGGCACATGAATAAACTCCAGATCAATAAGCTCCAGAATTTATTGATGAACAGGATGGTGAGCCAGGTCAGAGCAGCCCTGGCTGGTAGCAGGTTGTTCTGACCTGGCTGGCAGGAGCTTGCCAGCCCAGGGCTTCAAAGTGCTTCAGAGTGCCTGACTGGGGCACGAAAGTGCTTCAGCACCCTCACAAAAAACTGTAAATACAAGTACTATCCTGCTGCAGAGTAAATTAGTTTACTTCAGCCTAGTATGTGCACACATGTATACATGTTTACTGTACAGCTAATTAGTCAACTGCGCAGTAAATGTCTTGTGTAGATGTGCCCACTAGCAGCATCAGTAAGCTACCACCTCACTCTCTGTCCCCCTAATTAACAGAGCTGTGGGATGTTTTCCAGGGGTATACAGTGAAATGTAGAAAGTATATGAATAAAATTCCTTTTCCTTTTCTTTACTTCTTTCTCTATTTCTTAGCTTCTTCCTCCCATCATCTTTTATCATTGTATACATTTTCCTCTCCCCTGTTTCCTGTTGTCTCCATTCTGTTATTCTTTCTCTCTCTGTCATTCTTTCCCTTCATCACTCATTTATTTTTCTTTTCTTTTTAGTAGAAGCTGGAGTATCATACATTTTCTATTTTCTCTCATTAGATTCACTTCCTCTGTATGTTTTTCTTTTTTAGTCCTCTCTCAGACTTCTCTCTTTTTCTCTTCCTTCCCTTTACTTCCTTTCCTCTTCACATTTTTTGGCTTGGTGTTTAGGCATCTTGTTTTTTTCCTCTTTCCTGCCAGAATGAGTTAGGAGCCCTCATGGACAACAATAGGTTGCTTTCACAAAAATGAACTGGAGAGCTTAACTTAATACAAACTTTTAACTTGCGATATTTTCATTTTGTGGGGCTCGTATACAGATACATCCACTCTCTATTTATTACTGACTTGCAATTTATGAGTCAGATCAGGGTTATATCTTAGATTCTTTTGTAGGCCTCAGGAGAAGGCAGTGTGTTTTTCCTATAGACCACATATACATCAAGTGGAATGGACAGCTAACGAGAAGCACCCAACATGTCATAGAAATCATAGAAAATTAGGGTTGGAAGGGACCTCAGGAGGTCCTCTAGTCCAGCCCCCCTGCTCAAAGCAGGACCATCACCAACTACATCATTCCAGCCAGGGTTTTTTCAAGCTGGGCCTTAAAAATCTCCAAATTTCACTACCTCTCTAGGTAGCCTGTTCCAGTGTTTCACCACCCTCCTAGTGACAGTCTTTCCTAATATCCAACCTAAGCCTCCCTTGCTGCAACTTGAGACTGTTGCTCTTTGTTCTGTCATCTGTCACCACTGAAAACAGTCTACTCCCATTCTCTTTGGAGACTACCCCTTCAGGTAGTTAAAGGCTGCTCTCAAATCCCCTCTCAGTCTTCTCTTCTCCAAACTAAAAAAACCCAGTTCCCTCAGTCTCTTCTCAGAAGTCATGTGCCCCAGCCCCCTCACCATTTTCATTGCTCTCCACTGTATTCTCTCCAACTTGTCCACATCCTTTCTATAGTGGGGTGCCCAAAAACTGGACACAGTACTCCAGATGTGGCTTCACCAGTGCAGAATAATCACTTCCTTCAATCTGCTGGCAATGCTCCTACTAATGCAGCACAGTATGCTGTTAGCCTTCTTGGCAACAACAGCGCACTGTTGACATCTAATTAAGCCATGTGTACATGAGACTTTAAAATGGGCTAAATGCTTTTGCACCACTTTAATGGTGTCAGTATTTGCACCCCTCGGTGGCATATTGTGCATTAATTCCAGCTGCTGTAGGAAATTTGGTGGCATAATGCCCCTTAAATGACTTGGGGCACAGCAAACAAAAAATCCTTCAAGGAGTTTTAGTTTGTTGACCCTACAGTAGTAGAGCCAAGCACCAGGCTCCATGCAGTTCCATGGCTCTGCAGGCAGCCCTTCAGGCAGCCTGGCAGCAGCCCAGGAAAGAAGGCTCCACTCAAGAAAAGTAGCAAGCCTGATTTTTTTTTTCCCCTGCAGCCTGCCTGCCTGCCTGCCTGAGCTGCGTGGGGGGCTGGTGCTTCCCTCCTTGGCTGTGGTGCCAAGGCCCCCCTGGGACCACCCAAGCCGGGTGCCTGCAGGTGGGTGCCACCTGGGGGGAGGGCCACCACTGCCACAGAGGGAAGCACTCCCCTGCCCCCCGCAGTCCAGGGACCGCTCTGCCTGACAGCAGCTCACTCTCCCCTCCCCGCCAGACAGGCAGGTAAGTCAGCATCGTGTGTGCACAACAGGGGGGTTTAATCAGCTCTAAATTGAAGCAGTGTTTTTTAAAACCCACTGGTTCAATTTAGGGCCACCGTTTCATCTACACATGCCCATACTGTCTCCTGCAACCCCCAGGTCCTTTTCTGCAGAGCTGCTGCTTAGCCAGTCAGTCCTCAGGCAGTAGTGATGCCTTTGCACTTGTCCTTGTTGAAGCTCATGAGATTTCTTTTGGCCCAATTCTTCAATTTCTCTAGGTCACTCTGAATCCTAGCCCTACCCTCCAGTGTATCTACTACCCCTCCCAGCTTGGTGTCATCCATACACTTGCTGAGGGTGCAGTCCATCCCATCATCCAAATTGTTAATGAAGATATTGAAGAAAACCAGCCCCAGGACTGACCCCTGGGGCACTCCACTTAATACTGGCTGCCAGGTAGACATTCAGCCATTGGTGAATCCATGCTAACTGTTCCTAATCTCTTCCTTCTCCTCCAAGTGCTTAGAAATGGATTCCTTGGGGACCTGCTCCATGATTTTTCCAGGGACTGAGGTGAGGCTGACTGGTCTGTAGATCCTGTTTCTTCCCCTTCTTAAAAATGGGCGCTATATTTGCCCTTTTCCAATTGTCCGGAGCCTCCCTTGATCACCACAAGTTTTCAAAGATAATGTAGTGGCTCTGCAATCACATCAGCCAACTCCCTCAGCAGCCTCAGACACACTGCATCTGGCCCCATGGACTTGTACATATCCAGCTTTTCTAAATAGTCTCTAACCTGTTTTTTCACCATTGAGTGGTACTGACCGTCTCCTCAAACTGTGTTACCAGATGCAGTAGTCTGGGAGCTGACCTTGCCTGTGAAGACTGAGGTAAAAAAGGCATTGAGTACTTCAGCCTTTCCCTCATCTTCTCCCCCATTTGGCAAGGGACCCATACTTTCCCTGACCTTCATCTAGTTGGTCAAGAAGAGCATGGCCCCTAGTTGGTCTCTCCAACACTTGCACCTGGATTGCCTGTGCACTGCTGTCTTGCTGTCCCAGCAGATGTCAGGGTGATTGAATTCCCCCACGAGAGCCAGAGCATATGATCTGGAAACTTCTGCTACTTGTCTGAAGAAAGTCTCATCAACCCCATCCTCCTGGTCAGGTGGTCTATAGCACACACCCACCACAATATCACCCTTGTTGCTCTTTCCTCTGACCCTAACCCAGAGACTCTCAACAGGCCTATCTCCAGTTTCATACTGGAGCTCTGAGCATTAATACAGCTCTTCTACACACAGTGCAACTCCTCCTCCTCTTCTCCCTGCCCTTCCTTCCTGAAAGTTTGTACCCATCCATGAAAGTGCTTCAGTCATGTGAGCTATCCCACCAAGTTTCTGTTATTCCAATCATGTCATAGTTCCTTGACTGTGCAAGGTCTTCCAGTTCTTTCCTCTTGTTTCCCAGGCTCTGTGCATCCAGACACCTGAGGTGACTAGCTAATTGCCCCACTTTCTCAGAAGGAATGAGGCCTCCCCTGTTGCCCCCTACTGCTTTTGCTTCCTTCAGGTCCCCTGCTTCCCCACTTACTTCAGGGCTTTGTTCTCTATTCCTTGGTGAACCCAGTTTAAAGCCCTCCTCACTAGGTTAGTGATCCTGTCTGCAAAGATGCTCTCCCCTCTCTTTGTCAGGTGGATCCCATCTCTTGCTAGCAGTCCTTCTTCTTGGAACAACATCCCATGATCGAAGAAGCCAAATCCCTGCTGGCGACACCACCTGCACAGCCATACATTGATCTACAGGATGTGTCTGCTGCTGCCAGGGCCCTTCCCCTTCACTGGAAGGACTGAGGAGAACACGACCTGTGCCCCTTCACCCTTGCACCCAGAGCCCTGTAGTCACTCTTGATCTGCCCAGGGTCACTCTTGGCAGTATCATTGCTGCCCACATGGATGACCAGCCTGGGGTAGTAGTCAGAAGACTGGATGAGTCTTGGTAATCCTTCTATGACATCTCGGATCTGGGCTCCAGGCAAGCAGAAGATCTCCTAGAACAACAGGCCAGGCCAGTAGATGGATCCCTCTGTCCCCTGCAGAAGGGAGTCTCCAACCACCACCACCCATCGCTTCCTCTTCGCGGCAGTGGTCTCAATCCTCCCTATCTTGGGGATTCCTGGCCTGGCCTCTTCCAGCAATGGAATGCGCTCCTCCTCCTCTGTTGCTAGTGCTCCATATCTGTTCTTCAGTTAGAAAAGCTATCTTAGACTTACAGGCTAGGTATAGACATTAAAAAAACCTGAGGCAGAATCAATCTAAGTTGTATGGTTTTCTGTAAGCGGCACAATTTAAGTTGGTAGCGAACAGAATACTTATTAACCCTTTGGTGGGGCAGGCAAATCTTAGACCCAGTTCTGCCATTTTTAAACCAGTATAGGTGTGTTGAACTTCTGTTCTGTTTTGGGTATAGACCAGTTTTGTGTGATGAACTTCCGTTATGGGTATAGACCATGATGATGACTTATACCAGTAAAAGTGTAATGTGCCTGTTCACAGTGCAGTAAATCTGCTTTGACAAATTCATCGTATTGTTAAGGCACAGTTCCCACTTTGAGCTATTTCCGCATTGAGTAAAGGGTCTCTTCTGAGTCAGGTGATGTCAATCAGATAATTCAGCTTTCTCTACCCTGGTGCCTCTCCCAATTTCCAGATGCTGTGCTAACACAGTTCTGACATGCATCCAATTTTCAAGCACTCCACGTAAGTAACAGAATAATCAAGAAAAGCTTTTAAACTATTGCTGTTTTTCTCCCCAGAGTGTGCGGATAATTGATACTACTGTACTCATGTTCCAGTTGTGGAATTGGCAGATAATAAGGAGATCTATCAAAAGAAATAACATAACCACAGCATGAGCATGCAAGAAGTGTACAAATCCAGGAACATTATTCGCAGTGTTCAAGCTACATAAACTGGGCCCTGCAAGTGACCTCTACTTGGTCAATGTTCTGTCATTCAGACGGACATTGAAGCAGTAATCACCTCAGTAGATATTTATTCTGCAAGAAACAGAGCTTATTATTTAATTGCATACTTTCTGTCAGAAAACCTTGCAATTAATGTTATAGTTGAAAGTCTGCTCTCTAAAGTATTATAGATCTCATTTCTGAATCCTTATAATCAGACATATGACGACACATCTATTAAAAGAAAGAGAACTCAATTACACTGGAGGATCTCTGAGATTTTTAACATGGAATTAGACAGTGGTCCTGTATAGTCAAGAGACAACATTACAGTGAGATGTTAACAAGCGCTGTCTCACCTGCTACACCATGTACAGGCAGGCACTTCCCCACCCCACTGCCCCCATCCAGCACAGCACCCTGCCTCATTTGAAGCTCCCAGGCTCTCTCTCATGTCACCACACTGCACAGGCACACTGAGCTGTCAGCTCACCTAGCACTGCTGGCTGCACCATGCTGCTCCACCCCTGAGGCTAGGTTAGGAAGCAGAAGCTGAGGGAGGGAGAGGGAGCAGAGGGTAGCCTGAGCAAAGAGGTGGGGGGCTACCTGTTAATCTCTTGCAGACTGCATGTTGCCTTGGGGCCACCAGTTGTACAGCCCTGAATTAAATGTTCCACCAATTGGACCATTGTTACATTAAAAAATGGACTTAAACCCTCCCCCTCCTTTAACATATTTAGTCCACTCTTCCCTGTTAAAACATTTCTGTAATGGAACTTACAATCTGCCAGGATAGCTGGAAAAAAAAACCAAACCTTGGATGAAATAACCAAGGAGAAGAGGAGGGCTATCGCAAGTTCTTCCTTCGAGAGACTGTCATGTAGAAATTGACTCAATTCCTAGCTCCTGATGGAGCAATTGGTTTGTCAATAACTTTCACCAGTCTTTGTAACCCCCGATCTATACAAGCTAGGTCACTAAGAGCTTTGATCCAAAGCATCTTTCATGCGGCTTACTTATTTCTCCATTGGCCTGAATCACTTAAAAAGACACAACTGAGTCTCTCTCAGTGATTTCTTTTGGCATCAGCTCACTACTTCTTCAGATTTATTAAGCCTGTAAAAGATGCCTGTCAATAATAATCATAAAAACCCCCAACATAAATGATAGAACCGTATCTACACTACCGTTAAGAGTTCTAAGTCTTTATGCTGAGTATCCAATAAAAAAGAGGAGAGAGAACTTGGGAGAGAGACCAGAAATGTATCACTTAAACAGGCAGCTCTTTTTCCATAATTTGTTTGCACATCTCCCAAGTGCCTCTGATTTTTCTGGATGCTGTATCGAAACAAAAAGGAACTGACATCTCTTTCTAGTAAAACTATTATTTTCAGTAAATAGCACCAAAAGAATAAACTGCACAAAGAAGGAAAATACCAACAATATATAATCCCTACAATAATCAACTTTCCATGTTCCCTAAAGGTAGGCTTACATTTCCTGAAAGGTTCTCTCTAGTGCTTTCTTATGGTTTCTTATTTTTGAGCTTTGGCACAATTCTACTTCTGTAGAATTTTCCTTTCCTTGACACAAAAAAAGTTATTCAAATTTTAAGAATCTGGGATGTTGCTGTTAGAAACAAACAAGGATTCTTGTTGGGGCTTAACATGGATAAATCTACATGAAGTCCCGAATACAGGTTGTCCTGTAAGCTGGCTTGGGGTCAGCAACACTTGAACTTCAGCCCACCCTCAATGGGCTAGCCAGTTCGGGCGTGATGTCCCACTTACCTCTGTTTGCTCATTGAGAAAAGTTGGCTTATGAGCAAAACTTGCTTTATAGCTTAAATTAACAATACAGAGAAGATAGTTCCTCATGTATATCATATGTACATCACATCATCAACTACTGATAAAGAGTCACTGAGGGTTTAAATGAGCATGATTCAAATTTTATATAGCAATATATAAAATTATGATGCAATATAACATTTTAAAATAACTGAAGCTTTATTTTTAATTATAGTAATATTATTTTAATTGTAGTATCATAGTAACAGCATCATTGGAGTCACAAATACATATTTCTAAAATGAATGATATGATTTTTCATGATGTTAACAAAAAAAAATTATAAAGTAGATTCAGAGTGCAGGGCTATAGAGCAAAGATATGAGAAACAACTTGTTTGGAGCGAAAGATTCAGTTCTGAAACTTAATTTAAATCTGGAATCAAGCTGTGTGCAAATGAGCAGTGTGATAAAATTACTACCTTGATAAATGCAAGAAATAAGCCAATTTAGTTAACTGTTTAAAAATAGATACTACTTGTTATAATGTTCTCAGGTAATCTGCTTTGTGAAAAATGAAAACTTAGCCGCTTGTTTATTGGACAGCATGGTCAATTTAAACTATTTAGGGGTGGTATTCACTTCACTTATTAAAGCAGGAGTGAAATCGTGGCTACATTGAAGTCAAGGGCAAAATGTCCTTTCATTTAAGTGCCATCAGTATTTCTCTTTACTTTGATGTTTACTTGTGTGTGATAAACATCAGATATATTGGTATCTAACCTTTTTGAGGGCTCAGGGTCCCCTCCACTAGAAGTTTTAATGTAGTCATCTAATATAGATATTACTATTTGCTTCTTAGCAATAAGCAAATCAAACATTTATCTAAATTTGCTAAATTGCATGGATATCAGAGCTATTCACCCAACTGAACAGGGTCCAGTGACCAGTCTACCTGTTTCTATTCACAGTGACATTTCAAAAAATTAAAGAAGGAACCATTTGCTTACCACTCAGTTATTTTTTTTACTGTTCTTAAAAAGTTATTTTAAAATCATATTTAATTGGAAAGTGCTTTGCAACACCATTGTTTATAAAAAAAGGGAAAGAAAGCTGTTAAAATGGGCTAATACTAAAAAGTGCATTCAGTGAAATCTAACTTCTAAAAAAGAATTATAATATCATTAAAAAATAATTTCAGTTTAATACCTAACCATACTAATTGGAAAGTTCATAGGGAGAGTTCATGGGTCTAGCCATTTCCCCACTGCTGTCATCCTTCATTATTCACTGTCATCCCAGTTTGTTTCTGCCCAACCATGTTCAACTGTGTTCTCGTTTTGTGATGTAACTGAAATACGCTATTGCATGCATGGCATTGATTGAATAGATAATTAAATGATTTGTAAATTTTTTTAACAGAACATAGTCCCAGTCTCCATCAAGTTATGTCTGGAATTTGTTCAGATTCCATAAGTCTTCTGATAGTATAGTGTGTCAGTGGAATAGAAGAATATTACCTAAGAATGAACTGGTTGAAGTAATGAACACTCTTCATTTTCATGGTATTGAAAGCTTATATACACTGTACACGGTATGTCAACTTACAAGCCTGTTTATTAATTATATTCTGCACATCTAACAAATCTAGATATTGTTGTAGACAGAAAAAATGTTGTACATGTTAACTATTAAGATATACTAGAAACAGATACCTTGACTGGAGAGAAAATTTTATAAACTGCTACTAATTTGTTAAATTGAGTCTTGTGTAAATTAAGAAGCAATTTTAAGGTTAACTGGGTGGTTTAAGTTGATGGTGTGACAGTGATAATTTGAATGGTGGGATCCTTTTTAGCTGCTTTCCTTCAATATTCTATTTAGGCAGTCCAACTTTGGGGTCCCTAAGTGCACACACAGCTTTACCCAAAACATCTGTCTTGCAAAGCACAAAGTTAGGACTGGGACTTTCTTCAGATTAATTAAAGAAAACCTTCCATACCAAATAAAGGATTGAGAAAGGGCAAACAGACTTTGCTGACAAGGGTGCATTGGAAGCAGTATAGTACTGTGGTATCACTATTTTTCCACTTCCTCCCTGCTTTCTTACCTGCACTTGTACAGGCAGTGGAAATAATTCTTCTCCTTACATTCAGAGTTAACTTTTCTTGTACGTTTGATATATGTATGCTTTAAATGAGCATTTAGTTAACACTTTATTTTTTGGTTGCCTTACTTGTGGGATTTCTTCTACTCTAAATCTTTCTAATTCTTCCCTGCTAGTACCCAGCCCCTTTCACCCTTACTCCCCCATAAAGAAAATAACCTAAAAGGTACTTTTCAGCATGGCAGATGGAAACAATATGAATTTAGAGTTTACAGGCCAAGCCAGGCAGGGAAGCATTTGTTTTCCTGACATTCCTTAATCACACCAAGAAAATTCTGATCTAGGATGAGATACTGCACAAAAATATTTCAAGGGGGTAAGTTCCTTTTTGGAGAAAATATAGTTAAAAATCAGGTTTATAATGAAAAGCCCCAACCTTAACTTTGGACATACCACCATCACTCCAAATAGAGAGAGGCATTTTTTTCTTGTTAGGAAATTCCAGCAGACCCCACCCTTTTTCCAGCTAATCTGCACTTAATTATAGTTCCTTATCTTTAGCACAAAAAGAAAAAAAATGGACAGAGAAGGAATATTAATCAATACACTCTCTTTGTGCTTGTACGAATGACATATGAGCTATCTCATATGGGAAAGAACAAATAATACTATCAACTTTCTCTCTTTTGGGCCTAAATAAGAATAGCCCCAGATGTTTGGATTTAGACATGTAGTTGGTTGAAATGTTCTGATTTTTCCCCCTTCAAAAACTGAGAACATTTTTTTGTTTCAGAACATTTCCCAGATAACTGCAGCACTAATGGCTGAAACAACTATTGAGCACATGCTATTAAAAAGCTGCAACACTGGGCTGCATGGATGATAGAAGGACAGATCTACTCTAACTCTGTGACAAGCCTGGGAGCACCCTGGGGAAGCATAACCTGCCCACTCCTTCCTACACCACACCCTAGAAATTAGGTAACAACTGGCTTCACATGGTTCCCAACATAGGCCAAGAAGTACATCCACTCAAGACAGAGAACCTAGGGTTTAGGACACGTGTTCATTTGCAGCACTACAAAGTGCCCCAGCAAAACAGAGTGCTATGGGGTTCAGGAATATTCATGTGTGCAGGAGTGCTACAAAGTTTCCAGGGGTTTGGGTTGTAGCCGTGTTGGTCTAAGGACATAGGCAGACAAGGTTCCTTGGGTGAATTTGATATCTTTTATTAGACTAACCCAAATGGTTGGAGAATAGTTATTAAGCAAGCTTTCGGGTTCAAAAACCCTTCGTCAGGCTAAGGAAGCTGCAGCAGTTGCTGCGTGCTCTTCCTGGATGGAATGAAAAGTAAAGAAGCCAGAGGCTGGGCTGGGCTGGGCTGGGGAGTCAGTTGCCAGGCAGATTGTAACGTATCAAAAATCCAATGTCTATGTTTAGTCCCTGATCTCTAGTATCCAGCAGGTTGATGAAATGGAGCTCATAGGCTCGTCTCTGGGAAGTGTTGTGTAAGTTTCCCTTGAGGATCAGGACTGAGAGATTGGAGAGAGAGTGGCCCTCCTGTGAGAAATGTGCCCCCACCGGTAATTGGGTGTTTCTGTCTTTGATGGATTTCCGGTGTGCATTCATTCTGGTGCGCAGTTGTTGTTTGGTCTCTCCTACATATCTTCCATCAGGCCATTTGGTGCATTGGATGAGGTATACTACATTCCTGGAGGTGCAGCTGTAAGATCCAGGAATACTGATAGCTCTGTTGTGGGGTGTAGTAATAGTGGGGGGTGGTGGAGATGTGTTGGCAGGTTTTGCATTTCTTGTGCTGGCACGGTCGGATCCTTTTGGTGTGTTCTGGGGCTGAGGAAGTTTGTTTCTGGTGATGAGGTTGGCGAGGTTCAGTGCTTGTCTGAAGGCTAGGATGGGTGGCTCTGGGAAGATCTTTTTAAGAATAGGGTCTCTTTCTAATATGGGTTGCAATTTTTTGAGGATTTTCCGTACAGGTTCAAGGGATGGGTGATACGTCACAACCAGTGGTGTGCGATTTGTGGGTGTTTTTCTTCTGTACTGCAGCAGTTCTTCACGTGGTATCCGGGTGGCTCTTTCAAACGTGCGATCTACCTCTCTGGAGGAGTGTCCTTGCTGGGTGAAAGCCTTTTTAAGATTGGTGAGGTGGCGATCACGGGTGTTCTCTTCAGTACAGATGCGGTGGTATCTGAGGGCTTGGCTGTATATCACAGCTTTTTTGGTGTGTTTCGGGTGATTGCTGGTTTTGTGCAGATATGTGTGTTGGTCTGTGGGTTTCTTGTATACTGTGGTCTGTATTTTACCCTTCTGGATACTGATCATTGTGTCTAAAAAGGGGATGTTGGTGCTGGAGTATTCTAAAGAAAGTCGGATGGACGGATGGTGACTGTTGAATTTCTGGTAGAACTCAATCAGAGATTGCAGGTTCTCAGTCCAAATGATGAAGATGTCATCGATGTATCGTAAGTACAGCAAGGGTTTGATGGTGCAGTTCTTGAGGAAGTCTTCTTCCAGGTGGCTCATAAAAAGGTTGGCATACTGTGGGGCCATTTTAGTGCTCATAGCTGTTCCCATCATCTGGAGGAAGTGTTGATTATTAAAAGTGAAATTGTTGTGTGTGAGGATGAAGTATATAAGCTCAGTAATATCTTTGGGTCTGTATTCTGGGTTGTAATCTTGTTCCTGTAGATATGTAAGGCAGGCTTGGATGCCATCCTGGTGTGGGATGTTGGTATATAGGGTGGTAACATCCATGGTGGCTAGGAGTGTGTTGCTGGGAAGGTGGTCTATGTTTTTAAGTTTCCGTAGAAAGTCTGTAGTGTCTTGTACAAAACTTGCTCTGTGGATGACAAGTGATTTTAGGATTGATTCAACGAAACCTGATATTTCCTCAGTTAGGGTCCCATGGTTGGATATGATAGGTCTGCCAGGGTTCCCTTGTTTGTGGATTTTAGGGAGCATGTAAAACGTCCCCGGGTTAGGTAGCGGGGGGATCAAGGTCTGTAGTTTTTCTTGTAGTCTTGATGGAAATGATTTTGATGATATTGTTGAGTTTTTTGGTGAAAAGGGGAGTAGGATCCATGAAGCCATTCAGGCCCTGGCAGACATTACACTTGAGTAGTAACCTGGCAATATGGTTGCTCAATTAATGGCATGATGAAACAGGAAATAAGCCACAGACAGGGAGCATTTCAAGCCCCTGGTGTGCTCCTGAGGCTGGGAGTGCCAACAGCGGAACAAATGAGCTGACTGGTGCTCTCAGTCATGGGCACGCTGGGCACCCAGCTTGCTACTTGCCAGTACAGGGGATCTCATGGCTCCCCCTGCATCAGCAACATGGCACAATTGGGATCTGATGCCCAATCACAAATGCACATATGATATGGCAGGAGGCACAATTGTTGGGATCAAGGACAAGATCCTATCGTGTCTTTAACTGGATGTCTGTCAAGTGGTCTCAGTGATATGTTCTCCAGCTAGGGAGCGACGGTGGGGGTGGGTTCCCTTAATGGGGGCCAGCCTCTCTGCTGCCATTGTGGAGGCAGTGGCACTGGTCCCTCAGCAGAGTTGTTGCTCCCTGGGGGAAGTGGGAAGCAGTGGCTCTAATAGCTGTAAGTGAGGAAATTGCAGCTTTGCTCCTTGGAGGCTGTCAGGGATCCAGCTACTCTCCCTCTCCCCCTCTTGCGAAAGAAGTACAGGAAGAGGGGCAGAGCACTATGGGATGCTTGGGGACTAGAGAGCTCTACATATAACTGCCCACACATTATGTACGGAGCTGCAGCCAGC
Source organism: Alligator mississippiensis (assembly GCF_030867095.1). Lineage (NCBI taxonomy): Eukaryota > Metazoa > Chordata > Crocodylia > Alligatoridae > Alligator > Alligator mississippiensis. The sequence continues at coordinate 123,598,389 of NC_081824.1, read as the reverse complement.
CAGAATGTATGCACGCTAGCTTTCTGTAATGTGATAAGAGTGTATATAGTATTAAAAAAGTGATGCGTGTCCAAAGCTGCTTAGTGTAACTGAGCACAGGCGTGGGACATTCCAAACTGGCTACACTGCCTAATTTCTGGGCTGTGGCATGTATTGAACTGGAATGAGTTGCAGGTGCGATCCTGGGTTTGCAACAGACACAGTGTGGACATGTCCTAAGGGCATGGGAAAAGAACCAAGCAACTGAAAGGTAAAGGAGGGGAGGGATTTATGGCTCAGCGGCAACATCTACATGAGACGCTGACTGTGCATTCGTTACTGTGCAGTCATTTAGGACTTGTATAAGCAAGTCCTAAATGACTGCACCAGAGTTACTGAGCAGTAGTGTCACCGAATGGCTTTTAGGTGACGCTGACTGCGCAGTAGCTCGTTACTACGGCACAGGAACATCACATCACGCTTCCTGCCACATGATGCTAATGAGCTGAGCACAGTAAGCATCTTGTGTATATGTGCCCAGTGACAAGTGAATAAGTTGCCATGATTTAGCTGGGGAGGAGTGTACACAACAAGCAACTACTGCTGAGCAGCTGATGTGCTGGAAATCCCTATCCTCCTTTTATGTTGTGGTTGCCAGTTTGTGCGGCCACACCATGACACAGAACAGGAACTCATGAACAGTGCTGCAGACAAAAAGACCTGACTCTCAGGCTATGGACACACACAAAAGTGAAGCTTGAAGCACAAAACAGAGGAAACTGTACCATGGCAGCTACCCACAAATCAGCTGGCTGTATATTTGAAAGTGTGAGAAATAAGCAGACTGTGTATACTAAAAACATGCATTTAAAAGCAGGAGAATACCACTCCTGATTTGTTCAGGGGAAAATTCACCATTGTTGGAGTGGGTCGACAGCTTTTGTGTTATCACGGTTGTGTCTTGGTTGGCATCATGGTTGTGCCAGCTTGGCTTGGCACAAGTTAACCCCCTCATGGCTTCACTGACAGATTTAATTCCTCTCTGGGCAATAAATCCTCTCAGTAAGCTTGGTTTACAAAGCTTAGCTCCAACAAAACAGTTATCATGGGGCATGCGTTGCTCCCATTACAATGTACTAAATTTGGGGGGATATATGTTAATTGTGCACAAAGTAAAGTCCATGTTGTCTGACTTTTTTAAAACTATACTGCAATGATTTCTGCCCTTTTCACCAAAAAACAAAACAACTAAAACAAATCACATCTCCATACTTCCTAACACCTGCCATCTCAAAATAATAGCCCTTGCTAATAAATAAAGTATTAACACACTGAGGGAACTTTAAAAAAGTAGATGAGATTTCTAGACCTTCCCCCTTTCAAATCTCGTATTTTGATGGGCAATGCATCAAAATTAATTAGAATGAAAGATGGTGAAGATAATATGATGGCAAAAACATCAGAAAGAATTAGACTGAAAGGTTGTGAAAAGCCCAACAGTCATAAGCCTCCCCTGTGACCCAGCCAAAGGAACACTTGGATAAATAGAGACTGACAAGGCAAACAATTCCTTCACAAAAGACTTTCGAAAATGCCTTCTACAATATTTCAAGTTGAACATAAAAATGTCTAAGATGTTTGCATACAATTCATTTCTGTACACTCAATGATGTCCAAAATATCAAACAAAACCTCTCTTCAAATAGTTCACCGAATATACATTTACACAAAACAACATGGACTTGAACTGCCTTTTATGCTGCAGTATGAATGTAGAAATGTCCTGAACACACGGGACCATCTGTTGTCACCTGTTTTACAATGTATGTCTATCACAAATGTTGAAGCATGTCTGTGAAAAATGTCCCAAGTTAGGCATTTTCAGTATGCAGAATGTCACCTGGAAGAAATGTCATTACAGATAGCACAATTCTGTATGAAAAATAAAAATAAATGTATGTATGGCTTGGCAGCTCTTCTAAATGCTTAGCATAAGACCTCAAATTTGGAGAGAAGGACTGTCTGGACTAATGCAAGATGAGTCATCAGAAAAAAGAGCAATATGCCATAACACTCTTTCCAAAACCAGGATAAAATGGTAAAATATTTAGTAGAACTTCAGGATCTCTTAGCATTAATAACTTCCATGTTGCATCGTATACACACAATTTGGGGTAACGCACAATAACTATTTACACAGCGTACATACCAAATTACGTCAAGAAACAATTTATTCTAAACAGTACTGATTCACCATGCAATTCATACACCTTCTAAAATGGCTTCTGCTGTGTCTACAGATTAACAGTGCCAAATGGCATGCCATGTTCTGATAGGAGTGGAAAGGTATAATAAAAATGTCTTGCAGAGACTCAGTAAGACAAGATGCGTGAAACAAGCACGAAAGATTTGAGCTCAATATTACCTGCATTGTACTAACACCTGATGGAAAAAAATATACTCTTAATCAAATGTTTTCTTCATCCACAAAGTGCCATGTTAGTTGAGGATTAGCAAGAATCTTCATTTTTTTGAAGGACTTTTCACTGTCACGCGCAATGAGGAGGATGGGTTTAGCTCATCAAGATGTATTTATTTGGCATGAACTCCTCATTTTTTGGTTACCAATGTATCCTTTTTCCTCCAATAGCATTTTCTAAAACCTATCATCACATTGGTGCACACATTTCTAAAAGATAATCTAACATGGGTCCTGCTACAGAGTTCTGGCATACTTGGATAACCAGCACTTTGTTTTTAACCACACACAAAGGCATCATATGACCGACAGAAATGCATTTAATTTCTTGAACAGACTTATCCCTCTGTCCAACTTTTTGTTATATAACAAACTCAGTCATAAATTACCCTGATGTAGAACTTTTGGGGACTTGTCAGTGTATGAGTTTATCATTGGAAAAAAAGGTTGATTCATTGTGGGGGAATTAATCAGTTTTGACTAAATATTCTCAGGTTGAGGGTGGAAATTCTGCTAACAGACTCATCTGCCCCAAAAGAACATGCTGCTAAGTGACGACGTCTCAGCTTTGCTCTGATGAGGGCTGGGAAACATTTGTACTTGCAGAAAATGTCAAAGGACAAGAAAATCACTTCTGACCCAGCCCTACACTGTAGTCCATTTGATAGGCCTACTAATCAATCATTCTCTTCTAAGGGCTGTCTTCTCAGCTAGTGCAAACTTCTGTTCCATCACAGACCATACTGGCTTTAGTTCCAGCCTGTAGGGCCACCAAGTTTCAGGTGGGGTTTCTAGGCAAGCACAGGAATCCTGTAGCAGTGCAAAAAATCAGCGACTGACGTATGTACAAGGTGTTACATTTGCTTAACAACTTTCTCTTCTAATGACATTTTATCAGGATTTCACAGCCATTAGTATGAGAGACGTGTGAACTTTTGCATGGAAAAACCAGTCTCTTAACAGCTTCGATTATGTAAGAAACTGTCATTTTACTCACCATCCCATGATTAAGCCAGGCTGGTATAAAATTATCAAGCAGCTTTGGGTAAACCAGTTCTCTGTCATAGATATAGATGCTCCAAAACATTGTCACAACAAACTGGGAGGGTAAAAAGGGAAAGAAAAGATTTAGGAAGGTGTTACAATCAATTGGCTGATTTTACTAGCCTTCATTTTACCTATCTACCTTTCTATATATAGCTAGAGCTCTATAGGCAGATATAGATATTACTGCTCTTAAACCCAGGGTTGCTTTTACCCACAGTGGGGTCTTGGATTTTTATTTACATTCTCAGAAATTTTTTCCCCCTGTTTTTGACATTTGTAAAAATACCATTTGGAAAAATAATGTTTTGAATTATATGCATGTGGCCAAGTTACAATTGAATATTATATTTTAGTAGCAGATGTGGCTTATAAATAATGTTTTACCACTAACAGCACAGAAAACAGAGAAAAAAGGATATGCAATCGCACTTACAATATACAGAACATACTAGTATGTAGAGTATTAGGACTTCTATCATTTGGTGTGAGGTTTGTCCCTGAAACAACGGCCACTTCCATACCTTAGCACTTATTAAGTCCCATTTAAGCCCTGAAACCCCCTCCCCACACTTAAATTTTAAGGTACTACTACCTACATGATCCACAGAGATCCAAAGCATAGATTTGTAACATCTTCCCCACTTCACTATATGAAACTTGCCTTGGATTTTGTCAAAGGGATTACCTTACTAAGAGCCCAAAGCATGGACATTTAACTGTCCTCCCTTTCTTTAGATCAAGAATAGCAGAACCAGTTCAGATTAAATAGAAACTTAGCCTCAACCTTTGCTCAAAGCTTGCACAAAATCTTTTAACATCTTCTGATGTTTAAAAAAAGCTGAATGCTTATTTCCATCATATTTTTTACTTTGACCCGCCTCCACATTGCCCAATTCTATCCAAGACCATTGAAGTGGAAATACTGAAAACCATTTCTTATGATATTTTTGTCCAACTAAAAGCATTGAGTATTGGAAATTTGGAAGCTCTAAACTTTGAGGTTTTCTCAGCATTAATTTAACCCCCTCATCCCTCCCTGCTATTTAGCAGGAGTACAGCAGAGTCATACTGGTCTCAGTCAAAGGTGGAGACGTCAGAGTTGGGTCCCATAACAAAGCTAAGTCCATGGAAGCAATGTACCTATTATGAAAAGCTTAAGCTCAGCTTGTTTTATAAGTTTTTTTCTTTTCCCTTCTTGAAAATGCTGTGAAAAAAGTAAAAGAATATAGAGAAACATTAATTAGCTTACCTTAAGTCTTGAATGTTAGAAAAAAATGCAGACCTATGTCTCCTAATTAAACACTATTTTACTTTGGACTTGAGTTTCATGATCACAGATCCCTGAGGAGGTACTATTTACTGGAGAAAAATTAAAAGCTGTTCCAGGAGACTTCCAGGGACCAGTTTCATGAGACATAAGGGCCCCTGTACACAGGATGGACAGGACCAAATTTAACTCTAGAACTAGAAGTATGACTCCCAACTGTCAATTCAGTGGAAGTATGTGCAGTTATGCTAATACCAGTGGAGACCATTGCCTTTGTGGAACAAATGAGGGTTAGTTTCAGGGAAGTAGGGAATGGAAACAAAAAATGTGGGATGCATAGCAAAGTAAGGGATGTTCAGGTCAGTAATGGATGTAGTGAGATTAGCATAATCCAATCTCTATGCTTGCCTGTGAAAAGTTAAAATTTAGGTTAGACAGTCTATGGAATAGTCTATGGTTTGTTCTAACCACAGACATACACATTTAGAGCAGACAGCTACTTGGATTATTTGGACCAATAGTCTTTTCCCCTAATGAGCATGCAGTACCATAGTTTCTTGATTTCTGACTTGCTTGTCTATCTGTTATGAGTGCTATTAGTGCCTGCCTCAAATAAGTGTGAATCCTTCAACTCATGCATAAATACCAGGAAAAAAAAGAGAGAGCCTCTAATGGACAGTCTGAAAAATACTGAAAATATAAAGTACTCTGCAAGAAATCTCTCTTCTGGCCCATTACTTGCACTGGCACCATATTGCCCTTTAAACACCTGGGCTAGGGATAGACATTCAAAAAACCCCAGCCTGAATTGATTCAATCTTTGCAGGTTAGACTAACCTACAAAGATTGAACTGGTTTGCAAGTGGATAGATGTTCGGCACATGCCTGCAGTGGCTCAGGCCAGAAGCCCAGGGGTGCTAGAGCAGCCCTCCCTTCCAAAGCCGAGGGAAGCCGAGCTGAGGACAGGTGGCATGGCCAGACACCCAGCCCCAGCCCAAGGGCGGCAGGGCAGAAAGGGAAGAGGAGGAGGAAGAGTCCCCATCCAGAACCTGACAGAGTCCCCTCCCCACCCTGGGAAAAGGAGGGGGAAGAGTCCCCCCCAGCACAGAACAGAGCCCCCCTCCCCACCCTGCAGGACAATGAACCCAGCATGGCCCTGTTAAGGTGAAGGGGGCAGGGAGATGGGTTAATGCCTCCCTCCATCCCTTCCCTGCAGCTGGGGTCTGCCAGCTGCAGGTCCACTGCTGCAGTCCCCTCCCCTCTGCTCTGTGGCAGACAGGCTGAGTCCAGCTGCGGGGTGAAGAGGGGAAGGAGGGATGAATTAACCCCTTCCCTGCCCACTTTGCCTTAATGGAGCCCCGCCAACCAGTGTTTCAGCTAGGGCCTGTCCCTGCTCTGGCTAGAGAGCAGATGGGAGGGGCCAGCCCTGCTGTGGAGCGGAGAGCCCCGCCCAGCCCAGAGAGCATGCCAGGATGATGGGGGAGTCCGGTTTATCTTAAACCTGCAGGGAACCTGGGACAGACATTGTATAAACTGGTTTGAGACAAATCAGTTAAGTCTGATACTACATTCAACCAGGTTTATTTCAAACCAGTTTTGGCCATTTTGAAACTGGTTTATGTGCACTGAATGTCTGTTCTGTTACAGGTTTAAACCAGTTTCTGATCACTTAAACCAGTTTACGTATAATGTCTGTCCCTAGCCCTGAAGACACAACTGCCAAATGGGAATAGGTGAACTGTGGAAAAAATAGAAGCAAAGCATCCCTTTTCTGTTAGTTCCCTAGAAATCCTGTTGAATTTCAGTGGGTCAATAAGACCTTGTTAAGATCAACTATGGTATATAGTTTGAAAACTATGAATGAGAGCCCTCTGTATGGAGGAAGTCTTACATTAAGCAAGGGCACCAAGGGTTAAGATGGATCATATCAGAATGAGTCTAGCAGACCTGGCAAAAAACTTGGGCCTGTGATTTCTGCATGGTGTAGAGTAAAACAATCGACTTTGCCAATGAGGTAAAGGTAAGGAAAGAGAGGAGGCACCATCTGTTTCTTAACCAAAGTCAGCCAATGGATAGAATTAGATCAACGTAGCTGGTTGCAACCATCTGGCGCTACAGACGGTAATTGCTGCTTAGCAAAGCACTACCACATGACAGGCATAAGGTAAAGAAAATGCACAGAAAAATAGAATGTTACAGGTCTTTCAAATCAAGACTCATACTTGAGGTGATGACACTGACCTCAGACTTTTTAACTGGGGAAAGTCTTCTTTCACTGTTTGGCCAACGTCTCCAAAATGGTGCGTCTCCACTTTTGTATGAATGTAGACACAACTTAAGTGTATTTCTAGGACTTGTTACCTGCCCTCCTAGTCTCTCTTAAACCCATTTACTTTTTAAACTGTTTTATTAATTGTTTTAAAGAGGTTTTAAATTCTCTTGATACTCTTCAAGAGTTTTTATATCTGTATGCCATTGCATTAGTGGAACTTCACTTCAGTAGTCTGAACTTCAGCAAGCTGTATAATAAAAGAAGAATCTTCTTTTACACAGCTCATGTTTTATAGGCTAGCCAGAATTGTGACCCCTGGGCTTCAGGAATCACAGGTAAGAATTCTGAATTGCTCCTCTCACACTGAACAGTTGGCAGGAATGGGGGCAAAAAGAGAAAGGACTAAATGGCGTAGTGCTGCCTGGCTCACTAGGCTGGCCACCTGCAGAGGACAGGGTTGATCTTTAGAGGAACACTGCAGTTTGCATGTTCACTTTTGCATCCAAGGCACAAATTTCAGTTCTCCTCCTGAGGTACCCCAGACATGGGGCTCAGCATGCAAAGAGCCACCATCATAGGCTTCTGCTCCTCTTGACTTGCAGTCCTGTCCATCAGGGGTATCAGGACTTGAGGGAGCAGAGGGGGAGGGAGGAAGATAAGAATGGAGAGAGAGAGTGGCCAGAGCATGATCCACATCAGCAATCCTCAGGATACAATAGCTGAAGTTAGGGTTAGTGCCCACTGCACCTTCTGCCACCCCTCCCACCATGGAGCATTACGGGTGCAGACAGAAGTGACAGTTTTCATCCAATCTGGTCACAGAAAACGATCTACAGCCATGACCAAACACAAGTTCATGGCTTCAGACCACTTCAAAAATGGCCAATCAGGTGAAAATCTGAGCCCTCATTGCATGAGGGGTCAGATGAAGACATTTCAAAATGGAGCATCTTCTGTAACTTGTCTGCACTGTCTCCCAGCCTGTTACTGTTTTCAGAATGGGAGGGGGGAAAGGGAGCAGAGGGAGTTTGGCCTGAGGTTTTTGCAGTCCCTGCTCAAGGGTGGGGAGGGTGTATTGGAACCCCACCCTCCAGCAGTGGCTGGAGAACCCCTAGAACCAGGTCTCTCACAGGGACAGGCTGGGAGACAGGAATGGCTGTAGCTAGGGGAAACAGGCTGTAGACTGTCAGCCACCATCTTGATTCCCTTCTCCCCCCCGCACAACCAACAGTGAAGTTCTGTTTGGTCTGGGGGATCGTTGTAACTCAGAATCCTTCCTGTAAAGTGTTCTTAGTTACAGTGGGGAGCTGCACTTCTGTCTATGCCCTTAAAGAGTATTTTGAACTAAGGTGTTATTCCAAATGAGTAATGACGGATAAAAGTCATGCTTTGTGTAACCCAGATGTAGGCAATTATTTCAGCTTGAGGGCCACTTAACAAGTTTTGGGAAGCTGTTGAGGGCCACAAGGGTAGTCCCACCCCTTGACATGAGCTCCGCCCCTGGTCCCTGCAAGTCCTCCTTAAACCCTGACCCTTGCCACCTGAAGTCTTTCCCTTTCCCTTGGAAATACTCCTTGTCAGGGGTGAGGGCAGGGGCCATCATGGAACCAGAAAAAAAATCATATACTAAAAAAAAAAATCAAACATTTACTATAACATATTTTAATTTTATTTCAAAAAATATTTTTGTCCTGATTTATGTGTGTTTGCATAATGTATAGAGGTGATTGCATAATAGCTCAAATACAGTCTTACTCTTGCATATTATGAGTGTGGGGGTTAACGTGGGGTGCATGGCTGGGGGAGTGTGTGTGTATGTATGGTTGGGTGTGGGTTGCTTATATGGTGGGTGGGGGTGTATATGTGGGTGTGGGGGGTGAGGTATGTGGTTGGGGTGGGGTGTGTGTGGGAGGGTGAGAGTGTGTGTCAGGGTATGGGGGGTTGGGTGCATGTGTGTGTGGGGGGTCCTCAGAGTCCCCAGAGCCACATGTGGTGGCAGCATGCAGGGCCAGACCTGCCCTGCCTCACAGCATGCAGCTCCCACACTTCCACTGGAGTCCACAGCTGCACATGGTGACAGGGTGTGGGGCCAGCCCCACTTGGCCCCATAAACACTCAGCTCCTGCACTCCCACCCAAGTCCCTGGCTGCACATAGTGGCGACATGCAGGGCCAGCCCCACCCATCCCCATAGCACACAGTTCCCACATTCCTGCCTGAGTCCCTGGTTGCATATGGTGGCAGCATACATGGCCAGCCTGGCCCAGCTTCACAGCACACAGCTCCCACACTCCCACCAAAGTGGCAGTATAGTGTGGGGCCAGCCCCACTTGGGCCCATAACACTTAGCTCCCATGCTCCCACCTCTGTGCCTCCTTTCCCCAACAGGAGTCCCTGGCCCTCCAGCCCAGTGGGGCCCTTATCTGATACCAAAGGAGCAAACTTTCAGAGGGACAGCCAAGGGCCAGGGCCCATGATAAACCTTTTGGCTTACGGAGAGGTACCATGGGCCACATGGAATCTCCTGGTGGGCCGGATGCAGCCAACAGGCTGTATTTTGCCCATCCCTGGTATAACTCCTACTATAATTTTCTTAGGGCAATACCATTTATATAACTGGCACACAGTTAAATAGCATAGACAAGCACAAGAAGGACCTTGTTTTGCTGCTACTCATATTCTGTGGATGCTCTAGACAAGTGGACACTTCAGTTTCTAAGTAGGCATTGAGCTATGTTTCAGAAGATGAAATGCCTGCCTTGATGTTCACAGTTATAGTATCATTAAGTATTACATAGCAGCAGCAGCAAAAACAATATTACAGTACAAAACACAATTTCCTTCTTGCACACGAGGGAAAAAGCAAAACTTTAAAATTTCCTGTTTCACCTTTAAGTCTTCAAAAAGGAACATGAAAAGAAAACAGGTGATGCTAGTAAGGGGATAATTTTAAAGCACAAATCAGGAAGCTGTTGGTGACTCAAAAGGAAAAACAAGGTGCTTTAGTCAAACAATACAAATGCAAGTAATAAATAAATGTATTAACTGGCAGAGGGAAGGCAACCAAAAGAACTGTATAATTTGCTGTTTACATACACCCAGCCAACAATTTCTGTGCAAAAGAATAACAAACCCAATGGAGCTTTATTTTCCTTTACTATGTACTTTTATTACTGACTAACCTACACAATTACATTAATTTATTTCCTACGTGTTTTCGAGAGAAAACTGAGGTCTATATCAGCCACATGAGCATGAAAACTCTGTGGTACTTTTTGTAGGTGTAAAATATTCTCCTGTGATCTTGACCTAAATTTTCACATACCATCATGTGTTTTGATGCCAGCTTGCTGCCTTTCTGCCTATTTTGTTGAAGTGGAGGTAGTTGAATGGTGATACTAATTTATTACACACACACACAGACACAATATAGAATGTGTATATGTATGTGTGTGCATGCATATAATACAGACACATATGCATATATATATATATATATATATATATATATATATATATATATATATATATATAGTACGTAGTTTGTGAGGATATATGGAAGCCTTCAGAATTAAGAGCACTAAAGACATATTATTAAAGGCGAATTTTAGCTGCCATAAATTGTGGATGCTAGACCTAATTCCCCAGTTTCCCCCTAATTCCCCTAGCTCCTAATGGAGCTAGACCTATTTGCCCAGTCAAGGTTTAATCAATTTGATACGGACATGTAAGTCACAAAGAGCAGGAGTCAGGGAACTGAGAAAGAATTTTCTTTATAGAATAAACTTTCATAATTAATGATTTGGAAGATGGGATGGAGTGTACCCTCAGTAAATCTGCAGATGACACCAAGCTTGGAGCATAGTAGATATGCTGGAGGGTAGGGTTAGCATTCAGAGAGACCTCAACAAATTGGAGGACTGGACCAAACGAAATCTCATTTAGTTCAATAAGGACAAGTGCAAAATCCTGCAGGTAGAATGGAACAATCCCATGCACCACTGCAGGCTGGAAATTGACTGGCTTGGGCAGCAGCTCTGCAGAAAAGGATCTAGGGGTTACAGCAGACAATAAACTAAATATGAGCCAGCAGTGTGCCCTTGTTGCAAAGAGGCTAATGGCAGACTGGGCTGCACTGGTAGGAGCATTGCCAGCAGATCGTGGGAAATGATTCTTCCCTTCTATTCGACACTGGTGAGGTCACATCTGGAATACTGTGGCCAGCTTTGGGCCACTGCTACAGAAAGAATGTGGACAAACTGGACAGTCCAGCAGAGGGCACCAATAATGGTTAGAGGGATGAGGCACATGACATGTCAGGAGAGGCTGAGGGAACTGGGCTTATTTAGTTTGGAGAAGAGAAGACTAAGAGGGGATTTGATAGCAGCCTTCAACTACCTGAAGGGGTAGTCTCCAAAGAGGATGGTGTAGACTGTTCTCAGTGGTAACAGATAACAGAACAAGGATCAATGGTTTCAAGGAGCAGAAAGGGAAGTTTAGGTCAGATTTTAGGAACAACTCTCTCACTAGGAGGGGAGTAAAGCACTGGAACGAGCTACCCAGAGAGGTAGTGGAATCTTCATCCTTGGAGATTTTTAAGGTGTGGCTAGACAAAGCCTTGGCTGGGATGATATAGTTGGGGATGGTCCTGCTTTGAGCAGGGGTTGGACTAGATGACTTCTGAGGTCCCTGCCAACCCTAATTTTCTATGATTATGATTCTATGAATTAGTTGTACCATATGGTTTTATGCCTTATTATGAAGCACTTGGAAATTGCCAGTCCAAGTGGCAGAATACCATATTAGATAGACTTGAGTTATTCTATGGAAATTTCTGTTATTTTCAAGCTAGTGGAGAAAAGGAGTTAGATGGATGACAGTTTAGCAGATATCTGCAATTATTTCCAAGACTAAAATCCAGATCAACAATCTTTATTTTTTAAGATTGTTGAGCAATATGCATTTTGATCATACAATTGCTTTCCTAATAAAAGCCATGCACAAAATTAATAGAAAAAAAAAGTAAAATCAAAATTATTAAGAAAAATTTTTAGAAATAAGAACAGGGAAGAGGTGGGTGTTGTGATCTCTTAAGGTCAAATGTCTTAAATGCCATTGGCTTATTTTTGAAAAGAAGAAATAAATAAATCTTCAAATTTTTTGATGCATAGCCTATAAGGCTACCCGACTAGTTACATAATACAGGAGGAGATTTGTAGTAGTGAATAGGCCAGGTAAGAGTACGCCTAAAAGAACAAAATTGAAAAAGCCAAATACAGGATACCAAAAGATATTTGTACCTGTAATGATACTTTATAATGGATTACAGGAAAGGGAATGATAGGAAGAAAGGTTATTATTAGTAATACAGAATATTTTTTGAGGCTGTGCTCTGAAAAACCTGAAAACACACTTTTATTCCCCTAGAAATGCCCGTTTTATTTGTCATCCTCTTGTTCTAGATGCATTACAAGAAACATGATTGTAGTGCCATATAAAGTTTACATAAAACACTAATTAGTGATGAAAACTTGGCAGACTTTATGATCTGTGACAAACAAACAGAAAACAACAGAGATAAGCTAAAAACATTGATATAAACTCTGCCATAATATGCCCCTATTTGCTTGGAGCTGGAGTCTTATTTCAACTATGGTGACTTTCCACCACTGTAACTGTGTAATTTTCTTCCCATTTAAAAGTTACATTACGCAGACTTTGATTTTAGATAAAAAATGGACTTCCTATGACAGAATCTAGTGAGCAGAATAGCACTTCACTATGCAAATTGCATCATTATTTTAGTAAGTTAGATTTTGATTACATCTTACTCAAGTACCTTGAGGTGCCACTAAATTGGAGTAATGGCACAAGAGTGTTGCCTAGTGAGACTAATCATGGAGTAAGGGTTTAGCCAATACAAGTAAGAAGGGCAGCATTGGTCCCCTGAATTTCGGTTTGGTAGAACAGCTACTTTCAAACTGTGTTCCATAGAACTGTGGGGTCCCACAATAAGTTATCACAGGTTTCACAAAAAGACTATGGAGAATGGCGGCAGCCACTGCCATGCTGGGTCTCCTGGTTCCACATAAGCTCCCATGGCTGGTGGAGCCAGGGGTACAGGTTCTGTGGCAGAAGGGCAAAAGATAGTGTTTTTCTCTGTCTAACATGCATGTTTATTTTTTGATGCTCCTAAAAGGAGCTGCTAGAGTCAGCTCATGTTTTATTTGAGCAGCTGGAGACACAGAGTGCATAAGACACCACAGGAAAGGCAAGATTTGAGTTTTTGCAAAACCACCCAAGGAGATTTTGCATGCCCTCTGGCCTTTTCTTTTTTTACTTTTTTGAGGGTAGGAGAAGACTGGTGATCAGGCTACTCAGAGAGGGGAACTGTGCTACTTATTTAGGCAGAACAAAAAATGAAGAGCTTTATTTTGATAGATTATTTCTTTCTACACTTCATTGTTTAACTTGGGAGTGGAAAACTCATTTCTCATCTGTTCTTTAGAACAGGCCATCTTGAGCTGAGGACTTTAGTAAGCAGGAAGCTGAAAGCAATGATAAGAATAACCTCAAAAACTACAGTGATTTTTGCTCTGAAAAATAAAAAGCCCTCTTCCTTTGTATTTGCACTACAAGGAACATAAAATAATGCAAATGCCTTACAATAAGTGTGCTCAACTCCCAGCTCATGGGCCAGAACTAGCCTGTGGTGCCACTTCATCTGGTCTCCCAATGGGTCTGAACATTTGGCAGCAGGAGAGAGGTGCCACTGATCCCCTGCTGCCAAGTTATAGACCTATGGGGAGCCCTGGGTTCTGCGTGACGGATCAAGTGCCTGATCCCATCATGCAGGGCCAGGCAGGGGTGGCACTGGGCACCCTGAGCTCAATCCCAGTATGTGGAATTGAGAGGGATGTGGATCCGGGCTCCTGGGCCCAATCCTGATGCACAGGGTAGGGAGAGGGTGGCACCAGCTGCAGGACCCAATCTGGCATTTACCACTGAACCAGTCCCACACCATTCATCTGGCCATAGGGCCAAAAGGTTGAGCACCACTGCCTTAGACATCCAAATTAATATTTTTAAGTTAACTGACAAGTTTTAAGAAAGAAGAGATTGCATCAGAAACCCAATAAGCATTTTATTCACATCTGGTTAAATTTTCTATCTAAAATTTTTACATGTCTCTGCTGGAAACCACTGTATTGAAAAGCCCTGTAGAGAGCTCTGTGACTCAAGGAAGTGCATGTTCAAATGCTCTTTTTTGAAGGAAGGAAGCTGTTAAGAGGATAGGGGAAGCGGGGGAATTTATTCTCATTTTCTACAGTCCCTCTGGTATATAACAACTTTTTTACAGCCTCTGTTTGATATATCAACAGCTCACTGCATATTTTCTTCCATATAAAAAGTTCCTTGCAGAACAACAGCAGCATTAGACTTCTGTTACCTATGGACAACAACTCCTCATACCCTCTGTTACAATGAATAGTACCTTATTTTATAAGCAGCACCTGGAAAATGGGACAAATTTTACCACTTCACATTTTATCATCTTTCTGCACTGTAGTTAACACCTACATGAGCAGTAAATATAATGTAATGAGTAGAACTGAAAAAGATCTGGTTTCAGGAGGGAATTGAATTGGTAAGGACTAGAGGTTCAGAAATGCATGGTTGTGCAGATGGTATCTTCTGCAGGACTTAGACTTCTTCAACCATGGGATATTGTTCCAAGAAGGAGGATTGCTAGGAAGAGACAGGTTCAACCTCACAAAGAGAGGGAAGACCATCTTTTCAGATAGGCTGGCTACCTATATTTGCCAGGAGATGAAGACCAAGCCCTGAGGTAACTGGGAAAGAGAGTGATCTGGAGGAAGCACAAGCAGAAGGAGGCAACAGGGGAGGCATTTTCATTCTTTTTGAGAAAGTAGGGCAATTGGTGAGTTACCTTAGGTGTCTTTACATGAAGGCAAGAAGCCTGGGAAACAAGGAGGAAGAATTGGAAGTCCTTGCACAGTCAAAGAACTGTGATGTGATTGGAACAACAGAGACTTGGTGGGAGAGCTTGCACAACTGGAGTACTGTCAGGGTATAAACTGTTGCTTAGCAGGGAACTCTTCAGTAAGCTAAAACACAAAAGGAAGCTTACAAGAAGTGGAAACTTCAACAAATTACTAGGAATGAATATAAGAGTAGTGCTCAGGCATGCAGGGATGAAACCATGAAGGCCAAAGAGCAATTGGAGTTGCAGCTAGCAAGGGATGTGAAGGGTTTCTACCCTCCTGTTAGTCGCAAGAGGAAGGTCAGGGAAAGTGCGCCCCTTACTGAATGGAGGAGGCAACCTAGTGACAAACGAGGAGGAAAAGGCTGCAGTACTCAATGCCTCCTTTAGCTCAGTCTTCACAGGCAAGGTCAGCTCCCAGACTACTGTACTGGGCAGCACATTTTGGGGAGGAGATGAGCAGTTAACAGTGGCAAAAGAACGGGTTAGGGACTATTTAGATTTGTACTGTGTACTAGTCCATGGAGCCAGATGGGATGCACCAGAGGGTCCTGAGGGAGGTGGTTAATGTGATTGCAGAGCCACTGGCCATTATCTTTGAAAGCATGTGGTGATTGGGAGGGGTCTTGTAAGATTGGAAAAAGGCAAATATAGTGCCCATCTTTAAGAAAGAAAAGAAGGAGGATCTGGGGAACTACAGATTGGTCAGCTTCACCTCAGTCTGGTCCCCAAGGAATCCATTTCTAAACACTTGGAGGAGAAGAAGGTGATTAGGAACAGTCAGCATGGATTCACCAAGGGCAAGTCATGCCTGACCAACCTGATTGCCTTCTATGGTGAGATGACTGGATCTGTGGATGTGGAGAGAGCAGTGGATGCGACATGGCTTGACTTCAGCCAGGCTTTTGGTACAATATCCTACAACATTTTTGCAAGCAAGCCAAAGAAGTATGGGCTGGATGAATGGACTGGAAGGTTGATAGAAAACTGGCTGGACTGTCAGGTTTAAAGGGTAGTAATCAATGGGCCGATGCCTAGTCGGCAGGTAGTATCAAGTGGAGTGCCCCAGAGGGTCGGTCCTAGGGGCGGTTTTGTTCAATATCTTCATCATCAACTTGGAACATGGGATGGAGTGCACCCTCAGCAATTCTGCAGATGACACTAAGCTGGGGAAGCAGTAGACACACTCGAGGGTAGGGCTAGGATTAAGAGAGACCTCAACAACATGGAGGATTGGAGCAAAATAAATTTCATGAAGTTCAATAAGGAGAAGTGCCAAGTCCTGTGCTTAGGATGGAACAACCTCATGCAGCAGTACAGAATGGGGAACAACTGGCTAAGCAGCAGCTCTGCAGAAAAGGACCTGGGGGTTACAGTGGACAATAAGCTGAACAGAAGCCAACAGTGTACCCTAGTTGCAAAGATGGCTAGCTGCATGCTGGGCTGCATTAGTAGGAGTGTTGCCAGCAGAACTGATTACTCATTCCCCTCTATTTAATGTTGATAAGGCCACATCTGGAGTACTGTGTCCAGTTTTGGGCCCCCCCATTACAAAAAGGATGTGGACAAATTGGAGAGAGTCCAACAGAAGGCAATGAAATGGTTAGGGAGCTTGGGCACATGACTTCTGAGGAAAGGCTAAGGGAACTGGCCTTTTTACTTTGTGGAAGAGAAGACTGAGGGGAGATTTAATAGCAGCCTGAAGGGTGGTTCCAAAGAGGATGGAGCTAGACTGTTCTCCGTGGTGACATATGACCAGGGAACCTGTTTTTTTCCAATGAAAAAAATCTCCAATTTTCGGATTTAAAAAAGTAACCCCAAATGCACATTTTTTCCATGATTAAAATGAAGCACTACTATATATATTAGAGGTGTTCCATATTAATCATGGAAAAATGTGGATTTTATGTTACTTTTTTTAATCTGAGAATTGGGAATTTTTTTAATCAGAGAAAACCAAGATCCCTGCAGATGACAAAATAAGGATCAATGGTCTCAAGTTACAACAAGGGAAGTTTAAGTTAGATATTATGAAAGAAATTCTCCCTAGGAGGGTAGTAAAGCACTGGAACGGGTTACCCAGAGAGATTTTGGAATCTCCATCCTTGAAGGTTTTTAAGACCCGGATAGACAAAGCCTTGGCTGGGATGATCTAGTTGGAGATGGTCCTGCTTTGAGCAGAGGGGGTTGGACTAGATGACCTCCTGAGTTCTCTTCCAACCCTAATTTTCTATGATGCTATGAAATTTAAGCCTGAGGCTAGCTGCTGAGGTCAGTGTTATATTCTGAAGATCTATTGTTGTGTCTTCTGAAAGTAATTAATAGAAAAACACAACAATTAAAATGTTCTTTCAAAATAATAATGCACTGAATATATTTGGTTCTCTATTTGAAGGTCATCTCTAGAGAAGGAGAATGTTCATACAATAGGCTTGGACAATTTTTGCTGTCAGTTTCTAGTGTTTCTTTTGAGAATAGGGAGTGTTTGTATGCATTCACCCTTTAGAATCAATCTAACTAGCTCCTAGGTATACTGCTTGCCTCCAGGGAACCAGCCAGTTTACAGAGTTCTCATCTGTACATCTGAGAAGGATACAGCCAGCAAGGATTCCTCAGTCACAGACAAAAAGACACATAACTTGGGAAAGAAAAGGTAAAGTGTGCCTGCTAAAGTAAAGAGTGTCTATATCTGAAGTGGCTCATTTTGAGGGTTGCTGTTTCCACACACAGGTATGCCCCCAAATTGGAATAACTACTGTCAAGTTTGGTCTTTATCAACAGCTAATAAGTTATGTTCATTTTTAGCATGTATGCTTGTATGAAAGAGTATACATTGTTTTTCAGCATAACAGGGATTTTAGTCATCTGAACTAACCAACAAATAATCTGTTTGTTTATGCTCAACTCAGGTGTTATACCAGGTGTTATGCTCAACTCCTGACATGCATGCTAGAGCACGGTATGTGAAGGCATTTTGCTCGGCATGCATACCTTGGGGAAGGGGCCAGGACTGCATTGCCACAGCAAGGATCAGGCCCCTTGCAACTACCCCACTGTCTACCCCTGGCATGCCAACATCTTACAAGTCAAGGTTGTGGGAGTTTTTGGCACTCTGCCCAAAAACATTGCCAACCCCTGTGTTAGACATAAAGATCATAGTTTCAAATACTCTACAATAGCTGACTCCAGAATCAAAAGGGAGACTTGATTAAATATGTATCAAATAGATACCAAACTCTGGGATCAGAGATAAGGAATGTTTCTATGGAACTGAATGCATGTCAGACAGTGGCTGAGTCCATATCAAAAGGGTCTCCATTAGCACATGTATCAGGCAGTTGGAGGCACTAGAATCATCAGCAGATATAGGACATGTTCTGCAGAATTACCGGAAAAGAGACAAAAGGAGATAGGGACGCAGGGATTTAAGGAGAAGTCTGTTGGAGGGAAAGAGAGGAAGACACCCTGAATCTCATGGAAGCGAGGAATGCTGGGCAAGGAGTCTGGAGGATCATTTTAGAAGTTAACAGGTTGCTAGCAGCTTGCAACAGAGAGAATATTAGGAACCTGTTTCAGGTTAGAAGGCAGCAGCAGCAGCATGGGGTCTAATAAATTATTAGGGGTCTAATAAAACAGCCAGGCGCCTAAGTCAGAAGATACACTGGGGGCAGTGGAGACTTCCAGCTACCATCATGCTGCTGACATGATCGAGCGACTGCAACAGCAGCTGATATTTTCCTACCCCCTTCCTAAGCTGGTGTCTGGGGTTGCTGATGCAGTCACAGAAATCAGAGAAGGTTGGAAGGGGCATCCAGAGATCATCTAGTCCAACCCTCTGTCTGAGGCAGTTGCCCACCCCAGTTACAAACTGCTACCCAGTGCAGTGTTTTGGTTTTATTTCTGTACATGTTCACAAACGTAACAGCCTTTTGTCCTGTGTCTGTCTGTCTTATACAATAAACCTGTTTGGGGTTTTTACCTTACCATTGACTTGTGAGGAGTGGCTGGCATCAACAGGCATGCTATTCCTATGGGGACAGCAAATCTATTTTTTGCAAACCCAGGGAACCCTAGGAGGCCACAGGCCCCTACTCCACTAAGCTGTAAGGTCCAGTCTGGATGCTGCTAGGACAAAGTCTTGCTAGTGAGAGAGAAGTCTGCCATGTACAAGATGGAGGCAGATGCCTGAAAATACACAGCAAAATGATGGGGAGAAGGCCTGGAGTTCTGGGGTTATCCCAAGGTAAGAATGAGGTTTATCACAGCTACTCAGGATCTACAACTTAGAAACTCTCCTGCTATTGCTAACAGAGGGTGTAATTAACATCCTCTGAGGAGGCCTCAATCTGCTTTGGGAAGTTTCAGGTCTGAAAAGAGGAAGTATGGAGATGTCAAAGAGCTGAAACAGTACACAGAGGAACACAGTATTATAAGCAGCACAGCAGATACTGAACACTTGGTGAGAGAGAGTGTGGGAGAATCTTGATGTGTATGAAAGCTTTGAATTGTGGATTTTTAAAAATCCCTCAAGCATTTAAATAAACAATATTACATAGGTCTTATTGGGCTTTTCTCTTTTCTAGTTTCAACATAGTAGTAGGTAGGGTTAAGTTTCTGGGGTATTGTCTGGGCAGTCATCTTATTATTATACTTTAATATTTTGTTCTGTTTTTATAATTTTTCCTGTTTTATTGTAAACTGCCCCGAGCCTTTTTGGGGAAGGACAGCATAGAAATCCAATAAATAAATGAAAAAAGCCTCTGTTATCAGGCAGAATCACAATTACTATATGTACCAGTGGCTGGGGCGCAGCCCCTGCTAGACTCCCAATGGGAGGGGCAGTGCTGGTGGGAACCTCACCCGGTGGCATCTGGGTGAGCTTCCCCAGCACACTGAAGACGAGCTCCAGGGGAAACCTCACCCAGTGGGGTCTGGGAAAGTTGCACTTTCAGGTGCACCAGAGACAAGCTCCAGGGGAAAACTTGCCCAGCAGGGTCTGGACAAGCTTCAGGACTCAATCCGGCATGCCAGAGAACTCTAGGCAGGGGAGGGGGGAAGCTTACCTGGGGGTGTGTGGATAGGCCGCACTTCCCTGGAGCACTGAAAAAGAGCTCTGGGGAAAAACTGGAGCGGCACGCCAGTTCCAGGGTCTGGGAAGCACATGCCCTGGGAGCTGGTGCTGATTGGATCAGAGGAAGCACGCATAATTTAAAAAAAGGATGCTAAGAGAGGTTTGGCATTTGGTGTCCAGGGGAACAAAAGTGGTACAGCAGGACCGGAAAGAGGACTCCACCACACTGGAGACTCAACCAGCCGAACCCTTGTAGGACCCCGGGATAGCACAACCACAAGTGAATGAGCAACCTGACCCATTGAGCAACCTGACCCATTGAGCAAGATAAGTGACACCGGATGGCAGGGTAGTGGTGGGTGTACTCACAAGCCATTGGGGCTGGGACACATGGAGAGAGTATCCAGGAAAAAGTTTGTTGAACCCATTGGGAAAGGGGGCACAAATCGACCACAGAGACAGGGTTAACCTCAAGGGACCCCAAGATAGCCCAGGCAAAGGAGGGATTTGCCTGGATGAACTGACTATACGGCCAACAGGTTCGAACCAGCTACAGGGAGCTGAGCTGGACCTTCGAACCGGGGTTCAAAGGGGGTTTTTTTGTCTTTCAGAGAATGTACTACAAACAAAGGGTGAGAGCCTATTTATTTTTTTATTTAGCACTCCCAGACAAGGAAAGGATAGCAGAGGGAAGTTAGATCCCCTATGCATCTGAGTTACAGCTAATTAGGTTATAATACATATACCTGGGCCCTATAGAGCTGCCTACTTGAAGATCTTGGAGACCAGCGGGCAGAGATTTCACCACCCAAGGTCCACCAACCCCAGGGAGAAGAAAAGTGATTGCAGACTAGACTGGAACATCAAAACCTGAAGAGAGAGACTTATCTAGGGGGCAGACACCAACCAGTTGTGGAGCAAGTAACCAAACTGGGTTGGGGAGAAACCAAGACCCAGTGACTTGCACTCACTGTCCACAGAGAAGTATGACTCGTCACCTGAGAGGAAAGGGGCAGGGTGTAGCGGTGGTGGAGTCCTGTGGAAGACCAACCTTTATCAGTCAGACTAACACTCTACATACCATCCAACCTCCTAAAGAATAGCATAACATCAAGATGGGAGAGAGGGAGTGAAGATGAGGTAGAGGTCCCAGTGATCATAGCAGGAGAAAGGGGAGGTGAGTGGACACACACCCACACTATACAATTCCCAACCTTTCTCAAAATACAAATAAAAAAGATCACTTGCAAGCCTTTTTATTAATACATTTTAAAATTAATCCCACAAATTAATTATGATGTGTGTTTTCTATACTGTATTTTAGCTGGAAACCTATAGCTAGTTAACACAACATAAAAGTGGCAGTTTTTTTCAGGAGTAAGCTAGCATGCTGTAACTTAAGGTTACCAGTTGGTAACATGGAAAAGAAACACCTGGGCAGTGCTGTACGCGTGTTTTGTATTTTACAGGCTTGCACAAGCATTTCTGTATTTCTTCACGTACTGTAAAATCCCACATAGATGATGAAAACGAGTTCCAGTGAAACATATCCAAGTATATAAAAATCTATAATGCAAATTAGTATTTTCAATTAATAACTGTGACGTTACAGTGAGTGCTTAGTAGTTATGGAACAACATTTATTTGAGACCTTAAGTGGATTTCTGTAAAAAAGAATAGTGGTTTACAAGGCTCAATTAGAATAGTCAAGCCTTCTTAAGAAGCTAAGAGTGAGCTCTAGCCACTGGCTTCA
This sequence comes from Alligator mississippiensis, assembly GCF_030867095.1. Taxonomy (NCBI): domain Eukaryota; kingdom Metazoa; phylum Chordata; order Crocodylia; family Alligatoridae; genus Alligator; species Alligator mississippiensis. The sequence goes on along the minus strand of NC_081824.1, from coordinate 123,576,517 downwards.
TTACAGCTTGAAAATGTAGGCAGGTGTTTACTTCAAGGTTCACAAATCTTTTCTTAACTGTGGCCAGGGTTTGGACAAACCTGACCCAAACTGAAATTTTGGGTAGGAAGCACTGGAATCCTGAGTTTTATCCCACAGTGGGAGGGCAAGTGGGGTCCATGGAAGAAATGGAGGGGCAAACAGGGTCCCTGGGGATTTGAAAGGATCAGAAGGGCAAGTAGGGCTTAGGAGGGTTTGGCAGAATCAGAGGGGCTATCTCAGTCTTCAGGGGACTTGGTAAAATGGATCTAGCAGGGTCTGTGACAGGGGTCGATGGGATCGGGGGGCCAGTGGGGTCCATAGTGGGGTTGGTGGGGTCCAAGACAGTTTAGCAGGATCAGGGGGCCCAAGGAGGGCGAGGGGGAGATTTGGGGAATTGGGACGGGGGTTTGGCAAGATCAGAGATGGTCTCCAATCCAGTCTCCTCCTCTCCCCTGATGCCACCAAACTGCTCCTGGTCCTGCAGACCACTCCCAGGGCTGGTTTTACTGGCATTCACTGATTTTGGGAGCCTAAGTGAAGTAAATTAGGGTGGGGGAGGAGATTGGATGAGGGGAGGGGGACTAGTAGCTCTGCAGGGAGGGTGTCAGGATGGGTGGGGCTCTCACCCAGGATGAGGGGCTATTTTCAGTCCTCCTTACCTCCCCCTGCACAGTGAACAAATCTCCCACTCTGGTCCCACCCCACTCCAACTTACTTCCTCAGCTCCTGGCAACAGCGAACACCAGTAAAACTGGCACCAGGAGCTGCTTGCATAAGTGGGGGTTGGCAGGCTTGGGGAGGGTCTGGCTGTTCTGTGGACAGGAGGGGGGTTGTCCAAGGTGGGGGGGCAAAGGACTGGGGGGGGGCACTAAAAATACCCCATTGTCAGGGGTGGGGGAACTTTTCCAGCCCTGGGGTTACGTTGGGAACTGTACAGAATTTCAGTTAGATCGGTATTGCTGGACTTGATCTAAGTCAGACTTCTTCCAAGGTACAGTTAACTTGGATCAGGTCAGCCACTTTTAGACCAATATAACCTTCCTGAACTTCTGTACAGTTCACATTTAGATTGACCTAACTAGGGATCTAAGTCTAAGGTCCAAACCTGGGGAAACAAAGATTAGGTGGCCATTTTTAACACAATCTAATCTCCCCAAATGTCTGTACCTAGACACTATGTAATTACTCTCCATGATTTGCTGGGCGATTCTACAAATGGGCCCCAGATTCCCTTTCTATTTCTGCATTAGACAGTTCTGACTTATACAGGCTAAACATATGTGACTCCCTATAAGACATACTGGAACTGTAGAAATTCTCTCTCTTGAGCACGTTTCCAAGTTTTATAGATTCTGTCTTAGACAGTTTTCACTGTACATGCAAGATCAAGACTGAAGTGTGAATATATTTCATGTACATCATATATCTATGGCAGTTTTTAAAAATGAAATTAAATAAGTAACCAAACCATAATTCCAGTAATATCAGCAGTCTGTTATCTCCAGGATAAATAAGAGGGAGCACAGTTTAATATCAATTTTACTTTTTTTCACTCTTTCTGAGAATGGAAAAATCTTTTTTTTGCAGCCAGAAAATAACAAATAGATTATATGAGCTATCCTTGTTGATACTGAAATGAACTCCTTATCACCATACTTACAACTCCAACAGGGAAAGCTAAAACAGCCATCATCCAGTCACGGAGAGAAATGAGCTTTTTTAACTGTCTTTCTTGTTCTTGGTTGTCATTTCCTTTGGTGAGGAGACTGGAGAGATCAGTCAATACACAGATCCCAAAAAAGACAGCCTGGATAACCTGCAGAGAAACAAAATGCACTCTTGAAATGTAAAAACAAAGATATTCAGGCATAAGATATTTCAGGGCCACAGGCCAAGAACTGAGCTAGGCCTGCAAAAACTTTAATAGCTTAATTATAGTAGAACTTGTTTTTTTTTCTTAAATGTAAAAGCAGCCTGTGTTTTTAGTTCCAAAACCTTTAGGACAAATCATGAACGTACTGAAATTAGCTTTCCAGTTCTCCATCAGTCTAAGTCCAAAATATTTCAACGATAAGAAAACTGAAGTAATTGCCCTAAGGAGAATACATGCAGAGAGAGAATGTGTTAATTAGGTCATTAGATTCTTAAAAAGAAGATTTGCTGACTGTAGGTCTCAAGTCTGTTACCTCATCCAGAAGATCCTCGCATGACCCCACACATCTTGGTTTTTGTGTTTCTGGAAGAGTTTAACTGATTAAACGTGTAAGGGGTGTTTGGCAACAGAACTTTTGACTGTTACCCAAGGCCTAAAAATCTCCATGGTGATGATGCTGACTCTCCTGAGTGCTTGAATTCACCTTAATTGGCCCCAGAGTCATGAGGGTAGAAGCCCTAAAACAGAATAAAAGGCAAGGCACTTCTAAAAACATCAAGACAATGCATGGGTGACTGGTGCCGCCTTAGTTGGGGGGACACATGCTCCCCCTGCAACCAGTCCCACTGATGGAGGGGTCTCCCATGGCCGAGCATGCCGACTGGAGGAGGGGTCTCCCCCCACACCCGCGGCTGATCCCGTGACGGCTGATCGCTACCGCTGCTTCTGGGAGTGACTGTGGTTACTTCTGGGAGTGGCTGCAGCAATTGACTGGTGCTTGCATGGGGGGGCACCTGTGCTCTTCCCCACTTGCCCATCGCCTAAGTGGCAAGAACGGCCAGTCAGGGGGTGCACCAGTGCTCTCTACAAGTCAACACTAAAATGAGCCCTTTCACGCTCTCAGGGCAGCAATAATATTCAAAGCTGCTTGTGCCTTCTGTGTTAAGACAAACTATCCAGAGGGAGAGGTGAGAGAACCAAGGATGAGACAAACAGAATGTATGAGCTCCACATCTCCAGTGCAGGGTGGCCATCAAAGAGGACAGTCCGGTTGTCCTCTACTGATACAAAACCTAATGCTTTTATGTCCTCTATTTTTCTCTATTTTTTTCCTCTGGTGGTTGGTTATTACCTGAAACCAGAGAGTGGAGTAGGGTAGGCATCACAGAGGATATTTCAGTTTTCTGCTACTCTGTCCTCTATTCACATGAAACTTGCCTCTAGAAGACATAAAGGCATAGGATTTCTGTCGCAGGGAACTTAGGTGCCTGCTCCTAGAAGAGTAGAAACTGCCTGGGGAGAGCCCAAAAAGCCAGACAGGAGCCCAGGTGCAGGTTGCCATGGCAACCAGCTAATGAGGAAATTAGCCTGCACCTGCACCTGGTCAGCTGGCCGGAAGGGGCAGAGCCCTGGACCCATATAAATCACAGGACGGGAACTAGGAGGGCAGTTTGCTGCCAGCAGCCAAGTGGGAAGGATTCTCCTAGAGGGAGCTAGGGAAAGAGGCCTGTGGGCGAGTCTAGCTTCTGGGAATGCCTGGGGCAAAGTTTGATTCTTTTAAAGGGATGGAGAACGATGGGAACTTATGTGTTATGTTATAGCCCAGGGGCTTATGTTTTGTTTGCTGTTTCATAACAACTGGTGGTTTGGGTGAGGCTATTTAGGGAAGGAGGAGGCCTCATTGGGGGCCCACTACAGCGTGGGGACCCTGGTGCCAGTGAGAGCACGGCCTTTGGGGCACAGAGACAGGGCTGTGGAGAGCCCAGTGCTGACGGGCGCAGCGACAGAGCCGTGGAGAGCCCAGTAAGAGCAAGGGGCTGAGTCGTAGCAAGGCCCGGGAGAGACAAGGACAATACCATCTGCAAGGCTTGGGGCATGGTAAAGGGACGGTTGGAGCCACGCATGTAGCCCATAAGGCTGGGGACCCACGGGGTCCAGGGAAGTCCATCAGGATCGTGTCCAACTGGACATGAAGGCAGCCTCCCTACTCATTACCATTACATCAAGACGTGGCGGGTGAGAATAGAGGGTGCCCAGTGAGCCATATTGGCACAGTCAAGGGGCCCTAGGGGTAACACGGCCATCCTTGAGGACCCCATCCCGTGACAGTTTCATATCAATAGAGGACAGAATAGCAGAAAACCGGAATGTCCCATATGATGGCCACCCTACTCCACTGTCTGGTTTCAGGTAACAACCAACCACCAGAGGAAAAAAGACAAAGTGGGGAGGGATCCCTAGAAGCTGTCCAAACTCTTCATTTTCACCCTTGCTTCACGGAAGCAACACCTACCTCTCTTATTTCAGTTTATTATTGGTTTTTGTTATTGTAGACATTTGCAGGAACCTAATAATCAGCAGATAATCAAATCAAGCTGGTGATTTGATACATTCAAAATATTGACATATTAACTCTTAACTCTTATCTTAGTACTGCTTTATCTTCCAATAATGAAGATGCAGTGAATCAGTACAATAATATGGTTCTACATATTAGCTCATTCATCCACTTTCACAAAACTAGTAAAAAAACCCACAGAATTGGTTTCTTCCATCAAATTGCAATCTGGGCTGTGGATAGGAGGGCACAATTCATCTAAATTAAGCCACTGATTCTGTTTCTAAATGAATACCTAAATTCCTCACACTTCAGTTCATTAAAGTATGTAAGCTTAGGCTAAGAGTTAAGCACATATTGGGTGTTTATAAACATGCTCCAGGAAGTGTGCATGTGTTTCGGGGGGCACTTTAACTAGTGCAGCACTGAGACCCACGCTAATTAATGCACCCAGAGCAGCACATGTATCAGTGTCCCCATGCTGAAAGATGGTGACAGGGTGCTTTGAACTTTAACTCCTCAAATGAGCTTTAGCTTAAAGTACCCTGCTGCCATTTTTCCGTGCGGGCATGCTGATACATGTGATGCTGGAGTCTGCTGGAGCATGGTAATTACCACGCCCCAGCAGACGATTAATCACAGTGCATTGGAGCTGCCTCCCTGCACGTGTATAGGAGCCCATTATTTCCTGAACAAGGATGGACTTTTAATTAATTTTATTTAGTGTTTGTGCACTGCAGTGTATTAGGACCATTCAGGAGGAACAGCGTTTAGTCAACTAAGAATCAGACGGTCAGCAAGAAACTCCATAAATCAAACTGTCAGTTCTAACAGTGACTCACTGTATCATTATGGGAAAGTCCCTTAATCTCTCTATTTCATCAGTCAATATAATGGAGATAGCAATAGTTATTCAAAGGGGAACTAAGACTATGAAGGTCATTAATTCACATTTGTACAGTGTTTCGAAAGTACATAGGCAAAGATCCAGCAAAAGTTGATTAAGTCAAGTATGAAAAGCACAATCAAGAAAGTAAAGGCTGAATTAGGACTTTAAAAAGAACTAGTGCCAAAAAACCAGATTGGAGTGGCTATAAACTTGCTCTATGGTTGCACAGGGGGTAGGGAGTAAAATCAAACAGTTATACTTAGAAAGATCAGTTTACATTCCCCACCTGGCAGTCACCTATGTAGTTTGATCGGGATGCTGAGAGCCCAATATATCAATTTCGTCTGTGAATTAGCAAATAAAAATCCTTCAAATGGTCATTGAACATTTCATGTCATCACTACAATATGAGCAGCTTGGGCTCCTGCTGCCTGAGTGTGTAAGTACACAATTCTTTGCTGCTTAAAATCTAGTATAGAATGTATATGAAACATTTATAGAAGAAAGCAGCCAGAAAAACCATTAGAGAATGTCTATTATTTAAATTCTCAAAATTCTCTAATTTTTTTGAAGAAGTTACCAACTTCTATGTAATACTTCAAAATAAATTATTTTCTTTTAAAAATAAGATTCTGGGTCCCTCAGAAGCCTGTGATGCTAACATTTTTTTCACAGTTTTTAATAAAAAATAGTCCCCTTCCCCTCAGCAGATGGCCTATTTACAAGAAAAAGTCTACAAGAAATAAATATGTACTTGCCAATGCAGGAAAATAATTTTTGGGAAAATTAAGAAGGTATAACTAAAAATAGTAAGATGAATCTGAACTAAGAAAGCTTAGGCTGAATACCAGGAAATATTTCCTAACAGTGAGAGCTATTAGGCCATACAATAGTCTCTCAGAGGAAGTGGTGGAAGCCTTATTGCTTGAGTCATTCAAACTAAATTGGACAAAACATTCAAAAATATACTGCAGGGAACAATATCATATTGGCAGGGTTTGGATGAGTGACCTAACAGATTGTTTGCAGCTCTAACTATGATTCCCTGAAATCAGAACTATCCAAAGTAATACAATCTCAAGTAACTACACACCCACTTTCTAAGGGAATTGAAATTGTACATTCCCCAATCAATCATGAACTGAGCACTTCCCTTAGTTATTCTGCTTTGAAGGCAAAAATGCATGAGAAAATGTAATGACATATTATATAGTGGATAGTTTGTGAAACTCCTAATGGGGGAAAAGCTACCCAGAGGTCACTAAATTATGATGTGATAAAGAATTCTATGATAAATGTAATAAACTGCAATGAAAAATACAGACAAAAATATAGGCACGAGGTAAAGTGAATTCCTTAACTAGAGAGTTACTGAACTTTCGGAGCCAGGGAAGACATACCCTACTATAGAGCTCTGAAAGGAAACTTCCTTAGCTCCATCATACAAATTGCATATGTGTTTTAGTGACAGGGCTTTCTTCTCCCTTAAGTACAATGCACAAGAAATGCTACAGAAGCACTTTGGAATTGAACAGGGGACCTGCAGAGTTGAAAGCATGCGCTTCAATGGCTTGAAGAAAAGAGCTAGGTTCTGTAGCTAGGGAATGCATGAGTTGCATCCTCTGTGGGTTAGACATAAAAGCTGCATGTAAGAGTTACAAAAAAAGTATTTAAGAATCTATGCTTCCTTCATGCAAATATCTGTAGATGTTAGACTGCAGCAATGTTTGCCAAAATGTCCTGACATTATTGACTGGCAGATTGACCACATTTTGTAAACAGAAGTCAGCTTTCAAAAATCTGTATGTAGCCTAGTCACAAAATCTTGAGAATTATTTTACTTTTCAGGATTTGTAAGCAACAGTTGAGGCTCCACTAAATGTACTTCCATATGTCTAAAATGCAGGGGAACCACTTACCAATACTTAACTTCTGAATGAGTTTTGAAGACAAAACAGATTTATAGCAATACATGAAGGAGGAAAAAGCCTCACTTTACTCAATGCAACAAGAAAAAAAAATGGTTTGTGTATATGCAAAATTCTCAGAATGAAAAAAACTAGAAAAGTAATCTACTATAATCTCCATTTTGCATCTTCAGCTCTAGAACAGTGGATGTTAGTATGAATATGCAGCTTAGATAAACAGCAACAAATCAGGGACAAGACTATCTATAAATATGTCAATTACATAAATTCCAAGGAGAGAAAGAACTTATTATGAATGATCTGAGAAGAAATAACTAGGGATAAAGGAATGAGCAACCCAGAGACCTTTCCAAACTGTGAGATTTATTAAACTATGCTGTAAGAGAGAAAGTGCTTTTTAAGTCTCTTTTCAGAGGATTAGAGACAAATAAACATCAGAGATTTGTCTATTGTGTGGTAGCTGCATGTTGGAGGGAGTCAGGGGCTGAGCACACCCTGCTCCAGAATTGAAACGTAGCCAATGAAGCTCCTATGGGCTCATCTCCAGTGCTCGTTCCTCAGCTCTTGGTATCTGGTAAGCCTGAGAGGGCTGCTGGGGAAAAGCATGGAGGAGCCTCACTGCTAAACTTCCTAAGGCTGGCTGGGCAGGTGTGGGTGGGGTGTGCCTAGACCCATTCACAGGACCAATTGCTGATGTGGAATGGACTAGCCCTGTATTACTGTATTTACCTGAATTCAAGATAACGCTGAATTTAAGATGGCCCCCTAAGAATTAAATTCTATACATGACAAATTTATAAATTTGTTATAATTTTCCATGTATAGAATCTAACAATTGGAGGTTCATCTTAAATTTGTCCGTCCCCCGTCACCTCCCCCCTCTCCCCCCCCCCCCCCCCACTGCTGCAGCCGGGAAAGCAGTTGTCAGGGGGCAGGTGCAGGTGGTGGGGGAAGCACCATGGGAGGAGGTAGATGGGCAGGCAGTAGTGGGGAGGGGTCAAGCTGCTTGACGCTTGCCCCTCACCTGACCACACCTTGCCCCCTGTTGCCTGTACCCCTCACTGCTTGCCCTACCCTTTCTGCTTGCCCCCATCCCCTCCACTGCACTGAGAGTAAAATTTGTGGCCTCAGTGTAGTCAATGAGAGTTTTAATTTATTTTAACAAGGCAAAAAACTACTGACTTTCTTGGTGCTAGTTTCACTCTGCATCTCTGGACTTATTCCCTGATTTCATCTGTTATTGTAATATCCATCTTTCTTCTCTTAAACAAAAAAAATATAGTGGTTCACTAGGATTTTTCTGTGACGTCTACGTACCTAAGGGTGCCAGGCTTACTGTGGTACACTCGTGTTACAGAAAGGAGATATAAATCCAAGGATAAACATCTGCAATATTTTTCATTAAGTGACTCTCATAACAAATCATTCCATTTTTCCCATGCAAAATTAAATATACCTACTTTGGTTCCCATCCTGTTGCCATTGACATTAATGTGAACAAATATAATCCCGTAACATTATTTATTTCAGCTTAACATCTTAAAAAATTATCTCAAAACATAGATATATTAACAACTATTCCATGTATCTCTATGGAGTAAGACACTTAGGTAGGGATATGCAGAGAAAGATAAAAAGTCTAGTTACGTAACATTAAACATGCATGTCAGGAAGGCAACAAGACATCAACAAGCTGATACAGCAGAACCTGGATCATTCATATCCAGATGGTTCACAACCTGCTTATTTGCAGCAGGTTGCTGAATTAATGATGAGCTACTCGACTGCTGCAGCTTTTACATAAAAGAATGCCACTTCTCCAATCGCCTGGAGCTCTTTGGCTGTCCCATGCAGCCGTTGGAAGAAATGGGGCCCTTTGATATAAAAATTCATAGCAAAAAACTGAAGCCCTCAGGGGTTTCATGTGACTGCTTGTTTCAAATAGATGTACCCCAAGCTAGCTCATAAAACTTCAACTTTGCAGCGGGTAAGAAGCCTAACCCTACAAAGTATCCAGTTCCAACATCTAGTGCATTCTCCTTTCACATTCCAGAAGCTCCCCTCTTTGTGCATAACGTTAATGCACTTCTAATTAACACTTCTTTATTTTACAGATAAATTTCTGGTGTCAAAAGGCAAGAATACATTTAAGGAGGAGGTGTAATTGTGAGCTGGTAGCTTGGATTTTATGACAAGAGTATAATTCATACATATACATTTTCAAACATTCTGCTGTTTCCCAGATATTCTGAATTCCTGAAAAATTTCTCTCGGAAGTAGCAATACATGAAGCTTTAAATATATTCTCTTCTGAGACAATACACAGGTTGAAATGATAGCACACAAGTTTTGTCTTAGCAGTATGCAGCAACGAATTTATGTAAACTGTCAATTCATGTAAGTTTCACAGTTTTGAGTTTGCCAAATATATGGTCCAATTTTTCTTCACAATAACCAGAATACGATTTTTATTATCTTAGATTGTCTGTTACTACATCTTGTCCTCTTCTAGCACTTTTGTTCTCATTCTTCCAGCCTCTTAACATGATGGATCAGAAAAATAATCTGGAGTCATGCACATGTATTAGACATGAACAGTTAGACGGACAGTGTGATAGACACAGTGAAATAATTTGGGCAGACTATTTGGCTGTTTGGCTATCATAAGTGCAACTGATTGGATCTGGAGAACTGGGACATGTTGCTTTTTCTGGGGGTATGAATATATATGTCCCCTGGGAATGCATAGATATTCTATGACCTTCAGAAATGAAACCCTCCAAAGTTCAAATGTGCTGAGCAAGTTTAGGTAAGTCAAGGGTAACAAAGTGGTTGGATTGCAATTGTTTACTAAGGTTATTACCGCTTTTGGCTGTCTCTAGCTAACTCTTTGCATCCACAACCACTGCTCCATCCCTATTTCTAATGGCCACATTTTTTCTAGAATTCTTGTTAGCTTATTTTTATTTCTGTCTCTTTATTAACTTGGAACCTGAGCAATGCATTTGAACGGCTATACCAGGATATGCAGAGATCACTCAGATGGTGGAGCTATGGCACACACAAATGCATTCTGTTCATTGATGAAAAGGAAATTAAGTGGAACTAAAAAGACAACAACGATGAAGAAAGTATAAGCATGATCCAACAAAATTTAAATGTGTCAAACAACATTTCACTAGCAGTAAGCATATCACAGCCTATGAAATCATATAAATAATGGCAAAAGATATAATAAAAAGCTTCAAAGCACTGCAAGGAATAGTGACAAAAGCATGTGGACTGAAAGTCAGAGGTGAAAGAGCAGCAGCATTTTCAGTTAGCTGAATTGTTCAGTTGATGCTGTTTAATAAGAGCCCATTTTGGGATGGAACCAGTCCTCTTTGAGCAAAGTGGAGTTCCCAGAAGCACTTTACTTTCTTATTTGTTTTCAGCAGGTCTCGCCATGTGATAGGCCCTTTACAGCACAAAAGGAGTTCAAGACCCCTCTCCCAAAATCAAAGCAAATGGTGTGAGACGGACAACATATAGCTAATGGTAGACAACACGGATACAAAGACAGAACAGGGTAAAGAGGAGCTAAATACAAAAGCCATTTCTTCAACTAGAAGTTATTCAGTGGAGGCTGACAAATAAAGAGTACAGCATTTGTCTGGGAGCAGAAGTATGAAGGTATTTTAGAAGCAAAATGGCTGGCCACACTATGTTTGCCACAAAGTGGAAAACTACGCAGCAGGAGGGAACAATGACAGTAGCATTGTCTAACATTCATGAGAAGTGTAGAGAAGTGATGTGGCCCACTAAATGATCATTGCACACAAAATGGTTTTATTTCAAAACTGCAATTAGCTTTTGAAACATCCTCCTATTTCTCCTTCTTTGCCTTGCACCTTCTCACAGACATATTTAAGTTCAACCAATAAAGCTTTTAGCTTTTTTCCTACCAGAAGGTAGGATAGTGGTATGGCTCTATGTTTAAATTCATGGGAATTGCAGTGATGGGTGGGCTTATATAAATATGGAATCCTGGGACTGCCTTTATCTAGCCCTGTAACTTCTCTCCTAATAAGGCTTCAATGTAAGAGTACAGGGAAAGCTCCCATGATAACACAAAAGGAAACCAATAGGGAAAATTAATTTTATTTCCTTCATCTCAGAATCTCTGATATTGAATATGAATCAGAGATATAAAAAGTTAGTCATTCTTCCTTATATAACATAGATCCACTGGCTCCTTTTACTTTATCCTGTAACCTCTTATGTGGTTCTCTACCTCTCCAAGAGCCATGTAGAGGTTCCTAGCCTTTGGCTAAGATCTTAGGTGAAACTGTTGCCAGAAAAGCAGCATATCCACACCAATACAGTTTTAGAAGCAGTCTACCTAACATAATAAATCTTTTTCAAAACCATATATTTTTTTGGTTGTGTAACCAAACATATATATATATTGTGTACAATCTACCGCCTGCGTAGATTGGGCTGGAGTTAGGCAAACTGTCAAAACTCCTTGGAAATACAACCTTTTTTTTTTTTTTTTTTTTTACTTATTCATATCTATAAAAAAAAGTCTTGAGAAAAAAAAATAGTCAGCAGAAATGAATGGTAACTCCTATAAACCAATAGCTATATAAACTACTGAGAAACTGACTTCAAAGTTCTACTATATCTTAGCTGTTTTGCATAGATGACATTTCCAGCATGATCTCAACATGACAGAAGTATATGCCATCTGGCTGAGAAGTGCTAATAGCCTGGAATTCTCTATTATGTATCATATAAAGAAATGGAACAGACCAACATACACCAATATAAATAAGAATTTGTCCAGATGCTGAGATTGAGGAGTATAACATTTTCTGAAATCTTTCAACCTATTGTTTACATGGACCATATCCAACTTATGCCAGCCTCTCATCTGTATATTCTTAGTTGTTTTTCCTTGGGTTTATTTAATTTCAGATGTTTATTTTATTTTATTTTATCTTAGTCAGTAAATACAAGGAGGCAAAAGTTCACTTGCATAAGCATTTAACCTATAATTCAATTTTTATCTTTATCTTTTTTATTTTGAATGGCTTTGACTCAATTCATTTTGTAATAATCTCCATTTTCCCCCTTTGCTTTCTTGCACCATACATGGAAAAGCTGCCATTACTACTTACCATATCCTGTTTATAAGGTAATATAATTTCATTAAACTTATATCATCCATTCAGCAAACATGTGTAATATAGTTTACTCAGAATAGATTTTCATTTTATTAGATTATATCTTTTATGTTTTTCTTTCCTAAAGCTTAATCTTATTAGAACTATACTCTGCACAGAAGGTTATGCCATGATTTTGGTTTAAATGCTAATTTTACACATTTCAATGTGATTGGCCCAGCAGCCATAGCCCAGCAGCAACATGCAGAAGCAAAGGCAGCATTCAACTAGGCAATATTTGGGATAGCTTGTTAAGTCCAGTAAAAAGACTTGCACTGCAGCTGTCAGTACTAAACTAAGCTGCAGGATAAGGTTTCTGGTGGCTGGAAAGTCCCTAAAACTTAACAAGTAAATCACTTATTCCCAAAAATAAATATGTTTGATTAAAGGGTATTCTACCCAATGCTACATGTAAAAAAACAGCTGAAAAGAATAAACCCATGCACACATGTACACATGCAAGTTAAATTTAAGAGCTCTTATACTTTGGATATTTCTGCCCCAGATCTGCTTTTTCAAATTAAAAAAAAAACAAACTAACTGAAAAAAAGAAGAAATCAAAAAAGGTCAAATATTTTTGTAAGCCACATTTAAAAATAAAAGCAAAACTTTTTTTTTAAAGTGAGACTGATTTTTTTCTTTATTAAAAAAAAAGAAATCAACAACAGCTGATACTCTCTCAACTGTGATTCTTGGATGGTCAGTCTCATTGTATTCAGGAACAACCAAGAGTTGCAGAGTATAAGAGTACAGAGTACAAGTTTGATTGATGCATTTCAGCAGTGTGGTGACCGCCTTGGAAAGGTGAAAAGAAAGAATTATAGGGGTGTAGGTTGTAGCCGTGTTGGTCTAAGGACATAGGCAGACAAGAAAGAATTATGGTCTTCTGAATGTGCTGCACCATGTCACGGTGAAATTAAAGAAAATAGTGTCCCCTCATAATTTTCAAAGCACTGTAAAGCCATTAACTAACAAAATTAGTCCAACAGGCCTGCATATTAGGCAAGCCAGCATTACTGCCCTCATCTTGTGATGCTCAGTAAATTTAGGAGGAGAGAAGCTGATACACAGGCAACTTAACTTGGATGGGCAAAAAAGAGGAGTAAATTCAAGCCTTCTCTAGTTGGACCCAACAGATAATTTTTCAGGTTTACTATAAGGGCATCTTTTATGGAAACTTTTATTTACTTGTAGTACATTAGTAAATGTAGACATTTTAAAATTAAGGACATTTTAGTAATTAGACCTCCGTAAAGAACTCTTCTTTTAAAACTTTCTTGGAAGGATGAAGAAGGGCTACCAATTTCCATGCATTAATTATAGGTTAGGTCAAAGACAGTCTAACAATGGTCTACTATATTCAAATCTGCTCTTCAGAAAACACTGTGAGTAGTACTGGAGTGCTGTGCAGAGCTGTAAATTGAGGAAAAATAGGAAGCAATGTGAGTTTAATAGTAAGCTCTTCCTGGGAAATTTATTAATCCATGTTTTAAAAATATTGTGATAAAACCATAATTTTGTGGCCATGACTTTAAGATCATAAGGTCCTTATTTATTGTCAGATATGCACTTAAAGAATACCAAAAACTTACTAACATAGCTTAGTAAAATCATACTGTTTACTTACTGCAACTCTTCAAATGACTAACCCTTTTCTAACATGCCTTCTCTCATCAACATACAGCCTGCCAGTCTGCATTCCAGTTCAGCCCTGAAAGGCCTTCACCCCCACACTTCAGTTCAGGGTTGAGCTGCAGTAGGCTTCTCTAGTCCCCCTCCTAGAGGGAAAGAGAGGAATAGTTGTCTCTTTGTTCACAGAAGGGGCAATGAAAAGGTAAGTGGAGCTGTCCTGTAATTGCTGGGCTCTTTATTGCTCTCTCTTTTCCCCTTTCCCTTTTTTGAGAGTTATTGTGCCTGCCACTTTAAGGGGTTTGAGCATGTGGCAAGCAGCCTGCAGGTGGGAGCAGACCCAATCAGGCGGTCACATGGTAGTTAGGAAGCCACCTGATTGGTGGAGAGGCTGGAAGCCTGGGTATAAGGCTAGGCCCTGAGAACAGAGCTGGCAGTTGCTGTAGGGATGCTGCTGGAATAACATCGCCCAGCCGGAGATCTGCAGCTCCCAGAACACTTGGAGGTTCAGGCTAGGAACTATGGGGATGGAGGAGGTTCCTGGTCCTGGAGCATGACCTAACTTTACAGCCTGCTGAGGAGGATGATGTGGTGGGGCTGCTTGTGGCAGGGCAGTCTCCAGGAAATGCCACACCTGTGCCTTCCTAGTGAAAGCTAGTATGGGGTGCCGGAAAGCCTCAGCCCCCCGCTGCTTTGTGGGTGACCCCATGGAGGGGGAAGGCTAGGGGAGCACACCCTGACAAAAAGGCACAGGGCAAAGGCCCACTGAGTGGGGCCTGAGGCAGGGTCCAGGCAGAGAAAAGGGCTCCTGAGACAGGGCCCAAGCCCACTGAGTGAGGTCTGAGGCCCAAGAGGCATTAGGCCCAGCAGCCCAGTGAAGGACAGAGTAGAAGTCCCAGTGAGGGGGCAGCCCCAGTGAAGGGGGGCTGGGTAGAAGCCCCAGTGAAAGGGGTATGTAGACCAGGTAGGTCTGAGGACACCCGAGGTCAAGTTTGGTCCACAGGCTGAATGCAGCCCAGCTAAGGGACCGGGAGAGTAATAGTGGATATGGATGCCACCTGCGGGACATGGGACATGATATCAAGGGGAGGTTTGGAGCCATGTATTTCACCCTCAGGATCAGGGCAGTTAAATGGGCAGCCTCCTGCATTTTCTATCTACATTGATACATCAAGACATGGCTGGAAACGCAAGATGGACTGCCCTAGACAAATGGGTGGGCCAATGCAGTAACCAGCCCCAAGGTATTAAACAGTAGCTTCGGTCACTGATTCAATTCAGCAGAAATTTGGCCTGATTCAGTAGCTGAATCTCCAAATCTGAATAGAATCAGGAGACCCTTTAATCTCTCCGAATTGAATCAGAATCCTCTGAATCAATTTGGAGAGATTTGGAAAGATTCACTGATTCAGACATAGACACAGGTTTAAATGTTTTTTCTACATACCTCAAGGTACCAGGCAGCTCGTGAATGCTGTGATGGTGGGGGCAGATGGAGCGTCCCACAGGAGCGTCGGGGGGGGGGGGGCATCAGCGTGCTCGGCAGCAGACCCAGAAGTGGACCAGAAGCACTTCCAGTCCATTTCCGGGTCTGCCGGGGGAACGTGCTGGGGGCCCCCCCTGAACTCTCCCACTTTGGTGACTGGTGCCTTCTGGGTCTGGGGGGGCACCCAGGGTCCCCCCACATCTGATCGCCAAGCTGCAGGGGTGCGGGGGGGCACGTGATCGACGGCAGACCCGGAAGCGGACCAGAAGTACTTCCAGTCCGCTTCTGGATTTGCCATTAAGCATGCGGGGGGGGGGAGGGCCCCCCCCCTGCATTCCTGTGGGACACTCCATCTGCCCCACCAGTGCAGCATTCATGAGTTGTGCCTGGCACCTCAAGGTATGTAGAAAAAACATTTAAAGCTGTGTTTATGGCTGAATTGCTGATTCTCTGAATCAGCATCGAATCTTCAGATTTGGATTTGGCCAAATCAAATCAAGGACAGTGATCGGAATCAACAAATCAAATCACTGTCCCCAATATTGGCTGAATCTGAATTGAATACAGCATGTTTCACATACCCCTATTAAACAGTGCTTGAGGGATTCAGGAGATCTGCCTGTTTCCTAAGCATCTAGATTGGCTATCTTGCCCCAGGAAGTGGGTAATTAATGTACTTTCCCTCAAAGTGCTGAAATTTACAAGAAGGCTGGAGTTTCTCACTTCATCCTGGGACTGGCTCCAACCCCAGGCAAGCTCTGATTACTGGCAGGAAGGTATTGTGAAGACGACAGAGGAGACCACAGCACTGATGCCAATATCAGCACTGAGATCCTGATTTCAACTGTGGCACCAACAAACAAGCCCTTCCTGGAATCCTTCAAGTTTTCAAGGAATGTTTTGCTCAGAACTGGCACCAGTACCAGCAGTATCTGCACTGGACTTGCATCCAACAGCATCACAGGAAGTGTACTTCTTTACTACCTCTTTCACACCAACTTTGAGCAAGCAAGTCTCCCCTGTAAGGCTAGAAAAATATCCTAAGGAGAGCTGTGGAATTTCTGTGTTGTGTGTAACTGTACCAGGTTAAACAGTCTGATACAATTTACCACTGTGGTTTTACTGGCCCTAATTGGACTCCATTTTCCAACAGGTCTCAGACAGAAACCCCACTGAATATATTGGGAAAAAATATTAGTTCTGTTCACTGTTACTAGCAATAGACAGACCCCTATATCTACTAGAACCTGAAGAACTCCCTTGCAAGACAAGTACAAGAATGTCAAAAATATTTCATTCAGTCTGCCTGCCATAGGTATCTATCACCCTAGCCCCAACATCCCAGCCACAAGTGATTTTTGTGGCCTTTCATAAACTGCTCTTTATATCAGACAGACTGTTCAATATCCTCACCTTCACTGGACCAACAAAAATTGCTCCAACAATGAAGGCATACCGATCCAGCAAAGGAACATGTACAGCTCAACTTAACTATGAAATCTCACACACACATTCAACACTGAGCTTGTTTGTGGTATCTGTATTGCAGGAGAAGCTGAGAATAAAACTACAAATCATTAGATGGCTTTGAAAAGTTCTGCTTATCAGCCTTTCTCTAATTCTGCATTGTGAGCTGCTGGATCATTGTGCCTGAATTGTTTGAGGTGGGAGAGGGTGACAATCCTTTCCTATCTAGAGTCCCATAGAACTTCATGGAGGAGCCATAAGAATCTATAAGAGGAGATATGTTTATGAAAACAGTCTGACAAGTCCAGTGACAAGTCTGATATGGCTGCTTGATCGATTACTTTTACCGGGGTGGATCCGGGGGCGGGGGGCAGTGGGGGAGTGCAGTGGTGCAGCTGCATCCCCCTTGGATTCCTCCTCCAAAACTTTAAAATCAACTGCCTGAGAGAGGAGTGGCATTTTTATTCAGGCAGTGCTGAGGGAGTCAATTAACTTCATGGCTCATTATCATGTACCTTATTCTTGATAATTTCAAGTGCTACTGACCCCCCTCTCCTTTTAAATTCTCTTGTTCTATTAATAATGTAACCCAGGTGGTGGCCCAATAGTTGCCAGGGCTTCTGGACAGCACCAATTTACTTTCCAGCTGGCCCCTGCTCTCCACAGAGCGGCCCATGGTCCCAAGAAGGTCTAACACTTACCTTATTTAACTATTTACACTTTATTTATAAAACAAGAATAATAGGAAAGGTTATTTACAAGTGAGCTTAAATGGCATAACCAGAATCACAAAACAAACCAGAATGCATTAGTCAACCCTTGACTCAAGAACCACAGGTAGGGTAACTGGCAGCTTTTGGCCACTGCTGAGATGCTACCACAAGGAAGCAAGGTGGTCACTCCCTGCAGCTCCAACAGGCTTCCCAATAAGCGACAGACTGCAACAGGTTAAGCTCTTCTGGTCTGTAGCAATCAAATTGTATCAAACCCCAACCCCACAAAGAGGCTGAAAGGTGACCCTCCATGGCAACCAAAAAGGCAAGAAACAAACAACAGAGTAGGGTCCTGCAGCAATCAGCATGACCCAAGCACAACGCTCAGGGACTCCATCCAATGACAATCAGCTGCAGAATAAGGGACAAGACTGAGTCCCCTCTGGGGCAGTCAGTGGCAGAGGGTCAGCAGCACAGGCAGCTCCCAGGGGTCGTTGCTCCAAACCCCTGTTCTAGATGATTGGCTGGGCACCCCACATGCCTCACAGCTTGCCAATCCCGCTCTGAGCACCAGCCTGTACCCTGAGCTCCCAGGGACCCTCGTCCTGGAGCTCAACTGCTCCTCAGGATCCCAGTGCCTTGCTGCTGCTGTCCCACTTCCCCAAGGAAAATAAGGGGTTTCCTCAACTCACCGGCCCAGCACCCTGTTCTGGATAAGGATGGCGCCTGCACTCCTGGCCTCTGCCTCTCCTCTGCAGTGGAGTTGGGGGCCAACTGCCACCCCTAGCCTCCGGGATGCCTGGCACATCCAGCACACTGCGATGGGCCTGTCCAGTTACAAACCAGTTCAGCCTAGCCAGGTTAAACTAACCAGCAAAGATTGAATCAGCACTGGTGGCTGTGTGGCAGTGTTCCTGCCTACCACATGGGAGATCCAAATTCAAGTCCCAGCTTTGGTGACTTGGGGTGAGTGAACTAACAAGGAGAAATTCCTCTTGCAGTGGAAAGGGGCCATTGTGTTTTCCCCCTTTCTCCCCCTCCAGGTACCTAGGCCCTATATTTCTTTGTCCTTTGACATCTGCGCCGGGAAATGTGGGGCCCCTGCAAGATACGCTGGGCAATCTGGTGATTGCGCCAGAGGAGAAGGCAGACCTCTTTAACAAATTCTTCACCTCCGTTTTCTTGTGCAGGGACTGGGACTCCCCCACCGTGATTCAAGACGGACTTGAAGGGAACGCCTCAAGACCTAAGGTTGAGGAGGACCAGGTTAGAGTGCTTCTGGAGGGGTTGGACGTATTCAAATCAGCAGGTCCAGCTGCTCTCCACCCCAGGATGTTGAGGGAGCTAGCAGGGGTTATTGCAGGGCCCTTGGCACGGCTTTATGAGCACATGTGGTGCTCGGGCCAGGTGCCAGATGATTGGAAGATAGCCATGTGGGGTGGGCCCCATCTTTAAAAAAGGGAGGAGGGAGGACCCAGGCAACTATAGGCCTGTCAGTCTTACCTCAATCCTGGGGAAACTCTTTGAGAAGATCATCAAGGAGCACATCTGTGATGGGCCGGCATTGGGGATGATGCTCAAGGGCAACCAGCATGGTTTCATTAGGGGCAGGTCATGTCAGACAAACTTGATTGCCTTTTACGATCAGGTCACAAAAGCATTGGATGCAGGTGTCGCCGTGGATGTAGGATTTCTGGACTTCAGCAAGACCTTTGACACTGTCGACCACCCCATCCTCATTAAAAAACTAGGTGACTGTGGCATCGATGCCTACACGGTCAGATGGATTGCGAATTGGCTGAAGGGTCATACTCAGAGAGTGGTGGTGGACAGGTCATATTTGACCTGGGAGGAAGTGGGCAGCGGAGTCCCCCAGGACTCGGTCCTTGGGCCCGTGCTGTTCAATTTCTTTGTCAGCGATTTGGATGATGGGGTGAAAAGCAACCTGTTCAAATTTGCTGATGATATCAAAATTTGGGGTGAGATGGGCACATTAGCAGGGAGGGAAAGACTGCAGAAAGACCTGGATAGGTTGCAGTGGTGGGCTAAAAAAACCAGGATGCGTTTCAATACTGACAAGTACAGGGTGCTGCACTTGGGCAGTAGTAACAGGCAGCACACTTACAAGATGGGAAACTCCCTTCTTGAGAGCATGGAGGCAGAAAGGGATCTTGGAGTCATCATTGACTCCAAGATGAACATGGGCTGACAATGCGAGGTCACGGTCGGCAGGGCTAACCGGACCTTATCGTGTATCCACAGGTGCATCTCAAGTAGGTCCAAGGAGGTGATCCTCCCCCTCTACGCGACACTGGTCAGGCCGCAGCTGGAGTACTGTGTCCAGTTCTGGGCACCCCACTTCAAGAGGGATGTGGACAACATTGAGAGGGTCCAGAGGAGGGCCACCCGCATGATCCGGGGACAGCAGGGCAGACCCTACAATGAGAGGCTACGGGACCTAAACCTGTTCAGCCTTCACATGAGAAGGCTGAGGGGGGACCTGGTGACCGTCTATAAACTCACTAGGGGGGACCAGAAGGGTTTGGGGGAGACGTTGTTTCCCCTAGCGCCCCCCGGGATAACAAGGAATAACGGCCACAAGTTGTTGGAGAGTAGGTTTAGATTAGACATCCGTAGGAACTACTTCACAGTCAGGGCGGCTAGGATCTGGAACCGACTTCCAAGGGAAGTGGTGCTGGCTCCTACCCTGGGGGTCTTTAAGAGGCGGCTTGATGCCTACCTGGCTGGGGTCATTTGAGCCCAGTTTTCTTCCTGCCTGGGCAGGGGGTCGGACATGAAAATCTACAAGGTCCCTTCCAACCCTACTTCTTTGATTCTATGAATTCAGGCTCAGGCTTTCTGAATGTCTGTCCCTAGCCTAATGGTGCAAATCTACTTTCATTTCAGATCCTGTCAGAATGGAAGACCCAACCTACATCACCATTTTCTAGCTAGCAATGTTTCTGAACTGATAGGGATTTGATTGAGTAGCCACTCTGCTCCACTTTTTCACTCTTGAACAAACACATGAGGAAATACACAGTATATACACAACTCTAAAGGACACTACTATTCAAAAGAATCCATGTTCAAAACACACAACAGACATAAATACATTTAGTGAGATCCATACCAACTATAACATCTTGAAGAACCACAGTTACCATAAAATAAGTAAACTTTTTATGGGGGCTAATACTTTTTGTTTACAAGACTCCATGGAGGCCTACTTTAGATCTGCTAAAGAGATTGAAATTACAAGATAATTTCTCCTTTATGCAGGTTAATAAGCTATAACCAATATACTAAATCTAATATGGGTAAAAAAGCATCCTGTTTTAAGAACAGAATGCTGAAATCAAACTGCAGCCTAGAAAAGTTACCATGTATTCCAAGATAAAATATCATTTTGTGCAGTTTTATGGTCTTTTCTATGAAATTATATCAACTGAACTGGTTGAGAAAAATATGAAATAAAGATTGCTTTAATCTATAAAAACCTGACATTAAATCATAAACCTCCCTAACTGCAATGAAATAAGGTGAAGACTGCTTCAGTAGTGTTAGGAAGAGAATGGCAGCTCTTATCCAACTACAGATATTAGAGTAGTCTTCATAAAAAAAGCACACTTCATTTAAAGCAAATATGTAAATAAGTACTATGGAACACTTAACATCATTAAAAAGTTATAAACCAAAGGAACTTTTTTGTGTTCGTAATTGCAACATTTTTATTCTTAGTGAAAAGGTGAAAGCAAACATATCAAGTTATTCATTTGAAAAGAAAATGCAGTAACTCTATAGTCAAAATGAAAGTCATGTATTTTAATCATAAATTTACTAAGGATGTGCATACTAAAAGCTAAACCATCATGCCATAATTTCCATATTTTAAATCTGATTAACTGGAAAAAATAAAATAATTAATGAAAACTCACAGAATACCAATAGTGCTACACTATTGTAAAATTTCAGTCTCCAGAAAAAGTTTCTCCTCACCCCACATATTACATCAATTTTTGCAGTTCTAGTTATCCCAGAATAAGAAAGTAAAGTATACCTGAAACACTTTCACCTCCTGAAAAAGTGACTCATGCTGTGGACAGATATATTGATATACCATTTCAAAAGGGGGAGGAGAAGGAAGGAAACTTACCACTCAGGAATGCATGTCAATACAAGTGAAATTAAAACACTGTGTCTTTAAAGCTGTTTCATTCAGATTTTATTTCCACTCTTTCCTCTATATTAACTGTCATCTAAAAACTAAAAAATCTTCTACTGATAGTAGGATGGTATAGATAACCTAATGCTTTTCATTCACCTCAAACTTCCTAAAAGTTACACCTGCAGTGGGTTGGTACTCCAGGGACGCATCCAAATGAGCAGATACCAGGAAATCCTGGTATTTAAAAACCCCCACAACATTTAAAAAAAAAAAAAAGCAAAAAAAAAAAGCGGGGGGGGGGGGGGGGGGGGAGCGCACATGGCTGCAGCGCATGGTACCCAAAACTGGAACCTGGATGGCCAGAGCCAGGGTCTGGCTGCCAGCCAGGCTCCTATGCACCCAAATTGTCACTGCTGCACGGGACTGGGAGGCCCCCAAGATCCCAGGTAAGGCAGGTGAGGCCAGCCCAGGTGCTGTTCCCAGTCTCCCCTACCCCACCCGGGGCTATGTGCTGCTGCTATTTGTCTCCAGGGAAATGCACATGAGCACTTGTGGAGACTTATGAATCCATTAGGCCTCACAATTATTTAAAAGGACAAGTAACTATAAAGACAGAAGCTGGTATATTGTTGAGAGTGCAATGAGAGTTAGCTCAAAAGCTCATCTTTAACATAATAAGAAACCAATATCTCTTTGTCTCAAAGTTTTCTCTTAAGCAATATTTCCTTTCCTAAAAGACAAAGGAAGAAGATATACCCTGTCAATGAAACAATTAACTGAATTGGATCAACACAATAAAAAGCTGAAAATATTTCCTTTGCCACTGCAGAAGAGGCCGCTGGTGTCAAAAGCTACTTCAATATTTTGTTGAACAGGATGAGATACTTAGCTAGTAACTTCCACCAGTTCAGATGTGAACTTTCTTTAACACTTTAAGAAGGAACTGTGTATTGTTTGAATATTAGGCTTCATTTAAAATTTTAATTATTTTAAATCTTTATAACACTTTGTCTTAATATCATTGACCATAATTCCAAATTTAATTTTAAATAGTTACTTCTAAAAATAAAAATGTTATTTACATAAAAATACAATTGATGAACAATTTTTAAATAAATAATCTATTTTTATCCATCCTGAATATTGAAATGTGGGATTTTGCAGAACTCTGTTTGGAAGAGACATGTAAGAGAATTCTTCAGGATGGCTCTGAAACAGGATTAATCCATTTAAAAGAAGCACTGTTTAATCTGCCCATCAGTCATAAATATTTTAACAACACCTCATGGTCAACAATGTTAAATGCAGATGACAATGCTAACAATATCAGCATGGACATTTGCTCTTCATTCATCAGTAGGATATCACCATCCAAGAGAAACAGCATAAGCAGTACTGTTCCCAGGATGGTACCTAATCTCACAACAATTGAAATGTAATTAGCAAGCAACAGAATGGATAACTGAAAGCAACATTTGGATTTGCTTCAGAAATGTATAAATATGAATGTAAGTTCAATTACTTTGATTGGTAGAGTACAGAGTCTCAGACTTGCAAAGTGCATTTGCATTTGTATTATCTTATTGTTTTATAACTAGCAAAATAATATAAATAAAGAAATAAAAGTATCTGCTGCACTTGTATGTAAATTCAGCTTTGCAATAAGTAAAATGACTTTAACATACATATGACTCTGCACTCCAAGTAATAGGATCCTGCATCACATTTTTCATTTATTTGTAACATAATTTCTATATTTTTATATATACAGTATATTTATATTACAAAATAACAACCAACTGGTTAAGAGAGAGCAATTTGAAAAGTATTTCATTAAAAACATGGAAACAAGGCTATGATTCATATTTTTATTTATACTGCTACAAGGAGACCCCACTGTGACAAGCACACATGTATAATGAAAACTAGCTCCTTATTTCAAAGAATTTACACATTTTGAGAGCTAAGAAAAAAAGAGCTCTTAGATCCTGAAATGTGTTTTAGGCCAAAAACATTTTAAATTTAATGAAGCTTTTGGTAGGTACTGACTGAATCTTCGAAAACATTTTGCAATTTTTAAAGCACAGAGCATTTAGAATAAACAAAGAGAGACAAATTCTAAAAAGCTTGCAGCCAGAGATGAGAGAGACTTTTCCCTATAACTGGATAGAACCAAGGAATGGCCTTGGTTCAACAACGAAATCAACTTCTTCAAAACAACTACTTTTTTTTTTTTAATTACCTTTTCTAGTTGCAAAGCTACCTTCCACATTTAAACCAGTCCAGTGCTGTCCTAACAAGTTTGTGGACAAAGGCAAGACATGGAAATGTATTTTCTGATGCACCAGAGCTTCAACCAGTACAGCTGGGAGAAGGGAAGACAAAAAGGTTTGCATTCCCACAACCCATGGTGTATTGTAGAGCAATTTCTGGGCTGCAGCTGCCTAGTGCAAACAACTCACAAGGAGCTGTTTAAACAGTTCAAATCAACATTACATCCACACACTATATGACAGTATGGGAGGTGTAGAAGCAGGTGTAACATCCCTTCATAATCAAAGAGATTTCATTGCATCTGAGAAATCCCCAAGTAGCTTGTTAAGCCACATTCAAGACTACTATCCACCACTTCAGTGTTTAAAGAATATTTATTCTGAGATGGATTGGGTAAAATAGCTCTTAGTGGTGGGTAACATGCCTACCATTAGTATCAATAGGATGAAAACAATGAAGTTCAGTAAAGAAACAGTGAACATTCTAATATAATAAAAGCTTTTGTCTGTCTGTCTGTCTGTCCATAACACTTTATGAGCACTCTGACTGGTTGTGTCGGCAGCCAATCACAATGCTGACTGAAACAACTGATCAGAGTGCTCTACACCGACATGCACACAAGGCGGAGCGCCATCATGACAGCAGAGACTGAGGGGCCAAAGCGAGGGGTGAGGCCAGAAGAAATGGCCTCTTCTCCCCTGCCTTCCCCCCACCCCGGCCCTGCTTCTTGGAGGCAGAGGAGGATGGTGGGGACAGACTGGCATGGCAGAGCGCCACCATGATGGCGGGGATGGAGTGCGGGGGTGAGGCCAATGGCGCTGGCCTCACCCCTGCCCCAGCCCTGCTCCTTGGAGGAGGTGGTGGTGCAGGGTGCTGGTAGCATAGTGCTGTCCTTGCCCCCCTGCTCCAGCCTCACCATTGCATCCAAGGGGTGACCTTGTCCCCCCAGCCCTGCTCCTTGGAGGTGGCAGTGGTGCTGGCCAGCTTTGTCCCTGCCATCATGGTAGAGTGCCACTATTATGGAAGGGACAGAGCAGGGTGGGGGGTGAGGCCAGCGCTATACACCTTGCAGCCCATGCTGCCACTGCCTCCATGGAGCAGGGCTGGGGGAGGGGGCAAGCCACTCCTTGGATGCGGCAGCAACACAGGGTGCAGGCAGTAGGAACAGTGGGGAAAGCTCCCCTCTCCCGGATTCCTGGCAGGTGGTGGCGGTGGTGCAGGATGGTGGGTAGCAACGTTCCATCCCTGCCCTTCCCCCCTGGCAGGGAGGGGGAGGCGGTGGGGAAGAGGGGAGGAAGGGAGGGAGAGAGGGGAGTGGGATGGAGAATGGGGGTGTTTCTGGTGGCAGCATTCCCCACCTCTGCTGCTGCCACCACCCAGCTCTGACAACAGCCAGCAGAGAGCGGGTAATGGCAGGGAGGGAGAGAGGACGGGGGGGTGGGGTGGGGTTGTTGCATACAGCTGGACATGGACTGATAGCAGTGCGGAGTACTGAGTGTCCGTGGCCGCCACTGTGTGCAAGTTCCCCTCCCCCCCTGTTCCTGGGAGCCGGTGGTGGCAGGGGGTGGAGGGGGCCCATGGGGCCAGACATGAAGGGTGGGGAGATGCAGGGGGTGAGGGTGGTGCATGAGGCCAGAGGCAGATCAGCAGCACTGCAGGGGACTGGGTTGCAGCGCTCCATTCTCCCCCCACCTCCCTTCATTCATGACGGGCAATCTGCTAGTAGTTAAATGTTTTGGTACTAGTCTTTACCAGAAACAACCTGCTGTTTAGAAATGGCGAATGAGAGCTGGCAATGTAGATAAGACCTTGAATAAAATGCCATTTATCTCTTCTCCCTAGGCTAACTGATGAGGCAAGGGGCACATGCAAATAGTATCTTAAGTATAAATCAATTAGAATCAGGGAGGCAGAGCTAAGATCTAACAAATCTACTCTGTGCATTCTTAGGGATTTGAAGATACAGGCTAAACTCATCTCCTATTACTCTCTTTCTTTTATGCTGCATAAGAATGTTTCTTATGGAAGCTGATGTTGAATACTTTGACCACAAGAATATATAACATGCCCTTTTAGAATTAGTTCCAATTAGAACATGAAGACTAGCTACTGAAAAACCTATATGTGCAGTATATTCTGATAGGAAATAAGATAATTCAAGTACATACTGTATACAAATCCTTGATGAATTATAAATAAATGTCTTGTATGCAAAAACAAGATTATCAACGGTATTTCTATTAAACAGACAACAGTTCTAAAAGACCGACAGAGCTGAGGAACAAGTGTCCTAAATAGTAAAACTGTCTTGATTTTCATACAGAATTATTAAATTCCTTCCAAATTAGCAAAACAGGTAACATAGGTGCTTCTATAAGTGCTCTAGGTGATATCCATCTGACAAATACAAATTTTAAATGCTCTTTGGCAATGATACTCAATCTTTTTCCCTGGTCAGCTGGATGGGCAGTGCCCCATCTGTCCACAGGCTGGATACTGCCAGTGGTCCCAATCCAGCACTGGGTGGGGGAGGAGGGGGTAGCCAAGCCACAACCTGGGCCAGAGGGGAAGCGGGCATAGTTTGGCATCAAACTTTTAGGGAAAAAGAGGATTGGCTTAACTCTGTGAGAAGGGGGTGTGGCTTAGCCCTCTGGCAGGGAGAAGGCATTGCCATTCCCCAGCCAGTCCCTGCAGGGGGGAGGCGGGATGGCCCAGCTCCATGGGGGAAAAGGGGTGTGGCTTGGCCCCAACCTGGCCCCATGGGGGGGAATGGGCATGGCCTGGCCCTGCAGGGAGAAGGGGCATGGCCTAGCCCCAATCCAGATGTGGGGAGGGGGCATGGCCAGCTTCAACTGCAAGACACACAAAATAGGGACGAGTATAAGAGGACAAGGAAAGATAAGCGTTATTTTCTGAAGCATTATTAAAGTTGTTACTGCAACTCAAACTCATTTTAATTTTTCACATTTGCACTAGTTGTTTTGTGTCCTTGCACCCTTTAAAAATCTAGGCTCCAAAGCTTTTTCTGAAAGAGGTAATCATCAAATCATAGAAAAGTAGGGCTAGAAAGGACCTCCAGATCTCATGTAGACCAGTCCTCCACATAAGGCAGGATCATCCCTATCCATATCATTGTATACAAATCCACTGTCTGACATATTAGCAAAACTTCAGTCAACCCCAACAGAAGTACAAGAATTAACCCCCTAACCTGCCATAGGAAAGCAGGGGTCCACAGTGGACACTTTTCTCCTGAAAAGGTTGTTAAATACAATTGAGAGATCCAAGAGGGCTACATCCCCTGCTGCAGAAGAAGGCGAAACCCACCACAGTCTATACTAATCTGACCACGAAGTAAAATTTCTTCCTGCCCCTGAGTATAGTGATCAGTCTGACCCTGAGTGAAGGGGCAAGACCCTCAAGCCATGAACCCCTGGGTTTAAGTCTCAGCAGGCACATTGGCACACCCGTCAAAAACCCCAGGCTTGGCTACAGCCAATACCCAATGCCTCTGGGGGAGGAGGGGGAGGGGAGGAGAGAAGAGAGGAAGAACCTCAGTATGTAGCAGTAGAAGGGCGAAAAAAAAATCCTTTCTGGCCTCATGTAGCAACCAGTGAAGTCCAGAAGCATGTACAAACCATATTACAGCACAGGCATAGATACTCCAAGATCATCCCTGACCAATGCTTATCCAGCCTTTTCTTGAACACCTCCAGGAATGGAGATTCCACAGCTCCTTTAAGCAGTCTATTCCACTGCTTCACTGTTCAAACAGCAACCAACTTTTTCCTGATTTCCAGTCTGAACTTACGTTGCTGCAACTTCAAGACATTGATGTGTGTTCTAATCTCTGTAGTAAGAGAAAAACAGTGTTTTCCCTCTTATCTCTGTTAGTGCTCTTATGGGTGGCTTGAGATCAGAAATCATCATAAAGCAGGCATGACTGCCTGGAGTCTTCAGGGCTAGGGACAGAAGTTGCACATAAACACACGTGACCAGAAACTGGTTTAAACCTGTAACAGAACAGAAGCTCAGTACACATAAACTGGCTGAAACTGGTTTAAGATAAACCTGGTTTAATGCAGTATCAGACTTAACTGATCTGGGTCAAACTAGTTTATGCAACTTCTGTCCCAGACCCCTTCCTGCTTTAAGTTAAACCATAGTCCCCAGCACCTTAGCATGCTTTTCAGCCCTGGACTGTGCTATACTGTCTGCTCCAGAGAGCAGGGCTGGCCCCGCCCCTCTACTCTCTAGCAGGACCAGGAGCAGGGGTGTGGCCAGATGCTGGCCTGGCATGGCCCCCTAAAGCTAAGGAGTCAGCCAGTTGGCATGGCCCCACCATCCACCTGGCTCACTTGCAGCTGAGGCTGGGACTGTGGGGTTGAGCTAGGCCAGCCTGCAAACTCTGCTGATGGCAGGCACAGAGGGGCCGGCCAAAGCTGGGCAGGTCATAGGGGCAGGTCCCTTCCCACCCAGCTGCAGCTTGAGCTGGGGCCACAGGAGCTGTGTGGCCTGATTGCTTCTGGCTTCCGAAGCCCAGTCTGGGCAAGACAGTCATGGAACCTCAGCCCCTCTGCACCCACCCTCAGCAGCACCCACACCTGGCACTGCTCAGCCCTGGTCCAGGCAGGCAGGTAAACCGGGCCAACCTGGGGGCAGGGCCTTTCCTAGCTGGTTGTGTCTTCATGACAGCCCAGCCCAGTGAGCATGGGTGGCGACTGGCTGGACAGCAGTGCCGAGATGATGCAGCTGCAGCTGTGGGCATGTGCCTTGGCAGCCAGACTGGCTGCTCAGGACATGTTAATTGTTCCCATGGCTGCCTGAGCCAGTTTGGAGGTGCTGGCAGACCCAGAGCCCAGCAGCTGCTCACTACAGAGGCTCATGTGTCTGCATCCGCTGCTGCCATGCCTTCCACATGGGGCTTGCATGTCTGCACTGTGCAGGAGGTGCTACGGCAGCTGCAGACACCCAAGCCCCCATGGCAGGCGGCTGCCAGGCTCTGGGCCTGCCGGTGCCTCAGAGCCAACCCAGGCAGCTGTGGGCATGATTAACATGTCCTGCATGGCCAGTCCGGCTGCCAAGGTGCCCACCCACAGCTGCAGTGGTGTCGCCTCCATACTACTGCCTGGCCAGCCACCACCCATGTGCACTAGGCCAGGCTGTCACAGAGCTTCAGTTGGCTGAGTAGGGCCCCACCCCACCCCACCCCCATTGCCTGGCTTGGGCCAGCCCTGCTATCTGCCTGCCTCAGCTGGGGATGAGTGGGGCTGGCTGCAGGTGCTGCTGAGGCTGGGTGTGGAGGGAATGGCCTGGGTTGCAGAGGCAAGGCCCTTCTCAGCCAGCTGTGGCTCCATCACAGCCCAGCCCAACCTGGGCACAGGGAGCTGGGAGCAATCCGGCTGCACCGCTCCTGCGGCCCCTGGCCGAGCTGCAGCTGACTGAGAAGTGCCCTGCCCCATGGCCCAGCTTGGCCCCACCATCCATCTGTGTCAGCTGGGGCTGGGACTGGAGCCAAACTGGGCTGGCCCTTGGGCACTGCTGAGGGTGGCACAGTGGGGCTGGACCTTTCCCAGCTAGCTGTGGCTAGTGACATGGGACCTGTTGGGCAGAGGGGCCACTGTGGGGCGGGGTGGGAGGAAAAGCAGTTAAATAAAAAACAATTCTTTTCTCTCAGTTTGCTCATTTATTTATTATTTTCTATTCTTGATTTTCTTTAGTTCTTGATTATTATGTAAATGATTACATTGTCAGGTGGGTGGCAGATTGGCTTAGGGGTTGCACCCAGAGAGTTCTGGTGGATGGGTCGATACTGATCTCGAAAGATGTGGGCAGTGGAGTCCTGCAAGGCTCGGTCCTTGGACCAATGCTATTCAATGTCTTCATCAGTGATTTGGACAAGGGTGCGGAGAGCACCGTGTCCAAGTTTGCAGATGATATCAAATTATGGGGCAAAGTTAACACACCAGAGGGTATGGAACGGATCCAGGCAGATCTGGTCAGGTTGGAAAAAAATGGGCAGAACAAAATAGGATGCAGTTCAACAAAGACAAACACAAAGGGCTGCACCTGGGCAAAAAGAACCACCAACACGCTTACAGGCCGGGGGATGACCTTCTCAGCAGCACAGCAGTGGAAAGGGATCTTGGAGTCATAGTTGACTCCAAGATGAACATGAGTCGTCAATGTGACAAAGTGATCAACAAGGCTAACCGCACTTTATCGTGCATTAGCAGATGCATGATGAACAGGTCCAGGGAGGTGATGCTTCCCCTCTATGTGGCACTGGTCAGGCTGCAGTTGAAGTACTGCATCCAGTTTTGGGCGCCGCATTTTAAGAGGGATGCAGAGAATCTTGAGAGGGTTCAGAGGAGGGCCACTAGCATGGTCAGAGGCCTGCAGGCAGGGCCCCATGAGGAGACACTGAGGGACCTAGATCTCTTCAGCCTTTGCAAGAGAAGGATGAAAGGTGATCTTGTGGCTGCCTATAAATTCATCAGGGGAGGGCAGCATGGAATAGGAGATACTCTATTTACTAGGGCACCCCCTGGAGTAACTAGGAACAATGGCCACAAATTGACGGAGAACAGATTTAGGTTGGACATTAGAAAGAACTTCTTCACAGTAAGGCTTGCCAGAATCTTGAATGGGCTTCCCAGGGAGGTGGTGCTCTCTCCTACCTTGGGGGTCTTCAAGAGGAGACTGGACAAGCACCTAGATGGGGTTGTCTGACCCCAGCACTCTTTCCCGCCCAGGGCAGGGGGTCGGACTTGATGATCTACTGAGGTCCCTTCCAACCCTAATATCTATGAATCTATGGATTTATATGCATTATTTTAAGCAGTAATTTAAAGACAAATTATTATTTGAGCTGGAACACTGTTTGCAAATCAATGACACGTCCATGCACATCTCAGAAGTTTTAGGTCCTGTAGTTGTAGATCATGTCACAACTTTGGTTTGCATCTGTAAGGGTTAGGAAGATAGAAGGCACGGTAGATTTGCAAAGTTTCTCAACTCATGGGTTGCAACCCACAAGTGGGTCACAAAACTATATGAAAGGGTCATGGAAGAACTTTAAAAATAGATCAAACTTTAAAAATGGAGTTCCAGCCTGCAAGGGGCTGCTTGGGTCCTCCCCTGCTCTGCACACCCACCCCTAGCTGCACATTTCGGGGCTGGGACCTGGGGGTGGAGAACAGTGGATTGGGAGTGAGGAGCACTGGGTCAGGACTGGCCACTGATGTTTACAAATGGGTCCTGCTACAAAAAAGGTTGAGAACCACTACTACAGACTACATCAGAGATGTATAGCATAAGCTTTCATGAGCCGGAGCTCACTTCATGTCCTTTCACAGCATCTTATGCGCGGAGCAGCGTGTATCAAAGAGAGAGAGAGTGATTTGAATACAAAATACAGGAAAGGGATGGAGGGAGGGAGGGAAAAAAAGAGGGGAAGGAGGCTGTGCTGGCAGAGGTAAACAAGTAATTAACACATAAGAACAAAAACTAATCCAGGTGTGCATGCATGCATATACACGCATGTCATATAAACCTATAGGAACAAGACACAGACACAGTCATGCCACAGCCATAACAGATATAGAGTAGTCTGAACTAGACACCAGATGTCCTGACTTGATAAAGATCACTGAGCTATGCTTTCTGCCCCAGAGACATTTGAAATAAATTTAGTTAGATACGGGCACCTAATGCACGTAGCGTTCTTTGAATAACACTGCATAGAAATATAAATACGCAAATACCCATTTTTAAATCACCACTGCTTATTTTTCCTCCTGCCTACACAATTACAGATAGATGATAAATCTTTTACCTGCCTGTAATGGGGCAGAAATATGTCCGGGGTTAAAATGCAGAGTTATGAGCACTAGTATTTATTCTTGCCTCTCACCTTAAAATGAAAAATCATTTAACCTCCCTGTGCCTCAGCTTTCTTAGCTGCAAAATGGGAATAAACTGGTACTGATACTTGTTTCATAGGGACACAAAGGCTCAATCTGTGATGGGCCTGATATCCTTCCCCTCAAACCTTGTCTAGCCATTTAAATCTGTACAAAATGAAGGCATGTTGCTAGCAAATCAGAATAGTTATGTTTTGTACTCACTTCACAGAGATGTTAATGGCAACACAAGGTTCAAGGCAGATGCTCTAAAAGAAGATGAAGACTGCCATAACCTTATTAA
This sequence comes from Alligator mississippiensis, assembly GCF_030867095.1. Classification (NCBI taxonomy): domain Eukaryota; kingdom Metazoa; phylum Chordata; order Crocodylia; family Alligatoridae; genus Alligator; species Alligator mississippiensis. The sequence goes on along the minus strand of NC_081824.1, from coordinate 123,544,316 downwards.
TGCTTCAACTTCTGAGTTTCCATATAGCCTTTAGAAAAGGCTAAGAACAAAACAACAATCACAGTTCTCGAAGTGAAAGTCTCAAAAGCAAATCTGGACTATAATTAATCAACAATATCAACACCTAAAATTCTCTAGCTGCCATGATTGTTTACCACTAATTAAACTGATATTTTTTTCACACTCCATTTGCAGCAACATCTTCTGTTTGAAGTATTCTAAAGATGTTGTGTTTGTCCAATACAGAAACAAACACTTGTTAATTTTCCTCATTGATGGTTCTAATGTTTTGATCAATTCAGTTCTTTTTTGGGCCTCCATGAAAATTAGCCTCAAGATACTTATTAAATATCCTCTTCCTAAAGATAGCAAGAAACAGGGATATGAAATGTTTTGTGACAAATAACTGTGGCTCTTGACACTGTTATTTTGTGTCATTGTAGAGACATGATGCTATAAACTACAAGTTTCAATATTATTTCAATTTTTGCTTCCAAAGAATAGTATCATTAAGAACAAGCATAGTCTGCACTTTAAACAGTGCACAAGAAAATCCATAATATAAAATGGCTTTTCTCCATTTCTCATGGCCGCATTTTCACTGTTTCTTAGTGGAACATTTTCGATGTACTTGGCACTTTGGAAATATACAGTACATAAAATATGAAGTTATATACAAGATAACCTTGAGATAAAGTTGTTCACATCAGCTATATACAGACAGTCAAAAAGCTTGAGGGTGAATCGATTCATTCTTCACAGGTTAGTCTAAGCTGCATAGACTGAACCAATAAACAAGTGAACAGACGTTCACTTTTGATTCCAAAAATGCAGCCACATGCCTGCAGTGGCCCAGACCTGAAGCCAGGGGGCACTAGAGCATGTCACCCTATTCAGCTGGGGCAGACAACTTGGGCCAAGGCTAGTCCGCCCACCCAGCGAGGGGTGGATTGTGGATGAGGTGCAAAGTATCCTGGTGTGCCCGCCTTGCTTCAAGTACCCACTCACACACCAGCTTGATGCGGGCGCCTGGTGATGGGCGTAAGGAGGCTTCATGCAACCTCTGACAGGGACCCTGATCACCCCGGGGAGAACCCCAGAACTCGCTTGCCATGACTGAGTATTCCTTCAGTGGTGGGATTCCCTGTTGGTGGTCCCTCGACGTTGGGTATTCCTCCCGGCAGATATTCGTGGGGCTCCACCTCCCCTATACACCTTCCATATGCCAGCCTCCGGCGGGCCACCTTATCTTGAGGCGGCCAGCCCTCTGGTCTTGATGGCTTTTACCCATCATCTGTTCCAGGTATCGGGTTTTCTTCTTCTCCTGATGGATTCTGAATCCGTTGGATATTTTCCTCTCCTGCAGGTCACTCTTACTTTCCGTTGGGTGACTGCCGCTTCTCATGAACGGTCCTTGGTGTCCAGCAGCCACCTGGGCCCCTCACCAATGTGTAGCCAAACAAATAAGAAGTACAAAGAAAGATGAAAGACAACAAAAGAGCAGGTGCGGGTTAGTAGGAAACAAAAGGGGAAAAGCACACTGGAAAGAAAATGAAGGCAGGTACGTAAAAGGAAAACTTAAAATCAGACTGGATATCCTTATTAGACGGACTCTGCCTAAAGCCTGTGCCTAGCAGTGTCCCTCAAGACTGTTTGGCTCTCTGCCCTGATTGATAGCTTCCTGGGCTTCTGTCTCACAGCTAATTATCCTGCCCTGACCCGGTCCATACGTGCCTGGCATGGGGAGTGTTGCCCGCTTCCCGATCTTCTCCTGGCTCTTCCTGGAGCTGGGTCTCCCCCGACACACCAGTTCTACCCATGACCGGTGTGGGGTTCTTCAGCAGCCGTTGCTGCCTGGGCATTCCTGCTTGATTGGCATCTCCTTTGTTGTGCTGGCACTGATCGCCGCTGGCATGGAGAGCATCCACAGCTCCTGCTACCTCTCCCACTCTCCCTGGCTCCCAGCTGGTACCGGCTTTTATCTTGGATAGCCGGTGATTGTCCGTGATGTCACCCGCCGACCCCAGCTGTATATAGGCGTGGCTGACAAACCACACAGGTTTTTCTCATTGGCATCTCTCTTCTGGAGTCTGGAGCCCTAAAGCAGGTAAGTAATCTTAATTTTCTGGGTTTCCCCTCCAATAAACAGTCCAATAAACAGATTTAAACTAAACCAGTTAAGGCTGAGACTATATCCATCCAGGTTTATCTTAAATTGGGTTTGGCCATTTTGAAAACAGTTTATGTACACTGAACTTCTGTTGTGTTACACATTTGAACCAGCTTCTGATCACTTACACTGGTTTGTGTGCAATTTCTGTCCCTATTAAGAGTAGGTTTAGAGCAGTAGGGGCCAACCTTTTTGATAGGCATGCCACAAATTATTCCCATGCCTGTGGAGTGCCACTCAGATCCTGTTTGCTTGCCTGATTTGCTGCCTTAGTTTCTGCAGCTTGTCCCCTTTTGATCTACCATGCACCACACAAAAGCTGCCTATGCTACCTGTGGCACATATGCTACAGGTGGCCACCCTGGTTAAGATTTAAGATTCAGCAATGACACCATCTTGAAAATTGCTGTAATGCAGCTACAGGAAAAAATGGCAGGAGTTTCTGAATTTACACAAGCTTTCTGCCACTTTATATTGAATTCTATTTAAGTAGACATACACCCTTATCTGAATTCAAAGTATAAAACAGACTTTCCCTTTTGAGATTCAGCCCAGTACATAGGATATGGCTATAGATCTAGAGAATCTAAAACCAAGTTTAAATTTTAATAGTTTTTCTTTCAAGATTTCAGTTCTACCTTTTGACAAGTATATATACTTTTGTTGTACAAGTATACTCACTTCTGTTGATGCTTATAAATATTTTAATTTTTACAAAGTTTGCATAAAATGAACTTAGAGCATTTGCTTTTTTAAAAATTCTCTTTTAAAACCAATTTTCTTTAATTAAATGAACATCTTTTGGCTACGTACCTTACAGGGAAATAATAAAATTATTCAGAACATACTGATTTTATGCTCTGGTATAGGAATGTGAAAATGTATTAAATTTAAAAACACCCTTAGAAAACACTCTTGAAAGAGAAAAAGTAAACTATAAACCTTTGTATTCCCTACAGAAAAGCATGAATTAATGAGATGACTGAAATTCATTGATGTAAGATACAAATGAAAAACAATTATAAAAATCCCAGAAAAGTCTCTAGATTAACATAACACTTTTTGTTGTTCCTCATATTCTCTTTCCCTGATTTACATATCATCTCTTTAGCTTGGAAGGACTCAAGAACTGGAAACCTACAAGCATAACTTTCAGGAAAGCTCCTTTTCTACCACATGGGGTTGACCTCCAAATGTCTCAAAAACTTTTCTCCTGACATATCACATCAGGACTGGTGGCAGGGCACAAAGGGCATACTATAAACACGACTAACAATAAAGTAGGGTTCCTATCATGCAGTGCTTACACATGTGCTCAAGTGTTTGAAGGATTGGAGACCTAGAAAAAACAGCTGCTAATAAATATGGCGAGCATGCATGAAATTCAAAATCAAGGAAGCCTGCCAGAACAATATGTTCATTTCTATAGGATTCATATAAAATACCACCTTGTTTTACGAAGGATAATTTGTACATTATAGCATAAAATATAGAATATATATATATATATATATATATATAAAAGACCTTTAACAGAGGTGAAGATAGAAGATTATTGTACAATGCGGGTAGCCACAGAACTACAATGAATTCTTGCTAAACTAAATTTTCTGAGATTAGTAATTTGCCCATAATGATGGCATCTTTTTACCAAGATACTACCTATATTTTCCTGTCTGCTTCATTCGGAATTTACAACTGTTTTACATTTCTGTTGTAAAGTAAATGTACAATATGTATATTTTTTTACAATAGACAACTGTCCAGCACAGTGAAGCAGTAATATATGGACACGAATTGTGTTCCTCATTTGTCTCTCCATTCCACTTTGTAGCTACATGAACACAGTAACGCAGTAAACAAGCCTCCTCCTCAACACACTTCAAGTCATTCTTCCCACACACAGCTGCCACTATCATGCATATTTCAAAGATTCCATCTGGGCAACGCAACTGTACCTTATTTCCTTCCAGCCAAAAGAAACACACGTCCTACTCAAACATGTATAGACAATGCTGCTCTGTACAGTTTCAAAGGAAACCTCCACAGATGTTCTACAAGCCAGGTCATGGGGGTGGAAGTCTCCAAAGGCTGCTTTGTATTTTCTCCAGATAGGGAATCTCTCTCTTAAAATACACATAGCACGATAGAACTAACCATAAGAAAAAGTACTATTCCCCGCATCTTCATTGCGATATTTTTCCTACTTGGGTTGGAGATTGCATTAAATTATGCCTTTCTACAGAAGGATGTTGTGAGGCTTAATTAGCTAACATTTTTAAAGTGCTTAGAGATCTTAGACTGAAATGCACTGCCAAATTGCAACATACTTTAGTTTATTAATAATTTTACTGGTATAATAATAGTATTAATACTGGTCCTGAGACAAAACAGACCTCTCCACTGATGCTTACTAATAGGTATATTCATCTATTTCTTGGTAAATAAGATTAAGGATGAAGGTTTAGCAGTCAATCAGATATTCCATGTAGCCACTTCTATACTATTTCTCAAAGTAGAAGAACAGGGGGAAGTTGCCAAAAACCCCAGAATGAAGTTCTTTGGCCACCTGATGCTGATCTCCCTCATCCCCACTCCTCCATCCTGTTTATAAACGTTTTCAAACTCTGATATGGCTTCAATTTCTATGATCTGATCACACAGGCTTTAAGGGTTTTCTTTGTCATAGTGCTTTGGAGGTCATCCAGGCATTTTATTCAGTGTTGGTACTCTTAATCATTTGAGCAATTTCCTGCAGTAAATCAGGAGAAGTTGTATCAATAAAAGATGGAGCTGTTCTAAGCTTGATTCACGATGCTGAATTTCCATCTATGAGGCTTGAAAACTCCTTTGCAGAGGTCACTTTCACCTTTCACAGTCTAAAAAACTAAGGATGCAGAGTTGCAAGTACAAATTCATGCAAGGCTTATAATTCAAAATCAGCATACCAAAACCATCTATATGCTGTGGACAAAGAACAGAGTGCAACTAGGGTAATTGGCTTCTGCAGTTCTGTGTAACCCTCCTCTGAGCATTTGTCACTGACACAGAGGCAGATGCTGCCAAGACATATAGGCTTCTCATATGACTGCTTTACCCCTGTCACCTTATCTTCTTCTCTGGCAGAACAACTGGAATTCTATTCAGTCAAATTCACTGGGCTCAACTCAAGCACACAAAAGATGTCTGCAAGGAAAACAGACCAGCCAAGGATAGAACTCATTTACTACATATTCTTTATACTCTTCTGGCCACTAACCCGACACCAAAACAAAACATTTCCAAAGTGACGATTTCTCATAATTCCCATGCAGGGGCAGAACCAGGATTTCCCAAAGGGGAATGCAGTAGCAGCAACCCACACTGCACAGGTGGCTGCACCCCTACTTCCCAGCCTCTTCTGCTCTCACTGATGTGGGCAGACCATTCTCAGGAATTTCCAGGAACTTTTTAAAAGTCCTTAAAGCTGGTGAAAATTCCCCCACTCCTTCCTGCCACTGTTGCTTTCCCTGCTGTCCTAGAAGTAGGGGAAGCACTAGGGATGTTACTGCCAGCCCCAGCCGGGCTACACTGGAGCTGGGGACAGTGGCAACAGGAGGGTGGTAAAGTAGTTCCCTCTTCCCTGCCCTGTCCCCAGAAGCCTGAATGGGGAACATGATCCTGCCTGAACATCCCCACTGCCACTTTCCCTATTTCCAGCTGAGCCTAGCCCACACCCCTGGGGCAGACAGGAACAGCTCTGGTGCTTCCTCAAACCCGGGACAACAGAGAAAGCAACAGCAGCTGGTGGGGGTGGTGGGGGAAGGGGCATTTTCACCTTCTATAGTGACATTAAAAAGTCCCTGGAGGCTGCCAAGGGTGGTCTGTCCACATTGCCACGGATGGAGGAGGTTGGGAGCTGGGTGTTCAGTTACCCCTGCAGTGCAGGTGGGGGAAAGAGGAGTGGAGGGTGATTTTCACATCCCTTAAAGGACTTAAAAAGTCCTAGGAGGCTCCCATGGTGTTTTCTAGTCTAAAATGGGGGTGCAGCTGTACCACTGGATCTGACCATGTTCCCATATCTTTGGGCTGTGTCGTGCAACAGCTTATGCTTTTTGGGGGTGGCTAGTAGTTTGTCTATGCTTTTACTTTCAAATTCAAAGTAAATAAAAATTATCTTGGGAGAGCTAAATGACAGTGCAAATGGAGGATAAGAATTATGGGAGACTACCACCTTGAAAAATCAGGCTCTTTCTTTGAAAATGACTGCATGCTTAGGGAAAATAATAAAAACATTTAAAGTATATCAATATGTAAGACCGGGGAAAATATTTTTCCGACACAGTAATTTACCATAAAAATGATGATTCAATGAAACCAGAAGATTTTATAGGAACATATGGTTTTCACCAAAATTTCCTATTGGAAATTATCAAATGTTTTGTTTCAGCATTATCAAAACAATACGTTTGGAACAAAATTGTTCAGAGTATTCCATTTCATGAAAAAAGGCAAGATTTGGAGATTTTGTGCCAATATGGAACAAAACCAAATTTCTACATCAATGAATTTCCTTTGGGATAGAAATTTTGGGTTTCTTGTGTGTTCTGTTAGCAAATAGTCACTTTCCTGACCTGACTGTATGTATTTGGGATCTCATCTTGCAAGATGCCGGACACCTTCATTTCTGACTACTGTGAGGTGAGGTGACTGAGCTCTGTAAAATAAAGAACTGGATTCCCAATTTTAACTTCTGAGGAAAATGAGCAGAAGGCAGATGGTAGCTGAGTAAGAACTCTTCCTTATTGATAACCAGAAGTAATAATGCCAAAATACAGCTGCAGTCCTTGAACCTTCTTAGGCCCCCGACGCATGTTACGCTCGAGATGTGATTAACTGTTTAATCACATCTTAAGTAGTGACCTGGCCACACATTCATTCAACTAATGGCATGATAACATGTGTAATAACTTCGTGGCTAGGTCCTATCATGCCTCTAACTGAACTTGTGGCCAGTGCTCCCAGACACCGGAACACTGTCCCACGTGTGCCAGAGGCTGGGAGCACTGGTCAGCTGATTGAGGCTCCCACCTGGGGCAGCACAATGAACTCCCCCAGCTGGAACTCCCTATCAACTCATGGAGCTCCTAGCCATGGGAGTGCATGGTGCCCATCCCCATGGTTGGGAGTCCCATCAGCTGACTGGAGCTTCCAGCCATAGGGGTTGCACTTGCACCTTGCACTTCCATGGCTGGGAGTTCTGCCAGCTGATTTGAGTTCCCAGCTCCATGGCTGAAAGCAACAATCAACTGATGGGGCTCCCAGCCATGGGAGTGAAGATTGCTGGTGCAAGGGGAGCCTGGGATCATGATCCCAAGCCCTTCCTGCACTGGCAGTATAGCATGATGGGATCTAATGCTTGATCCCATAATCACACCTCTTGCCATGCACATGGGATTATGTGTCAGATTGACTTCTTTTTAATGTCTGTCAATGATGTTAAGGATCCACACATCTCCTGTGACGTTCATGCATAGGATAATCCTGGAGAACGAATTTCAATGGAACTGCACTCAAATACACAGGTCTTCATTAGAGAATCTTGATACAGAATCCATGCCATGAGAACCTCTGGCTCAAAGATTACGATTTTGTTCTGGGGTGAGTTTGGAGAATAAATGTAAGATACAGAAATAAAATTGGAGCTCCTATATTACTAGATATTCTATATTCATTTTTTAAATTTAGCTGATATAATCTGAAAGATGTTTTTGTACCAAAATCAATTGGTACAGTCTGTGGCATACTGTGAATATTTTTATGCATTTCTTTTGCTGTGCATTTTAAAGACCTGATCTAATGCCCATAACATTAATGGAAAGATTCCCATTGACTTTAATGAGCCCTGGATTGAGCCCCAAATCTCTCCAGCCTAAACTATTATTCAGATGATTAAATTTAACCTCCAATACTTCATGAGAAGCATAAAATATTTTAACCCACATGGTCATTTTAAGGAAAAATTTTAAACACTCACTAATGAGGACTTAGAATGATAGTGCTTTCTTTTTGGGCTTCAGTGGATACAGTCCAAAAGGAGTATTTTCCCAAAGTTACAAGATAGCACTTTGGCACATATTGACCCCTCTCTGGGTTTTTTTTCTGTATTTTAGACTGTAACTATGCTGTCTCTGCAGATACACCACGTTATCAATATCCTATCAAGTATTTATGTACACAAAGGACAAAAGGAAGCTTTTTCTATTAATGATGATCACCAGTTATCCAGAACTTTGTTGTTTCTCACACTTAAAACTGTTAATTTCAACCGTTGCAATCATCATTACAAGAACAAAAACAATACTCACTTTCCTTTTTAATTAAATGGTCAGTTCTAAGAATCCTTTTATTTTATATGGAACCAAACTGTGTCAGTGTGTGAAACATAAATTAAAAATGTTTCTAAGCCTATTTCAAAACTATGCCAATTTCAATCTCTGAAATGATGGGAGGGGAAAAAAAATCACTTAAATTATTTATTAGCATGTACTATTTTCTTCACCTGAAATGTGAAAAAAATACCCAACTAAAAATATTTGTAATAAATTGAGATGCCCGATTGTCCAGTATGGTCTATTTTCTACTATAACATCAATTTCTATTCAGGGATTTGTTTTCAGAACTACCAAATACAAGTGTAAAAAAAAAAAAAAATCATAAAAACATGCGGGGGGGGCGGCAGGGTGACATTTTATTTGCCTTCTGATTTTCAAGCCTTAACAATTCATACTTTTAAAGGTTATATCTTTAATCATGAGGGTTAGAAACTTTGGGTATATCAAAACAGCGTCATGCTATGCCATGCCATGGAGACAGACCTTTCCAAAAGAAAAGAAAAGATGAAGAGTGACGTGACTCCAGGAGCTTAGACTTTAAGGAAAACACCAAAGCCAGCAAGATTCATAATAAAACCAGAACAGTTGGCAACACTCAGTGACTTATTTCTTGACACTAGTTTGGTAAAATAGCTTGAAGAAGAGTCCCAATCTGGTACAGCAAAATATCTGTAGGCCTGACAAGTAAACTGGAGCTTAACATAATTTCATCACAATACCATTTTCTTTTTTGAATTTGCATTACCAATTGATTTTCAGAGTTACCAGCTTTCACAATTTTATTGCATGTTATCTCTGAATCCTGGGGGTAAAGAAGATCGCAGCCTCTGACATCATTCAGGAACTGAACTGAGTATCTGGTACACATATATAAGGCTAAGAACAAAGGGCATCTAAGCCCAAAATCTTGCAAAGAAAAAAAATTGCAACTACAGTATTTAGTTGGTCTAATAAAAGATATCACCTCTGTCCCAAGAGTTTTGCCTGCTTAAGAACAAATGGCAGCCTTTTTACTGATACAGGAACATTGTTTTCTAGTTCTTTAAAGTCATATGGTAGTGGACTCTGGTCCATTAATCTAGCCATGTAATTTTGACTGCCATCCAAGACTTAACAAAGGAATTCTTGGACCTCAGAGCAATGTAATTTTCTATCCCTTGTTAACTTAATTAGTGAGTTTTTATAAACTGGATATGTACATAGCAGATTGACCTCAGTAGCAGTTGTTCAATTTCCTACTGGAAGGCAATAACTACCAAGATCAGTGCAATATAAGAAACTATGTAGGATTACTTTATTAATAAAAAAATTTTAATTAGAAAACCTGTCATGTTATGTATAGCATCTAGAAATAACATTCCACCAAACAACTATAAGGAGTGTATATACCGTATGTCATACAAAATTTCATTCTCTTTCAATGCCATGAATACCCCATTTAAAAGCACAATGCTGTGTGACAATTCCAAGAATAAAGGTTTCCTTTATGATTCATGCATTCTTAGGGTTCACTTCTTGGAATAAATATGAATGTTACCAGTTGTGTCTAACATGCCTGCAAATTTTGTGTTCCTTGGAACATAGCTGTAACAGGTAAATTAAGGTTAAGTGCATTTTCACAGCACAGAGTTTTAATTTTTGTTTGTGAACTCAAATGAACAGCAAATGGGGACCTCTACATCTGTCACTGCATATGGTTTCTAACCAAGGGCAAAATTCTGCAGGCACCTTTCACTGTGCAGAAAGGAGTTAAGCAGCTCATCATGTGCAGGGAATGTACTACATGGATGATACATGGAGAGAAGCCCCAAAGAACTGCCTAACATATTGAACATTCCACATCTTCAATCCCTCTTTCCTCTCACATACCCTGCTAACCTTAGCACTGCTGAACATCAATAGTTCCAGTCTCTCTCAGCACTGCCTGATCCACATTCTAAACATACTCACATACTCCCATTCAGAAGGACATCGTGCCCCTTTATAAACATCCAGTTAGATGCCAACTACTACTCAATAATTTGTAACCCCAAATTCAACATCTCCCAATTTATCTGACTCCTGCTTTCTCTACGGACCTGAACCTTTTGGGTACGACTCCAATTCTATTTGGCCAAGTACAGACGGTCAAAAAGCCTGAGGCTGTATCAATTAAATCTTTGCAGGTTAGTCTAAGCTGAGTAGCTCTAACTGATAAGCAAGTGAATAGGTATTCATTTTTTATTCCAGAAACGTATCCACCTGCCTGCAGTGGCCCAGGTAAGAAGCCGGGCAGTGCTAAAGCACCCTACCCCATGGTGGAGTAGATAGCTTGGGCCAAGGTTCGCGTGCCCACTCTGAGAGGGGGGATTTGCAGGGGAAGTGTAAAGCATCCTGGGATTCTGGGGGACTGCGAGTTACCCTCCAGATTCAAGTTATCTGAGACAGTTCAACAAACTGATTTAACCTACATCAGTGAAATATTATACTACATCCATCCAGGTTGTTTTTTTTAAATCGGTTCTGGCCATTTTGAAAGTGGTTTATATGCACTGAACTTCTGTTGTGTTACAGATTTGAACCAGCTTCTGATGACTTATACAGGTTTGTGTGTAATTTCTGTCCCTTTATGTCTGCATAATTTCAAATCTTATATCTCCCTTGTTGGAGAGGGCCTTCCTCCAGTGTTTCAGATCTCCACACAGATGCTGGGCTGACCAGAGGAATACTTTATCTAAATGTGTGGTCTGTAACACTTTCCTCAAGCTGTCAAGCTCTTCTTAAGCATCTCTCAGTGAATATTCATAGATACATTTTTTTACATTCATTTCTCCATTAAAAAAGTATAGCAGCACTGAAAAGTAGGCAGTTCCTGTTTTTAACTTATAGCTGATCAAGAACATTTTAGGAACATGTGCCACCTGTGCTCTCCATGTGGAACTCCCACTCCCACTGGAGTCTAATAATAACAGCAGTAATAATAAATAACAATTTGTTACTTACATGTTGCCAATGCCAGAAGGCTTCTAGGCACCTGATAAACTACAAGTAAAGCAATGGCAAAAAAGCAAAAGCAAAAAACTCCACAAAAAAAACAAACCAAAACCAAAACAACCTCTCCCCTCCCAAAAAATGCGCAACTCAGATTCACCAGCAGGCACATATACTATACAGCTAGGCTAGAAAAAGAAAGATCTCAGCCACATATACAGACAGAGACCTTCAAAGCCATTTAAGAGAACAAACCATCCAAAATCCTGTGACAATTAAACTCCCTCTGGGGTTACCACATGACCACTTAAAATGATCAACAGAAGTGTTCAGTCATTTGAATTGGTCATGTGGTTTTCAGTCAACTTAAGTTAATTCAGTTGGAAAAAGTACACTTTTTTATCCATGTAGGCAGAACCTACCTGCATCCTGTTTTGTTTAGCACTTTCCAGTATACTCTGGAATTTCTTGAAGATGCAAATTACCATACTGTCATTTTCGATCAGTAACTCCAAATAGGTGAAATTCCAGTAGCATTGATACTATATTAAAACTATATTTTAGATAAGTCTTAGGCACTTTAAGTCAATTATCACTGAGAAACAACCCAATCACCAAAATGTCCAAACCTTGCCTGAAATGTAGATTCTATTATCTATGCAATAAAACTGCACTCTTTGGGAAGTGTGTGTTTAGAAAATCCTAGGGTGAATGAAACATCGGTGAATTTAGCAGGGTATGTTGTATGTGCAACAAATACTGAATTACACCTCAGAGGTTGTGAGATATATCTATCAGAAGAAATGCAGCTGAGCAGGGCAGAACCTAGGACAGTATTAACTAGTGATAAAATTCACCCCCCAGAGGACAATAAAAACTAAACACCATTTAGATCCTCAAAATAAGCCAAAAGCTGCATGCACACAAGCGCCCATGTTTGGTTTCCTGGGGACAAGAAGTAGCAGCACACATTGTGTCACCACTACTTGTCCCCAAGGAACACCCTTGCCGCTCACCCTCTGGCACGCCACAGGTTACCCCAAGTGGGGTAGGGAGGCTGGGGCCAGCAACTGTGCTGGCCCCAGCAGCATTACCTGGTGTCCTGGGAGCCAGGCAAGCTGCAACCTCAGAGTTCCTGCAGCTTGGTGCCTGGCCAGCAGCCAGAGTGGGCCAGGCTCTGGTTTTGGGGGGTGTGCGGTGCTGCCACATGCACTGCCCCACTTTTTTCCCCCGTGAGGGGTATTTTTTTTACTCTGGAATCTCCAGGGGTGAAAAAAAACCAAACTCACGCTGCAAGGTAGCAGCATGGGGAACACCTGAAAGCTAAATGGGTTTGTGGTGCCTCATACCACATGACCACACACATCTGGACGCAGACAAGTTGTTCATGTTCTTTCTTAGTGACAAAAATCTACAGAAATATTTGGGCTTCAAGTTAAGTGGGAATAGCAGGTCTTAGACTCAGAAGTTTATTAGAACAGTAATTCAGATAAAAGGATCTTTAATTCTACTAAAAGTATATAAAGCTATCAGCAGTTCAAGTCTATACAGCATTCTGTGGTTGAAATTGCATTAAGAATTAAAACTGCATTCTTAAAAGCAGTTTCATGAGCACTTTGCAAATTAGGACCTAAATTAATATAGGACTTTTGGAAACACGCTTTCCAATTATTATTATATTCATTCCAGCATTCAGACACTGACATTTGTAGTGCTTAAATATGAAAAGTTGCAGCACAAAAGGGACCGCATACAATGGAAGGAATTTGAGATATTTTTGTTTCAGTGTTTTCTTCAGATAAATACACATTTGGTGTACAATCCTGTGGATTTGAAAGTCTTTGCATAAGCAGCGCACAGTTTATCTTGTTACATTATACAATATTAAATGTGTTGCAGATCATTTATATTTACTGAACTTTGTCCTTTCTTTGTGGTTTTACTTTCTGTTTCAAGAATAATCAGCAAGTACTCTTTGGTGGGATTTCAAAGTTTTGTTAATTTGGTTTCCTGAGGATTTTATGTCATATAATTTTATATTATTATAAATTTACTATTATATGTCAGCATATTAACATATTTTTAAATATACAATCAAAGGTCAGTAAGGATTAAATTTTTACTTACTATTTAACTAAAAATGTGTACTTTGTATCTGTTGATAGTTTTGCATGCTTGGCATATGGTGATAAAAGTTCCATTTCCTTTTCTAGTTTAAGGAAAAATAAATGATTGCATGCATAGACTCTCATCCTTTTTTTGCCACGCACGGAATGCTATAGTTGCAGCAAACCCTGATTATGTTGGTTCTTTATTAAAAAAAAACAACAAGCAACAGCAGGAATTTTTTTAGTGCAAACACAAGCCCGGCAATTTTCTCTACTAATTAAGAACATTATTCAGTGGGCCATACTGAGTTTTAACCATGCACATTCCCATTAAATCTGCCATTTAAATGGGCAGGCACTGTTTTGGACAGTGGAACAGAGACTGCCCATAGCTGGGGATCTACCTCCCATGCCTCCAGTTCCAGCACTTGCAGCAGGGGAAGCCCCACACTGGATCCTGCTGCTTCCCCTGTTCCCTCTTGCACAGGTCCCCGTACAGGAGTGGAGGGAGCCCCGCCCCCTGCTTTCACATGCAGGCCCACATCATGGAGCCCCTACAATAGAGGCAGCCAGCCATTGGAGACACGTAGGGGGTGCATGCAGGTGCATGGGCACCCCCTGAGATTGGCCACACCCCCCCTGAGAGAAGCACTGGTGGCACTTCCAGGTTCCACTAGCACTTCCAGTTTTGCTGCTGGCACTTCCACTGGCAGCGGTGGAACCAGGTTTATCTCAACTGGTGCCGGCCATTTTGAAACTGGTTTATGTGCACTGAACTTATGTTCTGTTCCAGGTTTAAACCAGTTTCTGATCACTTAAACTGGTTTGTGTGTAATGTCTGTCCTTACCCTAAGTGAACAGAAACTGTTTTAAACCTGGAACAGAACATAAGTTCAGTGCACATAAACCAGTTTCAAAATGGCCGAAATTGGTTTAAGATAAACCTGGTTGAATACAGTATCAGACTTAAGTGATTTGCCTCAAACTGGTTTATGCAATGTCTGTCCCAGACCCCTTGCTGGTTTAAGTTAAACCAGACTCCCACAGCATCCCAGCATGCCCTCTGGGCTGGGTGGGGCTCGCTGCTTGGAACTTCTGTCCCAGACTCCTTCCTGGTTTAAATCAAATCACAGTCCCCCAGCATCCCAGCATGCTTTGCAGCCCTGGGCTGGGCTCGGCTGTGCTGTCTGTACAGAGCAGGGTTGGCCCCGCTCCTTTGCTCTGTAGCCAGAGCAGTGAGGGCTGGGTGACAAGGGAGTGGGATGGGAAACCTGGCTGGGGACCCAGTCCGGTCTGCCTGGCAGGGGTGGAGAAGCCCCTGTCAAGCATTTCCCCAGCTCGCTACCCGAACAGTGGGGGATGTGGCCAGACACTGGCCCCGGCGGCATCCTGAGGTGAAGGGGGGGGAACAAGGGAGGATTTAACCCCTCTTCAATCTCCCCCTCCTTTCCCCACTTCAACTCAGGCTGCCGCCAGAGCCAGCATCTGGCCATGCCCCCTGCTGCTCTAGCGGCAACAGTGGGGAACTGAAATGCCTGGCAAGGGCTTCTTCCTCCTTCCCCTTCCAGGCACACCCTGGCTGGGAACTGTACCGGCCAGAGTGGGGGTTTAAACCCCTCCCCAAATGGCCAGCCAGGGCCTAGCTACACCCTGCCCCTCCCCCCATCCCTGCTCAGCTTCCCTCCAGCTTTCTGGCCACTGACAAAGGGAAGGGAGGGCTTGCTCTAGCACCCCCTGGCTTCAAGCCTGAGCCACAGAGGGCATGTGCCTGCATTTCTGGAATCAAAAGTGAGTGTCTATTCACTTGATTCTTGGTTCAATTTATACAGGTTAGACTAACCTGCAAAGATTGAATTGATTCAGGCTTGGGCTTTTTGAAGTCTGTACTTAGCCTGATAGACCACATACATGGATTCATCCTTACAGTAAAAGTTCTGTTATCCGGCATCCCCCAGGAATGAGGATGCCAGATAACAAAATATGCCAGTTAATTGAGCAGCCTAAACAGGCATCCTTGCCTGTTCGGGCCGCTGCTTCTCCTGCCACATCCGGGGTGTCACTGTTCTTCCCGCAGCATTGCTGCCACTCCTGCAGCATCTCCGGCCCTCCTGCAGGCCCTGTGGGCCCCATGGGACAGGAGGCAGGCCCCGCGCAGCCTGTTATGCTCCCAGGCCATGGGGGCTCAGAGAAACCAGAAGTGCCATGGTGGACACTTCCAGTTTCCCTTTACCTTACAAGCCGGCATGTCAGTTAACAGAGCATGCCAGTTTGTATGGTGCTGGTTACTGGAGCTTTTACTGTATATGGCACTGCTCTGGCAACATGAAATATAATCACCAAGTTTCATAATGAAGCACTGTTATGTAACCATATATTTAACTTACATAAGGTAAGTCAGTAAAAAAGTGCTAGTGTTACTAGTTAAACTCTTGATCACTAAAAAGAAAACTAAGTTTTTGCCTACTCTGTGCTGTTTCTCTTTGGAAGGTAATCTCATAGTAGTATCCATACACAAATTCTTATGAAATTTACATTCGATGCATTTAAATCTAGATATGAAATAAAGCTATACTAGTACAATGCTAAAACAGAAAGTTTAGATGCAGTCTTCAACTATTCAATTTACTGCATGGTACTGCATGACCAATGGAAAAACAAACAGAACAGTGTTGTATATTAGGAGTGCACCAAGAGAGATTTTTGGGGCCTACACCAATAGCCAATTTTTAAGGAGGCATATCGGCCAAGACTGATCCAATTTCGGGGGGAGGGGGCAGATTGAGGCCCCTGCAGTGAGGGAGGGAGTGGGGCAGGGGCTGGGGCTGAGGCAAGGGCTGGTTCTGCCCAGCTGGGGCAGAGTGGAGAGGGGCACAGGATGGAGCCATGGCTCATACGGGGGACAAGGCAGGTGGCTCCGCTGCTGCACGCACTCTGGGAGGGCATGGGGGGGGGGGTGTGCCCCTTGGATCTGCACATGGGGTGTGGCAGGCTGCCGCTGCGGGCTGGGGGCTGTGCTGGGCTCTTCTCAGTGGGGGCTGGACTGCGCTCAAGGCGGGTAGCGGTGGCACTGGGGACCTATAACCACCCCAAATTCACCATAGCTCCTCCAACCCCCCTCCTATTGTCACCACCCATCCTGCCCCAAGTGCATCCTGGCCCAGGCCCGCTGCGAGGAGCCCAGTGCAGCCTCCAGCCCCATCCCACAGCAGCAGCCCGCCCCACCCCACCCTGTTTGCAAATCCAGGGGCACACTGCTCCCATGCCTTCCCGGGGTGCACACAGCAGCGGGAGCTGCCCCCCCTCCCTACACCCCCCAGATGAGATGCAGCTGTCTCATGCCCCACCCCACCCCAGCTGGGAAGTGCCTGCCCCAGCCCCGGCCCCAGCCCCACTCTCTTGCTCACCATAGAGGCCTTGATCTGCCCCCCCCCACACCCCATCTCTCCCCCCACCCCTTCCACCACAACAGACTTACCAGCTAGATGCAGCTCTCCAAGCTGCCAGACTATGCTCCCCACTGCCTCCATGCTGCACTGCAGCTGCACGAAAGCATGGGGCATTTATCGGCCACATCAGGCAAAAAAAAAACGATTTCCAATACAGTCAATTTTCTTTATATCGGTGCCGATCCAATATTGGACCGATGTATCAGTGCACCTTTACTGTGTATTACATTCTATTAGAGTGTCTAGAGGGCTATACATAACTGTTTTATGACATATTTACAACCTGAGAGAGAGAGCTCTAAAACTAATGTTTATTAAAATGCTCCCATACATATATATCATTCTTTTTTCAAATGCATTAAGCACCATTAAGAAACCACACCTTGTTATCATTTAAATGCAATCCCCTAGTTTCCTATTCTGTAAATTGATGCATTTTTCTGATTATATTTTCAGCAGTCACAGAAAGAACAGTTTGAAGTCTAAACATGTTAGTGAATCACCCTTAAGAATAATAAATAATAATATGTTACACTTGTGTAAGCTTTTAATGAAGAAAACCTAAAAAACTGTTGACAGAGACATGTACACCAACTTCAGATGAGCAAGGATCACAAAATCTGAAAATCACCATGGTGCAGACAATCTGGATAAACCGATATATACATTAGCCTCTCTGAACATGACAAACAGGATTTTGCCTGTGTCTTCTGCACTGGAGATTTCACCCATAAGTTTAGTTTATACACCAAATCCATGTGTAACAGGGGGCCGCTCGGGGCCAACTTCCCAGTGGCCCACCCACCTGTTTCTGAGCTAACCACCCGCCTTCTCACCAGCCATGCCTTGTTGGTAATTATTTAATAGATGTTAATCAAGCAGGAGACTGCCCATTTCTTGCCCCGATGCCAGGGAGCACTATCTGCGGCTCCAATCCTCCCCTACACTGCAGCCCAAGCCTCACAGATGGCATCCATTTGTTCTCACAGTCACCAGCCCCATGCTGGGCCCCATAATCCTAGTGTTGAACCCTTCTATGGTCCCTCCATTCCGGCGGCCTAACCCACCTTCATCCTGGGCAGCATAGCTCCCTGAACTGCTTTCCCTTTTGGGTGTGGTCCCCCCAGAACTTTTGGCTCCACTAGCCCTGGCCCACCTCTAGGCCAGTCGGGACCCCAGGCCCTCGGCTCTTGGGCGTTCCTCATGGTGGGCCCCTGGCCCTTTGACCCTTCTGGTCCTGGCCCCAGCATTGACCAGTCAGGGGAAGTCCAGACAGACATGAGTCTATGGCCTCACTCTCTTTCTCTGGGGGTCTACCCTCCAGACCCTACAAAGGGGTAACCTACCCGGTTGTGGGGGCTAGGGGTTAAGGCACCCTGACCCACCTTTCACCAGGATGGTAACTGGCTTGGTATTTCCTGGGGGCTCCCGCACCACTGGGAACCCCACCAGGCTACCCACTCCTGGCAGGGTGCAGTTTTAGGTCATGCCCAGGACCAGGAGCCTCCTGACCATCCCCTACAGCTCCTCCCTTACCTCCCGACGATACCAGCAGCCCTGAAGCCAGGCAATGTATTTGCCTGGCCTCCCAGCAGCAAAATGCTCTGTCTATATGATCAGCCTTGAATCTAAAATGGCTGCCCTCATCAGGCACCTGCTGGCTGCTGGCTTCCAGCCTTTAAAGTGGCAGGCACAAACAGTGTCCTGCCACACCATGTCAGACTTAGAAACAGAATACAACCTAACTCAAGTTGCAGTTTGGATCTCAAAACAATGCCTCAGGTTTTTTCTCCCTCAAAATCTTTTAAAAACTCTACTCTGGTAATTAATGAAATTGGACAAAATGTAATATAGTTTTCTGCAAGCAAATTTACAGGTATGCATTGCATCTGCCAAGGATGACCACAAGACGACAGATTCAAATCATGGCAGTAAAGTGGAAGAAATCCAAAGTTCTTTTAGCATTAATTCAGTTTCAAGTCACGTCAAAAGCAGCCTTGTTTCAACTGGGATTTGGACTATTCAATACACTTGATGAATCAGATGTAGATTTATGTCTGCCAGATCACAGAAATAGTTTTTAAAGTTTTTCTAAGGTTAAAGGGACATAAAAATTTGCCACTACATGTTGGAGCAGTCAATTGGTTGGCCTAATTAGCTCATTAGCAACTCATCTATGAGGTGTTACTACAAATCATCATTCTTATACATCAGGGGTTTTCTTACACATGGGGGTGGTGAGAGGCCAGATGCAGAGCTGGGAGGGAAGCGGGTGGTGAGTGGCTGGACATGGAGCATGGGAGAGGGGTGGTGAGCAGCCAGATGCAGACCGGGGGCATGGTTAGCAGTGGAGCGATGGCAGCATGGCACCTGTGTGATCCTGCTCTCGCCCTGCCCTGGCCTTACTCCTGTGAGGGGTGGTGGTGTTCTGTCCCTGCCCGCCCCCATGTGCCCCCTGGGACATTTCTTATATATAACTTCACTGGCAATCTCACTTTTTAAAGGAATAACAAACTATCTAGCTAATCCCTTCAAAGTTGTACATAAGGAAAAAGATCAGTCCCTTCCTAGCTTCAGTGCCATGAATCACAAGGTATGAATATATTCCAGTGATTCTCAACTGGGGTGGCACAAGACTCTTTGCATCAACCTCAGTGCCATTGCAACTAAGCACAAGTGCCCCATGCATCTCCATTCCCAGGAAAGACACGAGAAGCCTGTCTTTGAAGCAAGTACGGCAGGAGCAGTTTTATCAAAGAAACCCACTGCAGGCAGGAACAGCACCTCCTGCTGCAGCTGCTCATCAGTTCAGCCCTACATACACCTCTCAGTTAAACAGAAACATGCAGAACACTTCCTTCTGGTTGGTGGCAGAGGCATGCCAGCCTGGAAAGTCAGGCAGAACCAGTGTTATTTGAATTGAACCCTAGACTCTGGTGCACCTGTTTAGAGGAGGCACATGTGGGGCCAGACCATGAACTGGCTGCAGCAGAAGGAGGTGCATTAGGTTTATTTTATAAAGTAGGTAAGCTGAGTACAACAGTGTAAAAAGGTCAAGAACTGCTGGTATAGTCAAGGCAATGCTACTAACAAATCATAGTTATCTAGACCTAATTTAAAAAGAAAGTCACAACTGGTGCTACAGCAGAGATTCACTGAGTGAAAAAGGGGTTGGCGTGGGGAGGCTACTCTTATTGTATGCATGTGTGCAATACTGTGCCTTGTTTTATGCCAACTTTGTTCTATAGGTGGATGAATAAAATTTTCTATCAGGAGTTGGATGATACAAGTTAGAAATGATTTAGACTAGAAAATTTCACTAAAGACGTTTGATTTAATACTTGGCTACATCCCTCATAATTTTCACACAAACAAATGCAAAGTATGAAACCTCTTCCTTTGCACTCTTCCTCTCATCCCAGTTATCCACTGTCTATATACTTCTGCCTCACCTCAGTAATCCCTCTCCCTAACTGGTAGCCATATGAAATGGCAGGATAAAATCTAACTCTTACAATACTGAAGATTTTCCCAATTGAAAGGAGCAGAAAAGAGCCTTCAACAAGTATAGTTGGGTATGGCTATGCTGCAATCAAAGGTGTGACTGTAGTGCAACACATGGAGAATCATCCCAACTAGTTTTTGTTTAATTAGCTCAGGTACTGGTAGCCCTAGGCTAGAGACAGTCATTAGACATAAATCTGTTTAAGTGATCAGGAACTGCTTTAAACCTGTAACAGAACAGACATTCATTGTACATAAACCAGTTTGGAAATGGCTGAAAACACTTCGAGATAAACCTAGTTGAATGTAGTATCAGACTTAACTGATTTGGCTTACACTGGTTTATGCAACATCTGTCGCAGACCCCTTTCTGGTTTAAGATAAACCAGACTCCTCCAGCATTCCAGATGCTTTGCAGCCCTGGGCAGGGCTCTCTGCTCCAGAGAGCTGAACTAGCCCCTCCCCTCTGCTCCCTAGCTGGAACTCTGGCAGAGACAGCAGGCACAGCAGTATCTGCCTGGATTCCCCCTGCTCCACCCCTCCCCTCCCAACACCACCACTATTCTCTACTCAAGCAGGGATTCCCTACTCCCCTGTCCCAGGGCACAGACTGTAGCCAGCATGTGGTATGCTAGCTAATGCCAAGAGATGTCTGTGTAAGGTAGACAGGACAAAGGCAGACAGGACAGTGTCCAGTGAGAGCTTTTTGGAGCTAAGAGGTTGAATTAATGACAAAGGTTTTTGTTTTCTTGATGGGCTGATAAACACTGTGTAACTCCCTGCTGTGTAAGTAAATGCTGTGTAACTCCCTGCTGGCTCTATCCTGAGCAGCAAGGTGGAGGGGGAACCCCTCCCTAATCCAAGGGGACCAGCCATGCCCCGCCTCAGTTCAGCATTGTGGAAGGGAAGGGAGGGCTGCTCTAGCGCTCCCCCGGCTTCTAGCCTGAGCCACTGGAGGCATGTGTCTGCATTTCCTCAGTCCAGAGGGGATGTCTGTGTGGTTACAAACTGGTTCAGCATAGCCAGGTTTGACGAACCAGCAAAATTGAATCAATTCAGGCTCAGGCTTTTTGAATCTCTGTCTCTAGCCCTAAAGTCACAATACTATGGGCTTCAGCCGCTGGATAAGGACCCAAGTTCCTGAATGAGCTTACTTGGCCCACACTGAAACCCACAATGTCATGGTTTCATTATTATATTTTCACTATCACCAAGCAGCAATCCTAAATTTCAAACACATACTTATGACAGATGCATCAAAATGACACCACCATTACACGACTGGCTAACCTCTTGTCTGCTAAATCAGGGGTGGGCAAAATGGCCTACCAATTGATTGGATCTGGCCTATGGCTGCCCCCAAAGCACTCTGCATGGGGATGAGCCCCACCTGGGACAGCCCATGCCATGCTTCAGGCCAGCACGCACAACTTCCAATGAGATGGCTCCTGGTGCAGCTGCAGTTGCCTAGGTACTGCTTATCTCTCCTTGCTTCCAGCGGTGGCTCCTCCTCCTGTTCCTGCTCCAGGCAGAGAAGAAGCTTCAGCCAGACAGCTCCTTCCCCTCCATATAGAACTCTGGCTCCAGCTGCCAGCTGCCATCTACCCACTCCACCCAGCTGGATGGGTGAGAGCCAGAGCCTCCTGCACTGGGGCAGAAGCCACCTGTCTGAAGCTTCCTCTGCACCTGGAGCAGTGCAACAGGAGCAGGAAGAGAAGCCACCTAAAGCTGAAAACAAAGGGAGCCAAGTAGCACCCAGGCAGCTGCAGCTGCACTGTGAGCAACTCTGCTAGTAAGCTGTGTGTGCTGGCTAGGGCTGGGCTGCCAGGAGTGGGCTGGAGCAAGGTGTGGGCTACACTGGGTAGGGCTTAGCCCCATGTGGAGTGCTGCAGGGGAAGCCATGGACCACAACACCAGGGTGAGAAGTGCTGCATGCACTCCCTCCTCCTTTCCCTTGCCCCCAGCTGGCTCCCAGGATGTAGCACCCAAGCCTCCCCTCCCCCCACATGCGTCCCCTCCCACAGAGCAGGGGTGTGTAAGGAGTGGCTTTAGGGCCCAGCCCCATGCTGTCACTGCCCTGTAACTCCTCCCCATGATCCCAGCCTCACCTACCCATCCTGCTCTCAAACACTGCTCCCTGTCCACCCATGGCCCCATCCCACATAAGGAGTTTTGGCGAGTTGTCCTGCAGTGGAGGGGGAAGCAGGAGTGGGGTGCTGACCCAGCCTACCACAACTCATCAAAACTTCCTATGTGGTTCCTGAGGCCAAATAATTTCCCCCGCCCCCGTCCCCTTGTGCTAAATGCTCCAACACCAGTCCTAACTCAACAGAAGGTTAAAGTGCTGTTTAACTTTGAAAGTGTAAACTGTTGGCTCTCTACTAACAAACTCTGAACATTTTACATGGTGAATGGAGATTTTATGAAGGCACCTAAATAAAGCAAGATAGTTTACACTATGAAGAATCCAGCATGCACTTTGTTCTTTACCACGTTGTATAAAGTAAACTTCTGAGGCCTGGTTAGACCTATGGGATTAAAAGTAAGGCAACAAAGCTATGAAGAAGTTTTTACCAAGAATATAAGGTAGCATGCAGCCTAGATGAAAGAGCACTGCACTGGTGCTCCCGAAACCTGTACTCTACTTCTGGTTTTACAAATGGCCTGCTGGTTGACCTTACACAAGTCATTTCACCAGAGATGTAATTGGGTGTTTGAGCACCCTGGGTGGCAGCTGTGAATGAGGCAGCATCAGTAGCTGTGCTGCCAGTAGCACAGTGATGACCAAGCCAGTCTTGTGTCTCCCCCCAACTCATGCTACTTGCATTTCACCTCTTTGTGTCTAAGTTTACCAAATTTGTAAATTGAGTAAAACATTACTGACCTCCTTTGCATTGTGCTAACAGGAGAACATCATTATTATTACTCCTTTGAAGGCCTCTCAAAATTTCAAGAACAGAAATTAAAGTAGGCAGTTGTTCGTAGCTGCAGGTAAACATTACTGTATGCTGAGTGATAATATACATTCCCAATACTGTGTCATGAACTAGGTAAATCTTCCATTGCTGTTAGAACTACAAAGGATGCTGCATTCTACAACTGCAAAATCATCAGTCAGCATTACTAGGAGCTATTTCTTCCCCTTAATTTAAAAGCAAGAAAGACCATACATGAATATTAGCATCTAAAGAAAAATAATTTAGGAATGGAGATCCAAATTCTATATCAGTAGGCATAATTCATAAATAAGGAATATATCAATGAGCATGTTAGGGTGAGCCACCGTTAACCTTGGTTTCTACCCTCTCACCAAACAACACTACAATTGGGTTGGTCTAATAAAAGATATCAAATTCACCCAAGGAACCTTGTCTGCCTATATCCTTAGACCAACACGGCTACAACCTAAACCCCTGCAACACTACAATTAGTAGTTTAATAGGACCTGACTGTTCAATTACCTGAATAAACAAGGAGAGGATTATAAATCTACTGCAAGGAGACTGTCCAAATTAGCTGTCTTTAGTGTTTGCTTTAAATGTCTCTTAGCTTCTAGACTGTCATTTCATGAAAAAACGTATTAAATTCAGATACCAAGTCTTTACTACACTACCTGATGCTGAAAATCTTGCTGAGATTGAGGAGCGTCCCATTCAAGTCTGGGCATGTGAAAAGTTTCCAAATGACATGTTCAGATTAGAGTTCTAAATTCACATCTTCGTGCCCACAAACTGCTAGTACCCATACTGAACAGCAAGAATTCATGCCGCATTGCTAGGATAGGCAATGTGTGTGGTGGGCACAGGGGACAAATGCCCTCCCCGGTTTCTGCCCCAACAGCAGGGCACAGGGCTGCAGCCCAGCCAAAGTGAGCACCTGGCAGCAGTGGGGGTGGTGGCAGCATAGAGTTGTGCCCCCCCACACTGTCAATACTTACACATCATCTATGATTGCCAGGGAGATATCAAAGACTAAACCTCTCCTTGCTGAGATACTATCCACAGTGAGAACATGTGCTTGCCAAAACTCTGGTGTTTCTGATATTTTGTCTAGACATCTTTTGAATCTGACTGATGCAGGAACATTACAAATGGTTGAGGAAATTGAAGCTTACAAAAGAGCTTTGCAAGACTTAAAGCCAACATATAAAATATGGGAAATGTGCCTAATGGCATCCAAACTTTCCTCACAAGGTCAAGAGGTGTTTTTATACGAGACACAAGAGGGCCATTACAAACTCACAAGAGGTTCCCCTATCAAAATAAAGAAAGGTGGTGTTTTTTTTAATAGGAGACATTAAGAGGGCCATTACTAAACATCAACAAGCAAAGATGCTTATCTGATGAAACTGAGAAAGACATTCAAGTAAAGGTCCTTTACTCACAGTTTGATCAAGAATCAAGACTACGCTAGAAAGAAACATTAACATTTTCTTAACTGTGGGGTAGACCTTCTAAGACAGATGACAGCTGTGAGTTAAAGGAGCAGTACCTGGTTGCAACCCACTGCTTTACTAGACATCTTCAAAGTCACATATTACTTTACTAGCTTGCCATAAGCAGTCTGAGATATGTGTTTCCATGGGGGGAAAGAAAAAAAAAAAAGAAAAATATGGACAGATGATGATTAGTGTTATGCTGTCACAAAAGCCTGCATATGGCACCTGAAAACTAAAGAGATCTTAGGCCGCAGAAACTTTGAAGGCATTATGTGTATTAGCATTTTATGCAGTTGGACCATTTATACTTGTTCAGCAGAAACAGATGCTGATGCATGATTTTTCCATGTTTTTGAATCAAGAGACATCAGAGTGTAGATTATTGTGATTGGGGCCTGTCAACATTTCTTTCTACTTAGAATTTGTAGTTTGGGGGGAAAAGCTGGTTGCATGTCAGTGGTAGACAGAGTTTTCACCATAATCCTATAACAGGATGTATTGAGACCTGGCTTGTGGTTTTTTGGAGTTGTTTGTTTTTGTCTCCCTTCCCTCCCCTCCCCTGATGGATTAGGAAAATCATCATTTGGTATTCAGGCAGTCTGATTATGAAAACCAAATCTGCCTGTAGATATCCAGTTCACATGCTGGATTCAGGTTTTTTTCTGTGGTCTTGTACTTAGTAGTTCACGGTCTACATTTTTAAAGTGAAAAGCAAACAGAAACATTTCTTGTCTACTAACAGGTGACTTTATAAGCCTGCAACCAAAACTGGCTGGATCTGGCACGATCTGTCAGATACAATGCTGTGACACTCCGACACAGGGCAAGCGTTCAGGATAATGATTCTTCTGCTGGGCCAAGAGCGGCAGATCAAGTTTTCAGTTTTGTGAATGTGGGTGGCAGGGTGTAGGAATGGGTCAGATGCTAGCTGGATCTAGTAGGCTCTGGCTTGTCCCTTCACCCATGAAAACAAACAAAGAAGAAGAAGGGTAAGAAAGATGACATGGCACCTACACCCTTCCTGAAGTGCTCTGAGGATATGCAAGCAGGGCAGCCAGCCAGAGAGTTAAACCTCACTACTGTGCTATGTAGCATGCCCTATGGAAGATTTACCAGGGGGGAAGGGGGGGGGTGTCCCTCCCCACCCCACCTTCCCTTATGGTAGATCTTGTTGCCTGGGCGCAGGTGCTGTCACCGAGGTGCTTTGTGCGGCCTGTTTAAATAGGAACTGCAGACAGTGTTAAGGAAAGAAAAGGAAAGGAAAGGAAAAAGAGAGAAAGAAAGAGAGAAAGAAAGGAGAGAGAGAGAGAGAGAAAAAGAAAGATCTCCGTCGTGTCCCCTCCCGTGAGTGACACCAGGACAAAGTCCCCTGTCCGAGGTGCCAGCCCGGAGCGCGCGCCCAGGGCTGGGACGCGGGCGCAGCTGCAAGCCAGGGGGAGGGAGAGAGGGGACGCACGCCCAGAGGAGGGGCGGGAAAGAGGCGGGTGGGGACTTACCAGATCTATGAACGTCAGAAATTTCCAGCTGCCTCCATAGGTCTGGTGCGCGGGCATGTCAATGGCCTTGTAGTGGCACAGGATGGAGCAGTATGACAGCAGGATGGCCACTCGCAGCACCTGGCAGGGGACAAGCGCCATGTTGCCACTGTTGCCGCCCGCCTCCTACTCCTGCTCCTGCTCCCGTTCCCCTCCCCCCCGCTCGCCCGGGGCCGCGGGGATGCGGCTGCGGGGCCGGCGCGGGCCGATGCGAGTGCGCGCGCACTGGGAGGCAGCGGCGCAGGGCGTCTTGCGGGGAGCGCCCGGCCCCGCCCGGCACAGCTGCGGATCCTCCGGCAGCTGCCGGCCCGGCGGGCCCAGGGAAGGAAAGGCAAGCCGGGGGGGTGCTGGAGGGAGGGGTTGCCATGGCGATCTGCAAAAACCTGCCCTGCTCCAGGAGCAGGTGATCCCGTGCCGGGGGGGGTGCAGAGCGAGGAGGAAGTTCAAGGCAGCAGGGGGGAGGGGGGACGCAGGGCCTCTCTGGTCCACGGCACGTGCACGGGACATGCACCGGGACGGTAGCTGAGAGAAACAGCAATGCCCTGGATGCAGATGCATATACTTGGTTATGTAGAGCCCTCCCCTGTAACTAAGTAGGGGTTTCCCTGAGCTACCCCTCCAATACACTCTCACACACGATTATGTAGAGCCTTCACCCATATTTAGTGGGGATTTCCTTGGGCTACCACACGTATACATATACATATACATATACTCTATTATGTAAAGCTGTGACCCATAATTAAGTGGGATTTCCCTGAGCTACCCTCTAATACACACACAGACACACTAGATATACACACATATACATATACTCTTATGTACAGCCATCAGCCAGAATTGTGGGGATTTTCCCTGAGCTACCCACACAGACATGTACGTGTACATGTAGATATACATGCATGTGTACATACACGTGTACATGCCAATTCATGTACTCTATTACGTAATGCTGTGCTCCATAATTAAATGGCAATTTCCCTGAGCTACCCCAATAATACATACACATACATATATGCACATACATTCTATCATGTAGAGGCCTCACCCATAAAAGTCGGGATTTCCCTGAGCTAGGGCTTATACACATATACATGTACATGGCAATTAATATACTCTATTATGTAGAGCCCTTGCCCATAAATCAGTGGGAGATTTGCCTTTGTAAGGACTTCATTTGTCTTCCTTTCAGGCTGTTAGAGTGCAGTAGACACAGGATGCCACTGGGCACAGCCAAGACAACACTATGAGCCTGGTCTAATTGAGTCACGGTTTGTTTTAATGAACAGTAGACTCTTCTTCCACCAGAAGCTGCCTGCCCTGTCACTTCACCTTCCAGTAAGCGCTGTCAGGCAGTGCTTACATCAGACTGTGGGCAGGAGATGTGGTTTTTTTCCCCCTCTCCTTAAGCTAGTCAGCTGACTGAGTTTTAGCCAACCCTCATAGAGGCAGATTATGAAAAGGCAACATAGGCATTTCCTGTGGGTCCATTTAAAACAGGTGTCCACTCCAAATAGGCTGTGAGTCACAGGGTGCTCTGGAGGTGGGGGGAGATGAAGGGAAAGGAGTAGGCAAATCATCAACTTCTCTCCAGACTGAGTGCAGGGAAGTCATAGCTGATCAGACAGAGGAAAGAACAGGCCTGCTGGCAGTATGTGCTTCTAAGTGCTTGGCATGTTCCATGAAGCGAATGGGACCTGTACTGTTGGCCTCAAGTGTGGAATAAAGCCCTAAATATCCCTTATATAAAATATTGTATTTGTGTAGTCCTTTATGTGCATATTTCATTTAGCAGCATAACAACATAGTATCAGTCTTTGTTGTTTATGACATATTCTAAAAAAGCATCTCTTATCTGCATACCACTTTAAGGCATAGAACATTTAAGAGTGGAGCATCTTTCTGCCCCACTGTCTGTCTACTTTGTAACTACCAGTAACTATACCATTTAACTGAGCCAGAACCAGTGAAGGGGAAGCAGCTGTCAGAGGGCTGCTATTAAAAGCCTTGATAATGACAGCAACTACTCAGTATCACAGCTGCTATCTCCCCTCATTTTCAATGTGTAGTAGCCATCCTAAAGCCCACACTAGAAGCTTTGAAAGGGAGGAGCTAGTCAGTTTTGTGACTACTACTAATCCCACATCACTAAACAGTGTGGTGGCATTAATAAGCATTGTTTACACTGGGCACGTCTACACGAGACACTTACTACGGATTAGCCTTATAACACTGCACAGTACTTTGGCAGTTAAAAACCATGCTAATAACCTACTGCACAGTGTTATTAGGCTAATATTCAGTAAGCATCACAAAATAACTATGCACCAGCACTACTATATAGTAACTCTAGTTACTGTGCATTTAGTTTGTACTTTATTAAGGAAGTACTAAATTAAACCTGCAGTATCTCAAGTGCATTAATGAATGTGTAGAGGCACCCACTGTGCTCCAATAAATGTATTGGCTTTCTTCAGTCTGCATGTTACACACCTGAAAGGCATACAGTGTACAGTTTATAAGACAGGCTAAAGTTCTGCATTATACTATATTAAGCTCTAGCTTATAAAGCCGTTGCTGTATAAGCAGCCTAAGAAGCAACTACCTTAAAATCTCCAGGTCTATGATGTCTTCCATCTCTGAGTTGTTATAAGCCAAACTCAAAGGAAAGAAATAGCTTCAAGTGTGTTCTCTGTAGTTTATAAGGTCTCTAGAGCAGGGGTCCCAATCTCTGTTTCTGTATTCAAATGCTTAGTGCAGTACAACTGGCAAACATGGTTCTTTGGGTAGATGTGATATCTTGTATTAGACCAACTACAGAGTTGGAAAAATTGTTCTTTTCATGCGCTCAGGCACAAACACCCTTTGTCAGCCATATAGACAGTCTGCTGGTGACTTGCGTGTTCTCTTTGTCTGTATTGTGTGGGCCGGGGGCGAGCCGGGCCCATCTTTGCGCACGTAGGCTGTGGCCAGCAGCCCGGGCACACGGGGCCGGAGAGAACTGTGCAGTGGCAAGGCACGCACGGGCTAGAATTAGTCACAGAGGCGTAATGGTTGATTTAAAGATTATTTACTTACACCCAAGATGGTCACAGTGTAGGCAGGAAAACTTGCTTGAGTTACAGTTGCAGATAGAAAAGAAGAGAGGCGGACTAGAGTTCCTTCCCGTGAACACTCTTCTAGCCCATTCGGTTCGAGGCTCTAAACCGCGAGCCCGTCGCGCCAACCGAAGAAAGTACTTGAAAAAACAAGAGCTCTGGATTCACTCACAATTCACTCACACGAAGTTTGCTAGGTTCCGTGGATCCTTGTTTGCGCGCAGGGAAGTGGGATACGCCGGGATTGCACTCGGTAATGGGAAGAGGCTAGAGGCTGATCAGACCCCTGTTGCCTGCTTAAGAAATGCGTTGGGTCCGTAAGGATCCGCAGCGCTTAGAGATCTTCACACAGTGCAAAGATGATCCTCCTCCTGGTGTTCGTGGAGTCCTCCAACTTGGGCGGAAACCACTCAAGCCTCTTTATACGGCTAACAAGCCAATCGCTAGCTGCCACGTGTGCATAATTTAGAATCGGCCAATAACGTGACATGGATCTTCATACAAATGGCGGGAACTCCTTTGCACCGTGCATCTCTGAGATGTAAAAGAAATGCACCATGCAAAGAAAGCTACAAATTGGCGGGAAATTCCCTGTTGCACCAGAGTTCTCTTCTGCAGCAGAGAACTCCACCGTGCAAGGAAGCTGCAATTTAGCAGGAACATAATTTAGTGATGCCGAAGCACGCACAAACAAAAACTCACAACTTTGGATTGTGACATGTATCACTGTGGGCGCATCTATAGGATACATTTACTGATATTTACTGCAGACCTGTCAGCTACCCTTAGACTGAAGCACCCTCCTCATGCCCCAGCCAGGTCCTCCTCAATACATTGACCCCAGTTGGAGCAGCCTGGGGCTGGCAGGCTGACCCGCTGGGACCACTGCCACCTGGGGCTGCTCTGACCTGGCTTAATGTGCGGTGGTCTGGGCACATGTGTAAACTGCATGCCCAGGAGCTTCCCAGAGCAATAAACTCAGGAGCAGTCAGCTTTGGAGTTCATTGCTGCACATTAATGACATGTGTGGATGTGCCCTGTTTTTATTCTATTAAAATAATCTAACTCAAATAGCCTTGGGAAGGAGGAGGGCTTTCTTTTTTCATAGCAAAGACACACATCTAGCATCTTTCAGGTAATGAGCAGTTAAAACTCTCTCTTGAATGAACCTCTCCTAGGATCATTTAAGTGTCCTACTTCTAGTCATGAAGAGGAAGCCTGAAGCAAAAGCATAGATAAGGTTCTTGTACTTGTTTAGGAGCAAGAGGAAGAAGTTTCCTTCAACTCTTGGGTCAGCAACTGGGAAAGAAATAATTCCATGAGCCAATCCACAATGAAGAGACTCCTCCAACTGAGCAAAGGGAAACATTCTTTGTGCCTGAACTTTTCTTCAAAGGGAAGTCTTGGAGGAATAAAGACCAAATCAATTTGTCAGCTGGGAAAGCTATTGTTAAAGAAAAATGAAGAAGCAAGGACTTCTATGCAATCAAATTTCCTTACCCACCCTACTATGAATATCCTGGACAAAATAGTTTTACTACATTTCCATCACTCCAAGCTTGTCAACAGGTAACAACTACAGCAGATGTTCTCAAACTATGGTCCGTGAGTTCCATTCAGGTGGTCTGGAGAAAGGTGACCTAAGGCTAAAGCTGACAAACATTACACCTGACTTCCCAGAATTTTGCTCAGAAAAAACAGCCACATCCATCACATTAGAAAGGTAAGACTACTGATATTAAAATATGAATTGTGTTCTTTGATTTGTAGAACAAAAGAGTTTATTAAGTGGTCTGCTGGACCCTCAGCAATTTTCAAGTGGTCCCCCAAAAAAGATTGAGAACCACTGAACTACAGCTTAACAGGTCCTTTTGAAGTGTTCCCACTTGAAAATGGCTCCAAATGTATGTACATCCATAACATCAGTGTCCCCTGTTCTCTACCGATAGCATTGCTTGGTCTTCTGAAGGGTGAGATGGTTTGTGTTACTAACACCTTTGAATTTATGTATTCCAGTAAAATTCAGCAGCCTGTAGCATATAGGAAATGAGACTAGACACCAATAGTCCCTGCAAGTTTTAACAATAATGAGATGCAAGTCATAACTCTGAGAGCACTACAGAGAGGAATTGATTTCATGCACCAAGGTCCTGAAATCTTCAAAACATTTTAGCTGTCTCTTTTCCTCCTCAGACTTTTAACTCCACCATAGAAGGTCAACTCACCAACTGCTGCACAGCTTCATGACTGAGCATAACATCATGAATTTAAATCCTTATGTGAAGCACTGCTGCTATAAGACTTGCGGCATCCTATTTTTCCTGTGACCCACCCCTAAGAACTGTGGATTCTTAAATTTCAGGTTAAGTGAATGGCCTAAGCTAAGGCTGTCTAATTTGTGGACCATGGGCAGCCCATGGAGGATTAATTTGTGGCTCACAAGCTCTTGCTCAAGCACTGCTTCCTCCACTGTTTTAATGTTACTGCTACCAGGGGCTCTGGGCTCCCCCTCCCTCATACAGCTTCAGCTGCCAGTCCTCACTCACGGGGATGGGACTGGGCAGGGCAGCACAGCCCAGTGGGAGCCTGGGGCCCATACACAGGGTGCCTGATGGGAGAAGAAAGCACCTGCAGAGCAGGTGGGCCCCAGCAGCTTCAATATTGGGCAGCCTTGTACCATACTGATTTTCAATAGCATGTCATTTTTTTTACATCCTGGAAGTCTCTTCAGAAAAAGAGAATGCAGAAAATCCCTAGAATCTCCCTGCAGTACTTAAGGAAAACCCCAAATTAAACAACATCAGTTCACCTGCAGCTTAAGTTACTAGTCTTCCAGGCATCTTTCAGTCTGCCACATTATAAGTCCCACTCTTTAAGGCCTCCATCCAGCAAACTAAAAAATTCCCTCTCAGAGCTTCCTTCTGTTGGGCTTTCCCTGGCCTTCTAAGGGAAACCTAACTCCTCTGCATGTGTGCTTGAATGAACTCAATTACCTGTCTGACCTGCAGGTGCAGCCAGGAAAGGCTAATTGGGTTTACAAATTTTATTAACCCATTTCTACTGCCACCTAGGGATTTATAGGGGGCACATCCTCCCAGGTGAGGAAAACATAGTAAATTGGTTATGAGTATGACTGATTTATCTGTTCCCACCTGGGTCTTTTAAAGACTATCATTTTTAGCACAATAAAAAATAAGCATTTTCAGTTCACCCATTATCTTGCTTTGTAATGTACCATACATTCCAAAC
This sequence comes from Alligator mississippiensis, assembly GCF_030867095.1. NCBI lineage: Eukaryota > Metazoa > Chordata > Crocodylia > Alligatoridae > Alligator > Alligator mississippiensis. Next base: position 123,511,424 of record NC_081824.1, on the reverse strand, counting down.
CTTAAGTATGAATAACTTCCTAACTAATCCCGCTGTCATGAAAAGAGAGATGGTCTCCTCTATATTTGAAATACTGTATTTTCTCACATACAAGATACACCTTTTTTTTCCAAACATCAGGTGCTAGAAATTAAGGTGCATATTTTAAGTGAGGAAAACTGGAACTAGCAGCTTCTTTAGCAGGAGCATTTGCCACGGGAAAGATAAAGTAACACCACAGATGCTGCCCAAGGGGCAGCACAATGAGCATGTGGTGCTTCCTAGCTGCTAGCTGTGGACAGTAGGAGCCTTGCATGCTCCCTGCATCATCTGTGTGCAGCATTACTTTCCCTTGCCCCTGGCAGAAGCTCATGCTGCAGAAGTTTCACTGTATTTTTAAAGCAGAGCCAAGCCACTACTGCCAGGGCAGAGGCTCCTGCTGAATCAGCTGTGTGGGCCTTCAGCTGATTCTGCTGGTGCTGCTGGCTGGGACTGAGATCTCAGCTAACCTTAGAGATCCCCCAGCTCAGCTCCAGAAGAGAAGAGGGGTCATGCATGTTGGCTCAGCCAGCAGTATCTTACGGCATCCCACAGTTATGGAGTTAATAGAGCAGCCGCAATGTTTTGTGTGCCTCTGTAATTCAGCTGTCTGTGTTTTCCCTGAAGAAATACCATGCTTACCAATATTTTCAAAAAAAGCTTTTTTTTCTTCATTTGACCTTCAAAAACAAGATATATGAGAAAATCTGGGGCAGTCCACAGAGGCAATGTGTGTCATAGAGCACAAGGCATCCTGGGAATCATAATTTTGTAGACCAGCATTTGGTCTAAAAAATGCTGCTCCCATTTCTTGTCACTGAAGGAAGAGGACAAGCTGAAGGGTGAAATAACAAAACAAGTGGGGAGCTTTGGATGGGTCTGAATGAATTCAAATCAGCAAGGCCTGATGAACTTCATCCCACGGTCCTGAAGATATGGACGAGGAGATCCAGGAGCCCTTGGCAATAATAGTTCTGAAGTTGTGGAAGATGTGTGACATGCTAGAGGACTGGAAAAGGCCAGTATGATTGTCCTCTTTAAAAAAGGCAAAAAGGAAAACCTGAGGAACTATAGACTGAATTGCCTCACCTCAATACCTGGGAAGTATTTGGAGCACATCCTAAGGAAGGCCATTCGCAAGCATCTGGAGGAGGAAAGGCTGACTATAAGCAGCCAGTGTGGATTAACCAAGAACAAACTGTGTGAAACAAACTTGTTCTCCTTCTTTGACAAAGTAGCTACTTGGGTGAAGGGAATACTGTGGGTACAGTGTGTCTTGTGAAGATCCCACATGACCTTCTCATAAAAAAAACTGAAGAAATGTGTGTTAGCTTAATCTACTATTAGATGAATAGACAACCGGCTCACTAGCCATAAGCAAAGGGTAATTATGAATGGATCCACGTCAGAATGGCAGGAAGTTTTGAGCAGAGTCCCTCAGGGGTCTGTTGTGGGCCCAGTGATATTCAATGTGTTTGTTAAAGGTTTGGATGCTGGCATTGAAGGCTTCTTGCGCAAATTTTCAGACAACATGCAACTGGGAAGAATTATGAACACACTGGAGGACAAGAGAAAGATTTAGAAGAATCTTGACAGATTGGAAAGCTGAGCTGGAGCTAACAGTAGGATGCTCAATGCTGACAAATGCCAGGTGCTGCACCTCAGATAGAATAATTAAAAAAAACCAAATACAAAATGTGTGGCACCTGACCGGATGGCAGAACTATGGAAAAGGATCTGGGAGTCTTGGTAGATCACAGACTCAATTTGGTCTGCAATGTGATGCAACTGCACAAAAGGCAAATGCAGTTTTGGAATGCATCAATAGATGCATTAGGTACAAGACATAGGAAGTGATAATGCCACTTGACTATGCATTAGGTAGGCCTCATCCAGAATATTTTGTGCAGTCTTGGTCTTCACATTTTTAAAAGGATGCAAAAGGGTCCAGAGGTGGGCAACAAAAGTGATAAAGGGCTTGGATGGCAAATTATATGAGGAAAGTGTGAAGGAAATAGGCATGCATATTCAGTTTATGGAAAAGACACTTAAGAGGAGGCATGACAGCAATCTTCAAATGTCTAAAAAGCTGCCATTAAGAAAAAGGGAAACACCTTTTCTCTTTTGCTGCAGTGAGTAGGACAACGATCAATGGCTTGAAGTTGCTGCAAAGCAGGTTTAGATCGAATACCTGGAAGAACTTCTTCATTGGTAGAACAGTGGGGCAGTAGAACAGACTGCCTAGGGAAGTTGTAGCATCTGCATCACTAGAGGTGTTCAAGTTGAGGATGATCTAGGCATAGCTTTGTCTATGTTCTACTGTGAGTATTTCTCATACTTCTCGGCTTTGTTGGTTGCCACATGGGGCTGAGAGGCAATTTTTTCCCCTCCTGCTGCTGCTGCAATGTATCAGAGTTTTGGGTTTTTTTATTTTATTTTTTTCCACTTTCCGCAGAATCATTGAGTGTTAGCTGTAGCCACAACTAGGGATTTCAACTTGGGTGTGCCAATGGGATTTAAACTGAGAAGTTCCTGACTTCTCCCCTCTGGGTCAGACTGATAGCCATACTTAGGGTTAGGAAGGAAGTTTACTCCATGATCAGACTGGTATGGGCTATGGGGATTGGTGAATAATGGTCCTTGTGCTTTACCTGCAGGAGGGTATGGTGTTATGTCTTGTGGTTCTGTCAGGATTGATTATGTAGTTTGTCTAGTAGGTTAGACAAAGGATTTATATAAGATAGTTTGTTAGGGATGATCCTGCCTCAGGTAGGGGGTTGAACTAGATGACTCTGAAGGTCTGTTCCAGCCCTGCTTCTTTGTGAATTCAGCAGTTTTTTGCCATCTGGATGTAGGTTTCAGTGAGAAACAAGTAGGAGAAAGTTATTCCCCAGTGGCATTAAACTCCACTGCTAGTCTAGAGAATGATTCTCAGAAAGTCTTGTACTCCATGACACTGCCCAGCTCTCTGTTTGCTGTCATTCTTGTGCTTGCAAGTGAGGAGATAGGCCACAGGAAGGATGAAAGATGGCTGCCCTAAGCATGTTTTTCCACACTGTGCCTCTACCAAACATAATTAGGGCTTTTAAGAGCTACTTTGGAAAAAATCATTTTCTATAAACAACCAACATGACATGACAGTACTACAAAAATACAAGTAAATGTGGAGTATTCTTTACTTCCAAATACATCTGTAGAACCTGGCTTAGGTGTGACAAGACATAACTAGTCCAGGAAGAATAGTCAGTTCCTGATGATCCATGAGGAGGAATAGTGGAAGCATTCCCTTCAGCAGCACAGGGTGACAGGAAAAATCCTGCTGATTAGTAATAAATAAATAATAAAGGATTAATAAGCAAATTACCAGCCAAAGGATCTGGAACAGGCTGAGTGTCATTTTGCCTGGCCTTTCTGACTTCACACAAATCAATACTTACTTACTATTAGATTGCCAAACTGATGTCTCTGGCTCTTCCTTAAGTGCCTCACCTTCCAAGACCTTTGATAGTATCCACCAGCCCTTCTGTTGGAGATGCTTACAAAGGCCATCTCCTGCTTCCTCAGTAAAAGTAGCTTCCTAGCAGCAAGCCACATCTCTGCCTTGTACCACTTCCCAGACAAGTGCACCAGCAATAGGGCTGTTACTGCCACCAGCTGGAAAATGCTGTTCTGCCCGTCCAGGTGTGTACACAGTGTCCATCTGTTGTCCTATTTGCTGCTGTCATGGCTGCTACCATGCATTTTTTTTGCTGCTGTCATTGCTGCTACCATGCATTTTTTTCCTCTGGGATGCACGATGCTGCTGCTGCATGGTCTACTTGTCTCTATGTTAACCACAGTGGCAAGGCACCCTACCACCATTTTGTTGACATTTTATCTTGTATAGTGATGCTTTCATAGGGTGGTTGTCCACAGTGATCTTCTCATTTCCTCTGTACAGTATTTGGGTCACATCTTTATCCACGTTTGGAGAGGTTAGGGAAAGAGGGTCAGCTCTAAAACATGTTTAGGGAAGCCTAATTTATAGTCTCCCAGCCTCTTAACAACCTGCGCTTCTACCCAGACAAATCCAATATATTTTAAGTTCATGATAGAGCATTCCATTGTGAATATGCTCACTGACTTGCCTGCTGTGTTTACACCCAAATGTTTCTGCAAACAGTGCATATGTAATGATGGTCTGATGATTCATTCATTGACACTGATATCATCCCAGAAAGTAGCACCATATTCTTTTTCCTTGTTGGGTGCCCTGATTGGAAAGATGTGCAAATGTCACTGCTTCAAAATTATGATGGTGCCTTAGAAAAGAGAAGGGAAAGTCAGGTCTAGCCCAAACTTAAGTGGAAACCAGCTGTACTGTATTTGTAGACACACAATCTTGGGTGATCTCACTAGAAACACACGTGAATAAATTAACTTAGCGAATTACTTCCTAAATGCTTGGTAATTGGTATAAACATATATTTTGAGACACCTCATAGTGTTCATCTCTCTGCAGATCAAGCAGAACATGACTAGTGCCTGTTTCCTGAACAGTGTGTCTCCTCTGGGTTGCACAGGAGGCCTACAGAGGACAAAAAACCCTCAAAAAACAAAAAACCAACCCATCCCTGATGAATGGAAAGAAAGGGAGGCTAATGACTGAGTTCATTGAGAAAAACAATAGTCAGCCATGAATTCCTGACCTCAGATTTCAGTCTTGCTATTTTCTCACTGAATAGACTTGGGTAAGTCCCTCTAGCTCAGTTGTGATTATGTTCCTTTTAGAAATGGAATATTTACCTCATAGGTTTGCTATGAGGATTACCTCATGCATGTACGTGATAGGTTGCATCATTTTGAGTGTTAAGAAAATAGAATGGTGTGAACAGAAGCAAGAGAGGAGGATGGATTATGATGGCTTTGCTGGAAGTAGCCTCAGAGGAGGGAGTAGTTGATAGATTGTAAAAATGATGATGATAAATTTGAAAGCCTTTGGGGGCCCTTCTAAGAGTCTATTATCTGGCAAATCTCAGTAGTTGCTGCCATGACAAAACTAACATGAGTAGAAAACAGTTTTATACTTCCTATGTTGGAATTTTTTAAAGATTTTGATTATTTTTTCTGGTAAATTTTTGATTTATAACAATTACATCCCTTTTTCAGGGGGGGCTTCAATTTTTGTATAGTTTTACATTCCCTGGCCCCATCCTCATGATCATATTTAAATAACTTGGAACAAAAGCCTTATGAAATAGAAAAGGATTTTTATTTCCAGATGGGTCAAAGGCCTGCTTCAAAGCCTACTGAATGAAGTGGAAAGAACACCATTTAATTTCATTGGACTCTGGATCTGCAAGGTACTGCACCTGAGGGGGAAGAACCAGCAGCATACCTACAGGCTGGGGAACTCCCTTCTCATCAGTGCAGAGGCAGAAAAGGATCTTGGAGTCATTATTGATGCCAAAATGAGAATGGGCCGACAGTGTGGGGACACGGTCAGGAAGGCCAACCGTACCTTGTCATGCATCCACAGATGCATCACGAGCAGGTCCAAGGAGGTGATCCTCCCTCTCTATGCGACACTGGTCAGGCTGCAGTTGGAGTACTGCATCCAGTTCTGGGCACCGCACTTCAGGAGGGATGTGGACAATATGGAGAGGGTCCAGAGGAGGGCCACCTGCATGATCAGGGGGCAGCAGGGCAGGCCCTACGAGGAGAGGCTAAGGGACCTGAACCTGTTAAGCCTCCACAAGAGAAGGCTGAGGAGGGATCTAGTGGTCATTTACAAACTAGTCAGGGGGGACCAGCAGGCATTGGGGGAGTCCCTGTTCCCCCAAGCACTCCCAAGAGTGACAAGAAATAACAGTCACAAGCTGGCAGAGGGTAGATTGAGACTAGATATCAGGAGGCGCTACTTCACTGTCAGGGCAGCTAGGATCTGGAACCAAGTTCCAAGAGAAGTGGTGCTGGCTTCTACCTTGGGGGTCTTTAAGAGGAGGCTGGATAAACACCTTGCAGGGGTAGTTGGACCCCAGTACTCTTTCCTGCCATGGCAGGGGGTTGGACTTGATGATCTGCTCCGGTCCCTTCCAACCCTACCAACTATGAGACTATGAAACTCACAAAATAGCAACAAAAATATCAAAGGATTTTTTTATTAGACAGCTGCCCCATGGCGCAGGTGCCAAGCTGTGCTGCACCTGTGCCATGGGGCAGCTGATGCACAGGTGCCAGGAGTGGGGGTGATCCCCAACTGCCCCCACTGTCCTGTACTGCATGGCAGGGGGGCTCTGCCATGAGCCCTCAGAGGCCCTGATCTCTGCTGTTGCACCCGGTGAGTGCAGGAATTTTTTTTTTTTTTTTAGACGCCAGGAGACTGGGGGTGGGTGGAGATAGGGCTGGGCTGGGCTGGGCTGGGCTGGGCAGCCATGGGGGCTTCTCCTGCATCTGCCCCCACCTGGGGAGAGGCAGGCACAGCCGGAGAAGCTGCAGGGGAACCTGCAGCCACCTGGCTGTGCCTGCCTCTCCCTGGCCAATCCAAATCTCTGAATCTCTCTGAATCTTTTCTGAATCAGTTCAGAGGATTTGGGTTCGATTCAGACCTTTTAATAGGTCTCCCGATTTGATATGGATTTGGAGATCCGGCCACCAAATCAGGTCGAATCTCACTGAAATTGAATTGGTGACTGAAGCTTCACACAGCCCCACTAACTATCTATACTAGTAAGGGTTAAGTCTGTGTGGCTATATGTTGCATAAGGCAGAATTGAACATTAAGTAGCTGATTACAAGGGAGCAAGTGCACTACCTTGTTCCCTTCAAGGTCTAACAGACCTGAATAAAGACCTCTTTAATCATACTGTAATGGATTATCTACGTAGGGGAAAATGAAATTTAAAATCAGTACATAAGATAGGATATATCTAGTAAAGAATAAATCTTGACTAATATTGCTCGATTGCACTACTCTTTCCAGAATCATTAGTAATGTTCTCAGTTGCTTTCACTGGATTGTGGCAATAAGCCAAAAAGGAAAGAATAACCTGAATTTTAAAACAAAATCATAACAAAGTTCAAATGAAATAGCATGTATAAAAAAGGTCTTCTATTTTCAAAATCAGTGGTGGCTATATCATAAACCCTTCATCTTTTTTCCAGAAATATGGATATTGTTATTGTTATTATATTAACACTAAAATGATAACATTTGTCCAGCAAGTAATAAAAGACAATAACTTAATTTTCAGAGGAAATCTAGTATTTTTAGGTTGAATGTATGCACCATTTGGAGTCAGTTGCAATTCACTAATTTTCAATTAATTTAAGATCAGCTTTCATTCCTTAATTTTCAGTAATCAGTGTCACTGCTCTATGAAAGCACCTCTGCAGTCTAAACAGTAATACTTATTTATGTGATAAATAATGGATAAATACTAAGTGTGCCATTAGCTGTTAATGTAGTGGATTGATTCCCTGCAGCACATACTCTCCACCCTTGTTTTAACACTTATGCCACCTGTCTCTTGCACTTACTGTCTGATGCTTCAATAAGAGTGAATGGGGTTCCCTGATCATTCTTAATTTAGCTCATTTTTATCACCTCATAAATATGCTGTCAGAAAATAAACTCATCTTTCTATGGTAACACAGAAAGAAGTACAAATCAAACAGTGTGCTACTACTATCATTACTGTTATACTGAAATATAGTCTAGGCATCATAACATGTATAGATTATTTATTACTAACAAGACAGACCAAGCAGACATAACCTATTTTTTTTTTTCCTTTCTATTTAAACAAAATTGGTTGGGAGTCACCACCAAAGTCTGTCCCAGTGAATGGACCAAAGGAAAATCAATGGAAACAGGTTTTTCCACTCCTTGCAGGGGTAACATCTATATCCCACTTTCTGTCTCACAAAAGCAGAAATCTGCAAGGGTAGACGGAAGAAGGAGTAAAAATGACTAGTGTCAGGTCCATTTATCCAGGCCCAGACACCCATGGAACTCTGATGAAAGTTGGATTCGTGGCTTCTGGTAACTTAATCCCAGCCTCAAAACAGTTGATGTCAGTGTTCCCAACCTTTTTAGATTCAGAGCACCACTTTATAACTTTTTAAAATTTGGTGGCACCCTAGTTAAGAACCACTGTTGTGCTGCCTCAGTGTACTTCAGTGGTAAACTGGGATGCTGTTGCCACCACCTTCTTGTGCCTGCATTAGGGTTGTCTGATAAGCCTAAGCATCCAGGAGTACTATTTCTTGCTGCAGCCCTTTCTAGTCTTTCCCCTCCACCCACTAACTATTTCCAGAAACAGAGGAATGCAGGACAGTTCCACCTACTCCATGCACCTCTTCCTGGAAGACCACTGAGTCTCTGGAGAAGTCAACGTGGTTTTTGTAAAGGGAAATCCTACCTAACAAATCTGCTGGCATGAGGATGTAAACAAGCATGTGGACAGGGGGGATCCAGTTGACATAATATGATTAGACATTGAAATTTTTTTTGACAAGACTCCTCAGCAAAGGCTTTTAGAAAAACTGTTTCCATATGACTGGAGGGAAGGTTCTTTGTGGACTTAGGGCTGGTTAAAAGATAGGAAGCAAAGGCTGGGGCTAAATGGTCTCTTTTCAGGACAGAGAGAGGGTAAAAGTTGGAGTCCTGCAGGGATCTGTGCTGGTCCCTAATTTGTTCAACATTTTCATCAATGACCTAGAAATGGAGGTGCGCAGTGAAATCTCAAAGTTTGCAGATGACACCAAATTATTCCCAGTGATCAAATGCCTAATTGATGGAGAGGATTTCACCAAGTGAGTGACCAAAACATGGCAGATTTACTTCAGTGATGACAAGTGCAAAGTAATGCATCTGGGAAAAATGACCTCAACAATACTTACATTAAGCTGGGTAAAAACTACTGTATTTACTTGAATCCAAGATGAGGTTTTTTCCTCCATTTAACATGGGGAAAAAAGCCCCTCACCTTGGATTTGTGTATGCAATGGTGCCAGGGCAAGCAGCTGCTACCTGCTCCCCCACCACCTCTGATCTTTTGCCTCTCCCCATCCACTTTGCAGCCTCTGTCCTTACTCCTGTCAGTCCCTGTAGACTCTTACCAACCCCTCTTACTGGTCAACTCCAGCGGCATCTTTTTCCTGAGCAAATGCATCAAGCACAAACGTCATTATAAACAGTTAAACACCATCTACAGAGTAACAAATGCAAAACTATCTGAAGATGCCTTCACTCTAAGCAGTGGCACCTCCTTGTCTATGTTATTGTTAAAGTCTCTAATCAGATGGATATTCGTATCATGAGCCATGTGAGGTATCAACTACTGCTGGACAGATCGTCTTATTGTTAGATCCATTATGAACACCTGGCTTGCTCAAAAACACTGAAAACAGCTCAAAGCAATGTGAAGATTTTTCAACATCAAATCTCTTCAAGACCAAAGTCTGCAAGGCTCTCCAACAGTGTTTTCATGAAAGGTGCTCTGTCCTGCCCACAACTGCAGAACTCTAGAGCTCATTATTAAGGAACTCTGGAAGGGATTTAAAGCTCTCAACTATATGTCCTGTGCTGAATCCATTGGCTATACCACCCATCAAAACAGACTGGTTACATGAGAGTGACATCAAGATCCAAGCCCTCCTCAGCTGGAAGAGAAGGTCTTACTCTGCTTGAGTAGGACTCAGGGTTCCAGGTAGAATGGTAAAGAAGACACAAAAAATGACAGGAAAAGGCTTCTTTGGGAAAGCACAACGCAGGAGTAAAACCTGCCGGAAAAGCTTCATCTCAGCAGAAGGAGGAGACATAGCAGCTCCTCAAATCTGAAGCTCAAAGAAGAACCCAGAAAATCAAATTTCTATTTCAGCAGATTTCTATGGAAGAAAGAATATCCTAGGGTCTTCCAGACAAGCTGCACAAAAGCCCTTCATGCATTTGGCTGGTAAATCATCTAGCCCTGTGATTAGCAGGTGTGTTGGCAGGTTTTGTAGCTTCCTCATCAGTTGGGTTTATTATTAGTTATTTCTCCTGTTTTGCTAGTTTATTTGCCAGGGAAATCTCATCCTCTGGTTTCTGTGTTTTCCATTTTATTTTGCAGTTTTCAGCAACACAAAGAATGTGTTGTTTTTTGTTTTTTGGAGGAAGAGTGAGGATTTTTCTGTCTGGATTGTGGGGCTGGGTGAGGCTGGGGTGTTAAGGTAGGAGGTCAAAAGTTGTGCTGAGGGTTACTAATAATAATCCCCCCTCATCCTGCTGTGTCTGATGAAAGGTCTGATGAATCCTACCTCGCTTCATAGCTTCAAACTTTCCAGGGGCCGGATCAAACTTCCCATAAAAAATCATGATGAGATTAGGAAAAAGGAAACCTCTTTGAACTCCCCTTCTTCAGGCAAAGTTAGAGGGTCAGCTGCCAGAGAGAGTATATTTCTGGGGACCTACCAATGTCACTGGGTTGTCCATGTGGGGACCCTCTGCCACCACATTCCTTCATGACCTCCTCCTTCTTTCTTATCCCCCAACTCCATGCATCTCAGCCCTATGTCCTCCCTATCTACCACTCCCTTAGTAGAAGGAACTTCAATGGAGTCTTTATCTTTTGTGTATCTCTCCCATTCCTACCTGGGCCCATTCTCATGGGGACTACTGTACTTGGTTCAGGTAAGACAATGCCTCAGAAGTGACTGGCCCATTCTGAGAGGGTATGGAGAAAGCCACATGGCTGGGTTAAGGAATGGTTAGATTCATAGATGCTAGGGTTGGAAGGGACCTCAACAGATCATCAAGTCCGACCCCCTGCCTAGGCAGGAAAGACTGCTGGGATCAGATGACCCCAGCCAGATGCCTATCCAGCCTTCTCTTAAAGATCCCCAAGGTAGAGGAGAGCACCACCTACCTTGGAAGCCCATTCCAAATTTTGGCCACCCTTACCGTGAAGAAGTTTTTTCCTGATATCTAGCCTAAATCTGCTCTCTGTCCATTTGTGACCATTGTTCCTTGTTACCCCAAGAGGTGCCCTGGTGAACAGAGCATCTCTGATCCCTTGCTGCGTCCCCCAAATGAATTTGTAGGTGGCTACAAGATCACCTCTCAGCCTTCTCTTGCGGAGGCTGAAGAGGTCCAGGTCCCTCAGTCTCTCCTCATAGGGCTTGTCCTGTAAGCCCCTAACCACATGAGTGGCCCTCCTCTGGACCCTCTCAAGTCTATCCACATCATTCTTGAAGTACGGTGCCCAAAACTGCATGCAGTACTCCAACTGCGGTCTGACCAATGCTGCATAGAGGGGAATATCACCTCCTTGGATCTATTTTTCTTGCATCCATGATGCTACTGATGCATGATAAAGCACAGTTAGCTTTGCTGATGATTTTGTCACACTGACAACTCATGTTCATCTTGGAGTCCACTATGACTCTGAAATCCCTTTCCACTTCTGTGCTGCTGAGAGGGTCACTTCCCAGCCAGTAGATGTGCTGTTTTGAGCCATAGGTGCAGCACTCTGCACTTGTCCTTGTTGTGCTGCATCCTATTGTGAACTGCCCACTTTTCCAACCTGTTGGTCTGCCTACAATCATTCCCTACCCTCCGGAGTGTGCGCTTCACCCCACAATTTAGTATCATCCGCAAACTTGGACAGAGTACACTTCACACCCACATCCAAGTCACTGATGAAGATATTGAAGAGTACAGGTCCAAGGATCAAACCCTATGGGACCCCACTACCCACATCCTTCCAGATCGATACCAGCCCGTCTACTACCACTCTCTGGGTGTGACCGCTAAGCCAATTTGCCACCCACCAGACCGTGTAAAGAACTATGTCACAGCCTCTTCATTCATTTATGAGAATAGGATGAGATACCACATTGAAGGCCTTGCTAAAGTCCAAGAAAATGACATCCAGCTCTACTCCTGCATCTAAGCATTTTGTGTCATAAAGTGAAACCAGACTGGTCAGGCATGATCTACCTGCTGCAAATCTGTGCTGGTTTCCCTGCTGCATTATTTTTCCTGCTGGACTCCCACAAATATGATCCTTCATAATCTTTTCAAAGACCTTTGGTAGGATGGAGGTGAGACTGACTGGCCTATAATTACTCAGATCCTCCTTCCTTCCCTTCTTGAAAATAGGGACCACATTGGCCCTTTTCCAGTCCTCCCGGACCTGACCCAAGCGCCATGAGCACTCAAACAGCTGTACCAGTGTTTCTGCTATGACACTGGCCAATTCCTTCAGTACCCTTGGATGCAGCTCATCCGGGCCTGCTGACTTGAACACATCCAGTCCATCCAAGTGACTCTGCACCAAGTCAGTGTCGACAGTTAGTGGGCTGGTGTCCCTCTGATGTCCATCTAAGAACCCATCAGGAGACTTATCTTGAGCCCTGTTCAGGAACACGGAGGCACAAAACTCATTGAATAGCTCAGCTTTGTCCCCCCTCTCTGTCACTTCTTGTTCACTAGGGGTCCTATGCTGCCCTGCGCCTTCCTTTTACTCCCTACATACCTAAAAAAAGACTTTTTGTTGTCTTTGATTTGTGTTGCCAACCTCAGCTCTGTAGTTGCTTTGGCCTTTCTAACTGCCTCCCTGTAAGTGTGGGCCAAGTAGGTATACTCCTCCTTGGTAGCTTCACCCTGCTTCCACCACATGTATGCCTTCTTTTTTGCCCTTAGGCTCCCCCGGATTTCCCTGTTTAGCCAAGGAAGTTTTTTGGCTCCTTTCCCACTTTTCCCTCAACTGGGATTGTCTCTCTCTGCACCCGAAGGATTGCTTCCTTTAGGAACGACCAACCTTCCTGGACTCCCATCTCTGAGCATACTGAAGTTAGCCTTCCTAAAGTCAAGCACTACTAGTTATCTTACTCACCCACATTGTATGGTGAATTTGACTGATTGGTGGTCACTGTCCCCAAAGTGACCAAGAATCTGCAGCTCTCCTACCAGGTCCTCCCCCATAGCCAGCGCCAAGTCCAGTAAGGTATTCCCCCTAGTGGGACCGTATATATAATAAATAAATGCTTTAATCTAGGTATGGGCAAAATATGGCCTGCAGGCTGGATCCAGCCTGCCAAGGGACTGTGGCAGGTGCCTCGGCCCCACCTGGATCCCCATGGTGGTGGCTTCTTTTAGCTGCTGCTGCCAGTGTTGCCTCTGATGGACCTGGCCCATCTGCCATGCAACCATTGCTAGAAGTGCTGGATGGAGTGGGCAGGTGGGTGGGGTCTCCAGGGAGACCAGCCAAGGACTCCTACAGGCAGGGTGTACTTGGCTGGGTGAATGGGATGGGACCACAGGTGGGCAGGGAGTAGCATTCTAGGGCTGATGAGGCTGGGGCCGGGATCCCTGGGCTATGACAGCACAGAGCTGGGGCCAGGGCCAGGGCCTGGGGTAGAGCAGCGATCTACTCCCTGGGTGTCCCTTGCTTGCGGCATCTGCACCCATCGCAGGGACATGTTGGGAGTGGACCATGGCTCTGTCATAGTTTCATAGTTTCTAGGGTCGGAAGGGACCTGAACAGATCATCAAGTCTGAGCTCCTGCCCTGAGCAGGAACGAGTGCTGGGATCATAATACCACAGCCAGATATCTATCCAACCTCCTCTTGAAGACCCTCAAGGTAGGGGACAGCACCACATCCCTTGGGAGCCCATTCCACAGCCTGGCAGCCCTAACCATAAAGTAATGCCTCCTGATATCAAGCCTGAACCTACTCTCAATCAATTTGTGGCAGTTATTCCTTGTTATCCCAGGTGGTGCCTGGGGGAATAGAGCCTCACCTATTTTCCACTGATCATCTTTGAGTTTAGGGATTTGTGATGGTGACCCCATTTCCCTTCTCTGCAGCCTGTCCCCTGGCATCCCTCCCCTGCCCCGGCCACTTACCTTTGCAGCACTCTGGCAAGAGGCAGGATTCAAGCTGCTTTACCCCCACTTCCTGCTCCCCCACTGCCCCCACACTGCTTCCCCTACCATCTGCCACCTGCCACCTATCCCCCTAGTGTCTCCCTCACTGCTACCTCCCCCACTGCCTGTCCTCCTGCCATGGCTTTTCCCCATTGCAGCAGTGGCAGGGGAGACAAATTTCAGGTGACCCTTCAATAATTAGATTCTGGGCATGGAAAATTATAATAAATTAGATTTTTTATTGTGGAATCTCTATCCTTGGAGGTTTCTAAGACCCAGCTAGACAAAGCCTTGGCTGGGATGATCTAGTTGGGGATGGTCCTGTTTTGAGCAGAGGGTTGGAGTAGATGACCTCCTGAGGTCCCTCCCAACCCTAATTTTTTATGATTATCTGATCTTTTTTCTTAGTAATTGAAGTCTTCAGTCACATACCCTGTGTGTGTGTTTATAAGTCTGTGGGTAAGCTAAGGATGCCATAGAAAGCTTTGTACTACACTGCATAAATATATATATTAAAAGGGGAGCTCCTTCTCTATCAGTTTTGTGAATCATAAATTCATAGATTGTGAGGCCAGAGGGACCTTGGAAGATCATTGGGTCTAGCCCCCTGCACCAAGCAGGAAAGACAACTGGGGGTCAGGTGACCTCAGCAAAGTACCTGTCTTGTTTTCTCTGGAAGAGAAAACAGTAGCTACCAGGAGTGGGGTTCGAACCCACGCAGGTATGCACCCATTGGATCTTAAGTCCAACGCCTTAACCACTCGGCCATCCTGGTATATGCCTTAGCTTTCTTGCTGTTTCCATTTTTTTTATTTTCTTGCAAGTGGCTGATATGAAACATTTTTGTTTCAAGGTGAATAGGATGTTAAGCTTTTTGTTTTGGCCTTAAGCTTGTGTAGGGAGGTAAGAGAGTTACTAACTATTATTATATTTACTCTCCAATTTAAGATGAGGGGTTTTCCTCCCATTCGCTACTAGGGAAAAAGCCCCAAGTCTTAGATTTGAGTACAATAGTGTGGGCAGCAGCTGTAGGTCACAGTTGCAACAACCACTGCCCCTGCCTGCCACCTACCCCCACAGCCTCCACTCACCCTACCTTTGTTCCTCACCACTGTTTACCTGCCTCTTACAGCTCCAGCTCTTGCTGGGGCTTCACTCCAGCCAGGGCAGAGAACATGTTCTGCTTCCAGCCCCAGCCCAGCCCCACAGCAGCTGCAGCTCTGACCCCAGCTCCAGTGGTAGAGCTGCTGCCACTGCAACAGCTGGTGTGCTGGACCGCCGCACGTGCTCTGTGCTTTGTCCCAGGCCAGAGTGGGGCCCCTGCTGGAGCTGGAACTGCAAGGGGAAGGTAAGTAGTAGTAGGGGTGGAGGGCAGGGAGCAGGCAGCAAGGGGGAGGCAGGAGGGAGGGAAGTGGCAAGATGGCCAAGCAGGAGGGACAGGTACTGGGATAGCAGTGCTGGGGTGGCAGGTGGGAGGGGTCCATACAAGTGCAGGAGGCATATGGCAGGGGTATAAGTACCACAGGGGGAGGCCTCAGTGGCAGAGGGCAAGCAACCAGGGGAGCAAGTGGTGAAGGGGGTCAGGTGGCAAGGAGCAGGGGTCACATAACTTGACTCCTCTGTCCCTGTCCCACCACCACCTTCCCCATAGCCACTGCTTGCCACTGCAGTGGTAGGGGAATTAATCTATTTATTGGGGTCATTTTAAATTCAGAATCATCTGTGATTTGGGAAAAATGTTATTCAGTAAAAGGCCCTAAATCCTTCCAACAGGCACAAGAAGGAGTACTAGTATTGTGGGGTGGAAATGCAACATTGACAACACCATTTTAATGTTATCACCATCATAAAAAAAAGAAAAAGAAAAATACTGAAGGCAACTGTGCAGTCAATAGGAAGATGCCTTTGGACTTCACCAAGCTTATAAGAGGGGGAAGCAGTGCTGCAGGGGGTCAGACAGCTCAATGACAACCCAGTTAATATAAAAGTGTACACATAGTTATGTCATAAAATACAAGGGCAACATGGAACACTAAGATAGAAAAAGTTTGCACTAGAGCGGGGGTGTAAAACATATATTGCATTATACATATGTCGGGGCCGAGGGGCTGTGGCCAGCAGCCCGGGCACGTGGGCCAGGGAAAGTGGTCGGCACGGCGAACTAGAATTAGGCACTGACGCGTAGAGGTTGATTAAAGATTATTTTACTTACACCGTAGGTGGTTGCGGTGCAGGCAGGAAAACTTTCTTGAGTTGCAGTTACAAAATGAAAACAAAACTCGAACAAGACCCGTAGAAAACTCGAGCCTCTTAAAACAACCTGGACAGAGCTCTGGATACACACACACAAGTTTGCTAGGCTCCGTGGACCGACTGAAAGCGCGCAGGGAAGGGTACGTCGAGGGATCAGGCGGCGACAGGGAGAGGCTAGAGGTTGATCAGGCCCCTGTATCCTCTTTTAAGGCACACGCAGAGTTTGTTAGGCTCCACAGCGCGCTTAGAGTTCTTCACGAGATGAATGTGAAGTTCTCCTCCAACTTGGGCGGAAACTGCTCAAGCCTCTTATATGGCTAGCAAGCCAATCGCTAGCTGCCACGTGGAAATAATTTAGAAACAGCCAATAGTGGGAAACAAATTTACATACGGGTGGCGGGAACTCCTTTGCACCGGGGTTTTCTCTATGCAGCTGAGAATTGCACCGTGCAAAGAAAGCTCCATGTGGCGGGAAATAATTCTGCAGTGCCGAAGCACACACAAAATCATACCCTTTGGGTCATGACATCCCCCCTTGCTGAAGGCACAGCTGAATTATACCACATGCTTGTCACTCGGGTTGCCAGTAGCTCTTATAACGGGTCGTTGAACTAAACGGGTAAACACAAAATCAGCTAACATAAGAAGTTCGTCCTCCAGGGATCGAATTAAATAATAGCCAGCACAAATACATACACACATAACCAGATTCATAACAAAAAATTGCACGATCAGGGCTTCAGTGGGTGTCATGGCGAAGTCGCGCGTCAAGCCCTCGCTTCTGCCGATGATGTTATCCTTCTTGGGGCTTCTCTCCGCCACGCACTCTGAGTTCCGGATCTGTGAAAAGAATTCTCTTAAAACAGTTATTTCACTAATATTTACAAAAACCCGCACACAATAGGGCGGTTAGTTAAACGCACTACCACTTCCCCAAAACATATAATACAGGTGTTTAAACATGGCTAGAGTGGAGCCAACTCTCTCTTGCATGATCAACTGGATGAAATCGTCGAGGAGCCATCGTCTAGCTCTTCCAGATAATGAAAACCTAACTCATAGGCCAGTTGCCGTTGGCCTACATCCCCTAGAATCCGAAGTTGCCACTTATTGAGTCCAGAACGCTGTAGGAGAAATCCAAACATGTATCGCTCCTCTGGTGTTCTCTGTGGCAATGATGGAAGATCGGATTCGTGATGTCTTGCGCCTTGAGCCTCGGTCAGGTGTCGACGTTCCCGATCACTGGATATTCTTGGCTCCATCAGGATACGCAGTTGTGACAATTGATGAAGAAGATTACTCACAGGTTGGTTAACCTTTGGGTTAAGCAGAATCGGGAGGACAGCGATGTTCTTTCGCCCATAAACCTCAAGACAACTATCTATGCTGTGAATGGTCACTGGAACGGTTCCAGGATTTCGTAGATGACGGTGAGGCCATGGTCTTATTCGCTAGAGTGATGTCAGTCCTAGTGCACATGCTCTGGGGTTCCAGGCACAGTACGAGACTCTGATAATCGCTAGCATGAGTTGCTCTGTGCCAGTATGTTCTGGCCGTCCGTCATGCCATGCGTGGGCTTTTTGACCGATCAGTCCTGCAACAAGCGTTGGCAGTGGAATAGGCCAGTGAACGTTGAACGCCGCCATGTCAATGTCAGTGATGTGTCCTCTACTCCACGAAGCTTGTCTGACCAAGAAGCTTGCTTCTTCCTGGTTCAGCAGGTCGGACCCAAGTTCCACGACCAAACGTCCCAACCATACAGCTAGAGTTTCTTCAGGTTGGATTCTTGATTCTCTGCACAAATCCTGCAGTTCAGTTCTGGTGCGAGCGTAATAGGTAGTAGCAACTCGGCTGGTTGTTGCTACAGGTTGAACTGCTGCTGTGGGAGTCATCGCTGCTGTTATTGCTTCAGGCAGGAGGGGCGGATGCACTCCTCCGCTCGATTCTCCCTTCCGTCGGCAAGAAGGCGTGGTCGCCGGAAGCAACGCTGCGTCGGTTGAACTCTCGTGAGTTCCTCTGAAGCTTCACCCTTCTCTTCCGGTTCTTCCACGCGGTCTCCCTCTTGCTCGGAGCCATCTTGGCATGGCGTCTCAAGATTTTCTTTCGCAGCCGCCTCTTTGACCACTTGAACGGCCATACGCAGCTGGGCTTTTAAACTTAAATTTTTTTGCGTTAAATCACTTACTGTACGGAAAGTTGCAGTTAACATTCCCCCCTTGTCGTATCTCGGGGCCACCCTCTCATCTGCGGTGCGTTCCTCCGTCTCCAGATCTTCGCAGAGCTCGGATGGAAGCTTGCAACCCCTCAATCTAGACGCCATCATAAAGGGGGTGAACCGGTCGATCGGCACCAGTTCTTCACTCTCCTGAGCACATCTTAGGCAATGGGCACGCTCCCGGGTGAGGGTTGGGTTTACTGCGCCTGCCGGGCTGACTCTGGTGAGGGACACAGTGTCGAGGGGCCTAAACAGGACCCGCTCATCATTCATTATACACCCGAATGCCGCGGGGTGAAGATACACTTCCCTCTCTTTTGGGGCTCCGTCTTCGGAAGCTCCCTCTTCTCCCTTCGGTGAAAGGCGTCCGCTGATAAACCTTTCACCCATTCCGCCTGCCTGGTGGTAAGCGATATGCGCCTCCAGTTCCACAACGCTTGCTACGTCGCGTTTCCCACTTCGCCAAGGGCAGTTCTCAACTAATTCTAGTTCTATCATGCTTTCCCCGTATCCCATCCTCGTTGCCATGTCGGGGCCGAGGGGCTGTGGCCAGCAGCCCGGGCACGTGGGCCGGGGAAAGTGGTCGGCACGGTGAACTAGAATTAGGCACTGACGCATAGAGGTTGATTAAAGATTATTTTACTTACACCGTAGGTGGTTGCGGTGCAGGCAGAAAAACATTCTTGAGTTGCAATTACAAAATGAAAACAAAACTCGAACAAGACCCGTAGAAAACTCGAGCCTCTTAAAACAACCTGGACAGAGCTCTGGATACACACACACAAGTTTGCTAGGCTCCGTGGACCGACTGAAAGCGTGCAGGGAAGGGTACGTCGAGGGATCAGGCGGCGACAGGGAGAGGCTAGAGGTTGATCAGGCCCCTGTATCCTCTTTTAAGGCACACGCGGAGTTTGTTAGGCTCCACAGCGCGCTTAGAGTTCTTCACGAGATGGATATGAAGTTCTCCTCCTCCAACTTGGGCGGAAACTGCTCAAGCCTCTTATACGGCTAGCAAGCCAATCGCTAGCCGCCACATGGGAATAATTTAGAAACAGCCAATAGTGGGAAACAAATTTACATACGGGTGGCGGGAACTCCTTTGCACCGGGGTTTTCTCTATGCAACTGAGAATTGCACCGTGCAAAGAAAGCTCCATGTGGCGGGAAATAATTCTGCAGTGCCGAAGCGCGCACAAAATCATACCCTTTGGGTCATGACAACATATACATATAAAATATTTCTAAAATCATCCTTACCTTCACACACACACACACACACACACACACACACACACACACACACACACACGTTATGTGACTGGCAACTTCAGTAACCACGAGGAAAAAAAATTAAAACAAAAACAAACAAACAAAGAAAAATATATATTTATTTCTGAGCAGCACTCTCTACCATGTCATTTACACCCCTTTGTTCAGTAGGGCCCATGGAAAACAGAAATAAAGTGAAACGTGTGCCATGTTTATCCATGCATAGTAGTGACAGCAGACCATAGTACAGAGATGACAGATTAGCAAACTGTGAACACAGCAAAGGGCAAATGTCAGTTCCCAGACAAAGGGCAGGGAGGCCCAGGGCATGGGAATATGCAGGAGATGACACAGACACAATCTTTAGCCTTCCTAAGGAATGTGGGTATCATAGTATTGGACAACTGCTATGTAGTATGTATGTCAGCATTGCTACTTGCATAGAGCTTGATGGATGTGCCTGTTGCGCTGAGTGTGCTCCTGTCTCTGGTGTTTTTGGTTCAGGAATGTATGCTGCTGTTTAGCCCAATGATGAATTATGGGATGTGTGTTCCTGTTAGAAACTGGATTTCTTGTGTGTGATATAAGCTTGGTGGCAATATGGTTTCAGTATATACTGATTATACTGATTGTATAGCACTGTATTTTGGACATTGCCTAGGTTTCTTTACAGAGGTGTCAAACTACTTTGTGCCCAGGGCTGGATCCAGACTACAAGGCTCCTTGCAGGCTGATGGTGGTGGTGGAGGTAGCTGCTCTGGCAGTGGCTGTCTGTGCTGGAGCTGGAGCCAGGAGCTGCCATCGCTACCATGTGCCCTATGTTAAAGCCAGAGTTGCTGCCACTGCCACATGCCCCATGCCCCAGCAGTAGTACTGGCTCCACCATGGGGTGGTAGTTTGGTTGGCAGCCAAAGAGTTAGGACAGTGGCAGTAGCAATGGGCAAAGTGGCTAAAGGGCAAGTGAAGCTGTCTGAGTCCTTGCTTACCTTCTTGCAAACTGATTTCCATGTGCCCTGTGGCCCAGTGTCAGGCTACGCCCTCTGGCCCGGCCCTCCAACTTCCAATGGGAGGGCTGTTTGTGAGGCAAAAAAGTGCATGTGATATGCAAGTAAATATGGTATATTTAGTCTATCTCTAAACATGTATGTTCTCCCCTGCATGTGTACGTACTACCTTCCTGAGCATGTAGAAGAACATCAACCGAAGAAGCATCCAATAAGCAGTCATAATACATAAACAGCTCTATTGAGACCCTTGCAAAAGCAGTATAACAGAAACAAGAACAATGCATTATGGCTGCAGTTTTTGGAACGGCTCAAGCACTTATAGCTGGGGACAGATTGTCAAAGGAATTCAACATACTGGGTACAGAGATTCTTTGAAAACCTTGTTCAGTCTATGCAGAGAATGAGTCACCATATAATTATATAACATAAAAAACAGAACTATTTTACATAGCTCTTGAGTTCTACTTGCTATGCAACAGCTCTTCCAGACTCCATTTCTCATTATTGACTCTTAAAGGTATTTGCTTCAGGAAGAAGAATGATATTTTCTTCCCAAGTCCATTTGTTTTATATGACAATAGAATATTTTTTTATCTTCTTAAGGGCATATTATTCAGAAAATTGACACTTGGTTACTTTCTGGCAATACACATAGATATATTGGCATTTTTAGAGTAAAAGTATTAGACATTAAATTAGAAGTTCCAGGGGAAGACACATTGGAACAAAAACAAAACTTTGGATTATTACTGTTATTTGAAGAAGTTATAATCTGTCAAAAGAGGGTTGATTATTGGCCAATGAGACCAGATCACTTTCCATGCCATGCCCAGGGTCAAAGTCAGATTAGCAGGTTTCAAGGAAATCTAGAGCCTGAGTATTGACAGAGTCATCTCATGTTCTTCTCAATACCCCTCCCTAAAATGACAAAGTAACCACATGATGATTATTGACAAGTATTTGTACAAGTATCTGTATTTGTACAGAAAGGACAGGGTAGGGAAAAAAGGGGGAGGGGTTGCGCTCTATGTCAATGAGCAATATACGCCAACCCTCATCAAGACGGAATCCAAGGATGAAGAAGTAGAAGGATTGTGGGTTAGGCTACATGGGGGGCAAGGAGAAAGGGATTTGGTGGTAGGGGTCTGCTACAGACCCCCACATCAAGGGGAAGAAATAGATGCGGGGCTCCTGAGGCAGCTCTCAGAGACCATAAAAGTTAAAGAGGCAGTAGTCATGGGGGACCTAAACTACCCAGACATCTGCTGGGAGACACAGACGGCAAAGTCCCACTGCTCACACAGGTTTCTAACCTGTGCACAGGACCTCCACCTGACACAGGAGGTACACGGTCCCACTAGGGGGAATGCCATACTGGATCTGGTATTGGCAATGGGGGATGACATGGTAGGGGACCTACAGATTGGTAGCCATGTGGGGGACAGCGATCACCTAATAATAGAATTCACCATAAGACGTCGAGTGGGTAAGGTAACTAGTAGGGTGAAAGTACTAGACTTTAGGAAAGCTGATTTAAATGAACTCAGGCGATTAGTCAAGGACGCACTGCAGAGTAGGAGTTTTGAAATGATGGGAGCCCAAGAAGGGTGGCTGTGCCTTAAGGAAACGATCCTTCGGGCACAAAGCGAGACAATCCCCATGCGGGGTAAAAGAGGGAAAGGGGCCAGGAGGCTTCCCTGGCTGACCGCAGAAATCCAGGGCAGCCTAAGGGCCAAAAGGGGAGCACACAAAAAGTGGAAACAAGGAGAGATCACCAAAGATGAATATACCTCCTCTGCTCGTGCTTGTAGGGAGGCAGTTAGACGGGCCAAAGCTACCATGGAGCTGAGGATGGCATCCCAAGTAAAGGACAACAAGAAATTGTTTTTTAGATATATAGGGAGTAAAAGGAAGGCCCAGGGAGGAATAGGACCCCTGCTAAATGGGCAGAAACAATTGGTGACAGACAGAGGGGACAAGGCTGAACTCCTCAACGAGTTCTTTGCCTCAGTGTTCCTAAGCGAGGGACACAACAAGTCTCTCACTGGGGTTGTAGAGAGGCAGCAGCAAGGCGCCACACTTCCATGCGTAGACCCTGAGATGGTGCAGAGTCACTTGGAAGAACTGGATGCCTTTAAGTTGGCAGGCCTGGATGAGCTCCATCCGAGGGTGCTAAAGGCACTGGCCGACATCATTGCAGAGCCACTGGCGGGAATATTCGAATGCTCGTGGCGCACAGGCCAAGTCCCGGAGGACTGGAAAAGGGCCAATGTGGTCCCCATTTTCAAAAAGGGGAGGAAGGAGGACACGGGCAACTATAGCCGAGTCAGTCTCACCTCCATCCTTGGCAAAGTCTTTGAAAAAATTATCAAGGCTCACATATGCGAGAGCCCGGCAGGACAAATTATGCTGAGGGGAAACCAGCATGGGTTCGTGGCAGGCAGATCGTGCCTGACCAGTCTAGTCTCTTTTTATGACCAGGTTACGAAACGCCTGGACACAGGAGGAGGGATGGATGTCGTATACTTAGACTTCAGGAAGGTCTTCAATACGGTATCCCACCCCATACTGGTGAACAAGTCTAGAGGCTGTGTGGAGCCTGTGTCTAGCTCCGCCTGGCCTATCGGGGTGTTGCCCCTCCCCTCAACTCGCCTGCCACGACTTGGATGTAATCAATTACCTTTAGAGGGGTCTACAGTGGAGAACTTTATCCTGGGTGGGGCCTCCTGATAGACGGTGTTACTCACGGTTGAGTGACGCGGTGGTCCACGGGGCTCCGCCTCCCCTACACCCCTTCCACACGCCAACTGCTGGGTGATGCGTTCCAGATGTTTCCAGGCCCTGTATGACGGCCTCAGACCGGGTCCCCGGTTCCCGGTCGTTCTCCCTCCTGCTGGGAGTGATTCCTCCTTCCTCCCTTCTTACAGAAAATACTCCTCCAAATCAGGAGGAGCTGGTGGGTGCTCCCCCTGGTTCCAGGTCCCTCCTGGAGCCTCCGCTGTCTCCCCTCTCCTACCGGCAGCAGAGCGCTCCCCTGCCTCCTGAGCGTCGGCCGCTTCAGGATACTGAGAGAGTGCCTCGGCTTGCACTCTCTGACCGCCTTTCACTCTGCTGTTCGCGAAAGGTGTACAGCTCTTAGATAAGCTGCCTGCTTGAGACCCGCAGGCTGGGTCCTCTCCGCTCTGTGCAAGAGCCCACAGCACGGGCTGCCTGCCCGTACTCTCTCTCCCTGGCTCCCCCTCTCTCCCTGTCCTGCTGGCGTTTTTAAACCTTCCCGCCGCAGCTGCTACGGCCGCTGGGATTGGCTCAGCTGTTCGCCGTGCCGGGAACAGCTGTTGCCAGAACCGGCGTAATGGCGGTTCGCGCGGCTGCAGCCGCGGATGTGGCTCCTCTTCCCGCTGCTCTTCAGCCGGTACGTATGCCCCTCTGGGGGCTTTCTCTTGGGGTCTGGGGTCTGTGGGTCCTCCCTTCTCTCCCTCACTAGCCTGTGGGGGCACTTCGCTGCCACAGGCTGTGACTTGGATGACTACACAGTCCGGTGGGTGGCGAATTGGCTGGAGGGTCGCACCCAGAGAGTCGTGGTGGATGGGTTGGCTTCGACCTGGAAGGGTGTGGGCAGTGGGGTCCCACAGGGCTCGGTCCTTGGACCGATACTCTTTAATGTCTTCGTCAGCGACTTGGACGAGGGAGTGAAATGTACTCTGTCCAAGTTTGCAGATGACACAAAGCTATGGGAAGAAGTGGACACGCTGGAGGGCAGGGAACAGCTGCAAGCAGACCTAGACAGGTTGGACAAGTGGGCAGAAAACAACAGAATGCAGTTCAACAAGGAGAAATGCAAAGTGCTGTACCTAGGGAGGAAAAATGTCCAGCACACCTACAGCCTAGGGAATGACCTGCTGGGTGGCACGGAAGTGGAAAGGGATCTTGGAGTCCTAGTGGACTCCAAGATGAACATGAGTCGGCAGTGTGACGAAGCCATCAGAAAAGCCAATGGCACTTTATCGTGCATCAGCAGATGCATGACGAATAGGTCCAAGAAGGTGATACTTCCCCTTTATTGGGCACTGGTCAGACCGCAGTTGGAGTACTGCGTGCAATTCTGGGCACCACAATTCAAGAGGGATGCGGATAACCTGGAGAGGGTCCAGAGAAGGGCCACTTGTATGGTTAAGGGCCTGCAGACCAAGCCCTATGAGGAGAGACTAGAGAAACTGGACCTTTTCAGCCTCCGCAAGAGAAGGTTGAGAGGCGACCTTGTGGCTGCCTATAAGTTCATCACGGGGGCACAGAAGGGAATTGGTGAGGTTTTATTCACCAAGGCGCCCCCCGGGAGTTACAAGAAATAATGGCCACAAGGTAGCAGAGAGCAGATTTAGATTGGACATTAGGAGGAACTTCTTCACAGAGTGGCCAAGGTCTGGAACGGTCTCCCAAGGGAGGTGGTGCTCTCCCTTACCTTGGGGGTCTTCAAGAGGAGGTTAGATAACCATCTAGCTGAGGTCATCTAGACCCAGCACTCTTTCCTGCCTATGCAGGGGGTCGGACTCAATGATCTATTGAGGTCCCTTCCGACCCTAACATCTATGAATCTATGAATCTGTAAGTTTCTCTGCATCTAGAGAATGCCCAACATGGAGCACTTTTTAGTGACAGCCCAACAGAAGGCTGAGAGGGGATCTGGTGGCTGTCCATAAACTTACCAGGGGGGACCTGCGGGGAATGGGAGAGGTCCTGTTCCCCTGAGCAGTACCTGGAGTAACTAGGAATAACAGCTACAAGTTGAGTGAGAGTAGGTTCAGGCTAGATATCAGGAGGCACTACTTCACAGTCAGGGTGGCTAGGATCTGGAACCAACTTCCAAGGGAAGTGGTGCTCGCTGCTACCCTGGGGCTCTTCAAAAGGAGGGTAGATAATCACCTAGCCAGGGTCGTTTGACCCCAGCACTCTTTCCTGGCCATGGCAGGGGGTCAGACTTGATGATCTGCTCAGGTCCCTTCTGACCCTATCAACTATGAAACTATGAAACAGCAGCTTCAAGAAATTCAGCTTGATTTGGCTTATGAATCCTGATAATTATTTTCTAATAACGGGCCAAATTTAACACAAGTTAAATTTCAGCCAACAAAAAACATGACGTAAGTTTTTGTGTCATGACCTGAATATTCTGAGTACTTCTAGGATCAATATAAGTTATATTAACTGCAATTCAAACAGAGACAATTTTACAACCTTTTTCCTCTGTGTAAGAGACAGTCTGGTCTGAATTTGAGAATTTTTTTTTTTTATGAAGTAGGTTGAAATATACTCACAAGACCCTGAGCTAACCTGCAGTGGAAGAAATATCGTCATTCACTTGGTTATTGAAATAATCATTAGTAAAAATCAGTCTTAATAACTCCCACCCTATAGTTGGAAAGGAGGTTTTTCATCCTCTCTGGCAATTCTTGGGGAGATGGTGCCACAACAAGAGTCTCCAGTTAGTAAAAAAAACAACAAAAAACCCCCAAAGCTTTTCCTCCACAGCATTAAAGGCTCCTTGCTCACCAAAAAGACTGGACTTCAAGAAACCATTAGGAACATTCAACAATACTAAGACCAAAATCTCTGCCTATTTAAATAATCCACAGTATCCACTCCTCTCATTCATCTTGACTAAATGTTTTCTTTGCAGAGATGTTGAGCTACAGCTTTCAGCTATGTTCTTCTTAAGGAGACATTTCCTCACTAGCAGTTCAAATGCAGCATTGGCTGGCTTACTCGCTGGCTGACTACAAATCAGTTTCTCTTTCCCTATAGTCTCCAAATGGAATCTCATTATGTCTCCAGAATAAGTCATATGAATTTAGATCTTGCTTTCAGTTACAATGCTGTAAATTGTAAATACAGTGATTTCAAACCCCTACTGCTTCTCTACCTTCCTCCTCCCCCCACACACATAGTAGAAGAATTACAGGAAAATTCCATGAGCTACAGCTCACAGGCTTTCCACTCTGCTGAGTTCAAACAGTCCTTATAGGAGAGAATTGGGTGCCTATTCATTTTCAAGGCACACATATAATACTGTAATAATAATGCAAATGAAATCAGAGATTAGCTAATGTCCTATCCTTAACTTAAAAAAGAAGAAAAAAGTTAAAAGAATGAAATAGCCCAGTTTCTCTATTTATACAGAAAGAAAGAGCAGAAATAACAGTATCCCATATACCAAAGAAGAAAAAAATCACAGCAGTAAAAGCAGAATATATGTCTGTGCAATTTAGCCAAAAAAATAAAATCCGTTTTCTTTAAATGTTAACGGAAAAACACTATGTCCTTTCAACTGCCTATTTTGTAGAGGAAAATTTTAAACATTGCACCCCAAAATCAGATGTTTCTTAATTCTCAAAGGCCCAAAATAAAGGAAAGGAAAATAGATCAAGAGATAATTAGTGCCCTAAGATTTCAAAAGTATTTGACAGTGATTCCAGTTAGTGTCTTCCTTTGTGGAATTTAAAAGGCTTTTAACCATGGAAGCAGGAAAATAATACTAAAAATCTCTGACTTTCAGTCAGAATATCTATTATGGCTGAATTCTGGAAAAAACAAGTAGTGAATAGCAACTTCAAGAAGCAGACATCTTGCCACAAGCCTTGTTACAACGTGGGGCTATGAATAGCTTAGTTGTGATAACCTACCTTTTCCCTTCTTCACAGGTTTTGTTATTACATTTAGAATCCCTGCTACAATTAAGCTGTTTCAGACTGTGCCTATAACAGAGCACAATTACATCTGAACTATAAACAACCCCTTGCATGTATCTCTGCCAGAAGCGTAACTAGTGATTTTGGTTTCTTGGGTAGAGATGTTGTCAAGTGCCAGAAAACAGGGGTGCAAAGTGCTGTGGGGTGGTGCTGCCTCCCCACCACCAATGCCTCTACATTGGTGCCTGGGGCTAGTGCCTTACTTGCCTTACTCACCCCACCCTACTTATGTTATGTTTTCAAGCAATCTAATTTGTGTGCAGTTTTTTTTATTTGCCAGTTTATTAGATAATCATGCAGAAGAGACCCAATCACATGTCCTTTGAAATCAATGGGAGGTTTGTGATTGACCTAACAAGTCTAGGCTCCTTATTAAAGCACTGTCTTGGGACTTGGGTGTTTTATGCTTTATGCCTGGCTCTGTGTTGAGGTTCCTATGTAAAATCATTCGGGACCTGATCCAATGTCCTCTAGTTAGTAGAAGTCTCTCTTTTGAATTCAGCAGCTTTGTACCAGGCCTTTAGTGTTAGATTAAACATTTATTCCTAACCCTGTGTGAACCTAGCTGTGCTGCCTATGGGAAAGACTTACCCATTTCAGAGGGTCAGTTTCCTTGGTCCTGGGAGACAGCAATCTACTACTGGCCTGGACAGTGACCGTCTCAACTTCTGTGTTGGCTCAGTGGAACTGGGTAGACCCTAACCAACAGAATTATAGCTCTTCCTATTTTTGATTTTCTCCACGCATATTTACCCCCTTCCCTCTCCTGCCCCCACTGCCATCCAGGATGCAGGGGGAGCAGAACGACTGCCCTGGGTGCCAAAGTGAAGAGGCGCTAACAGGCGCTGCCCAGCCTGGGTGGGGTGCCAGACACAGCTGCAAGCAGATCATTTGGGGAGCACAGGGACAGGGAAAGGGTGACTTCCACTGCTGTGTGCACTCCTGAGCAAGCAAGGGGGGTATGTGCCCCCCAGATCTGTGTGCAGGGCAAGGGCAGGTTGCCACTGTGGGCTTTGGCCTGGGCACTATACTTCATCGCTATGGCACTGCCTGCCCCTCACCCTAAACCACAAGTGGACTAAGCATTCAATGGCTGCCTCCATAAAAGAAGTTGCACAGGGGAATATGGAGGGCTACTATCCCCTTATGCCCCTTTATCCATGGCTAGGTCACGACCTCTTTGCTTAATTTGCCCATTTGAAAAATGTGGATAATTATATATTTCCCAACTTCTAAAAGAATGTTATGAGGATAAAGGATTCATTTCTGAGAACCAATCAGATATAACCATGGTGGAGTTCACTAGAAAGGCAGTCTTCAACAGGAGCAGGAACAGACTGAAGTATATATTTCCACTAAATCCTACAATTTACCTTGGGCTGCATGGGTGACTGGTGCTTCCTGAGTTTGGTGGGGCATCTGCAGAAGCCAGCAGCAGTGGCAGAGGTGATGGTGGTGGGGACAGAGCTGGCGAGCACCCTCAGACACTGGCGGGAGTGTTGGCAGTGGGGATGGAGTTGGCGAGCACCCGCAGATGCCGGTGGTGGTAGTGGGGACAGAGCTGCCAAGTACCTGCAGAGACTGGCTTTGGCATTGGCAGCGGGGACGGCCCTGTCAAGGGGGGCACATGCCCCCCCATGCTTCACCTACCAGTCACCTATGTTGGGCTGGTTACATACCAACCAAAACACATACAAATAAATTGAAATACAACTCTTTCTAAATAAGAAAGTTCATAAAGCAAACTATTTTGTTGTCACAATAGGTATAACTATGGCTTATAAAAAGACACATTTTCTTTCAAAATATTAAAAACCTTTCTCATAAAACTCTCCTTAGCACACTTCTGAATCTCCACTGATTTTTCTAAAGGACTGACATTTTTTTATGGTATCCCTCTAGATCTCAGTCTGTCCCAGCAGACCATCACATGAACACTCAGCTCTATAAGTCAGTTCTGACTCAGTGGGAACAGTAATAATATATTTGTCTTATATTCTGAAAAACCTATTTAACATTCTATCTCCCCCTAGTCCAGATACTTCTAGTGCAGGGGTGGGCAATTATTTTGGGTGGAGGGCCACTTACCAAGTTTTGGCAAGCTGTCGAGGACCACATGGGTATCCCTGCCCCTTGACAGGTGTTCTGCCCCCTGGTCACTATCTTGTGACTGGAAGTCCCACCCCCTGACCCCTGACCTTTGCCACCAGAAGTCTCTCCCCTTGTCCCTGGAAGTACTCCTTTCAGCAAGGGGTTTTGCTGTCTCAGAACCAAAAAAATACCAAATTATGATCTAAAAAGCAAATACCTACAACATTCATTAATTTGATTTCAAAAAATAATTTTGTCCTGATTTACATGTGTTTGTGTAGTATACACAGAGATGATTGCACAATAGCTAAAATGAAATCTTACTCTTGTATATTGGGGGGGGGATGGGGGACCTGCAGGGGTGAGTATAGATTTGTGGGGGGCTGATGGTGTGTGGGATGTGGGGGAGGGTGTATCTGTGGGGGGTGGATAGGTGTGGGGGAGGTATGTGTGGGGTGAGGGAGCGTGTGTGTGTGGATATGTGGGTGTGAGTGGGTATGGGGTTTGGAGGCGCTGTTTGTGGAGGGAGGGTGGCTGGGGTGTGTGAGGGGCTGTGCATGTATGGCAGTGTGAGGAGGGGTGTGTATGCATGTGTATCATGGGATGTATGTATGGGACTCACCCAACTAACACACCCACATGCACACACACCCGGTACCAGCGCGTGCCCAATGCTCCCATGGTCTGGTGGTGCAACTGGGAGCCAGGTGGTGCTAGAGCACTGCACAGGCAGGGAAGTAGGGAAATGGCTGGGGGTGGGGCAGGGCTGGGCTCCTGGGTCCTACTGCCTCTGGCTCCTGTCATCTTTTACAGGCAACCAGGAGCAGATAAATAGTAATTTTCTAAATTTTTTAGGTGCCCTGTGGGCTGGATAGAAGGGCCTGGCAGGCCAGATGTAGCCCACGGGCTGCATTTTGTCTGCCCCGTTCTAGTAGGTCTGCATTATTATTTTTATTAATCTAAGGCTTACAAAGTTTCAAAAACAGATCTATAGTTAAACTTCACAGTCCTTGAGGATTAACTGCTTGGGACATAAGAATAATGTAACTAATAAAGGAGAAAAAAGTAATTATTGATTGCATGTGCTATAAAATGAATTTCATAAATTGTATAGGTGTTGTATATGTAGTCTATGTCAATTTATCACAATTCCAAATGCTAGTAGATCAGGTTAAAAGTCTGGATGGTTAATAAAGTATTATCTATCATGTAATACAGCAGTTGATGTTAATGGTTGTGTCCATTCCATTACTAGGCTGATTAGATATTTGGGTTGTTTATAGTGGATTTTATTTATTAATCATAATGTATTACTGTGCTAACCATGCTACCCAGATGAATAGTATTTAAAGGGTCAGTGTTATTGGTTTTAATGGTTACTGTTATTTAATCGGTGCTCCCTGAGTTACATGCTTAATATATATTATACGGTGGAGGCAGATCATTCAAGCAACATCATTTCACTGGCATCAATATGGGTTATTTGAGATTTTTTTTTTCTTATGTATTATCATACTTTTCAGTCTGCAGTGCCTAGACAAAGCACTATATGTATTAGCAGGCCAAGCTAAAGTTTATGAAGGAAAAATCCCTCAGTGTTTAATGGATGGAACAGAGCATGGAAATAATGGACAGAACAGTAGGAAATTTGTACTGTTTTAAATGCCTTACCGCTACTCATACCATCTGTCAGGCATTTCTTCATGAAATAAACAATTTTCAGAAATGTTTTTTTTGAAAATGCAAATTGTTATTTATTATTTAGTTCCAGGCATTTACATGGATCTGTTTTTCGAACCATTTCTGCATTAAGATATTTGTACATTGGCACATGCTTGCTTCCTTCACAAAAATGTTAAGGCTCAGAAATTAATAATCCCTCTTTAAAGCCAGTACTTAAGCATATGCTTAACCTTAAGCATTGGGAGATGCAGTAAATAGGGCCCCAGTTTAAGAAGGGATTTAACTATGTACCCGAATTGAAACATGTGGGCACTGACTAAGGAAAGCTGAAAATTATGAAACAATTCCTCAATACATCTTCTCTTCCTACCCAGCTTGATTTCTTCTTTGTCTCTCTTTTTTTTTTTTCTTTAATTTATGTTTTAACTTGTTCCTGTATTTCCTTCCTTGCTCTGTATACCAGGCATTCTCACTTTCTTGCTTGTCTTATGCTGTGTGTGGGACTGATCCAAAGCTAAAAAAAGTCTGCGCAGACAGCCTAGAGACTTTAAAGTGCTCTAAAACAGCCTCTTTATATGCTCTACTTGCACTGAACCTTATCACTGTACGGAAGTAACATCTATTTCTGCATGACCTCTAACAGCAATACCATCCTCTGTTCTTGAAAAGGCAGACCATGGTGCAGAAAAATGTATAAATATTGCTCTATAAATGGCTTTGAGGCAGCGTGAATTGTGATCCCAAAGTACTGGCCAAAGTTTAGGATCACCTGCTTGTTGATGTGGTAGAAATTCAGGGAGCCACTAGCAGGTTTGGGTGGGTGCCTGCAGACATGTGGGGAGGCTGCTTTGAAGCACAGTAATTACTGCTGGAGTGCGCTAACTAGTGTGCATCCAGGAGCCTCCACATCTCGTGTATCAGTGTCCCTGCACTTCAAAATGGTGGCGGGGACACTTTAACTAAAGCTTGTGGTTGTGGTCTCTATGTTTTTTGAAAAAAACATAAACATGAGACACAGACACTGCATCACCACCCCCAGAGCACATGTAAAACTTTGTTTTCTAATTCGAAAGCAACAATTTTACTGACTATTCTGCAGCACCAGACTTAAGTCAAACTCCATGGAACATGTTGTTTTCCCAGATTTTAGTATTCCTTTTGTTAGGGAATTTACCCATATCTAGAGAGAGGCCCTGGACAGACAAAACATTAAACCTTGGAGAATTTATTCTTGTAATAAATT
The DNA here is from genome assembly GCF_030867095.1 of Alligator mississippiensis. Taxonomy (NCBI): domain Eukaryota; kingdom Metazoa; phylum Chordata; order Crocodylia; family Alligatoridae; genus Alligator; species Alligator mississippiensis. The sequence continues at coordinate 123,479,007 of NC_081824.1, read as the reverse complement.
CACTTTCGGGGGGGGGAGGGGGGCTGTACAGTGTCTCTACTGATACAACGTCACACCTTATTTCCTTTTGTTTGACTGAAGCTGTATCTTGAGCGAATAGTTTCAATGATTTTTTTCACAATAATACCTCCTTTCATGTTATCTGTGCACTAAAAGATTTTTTTCATTGGTGCTTGTAGCCAAATTCGGTGCTCATTTGTGCTCTAGGCTATTCTTTGATTTAGGATGAATTGCACAGGTTGTAAGCCAAAACTACATTTAGTCCATAGGTCCAAATCCAATTCCACCTTTAGATGGCTAAGTAGCACTTATGCAGCTAAATGTCTGTGTCAGGTCATCAAATATATGGCTTCTAGGGCTAGTGGAGGGGGGGAGGGAGCTGTCACTGAATTTGGGGTGTTGGGGCCCCTTTGGGCATGGCAGTTGGTGGCAAGGGTGTAGTGAGGGCTGTATCAACACAGCCCTGCTTGCCTTGCTGTTACTTGCTTTGTCACTGCTCACCATGCTCACGCTCTGTAGCTGGCCCTTCCACTGCCTAGACTGGCACTGCCACTGGTAGAATAAGATTTACTCGTGCCATGGGCAAGCAGAAAATCGGAAGCCCCCCACCAGGTGTGGACAGGTTCCCACTGCGCCTGCCAGGGGGCTGCGGCTGAGCCCACCCGGCCTCCTCAACACATCTGGAGTGAGTCAGGGGGCATGAGGTGAAGATGGCCTGGGCCCCTCCATCTGGTAGGTATCATACAGCCAGAGCTGTGGTCCACCAACGCTGCGGGATGGGCCAGGGCCAGGGCCAGGGCTGGAGCCAGCTTGGAGGGGGCACGAGCTCCACCCCCAGCTGCTTGCCCCTCTGCCAGGCTGAGTGGGGTGGGGCTGTCCCATCCTATCCCAGTAGCGCTGATGTCAGTGACCGCCCAAAGACAGCAGTGAGGGGGAGCGGAGATGCCCATGGTACTTTCTGGCAGCAGACAGCCCCAGGAAGCCTTCGCTACCTGGTGGGAGCCCTGTGCCTGCCCCTAGCACCTGGACCCGTCCCTGGCCCTGGCCCGGCTGGAGGGGAGGAGGCATACACTGCATGACCCGGATGCCCACAGCCAGGATGCTCCCTTGGGCTGTGCTGCCCCTGGTGCCCCATGGGACCCCTGATTGGCAGGGGTCCCTGGGCTTGGGTTTGGGCCCCATGGGCCTGTGCTTTAATCTGCCCCTGTGTGCTGCCTATACCACTGCACTGCAGGGCTGGATCTGGCTATGTGAAGCTTCCACCACTCCCTCACAGCCAAATTTCCTGACCTGTGGGGATCCCCACGGGTTGAATGGGCTGGGAGTTGAGCACCCCTGAGAACAGTAAGAGTAACCCCCCTCACAGGAAGGTTTCAGGAGGAGAACGGATAAGCGTTGCACATGGATGATTTATGAACAGCATTCCTGCATTTATGCAGGGATTTGGGGCAAATGATCATTGAGGTTTCTTCCAACTCTGATTTTATGATTCTACGATACAATACAATACAATACTTGTTCCCATTTCCAAATAATAATAATTACATGAAATTAAAAAAAAAATAGAGACCACAACCACAAATACTAATGTACAATGAGCAATGTCACCTTATGTTTTTAGGTAGGGTTCCTTCCCTTGTCTTCAGTTCATCTATGTCAAATACTTTTCAAATAATACTAAGAATTTTTTAAAGTATATTAGCAGCCACCCATGGTATTAAAAAACACTTGATTTGTGCCAAACTGATAATTCCTTCATATAAAGGTCCCATATAAGTATCACTACATGCAGGAGAAAATACGCAGTTCTGCTGCACAGTAATGACCCAAGATTAGGTTGGGCAGTTTTTGAATAATGTCTGCATCCCTTCACAGGAATTACATTTACAGAAGTTTGACATCCCATCTGAAAGAGACACTCCAACAGCAAGGAACACAGTACCTAGGGCAATGGACCAATATTTATTTCTGAAGAAAGAGAGAGAGAGCCACACACTGTGTCATGCTTCCTGCATAATATGAGTTTTCCTCAGCGATTTCTCATCCTTGAGCTGATAAGCTTTGCTTACTTTGATATCTGATGAGCTTATAGCCTGTAGCAGCAGTTTGTCTATGTCGCCACTTTCAACATACAGGAAAGTAGAGGATATCTTTAATAATTATAAAGAAAAAACAAATCTTCATCTCAGAAAATGTCTATGTATATACATGCTTTTGTGTAAGTACACATACACCTCAACATACTGGTATAGTCTCTCAGTAGGTGGATGTCATAGTACAAAAATTAATATATAAAACTTATGACTCCTTTGAAAGTCTGCTTTAATAAAATTATCCTGAAAGGTACTGAGCACTCTGGCCTAATCTAACAAAGTACCAAAACATGTGTTTAGTCTGAGGCACAGAGGGTTTGTCATTAGGTCTACTCTTAAAGTAAAACACATCTCTAAGGCTTGAAATAGACATTGCGAAATGAAGCGGATCAGCTGTGCCAGGGTGTGTTCTGGCATGGCTGATCTGCTTCATTAGGCAAAACATATACCACTTGTTGTCCTGCCCATTGGTGCTGCAGGACAATGGGCGACGTATTATCCCAGGGTTTCAGCGGCCTGGTCCTGTGCACCCCAGGAATTCCCATGCAGGATCAGGCCCCTCAAGCCCTGGAAGTGCCTGTTTAGCATTTCTTGCTTAGATACCTATGCCCGGGCATCTCCAGGGCACGTTTCTGTACAGGGGAAAGTGGGAGTTTTCCGCTTACAGAGACATGCTTCCAGGGAACCCCAACTTTCCTCGTTTACAGAGATGCACCCTGGAGATTCCCCGGTTCATGTCTCTATAAACAGAGATGCCCCAACTTTCCCCACTTAAGGAGATGTACCCTAGAGCTCAACCCTGGGGAAATGTTGGGACTGGCGGCTTTTGAAATGACTGGTTTATAAAGGCCCTATCCATCTTCTGCTGACGTCAGTGAGAATCTCTGCAGATGGAGTTGGATCACATCCCAAGTGATACTGAATACAGTACTTCATTAGAGAAGTGCTAGCTACATTATGGTTTTCTACCATTTTAATATTTTAAAACTATTATTAAAATATGCAAGTTTAAACCATATTTTGCCCTTATATGTAGCAAATTGCTACTTACTGGCAAATGGTCATGTATTAATTGTTTAGAAATATGCTCTCTGAATATGATTAATGACTCACATCCCTTATATATTTTTTATTACAGCTGAATGGTATATGGATTACGAAATGCAAAACATATGTTGCACATCTAATTGGAGTTGCAATATGTTTAAAAAATTTCATGAAAACACCAAAAAAAGAATAAAATCTAATACAGAAGTTTTCTTTTATTAATATCTTACATTTATAAAGATGAGGTATTCAGAAAAAATACATTGGTGTATTAAAAATCAGAATTGGTCAATTCCTGAAAAAAAAACACATTTTTTTTTCCTAAATATTACATTTATTTAAATGTTTCTCTTTTCAGAGTGCTAGATGTAAAATTAATTTTGCAACTGTATCATATTTTCATTCTTGGAATGAAAAATGGGTTTAAGAAAGGATGAGCTTTTCATCAAAAGCTTCTGCTGAAAAATACTGGAAAAAAGAAAAAGGTTAAAAGGTTTTTTTCCCCACAAAAGTTTATATTTGGGGGGAAAAGACTATTTTCCTTGAAAATTTCAGACTGTTCTAGTACTGATATCTTTATTTCTCAGTAAAGCTGTTAGATATTTATATATTACAGACCAACCAAACTGTGAAGATTTACATGCTAAAGAAAGATGGTTGAAATTTGTTGAATTTTCAAAATGTAGCTGCAGGCTTATAATTAAATGTTTTTACCAGCTACTTAACGTTAAAAAAATGATACCGCTATACAATTATTTCATTTAAAATTTGAAACAAAAGTTCCTCATTTGTTAAATAGCGCTAATGCTGAAGTGTGACTACCTACTAAAATTTACAAATAACTGGGAACTTCAATGAACTGGAATTTACACGCTTAAGATTTGTGATTGTATTCATGAGCTGGATTTAAATAAGTGTCTTTGAAGTATCAGGTTCTCATAATCAAAACAATAGATCATCCAGTCTCAGAAATTGTAATCAAATTTATTTATGTGGAGGAAATATTTAAATTGTGGAGAGGAATTATCTTAATTATTTGTTTTAGACCTACTGTTGGCCCATGGACTTTAAAATATATATTATTTTATACTTGTCAGAAGGCCAGACAAGTAAAGATGATACTAATCATGATAAATTGTTGTTAAATGCACAGTATGTAACAATTTTTCAAGGTACTGGTTATATTCCAAAATGATACAATATATAAAGTAACTTAATAACATAAAATGTAGGTGGGCATAGAGACTTCTTTAGGTGTGTTTTAACAAGTTATGACAGCCCTGGGAGAGAGTTTTTTTTTGTAACTGTTCAACCAAATGATTAATTGAAGAAAGTGAACAAACAGACAACTACAGTCTGACATGAAATGAAGAAGGGATTCACCCATAAATACCTTCAATGTCAGCACATCAACATAGTCCCATAATGTACAGTGGTCCCATGTTTTTAGTTACAACGTTCTTTTTTAAAATTAGGTACACTAACCACTGTAAGGTATAACTTTTGTAGTATCCTTCAGAACAGAGATTTTTTATTTTAGTTTAAGCTGTATTACTGTTACAGGTAGTAGATTGAATCAGCCTGTATTATACTTGTTCATGTTTGCCTCCATGCTTCATTGGCTTTTGAGTTTACTAGTTTTCATGAACTAAGTGGTATGAAGTATTGAGAAGTGAATGAATGTGACAGAACCAAAGAAAGCCCTTCTGGGCAGAGAGTGACAGAGTCGTTCTGTAGGTGGCACACTTCCCCCTGTGTCAGGACTGAACCAGTGTACCAGCATAGTGTCAAAGGCCCTTGAACTGCTGGAAATATCAGGAGACACAAAACCAAAGTTCCAAACACTTGCAATTGTTAAGGATTTCATGTCATGTTTCACATGAGCAATAGTAATATGGCTAAATTCCAGTTTGGTTAATTTAATGCTTTCTGTCCAAATACCCCTGCTACTTATTTTACTATGGTACTCTTTATCACCTGCATTCAGATTGTCAGCTTCTGTTACTGTATGTTGTATTTCACCGTGAAGAGACATTAGAGATGCCTCAAACTCTCCTTACATGGGAACATAGGACTGGAACATGGGTCATCAAGTCAAGTTCCCTGTATTCACTAGTGATCATTTATCCAAGCCACCATTTCAAACTTTCTCTTACAACTACAACACACAGAACCCAAAACCTTTTCATTTGCTTTTTCTTCTTTTAAATTGAATTTGATATAAGAATGAAAGTGATCTGTTTAAGAAGACCCTGAATGAAAAGATGTGCCAGTAAGTTAAGCTTTTGGACAATGAAGTAATTTAATTGTTCCAGTTAAATAACTCAGATGCTGTTAAATCATACTATGCCTATGGCAAGCTCTTCATCTGTTCTAAGAAAAACTGAAAAATTGATTGAATATATTATGCAAAATAAATATAAGAGCTATTTCATTAAAGAAAGATGGAGAAGTAACCTATGCCTGCTAGCATATGGTGGTTGTTGACAAAGGAAAGTATTTTTAAATGCCTAAAAGTAAGAATTAAAAAAAAAATCTAAATATGATTCTGATATTAAAATTTATGATCAAAGACAAGCTGGAGGTAGCACTTAAGGGGTTCATTTATCTTAAATTAGAAGAGCACTTAATGGCTTGGCAAAGTTTGCAGGTAGCAGTATGTATTCTCTTAGCCAGCTTGCTAATTAGCTGTGAAAAAATTAAGAATAAAAATAATTTTTTTCCAAAATCTTTTCCAGGATTTGTGGGCCTTAAAAACTACTTCTCCCAGGACCTAATTACAATTTCAGAAAATTGCCCTTTCATTTTGTTCCTAGTTGCCATGTCAAATGGTGGTGTGTTACTATCAAGTATATACGTATACAGAACCAGTTCATTCTTACCCTGGAAATGTTTTAAAGACAGAAATTCATTTTTCAATGGAAAGCTCAGCGTAGCAAATAAACATTTCCTCAAGGAAATGATTCCATTAATTTTTTTGCCAGGCAAATAGCACACCCTTTCTACTATTGCCTCCTCCAGGTTTTTTATACGCTGTTGAAAGCTAAACACCTTCAGCTTTTGGGCTTTTTCACCTTGTTTGATATTTGTATGAGCTTGATGTAGTGTCTTCAGTAAAGAACTGTTTCATTGTGACTTCATCATGTTCTGTGGAAGAATCATGAAAAAACTTATATGAGGAAAGATTAGTCTTATTTATAGAAGAGAAAAGACAGGTAAGTGTGGATATGAGAGCTATGTAAAATAATGAATGGTATAGGGACTGGACCTCTTCTTTACCTTTCATTATACTACAAAAGCAAAGCAGCACTCAATCAAACTAAAAGCAACAAATTTAAAACTGATAAGAGCAGCATTTTTAAAAACATAATAAATAACTGACTGCCACAGGTATCCCCAAGGACATGAGTTTAAGAGGCTTAATAAAAAGATTAGATATTTATATAAACAAAAATATTCATTCTATCTGAGCCAGTAGTTATAAAAGCCATAGATGAAAAGTAGGGCTGGAAAAGACCTCTGGAGGTCATCTAGTCCAACCTCCTGCCTGAGGCAGGATCATCCCTATCCAATTCGTAATTTAAACTCCATGTAAGACTACTGTCAACCCTGATAGAACCCAGACATAAAACCCTAACCTGCCATAGGTAAAGCACGGGAATCACGTCAGTCAATGTCCTGCTCCTATACAAAGATGTCAATATATCCTCAAGGCATCCCAGGTAGAGGGTCATGTCCCCTGCTATAGTAGAAGACAAACCCTCCCACAGTCCATACCAATCTGACCATGGGGTAAAATTTCTTCCTGACCCCAAATGGGGTGAATGATTTGGCCTTCAGTGGAGGGGCAAGACCCCTTAGCCAGGAACCTCAGGCTTTGGTCCCAGCACAAATGTTGGCATATCCCAGTCAAACTCTCTGGCCTTGGCTGTAGTCAACACTGAATGCCTCTGAGGTAGGCTTAAAAACACCCAGACACATGTAGCAGAAAGGAGGGGCAAGAGAAACCAGCAAAGCCCAGAAGCTTGGGAAATACCCATAGTAGAACATAGGCATAGCTACACCTAAATCATCCCTGACCAGTGGCTGTCCAACTTCTTGAACACCTCCAGTGATGGAGAGTCCACAACTTCCCTAGGCAGTCTGTTCTACTGCCTCGCTCTTCTAACAGTGACGTTTTTCCTTCTATCCAGTCTAAACTTAATTTGCTGAAATTTCAAGCCCTTGGTCTGTACCCTCCTTTCTGCAGCAAGAGAGAAAAGCTGTTTTCCCTCTTTTTTATGGCAGCCCTTCAAGTAGTTGAAAGCTGCTATCTTGTCCCCCCCGTAAGTGTCTTTTCCACAAGCTGAATATGCCTAGCTCCTTCGGCCTCTCCTCGTATGACTTGCTTTCCAAGCCCTTTATCATCTTGGTTGCCCACCTCTGGACCCTCTCTAACTTCTCCACATATTTTAAAAAATGTGAAGTCCAGAACTGCACATAGTACTCCAGATGAGGCCTAACCAGTGCGGAGTAGAGTAGCTTCAGGTGCAAGACAGTGCCATGTCTTTCACCTGAGGCTTCTATTGATGTATCCCAAAACCACATTAACCTTTTCGAAGCTGCATTACATTGCAGACTCATATTGAGTCTGTGATCTACCAAGACTCCCAGATTCTTTTCCATAATGCTGCCATCCAGTCAGGTGTCAACAATTTTATATTTGTGTTTTTGATTATTCTTCTCGATGTGTAGCACCTTGCATTTGTTTGCATTGAATTTCTAGAGGCAGACTCTGATGAACTATATGGCAGGTAGAAAAAGAATGAGGGCATGACACACCCAAACGTGCACTCAATTGAAAGAAAAAAGAAGTATAAACACAAATGATATTAACAGCAAGCTTTTCAATTAACATTTGTTCATACACCTGGATTCTTGTGAATGAAAGGTTTAACATTTCATTATCAGTTTTCTAAACTATCCCGTCCATAAGAACACAATTAATGGAGCAATCATATTATTCCTCCAATTCTTTCTCCTTCTACTACAATGATGATGATAATTAATAACACTACTATTAATTTGCATCTCTCCCTTTTGAGACTGTCAGGAAGCTTTATACATTTGCATAAATTTAGCCTCACAATAACCATGTCGAACCAGATAAATATTGTCAAGTTTTTTTTTTACAGATAGAGAGATTGTTAAAGTCCCACTATTTCTGTAATAACTTCATGAGGAAGTAGGCCGGTTCTCAAGTGGACAGGGTAGAGAGGCAGAGAACAACTAATTATCCCCAATGAATGAATGTATTGTTTTAAAACTGTTTGTAATTTTCAAAAGAGTTGTTTAACATTTCAACTCAGTAGAAGGCATGAAGAAAAATAATTTAATATTTTCTATTATGTGGTTGTGGCAGCAACAGTAGTTTTCAAAACTGACAAATGTATATGCTTGTGGAGCCAATCATATTTTAAAACAAATGACTGTGTTTAGTAAATTGTGTGCCACCCCTTTATGTATTATTATCATTCACTGTATTTTATTTCTATCAGCAGGTATGATGTGCTACTAGGTGCTTTCCGGACAGACAAGAAGGAATGATCCTAGTGAGTCAGTGAAATTTATACTTGTCACAGTTGGAAATCTCACCCTTTGGAATGATCCTACTTCTAGTTTTGAACTTAGTTAAAACCAAAGTTTTGTTTGGAAACAGACCATGCTGTAGGGTGGACACTATTAAGTCATTTTTTGTGACAGCCAGGCTAGATGAGTGATTGCAGATGATCTGGTGATTCAGGCACTTCTTGCTACCTCTGAATAGAACTACAGGCAGTGGTTTAGAAAAACACCAAAACTGCCACAGCCCCTACCCACAATAACGGTCTCATAAGATCTCACCTCATGCAAGTTTTGCAGAGGAGACAGAAAAAGCTCTTGTATGTGGAACCAAGCAATTGGGTACAACTGACCTCTCTCTGCCTAAAGGGATCCTTCCCAAATTCAAGTTGTTCAGCCTGTCAAAACCTGCTTTGGGGGCTGAGCTGAAGAACATTATAGAACCAAAGTCTAAAGTCTCTAAACTCAGAGGTAACTTCAGTCTCTTCCATAGGACCCTTACTGTGTTTAACATTATTAATATACCTTATAAGTGTCACAACCCAAAGTTGTGATTTGTTGTTTGTGTGTGCTTCAGCAACGCTAAATTATGTTCCCATTAAAATTACAGTTTCCTTGCACGGTAGAGTTCTCTGCTGTGGGAGAGAACTCTGGTGCAACGGGGGATTTCCCGCCAATTTTCAGCTTCTTTGCATGGTGCATTTCTTTTGCATCTCAGAGATGCACGGTGCAAAGGAGTTCCCGCCATTTGTATTTAGATTCGCGCCACATTATTGGCCGGTTCTAAATGTAGGCATACGAGGCGGCTAGCTATTGGCTTGCTAGCCGTACAAAAGGCTTGGGTAGCTTCCGCCCAAGCTGGAGAGAGAGGAAAACTGGAGAGATACAGAACTCGCCAGGAGGAGGAGACTTTGCGCTGTGTGAAGATCTCCAAGCGATGTGGACCCTTGCGGACCCAACGCGCTTTTCTTAAGCAGGCAACAGAGGTTTAAACAGCCTCTAGCCTCTCCCCGTCGCTGAGCGCAATCCTAGACGTATCCCTATCCTATATGCCCAATTTTCGAAACCACGGAGTCTTAACAGCTCCGGGGGACCTGGGAACCGAACAAAACCCACGGAGATTCAGCCACTCCGTGAGGAAAGAATTGCCGAACCCGCGGAGCCTAAACCACTCCGGGGCCAAAGAACCGAGTTTGTCAGAGTCCTCCAACAAGGATTTAAGCAGAGCTGCACCTGGAAAACTGTCCAGCCTACACCGCAACCATCTTGGGTGTAAGTAAATAATCTTTTCAATCAACCACTACGCCTCCGTAACTAATTCTAGCTCGCGCGTACCTAACCGCCCCGCGGTTTTCTCCGACCCCGCGTGCCCGGGCTGCTGGCCACAGTCCGTGTGCGCAAAGACGGGCCCGGCTCGCCCCCGGCCCGCACATGGCGACGAGGATGGGATCAGGAGAAGACGCGCTAGAGCTAGAATTGGTTAAGAACTGCCCTTGGCGCGATAACCAACGCCAAGTGAAAAACTTTGAGGAACTGGAAGCGCATATCGCTTACCACCAGGCGGGCGGAACGGGTGAGAGATTTGTCAGCAGATGCCTGTCGCTGAAGGGAGAAGAGGGAGTCTCCAAAGACGGAGCCCCGAGAGAGGGAAGTGTATTTGCTCCCCGTGGCGTTCGGGTGTATAATGAGAGACGAGCGGGTCCTGTTCAGGCCCCTCGATACTGTGTCCCTCGCCGGACCCAATCCGGCAGGCGAAACAAACCCAACTTTCACCCGGGAGCGTGCCCGATGCCTACGATATGCTCGGGAGAGTGAAGAGCCGGAGTCGATCTGCCGGTTCCCTCCTCTCATGGTGGCTAGATTAAGGGGTTGCGAGCTACCATCCGAGCTCTGCGAAGACATGGAGAAGGAACGAGCCGCAAATGAGAGGGTGGCCCCGTGGTACAACAAGGGGGGAGAATGTAGTGCAACTTTTCATACTATAATGAATCTAATGCAAAAGAACTTAAGTTTGAAAACCCAGCTGCAGATGGCGATCCGAGCGGTCAAAGAAGCGGCTGAGAAAAAGGAGCCTGAAACGCCAGTCCAAGATGGCGCTGAGCAAGAGGGAGACCGCGTGGAAGAACCGGAAAAGAAGGATGGAGCTTCTGAAGAACCCGCGAGAGTTCAGTCAGCGACTCCGCCCATCGACGCAGCGTCGTCTCCGGCAACCCCGCCTAGCGACGCGGCGACGTCTCTGCCGACCACGCCTTCCTGCTGACGAAGGAGAGAGTCAAGCGGAGGAGTGCATCCGCCCCTCCTGCCTTAAGCAGTAACAGCAGCAGTAACCCCCATGGCAGCAGTTCAGCCTATAACAGCATCATCTCCCGAAGGAGCAGCTTATTCTACAACAACAACTAACCGAGTTGCTACCACCTATTATGCTCGCACCAGAGCTGAGTTGCAGGATTTATGTAGAGCATCAAAAATTCAACCTGAAGAGACTCTAGCTGTATGGTTAGGACTTTTAGTCATGGAACTTGGATCCGACCTGCTGAATCAAGAAGAAGCAAGCTCCCTAGTCAGACAAGCTTCGTGGAGTAGAGGACATGTCACCGACATCGACATGATAACAGTTAATACTCACTTGCCTATTCCACTACCCGCGCTTGTTGCAGGACTGATTAGTCAGAAAGCCCACGTGTGGCATGCAGGACGGCCAGAATATACCGGCACAGAGCATCTCATGCTGGCATTCATCAGCGTCTCGTACTGTGCTTGGAACCCGAGAGCATGTGCGCTGGGACTGACATCACTCCAGCGAATAAGACCATGGCCTCACCGTCACTTGTGAGATCCTGGAACCGTTCCACTAACCTCTCACAGTTTAGATAGTTGCCTCGAGATTTATGGGCAAAAGAACATTGTCGTCCTTCGGATTCTGCTCAGTCCAATGGTAAACCAACCCGTGAGTAATCTTCTTTGTCAGTTGCCACGACTGTGTATCCTGATGGAGCCAAGGTTGTCTCTTGATCGGGACTGTCGACACCCGACTGGACCTCAAGGCACCAGACGTCATGGATCCGATCTTCCACCACTGCCACCGAGAACCCTACAGGAGCGATACATGTTTGGATTTCTCCTACAGCGTTCCGGACTCAATAAGTGGCAGCTTTGGATTTTAGGAGACGCAGGCCAATGGCAATTGGCTTATGAGTTAGGTTTTCGTTATTTAGAAGAGCCAGATGATGGATCCTCAACGATTTCATCCAATTGAGCCATGGAAATTGTTTAAGTTTGTTGAATAAGCTCATTAATCTATTTTTTGAGAGCTTTCTGTTTACAGATCCGATATTCAGAGTACGTGGCGAGGAGGAGCCCTGAGAGGGATGACATCACCGAAAGAAGTGAGGGCCTGATGCGCGACTTTGCCATGACGCCCACTGAAGCCCTGATCATGCAATTTTGTTATGAATCAGATTATGTGTTTGTGTTGATTATTGTTTCTTGATTGTTATGTAACTTAATCCCAGGGCAGCGAATTTTATGTTTGTTTATTTGTTTGTTTGCTTGTCTGCTCGTTTGACAACTCATGACAAGGTTCTAGAGTGAAGATTATAGCATAATTTAGCTATGCTCTCAGCAAGGGGGGATGTCACAACCCAAAGTTGTGATTTGTTGTTTGTGTGTGCTTCGGCAACGCTAAATTATGTTCCCGTTAAAATTACAGTTTCCTTGCACGGTAGAGTTCTCTGCTGCGGGAGAGAACTCTGGTGCAACGGGGGATTTCCCGCCAATTTGCAGCTTCTTTGCATGGTGCATTTCTTTTGCATCTCAGAGATGCACGGTGCAAAGGAGTTCCCACCATTTGTATTTAGATTTGCGCCACATTATTGGCCGGTTCTAAATGTAGGCATACGAGGCGGCTAGCTATTGGCTTGCTAGTCATACAAAAGGCTTGGGTAGCTTCCACCCAAGCTGGAGAGAGAGGAAAACTGGAGAGATACAGAACTCGCCAGGAGGAGGAGACTTCGCGCTGTGTGAAGATCTCCAAGCGATGTGGACCCTTGCGGACCCAACGCGCCTTTCTTAAGCAGGCAACAGAGGTTTAAACAGCCTCTAGCCTCTCCGCGTCGCTGAGCGCAATCCTAGATGTATCCCTATCCTATATGCCCAATTTTCGAACCCACGGAGTCTTAACAGCTCCGGGGGACCTGGGAACCGAACAAAACCCACGGAGATTCAGCCACTCCGTGAGGAAAGAATTGCCGAACCCGCGGAGCCTAAACCACTCCGGGGCCAAAGAACCGAGTTTGTCAGAGTCCTCCAACGAGGATTTAAGCGGAGCTGCACCTGGAAACTGTCCAGCCTACACCGCGACCATCTTGGGTGTAAGTAAATAATCTTTTCAATCAACCACTATGCCTCCGTAACTAATTCTAGCTTGCGCGTACCTTACCGCCCCGCGGTTTTCTCCGGCCCCACGTGCCCGGGCTGCTGGTCACAGTCCGCGTGCGCAAAGACGGGCCCGGCTCACCCCTGGCCCGCACAATAAGTACCTTGTAGAATCAGAGACTAAAAAGAGTTTCAGAGGGCTGTGATTCAAATGCTACAGGGAGATCATGTCAAGAGCAGGATACAAAGTGAGACTTCTTTTGATGTCATCAACAGTAACTGAGTTTCCCTTCTTTTATGAAGCTATTACTGAGAACACTTACAGCTCACTCAGTCATTTTTGAATGAACATTTCTTTCTTTAAGATGATTTTGGGCCTCACTTATTACTGAAGTACCCAATCAGACCTATTTTCAGGGAGAAAGAAAATGAACTTTTGAAATGCTGCAAGCACCAGAAAAGGAGCAAGTGTCAGATCCCTAGGTCAGGAGTGCACTACTTCCCAGAAGGCCCTTCCAAGACACTGGCTTCAGTCCTTGGTGAAGTAGGATGGGAAAAGTCAAGGTAAATGTGGTTACTATGAAAGTGGGCAGGATGGGGGCAATCTCAGATTAAACCAAACTCTGTCAAATATGACTCAGGTGAGGTTCAAAGCAACGTAATTTGCTTTGGCTGGATCAGTATCTCCAGGTCAAGTTCAAGATCTTCAGTTGGACAAAATAGAGGTATCCAGAAAATATTCAGAAAGAGGAAAGACAGTTATAATACAGCTTGTATTGAAAACTTGAAAAACAAAATAAGAAGAATATGTAAGCATAACAAATCAGGGAGTACTTAATTCTTTGTTAGCTTTTGGTCCACTCCTTTAAAGGGTTAAGCCCTCCAAGTACAGGGTGGAGGCCTGCTCATAATTAATTTACAATTAAATTAATTAATTAAAGATAATTCTGCCATTGTAAAATTATTGGTCATAATCATGTAAGACACTTGGAGCAACAAGATGAGGTCCACAAGGTTCTGAGAACCTGCTGCTCCAGGCCCTTTGTACCTGATCCAAAGGCTAATGTGGTCAATTTGGATCAGACCCTAAGAGAGTAAAACATTACAATATGAATTAAGAGATTCTCTCATATTATTACCAGCCCAAAATATTAAAATATTGTGAATCAGGTCTAAAAAATAATGAGACTGACATGAAAAATATGACACTGAACCAACAAAAATAATAATTTTTGGTTTCTTTAAATTTAGTTTCTAGATTACATTACAGTCTTCAGGTTTCACACATATACTGTCTTCTTTCTTTCTCTTTTTTAAATTAAAGTTTAAATTTTCATGTAATCTTACAGGTCCAAGAGCTGGAGCTTATATGAAATGCCAATCCAAAACTTGCGATAAAACTGCAAGTTGGCAGTAATGCAGCATCAAATTACCATAGTGCAAGCCCAATTTTTTGTTAAAAGTTTTCCAAAACAGAATAGGAATGGAGAAGTTTTCTAGTTCAAAATTAAAATGAGCCATACTTAATAAATAAACACTTCCCCAAGGCAATGGGAAACCAAACAACACCACCATTGTGCTAGTGCCAGAGAATCAGGAAGTAAAATTGACTCAAAGTGCCTAGAAACCAAGTGAAACTATAGCCAAATTAGTTTTACTCTCTGAGCAAAACGTGTCACCAAAAATGCACAAATGGTGAAAAAATAAACATGGGTGTTATCTTTTATTGGACCACCTGTATTGTTGGTCCAGTAAAAGATATCACCCACAAAAATCCTTGCCTGTCACAAAGGCATCTGATTCTGGTTATCAAAAGGTTTCTATTAACAACACAGGTAAGGACTTCCATTAAAATCTATTTTTATCTTGACATTCTCTTCCTGTTTAACTACCGAGTCTGAATGCCAAAGACTTTTTTCTTTTTAATTTTATGAAAGAGGACCAGCATAAAAAAATAACTTCTTTGCTTTAGATAGTGCAAAGATGGAATGATTTCCCTTGGCTTACATGTTTGCTGGGGAGAAACTATACTAAGGAAAGGCAGGCACAGATATTCTGCTGCAGAAGGATTGGTATTGCCCCCTATCCCTGCCCTTCATCTCTCTCTCTCTCTCTACAGAATAGAGAGAAACAGCCACGGATATAAAACGTTTTGAATGCTCATTGGCTGCCAGGGTCCCCATGTAAGCTAATTGCAAAGCAAAGAGACCATATTGGGCACAAGTTTGAGGGGCATTTGTCCAGTCACTGCAATTACACTGTCTGCTGCAGGCGTCTGGATTGGGAACAGCAGCCTGGAAAAGAAACACTGCGATAGCAGCTCAGTGCATGCATCCAGTGCTCTTCAAGAGGGATGTCACCTGACTGCCTGTCTATACAGCAAGGAGCCCTGCGACTGCAAATGGCATGATTTTCACTTGTTTTGCACGCACCCGGCTCCCCGGGGGCTCTTTGCTGACAGATGGCAAACCCCCGCTTTCTGGAAGAGCCCTGGAGGAGCCGCTGGGAGCCCTGCTGCTCCCCCTTCCTGTTGGGAGGGAGGACAAAGCCACCCATGATTGAAACTACGCAGTGCATGACACACGTTAGAGCCGAATGAATGCCTTGGAAACCGCAAGGCAGCAGGTTGAAACGCTCTCCCTAGGCGGCAGCGGCAGGGGCTCCAGGATTATTTTCTTCTTCCTGACACATAACGTGATCTTGACCAGGGAAAGGGAAAGGAGGTGGGGGTGGGTGGGGGGAAAGGAGGGAGGGAGGGGGGAGGAGGATCCCACATCCTTAAAGGAAATTCTCAAGCTGGGAAGACGCACAACTTTTGCATGGCAAGTTGAGACTGGCTCTCCTGGGAGTTCCCTTTTCAAAGGAGGGGGAGGGGGGGGGGAAACAGATCTCCTCTGGCTGGGAGAGGCTGCTGCTTTGCACTCAGAAGCCCTGCCTCCTCCTCCCCCCCTGTCTGCACAGTGCACCTCTCTCTCTCTCTCTCTCTCTCTCACACACACACACACACACACACACACACACACACACACACACACCAACCAGCCCATCATTCTTCAGAACTGGATCTGCTGGTTCAGCCTCCCTCCCTCCCCGGGACGCGCTGGGGGATCCGATGACATCACTGGCTGAGCTCTCCCCCCCCTCCTCTCTCGCTCTCTTCTCCTTGTAACTTCTGTTCTGGGAAGTGGTGCCAGGAATAACCCAGTCTGTCTGCAGATCAGAGAGGCTCCCTCCAGCAGAGGGGAAAAAAAAAAAAAAGAGGAAAACTGCGGCTGTCCGGGCCTCTGTGTCTCCCTTAGAGAAAAAAAAAAAAAATCAAACCAAACAAAACCTCACCATTTAGAAAGGCAAGAGAGAGAGAGAGAGAGCAATGATCTAGAGGGACCCACATGAAACAGACGCCCCTTGGCTGCTGGAATATCGCTATCTGCCCTTCCGTACGAGCCACCTCGCCACGGGCACAACCTTAGGAGCCCGCAGCAGAGCGCCCACGGCGGGATCAACAACCAGCAACACAACAAGGGCACCAGCAGGGCTTTCCTCCTTCCTCCTCGCTGGCTTCCCAGGTGAGCAGCAGCTGCTCCAGCAAGGATCTCCCCTGCTCCCCCTCCCCTCCCTCCCTTCCCCTCCCCTCCCCTCCCTGTCCCCTGTCATGGGCACCAGCTGACAACCTCTGGGAGGTGGGGGGAGACCCTCTTGGAATGGCGGTGGGGGGTGGAGGGATGCAATATGTCACTGGAGCAGGGGAAAGTACTTGTCAAGTTGGGGGAGGGGGGGCAGGAAATCACCCTGCGCCTGCAACTTGCAAGGGGATCTGTTCGCAACTTGCTGCTCAGCCCTGGGGCCGCGGAGGTAGATGGGGGGAGGGGGGTGGGAGATCAGCCTGGAAAGGCACCTCTGGGGGAGTTGGGGGTTGTTGTTTGAATCAGCCCCGGTCTCCCCGGACACTGCGTGTGCCTGCCCCCCCTCCCCCCCATCTTGGAAAGGCTAGGGAAGGTCTTTGTTAGTGGCAGGCTGTTAGGAAATGTGGGGAATACCCAGCATGTAAGTGTATGCAGATGAGGAGCGAGGGGCTTGCGTAATCTGCGCCGGGGACTGGAATGTGCGGGGTTATAATGGGGGGAGGGGGGGCGGCTGCGGGCCTGGGCCCCGCGCTGGGCGCCTAGTGCGGGAATAAATGGTGTGTGCGCCCCTGTAGGGACACGGTGTATGTCTGATCCTGTAGAGTGTATGCGTGTGTGACCATATAATGTGTGTGTGTGTTCTTGCAGGGACTCTGTGTATGTGTGGGGAGCGGGTGGAAAGAAGTGGGGGGGGAGACACTTGCAGACGCTTGTGCAGGGGTTGTGGGGCTGCGCGCAGAGCTGCACGGGGGTGGCTGCTGGCATGCCAGTGGCACCGGGGAGGTGGGGGGCAGTTGTGGGAGGTGGCACGGATGGAGCCTGGAGGTGGCTCTGGCTGCTGATTTGTGCTGAGGCGCGTGGGCTGGGAGGGGGAGGAAGAAGGTGGGAGGGCGGGTTATGTGGGGGCGATGGAGACGTGTGTGTGTGTGGTACATACATGAGAGTGAGTGTGTGGGGGGTAGATACATGCGTGTGTGTGTGCATGGGGTAGATACATGAGTGTGAGTGTGGGGGTAGATGCATGAGTGTGTGGTAGATGTGTGTGTGTGCATGGGGTAGAGGTATGAGTGTATGCATGGGGGTAGATACATGAGGGTGTGTGTATGTGGTAGATACATGTATATGTGTGCATGTGGGTTAGGATACGTGTGTATGTGGTAGATACATCAATGTGTGTGGGGGTAGGTACACGCGCGCGCGTGTGTGTGCATGGGGGTAGAGTGTGACTGGGAGATAGATACATGAGTGTGTGTGGTAGATACCTTCGTGTGTGTGCGTGCATGGGGGTAGCTCCATGAGTGTGAGTGTGTGTGGGGGTAGGTACATGCGTGTATGCGCGCACGGGGGTAGATGCATGCGTGTGTGTGTGCGCGCGAGCGTGTCGGTGCCGGGGGCGGGCCCTGGCCCGTTCCGGGAATGTTCCATGACGTGGAGCAGGCCGGGGAAGGGGGTGACCGAAGGGGTGCGCCGCTGCCGCCGCAGCAGATGTGCTGCCCCCTGGAAGGCGAGCCGCTCCCCGGGGAGCCCGGCTCGTCTGTCCGCGCGGGGGATGGGGGAGGCTCCGGCCCTCCCTCCCAGACCGGCTTCCCCCTCGCCGGAGCGAGTGTGTTATATAAGAGGTGGCTGCAGGTCCGGCTGCCTCCCTCGGGTTATGTAACAACGACCCCCCCTGCAGCCGGGCTCGTGCCCCCGCGCCCAGCCCCGCCGGCACTGCCGGCTGCTGCCCTGCAGGGGTTGTCCCCGGGCAGGAGTGGGGGGGAAGGGAGGCTGCTTTCCCCAGCTTGCCTTGGCCTCTAGTTCCTCGGGGATGATGGGAAAATCAGATGGGAAGGGGAAATCCCAGGTTGCAGCCTGGCTCGAGAGTGCTTCTCCCAGGCCGGCTGCAGGTCTTTCCCCTTCCCCAAGCGTTTCCTGGACATGCCCCTCTCCTTCCTCCCGCCAGGGCATGGCATCACCCCGCTTTGATACCTGGGGACCTGCAGCAGAGAGGAAGGAGCCCCTCTTTCTGCTCGATTCCACGCACTTCCAAGCCTTCATTCTCCAAATTATGTCATTTTGTGCAACTGATATAATGAAGAGTCCCATTTAGGGAGGCTCAAGGCCCTTTCTCTTCCCAGTATTTTCATGGCAATGCTGCTTTGCAGAGCCTTCTTCCTTATGGGTCCGATATGCAGCTGGAATCCCAATCACTGTTGCCCTCACCTAAAGGCTTCAACTGTTTGGGGCTTTTCTTTTTTAATATTAAAGCTCTGACCCTTAAGCCACTAAACCCCCCCCCCCCCCCATTTCAGGAATATGCAGAATATTGTTTTTATTTCTAAGCTGCTGTCTTGACATAGCAATCAACCAGATAAAACGTGTACTAAAAGTATGACTCTCAAAACAATTTTCAGGGATTTTTGAGGTACTGTTTAAATGAAACTAATGGGAAATGACCTTTTACTAGAAATATTTTTTTAACCAGCATTTGAATTACATTTTGGCTCTTTGGGAGGTCCACAAAAAAACAATTGGGCTGCCCATCACAATAACCTAATAAAATCCCCCTGTATTCTGACTCCTCAGGTTATGATTTTCAAATCTTACAGGGGGCTTCTTGTCTCTTATGTCGTCCCCCCCCCCCAGTTCTCCTGTAATTCAAACCCAGTTTTTAACCCATTCCTGTTCTTTCTGGGCTGGAGCAGGTTTCACCATTGGAATTTGGCTGGTTCTGGTTCTTCCAAAGGGCAGTGGAAAGTACATGCCGAATGAAGGGCACTAATTTAGAATTGTGATAGTTCTGTATCCTAATGGCAGTAGAAGGTACATGCAGAATAAGGGATACTAATTTTCTGATAAACTGATCTTACACTGAATCTATGTTGTATTTTATTATTAAAGTGGGGGAAGTTATTAAAGGGGGAAGTCATCAAAGTGATTTGCAGAGAACACAAATAATTCCTTGCTGGGTATGTCACTGTATGAAGCTGTTTGAGTAGACACAATCTTTCCCTCTATGCGCAGCATCTAGCACAAAGGGTCTCAGATCTCTATTCTAGGTGATACTGGAACATAAATTATAGTATTTATGAAAGTGAAAGGACAGCTGGTCAGTCATGGAGTTAAAAGTAAATTCTGGATCCAATTCTTTAACTCTTTACATGGGCTAAGCTAAACTCCCTTCAGGAGCTAAACTTCTTCAGGAATTTAATCTTCAGGTTAATGTAAGGACAGGGTACACAGTCATTTGTACTTTGATGATGAAAATGATATGTAAATGTGTTAGTGTAATATAATTGTTTTTAAAGGCTTTGTCTGCTAGGTAGGTTTGTAGTCTTCAGGCATACTTTTAGTGCATCTGACTCTCAAAACTCTGGGTTTTTTTACCCCTGTATTTTCAGTTTCTCCTTGATTCTGAAGTTAGGGGTCACTTTCAGCATTCTGGGGATTTGGTGGGTTGACAGATTCTGTATGGCTTTGATTGTTTTGCCTGCTTCTAAAATATTGTTAACACAGAACAATGTGCTGGATTTGTATTATTTTTTGTGCTGTATTATTATTTCTTTATTTCTGTAAATAAATTCGAGATTGCTTTGGGTTTTGCCTGGGCAAAAGGTAGAAACAATGTGGCACAAAACCGAAGTATGATTAACCTGGGTATAGTTGTTTAAATCTTTTGACTGCTTAGTATTATACAACATATAGCATTCATATTTACTGATTGTTATTAACAGCAAGGGATATAAATACTATCTGTATTTAGTCATACATTTCAGTTCATTTGGTACTATGAGGGTAGAATAGAGCAGAATTTGGCCTAAAGTACAAATCTGGAAGACATGTAATTGAAAATTAACACAGCGAAGGCCTATTGTGTGGCAACAGTGCAAAACTGTTCTTCACAAAGACATATTTTGAGATCCTCAAGTGACTGGATTGCCTCCTATGTGAGATCTGTTTACAAACCATCTTGTTACCATGAAGACAAAACAGAGAACCATATGCATCCATGTGGTTCTTGCTGAATAATGGTACATGTGTCTGCTTGAATGTTTGGCACTGTAAAGTGTTTAGATTGCTTGGTGGCAACTTAATGCCTATTCTCTTGGTATATCAGCTCTAATACTTTTAAAAGAGCACTTTTAAAAATACATTTGAGATACCAGTCTTAATATTTACAGGCTGAGCTTAAAAACTTTAGAGAAAGAAAGCTTATCATAGAGGAGTAAGTTTAGTGTATACTCCATACTAGATGTTATTTATTTATTGGTATTTAGATGGTTCCTTTTGGAAGGAGCAGTTGCAAACTGGGTTTTAGCAAAAGTGAAAGTAACAAATGCCATTTTGGTGGGTTTTTTCCCCTGAGTCATTAAAAGGACAGTTGCTGATACTACCATTTGGGGAAAGGCAGCTGGAATACGGAAGCAGTATGTCTGGCAGCAGTGGTTTACTTTGCTGAATGCTGTAATCCTTATCTTTCAGAGGAAAAATGCCTGCTCTTAAACAATTTCACTGTAGGTGGTAAGCTGATAAGATCAGTTATGTGACATGTAAATTATTGTGAAAGAAGAGAAGCCATCTGTCTTTCAAATTTCAATAGAGTGGGGGATTGTACTAAAATGTGGTTCCGTATTCATATAGATGGCTGTTAGTCCAGCCCTGAAAATGGGGGAGTACAGCTGGAATTTCTTCCATGTGATTATTACTGGTTTTTACATAAGAATTCCAGATAAACTGTCAGACTCGCATGACAATTTTCTCCAGTTGGCTCGAGTCATTAACTTAAATCAGATACTCTAAGAGTTGTATTCTTTATGGTAGTGGCATTCAGAGGGGGCAGAGGAAAGAATGATCTAATTCACCTCTGTTTTCCAGATGAGGTAAAAATGAAAAAGATATGGGTTTAAAGGGTCTGTTTTCCTAACAAGGGACATGCATAATTTTTATTAACTGTGATGGGTTGTAGTTGTCAACAAAAGTTAATTACTCATTCTCCAGAGAACTGAACAGAAGGGTATGCAGAGACTGTATGCCTTCTGTACTTGATTAAGGTATGGTAAGTGACAAGGAGACTTTGCTGTTAATTGATTCTTGCCAATGTTTCTTGAAAAGAGACAAAGTCAATCTAATATTGCTTAATGCTGTTTTTTTTTTAATTCAGTTTTTACAGTCTCCTTTACATGGTGCATTCCAATTTAAAAAAAAATAAAGTAGAAAAATTATTGTTTTCCTCACCTGGTGAAGTTTATAAGGATCTTTTCAGCAAAAGGAACTGATTACTTAACAGTACAGAGGAAATAGTTAAATTACTAGGGCACAAAGTAAAGACATGGAGGGAGGAAAGAATAATAAGGTGTTTCACTAATATCTTTCAATCATATTAATCTTGGATATTATTTTCATGATACCGGGTTCTAACCTATGAGGCAGAAATGTGAACTTCTTTTTAATGGTACCAAAAGCATATATCATTAATTAAAAAAAATATATTTTCAGATATTAACAAGTATCTCTAGCAATTTTTAGGAATTCTTCCATTGCATCAAGTTTTGTTCCATAGGAAATATAAAAAAGGAATATTTCATAAGGGCCTCTTTTTTCTTCTTTAATGTATGCAAGATTCTTAAAAGCATGAGAGCAAAACTCCTTTGTAAGTGATAGTAACTTTGAAAGTTTTTAAGAACAGGTTAGACAAACACTTGACTGAGTTAGCTGAGATAGGGATTATCCTGCTTTGAGCAGGAAGTTGGACTAGATGATCTCCTCAAGTCTCTTCTAGCCCTACTTTTCTCTGGTTTTATGATGACCAGGTTGCTCCATGCTAACCTTTCTTCTGAGCTGAAGAGATCATCAACAGGGCTAAAAAAGCATACTAATCTCCAGGAACATCCAATTTTGTTTACCTTGTGATATAACTTCTCCTCCTTCTCTTCCTTGTTCTATATACGTTGAACATATGTTTGTATCTTAGATTATATACGGAAACTTTGTAGATTATGGCTTACCTTTTTACTGGCCTTCTGATCCGGATAGCTATAAAATGGTCAGATTCTGATCTATATTTACTGGTGTAATAGCAGTGATGTCTGGACCATCTCATTTTTGCCCACTTCTTTGTTTGCTTATCTGTCTTAGTATGTGCCACTATGGGCTTGCATTCTTTCACATTTTCCTGAGCATAAAATTGAAGGCATAGCTGAAAATCTGGTGTTTTACATTTTCATTGATTTCTGAGTAAGGGTAAGTTTTATATGAGTCAGCATATAGTCTCATCTGTTTTTTTTCTATGCTTCCTCTGGGTGGGCACAAAAGGGCTTGTGCACACAAATACAAACTGTATTGTTTTTAATAATACTAGCATAGATAAAGTGGTATAGTACACCAGTGTGGCAACAATGATACTTTTATAAATGTTATAATTTATATGTGTACTCTGAGCACCTTTATAACTATGACTGTGGCCATATTTGGGATTGTACCCACTTAACTGTTGTATAAGGCTAGGTCTTATTGCAAGTTTTCTTTTTCTGAAAAATGATACATTGTCTTTGGTTCAGAACTTTTAAATAGTTTATAGGAACATTTTGCATGTTTTATACTGGTTCTTACTTTTTTTCTCCATTTAGTAGAAGTTTGATTTACCTTCAGTGTATTTGACATTCTTTCTCTTCTTGCACTTCCCAATGTCCAAAGACAAAACAAAACAAAACATCAGTTCTCCCTCCCTTCAAAAGTAATTTTAAAAATATTTTAAGTCTCTGTTTTAAACTGCAAGTTCACTTGATTACAGCCTTGACAGCTGGTACTCTTACTTAAATTATATTTTCATTGGCTAAAATCTTTGGTTTTACACAAACTGCCAAAAAGGAAAAGGAGTGCACTGTATTTTTTTTGAAAGGTGCACTTTAATTGCTACTTTATGTTATAAGAGAGGCCCAAAACTTGATTGCTATAAAAGTGTTTCTTTTTAGAATAGTGCTTATCATAAATTCTATATAAAGATTACACCGGAAAGAAGCTACATAATTTGCATGTATAGTTTTGTAAAAAAGAGGTGAAGGGAATTGAAACTACTTGTAAAAGTCAACCTGTGAAAAAGTATGGGTTTGAGTCTGTAAATTAAAAATTAGATTGGGAAAATATGATCATATGTTCAATATTTTAGTATAATGTGTTTTCTGACCTTTAAGTCTGCAGTAATGCTATGAACCTATGGTTTCAAACACTTCTCTTGAAAATATCTATTGAAAAGAATGATAGTGTTAGAGCGATGTTTTAGCTTTGATGGGCCAGGAATTATGTGAGGGGCAAGGATTTTTTGGGGTGATATCTTTTAACGGGCCAACTGGAGAGTTGGGGAAAGGGGGGGTGGGTACAGAACTGGGCCCTATAATTTTTCATAAAGAGTATTATGAATAAGGTTTGATATTGAAGACTTATAATAAGCAGTTCAAAAATTTGAAAGAAATACTCAAATACATGTACAAAACGATATAATTCATAAAATATAACAAAAATAATATTTGTTAAAAAGTTTTATTTAATGAGCAATTGTCTAAGTTAAAAAAAATAATCTTTTCAGTCAGGGTGTTTTGCATATTTTGTCAGCATGGTATCAGTGTGGTCTTCATTTGAATTAAAATAGTGCTTTCTCCATTTCCATGTTTTTATGGAGTTTGTTTTGAAATAAAATAAGCATGGGGTACGTCCTATTATACAAACACAAGGACCCATATGTTAACTATGAAGTAAATGTGGCACATGCATAGTACTTTGTTTACAGTAGGGTAATTCACTAAAAAGTGCATGTTAGATTTTTTCAAGATAACTGTATAATACAAATTTACTGCATACCTTTTTAATGGTGACAGTAGCATAAAACCTACTATTAAGTCATATGCATTTTGCCTTTAATTTGGTTTGTGGCTATCATAAAACAAAAATAACTTTTTGTTGCCTAAACATGTCAAAACTAGTCAAGAAACATTTAACACACTGATTTATGGGCTAATAATGGGGGTGTTCTTTGTTGACAGGAAGATGTGATAATATTTAGTTACAGAGAATGGCCAATATGCAGCAGAACAGATGCTTGTGATGAGAATTAGCAGTGTCTGGAATAAGGTTCAAGGATTTCTAAGTATATTTCTACTCATTTTGGAATTCCACATGTATTGTCTTTAAGTGATTCCCAGATAAAATGCTTCTGATGACAAGTAAACATCACCAAAAATAAATTGACGAAAGCAAACTTGGCCCTCATTGAAACCTGTGCTGCCGGATTGCCTAAAGTTGTACCTTGTGTATTTTCTTCCTCTTGACTTCAGCCTTTGTGCCCAGTTGTAACTGATTCCCTGGATGTTCCAGGAGGCAGAGTAAAATCCAACTCAGTCTCTCCTAGAAGGCCAGAGATATGCAGAGAGGAAGAATAAAAAAGTAAAAAAAAAGTCACAAAAGAATTCTGGTGAAAAAACAGGACTATAAATAAGTTGAGCAGGTAGACCTACTGAGTTCAGTGGTGGCATTTTTGCCTAGTCACTTTCGAGAACAGGACTAAACCATGTAGTTTATATGAGCCAGTGTGTGTGTGTGTGTGTGATAATTTCTAGCATCTTGGTGCAGTGGATTTTTTTGAAATCTTACAATGCTTGTTTTACATGTAACTACAACTTGTGAAAATAACCAGAAGGAAGATAATTGCATTTGTCTTCTAACAAGATTACATGGTCCATTACATTTGTAAGATTAAATGCATTTGTTTTTCTTGCTTGGTGGGACAAAAATGGTTTTTAAAAAAGAAAAACTGGACGTATACAGGTTCATAGAATTAAAACCTTATCCTGTTGAAGTCAAGAGTTTCTCCATTGACTTTACTAGAACCAGGATTTCATTAATGGGAGATCCATGGGAGTTTCTTAATTTATGACAACAAAGGCAAGATTTTTCTATACTTTTTAAGATAAGAAACCATCCTTATGACAGTCTGATTTGATGTGCATAATGCAGACCATAGACAGATCCATTTTAAATAAATAAAGGTTAGAAGAGTTTTTTCTTTACTATACCTTCCAAAGTATTTGTATGTAACTGTTTTCACAGCCCTTCTCAAAAGTGGAACACAAAATGTAGCATGTTAATCGATGATTTGTGCCTAGTCCTCCAGTCCTGATAGAGGCAAAGTTCCCACAGAAGTAAATGGGAATTTTGCCAACCGTAAGATTGAGCTGTTAGATACAGTCTGTAAGTGCTCCCTAAAACTTAAGTTGTGGGCAGATTATTTTCATTTCATTTGACTTTTTGATATATAGTTGATTCCTGAAAATGCTTGATTAGGATGTTACCAATATACCTGAACCAATGTGTGATTTTCACTAGGATTTTAGTTTCTAATAAAAGTAATGTAACTGATGAAGAAATCATGGTCTGATGTTAGCAAAATAGCAAAGATTTTGATTTTTTAAATTTTTTGTGCTGCTAACTCCACAGTTAATGTGGTAGGAAGGAAACTGGGATGAAGACAATGGTATAGAAGCATGTGTTGCTGATGTTGACCTCCATTATGGGGATTGTTCATGAGCAATCTAAAGTCTGTTTGTAGTTACATACTGTTCACATCTTTTATTTTTACCACATTTTTTAAATTCCCAGGAAAAAAAATGTACAGAATTATTCATGACTTTGACCTGATTTATCATGACAGGTTATGAATGCTCTTTAGAAAGCTTCAGAATGATCCATTCTTTACTAAAGACTATAATGTACTTTGGTGTAACTCTTAGCGCTGGCTTGGAAAGCTGTCTTCGGAAAGGAGCAGGATTACAAGGCAGAACAATCACAACCTGGTAGAATTGTAGGGCAGTTCACATAGTGCATCTCTTTTGCTTTGTTTGGTTGTTATCACTGCTTTCAGTCCCCAAGATATTAAGAGGAAGAACAGAGATATGTTAAAGATATTCAGCACCAGTTGAATCTGTAGTCGGATGTTGGCTTGGTTCACCAATAATTGAAAGATGTTACCATCTGGTAGCTTTTTAGTGGCCTCCATGAAATAAGTTTGTGATATTTGTGTAATTTCATAAGAACAAAACATTTCAGTTGTCATGTTTGTGAACAGTCTCAGCAGAGAGGCATGAATGGGCATGCAAATGGAACTGTGGCTCCTCTGAAGCAGAGATGGGGAATGCTTGTCCTGCTACTTGGCTGTGCTGATTTCATTCTCCAAGACTGATGATGTGATACTTTTTATGAGGGCTAAGGTAACTCGCAGACAAACAGTGACAAAGGCTAATTCTTTAAGGAGGGAAATCTTCCACTGCTTTCCTCAGCCTGCAAAAATGGTGCCTAGTGGTTTTGTAATTGCTACACTACATCCTGGGCACCTTTACAGAAGAAGTTAACTGTGAAGTTGACTAATTAGCTCTGCAGTAAAGTGTCAGTGTCTACATGCATGGTGCTATTATGCTAGAGTAAGCTAATTAACTCCGCTGTAGGATAGTACTGCCCAACACAAGTACTGTCTTAAGGCAGAATTATTTACTTTGTTGCAGTGCACGTGTAGATGCTGGTCAGGGCTGGTTGGGGCATGAGGGTGCTGCAGTGAAGGGCTGGCAGCTGGCTAGCCCTGCATTGTAGCATCCTCATGCCCCAGCTAGCCCCTCCGCAGCATGTTGAGCTGGGTCAGAGTAGCTCCAGGCTGGAAGACTGATGGGGCATCTGCTCCCTGCTTAGCATGCTGCAGTCCCAGGTGTATGTGTCAACACCACACCTGGGAGGAATAAATTCCAGTGCGCACCGTGCCAGAGTTTATTGCGTCCAATTTCATGTGTAGACGTGCCCACTGATAGGTAGTGGTAGCTGAGGCCTTTGCTCATTGTTTCCCACTAAAGGTGAGGTGGCTTAGATTTAGTGGATCTGAACAGCCACAATTTTAATTTTCCTTTACCCTATTCCTCAAACCACCTTTCGCATTACAAGGGAAGGAAAGGCATGCAGAGACAGGGTCACACTTTTTCAAAGCATGATCTAATCCAGTGGTTCTTAACCTTTTTATATTCTGGGCACCTCTCCGTAACACTTTCTTGTATTTGGCACCATCCTGGTTGAGAACTACTGTTAGGCTTCATCAGCTAACCTCAGTGGTTCTCAACTGCGGTTATACCATGCTGTTTCTGGGAGTAGCATGCAGGGTTGAACTGGGAAGGGCTGCCACAGAGTCGGCACTTCTGTCTGTCTGATAATCCTAATGCAGGCAGGTGTACATGCTTTTGCTGCAGTTCTGGTCTGACTCTACATGAGGCACACGGAGGAGCACTGACAGTAGTTGTGGCATCCATGCTGCAGGACCCTTGAAAGGCTCTTGTAGCATCCCAGAGTGCTGCAGCACCCTGTTTAAAGAATCATTGATCTATATTATCTGTAGGTCCTTCTTTACATATGGGATAAGTGTAAGAGAGGGGTATTCTTTCTGTCTAGACCTTGCACCCTTTGAAATAAAGCACAAAACCCAGAAAAGGACAACACTAAATGTGTATGTTCAGATGGAAGCTAGTCAGCCGTGGAATACAGAGGGGAAGATAAGTGTGTGCAGGGGGTTGTTAATGTGACTGACAGTGAGGCATTCTTCCCTACTAGAAGTTATGTTTGTCAAACCAAATTTCCCTATTACATAACATCTCCAACATAACTGTACTCTTACTATAGCTTTGCCTCAGCTGAGGCTTTTGTATTTTAGCTGCAAAAGTCATGTGAACATATGTCAGCCAGAAGCTAAATTTCAAAAGAAGTGGCTGTCACCATCTTGGATTAATGTAAGTGGTAATATTCTTTAATTTTTACTGTTTCACTCTTCCTTGCTTGTCTTTCACTCAAGGCATTTCATGGCAGACCTTCTCTCACTCAGCATGTGAAAGTATTTCTATTTACATTTGCTTACACGCCATTTTGGTTTAATTTAGTTGCAGTGTCATTTGATCCTGACCAGTAGTTGCTTAACCAGCACAGAAGGCAATAATGGAAAACAATTTTGACTGACTCTGTCTCAGTCAAGTGGATTGTCTGGCAAACGAAGTGTGTAAAAATAGATAGTGTGATTATTTACAGACACGTGGGCTATAGGACAGAGGTGCCCCATACTTTCTGGCTCAGTTCCATAGGGCAACCATATATTGTCACCATATGGAGGAATGATACTGGTGTTTGGTTCTCAGTTACAGAATACACTTCAGCTCTGCTGCTAGATTGCTATTCTTTTTAGAAAATGGATGTAAATTTGTATAGAAAATTAAAGATTTTGTTTTTGTCATACTGCATAACCAGGTATATATATTTAGTCTTGATACAGTGCAATGTAGCTGGAATAATGCCATCAGAGTTCGTGGTCTCAGATTTATATTGCCTGTAACTGCGAGCAAAATTTGTCCCATAGTCTTTCCTTTGATTTGTCTTTTAATATTCTTATAAATAATATTAACATTTCAAGCTGTTAATGTGTAGACATTAGCTTCCGTGTATGTGCATGCACACACCTGTACATGTCCACACGCAAATGCACGCACAGGTCACATCCAGATGAATGCAGCCCTGCAGTATGTGGCACTGCAGACACGTCTGCAGCACCACATACTGCAAGTTCAATTGTTCTCTGTGCTGCAAAAGAGCAGCACAGAGGGGGTTTTTTTGACTGCTGCAGGGGTAAAAAATCCCCTGGAAAAAGAAATTGGAGTGGCGCACAAAGCGGGAGCCTGGCCACCCAGAGCCACACTCCGCTGCCAGCTAGGTTCTGCATGGCAGGATCACTGCTGCTGCAGCCCCAGAAGGTCCCCAGAACCCCCAGTAAGGCTGCTGGGTCCAACCCAGTGCTGGCCCCAGCCTCCTCTATCCCCCCAGGGTAACTTGCCTCGTACCAGAATATACGTGGCATAGGCGTTCCCTGGGGATAACAAGCATCAGCACAAGGGGCGCCACTGATAGTTGTCCTGGGGAACCAAATGTCCACGCACATCGGGACGTGTCTACAGAGTTCTAGTATGTTACACTTGTATTACTTGGGTTTAACTTAATTTGTTTTAACAAATTATTTTGTTTGCATTGGTGTAACTGATACCAGAATCTGTTCAGGTGTCCTTTCCAAAAAATTATTTGCCACGCACTATTCATTGCTTATAGGATTGTGCCATAATAGTCAATACTTCTCCCAACTGGTAGATGTATGTTAGTGGTTCTCAACCTTTTTAGCTTCAAGGTACCTCTCGATAGATATAAAACACCAGTCAGACAGTGTCAGCTCTTTGCTTTCACTCAGTTTTGACTACAGAAAATAATAGAGCAGTTATTTTTTTTGCAAAGAACCCAGAAAGACCACAATAGGTCAGAATATTTTTAACACTATGTATTCCTATTTGAAAACTTTGCATTTATCTTGTGATTCATGTTTGCACACCTAACAGTATACAAGTATTTCATGACACCCCATGGCATGCCTAAAAGGTTTTTAAAGCATGCTGGGGTGCTGTAGGGTCGAGAATCACTGGTGTAGATTCCATTATTCTCTGTCTCTGGGTCAGTCAGGGTCATATTCTGTTAGATGCCAAGTTGTCATTTTTGCCTTTTCAAGTTGGGGTACATTTAGTTTCTTTTTATCACCTGTTTTCTGAAATAGCTAATCATTTCACCTTATTCTGCATAGAAAGTGAAGGGATTTTATTCTGAGACTTCGCTGATGATTCATGAATTGGCTCCTGACAATTATCTTGTATGTAGTGCTTATTAACCCTTCTAGTCCGTTCATCTTAGCACTGTGTCTGTACTACAGTTATCAAGGCTCATGTGGAAACCTGCCAAAAGAGTCAATTCTTGAATAGATTAGGTTTGTAAATAGGTTGCAAACATGCAAAATATCACAAATGTAATTCAGATCATTCCAGTACTTCTGGTTCAGCTCCTTGACCGTCAGTAATTCTGAATATGGTGTCAAGCACAAATCTCTTTGTAGACCCACAGTGTTCAACTTAGTGCACTTAACAAGAAAAGGTCTCCCAAATGGTGCCCAGGAAATAAGTGGTGCTTGCAAATAAAGAGAAAATCTTGCCATCTTGAATGAAATCCTAGTTTCACCGTAGCTGCAAAATAGTAAAATCTCAGTGACATCAAGGACAGGATTTTATCTTTCAGTTTTGAATGAAACTCAGTTTGAATCCTTAAGGTAGTGGTTAGAGCACATCTTTTTCCCTTCTTGCTGCCAATCTCAGCATATAAATGGAAACCTTTGCCATTCTGGGTTTCTCCTTTAGCATATTTAACATCACTGGATGAGAACACTGGAACAAAATATCTACATGGAAATAACATGTAGAGACTTTAAGGAAAATATTAAAAAGTAAGATACTTTTAGTTGAAATTGCCATTGTTTCTAATGATTGGTCTATATCAGGCAAATAATTCTGGAAGTAAAGAGTAAGACATATTCCCTGCCCCAAGGTGCTTTCAATGTCATTTGAATGGAAAACATTTATAGGATTAGGGACAAAAGTGCAACAGATGGTAGTTTAGAAGATGAGAGAAACCTGAATCTCCTTTTAGTTCCTTCATGCTTCCACTTTGCTGATATGTTTAGGTAGGTTTGACCCAAGTTTAGCTAAAATGCCATAATTTGTGACATGAATGAGCAAATTTTTAAACTATTGGTGTTACTCAGCATGAAAAAGATAGGAAGTCAGTAAAACTTTATGGTCTGATTATATTGATAGGGTCCTTCAGATCCAACCTTCCCAACAGTCTGCCATAAGCCTGGGTTAAGCATAATAGAAACCTGGCAATAGTGAATAGAAAGAACTAGGTGCAGCTAATAACTGGGCATCCATCTGTACCATAGGGTTATTGGATGAAAGAGGTAAGGGGAAATACTTTCTTTGTAATAATCACAACAAAAGAAACAGAAACTAAACACCTGGCAAAAACTCATGAGTCATGACAGGAATTTAAAAGATATAATCTTGGGCTGAAAGGGTTGGTTAATAGGATAAATTATTCGACAAGGATCCTGACCTGTAGATTGCTGCTGAGTGTTGGGAGCATTTTGCTTTTGACTTGTGCCTTATTTCACACCCTGAGGTATGCATACAATGCACCATAATTGCATACTTTGTTGTTTTCCAATATATGTGTGATAATGTTTTGGGCTCATGAATTCCCTCTAGTCTGCAGATGGTCTCCTAATTTTATAGGGCTTGGTGGTCATGTGAGTTGTACATGGTACAGTGGTGAAAAGAAACACAAAAGTACTAGAAGCCATTTCACAAACCCAAGCATTGTAATCCAATGGGCAAACTCACTGGCTAAGAAAGCAGACTAAAGTTTTTAACACACATCTAGTCCAAAACCCTTTCAGCAAGGTACAGTTTGAAGTAAATACAAAACAGTAACCAGTCACAGCTTCACTAGTTAGAAAGGAAGAAGAGACACCCTTCCTCTTTAGTTGCTCTTACTAACCACAGTGGGTGAACCCTATGGTACTTCTCTGATCCTGGGTCTTTCCTGTCTGCTCTACTGCCTAAGAGGCAGGAAGCCTCATACAAGATGTTGCTGTAAGGCATTTACCATTGAGCAAGCATGTGGCCTGCAATTGCAATGCTTAGTTTAAAGGGGCCAAAGGGCTGTAACAAGCATTGTGGGATGCACAGGCTCCATAAGCCACTATTGCAGTTCAGGTACCCCACAAAGCATATACCAGAACACTGTCATGACACAGCAGTTTCACAGAAGATCAGAAAACAAAATGAGTAGAGGGCAGGGACTCTGGAAGTAAATGAGGAGCTGGGGGAATCCAGTTTACTGTCTGGAACATTAGAAAAAAAACATTCCTTCCTATAGAAAAGACATAGCTGGTGACTGCTGCTGCAGGAAGCAGTAACAGGCTACTTAAAGCCATCGGAACCTTAGTGGTACATTATAAAAATGTGTCAGTGGAGTTTCAAGAACAGAAGGGTCATTTGAAGATGTTGTGGCAGTTTGGGTTTCAGCAAGGCCTGACATGGGACTTGTAAATTCTCACCAGAAACTTAAACCTACTCTGCCCCCTTACTACCATTATTGGTACACTACTCCACAATTTCGAATGCTGCTCTTGTCAGCTTTTGGCTCTCTTACAAGGCCGTTTCATAGCCACAACCCCTGTGGTTTTCTGCTTTGAACAGATGGCTTATTGCGTAGAAAGGTATTTTACCTCAGTTTCACTACATTTATTTATTTATTTATGTTACATTCTGCATTTTTTTAAAGAGGGAGTTAGGTTTATGGCGTGAGTGCATAGTTGGGAATCATTGTTAGCCTGTTCAATTATCTTTTTATTTCAAGACATACTTCACTATGAACCCTTTCCCCCACCCCCTAATTGCTCTTGTTACTTTTCTGGAGCATTTTTGGAGATGTTTTACTCTCTTCCGAATTTTAATTAGTTCAGAATGTTTAAAGAGAAAGAGATGGAATGTCCTGAAACAGACTATAACAGAATGGAACACAAAAAAATCTTTCTAAACAAGAACATTACTCTGTGAAGTACAAACTCACTTTAAACTCAGTATATGGGCCTTCTGTATCTAATCTTTGTTTCTTTAATTGATATCGTCTGGTCTGTTTGAGTGAAAATGCTATTCCCATAAGAAAAATATTTATTCTAAATATTATTGTTGCCTAGGTTCTTCTTAAATTCATGAGATACAGCAACTATGAAGTTGATTTAATATTTTTAACAGTTCTATAGTGTTTTCTCAGTGTTGCCATGAAAACAATTTCAGTAAATACTATAGTTATTGCATTTGGTAGCTTGAAATTAGATTACATATTGTTGAAAATGGCAGATTTTTGCTTATAATTTTTGGAACTTCTCTGTTGTGATGAGAAATTAAAAATAAAATAAAAGTATTCAACTGAAACCCCTTCAACAGTAAACTGATGTCATTCCTGTCTCAGTTTAAACCAGAGCTTACTTCTGCCCTCGTTCTCCAATTAGTCCCCTTGCTATATAGCTTAATTATGCCCATTATTTTATGTTTGCCATGCTGATATTAGTAATAAAAGATATTTACTAAAGTGCCTTAGAGTTCTGATTGCCCTTGCCTGGTACTGTTTCTCTTAAAATTGGTAGAAATATACATACACACACACATGAATATATGGATATATATGCACTATAAGACATACTGGGGAGGAACAGAACAGTTGCTTATACCATAGATATCCGTCACTGGACACCACTGCTTAGGACACCTGGGTGTGGTAGACAAGAAGATGTCTTCTGAGTCATACCTCACTGATTCCTGAGAGCCCTATTCAACGCTCCCTGAAATCAGATGTTTCCTTGGTATTTGGGTTGGATTTTATAAAAGGAACTACAACTTTTAAGTTATTCCTGCTATGCCCTACAGTCTGCAGGCAGAGCACTAGGTTAATTTCAGAATCAGGCAGACCACATCCCCTTTCTATTGAACAAAGCCTTTTATGCCCTTATTCAGCACCCTGTCCTTGTATAGTAAGGCATATGTTTGAGTGGGCGTGTCTACATGTGCCTTTACACATGCCTAAACTTAATGCACATTAAGGTGATTTAGATGCGCGTCTGCGTGTGTGTCCTAAGGCACATTAATGCAGTGTGCGCCCTGACTTGGGACTAAAGTTAGTCCCAAGTCAGTTGACATATACAGTGTTAATGTGCCTTAGCATATCTACATGTGCATTAAGACACTTTAGCTATTCAAGCCTAAATTTGATACCTGTTTTGCAGGTATCAAATTTAGGTGCAAATAGCCTAAAATCACCATTTTTAAGGCATATTAAGGGTGGACCCTTAATGCACCTTAAAAATGGCTAACACACCTTAAATTGGCACGTGTAGATGTGCTCAGTGATTTACCGCATTTGGAGCTTTAGTACTAGTAAATACTTGGTTACAGGCCTGCCTATTCCACTCCACAGATGTGTATGCTAGGGAAAAAACATCCTATATCCTCATCTCCCATTTTAGGATAGAATATTTCCTGAACATTTTTATCTATGACCTTGTTTTAAAAGAAAAAATGAACAAAAAAAAGTGGAAAAGTAGCACGTTGGTTCATGGCTGTGGGGTATAAGAATTCACAGCATGATGCAATCTTTAGGTTTCCTATGGGTGAGGCACTCAAGCAATACACTATAAAGCAGGTGTACTCCTCCCATCTCCTTAGAGAAGTATGTACCTGAAGCTGTTTCCCAGCATATTTATTTTGAAGATATGCAATTACCTGCTGTCATGTGTTCAACAGTTTGGGAAGTGAACCAACTACTCCCCTGTTATCTTTATTTACCAAACTGTTCTCACAAAAATGGCACCAGGGTACTTTTAATTCTCTGTTTACAAGATTAGTGGAACTAATCCTTTTAATGATGTGGTAGTTCAACTGAAAAGCTCAAGATAGTGTCTTTCTATTTGTAGTGTCTCAAATTTTCTTTTAAAAAGGTCTTAAATATTTACATAAACTTACAAATAATTTAAAGGCACTTGTGATTCATAGTAGTAGTTCTCTTAATGGGTTCTCAAAGGTCAAAGTACATGTAAGTTCATAATCATTTGTAAGAACGTTGAATATTTTGCAGGTGACCTTAAACTATTTAAAATGCAAACACATTTTTTAGTGGTCTTCCACATATAGTTGTATAGTATTTTTGCCATCAGTGGAGTGTGTCCTTTTAGAATGGAAATACCCATACCAATAATTATTAGAACTGACCGTTAGATCTTATTACCATTTACATTTATCCATTGGTATTTGCTTAAAATCTTAAACTTTAGTGGAATTAAAAGCCAATGGAATGCTGACATTTTTAAAGTATAATGATATATACTGCAAGGAACAGAGACCATTTTCTTATGCCATGCTAAAGACGGTTTAATACAGTTTTTTAAATAACACAGAGCAGTAAGATATAATTACCCAAAGATTAACTTTCTGGATGTGGTAGTTGTATAAAAACACTGCTTTTTGTTTTTGTGCTCTGTTGTTCTTAAAAAATATGTATCACTGAAACAGTCATTTTTCATATTTACATCTGTCTGGTACTGCTGTTTCTAATATTCTGGTGGTCTGTGGACTCCTGGGGGTCCACAGATTATGTCTAAGGGGTCTGCAAAAGATGACTATGATCAATCAAAACTATGTGACTACAATATTTATAATTCAAAGGGGTCTGCACTTCCATTCAAAATTTCTAAAGAGGTCTGCACCTCCATTAAAATATTTTTTGGGGTCCACAAATGAAAAAAGGTTGAAAAACACTGCTCTAGGACTATAGTCTTAATGCAATCAGAAGTACAGTATAACTCTGTATACCGCTGCCCTTGTTACATAACAGGCTTAACATAGGAAGGCAGGTTTTCACCCTGCTTCAGTGCAGTATATTAATTTCAAGAAAGCTGATGAATAGTATTTATGTTGCTTAGGATGTTATGTTCAGTGGAAATACTCTCAGGCTTACTTGAATGTTCTGATCACTTTTACAGTTCACTGTTACCCAAGTAAGCTCTAGTTTAAATTGACACAGGGGTGAGATCAGAATCTCCTTTGAAAACCGTATAATGGAAACTACTGCAATATAAAAAATCTGTGAATTTGCTTCTTAAAACAAAGTTATTTCTTGTGATAGGTTCTAAAACCATAGCCCTTGAGACTGATGTCTCCTTTTCAGTCAGAGAATACATGTACGTGGATAATAGCACAAGCTTTATTTACCATGTGACCCAGCTAGTGCATCTGAGAGCTGTTCTGGCTTTGAATAATTTCCCTTCAGCAAAGAGGGTCTAAAATTACAAAATCACCTAGTACTTTGGTAGCTAAGTGTGTAATTGACTAAATATATAGGATGTGCTTAGTTAAGAAGTTGACTATGAAAACATTATTGGGTGCTATTTTAATAAAATAAACACCTGGATATATAACTCATTGATCAGTGCATATTCAAAATAACCTTTTGTTCCCAGCAGACTGAGAGTACGAAATGTGACAGCCCCAAAGTACACTCTTGTCTCTTTAATGTAAACTGTAACAGGTCATACTTCTGGTTATGGAAACCACTATTTCTGCTCCCCGCATTCTGGCCATGAGGTGGTCATCAGAAACACACATCAAAAGTATTACCTTTCCCTACAATGATCTGATATCACATAGTGGAAAAGGTCATGTTCAAACATCAAAGAGCCTCCCATTTAACCAGAGGCACATTAAATACAGTGACCATTGTTTGAAGGTCAACATTCACTATTTGGGAGCATTGGTACCATGCATTTCTCCTGTTCAGTGTGTTTAGGGGAGAAGCTATGGAATCTCAAGTACCTTTGTGTGGTAGTGGTTGGAACATGCTGACTTTTTAATGGCGACTGTATTTATAGTTTTATTTTGAAATGTTCATTTGGATCTTAAGTTGTTTCATAAAGGAGATGGCTGAAGAAGATGGGAAGCATCTATTCACTTTTGTTTTGTTGGGTTGTCAGTAGTATTCATCAGGGGACTTCCATAGTAACTATAAGCTTACACTAAATATTTGCATGTGAAAATGGATTTCTCTGTGCATTCAAAAATATGTACGGCTTCATCTTACGTAGCTATATAAGCATAGGAAATAGGTAAGAGCTTGGTGTGCAAGAGGTAAACGCTTGGTGTAATTTTGTATTGCAATGATGCTCTCTACTCAAGCTCCATAGAAAAAAATAGCAGCAACTCAGATCTTGAGCAAATACAGTTTCTAGGCACACAGTGTACTTTGCAACCAAGCTTGGTAACATGTGAATGAACTATTTTGCTGTGCAAGTTTAGAGAATGCTTTTAGCAGTAAAAGCCACTGCTGGTTTCTCCTCAAAATCCTCCCTCCTTGCAGTGCATTGGAAATGACTGAACTTTGGCCTTCAATCTGCTGACACCCTGAGGGAGTGTAAATGTAATGACGTCTTTGCTTGTTTCAGCTGCACAACAGGAAACGCTCATGGCCTCCCCTTCTTCCT
This sequence comes from Alligator mississippiensis, assembly GCF_030867095.1. NCBI lineage: Eukaryota > Metazoa > Chordata > Crocodylia > Alligatoridae > Alligator > Alligator mississippiensis. The sequence continues at coordinate 123,441,268 of NC_081824.1, read as the reverse complement.
GCTTTGAGAAAGTAGTGCTCTTTTTTTCCTTCCCTGCAGTAGAGCCGGCTGAGACCTAGTTTCAGGTCTGCACTCTGCAGTGTGCCAGTGCTAGCACACTGCCCTGATTGATGTTTCCATCTAGGAGAGCCAGCCAATCAGCTGGTTATTACTGTGCTTTAGTGATGATGCGAGAAATATGATAATTTCTCTCTCTCTCTCTCTCTCTCTCTGTCTTTTTTCGGAAGAAGTGACTGAGAGAAGCATACAGTTATATTTCAGTGGCTCACTTTACAGAGCATGTCAGTGGATACAACTCAGCTGAAAAGACCAGGATGGTCAAGTGATAATGTGCCTTGGGGAGACTGCATCACTTGCATAATATAGAGGACAGACTGTCAGGTGGGCATAAAACGTTCAAAGGATCCTGAAATATGGTTCAAATGGTGCTGAATAATGCTGAATATAAAGGGCCTGAATAGATTTCTCTCACTTGATGGAATACAGAATCTTGCCTTTCACAAAATACTGATAGGAAATCTCTTATTTAACCCTTTCTATCTGCTGCCTTTCTACTTTGGCCCAGAAGCACAGAAACAAATAAGAATGGATTTTGCCTTAGCCAAGTCAGGCAAAACATGAGAGTAAAGCAGAGTGCTTACAAGTGAAATGGATCAGTTTAGTGTTCAACCCGTATGTATTTTTAACAATAGTAGGCAAAAACATCACTTTTTAAAAGCAAAAGACAAACACTATAATGAATGTGTATGTTGTGGTATGCTAGGAGGCATGGGGGGTATTTTAAATTTGTAAGATTCAGTCAACTCTGAATGGAAATGGTTATGGCACAGTTGATTTAAAAAAATGATTATAAAAATCCTGTTCTCAGGGCATCATTGTCTGGGCTTTGCAATAGTACTACAGTCTTTACCTCAGGAGATTTTTCCAACCAACTGATGTAAGAAAGAAAGCAAAAGGATATATGAATACACTTAGAATAGGATCAATTGATTTTAAATTAAATCTTTCTAGAATAGTTTTTTCTTGACACAATTCTTCTTTGTTTATTCCATTTTTTTTCAAAGCCATGCCCAAGCTCGAATGGACCTTTTCTTGTGTGAAACAAGAAATATTCACAAATAAAGTTAGGAGAGATATATGAAGAGAAATAATGGGGTAAGAGTAATAATGATTTAGAAGATTACCAGTCAGACCTCCTGAGTTCTCTTTCAAACACCATCTCTTTTGGGCTGGGCACGTTTAAGCCTCTGTGTTTCAGTTTACAGATACAATAGTAGTGAACTATTAATATCAGGATGCATTAATTTATTCCTATGACACATTTTGCATCTTTGGATAAAAGGTACATGAGTACAAATACTATCACTCATAGTTTATATTCAAATATTGGAATAAATGGCTACAGTCTGTTTGTAATTTAACCTGCTATATGTCAGTATTACATGTGATGGTTGGTAGTGAATATAGTATCTATATGAGGGGCATTGGTTAGGAAGAGTGGATAATGTTAAAAATTCATCAGTATTGTGTAAATTGATACACAGTTTTCAGTAAACGGCACCCACATTGATAATCTTAGCAAAAAGATCAGAAGTTGGTCATGGACTGAGACTGAAGTATTTTTTGATGCTTAGAGAACACTCCAACCCAGGCCTGAAATACATTGATAGGGAAGTATAGTGAAACTTACAGTTTTGCTGCGTGCTGTGTTTTTGTTTATTTGGATAAATACAGGATTTTTCCAGCTCTTTCAATATATACTTCAAGAGCAGCCAACTTCACTCAAGAAGGGTTTTTTTAGGTTTTTTTAAAGAAATGTCAGTCTTTATTATGGATTTCATGCATTTTCAATGATCGGCACTCTCTGTTGAGTTAGTTTTCTAGCTGTGTGTTTTTTTCCCTTATAGTGTTAAAAGAGTAGACTGAAAATATAAGTAACACATTAAAATACTTACAAGGGTATGAAAATTTCCCCAGGGGACAGAGACCCTTCACTGGGCATTTTTTGTATTTGAAGGATTATTTAGGTCCAAGTCATCTGTTTCCTTTGATATATTTTGTGAGACTTTTTGGTTTCTTGCTTTATGGTTCTAATTAATATCAATAACTAATATCAATTCTGGAACTCCATCTAAAATGTACAAACAGAATATTGGTATAGATCTGTGAGCACAGTATTGGATTCTTGAGTTTTTTGGTTCAGTGTCAATGAAATGGCCAATTTTCTCATGTGATAATGTATAGTGAATTAATTGTCATGGTAATTGAGGTCCCTTTCTCTTGTGAAATGGAGCTGCTTGTTGCCAGTAAATGAGGCCTGTAAAGCCTAAATGATAGTATTGACTTGTGCTTGTTTTAACCCACATCCAGTGGTGGCAAAGGAATGGTTAGTCCTTTTTGGGAACTGTCACTTGACTCTTGCACCAACTCTGGTTTGGGGAAGATGCTCAGCTTCTCACTGGGCATGTCTACACATGCAATTAGTGTGCTTGAATAAACTCCGGCATAATTTGCATTGGAGTTTATTGCTCCCAGGTGTGCCATTTGTACAGGTGCCCAGGACTGCAGCATGTTGAGCTGGGGTGGAGCAGCCCTGGCTGGCAGGCGGCTCTGGAGGTTTAGCCTGTAAATAACTCCGCCATAGGATAGTACTTGTGTCTGGCAGTACTATCCTACAGTGGAGTTCATTAGTTTACTTTGTCCTAATAGCACTGTACATGTAGATAGTGATATTTTATTGCAGAGCTAATGAGACAACTCCGCAGTAAACATATCCATAGCCCACTGTTTCCTTGGCTTTCCCTCTTCAGGTGTGACCTTGTCTATAATCTGATATGACTCTGTCACAACCCACTGCATCCCGTTGACTCTATTTGTGGCTTAATGAGTTGGATGTGATTGGGTGTTCTTCAGATGCCCAGATTTTGGGATTGTGGTGCTGCTCTGTGGGTATGGAGCAAAGCCAGGCCAAATAGCTGCTGCTGGGCTATTTGCCTACGAAGGGGCACAGACATAATGCTGGCCATTGTTTGAGGTAGGGTTGAAGAAAGAGAGGTTGGCCTGATTTCTGGTGCAGTTTTTACCACTGTTAGTGGGTGCTGAGCAAGTAAGTCTAGGGCAGTATAAGGCTGTTAGAAAATAAAATAATCACTATGGGTGAATCTACATGTGTGTTTTACTGCTGAGTTAACTAATTAGTTCCGTAGTAAAGTGTCACTGTCCACATGTGTGTCAGTATCAGGACATTGTGGACAGTACTATCTTATGGCAGAGTTATTTACTGTGCTGAAACGCCTATGTGGACAGTGATTGGGAGAGCAGCACTTTGAGCCAGGGTGGGGTAGCCCTGGGCTGGCAGCAGGCTTAGGGGGTCAGCCATGCAGCTGTGCAGCTTTGGTGCTCTCAGGCCCAAGCCAGCCCCTCTGCCACCAGCACTGCCACCTGGACCCCAAGGTGAACCCCCCGAGCCTGCTGCCAGCCCAGGGCTGCTCCACCCCATCTCGAAGTGCTGTTGTCCCAAGCGCACATGTAGATGCTTCATTTGGGAGCAGCGTACTCCGGCACAAACTGCTCCAGAGTTTATTGTGTCACCTTTATTGCACATGTAGATGCACCCTACAAGGACCATTTGTACATGTGTAGAGTGGCCAGTGCTGTTTACTAATACATTCTTTCTTATATCATCAAAATTAAGCCTGAGTTTATCTTAAGGGTTTCATATACTTGGTGATGGCTTTCTGAAGAGAGGGAGATTTTGTCTTATGAATATAAGGTAATGGGATAGAAATCCATTTTCTTGATTTCTATATATTTTTTGCAAACATCAGTGTAGACTGCATTATATTCAAAGCTAAATATCCACAAAATATTTTTAAAATTAACCCTATTTCTTTGTACATCCTATTGCTGTAAAGCTTGAAGTATTTACCACCAATTAAATGTTACTGTTTTTGCAAGTTTAAAGAAAATTGGGAAATTTAATTTTCACTAATTATTTAGCTACATGAGAGGCTCTGCATGAAAATTACTAGGCGTAAATTAAGTTTAAATTAGAAGAGAAATGCATTAATTTTTTCTTATTTCATCTGCTATTTGTGTTTCCTTACTAGTTCATCTGTAAAAAAGAATTCTCTTAGCAGTGTAGCAAGTTTTCAGAAAAATTAAATGAACTTGCAGCTAGGCTGATAGCCTAAAATTAAAACTTTTGCTTGAAATAGATTAAGATGGAAAAGTTTTAATAATAACTCTCTTATTATTACAAGGCTTACTTTCCCTTCCATCCCGTGATATTAGCAGGCATGGTTATGATTTCACTTAGTGGCAACATTGTGGAAGGCAATGGGTAAACTCCTTCCTTGTGCTGAATTGCTGAAAAAGTGGTTGCAAGAAGGAACAGCAAGTCTTTTCCCACTGGGCACGTCTACACATGAATATTTGCTGCACAGTAACCAAAATTACTGTGAAGTATGGGTGCATGTTTACATGTGCATGCCTGTACTGTGCAGTAAATATGGCGACTTAGGCTGCCTAGAGCATAAATTTGATACCAGTTATCAAATTTACCCTCGATCAAATTTACACCCAATTAGTTACTGCACGGTAATACATATGTAGACACCTTACTGAGCAGTAACTCTGTGTGTATGGACTGATTTGGGATTAACTTTAATCCCAAATCAGTCCACACACAACGTTAATATGGTTTAACTCCTGCATGTGTAGACACTGGCCTATTCTCACTTACTGCTCGGTAAATTTAAGCAGATGTAAATGCACATGTAGACATGCCCACTATGTCAGAAGAGGGCATGATCTGAGAACAGACCTCAAGAGAGGGTCACATAAGGAAACACTACCTTTCTAAAGGTTTGTGTCCTGATTCTCAGCCAACTAACTCATAGATTCATAGATGTTATGATTGGAAGGGACCTCATTAGATCATCGAGTCCGACCCCCTGCATAAGCAGGAAAGAGTGCTGGGTCTAGATGACCCCAGATAGATACTCATCTAACCTCCTCTTGAAGACCCCCAGGGTAGGGGAGAGCACCACCTCCCTTGGGAGCCCGTTCCAGACCTTGGCCACTCGAACTGTGAAGAAGTTCTTCCTAATGTCCAATCTAAATCTGCTCTCTGCTAGCTTGTGGCCATTGTTTCTTGTAACCCCCGGGGGCGCCTTGGTGAATAAATACTCACCAATTCCCTTCTGTGCCCCCGTGATGAACTTATAGGCAGCCACAAGGTCGCCTCTCAACCTTCTCTTGCGGAGGCTGAAAAGGTCCAGTTTCTCTAGTCTCTCCTCGTAGGGCTTGGTCTGCAGGCCCTTAACCATACGAGTGGCCCTTCTCTGGACCCTCTCCAGGTTATCCGCATCCTTCTTTAAGTGTGGCGCCCAGAACTGCACGCAGTACTCCAACTGTTGTCTGACCAGTGCCCGATAGAGGGAAAGTATCACCTCCTTGGACCTATTCGTCATGCATCTGCTGATGCACGATAAAGTGCCATTGGCTTTTTTGATGGCTTCGTCACACTGCCGACTCATGTTCATCTTGGAGTCCACTAGGACTCCAAGATGCCTTTCCACCTCTGTGCCACCCAGCAGGTCATTTCCTAGGCTGTAGGTGTGCTGGACATTTTTCCTCCCTAGGTGCAGCACTTTGCATTTCTCCTTGTTGAACTGCATTCTGTTGTTTTCTGCCCACTTGTCCAACCTGTCCAGGTCTGCTTGCAGCTGTTCCCTGCCCTCCGGCGCGTCCACATCTCCCCATAGCTTTGTGTCATCTGCAAACTTGGACAGAGTACATTTCACTCCCTCGTCCAAGTCACTGATGAAGACATTAAAGAGTATCGGACCAAGGACCGAGCCCTGTGGGACCCCACTGCCCACACCCTTCCAGGTCGAAACCAACCTATCTACCACGACTCTCTGGGTGCGACCCTTCAGCCAATTCGCCACCCACCGGACTGTGTAGTCATCCAAGTCACAGCCTCTTAACTTGTTCACCAGTATGGGGTGGGATACCATATCGAAGGCCTTCCTGAAGTCTAAGTATATGACATTCACCCCTACTCCTGTGTCCAGGCGTTTCGTAACCTGGTCATAAAAAGAGACTAGATTGGTCAGGCACGATCTGCCTGCCACGAACCCGTGCTGGTTTCCCCTCAGCATAATTTGTCCTGCCGGGCTCTCACAAATGTGAGCCTTGATAATTTTTTCAAAGACTTTGTCAAGGATGGAGGTGAGACTGACTGGCCTATAGTTGCCCGGGTCCTCCTTCCTCCCCTTTTTGAAAATGGGGACCACATTGGCCCTTTTCCAGTCCTCCGGGACTTGGCCCGTGCACCAGTTGGTTTCTCGGATGCAGTTCTCATGCCGTCTTCCGCGTCCGTTCACTGGTAGGATGGAAGAGAATACCACCTGTGCACCGAACTCCTTCAGCACGCCGCCCAGAGCACTGTAGTCCACCATCAGCTGATTGGGGGTTCTCCTGGCCGCATCATTAGTACCCACATGGACTAGGATCATGGGGTAGTAATCGGTGGGCTTGATCCTGGCCTGGATTACCTCCGTCACATCCCGAATCTTTGCTCTAGGGAGGCAGTATACCTCTCGTGCTGAGGGGTCCTGGCGACAGATGGGCCCTTCCATACCTCTCAGGATGGAGTCGCCTATGATGAGCACTCGTCGCCTCCTCCTCTGGGTCCTCTTGGATCTCTTGACCTGTTCGGAGTGTGAAGAATGTGGTGTTTCTTCCTGCCCAAGGGTTTCCTCCTCCCCTTCCATCTCCTGCAGGGTCGCCAGGGCCTCGTACCTGTTCACCAGTCGGACTGGAGAAGCTGGTACCGGTTTGCTGCGAGCTGCTCCGGTCCTGGCTGTGACCGTCTGCCACTCTGCTGTGGAGGGCATTCCCCGGGCTGCTTCTTCCTTCGGTGCCTGGTCCTGCAGGGAAAGGAAATAACTGTCAATTTCATCCTCCGCCTCCCTGATACCCTTCAGTCCCCTCATGTGGACTTAATTTGCCTTTAGGCAAAACTTAAGTTCTATTAAAGTGTAACCTAAGTGGGACATATACCTTGTTCTGGTCCTTTTTCCCAGTATGAATTTTACCTGCGGTATACTTATTGACCAGTGCGTGACAGGAAACTCAGCTGAGCCACGCCACACAGCAACCTGTCCTCAGGAAACCTGCTGTAATAATGGGTAGATTTCTTTCGGTGAGGGCGAGAAGGTAATCTTTGATCCCTTTCCTATATTGGCTATTACGGAAGTTAGTACTATGTTAGGTTATAGCAAGAAAGCACTTCTGAACTTCAGAATCTTTCATAGTTTCATAGTTATTAGGGTTGGAAGGGACCTATTAGATCATTGAGTCCGACCCCCTGCCCTGGGCAGGAAAGAGTGCTGGGGTCAGATGACCCCAGCCAGGTGTCTGTCCAATCTCCTTTTGAATATTTCCAAGGAAGGGGAAATCTCCATGCAAACGTAGACTCAGCCACTTTTCTTTACTGTGATAAAGTCAGGACTCTGGATCTAAACTTTTGAAACCTCTGGACATTTTTGGAGCTGAACTTTATTAAGTATGCACAAGCCTTCTGAAAGTCTTGATTCATCTTCATAAGCCCTTGTTACTTGAGCAGTTGCTTCTCACTGTATAGTGCCTAACAGTAAATTAAAACCTTTTCCGTTGCGGTTGTGGCATTGAGTTTACTTTGCAGCAAGCCCATTTTGCTAGCAAATTGCAATGTGGTGGCTGGTTGTGTTAGCAAAAATGGAAATTTTTCACTTCCGCTCATGTTGCTCATGTAGGTTTGAAATAATACCATAATATCTGTACAGTATCTTTTTTTTTTTTTTTTTACCTGATTTGGGCTATATAAATTATAGTTATATAATGTATATATATAACTCTCCTATGGAAAGGTTTTCACTGTTTTACCTAAAAGACTCTGGTAACATGAAAGTCTTAATCCAAGTTAGCATTTGTCATTTGAAGACTGGGCATTAAGACTAAAAGTGGCAATGTAATATAGATAAAATAATATATATTAGTCTTTTCAAGCATGTGTTACTGGCTGCAAAATGAGATCACACAAGCTGTATCATATTCAATCTGTTTGCCATATTTGATGTGATTCTTCTTTTGGTATAGCAGGGTGTCTGGTGGTTAGAGCCCTAGCTAGGGACTTGGGGAACTCAGGTTTTATTCCAGGGGTAGGCAATGTTTTTTGGCTGGAGTGCCAAAAAAGCCACAATGTCTATCTTGGAAGGTGCCAGTGTGCTGACATGCTGGAGCTCGGAGCAGCTGTTTCCAGCCTCCCAACTGCAGCCAGCCCACGGAGCCCAGTCTGCTTGCAGCGGGGCTTGCAGCCTCTCAGCCGCCTGCTGGGAGCAGCCTGGGCTCTGTGGCTGGCAGCAGCTGCTCAAGAGCCTGGGCTGGTGGTAGTGTGCTGAGCAAAATGGTCTTGCATGCCATGCTTGGCACACGTGCCGGGTGTTGCTGACCCCTGTTCTGCCAAAGATATTCTTTGTGACTCTGGACAAGTCATTTGAGGCAAAATCAGTGGAGATAGGCTCCTAACTTACATTAATTTCCATAGGAGTTGGGTGCCTAAATGCTTTTGTGGTTTATGTCTTGATCCCTCTACATCACAGGCTTTCCTATATAAATAGTATAATAGCACTTCGTTCACTCACAGAAGTGTCATGAGGATGATCATGATACCCTCCTGTTGATTTAAACGAGGACTCCTGTTGAAGTCATTAAGTGTTTTACATTATAATTGATATCAGGATTTGGACATTTAGCTTTTTTTTTTCTTTACATAAATACCTGTTATTCCCAAAGTGACCAGTCTCTGTGCTCAAAAGGTGAACTTCTTAAAAGAGTAGAATGCAATGAAAGAACATACAAGCATGGAAAAGGTAGGTTTCTCTTTCTTTGACTGCACTCAGTTTTGTTACATTATCCTTATATGTTGAATAGTAAGACAACCTGAAGTTAGGTAGGACACGACACCAACTTTCAGATATTATTGAAAATGTCAGACCAAAAAGTGCATGTGTTATTTAAACATAAGTGTTTGGTTTAGGCTCTTCTCTGTTGAAAATATTCTTAGCTTTTAGGGAACTCCTTATACTGTGTACTCCAGACTGGGAGCTCCTTATACTGGGGGACCCTTCAGTATTAAATAAAATGTTCTGGAATTTGAAGTATGGAAAAATAACAACAGGAAAAAAAAAACCCAACAGAAAACCCAAAAGGTTTCTATTTTGTTACTAGTATATAACCTTAGCACTATGAATGAATGTCATGTGAGGCAATACATTGGAACTGAATAGTTGTCCTTTCAAGGTGGAGTTATTGAACCAATGGGGACAAATTCCCACCTGCAAAATCTCATATGAGGGAGGAAACTAAGATTCCACATCAGCTGGAAATGTGAGCTAGAAGACTTTGTATCGGAGTGAACTACAGATTGAATGGCAGCACTGGAGAGGATGTGTGTGGGCACAACTCTGTGTATCAGCCTTCTTGACAGGGTTAGTAAACCTACTGAAACTACCAGAACAACAAATCATTGCTTTTGAGGGCATTTATTCATAGATTCATAGATTGTTAATGGCTGGAAGGGAAGATCATTGGGTCCAGTCCCTCCCTGCACTAGGCAGGAAAAGACAACTGGGGTCAAGTGACTCCAGCGAGGTGACTGTCCAGTCACCTTTTGAAGATTTCCAGGGTAGGTGACTGCACCACCACTGGAGGGAGTTTATTCCACAGTCTGGACACCCTGACTGTGAAGAAGTTTTTCCTGGAATTGAGCCTGAAGCGGCCTTCCAGCAGTTTATATCCATTGGTCCTGGTCTTCCCCAGGGGTGCCCTGGTGAACAGCTATTCACTGAGTTCTTGATGTACTCCCTTGATGTAGTAGTAAGCCACTACCAAGTCTCTTCTCGGCCTTCTCTTCTGTAGGCTGAAGAGGCCCAAGTCCCTCAGCCTCTCCTCATCATATGGCTTGTCTTGCAGGTCCCTGATCATACAGTTGGCCCTTCTCTGGACTGTCTCAAGTTTTTCCACGTCCTTGTGGAAAATTTAGACATTTTAAAGGACAACTGATCTGAAAAATCTTACTTAAATATTTCACTTGGAGGAGTGGGGAAGATCTTCTGGAGTTTTTGAGGGCTCCAGAACTTCCTGAACCAACAGAGTGCACATGAAGATGCATTGCAGGTGCCCTTCTGGTTGAGCAGGCAGTATGGAGGATTTTTAGCTGTAGAGAATCAGCATTATGGCTAAAGTTATGTTGATTTACATCAGCTGAAGATCTGGCCTTCTCTGGGAAAGAGAAGAAGATGATTTTACTTTCCACCTGATTTAAAAAGATGTCAGGAAAGATATCTGCTCTCATGACAGAGACCAGAAAGGACATTTAGGGCACATCTACATGTGATGCTATGTCACCGTAGCAACGTGCTTCCCTGGTATAGTGCGCCACTACAGTGAAGTAGCTGCTAAAAATAACTGTGTGCTGGGTATATGGCGCAATGTGGGCTCTTACTGTGTACTTCCAAAAGTGTTGCCATAGTGACACGTGTAGATGTGCCCTCAGTCAATGAAACTACTATCATGTGACTACTTTGCGGGAAGATGTTGACGAGGCTGCAAGACGAAGGCGGGTGCGGGGAGGGAGCCCCCGTGCTGGAGGCTGGAGGAGGTGGCATCAGTGGAGGGAGTCTTTACATGCCAGGCCCCAAAGGGTGAGCAGGAGGCGAAGGGGGGCCATGTTTTTTCGGCACACTCTGAAATCCATCATTCTTGACAGGCAATTAGTTAGTAAATAATAAACAAAGAATAATAACTAGAGAAAAATAAATAATATGATTTCCTAGAGAAAAATAAATAACAATAAGTGGTGAAATGCATGTCAGTACACAGAAAATGGTGGGAGCATGCTTTTGAACTAAAACACATGGAAGGTGTTTTAGGTCAAAAGTGCAGCACTACCATTTTCTGCGCACCACAGCTGATTCTGGAGGACAAAAGTATTTTGGGCTTCGTTAGAGGAAGACAGAATTTAAAGTAGTCTCATATGCTCTTAACACCTACATTTCCCCCTCCCCCACTTCCAACATCCTAACAATTTGTTTTGCAATTCTCTAAGGCCATACAAACCTTTTGGCTGCATATCCAGCTTTCAAAGGAAAAGTGAAAAATAATAAGCAATCTTCATTTCGCTTCTAAGACTTCTTTCTGGTATTTCCTTTTACCTCTGACACATGAGATACAAATTAAATACTTAAGTTTCTGTATTTGTTGAATAGTTTAAATCAAATAAACTGTTTTCTACCTTTGCTGAGAAACATAACTGAAGACTTTTGGGATACAGTAATGCCATCTTGGAATTGCTCAGGCCAGTACTTTGGAGTATCCAACCTACATTTAGTTACTTGTGTGCAATGCTCACCATTAGAGTTTCAGTCTTTTACAAACAATAAATTAAATATTGCAACTACAAGATTTACTTGTATTATAGAAGCCAAAAACACTTATTGTATATGACCAAGAAGTAGGCGTGGTTCAACAAAATAGTTAAATGTGCATTTATTTGTTTCTGTTCAACAATGCCTAACTTTAAGCAGATGCTTAAGCCCCATTAGAATCAATTGGATTTATGCATGTGCTTTAAGTGTATATTTATGTGCATGGCTGAATAATGATGGACTGTTTATATGAGGCCACAATAAAGAGTTTAGGACCCCTACAGTTCTGATTTTAGGATTTTTGAGTACATTTTAATGCTTTAGAGTGATACCAACTAGCCTGACAGCACATTGGTAGGAAGTAGAACAATCTGCTTTTGCTCCTATAAATTCAACTTTATTTTTCTTCTCTATGCACAAACAACAATCAAAACCTGCAATTTAAAAATAAATACCAATATTGTCTATACCAACATGGATAGAATACTAGAATTTTGAAATAGTTTTGCTAGCCATTCCTTCAATTTAAGATTCTGAGATTATCTTTCTTTAAACTACAAGTGTATTGGGCAAGAGGGATTTCCCCAGTGTCTTCTTTTTGTTCAAATATTCTTGGATGCCAGCTGCCGAGACTTCTTACTGCTTAAGTGAAGAAGACGGGCTAATAAAGTATGGGAAGGATTCGTAAAGGGGAAAATGACCAGTCTCAAATAAGGTGCCTATAACAATAATAATATTAAGCAAAAAGTTAACTTTAAAGCTTCTTATCAATATTTAAAAAATAATAAATTGGTTCAAAAGTTGCTTCTCTTCAGTGTTTTATTCAAATTAGTATTTTGAAGTTTCATTAATATCTGTTTATATGTTTTTTTATTTGATACATAATCTTTTTGAGATAGGTACGCACAAGTATGAATAATTAGTTCTAAATGAAACATTTAATTCAGTGGATTATAACAATCAAAGACAAGTTTTTCTTTTTTACTGAGTATTTTACAATAAAATAATATGATAGTGCCAGTGCTTGCATCAGTAGCTGCTTACTGTTTTCCAAAGTCGGAGGGGAAATAGCTTAAGTTTGACATTCTTCTTGAGCTATGTGCCAGTGATCTACAGTTTTGTTAATTTTGGAACACATAAATCTTGTTAATTTTAACTGACTGTAGCTCCTTGGTAAACCTACAAGCAACAGTAAGTGCACCTTCCACAGCAGTGGACGCCAATCATTTTGGCTGGTATGCCATGAGGTAAGGCCCACATTTCTCCCCAAGTGCCATTATGATCCACTTGCCTGCTCAACCTGTTGCTCTGCTTTTTGCTCCCTGCCCTGGGCTTCTTGCCTAATCTGTTGCTCTGCTCTGTACTCCCTGCCCTATCTGCCACAGAGGCTACCCGTGCCACTTGTGGCACTCCCTGTCCCACAACTGTGCATACCATAGGTTGGCCACCCCTGCTCCACAGAGTCAGAATGATAGTGCTGCATCAGTTCACATTTGAAAGGTTTTCTTTTGTAAGAGATACAAGCCTTTTTTTATTTATTCATTTAAGAGAGGCCAAAGTCTGCCAAACTTGATGGCTAAATTCCTAGCATTCTTCAAGAAAATGTTCTGTCATTGCCAGCCAAAGGATTTTTCAAACATTGCCTTACTTCCTCTCTGGAAAATTCATGAAGGAAGAATAGTGCAGGTGACTCCTACATCATTCTGTACAGATACAGAACACAACGATTTTCCCAAAACTGCTGGAGATTAGTGTCCTTTCTTCCATTTCCCCTGACCTCCCTCCACTGGGTTTATGATCCCAGCACACCTCTAATCGCTAGAACTCGTCCTGTAAGTTTGGATTCCCTGGTATGGAAGTGCTCCATTGCAAGTATTTGCTGTGTGATTAGTGAAAGGCCAGTGACAGCATCTTTGGACCCTACCTTTTCTTGCCACACAGATTCCTGGCACTGTGTGTGATGTGACAAGAAAGCAGAGGTAACTGACCTTCACTTCCACATATGCAGAGAGCTGCCGGGCCATGGAGGCTCCCATCCCTGCATAGATCCCAGGGACAAATTAGGGCCAGAGATGTTCACTTTGAGAATGAATGGCAGAGTCCAGAGTTTAACTTGGGGAATTTCTGGTGCCCAAATGTCCACAAGCAGACTAATAGGCAACAATGCCTACCTCAGCTTTTCATGAGAACTAAACAACAATAAGCACAGCTCTGGTTTAGAAGATCATTTGAAAGAATCCATATTTGGATGCTATCAAAGCTAAGGGAAGACAGATAGGAAAGGACCTAGTAAAAATAGTGGCTGAGTAAACATGTGCTATAGACCCCCAAATAAAAGAGGTAATTGAGATAAAATCATTCAGTCCTGGCATTTTTGTATTTAGCATAAAATATTTCAAAGGAGCCTAAGGGCACTAAGTGCCTTACTCCCAATTAATTTCAGGACCCCCCATTCATGCATAGAAACCTGGGTGCATCTACACACATGCTTTACTGTGAAGCTGACTAATTAGCTCCACAGTAAGGCATCACTGTCTACAAGTGTGGCTGTATTAAGGTGCAATAAATTAATTAACTATGCTGTAGGATAGTACTGGCCTGGACAAGTCCTATTCTATGATGGAGTTGTTTAGTGTGCTGAAATGCACATGTAAACTGTGCCCAGGGTCGTCAACAGAAGTGTGCAGACACACATACGAGCATGCAGACACATGTAACAGACATGTGCTTGCTAGCTAGCCCTCCCTGTAGCATCCTCATGCCCCAGCCAGCCCCTCCAGTGCCCAATGCCTCCACCTGGGACTTCTCCACCCTGGCTCAAACAGCTGCAGTCCCTGGCGCGTGTGAAGAGATTGTGTCTGGGAGCAGGTGACTCCAGTGCAAACTGTGCTGGAGTGTATTGCTACATGTTGATTGCACATGTAGTTGCACTCCTTGACGCCTATGATAAAATTATCAGGAGATGTATTTAGAAGAGAACCTATGTGTTTTCGTTCATTTACGTTTTCCTCTCCACTGAGTTACTTACACAGGGCTTTTATGGACTGATACCTGTATCTGTTTATATATTTTTTAAAAGATAAGTACTGGATATGACTTATTTGTAGATAACAAACTGATGTTTGCTGTGGTTTATTTTTGCAGCTGCACGTTAATAATATCAAGTTTTAAAGGCATCATTTTGCCTTGCCCTACCTTGGTGAGCCAGGAGTGGTGTGTAGAGGGCTGGGGATTGACATTCTGTATTTCTAAAGCAGCAGCATGCAGAGCAGGGAAGCTGGTGGCAGGCACTTCAAAAACAACTGTGGTTGAGATGCATCCAGAGTGAATTATTAATATATTAATATTTTGTTACTTAGTGGCATCTATATTCAAAACTTAGGCCAAAGATGTGAAGAACAGTGGGATGCAAGCACAGCAGGTCATAGCTGGAAGGCAGCAGTGCATGTTCTGTATCTGTGAACCCCCCACATCTTTTTGCTTTCTCTGAATCTATTTAGTAAGGGGAAAAAAGGAAGTAGGGAGAAAGGTAATGTTCGTTCCCTAGTGCTTACTATTTGCAAATCAAGCTTTGTGAGAATACTAACATTTTGGAACTGCATTTTGGAACTGCAAGATGACACTTCCGTATTAGTAATAATACATTTCACATACTACTGCAAAAATGTTTAAAGGCCCACGACAAAAATGGGCCTTTATTGCGTTAAACTCTTTGCAAACACATGGTCCCTGGCCCTTACAACTCTCAGTCTAGACAGACAAGGAAGGAAAGGAAGTATTATTACAGATGACAATCTGAGGCAGAGAGAGATTGAAGTCAGACAGGAAATCTGTGGCAGAACCCACTTCTCAAATCCTTGTCTAGAACTTTAATAAGGGGAAAAATCTTTATTTCCTCCTATATTCAATTGGTAAATGCACACTTGTCACCAGACATTATTCAGCAGCATGGAGGTGATTCCAGAGGTCATGATCCAGCCCTTTCCTCTGTGCATAACTTTAAGCATTTCAGGGCCTCTATTTCAATGAGACTCTATGTGCTTAAAATAAATTATGTGCAAAATTATCGACTGGATTGGGACCGATATTTGCATATTTTATTCTGAAGTTTAAAGTGGCTTTCTGCTATAAAAGACATTTATATTTATTTATGAAGATGCCTGCAATAATAGAAAACATCAGTATTTTTTTAATGTTATTGACATAGCAAATTGGATTTCTTCTTTCTTTGCATTTTGGTCAACATATTCAAAGCGGTTTAAAGGAAGTTTTGGATTAAGGAGATGTGTATGCTGGGGGCAGTATCCTGTGTTTCATTTAGGTCAGGTCAGGCCATTGTTTTGTTTTTCTTATCATGAAAATCTTGTCTTTACTCCTGTTCAGTTGTACATGTGAGTTTCCTTGAGGAACAAGAAGTAATGGCGCAATAGCATATGCTCTCAGCTTGCCATTAGGTTTGTTTACAGCAAATTCTTATACCTTATACTTGTTGGTAATGATGGGATGTACGTTTAATACTAATTGTTAATAAGTGTCAATTTCTATAACACATTTGTTCTATGGATCTCAGTTTGCTTTTTATTGATGATGAAATATTATCCCTCAAACATCAGGAAACACAGGAACTGAGATATTAAGAGATGGTCAACTATCAAACTACTGGCAGAACAGGAATGGAGCTTATCTCTCTTGGCTCATGTCAGCTTTTATCCCTGACTGGTAGGTCAGCTTCTCTTAAACTGGGCCACAATCAGATGTGCAGCTTAGTCTATCAAAATGAAAATCCACTATCATTATTATTATGAAATTTTAGGCATATTATGAGTTGCTGCCCCTGGACCTAGATTTTTGCCTGCATTTTGTTTTCAGACAAACTTTCCATAAAGTGACTAGCGAGGTGAAGTTGTTTAGACCTTTAATAATGCTAAAGAAAATATTTTTGTCCTCTTTAAAAGACATTTTATAGGAACATAAAGCCTCTTATGTATAGATCATGTGTTATAGATCTGATATTAGATTTAAAATTAATGCAAATTGATCCTTATCAAACACCATTACTAGCTGATAGAAGCACATTTTAGCTTTTGAAAGGATCAGATCATTTCAGTTCTTTTCCCAGCATGTCAATGTCTGTATTGCAAAGGCCATCAATGCTGTTAGCACTGATTCTGATCTCAGTATAGAGCCAGGGAGATTTAACTGTTGCTGACCAAGATGCAGATGTGCTTCTGTTATAGCAGGTATGAACTATTTGGGCATAACAACAGCTCAAAGCTTGCACCTGCATGGTCCACAGCCAACATACCTGTTTTGTGAATAAACAGAATTTCCAGCATTTCTCCTGCTAATGGTGAGTTACCTTGCAACCAAACTAAATGTATATGTAAATGAAAGGAAATGAGAGAAAGCTAGGGTTGTAAATTTTATTTGCTTGGATCCGTTTTGGACCCCTTTGTATTTGGTATTCCATTTCCTTCAGGACTTCCTTAGGAAAACACTTATTTTGGATTTCCTGTGAATTTTATCACTGATTCTCCAACTGACATTATCTAAATGAGTTATGGTCACAGTTTCTGTCTGGTTTATTTTCTGTCAGCCACTGTCACTCTGCTGCAAGGCTGCATGGAGCCTTTCAACTTCCATTCCATGCACAGGAGAAGTCAGAATCTCAATAGATCCTGGAAGCAGAGCAAAGGTGACATGGCTGAATGAATTAAAACAGACAGTAAATGCTCAGTGGCCAGAAGATTTTCCAGTCTCCCATACTTCTGTGTTTTGAACCTGTTGCAAAGACCACTGTAAGAGCTAGTATTATTTAAATAAGAAACTGCACAAAGTGAGATGTGATGTGTCTTCTGTCCTTCCCAGGAGACCTGCTGGGGAGGTGGGGAGAAGTATCTCCTGGTACTGGGGCACAGGCTGATCTGACTCAGGGTGCCCTTTTAAAAATTCATATAAGCAGTAGCATAAGAAAGAAGTGATGTTTTTTAGCTGTTTGAATAGGTATAGCAGCATATATGTAAATCACACAATGAGGTTGTTCAGTCATCTGAGTTATGCCATCCTTTTATAACACAAATGAAATACCATTTCTGTTGCCAGTCCCAACTTATGTTGGAGGGAGCTGGAAAGTTGATTTCTGTCAGAAAATGTTCCGTAATTTTGCTCTGCAAAATATGAATTTACCTTTCACTTACCCTGGCAGAGGCAGCTTGCCGGGGTAAACATAGTAACGCATAGTGGCTGCTTTGTGTCAGCTAATATTTATTTCTGAATATGGTTTTAAACTAATTTGGTTCTGTTTAATTGAAGTCTGTAGAGCCCATTGTGATTCTCAGCTAGGCTCTGATTAATAATCACAGCTCATCTTTTGTGCTCCCGATGACTCTCTTTCTCTGTTTTTTCTGTCGTCCCCCCCCACCCCATGTGTCTCACACTTATACTTGTGATCTTAAGGACTCCCCCCACGCTTTCATAGCTCTGACATACACTGTTACATTTGACAAGATGCTCCATTTAACTACATTTTGCTCTCTGCAATGAAAGTTTGATCACTGTTAATGATAGATGAGTTGGGAGTAGGAATTACTGTGAGCTATGCCTGCTTTCTGATCTTGGGCTGGACGGTTGTTTTCAGAAATGTTGATCTCCAGAGCAGTTGGTACTTGAGTGACCCCAGGCCACTCAGGCACACCAGCCTAGTTGATCATCCTCACTACAGATAAAGTGCAAAAGCAGTAGTGTTTACTGCCTGTCACTCTTGACGTATTTTATTATGATCACTGCCACTGAGAAGCTGGGGCTGGAGAAAAGAGAGAAAGGATACAACAACGTACTAAGAACAATTTACAAATATTGTTAAGAACAGCAATACATTCGATTTTTTTTTTTTGCAAGTGTGTACTGTGTGTCATAGGCAATTATGATGTGAGTTTTATATGACTTTCAGTTCTGGGTAGTGAAGAAAGGCAGAGAAAAGAAAAGCAGTTTACCTTGGTATTTTCCATTGTAAAATGTTGAGAACCTATTCAGGACTATCCTTTTGCCAGCTTTCTCCCCCTTTTCCCCTTGCATTGTTTTGGAATATATGTCACTTCTTTCTTGCAGTTTTATACCTGGGGGATATTGCATATTTTTCTATTTGTTAAGATACTTTTTGCATTGAGACAGATTCTTCTCCAGTGCTGCAGTGTGCACTGTAGTTTTCTGATTCAGTGTACCTTCTGTTCATCTTTTCATTATCCAGGCTTCCCTTCACCCCTCTCCACTTGTTGATGCTACTGGCACACTGAAAGGGACTGGTGACAGATGACACTTCGAACTTGCTTCTCTCATTTATTGTTCTCCAGAGAAAGTGTGTTACTTAGCATACTGAGAGGGAGGCTGTAGCCAGAAGCTTCTATGGCAATAAGAAAAGGATTAGGAAATATGTAACCTTAACAATGTTAGTAAAGATTTAAATATACAGTGAAAGCCAACATTTACAATCAGCAGTACAATAGGGGAGTACTGCAGTTATTTCTTAGACTAACTCGAGAAAAAATATTTTATTACCTCACAGAAATACTATGTTTGTTTCCCTAAATATGGTCAATTAAGTTTAGGACTAGATTGTGAATCTTTTACACCACTCCCATGTACATTCCCACTGATTTCTATGAGACTAACCATTTGCCTGCTTAGCAGTATGACTAAGGGGCTTACAAGGTGACTCTAATTACTGTCTTACTTGTCAATATGATATAATTTTGTTATTCATTACAAGCATTTCTTGGAGGGCACTTCTTTATAATTTTATTTTGTAAGCCACACTTTGAGAAATACCATCAGGGGACCTTATTATTATTACTGATGATTGTTGCTTGTCCCTACAATGGTGCCTTCACCTCTCTAGCTGCCAGCTCAAGACCTGTTACACACTCTGGTTGACCAGGGTATTTCCTGCCGTGTTTTTCTGCCACCCTTTAATCTTGATAATAAATTTGGGAGGCAGCCCTCAGATTACCAGAGTACCACTTTAGATGCCTCACTGCCCCACTCATCATTGAGCCACCTCTGTCTGGTTCAATCTGTAACCATTCTGACGCTTTGCAGGGCATCTTGCCTCTGAGAAAAACTCAAATTCTCTCCCTTATTCTGTCTGTGCTGGGGCTCGGCCCTTTTCCTAGGTGTCTTGCTGATTGCAATTAGCTGTCTGAAGCTTTGTATCCCTTTAGTGCTGCAGCCTATCTCTTTGAAATAACAGGAGCTAGGGGTCCCTGTTATAGTCCCACAGAATTTTTTTCTGGCTGGACTCATTTACATTTGGGGGAAGAAATTGATTATTTAATTATTGGAGAGAGCATTATCAATTGAAATTGTGAGAATGTTTCAGCAAGAGGAAAATAGCTTGGTCACCAGGTAATCAGGAATCTCTTGGCTCCTGAGATGATGCCTGAGACAACACTTTGCAGAATGAAAATGCTTCAGAATTTAGGAGAGCCTTGGATGTTAAAGGACTGAGGGCATGAGGATCTGTGATTTCTGGGCCAACAGACTGAGGTTGGACTGGATGATTCAGGGATTTGGCTGGTAGCACAGTACAATATAACCTCTGTGGCATAATCTGAAATCTGGCTCAGATTATTAGAGATCTACAAGCATTACAGCTGAATAATTGCAGTGCCCTGTGTAAAATAATCTTCTTATTTCTGTACATTTCCTAGCAGACAGATGTTTGCATCACATAACATTTTATCTCGGTTGATCACAGTAGCACCATGTTTAGCATTCTCAGAAGAGAAGCCAGGGACCTGGCTGGTAGAACTGCTGTAAACCTTGCTAGAAATCAGAAGTAGAAATTTTTTCCAAAACTGTCCACCTTTTGCTACACCAATTCTGTTCCAGTACTTTTAACAATATTAGGAGCCATAGGGTAGAATAACCACTGGTTATTGATGAAGGACTTTACACTCTGTGATGAGCAGGGAGCCTGGTTTTCTCTGTTTAAAACTTAAACATTCTCTAATAAAAATAAAATCTCTGATTAAAACCCCCAAATCTGAGTTTTTCCATGATTAAAAATGAAACCCTGCTATATATATAAGTATAAATTGAACACAATGTTTTATTGATATATATTACAATTTTAAAGCAATGTAAAAGCCTCCCAGTGCCTCAATCACGATAATAAAATAAATTCTAAATTTAACATAATATAAAGACAACTGATAAGTAGATATAAGCCTTTGTTTTATGAGAGTTTTAGATTTATGTTTTATGTTATATAATACAATGCACAAGTACCACTGTATATGTAATGTACTTTTTGATGTTAGATGCAACTATATAGAGGCCGTCTCCTTTACTTTTAAATAGCATTAATATCTGATACAGGAAAACTGAAAGATGCCCACAAATTAAAACTTGACATTGACATGCTGTTTTTAATTCATTAACTTTGTTATGAAGAGAAGAAAAGAACAGTTTTATGGTTTTACGCTCAATTCTTTTAGAATTTATTTCAATATTGCTTTTTCCTCATTCCTTTTCAACCAGGTTTTTGTTAAAGGCGTATTTATTTTCCAAGTTACATTAGTTATAATGTAGAGTTATTTTTGATTGTTGGTCAATATCTATATGTATATAGCACTTAAAAATATTATTATTCTAAGTATGGTATTTACTGAACAAATACAGTGTCTATCTAATCTACATTATCAAATTATTCTAATCCAGTTTGGATTTTATATTGAGTCCATTGACCATTATGTAAATCCTTATGAATTTTTCAAATAAGCCAATTACATGTATCTAAGGTAAGAAATTAAGTGTTAGGATTTTGTCTGTTAAATATTAGAACACAGAGATGCTTTGCAGCCATGGTCTAAATCCCTGTGTTTGTAACACCTCTTTAACTCTGTTGGTGTGAATATATTGCTTGCATTATCGGGTGTGAAAATTTATAATGCAAAAAAGCACATATTTTCTTCTATATCAGTGTACTTTGCTGCACTAAAAAATGAATATTTTAGTCTGTTTTTTGGTTGCTTACCCATAGTTTATATTATGCTTACTATACTTTTATAATTGCTTTAAAAACCAATACAATTTATTTTTAAAAATTTTCTCACAGATATGATAGCAAGCTGACTTGCTAGTATTGATAATTCAACTTCCTCTGTTTTTTTAAAGTGTGGATTTATGGCTCATGAAAATTATTTAACCCTTATTTGACAACACTGGAGATTATAATCCAGAATAAAAGTAAAATCTATACAGCAGTAGTCCAAATTTTCCCATGATGGTTTCTTCCTGGATCATTTAATTCTAGGCTTGAGTCCTCTACCCAATCCATAATTTTTCACTTGCAACTTCCAGTAAGGAATTGTGGACCAGGTGGACCATTTGTTTCTTTGTCTATTTTAGCCATTTTGTAGTTCCCAAAACTAGAATATTGAAGTTCTGCCTATGTAAATTACATTTTCATGGACAGCCTGGAGTTGTCTTTTTTTCTTTGGTAGAAGGGGCTAAGTATTACAACTATAATTTCTGTGTTTTGTATATGCACATTTTTCAAATCTTATTTTCTTCTCCCTCACTGTAGTAGGTTATTATGGGAAGGTTGGGCCAAAACTAGTACTGCAGTAAGTTTTGAAGATAGTTTGGTTTTGGATTAGTTGGTTTTAGTTTGGGTGTTTTTTCCACAATCGGCTGCCTTCTCCAAGAACAGTTTGTCCTGAATTTTGCAGGGAATTTTACAGTCTTCCCGAACTCTTGAGCTCACTTGTGAGTGGTGATGCATTCACTGATGTAGCTGGGACCTGATCCATGACTAGCCTTGAAGATCAGGATCACTTCCTCAAATAGGAAGTAGAAGTGGGTGAGGAACTAGAGAAGGAATCTTGACCTAGAAGGGACAAAGCAACTGCCGAGACACCAGTTTTCTGGGCAAAATCAGTTTGCTGAAAATAGTGAGAACTTTTACTCATGAGTAGTGGGGCTTGATTTGAACTTTTGGTCTGGACATGAAAAGCTGCAGCAGTCTGCTAGTAGTTCCATCATCTTGCCTACTATATTTATATTTCTGTCATTTTACTAGTTTCAGTATGACTTTGATGTTTAAAATGTAACAACTTTTCAAATCTTTCTTTGCTATCCATGTGGTGCCTTAATGCTTTTATTTCTTCACAGTCTTTTAAAGAATACAGTTGAAGGGTAGCAGAGAAAATAAATTATTCACTGGGAAAATGTTGTTGATCTTTTAAAAAAGTAAATGAGGTGATGTAAAATGAAATATTTAGCAGCAGTCATTAGGAACAGATTGATGAAACAGATGTTAATGAATTTGTGAGAAGGAAAATAATGAACACCACATCTCATTGTGGGTTGCATTAAAGAGCCTGTATATCGGGGTAGCTTCCATAGTGGTAGGTAAAGTTATGGTTTTTCAGGTTTGCAGTTGCTTAAAGCATTCATTGCTTTAGAGAGAGTAAAATAGTTTGAACTGCCTACAATAGAATGAGTCCAGCCAACACCTAGAAAAGATATTAGTTCCATTGAGTAATGGAAATAATACTCCCATTCCCATTCCATTCTTCTACTTGGGAAAGAAAAACTCTGAAGTATGAAAGAATGAAAATGAACAAGCAAAGGATATAGCTACTTTGCTTATGTCATATGTACACCAAAACAGATATGGTTGTCCAGCAAATCTAAATTATACCTCTTTGTTTTTTTGGAAGCAATAATAATAATAATAATAATATACTCATAAGAAATAATATGCTGTTACATTAGAACTGGAGTTTCAACAGTCTGAGACTACACTACCATGTGTCAGAACTCCATAAATTTCCTGCTAAGGCAGTATGTTGCTTGAACAATGTTTTTATGACTAAAAGGGAAAGCATGCTTGGTGAGATTATGGAACAGGTTGAACGTGAAAAGGCCTGTTCATCAGCCCTGATGCATCCCCTTTGTACCAGCATGTCCTAATCAGGCAGCTGAGGATTCCCTTGGCTTGTGGGCATCCCTGGCTGGCATGGAGCCAGAATAGCTGGCTTTATGCCAAGCCAGCCCTACCACTCCTGACATAAGTATAATAGCAGTATGCCTAGAGATGGGGCATGGCTAGAACACTGTTGTGTTCATGCAATCAGTGAGTCTGGCTTTGGGAGCTAATCCCCATCAGAATAAGTTAAGGCCATGTGAGAACTACTCTTAACTCATATATTGGGAACAAAACAGGGAATTGGGGGAACAGCATCTTTGTCTGCTCCTCCTGGATCCTGTGTTTAGCTCTCTTTAGTCACACTCAAGGACTGGACCATAGTGTTCTGCATTTACGTAAGTAGATCCAGCCAACTGGTACCTTTGCTTGTAACGCTTGCCAGTTAACTGTTGCACTCTATAGGGGAAAAAAGGGATAATTCATTAGAGCCATTGCACATTGGAAATACACCTCTTGAAAAAAATCATAATACATTTGTCTTAACTTTACATGCTTAACAATACTATTTAGTTGATCTTATAAAAGATATCACATTTACTGAAAGAACCTTGTGTCTTAATATTACATGCGTTTAAGAATACTATAAGCATTAGGTGGGTAAACCAGATTTGCTTGGGTGACAATAAGTGAAGAAGAAATATATAGCGTGAGTGAACCAGTTTGCATCCCTGGCTAGCAAAACATAACAGATGTCAAAGTCAACCCATTTCAGAGATACGATGAGTCAAAAAAGCATTAGAATAAATTTAATTAATTAATTAATTAAAAAAAATGTAGACTGAAGCTAAAATTTCCAAACATCATAACTTTAAAATTTTTTGTCTGATCATTACCAAACTTCCCTCTCCAAAAGTTCGTATCTTGGGATGAGATACAGAACAGTTGGGGGATGCTTAAGTTTTTGGGTTTTTTTACGGTGAAGATGAATTCATTCTAAACTATGGTGCAGCTATCAGTGCTGCATAATATATGTGTATTTTTCCATGCCGAATAAATCTGTTTTCACTTCCACAAAAATGAGGGAACACTAATTCTCTGTTTCTTACGTCAGTAGCTCTATGCTTTTGCTTCATCATCATTGTAACATATTTAGTAGATTGAAGTGATTCACTTTAGCAACCAAGAGCCAGTGCTTAAATTCCAGGGATTCAGGGATTTGAATACCTGAGAAGAGTCCTATCACATTTAGTTCAGTAGCCTTTTTGGTTGCCTTAGCTTGCCTCTGGCTGGATCTGTAATGGCTTTACCACTGACTCCAGAGTCCTTCAATTAGATAATGATGATGATAGTCATGATGATGATTTATATTTAGACCCCGCCCTATCTAGAAAGACTCAGGGTGACATACAATAACAGACAAACATTCTACAAGATAAGAAACACCAATCAACTCCCCAGTCAGCACCCTAAAACTAAATCTTCGCCCCACACCACCCACTCCTTTTCTGCCCAAATATCTTATTTTTCAGCAGTATACTGCTAAAACGAGGTAATTTTTATATTTGTTTATTGATTTTGTCTGATTAATACTAAAATGTTTAGGTATAGATCTAATAAACAAAATGGTTTTAGTCACTAATGGGAAGACAATAAGTGCAAGGGATTTTCAGGCAGTAGTTAACAATATAATTCAAAAGTGGCAACTTTTTCTAAACCAATTTTTTCAGTTAAAAAAGAGAAAGAAATGAGAAGTCAAATAAAAAAAGTACTGGTCAAAGACCCAACATTATGAAAATCAGAAGTTTAGTTATTTGTCCACTGACTAGTTGCAACCTGGCTTGTAGCAGTGCAAACTTCTTTTGACTGTTCTGACAATGCCTCTGAATTGTGAACTGGAGTGACCTGCCAAGGCAATCTGGTCATAATAGAAATTGCTTGCTTGCTGCTTTGTGTCACAAAATCATTTCTATTGGATTGAAAAAACCCCACAAAAGCTATGATGCACCTCTAATCTTTAGTTTACTTTTTTATTTTTATTTTTATTTTCATTATTTTTGTACATTTAACATTCTAAAATAGTGAGACTGTTTCTGACAGATTTTTTAGTGTAATAGAATAAGTGAAAACACAATTCACCCTAATGGAATTCACTCATATGTGATGAACTTCTCAATGTCTGTAATTGTTGTATATGCTTCAGATGGGAACTCTTTCTCTTTCTAGAATGTGATCTGCAAAAAGGCTACGTTGAAACACATGGGCTAGAGACAGAAATTACACATAAACCAGTATAAGTGATCAGAAACCAGTTTAAATCTGTAACACAACAGATGTTCAGTGCACATAAACCACTTTCAAAATGGCCAAAACCAGTTTAGGATAAATCTGGATAGACATAGTAGCATCTTTAGTTGATTTAGGCTGAATCAGTTTATTGAACTTCTGTTCCAGATCCCAGATCTCGAATCCTCCAGATTCAAGTTAACTCACAGTCCCCCAGCGTCCCAGGATGCTTTGCACCTCTCCACAGGCACCTAGCCTTGGCCCAAGCTGTCTGCTCCAGCCTAGCAGGGAGGCATGCTCTAATGCCCCGCGGCTTCTGGCCTGGGCCACTACAGGCATGTATGTGGCTGCATTTCTAGACCAAAAATGAATGTCTGTTCACTTGCTTATCACTTGCTTATCAGTTCAATCTACTCACCTTCAACTAAAGATTTAATTGATTCAGCAACAGGCTTTTTGACTATCTGTACTTAGCCATGGTGATAGAGTCATGGTTTCTATATCCTGGGAACCAGTGATTGATTATACATGAACTCTTGCATTTTACATTAGACATCATTTGTTGGAACAGCTTGGCAATAATAACGTGAAGGTGCTGAATATCACTGGTAGTAAATTTTATGTCATGTATGCAACATATTAAGCCCAGCCTTTCTGCAAGATATCTGTCAAATCTGGTCTACTAAGAAACTGATAAAACTATTCTAGTTTTGAGTGGATTTTTTAAAACTAGTTTAGTTATAGCAGTACAGTCCCTGGTATGTCATTAGTTATACTGATATAAAAGTGATTTATACTGGTAAAGCTTATTTTTGTACCCAAAAAAAGAATAGATGTCCTGATATAAACACTTTTATAGATAACAGCAACTGTACAAATAGTTTTGTACTTCTTTGTACTACCAGTGTAGTTGAAGAGGCACATTTTTGTGTAGAAACGTTAATAATTACTTTCTTTGTTTCTGTTTCTGAACATCTACATAAGACTAATAAACATGTCCTCTGAATTCCAAATAAGTGAAAATTACTCTATCTTACCAAATACAGCCAGATGGTGGTACTGATATCCTTGACATGTAATTTACACTGGTATTTACATCTCCACAGACTTTGAACATAGATTCTGATAAGAATTCAGTTTGCATACAGGGTCCTACGTGCAGAGAATTAGACAGAGATGTGATATACCACACTTTTTGTTTTACTGTACTGTTCTGCCCTAGAAATATTAATATAGGCTCTTATACTGTAAAGCTATAAACAAACTGGTCTTCTGGGAACAGTGATTGTACTGCCTTCCAATCCAATGCAATTTATAGCACCTCGCCCATCCTCTAGCTCATAGCATCTTGGTTTGATGTAGGGGCTTGAGCCATGTCCCAGTGAAGTCAGTGGAAGGACTTTGACTTTGGCTGGGCTAGATTGCATTTTATTCTCTGTTCTCTGTATGGATATGTTTTCTATGAGCAGCTCCTTCCCAATGATTTGTTGAAGGTTATAACAATAAAATTACAAGGCTATAGCTTACCACTAAAAACAACCAAATAAAACATGTTAGTGGACTTGCTTCTCTAGTTACAGAAGGTATAGGCAGATGGAAGTAAAAGCATGATTATTTGCTCCAAAAATATGCTAAGTGCCAGAGTATTTTGATTTTATTTATAATTTTAAAGACACTTTGTGACATTGTTGAAGTATTGCCCCTTCAGCAGAAGATATGAGAAATACTTAAAATAGAGATAAAATGGCACTGCAGCAGTCTTATTGAGGGAGACAAGAATGTACTTCTTTAAACAAGTTTGAATGCTTACGGAATTCAGATGGTAACTTGGTATTCTGAGGGGTGAAGCGGGTTCTGGCCCTGACTTAACTATGTTTCTGGAAAAAGAAGCTTTCTGAGATTGTATCTCCCTTAGAAGTCAGAGAGGATCCTGTTTACATAGAAAGTGCTTCTAGAATGCCCATGTGGAGCCTATAGGTAATTCCGGCTTGCCTAATACAGTTAACACTATTATTTTCAGTCTCTCACCCTGTCTGTGTAGGTACTTAGATGACTCCTGTCATGTTGATATCTAAGCATTTGGAAATGGAAATAGGAATAATAATCCCCCTTGCTCCAGATTGACTAGTTTATGAAGGGCTTTTTAATTCATGTATTAATGTCTGTGTTTGAGTGGTTTTGAGGTACAGGTGAAAAAAATTCTGAGGAAAAGCTGAACTGAAAACAAACAACAGCTTTTACATTTTATCCTGAAAGTGATCCCCTCTTCTCTGATGTTCGTGACCTCTGTAGTTCCTTTGAAAAGTCCACCATCTTCCCTTTGCTAACTGAAAATGTCATTGTTTAGTAGAAGATATCTTCTAAGGGATGTCATGATTGCAATGGGAGACGTGATCTCCTAGGTAATCAAATTTAATGGAGAGCCAATACAGAGAGTAAAACTCCGAGTGAGGTGTATGCAGTGCCCCATGATGCTAAGCATATGTACTACTGTTTTGTACCTGCTGGAGCTTTTTCAGCTGTTAGTGGTAAGTAGATAAATGAAAGATACAGGATTATAACTTTCACAGATTTGGCACCTTCCTCCTAATTTAAAAGGAAGTTTATTTCAAACATTAAAGCCTGTGAAATGGAGAAGCCAGAAGAACATAGAAGTTTTTTTATTATTATTATTGTTATTATTATTTCCTCTTTTGTCAGACTATCTATAAAGTCTTACAAAATATATTAGGAAACTGGTCTTCAGGAGTACAGTTGATAGAAATGCATGTCCTCAGAAGAGCTAGTTTCGTTCTGCTACAGAAAAGCAACTGAAAGAGTTACACTTTGAAAGGTTCAAAGCTTTGCAATAAAGAAAAAAATATCATGTGACCCAAGAAACCTTCCTCTTTTAGTCCCTTATAAAACTGTGATAAAATGGAGATGTAAAGCATAAGAAATATCTGATTGTTTGGTGATATAAAAAAGTCTTGAAAAACATTCAAGCATGTGCAGTTTCTAGATATTGTTCTAAAATTATTTAACCCCTAAAATTAAGTTATTTACATGTAGCAAAACAGCCATTAATTACTGTTGGATTTCTTTTGACTTTTTATATTAGACACAGGCTGCAATGGAGAGAGAGTCCAGGAATATCTCATTCCCCAATGGAAGGCATTTACATGAAAATCATAGTCAAGTATTATTCTTCAACCTCATTGTGCAACTGCAGCAAAGACAGAAAAAGGACAGAAAACTCTTACTGCTATCATTTGGTTTTCAGCTCAGTAATGCTGAGTCTAACATTTAAGCACATGTCTAGGCCTTGGTATTCAAGTGGTAATGTTGAAGGTCCATTGGAGTCTCTTCATGTACTTCAGGTTATGCAAGTGCCTTGCTGGATTGAGGTCTATCAATGTTCCAGTGCAAGTCAAACACCCAGATAATAATGAACATAACTCATCTCCTTTTCCCATCTCAACAGAAGCTGTGGTGAACTGGAATCTGTGCAGGTGGAATCCTAAAGAGTATGGATTTCCTTATCAGGGAATTGTTTAGAAGGGAATAATGCTAACCTCCAAAATGTTAATAATTTTCCCTGTAATATCTAGTTTTATCAAACTGGAAAGAATAAGTAGAAATGTGGAGGTTACACGTCATTAACAATCATAAATCCTTTGCCTTTTGTCTCTAACCAGTCCCTGGAGTCTTTTTAAAGCTTGTGACATTACAAAAGGCTTTCAGCAGGCCACAATACACATTCTTCTATAACTAGACAACTGATAGTGAAGGTTTCGTGTAGACCAGATGCATTGGAGGTGAATACTAGCATGTCAGAAATTCATCATCACTACTAGAAAGAGACCATTCACCACCTCATAGAGCTGCATGGTTGAAAGTGCTGTTAGACTTCTAACTGTGGTCTCTTGGTAAGTGGAATGGATCCCTGAGGGTGTTGCTTCTGCCACTCAACTTAAGGCCTGTAGAAGAGTCCTCCATACTAATCCTGGAGTTTGGGTACTATGCCAGATTCCATGAAAATAGCCGTCTCTGGAGAAAAGGAATGAGAAAGAAGGGAGCCTAAGAGTAATCTTGAGTTCAGGCTGGACCAGCCACTTAACAGCTCCTGCTGCGACTATTCCATGAATATTCTATATGGTATAATTTTCAGTGATGTGAGGCTGATAAGTACCTTCACCATAACATGACCTAGTGCTTTTTCATCCATAAAATCAGTCACAAGATTCTCTGGGAAGCAAAAGAAGATATTTCCAGTGGGTGGTCTGCTGTCTCTTTATGCTACCCAAGGATTCATGTTATAGATAAGGCATCTAGGGAATGCCTCCCTGTATAGGAAAACTAAGTGTCCTGTGGTGTTGCTGGAATATCTGCACAAGCCTGATATTTATGTGCACCAATGGTTATTTACATATGGCCATTTTGCATATTAAAGTTTGGAAATTTTATATCCCACTCTTGGTTTGAAGACAAAAATGGGAAGAAATACAGTTTTGGATGCAGCCTTTTTTGGAATCTAGAAACTCAACCCATTTATGTTTAGAATAATAATATTGATTTCAACTATAGACATATAACATAACTGTAACACAAAATCATAATTACCAGGTATTATGGATTGCTGTATTGCATACAGCTATACCCTATATGTAGTCTTCACCTTGTTTCTGCAGGACAGCCTGAAGAAACGATCTTCCTTAACTGAGTAACAGCAGTGAGAGGCAAGCCTGCTCCCAAGCCTACCATCAGTCCTGTGCACTGGATGGAGTCCATGGATAGCCCAGTGTACCAGGTCCACAGCTGTGTACCAAGTCCAACCCCTTGCACTGGTCCAGGGCCACATGCTGAGTCTGACCCAGTGCACTGAATTCAGGACTGTAAGGACTGTACTCTGGGTCCAGGGCTGTGTACTGGGCATGTGTTGGGCTTGATCTGTCATGCTGGAGTTGCAGCCACATGCCAGATTTGACCTTGTATGTGGGCTCCAGGGCAGTGTGCCAGGCCCAACTCTGCTTACTGGCTTTGGGGCTTCATGCTGGGTATCAACCTGTACACCAACTCTGGAACCATGTTCCTAGTTGAACCCCATATGCTGAGTCTGAGACTGCACACTAGGTCCAGGGCCATGCACTGGGTATGGCCATGGACTAACCCTGAAGGCTGGTCCAATCTGGCATGAGAGGCCATGTCATTCATCCAGGAGCAACGCCCCCACCAGTCCAGAAATTTGGTGGGAAGGAAGCAGTGGCAGTATTAACCAGAGCTAAGACAATTAAAGCTGCCACTGCTTCCCTGTCACCGAATTAGTGGACCCATATAATCACACCCTAATTTTCACTTGATGATTTTGAGAGGCTGGATGCGAGTTGTGTGCAAGAAAATACAGTATTTATATTACAGAAGCCCTTATTACTGTTGGCGCCCCTATAGGTGCTACATATGTGGAAAAAGATACAGAAAGATTTTCCCTACCATAAGAATCTTATTATCAAAGCTGATCTGCTTGACAAACATGTGCAAGGCATTACAGAAGAATTGGGCTGCATTAGAAATAAGCATTTTAGAGAGCATTAGCATCTAACTTTTACTAAAAGAGCACATTGTATATTCTTTGCATTTACAGAATCCATATTATATTTCATATACTTCAACCTTTCCTACCCACTGCTTCAGCTGTTTCATGCCTGCAAACCATTTTTGACAAAAAAGGGCAAGTCTGTAGTTTGGTGTGCCTTTTAAAATATGCTCAGCATGTGAGAGATTGACTTCATAAAGATAAGAATAGCTACGCTTGATGTATCCTATTTACATGTGGCAGGATTAAAAAAAACCCAAAGCCTATGTAAAGATGAACAGACAAGAAGCTAAATGTCTAAAATACTAGGGGAGTTAATGCTATGCAGTGATTTTACTTCTGTGATGGGAAGTGTAAGAACAGTATGCTCCCTGGCATACATTGCCATTTAAACTGCAAAGGTTTCAGTTTGCATGGCAACACGAAGAGCCCAATTGTGTTCGAGGTATATGTATTAATGCATTCAGAGTGAGGGGTGGGGAGCAAGTTGGAAAAAAACAAAAGAACTTTCAACATTACCCACTCATATATATAAAATAAGGCCTTTGTGCTTGGAGGAACACAGACTCTTTTGAAAAAAAAATTCTTTTTTGTGCTTTCCCTCAAAGTTCCCCCTCAGAAATGAAGATGTTAAATTAAAATTTGTATTGGACTGTGAGGGCAATTGCAGTCCAAAGTGCCAGGGGAATATACATAATTCCTGAGACTGGTGAGTCCCCTGAAAAAGAAAGCTTTCACAGTATGCATAATCACAGGAATTATTTTTTTCTCTAAGATATATTACTGTTGTTGTTCCCACAGGTAACAAGTAATGTTTTTTATCTGTTCCTTTTTTGCCACTCTGCTGTTTTCTCTGAATCCACTTCTGGCTTCCTGTGTTTCCCTTGGTTCACCATGCTGCACTGTGCTTTCCTTCCCGATATCCAAGTAGTTGTAACAGTGCAAGGGAAGAGCAAATTGTGTTTTGCCAGCCTGTGTCAGATCCTGGCTCCAGTGCCAGCCTTCTCACACTAGTCTAGTACAGTGACTACTGTTGCTAGTCCGTGAGGCTGGAGGAACGCAGGCTGCTACAGTTTCATGCAGGCAGGTAGGAGTCTCCAGATGTTGTTACTCTGGAGACTAGAACAGCTGTCCTGAGCTAGTGAGGCAAAACCAGACATAAACTGGATCCATAAATCCATAAACTGGATTTGCAACAGCTGGGTTTATAAAGTACACAAGCCACCAGAGCATATTAGTGGATCTGGCCCACACTTTTCAGTAGGGTTGCATGAATGTAGCCAAGAGGAGAATATATCCCTGCAGTTGGAACATCGTCAACTATTCTGATGCAGGAGTAGAATTCGACTCACTCTTACCTGTGTTGTGTTTTTAGGACCAGCAGGATAAAATGCTAGTAAAATGAAGAAATACATCTTTTGTCACTAAAATTGAAACTTTTGAATTTAGGCACACTTTGAGGGGAGGGGTGGGCACATATTTTCCCTGTGCAGAACACTAGAAAAAGGCTTTGAAATCTGAGCAATTAAGTGGTGTTTAAGTGGTGTGGTGACTTTGGGTTGGCTTTCTTCACAAGGGTGATTTTCTCTTCCCGGGAGCAGAATGGTAAAGCAAAACAGTACCATTTTTAGATAATTACTTTTCAGAATAGAATAGTGGTGCTCAATCTTTTGGCCTCCCAGGCTAGTTGAGCGGCATGGGGCCCATCCATGGGCTGGATTCGGTCCTGAGGCTCAGCACCACCACCTCCCTGCCCCACGCACTGGGATTGGGCCCTGAGGGCCTGATGCTACCCCTTCCTGGACTCCTATACTGGGATTGGCCCCTGTGTCCTAATATTGCCCTTGCATGGCCCGATGTGGTAAGATCTGGTGCCCCATCCAGCATCCAGGGCCTGGGGCTGTCCATGGGGCTGGACATTTGGCAGCAGCAGAGAAGTGCCTTTGCACCCCAGCCACCAAATTTCTATACCGAGGGGGAGCCCTGCAGGCTGGATGATACGGCACTGCAGGCTGGGTCTGGCCCACAGGCCAGCAGTTAAGCACCCCTGGAATAGAGCAACACGTGGAAGCCTAAACAGTTTGATTGATACCACTTTCCCAGATTTGCTATTGTTGTGGTTCCTGGTTGCTACTAAGCCCAACTAAATAAACAACAAGCATAGTTTGTTAAAATCTTGGGTTTAAAATTAATATATGGTGTCCCATATTATATGATGCCTTCATCTTCCCAGTTTCTTTTTCACAAAGGAACTGTATGTACAGTCCTGAATGAATAGCAGGGTCATTCAAGTAGAACAATGTAGTAAACGAAGCTCACAATTCCTATCAGAGGCCCAGAGCTAGTACAACACTTTGAACAGGCTGTCTGTTTTTGAAAAGTACTTTCCCAGTGGGGTATCTCATTCAGTCTGGCAGGAAGGATGAGGAGAAAGCACCAAGAGAAACATCAAGGGAAGGAGAAGACAAGGAGAGGAACCAACAACTACAATAGGAAGGGGCAGGGCAGCAGAGCAACAGCAGAAAGACAGGCAGAGGAGCTCAAGAGAGGGAACAGAAATCAGGGGGCCAGGAGAGGACATAAAATAAGAAAGGGGAAGCTGCTTGGGAGTGAGGGGAGTTATTCTGTAGGAGGAACACAGGAAATAAAGAGAGCAAGCAAAAGATATAAACAAAAAGACAAAAATGGGAGAGTACCTATGAGGAAAAAGAGAATAGAAGAGAGAAAGGTATGGCGGATAGGATACACATGATTTGAAAACATGGATGCCAAGCTGGTGATGTCAAAAGCTCATTCTGTTCTACATTGCAAGGTTCAGGTTGACCCTTAGCCACGTAAGGTCCTAAAGCATTGGTGGGCACCAAGGGTTACATTCTGCACTTTGGCGCAGAAGAGCAGGTCACAGCCCATATACCACTTAAGTCCCATTGGTGCCTCATTTTGAATCGCTACTGTGGCATTTAAGTAACCTTATGCTGGTCCCCTAATTTGTCACTCAAAGGGCATAATTCTGTGCCTTAAATAAAATCGAAAATAAGGTTAGCAGAGATTAGGTTAGGGGCAGTTTTATTCAGAAAGCTTCTCATGAGTCAGAATATTTTGGGAGGGAAAGAGGTAAGGCCAGAATGCTGTTACTTATAAGATTCAAGTGAGATTGCTGCTAATTGTTACCATAGGACACATACGGCAATTAGATTAATAGGGCAGGCATTTTTCTTTTTTAATTTGCAAGCCACACCTGTGGGTTTACAGTTTTTTTCCCCCTGCTGAATGCCACACTTCATAGTAATGCAGTTAATAAGAAAATTAATCTTTTAAAGCTCATTGTCAGTAGAGCTTTATTGGCCTTTTTCTGCGACAGCAGAGGCAGTTATTATTTAGTCAAAGAGGCGTATTCATATCACTGAGAGCTCTTTTCTAGATATATGTTCTTCCACTTGTTCAAACAAGCTAGATTACCAAGAAGTACTGGACTGAATCAGAATTTTAGGTTTAGTTTTGGAAGGAGATTTGCATCAAATAAAAACCAATCTTTACCGCTTCGTCACCATCTACCTTGTGCCTAACAATTATCATTTCATGTTACTTGAGCTCAGTTCAGTGTGAGGCTCAGAGGCCTGTTGTGAAAAGAAAATCCTACTCTTTTAGCTGGGGAAGTAAAACCTGCCCTTGAGATGCTTTTTTCCTCCTCAATCTTTCCTTCCCTAGGAAAAGAGGTCAAGGCAGTGTGAAGTTGTTTCCTTCTCACTCTGCTAGTCTCTGCTCCTTGAACTGGTCATCATTATTACCAGCCATAACATTAAAGATCATGAGTTACCAGAAAGTCATGAGATATTTTTTAAAAATTACTTATTTTGCTGCCTCTTTTTTGAGGTCTCAAGGAGAATTTAGGTCACATTTTTCAAACCTATCTGTACAACTCTGGGGCTACAAATCTACTTTTCCTTTAAAAACAAAGTGAGATTTTCATGCTGTTATTGTATCTAGGAGCTGGGGCTTTACTTAAAACATTACTATTGAAAGTCTCATGACCAAACAACAAATATTGGAAACACTGACTCATTCCTATCTTCCCTTATAACTTTTCTTTTTTTTTTTACAAAGCCGATGTTTTTCAGGGAGAAGCCATGCTATCAGGGAGAGAGAACTTTTTTTCTATCATTGATGAAGGGATTAGACCAAAAGAGATGAGCCTCTTTGTCAAATGGCAATTGAGTGGCCATGCAGGGGAAAAGAAAGCATTAGAATAGGTTGGAGGCTGGAGAGAAAAATCTATTGGAAGTTAAGGTACCTTTTAGAAGGAAGAGAGCACCAAGAGTGCAAGTTTCTCATCAGTTCAGGGTATGCATCAAGGAGGTGTCTAAAATATTCTGTAGCTATATGTCTTGGGGGATTACCTATAAGAATAGGTGTCCATAGGAAAATGGCATGAGGGGATGGCTTCGTGTTTAGTTATGGTCTCTTACTAAGCTTTCCAAATATTAGGAAAGTAAGGGGTAAAGAAGCATTATGTAGCCATGGGTAAAAGAATCCCTCTTAACATCTTGACAATAACCCCAGCACAATTCTCCTGTCTCTGATGAACTGGGCATTAAATCCTGTGCATTACTCTGCAGTTACGTAAAGTGGTGACTAATATTTTCTCCTATTGATCACTGATGAAATCCTGAGGTGAAAAGATCCATATAGATTTGGAGAATAGTCACAAAGCAGGATTGATAATATTTGATACATTGAAACAGCTGACAAGTAAATGAAGGTGTGGTTTCAATTTAATGCTTTCAGGAGAAATTAGCATATGGTACTAAATTTGGAAGAGAAACATAGTATAATTTAACACAATAGCTATATACTGTAACAGAAATGCCAAATCATATAGTCTGTCAGTAAGGAAATAACTAGCTTCTGGTACTTTGGAATTCGAGTTTTGTCTTTGGAAGTGATTTTGTGAATGAAGCATTCAGCAAATAACTTCTGGCTTTCATTTCAGATTCCACTTGATGCTTTAAAAACAAAAGTCATGTTTGATGCATCTGATATTGGCAATACAAACTATAGTTTATAAAAACTCATATATTACCATGTGTTGTCCCAGTATTTTTTTATTCATGGTCTCCATTTATCTCCATTTTATTTTAATTTCAAACCTCAACAATTAGTTCCCTCCTCCCCTAAGCTATGCTAGCTATTCAATCCCCATCTAAAAGGCTCAGAGAATCATGAGCAATTAGAATTCAATATATATAAATGCAGGGAGTTATAGCTGTTATAAGAATATATTTCATGTGGTGGTAGATGAATTTTCTTTTGGGGCTTTTTAGGATAAACAACACTTTGGTTGATGCCATGTGAACAGGGAAGCCATTTCTGTATATTAGACAGATGGAATCTTTCTCCAGCTCTTCCTTCCTTCTTCATCCTGTTGGGTCAGTACTGCATTTAGGAGTTAAGTTAACTTCCGGTTTTTGTGATAGGTTTTACATAACTTAATGCTCCTTTTCTAAGCAGTGTAGTAATTTCTGTTAGTTACTAGCTTATCTAACTGGTAATATGCTTATGATCAATTTTTCAAGAGATTGGTTTCATATGGAAAAGAAGTGTCAGTTTTTAGGGCTGTAAATGTGTGCTGGTATGTGTCTTCCTGTCATAATGGTATAAGCTTTTACATTAGGGCACCTTGGCTTTTTAATGAAAATATCAAGCACCTTCTGGTACTGGAAACATGAAATGTGTGGCCGCCTGCAGAGAAACCATACACTGAGCTCCAGTCTGCGGGAACTGAGATGCCCATGACAAGCTTTTCTATGCCAGCATGAGTTTTTAGGTGCAGATAGCAGTGTAGGTCCCCAGTCTAACTCATGGGGCTTCACAGAAAGCGCCATGAGTTAGACTGATCCTCCCAACCCAACAGATGTTAGCTGTTGGCTTGGGAGGGTGTGAAATCAAGCTCCAATTAGGAGGCTGTGGCAGGACACTGTTTATGCCTGCCACTTTAAGGGCCGGAAGCCGGCAGGTGCCTGATTAGGGCAGCCATTTTAGATTCAGGGCTGCCCATATAAGCAGGGCATTTTACTGCTGGGAGCCAGGCAACAACATCGTCTGGCTGCAGGGCTGCTGGTATCATCTGAAGGAAAAGGAGGAGCTGTAGGGGATGCTCAGGTGGCTCCTGGTCCTGGGTACGACCTAAAACTGCACCCTGCCAGGAGTGGGTGGCATGGTGGGGCTCCCAGTGGCGCAGGAGCCCCCAGGAAATGCCAGGCCAGTTACCACCCAGGTGAAAGGCGGGTAGGGGTGCCTCAGCCCCTAACCCCCACAACTGGGTGGGTTACCCCTTTTTGTAGGGTCTGGAAGGTGGACCCCAGAGGAAGAGTGTGAGGCCATGGACTCACGAACCTGTCTGAACATTCCCCCGACTGGTCCATGTTGGGGCCAGGACTGGAAGGGTCAAAGGGCCAGGGGCCCACCATGAAGAACGCCCAAGAGCTGAGGGCCTGGGGTTCCAACTGGCCTGGAGGTGGGCCAGGGCTATAGCCCAAGGTCCTGGCGGGGGGGGACCACACCCATAAGGGGAAAGCAGCTCAGGGAGCTATGTTGCTGAGAACGAAGGTGGATTAGGCCACCAGAATAGAGGGATCATAGAGGGGTTCAACAGTAGGATTCTGGGGCCCAGTGAGGGGCTGCTGATTGTGAGAACTATGGTTGCCATCTGCGAGGCTTGGGCTGCGGTGTAGGGGAGGAAAGGAGCCACAGATAGCGCTCCCTGGCATTGGGGCAGGAAATGAGCAGCCTCCCACTTTATTAAGATCAATTATCTAATTAACAACAAGGTATAGCGGGTGAAAAGACAGGCGGTTAGCCCAGAAACAGGTGGGTGGGCCACAGTGAAATTGGCCCAGAGAAGGCCCCCTGTTACAGAGGCCATCCAAGGAGAGAGGCTGCATCTGCAGCAGCTTGCCCTAGTTCTGCCCCAACCACTCCAGCCCCCAGCGCTGTCTCCATATGGGAGGGGGAGAAGACAGGGAAGGGCAGTATGTTCTGGGATTACTACAGGCTGCAATGGATGGGGGAGGGGGGTGGATTGGAGGCCCCCACCTTGAGGAGGGTTGTGGGAGAGGCTTCAATGCACCGTGGCTCCACCCTCTAGTGCTTACTGGGCACCCCCCAGAACAAGCTCCCTCTGCTCCCTCTCCCCCTCCCATTCTGAAAACAGCGCTGGGAGCAGGGCTGGGCTGTGTCAGCTGAACCCTGCTCTTGGCATGCGCAGATACAAGTTAATGAAGATGCTGTGCTTTGGAGTGCCTTCATCTGAACCCTCATATAATGAGGATTCAGATTGTTGCTGGATTGGGCCGTTTTAAAGTGTTCTGCAGCTGTGCACTTGTGTTAGGTAACGGCTATAAAGCGCTTTCAGGGGCCAGAGTGGGCAAAAAATTGTCACTTCTGTCGGCGCCTCTGCTTAGAGACTGGGAGTGGTAGGGGAGTTGCCAGTTCTGTTTTTACATGTCCCTACTGTGTTTGACACACAAGTTTGCAGGACCTGAAATTCAAAGGCTTTTTGAGCTAGGATGCCTATCTGCATGCAGAACTAAAAGATCTCCCTCCAAAAAGAAAAAAAATGTTCCCTTTTTCTTTTGTTCTCTGCTCCAATTTGTATTATGTGACTATTTCACAGGATTCAGCTTTCTTAAGACATCCTGCCTTTGCTTTCTTGGCCTTTGTTTTATTTATTTGTGGAAAACTAAGGAATTAGGGTTGGGGACAAGTAGAGCTGCTGTAGAATTCTGAATATCCTTCTTTTTATCTGTTGTCTTCTGTCCACTTTTCTTTCTTCTCATGATCTCTTTCAATCTGACCCTCCCCACACAGGTCAGGGACAGGTTTTGGTAAATACTCTTTGTGCTCAGTTAGTGACTTTTTCATACATAGTGGAATGTAGGTTCGCAAGCTGTTCTCTTGCCTTCCTTCCTGAACTGGCCATAATCTTTTCTCTGTTCTTGTGGGTCAGCCAAGTGACTGAAAAACTCATAAGCAGTAGAGCAGGGCAGTGAGATCTGTGAAATACAAATGTCACGTTGGAGCTTATGTACCTTCAAAGTGAATTGCACATTTTAGTATTTCTATCATAAACAGCTTCATATAATGTGTGTGTATGTGAATTGGCATGTTTTACATCAGAAGTATTATGTGCTGATTGAACTTTTTGACTTGTCAATTTTGGCAATCTTCTGAAGACTTGGAAAATGCCATCACAGTTGGAGTGTGAAATTTGAGCTGCAACTGTGTTGGGAGACCTGTACTTCAGATTTCAGCCTCAGTTGGATGGAAGGGGATGGATGAGCCCTTGATGGACATAAATATAGCTCAGGTGTCAACGAAGGCTGTGATACCATTGTCTAGGTCAGTGACTGTCAACAAGCATTCCATGGCACATCAAGGTGCCTTGAGATCCTTTTACGAGCGATACAGGGTGCCTTGCAACATTAGCGATGTTAGGCGTGCACACGTCATGCACAAGATAAAAGGCAGAGTATATTTACACCTCACAGACTAACTAAATTAGAGGGATATTCTGATTTAGTTAGTTTAAAAGTATAGATTAATTTTAATTTTTAAGATTAGTATTAATTACTGTCTATAAAGTGCAAAATTACCCTGCCTTCTGCCTGACTTCAGACTAACATGGCTAACGAACTTTTATGGCTTTTGGGCTGCCATAAACATTTCCATGGACATCCACACCCCTTGAAGCTCTATAAATGCCCAAAATTTGTGACTGTGACATAGTTGGTATAAATTTGTTCCCCTATTTTGATGTCTGTTTGCTTTAAGGTATGAGAACGTAAACAGCCCAGAGCTGCCCATGCTCTCCAGTCATTCTGGAACGCTTGCCCAAGTTTTGCCACTTGCAGAGAGGCACACCCTAACTCAGATTACCTGGGCACCTTAAGTTAAATTCCTGGGAGTAGCAGAGGCCTGTGGGACAATGGGCAATGTCTGTCTTGCCCACTGAAGTGTGCTGGGGTACATAAGAATGCAAAGAAAATGTTCAGACCATGCTCATATGCCATAAACAAGTAGGAAGTTAAGCAAGTGACTGTCTTTTGTTCTCATTCTCTGTGGTTCTCTCCTCCTGATATTGCAAGACCATAGAATAGGTCAAACTGTCCTTTTGATAACTGAGACAGTATCAAGATAATTAAGATGCTAGTGACTCTCCTTGAAAATTTGCTGATGTTTACACTGCTGTCAGGTATTGAATCTGCACCATGATATTTGTCGTGGGTTTCTATAATGCGCTAAGGGAGTTTGTGAATTTTACAATAGAAGACTCTCAGAGTACTCAGTGGGATTTTTCCGCAGTGTTTGTAAATTTCTCAAAATGCTTAACTAATAATAAAGATCACTATAAGAAAGTCATGTTAAAAATTAAAAGCTTTGTATGTTAACATTAGGGAGAGATCAGCAGAGGAGGAAAAGACTTGATTAGTGTGGTGCACATGTGGGGATTAGAGGTAGGAATTGTTGAATTGATGCTGGTGAAGGCATGACTTTTCAGCCTTTGGAGAATGGCTTTGGGGCAGTTGCACAAAGTGAGCTGACAGATGCCAAAGATAGGAAAAATAATGCCCAATAACTTTTTCATTGAGACAAACACAAAATTTATGGAAAAGTTGCAAAGCATTTAATAGGGATGGAACCAAAAGGGTTCTTTAGAAATGTGTTAGGGGCGTATTGGAATTGGTCTTAAAACCTGCAGAACTTGATAAAGAATTGCTTTTTAAAATTCTCCTGTAGAATACTATAGCAGGGATGTATAACCTTCCATTAAATTTTTATAGAATGATTTTAAAAGAAACAGTAACGATAACTCATCAATTTTTTTATAAAAATCATTTGATTTTCTATGAGGACATTTTTAAGATCAGAATATTATTAATACTTTCAGGTAAGTGCATTTTTGTTTATATCATTATTTTTATACAGAAAAGGGAATCAGGTGAGTGAAAGGTTTCAGTGAACCATTCACTTGCCTAGAAATGCAATTTTAGGGTGGTCAGGACTTTTAATAAATATAAGTCAAATTTTGCCAAACAGTTTTGGTTGAAATGAAAAAGACACCATGTTTTAGAAAGATCAAAATTAACTCTTCCAATGTTTTTTGAAAAGTTTTGTTTTGGACAGTTGCAAGGACCAGTGAAACATAGCGAGATTCACAAAACTGTAGGAGAAGGAGGAGGTTCCCCTTTTATTAACTAGGGTGTAGATCAGTCAACCAGGAAGTAATCCTCTGTAGTTCAATTCTCTCTTCTGCCTACGGGTATTTGAATATGCATTATCCACATCCTAGAAGAGTGCCCCAAGCACAGTGCTATAGGATATTCTTGGGTGAGTTGCTGTCAGTTGATGCTATTCCACTTTGTAGGGACTCTTAAATATTCATTGAGTGAGCAAGAATGGCTCTTTGGCTCAGTGGTTATGGTCCTTTTCTTAGTGTCAAGAGATTCTGGTTCAAACTGTTGCTGAGATTGAAGAAAAGGGTGGGCTTGAACCAAGAATCTCTCATCACGAGTGCATAGAGTTATCTTGACATGTATTTTCTTACATGCATTAAATATTTGAGTAGTCCATGCAGAGTAGAACAGTATCAGCAGGAGAGGCTGAGAGCATTTTGATGCCAGAATAGCCAGAACTTAGTGGTTGAGGCATGTACCTGGGAGGTGGGTGTTGGGGCTTCACGTCCTCTCAGAGGAAGGAAGTAAACCCAAGTTCTGCACAAATGTCAGAATTAGTGGGTAAAATGACAATTGCTGCCATTGTCTTTTGCTTCCCTCACTTTTAACTATGCCAAAACAAACCGTGTTTTGAAACAAACAGAACATTTCATTCAGATTGATACCAAATGTTTTTGGTTTTTCATTTTGGGGAGAAAAACTGAAAAGAAAATGCTTTGAGTAATCCCCCCCCCCTTTTTTTTTTTTTGCACAGTTTAGCTATCAAACCAAATACAAATTAATTATTTACACACACCTGCTTAAAGGGTGAGGAAGTAGCTGGTTTTCTGTGCTGTGCCCTAGACCTGCTTTTGATGAAAATGTTACTTAGATGTGAGTAGCATGATACAAAGCTGTTGATAGGGTGACAGGGCCAGAGGAAAAGAGGTAAGGAGAATACATGTTCCCTGCACTCTTCATATGTTTTATCTCCAGGTCACACACTGTGTTTCTTTTTCCAGATTGATATAAAAGTGAACATAACTTTTAGAATCAGAATTCTAGTGCCAGTGCTTGGGCTTATCAAATCAAAGCTTGCTTGTGAAGACTGAACATGAAAGTTCAGTATGGCTAGGGACACATGTTCAAAATGCCTGAGCCTGAATGGAATCAATCTTTGCAGGTTAGTCTAACCTGGCTAGGCTGAACTGGTTTGTAACTGGACAGACATTCTTTCTGGACTGAGGAAATTCAGGCACATGCCTGCAGTGGCTCAGGCTAGAAACTGTGGGCAGTAGAGCAGCCCTCCCTTCCCTTCAACAGTACTGAGCTGAGGCAGGGTGTGACAAGGCCCAGGCAGTACCTCTGTTTAGGGATGTCTGCCTGTACCATCCTCGGCTTTTCCCTGCTGGCTGTTCAAGGGCAGGAGTGTTGCCAGCCCCCAGCCATGGGCTAGCAGTCTGAGGCAAGGAGATGTGTGCAGTGCATGCATCTGCTGATGATATGGAGCTTTTCAATCTTCCTCTCCCTGGTTTGTTATACTGTCTGCAGCAAACTGACAGGTGAGCAAGCCAGCAGGAGGCTGATAACAGTGATTATCATCTCATCAGAAAAACAATGGCCTCTCTCCATTAGTTTAAACTCTTCTTAAACAGCTTAACAGCTGACCTGTTGATTAGCTGCAAAAAGCCCTAAGCGGTTACTGTTCTGTCTACCTGTCCCAGTGAAATTGGAGACACTCACACACAGACACAC
The DNA here is from genome assembly GCF_030867095.1 of Alligator mississippiensis. NCBI lineage: Eukaryota > Metazoa > Chordata > Crocodylia > Alligatoridae > Alligator > Alligator mississippiensis. The sequence continues at coordinate 123,398,038 of NC_081824.1, read as the reverse complement.
CTCTAGCATTAGCTAGCATACCACATGCCTAGGGTTCATGGTGCTAGGAGATGGTGTGGGAGATGGGAGGGAGTGGGGGATCCCTGCTTGTCCGGCAAGCAGTGGAGAGACAGGGGGGGAAGCCAGGCAGACCCTGCTGTGCCTGAAAGTCTCTGCCGGAGCTGCAGCCAGGGAGCAGAGAGGAGGGGCCAGTCCTGCCATGGAGCAGAGAGCCTCGCCAAGCTCAGAGAGCATGTCAGGATGCTGTGAGGGTCTGGTTATCTTAAACCAGCAAGGGGTCTGGGACAGACATTGCATAAACTGGTTTGAGTCAAATCAGTTAAGTCTGATGCTACATTCAACTAGGTTTGACTAGACCGGTTTTAGACATTTTCAAACTGGTTTATGTGCACTGAACATCTGTTCTGTTACAGGTTTAAACCAGTTTCTGATCACTTAAACTAATTTATGTATAAGGTCTGTCCCTAACCTATATGATTTAATTGTGGTTTGTTTGGACTGGCTTTGTTTTTCTTTTTTCCTTTTTTTTTGTGGCAAATGTAAAGAAGTCTTGTGGTATTAAAGCATGTCTTCAGCTGATCCTCTTACGACTAGCTTTGGATCATATGAACTTGAAGCGTTTACAGGAGCATACTCTCAATTATGGAAACAAAAGTTAAACTGGTGAAACATTCCATTTTTCCATAGTAAGTAAAATAAGCAAAGGATTTTGAGAGTTCTCTGTTTATCTGTGGTTTTTAGTAGAGGCAAGATTTGTGTAATATTCACATTGACTTTGTCTACTTAAATAATAAGATTTTTGTTGCCTATGGAATTTTGAATTAATTGAATGCTCCATTGCTCAAAATGAAGTCTATTGTATCGTGTAGCTTATGAGGTGAAACTAATGTTAGTTGCTTAACAGTAAGTTAAGAGATAATAAGCAAACAGAACATCAGAATCTTTTCCAAATGTCTTGCCAGTATAATTAACCCCTTCTATACATCAGCAAATCATGAGCACATAGAAAATTACCTTTCTTAATGCAGCTGATGTTCCAGGAACAAGCTTGTGTTTCTTAATCATCTGAAGGAATCTTGTATTAAAGTTGTTGCCAAAACCTGAATATAACATGCGGTGCAATGAAGCATTCTTTTTATTAATTGCAGTACTGCCAAGTCCTAACACTTCAAAAATTATGAGTCAGGTTCTAAAAAATCATGAAATTGTCTCAAAAATCATGATTAAAATCCCCCTTCTTTTTTGCTTTCTGGAATGAGAGCAATCGAAGCTCATGCTTTCAAGGATTTTTTTCCCTATGGGGGTAGGGTGGGGAAGAAACATATATTTTTTTTTAATGGAGGCTGGAAATCCCACGGGAAATCACATGTCCTCAGGACCTAGGACTATAAGGTAAACATCAAAGATCAAAAAACTCAGGATAAAAATCACAAAAGTAGACAACATGGGGAATTGTGTGGCTGATGGTAAATTTAGCAATTATGGTATTGCTGAGACTGGCAGAAAAAAATTCCATTAAAATGAAAGACAAGAGCATTACTTTTTATAATGTGCATCATTCATTTTTGCAGTATTTCCATTAAAAACTGTAATCATATCCTATCCTACAAAGCAGAAACTATATTGCATCTACATTCCCATCCAGAATCCTATTATTATTTTTATTAAATATTAATATACCACCATAAATGCACACAAAGATTTAGTGAAAGATATAAAGTCAGAAGACTGAATCCTCCACTGTAGCCAAGCTCTACTTGTGACACCTTGGGGGAGAAACTAAATTTTCTCCATGTTTAATCCCCTCCCATCTTGCAAGACCTTGGGTTTTTCCCCTGCCTGCTGTGGAGAGAGGTACGTCTCTAAATGTATGCTTGATTATGTATGATAAAGGAGAACATGTTTCAAAAGTGCCTAAGTGACTTAGGCTCCAGAGTCCTATTTCCAGAAGTGAGTAAACCATTTAGAGCCTAAACTGCACTGAAAATCAGTAAGTCCAGGTCAGTTATTGGTGCAGTTTAACAGTGAATATTCTGACTGGTAGCAGCTGCCAAAAGGCTGAACTGGTACCTGGGGATAACCAGAGCACATCAATGTAGAAGCAAGGAATATGGAATTAGAAAAAGTGTTTATTTCATTTAGGGGAATATAGAACATGGCCCAGTCTTTCTGCCATCTAAGCCAGTGGTGTAATTCCTGTTGATTTCCATGGGTGTAGGACTGGGGGCTAGATTGTATGTGGGAAAGTTACGGTAATCCATGATAAATGATTATTACGTTCATTTTAGAGAAGTGCGCCTGATATGAGTTATTTAAAGGTTCCTGACAAGAAAGAGAATTATAACTTCTTATTGGTGAGAGACTGTACATTGCATGTGAAACATTGTAGGCTCTGTTTTCCTCTTGAATTAGCAAATTTGCTAAAAAGGCTACTTACTGCTTCACAGATTTTCAGCGATGTGGTATATTGCACAGTTGCACCTCTGCTAGTCTTCATGACACTTGCTTTGTGGTGTTGTGAGAGCTCCTACAATAGCATGCACTACAGGATTTGATTGTTTTGTCTCCCACATTTTCTTTGGGAAATTAATTGCTTTATTCCTAGACTCTGCAGGGAATTGGGGTGGGCAGCCAGGGAATGGGCACAGGGCTAATAGATGAGAGGAAGAGGGAACAATACTAGGCTTTTTCTAGTGACTTGGTAGACATATTATCTAGGACTCCCTCCAGATGTTACATTTGTTGCAGATTAAAAGTGCATGTTATACATCCTTTGAACATGTCAGCATTTGGGGAGCCTAGGATTGGGGAATGACTCCCTGATCTTGGGCTCCCCAATGTGCTGGCAGGCTCAAACAAGTTCAGCAGCTGCACAGTGGGATCTAAGGAATATTATCCCCAGCCCCCAAAATTGTGTCCTGCCAGGCTAGACCTTGAACATCTGGCAGGATGCGCAATTTTGGGGATCCGGGATGAAATCCCTCAGATCCCATCACGTGATTAAATTAATGTCTGGCAGCGGCCTGGAGGGCACAAACGAACCTTTCTACTTACAGCTCTTAAACTAGGCCATGCAGGCTGCCAGTGTGTGTGTGTATATATATATATATATATATATATATATATATATATATATATATATATATATGCACAGGAGAGAAACGTGAGTGATGTCTGAAATCACTGTACTGAAAATAATTTGCACTTTTATTTTTAGTTGAAAAAAACGAGGTAGAACTTTTGTTTCCTGAAACTTAGATGAGCTTTTTCCCCTGCCTGCTGTGGAGAGAGGTACGTCTCTAAATGTATGCTTGATTATGTATGATAAAGGAGAACATGTTTCAAAAGTGCCTAAGTGACTTAGGCTCCAGAGTCCTATTTCCAGAAGTGAGTAAACCATTTAGAGCCTAAACTGCATTGAAAATCAGTAAGATTCTGATTCTTGTGTGCTTGTGTCAGTTGTGGAAATGGGACTTAGAGAAGCCTTAGGGTATATCACTACTTTTTTGGGAATGCGTTTGGGGTTGCTGCTCTTGAGTGCAGCTGCCTACCCACTTCTACTTCCTACGTCCTGAAACAGAAATGAGTCTCTGAGGTCATCTTCCCACTCTACTGCCACTCTCCAGCACAGAGGACTTGAGAACGGAAGTGGGGCTGGAGGGGTGATGCCTGCAGAGGAACATCACCACCTCATTTCCAAGTTTGATACGTGCAGAGCGGGAATGGGTAGAGGATAGGCTTGGGTAAGAAAGAGAGCCTAAGTTACATGAGGGCTTTTGATGATTTCACCCAAATATTTTATACTTACTAGAAGTTGCACCAATTTTGCTAACATTGCTGTCAATAGTTTTGGCAGGCCCACTTACATCCTAATACAGTCTATTACCATGACAGCATATGAAAAATCCTAAGAACCTCAAGGAGGAGAGAATTATGAATAATAGTTGATTATTTATTTTAAAACCTCCATGGTTTAAATTAAATATTCATGTAAAAAATCACTAAAATTGTACTGGATATGGGCAATACTGTACTATATTTTTTACATGGTTTTGGCTTGTGAGGTAAAAGATTAACAGTATAATCCCTTCTAAATAGAAGATAGAGAAGTACACAAGGAGGGCAGAAAGTTCAACTCAAGTACTGTCTGAAGATCATGGCTATGAAGGAGTAGTTTCTGTAGCACATGCAAAGCACTGTGCTGTAATTTCAAAAACAAATATTACTTTCAGGTGGGTGGAACAGGAGGTTTATTTTGAATATCTCTGGATTAATTTTAAATTGTTTTCTCCACCCCTGACTAGTGTGATAAAGGAGTTTGTAAATGGATAAGGACAGAATAAAAGCAAAAAGACTTTATAGCATTTTATAGTAAGTAGGTCTGTTTAGGCTTAATCCTTGTAATGTAGTGTTAAAATTTACAAAACAGCTTGTAATTGCAGTAGTTTATTTAAACCAGCTATTTGTGGTTATGTTTGCTGAGGAAGCTTAAACTTCAACACTCCCCAGCCATCTAACAGCAGCAAATTGACTTCTGGTCTCTTGTAAGAATATCTAAATGTAGGCTGTTGAATAATCCCTTTGGGGGCCCTGTAACTATTTTTATGCCTGGATATGCGTCATCAGTGGGTATTTTCTCTGGTGACTAGCTTACATCAGTAGGTCTCCTACCATACATTCTATCAGTGAGTGACTTATGATTGATGGGAGTTACGGCTGCTGTTTAGCTTTTATCTGTGACCTCAAATAATGGACAACAGGAATTTCCAGGCTGTTAAATTCTTTGAATGACTGAAGATATGGGATTGCAGTGCTGATAAATGCAGGTAGTACACAGATATTATTCACTGGAGGGAGGGGGGAGGGAAGGGGGGTTCCTTGTCTGGAAGGCGGTAAATCTAGCTCTGTTGCTCAGCCTTTAGAGAGAAGATATGCTTCCTGAACCCAAGGAAAGTATCCACACAGAAAGGGTTGTCAAGCAGATGCACTGCTTAACTCTTCATGTCTTTTTTAGTGTTTTAATGATACATGATACAGTAGAATAATTTACATGTATTTTCATTAGCTGAACTTGATGTCAGTTTGTCATTCTGTTTTATTCTGGGGACACATGCTATTTTCAACTATATCAAATGAAATTCTGTGGAATTTTCAAGTAGATAATACCTATTATTGCTGTTGTCATTATTGTGATTATTTAATAGGTAGGAAGAGGAAGTGGATTTATGTATGTGTGTAATCCAGGCACTGTCTGGGATAAATCTAAAGGTGCATTAAGCCAGGTGGTTTTAGGGTTATGTTACACCTGCAATATTGACCCATTGAGCTGGTGGCAGCAGTTCATTTCCTGATCTGAAGTACTTTCCATTATGGAAATGAGTATGACGAATCCATTTAATAAATTACCCCCTGATTTCTTTGCACTCTAGCTTTCCCATCTCTCTCTGGCTCTAACACGTGTGCATGATGTTGCAGTACAGTTGTGAGATGTTGTCAGTGTTCTCTGGGATGTTTTTAGCAACTCGAGCCAGCTCCGGAATGAGACACTTTCCCTTTCTTCTTCTCTCTTTCCTGCTTTCTCCTTTTGATGGCAAATGCAATGGCAACTACAATATTCAGGTCCTCCTGAGCTCTGGTGCAGGGATCTGTCAAATGCTTTAGCTAGCAGCTAGACTTGTCAGGGAATGACCCTGTGATACAGTTACCACAGGCATGGATGCAGTATAAGAAGCGTGAGCAGAGTCAAATTAGAACTTTCCATCTTGTTGGTTAATGTGTATGTTGTCTGGTAAATCTATCTATCTTAGGCAAACTGATCCCACGCACTAATCTTGCCCACATGTATTTAGGGAATGATTGGTACCTGGGGGGTGAGAAAATTCTTCTTGGTGGATTTCTATGTATGACCTGTGGTTTAAAAACCTCAATCTGGCCTTGACTGGTTAGGTACCTAGTTTCTGTTTTGCTTAAACATTCTCACATAGAAGCCAATGGTTTTTGGGTGGGATTTTTAGACTCTTACATTTTCAGAGGAAAAGTTTGCTTTTGCTGGGTCTTTTTCTCTCTAACTTTTCTTTCTAATCTACTAGGCAAAGAATCTTGATTGCTGAACAAAACAAGATTTCCTATGTGAGTTAGTTAACAAACATCAGTGACTAGTGGACACATAATCATTAAGTTAGTCTTTATAGCAGATGCAACATTACTACCATCACTCTGTGGGGAGCAGACTATGTATAATGTACCTGAGCAACCCAGGCAAACAGATGCCTGTAATGGCATGACCATTGGCTTTGAATCAAACTTCTGGAATCTGTTCCCCTAGTAGCTGGGTATTAGTTAAGAAATGCATTCAGCAGAAATACCAGCAAGTGGAGTGGTGCTTAAAAAGAGGCTTGAAAAGCTTTGAGAGGAGAGAAAAGAAAATTGTTTGGTACAGGACCATGATTTAAGAGCGCACTCGCTCTCTACCTCTTTCTCGCTATAATATTTTTTACAGTCTTTTCAACAAGACTTTGTGATTCGTGACAAGCTGGTTATATAATTCAGACTCTGTAAAAGGTTAGGCACAAAAGGCTTGATGAGTCTTGAATCATTTGCAGTAAATTTTACTGAGCTCTCCTGGGGTGTTGCACTTTGAAAATTTAGAGCTTGAAAATATATTTGTGAATGTTACTATTTATGTTTATCTTATTTCAACTTTCTAGGAACAATTACAGCCTGCTTCATATTAATATCTATGGGAAAGATAGATAATGGGCTGATTTTGGCTTTGCTATTATCTTTGTATTTTCCAGACAAGGATTTCTATAATATTTTAAGGTAGCTTTCTTTTATACTATATCTGCAAAAAGCTCAATATTACTGAGTTTCCAGAAGACCCTTCAACCATTTTTGCTTAGGGTTTTAAGTTATGGAGGAGACAAGTATTAGCAAATTGCCTGTCATTTCTGGATGCTCCATGCAGGGCTGTGCATAAGATAAGGGGGTGAAGTCCATTTTGATGTGTGACATATGCATGTAACTACCTGTGTATTGTGACAAGGTTGTCATTGTAGGAATGAATACTAATCAGGATGGATCCTGCAAGGGTTCATTGTGAGTATACCTATATGCAGCTCTGTTGACTTCAATGACTCAGTCTGGACACAGAAATCTGTTTACACAGGATTTATTGAGGAATTAGAACCTTGGTGGCAAAATAACTCATGCTTTTCCATGGGAGTTCTTTGCATTGAGCCTTAAAATCTTGCCCGTATTTTTACTATATAAGTATTATCTTTTTAGACTGCTACAGATACTGAGCTATCTGTTGATCTAAGGCAGGGCTATCCAACTTTTAAGCAGCCAGGGGCCACATGGGCTGCACCATCATGGGCCACAGGCTCCTCAGGCCTCATCTGCAAGGGCATTCCCTCTTCCCTCCACTAACCCCACTCCCAGCTCCCTGGTCCAGGGATGCGTCATGCCACCCAGGTGCCCAGGCCACGTGCTCTCCTAGCCCCATGGGCTGCCCCTCCCCACCTCCCGGGGCAGGATAGGAAGTGGAAGCCGGGGGAGGGAGTGATGAAGGGAGCAATGAGGGCAGCAGCCAGAACCATGAAGGGAGCAGTGGGAAGGTGGGAACCTGGGTACTGCAAGTTAACCCCTTGTAGGCTGCATGCAGCCTGCAGCCCACAAGCCTGATAGCCCTGACCTAAGGGAAAACTGGCAATTCTTTAAAGATGACCACTGCCTCTTGTCATAACACTATAAGCAAAGTGTGTTTTGTGTTTAAATGTGTTGCTAGCACCACATATGCACAGAGCTGTATTGATTATCCTTGGATAGGAAAACCAATCGTGTCTCCCTAGTATTAGGGGCTGAATTCCCATATGTTTTTAAAAGCTTTAGGGAAGCATCCTAAATTAAATTAATTACATTTCTGTCTTAACCATTGAAGCAGAGTTCTGAGACCATATGCCCAGAATGACTGCTTTAGTGCTTATTTGTTGGGAATGGTATCAAAGTGACAACCAATCAATATTTCCAAGACTGCTATATTGTTCAGCACTGTGGTTGTTTCAGTGCTCTTGGGAATAAAGGGGAACCTAAGGGTACTGCACTGGGAAGGAAAAATGCCAGCAGAAATACGAAAAGCAACCTGCCCATGATCCTTCCTCTCTTATTGCCTTCTGTGAAGAAAGAAGACATTGCTGCTGAATAATCAATGAAAATGTGAACTCAGGTCAAGATATTTCCCTTGGTGAGTCAACTACACACCTTAAGGGCATTCTGAAGCATGAGGCAGACTAGTGCACTGAAGTATTCCCCTTCAAGGAATGTATTATCTTATGATTGTATTAGTTCATCATCATCTTATTACCGTCATATCCTGATGTTACAAGCTGATCATTATGTCTGCATGACATCCCATTGAAATTGAGTCTTTACATCCATAGTAGGCCCCCCCTGAGGTTGGATCAGCTTACAGGATCAGGGTTCAAGCTATAATGGTTACATTTCCTTAATTTGCAAGTAGCTTAAAAGGAATGGAGGTGGGAAAATTAAATATATTTTCAGCACTCTATTTTGTACAATATTTTGCAGTATGGTGAAAAAAAATATTTGGAAGAAGGAATGTTTTAGTTCTGAATTTTTTTAAGTAACTGAAGGGTTTTCCTTCTTTAAATCATTGTATGCAGGTAGGATGATTAGGCTCAGGTGAAGTTTTCATAATCCTTTATCGTGAAACTCCTTTTCATCTGAGTAGTCCTATTACAGGGAGTCACACTGACTTTCTTAAGATTACTTAAGTGAGCAAGAGCCCCAGGACTGATATTGGCCTAGAGTGGCATTAATACATTTCAGAGTAGGAACAGGGAGAAAAAAGGTTAAATGAAGACAGTTATATAAGCCTGTATACTAAGACTTGGATTATCAGCCTCTACAGACCAATGAGTGGTAGCCCCTTTATGTCAGTCAGCCAGGTGATAACCACTATACACTATGAGTAGTTGTAGTTGCTTTCATGTTTCAATTTGCTTCCTGCTTACAGAAGTCAAAATGCATAATTCACATGCAAGACCTCAGTGGTTCAGAGCAGGATCTTTGCAGTCTATCAAGCAGGTTAACAGCCATGGACACCACAAACAGCTGTGGGCACTACAATCATTACAAAGCTGCCTTTTTACATATCTTTACCTTACATGTTTCTCAATTCCATTTGGCCTAGTGACAGCCCCAGGGAGTGTCTATTGCAGTGATCAGATGGAAAACATTTTAGGGAACTGGCTAATTCAAGGCCAATTATTCAAGGAGGCTACCAGATCAGTGCACAGAATGACAAAATGGATCTAGAACAAATAGACACATGAAATATCAGGATGTAGATGTTGGCATCCTGGTAAAGATTAGTGTAGACTAATATGATCTGATTCTCTTCTCCATTCTGAATTTACCTGAACACACCCCCTTCCCCAGATTTCAGTCTAATTGAAGGGGAAACTCAATTCAGGCTGAACAATTTAACAATAATTTTTAATGAGCCTGATATGCAGTCTCATGTTATGACTTGGTTTCTCTGTTTCTACATATCTGCCTGTTGTCACTAGAACGCTTTTGAACTCAATCATACCTAGAGGCGACAGTCTACCCCTTAACATGTGGAAACCTTGTTCGCTGAGTGAAGTATCTACAACGAAAGTATCTAGTCTGAAGAAGAATCTATGTAGAAAAAAAAGGAATGTGAAGATGTAGGTATGGAAGAAGAGAAAAATATAAATAATTATTCTTAATAGTGGTGGTCAGTTTAGCTTTTAGCAATCTAAGGTGTCCTTGCCAGCAATTTGTTTGTGGTAACAAGGGACTAGTTCTGAGACTCCACAAATTTATTCTCCAAATTTGGATCAAGGAAGAGATCCCTGGGGACCTGAGGAATGCCCACATCATGGCTGTCTTCAAGAAAGGAGATAAGTCTGTGTGTGGGAACTTCCAAGGTGTTGCCCTTCTTTCCACAGCAGGGAAAATCCTCTCCTGCGTCATCCTGAACTGTCTTTCACGTCTTGCTGAGGTAATTCTGCCAGAATCTCAGTGTGCTTTCAGACCATCTTATAAGTCACTTGACATGATTTTTGTTGCCCATCAGATCCAAGAAAAGTGTCAGGAACATCATTAGGACCCATATATGGCCTTCCTTGACCTTTTTAAGGCCTTTGATTCCATCAGTCGCAAAGACTTGTGGAAAGTATTGGCCAGTTTTGGGTTTCCTAAAAAGTACACCAATGTCCTGAGGTTTCTCCGTGACCAGGTGATTGTGATTGCTCTTTGTAGTTTATTGTGGACACATCCATTTGTTATCTAAACTGTTGTCAAGCAAGGATGCATCATCCCCCCCCAATTTTGTTTTCCATTTTTTTGACAGTTATCCTGGTTCTCATTAAGGACTGTCTGGTCTCATTAAGGACCGACTTCTGGAATTGATATTTAATATTGAATGTATGGGGGGCTTTTCAGTCTGAGACATTTCTGTTGTAAGGCCAAAGTATTCAAAACAACCATTCTTGACCTTCTTTACGCACACTGAGGAAAACCCTTAGTCCATGCTGGATCTCTTTGGAGAAGCCTCCTGAACTTTGAGCCTCTCTTTCAACATTTAGAAGTCTAAAGTGATCTATCAGCCTGCCTCAGACCATGATGACCCCCTTCCTCAAATTACCATCCAGGAAAAGACACTGAAGGTAGTTGAGCACTTCCCCTACTTTTGTAGCCACCTCTCTCAGAGTGTGAATATTGATGAGGAGATCCAGCACACGATCTGGTGCATAAGTTCCTCATTTGGGAAGCTGCTTTGTCATGTCTTTATTCATTACAGTCTCCAGAAAGACACCAAGATCCAGGTCTGCAATGCAATCATCAACCCCACTGTCATCTATTGATGTGAAACATGGGTGACCTACCACTGTCATCATAAGAGCCTGGAGATACTCTATTAGTACTGACCTGAGATATTCTGGTGGTTAGAGTAAACGCTACAAGGACACATTGAAGGTATACCTCAAAAAAACAGATGCTGTCATCAAGAGTTGGGAGGAGCTCCCTGCCAACAGATCTCAATGGTTCTGCAGCCTCAACCAAACTGCAGCCCATTTTGAGATAAAATGTCTTGCTGTTAAAGCAGAGAAGAGAGAGTGGAAAAAGGAAAAAGAGAGGAATCCCAGACTGTAGCCTACTTTTCCTTGTGGAAAGACCTGCAACTTCTGCGGTTGGATTTGTGTCTCAAGGATTGGACTCAAGTCACTTGAAGACCCTTCAACGAGCCATGGTAGATATCATCCTTGAATCAAGGGATTGCTGCTGACAACACCTTGAAGCTTTACTTTGATTCAGTTAGTTATTCTATTACAGGGTATGGACACATGTATATTTGGAGACATTTGAAAAGGACAGCAGCTGCCATGTTCTAATAATGTGGACATGCCATGGAGGAATGCAGGAATAAATGCAGCAAAATTGCTACCGCTTTAATGCTTGATGAAGCAGTGTTAAAGTTGGGGTAGTTTTGCTGCATTTGTATTGTTCCCAGCTTGTCCGTACATAACAATTAGAATGTAACAGCTGCTGCCTTTTTTAAATGTTCTCATTTTGAAACAGCTCCACACACGCATGTATCCATATCCTCAGATATATGAGTAACTGGTTCTTCTGTGTTTTCTTCCTTGCGTGCTCATTTATACCTAGGTTAAGTGGGTCTAACGCTATCATAAGGTGGCAGATACAGTTCTATATAATCTTACTGCTTCTTGTAGCAATGTGTGAACAGTCTTTGAAGGAATGCTTTAATGGTGTTAGATTTTGTGGCATGCATACATGAGCATGTCCTGACGATTCTTGTGACCAGTGCTTGTGCAGACAGCCTCATTTTTTTTAAATTAAATTGAGTTCTGGTTGCAGAATTGCTTTCTGAAAATGTGGCATAACAACTTAGGCTGACATTTCTGAAAAGCAGCCAGAACACTGCTTTTTAACTACATTTGTTCATGCATCCATGTGGCTTGTTTAAATAAAGAAGCGACCCATCACTGATTTTTTTTCCTCCATTGGAAAACTAACCCTCAAGGCCCTGACATTTTCTACCCTTCCACAGAGGTGCAGCAATACCCTTTGATTTGGCTATGTTTTATGGTCCCTTTTGCACACTTATGAATGACTGCAGCAGATACAAATTTTCAGTCAGACAAAAAAGGATCTTTACAATTATAAATTTACAATTGTGTAAGTGCCAGTGCTCAGTTGCTGCAGAGATTCTGAAAGTGGAGATGAGCCAGACTTGCTTGATTAATGGCTGAGAGAAGGGCTATGCCTTAGATCATGCTGGTATAATCCTATGACATACAATATAAGGAACAATAATATCTTTTACATGGAGCTGCTTTTCTGAGAGATTTTCCATCTTCCAGTGGTCAGTGTTATGTCATTAAAGATTTGTATTGTAGCCACTGTGTTGCTGATTTAAACATAACCTTTCTTTCAAGTATTAATGCTGGCATGCGTTCACACTCCTGAGTCTTGATCAAGTGTTCAGTCTTGCTCCTCTTGGACTTTTGCCACTAACTACTGCAGGAGCAGAGTCTGGCTCTAAATCAGAAGACCCAGATGAGCCTTTTAATTTAGCATTTTTATAAGGTACATTTTTCACTTTGATTGGTTTTAAACTAAATATCATTCTGTACAAGTACTTCAAAGATGTGAACATCCAGGAAGGTGTGGCACTCTTAGGGGAGTATAAATTGCATAAAAGGGTGAAATTAAGCAAATGGCATTTGAAGCCAAATATCAGGGGGGAAAAATCCCAGTGGCAAAATCAATTAGACCAGTGGTTTTCATGTATACTCCCTGGAGGTAGGTATTGTGGCACTTTGCCAAGGTGTATGTGCCTAAATTTTAATAATGGTGGTAAAGCTTTTGATTAGTAAACACTCAGTGAGTAATGGCATTGCCACATGTTGACGTCACTGTCGACATTCTCCCTTAGGAATGAACATGCAGAGATGCACTGGGTATAGGCAACAATATTTTGCAGGGTATGTGGCCAAAAAAGTTTGAAAACTTTGGACTAGACTATGCAACAGTCTCCCTAATGAAGGTCATAGGAGAGCAATATATAATTGGATTAATATGAGTAGTTCAAAAAGGAAGCTGGACAAAGCATTAGAAATATATTAAAAAAAATATTGGCACTTTCATTTGAAAGGGTGACATTTAAAAAAATGCAATCCTGATATAGCCAAATCCTTCTAAATCCTTGTAAAATTCCCCAAAACAATAAGAATTTTGTACAAAAATAGATAGCATAATACGGTTATTACAATAACTATTCCTCAGAGGCCCAATTGATAACTGTGATATATACCCTAATAAGGATGAAGATTGAATCTCAGTAGCTTTTGGGGGGAGTTCGTAAAACCTACAGTTTAGGTTTTTCAGGAACTAATAGTTATGTCATACTGGGCACGTCTACATGTTCATTAATGTGCCGTAATTACGGTGCATTAAGTTTAGTACCTGTAATGAAGGTTCTAACTTAATGCTCTGTAATTGGTGCTACTGTGCATTAGTGCAGATGAATGGTTTTTTAGTGATGTTAATGCGCGTTAGACTAGATCTACTGCATATTCACACATTAGCGCGGGTTTTGCCTGCTGTGCTAATGTGCGGTAGAATTAGTCTTCTGACCATTAAGCGTCTCATGTAGACATGCCCACTTAAATACCCAGGCATATGAATCTTTTACTTGAGTTCCAATAAAAATGGTATTTACAACTTTATTTTGTTTGTTCTGGTCTGACTATATATAAACAAAGTTTATAAATGTGTTAGCTTTCAATTGCAAGCTTTACTGAAAACATGAGGTCTTATTAGAAGGGGTTATTGAAACAGCATGTTCAAATCAAAACCATATATTAACAAGTAAAATGAATAATGAGTCTGTTTTCAATATGTGTTGTTAAAAAGTATGGTTTATATCTGAACTAGTTGTTTGTTCCTTTTATTCCACTGCTGCCAGTATTTCCTCATGGACTTTTTATGATTTCTCCAACAGTTTACAGCATCTGCCATTTAAATGACACCAAATATTTTTTGACAATTGTAATCTTTTTTTTAGGAAATTCCTTCCCCCCCCGCTTATAAAAAATTGATAATAGGATGTGAGCACAACAGGAATGGAAAGTAAGAGGTGTGCTACTAGCATAGTGGATTTTTTCCATTCAGTCACTAGGCTAGGCATAAACTCCAGCATCTGTTTGGAAAATGTGGGCCCTCTGTTATTTAAGTAAGGGTTTAGGTTAAGCGTTAACATGCTTTGGGTGCATTCTGACTTCCAAAGAAAATCAGGTTTTAATATTTTCCTAAGTGATTTGTCCTTTGTCATTTGTCTCTTTTATCCAGGGACCTAATGCAGCCTTTCAAATGCCTATATCCGTTATCCTGGAATAAATCCTTAAAAGGTTCACAGGATAAGAAGTACTAACAGTTTATCCTGGGACATCACGAAGTGTGTCTGAACAGTTATCCAGGGATTGCTTAATTGAATTAATGGCAGAAAAGGGGCAGTGCATTCAGCCACTCACTAAACCCTGATTCAGGGCGCAATGTATATACACACCAATCCTAGGATATTTGTGCAACAGGGCAAACACAGGCACAACTTCTGCTAGGAGAAATGCAACGTCTGTTCCTAGCCAATGTGATAACACCACCAGTCACTGATGATGGGTGGGAATACAATTTCTGAAGACTTCTGTGGCCCAGAAAGGAAAGGAAAAGAAAGCACTGCACATGTTGGTATCTACAGACATTGAAAACCTGAAGGCAAGGGAAAGTACCAGCAGCCTGGGCTGTTAACTCTTAAGTTTTTTTCTTCAGTTTTACACAAAAACAAAATGTGACAAACTGAAATGAGATACAGCTTGAACTTTTGTTCTGAAGCACATCAGAGAAACACCAAAACACTGACTTGAAGGTCAGGATTGTGCTCTTTTCTGTAACAGATTCCCAAGAAAAAACTGTTAACACTATCCTAGCTTTAAAAACAAACCCTTAACAGTAATATTCATTAAGAACAAAGTCTGAAATATATTACATTATTGCATCTGCGGTCAACAAAGGTTTGCTTTTCTCTAATGACAGAAAGGAGATTCCATGTTAACAAGCGTGAGATAATTAAAGAGGTTGCCAATAAAAAAGCCACTGTGTTAGCAGAAACTGCTGTTACATTCAGCAAATGCCAATTAGAGAAATGTCTGCTTTATGCGAGATGGGTTATTAGTGTAGAAACACTTGTAGGATTATACAATGGGTCAAAAGTGTAACTTACCGTTTCCTCAGTGCTATTATTTTAAGGCAAATAAACAAAACTAAATATCAGGCAACAATGAAGGAAAGCTGTAAACCAGTGATCATATGTGAAGAAGCATGGAATCTGATGAAGTGAGCTCAAGCCAAAAGCTTATGTTACACATCTCTGATTCAGTTAGTCTAGAAGGTGAAAGCCTACCCTGTCCTCTGCTTGACTTCAGACTAACACAGCTCAATACCTCTCTCTGTACATTTGTAGGGAGGCATAACAGCAAATCTTGTGGTGTTGTGGGAGGCAATTTTTACCATGATTATGCACTACAATGGATTGGAAAAGTCACCTATATATAACATAGAAGCCAACCCTTCCACACAAAATTTAAATATGGTAAATATGTTGCTAATTTGGGGGAGGGATTTGAAAATGGAACAAGATTAATTTATTTTTTCAGGTGTTTCCTTTTATGCTGAGTTATTTATCCTCTGGTTGCCTTTCTAAACCTGCTCATATATTTCCATTTTTCGTATCACAAATATCTTTCACTTGGGGTCATATCTTGCTATCAGTTTCTAACCAGACTTCCCACTGACTTCAATAAATGACAGTTTCACATGTGATATGATGACAAGATATGGCTTTTAGTATTCACTGCTTGCACCTGTTTGCAGGTGCCTGCTGGGTTTGGGGGGGATTGGGGGGGGTTGGCTTGAAGTTCCACGTGATTTTGGTGTAATCAAGCGGAAGGACCTGATGCTCCTAAGCTCTGGTTATTGTTTCTGCTGGGGTATATCAAGAAAGTTTGTGTTGTGTGGGCTGGTGAATTTTGTATACATACTGAGCAGAAATACAGCTAACGATTTGATGGCTTTCTTCCTCTCTGATTCAGTTGGTGGGTGCCTGAGCAATGCAGGATGATGGCCTTTGTGCCAGCACTTTTGAGGTGTCTGGGTCATTGGTTCAGATCTTCACTTTGTTTGCATAGCAAATACACAATGAGGCATTTGCAACTGTGTGCTTGTTCACAGGATTAAAACCATTGTGGCCCTTTATCATTTCCTTACCAGTTTTCCTGAGAAGCAGTAATTAAAGACTGGCTGGGATCTATATTGGCTGGAGCATGAGAGGGTGCACAAGAGAAATATTAGTTTGAAAAGTTTGGAGAGCAACATCCTTTTTAATTAGTTTAGTTTAGGCGGCTGTCTGGATTGCTCTTTTGCCTTTGCTTAACTGTAAGTGTTTATGGAAAAATGACTGCTTTACAGATGTAGGCCAACACACTTTTGTTATTGTTTCACTCATAGTGATCCTCACATTATTCTGGATATTTTAGGACTTGGTCTGAAACTGAGATTAATTACTAAACCCAGGGTGAATGATTAACCATTTGACTTGTTCCCAAGTTATGTACTCACCAGGCTAGAAATTATTTTCCAAACTGCGGAAGATAAGGGAAGGTTATTCCTGGTTTCACAATGTCCTCATTGTTACTGACTTTTGTGTTGTGTGTATTGTGACATCAGCTGATACCTACGCAAGGCTAGTCCAGCTTCTCATTCAAACCACTTCCTGGGGTTTTCTCGGGTAATGGCAGTGATTCAGAAGATACCGCAGTGCTCATAGAACTGCTCGTTATATGTTGCACTGAGACTTTATAACTGAGGACAGTTGAGCAAAGAATTTTGCAATGGTGTCATTAAAAAAAACAAAAAACAAAAATTGCTTTTCTTGGTTTAGATTATAGCTGCATGTTGTTCAGCAAATATGCATAATTTGATAAGTGCCTACTTATAAATACGCTGTGGAGCATGTATTTTGTGTGCAGGGGTGTACTTACATATATGTACACACATACACTAGCCAGCAGCCTGAAAACTACCCCTAGATGCAAGAACCACTGGATTTTGGATCTAGATCCCAGCTCTGTGGCTGGTCTCTGTTGCTTACGTTGTAGGAAACAGAAACCAATTGAAGATTACCAAGGAAATTTAAATATATAACAGTATTGTATATGCTTATAACAGCTTATACTTAAAGATGGCCACATTACCATATTTACTCAACTATAAGATGACCATGAATTTAAGATGACCCCCCCCAATTGTATATATGGAAAATGTATAAATTTATTATAATTTTCCAGGTATAGAATCCAATTATTGAAGTTTTGCCTTGAATTTGTCCCCCTTCCACTACTACAGCAGGGAAAATAAATCTGGGAGGGGGGAACAGGTGGCCCCCTTGTCCTCCCCAGCTTCTTCCCTTTGTACACCTTCCCCCCCTTACTGTCATACCCTGCTGTCTCTGAGCACATGGAAATAAGGGACAAATCTGAAAATACTGACTTCAAAATAAACATGCCTGTAGTAACTTAGTTCATCCAGGTTTGAAGTATTTTACATATTTTGAAACTGCTGCAGGTTTTAGCACAGGTATTCCATAAACATCTTTAAGCAGCAGTTTTATACCTTTTGGGCACATCTACATGTGCACCCAGCTGCACGGTTGTTACTGTACAATCTTTGAGTACTTGCTTTAGCACGTACTAAATGAGCATGCAGTTACTGCCGGTACTGCTCAGTCCTGGCACCACACAGGTCATTTGCAATCCTGCTGCACGGTAGTGTTGGTATCACAATTCATGCCCACTGTGTAGCTGTAGCAACAAGCTATGTCGCCATAGCTCATCACTATGGCAATGTCATCTCATATAGATGCGCCAACATATACATAACACAAACTATGCATGATACTAGTGTGAAGTCAAAAGACTTATGATTTAATTATATGGTTCATTGGGCTGGGCCTCAGCAGAGCTGACAGCATTTGAAGCCATGATGACCCCACAAATTAGCACTACTCAGTATGTGTGTACCACTCAGGACTGGAACTGGGTTTTCTTCTCATGCATCCTTGGATCCTCCAAAAATGTGTATGTAGATTGAGGCACAGGGCAGCCTGATCCAGCTTCACCTCAGGAAGCCACACTAATCATAGGCACCAGGCTGAGAGAGTGGGTGGCAGAGGGATTCTGGATGAGCTCTTTGAGGGCCCATTTGATGATGTTTGCCAGACATTTAAAGCTGGTGAAGAAACAGGAATTATTGAAAATGAGTAAGGCAGGCATAGCTCAGCTTCAGGAGTGAAGAGGAAGTTGAAACATATTCAGTATAATGGCTCATCATTACTTTAAAAAGGGTTGGTGCCAAAGGGGGCTATGTGCAATGGACACTATCATATATTTTATTCAGATGGGCTCCACTAATCTATCTTTGTAGAAGGCCTTTTGGCTAAGACCAAATGCATTATTTTGGGCACCAAGGAGCAGGTGTCAGGGCTGACTGGCCCTCTCAGTGCCAGCCTGGTATTGCAGTACCTCCAGGCCTAGTGCCACTTCCCTATGGATAGAACACCTGCCCATTTTTTTAAGGGCCAAAAAAAAGGTTTCCGTCAGCATGAATGCCCAAATGTGCCATGTATTTTATAGTGGTGCTCAATGTTGGCTGCATTTAATCAACTTCATAGTTGGTTTCTATTATAGAGCACGTGCTGCTTTTGGCAGTGGTTTAATGATAGGAAATGTATTTAATAAGGTTTCCTTGTATGCAAATATCAGAGGAGGAGCTTTTTTCCCCATTCTGATTGGGGGGAAACCTTATCTTATATTCAGGTAAATATGGTAGTGAAAAGGTCTACTGTGGAAGCATCTAAATGCCTATACATACCTATATGAGGAAGGTAAATAGGCAAAATGAAGCATAGTAAGGTTAGCAATTTGTTCAAGGTCAGGCAGCAAGTATATGTCAACACATGGTAGTAGGATCCTGATTGTGTCACTTGCTTTTCAGGTTTACTAAGTATAAATTCTTAGAATGATCAGTACTTGTAAATTATTTTTTTCCGTTTTTAGCTCTGTTGAAGGAATTGATGAAGTTTGGGATCCTGAAGATTCTTTGAATGTTGAGTTTCTATCTTAAAAGTTAATCTTTACAGAACAGTGTTTACTGTGTATTTATTTTTACAGTATAATTTTTGGATGCAGTTTCAAAAATAGTAATCAGCTAGAGGGTAATAAGTGGGAATGGTCAAGCATGTTCAGAAAAAGTATGAAATAACCTAAAGCTTCACCTGTTGCTTGACTCACACAAAACCCTATCTCTTTGTGGGGGCTCAGAGAAGGTTAGTTAACTTCATTTTTGTTTTTTTTTTCATTTTTTGCACACTTTTGCCTTTCTTGGCTCTCTCTGGAGCCAGGTACACTCATAATCTTGTAAAAAAGCCTCTTCTATGTGAGATTTTCAGATTAGGATTGAAGACCCGTGAGGTTTGGATAATTTGAATATCTCTAAATACTGAAGATCTGCAAATTCTGAGGTTCATCATCACAAGTAGAAAAAATAATCATTTCTCATTGTAACTTTCATAATTCTGTCACTGCAAGTCCCTTCATGCTTAATTAGGAAATTCACGTGCACGGTTCCACTTGCC
Organism: Alligator mississippiensis; assembly: GCF_030867095.1. Lineage (NCBI taxonomy): Eukaryota > Metazoa > Chordata > Crocodylia > Alligatoridae > Alligator > Alligator mississippiensis. Next base: position 123,378,216 of record NC_081824.1, on the reverse strand, counting down.
CTATGCAAAAATAACCCACGTATGGGGAATGGAAACTGCATTTCAGCTTGCCCTTTTCTCTTTCTGATTCTGCCTTTAACTGAGCAGTGGAAATCTTCTCATGGAAGAGGCCTCCAATGATGTATGTGTCTCAGGGCTTCACTTCTGTTTGACCTCTGTTTTGAGGGGCCTTGCTTATAAGACAGCATTTATTTGCACATAGAGGTTCAACGTAAAGTAAAAAAAAACAACCCCAAAAATGTGTGTGATGGGTTTTATTACTCTGGAGTCTTTTCACTATATAGTGATTATTAATTAATAATGTCATTATTTTGTTCTTAATGTATTAAATTTATCTGAAACATGGACCTTGTTGAACCTACCTTGTTGAATTAAAAATATGAATATATATATGCATGCAGGTATGCAATAACTGACTTTCAGTAATATCAAGGTTGTGACACACTTGCCATCTCCACTACCAATATACACTCTACAAGACAATCTTTGTCCAATTTTAAGCGATGGAAATTAGGAATTTACTGTGAAATGACTGATACCACATTGACTGTAATGGTGTTAGTGTATCATACTATTCCACACCAATCATCTACATTCATATCCACAATTGAATTGTGCAACATAATTTAAGCTCTTTGGGACACAGGGACCATCTTCTGGTTCTGTTTATAGTCCAGTTGGACCCTGGGATGTGAGTGGTACTTTTTGACGTTACCATAACATGAACAATCTACAAATAAAGTGTGGCATCTCTTTCACTGGAACTTCTCAGGAGGTTGGATAGTGTCTCTGAGGCAGAGATTACCCTAGTAGGGTGTGGGCTTTCTAGGTCAAATCAGTCTGTGCGGGGCCTGGACGTGAAGAAGCTGGTGGGGGTGGGGGGTGGCGAGTGGCAGGATGCGAAGTCGGTGGTGGCAGTGCAGAGCCACCAGCACTAGGTGGGCCCTGTAGGAGGGACCGCGGCTGCTCTGCCCAGCTCTGTGGGGCCACTCAAAGTGCGGGACCTGGGGCGTCGCCCCGATTTGCCCCCCTTGGGATGGCCCTGCTCTCAGGGATGGTTTAGGACTTGTGAGTCCTGCCTACATGCAGGGAGTTTGATTAGGGGACTCTCAAGGTCCCTTCCAACTCTGATCCTAAAATAAATAAATAATAGTATGACTGTTTGGTTTTACTACGTGCCTTGCACTATGCATAAATCAGAAGTGACAGCTGTAGTCCTCTCCCTCAGCGGAACTTCCTGCAAACAGGGTAAAGCTCTTTTCTACAGGAAACAACTTTCTCAAGGGGAAAAAGGGTAGCTGATCTAAAACAATGGTGAGTATTTTCCCAGGAATTAAGGACCTCAGCAAACCTCACCACTCTTCTCTTCCAGCCCTACTAGAACTAGACACGCCACTGTATACTCTCCCTTGGATTTGAAGATGATAGAACAAGTAATACATGGCAAGTGTTATTTGTGTTGAAGAACATGCTTCTGGGGGAGGCTCAGATATAGTGATGAGTATGGTTCTACAGAATAGAACAGAAGCCCTTGCATGCACGCTATATCTGTGCTGGACCTGTTGCTCTCATTATCAGTAGCAGCTCTTTGCCAAAATAATCCTGGCTTATTTCAAGAAGGCAATTACTCTTCTTATTCTACATCTTTAACTGCTAGCCACTATTGTCCTAACATAGAACAATCTCCAGTACCCAAAATTAAGAGTCCAGTATGGGGTTGCACTGTTGTTACTCAATAATCTCATTATTGGAGTGGCTGCCAGTATTTCAGCTTTTTCTGCCAACTGAGAAGGCAACCTAGGAATGGTGCTTAAATCCTTATCAATCAAAGAAGAGTTCAAATTGTTATAGTTGACTCTGACCCAGAGGCCCAATCAGCTCTTTGAGCACTTAGGGTGTGAGAGCGGCGAGGGTATGTGAATACTGTAAACTGGGGTGGGGTGGGGAGAGCGGGTGAGGGAAAAGGAAATCTTACTCATCTGGGTTACTGTTACTGCTGCTGCTGTACCAGCATCAGCTCTGGCAGCAGTAGCCCTGTGGCTAGGCTCCCTGGGAGCCAATCCTTGTGCCCCATTCACTCTCTCTGACCCAGATACTTATGTAATGGGTTCATCTACACAAGATGTTTGCTGCGGAGTAGACTAATTTGCTCTGCAGTAAATGTCTCAGTGTCTACACATGCAGGGCTATTAGGCTGCAGTAAACTAATGAACTCCACAGCAAGGTAGTACTTGTAAATACAGGTACTACCTTGATGAGGAGTTTTTTACTTTGCAGCGGCGCTTGCGTAGAAGCTTACCCGGCTGGCTGTGGCAGAAGGATGCTTCAGTGTACTGGAGCACCCTCATGCCCCAGCCAGCCCCTCCACAGCACATAGAGTCGGGTTGGAGCAGCCCCAGGCTGGCAGGCTGACCCTCCCCCCCCAGGCTCCCTGCCAGTAAGAGCTGCTCTGACCTGGCTCAATATGCTGTAGTCCGAGGCACATGTGTAAACATGGCTCCTGGGATCAATAATAGCCTCCAATGTGATGTGCCAGAGCTTATTATGTTGCATTAATATGCACGCATAGACATTCCCATTGGGTGCAGGGCTGTGCCTACTTTGGCCAAGGCTCCAGGGGATGTTTGGGAGGGAGAGGGAAGGGGAGCATCATTCTGTTTGCTCTACTTGCCCCTTGCTCCCAGATATACTGCTTGGTATGGCACTGCCTTTGGCTTCTATGGCCAGGCAGGGGTAGCACAGGGCTGCCCTTTCCATGGCAAAGACTCCTGTTGGGGGGATTCTGGAACCCCCTCATCATTGGTGCCTGGGGCTAATGTCCTGGTTTACCCACCCTAGTTATGCTACTGCTCTGAGCTTTCTTTTGGAGGTTCCTTTTCCTTTCAGTTGCCTTTAGAAACAGGATATGAGAATAGATTTTCTTATAGCTGTTTCTCTTCATTTTAGGACTTTAAGGCTACAGAGGTAATCTTAAAGATTCTGGACCTGATTTTTAATGATATTTAAGCTGATAAGAACATAGATGGGTACCCAGTGGAACCAACATCCCAGAAATCTGGATGGCTTTTTTTTGTTCCATATAATAATGAAAATGTGAAATTTCCCAAAAAATGCAGGTGATGAATTTTTTTATAAGATCAAAATGTTTTGACTCTCTCCTTTATTATATTCTGCAATATAACATCAAAGTTGAAATGATGAAACAAGATATTTTGATCCTATCAAAGTTAAACAATTATTTTTCTACTTTAGCCTAAAAAAGCAACAAAAAATTAACAAAATCCGATCCTTTATTTATTCTTATCGCATTTTTAATTTTCATCAGATTATCATTTTTCAGCAGAAGACTTTTCAGTCAGAAGATCTGGACCAGGTTTACTCTCTATCTTAAAATCTGGTCAAATCTTACTGCTTAATTTCAAAACAAAAGTGATAGATTTTGTATTTTTTTAATTTGCTAAAAGACCATGTAGTATCTAGAAGTGCTTCTGTAAGACTGCTTACTAGTGGTGTCAAGTCAGACATGCATGACTTTTCATGTCTGTGAGAATGTTTACAGTCAGATAGTCTCAGGAATAAAAATAAAGATTTTTCTGCCATGGGTGGCCTTTTTAAATGTATATTTGGTTAATATAGCATTGTACATGCTTTGAGTCGTGAACCACAAGCTGCAGATTTAGCCAACAGAGAGGAAGGAATTTGTCTGCTGTACAGTAAAAGGAAGTATTTGCTGTGTTATTGTAGTACATGGCCTTTTGCCATCTTTGATAAAGTATTTAAGGGTTGTGCACCCAAAGTCTACTGCCCTCTTGACCCATCATCAATCACCCACTGTACAGTGAGGTTAGATGAAACAGTAGCTCAGTAGGAGATCCATTGTTTAAAACTTGCGCAACTGTTCCGAAAACGGAAACTGCAGACAAAGCAGCTTCTTGTGATACACTACATTATTCAGCGTTACAGTATGCTCTCTTTAACATATACCTTTTCTGGCTCTGAGCTGTGCCAGTGCAGACAGGCAGACACATTAGGAAGTTGTGGAACTGAGCTTCATTCTGTTCAACTTCACTCCGCGTGAGTGAGACAAAGTAATTTCCCCCCCCACCTATGGATACAATTGTCATAATATTGCACCATGGACATATTTTTAGATTTAGTTCATATAGGGCTCATCTACATGATGCACTATGTTGCTGTATGGTGTGCTACAGCGATGTAGCGAATATGTGGGTCTACATGAAATTAAGTGAAATCTAACCATGCACCGCATGCGTGGCACAGTAGTCATCTGTACTACGCCATGCTTTATACTAAAAGGAAATACTAAAGCACAGTGCCGGAGCAATGTCAACGTATGGTGACGTGTAGACGCACCAATAGAAATACAAATAGACGCGCACACAGAATTCCTTTCAGATGGTTAAAACTACTTGTAGACTGCTCATGATAATGATTTGCCTACTATTTTTCTAGCTTATTGTAAACATTTATTTTTCTCTAATGTTCACAGTGTAATCTTGAAGATCTCAGCAGCTCCAGTAAGAATGGCCAATTTGCAATTTTATACTTGTGAACTGATAAACAGGAATCATTTCACCAAACCACATTCACTTCCTAAATGGGAAAGTTTTGCTTCTTGCCCAAATACTTACCTATATAAAAGCTAAGGCATGAATTAAACTAGTGTGGTAAAACTGATGCTAGCCTCAATTTCAGAAGGCTTTTTGTTCTGTTGTTTAGTATCTGGATTGGGAATGGGATTAATTTAAACTGAAATAAGAATGTCCGTATAGGATCTTCCATCTCTTTATTTATATTAGTTTAAAAATAATTAAGTTATATGGATGCAAATGTCTCATTTAGATAAGGTCTGGATACTCATTCTTAATCATTTTTAAAGGTAGAATCCAGGCCTCTAGGTGCTTGACTCAAGTACTTGGGGTTGGACATTAGGGACATTAGCAGTGGAAGGATTTGGGAGAGTGATTAGTTACAGTGTAACCCCACAGAGCACTATTCAAAATTAATAGCTGCAGTAGCCTCCCGTATATGGAGTACATATGACAATTCCCTGTGGCAAACTCCACGTGGTGCAGGATGCAGCCTACTTGTCTCCAGATCTTCGGTGTTCCATGCATATCTTGCTTCTCTCTGAACCCTACATACTGCATTGAAGGAGGGTTGCATAGATAAGGGATATATTTCCTGCCACATTTCTCCTGTTGACAGCTGCTGCAGGACTGGGGTCTTCCATAGTTACAAAGAAGGCAATGGATTTCCCCAGAATGAATGCATACTAGTGGAAAACCTGCAATGGTAAACCTATTAATGCTAGCCTAGTATTTTTCATTACAAGTTACCAGTCTTAAAAATTTCCTACATTGCCTCAGAATACCCTGCTCATCTTTATTTCTAAGCATGTTTAAGGCTTGATTCAACAAAGTACTTCAGCATGTGACTTACTTAAAACATATGTTCAAATTAAGAAAATTCACATCAACATGAAGACTCATGTCAGCCTGAACATGGACCCTAGAAGTAAAAGTAAGCTTAGTGAAGGAGTTGCTAGGAGTAACAAACATTGCCCCCTTTATTTATGCCATCCCATACATGCACACAACACAGTACCACAGTTTTCATGCAGAAATTGCCAAGATGGAAAAACCGTGCACAGTATATATCAGGTGTTGGAGAAAGAGAGAAAAGCTGCTTAATTTCTGTAGTGACAGCAGTAGTGTGGGGAAGAGAATTCAAGCTGGATACTTTGTTGTCAGAAGAGCTGTGTTTATGAAATACCCATACATCTTTGTTGGTTAATCCTTTTTTTTTCCTTGCAAGTGGTTTCCACACACTTACTGCAGAATATCTTTTGTAGTATGATTGCTTTGGATCAGTACTTAAAAAGTAAATGATTCTGATTTTTCTCTGATTTATCCTCAATTCATGTAAATGTGATCCCATTGATTTTCTGGATGAAAGGAGTATTTTCTGGGTGTGAGACATGAAATAATATCAATATAAAATAGGCTTCATTTGGAACACCAGCAGTTCAGATAGTGTGTGATATTCTATTCGGGGATATTTTGTGCAGGAGATTATTAAATCTGTTGTCTGTTACCTACTCTGGTATTTTTTTCCATGGACAGAGAGAGGTAGTTAGTCATGTTAGTTTGAAGTCAGGCAGAAGGCAGGGTAGAGGTGCATTTTATAGACCAACTCAGGACTGTCCAACTAGCAGCTTGCAAGGGGTTACAATGCTGCCACTCCTTGCCTCCCCCACCCCTCTGCCCAACCCCTAGTCCTGCTGCTTCTGTGGCGGGGACCTCCAGGCTCTCATTCCCATCTCTGGCCTCTGCTTCTCTGCCACTCCTGGGGACAGGGGAGGGCCAGGCAGCAAGAGGGCATTGCATCCATGGCAGCAGGAGATCCCAGCAGGAAAAGGACTAGTTAGCTTGCACTGAGTGAAGCCAAGACAGGCTGCGCTGCCCACACAGTGGAGGGGAGCCAGACTGCTTGCACTACCCATGTAGTGGGGGAAGAGCTGGGCTGCCCAGCTGAGGGGGAATTCTAGGGATGGCACACCTACAGGGTGTGCGGCCCATGAGGCATGTGTCTCCCACGGTGTCCAGAATTTGGATACCTCGGACTAAGTGAATCAGAGATGCACAAACTTTTGCGAGCAACCGCTCGCTTCATCAGATGCTAGAACTTCATAACAGGTTTCTGTTCCTGTTTTCTCTGTGTGGGTTTGGTAGGATGAAATGAGAGGGGAAATTTCCTAACAAAGAAGGGAATCAGCCCTTCATTAAAAACAAAAAACAAAAACAGTTTTGTTAGGATATACTGATGCTCTGTTATTTGACCATTCCTTAGAATAATTTTGGATTATTGAGTATGAAATCTAATCATGTTGACCAGAGGATGAATTCCAAGGACCTGTCAACAGTATTTTGATGAGGAATAGTGAATTCTGTATGATTGTACTGTACGCTGCATGTAACATATGTTTCAGTCATTATATTTGCTCAAATATTAGATGGATACTTTGGATTATATTACTTTATTTTGTGCTTCATTTCACAGTATTTCGAGTTTTCAATATACTGTACTATTCTATTCCTGTTTATAAATCTTTTAAGTCTGCACATTAAAAAAGTAATTAAATTGTCATTATAATTTATAGTATGCCTGAAGTCAATCACCTAATTAAACTGAAAGAGTAGAGAGGTAGTAGGTTCATAAGCATTTATTAAGTACTACAGTATTAATTATGCAGGGCTTTTGAACCAAGCAAAAGAGGAAAGGAATGGAAACACCAATCTAAAAAGGTTTTCCATTGCTGCCCTTCTCAATTTAATAATATGAGACCCCCACTAGTTAGTAATACAACACTAATGCTTTCTTTTGTTAATTTTTAATGAAATTATGATTGATTTTTTTAATGAGTATCAGTCATAACCTTTTCCTGTAATATTTTTAAGAGAATAACATAGAACTTTTTGGGTGTCCATAAAAACATGAGAACTAGAGAATACATTTTTTTAAAACCTGGTTTTAGAGGGATAATAGAGTGTCATCGTCAGTCTGGTTTCTCAGTCAAACCCATGTCATTCTCTTGAATACAGTGGAATTAATTTGGATATTTGCTGGGATGAATGTGAGATCAGAATTGTGCCTTATCAAGGGCTGAATGCAATCTTTGCACCTAAATATATGTGCATAAAAGACCAGTGACACAAAGCCACCTTTAACTTACTTCTTTTGGCAGGTTGGGTTAGTAAGAATATATGCAACCTGATGAACCACCTAGGTACACTAGGATGAAAAGAATTTGGAGAAAACCTAAAATGATGATTTTTTCCCCCTTTCATAATAGAAAATTTTAACAAGTGGAAAGAAAAAGTCTTTTCGCCCTTTCTTTCTGGGGTTTTCCCATTTGTTTCTGGGGACCTACGTGGGTGGTGTTCATAGCTAGGTTTTTTAACACAGTTCACTCCTTTGCATCCATATGGTATATCATTGCCAAGAGAGTATGATCCTATACATGGAACTTCAGGTGTTTTAAAAGGATTAGTAAATTGTTTTAAAAGGACTAGGGAAATTGAGCACAGCTAATTCTTGTTAAATATTGATAAGCTTTCAAAATCAGTTAAAACCAATTTGAAATGTTTCATCTGAATTCAAAGCTGGGATAAAGCTCTGCACTGAGGATCCTGGGAGAGGCGTCCTTTGTATTTTTCAACAAACAGCTGCAGCAGTCCAAATTCTTTGCACGTGGGCTGAAACTGTCTTTTTGAGAGACTATTCCAGGGGATGAGAGGTCATTTTTAAAGCTAACAAATTTATATACAAATGTTAGAAGTCATAACTGCTAGTACTGCCATGGTCAGCTTGGCTGCAAAATATTTGGAAATTGGGCTGCCCAAGCAACAATTAATCTTAGAATATTATAAGCAGGAACACATTGGCAGCATGTAAATTGTATCTGAACAGCAGCATCTTAAAGCTGGGCTTAATTTGATTGAAAATTGCAGGTCCCGCTGTATAGCCCTCGCTCTGGAAAACTGTGGATTGTGAGTTTTTTTTATTTTCATTTTTATAGACTGCACAAAAATGACGGGTAGGAGGAAGATTGCTACTACTTAGATTCCTGTTGTACAAAGACGATTGAATACGTATTTACGAGAGAGAGAGAGCAAGCCACTAAGCACTGCAGTATTCTGTGTCACTTCTCAGTTGTATTGATTTGATTTGGGGCACAGAGTATTATGCACAAAGGCTCCCATCCAGCAGTGGACTTAGATATGGGTTTAATTATAAGCACATGATTTCAGTGGTCTACTCACCTGCTTAAACACATGCTTAAGTGCTTTGCTGGACTGGGGCCTGTGATCCTGTTCTTTAATTCAATTAAGTGAATAGGAGTTTGGCTACTGATCTCGATGGATGGAATAAGGGATTCCCTTTATAATAAGGGTGAACTTTTTGCCTTATGTGGAATGGAGATTATTATTGACAGTGCTTGGCTTCAGTGCTTGTGATAGCAGTATTTCCTCACACACTTGTTTGCTTCAGGTTAGTATCAGGGCAGTATTACATAAGGAATGTAGCTTGATGGCTGACTGAAAAAAATGGACTAACTGAGGTCTCAGATGACATAATACAAGTTAGGTTATATAATGCATTTTATGGTCAATAAGCCTGTCTTCTGAGCTGTGTATTGGAGGCTTAACGCTTGTCTGTTTGTATCAGACTTTACAGCTATCTCTTTAATAAATAAATTGCTCATGCCATGCTATTGTAAAGCATGTTTTCAGCTACTTATGTTGGCAACATGCAGAGGCACAGTGGTTCTTCTTCTCTAGCTGATTGCTGAGGCAGCTCCATGAACAAGGAGAAAAAAAAATCACCCTACCTTTTTATTGATTCTGAAACATGTTGGGTAATATTATGTGACAGCTATTTGCCAGAACTGTGAAATCAGCCACTCAGGGATCCTCTCACAATTTCAAACTCAAAAAGAGAAACAATTATTTCCTTCTGGCAGTACCTTTTTTTTTGCCATTTAGTTTATATATATATTAGCAGAAAAAATTGTCTACCCCATTCTTAGGCACACAATTCATTTAAAATTACAAACCGGGTCAAGGAACTTGGTTAACAAAATGTATTTGTATATTTATTGTGGTGATTTAAAAAAAAGATTTTTTGTATATAACAACAAATGTAACATTTTTACCATAGGACTGTGAACACATATCCCTATGCCATTCGAGTGAGATAGGTGTCTCACCTCATGGATGGAGAAATTGGGATGCAAAAAGTCGAGCCAACATTTTCAAGCATTAGTGCTTACACTTAGACATATAATTCTATATTTTGGGTTGTTTAGAAATCACTCAGAGCCAGGGAGTCTAACATAGATCTACAGTGGAGGCTGGCCTAGGTGACCTCCTGAGGCTCCTTCCTGCCTTCCAGACTATTTTATGTCTGTACCCCATTTAGTGCCTGAGCTATCACTGATCAGCACTGCATAACATGAGCTTCAGCAGAACACCAGAACCAGGTCTAACTAGTTCTTGGGAGAGTTTTGTGTTCTGTTTTTAACTAAAAGATTCAGTTCCCGTATTTTATCTGCATTAGTGGTTTGATTTGGAAAATAATCTGAGAGCATTGTGTGGGTTTGGTCTTCCAGAAAATGAGGCCGCTTATTTGGGTGTCCAACTATAACTTCCCAGATTTGAAAGTCTTGGCCTTGTGTCTGCCTGGTCAGTGGTAGCACTAGGTGTAGAATTCAGCATCTGCTAACTTCAGCTGTCTGCATTCAGCAAGGCCAAACCTTCTCTCTTGGAGTAAGACTTGGATGTTAGAAAAGAGAACAAATGACTTGTAGCACTCACATTAACTCCCTCTTGTCATTAGATATTTTCTATCCTCTTTTTATGAGGGTCTTGTGGATACCTCTACAGCAGGGGTGGCCAGCCTATGGCTCCGGAGCCACATGTAGCTCTTCAGAAGTTAATACCTGTCCTTGAATCTGTGTCCAAGCACATGGTGACCAGCTTCCACCATGTGCCTTTGCAAAGATTGAAGGAGACACATATTAACTTCTGAAGAGCCGCATGTGGCTCCAGAGCCGCAGGTTGACCACCCCTGAACTACAAGAGACGTGACCGGTGCAGTAGCCTAATAACACCGTGCAGTAACATGCAGGCCAAAACCCGTGCCAATACACTAGCAGCTGTAAAAACCCATTCGCTGGTGCTACTGTGCAGTAGTGCCAATTACTGCGCATTGATTCAGGACTTGGTTATGCAAGTACTAAACTCAGTGTGTAGTAACTACAGTGCATTAACGAATGTGTAGACCCACCTGTAAATTTTAGGCAGCTCCTGGAGTTCCTAACCCCTGGATTGTCCACACACTAACACCTGAAACTAGTTTTAAGCGCTCTTTAAGCAGCTTAAAGTCATGCTACTTGAGCCTAGGTTTATCTCTGATCCGTGTTACCCAACTCTTTAGGCTACACCTTAGTAGGCTACCCCACTCACTCTGCCCAGCCCCTCTGCCTTCCTCAACACCCCATGTCCCCACTCACAACTCCAGCCTACCCTTCCTCCTCCCTGTCCCACTTACTTATGGCTGCCTGCACTGTCTGTCCTAGGGGAGCAGGCAGGGAAGGGTTAACCTGCCTGCCTGGTCTCACTACCACTTTTCCTCTCTGGGCTGGTGCAGCCCTGAGAAGAGCAGGAAGCCAAAACTGAAGTGGGGGGAGAACCCCAAGGGGCAGGGGGGAGCCCCTGGAGCAGGGAAGAACTGGGGGAGCCGTAGGGTGGCAGGTGGCAGGGGGGGAGCCTGGAATGGGGGAAAGAGAGGGGGATATTCTTACCTTTCTGTCCTCCAGGGTCCTGTTGGCCTGAATGCGTGACTGCTCCAAACTCTAGCTAACATTAACACTCAGGAACATTTGTACAGCTCACAGTGTAATGTGTGACAAGGCCCTGAGTTACTTAAATGGCTTTTGAGTTCATCAAAGTAAAGTATAACATGTATAGATTTTATTTGCAAGCATGTACATGAATTAATGACAGAAGTAGCACTATGATTTTACTGGACGAATCACTAAAGATTAAAAAAATCTATTTTTTTCAAGCGAGATCCCTTATACAAAGTATCACATGACATCACACAGGAAAAAAAATCCCTATCATTACAGTTCTTAACTGTTATGACATCTGCTCTGTCGTCCAGGTGGCTTTGAATAAAATAGATCAGGGGTTCTCAAATGCTGGTACGCATACCCCTGGGGGTACATACGACATCTCTGGGGATATGCGAGAGAAATTGTGTAATGGTGGATTTAATTTTCATTATAATAATAATTGAGCTTGAAGGGGTTAAAATACAAAATGTATGCTGGTAGTGGCACACGGGCAGCTGGTAAATCTGGAAGGGGGTATGCAATAAGCAAAAGTTCTGGAACTTCTAGAATAGATCACTATGGAAGGAAGGATGATCTTGTAATTAATATGTAGGTCTGAGAATCAGCAGCTCTACTTTCTCCTTTTGGTTTGACCAAAGACTTTCCCTGTGAATCTGATTAGGTCCCATACTCCCTCTGTACTTGGTTAATCATCTTTGATAGTATTCATCAACCTTCCTGGGATGTCATATTTGTTGATAGGTATGGGCATTAGATGAAACTCTTGTTCTATGTACACTGTAGTCACTTCCAGAATTGCAGCTTGTGTAGACGTGCCCAAACTAGCTTCAAAGTAACTAGCTCAGGTACTGCTAGCAGTGCAGTTGCAGCAACACAGATATCATTAGAGACTTGGGGAAATGTAGTGGCTTTTTCAGTGTACCAAAGAGCTACAAATGTTAATTTTCAAGAGTGGCCAATGTGGGAAGGCCTTATTGGAGGACCAAAAAACAAAAATTCTAGAAAATAACAGTACTCTGGAGAAAGAAAAATTGAAAGGAGGCATGTTGTAAAGGGAACAGAGTTAAATTATTTTCCTGTGTCACTTAGGAGAGAAAAAAAAGAACAGGTCTGAGATACAAAAAGGAACAGTTGTGTGAAATCCTGGAAAAAGGCTACATAAACATTTAAGTCAATAGAGCAAACTGCCATGAAAAGTTGTGGAGTCAGTCAAGGTGGGACTATGTATCTACTATAGATGATTTAGGGTGATGCATAGAGGTTTCCTTCAGCCTGAATGCTGCTGTGAATCTGTATCCTTCTGTGAATCTCTTTCCAGATTGACTTTCTCTTCCAGCTGGCATGCAATTTTTATCCTATTTAAGAAAATAGGGACCAAAATCATGAACTAAGTACAAGATGAGGATGTTAAAAACAGAAATAGTATTAACAATATGCAACTATTACAGCACACACAAACAGAAAGATAGAGATTTACTTCAGAAATATGCTAGAAAAGAATGCTGTATTAAAATGCTTAATGTGAATAATCATTCCTAATACTTAATTACAAAAAATATTCCTACTAGCACTATTAGAATTAAAACATCTCATAAACACAAAAGTAGTTGTAAAACATTGTGTTTGCCTCTGGCATTAAATCTCTTTCACAAAAATATTTTCATACATAGTTTTAGTTGTGCACCACATTCATGACATAAACAATTAGGAATGTACGTCTGCTACAAGTATACAAATTAAAGCTCTGAGCCTATGAACTCTTACTACTGTGTATTATTCTAGCTATTCAAGGATATCCTTTACAGTTCTGCAGATCAGTAGGGCAGTGCATATATATGGCCTGATCCAACTGTTAATGCAATTTTGAATTTGACCTAGAGTAAAAGAGACATGTTTTTATCATTTATGGGCTTTTGCATGAAACATTTATTGTATAAAAATAGGTCCCATTTTTATGTAATTAACATTTTTTCCAGTAGGGATTAACTTTTATAAAAGAAACTTAATGTAAAATGAAAATAAACTACCCACAACTGAAAAAATCATTTCTTTTTGGGTCAAATCCAGATTCTACTGATTTTTATAATAGTTGGATTGGACTTTACAATCATATTGCTGTAGTGACCTACAACCCACCACCAGGGACTCTGTCATTCCCTGGCAGAACTAGTAACTCGAGGATACAAAAAGCATTGGAACTTAGATGCAGATACATATGCCTGCAATTTATATCAAGCATTTCTTATGATTTTACAAAAGAAAAAGGAAATATATCAAAGCAGATAATTTTGAGTTCATTTGCTTATCTTCTGTTAGCCCAATTGGAGAATGATGTGTCTATCATTGGTCGGGTAAGACACAGCAGATAAGAGCCTGGAGAAGTAGCTTGCTCTTAAAATATTTTAATACAGGCCAGGTAGATTAAAGCAAATGTGATAGCACCTTTTCCTGACTTCTGTAAGTTTGGTGTGTCTATCATTGAATGATTTTGAAAGAAAAGTTACATGTTTTCTTGGAATTTTGGCTTCTTAGTTCTTATCTAGAATAGTCACAAAAGTTTGAAACTGCATGGTAACAGCACGAGGATCACATACTCTTTTTTTCTTCCATGACTGATTTTTAGTATGTCTATCTTAACTTCTGTGATTAGAATCTGTTGTATCTGCCTGTGGAAGAAGAGATGAACCTGAGCTCTATGTCTTGTACCTTCTAAGAAGGCAGAATTCTGCAATATGTATTGGCTGTCCTCTTCCTCCCCTCTACCCAGGTTCTTCTGTAGTTTGGACAGAAGCAGGGTTTTCATGAGCTATGAAAAGTAGGGCCAGACTTGTGTGTCAGCATTGAAGAAATTATTTCCCTGCCAAATACTGCTTATTAGATCATTATCCTGTAGTGATAACCTGAATGAACTTCCTGGCACCCCTTAGTTTTTGTGTTTTCATTGCAGTGATGTGGAAATGTAGTGTGTCTATCCCAGATTTTCTATTCACATTACTGCTGCAGCTCTTAGAAGCAGCTTTTTTTGAGATAAGACATACCCAAGTAGGTCAGATGGCACTTTTACATCACAAGCTTGTGTATCACAGGCATATGTGGGTATGTTGTGCAATAGGGAACTTGCTGAAATCCATTTGTAAGATGATTCCAAATTCTACCCTGTCAGTATGTTCTCAGAACCCGCCTCCTCTTATACTAGACATAGCCCTTTGTTTGAGATTATTCCCCAGGCTGCTGATTAATTTTTTTTCAGAGCTTCACAGTCTGCAGTGCTCTCAGTGATGATTGCATCAGGCCCATCAGTTGTTATTTCCAGGTCCTCAATTTTCTTCTCAGCCTCCTGCCGTTTTAATCCCAAACCTTCAAGCTTCCTGTCCATGGAAACCATAGTCGCCTGGACTAGATCCAAGCCAGAAATATCTACTGCATGCCTTGTAAAGAAATTAGATAATGCTTGGTGGGCAGGGAGCACAGCTCTAGACACTGCCAAACCAAAGGCAGGTAAACCCTTCGACAGGCTTCTAGCCACATCTGAGCATGTTGCCAAATCCCTTGCTGCTCTTAATTTATTCAAGGGCATATTAAAGTCACTTCCTACTCTCTTATGAAAACCATTCTCATAGATGACAGCATTAAAATCTCAAACAGCTCAACTAATTGGGGACAAGAGACCATACAATAGGTTGCACACCCAGAAGATATTTTTGCTGCCCCACAGGATGAGTTTTTTTCAGTGCCGTGGTGAATATGGTTTTACTTTTTTGCATGTCTCTCTCATCTGGCATGCTTAGTTTGGTGTCTTGACTGAGATGCACTCGCAGGAACTTACAGAAACATGTTCTCCTTCTTCTCTCTGCATGGAGGGGAGCCTGGGTCTGCAGAAGGTGACAGTTCCATCTTGGCAGTGTGCTTCCGCTTTCTCTTGGCTTCATGGAGCGTGCGCTCAGTGTGGGTTTTGCGTAGTTGGAGGGGTCAGGTCAGAGAGGGAGGTGAGCCAGCTGGGCTCCTCCTGTTTTCTTCTGCCCCTCTCCGTATCCTTGGGAGAGCGGCAGTGTGAATAAATGCCTCCAAGTGCTATGGATTTTCTTTCAAGTAAAGTGCTGGATTTTTCCTTTTTAGGGAGCAGTTGCCGAGACACTGCGTAGTGACATTGCATACGATATGATAGAACACAGTGGTTTTCAACCTGTGGTAGGCAGACCCCTGGGAGTTCGCAGACTATTTCTAAGGAATCTGCAAAAGATTAATAAGATCAATCAAAAGTATGCAAATACCCATACTTACAATTCAAAGGGGGCTGGACCTCCATTTGAAATTTTGTAGGCGTTCATAACTGGAAAAAGGCTGAAAACCACTGGTATTGCACATAAAAGCAAATGAGAACATAACATTAACAATGCTGGCAGAGGCCGATACCTGCTTCACCCTCGCCACTTCAAGGCCATACCCTGTTAGCACTCATATGTCATACAATTGGGGGTTTAACATGTATGATCCCTGGTTGACCAGCAGACATTCCTAGAGTAGTTATAGCCAAAAATTCAGATTTAACAGGATAGTGTGTTTCACTTCGTGGGAGGTGAGCGGAGGAGCATGGATTAAACTATCTCAGTGGCTTGCTGGTAAAACTGTATCTGTACTAAGAGTACTTTGCTAATATAGTATACCACCAGAGCTTTTCAAATGTATACCCCAAACATTTTACTTCATTTTGGCATGCATTACTTTATTTTGCTTTGCCATCTCCCAAGTCCTAGACATTGCTCAACATTTAAAAACACAGTTTGGAAGTCATTTTTCAAGACAACCCCATGGTTCATAAAATTTTTCAAATGACAAATTTTCTATCAAATAGGCTGTCCCATGAGCACTGAGATGCCTTTGCTGTGCGAAATAGATGATTCAGATGGAATCAGTTTGTCTCTCTTGTTTACACGAAAAACTCCAACATCCCTGAAATGCCTTCAAGAGAAGATGGGTCTTGAAAATTGCCTGGATGGTTATAAACACTGGGCTCTGTTGGTTCAAGAGGAAAAGTGAACACCACAGTCAAAGATGTCTCAGGGATAATAAACAGACAAGCCAGGTGACAAGGAGTAGCATATATGAAGTAATGAGTATCAAGGGGTTGGTTAATGTTTCATCCTGTAATTCCTTCCAGTTTAATTTTGTTGGCTTCATTTGTTCTTCTTAGTGCTATCATTAAATTCACCTTCTCTTTCTAAATAAGTGTTTGCTGCTTGTTATACGATCACATAGCTGTACTCTTCTCAAGCAGATTGGCATGTCACTTTGATGGCAGGTTCACAGTTGGAATCCTTAAATCAATAAATCATCTTAGTTATTGAGTGCATCAGATTTAAATTTTAAAAATCCACAGCTGCAGTGGCCAAAATCTAATGTAATTTTCAGGGGATGCTAGAAAAAGAGCTTTGCACTGAAGTCACATAATATTGTCGGCAATACCTTTGGACTACCTCATCTTTTGGTCAGGTTTTGGCCCAACAGTATTATTATGTTTCCTTTAATTATAGAAATAAAGTAAGGAGAAAGAACAGCATAAGAACTGTAATAACAGATGGACGATAAAAGCCCCTTCCATACTGTGTTTGAAAAAAATGCTAGCAACAATCATTTTAAAAATAGTTGATCTTGCCATTATTTTTTTTTCCTTACTAGTGTGAAAGGCCTCCTTTTCATTTCTGAGAATCATGCTAGAAAAACTCTGGTAAGAACTGTTTTATCATAATCTGTATAACAGTGCTGTAATGGAAACCAAACTCCATCAAATTTCAATACTCATAACAGGAAGGGCAAGAGTCAAGTTAGGGAAACTGTTAGCTCAGGTAGAGGGAGCTTTTACGTTTTGGTCCTTTGAGTGAACCCTCACTAGCAACAACTGAACATATCTACTGCTCATTTGGGACCAGATTCTAGTGTGCTTTCCATGAATAAGATGTAATTTCACAAATAGCTTCACTGAAATCTGGGACAACTTGTGCAGTAAGATGCTACTGCACCAGATTTAAAGAGTGTCAGAATCTGGCCCTTTTGTGTTACATTATCATTTCACTTCTGCTTTGTTGAGAGAAATCATTTTTGCTGAGTAAGGAATTCTGACACAATCCTCAAGCCGTTTTGTACATTACCTGCGGGTAGCTCATAGCATGACTTTTCTAGCACACTTCCTTTAAAAGAAAAACTCTGTGTTTTCTGCAATGGGGAACAGCAAGAAGCCAAATCAACTACATTTAAGATATGGTTGTTCCTAGCTGTAGTTTGGATAGTACCTTTTTGCCTTCTATCTGTTGCCTCTATTATTTTTTCAGTCTGTCTTCTGACTTTCAGTTCTCTCCTCTGTTTCAGTTTATCTCAATCTCAGGGCTGGCTGGCCATTTCAGTATTATTTCTGTCCTAGTAGTTATAAGAAAAGCAGTTTGTTAAGTGATTATTTTTTCTACTGTGCCTTTGTGTTTTGTTTGTCTGGATTTGTGCTGTGTCCTCTGTGTTGTGTCATCCTGGAAGATAAAATTCTTGTGTAATCCTTGGTTTTGCCATAATTGTTTAATTCCTGCAAACATTTTTCTGGGATTATGTTTATATAGCTCATGAGGCCTTTGGCACAGCAGTGAGCCATAGCCCCCAAAAAGAGACAGGGTCAGATCCTGGCCCTCAAGCTGGTTCATGTTTTGGGTCATTTTGGCAACAGAACCTGGAAGCCAGTGGATGCTGTCCCCCTGAGGAAACTCCCTACATAGTCCCTTCCTTTGGGGCAGCCAGGTGTAATTTAGGGTGGCCACAAGGCTTTTGTAATTTATTCCAAGGATTAGTATAGCTCATGGGATTGGGGGAAATACAGGGTATTTTAAAGACTCTTTTAAGCCATCTTGAACTCAACATGGCTTAGGGGAGTGTTTTAGCCTATAGACTCTAAATTCCCACTGAGCTGTAGTAGTTTGCCCTTGGAGAGTCTGAATAAATCCTATTCTTGCCTTCCTCATTAAGGCCAGAATCCATATAAATTATGCCTGAGGCCCTGGTTTTGCAAAGTTTTTTCATTTAGAAACAGCACCGTGCCATATCCTTTAGTTCTGTCACCTTTACCGGGACTCTTGCATGTTCTTAGTACCCTTGCTGATCAGAAATAGACTTGGGCATGTGCTTGAGTGTTTTTCTGAGTAGGAGCCTGAGTGAGGAAGGCAGGGTAGGATTTTTTGTCCAAGCACTTCTTTTCCTAGAACTTTCCCATTGACTTCTGTACAAAGAAGATTGAGCCCTGGACAAAGGGGAGTGCACTTATTCCTGGTTATATGCAGGATATGCCAGCTATTTGCAGAGGGGAGGGGGGCAATGGGGTAGTATAGTATAAAGAGGCATTGCTTTCTCACCACAGCTAAATGTAGCTAATGTCATGGTCAGTTCAACACCATTTTGTGGGAAAAACACAGCATAACAATCCCCCTCCTTCAGCTTAAATACATACTATACTCAGGGGGCATGTCCATAATAGATGCTGACTGTGCAGTGGCCTGATACTACTGCGCAGTAGCATCGCATGGCAAAAACTGTGACATATGACGCTACTGCATAGTAGTATTAGGTTATTGTGCAATAGCATTACAAAACCGGCATTCGCCAGCAATATTGTGCAGTGACGCAGGTTACTGCACATTTATTTAGTACTTGCATATACAACTACTAAAGAAATGTGCAGTAATCACTGCAGAATAACGTCTCATGTAGATGCAGCCAGGGTCACTTAAATGAGGCCATAAGCCCCTTACGCAGTGCTCCTCCAAGCTGTAACTAGGACTAGGTGCCATTCACAATTTTTGTCTATATTGGTTAAGCAGACCTAGATAGGTTCCTGTGCTCTCTGGGACATTTGAGGCTTTAAAAGTATTGCTTGACAGCACTGAATAAAAGAATAACTCTAGAGTATGAACCTGAATTCCAGGACAATAACAAAAGCAAATGTAATTTCTGAAACACTACTTTATTAGCACCAGAATGTATTTTTTTACAAAGCTCAAAAATAAAATAAAAGCAGTTTTAAAGGGGTTGTTTATTAATTTATTTATTTGCCGATTATGTTTTTTTCTCTAATGGCACTTCCAACTCATTTTCGTTTGCTTGAGTCAGTAGAGATCACAGAAGATGTGGAATTGTTACAAAAATGGTTTGGTTAAGCAGAAGTTGAAGTTAGTTGTTGAGCCAAAGTGTGATTCAGGAGCTGAAAATATCTCTACGCTTCACGCATAAAACTCAAACACTGTGCTTTGGCAACGCCCCCTGGATTAGAAACGGAGTTTGAAGTCATCCCTCCTCCAGCATGCCATGTATGGGTGAGGGCCCACGCTCATGACAAATTACTGATTTAACTGAACACACAAAGAGAACAGTGACATCAGTGCAGAGGGATCATGCCTCAGCATTAAGGGCCTGCACCTCCGCTGCCTTGGTGTTATTGTGCCTATTTCTACCTGGTGAATGTGATGACAACAGGACTGTTTTACATTTACTTTTCTGAGGTGCAGAAAGCAAATCCAGGGAGCAGTAAGGGCTTCTATTTTATAACGGGTAAGAGCTTAGATTTTTCAGATAATAGCAAAAAACTGCAGAAAGACCCTAAATCCTTGGAATTCACAGATTTTCCCCACTGACAGATTTTTATTATTCCCAGGCATCACACTTCCCTGCTTGTGTTCTGCATCTGTGGCTGCTTGCCAATGTCTTGGGGCAAGTTAGCTTTTATTTGCAAATGAGATTGTCCAGTGCTACTGCCATTGCTCTGCTGTGGGCTTGAACTCATATGGACGGCCTGCAGGGATGATGTTTCCAGTGAGATAATTTTGACAACTCAAGTGATTGTCAGGGGCTTATAAAACACCTGCTACATTGCAGCCTACTTCATTGGCAGGCACAAGTATCTTTGCCTCGGTTTCTGCATAATACTAGTGACCCCTTTCTTTTTCTTTCTTCTCCCTGCGTATGTGTCATCAGCTAAAGATGCACAGCTGGGTAGTCATTCAGAGGAAGGAAGGAAAACAATGGCACTTCACCATGTGGGCTCCTCTGGGTAATTACAATTGGATTTACTAGGTGTGTTTTGAATCATTTACAGCACAGACTTTACCTGGTATCCTAAAATGAGCTTTGCTAATACCTTGATAGATTAGTTTAGCCTGCCCACTTCAAGTGATCACCAGATGTACTTGCATCTTTTTGCCAGCTGCCTGTGCAAATGGCTATATTTCCTTGGCAACTGCATACTAGACGAGTGGGTTGAGCAACTTGTGTATGGACACAGTGTCAGCTGTCACATTGTCTATAAGCATCAAGTCTGGTTAGTGAGGGCATGAATCCCATCTGGCAATGTCTAACTACTGTTTGCACTGAGGTTACAGGCCTGTACTTAGGGGGATGTGCTCTTACTAATTTAGCACTTGTGTAGAATAAAGAAAAAAACCCCAAAAGAACCCCCCTGCAACCTTTAGCTTCTATGTTAGCATGAAAATGGTATACTAGTCACATAGAAAAGGGCATGCTGGGCTGTGGGTGACAGAGAGAGAATGTCTTGGGAATTTGGCACTTTATACAATATCCCAAAAGAATCCATCAGAAAGATTTTACTTCATGTTTCATTTTAATAAACTGAAATAACCTTTTATGCCCTTATCTGAACAAGGAAAGATCATTGAGGATGCTATACATGGGACACTTGGAACAATATAATGCAAGTGGATATTCTGAGGTTAATTTTTTCTCCTGTTTATAAACTTAGACAACCTATGTGCCGTAGCAAAATTTCCATTAATATAGCTCTTCTCTTTAAAAAAAAATTGAGGAAGTTGACTTTTATAAAAAGCTATAAATATTCCTCACTGAGCAGAAATGTGAACAGGATAAATACTGAAATTTAAATTCTGGGTTAATAATCTATGTTAAGAAGTTTGTGAGGTTATTCAGGATACTAATTTAAAACAATGCATTAACTTGATCATGTCCTCTGTAACTTTGAAGACAGGTCAGTGTTTTGGCCCATTAGGTTTGGCACTATTTTCATAAGACAACAAAGCTCTGGAGTATCAAAAGCTGCCAAATTTTTTTGGAACTCTGAGAGCAAATGTAGAGATACGTGTGTACTTCACCTTGTCTAGACATAGATGAATTGCATGAACAGTGTTCCTTAAATACACAGTGCTGAAGTTTAAGCAGTCCCCAAACTTGACTATCTCCCCTCATTTCCAGACCTCCTTATAGTCATCCATAGGCTAAGTACAGATAGTCAAAAAGCCCAAGGCTGAATTGATTGAATCTTTGCAGGGTAGTCTAAGCTGTGTAGATTGAACCAATAAGCAAGCGAGCAGACATTCACTTTTGATTCCAGAAATGCAGCCCCATGCCTGCAGTGGCCCAGGCCAGAACCCAGGGGGCGCTAGAGCATGCCTCCCTGCTGAACTGGCGTAGACAGCTTGAGCCAAGGCTAGCACACCCATCCTGTGAGGAAGGGGAGGGTGTTGTGGGGGAAGTGCAAAGCATCATGGGATGCTGGGGGTCTGTGAGTTAACTTGAAACTGGAGGCTTCTACCAGCAGCCCTTTGAGAGCTGTTTCTCCTGTACTCTTTCTGGCAGTTAAATGGAGTGCAGTTAGTTAGTTACAAAATAGATGGTTACGTTTTCTATGCAGTTAACCGGAGTAGAGTTAAATTACAAAGTAAACAGAGGGGCTTAGCTAGACCAGGCACTTAAGTACTTCATACATTTAAATTATACACAGATAACCAGAGCTTGTTGTAACATAAGCAAGGCTACACCAGTGCTTCCTAACATTTTTAGACTCCAGGAACCCCTTGTTAGACTCAAGACACCCTTAAAAAATGTCAGCTCTTAGTTTTCACTCATGTTTTGACTATGAAAAAAATAATAGCTCACTTCTGTTGCAGAGAATTCAGAAAGACCACAAGAGGTCAGAATGTATTTGACACTATGAATTCCTATTTGAAATTTCTGGGTTTATCTTGTGAATCATGAGTAGGTATTTGTACACCTAAGAGTGCTAATATTGTGTAGCACTCCATGACACCCTTAAAAGGATCACATGCCACCCAAAGCACTGTACACCAAAGCTGTCATTGGTCATAGAATTAAGTTATTCACTCATCCGGTGTACAAATAAATGGAGTACACTGTGTTTATTGTACAAAAGAACCCAATTATAATGTAGTAGGTCCCTTGCTGTCTTGCAAACCTGGCCGACAAATTCCATAAGAGCATTACAGTTCAGTTTACACTAGAAATTGGATGCAGGTTTACAACTAAGTTAGGAGAATCTGGATTTTAGGTGGCTGTACTTGTAAGATAGGCAGCAGGGCTGTTGATCACTGTAATGATCCAGTTTTCCATGTTGCTAGAAACGGTATATTCCCACTCTCTCGCTATGCTTAATGTAGAGATGGACAGCTGAAGACATTATACAAAACAGTGTTGCAGCTCTTGTTTGTCTATCAAGGGAATTCATCTCTAAAATCAGATGTTACTATGATACCAAAGTCCCTGATATGTCTGCAGTTGGCACTTGATGTGCAGTTTTATCATATAGAAAATAAAGGGTGGAATTGCCACGGGGTAACCTAATGGAAAAACAGTTTCTTGGACACAGACAATAACAGTTATTACCAGAGGGCTTCTGTGTGCATGTTTCCAGGCCCTGTCTAAAGACTAATCCTTCTGTTTATGAGATACAAAGTTCAAATTGAAAAAAGATTTTCAAGCTATAAGCCATGCTTTTCCTTGCTCCTCCTGCAGTATTAAAGTTCTGATGAGTTAGGAGGTTTGTTTAATCTTAACATTTGAGCTGGCAAACAACAGCAGTAAATTAGAACAAAAACTGTTGAGTAGACATGACCAAATATTAGCAAATTATCAGAGATTATTTTTGCATTACTGTGTGTGTTCACTGGACAGTTCTTAGAGGACTGATACAGCCACCCTTATTTAATCTTCCTGCCAAAGAACCGATAATTTCTCAAGTTTTTAAATCTTCTTTTAGCAATGCAAGAGATAAAAACAAATGAAAAGTGTCTGCTTTTAGTATTATGATAGTACCTTTGGGAGCCTTAATTGGGCAGTAAAATTCTGCTTGATGATACACGCATTGTCTGTGGTTATTACAAGCATTAAATGCTGGCTACTTCCTTATAGCATGTAGTATGCTTTAACTCTGATGTTGTTTTGAAATGCTATTAAGGAAGTTTAGTAAGACCACACAGCCCAACTCTTGCAGTCCTTACTTACTCCAGGCTTTCATTTATTGGGCTTTTTGCCCAATTAAGGAGAGCAAAATTAAACTCTCTGAAGTGTGGGTTAAGAATCAAATCCAACTCTTACTGAAGTGAAATGGAGACTTTTGCCAGTTGGATTAGATTCTAAATTCTCCTGAGCTGTACACATGCAACTTACTGAACTGGTGTGAGAGCAGGTGTGTCAAGAGATACATTTGAAATCAGTGAGTGCAGACTGTGGAGTTCTTTAGAGACTCCAACTTGCCTTTGCAGCTGTTGAGAAGCCACAGCAGTTTGCTTTTTTATCATAAATAATATCTTTCACCTACCAAGCTTTATTATTATTAGCATCATTTACTAATGCCAAAGCTGTGTAAAGGGGGATCTGTGTAAATGAGAGTAAATGCTTTTGTACTGGGAATTTAAGAACTAGATTTATGATGCACATTAATTAAAGCCAACTCTTGCCAGTACAGGCAGTCCTCAGACTTACGACACAATTGGTCCTTGAAAACCACATCTTAAGTCGAAACGTTGTAACTCGGAACCGATTTTCCCATTAGGAAGCAATGTGATAAATGGGGGATTGGTTCCTGAACCAAGGCCTGATACCCTATTTTCACCAAAAATAACCCAGAATTTTGTACTCAGTCAATTATAGATGAGTAATATAGCTACATTAATGTATTTATATTGTAAATAGCAATCATTGATTTGGAAGGACTTCTTTGAGGTGGCTTTGCTGGACGTTTTGAAGGGCTCTTGGTTGGACTGTTTGAAGGGTTCTTGGCTGGAGTCTTCTCAGGAGTCTTGGCTGCAGGTTTTTCTGGAGTCTTGTCTGCTTTCTTAAAGAAAGTGTCCAAGGAAGTTTGGACAGATGTTCTCCAGGGAGATGAGTGACGCAGCAAACTTGTTTGCTGGCGTGGCATTGCATCGAATCAAGCGCTGTAAAGTCGAAACTGACGTCATAAAGTTGAAACAGGGTGTCAATTTATAAACGTTGTAAGTGCAAAACGTTGTAACTCAAAACATTATAAGTAGAGGATTGCCTGTATAGCTGGTGTCAGCAAAGGCATTTAGCCTTATTTTCACAGAATAAAAGGGCTAATAAGGGGGACTGGAAAGGGGCCTTACCATCCCATGGGAAGACACATTCCACATAGTAGAAACATTAGTTTTTACTGCAGGAGGGTCTTATTGGGAGCCAGGTTTCTTTCTTCTTCTTCTTTTTTTTTTTTTTAACTTTCCTCTTGAAGCCGAAGAGAGTTTTGCCCTTGACTTCAGTATTGCTAGGATTTCTCCTATAAAGATTGTGTTCAAAGCCTCAGAAGTGGCACCGTGACTCTGTATCCTATTTTATTTCTTAGCAAGTTATATCACTGATGTGATCTAATGTATAGGTCTGGAGCCAGAACATATAGTATTTTATATGCTCAAATGCCTGTACAGATCATTGATGACATTACTGTGTAGTAACACATCATTTGCCTGTTTGTTTTCCTGGTCAATAGTAAACTTTAAAGAAAAAAAAACCATGAGTACATACCTCTTTACCAAAAAGTTCCAAGCTTATTCCATCCTTTTGCACTTCTGTTGAACTTCAGGTGTATCCTGCTAGCAGCGATGACCATGCCCGTACCCCACCCCTTCATGGCTGGGTATCACACTGCACGTACAATATGGCAAAGCATGTCAATGCACATCTTGATGCATTTCAGTGTCCATGGAAATGACTGGGAATTGCATCGTGGACTTTGCCATCTTTCTCCAAGGTCTTACCAAGCAGGTCTCACCAGGCAGTCCTTCTATGGGACCTGAGTGGCCAAGCACATTTGGAACATATTGTCTCTGAAGGCAACATTTCTGTAACAAAAAGGAAGGCTGTTTTAATCTGTGCTATTGTACGCATGTTAGTTGTAGCTCTCAGGCTCCTGTAAGTTACCAGGGTATCCTGGCTAAAGGCAATCTCATTGTATTCACATGGGGCTCCTCAGGTACAGGGGCAGAATGTGAATTTAGTAAACTCAACTCAGGACTAGAATACAACTTGCTTTCTTGCAGCTGTCCTATTAATGTAGCCCAAACAAGAGAAATAGCTGGAAAGCAGTAAAAACTTATTTTTTTGTTCCTAAAGTCAGCAGATCTACCTCCACAAGGAGCAGATCTGTTAACTAAGAAGGTGACATCTTAAAGAGATTTTTTCAGAGAGTAACCACACATAGAGTATGTGTTGAGTTTGCAAGTTAAAGAATTGCTTGTGGAAATTCCCAGCATAGGTGGATAACTTCTCAGGAGACAGCTGATGCAATGCAAAAAAAAATAAATAAAAAGAAGAATTTAAAAAATGAAGCCATGTTTAAAGCACAGGAAGACTGCCAAGCAAAGCAGTCAAAAGCAGAGGCCTTCTCTCTTCATTTACATTTCTGTTACTTCAAAACAGCTCAGGAGGGTTTGAAAGCTAAAAAAAAAAGCAAAAAAACCCAAAAAAACCCTTCTTTAAATAGCTTTCCTGTTGCCGAATTTGGCTTCAAATGTTCAGAGGCAGGCACCCTCCCAAAGCTGCAAGTTCTAAGTGCATACCCGCTAATGATGAACTAGTATGTTCAGCACCCACACATGCACTATCTTACTGTGGCTGATTTAGAATTTGTAAATGCATTTTTTTATGTACCCCTTGGCTCCATATACTGCAAGTTTTCAGCTCTGAAGAAATGTTACCTGCATATTGTAGCCTAATGCAAGTTGTAAACCCTGGGAGAAAAACTTATAGCTTTTGCGACATTGTTCATAAGGGGAGGGGGTGGGGGTGGGGGGAAGAAAAGGCACTGACTCACTCATGTTCTTACACTTATTTATTCATTCAGCATCATAATGCCAATTATCTTCTGAAATAAAACAGCTGGCTGGCTTTTTACCATCATTTTTATATATATTTTTTTCCAATTTGTTTTCCAAATAGGTGGAAAGGAATGTAAACAGCCATACATACGGAAGTAGTCAACCAAATTGCCTTGATTGGAACCATTGTTCACCCACACTTTCAACATCAGCAACAAGGTAAGAGAACAATAAAAGAATGTGCTTTGATTTAACCGAGGCCACTGGGCCTATATTTACAAACTGGGTGAACATTTCTCATTAGTTCATAATTTGATCAATTTTAATACCAAGCAGCTGCGTGTACAGGAGACGCTGACCACGCAGTTGATCAGATTAGGCACTAATGAGATCTTTCTGAATATCTTGTTACTTCCAGTGTGGTATTTATGCTTCTGATAGTTAAGGAACCCCAAAGTACACCTTGGGTCCTATATGTGTATATCTACATGGCACTTACAGAAATCATTCCAGTATAAGTTGTAGATACCTGACCCACACAACTAGCTTGAATACCAATAGTGTAGGTGTGAAAGCTTGCAGCTCAGTAGAGACTGATTTATGTTGCTGGGAAGCACATCCAACTGCAGTATAGAGATGCCCGCAGCAATTTCTTACGAATCTCAAGTTTCCATGAGGCCCAGAAGTCAGAGGTTGAAAAGATTTGGTATTAACTTTGTCTAAAAGTATGTGCCTTTAATGAAATGAAAGTATAACAATTATCATTGCCATGATAGGCTTAAGACTTTGAGAAAATTGTATTTTATCTTTTTATAACAATTGCTAGCCCCAGGTTTTAGAAGTCCTCAGTATTTCACAAGATTGGCAGAAACTTGTTGGTTTCATTGCATTTGCCTTTCTTTTGTGGACCCTTAGGATAAACTTGATTCCAATTTTCAAGATTTTTTTCCTTAGCATCATGATGTCCAGAAATATCCTTTTAGGGGAAAAAAGCAAACTGAAATTCCCAGTTAATCATGAGTGACCCAGGACATGAGGCTTTTGAAAGATACCAAATACAATGGGAAAAAACCCCTAAGAGTTGTCAAAGTTGTATATGTGGGTCTGTATCTGTGAGAATTTTATGTCATTCTGTGAATTCATGGAGGTTTCAATCTGCACATTCATGGGAAGGGCCATGAACTGGGATGGGCCACCCCCTGACTTAAGCCCTGGGACTGATCCCAAAGTTTTGTTGAGGTTTCAGAAAGTTCTGGCTCAGATCACGCTAGGTCCCCCCACACACAGGAGATTTGTTGTCTGTGCATCTCCCCCTTGCCACAAAGAAGAGAAGAGAAGCTGCTTGCATTGTGCTGCTCTTCTTTTTCTTTTTTCTGCAACAGAAGAGACCTTGCTGCATAGCCTGAATGGTAGCGCTACAGGAGGTAGATGTAGGGTTCAGGCAGGAAACACCTCACCCGGAGGCCCCATGGAATCTGCCTTGAAAAAACCTGTCTCATCTGCTGTGCTTTCCTCAAACACTGTTCCTAAGGGGAGGGAACAGGATGGTGGTACTGGCAGGGAGAGCATTCACAATAAGAAAATGTGAATAACAAAATAAATGGAACGTCTGTCACTCTAAAGAACAAATTTGTGACCACGCTTTAGTACTGAGGAAAGGCACCACTGGGATGAAATTTGACTGGAATGTGGAGCTAGGTAGCAACTGCTCCTTGAAATGGCATTTTAGCATAAATCTTTCAAGTTTCATTAGTGTGTGATTTTATGGTACTTTGGTGAGTTGGGGCCCTTATTGCTGTTGCTTTCTTATGTGCTGAATAGTCTCTCTGATAATGAGGTGGCTGGTAACGACATATTTTGCTTTTTGGTTGGGAGTGATTGAATTTAGAATAGATGTTCTCAATTAAGCTTGTTCAAAGCTCTGCTATTGTCATAATACTATGTGTTGTTACCCTGTGTGCTAATGATATTAAAGCAAACACTTAATAACTGTACCATAGTAAATATGTTGTGTGAGCTATAAAAAGATCCCCATTAACAAACTGTGCCCTCCACTGCTGGCTGTAATGGCTAGATCTTGCAATCTAACTTTGGGATCAGAGGCTTAAAAGAACATCTCTTCCTTGAGGACAGGTGCACACAATACTGTCAAACTTGCAGGCCCAAAAGCCTCTCAGGCAATGGCTGTCTTCACCCAGAGAAAGATGGAGCTGGTCCTGTAGTGTGAAGTCAAGCAAAAGGGAAGGCAGGGTGGCACCTTAAAGACAAGCTAACTAGTCTCCAAGCAGATTCTGTAAGGCCACGTTCAGACAAGCATGGTCATGTGGTATGTGGTGCTAAAGACCTGGCTGTAGCATCACACACCACACAGTCAGGCATTCCCCATGCTGCTACCTTGCAGGGGAGGGGAGGGGGAGTTGACCCTAGGAGACCCCAGGGCTGAAAAAACCCGCACAGAAAAAAAGTGGGGCAGCGCATGTGGTGGCAGTGCATGCTGCCCAAAACCAGAGCCTGGCGGGCCAGAGCCATACTCCAGCTGCCAGCCAATTTCCCAGCAGCAGGAGCACCATGGCTGTAGCTTCCCCAGTCCCCAGGATCCCAGGTAAGGCTGCTGGGGCCAGCATGGTTGCTGGCCCCAGACTCTCCTACCCCACCTGGGGTAACCTGCTGCACACCAGAGCGTGCGTGACATGGGTATTCCCTGGGGGACAAGTAGCAGTGGCACAAGGTGTGTCGCTGCTACTTGTCCCTGAGGAACTAAATGTCCATGCTCATCTGGACGTGGCCTAATAAGGTTCCACTCTGCCCTCCTTTCACCTGCACGAGAGACCTGGAAGCTTTGATGCCATGTAGTGTGGAGGACTAGCTGTTTGATGCCAATCCTCTGAAATGCTGTGAGGAGACCAGGACTGCTTCTCCACTACGTGGACACCTTTTGTCACTTAGACCAGTGCAAAATGAACACAAGTCTTGTGCAAAATGCTGCTCTTCTGCAGTTTCCACAGACTTGGCTCAGATTGAAATGGCTGCACAGGGGGCAACTCAGTGCACAATCAGACCCTGGAAGCCCTTTCTGGTTTAAGGCATCTCTTCTTTCATAAGCACCTTGGCCTGGGGCAGTGCTGCCTGCTGCCTGTTATTCTGGTATGCCTGCGCTTTGCATTTATCCAGCAGCTCTGGGCCTTGTTCTCAGGACATCAGCTTGGGTCCAAGCTGAGTGAATTGGAGCTTGAAGGGAAGCAGCAGCAGTGGTTTTTCAGTTCCAGTGTTGCTGTGCAATGTAGGCATGCTGGTTCCCATCCCCCAGAACATAGCTGAGTTAATGGGACAGTGAACCTACTTGCTGGCTTCCTGACTATTTAGGATAGAAGCAATAGCAGTTGCTGGAAATACCAGTAGGATGGGACCTGGACCTCATGCCTTAAAGTAAATGGGAAAGTCCTCCAGGGAGCAGGAGATTCCATGTCAGGTCTTGCTGACCCCCATAGTTGATATCAGTTGTCCATCTCGGCAGGGAAGCCACATGTGAATGGGTACAAAAGCCAGTCTGCCCCCTTGCACTCCAGAGCAGGTCTGAGGCACGCAGGCAGGGCCATGCTTGCACTGTCACTTCCTGTGCTGCACCTGTTCTGTGAATAAATAGAGGACAGCATTCTCTAGGGCTGTCAGTGTAGCAGTCTTCACAGGAACTAAGTTCACTGAAAGAGATCTGAAAGTAAATGTATGTATTCTTTCACCTATTTAATGTATGAACCGTTGTTTTATGGTTATAAGAAGCAGTATCACTATTGTGATTGCAGTGAGATACATGACAGAGTGCATCGGTGGTAGTATTTTTCTTCATGTTCTTATTATGTTTCCTCCAATGACAAAAAATGTCAAGACTTACTTAATGAAACCTAATGAGTTAGCTTCATCTGTATCTATATATAATGTATGTGCTTTCGCTTTCATCATGCTGCAGCAGACGGCTATATGATAGCTGGCAGTACATTAACATTCCATATATTGGATGGGTAGAGTCCTTGAAATCCTTTGGCACTGTGACCTATCGCTTTCAAACTAGAACAGAGACAGATAAGGGTATTCTGAAGGAGAAATTCAATATTGTGTTATGAAAGTGAATGCCTTCGAAAACCAGACATTTTTGGCAGTGTTTCATATGAGTAGAAAATAGACTACTGCAAATAGTGCTCCATAAGCAAATGTCTTGTATGGTATTCTAAAAAATAAAATCCTGTAGCTACCATCCACCGATTAACTACTAAGTTGTCATAGCTTAGAAATTCATATTCATATTCTGATATCTTTAAACGTACTGAAAACAATGAAAACACTCATGGATCACAAGAGTAACACTAAGTAAGGGCATCAGTGTCTGCCTGTTTGTGAATAAAGCTTTCTCTGAATCATATTTTACAAAGCACATTTCCTTGGAAGGTGATTAACTGAAAAATGTGCTAGGCAATGTGCACTATTTCTCATGTATAAAATGTGTGTGTGCATGTGTGTGTGTGTGTGTGTATTGCTTTCTATACTTCTGCTAATATTCATTTATA
Source organism: Alligator mississippiensis (assembly GCF_030867095.1). NCBI lineage: Eukaryota > Metazoa > Chordata > Crocodylia > Alligatoridae > Alligator > Alligator mississippiensis. Next base: position 123,347,095 of record NC_081824.1, on the reverse strand, counting down.
TCCAGTGATATTTCTACTATAAACAAGATTTTGATCTTATTATTGGCAACATTAACCAGGTTACTAAATATCAAACTACACGTGATAGGCTTAACCTTATGGAAATCCTAATTACACCCCAGGGAATTATGCACAAAAACATTCAAAATTAATGCGCAGAAAAATGAAAAATTATGCAAAAGTAATTACTTTTATATTTTTATAGGAATTAAACTAAATATAACACTATTTGAACCTTCTTTAGAAATATATGCAGGTACTTTTTATGGTTGGGGTGGGTATAGAATGTGGGGGGGATTTGTGAAGGTGTGGGAGATGTGTGTATGTGTGGGGTTGTGGATGGGTGTTGTGGGGTGTGGGGTTTGTGGGTGGGTATAGTGGGGTTATGAAGGGGCGTGGGTGTGTGTGTGTGGGGGGGGGTTTGTACGTGGGTGTGAACTCCCCTGACGCACATTCCCCTGCCCCCATGGTTCACAGCCCCTGCTGCAGGTGGCGGGCCCTCGGGATGGTCATGGCTGTGGCAGGCAGAACCCCTGGTGTCACGGACCTCTGGCTGAGCCCCAGGGCCTACACATGCTGGCACGGGGTCAGCCCGGCCCGCTGTTGTGCACCTTGTACCACACCAGGCTAGCTCCATGCCAGAATGCAGGGCTTGTGACACTGCAGGCGGGAGCTGCATGTCATTGGGCTGGATGGGCTCCATGCCTCCGTGTGCAGCTTCCTGCTGGAGTGCTGGAAGTCCCATGTGGAGTCATGGAGCTGGCTGGCCTGACCGTATGACGCGTGGACTGGGAGCCACGTGCTGGTGGGTGGACTCTGTGCCTCTATGTGGGGTTTCAAGCACTCCAGTGGGAGGCCGCATGTGGAGGCAAACAGGAGCTTGCCTGGCCCAGTGGCTTGCACCTGCATGCCTCCATGTGCGGCTTTCTGCCTAGCCTGGTGGTGCATGGCTCCTGGTCCATGTGCCATCAGACCAGGCTGGCTCTGTGCCTCCATGCGGGGCTTCCAGCACTCCAGTAGGAAGCCACACATGGAAGCACAGAGTTGTGTGCCATTGGGCTGTGCAGGCTCTGTGCTTCCACATGCAGTTTCCAGCTGGAGTGCTGGAAGTCTTACCTGGAGGTACTGAGCCACCTGGCTGGCCCAGCCCAATGACACTCAGCCCATAGCCACCCACAAACCCCACCCCCACACCAACCTGCAGGCAGGAGCTCCCTTCCTTACTTATCCAGCTGTCCAGTCATGTGGCTCTGTGCCTTCACATCATGGAGGTGGAGGCACAGAGCCTGTCCTGTTTAAATTATGCAAAATTTTGCAATTATGTGCGGTCATGCCTTTTATGTGCAAAATTGCGCAGGCGCATAATTGCATAACTCCTCAGAGGGTACCTAATACACATATGTGCCTAGTCCTATAAGCAGACCTGGTTTTGTGTATGTACAGCTTATGTGACAATATTTCAGGATAAAAGTTCAAACTCAGATTCAAGGTGAATGTGGGAGATGTTCACAGTAAAATCCCTCCATCATTTATATAGGACTGATAAATATCATTAAGCATTTCAACTGGATTAAAATGTTAAGCAGTGTACTTTATATCCGGTAATATTACATCCATATATTTCATACCTTTTCTCAGGAGGCAAAGTAATCTTGGGATTGTTTTGTGAATGTGTGCTTCTCAGAAAGTTGGAGGAATTTACCTCAAAGTCACTGCACCGTGCAAATCCATGTTGTTGTTGTTCTTCCCAGACCCACTGGCACTTTGCCCAGTAGATCAGAGACTACAAACTTTGAGCCAGGCAGGAACCTCAGATCCATGTTAGCAGCTATCTCCAGATAGCTGTATTCTCTTTTGTACTGAAGCTTTATAGCAAGTCAGTGGTTGTACACTTGGAGTTATGAGGTGTACTGTTCCACTTGCTTTTCTAGAAATATATAATGCATTGTGTGATAGGTTTTGACACATGGTATAGCTCAGACAAAGAGGAGGTGGGAGGAAGGAATAAGTATCGGTTGAAAGCAATGGAAAAGTAAAAGCAGTAAGTCTTTTGTGTGTGTGTGTGCTTGTACGTGTGCACGTGCAACTGCACATACATGCACGTGTAGTGAATTTTAGCTGTTTGACTGGCAAATGTTATTTGACTTCAAGTCATGAACCTCACAGAATGCAATCCAAGAAAGACACAGCTGAGCAATCTGCAGGAAGCAATCTTTTCCTAGAAGTATGTAGCTCCAAACTGCAAATTCTTTTACCTGTCATAAAATATTCATGCTTTGCTGAACCTGGACGCTCAGATGCTGTTGAAGAGAGGATTGTGTGTCTACGTATGAAACAAAAGAATGACAGCAACAAAAACTGAATTACAGCTTTAAGAGAGCCAAACAAAAATGATATAATATAGGAGAATCCAGTGAAATATTGGTGATAAGGACAGTTAATCATTTCTGGTGCAGCTGTTTCCTGACATTTCTGGTGGAAAAATTAATGAAGGTTTGTTCAGTAATGGTTTCAAACTTGGCTAGTGGAAAATATGACAGTGTTTCCATTGTCAATTAAGAACAAGTAAGGCTCTTTTTTTTCTATAGGGGAAGTGGTATGAAGTTTGTACTGCACAGGAAGTAGTAAACGACATCAGAGCAGCTGTGTGACAGTGACAGGTATGCAAAGAGCATGGAGAAGAGTCCTAGGCATTTTCTCTCATATACATGGGTTTTACTACAGCAGAGCTGTCTCTGTAGGAGGGGAAAACCTAATTTTGCAATAAGTGATTGCCTTTGGTCTGGAGTGTGTCCTTAGGAAATCCAGGCATTAACGTACATTTTCTTTCTTTAATTAAAAGGAGAGAGCGGGGGACCCAGTAAGTTTTCCATTCTAAATGAATTTTACTACCAAGAGGTCTCAACAAACTACCCCCTGCCTCCCACAGAAGGGTAAATGGAAGAAATTTGTGAGTGTGAGAGGAAAGGTGGGTGACCCATCAAACCTTTACTAGTTCCACAATCTCATAGGGTATAGATGACATAACATGGTTTGAAGAAATCCAACTAGCTCCCATTAATAAGACACAGGATTATTTAATTGATCAGAATTTAGACTGTGCCAAGTAACTTCTCAACATTTGTGAATTTTATGACTGTACAGTATATCTTACTGGCCACATGGGCCCTAGTTCTCCAGCTGCTCTGTTCCACATGTGAGAAGCATCATTAAGCATGGTGTATCTGGCCAGGCTAAAGGAATATTTTGGGTGAAGTGAAGTTTCTATGAGTACTCTTTAAGCCAGCCCTTCTTTTGGCTACCTCTTTAGGTGGCATGGCTGTGGAATAGAGGGTCTGACTATGTCTCTTGTACTCCTGGTTGATTTTTTTTGGCAGTCAGTGTGAATTCAGGTAGATTTCAGGCTGCTCTAATGTATACCAGGTGCCAGATGTGTACCTTGATGGGTTTTAGTATCGGATTTGGAGGCAAGGATGACTGTCTTAAAATGTACTTATGTTGTCTTTGGACTTACACTAACCAGGTCTTGGCTGAACCAGATAATCATGACCACAGCTTTTCCACACTCTTATTTATGTTTAAGGTTTCCCACCTGTCTTGCAGGTTTTAATTTATTTGTCACAGAGAAGTTACTGAGATGGCTGTGGGTGCATCTACACACGCAATGAATACAAAGCAATAAACTCTGGCACATATTGTGCTGGAGTTTATTGTTCCCGGGCACTGCATTTACATGAGTGTCTAGGACTGTATAGTTTTGAGCTGGGTCAGAGCAGCCCCAGCTGGCAGGGGTCCCAGAGGGTCAGCCTGCTAGCCAGAGGCTGCTCTGGCCTGGCTCAGCATGCTGGAGTGGGGCTGGCTGGGACACAAGGGTGTTTCAGTGCAGAGCTAGCCAGCAGTCAGACCCCACACTGAAGCATCCTTGTGCCCCAGGAAGTCATGTCTGCATATACATGTGCGTTGCTGTATAGTAAATAACACTGCTGCAGGATAGTACTTTTATTTACAAGTGCTAACCTACGGCAGCGTTTATTAGTTTACTGTGACCTAGTAGGGCTGCACATGTAGACATGGAGGCTTAATTGCAGAGCTAATTAGTCAGCTCTGCAGTAAATGTCTTGTGTAGACGTGCCCTGTATTGACTAAGTTGAAATGTTTTGGACAAAATTCAGGTATGCTCCAAGTGGATACAGCCTTTAAGTTTTTTGGAGAGTTGTGCTCATTTTTTCCAGGGCTGAATTTAGTCTAATCCCCTTTGTTTATTAAAGAGCATTACATTCATCCGCAAAATGCATTTCCATTTAAAACGAAATATTGAAATGTTCTACCCTCCCTTCTCTTTTTCAGATCATTTTATTCCCAGTGAACTACCCCGACTCTTAAGATTTAATGTGTTCTGAACCCTTCCATTCCCTGCTTTTCCCTAGTGGTTCCAGGATTGTCCAGTTCTCATGACCGTATTGGTCAGTGATACAAGAGCCCCATCGGTCTCCCATGTGAGGTTCACAGTTAAATTGTTTTATTTTCCTTTTCAGAAGCCAGAGGCTAATCAACAGACAAATGCCCACATTTCTGCCAAGTGACTGTAAGATTTCCCTTTTTTAATTAGTAAAGCTGTGATCACTTTTATATGGTCTTAGGCTTCGATTTTGGACTCTGATTACACCTGAGTAAAAGTTTTCTTGTTCCTAGCAGTAATGAAGGTGTGATTGTCAGCTGAAATAACAGTGTGGAAATAGGAAACTAGGACAAGAATGGTCTCAGCAGGTGTACTGGGATTAAAATAAAATAATGGAAAATTCAGGCTGAGTTCCTAATGGTAAGCCAATTGCCAGGCCAGGTTACACAAGTACATAAAGACCTAAACCAACAGCACTGTTCATTGTCTTGCTGTCACATCTGTTGATAAGTCAGTAAAAACATGCTTGTGCTCTCTTGCAGTATTTGTGTGTACTATATTGGTATGTATAGGAAATGTATTATGAGATCATATATTCACATGGACTTCAGGAGAAAACCAAGACAAAGCCACGTGATGCAGAAATCTGAGCATGGCCAGAGAGTGCATGCACATCACACATGGCTCAAGGTCATGGTAGCAGCTGAGCAATGGGCTGTGTCCACTCCTTCACTTTGTACCCTGCAGCAGTTGGCAGTGGGCCAGTATCATGGATGCCTTTTAATGGCATTTTAGGTCTGATATTTATGCCCCACTCTTCTGTTTTTCAATTCATTGCCTTCTTTACTTCTCACTGGGGGGAGGGGAAAGGATTTAATACACTCTGAAATAGGGAAGAGTGAGAAACCCGAATACTTGGGTCATTTAAAATGCGATTATTTGAAATATGTTGTGGGAAGGAATCCTGCATTAGCATTGGATTAGATTATTGATTCATAATAATGTGTCTTTAATTGTATGTTAAATGCATCAGTAGGGATTTCCAGCTGGCACAAAATTAATGTAAAACTATGTAAAGCTATATACAAATGAACTGAGGTTCTGGAATATTGTCATTATTCCTTTCTATACTGTGGTTGTTCTACACTGTCTTCTCTGATAGGTTTTCCTGTCTCATGCATGCATTCAGTCAGCAGCATGTGAGCGGGTAGTTTCATTATAGACACTTTGCTACCAACAATGAGACTAATCATATGCTTAAAGTTAAGCACGTGCGTAAGTGACTGAAGGACATGAACCTAAGTCTTGCAGTGTGTTTAATGTGGGATCTGTGAATTTATTAAATCAAATGTGAACTCCATCTGTTTTACTTCCATCTGTTGAAAACACCAGGCACCTATCCATTCCTCATCATGTGCCAATGGCCATGCATAGGCATTAAATTTCTACCAGGAGAATTGTTACTTTCACAGTAGAAACTACAATACAAGCTTTTGTTTATTAAACATCCAGTTTCTTCTGGGAAACGCATGTCTCCATCTTCCAAGTGTCAGTGCTCCCAGCGGGGCAGCAGGGGCAGTGATTTCCAAGCGGGTAGGACCAGAAACGAGTTGCTCATGGTTCTGCAAGATTCTGTACCATGAGAATTGCATTCCAAGTGCCTCATCATGAGTTCTTTTCTATGGTCTACGTCAGAGGTTGATAACTGGGGTTACACGTACCTTTAGGGGTACTTAGAAAGGCCATAGGGGGTATGCGCAGGTGGGCAGGAACGGAGTGCACCCTGGGGTGCGGCAGCGGTGTCTTCCCCGGCAACTTCCCATACTTTGCTTTTTACCCGGGGGAAGGAGAGGGGTGCGCTAGGTGCCACTGGCCCCATGCAGCACACTGTAGTGCCTTCCCACCTCAGCTTGTTCTCTGTGCCCGCTCCTAGGAGCAGGGCCAGGGGGGCGAGGGCACTGCCTGGATGCCCAGGGAGGGTTGGGGCTCGCACATGGCAGCCAACACCGCTCCATGCTGCTGCTGCCGTGACCTGTGCTGCTTTCCTGTGGCCGGTTGCATGTGTGGCTTCGCACACTGCTGACATGCCTTGAACCTTGCGCGCTGCCCATCAGCAGCCTGTGGAGCTGCATGTGCAACTGGCCACAAGAAAGCAGTGCAGGGCGCAGCAGTGGTGGCCACTGTGTGTGACCCCTGCCCTCTCTGTCCAGCCGGACAGCACATGTGTGGCCTGCACTGCTGCCATCGCCCCCCAGCCCTGCTCCTGAGAGTGGGCACAGAGACGCACTCCTCCCCTCATTCTCAATCTGCCCCCACCCTTTCCCCCCACACACACTTACCTGCTGGTGTGTCCGCGTCCTCATCTTCTTGTGCCTGTCTGCATGTGTGTGTGCGTGTCTGTGTCTGCATCTGCATGTCTGCGTGTGTCTTTGTGCGTCTGTGTGTGTTTATCTGTGTCTGTCTCTGTGTCTTCATCTTCGTGTGTGTGTGTGTGTGTGTGCGCGTGTGTGTGTGTGTGTATCCCCTGCCTGGTCGGCCGCAGCAGGCACATGGCATTGCGTGGCTCTTGGGGCAGCAGGGTGCAGAGTCCAGCCTGCAGCAGTGCCTGCCTTACCCCACGCACCTCCATAGAGGTCTTTCCCACACCTCCCGGACAAACCACTCTTGTGGCTCTGTCCCGCACTTCGCCGCAGCTGTGCAGCTCTTGTCCCAGCCCCATTCCCTTGCTCACCATAGGGACCTCAATCTGCTCCCCCCCCCCCCACACACACTTAAAACTAAGAAAAAAATATAATGGGGTACATGAGCTGAAACTTTGAAGCAGAAGGGATACACTTGGCAAAAAATGGTAAAACCCCCATGTCTTCGTGTATTAGCCAGACCTCATTTCCCATGAGGCATGTCTCCCTTTTTAGAAAAGTGTTGTTTTATTCTACTGACTTTATAAACCATCACAAACTCTCTACAAAAAGAGCTCTAATTTGGAAACACTGACTGCCTGAATGTTCTTAAACATCTAACTTGGTCATTCATTTTTAGGCTTCCACATTTTTGTGTGTTCATTTAATATGCTGATTACTTTTAACAATAAGGAAAGTTGAAAGTCTGTTTGGGTACAATTTAGATTAAATGGCAATTTTAAGAAAATACAATTTAAGAGATCATAAAGCTGGCTTAGATATAATGCCTTCAGAATTGATGAGACTCCCCACTCAACCTTTGTACTGTTTTTCTGACTGGGGCATCATAAAGAATAACAGTGCCTGATCTTGGCAACAAGAGCGTATGTGATGGGAGAACATAGAATTATAGAAAATTAGATATGGAAGAGACCTCAGGAGGTCATCTAGTCCAACCCCCTGCTCAAAGCAGGACCTTCCCCAACTAGATCATTCCAGCCAGGGCTTTGTCAAGGTGGGCCTTAAAAACCTCCAAGGATGGAGATTCCACCACCTCTCTAGGTAACCCATTACAGTGCTTCACCACCATCCTAGTGAGAAAATTTTCCTAATATCATTGCTGCAATTTAAAACCATTGCTCCTTGTTCTGCCATCTGCCACCACTGAGAACAGTTTAGCTCCATACTCTTTGAACCCTCCTTCAGGCTGCTATCAATAAAGTCTGCTGTCATCAATTGGTTAATCAAACCATGAAACCAGGATGTCCTACCATTGGTGAACGTAACAAATTACAAAAACAATTAAAAATTAATGAGAGTATTGTGTATAATATTCTCTTGCATAGAGCAGTGGCTCTCAAACAATAGAGACACAAGGTACCACTCATTGTACTCAAGGCACCGCTTGGAAAAATGGTTGCTTAGCTTTTATGTGTTTTTTGACTACAGAAAAATAATGGAATAATTTTTCTGTTGCAAAGAACTCAGAAAAACCAAAACAGGTCAGAATGTTTTTGACAGTATGGATTCTTGTTTGAACTCTCTGGGTTATTCCTGTGAATCATGTGTTGATGTTTGTACGTCTAACAGTGGTAATATGCACAGCACCTTGGGGCATCCTTAAAAGGATCTATCTTGCAGGATGTCGAGGCACCTTGATTGAGAATCACTGATATAAAGCAATAATTCTGACCATTCATCATGTTTTGCAGCAGTTGCTTTATTCTCTGCAAAGTTTTGTCTAAGGGTTGATACTGATGTTTTATTGTCACACCACCTCTCAGTTGGTCTTTAGGATGTAGTTATTTAGGTATAAATTCAAGTCTGCTTCAGTCATGCTTCGTGTCCGCAGAGGCTGGTGGGGCACAGCAAGCTCCTGCAGGTGGTGGCGGCACTGTTGGCGGTGGGAGCATGGCGGAGGCAAGTGGGGAGCTGCTGCAGGCAGCTGCAGCGCTGTCGTTGGGGGGTGCAGGGGCAGGGTGAGCGCCATCACATTCAGGGGGTGCATTTGCACCCACATGCACCCCCTGCGCATCGCCAATGCCTTCAGTGTTGCTGAAAGTATTAAAACCTCTATCTTGACTGCCCTCTTCAATGGACCTGTGAGTTTCCTGATAAATCTCCATGCTCTGGGCAACAAGTCTTCTAGAAGTAGTTAGAACATATCAGGGACCATCCCAAGTTATGGGTGGCCTCCAGAGAATGTATTCTGCACCACTCTGAAGGCTGCAGCAAAACCCATGCTTGCTTACTTCATGTGAATAGGAAGCAGCACTACCTATGTCTGATCCAACCTAAGGCAAAGTCTCTCCATGAGTCTTCCTGGAGGCACAAAGGTTGTGGCTATGTAATATAGTTTAACACTTTTCCTGATCATTGATAAAATAATTTGATGGTTTGAAAACATCTTTTCCTTTTGTTTCATTTTAAATATTCCATCCATGGGGCCAGGTTTAAGATTAGTTGATTTAGAAACCATGTTATAGCTTCCAAATGAATGACTTAGAATGAAAACCCTAGCTTGCTTTAACTACAGTAGCAGTAAGGTAGAAGCTGGATAACAATACATAAATATGAAAATTCATAAGCAGGAATTTCACTTGGGTCTCGACATCCTTCTCAGTCTCGTTTGAACTGTTTTCAGGTGTTTCCTACCGTTTCTTTTATATTCGTTTATGCAGCCACTTTATTTTGGGCCCTCTGAATTACTCAGTCCTGATTGGGTCAGCATGCTACTTCTGAAAGCTGGCTGCTGGTTCTGAATCTCACTTTTGGCTGGAGGAAGGGAATAATGATTCATAAAGAGTTCAAGGCAGCCTTATAAGCCGCATATCTGCTGGAAATATGGCTTCTTGCTGACAGAGTATATTAGCCAAGAGAATGTGTTCTCTCCTCACCAGAGGGTGCTGCAGAACTCCTATGATTCATATCAGATTGTGTTTCAGGAGGCCCAGCTCACTTAGCTGTCTGGAATGGTGGAAAATAAAGACAAAAGACCTTGATGAAAGATGAAATCAAAGGAGTACTGAGATTTCAGCTTTGTTATGGATTTTTCTGTCAGTAATCATATCTTTTTTACATTACTTTGGAAGTTGTTTTGGTTGAGTTAAGATTCTGTTGCTACCTTGAGTTCAAGGTACAGGTCTTACTTAACAGAAATAAATCCATGTCCTCAAATCTTTAGGCACTGCACATTTAACAGACAGTACCTTTTGCCTGCTGAAATATTTAGAATAAAACCTAACTATATTAACATAATGTATCTTGGAATACAGTTCTCACATCCAGTGAAGGATTTAAGAGAGTTACAGTCTCTTTCTTTGGGTAGTGAGTATTGAGATGGACATACACAGTAAGGCTGTTTAATATTGTTTTAAACACCCTATGTGTTGCTGTATGACAATTCTTGTTTTGTTTTATTTTATTTTTAGTGGTAGGGCATGCAACCCCCTTTTTTCTTTTATGCAGGAATATTTAAGTATGGTTCATATAAATCAGTTAAAAATGTTTAATAAGTCCTCAGTTAACCCCTGAGGTCCCACTGAAATCAACTCTAGGCAGTGTTTTACCAGAAGTATTTTAACATCTGTGGCAGAAAATCTCAGTAAGAATATCCTGACCCCATCCTCCATCTGACACCATCCTCCATCTGCCAATATATTGTTCTCCATGTTTTGCTGCATTAGTTCATTCACTCTGGCTCAGACAGACATTGCAGAGAGAATAGGGCACTTGGGAAAGTCTGACTAATGCACTTGAGGGTCATCTCTCACAATATGTCCAGTAAATGTAGAACACAGGATGATGGGAATAGGCCCTTAGGCTTGGGTATAAATTGAGAAAATGGAGAAGAGGAAAGCCCAGAATTCACTGGAAGAGAGGGAAGATAAAAATGATCTACTAGAATGGGAGAATGTACAGGACCTATCACATAGGTCTGGAACAGTTTCTGCATGTGGAGAGACTGAAAAGGTTAGGTTTCTTCATCTTGGAAAAGAGGGGGGATGGAGAGGGGATATGATAGAGGTCTATAACGTCATGAATTATGTAGAAACAAGTGAATACAAAGCTGTTAGTTACATTGTCTTATACTAGAACTGAAGGGCAACCAATGAAATTATGAAGTTGCAGGGTTAAAGCAAACAAAAGGAAGTACAACTTTTTAATTTAAACACTGTGTATAATTAACATATGGAACTCATTGCCACAAGATGTTGTGGAGGCCAATAATATAACTGGATTCAAAAAGAGATAAGGCAGATTGATGGAGGATAGGTCCATCAGAGGATCTTAATTATGACAGTTAAGGATGTAACATACTGGGTGCATCTACATGTTCATTAATGAACAGTGCCTTAATGAATGTGCATTAAATTTAGTACTTGCAAAAGGAAGTACTAAATAAACATGCAGTAGGCTACCCTACTGCCCATTAGTGCAATCACATGCTTTCACATTAATGCATAATAGACTAATACTACTGTGCATTAGCATAATATCATGGTTTTTGCCATGACGCTGTAATGCGCAATTAGTGTACTGCACATAAGCATCTTGTGTAGGCTTGTCCACTGTTGGTGAATGGCAGGGCATGACAGTGAACTGATTAGTCTGTTCATACCCATTTGGTACTATACTTCCTCTAAAGCATCTGCAGTTTGTCACTGTTTGAGATGGGAGAGCAGGATAGATGAATCCTTGGTCTGACCCAGTTCAACAATCTGTATTAGTAGAAGGGTGGTTAGCTCTCTTAGTTAGAAGTCAGGCAGAAGGTGGGGCAGGGTGGCACATTAGAGGGTCCAGTTAGTCTTGAAGGTGCCTCCCTGCCCTACTTTCTGTCTATATATGAGAGTCTCTGTATTCCTGCGTGGATCTTGTCCCAAAGTCAAAGAAAGTGAATAGGCATTGCGTTTTGGCACTCTCTTTTTAGTAGAAACTCAGTCTTACCTGGTGCTAAGCACTTTGCTAAGCACCCATTTCTAATAGCGAGTAGTTAAGGTTGCAAGTCAAAAGATCAATGGAGAGGAGGAAAATATATGCCTTGGCAGGTCCTTGTATTTTGGTGGAGACCATTTCCTACAAGACTGAGTTAACAGAAGGGTAGAACATCAGTTTATGTTAGCAAAGCTGCATCTTCTTAATGTGAAAAAAGTAAATGCTCTTTAAGAAATGAAAGGCTTACTTTTTCAGGACAATATTCATAAAAGTAACTACTTGTTTTTATCTTTCCACAATGTTGCCTTGTTTTTCCATTGTATTGTGGTGCTTTGGGTGCAGTATATGTTAAAAATAAAAATGGAATAGCATAGGATTTTTGCTTGGCCCTGTTAGAAGCAGGGCCTGCTATATTTTTTCTTTTCTTTTCTAATGCTGAAATTAAAGAGAAAAGCAACATCCTTTGTTCTATATTGGTTGTAGTTAAAAAGGGACTTCATTTTAGCTCTAAATAATGTTTCACAATGAGGATTTTTTAAACTAATGGACATTCAACAAATATGGGATGGTCATCTAACCTTTTTAGAACATAACACAGTAGTTTTATTCAGGATATGCCAACATAACTTTTATGCATCCAGAGGAATTTCATATTCAGTTACCGTACTAACTGTAGTGGTTTGACAGTCACTGGAAATCTGATTACAGTCTTAAAGATAATATAATTCGGCAACCTCATTTCTACCCTTGTGTTGTCTTTGGGTGGGTTGGTGGATGCAGTAGCCATTTTTCTGATGCGTTGTACTGATATTCAAGGATTTCATCCATTTACAATTATGTAACCCTTGAGCTTTTCATTCAGTTATGACATTTAAAGAGTATGTGAATGAGGAAACCATAGAAATTGATTCAGAGCATTTATAAGAAAAATACATTTATATACTGTTGACAGAATGGTCAACACTGGTACTGATGGATTATATTTCACAGTTAGACTTGAAAAAAAAAACCTATTAACATCTGCTTCATTATTTCCAGTTTGAGGAGGGCAGAATTTGTTTCAAGGATTCTTAAAATACCAATCATGCATAAGTATTTAAGGAAAAAATACAAATTAATTCTCACTTAAAAAATCAGCTTTTAAGGGAGGAAGTGTGCTGACGTGGAAGTATTAAATGAGTGTGGGCTCGGTATGATATTACCAAATGCATGATAGAATCATACACTTCATGTCCTTATTCTAAGATTCTTGGGGAAAATACTCCCACTCAGATAGAAATTCACTGTAAACAACTATCTTGCTGTTATACTGGATATACTTCTGAAGATGCAGTAGCTCTTAGAAGGAACTGAGTGCATTGTGCAATAATGTGACCTTATGTTACGTAGACATTTCTAGTTTTGGAATGTGAAATGCTGGAAACTGGGAGTGGGTGGGTGGAGGTGGAGCTAGCTAGGAGCCTCTGTGGCTGCCTTTCCATGTAGCTCTGTACTGATACTGAATATTGCTAACTTCCTAATTGTATAGCTGAAATACCAAGTATTACTAATTGGACTGCTTTAAAAAAATGACAAGGAGTTCTAAGTTATGGTTTTTAAAAATTTTCAGCAATGCAGGCCAAAACAAAGGAGGCCAAGCTGAATTCTCTCAAACCCCAAACCACAGCCTCCAAAGTGCGTCAGAGACTCCTGATGCTGCAGCGAGGTCAGCTTCCCCCCGCACCTGTGAGTCAGGACAGCTCTATTAAAGGAAGCTTTTATTGGAAGCAGTCAAGTGAGAGAGAGACAGAGACAGCATGCATATGTTGAGGACATTGTGGAAAACAAGTTGAAGCCTTTGACCACAGAAATGACAAACCTGAAGGGACAAGTGAATATTACTGAAAAACAGGACTCTGAAGGAAAAAGCAGTTTGTGTGTTGGGGGGGGGGGGGGGGGGGATGGAATGGGGATTGTTTTATCTTTCATCACAGGTGTGCCTGCCATTAAAGCCCAGGTTCTGTTTCCACTTGGACCAGTAGCATGCCTACTTTGCTCTCAAGTGCTTATAGTCAGCCACTGCCTTCACAGTATGCCAAGAAACACAAAAGTCTGCCACAATTTACTGAGAAAGAACCACAGTGCAGTTCAGCTTAGCGCAGCACTGAAAGGGGAAAGGGTGAAAAAACCAAAACAAGAACTTGGGGTGCACTGATAGAGATTTTGGGGGCCAATATCAATACGCAATTTTTAAAGAGGCACATCTGCCAATACAGATCTAATTTCTGATACAGCTGCATGCAACTGGTAAGTCTCTTGTGGCGGAAGGGGAATGGGGAGGGAAGTGGCATGGGGGAGCAGATCAAGATCCTTGTGCTGAGGGAGGAAGTGGGGCTACGGCAGGCACTGCCCAGGCGGGGCATGGGGTGGGGAGGGGGCTCCTGCTCGGGGGGGTGCCCCCAGATTTGCGTGTGGGGGCACGGCTGCTGCAGCTCTGGGCTGGGACCAGGGCTACACTGGGCTCTTCCTGGTGTGTGGAAGGGGGCTGTTGGGTTGGGGCTGCATTCAGAGCGGGCATTTGCAGTGCTGTGCAGGGGGCTACAGGGGGACTGCAGCCACCCCAAATTTCACCATAGTCCCCTCCTCCCAGTACTGCCTCCCATCCCGAGTGCAGCCCTGGCCCAACCCACCCCTCCCCCATGTTCTGGGAAGAGCCTGGAGCAGCCCCAGCCAGCACCTGCAGCCCACCCTCCCCCTTCACATGCAGATCCGGGGACACATGCCCCCTGCCCCTGGGCCCTACACGCGGTGGCAGGAGCCACCCCCCCTGCACTCCTTGGATGAACCATAGCTCCGTCCCATGCTCCACCCCACCCTGCTCTGACTGGGCAGCGCCTGCCCCAGCCCCACTCCCTCCATCACCGCGGGGGGCATTGATTTGCCCCTCTACACACGCCCCTTCCCCCTGCCTTCCCCTTCCACCACAACAGACTAACCAGCTGCACGCAGCTCTCAAAGCTGCCAGGCTGTGCTTCTCATTGCCTGCATGCTACGCTGCGACTGTATGCATGCATGGGCACTTATTGGCCAAATTATTGGCCGATTTCTGATACGATCAATTTTCTTTATATCGGTGCCAATCTGATATCAGACTGATGTATTGGTGCATCTCTACCAAGATCTATTGCATTTGCCACTTGATCAACAGGAACACTCCTAATCTTGGGGAGTTTTCACTGGAATCCTTAATTTTCTTGACTTTGGACAATGAAGGTTGACTCATGCCTCGTATTTCATCCACCTTCAATCCAACCCTTTTCAGAATGGATCACTGTAACATAGGGGCTAAAATGCTGGTGACAAGCACTGCCCTGCCTGTATTTTATTTTCTTTATTTTTTTCCCATGTGGGAGGAGTACTAATATAGACAGGGCATCTGTAACCAACAGCATGGTAGCCACCAGGTTGTGTCTTTCTACTTTCATTTTAATGTAATCAGGTGACCTACACTGGGGACCCCACTGTTGCTGTTACCAGGGGAACACCGGGAAATTTGTACAGGTGTAGGCAAACCCAAGATATACTAACTAGGGCTGTGGGAAATTTCACTGGCTATTTCATTTTGACACAGTTTCGACTCATTTTGAGCTCGAAACAGCAAAATCAAAATGAAATGAAGGGCTTCAAAACAGCTTCTAAACAAAATGAGGGCAGCTGAAATGTTTTGAAACTTTTTGAGTTTCAAAGGAGCCAGCCAGGTGGTGGGAGACGGGAGAACCGGGGCTGTGCTGCAGCGGCTCTGCAGCCCCATGTGGCTCAGGCCGGCAGGGAGTGCAGTCCTGACTCTCCTCAACTCCCATGGCCAGGCTGCGCTCGGTGGAGCTGGCATAGCCAATGGGAGCACAGCGCTGGCTCTACCTGCCTCCCGCTACTAGGTTCCACTCCGATCAGCTCCACCAGCCCCATGGAGCTCAGCCCAGTGGTGGAAGGTGGGTAGAGCCGGCGCTGCACGATGCCTCTTGCCATTGGGCTGTGTTCCACTGGGCTGTGGGAAGCTGATTGCAGCGCTAGGGAACTCAGCCGGCTTGAGTTCCCTTCCCCAGCTCTGCGATTGGGCTGGGGAAGGGAACTCAGCACGGCTGAGTTCCGCTCCTTAGTGCTATGATCAGGCTGAGCAGCTCAGCCTGGCTGAGTTCCCCTCCCCAGCACTGTGATCAGGCTGGGGAACTTAGCCCAGCTGAGTTTCCTTTCCCAGTACTGCGATTGGGCTGGGGAACGGTTCCAGCACTGGGGAAGGGAACTCAGCCGGTCTGAGTTCCCTTCCCCAGTCCAACTGCATCCCGATCAAAACGTCGAAGCAGCGTTGAAACAGCAAAACTGTTTCGACGAAAGAATAGAACGGTGCTTTCAAAACAAAACACTGTTTTGTCGCAACGTCGAAATGGATATCAAAGCGGAACACTGCTGTTTTGCACAGCCCTAATACTATAGATGCACTACCTAAGTTTTCAAACAGACCTGGCATGCCAGCTTAGAATTTCAGTACTTTCATGCTAAATATATCAATATGGGGAGAAAGAATGAGAGGCTGGAAACCAATTACAGTTATTTAATGGAAGTCTGGTCAAGGAAGCAGGCTTTTGGGTTTAACTAGTACCCTGAGTGAAAAAAAAAACAGTAATGGGGCTGAGCCTGAGAAAAGCCAACCAATCTGAACTTCCATGAAAATTAGTGGTGACTGAGAGAGCTCAGAGGGATGTTCAGCATTTTGTAAAGTCAGGTTCTAATGTCCATTTAAATCCAGGGAAATCTTTCCATTAAATCTGACCTCAGTAGAACTGGGTTACCGTATAAAAAGACAAAATATTCTTCTTATTCATTGCATCTTTGCTCTTTTGTTTCAGTGCTGACATTTACTTTAGGAATCTTTATACAATGTTTCATGAATTGTGGGTATAGATATAGGTTCATTTTTTTTTTAATTTGTTTTTTGGTTAGCCGGCCACCAAAACAGGAAAACTCCTGAATTCACTTGAATTACTGGGTATCCTAGTGATTGGCATACAGTTAGGCTAAGGGACCTCCTCATTTTGCCATGCATGCATGTTTGAGGGGGTGCTTATGCAGAGAACTCCTGAAGTTCTCTCCTAGTGGACTCCAAGATGAACATGAGTCGGCAGCGTGACGAAGCCATCAGAAAAGCTAATGGCACTTTATCGTGCATCAGCAGATGCATGACGAACAGATCCAAGGAGGTGATACTTCCCCTCTATCGGGCACTGGTCAGACCGCAGTTGGAATACTGCATGCAATTTTGGGCGCCGCACTTCAAGAGGGATGTGGATAACCTGGAGAGGGTCCAGAGAAGGGCCACTCGTATGGTTAAGGGCTTGCAGGCCAAGCCCTATGAGGAGAGACTGGGGCACCTGGACCTCTTCAGCCTCCGCAAGAGAAGGTTGAGAAGTGACCTTGTGGCTGCCTATAAGTTCATCACAGGGGCACAGAGGGGAATTGGTGAGGTTTTATTCACCAAGGCGCCCCCAGGGGTTACAAGAAATAATGGCCACAAGTTAGCAGAGAGCAGATTTAGACTAGACATTAGGAAGAACTTCTTCACAGTTAGAGTGGCCAAGGTCTGGAACGGGCTCCCAAGGGAGGTGGTGCTCTCCTCTACCCTGGGGGTCTTCAAGAGGTTAGATAAGCATCTAGCTGGGGTCATCTGAACCCAGAACTCTTTCCTGCCTATGCAGGGGGTCGGACTTGATGATCTATTGAGGTCCCTTCCGACCCTAGCATCTATGAATCTATGTTTCCATTCCCAAATCTTTGTACATCCATTGCAGAAGCAGATCCTCAAATTTCCAAACAAAACTTCCACTGGCATAGGCAGGCTCGCTGAAGTAGGTAATTACATAGAGTGTAATTTGGTCTTACATGAGATGCAGTTTCTCTCGAATAATTTTTGTCCAATGATTGTTTTAAAGAGTATTCTTTGTCAGAGCTGATTTGGATCAGTGCCTTGACACAGTGGAACTTTCCAGCACAAGGCACGGTAAGGCAGGGGAATTCTCGGCATGGTGAAGAGTTCCAGCGGGGATAGAGTTCCCGCCGAGGATATGCAGATTTGCATAACACGATTGGCCGATGTTAAATTATTCCCACGTGGCGGCTGGCAATTGGCTCGCTAGCCGTATAAAAGGTTAGGGGTGTTTCCGCCCTAGTTGGAGAACTCCGCGATTCCCCCTAGAGTGGAACTCCGGCAGCTTGATCACCTGCCAACGACTCCATGTCGACGAAGCCTTGCGACGTATCCGCCGTGTTGCATGCCCGAGTTAGACCCGAGCTACCCGGTCTACAAGAGCTCCTCGATTAGCGACTAGAGATTAGAATTGTTGCAACTACGATTGCCTGCGCTGTATATGACTCTACAGTGTAAGTAAAGCCATCTCTGTTTTTTCCAATTGATACGTGTCTAGTCTGTGCCTAATTTCGCTCTGGTGATAGAGAGTACCCATCTGCCCGTCATGGGATCGCAGCCGCAACCCCAGCTAGCGTTCCCAAGGGTTCCCGATCCTCGATTCCCCCTCAGCCCCCACATTCTTAATAATGTATTTCCTTGAATATAAGAGAAACCCCCTCTCCTTCCACACCTCTTCACTGTCCCTCCCCCCCTCCCCCCCCCATCAGCATGGGGAAAAGACTCTTGTCTTACATTTGCATACAGAGAACATTTCTTCAGTAGCCTTAAATGTGTGGCAAAAATCACCAAACTGGGCCCAAATTTACCCAGAATCCATCTGTCAGCCGCTCTCTGAGCCTGTCGCATGTGACTTAGTGTGGCCCTATCCCCCATGAGGTGGAGCAGGACCAGGTTGCCTTATCCCTCATATAAATGTCCAATGCATCTGCATATAAATTTTTGGAGGATCCCAGGACACATGACAAGAACACCTAGTTCCAGTCATGAGTGGTGACTAATTAGCGCATGGATCCTTTTTGGGGATATCTGGAGTGCACACACGTACTGTGTAGTGCTGAGCTGCAGGGTCACCATGGCTTCAAATGCTGTTGACTCTGCTGGGGCCCAATCCAATGAACTTAATGGTAAAATCATGAGATTTTTGGCTTTAGAATAGTATCATGCATAGTTTGTCCTATATATAACTAGGCGCAAAAGTGCTGCTTAAAAGCATGTTTATAGATTCATAGGTTCATAGATGCTAGGGTTGGAAGGGACCTCAACAGATCATCGAGTCCAACCCCCTGCCTAGGCAGGAAAGAGTGCTGGGATCAGATGACCCCAGCCAGATGCCTATCCAGTCTTCTCTTAAAGACTCCCAAGGTAGGGGAGAGCACCACCGCCCTTGGAAGCCCATTCCAAATTTTGGCCACCCTTACTGTGAAGAAGATTTTCCTGATGTATAGCCTAAATCTGCTCTCTGTCAGTTTGTGACCATTGTTCCTTGTCACCCCAAGAGGTGCCCTGGTGAACAGAGCATCTCTGATCCCTTGTTGCGTTCCCTTAATTAATTTGTAGGCAGTCACAAGATCACCTCTCAGCCTTCTCTTGTGGAGGCTGAAGAGGCCTAGGTCCCTCAGTCTCTCCTCATAGGGCTTGGCCTGCAAGTCCCTAACCATATGAGTAGCCCTCCTCTGGACCCTCTCAAATCTATCTGAGAGCTGCCTCAAGAATTCCAAGTCTAGCTTTTCTTCTTGGTGTGATGGTCTGTAGCAGACCCCCACCGCCAAACCCCTTTCCCTTCAACCGCCATGTATCCTCACCCACAATGCCTCAACTTTCTCCTCCTCTGATCCCATTTTGATTAGGGTAGATGTATAATGCTCCTTACATAGAGAGCTACCCTGCCTCCTTTCTTCCCTACTCTGTCCCTTCTGTACATCCTATAGCCCTCAATGTGTGCCGTCCAGTCATGGGTAGGGTCCCACCAGGTTTCTGTTAGCCTCACTAAGTCAAAATTATTATCTTCAAGCAGAACTGTGAGTTCTTTCTGCTTGTTCCCCTTGCTCCTAGCATTAGTATAGAGGCCCTTGAGCCCTCCGAATGGTGCCTTTGGTCTCCCCCCGTTCTTATGCCCAATGGGCCCCTTAGTACTTACCTGGGATATACTGTTGCATATCTCGCAGTTTGTAGGTTCTAGACTCTCTCCATCTCCTTCCTCCCTGTCCCCCGTCAAACTTAGTTTAAAGCCTGATGTAGGAGGTCGGCCAACCTGTAAGAAAAGAGACTCTTACCTTTTGCAGAGAGATGAAGCCCATCACGGCGCAGGAGGTGCCTTGCATGGAAGTGCGGATCACGGTCCAGGAAACCAAAACCTGCATGATGACACCAACTCTGGAGTCACAGGTTGATTTCTCTGACACAGTTGAGATGATGCCTACTACGACTGCTGACCGGGTAGTCAGCCCAGTCTCACCTGCTACGACTTTGCTGTTTCCGTAACTCTGTAACTGGTGGTAAAATGCGGGAGGCTGCTCATTCTATGCCCCGATGCCGGGGGTACTATCCACAGCTCCGTACCTTCCCTACACCGTGGCCCATGCCTCACAGATGGCATCCGGAATGTTATTGTACTCCTGGCCTAAAGCCAGACCAAACTTAGTCCCCTGTCAGTCCTCTTGCACACGCACACTCATACTGCCCCCTTCTCACTGGGGCCTCTTGCACTCCACCCTCTCTCATAGGGCCTCTTGCTCACTGCACAATACTGTGCCCCCTTCACTCTGCCCTGCTCCCCTTGGAGCAACTCCCGTAGGCCATGGGGCTTATCTGACTCACTCCTTGGCTGGTGACATTCAGTCTCTTGGGCCTCTCCCGTGACTCTCACCTGGGTAGTGACCAGCCAGTTTACCATGTCCCTAGACTGTACAGCCTCTGAGCACTGATTTAGATGAATACCATAATAAAAGGGAAAGCAGGGAATGTAGGGAGAAAGAAAGAGATGCAGGAAACCAGTTGTACTTATTTAACCACTGACCTGTCAAGGAAGCAGGCTTTTGGGCGCAACTGAATGAAAAACAGGGTTCTCAACTTTGCATAGGAGTACAGAATAAGTTAGAGGAGGGATTGGCAACTGTGGACAGCTGGTTGTAATCCTGGCAGTACTGCAGACCAGAAATCTCTGCACCTCCAAAGTGATCAGCAGATGCTGTGGAGGGAATATGGAACAAGGCAGGCAGTAGGACGTTAGGGACACCTCCTCTTCTGCTCCCACTGAAGCCTACTGCTGATTCTCCAGCTGCTGAGGCTGGATCTGGGGTCTTAACAACCTGCAAGTTGCCAACCCCAAATTTAGAGGCATTACTACACTAATGCTATTGTAGTTCAGGGAGGAAAGATGACTCTGGAGACTCTTGGGAAGAATCAGGGCATCCTGCCTCTTAAGGAGGATTTAGAGCACACACCTTCAATTCTGCAAGGTGGTGTGGAGAGGAGTAAAAGAGAGCAGGGTCCTACATTTTTTGCTTTTTTGTCCCTTTTGGAGGGCCAGCAGGAAATGCAACTGTTGCTGGCCTTTTAATGGCCTTTCCCTGCCCTTTGCACTTCCTTGCAAGGACATGTCTTAATCGGACTTGAGGATTAGACTGAATCATAATTGGCTAAAGTTATTGAGGTTTAGTGGGAAGCATAATCAGTGAATCAGGGTATTTCAAACAGTTATTTGCAAAGTGCTTCTCCCTGTACTCCTGTTATTTTATGAACCAGTTTTATATACTCAAAATATGTCAAATCCTATCTTTAAATTAGTTCTATAATACACTCAAACAGATCAAGAAGAAAGATAAATTATTATTCTGAAATGTGACTCAGTCTGCGTTGAGACAAACAATGAGGTGAAATGTCAGACTGATAGCTTCTTAGCTTTGAAGTTTTACAGATCAGAAATAAGAGGCTGAATTTTGGATCACACATCTGTAACTTTGTATTGCTCTAAAGTATTACCAGCTTCTGAAGATACGAACAACTACTCCTATAGTTTCTTTTAAGAGCTTCTACAGACAGCTCTTTACACATGCTAGCAGAGAAATTGTGTTTATTGGTGTAGGAGTGACATATATTCTACAATTGCATCCAAGTGATTGGAGTTATTTTATCCAGAGAAATCTCATTAATTCAAAATCAGAAATGACATTTTCATCCTCAGTTTAGAGAATGAGAAAATGGGGTTGAAGACTTTAGTTGTTCAGATGCTTAGTTAGGTTGCGGAACAGAAAAAAAGAAGGGTCTATTGCTGTAGGAGTTGGGTCACAACTGAGACAATTGGTAAGTTCGTTATAGCAACTGTAACTTTACAGAGCTGTTCAGTATAGAAAGGGAATAGGAGTGTTTCCTTACAGATGAGATATGATTCTAGTTGTGAAATGTATGTGGTAATGATAGTAAACCCTCTTCATCTCACCTGGTGTAGGATATTAGGTTCAGCTTTTCTTGCAGGATAACATTTGAATTGTCGGGGCATGGGGAAGCATTTTTGTTTTGTGTGTGTTTGGTCGCAGCATTTGAAAGGGTTTTTTTCTGTGCTTTTTGCTTAATGTAATGCAGAGTTAATAATGCCATTCCCTTTTGGTACTGGTACAGCTCAGAGTGAAAGAAGAGGATAATATTAAATGCAATTTGGAGCATGTTTAGGGTAAGATCAGCTGTAGAAACCTGAGTTTTGTTAATAATACATTGTAGTTATTACTTCAGTCTGGTAGATATCTCATATTTCTCATCTTTTCATTGGAGGATCCCAGTTAAATGGATGTTTCACTATAGCTATCTCTGTACCCCACTGTAATCTCTCCCCACAAGGTATGAGTTTGGCCTACCTAATTAGCCACATTTTTCAGAGCCTTTCCAATTTAAAAACAAGATCTGTGTAGATGTTAGAAAGCTATATAAGCAGGGGGAGGGAGACTGAGAGTAGGATATGTGATCAAGAGATGAAATAAAAAGAGTGTTAATAATACAAGACACATAATTGGGCCTGCCCTTTCACCAAACAATGAGGGTATATGTTAGTCTTACAGGACAAACCATGCCTGTGGTAGTGTATTCCCTATATCCAAATAAGTCGTCTTTGTCACAAAAAAAAATTGCATTATGAGCCAATCTGCTTACCTCCAGTAACTGTCAATAAAACGTTAATCTTCACCTTTGTGAGAATGATCTGTAGCAACTCCTTTGGAGACTCTGGGCGAGACTGAGGATGACGTAAATGGGGGTTATATAAGACACCGTGCTATGTGGGAGGAAAGTGCAAGCTGGTGACAGTAGGACCATTCAGGGGTAGAACAGGGAGATTATAACAAGAAAAGCATCAAAGAGCACAGTGGAAGAAGCTATAAGATAGAGAAGCCCCTCAGCACCTTCTTACTGCCTTCCTCCAGTTCCTATTACAGTTTTACCCTTCCTACCCTCACTGTTGTATTCTGCACCAATTTGCTCTTCCTCATCAGCCCCAGTTATTCATGCATACCACTCAGGACCATTAATGTGGTCTGTATACTTCACCTTTTATATTGTAGGAATACAGGAAGTAGTTCTGGTGCTGTCACCTGTTTGTGCTGTTGTGAACTCCATGGCTTCTTTAGGGTTAACCTTTCTCTACTTGCATGTGACCACATCCTCTCCAATTCAGTCTCCCTTGAGCCAGGATGGGAGTCATGGAAATTTTTCTTGCAAACAGCAAATAAACCCCACAAAGAT
This sequence comes from Alligator mississippiensis, assembly GCF_030867095.1. NCBI lineage: Eukaryota > Metazoa > Chordata > Crocodylia > Alligatoridae > Alligator > Alligator mississippiensis. The sequence goes on along the minus strand of NC_081824.1, from coordinate 123,323,673 downwards.
TCCACTTGGACTTACCATCTGTGGAGTCAGATTAGGCTGTGGACTCCTGCCTGCAGTTGGTAGACAACTAGCTTTGCTTCATAGTACCAGGTTTAGGGGGGTGAGGGAGGGTTTGTCTCATTTTGCGCAGCGTGTGAGGATGTTGTGCACTCATTTAGACTCCTGAATGAACTTCATGTCTTTGGTTTTACATTTTACTAATATTCCTTCGCATTCAATTTTTATTTCTCTCTGTAAAAGTATCTCCTTAAGACTTTGAATAGGTAAAGATTAAGAGATATCTCTTATCGATATCTCTTAGATATCTCTTACTGTGGTGTAACAGAAATTTTTGCTTTGATTGCTTGGCTAATGTGTCTTCAGCCGTATTATGGCTCCTATTAAATGTCATATGTGCATGTAACTCCTCATCTATAGCCGAACTATTGGTTCAAGTATTTAAAACTACTGGCAAACCTTTTCTATTCCTGTTTTCTCTAATATCATCATTCAGTTTCATATCAGAATTTCATTGTCTAGAAAATAACATCATAAGTCTTGTAGCAGAATATCTGTCGTGGTAAAAAATATCTACCTTTTGCCTTTTGGTAAGGAAGATGGGGAAGAGTGGTTAAAGCATCTTTCTATGGCCCACAGATGGTTTCAGCCCTGCTATGGACAGTTGTTGAAGGCTGCTTTCCCTTACCTCCACTCAACCAAGTGGTTTCCTGGTCATTTGTGCAGTGATGCTGGCCATACCATTCCCTTGCGTGCCTTAACCAGGCTTACCTCATGGGCCATCTAGCTTAGGAGAGACTTTTGGCTTTGATTACCATTTACTACTAAGGGGAAGGAAGAGAAGATCATTTTAAGGTGATGAACAAATAATGGTCTTATTAGTGGGAGTTAACAATGTATATGAAGAAGAGAACATACTTCCCATTGGGGTTAATGTTCTACATATATTCCTATGACATTTACCAGTATTTTAAAATATTGACTTTATTAAATAAAAATTATAAGATTTTTAGTAGGATAATCTTTTAGCTGAATTTTGCTTGTACGTTTGGTAATCATTTACACTGAGCACTTTTTAACATTTGCTTTGAGAAGTATATTAAGGATCAACTGTATATTTTTATTCAACCCCAACTCAAGAATGATTGATGTGAGGTATTTGTTTCCACACAAGAAAAATACATAATAATAATATAAAACCCTTATGCAAACGTCAGCCAAAGGAGTCATAATATTAAGTAAGAAACCATAATTGTAGAAAAGATCACTTCCTTGCATGGCTCATTTGGAATACTAGAAAACTGGCACAGCAGCAGCTACTTCCAGCAATATTTTTTCCAGAACTACACCTCAAACAATTGCAAAGATTCTTAAGGGACCAATAACCTTTCCTTTTGGTTAGCATTAACAGGCATGGATGCCCAAAAAGTGCAAATGTGCTGCCAAGGATGAGTATACTGAATATCTGGGCTGCACAATTATTGATATCTTTATTAAGATATAAAATGTGAAACTCTCAGAGTTCTTGATACCATAATAGGCATGCCCTGGAAATTTTATCAGTGTGACTGATCTATAACCTAACCCATACTGAGCAATGTCTACAGGTAGCGTGAAAATGTGCTATGACTCATCTCTGGGCATCTGGCAACCACTTGACTGAAGCTATGTATGCTGGACTGAGCGTACTGCCATTGTCTGGCCCATAAAAATGCGTTTATGCAAGTGATTGTATCCCTTTCTACTGACACAGTTATATACAGGCTTCCTCTCTCGCACAGCTGAAAAGATTCTTCAGTTCAAGTAGGGGGAAGCCTTCGTTTTTGGCTCTGAAGCTACAGGCTCTAACACTCCCTCTTAAAGTTGTAGTATGAAATATATTTGTAAAATGGCCACACAATAGCATATAATGTGCTTTTGCTGGATGGTGAGCAGAAGGGAAATATTATTGCAAGTGTAAGTGATTATGTTTTTATGACCCTCCCTTCCTATTCCAATTGACCCTCCTTTTACCATAGGATCTTTTTATAAAGAGTTGTTAGCTAGTTCCAGCATGCTGTCACCAGCCCCTTGTATACTTTCTGCAGTGCCTTGTCACATTTAGCCTTTCAGCGCTCTGAGTTAAAAGCAACAACGTCAAGATCTGTTTTTTTTTTCTTAATTTTCCCCTTCCGTATAGCTCAGGTTCACAGGCTATGTTTAGAAACAGGAAGTTGCTTTGCATAAAGGTAAGATTGTTTTTAAAACAAGTTTGGTGTTAGACTTGCTAAATATATACACAGAGTCATATGCAGTGGGTCGTCCTGGCTATTTTTAGGCTTTATGGGGTTTTTTTAAAGTGACACCTCCACTGTACCTTCAGCTTCTAGTGAGCCACTGCTTCCTGAGCTTGTATGAAACTTGCAATTATAGGAGGAGTGGAGCTTGTCAGGTGTCATTTCTCAGGCATTGCAAACGGCTGATTGCAGTGCAGGAGGAACAAAGCTTAATACAAAAAAGACAAGCATTCTCTTAATAATCTGTGCAACAACAGACCCTTATCTGATCACCCACGCTCATCTGGCTGCTGACGCTGTGCTTGCTTCATTAGCCTGAGCTATTTTTACACCTTTTGTGTCTTTTGAGGAACCAAGTGGGCATGCTGGCTTGTAGTGATTCACCATCTCCAAGTGAACAGGGTGTCCTAAAATGTTGCAAAGGGGATGGGGGTGGAGATATCATCTAAATAAGGGAGGTTATTAATTCCTTTAGGTGTTTTGAGTGTTAAAATACAGCAGCAGCACAGACTAATTAAAATAGTTTATATGGGTTTTTTTTTGTTGGCAACACACCTTTTTGGATTGTTAGAATATCTCCAAAAGAGATATTAATTGATATTAAGAGAATTTGTGCAGAACTTGGAAGTTGCACTGCACTATACATGGACTCTTGTTCCATTCCTAGCTTTGCCACCAACCTTTCTGTGTCTCAGTTTCTCTGTCTTCAAGTAAGAATGCAGGTACTTGCCTTTATTTGGAAGTCTGTGGATCAAAATCATTTCAAGAGAAAGAACCAGATCTCTAGCTGGGGGATCAGACTCACGTGATTGAGCACATGAGCCTATTCTGACTTTTGCCACACAAACATCTGACCTTTAATGTTCTCCTTTCCACTTTCACTGGAAAGGATTCAAACATGGCGTGAGTGTGAAAGGAGGATCTGCTGATGGAGCTCTATTAAGGGCTGCAGTAGTCTGGGGGGAGAGTGCACTAGAGTAGATGCGTTCTTTCATTAAGCACAGAAATTTCCCATCAGAAATCCACCAAATGTACATATGTAATACATGCCGGCTTGCAGTGACTCGTGTCAGGGAGTGGTGGATATTCCAAAATGATGTTACAATGATATATAGAAAGGGAAAAACCAGAAGCAAGTTATTTATTAAGGGCTATAAACGGAAGAGCAGTAATAAATGTACAGTCTAATTAATATACTTCATGTATCCAGAATATACATTCTCCTTATGTGATGCGGTATAAACTGACTTCATTTGGCACAATGAAACATCTGCGTTAAATCACCAATTGAAACAAATGGCTCAGTTTAAGTGGGTGGGGGTAGGAGGATGGGAGCTAATAAGATATCTGGAAGATGAACAGAAGTGGAAGCTGGCTAGCTGGGCCTGGCTAAACTTTGAGCTCAGAGCTGACTGAAAAACAGAGAGCAAAGGCCTTCTTTTGCTCCTAGTCCCCAAAATGGAAAGACGCAACAGAGAAACACAGTTGATTCTGAATGTACTTCTGTGTTCATTTTTTTTGACAATTATGTCAGGTTTTAGTTCAATCTGCCAGGAATTAAAATAAGATTGCACAAAATAATTAGTAGAGGTGAAAAGCAAAGAAAGCACAAAAGTTTGCAAACCTTTGTCCACATGCATATAGCTCTTATTCAGGTCATTGAAGTCAATAGGCATGTTTACACACACAGATTTTTGTAGCTTTTTGTCACTGGAGTCCAGATGTTGTTCCACCTATCAGGCCCAGAAGTGGATTTAATCCGTGCATAAATGCAATTCTATTCATTCTTCTCTAGTTCCTGAGACACTCTGGGTGGGTGGGTCCTCCTTCTCCTAGCTCCTTTTTTGTGACTCAATTTTATGCATCACATGCCACAAAAGTAAATGTGGCTTGTGGTGCCTGGTTTTTAGGGACATGAACAAAGGTGGAGTAGAATCCTACAGAGGCACCTAAGTTCATTTACACATCTAATAGTTGGAGTAGAATCGAGCCCCAGAACTGTAGTGTGAAATGTAGGTTGAATGCATATTTTCACTCATGGTATGAAAGGAAGTATAACTATTCTCTAATATTGTCACACAAATTTCCAGCTTTTAGAAGAAAATTCAAGGAAAAAAAGAAATTTCAACAAAATGCAAATATATCTCACTAAAATATCCTGCATCAATTTATTCTATATTTTTTCTCTTTTCTAAACAAAACTGGTTATTTTTCTCTAAAAATTATACTATTTTTTACACAAATTTATAAAAGCTTCTGAGTAAAAAAAACCTAGGGGTAAAGTAAGAATTACTAAAATGATGATGTGAGGTAGAAGAAAAACTCAGAAAGCTTAATATGCTTTAATAATTGACCCATGGAATTGCAAATGTATTAGATTTTCAATAAATCTGTCGAGTCAAGGGTGGTGCTAAAGAACCAAAAACATAGTACTTCTATTTATAAAGATGGGGAAGTAGGCAGCCACAGGATTTTTAGTGTGACCTTAGTAGTATGCCAAGCTTTAGAACAACTTTTGGAGGAAAAAAAATTAAACATGGAGCTAGAACAAAATGAAACATGGGTTTGCCAAAGGACAGTCATGCCAGTCTAACCTTAGTAACTTTCTTTGATAGGAAATCTGATTTCTAGGCAACAAAAGTGTGGTAGATCTCATCTACGTAAACTTCAGTAAGCATTTTGTATTATGCCACATGGCAAATTACTGAACTGGTGATTAGATATGGAGAAGATGGTGATTAGTATAAGAAGTGTAAAACACTAACTGAAGAACAGATGACAATGGGTTGGGCTGGAGGGAAGTTACTAGGACCAAGTTCCTCGAGAATCTGTCTTGTGACACTTCTTATCTAATATTTACAAAAAAAATAGCATGCCAATAAAATTTGCTGATGATACAGTTTTTTGAGGCATTGATAACCCAAGAAGTGCTAAAGTATCATGTAGGAAGAATTGAAAGTCTTTGAGGACTAGAGCAATAGAAATGGGAATTTCTTCTTAAGCTATCAGTTGGAAGTAACATAGTAGGACAAAGATGGACTAGTGATAGGTGTGTTAGTTGATCAAAGGGTAACTATGAGCCACCAATTTGATGCAATCTTAGCATACACACACACACACACACACACACACACACACATATACATATATATAATATGGCAGGGTATATTCAGTATATATTTTGGTGTATTAATGTCATTGAACAGGACATTGAAAGGTCTCATCTCACAAACTTTGTCCAGTTTTAGTCACTCATGTTCAAGTCAAATTAGAAAAGGTGTAGAGAAGGGCTGTTTGGATGAACATGGAAATGGAGAGTGTCTAACAAGCATTAATTGAAAAAGCTTAGCTTATTAAATCTAGCAAGCTGAACATTGAGAGTGGATATGATAACCTTCTATAAATACAAATGGTGGAGGGAGGGATCAGGGAAAGAAAAGAACCTAAGTGTCCTTTTAAGCTAAAGAACAATGTGGCACAAGAACAATGGGGCATAAACTTCCACAAATAAAGTTAGACTGGAAATTCAGAGATGTTTTCTAATCAGCAGAGAAGTGAAGTTCTGGAACAGCCTTCTAATAGCAGTATTCAGAAAAACGAGATGGAGTTTCATAAATTTAGGGAAGGGAAAATGTAATATGTTTGCCTGAGATATCAGGGGACTAGACTTGATGGCCTGAAAGGTCCCTTTTAACCTGTATTCTGTGTGCCTGTGTTCCCATTTCATGCCTCCCTAGGACAGTACAGCACCTATATAATTGCATTACATTGTATTACATTGCTTAGTAGGTGAGGTAAAAGTTAGCAACAGGGACTAGAGGCTATTGGCTCCCATGCTATTACAGTACAGGGTAAGCAGAGAGTCATTGCTAGAGTGTTTTTCTTACTAAACCTGCTCAAGTGAAACTCAAATGCATATGCACAACCTAACTAGAGGGCTTGTGCATCATCACTGAAGTTTTACTAAAGCCATCAAAATAGTGTGTGAAGCATACCCAAATGATATATAGGCTCTCTGTCCCGGGGTAACTTTCACCCATTATGTATTTCCATACACTCTGATGCAAAAAACAGAAATAAAAGAATAAATTACTACATATTTTTATTTACACTAGCAAATATTGTCTACTATGACAGAAATACTAGAAATGCTGGCTGGTCTGGGATGTAAACTGCATGCAGCAACCACTCTGACTGATTTCAGGGTGGGTGCTGCAAGCCATCTTGGAATGGGCATCGTGTGTGGCTCAGTCTCCAACTGGCCACAGTGGGCAGTGGATCTGGCGTGCAGGGAGTTTGGGGAGTGGGTGGGGTGTGCTCTGTGCATCCCTGCAGTGCCTGCTTAAGACTGGCTGATCTAATCTAGCTAGAGTGGGCAACGTGTGTGGCACAGTCCTGGACTGGCTGGAGCAAATGCCATAGGCACTGGATACGGAATATAGTGTGTGTGTGTGTGTGTGTGCGCGCGCGCGGTGGGTAGGGGTCCATGGACCTGATCCAGCCTGTGGCACTATTTATCTAGCCTGTTGAATGGCTTCACATTCTTTATCTGGTCCCACGGGCCACATGAGTTTGACACCCCTGGTTGAACTTGTTCTTAAAAGAACTAAGTAGCATCGTGATAAGATTATTGATTTTCAGGATGTTCCCAGTTTGTTTTCTATCCTCATAATTCCTGTTCTGGTGTGTATAGATAGATTCAATATGTCCTTGTTGGAACATGGATAGCCAATACAGTTAGAAGCAGTATTATCCGATATGTTCAAGCACCTCAGTCAAGCTGTTATGCACTTCTGTGCTCAGTTCGGTTAGGCAATAAGAAACAAAATATTTACCCGTTATTTTAAGAGCAATGTGATCAGAAAGATCAATGAGCTGTTTATTGACTGACAAAGTTGTTTGTACTGTAGGCTGTTTTGGCCTTTCTCTGATAGCAATTATTTGTTCAGTTCAAGGAAAAAAACTGGTTGGTTTAGGAAATTTTACCAATAAAGGAAGTGTTTAAGATGAATTTGGCTCCTATGTAGCTTTTTTTTTTATAGTCATCCTGTGGAAATAAGTCTGTGTTCAGCTGGATTCTGGCAACATGTAAGCTTTTTTTATATGTTTTTTCCATCCGGTAGTAATGTGTATGTTTTGTGTGATGCTGAGGCAGGAAATAGTGATGCAGTTTGAGTGAGCAATCCTTGTCCTTGCAGTGAAAAGGTCAATGTTAAAGTAGTTCTGCTGTAAGCTTCTTGTATGATTTCTTTAAATATTAAAATATGCTTAACTTGAGCATAAGTTACTTTTGGTGTCTTTTTCACAGATATAGCTAAAGAGTGGCAATCATACTTTCAAAATTATACTTATGATATTTAATTTAGGAAGAATTGTGTGTTTGGATGCAGCTGTGCTGCTATAATCCATAAGGCAAATCAAGTTCCTTAAAGAAAAGTATCTTCATTTCCTTGTAGTCAAAGGACTGAAGATTTATTACAATATGATGTTAGTGTTTTCTTCATAAGCATTCTGTAGGTGGTTCCTCCAGCTCACACTGTTACTGTATTTACTCAAATGCAAGACAAGATATTTTTCCCCAATCAGCATCAGGGGAGAAAGGTCCTCATCTCATATTCACATACAAAGAAACTTCATTAAATACATTGTCTATCATTAAACTGCTGCCAAATGTAGCATGTGCTTGGTAATGAAAGCCAACTATGAAGTTGACTAAATGCAGCCAACACTGAGCATAACTATAAAACACATGGCCTATATTGGGCAAACATGCTGATGGAAACCTTACCACAAGGATAGATTAGTGCAGCCCATCTGAATAAAATATATGTTAATGCCCATTGTATGTAGTCCCCCCTCAACATCAATTCCTTTTCACATCATGGTAAGCCACTACTGAGCTGCACCTTCCTTTCCCATTTTGAATGGTTCCTGTTTCGTCACCAGCCTTGTACATTTGGCAAACATCACTAAATTTGGCCTCAAACAATTAATCCAGAATACCTGTGTCACCCCCTCTCTAGCCCTGTCAAATATGATTAGTGTAGTCCTGCCCTGCCTGAGGTGAAGCTGGACCAGGTTGTCCTGTGCATTATCTGCATATCAATTTTTGGAGGATCCCAGGACTTATAACAAGAACACCCAGTCACGAGTGGGGGCTAATTAGCACATGTATCCTTTATTGGGGGTATCTGCAGTGTGATACTAAGCAGTGCTGAGCTGTGGGGTCACCATGGCTTGAAATGCTGTTGACTCTGCTGGGGCCCAGTTCAATGAATTATATGGTAAATTGTGAGCTTTTTGGCTTTGGATTAATTTTGTGCATGGCTTATCCTATGTACAAGTAGGTACAAATGTGCTGCTTAAAAGTCTGTTTTGAAACTGGTAGCAGTTTTAAAAAATTCATATAGCAGTTCTGGATGAACTAAGTCTATGGGTACCTGTAGTAATTTGACCATTTCAAGGTTAGTATTTTCAGATTTTCCCCTCACTTCCATGTACTCAGTGAAAGTAGGGTCTGTCAGTTAGAGGAGGAAGGGTTTCAGGGGGAAGAAATTGTGGAGAGGCAGAAGGCAAGAGTGCTACCTGACCCCCCCAGATTTATTTTCCCTGCTGTAGCAGTGGGAGGGAGACCAATTCAAGGTGAACCCCCAATAATTAGATTCTATACCAGGAAATTATAATAAATGTATATATTTTTCATATATAGAATCTTATTGGGGGGAGGGGTCATCTTATATTTGAGTAAATACAGTACTTTGGATCTGGCAATTAAGTGCAAATGAGGGGTCAGACTCACTTGTTATACAGTGTATAGTTGGAATTATCACTGTTGCTTCAGCATTAGTTGCTTCAGCTTCATACTTGTGTAATTTAAGCATTTGGCCCTGAATCTTGAATCAGTTTTGGGATAATTTAGCTCTTGCTCTGGTCATTTTAAAATTAATCCTTCTGCTTCTATCTAAAGTCCCTTTAAGTCAAGCAAAAGCGTCTGTTAGCTTAAATGAGTTTTGGATCAGGCCATTGCAACATAGATATGGATTTTCCCCATCTCCCATTTCAGTTAGTTTAATCTCTGATTTGTCCAGAAGAGAGGGAGTTGTAACTTTTTTGTAACTTTTATTCATTGGCTTTATACTGAAACAGCTGTGCAGAGTGCAGATGTAGCAAGCTAAGATGAATTTAATGGAATGGACAGCTTTCTCAAAAGAATTAGGCTGAGACCTGTTTCTTTTATTTTATTTTATGTTGGTCTTAATTTAAGTAGGTGCCCAAATGTTTATGGGATATGTTCATAATTGTATCTCATTAAAGTTGTTAGACAAATCTTTCTTTTTATCAGCACCAAACTTTAATGACCTTGGAGGTGATTAATCGAGTCTGCTGGAGCATGTTAATTAGCATGCTCTAGCAGCCTTGGTGTCAAGCATCCCCATACTTCAGAATGGTGGCAGGGGGTTCTTTAGCTGAAGCTCATCTAACAAGCTTTTAGTTAAAGCATTAGCTCCATAACCTCCATTTTCAAGTGAGGGACTGAATACACGAGATGCTGCAGGCGCTTTCATTAAAGTGGGTCCCAATAGCCACTCTAATGAACGCCCCACCCTGTCCCCCCCAAGCACATGTAACATGTCCCTTAATTCCTTAGGGTCTGATCTAACACTGGTTGACAAATATAGGAGCTTTTCCATCCACTTCAATGAGATTAAGGCCGGATCCCAAATGTCTGAGCCACTTAGTTAAGCCATTTGTGGGATAATACCCAAAGCACTGTGCATTGGTGTGCATCCTTTCATTCTTTCATGTTTCTAGAAGTCTTTCCCAAATGCACACCAAAAGTAATGATAGTATCTAAAGAGAAGAGAGCATGCAAATCAGGAGTGCAGTTGTTGCTCCAGTACCAACTTTGACATATACACAACATCTGCCCTTTGAGGCCATGACTTACTCTGCACATAAAAGTGCCTGCACATATTCTTGTGAGTTAAAATCATGAACTGGTATGCCACCCTGAGGATCCTGTGGTTCCAAAGAATATTAGGGTTTGGACACAAAAAGGAACTGGTATGAAGGAAGGGAAGGCAGGCTTTTACCATACATCAGCTGCTTCATGTTAACTGCTCATGTGCATGCTCTTACCCTGTAGTTGATGAAGCTAACACCCAATAGCTTAGCTCTGTTTCAGTGAGCTGCCAGAGGTTAAAGCATTCACATGGGCAACAGCTGATGGGTGGTAAAACCCTCTCCCCTTCTTTGCCTCATGGTAAATTGTTCATATAGTTCAGACTTTACACGTGCAGCTGGATCTGGTAATTCATTACCCTAAATCTGTAACTTTCTTGGGAATCCATGTAGGCACTAGTATGGTGCCTGATGTTGCGAATAAACAATCAGGGCTTCCCTTTTTCTTTCTAGCAGCTTTAGTAGCTTTGATGCTTATCTGTCTGTTTAATAACAAACTCACAATCAAATATATATTTGATTAGCATCCTCAGTAAAGAAATATTTACTTTTATACATGTATGAAAATTCTAACATATTACGATATTAATGTTATCATTCAGTGTGCTTAGCCTAACTCATGGAATTGTAAAAACATCTTTTCAGTTTTCCATTTTTTTCATTGAATTGTTCAATGTAGCAATTCATTGAAATGTAACTAATGCAATAGCTAGTTTTGGGGAAAGGATAATGAATTCAATAAAACAGGGTAGTGTATCAGGCATATAGACTGTAGTGGAGTTAAGTGAATAAATTGTGAAGATGTCTTCTTGTGTGAAAAGATAACCATAGTATTTAAAAATATTAAAATATACAAGGTGGTATATTAAAGAAAAAAAGAGTTGCCTCAGACAAAAATGGGCTACCTTTCTTAAATTGTATGGAAAAAAGAATTCCATTGAGCTCTTCCAGAACTGTATCAAAAGCACAAAGAACCTTCCATGCTCAAATAACTCAAAACTTTGCCAAGTACCAGTGGCAAGCACAGGAATTTACATTCATTCTCAGAGGTATTTAAATAGTCAGGTAGATTGCCAGCTGCAAAACCATAATCCAAGGAGACCCCTTAAACCAAGGCTGCTGAAAATACCAGGTAAAATATCTCTGATCAAGAAGAAGAAATGTTTTCACAAAACTGGGATATTTGAGGAGGTTCACCTTCCTTCTTGTTTTCTTAATAAATACAGAGCAATGATACATAGAAATGGAGTTTTCCTGGTGTTTGGAATATCGTTTGAGACGTGAAGTTTGGGAACATTTCCTCATTCTTCTTTCTCATGTGGGGTAGAAAGGTGCCTATATTGACAATCCAACAGACTAAGTACCTCTGTGGTCTGAGCGCAGCGCATGCAGCAGGACACAGTTGCTCAGGCTGTTTCACTAGCATGTAGCAGAGAAATGAGAGAATGGTTTAGTCTCCATCCCTGTGTGGTCCCTGAATTTAGAGGTGCCAATTAGTACTGGTTACTGAAAACACTTGTGCATATCCAGTTCAGCTCTCAGTAGTGTGGGCTTGCATGCTCAGGTATTTTGTGGTGTATTGCCTGTAAACTCTTATCTCCAGGGACCTGGAATGTAACCACCAAGTTCTTGATGGAATACGTGGTAGCCATGGATGGTTATAACTAGGGTGACAATACATCATGGATAGCCTGGGACAATTCCAGATTTTGGAGGCTGGTCTGGCTGCTGGTGAAAATTAAAACAAGCATCCTGGGGACAGGGTACAGTTTAGTGGGGAGGTGGAGCAGCACAAGATGTGAAATAGGAAACCCTAGCAGATAGCAAAATTGCCTTAATAGGTTAGCTTGATTAGTAGAATGCCCATTAAAAAGGAGATTGTTAACAACTGTGAAGAAAACAATGCATCATTAACAGGCTATTGACTTCTTAATTGTCTGAATACTTATAATAGTGATGCCTGTCCCAGGAGTGGGGGTGCAGTGTCCTGGATTTCACATTGTCCCATATGGCCACCCTACTTATAACATTTAGTCAATGCATGGTTGTTGGTGAGGGTATCAGAAGCAGTGCAGAGGGAAGTGGGGGGCACGTGAGTAAAACAAAGATGTTCTGTTCTTCACCGGGAGGAGGCAAACCCGGCAGTAAGTCTTTACTTTTGACAGGGTTTAGATCAAATGTGGCCTTCCTTTATTCTGAGGCTGGCTAACTGCCATGTTTAACCCTGGCATAAATTAGAACTGTCTGCTGATCCTGGCCACCCCCCTGCATCAATATAACAGTGCTGTAGGAGCCACCATAACCTATCAATGCTAAGGATCCCCCTACAGAATAAAAATTCCCCCGTATCCAGTTACTGAGGTTTCAGGGCAACTTCAGGCTGGCATAGTTTCACAGAAAAGCATTAAACCAAGGCTTGATCTGACCTTTAGTCTGTACTCAGCAGTTAAAAGAAGCTTTGTCTTATGAGAAACTCAGAATTTAGCATGAAATATATAAGCTTCCAACTTGTTCATTTACAAGGATAGTAATATGAGCTACAAATTGGGAAGCAGTGCAAACTGTATCCTGCCAATTTTATCTTACAGCTTTTGAGTATAATTCTTTTTAATGGTTCTTAAAAAAAGAAACCTCTTTAGGCAAATGAATATCTATGTCCCATGCATACAACAAATGGAAGCACCTGAGGAAAAAAGGTGAGGGGAAATAATGATCACTTAATAAAATGTCTCGATACCCTTGATTTAATAGGTGCTTTTGACATAAATACAGTTCCCAGTTTCCCAATAATCTTCTCACGTTCACATTTTTCATTGAAATGAAATCTAAAATCCGCCGGTTTGCTTTGAGAAGATAGTGTATTAGTGTGGTTTGAGGGTCTGGCTGCAACTCCACTTTCCTATAGGAAAATCTGGACTCAGTCCACTTCCAGAGAAGACTTCACAACTAAAGGCAAATGATATGCTCCATTTAGCTTGCATTGCAGTTTCTCCTCCTTGTAGGTGGGCTCATCTCAATCACTCCAAAGGAAGCAGTGCTGTGCCAAAGGCATTAAAGAAAGTGTGCATTTTTATTCTCTGTTCTTTAGCTTGAAATATTGGTAATTTCTGCTTATTAGAGAACTTATTTTCTATGATGAGCAGTATAGGAAAAAGACATATGTGATGTTGGACCAAAGTAGGAATATAAATCAGTTGATTAATGAAAGTCTTTACCGACCTGACGTGGCACAACAGTGCTCAATAAGGGAGGAGGGGTTGCCTGTGAAAAACAGAAAGATAGGTTTCAAACCTGTAGATCTTTTCATTTAGATTACTAACACCTGATGTTTTAAACTACTGAAAGAAATAAGGTACAAATGTCATCTTCAACCCTGCTTACACTTCTGTTTAAACCATGTTAGCCAGGATTGTGTTCAAACTTTGTTGTGGCCAGTACGGTTTGTCTGGCATGTTTGTCTAGTATGGTTTTCCTGACAAAACTGGTGGAGCCCATTCTGACACTATTTATTTCTGACTAGCTGAATTAGGCTGCAGTTGGTTAGTTGCCATAATTAGTCTATAGGAACTTTAAATAATGAAGAATTGGCTAGGTTGTCTTGGAATAACATGGATCTCAAAATAGCTAGTTTTTGGTGAGTTTTTTTGTTTTTTTTTATAATATAGGATTTCTTATCCACATGGAAAAACTTATTAGAACTGTATTAACAACATCATTTATCCAAACATAGTTCCTGCCATCATGGTTCCAACCACAGTCCAACAGTCTTCTGCTACACATATTTCATTACAGGATGAATATGGAACTTAAGGGACATGATTTGGAATTTTTCTCCTCCATTTCTGCAATATTGACCATTAATTAGAAAAAGGTTTTTTTCTTTACAGTAGAATAAAAGATTTGTCCTGTATCATTTAGTAACCATTTTCTCTTCTTCCTGTATTCTGCTCTCATAGCACATAAGCCAGCAAGGTTTTCTTCTTTGACTTCCCTGCTTGTGTAATATCATTCATGAATTGAAATTCAATTTAGAGTTGTCTGGAGAAGGATTTTTTTTTTTTTTAGCTAACTTCCATTTCCTAATACAGAACTGTGGATCTGCTCCACAGTAGCAGTTTCAAAAACATTGTAGATCTCAAACAACTGGTGATAACTTCTTTTACTCCTATTCTTTAGTGGAGAAAGAAATTAGAGAAATGAAAAGATTTTTACTCCAGCAACATGACATTTTCATGACAAGATGAGAGAAATTCTGTACGGTAGAAATCCATTTGCATATCAAAGCTGAATGTCCTTTGGTGCATCTACACAAGACATTTACTGCACTGTTGACTAACTAACTGCGCAGTAAACATCTCAGTGTCTACACATGTACCCCTATTACAGCACACAAAACTAATAAACTCCACAGCAGGGTAGTACTTGTAAATACTACAGCAATGTAGTACTTGTATTTAGAAATACTACAAATATTATATGCAGCAGCGCACGTACAGACACTGAGCCAGCTGACTGGGGCACAAGGTTGCTTCAGTGCAGGGGCTGCTTGGCAGCTAACCCCACGCTGAAGCACCCTCATTCCCCAGCCAGTCCCTCCACAGCCCATTGAGTCTGGTCAAAGCAGCCCCAGGCTAGCAGGCTGACCCCCCCGAGTCTACTGCCAGCCAGGGCTGTTGTGACCTGGCTCAGGGTACTAGAGTCCAGCCGCACATGTAAACCATGTACCTGGGAGCTTCCTGGGAGCAATAAACTCCAGAGAAATAAGCACTGAGAGCCAAGTGCAGGGAGCAGTTCCCTGCCCTGCCAACCTCCCCTTGCTCCCTCCACTCTGACCCCTCAGCTGAGTTGAGGGGGCAAGGGGAAGCAAGCTGGCAGGTAACAGAATTCAGGTAGCCTCTCCCTAGGTTAGCAGGGCAAAGCTCCTGCTCACTCTTCACACCAGAGTCCCAGGTTTCTGGAGTGGGCAGGGGCTTTGTCCAACTTCTCCATCCCCTCACCTCCTGGGAACTGCAAACAGAGCAGAGCCCTCCCACATACTTCTCACACCAGAGTCCCAGGAGTGAGAAGGTGGAGGTTTACCCTGCTACTCTCTCTGCTCCACTTTCTGAAACTGAAAGTAGAGCAAAGGAGCAGATGCTCCAGATGGGTGGCTTTGCCCCACTTCTCTCTCACAGTGGTTCAGGAAGGAAACATAGTGGTGAGGCAGAGCCTTCAGTCCCTTCCCTGATCCAGGGAAGCACCCAGCTTGGGGAAGGAGCTGAGGGCTATGCCGCAGTGGTCCAGGAAGGAAGAGCCACTGCTCCTTGCTTCTTCCCCAAGCTGGGCACTGTCCTGCTTACAGGTAGGGGCTGTGGGCTTTGCCCCAATGCTCCCTCCCCTCCACACCTAGAGACGCACGGCAAAATGAGGAAGCAGGTCTGGGGCAGGCGTGGGGAGTCTTTCCCAGCTCCCCCCAGGAACCGAGGAAGGGAGCGGTTACCTTCCCCAGATTGGAATCACTCTGGTCTCAGGAAAGCACAAGAGAGAAGGGAAGATGGGGCAGGTGCAGACTGAACATTTGTACTGCTCCCTCTGTAAGAAGGATTTCTGGGAAATTTCCCATAGAAATAAACATCTGTATGCAGCCATATTGTAAACGTTTGTACGCTGATGTTTGCAACAGTTGTTGATGTGTGGTTACAGAAAATTAGTACTATATTTGTTCTTTTTTCTTTTGCATATTTTTCTATCATATATAACAGAAATTCTTTAATTATCTATTGGTTTTGTTCAGAAGACTTAAGCATAGGTCTTTTAGGTTATGTTTGTAAAGGTTTCTACTTGAGAGTTGTTATACCCACCTCCATGCCCCAACCATTTTAACATAAAGATCTGTTTCTAAAGGTAAATGGAAATGCAATGGAATTTGTTCTCCATCTCTGAAGGATCAAAATAAATATGATTGTAATATTTGCACAGCTTACACTTGAATTAAATGAAAATCATTATTCTACTGAACATTTCTTACCATAATGAAGGTTGGGGGAACAGGTGAAAATTCCACTCAAGTCAGTGGAAGTCTTCCCATGTATTTCATGGGCTTTGGTTCCTATGAATATGACCAGAGAGCAGGGGTCAGCAACCTACACCTGTGGGCCATATCTGGCCTGTGGAACCAATATATCTGGCTCATGGATGTGGGATTTGGTGATATTTGGTAGCAGAGGTCTTTGGCAGAAGCTTTTCTGTGCTGCTGTGGGGAAAAGCACCTGCTGCAGGCATTCTTCTCATGGTGCCACAGAGAAATGGCACTAGCGACTGGGTCCTAGTACCTACCCATCCACGTCTGACCTGAAATGGGTCACTCCAGCTCACAACCAGAAATGGTTGATAACTGCTGCCTTAGAGGACTTTCTAGCATGGACTTTCTGTTCTCTAGCATCACTCAATAGACCTACTTAGAGATGCTACTAATGTACCTCCAGATTGGAACCTCTGCCCCTCACAGCCTGCCAGACCTAGAAAACTTTCCCTTGATGTTTTTTCATCTTCCTAAGCCCACCTTCTATGTCCCTACGCAGTCCAGCCCCAGGAACTTTGTTTCTTTCTTGCAAGAGGCTGGGTACGTAATGGAGATGGAGGAGAGATATGGAATTTTGTCTCAGCTGCTGAAAAGAGTCCTCTTAGTACCTGTTGAAAGGACTTCTGGCCTGGAGATACTTCAGTGGTGTCCATAAGAAAAAAGGATTCTTCAAGTCTTATTTCTTCAAGCCCCTCTTCGAGACTTCTCTCTTCTGTAATGCATGCAGGTGGCAAGTTATAGCTCTTAATAAGACTGTCATAGTGGAGGCATTCTTTACAGTGACTTCTCTTGGCATGTCTTGGCTTCTTATTGGAGGAGAAAAAGCTGGATTCTCAAGGAATACCAATGGATTTGGGTGTTGATTTGCTACTTAGCACATATTCTTGTATCCCAGGGATGAAATCTTGAACAAAGGTGCTGCTCATTGCTAGTGGGTGGGTAAATGCACTTCTCTGTCTCCTGCTGTGTACAGTAGGAAGTTACCATAATGCTCTGTCTAGTGTCAGGTCTCAATTTTAAGACTTTCTCCTGACTGCATGTGTTTTTTTCACAGGAGGTTTCAAGATCATCATGCCTACTAGAGGTCTAGAAGATGCAGGTAACATTTACTTATTCTGTAAAAAAAACTAACATGTCTTATTCTCTTTTCACTTTCCTATTCTTTCTCAATTGCTTTCAGTTCACGTTCAGTCCTCCAGCCACAGGAATATAATACATTCCATAAGCTCTGTATTTTCTTGATCCTTCAGCTGATGTGGAAACTTGACTCCTTTTTTTCCTCATCCTTGTATCAGGCTGAAAATATACTATGTTTTGAAAACATGGGAGCTGAGAACCTGCAATTTTTTTTCTTCTGCCTATGCTTGGCAGTGCAAATCATGCCCCTAAGCTCTTTTCTTTATAAATAGAACTGTGGAAACATATTGCACTTCAGCATATCAAGTGCTGTAGCCTGGTTAGACACCATGCAGTTCTAAATTACTTTTAAATCTGACATGTATAAGTTTCCGAAATTGCAGTTTTTAAACTATTACTGTCATAATTCATCTTCAGCCTTCATCTCCAGCATTATTTTCTGACTACAATGTAATGCAGTCGACAGGAAGATGGAGATATGAATTGATATTGCTAGTTTAGCTTATGCTTAAACACTTTCCTTTAAAAATGTAAAATGCATTTTTTTTATTTTTGTAGACCGTCAGGTTAAATTTATTTATAGTAGTTTAATAGGCCTTAAGTATAGTTAGGTTAATGTAAGTTAGATTAAGGGAAGTAGTATAAAAAGGAACTATGTCCCCAATGAGAGAAACTTCTTGAAAGAAGTTCAAGTCAGTTTTAATCAGGTTTAGGATGTCTAATCTTGTTTAAGTATTCAGATCAGTGTGTTCTAGCTTGACCAAAAGAATGACAGAAGAACATCATCTTTCTGACCGTATTTGTGAACATTTCTATTAAGTAGTGTTGTAAGCTTTTACTGAGGAGAGGGATAAAAGAGGGGTCAGTAATCTAAGGATGTAAACAAATGTCACCATTGTGCTTCCATAAAAAAACTATGGCAGCACAAAGTCCAAGCAAACAAAGGTCCATGCCCAAATTTGTGCCCGTGACACAGGTGGTATGATTTTGTGCCTCTGCTTTGTGGTCAATGTCCTTTTGCTTTAAGGCTGGAAAGTTCAGGCAGGCTGAAGCTGCCCATCCAACCACCCCAGGCAGGTACTCCTTCATTTGTAGTTCCCAGGGTATGCAGGATTGGTCCCCCGATGCCCTGGGAAGGCTGGCATCCCTGGGTTCCCTGGTTTGGCAGTCCCTTGACACATGTCAATACTCTGTTGTGGTTCTGGAGCTGAGACTGCCACACAGCTGATAGGAGGCTCCAGCTCCAGGACTGCACAACCTGTGGGTGTCGAATTTGCTCCAGTGTTTTCCTAGGGCTGGGGATGTCAATCTCAGCAGCCTCAGCCCTGGAACTGCAAAAGAGTCAGCTTTCCTCACTTGCAGAGATGCAGTTCAGAGATTCCCTGGGGCAGGTCTCTGCAAGTGGGAAACACATTGCCCATTGTCCCGCAGGATCAGTGGGTAGGACAACAGGTGATACGTTTTGCCCAATGAAGCGGACACATCCTGGCACAGCTGACCCACTTAATTTGGTGACATTTAGTTATACCCTAAGATGTGTTCCTCCTGCATCCTTTACTGAAGTTCTCATCTGAAGATATTCTGATCATCTCATACCTCTTCCAACTTAGCCTTTGGTTTTGGGTAAGATCTTCTTGACAGGTTTGTCGCCTGTTAGGAATTTTAGAATTAGGAAGTCAAGTAGCACTAAGTTATAAGATTCTTGCGTTTACTAAACTGCTACTTGATTGTTGAGTGTATCTAGATATATTTGTGTGATGTGTTATGTGTATTGTCTTCTCCTTTATTTCCTAGCCATATCCATTTGTGCAGAATTTCAATCAAAGTTTGCTGTATGATCACTCCATTAGAAATATTCATTTTGCTTGGCAGAAAGGGGCTGTTTAGCATCAAACTTCTTGACTTTAGCTCCCTTTGGAGCACTGGGGGGGTCAACAATATATACCATTTAAAAATAACTTAAAAAGGGGTAACTTGTGTTTTATCATATAAATTTGTCTTTTATCATATAAGACAATTACGTGGTCTAGTGATTTGAACAGGTTATTGAATTAGAACGCTACATTTTCCAGTGAGATGGTTTTGTGGGCCTCAGTCTTTGTGGATGTCTTTACATGTGCTCCAGGGCTGAGGTGGGGAGGCACTTTAATTAGAGCAGCTCCAAGAGCCACTCTCATGTATTCAGTGTCTCACACTTCAAACTGGTGGCAGGGACACCTTAAAGTTTGTTCGTTGAGCTTTAGTTAAAGCATCCCCACTGACATTTTGAAGTTCAAGGACACTGAATACATGAGATGTGGAGACTGCTGGAGCATGCTGATTTACACGGTCCAGCAGACTCAATTAATCAAATCTGCTCCAATGCGCTGTAATTACAGCACATCAGAGCAGTGTCTCTGCACATCTACAAGCACCCTGTTTGTTCAAGTTGGGACACCTTGAGAGGGCCTGGATTTTATTTAGTACGTGTCTCAGTACTTATTTTAAATTACACCACTTTACAGAGTCTTTGAAGGGGTGAAATGGTAGAATGGTTCAGGCATGTAGCTGTGGATCTAAAGGAGTAATTTCGGGGCACCTATTGTGCTTGTGCCAAATGATACTCCCAGTCAAACCAGCTGTAAATGGGTACCTGGTTGTTCTAGATGGTATGGCAAAAGGCATTGGATGTGATGCTTAGCATATTACTCTGTTGTGTGTCATTAGTACAAAAACTGGCATACCTTACTTAATTCTTCTAGCTCAGCGGGCCACATAAATGCGGGCAGGTCTTTGACCTTTTCTTTTTTGAAGTGGCTTTAGTTGGCTACCCTAAATTACTAGTCACTTTGGAAAATGTAGGCCATAGTTTCACTATCTTCCTTGATGACCATTTCATAGCCATTCATTCTGTCTACTTACAACATGGGGTTTTTGCAGCTTGGTTACAGTCAGGGGTTTAACAGAGCAGGTGGATGCCTAGGGCGATGTTGGCTTTTGGCTGCTGGTGCCACTGGCACAGTTGCACGGCTATGGCAGTATATGTTATTTTTCTGCCCCCTGTGTAAGTTGGTGCCTGAGGCTGCTGTCCCAGTCACTCCACCCTAGTTATGTTACTGATTACTTTTAATTTTCTTTGGAAAAAAAGTATAATTCAAATAAAAATGACTGAAATGTTAGAATATTTTTCATATTTATCACGCTTACTGTTGAGAATTGTAAAACAAATTAAACTATTCATGATGGGGATGCCCTGTTATATTAATCTGTATGTTCTTATTTTTCTCTCTTACAGATTGGTGCATTGTTGAGCAAGGGGTGAAAAGAACTTTTCTCTAGCGGATCAGCGAATATCATTCTGGATCATTCTGCCTCTCAACAATTAGTAACAGTGGAAAATGTTCAAATGCCGTAACAAGTCTTTGCAAATGTTTAATAAACTGTTTGGGAAAGTTCCTGCCATGAACAGAACTGTGTGATAATTAACATTAGCATAGAGACACAAATCTAATGCCTATAGACTACTACGTGGGAAGTTCCAAAGAGAAAGAGAAGTCTGTGAACTTGCAACAGTCCTGGAAACATGGGAGCAACGAAACTTTAAAAAGCACAGCATTGGACACACTCCATGTGTCAGCACAGCTTTCAAGTGAACTAGTACTTAAGACCTTGTGTAACAAAATGGACTCTGGAGACACAGCTATAGGGCAAAAAGCTACCTCAAGGTCTGGAGAAACTGCTAAAGTACCCAGTAGATGGAGGCAAGACGATTCAGCTGTTATTAAGATGAGCACTTTTGGCAACCAAGATGTACAGAGGCAACCACAAATAGATCACGAGCAAATTAGAAACACTGCATCAGCACAACTTTTTAGTTCTGGGAAACTGGTATCAAGTGAAGCTGCACAGCAAGTCACAGAGGAGCAATATCCACAGCATCGGCCAAGTCCCTACTCATGTCAGCATTCACTTTCTTTTCCACAGCATTCATTGCCACAAGGGTACTTGCACAACATAAAGCCACATCAGAGCTTGGAAAGCCACACATGGCAGTTTCCTGGCCACTTGCAGTCTGTTGCCTCAGAAGACTTATTTCCTTTTCATATTCATGGCCATAGTGGAGGTTTCTCTAGAAAGAAGATTTCAAGTTTGAACCCTGCTTATAGCCAATATTCACAGAAATCAGTAGAACAATCAGAAGATGCTCACAAAAAAGAGCACAAACCCAAAAAACCTGGCAAATACATTTGTCCTTACTGTAACAGGGCTTGTGCCAAACCTAGTGTACTTAAAAAACATATTAGATCCCACACTGGGGAACGGCCATACCCTTGTGTTCCTTGCGGTTTCTCTTTTAAGACAAAGAGCAATTTGTACAAGCACAGGAAATCACATGCCCATGCAATTAAAGCAGGCTTAGTACCTTTCACAGAGTCAACTGTATCTAAGTTGGACCTGGATGCCAGTTTTATTGATGTGGAGCCGGAAATACATTCAGATTGTGAGCAGAGCACAGACACTGATGAGGAGGCCTTGCTTGTTGAAGGTTCTGACAAACTGAGCCCAGTACCCCCAGTCCCACTGGACCTTGCTGCCCGAGGTAGCTTTCACTCCTCCATGGAAGAATCATTGAGCAGCCCCATGAAGGTTCCCATTTTGATTATCCCTAAAAGTGGGATTCAGGTACCCAGTGAAAGTTCCCCATATGTCCGGTCAGACATGTTGCAAAACCCAGCCTTATGTACCAGGTCTGATGACTCTCATACCGTTAAACAGCGACTTGCACTAAGACTTTCAGAGAAAAAGGGACAAGATTCTGAGCAGTCCTTGAATCTTTTGAGCCCACATAGCAAAGGAAGCACTGATTCTGGTTACTTTTCTCGCTCAGAAAGTGCAGAGCAGCAAGTAAGCCCTCCAAATACTAATGCAAAGTCTTATGAAGAAATAATCTTTGGGAAGTTCTATAGGATTAATCAAAGGACAGCACTAACAGTAGCAACCAGCAATCAAGAACATAGTTTAATGGGTAGAAAGGGCAAAGCAGAGCCATTACCTCTTGGAAGCAACAGGTTAGACATCAAGATGCTTGAAGAACATATTTCTCAGCTGCCTCCAAATAAAGAAGAGCTCCTTGATCCTAGTCAACTCAGCACTATTAAATCTAACCAGGTCTTTGGTGTCAGCAACACAGAATCCAAACAATCTCAGACTACGACATCATCTATTAAAAGTGAAGCAACCCTGTACCCAGTAAGCCAGCAGGCTGGCACCCCTGGGCTACTAGAACCCCCTGTAGATGCTTCTCCACTTATTAGAAGCAACTCCATGCCAACCT
The DNA here is from genome assembly GCF_030867095.1 of Alligator mississippiensis. NCBI lineage: Eukaryota > Metazoa > Chordata > Crocodylia > Alligatoridae > Alligator > Alligator mississippiensis. Next base: position 123,300,926 of record NC_081824.1, on the reverse strand, counting down.
CTTCTGCAACCAATTTAAGTATTCCCCCTTCTTTGAGAGGAAGCCATTCATTTGATGAGAGAATGACAGGTTCAGACGATGTATTTTACCCTGGGACAGTAGGGATATCCCATCAACGGATGTTAAGAAGACAGGCTGCATTTGAACTACCCTCTGTGCAGGAGGGGCACTCAGATGCAGATTACCATGGAAGAGCAGGAAAAAATATCATTGTTGCTTCCAGCAGATTGACAGTAGGAGAAAAAGGACCATCCTTAAAAGAGAAGAAGTTGACATCCGGGGAGAAGACCTTCTATGACTATGACACTTGTGGAAAGCATTACAGAAAATGGGAAGAATTTGAAGCTCAGAAGCAGAGCTATCGAGACTCACCAACTTTGGGAGGAATAAAGCAAGGAGGAGATTATTTTGTTGATTCACTTGGACAGTCTCAGGTCATGCCATCCATATATGGAACCACATTTGAAAACCGAAAACGCAGAAAAGAGAAGAGTGTAGGTGATGAAGAAGATATTCCTATGCTTTGCAGCAGTTCTACTGGCATTTCAGTGGGAATGCAGCCTTCAGATTATGATCCCAAACTCCAAATGCAGGAAGTGTCAAGAAGCGGATATGTCCTTCAAGGTCTTGACAGTGCTGTGCATTGTCACTCAGATCGTTTTGAAATTGGTAGACCTCACCTACAGTCAGGAAGCCCAGCAGCTTCCCTAGAAGAACCATCTTTACCCACAGAACAAGAAAAGTGTACAGAATCACTGAACAGGAAACTGCCTGGAAATGTCATCTCTGTCATTCAGCACACAAATTCCTTGAGCAGGCCAAACTCATTTGAGAGGTCTGAATCTACAGAACACATTGCTTGCCAACAGGATAAGACCTATTCACCATCTGAAGCATGTGAGAGTGAGATTTCTGAGTCCCCAATGAGCCCGGATCGGGTTCCACAAACAGAAAATGTTGACAGTAAGCCTTCTCCAACCCAGCAAACTCAGCCATGTCATATGCAGCCCAGACTGGTCCGCCAACATAATATACAGGTACCTGAGATTCGCGTCACAGAGGAGCCAGATAAGCCCGAGAAAGAGAAAGAGGCTCAGAGTAAAGAGCAGGAAAGACCTACTGAAGAATTCCAGTGGCCACAGAGAAGTGAAACACTTTCTCAACTCCCAGCAGAAAAGCTCCCACCCAAGAAGAAACGCTTACGACTTGCTGATATGGAACACTCCTCTGGAGAATCCAGCTTTGAATCCACAGGCACTAGCCTGTCTCGGAGTCCCAGCCAAGAAAGTAATTTATCCCACAGTTCAAGTTTTTCAATGTCTTTCGAAAGGGAAGAAAATATTAAATTCATCACGCCTTCCAAGCAGGAAGAGTTTGGAAAACAGTCCGAGTTTTTAACTGTTCCAGCTGGTGCTTACTCACTTTCCGTCCCTGGCCATCACCATCAGAAAGAAATGAGACGTTGCTCATCTGAACAGATGCCATGTCCTCACACTGCTGAAATCCCAGAAATCCGAAGTAAATCCTTTGATTATGGGAATCTGTCTCATGCTTCTGCAGCAGGGGCACCTTCAACAGCGTTATCTCCCTCACGAGAAAGGAAGAAATGCTTTCTGGTTCGCCAGGCATCTTTTAGTGGTTTCCCAGAGATTTCCCAGACTGATCAAAGCGTGGAACAAAATATAAAGCAAGAGCAGATGGAACACATGCATGCTGGTCTTCGGTCCTCCCAAGTTGCTTGGCATCATCCCCCCTCCTCTATGCTTCAGCCCATTCAGTCAGATGACTCTGGAAAGCAGGCTGTTGGCTCTTGTGCACAATTTAGCAATAGTTCATCCCACCTTGCCCAGCAACAGGCCATCCTCGCAGACAGTCAGGAAATGTTAAGGAATCCCTTGATCCAACAAGCACCTTATATTCCAAGCAAACATCCCGCAGAGCAGCAGCACTTATTTGCACATCAAGAAAAGGTTCCATTTCCCACCCTTCACAACACCTTGTTTCAGTTTCCATATCCTGCTGTCTGCATGGTTCACTTACCATCTCAACCCCCTCTCTTGTGGCAGTCATCAGAACCATTGCAGAGACACTTCCAACATCATTTTGTACAACAGCTCCAGAAATCCTATGTCAAACCACCTTTCCAAACAGAAGTTTCTCCTGGCTATCATCTGGAGCATGCTCAAGAGCATATTGGAAAGAAACCTGCTGATTATATACATGCTAAAGAGCAAACATACCAGCATTACTCAGGAACATCTGGACAGTATTCAAAAAATACTCTTGCTAAGTACCAGCCAGACCATAGGATTAAATCAGCAGACACCTCCTCTGAGCAACATCTTCAGACAGGTTTTGACTCCTCAAATGATGGATCTGTACAGTCTTTACCAGGAACAGTTGTTCCTGTCAGGATTCAGACCCACGTGCCATCTTATGGTAGTGTCATGTATACAAGTATTTCCCAGGTCCTTGCACAGAGCAACAGCCCTGCTATTGTCATTTGCAAAGTCGATGAGACTGTTTCTCAAAGAACATTAGCAACAAATGCTGCCATGCAAGGAATTGGATTCAACATAGCCCAGATGTTAGGTCAGCATGGAGGGTTAGAAAAATATCCTTTGTGGAAAGTACCACAGACTCTACCACTTGGCTTGGAATCCTCCATCCCGCTGTGTTTGACTTCAAGTTCTGACACTGCCTCTAACTTGGGAGGAAGCAAACGAATGCTTTCGCCGGCAAGCAGCTTGGAGCTCTTTATGGAGACTAAACAGCAAAAAAGGGTCAAAGAAGAAAAAATGTATGGACAGATTGTTGAGGAACTGAGTGCAGTAGAGTTAACTAATTCTGATATAAAGAAGGATTTTCCCAGACCACAAAAGCCTCAGCTAGTTAGGCAGAGCTGTGCTACTGAGCCAAAAGAAAATCTGCCATCCAGGTCGTCCTCTTTACCACTATCGTCCTCATCATCTCAAGATTTCCAGTCTGTCAGCTTGCCAACAGGTGATGCTTTCCCGCTGGGCAGGGAAAAGATTTCCAGTTTTGATTCAGCATCACCAGGGCAAAAGTCCAGTGGCCCTTCCGAAGGAAGAGAGTCACCAGAAGAGCTGGATGTGGATGAAACAGCATCAGATATGAGTATGAGCCCGCAGAGGTCTATGTTGCCATTAGGAGACATTCAGACAGAAGACCAACTGAAGCAGCAGAAATTGCCTTTCGGGATGTTGGTTCAGATGGCATCCAGTCCCAGTGGGAAAGCAACAGGCTCAACCATCCTCCTAACAGATGTAGCAGATTTCCAGCACATCTTTCAGTTCCCTAGTCTACGCACTACTACTACTGTGAGCTGGTGTTTCTTAAACTATACAAAACCCAATTACATCCAACAAGCAACCCTTAAATCTTCTGTGTATGCATCGTGGTGCATTAGTTCATGTAACCCAAACCCATCAGGGTTAAGTACGAAGACCACTCTAGCACTTCTAAGGTCCAAGCAGAAAAACACCACAGAAATTTACACTTTAGCTGCTATGCATAGACCTGGAGCTGGTAAACTGACATCGTCAAGTGCATGGAAACAGTTTGCTCAGGTAAGCAGCAAGTTAAAAAGCACCATTAGCTGAGACTTTGCACGTCACAGAAAATTGTAATAAATTATGAGGAATGAATGAATGCATTTATGATATTTCCTATTGAGAAATAAAAATGTGTGCCAAGTCTGGAGTCACTGCATTTCACCCTTTACTCTGTCATTTTTATCATACTCTGAATCAGCTGTTAAAGGTAAAAGAAAAGGAAAAGACTTGAGGACCTTATTTCCCATGGATCAAGAATCAATGTTGTTAACTAGTTTTTAAGTTGCCTTTTTTAAGTGATACACACTGATATCAAATGTAGTTACCTGGGTAAGGAGTGAATGGAAATAGACTAAGGACCTACAGATTTGGACCTTTGATGTCACCCAAAAACTGAGGCCTCCTTTCTGGGTGAGCATGAAGAAGTATAGTTAAGAGAAATACTACAAGCCTATATGATCTGGTGAATAAGGATTTCCTATTTCCAATTTTCAGGGAATTTATTGAGGCATGAAATGGAGTTGCTTCTACTGTGTCACCGGATCAAGCCCCTATAAAAATGTGTCTGTGTTACCCTTTCAGCAGTCCTCACCAGACATAAAGGGCCAAATGAATTGGCTTCATAGATTAATATCCAAGCGCAGGTCTGACTTGGATTCAGCATTCAAACTTTTGAAATGAAGCATACACTTGTTCTGTGTTCTGGGCAGTAACACCACTCATTGATTTTATTCTGCAGGTGAAACATGAACCATTCTTCTTGTTTGGCAGCAAACTTGAAAAGAAAGTAGTGGGGAATATTATCAAAGAGAGAGTAAAAGGAGAAAGCCATGGAGATAAAGACATTGCGTCCAAACAAACTGAACCGATACGAATTAAAATCTTTGAAGGAGGGTAAGAAAATGCAACTGGAAATATTAACCCTAGCTGATCATTAGTGAGTAAACAGATTTGAACCTGGACATGAATTAATTAAAGAAGTAAACAACCTTTTCTATTCAGGCCATGTTCTGTAGCTTCCAGTGGGTCCTTTTTTGTGTATGTGTTAGTCCTATAGCAAGTAACTGGTAAATGGAGGAGTCTATGGACTTATTTTCAGCTCAACTTTGCAAAGACAAAGGATATCTACTTGCATAGATATGACTCTAAACTGCTACTTCCTTCATTAGGGTACAGAAAAGGGTAGCTGGGTAAAATGTATTTATATATATATATATATATATATATATATATATATATATATATATAAATAAATATAAAAATAAATATATATATATTCCCACGCCCCAGGCAATTACATTGTATTTAATGGCTTCCATGTGGGTATTTTTCTATTATTAAATGCTGCATTGTCTGCAAGCCTTAAGAAGGGAACTTATACTTATTCTTATAATATTTAATTATTTATCAAATGTTTATTTCAGGCATACATTCTTGCATGGTAATAACAATTCTGGTATGACAGTTTAGCTGGAAGGACTGTAAATTTAAAAACAGAGATTAATCTAAGGCCAGCTTTAATTGAAATATACTATTCCTTAATTAATTAAAACCAAGCAAACAAGTTGAAAAAAACAGACAAAAGGTCCATCACTGTAGTTTTTGGATTCATGGTATATCTAGCTTCTTACAAAAGCATATTCAAAATATTATTTATTGTCAGTTATATTTCAGTGCATGCAGAACTACTTTGTTTTGTATTGTGACATTTAGAAATTATACTGTCCCTAAGCTGGTATTTAGTGCAGAATATCCTCTTACCCAACCAGGTAGTTCTGTTCATACTTGTCAGGCCCAATGTCTCTTACCACCATGTAGCAGTGTCTAGACCAATAAGGACTTAGGTGTAAGGAAGAAAAGAGACTGTTGAATACATCTTTCATTTTTTACCCATTAAAAACTTATTCTCCCTTTCATTAAAATGACAGTGTGTGTGCTTTCCTTGTGGGGAGTCTCAATCAAACAGACTTTGATATTTCTCCTATAACCTGCAGCTGAAAGGGGGCATAACCTGCCTCATTTAAAAAACTGAAAATGTCATCTTTGAGATTGTTCCAGGTTCTGCCAGCCCAGGAATCCCTCATCCTGGGTGTCCTCTGTGGTAGTTCATTCTGCTACTAGTCCAGCCAGTAAACTGGCTACAAAAGAAATTTTCCAGTGACCCACATTCAGAGGTGAGTCTAAGTTTACAAGAAATCTAAAGTACTGTTTCTTAAACTCATACCCACTTACAAGTGTATAACTCACCCAAGCTTCCCTTACACATCATCTCTGAATTTGGATCACCCATCTTCAACAGATCTAAGCTGATTCAATTTGCATGCTAAGTGGCCACACTGGTAAAAGCTGCCATATTGCGTGAGACCAAGGGTCCAGCTACCCCAGTATCCAGTAGCAAGTAGCAGATGCTGTACAGGAAGAGTGTGTCTACATGTGATGCTACATCACTGTAGCAATCCGCTATGGCGATGTAGCGTCCACGGGTGTCTACATGTGACCAGCAGCTACTTTGCTGTAGCAATGTGCTCCCGCATTACAGCGTGTTGCTACGAAAAAGTGGCTGCTAAAAATAACTGTGCGCCACATGTACGGTGCAGTACGTGCTGTTACTGCATCATGATTTAGTACTTCCAAATGGAAGTACTAAATCACGGTGTGGTAACAATGTCACCATAGCGACACGTGTAGACACACCTGAAGAGTATAAAATATAGAGCATATGTTGAGTGATCATTCCCTGTCAAACCTCCCAGCTACCAGCAACAGTAGTGTTAGGGCTATCCTGAGCTTGAGTTTCCAAAAAGAGAATAGCAAGGAAAGCAAATAATGTGAAAGTTTAAATAGATTAAAGCTAAAGGAGCTTGCCCTATGGAGCCTGTCCTTACCTTTTAGCACCTTCCCTGGGAAATTTGGTATATTAATTACAACTTCCTTAAACACTAATAAAGGCTGAGGGATTATGAGTGTAAAGAAGCATAATTTACATCATCCTACATATCATCAAGAAAGAATCTAGAAATCCCCGTATGTGTAGATTTAATGCTGGGCTTTAATAAACATAGATGAAGGCACTGCTGTTCTCTTCTCAGCTTGTGGTGTGTTGTCACCTTACACAGTTTCCCTGATAGAAATATTGTACCTCCATGGCTGCGGTGTGCAGGGTAGTGATTCTGTTGTGGAAGTGTGTCTTCCTTTTAGATCCATTTCAGAAGAGTACCATTTTATATAAGAGTGGTATTGTTCATGGAAGGGTAGATTGATTTCTTTTACTAGCTTGGTTATTTTTTAAACAGATGTCATATTCTCTCTTTGTCATCACTTAGCTCACTGTTAGTTTTTGTCTTCATTGTAATGGAATCACCCTTCTGGCAGGTTTTGTTTTATGATTCACAGAAGCTTGTGTACAGTATATGTATTCTTTTGTGCAAGCTCACTCTTTGCAGGTTTCTTCTGTTGTATTGTATTGTGTTGTATTGTGTTCTGTTCTATTCTATTGTATTCTACTGTATTGTATTGTATACCATATAAGTATTTTCACTACTTTCTTCATCGGAGCATCTGAGCTGCCTCCTGTAGTGCATTAACCGGTGTGATTAACATCTGTCACGTGTTTGTTTTCTTGTCCTCTCAGAGGGAGAGAAGCATGTACAGTGAAGTGCCATATTTCAGGAAGGAATTTTGTTTGTTTGCTTGCTCTGGATTTTGTTTTTGTTTAATTGGTTTTATTTTTTTCTTTCATAATGTATTTCTGTTAGAGACGGCAGTACCAAAGAAATGCTCTGTGCACTTGTAGCAGTAGAAGTGTGTAGCAGTAGATCTGTGATAGTCCTAGGGGCATTCAAGCACCATTTCAAACTGGCCACTGCGGGAGTTTTCTCTCCTGCTTTACCCTTCTTGTGTAGATGTTTATTTGCCCAGAAGAGCATGGTTATCATATTCCAGGGGGACGAAAAGTTGGGTGTGGGTTCAGTGAGACAATGAAGTGACAGAATGAGCAGCACTTAGCAGAAAACTAGATGTCACAACACATCATTTACCTCACCAATGCCAGTCAGGAGTTATTTGTAGGCATCATAGCAGAGAGGTTTGAAGGAGGGAACTAACAGTTACATTATTGGTACTGACAGGTAGCTTGATTCAAATTAAGTTCTTTGAATAGTAAAATCTGATTTCCATCATTGTTGACTACAGCACTCCAGGAGGATTTGAAGTGATATTACCCTAAGAAAATCAGCAATTTAATGTCCTCTTGTCTGTGTTCTACATCCCGCATTTCAGTTAGTTACTTATAGTGTACAGTGAAAGTAGGCTAGGGACGGGATGGACAAAACCTGGTAGCTCTGGAAACATCTTGCTGCTTGATGACATTACCAGATTGTAATGAGGGCTCATGGCTTGTTTATTTGCTCTTCTGTGTATGTTAGTGATAGGGTTGACTTGGAAACCAACAGTAAAGTGACATTTTGGAGTGGAGCCACCTAGCTCTGGGATTGGTAATGCCTTTTAACGTTACAGCATTGGCCCAAATCCAGCCCAGATCAGTAATAACCCCAGTTATGTTGTGACTGTGGTGGCAAAGGTGAAATGGGCTAGTGATGACTGAGGGTCAGATATGAGTCAATCACAATAGCTAACACTTCCAAACAGGGAAAGTCTTCACTCTAGGGCCAGCATGCTCTCTGATGCTCAAGGATTAATTTTCACCCAGTCTCAATGCCAAATTTCTACATTTAACTTTTATTACTGAGGCATAGCCCCCTAGCACCTCCATCAATAGGCACTTAATATAGAAGTGACACAGAAGATGATCCCGCCCTGCAGAGATTAGCTGCCTGTATGTCAGACAGGGTATAATAGATGGCAAAAAACAGAGGGACAAGGTTGGGGTTAGTGAAAAGATGGAATAACAAATTGAGAAGAGATTAGCAGAAAAATAGATATCACAATGCATTTTTAGCAGTCTGAAGTGATTTATAAATATCAAAGTAGGGTAGTTTTGAAGGAGAGAATTAGTAGAGGATAAGGTGAGGGCTTTACACATTTTGATAGAGTTTTTCCTGTGCATGGATATAGCATGTAAACAAGTGGACATGCAAGTGATCAAGGCTTCCACTACTTACAGTGAAAGTGAGAGTCAACAGCATGGCAGTCTAGTATATTTTATAGATAGAGCAAGGCTAAGTGACAAATAGCTTATAAAGGTAAAAAGCTTGTGCTAGGTGAGGTGAGGTGAGAAGGGAAGGCCTGTGGAGGAATACAGAATAGAGTGTATTATGGTAGGAACAGTGAGGCAGGAAATTGGGTTTTGAAGGGACTTAGAAAAGGTAGTGTTGCTGGTCAGTCAAGACAAGACAACAGTAATCAAGATGAAGAGGGTCTGAACAAGAGCCCTGGGAGCCTGGGCAGGCAGGACAAACTGAGACTTTGAATTGCTGTATAGATAGAAGATGTAGGACGTGGGTATATGTGGGTTGAGAGAGATAAGGCTGAGTCAAAGATGAGGCCCAGATCACAGAGTGGCAATTCCTATTGTAACAGGGAACTGGGAGAAGAGGAGAAAGTTTTAGGGCTGGTGAGGAGAGATAAAAAACTCCTCTACAGTTGTTTGATTAGCAATATATGAATTTGGGCACTCAGTTTCAGGCATCCAAGTGTGAAAACTGAGTCTGCATTTTTAATGGAAAATAGGACAGAGATGAGCAGGGAAGAAAATTTTGTATACGCTAAGGATATTAGACCCGCTGTCATGAGCCACTGATCATATGAAAACTAAAGTTTGGCTGAGATAAATACATTTTGAAAAAGTTTCATCTCTATAACCTCTTCCTGCTCCTTGACAATCTGCCACCATGTTAGAATACTTTTTCAGGCTAAGCCTTATTATTTCTTAAGTGTGGAGACAGTATCATGTGAGAAATTTCTACAGTGTCACTGATTTCAGTGAGGATGGTGGGTATTCTGCACTTCTCGAGAGAAGAGCAGCAGAGGCAAGGGGCTGGGTTAATTATTATTTCTCAGTTCTCCTTCCTGTTTGGTGATACTCATCAGTGTTCAAAATGTCCACACCACTTGACTGTCACCCTCAAGATAGCCCTTGTTCAAGTTCTTCAGACCCATACTGTCTTCCACGTGTCACAACTGATCCATCATGACAATCAGGGAAGTGTGCAACTTTGCAGATCTCATTTATTGTCTAGCAGTGAAAGACAGTGTGAGCAACTAAGAGTGCAACCAAGTGCTATCTTTAATGTAGGGTTGGTGACAAGCACATTTAGCAATATATTTGCTAATTATACATCTTGATTTGAAATATTCAGTGTTATTGCAAGAAGTAGATGCCTTCATCAGCTTGGGACACTGTAGTTAGAGAGTTCTTTGTTGTGCTTATATCTGCATAGAAGGTATGTCATCTGCCTCTTATCAAGGTATATTACTCTGGTATCTGAACCTCTGCTCTCAAGCTGTTAAACAATAACCAAGACACGCAAATGGGTATAAACTACTGTGTTTCCTGAAAAATAAGCATGGCCCCCAGCATTCCTAGATTCCACTGGTTTCAGTGGATACTTTGGGCATGGAGTAGAACTGGGATATTAAGGTCTATTAAGGTACTCTGTATTTATATGTATGACTTGGGGGCTATGTAATGTCAATGCCTGCCCTCTTCCAACAGGTATAAATCAAATGAGGATTATGTATATGTTAGAGGCCGTGGACGTGGAAAGTACATCTGTGAAGAATGTGGGATTCGCTGCAAAAAACCAAGCATGCTCAAAAAACATATCCGCACTCATACTGATGTACGGCCTTACGTGTGCAAGCTGTGTAATTTTGCCTTCAAAACTAAAGGTAGGTGACCCTTTCTGCTCAGAAACAAGTCTGTTTTCTTTTGTGCATTCATCTCTTCAAAGAGAAATCTTTCATCAAAATGAAATGGTTTTGTTTGTGAACATGGAACTGCACAAAATACATTTTTTCCTTGTATCTCAGTGATATGAGACTTATGTGAGACTGTGAGACTCCTTGTATAGCTTAATTAAGAGCTATAGGCTCCTATCCAGCCCATCTGGCTGCAGAGAAAATGTAGTGGCATAAGATCTTCTCTTGCAAATATTACCTTATGCTAAAAATGTTGCATAGTGAAAAATTGAATTGCAGTAATACACAAATACTATGGGGAATATACACTTGTAGTGGCATAGTGCAGAAGCAGAGCATCATCTGCAAGGAAAGCATGCCTTCATGGTCTTGACAGTGGGTCAGTTTCAAATTTATAAATAATGTACAGCTCCCAGGTGGGCCACTCCATCCATGGCTGCATTAATTATGAATAGAGATCTGATAGCTTGTGTTCACATGTATTTATCAGCACTGAAAAAAAGCTTCCATTTGTCACCCTGAGGCCATGGATAATGATATTCATTGGAATTAGGATTTGCCTTGAAACGATCTCTCTAAAAAAATCAATTTCTTTACCAGCATTTTTCATGCAGTATGGCTCTGGTGTGTCTTATAAAGCCTTTTCTCAGCATCGCTTTGATACTGGTGAAAAAAAGTATATGAGGTCAAATCTTGCTCCCAGTGCACACCCTGAGGGCTGCGCACAGAGAATATCCCCAGGATGACAGAAGGAATCTCTTCTTCTCTTCACTCAGTACCAGTCCAGTTCTGTGACTACTACTGAAGCCTTAAGGTAGTAGTAGTTTCTCTGGCTTCAGCACTTGTCTCCTGAAATAGCTAAAAACAGTTCCTGGATATTAACAGATCCAGGAACCTTGCCCCTTCAGCCACATCTTCCAAAATCTGCTCCATCACCCCCCAAGCACAGGGAGACCCAGTGAAGCACAGAGCTGTGTTGCAAAGGGGATGAATGTCCATCATCCCTCACCCTATGCAACAGCAATCAGTGTCCCTGACAAGGACTTTTCACAATTGCTCTGATGGGCTGTATGCCATATATTCTTCAGTGCATTGACAAGTCAAACAGGAATGATTCATTCATAGCCTGGTTTTGGTACAATACAGTAATGTTTGGGATCAGAGCATTGGGATTCTCAGTTATTTCCTCCTGAAATAAATTGTGTCTCGTGACTAAAGGGCAGGAGAAGGAGGCAGGATTTCTGGATTCTGTCTCCTGCTTTGTCACTTCCTCACCAGGTGGTTTTGGGAAAGTCAGAGGGATTTGAAGGAAGATTGTGGATTTATAGAGGTGTTCTGAGTGGGCATATTCCATGCATCAGAGGTAGCATGGAAGTAAATGTGAAATTGCTTGTGGAAGAAGTGGTCATAGAGAGAGCTGAGGCTGGCATCACTGGCAGAGAATCTGAACTGGAACGTGATGTGCTATTGCACAAGAGTGAATGAGAAGGAAAGTTAAGTTAGACTGACTTTTAAAGAAAGTACAAGAAGAGTGTAACTGGGTGTTTACTGCTAGTTGTCAGCTCTCGGGACTATTGTTCCTGTTGGCTGAAGATGGTTGGCCCCAGATCCCCAGCGGTGCTTAGGTCTCACAATGCCCAACACATACTGTATTTCCTTGAATCCAAGATGAGGTTTTTTTCCCCCACATTTAACATAGGAAAAAAGCTCCTTGTCTTGGGTTTGTGTATGAGGCAGTGGGGAGGGGGGAGGCAGATGGTCTGGTTTTGGCTTTGACTTGGGGGGAGGGCAGGGGGCAGAAAGGAGGGAACTTCAGAAGTCTGTAGTCTAGTGTAGGGCTGGCCAACCTGTCGGATGTGCTGCAAGTGGCACGGGCAGTCTCTGTGTATGGCAGGTGGCAGAATAGGGACAGGAAAGACAGTACAGTGGTGGATAGGGCAGGAAACAGAAAGCAGAGTACCTGATTGGGCATGAATGGGATCAGTGTGGCACTCAGGGAGGGTATGGGGCTAATTTATGGCATACCACCCAAAATGATTGGCCCCCACTAGTCTAGTGTTTGGTCAATCTCCAGGGGCATGGGACATCCTCTTTCAAAGCCCTGCTGTGCTGGGTTCAAGTACAGAGCAAGGATCTCAGCCTGAGTCTCCCACATCCTAGCTGTGCACCCTAAGCACCAGAGGGGCACTTCAGGGTTGGGGAAGGGTATGTATGGACAGTGCGCCAGCATAATAAAAGTTTCTGTCTAGCCATTTTTTATGCACTCCACCTAGCTCAGATGTCCTGTGAATTCACCTACAGGATAAGTCCTTGCTAGTGAAAATGGTTGTGATGGTGTGGGGGAGACGGGGAAGGGGAAAAGGGAGGCATACAGTTTAAAAATCCTGCTTCAGAGTTGGGGCTCTGAGCTCTGAATGTCCAGTTAGCTGTGCAGTGATGTCATTGTTTAGCTGGATTTCATGTACCTGCAGGTGAAAACTAAGGGGTAGGTGGCAGCTGAACAGTAATTTTAAGGATGTCACTGGTGTCTGCATAGTGGATTTTGCCCATATTGGGCGCGTCCAGATGAGTGTGCATGGGCATCTTGCAGCATCTCTCAGGGCTTTGAGACGCTGCAAGAGGCATGTGTAGGAATGAGATATCCAGGGGTAAAAAAAAAATGCAGTGAAAAAAGTGGGGCAAGGCATGGTCCCGGACTATGTCTTGTTGCAACTGGAGGCTGGGTCCTCCACAGAGATGCTCTGGTAGTAGCCAGAGCATCTCTATAGATTCATAGATTCATAGATGTTAGGGTCGGAAGGGACCTCAATAGATCATCGAGTCCGACCCCCTGCATAAGCAGGGTCTAGATGACCCCAGCTAGATGCTCATCTAACCTCCTCTTGAAGACCCCCAGGGTAGGGGAGAGCACCACCTCCCTTGGGAGCCCATTCCAGACCCTGGCCACTTGAACTGTGAAGAAGTTCTTCCTAATGTCCAGTCTAAATCTGCTCTCTGCTAGCTTGTGGCCATTATTTCTTGTAATCCCCGGGGGCGCCTTGGTGAATAAATACTCACCAATTCCCTTCTGTGCCCCTGTGATGAACTTATAGGCAGCCATAAGGTCGCCTCTCAACCTTCTCTTGCGGAGGCTGAAAAGGTCCAGTTTCTCTAGTCTCTCCTCGTAGGGCTTGGTCTGCAGGCCCTTGACCATACGAGTGGCCCTTCTCTGGACCCTCTCCAGTTTATCTGCATCCCTCTTGAATTGCGGCGCCCAGAATTGCACGCAGTACTCCAACTGCGGTCTGACCAGCGACCGATAGAGGGGAAGTATCACCTCCTTGGACCTATTTGTCATGCATCTGCTGATGCACGATAAAGTGCCATTGGCTTTTTTGATGGCTTCGTCACACTGCCGACTCACGTTCATCTTGGAATCCACTAGGACTCCAAGATCCCTTTCCACTTCCGTGCCACCCAGCAGGTCATTCCCTAGGCTGTAGGTGTGCTGGACATTTTTCCTCCCTAGGTGCAGCACTTTGCATTTCTCCTTGTTGAATTGCATTCTGTTGTTTTCTGCCCACTTGTCCAACCTGTCCAGGTCTGCTTGCAGCTGTTCCCTGCCCTCCGGCGTGTCTACATCTCCCCATAGCTTTGTGTCATCTGCAAACTTGGACAGAGTACATTTGATTCCCTCGTCCAAGTCGCTGATGAAGACATTAAAGAGTATCGGTCAAAGGACTGAACCCTGCGGGACCCCACTGCCCACACCCTTCCAGGTTGAAACCGACCCATCCACCACGACTCTCTGGGTGCGACCCTCCAGCCAATTCGCCACCCACCGGACTGTGTAGTCATCCAAGTCACAGCCTCTTAACTTGTTCACCAGTATGGGGTGGGATACCGTATCAAAGGCCTTCCTGAATTCTAAGTATACGACATCCACCCCTCCTCCTGTGTCCAGGCTATGCTTGACTCTCACCCTGGTGCTGAAGCACACTCCCTGCCTGTGCAGGGCACACAGCGTGCCGGCCACAGGGAGCTGGACCCAGGCTCCAGTGCTGATAATTAGGGGGTGTGGGGGGCTGGAGGAGGGGGGAGGGGACCATGGGGGGAGACCACCGCTGGCCCCGCACACTCCCCCAGGCCCCTGATCCCTGCCCCATCTAGACCTATCCCCCACCTGGTCCCTGAGCCCTCCCATCACTGTCTCACCCAGCCCCATCCGCCTGAGCCCCCCATGATCGCTGACCCCCCACCCCAGCATCCTGGCAAGTAACCGCCCCCAAACCCCCACCCTTGCACTCACCGGCACTAGTAGCTGCCATTGGGGTCACTGGGCTGCCCCCCCAGCACAGGACTGGGCAACAGTCCCAGCGGCCTCATCCCAGGCCCTGCTGTTCCCCGCTGCTCCATGATGCGTGGGAGGTGGGGGGCTTTGCCAGGAGGCCCCAGAGCCCCCCACAGCCCCCGCTTCTGGGGTGAGTAGAGCCTTTTTGTTTTCTTTGTCTTTTGAAGTGCCGGAGGCTGGGGTGGGGCGGCGGGGGCAGCTATCTGGGGCTGGGGGTGCAAGCAGGGGTTGGGGCTGGGGGGAGCAGCCCTTGGGGGGTGGGGGGGCTGCAGGAGCCAGAGGGGGATGGGGCCAGGTGGGGCAGCAATTTGGGGGGTAGGAGGAGCAAGCAGGGGTGGGGCATGTGGGCCCTGCAGGGAGGGGGTGGTAGCCCCTGTGGGGGCCATTTGGGCCCTGTTGGGGGGTGGTGGCCCCTGTTGGGGGACTGTAACCCCTGGGGGGAGGGGGGGCTTTAGCTCCTGTGGGAGGGCTGTCGCCTCTGTGGGTGGCAAGAAAACATATAGGTATTTAGAATTCACTTTATTATGATGGTAGAGACAGTGGTAGGCTTCCAAATTGCTTTAACACTGTAGATATATCAATAAAACATTGCCCAACTGATTGCTGTCTGTCTCTCCCTCTCTCCCTCTATATATAGTGGTCTTTTGGTTTAATTGTGGAGGAACATGGATTTGGGGGTGTTTTACAGAGTGACTTTCAGTTTTCCAATAGGCAACACCAGAATTCCTGCTAGGGAGGCCAGTGGCAGGACACTGCTTGCTCAAAGCTGGCACCGTGGACCCATCTGGCTGTGGCTCACCTCCTGGCCAATTGGGACAAGGAGGACGTGCTTTGGCAGTTCAAAGCAGGCCACCACACCCGGAACATTTTCCAGGCGATAGCTGCCCAGATGGCCGGGCAAGAGGCACACATGGCAGTACTGCCACACAAATGCCAACCCTGCAGCCACAGCCCACTGACAGCTGGCCCAGAGGGCAGATGACTCTACTGGCTGTGCAGTCCCCATGCAGGTCTGGCAGGTGCACAGCAGATCACAGCCAGGCAGCAGCCTGCACTGCAAGACTGCTGCAGTGGGTAGAGGGTGCAGGAACTCTCAGGGCTGCTGCAGCAGTCCAGCTGGCACAAGGGGTAGTGTCCCCAGGTACCAGTTGGCTGGGCCCCAGAAGCTCCTGAGAACGAGTAGCCCTGAGCTACTTGCCAAGGCTGCTTTTTGTACTGCTGGGGCCAGGACAGGGCAGCTTGTTATACTGCTGGGGACAGCACAGGTGCTGGCCCTGGGTTCTAGCTCCCCCTAGCTGCAGATCTGGAAAGAGCCAGGCAGGGTTGTTTTGCCCCAAGTGGCACAATTTGCCCCCACCAAAGTGCATGTCCGGTGGGAGGCAAAAAGCCCCGGCTCAAATTCGCACTGCTCTATTTGAGCTGCTGCTAGCGCATGTGCCTGCATGTGTGGATGTACCCATTGAGGCAGATAATTCCTTTAAAACTGTTGAGGATCTGGACCTTGGTTTGCATGGACATTTTTGGAAGAAAAATGTGAATACCATATTTATTAAATTGCACTGGCTCTGATGGGGATTGAGTTAAATGAATCAGTTGTGTCTGTTTTTAAATGACAAAACCCTATAGGTTAGAGAGGAAAGGAAGACAAAGAACTTATTTGAAGAGCTTTCCTTGCTGATGTCAACTGATTGGAGTCATTTCTCTTCCTTTTCATAGGGAATCTGACAAAACATATGAAGTCTAAAGCACACATGAAAAAATGCCTGGAGCTCGGAGTATCAATGACATCTGTGGATGATGCTGAAACTGAAGAAGCAGGTATGTCAAACTGAGTTATTTTAGCTGGAATAGCCTTTGGAGTAGGAAAATCACTCGTTACACTGTAGCACAGTGGCTGACATAGAATGAGTTAAGAAAACAATTTTTTTTTTTTTTTAGAAAAGTCTTTGGTATTTTATTAACAAGCAGTAAATATAAAAAAATATAACCTGTTTATTTGCATGAATTCTGATTTTTTAATATGACATGTTAAATGGAGTAACACACAATTGTCCAACTGGTAAGTGGTCAAACTGTGGGTCTTGTTGACATTGCCACTGGAGTAGTGCATTGGTGTGGCTCTGAAACCCAGGGGCCATTACTTGCTGTTGAATTCATTCACCCCTGGCGACTAAAATTTGGCAGCAGGGGAAAAGCGTGTGTATGTGTTGTGGGAATGGAGGGACCCCTGAGTTCCAGAGCTGTGCCAACACAGTGACTCTGGCAGCCATGCCTTTGCTTGCTCTGCTGCCAGAGGTGGGTCAGCTGGCTCATGAGAAGTCCTGACCCAGTCCATGAGGCCAAATAAATAGAACACTCCTGTTCCTACATTTCAGTGTGCACAGAAAGTAAAAATTCACCCCTTTGCAGACGCCTAGAGGATGGGTTTCAAACTTACATTCTACAGAGGGTTGAATTGCACCTAGAGTGTAATTGCTGATGCAGTTGTGGAGTTTTATTTCTATTATATTGTTTAGGTCAGTACTTCTCAATCAGGGTTCCTTTTAAGGGTGTTGTGGGGTGCCATGCAATTTTAGCACTGCTAGGTGTTGAAGCATCTACACATGATTCATAACATAAACCCAGACGTTTCAATAGCTATCCAAAATGTCAAAGACATTCTGACCTGTTGTGGTCTTTCAGAGATCTTTGCAACAGAATTACTCTATTTTTCCACAGTCAAAATATGAATGGAAACTAAAAGCTTGCATTTTCCACTTGCCTTTTCTACTGAGGGTGGCCTTAAGTCTAAAAAGGTTGAGAACCACTGACTTAGGTTTTTTTGAAGAGCTCATTCCACACAGAGAACATCTGTTAAAGTCAAAAGATGTTCTGAGCGTGGAATGGGTGCAGGATTTGGCCCAGAGTGTGTGTCATGTCCACACTTCACTGACTTCTTGTGGTTGTTTCAGAAAATATGGAGGACATGCACCAGGAAACAGAGAAGAGTAGCAATGTGGCAAGCATATCAAGTGAACACCAGTTCTCTGATGCTGAGGAATCAGATGGCGAGGACGGAGATGACAATGAAGATGACGATGAGGAGGATGATGATTTTGATGATACCCAGGGAGACTCAACACCAAAAACAAGATCAAGAAGCACCAGCCCTCAGCCCCCCAGATTCTCCTCACTGTCAGTAAACTCTGCTGCGGTATCTCAGGGGGCGTCCTCTGACAGTTCCATTTCAGTGGGACACACTTCCCTGATCAGTTACTTGGTCACTTTACCTAGCATTCAGGTAACTCAGCTCATCACACCAAGTGACTCATGTGAAGACTCACAGATAACAGAATATCAGAGGTTTTTCCAGAATAAAAGTACCGATTCAGAGCCTGACAAAGACAGGTTGGACATACCTAGCTGTATGGATGAGGATTACATGCTTTCACTAGATCCCAGCTCATCTCCGAGGGACCTCTCACCTTCCAGCCATCAGTCCTCACCAGGGTATGATTCTTCACCATATAGAGATAATTCACCAAAGAGGTATTTAATGCCCAAAGGAGATCTGTCACCCAGAAGACATTTATCACCCAGGAGAGATATTTCACCCATGAGACATCTTTCCCCAAGGAAGGAAGCTGTGTTGAGGAGAGAATTATCTCCAAGACGGGATGTTTCACCAAGACGTCATCTGTCACCAAGGAGACCAATGTCACCTGGCAAAGACACATCTGCCAGAAGAGACCTGTCTCCAAGGAGAGAGAGAAGATATATGGCCTCAGTTCGAGCAGCATCACCCAGGAGGGGTTTATACCATAATCCAGCATTGTCTATGGGTCAATATTTACAGTCTGAATCTGTTCCACTGGGACATGGAGTAAGTATGAAAGAATATTTTAATTTTTGTTATTAAAACCAGCGCTCTTATTTCATCTATATAGTGACTCTAGTATGTTAAGTTCTTTTAAAAACTTTTAGAAACATTTGTAGGAGGAAAAAAGAGGAAGATGTAGTTTTCTCAGAAACCTTTAAATAGAACATAGCAGATATGGCAGATACGGAACAAGTCAGGATTTTGATTGAGCCTCTTACAGTGACTAGGTACAGAACATTGCAGACTTGGGGTCAGAACTCCAGTAGTTGGTGTAAAATCAAAAAAAAAAATCTATTGACTTTAATAACTTCAAAGGACTTATGCTGGTTTGCATGACCTTTGATGAGCTCCTTGGTATCTTTACATTTGTCTCAGGAGATTTACGGTAGCTCATAAAGACTATTAATGGGTTTGTCTTTGCCTTAAGATTGCCAGCTTCAGACCCAGCCCTAGCTAGTCGTGACCAAGGTCCTGTTACTGCAGTGTGATGGACAGGCACTACTGAAATACTGGCTAGATAAATAAAATCAGTGAAGAAATGGGGCTCCAATTAGGAGCAGGGAGGTACCCATGTGCATCACACTGCATGGTTAGAGCCTAGAGATTGTCATCCTCTGATGACTGTTGACAAGTGCCTACATCCTAAAAAGTACCTTCACAGCTGGCAGTTTTAGCAGGGATGCGAAGGTCTGCATGGAAACTAAAATATGTAAAAACTCCTGCTGCTAGACCCCGCTATAGTCCTGTCTTGCAAATAAGTAAAATATTGGATCTCTAAAGCTGTCAACTTGGCACTTTTCACAAGCGCTAGTATTCAGAAAAGGCGGCGCACACACACTGTGTTTGAAGGAATTAGCTCATTTTTATTTAAGATTCTTCTTTTGGCCACATTGTTTGAACATTGCCTCTGCCATCACATTATATGTTCTTTAAAAAGTAAAATTCACGTGTGTTGGTTCAATATGGGCAAACAATGACAGAGCTACAGGCTCCCACCTGGAACAGTCTGGCAGGGCTGTGCTCATTGCTCTTCCATTATCTGTCTTGTTTGTTCATCCCAGTTATGATGCCTCCCTGTGGATGACAAGAATTAACCTGGAAGCTTATAAAAATAGTAATTTCTGAACTTTGGAATTGGTTCCTTCGTGCACTTTAGCACTCCTGCAGGTGTAATTGTCCTGGAGCATTACAGTTAGTGAAGAGAAAAGGCACACAATCAGTCACCGTTTTTATTGGCAAATTAAGCAAAGAAAAAGATAAATGGTCACTAATTTAGCAGTCATAATATCTTGGCATCAAATGAATGATATTATATGGAACAACATAGTTGACATTGTTACATTGTGAACAGAGAGCTGCAAGTCCTCTGAATGGCTAAATACACTGCATGAAACGCTGCTAGAGTACAAATTCCTGGAGGTCTAATGATATTACTGAAAGGGTGTGTGACAAACTTCACCCTGGGCAACCTGACAGTACTTGCTACAATTCACTTTCTCCATTCTTCACCTCATCCTACAAGGTGCATAGCACAGTGTGAGAAATGTTTAGCACCATCAGCTCTGTACCTTGCCAGATTGGCTCTTGAAACGACAAGATTTTTGAGGTAATGTCAGATCCATTTCAATAAAATACATAAAAGAAAAATCATGTTATAATGAACAGCAGAAACTCATTGGCATCTCCGCTGTTTTTTTCATTCACACACTTGGATATAGGCCTAGACAGGACAGTGTGACTGGGGTAAATTTAAAGCTCTTAAATTTAGTAGAGAAAAGCCGTACAAGAACCAACAGCTAGAAGCAGAAGGCAGGCGCATTCAAATAAGAAACTAGGCACAAATTTTAACAGTGATGGTGATTAACCACTGGAACAAACTATTTACCACAGGAAGTGATGGATTCTCCATCTCTTTCTAGAAGATTTTCTTTAGCTAGATACAAGCTAAGCTTCAAAAGTTACTGGACTCATCGCAGAAGCAACTGGAGGATATTTAATGACCCATGATGTACAGGAGGTCAGGGTACAATGGTCCCTTCTAGCCTTAAGCTTTCTAAATCTTCAAACTAGGGCTGTCAGTTAATTGCAGTTAACTTGTGTGATTAATGCAGAAACAAATTAACACATTAATTTTTTTTAATTGCACACATAGTTTTGACCAGTGGAGCAGACCAGCCAGAGCCCATGTGTTCAACCCTGACCCTGGCCCACCCCATTCCTAATCTGGATTTGCCTGCCCATGCTGAACAGCAGCTGCAGTGACAACAGCTTTGCAGAAGCTGCTGCTCAGCACAGGGGAAAAGCAGTCCCTCCCCTTCATCACTGCTGGGCCCTTCTTGCTGCAGCCAGTCAGGACCCATGCCCGGGCTGCCCTGCGGCTCCTCTCCACTAATGTCACCGCTGCCTCCAGGCCACCCAGCAGACCAACGGTGGCAGTGCAGAGAAGCCACAGTGCAGCTGGGCCATGGGCTCCAGGAGGCTGCAGCAAAAAGGGCCAAGCAGCAGTGAGGGAGAAGGAGAAGGGCCACGTTTCCTCTGCATTGAGCATCAACTTCTGCCTGGCTGTTGCTGCTGCTTAGCATGGGCAGGTGAATTTGGAGTAGGCATGGGAGAGGTTGGGGTCAAGGCTGTTTGCATGGGTTATGTCTGGTTTGCTCAGGCTGGGGCAAGTCTGGAGCAGATGTGGGGCGGGCTGGGGCTGTGTGCTGTTGGTGGTAGTGGGGAGGAGCCGCAGGGTGCACCAGGTCTGGGCTGATGGGGACGGGGTGCTGAGTGTTGTTTAACCGTGCAATTAAGATTGTGATTGATTGCGACTATTTTTTTTTAATCTTGCAATTAATTGCAATTATTTTCGTAAAAACCATTTGTCAGCCTTACTACAAACAGAAAAAGTGACCTTTTGTCTGAATTTTTAAATCTGTTTTTAGGACAAGTGATCCTTTAGTTCATTGTAACTGAAAACTATTATATGAAAGGAAAAGGCTATTTTTTTCCCTTTCAAAACTGCACAATTAAAATGTAAGTGACTGGTGCAGGTTCCAGAATGAAATCCTGTTCCTTCTTCCCTACCTTTGACTTGGTGGCCATTACAAAAATGATAGAGCTATCAATAGAAGGGACTAACCCTATTTGCTCTTCACTGACATTAGAGCTCCCAGGGTAGGTATTACAGGAGCAGGGGTTTGCTCTGGTTGCTGTGGCTGGAAGTGTGTAATGGTAACTAGGAAAACAAGGTGGTCTTGCAGTTAAGCCAGTGGTCAGCTCCCTGCTTTCCCCATGGTCATGCTGTGTTGATTGGCTCCCACCCTCCACTTCAGGTATGCTTACACACACAGATTTTAGGATTTAAAAGCACCATATAACTATCAATTTTAGTTATTTCCAGGTAAAAAAGAAAAAGAACAAAAGAATAGCAGCTAAAGGCAATAAAAAAAGAAAAATGTTGACTTCTCTACAATAGCAGTTATTTCACAGACACTGTCTCCAGGGCAGGTCTGACACTGTTGGTGATGCTGGTGAACAATGTTGTTTAATTGAACCTTTGAAACATAAAAGCACAACTCTGTATTGGAATAGGGAGGGCCATTAGACTTTACTGCAGTAGGATTCTCTTAGGGGATTTTGGAGCAATTGTCAACCCTGCTGCCCTTTACACAGGTTCAGTATCTGGAGTCGTAGCTGGGACAAGGGGCCCTTTTCCATATTTTCCCCTTGGAGAAGGTTGGTGCCATTACCAAAGTGAAGTAATTTATCTTCCCAGCCACTTTGTACCAGACCTAATACAGGCTGAGAAGGTGTGGGGAGAAGAGAAGGCTGCTTGTGTCCTGTTTTCCTTTACAGGAGCTGTACTCAAGACCCTTCCTTTTGCTTTTAGAGGGGGATAAAAGTACTTTTTTAAAGTTGTGCCTATTGGCTTTCAGCCAGGAGGTTGAAAGCAGATTACGGGGTGGTGCCATCCCAGTTCTCACATCCAGTTGATGTGCAGTTCCTGTACAACTTGCTTGTGATTCTGTTTTGCAGCACTTCTTCTCCTTTATGTTGGCTGTAACTAGGCTGGGATTTTCAGTGGACCTGAAATTTTGGCACCTCTTATACTCTTTGAAAACCCCATCTTGAGTTGATCCTGGGTCTGAAGACTCCATCGATTGTGTCCATGTGTTTATGCAGCAGTGCGCTGTCTTGTGTTCTGCCTGCCAGTAACTTTCCTGGTGGAATTCAACATGTTGTTGTCTTTTACCTAATATACTTTGGGACATGGCAATCAAAAGGAGTGTTTCTTTTCTCATGCCGTCTACCACAAGCTGGGATCTGCGGAGGTGTTCTAGGGCCACTGGCAGGATATTCTGTGAAGGGCACTTAACTTTGAAATTTGATCTTCCCCTTAATCCAGCACAGCCCAGCTTTGCTGTATTACTAGGCACATGACAAAGCCCACGTCTTTTTTTCTCCAGACTTGGGAATGAGGCAGATGTATTAAGGATAGACTGTTGGCTTTGTGTTGGGGTTATGGTGTGAAAGTCTGACTGTGCAAGGCAGGTCAGAAAGTGTGGTGGAGATTGTCAGGGTTGTTGGTCATAGCCGTGTTGGTCTAAGGACATAGGCAGGCAAGGTTCTTTGGGTAGATGTGATATCTTTTATTAGACCAACTGAGTAGCTGGAAAAAAGTTCTTAGCAAGCTTTCGGGTGCAATCACCCTTCTTCAGGCATAGGAGTCTTTGGTGTTCTGAGACTCCAAGGAATGAGAGAATCTAAAAGTGGTACAGGATGTCAGTGGAGATTTTCAGTATGTTATATGGAATATTGCAGTTTGAAAGATTATCAAGCCCCCTCTTTTACCTTCCCATGCCTAACTGGTATGTGTGCAGCTATGGAACTGCAATCTTGCAGTTTGAAGTCTACATAGCTATACTCAGAGCATTCTCAGAGAGCCATACTCTGGCTGCGTGGGTGCTTGGGGAGAAATAGCCCAGGCATGTGTATAAGCCAGGTATGTTCCGAAACATTAATTACAGGAAAACCACATCTTGTGCATGCTTGTCAGAGGAGGGGAGAGCCCTCCCACATTTTACACTGATGATTTGCAGCCAGGGTGGGGGGGCACCCAGGTGTGCATTGAGATCCTTTGAAGGGTGCCATGGGGTGTGAGGAAATAAGCCAGGTGTGAGGAGATAAGCAGATAAGCACAGGCTCAGACTGAGTCCCTTACTGGCTGTTCCCCTGCCCTCTGTGCCTAGCTCCTTTGCAAGGAAGTAAGCATCATAATAAACAAGTTAGTTTTTTAAATGGGATGCTGTTAAATTCATGAAAGTTATGGAAGGTTGCCATGAGTCTGTTGAGGGGTGCCTTAAGTCTAAAAAGCAATCAGGGCTCACAGACAGAGGTGATATCTTTTATTAGATCAACAAGATTTTTGCAAAAAAACAAGCTTTCAGTCACAAACACCCTTCATCAGACATCAGAGAAAAGATTGTGAAAGTTCTCCTGGATAGAAATGAGAAAGCAAGTCTAGAAAGGTACTTTAGACAACAGGCAGGGCGCTTGCTCGTGCAACAGGTGACCCAGGCTGTATGCCTCCTTCACGTAGGGAGCGTTTGAATCTGGAGCGTCTACTGTCAAATAAAATTCTTTAACTACCTTCCCATTACGCTGAGTGCTTTCCAAGCCTCCTCCTGAGACTGGCCTACTGGGCAGCCAGGAAAGGAAAAGACAAAGTAGCATCTATCTCCCTGAGCTGCCCTCCCTGTAGAACTTCCCCATTAGTTCTGTTATTAGTAGAATAGAAGCATTTTATCTTTGAAAGGGCATCTCCCTAAATGAGCCAAAATATTATTCTTTAAAGAAAAAGGTGCCCCTTCCTAAAAAGGGAAAGTGATTTTGCAGTGAAACTTTATCAGGGCTTGGTAAATATATTGCCATCTTTTCCCCCTTGTGGCATGGGACTCAGCAAAGGGGTTGAATTGGGCCATGGAAAGCAGCTGGTGCAGTTGGCAGCTGGCCCTGAGGACAAAACAACAAGACTGGGAGTTGAATGGCTCGGGGAACCTTTTAAAAAGACAGGATGGACAGCTGTGGTTCAGGGCTTGCATTGAAAAAGGTCATGTACATGATAAGGCATTGGATTTGATGTCTGACAGTTTCATATCTGAAGAGATGGCTGTGTTTAATCATAAGGACATCCCTTTATTTCATCTTTCCTTTTCATTTAGTTGTAAAATAGAAATCACTCTAGCCTGGGTGGTATGCTAGGCCAGTATAGTTAAGGAACACAGAGAAGTGATGTAGTTAGCATCACGTCTGGCAGCTTATGACTTCCCAGGGTCTGCTCAGGGCACTTTTTGGTGCAAGTTCAGAATAGGGCTCACATCTATGAATCTGTAGCAAGATGCCTTAACCCTTGTATCCCCAAATGATGGCAGGCCTGAACCAAAAAGCCCAGACTAACTTCTATCCTACTTTGGAATTAGAGGGACTCAGACTCTGGACTTGAGCTTGAATGGTTCAACCGGCTCCTACTTCTATAAAGTTTTGATGCAGAATACTGTATGTGAACATCTGTGAGCTTTAGGAGGCTCAGAATGTCAATCCAGAAGTGAATTTTTTGTCTTGGGTCCTCTGCTTGATTCCTTGATCATCACAGGTTCATAGACAGATACTTTTAGTTAGAGGTTCTGAGTATCCAAGCTCATTCTACCAAGAGCTACATGCCTTTGCAGCATTTTTGTTGTCCTGGTTCTGTTTCTATTGAGGTCAAGTTTACATTAGATGTAGTAGTAATACAGATCTTGGCTTGGGAAGCAGCTGAGGACACTAGAGCTGAGAAGCACTGTGACTGAAAAAATATATAAGGCTGATTATATGGAAAGCCTGGAAATTTGGGGCATCATCTGGGAAATCTGGGACACTGCCCACTTCCCAGACCCTCTAGGCCCCCTGCACACTCTCACAAGCTGGCAGGGGCAGGGCGGCAGCCAGCCAGGATCAGTCTCTGAAATCTGGGACGGTCCCAGCTAAACGGACACATGGTCACCCCATATGTAAACAACACTGCCGAGGGACCACAAATCTCTAAAGCTTTGGCAAGCTGACTTTCCAAGGTGCTTGCATTAGAGAACACTGAAATGGTCATGACTTTCAGCACTATCAGATTAGAGGTTTAGCAGTTGCTTCTTATTCCTCGAACGTTGTTTCTCCTTTTGCAGTACAGTGACCTGCTACCGTGTTTTCTTATGACAGTTTTTGTGGGGTTTATATCTTACATTTTTCTAGGAGCATATCTCAAGCCTGGGTTTGGTGATCTCAGGTCACGCCTCGTGTCCAAGCATTGATAGATCTCGAGCATTATAAAGGTGCTGTGAATCATGAGATTCTGCAATTGGGGCAGCAAATGTGGAATAGTTAATTGCCTTCTAAACCAGTTCCCCGGCATAGTCCCTAAACTGCATGCACCAGGACTGTGTTTAGCAGCACATCCAGCGAGAAGTAAATACATTTCCCCCTACATATTCAGGGAAGAGTATTTTAGGCATTTGAGTTCCATGAGAGTCCTTAAAAGGTAGATCCATACATGAAAAGGTAGCCCTGCCTTTCTTCCAGCCCTATTGCTTTAATCCCCAATTAGGAATGTATAATTATCCAATGAAAGACGAATGAGACAAATCAAGAGACTTAAAGGGGGGAATTTTGTATCTCAGGATGTTTGTAATATAGAACAAATAAAAGCTTGTCAACTTGTAATCACTCTTTCAAGACAGGACTTGGTGGGAGAGATCAAAAAGTCAGTACCTTGCAATTAGCATGTGATGGATTATATGAAATCCAGTATTTTTCATAATCACTTTTAGAGACACAACTTTCACTGCCAATTAATTGGGACTCTAGTATTATTATTTAATAAATCATTTATAATAATTCATGAATTCATATGGCAGTATTGCCCAAAGGCCTCAATCAGAATTGGTGTTCTGTTGTATTAAAGACTGTTTACATACTTGTGTTCTCTGCCTGGAGGCCAAGGATTTAGATGTGCATAGAAACAGAACTACCCTTTTGTGAAAAAGGTAGTCAGGGGTGAAGAACATTGTGGAAAAGCTTGCTCTGATGTTACTCATGTAATAGGGGAATTCATTTTCCAGGGCTTCAGTCCCACCCATTTCTCCGGAATATGTGCATTATATCTGATAATATTTTTACTATACTGACGACTAGCACCACGACTGAAAGGGACCAAGGGGTAATAATAGACCATAGTATGAACATGAGGCGTCAGTGTGATGCTGTAGCCAGCAGGGCAAGCAATACTCTGGCATGCATCAACCGATGCATCTCAAGCAAATCCAAGGAAGTGATTCTTCTGCTTTACTTGACGTTGGTGAGACTGCAGCTGGAGTACTGGGTCCAGTTCTGGGTCCTGCACTTCAACAAGGATATGGGAAAGCTTGAGGGAGTCCAGAGAAGAGCCACCCGTATGATCAGAGACTTGCAAGGCAAGCCATACAAGGAAAGGCTGAGGGACTTGGGTCTCTTCAGCCTAAAAAAGAGAAGGCTGAGAGGGGGCTTGGTAGCAACTTACCGCTACATCAGGTGAATATATCAAGGGCTTGGTGAACAACTGTTCGCTAGAGCACCCTTGGGGAAAGCCTGGAGTAATGGCCACGGAAATCTTCAAGAGACTGGATGGTCACCTTGTTGGGGTCACCTGACCCCAGTTGTCTTTCCTGCCTAGTGCAGGGGGGCTGGACCCAATGATCTTGCGAGGTTCCTTCCAGCTCCTTACAATCTATGAACTTGTTGGTGACGAAAAAGGGACCACTAAAAAGTATATTTCCCAGAAGTAGAGAGCCAATCTCCAATGCAGACTGCCAATGCCAGCACTATAGTTATTTGCAGAATTTGTACATGTAGATGTGTTAACCCTGATGTTTTAGCCAAATTTCTCTAAGTGAAATTCCTTATGATTCCTTCTTTATTTTCATTCAGTGGAATATGGTACTGTTTCCTTCCTGACCTAAGGTGCTGTAAAGCAATTCTATGTGCTACCTAAGAGGAAGCTGTCTTTTTGGACTAGACTTTGTGAACCTTCTCTATATATATCCTATATTATATTTATAAGCAATGAATGGAGTTTACAAAATACTTTGGATGCCCCCTGTACTATAGATTGTTTGACACACATGTTGTATAAGAGAAATTGGACAGGTTGGTTAGTTGCATGGGATTTTGCTAGTAATAGAACTGACCATTTTTGCTGTTTTTCTGATTACAGAGAAGGGGGTTGTCTCAGGGTCCTTACTTCAATGTGTATGGAGAAAAAGGCGTTCCGGAACATCACGGGTCTAGCCTGTTCCCTGAAGGTCCTAATGATTACATCTTCAGTCACCTTCCACTACACTCCCAGCAACAAATCCGAGCACCTATCCCTATGATGCCTGTTGGAGGCATCCAGATGGTCCATTCGGTACCTGTGGCCCTGTCAGGTTTACATCCTCCGTCCACCTTACCCCTGCAGAGAGAGGGCTCTGATGAAAAGCAAAGATTAACTTCAGAAACACTTACAAAAGAATCCTATAGCATTTCTAAACACCATGAGAAACGTACCTCTCCTCACAATGCTTCATCCGGTGTATCCTCTTCTTCGCTACTATTGTTGAAACAAAGCACTTCAGAAGATGGTTTAGTAGCTACAGAGAGGGAACAGGAGGAAAATATACAGACTTGTACAAAAGCCATAGCTTCTCTGCGAATCGCCACAGAAGAAGCTGTTCTGCATGGGGTGGAACAGCCGCAGAGGGCTTCTGAGCCTCATCAGAAACCCTTAGAAAGTGCACATTTTAGCATTAAACACTTTAGTGGATCTGAGCCAGGCCAGCCCTGTGCCTCAGCCACCCATCCTGACTTGCACGGTGGTGAAAAGGACATTTTTGGTACATCACAGACTGCGTTAGCTCATTCCACCTTTTACAACAAGAGCTTTGTGGATGTCAGACAGTTAGGCTTTCACAGTAGGAAAGAATCCCCATCAAGCACACAGGAAAGGAAAGATCCATCATCTGAGAAGAGCAAACTGCATTGATACAAGATGAGTGGAGACTTTTACCCATACATTTACCCTTTTTTCTTTCCTAGAGATAGAAGAAGTATTCAACTTTACAGCATGCCTGGTCTAAGTTACAGTAGTTTGCTATTATATATACTTTTGTTATATCAAAAGAATTAGTTAAAATAACAAGTCATCACGAGCCTGACCAAAATGAAATTTGAAATTCTTATTGGGTCTGGTACTTTTAAATTGTACAGATGTTTGTGCCTTTTCTTTACTTTGCTTATATTCTTATAAGCATTTTTTTAGCAGTAATTTGTACATATTTTAGAATTTGTGTATCTGCTTTGTAATAAATGTAATTTCTTTCCTTTTTTGGACACTTGGATCTAAATGATGTAAAGCAAAACAGCATCAATATATATGTGAGGTTGCACTAAAACATATTTTTATATGATTAAAACTGAACAGCTTTTATGTACAGCTCTGATTCTGTAATACTAATATTTATTTACTTTGTTTCATAAATTGTAAATTTTTTTCTTAATGTTGTGGATTGCTTTTCTATGTGAAGCATGGGATTTACTGTTGCGTAATTAGAACAAAAATGTATATTGTAAACAAGATATTTAAACTAGAGTATCTTATCTTATTCTGCACTTATGCATTAGTTAAAGAAAAGATAAAGGATGTATCAGTCAGTTCTTAACTCTTGTAATTTTTTTTGTCTCTTGTTTGCTGGATTGACTATAACTTAAGTGCTGATTGTGATTTTAAACTGATAGTACCGTAAAGCATTAAAGTAAAACAATGTGCTATTGTGAGTTTTTTCAAAGCTTTATAAAACAGTTATAAATATATTAAAAATATTTGGTCTTATGTGAACATGTTGATCTATATACTCCTTTAAACAAATGGGAAAACATTCCACCCCATGTAAATAAGTACAAGTGCATCACTGGTACAATTCTTTGTAACTCATTTGGATGTGAGGGGTTTGATCTGCTGCCAAGGAAGTTGGTGAGAGCTGTGACACTGACTTCAGTGGAAGCAAGATCAGGACAAAGGTCAACCCATACCTATCTTGGAGGGTCTTTAAGGGGTAAAAAAATGGTAACAAAGCACATATGACTGTCTAGAACTTGGTTATCGGCTGGCCCAATGGTTTGGAAAGCAGCGCTGTGCGCTGCATGAGGAAGACACAAACTCTGACAGACCTTTGGCTTCTTTCCACAAGCTAATGGTGTGGAGCTAGATGTAATCAAATGAAGAGTGAAACATGGGATCTAGGATGTTGAGAATGGGGTGTGAGGAGAAAAGAAGATGGACACCTGTTCTAAACGCCTCCAGCTGGTCTGTCCTTACTATGGTACTTGTATCAACTTTAAGGGAGGCTATCCATCCACCCATCTGATGGGAGTAAATGTACCACAACTGTGGTCATCAGCTCTCCTGGCCAGATAGAGAGCACCGCTACAGTGGCCATCTACAGGGGACAAGGTTCATGAACAAGAAAGAAGTATTCTTTAAGAATAAAGCATCCCTAGGATACCATCTGGATTGGTGTTTAGTCAGTGTGGGGGGAAGTGAGGAGGAACCCATGTTTGGATATTTAAAGGTATGGTGGGTTACCATGACCACCATCAACATGCGCGCACACACACACACACACACACACACACACCAAAATCTGGGTTATTTTTTGTGCTATTTAGTGGACTATAATTCTGTGAAACCAAGTTTGTATATTGAATTACAATACATTTAAGGAGTGTTCTTTAAAAAGAAATAAATATACAGTTACATGCATGAGGTGTGTAGTTTTCATGTGTTTTTTGATTTTTCCAAGTTTATTTGTGAAGCCTATTAGTATGATATTACATTTTCTGTGCTTTTGATTCCCAAGTATTGGCTGAGTAAATAGAAGACTGTTATGTATGCAGAAGCTGAAAAAGCAGATCACATTTTGGTCTCCTACCAGATATCATCAGACTACAGTTTATTTCCCCAGTAATGAGACATTGGAGCAAATCCTCAGCTGGTATAAATTGTCATAGTTCCATCAATGGTGCTAAGAAAATTTACACCCGCTGAAGATCTGCCTTGTTATGTCCATTGCAGTGTGTTTACCTTTATTCCCGATTATTATGGTAGCCTTGCCAAGTTGTGTGAATGCCAGGAATTGGCTCATATAAGCCTGGAGAGAGGAGAAGGAGGATATTTAGTCAGAGCCAAGATGCATGCAGGATCATGTACCCATGTAAAAGGAGGACTCAGTAACAAATTAAAAAAACAAAATCTTATCTAACAAAACCTCTATTATCCTGCTGAGGTATTAGTTCACTTAAGAACAAAATGCTCTGCACAATAGACAAATAATCACACTTTTTTTTTTATTAAAACAGAGCCTAGGGTGCTCCAGAAGTAAAATCTCTGCTAACATTTCCATTATAAAATCTCTTCTGTTGCAGGATTTTAGCTTGCTGTTTTGCTTGTTTTAATTAATTTGAACCTGCAGTTTACCATCAACTTTTGATCTTGGGGTAAATGTGTTTGTTTTTTTTTAAATAATTGTTGCGCAATGGTAATTGGTTTTTGGGTCTTTTTTTTGTTTCAGTAGGATGACCTCAAAGAGGTTAAAGACACTTTGTTTTCATTTTGATTGCCTTTTTCTAATGATTTAATACTTATATAGTGTTTTGAAAAGTGTATATCATTATACAAATGTTAGATATTTGTTATTGTATCTATGCTTAAAAAAATCAAAAGGAGAAACTTATATGAAGCAGGCACTTGGCATAGAATACTCAAAAGCAACTGCATTTAGTTTTCAAAATGTACTTAAGGGGACTGCTCAAAAGTATTTATGTGACTAAAAGTTCAGAAACATACCCACTGGGTTTTTCAGAGTGCCCAGTGGGTTTGGCTCCTAACTTCAGTTGCTTTTATGAGCTTCACTGGTGGAAATATATGGTTGTAGCCCTACTGCCCAGCACGGGTTTGTAGCAGGCAGATCGTGCCTGACTAATCTAGTCTCTTTTTATGACCAGATTACAAAAAGCCTGGACACACGAGGAGGGGTGGATGTCGTATACTTAGACTTCAGGAAGGCCTTTGTTACGGTATCCCACCCCATACTGGTGAACAAGTTAAGAGGCTGTGACTTGGATGACTTCACAGTCCGGTGGGTGGCGAATTGGCTAGAGGGTCGCACCCAGAGAGTCGTGGTGGATGGGTCAGTTTCGACCTGGAAGGGTGTGGGCAGTGGGGTCCCACAGGGTTCAGTCCTTGCACCGATACTCTTTAATGTCTTCATTGGTGACTTGGACGAGGGAGTGAAATGTACTCTGTCCAAGTTTGCAGATGACACAAAGCTATGGGGAGAAGTGGACACGCCAGAGGGCAGGGAACAGCTGCAAGCAGACCTGGACAGGTTGGACAAGTGGGCAGAAAACAACAGAATGCAATTCAACAAGGAGAAATGCAAAGTGCTGCACCTAGGGAGGAAAAATGTCCAGCACACCTACAGCCTAGGGAATGACCTGCTGGGTGGCACGGAAGTGGAAAGGGATCTTGGAGTCCTAGTGGACTCCAAGATGAACATGAGTCGGCAGTGTGATGAAGCCATCAGAAAAGCCAATGGCACTTTATCGTGCATCAGCAGATGCATGTTGAATAGATCCAAGGAGGTGATACTTCCCCTCTATTGGGCGCTGGTCAGACCGCAGTTGGAGTACTGCGTGCAATTCTGGGCACCGCACTTCAAGAGGGATGCGGATAAACTGGAGAGGGTCCAGAGAAGGGCCACTCGTATGGTTAAGGGCTTGCAGGCCAAGCCCTATGAGGAGAGACGAGAAAAACTGGACCTTTTCAACCTCTGCAAGAGAAGGTTGAGAGGCGACCTTGTGGCTGCCTATAAGTTCATCACGGGGGCACAGGAGGGAATTGGTGAGGTTTTATTCACCAAGGCGCCCCCGGGGGTTACAAGAAATAATGGCCACAAGCTAGCAGAGAGCAGATTTATATTGGACGTTAGGAAGAACTTCTTCAAGAGTGGCCAAGGTCTGGAACGTGCTCCCAAGGTGGTGCTCTCCCCTAACCTGGGGGTCTTCAAGAGGAGGTTAGATAAGCATCTAGCTGGGGTCATCTAGACCCAGCACTCTTTCCTGCCTATGCAGGGGGTCAAACTCGATGATCTATTGAGGTCCCTTCCGACCCTAACATCTATGAATCTATGAATCTATGCCCATTTCATCCTCCTTTCTATTCTCAGCTATAGTAACCTGTTCTTGGACCCTCTTTAATCTTCTATGTGATAGCATAGATGAAGCCAGGTAAAGTAAGCCTGGGCTATGTTTGTGCTTATGATACAGTCTAAGAGGGTTGAAAGAGAGCCTTATAGAGATTAATAGAGTACTGTCAAAATTATAAAAAAAACTACCTAATCTACTGTATATGTTTTTATATTGAAGTCATGAAACATCTTATGGAATTCTAAAGCAGACATAGAATTACTTAGTGTACTGAATGGAAAGATTATGGTTTTCTAATAAAATCTGTATGGCCATTCTCAAGCTACTAGGGAGATACGGACACCCTGGAAAGTTCCTTCCATCTACAGAATAGGGTTACTACTATTCACCTTTATATCAGTGAAGGAAAAGTGACTTGCAAAATCATTTTATGACATCTGTAGTGTTAAACCCTGAGTAAGATAGCTAGCTACCAGTTTCTATAGCATGCTAAATACCTGCACACAGACATTTACTGTAATAGAACTTATTGATAAAATGGCTGGGATATTAATAAGCCTCAAGACTAGATACAACAGCTATGCGTAAAGCAGGACTTAGGTGGAACTGATCCCCCTAAATCTAAAATTGTGCTCAATCAAGCCCATGTTCAGCTGCTATCAAATTTTGGGAGACTTAACTCACTCAGTGCTTCCCTATTTGACCCTCTAGCTTCCTAGGTTTGACTCTTAACTTCCATTGCTTTCATGAGCTTCAATGATGGGGATGTATGGTTACAGCCCCACTGCCTATTTCACACTCCTTCCCTTTCTCAGCTGTAGTAACCCATTCTTGATCACTGGGAATGCCTAGAACTATTCCACCCTGTGCAGTTTTCCATTTCGGCCCAACTGGAATCTAAAATCTAAGTGTTCTTCAGTGTAAATTCCCTAAGGGGTTAATCCTAGTAGGTGTTCTCACAGCATACCTGTCATATACCAAAAGGATTCAACTCTTCACAAAATGCAGTTGTGGCCACCATCTTTTAAATGTGGCCACTGGTGATTTCTATCTTTTGTCTAATAGTTACAGCACATGCTTGGGAAGTGGGTTAATTTCCTCCTCTATCTTAGGTGATTCACCCCCGCACCTCTGTATTTCATCACTCGAATCCCCAGGCTGTTTTGGAAAGAGGTACATCTCCACCCTTTCTATTGACACTGTTCAACTGCATAGAGAAGAATGCAGGTTTTCTCAAGTCAGAAGAAAAGAATATGAATCTAGGCCTGTGAACAAGGCACTCACCTGGGAGAAAGGTTAAGTCCTTGCTCCAAGGGCTGCTTCATATAAAATGACATGAATAATCTTGGAAACAGGGACTGGCACTGATGTCCAGGTAACTAACCCATGGGTATGACTGACTCATAGGAGTAACTAACTACATAGGAGTTACTCTGTTAGGAGTTACTACCATAGGAGTAACTAACTACAGAGGAGTTACTCCCATAGGAGTTACTAACTACATAGGAGTTACTCTGTTAGGAGTTACTACCATAGGAGTAACTAACCCATAGGAGTCAGGTTTTACTTTTTTGTGCACACATTTTTTTTCCTGCACAGTGGCACAGCTTCAGCAGGAGGGGTGGAGAGGTAAACATTTCCCAAGCTAGCCTGAAGCTGGGTGCTTAGGGTTCTTGGTTTGGAAGGGCGTCTGGCTGGGGTCATCTGAACCCAGCACTCTTTCCTCCCTATGCAGGGGGTTGGACTCGATCTATTGAGGTCCCTTCCGACCCTAACATCTATGAATCTATGAATCTATATAGCATTAGCATAATGAAGGGGAGGTGATTGGGATACGAGCCCCAGGTACTGACCCTGGAGAGGCACATTGCTGGCCTGGCTACTGCCACCACCACCAACACTGCCCCATGTGCTGCTGATGCCCAGGGCACTCCAATGCCTCTGATATAGGTCATGCACGGGCATTCATTTCTAGTGGTAGAAGAATAGACTGGGAGCTGGAGCATACATATGTCCCAGACCCCTGGCTGGAGAGGTACACAGGCAAGCTCTCCAGCCAGAGGGCACTAGAAGGCTGCTCCCTGGGTCACGTCTATTCTTAAGGGAGCCCTCTAATTGCCCTCTCCCCTGCTTGGAGTCTGCAGCGATTGGCACAACAAGGGTTGAGTCTGCATTGATTGAATCCTCTTTTTCCCACTGCAGGAGAAAAGCGCACGCTCCTTGCTCTCCTCCAGAGCAGGGTGGTGTGAGGCCAGCTGTAGTGATGCAGCAGTAAGGCTACCCAAGCCTTGCCACAACAGATGAATGCCCTCTTCCCTTCCTCTCACCACTGCCCCCCCTCCCACCCCTATTCCCTGCGTTGGCCCAGACCCTTGTAGGGTGAGATGAGAGCGTTGCCATGCTCATCAATGCTTCTGGGGCCCAGACGTCTAGCTACTGTTGCTGCTCATATACCTTCTCCAGACTGGAATGACTCCAGTCTTGGGAAGGCATGGGGAGTATTTCCCCACTGCTCCATTCCTGGTGAACCAGGAGCTGCGAACTGCAGCTGTCAACTCCTAGACTGTGAGGAGTAGAGTACAGGTGTTCATTCTTGCACAACAACCTCCTGCAGGCCAGATCTTTCTTGTCAAATGACAAGGGAAAGGAGTGAATCTTGCTCATTCCTTTGGCAGAACGGTTGTAGGTTTCTTAGGGCTGAGTTGCGGATTCCAATTTGACAGAGACCCCTATATGCAGTCCTTGCTGAGGAACCTTCACCCGGCAGGGGCAAGTTGGCTATAATAAGTTGCCCTGTTATGTTTAAACAGTACTTTCTAAAGATATGGGGGAGGGGAGCATTGTGTGTAGTAAGGGAGACTCTTGGAGTGTTTCCTTAATTTGTGAAGTGTCTCTGTTGATATTGTATGACCATACAAGATTTTTTTCTTTTAGAAAAGTTTGCAAGGTCTAGCAATATATGGTAGATGTATGAATGAAATAAAACAGAAGCTAAACAAATGTACTAATTCCACCTGGGCAGAGCCATGATATTACTAGATTGAATTCATGCCCGTGAAAAGGCAAGTGCAATGCCCATACACCACTTAAAGACTCTTATAAAGCTTGATTTGGCTTATGATCTGCACTAGTAACAGCTGTGGAGACTTTTAAGACATATTGGGCATCTATACATGTGCTCTGGGGTGGATGGCGGAGGCAATTTAATTAGAGCAGCACTGAGAGCTGCTCTAACTAAAGCACTGGCAGCGGCACGTGTATTTAGCGTCCCATGCTTCAAAATGGCGGTGGGGGCATTTTAACTAAAGCTAAACCAAAGCTTAACTAAACTAAAGTTTGATGAGCTTTAGTTAAAGCACCCCCCCCACCGCCATTTTGAAATGTGGGGATGCTGAATACATATGACTTGGAGGCTGCTGGAGCACGCTCCAGTAGACTCGCAGCAGCCTTGATTAGTCGAGTCTGCTCCGACATATGTTCCGGCACCTGTGTAGGTGTCCTTAACTTGCCTCGTTCTGCACTGCACTTCCTTTCCAGTATAAAACTGACCGCTCTCAGCCAGGTCTCCAGGATGGGGGTCAATCAAGGTGCCTGGTTTACAGAGGCTGAGGAGCTGACAAAATACATCACCAATCTCTACACAGAAACAGGGGTAATGAACTCAGCCCTTTATATAGGCTGGACAACAGGCTGCAGAAAACAGTGTTAGAAAAAATAAACAGAAATAAGTTCTAACAATTGCTGCTCTGTTGACTCTCCCCGTGTTTCTGTTTTATTTGGTTCTTCATCTTGAGGCGCCTGAATCTTAATCAGCAACGGACTTAATTAAAAACAAAAACATTATCACTGCATAAACCCTCCTTTCCTATTGTTCAATGATGAGTGACAGCCTCTGACTGGCATGACTATTCTGAGGCAAACTAAGAAGTGTAATCATGTACGCAGGCACATGCGCATGCACACATACAGAAACCCTCTGGAAGCAAATTGTAGTGTATGATTCATTTTCTCTCATGACAGCCAGGATACAGGTTAGCATACAATAATGGGGCTCATCCCACACTGCTGAATCTAATGGAGTTGTAACATTCAGACCTCAAGGACCAGCAAAATGTGGCCAGCGACTTCATTGTGCCTCTGTTTCCTTCACCCTGTAAACCTCATGGCTCTCAGCTCTGACCTGGTGCATGCTCTGTGCTGTGCAGCAAGTATGCTGGGTCTCAGCCTCGTGCCATGGCTATTCCTCCCCTCCCTAGACCCCCGAGCAAGGACAGCTGCCCCATGCCAGCCAGTATAACCCCTGCCACCCCTAACCCAACTCCTCCCTGTATCCAATCCCAATTCATTAAGACAAACACAAGATTTTGACCTTTATTTTTTAAAATTCCTTTCTTCACTCCTTTCTCTTTACTTCTTCTCCCCCTCCCCCTTCACTTGAATAATTTTTTCAAGATTTCTCCCCTCCTACTGTCGGCTCTGGCTTGGCTCCTTCTATTGAGAAGGGAGGGAAGCCATTGACCCCATACTGCTTTCTCCACCTCTGAGCTAAATGCCACCCTCCCCACTCTTTTCCCACTCCAGGGGAGGAACAGACCCCTGGCTTCTGTCTGTACCCCTGCTCACCAGGCCTTTCAGTGGCAAATCAGAGTTGTGCAGGTCTAAGATGGCATCAAGCTTTAACTTGAGACTGCTCTGAAACTGTTCTAACTTTAGGATGGCATAACCTTCTACAGATTTAAAGCACTTTCAAGGTAACCAGTGGATGCCTATAGATGTGCTTGTTCATGCTCAAATTTGTTTAATTGAATCTGCTCTGCATTCTAATTAGAATACTTCAGCATCGCCTCACTGTTAGGTGTATTAAGCCTGTGCGTGTTTCAAAATGGCTGTGGGGGTGCTTTATCTACATTTTGTCAAATGAGATTTAGATAAAGTGTCCTATGGCCATTTTGAAAGGCATGAAGGCTTAATACATGTGACAGTGAGCAGTTTTTATTAGAGTGGCTGTCCGGGAACCGCTCTAATTAAAACACTTACCCCTCAGCACCTGTATAGGCAGTCTGTAATAGCACTCTTAGAGTTCTTAGCTCCTTGCAGTATCATGCTCTTTCCATATTATCCTCTTCTTTAGAAGTAATGGCCTGCATCTCTTTCTGGTGATACTCGTGGGGTTTTATCATTGCATTCAACAGTAGCAGGCAAAGGCCCTAAATTTGTGTGTGAGACACTGATCCATAAATTTAGTGGGTGTTTGCATGAGTACCCAGCATGCTTTTAAGCAACATGGAAGTGGGCACTTTCAAAATGCTGCCATTTTCCAGACTTCGTCAGGCAAGCCAAAAGAGTGCTTGGAGGAGGGTGTGCATGCTTATCCCAAGTGTCTATGTTGATGTTCTCTAAAAAGTTAGCAACAGGGGTGTGCGAAATGGGCTCTATTCGATTCGGATTTGACCCGAATCAGGAACAGTGATTTGATTAATTGGTTCAGATCACTGTCCCCAATTTGATTTGGCTGATTCTGAATCTGAAGATTCAATGCTGATTTGGAGAATCAGCGATTCGGACATAGACAGAGCTTTTAGATATTTTTTCTACATAACTTGAGGTACCAGCATGGCTTGTGATCACTGTGTCACGGGGGCAATCAGCCGAAAGATTCCCAAACTATACACAGGGAGCCCCTAGGGTGGGGAATATACACAAAAGAGAAGAAAAATAAAATAATAACATACTTACCTGCAGCAGGGCACACGGCGCAGCCGGAACAAGGGAAGGAACCCGCGCAGGTTGTAAGCCATGCCTTTATTCAGGGGCAGCTGGCTGGTGATGTCATCGGCAATCACCAGCCTGCGGAACTTAAAAGGAGTGCCGGCGAAGGCTGGAGGAGGAAGAGAGAGAGAGTTGGCAAGGACTCTCAATGCCACTGATGACTGGCCTACACAGAAGGAGGGAGAGCCAGCAGGGGCTCTCTGTACCTGGAACGGCTAGCGCGTGTGGGAGAAGGGAGAGCCGATGGGGGCTCTCTCCACCGGCAAAGGCTGGAATGCCTGGGAAACAAGAGAGCAAAAGGAAGCTCTCTACACCAGTGAAGAGGGGTGTAATTGCCCACAGAGGAAACCCAGCTGGGCAGCAGCAGATGCAGCAGCAAGTGATAACATAAGCAGCAACCGATCAAACCCAGAGGGATCGGGGGCGCTGAAATCAGGATGCCTCTGAGGATGTCAGGGGAGAGCGATTCTGCAAGCTGTATTCAACAGTGTGAGGGAAGTGACGGCCCAAGAAGAGAAGCCATGGCCATCACTGGCCAGACGACGGGTCACCTCCCATGGACGTCCCAGGTACCGGGAGCAGAATGCTAAGTAGCAACTTTGGGCTTTCAAAGAATTCTTAGTGAGGGTGATGAGAAGTTATCTCCTTGTCCTAGAGGTAGGGCTGAAGAAAGAAACTAGACTGACCCTTCCTCCAATGGGCAATTCTGTTTGGTGTCCTTTTCTTTTCCTTTTATTTTTCCCCCTTTTCGAGGGGTTGTGCGGCGGGACGAGATGACGCTTGGGAATTGAGTCCCCTAGCTGGGAAGTAGGTCCCAGGCAGAGGATTAGAGCGCCAGATAGGAGCGCTGGTAGGATGGCTCATTTTTCTGTCCTTCCTTTTTGTTTTTTTCTCTTTGCTTGTTGGTTGAGCTTGGGTCTCAGGTCTAAGACTGCCTAGGACAGGAGGAGGCCCACCTTAGACCAGATAACAAACAAATTAAGTCATCCCAAGAGAAAGTGCTCGGGGCACAATAAGGCACAAGTAGAACGTCGGGGTCAAGAGCACAACAACATCGGGGGAGCGGCTGACAAGATCTAGTGACCCACCGAAGGTTGGCGTGAGGCTGGGGTATAGGGGAGGTGGAGTCCCATGGATGGCCACCTAGTGGACTACCCATTGTGGA
Organism: Alligator mississippiensis; assembly: GCF_030867095.1. Taxonomy (NCBI): domain Eukaryota; kingdom Metazoa; phylum Chordata; order Crocodylia; family Alligatoridae; genus Alligator; species Alligator mississippiensis. The sequence continues at coordinate 123,261,060 of NC_081824.1, read as the reverse complement.
GGAACCTTGGGTGGTTTACCACCCCACTGAGATAATATTCAAAGTCGTGGCAGATAAGAAGTACTTCCAGTCCACTTCCAGGTTCACTGGGGAGCACATGGGGGGGGGGCGAATGCCCACTCAGCTCAGCAATTGGCTGTGGGTGAACCCCAGGTTCCCCCCCTGACCCAGAAGGCACCAGTCACTGAGCTGTGAACGCAGAAGTGAACCGGAAGTGCTTCTGGTCCATTTCCAGATCTGCTGCTGAGCATTCTGGGGAGCCCCCCGTGCTCCTGTGGGACACTCCATGCACCCCAGCATTGCATCACTCACAAGCTGCCTGCTACCTTGAGGCACGTAGAAAAAACATTTAAAGCTGTGTCTATGTTTGAATGTTTCCGAATCTCTCTGAATCTATTCAGAGGGTTCTGATTCGATTCGGAGAGATTAAAGGGTTTTCTGATTCAATTCGGATTCAGAGGTTCAGCCACCGAATTGGGCCAAATCTCCACCAAATCGAATCAGGGACCAAAGCTTCGCACAGCCCTAGTTAGCAATAGGTAATGAATATCTCAAGAAAACTCAACAGCTCCCATCCAGGCCTCCAAATACAGCGGCCAGTATTTCTAAAATACTGGGCATATGTTCTCAATGGAAGCTGCTGGATGCAGAGCACGTTTAAAAATCTAGCCTTTAAAAACTGCACTTCTTAATGACTAACTTAATGACAGCTGGCACTTTAACTCCATTTGTTATTTTTTATAATCCATCTTCCCTCCACAATAGCCATATTTATCCAGAAGGAAAGAAAGAAGTACATTTATGGTTGCAAAATTCTGTTTAATTTTACTGCCAGGAAAAATGAGAATGATAAAGTGGCGACTACAGCCGTTTTGTGACAAGGTTTTTCCTCTCAGTTTCATACATCTTCATGATATTTTACAATTAAATGTGTGATTGCTGTAGAGAAATTGCCTAAGTCTCACCTTCAATCTCTCTCTGCAGCTTTGCTTGGATGGGTTACAGGGAAGAGAGTGGTCTTTTAATACTGGACAAATCAGTGGGGAATGCACTGGATACTGAAGAGAACAATCCTCTGGCAGAATACGATCTAAATGGCCTACCAGTTTTTTCCATTTGTATTTCCTATGGTCCTATTGCGAGGAGAAGGGGCTCAAATACAGCAGATCTCTCTTGTGCAGGGTATTATGAGTGAAGCTCTGCCTGTCTGCTGCATTACTTATGACAAGGGAGCAGGAAGAGAATTGGAGGCTGAAGGGAGTAACCTTTCCATGTCATTATTGCCTCTCTGGGATCCCATGAAACTCTTGCTGCTGGTGTTCTGGGGAGCTGGGTTGCTGCCAGGCATTAGAAAAAAGGATCAGGCACTGTCTAGGGCATTGCCCTGTGCTAACCCCTTGGATTTCCATGCAGAACTCCAAGTGAGAGTTAATGCTGCTTTAAGCTTTAAGAGCCTTAACTCTGGCTGGGTTTTCTCTTTGGCTGCTATTACACAGCTATGTGGGGACCTAGCCTGGAGGGTACATGAGAACAGTGCTGAAGGGCCAGCAGATGTCTCCTACTCAGTGATCCTATAGAGATGCAAGAAGCCAAAGCCTTCTCTCTCCCCACTCCCTCTCCATCCTCCCTTCCCTCTTTCCTCTCCCCCTGCCTGTCCTTCATCCCCCACAAGCTCCTGATAAATACTTGGACATTCTGTAAACTGAAGCTTGCAGAATTTCCTGGCTCATCCAGTGACATTTTCCAGGAAAGGGGACAATCTAATCCCTCTGATGTGTGTATGTGCCTTTTTTTTTTAAATTAAGATGTTCCAAGTAATAGCAACAGAACCATACATCCTGATGATAATACTACCTAGGGGAATATGTCATTCAAACGCTAACAATTTTGTTGTCAAGGTGCATGTTATCCAAGCATTTTCATTAGAGTAAAAAAAGATATTTAAAAACAGAATCCTTTGACTGTTTTAAATGGGTCGGATGGATTTCTTTATTTTTTGGCCTTTCCATTTCAGAAACATCCGCAGTGACGATGGTTTAATCATTTGTATTCTGTGTGTTTTAATGTAATGCCAGCTACTGATTTTATACACAAGTTTCTTGATAGACTGCCTATTTCAGCAGAAATTACGGTTGTCAGCTCCATATCGGGAGTGTTAAAATCATCAATGTCACAATGTTCTAAAGAGGTGATGCAAAATGTGGCATCTAAAGAAAATAACTTGGAGAGCTAATGTTTTCCAAACTTTACCATCATTTTAACGCTACAGAATTTGCAGTGAAATGAATAGAAAAACCTTTCCACATTATAACTAATAAATGTTAGAATGGGGTTTGAAGGTGCAAATCAGGCTATAACAAAACATGAGTGTGCATGCTTTCAACACCAAAATGACTTACTGGCTGCTAATTAAATCTCACTGCAAATGGGATTTCATTTTTATTTTTGATGGAAAAAGTGGTTTTATTACATTTACTTGGCTGGTCGCCAGGAATATAGCTCAATATGAATCAAGCAAAGTTAAAGGCCTTCTGCAGCAACATATGGCTTGTTTGGGAAGTATGAGTCATAAATGGAACCAGATGCGAAAAAGAAAAAAGAAAAAAGTTATAAGAAGGTAGCAACTGTCCTGAGGCAGATGCTGATACTGTTATTTCTGATGCTGTTTCCACCTCATTGTGAAAAATTTACATGTGCATATTAGCAAACAGATTTTTTCCAGTACAAAATGTCTGTTTCAGAGTACCCAGATGGCATGGGTCCACCTTGCTGTGCTGTTCGTTGAGCTAATTAGGCCCTTACACAAGCTATTTTGCTCTTGTGACCCAATAAAACAGGATTCTCAGCATTGCTTGCTCTTTTTCAGCAGGTTCCTGAGCTTGGGCCTGCATGGCCTTTGATTGCCAGATTTCAGAAATTCTGCTCTTTGAATGGATAGCAGATCTCCTTGGATACAGGGTTGGTCCTTGGCTTTTCAAGGTCCTGTGCAAAGCTGAAGCCGTAATCAACTCTCCCCACGCCCCAAAATGTACCTGATAGATAACTCATAACCAAAGCCTCACATCTGCCAGGAAAATGCAAAAGCTCCTGAAGCATATATATATATAAGTGCCAGGAGCCTGATAAGTGATCTAGGAGAGGAGCCATTATGGACAAACGTCTGGCAAGAACTTTAATATCCGGTAGCAAGGCTATTCATGGACAAGGAAGGACAAGGAAGGAACAGTGTGAACCATTGAGGGTGAGGGCAGATTGTGGGAATTTTTATTCTGTGAACAAAGTTGTCAGCTCCTTGCCTGCAGGGAATAGGATTTCTTTCTTGCATGTGGCTCTAGGTAACTATGTAGCTAGTAACAAACCTAAGAATGCCAGAGCTATACTTCTGCCAGTGGAGAACAAGAAATTGTTCCCTGGGCCTGGGCCTGGGCCTGAGCATTCTAGCAGCGTCCAGACCGGTCAGAAATATTTTTTACATAAAGCTTACTCATTTTTCTTTTTATGCTAAAACCATGAAAGGACTCCATCACTCCTACTTAAAATACAAAAAGATAACTAAGACAGCCAGGATGATAAGGAGTGTAGCCACCAAGAAATATTTGGGTATTGGGTAGGGGCACAGAGAGATGAAGATTTTGACTTAAATGCTTAGACCAGGTCCATAAATTGCTAGGTGCTACACAACCTCAGTGGTGGCTGAAAGCCTGAATTGCAGAGATTTTGGGGGAAAAAAATAGTGCTGGCTGCTCTTTTCTATCCTCGTTTAATCCGACATATATAGTCCTTATTGCTTCTATTGCAAGTTTTGGCCACCTCTTAAAACATCTCCCTAATTCCTTTGCCTTTATCCTGCCTTGCTCTATATTCCTCCCCTCCTCCTTTCATTCCATTCAGGAAGAGCACACACCAACTGCTGAAGCTTCCTTAGCCTGACAAAGGGTTTTTGAACCCGAAAGCTTACTTAATAACTATTCTCCAACCATTTGGGTTGGTCTAATAAAAGATATCAAATTCACCCACGGAACCTTGTCTGCCTCCCCTCCTCCAACACACTTTCTTCCTACAAGAGCAGTGTGTGGCTGTGCAGGTGGTGTTGCCAGCAGGGATGCAGCTTCTCTGACAATGGGATGTTGTTCCAAGAAGAAGGATTGTCAGGAAGAGACCTGACAAAGAGGTCAAGCACTTGAATGAGTTACCTAGAGAGGTGGTGGAAGCTCCATCCTTGAAGCTTTTTAAGGGCCAGCTTGACAAAGCCCTGGCTGGGATGATCTAGTTGGGAATGGTCTTGCTTTGAGCAGGGGGTTGGACTAGATGACCTCCTGAGGTCCCTTCCAACCCTAATTTTCTATGATTCCATGATTTTATGATACAAGACATAGTCACAGATTCTCCTATTCCATGTGTTGGGAAATAGGCTTGTTGTTAGCAGCAGTAATATTAAGACTATAACTTCTTTGTGCAGTCATCTCTTGGTGGGCAACCTGACTAGTCACACTTGAGCAGGTGTGACACTCCATGCAGCGAAGGTAATGTAGGCATATACGTAAGCAGTACATTACCCCTATTAAACAATTACATTTACATAGCATTTAGAAACCAACCAGTGAACAAACAATGACATTACATAATGGAATGTGGTTACACACTCTATGCATCAGTCTAAAGCCAGACTCTCCCATGAACTGGGAATCAGTTCTTCTTTGTGTAGGTGTGTTTGGACAGTCAAGGACTGTCACAAGGATGAGCCATATCAACCTTAACAAAGAAGGTCTTCAGGGCTTGGTGACTACTCAGTGCTTTAGGTGCTTGCAAGACATTTACTTATTGTTCTGACTGGCTGTGCAAAACAACAAAAGCCAGACTCTCTCTGGGAAGCTCTGGCACAGTTGCCATACACATTGACCTGGTTATGCTGTGTCTCATTGCTTTTTGATCAGAAAATATACAGGCATTGTTTCCTCATCCCCTAAGTGAGTCTCTTTCTTGATTCCCAAGTAAGTGCCAACCCTCATTCAAATTTAAAATAAAAAAGAACGCTGAGGCCAATAGAGGATTATTGGAAATATTTTGAGTAGTATATAAACATTTAATTATTTAGTGAGCAGTTGTCTAGTATTTAGGACTGGAGCAGGGAATAGATGTCCATCCCAAATTTGGCTATTCATTGTGTTACCTTTGGCATATTACTGGACCTCTTCAGGCCTCAGTTAAATTTCTTTAAATTTGACTTTACCAGGGCTGCAATTTGATTAGAGATTCACTGAGTGCATGAGAATCTTATTAACTAACAGAATTTGGTGTGGGCACCATAATGGTCAGAAGTAACTTAGATGTATCTTGGCAAGTCAGACCTTATTCAAGAATGGCTGGTAGTGCTGGCGACAATGTTTCTAGTGTGTTTGGACATGATGATTCATAATACTTTTTCTTTTAATTTTATGATGGTAGGTTTAGAAATGAGTGGGGTTCTTTGCAGAACCTAAAAAGAACACTAGATTGGAGTGAATATTTTTGGGGATCACATTTTCCATTCTTTTCTTTCTTTTCTTACTAGTGATAATTTAATCCAGTTTCTCTCTCCTAGTTTTCTTTTTGGAGATTGAAGCTATGGAGAAAAAAAACCTCTCTCGTTGTTCACTTGACCATGTACACGCATCACTTACCTCAAGTATTGACTTGTAGTTTTGAGTTGTTTCCCTTTTCATTGACTTCGGCAATTCTGATGGGGAATCGTGATTTTATTGATGTAAGGACACTGGCTTAGAACAACTTCATAAGGAATCTGAGTTATCCTGACTTGTGGCTGAAGTAATATTCATAAAGAGCAGGTTGCTTTTCATGTTCACATAACTCCTGTGTAAATGAGTTAACCAGAGCTAAGTGGAAGGGCTGCAGGGGAAAGTTAAGGGGGTTTTGTGGCAGCTGGTCAAAGGGAGTATGGGTAGGTAGTTGCCTAGAGTCCAACTGAGTCATTATATGAGTTGGGCAGTTTAAATGCATCTTTTAAACATTTTCACTTGTTTTAAAAGGAAACAAAAACCCACCTGTAAAAGGCTAGATTTTGCAACCCTTGCTCATACTGGTGACAGCAATGGGAATGCTCAAGAGAGCAAGTCCACATTAATATGAGTAAGGTTCATACTATGTAACCTTAACTCTACCACGATCAAAGGTTGGGGAGTTCATGTCCATGACTAATGCATGGTGTTTGCTAAGAAAGAGTTGGGAGTATCACAGAGGTGATTCATAGAGCTTTCAGCTCCTGAGGAGGAACAAGGTTCACTCTTTTGAACAAATCAACTCTGCCTTGCACATTGGGAAATGGAAACTGAGCTCCATACCATGCTCTGCTGCTCCAAACACAGATGAAGCAATGTCTAACCTTCTTTTATATAACATCCAAAAAAATAGAACCTTGATCCTTGCTGAGACCTCCAGGCACTACTTCCTGCTCCTCTTCCTGCTCCCTCCTTCTCATCATCAATAGGAAGTCATTACCATTGTTGCCACACAAAACTCTCCTGGTTTCAGTTACTTTCATTATCTGGAAAATCAGCCAAGGTTTGCTGTACAGCTCACTAAGGTTTAGAAAAATACTAGTGAATAAACCTGATTGATAATTTGGCCTAAGACCCACGAAGTGCTATTGGTGTCCCAAGACTTTGCTGCTATAAATTGTTTCGCTCCATCCACTTCAGTGAAAGTGTCCACACTCTCTGCTGTTTACCTCAGTAGAGAAATAGGCTATCAATTTTTCATCATGTGATGAGTAGCCAGGTGAAACTCAGTAGCTTGCAGTGAGGTTTGCTTTGACTTTTTGGGGAGCCCATTGGATACAAGACATTAAAAAAGCCAAATGAAAGATTCACACTGGGTGTCTACATGAGATGCTTTACAGATGAGTAGAGCTAACATTTGCAGATGCTGACTGCGTGGTAATTGGCACTAATCGTGATGATGTCTGGTACCTGCAAATGCAAGTAGCAAATTTACTTGAGATTAGTTACTGTGCAGCAGCTCATGTGCAGATGCCTGACTGGAAGCAAACGTGCTTCTGGTCAGCTGGCTAGCAGGGGGCAGAAGATAGCTTCCTGCCCTGGGAGCTTCTTGCTGGCAGGGTGGGCTCAGCTACTGAAGCCTGGACAGGGACAACATCCCCCTGCCCTGGCAGCAGGGAGATCCCAGACCCTGCTCCACAACTGCAGGGCCTTATCTCCCAGCCCAGGTCTTGTGACTGTGGGGCTTGGGCTGGGAGAAAAGAATCTCCCAGCCTGGGCCCTGTGATCACAGAGCAGGGGCTGGGAGCTCCCTGCTGCCAGGGCAGGGGGACATTGTCCCCTCCTGGGCTCCAGTGGCAGAGCCCACCCTGGCAGCAGGCAGCTCCCAGGGGCAGGGAGCAATGTCTTAGCCATCTCCAGTAGACAACTGTCTCTTGGCTTCTGGGCTAGCACTCAGGGGGAGCCTAGAACTCCTCCTGGCTGGAGCAGGGGCCCGTTGCTGGGTTGCAGGGAGCAGGAGCAGTTTACTGCTAGGAGCAGCAAATCTACCCCCATGTCTCTGCATGTGTAGACACATGCTTGGGAGAATTTACTCTCAACTAGTTTATTTGAGAGTGAAATGCTCCCAGATTATTCACATGTGTAGATAGGCCCACTAACCCCGAATGAAATGAAATGGCATACACAAGATATTACATGTGCATAACACTGCTGTTGATAACGGAACAGTAACTTAAACTCCATTTTCTCATTTAAAAAGCCATGCTAATAGTGATTACTACTGAATGTCACTGGTTCACAATATGGTTAGACTAAATTTACTGATTGTAAAGCACTATGAGCTCCTAGGATGGAAGATGCTATAAAAATGCACAGAATAATTATTTCTATAGTTAATTTTGTGTTGTCATTTACAGGTGCTGAAGCTGAAACTAGTAACAGGCTATTCTATTTGAACTAGTCTTAGAAAGCCATACATAGACTACATTGAGAAATGGATCAAGATTTATACAAACCATAGACTAGAAAGTTGTCTGCAATTATTCAGGTTGGAGAACTCTACAAATCTTGTTGAATAGACATAGACTTTTCATTATTTTTAATTTTTTTAATTGCCAAGAGCATTTCCCATACTCTCTAGGAGTGGCAAGCCAGAAGCTGGTGGAGGAAAAAGCACAAAATACTTTTCAATTGTCTCTGTGGTACAGATTTTCATGGTTTATCCTTCACTGTGATCCTAATGGGCTGACAATAAAGAAAAAGATAAGGTGCAAGCTTTGAGGAGTTTGTTCACCTCAGTACACAAATCTGGCAGGCACTTCACCAAAGCCCTGGGGAAATGGGCTCCAGACTACATGATTATAGACCACAGGTAAACTTAGGATAAAAAGCGTAGCTCTCAGCTGTCCAAGATCCAGATCTAGGCTTTACTTAAACCAACAGAAACAAGAGAACAGGAAGCCAGAAATGGTTGAAAGCTGTTTTTTTATAACAGGTGACATTTTCTGTCACTTCATTTTTATTTTCTTCCTTTCTGATGTTGATCTGGGATAAACAATATGATAGCAGTATTATGTGGGACCAAGATAATTTCTAGAACAGGATAATGAGCTTTCAGTCAGGGGGATGATAGCGTGCCAGAGAGAGGGAACTGGCCAATGCTGAAAGGCAGTAGAACCCAATAAAACTTGAGGTCCACATTTTCAAAAGCTTCTTCTGAGTTTGAATGCCTTCCTTTTAGGGTGCTCAACTTGAGACATTTAAAATTTTAAATTTACTCTAATTAGTTGGAAGAAGACCTGAGCACTTGCCCAGAAACGTGACCAGCCTAAATTAAAGCTGGCTTAGATAATTTTACCTAAAAATCCTAATTCACAATGAAAGAATTCAAATGTCTATTATTAAATAAAATCTATGAAATAGGCATAAACAAACAGAATCATTATATTCCTTCATTCTTATGCTTTAATTAATTTTGCCCAGATATTCATGGGTAACCACAATATTCTTTTGCCCCAAAGCACGTCTTTATTATATTATGTGTAGGGTACTTTAATATCTAATGCCTTTTAGTTAGGTGAGATATATGTTCTGACCCTTGAATGAATAAATAACAGAATATTGCTATGCTAGAGGCTGATGGCTATCACACGTTGGCATATATGGTGACTAGGTGAATCTATCTACATACAGCTTTGGGACTCTGTCTAAGATCACAAGCTCTGTATTTGTCTGAGTCAGACTGCATTTTAATTATAAGGCTTCCTATGAGCTACTGTCATTTTGGACTAAATACCATTGATGTGCTGGCACTGGACTAAAAGCAGGGTCCTGGACTTAAGTGCTATACCATTGGCCAGCTGGAAGAAGAATTCCTTAGGAACTTCACCATCAAATCCATGCTATACTGAAGATATATAGATGACATCTTCATCATTTGAACCGAAAACCTGCAATCTCTGATTGATTTCCATCACAAATTCAATAATCATCATGCCTCCATCAGACTATACTCCAGTACCAACATTTCCTTTTTAAACACTATGATTAATTACACAAAAGGGGTACATTAGGACCTGGGAGAACACACCTGTTCACCAGAGCTCCACAAGGGATAACAAGGTCTGATGGCCATAAACTCCAGGAAGGCCGATTTAGACTGGACATAAGAAAAACGTTCTTTATGGTGCATGTGTCCAGGATCTGGAACAAACTCCCCCCAGAGGTGGTGCAAGCACCTACTCTGGACTCCTTCAAAAAACAGGTGGATTTATTTCTTGCTGGGATCACTTGATCCCAGCTGACTTCCTGCCTACAGCGGGGGGGGCTGGACTCGCTGATCTCTCGAGGTCCCTTCCAACCCCTAACGTCTATGAAATCAATGAAAAAAATCCAGAATGGTAAAATATAAACCACCATATACAAGAAACCCACAGACCAACATACATATCTACACAGAACAAGCAATCACCCTAAACACTCCAAGAAAGCTGTAATATGCAGCCAAGTCCTCTGATACCACCGAATTTGCACTGAGGAGAACACCCGAGATCACCACTTTGCAAATCTCAAAAGGGCTTTCACTCAACAAGGACACTCCTCCAGGGAGATAGATTACACTTTTGAAAGAGCCACCTGGATACCATGTGAAGAATTCTGTAGTACAAAAAGAAAATCCCCATGAATTTCATGCCGTTAGTTATGACATACCATCTGCCCCTGGAACCTATATGGAAAATACTCAAACAATTGCACCCCATACTAGAAGAAGACCCAATTCTTAAACAGATTTTCCTAGAAGCACCCATCCTAGCCTTTAAACAAGCACTGAACCTTGTCAGCCTTATCACCAGAAGCAAACTTCCTATGGCCCAAAGCACACCAAATAAATCCAGTCCATGCAGTGACGAGAAATATAAAACCTGTCAATACATCTCCACCACTCCCACAATAACTACAACCTACAGCAGGATCATCACCATCTTGAATCTTACACCTGCACCTCCAGAAATGTTAAATGCCCTGGTGGAAAATGAGTAGGAGAAACCAAACAATAACTGCATACCAGCATGAATGCACACCAAAAATCATTCAAAGACAAAAATACCGAATTACCTGCGGGTGCACACTTCCCATAAGACAATCACTTTCTCTCTGTTCTAATCCTCAAAGGGAATTTACAAAACACTTTTCGTGATGAGCCTACAAACTTTAATTCATAAATCTACTAGTTATAAAAAATCATGGACTGAATATATTAGATTGATGGCACATTATAACCTGCTTGCCATCTGATAACCCCAGGTAACCTCTACATTTTACAGCTACATTCTGTCACCAGGTCAACATTCCCCCCCACCCCACCTGTCTCACCCCTATTTCTCCCATGGCCTCTGATCCTCACTGCCACATATTTTGCAATTTCACAGACCTGCGTTTTGCACGTTGGCTTCTACACAAAACATTACCAGACTCTCCCTAGGCCTGATGAAGGATGCGTAAGCCCGAAAGCTTGTAAAGAACAATTTTTCCAACTATTTAATTGATCTAATAAAAGATATCACATTTACCCGAAGAACCTTGTCTGCCTATTCCTTAGACCAACCCGGGTCCAACCAACACCCCCCATACCATTAAAATGGAATTGCTTTAAACAATAAGCTAGATCTTTTCTTAAAGAGTTAGTTTTTCAGGGAATAATTTACCTTTGCAACAAAGTCATTTAGCAGCAGTGTATGATCATCTGATGGGGGCTGATCAGTGGATGATCTTGTTATAAAAGGACAGGAGCCATTTGCCTTTAAGCATTTGCACGCTGCAGGGGACTACCAGAACCAGGAACCTCATATAACTGAAGGAAACCCTGCCTTCTGAATCAGCTAAGGGTGAGCTAAGGTAAAAGCATTACATTCAAATACAAACACTGATATATTCAGAAACTGCGCAACATCCATCTGCATATGTGTTGGTACTTGCTTTTTGATAATATGTACCTCTTGAAGAGGTGAATTATAAACCAGAAAGCTCACACCTTTGGTGAGTTTCTGGAAAAGGGTATGTTTTAGCTGTAGTGGGAGACTGCGGATTCAAGAATAGACCTGGACAACAGACAACTTCACTGTGGGATCCAGCTCTCAGAAAAGGGTGTCAGCTTATGGTATAGGCTCTGGTCAGACTTCAGAGGCTTTAAGACAGGGGTCAATACGCTTTGTGACCCAGCCCCTGCCACAGGCTGTAAGCCTCTACCTCCTGGAGCAGCTAGCTACCTGCACTCACTCTTGCAGGCACGGATCCCCATCCTCTCTGTAGCAGAGACTCAGGGAAGTGACAGACTCCACTGAGGGGAGCACTGCACGTGGGGATAGGTGGCATGGGCCAGCTCCATGTCACTGGATCAGATCATCTTGGACTGGTACTTCTGGACAAGACCTCTTTGTGGGCCAGATGCAGTCAGTGGGCCATAGTTTGCCAACCACTGCCTTAAGACACCCAGAAATTCGCTGTCTTGATTGCATGCCAACAATCTGCTCAGTGAGATGTTGTCACAGCATGTTTTTAATCTTGCTGAGTGAGCAGACAGCCAAATCTTGTTGAGGCTGATGGGTTAAGCTAGCCATTCTAATCTAAATTAGGCACTCTCCATTTAGGATAAATGTGACAACCATTTAAAGTCCATTATGGAGTAAGTTAGCTGAAACAATAGGGAAAACAACCCAAAGGGATCATATCAGTGGTGCCCAACCTTTTTACCCATGAGCTGGATGGGCAGTGCCAAATCCCTCCATCGGTTGGATTTGGCTAGTGGGCCCGATTCAGTCATGTAATGGGAGACCAATCTGGTGTGTGGGCCAGGTGCAGTCATGGCCCAGTCTGGCTGCATGAGAGTGCCTGGGTCCTGATCAGGCCATGTGGCAATGGTGTGGCTGAGTCCTGATCCAACTACATGGCTGAGCTTGACCCAGTCTTGTGGCACTTGGAAATTTGATGGCAGAATAGTGGCGGCAGTATTAATTGTTACCACTCTGCTTCCACCAAATTTTCTGACCCAGTGGGAGCCCCACAGGCTTGATGCCATGGCTCTGGCAGTTGGGTTTGCCCACAAGCTGGAGGTTGAGCACCCCTGGACTAGACCATGTGTAAAGCTGATTAGCTACTAAGCTATGTGTGCTATGTAAATTAAAGAGCAGTACTGGCACAAGATCAAATGGCTACAAACTGGTCACAAGCAAATTTAGATTAGAAATTAGAAGAAAGTTTCTATCAAAGGAGTAAAAATCTGGAATGGTTGTCTGAATAAAGCAGTTGGGATAAGAAGCCTAAATTGGTCCAGTAGGTTGGAACAATAAGTTTATGGACAGTGTAGTATTATGGGATAGAGGTATCCTTGGAATAGTAATCAGAACATGTGATACGTAGATTTAAATATTTGTTATCCCTATCCTTTCATTTTTTGTCTCATTGTGACAAGGTATTTAGCAGAATTTGCAGTTTCATTGGAATCTGAATATTCCCTCCACCTGCATGAATATTTTATTTGGCTTTATTTACCTTTTTTTTTGTGCCTTTCTCAAAGAATTGGATATTGCCCACAGTTAGAGGTTGGAATCTGACTGAAACATGCTAGGATTCCTATCTGTCCTTAGAAACCTCTCAAATACCTGGCCAAAGGGACTTGCTCATGTGCTGAAGGTCAAACTAACTTTGAGGTTAGGGAGGAATTCCTGGTGGTCAGATTGTTAAGGACTAAGTGGTTTTATTGTTGTTTTGTTTTGCTTTTGCTGTCCTTTGTAGTTCAGGGTATGGTGCTCTTCCTAGTTTGTCTGAGAAAAAATCTACCAAAATCCTCTTCCACTGTACTGGCAAGGTATTGATGATACTTTGGATCACTGTGCCTCAGACCTGTACCAGTGGGGCTTTTGCAATGACAACAAATGCCCTTGTGGGCCAGTTCAAACCATGTCCCACATTGTTGACTCATGCTACCTGGTGGCCTTCAAGCTCTTCACACTGATGACAACATTGCCTTAAGATGGCTGAAACAATATGCTGAAACTGCATGTGCTTAATAAATAAATCCATTATACTCATGTCTCTCTTTACTTAGGGCATACTCTAGGTATGTGACAGGTGGTTCCATAGGCTGCTTTGTGATGGTGGTGTGCAAGCAGGGTTGAAGTGGATGATCTTATGACTCTTTGGACAAATGGTTGTCTGCTAATACAGGGGAACCCTGGGAGTTCCCTTCTAGTACCTTATTTCTTTCTCCTGGGGCCTGACTACAAATGCAGGGGCTATATATGTATATGTATGTGTGCCCATGTGTATCAGAAGCAGACAGGACCACAAAAACGAGGAGAGAGACACAAAAAACATGGCTCTACCAAGAGAGTATTTCTCTGGGTGGAATCCTCTTTGTGGAAATAGGCTAAGAAATGTGAGCATGGCATCTGTCTTCTCTTCTTATTGTGATCAGTACTTGTACATTGTGCATAAATAAACATATATGCATCTAAGAAATAGCTGATTTGCTTATTAATTATTCTTGACAGGAATAAACCTGTAAGGCCCCAAATATTACCTAAGTGCAGAGGAGAGGAAAGGGAATCTGTTGAAACAAGATAGAACAAATAATGGGACTTCTCATAGAACTCAGAGGTGGCAGGAGCTGGAGACTTCACCAAAGGAATTAAAACAAGACCTGAAATCTTTCCAGGAAGGACTGAGTGAAACATGAAGTCAAAGAGAAAATCTTTGGTGGGACATCAGCTGCAAAGGGTACCTGTACATTATGTCTCCAGCACTCCCAGGAAATGGTGCATTTAAGTCTATCTTTCACACTGATTGTCACTTGCACAAAACCCAATTCCCAAATTCAGAGGTTAGGTTGCTCTGCGAACATCCTTTATGGCTGCTCTTGAGACCTCTGTTTCCAGTGTGTTGGGGAGTTACTTCTGGGGTGTCTGACTTTACCTCTGTATTTCTACATTTGGTGTACGTGAGTGAAAGAGGGAGGACAAAATGTCTCTTTTCGGGAGCACCAGGGACACTGCAGAAATAGTGCCAGTGTCCAACAAATTTTGAAGCCCAGCTCAAACTCCCACTCTAAACTACCCAGGTAGATTGATGAGATGAACAGCACCCTGGTTGACATAGACCAGATAAATTTTTACAAGAGACCAGGGATGGGTTAGTCAATATGGAGCTATTTATTAGAAATAATTTGCAAATCTCACTTGAGGAGCTAAAATATTAGCTTCAGAGGGAAATCAAGGAAGTAACATTTGACTATAGTGGAAACCAGCTGGATGGAGGAAGATTTGGTGGGTCAGACAGTTTGGTAAAGCCAGACTCACTAAGGCTTATTTGACTTAATTCAACATCATAGCTAAATTTTTCAACTGAGAAGATACAAGAAAAAGAGCAATTTCTAGCAATCCACTTGAGCTGTTCAGCCTTGACAACATGGCAGAACTAGCCCTTTAAGGAGAAAGCCATCTATCTAAGATGGCTACAGGTTACAGCAAGAAGTTAGAAGGAGAGAGAAGCAAGAGGCCTCACACATGAGTGGATCCAGAATTTACTAAAGCAGGTATGGCACACTGCCCCTCAGACCACAGGACAGACAGGATGAGGCATGGCTGGAGTACCCAGGTTGGTGGGAAACACCAGGGATCTGAGCAGGGAGCAGGCATGTGAAGTCAGGAGAAGGAGGGAGCTGCTCCCCACTAACCCTGTTGTTGTCCCCAGCTGACCTGGTGATTGGTGGGGGAGAGCCACTCCTTTCTGCTACAGCAGGGGGCTTCAGGGAGCAGCTATGTGAGGATCCAGGCTTGGCTGGGACAGCAGTACTGGCAGGCAGATTCTCCTTTCAGCCCTTGATCTCCCCTTCCCCAGTGTCCCCATGGCTAGGAGCAGGTACTGGGAGAAGGCATCTGCATGCCCCCACTACTGTCCTAATCTGAGCCCAACTCCCCGCACAGCTTCTCCCTGTAGCATGTGGCAGCAGAGGGAAAAGAGTGGCCCTGGGGCTCCCTCCCCACCATGCCTGCATCAGCTAGGGATACTGGCAGCAGCATGGAGGTTCCTTCCTTCAGCACCTACTCCAAGCCAGTGGGAAATGGCTGTGGGCAGGATTGCCAGCTCTCTGTAAATTTATGAACACCCCCTAAACAACAAAGCTAGAAACCCATGCCTGTCAAGTTCATAAAAAAATCAGCCAGCAGTAAAAACAGGAAACCACCAGAGCTGTTTTAATCTCTGTAGTGGGAAAGCAGGGGGAGGCAGTTTTGAAGGACAAATGGAGCACAGCAGTGCCACTTGGTGTCCAAACAGGAGCACAGAACTATGAATGAAGCTCTTCTCAGTTCTTTGTGGCTCACTGAACTCTCTGTAGCTCCTTCCCTAACCCACAGTTATGCTGGTGCTGGTGCTGGTGCTGCCCCCCATCAGCCTGTAACAGTGTTGAGTAGCCTGGCAGAAACTGGTCCTCCTCTACCAGGACAGGGGGAGTAGGGCTGGTGGAGGTAAGACAGGGGGGAGAGCTGTGGGGGCAGTAAAATGTGGGGTATAGTCAGGGGTACCGAAGTGAGGGGGTGAGTAGGGGACCCCTGGAGAGGAGGCAGCATGGTATAAAACCATTGCTTCTGTCAAGTAGGGTTGCTAACCCAAGATATTTTTTTTACTAACCACTAAACTTTTTCACTACAGTTTAAACCTGGCCCTTGTCCAGGGTCTGGCAGAAGGGTTACATTTACATTATGTAAAACATATGTCAGTAAGAAAGCTTGGTGATCTGTAAAAAGTTTACAGGTTGTCAGTAAGAAAATTGTCTTGGGTTGGCAACCCAGCCTGTGGGGGAGAATTGGGCAGGGAGAAGGTGCTGGAAGGAGGAACCATCATATTGCTCTCACTGTCCCTTGCCAAGCCTGGCACTCTGCAAAGCCATAGCCCACAGCTGCAGCCAGGTAGGAGTGGCTCTAGAGCTCCTTCTCATAGCACAATCAGCCAGGAACAGTGTGTGTCCACACTGCTGCACCCTTCCTGGATCTGCCCCTGGCCTCATATGACTGGAGAGGCTTGTGATTGTGGCATAGTCAGAGGGTACATCCACACATGCGCTTTAGTGCAGTTGACTTAATTAGCTCTGAAGTAAAGTGTCCCAGTCTACATGTGCACCAGTATTAATTAACTTTACAGTAGGATAGTACTATCCCTGACAGTAATTTACTCTGCTAAAATGCATTTGTAGGTGGTGACAGAGGATGGCTGGGGCATGAGGGTGGGGCTATCCCCACACTTTAGCACCTTCGTGTCCCAGCCAGCCCCTCTGCCACCCAATGCTGCCACCCAGAGCTCAGGGCTGACCCCCCGAGCCCTTTGCCAGCTCAGGCCTGGTCTGTCCTGGTTCAGTGTGCTATGGTTCCAGGTGTGCAGACACTGAGCCCAGGAACAGTTGACTCTGGTGCAAACTATGCCAGAGTTTATTACATTGGCCTAATTGCACATGTAGAAGCACCCAGATAGTAGCAAGGGCTTCCAGAATAAACTGGCAAGGGAGTAATTTAAGACACCCTGCTGAACTTGAATTTGCAAATCAAGCCAAGGAAATTTTTAAAAACCTTGATATTTGCCATGGAATTTGATTTTGTTTTGTAGCAATTCATCTGAAAAGGGAATATCCACTAGGGAGGAAGATGTGAAGCCTAGTCAGTACAATGCTGTGTTTATTAAGCCTCGTAGAAGGCAATATGAATCTTGGTTTTGAAAAATAATTAAATTTGGTTAGTAAAACAAGAAAAAATTTACAAATAAAAAAAAATAAAGGAAAAAGTTCAGTTACATGCTGGTACCATGAAAAAAATGGCCACAAAAAGATTGTTAACTTCAAGGTTTACCAGGAGAGAGTATCACAGAAATCCAGTAAAAGCCCCATACTCATTTTGGAAAATAGAGAGACTAAACATGAAGGGACAAAACTTGGAGATACAAGGATAAGCCCAATAATTTTGCTCAGTTAAACAGTAATGGGAATTGGGCTACTGAATGAGACCTGTGAAATGTACAAGGATGAGAGACAGTGGCTCAAATATGATGTTCGTTGGGCCACATATACTAAAAAGAAAGGAATACACAATTGATGTACCTTGTTTTTCTCAAATAGAAACTGGGATTAGGGAAGATGCACCTGTCTGAAAAGAAAGAGGACTGAGTTTGAAAAGGGGACCACTGCAATTTGAAGAAGCATCTCTGGATAGCCAAGACAGTGAATGAACTTCTAACCTATTTGGATTTTATCATGGCTGATACCTATGAAATAAGCTTCAGGAAAAGTCCTTTGAGGATAAGTACTAAAGGGAAGAAATGATTTGTAGGCAGCTGTATTGTAGTACAAGACCCTGCCTGAGGGAGGGGCAACCACAAATACAGCTTGGTGCAGTAGCAGCTTACTAGCCAAGGAAGGATGGGGTTGGCTGAGACTTGGTTGAGATCCAAGGTCTTGAAGGAACGTTAGCTGCTAAAACTCTAGGGGATAGGAATCAGAATTGAATTAATGTTTATTTGCTGAATATTTCTCATTAACAGCAAAAAAAGGGAACCATAGTTGCAAAGTGTGAACCACTATATTTAGTAAATGCTGGGGACAGAGAGAGGAAGGTTAGCTCCTAGTGTTCCAGCACAGCTCAGTTTATTTAAATGAGCAGCAGTAGAATGGTCTAAGGCTTAGGAACCAGGAGCTGTTCTCCCAATTCAGCAAAGATAGAGGTTGTATTGTCCTGGTACAACACAAAAATATTATAGGTTTCCCTTGATTTATGTGGGTTTGATTTATGTGAATTCACTCTCATGTGATGATGCTTTTAATACCTGAAATTCATTATATGCAAGGTAAATTTGCTGTTATATGATCGGCATAGGCACACTTCTCCCTCCCCCAAGCAGGTAAGTCTATGAGTTTGTGAGGGGAGGGAAAAAGGCCGTGAGTGGAGGGGAGGGGCAAGGGGAAAGGAAAAGGGCATGGGGTCAGGGTCTCACTTACTGCAGCCCCTGCTGCAGCTGCTCTGGGAGTGGCCAATGCCAGCAGATTGCAGCTGCTGGGTTGCGTCATACCCCAAAGACCCCAGGGCTTTGCTTCCCCTGGGGGACTATGCCCTAAACCCCCCGGCACAGTGTAGCTGCAACCAGGTGACATCCATCACTCCCAGGGCTGCAGCAGGGGTGGGCAGCTGCCTGCAGTGGAACAAGAGTAGGCTGGAGCCAGCAATGGCACCAGGCTCTTCCCAGCACTCAGGGTGGGCTGCAGCAATGGGAGCGGGGCTGCTGCCACTACAAAATTCACTGTAGCAGGGGCTGCAGTGAGTGGGGAGAGGCGGAGCAGTTGGGTGAGTGGGGAGAAGTGGGGTGAGTGGGGCTACTGCCCACCCTGAGCACAGCAAAGAGCCCGGTGCTGCCCCTGCTGCAGCCCTGGGAGCAGCAGACGCTGCCTGCTTGTAGCCACTTGGATGTTCCATGCCCCTCTCCCCGCCCCTTCCCTAGCCCCAGCCTCACTCCCTCCCTCCATCACCACCATGGGAGTACATCCCTATGTGTTTCATTGTAAACTGGGTTTGCTTTATGCGAATTCGATTTATGCGCTGTTCCCTGGGAACACATCTGCTGCATAAATTGAGGAAAACCCGTATAGGGGGAGGACAGCCAGTTAAACACCCCCTCATGATTTATTGATAACAGAGAGTGAAGAGATTTTATAGGTCTTTGAGAAAATCTATCAGCAAAGTGTAATTAAACTTTAAAATAGGCCTCGGGCCCAAACCAAATTTCTGGTTAAGAAAAAAGATGGGATCAGCAAATTTCATGGAAACAGAGAACTAAGTGAGGTCACACTGAAGGATTTTTATTCATTACTTAATATGTGCTGCCCTAGATATTGTAGTATGATCAATCTCATTTTACACTGAATATTTGAAGTGGGTGTGCAAGGAGAAGGGGATCCAGAGGATGCGGAATGAATACTTTCATAGTAGAAATTCACTGTAGCAATTTAAAGTGATTATGACATTGATGTGCTGTCCAGTTGGTTTTGTCAGGAGGCTAATTATAAACTCTACCCTTAACAGAAGAGCAAGGAATTTGCTACCTAAGGGAATATGCACACACAGGAAAAGATGTCCATTTCCTCCTTCCATTATTTGAGGATGTGCAAATAATCCTAGTTCATCCACTGGAACAGCAGATGTGGGGTTATAGGAATGCACTCTAGAGTTGTTAAAAGCTTTTCAGAGAAAATCTTGAAACTAGAATAGCATGTGACCAAAAATCAAATAGTTAATTTCTTCACCTGGAATTTAAAAATGAAATATTATGTTGGACCGATGGTGAAAACCAATAGGCAATATATACAAACATGATGTTATTGTGTCAGTTTTATTGAAAAAGGAGGTTCTGAGGCTGTCCATGATTCTAAAACTCCTGGACATTTTGAGGTCATAAAAATCTTAGCCAAGCGGAGGGAATTTGTGCTGGGTAAAATGCAGGCAGGATGTAGAAAATGTGATGCTTATGTTGCAGAAAAGGACTCCAAAGAGACAGGAATAGCTTGTACAGAGAAGTATCTCATTAGGTCATCAATAGGACACATTATGGTTGACGTGCTCAGGCCTTTACCTGACACAGAGGCTGGGAATCAATATTTCCTGATAGCCATCAACTACTTTACAAAATGGTCTGAGTCGTGTGCAGTAAGAAACAAAGAAAGTGTAATAGTAGCGGGGTGCTAGAGAATGAACTCTTCTGAGAGCTGGCAAAATTCCACACAAAATTCTGAATCCAAAGTATTTTAGTGTTTAAATTTTCTAAGTTTAATCTGGACTACAGACATAACTATATACACGGACATCTGTAGTCTGAATTAAAATTGGCTCTAGTCCAAATGAACTAATCTTCATTAAGTGAGGATTAAAGTTAATGCAGACTAGGGCAGTCTGAATTGGGCAACTTAAACTGTATTAATTAACATGTATATACTACAGATATCTAGGATTTGCTGTTGCTCATGCTCACCACCAGGTGTAGCAAGTGAGTGCAGTTTTGTGGCAGGGCCCTGATTGTGAGTGGTGGGCAAGGGGTGGATTTGCAAGAAATGCCATAAAAATAAAAGGACACTGTTATCTTTGTATACAATATTGCTTATGCTATTTTCTTTTCATGGGTGGGTGAGCCAGCTGCTGGGGACTAGCTCTTCAGACAAGGGGGAAAAGTGGGGTTTGCACAGAGTGAGACTGAGCCCCCAACCCAGTTGCTGACAAGTGGTGGTGGTATTTTTAGATTCCAGGCTGCTGCAGCCTTCCAACTTGCCCCTTGGGTCCAGGACACAGGGGCTCCCCCTTCTCCACCCCAAGCTCCCCCCACACCCCTCCCACCCCCACAGGTCCCCTTCAGCCCCTCCTTGGGGCCTGGATATAGGTGTTCCCCCAGTGCCAGGCAGAGCCCAGAGCCCGTGTGTTTGTGTGCATGTGTGTTAGTGTGGGCATGTGTGTGGGTGTGTGTGTGTATGGGGGGGGGTGGGAGAAGAGACCAATTACAAGCTCTTGCCCTGTAAGTTGGCTCCATTAGTTCAGCAGGCAGAGTTATTGTCTGTGATGCGAATGAGCCGGGTTTGAGACTGCTCCTGGCTAAAGGTGATGTCTGTTGGGTTTTTTGTGTTTGTTTTTTTTTTACATTGCCCTGAGAAGAAAAGGGAATGATGGGTGCAGCCTCTATCCTGCCATCAGAGGCCTGGTTCTCCCTGGCTCTGGCCCTTCCCTGACTCCTTCCTCCTCCCCCATTCCCACATTCACACAACACACACTTCCGGTTTACTTCTGGGTCTGCCAGGAAGCATGCGGGGGGGGCGCCCTGTGCCCCCCCAGCTCAGGGATCGGCTGTGGGGGGACCCCAGGTGTTCCCCCAGACCCAGGAGGCACCAGTCGCTGAGCCTGGGGGGGCCCACACGCTCCCCAGTGGACCCAGAAGTGGACCAGAAGTACTTCTGGTCCACTTCCAGGTCCGCTGCCGAGTGCACTGGGGACCCCCCCCATGCTCCTATGGGACATTGCATGCACCCCAGCATCTCAGCGTTCACGAGCTGCCTGGTACCTTGAGGTATGTAGAAAAAACATTTATAGCTGTGTCTACATCTGAATCATCGAATTTCTCCAAATCTCTCCGAATCGATTCAGAAGGTTTTGATTTGATTTAGAGAGATTAAAGAGTCTCCTCTCCTCATTCGATTCGGATTTGGAGATTTGGCTGCCGAATCAGGCCACGTCTCTGCCAAATCGAATCAGTGACTGAAGCGTTGCACAACCCTAATGCACACACAGACACAGACAGCATGCAGACACAATCACACAGACACACATAACCACATAGGCACATACAAACACACCCACAGACAATGCACAACACACATGTACATACACACAAACACACCACAGGCACACATTCACACACACAATGCACATGCATACACACAGTCGCAATACACATGACAACACACATGCATACACATAGACATGAAGACACACACAACACACACAACCACACAGACGCACATAAGCACACATACAGAACACAGACATATGCACAAACAGATGCAAAGCGATGACACCACAGGGTGGTCAGTGCCAGCAGCTGCGTGAAAGCTTTCCCCTGTCCCCTCCCACTCCTCTTGTGTCTGGCCAGCCAGATGAGAACTCCAGTTAATAGAGTATTCTGGTTGGTGAAGTACTGGATAACAGATTTTACTGTACCACAAGACAAAAAGGGTACCAAGTGGGACAGTAAAATCCCTGCACAGTTTAATAAAAGAGTTAAGGAGGACATTCAAGACAAAAAAGCATCTTTCAAGAAATGCAAGGCATGCCCAGAATGAAAAAATGGGAAAAACTCACAGGTGGCAAGTCAAGTGTTCAAGCAAAATAAGGCAGGTCAAAAACAGATCTGAGAATCATCTAACAAAAATTACAAAGTGTATTAACTTATTAAAACTTTTAAAAATATATCAGAAGCAGGAAGCCAGCTAGATAGTCTATATAGAATGATTAGAAGGTCAAGGTGTAAAAGGTAAACTCCAGGATCATAAGGCTATAGCAGAGAAGCTAAACACATTCTTTACATTGGTGTTTACCACAGAAAACATTGGTGAAATTCCCATACCAGATCAATCCTTTCTAGTAGATAGGTCTAAAAGCTGGACTATATTAAAATGACAACAGAGGAAGTTTTAGGACAAATTGATAAGCTAAATACTAAGAAGTCATCAGGACTGGATGGCAGTCACCCGAGAATTTTAAAGAAACTCAAAGGTGAAATTGTGGAACTACTGGCAATAGTATGTAACCTTTCATTACAAATGACCTCTGTGCCAAAGGATTGCCAGAGGTTGCCAACAAAACACCGATTTTCAAAACGGGTTCCAGAGGTGATCTTGAGAACTACAGACCAGTGGGTCTCTATTCCATTCCTGACAAGTTGGTAGAAACTATAATAAAGAATAAAATAAGCTGTCACATGGACAAATATGATCTGCTGGGAAAGAGACAACATGGTTTTTGTAAAGGGAAATCCTGACTCACCAGTCTGCTGGAGTTCTTTGAGGGTGTTAACAAGCATGTGGACTATGGGGATCCAGTTGACCTAATATATTTGGACTTTAAAAAAGCATTTGACAAGGTCCTTCACCAAGGGCTGTAAAAAAAACTGTGTTGCCATGGAATTGAAGGGAAAGTTATTTTTTAGATCCAGAACTGTTTAAAAGATAGGAAACAAAATCTAGGGTTAAATGGTCACTTTTCCTGGTAGAGGGTGGTCAAAAGGTGGGGTCCCACAGACATCTGTCCAGGTCATTCAGCAATGACCTGGAAATGGGGTTGCACAGTGCAATCTCCAAGTTTTCAAATGATGCCAAATTATTCTGGTAGCAAATTAACTGTGGAGAACTTAATGAGCAGTAATGCATGAGTAGACGCTGACTGGGAGCAAATTTGGTCAGCCCCACCACCCTCGGGCTAGCCCCAAGGCCAGCTAGCTGGGCTGGTCCCCAGCACGTTGTTGCTGTGCGCCTGCCTGTCCTGCACTGTCGTGCTGTGCTGGGTGCTGCAGGCACCTACCAAGGCCTGGCAGCACCCTGGGACACATGGCCAGACTCAGGACATCAGGTCACACATCAGAGGCCCCCAGTCAGCTGCAGCAGCCTGTCCATACTCCAGTGCTGGTTCCTGGTATACTGTTGTCATGTGCCTGCCTGTTTCATACCATGCCCCTGTGCTGAGCATTGCAGGTACCTGCAGAACCTCGTGGCACTGTGGGACGAGGCGGAGGTCCTCTGCCAATATGCCTGGAGTGGGTGCTCCAATGCGCATGTCTATGAGGGCATGTCAGGTCACATGTAGGAGCATTGGCACAACCAGTCAGAGTGCCAGTGCCGTATAAAGGCCAAGGCCAAGGGCCTTGTGGGCACAGTGTGTCAGTGTCCCTAACCACAACCTCTGGTCAGGGGCTGCCCACAAGTTTATAACCTTTATGTGGCAGCTGGATCAGACCCTTGCACCCCGAGACCCAGGCTGGAGCTGTGCTGTATACTTTAGCACAGGCAGCCTGCCGGAGCCTCCACTATGGCCTGGCAGCTGTAATGAGGTGTCAGTGAGGGAGGACTCCTTGGGGTGCCAGGCACCCATCCCACCATGGTCCCTGTCCCCAGCCTCATCAAGCAGCTCTGGCAGCCCAGGCCAGCAATTGCCCTGCCGCTCTGGGTGTGCAGCCCCACCCAGGAGGCTAGCCTGGCCATGGCACCACTGGCCCTCAGCAGCACCAGCTCCTCCTAGGCATTGCACCCCTGCACCCTGGGCACACAGCAAGGAACTGCTTGTGTGGACTGAGGGGTACTCGATCCACTACACCCTGCTGCTGCTGCTCACCATGGTGCCCAGATGTACCTCAGCACCTGGCATAGTCCACACTGCCCTGCAATGTCTGCCTGTGGCTGCACTACATGTCCCTGCTCCCCTGCAGCCAAGGACATTATCACTGGTATCAATGCATTCCTTGGCAAGTGCGATGCCCATGCTGCTCAAGAAAGTTTTGCACTTTTTCCTACCTCCCTATGTGCTGGGTGGGCGGGGAGGGGGAACTCCAGAGGCCAATGGAGCACGGCCAGACTGGGCAGGGAGAGGGGGTAGAGGCAGGGGCAAGGGTGGGGTCAGGGGCAGGGAGGTGCTTACCATGTGGGTGTGGCAGGCATGCCCAGTGACTTGAGTCCATCCCCACTGGCAGTGAGGACTTGCAGCTCCCTGCAGTATCCTGGTGTCCATTGTGGGCAGGGAGGGGGAAAGTCTCTGTTGTTGGGCATGGAGGAGGGACAGGAGTCTGTGCTTGTGGAGGGAAATAAGGTGCTTTTCTGAGAACTGTCCAGAGTGAGCATGGTGCCAGGGGTGTGCGGTGGGGTTGGGGTTCATGGGCAGCCATTCAGTTGGCCTACAGCAGGGAGTGGAGGAGCAGGTGGTCTTTCAGCATCTCTCACACCTGGTGCCCTGATCTGCACTTCCGAGCGAGTGGCTTGTCTGGGGTCTCACGGGAGGGGCCTATTCCTGTCATTGCCACAGCAGCTGGTGCTCCCAGTGCCAGGTGTCCTCTGCTCACTGTGCCTCCTCTGCCCAGGCCCCATGGAATAGCTCTCCACAGGCCTTGCAGATGTTATGCAGCACATGGGCCGTGATGATGATCCAAGAGATGCTGGCCTCCATGACCTCAAGATGTATGGGGAGGGTGTCCCAGCATCCCTATAGGTGGCCAAAGGCGTACTCCACCAGTGCACAGGTCCAGTCCAGGTACCAGTTGAAGTGTGCCTGGCAGGGGTCCAGCTGGCTGGTGTAAGGGCACATGAGCCAGGAGAGAAGTGGGTAGTCAGGGTCCCCGATGAGGAGGGGTGGGACCACCATTGCACCCAGCTGGAGGTCTGGCATCCCTGGTGCAAAGAGTCTGCTCTCCACTAGGGCTGGCAGGTCAGAGTTGTGGAAGATGCAGGCATTCATAGATTCATAGATGTTAGGGTCAGAAGGGACCTCAATAGATCATCGAGTCCGACCCCCTGCATAGGCAGGAAAGAGTGCTGGGTTCAGATGACCCCAGCTAGATGCCTATCTAACCTCCTCTTGAAGACCCCCAGGGTAGGGGAGAACGCCACCTCCCTTGGGAGCCCGTTCCAGACCTTGGCCACTCTAACTGTGAAGAAGTTCTTCCTAATGTCTAGTCTAAATTTGCTCTCTGCTAGCTTATGGCCATTATTTCTTGTAACCCCCAGGGGCGCCTTGGTGAGTAAAGCCTCACCAATTCCCTTCTGTGCCCCCATGATGAACTTATAGGCAGCCACAAGGTTGCCTCTCAACCTTCTGTTGCGGAGGCTGAAGAGGTCCAGGTGCCCCAGTCTCTCCTCATAGGGCTTGGCCTGCAAGCCCTTAACCATACGAGTGGCCCTTCTCTGGACCCTCTCCAGGTTATCCACATCCCTCTTGAAGTGCGGCACCCAAAATTGCATGCAGTATTCCAATTGCGGCCTGACCAGCGCCCGATAGAGGGGAAGTATCACCTCCTTGGATCTGCTGATGCACAATAAAGTGCCATTAGCTTTTCTGATGACTTTCATCACACTGCTGACTCATGTTCATCTTGGAGTCCATTAGGACTCCAAGATCCCTTTCCGCTTCTGTGCCACCAAGCGGGTCATCTCCTAGGCAGTAGGTATGCTGGACATTTTTCCTCCCTAGGTGCAGCACTTTGCATTTCTCCTTGTTGAATTGCATTCTGTTGTTTTCCGCCCATATGTCCAACCTGTCCAGGTCTGCTTGTAGTTGTTCCCTGCCCTCCAGCGTGTCCACTTCTCCCCACAGTTTTGTGTCATCCGCAAACTTGGACAGAGTATACTTCACTCCCTCGTCCAAGTTGCTGATGAAGACATTGAAGAGTATCGGTCCAAGGACCGAGCCCTGTGGGACCCCACTGCCCACACCCTTCCAGGTCGAGACCGACCCATCCACTACGACTCTGTGGGTATGACCCTCTAGCCAATTCGCCACCCACCGGACTGTGTAGTCATCCAAGTCACAGCCTCTTAACTTGTTCACTGGTATGGTGTGGGATACCGTATCGAAGGCCTTCCTGAAGTCTAAGTATACGACATCAACCCCTACTCCTGCATCCAGGTGTTTTGTAACCTGGTCATAAAAAGAGACTAGATTAGTCTAGTCATTAGAAACCCATGCTGGTTTCTCCTCAGCGTAATTTTTCCTGCTGGGCTCGCAAATGTGAGCCTTAAATTTTTCAAAGACTTTGACTAGGATGGAGGTGAGACTGACTGGCCTATAGTTGCCTGGGTCCTTCTTCCTCCCCTTCTTGAAAATGGGGACCACATTGGCCCTTTTCCAGTCCTCTGGGACCTGGCCCATGTGCCATGAGTGTTCAAATATTCCCGCCAGTGGCTGTGCAATGACGTCGGCCAGTGCCTTCAGCACCCTCGGATGGAGCTCATCCGGGCCTGCCGACTTAAACGCATCCAGTTCCTCCAAGTGCCTCTTCACCATCTCAGGGTCTACGCTTGGTAGTCTGGCACCCTGCTGCTGCCTCTCTACAATCCCAGTGAGAGACTTGTCTTGCCCCTCGCTTAGGAACACTGAGGCAAAGAACTCATTGAGGAGTTCAGTCTTGTCCCCCCTGTCCGTCACCAATTGCTTATGCCCATTTAGTAGAGGTCCTATTCCACCCTGGGCCTTCCTTTTACTCCCTATATATCTAAAAAACAATTTCTTGTTATCCTTAACTTGGGATGCCATCCTCAGCTCCATGGTAGCTTTGGCCCGTCTAACTGCCTCCCTACAAGCGTGAGCAAAGGAGGCATACTCCTCTTTAGTAATCTCTCCCCGTTTCCACTTTTTATATGCCCCCCTTTTTGCCCGTAGGCTGCTCTGGATTTCTCTGGTCAGCCAAGGAAGCCTCTTGGCCCTTTTCCCTCTTTTTCTCCACATTGGGATCGTCTCCCTCTGTGCCCGAAGGATCGTTTCCTTAAGGCACAGCCACCCTTCCTGGGCTCCCATCTCTTCAAAACTCTTACTCTGCAGTGCGTCCTTGACTAATCGCCTGAGTTCATTGAAATCAGCTTTCCTAAAGTCTAGCACTTTCACCCTACTAGTTACCTTACCCACTCAACGTCTTATGATGAATTCTTTTATTTGGTGATCACTGTCCCCCAGGGGACCACCGATCTGTAGGTCTCCTACCATGTCATCCCCCATTGCCAATACCAGGTCTAGTAAGGCATTCCCCCTAGTGGGACCATATACCTCCTGTGTCAGATGGAGGTCCTGTACACACGATAGGAACCTGCGTGAACAGTGGGACTTTGCTGTCTGCGTCTCCCAGCAGATATCTGGGTAGTTTAGGTCCCCCATGACTACTGCCTCCCTAGTTTTTATGGTCTCCGAGAGCTGCCTCAGGAGCCCCAAATCTAGTTCTTTCCCTTGGTGTGGGGGTCTATAGCAGACCCCTACCACCAAATCCCTTTCTCCTTGCCCCCCATGTAACCTAACCCACAATCCTTCAACTTTCTCCTCCTCTGACTCAGTTTTGATAAGGGTCGATGTATATCGCTCATTGACATAGAGCGCCACACCTCCCCCTTTCTTTCCCCCCGGTCCTTTCTGTACAGCTTATAACCCTCAATATGTACCTCCCAGTCGTGGGACGAATCCCACCAGGTTTCTGTTAGCCCTACTAAGTCATAGGTATTTTCTGCAAGCAGGAGTGCTAGTTCATCTTGCTTGTTCCCCATGCTCCTAGCATTAGTGTATAGGCACTTGAGCCCTGTGACTGGTGCCTTTGTTGCCCCCCGGCTCTGATGCCCAAAGGGCCCCTTATTGCTTACCTGCTTATTGCTTACCTGTGGTGTACTGCTGGCCGCCCCTAACTGCATTGTGGGCACTGGTCACCCTTCTAGTGCTCATGTTGGTGAAGGCATTGTGGTGGTCAATGGCATGTTGGAGCATGATGGAGTGAAAGCCCTGCCGGCTGTATTAAGGGCTATTGCCATGAGTCAGGCATGTGACAGGCATGTGGGTTCCATCCAGGGCCCTATACAATGGGGGAAGCCCACGGTGCAGAACCCTGCCACCACTTCCAGGGGGTCATGCACTCAGAGCACATTATGCCCAAGCATGTCCTGGAGGGTGCTGCACACCTCCAGGATGGCTTCCCCAGCAGTTGCCCTGCCCACACTGAAGAGGTGGCCAGTGTAGCACAGGCTAGTGGGCATGGCCAGGTTGAGCAGGGTGATGGCCAGCTGGGTGTCCCTGGGTGGCTGCATGGTGGTGGCTTGCTACTCCAGGTGTGGGTGGAACTGCTCAAGGAGGTCCTGGAAGGTGACTTGGGTCATCCAGAATGACTTCAGCCACTGGTCTTCATCCCAGGTGGTCTGTATGATATGCAGCCATCAGTCCTGGCTGGCTGGGTGGATGGGCCTATAGGCAGCAGGGCTGGAGCCCCAGGATCATATGGATGTCACTGGTGGTGGCATGCAGCTGCATGTCATAGGCATCCCTGCTGGGAAGCACAGGGTCTGGGGGGCAACAGCACAGTGGCAGGTGGCCTGAAATGCCACAGTGAGCCTAGCATGGTGGCTGCACTGTGTGGGGAGGCTGCCACAGCTGAGACTGACCTGGGCCAGGGGCAGTCACCATGGGGTGAAGCAGGGCAACCAGGGTGCCCAGCAATGGTGTCCATCACATGGTGGCACAGGCTCTGGCAACAAAGCTGCAGACCGCTGTGCAAGCATGGAGC
The DNA here is from genome assembly GCF_030867095.1 of Alligator mississippiensis. Lineage (NCBI taxonomy): Eukaryota > Metazoa > Chordata > Crocodylia > Alligatoridae > Alligator > Alligator mississippiensis. The sequence goes on along the minus strand of NC_081824.1, from coordinate 123,231,706 downwards.
AGTCTGTTCTGGGCCAGAAAGGCATGTGGCCAGGGAGCAGCACATGGGCCTGGGTTTTAAAGATGGCCCTGGCCTTAGGCAGCTGTGGCCAGAACCTCCAGCTCCCCGAATACACATGAAGTCCCAGAATACTATAACCAGGTGGCAGCTACTGAAATTAGTAGGTGACAGGTTTAAAACTAACAAGAGAAAATACTTTAAGCAACGTGTAGTTAAGTTGTACAACTCTTAGTCATAGGAAGCGATGGAGGCAGATAGCATAACCATATTCAAAAAGGGACTGGATAAATTTATGGATGATAGTTCCATTAATAGGTATTGAAAAGAATGGTTGGAGATGTTTCCTTTGGCATCTCTAAACCAAGAATGGTGGATGTCAGGGAGGATATTAAATAGAGGATAGATTATTTTAGAGATATCCACTTCAGTGCTCTCCCTACATAGCATCCATTTCTTCCACATCTGAAGACAGACTACTAGGCTAGATGGACCATTGGTCTGACCCAGTATGGCACTTCTTATGTTCTTACAACCTCTTTCAATGACTTCAGCTAGAACAGACTAAGTCTGCTATATGCTCCCTGTAGATATCCTCTACTTACAATACAGTACTTAGTTTTTTCTTATTTTTGAAAGGCACATTTTATTTCAGTATGTACCATTTATCAGTAAAGTTATCATGCCCACTAAGGCTAATTTAAATATATTTGACTTCTTGAGGCAGAACCAATATATTATAATGGGGAATTCAGTCTACTTTCAGGTTGCTATAGCAAAGCAATTTAACCTGCCTTAGTTATGTCTTGGAATTTTCTTTTATTCATTAATAGAGTATTTGCGATTCAAAATTTTGGCACCTTATCAACATTTGTAGTGTTACAAGGAGAGATGCATTCCATATCCTTTAAGTAGAAGGTGAAATTTTATCTAATACGTATTGAACATCTGATCAAATTACATGTGATTTTATTTGTGTTTCATTGTGATCTTGTTATTTTTTATATTAATTGGGCTTTTTTCTTACTTCTTTCAACTTGGATTAAAACAAGTGGTTGATCTTATTATAAGAAAAGAGCACAAGGTTTTGTTATGGTGTGCACAGCTAATAGTAATGCTAAGAATAAGTACAACAAAGTCTAAACAGTTTGCATTGCTATTATCATAATTGTTCATTAACTGTCCCTCGGACTCAATTTTATTCTCTTGAATTTTATTCAAGGTAAAATGTTAGCCTTTTTGTAAGTCCATTGATAATGTATTCTAGCCAGTGGCAAAATAATCAAATACCTACTCTCAGAAATTAAAATAGATCAAAATAAAATGATACATAATCGTTTCAGTGATTCAGTTTCTGAAAGTTTGCTCTAATTAACCACAGGAAAGGCTAACAAACCATAGGAATTAACTACAGGAAAGAATTAGCCAGGATTCATCATAAATGAAAAACACTATTATACTATGTTTAAAAAGAATATTCATATTTGTATAGATAACCCAGTTCTTTTCTGTATTGTGAGTATAAATCAGGATAAATGGGGAGGTTATATTAGATATATTCTGCTATAAAGAGAAAGAAATGTACTCAATTTTCCTTGATTGCTTCTTGAATTTTAACCTCTTCTTTTTGCTTTCCTTTGTAGAAATATATTTTAAAAGATTTTGAAAACCTAGCTGTGCACTGGAGGGACAAGAAGGAAAGGCATCAAGACAGCAAACTGGAATTTCTGATTTTGGTGGTGCAAACTTTTAAAGGTTCTGATTCAATAAAGTATACAAGAATGTATTTCCATTTAAGTAGGCTCTTACATGTGTAACAGCTGCAAAGGCATGCTTGGCTGCAAGCTGAGTGGGTGAGCTGTGCCTAATGAACTTTGCAAGAAAGGTGGCAAAAGTTTGCAGAGGGTGCAATAGCTTTTCCAGGCAGAAGGGTGTGCTGTTCACAGTACATGCTTTTTATTGGAACATTTGAACTGTGACCAGAGTCCCCATTGCAAACTGAGGACTCTGATTGGCTGCTATTGAGCCATAAAAAGCTGAGGGAGGGAAAAGAAGAACAGAGAAGCCAGAGGAGAACAATATCAGTCTGGAGAGAGGGGCAGAGATTCCTGCTTCCCCACCCCAAAATGCCTATCAGGCAGAGGGAACAGAGCTGAGGCTTGCTGTGAAGCAGACATCAGGATAGAGGAGAGCCTGAGTCGTCCCGGAAGGAGCCGATTCTGCACCTGGGTTGGAGCTGTGTGATCAGGGACACAGGCACTCAGGGAAGGAGTGGGGAAGAGTTGGTAAGCTGGCTGGGAGCTGGGAGAAGCTGCCTGATCAGAGACCTGCAGAGGGAAGTCCTCTGTTTGAGCTGGAAAGGCTTGGATCTGCAGGAACAGAGACCTGCAGAGGTAATCCACTATCTGCATGTGGAGGTGCTGGGGAAGAGAGACATCTCAGAGAGGGAGCGGTCTGTGAAAATCCCAAAACTGTATGGGTATGCAAGAGGACACTTAACCCCTGGTGTTTGCAGGAGGTGTATTTTTTAGAAGGAAACTAAAAAAAGAAGCCTATTACCTGCAGTGGCTGATCAGAGATTTGTTTTGCTGAGTTACCAAGAAAGGCCAAGGAGTCCACTTTCCCCAGAGCAGCAGAAGCCTTGCCTCTGCCATCTAGTGGTGGATCATAGTTAAAGCTGTGTTGCCATTTATTATTATAGGAAGGGGATTGTGACCAGAGGAAAATCAACTTGGGTTATGGGTGGGGAAACTGTTTTAAAGCGTTATAACCAGGTGAATGTAATCATTGAGGTTGTTTGATGCAAGTGGGACCACCCAGTGTGGTGGAATTATTCACCTAATGTTGCAGTTGTAAATTTTATTCAAATTATTGATATTATTATCAACTATTGTTATTATATATATTTTTCTTCTTTTGCTTATTCATTTCTTTTCTGTGTATAGTTGTACATGATAAAGAAACCAATGTTTTCATTGGGTTAGGAGTAAATTCCTGGGTGGTGAGGGTGAGTAACACACCTCTCCACAAGACACCTCAGTCAGCAGCTCTGCCTGAAGGGGGTTCCTAGGGCTATTGCACCCTGAGGATCTGAAATCCAGCACACCACCTGGCCTAGCATGCAGGCACAGTTTACACGTGTTTTGCCGATTCAATACCTCTGTTAGTTGAATGGTATGGGATGCTGCAGAGGAGGTGTCCCACCTCTTTTAGGAGGTAAGCCAGAAAGCTCTTTTAGGAGGTAAACCAGAAAGGTTTGGCCCAGCTAATGGGATGAAGAAAAGATATATATGGGAAGCACCTTACCTGACCTATGCTTATAAGCCTCAAAGAAATGAGGAGTGTAATTTGGAGTTGGCCAATTGCCCTTTGGCATTCTACCTGAAAGAACAATTGTTTAAGTGTTCAAATGATCAGTCTAGATATGAAGGCAAGCCCTAGTATAAGGCTGGCTCTTCATGCTTATTTTTGTAGCAGAGTTACAGGCGATAAATCCACTGAGGTGGTGTATTTCATTATAACAAATAATCCTTTCAAGTTTCTCTATACTTCCATATGTTTTGACTGTATATTAAAACAAATTGGATTAGTGAGGCAAAATTTAGGCTAAATAATTTATACAGGAAAATAGGCATTTGGTGCCAGTAGAAACAAATTTAAAACATCCTGTAAAGATAATCCTGGATACTTGTCATGGCTGGGATTTGACTTGCAGAAGTTACATGACACATGCTAAAAAATGAAGGTCTGCAGACATTAAGTGAGGCTTTTGAATTGGTTTAATGAATATGACCTTTAATAAACATGTTTTTAGGTAGCTCAGTTTTATTCATCTAAACTAGGGATGGGATTCACATAAGAGGTGAAAGAAGATAAGCACATGACTCACAAAGTCATTAGGTGTGGGATGATTTAGACTGCTTGGAAAGTTCTGGTCTACATATCCCTGTATTAGTTTATGCACTGAAGGTACTTGAAATCCTTAGTTGAAATTAATACAAATGTATTAGATTTAATTTGCTGCCTGCTTACACAGACCTCCATAACATGTTGATTTGCCAAGGTCATACTGGCCAGTGTGACTTTAATTAGTGATCTGTTGTTACATAAATGAACAGTCTTCTGGTTACACATTTCTGAGTTCTGAAGAAAACTCCACCTCATTTCTTAAACTGCCATGGGGAAGATTTTGAGCAAATAGTGACAAGTATGTTCAGGACCAAATGCAACATCTACATCTTTTAATGAGGTCTTTCTCTCACTAACAACATCTTTTCTTATGGCAAGTCCAAAGAGAAAAAGCTGGGTGAAGAATGGTTGACACAAAACAAAGAACATAGTACTAGAGAAAAGAGGAGTAGCAGGGTGAAACTGGAGCATGGGGAGTCAAGAGAATAGTAATTTTAGAGCATGCTTGCTACTGCCTCTAACTGTTGTTTGATGCTAGGGTGATATGTACCTTCCAGATACCAGGCATGTGCAAAAAATGAAGGTGACATGACTTCCATCATTAGAGTGACTGCAACTTTTGTGACTGCAGCAATGTAGGAGGAAAAAAAATGTGTATCCCAGGTTGAAGTGGTTGACAGAAGAACCCTCAGATATCCTTATTGTACTAATTAGTATATTGAGTCATTGCCTGTGGGAGGCGAGACCTGCCTTTGTCAGGTAGGTTAGAGCAACTCCTTTAACATGGTTGGGTAGCAGAACCACTACATAGATACAGGAAGTCCCCTGTGGAAAAAAAAATAGATGGTTTTCTCTGCTTTGTGTAAAAGACTTTCTAAAGGGTAACAGACAATGAAAGCCAGATCAGAGCTGCCTTAAGATGCCCAACCTAGGGCAGCTGGAAATGGTGGCTCATGATAAAAAGAGCGGCAGCTTAGTGTCACTGCCACCATCAGCTGGGTGACTTGTCTGTAGACTTCCCTTCAGGCTCCTGGTTTGTCATTTTCTAAAGAGATTCCCATCCTGATTCTTGGAGACTATCACTATGTTTGCTCCCAGGCAGTGACTGCAAAGAGTGGTGATGGCATCCTGAGGTCTTTTTGACTGCAGGCCTACATGCAGGCAGTAACACTAATGTAATGTGAAACCTGTCACAGACAACCGGGAGGGAGGGAGGAAGAGAAATCAGGCTGCCTCCTTATCTGTCTTCAAAGACATTTATTACATGATGTGCGTACAAAAATTCCACTGTTACTTTAAATAGAAAACACAAATGTTCTTGCTTTAAGTACATGTTGTAAGAATATAAAATGCAGATAAACCAAGTATTTGCAGCATTTGAGGAAGAAAACACACAGTGCAAATGTGTTCATGTAATGGCTGACCCAAGGTGAACCTCAAACTCCTTACTACCATCCTTTCATTCAAACATAAAATCCTGATGTTCTAATTTGGAAGCAGCCTGAGCATGTCTACACAAGATGCTTTACCATGCAGCAGACTAATTTGCTGCACAGTAAATAATCACCATCTACACATGAGTCCAATTAGGGTGCCCTAGATTAATTTACCGTGCTTCTGGATAGTCCCATCAGATACAAGTGGTATCCTGCAAAGCAGTAAATAACTGCACTGAAATACACGTATAGACAGTGATGTTGGAATGAGTTTACTTTGGTGTAGTATAGTATAATTGTACGTGTAGATGTGCCTAGCCTCTGCTCTGGATTCTATCCCAATAGGCTCTGTAGGTTGTTCTGGATAACAAAACTTGAGTTGAGAGAGCATACTACAATCTCTGCTATGGGATCTGCCAAGTACCTTGAGTTACCATCTGTAAAAGCTGCCCCACAATAAAGCTGGGTGTCAATGCAGAGGGCTAATTTCAAATGAAAATTAACTGGCACATAAATATTCTCTTCTCCATTGAATGAGCGTAAATAAAAAGATCCCAATTCTGTTAAGATTGGACTGATTTGGTAGTGTGATGATACTCTTTCCTAAAAATTTTGTGATGACTTCCTCCTCCTCAGAGTTTACAAATCCTACTATAGTCTCTGGTAGTTCTGAGTTAGTTTGGGAGGGGCCTGCACTTTGCAATGTTCCTTATTACCACCTTTTTCCTATTGAAAGTGCTAGACTGTTTTCTGCACAGAATGGCATATTAATAGGCCAAGAGCTGTTGTAGTGATAATAAAAAGAAAAGAACTTGCAGTTAGTGTTATACAGGAAAGCAGTGAATGTTATCACCAGTGTCTGTCTAATTCTAACCAAGTCTAATCTCCTACTCAGTTTTAGGGTACAGACCTGGTGGAAAGGGAAATTGTAAAGGTGGGGTGACAATCCTCCATGAAGGTGTTAAGTAGAGACCAGCTGTAACTACAAAACTGAAATCCAAACTTGGATCGAGGTTTTCCTGCAGTGTTTTGCCTCTTGTCCCACCAATTATAGGAACAGGAACTATATGTGAAGTTGGGATGAAGACACAAATGTCACATGTCTTGGGTTGTTTTACTGCTGTACCAATTTGGAGCCTTCTTGTAAATGAATGATCTTAAAAAAAAAAAACAAACTATCATTTTCTCTAAGCTCAGCATTCCTTCAGTGCTTAACCATCTTTGAAGATAACAGCTATAGAGGCCTCCTGTGTTATATGAGGCACACTGCCCTATCTGTAGGAGATAAACTTCAGAAAAAGCATCATAAAGCAATATTTCATCATTAATAAATGAGCTTTTGCTGGAAGTCACAACATTACTTGACTGTAAAACAAGGCATACCTGCCTGCCTCCTGAATAAGGCATGGGACATTTTGTGGAAGTATAAAATACCTTTCTTAGGTTAATTGATTTAATTGTGCTTTGTCCCCCACCCTTCTTTTCCCCCTCGGTACCCTCTGCCACTGCTACTGCAGTTCCCATGCACGGAATCCTGGGCAGCCTGCCCTGCCCTGCCCTGCCCCACTGAGGCCCCCATGACCCCAACACTGTATGAGGTCCCAAGCAGTGCCCCAGGCTAGCACTACTACCTGCTACTCACGGTGCCCACGTGCGTGTGTGTATATGTATGGTGTTCTCCTGACCATGGTGCCCTGGGCAGTTGCCCATGTCACTCACTCCTAAGGCCAGCTATGACTGAAATAATGCAACATTTTTCCAAAAGATGAAAATTCTGTTAATGCTTTACACATCAAGCCTCTCTGCTTTCCCTTCGTTCCTTAAGCCCTACTTCTGGGATGCCTATAAGACATGAACAGCCATCATTGAGCTCCTACAGAGAAAAATCTGCCAGCCATAAAGCTGCCAAAAATCAAACAAAAAAATTAGTTTGGATCAAGCTCAATTTATTTATTTATATTGAAATGATCGCCCCTCTATCCCAACATGCGCATTAATTTTGTTCAACATGAAACATATTGTTTTGGGCACTTGTAGGGAAACAATGAAATGGCAGGATATATTTACAACACTGCTGGAGGATTAGGTATTTTCCCATTTTTAACAAGAATGCAGGGGAGGGTGGCATCTTTGAAACCAACGCATGCAGAAATGCATGAACTTCCATAGGTGAAAGCTTATCATGTCAGATGCTATGAATAGATATTCAGAGTGGAGAGGTATTAAATAGAAAGGAATAAAGTAATTTAAATACAAAAGATAGGGAAAGGGGGAGGGAAAGCTATGGGGAGGGGCACTGTTAAGACAGGCAAAGATGGACTGTAGACATCGTAGAGGATAAACAATGCAATTAACCCATTCAAGGACATAAGGGTTATGTCCAGGCAATTAGATAAGAATCTATAATCTCTGTTGATACCACACCTAACACAATCCATTCTGTGGCTATTTTTTGTTTTGCAATTTCACTTTCAAATTGGTTTAAAAAGTTTTGTTGCTTAATAACAACTACTCTGAGGTCAGTGATGGAATATCCAGGGAGGTTAAAGTGTTCTGCTCCAGGCTTGTGTGTCTTTCTGGGATTGATGTTTGGAAATCCCTTTGTGAAAGAATGAATGGACACCAATCAATCTGGCCAATATAGACAGTAGAGGGGCACTGTTAGAAGGTGATGGCATATATTACATTGGTAGAGGAGAAGGTGAATGAACCATGGATGAATCCATTTTGTTTGGTCCAGTGATGATGTAGTTTGGGTTGATGAGGTGGCACAACTAGCATATGGGTCCACTGTAAAGCCTACTATCTTGGTGAGAATAGGAGTTAGGTAATCTAGATGTTGCTTCAAGTTGAGGGCCTGGCCTGTAAGCCAGGACAGGCTTGTCCCTTATGGCTACTTTACCTTGGATTTAAGTCATCATTTTCCAGGAGGGGTTGGAAGTCATTAATGATGTGTACAAGATGTTCAAGCTGGGGGCTGAAGGTGACAACAAAAGGAGTTCAGTTGTCCTTGTAACAATTGATATTACAGCAGATTGGAGTGAGGTTGAAGTCTGGACCTGTTGATTTGAGTGGCTATGGCGTACAAGGGGTTGGTGGTATCAGAACAGATTTGCTTGTTATGGAGAGCTTGGCTATAGGACATGGATCTAGTGGTGTGATTGGCATGAAAATCAGTTGTATGGATGTAGCTGTAACAGTTGGTTGGTTTCTGATACAACACATTGCAAAGTTTCATAGCGGTGTCCAAGAAATGAATTTGCTAGATGGAGTAAACTTGATGGAGAGTCAACTTGATGGAGAGTGAAAGTCCTCAGAGTAACATGGTTAACTACTTCTCTCACCCTTTAGGTAATAGAAAAGTGACTAAATTAGTCAACCAGGAGGTGAGAGACCTAGGTTAAAAAAAAATCTCTGCCTGAGGTTGGCTGATCCCTCATAAGAGACTGCCTTTACCATCAGTCTGTAAGATATTCTTCATGTAGGGGAGTGATAAGCTATGATGGTGCTGTAATACTTCTGAGTTAATATTTCTGAGTTTCCCTCATTAGCTTTTACACAGGAAAAGGAGGGTCAATAGGGCCCTTACTAAGACCCAGAGCTGCCTACATGTGTGCGTGACAAGACAGACCTCCAGCAACAACGTACTGAATAGACTTATTGATACCTCACTTGGGCTTGGTAAACACCCTTTGAAAGAGGTAGTTAGCTGTAGTTACCCAAGAAGTGTCAAGTAAATCAGACAGAGATAAGCCTCAAATAAGGGATGAAGAAGCCTGAATAGGAGGGTAACAGCTTGAAATCTCCTAGCCTGAAGAAAAGAAATGGCTGAACTTATTCTGGAGTGCTCAGGGCTGTGCAGGATGGACTCAAAATATAGGAGCTGCTTAACTCAAGAACTTGCTGTGTGGCTTTTGCCCCAGTAAATGGCTTTACTGAAGAGAGAATGGCTCTTTCCTGCCCAGGGCAGGGGGTCGGACTTAGTGACCTACTAGGTTCCTTCCAACCCTAGAAATCTATGAAAGCTAGGAAGAGGAGTTGTTTGCTTTGCTTTGCTTTTTGGGACTTTGGTATGCACTTCTCCTTTTGAAGAGGTAAATTACCTCTCCCTGGAGCTGAACTGGAAGGTAAGCTCACTGAGGGAAGGGCGCGGTTAACCAGGGAAGGATCAAACAAAAGAGGTTTCAGAGTTGGAAAGAGGTGGGGCTAACTCCTACTCTAGAAATCATGCCTTGACTGGTAGGGGTCTGAGAAATGGGTCATATTCGATTCAGATTTGGCCTGAATTGGGGACAGTGATTCGATTAGTTGATTCAGATCGCTGTCCCTGATTCAATTTGGCCGAATCTGAATCTGAAGATTCGATGCTGATTCGGAGAATCAGTGATTCGACTATAGAGACAGCTTTAAAAGTTTTTTTCTACACACCTCGAGGTACCAGGTACGACTCGTGAATGCTGTGATGCTGGAGCAGATGGAGCATCCCACAGGAGTGCCAGGGGGTGGGGGTGGGAGGGGTGTCCTGTGTACACCTGGCAGTAAACCTGGAAGTTGACTGAAAGTACTTCTGGTCCATGTCCAAGTCTGCTTGAGAGCACATGGCGGGCTCTCCCACACCCACTCCAGCTCAGTGATCGGTCGCAGGGGGACCCCAGGTGCCCCCCCCAGACCCAGGAGGCACAAGTTGCTGAGCTGGGAGGTGCAGGGGAGCCCCCAGCACACTCCCTGGTGGACCTGGAAGTGGACTGGAAGTGCTTCTGGTCCACTTCTGGATCTGCTGCTGAGAGTGTTGGGGAGCCCCCCACACATTCTGTGGGACGCTCTATCTGGCCCACCATCTCAGCATTCATGAGCCATCTGATACCTTGAGGTATGTAGAAAAAACATTTAAAGCTGCATCTATGTCTGAATCACCAAATCTTTCTGAATCTCTCCAAATCAATTTGGAGGCTTCCAATTTGGAGGCATTCGGGAACCAGCAGCGGGAAGGAGAGGAGGCAGCACACGTGTGTCCCGCACGCACGTGTGCCCTTCTTACCAACCAACTGACCGGAGGCGGCGGCGGCAGCAGCAACAACAGAGGAATCGGCAGCGGGGGCAGCAGCAGCTGATCCCCCGAAGGTAAGTGGGGCGGAGGGACCCGGCGCAGCTGAGCCGGATCCGGAGGGGAAGCCCCCCGGGTCCCATATAGCTGAGCCAGTAGGGAGCCGCGCTCCCGAGCCACGCGGCGCGAACAGAGTGCGCAAACAGGTGCGCTCTGTAAGAGCACGCCGGCGTTTGCGCGGGCGTTCGCGCCGGAGGGCGGGCCAGGAGTGGGACTCCTGTAGGGGTAGGGCATAGACACCGCGCAGGTCTACAAACAGCAGCTTGTAGAATGGTGTCTACGAGGAGTACTGCTAGGGCCTCTGCCCAGGGGGACAAGGCTACCAGGGGCAGGTCTGAGGCCTCCACCCAGACCGAGCCCATGGGGGAGCCGGTGCCCCCCTACCTCCTGGCCTGTGGGGTATCCCCAGCAGGGCCGGGGGGGGCAGAGATTGGGGGCCCCCACACCTGTCCAGCAGGTGCCCGTCTTAGGGCTCTGGAGGCGCAGGTGAGGGAGCTCTGGGAGGAGGTTAGCAGGCTGAGGGGGATCAGGGAGGCGGAGGATGAAATTGACAGTTATTTCCTTTCCCTGCAGGCCCAGGCACCCAAGGAAGAAGCACCCCGGGGAATACCCTCCACAGCAGAGTGGCAGACGGTCACAGCCAGGACCGGAGCGGCACGCAGTGAACCGGTACCAGCTTCTCCAGTCTGACTGGTGAACAGGTACGAGGCCCTGGCGACCCTGCAGGAGATGGAAGGGGAGGAGGACACCCTTGGGCAAGAAGAAACACCACATTCTTCACACTCCAAACAGATCAAGAGATCCACGATGACCCAGAGGAGGAGGCGATGAGTGCTCGTCATAGAAGACTCCATCCTGAGAGGTACGGAAGGACCCATCTGTCGCCAGGACCCCTCGGCACGAGAGGTATGCTGCCTCCCTGGAGCAAAGATTCGGGATGTGACGGAGGTAATCCAGGCCAGGATCAAGCCCACCGATTACTACCCCATGGTCCTAGTCCATGTGGGTACTAATGATGCGGCCAGGAGAACCCCCGATCACTTGATGGCGAACTACTGTGCTCTGGGCGGCGTGCTGAAGGAGTTCGGTGCCCAGGTGGTTTTCTCTTCCATCCTACCAGTGACCGGATGAGGAAGACGGCAGGAGAACTGCATCAGAGAGACCAACTGGCGGCTTCGGCAGTGGTGTCTCGAGGCAGGCTTCGGCTTCCTGGACAATGACCCGCACATCACGACAAGGGACATGCTCAGCTGGGATGGGCTTCACCTGTCCCCCAAAGGTAAGCGTGTGTTTTCTTCTAGGTTGGCGGATCTCCTCCGGCGGGCTTTAAACTAGGCTCATCGGGGGGAGGGGAGTACGAGGGCAGGGGAAGCTGTGGACCACCAAACCATGTGGCACCCACAAGGACAGCCCAGCCTGAAGAAGGAGAACATTGGGAACCTGAAAGCCATGGGGAGGCCAGCACAACAGAACAGGTAAGGAACAAGAAGGTAAGAAACAATGGGCCCCATGGGACTGGGAGCGGGGGGGCAGCAAAGGCGCCAGTCGCAGGGCTCAAGTGCCTATATACTAATGCTAGGAGCATGGGGAACAAGCAGGAGGAACTAGCGCTCCTGCTTGCACTAAACACCTATGACTTAGTGGGGCTAACAGAGACCTGGTGGGATTCATCCCACGACTGGGCAGTACATATTGAGGGCTATAGATTGTATAGAAAGGACAGGTCGGGGAAGAAAGGGGGGGGGGGGTTGCACTTTATGTCAGTGAGCAATATACATCAACCCTCATCAAGACAGAATCCAAAGCTGAGGAAGTAGAAGGATTGTGGGTTAGGCTACATGGGGGACAAGGAGAAAGGGATTTGGTGGTAGGGGTCTGTTACAGACCCCCACACCAAGGGGAAGAACTAGATTTGGGGCTCCTGAGGCAACTCTCGGAGACCATAAAAGCTAAAGAGGCGGTAGTCATGGGGGACCTAAACTACCCGGACATCTGCTGGGAGACGCAGACAGCAAGGTCCCATCGCTCACGCAGGTTTCTAACTTGTGTACAGGACCTCCACCTGACACAGGAGGTGTATGGTCCCACTAGGGGGAATGCCATACTGGATCTGGTATTGGCAACGGGAGATGACATGATAGGGGACCTCCAGATCGGTAGCTATCTGGGAGACAGTGATCACCTTATAATAGAATTCAACATAAGACGGCGAGTGGGTAAGGTAACTAGTAGGGTAAAAGTGCTAGACTTTAGGAAAGCTGATCTCATTGCACTCAGGCGATTAGTCAAGGAAGCACTGCAGAGTAGGAGTTTTGATGGGATGGGTGCCCAAGAAGGGTGGCTGTGCCTAAAGGAAACGATCTTTTGGGCACAAAGCAAGACGATCCCCGAGCGAGGCAAAAGAGGGAAAGGGGCCAGGAGGCTTCCATGGCTAACCAGAGAAATCCAGGGCAGCCTAAGGGCCAAAAGGGGAGCACATAAAAAGTGGAAACAGGGTGAGATCACTAAAGATGAATATACCTCCTCTGCTCGTGCTTGTAGGGAGGCAGTTAGGCGGGCCAAAGCTACCATGGAGCTGAGGATGGCATCCCAAGTAAAGGACAACAAGAAATTGTTTTTTAGATATATAGGGAGTAAAAGGAAGGCCCAGGGAGGAATAGGACCCCTACTAAGTGGGCAGAAGCAATTGGTGACAGATAGGGGGGACAAGGCTGAACTCCTCAACGAGTTCTTTGCCTCAGTGTTCCTAAGCGAGGGGCACGACAAGTCTCTCACTGGGGTTGTAGAGAGGCAGCAGCAAGGCGCCAGACTTCCATGCGTAGATCCTGAGGTGGTGCAGAGTCACTTGGAAGAACTGGATGCCTTTAAGTCGGCAGGCCCGGATGGGCTCCATCCGAGGGTGCTGAAGGCACTGGCCGACGTCATTACAGAACCACTGGCGGGAATATTCGAATGCTCGTGGCGCACGGGCCAAGTCCCGGAGGACTGGAAAAGGGCTAACGTGGTCCCCATTTTCAAAAAGGGGAGGAAGGAGAACCCGGGCAACTATAGGCCGGTCAGTCTCACCTCCATCCTTGGTAAAGTATTTGAAAAAATTATCAAGGCTCACATTTGTGAGAGCCCGGCAGGACAAATTATGCTGAGGGGAAACCAGCATGGGTTTGTGGTGGGCAGATCGTGCCTGACCAACCTAGTCTCTTTCTATGACCAGGTTACGAAACGCCTGGACACAGGAGGAGGGGTGGATGTCGTATACCTGGACTTCAGGAAGGCCTTCGATACGGTATCCCACCCCATACTGGTGAACAAATTAAGAGGCTGTGATGTGGATGACTGCACAGTCCGGTGGGTGGCGAATTGGCTAGAGGGTCGCACCCAAAGAGTCATGGTGGATGGGTCGGTCTCGACCTGGAAGGGTGTGGGCAGTGGGGTCCCGCAGGGTTCGGTCCTTGGACCGATACTCTTTAATGTCTTCATCAGCGACTTGGACGTGGGAGTGAAATGTACTCTGTCCAAGTTTGCAGATGACACAAAGCTATGGGGAGAAGTGGACACGCCGGAGGGCAGGGAACAGCTGCAGGCAGACCTGGATAGGCTGGACAAGTGGGCAGAAAACAACAGGATGCAGTTCAACAAGGAGAAATGCAAAGTGCTGCACCTAGGGAGGAAAAATGTCCAGCACACCTACAGCCTAGGGAATGACCTGCTGGGTGGCACAGAGGTGGAAAGGGATCTTGGAGTCCTAGTGGACTCCAAGTTGAACATGAGCCGGCAGTGTGACGAAGCCATCAGAAAAGCCAATGGCACTTTATCGTGCATCAGCAGATGCATGACAAATAGGTCCAGGGAGGTGATACTTCCCCTCTATAGGGCGTTGGTCAGACCGCAGTTGGAGTACTGTGTGCAATTCTGGGCGCCACACTTCAAGAAGGATGCGGATAACCTGGAGAGGGTACAGCGAAGGGCAACTCGTATGGTCAAGGGCCTGCAGACCAAGCCCTATGAGGAGAGACTAGAGAAACTGGACCTTTTCAGCCTCCGCAAGAGAAGGTTGAGAGGCGACCTGGTGGCTGCCTATAAGTTCATCACGGGGGCGCAGAAGGGAATTGGTGAGGATTTATTCACCAAGGCACCCCCGGGGGTTACAAGAAACAATGGCCACAAGCTAGCAGAGAGCAGATTTAGACTGGACATTAGGAAGAACTTCTTCACAGTTCGAGTGGCCAAGGTCTGGAACGGACTCCCAAGGGAGGTGGTGCTCTCCCCTACCCTGGGGGTCTTCAAGAGGAGGTTAGACAAGTATCTAGCTGGGGTCATCTAGACCCAGCACTCTTTCCTGCTTATGCAGGGGGTCGGACTTGATGATCTATTGAGGTCCCTTCCGACCCTAACATCTATGAATCTATGAATTTGATTCAGAGAGATTGAAGGGTCTCCTGATTTGATGTGGATTTGGAGAGTTGGCCACTGAATTGGGCCGAATCTCTGCTGTATCGAATCAGGGACTGAAGCTTTGCACAGCCCTGTTGACTGGCCTCAGGGGGAGCTCAGAGAGACCAGACAAGACAATTTCAAGCCAATGCTCCCCTGGGGGAATCCATGACAAGGGGAATATGCTGTCAGTTCCACTGGTTGACCTTTCTATATGTGGCTCAAACAGTCATTGGAGAAGTCACTGGGCTACATCCCTTTTCACGTTACATGTCTAAATGGTGCATACATAGCCATGTAGTTGTGGTTTTGGCCTTTGCACACAGTTTGTGATTCAGCATTACCTGCACTAACGTACTGGTTATGTTCAGCAGATCTGTGCTCTGACTTGGCCACTGAGTGAGGAAATAGAGTTGTCCAGGTAATCACATTAGGGCAAGAAAGTACTGAAATTGTTATCGCGCAAAACCACTGACTAGCAGGTGCTAGATAATGAAGGAAGAAGGCCCTCCAATTTTTTAGACTGATAACCTTATGGTTAGTGCAGTTGTCCAGGAAGGGAGAGGTGGAGTTTCTAGGCCCACTTACATAGGTGTTTGAACCTGCATCTCCTGTGGTGGGAATATTTATACTTAAACTAGATTAACTTGAGCATTCACACCTGAAATTCAATCTCTCAGACTATCCTTGCAGTATAAAATACCTCTCCATCCCTAGGAACTTTAAGTGCCTAGCTATTAGCAGAGTGGAGGTTGTTAAGATGTCAGTGATACCTAAATGCTGGGTGTAGATGCATTAGGTGTCTATGTTACTATGTGCATTAAACTATAAGTCCCTAAGATTGTGACCTTTCCTGATATAATAGATATATGCACCCTCTATTTACATCACAAGTCCAGGTCCTGCCAATTCACAAAATGCTTCTCACGGCTGACAAGAATCACCTTGGTGTTAACTAGACTGAGTCAGTCAGTTGGTTTTGTATGAGGCCCTGGCTTCAAAAGACACTGGGAAAGCAACAGAAAAAGCAATGCTCAGAAAAGATGAAGAACTGAGTGTTATCAACAGGCTGGTGAGGTTGTATTCATATTCTTACACTCTTTTCCTTAGTACCATTCAGCAGGTGCGTTAAGCCGGAAAGGTAACAAAATGGAATGTATTTTGTAGTAATTGTCTATATGTCTGTTAGCCAAGTCTTAATGTGTTGTGCTTCCTTAGCACTATTAATACCACTTAAAAATATTTGGGGAATATTTTTTTTCAAAATTCTGGGTGTTTCCAAGATTCTCTAGTGAGTTCAAGGGTGTAGAGTTTCCCCAGGCTTCACTGATCCCATTTGCAGGGCTTTGCTATCTTAATTGCTGTGCTGTTGCTCTGGTATGAGTTCCACCTTCCCGCTGGGTCTGCTGAATCTTAAGGCTCATCTGCTGGATATTTTCTTATGTCATAGCTCAGATGCCTTAATTATGTCAGCAGAGCCCCCTAGTGTAGACAGAGTGTATACCTACTTAAAGGTTTTTTCTACAGGCATAGCCAACCAAGCCTGGATGACATAAACTAGGCTGGCAAAGCTCTCTTAGGCCATAACTACATTCTGAAGAGTGGTTTTAGATAAGTCAGCTAGGGGTTGAGATTTTCACAGGTTTAGCTGACATTTCTCTGACGGACAAACTTTACAATGTAAACTATGATTTAGGAGAGTGGTCTGTCTGGTATTTTGCTCTTGACATTGGTGGTTCTGTTGTTACTTACCATATTCAAAGCCTCCCCTCCAAAAACCCCCCCAAAAAACAAAAAACCCAACCAACCAAACCCCATTTAATCCTGTCACTCCAAAAATGGTGATTTGGAAGAGTTAAAATGTTTAGTGCCTCTGCTAGAAAGTTTTTAATATCCACAAGTTTTATTTACAGTTTTGAAATATGTTAATTTTGTTTTGCAATGTTATTTGCTCTTGGCTTTGTCTTTTGGCAATGTATTACAAATCATGATGTGTCTGGAGCAGTTTGCCGAAGAATGGGATTTTACTCCTTTGATTGACCTTCTTAAATAAAACAGTCAATCTCATATTTTTTAAAAGTCAATAAAAGTGGAACAGTCCAGGAAATAGCTAGGGAAGTACCTCTTTCTGGGTGGTTTAATATTCTCTGGCAATTTCATATACATTATACTAGCAAGTGTGAGCTTATGTGTAGGTGGTCCCCATTTTTGACACATTATATTTATCTGCATCTTTGCAGCTGATCAGAAAAAATCAGGGTATTTTTTATTTCCTGAGTATTACCATTAATATAAAGTATTATGGAGATTGCATTCTGCATCTTGAGCATTCAGTTAAAGATAGCTATAACTACAGTTGGTGATATTTTGCCAATGAAATAAAAAGGAGCTATATAGGGAGAACATGTAAAGGCAGGCAATAAATTTTTTATGGCCTCAAGTGGAATGACCACATTACTCAAGACTCCTAAGTGGGTAAGCTATGAATGGTTCAACCAAATGAGCAGCAGTTAAAACTTTATAGTACCTCACACGGCTAGGTATTTTGTTTATGCCAGCTGGGTCATATTCCGCCCTTCGTTTCATTCTAAGTGGCATAGCTGAGGGCAGAATGCGCCCTGAATGTTCATTTTAATGGCATGCATGTCTATTTTGTTTGTATTGTGCCCTCCCTTGTACTGTCCCTCTGCTTTTTCCTCTTTTAAAGTGTATTAGTTGTTATGGAACTGTGACCTTATGGGTGGTGCTCCTGCATAATGGATAGTTAAAACCATATAGGTATGAATGCGCCTTAACCTTGGATCTTTGGATTCAGATCTAGAGTGTTCTGGTATGGGCCTATCCATAGAAATTACTCAGGTTCTCCCATGACTTTTTTTCCCCACACCTCTTGCACCCATTTTTTTTCCTTTTAGGTTTTCACCTATACCCCTGTCAATGCCAGTCAGAACCTGGCCCTGCACTGGCAAGGGGTGGAGAAGGAATCAGATAAGTGTTATGGAAAGGATAAAACACCTTATTAAAAAAAGAGGACAGAGTCTGGGGAACAGGAAATAAGACAGGAGGGACTATTGAAGAAAGGAGCTGGGATTGCAGGATCAGTTTAGAAAATAAAATAAATGGTCTGAGACTTTTTTTTCCCCCCCCTAAACACCAGTTGCCAAAACCTGTCTGGCTCAGTCCAATTCTCATAATGAGAAAAAATGGCCCATTTCTATATCCAGTCCACAGTCATTTAATCTGAACCTCTCCTTGTCTGTCTGTGTTTGGACTTTTACCATGCTCACCAACACAGCATCTGAACCCAGTGGGATCTGCTGCCAGAGAGACAGACGTCTGTCTGCTTGCACTGTGGGGAGGCAGATGACATATAGAAGGCAAGAGGGTTTGAAAGGACAGACTTCATTCTCTGCAAGATGGATGACACAGGTAGGTGGGAGAGCAGTGAGGAGAAGGGAAAAATGTGGAGACAGATGGGAGTAGAGCTAGAAAGGGAAATGGAGTTTACTTTATAGTTTTTATTAGAGAGCACTAACAAAGGTAATGGGTAGGGATTTGTTGTGCTAAAAGCTGTTCCTGCCCTAAATGCTTCTGGACCAGATGGGCCCTTTGTTCTTATTGTGTGATGAGCTCATGCCCTTTCATTATTTTACAGTGTAAATAATTAAAGAAGTCTACTTGGAACTGTTATAGATGAGCAAGATAAGGAACAAATGAACACTAAATCAGAAAAGAAGTTTGAGCCTTGTATGGAAGCTAAAATACAATAGCTCCAAAGAGCCAAAAGATTTTAAAATGCAGAGTTCCAAGTGTCTCCTCACTGACTGGTAACATTTCAAAATATGAGTGCCATTCCATGCCATATTTAAATTTGAACCAATAGGGATATATTTCTGGGCAAGAAAGGATTTGACTTTGCAGAAAGATTTGCAGGAAGTTCAGCGTTGATGTGAAGTCAAAGAGGAAAAGTCTTCAAGGCCGTTCTGGAACTCAGCAGTCAGATGGAAAGCTAAAGCAGCAGGAGAATCTTTCTAGGAAGCACTTCAGTCTTTTTTTCATGATAAATATTCTGACAACTGATTAAATAATAATAATAATAGTAATAAACCCTATATTAGTAGAAAATAATAGTAGAAAACCAGAAAGAGGGAAGCTGAGAGGTGGAGCAAGAGGCATCTCTCACCACACAGGGGATGAAGAATACTTATCCTTCCATGCCACCTAGTGTAGGAAGCAAAGCAGTTCTTCTCTGCAATACTTTGATCTGGCAGTGAATGGGAGTTAATGATGCTCAGGAGCACCTCAGAATTAGGCCCTGTGGGCTGGGGTAGATTAGATAGGAAGTGAACTAGAAATGTGAAGTGCAGCATTCAATCCATTCAAATCAGAAGTGGCTTAAGTATTACAACAAAGTATGCCATTTGTTGCTGGTAAGATTTCAGTTTGTAATAGACTGAGGTTTCTAAATAGGACTGCTTGCTTTATTTAGCCAAAATATAAGAACTAAAAATATTTTTAAAAATCCAAAATATTTTTGATAGCATTTAGGCTTGGCTATTTCTCTTTTTTGGAAAGAGAGCAAGGCTCAGTAACTAGCAGTTGTCAGCATGCTGGGCACAAAGTTAGTACAGTCAAATGAAATGTTTGCCTTATGTCACTTTGTATTAATATACAGTTTAAAAGTCCTCATTTCAAAGTAGTGAAGCTGGTGTGTGGTTAAATGGGCATAATGTGTTTTTATGACAGGCCTGTCTAAAGGGGAAGAATCCCTTTGCACTTGGCTTGTCTAAAGCGAAAAGTACAGGGGAAAATATAAGCTGTGACTGCAATTATTTTGACACAAGATAAAGAGGCTAAAAATGTGGTGAATCTTTTAACTGCTGGCCAAACACATGCTTCAGTGAACTGGTTAGGAAAAATAACTCACCCTATCGGCAGGTAATTCATCGCTGCCTACTTGAGGGCTTCTTAACCTTTTGAAGTGCTTGGTGCTGGCTATTGTTTCAGATAGGGAAGCAGATTAGAAGGACCACTGGTCTGGTGGGTATAGCAGTTCCTGTCCTATCAAGACACTTACAGCAGAAGAGGATGTCCTGTTTTGACCTCATTCAGTAACTGCCTCTTACAATACTGTACTGTAAGAACATTCCAGGAAGTTACCAGTTTCAGAGTAATCAGACATATGCACATGTTTCATTTATGGTCTCTGGAAGTGTTTAACAGCCCCTGTGCTGATTGGCTCCTGCAATTTGCCAAACTTCTTTATGCATAAGCTGCTAACAATGTTCAGTGCAGGGCTGCAGGAGCCCCTGTAGTTGTATATTAGCAGTAGCGTACTGAAAATGTACTCTCTCAGTGGTAAAACGTGCTGATGACTTCAATGCCATAATAGATATCTATTCCAATAACAAAACTAAAGCAATATATTATAATTATTACTGAGTTTCTGACCTATCCCGCAACTGAGTAACATTTTGCCCTTAGCTTCCTAACCTATCTAAACTCTTTATATTCCTTCCAATAATCATCTATGTATTCTAGCCAACTACTGCCCTGCAGGGACTGTTAAGTAGGTACACAAGTCTCTACTTTTAATTTCAGGGTTTATCTAGTCACCTTATCCCTAATTTTAAAACAGAATAGTACCCACACACCTTTACATACATGCTACCATACCCCTATGTGTATACCTAATGGCATATACAAAGTTTATAAAGTATATGGATGAGAAAACTCCCAGGAGCAAAACTGCAAAGAAAAGACTGGTTTGTCTCTTACCAAAGTACAGAAATGTAGGCTGTAATATTAATAAGGTCGATACATCTTTGCTGTATGTTAAGAAAAGGGTAAGGCATGCTGCAGTGGAGGAGGAGACGGAATCACATCATATGCTTTCCATTTGCACCCACGTAAAAGAGATAATATTTCTACTTTTTCCAATTCAATATGATGTATGTGTCTAGTTGCATGATTAAAAAAAGATTAAAATGATTTAAAATATGTTTCAGCATTAAAAAAGTGGACACTGGCCATTTTGAGTATGTAGCCAAATGCTTGGCTTCCTGTTGTTTTCTTTCCTAGAGCTTGGAAATCCCACGTATCTATAGTTAATAGTGTCTGTAAAGATGACTGGTGTTTAAATATTTAAACTTCTTCTTTTTCAACTTTTTTCTAACCTAATTATTGATCCCACAATGTTTAGTATCCAAGAAGCAATCCCAAGTTCCTCAAATGAAAACCACCTTCCAAAGGCCAGGCTTTTATAAAGATGACTCGTGGGCTGGCACTTGAACATTTTCTGGCACTTAACTTAAAAGTGAGAGGTTTTTGAGGAGAATTTTTGCGTGTGAGAGAAAGTCAGAAAAAATTGCCTGGCACATAGCCTGTCAACATTCAAAGAAGAGCATCATAAAATCACCAAGTGTCCAGACTGAATTTACGGTGCATTACTATTACTTGCTTAACTGTCTCAGAAAGAGTTTTTCACTTTTGAATGTTCAATTAGCTCTCTCAGAGTGATTCCATTTTTTGCATGAAGTGTGTGGGGTATAATTTAATCAGAAAAAAAAAAACCTGAAAGGGGCTGCACTGCTCATATGTGGGAACATGACAATTCACTGTTGGAGTTTAACTGCCTTTCTTTTGCGGAATGCTAGACAACTTAGCTCCTTCAAAAGAGCAGTTCCTCTGAGAGCTGCATTCCTCTCAGGTATAATTGGAAGCCTGGGTGTGTGCCTCCTAGTCCTGTTCTCCTGTTCCTCATGCCCACTGGCTTGCCTTACAAGAGCTGCATTGTTAGAACAACGGTAACCAGTTCTCTTGGAGCCCTCCTCCTGCTTTTCAGGTATTAGGGTGACATTACATGTAGACAATAGTCAATCTATGAAATATTAAACAGATTAAGTTGGAATGTGCTGTGAGCAGTCACACATTGAGGGTTAATACAATTTCTTGTCTGCATAGTTCTGACTTGCCGCTAGGGCTAGGGACAGACATTCAAAAAGCCGGAGCCTGCATTGATTCAATCTTTGCAGGTTAGTCCAACCTGCAAAGATCGAACCAATTTGCAATGAATGGACATTCACTGTTGATTCGGGAAATGCAGGCGTGTGCCTGCAGTGGCTCAGGATAGGAGCTGGGGGGTACTAGAGCAGCCCTCCTTTCCCTTCCTTAGCAGCCACAAGTCTGGAGGGAAGCTGACCTGGGCAGCATGGCCAGGCCCTGGCAGGGGCTCAGTATGATTGTGGAGGGGTTTAAACCCCAACCCTGGCCTGTAGGGATCCCAGTCAGGGCGTGCTGGAGGGGGAGGAGGAAGGGGAGGGAGAAGCAGCCCTTGCAAGGCTTGTCCCAGACGCCAGACATTGGTGCCTCAGGTGAAGAGGGGCAGGGGGGTGGATTAAACTCCCCTGTCCCAGATGTGATTGGGCCCCCAGCCAGAGTGTGCCCAGCTTTGCTCCATGTTTCTGCTTGGGCAGCGGGGGGCCTGGCCAGAGCTGGCTGGCATAGCCTTGCTATCTGCCTGGGGCTGGAGCTGCGAGGCAGCAGGACTGGGGCTGTGTGGCTCAGTCGAGCTGGTCTGTGGGTGCTGCTGAGGGTGGATGCGGAGGGGCCAGCCCAGGCTGGGCCAAGGGGACTGGGCCCTTCTCAGTGGGCTGAGGCTTGGGCTGGGGTCATGGGGGCTGTGTAGCCAAATTACTCCCGGCTCCCCATTCTCAGGCTAGGCAGGGATGTCATGGACCTGCACCCAGGTCCAGCAGCACGGGTAGGGGCTGGCTGGGCAGCGGGCTGCCTGGGCTGGCTCGCATGTGCCAGTGGGCCCTGAGCCCAGCAGCCACTGTGCCCTTGCCCCGTCCTGTGTAGTACCTGGTGGCTGCAGCTGTACCACAAGCTGTGGGCTGGCCAAGGCTGGGCAGGCTGTTTTGCCTCCCTTGCCTCTAGCTGCTGCTGCTGCCACCACTGCCACCCCTGCCCTTGCCCCTGCTGCACTGCTTTGGGTGTGTGGGCAGGAAGATTCAGCCCAACGGCTTCTGCCCAGCACATGCAGATCTGGCTCTAGCTCCTGGACACCTTCCATCCACTCCACCCTCAGGGGTTGCTCATCACGCCAGGCAGGCAGAGAGGATGGAGGGCAGCTGGAGCCAGAGCTCCATGCGCTGGGCAGAAGCCACCAGGCTGAAGCTTCCACCTTCCCCAAACAGTGCTGCATGGTGGAGCAGGAGCAGGAGCCACAGCTGGAAGTGAGGGGAGCAGAACAGCCCTGCCAGGCCAAGCTAGCTTCCCCTCACCTCCAGCAGCTCCTCTCCCTTCCACTCCTGCCCCTGCTGTGCTGCTCCGGGTAGTGGAGGTGGGGGGTATTTCAGCCCAGCAACTTCTGCCCAGCGCATGGAGTTCTGCCTCCACCTCCGGCTGCTTTCCATCCTCTCTGCCACCTGGCATGATGAGCAGCCCCTGCGGGTGGGTGGAGTGGGTGGAAGGTGGCTGAGAGCTGCAGCTGGAGCTCCCTGCACTGGGCAGAAGCTGCCAGGCTGAAACTCTCCCTGCTCCCCTGCCACCCAGAGTGGTGCAGCAGGAGCAGGAGTGGAAGGGGGAGAAGCCGCTGGAGGCGATGGGAATCTGGCTTGGCCTGGCAGGGCTGTCCTGCTCCCCTCACCTCCAGCTGTGCCTCCTGCTGTACCATGCAGCACTACTCAGCGTGGGTGGAAGCTATAACCCAGTGACTTCAGCTGAATGTGCAGAGCTCTGGCTTCAGCTCTGGCTGCCTTCCATCCACACGGCGAGATGAACAGCCCCTATAGGCAGAGCAGATGGAAGGCATCCAGGAGCTGGAGCCAGATCTCCATGCACTAGGCAGAAGCCATGGGGCTGAAGCTTCCTCCCACCCATCCAGAGCAGCATGGCAGGGGCAGGGGCAGCAGCAGTGGCAGCTGGAGGCGTGGGAGGCAGAACAGCCTGCCCAGCCCCGGCCAGCCCACAGCTTGTGGTGCAGCTGCTGGGTGCTGCAAAGGGCAGGGGGCATGGAAGCAGCTGTGGCGGGTGGCTGCCAGGCTCAGGGTCCATTGGTGCCTCCAAGCTGGCCTGGGCAGCTCATTTAACTTACGTGCTTACACCCCTTGCAATATGGGAAGGATAGTCCTTGACAGTTTGGTTTCCTCAGTCATATTGGGCACACCTACATGAGACACTACATCACCGTAGTGATGAGCTATGGCGACATTGGTCATTGCTACAGTGACATAGCATCAGCCAGCACTAACCATGACACCACTGCTACTGCACAGTAGGGTTGGAAATGACCTGTGGGCCACCAGGACTGCACAGTACCACTGGTGGTAGTGTACAGTCATTTAGTACTTATTAAATGTCAGGAGCATATGTAGATGTGCCCACTACGGGGATTTGACAGAGGTACGCTGGGGCAAGAAACCATTGTAGAAACACAGGAACTCTACAGCTACCCAGCAATACAATGCAACCAATGGGAATTCTGGGGATCCATGTATTTTATTCTGTAGAGTTAGAAGAAATTAATAACCCTTTAGAGGGTTTAATCTAAAAATGCATCTACACATGCATTTTCAATTTTCACACGTAGATGCAACAAATTATCCCGTATTTACTCTGTTACTATGAAAACGCATGTTCTTCTGTGGAGACGGGATGGAAACTACAAAGAAATTCCACTGGAAATAATAATGGTAATAACACAGCAACTCATGTTATTTGTTGGTAATTTTGTGATTAATGTGCTTCATTAACACATGTTTCTAAATTAAAGTGGTTTTTCTCTTTGTTTTCCTGCTGAAAGCTGCAAATCCAGCTGTGGAAAGCTCTGTCACTGAAATAATGTAAGATTAACACAAAGACCATGGCAGACTGAAAGGTGGATCAGATGGTCTGAAAAGCCTTTTTCCTTTCTAATATGAACATTTGTGACTAATTGCCTTGAATTTCCAGCGTGTCAAGTCTTTGCTGTAGTTTACAGACATACTTTATGGAAAAGAAAAATCTGCCTTTCCCCAGCGCTTCTTCTGAGTGCTCTCATGTTAATGGCAAGTGACTACCTCAGTTCCAGGACCTGATGAAAATAGTCAGTGTTGGAGATCAGGAATCACATTGTCTAAACTCTGGAAAGACAATTTTCTTGTGATTTTTCCAGTTGGTCTACTAAAAGATATCATTTTGGAACCAAGAGTTCTAGCTTTTTGTATGTCTTATTGTCTAAACTAGAAATTAGCATACAGAGATAGGGAAGGGCACTGAGTTTGCAAACCAAAGATACCTGGTGTAGCTTGTCTTCTGGAATTTCAGTCTGTGGGATATGGTTCGCTTGCATTCTAGTGGTAATAAAGCCACCGCTCTTTAGAAGCCCCAGAGAGAACTTCATATGACTAGTCCTTAAAGAAGAATTATCAACTACTGCAAAAGTGTTACCTTTCTATGTAAATCCTTAGGTACCTTAAGACATGGACATCTTGCAGTGACAAGCTGTTCAAATAGCTCTATGTGGGAGCATGTTTGGTCAGATTCAAGGTTTGAGTTAGTGAAGTTATAACAGGAATTATTTTGACCTTGTATATGTACCATCCACTGAAAAAACAAGAACACCAACTATGCTCCCAGGGAGTAGCAAGGGATACATTAACCTTGGGAGGTAGACGGAGTATGCGGTCATAAATTAAAGCTGTCTCTAGTGGAGATGGTAGACTTGCAAATTCCTGGCTTGCTTACCTAACCCAGAGAACACTTGTATATTCCATACTGCCTGCCAGCATGAAGACTTAGTGTTTGAGTCTGACACTCCTTTCGTTTACACTGGAGTAAATCAGGAGCATTTCCAATTAAAACAAGCAAAACCAGGAGACTCCGGTTATAGCCTCCCTCTCAGAGGGCCCAAAATCTGCAGGGCTGGAGGGTCATTACTTTCATACTTCAACGGTATTTCGTTTTGTGCATAATAGTGGGCTCTAGTCAACCTGGCACGCAGATTAAGTGAAAAGTCACTTTGAATTATGAATGTGAAAATATTTTGTATCAGAAATGTCAATTAGATGTTCCATTTTTTTATTAAAAATAATTATTCAAAAATACTTTTCCCCCTGACACAAACAATTTGGTAAAACAGAGATGAATTTGGCAAGTGTTTAAGTGTGGCCAAATGTGTATTACTGTTTTTGCTAAAATAAAAAGTATGGGCTAAAGAAAATTGACCAGTACTAGTCACCATTCTCCATGACATGTTAGTATTATGCTAATACAGAATGACTAGGTAACTCATGTTGAATGAAGGCTGCCAGTTCTGTAATGAGCCTTCCTGATATGTCTTGAACACACTGCACTCAGTTCTGAATGGGACAACCCAGAGGAGGGAGTTAATTTAATGTGTAAAATAATTCAGTTCAAGGTGGATTTTCAGGCTCATTACTGAGTCAGTGCTATACTCTGTGAGTGTAAATTCACAAGTAGGGTCCCAGGTTCTTTCTGGTTTCCACCACTTTGGGTATATTGGGTGTGTCAGGAGCAGGAGAGGGTAAGGAGGTAAAATGGGAGATGTGGAGGAGCTCTGCTATGTCTGGTCCATTAAGGTCTCAACATCAGCGATGCAACAGCAGGCATTCTAAGTAGTCTGGGAGCTGCAGCTGGCACTGAAGATGAGCAAGCTGTAACTACTTCTGTCATGGTGTGCACCCCATAGAGCTTTGGAATCTGACTTTGAGTTAACTTCACCTTACCCTTTACAAAAAGACTATCACATATGTTTCCAAGTGTAGCAGAAACATGGGCTTGTTTCTGGACCCATCTTGAATGAATTGCCTGAATTCTGATCTGTAAATCTCTACATGCTCATTTCAGATTCCATCATTACTTTGCTGTTGAGTTACATGCCCCAGATATCATTCTCCCAACAACATATACATTACAAATGAATGTCTCAGGGGGGCCATTGCAGTCACTTCAAATGTCACCATAATCCAATATTATTGCCTCTTTTCTCATGGAAACAAAAGAGCATATAGACCTCCATTACTCACAGTCATGCATCAAAGCAGTTTTTGAATCTAAACCGCAGGAAATGTTTGAGATTCATTCCTCAGTGACAAGGGTGACTTAAAACACTGCTACAGCTTTTTTCATGTCAACCTGAGTTTGCCTAACCTCTTATTTAGCTGACTCTGATCTTTTTTGAATAGATGTGTTTATCTTCCTCATTGTGCAGTGGCAGTACTAGTTCTGCTTCTTCACTTAGGGCAGTGGTTCTGAACCTTTTTCAGTTGACGTACCCCTTGGTCTCAGAGTGAGACTTCACGTACCCCCTTTCAATGGGAAATTAATTTTTTTAGGCCCTTTGACCTGTGTTAGACAATGTATGAAATATATCTCACGTACCCCTCTGATGAGGCTTCATGTACCCCCTGGGGGTACATGTACCCCTGGGTCAGAACTGCTGACTTAGGGCATCTCAAGAGCTGCTCTCATTAAAATGCCAGCAGTGTCTTGTGCATTCAGTGCCCCATGCTTCAAAATGGTGGTGGAGGTGCTTTAACTAAAGCTTGTTCAATGAGCTTTAGTTAAAGTGCCCCCACTGCCATTTTGAAATGCGGGGATACTGAATACACCTGATGTCAAGGCTGCTGGAGTGTTCTAATTAGAGAAAACTTGATTAATCAAATCTATCTGCCTGATTGTTCCAACATGGTTTAATTGGAATGTGTTGGAGCAGGCGTCGGGCACATGTATAGGTGCCCTTAGGCTAGGGACAGACATTCAAAAAGCTGGAGCCAGAATTGATTCAGCCTTCACAGGTTAGTGTAACCTGCCATGGTTGACCCAGTTTGTAACAGGACAGACATGCAGGCACATGCCTGCAGCTGCTCAGGCCCGGTGCTGGGGGTGCTAGAGCATGCCCTCGGCTGCAGGGAAGCTGTTAGGGTGGGGTGGGGAATGGCCAGTCCTGGCTTTACTGGGTAGGGATGGGTTTAATTCCCCCTCTCTATCTCACTGGCAGGGACACAAGCTGGGTCTGCTGGGGGCTCCTCCCCCTCCTGCAGCAGTAGTGGGATACCATGGTCCATGAGGCAGAAGGGGGCAGAGAGGAGGGTTAGTCTCCCTTCTACCCCCACTGGCAGCCAGGTCTGCCCACCTCATGGCTGCAGTTGCTCCCTGCATAAGAATAGGACCCTGCTGTCCCCCCTGTGGGACACTGGAGGGAGGAGGAATAACCCTCATGCCTGCTCACCTCCAAGGAGCCCTGCCAGCTGGCATCTGGCCATGCCCCTGCCCGGCCACTGTAGGGCCCTTGTTGCCTTAATGTCAGGGAGTGTGGAGGGGGGCCCCACTGCAGGGTGGGCAGAGCTGCGGGGGACTGGGTGCTGCCGCACCAGGGTCTGGAGCCCCTCCCTCAGTGCTGACCCCACAGCAGGCAGCAGCTAGCACCACCTGTTATTAGGTAGTATGAGGCAATCTTATTCTAATGCCCAATTGCTATTTGCTAATAACTTGGCCAACCTTTAACTGTTTGCACTGAATTCTGTGCTGGATTCTGACTTGGGCTGAATTCTTCTGGAAAACTGAAACCAAAACCTTTTGGCCACTCTAAGAATGAGGCTGTACAAATATATATAAGGTAAATATACATTTTTACTCACGTTAAATATTTGGGGTGACCATTTTTGATAAATTATAGTGTCACCTTATGCTTTGGAAAAGGGACTTGAAAGCTGGTGAAAGGGTGGTCTATGTCAGAAGTTTACTTCTTGCCATTTCCATGAAAATCCAGCCTTATTTGCCCATGGTTTGAACCTCTGCAAAGTTCTAATTTACAGATGACATGCTTGATTTTAGAAGGTAAACTTTTTGATATTCTGCCCTCACTGCATGCTCAAACCACAAAACTCCTGGTGCTGATTGAAATGTAGTTTGCATATAGCTAGCCTGCTAAAGCCTGAGCAACAAGGATAAAGCTGAATTATCACTGTAACCGCTGTTTTCAGCTGTCATGGAGCTAGACAACTGAATTGGGAGCTCTCTCTCCTGTGCTCTCAATGCTCCCTCTGCAGGCTACTCTCTATCTAATATACACAGCTCGTATCAGATTCCTTGACTACCTACATTTCTAAATAGAGTTTCCATTTAATTAAATGGAAATTAAACTCTTCCCATTAAACTAATAACAACAACAACTAACAACTATTAACAACACAAGGAGAAGATAATCAAGAACAGCAGAATAACTTCCCTTTCCATATTTTATGTCTTTACCAAGTGTCTTAGTAGTTCTGTAGTAATCAATAGCTTGGGGTCTACTTGAGAGTACATAGCAGGTGGGGTTTCCCAAGAGTTTGTCTTGGATCTGGTAATAGAGTGTACAGTTAGCAAATTTGCAGATGATATCAAACTGGGTAAAGCTGCAGACACACTGGAGAGTAGAGCCAAGAGCCAGAATGACCTGGATAGACTAGAGAAATAGCCCACAGTCAATTAAATGAAATTAACACGGACGAATGCAAAGTCCTTGGGATGGAAGAATAGCATGCACAAACGTGGACTGGGGAATGACTGGCTAAGTTATAGTATTGCAAGAAGGACCTGGGGCTTACAGTAGACTGTAAGCTGAATATAAGCCAACAGTGTGCTCTTGTTGCAAGAAACAACAACAACCCCCCCAACCCCAAAACAAAACCAAACCCCAAACAAACTAACAGCATCCTGGGTTGTATTAACAGGAGTGTCACGTGCAAATCAAGGGAAGTGATTCTTCTACTCTATTTGACACTGGTGAGACCTCACCTGGAGTACTGTGTCCAGTTTTGGGCCCCTCACTTCAAGAAAGATTCGAACAGTTTGGAAAGAGTCCAGCACAGTGACAAGAATGATTAGGGACCTGGGTGGCAAAACTGATGAGGAAAGGCTTGAAAATTTTCAAGAACAGGTTATACAGACACTTGGATGGGATGGTTTAGCCAGGGGAGTGGATCTGATGACCTTGAGAGGTCCTTCCCACCCCTACTTTCCTATCATCCTATGATCTCTTGACCTTAGCCTAACAAATAACTGACCTTGCTGCTCTCATAATTGACTGTGCTCAACAAATAACTTGAGCAGATGCTTAATTTTAAGCACATGCCTAAATACTTTGTTGAATTTACTGGACCTTTATTCTTCAGCCTCTGCTGAAAAGAGTGATAAATATGTGGAAGTTCTGAGGTTAGAAAGAGCTGTGCATTAGGAACAGCAGAAAAACCACCAAGTGATTCCACATGGACCACCACACCAAACCATCTTCAGATTATAATTATTTTCACTCACAATCCCAGTCTGTGGTACAGATGAAAAGTTATGTAGCCTTTGTCCAACTCCCTGAGCCATCTAATCTTCCCTCCATAATTTCTTTAATAAATTCTTCATCTGTTGCTCTAGTCTCCTGACACTTCGGCATCTGATTCTGAGAACAGCTGAATTCTCACATGAGGGAAAATACATTTCCACATGTTTTTATGTATTTCATAAGCCTAGTTTTTTTCAGTGGGTTGCAAATGTTAAAAAACAAAAAAACCCAAACTGGCACATTTTCAGTGGACTTCCCATGAGAGTATCCAGCAGAAAGGAGAGAGAACCTTATATAAAAGCATGATAGAAGTTCAAGTAGCATCAAGTCAAGACATGTGTCTGTGTAAATGAGTGCCTAATATTTTGCATAAACAGAACTGAGTCTCTCTCTCTCTCTCTCTCTCTGTGTCTTTCAACATTATTCATGCCTCTTTTACCTGTTTTTATTCAAAACTCTCTTTACTTTTTTGTAGGACCGAGTAAAATATACAAGGCCCAGTTCTCCTTGTACATTAATTTTATATCTGTGTTACTTTGGTCAGCTGTAACGGACACACACATCATACATGGTAAAAGTGCACTTCAGCATGCTGCACTGCCCCTTAATTACTAGGGGCAGAGTACTTTTGTCTCTGTGGTGTCATGGATAAGCTGATTAACATAGGCTAATTGACACGGTCATTTACCATTGTTAGAGGTCACTCTCCTGTCTCTAGCTTAGGAGATCAACCAGACTGAACCAGTTCAGTATGCGTGAACACAGTACTGCTAAGCATAGTAAATTTACCAAGTACGCAGAGCCTCTAACTTCAGTGGAGTTATTTCTGATTTATGTTAGGAAGGGGAGAGCTGGCATTGTACAATCTGATGTTTGCTATTTTACTAAGATACTGTGCTTATTTCTGCTATCATTTATGCCAGTGCAAGTTAGAAGTCAGTCCTTTCAAGTTAGTGGCATTATAGCAGAAACTAGTGGGCTAACTTCTGCTCTTTATTCCTATCACAAGGAATTATGGAAAGAAACAAAGAAAGAGATTTTCTGTGCAGAAGATAATGTTCTTGGTTACTCCCCCCATCTCTAATGATATGAGTGGAACTGCCCAGGTTAGAGCCAAATTTGGCCATGTATATCCATATAATAGTAAAATTCTGCCTCACTGAAGCCAATGGGCCTGTCAATTTGTTGTCAATTTTAATGGGGCCAGGATTTCACATCCAGTATATTATGTTTTATACAATGTATAGTATGCTTTATATAATGTGTAGGAATAATATACATATTATGAAATGGAATATATGCATAATATAGAATATAATAACCATAGCTAAATTGAAACTGAAAGCTCTTCTTTTAAAAGAGTGGAAAGCTTAGTAACTACTAATAACTTACTGGAACAAGAAGGATGTATATCAGACATGATGCCTGTATTTTTGAAGCATTCTATCATAGGTGGCATAAAAATTATGTTGCGTCATAGATTTAAAAGATGGCATTTGTAATTAGCAGCCTATAAGAATCCAAGGCACAGCACTGGGAAGAAAGAGATTACAGGTAGCTGAAATAAAAGAACTCTTTGCATATAGCAATAACATGGAGTCCACGAACTTTTGTTCTTTGGGCTAACAGTATTCTCTGTATCCAAGGAATGAAACTGGATCATGTCAGGCATCTATATTTTCCAAGAGAGTGGAAATCTTTCCAAATTAGAGAAAATGTGAGAATGGCAGAACTCCATTTGGAGATCCCCCCTGCTGTGCATTTTCCAAGAAACTTTTCCATTATTTCATGGATCACCAAAGCTGAAATGAGTCAGTGATAGACAGAAAGCTTCCTGGATGGCAAAAGCACAGGGTTTTAAAAAATATATAAATTGTTATTGAAGATTTTGAAACAATGGAGAATACTTTACCATCCATAAAAGGTAGTACTGCACTTTTGCTATACTGCAGATTCCTTGGCTTACTGTCAATTAATTAGGCGACATTCCAAGTAATGACAGAAGAATGTATTTTGGAGTACTCTTGGGATGTATGCAAGTGACATTATGTTTTCACTAATTTTGAGATTTCCCCCTTTTCATATTGGATAATTGTGCTCAGGGCAAGCTGCAATAGAAATTGTTGATTATGTTGGCTGGAAAAATAAAGATTCCATTTTAATAGAAATGTTTGAGGTTTCAGAATTTGATTCCATTCCATGTGCATGTCATCTTTTTAAAGGTTTCTGGAAAAAAGACATGTTGGGGGGAAGACCAACCCCA
Source organism: Alligator mississippiensis (assembly GCF_030867095.1). Classification (NCBI taxonomy): domain Eukaryota; kingdom Metazoa; phylum Chordata; order Crocodylia; family Alligatoridae; genus Alligator; species Alligator mississippiensis. The sequence continues at coordinate 123,199,244 of NC_081824.1, read as the reverse complement.
GAACAAACCTATAGCTTGGTGTTTAGGGCAATCACCTGGATTGTGGGAGATAAATCACTGCCTAAAACAGGTAAATGCCCTAAGTGCTAGGTTATTAGGTATTGTTCCTCTCTCTATTTCTCTCAGCAACTGACCAATGGAAACCCTTCATAAAAATCCCCCCCACCCCTGTTCTGTGCCATAGTTTAGGTTTGATAAATTGCCATTTTGGCAGAGAAATTTCACTGAAACTTTTTTCACTAGCTCTATGGTTGACCTGCTGACCTAAGTGTACACAGTACCTCAGCACAAAAGGCCTAATAGGTATCCGGGAGGAAGAAGAACTTGTGAGGATGTGAAGTAAAATTGACAATGTACTGACAGAATGTCAGATCTGCCACCAACTCACTGAACAAGTTACTTAAATTGGCTGGGCCTGATTCTCTCTTATTTAACCGTATAGATTAAAATAGAGTTAAATTAAGCAACTGTTGGTCCTCTGGATCCTGGTGTATGCTTAAGAGGAATTACCATAGGATAAATGATAAGAGTGAGCCTCCTGTATCACTATTTTTCCATCTAAAAAATGAGCATAACAACTATTACCCACTTCACCTTGGCAGGGCAATGCTTAAGTAATGTTTGGAAAGAGGGCTGAATCTGTAGGTCAGGTCCTGAGGAGGTTTGAGGAGTATTCCTGACTCTAGACTGGGAGAAAAGGTAACTTAGGGCATTACCAACCTGAACAGAATAGAGCTGGTGATGTAGAATTTTAAAGCTCCATAATTACTATTCCCCCAAGCTATTAATTTCCCTAAACTTTATTAATATATGCCTAACAATATCCAGTTTCATGGGAAAGTTTTAGCAGCACTGAAATGTTTTACTTTTCAGCCTGTTCTGACATAGTGAGAATAACTTAAGAATCATCACCGGTGCCCATTATGACAAATGCAAACCTAATAGCTGGCAAAATTATCTCAGGGCTAGACCAGTTACTCGTGGAGAAAGAGGTATCATTTGCTTTCATAATAAATATGCAGAAATCATTAGGATTTTCCAGCAACTGTAAAAAAAAAATCTTATAAAGGGGCACAGGATATAGGCAGGTCAGATGAATGCATATGTTATTTACATATGTTATTTACGTTGATATTTGAGGGCCAGATCCTGTTTGCCTAACAAGCAAGTTTCCTCTTGACTTTATGGGACAATAAAAGTTCTGCTACAAAATCAAAAAGACCATACTTAAAGAAATTCAGTAAACATATGGAATAAATTACCAGGAAAGGAAATTGAAGCAAACAGTGCAAATGGGTTTAAGAGACACTTAGTTTTATTTCTGGAAGAAAGATGGGACTGGGGGATGTGGTACAAAAGAAGGGAAGCAAGAATTAAATTTAAGTGAAAGAAGGACAGATGCATTAAGGCAAATAACCTTGTTCTTGTTTTTGACATGTCTTGTGGTTTTTTCATAAATCTCCCTTACAGGTATGAATGCATTTCTGACTATGAAGTAGTGCATTGCTTAGTGGTGCTAAATCTATGGAATCTGCATACTGTATATTCTAAGTGCAAGCAGGTGCATTATCAATACCAGATCAGCAAGATACATATGGTGCATAGGATAAAATCTATTTAGAAGTTAAAGAAACATTCCAAACACAATGGTTTAAACCCTTAGTTCTCACTAAGGGCTTGATCCTGTATCACTGGAGTCAACGGGTGCATCTACACAAGATGCTTTACTGCACCGTAGCATAGCTTACTGCATAGTAAGTGTGCACATTAACATGTGAGCTTGCTTGCTGCACAGTAAATGATAATACTCAGGAGTAAATTTTGCTACCTTCAAATGCAAGTAGCAAATTTACTTTCAAGTAGTCACTACACAAAAACACATGTGTAGACACCAAACAGGAGCAAATCTGCTCCTGGTCAGCCCTGCCACTAGGGGGACCAGCCTGAGGCTAGCCCCAGGGTTTGGCTGGCTCTATGCCTGCCCCTGCCTCAGGCTCTTAAAAACCTGCAGGTGTTTTGAGCCCTGGGGCACATGCAGATAGCTTGAAGCCGCTCTAGCCCCTGTGTCTCTCTGGGCAGGCTAGCCACACCAGCCTGCCTGCAACCTGGTGCCACTGCCTGGCACCACAGTGCCGTGTGGCTGTCAGGCCCATGCTGTTCAGGCCTGAAGGGTACTTCAGAATCCTGCAGGCAGGTCCTGGCCTTTGGGGTCTGCTTAAGCTGTCCATACCTTGCCCCCAGCAGCCTGCTTGATGCCTGCAGGTTCTGTGGGGCATTGCTTCTCCATGCAGCTGCTAGTCCCACACCGTGTCCCTATGCAAGGTGCTGCAGGCATCTACCAAGGTCTGGAAGTGCAGAGACAGTTGCATGGAGGCCTGGTGAGCTGGCGCAGGAGCCCTGATGGCTTCACTGCCTATGCCAGTGCCCTCTGCCCTCTGGCCCTGGGGCCCCTCCCCAGGCATGCCCCCTGTGGGGAGGGCAGGGGAACAGCCAGTTCCTCATCCCAGTAATCCAGGTGCCCCGTGCCCCCTGAGCCGAGGCACTGTGGGCTGGCTGGCACCACAGGAGAGCAGCTGGCCTGTAGGAGGAGAGGTGGGGGAAGTGGGTTCTGGAACTGTAGCAGCAGATGTTGCCAGGAGTCTTGCCCATCCCACTGTGGGAATGGGGCAGGGAAGGCAGGCTCCCCATGGCCAGCACCCAGTGGCCCACCTGCCCCTGGGGAGAGTGGGGTGGGGGGCTTACCTGGCAGTTGCCTAGGCCTGGCCCTGCCCAGTGACTTACATTGGTCCCTGGGCACTTGTGCATTGTGGATCCCCGATTTGAGGCCAGGCAGCACATGGTCCCTGAGACAGGGCATTTTATCTCAGAAATGTTGCAAACTCTCATAAACAGCTTCTTTCTCGAGGCTCTGCAGGTCCTGCAGCTGCACACAGGGCAGCTGGGATGCAGGCTTAGGGTCGTCACTACCCACAGCCAGGGTCCTGTGGATGCACCAGGTCATGGGTGACTGGTGCCTCCAGAGTCAAGGGGGGCACTTGTCCCCCTAGTGGCCAGTTAGTGACTGAGGGGGGGCCCCCACAGCTGATCACACCGACCAACGGAGGTGTTCCCCCTGTGGCCGATCATGCCGACTTCCAGGCACGCCGCTGGCACTTATGGATCAATGCAATCAGCCACGGGGACACCCCCCCCACAGTCAGCATGATCGGCTGTGGGGAGACTGTGGGGATCGCTTCTCCTGGTGCCCCCACTTCCCAACTGGTGCTCTCAGGGGGGCACCAGTGCTCTCGCCTGCCCCCGCTGCCTGTTGCCTAAGTGGGGAATGCTGGCTGCCAGGGGGTGCACCCCCATGCACCCCTTACACATCACCACTGTGGCAGGTCCATCAGAGGCAGACGCAGGGACTGCACTGTTCTCCTTGACTGGCTGGTGATGGTGTTGGAGGACCTTCTTGAGGATGCACGTGCCTGGTGGGTGAAGGATGAGGCCCACGAGCCCATGCGTGACCAGGCAGACTGGGAGTTCTGGGCACAGCATCTGCCCAGGAGTATAAGCACCTGGAGGCCTTGTGGGAGCAGAGCATGGTCCTGGGCAGGGCAGTACAGGCCATGGATGACAACTGCCGGGTGCTGGACAGCACCCTGGCCCTGGCAGTCATCTTCATGATGCCAGTTGCCTGCTGCCTGGTCCCTGACCCTAGTCCCTCCTGTCCCCAGACAGCCACCTGCTGCCCAGCAGTGAGCCTCCCCCACCCCCCTGGGCCTGGGAGAAGGTCCTGTACCACCTTCACCAGCCAGAAGCTCCTGCCCCCCACCCCATCTGGGTCCCCCTCCACCCAGCCCCCCCACCTGGGTCCCGGCCTACCACTTGCCCCAGCTTCATGTGGGCATGGACCCGGAGCTGCCTGGAGTGGGACCAGGACTGTACACTAGCTTGAAGAGAAAAGTAGAGGACATAAAGGTGTTGGTTTTTGTATCAATAGAGGGCAAAGGAGAGAGTAGCAGAAAGCTGGAATGTCCTCTGTGATGGCCACCCTACTAGGCAGACATTTTTTTCTGGCTTCTCTGCCTGTTAGTTTGGCTTTAGAAAAAGAAGGCAGAAAAAGGAAAGAAAAGGGAAATAAATATAGGGAAAAGGGGGAAGAGGATCAGTCACCCTTAGATCCCCTCCCTCTCTTGTAATGGGGTAGGCCCCTTTACAGTGGTGCAGAGGTTATACTCATTCGGGTTACCTTGCTTAGCTCACTTCTCCCTCTGAATAATATGACTTAATAAATGCATACTGATTAGGCGTATATATCACCACATCATTCTGTATGTACTTTTGATCTCTTTGCTATCTATACATACTGCTATATTGAACCCTATATGCATGGTTTGACAAATAACAGCTTTTGTCATGGAAAGCACCTGTTGTATTAAAATAATGTAATTGCTTATAAGCACTAGAAATATCTTAATTTGATTTTTTTTGCACTTTATATTAAATTTCTTCCTCACTAGGGAAAACCTAATAGGGCAGATACTGAACAATATTACTTAACAGAAGAAGTGATGCCCTTGTGAGGCCCTTCAGGATAAAAAATATGTTTACTTTTCCCATATCGGTGTACTGTCTGAGTTTATGCCACCAGGCATTTTTTGTTTACTGCTAAAAAATATATTGATGTTAGCTGTCAGTTTGCATCATTTAACATTGTTGACGAGCCAAAGTCACAAACCTATGATCCAGTATGCTGCATAATGTTATATTTGTGTTTCTTAACAATGCACTTTTAACTAGGCAAGCAATGTAACTATCAAGCAGGCAGTTCATTAGACTGGCCCATCAACTTAGCAGCTTTCAAGAGAGTGAATTCAATTCCTTTTCAATCTGTGGGCTGTATGCCTGGTTGAAAGTAGCCCCTAGGGACCATGTGTCAGCCAAGCATTGCTGGAAACCCAGAATAACATCTGCACACCTTTTAGATCAGAAACTGCTATGCAGTAATGCAGGAACTGGCCATAGCCATTGTGTGCCAGCTGGATTCCTCCCATGCTCAAGAAGCTCGAGCTGTCAAGATTTATGTGTCTCCATTGTACTCCAGAGTGATGCCAAAAGATTGGAATGCAGTGAAGGCAACAAAAACAATGCCCCCCTTTTTGTATGGGCATCAGTTGGTATGTCTATATGGCCTCTGGAGTAAGCCCAGGGCCACCAGCAGGGAATAAGTTCTGCCCACTCCATGCACCCACAAATTAGGCAGTGCAGATGACAAAGGAACTCTAATGGGTCCTCTGATCGGCTCTGGCCTGGTCCTGAGTCATCTACATTGCTCATTTTGTGGAGTAAGGCACATACAGAGTGGCCATGAGTAGGAAGAGCTTATTTCTCAACAGCACTCCTGGACTCACTGTGGAGGCTGTACAGACATAGCCTGTGACTCCATGAGGTGTAAGGTGAGGAAAGTGTTTAAAATGGTTGGTAGGTGTGTTACGTTAAAGCATGTTTTGTACATTTGCTCTGGACATGCTTTCCTTTGCTTATTTAAGTCTTCCCCTCCAAATTAACATGAAAATAAATAAATAAAACCAAAAAGCCTAATTTAATGATGAAAACCAAAATGTAAGGGCATGGACTCCATAAGCCCAATGACTAGCTGCCAAGTGTGAGTGTGTCAGTAGTGATGCTAAATGCATGAGATTTTGCTGGTACCCAGCTCTCAACAAAGACTAAGGTGTACAGGGAAGAGGTTTTGCAGTAAGTAAGGTTGTGAATTTACAGCACAGTAACTCCTTTGCCTTAATGCCTCACATGAACACTGCTAAGGATGACTTTGAGGTCCTTAGTTCATTTAAACTTTTCTAAAACCACCCTGATGGATCTGATGAAGTCATAAATAATCCGATAAAGCCCAGAAGAATGGCTCTTTCCATTATAGGGCTTGTGAACATCACAGTGGTGCTGAATTCTGGCTTGGTCATGCCCTGTCTGCCCATGTCCACAGGCATGCTTCAACCCCAGAACTACACCAGTGGACTGCTCCAGATTCTTCTCTTTGTGCCTACTTTGGAGCCCTATATTCTGACATTTCTGAGAGAAGCTAGCAAGTCCAGAGCAGCTTCATTTATGAACTTCTGGGCTTAGAGCATGTCAGTGGGCATTCTGAGATATGCTTCTGCACTGGGATTCACAATGACTGCCATATGGGCAGTCCCTTAAGCAGGTTACTCCACTGTCAAAAGCATTCAATGTGGAGTAGGTAGCACTTTGTAAAATAATTTTGTAGATTACTGCCAAGCCTTAAATGTCCTTAATATTCTTGCCTGTTCAGATGTGCACTGCAAGCTTCGCCCCTGTCAAACTCCCATTGGTACAATGGAATGCACTCAGTAAGGTCCATCCGGTCCAATATGCACAATGTAAATGTAGTTAGTGCCCAAGTGTTCCAGTGCAAAAACCCTATAGTAGACACAGAGGACGTTTTTATATGTGCTCCAGGAGTGGGCACTTTAATTAGAGTGGCTCCAAGAGCAGCTCTAATTTGAGCAGGTCTAATTAGAGCAGCTCATCAAATGAGCTTTAGATAAAGCACTCCCACCACCATTTTGAAGTGAGGGGATGCTGATATAGGAGGTGCAGAGGCTGGCTGGAGCATGGTAATTACCACATTAATTATCGCGTAATTACAGTGCATTGGAACAGTCTCTAGGCTCGTGTACAGGCACCTAGAGGTCCCAGGTAGAGGCTTTTTTTTCTCCCAGCTGCATGTAGGATACATAGCGTAGCAGTCTGGAACCCACGGCAGTTGCCATGACTGACTTGCCCCTATAATTGGCTCTGAGTGGATACTTATGGATTAACCAAACTTTCTTTTATAACTCCAGCAACGATTAACCGTATATTACTTCTAATTTTACATAGTAGATATGCATGGAAAAGGAGGTTGATCCCTGAATGCTCAGACCATAGATGGCTTTGGTGTCACTGAAAAACACTACACACGTTGTGGATATCAGCAAGATGTAGTATTTCCTTTGCCTTGTCTTCCCACCATCTATTCTTCATATCATGGGTCCTCCTTTGGACCTCTGCCTTGGATTCTGTCCAAATAAATTGATGAGTCACTTTCTTTTGCTTGGAGTTGATGCCATCCTGCCAAGCACAAAAGGCTTTGCACTTGTGGTTGATCAACTCTTGGATCTCCCGGTCATTCTAATCAAACCAGTTTTGATGTCTTCTGGTAAAGAATCCAGGTGTCTCCTCACAGGTGTAAGCTGGGTGGTACTCAGACAAGGTACCCGCTCTCTAACAGAAGGGATTTAGCGAGTGCTAGTATGCTGTGGGAGGGGTAGCTGCTCCCTTCCTATCCCTTATAGAGCAGAGCCAAGACCAGTTGGAACATAACCATATACAGGTTTAATAGGGAAAGAACCAGATAAAAATATGACCCACAGATGGGGTGAGGGAAGGGCGGGGAGAGCAATGGGTGCAGGAGAATTAGAGGGGATTCAATAAGGGAAGGTATACATATACATCTGGCTGAGGCCAAACAACAACAACTTGAGGTGCAGGGTTTCACAAAATATAAGGCGCAGGTACCTTGGAGGGGTGGGAGAAAAGAAATGAAGAACCCTCCTCCCGGGTGGAGATTCCCTCTTCAATCAACCCACCCCTCAGTTGTCTTGGTCAGGAGTCAAAGCTGGGTCTTCCATGGGGCAGACTAGAACTCTAGCCCTTAGCTAACAAAGCCTATGCTGCTACCTGCAGCTCCAGCCTCTAGTCCCTCCAGGATCCTCTGTATGCTGTCTGCACACCAAACCTCCTGCCCAGCCTCATGCTGGGGAAAGGAAAGCCCAAGCTCCTCCCACAGCTCGGGGCAGCTCTCCTTCACTTCAGAGAGCCCCTGCCTTCTTCCCAGGGATGTTGTGGGGCCCAGGCCGCCTAGTGTAGGCCCAGGACCCTCTGTATACTGACCTGTACACCAGTGCCAACCATGTGCCAGGGATGGGAAGATGGTGGTTGCATCCACGCCACCGCCTAGGGTCCAGGCAGCTGTAGTCCCCATTGGGGATTCCCCGCATGCCACTCTGCATGCTACCTGCACACCACCTGCATGCCGAGGGCAGCTGCCCTCTGCGGCTTCTACTGGAGTCCCTGCTGGGAGATTCCCTGCATGCCACCCTGTGTATGGAGCTCCTGCTGGGGGTCAGATGCCCGAGCCAGAGAAATCCAGGGCAGCCTAACGGCCAAAAGGGGAGCACATAAAAAGTGGAAACAGGGTGAGATCACTAAAGATGAATATACCTCCTCTGCTCGTGCTTGTAGGGAGGCAGTTAGGCGGGCCAAAGCTACCATGGAGCTGAGGATGGCAACCCAAGTAAAGGACAACAAGAAATTGTTTTTTAGATATATTGGGAGTAAAAGGAAGGCCCAGGGAGGAATAGGACCGCTGCTAAATGGGCAGAAACAATTGGTGACAGATAGGGGGGACAAGGCTGGACTCCTCAACGAGTTCTTTGCCTCAGTGTTCCTAAGCGAGGGGCACGACAAGTCTCTCACTGGGGTTGTTGAGAGGCAGTAGCAAGGCGCCAGACTTCCATGCGTAGATCCTGAGGTGGTGCAGAGTCACTTGGAAGAACTGGATGCCTTTAAGTCGGCAGGCCCGGATGGGCTCCATCCGAGGGTGCTGAAGGCACTGGCCGACGTCATTGCAGAGCCACTGGCGGGAATATTCAAATGCTCGTGGCGCACGGGCCAAGTCCCGGAGGACTGGAAAAGGGCTAACGTGGTCCCCATTTTCAAAAAGGGGAGGAAGGAGGACCCGGGCAACTATAGGCTGGTCAGTCTCACCTCCATCCTTGGTAAAGTATTTGAAAAAATTATCAAGGCTCACATTTGTGAGAGCCCGGCAGGACAAATGCTGAGGGGAAACCAGCATGGGTTTGTGGCGGGCAGATCGTGCCTGACCAACCTAGTCTCTTTCTATGACCAGGTTACGAAACGCCTGGACACAGGAGGAGGGGTGGATGTCGTATACCTGGACTTCAGGAAGGCCTTCGATACGGTATCCCACCCCATACTGGTGAACAAGTTAAGAGACTGTGACTTGGATGACTGCACAGTCCGGTGGGTGGCGAATTGGCTAGAGGGTCGCACCCAAAGAGTCGTGGTGGATGGGTCGGTCTCGACCTGGAAGGGTGTGGGCAGTGGGGTCCCGCAGGGTTCGGTCCTTGGACCGATACTCTTTAATGTCTTCATCAGTGACTTGGACGAGGGAGTGAAATGTACTCTGTCCAAGTTTGCAGATGACACAAAGCTATGGGGAGAAGTGGACACGCCGGAGGGCAGGGAACAGCCGCAGGCAGACCTGGATAGGTTGGACAAGTGGGCAGAAAACAACAGGATGCAGTTCAACAAGGAGAAATGCAAAGTGCTGCACCTAGGGAGGAAAAATGTCCAGCACACCTACAGCCTAGGGAATGACCTGCTGGGTGGCACGGAGGTGGAAAGGGATCTTGGAGTCCTAGTGGACTCCAAGATGAACATGAGCCGGCAGTGTGACGAAGCCATCAGAAAAGCCAATGGCACTTTATCGTGCATCAGCAGATGCATGACAAATAGGTCCAGGGAGGTGATACTTCCCCTCTATAGGGCGTTGGTCAGACCGCAGTTGGAGTACTGCGTGCAATTCTGGGCGCCACACTTCAAGAAGGATGCGGATAACCTGGAGAGGGTACAGCGAAGGGCAACTCGTATGGTCAAGGGCCTGCAGACCAAGCCCTACGAGGAGAGACTAGAGAAACTGGACCTTTTCAGCCTCCGCAAGAGAAGGTTGAGAGGCGACCTTGTAGCTGCCTATAAGTTCATCACGGGGGCACAGAAGGGAATTGGTGAGGATTTATTCACCAAGGCGCCCCCGGCGGTTACAAGAAACAATGGCCACAAGCTAGTAGAGAGCAGATTTAGACTGGACATAAGGAAGAACTTCTTCACAGTTCGAGTGGCCAAGGTCTGGAACGGGCTCCCAAGGGAGGTGGTGCTCTCCCCTACCCTGGGGTTCTTCAAGAGGAGGTTAGACGAGTATCTAGCTGGGGTCATCTAGACCCAGCACTCTTTCCTGCTTATGCAGGGGGTCGGACTCGATGATCTATTGAGGTCCCTTCTGACCCTAACATCTATGAATCTATGAATCTATGAGCCACTGCCTGCAGCTTGGGGTTTGGATCCCTGCCACACACCGCCTGTGTGCCAAGTCCTGGTTTCCCTGCTGGGGGGTTGGATGCCCCAGCTGCTGCTAGCAGCTTGGGGCCTGGATCCCTCCCACACATCTGCATGCCAAGCTCCTGGCTTCCCTGCCAGGGGTCGGATGCCTGAGATGCTGCCTGCAGCTCGGGGCCTGTATCCCCGCTGCATGCCGCCCTGCACACTTCCATCGCTGAGCCGAGCCACCATCTGCAGCTCAGACCCACTGCTGGATTTAGGGCTCTTCTGGGGGGCAACTGCTCCACCCCCGCTGGTCAGCTCTCACCAGCTGTTCAGGGCCCTTCTTCTTCGTCCCTCAGTGATCTCTTCTCCTGGGTCCAGGCGCGCTGCCCCTTTTATCCCCCTCCAGGTGGCTGGTGGGACCAATCAGGCAACATAGGAAGTGAGTGTACTTTCAGTCCTGGTTTTCCTACCTGGCCCCTTCTCCTCTTCCAAGGCCTGACTGATGGGAAAAAGGAAATCCCCTTCCCCACCAATCATTTTCGAACTTTTCAAAACCTCTGGGCCAAACCGCCACCAGCTAGTCCATCACATCGGCACAGATGATGGTGGACTTGAAGGTATCTCAGGAGCTGCTGACAGTCTCCCATTGTTGTTGATTAGAATTTGCTGGTTTCTTATTGAAGCACTGGTAGAAAAAGTCATGCTTGACTGGGTCCTTGAGTCCTTTGATCTTGATCTTCTGTCAGCATTGCTTCTTCTGCAGCTGTCATTTGGGAACCTGTTTGAACAACATAACCGCGCGGATCACTCTGTGATTGGTTCGGCAATTGTCAGCTCCTAGCATAACTCAGGTGATGAAAACATCTTTGTAATTCCGGGAACAAAAAATGGCATAGTTAATCAAGTGCCAGTGCTTGGATTGAGGGTGTTGGCATGATGTCTTGTGCCTATTTTTCTGGTGGAAGAGGGTGTTGAAGATGATGAGTCCATGTTCCATGCATTTGGTCAAAAGGAGGATGCTGCTGGCATTGACCTATCCTACTCCTTCCTTGCTGATGGTTCTGTCTCTTCCAAATATAGTGTTGAAATTGCCAAGAAGAATAAATCTGTCTCCTTCCAGAACACAAGAAAGGACCTGGTAAAGGTTGGCATAGAACTCCTTCTTGGTTTTGTTGGCAGCATCCAGAGTTGGTGCAGATACGCTAATGACAGTTGCATATTGCTCCCTGCCAGTTTAAGACAAGTCATGAGGCACTCATTAATTCTGATAATGAACTTGTTGAGTTGGTTTATGAGTTCATTCTTGATGGCAAAACCAACTCTGTGAAGCCAGGGTTCTCTTTCTTATTTTCCCTTTCAGAAGAGGGTAGAGCTGCCTCCTTGTTCTTTGAACTGCCCATCTCCTGCTGGCTAGGTCTCACTAAGTGAAGTGATGTCAATGTTGTGTTTCCTAAGTTCTTAAGCAGTGCAGCACTCTGGGTGTTCACTATTAGGATTGTCCATGAGGGCCTTGATGTTTCAGGTCCTAAAATTGAATGTGTGTCTTTGTTGATTTCAACCACAGTAACAGTTATCCCACTGGCTGCGGTTATCCAGTCAGGAAAAAAGTAGCCAGGCTATGCTTAGAGAACCTTTTCTAGTCCCCTCCCCATGTGGGGTAGTAGAGAAGATCCTGAAGAGGGCTGCTCAGTCACAGTTATAGTTGCCTGATTGCACTCCTGATTATCTCCTTCAAATGCTAAATGACCTTCTTGTAACTGCTGCCTTTGTCCTGGTTTGTGACTAGGAGCTTCCAGACCTCACAATCCTGTGTCTGTTGTCACTAGTTGGTTGCCAAAGGACTTGAAGGATGTGTTGGACAAGCCATTTCCGTAGAAGACATCTGTTCATGATTTCTTTTATCATGGAGAAGCTGTTGCCCATCAGCTTCCACATATTTTTGACAAAATGGGGCCTTGATCCAATGGCAAAGAGCCTAAGACAATTGGAGATCTCATTCCACTGCAGCCTTCATCTGCCTTCACAGCCATTGAGATTCTAACACCTTTTTCTGCCTGCTCTGCTGTTGAGGACTTGTAAACTCCCAGCTGGGGGCTGAGCAAAATTATTATAATGGTGATGTGTACTCACCACATCATGGTGCTGTGAATTTTCAGGAGGGAAAGTACTGCCATCCCCTGTTCCCACAGTGCTACTACTACTTATTTGTCTGCAGCTGCTTATTTGTTAAGAGTTACCCCTGCTTATTTCACAGCTAACCTTCCCTGAAGGTCATTCCACTATTTGCCACCTGTGGATACACTGGGTAGCAGTGCAGCTTCTGAGGATGAAGAAGACCTGATCAAGGAAAGGGGAAGGAGTCATCAGTGGCCACTGGAAGGAGCATTTAAAGCCATTTTCAATTGAGACTCTGTTGATGATGAGAGTGTTCTCAACTCCATCCCACAATAGCCAGTCAGAGATGATCTTGGAATCCCTCCAACCTTTGACAAGGTGAGGATGGCCATCAAGCATATGAAGAATGACAAGGCACCTGAAGCTGATGGAATCCCCACCAAAATCTTCAAGCAGGGGGGAAAGGAACTCAAATCACACCTCCATGACCTTATTTTAAGGATCTGGAATGATGGGGAAATCCCAGATGACCTCAGGGTCACTATGACAATCTTCAAGAAAGGACTGTGTCTGACTGTGGAAATTACAGAAGGATAATTTGCTGTTCACCACAGGAAAGAGCACTGCAAGAACCCTCCTGTAACCACCTCCTTCCACTTGCTGAAGAGCTCCTCCCGGAATCTCAGTGTCGGTTTAGGACATCAAGAGGCACAACTGACATGATCTTCACTGCATGACAGCTGTAGAAAAAATTCTGGGAACAACATAAACCACTCTACATGGTCTTCTTTGACCTCATGAAAGCCTTCGACTCTATCAACTGAGAAGTGCTGTGGAGGATCCTTCTGAAATAGAGATGCCCACCAAAATTCATTGCCATTCTTTGCCTGTACCATAATGGTATGTGAGTGGTATTTCTTAATAATGGATCTATCACAGCCCCTTTGAGTTTAAGACAGGAGCTAAGCAAGGCTGTGTCATTGCTCCAACACTCTTCTTGATATTCTGTAAGGCAATGCTACATGCTGTTGCCAGGCTCACTCATTTTCAAGAGGTCTAGGCCTAAGCTACAGAAATGTGGCTAGGGCAGAAAGGGCCAAGAAGCCTGTGTCTGAGTGACTGTAGCATGAATCTTCGCAGATGTGGCAGCTAGTTTGATCAGCAAAGCAATGCAAGGCACCTATATGTTTAATTAGACACAATCAGAGCACAAAACCAAAAAGGAAACACTCTAAGGAAGAACCAGACATCAAATAATCCAAATACTCTATATCATAGCTTCATCTTAAAATAATTAGAAGTAATGATTAATATAACCAAATGTATTGAATGTTATGTTACTATAATAGATGTGTTTTTGTTAGCTTAGATAAATTGTAAAAACAAAGCAGCCTTGTGACCCATAAACTAGGGTGAAGAAATAACAAACCAGTTTGAAACAACATTCCACAATGGGAAGGAAAAGGAAATAAGGAAGCCTCCCTTTTTCTCCCCTTCCTTTTTTCCTCCCTTTTTCTCCCCTTCCTTTTTTCCTCCAGTCAGTGATCATTCATTAGAATATTAAAACCAGCCATCTATACATTTTGGGCATAAGCTGGAGAGAAATTTCAACTTCAATTTTTTTGGACTTCTCTGGAGCTCAGCAAATCAAATCACATTCCCAGGGGAACACAGAAGCCTGGCTAGTGGACCTGTTTTCTCCCTGAATCTGAGGCTATGTAAGCATTACCTTTATTGATCTAAATAAGTCTTTGCTATTTTAAGTTGTGACTGGACTATTCTCGTTGGTCAATAAATCTTTTTTCACGCATACTTAAAATTAAGTGTAACATTTCCTTACTGTGAGGTTACATCTAACCACCAACAAGCTTCCAGTTGGAGTGAGGCTAAACTGACAAATGGATGGTAAACTATGTAATTTCTGCTGACTCTGAGCCAAAACCAAGATCACCCAAATCTCAATCACTGAACTCCAGTACACTGATTATGCTGCAGTGTGTGTTTATTCAGAAGTAGATCTTCAGACAATCACCAACGTGTTTACTGAGACGTACAAGAAAATGGGACCAATGTTTAATATTTAGAAGACTGAAGTCTTCCATCAACAAGCTCTTAATGTGAAGCCTCCAGCTCTGGAATTTCAGATTCATGGTGAGACTCCGGAGAATGCTGGGAATTTCCCATACCTCAGAAGCCATCTCTCACAGAAGACTGATATTGCTGGAGAAATCCAATGTCACCTCAAATGTAGAAGATCAGCCTTCAGACGCCTGAGAAAACGGGTGTTTGAAGATTGCAGCATTGCCAACTCTCATGATCTTTGGCATTGTTCTTAAAGTCTATGCTTCAGGAATGTGAACAACTTAGCTCTTTCTTTCATACATATATATATATATATATATATATATATATATATAAAAGAAAGTGCTAAGTTGTTCACATTCCCAAGGCATAGACTTTAAACACAACTATAAAAATCATGAGAGTTGGCAACACTGATATTGTGATATCAGATCCAAAACCAAGCTCATGGTTTATCAAGCAGTCATGATCTCCACCTTACTGTATAGTTTCATAGTTTGTAGGGTCAGAAGGGACCCTGACAGATCATCAAGTCTGACCCCCTACCATGGCAGAAAAGAGCACTGGGATCAAACGACCCCAGCAAGGTGTTCATCCAGCCTCCTCTTAAAGACCTCCAGGGTAGAAGCCAGCACCACTTCTCTTGGAAGTTGGTTCCAGATCCTAGCTGCCCTGACAGTGAAGTAGTGCCTCCTGATGTCTAGCCTGAACCTACTCTTAGTCAACTTGTGACCATTATTTCTAGTCACTCCTGGTAGTGCTGGGGGGAACAGGGACTCCTCCAATGCCTGCTGGTCCCCTCTGACTAGTTTGTAACAGGCCACTAGATCTCCCCTCAGCCTTCTCTTGTGGAGGCTGAACAGGTTCAGGTCCCTTAGCCTCTCCTCATAGGGCCTGCCCTGCTGCCCCCTGATCATGTGGGTGGCCCTCCTCTGGGCCCTCTCAATGCTGTCCACATCCCTCCTGAAGTGCAGTGCCCAGAACTGGATGCAGTACTCCAACTGTGGCCTGACCAGTGTCGGATAGAGGGGGAGGATCACCTCCTTGGACCTGCTTGAGATGCATCTGTGGATGCATGACAAAGTGTGGTTGGCCTTCCTGACCGCATCCCCACATTGTCGGCCCATGTTCATTTTGGCATCAATAATGATTCCAAGATCTTTTTCTGCCTCTGCACTGACAAGAAGGGAGTTCCCCAGCCTGTAGGTATGCTGCTGGTTCTTCCTCCCCAGGTGCAGCACCTTCAACTTGTCAGTGTTGAAACCCATCCTGTTCTCATCTGCCCACCCCTGTAACCTGTATAGGTCTGATTGCAGCCTATTCCTCCCTTCTAGCGTGCCCACTCCCCCCCACATCTTAGTGTCATCAGCAAATTTGAACAGGGTGCTTTTTACCCCCTCGTCCAAGTCACTGATAAAGATGTTGAACAGTGTGGATCTGAGGACTGAGCCCTGGGGGACCCCACTGCCCACATCCTTCCAGGTTGAAAATGACCCATCCACAACCACTCTCTGAGTACGGCCCTCCAGTCAGTTAGTGACCCATTTGACTGTGTAGGTGTCGACACCACAGTCCCCTAGTTTTTTAATGAGAATGGGGTGAGAGACAGTGTCGAAGGCCTTCCTGAAGTCCAGAAAGACTACTTCCACTGCTACCCCCGCATCTAAGGATTTTGTGACCTGGTCATAGAAGGCCACCAGGTTGGTCTGATCTCATTACTTTGAAACCTTCTGAAGACAATAGGAAATAGAAAAGTGGGGGTGATAGAAACAGTGTGTCACAGACCTGATTAAGAACCCATAGCCACCCAACCCACACAGAAACGTGCTTGGTTGCAACAGAGTCTGTTGATCCTGGATAGACCTTGTCAGCCATCTTCAGACCCACAGATAAGACAATCATGGAAGACAATCATCCTTAACTGCAAGGGATTGCCAGTGATGTAGGGAAGGGAAGAACGCAGAATTACAAATCATTTCAACTTTATATTTATTAATAACAGAGTGAAAACAAGTTACAAGTGCAGGGATTCCCAATATCAGTAAGTCCCATGGAAAAGGATGAGACTATTCCCAACTGTTTTGTCTGCAAGGGGTTAAAGGAGATTTCAGATGAACACATAGAAGATGGTCCAAAGAACAAAGTCTCAGTGAAGATTTCAGAAGTTCCAAGATGCTTAACAGATGTATTGTCTTTCAGAGTTAAACCTTTGGGAACTAGAGACTTACATTTTTATATGAGAAGTTGATTGCTGGTTTCTTTTGTTGTTATCTTCCTGTTTTAACGTGCTCAGTTGGAAAGATTCTTAAGTCAAGCATGGCAATTGAAGTCTTAAGTCTTAAACTCCAGCTATTTCATCTCCTATGAAACAATATCACATTTGTGCCCATTGAAATGTACATACCACTTTTTAAAAAAGATATTTAGATATCTAAAAGGTTGAGATATTTGCAATTCCATCAGGCAGCTGTGCTCTTGAAAATACCACCATATACCTATCATATTTACCCAAATATAATTTAATGTATTTCTCCCCGTTCCACATGAGAAAAAGAGCTTGCTGTCTTACATTAGCATATGAGAATGCCTCATTAAATATATTGTATGTCATTAAACTGCTTCCAACAGCAGCATATGCTCAGTAATGGAACCCAACTATGAAGTTGACTAAATACAACCAACACTAAACATAACCATAATATACATAGCTCATGGTGGGCAAACATGCTGATAAAAACCTACCACAAGCATAAGTTATTGCATCCAGTCTTAATAAGATATCTAGTCAGTCCCCCTCAAAGTGGACTCTTTTTCAAGTCATGGTGGGCCACTACATTGAACTTTCTCTTCACTTCCATAACTTCTCAACTTTCTCTTCACTTCCACAGCTGCTGTGCCTTTCTTTCCTATTTCCAATGATTCCTGTTTCTTTACCAGCCTTAAATATCTGGCAAATGTCACCATATGGGGCCCCAAACATTTTACCCAGAACCTCTCTGTCGCTCTCTCTCAGACTGTTGCATATGATTAGTGTGGCCTTGCCCTTCATGAAGTGGAGCTGGACCAGGTTGCCCAGCACATAATCTTTATATAAATGTTTGGAGGATCCCAGGACTCGTGACAAGAATACCTGGTTCCACTCATGAGTGGGGGGCTAATTAACACATGGCACCTTTCTGGGGGAAATCTGGGGTATACACACCGATGGAGCAGAGGTGAGTTATGGGGTCACAGTATGGCTTGAAATGCTGTTGACTCTTCTGGGGCCTGGGTCAGTGAACTGTATGGTAAATCATGAGCTTTTTGGCTTTGGGCTAATATCTTGCATAGTTTTTACTATATATAGGTACAAATGTACTACTTAAAATGTGTGTTTACAGAGTCCCTTTGCTAAAACTTGCAGCAATTTCAAAAAAGGTAAAATGCATTAATTCTTGATGAACCATAAGTCTATGGTTACCCGTAGCAATTTGCCTATTTGCAAATTATTGTAGGTAGGTTTATTTTAAAGTCAGTGGCTTCAAATTTTCCCTTTGATTCTATGTGGTAGGGGAGTGCAGGGCATGATAGCAAAGTGACAGTGGGAACGGGCTGCAGTGGGGTGAAGTTTGTGGTTCAGATGGCAAGGCCCCTGACTCCCCACTGACTCCCAGATTTATTTTCACTGCTGTAGCAGTGGGAGGGGGACAAATTCAAGGTAAACCTCTAATACTTAGATTCTATACCTGGAAAAATATAACAAATATATACATTTTCCATATATAGACTCTAATTATTGGGGGGTTGTCTTATTATCAGGGTCATTTTATATTAAATTAAATATGGTATTTGCATTTTTAGGTTTCTAAAGGTTTTTAACAATCAGGCATACTGTGACTACATGATTACACTGGATACAGTAAACTTTTAAAAATGGACTTTAGATTGGCATGGGATACTTTTAATGAATTATACTGATATCTTTTTGTGGTAAATATATTTTTACATGAATTATACTTCAGGTGGGATTTATTGACTTTCCGATAATCACAGGTGCAAAAGGAAAGATTAACTGAGGTCGTAAGAGAAAAGAAAGGTGTGATATGGACACTAGTTTGACACTGAATGCCAGGGATTCCTACTGGAAGAGGTTCCCACTGTTTTCAATGGGCATTGGAACAGGTCTTGTACCAGGTGAGCTATTTCGTTTACTAGAGTTGTTTTAAATGACAGATATATTTGCATATGAGAAGGTTCAGTTATTAGTATGGCAGTTTTAACCATAAAGGATTTCTTTTAGCTGATCATTAATCTACATTGGGGGTTGGCAATGTTTTGGAGCAAAATGCTGCAACCTTAACTTGTAAGATATTGGCATGCCAGGGGTGGATGGCAGGGGAGCTGTGAGGGCCCTGATCCTTGTGGCAGTGCAGCTCTGGCCCCTTTCCTGTCATCTGCCGTGAGGCATGGGCGCACTTGCCACCAGCAATTAACCAGGCTGGGCCTTCTGGCTGCCTGCCACAGCCAGCATGGGCTCTGGGTAGGCCCCTGCCATCTGCCACAGAGCCTGGGCTGCTCACAGTAGGTTGTGGGGAGGCTGGAAGCAGCTGCACTGCAGTCTGCAGAGCTGTGACCTGTCTTGTTGCTGGCAGTGGGTGCATGCACACCTTGAGGCAGACAGTGGGGAAGAGACAGGGGCTGCACTGCCAGAACAAGGATTGGGGCCCTTGTGGCTCCCCTGCTGTCCACCCCGAGGCATGCGTGCCAAGCAAGATGCCTTCGCACGCCACACTCTGGCATCCATGCTGAGGGGTGCCTGCTCCTGGTTTATGTTTTGTGCATCTGATATTTTTGAGGTACCACAGACATGCCACATAAATATGGATTACTAGAAATGTATGGAGTACATATCCTGCAAATATTCATTATATGCTAACAATTGCTGTTACTTTAATTATCTGAATGGGACTTCTGGGTTCTAATATCCCATGTGGAAGGCAAAGTCAAAACATTATTCCTCCAGCTTTGGACAAGTCTGAGGAATTATACACATGCTTCATGGTAGCATAAGTACATCCACTCCAAAGCGAAAGTATTTACACTTGCGCTATATCCCCATGAATCCTCTCTCCAAGGGTGCTCAGAATCCTGAAGCCAGCTCTGCACAAAGAAAAGTGATCAGAAAGTATTGGAATTATGTACATTTTGGGGAGCAATGGAAAAAATTACTTTGCAGTCCTAAGGATAGCCTTAGGGTCATTAGCTGATTTAAACTCTTTTCTACACTTCCCTCCTACAGGATTTAGCCTTAAACATTCTGATGACGTGCAGGAAAGTGGTTCTTTCACTGTGTGGACTTAACATACATAGCATTTTTCTGATGTAAAATTGATCTCATTATGTCCAGATGAAGCTGGTTTGGTGAACCAGGAGTAACAGAAATATGGGAACTGCTGTACTAAATTCATCAAAGGAATGCAGGATTTTCTCCTACTAAAATGAACTTTCCTGGGTAAAGATTTTTTCTCGGAATAATTTTATTTTAGTACATTGTCAATCAAAAACACAACATTAATAATATCCAATTAGAAGGGAAAAACCTGCAGGAAACAGAAGCCAAGTTAATATAAAGGGCTATGAGGTTACAGACCATCCTGTCAACTAACTGATGTTATAAATGTCTGAGAAGGAAAGCTGATAAGATGACTTGCAAGGTTCTGACTTCAAAATTCAACTCACAATTAGTCACCCATCTCAGGTAGCTTGGCACAATGCACTGTCTACTTGGGTATTGGGTAGGAGTTTGCATTTCATAGCAATCTACGGCATAAGTGTGCCATTGCTTAACAGCTGCCACAGATCTAAGGCTACCGTTCCCTCAATGGCCCTGATGGACTAGGAGTCTCCTTTGGCCATATCCTGTCTCCTACACAGTAACAACCCTTCTGTCTCCAGTGGAGAGTTCTAGATTTGTAGCAGGCAGAGATAATCCATATCCACTCCATGCCCTCTTTCCCTCTCTTTCTCTTCCCCCATGAGGAAGATCTGTCCCGGGCCTGCTGCTGTGGAAGTTACATGGCCACAGAGGCAAGTTTTGCCCCTAAGTCTTATTCCTGTGAATTTGTGCAGAGCTGGTTTCTGATCTTGTGTAAACAAGTGAGGCGTGTGATTGAAGATGCTGAGATTATTCCATATTCTCTTGGTTTCAGCTCCTTGCTCAGATCTCATTTAGATCATATTATATGCTCATGAAACCAGCTGGAAGTGGGACATGTAAACAGCAGTCACTCAACAGTAGCTGCTTCTGCCAACTTAAATGGAACATAGTGTGATAATTAAACTTACATTTTCTTCCTCTCCTACAGGAAAAATAATTTTAAAAAGCTCTTTACATTTAGAACCAGATATTAGCTCATGTAAAATGTCAAAGGAGCTACCCCAGTTTGCAACAATGGAGGATCTGGCCCTATCTATCTATATCTGAATCTTATGTGTATCTTAAAAAAAAATCTCACCTTCATGGGAAGGGTGAACATTTGGTTATGCAAAATGAATGCCTCTTCTGTGCCAAAGAGAGAGCCAACACACACAGCATTGACAGCTCTGTTACTTTAACTAACCCTGGTGTTAATCTTGGCATTCTGGATACCCAGCAGAACAGGATTAATGATGAATCCTGCAATGCAATGACTTTTCTTTAAAAACTGTATTGACTGAGCTGATAGATGACCAACTGGCAAAACTGGGAACAAGTCCTTCATTCATGCACAAAACAGGTGTAGCTTGGGCAATGGAAGAATAAACTTCCCTACCCGACCCCACTTATTTACCTTTCCAGGAGGGTTCACTTCCTGTGTTGAGAGGGTGATAAATCATTCTGTCTTTTTAACTGAAACTACTAACCAGAAAGCCAACCATAATGTGAGGATGTGTAATGTATGGGCAATTAAATCAACTGGATCAATTCAAGGTCTCGTCACATACGCCACCAAAGAGTTGCAACCTTCCAATCACCTTCTAGTCATACGTGTGCAAGTGACCTAAGAATGAAAATCTTTGTATTTTGTTCTCAAATTCTGAGCAATTCATTCCATGTTTTGCATCCATCTTCTTCTTTAGAGATGAAAATAAATGTCATGGATAATACTTGAAATACCTTATTGCTTCTCAAACCCAATCATATATCATATCATATCATATCATAAAAACAGTTTTAGCAAAGGTATCAGGAAAAAATAAAAGAAAAAAAGGAAAAAAGCACTCTTGATATTCAACAGTATTTATGTGAAGACAAGTAAAATAATTTAGCTTGTTTTGAATGCCTAGATGCTCTGAGAATAGTGTACATCTTTTTGGGCAGGACTAAAGTATAACATACTTGAATTTTGTGTTGTAATTGTACTAATTATCACTCTGCTGGAGGAGAAAAACTGGGACCTACCTCACTTCTGACAACAGAATTAAAATCCATTAATTTTTGTATTAATAATTTTAGCGATTTTGTAGGAAAAATTAAAATGTGCCAAACTAAAAGGCAGACAAGGTTCTTTAGGTAAATCCTGTATCTTATTAGATCAACTAAAATTTTAGTTGAATATACATGAAAAGAGAAAACTTGGCTAAAGGTGAAGAAAACACCTCTTTTGCTCAATAGTACTAGTATTTTGGAGGTTTATAATGCCTTTCACCTGGAGGTGTCCCTGATATGAAGGATATGACTTGAATTGGAACTGAGCAGTTGTCTGATCTGAAACCAGTGCTGCCTTGAACATAAATGTTCATCATTAAAAATTAGTAATTAATATTGGCTTATAAAACACCTGCCACATCTTCTCTGCTGCTTAAAATATGAGTATAAGGTCCAAGGACATAGGCAGACAAGGTAAATGGGTAAATGATGGGTAAATCTGATATTTTTAATTAGACCAACTAAAATTTTAGTTGGTCTAATAAAAGATATCGGATTTACCCAAAGAGCCTTGTCTGCCTATGTCCTTAGACCAACATGGCTACAACCAATACCCCCTCAAACTAAAAGGCATGTTTTAAAATTGGGCATATTGTTTTAGCCACTTAGATTTAAAACTCTTTGTGGTACAGACATATTTGTACAGTAGGTGGTAGCACAGTGGGGTCTCTGACACCTCATCAGTAGAGATCACTGTAATTCAGGCTCTGGCGGGGGGAAAAGCAGGTTCCCTGCAGGATTGCTGGAGCCAGTTTCAGACATCTTTCAGGGCAGGCTCTCCCACACCTCTGACTGGCTGAGGGAGCCTGCCATGGGGCTGATTACCACTGAGCAGCAGCACACCGGCTGTTCCCCATGCCCCACTGTGGGGGCAGGCATCCAGCATGCTTATGCCAGCAGCCCCTAAGGCAGGGGGTACTTGCATGCTTTGCTTTGGGCAGGGCTTTTAAATTCCCCATGGAAGTGGAGAATTGAACAACCTGATTGGCTGAGTCCCAGCAGGGGCTCAGCCTGTACCAGGCTATCCCTGGAAACACATGGGGCTTCCACAATGTTTCCAGGGCTCTGCTGCCTTTCTTCTCTGCGTTTCAGGTAATTTTTTTTTTAAAGTTTTTTCCCTACCCTACCTCTCCCCTGCAGTTTCAGGCCATTTCTGGCCAAATCTTGGTTTTCCAGGGCTCCAAGGGAAATAATAACTTTTGGGCTTTCCCCTGAAATCCCATGAAACACAAATTACAGTTGTTCCTGTGCATCGGAACATCTAGATCAAGGTTGTTAAGACTCAGTGCATCCAGTCTATGGGGGATCCTCATAGGACAGATCCAAATGCAGCAACAGTGGGGCAGATAGCAGTGGCAGTGGAGCTAATGGTAGCTGTGGTAGGGCAAGTGACAATGTGGGAGTTAATGCAGTCATTTGCTCACATCCCCTGCCAAAGACATACATCCTAAGTGAGACTCCATACCCTAGATTTTGGTAGTGAGTCCCAATCCTGCTTGTCCCATCCTTGAACTTCTCTTTGGGATCCCTTTGGACTGTACAACATGGCTCTGTGGCCCTGATTCATCTCCCAGGCTGTATGTTTGACAAAAGGCCTTGGAGCATATCCACAGATGTTGCGTGTGGCACTTAGGTTCACACAGTTGATAATGAGAAGTTTTAAAATAACTTTCCAGAAGCATGGGAAGCATATGGGGAAAATGATTAAAACTGTAACTGAGAAAATTAATCTCTTTTTATATTCAGGTTTTAAGCAGCAGGGAAGATGTGACAGGTGTTTTATAAACCAATATTAATTACTAATTTTTAATGATGAACATTTATGTTCAAGGCAGCACTGGTTTCAGATCAGTCAACTGCTGAGTTCCAATTCAAGTCAGATTCTTCATATCAGGGACACCTTCAGGTGAAAGGCATTATAAACCACCAACATATTAGTACTACTGAGCAAGAGGGGCTTTTTCTTCACCTTTACTCAAATTTTCTTTTTTCATGTATATTTTTTCCTTCAGAAAACACAGTTAGTGTGAATGTAAGAATTATGTAATATTAAATACACAACCCCTCTGGGGTCACTAGAGATATATATGTATATATATATATATATATGTATATATATGATATATATGTATATCTCTAGTGACCCCAGAGGGGTTGTGTACTTTTATATATAGACCAGCAGCACCGAGTGTGGGGTACTTCTCATTAAATTTGCCTGAATTAAATTAATAAAAAAGTCCCAAATTATCTTTTTACTACAACAACAAATGAATAACAAACAATACATGAAAACCTTGCAAAGAAGACATTTAAAATTGCAACAAATATGCATTATGTTGCTCCTCAGTGATGAATATGCTGCAAACCAGTTTCATTGTCCTCCACTTCTCCATTCTGTTGCAGCTCTTAATGCTCACTTCTTGACCTTTGCACTTGAAACTCCAGCTTTCACCAGATTTATCTCCCTCTTGCTAGGGATATTTAAACCTCTAGGACAGTGTTTCCCAACCAATATGCTACAGCACAAAAGCATGCTGAAAGAAATGAACAAGTATGCCGTGGAATTTTGCCATGGCAATGAGCTATAATAGTTATGAGGATGGGGAATGCCTTAACAGGTGTGCTGCAGAAAAATGTTATTAATGTAAATGTGCCTTGGGCTGGAAAAGGTTGGGAAACACTGCTCTCGGTACTGCTTTCCTTCCCTGGAGCCTCTGGATGGATCCAACATGCTTGTGTTATATTACTTTTTCCCAGCAAGCACTTAAAGCAGGACACATGTTTCTCTGGCTGAGAGAAGTTATTAAAATACCCCTCAACCTCTTTCAGTTCCTGGGACACTGAATAGATTTGTTACCTATTGCTAGCAGGAGCCAGAGCTCACCCAGCCCTGATCAGTCAGTGCTTTTATTTTTCTTCTTTTTAAGAGGACAGTCTGCTTCGTTCAGCCAAACCCTGTCCCTCTTCACAGAGAGTTCTCAGTGTTTTCTCTTTCTGAGCTCCAACATATCTCAGCTTGGTTGCTAGCATACCATTTACTTCCCTTGACCATGGTGGCACACCCAATATGACACCAGACACCATTATTTCCCCTCTGAGTATGCTCAGAAGGGTCTTACTGACTTTCCCAAGGTGGACACATTTTGAAAAAGTCTCTCTTGCAGTCCAAAGGATTACATGAATAATACTGGGCATATTTTAACTCTTATTTATTCTTCAATTCCTCTTGGAAGCATACAGCCTGGTCACCCAAGCTTTTCATAAAGAATTTACCTTTGGTAACATCACAAAGCAAGGTGCTAGGCTCACTGTTTTTCTCTAGAAGTATGTCTTTAATTCAGAGCGAAAATGAGAATAGCTATGAGCTTGCTTATCTTTGTGTTGGCATGTGAGGGTCTTAAGCCAGTCTTTTACCTTGTACCACAAAGGATGCTTATGTGCCAGAACTAGAGAAGGGAAAACACTAGGTTCTATTATGGCTGTTAACATTAACGGTATATGATGGGGCTGTTTCTGTCATCAAGTGTCCCTAAATTGAGATGGCTGCTTTACCTGCTGTTTGGTTCAGCTTTGCTGACATATTCATCTGTTACTGGCTCTTTTCTATCTTTGACTGGAAATAGACATCATCCGTGGAGTGAGATTAGCTGTGCCACAATATGTCAGGGCACAGCCTATCATGTTCCATAGACATCTATAGATGATGCTGATTTCTGCCTTCTGACTTGGGGTGCTCGTGCAAGTGGGGGAAACCTCTGCTTGCAGACATACCCCCTATGTTGGGGTGTGGGTGAATCCCCTGCAGGGGATCTCCCCAGGGCATGTCTGCAAGCAAGGAGGAGGGAACCCTTATCCCCACTTGCAGATACATACCCTGTATTGGGGTGCAGATACATGCACCAGGAGAATCCCTCTGCAGGGGATTTTCCCAATGCGCAACTGCTAACATGAAAGGGGAAACTTCATTTGTTGCCCATTTGCTGTATTTGCTGCCTGTGCCCCACACTACTATTAGAAATGTGTGCCAGGGCCAGGGGCAGCCCTGAATTTCTTCACTTACCCAGACAGGGCCAAGAGACTCTGGGGATGTGTCTGAGAAAGCTGGAGCCCCGACTTCCATGCTTACCCTGATGCGCCCCTCAGACTTATCTAGGTAAGCAAGGAAAGCAAGACAGGCAGTCCTGAGGCTTTAGGGGCCCCTCAAGCCCTCAGAGCCCCTGCCCTAGGCAGCTTTCCCACCATAAACAAACAGATGTGGGCCGCAAGAAACAGTCCAGTTTATTACTACCTTCTGTCTTGATCACAAATTTGAGAATTTGTGATGCAACAGAAGGTATGGCCATCTGCTATCACCTTTTTTATGGAGGAACAAAGGTTACTTTTTTTTCTACCCTCAGTGTCCCAGGTTCTTCATGCAAACTATTTATGCATGAAGAAATTCCATGCTCAGCAATGCATACAGCTTATTTTCGTTTTCAAACAGAATAATGACCATGGCGACCTTCCAATGATTCTCGATATTATCTGAAGTCTCTGTGAGTCTTTATGCAAGTGAACAAAGCTTTCTAATGGATAAGCAAGGTCCATTAAATCTCTGTGGACCACTCTGATTTAATGAGATGAATTCTTTCTTTCTGCTTTGTGCAATACAAAACCTAGTATTGAGTATAACCACACACGTTTAATTTTACACCGGTCCAGAATAAGACAGGTATTTACCTTTAGTGATATATCCAAAGAAGATGCAAAAATTATTTACTCATTTTAGAATCAACATTGCAAAGTAGGACCAGAAGGGACTTCAGGAGCTTATCTAATTCAACCCTCTGCTCAAGGCAGGATCATCCCTGACTAAAGTACCCTATTCACATCTTTGTCTGTTTTGCTCTTCAAAATTTCCAGGGATAGCCTGTTTCAATGCTTATCCACCCTCATCAGGAGAAAATTCTTCCTAATATTCAACCTAAATTTCCCTTGCTGAAATTTGAGTTCACTGCTCCTAGTCCTGTCCCCTGTAGATACAGAGAATAGTCTATTTCTATCCTCTTTCAAACTGCCCTTCAGCTATTGCTAATAAGCAAATTTATTGATACACAGTGATAACAGAAAAGAAACAATACAAACAATCAAGCAATTCTATATATCTACAAAATTCTAGGGCTGTCATCAGAGTCAAACTACATCTGGTCGGGACGCAGTCTTCACTCTGATGCTCTCTCTTAGGTATCAGGTGTCAGCATGTCAGCAGTCTGGAGGTGGGATGCTGAGGCCCACACCACCCCTCAGTGGGGTAGATGAGATGGGCTGGTGGTGTGCCTTCTGTCCATGGTAGCCTTGGGACCCTCCTGAGGGGTGGGGATGGGGACCCCTCTCAGGGATGAGGAAGAGGACCCAGGTGAGATGGGGAGGAGGGACTCTTAGCTGTTCCAAAATCCTTCTTTTGTATTCTTCTTCCCTTCAGATGACTCTTGATCCGTGGCTGTCTCTGGTTGGTCTTTCTGTGTTTGTCACGCTTCCACATAGCTCATCACATACACACATATTCATTTTGTCTTTCTGGGCCCTCTCTGAATTTGGTTTGTTCCCCCAAAACCGGGACTCAGGCTCCCCCACTCTGGGGCCTTGTTAGCTAGTGCTATCTTATCTCATGTTATGGAAAATTATGGTACATGCCCCCATTTCTCATACTGTGTGAGTATCCATTGGCCTTGTTTGTTAGATAGTCTGTTTGTTTTGAAGGCTGTGTGTGTGAGAAACCATGTGCGTGTGAGACCCAGGTTTCTGAAATCAATTAACCCCCGCTGCCCATCCTGAACCATTTCAATGTGTATACATATAGATATAAGTCAATTTCCAAAAAGCAAACCTCTAAATACCATTTTTAAGCCATCAGTGTAAGGACCTGTGACAGGGGGCCGTCCCAGTACTGGTCCACCAACCTGTCTAGGGCAGTCTGCCCTACATTTCCCTACCATGCTTTTGAATATTAATACTGGATATAAAATACAGGAGGCTGCTCATTTTATGCCCTAATGCTAGGACATTATACACAGCTCCGACCTCCCCTTTACTGTGTCTCATGCCTCGCAGATGGCATCCAAAGTACTCCTAACTCCCCCCTGCTCCATTGCTGGGTCACACTTGGCCTCTGGTCCACACTTGGCCTCAGGTGTCCGGAGACTTACCTTGGCCCCATGCCCCCTCATTGGGACCTCCACTCATTCATCATTCTGGGCTTCCTGCCTTTTATTAGGCTCCTAGCCCTTCTAACTCTACCCCTCTCTGGGGTCACTTCTCCGGCCCCTCACTGGAGCTGTGGGGCCATATACCTGTTAGGCCTCAGGGGTCTGTTGACATGCCTGGGCTTTACTCTCAGCCTACAGCCCACTTGGGCATCTATTGGCATACCTGAACCTTACTCTCCTCCAGGCCTCTCACTAGGCTTCACTCACTTAGGCATTGGGCCTTGGGCCCTCCTGGACCCTGTTCTGTTGCTCAAGCCTCACTCTCAGGCTTTGGGTCTCAGGCCCTCTTGGCTTCCATGTTGTTGCCCAAGCCTTCTGCTTTTCTGTCAGGCTAAGGGAGCACATCCTTTCCCTTCCACAGGGTCACTCACAAGGCAGCGGGGGCTGAGCCTTTCTGATACCCCATACTCATCATTGGCTAGGTAGGCACTGGTGTGTCATTTCCTGTGGACTGTCCTCCTACTGGCAGCCCCACCACACTATCCTTCCCAGCAGGGTGTAGTTTTAGGTCATTCCCCAGGACCAATGGAGAGGCCTACCTGCTCTGGTCTTTCTTCAACTCTAGTGGCTCCTGGGTGTTCTCCCTGGGCTATTCACTCCAGCACTCTGTTGCAGCCTCCATCTCATAACCACACTCCTCTGCCCCATCTCACTTACCCCTTTTCAGATGCCTCCCATCCAGAAGCTGTGGCTCAGCTTCCTTCATCCCAGCCTGCTGTCCAGCTGAGCCTGCCCTCCCTATGGCAATGATATCCCCCCATCGAAGGGACCTTCAGCCACTTTAAGCTCTAGCCCCACCTCCAGACTAGTCAGGGTCCCAGATGGCTCTCCAAAGCCCTGGCCTGCCTCTTGCGGTAGGCTTAAATGCCATTTGGCCTGTTGGCCCTGTCCTCCTTGACTTGACCAGTCGGGATTCTCTGGCATCCGTGTAGCAGCAGCTGACCTCCCTAGACAGCAGGGATCCCCTTCTGGGCCCCAACATAAAGCCCTCCTTTCCTGGGCTGGCCTGGTGCCCTGGAGATCTTATAGGAGGCAGCCCTTCACACAACTGGGCTCACCTGAATCCCCTGCTTACCCCTGCCAGTTCTCATCAGGAGCTTACCTAGCCCTTGTGTAGGCCCACAACCCTAAGCCCTTTTGCAAGGCTGGCCTTGCTCTTCTCTGGGCCCAAAGACTTCTCCCTGAGGTTTGGGACCCCACTGGGTCCCTAGGAACATCCTCCTTTCCCACAGTTCCTACCCTGCACCTTGGGAATGTACCTGGGAGCAGGGGAGCTTCAGCTGGATGATGTTAACTCAGCAGCATCCCTGCAGCAACTGCCAGGTCTACTGCTCAGGGCCTGCTCTTATCCTGCAGTTCCACAGCCCTGCTCCAATCAAGCAGCCTCCTGATGGCCATGTGACTCTCCTGATTGGCACTGCAGTTACCTGCAGGCTGCTCTGCTGCTTAATCAAACCCTTAAAGTGGCACCAAAGGTGCACTGCCACACACTTCCCCCCTTAAAATGGCTGTTGTGGGGTGGGGGCAGAGTGTCTCTCTGCCACTCCCCATGCAAGCAGAGAAAGTCCAGAGGTCAGCCACCCGTATGATCAAAGGCCAAGAGAGCAAACCTTACAAGGAGAGGCTGAGGGACATGGGACTCTTCAGCCTGGAGAAGAGAAGGCTCAGGGGAGATTTGGCGGCAGCCTATAAGTACATAAGAACAGTTGTTCACCAGAGCTCCCCAAGGAATAACAAGGTCCAACAGCTACAAACTCCTAGAGGGCCAATCTAGATTGAACATAAGGCAAAACTTCTTCACAGTCAGAGTGTCCAGGGCCTGGAACAGACCCTCCACTCCTGGAGGTGGTGCAAGCACCTACTCTGGACTCATTTAAAAGGTGTTTGGATGTTTATCTTGCTGGGATCATTTGATCCCCACAGACTTCTTGCCTATGGCAAGGGGTATGAACTTGACGATCTCGCAAGGTCCCTTCCAACCCCTAATATTTATGAAATCTATGAAATCTAGGCTCCTCTGTAGCCTGCACCAGCCCTCTAAGTGGTGAGCACCCCAATGATGCTCCACCACAAGGCCATATGTAATCTACCTGTGTACCAAATATGGGTGGTATGTCAAGGCTAGGACAGATCACTGTAGGTGCATTGACAGTGCTGATATATTCTGCCTGTTTTCTGCTGCTTGTGTATTCTAGTTAACAATAACCACAGCAAAACTGTCACATTGCTAATACCTCCAGTCATGGCCATTTCATACGACCTTGGTGGCTGGCTATGCACAGTCACTGTGCTAGCTCTGCAGTCCCCCTCTGAAGGTAGATATGTGGTCAGACCTACCATTCTTATGTCTGCTATACATCAGCAGAGTAAACAAGGAATGCATAATTATTACCCTAATTTTAGCACTAAAGTGAATAATTCCAGGAGGTAAAGATTCTACTAAGATGCTGTTGTTTGCCATGTGGAGTAAGAAAGAAGGCTACTGAGGTACATTGATTCTGGCTCCATTGCGGGATGTGATGCAGACAATTTTGCAATTCCATTCCCTCCTTGGTCCTGAATCCAGGTGGAAGGCCCTGATCTACAGCTTGTGTCAATGCTATGGCTGGGCCTTCTATAAGTTGTTGTTTGCAGTACAACTTCCAGGAAGGTAAGATTTACTTATTTACACAGCTGATAAGAGAAACAGGCTCTTGAGAATTTACATTCTATTATGTTATTTGCACAAATATATGAAAATATGGCACAAAGTGTCTCATGTAGATTTAGCATAAACCATTTAGGGCAGAATTCAAGTTCCCTCTGTGCTGTCTCTATCAGGTGGTTAAGTCAAGGCATGGGATTCAGGACTAGTGTTAAAGGATTGACATGACAACTCATTTGATGAATGCCAGAAAAGCTTTATTTCCTGCAAGTATTCACTGTTAAATGAGCCTAAAGCAAAACAAAGTCCAGCATATTTGGCTGTAAAAGTGATAGTATCTCACCAATTGCAGGCAAAGAGGCAGTCTGTCTTGTCAGTTTCTCTAAGGTGTGGATCCATTCACAAGACGATCAGCTGGGCACAGTAGCAGTTCTTGTCAGAATGATTTCTCATTCTTGATTTGTGCCCTGTTAGCTGTTTCATTCCTCTTTTATACCATTCAGCCTGGCATCTTTAAAGCATCCTTGTAGTTGTATAAATCCAGAGAGACTCCCAAGCAGTAATTACCAGGAAAATGCTGTTGATCAAACTGTTCATTATTGGTTATCAGAAAGTCCCAATTTTGACTGAATTGTCTTCATCAGTAACAGAGGCTATCCATTTCTACTAAGTTGGAACATATCAAGAAACAGCTTAACAACTAGGAAAAACACAAGTGTTTTGAGGAGTCATCCTTGGAAGATCAAGGGAACCACTGAGACAAAACAAGAGTAAATCAGGAGACACCTATCAAAGCCCATATGGAGAATGTCTCTTCATACACATAAACAAGTTAATTGCAAAGAAATATTTACTATACTAATTAATCAAGGCTAGACATTTCACACAGTTACATACCAGACAAATAGGAGCCTGCTTAAAATCATCATAAATACAGCAAGATAAGCTGGAAGTGATGCCTCCTCATTTCTTTTCAGAAGGTCCAACTGCAAACTTCCATCCTTTTGCACTATGAAATTGTCATCAATATTTTGTATTTAAACTTTTGTGTTAACTTTTGTGAGTAGGCCCAGCTCAACTTGAGTTTCACAGTTATCACAGGGTTAATGGTATTTTTTAGGGCTGTGCGAAGCTTCGGTCCCTAATTCGGTTCAGTGGAGATTTGGCCTGATCTTGTGGCCGAATCTCTGAATCTGAATCAAATCAGGAGACCCTTTAATCTCTCTGAATTGAATCAGAACCCTCTGAATCGATTCAGAGGGATTTGGAAAGATTCAGCGATTTGGATATAGACACAGCTTTAAATGTTTTTTCTACATACCTCAAGGTACCAGGCAGCTCGTGAATGCTGCAGTGGTGGGATGGATGGAATGTTCCACAGGAGCACGGGAGGTCTCCAGTGCACTCGGCAGCAGACCCAGAAGCACTTCTGGTCCACTTCTGGGTCCGCTGGGGAGCATGCTGGGGCCCCCCCCCGCACCCCCTGGCTTGGTGACTGGTGCCTCCTGGGTCTGGGGGAGCACCTGGGGTCACCCCATGGCTGATCACTGAGCCGGGGGGGCACAGGGGTCTGCCCCTGCATGCTGGGCGGCAGACCCAGAAGTGGACCGGAAGTACTTTTGGTCCATTCTTGGTCCGCCGCCGAGCATGTGGGGGACCCCCCACCGTGCTCCTGTGGGATGTTCCATCTGCCCCAGCATTGCAGTGTTCATGAGCCATGCTTGGTACCTCGAGGTAGGTAGAAGAAACATTTAAAGCTGTGTCTATGGCTGAATCGTTGATTCTCCAAATCAGCATCAAATCTTCAAATTTGGATTCAGCCAAATTGAATCAGGGACAGTGATCCAAATCAACAAATTGAATCACTGTCCCTGAATCAGGTCAAATCCAAATCCGAATTGAATATGGCCCATTTCCCACATTCCTAGTATTTTTGGCACTTATGCCCAGGTTGTGATTCTGTTACCGCTGCAATGTGGACATAAAGGTTTGCTCATGTAGATTAAGCATGAACAGCAGACAATGCACAGGCTAGGCAAGCACATGGCTATGTATGTACATAAATCAGCGAAAGTCAGGGGGCAGGGGCAAGAGGGGAAAGACAATGATTCTGTGCTAGTTCTAATAGCTAAGTTGTTAGGGCACTTTTGTAGGCAAGTATGAGACCTGGGTTCCATGGTCTCTCTTGTTCTGAAGAGGTCTGAAGCTGCATTTCTCTGACTTCTGTGTACAGTGGTCAGGCATTTTCCTTCCTTTTCTCCAGTTCTTTTGAGGCAGGCCCTCTGGACAACCAAGCAAGGAGGATATATGGGGATAGAAGAAAGAGAACAATCTCAACCTAGAGGTTGTGGCCAGGTACAGAAGTTACACTTACTACATGGTAGACATGTTTTCTCTACAAGTGTAACTGAACAGACAGTTAGGGCAGTGCTGTAAAAATGGCAGCTCCTGTTCTAAGATAACCTTGGATGGATGTGGTATCAGACTTCAGCTCTGTAGGTTAGTAATGAACATCTGGACCAGATCCCATTGTGAATCACTTTAGGTTGCATTCTGCTGGGAACCCCTGGGGCTATGTGGCACCCCACTCACCCCAACTCCCAGGGTGATGCTCTAGCCATGTCCAGAATTCACATGGTCTGCCTGAGCATTGGACCAGCTCTGCCCCTGGGAAGTCACTGACAAGAGTCAGTGAAGCTTCTGTCCCCAGGTCCATTCACACCATCCCTTCACCACGCAAAGAAAACTGCTTATTGCTGAATTTCTCTTATTGAATATTGTCATGGGTGCTGGTGAGCCAGTGCTGAATGTAGGTATGCTCCTAGTTTGCCTCTCCTCACAGTTAACCTATCTTAAAAATTGATTAATTTGCAATGATTTCTGGCAATGGACAAGTTCCCTAATAGAAGTAAATACGATACTTGAACATGCCCAAAATGTATATGAGCATGCATAATGTGGCATCGCTACTTTCCAACTTGTCTGGGGAAACTGAATGCAAGTGTAAAATGTAGATTGTGAGAAGCACTTACACTGCCTGTGCTCAATACAGGATGTAGGACCAGGAACTCGTGAGTCCAGCTCACAGACCTGAAGTCCTTGGGCCCGCACTGTTCAATTTCTTTATCAGCAATTTGGATGGTGGGGTGAAAAGCAACCTGTTTAAATTTGCTGATGATACCAAAATTTGGGGTGAGGTGGGCATGCTAGTAGAGAGGGAAAGACTGCAGCAAGACCTGGATAGGTTGCAGGGGTGGGCTTACAAAAACAGGATGCGTTTCAATACTGACAAGTGCAGGGTGCTGCACTTGGGCAATAGTAACCAGCAGCACACATATAAGATGGGAAACTCCCTTCTTGAGAGCATGGAGGCAGAAAGGGATCTTGGAGTCATCATTGACTCTAAGATGAACATGGGCTGACAATGCGAGGTCACGGTCGGCAGGGCTAACTGGACTTTATTGTGCATCTACAGGTGCATCTCAAGTAGGGCCAAGGAGGTGATCCTCCCCCTCTACGCAACACTGGTCAGGTCACAGCTGGAGTACTGTGTCCAGTTCTGGGCACCCCACTTCAAGAGGGATGTGGACAACATTGAGAGGGTCCAGAGGAGGGCCACCCGCATGATCCAGGGACAGCAGGGCAGACCCTACAATGAGAGGCTACGGGACCTGAATCTGTTCAGCCTTCATGAGAGGAGGCTGAGGGGGGACCTGGTGACCGTCTATAAACTCACTAGGGGGGACCAGAAGGGTTTGGGGGAGACCTTGTTTCCCCTAGCGCCCCCCGGGATAACAAGGAATAACGGCCACAAGTTGTTGGAGAGTAGGGTTAGATTAGACATCTGTAGGAACTACTTCACAGTCAGGGCGGTTAGGATCTGGAACCAACTTCCAAGGGAAGTGGTGCTGGCTCCTACCCTGGGGGTAATTAAGAAGAGGCTGGATGCCTACCTGGCTGGGGTCATTTGAGCCCAGTTTTCCTCCTGTCCAGGCAGGGGGTTGGACTTGAAGATCTACAAAGTCCCTTCCGACCCTACTTCTATGATTTTATGATTCTGTGATAAGTCCCAGAAATCTTGGAGGCATTCAGTGGCCCATAAAGAAGCAGAGAGCGTTTCTCTGTTCTCATGTCTTAAAGCCAATTTCCAATAATTCTGGTCACTCGAGTAATGGTTTGTAACCATGTGCATTTGATTGAAAGCTGGTTCAGACAGTTAAAGAGTTTAAGGTATGCTGCTGGGAGTTCTACAGGTACATGCATAGGGCAGCTAGGTCCAAGAACTCTTTTTTTGTCAAGCTTTCACACTTTGTTTTATTAGTTACCCTTTTTAGTTGTCACTTTTCCTGGTTATAAGAAAAATAATATCCAATGGCCTTGCTAGCCTTCATGTAAAGTTTCTTTCTTGAACTCACTCAGCAATTAAAAAAAAAGCCATCTGGGACACAATATCTATGATGTTCTCCTTAGGAAACACCTCACATTCTTCAATGGGAGGTGAGGAAACTCTTTCTCTGCCTTCCCAATCTGCTGCCTGCAAAAGAAGTGATGATCTTCCCTTCTGAGCCAGTAGATTCCCTAAAATCTGTACAGAATTTTGGAAGTTCACAGACAAAGAGGGTCACCCTCCTGAAGCCCTAGTAAGTGGAGGCAATCAGGTTGTCCCATTTGCCAACTCATGCCCCATAAAAGATGACTTAGGATCACCCGGTATTTGGTACTGTGCCAATATTCTCTCAGTTCTTTTTTAATTGTCTAATTAGCTGGCACCCTAACATTAGCAGCTGATATGTGGCACTGTGTGTCTGCAGGACAGGTAGTGGAGCAGGACAATAAACTGGGCACATCTGCACATGTCCCTACAGCACCGTTGTTACTGCACTGTCATTTATTGCTTCCTTTTGGAAGTACTAAATGATGGTGCAGTAACAGCCTGTACTGGGCCTCTTCTTCACTTAGGACCCTAGGCATGTACCTAATTTGCCTATGCGTTAATCTGGTCCTGGACGTAGCATTACATGTAGATGCGCCCATTGTTTAAGAAATTGTTCAAAGGTTTTCAAAGACATTGTTTGTTTTCAAACTCCTAAGCTGTGATTTCTGAACTAGTCTAATGGATAGTGCAGGGAACTCCGGGGAGGGGAGGAGTTAGGTTTATCACATAGTCTTTCAGTCACATGCAAATTGTTGAAATGTAGTTATACTTAAATCTGAAATTGGGATAATTTTCTCTTGATTCCAAGTGGAGCAGGATTGGGTCTTTGTTCTGTACTGTTTAGTGTACAAGGTATATCTCTAGCCGTCCCTTGTTTTGTCTTCCAGAAATGAATTAGAGAAATTGCTTGAGCTGGGGAAAATCACATCCCTAACTGGATGATCATTAAGAAGAGTTAACAAATATTCATAAATCCTACAGTTCTGGGGAAAGGAGACAACAAGTCCACAGATAAATGAAGCCAACTAAGGCTTATCAGGTGAAGCTACTGAGCTTTATACACCTGTAAAGAAAATTTTAAAAAGCCAATTATATGTGTGGGTGTAAATTAGGAAGCAAAATCTTGTCTGAAACATTTTACTAGCACTCCCCTATATTACTCCAGCCAATCGCTTTTGTGGGGAAAAATAACATAAAAGTAAATTGTATTTCTTGTTTTTAGTATCTACAGTCAATACGATCTACTCTATCTTGCATTCTCCAAAGCGATTTCAAATGTATCTGATGCACTAAGTGGCTGCTTACACACAGAAGTATTTTATAAAGTCTTGATGCAAATAAAGTTTTGTTCAAACCAAGTTTGTGTTAGTCTGAGATTTAGGTTTGTTCTGAACTCTGAACCAAATCACTTTCACGTAGAGGTGGGATAAAGCATTAAATATGATATTTCAATTGAGGTACATAGAAGAGAGTTTGCATTAGAGTCTTGGATCTGAACCTGGCATGTGGTTTTGGTTCCAACACTAGAATAGTTTTGCTTATGTCTGTTCTTGAAGGGTTACAGCTGTGGATGAAGGAAAGTAATAAGAGAAGATGATCTCTTCTTATCTCTGTCTCATACTGCTTTTGCAATCTCCTTCCTTTTTAAAATGCAATTCATAATAATGCAAAACAACCACTTGACAGTGTGTTTCCTTGTGCCTCCTCACTTGTGACATCTGTATTTGTATTGAAATCTCCTCAAAACAGGGACTTCTACAAAAATAAAAGTGGAAAAAATAAACTTTAATAAAATTTGGCAAGCACTATTTGGGGTTGAAATGTATAACAATCCAGTAATAGAATCCACTGCACTAAAGTCATACATCTTATAAGCCTGTAATATAAGGGTGGCTGAGTTGGACCCTGAATATTTCCTATCCCCACTCTTTTTTCTGTTTTTGGAGGGAAAGTTCCTGTCATGTCCTTAATTCTCATTCAGTGCAGATTGACTCACCCTCTTCTTCCTCACTGATCAGATATCTAGTAGATAATCAACCAGGTAGTTCAGTGTGTGTGTGTGTGTGTGTGGCGGGGGTGGGGGGGGGAGGATGTGGTTGGGGGTCCAGGGCAAGGAGACATATACCCCTGGAACTTAGGTGACCATGTGTGTTATGGACCCTTGAATTTAATAGCCCAGGCAGGGCATGTGGCATTGCCAGAATCACAGGGCATCAGTTGAAATCCCCTGCACAATTTGAGATTATGGAGATGACCTGAGTAGTGGAGCCCAGGTGAAGCAGGAGCATGGGCCATAAGCCTCTGGCTAAGTTCGCAGATGACACCAAATTATGGGGAAGTATGGTCAAGCTAGAGGATAGGCTGGCAATTCAGGCCAACCTAGACAGGCTTACAAGGTGGGTGGATCAAAACCTGATGACATTCAACACAGAGAAATGCAAGGTGCTCTACCTTGGGAGAAAGAACCCACATCATACTTATGTGTAGGCTTTGCAGTGCTACATTTACTAGCACCATGACCGAAAGAGACTTGGGTGTCATGATTGATCGCAAAATGAACATGAGTCACCAATACGATGCCACAGCCACAAAGCAAACAAAACTCTGGCTTGCATCTACTGATGCATCTCAAGCAAGACCCAAGAAGTCATCCTCCTGCTTTACTCAGCCTTGGTGAGGCTGCAGCTGGTGTACTGCATCCAATTCTGGGTTCCACACTTTAGAAAGGACATGGAGAAGCTTGAGAGAGTCCAGAGGAAAGCCATGCACATGGTTAGAGGTCATGAGAGCAGGACTTATGAGGAGAGGCTGAAAGGCATGGGACTCTTCAGCCTGGAGAAGAGAAGGCTCAGGGGGGACTTCGTGGCAGCCCATAAGTATATAATGGGTGTGCATCAGGAAATGGGAGAATGTCTGTTCACCGGGGCACCACAAGGGAAGACAAGGTCTAATGGTCACACATTGCTGGAAAAACATTTTAGATGGGACATAAGGAAAAACTTCTTTACTGAGTCTCCAGAGTCTAGAATAGATTCCCTCTAGAAGTAGTGCAAGCACCTACTCTGGATACATTCAAGAAACACCTGGATGCTTGCCTTGCTTGGGTCATTTGACCTCAGCTGACTCCTGCCTTTTGGGCAGGCATGCAACTGGCAATTTGGGGAAATAAAGGATCTCATCACCATCTGGGGTGAGGAGGACATCTGGACATCTGTGATGACTATTCATCTTTGGGCATCACTGATTGGTCTATCTGTGGTTGTCATACTGTCCACATTCTGTCCTGTCAGCATATTCCTTTGTTTCACAAACCCATCACATGCACACATCCTAATTTGGGCATTACTGGTGACTTCCTAATTTGGTCTGTTCCCTCAAAACCAGAAATCTCAAGGGCTCTGCAGTTGGGCACTATGACCTGATGCCACCTTATCTCATGTTATTGAACACTGTGGAACACGTCTTCAATTTCCCAGCCTGTGTGTCTGTTTGCTGCTTGCCTGTGTCAGACACAGTGAGCCTTGAGGAAACTTTGCCACAAAACAGGCTTTTTAGAAATCAATTAACCCTTGCCATGCCCTGGAACATTGTTCTACTGCATATCTACTTTACCTACAAGCCAATTCCCAAAAGCAAGCCTCTAAATATCATTTTCTAGCCATCAGTGGGCAAGTACCAAAAATGCACCTTACGCATCTAGATAACTGGCATTTATGTGCAGAAAGGGAAATGGAATGCTGCTCTTGGTGTGACACCTCCCCATTTTTTCCTTCTACATGAGTGCTCAGCACTGAAATGTGAGAGAGGAGAGCTCATGAGTGCAGCGCTGTGGGTGTCACAAGGTTCTTTGTCATCACTCTGGTACAGATCCTGTGCCTACCTGCCACCGGACGACACTTGGAAGAGTACTGGCATTTTAAATGATCTTATTCACAGTTAAACATATCAGATCAATCACTCAGGAAACATAACTTGTTTTGTTACAGGCAGTGGTGACTAATTATCCCTTAGCCCACCTTTAGCACATTAAAGGGATGTCAACCTGACAAGCAGAAAAACCTCTTACCCAATCTTTATTGTACTCAGCTGACATAGGAGGCACCTACCCTGCTGCTATTAGATCATGATGAGAAAATAGGGCTTCCAAGTTCCTTTTTCGTATCCTTGGAGCTCTGTTACTTAGGTTATAGCAAAAATATGTTTCTCACATGGCATTACTAATACATGTATAATCCTTCTTCCCCACACATACATTATAACAATATTCACTTTCAGAGCTTCTATTTTTTAACCCTTCCTTGCATGATACTTGTTTTAAGGCTTGTTTCTCATTTTTGCTTAGAAACTTCTACATTATTCCCCGGTAGGGACATGTGGGACATATACTGCTTTAATGGATTAGCTAGAAATTCCCTTGGCAGAGAGGAAACTGCTGGGTGACACAAAGACAGTAACTTTCCTTACTGTGGAGAGGGCTTGAGTATCATTGCTTTCTGGTTACTATAAGCACCATTTGGAACCTGAGACAGTTGGTGTGAGTTAGCTTTGAAGCTGCTGTAACTGAGGCTGAGAGCTAAATTAGTCCTTTGTCCTAGAATTGGGAAGATGCATAATTTGCATCTACTTGGGCACATCTACATGGGAAATTAGTACACCTGAATAAACTCCGGTCCAATTCACACCAGAGTCATCTGCTCCTGGGTGCAGCATGTTCACATGCACCCAGGACGACAGCAATTTGAGCTGGGGTGGTATCGGGTGCACGTGGAGTTGTTGTGCCTGGGAACAGCTGACCCAGAGCAGGGAACCTGGGGGTCAGTCCCGAGATCAGGGTGGTGGCAGCGGGCAGTGGAGGGGCTAGCTGGGGCATGAGGGTGCTATAGTGCAGGGCTAGCAAGCAGGCATTCCCCACACTGTATCACCCTCGTGCCCCAGCCACCGTCTACATGTGCTTCTGAGCACACATAAGTACTCCATCATAGGATAGTATTTGTCTGGGGCAGTACTATCTTACAGTGGAGTTAATTAGTTTATTGTACCCTAATAAGGGCACACGTGATGCTTTACTGTAGACTGTGACTGTAGACTGTGACGCTTTACTGTAAAGCTAATTAGTCAACTCTGCAGTAAAGCACACATGTAGATGCACCTCTTGAGACCTGAATCAAATGTTGCTCAGCTGGACATGAGAATCAGGATCTTAAACTGTAGCAGAAGTTGGTTTCCAACATGCTCCATTAATATATATTTTTAAATTTAACAGTGACTGCTGAAGGATATCCTGTAGCTAGAATATGGGACATTTTAGGGCTAAAAGGAAACTAAATATCCTTTGTGATAACTGATGTACTACCAAATATTTGTCTTTTAAGTATTTTCTTAGGCCTTTAAAGAATTGTAGTGTCCTATTGTTTCTTTTGGCGGCTTCTTCTACCCATGAATTTCTTTCTGTGTAATGAAATTCCACCTACAGTAAGTCTTCTCAGTGTGTGATGATTTCTGAGACTTAACTCTTTCAAGCCTAATTCTCTACTCTTCTGATACCTCTGCAGTGCTGCAACTCCATGGTCATGTCTACATGAGATGCTGACTGTGCAGTTGTTACTATGCAGTCATTTAGCACTTGTATAAACCGGAGTTACTGCACAACAGTGTCACCGAATGGCTTTTTTGTGATGCTGACTACAGTAGTTCATTACTACTCCACAGTAGTGTCACATCATGCTTCCTGCTAGATGATGCTACTGCGCAGTAGTAACAAATAGCTACTGTGGAGTCAGCATCTTGTGAAGACATAGCCCCTGAGTGTGTCTACATGTGCGTTAATGCACCTTTGCTATTGTGCATTAAGTATACTACCACTAATATGAAGTACTACATAAACGTGCAGTCGCTGGTGCCACTGCATAGTAGCAAAGGCGCATGGTCTTTTTGTGACACTTAATGTCCGATAGATTAATTCTACTGTGGATTAGCACATTAGCATGGTTTTTGTCATGATGCGCTAATGCACAGTAGAATTAGTCTACTGCACATGAAGTGTCTCATGCAGATGTGCCCCTGACTATCTAACACACTTCATTTGGCCATTAAAGGGTTAGACTCTGTTCCACCTACTACTGGATGTTTAAGTGGACTAAGATGCCTAAGTATGATTCAGTGCCACTCTATTCAAATCCCTAAAAACCCGTTAACACACCTACTTTTGTAACACAACATCATCTGACTTTAAGCCTGAGTTGCAAAAAGCAGTGGATCCACCCATTTTTGTATTAACAGTATTTTGGCGACTCAAGTAAGGTGAAAGTGCCTAACATCAATTATGTTCCTAATAGGTGGAAAAGGAATGGTATCTAGGGGCATTTTTACATGTGCTCTGGGTGGGTGGGTGGGGGTATGTGGAATAGCTCTTTACTTAGAGTGGCTCTGAGAATGGCTCTAATTAAAGCACCTGGAGTGTCTCATGTATCAGCATCCCCACACTTCAAAACAGTGATGGAGGCGCTTTATCTAAAGTTCATCAAATGAGCTTTAGTTAAAGCACCCTTGCTGCCATTTTGAAGTGTGGGGACACTGATACACAAAACATGGATGCTGGTTAGAGTGCAGTAATTACCACACTCCAGCAGACTCAATTAATTTGCTGTAATTACATTACCTTTCCTCCTTGCTTGTGTACAGGCACCCTAGGAGTCTCCAAGATCCATGTGCTAATCCTAGGAGCTGGCAGAGGGTGGGGGAAGGGAAAGGGGGGGGGGGGGGCTGTGCAGTAGAGCTCTCCTGAGCAGTGCTGCGCAGGTGCATGTGCGGTCTGTTTGCCCTCCCCACCAATCCAGCCTGTGGCTGGCCCTGTGGTGCTCCAAATGGGGCAAAGGCCTGCCTGCTTCCACTTGGGGCAGTCCACTCTACGCTTCTGCCAGCACCCACCCAGCACCCACCAGACAGCACTGCCTTGGCTCCAGCTAACATGCACAATTTCCCAGTGGGGCTGCTGCTGCAGCTGCCTGGGTATTGCTCAGCTTCCCCCCACCTTCAGTGGATTTTCTTGCTCTTCCTACCCCTGTTGTGCTGCTCCAGGTAGCAAGTACTGTGGGGAAGCCATGGGGGGCATGTGCTGGGCAGCAGATTCCCAGCCAGGTTCGGGGGGCGAGGGGGAGGGGGTGGAATCTGCTCCAGCACATGGAACTTTAGTTCCAGCTCCCATCCACCTTCCACCCACTCCATCTGGCCAGCATGAGGGCAACTGTCAACTGGGGGCAGGTGAGTGGGTAGAAGGTGGCCAGGAACTGGAACTGGAGCCCTGTGCCCTGGGGCAGGAGCCACCTGGCTGCAGCTTCCCACCCACCTGGCTGTGTATCTGCTGCCTGGCACATGTCCCCATGACTGCCATTGCTTCCCCATGCTACCTGCTGCCTAGAGTGGCACAGCAGGGGCAGGAGGAGGAGGAGCTGCTGGAGGCATGGGGTGCTGAGCATTACCTGGGCGGCTGTGGCAGCAGCCTCACCAGGAAGCTGTGCACGCTGTCTGGGGCTGTCTGTGGATGTGGGTAGGAGCATGGGGCGGGTGTGGGCAGGGCTCAGCCCCATGCATAGTGTTCCCAGGGCAGCTGCAGGCTGGATAGAATCAATTGGTGGGTGCCAGGCCACAGGCCAGATCCAATCAGTTGGCAGGCTGTATTTTGCCCACAGGCTGTATTTTGCCCACCCTGGTGTAGAGGAAACAGAGGTGCATAAATAATACAAATTGTCCAAGGTAATGAAGTAGGTCACTGGAAGAGGTAGAAATGAGTCTGAGACCCATTCTGATGCCCTTTCCACTGGACTAAACTGCTGTAATGAATGGCATTTTCAGAGGCTTATTGGAACATTTTGGTACCCTGGGCAGTGGGTGGATGGAGTGGACCAGCAAGTGCTTACCTCCTTGTGTGGGGGCAGTGGTAGTGGTGCAGACTCCCTGGGTGGGTGCAATTCTGGCAGTCCCTCTGAATTGGCACCTGGGACTGGTGCCCCACTCGGTCTCCCATCCCCCAGGTTTCACTACTGAGTATTTTTACCTGTTTATCATTGTTCTGTTGTCTTATATTTCTCCAGAAAAAAGTACAAAAGCCCCTTAAATTGTTCTCCAAACAATTGCTGTTCAAATCCTTTCTCAATGCTTGCTTCTGTGATTGAAAAGAAAGCAGCTACTTCAGTGGAACCTCTAAGACCTGTTCATACTATAATGCCTGTTTCAAAGCCCACTGAAGTCA
This sequence comes from Alligator mississippiensis, assembly GCF_030867095.1. Taxonomy (NCBI): domain Eukaryota; kingdom Metazoa; phylum Chordata; order Crocodylia; family Alligatoridae; genus Alligator; species Alligator mississippiensis. Next base: position 123,155,840 of record NC_081824.1, on the reverse strand, counting down.
ATTGACGAACTCCTATTGTTTTCAATGGATAGCGGTTGAGGCACTGGAGCTTAGATCCTAACTGTATTTTAGGAGTGATTCTAATCACGGAGGCATTGACATACTAGAGCCTTGCAAATGCATTATACCAGTTGTCCTTTCTTCCTTTCCCCCCATTTTTCTTGACCTACTTATGATAGAACTGCTACCTTCCATTTGCAAATAGTTTGTGGGAGGAAGCAATTTTTTCTTGAGAGCTTAAGACGCAAACAACAGTAATAAATAACAGTAGAAAATAATACTCTATCCAAGTCATTGTGAAGGGCTCTGTCCCCTTCTTTTGTACTCACTGGCTGCTTTGAATTAGCAGCAAAATGTGTTTCCATAGAACACATTCTTTTTAATATAATGTCACACGCATACCCTTTGCTCTAATCCTTATACCACTCCATTAGTTAGTGTTTTCCATAAGGAATTATTTCCACACATTTATATTTGTTCCTTTGGTCATAGACTGACAGTGAAGGAAAAACAAACTCATCCTGATTTAAACCTTTATAAAACAGTGTTCAAAGTCTCTGAAAGTCTCAGTGTTCAAAGTCCCATGTCTGACCTTCACTGATTGGAAGGTCAATTGTTGTGTTACAATAAGGAAATGAGTTCGAGCTATATGTGCTTTACTGGGAAAAAAGAAAGCGTTTGTACAGGCCAAAATGATAGAAAACAGGGCAGGCTACACATTTTTCTTTCTCACTGTAGCATATGAAATAGGCAAGTACTTCCCATTTATTTTGTTTGAATATATACACTGGTATATTTCCTGTTGGTGAGTAATTGGTCCTGGTCATTCCTTCAGGTGCTGTCAGCCTTACATAGCTGTGAAACAGAAGCCAATTCACTATGTTAAAATTTCCAAAATTCATTAAAAAGTGTTTGCCAAATGTCAGCATGATTTCAGTTTGGGCAATGGCTGAGTGCTTTGAATTAGGTTCTACATCCTTTAATACATATTCTCCGCAAAATGTTTTAGTAGGGTAAAGCTATTCATTTCAGTTGATAAAGCTTTCCAAGGCAACGAAGGAGCTATTTTCCCCTCTAAATTTATTAGACCTCTATTAAGTTATGGTTATCTGAAATGAGATAAAGAATATGCCTACATTGCATAATGCAGTTCCATGTGGAGCTATCCCAGCTAGCTTATGTATTAGAAGGCATATAGCTGCATTAGTTCAACTTGAGGTAGTTTACCTGGAGAAGCAGGGTGTGTTATCTTGGGCAGAGAGCCACAGTGAAACAGTTATAGGGCTCCTGGTGTCTGAGCTAGGTTGGGTACCTATACATGGCACTATATTGCACAAGTGGAGAAATAGCCTTATTGATAAAACAAGTCCTTCAAACACCTGTTTTGTCCCATTCAGCCTACGTAAGTGACCTACGGCATTATCCTATCTAAACATCTTGCTTTCATGAATGGAGATGGGAGAGGTGAGATAGAGAAGAACATTCTGGCCAAGAAGAGGCATTCATTTCTGTCAGTAGAAATCTTTCTAGGAGAAGCATTCAGCCTACAGCTGCCCTCTTTTCTGCTTTCTACACCTTCACCAGGCATGGGGAACAGTGGGTGCTCCACTCTTCCCAGTCTCGTATATCTTCCCAGTCTTGTGGGGTGGGAAGGCAACAAGGCAAAGCCCCAGCCCATTTCCCAGACCAGAGATTCCTAGTCTGGGAAGTGAGCAGGGAGCTTCAAGGACTTCTCCACCCCCCCCCCCCCCCAGATCAGACCAGGAAAGGGGACATACAAGTGTTTGTTCTTGTGAGAGAATTTCTCACAAGAGAGACCTTTGAGGTTGATACCTGGGATATCTTTCTGCTGAAGGAAGCACAAATTCTTCAGGAGAAACTGAAGGACCTCTAGTACAATCCTAGGTCTCCTGGAAGACTGGTAACTTTCCCAGTAGAAACATAATGGCTTATACATGGCCACTGTCTTTTATAGGTCAAATAGAATAAAAATGCCTTTGGATTCAGCTCATTACAAAGATAAAAGCTGGCATTACATTCCTATCTAGATGTGAATTCACCAAAAGTTCAGGGGTTTCAAGGACTGAGCAACACCAGAAGCCAGGGAACAGGCCCGCTAACAGGGGAGTCTGAATAGAGGCTATTGCTTGGAAGAGAAGGAGGAGACTATGATTACCTTGGGAGAGAGTTTATGAATGCTGGTGGGTGGTGTGCTTGCTTGATTTAGGCTTTGTGGTTTGGGTTTGGTTTGTTTGCCATATTGCTGGGTTGCTTGGGGCATGTGTGGTAAGCTGCTGATAGTTGAAAGCAGCTCTAAATGAGAATTAGAAATTCTTGCCTAGGCAGAAAGGCTAAGTCTTCCAGACTCCCAGCCATGTCAGGAGCCAGGCAACGGCCAGCTACCAGAGGAGTTTGCAGGTGCAGCTCCCCACATCTGCATTCTAAGAATTTTTTGCTGTAAGGTTACTGAGCACCAGCAGGTAAGGGAGGAAGAAGGCATTTCTAGGAATTACTGAAAGAAGGAAGGACAGGCAGGGAAAAAGGAGGCAGTGTTGCTTTAAGCATGAGACATACATTTGTTCTGAGGTGCAGCCTGGAGTGGGAGTTTCATAGTTTCATAGTTGCTAGGGTCAGGAGGGACCTGAACACATCATCTAGCCTGACCCCCTGCCACAGGCAGGAATGAATGCTGGGTTCACAAGACCCCAGACAGGTGATCATCCAACCTCCTCTTGAATTTGCCCAAGGTAGGGGTGAGGACCACTTCCCTGGGGAGTTGGTTCCAGATTTTGGCCACCCTAACTGTAAAATATTGCCTTCTGATCTCTAACCTAAACCTATTCTCCATCAGCTTATGACCATTGTTCCTTGTCACCCCAGGTGGTGCTGGGGAGAAAAGGGCTCTTCCTATTTGTTGTTGATCCCCCCTGATGAGCTTGTAGGCAGCCACCAGGTCCCCCCTCAGCCTCCTCTTGCTGAGGCTGAACAGGTTCAGGTCCCTCAGTCTCTCCTCACAGGGCCTGTCCTGCTGCCCTCTCACCAAGCGGGTGGCCCTCCTCTGAACCCTCTCCAGGCTGGCCACATCCCTTTTGAAGTGCAGCGCCCAGTACTGGACGCAGTACTCCAACTGCGGCCTGACCAATGTCGCATAGAGGAGGAGTATCACCTCTCTGGACCAGCTTGAGATGCACCTTTGGATGCATGACAAGGTATGGCTGGCCTTGCTGGCTGCTGTCTGGCATTGGCGGCTCATCTTCATCTTGGAGTCAATAATGACTCCAAGATCCCTTTCCACCTCTGTGCTTTCAAGAGGGGAACTCCCCAGCCTGTATGTATGCTGTGGATTCCTTCTCCCAAGGTGCAGCACCCTGCATTTGTCTACGTTGAACCCCATCCTATTCTCATCTGACCACTTTTGTAGTCTGTCTAAATCTAGTTGCAGCCTCTCTCTCCCTTCAAGTGTGCCCACCTCGCCTCACATCTTAGTGTCATCAGCAAAATTGGACAGCCTGCTTTCCACCCCCTCATCCAAGTCACTGATGAAGATGTTAAACAATGCGGGCCCGAGGACCAAGCCCTGGGTTACCCCACTGCTCACATTTTGCCAGGTTGAGTACAACCCGTCCACCACTATTCTCTGGGTGTGCCCCATCAGCCAATTTTTTACCCATCCAACTGTGTAGGCATCAATGCCACAGTCGCTTAATTTATTGATGAGGATGCGGTGAGAGACAGTGTCAAAGGCCTTCTTAAAGTCTAGAAAGACTACGTCCACGGCAACACCTGCATCCAAGGATTTAGGGATGGTCAGAAAAGGCAATCAGGTTGGTCAGGCAGAACCTGCCTTTGATGAACCCATGCTGATTGCCCCTGAGCATGATCTCCCCTTCAGGCCCCCCACAAATGTGCTTCTTGATGGTTCTCTCCAAGATCTTCCTAAGCACCGAGGTGAGGCTTACAGGCCTATAGTTACTTGGGTCCTCCTTCCTCCCTTTCTTGAGAAGTTAAGCTTGGTGAAAGTCTCTACATCAAGATAAAAGAGTGAACAGCAAATGTGGTATCAGACTAGGTCTCTGTTACAGACTACTAAACCAGAAAGGGGAGGTGGTTGAAGCTTTTTTCAAATAACTGACCAAAGTATCCAAATCATAGGGCTTGGTGTTAATGGGGGAGTTTACTTACCCTGACATCTCTGGAGGGTAACACAGAAGTTCAGAGGCAGCCAGCAAGTTTTTGGAATGTGCTGAAGTTAACTTTTACACTGCTTACAGACGTAACACCCCCTCCCCCCAATGGCACTTTACTTTAAACTCAGCACAGCCCTACGCTGAGCCCAGCATATGCCCAGAAGAGGCATTGCATTAGTTTGACCCATCTCACACAAAGTCTGTATAGATTGGGCATTTCAGTGGGTTTTTTTGGTGCTTTTATCTAATAGCTGATTGAGTCAGCTATTAGATAAAAGTGCCAAAAAGCCCCACTGAAGTGCATGATCTATACAGACGCTGTGGAGCAGGGTCAAACTAATTTGCTGCCTCTTCTGGTAAAGCATGTTTTTTTCCACACCACATCTGTCAGCATCCTTAGATACACACTATGGAGAATCCAGCTGGGAGGAAGCTCTTTTTTATTTCCTGGTTCTGAATAGGGAGGAATTGGTTTAGAATGTGGGGGTGGAAGGCAACTTGGGTGGCAGCGGCCATGAAATGAGTTCAATATCCTAAGGGAAGGAAGGAAGGAAAGCAGCACAGTGATTCAGAAAAGCAGACTTTAACAGACTTAGAGAACTGGTGGGCAGGATCCCATGAATGGCAAGTTTAAAGGAAGAATGGATCCAAGACAGCTGGTTGTAACTTAAAGAGTCTTAAAAGTGCAAGAGCAGGCTATCTCAATGTGAAGAATAATAAGTACAGTGAAAGACTGATCTGGTTAAATGGTGACCTGGTTAAATGGTGGAGCATGGGATTTAGGGCAAAATTAGCAAATTTGCAAATGACACAGATGGAATTGCAGGCACCCTGAAGGATAGGATTAGGATTTAGAATGACCATGATAACCTGGAAAAGTGGTCTGAAATGAACAGATTGAAATTCAGTAAAGACAAGCGTAGGGTCCTAAACTTAGGACAGAACAGTCTCATATATAAATACAAATTGGGAAATGACTGGATAGGTTGCAGTACTGTAGAAAAAGTCTTGAGGATTACGTGTTATTGCTTCAAAAAGGCCAATAGCATACTGGGCTGTATCAACCAGAGTGTCACCAGCAAATCAAGGAAAGTGATTCTTCTACTCTATCCAGCACTGGTCAGACCTTACCTATAATACTGTGCCTAATGTTGGGTACCCAATTCAAGAAAGATATGGACTGATTGGAAAGAGACCAGCTGAGAGGAACACAATGATTACAGATCTAGGAGAAATAAGGTTGGGAGAACTGAGATTATTTAGTTTAGGGAAGAAAAGGCTGTGGGCAGAGTTAATAAATCTTCAAGTACCTGAAGGAGGGTTATAAAGGGAATGGTGATAAAGTATTTTATGTGGCCCCAGGGGAAAGGAAAAGAAGTAATGGTCTTAAATTGTAATAAGGGAAATTCAGGTTGGATATTAGGAAGAAATTTCTCACTATGAAGATGGTTAAGCATTGGAACATGCTGGCCAGAGAGTCACCTCTGTCTTTGAGGTTTTTAAAGACCAGGTTAGACTAACATTTTTATAGATGGTTTAGACAGGGATAACTTTGCCCTGAGTAGGGGATTAGACTAGAGATCCCTCCCAACCCTGTTTTTCTATGGTTCTAACTGGGTCCCATATCTTGTTTCTTTTTTTTCTTCATTTTATTGTTCCATGGGATCAAAATGTTCATATAGCAATGACTTTGTGATAGGGTAATAATACTTACATCCCAGTGCTAGTATACCCAGGCCAGTCACTCTCTGATAAGAGTTTGCTTTTCTAGCAGTATGATAAAGGATGGGGTTCCATTTTTAGGGGAAAAGTTGCTTTGCACTTGCAAGACGTGACAGTCTTTTCAGATTTGTTTTGGTTTTAGCTGCTGCTGCCATACTTAAAAAATCACTGTCACTAATCAATGCACAGGAATGCTGTTTTATCAATGGAGCAATGTATAGCAATGTATAGCAATAACAATCTAGCAATGTTTCTTGTAATCCCCCGGGGGTTACAAGAAACAATGGCCACAAGCTAGCAGAGAGCAGATTTAGACTGGACATTAGGAAGAACTTCTTCACAGTTCGAGTGGCCAAGGTCTGGAACGGGCTCCCAAGGGAGGTGGTGCTCTCCCCTACCCTGGGGGTCTTCAAGAGGAGGTTAGATGAGTATCTAGCTGGGGTCATCTAGACCCAGCACTCTTTCCTGCTTATGCAGGGGGTCGGACTCGATGATCTATTGAGGTCCCTTCCGACCCTAACATCTATGAATCTATGAATCTATGGGTCCAATTGTTCTGTATAATGCAATTTAGCAGAAGCGAGACCACAGACGACACTAGAGAGACTTCAAAGAAGAGCCACAAACATGAGCCAGGGGCTGGAAAGTGAGCTTTCCAATGTGAGGTTTAAGGACTCAGTCTATTCAGCTTGTTGTGGAGAAGTGACTTGATTACTGTACAGAGATAGTTGCTCAAGAAAGAAAATATTTTATTCTAGTGGTTGCTTCAGCCTTCCAGACAACACCATACAAGATCCTATGGTTAGAGTTTGTGGTTAGACCAATTCAATCTTGAAATAAGATAGAGCTAACAGTGGGAGTAATTAAATGCTGGAGCAGTTTATTAGGGAGGTGGAGAAGTCATCATCACTTGGAGCCTTGCAGGTTAGATAGCTTTCTAAAAAGTATATACAGGGAGTTAGAGGATTGTATTGATTCCTGATGGAGTTAACCTATGAATCTATGGTAAATCTATAAACTTTGGGAAGCCTACATAGAGTAAGTAAGGGCATATGCCAAAAACCAACTTTCCTAATGTTCCCTCAAGGGTCATATCATCACTTCAACTTTCCCTCTTGATTCCTTTAGCAACTCCTTTTGGTCTAACTCCATTGCTAGCAAACTATTATAAAACTATACAGATAGGCAGGCACTGAGTTCATAAAAAGGGATATGGCTATTTCCCAGTTTGTCACAGTTTTATTTTTATTTGCATTCAGTTTATCAAGAACAATAAAAAGAAAGGGAGGGAAATAGTTTAGGAGTCAATGGATATTGTCTTATCATGAGACTTCGGATGCCTTTACAGGGTTGATATGAAAAAAATCCACCAGTTCTCCTGTGAGTCTCATCATTACTAGGCAAGAATTACCTGAGAATTTCCAAATACACAGAACAGCATGTGCCTTCATTTCTTCATGTCTGCCCTTCTGAAACTGGTGTTTGTTTAAACTGGATGGTCAACTTTCCTGTAGAAGAGGAGGAGTTGGGGTTTTGAAAACAGATTTTACTAAAATCAGCAAGGAATTTCTGAACTGTTCTTCACCCAGCATCTGTAATCAGGCCGCTGCCTAGATACTTCTCATAACACGTATAAATTTAAGTCCAAGATTCCTTCTTTTCAAAGTTCAGGAAAATGCCACACACACAGTAACTGACATTTTAAATCTCTCTCCTAGACGAGAGCATCCATTTCACTGAATCACATGCAGACATCCCAATGAAACAGAAAAGGCTGTATTTATGCTGGCAGGACTTTTGGGCATTGGCAAGGAAAGCTTTATCTTTAAAAACCTTGATATTTTACATGGAAATTCCCAAAAGACTGCTGGTCATTTTTCACATCACTATGGTTTCAGAAAATAAGTAGCTAAACTGCTAAACCAGTTGCACTGAAAGTTATGACAGACTGGACAGATATTTTTTAAATTAATAGAAGTTTTTCATTTTTCTTTAAGCTCAGGGTGCAGGGACAAAGAGAGCAGCAGCACAAAATATGTAGACCATAAGCAGTGCACCTGGTGTAGCTGACTACACAAAGCACAGGACACAGGAGTGAGGCCCACAATCCTGGCTCAGGTGATTCTAGCTTCCAGTCTCTTGGGGGATCTGCAGGGATATGGGGAGAAGCCCCTGTCTTGCTTCATCACAGTTAAGGACCAAGTCTGCTTTTCACCCCTCCCCTCCACTTTCAAGTAGGGCATTTGGGGAGAAACCTAAGACAGTTTGATGGGGTAGTAAAAGGGAACCACAGGTCATCAGGGCATGGGTGGTAGGGCTGTGCGAGTCGGCAGCGACCCGATCCGGCTTCGGATCTAGCCGCTTCGGATGGCCGTGATCCAGGGTAGGGGGAAAGGGGGATGTAGCAGCACAGGTAAAAGTGCAGAGGTGCTTGGGTTGTCAGATGTCTGGCGGGTTGCAGTGTGCCAGAACTCCACTGTGTATATTGAGTCCATGAGTTACTGTACCTCCTACCTAGGAGGCTGATGAAGTGCAGTTCATAGGCCCAGCTCTGAAAAGTGGTTTGTACATTCGAACAAGCACCTAACCTCATCACCAGAACTGAAGTCAACTTTCTACAGCTCAAAACACAAAACCTGCCAATAATCTCCAGTACCCCCACAAACTGCACACCAGAATCTATCAAAGACAACAAAACCCAACTACCTGTGGGGGCACATTCCTCGCCAAAAAAACACTCTGCCTCCAGTCTCTCAGGCCTGATCCTGAAAGAGAACAAATTACAATTGAAACCACTTTTCAGAGAGATTTGGTTCCAGCCTAACTTTTGAGCTGCATTTTCCAAGGAGATTGAAATCATGAATGTAAGTTTTTAAGAGACCATAAAGTTCCCTTCCTCCTTCCCATCACCATCATTGCTCAAGCCACCACAGGTCATTACCACCTTACCAGAACTACCACTAGGGGTAGCTTATGCTTACCTTGACTCTGTATTTGCCTTTACAGGAGATGGAAAGTATCACTCCAGCACTAGCTCCTCATCACTATACTGAGGCTGATCAGCGCTTGGCTGATGACTGAGTTTTTGGCATCTGAAAGATGTCTGTACCTGTCTGGTCTGAAGCTGTGGACTCTGGTGGGACTTTGGAATATAGACTCAGAAAAGCCTTGGATATTCATTGGATGTGGCATAGCAATACCGTGTGAAATGGGTGAGGAGGAGGAAGAACAGGTGGAGAAAAAAGAGGTGGTGCCACAGCCTCAAAAGAACCACCCAGTAGTGCCCAGATGGACAAGTGCTTCCCAGGAACTCAGCGCTAACTTATGGAAAGAGAGCACTAATCCATGGAAAGAGGGACTGACTTCTGCACAGGTGTATGCTAAGGATAAGCAGTTACCAGTAAACTACAATGCTTGGTAGTGACAAGGACAGACTTCAGGGCATGTGCAAGATGATGCTGCATAACAAAAGTATGCAGGGGAATAGAGAGAAGGTAAACATCACAGGAAGGTGCTGCTGCCAAAGGGTGGTATAAAAGTAAAGTAAGCATATTTATGCTAGGAAGTGATTTTTCTTAAGAAGTAGGATTTACATTTGCTTAGTGATGGGATGACAGTTAGAAGTCCATACCATGGGGACTGAACTTGCAGGCTTTGGGGAAATCCATCATCATGCAATCTTCTTTTCATCCAGCCATGTTCCAGGCACTCAGTTATTTTTTGGGGCTTACCTGGGAAGATGTGCTAGCACTGTGGGCATTTTCTGTTGTTGGCATCCCATGCTGTTTGTTTATGTTGAAGCATACTATCATGTAGCTGTAGTAAGGGTCCGAACAGTGGGTTGTGAACACAGGTGGCATTATGGTAGCTCAGGTACTGAACATGCATGGCATAATCCTTTGATATGTGGCATACTACTCACCCTTACATTTGGGACTCCAGCACTTAGTCATCACAGTGGTGGCAAGAGGGTGACTTTAGCCAACCTGAGATGATCAAAGACATCTCCTTGGTTAACCTGCCTTCCGCTCTATTCACAACCCCAAGTGGCTTTCCTGCCTTGTATGGGGCCTCTGCCAGCCCTTTTTCACCTGCTGTACCAGCACCTTCTACTTCTTTTTCATATCTTCCAGTCTTCTCATCCACAGTGATGACCTAGTCTGTAGTCCCTGTAATTCTTTCTCCCTCTCTGCTCCCCCACATCCTGTCTTTTCATCAAAGTTTGAATCTAATACACTGCTAACCATATGTATATTCCTGCATAACAGTGTGAACATCGCCACTTTTTTCTCACTGAAACATATTCTGTGACAAGTATGCCATGACTCTGGCAACTGCTCTCTGGTTGGTTCCTCATTTCTGCACCGAAGACCTTTCATGTTTTGGGGTGCAGTCCAAGTAGGAGACTTAGGCCATAAACAGCCATCATTTTTTAGGCAGGAGCATCTGTGCTGGGATGTGTCCTGGCACAACTGATTTACTTCAGTGGTGTCTAAAGATGTCCCTAAAGCCATTGTCCCACAGGGTTGGGCCCCCGCTATTTCCAGGGTTTCAGAGGCCCACTCCTGTGGGACAACAAAGCTGGGTGCCATGTGGGAGAACCCTTACTAATGTGCACCCTGAGCCAGGGTGTGGCAGTGAGATATATCATAGGAATCCCCTATAGGAATCCCAGGGGGATTCCTATGGTGAGTGTATGCAGGCAGGAGAACTCCAACATAGATTCTGCTTTCAAACACATGCTTAGACTTGGGGTGTTGCAGCCTGATACATACTAGGGCCGTGCAAAGCTTCAGTAGTTGATTTGATTTGGAGGAGATTCAGCCCAATTCGGGGATCGAATCTCCAAATCTGAATCGAACTGGGTGACCAATTAAAAGCTCTGAATTGATTTGGAAAAAGATTTGGAAAAGATTTGGCGATTCAGCCATAGACTAAACAGGCAGCTGACACAGCTGCCTCCAGCTGGTAAGTCTGTTGGGGTTGGGGCAGGGGGAGGAAAGGGGTGTGAGGGAGGGAGGGATTGGTTCTGGGGCTGGGACAAGCTGCCCAGCTGGGGCGGGGGGCGGAGGCATGTTTCTTGGGGATACGGGTGCAACTTACTCCATTTGGAAGGGGACAAGCGGCAGCAGGGAATAGCCCCTGCTCCCAGCACTGAGGCGGGTGCAGCAGCACTGGGAGTGGGAGCTATGCCCTGCTACTGCTTGCCCTTTTCTGCCCAGAGTGAGTCATGCCTGCATTGCACCCCCACCTCCCACGCCAGCTGGGAAAGCGGCAGCAGGGCAGAGCCCCCACTCCGAGTGCTTCTGTGCCCGCATCCCATGCCTCCCCACCTCCTCCCCAAGTAACATGCCCACCCCATCCCTGCCCCTAATCCCTCCCTCCCCCACAGTCCTCCCTCCCCCTTCCCCAACCCCAACAGACTTACCAGCTGGAGGCAGCTGTGTTAGCTGCTTGTTTACTCCATGGCCAAGTATCCGAAGCAGCACCAAATCTTTTGGATCTGATTCAATTGAATCAAATTGGGACAGTGATTTAAATCTCCGAATCGAATCACTGTCCTCCGAATCTGAAGTGAATACTCACTACTTCACACAGTCCTAATACATACACTGTAGGAATCCTTGCCAGGGGCTTTCTACAGGATGCATTTTCAACCCCTGCAGGGGGAATTCCTGTGTAATGCAATAAGCAAAAAAGGTGTCCCACTTAAGGTGTCTCAAGCTGTGACTGCCTTTAGTAGCAGCAACAGGATGCAGGGCACTTGGAATGCGACAACGGTCTTGGATGTCTGCAATTTTATGGTGGCACAGGGGTGAAGTCTAGCATTCAAAAATGGTACCTGTCAGTGATTTCAGAGACAGTACCAGGAGTGGTTAACTCCCAAAGCACAATTCAGACTGCATTTCTGTCTAGGCACCTATATTCAGCAACATCTTTGGTGTTCTGCATCACGAGCAAAGGAAGATGCCTACACAAAACTCTACGTGTCCACTTCACTCTCATGCTAGCTGTCTAGTAGCATGGTTATTAGTGTATTTTCTAGTGTATTAACACCATAGTTATTAGTGTATTTCCTAGCAAATTTGTGCTTCTTACAGACTATGAGTTGGGCAGAGCCCTGTCTTGGAAGGGGCCTGGGAGAAAAGGCTATGGAAAGCCTAGGACCTTAAGCAAAATTGTGTTGTTTGAATGCATCTTGAATCTGCAGATTAGTCACCGACAGATATGTGTGTCCTGACTCATTTACCAACTTCAGCGTGCACACATCATGGATCTGCATGGGCCTAGTCTTTGGGACTCTTTATGGGGGTATTATTGTTCTTGTATCTGAAAGTGCTACAGCTTTGTTTCTGTCTGTGGATCTGGCAATTCTGCTGGCCAGTGCTGGGAGTTGTCTCTGTCATAGATAGTTGCCTGGTTGGAGAGAAGATGTGGACTGCAGAGATAAGGAGGTTGTGGAAAAGGAGAGTGAGAGGAGTGGGGTCTATTCCCATCATGATCTAGGTGGCTGTGTTGGTAGATACTGTCTGGGTCTTTCAGCAGGAACCTGTATATTATGCCTCTGATCTTTTTTTATTGGTCTGCGGGGAACCTGGTGTTCCTCTTGAAGCATAACACCAGACTTAAAGAGAATGTAAGCCTCTTTCTTTCCTTGTAGTATAAGAAAGCTCTTTTATAGCTTGATGGGCTCTGGAGACTCTAATTCAGGTAATTGGTAGGAGATGTTTTTGATTAAGGGGATATTTTTGCTCTGCCACCAGTGTTTGCAGGACTTCCCTGTACCTCTGTGCTTTGAGGTCACCATAAATAGAATTCCTTTAGTCTCTTGCCTACTTCAGATGGCTCTCTACTCTGCTTGTCAACTTTATGTGGCTCTCTGCTCTGTGCCCTAGTGATTTTGGATCTCCTTCTAAGGCACCTAATTCTCATCATGCACTGTATGGGGAACTTAGGGGCTCAGTGGTGTGTACATAGCTGCGTAACTACAGATTTTGGCAGTTTTATGCATTGTTTCAGATTTTGTTTTCTGCTGTGGTAAAACAGAATTACTCTGTGCATGTACCTCCTGGAAGTAAAGTGGAAGAAAGGAGCCCTCGCAACTTCAAGCAAACGGGCACTTGCCCAGGAGGTGGGGCAGCTGGAGTCTAGGCACCTTCATCTAGAGTGGGTTTTAACCTTTATCAGCTGCTTCTTAGCAAAATGGTGTAACCACTGGTCATAGGCCATGCATTGTCCAGAGGCCTCTCCAGACCTCCTCTTGAACTTGGCCCTCTCAAGAAGAAGTCTGAGGCTAGAAACAAGTTAGCAAGCCAGAGGGTATAGGGCTCAGTGAGATGACTTCTACCCTGGAAAAAACAGGTCCCTAATCTTTAGCCTAGGGCCTTGCTCCCAATGGGACATGAATTTTCCCACTGCTGTTTATCCAATGAATATTAAATACAAGGTGCTTTACAATAGGCTTCTGGGCATAGTATGGTAATTAGAGCACTTTGTTGAGAAACAGGTGATGCAGATTCAGTTCCCAGCTGGGTGCAGGTCAGGGGGCTGCACTCTAGGGCCACTGCCTACTTTGCTGCTGTCTGCTTGCTGCCTGCCTCAGTCTGCCTGCACTGTCCAGCTCCAGAGAGGATCCAGCAGAGATTACAAGGCATTCCGGGAATCATAACTTTGTAGAGCAGCTGTGCAGTTTGCTGCTGGGGATGGGAGGGGCGGGGAGAAGGAGCAGAGAACTGGCACCTATTTTTTTGCCACTGAAATTTGCATCTTTTTGCCTTCGGGACATAGGCTTCAGTGGCACAAAAATGGGGTGAAAGCTCCACCTGCAGCAGCAGGTAATTCTACTGCTACTCTAGAGAACTATGGTTCCAAGAAGACCTTGCAGCAGCATTGCTTGCTGCTACCAGCCTCAAGTTAGGAGGAGATGAAGGAATGGGAGAAGGGTAGAAGATGATTGTCCTGGGCACATTCTTTCCATGCTACACCTCTGTGTTTGACCAGAGGAAATATTGAGCCAGTTAAAGATTTCCCTAATATGGGATTCTGGATCTCGGTGAGGTGTACAGAGGTAAAAGTCAAGGGTTTTTTTAGGATCTGGTCCAGAATAAAAATGTTTGAGGTAATAGAGTCAGAAAAATATCAAGAGGCTCTTACAAATCTGAACATAGTCCCTCTCTATCACAGTTCCATATGTTCTAATATAGGCCAATCTAGGATTTTGAAAATGGGGGATGCAGATGGTGTGGTGCCTCATTGCACATAACATGACAGATATATTTATCCAGTTAAGAAGAAACTAAAACACTTTACTAAAAAGCTAGGAGCCCAGGGCTATATTATTTAGTTTAAAATTGAAGCAAAATAAATATCACTTTATTGGAATGTGCATTAATTTGCTCTGTCATATATTATGTATAAGACCAAAATAAACTAGGCTACAATAATCACAGTATGTTGTTTCATTAGTCCTGTGGCCATTAGAATCATATGTATCTCTCTGTCAGATTCATAAAACAAAATCTAGATCATCTTGACAGTGCATCCAATGCTTCACTGAAAGTTATTTCCATGTCTGAGTTATTCTTAGTAGAGCTAAAAAAGAGTCTGCAGGGCTGTGAAATAGGAACTATATTACCTGAAGTAGCTAACAGAGAAAAAATTCAGAAGGAAGGATTGTTTCATAAGTGGAACATTGAGTTTGGAGAAGTCTGAGGCTCCTGTGGAAAACATGTTGCAGCCAAGTCACTCAGTACTTGCTTATCCTCTTTTGTACTTGCCTGTTATGCCTTTCATGTTAAGGAAAATACAAAAGAGAAAGTAAATATCGGGAGATGGGTCTCTCGGATCTTAGTGCAATGTAATTAGCCATCCAGCCTCTTTGCAGGGCTACTCCATCCCCATTCCCTGTCCTTACCATGCCAGATATTCCTAGGTGCAAAACTTAGTTACAGTCTCTGCTTAGTGCACCTACATAGTCCTATGAGCTCCTATTAACTACCCAATGCCTGTGCCATGGACTGTCCTCAGTAGTTGGGCTTAGGTCCTCATGGGTTCACAGTATCTTGTCGGTCCTTAATTTACTCCCCCTTCTGACCTCAAGGTAAATTCCTTCTCAGCTTGCTGTTATGGCTATCACCTGTGGCTGGTCTTCAATTAAGCGCTTGAGTCCCAGTGCTACTCCTTGTTAACTTAGAAGTCCAGACAGTGAACCACAGCCAGCCTGACCCAGTCTCTTGGCTTGGTTCCCATGTTCTTTGTCCGCTGAGACAGCAAACCCTGTCTCCTCTGAGTGGTTCCCTTTTAGCAGGCTGTCTAATTCATTCCGTCTTTCAGGTAACAACTGAGAAACACTGCACTCGCTGGACTGGTTCCTTGTTTGCCCCTTGGGTAACACTTCTACACCAGTTCTCACCTTCAGGTAAGTCTTGCAGCCCCTGTTTCTCTCCCGCAAGCCCCGTTAACTCCCTGACTGAGGTCGGGTATATTGTCACACCGCCATGCGGTAGCATGAACTCCTGCTCCTGCTGTCATAGCCTCCCTAGGAAAATAACCCACCTTACTCCCAGGCTTTTGACTTCTGGGCCAGCCACTGGACCCTATCAGGATGGCTCTTTGTCAGCGTGTGCCCCATCAGCAGGAATCAATCAAGCTGGATTCACTTGCTGCACTGCTTTATTGCCTTCGCTCCCACCATACAGGTAAGGTGCCTTCTCCCTGCAGCCGTCCATCTGAACTCCATCCTATTGTGATGGGTCATGAATGATGCCCTGTCACAGAGATCATTAAAAAGGAGAGAAGCATTAGTACTTATGGAATGAACAGTTTAGAAAGAATCAGGTAGATCATAAGGAGCCATTAAACCAAGTGACTCCATCACGGCTGCCTGAATAGAGATGCTGCTGCCACTGCCAGGGAGCTGATTTTAAACTTTGCATAGACCAGGAATTAAAGAGGGGTGCAAATGCTCCACTACACCTCTCTGGATCCTCCTGTTTACTAATAGCTATATAGAATGTACTGGAAAGAGACTAGTACAGAGCAACAAAAATGATCAGGGGCCTGAGAAGCATGACTTATGAGGAAAGGCTGTAAAAACTAGGGCTATTTAGTCTGGAGAAGTGAAGACAGAACAGGGATTTGATAACAGACTTCAAATAGCTGAAGGGTGATTATGGAGAGGACAGAAATAAGCTTTCTTTTGTGGCTGCAGGGAACAAGACTAGGACCAATAGTTTCAAGATGGAGCTGAGGAAGTTTAGGTTGAATACTAGGAGGAAATGTCTGAATGTGAGGTTGGCCAAGTCTGCCTAAAGAAACTGTGGAGTTGCCATCATTGGACAATCAAGAGCAAGTTTGACAGATATTTGGCTGGGAAGTTTTAGTTGGCTGGAAAATTAGCTCCAGGGTCAGACCCAGAGGGTAGTAATTGAAGGAAGTCACTCATCGTGGTGTCCTGTGACCAGTGGGGTCCCCCAAGGCTCTGTCCTTGGACCCATACTGTTCAACATCTTCATTAATGATGTGGACACTGGAGTCAGAAGCGGACTGGCCAAGTTCGCTGATGACACCAAACTTTGGGGAAAAGCATCCACACCAGAAGACAGGCAGGTGATCCAGGCTGACCTGAGCAGGCTCAGCAAGTGGACGGACGAGAATCTGATGGTGTTCAATGCCGATAAATGCAAGGTTCTCCACCTTAGGAACAAAACCCGCAGCATCCTTATAGGCTCGGCAGTGCTATGTTGGCTAGCACTATGCAAGAAAGAGACTTGGGGGTCATCATTGACCACAAGATGAACATGAGCCTGCAGTGCGATGCTGCGGCTAGTAAAGCGACCAAAACGCTGGCTTGCATCCATAGATGCTTCTCAAGCAAATCCCGCGACGTCATTCTCCCCTTATACTCGGCCTTAGTGAGGCCGCAGCTGGACTACTGCATCCAGTTTTGGGCTCCACAATTCAAAAAGGATATGGAGAAGCTTGAGAGAGTCCAGAGAAGAGCCACATGCATGATGAGAGGTCAGGGAAGCAGACCCTACGATGACAGGCTGAGAGCCCTGGGGCTTTTTAGCCTGGAAAAGCGCAGGCTCAGGGGTGATCTGATGACCACCTATAAGTTTATCAGGGGTGACCACCAGTACCTGGGGGAACGTTTGTTCACCAGAGCGCCCCAAGGGATGATGACTAGGTCGAATGGTCATAAACTACTACAAGATCGTTTCAGGCTGGACATAAGGAAGAATTTCTTTACTGTCCGAGCCCCCAAGGCCTGGAACAGCCTGCCACCGGAGGTGGTTCAAGCGCCTACATTGAACACCTTTAAGAGCAAACTGGATCCTATGAACCCAGCTGACTTCCTGCCCTTTGGGCAGGGGGCTGGACTCGATGATCTTCCGAGGTCCCTTCCAGCCCTACTGTCTATGAAATATCTATGAAATATAGTTAGAGACGATCCTGCCTTGAGAAGGGGACTGGATTAGATGACCTTGTGAGGTCCTTTCCCTCCTCACTTTCCTCTGATTCTGTATTGTGTCTATGTTGTATAAATGCAAATACCTATGGTGAGCTGAGCAGAACTAAGGTATTAGGTCTTCTCAAAGTCTTACCAAAGGTGATCTGGTCACTGAAGTAAAATAAGGGAAAAGAGTCAGTCTATTAAAAAGGCCACTTTCACAATTCTACCACCAAACCCTTAGTAACCCTTAGGCCACCACACTTAGATCTTAGGACTTTGTCAGTATCCCATCTCATGGCAGAATCCTATGATATGATCAGGTTTAAGACTCTTGCAATATGCTATGGTCACCTCAGCAGCTCTGATGTAAGTGGCATCTACAGTTCTATTCAGATAAAATGGCAGCATTAATCAGTGACCAGCCAGCTCTTGTAAAGGAAGTGCTATTTATTCAGAACAAAAGTGTTTCAGAAGAAAACCCAACAAAGAGCTTACCTGCAGGCTCAGTTTCCCAAGTGATTACCCACCTTTCACATAAATACTCTTTCGGCTCAAAATTATTTTGTGTCCTCTCACTGGGTCTGTCTTTCTCTTGGCCATAGTCTCATGCCTATCAGTTTTCAAAAGGAGAATGTCTTCTCCTCAGATCAGCATTGCCATTTGACACAATTTCAAGTTTCTCTTTGTCTTAGGCTTCCTGAACCAGTCTGGGTGTGTACAGAAGTTGCTTGTTTTGCCACTTAAAGTGCTTTATCGCCATGATTAATAGAAGTGCATGGCTTTATAGCACTTAAAAATGGGCACAGTGCTTTAAATTAACCTTTGTTAAATGAGGTATTACATTTGAAGTGCTGTATTTTACAGCATTTTAGCAACCTACAGCATTTGACATAACTTCTGTACACTGGTCAAATTTTTGGAGCCCCAAAAAAAAAATTTTTTGGAGGCTGTGGAGTGCCCCTTGCCCCTGGAAAGTACACAGGGGCTCAGAGGCACCTTCCACCAAACACTGCACTTCTGTCATGTTGAAGACTGCTGTAACCTTATAGTGCTCTACATTACAGTGCTGTAAAATGTGCATGGAACACTTCTGTACACACCATCTATGACTCCTTCCAATGTTGAGGTGGGGACAACATTTCAAAACACTTGTTTTAGCATTGGGAATTATTTCCTTGGTACTGACAGTGCCCTCCAGAAGTATACTTTAGGTTCTGATAGAGCCAGGGATGTAATGACTATCAAACCTACAGAGATACATATCATATTTTTGTAGTTAGTGCAATAGTCTCTACATATTCCATACCACAAAAACAGCTGTTGCAACCATCCACTAAGAAGTGTTTTCCAAGGACTCTCAAAGCTGGGGTAAAAAAAGAGTGTTTTAGTGTATCCAGGCCACTGGAACTTTTCATTTGCAGTCTGCTTTAGTCATAGAATCATAGACAAGTAGGGCTGGAAGGGACCTCCAAAGGTCATCTAGGCCAAACCCCTGCCTGAGGCAGGATCGCCCCATACAAACCATAATCTAAACTCTATATAAGCCTACCATATCCCTAACACAACACAGACCTAACACCCTAACCTACCACAGGTAAAGCAGGAAAACCATGGCACCAGTGTCCTGCTCCTATGAAATGTTGTTAATATATGCTCAAGAGATCCTGGGTAGAGTCACGCCCCCTACTACAGATGAAGGCAAAACCCCCACAGTCCATATCAGTCTGACCATATGGTAAAATTCCTTCCTGATCCCAAATCTGGTGATTGGCCTGACCCTGAGCAGAGGGGCAAGACCCACTAGCCAGGAACCTCCAGCTTTGGTCCTAGCAGGAGCACTAATACACCCCAGTGAAAGTTCCCAGCCCTGATTGTAGCCAACACCCAATGCCTCTGAGGAAGGCTTAAAAACTCTATGATACATGTAGCAGAAAGTGGAGGGAGGGCAGCTAGTAAAGCCCATGAACATAGGCATAGCTACATCTAGATCATCTTCAACCAGTGGCTGTCCAGCCTCTTCTTGAATACCTCCAGTGATAGAAAGTCCTCAGCTTCTCTAGGCAGACTATTCCATTGCCCCAATATTCTAACAGCGAAGAAGTTTTTTCTCCAGATATCCAATCTAAACTTATTTTGCTGCAACTTCAAGCCATTGGTCTGTTTCCTCCTCTCTGCAATGAGAGAAAAGGTACTTTCCCTCTTCTTTATAGCTGCCCTTCAAGTATTTGAAGACTGCTATCATGTCTCCTCTTAAGCACCTTTTCTGCAAGCTGAACCTGCCTAGCTCCTTCAGCCTCTCCTCATATGACTTGCCTTACAAGCCTTTGATCATCTTTGTTGCCCACCTCTGGACCCTTTCTACCTTCTCTACATCCTTTTTAAAATGTGGAGCCAAGAACTGCATGCAGTACTCCAGATGTACTGTGGTTTTATTTCTCTAAGGGCCTTGTCATGTGGGACACTTAGTACATGTTCTATTTAGATGATAGAAATATTACTGTGCCATATTAAAAGATACAACATATTCTGGACAGTCTCATGGTAACACTTACTAAGATCTCAGCCTGCTCCAGACAGGGCTAGAGCTATCTGTGTCCTGTTCCTCCTTGCCCCAACACTGATCCTGGCACTGGCTGCTGCAGCTCACATATCTGCTTGTGAGGACATGCAAACCTCATGCCTAGAGCCAGTGCTCTCCCTGCCATTTGCCTAGCACACATGGGCAAGCCAGGTCTGGCAGCTAATAGAGGGTGGGACAGGGAGCTGAGTCCTGGAGAGAGTGTCGATCCTGTCACTGGATCCATACCTGTAGCTGAATCAGGGCAAGCTGCATCTCTGCTACCTGCAGTCTTGAACTGGCTCTGGTGCAGTGCTAGAGCTGGGACTGATGTTCAGTTGAATATCGATCTCAGCCCCCCAGACTGCACTGGAAGCTTGTATTATCTCTGTGGAGTAATTTGATGATAGCTGAACTAGGTATAGCTTGGAAAGCTAAATGGAAAAATGTTGTGACCCAGTATAGTAAGAGAATAGCCTTTTCTCCAACATACACATGGAAAGGTTGAAACCATTGTCTTCGGGAAAAGAATCTTACAGCTGCTAGGCCTTGAATCTCTCTATTTTGACCTATTTTTGCCATTTAGTTCTTTCTTAATGCATTCCATGCACGTGCTGTTATATATGTAGAATGCATCTCCCAATACCTGGTGTCATGAACCCCACCATTTTGAGGATTTGTGGGAGTTCACAAATGTTTTCTTATATTTATTTCACTGATACGGCATGTGTAGTGTCATTAAAAAGTGAATGTTATGCTGTATCCATTTCTGTTGCTTTTATCATTGTATAGACTGTTATGCTCAGCATTGCTAACTGTCCATAAATGTATGCTTGTCCGTAAAGTCCATATAAAAATGAGCCATGCATAAAAAACTAAGAAACAGTGATCTAGTTTCAAGATCTAACGTCAGAATTAAGTTTGATTCAAGTCTTGATGCTGGACAGATTGCCCTAGGTGCTGAGCAGAGCAGCACCTGGGGCACCTATACATAAGCAGTGAGGCTGCTCTGATGCACTTTAATAACAGCACATCAGGGTAGACTTGATTAATCAAGTCTGCTAGACTAAGTTAATAACTGGGCTCCAGCAGACTCCTGCATCTCATGTATCATCATCCCTGTGCTGACAAATGGAGGCAGGGACACTTTAACTAAAGCTCACTTGATGAGCTTTAGTTAAAGCATCCTTGCTGCTATTTTTCAGCATGGGGACACTGATACATGAGACACTTTAATTAAATAATTGTTGCAGTTAATCAGAGCTGCCAACCCAAGGACATCTTTTCTTTTGACAATCAACAAACTTTTTACTGACAAACAAACTTTTTTTTTACTATGGTTGGTGTTAATTAAACCCCTAAGCTTGAACTTGGCCATTGTTCAGGGCCTGGCAGAAATGTTACATTTACATTATGTAAAACATATGCCAGTAAAAAGTTTGGTTGTCAGTTAAAAGCTTGCTGATTATCATTAAAAAAAAATTCTTGGGTTGGCACCCCTTGTTATGCTGTCTGTATACATCTTTATGATTTGGTCATGGTTTAATCAAAGGAACTGAGGGATGGATACTCAAAGAAAAGAGAGTAGGTGTAACTGCTAATATCTCTTACCATTGTATTATTAGGCCAAGGACAATTGCCACTCCCAATTGCAGGCAGAAGGGGCCACTGCTGGGATGGGCACCTAAATTATTTTCTGCTTGCAATAGGAAAACAACCATACAATAGCCAAGAAATCTACGTGAAATAGCCCATTAACTAGAGGAATGCCAGCAATCCCTAGAAATTGGGACAATGCTGAGCAAGGGGGTAGGGGAAGAGGGACTGGTATGGACATATTTTAATTGATATCTGAGATTTCCAGGGGATTTGGATATCCCAGCTTGGGGGAGAGTCTAGGTCCCTAGCAGTTAAGTCTAGCAGGATTAGCTGGAAGGCTGATCTCTGAAAATACTGGCAGACCTCTCTAAAGTGGTAGTCAGATGAGAGGCTGAGAAACTTATCTTTTTATTCTGTATTCAAACTTATGTTCAGTTATTCTTGTATGATTCTTTTCTCCTATACAGTAAATCTTTTTTTCCCCTTTTTCCTCCTTAATGATTGCCTGTGGTAAAGAATGATCTCTACACAAGTGATATTCCAGGCTAACCCATTTTATGGGAAGGGAGAACCTAACATTTCTTTCACAACCCAAAGGGAATCAACCAAGAGTTAGCAGAGATTCCTCCTCTGCAGCTGTGAGGTCTAATTAAGGGCAGTGGACCTGAGGCTTGTGGGGTCAAGGAGTTATCGCAGGGCAAACCTTGGGACAAGTAGCAGGACATCAGGGAAAAACTCAGTCCCATGGATAGGTTTTTGACACCTGGTATACCCTGTTTGAAGAGTCAGTGTCAGACTCTCAGTATGGAAGATGGTGCCAAATGTTTCAGTTGCACAGAGATGACAGCTACAGTCCACACTGAAGAACTAATTAAATCCAGGGCCATTTTTCTTCTCACAAATCACGTCTTCTGTTAGAACCACACCCTTCATTTTTTCAGTATATGCCACCACTGAAGATAGGCCATGGTGCTGTGCAGCACCACATTCCTTTATGTATTGCTTCCAGTGCCTCTATATGTCTATTAACAATACAAAGGGCTATTTGAGGAGAAATGTGAGAACATGGCTTTGCTGGAAAAAGGGATGTTGACTAAGAGATGTACTGAGCACTCTTTCTTTGTTTCCCTCTCAGTAATCACTTCCAATCTTGCTAACTTAACATCTCTCCTGCTTCTTCAACAGTCTCCTCATTTTCTCATTCCTTCACTGTCTCAATAACAAATACCCTTCTCTCTCCTTTCTCTGATATCTAAGTGTACTTTTTCCTATTTTCCTTCTATAGTTTTCAGATGACCAAGATCCAGGGTTTTCAAATTATTCTCTGGCTTTAGCTGAACACTAAGGACAAATGAACTGATTTGAAATAACTAAGTAAAGGCCGTAGAACCTTCATCTCTCTCTCCCCCAACCCCCCCAAACCAATGTGTGTGTATATGTGTTGATGTGCACGTGTTTCTAAAGTTAGCATGTTTATTTTTCACATCTGGTTTCTATCTATGAGAGGAATCAAAAAAGTCAGAAATTATGAGATGGGCCATTCTAGTGAAATTTCCAGTCCAGTTTTTTTTCAGAAAAACAGTGCAGAAAACATAGATAAATAGTCCTACTTCTGGGTGCTAACTTGAACCATCTCAGACTCCAAGCCTTCCCAGGGTACTGTGCTACCCATGCAGATCAGCAGACAGATAAGCACAGCAGAAATGTACTCTGGTAGCTTGTGATCTTGAATAAAGCTGCCAGAATTGTGCCTGAAGAGATTAAATAGCACCTGTATTAAGGTCTTTATTGTAATCAAGCATACTTTTATGACAGGAAGTGTGTACTCTCTCTTTCTTCTAGCTTTCAATAATGTGGCCCTCTTCTTTTCTGACCCCTATTCCAAGATCTGTTCAATGGCCCTTTTTTCTTCTTCAAGCCTAAGAGCTCTTTCACACCCTCTCTTGTTTATTAGCACTGAAGACCCCTCTTATACTACCTCCACAAGCTTAGAGGGTCCTAATTGCTCCTTTGTTGTCCTATTTCATGTTAAAGATGCCATTTCTCCTTTTCCACTCTGTCTCTGTTACAAATAGTTTTTTACATCTTTGCAGTGACACTAGTGTAAATGTACTTTCTAGCCCCCATAGCACACATGGCTTTGTCTGGTCCTGGATCCTGAACTCAAGACTCTTAAATAATCTGTTTCAGTTCAGTGGCTGCCTCTGAAACTGTTGGCTAGGTTTGTGCATTCGTGGCTTCTGATTTAAATACAGCACAATGTTGTCCTGTTGGTAGGCTAAGCTGGGCTTTTATAAGACAGAAGGGGAAAAAGGAAGGAGGTGTGGGGAAGCATATATAAAATGGAAAGCAGACAACACCTTATGTTAGTTTCTTCCTAAGAACATATCCTTGGGCAATGGCAGTAGCATCTGGTTTTATTTTTATCTCTTCTCAGATCAGAACAGTTTTCAAGATCAGGAGTAGAAAGGCTCAGTGGAAGGAATAACCTTGGTTTCCTGTACGTGCAATGACACCAAGCATAAATATGAGACAGATGATCAATGTGGGCAGAACAATCTTGTCTACAAACAGCCTTTCATGCTAAGTGATTTGCCAACTGCTACCATCCACATCTTAAAAAGTGCTGCTATTCACCCAGATTGCTTAATTTTAATTATGGTTGAAATACATAAATATTTTAGCCTAGGGTGCATTCATTACCAGGCCTAGATCATTTTCCCCATGCCCATTAAGATCTGTACCTTCAGAAGATCTTTCACAATTGGACTTCCCTACTGAGGTGGTACAGGAGCCTCCCTGCACCTCCTACAGCTGTCTACAAGACACTATAGCACCATTCAGGTATGCAAAGGAAAGAGACGGAGTGTAGTGTTAATGCACATTGTCTGGACTTCTAGCCCTGAAAAACTTAGGCTGAAAATATCATACAAGCTGGGACTGAAGTCCCTCCTCTGCCCAGAGCTTCCTCTAAGGTCTTGGTGGAATAAGAAAATCTGTAAGATTTTTTGGATTTTTTGTCCTTAGAGTATCCTTCAGTAGGACAAAGATGTCATCTTTCTCAACCAGAGCCACAAGGCCAGATTCCAAATTCTCTCACCAACAGTTCACAGAAGTGATCACATAAGACTGTCTATCACATAATTCTATTTTATCTGTGAATTTTTGCTCTCCCTCTTTTGAGAAAAGGAGAAAAGGAACTTGGATACCAGATCAGCATCAATGGTATAGTTTTCACAATATCTAGAATCTTATGCACTTGGAATAATGTATAACCCAGTTCTTGAAATTATAAATTTAAAAAAAATCCACTTGAGAAATAAGCATTTTTTTCTAACCAAGATTTTTTTTTTACTTTAAAAAAATGTCTTGCAAATAATAATTATTTTGCAACTTCTGAGACCACAGATGAACCATGCATACTTAAGGGAAATGAATATGGACATAAATCTTCATTCAGATTTGTCGTGCCATTATTTTAGGGAAAATGCAGTCATTTGCCATTCGTTTTGCCAGCCCATTAATTTACCTTTAATTTACACATGTTCATTTTGATGATACCATCTACATAGGACTGAAAATCTAATGACATGCTATTTCAGCCCCTACGATGAATAACCTCTTTCATATACTGATTAAGCTCCACCCTAAAAGTAATTGCTTTTTGCCACCACTGCACTCATTTGAAGATTGTTTCAGATACAGTTTAGAAATATACTTCTAACACACATTTGTTCTTGTGTTGACATAGTCTTTTGCTTAAATACCATATTTTCTTGTATGCAGCACATCCCTGAATAAGACCTTGTTTTTCAAAGGCAGAATGAAGAAAAAAGATCCTTGCTTGAAAATATTGGTAAGTATAGTATTTTACCAGGAAAACACAGGTATTTGCAGAGGGGGAAGAGAAGCAAAGCATTGTGACTGCTCTGTTAACCCCTGCAGGTTGCAGGATGGTGCAGGTGCTACAGGCTGAGCCAAACTGCCTGACCCCTCTTCTCTTCTTGAGCAGAGCTAGGTGGGCTGCCAAGGTTAGTCAATGGCCTGATCCTAGCCAGCAGCAGCTGCTGAGTCAGTTGAGCATCTACCTGGATGATTCAGCCTGTTCCTTAGCACCCAGGCCTCAGCTCCACTTAAAAAAAACCCAGCTTATACAGCATGAGTCTTGGCCAGGGGAAGAAGAAAGTGTTCATAACCAGGAACTTAGGGCTAGGGACAGACATTCAAAAAGCCTGAGCCTGAATTGATTCAATCTTTGCAGGTTAGTCTAACTTGGCTAGGCTAAATCAGTTTTGTAACTGGACAGACATCCCAGAAATGCAGGCATATGCCTGCAGTGGCTCAGGCTAGAAGCCAGGGGTGCTAGAGTAGCCATCTCTTTCTTCCACAGCACTGAGCTGAGTGGGGGATGGCCAGATTCTGGCAGGGTCTCTGATTAGCCCAGCAGGGACTTGATAACAGCATTTATCACCCAATTAAGAAAACAAGAGAGGGACATTACTAGCTGCTGGTTGATGCTGCCTGTTGATTTTACCTGTTGATTCAGCATGGACTGTAGCCAGCATGTGGTCTGCTAGCTAATACATAGACACCTCCTCAGGAAGGCACAGGGGAGGGGGGAATTCCTGCTTGGCAGGGAGTGGTGAGGAGAGGAGGGAGCAGCCTGCAGTCTGTGCTGGAGCTCTGGCCAGGGAACAGAGGGGAGGGGCTAGCCCTGCTGTGGAGCAGAAAGCCCTGCCCAGCCCAGAGGGCATGCTGGGTTGCTGAGGGTGTCTGGTTTAGCTTAAACCAGCAAGGGGTCTGGGACAGACATTGCATAAACCTGTTTGAGCCAAATCAGTTAAGTCTGATACTACATTCAACCAGGTTTACCTCAAACCAGTTTCAGCCATTCTCAAACTGGTTTATGTACACTGAACATCTGTTCTGTTACAGGTTTTAGCCAGTTACAGGTACTCCTCACTTAACGACCTGCCTGTTTAACGACCTCATGGACTTACGTCCAGCTCTCCGAGCAGTCGGTACTCCGAGCAGGTAGGTCGTTAAGTGAGGAGTACAGTACCTGTATTGTGGAAATGGCACGCCGCAGGTTCAGCACGGCGGGGCGGACAGCTCCCGCGCTCGTGGCCCGGGCGGGGCGCACGGAGCGGGTTTTCCTCGCCGGGGCTAGGGCAGCTCCGCCGGCTCCCACCTGCCTGCAGGCGCGATGCCCCCGGCCCCACGCGACAACAGCCGGCAGGGCGCAGAGCGGGTCTGGAGGGTGGGTTTAAGGGCGGTGGTTAGTTCTGCCTGCCGGGGCCAAGCTTCCCTCCTGCTCCCTGGTGCCAGCTCCTTCCCTCTCTCAGCATCCTCTTCCCACCAGCCCTGGCTTCAGGGCCAAATGCTGCCGTGGTGCTGGCAAGAGGGGGGGAGGGAGCAGCTCGGTCCCCCACCCCAGGGACGCGGCTGCCAGCACACGGTCCTGCGGGGAGCACTTTGCTGCTCAGAGCGGCTCCTCGCTTATCGACCAATTCGCTTAATGACCGAGTCGCAGGAATGGAGCTCGGTCATTAAGTGAGGAGTACCTGTACTGATCACTTAAACCAGTTTATGTGTAATGTCTTTCCCTAGTCTAGGAGTCTGGCATGCTTATTCTGCTGCTCTCTGTGCACCACATGCAGCGTAACTTTCTTTCCCTCCCTGCCCCTTCCCCCCACAGAGGCACAAGATACAGAAGCTTCTATTACCATATTTCCTCACTTAAAGTGCATACTCACATTTCCAGCAGTTAATTTTTGTAAAAAGGGTGCATGTCTTATGTGAGAAAAAACAACAGTGCTTTTCTTCTGCTGGTGTCTAATTCCTTTATAAATTTATGCACAGGAGTTTTAACCAGGGGTGGATTCCCAGGGGCACCACAGCACAGGTGGACATCCTGGCTGCAGGCATCTTTGGGCAGGGGCACCATGTACCTCCTCCCCTCCAGCCAGGCCAGGGCCAGGGGTAGGGGCAGGTGTGGGGCTCCCTGCAGGTGGCGGCAGCTTCCTGGGGCCATCTGCTGCCAGGGGTACCCATGGGCAGCCCTGCTTCTGCTTCTGCTCCTGCTCCCTACTGTCTGCGGGCAACTGCTGGCACCACAGCACTGTCCCACACTGCCCAGTCCAGCAGAGGGGTGGGCAGCTAGAAGTGGGGCTCATGCCCCCCCTGGCCCGTGCTATCCTGCTGCGCTGGGGGACCGTAGCCCCAGCTGCAGGATAGCCACTGGGCAGTTAGGCCAGGGCCACCTTCACCTCAGCGGTGCTCACACCCCCTGGCTCACCCTGGACATGACAAGGAGGCTGCAAGGAGCTTGCCCTGACCTGGTAGGGGCCTCCAATTTTCTGTTTGACCAGAGCCCCAATAAATCTTAATCCATGACTGATTTAACCCCTCTCAGCCTTTGTTTTGCTAGGCTAAGCAAGCCAGTCTTCTCTTCTAGTCATCTCTCATATAATAAGTTTTCCATTCATTTGATATTCTAGTACAGATTTTCAACCTTTTTTAAGGAGTGTACCCCTTCTGGTGGGTACCCCTTCTGGAGTGCGTGCCCTTCCAGAGGGGGAAGGGTGCAGATGGCTGGCTGGACACAAAGCCAGCAGCGTGGGGAAGCAGTGCATGGTGGCGGCGTGGAGTGGTGAATGGCAGGGAGCAGGAAAGCAGCGTGCAGTGGTGGCACAGAGTGGTGCAAGGCGGCAGCAGGGGGTGAAGGGCAGGGGGCTCGCATGCAGCGACCACTGCTGCCATTCACCACTCCATGCCGTTGCTGCATGCTGCTTCCCTGTGCCACCACATGTACCCCCTGGGACCATCCCACGTATCCCCAGGGGTACACATACCACCAGTTGACAACCCCTGTTCTAGTAGTACTTCTTCGCACCAGTTCTAGTTTCAGTTAATCTTTCTTGAACATGGGTACCCAGAATTGTATGCTGTATTCCATATGAAATCTCACCAGCACCTCATACAATGGCATTACCACCTCTCTGTTTCTACTGGAAATACATCTCTGAATGCATCCTAAGATTGCATTTGCCTTTTTAACAGCTACCTTGCATTGTCAGTTGATCACATGCCTTTTTTTCTCCATGTGTAAGGTGCTCTTTTAATCAGAAGGTATTCAGTATTTTCATCTATCTCCACTGTTTAATGTGTACCCCCACTTTATTTACTGAATACTATTCATACCATGATGAGAATGCAGAATTGTTAACGGAAGCCTAACAGCCAGGGTCCGTACCCCGGGCAACAGCAGTAGCAGGAACAGCTGCAAAGACTGGATCAGCTGTAGCGACTGTGGTTGTTGAGTTGACAGCCATGGAGCTTGTTCATGGACCCCTTCTAAATAGGAACTGGAGGCTGGTGCCCTGGTCACCACTGTTTGTTGCATTACCTATTGTGGACTTCTCTAGGATGCTTAGCATTTTGGCATCTATAGAAAGTAATGGATCCTAAAAATGGTGACTGTGATGTGAACTGGTATAACTTTTCCCATAGGAGACTGGTAGGGAGCACACAGGGGTGCACATGCCCCCCGTCCTGACAGGGCTGGTGCCCCCCAATGGTGAACACTGATGCTGTCAGTAGAGCTGGTTCCTCCCTTTACATGGTCGATGGCTTCTGTGGGTGCCCCCACAGATTCAGGAGGCACCAGTCACTCATGACTTTTCCTCTCCTGTTTTTGAGGAAAAATCTTGCTCAGCCCTTGCATCTTTGGAATGAAATCTTTCCAGTGGCTCAGTGATGGTGCCTCACATGCAGACCAGTTGGCACACATGAGCTGAGATATTCAGAAGCTCAGAACTTGGCCAAATTTGCAAAAACTTGCACAGATTTCACAGGGCAAATCTCTGCTAAAATATGGAGGTTCTAGAACTATTCAGCAAAGCAATAAATGAGTTGTAGTTTCACGTGGTTCTGAAATACTGTTCATTTGCTTTTGCTTTAAGTGTCCCCCCAAAATTTCCTGCCAAACACCCATCCTAGAAAAATTCAGTCTGAATCTGTGAAGTTTGGCAAAGTTATAGGCAGCTGAAAGCAGGATTTTAAAATGGAAAGTTTTTGGGCCACCTGACTTGCTCCTTTTACTTAGAAAATAGCTTCAGCATCAGGATATCTGAGTACTGCAGTGAAGATGGTGGTAAAACAACAGTGTTGATGGAGGAAGGAAGTGTGTTATAGCAATAATAATATGCTTGGCAGCTCAGCCATCCAGACTGGTGGAGCAAACACTTTTCTTTAAAAAATGCAAGTAAAACAAACAAATGAATGCTTCGACTGGTATCCAAGCACTAAGCAACAGTTCCTAACAATGCCCTTGGGAGGTAAATAGCTAGGTATTATTATCCGCGTACAAAAATGGAGAAAAGCAGGCACCAAGGTGAACTAATATGACAAAAGCTACACACTGAATCAAGGCTGAGTGGGAATTAGTACTCAGAAATTCTCATCTCTGGCTCTGCACTCATTTTTCTTGACCATGCTGCTTCTCCATGTCAGCAGAAGGCACATTAAGCAGGATTTCTCCTCAGCACTCCTCAGCTTTGAAGAGCTGGAGAGGCACTTTGCAGTCACTTGAAGTCAGATAGTCACAAATAATTGTACAGTCTCTGACATCTCTTTGTTCTGTGCCATCAAATTCCAATGTTGTGACTTAAAGCTACCATATAGTGATGCAACAGTATGGCTAGCATTTCACAATGTAATATCAAAATGCTCTACCTGCAGTTCTGTTTGACAACACACATTTCTTACTAACAACCAAGAGATTCAGAAATTCGTTTGCAGAGGCTAAAGATCCAAACAGGCATCCAAGAGTGTTTTGCCTTTAATGCTATAGGAGGAATTAAGTGTTATAGATTTGCCCCAGACACCAAACAGTGGCATAAACAATAACTGATCAGTGGAAGTGTTAGTATCTGTGCAAGGGTAAAACTCTAACCACCTTGAAGTCGATGGCAAAGCTGACTTCAGTGGACCCTGGATTTCACTCGTAGTATCTACCATTATGTGATGAAAACAAATGATAGAATTTTTTTTTATCAATATTGTTTGGAGTCATAGAAAAATACTGGGCTGGAAGGATCCTCAGGTGGTCATTTAGTCCAATCCCCTGTTTAAAGCAAGATCATGCCTGTCTAAACTATCCCAGACAAATGTTTCTCTAACCATTGACAAACTTTCCACACCATGTCTCAGTCATTTTTTTTCAGTGCTTAACCACTATGGTTACCTTGACTGTGGGAAGGGAAACTGTATCCAGTTAACTAGAGAAATTGCCTGGGAATAGGTTATTATTCCAGAGGATACTGTCTGCACTGTTTTGCAGCTACCTACCTGGATTTGTCGTCATCTTATGCATTTGCTACCCAATGGCTCTTGTCTTATGATTTTCATTTTTCACTTGGAAACATAAACATCTTACATGTTCTTCTCAGAGAAAAACACCCTACTAATTGCTGATAAGTATTGGTGAATAATAATCCCATGAAATGACTCAGGAGATTAGACTAGTGAGTGATGTATTTCCCCTTGGGATAAGAAGCTTGAGAAAACATGGGAATGTTTCTCTGAGGGTACGGGTACAGTAACAAGTGCATCCATGAAGTAAATGAGGATGGGGCTTTGGAGTATAACAGGTACTCAATGGCATCTACTTGCTTGCATGCTCTTACTTTGCAGTGCCTAAAATCTAACCCAAGATACCCTAACCCTCTTTCATTTATTGTGCAGTAAGAGTCTGTACACAGGCAGTTACTCTAGGGTAGTTCATTTGCTTTAGATGCCCAGTCCTATTTACCATGCAGTAACTTATTTATATGCCCAGAAGTAATTCCAGTACAGTCACTGAAGTTATATGGGGGTCAGTGAAAGAAGAATGAGGCCTACTGAATGACATAGTAAGAAGCCACAGCAGCTGAGAGTTCAGTGCCAAGAATCAGGGTAAATTAGCACATTTTGAACTCTGTGCTGCCTGGGCTTGACTGCTTCCATCTGACACTGCCATGTCCAGTAGACATACCATCAGTTTAATACAAATTTTAATCATCCCACATCTAGATTCTTTGGAGAGGTCTGTCTGAAATCTCAACCTATTGAATCAGTTTACATGTGGGTGACAATCCTAATTTAATTTTCCTGTCATAAAGAAGCCTTTTTCTCTTCATCTTACTGTCAGTTGTGTAAAACATAATGGAAAGTAGGCAGAAGAGACAAAACAGCATTGGCCACCAAGTACGGTTTCATCCATTACATTTAGACTGATGTAAAATGCTGTATTGTATCTGATTACATGGGATTTTAGTAGCCAATGGCTTTTAAGTTCTATAAATGGAAAGAATATTTATACTATCAAAAATTATTTCCATTCAGCTATCTGTCATTAAAATTACATCAGAATTAAAATGTAAACCTAAAAGGATGCAAAATAGTCATACAATTTTAAGCTTTGGCATCTCGCATTCAGTGAATTTGGAAGTGAATATTTCTGTCATCAGAAACCTGGCCTGATAGGATTTCCAGGGATGCAAAGCATTCACACATAGTCTTGGTGACTGGCCTGATTTTGGCTCTTGATGGTCACTGATTTCTTTGGTGTCTCCTAATTTTTTCAGTGGATAATTCAGGACTGAATAAATAAGGTGCAGATCTTAACCAAAGTAATTACCCCTGCAGTGTCAGTCCTTTCCTAGTGCTTGGCTGAAGTTGGGTACTTAATGTTGTTGAACAAATTGAATCTGAATTCAGACAAGACAGAGGTGATTCAGACCTTTCCTCAACTTCATCTGCCAAGAAGGCTGAGGCACTTTCTTTCAGATGCAAATCTAGCCACCATCATCCAAGTCTTCATAACCTCCAGGCTAAACTACTTCAGTACACTCAATGTGTGCTGCCAATACAGGACACTGGGCACATCTACACCAGACACTTTACTGTGCAGTAGACTAATCTATTGCGCAGTAAAGCATCACAGTCTATATATATGCGCAGCATTTACTGTGCAGTAAATTAGTCTACTGTGCAGTTGACTACTACCTATAGATACAGGAGGTAGTAGACTAATCACACAGTAGCTACTGTGCAGTAGCACACGTGTAGATAGCTGACCAGGAGCAAATTGCTTCCAGTCATCCCAGGCAGCAGGGAGTGGGAGAACTGTCCCCTCCCCCAGCTGCTGTTTCCCAGGCGTGTACCTAATTGGAGTGCAGGGCTAGCAGGCAGCTGCCCTAGAGGCAGGACAGCTCCCCTACCCCCTGGAGCCCAGACCTGACCCTGGTGCCCCCTGCCAGCTTGGGGCTGGCACCTGGGGGAGCCTGGAGCTCCCCCTGGCTGCTGTAGAGGGGCAGAACAGGACAGGAGTAGCTCTGCAATGAATTGCTCCTGTTGGAAGCAGCATAAATAGCATGTGTAGATGTGCCCACCATGGCATGCCTTCTGACAGGAGAGGCTCACCAGAAGTATGTACTCCGGAGTCTGCACTGGCTTCCAGTAGCTCCCTTGGACAAATGCAAAGTGCTGGTTTTGATCTATATGGCTCTAAACAGTGTGGACCCTATATACCTATGGGACCATCTTCTCTCTTATGCCCTATGGTGATTCTTAAGGTCCACAAAGAGTAACTTTGAGCAAGAACCATAGATGCGTCAAGTTTACTTCATGTAAACATGTAAGAGCAGCTGCCACAGACAGGGGCAGTAGCAACTTCTGGTTGCTACTGCCGCAATCATGACTGTGCAGCTGCAACAAAAGCATTGTTT
Source organism: Alligator mississippiensis (assembly GCF_030867095.1). Classification (NCBI taxonomy): domain Eukaryota; kingdom Metazoa; phylum Chordata; order Crocodylia; family Alligatoridae; genus Alligator; species Alligator mississippiensis. Next base: position 123,122,549 of record NC_081824.1, on the reverse strand, counting down.
TTCCCAGCAGTTTGAACTGGGGCAGAACAGCCCTGGGCTAGCAATTTGAGCTGGGAGGCTCAGCTCTGGGCAGTGGGTGGCAGCCTACTATCCTTAGATTATCTATCTGGGCAGCATCAGGGTGGGCTGGGGCACAAGGGTGCTAAAGTACAGGGCTAGACAGCAGGTAGCTCCCACACTTTAGCACCCTCATGCCCCAGCCAGGCCCTGTCACCATCTAGATATGTGTTTCAGTGCACATAATTACTCTGCTATAGGATAGTATTGTTTCTGACAGTACTATCCTATGGCTGAATTAGTTAATTTACTGCACTCTAATACTGGTGCACATGTAGACAGTGATGCTTTATTGAGGAGCTAGTTAGTCAGTTCTGCAGTAAAGTGCACATGTAGATGCACCCAGTGTAACCACATTTATTTTTGTCTTGATGTTGAACTATAGTCCAATGGATTTCAGTCTTTTGATAACCCTGGGCAACATGAGTTATTCTAACATGACTATCCAATAATGATGTGAACTTTTTGCAAAATTTAATTCCCTTTAAAAATGTACATATAGTTTATGCACAAAAATTGTCATTGTGGTCTCATAAATGAACTGAAATGAACTGTGTGTGATACTGGGGGAGTTAATCACATTTTATAACCCAGGTAGCATATGTAAGTGCTGGTTAAACCTACGCTGTGAAAGCAGTGATGTAACATCAGTGTGAATGACAACATGTCATGGAAACGGAAACAAGAATAGAGAAAGTGATTTCTCTTCTTCTTTTGAAATTGCATCAAAAGTCCATTGGAAATTTGTCTTCATTTGTGTGTTTTTCAATGATGGCAACAGAAAAGAAGATGGTTTTAGTGTGGAGAAAACCAAGTCAAACCATGTTTTAAAAATACTATTTAAATTCAAAAGTTCTTTCCCATATTCTGTGAATTCTAGTGTTCAATATCCTTAGATTATCTTTTTCATGTTTGGGTTATTTTCTATGCCATGTAGTTTCCCTAACTCCTTCAGAGGTCAGTTCTTCTGTTCAAACGTTAGCAAATATTTCATCCCTATTATACAGTATAAAGTCAAAGGAACAGCCTCCATTCCAAGTTATACCTTTTTCCCTGTGTCTCTTATGTGGCATGTAATTCAGCACACCACACACACGCAAGTGTATATGCTCAATAACTATATTGTCAGTTATAAAAGATCTCAGAGGTTACTTGACAGAACCAAACAAGGGATTAACAAACACCTTCAAGAGAGTAACATAAAATGCTGTGGCACAGCTCCAAAAGTCTGTCTAACATGAGAACAGACACCATGAGCTCGAAGAAATGGGCATACAAACAATATGTTCTGTCAGGTTTTTGGATTATACCATTCCCAGAAACGATCATCATGCCAGCCTTTTAAATTTACACTAAGGACAAGAAGGAAGACTACAGAAGGAAGCTGTGCCATGCAAGATATCTCCGTGTTGACTCTTTCCTTATATGCAACTTTTGAATGTAGAAATATTTATCTGCTTAACCATCAGTTTTAACGTAGAAGCAAATGCATTATTAAAGTTGCCATCACCTTTTCAGAAGTTTTTGTGTCAGGTGTTTGGGTTTCATTGGCAGTTCATATGAATGATGTCAGAAAATCCCACATTAGGAGCACCTGTTTGGTGTCTTGGTTCCTTTTTTGTAAGATCTTTGATGAGTTTCCCTCTCTGTAGCTATTGCTCAGTTTCAAAATATTTTACATATGCAGATGTAAAATCCCATTCTCTCCCTGTCTTCTACAACTTACTAAACATCAGTGCAAAAGATGAGAGAGAAGCAAACATAAACAGAATTCAAACTACTTCTACCCCAACCTGGATGCAGTGCAAAAAGGCAGTATTTAGCCCTTCAAAAACCTCTCAACAGTCAGAATACAGAATCTTTCAAATCACATTAAATACTTAATCTTTCAAATCTGGTATCCTAACACCACTCCTGATAAGTACTTCATGCTTCAGAGGAAGGTGAAGAGCCCACAAAGTACCTACCTAGTTTTGTACATTTATATTGATATCAAAAGGTTTCAAATAACTATATGATAACATGAATAATGCCTTATAAATGTGTCTGATGATAAGCAGCTGAAACTTGCATCAACATCTACTTTTATAAAGCAGCTTGGTCTTAGCCTTGATGACTAGTTAAGTTTCATCTGGAGTGCCATGTGCAGTTTTGGGTTTCACATTTTAAAAAGGACACGGAGAAATTAGAGAGGGTCCAGAAGTGGGCAACAAAGATGATCAAGAGCTTGGAAGGCAAGTCATGGGGAGAGGCTGAAGGAACTAGGTATGTTCAGCTTGCAGAAAAGGTGCTTAAGAGGGGCCATGATAGCACTCATTAACTACTTGAAGGGCTGCCATAAAGAGAAGGGAAAGCCCCTTTTTTTTCTTGCTGCATAGAGGAGGATATGGATCAAAGGCTTGAAGTTGCAGCAAAGTAAGTCTAGACTGGATAATTGGAAAAAACTTCTTCGTTGTGAGGCAGTGGAAGAGATTGCTTAGAGAAGCTGAGGACTCTCTATCACTGGTGGTGTTCAAGAAGAGGCTGGGCAGCCACTGGTTGGGGTGATTTAAGTCTAGCTATTCCTACATTCATGGATATTTCTCATGCTTTTGGGCTTTGCTGGTTGCCCTCCCCCTACTTTCTGCTACTTGTCAGGGTGTTCTTAAGCCTTCCTCAAAAGCACTGGGGGCTACAGCCAAGGCTGCAGACTTTGACTGGGATGTATCAGTGCTCCTGCTGGAACCAAAGCTGGAGGTTCCTGACTATGTGTGTGTGCGGGGGGGGGAAGGGGTTGCCTTCCTCTGTAGCAGAGTGGGAGAGGGTGGCTCTCTACCCAGGATCTCTTGATCATATATTGACTACATTTCATAGGAACAGGAAGTTGGCTGCCATGGTTTCCCTGCTTTACTTGTGTCAGGTTAGGGTGTTAGGTCTGTGTTGTGGCAGGACTGATGGTAGGTTTATGTAGATTATAGTTTTTATGGGATAGTTTCTATAGGGATGATCTTGCCTCAGGTTAGAGGTTGGACTAGGTGACCTCTGGAGGCCATTCCAGCCCTACTTCTCTATGCTTGTCATGATGAGGATCCATCCACCTTTTATTAGTAGTGATTAGGGCATGCTCCCAGTAAGTAGGAGACCTGTGTTTGAGACTGAATGTAGACATCTGGGGATGTCTTGCCTACTCACGCCTCCACCACTCACACCTCCACCTCTAGCTTCCTCTTCTCTCACCTGTCACATCTTGATTTTTTGATAGTAAAAAAGAAAAAGGGAGGTGAGATGTTACTCAGGAATTAGCAGTGTAGCTGAATGGCAGGGTCTTTTCATAGGGCTCCTGCTTCCCTCTACCCTGCTCTGGACTACACCCATTTAGGCTTATGGTCTTATCACACAATCCTTAGTCTCTACAACCACGTGCACCTCTGGTTCTCAGTCAATTTCTGACAACCTTCTGCCTCTAATTTATGTGCAATGTTACCATGGGGGGGGGGGGGCTAGGGTTGGGGGGGGTCCCTTTTTATCCCGGTCACCAAGAGTGAATGGTTAATTACTAAGGCAACATTATAATATTGGTGTATTATCTCCCCATTCATCAACTCCATCAGTCATCATTGCAATTAATTCATTGATAATTCATTATTTGCTGGCTTCCCAACTCAACCAAGTACCTCCATGATTCATCAATTAATAATTCATTATCTGCTGGCTTATCAGCTCAATCAATTGTCTTCAAAATTCATCAATTAATAATCCATTATTTGCTGGCCTATCTACTTCATCAGTTATCCTCATAAAGATGGCTTATCATCTCCACCAATCACCTCCATAATTCATCGATCAGTAGACCATCATTCACTGGCCCATCAAGTCAATCACTTATCTTTATAATTCATCAATTAACCATCTACTATTCTTCAGCCTATCGACCTGATAAATTATCTTCATGGGGAGGATTACCCCCATCTTCTCATGGTTTGGTTCCCCTTTGAGTGCCCTGTTCCCTTCAGGATACTCAGATCGCCTCTGCTTCACTCACCAGCTCTATTTCCCACATGTCCGACCGATCCCTCTGTCTCTAACTAGGTGGCTGGACTCTCTGACTCTGGCTCTGACTGGCTTTGGCACAAGCTCCAGCTCTGTCTCTGTCTCTGTCTCTGTCTCTGGCTCCAGCTCCAGCTCCAGCTCCACATCTCCAGATGACTTGCACAACGTTCTACCTTGCCATGCTTTCCCCTCTCTGAGGGTAAGTAACTGTGTCAACAGCCCCTTTTAATGTCTGCTAAAATTCCCAGAGGTCAATGGGATCCAGCTCCCACAATATGTGATCCCATGCCAATTGGGTTGGCCCCTCCAGGCCCAGCCAGCAGTTGGATGTCTGCCAGCATTTGCCTATTCCCCAGGTAAGTTACTGAGTGGGTTCCAGTCTGTCTGGCACACACACGCATCATAACAGGGTTCAGGGCTGGTGCCCTTTTAAAGAGACCATATTCAGCCTGAGGTAGTTTGAATCCACGTCTCACTTCCTGGGAAATGCACGCCCCCTGGGTCTGCCCCTGGATGCTACCAATATGAACTCTGCCAGCAATGAGCTAGACAGGACTGGGGGCATTTTCCTTCCATTCTACTAAAGTAGGGCCACTGGACAGAAAGGAGGGCAAGAATAATGAAACATGACACTATAGCTCAGTGTGATGAGAAAGAAGGAATCCCCAGTTTTGTTCCCAATGTTATTTATGCATTTTGCATTAAGTACTCATTTGGATAACTTCTATAACTTCATCAGGGGAGGGCAGCAGGGAATAGAAGATGCTCTATTTACTAGGGCACCCCCTGGAGTAACCAGGAACAATGGCCACAAATTGACAGGGAGCAGATTTAGGTTGGACATTAGAAAGAAATTCACAGTAAGGGTTGCCAGAGTCTGGAACAGGTCTAAGGGAGGTGGGGCTCTCCCCTACCCTGGGGGTCTTCAAGAGGAGACTGGGCAAGCAACTATCTGGGGTCATCTGACCCCAGCCCTCTGCCCTGCCCAGGGCAAGGGTTTGGACTCAATGACTTACTGAAGTCCCTTCTGATCCTAACATCTATGAATCTATGAATCTACAAATAGCATCAGGCTCAGGAGCCTTATTCCCATCTAAAGCTTGACCATATACAGGATGATAGCCTACAACTGCTACATTCACTCTGTTACCTCAAATGGCAGAGGTCTGTGTTAAAAGTTCTAACCCTAGTGATGATCCATGTGGAGATCAGTACACAGCCACACAATGTAATTTCAATTTATACCATTTGTTAATTTTTAAGACCAGAAATTACCCACAAAAAAACTACCATAAAAGAATATTAGAGCTGCATTGTTAAATAACCAGACATTGGGGAATGTCAGAATTCTGATTGCTTTTGCAACCTTAGTTTGGTTCTCTAGCATCATATTATAATTTTTTCTGAATGGTTCCTTGTTCATCCAGGGAACCAGACTATTTTTCTTCTAATCTCACCAAAAACATTTAGAGGAAGGGTCTAGAGAATGGCAGAGACCATAGGGAAGAAAATAAGAAAATGGGAATGAAAGTGAAGGTTTCAAATTTAAAATGAGGATGCTATAAGGGCACATCAAGCAGAGCACCTTTCAATGTTTGATAGAGTCAAAAGGAATGAATCAATGATACCATGGGCAGATCTAGGATTTTAAAGAGGGGTTCAGATGGTGTGGTGCATCACTGCATACAACAAAGCATATATTTTTCTCCAGGTAAAAAAGCAATTAGGAGCTTTACTATTATGTAAGGGACCTGGTGCTATATTATTCAGTTAGAAGATGGAAGTAAAAGCAAATATCACTTTATTGGAATGTACATTCATTTTCTGTCATATTTTATGTATTAAAAAACACAACAGGTTAGGCAAAAATAATCAAAAGATGTTATTTCTTTAGTCTTGTAGTCATTAGAATTAAATATACATGTCTTTCAGATATGTAAAATAAAATTGATACTTCTTGAGCATCTTGGCAGTCCATCCAATTCACAGACAGTTAATTCCATACCTGAGCTAATGTTTTTTAGGTAGAGTTAAAAATACTGCAGGGCAGTGAAATAGGAAATGCATTACCTGGAGCTACTAGCAGACAGCAAAATTGCAGAAAAAGAATAGCATCATTAGTGGAATATTACGACAATTATAAAAGGAAAGAGGATCATTAACACCTGTGGAATGAAGAGTTTAGAAGGAATCAGGCAGATTATAATGATTCAAGAAACCAAATTACTCTCTCACTGCTGCTTGAATAGAGATGCTGCTGCCACTGCTAGGAAGTCAGTTTTAAACTTTGGGTGGACCAAAATTCAAAGGAAAGAGGGTTCAAAAGAGATGCAACTACACCACTGCAGCCCCCTCGATCTGCCTCTGGATAGGAATAGGAACTGCCCAGCACTTCCAATGAATGAGGTAGTGTAAGTGTCAGTGTAAGTGTAAGTGTAGAGCACAGTCATGTAGAACTGTTCTCATAAGACTGTTCAGGTGTGGACCAATTTGGTACACTGGGAGATCTCAAGGAAGGGTCCAATATCAAACTTTAGAGAGCCCATGGATACTAGCAGGTAAATCTACAGGAGGACCTGCTCAAGGTAAATAAAAAAGAGAAGAAAAGTAGGAGACAGATAGATGGTAGGAATACTCAAGGCAGACATTGTGCACTGCTATGGGGCTTATACAATCCTGCTGACCATAGTTAAGGAAATCTTCAGTTTTGGAGACATTAGATAAGATCAACTTCTGATATACAGGGTGAAGTTCCCTCAGTAAGTAGTAAGAAAAAGATCAAGTATTCCCTTGAAGGGACATTGGACAAATTCCATCCACTCCCACAAGTAGTTAGACTGCATGGCCTCCAAATAGGTCCAAGTGATGAGTGGAATAGCACACCCACACACCTTTGGATGGGATTTAGCATGGTTGATATAAGCATAATCTCACACATCTACAACCATCAGGCCGGAACTTTTGATGTTTTTGGCTCAGATGGAAAAGTCTACTCAACAGATGGCATAGCAGGCATACAGTCAAGCCAGGTCTGGAGCTCTGAGGAATGCAAACAACTCACTTAACACAAACCTCAGCATCCTCTTGGTAAAGGAGAGCTTGATAGCAATGACATAACTAGTTGGACAAGTGACTTGATGCATCAAGAGAAAAGTACTGGCTCCCCAGTACAAATTTCAGGTGCAGTGAGATGGCCATTGCTACAATTTAGTAGTTCATTTTCCTATGAAAGGGGAAGTGGCTGCCTCCGAGGTAGTAAGGCAGATGGAAAATCTGAATATGGATTTGCATTGGGTCTCCACTGGCCATGCCAATATGAAGGTGTACCACCACTTATGGAACTAGGAAAGGGGGGCCACCACAATGGATTCAGCTTCAGGTGGTGGTGGTATGGCTAGGTTAGGATTCCTGGGCTCCTGCAGAAATCACCACCCCCTGCAGACTGAAACCCAGCTACTTGAATGAGCAGCAAGTTGGAAAGGGGGAAGAGAAGGAGAAGTTGCCATGATGAGAACCCAGAGTGCAGCTCTTTGGAAGAAAGTTATCCTCCTAGGGTCTGACTCTCCTCAAAGACAATTGTGAAGGCTCCTGATGATGAGAAAGAATCCTCTCTGCTAGCAAGTGAAGTGGATTCAGACTCCACATCAGTGTTGGGAAAGGTACGAGACACCTGACATGACAGAGGGTATGACTGATTTGTTTGAACAGTTTCACAGCAGCATAGGCCTTATCTGTTTCAATTTGTTTTTCAGATATTGCTCCAAATTTCTGCCTGGGGAACTCAGTGATCTACAGCGGTCCTGATTTTCTGTTTAAAAATTCTAAATTATCTGATTTAAAAAAAATCCAAAATTCTCTGATTAAAAGCTCCCAAATCCACATTTTTCTGTGATTAAAATGAAACCCCACTATATATATAGGTATCAGTTGAACACAATGTTTCATTGATATTTTTACAATTTTAAAGCAATTTGGAAGCCTGCCAGTGCCTCAGTCATTATAATAAAATAAATTCTAAATACCTATAAGTTTTGGTGTTTGATTTTGGGGTTTTTTTATTGTGGAAAATCAGAGCTCCCCCTGTCCTCTTCACTTACTAGGAAGCAGGTTGAGCTGCAGCTGTGCCCCCCACTACTTTGTGGTGCTGAGCAGCGCTGATATGGCAGTGCCCTGCCCATGCCATGACCCCTCACTCCCCCCCCACAACCCTCTGGCCCTGCCGGTGCCTCTTACTCTTGACCCACAGCCTCCTGGCCCTGCTGGTGCCCCTCACTCCTCACCCATATGTGCCCTACCCCCAAGCCTGCTGGAGGGGGCCTCCAGCTGGCAGGTTTACAGGGCTAGGGATCTAGGTCCTCAGTCCCCTGTGCCCTCCCCCCCCCCCCCCACAGCAGCATCCAAGGCCCAGCTGCTGCCTGTGAAAGGCAGTGGGTGGTGCAACCAGCTTGGATCATGGAGCCCAGTTCCAGGTGGCATGGCTGGAGTGGAGCCTGGGGGAGTGGGGGTGGGGAGCAGATGCAGGCTGCCTGCTGTGGGCTCAGGGCTCCCTGCCCTGCTGCCCTCACCCCAGGGGCCTCTGCAGCTCAGCAGGTGGGACCCAGCACAACAAGGAGAAACAGGGTGAGGAGGTAGTGCCTTTTCACCACTTTTTTACATCTATACTGCATAACCCCCTGTGACAGGTCAGCCCCAGGAAGCAGAACAAATTTGCATGTGCAAAACATTCTTTAGCAAAGCTCAAAGTTCCTGGACAAGGTCAACTAGTACAGCTGGAGAAGGCTGTGCATTTAGGAGTATTCCCCTAAGTGCTGTAGTTGGGAGTGGTTAACAGGACCTGGGAGCACCTGCAGGCAGCGTGAGGGCTTAAAGAAGGTCCAGGTAGAAAAACGTACTGGGCCTTCTCAGGGACTGATTAGGGGGTTGTGAGAGGTATTTCCTATAAGGCAATCTACAAGAAGCCAACTTGCCAAAAATCAACTTGCAAAAGCTGCAGCCAGAGCAGCTGAGACTCCAGAGCAGCAACTTGCAAGACAAACAAACAGAGCAGCAATGGCTGCAGCCAGGAACCGGCCCTGGAGGGAAAAAGAAAACTCTGCATTCTTCTACAATCCAGCCTTGGATTATGGTTCTGATCTGTTAGTTGCAATTGGCTCAATGGCGACTTCTTGCAGCCACTGCCTTGCAATGAGATAGAAAGAAGAAGTTCCAGGGATATGCTGCAACAGTGGCAAGGTTCAACTGCCCCAAATGAATGAGCTCCTGAGCCCCCTCATACATTGTTGGCAGGCAACATTCCAGATGCATGCCATTTCCAAAGCAACATTAGAAGATACAACTCATGCTTCCAAATGACATCTTTTGGCACCACAAAAGACATCAGAGAATCTGGCTACATGCCCACATTTAAAGTGCAGGGCCAGGTTTATCATCGGATTGTCAGTCTGATGCCACTCCCAAATGAAGAGCCCAAATTCCTGCAGATCTACTTCATGGGTGACAGTACAAAACAGGCGGAACAGCATTGCAACAATATGATTCAAACCAACCTGCTGGTGGTGTTGCAGTTGCAAGACATGCTCCACAAGGAAAACTACTATGTTCACAGTTTCAAGCGTGCTATGGAGAAGATGACTCCAGGGTATAAAGTTGTCATTCATGCAGACAAAACTGCAGCTGGTGAGCATGAGCGGCACTTCAATGCACCCACAACATCAGAAGTGGCTGTCGTTCTGGCTGGTGAACAACAGGGCAATCAAGACATTGTGTTGCAACTCAGGAACAACTCCCTCCAGAGAATTGCTGACACACCGATCATATGATGTACTTCAGTATCCACTAATTTTCTGGCAGGGTGATGATGGCTACCATTTTGAACTGCGACAAACAAACCCAGCAACAGGTGATGCATCTGCTGGAGAGTTTGCTGCAAGCCTTCTCAAACTGGGAAATGGGGCCATGGTATCTGAGAATCAAGACGGAACTGTCTCAATGAACAACATTGGAAAAACAGTTACAACACTTCAAGAACTGAAAGAGGCAGTTTTTCCAAATGTTGCACATCACTTTCATGACCATAAGTGGCTATGCCAAAGAGCCATCCTGGCACCAAATAATGATGCGGTCAATACTATAATCAAAGACCTTCTTTCTCAATTGCCTGGCACTGTGCAAAAATACAAGTCAGTGGACACTGTCCCAGACACCAATGAGGCAGTCAACTACCCAACAGAATTTCTCAATTCTCTCAAACCACCAGGTGTGCCTTTATGCAATCTGGAGCTCAAGATTGGTGCACCCATCATTCTTCCCAGGAATCTGGACCCACCAGCACTCTGCAATGGAACACGATTGGCTGTCAAGAAGCTTATGCCACATGTCATTGAAACCACCATCATAACTGGCTATGCAGCAGGACAGGATGTCTTCATTCCACTCATTCCAATCATTCCCTCTGACCTGCCATTTCAATTTAAATGGCTCCGGTTCCCAATCCACCTCAATTTTGCCATGAGCATCAACAAGGCACAGAGACAATCACTCAAACTTGTTGGCCTCAACCTGAGAAGCCCATGCTTTTCTCATGGCCAACTCTATGTTGGTTGTTCCAGAGTTGGCAATGGCAAAAACCTTTTCATCTTGGCACCAGATGGCAAAACATGCAACATTGTCTATCCTGAAGCTATACACGGATAAAAAAGTGTCAAACACTATCATAAACTGGGATAGAAAAATGTGATGTGAAATCCTCAGTGCTATGCTAAAGTCTTACAAAGTAAATAAATAATTCTACCTCACAATTCAGTTGTTTAATACATTTAAGTGTTCAACTTTTATAGGTTTTTGGTATGACCAAAAGCTCACAGTGTCAAGCTGTATCACATGAGTAAAATAGGGTACAAAACTAAACACATACACACAGCTTATTAGTAGAGGGAAATCAGATAGAATGAAAATATTTTATTTATAAAACATTAAAATTTGATTACTGCAACCTGTGCGAAGCCAGGTACTTTGGCTAGTATTCAATAAGGGTTAGGGGTGATGCATATTACAACCTTTTCTCTTCAATGTTTCAGGGGGATGGGTGTGGGGGGAGCAGAATCCTTTGTGAATCCATGCAATGGTAGTACTGAGCTGCTAGGCACTACTAAGACTAAATGCTTCTGAGTATTCCCAGTGGCCTAAAATTTGAGTGCCTAGAGAAGGCAGAGGTCCCCAGAATTCACTGGCAATTTTGAGGATATAATGTTTGGATGTAGGTGCCTGAAGTGGAAGTCAGACACTTAAATCATTTCTTGTGATTTAGTTGTCAATGCTTCCTCCTCATTTCAAAGATATTATATCCTTTTTCACAGAAGAGGCAACTGAAAATAAACTCTCATTGTTCCATAGATTTCATAGATTTTTAGGGTTGGAAGGAACCTCAGTAGATCATCAAGTTTGACCCCCTGCCCTGGGCAGGAAAGAGTGCTGGGGTCAGATGACCCCAGGCAGGTGTTTCTTGAGTCTCCTCTTAAAGATCTCCAAGATAAGGGAGAGCACCTCCTCCCTTAGAAGCCCATTCCAGATTCTGGCACCCCTTACTGTAAGAAGTTCTTCCTAATGTCCAGTCTAAATTGGCTCTCTCTCGGTTTGTGGCCATTGTTTCTACTAAATCCATGGGGTGCCTTGGTAAACAGAGTATCTTTTATACCTTGCTGCCCTCCCCTCCCTGTGACAAATTTGTAGATGGCCACCAGATCCCTTTTCAGCCTTCTCTTACAGAGGCTGAAGAGATCCAGGTCCCGCAATCTCTCCTCATATGACCTTTCTTGCAGGCCCTTAACCATATGAGTGGCCCTCCTCTGGACCCTTTCAAGGTAATCCACATCCCTCTTGAAGTGCAGCGCCCAAAACTGGACACAGTACTGTTTGTTTAGTGTTTTGCCTAAGCAAAGGCAGGGATGAAGGGTTTAGGGCATCTCTCTGTCTACATAGTTTTGAAAATGTATTTTTACTTTTAACTGTTATAGCTAAACATACACAAATTCAGTTAGGTTAGTCCAGTATGTGATATATGAACACAAGACCAGTAGAAGTCTATAGGGATTGCACATCTAAGTCAAATAGTTGTAATTATCCCACAATATGTATGTAAGTATTCATTATACTTTTTATGAGAGCAGATGTATTTGTCCTCTTTATGTATTTTCTCTCCATCTGTTGGATGTTACCATATGCTGAGGCTCTGATCCTTCAGCAAACTGCACAGAGCCAGGGGTCCATATCTATTTGTTCTCCTTACAGTATTTTTTTGCAAGCCTCTTCAGGGACAGAACAGCCAGCACAATAATAGCCTCAGTTTAGATATTCAGGGACTACTGAAACTAGTAGTAATAAGAAGAGACCTAATAGTAAGAAGAGAGGTAAAATTAGATTAGTCCATAAATTGGACAGGGGAGTGGGAGGGGAAGGAAGGCAGGCTTTATGCAAACATTGACTAAGCTCTTGTTCTTTATGCTAGCAGAAATTTTGTATTTTTAAGGGGGAGGAGGAGGGGGGGAATCACTGGAAACCAGTATTTAAGCTGTCCCAATATGAACTAGATTAATTTGGAAATATGATTGGCTTTCATCAAATAATCTTTATTTTGCCAACCTCCTTTTTCTCAGGGGAAAAAAAGTCAACACAAACCACTCTGATTGATGAGATGTTTAGGGAGTATTTCCAATTCTAATTTGTTATGCCCTTGATGATGAAAGGGCTATGGAAAGCTTATTTAACTTACATAGTGGTTGGCCTCCTCAAGGCTAGGTCTTAGCCAAAAAAGCTTCTTTTATTACTGTTGACATATGGATATTTTTAAAATTTAATTTGATTTTTGAAAAGCAGAATTTGGATCTGCACAGAGCTCTGCCAGCCTGATGTTGTGAAGGTGATTATACTTTTGGTAGCTTGTCCATGATTTTAGTGTTTTTTGGGTGTTTTTTGGGTTAGTCTATGTAGCCCATAGCCCTTGTCTACAGAGTCTATAGTGAGGGAAAGAATCCAGTGGATATGGAAATCAAACTTTTTTTATATGTATTTTTTATAGAATTAAAAAATCTCTACTAACATTTACATTGTGCTTGGCAGGTTGCCTATACAGACCCCATTGATAGTGTAGTTGTTATGTTATAGAAGCATGAGAAATTCCAACTTTTTACACTGTTCTTTACCTACAGTTTCAGCTAACTGTAACGGGATTTGACTTTGATTTCTTTTAGAATAGAGTGTTTTGTACTTGAGCATGAGTTGTATTAACCTGAGTGTCACTTGGAAATCCACCTGATTCTCTGACTATATTCAGCACTACTGAGGCTTCTCCTGGAGTAGCTTTGGGCCCCACACTTTACGAAAGATGTGGATAGATTGAAAAAAGTCTAGCAGAGAGTGAAAAAATGGAGGCCTGGGAAGCAGGACTCACAAGGAAAAGCTGAAAGACCTAGGGTTATTTCATCTGGAGAAAAGAAGGCTGACTCCATAAGTCTACAAATACCTGGAAGGGGGTTATAGAGAGGATAGGCTTTTCTCTGTGGCTGTAGGGGACAGGACTAGGAGCAGTGGCCTTATCAGCAGAGGGAGAAAAAATTATTTGGGGGGGAGGGCATATGTGCACATGTGCATGCACTCAGCCCCCCCAAAAGGGGGATGGGAAGGAGCCACAAGTGACTTGCCCGGCATGGGGAGGATGTGGCGGCTTCCACCACTGCACGCACCCTGGGAGGCATGGGGTGTATGTGCCTCTGGATCTACGTGGGGGGATGTGGGCTGTCATTGGAGGCTGGGGCAAGGGCTGTGCCTGAGCTCCTCCTGGTGGGGGCTAGGGTGTGCTGCACTCGGGGCGGGTGGCAGTGGTGCTGGGAGTGGAAGTCATGGGGACTATGGTGAATTTTGGGGGTGGCTGCAGCCCCCCCCCCATAGCCCCCTTCCAGCTCCACCACCACCCACCCCAAGTGCAGCCCAGCTCAGCCCACACCAGGAAGAGCCTGGTGCAGTCCGGGCCCCAGCTCCCAGTGGCAGCCCGCCTTCCCCCATGCAAAATCCAGGGGTACATGCCACCCATGCCCTCCTGGGGTGCGCATAACAGCAGGAGCCATGCCCCGTACATGCCTCCTGGATAAGCTGCTCGTGGCTCCATCCTGTGCAGTGCCTGCCCCAGCCCTACACCCACTCCCACTCCCTCCCCACCTCTGTTGCAGCCACTGGAAGCCTGTGGCTGGGCTACATTGTGGCCCTAGCACTGCCCCACATTTCAGGGAGCTAAACACCGTTAGCCCCCCCCCCCCTTTCTGCTGCCTATGAATGGCCTCAAACTGCAGCAGAGGACTTTCATGGTGGAGATCAGAAAGAATTTTCTGACTATGAGAGTGGCTAAGTATTAGAACAGGCTACCTAGAGAAGTTTTGGAATCATCATTCCTGGAAAATGTCAAGAGCAGGTTAAACAAAGACTTGACAGGGATTATCCTGCCTGTAGCAGGGGGTTGTATTAGGTGACCTCCTGAGGTTCCTTCCAGCCCTACTTTCCTATAATCCTAATGCACCTTTTTCCTTACAAAGCGCTAACAAATTCTGTTTACAACTCATCTCATAGATGTTAGGGTCAGAAGGGACCTCAAGAGATCATCGAGTCCAACCCCCTGCATAGGCAGGAAAGAGTGCTGGGTTTAGATGACCCCAGCTAGATGCCTATCTAACCTCCTCTTGAAGACCCCCAGGCTAGGGGAGAGCACCACCTCCCTTGGGAGCCCGTTCCAGACCTTGGCCACTCTAACTGTGAAGAAGTTCTTCCTAATGTCTAGTCTAAATCTGCTCTCTGCTAGCTTGTGGCCATTATTTCTTGTAACTCCTGGGGGCACCTTGGTGAATAAAACCTCACCAATTCCCTTCTGTGCCCCTGTGATGAACTTATAGGCAGCCACAAGGTCGCTTCTTAACCTTCTCTTGCGGAGGCTGAAGAGGTCCAGGTGCCCCAATCTCTCCTTGTAGGGCTTGGCCTGCAAGCCCTTAACCATACGTGTGGCCCTTCTCTGGACCCTCTCCAGGTTATCCACATCCCTCTTGAAGTGCGGCGCCCAGAATTGCACGCAGTACTCCAACTGTGGTCTGACCAGCGCCCGATAGAGGGGAAGTATCACCTCCTTGGATCTGTTCCTCATGCATCTGCTGATGCACGATAAAGTGCCATTAGCTTTCCTGATGGCTTCATCACACTGACGACTCATGTTCATCTTGGAGTCCACTAGGACTCCAAGATCCCTTTCCGCTTCCGTTCCACCAAGCAGGTCATTTTCTAGGCAGTAGGTATGCTGGACATTTTTCCTCCCTAGGTGCAGCACTTTGCATTTCTCCTTGTTGAACTGCATCCTGTTGTTTTCTGCCCATTTGTCCAACCTGTCCAGGTCTGCTTGTATCTCAGCCACATGTAAGATAATTGAAGAGGGTTTTAGAGCTAGATTTGGTTGAGAATTTTCTGACAAAATGCTTTTTCGTCAGAAAATGGTGATTTTTAAAAATTGCAAGCATTCAACACTCTTGATGAAGTTTTCCCACTTCCAGCATGGAATTTCCAGTTAAAACCTGAGGAAGAAAGACAGTAGCCTGATTCAGTAAAAGGGACTTGAATCTAGTCATCCTACAGTACAGGTGCAGTTATTCCTGAGAGGGATTCTCTCAGTTTTTATTATGGAAGATATTCACTTTGTAAAGTTATAGTTAACTATTCATTGGAGTAGAGTAACCAATATTTCAGGTACAAGGCTCAGGCTGTTAACCAATCTGGGATGTGGTAGTGTAAGAATGTTTGTGAGTGTCCCCACTTTTCATAAAAAAAATTGGCAAGGGTCATAGCTTTATCCCAGAGCAGAAAAGATTTTTTTAAAACTTTGCAAGTGTTTGAAAGATGGTTAAACCATTCCTTTTCTCAGCTCTATTTAGTACTACATTGAAAGTCTTACAATGAGCAGTCACATACATATAAGGTGGCAAATAAAGCTTACCATGAGGACCATAACTGAACTTCTTCTCCTCTAAAGTTTAAGTTTTCAATTTAAAATTAATGTAATTTAATTATTCTACATTGTTATATATATTAGATGTACTTCTCTCTTGGTATCTGTCTGTCATTCCTTAATCCAGCTTTCCCTATTTTTAACTCATTTATTCCACACCCCACTTCATTTCAGGGTGCTGTTGCATAGACTCATAGAAACATAGAACTGGAAGAGACCTGTAAGATCATCAAGTCTGGTCCCCTGTTGTGGGCAGGAAGTTATTGGGCTCAGATGAACTCAACAAGTTGTCCAGCCACATCTTGAACACCTTCCTAGGAGGGTGACTGCACCACCTGTGCTGGGACTGTGTTCCATATTCTGGTGACCTTTACAGAGAAGTTTTTCCTTATATGCAACCCATTTGTCCTCACCCTCCCTTGAGGTGCCCTCCTGAATAGTTGCTCTCCTAGTTCTTGATGTTCCCTCCTGATATACTTGTAAGCAGCTATCGAGTCACCTCTCATCCTTCTTTTCCTCAGGCTGAACAGGCCCAGCTCCTGGAGTCTCTCCTCATAGGGCCTACCCTCTATGCCCTTAACCAAATGGGTGGCCCTTCTTTGTACCCTCTTGAGCTTATCCACATCCTTCTTGAAGTGTGGTGCCCAGAACTCCAGCTGAGGCCTTACCAATGCCGAATAGAGACAGAGGAGTACCTCCCTGGATCTACACATTGGCCACTCATTGGCTGATGCATGCCAGAGTTTTATTTTTTGCCCTTTTGGCAGCCTCACCACACTGTTGGATCATATTCATCTTCCAGTTGATTGCGACCCCCAACTCTCATTCAGATTCTGTGCCAACCAGTGGACCACGGCCCATTTTGTGGTAGGGGTTCTTCCTACCCAATAAAGGACCTTCACTTCTCCCTGTTAAACCTCATCTGATTTAATTCTGCCCATCAATCCAGTCTGTCAAAATCATCCTGGATCTTTGCCCCATCCTTTGGTGTGCCTGTGTTTCCCCACAACTTGGTATCACCCACGGACTTAATCACTGTGCTTTCCATCCCCTCATCCAAATCATTAATGAATATATTGAATAGCATGGGTCCAAGCACCGATCCCTGGGTGGACACCACTGGAGATGGCCCTCCAAGATGAGGCCATTCCATTGATCACCACTCTCTGGGAGCGGCCTCTAAGCCAGATGTCCACCCACCTCACTTTTAGACTGGTCCAGCCCAGTACTCTCCAGTTTGTTAGAGAGAATCTGGTGGAAGATAGAGTCAAAGGCTTTACTAAAGTCCAAGTAGATGACATCAACTGCGTGTCCCTTGTCCAGATGGTTAGTTACCTGATTGTAGAAGGACACAAGGTTTGTCAGGCATGATCTACCCTCAACAAAGCCATGCTGGTTGCTTTTACCATCCCATTCGTTACCGGCTTGTAGTGATGCCCTTATTAACCAACTTTTCAAAGATTTTACCCAGAACCAAGGTCCGACTGACTGGTTTGTAGTTTGTGGGGTCATCCCTCTTCCCTTTCTTAAAGATGGGCAGCACATTGGCCATATTCCAGTTGTTTGGGACCACTTCTGAATTCCTCAACTGTTCAAACAGCTTGCCCAGTGGTGCTGCTATAGGTTCGGCCAGTTCTTTCAGGAATCTAGGGTGCAGGTCATCAGGCCCAGCAGACTTGAAAATGCATGTTCAATTTAATACTTTCTAAGTGAGGTTAAAATGAGAGCAGATGCATGTTCAAATAACTTTCCTTAAGTGCCCTTATGGCATTGCCAAGTTGTTTCCTTTCAGGTGATGGTTATTTCTTAGTGCCATGATTTTCAAGCTTTTTTCATTTGCGGACCCCTAAAAAATTTCAAATGGAGATGTGGATCTCTTTGAATTATAAGTGTAGGTATTTTCATACTTTTGATTGATCAGAGTCATCTTTCCCAGACCCCTTAGACCAGGGTTGGGCAATTATTTTGGGTGGAGGGCTGCTGAATGAGTTTTGGTGAGCTGTCAAGGGCCGTGTGGGTAGCACCACTCCTTAGCAGTTGCCCTGCCCCCTTGTCGCTATCTTGGGACTGGAAGTCCCACCCATTAACCCTTGACCTTTGCCACCAGAAGCCTCTCCCCACCCTCCCTGAAATACCCCGGGGGGGGGGGAGGGGAGGACTGCCATCTTATAACCAGAAAAAAATCGAAGCATACACTAGAAGTCAAACACTTAGTAGAACATATTTTAATTTTATTACAAAAATATTTTTATTGTGATTTGTGTTTGTGTATTGTCTATAGAGGGGATTGCATAATAACTCAAAAATAAATTCTTAGTCTTGTTTATTGTGTGTGTGTGTGTGTGTGTGTGTATGGTAGGGTGTGGCAGGTGTGGGGGCAATTGTGAGGGGGGTGTGGCTGTGTTTGGTGGGGCATAAGGTATGTTAGGGGGTTGTGTATATGTGGGGGATTGTAGGGGCAGGATGTGGGTGTGTGGGTTTTGTGGGGTGTGTGGGAATGTGTGGGGTTTGGGGACCCCCACACTCCCCCCATGGTGCAGCAGGAGCAGGTAGGGGTGCTCAGAGCTCTGGTGCCCAGATGGGTGCAGCTCCAGCTAGTGCTACACATTGCAGTGAGAAGCACAGCCCCCTGCCAGACAATCTGTACTGCTGGTGCTCCCCGCACTTGCGCGGAATGGGAGAGAACCCCCTCATGGAGCAGCATGGGAAGGAAGTCCCAGGTGCTGGAGCTGGCTTCCTTCTCTGTCCCCCAGGGGAAGGTGCCTGGGGCTTTCCTCCCATGCCAGGCAGCCCTGGCAGGGAAGGCAGCCAGTTCCAGTGTGCAGGGTTTCTCTCATAGATGCTAGGTGCTAGGACTGGAGGGGACCACAACAGATCATCGAGTCCGACCCCCTGCCTAGGTAGGAAAGAGTGCTGGGGTCAGATGATGCCTACCCAGCCTTCTCTTAAAGACCTCCAAGGTAGGGCTTCTTGGAAGCCCATTCCAAATTTTGGCCACCGTTACCGTGAAGAAGTTTTTCCTGGTATCTAGCTTAAATCTGCTCTCTGTCAGTTTGTGACCATTGTTCCTTGTTACCCCAAGAGGCGCCCTGGTGAACAGAGCATCTCCGGTCCCTTGCTGTGTTCCCCTAATGAATTTGTAGGCGGCCGCAAGATCAACACTCAGCCTTCTCTTGTGAAGGCTGAAGAGGCCTAGGTCCCTCAGTCTGTCCTCATAGGGCTTGTCCTGTAA
The DNA here is from genome assembly GCF_030867095.1 of Alligator mississippiensis. Taxonomy (NCBI): domain Eukaryota; kingdom Metazoa; phylum Chordata; order Crocodylia; family Alligatoridae; genus Alligator; species Alligator mississippiensis. The sequence goes on along the minus strand of NC_081824.1, from coordinate 123,103,200 downwards.
GCCCCTATCCATGTGAGTAGCCCTCCTCTGGACCCTCTCAATTCTATCAACATCGTTCTTGAAGTATGGTGCCCCAAACTGGGTGCAGTACTCCAACTGTGGTCTGAACAATGCCGCATAGAGGGGAATATCACCTCCTTGGATCTAATTGTCATGCATCTGCTGTTGCATGATAAAGTGCAGTTGGCTTTAATGATGATTTCATCACAGTGACAACTCATGTTCATCTTGGAGTCCACTATGACTCTGAGATCCCTTTCCACCTCTGTGCTGCTGAGAGGGTCACTTCCTAGCCAGTAGATGTGCTGGATATTTTTGCCCCCTAGGTGCAGCACTCTGCATTTGTCCTTGTTGTATTGCATCCTATTGTGTACTGCCCACTTTGCTAACCTGTCCAGGTCTGCTGCAATCATTCCCTACCCTCCGGAGTGTGCGCTTCACCCACAATTTAGTATCATCCACAGACTTGGACAGAGTACACTTCACACCCACATCCAAGTCACAGATGAAGATATTGAAGAGTACAGGTCCAAGGACCAAACTGTACGGGACCCTACTACCCACATCCTTCTAGGTCGATACCAACCCATCTACTACCACTCTCTGGGTGTGACTGCTAAGCCAATTTGCCACACACCGGACTGTGTAAACATCTATGTCACAGCTTCTTACTTTTGTCATAACCCAATGATTTTTAGTGCCTTGGCACATTGGAATTTTCCCGCCACATGGAGCTTTCTTTGCATGGTGGATTTCTCAGCTGCAGAGAGAAAACCCCAGTGCAAAAGAGTTCCCGCCACACGTATACAAATTTGTGTCCCACTATTGGTCAATTCTAAATGATTTCTACCTGGCGGCTAGCGATTGGTTTGCTAGCCGTATAAAAGGCTAGAGCAGCTTCCGCCCAAGTTGGAGGAGGACCCCTCAACCATCTTGTGGGGAACTCTAAGTGTGCTGTGGAGCCTAGCAAACTCCGCGTGTGTTTTGGAGGAGGACTTAGGGACCTGATCAGACTCTAACCACTCCCCATCATCGTGGAAATATTGACATACCCCCGTGTGAAGCGCTCGTGGAGTCGTACATCGACGACTCATCTCGGTTCGGTTTGAAGAGAGATCTCACCCCTGTGTGTTTGTGTGCAACTGCAATTCAAGCAAGTTTTCTTCCTGCACTGTGACCATTGGCAGTGTAAGTAAAGCTTTCTTTATACAACCAATACGCTTCTGTGCCTAACTCTATTCCATCATGGAAAAACCCCACCTGACGGTCCGGGCTACTGGCCATAGCCTTAGACCGCCCTCAGTCCCGACAACTTTATTTATGACACTAGGATGAGATACTGTATCAAATGCCTTGCTAAAATCCAAGAAAATGACATTTACCTCTACTCCTGCATACAAGCATTTTGTGACCCTGTCATAAAATGAAACCAGATTGGTCAGGCATGATCTGCCTGCTACGAATCCATGCTGGTTGCCCTGCTGCATTATTTTTCCCACTGGACTCCCACAGATATGATCCTTCATGATCTTTTCAAAGACCTTTCTAAGGATGGAGGTAAAACTGACTGGCCTATAATTACTCAGAATCTCCTTCCTCCTCTTCTTGAAAATAGGGACCACATTGGCCCTTTTCCACTCCTCCGAGACCTGACCTGAGTGCCATGAGCACTCAAGAAGCCGTGCCAGTGGTTTTGCTATGACACCAACCAATTCCTTCAGTACCCTAAGATGCAGCTCATCCGGGTCTGCTGACTTAAACACATCCAGTCCATCCAAGTGACTCTGCACCAAGTCAGCCCCTGTCTGTCACTTATTGCTCCTTCTTGTTCAGTAGGGGTCCTATGCTGCCCTGCACCTTCCTTTTACTCCCTACATACCTAGAAAAAGATTGTTTGTTGTCTTTATTTTGTGTTGGCAGCCTCAGCTCTGTAGTTGCTTTGGCCTTTCTAGCTGCCTCCCTGCAAGTGTGGGCCAAGTAAGTATACTTTTCCTTGGTAGCTTTTCCCTGCTTCCACTGCCTGTCTGCCTTCTTTTTTGCCCTTAGGCTCCCCTGAATTTCCCTGTTTAGCCAAGGAAGTTTTTTGGCTGCTTTCCTCCTTTTCATTTGTACTGGGATCGTCTCACTTTGTGCCCGAAGGATTGCTTCCTTTAGGAATGACCACCCTTCCTGGACTCCCATCTTGCCAATATTCTTTTCCTGCAGTGCATCATTGACTAGACTCCTGAGCACACTGAAGTTAGCCTTCCTAAAGTCAAGCACTTTCACCCTGCTAGTTATCTTACCCACCCTATGCCATATGTTGAGTTTAATTGATTGGTGGTCACTAACCTCAAGGAGCACCCGTGCTGCACCAGTGAGGGGAGCATTGGTTATGCAGACTGCCCAGTGGGGGGCTGTAGTCCTTGATGAGATGTGCAGTGCTGGCCAGAGCCATGCCCCGCTGGGCACCTGTGCTGGGCATGAGCACCCTGAGTGTCCCCACCTGCTGCTGCTGCTATTGCCTGCCACGGCTGCGCGCCATGTGGAGGAGTGTGGGGGTCCCTGCACTGCCCATCCTCCCTTGCACCCATATGCTGCCCACCTGAGGTCTGCACTACCACTGCCCCCTGGGCATGGGCTCCACACTACCACTAGTTCTAGCTCCACACTGTGCACTCCTGCCCAGCTGCAGCTCCACCCCCTCTGCTTCCCTACCTGCTGCCCAGAGCAAGCGGGAGGCCAGGGAAGCAGAACAGGTCCCTGGGATCTGCAGCAGCCCCACCTAGAAGCTGCCTGTTGGCTGGCTGGGCTCTTCTGCATGTGAGGGTGGGAGCAAGGCACAATAACCCTATTTGTTTGGGGGGGATGTACATGTGGGTGCCTCATTCCCACCTTCATAGGCAAAAAGGCAGGGTGGGGTGCAAGTATTTGTGGGGTGCTGCGGGCCAGAGGAAAGTGCTTGGTGGGCCGGGTGTGGCCCATGGGCTGTATTTTGCCCGTTCCTGCCTTAGGCATAGTTTGCAAACCCCCAGGGGTTCATGGATAAAAGGTTAAAAACCACTGTCTTAGTGTGCACTAACTTGAATACATCGAAACATCCCAAAGATTTGCAACTGTTACAAGTGAACCTGCAACAAGGCCACCAGTTGCTCTTTTACTTTCCCCACACCCTATTCAAATCTAATCATCAGTGAAGTTGCAGTGAGGTGTCCCCATTGCAACTGAGCTTCCTCTTGAGTCAAAAAGTAAGTAATTTCCTTAACTGTCATATATTTATTGCATTTTCAAGAAATTACATTTTTTGTTCTTGACACTGCAGTTTGGAGTTTGAAGGCATGTTTTTACTTTTCCTGTCTGCTACTAGACGGTATATCTTCTTGCTCATGGACAGAGGTGTTCAAGAAAATGCTCAAGTAAACTGAGAGTCAATAATCAGCATGCATGCCATTAGTCAGTCTCCTTGTTCAAGAATAACTCCCACTAGACACTTATCTAGCCAAACATTTAACTATTCAAATAAATATTTAATGAACCAACAGTTTTCTTCTGCATTGGTGTAAGTTTTACTTTACAAGCCAAAGGACCCGTTAAAGGAGCCAAGTAGCCTGAATCAGAATAACCACTTTGCCAGTAAATGGCACACTGTTTGTTTGGATTGGCAGAAGCACTAAGGAGCACACCAGCTGTGAGTCACTGCTTTGCTCTAAGCAGCGGGTTTGCAGGACAATTAAAGAAAAATAAAGGCAGATAACTTGGGTTGGGAGTAATAAGAAAAGGGGGGAAATACTGAAGAAATCTGAGAAAAGTCCAAATGAGCTCCCCTATGTAGTTTTAAACTATGTAAACTTGGCACCTCAATGTAAGCAAATAACAGACTGCTCCAGAGTCTACTCAACAGAAGGGGTATGTGAACCTGAATGAGGACAAAGACTCAAGACAACCTGTTACTGTCAGTCATCTCATGTTAGATTTTAATTCTACATTATCTACAGAAGGAAAAGCAACAGCTTGCCAGTCCAAGACTATTGGTAGCTTAGTGAAAAAATAAGGTTTAGATGGAAACTGCAATTACATTAGTACCCAGCTGCTGCTGGAAATGCAAGGAGTCAAGAAAATTGAGAAGTTGGAGATGGAAAGGTCTGTTGGCTCATCTAATCCATCCTGTGGCCAGGCCAAGCCAGATCATTCCTTGTTAAGCATTTTCTAGTGATGGATCTAGCCTAGGTTTAAATCCTTTCTTAGGGTGAAATCTTAGCTGCAAGCTGTCACCTATGAAGACTTATGCCTTTCTAAACAGTTAGTCTGAGGTGACACCCTGTCCTACCTTCTTTTTAGAAAGTGACAGTTGTGGAGGGACAACTTTTTAAAAACATTTTAATTAACTGCATTTGGGATTCCAGGGCCAGGTCTTACCTATTGAAAGCAACAGGAAGAAACAGGGATAGATCTGCAATCACAGCAACTGTAGGATGGACCTGTAAGACAGTCGTATCTCATAAGGCAACTACTCATTATGGAACAAGTGGTAGAGGCATGAGGTTGCTGAAAGCATGGAAGAGGTATGTCTCCTTCCTCTGCTCAAGCAATGGTTCACAGCGATGTAGCTGAGAAGTCACCTACAACGCATAAGATTATCCTTTGAAAGGTATATCACTATAATGGAAGCAGAAGCATAGTAGCAACGGCAGCAGGAAGAGGCAACTTTTCTCTAATTGCATCTCATTACTCCTAATTACTTACCTATGTATCACCTTAATTAATTATTGTGCTTAAACCATCTAAAAATAGTTGTCTGATCATTGCAAAATCAAAGTATTCAGAGTTGGCTCTTTTAATCTTTCCTCTTTGTGTAAATTGTTCCCTTAAGACCTCGTATATTTATTATAATTGCCTGAGCTTCCTTTAGTTTTGTTATACCCTTCTGGTGTGGAAGTACTTCAAAATGAATGCAATAATCCAAATGCACTTACAACAAACTGATGCCAGATCTGTGTTATAATTAATGTGCACCATCAGCTGATGGGTTGCAGACATTTATTTCATCTGGACTTCGAAGGGATCTAGGTGGTTTGAGGTGTAGCTTGTTGTATGGGTGTGTTAGTATTTGGATTTGTATCTATGTTTGGTGCCAAGGCTGAGCTGATTGCATTAGCTCTTGGTTTTTATAATTTTAAATAATTGGCTAAATGCTCAGAGCCTTCATGTAGGAGTTTTTAATTTATTTTGGACCAAAATAAGATAAATTAATGTGGGGGAATTTCCATGAAGAGATCTACAGAGATTTTTCCTCTCCTAGACTCCCTCCCCTGTATTTTCCTGAGGGATGATTCCATCTGTGGTATGTCTGTGTTTTATCCTGTTGCAAAGTATTAGCAAAAATAATTTTAAAAAATTAGACATTTTTCACCATTCCCTAAATGCCTTTGTACTGTAATTATCTTACTATTTAGCATTGGCCAAAAGACTTTGCTGAATAGCAATTTGCGTTATATTGCCCTTGTGCCCTCTTTATCAAGCTACCAGACATGAATTCACACATTATCCTGGCCATAGAGAGGGGAAATACATAAATAATAAAAAAAGATACACAGGATGTGGTCTAATATTTAGTTGAAACATTCCCCAGAAATGTATCATACAGTGTGGGTCGTCATTCTTTTTATTGTTTCTACCTACTTGAGCATGTTGCCATCTTCCTTTCTCCTTCCAACTTAGTTAAGCCCTGGGATCTTCTTGTATGCAGAAGGGTCTATTGATTAGGACTAAGTACAGGTGTTTAATTTAAAATGTTCAGCTGCCAAACTTTCCATGTGCATAATAAAGGAAATCTGTGGCATGTTGTCTGCTCTGAAACTTGGACCTAAGCCTAGGGGCTGCCTATCCTTGCAGTTCCCCTGCAGTGGGACCTGGACCTGAGGTGGCCTAACCTGGTGGGCTGGTGGACCATCTCTTCCCCACCCCCTCTGCCTTCTGAGTGCGCCTGTGCTCCTCTGGGACTGGCCTGGAACCTTTTTGGGGCCCTGCATCTATGCTGGTGACCACCAGTGGCTAGGCCAGCAAGTTGGCCCTGGAAGGTAGGAGTCAATGCTAGCCCTGGTAGCAGGTCTCGGGCAGCCTGGTTCCCCTCCCTTCCCATATTGCTGCTTTCCAGAGTGGGCCCCACTGGATATGTTCCTGGCTCTTGGACCATTGGTTAGCAGCTCCCATGTGCCAGATGTCCTGTTCAGGGCCCCCTCACCCTGCAGCATTTCCCCATCAATGCATGGTGTGGTGTTCCCCCACAGCTGCCACCCAGGACCTTCCCTGAGGGACTCCTAGGCATGTTGCCCCAGGGAGAAGTCCATAGAGCAGGGCTCTTCATGTTGTGGGAGGGTTGGTGGCAGCCTGCTCCACCACTCCTGCCTAGAAGGGCAATGGCATTCAGGGGTGTCTGGCTAGATCCCAAGAAGTCTTTAACACTGTGCAGCTCTGTAGCTCCATAGCAGCAAGGGGGGCCTCCCTCAAACAGCAGGTGTCTATCTGGGGACCCCATTCTTGGACCTTTGCAGTGCCTGAATGGCTCATTCAAGTGCCACATGGCATGGGTAAAAGCAGTTGTCAGCCATTCCATTCCAACTGTCCACACCGAGGTCCTCTTTGTTCCTCATTTCACCAGCGCCATCTACACACGTGCTTCTAGCTGACCATCTTGGATCCAGCATCTTGGGCTCCACAACCAGGCCTCCTGCACCCAGTAGTGGAGTCTGCATTCAAAGGAGACACCCAGGGACCTGTCACAACCCAAAGTTGTGATTTTTTGTTTGTGTGTGCTTCGGCACTGCTAAATTATTTTTCCTGCTAAATTGCAGCTTCCTTGCACTGTGGAGTTTTCTGCTGCAGAAGAGAACCCCGGTGCAACGGAGGATTTCCCGCCAATTTGAAGCTTTCTTTGCATGGTGCATTTCTTTTGCATCCAAGAAATGCATGGTGCAAGGAGTTCCCGCCATTTGTATGAAGATTCGTGCCACATTATTGGCCAATTCTAATACATGCACACGTGGCAGCTAGCAATTGGCTTGCTAGCCGTATAAAGGGCTTGGGTGGTTTCCGCCCAAGTCGGAGAGAGAGCAATTGGAGTTCGAGGGGGAGAGCGTGAAGATCTCTAAGCGCTACGGATCCTTTCGGACCCAACGCTTTTCTTAAAAGGCAATAGAGGTCTGATAACCGAACCCGTGGAGCTTCAACAACTCTGGGGAAAAGAACGAACAGCCTCTAGCCTCTCCCCATCGCCGATAAATTCCTAGATGTATCCCTTCCTGCATCTTAAAGATACGAACCCACGGAGCTTTAACAACTCCGTGGGAGAGAACCGAACCGAACCCACGGAGCTTCAGCAACTCCAGGGGAGAAAAACTACCGAACCCGCGGAGTTTCAACCACTCCGGGGCTAGAACGAATTTGTCGTAGTCCTCTAACGAGGATTTAAGTGCAGCTGAACCTGGAAACTGTCCAGCCTACACCACGACCATCTTTGGTGTAAGTAAATAATCTTTAAATCAACCACTACACGTCCGTGACTAATTCTAGCTCGCCCCTGGTCTTCTGTGGCCCCGCGTGCCCGGGCTGCTGGCCACAGCCTGCATGCGCAAAGATGGGCCCGGCTCGCCCCCGGCCCACTCAGGACCTATGGTGAATCCCCTGTTCAGATCCTCTCTCCTGCCCAAGGCTGGAAGCCTGCAGCAGCTCACAACCCGGCACTGACTGGCATAAAATGCCTGCATTCCACCTCCCAGCTGGGAAAACCCGGACACCTGGGTTCGATCTCCCTGGTGTGGGAACTGGGAGGGCTGGGAACTGAAGCATCTGAACCCGGAGGGATCAGCCTTTTCTGGTTCTCTTGGCGGAGGGGGAGGGAGGGATCAGGTAGGTGGAGGGCGGGTTGCTAGGGAGAATTCCTATTTTCTACTGCACCTTACCTGCAGTGCAGAGTTCATAAGTAGAAACTCTTCCACTCAGCGCTGGGAGATGCACCAGCAAAAATCCCCAGTTGTGCCTGTTGGTTATATCTTCACTGTGGGGCTCAACAAAAGCTTTCAGTGTCTTTCGGAGTCTGTTTGGGTGCCATTTTGCATAAAGTGGTTCCACATCAACATGCTGACTTCTCTCCAAAAAGCAATGCAACCTTGAGGGATAGGGGGGTCAGTTAAAAATTACCCAGATTTATGGCCCCACTCAATGTAACACAGATAAGCCCCCAACAACAGTAGGGGGAACCAGTCTTGGCTCCTCTCCTTCATTCCAGGCCAGTGGCACAAGGGATGAGCGTGGGTGTTTGAGAGCACAAAGTCAGTGGGGAGTATCAATAAATGAGAATCATCACGCGTGTACATAGGCAATTGTCAAGCGAAAACCATGCTGAATATCAGACTAGGCAATTATATCCTTCTGTATGAGTATACCCAAGCTACCAAGGAGTCACATTAGACCATTCCCTCACCTATAAACACCACATTCAGAAGGTCAGCAGTAAAGTCCTGCATGGGTGGCTGCCTTAAGATGTTTAGCCAGCACAACATGGTGTGCCAACTTCAAAGTGCTCAGAATCACTGTACATGCAATGATGTATGCCTCAGCAGCTTATTGTGCTCCTGTATGGTCCAGAAGTTGTTGCACTAAAAAGCTTGACAGCGCAGAGACTCATAACAGGCTGTACAACTTACACACAAAGAGATGTATTCCATGCATTCATTAGACCAGGAGACATAAGAAAACAGACCCTATCCATTCCCCTGCTGCCAGGTTTCTGGGCAAGTGGACAACCCAGCAAGCCAGGTACTGTGGCCTTGTGTGTTGTGCTAAATTTAGATGGGGGTGGGGCATGAATGGAAATGAAATGATCATTCATACTAAACCAGTCTGAAATCTGTTCTTACAGCATTTTATACCAACACCAAACGAGTCCCCCATTAGGTCGACCTTACAGAGAAGCATGGGTCAAGCTGAACAGACTAGGATCTGGATACAAATGGTTCAAAACAACACTGTACAAGATTAACATCGTAGACAGCTGGGTTGCACCAGTTTAAGTCCAATCTGTTTTACCAGCTTCCCAAGGGGCTTCCTACTAAGAACATTTTCAACTATGGTTTATTCGAGAGCATGAAATGAGTCTGCGTACTGGACATCTGCCACTTTACTGTTGTGACATTTTGTACATCATCTCCTTAGCTACCAACCTAGCCCCTAACCTGCCTGGAGGGAAAAGTGGGGGAGGGAGGGAAGCTCTAACCCACTTAGGCCATTCTGTTGGAAAGAAAATACTTCTTGCTACTGCCAAAGAACTGGTGATTAGCACAAGTGTTGTTTGGAAAATTATAACACCAAATTAGAGAACCATTGCTGATCACTGGAGAGTGAAGTCCTGACTGAAAGGAACAGGGTATAAATACTGCTCCCCCAAACTTGATGTCCATAGGTGAAGTGCTTCCTGTGCCACTTGCTAAACCATTCCCTTTCCCTTAACCATTAACTTGTAGCTAAACCATTCCATTTCCCTTATCCTTCTCTCTCCTTCTGCCTCCAGAACGTTTTAAAGTCTCCAAGAGAGATCTTGTTCATATAGTCCAACTTTCTGAATAACACTGTTATAGAATTTCATGCAATAATTCCTACATCAAGTCCATGACTTCTGGTGAGTTAGGGCATATATGTTCAATTTTGATTTAAAGACTTTAAGAGATGAAAAATTCACTGTGTATAGAATTTCACCTAGTTCCTATGCCAAGTCCATAATTCGTGGGTGAGATATAACATGCCTGTTAGGAATACATCCATTTTCAATTTAAAGACTTTAGTAGATCACACATTTTGCATTATTTCTAATCTGCATTTGTCTAGCACAGTAGTTCTCAGCCTCATTGGATGTGAGGCACCCCTCCATAACTTTTATGAATTGAGTTTCACCCAATTTCAAGAACGAAGTTATCTACTGTAGTGCTTACCTTTTTGCAGAGGAGTGGGGCAGTAGAGGTAAGGGATTGGCCAGTAGGGAAAAGCCTAAGCCTGCACTTACCTGTTAATCATGTCACACCTTGTAGCACCCTTCAAAGGATCTCCCCTCCCAGGGTCCTGTGGCACCCTTGTTGGGACTCACTGATCTAACATCAGCTCCAAGATATGTGATCTTGGATGTGTCTACATAGTGCCCTATGATGACGTTGTTACTGTGCCGTGCTTTAGTACTTCTAAAAGGAAGTACTAAAGCATGGTGCAGTAATCTCCCATACAACACCATGCTCATGGCACATGGTTAGTTTTAGCCACTACTTCACTGTAACGGTGCACTAAAATGGGAGAGTGCACTGCTATGGAGAAGTAGCTGCCAATCACATATAGACTTACGTGATCATTACATCACCGTAGTGTGTTGTATGGCGACATAGTGTGTCGCTATGGTGGCATAGGGTGACGTGTAGATGTACCCCTTGTTATGCTTTTAGAGAGTCTGTTGCTTTTTTTCTAATTATCAGGTAAATTCATATATTGCTTGTATTCCCTTCAGCCACTAATTTTGCATTGAGTATTGTTGACAATATTTGTAAAAAGAACTTGCTTCTTTTCTTCAGTTTTATCCAAGACTATCACACAAGTGTTCCACGCAGTTGCTAAATAACAGTGAACGCTGGTTCTGTTTCACTGGTGAGTTTTGCCATAATTTGCTTTAATAATTCCTTTGCCATAATTTGTAGAGGATTAATTGAGAAAAATACTAAATGCAAAGTCTTATCTTAATGATTTGTTCAGTATTTTTCAGTCACAGGCTGGCAAAATATTAAACAGAGAAATAATATGTATAATGGTATTTTCTGGTCTACTAATTCTAGCAATGCAGAAGAACTCTGGAATGGATTAACTAGACACATGAAGATTCCCCCTGTGTAATGGAAAACCTGAAGAGGCCTAACCATTGTTCCACCCCTTCCTTGCTAGATTGGAAAATAGTGTGTGGCTGAGGTGTGATTCCCAACTCCCACAATGGCTTCAGAACTGCCTCTTCTTCCCTAATCCAGCTCAGTTTGTTAAGAGACATAAGGGAACAGACATTGTTTACTGCAGCATGCTTTGTTAGCTGTTCAATACTATGGGGAGACATATTATTCTCTTCAATTTGCAGTTGTTATTTTTCCCCACATGCATTCTTAATCCCTGCTTTATACAAAGGTGCAATACACATGCTTTACAAAAGGTTATTTTGCATAAATTGCAAGTTCAAAAGCTGTGATCATTTTGCAATCCTCACATGGTAAAGAGTGGAATTAGCCCCAAGACTGAAACATAATCTTGGGAAAGAGAGGAATAATAGATGGGAATATTATTTTTTGTCTGGCAAGCAAAAGCAAAGATCTTATGGCAAAAAATCCTACTTATAAGCTATACATTGTTCTTAGAGTTTATTGATGCCAGAACAAAGATAGGATATCTACCTTCCTTGCTGTAATAGTTCATGAAAGAAAGAAAAAAAAGAAAGAAAGAAATAGAAAAGATCCAATAAGCCAGCAAATAAAGTAGTTATGGACTCCTCTGCACTATATTGGGAACTTTTAAACCTGCAGGAATGGTTGATGATTGAGCAAATTTGAAATAAAATACTTTAAACATAAAAGTAAAAGGAAAATAAATGCCAGAAATATGGGATAGGAAATTACAAATCAAATAATTCAGTTTAACAGGAATTAATGCTAACATGAAATGTGCCTTTTATTTAACACTGCCATGCTGCCTTGGCAACTAACTTGGAGAAATCATTGAACAGTTGCATTATTTGTGGCAGTAAAATGTTATGAGCAAATTCAACTTATAGCTTTCCATATGCTGAGAAAATTAGTTTAGCATTTCCATATGGAAGGGGCTCTTTCACTGCAGCATAAGGTTGTTCCCTGTATAGTCCTTTCCACAGATTGTTAGGAAGAGAGTGCAGGAGTAGGATTGATATGAAGTGTATTCATTTAACAAGACACAGGTTCAAAATGGTTACCTGAAGCTAATACATGATTGTTCCAGTGTCCAAACATCAACTACACTTCATCAAATGGTCATTTTTCTAAGAGAAATAGTCAACATGGTTTCTAGTAAGAAAGCAATGTACTATACAAATGTTTGGAAGTCCTGTTAGGACTAGAGGCCCATCAAATGGAGATACCACATGAAGTAGGTTTTACTAGTTAGCTGTATGTCAACATTGGATATAGTTCTCTTTGTCTTAGACTTATAGGAGGAACCTCAAGGGTTATTTAATCTAACTTCTGGCACAAATGTTTCTACACTATCTATCGTGGCTACCTATATAGTCTCTACTTGAAAACCTCCAAGGAAGGAAGTTTCACAACATCTTTCAAGAGCTTGTTCCATTGTCTTATTGCTTCTACAGTTAAAAGGTTTCTCCTGAGACTTCCTCTAGGTTTGCTTTTCTAAAATTTATATCCACGGCCACTTAATTGCCCTTGTCTTATTAATGAGACACAAGAGGAAACAGTAGGAGAAAAAGGAAAACAGTGATCAATGCAGACCTAAATTAGGCCAAAAATGGAATTCCATTTTAAATAATTTTGGGTGGGAACCAACTTTTTCCTCTTGTGGGCAAATTTTGGAATTTCATTTTCTTCTATTCTGAATGAGAGCAAAAGCAAGAAATTGGAATTTCCAAGTGGAGTTCTGAAAAAAAGTTGTTCTCAATAAAATTAATAAATGCATAAAAGCCAAACATGCTCTTTAAACTTAGACACGTTTAAAGTGTTATATTGCATAATATAAGATAAAAAATTGAAAGTAATCTTGAAGTGGAAATTTAAAACACTTCTGTTTGTGTGGATACCAGGGTGTTGATCTGCAGAATCTGAGCTTGTATTCTGAGGATAGAATTTTTGAAGCCTCCCATGGGAAGAAGGCACCCAAATCCCTGAGATAAATGTGCAAATGTCAATTCAAATGTCTTTTTAGACTGGTTTCATAAGGAAACATGAGAAGAAAATACACATCCCTGGCTCTTATTATGTCTAACAGAAAATAATGTGTTTTTAACAAGCTCTATTAAGCACCATCGACTTAGAAGTCACACCTCTGTGTGCAATATTTGCCATTAATATTACTGAATAGTAATGCCTAGGAGGAAACACCAGAAAAAATAATTTCCATGCTTTTCAGTTTAATTTATGCACTTAGCAGCTATAAAGTTAGTTTCCTTCTCAGCTCCTCAGTTTTTGCGGGTTCTTCATATAGAAAAAAAGGAGAAGAAAATAACATTTTCAGATAGGGAAATATTATTTTAAAACTGGACAGTAATTGTAAGATACTCATAAAAATAATTAAAGCTACTTTTAAGTCTTCCTAAATTAAATTTCAAATTGAAAGAATCTTTTAAATATTCTGTCCTTCATAAGGCAGTCTAGAAAATAATTTGGACTGGGATTCCTCTGGAATTTCCAAATATCATTCCTAGAGCTTTATGCAAAATAATCTAACCCTCTGTCTCCTCTGACTAAATAATTAGAGAGAATTGAGGTCAAATCAAGTCCCCACTGAAGTGAATTAAAATCTTTTCATTCACTTAATTGAAGAATCTTTCTCAAGTGAATTTAGTGCTTGTAACAATTGCCAACCTGAATGTATCAGAAACCAAATGGTCTCTCTATGGACTAAAAGCCATAGAGAAAACAAATAACCTGTTCCCCCACCCAATATGACTAAGCAGGTGTGAGTTGCAGCATGTTAATATGCAACTGATCATTCAGCTTCCTGATTGCATGTCTTTGTGGAGGTAGAGAGGGGCACTTATACTCCCAGCCATGTGGTTTGAAAACATTATCATCTTTCCACCCATTCATTCACTTGCCCCTGAATAGTGTCATGGGAAAAGTGTTACAACTTCACCAGAATTTTTGCTTTCCTTTTGTTTAACTGGTTTGAAGGTAAGATGGAAATTGAATTAGTGCATTTTCAGAAAGGGAGCTCCTGAAATGCCAGATAGTGACCATAAATCAAACAAACCATACAAATATTTTCCTGTCAAAGGGTGGATGCTGTATAGCTCTGTTATGCCAATTCCTGGGAGATGAAATGTTTCTTGTCCTATGATGTGTCTGAAAAAGTTCACCGGACAAAATGAATTTATTCCTTATTATTGCCATACAGCTCTACCTGTACTTGGACCCATTTATCACTAAGGCCTGGTTTAAAATGCTATTTTGTATTTTTCATGAAAATAATAAAATTAAGCAATTTTCATGAAAAATGTGATTTGCAATGAAATGCCATGATATGGCCGCTTGCTGGGGAACTCTTCCTGCTGGCTGCCTTAGGCAGAAAGCCCTGGTGCTCAGTAGAGGAGGGGCTGTCTGTTTCTCCTCGTGTATGTTGTGTTCTCTCCCCTCCACCCCTAACCCCTGGCACCCCAGTTTTCCTGCCCAGAGGAATAAACAGCCCTTCCCCCACGTGGTGCCATGTCCATCTTCCAAGGCAGCCCCCATTCACCCCCAAATCTCCATGCCCCAGTTTTCTCACCTAGAGAACCAAACAGCCCTTCTCCTACCCATCCCCAAGCTTTCTCCTCCGCCTGTCTCTTTTGCCACCCCTTCTCCCCTCCTCTGGGCTGCTAGGCTTTTGCCACTGAATGGGGAATCCTTTCCCCAGCTGGCAGTAGCCAACTAATTGCACTGAAATACCATGATATGACTGCTTGCTGGAGAACTCCCTAGCAAGTGGCCATATCATGGCATTTTGTAGGAAATCACTTTTTTTTTTTTGAAAATCACTTACTTTCATGATTTCCCCCCAAAATGCTCAATTGTGACATAAATGGGCTCCTGCTTATAGATAAGAACTCCTAAATGTTTTTGCTTTCTACATCCAAATGTTAACAGTACGATTGCCAAGTGACACAACTGAAAGCTAGTTTTAGCCAAGATCAGAGCTTAGCCAAGATCAGGGATTGGCAATTTATAGCCGGCGGACCAGATCTGGCCCACCAAGCAATTTCATCCAGCTCCAAAAGTCTGGATATCAGCAGTATTTCAGGGGTGGGATAATTCAGTTGCATTACTGTGGCAGGTCACATGTGGCAGCAGAGAGAGGTAGCAGCAGCCAGATCAGAAGTGTCGACCTGTCTCGGACTGCGCTGCATTATTTTGGTCTGCTGCTCAAAAAAGGTTGCCAAGCCCTGGCCTAGATGATAAGATTTAACGTTTAATATCCTTGGTCTTGGCATTAAACAGTAATGCTTAGGTTTTTTGAAAATGTAACAATTTCTTGAACAAACAGATATAAACCAATTCCTGCTTTAAGAAGTTCATTTGTGACTGATTATTTGTTAAATCAGTCATCACACTGCAAGATGTTTTGTTTGATTCACTGTCATACGGTAATTGCATATTTGTAATTGGCCAGCTGGGATTCAACTTTACTCAGGAATCAAACAAAGCTAGTGCAAAAAAACATGTACTGATGATGCACTTCAAAATCTGTTTTCACCTAAAGATGTAATGCCATGAAAACAGGAGCCAAGGTTTGCATTTCATTTTTCTATAAAATATGACAAATAAGATGGAGATTGTATTTCTCTATCTTTGTTTGCATATTACAGGGGCGGATTATTAAAAGAAAAGTTTTATGAAATTTAAGAAGAGCTACATATATGCATTAGTGAAATTTCCTTTTTTCCATGCAGTGAACTTATCCTTTCTTTTATACCCACATATTGCAGTTATGAGTTTCAAGTGTCAAAAGTTGGCTTATTTAATTGGTCCAAATTGTTTTGTTTGGAGGGCAAAAATCATTACAAAATTAAGGATAGGTGATAATTCTTCATTCTAATAACTTTTGTTCTAGTGTTGTTCTGAAATGGTAGGGAAGCCCTTCCAAAAATCAAAATATCAAATAAAATCACCAAGATGCAGGGATAGCAATCGTAGTTTGTAGAATTTTAATGATCTTGAAAAACTGCCTCTGCAGCAATTTTTTAATTTGTAGTAAAATAACAAGCCATTGATATTAGGTATGGGCAAGTCTCAATTCATGGCTTTTAGCTTTTGCTAACTACTGTGGGTAGGGGTGCACCAATAACAATTTTCTTGGCTGATACCGATAGCCGATTATTAACCAGCCATATCGGCTGATACCGATCGGATAATTGATATTTAGTAATATAGCTTGCTGAACGAACTTTAGTTTATGCACCCCCTCTGCCATGTCTAAGCATGGGGATGCAAATACAGGAGACACAGCAGCACTTCAATGAGAGCAGCTCACAGAACAGCTCCAATTAAAGTGCTGCCCCTCCCCCACTCCCAGAGCACATGCAAAAGTGGCCCATGCCACTTGCAGCCCCTGGCCTTCAACCCCAGCCTGGGGGCAGCTGCCTGAGCCTGAGGCTCCCCAGGGCTGGGTGGTCCCTGGGCACTTGAAGTAGAGTGGCTCTTGGAGTCACTCTTCTTAAAGTGCTACCTGCCACTCCCAGAGCCTTCCTTCCCACTGGGGGAAGGACCCTGCTGCATGAAGCAGGGGGGATTGGCTGCCCTGGCCCCTGCCAGGCTCTGCCCTCAGCCCCTGGGGCACAAACCCTGAAGTACTGCAGGTTGAGTCATGCTGGGCTGGGTCAGGCCGGGCAACTCAGCTCTGCCCACCGTTTCCCTCTCCCATCACATCTCCAGCATTCAGCGCCTTTTACAGTGCCCGCCCTGGCCTTAGCCCACAGTCTGCTGCACCACATCAGCACTCAGGACACCGCAACAACTGCTCCCCTTCAGCCCAGCCTAGCCCACCAGTGAGGGGAGGGGGATTAATCCAGGGTCACCCTGGCTCATAGGAGGGAACCCAGGTGTTCAGGGGCCCGGCCATAATTCAATTATTGGAAAACATAATGGGCCAAATAAGATTATAGCTGATAACATTAATTTTCCTTTTACTGTTGCTGATCCGATACACAACTAATATATTGGTGCACCACTAACTGTGGGTTTTCAGGACATAAGACTGTCTAAGTTAAATATCATCTCTGAGCAAAGTTGTTGGAGCTTTGGTGAAGTGGAAACTAAAAAATAACACAAGATGCCCAGACCCTTTCTAAGATCTTCACAAGACCCATTATGTTATGTTACTGAATTTATGTTGTAGATCTACCATTGTTTGCTCCAGCTCTTCATTCCAGCCACTGTAACCTTTCAGCTGTCTACCTTTACTCATTCAAGTGGCCTTGCTGAAGTCAAGTGAGCTAGGGGTAGAGAATGAGACCTAGAATATGATAATCCCCAAGGAAAATAAGGATGTGGCAAACACTTAAATTGCAATGTCCTAAAAGAGAAGAGGGTCATACTGCAGAGCAGCTGATACAAAATAAATGTCTATATATCTGCTCTTTCTTGCTGGCAACTGAAAGCTAAAACAGGCCATCTTACTCCTGAGTGAAACAGGGTTAAGTAGCTCTTGTTTAACTTTTACCAGTATTTACCACAAGTCAAGAGCTAGAGGGGAAACAGTTACTCCATCAGCTGCACTACACTAAGCATGCATTCTACATTCACTCTCTCCTTATGCATGACAGAAAGTGAAAGAGATGTGAGGTTATAAGAAAAGCCAAACATGAACTGAGCTTCCAATTTTGGGAAAGTTCATGGAACAGAAGAATGAGTGGGGAACATTTTACATGGGACCTGATTTAAAGCCCACTGAAGTCAATGAGAATTCTCCATTGATTTCAGCAAGCTTTGTTTCAGATCTACAAACAGTACTGCTTCATAAATTACAAATATATTACATTGGAAAGAACAGCAGGCCCCATCTTGCTGGTATTATGTATAAAAGAGAAAAGTTTGTGTTGGAATTGGAACCATCTCTTCTGCACTTTTATATAAGAGCAGGGGCCCCCATACTCAGCAAGTAGGAGATGAAATTACAGCCCCTAACTGTGCTAGTCCAGTTTTTGTTTTCTGAATCTTAGGATTCATCATCACTAACTACAAATACAGCAAGGAGCTGTGACACTTTGTAATGCAATGATGCTGTTTGTTCCTAAGCTACACATCTGCTGCTTTGTTTTGCACCTCCATTATTACTGAATTGTTCTTGCTAGTGATATACCAGCCATAGGTGAATCAGGCTTGCTGAAAATATCTATATACCACTCAGGAATCATAGAAAAGTAGGGTTGAAAGGGACATCTGGGGATCGTCTAGCCCTGCTCAAGATTGGATTTTCCCTGCCTAAATCATCCTAGACAAATATTTGGCTAATGCAGGGGTGTCATCTCTGTCCTGCAGAGCCCTATCATCCAGCCAATGGTGTCTGCTAATGGGTTTGCATGCTGTATGTGACATGCTCAGATCAGCCTGTATGCCACGTGCCGCATATACCAGCCCCACATCTGTGCCCTGCAAGCAGCGTGTGGGACCAGTCCAGGACATGTGCTATATATGGCACCTGCAGTGGCCTGGCCCCATGTGCACAGGGCCAGTGCGTGGGCCCAGTCAGGTCTATGGATTTGCTCCACACCACTCATCTGGCCCATGGAGGCTATTGAGTTTGATACCCCTGCTCAAACCCATTCTTAAAACCTTTAGAAACAGGCCCTCACACCAACTGCCATGCATAAAGCCCAGAAATACCCTTTAATTTGCCACACGTAAAGCAGAGGGATGAGGGCATTGTCCATGTCCTGCCATTGTAAAGAGTATGCAATCACACCAAAATGTCAGGGGTGTGCACAAGTCATTGAAAATCCTAGTAATAGACAAAAAACAGCTATAGATACTTGAATACCCAAAGATACTGTGAGAACAGCATATGTTCACCATGTTGTAAGCTGCATGCCCCCAAATGTTTATATAGGTCTTGCTGGCTTATAGTCCACTGGCAGATTTAAACAATTTGAGTCTAAAGCTCTTACTTCTAAAGTGACGGCATAGGAAATAGTGATGGTCTGTTGGTACACACGCTCATCTACAAATACACACTTTTTTCTTGCTTTAGCCCCATTTCATTGAAATACAAACACTTTTGCTTCCAATTCTTCAGTGATGGATGTAATTTAACTGGCAGTTTTAAAACAGGGCCAGTCTACCATGTGCAGGGAAGAAGTCAGCAGGAGCAGACTCTTTATGAAAGACAGCTGAAAGCAGTTAACATAAATTTATTATATAGACAAAAGAGTGAGACAAGTATAAGCATGGAGAATGAAGAGGTGAAGCCTCCTCCGTCTCATGAAAGGGACGGCCAGAAGCAGGGGTATGGTAGTACTATTGCACTCCTACTTTTCATGGGGTGTTTGGCTGGAGCCCCTGCTTTCATGTGACTTTGGAGCCCAGGAAGCGAGTGCTGCCATGGCTGCTCATCCCCTCCTCTTCTCTGCTGCTGAATTCAGAGGGAGAGGGTGAGGGTGGGGAAGGGGGAACTGCAGCAGTGTTTACTTCCTGGGCTCCTGATCCATGTGAAAGTAGAGCCTTTGGCCAGACTCTGTCCCAATCAACTAATGAACTTAGAGCTCAGTGCTCAGGCGGTGAGCTCAGAGCTCACTGTGCATGTGCTTTACAGACAAAATCAGGAGCTGGGTGGTGGTGGGACAGAGGGGGACGGGACTGCACATTCCTTGCCCCATTCTAGACCAGGGCAGAAGCAGGATTTGTAGTAAATAGCCTGATCCCTCAAAATGGAAACACTTTACAAATATTTCCATCTGAACAACAACAATAACAACCAAATAAATGCATTTCCTTTGCCTGTGTTCAGAAGCCAGTTCAAGGAATATTCTTATTTTCCATGGAAATCAAGATTGCTGAGTCCAGATGTTCAGAACATCAAACAGAGGAATCCCCTGTCCACCCCCACAGTAAATTTCACATCCAGGAAATGTTTCATCATCAGCAGAAGTTTCTTTCAAAACAAACATCATTCACAGACATTCAGGCAAACAGCAGTCATAATAACAAAGGGGAAGTGATTGCTCATTCACTGCCACTGGAGGTCACCTAAAAGTTCGGGAGAAAAGTAAACGTATTTCCTTTGCCCTTGTTCAGGAACCAGCATAAGGAACATTCCCATTATTTTGCATGGAAACCAAGATCTTCAATTAGTGTCCAGGCTGTTTAAATTCCAAATATCAAACAGAGGAATTCCTTGTCCTTAAATACAGTAAATGTTTCAGGACCATTGGAGATTTCTTTCAAAACAAACATCCTCACTGACATAAAGGCAAATGTTGGCCAGAAGAACAATGGGTGAGCGATCAATCCTTTGCAAGATTTTTGAGTGAAAAATCATAATCTGAACACAGAACTCACAATTTTAAAGAGGCTTTGAAAAACAAAACAAGTAATAAATTAAGCAACAAAACCTTATTCAACAATGACATTCAAACTGACTTCAATGAGTATTTGCCAGGGTAAGGACTGTAGTGTTCATCTTTATGCAGTAACAGACAAATAATAATAATTAAACATAATAATAACCTGGCTTCTTTACTCATGCTATTGTTTGCACTGCCTTTGGGAAATAAGTATTCTGTTTTCCCCGTCATAATTTTAATCTGGCTACAAGAAACAGCAGGACATGCATTTGTTCTACCACTTCTGTGTTTCTATAAGGATAAAACATGTTTCTCCAATATGAATTGTGTTGCTGTACTTCAGTTCCTCTGCCAAAAACAGTCTTGCCGAAGCAGATCAGGTGATCTAATCTTCCAATCAAGAAAAAAAAAATCTTTCCATTACAGGGTGAAGTCCAAACAAAACAGAACAGACTTTCTGTCATCGTTGAGTCATAGTTCTCTGCCTAATGTCTGTTCAATCATTAAGGACTAGATTGCCTGCAAAGAACCTGGGGACTCACAAGCCAGCATCAAAATCCCTCCAGGAAGATAATACAAACCCCAGAGTGAGATGTTTAGGCTTCTTATGCAGCACATGAAAACAATTAGGAGTCTCAGAAAGGTGTTAAAAACATGTACTTGCTGGGTTGGGGAGCTGCCTAGAGCCAGCCAATAGGAGAATACTAAGCAATGTGCCTGACATGCTGCTGCACTCCAGAATGTAGGGTCCTAAATCCTTGGGGTCACTCCTTTCTTTTAAACACAGCCAGAAAAGATGGTAGTACTGGTGCACACCTTGTGTGTAGTAGCCTAGTGGAGAAAGTGCTTTGCTCATTCCATCCAGGAAGAGCACACACCAACTGCAGATGCTTCCTCAGCCTGATGAAAGGTTTTTAAACCCAAAAGCTTGCTAAGAAAAAAATCGTCCAAATATTTACTTGGTCTAATAAAAGCTATCAGATTTACCCAAAGAACCTTGTCTGCCTATGTCCTTAGACCAGCAGTTTCCAACTCTGTGTCACGACCCTAATCCTGGGGGCGATGCCAGCGGTGCCGCACAGAAAAGACAAGCCGCGCCGCATGGTTGGAGCTCTCCCGCCCCTGGCTGCTGCCACCACTGCACTCTGCTCCCAGCAGCGGGGCGCAGAAAAAAAAGTTGGGAACCACTGCCTTAGACCAACACGGCTACAATCTACACCGTTGCTTGTGGACTGGAGACAACTGCATTGAAAGCTGTCCTCAGCCTTAGGGGATTCAAACCCACAAGTCCCACTCCATAGGACAGTGCTATGGGGTAGACCAAGGGTCAGGATACCTTTCTGCTGAAACTATGCTAATGTACACAAAGTTTCTGGGGCCCTGAGGAATGAGGGAAAGATTAAATATGGGTTTGCTACTTACTGCATTGAGTTCTCTTTTGGGAGATGGAATTTGATCCCTGCTTCCAATATGGTTTCTTGATTTTTATCCAGGGCCTTTAATATAAAATGCATAAGCAGACCTGATAGCAGGCAACAGAAGCCGAGACTTCCTTTTTGAGCAGAGTAAGTTCTCTCTCACTCTCCCTCCCTCACTTTGCTTCTGCTCCCCTCAAACCTTCCCTTCTTTTTGCACAGGGGCCCAGCTGCTACATGACTCACGGAGAGTTCCCTTCTCCCACCTTGTCTCACTTCTAGCCTGCTAGATAGGTTTTCCTCCTGGTAGGTGGGAAATATGGGTTTGAACCCCTTTTGGTCAGAAGAGATCTGACTTTGAGCCTCTCTGTTCCTAGGTTAGCTCTAATCACCAAACTATAATCTAAGGTACGTTGTGTTACCTCCAGTTGTGTTTTAAAGTGAAAGCTACCACAACTGACTTTTGTGAGGGGCCTGATTCTGTCAGTATGGCAGAGGCACACACTAGCCACATTTACCAGTTGCCACTTGCTTTTGAGACAGTTCACTGCTAAGGTCTATAGCTGCTCTGTTATGAAAACTGCAACTTTGGTCACAAAATGCCTGCAAAAATGCTTTAATTTGGACACAACAGCATTTTCCAATGGAAAACTGTTTCACTGGAAGTTTTCTGGCCCTGCCAAGGACAAAGCAGATATGGAGGATGGTTTCAGAGCTGGAGTGCATAAATGAACAGCAATGGACTGTGGCTACTGGCTCTCTCAATAGAGTATGGAAGGAAAAAAGCAGGAAAACCTGGTTAAATGAAGCCTTGTCCCTGATTTCTTCAAGAAAAATGGTAAAAATGGTAGTTATAATCCTGCATGACACTGTCAATACAAGGCTGTTGTGCTTTCTGCCTGAATAATGAGTAGTTAATTTCTGAATCACAGCATGCGCCCACTCCCCAGGTAATCATCTGGCCAATACTGGAACAAACTAATGAGCCAGCTGATGGGTGATCTGATTCTGTTTGCTTAGATGAAAGCAAAGTAACAGAGGCTAGTCAATAATCAAATGTTAAGCAGTTTCTTCCTATTGCATCTTATCCTTGCAAAGGAGAAAATGCAGCAACCAGTGAGAGAAAGTGCTCTGTGTTCCTCTGTTTCCAGACACACACACACAGCCTTGTGTCCTACTTATTCATTCATATAGCATTGTTTTATTTTGTAATACTGTATAAGGGTTTACCAAATAAAAAGAGAGGCCTTCACACCTGATTTGAACCCAGCTGATAGTTGCACCCGTGCAAATCAAATGTTTTTTTTTTCTTTTTCTGGGTTTACAAATAGCAATATGACACTGCCCTCTCCTGGAAAGTTTTATCATTAGACCTAGGCCAGTGGTTTTCAACCTTTTTTCATTTCTGGACCTCTTTGGAAATTTTGAATGGAGGTGTGGAACCTTTGGATTGTAAGTGTGGGTATTCACATACTTTTGATTGATCATAGTCATCTTTCATGAACCCCTTAGATGTAGTCTGCAGACCCCCAGGGGTCCACAGACCACAGGTAGAAAACGACTGACCTAGACAAATGAAAAAAAGAAACCACCCTGGATTTTTGTTGTTGTTTTTTAACATTATTCTTACAGTGCTTGAAAATGGAAGGCTGTAACACAAAATATCGTAGGGAGTGAAAGAGCTAGCTAAACAGCAGTAGAGAACCCCAGGGTCCTGTTTCCTTTTCTGCTTCTCTCCAGTCTAATACTGAATCAGAAAAGAGTTCCTGAGAGGTCCAAGGTAAAGTAAGAAGCCAAAACTGAAATCAATTTTGGGGGAGGGAAGGCGTAGACTGTTAGTGATGGGGTGCCTCCCTGTGGAGATGCAGAGCTATTATCAGAAGCACCAACAGTTTCAAGCTCCTGTGTGAAGCGTCTGGTTTAAGACTGGGCAAGAACTTTGAGACTGCAGGCACAGCTGGAAAGGAAATTTCTGACTCTGTTTGTCAACCATATTTACTCTAAGTTTGAAGTGCTCTTTGGCTACATTTCTGGTAAAATTCGCTCACACATTTGAGATACTGAGTGCCCAGTTTAGCAGTTAAGCCAGGTTCATGCCTGATTTGTGATGCTCAAATATCCTTATGGTCCACTGCTACTGTCCTTCCTATTTGCTTTGTGAAGTAAATGATCACAACTCTCATCATTAGTCCTACTGCCTGTGTGCCAGACAAATACTGCTTCATATCCATGGACAAATAGTAAATCTTACCATACAGTACAGAAAACACATTAGTGCAGTACCTTAAAGGTGTATTGGAATTCAGCTGCCAGAAGTGGATGTATGTGCATGTGGGTGTGTGACACTTACGTTTTTTCTGTTTATATAATCAGTTCTAATTTATCAGTTCTAGCTATTTTCCTGCCTTTATTATTGTGGTGTCTAAGCTTATTCAACTGATTTCTCATCACAGGAGATATTGTATCTCCTTGAACAACCAGGATATTTTAGACTACCATTGTGGAAGGTATGGAAGCTCCTTCTCAAACTAATAAATTTCAGCCTTGACTGAAATCCAAGACTGAATGAAAGTAATGGTAGTAGTTTACAAACCCATGCAAATATACATTTCACCATAAACCAGTCCTCCATGTAATTCATTATCTGGATTCTCAGGGAGGATGCTTGAGAAGAAGATTCAAGAAATCTAGGAGTTAAAAAAAAAATCCTAACTAAGGGAATACTGAGAAGGGAAGGCCTTAATCCTGCAAAATATTCCAAAATGATCAGCAGTTGCATTTGTGTAAGGCACACTGGCCATGTCTACACAAGCCGCTGACTGTGCAGTAGCTCATTACTACTGAAAAGTAGCATTACATGGCAGGAAGTGTGATGTGATGTTACTGCGCAATAGTAATGAGCTACTGCACAGTCAGGATCACCTAACTTGTTCAGCAATGCTACTGCGCAGTAACTTTGATTACTGCACATTCAGTGTCTCGTGTAGACACAGCCACTGAAAACAGATGCAGGATCTACCCATAGATCAGTGCAGAAAGCCTAAGGGAGGAGTTGACTAGGGGTGGGTGAAACAGGATATATTTGATTTGGATTCAGCCTGAACTGGGGACAGTGATTTGATTCATTGAATCGGATTGCTGCCCCTGACTCAGTTCAGCCGAATCCGAAGATTCGATGCTGATTTGGAGAATCAGCAATTGGGCCATAGACACAGCTTTAAATGTCTTTTCTACATACCTTGAGGTACCAGGCATGGCTTGTGAACACTGTGATGGTGGGGCAGATGGAGTGTCCCACAGTAGTGCAGGGGGCCCCCCATGTGCTTGGTGGTGAACCCAGAAGTGGACTGGAAGTACTTTCGTTCCAATTCTGGGTCCATTGCTGAGCACTCTGGGGGCCCCCTGCATTCCCAGCTCGGCAATCAGCCATGGGGGGGACCCTGGGTGCCCCCCCAGACCCAGGAGGCACCAGTCGCTGAGCTAGGGGGCTGTGGGGAGGCCCCTCTGTGCACTCTCCAGTGGACCTGAAAGTGGATTGAAAGTGCTTCTGGTCCACTTCCGGGTCTGCTGCCGAGTGCCCTGGAGACCCTCCCGCGCTCCTGTGGGATGCTCCATCCACCCCACTACTGCAGTGTTGATGAGCTGCCTGGTACCTTGAGGTATGTAGAAACAACATTTAAAGTTGTGTCTATGTCCGAATCTCCAAATCCGAATCGATTTAGGGTTCCAATTCGATTTGGACAGATTAAAGGGTCTCCTGATTCGATTCGGATTTGGAGATTTGGCCACCGAATTGGGCTGAATCTCTGCCAAATTGAATCAGGGACCAAAGCTTCGCACAGCCCTAGAGTTGACCAAATTCACATGCATACATATACATGCTTCTCTACCTCTTGGTGACAAATACATTTTCTCCCCTGCTTTCTATCTACTGCATACAACTTGTTTGATGGTTTCCTAAAATAAAACCCCACAAAAAATCCAACAATTGTTAGAGCGTCATCAGAAAGAGAAATGCAGATACATTATATTCAAAAGGAGAATCTTGAATATAATGTAGGGCCACCATGTGTGTATTTTCATAACATGCTTTAGTTAAGAGTTGGCAAAATATTTAGCAGCACTTAGAGTATGGTTCATTGTAATGTTCCATTGATACCCTGTTAAAATGTTGTTGTTACAGCTAATGGCATTTTCTGCCTGCTGAAACAAATGGGAATAACTACCTTTGTATAAATCAGTTTTAAATGATCTAATTGTATTCCTGTTAAAGCATTGTGCCAACAGACAGTATATGTCTTTGTTCCCCTTTCGATATGCTGAGATAACTGTTAACACTAAATGAATGAACTACATATCTTTTAGATCATTCATTGGATCTGGCATTGAATTAATGACAACAAGAAAAACTGAATCCTGCAAAATACATTCTCCTCATGGTCTGGATAGAGTCTTGCATGTTTATTCCCCGAGTTTTGGCTAGGCATATTCCTGTCTCACATACTTAATAAACACAAGATTATTTTCCAGCATTCCACCAAATAAGTTTTCCAATTGAATTTTAACAAAGAAAAACCACTATTACAAGATTTTAATTATTTGGAACTCTAACAAAATGAAGGTTTATTCAAAAAATATTTCTTTCCACTTCAGGCAAACTGTTACATTAACTTCCACTGACTAGTATTTCAAAGTATGCTGTCATTTCCCCTCATATTAGTAAAAGATACAATTGCAGTAAATTGTTTCACAAGGTGTTTGGAAAAAAATATATACAAAATTATTCTTTATCTCTCCTCTTATGATGAAGCAGAAGTACACATTTTTGGAGCTAAAATATATATTGACATACTTAACCTCACAAATAAATAAATATGTACAAGGGAGGTTATTCTGTCAACAACAAAGAAAAAGGTTTACATTGCAAAAGTGAGAGTATTCAAGAACCTCAGACTGACATAGACAGTTTAAGACTACTACATGGTAGTAAAAAAAAAATAAAAAAAAATCTTAATTTAGCAAAAATATAGGTAACTGTACATTAATCTGATGGTTAGGTTACAGCTAGGCTTCTGCCAGGATACTTCTTTTACACTTTTCTTAACATTTACTGTACTATTGTGTTTAATTCCTCAGCTTTTCAGGAGCATATGCTTTTCCTTCTTTTCACTAGTGAACACCTTAATCAGGTAAAAATCTCACAGTAAGCGGCTATCTGAACACTATTATCTACAGTAGTTAGGCAGGTGGAATAATAAAATATAAGTTCTGTAAATGTTCATACATAAGCTTTGCCTAAATTCTTTTCCTTAATAAATGTATTTGACAGAATTAATCCCTGATATAACTACATCTGAAATCAATAGGTCTGAATTTAGTTTATACCATTACATGAATTATAATTGAGGTTTGCTCAGGTTATTTGTAGGGATGTTACAAACAGTGTTGCTGGACCCAATGTAATTAAAACACACTTCTCCTCTGCGATGATCAAGGTATTTGTGGCTCAGGTCGATATTATATTCGTGCAGTCACAGCATAAAATAATCTTTCCAAACAGAAACAGATGCAAAGTACACACACTATTATGAATCAAAGCCCCCAGTTACTGAGTGCCCCGCTGCTTATCACCAGATGTATATCACAGCAGAGGTTTGTAGAAATGTTTTGGTAAATATAATTGAATGAAAAGTGGTCAATTTTTTTGAAACTGAAAATTCTCATTTTCTGTTAAAAGAATATATATATTTTATTTCCTTTGAATACATGGGAAATGTCCTCTATTTTCTGACCACAGAGGCAACGCATAGGGCACCCTCCCCCCACCCAGTCGGCCATGGGGGAACCCCCCTCCGCTCACTGACTGACATGCCCCCTCTGACCAAGGTGGCAGCAGTTGCCCATGTCTGACCAAATTAGTTATTGCCATTTTAAAAGAAGTGTACAGTGACAGGTGTCACAGACGCTATGCAATAACTATGCAATTTCAATAACAGATATGGTATATTGATAGACATAAATGGTAACATAGAGCCAGGTGATAGGTTTATATAGCTCAGAAAAGTAGAGCCTTTTATGATCTTTGTCTTCTGTACCCATTCAGAATTAAATGCAGTTTTGCAAACAGTGCAATGACGTTGAATTCAGGTTATGTTGATTGATCATTGCATCTCAGATGATCTGTATCCGTATAACATTTAACCAACTGCTGCCAGAAGGAAGTGTGATAATACAGACTACACAAGTGCAATTGTGGAGCTCAATTTTGTAGTGTAACATACTGTAGCCTTTAGATGCTTTATACATTGCAATGTCATGTAACAACAGGTCTCTATGCACAACATGACTAAAATATAGGAAACACACAAGCTAACGTGTGGTTGAACATTTTTTTGATGTATTTTAACTGATATCCTTATAGCATCACTCATTTCACTTAGATTGTCTTTGTACATGCTGTTGTGTCTTTTGTTATACCTACCATGTACAAATATCTGGATTAGACCCATTTTAATTGGTGAAAATGGGTGTTCAGTGTAAGATTACACCAGCACAGTGGTAGAAAGGGGGCACATCTACACAAGACGCTACTGCACAGTGGTTACTTTTATTAGTGAGTGCTAAATAAATGTGCAGTAACTGGAGTTACTGCACAGTAGTGCCAGTGAACATCTTTTAAGTGACACTACTTCACAGTAGCTTAATAGTACTGTGCAGTAGCATATTGGCACTATTAGTGCTGTGATGCGTTACTACACAGTATTATTCTGCTACTGCACAGTCAGTGTCTCATGGAGACATGCCCAGTGAGATGTTGCCTTTTCACATGGAATGATGCATGTATGAATATCAAGGCATTTGACATTGTGTAAGCATGGGAATACCTCATTTAACAATTTTTTATCATTTCAAACCTCATTTGCATGTAGGCGGACTTAAATGTGGGGAGTTATCACCAACTTGCATACCCATATCAACAAGAAAATACTGCTACCCATTAATGTGATTGGTGTTTTTCTATACAGAAGGATGCAATTTGGTCCAGAAGGTCCAGAGTTTTCAGATTAGTATTCATATGCAAATCTGAATAATGTTTCCTTTGTATTATTAGGCCTGGAGGTTTATTTGGTAAGAGTAACTCTTTGAGACTGGAGTTAGGGTTTTCTTCACCTGTGAAAAGACACTGCAGCAGTGGATAGCCAAGCAGCAAGAGTTTAAGAAATACAGCGAGGAAAAATCCATGCTATTCATAGAGAAGAGATCATCAATTAAGAAAGCTGCACAGAAGAGCCTGTATGTTTTCCAGATTACTTCTTCTCTTCCTTCCAAAGGACTCAAGTCTTGCTTCAATTCAGTCTAAATTACTTGGAGTTGGATTTGTAACTCTTCTTTAGTCTTCTATATTCAAGTGTGATCTATCTATCTATCTATCTATCTATCTATCTATCTATCTATCTATCTATCTATCTATGTGTGTATATACATACATACATACATACACACACATAGAAGAGGGTGTGGAGGGGGAAGGGGAAGAATTCTTACTTTGTATAGGATCACACTTAAAATCTGCTGTCCTGGTAAAAGCTGCTGTCACGTTGGCTGGTACAGACTGGAAAACAGTTTTTATTTCATGCTGGAAAATGGTCAATGCTGAAACCATATTAGCAAAGACAACTAAGTCTTAATGGGGGAAGTCTTCTTGTATGGAATTGCTTAACAGAATGGCAGTGTAAGTAAGAAAAATAACTACATCTTCTTGCTCAGTCTCTAATTCCTCCATTGTTATGAATCTCCAGTCTCCTTTTTTCCCTCTTTCTTTGGTTCAGAAGTTCAGAAACCAGTTAGAACTTTGTGCTGTGGCTGAAGGTATCTGACATGATAATGTTTTTATAGAAGTTGTCAGAGTGAGCATTGCAGTACCCCTTGACCTTGTCAATAACCTGATGGACAGGGATGATTGATGTCTGTTCTCCATCCATTGGGGAAAATTTTGATGAGGGCTTCTCAATGAAAATATTATCTAGGGAGGGAAAAGAAAGGAAATTAATGCTTTTCAAACAGGCTTGTTATTTAGCAGATTAGGCACCTGCTAGCAATTCCCATCTGTACATTGATGTAATTCACTTTTTAGGTCAGTCACCCTGATGGGTTTTTTTTTCATGAAAGCCATTCAATTGCTTGTTATTACCTGTCTATGTGCTTTTCAATTATATATGCTATACACCAAATTCACATGTTCTAACCCACAGAAATTTGGCCCATCTCTCCAATCCTTTTCCAAATCCTCCTGCCTCTCTCTCATCCTATATTCTTCCAAATTCAGACACTGAATCTTATTGTGCCATGCTATATCAGTTTAGCTACTCATGCTCTAGAATTGGCATCAGTATTACTGTATTATAATAGAAGGGATGATTTGAATATTATTTTACAATCATTTGGGAAATGAACGAGTCAAACTATAAAACAGTAGGAACATGCTAGTGAGGAGAATGTAATAGGGTGAATAATAGAAATTAAAAAGTTATTAAATAATAACAAAATTAATAATAGTATGTAGGAAAATATAATTTACAAGTAAAACTCAAAGAGCAGGGTTTAAAACTGCCCTTAAATTTGCACCCACGTGACTTCCCAACATGTGAAGAATACAAACTAAGGAAACATTGGACTAGTGTGCAGTACTAAAAGGAGGAGGAAAACATGTTCATATTTCATGTGCTTTAAGCCAAGTATGAAATATAGAGGGAAAAAAGGAAATAAAATATCTTTGTCTTAATTTCTTCTTCAGGTTTCTAAAGTTCAGAACTCCTGAAGTTCCTGATGATGTTGGTAAAAATCTGATGACCAGATTGCATGTTATCATCATGAGATCCTTACCTGGTTTACCAGGGCAGTCAAAGAAGAGACGGCATGAAGTTCTAGCTAGTCTTTTATCTCCATTTTACATGAGGGAGCCAGCTAAACTTACTACTTAGCTATAAGGAAAAAATATTTTGCTTTTGCTAGGTGGATTTTCTTTTTCTACTTTCACCCACTAAAACTGGCTGCAAGAGACTCCTGAATTTCTTCACAACAGTCATCTTTATCTCACTAAACTTTCCTCATATAGCCTTCAGCTGAAAACTCTTTTTCAGATAGAAAAAGGAAATACCCACTTTGAAGGCTAACAGAATCACTGTTCTGAGTTTGGCCAGTAGGGAGAGCTCATGTAGTGAGCAATCATCTTTTCCCTTTTTCTCCAAATACATTGTTTTGATGAATTCCCTTTTCTCTTCCATTCTCATGAATAAGACTGGAAGTCATTCTTTTAACACAAATTGGATAGGACCCAACAAGAAGTGAGATAGCAAGATGAATAGTTTCATGAAGGAAAGCACCCTGAGCCATCTGTTTGATACATCTTTAAGTGAAAATGTGTAACAACTTTCAAATATTTACTTTGCAAAATGTATTTATTATTCTTAAACCTAGTATATTTTATCATTTTAAATGATGTATTTGCTATAAAATTATTTCTAGGAGAAATATATTGATTACCAAAGAAAACAAAATGGAAATGCAATTTTCAAAAAAAAATGTTTCATGATACCAGGGCATAGTGCTCATAAAAATTTGCTATATGAAATTCTGCTGTCATTGCACATAAAGAGAAATGGATTATAGAGAGGAAAATCAACAGCTTCAGTCATGGAAAAAAGAGCCAGGCTCAGGCATATCAGAATAATATTTCTTGAAAAGCAGGTGAAAATGTCCAATGAATTACAGCAAATAATTCTGCACCCTTCTGCAAACTGCTGGATACTGCACAGTCTCTCAGTTGTTTTACTCGCTAGCCAATGGTTTTAGAATTTGGAATGTTTCTCTTTATTTTATTTAAAATTTTAAAATGGAGTCTTGTTTCTTAGGGAAGGTTGTTTCCACAGTCCTCAAATCATTACACTTAGATTAAATGAGGCTCCATTAACAAGTCACATTTCCCAAATAAATGATTTTCTACCATGTTCCCATGACAAATAGGACTCTTTTTCTTGAGTTCAGTGGACTTTGGACTACATCTCATGGATGAAATCTTGGTCCTATTGAAGTTAATGAGAATTTTGCAGTTGACCTTAGTGCAACCAGGATTTTACCCCTTGTTTGCAACACCAGTGTAAAAGGTATTTCAGCCCTGAAAGTGACCAGTTATGGCCAGTCCCATGTCACAGCTGTGCCAGAAGACTCTGAAAATTCACAAGAATGATTTGTTTTGTGCATGTTATCAAACATTTACCTTGTGAACCTTACAACAAGGTTTCCAGGGGTATCTGAAAAACATTGTCCATCATACGGATGTAATTTATCTTTAATTGAAAGATATTTAAAACTAATGGCTAGGAGATTGCATTCTGCCAGGGTCACAGACTGTACTGAGAAACAGTATCTTACAGCTCCCAAAAATGGGGTAAGCATTAAGGCTGTGGCATGGTGCATTTTTCTAGAAGAGTTATCTTTCAAACACCCCATGCCCCAGGCAGAGCACAGACAGTCAGAGTTTGAAGAACACTTGCCCTCTGAATCACAGCAAGGCAGCATTGATGACCAAGATGTGTATAGTGAAAAACAAGCAGCGTTTCTGATCAGCAATAATCCTTTGTGCCAAGTAGGACTTCATGCAAGTGATACCCCTCCACCCTGTGCAGATCATGCATCCAACAGAAGCAATGCACACTTTACCTGGAGTTCTCCACCTCTGATGAGGAAATGCTCTTAGAAGACATTATCTATACCATAAACACATGAATGTCTGGGTCAATTCCAGAAAGCAACAACTATATTAACAACAGCTACCAACACATACATCTATTACACACACACACACACACACACGGACATATAGGTCACCCAAGATATCAAACTGAGCAGGACAGCCATGGTGGACGTTGGACCTTGAATCAAATAGGTCAGGGGTTTTCAACCTTTTTTAACAAGTGTACCTCTTCTGTCCCAAAGTTTCAGCTCATGTACCCCTTTATATTAAAATGATTTGGTGGAGCTGAGCATGTGTGCACACCCCTCCCCCAGCAGGTAAGTCTGTAGGGGAAGGGAAAAGGCCATGGGGTGGGGGAAGATTGAGGCCCCCTGTGGTGAGGGAGGGTGTGGGACACAGACAGGGACTGGGATGGATGGGGCCCCAGCTGGGCCAGGGTGTGAGACAATCAGATGGCTTATCCAGGAGGCTGGGGGGCTCCTGCTGCTGTGTGCACCCTGACAGAGGCCTGGGAGGCACGTACCCCCATCTGTGTGTGGGTTGGAGGTGGCTGCTGCTGCGTGCTGGGCTTTGCATGCCTCTGTAGCTGCCCTGGGAACAGTGTAACGCCACGTGCGTCCTGCTGCAGGGAGGGCAGGGGGTGTGGCAAAGCCCAGTGGTGGCAGGCATGTGGCGTTGTACTGCTCCTGGGGCAGTTGCAGTGGTGTGCAAAGGCCAGCATGCAAAAGCAGCTGCTTCCACCCCACGCACGTATGGGAGGTATGTGTCCCCCGGGCCTCCACCGGGGTGTGCATAGTAACAGGAACCTCCCCACCACCGTAATCCCTATGACTTTAAGTACCCCTAGGTGTATGCGTACCCCTGGTTGACAACCACTGA
Organism: Alligator mississippiensis; assembly: GCF_030867095.1. Classification (NCBI taxonomy): domain Eukaryota; kingdom Metazoa; phylum Chordata; order Crocodylia; family Alligatoridae; genus Alligator; species Alligator mississippiensis. The sequence goes on along the minus strand of NC_081824.1, from coordinate 123,069,866 downwards.
AATAGATCAAAGCTAACTTGTAACTTGAAGGTACTCCAGTTATATACTGAAGTTATATACTTGTAACTTGCCAACTTAGTGCCATAAAAGTTGGCTTCAAGGAGAAAATAGATATTGAAAAACTGCATCTACCCATAATCACTTTTGATTGTTGCTACTGAAAAGAAAGCATAATAGAATGTATATTTTAAAAAGGCACATGCAATTCAAAGAAAACAAATGAACAATAGCACTGAAAAATAAAAAAAAGGCATAGAATACTTTGATGTCCCCTGATGGATTACATCACCAGCTAGGATCCATTTTAGGAAATACCTTAAGCCTGTGCTTCAACTAATCCCTGTTTAGGTAAGCACTTAGCTTTTATTATAGGCTTAAGTATTTTTCCTGAATGAAGGTGCAAACCTGTGTCCAAGCTGCAGCTATGCCTTTGAAGTGTTTCAGTCTGATGAATTTAAACTCACAGAACTTCTACTCTGCTCTAGGGGTGCCTGGACACGTGATTAAATGAGTCTGCTGAAGTGTTCAGATTAGAATGCTCCAGGGTGTTGCAGCGTCGTGTATTCAGCGTCCCAAGATTCAAAATGGTGGCAGGGCCCTTTAACTAAAACTTGTCAAACATTCTCTAGTTAAAACACAGCACCCCTGCATCCATTTTGAAATGAGGAATGCTGAATATATGTGACACTGAGGCATTTTAATTAGAGTGGCTGTCCAGGAGCTGCTCTAATTAAAATGCCTCTTCTTCCCACCCTGGAGCACCTGTATAGACATAGAGTTTCAATTAAGAGATGGGTGGTTTTAAGTTACAGCTCTCCCAATTTCCAGTGGAACTGCCCCAAAATATGCAGTGTTATCATCTCATCTCTTGGGTTTCTGGCCACACTTCTTTCACAGATGGTCCCTTTAAATGGTGACAGTGGCAAATTTGCAGTGCTGTGATTCCACTTTAGCTTGAATTTCTACTAACAAGTGTTACAGCTCTGATTCAACTGGCAAAGTATATTAGACCTTATTAATTTTTTCAGTAGTAGTTTATATACTAGTTTTAAATTGTGAGTTGGCACTTGGGAATAATAAACTTGTTTGAATAATAATATTTTTATTTTTTCCTTTCTCTGGGCAAGACCCTTATGTCAGAACTGTTCATTTTCCTAATTATAAAGAGCTCCAATTATTAATAATGAGAGTTAAGCAAACAGTAGAATCTTGAATCCTGATCTGCAGCTAAGGCTCTAAGAAGAGAATTAAGCTTTAAGGTGAAAAAATGTATTAACTTCCTGGTTTAACAAGAGGATAATCTTTGACATGGTTTAGAGATATGAAGTTTTTCTTTACTTGTTTTGGGCTTTTGTTTGTTTGTTTTTTTTTGTTTCACATTTTTCTTCTTATTTTTTCTACCTGAATTTGATTATTGGGAACACTTCCCCCTCTTTTTAGTACATTCTATTTATTTTATTTTTAAGATTGCACTGCAGACATATTCAGGGGAGTGAAAATGTTTGGTCTCGACTGTGGGCTCTACACAAAGAGCTTAATTCACTGAAACATTTAAAAGTGTTTAACTTTGAGCATGCTTTTATCTTTAGGCATAAGTAACAAAGCAAAAATACTGGTGTAAAATTGCTGTACTGGGCACTCACTGCTCAGCTTCCTTAGCCTGAGCAGGACTTGTGAAGCAACAGTATGGCATACTGAATTGAGACTATGTTGTGGATGAATCAGAGAGAGGTGTACATGAGTGTCTCACACCTAAAATTTGGCAACTTTATAACATGATCTTCAGAGACCATGTGACCAGTCTGCTGAATTAACACTACAATAACAGTAAACTTACTGAAATAAATCAGAAGCTATGAAGCTTGATGGTTATTCTGGAACCTCTGTTTCCATAATAAAGATACTTGGAAACAAAAGTCACCTCATGACATTGTCCCAGGCTCATGGCATTATCACAGCTAACTGAAGGCAAGATATCATAGCTAAATTTGAAGTGCTAGGAGTCTGGTTGCCCACATGAGGATGATAAGGACACTGAAGGCCTGGAGAAACAGTTATGAATTGGACCCTAAGAATAAGTTTGTGGCCACAGAACTTCTTGGAGTGGCGCACTGAAGAATTCCTGAGCAGTGAAATTGCCTATTGTTGCTTGTTTCCACTGTGTTTAAGGAGAGAGGATTTTATAGGGTCTTTGTAAATGAAGTTTACACCAAGGAAACACATGAGTCATATAACCAATTTTTCCTCCTAATGGAAACAGTTCTGGAAGGCCCTGAATGTTGCTTAATTGCTTAGATTTAATTAAATGGGGCAACACCTATTTGTAACACTGGGAATCAGCCACAAAATTATATTCCACTTGAGTGAACCAAGTGCTAAGGCAGTATAAAAATATGAAGGTAAATCCTAGAACTATGCCACATCAAAATAACCAGAATTGAAGATTGGAGTATCAGAAAAGAAACCTGTCTTGCAAAAATGGGACAGCATTTTGGGTAGAATCCTATTTCGTATTACACTCCCAAATGGCCATTACCCTGTTGTGTATTTCTGCCAGTTATCCACAGTTTATGACCCTACTTTATGGCGGTCTGAAGTATAACAGTTTTCAAACCACTTGTACCGTTAAAATGTTCTAGTATCATTAAAATATTCTTAAAATAAACATATTTTTATGTCAGATGAATGGAATATAGAATGTACTTGTCATTGCACAATTTATATCTGATTAGCTGTGGAATAAATGTATGATATCTGTAAAAGGGTAAATAATTGTGTATATTTTGGGAAATCAGTATTAATATGCACATAGCTTTCATTTGTCTCATTATAAGTAAATATGTTATAGCTTAGTAGGTGACAGGTTGACCTGGGGACAGGCTAGGAAGTCTTCGTTTCTATTACTAATTCTGCCATTAGCAACTTGTGGGTGTGTCTACATGAAACACTTTACTGAGCAGTAGACTAACTGACTGTTCAGTAAAGCATCACCATCTACATGCGCACACCACTTACTGTGCTGTAAATGAGTCTACTACTCAGTTAGCTAATACTGATAAATACAGATAGTAAACTAACAGCGCAGTAGATAATGCACAGTAGCACACGTGGAAAGACTGACCAGGAGCAAATTTGCTCCCAGTCAGCCCCAGTACCAGTGGGCCACAGGGGACAGGGAACTCCCCTGGTCCTAGTGCTACTCAGCTCCCGGTCCCCTCCAGGATCTGGAAGCCAGGCAACACTGGCACAGGATAGCTCTCTGTCCCCCCAGTGTCCTGGCACTGCTCAGCTCCTGGCTCCCCACTTGCATAACCAAGTACTAAATGACTGCACAGTAACTGGCATTACTAAGCAATAGTATTCCTGCATGGCTTCTGGGTGATGCTAACTACGCAGTAGCTCCTAACTACTGCACAGTAGTGTCGCTTCACAGTTCATGCAACATGACACTACTGCACAGTACTAACAAGCTACTGCACACTATTAACATGCTACTGTGAAGTAAGTAGCTCATACAGACATGGTCAGCAAGTCTTTATAGAATTAACAGCATGTGTAGACATACCCTGTGTCATCTGGGGAATCTCTCACTTCTTTGTGCTTTGGTTTACGCAAGCCAGGACCAGCCTGGCATCAGAGGCACCCCAACTTAGGCATCCCAACATCTAAAATCCAGGGGTTGAAGTTCAGGTCAGTGATCTGATCTGACCAGGTTAGGGAACCCTATACTCTTTATGGGAATGCTTATTGCTTCTGAAGAAGCAGGTTCAGTTGACTGGACACCCTATACGGAGAGATGCATGATTCAGTTTGACTGGACACTCTATACAGGGAATGGATAAAAAGTCCTTAGTAAATGAATGCAGTCATAGTAAACAATAACACAAATTTAAAATGCTCAGTTCACCTCAGATAAGTAACATCTTTATGTATTACTTTCATATGGAAGTCACTGGCTTACCTAGGATGCCAAAAATAAATGTTCATTATTTGAAGCACCACATCTAAATAGGAACTTTGTGACATATCAGAAATAACTCACCTGTATGGCTGTTTCTTTTGAAGTATGTGTTCGAGGTGGATTTAGATTTGGATGTCAAGTAAGTTGAGTTGGAGGCAATAGAACTAGAGGATAAGGATTTCCCCAAATTGTCCGAACTTTTCTTTATAATATTTGTTGCTGTCTTGCTCCAGTCTGAAAATGAATAGACAGTTTTAAAACAATTCATTTCAGTTGGAACCAAGCTCCTATTTTTATCGGCTATTTAAATTTCAAGCATCAGATGCACTTTTTATATTACTTAAAACAGTTGCCTGCTTTGTTTCTTCTCTCATGGATTTGCTTTAGAAATAAGAGAAATATTTATATTTAAGAATGCTATATCCATAGTTGCTTTCTCTATTTTATAAGTCAGAGAGGTGTAGAGAGAGGTGGTTAGCTGTCTTAGTAGATTTGCACCTTATAGATTAGCAAAACCAGAGATGTATAGCATGAGCTTTTGTGAGCTCAAGCTCACTTCATCACCATCTGTTGAAGTGAGCTTGAGCTAACAAGCTCATATTTTGCTCATGTTGAGTAGATTTGGGTAGACTCAGGGTAGGTCCAAATCTGTCCTGAGTTCTTTATAGGTAAAGTTAAAACTGGTTCCAAAGGGTAGTAAAAATAATATTTTATATATTTATATGGTGGTTACACCAATGGTCTATAATCAGGATTTGAGGTCACATTATTGTAAGCATTGACTGTACATGCAAAAAATGAGATGTATTCTACTGTACAGGACTTACAATTTGTGAGAGACATCAGGTGGGTACAACAAATACATGCAGGACTACTGAGTTACTCTAGTTTACCTGGTTGGTTCAAGGTCCTGATCTGCATTTCTTAGCTTACAAAACTCCACTTACAATCACACCCTTGTTTTTTATAACTACAACACAACAGTGCAACAGTGCACATATGTTTATAAACATATATGGTGATAGATCCTCATCCCTCAATAATTTTGTGTCTTCTACTGGGAGATCTATGCTATCAGGGCCAGGTTCTTCAATCATGGTAAAAATGGGGATGGAAAAGCAGAAAGGTGCTTTTAACTGCACCTGTACATAAGAAGTAATGATGCCACACAAAGTGACAGCAAGAATATCCTCAAAACCTTCAAACTTCTTTTCCATCATCAAAAGAAGCATAAGAACCTGGAAATAATGCCATCCATCTTCATTTTCCAGTTCATGAGTTAGAGCATGAACACTGCAAACTGAATGCATAAAATAATCTAGATGTCTGATCAGAATGAGTGCTTCTTTCCTAGTCTGTGGGTGCACATACACAAGATGATTTACTGTGCAGTAGTGTAGTTTACTGTGCAGTAGGCGTGTGTCTACATGTGCGCACACTTACTATGCAGTAAATAATGCTACTCGTGAGTAACTTTGCTACCTGCAAATGCAAGTAGCAAATTTAATTGAGAGTAGTTACTGTGCAGTAATGTACATGTAGATGCCAACCAGGAGCAAATTTGCTCCCCATCAGCCCTGCCACTAGGGGACCAGCCTGAGGCTAGCCCCAGGGCTCCAGGCTGGGAGCCTCTCCTGCACCCAGGGCTGGGCCAACTCTATGCCTGCCCTAGCCTCAGGACCTTAAAAGCCTGCAGGCATTTTGAGTCCTGGGGTACCTGCAGATAGCCTGAAGGTACTCCAGGCCCCTGTGTCCCTCAGGGCAGGCTAGCCATACCAGCCTGCCTGTACCCTGGTGCCACTGCCTGGCACCACAGTGCTGCATGGCTGCCAGGCCCATGCTGTCCAGACCTGCAGGGTGTTCCAGGCTCCTGCTAGGCCTGTCAGTACCCAGGCCCAACTGCAGGAAGCTCCTGGGCACTGGGTCCAGCTCCAGCTGCCTGCAGCCCAGCCCCAGAAGCCTGTCTGGAACCTGCAGGTGCTGTGGGGCATTGCCTTGCTGCGTGGCTGCCCTGGGCCCAGAGGCAGCAGGGCTGGATGCCCAGGAGGGTGAGGGCAGCCCTGCTGATGGCATCCAGCAGCCTGTCACTGGAGTCCCTGCTGGGGTCTGGCCAGCTGGATGGGATCCAGGGGGCAGCTGCATGGCAGCAGCTCTGGGACAACACACTGCAGCACTGTTGCTGTATGTGAGGGAGCAAGGAGGGCCCAAACAGCCATAGGCCAGCTGGTGGTCAGCACAGTGGGCCAGCAGGGCCAGCATGATGGCCAGCAGGAGCCTGGGTGCTGGTCATTTTTGCCAGGGGCAGGGGCTGGATCAGCCATGGTGTGTATAGGCAGAGGTAGTGAGGAGAGAGCTGTTGCCTGCTGCCCCTGTGCCGTGCATACTGCTTCTGGCCAGGGAAATGGCTGGCCAGGGAGCGCAGAGCAGGGCTGGCTTTTCAAAATGACTGATTGCACGGCCACAGAAAGTTGCACCAGTTTGCTTCTAAGAGCAGCAAATCTGAAGCCATGTCCCTGCACGTGTAGATGCCTTCCCAGGAGCATTTACTCTCAGATAATTTACTTGCAAATAAACTGTTTTCAGATCAAATGTATGTGTAGATGCACCCTGTGTTAACCTGTTCACGGTATGATTCGTTTTCTCATTATAAATTGACATGGTAAGGTGGATCACAATTTACAGTGGTAATTTCCTGCAGGCATTAAAGTCATTAGGAAAAAAATGTCAGAAGCTAAACTGCCTATGGCAGTCACTTAAAACCTAAGTGACCAAATACTCTCAAGTCAATGATGCTAAATCAAATATTCATATTATCTGGGGGTGAGATTAATACCCAGTATAAAACTGCCATAATCAATAAGGTGAAATCAGTTTACACTAGCTAAGTATTTTACCCATTTTAAAATACTGAAAGACTTGTAGGAAAACGAAAGGGATTTCAATAACCATGATTACAGAATTACAAAACTTACCAGCTGGCAAACTTAAAGCAAGGTCTCAAGACTTTTTTTATTAAGTTTTATCTAAAGACCCCCCAGCAACTGCTGTTATTGAAACAATACACTATTAATCATCATACTCCTTGCTCTTTCCACATCTGTGGCCTGAATTGTGTAGCTGTGTAAGCTGCCCATCGGCCTTTTCCAGCTTACTCCTGGGTCTAAGGAATGGAGCCTGTTTTTACCTGAGTTGTCTGCTAGCCGGAATCTGCCACAGCAGAGATGTCTCCTCCATTGTTTCTGCACATTTTCTTTCATAGCACAGTGGAATATAAATATAAATAAACCTGCAAGCAATGCAAAAAATGAGTGGCAGAGTATAAAAAGGTTAAAAAAATATTAAGAAGTATTGTTCTTTAAAGGGAGAAAAATGTATATTTTTTTCAGAAACATATTAAGAAAACCAGTATCCCCTGTTCCTAATGGAATCAGCCAGAACCACTGAGGTGTGTAATGTAAAATATGGTCAAGCCAATGAAAGCTTACTTGTCCTCTAATTCTTACAGCCTCAGAACTTGCTTTGAATTGAATGAACCATGGAAAAGTTCAAAATCAAGACCGGAAGCCAAGTACTGGGATATATTTTCCTATTAGGGAGTTTTTAGTCTGTTTAACTCTTCAGGTACCAGACTTACAGGGCCAGTATTATTACAACCTGGAGGCTGGAGGTCTTTGTACCAAAAAAGTACACAAAAAACAGCACCTGTATTTTCATGTGCATTTCCTGAAAATAAGCCTAAACCTGGAGAAAATATATTTGTAGACTACAACATGGGCACACGACTAGTATTTTCTAAAAGCAATTACCTGGTTTGCTCATATTGTTGTAGTAAAGGTGTCCACAAACGCATGTGTGTTCTGTAGCAACAATGATTTTTTTGCATTTTTTTTTATAGCCTTCACATTTAAGAATGCCCTGAGTTGCTAGGATTGCTAAACATTCATCAACTCAGGTTGGTGGCATAACTGCAATCATTCCCCAAAGATACTTCAGTGCTAATTTTGATACTAGAAGTAGTTTCTTGGCTCTTCATAGGCAGTCATTAGCTGTGGAATCTTCCATTTCTCTTTGCCTTGGCTGGTCCCTGCTTCATTCTCATTTACTGAGATACTGCCAACCCAATGCTGAACACCTGAGGCAATTGCTACTGCCAGATCCATATATGATAACATCTGCAAAGTGATTTAAGTGTGTCTTATTGCAGGCCAAAACACTTAACTGGGGAACCTTGAGATTCTTCCTTTATCCTCATCATGAGTAATACTATGGGCTAATGCCCACAGACTTTTGGATAGAAGAACAAAAGGACAATGTGTAATTTGGAAAGCATTTTTCCCATCCATAAAATAATCTGCTCTGTATCCACTGAAACCCTGGGTAATGAAGCCCCTTTGCACGCACACTGGTCATGAACCTGAGCTTCTATAACCTTAAACCAGTGCCCATACTGGAGGTAATGAGGTCAGAGTGGATGCAGCCTGGTTGCTTGTGGTAAAGATAGTTGAGTAATGAATAATGCTATTTTCAAATGAATTGATGGTTGATAAAAAGAATGAGAGGATATAATCTAGAAAGGGAAAAAGCCCATTAACCTCTTTTTCACACACATTAGTCCCTTGTCAGATATACTTTATATATTCAGAAAGACTGAATTTGTACTTGGGCCCTCATGCAGCGAAGCACTAATGTATGTGCTTTACGTATGTTAAAAGTTCACATTCTCACATGCTTAAGTATATGCTTTAAAGCCTCAGTCTAGTTCTTACTGTGCCCCTTCACTTTTTGCACTGTTGCAATCATAATTATAAAACTTAATGCAGAATTAAAATATTGTGAAAATTAGGAACAATATGCCAAGGTAAACAAGGAAAATACATAAATGTATGGTAAGAAAAATGGATGCAATCCCTTTGCCTTTGCCATGTTTGGGCTTAGTCCTTAAGATATACTTTTCAGTATTTTATCATTCATGAAGTTAACAGTGTGTGTCAATGACACAACTTGTCTCTGAGAGCCAAATTCAGACCCCAGGGGTGGCTCTAGCTTGGCTCTCACTTACAAAGTATTTGGCTTGTGCAGGCATATGTAAAATTAGTAGCCAAAAAAGAGATGTTTCTAGCGTTTTACTCTGAGTATCAAAGAAAGAAAACCATCCAGAAGATCATTTCCTATGCAGATGAAAAGATGAAAAACAGTAATACCAGTAGTTACTACCATCCACCAGATGCCAAGGCATAAATGAGTCTAGAGATATAACTTATGACCAATACAGTTTCATATAAGTCAGAGGTGAGAAAGACTTATTTATCAAGGGTCTGATCCAAAGGCCATTAGAGTTAAAGGATGTCCCTAATCCATCAGCCTGCCAAAGCAGGAAGTATTTCCAGTGAATACTACAGTATTGCTCACTGTTCTTACAAATTATTCCAACAACAGGGCTTAACCTTATTCCTGTGGGAGAACTAGAGTTTGCTGTTCTAAATATTTCCTGATACAACTCCCAAATTTTCCTTTAGTCGGTTTTACCTCATTACTTCCTGGTGGTCTCCAGCCTCCGTGATTTTGCTACTCTTCTATGAATTTTCTCAGCTTCAGCAAATCTTTCTGGCACTGAGATACTATATCTCATAGCAAGCTAATAATTGATTTTCAGTTTTTCCCCCGTGTTCACTCATTAGGTATTTGCAATGGTGATTGTGGGGTTTGGTTAATTTTTGACAATACGGTTGTTTTCATGTGTATTCAATGCAAGTGTATCACTTTCCCACTGAAAATAGTTATTTTCCCACTGAGACTCATTGTTTGAGCCTGTATATATAAAACGTCTAATGAAGGCAATAGAAGTTAGGCTAAGAGAACATTTGCTGAATTTTAGCTTGTTCTCTTTAGCTGTTGAAGGTAGGACAAGAAGGAAGGTTCATGTTAAACCCCAGAATAATGTTCCTCTATGTAGAGCAGCTAAGTATTGGAACAAGCTGCTTAGATAAACTGTAGAATTCCTTCTGTGGCATTAAGAGGCTGGATAGGGATGTATCAGGGATAATTTTGGTAGGATTAAAAGCTGTGTTCATGTGGGAGGTAGACTAGATGACTCCTGAATTCCCTTCCAGTCCTATGTTTCTATGAGTCTAGTCTGTAATTATTCTCAGGGGGGCACATCTACATGTGCAATTTGATTTACAGCTATAAAATCCAGCATATAACACACCAGAGTTTAGTGCTCCCAGGTGCCATGTTTACACATGCAACCAGGACCACTGCACACTCAGCCGGGGTGCAGCAGCCCCAGCTGGCAGGGGACCCAGGGGATAAGCCTGCCAGTCTGGGGCTGTTCCAGCCCAGCTCAATGTGCTGCAGAGGGGCTGGCTGGGGCACGCGGATGCTCCAGTGTGGGGTTAGCCAGCAGGTGGGCCTCACACTGAAGCATCCTCATGTCCCAGCCAGCCCCAGCAGTGTCTACACATGCATTTCCATGGAGTAAAATATTCTGCAGCAGGGTAGTACTTGTAAATACTGCTGTGGAGTTTATTAGTTTTCAGAGGCCTGATTGGGCTGCACGTGTAGATACCACCTTTTAGCCATTTTCTTTAGCATCTCAATTTGAAACCAAACCAAACCAAAAAAACCACCACATTATGCTCTTTCCATGAAAGCCCAATAAATTTTAGTGGTAAATTTGTCTCATCTATAGCAGATAGAAAGTAATCCACATAGTGCAAATATTAAGTGAGTTTTCTTTTTTCCGTGAAGGGAAGCTATTTTGCTGACCTCTGGCAAGCTGTAGTTTCATTTCTGCGTTTATTTGTTTGTGGGATAATAAGCTTTCCATAAATTACACTCTTATTGATTTTTTTGGGAGATGGAGGCTCTTGCTTTGTATGGCACATACACAAATCAGCTTTGAACTTAAATCATTTTAAATGTCAGTTGCATAGTTCTATAATGTACTAGGACTTGATTACAATTTACAGCATTTTCCACAACTGAAGGATGAACAAGGCTGGAAAAATAAAATACCCTAACCTTCAATAAAGAAACTGATATAAACGGATTGCTGTAGTCACTGGAGTTTCCTTAAACTGTTGGGAATTTAATAGAGCCAAAGCCATGCTGGTCTCATATATCATTCTACTGTCTATTCACCGTAAATCAATGCAGAACTGAGATTTGTTTTAATGATCTGGCAATAGTTTCTAACAAGTATTTATAAGCTTTGCAGTTTCCCTAAGGGAAAACACTGAGTAAAGGGATTTCCTACGTTTGTAATTCTGCACTAAAGGAAATCTCAATCTTTCTTGCCATGTATTCTGGATATTCTTGGTATATTTCAAACTGTATTGGAAAGGGGTAGTGGTAACCATGGAGTGCATGTTATTGGAAGGACTTGGAACTATACATGATCACGACTAAACTGAGCCTTATAGTGTGCACGGGTTTAACTGTTTTATAGACGGGAAAGTGAGAAACAGAGAGAATTAAAGCGACTCAGCACATTAGAGCAAGTATTTATCTTTAAAAAAACTTGGCTTTAAGTCACTTTCTCAAGATGCTGGGGCAGCTCTTCCCATAACATCAGCAGCTTTATTTTGCATTGCTTACTGAACTGGAATTCACCTTACCTTGCAAGGAATTGAAAATTGAGAAGAGGTACATGAAAGGGAGAGTTAAGGGGCCCCAAGCAAAAAAGGCAAAGCCCCACGTCATGCCCAACAGGAAAGTCAGGCTGATCACACTACGGAGATTCCTCAGGATCTCTTCCCGCAAGGTCCGATTTGTTCTCTTCCCATTCCTTCCACAGATCTGCACCATCACCACAATAAACATGGCAATGTTCATGAGAAACATGATTCCGAAGTAGCCAGCACAAGTCACATAAAAGACAGTGCCATCTTTGATCCAGCAGCTGTAAAAATAACAAAATGCCATCATCTTAGACATTGGAAACTATGCTCCTCTTTGGTTATTTTGATCAAGATAAGCAAGGTTATTCTATATCTATCTTCATTACTGCACAAAATGTCTCCTGTGTAACAACTCAAATTTTGTTTCTGTAACCAGAGTAATACTCTGGAGCCTCTAAATGTCACTATGGGATACACTGGTATCTTGCCAGGAGCATAAAGGTTACACCTACTTTTTTATAAGACTCATCAAAAAAATTACTGACTTTTAACATATAGATGCAGCCTGAGGGAAATGTGGTCCACTCTTGCAATGCTTTTTCTTTATTTGAAATATATGATATATATGAAATAGGAATGTTAAGATTTATTTGCTTTCAGCAGTATAAGTGATATTTTTTACACTGGTTTGGTTCACAGGGAAATTCTTTTCAACACTTTTAAAAAGATTCAATTATAAATAACTTAGGAGATAATGACCTGGTTTTCTGCGTGCTTTGATTTTGCACTTACGAGCTTTATGAAAGCAGTTTGGCTACTCCCAAATTATTTGCCAAATGCATACACCGACTTTTAATGCTTTTAAAAATTACTTACAAATCATCTCCTCCTTGCCCGTTAGCATCTCTGCCATATAATTCTTTCCCATAGATGCGACCTGCATTTGTATTTGTGCTGGCCAAAACAATTGCCACCACTAGAGCAGGCAAACCTGTAATACAAGACAACACTATGGTGATTTTCTTTTCAAAAACTCTACAAATGTGAGACCTCTATGCAAATCAGAATGACATCAAGAGCTGCAACCTATTGCATCAGAATAGAATATCTTGATGTAGCTATATAATTCCAGATCTCTCTGTGTCATCCCACAGAATAGAGAAAGGACACAAAATAAATAATTACTCAGCAAGCCCTTACAAGTCTCACTGCAGTCAATGGAAGCTGCAGGTACACAACACTGCGTACATGTCATACATTGTGTATCTGACTTAACCTTGGATTCACCAAGGGAGTCATGCCTGACCAACCTGATTGCCTTCTACGATGAGATGACTGGCTCTGTGGATGTGGGGAGAGCAGCAGACATGATATACCCCACCTTCAGCAAGGCTTTTAATACAATCTCCCACAATATTCTTGCAAGCAAGCTAGGGATGTAAATATAATTTAAAAATATTTGTTTAACCTCCTTTAATTATATTCGTCAAACAATTAACTGATAATACAGCAGCTTGGACACAGCTGCAGCTGGGAGCCACCCAGAGCCCTCTGACTGGGTAAGAACTGGAGAGAAGGCAAGCCCAGCAGGGCAACACAGCCCATGTGAAACTCTTGTGCTGGAAGGGAGAAAGCACCTGTGAACCAGCAGCTAATTGTTTAATTGATGAGTCATTAAGCTGCTCTCTGTTTTTCTTTTAGGCTAGGAGTACTACACCCCTTTCACCCCTCTCTCTCCCCCTCCTCTACTCCTCACTCTTCTCTCCTTCCTGCATGCCCTGCTAACTTCTGATTCCCACTAGGACACCACAGGGCTTCCCTTCCCTGCTTCTGTGACTGCATCTGGCCCAAGCTAAAGATAATCAGTAAGCTAACCCGTTATCACTACACTCATTGGTTAAACAGTTAATCATTTAACCTTTCACATCTCTAAAGCAAGATAAGGAAGTATCGGTTGGATGAATAAACTGTAATTACTCTTCAGTCATAGAGGGGCATTTGTGTGCAGGGCAGAGGTGGGCTTTCTGCTATGGGCTGGGGCTCCGTGCCCTCCCGCCTTTGCCCTGGGAGCTGTATGCTGGCTGCACCATGTGTCTCCTGCCTGCCTGGTGGTGAGAGGCACAACATAGGATCGCATGGCTCCTGGGGCAAAGGAAGCAGGAGGCAGAGCCCCAGCTGGCTGCAGGCAGCCCGCCTCCACCCTTGCACACAAATCTTGGGGGCATGTGCCCTCCAGGCCTCCCCTGGGGGTGTGCGCAGCAGTGGGGAGCTGTGACCCCCGCACTCCTGGACAAGCCTCCTGTGACTCCGTCCCATGATCTGCCCTGGCCCCAGGTCCCATTCATGCTTGCCCTAGGCCCTCCTTCACCATAGGGGCTTCAATCTGCCCACCCACCCCTTCCCTCTACAGACTTACCTTCAGGAAGCCGTGTGTGTGTGTGTGTGTGTGTGTGCGTGTGCGTGCACCTCACTCCCAAACCCTGCTGCTGCCCCTCACTCCTGACCTACAGTACCCCGCATCCTGCCAGGGAGTGTGGGGATCCCCCTGTCTTGGTTCTAAACTGCCCCCCCCCCATAGGCCCCACACCTTCACAAATTCCCCTCCACACCCCCACACCCTCCAACCATACAAAGTACCTGCCTAGTTTTTCATAATTTTGAGTTTTTCTGCGTATAATTTTGTGTTTTTAGTTGTGTGATTGTATGACTAATGTTTTTAATCGTGCAACTAATCACGATCAATTTTTTTTAATCGTTTGACAGCCCTAGACTAATTTTGATTAAATTGGACTGTGATTGCCACTTTAGTCAGGAGGCTAACTGTTCTGTGTGCTTTGCAGTATTTTAAACACAAAAGACAGAGCCAAATATATCCAATACAGAAAAAATAAAGAGCTGTCTTGCTTCATGAATCCTACAGTGATTTTTCCAGCAATACTTTTATATGTTAAAATATCTTAAGACTGGAAAGATTACTTGTGGTTAAACCACTGTACCAACACTGAGAAATTTTGGTTCAGTTCCTAATTCTGCCACAGAATGTATTCTTTGGCAAGAAACCTTGGATTTGATTCAAAGTCCACTGAAAGTCAATACAAAGGAGAGACTGGATTGGGTCTTTAACTTCTTTGTCTTTAATGCTCTACTGATGGAAAGGTAATACTTCACCTTCTGTCTCTCATCTCTTGAGGTTTTAGGCTCTTCATGACAATGGCTGCCACTTACATATTTACTCTGCACTTACCATATATGGCAGCATCCACATGAGCATGGACATTTGGTTCTCCAGGGACACCTAGCAGCAGGATACCTTGTGCTGCTGCTGCTAGTTGTCCTCGGGGAATGCCTATGCTATGTGACCTCTGGCATGCAGCAGGTTACCATGAGTGGTAGAAGAGGCTAAGGCCAGCACTGGGCTGGCCCTAGCAGCCTTACCTGGGGTTCTGGGGGCCTCCTGGGGCTGCAGGAGTGGTAATCCTGCTGCTTGGAGCATGGGCGGCAGCCAGAGCATGGCTCCAGCTGGCCAAGCTCCGGTTTTGAGCAGCGTGTGCTGCCCCCAAATGTGCCACTCTACTCTTTTTTCTTTTTTTGCATGGGTTTGTTTGACCTCTGGATATCCAAAGGTCAAAAAAAACCTCCCATGCTGCTATCTTGCAGCACACTAAACAGCTGAATGTGCAGTATGTGGCACTGCAGATGTGTCTACAGTGCTACATACCACACAACTATGCTCATCTGGATGCAGCCTATGAGTCTAATCACTGCAGTTCTGATGGCACAAATAATACACAATAATAATTTAGTACCTATATATTATACAAAATATATCCTTTTGAACTTACCCCAGCCAATGATGCAAAATTTCAGTATGTATCGCCGAATGTAGGTGTTGAATACTTTTACTAGAGCAATGTACATGTGAACAGCTTCCAGTCCCATCCATGTAAAGGTGGCCAGAAGGAAAAAATGCAGGAGGGCAGCGATGGCAATGCACAGACCATCTATGTTGAATGATGCAATCCAACCATCAAGCAAGAAGGACAGATTAAGAAAGAGCAGGGCTGTGCTCAAATTCATTAAGATTTTAGAGGGATAATCTCTTCGTAGCTTCCTAGAGAGACAAACACAGACATATCATTTGCAACAGATATGCTTAGTAATTTATAAAAGAAATAAGGATAAGGAACAAAGGTCTCTTATTGGCAACAAGCTGATATGGCAATACAGCATGGCGGCATGTACGTTAACAGACTATTGTTGAAGTCTTCTATTAATTTGTTAGGGGACAATCCACATCCATTCCTGAGTTGCAGCAGGCGGTCATTAACAAATAATCTTACTGCACTTATTCTAGGCATGTAATTAATTACTAAAACCTTTTTGAATAAATTTAAGAACAAGAGGTTAGCATTTCATTGAATATCGGATACAAATTAAAGGAAACAACGTAGTACCAAACAAGAACTTACTTCTGTTTATTTTTAAAAAAAATTTAATTAGTTTAGTAGGACATAGCATCATCCTCTGTTGTTTGAAAATGTCTGAGAAAGCTTCAAAATCAAATATATTTCCTTCCAACTAGTGCATAATACACTGTGTATATTGAGGACCTCGCCAGCAAATTATAGTCTCTTTTGACCATGATGTTATACTATAGACACCTTGCAGTAATTGGAGTACTTCTGTGTAAAATCTATTCTTTGGCGAGCCTTCCTGTCCTGTTACCATTACTGTGTGGCTGGCAGCTAAAACAACGTCATTGTAATTCCTCTTTTCACTTTCCTAAAAATTATACCAAAATCTCCTAAACATCCTGTCATTTCAGTGGGATTGTTCTTGAAACTGCTGCATAGTTCACAAATCTTCATTTCATTTCCCCTTCTATTTCTTTCAGAATAGTTCTAGCATGCACAAATTCTTGAAAGCATAAATACTTACTCAAAAGCAATGTATGTCAGAAGAGTTGCAGCTGAAAATATGGCAGATATTCCACAACCAATGTAGGTGATAAAGGTGAGGACTTTGGTATTTTGTGAATCTATTTTTGAAGCTGTTCCCTGGAGGTCCTACATGAGAGAAGAGGAAAAAACACAGATTTCATAAAACTCCATTTAATGAACTTGATACAGTTTCTTGGTAGTAAGTCAAGTAAAAACTCAAAAAAACCCCACTTTGGCAGTATCTATATATCCCTAACATTAAGGTCATGTTTACTGGGTATATTTAGTCTACAGTCACACCTTTGACTTCCTTCCCACAACCCTAGAAAACAGTGCACTGTGAGTATTGTAGTAGATGGGATAATCAGATGCACATAGATCTCTCTTACTCATATTGTTTCTATGCCCAGATTTCAAATAGCCTTTTTGTGAGAAAAATCTACTGTTTGCAATTCCTCATTTTCTTGACACCTTTATTTTCAGGAGGCTCCTCTTTCTTTTACAAATGTTCAAACTGAATGTACTACTGATAATTGCACTTAATATGTGATTGTGCTGGAGAATGGTTATGGTTCTTCTAGCAATAGCTCCATTCAACACCAATTGCTAAGGATGTGGTAGGATCTAAGGATCTATGAAACAAATATTTCACTCACACCTTTGCTACCCTGTTGACTTCTAACTGTGTTGTGTGGGTGAAACCAAGGGCAAAATGTTGCTCTGTGGCTTAGTAGTCTGTTTTGACCTATAAAATAAGAGTTATAAATAATGCTGGTAAGAAAATTGTGACAAAGACAACAATTCAACAGAAAAATTGGAAGTGAAATGGGAACATTTGGGGGATATTTTTCCTGTTTTTAGTCCAGCCCTAACTGCCACATAGTACTGTCTCAGAATAACTGCCAATGTCATTTCCTTTTCTAAGTACAAGAAAACACTGCAACTTTTCTGGATCTGTATTACTGTGCAATAAATGTTAGCAAAAAATACCATTTAATGGTGACTGTCACATGGTCACTGCTGTTATTTGATGGGTATTTTTGCAAAAATATCCAGCAAAAGGATACTATTTAAACTTTAAAAATACTGTATTCTTCATTGTCAAATGTAGGAATGTCTTATAGCCAATTTCCATATGTATATGTTATATACTTGTGAAGCACGTTGCTTAAATCAAGAGATTATTCTCCGAAGTTAGGCAAATATCTCTATGGAAATTCAAATAGGAATAGCAAAAATGAAAAATTAATTAGAAAGGTTAAAAGTATGTAAAAATGTCCCTTTGGCACATGGCCAAATTTCAGAAAACTTCCTTCTCACTTCCTAATGTCACAGAGGCATTCAGAGTAAGAGAAGGGGCTTATTGAGCATATCCCAAAGAAAGCTCCTTTTTTCCCTTTAAGCATGAGAAATGAAACTTGAATATAATTAGCTTAGAAAAGGACAAAAAAGGCTTATGACTTTTTTTTATATTTAAATTCAAGCATGATGTGAAGAAAGCAACTGTATAACAGGACTTATGGAAGCCGAAGTTGAAACTGTATGACTCCCTTGCACTATAAGTTATCCTGCAAGGAAAAGATTTTCCTGTTTCCCTCACTTCATCTCTTGGTATTTGAAATATTTATAGCTTTCTTTTATTATATTTTTAAAACCCATTTAAACTAGTTAAATCAAAACACATGTACCTGTCTTCATAGCAAACATTCTGCCTGGAAAAATGTTTCTGACGCCAAATAATATTAATGTTAAAGTGAAAGCCAGGGTACAGTGTATGCTGAAGGTTTGGGAACCCAGAAAAGGTTGTTGTTTTTGAAAAAAACACTAGTCTTCAAGAAAAGACTGCAATTTCATATTTTTCCTTTTCATATTTTTTTGTTCAGTAACATTTGGCTTGATTTACACAGCAGTACACAGTTACAATAGATTTATTCCAATCTCTCTTTTTTTTTTGCTGGAGCATTGGCAGGACTCTACTTGATATATGGTTTGCTTCCACCCAATGCTAGGCTTCTCCTGGCTTCACCCACAGCTGCCAATATTGTGCTCAGCAGTATTGCAGCCTTACATTTTACATTATTTATATTGTGGCAAACCAGGTCCAACCAGAATCAAGACTGCTATTGTACTACAAGTTTTTCAATATCTGGGTACCTTTGTGGACGGATTTTACTTATATACCTTTTGTCTGGAGAATACAATACAAAATTATCTTGCTTGCTTGATTTTATTCGATCACTTTGATTTATCATTTTATTTTACCCTTAGCCCTTCCTTACTACTAGACAATATTTAGGTACCAAAAGAATGATATATTAGTAAAAAAAAATCTCACTTGAATGGGAAGAAACTCAAATATATAGAAACCCTTCTCTTGCCCCCCAAGACCTATAACAGAATAGTGAAGGCTCACGTACCATGAGTACCCCAAAATGTGTAAGATGATTGCATAAGCAAACTGTCTCATTCTCATTTGATTCTTGTGCAATGCAGCCTGTAGCATTCCAACCGCCTTGACCATCTACAGGAATCAAACAATAGAAACCACAACTTCAGGCAAAATCAAAAAAGACATAGCACAATGTCTTTTCCAGATATCCAGGGTCCCTACATGTATTATAGTATTATTTCAAGTGGAAAAAGCCTTGAAATAAAGCAAATCCAATAATACAAAATATATCAACCTAGGATTGTGTTAATCAAGTGCTCTGCAGAGTGGATGGAGTAGAAGCTATTACATCAAATTCTGTGGTCTGTGTTATATGGCAGGCCAGGCTGGATGAACATAACAATTCTTTTAGCTTTAAAACTTAAGAACGTGTGAAAGAAATGGTGCCAACTCAGATCTAACCCAAATCCACTAAAATTTCTACTAGATTTCCCACTCCTGCCACATCAAAATTGAGAATCTTCAAAGGAACTGGAAGAAATCCTGGGTCTGCTTAGACTCTCTTCCTTTTGTCTCAGTCCATCCCCTGGAATAGACTGCACCTTCTTCATCTCTTTTTCTCAATTCTGCATCCCAGTTCTCCATATATTTTCCTCAAAGATGTTTCCATTTACTTCTTCAAGTTTCCCAAATATCAAAGGTCTCACGTGAGCGTAGAAAGTGGGTTAGTCTGGTTTCAGAAGGGTTTGATGTACAGTATACTGTACTATGTTCATTATAGCCAGAATTGAGGTGCTTTGAAGCAGTCCAAAACTTGTATTCTTATTATCATGAACCTCCCCAAGCTGAATATTTAGAGGATGAAGAGCTGGCTGAACAAGAGACAGAAGTAAGGTATGGAAATTACTGAAATGTAGCAGTGTAAGTATTTGCGGGGGGGGCGGGGCATGGCAACAGTCCTGAGTGCTGACTTGGAGGTGGCACCTACATAACATAACTCCCTCCCCTCCCAAATATTTTGCCAGAGCAGATGTTTGGTCATAGGAACTGAGCTGGAGAAGCCCCATATTACCTGGTCATAGGACCCAGGGTAGGAAGATGGCAGGAGTAGTCCTGCATCACTTGGGGCAGGATCAGCAGGGGTCTTTGAATCCCTAAATCTGGTAAGACAAGTTCCTTCACCCTCCTCTCTCTTTTCTGCTCTCTGGCACTCAATACCCCACCTCCCTGGGAAGAGTAGCTGAGTACCAGACATTATTGATAATGATGCCTCTGCTGAAGTGTCCCAGCAAGAAGATGAAGAATCAAATTTACTGAATTAACAGAATTCTTTAATTTTCAGGACAGTAAGGTAACAGCCTGCATGTTCAACTCTCAGCACACTCCAGTGACCATACTATGGATGGCCTGACCTGCTGCCATACTGCTGTGCATTCCATGATGGAAACTCATCACCCAGGTAGGGGTCACTTTTGAAATGGATGTCCAAATCCTTTGCATATTAAATTACCATGAATGGCTTCCTTTCCTGCTATATGACCAAAAGGAGCTCATGACTCATGATAGGAGGAATAAGTTTACAGGTAGCTAGCTTTCGCAACTCCAAAGTGAAGGGAGTGTGTGGGCAAATGTATACTTGGAGCAGTTTCAAAAGGAGAGAGGGAGCTGCTGCTGAGGAGTGTGCAGCTGCTGTGATGTTCCACTAGTTAAATGTGCACAGGCTGGGAGGGATAAAAATATAGCACAACTGCTTCTGCTCTAACCCTGGATGAAGCGGTGTTAAAATTGGAGCTGTTTTGCTATGTGGTATCACATCCTGTTTGTGCACAGATTATTGCAGCACTGTCCCACTTTTAAGTGGCCAGGGACTGAATGTCCTTTGGACCATACTAGTGGGGGGCTGCATACCTGCAGGCCACACCAGGGCAGGCTACAGGGTCCCGGGGCTGCATACTGTGCAGACACCCCACCACCACTGCACCACACACTTGCAATCCCACCCTCACTGCTGCACTGCATGCCAGCACCCCCCTGCAACCATTGTACCATGTATCTACATGGCCTGAGGCTCACCCTCAGCTCCCTTGCCATGCTGTGCCACACTGAACTGCCCTGCCCCTTGGGCAGGTAGCAAAAGGTGGAGGATAGCCACCAGCCAGACAGCCCTGTGTTAGACCATAGCAGTTACAGCATAGTCTAGAGCAACAGTGTCCCTTCCCCCTATGAAACTGCTCCAAATGTACACTTGCCTGAATGAATATACACCCTCTTTTCCAGAGAAGCTTGAGCAAAAACTTTTAACATGCTGTCCTTACTTCTGATGATATTTCTATTTGATATGAACATGAGGGAAAATAAGAAATAAAACTGTCATTGAGTACAGATGTGCCTGCAACCTTTAATGCCCAATATTGAAGCCTTTGGATGTGCATATGTATATAAAGTTTACTCATATTCCATACAGTGATAGCTATCTTTGGATGTCAAAGCAAGAACTGTTATCCAGACAAGCAAGCAGACTGGTGATTTCATCAGTCTCTATTCATTACTTTGGACCAATAAAGAAGAAAGAAAATTACAGAAGGACATCTACATTAATTAAAAATGGATTCTGAATAACTATCATGTTGTCCATTCTAATACACAGGTCATGAGCTATTTAAAACAGAGAATACTTTATTTGCTCCAAAAATGAAACTGCAATATGTTTCAACTTACTGTTTTTGTTCATATCCCAGAAGACACAGATAGGACTAGGATTCTCCTAAAAATAATGTACAAATAAACATTTTATATCTCACAAAATATAAAACCTGCTAGTGTATAAATGCAGCAGATATTCCATTGGTTATGGTTTTGCATTAAAATGAAGAGAATAATTATTATTAGTATTGTGAAACTATTTACAGGTCTCAGTCAACAGCCCTCTCTGTCAGAATGCCAATCCTACCCTAAAGACATTAAAATCTAATGTCCTGCAAAAAATCATACCTGTGTCTAAACCGCACATATAAGTACTAGTCTCGTTTAAATTCGGCACATATATGAAGTCTTTGTGGGATGTAAAGGAGAAGTACTTTTCCTTGTTCACTTTCATTGGGATTGTCAAGGTTTTCATCAGCAGATGTTTGGCAACACTTTGGAAAATCAATATGGATTTCACATGAATCCATTTAGGAGTCATCTAGGCTAACCAATAAAAAGTAAAGCCTAAACTAATTGAAATATGATTTTTTTTATTCTTTCCATTTGCAACAGGGCTCATTCTCCTCACTTAAAATGGTCTAGGGCCGATACAACTTTCTTGTCTCCTGTGGAGCTTTTCCTGATGTATACAACCATATCTGAGTCCTGGCCTACATTACACAGTTTTGCAAGCAAAATTCAGGTTCTGTCAGAAAAACTATAAATGTATTTACATGAAGAGCACCCTGTGCAGAGTGAGACCCTTCTTTCTGCTAGCAGGGTAACACTACTACTCTGATCAAAACATTTCTGCTGCCATCTGGAAGCCAGTAGAGGGTATAATTTGACAACCCTGCACCTTGTGCCAGCTGCTGTGGTCTCTTCAGCACTGGGTGCATTCTCAGGGTACATTCTGCACCTGCCAGCACAATAAGGCTTACCAGGACTGTTCAGAGGCTTCCCTGTGGCAGCTGCTGGCAGAAGTCCTGGTAGAAGCAGCAGCCTAGTTTCGACAACGTCTTAGAGCAGAAAAAGACTCATACATTAGACTATTTTTTTAAAAACAGATATAGAACATGGTGAAATATTTTTTTAGGCTTCCATTTCCCATCAATAAGAATCAACCACTTTTAAATGATGTGATCAATCCTTTTATATTTGTGGGAATTAAAAAAATAACAAAAATTTATATTCTTTACCCCAGAGGTGGGCAAAATGCATCCCAGGGGTCAGATGCGGCCTGCCAGGCCATTCTATGCAGCCCGAGGGGCCCCTAAAAAATTTAGAAAATTAATATTTATCTGCCCCTGGCTGCCTATCATGCGGCCCTCGATGGCTTGCCAAAACTCAGAAAGCGGCCCTCCAGTTGAAATAATTGCCCGCCCCTGCTCTACCCTGACTCATGTTTGATCAAAGAATTCAGATAAACCTGGCATTCCTTTCAACACTAAATAATGCACAAGTCATGAAGAGATCTAATGTTATTAAATACTATCAGCACAGAATCTGTAGTGGGACTGAAGAATTTAATTCCAGGTGAGTGCTAAGCCATACATTGTTTTTTTGTTTTTACAAACCTTATTTTTTCCTTATTCAGTAAGGATACTGAAGATTTCTATGAAAACCAACAAAATCAGAGTCTTCAAAAAGTCTTTCTTTTTGAGTCAGTCTTCAGACCCATTAAGAGTCTTTCTATTGCTGAGCTCTGTCTTCTAATACACATAATGTGAAATGTTATTCTGGATACCCAGTGTTTTCTTACCTGAATTTTGGTGTGTTTAATTGTAAGCCTGACTTTTTCCTGGAGGTCCCGGATGGTAATGTTCCCAATACTGCATGCCACCACAAAGCTTGTTAAGTTGGCATGGCTTTCTACATCCTTTGAAAGATATATATAAAATATCCAATAAATGCTATAGCAGAGCACAGGGTACATTTTATTTGCATAGTGTGCCAGAATAAATAAGCTGTCTGCATTTTTACACTTAAGATCACCCATTATGAGAACATCCTGTTTACAAGATCAAGTTGCAGGTTTTCCTCATGGAACCCTTTGCTATTTCCCTTATTGTCATAAACATATACAGGCTAAATTATAAGGACAGATTGTAAGGCAATTTCCATTAATTCCCCTTTTAATCACTTTGTTTTATGCCAACTAGAGTGATAACTCAAACAATGCTAACTGATAACAAACTGTGTTATAATTAGATCATTTCCCTAACTAAGAATGAACTAGCTTTCTTATCTTATTGACAAAATAGCCAGTTGGGGGAAAATTCTTCTTTTTGGCATCAAAAATAGTCTTGACATGACCTATTTGCTGCCCGTAATATTGCATATTATTTTACCTTGAGTAGTCAGGCACTATAACAAAAAATATAAGCAATATTACATAATAGGAGATAATATTTTGTACCATGTTCTAGTTCCTAGTAGTTTCATTGGAGACTAACTTTATTGCTGATGTAATGCCATGCCTAAGACACAGTGAAAAGGCAGTAGATTTGGTTGGGAATTTTCCAATGAAACAGATTTTTGTCCAAAAATGCCGATTCATCAATATTGAAATGATTCATAAAAACAATTCTGTTTCCAGTGAAACTGTGCCTAGTTTTCTCCTAGCAATCTTTGTAGGCTACAGAGGAGCCTGTGCTTCCATGTATTTACCATCAGAGCAGCACCAAATATGGCTTGCCCTCCTATGATAGGTACCTGAGGGCCACCAGTTTCTCTGAGCTGCGAGGCATCCCTTTTATGTAGACTGCTTCAGGGTTGAGGACCTCAGGACTTTAAATCTCTTAGCCAACTTCTTCCATTTATCTACCTCATTCTCACAGTATGGAGAATCAAGTACCCTGAAAGTCAGGCAGCTTGGGAAGCTAGATGGCTCAGATAAGAATGCTGACTGTGCAATAGCGCCCCGTAGGCAAGGAGGCAGGGAGGGGGATTATCCCCCCATCCCTCTGGCAGAGGGGGCTTATCTCACTGCTTGCCCCATGC
This sequence comes from Alligator mississippiensis, assembly GCF_030867095.1. Classification (NCBI taxonomy): domain Eukaryota; kingdom Metazoa; phylum Chordata; order Crocodylia; family Alligatoridae; genus Alligator; species Alligator mississippiensis. Next base: position 123,045,266 of record NC_081824.1, on the reverse strand, counting down.
ATAGAGTGACTGGCAGTGGTTGGGGGGGGGCAGACCCTGGCTGTGGTCCCCTGGAGGCAGAGGGACGATGGAGGAAATAACCCCCATCCCTTCCCACCCTGCCTCAGGGGTCATACTGGCCAGCATTTGACCCTGCCCTGGCCCCGCCACTGCAGCAGCAAGGGGGGAGTGCCTGGGGGACCCCAGCCCAGGTCCATGCCGATGGGACAGGGAGGGGGGAGTTAAACCCCTCCCTAGCCAGTTCACTTGGAGCTACTGTTAGGGCTGTCCAAGTCCCCCCCCCACTGGAGCAGCTGGTGGAACCGTGCAGCTTTATAATAAAGCTTTCAAGAAAAAATAGCTGAAAAGGATTTTCCTAGATCTAAGTTTTCACTTTCTACCTATCAAGTGCCTTTTATTTTAAATTTAAAGGAGATTCTATTGTCATTCAGGGTCACCTGTTAAGAAGTCAGACAGATCAATTTTATGGTGATTTAGCATCTGTATGCCCAGCAGATATGTGTGTGGGTGTTATTAGCTGTAGATTGCAATCATTATGGTTGAACTTTATCCCTAAATCTAAAATACAGAGAAACTAAGGTTAATGATTGGACCTCATGAAGAACAAATTTAGTGTCCTTTAATAAGATAACATGTTTTGTCATTATATAGATCGTGGGCCATTATGACAAACCTACTGTTACATGTTTTTTTGTTTTCTTTATTCACTGTATCATCCTGTTTTCAAGAAAAAGAATTAAAAAGGAATACCATATAAAACAGCTGCAGACATTGCAGGGTGTATTTCAGAAGGCAATTGCGGGTCATGGGTATTTGCTAGCCTAGCTTATCTGGAGCATCTAGATACAGTGCCAATAAAAACGATAATATACACACAATACAATACTAGAGTTTTGCGGATGCACAAGAGCCAAAGGTCATTTGAAATACTAATGGGAAAACAAACTCAAGCCAAAAACATTGCTCATTATGAAAACAATGTTTCCTCTGAATGAACTCAGTATCATTGTGAAGTAGAGGATTTTTCCCCTTGATTGGGATCTTCCTAACTCAGTGGTGTAAGACAACCTGAAAATGGATACAATTATCATATGATAAAACTTAAAGAAAAAAAAAATGTGTGTCAATCATCTTAATTTTCAGATCTGAATATTTCTACCTCTGCTGTACAGAGAACAATATGTAGTATGAAAATGAAGTGTGTCTTGAGAATGCAAATATATAGTACTCTTCCTGAGTGAAATTTGTCCCTGGAGTACCAAACCAGACCAATGGTTTAAGTGGGACTTGAATGGATGTTTAGGTTTTATGCTGGCTTTCTCCACAGAGTGGAATTTTAAGTGTCATGATTATTTCTTTAAAGGAATAAAAATAAAGAAGGAAAATAAATAGTTTGAGCACTATTAAAGGCCAGATTCCAACTTGGGTAAAAAAGCATGCCTCAGCTGACTGCAGTGAAATGTGAATGTGAATAGATGCTCTTTTAAAGCCCTGTAAACTAATTCTGATTATACAACAAGTGGAGTCTCAATTCCTTCTAGATTATTATGAGCAAAAGTTTATGCCATATGTCACAGATAAGAAATTTTCCTTGAGGTGAGGTTTACAGTAGAGTCTCTGATTAATATGCACAACTTCAGTACCATGGCAATCTAGTCATCATATATATGCAAAGTTTATTCCCAGTACAGATTTGTATTTTTACCATGGCATTTCTGTAACTCGTAAGATATGAAAAAGTAATTATACTTCAGGATAATTTTGGCAGGTTCATTTGATTCAAGTTCAGGTGAAATGAATTCATACATATTCATACTTGCCTGAAAAAGTCCATTTTTATTGAAAAAAGTAAACTGAGCCCTGGAAACAGCTTCAAACTCATCTTGACTTAAATTCATCAGTAAACTTGATGGTAGAAAAATGGAAGCCAGGGCATTTGACTGATGCTTGTCAAAATCTATCTGTTATATAAAAACAAGAAAGACCAGTTTAGACTAAAAAAAAATCCTTGAACATCCTTTATAATTGATGCATCCATCTAATATAATCTGAGTACGGGTCTAGAATAGCCATTGACATACATAGGGCATAGAGGCAGACGAGGACTGCTATTATCCAAAATAGTGGTCTGGTAAATTTTCACAACTTCCTTGTATGAACACAGGCTTGTGTCATACAAAAGTGGTAAGCAAAACTGATCCTAAGTGGCTGAACTGATGCCTTGAGAAAAATGGCTTTCAGAATAATTTACAACATCCTTTAAACTATTCTAATATATATCCAACAAGAGAAGGCACAGAGCATTTGTACATCCTCTTTTCATGAGTGATGCTGCTTGTTCCTTGGCCATAATTGTAGAGCAGGGCCATTGCTTGACTGGTTTAGTTTATGCTTAATTCATGTTTTATTCATTCTAGTGCCTTTGCACTAGAAAAAGTTGCAGTTATTCTTGCAGAGGGTGGGAGAGGCAGAAATATTAGTAGCAATGTGAGCGCTGGCATGGGCACAGATCAGGCATTTTTGCCACTGAATCATGAATTATTCTGGCTCCTTTTTACATTAGTACTTGCAGTTTTGCAAGTGCCTGTATACTGTTGCTTTGTAGGAGCAAGAAGGTATGGGCTTTCTAGTGTATAAATGGATTTAGAAGATTTTCTTCACAACTGCAGGGATTAGAGAGTATAGTTCAACTGAGAGAAGTTGATTCTGTGACAAATTTCATGGATTCACAGAACAGATAGGGCTTTGGTTATATTTAAAGTGTCATAGTAGAGGCACAGAATGATCATATTTAGTCATTTCATATTCAGAAGCATGATCAAAATAAAATAGCTCTAATTTGTTTTAATCTTTATTTTGTTACAGGACAAAATTCAGATTGGTGCTCAGGCACCTCCAATTCAGGTTTTGGTATTCTAAAAATTGGACAGCTGGCCCAAAAGCGTGTTTCAAAGAAATTAGGTCAAGAAGCTTTGCTCCTATACTGTCAATGAAAGGACAGACAGTTCCACAGGGTGACTGAGGAAGTCTAAATACTAGGGGCCAACATCTATTGCTGTATGTGCCTATGTGGCACATATGCTGCCATATAACTAGAGTTTAGGGCAACTATGCACAGTTTAGGGTTCTATTTTCCCCTGTGGCAAAATAGACTCACCCTGAGCCTACAGAAGGGTGGAGGTGATGGTAGCAGTGGAGGAGCATCTTCCCACCTTTTAGCTCAGTAGTGGGTACAGGATCTACATGGAAAGCAAGCACAGGTTCTAGGCTCCACTCACTGTACCATACCTCCTTTCCCCTCATGGAGACGGACCTTGATAATACCTTTCTTGCCTATTGCTGGGTTTTATAGCACTTCTGCTGTACATGTAGCTTCATACTCCTTCTGGTTGATGTGCCTTCTATTCCCTGGGCAAGTGCCCTAACCACCAGGCTATCTCCTATGGCAATGTTTCCTATCATGTCTAATATGCATAGGAGGGGTGTGCAAAACAGGCCATATTCAATTCAGATTTGGCCCAAATCAGGGATAATGTTTTGATTAGTTGATTCAGATCACTATCCATGATTCGATTTGGCCAAATCCAAATCTGAAGATTCAATGCTGATTCGGAGAATCAGCGGTTCAGCCATAGACACAACTTTAAACATTTTTTCTACACACCTCGAGGAGAAAGATAGGAGATGTTCCTCTTCTAACATACAACGGTCAAAGGGTTTTCACGCAACTTAAATTTTGGGATTTACCCACTTTTTTATGTATGAAGGTGATTTTATTTTGCCAAGCAGCTGCCCAACCAGAGTGCAGGCCTACTAAGTGTGCTTAGTAGACTTGTGCAGCCTATGTGTAACTGTCAAAAACTAGTCATGAGCTATTTAAATACATAACACAAAATAGGATTTAGGCCTAAATGGTGAGCTGTCTTGACCTAGCCAACAGGAAGCCATAAGCCCAGGGGAGTGTGGAAACTCTGCCCTTCTCTGGATCTTAGCTGCTTGACTCAGGGCACACATCTGATACCTCTAGTCACTCAGGATCCAGAGCCTCGAGTCTCCTGGTGCCTAAATGATATCATGGTGATATCACTACTATTCACCTCTTACATATTAGCTTAGCAGTTTGATACTCATCAGAAGATCTAGATGGTGCTTTGTGATGTATCTGTGGATGTTCAATCTACTATATTTCAAGATGTTGCTTATGGGTTCAAAATTATGTTTCTATTTAGCATCATTCATATTTAAGAAGGGTAAGTGGCCATTACTTTTGGAATCCTGTTTATATTAACAAATGCATAGTAACAATTGTGTTTGATTAACATTGTTTCTCATCATTTACAAAGATTTAATTCTTTCCCTTTTGAACTCTGTCAGAGCTTATCAGATTTCCCAGTTTCCTTGTGAAACAATTTGGGGAAGGTGGGGAAAAACAAAGATTTTTTTTAAAATGACATTTAGGGCATAGGTGACGGAAGACCTGACTAATGCAGAGAAGACCCCCCAAATGCAGGGCAGTGGTGGCAGTGCAAAGGACCACAGGGCAGCCCACGTGTGGGCTCCAGGAAGCTGCAGCAGGGGATGCCCACAGGCACAGACATGTAGCCACAGCCTGCATGCAGCCAGGATCACAGCCCAGCAATTTGTGAAGCACTGCCCACCATAGCAAGCAAGTTTGTGAAGGGGAAGGGGGAAAGCAGATTGAGGCCCCCACAGTGTGGGAAAGAGTGAGGCAGAGACAGAGGCATGGGCTGGGGTGAATGGGGCCCCAGGGTGAGTTGTGGGATGGTCAGAGCCCAAGGAGCTTGTCCAGGGATGCAGGGGAGCTCCCAGATGCCCCCCAGATCTCTGTGTGGAGAAGAGGTTGCCTTCCACTATGGGCTGGAGCTCTACGCCCCACTGCCTCTGCCTTGGGAGCTGTGCAGTGCCATGTGCCTGCTGCCGCTGGGTGGGAAAGGGACACGGTGCAGAGTGGCAGAGGCAGGCACATGGAGTTGCGTGGCTGCTGAGTCAGTGGCAGCTGAGCACAGAGCCCCAGCAGGCAGAAGCGGAGGCAAGCAGGCCCTGCCTCCGCCCTGCACTCAGATCTGGAAGGCATGTGCCCCTTGTGCCTCCCCTAGGGTGCACACAGTGGAGGGAGTCCCTCTGCACCCTTGGGTGAGCTGCCCAGGCTCTGACTATCACACAACCCATCCTGAGGCACCATTCACCATGCGTCTACCCCACTTCCTCCCTCATTGTGGGGACCTTGATCTGCCCCCTACCCCTTCCCTCTCCCCCTGCCCTTTACCCCTCCGCAGACTTACCTGCTGAGTGTTGTGTGTGTGTATGTGTGTGCGTGTGTACTCAGGCCCCCCAAATAATATTTTCGTCCTCCACCTATGATTTGGGATCACCAGTTAGCCCTAGCAAAAAACAGGAACTTTCTGGAGTCAGAATAAGGATAGCCTCCACAGGATTTTGTCAAACAACCAGGAACCTGCTGTCTCTCTGACCATTCATCTATACAGTCAGGTTCTTATATGAACACTCCTCACTGTCAAACAAATGAGAGCTACTACTTCCCCATCCCACCATAGGTACAAGCAGAGAAGCAAGGTGATTCTCCCAACACTTGGAACAAGACATTGACACCAACAGACAAGCAAATGCTGGAATGTTAGTGCTGAAATTCTGTTGGAGCGTAAACACATCTTACACTTGTTTATGAGTGAAAGTCACTGAGAATGATGCCACTTGCATAGACTGAAATGGTCAAAAATACCATACATACTGTTTCATGTGCAACTCAATAGTTTTTAGTGAAGGAAATTTTACAAACAGAAGAATTGATAATATCAGTGGTTAAACCTCTAATCAGACTATTTCCTCATAGACTGTTCTTTTAACTGTTGTCTCTTAGGGCTGTGTTGCATGTTACATTTAGCATGTGTTAAATGCACTTAAAACACAAGCAACCTCATATTCAAGCAGAACCATGTGATAGGTATGCTCATACTACAGCAAATTTATGACTCGTTGTGTGAGGAGTATCTCTAGATCATCTTAAGTAACACGAGTTCAACTATTGTCAGTCTGCTTCATGGAGAAAATAGGAGCAATTTGCGGTCCTCACCAAGCTGTGACATCAGCCAGGGGCCTGTCTGCTGTACCAAGCTTCCAGGTGAGATGAGGAAAGCCACACATGTTAGGAGGAAGGATACTGAATCTTTCATTTGTTAGATTCCTCCAGGATGAAGTTGAAAACCAGGTGCCTGCAGTCCCAGAGGGTTCCAGGGCAGGTCCTAAGCCTAGCACTATACTAAGACTCCAGGCCAGTGCCCAGGCTGGGACTAGCTATCAGTGAGCTATGCATTAGGGCTATGCGACCCTTCAGTTGCTGATTTGATTCAGTGGAGATGTGGCTTGATTCAGTGGCTGAATCTCTGAACCTGAATCGAATCAGGAGACCCTTTAATCTCTCTGAATAGAATCAGAAAGATTCGACAATTTGGACATAGACATGGCTTTAAATGTTTTTTCTACATGCCTCAAGGTACCAGGCAGCTTGTGAATGCTGAGATGCTGGGGTGGATGAAGCGTCCCACAGGAGCATGGAGGAGTCTCCAGCATGCTTGGCAGCAGACTTGTAAGTGGACCAGAAGAACTTCCAGGTCTGCCGGGGAGTGTGCGGAAGGCCCCCCCAGCTCGGGGACTGGTGCCTCCTGGTTGTGGGGGGGAATCCAGGGTCCCCCTGTGCCTGATTGCTGAGCCGGGAGGGGGATGTGGGGGGACCTCCAGTGCACTCCCTGGTGGACCCAGAAGTGGACTGGAAGTACTTCTGATCCACTTCTGGGTTCGCTGCTGAGCACACGGCGCCCCCCCCCCCCCCCCCCCATGCTCCATCCATCCCACGAGCCATGCCTGGTACCTCGAGGTGTGTAGAAAAAACATTTAAAGTTGTGTCTATGGCTGAACCGCTGATTCTCTGAATCAGCACTGAATCTTCAGATTTGGATTTGGCCGAATCAAACCATGGATAGTGATCTGAATCGACTAATTGAATCACTATCCCTGATTTGGGCCGAATCCGAATTGAATATGGCCTGTTTCGCACACCCCTACTATGCATATTAGACATCATAGGAAACATTGCCATACTTAGAACACATTCTAACTTTAATACTGCACAGATTTAACACCTACTGGGTGCATTTACATGTTCATTAATGCGCCATACGTACAGCACATTACATTTAGTACCTGTAATGACAGGTACTAACTTAATGTGCAATAATTGGTGCTACTGCAGGTTAGCGGAGATGAACGCTTCTTATGTGACAATGCACAGCAGACTAAATCTACCATGCATTAGCATAGCTTTTGCCAGACACACTAATTCACAGTAGAATTAGAATTCTTTGCATTAAGCATCTCGTGTAGATGTGCCCACTAAGTATCCCTTGTGATAAGGCCCTTAGGTACCATGTAGTACTATAACACAGGAGATAATGGGACATAACATAATTCACTGTGTCTAATAGAATTTTTTATAGAATCCACCTCTAAACTTTTAACCAGCTAGTCTCTAACGTGCCACCCTGCCCTACATTCTACCTCGAAACTCAAAACTAGAGGTAGCTAAGTACAGAAAACCAAGTGCTCATAAAAGTTCTTGTAAATGAAATGATGGTATTTTCAATCTCTCCCATATACACACAGTAAATGCTTTGAAGAACAAGGGTGTATTTGCAAGAATGTTAATCTAACTTTTAAAAAGAATCACATATAATAAAACAAAGAAATATGTGTGATTTTTTTCACAGCTTGTGAAGCCATGTTGCAAACTACTTGTTGGCATTCCCACAATTAATCAACAGGCCTAGATAACAAATGAATTTAAAAGGAGACTCCTCTTTATCTGTTATGTCAAGCAACCATGAGACTGGTGATCAATTATAGTTGCAATCAGCAATAAAACTAGGGCAGGGGCTACAGGTTTAAATATCTGTTGACATAAACTATGCTGAGCAAGTGTGAATAACAAATCCATTTGTAAAAATCTGAACCTGTTCATAAATAATTCCTGACAGGCAGAACAGAACACTAAATCCATGTGAAAAAAGAGTCACAATATACAGTTTGAGCAGATCTAAGAAAAACCCTGCATGTGTAAAAACATCTATTTTGGTATTTTGTGTACTTCAGTGTAGGTTTCTTTTAAAGCATGGACACATTACAGGAACAATTCAATCAAATGAATTGCCAAATATTAACTTAGTCCAAGGTTTGGCAAGAACTGTAGAGACATCAGAATAAACAGAATCTTTTCAAACTGTTGTGGATACATTTGCTTGATATCCACCTTAAGAGAAAAAAAAATGAGAAACTGTCTGACATGTAACTTGAAATTTTAAGACTGTGAAGAGCCTGGGATATATCATCATGGTGCTGGCTGAAGTTTTTGGGCTTAAAAATGGGAATCTCCCCGACCGGGGACAGAAAATATCTTTCCTGATGGACATGGAAACTATGAACTGTGACCACAGCTGTTGTAGACATTTTTGATGGGGAGGATGCTAAGAATTCTGTCAGCTGTTGGAAATGTAAAAGGCTGAAAATCAATTTAAGCTCCAAAAAGAACATTATTAATAACTTGTCAGAGCTTGGACCTTATGATAGGTTAGATAGAGCAATAAAAAATTATTCCAGGGCAAGAAAATTTGAATATACTTGGATGTCCTCAGGCCACAGATGGTATTTCTTATTATAAATTCAGGTCATCCCAGGTCCAATTTCAGAGTTTTTTCCTTTCCTCTTTCCATGAATGGGGGATGAATATTGGATGATAAAAGTTCCTCCTCTTTGATAGAAATCATCTATAAAACTTCATTGATAAAAGAAACAATCAGGTGTCTTCACAATGCATCTTTCCCCTTTCAGCCCTTTCCACTGCATGATTTAGAGAAAACGTGGGCCAAATTCTCTGAGTGTAATATGAATGAAACTCCATTATAGTGAATGTAGCTATGCCTATTTACACTAGCAGAAAATCTGATTATTTAATTTTAGGTCCAGAAGATCGCAGAAAAAATGCTTAACAGGCTTATGGTCTTTTACATTACTATTATTAATTTATCTAGTGTCACACATTTGTCATGCTACTTTACCAAAGTGGTAAGTTATTTAGGACTGGACCTAGGCCAATTTATACTAGAAAACAATCTTCTATTATATTAGAGCAGTAACTGTTTAGATGTTTATGCTGTAGTGATTAGCATTGTTAACCATTTGCATAACTTTGGCTTCAAATCAAGGAATTAACTTCTCAGGTTTGATTATTTGTCAGCAGTAAGATTTCATATTGGATTCTTTTGCTTGCCCCTTTCTACATAAGCCTTCAAAGAAGATTTGCACACAAAAATGTAGGAAGTATAGTTAGAGCATTGAAGGACCCCGCTCTGCCACACACTTCTTGGGTGGCCATGGACATAGTCATCAGGGCCAGATTTTTAAATGTACTTAGGTGCTCTAAGATGCAAGTAGTTATTTAGAAGGTTTTTTCAGAAGGGCTGAGACATCTCTGTCTTGTTAATTTAAGTGAGAGTTAGGCACCTAATAAAAATACCACTATATACCTACCTGTACCAATAGGAGCCTAAATATCTTTCGAAATGTGGTTTCTAGGCTCTCTGTGCCTCAGTCTTCTACCTGTAGTAACATGAGGCTAACAGTGCTTTCATACCACACATGGTAGTTCAAGGGTGAATGCATAAATGACTGTGAGGTGTTCAATTACCACAGCAATGGAGCACTTTGTTCATTTTGATCACTCTCTGCTTTCTTTACTATTTTTCATAGATGAAATTTAAAACTAAAGAACTAACCTCTATGGGGGACACAGAATTCACAACACAGCTCATAATACACATCACTATTAAATCACTGTTGGAGGCTACTGTCACAACCCAATGATTTTAGTGCCTCGGCACGATGGAATTTTCCCGCCACATGAGAGTCTCTGTGCACAGCAAAAGTTTTCTGCTGCAACAGAAAACCCCAGTTCAAGAGAGTTCCCGCCATTTCGCATGCAAATTTGTGTCCCGTTATTGGCCAGTTCTAAATTATTCCTACATGGCGGCTAGTAATTGGCTTGCTGGCCGTATAAAATTTTGTGCGACTTCTGCCCAAGTCGGAGAACTTTGAGCACGCTGCAGAGTGCTAAAGATATCTGACTTGTGGCTGAGCTGATCGATAGACTGATCACCTATTGATTCTTCTCCCCGTTGCCGAGCGCAATCCTTCGACGTACCCTTTCCCTGCCGGCTTAATTTGTGGACGGATTAGCTGGCCTGAGCCTTGCCAGCTGGAGCAACTTGTGGAGTTGTTTAAGTGACCGGACCACCTGCATCGCAGCTATTAGCGGCGTAAGTAAAGTTTTTGCAACCAATACGCTTTGTCTGCCTCTCCATTCACCAGCCCGCCCAAATGACCGAGCAGTTTGTATATCACCTTGAGTTGGCTCCGGCCGTCTGAGACATGGCAACGAGGATGGGATACAAAGGCACAGTGATGGAGATGAGTCTAATTGGGTGCTGCCCTTGGCGCACCGGGATCTGCCGCGTAGAGAATGCAAATGATCTATGGGCGCATATCGCTTACCACCAGGCGGTAGAAGGGGATGAAAGAAATATTGATGGCTACTTCTCCGTAAAGAAAGAAGAAGCAGTCATAAAAGAGTGGAGAACTAAACTATCCCTTGGGGAGTTCGGATGCATAATGGGGAGCGACCGGGTCTATTATCGACCCCCAGAGGAAACATCAACCATATCCCTAGCCGGGGTGAAGGCGCAGAAGGCAGAAAAGCTGACCCCCGCTCAGGAGTTAGCTCAATGCACCCGATACTTAAGGGAAGGAGGGGAACCCACCCCCACGGACTGGTTCAACTGTCCGGATTTGATGCCTGGGTCACGGAGTCATGAGCTTCTCATTCAGCTCCGGGAGGACCTAGAAACCAAGGGCTGTCACGTGCCCAAATGGGGTTTAACTAAGTGGAAGAAGGGAAAAATGATGACCGTGTTGTTCTGTACAGTAGCAGGTCTACTAAGGGAATACGCAAATTTGGAGGCTCAGCTGCATACGGCGGGTAAAGAGTCACTGGAGCGGACAGCAAAGAGCTCCGGAGCGACGCTTATCAATAGCGCCGGCCGCACGATGCCGCTGACAGAAAATGGCGCCAAAAGAAATGCGAGCCATCCGGGGAACCCAGAAAAGAGAGGCGGAGCTTCGGAAGACCTGGCGGGGATCCGCCTAGCGACTCCGCCCCCTGAGGTGACGTCGTTCCCAACGGCCCCGCCTCCTTGCCATGGGGAGGGGGCAATGGGAGGAGTGATGTACCCAACGCTCCCGGATGAAGAATTTAACTCCCTCTCTGCCGCAGCTCACCCGATAGCTGTGATGAAGCGTGTTGCAGATGAAGAAGGTACTATGCGTACCACTGTTACCTCTCGCACACGCACCTGACCAGAAATTCAGGAACTTTGCAGAGAATCTAAAATAAAACCAGAAGAAACTCTGGCCATGTGGTTGGAATGATTAATAGTGGAGTTTGGATCTGACATTTTAGACAGGGAAGAAGCGAGTGCCCTGACCCGACAAGCGGTGTGGAGCAGAGGGCGCGCTACTGATTTGAACGTGGTCACGGACAGTGCACACTGGCCCATCCCACTCTCGGCGCTTGTAGCGGGACAGGTAATCCACAAATTCCACACCTGGCATGAGGGTCGCCCGCAGAAGGCCACTGCAGAGCAACTCCTCCTAGCCATAATCGGAGTATCATACCTTTCATGGAGCCCGAGAACGAATCCAATGGGGCTAACAGCAGCCCAACGCAAAGAGAGATGGGCTCATCGCCACCTATCGGACCCTGGGGCAATTCCAACGCCCCTGGAAGCTATAGATGCCTGTGGAGAGGTATACGGAGGAGCAAATGCTGTTATGCTCCGACTCTTTTTGAACCTGATGGCGGGTCAGCCAGTGGGAAATCTCTTAGGCCATCTCCCACGACTGCAGGCGCTCATGAAACAAAGTGAAGAAACTTCTGATGATATAAGAGACTGATCTTCAGCATACCCAGTTGAAACACCGAGACCAAGACGTCAAGAGTTTACCCGCTGGCGAGAGTCATGGTGGTCACCTCCAAGAACCTTGAAGGAAAAAAATATGTTCGGGTTTCTTCTCGCCCGCTCCGGACTTACAAAGTATCAGTTGCGCATTTTGGGAGAAAGGACCCAACGCCGTCTAGCCGACGCATTAGGATTCAAATTCAAAGACCCGCCAAAAAACGAATAATGGCCGTCGGCTCTGCCGGCGGCCTTCTCCAACTCAAACCTGACCCCACTGACCCTCGTCCTTATGCCGAACTCACTGTTTACAACCCTACTGATCCAGATGACCAACAACAAGTATTCTTCCTTCTCGATACTGGAGCTCAAGTCAATGTGATTACCTCAATGATACCTCACCAGAAGACCACCAAAATGATCAAGGTACAAGGGCCTAACGCTATTGCAGTCGCCACAAAGGTCACATTCTCAGTCCAAGGCCACCGATACCCCCTAGAGGCTGTCCTAGGGGGCATCAACATTCTAGGAATCCCCGAGATAAGAGCGCTTGACCTTAAAGAACAAGTGCTACAAGCCTTACCCATTATTATCCCAGAGCAGGATTGGCATCGACCAACGCTTCGTAACACCTCCACCTGGCGATATCGGCCAATTCCAACCAAGGGTCCCCTAAAAAAGTCCCTTACTGACCTCCTGCGGCGACTCGAGCAACGAGGCTGTATTAAAACCGTAACTGCTAGCACCTACTTGTCATCAGGATGGGGAGTCGCGAAACCTGGAAAGCCTAACGAAGCCCGGCTAGTCGTAGACTATAGAGAGGTCAACAAAAGATGTCAAGTACTTCAACAACCTAATCCTTCTACTCTGCCACAATGCATGTTCGAGATGGCACAATTCCAGCAAAGTAAGTGGGTCGGGGTCACACTGGATTTGAAAAACATGTTCTTTTCCATCCCGATAACTGACCCGGAAGGAATACTAAATATGTGCATTGATGGCACTATGTACAGGTGGACGGTTTGTCCACAGGGATATCGCAACGCTCCGTCGTTGGCTACTGGTGCCATGAATAATACTCTGAAGAATTTTCAAGCCTCACATTCTCTTCCTCCAGAGGAGGAATTAAGAATCTGGAGTTATGTCGATGATATTGCTATCATGGGTCGTGATAGTTCCGTAGTTACTAGTATAGTCAACCAACTGGTTGCTCACCTTCAAAGTGAGGGATGGACGATCAACGAGGAAAAGTCATGCCTACATCCTGTAGATGACATCACGTTCCTTGGCACCCGATACATCGGTTCCATCCGCCACGGAATCTCACACGATGGTCCTAACATCGATCCATTAAAAACATTCCTCCCTGTTACTAAGAGACACTTCCAACAGCTTTTGGGTCATTTAAACTGGTACCGGCATTATGTTGAACCCAGTCATTTGGCGCTCCTCACTAAGTTACAACGACAGATCCGTGACAAATCCCGAAAATCCATGCCCTGGACAAAAGATCAGCGGAACCTGCTTCGCCTTCTAGCCATGGTTAAAAACACACAGCTCCACGCCATCGATCTGGGTGAGTCATTAACTGTAACCCTTGGGTTCACCACAAACCACGTATGGGCTGTTGTGCACAACCCTCACGATGAGCTAGTATACACTGCCCATAAAACGCTTCAAGCGGCACAACATCAATATGGAGCTGTAGGAAAAATCCTCCTAGCTGAACAATTAGTGGAGCCATTAGCAAGGGGGCATGGAACATTACGCACTCCTGGTGTCACATTGTTACCCTTGCTAGATGCGGAAAAAGTTGACCCGCATTTTCAGGGAGAACCTAAAATGTGGAATACGCTGGTGCTTACCCACCATTACAACTGGCACTGCTGGAAGTTAGAAGATACGACGCCTAAACCCAGCCCAGAGGATGAGGAAAAGGTCCCTACACTGTATGGAACCTCTGCCCCAGCATGGATGGCGTCAGATGGAACCTCCCGACATGGCGGAGGCTATGGGTACTATTGCAAGGCTTGTCACGATAAGCAAATATTTCAAGCCTACCCAGATGACAATTCGGCCCAAAAATGTGAATTGTTAGGATTCCTCAAGATACTGGAACATTGTCTGACACATCATAACGACTCGCTCCCCGTTCCAATCATCGCAATCGATTCGCAGTACATTTATAAAATTCTTACGGGTACAGCCTTTCCCACCGAAAATTTGAATGATTGGCAAGATATCTGGAAAACATTAACCAAATTTGCACAACTCCCGTTGGTTAGGCGCACTAAGTCCCACTGTCCAGATACTGATCCAGTACATGAGGTCATCGATAAGCTTTTAGAAGACCCACTCCGGACCGACATAGTCTTGCCTATCACATCTACCTCTGGTCCTGAAGTAAATTCATTCCTTGCGTGGCTTCACGAAAATTGGGGTCACCCGGGACCACGAGCTTGCCATCAATGTTGGTGCCGAACCATTACAGAGCCAGCCTCATACGGGGTTCAGCGTGATTGGGAAAAGGTAGCTCAGGCCTGTGAGATATGTGCTAAGGAGAAGTGTCATAGAACCAAACATCAGCTCGGAGCTTTCGACTCTTCACAGTTCCAAGCAGAAAAAGTCTGGCAGGTAGATCTGCTAGGACCCCTCCCAGGGTCTAAGCCGCCAAATAAAGGATTAGTTGTTGTTACTTGGGAACAAGACAGTTACAAGTCATTCCTTTATGGAAAAGCAATGCCACTGCTGTTATTTCTGCCTTAACTTCTGTATTTGCCACCTGGCAACCTCCTCATGAGATTCAGTCTGATAGGGGACCCCCGTTTAACTCTAACGCTCTAGACAAATTTGCTTGTCTTCACAATGTAGCATGGTATCTCCATCTGCCGTACCACCCGCAGTCCAATGGTGTTGTAGAAAGACATATAGGCCTGTACAAAGAACAACTTTGTCTCAGAGGAGGAGGGACGTTTAAAAACTGGACTAAATTCAATCATGATGTTCTCATCTCACTGAACACCTCAAAACCGTTATGGGATGAAGCTAATGTCAAGAAACCTCTGCCTTGGGAACCTAAGTTCCAACCAGATGAATTACTGTGGATCTCAATACCGCACCCCCACCAGTCTCATCCGCAAGTTCACAAGGGAACAGTTCAACGGTCGGGACAGTATCCTAATACCTATTTTGTCCAATTAGAGGAAAAGCCTGATCGTCCCCCTATTATCATTCATCACAACTGGATGACTCGTCGTTCCGACGTTCACCTAGTATCCTTATAGTAAATTCAACTATGATTCTCTTTTGTTTTGTTTTGTTGTTGTTTCTTTCTTTACAGGTCCAACTTCAACAAAGCAGTAATCCACAGCCACTCGATTGTGAGATCCGTCGAGCACCCAACTGCGGTTCCCTTAAGTCAACGTAATAACGGCTATGGAGGGGGCACTGAGGCAGCGAATGTCCATCGGCCCAGAACTTGCTATGGCGCTGCTCCTCTCTCGTTTTGCTAAGTATTTTAACTGGTATTGTCTGTTATGGGAGAAGACGGACGTCCCGCGGTGACTAATAAACGAGAGGAGTCCCAAACAGATGTTCTCCAATCAGACGATAACTAATAGTTGTTGTTATATGTTTAAGTTATTGTATTTTATAGTTTGTTAAACAGACCGGTCTGTAAAATTGTTTGTTTATATATATGTTGGTTGCTTAAGCTCCGTCAGGCCAGTGAATCCTGAAACAAAAATTCTCTATAACGTGCTCATGTGTCTAAAATTCCAGTTGTGCCGTCGGCAAGGGGGCATGTCACAACCCAATGATTTTAGTGCCTCGGCACGATGGAATTTTCCCGCCACATGAGCGTCTCTTGCATAGCAAAAGTTTTCTGCTGCAACAGAAAACCCCAGTGCAAGAGAGTTCCCGCCATTTCGCATGCAAATTTGTGTCCCGCTATTGGCCAGTTCTAAATTATTCCTACATGGCGGCTAGTAATTGGCTTGCTGGCCGTATAAAATTTTGTGTGACTTCCGCCCAAGTCGGAGAACTTTGAGCATGCTGCAGAGTGCTAAAGATATCTGACTTGTGGCTAAGCTGATCGATAGACTGATCACCTATCGATTCTTCTCCCTGTCGCCGAGCGCAATCCTTCGAAGTACCCTTTCCCTGCCGGCTTAATTTGTGGACGGATTAGCTGGCCTGAGCCTTGCCAGCTGGAGCAACTTGTGGAGTTGTTTAAGTGACCGGACCACCTGCGTCGCGGCTATTAGCGGCGTAAGTAAAGTTTTTGCAACCAATACGCTTTGTCTGCCTCTCCATTCACCAGCCCGCCCAAATGACCGAGCAGTTTGTATATCACCTTGAGTCGGCTCCGGCCATCCGAGACAGTTACTAAAGTGCATATCACAACAACTGTGAAGTCCTGAACTTCATATGCATGCAAGCATGACTTATTCTGCAATACAACTGACTGCAAACATTTAGGGTTAGGTCTTAGACCACTGTTATGCACTTAAGTGGCACGTCCTGCAATTTTTGGCACTTATGCAGAGTTTGGAATCTATCTCCATGGATATTTCCGTGATCATGCTGCACTTGCCTTATTAACATGCTCAGAAGGCAGCACTCCAGTTGTGTTAGGCTCCATTGCAGAGCAGGATCAGTGAGAAACATGCAAAGAGCTAGATAAATCCTAAAACTTTAGATGCAGAAAAACCATGAATAGTGAGTTTGGAGGAAAGGGTCTACCCATTTTTAGCCCAATATCAGGAGACCCAAGTTCCAGGCCCCTCACTTGGAGGTAAATCTACATTCCCCATTCCCCCACAAATTTCATTAGCCATCAGGTATGGCCCTGGCATTTCCTAAAGCACCCACTAGCCTTTTTCTTGAACATGGCCCACTGTGCACCTATAAGAGGAAGTTATATGAGATCAGGAGGAGGAAAACAAGGGTGACTTGGTAAGTGGACACTGCCTTGGAAAGGAGTAAGTGCCCTGAGTCTCAGTCCCTGATCCTAATTGCCTTTCTTCACTTCGTATTTATTATTCATTGGATAAAATGAATAAAGAGCAGTGGGATAGTTTCTGCCCCATTCCAGGCAGGAACCAAGGTTAAGATTGAGCATATGTACATGTAAAGGTTAAATTACACAATTTATCTGTGTGTCTGATACCATCCATAGTTCATTGTTTTCTATAGGTGACCTAGGAATACATTCAATCAACTTCTCTCAGCCATCTATAGGTAGAATTTTAGTTACAAAAGTGACATACAATCTGAAGTCTGAAATTCACTGCCTTTGTCTCATTCATGTTATAAAGAAATGGGGATATTTGCAGATTAGTGAATATACCTTAGCCCTTATTCTTGCTAAATATTTTTCAAGAACTTCTGATTCTCAGCAATAGGATATATGTTGCCAGTATCATCAGCCGTTCTTTTATATCTATAAGCACATTTAACCCAAGAAGCAGCACCAGCACACTATGAAACTAATAGGCAGTTTATAGTGAAGTTATGCAGGACTGTTAAATTAAATATTTTGGTTAGTATAATATAATCCTAGAGTCCAATTCAGGAAACTGTTAGAGGCTGAAAAATTTTTCAACTGGAACACATTTGAAATATTCCAACAAAACATTTTTAATGTGTAAGAATCATAAAGAAAACTGAGCCTGCGTTTCCCGTCATCTAGGGAAATATTAAATTAATTCATTTGGAATAATAGGGGAGTAAAAGAAATATATAATTCTGATTGTGACATGTATGCCCGTCTAGGACATACATATCTAATAATAATTCTGGACACCAGAAGGACTTAATGCTGCTGGTTTTGTACCTGAAAATCTGAAGCATTGTTCAGAGAACCAACACTGAAGGAAGAACCTCTGAATGAAGTTGAGTTCATGGAAGAAACTCCAAGAGCTAGATTCCGAGTAGAAATACTCATAGATGGTCCAGTGAACTGAATCTTTAAGGCTAAGGCATCAATTGTTTTTAGAGCTCTAAAAACATAAAGAAAATTATTACAAAAAAGTCAACAAAGTTGACAAGAAGAAAACCAAACCAAACAAAAAATGACACCTGTATTACAGCAGCAGAAAAGTGAATGTGTTCATTTTAGACAATTTCTCTGAGTGTTGACTGCACTTCTGTCACTATTTTTATAAACTCAACAGGAGCTGGATAACTGAATTCCCCAGGCCAGATTTTCAACAGGTATAAATTGCTGTAGATATGCTGAAAGCATAACCATAGTCATGCTGATTTACATCAGGCAGAGATCTGCACATCTGACTTCACTTTCTTTAGCCTAGAATAATATTACAATAATATTAAGAGTTACACTGTATGATATCACTTAATTTTGGAATTGTCTTGAAGCTGCACCAGAGCAACCTTTTATCAAGCCAATTAATTTCAGTATTGCAATATCTTGGACACGTCTACATGTGCCCCTATGGTGCTGTTGTTACTGCACCATCACTCAGTATTCCTTTTGGAAGTATGCGCTCCCTCGGTATAGTGTATTCCTTTTGGAAGTACTAAATGATGGAGCAGTAACACTGTCTGCGCGGCGTACTGTTATTTTTAGCTGCTACATTGGCATAGCAATGTGCTATACTGAGGGAGCATGTCACTATGGCAATGTAGCTGTGCCATCACCGTTTTTGCCTGCCAATGCTACATCACCATAGCGCATCGTTACGGTGATGTAGCGTCATGTATAGACATGCCCCTTAAAAATAAATCTTTTACTAATCTCACTTATTTGAAAAACTTCTTTCAGGAAACTTAAGCAAAATATTTGAGCTGAATTGTTTATAGCTTATCTATCCTGATATCAAACGCTTGAGGTCTTTATGACTTCATATCCAGACAGGTAGTGAAATCCTCTCTCAGTCTTCTTCCTGAAATTCATATATACTTACTCAGAAGATGATGCAGCCAAAACACTGTCTGAACTGGTGAGAATATTGGAAAAAATGGTCACCACAGTGGAACCCAAAGATTCATCAATGTCTTCATCATTCACAATTTTTTTGAGCTTCTGAACTACATCATTTACTTTGTCTGAGGTCAGCTGCTGTCCTTCACCAGTGAGATTCAGAAGCTGATTGGCTATATCAGCTGCATTTTCTGCAGTGGCATAGATAAAAGGAACGGTAAGAAGACAGAGATATAGGCGAATTCTCAAGCACCTCCTACTTGAATTAGAATGTATTCAATGTTATTTGTATCAATACAGTAATCAACTAACATAACATATATAGGAATGGATGACCCCTATATAATGCCCTTCTGTTTCTTTTGGGTTTTTTGCCTAATTTGACCATGTTTTATACTACTTTATAGGAGGAGAAATTACAGGATGTGAAATAAAAGGGATATGCATATTTTCCCTTCTTTTCTTTCCTTAATCTTTTCTGCTCATTGATTTTGCAACCAAAGGCTGCAGGAATGCTCTTGGATATAAAAGACAATCTACTTACCTGTGCAGTTCCTAAGATTAGGTGGATTCCAATATGATGTATAATTGTATGGATCTAAATCGCTAAAGAGAAAAACATTTCAGAACATACATTCGTTTTCCACATGTTACATTATTCAGCATAACAAGGCAAAATAATGCTGGGTGTTCATTTGTCACATTTGTTCATTCTGTTGCATTGAACTTACAATTCAGATAGCAACACAAGCCCAATTAAAATTAATGACATGTGACTGATATTGGGCATGAACTACCATGCATGTAAGATGTGTGTACACAGTAATTCAAGAACAAACATATTCTGCCAACTTTGATTCTGTGCAAATAATCAGAGTACACTGTGTAAGAAAGCTAAAAAAACATGACAAATCCAAGAAATATGCTCAAGTGAAGGAATACTATAGCAAATGAGATATTTCCAAGTGAAGAGAATAAATATTTTAAGTGATTTTATAAAACTGTACAGTAGTTGAGGATTTCTATAAATTTGTTTGCCAATAAAAAGAAGAAACAATAGCATGCAAACAAATCATTCAAGTTTGTATCATGATGGATCCATGAAAGGCAAGCTCAACTCTGATACTTGTTAACTTTTGACTGCTTAATAGAATAATCTTATATTTTTAATGCACTGTTTTTGAATGTGTGTAGCTTTATTTGTAATTTATATATCTTTATACACTATAGTAGATACTGTCTCTCCAACATTTTTTCTACCACTGGGTGTGTATTTTTTTATGCATTATCAACAACATCTACTATTAGTCACCTCAGCCTTGATGAAACTGTAAACCATACTACCAACATTTTCAAACCTAATGACATGGGGTTTGAGAAGGACCTAATAGCGCAGAATATTATTATATTGAATAATTTCCTCCATGCATGGGACAGGTTTAAAATTCATAGGCAATATGACTGTGCTTTTGGATGAGGTGGGATAAAAATATCAATTGATTTTGACTTCCTTTGTCGTTTTCCCCTTAATCATGCCCCATCATTTTTATACCAGATCGCAGGATTCTTAATATGAATTCCTGCTGTGCAAGTCCTATGCATACAAATCTTAGGCATATCTTTCTTTCTTCTCCCATGTAGAAGTCTTGATACAGTACAGCAGTTAAGCATGTAATTTCCTCTTTTATGAATGTAGGAAAGCGTCATTTTATATATACCACATCCTTAGCATGTCTAAAGAGGGACACTTCCTGGCATGAGTATGCCTAGTCCACCCACTTCCAGTAGCACATACAAACCTGGAAATGCACTGGTGAAACCACTCCTAAGGAAGTTCCTGGTAGCTATTGTCAAGTATGCCAAAAACCAAGGCTATGAAGACTGGGTGGACAAAGCGAGCTTGTGCCATACAAGGGGTATGATATAGATATAATCAGAGAGGCTTCTGGGTCACTGACTCCAGTTCCTAGCTAATCATGAGCAACCACATCATTCTTGTTTTGTTTTGGTTTTTTTATTGGCAAGAGTTAATGGAGGCAGTAGCAAGAATAGTTTAACTCAAGGCAGAATAAAATAATTTTGGCTATGAACTACTTTATTTTGACAATCAAAGGTATTTGTGTAGAGCATGAATGAGCAATTAAGATAAGCAATCCTGGGGCAGTAAAGGCCAGAAGTCTCAACTCTAATGACTTTGTGGCTTACACGTTGACACAGTTTGACCCCTGCACTAGCTAATTTGAAACAAATATTGTTCAGTCACAATGTAATGGTATTCATACAAAATTAACAGGCTGAGGAAGTAAGTTAGTTAAATACAACTCTGGTTGTTTTCCTGTCTGGCATAAAACCTTGAGGTTGACCCTTGTGTTACCATGTTGCTTTCAGAAAGCAAAAGATCTGGTCTGACCTTTTCAGACCATATACTGGATGCAGTGTAGGCAGGTAAGCCTATTGTTTGTATTGCTTATGGCTAGCATATTAAAGATTATGCTTATTATTATTTGCATATCTAAGATACCCAAACAAGATCAAAGCCTCGTTGCATTCAGTAATGTACAAATAGATATTAAGAACCAGTCCCACTCCAAAAAATTTATAGGCTGAAATGACAAAAAAGACAAAGGGTGGAGGAATGGCAGGAATAATCCCCATTTTACAGACAGATGGGAAAATGAGTTTAAATGACTTACTGGTCATGTCTACACAAGATGCTGACTGCATAGTAGCTCGTTACTACTACGCAGTAGTAATGAGCTACTGTACTGTCAGTGTCACCTAAAAGCCATTTGGTGGTGCTACTGTGCAGTAATGCCAGTTACCCCAGTAACGACTGCACAGTCAGCTTCTCATGCAGATGCGGCCACTCATGGACACCCATGAATCACCTGTACCATAGCTGAAACCTTAAAAACCCAAGTCTAAAATCATCATAAGCTACACAAGAACATCCTCATTCCCTGTGACACATTACTGCCAAACTGTTAATGTCAGAGTTTCCTTACACTACGTGAGGTGTCTCAACATCAGTCAAAAGTAAAATTCCTTGATGAGAATTTAGCTGGGAATAGTTTGGTGATGTACAAACCAAATTAAAATACAACTCACCACGCTGTGCCGGCACCGATTTTATAAACATTGTTTCTGATGGTTAATAATTGTCATGAGTTGAGGATATTTAGGAAGCTGATCTGTTTAGTGAGAAGCGTTTTAGTCACTTTGAACAAATAACAACTCTAGGCCTCATTACACCTTGATGTAGCAATGGCTCTTTGTGCCATCTCCAGGTCATTACTAATAATGTATTTCTACTGCAACCACATAGGCCTCTCCATTCTCTTTGTTTCTGCTTGCCTCACAATATGAAAAAAGCTTATTTAAAATAATACTGATCAATACATAGCCTAAGGTAGACACAGGCTTAAAGTGGTTCAAGGTACATAACCAATAAACTGTGAATGAGTTCTACCTTAGACAACTCAAAGCTTCTGAATGGTTTTCCAAGTATTTGAACCCTTACCACATTCTTGATGCAATCTGAGTGGAGCTCCCTTGGCATAATGTGAAGTTGGTCACCATGGGCCTGGTATCTGGCCAGAAATAATTTGGAGGGTTTTCTTCAGCTAAACATTTTTCTACAAAACAACAATACACAAGTATGAGAATGGATCTTAACTCTGTTTTATCACGTATATTATCATTTATTTTATAAGCCTACCTTATACCACATGATTAACCATTCTGTAATTGACAACCACATAATCAGTGAGTGTATATAATGGATACACAATGATTGGATACTGCAGACTGCACTCTTTGTCCAGAAGGTATCAGCTTGGTTATCAGCTGCTATACACTGGCATAGCTCTGTGAACAGTATGGACCTCTCACTGATTTAACCGTCTAGACAGATAAGTATGTATTAAAAGAGACACTTATGATAGACTTTAAGTATATTTTTATCCAAATGTAGCCAAATTCCCACCTGCAGTACAAATTGGAAATGGATTATTGGATTTTGCAGGGATTATTTAATCAAACAGGAAAGGACTTATTTTGGAGAAAACAAATAAAGCTCATAGAACACCAAGGCTGAAGACCCATTACATACCTACTGGATTAACATCTACTGTCTGAAGCCTTAATCCATCCCCTATGGTGTTATTATTGCTTATGAGTTTCTCCCGGATGGCTTCCTCTTCTAAGTCGATGTTGTTGGTAGAGTTGTAAACAAGAAGAGCCCTAACCACAAAGCTACAAGAGAAATTACACAAGAATTTGAGTCAGAATGTGAGAGAACAAATATGTGGATATTAAAATATCTTAAATAAAGTGTCCCAAATTTAATTATTGATAGTAATTAAAAAACTGATAAAAAATACTTTTCCTGTATAAAGGGCGTAAGTAGGGCAATATTGAGCCTTACCTGTAAATTATTCTTCTCATAACCACATAGCTCTCCAAACTAGGGAGTATTGGGAATCCCACTCTGAGTTACCATCAGGCAGGTAGCTATAGAGGACTGAATGTAAACTTTTTAAAGGAAACCTAAAGGCCAGGTTTTTAAGATACTTAGGTGGCTAATGATACAGCTGTGTTTTTACCAAGATTTTCTAAAGTGTCTAGATGCCTAACTCTCAACAGGTCCTAAAAGCCTATATAAAATAGCTGTTAGTGATATGAAAGCCAAAATGACACTGATTTTCAATGGGATTCTGGGATTTTAACTCATTTAGTCGATTTTGAAAATTTACCATTAATTAAGAAGGTTTGTTTGCTCAGTTGAGTAGAAAAAATTAGACTTAGAATAATATTAATTTGTCTGATGGAAACCCACTGATTTTTTTGGTGGGGGGGGAGGGCTAAAGTGGCTTGAACTCCTTTCTAAGACAGATTTGAACCTCAAATGGTATAACTCCCCTGTACTCAGCAACCTCCCTAGCATATGCAAAGCCCCTAAGACGAAAAATACCTGTGAGAGGAGAACGTAAAAGTATACCTAAGGCTGTGCTAGGTTGGCAGTAGGGGAGCTACATCATTAATGCAGGAGCCCTCTCAGAAGGGCTCCATGGGTGCTGAAAGGTGCAGTGCCTGGCAAGAGAAGCAAGCCTCCTAGATGCTGTCTTTGTCTTCACTTCGCTCTCATATATCCCAGAAATCTGAGCTAACACAGGCTTTCCTGGCTTTAAAGTGACTGTGGGCAGCCTGAGAAGTAGGAACACAGCCAGCATACATATAGTGAGGGAATGGATTTAACAAAGCTGCTTTCACCAGAAATCCCTGATGGGAGAAAGGGGAGGTTAGTTGAAGGGTCTTGCTACCACTTAAGGAAGGAGAGCACAAGGGAGGAACTGTGTAGGCAGTGTACTGGAGGGTACTTTTTGGTATGCCTGCCTACACAAGCTAGGATTACATTTGCAAGAATTGTCCAGAAAGCTACCTCTATGATGACAGCTAACAGCAGGACTTTCCAATGTTACCTGAATTAGGTAAAGTGAAAGAACTGCAGATCATTATACAGATGTTGCTGTTGGCTACCAGAATTAACTCTCTTTATATTTGACATCTTTTAAAAGTAGGATAGATGTGACAGACATTTTCAAAGTAGGTTCATTAGTGAAGTGGCATGAGAACAATTGACATAAGAAGAATGTCTAAGCATGGATGACTGTTTAGCCTTTAAAAAAACATCAGATAGGACATATTTCCTTTCTGTATTCAGATACAAAAACCTGAAATAATAAATCCTGCTGTTTTAGAAACTATTTGTGAATAGACAAAATGAATATTTTTCACATGTACGTATCGATGCACACAACCACACACAAAAAATCAATTTTTTTCTCACCTACAGAATACACTTTACCCCCCACCCCTGCTAACCAGCTGCTAGAAATTGTGATGTGTAATATATTTAAAAAATACAGTAAGAACAGTTTCTGGTTATGGGCAAAAGTAAAAGTAAAATCTGTAGGTGACTCAAAGTGCATTTCTACATGAGATGCTTACTGCGCAGTAGCCTAATAACACTGTGCAGTAGTGTGCCAGGCAAAACCCATGCTAATATGCTACTGCACAATCACAAGAAAACCTCCATGTGCTGGTGCTACTGTGCAGTAGCACAAGTTACTGCACATTGTATTAGTACTTAGTTAACCAAGTACTAAACTTAATGTACAGTAACTAGGGCACATTAATGAACATGTAGACGTGTCCACAGAGAGCAAAACTTGGGCAGGATTTGGTCCCTACCTGCTGCTCAGTTACTTTCTACAGAATAATGTTTATTTTATTCATTTTGCCTTTCAAAAACAAGGCACACTTTATATTCTGGAGTATATGTATGCATACATACATATACACATACATATATATGTACACTTATTTAGGGGTTTTTTTTAAAGAACAAAATCTAATTGCTCTTGTACTAATATGCACATTTTCTAATTGCATTTCTGATAAAATATTAAAACCAGTAACCTATCTGCTGTAATGTTGATGGCCACAACATATTTAGTGTTGCAGAAGAATTTCAAATCTTC
Organism: Alligator mississippiensis; assembly: GCF_030867095.1. Lineage (NCBI taxonomy): Eukaryota > Metazoa > Chordata > Crocodylia > Alligatoridae > Alligator > Alligator mississippiensis. The sequence goes on along the minus strand of NC_081824.1, from coordinate 123,019,680 downwards.
CTGGATATATCAAGCTTGCTGTGCACTCAGACATACCAGCTTCATCCTGCATTCTATTGCTTTCAACTGAATGTTAATGCATAACAATGACCTCTATATGGTGCTGCTTGTGGAGGATTTTGATGAATGGCTAGTATATTTTGTAAAGCACAGGGCCAAAAGTGGAAAAGAGGTTAATATGGTATTTATTTTTAGAGGACCAATGAAAGTTACTACACACTGGGTACTACATGGGATGCTAAATATGCAGCAGACTAATTTACTGTGCATTAGCATCACTAAAAAGATGTGTGTCGGCTACTGCACAGTAGCACCAGTTACTGTGCACTGAATTAGCTTAATGTGCAGTAACTATGGTGCATTGATGCATGTGTAGATGCACCCATTGATTCAAATCAGGGGGATCCCAGTACTTAACCATTCCCTCCTCAAAAAAACTTGGCCTTTCTCATCTACTTGTACCTTAAAAACTATATATTGCTGTCACTCCCAAGGTGTCTACAAAGAGGAAATTAGAGATAAAAGGTTACTGGATCCTGTCAAATTATGTCAACTTCTACTAGCTAACCAGAATAGACACTCAGCATCCACATAATGGCCAAGGGCAATGAAACATCAGGAGTAATGATAGATCAGGTCTAATTGTATATTCCAGGCTACCTCCTTACCAAGGCATATGCCAAGGGAGTTGGCTGATGTGATTGCAGAGCTGCTGGCCATTATCTTTGAAAACTTGTGGCGATCAGGGGAGGTTCTGGACGATTGGAAAAGGGCAAATACAGTGCCCACTCATCTTTAAGAAAGGAAAAAAGGAGGATCCAGGGAGCTACAGGCCAGTCAACCTCACCTTTTTCCCCGGAAAAATCATGGACAAGTCCTCAATGAATCCATTTCTAAGCACTTGGAGGATAAGAAAGTGATCAGGAACAGTCAGCATAGATTCAGCAAGGGCAAGTCATGCCTGATCAATCTGATTGACTTCCATGATTAGATGATTGGCTTTGTGTAATTGGCTTTTTGGGCTGCCCCTGGGGGGTGGGGGTGTCCTGTTTTGGGTCCCCCTAGTACAGAAAGGATGTGGACAAGTTAGAGAAGTCCAGTGGAGGGCAATGAAAATTGTTAGGGGGCTGGGGCAAATGACTTATGAGGAAAGGCTGAGGAAACTGGGCTTATTTAGTCGGGAGAAGAGAAGGCTGAGGGGGGGATTTGATAGCAACCTATAACTACCTAAAGGACGGTTCCAAAGAGGATGCACCTAGACTGTTGTTAATGGTGGCAGATGACAGAACAAGGAGCAGTGTTCTCAAGTTGCAGCAAAGCAAGTTTAGGTTGGATATTAGGAAAAACTTTCTTACTAGGAGGGTGGTAAATCACTGGAACTGGTTACCTAGAAAGGCTGTGCAATATCCATTCTTGAAGGTTTTTAAAGCTTTGGTTAGGATGATCTAGTTGGGGATGGTCCTGCTTTGTGCGGGGGGTTGGACTAGATGACTCCTGAAGTCCCTTCCAACCCTCATTTTCTATGATTCTATATACTACAAATATTGTGTATAATACTGTGTATGTACATATCATGTAACATGAAATTCCTACATATTATTACCTAAATTGCAAGCACTGTAAGCTGTCCCAAATGACTCATGTAATGTCCTGAAACAAATCATAACATAATGTAACTTGATAACTGACATAATTCTTATTTGAGCACTGACCTCCCTATTTGTAGCAAACAGATCCCAGAATGGGAACATTTTGATAATATAACAATAACCTTTATTTTAAATTTTTGAAATAGTAGGGTCAATTTTCATGTAATGATGCCAATGATGAAACCATGGGTTAGTGCTGGAAGTATGAGAATCTCCAACTTTAAAACACATAATCATCCTTTATCCTATACTATGTAAGGAACAAGTAGAATACTACAGCAAATGGGATACTATAGCATAACTCTATTAGAAAGTATTATGAAATTTTATCACACGGAGGGCATTATTATCACTCCTATCAATGTTAAATAATTGATATCAATGTTATCAAATTACCAATGGGACTCCTCTGGCACAGGCACATTAGATAGGGGAAAGATAAAACATTTTCTTTACTGTGTGCAGCTGTCCACATCCTTGTGCTCCCTGATTTACTAGATTCAGAAGTGCCTGGTATGGGCAAAGAGGGAGGTAGGATTATGACCCTGCTCCCTTCTTCACCAGCCAGACGAACTGAGCTGGCAGGGAAGGAGGAGGGTAGCACATGCTACACTCTGATGTGTTTATAAAACAGAGGGCATAAACATGGGCATATCTAGGATTTCGAAAAGGAAGGTGCAGATGGTGTGGCACATCATAATATAACACATATTTTTCTCCAGTTAAAGATAATTTAGAAGCTTTACTAATATGGTAAGAAGCTAGCACTAAATTATTCAGGTTAAGATCCAAACAAAAACAAATACCTGGGGGGGCAACAACAAACTAATTTGCGTGTGTGTGTGTGTGTGTGTGCATCTACACATGCACATTTATTACGCACAGTACAGGTGCACGTCTACACATGCATACCTGTACTGTGCAATAAATGTGGTGAGTTCTGCCAACTTGAGAGTAAATTTGATACCTGCATTAGGCAGGTATCAAATTTACACCCGATTAGTTACTGCTCAGTAACACTGTGTATCTGGACAGAGTTGGGACTAACTGTAGTTGCAAGTCAGTCCACACACAGTATTAATGCTGGGAGATCTCAGTGTCAAAAATCCAAAGGCAGAAAAAAGGGTGGCAGTGCAAATGGCAGCAGTATGCACCACCCAAAATAGGAGCCTGGCTGCCTGGAGTCACACTCCGGCTGCTGGCCATACTCCATGGACCCAGATTGTTGCTGCTGGAGCCCCGGGAGGCCCCCAGGTAAAGGTGTTGGGGCCAGCCCAGTTGCTGGTCCCAGCCTCCCCTATCCCACTCAGGGTAACTTACTGTGTGCCAGAGTGCACACGCACAAGTGTTCTCCAGGAACAAGGAGCAGTGGCACAACTAAGCATGCTGTTATTTGTCTCTGGGGAAATGCATGTGTGTACTCATCTGGATGTGCTCTGTGTGTCTTCAAGTCACATTTCTCTACATAGATCTAGTATGGAAATGCAAATAATTGAGCAAAATGGCTAGGTACAGATGATACACTTAATGTGCTTTAAGTGCGCAGAAAGCTCTTTACAGTCATAACAGAACAGATGTTCATGGCACATAAAGCGCTTTAAAAATGGCAGGTCCTCCTTTAAGTGAACCCTGGATGGATGTGTACTAACCTAAAGCAATTTCTTAGAGCGCTTTATCGAACAACTATGCCAGATCCCATCAAGGGTTAACTTAGAGCGCAATCACTGCCATCCCAATTCACAACAAATTTAGGGCCAGACCCTATTCAACTATTAGGCACCTGTGTGGTCCTAGCGTAATCATATTTCAGGGAGTTGAGCCCCTGAAAATCCATGAATGCATCTGGCCAAAACACAATTTGAGATATAACTGGCAACAGACATAAAAGCCAATAAAAGGGATTCTACAAGTTTGTCCAAGAGAAAGAAGAAGACCAAAGACACAATCAGTTCATTGCAAAATGCAGAAGGCAAACTAGTTATGGATGATGCAGAGAAGTCTGAAGTATATAATGCCTTTTTGACTTCAGTCTTCACAAATTGGGGCAGCTACCAGATGATGACTGCAGTTGACATCAAAGATAGGGAAGGAGCAAATAGCCTGGAGTAGAAGATAAGGTTAGGGATTACTTACTGACACTAGATGCTTTCAAGCTGGCAGGACTGGATGGGATGTACCTTCGGTTACTGAAGGAATTAGCTGAGGAAATGTCAGAGCTGTTAGCTATCCTCTTTGAGAACTCACGAAAGTCAGCTGAGGTCACAAATGGTTGGAAAAGTGTAAATATAGTGCCCATATTTAAAGGGAAGAAGAATAATCTGGATTGTTAAAGACCATTTTAGCCTGACCATGGTATCTGGAAGGATCATGGAGCAGGTCCTCAATCTATTATGAAGCACTTAGAGAAGAACAAGGTGATCAGGAACAGCCAGCATGGATTCACCATGAGCAAGTCATGCCTGATCTACCTGATTTCCTTCTATGATCACTATCCTTACCCAGTAGTCATCAATGGCTCAAAATTATATATTTTCATTAATGTATTAGAAAAAAAACCAGTAAAATGAAAAATCCCAAAACACACACATATGCACTTACATGCATGCGCGCGCGCACGCACACACACACACACACACACACACACACACACACACACAGCTATAATTGTTAGCCTGATAACCTCAGGCCCAACCCAGCTCCCACTGAAGTCAATGGAAAGTTTCAATAGAAGACTTTGGGAGATTAATCTAAGGTTCTTAATGGCCCAAGCTGATTGGTTTGCAGTTTGTCACCCTCTTACCTACAAACCAGGATTAAAGCATGCTGGAGCATACTGGTTTAGAATAATCTTGCATCACCAAGAGGACTTCAGTCCTCAGAACTTTCAACATAATAATTTTCACAAGCAAAAAAATTACACATAAATACAACAATTTAAAAAAAAGCAAATGTGGAATTTTTCAAAATCTTCATCATTGTTCCATTTCTGCCCTTATTGAATTCAATAGTAAAATTTCCAGTGGCTTCAAGGAGAGCAGATTTGGACCTATACTGGGTGACTGAAAATCCCAGCTATAGGACTCAAGATGTTTTAAAATATGAACTCACATTGCAACTACATTACTTTACAGAAATGATGGTATTTATATTTGATAATATATTTGAAAGCAGTTAGGAGGAATAGGATTTTCTAAAACTATGTCCGTTTCCTCTATAATCTTTTGTTTAAGTTCCAACATTGTGTTTTCTCACACATTTCCTTGATGCCTGAGACTGCAGCACATTGAGCTGGAGTGGCAAACTCCTGGCTAGCAGGAGCCTGGAGGTCAGCCTTGCAGCCTAGAGCTGCTCTGACCTGGTTCAATGTGCTGTGGAGGGGCTGGCTGGGGCATGAGGGTGCTACAGTGCGGGGCTAGCCAGCAGGCAGCCCCACACTGTAGCACTCTCATGCCCCAGCCATCCCTGGTTGGCATCTACATGTGTATTGCAGTGGAGTAACCAACTCTGCTGTATGATAGTACTTGTGTTGGGCAGTGCTATCCTATAGTGGAGTTAATTAGTTTACTCTGGCCTAACAGCACCACCCATGTAGATGCTGATGCCTTATCACAGAGCTAATTAGTCAGCTCACAGTAAATATCTTATGTCTAAATCTTTCTAATCTCAAGGATCCTTCCCATCCCACATTCCACTAAACAACTAGCACCAAGAATTCATCAGAAGTTTGAGTGTTGCCATTGAAACTGACAGTAAAACTCCCACTAACTTCTGTAGGCAGGACTGGGCCTGGGCCTCTTTGCTGTCTTTCTCAGTTCTTTTCTTTTCTAAGAAGAGGTTTCTACTTAGGTTTAGCAACCTGTCTTCAAAACCAATGGTTAACAGTATTTTTATTTGGAGGAGTTGTTAAACAGTAGTGGCATTACTGCTATTTTCCATGGTAGGAGTGATTAACTACAGAGAATGGGCCAACATTATGACAATCAGGTAGTGAAGGTTGCGACAAGCATCATCTGATTTGGGTGTTAAGAGGAGAAAAGCTTGTAAATTATATCAAAGCTTAAGGTCTGCAAAGGTGTTACTGAAAAAGCTCAAGGAAAGCAGGGGTGCTGAATGGGTCTGCAGAAGCCATTTTTCTTACCCAAGTGACCCAACCTTGGTCATATGGCTACACCTAGGATCTGAAGGACCTTTCTGGGAAAAGCAGCAGCAGCAGTAGCAGAAATGTGTAGCATTACTGTAGTGTCAAAAAGGGCAAGGAATCAATGAAAGAAACAAACATACATGCAATTTTTTTGTGTAGAAAGAACACGCCAAATTTATTTTATTTTTAACTTTAAAATTGATGGAGCTGAAGTCCACCATGATCACAAACTATTATATTTATATCCCATTTCAAGTTCAACTCTGCTTTGAAGAGGTACCTTCTGATTATTGCTAATAGGATAAGAAAATTAAACATGCATAAACATTGAAGTAGAGTTATGATAAAAAATCATTTTTTCATAGAATTAATAATCTACTAAAGCAGTATATTACATTGCTGGTATCCAGAGTTCTTTACATAGGTCAAGGTGCTGATAATGATATGCACTTCTGGACTTGGCACTTCACGCATTCCTCATCATCATGTACAATGAATATGTCATAAGCATAGTGTACTTTGGATTGTGTCAGCTCATAGAGCTCAGTAATATAAGAATAACAAGTCATTTCCATATTTTCATTTCCTTTTGCTCTTCCCCAGAATGTAATATAGTTTTAAAACATCTTTTTAGAAAATGGCTATTTTTAACATGCCAAAAATGACAGCTTCCTGTCTTTCACTGCCAGGTCCCACTTGTCAGGCTGAATTATTCTGTTTCTATTGATTCTTCCTCCTTCACTTGTAGGTAGGGTGGATGGGGAACTGCACAATGCTGAGGCTATTTTAAAAGTTACAGCTGGCAATCTACCAAATAAAGTTGAAAGAAGATTCAGTAAAAGAAGTGAAAATGAAAAAGATGAACAGTTTGTGAGCAATTATTTTCAAAATGTTGCATGAAAGAGCGATACAGAGGCTGGGGGAAGAGAGAGAGTGAGAATGTTAAAAAATTGCTTGAGAATGCAAGAGAAAGCGCATATATGAAGAAAGGTAATTTAAGGAACCAAGGCAATGATCTGTTAGAAATATGAAGACAAAGTTACAGAAAACCAAATGAATGGAAGATTCAATAAGATAAAAGCAAATAAGTTAATTTATATGGAAGATAAGGGCAAAGGCCATATCTGCTTATGGGCTAGTACTGAAGTTTTAGTTTTAAAACAATCTGAGGGAGAATCAAATGAAAAATATTTAAAAGCAAAATGAAATAGTAGTAGGCAGATTAAGTATAGAGCTTCCTGAAACTAAGGGATAAGGTTTATTAAAGGCAGTGGTTTTCAACCTTTTTAAGATTCGAGGCACACCTCAATAGACTCAAGGCACCCCTCAAAGAATACCAGCTTAGTTTGCACTTGTTTTTATTGATTACAGAAAAATAATACATCAGTTCTTCTATTGCAAATACCTCAAAAAGGCCACAGTGGGTTGGAATGGTTTTAACACTATGGATTCCTATTTGAAATCTCTGGGTTTATGTTGTGAATCATGTTTGCTGTGGCAACCTAGTTAAGAATCACAGATTTACAACCATCCATAGCAGTGAAAATAAACCTAAATCTTTGAAAACTCAATTACCAAAAAACACATGAAAAACCTTCAGGAGCAAGAAAAGTAGAAGAAATTAGCTCTAGCTTTCTACCAGATCATCCTCAAAGTATAAAAACCCAACTCCCCCACTCCCCAACAAAAAAAAAAGTTGACTGCTTTTGGGATAATGATTTATACTCATAACTTTTTAAACTTTTTATAGCCAGAAATTACACTCCAAGGGCCTCATGGCTTCTTTAGAGTCTTATCCAAGACAAACCTGAAACTTGAAAATTTTAACAAACATTTTAAAGTCAACAATCAGGAAAAAGTAACAAGAAAGGTAGTTTTCTGGGCCTTCATCTGAGATCTAAATGATTGCCTTTTTGTAAATATTGCAAATGACTATATTTAAACATATGTGAACCTCAAGGATTTGAAAGACTGGTTGTTAGACATAGGATTAGTGAAAATGAATGGTAAGCTAAACCTCCTTTTTTGGCAATAAGGGGGCAGTGAATTATGGTAAATGTATATGTACTTAGTCCACAGAACTGGAAGAGCACAGATTTTCCCTACATATTTCACAGTATGTGGCAATGAAAATGAAACAGCATGCTAGTATAGTATACTGTATAGTATATTTTTTTTAAGTATACTAAAAAAAACCCCAAGCAACTCTACAAAGATAGGCAGTATGATTTCTATTTTTTCCACAGAATACCCATTGGGTTAAATGTCATCCTTTATTAAACCATGCAATACCAGTGACTTTGATCAGGTTATCCAACGTATTCAAAGGTAGAATTTAACGTGAGTTTTACTACTGGTCTTATGTGGTATGTATAATATAATAACACAAGAGTCTATAAAGTATGCTTTCATCATGTATGACATAAGAAGCATTTAAAATAAAAAAATTCATAATGAAGATAGTATTTTGGTCCTCATCCATAGGCCACTGTAGTTAAAAAGAACATTTTCATTGACTTCATTTGTTTTTGCTACCAGGCTTTTTATATTGTACTGTTCTGAAAAACTGTTCGATATGAAACTTATATACAGTCACATTGCCTTGGAAATCACATGTGAGGAGTAAAGTGTCAAGAAGAGACTTGTTTATTTGCTGTGCACACATTCAGCAATCCATTATTAAATGTTAAGAACATTTGTAATAGCTAGATTAATTTTACAGCAGCTGTACTACTTACAATATGAAAGTAAATACAGTGGGATGAAGTGGAGATTGAAACAGCAACAAACTCCATGAGCTAAGAGAAATGTTTTTAAAAATATGATGAAATCCTGCTACTGAATGTGTTTATCTTTAACAAATAGTGATTTTGATGTGGTTTTACTTCTCAGGAAAACTTTTTAAATATCACAACACAGTTTGGATTGCAGTTGAAGGCTTTTTGGGGTTGGATGTTTAATTTTTTTACTTATTATTTTTATTTAGAATACCAAATGATTGTTAGAATGGATTGTGGGGGTGGGGAGAGGCTGGCTACAGGATGGTGGATTATGAACAAGATAAAGTGAGCTTTGGGAGTGGGGTGAAGTTGACTGTGAGTTGACAGGCTGTGGAAGATAGGGCTGTAGAGGGGGACGGAGGTGTACTAGGGATTCTAAAAGATTGAGATCTGCCATTTCAGAAAGTAGATTATGCTGCAACAGAAGAATTCACTTGGCTTACCATAGATGTGAACTTGGTCAGCAACATTCTGTGACAGGTAAAAATTAAGTTGGAAACATGATTAGCTAAGTTTTATAAGACTTGGTGACCTATGCTACCTTCAGTACAGTAGGTAGTTAAGACCAAAGTAATTTAAATGAAATAACCATCATGATATTGATGCAAGGTACATCTGTGCCTCACAAGTCAAATATTTATGAAATGGCAGGGTGTGGCCCATAGTGTGTAATCATGAACTAATTTGATTTCAGTAGTGGATTTACTTTTATCAATAAATAATCTCCAAGAAAGTTACCTTTGACCACCAATGCTTCTTTTCTCCTTCATCCCTTCTGTCGCAGTGCTTGACTGAATACTTTAAAGAAGAGAAACATAAGAATCAATTAGAGCAGAGTCCTATTTTATTTGTCCCAATTCCCAGAAGGGGCATAAATTGATATTTAACCCTAGTCAGCACTGACATTTACCTGATATTGACCACAAATACAGTGTAATTCCACTTCTGGAAGGTTTGATTTAGCTGAAAAATACAAAGAGAATAATCATAAGGATGGAGTAGTGCTACATTATACATGAAAAGAAGAATAAAAACACAAACCCACTTCAGAACCCTGTCCATCCTCTCTACCACCACACAAAGTTCTCTCTTGCCCTTGCTTATCACCTTTATGTAGAAAAACAGAGAGCATCTTCCCATTCCTGTGAAATTATTCCTTTATAAAGTTTGATTTTATTTTCCTATTGGGGAGGGGCACTTCAGTGGGGAGAACTTCACTAAATGTACTTTGTAAGAATAGACAAGTACAAGAGACACTTAAACCCCCATGCTACTATTTATAGAGAGGATGTGGTTGGAAAAGATTTTCGGATGCTGAATATTGTGGAAAATATAATGCTATGGTTTCATCAAAAGCTGCTGCTGAGCCTCTGTTTTAATCTTGTATTAGAAATATTTTTAAACTTGCAGTAGGTGTTCAGACTTGCCGTTTTGAAGACAACAGGAATTTTACCATTGACTTTATAGGATACAGAGTCAAAGATTTTAGTGCTTGAAGACATTAATTACTTATTTGTCTCTCTCCTCACCTAAACAGTTCACAAATAGAGGTAAGAGATCCATGAAGCCTACTATTTGCAAATACCATGCATGGTTTGGTTTGGTTTGGTTGCCTGTGGGAACTGGATTGAGTGGAGTGCCATTGCCATCATGTGTGACAGAGACAGATTCTCAAGACTGAGAAGAATTAGCAAGGGGAACCTTGTGTGGTGAGGGGAAGAGGGTGAAGCAGATACTGATAACATTTTATTCCCCACCCAGACTGTGGTCTTAAGGAAAGACTGAGAATTAAGAGGAGTGCTACTACTGGGGAGGTAGACTTTGTTGCCTGCCATGAACATTCATTCTAAGTATGTTCACCTATATTATGTCAAAGAGCACTTTATACTGGTTGGGAAAATAACATGTTCTTGGCCCCATTCTACAGAATGAAAGCTCCATATTCAGTGATTCCTAAAGCACGTCGGTGAGAGATTTAATCAAACTTTTCAGTATAACAGGTAATCCACACACCATGACTGATTCCATTCCAACCTCATTGTGGGATTAGCATGCAAAGTAGACAGTATTTGATGCAACTTGAAGATGCAAGGTCTCCCATTCTTCAGGCAGAACTGCAAGCAATTTAATCACACACTTCTACTATTGATCCCCTTTATGTCCATGCTGTATGAACCATCTGAATGAACCAAACTGCTTCGAAGACTAGCTTTGCACCGTGCAGTTCTTCCATAATGCAGGGTGAGAGAGTGCAGTTATTCACATGCAGTAGGTCAGTAAGAAGCAAACAGTACAGGTTTCCCTCGATTTATGCGGGTTCTGTATATGTGAATTCACTCTTATGCAATGAGCACTTATGAGCTCTTACACAATGAGCATTTTTAGACCCATAAGTCATTATATAGGTGCCCCCCACCCAATCAGGTAAGTCTGTGGGGGGAGGGGAAAGGGTCATGGGGCTGGGGCCCCACTCACCCCAGCCCCTGCTGCAGCAGCCCCAGGAGCAGCCGGCACCAGCTGCCTGCAGCTGTTGGGCTGCACTGTGTTTCGCCTGTCCCCCCCATGCCTGGGCTCCGCCTGTACCCACTCCCCTCAGCTCCTGGGATGTGCTATACCCTGGTGTAGGCGGCTGGTGTCAGCTGCTCCCAGGGCCGTTGCAGCAGGTGCTGGGGTGAGTAGGAATAAGCAGAGCACTGGGCGGCACAGGGCGCAGTGCAGCTTGTCCGCACTCACCTTAGCCCCTGCTGCAGCAGCTCTGGGAGCAGCTGGTGCCAGTTGTGGAGAGAACCGTCAATGGGTGTGGGTGGGATGTGCCTCTTGCTGCTCTGCACTCCCTGGGAGGGCCACACTGAGTGCCAGGAACAGTCCAGTGCTGCTGCTGGCCCCAGCCTGCAGCACCAGCCTGCTGTTGTCCTGCACACAGATCTGGGGGAACGCGCCCCCCAGGAAGAACCTGGCACAGCTCCCCAACCTCCAGCCCTCCTGGGGACATAGCTTATGAGGAAAAACTGAGGAAGCTGGGTTTATTTAGTCTAGAGAAGAGGATTTCATAGACATTAGGGAGGAGACTGAGAGGAGATTTAATAGCAGCCTTCAACTACCTGAAACGGTGGGGGGGTCAGATCAATCACCATATTGAACCAAGGTCAGGAAGGAAGTTTACCTCACAGTTAGGTTGGTAAAGACTGTGGGGTTTTTTCCTTCATCTGTAGTGACGGGGCGGGAATGGGGAGAGGGGGTTCTTCCTTGAATCTCTCAAAAATATTTTAATACTCCTGCAGCAGCAGGCAATTGGCCATTGTTGTCTCCCTGCTTTACCTGTTAAAGCAGGTTAAGGTGTTGTGTTTTGAGGTTATGTGACAGGGTTGCCTGTGTAGTTTTAGTAATCGGTTAGACAACGAATTGTATCAAATGAGCTGGATAGTAGGCCAGTGCGAATACAGAAGTATTCGATTCAGATTTGGATTCAGCCAATTCAGAGGACAGTGATTCAATTCAGAGATTTAGATCACTGTCCTGAATTGATTCGGCCGAATTAGCTTTGGAAGATTCGGCGCTAATTCGGAGAGATTTGGTGATTCAGCTATAGACTATAATGGGGAATCACAGAATTACCTATAACTTTGTCATTTTTTGGCAGATTTGGATGAAAACAGCAGGGATGGTAGCCCCTTCGCATGAAACCTGCCAAGTTTCAAGGAGATAGATGCAGGGGTTTCTGGGAAGCTGTACCTCAAACTGCTGAAAGCAAAACTTATGTCACTTGTGTGTGTTTTTCGGCAGATTTAAGCAGGGATGGTAGCCTGTAACAGGGGACCTTCCTTGTGCCAGTCAGATCTCTGCCCACTCACCCGTTTCTGGGCCAGCTGCCTTCCCCTCTTTTGCTCAGGCAGAAACCGTTCACAAAAGGGACAGAAAGCCTGCAGATAGAGGCTTATATGCTGTTTCTATGTCCCTGCCCCCACAGCACTGTGATTGGAAGGGGACTCAGGGAAAGATCACAATCACTGGCCAGCTAGAGATATCAGACTTTCCCCCCTGTTCCCCCTCCCTCTTCTCAGTTTCTGTTTCCCTGAAAGACTGCCTTCTGAATATCTGAATCTCTGAATCTTTTTCTGAATCTTTTCCGAACTGATTCAGAGGTATTTTTGGTCTCCCAATTTGATTTGGATTTGGTGATTTGGCCTCTGAATCAGGCCAAATCTTCTCCAAATCAAATTGGCGACTGAAGCTTTACACACCCCTGCTGGATATGGGTGATCTGGCCTCAGGCAGGGGGTTGGACTACATGACCTCCAGAGGTCCTTTTCATCCCTACTATTCTATGATCCTATAAGTCTAAGACTACAGTGAACATTTGACCCACCAGATCCATCAAATCCCTAGACTTTATTTTAATCATACAATCTGTCACAGATTCAAAGCCCTCTACTACCATGTAAATCCTATACCCATAAATCTTTTGTCAGAAGATCATTATGCTCCAAAAAGTTGCAACTTAATTTACATCTCTCAAACATGCTGCCCCCTTCATAGCATACTAAAGCAAACATTTATTATATAAAATGACAGAGAAAAGCTACAATACAAACTGGTTTTCTACATAGATAAAAACACCCACCTCAAACCATCAAAAAAAGATAATGAGCCTAAGTTATTTTTTCTTCTATTCCTTGAATTAAGTTAAAATTTTATACATTGGGTAAGGCTATTAATTTATAGAGCTTTGACTTTAAAACATGGTTTAGGTCAGTAAATTATCTTTAAATATGGCCCAAGTATCACCTCAGATATTGTGTTATCAAAGCCTTCCACAGACAGGCAGAAATAGTTTATTTAAATTTAGGATGCATTTAATTATCTTTAGACTTTTGCAAAAGTAAGAAGAAAAACTTATCATGGCCATCCACCTCTTCCATCCCTAAGTAAAAGAAAGAAAGAAAGAAAGAAAGAAAGAAAGAAAGAAAGAAAGAAAGAATTTGCGTGTCATCCTTGCGCAGGGGCCATGCTAATCAAAGAAAGAAAGAAAGCATAATTTTATTTCTACACAGATCTAATAATAATAGCCTTCCTAATATGATAAAAGGGAGGAAGGAGGTATGTCCTGGCTCAAAGTCCAAAATGCCCCATAAACAAAAAATGCCCCATTTTCCTTCTTTTATAAATATGAAAATTATTATTTTATTTTACTTTATATTTCAAAGCAATCTCATCCTTGCTGTACACTTTAGCTTTAAAGCTGTTAATTACATATGAAATGCTAAGATCAAACATCAACATTAGATGAAACAACATCAGGTTTCCCTTGGTCTAAGAAATATTGCAACTGAAGACCTTTTTATGCCAACAGCAGCTTGATGAGGATATTTTTTCATGCCTGATGACTATTATTTCCTGACTTTCTCCTCATAACTTTAAAGTTCTCTGTTTACAGATCATCCAGTTCTGCATGGCCAGCTACATTTGGAAGGTTTCATATTTCCAGATTCCTTTTCTTAACATAAACCCAGCCTTGCATAGGAAATGCCTGCTGCAATTAAAAAATGTACCTTCTAGGTTTTATGACAAATGTAGAAATCGTGCATGGTTCCACATATATATCAAATTCTGGTCTATAGATTGCTGGTGGTACTGCTTTCTCTAAATTCTAAAATCTAATGCTATTACCAGGCAAAAATTAAGTGTAATACTTTTAGAATATTATTTTTCCATGTAAGTGCCTGCCATGAGGAACTGCAAATGAGATAAGTACTCCTTGCCCTTGTGAATGAAAGAGCGAGGAAGCTTCTGTATTAAAACCTGGCATGTAATGAAGAAGTTCACAAGTTCCTTATCCAGAGGGCCCATGAATTCATTTAAAAACAAACAAACAAATTAATCGCATTGCCTCAAAGACTGATACAACTGCAGGGAATCCTAGTTGCTAACCTTAGAGCTAAAGACTGGAGAAGTACATAATGATGGAATAGGGTACAAAAACCTTGATTTTAAAGTGTTTATTTTAAATGAGCACTACTTGCTGTTATTTTTATTTCTGTTCAAGAGGAACATATCCAAAAGTGCCTATATAACTTAGGCAAAATTTCATCAGTGACTTGAAAGCCCAATCACCCATTTAATTTAATGGGTGATTTAGGTGCTTGAGTGCTTTCAAAATCCCACTATTTAAGGGAGGGTTGCCCAAATTCTCAACGCCTTGGAGCTGCATCCCTGCAGGCCATGCACCCCTGGGCCACACACCATGCAGGCTCTCTTGCTGTGTGCCTCCCTCCCCCCAACACACAGGCTCCCCTGCCTCTGTGGTCTCCCGTTGCATGAGCTGCCTCAGGATTCCACCACGGCTCAGGCCACCTTGATCCCAGAAACCAAGGGACTTCGGGACATGCCACCTCACATACATGGGTGGGGACAGGAAGCACAAGCCAGAAGAGGGAGGGGGCATCCAGAGGCTCCAGGAAGCAACAGCAAGAACAATGGCAGGAGCACCCAAGAGGGAGCCTGGGAGCTGCAAGTTAACTCCTTGTGGGCTGCAAGCAGTTCACAGCCTGCTAGATGGACAGGCCAGATCTAAAAAAACTTTCGAAATATCTGGCTCTGAGTGCCCAAGTCATTTAAGAAAACAGAATTTACAGTTCTCTCTTAGAAAAAATTTACTCATAAAGCTTTATAGTTCAAACAAGGATCAAGGCCCTTCCATCTTTCCCCTCCTGTAATAGGCACTGTGCAAAGAAGTAGCATAAAGAAAAATACTATTCTATAGAGCTCACACTAGCCTAGCAGGATTGTTTGATGTACCTCTTTCTTCCAATTCTTTCAGACTGATGAAATCTGTTGGACAAATTCATTCAGGTACTACTGCATTAATAGAAACTCAACTTACCCATTTGGCCACCACATTCTGTACTTCTGACTTTGAGTCAATGTTGGAACTGTAGACAGTAATAGAAATCCTGTAGAACAGCCCACCTGTCCATTAAACATGGTATTACAAAAGTTAGAAATACTGAATATTGTTTATGACCTATTGTCAATTCTTTATTATCAATTTTTCTCAATTTCTCTATTTTTTACTGTCTTGAAAGATATTGGAACCCACATTCTGGGGCACATAAAACTCTTGAGTTTGTAGTCTCATTGTGTGTGTGTATCATGTATATACACATTAGAGTATACATAACACTTCATATACCATGTGTTTTATATCAGCATATACAAACATATACGTATATAGTGCTGCATTATGTATACTTCATATATTACATATATTAATATATACTCATATAGTCTATATATAGGATAGCATGCTTATAGAAGCATATATGAGTGTCATATGTGAATGAAATCATCTCAATGTAGGATATATATACAAAAAATAAACATTTATACATACATTTTATAAACTAGTGCTAAATAGTTTCACACTAACCACCAGATGGTGACCCAAAGCAAGATGCAGACAGACTAGCAAAGCGTTACTCTACGTTTGTCATCACTCTCAGGAAACTAGAGAACAACAGCAGGCAAAAATGAAAAGTGCTTCGCTTTCCCCCGGTTACAGGAAAGGTATTTGTTACTATCTTCAGAATATTGATTACAGAAAATTCTTCTTATAAAAAGATAACTGATGTAAAACCACCAAAAACCACTGAGAAAATCTGGGGGCAGGGAGTGAAAATTCCAAATATATAAGTTTAAGTTTAATCAGGACTGGATTTTTTCCTATGCTATTCAGATTTTCCAAAGTTTTCCCAGTTAAATTTGAGCTTGATCTTTGGTTTTTCAAAATTTAAATCCTCCCACATCATAAAAATATAAGTACTATAAATGAAAAAGAAAATCTAAACTAAATTAAAAATAAAATAAAAAATACTGGATATTGGGGCTGTAGGTGGTGGGGGAGGGGATAGTAAATAGATGATCATCAGTTATCCCTGTAGTCTCCTGAGAGCTTTACTGGTTAGTAGCTAGGAAGACAGCAATGGAAGACCCTATATTATTAATGGAATATGCTATGTTTAAAGTTGTATCTGAAGGATGTTACAAATTCCCTACTACTGTTAAATTACTATTCTATAGTCTTATACTACATGAAGCTATGTATAAGCACTAAACCCAGGTATTTCTATATCAAATTCTATATCTACAAACTGCATATCTAGCAGATGAGATGATTTTTTCTACATCTAGCTTAATGCCTTGACATACTGTATTTGGCCTCAGGTCCACATGGGCAGTTCAAGTCAGCAAAGGAGTTACATAAACAAGATAAAATTGATTTGGGAGAGCTGGTAAGTAGGTTCAGTGGTGTATAAGGGGTGGAGTTTTGGCTTGCTGAAGCAGATAAATTGGCTAAGGAATTTGCATGCGCTGAAATGGATGACTGATGGTACTTTACTGGAGAAGCTGAAATTTGGGACTGCAAAACAGAATGACGGATGCTTGCTGCTCCATTAATCATTAGAGTGTAGTTTAAGATGTTCTCACTGTCATGAATAATAGTCCCAAGGTGTGGAGATGACAGAAATATTGTACTAGTTAAGTCTGAAATTCTTGTTGGTTCCAAAACAGAAGAAAGATTGGCTAATTTTCCATAACCAGCATAGTCTTCAAAAGTCTGAGGTATTGTTTGTAGTTGCAAATCAGAGACATGAATACTACTAGTGGTCAAAGAAGACATTCCTTTTTGAATAAACTGTTCAGTGTGCTTGTTAAAAGAACTGTATACCTCCCACTTTGATTCTCCTCTTGAGAACCCCAGTTCAGTATTTGATGTAGCACTTCTGGAGTTCACATCATCATAGATTATTCCCATTTGTGCTGTTTGAGAAGATGTCAGAATGCTGTCTCCATCTTCAACAGATTTTTGTCCTAGAATAGTCAGGTGACTTTTAATTCCTACATTCTGTAGATAACTCAAGCTTGGAGACACTTGGTCAAAGTAATTTGGAAGGTCTTGTGACAGTGGAGGTGTAGAAAAGACAAATGCTGTGGAGTAACTGTTAGGAGATATTCTAGACCTGATTTTTTGTTCTGAATGAAGATGATGTGTTGTTTCTAAAGACAATGGCATTATGAAGGAGTTAGAACTTGGTGAACTGTAAGTGTCTGAAAAATCAAGTTCCAAATTTGTCTGAGCATTGTTTTTTTCATGTTCTATAACTGTTGTCCCTGAAGTGCTTTCCATGATGGTTTGTAATACTGATGGCACTTTGGCTTCATCACTAACTGAACTCAGAGCTGATTTGTTGGCCATGCAGGAAGTATGGTTGTTCCTTGTACATGAAGGTTGGACTGTTGTGTGTGCGCGAAGGATTGAAGCAAATGTCTGTCTGTGTTGCTGGAAGGCCATATTAACTTGATTGTCATGTACACTTTCATCCCAAGTTTTCATAGTTAAACTAGTTAAAATGTTTGTGAAAATTGTTTGTGCAATATCAGTGGTAGTGGTCTGTAAGTGTATGAAAGGTTTGCTTGAAGATGTTTCCAGTGAAGGGAAAGGAGAATCAAATGAAAATGTATCACTTGCAAACACATTAATGTTAGAAGAAACAGCCATTATTGATTTTAACTCTGATGCTGTCCTTTCAGCCTTTTTTGAAATCTTTAGTGAAGGAATCACAACCACTGAACTTGAGCTTTCCATAGTCAAAGATGGCACAGAGCTAGCAAAGTTCACTTCTTTTATTACATAACCTGATAGGTTAATGGTGGTAGTTTGTATAGGAATACTATCAAGTTCAGTTGGGGAACTGACAAATGGCAGTCTCTCTGTTGGGGAAAGAAGTGGTTTATTAAATAAGAATGACCCCCTTTCTGCAGGTTCCCCAGAAAACCGAGGAGTCTCTTGTTTGAAATGGTAATACATGGTCCAGTAATTTCCTAATAAAGAAGGAGCAATATCTACATATTGTGCTGGAATAACCATGTGTCCTTGTTTCAAGGAGTTTCTCCTGTTGTCTGACTCTTGTGTGGAAATAACAGAATCGTCCTGTAGGTTATCATTATGAATTGCATTTAAATTATCCTCCAATATTTCAATTCCAGGAATCTCATTTGGTTTCCTTTGCAAATTTGTCAAGGGTTTTAAAGAATGAGGCATATCATTGATATTGTAAATACCTGTGTTGAGTTCAAATTCTTGTTCTGGAGATGACTTGTCATTTTGCTCTTTTGGCAACTTGGTCAAAGGTCTAACTGGAAACAAGTCACTTTTCAAATATTCATTATTAAAGGATTCTTGATAAACAGATACAGTAGTAACAGCATGTTGAGATTCTGAACTTGTCTTGCTTGTTCCTAGTAAGAGTAATGGCCACTTCACTAATTCTGTGCTGTGTTCACGTGTTAGAAGAATGTGTGACTGGATATCAGGCATGACTTCAGTATGTACTTCTTGCATATTTTGGAAGAAATGAGATGGGGTTGATGGTTGTGACTGTTTGGGGGTTAAGTTTGTATGGTCCACTGAATGTTGTTCCTTAGAATATTTAGCTCTTGTAGACTGCAATTCATCATTTAATGCTGGAATATATGGGCCATTCCTAAACGGATCTTCTATAATTCTCTTAGTGGGTAGTAGGTGAGTATTTGAAAGAGTAAATTTTGGTAAGTCCAGCCTACTTTTCTGATACATCAACTCCTGAGTAGAAGAAACAAATAAATTAGACTGGGAATGATAGTTTTCTTTTGGAATGTCAGGAGTGACACGATGATATGAAGTGGCTTTGCTCCACCAAATTGAGGATTCCAAAACTCCATGTGTGCTTTCATGTGTGGAAGAGGAAAAGATCCACAGGGATTCTTTTGTATGTCCATTAAGGGCATTTTTACTAACTGGAGACTGGAATGCTGACTCAGAGTTAGGATACAGATACTCCAGCGCATTAGGCAAAGTCCATGTCAGTTCTGCACCAAAACTTCCAGTCTGCAACGGAGGAACTACTACATTCTTGGAATAATCTGTACTTATAGGAGTTGTCAGAATTTGTTCTATATCATGAGTCTCACTTAGGAAACTGCTAGGATTATTTGAAATACTCTTACTGATTGACAGATTCATGGCAATATTATGTTCTATGCCTATATTTTCTTTAAAAGGAACCAAGCTACCAACTTCAGGCTCCCCAGAAGCAGGCGATGTGGCCTCAAAAGTATAGAGAGGGAACAAGTTGTACATATTTTTTCTCTCTGGGTTTTGTTCCTCAGCTGATGGACTTTTACTGGGATGGAGAGGCCTTTGTCTCACTGGCCAAATAATTGGTGTTGAGATAATTCCTATGTTTTTGACCCCTTTTATTTTAGAATCTTGCTGCCCTTGTAGTAGTGGATGGGAGCTGTCTGCTGAATTTCTCTTCATTCTGAAGATAACTGCAGCAGGAACTCTGAATTCCTGCAGGTCTATGTGTAGTCAGCCACAGAGTTAATGAATAGAAAGAGAAAACATTATTTGTGTAATCTTCCTGACTCTTCTTAAGTCAGGCATCAAGCTTAGTGTATTTGCTTATAATAAGTCTAAATTTTGGCTCATTGTCTCTTAGTCTTCCCGCTTTTCATTGAGAGTTTCAAAGCCACCCAGAAAACTGGAACATTCAGTTCATATTAATGGTAGCTGAGCATTCAGTTTCCTCAGAAGTCTCTGAAACATCTCTGTTTTATTCTAATTAGGGTAACTGTTTGGTATGAACATCTAGAGATTAGCTTCATAAATAGTAACTAAGCACCCATTGACATAACTGACTCAATACTTTTGGGATTTGGCTTCTTGCTTTTAAATTATGGTCAAGTACTAAACAAAAGGAATAGAGCAGTATAAATGGATGCATTTGTTAAAAGCACATAAACATTGATTTAATCCTCTGGAGTCTGCTGAAAGTGAAATCCTCACAGAAATGGAATTTTGAGTTATTTTGTAAGCTTTTACAGAAAATCAGCAATGCCACTGGATTATAGCTTCTTGACAAAATGTTAAAAGAAATTTCTACTTTCCAGTATGCTGCTAATAGCTTCATTAGTTATCATTCATTCCCACTCCCTTCTCTCCCCGATCTTTCTGAATTAAGTGCATCATACTGGTGCTGTTAGTATTTCCCTTAATACAACCAGATTCATCCCACCTTTAAGTAAATGGAAAAATTCCTATTGGAAGTGGAAGCTATTGTCATTTCCTCCTGAAAGTTACTAGTGGGGAATAGGCCATTCCAAAGTTCTACCAGCTTATTTGAAAAAGTGGTAGCTACATGGCACCTGAACAGTAGGGGTGTTAATATGTTCAAATCATGCGACTATTCTTCTCCCGTTCTTTTAAAATATTTTTCTGGGCTCTTTGTTCTTTGAAGATTAGTAAATGAACCATATAATCAATGTGTGAACTGAAATGTAGCAATATGACCCTTTTTGCAAGAAATATGCAAACTTGCTAAAAATGCAGTAAGCAACATACAGCTTGGGGGTTGGATCTGGCCTGTGAAGAGGTTGGATTTGGCCAGTAAAGGTCCCAGTAAAACAGGGTGTCAAATCTTTCCACAGAGCACCCCCTCTGCAGCAATCCTTGATGCTCTCTTGCACCTGTACTTACCCTCACTACAGAATTTGCCCCTTTCCATTGCTGCTGAGGTAAGGATTGGAGGGGAGTGTAAGTCCAAGTGGGTGGGTATGCTGGGGAGGAGAGACTTACAGGCCACAGCAGCAAAAGGCTACCAACCCCTGTGCTAAAGCAATACTCTACTCTAGTTTATATCACTTTTATATAGATGGCTTCAGTGGTGTTATTCCTGATTTATGCTCACATAGGTATAATCAGAATCAAGGCCAGTATGTCAACCTTGACTTTTATATTACTGGAAAAAGGAAACATAACAACAAACCTTAAAATACAAGAAACTTTCTCTAGATATAGTACAAGGAAAAACGTAATTCAGGATTTCTTACCATTGTTTGGCTTATCGGTTCTATTAGTATCGGGCATGTTAGTGGTGACAGTGGGTGGTGTAGGAGTAGTAGCATTTACAGTAGCTGGTAATAAAGATGAGAAAGAGGTAAACTTGGATGAAACATGAATGTTAATGAGGTAAGGCAAACTGGGAATAATGCATGATAACATATATATACACACAGTGAATGAATCCATGTACTTAAACTGCTGTACATACTGTATACACACACACTAATTTCCATATAAAGTGATGGACATAAATGAACTGACATGAGTTCTGATCCTGAAATCTTTTACTTTCATTAACTTCAGTGGGAATTTTACCAGTGCAAGGGTTGCAAGATCACAAACTTCACAATCCTTAGATCCAACAGCTGTGCAAAGGCCAGGAAATAAATCATACAACTTCTAAGACAAATAAACTAAGAACATGAGCTTGTGAAAAAATAACTGTCTCTACTCAGGGACTAAGGATGAAGAACAAATGTGAAAAGAACACACCCATGAAAGGATTCAATTAAGTACACTGAGGGCTGTATAATGAACAGAATTAAAATCAGACTTTAAATACTTGTAAGGAATATATTTTCAAAGCTTCACATAGGATCTTAACTGACATTAATATGCGTCCACCACCCCGCACAGTGCTTAAAAAATTTACTACAAGTACTAGCTCAAATGCGTTTTCTGTGAAGTGGAGGCAAGATATATAGCTGAAAATTTTTCCTGGAATGAACAGGATTATACACATGAAAGATAAGGAAAAAATAGGAAAAAAAAAAAAAAAGACCCAAAAAACCACATGCTACTAAATTTAAATAAGAGTAGTTTTGGGGGAAAAAGGAACTTTATTAAGTAGTTCCCATGGAACATCTACCCAAGATGAACTGATGAACACCTTTTTACTGGAAGACTGTTTCTACAATGTGAGGACTTACACATCATGGGGCACATCTACATGTCACCCTTTGGTGGCGTAGCACTGTGCTATGTCACCATACGGTGCACTATGGCAATGTAGCGATCACATGGGTCTATATGTGATCGGTAGCTACATCGCTGTAGCAGCCTGCTCCCCTCTTTTAGTGCATGGCTTTGGTGGCATAGTGGTGAAATCTAACTGTGCGTTGTGTGCATGGCACAGCATGGACAGTTACTACTGTACTAAAGCTCAGCACAATAGCAATGCTGCTGTACATCAATGTGAAGACACGCCCACTGTCTTGCATGCTCTTGTTTGAAAAAAATATTTTGCCAACAATCATATTTTAAAGGTTAAAAACTGTATTTCAAAGATGGTTTTGTTTGTTTTTAGTTGCATTATGATACTGTTTTTGCTATAAACTTTAATTTTGGGGGGGTGGGAGAGTAAATCTTTTAATTTATTTGTTTTTATTTTGTTTAAACAAAATACAGGAAACAACTTAAAATTCGAATGTAAAGATGATATATTTTCAACCATTTGTATGACCAATAGATAGTTTATTTAGCCAAGTCAACAAAAGTAGTACTGCTGGAAAAATGGGGAAAAAATATCCTAGAGTATCTGGTCCTTTTATCATGGTAAATGTTCCTATAGGAATCTAACATCTTTAATCCATATAAAAGGAATCAGTTATGTGTGTTCAAAATTTTGCCTTCTAAGATTCTTTTGAAATAATTTCCTTAAAAAAAAAGCCTGTTTCAGATCTGAAAAGGGCCAAACTATTCAAAGTATAGTACTCCATGATAATTAAAAACAGATGACCAGTCTTACATGGGTGGGAACAGGAGACAGTGATAGTGTTTAATGGACCATTCTGGCGTCAATTATTCCCTATCAAACTTAAATCACTTGCAGCCCATGGTGATGGTTTTTTATAAGTTAAAAGATTGCATTCTGTGAGGCTATTTCTGTACTAAGTTTCAGGGTTTACTTATTGGAGGTGAGCAGCACTCAGAGTGAAATGTGTATGACCCTAGAAGTAGAAGTTTAATAAACCTTGACACAGAAAGAAGTGCCAAGGCCTCAAAAGCCCAGATGAAGATGGCAAATGCTGTAGGAGTCAGAAACTGCTGGAAATCAGGCTTAGTGTATGTTATACAGTGAGAAGGAACACTGTTTCCTTTTGAGTTAATGAGTAACCTACTATAATGATTACTACCATAATGATATATAATTTTCATTGTCATCTTAATGTTGCCTATAATGCTGTCCCATGAAGTCTTACAGGTGAGCTGTATTCTAGAACAAATTGGTTTGATCCATTTTCTCTTCTGCCCTTAGTTTGGGGACAACAACCATCACAGTATTTAGTATCCAATCATACTAGAATGGCTTGCAATAACTGGTCTTTATGAATAATAGCTTCATTCTAGGAGCATGATTAGAAGAAGGAAAAGTTGAGCAAAAAGGCAGCACAAAAAGAACAAAATTTTACTAACCTATACCCAGATGCCTTAGGCACATGATACCCAATATTTATAGACCTACCTAATTCACAGATGCTTCCTTTGTATTTTGTGATCCCGGCATGGTGTTGGGGGCCAATTTTGTAGTGGAGCATGGTGGCCACCCCATGCCTCTGACTGGATGAGGAGCAGGACTTCTTGAGCCCTTTGCCTCAAACAGAGGCAAGGGAGGGGCCCTTCCGCCTCTCCCTGGAGATTGACAAATGGCCATCTGTCAACCTCTGGAGAGGGGTGGGACTTCCAGGGCCCCTTGGCCAATAAGAAGCATGGGAGGCCCCTCTGGCCGTCTCTGGAGATGGCCATCTGTCAACCACTGGGGAGAGTTTCCAGGACCCCTCAGCTAATCTCCCACATCACCCTCCGCTCTCCTTCCCACCCATGCTCCAGAAAGCCAGGGCTTCCCACACTTTTCTGTTTAGAGCTGCCTTCCTCCCCCCTCCCCCACAGCTGACTCACTGCTGTTTTACTGTTTTTTCATGGTCCCCATGCTTTTTCAAAGGGACTGGGATTTTTCACTGGGGGACCTACCAAATTTGCAGAATTCCCTACTAATACTAAAGTGAAAGTATAGCCTTAGCTCACTGAAGTGATAACATTAATGTTATCAGACTAGTTTAATATGGAGGACTCTAACCTCTAAGAAAAAAAAAAATCTTAGCCATGAGGCTCATCCCACTGTTTTCATTTTAATACATAGTCCAAGGGCCTGGGAAGTAGCAACACAGAGCAATTTTAAACTGAAAAGTAACTACAAAATAATGGGGCTGTCTTATGCAAAATATCTGTTTTCCAGGTATATGCTGAGATGCATGCTTAAAGTTTCCTAATTCCTAATCTCACATGGCACACCTTTTGCCTGAATGATATTCAATGTGCAGAACCCATTGATTCTTTCAAACAATGGTGGTGGTAGTGGTGCCCTTCATATTTTGCACCATAGCTTCAAATCCCTATCTTCCATTTCCTAACAGAGTGTCTTAATCTCCTGGCTTAATCTCCACTCTGAATAAGGTGATGGGAAAGTGATCCTTTACCCTCTTTTTGAGCTAGACAAGTAGGCAGAAAAGAGTTCAAGAGTTAGGAGGATAGAAGAAGAAAACGGAAATGGAAGACTGATTCTGTAGCCCAGTGAAGAAGGCACTCCTCGGGGGGGGGGGGGGGGGGTCCTGTTATCTGCTACCAGCTATTTTTATTTTTTAATTTTTAACAGGCGCTTGTCTAATGGGAAATGCCAGGGGTGGATCTAGGTGGCTACAATAGTGCAGTTGCACTGTACTTTAATTCTTGCTCTACTCAAACTTGAAAACTGCCTGAAGAGGCAGTGGCATTTCTATTCAGGGAATACTGAGTGAGGCAATGGACTTCATGGCTTTTTATAATCTACCTGATTTCTGCTAATCTCTATAAAGACTGCACAGGTCCCTCTCTCCTTTCTAATCGCCTTGATGTTCCACCATGCAAACTATCCTATCTTTTGCAATTTTGCTGTCTTTCAGCAATTCTTCATAATGTCTCTCTTCTATTTCACAGTCCTGCAGACTGTTTTTAGCTCTATGTAAAAAGTTTAACTCTGATGTAGTGATATTAGATAGGTTTAGAAATGACTGACAGGGAAGTATTGGAGGTACTATCAAGACTCTCAAGGAGCACTCTCTACATGAGATGCACACTGCACAGTTGACTAAGTAGCTGCACAGTAAATGTCATCTATTCATGCACCTCTATTAGGCTGGAGTAAACTAATTTACTCTGCAGCAGGACAGTACTTGCAAATACAACTACCATCTTTCTGCAGAGTAAAAATCTCCATAGCAGTGCATACGTAGACACTTCTGAGACTCACAAGGGCATGAGGGTGCTTTAGGGCAGGGGGTGCCTGCCAGCTAGTCCTACGCTGAAGCTCCCTTGTACTCCAGCCAGACCATCTGCAGAAAATTGATTGGGGGAGCAGCCTCAGGCTGGCAGGCTGACCCTCTGGACTCCCTGCCAGCTAGGGCTGCTTTAACCTGGCTCAAAGTGCTGCGCTCCTGGGCACATGTTCAAATGTCAATACACTCCAGAGATTACTGCTCCTGGGCACACATTCAAACATTCACTTTAATTGCATGTGTAGATGCCCAACAAGACAAGATTTTGTTTACAAATTTGAGTAAGAAAGGTACATTTAATTATAATGACTATAGGAATAATGACACCATCATTAGGCTATACTGATCCTTTTTTTCTTGCTTAGTTTATTGTGTTATTTAAATTTAATATATAATCAATCACATTAGTGCATATTCTAATAAATTTATATTTGTTTTTGCTTTGCTCTTAAATGGAATAATATAGCTGTTGGCCCCTACCATCTTAGTAAAGCTTCTAGTTTTAACTGGAGATAAATGTATGTCATTACTTGTGATGATGCACCACATTGTGCGCACCCCCCTTTTCAAAATCTTAGATCTGTCTATAGTAAATGCATAAACACTCTTTAGAACTGGCTGTTTGTCCCCTTAGCCTGAGAAGTACCTAGAACCCATAGCTCCCACTCCCTAGGTAAATAAGCTAACCGCCAAAGATCCTGTGCTAAAGCTGAGCAGAATCACTATTTTTCAAGAATGAAAGTTGATGCGAACCTTGTGTTTTGTGCTTGCATTGTGAATGCTGCTTGTAAGGTGAGCTGGTTGCTCTGAATGCTGAGATGACAGATGTGTCTGAAGAACAGCCCTCAGTCGGACACATTGAACAAACTTTAGTTTAAGTGCCCCCGCTGCCATTTTTTTCAGTGTAGGGATGCTGATAAACAAGACACTGGAGACTGCTGGAACACGGCAATTATCACGCTCCAGCAGACTTGATTAATTGTAAAAGTAATTACAGCATGTTGGAGAAGCCTTGCTGCTTACATATAGGCACCCTTAAGCTCTGAGAAGGAGTGGGCATTCTAGCTCTGTGTCTAGCATTGTCAATTGGCAGTTCTAAACCACCTCCTTGCACATTGCCTGCATGTTATTTTCTCCATGAACTATATGACAGTCTTAGATGCCTAACCCTATTGATTCAGATTGCATGTGTAGGGCAAAGGTTCCTTGTTTTTATGTGTCTCAATGTCTAAAGTCTCTTATAGGCACTGCTTCAAACAGGCCCTAAGGTTTTTTTACTCCTTTGAGTAAGGCAGGGACAAAATAAATAAACGATGCTATAGCTTCACGGCTACAGATCTATTAACTAGGTCCCAAGCAGTTACATTGGACTGAACATAATGAAGAAAAGAGAGCTCTCCTTGTGAATGTGATTTGACTGTTCAGAACCTTAATTAACTGGTGATGATGGACAAAAAGAAAAAATGGAAATCCAAACCCATCCTCAGAACCCAAAGTAAATTTTCAGTGCTGGCAGGCAGATGCATACACAATTCTGATTCACAGTAAACTGAACAGAGTTCTGGCAACACTGGGCAATAAACACAGAAAGCCACAAGGTTATTTTAAGAGTCACTTTTCAGAGTAAGACTGCACATCAAGAATCAACGTTCTGGGACTGAGAATAAATTGCCATGCTGACTGTGAACAAATCTCTTGGCATGTTTCTGAAAGAGTAGAGCAGCACCCTTGTATTCAGATTTTCATAATCCTTTTATTACAGTTGTGTGAGAGATTCTTTCGAGTTCACAATGGTTACTTAAGCTGTTGCTCTAGTATCTAACTGATAATTTCAAAGTACCTTTGCTATAATAAGTAATGAAGATGCTATTTTAAATAAAATTCTGAACATAATTGGCATTTTCCCATAAATAGAGACCTTAGGATCTAGACTTCAGTTTATACTTAGTCTGAAATACATTAAGTATAATATGCTTCAGAAACTTGACTCAAATGAACTAGAAATTCTGAGTCAAGCACTGAAATTCCATTGTAGCCTTTGAACTGGTTTTCCACCAGCAATAAATTTTCCCTTTTGTTGTTAAGCTAAACCTTTTATTTTCAAACTTGTTTTAGAAAGAGTTCCTTGGATCTTCATTTGGTTTGTCTAATTTAGTTTTCTTTCCCTCCTGCTTCTGCCCCTCATCCCTTATCTTTTTGGTTTTATCATTTGAAATGATTAAATAGAATTGCTGCAGTTCCCACTTGTATGAAAATTTTGCAAACAAGCATTAGCTTAGTAGAAGGGTCTGGGTTTACAAATGCATTGACCCTGCTAACATAAAGGATTTGAGTAGAATTCAAACCATTGACCAAAGCTGCATGACTGACCCGGTGTGAATCTCGGCATATAATCTTACAGGTGTTATTCATATGACATACATGAGCATAAGTCTGCAGAGGTCACCCATTTCTACTGAAAACTTTGTATTCAGTTCATTTAGCATTTCAAGAGATCTAATACCATGGTTCCTAGTATGAATGGTAAATCATGTGGATTACTAGTGACTGTGACTAGTGACTACGGTGCACAAGAAAATGGAGACCAAATGTCTCACCATCAATTATTGCACTGTTTTATTTTATTAATTATTATTAATGGACTTTGCATTTTGATGGCATCTTTCACATCAGTCTGCTGAAAACACACAAATTGTGGAATTGCATCTGCTTGTTTTTTATTTAAAGCCTACTCCCATTCTGTTCTGTTTATTATTTTACCCTTAAAATGTGCAGGAGGGAAAAAGAAGAGAAAAGAAATGAAACCAGTCCATCCATCCAAGAGCATGTGACTGTTAGGTTTTGACATAATGAAGACTTTTTGGAAATGTATTATCAAGCGTGTGATCACATTCTTTCCACACACTGTGTGTACAGTACACCCACAAATCCGGTGAGGCTAAAAAATTCTTTTCTTTGCTCATTTTTTTTCTAGGCTTCTGCCTGAAAAAAATAGTAAAAGTACAATGAAATGAAAATGAGAGAACAAGAGAGATCAGTTAAAGCTGAAGCTGTAGGGATATCTTTCATGTCTTACCTTGGCAAAGGCTTCCCAGGTTTGCACAACTGGTTGGTTCAGTTGTAGGTGTGGGAACTAAGTACGAGCCTTCAGAATAAGAAAAGAGAAATCATTACAAAAGCTTTGCACGTGATACCTAAGACCATCATGTCTCAAAATACATTAAGGCATGCAGTGACATCTCTGTTCTGATCTATTCCTGTGGGAAACCTGATATGCCATTTTGCTCGTAGGCCTAATGCACTGCCATTCAGCTTTGATGCTAAGGAATCCAGGAAAGCCCCTTTGGCTTGCAAATTACAGTCATATCTAATGTCTAAATCTCCTCCCATGTCTTTTAAAATTTCCATTGGCCTTAGCTACACAACACCCCTGAAAACTGAAATGCACTGTGTGCGCCAAAAACTTTAGGGGCTAGTCTGGCTTTAGTGCCCATGAAGGGTTAGAAAATTGTAACATATTGGAGATCCAATCTCATCTGGAGTCATACAGTCTACAAAATCATCTTGTGAGATACCAAGGAGATCAGCTCTTATACACCAGGTGTAAACATGAGTAATGTTTTGGTATGTGCATATGATGAACGGGGAAATCTTTTAAATACATGTATTAACTGAATTATTCATAATGATGCATACATATATTGTTGCTTAGAAATTCAACTGAGGAAGCACCGAGAAGGCTGCCTTAATTAGTCTTTGCTTATCCCTGTGCATCAGATGCATATGCAGATGCTTTTGCACATTATTTTGAAAATAATAAAGCCATACAGAATGGCTTTTTCTGGCTCTGCTGGGATAGTTGCATTCTTGGCACTAACTCCACCACTTCAAAATCATATTGCTTCAAAGAGCATGAAGCATTACATCTGTCAATGAAAATTAAAGAGACCCATCAGCCTACTTTTACAGTGCAGGATATATTAACTGAGACACAAGGTCAGGATGGAGCCAAAGGCCCTAAGTCAGCAGCCCTGAATTAAACAACAATGCAGCAGGATGAGTATTGATGCATGGGGATCTGAGGGAAGAAATGGCCAGAATTAAAAATGCCTTACCATGTGCTGACATTAAAGCTCAGGTTTTTTTTTCCAAGAAATAGATTGAATCTTATGGAATACTGCAAATATATTTGCTAATACTAAAAGACTAATAAAAAATGTTGCTGAAAGCAGATTTACTATTGGCTCTGTATGTGACATTTATTGCTCATTAAAAGGAGGTATAATGATCGGGAGGTACCTACATTTTGGATTCCTGCACTATGTGCAACTTACTTTGACATACCTGTACTAGTTTTAAACTACCTAGCTCAGGCACTGATACAAGTATATGGTACACCTAAAATTCAACTAGTGCTATGGTGCAGTAGTAAAATGGCAAGCTTGGTTAGATTTCTTTGGGATAAAGGTGTACACACACACACACACACACACACACAGGGCATGTCTACACAAGAAGTTTACTGCGGAATTGCCTAATTAGCTTTGCAGTAAATGTCTCAGTGTCTATACATACAGGGCTATTGGGTTGGAGTAAAGTAATAAACGCCACTGAAAGTTAGTACTTGTAAATACAAGCACTATGCTATGGTGGAGTTTTTTACTCCATAGCAACGCACATGTAGATGCTGACAGGGCTGTTTGGGGCCTGCCAGCTAGACCCACACTGTAACACCCTTGTGTCCCAGCCAGTCCCTCCATAGCACTTTGAACTGAGTTGGAGCAGCCCCGGGCTGGCAGCTGATCCCCTGGGTTCTCTGCCAGTCAGGGCTATTATACAGTTGGTCCAATAAAAAATCCCACATAAAATCCGTGCCCCTCATAAATTTCTTGGACCATCATGGCTGCAACAACACTCTGACCCTGCTAAAAACCTGGAGTCAGTCAGTTACCTTGCTACTTTGTGAGAAGTTATATTTATTTTATAGAATAACTTTATGTTACAAAAAACACAAAAGAACAAACCTGACACTTCTCACAGGTAGATGTGTTTAAAAATGTGAAACTAGGGTGTTAGTTCTATGAAAACAGCATTACGTTACTTACTGGGTGCATCTACACATGCACTTTACTGTGGAGTTGACTCATTAGCTCCGCAGTAAAACATCACCATCTACACATGCGGTGCTATTAAGATGGAGTACATTAATTAACTCTACTGTAGAATAGTACTGTTCAAGACAAATATTATCCTACAGCAGAGTTATTTAGTGCACTGAAATGAAAGTGGAGATGGTGACAGGGGCTGGCTGGGGCACAAGGGTGCTACCGTGTAGAGGCTGTCTGCCAGCTAGCCCATACTGAAGTGCCCTTGTGCCCCAGCCAGCCCCTCTGCAACACTGAATTGGGGTGGAGCAGCTGACCCCCAGGCCCTCCTGCCAGCCAGGGCTACTCCACCCTGGCTCAGTGTGCTATGATCCCAGGCGCACGTGTAATTGCTGCACCCGGGAGCAATAAATTCTGGGATGAAGTATGATAGAGTTTATTCAGGCACATTAATAGTATGTGTAGACATGCCCACTGGTAGTTAGTGCCATATATTTGTATACTGCTCTCATATCAATAAAAATAAGGTCCACACTCCAAGCCCAATTAGACTAAAATAAATTTTTTTTAAGCTAATTTGGTTGTTAAATCGTATCTCTTATAACCTTGCTGTTCTCCTAGAAGCACTCAGCACTTGAAATTGCATGCATGTGGTGTGGAGTTAGTAAAAGATCAATATTTTAAAAGTATATTAAAGTCGTAAGGGAGCATAAAGGCTGTGAAGGAAAAGGCAATATTAGATATATAGAAAATATTATTGTCATGGAGAGGCAATTGTGTTATATAGTGGTGGCTGTTTGTTAAATTATATAACTGTCAGCCTGTGGCCTCAGCATGACCAATGTGGCTGCCCATCTAAGCCTGCCACCCCTTCAGGCTGGTCACCCAGCTGGTCACCCAGGCTGTCAAATCTGGCCTGAAGCCTCCAGCAGGGCCTAACCCTCTGCCAACTCCCTGGCACCAGAGTGGTGAGCTGGGGTCAGCTGACTGCACTTTCCTCATATCTCTCTCTGACCCAGAACAGGAAGTGTCTGGGAACAGGGCTTTACCTGACTCTCGAATGCATTGCTGTTCCCTTTGGCTTGTTCTCTGACTCCACCTATACTGCTTGATCTCCCACCTTCTCGACCCAGCTTGCTCTCTTAATTTGATCTCTGCCTGATCTCCCAGCTTTTTGACTCAGGTTTCTAGTCTCTGCTCTCAGACTGACCTCCTGGCTTTCTGAACCTGCCTATACTTGAATTGTGTATACCTTTTGCCCCTGGTCAGCACCAAGTGGCCCCAAATCTGGGCACCCATGACTTAGTGTGACAATAATTGTGTGTGTGTGTTTCATAGCTGTGTGATTTCAATATTATCAACATAATAATTATTTTGACCTTTTGAATTTTTTTCCACATAAAAAATCTTGTTAGAATCAATGTTTCCACTGAATGATTTGACTCTAATGAAGTTTCATTTTCCAATGGAGAGATATTCTTCCAG
Organism: Alligator mississippiensis; assembly: GCF_030867095.1. Lineage (NCBI taxonomy): Eukaryota > Metazoa > Chordata > Crocodylia > Alligatoridae > Alligator > Alligator mississippiensis. The sequence goes on along the minus strand of NC_081824.1, from coordinate 122,987,270 downwards.
AAAATTCAACCAGCTCATATGCATATACAACTAGCCCTAGTACATATACAGGTTGTTCAGGTGGCCTTTAGGAGGACCAACCCATGTCCAGACCATAGACCTTTTGATTCCTTTTTGCCCTGGATCTGAAGAAACAAACCCTAGTATTCTAAAATATGACAATATTTTCACTGAATGATTTTATTCAGGCTAATGGGATCTGTGTGACGGTCCATGAAGCATAGACATGGACACACACAAGATTTAGCATGAGTTACCTGAAGTATAAATCTCAAGTGGAGAGTATACAAGGCTGTTAAACTGGTTTCTATCTTTCTGGAACAGTTCAAAAGTATACCTGGAAAATCTAGTACTATTTTGAACCAGTTCAGTTTATGAGTAGAAACCATTGGGATTCCTTAAGATGGGTCTTGGTAGTATACCAGGCATCCCACACTACATCATTTCTTACTCTTTCCTCTCTACTGCTGCAACTGGCTGCTCTGGTACATAGGCAGAACTCTACTGCTCCCTCTTTTCCCTCTAGTTGGTACGTCTTATCTGTGAACTTCCTCATGGTGTTTGTTCAATAAAAGCTATTTTTCAAACAATCACCCGTGTCCTCATTTCATATTCAACCACAGCCCATTATCATGCTGAACCCACGGGAATCAAAAAGCATGGGTCCATGCCCTCCCCCAAATCAGGCAAGCACATTGCAGACTTTGGTCATCTGCAGACTACTGAAGTTTAGTAGTTAGTTACTGATGTTTACTGAACTCATGTTTCGGAAAGGAAGGAAAGCAGAAATGAAAGTGCCCCAGCTCCAGGTTAACCACCTCCTCACATCTCCGAGCATGGGTAAAGTATTTCCTTCCTGTTCACCATTGTGAATGGTGCTGAGCTGGGTGCTTACTCCCACAGTACTTCACACAATTATGAATTGGTTCCTAGTCCACAACATTTGTTATGTATGTCCATACCCTTTTAGAATCATACAGCAAAAGGGTAAGTAGAGATGGAAACACGAAGCAACAGCAGTTCTCAGAATAAAAGGGCTGGACATCTTTATAGTCGTTCTATTTCTGCAACACCATTAAATGGTTATAGGGATGTGGTACACAGGACTGATGAACTGGACCCGAGCAAGCTTTGCTTTAATCAACCTAGCCATTATGCTTTCCCTCAGAAGACAAGGGCCCTCCTCCAGGTTCTTTTTTCTCCTTCCCTTTAATTACATTAATTTCATTGGCTCTCCTCCTAATCCCCAAGGCCTTCTAAGCATGAAGGTTTTTTGTAATATCTTGGACCACTGCTGGCATGCCAGAACAGCTTCACCAGAACTTGCAGAAGAGTACAACATCTTTACCACCATATTCTCTAAACATCCTCTGAACAGGATTAGCTGAAATGGCAATGAAAATGTCTGAGAGTTCTGTATGCATTACAGTTTTGACTGTTGTACCAGTTCCCCAGTCTAGGAGCTGATCCTCTAAACACTTAGGTATGTATTTAAGCCAGATTCTCTGATGTACTACAGCATCTTTGCAGCTGCTCTAAGTTAAGTTGCAGTGGGGGAAGGTCCTAAGAACTGGAAAGGCAAACCCAGCTCTTCAATGGTTCTCATACATCTCAGCACTGAACAGAACTCTGACACAGGAAAAAACAGAGGCTGTATACCTTTAGCACATTAGTAGTCCATTATCTACTCAAGGACTTAAATTTAAGCACATTCCTAAGTACTTGCAGGATCAGGGCCTATCCTGAATCCCTTCAGGTCAAGAACTCTGTCATTACAGAAACATGTTAACTATGCATAACTCTAGCTATAGGCCGCATGTAGATGAAACAAGAGGCGTGTCTGCACACTTTAAAGCGGGCTAAATGCTTTTGCACCACTTTAGTGGTGTCAGTGTTTGCACGCATCAGTGGTGTATTGTGCATTAATTCCAACCGCTGTAGGAAATGCGGTGGCATAATGCACCTTAGATGACTCGGGGTGCAGCAAACTAAAAGTCCTTTGAGGAGTTTTAGTTTGCTGCCCTACAATTGCAGAGTGAAGCACCCGGCTCCGTGCAGCTCAGGGGCTCTGCAGGAAGCCCTGCAGGCAGCCTGACAGCAGCCCAGGAAAGCAGGTTCTGCCCAAGAAAAGCAGCGAGCCTGATCTTTTTTTTCCCCCCTGGTGCCTGCTTGCCTGCCTGAGCTGCTCAGGGGGTGCTTCCCTCCACTGCAGTGCTCCCTGTGACCGCCGGAGCCAGGTGCCTGCAGGTGGGTGCTGCCTGTGGGGGGTCGCAGAGGGAAGCACCAGCCTCTCTCACAGCCCAGGAACTGCTTCGCCCACTGGCAGTTCACCCTCCCCTCCCTGCCAGAGAGGCAGGTAAGTCAGCTGGGTGTGTGCACAACACAGGGGTTTAATCAGGCCTAAATTGAAGCGGTGTTGTTTAAAACCCACCACTTCAATTTAGGGCCCCCATTTCATCTACACAAGCCCATAAACTACTGCTATCTATTACACAGTTTCAGCAAAAGCTTACTTTATCTTCCTTCACCTCCCTACATATAAGTTAACTAATTTGTCTTAATATAATTTTAAGTGATGAGTTTATTGAAAGAAATATCAGAGAATTATTATTCATATATTTTTATTACTTTTGGTTATTGATTGCTTCTATTCTGAATGTTATAATTAATATATATGAAATGTAATTAAAATATCTAGCTATATCTAGATATATCCATATATATATATATATATATATATTTTTTTTTTTTAAATATATATATATATTTAAAACTAATTTTTTTTCTTTTTAATAAACTCATATAGCGTTTAAAAAAAACTCAAAGACAGCCTGGATATGGGTGTAATTAAACAAAAGGTATAAACATACCCAGGAGCAAAATTCATATTTGGGGCAAGGGAACAATTCAGAGGCACAAAAATGAGGAAAAAAATACTTACCACAACTTAAATTGTTTTCTGCTTTCAGTGCTGATGTTGGGATACTCCAGAATTCATTTTCCCAGTCTATAATGTTCCCTGGCACATCACAGCTGAGATTGGACAGTGTTTGGGAATTCATGGTGAAATTCCAAAGACGAAAATTGTAAATGTCTCCATTTAGAGAGCTTATTTCATCTCTGTCAGAGCCCAACAGTAGGTTCCCATTCCTAGGGATAATCTTTTGAAAGGTACCTGGGCAGTAAATTGTATGATAGGTATTCTTTGCATTTATACCTAGAGTGCCAGAAAAGCCATCCCATACAATGCAGAGTTGTTCAAATGTTCCTGTAAAAAAGTCTCCAGCTGGATTTTTGTCCAGTGCATCTTCTAACATGCATTCTACGCCTGAGATAAGTAGTAAATGGCCTTTTGTTGTCTTCCCAAAACTGAGGCACTCTTTTGACAAAGAATCACTGTAGGAGAAAGCTTTCCAGTCATCATTGTCATCATTGATGGCTTTGGTTGCTTCAAAGCAGAGCGTGAACTGTCTAAGATCCGGTATTGAGACAGTTTTTGCCACAGACACGGTTTCAGCACCTGAGGTCTGGGGGATGACGATTTTTTGATTTCTCAGAGACACAGCAACTAGAAGATAAAATAACATAAATTATATAAATGAGCCAAAAGGAGGTACTCATTCGATTAACGACAATGACTGAAGTACAGTTCGTTAAACAAAACATTTATGAGGAAGCTTTCATCACTGTATTACATTAGTGGTACATATAAAGAGCTATTTAGCTTGATAACATATTCAAATAAAATGTGCAAAGATCATTTTAGTGCTGCATTATCTATAGGTGCAAACTGTTGAGGCTTGCATAAGAAATTTATTAGCCTCTAAGTCTGCAGTCAACAAGATATTTGTAAAATTACTTTTCATTTATCAGGTAACTTGCAGGGATGCATTAGACGATACAGTATTTGAAAATCATTTCAAAACCACATTTTATTTGATTTGATGGTTTTTACTAATATTTTTAATGACTTATTTTGCATGAGTGCATTTCTCCACTGAATTCAGTGCCACACTTCTTGGAAGACTGACTCAACTATAATCCTTGGCAAATTAAAATCTTTTGTTCCTGAACTCAACTAATGGACTTCTGTTGGATTATGAGTCTGTTTCTCAAAAGTCAACTAGTTTAATATTGCAAGTATTTATTCATGTGTACTCATGCCTTTGCCATTCACTACTTGTGAGTATTTGTAGGAATGAGTGGGGATTTTACAAACATATCTAAGATAGCTGAACTTTTTTACAGAAATGGCTATGAACAAGGGGATTTATACACGAAAGAGAACATTTACTGTTCCTGTTCATCATTTGATATTTCTTATTTGTTATTGTCTTGCCTGAGAAGTATCAATTATCCCATAAGGCAGCAAAGAACAGCAGCATACTATTTAGGCTGTGTTAACATGAGAAACTAAAGGCAGAAATAAACTGAGCTAATTAAATTCCTATAGTCATATAGGTATAATTTCCTGTGTGCATATTCTTCTTTGAGAATGATAGTGACAACATTACTGATATAACCATAGTGGTATAATTCTGCTGGTAAATTTTCCAATGTAGACAAGTCCCAGGTTGCCCATTGAGCACAATTATTGAAAGGCAGTGTGATCTAGTAGTAAGGGTGTGCAAAATGGGCCACATTTGATTTGGATTTGGATTCGGGCAGAATCAGGGACAGTGATTCGATTAATTGATTCGTATCACTGTCCTGAATCGATTCAGCCGAATCTAAATCTAAAGATTCGATGCTGATTCAGAAATCAGCAATTCAGACATAGACACAGCTTTAAATGTTTTTTCTACATACCTCGAGATACCAGGCACGGCTTGTGAACACTTCAATGGTGGAAGTGCGTGGAGTGTCCCACAGGAGTGCAGGGGGGCTCCCTGCATGCTCGGTGGCAAACCTGGAAGTAGACCAGAACTATTTCCAGTTCACTTCTGGGTCCGCTGCCAAGTGCACGGGGTGTCCCCCCCGCACCTCCCTGGCTTGGCAATTGGCTGCAGGGGGACCCCAGGTGCTCCCCCAGACCCAGGAGGCACCAGTTGCCAAGCCAGGGGCAGTGCGGGGGGCCCCCCTGTGTGCTCCCTGGTGGCCCGAGCATTATGGAGACCCCCCCCACACCTCCCCCCGCTCCTGTGGGATACTCCATCTGCTCCAGCATCACAGCATTTGCAAGCTGACTGGTACCTTGAAGTATGTAGAAAAAAACATTTAAAGCTGTGTCTATGTCCGAATCATGGAATCTTTCTGAATCTCTCCGAATTGATTTGGAGGGTTTCAGTTTGATTCAGAGAGATTAAAGGGTCTCCTGATTTGATTCAGATTCATAGATTTGGCCACCAATTGTGCCAAAACTCCGCCAAATTGAATCAGCGACTGAAGCTTCACACAGCCCTATCTAGTAGGATGGTCACTGGACTAGTTATCAGGGGACTTAGATTCTAATTTTGGCTTTGCTACAGATCTGTTGTGTGTTATGTAGGCAAATCACACCATCCCACTGTGGCTCTTGTTTCCCCTGTCATATGGTTGATTTAAACAGTAAACTCTTTTGAACAGGAACTAGTTTTCATGATTTCAAGGGCCTTGATCTTCACTGGGATAGCAAAGTGTGACTGCATTACCCAGGATAACAATCCAGGAGCACCTGCTCCTTTTTAACAATAGATTAAAATCTAGTGTATACGAGAGTAAGTATATAGAAAGTATAGGTAGAAAGAGTCTATATGCTAAAGCAATATCATGTGAGCAATTCTATCACTTCTTCCTTTTTGTTTGCAAGAACAAATTGAACTCTTCAGTTCAAACTGTACCTCCAGGTAGACTAGAGTAAATTCCTTTGATAGGAGTTGGGGGTAGGCATTCAAGGACAGAATTTAGCTAAAATAATTTTGTTTAGTACTATATAATGATTTGTATTGTTTTGATGATGGAGCTGATGGAGGAAAAGAATTAGAAAATATTGCTCTTTCATGATTTTCATATTCACCACATTATGGTAATCTTAGAATGATGCTGTAGGAATCACTCTAAGAGTCATGACAGTCCAGGAATTTTGAGAGCAGTAAGAACTTCTTGGGGTGATACTTTTATTGGACTACCTAAATAGTTGGGATAGAGTTAGACAAGCTTTCAAATGCAAGACTTCTTCAAAAGCTTGTCTAACTCTATCTTAATTATACAGTTGTTTTAATAAAAGATATAACCCCAAGAAATCCTTGCCCCTATCATATTCAACTTGTGGATTCTGTCCTTTCTGCAAAGACAGCTTTAATAATTTGTAAACGGAAACTGGGTTATGCTTTCCCTTAATTAACAAGAGCAATTCCATAGTTTCATCATCATCATCATCATTATTAGAAAGATGATATGCCAAATATTCCAAAATGAGGAAGTCAGAAATGGGAGAGGGAGGTTTATTATACAAATCCTATTCATTGTGCATTTAGGAAGGTCACGAATACTCAGAGCACTGGTTGTATGAAAACAGTATAAGAACAATGTTAACATGCTCAGTAAATTTGCTGTGATACTGAATGATTCTAATCTGTTTTGTAACTGAGGTCATGCTGTTGCTGGTGGTAGTGGGTTTTAATAGCAGGTGCTTACACCCACAGGCTAAGTACAGATAGTCAAAAAGCTTGAGGCTGAATCGATTAAATCTTCCCAGGTTAATCTAAGATGCATAGATTGAATGAATAAATAAACAGCCACTCACTTCTAATTCTGGAAATGCTGCCACGTCTGCAGAGGCCCAGGCCTGAAGCCAGGGGCGCTAGAGCATGCTTCCCTGCTCAGCTAGAGCAGACAGCTTGGGCCAAGGCTAGCCCACCCACCCTATGGGGGGGACGGCTTGTGGGAGAGGTACAAAGCATTCTGGGATGCTGGGGGACTGTGAGATAACTTGAATCTGGGGATCTGGGACAGAAGTTCAATAAACTGATTTAACCTAAATCATTTAAGTCTGATACTACATCCATCTAGGTTTATCTTAAACCCGTTTTGGCCATTTTGAAATCAGTTTATGCCCAACAAACTTCTGTTGTGTTACAGATTTGAACCAGTTTCTGACCACTTATTTTGGTTTATATTTAATTTCTGTCCCCATCCACAACAAAAGGGCAAAATTAACATCAGTGAATGTTTTGGGCATACATAGAGCGTAGAACATTATAATCAATATGTCGCAGGGCACCTTAGTGCCTGCTCCTAGAGAGGAGAAACTGCCAGGGAGAGAGCCCTGGCAGAGCTAATTGAGCACAGCTGTGGGTTGCCGGAGCAACTAAGGGGAGCCAGCTGCCTGTAGGGGGCAGGGCCTGGCCCTTATAAAGCCCAGGGCCGAAACCAGGCTGGCAGTTCTCTGCCAGCAGCCAGAGAGGCAGGAGCTCCCTCAGCCGAGATATGGGAAGGAGCCTGAGTTGCAAGTACAGCTCATGATAGCTCTGGAGGCTCGAGCTATGATACTGAGTTATGGCCATGCGGCTTGTGGTTATGTTACAGCCTAGGGGCTTGTGGTTTTGCGTTGTGTTTGTGTTATTACACCCGGAGGCTTGGGTGAGGCTGTAGGGGTTGGAGGAGGCCTCAATTATAGGGACCCCAGAGAGTGTGGGGTGCCCTGGCGCCAAGAGGGCGCATTATTTTCATAGCGCCAGGGAAGGTGCAGCTCACACGCCAGGGCGTGAGCAACTGGCGGCGAGGAGCGCGGCCAGTGGGTCGCGGGCGCAACCCGTAGGTTGCGGACGGGGACCTAGACCCTGGATTGCGTGTGGGGGAACATAGACCCCGGCCCCAGGAAAGGGGCGGTATTATTGAGTAGCCCAGAGTGGGCACGGCGAGCCCCAGAGAAGGGGGAGCGCCATTGTACGTTATTGAGTAGCCCAGTGGGCACGGTGAACCCCAAAGAGGGAGGGAGCACCATTGTACATTATTGAGTAGCCCAGTGTGGGCACGGCGAGCCCCAGAGAAGGGGGAGCGCCATACTGAGCAGCCCTAGAGAGCGGGGCCATACTGAGAAGCCCGAGACGGGCATAGCGAGTCCGGCCGCAGGCTAGTGCGGCAACACCCCTCAGACTGAGGCAGGGCGCTGCGGTTGCCCCGAGAAGACAGGGAGTAGCAGCGCGGTGAGCCAGGGTCAGAGAGGGTGCTCGTGCGGTTGGCCCATAGGACTGGAGGCCCGCTAGAGAGTTGTATATGATTGAGAAGCCCCGTGGGGGCACAGCGAGCCCCAAAGAGGGGGAGCGCCATACTGAGGAGCCCTAGAGAGGGGCCATTACTGAGGAGCCCTAGAGGGGCCATATCGAGGAACCCGAGACGGGCATAGCGAGCCTGGCCGCAGGCTAGTGCGGTAACACCCCTCAGACTGAGGCAGGGCGCTGCGGTTGCACCTGGGAAGACAGGGAGTAGCAGCGCAGTGAGCCGGGGTCAGAGAGGGTACCCGTGCGGTTGGCCGGAAGGGCCGGGGCCCACTAGGGAGTCCCTGAGTGGGACCGCACCATCAGGAGAGTCCCAGCGAGAGACTGGGTATGAGAGAGAGAGCCCAGAGTGGGCTACACTATAGAGGAGGCCCGGGAAGCGGGCGTACAGACCGGACAACGTCTATTACATCTGCGAGGCTTGGGGCGTGGTATCAGGGGAGGTAGGAGCCACGCATAGCCCATAAGGCTAGGGTGTCCGAGGAACACCCACCGTATCGGGAGACCCCCAGGGGGTCCGGAAGAACCGCGGGGACAGAGGTCCCGAGTAGCCGTGCCCAGGGAAGACACAAGGCAGCCTCCCAACATTATATTGACCAACAAGACGTGGCGGGCGAGAATTAGAGGGTGTCTTGGGCCGGCCTGACACGGAGCGAGGGACCTCAAGGAGATCACGGCCCTCCGCGAGGACCCCGCCGTGACACAATATAACAGCAGATTTCTCTCTCAGTTACTGAATGCACAAGCCATTCATCATTTTGATGAGTCTCAGATGTCTGTACTTAAGGAGCTGTTCACTATATGACTTGCCCTTTTGGTCAAGTGGTTAGATTAGTAGTTCTCAACCTTTTTAGACTCAAGGCACCCCTCCAAAACTTTCCAAGAATTTAGTGGAACCCTATTTAAAAAACTATTATAAATATACTTATGTATATTAGCATATAAGTATTATAATTATATTATTAAATAATATGTTATTAATATTGATACTTGGGGCAGTAAGGGGCAGAGTCTGGTGATGTCTGTCTGGCAGGGACAAGGTGCTGGGCTGCACATGCAGCATGCAAGGAGTGCTGAGAGGGTGGGAGGGGCAAGGGTGGGCAAAAAGACACATGAGGTCTGGGAGTGGGGAGGGAGAAGGCCAAGAGGGTGCCACTGTGCAGTCTCTGCCACTGATGCCATGGTCAGGTAGAACTGTGCTGTGTGCCTCCTGCAGACCTGGAATGTGAAGTGGCTATGACAGGACTGTGTGCTCCTGCTGCATCTCTTCCTCATTCGGCTCCAGACCAGAGGTGCTTAAGGTGATTCTTCCTGGTGGCAGCAGTATCTGTCTCCAGACTGTGAAGTGAAACTGCTCTGTGCACTTCCTTTTATCAGAGATACCATGCAGGATCAGACCTGTCTGCTCCAGCCGTTTGTCAGTTTGTCTCCAATGTGACACCTGAAAAGCCAGGCATGTAGCACAGTTTTACCCCATGGGGGCAGTGGTGGTGGTGCCAGCATCGCAGCACCCCTGGCAGGTTCCCATGACACCTCTGAGTGCCGCCACACCCTGGTGAAGAACTATTCGGTAGACACTATATAAAACCCAGCAGGATTGTTTGTTAGGCAGAAAAACTGAAGATGTCAATCAGCTTTGATGTAATCCTGTTTATTTATAAAGAAAGGCCTGCTCCCCTGGATACAGTAGAAACAAATGACAGTGGACAGTAAACTATGTGATCACAAATAGCTCTAGCTTCCAGCTTCTTTTCAGGGCCGTGTCCAATATCTCAGCTCTCCTTTTTTCATACCCACTGAGGCATACACAGATTCTAACAATTTATTCCCAAACCCCTGCATTTTGCTGTTACCCAAGGGAAACTCCTTGAATCTCCCACCTCCATGATGTAGCTTCTAATTGGCCTAGCCATGAGGACCACTGCTTTGCACAATGGTTTCCTATTGTTTTTAGCTTTTACCACATATAGCTGCCAGTCAGCCTAAAGGGATAGGCCCTCAAAAGACAGCTTTAACAGGGTCTATTTCTTTCTACATATCAAACACCTGCCTGACAAGTGACAGTACTTGTATATAATAACTATGTTGTATCAAATCCATGACAAATATAACACCTTTTGCCGTTACTGCCTGCATTTAAATTTCACCTATGTTAGGATTTGAAATATTTATACATGAGAGATTGTATTGCAGTTCTCACCTCCTTTTCCAACTGTTGACTGAATAACTTCCCTGTACCAAACCGAGAATTATTTCCACAGATAATTAATACTGGGGAAATGGTTAAGGGGCCAAGTTACCTGTTGATAGATGCTTGCATAGTTCCATTGAACTCAGCAGAGCTATCTGTTTACTCCATTTGAGGATTTAGTACTTTAATTCATGTAACATTTCAAAACCCCACAAAAACTGTATCTTTTCACCTAAACCCTTCCCTAACCTCATTTTCTTGTTCTATCTGCATGTAGCTTGGCTCATGTACTTATTATATACTAACTGGTATATTTACCTGCTAACAAGTATATAGCAGCATATCTAGGATAGCAAATTGTCCAGTTTTTTCAAAACCCCTTATATTACCAAACTTTTATTACTCTGTCGAAATCTAACTAAAGTCAAACTGAACTAATCATTTCTGTCATTATCATACAATTATTGCAGGGATGGTCCATGAAAATATGCTTAATAAAACAGGTATAATAAAAAATGCTCAAATTATCCCTAACATCTGGGGGAAATCCATAACTCTTCTGTATTTTATACTGGTGGTAGTAATAACGTTCAAATTTGACTAAAGGGCTCTAAGATCTTAAGAACAGATCTTGGCTATAATATCATGCCCCTTTGTACTATATTTGTGACATGCTTTCAGTGATAGCAATAAAAGTTCTTTGTACTTATGGAGGGCAGAACAATGAAGTTAATACTAGCCATACAAGTGTGAAATTCACTGTTTTCCTTTTATTTGTCTTCTGCCTGACTTCAGACTAACATGGCTAACTACTTCTATTTTTCCTGTAATATCCAGGTGGTTTGTCACTAAATTATTTTGGGATGGTCAGGATTTTTATGGATGATACCTTTTTATTGGACCAATTGTATAGTTGGAAAGAATATAAACATGGTTTTTGGTACCACTGGACCATTCCTCAGGTCTCTCCATGGAATGGTTCTCTTTAATATGAATGTTAAAAGGGTAACATTTTCGACTGAACTGCAGTTTTACAGCCTGTCAGGGCTAAACTTTGCCATGAGTTGTACTTTTGTAACTCTGCTGAAATCAGGGGAATTGCACAACTAGTTGATAGGGGAATTTATCCAGCTGTTTCAATGATTACAGTTCAATTATATTCTTGGATGAAGACAATGCTTCCTGACACTCAAGGTCAAAAAATGGCTCTTAGATAAGCTGGTTGCAGGTGTACAGCAATACAATTTGCTGTGGTGTAAAGTATCACAGTCTACACGTGTGCCACTATTAGACTACAAGGGTTTAGGTTGTAGCCGTGTTGGTCTAAGGATATAGGCAAACAAGGTTCCTTGGGTGAATTTGATATCTTTTATTAGACCAACCCCAATGGTTGGAGAATAGTTATTAAGCAAGCTTTTGGGTTCAAAAACCCTTCGTCAGGCTAAGGAAGCTGCAGCAGTTGGTGTGTGCTCTTCCTGGATGGAATGAAAAGTAAAGAAGCCAGGGGCTGGGCTGGGGAGTCAGTTGCCAGGCAGACTGTAATGTATCAAAAATCCAATGTCTGTGTTTAGTCCCTGATCTCTAGTATCCAGCAGGTTGATGAAATGGAGCTCATAGGCTCTTCTCTGGGAAGTGTTGTGTAAGTTTCCCTTGAGGATCAGGACTGAGAGATTGGAGAGAGAGTGGCCCTTCTGTGAGAAATGTGCCCCCACCGGTAATTGGGTGTTTCTGTCTTTGATGGATTTCCGGTGTGCGTTCATTCTGGTGCGCAGTTGTTGTCTGGTCTCTCCTACATATCTTCCATCAGGCCATTTGGTGCATTGGATGAGGTATACTACATTCCTGGAGGTGCAGCTGTAAGATCCTGGGATGCTGATGGCTTTGTTGTGGGGTGTAGTAATAGTGGAGGTGGTGGAGATGTGGGGGCAGGTTTTGCATTTCTTGTCATGGCACGGTCTGGATCCTTTTGGTAGCAGATAAAGGAGGAGCCATAGTCATCCTAAACCATGAGGATTACATAAAGGAAGCCAACAGACAGCTCTCTGACACCACCTACTACAAAGAACTACAAGAAGATCCTACTCCCCTTTTCACCAAAAAACTCAACAATACCATCAAATCACTTCCACCAAGATTACAAGAAAAACTACAGACCTTGATCCCCCCGCTACCTAACCCAGGGACTTTTTACATGCTCCCTAAAATCCACAAACAAGAGAACCCTGGCAGACCTATCATATCCAACCATGGGACCCTAACTGAGGAAATATCAGGTTTTGTTGAATCCATCCTAAAACCGCTTGTCACCCACAGAGCAAGTTTTGTCCAAGACACCACAGACTTGCTACGGAAACTTAAAAACATAGACCACCTTCCCAGCAACACACTCCTAGCCACCATGAACGTTACCAGCCTATACACCAACATCCCACACCAGGATGGCATCCATGCCTGCCTTACATATCTACAGGAACAAGATTACAACCCAGAATACAGACCCAAAGATATCACTGAGCTTATACACTTCATCCTCACACACAACAATTTCACTTTTAATAATCAACACTTCCTCCAGATGATGGGAACAGCTATGGGCACTAAAATGGCCCCACGGTATGCCAACCTTTTTATGAGCCACCTGGAAAAAGACTTCCTCAAGAACTGCACCATCAAACCCTTGCTGTACTTACGATATATCGATGACATCTTCATCATTTGGACTGAGAACCTGGAATCTCTAATTGAGTTCCACCAGAAATTCAACAGTCACCATCCCTCCATCCGACTTTCTTTAGAATACTCCAGCACCAACATCCCCTTTTTAGACACAACGATCAGTATCCAGAAGGGTAAAATACAGACCACAGTATACAAGAAACCCACAGACCAACACACATATCTGCACAAAACCAGCAATCACCCGAAACACACCAAAAAAGCTGTGATATACAGCCAAGCCCTCAGATACCACCGCATCTGTACTGAAGAGAACACCCGTGATCGCCACCTCACCAATCTTAAAAAGGCTTTCACCCAGCAAGGACACTCCTCCAGAGAGGTAGATCGCACGTTTGAAAGAGCCACCTGGATACCACGTGAAGAACTGCTGCAGTACAGAAGAAAAACACCCACAAATCGCACACCACTGGTTATGACCTATCACCCCTCCCTTGAACCTGTACGGAAAATCCTCAAAAAATTGCAACCCATATTAGAAAAAGACCCTATTCTTAAAAAGATCTTCCCAGAGCCACCCATCCTAGCCTTCAGACAAGCACCGAACCTCGCCAACCTCATCACCAGAAGCAAACTTCCTCAGCCCCAGAACACACCAAAAGGATCCAGACCGTGCCATGACAAGAAATGCAAAACCTGCCCCCACATCTCCACTATTACTACACCCCACAACAAAGCCATCAGCATCCCAGGATCTTACAGCTGCACCTCCAGGAATGTAGTATACCTCATCCAATGCACCAAATGGCCTGATGGAAGATATGTAGGAGAGACCAGACAACAACTGCGCACCAGAATGAACGCACACCGGAAATCCATCAAAGACAGAAACACCCAATTACCGGTGGGGGCACATTTCTCACAGAAGGGCCACTCTCTCTCCAATCTCTCAGTCCCGATGCTCAAGGGAAACTTACACAACACTTCCCAGAGATGAGCCTACAAGCTCCATTTCATCAACCTGCTGGATACTAGAGATCAGGGACTAAACATAGACATTGGATTTTTGATACATTACAATCTGCCTGGCAACTGACTCCCCAGCCCAGCCCCTGGCTTCTTTACTTTTCATTCCATCCAGGAAGAGCACACACCAACTGCTGCAGCTTCCTTAGCCTGATGAAGGGTTTTTGAACCCGAAAGCTTGCTTAATAACTATTCTCCAACCATTGGGGTTGGTCTAATAAAAGATATCAAATTCACCCAAGGAACCTTGTCTGCCTATTAGACTACAACAAACTAATTTTTGCCACAGCAAGATAGTACTGTCGGGGACAGTACTGTCTTACTGCAGCAAAAATTACTGCACCTAAATACACATGTAAATGCTGAACCTGGGTGTACATTGCACTCAGTGAGCCCAGGCAGTAGAGAGCCAGATCCCTGCCTGCCATCTAGCCACAGGGCTCTGCACGTTGGGGCACACTTGTGCCCCAGCCAGCCTCTCCGATGACCAACACTGCCTTCCATAGACTCAGGCTGACCCTCCAGGGCCCTGCCAGCCCAGGGCTGCTCCACTCCAGCTCAGACTACTGCAGTCCTGGGTGCAGCATCTGCATGTGTGCCCTGGTCCACAGCAGTTTGAGCATCTACACATGCCATTAAATCACCATAAAATCTCTGACACAAACTGCCAGAGTTTATCACGTTGTCTTAATGGTATGTGTAGATGCACCTGCTGAGTAATATTTTACTCCACAAGTAATCTCATTTACACCAGAATATTCTACAGAAATTTTTGTGGGAGAGAATGTTTAGAATAAAGTATCTATTAGTGGAGTAAGGATGGGAGGATCCCTAGCAAACTTGAAAAACAGTAGTGTAAATGCATCACTTTGCACATCTGCTTACACTACTTTTTCTTTTATTATCCAGATTATATTCTGATTGCTCTGAGCACAGCAGAAACTGCTTTTGTCACCCAGAGTAACTTCTTAGATGCTTCTAATGAACCTTAGTAACATTTCTAACTTCCTGTCTATAGTGTTACATTTTTTCATTTCAGGATTGTAAACAGATTTAGCTTGTGTAACAGGCTTTAATTCTTCTGCCCTCTGATTTTAAGAATTCACTTATTTATTTTGTAAAGTCAAGGTGTAGTTGAGTGTGAAAGAGGCTGTAAGTCTGACAAGGTGAAGATCATCTTACTCTTCTGGGTCTGTACAGTACTTAGCACAATGAATCCCTTGCTTATTACCAGGGCTCCAAAGTACTACCTTAATCCAAATAAATATTAATATCAATACTCAGGATGTTTCACAGGAAATGACTGTGGTATAACTTAAAGAACATCTTCCCCATTTGCTCCCTCTTCATAAATGCTAAACCCAGAAATGAAGTAGTGAAACTGTCTTGGAGATCAGGCCCTGCTGCCACTCTCATGCTACCTCTAGCATGCTCGCGGGGGAAGAAAGCGAGGCACCTTCAGGGTAGTTTCACTACCTCACTTCTGGGTTGGTACAGGGCTGGGTGGGAGAAGTTTGACAGGGCATACTTCTCAGCAGTGCTCTCAGAAGCACTGTAGAATCAATGCAGACATCCCCTGTTCCTTCAAAAAAAAAAAAAAAAAAGGCTTTCTGGGAATAAGCAAGATGAGGAAATAGTTCATTTGTATAAAATTTAATCTAGGGAAGCTATTGTAGCATTCAGAGAAAACAAGGTCGGGGACTGCTACTCATTCTATTCTATTCTATTCTATTCTATTCTATTCTATTTCAAATAAATACTTATACTGCACTCATCACTGCAGTAGCTGAGTGTTTCCAGTAGTGCATTAAGCAATGTGTCTAACATCTGTCATGTGCTGCTTGTTCTCTAGCCCTCTCCCTCGAGGGAGAAGTGTGTACAGCAGAATGTCTTGTTTTGGTGATTATTTTTTTGAATGATCTATGTTGCCACGTATGTATGTTAGAGGAAACAAGGTCAAACAAACACACATTGCAGTTGGAGCTGGAGGTGCTGATGTTTGTGATGTCCCTTAGTTAGCTGGGGTGGGAGGCAGGAGAGCATCATTCGGCAGTCTTGAACCAGCCAATGAGAAAGTTCTGTCTCCTGCACAGAGCTGCTTTACCCTTGCTGTGGAGAGCTCCAATGTGCCAGAGGCTAGACCTTATCCCTGGATGTGTTGAATTCCCTCTGCTGCTGACCTCAGAACTGGGAATCAGATTATAACGTCCTGCCCTTTATGCAGGTTTCTAGTGTTAAAGATGAGTGTCACTTTCATACCCCGTAGCATGTAGGGGGTGCACATGCACCCCCTGAGAGCTCTAGTGCACCTCCTGACAGGTCGTGCTCCCCTCTTAGGCAATGGGCTGGGGGGGCAGGCAGGAGCACTGTGGCCACTTCTGGGAACGCTGTGGCCGCTTCCTGGTCAGCGAGATTGGCCATGGGGGGACCCCCCTTTTCCCCCCCGTCGCCGACTGTGACTGATTGCTAGGTGGGGCACGTGTCCCCCCTAAGGTGGCACCACTTGCCCATGTCCTGTAGTACGCATGTGAGCCTAAACCATGTTAAATTGTTTTCCAGTGTCCTTAGTAAGCTATATGCAGGGAGAAAACCACATCCTATATCTTCATTCACACAAAAATTACATGATTAAAAAGCATGAAGAGTACAATCTTATTGATATAGTCTGACCTGTGAATATGTTTGAAGTCAGGAGCTTCAGATTCACACATGGAAGATTCACCATTGCACATTCAA
This sequence comes from Alligator mississippiensis, assembly GCF_030867095.1. Classification (NCBI taxonomy): domain Eukaryota; kingdom Metazoa; phylum Chordata; order Crocodylia; family Alligatoridae; genus Alligator; species Alligator mississippiensis. The sequence continues at coordinate 122,970,443 of NC_081824.1, read as the reverse complement.
CAAGCTTGCTTGCTAGATAATACAAGAATGAAGTGCTTTAAGTTTACCTACCTCGGGTATAGCTTGCGTTGAAGCCTCTCTTTTGGATACTAAAGTCACTTGTAAAAGACACAATCATTTCATTTCCAGTGGAGTTAAAGGACAATCCTTTGGCAGTGACACCACAAAATTTAACCTCGTGTCCTCCAGTGTCTAATGTCAATGAATCATAAATGCAGTTTGGAGCTTCTTCAATGTCAAAGTCAATAAATGTTATCTGAATGATGTATCCCCGAGGAGCTTGGATGGTCCATTTGCATGTTTGGCTGTTGGGGTAATCACTGGGAAAGCACGGAGAGCTGAACATTCCAGTGGGATTGGTCAGTGCTACCCTACAGTCGTAACATCCAAGAACTAGGAGGTCAGAGGGAAAAAAAAGAGGGTTGGGGAGAGGGAAGAAAAATGTTATTCCATTAAATGAAACATTACTTTGATCAAAAAGACAATTAAAATATATATAGAAAAGAGGAGGATGAAGGAAAAGGTGGGAAGAAAATACAGTATGTCTTTTAAAGGACACGTGTGTCCATTGGAGGAAATGGCCACATCCATAGCAAATATACAGTACAGTATTTTTGTTATGATGACCTGATATATTAACACTGATGAAGTAGGAACAACTTTCTCACTCTCAAACAAGCATGCATTCTTTAACTGGAACTTTGAAAAAGTTGAGAGTAGCTTTTTTTATTATTGTTATTACTTGACTGCTACTGAATATACAAGCTACTGCATGCTTCTTACCATGGTATTGTCTTCAATGGTATGTCACTGGAATGCTACAGTACAACAGAGGGACTAAAAGGCCATCACAGAAGTAGCAAAAATTCTGTAGGTCTCTTAAAGGCCAGTCATAAAATGATCAACAAATTAATCTACAGTTCTCTCCCTGTCCCCATATCGAAGAGCCAATAATGTGTTTGCTGACTTATATCAGTAGCAAATTACTGCACCCTTCTCATGCTTACTCGATTCTACTGACTGACATTATAAATATACTTATGTATATTAGGAAGGAGTTGAGAGTGGGAACCACGCATGGCTCATCCCATTCCCCACCACTTGCTTCCATACACTCAGACCTTAGATCTATTTATAATCTATGTCCCTGTGTGGACCTGCAGACCCAGGAATGATCTAGCCTAGGGGTAGGCAATCCCTGGCATGGGTGCCAGAGTATGGCACTCAGAGGCATTTTGCTTGGCATGCATGCCTGTGAGTGGATGGTGGGGAGGGGGTCAGGGCTACAGGGCAACAACATGGATTGGGTCCCTTGTGGCTCCCCTGCCATCTGCCCCTGGCATGCTAACATCTTAGAAGTTGAAATTGCAGGTGTTTTTGGCACTTTGCCCAAAAATGTTGCTGACCCCTGATCTAGCCCTTGGTGCTTCTTATAAAACACCTGGGTACACCTAGATAAAAGGTATGCATTATGACTATTTCTCTTGCCAGTGAAATCTATAATATATTGCAACTATCTGTTACCACAACGTCACTGAGCAAGTCAGGCAAGAATTTAAAAGGGGCCACATTTTGCCACCCAGACTCATGCTGTGCTCCTTACTCTGCAAACACCTCCCCCAGTTTCACTTAAATGTTCTCCAGGAGAACTACACATTGTTAGAAAGGATGAAAGAATTTGAACATATATTATAGCACAGAAACACAGGCTTGGAAGGCTGAGGCTCACCTGGTCCAACCCTCTGCATGAATGCAAGAATACTATTCCTAAATTATCCCTGTCTGATGCTTATCCAACCTCCTCTTGAAAATATTTAATGAATGAGATGCCACAACATCTTTGGGAAGTTCATTCCATTCCATTACTTTGATCAAAAAGACCTTTGGCGACCCTGCAGGAGATGGAAGGGGAGGAGGAAACCCTTGGGCAGGAAGAAACACCACATTCTTCACACTCCGAACAGGTCAAGAGATCCAAGAGGACCCAGAAGAGGAGGTGACGAGTGCTCGTCATAGGCGACTCCATCCTGAGAGGTATGGAAGGGCCCATCTGTCGCCACGACCCTTCAGCACGAGAGGTATACTGCCTGCCTGGAGCAAAGATTCGGGATGTGACGGAGGTAATCCAGGCCAGGATCAAGCCCACCGATTACTACCCCATGGTCCTAGTCCATGTGGGTACTAATGATGCGGCCAGGAGAACCCCTGATCACCTGATGGCGGACTACAGTGCTCTGGGTGGAGTGCTGAAGGAGTTTGGTGCACAGGTGGTTTTCTCTTCCATCCTACCAGTGAACGGACGCGGAAGACGGCATGAGAACTGCATCCAAGAGACCAACTTGTGGCTTCGGCAGAGGTGTTTCGAGGCAGGCTTCGGCTTCCTGGACAACGACCCACACATTACGATGAGGGACATGCTCAGCTGGGATGGGCTTCACCTGTTCCCCAAAGGTAAGCGTGTGTTTTCTTCTAGGTTGGCGGATCTCCTCCGGCAGGCTTTAAACTAGGCTCGTCGGGGGGAGGGGAAGATGAGGGCAGGGGAAGCTGTGGACCACCAAACCATGTGGCATCCACAAGGACAGCCCAGCCTGAAGAAAGAGAGCATTGGGAACCTGAAAGCCATGGGGAGGCCAGCACTACGGCACAGGTAAGAAACGAGAAGGTAAGAAACAAAGGGCCCCTTGGGACTCGGAGCGGGGGGGCAGCAAAGGCACCAGTCACAGGGCTCAAGTGCCTATATACTAATGCTAGGAGCATGGGGAACAAGCAGGATGAACTAGCGCTCCTGCTTGCACTAAACACCTATGACTTAGTGGGGCTAACAGAAACCTGGTGGGATTCATCCCACGACTGGGCAGTACATATTGAGGGCTATAGATTGTACAGAAAGGACAGGGTGGGGAAAAAATGGGGGAGGGGTTGCGCTCTATGTCAATGAGCAATATACATCAACCCTCATCAAGACGGAATCCAAGGATGAGGAAGTAGAAGGATTGTGGGTTAGGCTACATGGGGGGCAAAGAGAAAGGGATTTGGCAGTAGGGGTCTGCTACAGACCCCCACACCAAGGGGAAGAAATAGATGCGGGGCTCCTGAGGCAACTCTTGGAGACCATAAAAGCTAAAGAGGCGGTAGTCATGGGGGACCTAAACTACCCAGACATCTGCTGGGAGTCACAGACAGCAAAGTCCCACCGCTCACACAGGTTTCTAACCTGTGTACAGGACCTCCACCTGACACAGGAGGTACACGGTCCCACTAGGGGGAATGCCATACTGGATCTGGTATTGGCAACGGGGGATGACATGGTAGGGGACCTACAGATCGGTAGCCATCTGGGGGACAGTGATCACCTAATAATAGAATTCACCATAAGACGTCGAGTGGGTAAGGTAACTAGTAGGGTGAAAGTGCTAGACTTTAGGAAAGCTGATCTCAATGAACTCAGGCGATTAGTCAAGGACGCACTGCAGAGTAGGAGTTTTGAAGTGATGGGAGCCCAGGAAGGGTGGCTGTGCCTTAAGGAAACGATCCTTCGGGCACAATGCAAGACGATCCCCGTGCGAGGTAAGAGAGGGAAAGGGGCCAGGAGGCTTCCCTGGCTGACCAGAGAAATCCAGGGCAGCCTAAGGGCCAAAAGGGGAGCACATAAAAAGTGGAAACAGGGAGAGATCACCAAAGATGAATATACCTCCTCTGCTCGTGCTTGCAGGGAGGCAGTTAGACGGGCCAAAGCTACCATGGAGCTGAGGATGGCACCCCAAGTAAAAGACAACAAGAAATTAGTTTTTAGATATATAGGGAGTAAAAGGAAGGCCCAGGGAGGAATAGGACCCCTACTAAATGGGCAGAAACAATTGGTGACGGACAGAGGGGACAAGGCTGAACTCCTCAACGAGTTCTTTGCCTCAGTGTTCCTAAGTGAGGGACATGACAAGTCTCTCACTGGGGTTGTAGAGAGGCAGCAGCAAGGCACCAGACTACCATGCGTAGACCCTGAGATGGTGCAGAGTCACTTGGAAGAACTGGATGCCTTTAGGTCGGCAGGCCCAGATAAGCTCCATCCAAGGGTGCTGAAGGCACTGGCTGACATCATTGCAGAGCCACTGTTGGGAATATTTGAACGCTCGTGGCGCATGGGCCAAGTCCCGGAGGACTGGAAAAGGGCCAATGTGGTCCCCATTTTCAAGAAGGGGAGGAAGGAGGACCCGGGCAACTATAGGCCAGTCAGTCTCACCTCCATCCTTGGCAAAGTCTTTGAAAAAATTATCAAGGCTCACATTTGTGAGAGCCCAGCAGGACAAATTATGCTGAGGGGAAACCAGCACGGGTTCGTGGCAGGCAGATCGTGCCTGACCAATCTAGTCTCTTTTTATGACCAGGTTACGAAACGCCTGGACACAGGAGGAGGGGTGGATGTCGTATACTTGGACTTCAGGAAGGCCTTCGATACGGTATCCCACCCCATACTGGTGAACAAGTTAAGAGGCTGTGACTTGGATGACTACACAGTCCGGTGGGTGGCGAATTGGCTGGAGGGTCGCACCCAGAGAGTCGTGGTAGATGGGTCGGTTTCGACCTGGAAGGGTGTGGGCAGTGGGGTCCCGCAGGGCTCGGTCCTTGGACCGATACTCTTTCATGTCTTCATCAGTGACTTGGTCGAGGGAGTGAAATGTACTCTATCCAAGTTTGCAAATGACACAAAGCTATGGGGAGAAGTGGACACGCCGGAGGGCAGGGAACAGCTACAAGCAGACCTGGACAGGTTGGACAAGTGGGCAGAAAACAACAGAATGCAGTTCAACAAGGAGAAATGCAAAGTGCTGCACCTAGGGAGGAAAAATGTCCAGCACACCTACAGCCTAGGAAATGACCTGCTGGGTGGCACAGAGGTGGAAAGGCATCTTGGAGTCCTAGTGGACTCCAAGATGAACATGAGTCAGCAGTGTGACGAAACCATCAGAAAAGCCAATGGCACTTTATCGTGCATCAGCAGGTGCATGATGAACAGATCCAAGGAGGTGATACTTCCCCTCTATCGGGCACTGGTCAGACCGCAGTTGGAGTACTGCATGCAATTCTGGGCGCCGCACTTCAAGAAGGATGCGGATAACCTGGAGAGGGTCCAGAGAAGGGCCACTCGTATGGTTAAGGGCCTGAAGACCAAGCCCTACGAGGAGAGACTAGAGAAACTGGACCTTTTCAGCCTCCGCAAGAGAAGGTTGAGAGGCGACCTTGTGGTTGCCTATAAGTTCATCACGGGGGCACAGAAGGGAATAGGTGAGTATTTATTCACCAAGGCGCCCCTGGGGGTTACAAGAAATAATGGCCACAAGCTAGCAGAGAGCAGATTTAGACTGGACATGAGGAAGAACTTCTTCACAGTTCGAGTGGCCAAGGTCTAGAACGGGCTCCCAAGGGAGGTGGTGCTCTCCCCTACCCTGGGGGTCTTCAAGAGGAGGTTAGATGAGTATCTAGCTGGGGTCATCTAGACCCAGCACTCTTTCCTGCTTATGCAGGGGGTCGGACTCGATGATCTATTCAGGTCCCTTCCAACCCTAGCATCTATGAATCTATGAATTACTGTTCTAGCACTAAAAAATCTACCTTGCTGGTACAGCCATCATTTTGTATCCTGCCCTCTGTGGTAAAGGAGAACAATTGTTATTCCTCTTCTTTATGGCAGCCTTTAAAATATTTGAAAACTATTATCATGCCCCACTTAGTCTCCTTTTCTCCAGGCTTTTCTCTCAACATTTCCTTGCACAGCTCCCCTTCCAGGCCCTTATCATTTTCGTTACCTGCCTCTGGACCCTCTTTAACTTCTCCACATACTTCTTAAAATGTGGAGCCTAGAACTGCACACAATACTCTAAATTAGGCCTAACCAGCACTGAGTAAAGTGGTACTATCATCTTCTATGTCCAACAACTAAGACTTGCATTAATGAAGCCCCAAATTATGTTTCTCTTTTTGCAACTGCATCTGAGTTGCAAAAAACAACTGTAACTGTATTGTGGCTGAGTTAAGCAACACAAATTGAAAAATTACCACTAAAAAGGTCAGACTATCCTATATGTTATGCAACCTGAAATGTAAATAAAGCAATAACTGAGCATCTACATGAGACACTACACGAGACACTACTGTGTAGTAGTTACTGGACATTTATTTAGGACTTGTATTAGCAAGTCCTAAATAAATGTGCAGTAACTGCAGTTATTGAGCAGTAGTGCCGGCAAGTGTTTTTTAGGTGATGCTACCATGCAGTAGTGTATTAGCGCTGTCTGTGCTATGATGCACTACTTGCGCAGTATTTTTCAGCTACTGCAACATCTGCAATCTCTACTAGATTTAACACAAATATTTCAATGCAATAATAATAATAATAATAAAAAAATAACATCACTTTGAATTTCAGTGGTTTATTAGGAGAAGCAGAAAGGTAACTTCCTTTGCTTTCATAGGAAGAAGTGCCCTCTTTTGATAGTGCTACATGACTTGCAGGCATTGCTCCAGTTTTTACTGACTAGAAAGACTCAAGAGTAAACTGGGATCCAATAGGGAAGCTTAGGAATAAAAAAATTAAAAAAAGCACTAAAAAACTGAGTCCTACCATTATAATACAAGCTATAGGTACTACAGGATGGACATCGGTAATGTATATGGACATTTTAGACAACTGTAACAATAGTATTTTTATTATTAATTATATCAAAGGGGACCTAGAAGCTTCTGCCATGGACCAGGATGACATTTTGCTAAATACTATTTAAACACAGAACAAAAGAATGATCTTTATCTCCAAGAGTGTTTAGAATATTTCTAAGCAAACAATATCTAGATATGTTACAGGAAATCAAGATTCTTGATTGCCTAGTAAGTATCTTTGTCATTTAAAAAAATGGAATCTGTATTTGCTCTCTGCTCTTGTAATTGTCAGAAGTGGAATAAAAGTTGTCTTGACACATTGAATTCCTCAGTGTTTCCAGTCCTCTTCAGGACCTCAAAGTGACAATGGAACTGTCTCAGATTTTGACTGAAGTACAATCAAGTAAGGTCTTTACAAGTGAGCTCTGTCTTTAGTAAGAAGGAATAAGTGAGGAAAACTCAATTTGGTGACATTCTAAGATTGTGCTAACTTCTTTCTACACAGTGCTAATCAAGAGGGAAAATATTAACAGCTGCAGGTGTGTCCAATGTTTTCTAACTCAGGAAGGGGATTAGGAAGAATTACCAGAAAATGATTAGAAAAATAGGAGTAAAGAATAAGAGTCCTAATTTTAGATACCTGAGGTCACCAAGATCTTTGGGTTAGTTTTTATTTTTTCACATATAAGAAAAAACTAAAATCTAAAAATCCAAACTGGAAAGGAGACTAACAAAGCTATGTACCCATTCTCCAAACTAGCTAGCAGAGCTGGCCATACCGGAAAACTATTCACCTTGAAAAGCCAAGGAGGCATTCTGTACAATGCTCCCTGAAGCTCCCACTGCCACAGTGGGACTCATAGTGCCTCAGTGTATGGCTGTGCCTTCAGGAGCTAAATATTTATTATTATAATAGACAATTCCTGCATGGGGTGAAGGGGTTGTTGGTCTTGAGGTGGGGAGTGTCATGCTGAAAATAACCCAGTCAGGGTAGTGGAGGAGGTAGAAAGAGGGCAGCCAAGGGGCTGGAGCAAATAGCTGGACTTTCCCAGCCCCTGTGCTGAGCTCCAGATGTGAACTGAATTAGATCAGGCAGGACTTTTTGCTCTGTCTAACCTCCCTGAATGTCTGTACTGATTGGCACTTAGATTGACCTAACCCTAATGGCTACATGTACCCTGAGTCATTAACTGAGTCTGACAGTAGCACTATAAACATAACATTGCTGGCTTCTAGATACAATTTGTTCTGCATACTAGGAAGCAGGAAAAAAAAAAGGAAAAAGAAAATGATCTTTTTTGTTGGGTAGAAAACTCAATCTATGATCTAAAAGTCAAATTAATGTATAACAAAGTAAAAAAATCAGCAGTGAAAATGGTGTGGATGATGTATCTGTTAGCATAGAATTCAGCTTGTGCTATCTGTCTAACTGTGTGTGTGAGGTAAGGAACTTTTTGTGGTCTCTAGGCACCATAGAAAAATAAATGTCAGAGTAAATTAAGTATTTCTGTTTACTCTGTTTCCCCACAAGTAGGAGAGTGTGAATTCTAATGTTTATTTTTTACCATAATTACTGTTTCACTGGGATTAAGATTTTCCCAAAACTGCATTGGTTAGCAAGAACGAATACAGAAAAAAAATTGTGATAGGAAAATAAGGAATCTAAATGCATACAACACTCTGATCCATTGAGTGGGAGAGTTTACTTTTTTGAAGTAGGAAGATTCCATTATGACATTAATACTTTTCTTACTTTAACTGCATTTTAAGAGACAAATATCCTGTTTTCATGCATATATCTACAGTAGTAAGTGCAGAGGAAAACAAAACCAACAAACAAATACTATAAATAAACAGCACTGGTTTTGAATGGAACTTTTTACAAAGCTTCCCAGGAGACATTTATTGGTTTATAAATACCACCTAGTTCACTCATTAAAGAGCAAAATTATTATGGCAACTTTAGGCTGTCAGCCAGATCTAAGAGAGAATTTGTAATCGTACTGGCCCAGAGCAGCTTTGACCCGTGATACCAAATACTTGCTACAATGCACAGAGCAAGCATTTTGTAAGTCAATCTAAAATATTTAATAACTGAATGGAACAACAAACAAAGCCATGATATTCATGGGCAGAAATGCTAAGAGCACAGAGTTCAAATTTTAAAAGTACCTTGTTTTCTCTCTGAACCTCTTGATAATCTAGGCTGATTATGTTATATCAAATATACATTACATAAAAAGGTACCCTGTAAATCAAACTGTTAAAAAAGGAGGTGCCAAAGGTAGCTTATGTAATTTTAATTTTTCACCTGTATGACTACAAAAAGTGGCTAAATTATAAGTACATGATCACTCCCCCCCCCCCCCCCCCACAGGACCCTAGTCTCATTCAGTGAATGGTAGTTAGCAAAAAGACTCAAATCCATGTTTTAGGCAAGCACACAGTATGGAAAAGAATTACCTCAAATAGCTAAAGTCTGGCAAGGTTATAAGTAACAGAAAATAGGCTTTTATACTGAGAAAAAAGGCTTTTATTCAGACTACTATCTGGTACTTAAACAACAGGTGTTACTGCCATAATTATCTATAGTTCATATTTTACGGGTGTGTCTACACATCGCCGTATGGCAACGTTGCTACGGTGCTGTGCTTTAGTACTTCCTTGTAGAAGTACTAAAGCACGGAGCAGTATGAGCAGTTACTACACCATGCATACGGAGCACAGTTAGATTTCACTGCTATGTTGCCATAGCAGTGAGCTATACCAGGGGAGCATGCTGCTGATCACATGTAGATCCACACAGTTGCTATGTTGTCGTAGCATGCCACATGGCGATGTAGTGCGTCACTACATCATTGTAGGGTGACATGTAGACGTGACCTATTAGGCTTATTTTAAGCTAACTTGCATGTTTATACAAGGATTTACACCTGTGTGTATTGGTTGTAAAATACTATTGTTCTGATAGGACGTATCTACACAAGATGCTTAATGGCAAATTACCATAGTTTACTATGAAGTAAGCACGTGGATCTACATGTGCACATGCTTACTTCACTGTAAACCTCCCTAATCCTGAGTAAATTTGCTACCTACAAATGCAAGTAGCAAATTTACTTGGCATTACTAATGGCACTGTAGTACTTGTGTAGATGCCTACGCGAGAGCCAGATCTGCTCCCATGCAGCTGGCTACAAGGGGGTGGGAGATAGCTCCCTGCCCCTAGGAGCTGCCTGCTGCCAGGGCAGGCTTCATCGCAGGAGCCCAGGTGGGGACTATGTGCCCTGCCCCAGGAGCAGGGAGCTTCAAGCCCCCTGCTCCCAGGTCGTAATCATGGAGCAGGGAGCGGTGACTGGAAGACTCTTACCCCCCAACAGTGGCTCTGCAACTGTAGGGCCATTGCTGGGAAATACTTATCTCCCAGCCCGAGCCCCACACCCATGGGGCTCAGGCTGGGAGATAAGGGTCTATCAGCCTGAGCTCTGCAACCCCCAGAGAGCTGTCACTGGGAGCTCCCTGCAGGCAGGGGCTGGGGAGTTTGTTCCCCACCCAGCTCCATGAGCCTAAATCTGGGGGGCAACAGACTGGGGACCTTGTTCCCAACCCAGCTCTACCATCATGGAGCTGGGAGGAACAGACTGAGGAGCTTGTTTCCCCTCCAGCTCTGTGCTCATGAAGCTCCCCAACCTGTTCCCCGCCCCAGCTCTGCACTCATGGAGCTGGGTGGGGCACAAGCTCCCCAGCCCCCACTCCATGATTGCAATTGCAATTGCAGAGCAGGGGCTGGGAACTTTTTTCATGGGGACAGTTTTCCACCCAGGCCAGAGCTGGCTGGAACCTGCCCCTGACCAAGACAGCTCCCAGCCAGCCCCAGGCTTCACAGGGAAGCATGTGCAACCTGGAGGTGGCTAGGGACCGTCCTGTTTCAGGCAGTCCCCAGTCAGCTCTGGGCTGCACATGTAGACTTCACCCCACTACCCAGGGCTGGCTGGGAACTGTCGTGGTCAAGGGCAGGTCCCAGCCTCATGTCCCGATCACGTGATTGAGGCACAGGGCTTAGAAAGAGCTTCAGGGATGGGGCAGGTCCCAATTGGGGGTGGGAGGGCAGCTAACAATGATCTACCTGCTAGCAAACTTTTATAAAAATACTTATTGCCCAGAGTATCTCGGTCAATTTAATATAGAAGGAAAATAAATTTTCTCTGTTATAAAATGCCTCTCTCTATCACTTTCACCTTTTAGAAACCGAAGCCATGAGATAACAGATCTAAAGAGGTAGTGTAAAGCAATAGGTCAAATGTATTTATGATTCCAGAGTGGTGGGTGAATAAGGACAGTGATTGACACACCTGCAGACAAGCAGGAGAAAGAGCCAAACGACCATGATGCGGGTGGTCTGGAAATTCTATAGAACCAACAAAACACTTTTTGGTTTTTTTTAATATGAGCTATAAACCCTAAACACAGAACCATCATAGTATGTCAGAGGTTTGCACAGTGAAAAATTCCACCCGTATTTGGACTTTTTCTTTCTCAAAAATCATTTCAGAGGTGAAGGGAGTGAGTATGAGAGAGATTGGCTGTAATGGGCCTTTACACTCTGCCCCTTCTGCATACAAATGAATGCTGTGTTTACTTTCTGTCAGTGGTAAGACTTTCTCCCACTCATTAATAAACATTTCACAAGGCACTTCTTGAGGTCTTAGTACTCTTTATTTAAAAACATATTTTCAAGTGCATCCAGCCCACTTTTCCTGAGAGTTTAGTGGAGCTACGAGTGAGTGGATACAGCAAGGGGTTTTTTAACTTGTTTGTAGAGACTATTTGTTTTCCTCTGAAAAATCACTAAAGTGGCACTCTGTGCAGGCACTCACCAGGGACATTACATATAATTGATACATTTAATTCTAGTGGAAGGTTTTTGGTCCTTCCCCCACCCCAATTAAAGATATACTGATAACCTTACAGAATCATAGAAAATTAGGGTTGGAAGGGACCTTAGTAGGTCATCTAGTCCAACCCTCTGCTCAAAGCAGAACCAGCCCTAACTAGATCATCCCAGCCAAGGCTTTGTCAGGCCAGGTCTTAAAAAAACTCAAAGGATACAGATTCCACAGCTTCTCTATCTAGGTACCCTGTTCCAGTGTCTACTACCCTCCTTATGAGAAAGTATTTCCTTATATCCAAACTAAACTTCCCTTGCTGCAACTTGAGACCATTGGTCCTTGTTCTGTCATTTGCCACCACTGAGAATGGTCTAGCTCCATCCTCTCTGGAACCTCCCTTTAGGTAGTTGAAGGCTGCTATTAAGTCCCCTCTCAGTCTCCTCTTCTCTAGACTAAATAAACCCAGTTCCCTCGGTTTTTACTCATAAGTCATGTCCCCCAGCCCCATCACCATCTTTGTTGTCCTCCACCGGACCCTCTCCAATTTGTCCACATCCTTTCTGTAGTGAGGGGCCCAAAACTGAACACAGTACTCCAGATGTGGCCTCACCAGTACTGAATAGAGGGGAATATTCACTTCCCCTAATCAGCTGGTAACTCTCCTACCAATGCAGCCCAGTATGCTGTTAGCCTTCTTGGCAACAAGAGCACACTGTTGGCTCATATTCAGCTTATGGTCCACTATAAACCCCAAGTCCTTTTCTGCAGAGCTGCTGCCCAACGAGTCAGTCCCCAGCCTGTACTGGAACATGGGATTGTTCTGTCCTAAGTGCAGGATTTTGCACTTGTTCTTGTTGAACCTCATGGCATTTCTTTTGGCCCAATCATCCAATTTGTCTAGGTCACTCTGAATCCTAGCCCTACCCTTCAGCATATTTACTACTCCCCCTGGCTTGGTGTCATCTGCAAACTTGCTGAGGGTCCACTCTACGCCACCTTCCAGGTCACTGATGAAGACATTGAATAAAATCGGTCCCAGGACCAACCCCTGGAGCACTCTACTTGAAACCAGCTGCCAACTAGACCTCGAGCCATTGACTACTACACTCTGAGCCCGATGCTCCAGCCAGTTTTCTATTCACCTGACAGTCCATTCATCGAACCCATACTTCCTTAGCTTGCCTGCGAAAATGATGTGGGAGACCGTATCAAAAGCTTGTTAAAATCAAGGTATATTATGTACTTAGGCTCCCATATTTATCTTTCCTAATCCCGAGGAAGGTTTTCTGCATACAGTAGGGGAGAAAAATAATAATTTCTAAAATAGGAAAAAAGACATGGGAACACGAGGTGGTGGGATTTACAGTGGGCTCCATGGTTACTGCCTATAAGCATAGTTACCAAATATGATTATGCTTATGTATACCCATACACAAGTAATGTAACAAGATCTTTGTGCCTGAATGCAAACAACAAAGCTGAGCTATGAAAAAATTAGTAGTAATACATCTAGTAGCATATACATAGCACATATGGCTTTAATATGATGATTGAGATCATCATCACGATTGGGATGATGCCACTTTCAGGCTCATCTCTTTTATATGTAATAATTTTGTCTGACCATCAAGGAAATAAATGGCAACTTTAAAATTGTGTACATGAATGTAGACATAGATACACACTCCATATATAAATAGGCATCCATACATTACATATGAGAGGTCAGTAACCACAGACAAACTACATAGCCACAGAATAAAACTATTTAATGTGAACCTTTGTACACTTGGCCTACTCTCTTGAACAGTTGTTGATTCCCTTCTTTCCTGTTCTTCTCACACTAGAGGGCATGTTCAAGCACTCCCACTCTGCTGATTGAATTCATATGTTTTTCTAAAATCAAGCTGCCACAGAAATATTTCCCCCAGCTGTGATTTTTTTACCCAAATTACCTCTGCCCAATGGCCAGGAAAGACAAGGGTCATTTCTAATCGAGCAATTAATTTTATAAAAATGGAATAAAGCTAAAATCTATTATCCCATATTCTTCCAAGCTAGAAATAGTTTATTCCTCTAAAGAAGGCTCCGTGGTCCCCAGATTGTCCCTTTCCAGTGGTCTTCTAGCCTTCACTTCCAAGTCTGTAAGGCCATAGATAGCAGATTTTAAAATTGAAGCCTTTCTGGGTAAAGAAAGGTATTTTGTGTTATTTTTAGAGGTTTTATAGCTCCTGAGACTTTAACAGCTGGACTGATAATTACAAAAGCACCTGGCTTTGAAGCACAGTGAATAAAAATATAATCCAAATATAATTTTTAAAATATTCTGAAACATTCCAATTTTCTCCCCTCAAACGTAAGTGGCATCTACTTACCCCATTGTGGTATGCATGTAGGACTTTAAGGTGGCAAAGGGGGCTAATGAGAGACTCACTTGATCAGAAGAGGGCTCAGGCTGGAACTACGTAAGCCCAGAGCCTGCACTGGTCAGGGAGCTCCTGGCTGCAGGGCAGCAGGGCTCATGAAGGGACAATGATTTAACTAAACAGCTCTGCAGGCCTGGGAACAGAGGTAAGTTCCCTGGGCAGAGAAAGACTGGCTTTTACATGCAAGTGGCCTTTGTTTTATGTTAAATTCCTAAAAGATTTGAGGTCCCTGCCAGAGGGCTGCAATGCTTCTTGTTTATTTAGGTTGTATTTGTAGTTTAGCCTTGAGCCCTGCAGTGATAGGCTCAAGGCCTACTTAAAGACCCAGTAACCCAAGAGCCTGCAGACTGAGAGTGGGGCACAGTAAGGAGTTCAGGAGTCTAGGAAAAGGCTGAGACCTGGACCAGAGGATCCATGTGCCCAGGGAAAGGATAAGCCAGGCCAGAGGGTCCATGAGCCCAGAGCTGGCTAAGCTGGACAAGAGGGTCCAAGAGCCCATAGGAGGGGCTGTATGCAGGACCAGGAGTCTGAGAGCCCAGAGGAGAGGCTGCGTGCAGGACCAGAGGTCCGAGGGCCCAAAGGTTCAAATAATTAGCATCCAAGAGGGAGATCACCCATGAGGCTTGGGGCATGGTGTAGGGGAGGAAACAGAGCCACGCATTGAGCCCTTAGGGCTACGAGTGCCCTGAAGGAGCACAGATACACATGTAGCTCTCGAAGCTACAAGGGCCCTTCAGGGGTACAGGCCATCTCAGAGTGCCCACTGAGCTCAAGGGTTGAATCAAGGTTGTTTGACATCTAGGAGAGACCCAGTGGTACTGTAAAATGGATTAAGTCTCACTCTAAGGCCCATGGGCAGCCTCCCTTATTCAATCTCTAGTAAGAACAAGGCGTGATGGGTAAGCAATTAAGGGAGGGCTGCAATAGGGACTGAGCTGGGCAGGAGTCACACGGCCATCAGTGGGCATCATGGCTGCCCCTGGGGCACAAACAATGCAGTGGAATAAAAGTATTACTAGCAGTCATTTGGGATAATGTGCATAAATGCTTGAGTGTCATGACAACTGTAAACCGCACTTATTCCAACAAAAATATTATATTAGCCTACTTCATCATTTATTGAACACACAAGCACATACACAGCCTAATGCATCTTCCATTACATATGTACAGTAAGGCTGTAAGTGACAAGTGACATACCTCTTTAGACTATTCTTGACCAAAATGTTAGCAAATGTGCATTTTTTGGTTGAGTTACAAAAGAGCACTATTTTAAGCATTAAAACCTAAGGCTCGGCTAAGACTCCCTTTCTGGCTCATTCTCATCACATCATCTGTATAGCCATACTACTTGTACACAGCAAAAAATTAAAGCATCCATATTCTTCACTGGAAATAGTACATAACCCTGATGGAGTCTTTTATACTTCAGTGAAAGACAAGATTGTGCTCTCTCACAAATTATTCAACAATTGCATTTTGGCAACTGAAGTTAGGAGACAAAGAAAGTATTATGCACTGGCCAGTCATATTAGCTTGCCTCACATCTTCATTTGCTGATACAGTATGCCTTGCAGCAAGCTCTTTATTTGGTTGAACCGGTTGGTGCACCTAACAATGAAGTAGAAGACAAAACCTTCTCACAGACTAGCATTTCTAGTGATGTATATTAGTTTGTAGTAGAAAAACTGACTTCTTACACAATATTTCTGCTCCCTGTTGCCGTGATCATTAGTGCTTACTTTATGTTGGAACATCAAGTTTCTACTAATGAGGGAGACAGATTAGACACTTCCATTCTCTTTGTGACTTCACAGCATAAGAACAGGACAATAATATTAAAAGGGAGCAAATTAAAAGGAAAGACATTTTTATATAGCTACTTTTCTGATTACAACTACACTATGATTTGGGATAATTTTGTATGAGGCAGTATCTAAACTAAAATTTTCAGGGCCACTAGATGTGGGCTCACCATATTCTATCTCCTGACAACAAAAGGCTAATCACAATTGTAACTCTGATCTGGGGAACTGAGGGAGCTAGCTACAACAGAAGAAAATACGTTCAAAGCCAGGGTGGGGGCCATTGCACTGCCTGTTTCCCCTTGGTGGTTTGGTTTTGTGCCAATGAAAATGGAAGTGGAAACAAACACATTGACCGGGTAAATCTGCAGTGACCCATTTGAACAGAGTTCACACTGTAGACAAAGTTATGGATTTCCCCCACAGGGAGGGGGTAATGTGAAAATCCTGTGTCCCACCCATTGTAACTTAAGCTTATTTTCATTGGCATCCCTGTGACAATCTTACATAAATAACAAAATTGACTAACGAGCTTTGGCTTTAGTTAGGTTTCTACAGAGTAAAAAAAAGTTTGGATTATTAGTGGGGTTCTGAAAATCTTGACAGTTTGCTATCTTAGAAATCCTATTGTAAAAGTTGTTACCAGTTAAGTATGTGGTATAACATACGGTAAACACATGGGTCAATCTATATGTGCCCTGACAAAGTAAATGATTGTAGGGATGGGGCGGGTTGAATGGGAAAGAGGACATTTTTGTGGGGTTTTGATATGTTATATAAAACTGGTTTCAAATATGATGCTCACATACATTTTTGCCAATAGTATATGAAGAATTGGTTGATCACATGGGTGCTGACTCTCCTGTTGTAGCGTCTGTGTATCAAAACTGCTCCATGAAACAGAGTTCACCTGGTATAAAACAATGTAGCTCCATCGACTTTAATGAAACTCCCTGACTGAAGGTCTGGCTAATTAAACATTTACTAATATTACATATCATACACAAGGAATTGCTGTGCTTGTCACAGGAAAATTATTCAGTCCCAAGAGCCAGAGATGGGGAGTCCACAATACAATCTGCCTGCTAAGGTGTGGTTCATAGATTTCATAGACATTTGGGCTGGAAGGGACCCTGAAGGATCATCGAGTCCAGCCCCCGACTCGAGAGCTTTCAGTACTTGCAACTTAGCACACAGACAGCTGGTGCATAGACTTTCTAGCTAATAAGAAAACATGATTTTGTGGAAGAATGGCTATATAAATGTATATATGCAGTTATATTTGCTTTATGACTGCAAGGGGTTCAAGCGGAAATCAAATAATTGTTGAAACTAGGAATGGGGATGACTGAAAAAAAAACGCATTTGGAGTAAAAGTATACAAATTACATCTTGAAAGCACTCTGGATTCATTACAGTGTTGCTTTAGGTCAGAGCCATTACTTTTTGTCTTTGTTTCCTGTACTTTGTAGCAGAGCATTTAATTAAAAGCTCAACATGAAGCCTCTACAGCACAATAGGCCCAGAGCTGTCTTAGGACTGTTTAATTTGACCTGTGATGCATTTAATATCTTTATTGCTCATAAGGTCAAAACTCTATTGTAGGGTTTTCTTTACAGAGCTGTAATATGGGAATGTACTTACTAGCAGCTATTGTCAGGCTTCTGAATAAGCATCATTATTTGATCTGTATGCAGTCCTTCAGAATAAAATAGACTAGGGTCCTACCAAACCACATGTTAATGATAGGGTCCTATCAAACCACATAGTAGAATTCTTTGGAAATAAAGGTCCCCCTGAACAATCAATTCATTCATGATTTATTGCTGTCTATCCTTTCATATGGAAATTACAGCACAGGAACACTGAGATTTAAAAAACAAACAAAACTTGTGCTTTTGTAGGCAAGTGTTTGGCCCTATAAGCAGTCCCAGAATACATATGAGAGCCAAGTCAACTTACCTGGAACCTCTACAGCAGAGATTAGGGGTGTCTCAATTCAATTTGTTGACTATCAGGGTCTAAAACCAAGCTGTAATCACATTATGCTGGAATTTGCTATTATACCAGTGACATAACCGAGTAAGAGTTTGGACTGAAATCTGCACAAAAGCCACTCTCCCTGTAATCCCAGGTTGTTGTTTTGTTTTGTTTCAAATCTGCCCTTCTATAATGCAATTTATCTTTTATATTTACTCAAATCCAAGATGACCCTGAATTTAAGACAATTCACCAATAATTAGGTTCTATACATGGAAAATGTATAAAGTTGTTATACTTTTCCATGTATAGAATCTAATTATTGGAGGGTCATCTTAAATTTGTCCCCCCAGTTGTGAAGCAGGTGACCCAGGTGAGCAGCTGGTAGGGATCAGGCAGTGGTACAGGCAGTGGGGAAGGCAGGTGGAGGGGACAGGTTGGGGGAGGCAGCAGGAGGGCAGCTGGTGGGCAAACAGTAGAGAGTTCAAGCAGCTTGACTCCTGCCCTTTGCCCCCCACCTTACCCTCTGCCACCTGTCCCCCCACCACTCAGACCCCACTGCCTCAAGCTCCCATCTCTTCCCCATCACAGCCTCTGCTCCCCTGTCTGCCCTAATCCCCCCTTTCCCCACCACTGCTCACCTTTGCTCTGCTCCAGGACATGGAACAGGCCTGGTACGGGGTGCAGAGGGTGAGGCAGCAGGGGCAGAGGTGGGGGAGGGAGGAGGAAGCAGCTACAGCTCTGGCCCTGATTGCAGGTTAGGGCCAGAGCCACAGCAGCTGCCTACCCCACCATTGCCTTGTACTCAATTGCAAGATGACAGGCCTTCCCCCATGTCAAATGGAAGAAAAAAAACTCATCTTGGAATCAAGTAAATACGGTATTTATTTGTTCAGAATTTCATAGAGCCAAGAAAGTAGTCCTTTTATTACCCACTTGGTCATTCTAGTATGGCATCATAAATTGAGGCTGATGGTAATATGTTTGCCTAATCAGATCTGCAAGCGGCAAATCTAATATTTGGGATTTGCTTAAAAAACAATCTTAACATTTACATGATAGGTGCACCTCCTTTTACCAAACTGAGGTTCCAATTCTTCATTTATTTCTTCATTTATACCCATGTGTAAATGAGGGCTGTAACTGGTTCTCTCCTGTTTATAGCATAGTAATATTATAAAGTATAGACTAATAGTTGCCAAGTATTTCACAGATCAGTTAGTGCTTCCTTCTGCTTGTGCAGTACCTTTTTCACTATACACACATGTAAAGTGTGCTATTCAAAATAATTTTAAATAACCCCACTGATAGACATGGAGCATCAAAAACTATCTTTTAACAGCTGAGTTTCAATTGCACCTAAAATGAAACTTGAGAGGTATTAAATAACTTACCTAAAATCACTGATCCCATCACTGTGGTATCACTCATTTTTGGACTGCTTCTGCAGTTCTTCCCGTGTCAGCAAAAATGGAAATATTGTTCATACAGATTTCAAAGAACATGTATTAAATATGCATCTCCTTAACTAGGCACACTCCTTCCATGAAACCTTGAATCTTTGTTCATCCATGTGTAAGACTTTTATTTTTCCTGTTCTGGGTTGTGTGATTTATTCTTCTTTCTTTAATTCAATCCTGCAGTAGTTCTGCTCCCAGAACTCCCACTGTGGTTATAGCAGTTACAATCCTGTATTCTGTCTGCATTTGGGATCTTAAACTTTTCCATTTCCAAATCCCCCTTGGCAATGTCTCCAACAAAATATACATACCACATTTGTTCTTTTACGTGATAATTCTCTTTCTCTCAACATTCCCTTACATTTGCTGCTTTTCATTTGCCTACTTCTTCTAGTTATTTATTATTTTTAGCCTTTCTTAATTATTATTTCCTTTGTTTCCATTTAATTAATTTCCGGTGTCTATATATTAGTGTTCTGTCACTCTTTTGCTTCAATGAGGTTTGGATTTGGGCCTTGGTCTCTTTCATACATACATAGCAGTAAAGGGTAAAGATGGAAGAAATTATTAATGCTAACACCAGTTCAGGAATTTTCAATAATAATCAAATGCTTTTTCCATTTCAGTTTTGAATGACTCAAGAAATAGGGCTTTCTCTACTTCCCTAAGGAGGATGATTCTATGTAACTCCAACAAGTTAGGAATGTATTTCTGATTTTCAACTTCAAATATTATTTGGATTTCCTCCAACTTGTTAAAGTCCTTCAGGAATTATGGTTATATAACGGACTTCCATAACTTATTTTCTTTCAATTTTTTTCTACTATCTCCCTACGCCTATTTCTTTAGAAACAGAGGTCCTCCTGATCAATCCATTTATTAATGCTTTACTGAGGTCCTGTTATCTGGAAATTACAGTACAAAGATAAAAGTAGAAAAAAATACCTCTTTCTCAATTGCACAAACTGTTAGCTGTTTTCATACTGAAAGTAATAGTTATCTGGAACTCTAAAATATCAGTTTGGGTTCTTTTTTAGTATGTCTAACTTCCGCTTTAAAGCAAAAGGAGAAGTGTAAAAAGAATACTGCAGGGGTTTTCCTAAACATTTCTAAATACCTATATTAGAAGAGGATGGAAAATCAAGTGGTTAAATTTCTCACTGGAACTCATGAAACACTGGACTTCAGTCCAGTGGGAACATCAGCACTGCAGCAGAAAAGATCTAAACCTTATATACATGAGTTCTTGCTTTGTTCTCTGCTTCTTCATATGCTTATTTTTATTCTTGTCCCAATCTGTCTTCCTTCTGTTTCCTTTTCCTCTCCAATCTCTCAGCTTTTCAACTTATTCTGAGGGCAACTACACTGCATGACACTAGCACAGCAGGTGAAATAATCCATCCAGCTCTGCTGAGCCTAAAAATAATTGGTGAAGAAGGCTTTGGTTATCCGAGCCAGCTGATGTTCCAGACTGATGAAGCAACCAAGGGTCCAGAACAATAGCTGTCATGGATGACCAGCCAGCCAAGAGCTTCTGTTCTTGAGTGACCAACCATTTTGTACCCAGAGGGGGCATTTGCACATACACTTTACTGAGGAGTTGATTAATTAGCACTGCAGTAAAGCATCACCATCTACATGTGTGACACTATTATGTCAGAGTAAACTAATTAACTCCATCATAGGACAGTACTGCACAACACAGGTACTATCCTATGGCAGTTGGTTACTCCACCATGGTGCACGTGTAGACTGTCTCCAGTGTGGCTGAGGCACAAGAGTGTTACAGTGTAGGGGCTTGCCCTCCACCGTAGCACCCTCATGCCCCAGCCAGCTCCTCTGGAACCGGGGTGGCGCAGCTCCAGGCTGGCAGGCTAACCCCCTGGACTTTCTGCTAGCCAGGACAGCACCACCCTGGATCAACATGCTGCAGTCCTGAGTGAACGTGTGAATGCAGCGCCCAGGAGTAATATAAACAAACTTTGCCAAGATTTATTGCATCACAATAATAGCACACATAGATGCACCCAGAGAGTATCAACAAAACCTGCATGTCCCATGCCTTGTGCTTTATTGTTACTTGCCACTTTTTCTCACTTTGAGAGAATTATGAAAGTAACTGCCCTTTTCAGATCCAGCAGTTCAAATACTCAAAATTCATCAAAAGAACTATTTCTTACTTCCCTACTCAGGCCAGCCCAATAGAATAGAAGACACGTATCTTTTTTCTAGAAAAAGGACAGACTTTTTGTTAATTTTTTCTTGTAAAACCACCACATTCCAATTTCAAAATGTATTATGTTTTGTTTTCTGTTCTCTTCCTCTTGTGTATCTAACCTATACATTTCCTAACTTTGGCATGAATTTTCTAATGTGCCTGGCATGGAATTTAGGAGTACCAAGTCAGTGTACTTGCAACCTTCAAGCCCTCTTGTTAAACATTCTGCACTGACAGAATCATGTTAACAACTTTGACTCCTTTGACTTGTTTGTTCTACCAAAATTAAAACAATAACCCCTCAAGTACTATGGCAATATGAGTCATATAAATAAATAAAGAATGTGACAGTATTTTTGCAAGCTTCCTATTTCAGTTCTGCATACTTGATATATTCAGATAGTTTTGATGAGCTTCTGAAACACATAGATCCTGGCCCAAAATACATACAGACTCCAAACTTCTTGTAGTTCATTCCTGAAGCAGGAATCCCCATTTCCAAAAGTGAAAAACAGCAAGCTGTGCAAGATCTAGACCAGCAGTCCCCAACCAGTCGACTACAATCAACTGATTGTTCAGAGAGTCTCTTTTAGTCAATCCTGGGCTGGGGGAGCTTGGCATGCGTGCACATGCACGTGCACCCCTCCCCCCAGCCCATCAGGTTATTCTGGCAGAGGGAAGAGGTGGGGGCCAAATCAAGGTTCCTGTGGTGAGGGAGGGATGGTATGACCCAGCCAGGAGCAGGGGAGGGTAAGTGGGGCCCCAGCCCAGCTGGGTGGTGGTAGGATTGGAGCCCGAGGGGTCATCCAGGTGGGGGGGCCTCCCACCACTGGGTGCACCCCAGCAGAGGCCCTAGGGTACATGCCCCCCCCATCTCCGTGCAGAGTGGAGGCAGCTGCCGCTGCACCTTCAGCCCCGCTGCAGCTGGCCACATGCAGGCATGGCTTAGCCCAGCAGCAGGACAAAAGTAGCATCTGGCTGCTCCCAAGCCAGCTGCAGTGGGGTATGGGGCACTAAGCCCAGACTGCAACAGCAGCTACCTCTGCTATATACTGATCAGGGGACACATGCCCCCCACAAATGCAGGGCAGCACAGGCAGTTGCAGCAGCGGTGAGGGAGGGAGTGGGGCTGGAGCAGGGGCAGGCCCTGCAGCTGAGGCGGGGTGGGACAGAGCTGAAAGCAGCTCATCTGGGGGGCATGGGGAGGAGGCATGCACCTTGGCAGGGCGTGGGGGGTGCATGTCCTTTGATCCGCACATGGGGTGGCACGGGCTGCAGCTGTTGGCTGGGGCCAGAATCTTCCCGGTGGGGGGGCTGGCCCATGCTGCACTTGGGCCGGGCAGTGGTGGTGCTGGGAGCAGGGCTATGGGGGAGCTGCAGCCACCCCAAAATTCACTGTAGCCCCCCCTGAACCCCACTCCCAGCACTGCTTCCGCCCACCCCAAGTGCAGTGCAGCCCAGACTCCATCAGGAACAGCCAGGTCCAGCCTCCCAGCCACAGCCTGCAGTGGCAGCTGCTCCACCCCATGCAAATCCCAGGCACATGGCCTCCATGCCCTTGCGGGGGTGGGGAAGGGGCAGGGGGAGGAGAAGGCTGTGCCAGGCTGTTCCCGGGGGGGCTAGTCCACGCTGTGCTCGGGGCAGGCGGTGGTGGTGCTGGGAGCAGGGGTTGAGGGGGCTACAGTGAATTGTTCTGAAACCAGACAGAGCAAATTAGCCAAAGGAAATCTCTCTCATGATAGGTTATTTAACAGTAATGCAGACAGGAAAAGGGTATTAGTTAATTCTGGAGAGACAGTTTAAGGAAGATTTAAAAGATTTAGGAAATATAATGATAGGTGTACAGTGTTCCTTGATATGAGACAGGAAGTGAGCCTGGGGCAGAACTTTATGGCATCATATTTCTATAAAACTAAATGGACAAACTGTTCTTCCTTAACAATGACCATACCTCAGCACTTAACTCAATCTTTTAATGTGCTATACTGGATTACACTGCATTGGTTCTTAATTAATAAAAGCTTGGACTCAAGTTTGCTTCCATGTTTCTTTGGCCTGAGGGTATGGAGCTGTCAACTTACATTACATTAACAGTATTTTCACAGAATAGTAAAATTTGTGCTTAGTTGTTTTCCATTTGACAGAGCTTTGAACTTCAAGTAAGCCCACATGTGCCATCATCTCAGAAATGTAATTTCATCACTCTGTAGCTTTGAAGAAAATGGTTCCAATAAAATCCACCCACAGGGAACACCCAATCACAGTAGTGCTCTTTACATGTCCTTCCAACACTATTAATTACAATAGTTAAAATGACCCAAGGAAGGTTATTTTCAAACCCACAATTATGAAAAATTCTAATTTGTTAGAATTTTTTCTCTATTTCTGCAACTGAAATAAACTCAATGATACTAAATTATCTACATGGTATTTCCAGTCAACTCATCATTACTTGATTTTTAATTAGAAATCTACCCTGAAAACATGACAACAAATCTAACTGCAGGTTTTCTACTTTGGAAATGTTCAGAAACGAAGGGATTGGATTCTTCAAGGTTATGAGGTGTCCTGGAAGTGGGTGATATATTTTAACATAGGATTTTTGTTTGTGTTTTTGCAATACTAGCAATAAAAACTGTTGAGGAGGAAAGAAGAGACATTTTCTAGCACTTTCTACATCACCCTATTGTATGCCATCGATACTGGCATATTTCCATTGCACTGGACATATGCACTAACTGTTGTTTAAATTAAGTTTTACTTACCATATTTTCTGATTGGAATTTTAAACCTATTTTTATAGCTATAATTTCTCCCTTTTATCACTGATCTATATGATGTAGCCTGAACTAAATTAATCTACTAATTACTTTTGTCTTTGTCCTTTTAGGACTAATCTCTGCAATTATTTCCCTGCATTGAAATTTCAGTTCAGATGCCAATTAAATATATCAGCATATGAAAGTAGAGTGAGGAGACTAGTCTGAATGAAAGGTTTGTACTAGACATTTCTTTCTCAGCCTCCACACCCGTATCCCTATCATACTGTCAAACAAAAATTTAGTGTGAACTTTGCTAGCTGTTGTTCAGCCCAGATATGGCTCAGATATTTTATCAGGAGTCTGGATAATCTTTAGAAACAGGAAATCAGGGTCATAAATTTCAAGTATTGGAAAGAAGGCATGTTTAACAAAATAACAGACTATTTCTAGTCTTTTGTTTTAGTTTGAGAATATATTTACAGTACTGGACCTAGATTTCCTAAAATCAAAAAATAATATAAAATCAAAAAACATCAACCTTTGGATTGACTAAACCTTTGGAACAGTTTAATTCTTGTGTATTCAATATTTGGACTTGATTTTCTGAGGTCAAAATTACAATAAACTTGATCACAAACAAACAAACCAGTTTTTAGTTATCAGGTCCTATATGAGATTTTTTTTAGAATAAACCAACTTTCGGTCAATGACATATTTCTCATCCCCAGCTACATCTGAAAAGGGCAAAAAATATCCTAAAATTGCTGCCTGGAGAAATTCTAAATTTCCAATTTAAACAGTTTAATAAATAATTTTAACTTCTTTTGACAAAAGGTATTTTTTAGACCTTACAGTCTTAGTATATGATCCAAAGTCCTTTGAAATCAATTCAAGTCTTGCGTGAGATGCTTAAAACTTAAAAATGAAAAGATATATTTGAAAAAAATAATATTGAACAGCAGATCTGATAGTTGGTTGTGTACAGCTGTTGAAACAGGAACAACATAGTGACTGCAAGAGTAGCATGTGAAGGGATTTAAAGTTTACTTACAATGAACACTCGCAGGTACTGAAAATATATGATTTAGTTGAAATTTTAAAATAAGCAGGGCAAAGAGCAGCAGATAATCAAGCTTTGGGAACCCCCAAACTGTGTTATATTATGACGATGTGGTATCAGTTATGAATAATTAGAGCAAAGGTTCAAGGTGGTCAATAAGGGATATACAGAAGGAAGCAAGAGTCTGCATGAATAAAACATAAAAATGGTCTTGGGATTTCACTCTGCTTTAATTCCCTGTAACCTCCACCTGGTCTTGGAAACCAATTCAGAGACAGAACGAACACAAAACACTTCATGGTAGAGAGATGGTTAGGAAAACAAACAATATAGCTTAACCTCTTAGGCTGAGTCTAAACAGTCAAAAAGCCCACAGTGGAATCTCTTCACAGATTTCTCTTTTCAGTTGGGAAAGACAGCCCAGGCCAGAAGCCAAGGGCGCTTGCAGTGGCCCAGGACAGAAGCCAAGGGGACTAGAGAATGCCTCCCAGACTGCTGGCCATTGTTGAGCTAAGCTGAGCAGGGACCATTCCCAACTGGCTGCTCCAGCATATACTCCCAACCCTCTGTTGTCCTCCTGCAGGGGGTTGAAGAGCTCCCTCTCCAGGACCGGCCCATGTTGGGGGAGCCCCTGCCACAAGGGGTTTCCCTCCGCCTGGCCCAGGGCCTCCAAGCCCTGGTCTTTCCTGCCAGAGAGGAGCAGAGGAGGTTCCCTCCCCTCTTCCTTGCACAGCTGAACTGGGCCACAGCTCAGGCCCAGTCCCACAGATGGGAGGTGGGGACTAGACCCCAAACCTGGTGATTGCCCATGCAGCCAGGCATGGGGACACAGGGTACCCCTAACTCAGGGGTCTACCTGCGTAGGGTTGGCCTGCCCCATGACAGAAGAGAGGGTTTTCCCCACCTCCCTTGCACAACCAGCTGGCTGGTCTGCTCAGCTGCTGTCACAGATGGAAGAGGGGAGGAATCTGGGGGACTGCTCCCCTCTCCCACCTGAGGCAGCAGCTGAGCCAAGCAGCGATGTGGCTGCACAGGAGAGGGGGAGGGTGGGTTCCTCACAGCAGGGCAGATCAGGGCTTGGTGGCTGGTCCCAGGGTGGGGAGGGGGCTAACCAACCCTTGATGCCACGCAGTGAGAGGCTTTGCTGCCTCAGCCCTGTGACAGCCCAGGGCCAGGGCTAGGTAGGCACTGGGCTAAAGCAGCAGAGTGTAATCTGTGTCCCAGCCGGCTGCCCTGCAAGGTGAGGGTTTGCAGAGGAGGTGCAAAGCATCCTGGGATGCTGGGGAGCTGTACGGTAATTTGAGTCAGGAGGGGATCTGGGACAGAAGTTCGATAGTCTGATTTAACCTAAATTAGTTAAGTCTGATACTACATCCATCCACGTCTATCTTATAGTGGTTTCTACCACTTTGAAATCTGTCTACATGCACTGACCTTCTGTTACAGGTTTAAACTGGTTCCCAATCACTTATACCAGTTTCTGTGTAATTTCTGTCCCTAGCCTTAGAGGCTTAGCAGGTCCCAAAAGGTCCATTAGACCTTCAGTTTAGACTAATGATTCTCAATCCGGGTGCTGCAGCACCCTGGGATACTTTGAGATTTTTCAAGGCTGTCATGCAATGTTAAGTGTGTAAATATGTTTTATGCAGCACCGTGAGCCAGGCAGCGGAGCACTGATGCTTGGCACAGGGTTGGTGGGGGGGGGGGGGGGTGCTGTACAGAGGGGTCCAGGGTCTTTCTCACTACAGCTGCCCTTGCTGGGCCATGCCTTGGCCCAGGTGGGAAGGGCCACAGGGACAGGGTCCAGGATCTCTCTCTCCACCAACTGCTGCTGACAGTTGCTAGCAGGGAAGGGTAGTGCTAGGGGAAGGACCACTCAGGCAGCCTCCTGGAAGGTGTGTGGGAGCACCCCAGTGGCCAGTGTAGGCAGGCTCTGAGAACAACCCCCCCCCCCCCCCCCCCACCGAACAGCTAACATCTGTTTGGTTTGCATGCATTCTAACTTATTGCGCTTTAAGTAAAGTGTGATAGTTAGACTGCTTCCACCAGGGGCTTTTTAAATGTCTGTACTTAGCCTTTGTTATAACTGAAATGAGAAAGAGTGGTTTCTATAGCTGAAACAGCTCTTTGTAGCACCTATTCCTTAATGGAGAAGAAAATAAATCAGCATTCTGAGATTGATTCATTAAACTTTTAATGAATGGCCTAATATTAAAAGGGGATATCCTTTATAAGACAAATTAAATAAAGATATATCTGCCCAGCAGTTACTCTGTCTTGAAAGAGCAGACAGCTGCAAAGCAGGGGTCATTGCCCTTTTTATGCTAAAGACAATGCTATTATAATACTTCAGTAGAGGGTACTTTGATGGACCCAAGGGAGGAAGCAGTGTGCTATAACACCTATAATGGTCTTAAAATAATTGTTTAATTTTTCTTATCTGTAGAGATTAGAGATTTGGGACACTGGGTTGGGTGAATGCAATAATTATTTTATTTCCTGTTTATACAGGCTCAGCACACAGCCCTTAGTGGCCGCCCTAGTGTTTTTTGGAGTCTGTACTATAGCTGGCTGTTCTTCAGCGCTGCAACAAGTCTATCTCTGATAACTACCACTATAACCACAGTGCTGAAATAAAAATGTGCAGGACTATTATGAAATCATTCACTGACTCACTCTTTTGCTTGCATAAGTGAAATTATGCCTACTAAAAAAATCACATTGTGGCATGCAACAAAATACTTAACCCCTTCCTCTTTAACTGTGTTGAAATGTGAGGCTTCTGGAAAGTATAAATTCTTATTTTATATAACAGGATATTAACTTATTTGTCCTCTGATTAAAATCTAAAGCAGGGATTTGAATCTTTGTAGATGCAAGACATCCCTTGGAAAATGCCAGATCCTAGTTTTCACTCATTTTTTGACTAAAAAAATGCAGCAAAATACAGAAAAGTAGAGCAATTCCTTTTTTGCAAAGAACTCAGACTACAAGAAGTCAGAATGTTTTTGACATTAGAGATTCCTGTTTGATATCTTTGGCTTTATCATAGACTCATAGAAAAGTAGGCTCAAAGCAGGACCAGCCTCAACCAGATCATTCCAGCCAGGGCATGGTCGAGCCCAGCCTTAAAAACCTCCAAGGATGGAGATTCCACCACCACTCTAGGTAACCTCTTTCAATGCTTCCCCACCTCCCTAGTGAGAATTTGTTTCCTAATATACGACTGGGTAACTTTAGACCAGTCAGTCTTACCTCTATTCCTGGGAAAATACTAGAGAAAATAATCAAAAAATACATTTGTGCAGGCCCAGCAGGGGAAACAATGCTGAGGAGAAACCAGCATAAGTTTGTCACAGGTAGATCCTGCCTGACAAACCTTGTAGCCTTCTATGACCAGGTCACACACTGCCTGGACGTGGGAGCTGAAGCTGATGTCATCTTCCTGGACTTTAGGAAGGCCTTCAACACAGTTTCGCACCCTATCCTCATTGGGAAGCTAGCCGACTATGGAGTGGATGCCTACACAGTCAGGTGGGTGGCCAACTGGCTTAGGGACCACACCAAGAGAGTGGTGTTGGATGGTTCTTTCTTGGACTGGAGGGAGATGGGCAGTGGGGTCCCGCAGGGTTTCATCCTCGGACAGATACTGTTTAAAATATTCATCAGCGATTTGGACGAGGGCATCGAGAGCACCCTCTCCAAGTTCGCTGATGATACCAAGTTATGAGGCAAAGTTAGTACACCGGAGGGCAGGGAGCAGATTCAGGCTGACCTGGACAGGTTAAATCAATGGGCAGAGAGAAATAGGATGCAATTTAATAAAGATAAATGTAAGGTACACCACCTGGGAAGGAGGAACCCCCAGCACACCTATAGGTTGGGGAGTGTCCTTCTCAGCAGCTCGGAGGCAGAGAGGGATCTTGGAGTCATAACTGACTCCAAGATGAACATGAGCCGGCAGTGTAACAAGGCCATCAACAAGGTCAATCGCACCTTGTTGTGCATTAGCAGGTGCATGACTAATAGAACAAAGGAGGTGATCCTCCCCCTCTATGCGGCACTGGTCAGGCTGCAGTTGGAGTATTGTGTCCAGTTTTGGGCGCCACACTTCAAGAGGGATGCGGGGAATTTCGAGAGGGTCCGGAAGAGGGCCACTCGCATGATCAGTGGCTTTCATGATAGACCCTACTGGGGGAAGTTGAGAGAGCTGAATCTCTTCAGCCTTCACAAGAGACGGCTGAGGGGGGATCTTGTGGCTGCCTATAAATTTATTAGGGGAGGTCAACAGGGAATAGGGGAAGCACTGTTTACTAAGGCGCCCCAGGGAGTGACTAGGAATAACAGGTGTAAGCTAGTTGAGAGTGGATTTAGGTTAGATAGTAGGAAGAAATTTTTCACAGTAAGGGTGGCCAGGATCTGGAATGGGCTTCCAAGAGAGGTGGTGCTATCACCTAGCTTGGAGGTCTTCAAGAGTAGGTTAGATAGTCACCTGGCTGGGGTCATCTGACCTCAGTCCTCTTTCCTGCCAGGGACAGGGGGTTGGACACGATGATTCATTGTGGTCCCTTCTGACTCTACAATCTATGAATCTATGTAAAACCTCCCTTGCTGCAACTTGAGAGCATCACTACCCTTCAGGTGGTTGAAGGCTGCTATTAAATCCTCCCTCAGTCGTTTCTTCTGCAGCCTAAATGAGCCCAGCTCCCTCAGCCTCCCCTCAGAGTCATGTGCCTCAGCCCCCAAACCATTTTCATTGTCCTCCACTGGACTCTCTTCAACTTGTCTACATCCTTTCTATAATGGGGGGCCCGAAACTGGACACAATACTCCAGATGTGGCATCACCAGTGCTGAATAGAGGGGAATAATTACTTCCCTCGATCTGCTGGCAACACTCCTACTAAGCTGCTGCTTAGCCAGTTGGTGCCAAGCCTGTAGTGGTGCATTGGATTCTTCTATCCTAAATGCAGGACTTTGCACTTGTCCCTATTGAACCTCATGAGATTTCTTTTGGCCCAATCCTCCAATTCGTCTAGGTTACTCTGAATCCTACAGCCCTACCCTCCAGCGTATCTACTACACCCCACAGCTTGGTGTCATCCGTGAACTTGCTGAGGGTGCACTCCATCCTATCTTCCACAATGTTAATGAAGATATTAAACAAAACTGGCCTGAGGACCAACCCCTGGGCACTCCACTTGATACTGGCTGCCAGCTAGGCATTGAGCCCTTGATTACTACCCATTGAGCCTAGTGATCCAGCCAGCTTTCTATCCACTTTCCAGTCCATTCATCCAACCCATGCTTCCTCACCTTCCTTGCAAGTATGCTATGGGAGACAGTATTAAAAGCCTTGCTGAAGTCTAGGTATATTACATCCACTGCTTTCCATAGATCCACAGAGCCAGTTATCTCATAGAAGGCAATCAAGTTGGTCAGGCGTGACTTGCCCTTTGTGAATCCATGCTGAGTGTTCCTGATTATGTTCTTCTCCTCTGAGTGCTTAGAAATGGATTCTGTGAGCCCTGGCTGGGCTGTGACCCAGCTGGCCTATGGTGTGCCATGGGGCCAAGAGAACTGCAGGAACAGAACCCCCCTCCCTCCTGGACCTCCCCTTCCTGCTGGCAAGCCTGCACACCAGGCTGAAATCAGAGGCTGTCGCTGATTAGGGTGTCACTGACTAGCACAGCCCTGTACAACACTTCCTAGGATGGCAGCTATTGCACTCTAAGTTAATCTTTGATGGGATCTGGCACAGATGTTTGATAAAGTGCTCTAACAAAGTGCTTTGGGTTAGTACACATCTATCCAGGGTTAACTAAGAACACAGTCCACCATTTTTAAAGGACTCTAAGAGCCATGAACATTTGTTCTTTTATGGCTTTAGAGTACTTTGTGCCTTCTTAATGTGCAATACGTGTAACGTCTGTACCTTGCCAAAATGCTCAAACCCTAATGCCAAGATCTGCAGAATGGCTTCCACCCCAGAGGTAAAGAAATATCTTATCTAATGGCCTTTTACCCATGCTATTTTAGATTATCCCCAATTCTCAGGTTCTATTGATATAAAACCTATTTCAGTAGTGTAGGCCTGACACTAGATGAGCAAAATGCATGTTTGTTTTTTTCTTAACAGAGATTACTGGGAATGCTAGGCAACTCCAATATAGCTACAATCCACCTGGGCATTGCCAGTATAGCTCCCACACATGATAAAGACAGGAGCCCATGATTTTCAGAAGCAACTAATGAATTGGGGTGATATGTTTGAAACATGTTAAAGGGGCCTAACTTTCAAATAGTGCTCAGAATACCTCTGAAAATAAGGCTCCTGGAAGACAGCCAACCAAAAACTAAGCACTACTTACAATTTTTAAAGTCTTGACCTGGGGATATTAATAAAATCTTAAAGAGAAATGTAGTTAGAACTAAGGATTGCACATTATAATATAGTGTTGGTTTGCAACAGACAAAGATATATTCACCAGTATAGAGAGGATGAGAACATAGCTGAAAAGCTCTGTTTTAGCAATGTTACATTAGTAAGATAAAATGGTGAAAGTTTGAAAATCCAAAATTAATGCAGACAGGCCATCTTTCTCTTACTTCATTTCCCATCCTCCTTGTTTTGAGGCAACTGAAATACTTACATAGACAGAGAAAATTTAAAGACAACGGGGCCAAGCCCAAGCCTAAAGTAAAACTTCTAGTGATTGACTGTGTATGTCAGTGCCACATTCGATCCTGAGTACACATTACCTCACTGTAGAAGGGGAGCAAGTTAAAAGTTGAAAGGCCTCAAATAGCTAGTGAGGATCGTACACTAATAAATATAGCTTAGCAGGAACCACATTTTCCATTGGTAGGAAATTCTGTAATATCAAATGTGCACATTTGTAAATGGAACAATAACCAACATTTTTAGGCATCCTATAAAACAAAGGACAGACGAGTCAAAATATTCATTTGGTAATATCAATACGTCCCTTTTTTATTTTGACCTTTCAAACTTCTACAGTTTTTTTAATAAAACATAATTTTGTTTAAAATAGCTATTTGGAAGGGGAAAAAAACCCAAGAAAAAACCTTACCTTTATACTTCTGGGACAAGACTTATGCACACGATCAAAGACTTTCATTTGGGAAAGTTTTTCCTAAACTAACGTTTTCTCAAAACTGGCCTAAATGTTTTGTTTTCAACAAGAACAATATTTATTGTAAAAACCCCCAACCCTTTTAAAGAGCTATTTCCAATTGGCTCTACTAATATCTTCCTTGCTAACTCTTGAAACTATCAAAGAATGCTAATTTAGCTTTTTGCTTGCCCAAGGTGTAAACTCTGTTGTGAATTGTCTGTGGGGCAGTCAGCTAGAAATAAAGTAGAAGCCACTTTTTGCAATAAAAATGGCTTTGAGATGGCATTGGCTGGTTTCTTGTGCCTCTAATTCCCTCCAGATGGTTCCCGTTGAGACTGAGTACAAGAATAGCCAAAACAGGTTTTGACAGAAGCTGATATTTATAGCACTTATATTATTTTATAATATGTGATGATTGAGAGATCACAGTCAAGTTGCAACAATTACAAGAGGGAAGATTTGGTTTTTATAATTACTTAAATTAGAACTGTTGGCATGATTTTTTCTTTTGTCTACAGGACTTCTGATCCAGTTTCAGACCTGGATGGGGCATAAAAATGACACTCCTAGCACTGATGGATGATCTGCTTACGACAAAGGACAGAGGCCAAATGTCCCTATTGATATTAGTGAAGCTGTCTGTCACTCAACCCTACTGACTAAGGTATGTTAGTACTCAGCTTCAGGACACCCCTCCTTCCACCACCATGTCCCCCTACTGTCCCTGGCTGACCTGAGTGCAGGGGGAGCTCCAAAACCACTCCTGCCCCACTCTAGCCATGGACTGCAGGGAGCAGCTACACTGGGTACTGGACTCCACTGGGAACAGTGGCAGTAGTGAGTGTGTTTCCTCTTCTTGCTACTCCCCTACCATAATCCTTACTGGTTGGGAGCAAGCCCTGGAAGGAGGAACCAGCCTGGCCTCCCAGGTGCTGATGCAGATGTGGGGGAGCCCCACAGCTGGTCCTGGTCTACTCCAGCTGCATGTTCTATGGAGCTGCATGTTCTATGTTCTTTGATGAGTTTTTGTAGGTAAAAATACAATATGTTAATTTCAATGATGATAATCAAATGACCATGTATGACTAAGAAATATTGTAGTGAGAAATGCAGGCCAACATTCAAGGCAGACATGTCAGTGAGTGACCATTAAGATGGGTACTGGGTGTCTCATTACTACTTGAGCTGTCTTATTCGTGAGTATACATGGTATTGTATAAATCAATGCAGTACCATTCCCTGCAAATGGAAACAGCACTATTTAATATAAAAATTACAAACTTTCCTTTTCTGAGTAAACAATCTCTTTCCAGGAAGTAATAGTATCAAAAGTTTCTTGTCATATGGGTGCACTAAAAAAACATCAATAGCATAACAGTGTTATCTGCCATTTAGTACACATTGCAGCATAATTCTTTCTATTAGGGAAATAATAAGACTTTCTAAAATGGCTGGATGTTTACATTTCCTATGGAGGAGAAATAGCCTACTTTATTTTATTATTTTATTACTTTAGCCTACTTTATTTTTATTATTTTATTACTTTATTTTCCCCAACTGCATACATGTTGATACAAGAAGGGCTTCATGTTTTCAGAGCATATAGACTATCCTCCTGACCATCTCAGTACCTCCCCATGTAGAGTTCAGTTCAGATAGGCTTTATCAGTGAGGGACTTAACAAAAAGGGCAAAAAGTATAGTAAATGGACCAAACTGCAGATTATGTCTTTCCTTTCTGCTTGAACATAAGAAAGTGAAAACATGAAATGTCTATAATCACAAATGGATGAGGAAAGATCTAGCTACACCAACTAAGATGGCTTGATACATTCATTACAGGCAAAAAGATCCTTAAACTCAGGGTGATTACAGTGGTGACTCTAGGACAAATCTTTAATCTTTGTTAAGATCCTCATTTACTAATTTTAAGTACAGTTTTGGAAGCACTCCTATGACCTCTCCATTGATTATTAGGCTCTTCGGTTCAGATCTATTGTTTTGGAAGCCACTGTTGGAGTGTATAGTTTGGTCTGAGTCAATAGAATAACACCCCTCTTGTAGAATATTTTAGAATAACTAGTCAGTGAAACTAAAAGATATGAATGGTATCTATAGCTGGGAAGTCTTTTGTCAGTGTTTAGCAAGGACCCAGCTATTACAAGGAAAGAACAGGCACAGAAGTAAGCTGATCATGTGTAATCCACCAAATTGAACCAGATTTTGACTCTAAATTAATTTGAGTCAATCCCCATATGACTCTTCTGTGACTAACTAATTTCCTGGAAAGAATTCTAAGACTAAAAGATAATCCATTTCCAAATCTGATGTGTTCAGGTTTTTGCGGCTACTCTTTTTTTTTTTTTTTTTGTGAAGGTGTTGGCACTTAAGGTGTTAGGAAGTTGAAGAGCTTGGTACCACATACCAAGCTTTGAAACGGGACTCTTTCATCTTGCAAGAAATAATAAACATCAAAGATAAGCACGTTCTGTGAAGAATAGGGTATTTATTTGTTTTTATATTTTTGATTTATATTTTAAGAAGGAGGTGCCTTTCCACAAGCTCTGGGCACTTTGCCATTACTCAGATACATAGAACTATTGTACAGATTCCAAACTGTTTTATCCCCTAACAAAATACAGCATTTATCCAATCAAATTGCACCCCAAAACCAACTTCAGAACCCACTTCTCTACATTCCCATGCTCCCCAGTAACTCCTAAAAAGTTGGCTTTGTGGAAGTGCACGATGTCTAGGCTTCACATTTTAAGGATTAATTCTTACATGCCTTGGTTCATCCAGGTACTTAAACATATGTCTAAATTTAAACACCACTGAAGTCCATGACACTACTCACATACATAAATTTACATGCTTAAGTATTTCGCTAAATTAAGGTGTTAAAACTTTCTTCTTAAGACAATATCCTTTTCTTCCTCTTTTTCTATGGATACAACTGAACTATGTACCCCAAATGCTAGACATGATTTTTCCATCTGGTCTCCACAAATCTATATAAATACATTTAAAAAAATACACTTAGAATATCCATATGTGATTCTTCACCTGGAAAAAGAGTGGGCTGAATTGCCATGTGATAAATGCTAGTCACGTCACTTCATGTTTACTTAGCATACTCAAGCATAGTTATCAATGGGTGCATCTACATGAGACACTGACTCCTCCGTATCTGAATAATACGGTACAGTAGCATGTCACAGCACCAACAGTATTAATATGCTAGTGTGCAGTATTATTAGGTTACTGCACAGTAGTGTCACTTAAAAGACATTTCTGGCACTGCTGTGCAGTAACTCCAGTTACTGAGCATTTATTTAGCACTTGCTAATACTTGCTAGTACTTGTATTAGCAGGTACTAAATAAACGTGCAATAATGACTGCGCAGTATTGTCTCGTTCCCAATGACTCCTACAAATCAGGCCCTAGAGTATCAAGGTGGGAACAGAAAATGAGGAACGCAAAATTAGTGAGCCTCTTTGGAAAGTCTGGTTAAGAATGCTGCTTATCATCATGCAGTAACTGCAGCAAAGTCAGGGATGGAATCCAGTTTTCTAGAATAGCACTCAACTGATTTAGCCATGAGACCGCAGCTAATGCAGTTCCCTTATATGATATATGATTCAGACACAGGGATATTTGGGAATGGTTACATTATGAAGAATTATATATGGTTACAATGAATATTATCAGAATATAACATTTATATTATGATAACTCCAAGGAGCCAGCTAGATCAGGACATTACTGTACTAGACATTCTATAAGCATATAGGGTAAAATCCTAGCCCTGCTGAATTGCGAATCTGTGTACATATACCCAGCCCAAGAACAAATATTCATATGGAAGCTTATTTAATTATGGGACTTGTCACATGGGGCACTTGGAACATGTTTTATTTAGACTGCAATAAGCATTACTATATTAAAAGTGAGAACATGTTATGAGCAGTTATACTAATGTTTACTAAGATTTCCAGCTTGCTGATGGTCGCCCCAGCCCTGAAACTGCACTAGAGTCTTGAATCAACCCAGGTTTCTTGGTGCCGGCCCCAGTGTGCACTGAGACCAATTCAAGACCCCAGTTCATCATGCTGGCAGCCAGAGCCACCCTTAGGGAAAATGGTGCCCTGGGCGAACTTGTATTTTGGGACAACCCCTCCCCTAGCATTTCCCCTGCTATCCCCACCACCCAACCCGCCTCCCCACTAGGTCAGCAGTGCTGGAGACAGGGGCACAGGATGTAGTCCAGCAGGGAGGCAGAGCACCATGGTCTTGTCACCCAAAATGCCCAGCTTGGCTCCTCCTAAGCAGCACCTGGAGGCAGGAGGGATGGGCTGGGCTGGGCTGGGCACCACACCTCCTGCCTGGAGTCATGGAAGAGCAGTGCTGTGAGTGTGGGCTGCTCACACACATGTGTGTGGTGGATGTGTGTATGTGGTGCCCCCCGGACCACAGTGCCCTGGGTGATCGCCCACACTGCCCACCCCTAAGTCCCACTCTGCTTGCAGCTCCTATAAACCATGTTTGCACCACATCAAAGTGGTTCAAGACCCTACTACAGTGCACTGATGGGGACCGACAGTCAGCTGATGTTGGTCCTAGCCCTTGCACCAGGGTCTTGAACTCACATTATCTCCATGAAGCAGTTCCATGAGAGCTGAAATTGTTTCCTAATGCAATCTGGAGATACTCCTCCTGTGAATAGTCCCACATAATTTTGCTATTATACGATTGCACTTAGAATGCATTTTACCACTTGACCACATAGACGCTTGCATTTTAAGTTCAGCCTGCATGTCGTAAGTGTAACATGTGACATGGCCTTACATGCATTTGTTCTATGCAAAACTGTTCTTTTGTGCTTTCTCTTGATTGCTGATAGATTTGTATTTGCAAAGCAATAGCACAGTCTCTCTATTCACAGCCTGGTACAGTCTTTGTCTGGTACTTTCAAATATGGACCATGCTGGTCATGGAAAAGCATATTACATAGTACTATTAAAATACAAATACAAATATTTTTCATTGTGTGCCTACACACACACTTACAAGGTATAACTTCTAAAAGATACCACTAAGATTTATTAAGAGTATCACTTAAATATGATGTGTATTTAATCAGAAAAATGCATTAAATAAAGAAAAAAAAATATGGGGCAAACTTTTAGCTTCACAAAAGAATAACCTCCTTTAATGTGCATTTTAGTTAAATTTCCATCAACTGTTAGAAAGTAAGTTATGTTTCCTTTGCCTTATAGAGACCAGATTAAAATATTGAATCAAGGAAAACTATGAACAAAAATCTACAAACTGTGTTGGCTTGATACAGATTTCAAGCTCTTTTTGCTTTTAAACTGTGGCAAGTTTCTTTCCTACTTTAGTAATATTTTATACTATTCCTTATCCTGAATTCATGAATGGGACACTAAACAAATCTAATGAGTAAAAGTAAATATTCCTAAAAGATAAGATTTGTATTTTCTTTGGTCGTATGTTTTGGTCACTATTGATGCAAGATGTTTGTGTAGTACTTTAGGTATCTTAAGTGAACAAAAACAGTAGCTGATTATTTAAGATAAGATGTTTTGCGACACGATATATCGGTAATTACAATCTGGCTCACACCACACAGTCCTCTGAGCCCATACATTATAGTAAGATTGTCATAAAACCATAACAGATTTTTCATCCCAGTGTGAACAAAACTAATCTGTTTGTGAGGAAGAAGAAAGCTTTTGGGGAAGAAGAAAGCTTTTCTCTGTTAGGATTAAAACAACCAGATTATAAATGGATGACTAGGTAGAAACACGGTTGGATGCTCAGATTTAACTGACTACTTTACTGGCCCTGCCAATTACTGAACAGAGTTCAAAAAGGTGCTTTAAAGCTCATTCAAAGGAGGATGATTGGAAGTGGAACACACATAATAAGCATAACACCAGATATAATTAGATAAGAATGTTATATGCCTATGAAAACAGTTATGGCCCAGTTTTCAGAGATGCAGATTACCTGCAGCTCCCACTGAAGTCTTTGGGAGCTCTACCAGCTCCAAATCTGAGCTCCAGGGGCTCAGCACCACTGAAAATCAGAGCAATAGTGTGCCAGAGTTTTATAGGGCAGCCCACATTAGGTCTGACTGAAGGTGAATGAAATCTATTTAATATCAATTCCTTCACCAATTGGGCTTGTGCATCTGGGTATTTGGCCAGGGGTCATGTTACTCTTTATGCACCATGACATGATGATTATACTGGTGAAAAGCAGAATATAAAAACTCCTTCCATTTCAGACATTACCGGGTGAGATCACAGTAGGCTCTATACAAAAACCACAAGTTACAACATATAATCACTGCCAAGTATACACAGCAATTCCTTTCTCATTCTCTAAGCCTTTTCCATTCGGAACAGTGAATAGCAATACTGTAGTACCATACAAGCTAAACCATTCAAAGGGGTAGAAGAAAGCTTTGGTTTCCTCTGACATAGTAACATTGTTTGGCTAAGATGTAAACTAGACATGCTTTCTAATGGCATCTTTAGGGAGGGATTTTCAAAAGCACTCAACTTTGGTCTAACTCTGCTTTTACTGAAGTCAAAGGTAAAACTTCCATCGACTTCAGCACAAACAGAGGAAGAGCAATGCTAAGTGCTTCAGAAATTCCCAAATGGTTTCTATGGGGTTTATTGTTTCATTCATAGCCTAATCCTGAGAACTATTCAACACCTAAACTCTCCATGAAGCTAGTGTGTTCAGCACCTTGCAGGGTCAAGATATTAAATTTGCCTTCTATTATCATCATCATCATCATCTTAATTCTGAACCACAAGTAAATATTTTGGTTGTCCATTTGAAAAAAAAAAATGGACCTAAACTTATAAACACGCACAAGAAGTCTGATGAATTCAACAAAACTGGTAAAGCTAGGTGGAATAACGAGATCTGATCCTAAATTATCAGCAAGGCATGTAACTGTCATTGGATACCAGATTTTTAATAGTTTCAAAAAATGCAAGTTAGAGAAGAAACCAAGAAACCAAGGTATAGGACATTTCTGTCATATAATAACTAAACGCTTAATAGATCCTTCTGAATGTATATATTGATAAGAACTTATCATGCTGCTTCTTACATATTAAAGATGTCAAAGATATGGCCTGTGGGGTCTGGTCTGCCACCAGCAGGTCCTGCACCTTGACCTCCCACCATTGCCATTTCATCCCATGACAACAGGACCCCCCATCATATCTGCTGTGGATTTGGCCCCGGAGGAGCCCCACTGTCCAAATCTGGCCCAGGGCCTGGAGTGAGTTTGACACCCTGCCACAAGTTCTGTGCAAACCAGGTGAAATGCGAGAAACAAGCCCATCAGAATGGAGTTTCCAAGCATACTACACAACGAAAAACAATTTTGCTATTATCATCTTCCTATTAACTCACCTGTTTGCTCTGTTATAAAATCCTCTCTTCTATGTCCTCTGTTAGCCCTCCTAGGATGTGCCTAAATTAACTTGATTTGGGAATATTTTAAATGTTATCTAGCTCTAGCTGAAAACAAATTAAATTTGATATTTTTCAACCTCTTCCATACCTAATTATGAAAGGGAAGATGTCAACTTTTGAACATTAACATAAAATATTTCCTAATTAATATTCAGAGTCTTTACTATACAGGAAGAATATTAAATGATTGTGAGGACAGATAAATGTTTTGAAAACAATAGCAATGGAAGTTATTTACTGGAGAGACTCTCCTCTGCTACATTTCCATCATGATATATTCCATTGTTGTGACGTGTTAATCTAAGATTTATACATCCTAGCATAACAGAATAAGAAGTATTTTCTTAGCATCTGGAGCCCAGATAATAGTTACTTTAACCCAGTTACCAAGCAATTACTTAATATTTTGACATTTTGTAGATGGTAGGTAACAATTTCAAATATTTCAGAGATAGACAGAGTCAAAGAAGGAAGCAAAACCAGTAGGGCTGCCTCAAGAAAGAACATGTATCTTATGTATCTTATGTAGTCAACATGTGGGAAGGGGAGAAGCATGTAATATTTTTAAGTAACCTACTCTACCATGCTTTCTACCTGACTTTAACATTGCTAACTATATCTCTCTCTGTCCCATGCCATTGGCAAATAAGTCTGGGATGTGCTCACTTGACATTATCCTCATATGAAACAATTATTTTCTTGTTCAGTGTTTGTGTGTATGTGGCATACATATCAATTTACATGTAGGCACACTTACTTCCACCTCACTGTCCTCTTCCGGTAATAATCTTTATGAAATGCTATCAGTGAGATGAGCACAGTGCTAAACAAAACAGCATTTGCTACTGCTATTTTTATCCTTTGCTGTTTTTCAATTCTAGATGAGAACTCCCAGAATCCAAAAGTGAGTGAATATAATAGAATGGAATTTGCTTTTATGGGTTATAATTATAAACACGCCCCCTTTTATCTATAACTTTTTGGTCTACTTTTATGCTATGGCTGCTTTGCAAGGGATTTACCACTTTAAGCAAAAGGTGGATGTGTAGTGCAATCCCCTCTGTGTCATCAATGGTCCATGCAGGGAGAAGTGTGTGTGGCCAGGGAAGACTGTACTAACGACCCCATCATCTGTGACTACTGAAATAGATGCTGGAGGCCACAGACAGATGGGCTTAAATGAAAGCCGGGGTATCAAAAAATCTGGCTTCTGAGCTAGATGAAGGGCACAGGACCAGTCTGTGGGCTAAACTGGGCCCACAGATGACCCGCTTCTGCCACATTCTGTGTGTATGGTTCTGTACACTGCATGCAGCACATGGACTAGCTTGAGTCCTGTGCACTGTGTGCAGAGCACACCAGGCTAGCTCTTCATGCCATATGCAACACCTGGAACCACAGGCAGGGCACGTGCAGTGTAGCACAAAGGGTCAGACTGGGACTCACAGGCAGTACTGTGGGCCAGGTGATAGGGCTGTGTGGGCCAGATATCTGATGCTCCTGAATCAGAGCAATGTTGTTGAGGTTGCTATAGTATAAGCCTGACACCCCCAGGATTCAGTTGTTGAAAAGATAGTTTCAAGCCATGTTTACTTTCCTTTGCTCCTTTGAGCTGTGCTACATATGTAATATAGGCCAGGGTCAGAACCACAAAATATTACACACCAGGTAATTAATTACTAATGTGACAGACAACAATTGAGATCTGTCCATGAGACAAAGCTTAAACCAGAGCATGTGATCCAAAATAAGGTGAATAGATATGTCCTCTAAGTGGACAAACTTTGAAAGCTCAAAGAAATACAAAAATCTAGATTTTAGAATACAGGAAACATTATTTGCAAAACTAGATCATCTAGTTCCATTAATTTCAAACCCTTTAGAAAAAGTTGTCACCCTGGTAATTCTATTTCCTCCAAGTATTCCCATCAGATGCATACACAAAATGAAAACCCACAACTTCTCATATATCTTTGGAACCCATTCTGCTTTCACTGCTGATGACAATTATTTCAATGTTATTTTTAAATCTGTATTAAAGGGATGATTTCCTAAAGTATCCTACAAAGTTAAAAAACACAGAAACAGTCAAATGAATCTTTTGGGTCCAATTGTTCACCCAACATGGGAACTGTTGGCTCTTTAGACTTAGTTCATAAAACTGGCTGACAGTGTGATTTGGATTAATGTTAGTTATCGTGGTATTTGTGTAATGAGATTATTGTATGATTCCTTGCCTGGCGTCAATTTCTGTAACAAGGACAGTATGAAACACCATGCTGATGAATTAGAAAAAGTAAATGCTGAAGGAAAGAAATATTGAAAGGATTTCATATTTAATGCAGTTATAACCATTTCCTGTAAATCTTCCCCACCTCCTCCTTCACCCTCTAAAAAAAAGGAATTGTAGATAACTGTCACTTGCCACAAATGCCTCAGTGATAACGAGCCATGAGGTCTTTTTCTCCACCTAATAACTGAGTTCTGATAAAAGATGACCTCAGCCTGATAGTATGGGTTCGTCACTGCACCATGAATTAGGAGAATAGTGAGTAGCCGGAGCATGTATCTGAACAAAACAAAGTCTGTTCAAGATGGGGAGCAGCACTATTCCATTTAACACCCATTCATCAGGGGGAAAAAAGCTAAAGCTTGGATAATTAGGCAAGTTATGTTAAGATCTTTCTATAGTTCTGTTCTGCTAACTGCATAAGGGTCCCATCCTGCATTGGGTGCAGCACTTATTCACTACTACTACTGAAGGCAACTGCACTATATCTTCACAGACAGAAGAAAGTATTTTCAGGAATGGAC
The DNA here is from genome assembly GCF_030867095.1 of Alligator mississippiensis. Taxonomy (NCBI): domain Eukaryota; kingdom Metazoa; phylum Chordata; order Crocodylia; family Alligatoridae; genus Alligator; species Alligator mississippiensis. The sequence goes on along the minus strand of NC_081824.1, from coordinate 122,927,713 downwards.
TCTAAATTTAGGCAAAACTTTAAATATCTGGTATAGAGATACACAAGCAAACTAAGTAGTTTTTTTAAAGAATATCAAATTGATTTATAAAACATTAACCTCAGCAGCCACTGAGGATTCAGCAGTTTACATTTTTTAACTGCAAAATGCCATAGCAGTAGCTTTGGAATTTAGACAAATTAAGTTAGCACTATGCGGATCTCTACTGCCCAAACTTACTTGTAAAGATTAAATTATGCACTACAGTTTGCACTGAACAAAGCAACATGTAATTGAGGAGCTATGGGGAGATGTATAAAAATTACCTAAAGGGAAATTTATGCATAGGAATTAATGGGGGCAGCCTAGGAACAGTTAGGAACAAGTAAAGCAAACTTGTTCCCAAACAACCAACTGAAAATAGCAATGAACATACTGCTTAAATTGCCAAGTCCCACATACAATAGGCAGTGGGACAAAACCTTAAAATAAAACACAAGAATAATAGTAGAAGAAGGAGCAAATTAGGTCTGGTTATTTCCTTTACTAGAACTGATACTGTCTAGTTCTAGAGTTGTCAGACGTGTGAATGGAGATTTTTTTCTTCTTTTTTTTGTAGGAGAGGGTTTGATTCATTGGGGTCACCTAATCTACTCAAAAAATGCTGAAGAAAGGGAAACATCCAAAATCCCTCCTCTCTCCAAAGCTGAAAACACTCATCTGTACCTCAAGTGTATTTTTTGGGAATATAGGTACCTAAATTATATCTTTGGGTACCTAAACTGTATTTTTTGGGAATCGAGAACTAACTCAATCTTTTCTTAAATAATGACCACTGGAGGTGTGTTGGGGGCTATGTCCCCTTTTATATAATAGTCCAGTAGACTGAACACCCATACAAGAAGTGAACGATCAGGTTCAAAGTCTTTCTCAGTCTAAGGGGGATCAAGCCTACAACTCCAACAAGAGTATCCCATCCAACAGGATAGAGGCTAGGCTTAAGGATGAGGCATACTCCACCTCTCCTGTTCAAACTGAGCCACTGTGTACCAAGAGGTTCAAGATTCCTGAAGCAAGAGACTGCAAGCAAGAGGAAGCATGACTCATTTATCAGTGACGAGGGTACTCCTCGGAGACAGGGAAGATCTAGGATCCAGTCACAGCTTCCAGGGGTATTTTTGTGTAATGACTTTTTAAAGAAATAAAGAAACAAGCAGGGGTTTTGCAGCTCCCAATATTGGGACTCAGGTATGTCAATTCTGCTCCTTTCCCATTTTAGACATCTGATTCCTTTTATGGATATGGGTCTCAATTTCTAGCTTTCACCAAATACCAACAACAAATTGGAGTATGTCATAAGGTGTCCATAAGATATACAAGGATTCTTCTCATAATGAAGTACACGAAGTAAAAGGAGGAAGAGGCCATAGTAAACTCCAAACTCATCTCTTAGGTTGCAGTGTGTGGGTCAGTCAAGACAAAATGTTCTAATAGACAGGGAGAATGGGTTGTGTGAAGAAGATAGATGACGAAAACATTACTCTGGGATCTCATTATAGATGCCTAACAAACCTCTGAGATTTTGAACAAGTGTAATCATTCATTATAAAGTTTCTGTGTTGTCATTGCTTAGCAGTTAGCTGTTTCCCTTGGCTGATTTTGTTTCCTTTGGAGACTCAGAGCCTGTGTGCAAGAATCCACCAGCTCTGCCTGCCCTTAGTGGACCAAAGCCATTTAGCCGCCCTTTCTTATTAAATCCTCTACATATGTACTAGGCTGCAATGAGCAGTGGATCATTCACAGATGGTAAGGGTAAGTTTTGGGCTATGGTTTCCCATATCATAGTGTGTTTTTCCTTCGTAAGCTGTCTTTGTATTCCTCAGATTCTTTTTGTTTATTACATGGAAAATTTTTAGTCTCCACCTAACCAAATTTTACTTTTATTTCAGATCTGAGGAGCAGAGGAAAAACTGATAGAATAGCAAAACAAGAAACAGTAAGCATGAATATTTATTTATTCAGGTGATTTGGTTATTTTTTTAAATCTGAAAAAAAAAATAAATCATGGACTAAATGTAGACATTGGATTTATGGCACATGTGACAGGGGGCTGTCTTGAGGCTGGTCCAAACATTGGGCCGCCCACATGTCCAGGGCAGTCCACCCACCTAACTCTTCTGCTACGCCTTTGATGTAACTGAAAAGTTAAATAGTTGTTCCTAGGCAGGAGGCTGCCCATGTAATGCCAAGGGCGTATTACATGACTCCGTACCATGCCTACACCATGTCCTATGCCTCACAGATGGCATTGCTATATGTTTCCAGCTCCACACTGCATCCCACTATATTCTTATCTGACATTCAGACCCCAACCTGGATCTATTTTATTCAGGTGGCCTAACCTCCACCATCATCCTGGGCTGCAAAACTCCCTAGACCCCTTTGTCTCTCAGCACCCCTCCAGGACCTGTGGCTTCACAGGCCCTGGCCTCACCTGTAGGCCAGTCAGGACTCCGGGCCTCTAGCTTCTGGCCATCCCTCGTGGTGGGCATCCTTGCCCTTTGGCCACCATGGTCCTGGCCCCAGCACGGGCCAGTCGAGGTTCTCTGGCTAGGTTTTCAAGCAGCTAGTCCTCTCTCCCATATGGGTCTGCCTTCTTGGGCCCCTCCAAATACTGTCTCCGCACTCTGAGCTTGTGGGCCACATAGTTACTATGCACCCCTCCTTGGCCCACTGTTCTGCCCTCACTGGGCTCACTTGCTCTCTGCACCTCATTGGGCCACTACTTCGCCCCCTCACTGGGCTCCTAGGCCTTACGCCCCTTGGGCTTCAGGTTTCTAATGACATGCCTGGACCCCTAGCATGTTCACTCTCTGGGGTAACCCACCAGGCTGTGGGGACTGAGGTTATAAGGCACTCCATCCTCACCTTTCACTAGGAAGGCACAGGAGTGGCATTTCCTGGAGACTGCCTTGCCACAGGCAGCTCTACCACAACATCTGAGCCCAGCAGGGTGTAGTTTCAGGTCATGCCCCAGGACCAGGAACCTTTTCCATCCCCACAGTTCCTACCCTTGACCTCTAGGTGTTCTGGGAACAGCAATACTTCAGCTGGGCAACGTTTACCCTTTGGCTCCCCAGTTGCAACTGGCAGCCCTGCTCCTTGAGTCTGGTCTTATACCCTGGCTGCCTAGCCCTACACCAATCAGTAGCTTCCTGACTACCTGTGACCACCTGATTGAGTCTGCAGCCTGCTCAAGCCCTTAGAGTGGCAGGCACAACCTGTGCTCTTCCACACACCTGCCTGCCTACCATCTGATAATCCCAGTTAACCTGTCTGCATTTTACCAGCTACATTTTATCACCAGGTCAACATTCCCCCTTTCTGCTCCCCACTCCCACCTGTCTTACACCTATTGTCTCCCATTCCCTCTGACCCTCACTGCCACACATTTGCATCTTCACAGTGCATTTTGCATATTGGCTTCTATTCTACCCAGCAGAACACAAAACACCAGGAAACTCTCCCTGTGCCTGAAGGAGGGTGTTTGTGCCCAAAAGCTTGCAAAAAACAATTTCCCCAAGTATTTAGTTGGTCCAATAAAAGATATCACATCTACCCAAAGAATCTTGTCTAAAAGCATAATTAGACATATTTTTCTGTTGCTTGTTTCTTAATGAGCACTAACAAAAATCCTTTACTCTCCTTTAATCTCTTGCTTTAATCTATTTTCTGTATAGTATATATTTGCCTCTATATGAGCTATCTCAGCTACCTCTGTGTGGTGATTCTGAGTAAACGCTAAAACATGCAGTTACCAGACAGTGATATCTGAGGTCTTTATCCAGTGAACATGCAACTGTGTAACTTTACTCACTTCAGCTATCCCATTTAATAACCAGATTCAGAATCCAATGGAGATGCTCATGTGACTAATGATATTCAAGTGAAAAAGTGCCTGGAGGCCTGAGGCCTGATAATCATTGATAAATGCTGACTTTCTAAGAATAATCAGCCTTATTAAAGTGGCCACAGTCACACAACATCAGCCATTTTAATTGTCAATCAATTATTTACACAGCTTTAAGAAATTTGCACTAACATTAATTTAGTAGAGTTACTAGAGATGCTACCCTTATCTAAAATTTCTGGTTTGTGACAAAGTTCTATCTAAAAGGAGAGCTGTTGAAGAATTTGCGAACTTGTGAGAAACTGTGAACTGCCTTCTTTCTCTGCCCTTGGTCTCAGAGGCCCCAAGGGCTTGTAACAGTTTTAACTACAGCCTTCCATCTCTACCTATCTTGCACGATCACCTTCCACCACGTCACATCTTCACCTATCTCTTCCAAATCAATTTTTATGCTTTTGTCTACCTCAGGGTCTAATACACTTCACCTCAGTTTCCAAAACCAGCCTTGCATGCCTTTTTTCATCAGTTCTTGTGATATGCTCTGCCCATGTCATTCCCTATGCTCTTATCTTGTTCAAGACATCAGGGCTAGGGCCAGACGTTCAGAAAGCCTGAGACTGAATTGATTCAACCTTTGCAGGTTAGTCTAACCTAGCTAGGCTGAACCACTTTCCAACCATACAGACAATCCCTCTGGACTGAGGAAACTCAGGCACATGCCTTCAGTGGCTTTGGTTGGAACCCAGGGGGGGCTACAGCAGCCCTCCCTGCCCTTCCACAGAGTTAAACTGAGGGGAGCATGGCCAGGCCTCAGCAGAGCTCTGATTAGGGAGGGGTATGAACCTCCACCCTGCCTGCAGTCCCAGGCTTTTCTTCACTCACTACTCAAGGGGCAGGAGTGTTGCCAGCCTGCAGCCTTGGGCTAGCACTCTGAACCAAGGTTGGGGGGGAAGGGGTGCAGTGTATGCATCTGTTGATGATAGGAGCTTTTCACTTTCTCTCCCTGCTTTGGTATACTGTCTGCAGCAAGCTGAGAGGCAAGCAAGCCGGGGGTGAGGGGGAAGGGGGAGCTGATAACAGTGTTTATTACTCTTATCTCAGTGTGTATTACCCCATTAAGAAAACAGAGAGACATTACCAGCTATCTGTTGATTCGGCACAGACCCAGCATGTGGTCTGCTGGCTAATACACAGACACCTCTCAGCAAAGCAGAGGGGAGGGGGGAATTTATGCTTAGCAGAGAGTGGTGAGGGGGAGGGAAGGGAGCAAATAGCTCTTCTCAAACAGTGTTTCCAAGGAAGGACATTAAGCTACCTGTTGATTAGCTCCAAAAAAAGCCTGTCTGCCTTTGTCTCTCCCACAGCATGGACTGTAGCCAGCATGTGGTCTGCTAGCTAATGCCAAGGTGTCTGCGTAAAGCAGAGGGGTGATGGGGAATAATCCCTGCTTAGCACAGACAAGCGGGGCAAATGCAGAGGTGTGGGGCCAACCCTGCTGTGGAGCAGAGAGCCCTGCCCAGCCCAAGAGCATGCTGGGATGCTGGGGGACTCTGGTTTATCTTAAACCAGCAAGGTGTCTGGGAGAGACATTGCATAAAACATTTGAGCCAAATCAGTTAAGTCTGGTACTACATTCAACCAGGTTTATCTCAAACCGGTTTCAGCCATTTTCAAACTGGTTTATGTGCACTGAACATCTGTTCTGTTACAGGTTTAAACTAGTTTCTGATCACTTAAACTGGTTTATGTGTAATGTCTGTCCCTAGCTCAGGTCTTTTGTGAAGGTCCACAAGCTCTCGATTATGTCTTCTCCTCCATACTCCATTTTCTTGTATTTTACCAAATATTTTCCATAGCATTTTGTTTTCAAACACTTGCAGTCTTTTTCCAGTTGCCTTTGTTAGTGTCCAGGATCTACATCTGTATAAAAATCCAGGTTGAATAATTTTACTATAAAGTTGGATTTAAAGGTTTCTTAAAATTTCCTTGATGCCATTTTTTAAAATTCAGGCTCAGACATATTTTATCATTGTAAATCCTTGCCCTGACTTCTTTGGTTATCTGATTGTCCTCAGTGATTATTAGAACTACAGAATAATAGAAAATTAGGGTTGGAAGGGACCTCAGGAGGTCATCTAGTCCAACCCCCTGCTCAAAACAGGACCATCCCCAACTATCTGATTCCATCCAAGGCTTGTCTAGCCAGGTCTTAAAAACCTCCAAGAATGGAGATTCCACAACCTCTCTGGGTAACCTGTTCCAGTGTTTTACTACCCTCCTAGGGAGAAAGTTCTTCCTAATATCTAATGTAAATTTCTCTTGCTGCAACTTGAGACCATTGGTTCTCGTTCTGTCATCTGCCACCATTGAGAACAATCTAGCTCTATCCCCTTTGGAACCACCCTTCAGGTTGTTGAAGGCTGCTATTAAATCTCCCTTTAGTTTTCTCTTCTCCAGACTAAATAAATCCAGTTTCCTCAGCCTCTCCTCATAAGTCATGTGCCCCAGATCCCTAATAATTTTCTTTGTCTTCTGCCGGACATATTTATTATTCCTAAATATTTAATTTTTTCTAACTTTTCCAAGCTCTCATTCCATATCCTTATCTTCCTATGACCTTGAGATTTATATCTGGATGGGATCGTGTACTTAGTATTGCTGACATTGATAGTAAGATCAACCTCTTGGATTTTTTACTCTATGAGTTCTGTATTCTTTTGTGCAATTTCCATTTCCTCTTTTACTAGGCAGATCTTGCCGTGCACATCGTAGTAAGGTTCACCATTTTGGGGGGAATTCCAAACCGCACCATGATTGACAATAGTGACATTTTTCTAATACTAGCATAAGCTTTGATGGAGTCTGTGTAAACTATATGCACATCTTTCACAACTTCCAATTTATTTTCCAGCAATAATCTCATTGAAAAGATCTTATCACAAGTCAGTCTATCTTTATTGAACACACACTGGTTCAAGAATTTCCCACAATTTCTTGCACCTGTAGGAGGAAGTAGTTTAGCAGCAGTTGTGCACAGTAGGGAGATACCCTGATAGTTATTACATTCTCTTTTATTACTATTCATTTAAATTGGGCAAATTATTTTATAGGTGGTAGTAGGCCACTGAACCAGGAGATTTAGGTTCTATTATTGGCTCTGCCACTGATATATTGTGTAACCCTGGACAAGTTACTTTATCTGTCTCCCTGCCCAGTGTTTGTCTCACTGTGTAGTTTAGAAAATTTTCAGGTCAGGGACAGTGTTTGACTATGTATCAGAAGGAAAAAGGGAACAAACACAACTTTTATCTTTGTCTCTCTCTCTCCCTTATACACACACACGAAGGTTCCTTGAACCATATTTCATAGAATAAACAGATGACCTTTATTCAAGAGTACAATTTTCAGCAGGTGCTTCAAAAATATTACTATCCTTCCTGACTGATGCTTTCATCTCTTTGTTTATTTATAGAAAAGCCTTATTTCTGCAAGTACCAAGAAACAAAAGAATTAGAAGGCACCACAGACCAGGTGCTGCCAATTTCTAGTCAATTCATAATTTTCAGTGGTGTTTAACTACATCCTACTATCTGGTGACAGCTACACATCAAACATGGGTGAGGGGAAGGGGAAGGGACACCAGCTTTTATGATAATATTGTTAATGGTTAATGACTCAAAACACTTCAAGGCAGATAATAATCAGCACAGCCAAAAAATTTTGAGTTGAAAAAAATAAAGAGAAGTAATGACTGGCAGGTTCCTGCACAACTCAATTCAGCAGTTGTTTCCTTCCATATTGTGAAGCTAGTTGTGAAGTCAGATTAGGGATGTAGCTAGTTGTGAAGTCAGAATCATGCAAAAGAGGCAACTTGGCATACAAAAAACTAGAACTCTTGGTTCCAAAAAATCCAAAAGATTGGTTTCAAATGATCCAAGTTGCAAAAGAGGCAACTTGGATCTTTCCTCTAAAACAATGATTATTATAAAAGTTCTCTGGGCTTGACTCAAACCAGCAGAAATCTGGATGTTAAACAAATACAGCATTCACTCTTTATTTTGAAATTGCTTTTGATTACATTAAATTAATGTAAAGGAAACTGATGGGGAAAAGGAGAGAATGAAAGGGTTTTAGGATTATTAGATTAGAATTCAGTTTCTTTTGTTCTTATCTCTCAATTTCCTTCACACACACACATACACACACACACACACACACACACACACTCACACACACGGTAGGTAAAGGAGTTGAAAGACTAGATACCCTTTCTTTAGTCAGGAGGAAAACAGACACCTCTTTAAAACTTCTTAGGTTTCACAACTTTTTGAAGTACTCAGAAATGTGTGTGACTCATGAGCATGCAGGCCATTTTCAGATACACATAATATCCATAACAATGCTTACACACCCATCCCCACCCCAGTGATGCCATGAGAGAATTTCACAAAGTATCAGTAATAATGTTATAAAAATGTTTCCTGCCTTTCAGCCTTATACCTAGGATTACACTGAGTGATTTGAATAATGCCTTGGCACTTCAATCCCTAGCATACACACTGCAGGCAGAAGAAAGATAAGAAAATCTGCTTGCAGTTATTTCACCTCTCAATTGGTGATAGGATCTTTGGCCCTTGTTTGGGCCAGGCAGTGGCAAATACACGCTTCCTGAGTTGTGTAAGCACGAAAGGCATGCTGTAGATAAAACTGAATCAGTTTTCACAGTAGTGGCATGAGACTGCTTCTCCCTGTTAGTACACACAGTCCTGCTTGCCTCCTGTCTTGTTCTCTCACCTCCAAATGACTCCCACTTGGCTCTTAGACATTGGAGGACATTCACTCCTTGACCTGCTCACATCCATGAATAAGGGGGCATCCAAATCCAACCTTTCTCTACTCATCCTGATATCCCAAACACGACAGATCTGGCTCCTAGTTTCCTTAACTGAGCTGAGCACTCGGCCAGTTTACACGTTGGTGGCTCCTCTATTTCCCTGACCTGTCTCCTAGCTCCTGTAGACCCATTTCCCGACTCTTCCCTTGCCACATTCTGCATTCATGTAATGGGAAAGAAGGACCTTCTAGATTCCCCCTGCTCCTCTTTTCTTCCCTTGAGGAAAAAAAAGCAGTAACATAAATCTTTTTAAATATTCGCTTTGAAGAGAAAAAAGTAACCTTCAAGGCAGGATTCCACTATTTGGAATACTGACAACTGCTTGTAATACCATATGACATCTTGCTTCAAAAACCACTTGGGGATTACTCAAAATGCCAGATGAAGTCAACAGAAGGACGGCTGGTGACACCAGTTAGATTCAGTACAGGCCATACAACAGAATGGCTGCGATTTCAGCTTCATGCTCAGCAGTTTTCCTGACATCAGTAGTAGTGGATATAGTATAAAACAATTGTAACACTAATTGACTTCTGTGGACATTTATCTTTGGTTTAATGTTGGAAGTGCTTTTCTACATACTGTGTAAAATTAATCTTAAACCATATTCAAGGTCATGAATATTTACCAGGGTAAAAATTTTAAGATAATGTTCTGATTGTTTTGATGTGATACTGAAAAAAATATATAATGCAAATTAAGAAGATACATCACAGGTTATGGGCACACATACTTTTGAAGCCATTTCAAAAGGTCAGCAGCTGTTACACTCTAATTGTTATGGGTATATAAATTAAGAATGATACAAATATACTTTAATGATGTTTCACCCAAAATTAAAGTTGGAGTGATTTTGCTACATTTGTATAGTCCAGGGCTTCTTCACAGGTAGCAATTAAATGTAACAGCTGCTGTGCTTTTGAAATGGCTCCAAATGCAAGTATGTCTAAGGCCCAAAGGGCACCTAAACAATCCACAAAGCTGCTAAAATCAGGATACAAACCAATATTTAAAAAAAATACATCTTCCCATTCATCTGCAAGTAGAAACACTGAGAGAGGGTATAACTGGATTTAGGTTGAAAGATTACTGATAATAAAGATAATTAATTATCTGAGGCAAAATAATCTGTTTTAACTTTACTATAGCAACCTACGTGCTTAAAATGATGAGATTATAATAACAACTCTTCACCAAAAATACCCTTAATTAAGACAATCAGTCAGTACAGTTGCCCAAATGCATGTAGGTTTACTAGTGCAAAATTTGTCACACTGTGAGATGGGTCATAGTCACATTCCCCACTAATGTAAACTGTCATAGTTACTAAGAAGTAGAACTAAGGCAGTTTATACTAGGTGAGAATCTGGCTCATATTCTTAAAGGGCCTGAATCAAAGAACTCTGAAATCAATGGGAGTCTTTCCACTGCCTTCTGTAAGCTTTTGACCAAGCCTACATGTGGGTAATACATTAAGTCAGTGATTCTCAACCTGAGTATCACAACACTCTGGGGTGCCTTGAGATCCTTTCAAGGATGTCATGGGGTGCTGCATAATGATATTGATAACACTGTTAACACTATATGCGCAACCATGATTCACAAGATAAACTCAGAGATTTCAAATAGAAGTTCATAGTGTTAAAAAACATTCTGACTTGTGGTCTTTCTGAGTTCCTTGCAACAGAAAAAAATTGCTCTATTAGTTTGCTCTAGTCAAAAAATAACTGAAAAGAGCTAGCATTTTCTGAAGGGGTGCCTTAAGTCGAACAAGGGGCATCTTGAGTCTAAAATATTTGAGAACTGCTAGATTATTTTACTTGCTTTTCTGTCTTTTTATATTTAACTGGCTAATTCACCAAAGGAAGCTGTTCACCTTAAATGGCAGTTGACACATCACAGAAAATTCTGAATAAACACTCTACTTGGAGACAATTCTGTTGCTCTCCTAGGTTTGCTGATGTGTAATTCCTCCCTTGAGATGTTCTTAAGAAAGCAGGCTTGATGCTGTACTCTTTATGTTGGTTAAACTCCCACTGTAAAATTATGCTTGCAACTTCTCCATGTCAGAGGATAAATTATTATTTTTTGTCTTGATGAATGGTCCTATAGATATTTTATAAGTGCATCTAATGGTTTTCAACTTTCTCATCCCTATAACCTCTGCTAGGCAAAGTTCAAAAAACCCCACTAGCTTTCTGAGGTTATAACACACTAGTGAAGCTGCCTGAATGTCAGATTTTATCATATTTATATTGTATCTTTAGTAATATTTAAGCTGCCAACAAAATTACGGATGCCCTAAGAATCCAAATTCTTTGACTTCCTTTCTAAGAAAAATGTGACACAAAGATAACATTTACCACACTAGAAGAACTTGTGATTCCTGCTTAGTCTGCCTTGCTCTTTTAAAAAGTACAAAGGCAGTATGTTTTGCAGCTGTAGTTCATAATTTATGTTTTAATGTTCATGAAAAAGACACATGAGTGTGGGTTGCCAGGCCATCTTACAAAATGAAAACCCAAGGGTTTACAGATAGATATGCTGAAACAATGCATCACTCGAAGTATAAATATCTCATTTTCATTTCAATGGAGTGTTAACAACAAAGCCTACTTGTGATGTATTCACAGCTCAGCAAACATAGTTGTCTATTTCATCTACCTGCCTATGTGGTAACTCATCACTAGACCTATTTTTGCTCAAGGCTGTGAAGAATCAGGCCCAGACAATTCTAAAACCTCCTAACCTCTCCTAGTGTTATAGATTCAACAAGTATCAGATCATGTCTTTTATTAAACACCTAATATTATCTGGTAAATTTTGGCTACTTTTGCCAGTCTACATGCACAGAGCATCCCTACTGTTAGTAGCTGGTTACTAACATACAGCAACTTGCAAAGAATGAAATTTGAAGTTACACAGAACCACTGTTTTGGCTTTGATATAGCTCCCTTCAACCAGCAGGGACATCTTGTGTCACCACATCCTAGAATAGCCACCATAAGGACCTCTAGCAGTGTGCAGATTAAAACAGCCTCAGTTGACATATTTTACGTGAAGAACCAGTGGCTGAGGATGGTTGAGGATGATGCAAAGATCTCAGCATTAGTCAACCACAGCTGAGACACTGGCTCAAAATGTAGATTCTATTTTTCATTAAGAAAACAGAATATCTGTCTATATACTCCACCCCTATTCTGAAGATTTTGTTTGCTCTTTCCAATGAGAAGTCAGTAACAAGGAAAATGGTTCATTTGATATAAAATTACCTAGACACTACCATCTACTTCAACATTTTCTTATTCTCAAGAACTGTAAGGTAAACTCCAGAGATTTTTCCAGCAAGGCAGCTGGAACTCCTAAAATACTTTGTACTCTAGTGGATAGGAAAAGACAATTTAGTAAATCAAATCTCTAGTTCATTTTCTTACCGAAAACAATCTCAACATACTACAACATTCTATGCTCAAGTGTTAATACACACCAAAAAATGCTAAGTTTTTAATTACATTCCCTAGACAGTATCAGATAATTCTACATACAAGTGGATTTCTGAAGATTTTTTTATCATTTAAATTGTCCACATAACATTTAACATTCTGTTAACTAGAGGTGCACCAATATATCAGTCCGATATCAGATTGGCACCGATATAAAGAAAATTGATTGTACTGGAAATCGGCCTGATGTGGCCGATCATGAACAACAACCTGTGCCCCCAGCGGGGGGTGGCAAGCGCTGACCAGGGGTCAGTGACCACCCACAGGCACCACTGGCAGTGTCATCAGTGGCCAGCAGGGATCACTGACTGCCTGCAGATGCTGTTGGCGGTGTCAGCAGCAGGATGGTAAGTGGCGACTGCCTGCAGGCGCCTTATTGGTGGCGCTTTTTTGTAGGGGGTGCACTGCCACGCTCAGGAGGTGCACGTGCTGATAATTTGGCTGATAAATGTCCGTGCTTGTGCACAGCCACAGTGCAGCACATAGGTAGCAAGGAGCACAGCCTGGCAGCCTGGGAGAGCTGAATGCAGATGATGAGTCTGTTGTGGTGGAAGGGGAAGGGGGAGGGAAGGGGCATGGGGGGATCAAGGTCCCTGTGATGAGGGATGGAGCGGGGCTGGAACTAGGGCAGGTGCTGCCGAGCTGGAGTGGGGCACGGGATGGAGGCACAGCTTGTCCAGGGGTCACAAGAGGGAAAGCTCCCATCACTGCATGTGCCCCAGGATGGCATGGGGGCGGGGTGTGCCTCCAGATCTGTGTGGGGTGTGGGTGGGGTGGGGTGCCACTGTGGGTTGAAACTGGGGCTGCACTGGACTCTTCCCGGTGTGTGTGTGTGGGGGGTGGGGAGTTGAGCCTTGGCTGTGCTTGGGGTAGGCAACAGTGGCACTGGGATGGGGAACTGTGGAGGGGTTACACTGAACTTTGGGGTGGCTGTAACCCGCCCCCCCTCCCCCAGCACTGCTGCCACCTGCCCCAAGCACAGCCTGGCCCAGTCCTCATTGGGAAGAGCCCAATGCAGCCTCATTATGCAGCTGCAGCCTACCCCACACAGATCTGAAGGCATGTCATCCCATGCCATCTCAGGGCGCACACATCAGCAGGAGTCAGCCACCCCACACACCCCGCAGACAAGCCGCAGCTCTGTCCCGTGCCCCGCTCCACCCCGGCTGGGCAGCACCTGCCCCAGCCCCACTCCTCCCTCACTGCAGGGACCTTGATCTGCCCCTCACACCCCTTCCCTCCTCCCTCTCCTTCCATCACAATAGACTTACCAGCTGGACACAGCTCTTAAAGCTGCAGGGCTGCGTAACAGAAATCAGATCACTATTGGCCAATATGCCTCCTTAAAAAAGCATCTATCAGTATCGGCCCCCAAAATCTCTATTGGTGCACCCCTACTGTTAACTGTTTAACATTCTTAATAATATTTCATTTAATTTTCAGTTTTAATAATATATTTTCATGATGTGAAAGTTATTAAACATTTTGTGCACATGTGTAATCATAAGCACACCCACACACACACACACACACACACACACACACACACAGAGGCTTGGAAAACTGATTGTAAAATATTAAAAGCATTAATGTTATTTCCATAGAGATCATAAAATTAAATGAAAAAAAAATTCAGAAGACATACAAGCACTTAGAAAGCAAAAAGAAATGAGACAAGCAAATAACTCAGAAATAATGTTTGCAATAGGTAGAAGAAATGACTGAAATGCTATTTCAAAAGCAGTTAAGGGGAAACTTAACAGTAATACAAAGCAAAACATAATGTAAAAAAATTCAGCTAATAATTACAGTGGATCATTGTAATCTAAATATTAAAGTGAATGTAATATAGTCATACATAAGTATATCCCTTACTCATTGGGAATGTACATATTTTATTTGAAAGAGAGGGCAATTTGCTACCTTACCTGACTGCTGCATCCATATAATGTATATAGTAAACAAGTACAGAAAGTTCTGAAGCTTCCATTTCCAATAACACCACATTTCATTCACATGGGACATCCTGTGAATAAAGAAGGCAATAATTTAGGGAAATTTTAAACAGCCAAAACATTAAGATATTTCTATTAGTAAATGAGTAGCTGAAAAATATGGAATTGCCTAGTCTTGCTTTTAAAGAGAAATATCACTGTTCTTTATGTGGAGTTTAAGACAACGAGCTGGGGGTGTCTGCCCCATGAGAGGCAGACAGGCTACAAGTCCGACCGTGATTGACTCCATGGGGCATGGCTGGGGCGGTTGATGAGATTTTGTAGCCCTTATTTTAAATGTGGGCTACAGTGTTGAGTTTAAAAGGTACGTGGTCAGGACTGTGGCTGTAACATCCTGGGCAGGAACACGGGACAGAGTTAAGGTTCTTTTTGGATTCTTCAGTGTGATATTTTGCCATGTGTACATGTGTTCTAGATGCTGTGAATGGGTGTAATATTTGATTACTTATCTTCCTTTAACTGGTTTTTTTCCCCATGTATTTATGCTAATGTATAAATAGCTGCATCCTTGGTACATTTATTGCATCCTTAGTATACTAATTGAATGGCAACTGACAGCTCTACTTGAAAAGTAACTTTTTCTGTGCATCAAAATCAGGAGCCCAATCCTTCTATAATTAAAGTCAATTAGATTCTTGCTATTTAATAGAATAAAAAAATTAATCAATACTTTGGCCATTTTTATTCACATTTTGCAGATAAAATCTCCTTTGCTTTCAAAATGTTTATGATAATTATCAGGTTAATCTAAACTATTTCTAGCTTTAAGTATAGTGGAAGAAAATAGAGAAAAAAATAGGGTTGAAAAGTAACATACTCACAACTTTAACTATGATTCATAATCATGGAACTAAAATGAACAGTGACCTACTACATTGCTTTCTGTGTTTGTGCAACAACTTATTAACAACCAGCAGCAAAGAACAAATAGTGAAATACAGCTCAAATATTATATTGACCAATTCTTTCCTATCCTATTCTCTGGCATTAGCCTGTGTCCAGTGACAAATTGTCTACTTGCATTGGAAACAAAAGGAAGATAGAACTGCAAGAACAAGGAACTAAGAGTCATGAAAAAATGTCATTACACAGAAATGTCTATCAGAGTAGGAACCTGATTTGCTTTCATAACAAATTTTAAAACTCAAATAGAGATTATCTTCATGCAACAGAGAGACAGAAAGGAATAGCAGAGTCAAGCAGAGTCAACCTTCAGTGACATTTCTTAGGATGCAAATACAAGGAAGATAAGTGAAAGTAAACAATAAAACAGTTCATCCACACGTCATAAAAACGTCACTTGTTTACGCTGAGAAATTTGTTCACTCTACTATTCCAATGAAACTCCTAGAGAAAGATGGGGATAAATTTGAAACTTTACATACTACTAGATCCTACTACTTCCTAAAGTACTACATTTAAACACAGTGGGCACATCTATAAATGTGTTTTAATGCACATTAGCCTACTTTAATGCACATTAAAGTGTCACAAAAAACTGTATGCTTTCACTAATGCACATTAAAATAGGCTAATGCACCTTTTTCTCATTCCTCACAATGGAAGGCACTTTTACACATGCTCTGTGAGGGAGCAGCGCTTTAATTAGAACAGCTCTGAGAGTCGCTTTAAAGCACCACCACATCTTGTGCATCAGCATGCCCACACTTATAAACGGTGGTGGGGGCACTTGAACTAATGTTCATTTGAAAAGCTTTAGTTCAAGCACCCCCACCACCATTTTTAACCACAGGGACTCTGATACACAGGACGCAGGAGGATGCTGGAGCGCAGCAACTGCCACGATCCAACAGGCTTGATTAAATGAGTCTGTTCCAACGCGCTGGAATTCCAGTACATTGAAGCAGCCTCCATGCTAGTATATAGGTGCCCAGAGGTATGAAATTTAATGTGCATTAGCAAAAGTGCATTAATGAACACGTAGATGTGCCCACTCAAGCCTAAAAGAATGCAGCAAAACAAAATACTGTGTAAAACCCACAACTAATACTAAAATTTAGAAAGTAATAGTTCTTTAAACCAAGCCCCTGGACCAGATATCACAAACCCAAGTAAATGGCATTTCATGCAGATCAGCTGTTATGACTGGGAAGACTTTTCTAAGAAATATTCTCAACATAAGTATCAGACTACAAAAAGGTCTAGTTCAGTGGCTCTCAACCTCTTTAGATTCAAGACACACCTTGGAAAATGCTGGCTCTTAGTTTTCTCTCATTCTTTGACTATGTAAAAAAATTCTACTGCAAACTCAGAAGCACCACAAGAAGTCAAAATGTTTTTAACAGGGTGGATTCTTGTTTGAAATCTCTGGTTTCATCCGGTGAATCACGTTTGCACAAATAACAGGGCTAGCATTGCCTGGTACCCTGCGGCACTCTTGAAAGGATTTCAAGGCACCTCAGGGTGCCATGTCACTCTGATTGTGAATCACTAATCTAGTTCTTTAAAGACAGCAAGTGTTAAAGACAAGAGCAGCATATTCAGGGCTCTGAAATACAAGAATCTCTTTGAGGAAGCCAGACACAGCAAAATAACTAGATTATCAAACAACAGTGTTATTGTCTTTCAACTCAGTAAATCCCTGTCAACATCTCAGGAAGCAGAAGGCTGAGACTTTAGGAGCTGTAAGTATTCAATAAATAATTTTCTTAAATCTGCAAATACCTTCAAAGCTGTCTTGGGTGAAAAGCTGTCCTCCTGAAGCAATAGAAACACATACACATAGTGGCACAACTTAAAACTCAACCTTTATCAGACTATACTATAAGCAATAGTACCATGATATATCCTATTCCAAATCCAGAAAGATATTGCTATTATAGATAAATTAGATACTGATTTTTTAACAGCAGCCACTCATTAGGTAAAATTGGCGTTAACCTGATGTCCAGATTCCCATTCATACCATGGGAGTTGCTGAGTTCTTGGGCTGTATTTGATAATAAACTTTTTAAAGAGTTATCAAGCTGTTGAACAATCAGTCCAATTTTGCTCAACTGAAAAGAAATCTGTAATTGCCTGCATCCCACATCTGCAATGTGCCATTACAACCATTAATACTCTTGAAGATTTCATGGACTAAATTACATTTTATTCCAATTTTACAGATGGAGAAACTGCAACATATAGAATGCCATTGGTACAATGCCACACCGTAAAAACAATAACATTCTAGTGTCTAATTATGCACTAAATGCAAGATTCCATTTCTTCTAAAGATTACCTACTTCTAAAAAGGCAGACAAGGTTCTCGGGGTAAATCTGATATCTTGTATTAGACCAAAAGATAACGGATTTACCCAAAGAACCTTGTCTGCCTATGTCCTTAGATCAAGACGGCTACACTCTACACCCCTACTTCTAAAAGGCACGTGATTCTCCTTCCTTTGAAACTGACCAAATTACACTCTAAAAATTATTTTTTTATTGTTGTTGTGGTTGTTGTACTAATGACTACAACCTGGAGCCCAACTGTGCTAATTTATAATTCGACTGCTAATCCTTAGCCATGTTAAAACTTTATGTAAAGAAAGATGCCAAGAACCCAGGTAAGTAACAACAGAAGTTTGGCTGAAATGCATAATCTGAACCAAGAGCAAGACAAAATGGAATGAACATAGAACCTTTCTTCCCAAAGAAATGGTCAGACAATTATATCCTTGAGATATAAATGCATGTTTCTCTTCCTTGAAAGAAAAATTAACATACTTATCTTCTCACTTACATTCCCTATTGTTTAAGGGCAATAGAGAATATACACCTTGTATACTGAGAATTCCTAAACACTTCCTCGTATCAGGTGAAAGAAAGAAGAGCTCATTGAAACAAAATAAAAGACTGACCAAAGAAGTGGACTGCAAGAACTACGTTCCTGGAGTTTGCCACCTTAATACCTCCATTCATGGATACAAACACATGAATCAGAACTGTTTCCTGTGGGAGACAGTTAACAATTCATGTTACCAAGCATAAAATCTGGCAGACTGCTAAACACAATGAGTAAGAAGATGCCTTGTTTGCATGTATTGGTGACCTTATATGAGGACCTGCCAAAACTGGAATTTGATTCTATGAAACTTGACTGCTGACAGATCTTCCAAGATGTAGCTACATCATTGTTTGAAGAACAAGTCTTTAGGGACGTTACACCACAGCTGACTTCAGCATAGAAGAACTACTTATTTCAGCTATTTCTTCTGACTTGCCTAATTACAAAGCAGTTGTGAAATGCAGTAAGAATTGAAGGCGAATTATAGGCCCATAAATGTTTATAAAGAGCTTTAAAGATTAAAAGTTCTAAGTAACTGCTAAATTTGAATGTTAACATAATATCAATGCATGTATTGAAATGTTTATTTTACTTATTATTAATATTTATTAAAATCCAGAATTGCCCAAAATGGCCCAAGAAACTGTGTGCGCAACAGTGATTGCATCTGAATGAATAACTCAATATGCAAATTAAGACACATCTTACGTCATTCATTTTTTATAGCTTATGAAAGGGGTCATACGAATGGTTGCAAGTTGTCTTGCGTGCTGAGAATACCCCTTCTAAATTTATATCCATAGTTTAAAGAACAAAAAGCACTGTATTTTGTCATTTAATATTCATCATTGTTAGAATAGCACCATAGCAAAACTCCCAAGGAGCTAAATAAATATAAAAATTGCAAAAAACCTAAAAATACCCATATGACAACTCTGTTTCAAAGAGGAGGAGTTGCAGACCAGTTCAGTCTATAACACTGCAGTTGTGAACATGAGCTCAGTGGGGTCTGCCTTGTAAACTGAAAAAAACTTCTGAACAGTGAACACAATTCTACCTTCATCTAATCACATGAATTCAACCCCAAGCAAATCAATGTGGGATTTCAGCAAACCTGGAGCTGAAAGAGTGTGTTATCTGGTGGGTTTGACTAACAGTAATCTTCTTGTAGATGTACTCCCATTATAGTTGGGTCTAACTTCGTTAAGTTACACATTACATATATTCTTAACAACTCTGTTAACAACTGCATCCCCTGGCAGATGTAAATGCTTTGTGAAATAACAAATGATGCCTTGCAAAAGTTAATAAGAACATTAACAAATTTTGTGTGAAATGGCAGTAAGGCATTAATATTAGGCACTCTGCAGTATGGTCAGTTAAACCATCTAGCTACAAATTCTCTCCAGCCCATAGCTAGTTCCATTTCCTATGATGCAGGAGACAATGGTCTTATTCACAATTCAGTCTGAAAGAGCAAAATAGTCATGTAATTTATCTAAACCATAAATGGAATGGTGACTTAACCATGGTTCAAGACCAATTTAGTGCTAGTCGTGCTAAATCTAACTACCAAATCCCTCACTGTATGTACAACACCCAGCTAAAGCAACATTGGCATATTTTTGGAAGCACAAAACTCAGTCGGAAAATACATATTACTCCTAAATAATCCAGTAACCTATGGTTTAGGTATGAATGACCAGTAAAACATGTGAGATCTCTTTGCATACTCCTTGTTTAAAACCTTGGCACAGTTCCCTCGAGTGGATTTTGCCCTAGGCATATTGCCATGATATTCTTTGATCATTGGCATGTCTGTAACTATTAAGGGGAGGGGGGGGATGTTGCTGACGGTTTAATTTTTAAACAGGAGATAACATCAATTTCATATTAGATCTCATGTAAATTACAAAATTAAAGTTTTTCATCCTTAATTACTCCAGCATTATAAGGCAACGAGTGCAAGACGACTATTTTAAGGTACACTAACAAAATGGTACTTTTTAAGCAATCCTACACTGCTAACTTCTTGAATCGCTAATTAGACACTGCCACTTGACCACTTGCTTTGTAGGATGCCTCTCCGTATAACATCCCTCTTAAAGCAGGGCCAGCCAAAGATCCAATTTGAAAATGCCTTCATATTGCCTGAGTACAGGTTCTGACCAAGAGCATTTTAATTGAAAATGCTTCACCTTGGTTTTCTCTTTAAAATCCTTTTTTTCTGGGTGTGGCATGCTGGACACAACAACCCCTGTAGCACTGTATAGTAGCCCAGCATTTGTTCCTTAGGCCATATTACTTTACCTTGAGGTGTAAAAGAAATCTATTTTTTCCCCTTCTCTTGGTGCTTTCCTTCGCTTCCAATCCTAGGCTCTGTATTCCACCATGTGCTGCAGCCGCTCCAGTTCCAGTGGATTTTGAGTATGAACGTGTCAGCAAAGGAAAAGCCCACTTGGAAACGTGCCCATGAATGAGTTGGTTACAATACCAAAGGGCAAGTCCCTGGCCCTGCCAGATGATCAAAGATAGTGGAAAGCTGGACCTGCTCACTCTCTCTCTTTAAGTCTCTCACTGTCTCTGTCTCTCTTTCTCTCTGTCTCACTATGTCTCTTTGTATGTCTCAATCTGTCTCTCTGCCTGCCTCTCACTCACTCTTTCTCTCTGTCTCACCCTCTGTCTTCCTCTATCTCTTTGTCTCTCTCTCACACCTCCTCTCTGTCTGTCTGTCCGTCTCTCTCAAGAGCCCAGCTCTCCGGAGCAGAGGACCGGGGGTACAAAAGAGGCGTGGTGGGACTCGAAACTCTTGCGTCGCCGCCTGCCTGTCCTCCCCCTGCTCCCGGCACCTCGCGGGCCGGGCCCGGCTCCTGCGGCGGACCCGCTCCTCGCAGCGGATCTCCCCGGCGCAGCCAGACCCCGCCGCGAGGTCCGTGCCCGCCCAGGAGGAGAGGACCCTGCGGGCGGCGACAGAGGAGGGGAAAGGAACGAGATCCTACCTCCGGAGGGACGTGCTAGGAAGGCAGCCGCGACAGCACGAGCGATCTTCTCTCGGGGTCCCGAGCAAGAGGCAGCTCAAGGGAGCGGGCTGGGGGGTGGGAGCTTTGCCTGGAAAGCGCGCTGCTGCCCGCTCTGCACAGGGCAGGCTTGGAGAGCGTGCATGACTTCTCACCGGCGGGGGGTCCTGTGCATCTGGCCGGAGGACGAGCGGCGCCGTTTGGCTCCCCACCAGCTGAAGGGGGGCTCAGGAAAAGACCTGACCCTTCAGAGGAATGTGAGCGCGGGGAGCGGGCACTTACACGCTGGCACTAGTGGGCTGCTGGGCTCATCCTCCCTCCGGGCTCGGCCGCCGCCGCCGCCCCCGCCCAGCCGGGCCCCGGCGCACAGGAATGCCGGGTGGCGCGGGGCGGGGGCCGCCGCCTGCTCCCCTCCCGCCCCGACACGTGCCCCGGACACCTCCCGGGACACGCGCGCACACGCCGGTGCCACCACCACCACACGCTGCCCCAGGGGGGCACCTGCTCCAGAAACACACACACACACACACTTGTGCCACCAGCGCACGCTGCCCCAGGGAGATGCATCCCCCCTGGACACACACCAACACTACGCACTGCCCCAGGGCCACACACACCAGCGTCACACACGGCCCCGGGGGGGGGGGGGGGACATCTCCCGGGAGACACGCTGCATGCGGCCCCCGTTGTCATACACTGCCCCAGGGGGTCATATCCCCCAGGACACACGCACCAGTGCCACCACTGCACGCGGCCCCACGGACACACCTGCTCCAGCTCCCTGCATGCACACGTCACCACCACACAGCCCTAGGAACACTCCTGCTCCACACACACACACGTGTGCCACCATCACACACTGCGCCAGAGAGATGCATTCCCCCCCCCCCCCCCCCGCATGCACACGAACACTAAACACTGCCCCAGCGGGACACATCTCCCGGGACACACACACACACCAGTGCCACCACTGCACATGACTCCCACATCATCACACACTGGCCCAGGGGGACACATCCCTCAGGACGTTGACACACACACCAGTGCCACCACCTCACACAACCCCAGGACACACCTGCTCCAGATATGTGCATGCACACATGACCACCACACAGCCCTAGAGACACACTTGCTCCAGGTACACACACATACACACATTAGTGCCAGCACCACACACTGTGCCAGGGAGACACATCCCTCTGGGACACACACCAACACTACACACTGCCCCAGGGATATACATGTTCCAGACACACCATCATCACACCATGCTGCTTCAGAAACACACACACTACCACCACCATACGCTGCCCCAGAGGCACACCTGCTCCAGACACACACACACACACACACACACACCGCTGCCACCATTACATAGTGCCCAGGGACATACACTCCCACCCTGGACATACACACACATACATATACCACTACTACAAACTCTCCCAGGGATACACGAGCTCCAGGCACACCATCATCACACACTGTCTCAAGGACACACTTCTCCAGGGATACATACACACATATATCCCACCACCACACACAGCCCCAGGAACACACCTGCTCCAGATACACCCATGCACCACTGTCACCACCACACACTGCCACTACCACACATACGTGTGTTCCAGACACACCATCATCACACACTGTCCCAGAGACACACACACCACCACCATTACCACCACACTGTCCCAGTCACACACTTGCACATCATCATCATCACACTGCCCCAGGGACACACATCCCCCAGACACAGACACCACCACATACTGCCTGAGAAACAGATGTGCTCCACACACACACCATCACCACTGCATACTGCTCCAAGCACACACACACACACACACACACACACACACACATCATCCACAGCCCCAAGGACACATGTCCTCTGAGGACAGACACCACTGCCACCATCACACGCTGCCCCAGGGACACACACATACTACCACCACAACACACTGCCCCTGGGACATAACACCCTGGAACAAATGCTGTATTGGAGAGACTCCCACTGCCCCAGAGCCCTACACACGCCCCTAGGACAAACATCACCACACACAACTCCATGAGCGCACATCACAGTGGACAGACAGGCACACCAAGGACAACCACTACTCACACAGCACACAGCTGCTGAACATACCCTACAATACTACCCAGGGGAGCATGTAGCCTTGGGAAATGCACCGCAGCACTCTTCTGCGATTATACCCTATGATGTGGGAACACAACCCCAAGAAATACTTCCCACCTCAGAGAAAAAACAAATATCAGGCACTGCCCCAGAGACATCCTTTTACTGCACCAATGCTCCAGGGGCACATACTAGTGATCTGTAGGACAGTAGTTTGCAATGTTTTGGTGATGACACTAAGTTGTTTTGAGTAATTAAAAACTAGGCGTGATTGTAAGACTGCAGTTGGTTGTGAAAACACTGAGTGCTGATGGTATGCGGAACCCAGAGAAATGCAAGGTCACAAAAGTAGTCTGAAATTTTCACATCTGCCAACTGACTTTTGACATGCAGAAGTATCAGTGGGGAAAAAAGATATGACATAATGTTTGGCCTAAAAAGCTATATGCATGCAACAGCCATTATAAAAGTAAGCAGATTTTTTTGGTGCGTTAAAAACAAAAGATCCCTTTAATTATATATTTAACCATATAGTGCAGAAACAAAGACAAGAATACCCAGTTACCTGTGGGGGCACATTTCTCACAAGACAATCACTTCTTCTCCAATCTCTCAGTTGTAATCCTCAAAGGGAACTTACAAAACACTTTTCGTAGACAAGCCTACAAACTCCACTTCATAAATCTACTGGATACTAAAAATCATTGACTCAATATAGACATTGGATTTATGACACATTACAACCTGCCTCGCATCTGATTCACCAGGTACCTGCCTGACCTGACCTCTTACATTCTTCTTGTCCCACACCTTTTCTCCCCTCCCCTCCCCTCCCCTCCCCTCCCTTATTTTTCTGCCCTTTGTCTTCCTGATTTCCAACCATTTCCTTTTTTATTGAGAGCCTCTTTTTTACCTTGTATTAGTAGTGTTTCCCTTCAGCCTTTTTTCCCTGCCCTCCCCCCTCCCTTCCCTGCTTTACCTTTTGTTTTTCTAATTTTTACCTATTTATATTTTCACTGACATCCTGTCACACTTTTAGCTTCTCTCATTCCTGTTTTCCTGATCCCCAGCTATTTCCTTTTCCACAGACAGACTCTTTTTAACCTTGTATTCTATTACTGTAATGTTTCCCTTTGGTCTTCCCTGCACCTGCTTTCTTCCCCCTCCTTTCCTTGCTTTACCCTTTTGTCTTTCAAATTTCTACCAATTTACATTCTCGCTGGCATCCTGCCACACTTTTAGCTTCTCTCATTCCTTGGCTTCTCAGACCAGCAGAGACTCCCTATGCCTGAAGAAGGGTGATTGTGCCTGAAAGCTTGCCAAGAACTTTTCCCCAACTACTCAGTTGGTCTAATAAAAGATATCACATCTACTCAAAGAACCTTGCCTGCCTATGTCCTAATACCAACATGGCTGCAACTAAAAACCCATGACCAATGTCAAACACCTCATGTTAAAACATAAAAGCTTGCTTCCATGTGGTGCTGAAGAGGGGCACAGTAACAAGTGAAAATTAGGTAGTTCAGAATAGCCCTTGTCCACATGACCAGCTATAGTCATACTGTAGTCCAAAATCAATTTTCCCTATTAAAAGAATTCAACGCTTTGAGAGGATCTCATGGTGCTTTGTCTCACTGCTGAGTAGGGTGGCCATCATAGAGGACAGTACGGTCATTATCTGTCCTCTATTGATACAAAACCCGACACCTTTATGCCCTCTAGTTTTCTCTTGAAAAGAAAAATAGAGGGCATAAAGGCGTTGAGTTTCGTGTCAATAGAGAACAGAGGACAGAGTAGCAGAAAACCAGAATGCCATCTATGATGGCCACCCCACTGCTGGGCCATCGTCAGGATAAAGTTTTTCTCACAGCACATTGTGGAGGGGACTGAAATGCTGGGACTTGAGGTCAAATTCACAAATTTCCATGATTTGTCTCCCATTATAAGCACAAACCATCTCTTTTTGGCTAGATAACATTGAGTAGCACAACTACACAGAGGCTTATGGAGATATATTTGTCAATTTGCCACTGGGTGGCATCACCTTTGCAAGTCTGCCACTGAATAAGCAAGCAGCTTTTCAGCCAGCAGTTTTGGAATTAGCTGCTGTACCAGGAAGAGGGGGCAAAGACAACATCAACTTATAGGGAAACTTTCTTGGGTCAATTTCAATCAGTACAGAACCATTTCTGGGCTTGGCGGGGGGTGGGGAGGGGAAGCACTAGTTGGTGACTAGTACTTTTGCTGCAGGTCTTGGATGATCAAAGGTGGCTACAGAATTTCAGGATGGCAAGTCAGTTTTTAGGAGATCTGTATAGAGCTGCTGCAGCAACAAATCAAGAGATTTCCCTTGTGCATGCAGAAATATTGGCTATTGTTTCATAGTTTCATAGTTGGTCGGGTCAGAAGGGACCCGAGCAGATAATCAAGTCCAACCCCCTGCCACGGCAGGAAAAAGTACTGGGGTCAAACAACCCCAGCAAGGTGTTCATCTAACCTCCTCTTAAAGACCCCCGGGGTAGGAGCCAGCGCCACTTTGCTTGGAAGTTGGTTCCAGATCCTAGCCGCCCTGACTGTGAAGTAGCGCCTCCTGATGTCTAGTCTGAATCTACCCTCTGCCAGCTTGTGACCATTATTTCTAGTCACTCCTGGGAGTGCTCGGGGGAACAGGGACTCCCCCAGTGCCTGCTGGTCCCCTCTGACTAGTTTGTAACAGGCCACTAGATCCCCCCTCAGCTTTTTCTTGTGGAGGCTGAACAGGTTCAGGTCCCTCAGCCTTTCCTCGTAGGGCCTGCCCTGCTGCCCCCCGATCATGCAGGTGGCCCCCCTCTCGACCCTCTCAATGCTGTCCACATCTCTCCTGAAGTGCAGCGCCCAGAACTGGATGCAGTACTCCAACTGCAGCCTGACCAGTGCTGCATAGAGTGGGAGGATCACCTCCTTGGACCTGCTCGAGATGCATCTGTGGATGCATGACAAGGTGTGGTCGACCCATGTTCATTTTGGCATCAATAATGATTCCAAGATCCTTTTCTGCCTCTACACTGACAAGAAGGGAGTTCCCCAGCCTGTAGGTATGCTGCTGGTTCTTCCTCCCCAGGTGCAGCACCTTGCACTTGTCAGTGTTGAAACCCATCCTGTTCTCATCTGCCCACCCCTGTAACCTGTATAGGTCTGATTGTAGCCTATTCCTCCCTTCTAGCGTGCCCACGTCCCCCCACATCTTATTGTCATTGGCAAATTTGAATAGGGTGCTTTTTACCCCCTCGTCCAAGTCACTGATGAAGGTGTTGAACAGTGCGGGTCTGAGGACCGAGCCCTGGGGGACCCCACTTTCGACCTGGAGGGATGCGGGCAATGACCCATCCACCACCACTGGATGCAGCCCTCCAGCCAGTTAGCGACCCATTTGACTGTGTAGGTGTCAATGCCACAGTCCCTTAGTTTTTTTAATGAGAATGGGGTGAGAGACAGTGTCAAAGGCCTTCCTGAAGTCCAGAAATACTACGTCCACTGCTACCCCTGCATCTAAGGCTTTTGTGACCTGGTCATAGAAGGTCACCAGGTTGGTCTGACAGGACCTGCCTCTAATGAACCCATGTTGGGTGCCCCTAAGCATAACCTCCCCTGCTGGCCCCTCGTGGACATGCGCCAGGATAATTCTCTCAAAAAGCTTACCCAGGATCGAGGTAAGACTAACTGGCCTATAGTTCCCCAGGTCCTCCTTCCTCCCTTTTTTGAAAATGGGAACCACATTGGCCCTTTTCCATGACCTCTGCTAATTCCCTCAGCACTCGGGTGGAGATCGTCAGGACCAGCTGATTTAAATACATCCAGTCCCTCCAGAAGTTCCCTGACTAGATCCTCACTGACCCTAGGCCTGGGCGTGCCTCCCCCAGGGCCTGATGGGGTCCTGGTGGATGGGCTGATCTGGTCCCTGCTCACGAAAATGAAGGCAAAGAAATTGTTAAATAGGTTAGCCTTGTCATCTGGTGTCATTTGGTAACTCATCATTCCTGCTTGCTATTGGCCACTAACCAAATTGGGGTGAGCAGATCAATTGATAGAGCTCTTGTGTTATAGGTATGTGCTGCCATTAAGATGATACCTCCAGTGAAGGTTATAAGGCAGGGGTGGGCAATTGTTTCCAGCTTTTGTGGAGACAGTAAATGGAACGTGCACCTCACTTCTTGTCAGGTATCTGTAGTCATTAATAGAAAGGGGTATTTTCCCAGTGTGTCCCATGTCTTGTTTGATCACTATGGCAGGTTGGTGTTGGGTATCTTGGAAACTTGCATGATGCTAGAATCTTTATAAAATTAAAATCATTTAACAAAAAAAAGATATTACTTCCCAGTGCAAATGTGGTGTTGACATTCCCCTGGTAATTCTGGGAGACCCAATTTATACTCTATTTTCCTGGCTGATGAAGCCTTTTTCTGGAAACTTGGATCCTAGAAAAGGAAAAATTTAACCTTTCCCTAAGCAGCTGCAGGATGACAGTAGTGTTTTGCAAAGTATTTGTGAGAACAAGGGAGAGAGCCTCATCAAGGTTTGGCAGGTCTGCCAAAGGACTGGGCCCAGTGCTATGATCAACACGACAGTATTTTACAAGCACATGGTTTGGGATGCCTTCTGTATATTGGTGATAAGGGATGATTATTGTATTAGTTTAGCTGTTTTATTAAACTTGTGGTTACAGTGTGGTCTTTATGCTATGTATAACATTTCATAAATATTGCTACAAAATTTCCAGTACTGCAAACTATAAGAAATGCTGTTGGACATGGGGACAGAATGTTTCATGAAATAAAGCATGAATCCTTCAAGCAGTCTCATGAAATATTTCATAAAACAGTGCATGAGTATTTTTAAAGTCAGATTTTTGAATGTTTTCCTTGCTTTGTATATTATTGTATGGATGTGTCAATAAATATTTTATGGGAATGTCAGGGAATATTTCATGAAGTATTCTATGAATATTCATGGCAAATTTAATGAATTTTTTAGGCTGGCAACTTCATTTTTATGTTTGGAAAGTGTTTTGTGGCACTTTTGTTTCAAAACATCCATAAAATGTTATAAACCACATTTTAACAGACCCAAAATGTATTTAAAAAAAAAAATGTCTAATGCCAAAATTGTGTATACAGCTTTGTAAAAAAAGTACAAATAACTGAACCAACAACAACACAACAAATTCCAGAAGCTTAAATAAATAAGCAAGCTTATCCACAAAATTCAAAAGCATACATTTGCAAATGTGTTACACATGGTTGGCCTTTACAACTTAGAAACATTTGTAGCTTTGGACTTTTTGCATGGTCACTATCCTGGTAACTGCACATTGAAACACTGTGCTAGAAAGCTACTAGTTAGGATTCAAAGTACAAAAATTGGCTCCGAGAAGCTGCTGTTTACCCTGCCTTGAACTAGAGCTGGACTCTGTGCCCATGGTGTGAACTGCCATTTCAGTATGCAGCATTCTCCAGGGGCTGTAATTCAGGAATTGCTTCAGAGTTTTGTGTTTCTGAAAAGAAAGACCCCTCCCATTGGATCTTTCAAGAAAAGCATTTTCCTCATCTCTAGGAGCTGTCATTGCACTTTTCCTATAGTCCCCCAAGTTATGGCAAAGTTATGCTTGGTTGACACCCAATGTTTCTCTTTTCATTCCAGACCTGCCTGGCTTCACTTCTTGGAGGCTCTGGGGGGTTGACCAAATATCTACTTTGTCTTCCTCTTCTGCTCCTGCAGATGTGCCAGGATTTGGGTGTTTGGGAAGGGACCTTTCCTTAAGGGTCTTCTCAGTTCAGGGACTGTAAAAGGTGGGGGAAAGTAACCAGCAGTTATTTGCTCCATTTCTGCAAAAGCAAAGAGAAAATAATTTTCCCTTCAGGTTTGAGATGCTGCTCCCTATGGCCCCTTTCTGTAATAGGTGACCATAGAGATGGTATGCATTTTTCCACTTAACACCTCCTATGCCTTGAAACCCTAATGCAATAAGCTCCTTGCATACTTTCCTGGGATATCTGAATACTAAGCGAGTAGAGCTTTGTTGCTGATCCTGAATATGAGGCCTCTGAAAGACTTGATGGGTTGCATTGCAGGAAATAGAAGATGTTTTAGGGGACAGCTTAATAACTGTACGTGCCCCTTCTGCAGGTAGATCAGCAACACACCTTGCAGTGTTAGGATTGTCTGGCCAGGAAGCAGAGAAGGTGCAAAGAAAACCAGCAAGAGATTCAAGGATATTATTGCCCAGAATTGTTCTCCAATGAAATGCTGTAGGATTAAAGATCATAGCTATCCATGCTGGAAAATATGACAGGTTCACTTGTGTGCACTACCTCTGCCTTAAATTCTATTTTGTTCCCCTAGCATTGATGCATGAAGTACAGTGTAAAATAAATAGTTTTGAAGTGACTGTTTGAATAGTAGAGGTTTACTAGTCTCAGCCTCATGCTTCAGAGGGGTCTCACTATCTCTGTACATTTTCACATATATCAAAGTGCAGGCTACAAAATGTTCCGCCAAGAGAGTTTGCCTGCTGTTGATGCTATGCTTTGTAGTAGATTAAATGCTTCATAAAAATGCTATTAAGTGTACCTGCTAGGTTGTTCTGATAAAATTATGTGGAATACACCTTATGCTGGGGCTTGAGACAAGCATACTTCACAAAAGGCTATGGAGCCCATAACTTCAAGTAAAATGTTGACCAACCAAACTGTGAGACAAACTAATTTGGAGGATGTCCAGGTTCCAATCCTCCAACTAATTTGGAGAATGTCCAATATGTTCAATAAACACATTTTATGTTGTAAGATTTTATTATTTGCATGGGTGTTGCTAGATATGGGAAGAGAAGGATGGTGTATCCTTGTGAACCAGTGCATTGTTGCATGCCATCTTAGATATGTGCAGAGAAACTTGTGGTAGTTGGTGGGGAAAAGGGCATATGGAAAAACTAGAAAGAAAAAGGGACTGGTGGTGCCAGCCTAGCCAAAAACAGGGACTTTGTAAACAAGCATATCAACACTCTGTATGAACTGGTCCCTCCTCCTTGTTGTCAGACTTGGCTATTTTCAAGCTGCAGAAATGTGGCTAAAGCAGAAGGCCCCAAAGCCTATTTCTGAGTGGCCACAGGATGATCCTCTGAAACTATCCTAATCAGCAAAGTAACTAAAGATGGAAAAACTAGTTTGGAAAGGATAAAAACCAGTAAATCTCCATCCATTTTTAGAACCAAACTTTTCAGTAACATTAGGAGCATCTACACATGCACTTGACTTGCAGAGTTGACTAATTGGCTCCACAGTAAAGTGTCACCATCTACACATGTGCTGGTGTTAGCGTGTAGGAAACTAATTAACTTAGCTGTAAGATAGTACTATCAGGGACAGTACTATTTTATGGCAAAGTCATTAAGCGTGATCAAACACATGTTTAGACTGTGACTGCCAGGCACAAATTGTGCTTGTTTACCCAGCCAGTCCCTCTGCTGTCCGACACTGCCACCCAGACCCCAGGGCTGACCCTCCCTGACCCCTGCCAGCCCAGGGCTTCTCTGCCCCAGCTCAAATTGCTGGAGTCCCAGGCACATATGCTGTACCGAGAAGCAGTTAACTCCAGTTTGAACTGCTCTGGAGTTTATTTTTGCTGCACATTAATAGCATAAGTAGATGCACCCACTGAAATTGTCATATAACGCTACTTCTGCACACGTTTTCCAGTTTGTCAGAAGAAAGATTTGAAATAGTGCAAGAAAAGTTGAATTCAAGGTATTTCCAGCAATGTTCTACTAAGAGAAACACTGGAAACCACATGAGGTTGCCCTTCTAAGGCAATTTTTAATCTAATTTTGTGGACTGGAGATGTTAGGAAAGTTTAGCAAAGCTTTGAAGCACTATCTAAATATTCTGATGCTTATCTGACCCAGAACCAAACTGAACATTATAAAGTTAATTCATGACCTTTAAAACCCTCCCAAAAGGATCACAAAGAAGAGGTAATAATTGCATATTACTTGCATTTGGTTAGTTTTTACCCCGTCATAAAAATAAATTATCATTCTGCTGTAAAATGCAAATTAAATGCCAAACACTGGCACAGTAAACATTTAAAAAAAATGGTCAAGGAGCAATAAAACGTTGTAACTTGCAGTGCTGTAGGCTGAAGGCAAAAGAAGCAGACATGCCTGCATCATGTCCAGCCAAATAAATCTCTCAGAAAAATTTAGATGACTATGAAAACATTTTTTTGGTCTATGCTACCATATTTCTGATTTTATATATAAAAAATTTATTAAAGCTCTTCTGATGTTAGGGGCAAGAACACTAAAGCATGTAAGAATGATACTGCACTGTTCTGGATAACTACACTAAAAGTGTGTAGTTTTTCATAACATGTGAGAAAAGAAGTTCTGTGGTCAACAACCCTTTTCATAGATTATAACCAAATGCTTATGTTAAAATAATATTCAATTGCAAAATCAAGCACTCTAAAGCTGGGAAATAAGATTTTTCTAGTAATAAGATTTAGCTTGTGCAAAATTAAACTACTACTTGTTATGCATATGAATTATGAAACAGACTTTAATTATGCGATCAAACAGTATTTCCCCTCTTAATACTTTTACTCAGTCAGTGAATGTGCATGTATTTACCTTTTTTTTCTTCCCCTTGACTGTGTGGTCACACATCTGTGCAGCCAATTAATTTTCTCCAAAATAATCTTTTGCTAATTCTGAGTGCTAATCAAAATTTATTCTCAAAGGGAAGTTGTGAAAATAAATGTTGTCATCCTCATTTTACAGAGGAAGTGAGGCACAGAGACTGAGGCCCAAACTGTAAAAGTGTGTATTAATTTTGGATGCCTGATCTAAGATTTCTAAGGACTTGATTTTCAATTATACTTAGCATTTTTGGACGTTTATACATGTGCTCCAGGAGTGTGTGGGGGAGGAGTAGGGGGGTGGGAGACACTTTAATTAGAGAGGCTCTGAGTCCTGCTCTAATTAAAGTAACTGGATTGTTGTATATGTCAGCATTCCCGTGGTTAAAAATGGTGGCGGGGCTAAAGCGCTCCTGCCACCATTTTTAAGCACAGGGATGCTGGAGTTGATTCATCGATTAATTGAGTCTTCTGGGTGAGTCTGCCGGGTGCTTTAATTACAGCGGCTCTCAGAGAACCTCCCACCCACTCCTGCATTAATCAAGTCTGCTGGAGCGTGGTATTTACTGCACTCATGAGCGACTGGTGCCTCCTGAATCTGAGGGGACACCCACAGAAGCTGCTGACTGCAGCAACCCTGTCAGAGGGGGCACCAGCCCTGCCGATACCATCAGTGTTGGCTGATGGAGGGGGCACATGCACCCCCATGCACCCCCTACCAGTCATCTATGACTGTGCTCCAGCAGACTCCAGTGTCTTAGGTATCAGTGTCCCCCCACTTAAAAATGGCTTCAAGGGTGCTAATCAAATCCTAATTACAGTGCATCCCAGCAGCCTTGCTGCTCATGTATAGGAGCACTTTAAGTTTGCATGGATAAGTTTAATTTTCATGTGTGCTAACTTGCAAGTTCTGAAATTACCAGCCACAATGTTTTTTAATATAATTTTAAAATACAGCTTCCTCAACTGGGAAGTCAGCAATCCTGTTGTGTCTAGTATGTTGTCTTGAGTCATCAGCAGGAGTTGAATCTTGAGGTGTGTGCAGCAGCTGTCTACCACTGAGTTAAACAAGTAATTGGTAACTATAGGTTGTTATGGTTCAGCACTAGATAGGTGGGGGCACGGGTTGAGTTAGACACATTTTGTCAGTATGCTTCACAACTGTTTGTCTGCAGAAGAAGAAGAATGTGGAGACTCAGGACTCTTAGGTTTAATTTTAGGTTCTAGAAGCAAATGTGCATTCATGATTTCAGACCCTTCCACCAAAAGCTCTCAAGCCTGACTCTCCCTAAGTCATCTCCTGTCCCCCACCACTCACTTTCTGTTCCCATCCTTCTCCCTTCACCTACTCTCTTCTCTCATATTAGCTCCTAAATCCAACTGCTGTTCTCCTATCTAATTCCTCTGTGCTCTGATTTTGCCCTCATCCCAATCTATACAAAATTTTTATACAAACATTTTTAAAATGCTAAAATTAGAGGTGTCACTGAATGTTTTTTAAAAAGGTATTTTCATACTGAGTCGTGTAAAGTAGACACAGAACATATTTCAAAGTCTTGGAAAGGCTCAACTGATTTCCAGATTTCAGACACAGATTAGCATGAAATTTCATCCAGATTTTAATTATTAAAAAAGTTTTGATAAATAAGAAAAGTTATATTGGTTTCTACAAAAATAATCCATCATAGTGAATGGATTAAATATCTACTATGCTGAACCACAGCCTTGCATATTGCATTTTTATACTACTGCAATAAAATAATAAATAATAAAGATGATACTAATTAGCACACTCCTACAGATATACTATCTTAATGTACTAAAGCATATTTTTTAAAGAGGCCCAGATGTTTATAATTTGATATGTATTGTATTGAAGGGATAATATATTAATAATAAACAACAGATGGATATGCCAAGGGGAGATAAAGAGAAAATAAAAGGTAGTAATTATTTAAACAAGTTTTACAGTTGACATCTGTTTATGGGTACATGTAAATACTTTGATTAAAAAATCTTATCAGAATGCACATTTTTGAGCAATAGGATAATAATTAATATTTAATGTATTCTAATATTAACAGGGTGTATCTACACATGTGCTTTATTGTGGAGTAAACTTAACTAGCTCTGCAGTAAAGTGTTACCATCTACATGTGAGCAGGTAAACTAAGTCTGCCAAAATGCACATGTGGATGGTGACCGTGGGTATAAATTGCACCCAGTCAACCCAGCCAGCCAGGGACCTTCTCTGCCCCAGCTTAAATTGTTGCTGTCCTGGGTGTAGGTGCTGTGCCCGGGAGCATTTGACCCTGGCTTGAACTGCTCCAGAATTTATTGTCACATTAATTGTATGTGTAGATGCACATACAGCTGCTTAACTTAAGAAAAGGTATTGTTTTCACATTTGTTGGGTCCTACAGCTTTTTGACAATGCACTTTAATATGACTCTGAACTCTCTGGAGCATGGACTGTGCTATATGCAGGACCCCCCAGTACATGCGAACTCCCATTTGCATTGGATCTACTGGGCATTACCAGGTTGTAATGATGACTATTGGCTCTTTAAGCAAGAGCCTTCAGGGAAGGGACGAGCATGAGGCCATAGAGCTTCATGTATTTCCCAACCAAATGCAGCAAGACAGAAAAGAGGACACAGGAAAATGGTCTTCAGGAAGCCATGTGGTCTTAGGGGAAAGAAATGACTGTTTCTTCAAAGGCCTATAGTGAAGAGACAAGTAGGGCAGAGTGGGGCAAAGCATCCTTCTATCTCAGTTCAACAAATCAAGACAAAATCCTGCAAGGTTCACAGAGAAGATCAGAACAAAAGGCTCCCATCTCTATTTTCATTGTAGAGAGGAAAAGAAATGGAAATGTCAGTGGAACTGCAAACCCTGCAGCAAACCCTGCAACAGGGTTCTGCATGAATCATGCACCTTTTAGGCATATGCAAACAAACACACAAAATCTGCCACCTACACATAAGACCAGTAAGTGAACATATCATTTTATCACCACATGCACACATTAGGGCTGTGTGAAATTTCAGCAGCCATTTCATTTTGGAGGTGTTTCAGCCCGTTTCAGTGCCGGAAACACTGCATCCAAAATGAAATGGAAGGCTCTAAAACATCTCCGAAATGAAATGAAACCATCCAAAACGTTCGTAAAAATTCAGTTTCAGAGCTAGGCTTGCAGGGAAACAGAAACTCAGAAGAGGAAGGGGGAAGGGTGAGGGGGTGGATTGCTCCAAAATTGACATCTGTAGCTGACCAGTGTCTGCCACCTGTCCCTGAGGTCCCTTCCAATCCCAGTGCTCTGGGCGAGGGGCAGAGAAACAGCATATAAGGCTCTGTGTGAAGCCTTTCTGTCCCTTTTGTGAGCTGTCTCTTTTGGAAGCAACAGTGTGTGAAAGGTACTGTGGCTGGTTGCAGTGACTGGCTTCCTAGTTAGTCTCCTGCTAGTCTCTCTTTTTGGAAGGGATTGGATACACCTTTTGAATATATTACAGATACAAGATAAATTAAGCACATAGAGGAAGATATAGTAAAGACATAAATATAGTAAAATAAACAGATAGAAGATATAGTAAACACATAGAAGATATAATACACACAAATGCATGCACTCACATGCGCACACACACACACACATTTTCCAGCACAGCAAACATTATGAATCATTCTGGGAAGGAGGGGGCCAGGTATTCTGGCAGGGGAGTGAGAGGGGGCAGAGGGAGAGCTGTAAGTTCCACCCCCTCCAAACTTAGATGCACCCTCTTCCCTAGCAGGCATGAGGCTTTTGCTACTAGTGGCAGTAAGAAGATGGGAGCAGTGTCTGCATCTGCCCCATCTCCACTGACACCAGCAATAATAATAATCCCCAGCACCACCAGCATGACAAGCACCAGCATGACAGCCTCCTCCACCCCAATTTCAGTTCCCAGAGTACCTCCCAGTACCAGAGGAGGAGCTGGATCTGGAACCATGGGAGCTCAGTGCCATAGCCAGGGAAATTTTGGGGAAGGAGGGGGAATCTGAGTTTGTGCTCAGCACCTCTAAAAGTTCCCCTTGAGCCAGGTCTCTTTCCCTGGAAGGCACTGCAGAGGAGGTTGTGGGGGCAGGTGGCTCAGCTTCCCCTGTTGTTGTGCCTCTGCCTGCTGAGGAGGGGGATAAGTCAGGATCCCCACCTGCACCCCAGAAGTGAGGGGGTAATGTGGGGTCATTCTGAGGTGGCAGATGATCCCAACTATGCTATCTGCCTGCAGTGCCAATGCAAGACCAGCTGGGCAAGGATGAGAAACACTTCAGCACCATGAAGATGCTGATGCATATCAGGAGGCAGCACCCCCTTGCTGCTCCCCAGCCTGGCACCAGTAGGAGCATGCCCAAAAGGAAATCCCCCTCTCTACAAAACCGCCATCAGCAGAGGCAGGTCACCCTGGAACAGTGGGGGAAAGGCAGAGGGAAAGGGGGATGCATCCCCAAGGTGAGTGAGGTCACCCAGAGCATTGGGGAGATGCTTGCTCTGGATGGCAGCCCTTCTTCTTTGGTGAGTGACCAGGGTTCAGGCAGCTTATGGTGCTCATGGCCCCATCGTACCAAGTGCCCACACGCACCACCTTCAGCAGGATGGTGGTGCCCTTCCTGTATGAGGCATGCAGGGAGTACTTGAGGGAGGAGCTGCACAAAGCAGGTCCATAGGTGGCCTTACACTTCACTTTGGACATCTGGAGCAGCCGGGGTGGACATCATGCCTACCTCTCCCTCACAGGGCACTGGTGTGATCAGTCAGGCCGTTGGTGTGCTCTCCTTTAAGCAGAGGTGATGGATGAGTCCCACACAGCAACAGAGATCATGGGAGCCATGAACTGCATGGTGTAGGCACGGCTCATTGGGTAGTGCAAGCTCACTCGTGGGTTCATGGTCACTGCCAATGGGGCCAATATGGTCAAGGCAGTCCATGATGCCAACTTTGTTGACATCCGTTGTGTGGCACACAAGTTCCACCTCATAGTCAGGGATACTTTGGAGGGGGACAGGGCTGCTGGTGAGGGCGCCATCACAACCAGCCAGCTCATTTCAAAATGCAGGAAGGTGGCAGGCTACTTCCACTGGAGCATCAAGGGGGGCAAGATGCTATGGGACAAACAGGCAGAGCTGAGCATCCTGCAGCACAAAATCATGCAGGATATGGAAACTCAGTGGAACTCCACCTCCCTGATGCTCAAAAGGCTGGTCAAGCAACAGAAGGTCATCCATGAGATGGCCTTACTCAGGGAGATTGGAATCAGACATGCAGGTACTGGTGAGGCGACTGAAGGAGGGCTTCAAGAAATGGCTGAATGCATTGTGGTCCAGTACGGTGCACATGCTGGTGGCCATGTGCCACCCAAGGGTGAACGGGAGTGTGTGCAGCAGCAAAACCCTGGATCACTGGACAGAGGTGCTGGTGAACAGGGTCAGGGAGGCAGAAGGGCAGAGGCAGGGGGACATGGAAGAGGAAGATCCACTGTCCCATGCCAGTACTCCACTCACCAACTAATCTCTTCCACCACAGATGCTGTCAATGTGGGCCAAGGGCATAGCTTCCATGTTGGGGTCCAGAGGCACCAGGACCCAGCATCAGGCAGGTAGCACTGAGGCCTTGGTGCCTATCTATCTCACTGAAGATGTGGAACCACTACTCTGTGGCCCCTTGGCCTACTGTGCAGCCGCAGCCAGATGTGGCCTGGCCACAGTTGCCTAGGAACACCGGTCCTGTCCACCAACCAGTGTTCTGAGCGAGAGGGTGTTCAGCATTGCTGGGTACGTTGTGACACCCCACTGCACCTCCTTAGATCTTGGTTTGGTAGAGCAACTGGTGTTCCTCAAGGTGATCCTCCCAATGCTGGAGTTCCCCAAGCTCATAGTTTCATAGTGCTTTGGTTGGAAGGGACCTAAATAGATCATCAAGTCTGACCCCGTGCCCCAGGCAGGAACGAGTGCTGGGGTCATAACACCCCAGCCAAATATCTATTCAGCCTCCTCTTGAAGACCCCCAAGGTAGGAGAGAGCACTACCTCCCTTGGGAGTCCATTCCAGAGCCTGGCAGCCCTAACCATAAAGTAATGCCTCCTGATGTCCAGCCTGAACCTTCTCTCTAACAATTTGTGACTGTTATTTCTAGTAACCCCTGGTGGTGCTTGGGGGAACAGAGCCTCACCCAATTTCTGCTGGTTCCCCCTGGTGAGTTGTAAATGGCCTGTCTTGTGGAGGCTGAATAGATTCAGGCCCTTTAGCCTCTCTTCGTAGGGCCTGACCTGCTGTCCCTTGACCATAGAAGTGGCCCTCCTCTGGACTCTCTCAATGTTAGCCACATCCCTCTTGCAGTACCGTGCCCAAAACTGGATGCAGTACTCCAACTGTGGCCTGACCAATGCTGCATAGAGGGGAAGGATCACCTTCCTGGACCTGCTTGTGATGCATCTGTAGATGCACAACAAGGTGTGGTTAGCCTTACTGACTGCTTCCTCACATTGGCGGCTCATGTTCATTCTAGAGACAACAATGACTCCAAGATCCCTTCTGCCACTGTGTTGATAAGAAGGGTGTTCCCCAGCCTATAGGTGTGTTGCTGGTTCCTTCTCCCTAGATGCAGTACCCTGCACTTGTCTGAGTTGCATGTACAGACAAGGGTGAGTGAGAGCCACCCTCCTCACTCCATCTGCACCTATTTCCTTTTTAATTTTTTTTTTTAACCGTTTAATGCCCCACTCTCAGAGCTGGAGACGGCACTCTCTGTATCACCAGCCAGCAAAGGAAGAGCATCTCCTTGCTGAGCTCCCATGTGCAGGATGAACTTGGAGGTATGAGCTGGGGCTGTGGGGAAGAAGGAGAACCCAGGTCCTGGGCATGACCTAAAACTGCACCCTTTCAGGGTTAGAAGGCCTGGTGGGGACTTCCAGTGGTGCAGTAATGCCCAAGAAGTGCCAGGACCGCAAAGCTCCCTGGTGAAAGATGGGTAGGAGGTGCCTTATAACTTCCAGCCACCACATGCATGCACAGTCCTGGCTATGGAAAGCCCAGACCTGTAAGATTCATAGACATTAGGGATGGAAGGGACCTCAGAAAATCATCGAGTCCAGCCCCCTGCCCCAGGGGCAGGAAGTCAGCTGGGGTCACAGGATTCCAGCAAGATAAATGTCCAATTGACTCTTAAAGGAGTCCAGAGTAGGTGCTTGTACCACCTCTGGCAGCAGTCTGTTCCAGGCCTTGGGGGCTTGGGCTGTAAAGTTCTTCCTTATGTCCAGCCTGAAACAGTATTGAAGAAACTTGTGACCATTTGACCTTGTCATGCCATGGGGCACTCTGGTGAACAGGCATTCCCCCAGATCCTGATGTACACCCCTTATATACTTATTGGCAGCCACCAGGTCCCCCCTGAGCTTGTGCTTTTCCAGGCTGAAGTCCCATGTCCCTCAGCATCTCAGCAGCTCTCAGCCTCTCATCATAAGGTCTGTTTTCCTGCCCTCTTATCATGCACGTGGCTCTAGACACTCTCAAGCTTCTCCACATCCTTTTTGAATTGCGGAGCCCAGAACTGGATACAGTACTCGAGCTGTGGCCTCACCAAGGCCGAGTACAGCAGGAGGATGACATCCTGGGATTTGCTAGAGAAGCATCTATGGATGCAAGCCAGAGTTTTGATTGCTTTGCTGGCTGCAACATCACATTGGTGGCTCATATTCATCTTGTGGTCAATCATGTCCCTTTTGGCCATGGTGCTAGCAAGCATAGCACTACGAAGACTATAAGCATGCTGCAGGTTTTTCTTCCCAAGGTGGAGTACCTTGCATTTTTTGACGTTGAAGGCATTCCCTTCCCAAGGTGGAATACCTTGCATTTTTTTTACGTTGAAGGCCATCAAGTTTTCATCCGCCCATTTTCCAAGCCTGTCAAAGTCAGCCTGGATTACCATCCTGTCCTCGGGTGTGGACACTTTACGCCAAAAGTCTGGTGTCATCAGGGAACTTGGTCAGTCTGCTTCTGACACCAATGTCCACATCGTTAATGAAGATGTTGAAAAGAATAGACCCAAGGACAGAGCCTTGGGGACCCCATTGGTCACGGTGCACCATGATGATTGACTTCTGTCAACTACCACTCTCTGAGTCTGACCTCAAAGCCAGTTCCCCAGCCAGTGGACTGTGATGTAGCTGAGGCCATGGTTGGCCAGTTTTTCTATAAGACGATCATGGGATACCAGATAGAAAGCTTTTTTAAAGTCAAGATATATGATGTCAATCACTTCTCCCTTGTCCAGGTGATATGTCACCTGGTCATAGAAGGAGATGAGATTGGTTAGGCAAGACCTACCTGTAACAAACCTGTGCTGGTTATCCTTTGAGATTCATAGATTCATAGAAGTAGGGTCAGAAGGGACCTTGTAGATCATCAAGTCTGACACCCTGCCCTGGGCAGGAGAGAAAACTGGGCTCAAATGACCCCATCCAGGTAGACATCAAGCCTCCTCTTAGAGACCCCCAGGGTAGGGAGCCATCAGCACTTTCCTTGGAAGTTGGTTCCAGATCCTAGCCACCCTGACTGTGAAGTAGTGCTTTCGGATGTCTAGTCTAAGTGCCTTTGGATGTCTGGTCTAAAGTGCCTTCGGATGTCTGATCTAAGAGATCTTTGAGAAGTCTAAGGCTTGCTGGTTGCAGTGGAGTTATGAGGCTCCAGGTGAGCTTAGGTTCCCGGGATGCCATCTGCAAGGCATGGACCACTGTGTTAGGGGAGGTATGGAGCTGCAGAATGGATGGATGTCACCCCTAGACATCGGGGCCTAAATGGGCAGCCTTCTGCTTGGGAAACATCTGAATTGGTTTTCCACCAAGGCATTGCAGGTGAAAGAGGGGTGAGTGGTTGGTCCAGAAAAAGGTAGGTGGGCCAAGATCTCACCCACTCTGTGAAGTTTCCCTTGCTCTTCCTGGATGGAATGAATAGTAAGGAAGCCAGAGGCTGGCATGCAATGCAGGCAATAAAGCCAGTCAGTGAAAATGGAAATTGAAGTGTCAGGGGGTGAGGGACAGGCTGGGGTGGGGAGAGAAGGATGTAGCAGGTAAAAGTGCAGAGGTACCTGGGGAGTCAGATGTCAGGCAGGTTATAGTGTGTCATAAATCCAATGTCTATATTGAGTCCATGAGTTTCTGTATCTAGGATGTTGATGAAGTGAAGTTCATAGGCTCATCTGTGAAAAGTGGTTTGTAAATTCCCTTTGAGAATCAGGCCTGAGCAATTGGAGACAGAGTGGCTTTCTTGTGAGAAATATGACCCCCACAGGTATTGGGTATTCTTGTCTGTAATAGATTGGATTAGTATGTTGGCAGGTTTTGCATTTCTTGTCATGGCATGGCCTGGATCCATTTGGTGTGTTTTGGGCTATAAGAAGTTGGCTTCTGGTGATGAGTTTAGTGAGGTTTGGTGCTTGTTTAAATTTACAAACCACTTTTCAGGGAGGCAGCAGTGCAGGAGGGGAGCTATGGGAGGGCTATGGTGAAATTGGGGGTGGCTGCAGCACACCCCAATAGTCCCCTCCCAGCACCGCCGCTGCCCACCCGAAGCCCAGCCCCTGCTGAGAAAAGCCTGGCACAGCCCCAACTCCAGCCTGCAGCTACAGCCCGCCCGCCCTGCCCCATGCAGATCTGGGGACACTTGCCCCTCCCCCATGCTCTCCCAGGGTGCACGCAGTGGTGGCAGCTTCCCCCCTCCCACGCACCTCCCAGACGAGCCGCTGCTCCATCCTGTGCCCGGCTGGGCAGTGTCTGCCCCTGCCACTGCCCCACTCCTCCCTCACCATGGAGGGCATTGAGCTTCCCTCCCAACTCCTTTTCTCTCCCCCCTCCCCTTCTACCTCACCAGACTTACCAACTGCATCAGGGTCACAATTAATTGACTGCATAACTGAAACCATGCAAAAAAATACATGGCATTGTTTTGCAGTTTTAGTTATACATGGTCAATTAATTGTGACCCTTTCTTTTTTTACATGGTATGGATTCACTTTTATAGGTTGCAGTGCAGTTGGGTAGCGAGGAACAGAGCCCAGCAGCTTGGAAAGCT
The DNA here is from genome assembly GCF_030867095.1 of Alligator mississippiensis. Taxonomy (NCBI): domain Eukaryota; kingdom Metazoa; phylum Chordata; order Crocodylia; family Alligatoridae; genus Alligator; species Alligator mississippiensis. The sequence continues at coordinate 122,885,694 of NC_081824.1, read as the reverse complement.
GCATGCAGCTGGTAAATCTGGTGTGGTGGGGATCCTGGGGACATCCTAGGAATGCAGCCATGTCCGGTAGTCAGTGTGTAATTGGCTGGCCAGGCTTAGGTTTTGGGTGGCACATGTTACTGTCATGTGCACCACCCCAATTGTTTTTGGTGTAGGTTTTTTTGTAGCATATTTTATGCAGCAGCCTTATATTCTGTCTAATAGCTCATTTACTATTATTTAGGTAGTTATTTAGGTGGTTATTTATATAACCATCAAATGTATTCAATTACTTGCATAAAATCTCCAGATTTCCAGTCTCAGCAGGAGAGCTCACAATGCGCATATTTTGAATAACCCAAAAAAGAATTTGCAGAAAAATGAGGGAAGATCAAGTTTGAGAATCCTGATATTTTTAAGGTACAATCAAAAACAACAAAGCAACAATGATGGTACAGGTATCAATATATCATTTAAAAAGCTCTGTCCTTTAATACCCCTTTTACCTTGCCGTAAATAACCAGAGTAAAGCTGGATCAGGATTTAGATTTTGAAGAGTACAAAGTTATTTTCTTGACTAATTTATAAAAGCTGCATAGAAATCTATACAGAAGAAAATCCTAAAGGGCTGCCACACGAATTAAACCCCAAGCCTCACTCCACAAACCACTGGCTTGTATGAAGACTACAGGTGACAGTGTAAACTAGACCCTTTTCCTGCAAACACTATCACTATAGGTGAGGAGCTCATGTCAGCCATCATGGAAGAATACAGGAAATCCTGGCAGATCCTGATTAAGTCAATTGATATGATGCATGTAGAAGTCCTTGCTCTTACCAAGCAGTAAGTTGCAGGTAGTCTACCAGGACTTTTTGGATCTCTCCTGCCACGCCTTTAATGTAAAAAAACAAAAACAAACAAAGTTTGGGAGGTAGAACAGCTGATCCTTTTGCAACTTCACTGATCACCTAACCTCTTCACAGCGCTCCTCCATCCCATGACACCTGGAGTAGTTAGGGCACGATATGATGTCATTCTGATTACAGGCCTCATTCTTCCTGGATCCAGCCCTCTACAGTCCAGACTCACATACTTTGCTGTGTCAAATTTCCTCAATAATTAGTCATGCCCAAAGAGTTGTCACAGTCTCTTTGGCCTCAGTCTTATTCAATCTGCAGAACCCTGAGACACTTTCCTCTTGAGTTTACCTCAGGTCCTCAAGTCCCTCAGTCTAGGTTGAACTCAGTGGCCCAACAGGCTATGAATATATTAGCCAGCACAGTTTTTCAAGTAACATAGTCCTTAACACATTTTCCTAGACATTAATTCCCTCTTCCCAGGGAAGCTGTTTCCTACATGACCGACTGTTTGTTTACTTCTCCCTCTTACTTCCTTCCTCCAGATTGCTGGACTGAGAAGTTTGCTTACCGATGGGATCCTTACTGGACTTTTCTAGGATGCTCCACCACAGCAAGCCTCACCTTTGGTAAGTCAGCTTTGCTCAAGCACCTGTCAGTATCTCAGGTAGCTTGGGCAAGCTTTATACTTCCATGCAGCCAGACAGGCTCTCACCTCTGCTGGTCTCCCCTTCCAAGGAAAGAGACCTGCCTGAGCCAGTGTTTAAATTCACCCTGGCTGTCAGTCTGCACCTATCAGAATTTCTGGTCCGCCGCAGCTCCCCGCCACAATGGATACCCATAATTACGGTCCCGGGCTTCAGGCCCTTTAATGCTCATTGATTAATTGTGCAGACACTTTTCCCCTCTGATTTGTTTGTTTCTCATTTCTTCATGGAAGGGTTTATCTGCTGCCCTGTCACAATGCATAATAGTACAAAGGCATGGGCAATATCACATAAGCTAAGCAATGACCCATGGAAGGTAGACCAACATCATAATGTCATGACTAACCAAATTGCTCAGTACATGTTTCTCAATGGAAAAAGCCCCCAAACCAAAACCAAACAAAGAAACCCTCAGACTAGAAAGGTATCAGTACATTAAAGACCTGAGTTTCACAAGCTTCTCAGTGACTGAGTTGAATGCCAGTGACTGAAGTGAATACACTAAAGACCAGGAAAGCAGCCAGCCTTGATGACATGCTTATTGAACAAAATCAAGCAATTTGGACCCCAGACTCAAGAATCGCTCCTCTGCCTATACAATTTATGCACAGTCAGTCAAAAAAATCCCAAAGATATGGCAACATGATCCGGTAAAGCCAGAGAAAGAGCCATCTGACCCAAAGAGCTTTAGATCTATCTCTGCTATGCCACACATGCAAACTGTATGAACAACTGATACTGAACCAGCTTGCCCCATATGTGGATAAAGACTTAATGTCCAAATAGGGCAGCTTTTGTCCTAGAAAATCAACAATGAGCCAGCTGTTCAGTCTAACTTAACCTATTGAAGATAGTTTCAAAGGTGGTCAAAGCACTAGAGCTGTGTTCATTGACCTAACAGAGCTTACAATACAGTTAAGTGCCAATGACTCCTCCACAAGACCCTGGAAGTGAAAAAAGATCTACACCTTACAGAGCTGATATGAAAACAGACTTTTTTGTCAAACTGGATGGGAAGTGAAGCAGATAAAGATGATAGATTAATGGCCTCCACCAAGGAAGTGTGCTTTCATCATTGTAATATAACATATATACAAATGACCAATCAATGGTTCTGGAAACAAACTGTTTAATCTATGCAGATATCCTATACATAACATACCAAAAAAATGCCTTTTACCATGTTGAAAAATCCATAAGTGAGGCACTAACTAGCCTAATCTCATACTACATTGAAGACCAATTAGGAATCAATCCAGAGAAAACACAAGTACATGCCTTTCATCTGAAACAGCATGAGGACAACCATCAGCTCAACTTTACATGGCCTGGGACCCCACTATCTCACTGTTTAAACCCAGTTTACCTTGGAGTCACACTCAATTGAATCCTCTAATACCAATAACACATCATGAAAAGAAAAGCAAAGGTAAGCACTCATAACAACATCTTACATAAGTTCACCAACTTGAAACGGGGAGCTAGCCCCTCAACCATCTGAACTACTGTTCTGGCTCTAAGTTTCTCTTCTGTTTACTATACATGCCCTCAGTGAGAGAGATCCATACGTACTAAGTGCCTTGACCCCATTCTGAATGATGGCTGCTGATGCATTACAGGATACCTGAAGCCTACCAGCTTTGACAGTGTGTACCTTCTGGCTGACATCACTATGCCTGACATCGAAAGAGCAGTGATGATAGCAGGATAGAACTATTGAGACTAACTGAAGATGTGAGACACTGTATGACCATCCCATAGCACACAAATGACTGAAGTTATGCAGGAGCTTCCTCATAGCAATTGGCCTCTTGATACCACACACAAGGAGACATGACTACATACGTGGAATGAGAGGCTGAAAAAAAATACCTGACAGCAAAAAAATGCACATTCCAGTGGCCCGGTCTTTACCAGGGACTGACATACCATGGCAAAGATGGTGATGTACCAGTCACCTATACACCAAAATGGGATGCTCCAAGGAACTAATGAAGAAGTGGGGTTATACCATTGGTTTCAACCACCTGTGAATGCAGCACAGAGCCTCAGACTATGCAAAACCTGCTGTAATGCCTGCTGCTTGGAGGTGCATGCACAATAAAAGATTTCACAAAATAGAGTACATTAGCTCAAGCATGCATAACAAAATGGTCAACTGTGGTGTAGAGACATGAGAGGAACAAGAAGCCCAGTCCCCTTCTTGTTGGGTCACCTTCTAATTGTCCCTGGCCACACCTGCAGGCTGCTTCTCAGGCAGCCTGCCTTCACTTAAAGTAGCTGGAGCATGAAACCTCCTGCTACAAGGGGCGATTTAGGAAGTCAGTATACCCAAATGAAGTTCTCTTCTGACTCTCTTGAGCCGAAGCCTCTTGTAATGTTATTTTATTCTTCTGAATCATTTTAATTAGAAGCTGTTAATCATGAAAGAGAAGACAGTTGAAGGAAAGATATTTTAAATAAATTCCTTAAAGAAATTCATCTGCAATTAATTTATTGTCCTTTTGATGATCCACAAAGATTCCTTTGAATCACTCTTTTGAAGTATTACCACTTTCATTATGATGTGGAAATGTTTTTCTGGTTATTATTTGTCTAATTATATGCTGAACACTTTTTCTTCAAATATAAAAATAAAATCCTATTGTGGAAATGTTCATGCTTCTTACTAGCTAGGCTTTATTAGTAGTTAAGCAATTTATCAAGCTGGAGGCATTTGGAGAACTAGATGGTTAGCAATTCAAGTCTAGCCCCCAAAGCAATGAAATACAGGATCTACTGGGCACAGCTACACAAGATGCTTAATGTGCAGTAGGCTAATTCTACTGCTCATTAGTGCATCATGACAAAAACCTTGCTAATGTGCCAATGCACAGTAGAATTAGTTTACTGTGCACTAAATGTCACAAAAAGACCATGTGCCATTGCTACTGCACATTTATGTAGAACTTCATATTAGAAGTGTTAAACTGAATGCACAGTAGCAATGGTGCATTAATGCATGTGCAGATGTGCCCACTGTGTCTTATATGGGCACATCTACATAAGCTGTTTATTGTGCAGTAGACTAATTAGCTGTGCAGTAAATGTCTTGGTGTCTATGCGTGTAGCCCTATTAAGCTGGAGTAAACTAATTTACTTTGCAGCAGGATAGTATTTGTAATTCAAGTGCATTACAAGTACTATCCTGCTGTGGAGTAAAAAATTCCACAGCAGTGCAAGTGTAGATGCTGGACGGGCTGGCTAGGACACAAGGGTGCTTCAGTGTGGGGGCTGCCTGCTAGCTATCCCTGCACTTAAGTACCTATGTGCCCCAGCCACACACAGAAAAAAGAAAAAAGCAGCCTTCTGAGGGACCCAGGGTATGGCACAGCCTGGGAGTCGCAGTCCAACACTGAGCCTGCACAGACACCCAGACCGGTCATGTCATCAGAGCGCACATTGAAGATGGCCATCCTCTACATGGCACAGTGCTTTCTCAAAGGCCCAGTGTGCTTCAAAGGCAGGCACTGCCTGCTGGAGCACAGCGTGCTCGAACTCCAGCGAGAGGTGCACCCACACCAGGAAGCCGAAAAGCCACAGGGCATTGTCTGAGCCAGTTCTGGCAAGCTGGTTGCAGCGGCTCTTGAGGATGGCCTTCTTGGCCTGACCCAGTAGAAAGTTGGACAGGCAGACCACGCTGCACTTGGCCGCCTAGTATGGGTAGGAGCACATGTTGGTGGTTTCCGAGAGGCTCATGGCCAGCACCCGCAGCAGCGACTCAAGGGTGGCAGAGCGGCCACAGGTGGGGACAGTTGAGGAAGGCATGAAAGAGGTTCTCCTTAATGCCCCCAGGACAGAAGGGGCAGGCCATCGAGGTGGCTGGGTCAAAGTGGAACACAAACGTGCCAGTGGCTAGGATGCTGTACAGCAACCGCCCCTGCAGGTCGCCAGTCTTCTTGGCAGTTGGAGGCTTATTCAATGTGCACCAAGCCAGCACCTGGGCATGGCAGATGTGAACCACCCAGGCATACAGGCTTCTATGTGACAGAGAACCAAAGGGGCCACCCATGTCACTGTCAGGAGGCACAGGGAGCGTTAGCAGGGTGCCAGGCCTGCCGGCCAGCTCGCCAGCCATGGCCAGGGTTGCAGGTAGCACTGGAAAAGCCTCACTTGAGAGATCTGCGGCGCAGGGGAGCGGGCATGCCTGGAGATGGTCATCCAGGGTGACTGCTGCCTCCGATGGGAGGGCAGCCTGGATGTCATGCAGGAGACAGCCCACGCTGTGGATGGAGTGCATACCTAGCTGGATGGTCAGGGCCTCAGGCGAGATCCAGGATGACAGAGCAGGGTCAAGGAGATGGCTCAGGTGGAGGACACGCACCTGGATGAGAGCAGCCGTGAGGCTGGTGGAGGCCAGGCTCAGCATGGGGCGCCTCATAGCTGAGTTGTGCACCAGGGGTTCCCTCAGCAGCTGTGGGAACCGCAGGTGCCAGGCCTGGGGCTGAAGGCAGAAGGTGGCCTGTCAGGCTCGTACCACGCCACGGTAGAAAGCTGGAAGCACCGCTCAGTTCAGGAGCATAAGGTCCAGCAGAAAGAGCTCCCAGTTGAAGCCGAGATTCCCCACCCTCTGCAGGAACCAGCATACCAGTTGTTGCCAAGGTAGGCTCTCCTCACTGTAGAGGAATTGCTGAAGGGCTTACAGGTGGAAGGCAATCACCTTGCTCACCAGGTCGACCAGGCTCTGGCCCCACTCAGCAACAGGTAGGTAGAGGACAGCTCATAGGAGCCAGTGGTGCCCATCCCAGAAAAAATCTACCAGGAGGCACTGGAGCCTCTCGAGTAGGTCCTGTGGTAGGTTGAGTACAGTGCACCAGTGCCACAAGGTCACCGCCACCAGGTTGTTTGTGATGAGGACACGTCCATGGTAGGAGAGGTTAGGTAGGCAGGCTTCCACCCTTTCCTCATGGCCGTCCCAGTTGCATGCCATGAAGGTCGGTTTCCTCAGGAACATGCCCAGGACCTTGAGACCCTTGTGGTGCCAGCTGAGGCCCCCTGGCAAATCCAGGGGTTTGTGCTGATCCACGTGCCAAGCAGCAGGGCATCACTCTTGGCCCAGTTGATACGGGCTGAGCAGGTGCATTCATAGGCACGCTGGCAATCCATCAGAGCCCACACATCTTCCTGGGTGTTAAGGAAGATGGTCACATCATCCGCATATGTGGAGAGCTAGAGTGGAGGGCCAATGGATGGGCCCATGTCTGATGGCAAGGCCACATGACTCAGGCGACACCACAGCGTGTGCAGCAGCAGTTTGATAGCCAGGGCACAGAGCATGCCCAACAGGGAGCAGCTCTGAAAGATGTCCCTGCATGCATGGAATGGGGCGCAGAGCATGCTGTTCACCTTGAGCAGGCTGGAGGTGTCTTGGTACAAGACTCAGAGGGCCCCAGTGAAGAGAGGCCCAAAGCCAAAGGCCTCCAGAGTCTGGAAGAGGTAGGCTTGGCCTACCCGGTCGAACGCCTTCTCCTGGTCCAGAGAGATGAGGCCAATGTCTAGGCCAAAGAGTTCGCTGGCTGTAAGTAGGTCACGCAGCAGGAACAGGTTGTCTTGGATGGTCCTGCCCGGCACACAGTAGCTCTGCTCAGGCCCAGTAATGGAGGCTGTGATGATGTGGAGTTGGGTTGCCAGCATTTTGTCCAGTATCTTGTAGTCCACACACAGCAGGGAGACCGGCCGCCAATTCTTAATGCAGCCAAGGTCTCCCTTGGGCAGCAGCGTGAGCAACGCTCAGTGGCAGCTGATCGGCAGGACCTTGTTGGCAAGACTATCCTGGAAAATGCGCAGGAGGCAGGGGCTGAGGAGAGGCCAGGTCTTGTAGAACTCGGCAGGTAACTCGTCTGCTGGAGGCGAGGCCAGCCACAGTGGCTGCCAGCTCCTCCAGAGACAATTCCTGCTCAAGCTCACTGACCTCCAGGGCACAGAGATGTGGCAGGCCCTTGTGGAGTTCCCATGTGCTCTTGGGGCAGGATGGCTCAGCCACAAACAGGTCATGATAGAAGGCGACAGCATGCTCACATACTTCACCTGGGTCCATGATTACCCAGCCCTCAGGGGTCTTGAGGTGATCTAAGACTTTGCTTGCTGCCTGCCACCGCTCCAGGTTGAAGAAGAAGCAGGTTGGGGCATTGGTTTCTGCCAACTCTTGGCAGCGGGCACAGACATCAAGTCACGCAGGCATTTCCTGAAGAACCAGAGGCTCTTGTGCAGTACCATATCAGTGCTGGCAGCCAGCAGGGCAGCCTCGAGCTCTCGGATATGGTGGCGCAGTTCATTTGTAGCCAGCTGGGTGTCCTGCTGGCAAAAAGCCCAGATCTGTACCTTGCCCACATCTCACTATAGCTTCCAGGAGGAGTAGCTCAGTCTTGCGGCCTCCTAGCCTCACCAAAAGTGGGCAAAGCAGTCTTGGAAGTAGGAGTCCTGAAGCAGGCTGACATTAAAGCACCAATAGGGTGCCTGTGTGCAGGATCTCCCCAGCAGGCTCAGTTCAGAGCAGGCCAGGCCATGATCTGACAGGCCAGAGGGAATGATGCAGCCGCTGTGCAGGAGTGGCAGATGGTGCCTGGTGACATAAAGGCTGTCAAGGCAGGCCATGGTGAGACCACTGGCACTCATCCAGGCCCAGGTGTACTGGTGCACATCAGGATGCAGGGCTTGCCATATGTCAACGAGGCTTGCAGTCTCCAGGGCAGACTGCAGCTTGTGGGCTGAGGGCAGGTGAGGCTCAGGCCCTGTGCAGTCAAGCAAGGTATCAATGGTGCAGTTAAAGTCCCCGCCTATGAGGAGCAGGTCATCATTCTCACTAACGTCATGCAGGAGGGTGGCCAAGGTCTCGAAGAAAGCAACCCTCTCCTGGCCATCTGTGGGTGCATAGACGTTGACGAGTAGCAGGTGGTGCTGTGCTAGGGTGACGCGGACAGTCAGAAGGCAGGCAGGGATGACATCCTACACCACTGCCACATCATGCTGTAGTTGTGGCGATAGGAGAGTCATGACCCCAGCACTAAGGTTGGTGTCATGGCTCAGGAACAAGTGACCTCACCAGAGCGTGTGCCAAGCCACCTGGTTTAGCCCGTTGGAATGTGTCTCCTGGACAAAGGCGATGGCCAGCTGCTTCTGGTGCAGGAGCTCCAGGACAGCCTCCCGTTTTACCAGATCTCGACAGCCATTGATGTTAAAAGTGCCAATGGGTGTGGGTATGGGAGAGAAAGAGTGAGGTAAGGTACAGGTGGAAGAGTGAGCACCCAAGAGTAGAGAAAAATAGCAGAGACAGGTCGGGGAAGGCCTATCATGCCCTACTCTACTCCAGGGACCCCTCTAGACCCAACTCTTCTCTCACCTGCTGTGCGAGCTTCTCCAGATGGTATCTGTCAAGTACCTAGATCTTGTTGCATAGGTTTGGCTGCAACTCTGGCAGCCTTGACAAAGAGTTTAGGATCCATGCACCACTGGGTGATGTGTCCCACTACATTCTTTTGTCCTTTGGTCTGCTTCTAAAAGGCCAGGAGACCCCCATAATCAGAGCCGACCCAAGAGGGGTCTGCCAACATGGGCTGGGCATTTCCAACAGAAGCATGGTGAGGCTGCATCCCAGGTGGGAGCTCACCCACAAACGCAGTGTCTACACCCTCAGTATCTACATACGTCAGCCTCCTCTCATCATCCAGGTCAAGGACTGGCTCTGGGAGAGCGATCCCTGCCTTCTTGGGAGGAGAGAGGTCATCCTTCTCTTGAGGTCGCTTGTGACAGACAGAAAGCTGGATCTCCATCTCACTAGCTTCCTCATCCAATTCAGTAAGCTGGGACATGACCAAGAGGTCAGCAGACTCCTCTGCTGCCCCCTGGGTTGGGCCTCCAGAAGAGAGGCATTCTGAATCACTTTTACTGCCACCCAACTCTGGCAGTAAAAGTGAAGCTGGGAGACAGGTGAGGGGTTGGTGACCCCCACCATTACCTCCCCTACCTCCAAGCGTTCTCTGTCCATGGTCAAGTGCAACAGGGTCACTGGCATGACAGCCAGAGCCAGGCTCTCCAGCAGAGGCCCCCCCGGTGCTGGCCGAGGAGGGTCCCAGTGGGGATGGCATGTCCTGAGAGGCCCCTTTCACCTTCCTCTCTTTGTTCTTCTTCTTCTTAGTGGCAGGCAGCCCACCCTTCATAGGGGACAGGATATACCACTCCTGGTCCACCTCCTTGGGGCCAGCCACCACAGACAAATCCATGGTGGAGGGCGGCCAGGAGGAGGCCCAAGCCCCATCGTCCGACAGGTCCTTGGCACCACTGTTACTGGACACCCCAGCTGCTGTCAAAAAGACAGAACATGCTTCAGCTTTGGGTCCTTGCTTCCAATCATCAGTTGGCGAAAGGGACTCATAGGAACCTCATAACACTCAAGTCACTTGGCCAGCTCCCAGGCAGACACATGTGGGGGCATGTTGGAAATTACCACGCTCACAGCCTGGATATCTAGGGGCATGACAAGATAGTGTACACTCATGATCTCCAGGTCCCCCACGCACACCCTGTTGACCAGAGTGGAAGTGCTTAGGTAAATCACTGGGACTGTGGTAACATAACCCATGTATGTATGTATGTTACACTGTCCCAGGAGACCAGCTATGGCACCTACGCAGACCTTGACCCCGACATAGGGAGGGGTATGAACCCTCAAACCATGGTTAAGGGGGAGGTCTTGAGAGGCATCTCCATGCCAGCTGCTGGGTGTACGAGCAGCCATTCCTGCTAGGACAGGGTTAATCGTAAAAGCTAAAGCTAAGGGAAAAACAACAAAAAAAAAGGTGTGTATATTAATGACAAAGATAAGTGTCTGGGAATGTGGCCATAAAAGCAAGAAGTGTGTCTGTGGTGGTGGGGGGTGCCCAAAGTGGGGAGGGAGGGCTGAGGGAGGGGAGGCCTGTGGGAGTTAAGACAAACTCTCAATAAATTAAACAACTGTGGCATTGATGCCTACACAGTTGGATGGGTAAAAAATTGGCTGATGGGATGCACCCAGAGAGTAGTGGTGGACGGGTTGTACTTAACCTGGCAAGATGTAAGCAGTGGGGTACCCCAGGGCTTGGTCCTTGGGCCCGCACTGTTTAACATCTTAATCGGCGACTTGGATGAGGGGATGGAAAGCACACTGTCCAAGTTTGCTGATGACACTAAGATGTGGGGTGAGGTGGACACACTTGAAGGGAGAGAGGCTGCAACTAGATTTAGACAGACTACAAAAGTGGGCAGATGAGAATAGGATGGGGTTCAAGGTAGACAAATGCAGGGTGCTGCACCTTGGGAGAAGAAATCCATAGCATACATACAGGCTGGGGAATTCCCCTCTTGAAAGCACAGAGGCAGAAAGGGATCTTGGAGTCATTATTGACTCCAAGATGAACATGAGCTGCCAATGCCAGACTGCAGCCAGCAAGGCCAGCCATACCTTGTCATGCATCCAAAGATGTATCTCGAGCCAATCCAGAGAGGTGATACTCCCCCTCTATGCGACTTTGGTCAGGCCACAGTTGGAGTACTGCATCCAGTACTGGGCACTGCACTTCAAAAGGGATGTGGCCAGCCTGGAGAGGGTTCAGAGGAGGGCCACCAACTTGGTGAGAGGGCAGCAGGACAGACCCTACAAGGAGAGACTGAAGGACCTGAACCTGTTCAGCCTCAGCAAGAGGAGGCTGAGGGGGGACCTGGTGGCTGCCTACAAGTTCATCAGGGGAGATCAACAGCAAATAGGTAGAGCCCTTTTCTCCCCAGCACCACCTGGGGTGATGAGGAACAATGGTCATAAGCTGATGGAGAATAGGTTTAGGTGAGAGATCAGAAGGCAATATTTTACAGTTAGGGTGGCCAAAATCTGGAACCAACTTCCCAGGGAAGTGGTCCTTGCCCCTACACCTTGGGCAAATTCAAGAGGAGGTTGGATGATCACCTGTCTGGGGTCTTGTGAAACCAGCATTCATTCCTGCCTGTGGCAGGGGTCAGGCTAGATGATCTGTTCAGGTCCCTCCTGATCCTAGCTACTATGAAACTATGAAAAAAAGATGAAAAAGAGAAAAGGAAAAGGGGATAATTTGCACCCCTCAAAAGACAAAGAGATAAATAAGAAAACTCCCCGCAGCAGACAGATAAAAAGGGAAGGGAAGGGAAGGGAAGGGAAGGGAAGGGAAGGGAAGGGAAGGGAGAAAGAAAGAAAGAAAGAAAGAAAGAAAGAAAGAAAGAAAGAAAGAAAGAAAGAAAGAAAGAAAGAAAGACTTTGACTTTTGACTTTTAAGAGACCTTTATTCCCCGGAGGGTGATGACTCGGAGCCAGTCAAAAGCATGTACAAGAACGCCCGAAGCTCTGGGCCTCGTGGACAAGGCCTGGGCTCATGGCCTGCAAGGCCTGCCCGTACACGCTAGACAAAAAAACACCAACCAACACAACGAACATAAGGACTATTTACAGTATTTACAGTTCTGCCAGCAGGGACACCCATGGAGGCCTCCGGGGTCGACCCGCACGAGCAAAAGTCCAGGGCCTCGGCCCGCTTGACGCGTCTCTGCGGCTTGAGCAGCCGGTGGCATCACAGAACGAGGATCAGGCGTCCCGCCTCGACCCGGCACAGCACCCCCTCGAGGGCCCAGCGCTCCTCAAAGGCGGGCACCGTCCGCCGGAGGACAGCGTGCTCAAACTCGAGCGAGAGGCGGGCCCGCACCAGCAGGCGGAAGAGCTGCAGGGCGTCGACCATCCCGGTGCCGCTGAGCTGGTTTCGCCGGCTCTTCAGGGTGGCCATCTTGGCCTGGCCCAGCAGGAAGTTGGCCAGGCTGACCGTGGCCCGCTCGGCCGCCCGGTACGGAAAGGAGTGGACGTAAGCGTCTTCGGAGAGGTCTCGGCCCAGTACCCGAAGCAGTGCGCCCAGGGCGGCAAAGAGAGGCTGCAGCCGGGGGCAGTCGAGGAAGGCGTGGAAAATGTCCTCGTCCAGCACCCCCGGGCAGAAGGGGCAGGCCGCCGAGGCCGCTGGGTCCAAGTGACGCACAAAGGTGCCGGTGGCCAGGATGCCGTGCACGAGCCGCCACTGCAGGTCGCCGGTCTTCTTGGCGATGGGCGCCTTATACAGCGTGCGCCACGCCGGGGTCCCGGGCCGCGCCAGGCGCCGCCGCCACGCGGTGTCAGGGCGGCCGGCGAGCACCTGGGCGTGCCGGGTGCGCACCACCCACATGTAGAGGCCCTTGCGGGGCAGGGTGCCAAAAGGGCAGCCCGTATTGCTGCTGGGGGGCACCGGGAGCCTGAGCAGCGTGTTGGGCCGCTCGGCCAGCTCGCCGGGTACCGCTGGGATGACGGGTAGCGGTGGGAAGGCGTCTTCTGCGGCGTCTGCGGCGGGGAGGGGCCGGCGAGTCTGGAGATGGGCTTCCAGGGCGGTCGCTGCCTCCGTCGGGAGGGCGGCCCTAACGGCCCGCAGAAGCCGCCCCGCGGTGCGGACGGAGCGCATCGCCAGCCGGGCAGCCAGGGCCTCGGGTGACAGCCAGTCCGACCGAGCGGGGTCCAGGAGGTGCTCCAGGCGGGTGGAGCGCGCCTCGACGAGAGCTGCCGTGAGGCTGGCGGAGGCCAGGCTCGGCACGACACGGTGCAGGGCCGGGTTGTGGACCAAGGGCTCTCGAAGGAGCTGCGGGAACCGCAGGTGCCTGGCCTGGGGACAGAGATGGAAGGCCGCCCGCCAGGCCCGCACCACGCTGCGGTAGAACGGGGGAAGGACTGCCCCGTTCAGGAAGGTGAGGTCCAGTTGAAACAGCTCCCGGTCAAAGCCGAGGCCCCCCACTCGCCGCAGGAATCGGCACGCCAGCTGTCGCCACGGGAGGTGGCCTTCGGTGTACAGGAGCCGCTGGAGGGCCTGCAGCCGATAGGCGGCCACCCTGCTGGCCAGATCGATCAGGCCCTGGCCCCCCTCGCCGGTGGGCAGGTAGAGGGCAGCTCGTGGGAGCCAGTGGCGTCCGTCCCACAGGAAATCGACCAGGAGCCGCTGCAGTCGCTCCAGTAGCTCCGGCGGAGGGTCCAGCACCGCGCAGCGGTGCCACAGGGTGGCCGCCGCCAGGTTATTGATGACGAGGACGCGCCCCCGGTAGGAAAGGCTGGGCAGGCGCCAGCGCCACCGCTGCAGGCGGGCCTCCACTCCCTCCTCGAGCCCGTCCCAGTTGCGCGCCATGAAGGTCGTCGGCCCCAGGAACACGCCCAAGACCTTGAGGCCCTCGCGGCGCCAGGCGAGGCCCCCCGGCAAGTCCGGCGGAGGCCTGCCAGTCCATGCGCCAAGCAGCAGAGTGTCACTCTTGCCCCAGTTGATGCGGGCGGAGGAGGCGCGCTCGTAGGCCCGCTGGCAATCTGCCAGAGCCCGCACGTCTTCCCGGGTGGCGAGGAAGACGGTGACGTCGTCCGCATAGGCCGACAGCCGGAGACGAGGGCCAGCGGACGGGCCCGTGGCCGATGGCAGGGCCACCCCACTCAGGCGGCGGCGCAGCGCGTGTAACAGCGGCTCGATGGCCAGGGCGTAGAGCATGCCCGACAGCGGACAGCCCTGGCGAATGCCCCTGCGCGCGGGGAACGGAGCGCAAAGCACCCCGTTCACCTTGAGCAGGCTGGAAATGTCCCGGTACAAGACCCGGAGGGCCCCGGTGAAGAGGGGCCCAAAGCCAAAGGCCTCCAGCGTGCGGAAGAGGTAGGCGTGGCCCACGCGGTCAAAGGCCTTCTCCTGGTCGAGAGAGAGGAGGCCGACGTCGAGGCCAAAGAGCTCGCTGGCCGTGAGCAGGTCCCGCAGCAGGAACAGGTTGTCTTGTATGGTCCTGCCCGGCACGCAGTAGCTCTGCTCGGGCCCGGTGAGAGAGGCCATGACCGCGCGGAGGCGGGTGGCCAGCGCTTTGGCCAGAATCTTGTAGTCCGCGCACAGCAGGGAGACTTAGGTCTCCCTTCTTGGGCAGCAGGGTCAGCACCGCTCGGCGGCAGCTGATCGGCAAGACCTTGTCGGCGAGGCTCTCCTGGAAAACGCGCAGGAGGCTGGGGCCGAGGAGAGGCCAGAAGGTCTTGTAGAACTCGGCAGGCAGCCCGTCGAGGCCCGGGGCTTTGCCGGAGGCGAGGCCGGCCGTGGCGGCCGCCAGCTCTTCCAGGGACAAGTCCCGCTCCAGCTCGCCGGCCTCCAGGGCATCGAGACGCGGTAGGCCCTCGTGGAGTTCCCGCGTGGCCTCGGGGCACGACGGCTCGGCCGCGAACAGGTCGCGATAGAAGGCGACGGCACGTTCGCGGACTTCGCCCGGCTCTGTAATGACCCGGCCCTCAGGAGTCTTGACATGGTCCAAGACTTTGCTCGCTGCCCACCGCCGCTCCAGGTCGAAAAAGAAGCGGGTCGGGGCGTCGGTTTCCACCAGCTCCTGGCAGCGGGCGCGGATCCTCGCGCCGCGGGCCGCGCTCTCCGCCAAGTCACGCAGGCACTTCCTGCGGAGCCGGAGGCTCTCGCTCAGTGCCGCGTCGCTGCCACCGGCCAGCAGAGCAGCCTCGAGCTCCGCCACGTCCTCCTCCAACTCCCGGATACGGCGGCGCGTCTCGTTTGTGGCCAGCTGGGTGTACTGCTGGCAGAAGGCTCGGGTCTGGACCTTGCCCACGTCCCACCACAGCTTCCAGGAGGAGTGGCTCGGTCTCGCAGCCTCCCACCTCCGCCAAAAGTGGGCAAAGCAGTCCCGGAAATAAGAGTCCTGGAGCAGACTAATGTTCAAACACCAATACGGTGCCCGTGCACAGGCTCTCCCCGGCAGGCTCAGTTCGCTGAAGGCCAGGCCATGATCTGATAGACCCGAGGGAGCGATGCGGCTGCTGCGCAGGAGTGGCAGGTGGTGCCTGGTGATATAAAGGCGGTCGAGGCGAGCCATGGTGAGACCGCCGGCACTCGTCTTGGCCCAGGTGTACTGGCGCGCATCGGGATGCAGGGCTCGCCAGACGTCCACGAGGTCTGCCCCCTCCAGGGCAGCTTGCAGCTTGCGAGCGGAGGGCAGGTGGGGCTCAGGCCCTGTGCGGTCGAGGCGCGGGGCAGTGGTGCAATTGAAATCGCCCCCGAGGAGGAGCAGGTCATCATCCTCGCTAGCGTCGCGCAGGAGGGCAGCCAAGCTCTCGAAGAAAGCGACCCTCTCCTGGCCATCGGAGGGCGCGTAGATGTTGACGAGCAGCAGACGGTGTTGCGCGAGGGTGACGCGGACGGTCAGCAGGCGGCCGGGGACGACCTCCCGCGGCACCGCCGCGTCAAGCTGCAGCTGCGGCGATAAGAGTGTCGCGACCCCCGCGCGGAGGCTGGTGCCGTGGCTCAGGAACACCTGTCCTCGCCAGGCAGCCCGCCAGGCCGCCTGGTTGAACCTGTCAGAGTGGGTCTCTTGTAGGAAGGCGAAGGCCAGCCTCTTCTGTCACAGGAGCTCCAGGACGGCCTCGCGCTTCACCGCGTCTCGACAGCCGTTGACGTTGAAGGTGCCAATGGTTGTGGCTGCCATGGGGGTGGGTGTGGGAGAGGAGGAGCAAAGCAGAGTGCGGGTGGAAGAGCGAGCACCCAAGAGCAGAGCAAGGCAATACAGACAGGTCAGGGAAGGCCTACCGTGCCCTACTCTAGTCGAGGGACCCGCCCAGGCCCCACTCCACTCTCACCCTCTGGGCAAGCTTGTCCAGATGGTAGGCCATCTGACGTGTGCCCCGATCTTGCTTCATGAGCTTGACTGCCGCCCTGGCAGCCTTGACAAACACTTTGGGGTCCGCACACCACTGGGTGATGTGCCCCGCTACATTTTTCTGCCCCTTGGTTAGCTTCAGCAAGGACAGGAGTCCCCCATAGTCAGGAGAGACCCAGGGGGGCTCCGCCAGCTTGGGGTGGATGTTGCCTACGGAAGAGCGGCGAGGCCGCACCCCCGGCGGGAGCTCGCCCGCAACTGCAGCGTCGACCCCCTCGATGTCCAGGCACATCAGCCGCCTCTCGTCGTCCGAGTCGAGGACCGGCTCCGCGAGGACATTCCCTGTCTTCTTGGGGGGGGAGGGGCCATCCCGCTCACGACGTCTCTTGCGAGACTCCGAGAGCTGGATCTCCATCTCGCTAACGTCCCCATCTGCTCCGGTAGGCTGGGGTGTGGCCAAAGGGGCAGCGGGCTCTCCCGCCACCCCCGGGGCCAGGCCACCGGAAGAGAGACATTCGCCACTATCCCTGCTGCCGCCTGACTCCGGAGGCTGGGGGACAGGCGAGGGGAGGGGGACCCCTGAAGGCCCCTCCCCCCCACCCGCTAAGTCTGCCTCGTCGGTGGCTACATCCGACGGGGCGGGTGGTGTGGCAGCCGGAACGGGGTCCGGCTCTGTAGTGGGGGGGTCCTCGGCACTGGCCGAGGAGGGGGCTGTCAGGGATGGGGTGTCCTGAGAGGCCCCCCTCATCTCCCTCTCTTTTTCGGGTGGTAGGGAGGATGCCCGAGCCCCATCATCCGATGAGGCTCCAGCACCGCAGTCCCCGGCCACCCCAGCCACTTCGGCCAGGGCAGGCAGGGGGCAAGGGGAGGCGTCTGCCTCTCCACCCGGTGGGGCTGCCGCACCGAGGGCAGGGGGCGCCACAGATGGGGGAGGGGGCGGCGGGGCCACGGTAGTAGCACCAGCCCCTCGGCTGGACGATGGCTTCCCGCTGGAGACCCCGGTCCCCTGAGATGGAACGGAGGGGGAAGGAGGTCGGGAGGAAGAGCTCCCAGCCTCCCTGGGCCTGTCGCGTGCCCCAGAGGTCGACGCGCCGTCTTTCGGCGCTGCCGCAGGCGGCGATGGTCCGGCCGCCTTGCCCCGAGGGCACTGCGCGGCCAGGTGGGAGGAGCCCCCGCACTTGAAGCACGTGGTCTCTCCCACAGACAGATAGATAATAAACCGCCGCCCCTCGAGCGTGAGGCTCAGGGAGCGAGGCAGCGACTGGGGGCCCTCCTTGAGGAGCATGAAGACCTGCCTCCGAAAAGACAGGACGTGCTTGCCCTGAGGGTTCTTGTTTCCCATCGGCAGGCGGCGAAAAGGACTCGCAGGAACCCCATAGGCCTCGAGTCCCCTGGCCAGCTCCCGATCGGAAACGTGCGGTGGGACGTTGGAAATCACCACCCTCACTGCCTGAGTCTCTAGGGGCGTGACAGGGTAGTGGATGCCCGCAATGTCCAGGCCCTCCGCACACACCCTGTCAACCAAGGCGGGCTTGCTCAAATAGATCATCGGGACCGTGTTCACGCGCCCCGCGTAGCGGATGGTACGCCATCCCAGGAGGGCGGCCAGAGCCTCCACGCAAGCCTCGAGCCCCACATGGAGAGGGGCATGAACCCTTAGGCCATGAGACAGTGGGAGGTCCTGAGAGACATCCTCATGCCAGCTGCCAGGCGTAGGAGCCGCCATTCCTCGCCAGGACAGGGTTAAACTGCGAAGCGCAGCAAAAAAAAAAAAAAAAAAAAAAAAAAGCCTCAGGCTGACCCGGGGACTGGGACTGGGAGGGGGCTGGAAACGCCCCAAAATCGGCCTGAGGGGGGGCAGAGCAACCCCGTAGGGGCTCAGGGCAAGCCCCAAGGCAGGGGGAGATGGCAGGGACCAAGGTAAGGGGCCCTGGGGGAGGGAGGCAGCAGGAATCACAGGGAGAACTCAGGCGGGGGTGGGGGAGGGGCAGAGGCAAACGAGGCTGCCAGAGCCCAGGGGAAAAAGGCTCAGAAAGTGGGGGGAAGGGGCAGGGGGGGTCCCCAGGGACAGGGTGGGGAGAGACAAGGGTTGTTTTGGGGGGGGGACAGGAAAAGGGGGGCAGGGAGTGCGAGGCAACGAGCTGAAAGCACCTGAGCTGGAGGAGCTTAGAAGGGCTTCAGCTGTCGGCGGCCATCTTGAAAGAAAGAAAGAAAGAAGCACTGCAATACCAGGCTGATGCATGGAAGGGATGGAGCAAGCTCCGGTTCCACCTCCCAGGACCAAAAATGTGCTCAATACACAGCCTCCAATGGAGGACATATCAGATATTACAGCTGATAAGAACAGGAACTACACTTAAGATAAAAGCTGTGAAGTAGTAACTCGCAGACAAAAAACCTGGAAGTAAAAGGGGAGGGGACAGAAAAAGAAGAAAAAACACTGAAAATGCAAGAAAAGAATCAGAAAGGTAAATAAACAGAAACAAGAGACTTTCAGACAGGTGGGAGTCAGAAAAGAAAATAGATAGGAAGCCGGGGAGTCTTATGTTCAGGATCACCCCACACATCTCCAAGTGAACCTGAACTGAATTGTCCAAAGCGGAATGAAGGAAGGAAGGAGGGGGGTGGTCAGTGTCCTGGATTTCATATTCTCCCATATGGTCACCCTATGCAGGAGGCTAAAGGAAGCACTGAAGAGAAAATGGATGGAGAAGAGTAAGGCTAAGAAGACAGACAGGAAACACCGGACATAGTAAGTAGAGTCAAAGCTGTAACTTGTATGCAGTGTCCCTTTTCTTTGCCCTGCTAACCTGACCTTGAACTGTTTCTCTGAAACACCAAAGCTGCCTGCTGCTGTCTCCCAGCCCTTCGTCTAATGCAGTGGTCACCTCTTATCCTCCCTACTGATTCCTGTTACTACCAAATACTGCAAACAGGAAATTCAAAGGCAAGAGAAGCAATGGTTGCAGTAGCGGGGTGAGAGTGAGAGAGCAAAGGGGGCTTGTGTGACAGTAGATGAGTTGCACACTTATCCCCACCAATTCCTGTTACCACAGACTGCTACAGGCTCTGAATTTGGTGACAAGAAAAGTAGCATGGGAGAGCACAGAGCAGGAGAATGCATTAAGGAGGGCTGTGCTGCAACAAGTGGAGGGAACCTGAGGGCACTCCTCTAGGTTAGCACCTGGGGCTTGTGCCCATCCCAATTTATGCTACTGGCTGGAACAGATAATAAGAGTGAGAGGAAAGAGAGCTGGAAAGAATGTTACAGAATAAAAGATTAAGTGGCAATAATGCCACTGAATGATCACTCCCTTCTTCCCTTAAAGAAGAAGGGAGTGATCTTTAGAGAGGAAAAAGGGAACATAGTGAAGGAGGTAGGGAGGAAAAATATTAAGCTGAAAAATAAATGGAACATTTCAAAATGCAGAAAAATAATAATTATGAATGGGTAAGCTAAACAGAAACAAACTGTGGAAAGAGGCTGAAAATTTGTGCAGTTGAGATAGATATTTATTTCTAATTTTTTATGGGTACCTATTTTCAAATTATGTGTCAATAAAATTTACTTAGAAGTACAGGCAAATATTCCTAGAAAAGGAGAAGTTATGTTTAAAAATGAGCACTAGTTAGAAAAGGGAAAACAACTTTGAAATATTTAAACAAAAGATGTAGCTATTAAAAAGCCAGAAAGTTCAAAATAAAGGGTAATCTAGGTCATGTATTTATTACTCATCCTTTCCATGAGCCTGAATGCATCTACCTAATGAGAGGGAATGGAGCTGAAAGCAGACCCTTTCCCCTAGCATTTCTGGATTGGATTAAATCAGTTTGTAATTAAAATGGCTATACTCCTGCTTAGTTTAATAGCTGGCCAGGCTTAAGTTCAATGTGCTGTAGAATAGGCATCATCTTGGCCCAGATCCTGAGCATCCACAGTTCTCAAGCTAATGATTGTGGGTATTCAGCTTCATTCAGGATTTGTTCTCTTCCTTTAATAGCAAAATTAGTTCCTGTATAATTTTTAAA
Organism: Alligator mississippiensis; assembly: GCF_030867095.1. NCBI lineage: Eukaryota > Metazoa > Chordata > Crocodylia > Alligatoridae > Alligator > Alligator mississippiensis. Next base: position 122,865,409 of record NC_081824.1, on the reverse strand, counting down.
TAAATACCTTCAAATGAGAGCCAATTTATCTCTGTAATATAATGAATAAAATACCTTGTACCGTACTATTAACATGAAATTTTGAGAAGACAAGACGGACAAGGAAGATCATTAGGATGTCTCCAGAGATGGTCATAAAACCCTCTTTTGAAGTTATACTACGTTGTTTTCTAATTTCTGTAGTCTCAAGACAGAGGAAAAATCCATACCCTGCTGTCTCCTAGACAGCTGTTAGCTGTTAAATTTATTAAAACACATCTTAACAGAGAATAACAGTAACTTCATGACATCATAAACACAGTTATAGTTCTGCATCACAGGACAGCTTACTCATTTAGGGCTTATCTTACTCTGAGACTAGCTCCATAGAAGTCAGTAATGGAAATCATTTGAAATTGATATGACTATCCATGCAGAGCCTGACCCAAGGCCCATTGCAGTAAATGGAAGGACACCCATTGACTTCAAGGAGCTTTTGCTTGCGGGAGAGTCAGTTTCGGCAAGGGTAAAAGAAGGTAGCCTTTAGCTAATGGAATAGGAAAAAAAAAAGAAAGTTTCACTTTAGTCTTTTCTTTTAATTTATAGCCACATGCATATCACTATTATAACCCCCCCAAAATAAAATTTTTTTGGTAAAAAAAATGCCTCATGCCTATTATTAATAAGACAATATAGATTCCTACCTATTTATATCACACTGCTGGTTAATTTTTCTTATGTCTACATGCCAAACCAAAAAAGTATGTACTTTTATAAAGTTTTGCTGGAATACTCCTGAGGTTTTTTTCCCTTTTAATCAATTTAGCTAAGTATTTAAGAGTAATGCTTTTTTGAATAAAAATAAATAGTTCTCGCCTTTAAGATGATTTAAACTGACATTTTTTACAACTGCCCCTATAAAAACCAGGGTCATACAGCATCAAGAATGGAGAGGATTATGGTACTAGACATTTTCTGAGCTGCAAAATACATTTCAACTATCTGGATGTCAGTGGTGTAAGTATCTGCAATTTAAACATCCTCCATGTGTAGATTTTTTGGCTTCTCCAATTTGAAGAAATTTGGAGTAAGGAACATTTAGTTTCATAAACATATGGCATGTTTATAGACTTGAGTTTCTTATTAACTTTTCCTTTGGCATCATGTAAAGTCAGCTTGGTATGAAAATTACAACAAAACGCTTCTCAGGGAAAGACAATACAATGTTTGTGTTTATTTTGTTCATAAAATGACTAGGAATGACTGAGGCTTTTATAACTTAAAATGTATCTTGGAGTCTTCTGGGCACCATCTGTCCAAGGCCAATATGACCTTAGTTAATTGGACAAAGGTAATTTGTTATGGGCAAGCTGGAAGCAGTAATTCTTGCTTTTTATAAGAAGTGTCCTATTCTTATTAAATGTTCAGACCTGGTTTGTTAGTAATTTACACTTTGGTGAAGTGCCAGGTCCTTTGACTGTTTCTTTCTGTGAACTTGAAATATTTTTGTGTTTTAAAAACCCTATCTCTAGAAGCCTGAGATTTTGCTAATTTTCCTAGGTAGGAGTTCCTTCAGCAGAACTGGCAATGCTCCATGACTTTTCTACTTACTTTGCATAAAGAACAACAGGACTGGGTGGGTGGTCAGCACAAAAGGCTCCTCACCATGGGAACTATAGTAAGTGTAAAACATGTTTGCAGAAAATGTCATTTGCCATGATGAAGGACATATATAAACTTCTGACCAACAGCTAATCTTTAACTCTATTTGCACTAGAACTAAAAGGAATTGAGAGCCTGTAGATGCGTGCTGGGGAGAAAAAGAAGGACTAAATTAAGAAGATAACCTCATTTTACTGGTGGTATGTAAGCAGCTCAAAGTGAAAATCATATTAATAAAGTCACCAAGAATCATAGAAACATCCTGGGTTGTTAGAGATATAAATTTTGGAGTTTAATATTCTAGCTCAGGTTACACTTGTTTAGATACTTGCCACAAAATCTGTCCTGCCTCAGGCAGGAAGTTGAACTAGATGACCTCTGGAGGTCCCTTCCAACCCTACTTCTCTATGATTCATTTTACAAACTTAATGATTAGAGTACAATAGGGAAAATTCACTGGAACACTAAATTGGACTGTAACTTTCAGCGGAGGGTAACATAACAATCATCAAATGAATATGTTGAGTAATTAATGCTTTATCTTATTCTTCTAGCAATTCCTCTCTTTGTATTCCAGCTGCTTACATCATGTCTATTAAAGCTATTTCATGCTTGCTTTGAAAACATGGTGCCCTCAATCTGACAGCATGGTGCACAAATATTTTTTCAAAATCACATTGCGCTTGGCGCGTACTGAGTTGGCTTCCGTTGCGCTGCTGCATCAAAACCAGATAGCAGCCCAACAGGGAGTATTAGTCCATAGAGTACAGCTCCCCTCCGTTTCTGTGTGCTGCCCACACGACCCCTACATCTCAAATTTCTCCTTTGCCCTATCTTATACTTCCTGCCCTGCTGCTTTTTGTACTGTGATATTGCCAGGCTTGAATATTGCCAGGCTTGCCAAGATATTGCCAGGCGTGAATGTTCCCTCTTAATGTTCCTCCATTGTACCAAATACTGTTGGGAACCTATTCTGTCTGCACTAGATCAATGCCCTGTGTAAATCTGGCTCTGGCCCATCTCACTACATATGCAGCCCACTGTCCTCCTACATTCCCTCAGTGCTGAAATCTCTTCCTTCTTCCCCATCTTCTTTCTTCTCTTTTTCTTTTCAGTCGACCACCTTGGATCTCCCAGGTCCTCATGTAGATATGTAAGTCCAGGCGAGACAGTGGCTGTGTTGGATAACACAGACCTTATTGGTGGAATTTGACAATTTTCTGAGCTATTCTCTGAGGTCATCAACTACTTTTGAAATCAATTATATTTTTATATTTGAAATTGGTGGTGGTGGTGGGGGTTGGGAGGGAGTGTTGTATTTTACAGCTGTTACGAAGATGGCCATGTATGCGAAGTTTAGAGTATGATGAGCTAAGAGTCTAAAAATGTTGCTGAGGAAAATTTTAAAGAAAGCCTTTTTCTCTTTGAAAATAATTTCCTCTCAAAATGATATTTACTTTAGAAAGTATTGAGGACAATTTGATTGATGAAGACTTAATGTGTTCAGTTAGCATATTGATTAAACTATTTTGGTAATTGAATACTGGTTTCTTGCTTAATGGCACAGCTGAAATGATTTTTGGTTAGATACCCAGCGGAAATTCAAATGAACCTGCCATTATACAGATTTCCCTTCCACAAATTTTCAACCTCACTTTCCCGTTTCTCTAAAAATTCACCATATTTTCCTTCCCCTTTTTTCCACTCTCCTCATACATCCTTAAATTCAAATCTTCCAACCCTTCTCCCTCTTAATCCCACCAGTCCACCAATCACTGTTTTCCTTCTTTGTAATGGTTCTTGAAAACTGTTCTGGGTACGCTGAGATACTTCCTACATACTTCATTTGGCTTCCCCCTCACTCTGATGGTGCCTCAGGTTGCTTTCATGACTGCTTCATGTAAGGTAGCAACTACTACTAAATTTTTTTTGAAGAAAGACCCTTATACTTATGAGTAATTGTACTTCTTTTTTCTCCCTTACTACAGGATATACATAATCTTAAGACTATCAGGCTGACTAGGTTTATAATCAAACTCAGCATTAATATTAGCTATGGCTATTGAAGGATAACTGCTATGTGAAGACAAACTTGCAGGTGATTTGAAAGCTGGGTGGATGTTAACTACTAATACTTAGATAAAATGAGAAAACTTTGTGAAATATCTCTTCCTCTTCAACTAATTTTGTTTTTATGGTAATTTATTTAATGCATACTTTTCTTATATTTTTGTACTATTCAGAAAATAATATACTTCCATTGGGTATTTCGCCAAATATCCTTATATAACATATATCACTGATTGATGTTCACTACCATATTAAAAAGTAAAGTAACAATGAATTTCATTAATCACTATTAACATTTCCTGTTATAAACATAAGTTGTGCATCTACACGTGCTATTATTTTGCTATTATTGCAAACTTGGGCACTTATCATGCTGGAGTTTATTGCTCCCAGGCACCATGTTTACACTTGTGCCTGGGACTGCAGTATGTTGAGCCAGGTTGGAGCAGTACCAGCTGGCAGGGAGCCTGGGGTGGGGTGTGGGCATTCAGCCTACCAGCCTGGGGCTGCTCTGAACTAGCTCAACACACTGCAGAGGGGATGGCTAAGGCATGAGGGTGCTCCAGCATGGGGCTTGCTGGCAGGCAGCCCCTGCACTAAAGCACCTTCATGCCCCAGCCACCCATGTCAGTGTCTATATATGCAATGCTACAGAGTAAAAAACTCTGCAGCTGGATTGTACTTGTATTTACAAGTACTACCCTGCTTTGGAGTTAGTTAGTTTCCTGTAGCTTAATAGGGCCACATGTGTAGATGCGAGATGTTTACCGTGAATCTAATTAGCCTACTCCACAGTAAACATCTCACCCAAAACCAACAAGATAGAATTTCTAGTGCAAACATTTCCTTTCAGTTTATCGTAACTAGGACCATACATGTACATATGCCCAAACAAATGATAACATGGAAAAAAAAATGTGGGTATAAAGTTGCACACTTACAAATTAAAGTTATTTCCACTTTGGCCACAAAGTCACAAGCCACGGAGTTCCTTCAATTCCAAAGACAAGTGTTTAAAACTGACTAGTGGCTTCGGACACCCAGTGCTTTCTGACAATTGCATCACAAGAAGGACAGTGCCGGTTAGTGGCATTCAAAAGGTCACTGGTCATTCTACACTCTTGCTTCTTACACCAGCCATTTTCACTAGCTGACTGTAACACACTACTGCCCTTCCTCTTTTCCTTTCCCCTTTGTATAATTTAAATTAAGGCCTTTATTTTCCCCTTCCTTTTCTTTACAGAGACTGGTGTATTTTCAATAACTTCCTACCCCTCTGCCTCCTCTCTCCAACACAATGATTCACAGCTTGAATGGGCAGATCATTTTAAGAGACAGAACATTATCTCCAACCTACGAAGAAAGAAATGTCTTTTAGCCCCAGGAAATAGCTCACATGTTGGAAAAAGAAAATAAACGCAAGCTTTGTTTGTCAGGTTTGGTAGAGTTTAGCTTTTAAATTTGAACCCACAAAACTTGAGGGCATTTGAAATTAGACAAGTTGCATTCATTTAAATCTCGTATAAACAACAGAAGGGTTTGAATTGTAAATTTCAGGTCTAAATCAGATCCAGACATTAGAGTTTGGGACTATTTAAGGCTTTCATGTTGTGTTCATATATAGCAGAAAGCAAAACCTTAATCCTTTGTTTTTTAATATGTATTTCTGCTATACATACAGATATCTAAGCCATAAACATCAGTGATTAACAAATCAGATGACTGGGGTTCAAGTAAAGATTGCTAACCTGACAATGCAATATTACTTGATAGTGAACAGAATGCAAAATCTCTCTTAAAAATTTACTAAACAGTCTGGGTCATTGTATGCAGTGCACAATTATATAAAAGAATAGAACTTCTTCAAGTGTCAGAATGACAGTAATCAGGAGAAAACACATTTTAACAGTTGTTATGAGCTTTTTAAAATAGTTTATTGTTTGTAATTAACTTTGGTCTGGATGGTGGGACAATCGGAACCCAGGCTGCTCGTCCAGGGGCGCCGGGGGGGGGGGGGGGGGATGGGGCTCCTGCCAGTGTGTGCACCCCAACGGAGGCCTAGGGACCACGTGCTCCCCAATCTGTGTGCCAAGAAGAGACAGCTGCTACTGCACACTGGGCTTTGCTCCCTGCTGCAGATGCCCCAAGAGTGGCATGATGCCACATGCATCCAGCCACCAGGCAGGCAGGGGGTGTAGCGCAGCCCAGCGGCAGCAGTTCCCAGAGCAGCTGCAGCAGGGAGCAAAATCCAGTGTGCAGTGGTAGCTGCTTCCACCCAGCGCATAGATCGGGGGGGGGGTATGTGGCCCCCAGACCTCCGCCAGGGTGCGTGTATTGGCGGGAGCCCCCATTCTGCTGGACAAGCAGCCTGGGCTCTGATTGCCCCACCACCCAGCCCAGCCAGGGCCCCACTCACTCCAGCCCAGCCAGGGCCCCACTTACTCTAGCCCCTACTCCTGCTTGTGCCCCACTCCCTTCCTCACTGCGGGGGCCTTGATCTGGCCCCTCCAGCCCCTTCCCCTTCATGGAATCAACCAGTACTTGCCTGCTGTGCTGGGCAGCCAGTGATCCACACACCAGGCTGCAATCCTGGCTGTGTGCGCGCCCCACCACACTCCTGCTGCAGCCACCCAGAGCCCATGGCTGGGCTGCCCTGTGGCTCTACCCATAGCTCAGGATTTGGGTATCACCTCTCCCCACTCCCTGCAGACTGGGCTGCATTCCCAGCTGGGCTTCCTCCCCCTTCCCACCCCGCCCCACCTTGTCAGCCAGTCCTCACTGCTCCAACTAGGGAGCAAAGGGGGATTCTGATTTAACTTGAACCAGAAAGGGGTCTGGGACAGAAGTTTCATAAACTGGTTTGACCCAGATCAGTTAAGTCTGATACTACATTTAGCCAGGTTTATCTTAAACCAGTTTCAGCCATTTTGAAATTGGTTTATGTACACTGAGCTTCTGTTCTGTTACAGGTTTAAACCAGTTTCTGATCACTTAAACTGGTTTGTGTGCAACTTCTGTCCCTAGTCTGAGAGAGCACTCCATCTCTGCTAGTAGCCTCCTGAACTGAAGTATCAAGAACAAAGACATGGAAGGCAAGAAAGGAGGTGCAGCAGGGACCAGGGATTTGTGAACAGGTGACTCCTTGTCATAAAGGACAGCAAGATCAGAAATGAGACTGTTTTTTTGGCCTGGTCAAAATCCTGGGAGAGGCTGCCACAAAAAATAGGGAAAGTACCTTTTATCTCTTGCAGCAGAGAGGAGGACACAGTCCAATGGTTTGAAGTTGGAGCAAAGTAAATTTAGATTGGATAGCTAGAAAAACTTCTTCATTGTTTAAATAGTGAAGCAGTGGAATAAACTGCCTTTGGAAGTTGTGGACACACCATCGCTGAAGGTGTTCAAGATGAGGATGGACAACCACTGGTCAGGGATGATCTAGGCCTATGTTCTACTATGGGTATTTCCCATGTTTCTGGGCTTTGCTGGTTGCCCCTGCCTCCCCTCTTTCTGCTACATGTGTCAGAGTATTTTTAAGCCTTCCTCAGAAGCATCGGGTGTTGGCTACAGCCAAGGCTGGGGGCTTTGACTGAGGTGTGCCAATGTTCCTGCTGGGACCAAAGCAGGAGGTTCCTGGCTAGGGGGTCTTTTTTCTCTCCTCAGGGTCAGACCAATCACCATATTTGGGGGCAGGAAGGAATTTTACCGTACGGATTTTACCCCACGGTCAGATTGATATGGACTGTGGGGTTTTTGCCTTTCTCTATAGTGAAGAGCATGGTCCTCTACCCAGGATCTCTTGAGCATATATTGACAACATTTTATAGAACCAGGACATTGGCTGCTATGGTTGCCCTGCTTTACCTGTGGTAGGTTAGGGTGTTAGATCTGTGCTGTGTCAGGGTTGACAGTAGTCTTCTGTAGATTAGACTATACTAGATTATGGTTTTTATGGGATAGTTCTGATAGGGATGATCCTGCCTCAGGTTGGGGGTTGGACTAGATGACCTCTGGAGGTTCCTTCCAGCCCTGCTTCTCTACGATTCTAGCCAATGCGGGGATCTAATGATAAAATATTCCTTTTGCCTCATGTATTTCCTTTTAGTTCTTCATTACCTTCCCAGTGTGGTTTCTTCCTGTTAGTAGTTACTTAAGTTCCAGTGGCACCCCACAGTTTTTACCAGATTCCTCAAAAGCAACCAAAGACCTTAATTTAACCTTTTCACCAGCATGGCAGTTCTGTCATGCCTATTGAAAATGGGTGATACAGGTGGGAGTTGAAGGTCTCTAATATATCCACACAATTTTCTTCATCTGGTCATACTCCTGAAAGTTCTAGAGAACTTGACTTCTTTCCCTTATACATGTCTATGCCAACCAGCAATTTAGGTGTGTAATCAGAGTCCCCTCATTCCTCAAGAAGATCTGAAAATGTTGGTTTATTTGACCGGTCTCATTGCTCTCACTCCAACACCCTAAATCAACATAAGACAGCAGAGCTAGGATCCCACTAGGTTCTTCTGAATACCCTAATGCTATAATCTTATCTCTGTTCTAGCATCTACCATGGTAGCGCATTCAGATTATTTTTTCTGACCATCCCTGTATTAGAGTGATGATTGCTCTCTTGGGGCCTTCTGAAAAACTGGGATAATGACTTTTTTCCAGAATCCTTTGGTTACTCAAATCCTGAATCATAGCCTGTCTGTCAAGAAATAGCAACTCATTCCTTTACAGGTAATAGATTTCTGTGTATCACCTTTATTTCACATGGCCAGCCTTGGGTTTAATCTTGTAGATCAGTGTTCTTCGTCTTCTCGTGAATGGGTCAGGTACTACCTTTCATCTGTCTTGTATTTGCCAGCAATATCCAAACTTTACAACAGGACACTGTTCCCTGGCAGAGCTACTATGAACACAGCTGAGCATCATACTGGTGCTTGCTTCTAAGATCTTACAGGATACAGTCAATTAAGCTTCCCTCAATTGGATAGCATGCTGAGATAAGGAATCTCATATCTATCTTTAACCTCTCCTACAAACCAAGCTTAACTCTATGAGCAATTGGAGTTCTCATACAAACTTTAGAAGACATGGTGTGACTCCTGTTATGCAATTCCCTATGGCATTATATGCACACAGCTGTCAATTTCTGTTTGAGGAGGAGGCCCCAGCCTATGAAGAAAGAGTCTGATTAAACAGCCGAGGATCATCTTGTTGATCATAAAAAGGGGCTCTGAACTATTCAGTTCCCACTCAAATGGTGAATTTCAAGATCCCATCCCTGGTCAGTGTATATCTGAGCTTTTCCATAGATGGAAAAGTACTTCACCTAAAATATGAGCAATTACAGTAGTCTGGTATTTGATATGCCTGTGTAAACAGGGTAAAATGGTCAGTCATTACTGGAATGTTTCCCTTATTTTTCAGCTCACCTTTGTTCTGCTTTCAATCACAGGTTACATACATTTGAACAGACTCTGAATATTTCACATTTAATACAAACATCTTCAGCCATCATAAGTTAAGAGAACCTATCTTGACCAAGTCTCATTTCTCCATTTCCAAAATGTCTGACATTATTGTGCAGGACCCTCAGGGAAAAGGGTTTTGTAGGATCTTAGTAACACGTTTTATGTGTCTGATTTTGTAAAATGTCTGTTATTATATTGTAACATGCTCCACTAGTCAATTTTAAGTTGCTCCACTTCCTGAATAGTAGCATATTCTCTGTAGTAGATGGAATCATGGCTGGTTAACAACCTTGCTAGTCCATGCCAAGGTCTGTTCTGGAAATCAGAGTACTGAGAGACCCTGGATACATGCCTAGTAAATTTGCAGATGATACAAAGTTGGGTGGAGTGGCAGACACTCTGGAAAGCAGCACTAGGATCCAGAATGGCCTAGACAGACTGGAGAAATGGTCTGCAATCAATCGGATAAATTCAGCAAGGACAAGTGCAAAGTCCTGCATAGGGCCCCAGTAAATCTTAATCCATCTCTCCTTGGGCTGGAAGAACTGCATGCATAAATATAGACTGGAGAATGACTGGCTAGGTCGTAGTACTGCAGAGAAGGACCTGGAGATTACAATAGACCATAAACTGAATGTGAGCCAGTAGTGTGCTCCTGTTGCAAAAAAGCCAACATCATACTGGATTGTGTTGCCCCTTTCGTTCTATGCCACATCCAGGCCTTCAGGCTCCTAGGTTGGTGAGAGCAAGCACAGAAGGGCTGAGAAACTTTTTACATCAGAGATTGCATTCACCAAAAAACACTGTTCTGGGTGACCTGGAAGTATTCATGAATTCAGGTCAAGTTCAGAAAATAGTGTCAGGCAAGGAAAGAATGGATTATTGAAACATTTCATTTTATCATTTCCAGAATGAAGCATTTTGACACTTGGGGATAGGTTTACAAGAGACTTAGTCACCATTCACAATAGAAGAGGAAGAAAAGTACTTTTTCCTCTTTACACCCAAGAGTTCAGTATTTAGGAGACTATCCTGTGGTGTGGTAATCCCTGATCTTGATAACTTTTTGTCTAATTTGGAGCAGGGATTTAAACCAAGGATCTGTTGCCCATGTCCAGGTTGATATAAGGTTATGCCTATATGACCCCATTACTCAGGAAATCTCTAATCCAGTTTATTTTTGCTCATTTCTCCCATAATGAGGATAACAACATTTCATTATTTCTATATTTGAAATTGCAATGAGTTTTAACCAAAACCAATAAAACAATTGTACCTGTGTAATATGTATAACCCATGTAAATAATGTCTACTAATCCTGTTTTTTTCTCATTTCATTAATAGATGATAGAATGAAGTTTCTATAACCACAGGACTATAAATAAATGCTGGTTCTTTTTGATTTGTTGGACTGTTTAGGCATTTTTTTCTGATGTCACAAGGGCTGGAAACTTCTTTTTATTTAAAAAAGTAAGGTTAGAAACTCAGACAAAAACCTGATTCCAGCAGCTCAAAGTAATACAGTAAATACCACAAGACCTGTAAGAAAATTTTGAGTTGGCAACAATGCACTGTGGGTATGGATCAGCATCAGGAGAGACAAGATCAGCATGAGCAATGAGCATCATAAGCTAAATAAGTTATTTAGAGTTGTATGAATTTTTGCTGCAATATTTTATACAGATTTTCTCTTTTTAAGTCAATGTTCAACACAGGATTGGAGTCAAGTTGTTAAATACTTTTCTTTCCAGTGCTTTTCCAAAAGACAAGACATTGCTCATTACCAAGCAATATTAATGAGTTTGTAGCCAGGAGAAAAGCTGGTTTTGGCAACTCATAGTATTTACCAGCTCATTAAATGAAGGGTTTGGGGCATTAAAAAGCAGACATTTTGGAACCAATTTTTAGGACAGATGTCATAAATCCAGTAACACATACTTAATCTGCATTTAAATTCTGCATTAAAATACTTGATAGATTCTTAGGCCATATATAATTTCTTCACTACAGGCACCTGTCCATCTTTGAAGGTTTCCCCTAGACTGTCACTTCAGTGGTAGAATGAAAACATCTTGTCATCTATATTTATCTCTTTGAAACACATGAAAGATTTCATGAGGTTTTCCCTACATGAGATTTTACTCACAAATCTTCAGAAACCACATTAGGCCATTAGGACTGTCCTACTTGAGAAAGCACTTCATTGGAGATGTCCACATTTTGAGAATTATGGAGAACATGGAAGAAGAGGAAGAAGAGACAAAGGGCACAGCAATACTTTTCATTTATGCGTCTTGACACGTACAATCGTCCTTTGCTGGAACTCTTTTTAACAACTGGATTGTCCTTTGGAAAATGTAGCTTTATTTTAGGTGGTTGTACCAGTTTAGTCTACTATTTTTAGAACTAGTTCTTTCACTCTAACGTCTTGCCAGTTTGCAAGAGAGACTTGCAGTTTTTTTCCACTATCAAGAATGCCTGGTTGTAGTTTATTTTAAATGGATTCACATTGCCTTACCCACACTGGAAAATCTGTTATGATGGAACTTGTAGCTTCTTAATTATTCTGTTGATTCCATAAAACACCTTTGAAAACACAGAAATGCTATGCACATTTTGCTTTATAATTGTGAAGGGTTTCCTTGATAGATATATATTTAAGAAATAGTTAACCTTCTGCACCTGTTCATTGACTTTACTGCATCAAAGCCAGGAAAATAAGCAATGTTTATGTAGTTTTGGCTGGCTAATGCTGAGGAAAACTACAAGGATGGTTAAAAGGTTTGAGAAAATTACTGGATATTTTGATACTATCTGATGAGGAAAAAAATCCTCATCAACATGTAGTTTCATATACTCTTACTTCAAGTGGGGATTTTTATTTTTTATTTCTAATAGTTACTCTTAGGGAATGTATGCATGCAACAAAGTGAGTCAGGGAGGATGTAAACTGAAGAGTCAGTGGTGATAGACAGGTTGGGGGGAGGGAGGGGAAGCGGGGAAGGGGAATGAATGTAGCTGGTAAATAGTGGAGAAGTACTTGGGAAGTCAGATGTTAGGCAGGTTATAATGTGTCATAAATCCAATGTCTATATTAGTAGACATTATATAGACATGGGATTTATGACACATTATAATCTGCCTAACATCTGACTCCCCAGGTACCTCTCCACTATTTACCACTTACATTCATTCCCCTTCCATCTCCCTCCCCACAACCCGTCAGTCACCCACTGACTCCTCAATTTACATCTTCAGTGACTGGCTTTCTTGCATGTATACCAGCCTCTGGCTTCTTTACTATTCACTCCATCCAGGAAGAGCACACACCAATTGCAGATGCTTCCTCAGCCTGACAAAGGCATTTATACCTGAAGGCTTGCAAAGAAGAATTTTCCCAACTATCTGAGTTGGTCTAATAAAAGATATCGGGTTTACCCAAAGAACCTTAGCATTGAAATTACACTGTTACCATGATGATCCCGGAAATATGAGACACAAAAATTCTTGTGAGTGATATATTTTATTGGACCAGCTGCACAGTTGAGATAGCCATAGACAAGCTTTCAGCTATAACTGGAAGCTTATCTATGGCTATCCCAATTATGCTGTTGGTCTAAAAAAGATATCACCCACAAGAATTCTTGCCTCTTGCAGAAGACTTTATGACTGATGCTAGTGCTAAAGTGCCAATCTTGCAAATTCGAGTGCATATTCTCTTTCTGACAAAGTAGGCTATCACCTATGAAAACTTATGCCTCCCTGAATAAGTTAGTTTTTATGGTGGCACTCTACCTTGTCTTCTGCCTGACTCCGGACTAACACAACTACATACTTTGCTCTACATTTGGGGGTTAACTGAGTCCTTATAAGAAACAAATTAGTGATTAGATCTGGGATAGAAGGGGGAAAGATTTCTGGAAGACTGAATTAACACATTTACAAAGGAATTTGATAAGCAAAGGAAATCAGAGTCTATACCAAAGACACTCTGAAACTACAGACATGAAAAAGAATCCAAAATACAACAACGAAAAGCACCTGAAGCAGAAAGGTCCATGAAAGTTAAAGCTGGTGTCCTCAAAAAACATTCCATAAGAGTACATGTGCTGTGGCAAAAATTGCAAGAATTAGATGGATTATATCACTTTGCAAGTCTCAGCAAAATGTACACAGCATGGACAAATAACAACACCATTAACTTAGTGAAATTCTTCAGAGAAGCATAGCTATTATTATTAAAAAAACCCCAAATGAGCAACTGAAGAAGAAAGCATTGCATTTGAAAGCTTGTCTAAGTCTATTTCAATCATGTAGTTGATCCAATAAAAGATATCATCCACAAAAAAATCTTGTTTCTTGCATTTCTTGCGCCATCATAGCTGAAACATCACTCAAAACTACCACTTCAGACAAGAGGCTGAGGAAATGTCTGCAGATGGTCTGTGCTCTTCCTGGATGGAGTGGTAAAGCAGCCAGAGGCCAGTACATGTACAAGAAAGCCAGTCAGTTAAAATGTAAATTCAGGTGGTCAGTAAGTGAGAGAGAGGTGGGGGCGGGAGCAGGGTGGGGAATAAAAGTGGTAGTCAAAGGATGAGAGACAGGATGGTAGATGAGAGAAAGAATGGTACAGTACAGACCCCCATATACACAAAACACACAGAACAACATACATATCTGCACAGAACTAGCAATCACCCTAAACACAACCAAGATAGCTAAGCCCTGCAATAGCACCAAATTTGCACTGAGGGGAACACCCATGATCATCACCTCACAAATGTCAAAAGGGCTTTCACTCAACAAGGACACTTCTCCAGAGAGATAGATCACACTTTTGAAAGAGCCACCCGGATACCACGTGAAGAATTGCTGCAGTACAGAAGAAAACCTCCCATAAATCATACACTACTGGTTATGACATTTAATTCCTCCCTGGAACCTATACAGAAAATCCTCAAACAATTGCAAACCATACTAGAGAGGGACCCTATTCTTAAAGAGATCTTCCCAGAGCCACCCATCCTAGCCTTTAAACAAGCACTGAACCTCGCTAACCTCATCACCAGAAGCAAACTTCCTCAGGCCCAGAACACACCAAATGGATCCAGACCATGCTATGACAAGAAATGACCACCCCCACAAATACTATACCCCACAACAGAACCCCATCAACATTCCTGGATCTTACACCTGTATCTCCACAAATGCAATATATCTCATCCAGTGCACCAAACTCCCTGATGGAAAATATATAGGAGAAACCAAACAACTGTGCACCAGAACAAGATACTGTCTATCTATGGTAGAGTGGCACCATAGAAACTAACCCAATTACCTGTGGGGGCACATTTCTCACAAGAAAACCACTCTCTCTCCAATCTCTCAGTTCTTATCCTCAAAGGGACTTTACAAAATACCTTCCACAGATGAGCCTATGAGTTTCACTTCATTGATCTACTGGATACAAAAAATCATGGACTAAATATAGACATTGGATTTATGGCACATCATAACCTGCCTGACATCTGACTCCCCAGGTAAATCCTCCACTTTTTACCAGCTATTCTCATTCCCTTCTCCCCTCCTCCCCACTCCTGTCTCTCATTCTTTGACTACAGCCACTTTCATTCCTTCTCTCCTCCCCGCCCCCCCCCCCCCCCCCATCTCTCACCTACTGACCACCTCAATTTACATTTTAACTGCCTGGCTTTCTTGCATATGTACTGGCCACTGGCTGCTTTACCACTCCATCCAGGAAGAGCACAAACCGTTTGCAAATGCTTCCTCAGCCTGATGAAGGGTGTTTGTGCCTAAAAGTTTGCTAAGAAGAATTTTTCCAACTATGTGAGTTAGTCTAATAAAAGATATCGGATTTACCCAAAGAACTTTGTCTGCCTGTGTCCTTAGACCAACATGGCTACAACCTACATCCCTGAAACTTTAGACAAGATATATTTTCAATAATACAGAAAGAAAAGAAGGTATCAATTATTGACTTAAAATTCATAGATTCATAGGTTGTTATGGGCTGGAAGGGATCTTGCAGATCATTGGTCCAGCCCTGCTGCTCTAGGCAGGAAGACAACTGGGGTTAGGTGACCCCAGTGAGGTGAATGTCTTGTCTCCTCTTGAAAACCTCCAGGGTAGGTGACTGCACCACCTCTGGTGGGAGTTTATTCCACAGGCTGGACACCCTGACTATGAAGGAGTTTTTTCTGGTATTAAGCCTGAAGCAGCCTTCCAGAAGTTTGTATCCATTGGTCCTGGTCTTCCCCAGAGTTGCCCTAGTGAACAGTTGTTCACCAAGCTCCTGATGCCCTCCTCTGATATAGCGGTAGGCTACTATGAAGTCCCCTCTCAGCCTTCTCTTCTTTAGGCTAATGAGGCCCAGGTCCCTCAGCCTTTCCTCGTATGACTTGCCTTGCAAGTCCCTGATCATATGGGTGGCTCTTCTCTAGACCCTGTCAAGCTTTTCCATGCCTTATTGAAGTGCGGTGCCCAGAACTGGACGCAGTACTCCAACTGCGGTCTCACCAGTGCTGAGTACAGTGGGAGTATCACTTCCTTAGTTTGACACAAGATACATTGGGGTTGAAACATGCCAGCGTGTTGTTTGCCCTGCTGACCACTGCCTTGTACTGACAGCTCATATTCATGAGATGGTCAATCATTACCCCTAGGTCCCTTTTGGCCGTGGTACAAGTCAAGCTGTCACCACCGAGCCTGTATGTATGTTGAGGGTTGTTTGCCCCCAGATAGAGCACCTTACACTTGGAAGTGTTAAACTTCATCTGGTTCTGGTCTGCCCAACTCTCGAGCCTGTCCAGGTCCACCTGTATCTGCAGCCTACCTTCTGGGATGACCACACTGCCCCATAACTTGGTGTTGTCCATGAACTTGGCCAGCGAGCTTCTCACTCCTTCATCCAAATAATTGCTAAAGATGTTGAAAAGCACCAGTCCAAGCATGGACCCCTGAGGGACATCACTGGCCACTTCATGCCAGGATGACACAGATTCATTCATGAGAACTCTCTGTGTCCTACCCTGTAGCCAGTTTCCTACCCACTGAACCGTCAAGCAGCTGAGTCCACAATCTTCCAGTTTTCCCACAAGGATATCGTGGGATACTAGATCAAAAGCCTTTTGGAAGTCTAGACATATAAAGTCTACCACGTCTCCTGTGTCCAGGTGGCAAGAGACCTGGTCATAGGAGATGAGACTGGTAAGACAAGACCTACCCGCGACCAAGTCATGCTGGCTGTCATTCAGAATCTTACCTTCTGTGAGCGTATCACACAGATTCCTTAGTGAGCTTTTGCAGGATTTTCCCTGGGATGAAGGTTAGGCTGATTGGCCTATAGTTGCCCAGGTCCTCCCTCTTCCCCTTCTTGAACATGGGCACAATGTTGGCCCTCTTCCAATCCACAGGGATTTCCCCCGTGTACCATGAATTCTGAAAGAACTTTGCCAGGGGTTCCATGATGACCTCAGCCAGCTCCTTCAGCACTCTTGGATGGAGTCCATCCGGTCCTGCTGACATAAATATCTAGCTTTTCTAATTGGTGTTACACCTGTAACACCTCAGCATCCACAGTGAGGAGGCTTTCAGTCTTGGCATGTCCCCTATGAGCCTTATCTTGCTTGACTTTCCCCATGGTCCATTGAAATACCAAAGCAAAGTGGGCATTCAGGAATTCAGTTTTTTCCTGAAAGTCAGTTACCAGCTGTCCCGAGATGTTAAGCAGGGGTCCCACACTTCCATTTGTTTTCCTTCTACTGGCTACTTACCTAAAGAAGGACTTCTTATTGTCCTTGACTTCTGTAGCTAACCTAAACTCCATTGCTGCCTTGGCTTTCCTGATCATTTCCCTACAAGTACTGGCCACTGTTGTATAGTCCTTGTTGAGGACCATCCCTATCTTCCACTGTGTGTACATCTCTTTTTTCTTTTTTAAGAGGACCGCAATGTCCCTATTAAGCTAGGAGGGTTTGCTAGCTCTTCTGCTGCCTTTCCTCTTTACAGGAATGATTTTCTTTTGTGCTTTGAGGATCGTATCCTTGAGCAACGACTACTCTCCATGTACCCCATTTGCCTTGCCTTCCTGGTCCCGCATCACCTCCCCTACTAATGCTCTGAGCCTGTTGAAGTCAGCATTTTTGAAGGCCAGGACGTCAATCCTGTTGGTTGATTTATCAACCTTGCGGCGGATGGTGAACCTGATAATTTCATGGTCGCTGTTGTAGCAGAAAGCCCCCTTTTCCTCTTACTTGCATTTGCTCTCCCCTCCTTGGATATGTTTTTCCTCTTCTACCTTTTCTTCCTTCCTCTTTCTTTCACTTTAAGATAAGGAATTGTGTTTTAAAGTTTGTATGTGTGCATTTTGCATCTCCCCTTGTATTTTGGTATTTTTATCTATTTGTGTGCCATGGCATTACTCTTGTAGCTTATATTTTATACTCCTCACCTTTTAACTAAATGTGTTTAGTTTCGAAGTTATACATTGTAACAATGTTAACAAGGGCAGGAATCAAACTGCCACTTCTCTGTATCAGGCCGGCCCCTGAAAGAGCGAGTGAATCAGTGATTGAATGCGTAACACAGTAGCAGGCAGCACTTAACACCTAGGGAAACCTCAGATCAACCAACAGAAGAAATCAATAGGAGACAATGTAGCAACCGGGAATTCTCTAAACGTCACTGTTCAAGGGCTAGAAGCCCTGGTCTGAGTTAATCAACGCCGGGGACCAACTTTTGGGCTGAATATCTCCAGATCGACCGCTCCCAGAGCCCTATTCAAAATTCATCAACGGACTCCCAAACCTGCACGTACATGCGGACAACCCCTGGGGCTGACAGATGCCATCCAGTAGCCACCGAGGGGGAAGTCCCACAAGGGTCGACGACCCCTGGATTGGGCAAACCTGAAAACTGGGCAGTCACCAAAGTCTGCCAAGGACAGATAAAAAGCAGTGAAAAGTGACCCTCAGGGGTGTCCTCTTGATCTCCAACTTGACCAGCACCCGACCTGTCCAGCCAGAAGGACCAGCTGACAACCCCCTTCTGGAGGATAACACCATGCTGAAAGAAGCCTTGACTGGCCATCGACGGCAGACTCCAGCACCTGTGGGATAGGTATACCCAACTCCTGTAGCTCGCTACTCTGTGTGTGTGTGTGTGTGGACCAGCCCCAAGGTTTACGATTTGACTTCATTACAGTGTTTCAATCCACCTAATAAGCCAGAATTTTAAGGATCCCAAGTTGGACATTTGTAGCCAACACTGTCACCCAGGTTACCCTCAATGTTCAAGCCACACACCAGATCATCTCCCTTGGATAAGACAAAGTCTAGGAGAGCGTTACCTCTGGTTTGCCCTTGCACTTCCTGGGTCAGGAAGAGCTCCTTGATCACAGTCAAGAAACTGTGTGAATGATCTGACCTAGCCAAGTGTTCCTCCCAATCTATGTCTGGGTAATTGAAGTCACACATGACAACCAAGTCCCTCGTACATGCGGCCTCTGTCAGTTCTCAAGAGAACTCCAGATCCAGCTCCTCCCCTTGGTTTGGTGGCCTGTAGTAAACGCCTACAGTTAGGTTTCTCTCACCTCGCCCTCCCCCCTGTAGCTTCACCCAGAGGGTTTCAAGCTGCCTATCTTTGGAGCCGATGTCAGCCTCCAGAGAGGGGTACTGCTCTCTCACATAGAGAGTTAACCTTCTGCCTTTTCTCCCTACTCTGTTCCATCTGTGCAGGGTGTGGCCCTCTACGGCTGCACTCCAATCATGCGAGGAGTCCCGCCAGGTCTCTGTGATCCCTACTGGGTCATATTGCCCACTAGAGAGGAGGAGGGCTAGCTCCTTCTGCTGGTTTCCCATGCTCCTGACATTGGTGTACAGGCAGCTGAGGCCTTCAACTGACACCCACAATTTCCTGAGATGCTGTGGGAGAACTGTTTGATTAGCATTTCACAAACAGTTGTGCTAGTGTCCTCCACAAGGGAACTTTCCTGTGTGCCAGTCCCCGGGCATACTCCACTTGGAATTTTCCTGTCCCCCAGCAAAGTCATTTTAAAGCCATGTCTAGTAGATCAGCCATCCTGACTGAGAACAGGACTTTACTTCTCCGTGTGAGGTGAATTCCATTTTCTCCTAGGAGTCCTCTCTCTCTGAAGTGTGTGCTGCGGTCGAACAGACCAAAACCCCTCATGGTTACACCACCGTCTGAGGTATCTGTTAACCTCTTCCATGTAGCCTTCCCTCCTGGGTCCATGACCTGCAACAGGGAACATAGAAGAGATTGAATTTTATTAGTAGATGTTTAGGATTGTGAATCCAAAAACATGACAAAGCTAGTAGGGAAATACAAACCACCCGAGCGAGGGACTAACATTAGAGGGATGGGGCTGAGGAGGGGAACACAACTAGGTTACAGAAAATATAATGTTAGCCAAGCCTGGGGGTGGGGGAAGAGAAGGGAGGGGGTTTGCAATGCTGAGAGAAAGAAGATAGATACACACAAACCTGTACAATGGTCTGCAATGGTGGAGGAAGTAGTTTGAAGAAAGTGTCTCAGTCCATATAGAGTCTCTTCGCGGGGAGTCCTCTTTGGGTGGAGCGGGGTTGTCCATTGCTGAAGAATCCTCTCGCAGTGAAGTCCACCTGGTGCAGAGCCTCTAGTCCCTTGAGCCCAGACCCCAGAGCCCTGTAGGCACTCATGATCTGATCAGGGTTACCCCTGGCCATGTCGTTCGTGCCCACATGGATGAGGAGCATGAGGTAATGGTTGGAGGGATGGATGAGCCTGGGGATCCTCTCTGCAATGCCTTGGATGTGGGCCCCAAGGAGAAAGCAGATCTCTCAAGCTAAGGGGTCCAGATGGCAGATAGTCTCCTGAGGGGTAAGGAGGGACCTGTCTCCCACCACCACCACCCAGTGTCTCTTCCTAGGGGTGGGAATACTTACTCCTCTGATGTCCCTGTCGGAGTCTCCTCATGGGTAGTGAGGGGAGCGTACCTTTTACAGTGCCAGGGGAGGAGTGTCCCTGGCTCTGCATGCTCTGGACCTGGAGATAACTGTTTTCCAGGTAGCTCCGGATGCTTTGACGTCAGCTCCAGAAAGACACAAAGGCCTGTGATAGAACACTTAAACCTCCTGGGACACTCCATTGCTGACCTCAGGCAGCAAACCTTTGAAAACCAATTGGAATGGCAAACTGCAGAACAAGAAATCATCCAGACTGGTTTGTATTAAGTATGATTTAAACAAAGCCTAAGGATTCTTATCCCATTACCTGGATTATCTTTTGTGAGCCCTTTGTTCCTATGGATTTTTTGTTTGTTTGCCTCTCCCAGTACCAGCTCCTTCCCCGCTCCCTCCCTATATTTTGTATTCACATGACAGACCAAGGATCAATGGTCTTAGGTTCCAGCAAGGGAAGTTTAGGTTAGATATTAGAAAGAATTTTCTCACTAGGAGGGTAGTAAAACACTGGAACAGGTTACCCAGACAGGTGGTGGATTCTCCCTCCTTGGAGGTTTTCAAAACCCAGCTAGACAAAACTTTGGCTGAGATAATCTAGATAGGGATGGTCCTGTTTTGAGCAGGGGGTTGGACTAGATGACTTCATGAGGTCCCTTCCAATCCTAACTTTCTATGACTCTATGATTCTATGACTCTTTCCATTTACACTGCTCTGTACATGTACTTCCACAGCATCAAATGAAATGAGCTCCAGCTCATAAAGCTCCAGATAGATTTATTTAGTCTATACAGTGCAAATCTATCCTGCCTTCTGCTTATGTTTGGTACCTAAGGTATTTCATAGGAAAGCATAGCAATGTGTTAATAGATGATGGTTTGGTCAGGGGATAAACAGTAGATCATGACCAGAGGCTCAGAACAGTTTTGTAAAGAGCAGAATTGATGAACTAAAGCTTTACAAACAAAAATAGAAATTAACACAGGAGACATTAACCCAGTAGGATTGGTGAAGCCAGTCCAATATGGCTGTCCTGAAGAGAAAGAAGGAAGTACATAGCTTCCTTAGAATAGTGGATTAGGTAGAAAAATCTACTACCAAACCCAGAAACCTGGGAGTGCTACTGTGCAAAAATGGGCATGAGATATACAAGATTTATTGCTATTAACAAAAGGTCCCTCCCACAATTATGTTTGATGCAACCATATCACTCCCAATTGCCTGGAGGACAAAAAACAGAAGCAAGCTTTAACTTCTAGGTAACTAACAAACAATATTCACACGACAAGTGCTTAAGAAGTATTTTTACAGATGTGGTAACAGCACTGCAGAGCTGAACAAGAAAGAATAATGTATATATGAAGGTAATAAGATTATTGATAAGCTTAAAGTCTTAAAAGTGCATAAATGCTTGGAAGGTTGGGATCTAGATTTCTGTATGGATTATCTGAAACCCTTGCAAGGTTGGGGTTGATAAAGCTATGGCCAAATAAATAGCGCTGGAGACATTGCAATGAGCAAGGGATATTAGAATATGTAATTTGATGTTGTATAAATATAAAAAAAATGAAAGTAATATCAAAATATCCACTTTAGAAAGAGACATTGCTGAATTAGCAAATATAAGAACTAGTAAAGATCCAAGGGTTGTAAACATTATTTCATGGGAATCTAGAGTTTATCCCCCCTCCCCCCCACCCCATTAAAATAGAGGCAGAGGTAGTTATCCAGTTTGATGTCAGACAAAAGACAGGGCAGGATAGCACCTTGGGCTAGGTACAGGCATTCAATTTGCCAGCCAATCAGAGTGTGAATAAAGCATTATGGACAGACAGACAGATTTACGCTTGTATAATATTAGAATTCTTAACAGCCACTGAGAGCTTGTATCCATGGCATATAATTAAGGCCATATGGCAGATATTGATAAGTAGGCTTTGCACAGATACCTGTAGTCATTTTTTTCTCTCTGATCATTGCTTTGAACAGTGTACTGTTTGTTTCCCCTCCACACAATGGGTGCTATTTATCTATAAAAGTGGGTGCATCTACCCAAGATGCTTCTAGTGCAATAGACTAATTTTACTGTGCAGTTGCACAGCAGACAAAACCTGCACTAATGTGCAAATGCTCAGTAGAATTAGTCTACTGTGCATTAGTGTCACCAAAAAAGCATGCACCAGTGCTAATGGGCAGTAGTGCTGATTATGATGCATTAAGGTAGTACCTGTAATTACAGGTATTAAACAAAATGTGGCATAATTATGGTGCATTAATGAACATGTAGATGCATGCAATGATGTTCAACTAGGGTGGCACAGCACCCTGGGATGCTCTGAGATCCTTCTAAGGATACTGTGAGGTGGTGTACAATACTAGCTCTATTACCGTGAAAGCTCTGTAAACTGTGAAACTATTTACACATGATTCACAAGATAATCCCAGAGATTTCAAACAGATTGCAGAGTGTTGAAAACATTTCTGACCTGTTGTGTTCCAATTGCTCTATTGTTTTTCCATAATCACAACATGAATGAAAACTAAGGACTGGCATTCTCTGATGGGTATCTTGAGTCTAAAAAGATTGAGAATTAATGGTCTATAATTTATGAAGTGCTTTGGGATACTTTAGGATCAAAAGTGTTATGTTTGTCAAAATAAATGTAAACACCTCTGTAAATGTAACATTTTTTTCTTGCAGGAAAGGACAAAAGAATGCCCAGGAAAACAAAAAAAATAATAAAAGGTTAAAATATTAATGATAGCATATTACTGACTGCGGAAAGGCCCCATACAGATTGAGACCCTGTTATGCAACCACAGACGAAGAGACAGGTCCCTTTGGAGACCTTGTTTTTTTTGCCCTTGGTAATTCATGCTAAAGAACAGAGTGGTGTAGAAAATGTTGTTTGTGTTATATGAAAAAAAATACATGCCAACAGACTGCAAGTTCCAAAGCTGATATTTCAGCAATTTGTAATCCACCAGTACTAAAAAGAATCTTAATAATTTGTTACAAATCCATCATCTAATTAGTATCATTATCACCATTGTCAGCCATCTTTACTGTGAAACAAAGAGTTCAATAGTTATGAAGACTGTATTCATCACTGTATGAATTTATTTTGTTCCATATTGTAGTGCACTGACAGGGCTATGCAGTGATTCTTTAACTGCCCCTGCATATACTGTATTTTCTTCTGGCAAGAGACATGTTTTATTTCTTCCACTACTGCTACATTTCTTTTAAAAATATATGACAATTTAGCAGTAAATCCCTCATTAAATAACAAATGCAAATAGCAAATTAATAATGGTAGTATTATTTTTGGTAATACTAGTAATAATAAAGATATTTTGGTGATTAAATAGCTAAACAATTATATTAATGATTACATTTTAGAGGACACAGAAAATGAATAGTATTTGTCACTCTTAGCAAACTCTTGACTTTGGACTGAGCTCTGTATGTGGGTGGTGCATAAACCTGAGTAAACTTTAGAGGCAAGACAGGAGATGATTTGCAATCTGATGTTGAACTATATCACTGACAAATTACAAGTCTCCATACACAAGCTAGCAAGAGTGTTAAGAGTTCTGCCCACTCCCCATCCTTTCTGCTCACCTGCTCCAGGGAGGGGAGGGAGGAGAGGGCAGCATGCAATGCCTGTTGATCTAGCATATAGAATCAAGGCATGAGTTGCTACAAGTTATTATGCCTCTGTTATTTGATTCGGATTCAGCAGATTCAGATGCCAGAGATTTGATTTGGAGATCCAAATCGTTTTTCTGAATTGATTCAGCCAAATCACTTCAGAAGATTCGGAGCCAATTCGGAGATTCAGCCAAAGAATATAATAGGGAATCAATGAAATATCTATAACTTCATTGTCTTTTGGCTGATTCAGATGAAACTTGCAGGGAATGGTAGCCTCTGCTGAGAGCATGACATGTGCCAAGATTCAGGGTGATAGGTGCAGGGCTTTTTGGGAAACTGTACCTCAAAGTCCTGAAAGCAAAACTCATGTCACATGTGTGTGTTAAGCCACAGTGGGATGGAAACTGCAGGGATGATAGCCCCTGCTGAGGCCACAAAGCCTGCCAGCTGTCAAGGAGATAGGTGCAGGGGTTTTGGGGCCCTGCACCTCTAGCTGCTGACACCAAAACTCGTGTCATGGGACATGGGGGAAGGGGGAGCAAAACTACTGCAGGCCTGGATGCTAGGCCGTGCTGTGGCCATGAAGGCTGCCAGCTGTCAAGGAGATCAGTGCAGGGGGCTTCTGGGGCCCTGCACCCCTAGCTGTTGACAGACAAAACTTGTGACATGGGTGCTTGTGCAACTGACTCTTGGTCTTCGGGTAGAAGCAGTTCCCAGCTCTGTATTGATTTTTTCCTCTCTTTTGTCTGTGGTTTTGTAGGTGTTAATCCTTGCTCATTAACTCATTATCTAGTAGCTAGCTACTGTGTATTGAGCTGGCCCCTGAGTGAATCATGATTGATTGGTAACATGGTAATTTAGCAGCCAGGCCTGCAGTAGTCCCTGTCCCCCCCCCTCCACACACACACACACCCCATGCCCCAAGAGAGACACAGTTATACAAGCACGCATGACATGAGTTTTGCCTGTCAGCAGCTAGAGGTGCAGGGCCCCAGAAAGCAGAAGTCCATGCACCTATCTACTTGACAGCTGGCAGACTTTGTGGCCTCAGCAGGGGCTAGCAGGCCTGCAGCTTTCACTCTGCTGTGCCTTAACACACACACTGTCGCCCATGTCACGAGTTTTGCTTGTCCGCAGCTTCAGGTTCAGTTTCCCCCAAATCTATGCACCTATCTCCTTGAAACTTGGCAGGCTTTGTGGCCTCACCAGGGGTTAACATCCCTGCAGTTTTGACCCCACTGTGGCTTAACACATACACGTGACATGAGTTTTGCTTTCAAGAATTTGGGGTGGTTTCCCCCAAGCCCCTGCACCTATCTCCTTGAAACTTGGTACACACCGTGCTCTCAGCAGAGGCTACTATCCCTGAGAGTTTCATCTGAATTAGCCAAAAGACAACAAAAGTATAGATATTTCATTGATTCCCCATTATACCCTATGGCCGAATTGATTTGGAAAGCCTAAAGCTTCCAGCAATTCTATGTGGATTCATAGTTTAGGCCTCCAAATCATCCAAATAACCTCTGAATCCAAATCATGATCCGAAGCTTTGTACAGCCCTACCAGTTATTTAGAGGCACAAGTAGTTTTCTTACTCCCTTTCTTCATCAACACATGCATGCAGCCCAAGTCACAATTAATATGTTTCAAAGTAGTTGAGAAGAATAAGCTTCATCTACCCAGCTTCCAAAAAGGAGTCATCTGTAATGTGATCTGTACAGGCTACATCTTATTTCCTTTCAGGGCTTCAGTTACTGGTAATCAGTACAGCTCTCAGATGATGTGTAGAATAGCAGTTTAATAGATTACAGCAAGATACAATGTTAAACTCTTACTTTTATTGCTTTTTTTCCCCAATTGAAAGAGAAAGTGCATTCTCACTTACATAAGAGGAATAGCAGAATGTGCGGTGATGCACAGTGGCGTGTAGGGACACACACACACTTCTCAAATATTTAAAAAACTGGTCAGTGTCACAAATTTTGATAATAGTTGTGGGTGGGTAGAGCTCTGTAAAACCCTGCAATTTCAGCTGGGAGAGATTGGCGCAAGTATCTTTTCCTGCCACAGTTAACTTTGTATCCACCTCACACTGAGTTCTAGTAATCAAACAAACTCAAAAAATGCAGAGTGAGATGCAACCAAAATACAATCCCAACTTTAAACCACAGATCAGCTTGAGCTTTTTTCAAAGTTCAGGGTAGGTTCACTGGGTTTTCAATCTCAATTAATCTAGCCCAAGTTTCAGATCCAAAGATTCTGTTTCATGAAAGTAACCACAGGATACAATGGAAAGGAAAGTTGAAATAAAAAGTTCAAGAAAACAGCACATGTCAACATCTGATAAGATCTAAGAAATAACCCCTTTCCCCAATCTAAACTGTACTGCAGGAGCACATAGTTTAGCCCTGGGGTTTTCAACCTTTTCAATCAGCATACACCCGGCAGCTGGATGCAAAGCAGTGTACCCCTGGTAGTCAGATGTAGAGGAGTGGGCAGGGTGGGGGGAAGGGTTGGCACACAGCCAGACCCGGAGCTGTGGGGGTGGCGGCACATGGCCGGATGTGCGCTTCCCATGCCCCCGCATCCGGCCGGGTGGACGGCACTTGCATGGCAGCACAGGATGATGCATGGTGCTGCTCCATCCCCACCTACCCATGAGTACCCTTTAGGGCCTTCTCAAGTAACCCTGGGGGTATGCATAACCCCTGGTCTAGCCAATGGAGATGCACTAGTTAAACCATCTGTAGTGATGCTCATGTCCATGCTGAGCCTCTATGGAGAGTAAGTTTCTTCTACCTTCTTTAATGACTCTTCTGACTTGTTTGAAGAGCACTGTGGATGGCTTAGAGTAAGAGATAAATCATCAGCTGCCATCAGCCAAGCTGTGCTGCTGGCTCTTTGAAGCTGTTGGAGGATATAAGAATATGTGTATCCGAGATGAAAGATAAAGGGAAAAAGGGGTCTAAACAATACAAGTTACAGCACGGAATAGACAGGAAACCAGTCTCCAGCAAAAGTCTAGATAATAAAAGTGCTTGAACCAAAATTTATATGAGATCAGTTCCTAAGCAAATCCTGGCAGTTAATATTCAGATTTGGCAAGAGGCATGATGATACATAAAAAAAAAAGAAAATAAAAAAAAAATTGCTCCCCTATATTAAATATGCACAAAGAGTATATATTGCATGTTCCTTTGTATACCACATGCACATGTGCTATCCAGCTGGTAAATTGCAATTATCCTGCCGTTTGGGGTTTTTTTTTTTGCCTAAACTGAGCCTACTAATTGATCTCAGACTATTTCTAACACCCTAGCTAGCCTCCGAGCACTGCCATTTCCTTCTCTCCCCCATCCATGCCACATCAAAGCAGTAGGAGTAATATACACTTCTGTAACTAGAGGCAGAGGTAGTATGTAATAGCTTGTAATCTAATCTTGAAATCCAGTTTATCTAACAATGGGTACTAGACAGCACCAGACAGAATTTTCCGTTTTCTACCTCATCACAAAGTCCAGTTGGGTCTTTGAGTTTTGCTATGTCCCATGTAAAATTGTAAATGAACGGCACCTTAAAGCTACTGTTCCTGACTAGATGTGGTGTTGTACTGTTCTCATTGCAACACCGCATAGATCATATTTGGAAGATCACCTTTCCACCATCAATACCGGAAACTTTTATTTCCTTTTTTTAATTAAAACAATATAGAAGAAACTGGCATGATAACAGGAGGCTGCCTTGCATGGCCTACTAATACTATTTATTAGCACAACCAGCTTATTGATCAATAGAATGCACCTAAGATGGAAAAACAGAAGTTTGCCCACAGTATGGAAATGTGTGCACACACTCCCAGCCCAATAGCAGAATAGTTTTATAACTAGTCCCAGGTTAGTCTTTGCTGGGACCTCAGAAATGGCCACTGGCCTCAGAAATGGTTTCCCTGTGACATACCAAGGCCCAAAATCTTCAACAAAGATGAAGTTTCAAATCCATTGAATTGAATGGTTTAACAAAGTCCAATCTTTGGGTTCACCTTCTTTTGCACATCATGAAGTTGAATCTGGGGCCTCAGTAGCAATCTCAGAATTTAATAGAACTGCATGTGTAGTCAGAGGCAGAATTTAACCCATAACTCTATCCATATGTATAAGCATGCATCACCTGTTTGGGTGAATAAGCAAAATATTGACCAGCTTTTCATATTATCTTTTTAACAAAGTGTCTATAAAATGCTATGCTTTGCTCTGTCTAATTTTTACTAATTATAAAATACCTGCCCATTACTATTGCACATACTAGTTGAAGGGCTGGGATTTCTTTTACACTACTTTATTTGTCTGGTAAGTATGACTGGGCTTTAGGAATGAATAAGATGGCTGCAAACATGCAATAGCAACTGAAAACACTCATGGGGTGCATCTACATGAGATGTTTACTGTGGAGCTGCCTAATTAGCTCTTTGGTAAATTCTCAGCATCTATCCATGTGGCTCTATTAGGTTGTAGTAAACTAATGAATGATGCCGTAGGTTATTGTAGTGTTATTTACTGCAAAGCAACACACATGTAGACGCTGACAGGGCTGACTGGGGCACAAGGGTGCTTCAGTGCAGGGGCAGCCTGCTAGCTAGCCCCCAGACTGGAGGACCCTCATGCCCCAGTCAGTCCCTCTGCAGCATGTTAAGTCAGGTTTGAACAGCCCTGGGCTGGTAGGCTCACCCCCCTGCCAGCAGGGGTTGCTCTGACCTGGCTCAAACTGGAAGAGAAAGCACTGTATGCTGGGATGCCAGAGGAAGATTCAGCAGCTCCATTCAATTGGAGAACTATAGAAGCATTCATTCAGAGGGAACTTTATCTTCATGCAACATGATTGAGATTTCTTCCACACCCACTGTGTTTTCTCTAGTTGCTATGAACACCTGCACATGTAGTGTTTCCACTAGATGGAAAATGTAACAGTTGATACATAACACTTGTAGTACCCATATACTCTTCCCAACAAATGAAGATCAACATACTAAGATATTAAATAATTCAATCTCTCTCTTTTAAAAAGAGATTTAAAGTACAATAGTAGAGCTAGCTATGTCTTTTACCCTTGAAAAACATTTGTATGCATCTCTCTGTCCGGTTATGTCTGGGAAGCCAATTACTCCCTGGGTACCTCTACAGAGCTCAACAGTGTCATATCAAAAATAAATTTGTTTCTTTCTCAGCGCAACATGTTGTTTTGAAATTTCAAACTTCTGGTTTCAATTATTTCTAGAGACACAAACATTTTTCACACTGAAAAATATAATTATGTGGATATTTAACACAATTACTGCGCATCTTCATTTTATTAAAATGCCCACTTGGAAGAAAAATAAATGAATTGGCCAATAACATATCTAACAGAAAGCATACCACAAGTAAGCAAAAAGGAAGGAAAGTCCACAATTTGCTGTGAGAAAAATGAAAAAGAAAGGAAAAAGGCCAGGGACATATTTGGTTGGATAGAGTGAATATATAACAGGTATATTTCTTAGAAAAAATACAGAACAATGTGAGTAAGATGCAAGTACTGTTGGATTAATTTACAACTTTTGCCTTTATTTCAGAACCTGGGTTTAGTTTCCTTTCCCCATCTATCTTCCTTCAAAACATTTCTGTGGAGCATGCTTTCCAAAATAATGTCTTGTTATTGTACATTATCCAGAGCTTGGCTGGAAAACAGGATGGCTGTGAAGATCTTTTCATCAATAAAGGCTTTTTAATGCCACTCAGTATTTTCTTCCTTTACTGAGTTTAAGAACTCCTAGCAGTAAAATCATACTGGTCTTTTTTCCCCTTTCCCTTTAATGGAACTGAATCTTGTTATAGAAATGAGTAAGAATGACAACAATAATACTTTCAGAGCAGCAGAATTAACTTTACATGATGAGATAAGATGACTGTTTTCCTTGACAGGAAAGCTTGGCAACATCATTTTCTCCATAATAAGATATCTCTGAGCAATTTCAGATACACATAAGAAATGAAGTTCTGGTTTTCCAGAAAATATGGTGGAGTTTAAATCACTTGGGAATTATTACAACATGTTATTTATTACACAGCATTTGCTGGCAGAAAATATTCATGAATCAAAAAAACTCAGAAGCCTCTAAAGATATATGATAAATTAGAGCCTGAATAGTACAAGAGCTCGAAGCACATTAGCTGTGGCCCCAATGGGCTCTTTGAATGATCCAGGTATATTTAATTATGTATCAAGTAATCTGTCTCTTATAAAAGCTTTACAATCCACTCCTTCAAACACTTATGCACATGAATACTCCCACTGAACTCAACAAAACCATTCATATAGGTAGAGTTACTCACTTGAATAAGTGTTTGCAGAATGGAGGCCAAATTTTGTAGAGCCTCTACTATCAGAGAGCTGGCAAGTTAGAATGAAGTGACTATGATTAGCTTCATACCTGTGTTACAGATACAACTTTCTTAACACATGCATGAAAACAAAAGAATGCATCCAAGATTTCTTTTTGCCACTTTCTATCTCTGGGGAGCCTGAAATAAATAGGGTGCATCTAGGCCTACATGTTTACAGAAAACAGAAAATTGTTACAAAACTAGGTTAAATTATTTAATATATATAAGATTATTTCTATAAAGCCTTATACAAGTAGATATTCTTATATTTTGAACTGCAAACTGACTTGGAAATACTGTGGGGCAGATTCTATTCCACCTATGATGCAAACAAATGAACTTAAAGGTCCTGCCAGAGGCAGATCCCTGGTTATTGGGATCTGATCATTTTTTTCCCCAGGTCCCCAAAATTGTGTGACCTGCCATGCACACCGGGAATCCAAGAAAAAAAAAAATCATCAGGTTCCAACTGCAGGACTGCTGGCATGTGGGGAGCCCAGAATTGAGGACTATGTCCCTGGATCCCAGCCTCCTTGAACACTTGGACCTTCAAAGAACAGTGAGAAATGTAACACCAGGGGACTGGTTGCTGACACCAGGACACCTTTTCAACTGGTTGGTGCATAGGGAACCTGGCATCAGGAAACTAATTGCTGATTGGTGAGGTCATATCTGGAGTACTGTGTCCAGTTTTAGAAGCCCTAGTACAGAAAGGATGTGGACAAATTGGAAAGAGTCCAGTGGAGGGCAATAAAAATGGTTAGGGGACTGGGACATCTGACTGGTGAGGAGAAGTCAAGGGAACTGGACTTATTTAGTCTGGAGAAGAGAAGACCGAACTGTGGTTCCAAAGAGGATGGAGGTAGACTGTTATTAGTGGTGGCCGATGACAAAAAAGAAGAAATGGTCTCAGGATGCAGCAAGGGAAGTTTAAGTTAAATATTAAAAAAAACCTCTCACTAGGAGGGTAGTAAAGTACAGGAACAGGCTACCCAGGATGGTTGTGCACTCTCCATCCTTGGAGGTTTTGAAGGCACAGCTACACAAAGCCTCAATTAGGGTGATCTAGTTGAGGATGTTCCTGCCTTGAGCAGGGGTTGGACTAGTTGGTCTCTTGAGGTCCCTTCCAACCCTCATTTTTTATGATTCTACTAGGGGGCTCCCACATGCCTGGACCTTTAAAGGTGCATCTAGCAGCTGAATCTGCATCTAGCCTTAAAACTTGTAGGAACTCTTTCCATCAGTTGTTGAATTTGTTGCCTCTTTTTGGGATTAAGGCTCCCCCTGTGATTTCTGCCAAAACATGAAGTAATAAAACATTTTTTTCGGCATTTGATTCAATCTGAAAATAGTTGAATCCTCAGCAAATATAAGATCCCATATTGTGTGTGTGCAGCAGGCAAGAAGAATGCAGGCCATAAGTGGTGGGTTAAGCAAAGATGCATTTGAATTACAGGTTGCTGAAACCAGCAAACTTTGTGTTCATTAAACATGTAGCAACAATGCCTAGAGATATTCTTGTGAGTACATGAAAAAAAACTATTCTCAAATTATTAACTAAGTTTAGGAATTTACTCCAATAAACTCACATGCTAAAAATCTTTGAAATGACATATTGTCAAAGAGCACATTTTTTTAGAAAGACATTATAACGCAAAGTATTTACAATACTTCTTACTGTCATGCAATATGCCAACATTTAAGAATCAGTAAATATTTCTCAACAGAACTTTTGGTATAGAAAGCAAATAAAACTCCATTTTACCATGTGATAATCATGGCAAGGAAAAATTAAGGAACTAATCCAAAGTTACCCATGCCAGCATCAGAACTAGCTTGAAATGAGTCTTGATATCCAGGCCTGTATGTCATTTGGTAAAGCATAATAGTTTACTGCCTTTAGTAAGACCTGTATTTAGTTCTCATGAGAGTTATGATCTCTGCTAGAGAAACAAAGCTTTTATAAAGCTTTTATGTTTCTCAAGGAAGGAGGTAACAAACTTGTTACTGGTAGCAGCAAAAAGGACCACAAGATGGGTAATGGAAATAAAATCTTCTCTGTAACTAGGGCCCCTGGCAGACATTATTTCCATCACACTATAGGAGACTAGAAACCTCCAAGTGAACTTTTAGATGTCTTTCAAATGTTAAACTCTACCACTTAGAAAAATACTATACCCAGAAAATGTTACAGGATGGTGCTCTCTCATAGAATTTAAGATCTCAAACTTAAATGTTATGCATAGACTGCAGTGAAGCACAGAGATACCCATGCTGATTTTAAAAGGGCACTTGGGTACTGGAAACAGTCTAGCTGCAGCAGCATGGAGATCCACATAGGTTAATTTACCCTGCCAAGAAATTAAGTAAATCAGTTTGCATGGAGCTGAAGGGACTGCCCTCTACCCAGGCAACCCCTGGCTGGGGTCTGGGCCCAAGGAGGGTGGTTAAATCATCCTCTCCCCCCTCCCTGAGTACAGAGCTTTCCTGCCCTGCTAAACTTACTGAAAGTTACTGCTGGCTGCAACTGTGAACTACAAATCCCAGAGGCACCTGGAAGCAAGAAGAGGAAGTGATAAGGAACCCTGTAGAGTCCTGCTGCTGTGATTCTGGACTGAAAATCCCAGAGACTCAGGGGCAGTAGGAAGAGGAAGCAAACACGCAACCCATGCTGGCTACATGCCAGAGAGCTGTGCTGTAGAGTCCCCCAGCTTCTGGCCTGAGCCACTGCAGGCACGTGGCTGCATTTCCTGAATCAAAAATGAATGTGTCCAATTTTTTCTGTTTAATCTCCGCAGTTTAGACTAACCTGCAAAGACTGAATCAATTCAGTCTCAGGCTCTTTGACTGCCTGTACTTAGCCCTGGAGTACTAGAATTAACCTGTGGTATACTTACACCCTACTTTGCTGTTTGTAGTATATATACACATAACAACTAATTCATAAATGTCTCTGCATTTCACTTTTTAGGATTATGGAAAATGCTGACACAAAAGAGTCGCACAGCATTTCAAATTTTCTATATCATTAATTTGATGTCTTCCTCATTTTCAGTCTGTCATATATCACACCCCAGATTTGGGGCTGGGGCTAGCTAAACTCTTACTTCCACTAGGGTTAAAATCTAGAGTTCTTTCTGCAAACCCCTATGTACCCCTAATAGAACAGGCATATAGCTGCCACAGGACTCCTGCTGCTTTAAGGAGAGAACTTCATTGTGCCTACTCTTACCCTGGTCCAGCAGGTAAATCTAGGCAGAGACATCCACATCTTCCCAGTTTAACCCAAAGCTGCCCTTCACTCATCCTTGCTAGCACATTGATTAGAAAGGCATAGAACATAGTGAAAAATGCTGTAGGCAAAAAAGCTCAAACCCAGAAGAGCAGCATTCTAGGCTTATGCAGCAGTTTCAGAAAATCTGTACATTATGCAGCCATTTGTGCAAGCTGTATAATATGTTACCTTTTGTCCAGATTTTAATAACGTGTGAAGTTTGATTTATACTTTGTGCAGCAAATCTAGACAAGGACCAGAATGTCTATCAGCTCTGTCCCTACTCAAGTTCTACTGCTTTCCAACACTCTCAACAATTCAACCACTCGCTTTTATTTTTAAATTTTACTGATCTTCTATTCCTCTCCTCTCTCACTTTCCTATACTAAAGATGAAGGTAAATTGTTAGTTTTTTCTCCCCTATAACATGCCCTTACTTTTAAATCTATTGTCCATCTCTTGGTTCTCTCCCAAATTAGCTGCAACTTTGACCCCCAATCTTACTTACGTTTCCTTTAAGTCTATCCAAAATATATATATTTTTGACATTCCAGTCAGGTTTCTCCCCAATTATAAACCTTTCAACATCATTCCATTACCTTTTGCCTTCAGGGCAAGCTTTCCCTCCTTATCCAGGTTCAGCACAAGCACCCCACATCTCTGCCCTTACAAAAACCCCCTCATGTGTTGCCCTATTTTCTGTTATTTAAACATGCCTCCTACTTACTTCTTACTTTTGTGCCTTCTTCCATGCTGTATCTGTGCTTGGAAGTCACTTGCTTCCACTAACCACACAACTTCCACTCTAACATACCACCCTGCCCTGTCTTCTCCCCACTGGGTTACAAAGCCTCCAATCTCTCCTTTGACCCCATTTTTTATAGTTTTCTTTACCACTCTGAAATAAACCAAGCTCTTGCTCTTTTTGGTGAGGAACTATTTGTGTGTTCAGAATATGACCATCTTTATACAAGGCAACCCCTTCCCCAATGTTCCTGTAACATTTCAGTGGCATTGAAGTGAGAAAAAGCCTTTTATTGTTGGTAATGAAACTATCAGGATGTTAAGGGATTCTTTCATGTTTTCTTGAATCTCTGCAGCACTTTTGTCTTTTCCTTAGCTACAATTATAAGCTTGTAGTTTGAAAAGTGGTGATTAAAAGAAGGGATACACTCATCTATGCCACCCACAGAGTTAGAACACAGGAACTCAAGGATAACAAATGAAGAACATGCAGCTGCTGTTTTGAGCAGGTCAATCAGAGAAGACTTCTTTTTGTGAACCAGGCTGTCTCATGCTTTAACCATCAAAACCTACTATGATTCTAAAAGTGAAGGGAAAAAATATCTTAAAAAAAAAAAAAAAGAAAGGAAGATGTGTTCAGAATTAGATTTACAACTTAAAACCTCACTTTTGGTGTCACTATGTAATCATAAGAACTACAAAATAATGGAAAGGAAATTCCCTTTTCAGTTTGTGTGTTCACATCCTGCTCTTTGTAAAAGGCAATATATAATCATGGAACTAAGTTCATATTTACTGCTTATGTGGGAAAAATGGGGAATATTAAGGGTGAAATAAAACACTACGCAATTAAATCCTCAATTTTGACACTGTGTTAAATGGTTCATTTCTATTTATGACCTTATAAACATTTGTCAATAGTATCTAACCAATGATATATCACCTCCAATGTTACCAATACTTGCAACAGGAAATTATTGCCATGACTCTTGGTTGGCTGGCATTTTTAATTAAAACCACTGAATTCTAAGGTACACTGCCACTTACTAGGTATTGTTTGCCATATATGAATATCAATCTTGCACAACAGAATAACCTTCTCAGCAGGTAATTTTTATAGGTAGAAATCAAAATGGGAATAGTTGCTTACCCTGAATCCTGTGATATAAAAAACAGATGAGCCTGACCCTATGACATTCCATTTAATATTGGACATTCTTGAAGAATTTAATCAGCTAGAAAAACTACAGCAGTTCTAATGGGCTTTCTGGCGAACAGATATATTCTTTCAAAATAGCGTAACTTTTCAAAGATTCCCACTGTGCCACAGGGACGTCTTTGTGCCTTCTACAGAACACCTGAGACATTTTGCCAGTAGGACACAAAGAAGTTCAAAGGGGTAGAACTATAAAAAAAAGAGAAAAAACTCAGTTGTACAAAAGTAACTATAAATACAACATTTAATTAAAAGTATTAATAGCAAAATCAAATTGATGGGATGTACAAATCACAACCTGAGGGCTGGAGGGTTGGTTTTGTTTTAAAACACTATAATGTGTTTTAACTTTACAGACTAAGCAGAGTAAGGCTTGGCTGGCTTGTGAAACAGGAGTCTTCAACAAAGAAAAAACACAGATTGTTGCAGGCAATAATGAATGATTCAGCAGATGGTACTCCACTTTAACTTACTATTAAACTAATTTTCAGAAAAAAGTTAGAGAGAACTGTGGGTGGAGATAATTAGGGTAATTATATTTTGCCTATCTAAATTCACCTTGCATTTCCAGCCATCTTCTCTTCTCAAACTATTGCAAAACATTGGTTTGAACTTTGAAAGAGATGCTGCACAGATCTAATCCTGGTAATGGAAATATTTCAGTAGATTTGCAGTGTTTTTGCTTTATGTATGATTTGCAAAATGCTTCTACAGGAAATATTTCAGTAGATCTGCAGTGCTTTAGCTTTATGTATGATTTACAAAGTGCTTCTACAGTGATTTGGATGAGCAGCTCTCAGTACAGAAGTGTATTTATTCACACAGCAAAATACTTGTGCAAATTCAAATACCCATTTTAAAGCTTCCTTTTTCTCCTGGATGAACATAGCTGCACCAAATGCTTGCTTCAGTTATACAGTATAACCTCATAAATCAGGCATGCTTGGGACCAAGTGTCTGCCAGATATTTGAAAATGTCGGATTTTTGAAACCCAAGCAGCGGCCAGTCGCGGAGTGGGGGAGATGGGAAGTAGCAGCTGGTCCCGGAGCAGCGGCTGCACATGGAACGGTGGCGTGGGGTGGTGGCAGCAGCCGCTGCGTTCAAACTTCCCCCTCCACATCCAGGGGGCGGGGGAGAGTGGCGGCTGGTCCCGGAGCAGTGCTGAATTTTTGAGATCCAGATTTATGAGGTTATACTGTATTCCCATAATGCATACTTCTTCCTGAAGTCAATTGGAGCAGTTTACCAAATTTGGATGTCTTTAGGGCAGGATCCATGCAGCATATATGGCTAGCAGTGATTTAAATGCATTATTTCAGATGTCCTGTACTAAGCTGTGTTGTTAGGCACAGCAAAATTTTTTAAAAAGTCCTGGAAAGGGAAACAGTACTTGCAAGATAAAATTCCATGATAGGCTAGAGACAGACAATGTTTTGGATGTCAGCATTAGATTAGAATCTGCATGAACAGAATCTTTAGAGAATTTAAGAAAAATTCTCTAAAATTAATTTGGTTTCTGAAAGACTTCCAGAGCCCTTCTCAAACAAGCTGGTAAATGATTTAAATTCCACCCCACTCTCACATGCCCACAGCCCCTGTGATTTTCTTTTGAAAAATCGAGATGCTGGAAACTGTTTCCTTTATGAAATTGCCTGGGGCTCAGTATATTACCTTTGAATTTTCACACAACAGAAATCTAGGGAATTTGCTTTTTTTTTTTTTTTTTTTTTTTAATAAAGAAAGCAAATTAAAAAAACCCAACTATTTTAAATTCATGGCAAG
The DNA here is from genome assembly GCF_030867095.1 of Alligator mississippiensis. Taxonomy (NCBI): domain Eukaryota; kingdom Metazoa; phylum Chordata; order Crocodylia; family Alligatoridae; genus Alligator; species Alligator mississippiensis. Next base: position 122,828,156 of record NC_081824.1, on the reverse strand, counting down.
AATGTTGCCAAGACCCTCTCAAACAAGTTTGGAAATATTTTAGTTCAAATCGTTTTATAATTCCACTCCATTCACAGGAATTACCCTGTAGTTTTCTTCTGGCTGGAAAAGTTAGGATGGCGAATCTGTGCTCTCCCCAGGGAACTGCCTCAGGTCGTTTCACTGATGATTCTCTATTCTCCCGAGATTTAGGCTGTTACCTATAAGCTGCAGCCAAACTTTTCTCAATTTCAAATGACTTCTGAATCCAATTTTAGCTTTATTCCATTATTTACTTTTAATCCACCAATAATCACTGAATTCTCCCAAGATAAAATTTATTTTAATTGAAAAATCTGATTAACACTGTATTTTTTGTAACCTGGTATACTAACACAATTTGTTTCGCATTTTAATGCTGATGCAGGAGCTCCAAGCCTGTTTAATGACTTTAAAGTAAAACAGACAGTCAACAGTGACTTGGATGTGGGTATGAAGTGTACTCTGTTCAAGTTTGTGGATGATACTAAATCGTGGGGTGAAGTGCACGCTCCGGAGGGTAGGGAATGACTGCAGGCAGACCTGGACAGGTTAGAAAAGTGGGCAGTACACAATAGGATGCAGTACAACAAGGACAAACACAGAGTGCTGCACCTAGGGCGCAAAAATATCCAGCACACCTACTGGCTGGGAAGCGACCCTCTCAGCAGCACAGAAGTGGAAAGGGGTCTCAGAGTCATAGTGGACTCCAAGATGAACATGAGTCATCAGTGTGATGAAATCATCAGTAAAGCTAACCACACTTTATCATGCATCAGCAGATGCATGACAAATAGATCCAAGGATGTGATACTTTCCCTCTATGCTCACTGGTCAGACCGCAGTTGGAGTACTGCATCCAGTTTTGGGTGTCGTACTTCAAGAAGGATGTTGATAGACTCAAGAGGGTCCAGAGGAGGGCCACTTGTATGGTTAGGGGCTTACAGGTGATCTTGTAGCCACCTACAAATTCATTTGGGGGACGCAGCAAGGGATCGGAGATGCTCTGTTCACCAGGGCACCTCTTGAGGTAACAAGGAACAATGGGCAGAAACTGACAGACAGCAGATTTAGGCTAGATATCAGGAAAAACTTCTTCACGGTGAGGGTGGCCAAAATTTGGAATGGGCTTCCAAGAGAGATGGTGCTCTCCCCTACCTTGGGGGTCTTTAAGAGAAGGCTGGATAGGCATTTGACTGTGGTCAACTGATCCCAGCACTCTTTCCAGCCTAGGCAGGGGGTCGAACTCGATCTGTTGAGTTCCCTTCCAACCCTAGCATCTATGAATCTATGAACTTCTCCTTTGAGGGGGTGGGGGACATTAGACTTGCTGCTTATTCTCATGTAGTTGTATATTCTTCAGATGGAAAGTGTAATAAATAACTGTATTTTTATAATGAATTCAGATTGCAGCAGTTTTCCTTGGATAATTGTACATAGATTCTTTTTTGAAAACCCAACTTTTCAAGTGATAATAAAACCAATTTATATTGGTATTTGACCTGTATGAAATACTGCAATGAAGCATGACCTACCTCACTACTAAGAAATTACTGTTAGTAATATTTCAGAACTGTTTAGTTTAAACTTGCAAAAATGTAATTGATCCAGAAACATTATCTAAATTGGGATTCTACCCTACAGCAAGAGACTTGTTTTATCTATTAAATTGTGCTCAGTAGTGTTTAAGGTTATATTACAAATGTTCACACTATTTTTTCAAACATGCTTCTAAATACATTCTGCAACTTTAAACAGTACATGCTTTGTGCTCCAGATAAGCTATTTTTAATACCATTAGACTGCTTCTATCAATTTTATAAATTTCAGCTATATTTTTATTACTAGAAAATCAGTAGACTCGAAAAGGTGCGCACATTTGATTTGGTATCTTGTAAAGGAAGACCTATAGCTAGTTAAAGTGGTATTCAAAAATATATTATAGTAATTAGACTTGCTAAATGGTTTCAGTCAAAAAGACATTTATTTGTTTTTCAACAGGGTGAATAGATTTTAACAACCCCAGAGCTCGATAATTCCAAACGATAAAAGTGTGTAGGAGGCTTTAACATTCAGCTTTGAAATATTTTAATCAATGTTATCGTTGCCAAAGTCTCCACAAGAAAGCATGCAGGGCAGGATAGGAACTGGACACATCCAGCATTAGTGGCACTAACAGAAATGACCAATTTTGCCTCTCAGTAACCTCTGACGGTGGCAAAGCACAGGCTTGGTTCAGCCTAATAAAAACATGAGGCAAGTGTGAAGCTTGAAATTAGATGTAAATACCCACAAAGTTCAAGAGCTAGAACCTTGGCTTGAGGTTCAAGACCACAGTCCCTTCTTTGAACTGTTCTTAGCGTACACAAAATTTAGATTGCCCATGCCAAAGGAGGAAAAACCTGTAACCAAAAACCACGCGGTCCATTTTCAGGGTGGGGAGAAGAGCACCAAAGATATTTTACCCAAGGAGCTAGAAAAAACTTAAAAAGAAATTCCCATGTCTTTCCTCCCACCATCAGGCTACCCACACCTTCACCTTGTGTGTAGCTACCAACTACTGACAAATGACAATTAAATTTTATTTTATTAAGACAAAACAAACCTGCCTTCCAATATTTTAGCTATACCATAAGATCATATCACATTCTTGGTACCTATATTTCAGCATGAAAGCCTTCATTTTATTTGCAGTTCCAGAATCATTATAATTTTTACATCTTTGTTAAAAGCGAAAAATTCAGACTCAGAGTTCTAGTATAGCACTTTTCTTTGTTCTTCCAAACTGCTAAAGAAAGTCGCAATGTTTTTCTCCAAATAGTCTAAATACTGTAGCATTAGCTCTAACTTGTTAGCAGTGCTCAGATAAGAGTCTCTGGGAGTATCTTAACATATCAGTCAACTGCCCTCAGATGTTTCTAGTTCCACTGTGTGGAAAATGAAAACTGTTTGTGGTTGCCAATTACTGCTACAGTGGGAATCTGATACCAAGACACTGATTTCATTGTCATGGGCAATGGGATTGAGAGCCTTCATAAAACTGTGATCCCCCAATAGGCGGAAGGTAGAGTAATAGACTGTTAGTTCTTTAGGCAAAAGACTTGAATCTGTTGGACAAAGGCTTCATTCTCTGCCTGTAGTCAGCAACTTGAGGGCCTTCTGTAGATTCTGCACAGCAGTGCTCACATCTTCATACTGTAAAGCACTGCCAGCATATTTGCAATATTTCTGAGCTCTGGCAAAGTCCTCTGGTGTCAAACGCACTTCCCCTGGAAAAAAAAAAACACAGCATTTTTACAAAGTTAAAAGAAAAGAAAATTCATTGTTTCACTACAGATTAAGCTTAAATATCTTATTAAATATATTTTATATTTCTGTACATATTAAAAAAAGACCACAAAAACTAATACCTGTCCCGTCAATTATATTTAAGTTCTATTTAATGCATAATGCTCCGTTCCTTTGATGACTTTCTAAACTATAAGGGTACCTTCAAAATGCAGCGATTTATGTGATTCAAAGCCTTATGTAAGCCAATACCTTTGAGAAAGATCTGCCCTTTCTTAGGCAGCTAAAAAGAGCTTTAAAACTGTAGTAAATTAACTGTAGTCATGTTACAACCTGCATGAAACAAGGACAGTAGCTTGTGTTTCTTTTATAATTGCTCTGCCCACAGTGTGGAACAATACACTCACTGCTGAAGTCATTTATCCAGACACTGTATAATATTTCCAGATGAAGAAATATACCTTTCCGAAATATTTTCATAAATATTGCATTTCTCCTTTTATCTGAGGTCAAATGTATCAAAGCATCTGTCCCAGTATCAACACAATTGCAATGCTTTTGGTTTTATGAACTGAACAAAGCAAGTCCCGTCTATTGACTTTACCATTAGCTGACAAGCACTAACCAAAGCTTTCTTGTAATGGGGGACGAGAAAGATTAAAATAGCTGAACAAATGCCAGTAACCCAAATAAAATGTTTATTTTCTTGCGTAACAAGCCCAAGCTTTGACTACTCAGCCTCTCAAACACATAAACTTAATTTTTCCAAAGAAGTTTTGGAGATTTATGCCTTAATTTAGAAGAGCACTTAAGCATGTGAATAGTCTCACTGATGTGTTTGAAGTTAAATATGCACTGAAATGTATTGCATGTGCAGACATAACCACTTCAATGAAAGTTGTGAGGATAAATTCTATGCAATTCTAATAATTCTGGGACACATGCTGAAACTCTTACCCACAGTGAATAATATCTTATGCTATGAATAAGTCTTTTAATTCATACTACATAGTATAAATCAAGGCATATAGTCAGAAGTCTTGCTCAAAACCTGCATTTGAACTGAAGATGGAAACATATATTTAGGTAAAAAATTCCTTACGTTACCTGTTTTTATAGGAACTGTTCTTAGTTTCCCATTTGAAAATAAACACTTATTTAGCATTAATTTCTTATGTATTGAAAGTTTAATAAACTAAGCTTTGAATATTTACACATTGGTATTAAACTTTTCTATGCATTTTATTCTCTATAATTCTGTTAAACTGCACTTCCTTTCCTTAAAATCTGAAGTAAAACTGTTACTTTACAGTTCACGAATCTCATTTCTTTGCTTCAAATGTTTTCAGTATTCATTACATTTGTTCATCCATTAGCCACTTTATTATTTAAGCAACCAATTTGGATCAAAGAACAAGTGGAATGATGGATAATAATGAAGAATTTTATTTTTATGTTTTCTATGTAAAAATAATCCAATGCCTAAACAAAATTACTTTACTGTTACTATATCCTGTTACATTAATTCTATAGAGCGTGTTTTATTAATCAAATTACATTCTTGATAGAAATAACCCAGTGGCTAAAATCTACAGACAATTCTTACTGTGTACAGCTTGCTTCACTATCTTTAACAGAATTTAATCTTATTTGGATCTGATTCATAACATGCTAAAGGAAATAATTAACAATTAAGTTAAATAATTAATTTGAAATGGTCTAAGTACCCATGTTACTGCGGGTTGTATAATTTATATCATCATATCAGAGCAGATTATAAATGAGATTTTTGCTTCCTTTTTTTTTTTTTTATATGGAAGGAAATTAGCATCCACAAAGCAAACGACATATGCAAAGGATTAATACTGTCACTTCAACATTTAGTTTAATTCAAAAGACAACAGTAAGCCAAGAAAGTAACCAGATTCTCCAAATAACTAATACTTGACAAGGTCAGATATTCATCAGTTTAATTTCATCCAAAATGAAAACACACTTTACACCTCTGCTGACTTTTATCTTCAAAATGAAAAGACTGCAATATTGAATGTCTGGCACTGAGTACCTGTCAAACTTGTAAGGTTACTTTCCAACTGCAATGTAGTTTAGCTTCATCATTAAATCATGTGAACCAGTTTAAGCCTGTTTCTTTAATATAGGTACTGATGCATACATGGGATGTATACACTTGTCTGTATTTCATAAGCTAAATATAATTTAACTAATTCAAACCAGTTAGGCTCAATTCAGTATCACACTGGTTGACATCTTTGAAAATAATAATAATGAAAAAAGCAAGAGTCCTCATTTACTCCCTTCCCCAATGCTGACCCTAGGACATTTTGTGCTTTATATTGTGATGCCAAATGAAACTAGAATATCATTCTTTAAGAAAACAGTCAAGGCAGCAGTCCAGTATTCAAGTAATTTATTGGACGGAAGCCTAAATTCACCCGTCTAATCTTATTTTTACAGTACCACCCCTATTAATGTTTTGTTGGCATACAGCCTTATTTATTATGAAGCCTATTTCAGATACCATTATGTCATGTTAGGAAAAGGCTCTAATTATTTTCATTTAGAAACCAAAGTTAACCCAATAAGAGCCTCAGCTCCTGTTAAGATAAGCACCCCAAAATGGGAAGAACATACAAGAACAAATCAGCTGCACCTCTTATAGGCTGCTTTAAAAAAAGTATTTATTTGAAAATAATGGGGGGAGGGAGGGAGAACTTCAGTATTAGTAATTTGTAAGCTGTCATTTAGAAGGCCTGTCCTTTTTATAATGGAGTTCAACATTCATAATTTTAAGGACAAACTCTGAAACACCAAAAATACTGACACATGGAAAAGCTATGCTGTACCTACCCTGAAACAAACCAGCTTCTGTTTCAATCCAAAAATAGTATTAGTATAGTAGCTATATTTATTACCGAACTGTGACAGACATTTGTCATCCAAAGCTAAATTCTACCAGACATAATTGTCAGTGATTAAGAATATCATGCAGAAATTAAAAGAGAGTTTCATCTGTGATAAAAAAAAAAAAAAAAATCTTGTAGTGGGAAAAGAAGAGTTTTAGATATTCTCCAGTTTCTTCTCCTCTTTATTTCTCCTCATAGACATCTACTCACAAACTTGTACAAGTTCAAACAATAGCTTAAAAACCATATCTTTAAAGAAACTAGTACTGTACAAGTTTGTGTAGACAAATGTAGAGAATATAAAAGCAGTGACAATAATTAGAAACATTAGAATATGTTAGTAGTGCTTTTTTAATACTGAATAATCTAACAGCATACTAACTGGAACTATAATTATATGAAGGTGCAAATGTGATTTCTTTTTCCTGTTAAAACAGAGACATTTAAATGATCTGAAATGCACAGACCTCAAAGACTTCTTTTTAGTATCAGAAAGAACATTTGAAATGTCACATTATTATTCCTATTTTGCACGTAGAAAACCAAATATAACTACAGTAGCACGAAAGTTTAATATACACTTTGTATAACAATTGTGAGTGAATTTAGTTGTTCATGAAATTTGGTCCCAATAGAAACACTGACTATCTTGCCCTGGAATACTGCATGTAGGATTTTGCACCGACTCACTGAGAACATGAGACTGCCAACCAATATGGGAAGGTTTGACTGTTAGTGCCAAAATGTTGAGAGACTGAATCTAGACACAAAAGCAAAGTCCTAGGAGGTATGATAATGCACACAAACAGCACTGTGATCAAAGCTACATCCAATACTTTTTAATTTTAATTGTTTTTTCTTCAGTAAGATAATCACTCTTCCCATATCACAATTCTTCATTCTCCCCCTCCCCATCCCAACATAATGAAACTATACTCCCTCTTACACGGCAGGCACAAAGAATGATTTATACGTTACTTTAAAGCATACACAGAGTCACAGGACTATAAGGAACACTGTGGAAACTGATATATGACTCAAAGTCTGCCAATGCGGGAAAGGACAGACTACTATGGAGAAGCAATACACAAGCCAGGGAGAAGTTACTGTACCTGCAGTGGTATAAAGAATATATTTCTTCCTGGGGCTGCTAAGGTAGCAACATTATGGGCTAACCAGATTTCAGATAGTATCCCCTGATGCCCCTACTGGGATTCTTCAAGTCACTGTCTTGTCTGTATAAGAACTATTCATGCTTGCTATTTGTAGGTCTAGGGGAATTAGTAATGGTGGTGGACTGGCCCATGGGTGTCCATGTCTATCATATATACTTCACTATCTCACTGTTACACATCCACAAAGGGTCTGGTGCCATATTACAACTCCTCCAACTGATATTCCTTTTCTGTCCCCTGTGTCATCCAGCATGTGAATGTTCTCTGTTATATATTAGCTTCTTGTTGGGTGCAACTGAGGACCTGTATGGCCATAAGTTTCCTAGCACAACTGCTTATGCCACTACTGGCAGGATCAAAGCCTTGACAGAAAAGGAGGCAGCCAAGTACACAGATAAGGACAGACCAATTCAATCAAGACCTGCGGTGAGTCCTTCTTTTCTAGAGGTTGCCAATAAATCAATTTGAATTGTAACATAAGTGGGGCTCACTTGAGACACGTGTGTGTGTGTGTGTGTGTGTGTGTGTGTGTGTGTGTAAACCAGCATTTGAACTCCTACAAACAAAAAGGTCAAAGGGAGCCACTGGCTCTGCTATCGAGATCTCAAATGAATAGAAATTCCAAAACCTGATGCAAATGAAAATTTAAGTTCTTACTCTAATTTTGATGGCAAGTGTCAAACATTCAGGTTAATAAAACTAAAGAATTAATTTCTGCAGGCTGATTAATCAAAAAACTGTTTAGATGACTAGCTAACAGAGCCTGATAGTCAAATAAAGCTATGTATATATTTCTCACTCTTCATCTAGCTGGCAGTTAATGTGTGTAAATTTAAGCAATGCCCCAAGAGATTTATGTTAAGGAGCTTATGAAACTATTGCAGAAGCTCAAAAACCCAAAATATAAACACAGGTTTGCATGTTTTAGTCATATTGCCAGGATTTGTATTGAACAGAAGGAGTAACTATGAGCAGAAATAGGACATTTTGTCTAGTCAGAATTACTAGGAAGTATGCCCAATAGTCTCTAAGAAAGTATAAAGGTATCAAGAGCTTTGTTACTCCTCTGCAATCTCTTAGGGCATTTATAAACAAACTTTTTCGTGCTGTGATATGCCAGAAATATGACACATCGGCACAGACTCGATTAATCAAGTCTGCTCTGCATGGGAACTGAAACGCCCTGCGTTGCATCATGCGCAGTTGTATAAGTGGCAAAATGCAGGTCAGCGTGCAGAAAATGGCAGCGGTACTCTTTTGAACTAAAACACCTTCAATGTGTTTTAGTTTAAAAGCGCATTGCTGCCATTTTCTTAGCAATGACACGCATTTCGCTGCTTACTCAAATGTATGCACTGCAGCACAGGTATGTGTACAAATGCCCTTAGAGACCTTTTGTATAAATGAATTTTTTTTTTTTTTACGCATCAAGATGGCATTATGTGGCATCTTGAGTTGATCTCATGACAAATCAACCTGAAATACTATATTCCAGTTAAATTCCTGAAATATTAAATTCCAGTATTTTCATTTTAAGTAATTATTTAATATCTCAAAGAAAATATGTATTTTAGCTGCAACATATCATACAATTTTCTGGTAAGTATTTTCATTTATTATGTTACACTGTCAAACCTGACTTTATCCAAGTGTAATAAAAGTATATTAACCAGACAAACACCACTTTTTACCAGATCTTGGTAACTGTGTCATCTTCATAGCTACTTGATTTTGTATACTGAAAAACTCTAGCATAAAGGTTAGTAGTTGTTTAGCTCCATTTCAATGGAAGATAAAAATTTATGATTGAACATGAAAAAAGGAGTCCATATATTGATGTTGTGAAGCCCTTATTGGGCAGGTGGAACATTCAGAAATTAACAAAGGTGGAATTTAGTTTTGTTGCCAGAATTTTTTTTTTTTTTTTTTTTTTTTTTTTTTTTTTTTTACTGAAATGGACGATTCTACATCTGATTTGGAAAAGAGCAGCTTAAAATGACTCTGTCAATATTAGCTAATTAGGTGAAGAGCAATTTAAAATTACAAGTATTACCAGGTAATCACTGACCCATTTTCTGCAATACGTGCCCCTCTTTTAGGGATCATGACCCGCAAGTTGAGACCATAACTTGATTAGTTAGGAGACTTGTAAGATAATAGACCACATCTATAGACAAGCTTGTAACTATTAGTATTAAGGCATGCAATTGTTTTCATAATCTGCTATTTGTATTTTTGTAGAACAGGAGTATCAAACTCATTTGGCCCTGCAGGTGTCACAGGAATTAATGCTGTCACTGCTTGTCCAGCCATCAAACTTCCAGATCAGTGGGGAGCCCAGTAGATCAGATGACATGGCTCTCAGCTGGATAGAGCTGGGATCTTTGACACCCTTTCTTCAGAACTTAAAACAACACGCTAGGTATTGTCTACAAACACAAAGAGCAGTACTTAGAATTTCACTACTGCTTGCAATTCATATTATGGTTTCTCTCCTCAAACTGTTTTCTGAAAAGATGGAAAAAAACATCATAAGCAAAACACCAAACCCAAAAACCCTGAACCACATCATCTCACCTGCAGATTGAGCATTGTAAAGAGAAGGATCTACAGCAGTGATATTCTGTGGAGTGGGTTGAATGGTATTATTTGCTACACCTACAAATCAGTGAAACAAAAGTAGAATTACAGTGTTACTTTTAATTATAGACTTAATGTCAGTTAACACAGTGGTTTTCCACGTTACTTATAGTGCTAGCAAACCCTCATAACCTTTGCCTTATATAAAAAGAAAAGGTTTGGAAGAGTTTCAGAAATATAATGCTTTTTTATAAATACTTTGTAGGCTATGCATGTTTAAATGTTTATGTATCATTTAAAATAAAATAAACAATAAGGTTAGCTCCAGACCATGCTGTCACTGCTGCAAGATCTCAACCTCAGCCCTGGAGCAGCTCTCTACCCAGCTGCATGCCCTGCCAGTGCTGCTGGGGCTGGTCTTAATGGAAACCTTGGCCCCACGCTGGCACTGCCCATCCGCTCCTGGGGTCCCCATGGAAACTGGCCACAGTGACGTGGGCAGGGGCTGCTGGGAAATGGTGTCTGGCCACTGGCCAGATCTGCCATTTTGCCCACCCCTGCATTAGCATCACCTTTGTTTGAAGTCATCCATGCATATGTACTGGCAAAGAACAAAAGGTACACAACCCTGAATTAGGGTGATCAGTAGGTAGGCTCTTAACTTTTTTGGACTTGAGACACCACCCCTTAACTCAAGAAACACTTCACTGGACTCAAGGCACCACTCCATATCTGTTGTGAATTGAGAGGCACAGATTTCGTAAACTAGCTTATATATCATACTGTTTACTTCCTTGTACGAAGGGCCAGACAGTGGGGGGTGGAGGAACAGCCAGGCAGGGTCAAGCCTCAGCCTGACCCTATCTGTTTAGTTTATCTACCTATCTCCTCACATCTCATGACACCCTTCAAAGGATCTGGCTACACCCTGGTTGAAAATCACTGGAGTAGATGAATGGGCATCAACATGATATCAAACAAAAGAGCAGAAGGCTTGAGATATTACATCAGACTTGATGGGACAAGAAATGGATCTGAATGGAGGGCTTAAAAGTATATAGCCTGGTCTATCCTGGAAGAATTCAAACAGTTGCTGAGCTCCAAAACAGCATTACACACTCTTGTGCACTTCTAGAAATTGGAATTGATTAATCTGACAGCAGGAGAAGTTTGTTTGCTTGTCAAGAAAAATAACTGCACTATGCCCACATCAGGAGGATTGGTATCTTTTAGATTAGACAGTACTGTTTACCATATCTACTTGAGACGTGACTATACCTATTAGCCATATAATTTTATTAAAATCTCTCTTACAGAAATGTGCTCCCAAAGACTAATTATTCATTTTATTAAAAAAAAAAAAATCAGTTTGTTACCAGTGTTAATTCAATTCAGTTCAGTTCAATTCTAGTGGATGGATGTCTCCTTGATCTTGTACCATGAAAAAGCAAGGAGTAGCAAATTCACCTTCTATATACCATTTGTTATTTTGTATAACTTTTTTATATCTCATTAGTCATCTCCTCTGTGAACTAAACAGGCCAAGTTATTTTTCCAATTTCTCATCATATCTTAGTATTTCCATGACTCTCATTATTTATTTCTGTTTTCTACCTGTGAACCATATTTATTTCCGTTACTTTTTTTGAGAGAGTGACCAGAGCTAAATGAAAATGTAAAACTTGCCACACACCAACAACTTTAATAACAGATTTATAATGTTTCAGTGCTGCATTTTCTAGCCTTTATATATTTAACAATTTGGTTAGATTTTTTTTAACTAGCCATTACCCACAGAGTAAATACTTGTATCAACCTGTACACAATGATTTGCTTAGAAAGAGGAAAAGAAATACATTCTTGTCACCCTCCTTGTACCCAAAGACAGAATTGGGTTGACTCAGACTTAATAAAATCAATCACTTTCTGACAAAGAGCCTAGCACAGAAAGCTTTATCCCTATAAGTTACAGTTCCAGCAAGGCCCAAGACAGACTAATGTGGAATAATAAAAACAACCCACATATAAAAAGTATTTAACATACCTGTGCTATGAGGTACTTCAGCTGGAGTGTTGGCTGGAGCATGTGCACCAGGTGGAATATGTATACCAGTGTAGTTACTAGTTGGCATGTCACTTGGTTCAGCTGTTGACGTTGACGGCTGAGACACTTGACCAGGCAGAATAGATAAGCCGACTTCTCTATCATCATCATCTGTTAAAATATACAACAAAAATGTTTCCCTTCTCTTACAAGCGTATAGAATTGCAGCTTATTGAAGAAAAAGTACTGCCCCTTAATTTTATAAAATCTTGTCCAGAAAGAGTTATAAAATGAAACAATAAAAAGAAAAATAAAATAGTGATTAAGCAATGTAAAAATGCATCATGGAATATTGCCTGAGAACCCGCTCCTACCCTGGGGGTCTTCAAAAGGAGGATGGATAATCACCTGGCCTGGGTTGTTTGACCCCAGCATTCTTTCTTGCCATGACAGGGGGTCGGACTTGATGATTTGCTCAGGTCCCTTCCGACCCTACCAACTATGTAACTTGCATCATGGAATATATTCTGTGAACCTGCACACACTCAGGCATCCATTTAAACCTTATTAAAATGTAAAGTAGCACGTGATCTCTTCTCTTAACACAAAAGCCTCATTTTGCTGTTTTTTTCAAAACTCTTAAGCTTTAACACACGAGTTACAGAAATGGTTGACACAATAACACTCTGATCTTCAGATATAAGATCAATTGTATACTATTTCTCTCTCCCCTCTTGCACACTATTAGGCATTAGGGCTGTGGTAAACGGGCTGTATTCGATTCAGATTCAGCCCGAATTGGGGACAGTGATTCGATTCGTTGATTCGGATCACTGTCCCCAATTCGATTCAGCTGAATCTGAAGATTCAATGCTGATTCAGAGAATCGGCAATTCAGCCACAGACACAGCTTTTAAAACTTTTTTCTACATGCCTCGAAGTACCAGGCACGGCTCACGAACGCTGCGATGGTGGGGCAGATGGAGCGTCTTACAGGACCGTGGGCCCCCTGACGCGTGCTTGGTGGTGAACCCGGAAGTACTTCTGGTCCACTTCCGGGTCTTCTGCCAAGCGCACTGGGAAGCCCCCCACACTCCTGTGGGACGCTCCCCATCTGCCCCAGCATCACAGCATTCACGAGCCATCTAGTACCTTGAGGTATGTAGAAAAAAAACATTTAAAGCTGTGCCCATGGCTGAATCTCCAAATCTTTCCAAATCTCTCTGAATCGATTTGGAGGGTTCTGATTTGACTCGCAGCGATTAAAGGGTTCTCTGATTTGATTCGGATTTGGAGATTCAGCCACCAAATCGGGTCAAATCTCTGCCGAATGAAATCAGGGACCGAAGCTTCGCACAGCGCTATCAGGCATTAATAGCATTGATAATTACAGTCAGTTTGTGGAACTGTATTAAAATTTTTGTCCTGCTTAATGATTTTGAAATAAATTAAGAAAAGGTACAATCTGAGTTGATCAAATTAACTCTGAGGAAAGAAGTACACTCATTTTGTCATCTTTTACAATAGCCTTTCTACTAATGTATCCTAACATACATAAAAGGAAAAATCAACCAAAATTGGTTTTGAACTGCTTTATTAGTTTTGGACTAAGCTATTCTTACTTTATTATACTTTAAAACAGGGGTGGGCAAGATACAGCCCGCCAGGCCATTCTATCCGGCTCGTGGGGCCCCTAAATAAAAATTTAGAAAATTAATCTCTCTCTGCCCCTGGCTGCCTGCCATGCGGCCCTTGATGGCTTGCCAAAACTCAGGAAGCAGCCCTCTACCTGAAATAATTGCCTGCCCCTGCTTTAAAAGTATAAAACACTAAACTTTTTTTTTTTTTTTTTTTTAAACATGCAGGTAATAGAAAGCAAATTCCTGGGTATTTTTAAGCTCCACCTCTCCTTCTGAGGCAGAAGTCCAGTAACAAGCTTTTAGGAAGGTGGGGGGAGGCTAGAGGTGTCAGGCAGTGCCGGCCTCCTGCCCAACACCTCACGCTGCTCATTCCCGGGTGAGGGACCCAATCCTGCTTTCAGCAGAGCCTGCCAGCTCCCCACCCTGTGGCCAGTGGGTGAGCTGGGGGGGGACCTCGTCCCTTCCTCTGCAGTGGCGGTGCCCCCAAGGCTGCCAGCAGACTGGGTGCTGCCTGAGCTCCCAGGAGCCCAATCCAACTTCCCCAGAACCCGTCAGCATGCAAGGGCCTGATCTTTTTTGCTCTGACAAAGATCAAAGTGAAGATCAACTTAAACACCTGATATATGAAAAACCTAACTTTTTACATTAAAAATTTACACTACATCAACTTATACATTGTGAAATATGGTAAATTAATAGGACTTAAGTATATGTATCAAGAGAATAATATATTATATCCTTTTGTTCTCTGATTTTATCATAATACATAAGATGATCATCTTACTGCTCTCTTCAAATTCTGTTTCAAAACCATTTGAAGGAATACAACCTTTTAGGGCTGGTGGATATTTTTGGCAATACAGATCCTCCTGTATACCTACAATTTACAGCTCATAGTTAGTTTTTATACATAAAACCTTTACAGTTGTATTTGTTACACTTCTAGTTCATATGCACACACAACAAAACTTGTAACAAGTATCAAATATTTTTATGAAAATCTAGCAGAAAAGTCCGTAACACAATATAATTCCCTTGCTTTATCTTGTAAAGTTTACTTTTTTCTTTGTCTGCATCTTACAATTCAAGATGTGGTTTTATAAAGCTATTTCTGACACACAAACAAATATGTGGCAGATTTCTGGAAACCAAAGATGATCTACAGTTGCAAGGTTTTCACTTTGTTCTTTTTTTTTTTTTTTTTTGCTAGTAACCTACAAGGCCATCTGGTTAACATTCATGGGAGTAAAGTTAAACTGTGTCAAAACTGCAAACTCCACCCCCACCCCGGGCAGTTAGAAATTCGCCTCAGGCATACTACTACTTACAAACTTGATAATTTAAAGAAGAATTTTTAAGAATCCTTTCCATTTACAATTTTTAAATATTATTAAATATCTTTTACAAGCAAGTGGAAAAGAACATTATGTGTAACATAAGCCAAAGGGTTTCATTATGTACAGTTAATGAGCATTTTGAAAGCAGAGCTACTTACATTGCCTAAAGTTAGGGCTGTCCAACACTGCCTATTGTAAGACCCCTACCGCCATTGCTTGTAATTCTGTCTAGCGATAACCATTCAGGCTCAAATTTTCCCTGCTGGGTGTCTACATGAGAATGACAGTCAAATAACTGTTTGATTGAGAAATACTCTGGAAGTACTAATATGGCTCCCATTACAGTAGCATCTCAATGTCTCATAGCCTTTTAATGCATTTCTTTCATCATATCTGTTTGGCTGGAAACATGTTGTCTTTGGAGCACAATCAGCTGTGTTGTGATATGTCATGGCAAAACAGATCTAATTCTCTGACATCTCATTGCCAGGGCTGCTGTCCTGCAGGGTCAGGTCCCTGACCCTCTCTGAGCTTCAGGGGCCTGATCCAGTGGGAAAATGGCCCAACGTGCCATGTCCCAGAGCAGGGGCGGGCAATTATTTCGGGCAGAAGGCTGCTTACCCAGTTTTGGCAAGCTGTCAAGGGTTGCATGGGTAGCCCTGCCCCTTGACAGGGTGACCAGGAGGCGGGGCACATCTTTGGAACCAATGTCTCAGGGCCAGCACCAGCGGGACCCAGAGCAGGGCACAGGCTGGCAGGGGTCTGTGAAGCTGGGCTGGGCTGCACCAGCAGGGAGAGTGGGGAGCTGACTCAGCTCCATAGAGCCCCCACCAGCCGGGACCCTGTACTCCTGCCACCCTGCTCTGAGCCCCGCTGGCGCTGGCCCTGGGACACTGGTGCGGGCCCTGTGCACCTGCTCACTCCCAGTGCCCCCCCAGCCCTTTGGTACAGGCAGGGGGCAGTGCACAGCCCTGCGGCAGGGAATGACCTGGTACTGAGTGTGGGGAAAAGCAGCCCCTCCCCTGCCCCGTGGCCGGCATTCCCTGCTGCAGCCGCTCACAGCCCGCATGGGGCTGTCCCAAGCAGGCACAGGTGGGGGGTGGGGCGGAGAGGCAGTAGATGTTTGTAGCTGGCCCAAGCTCTGGGTAGCTGCTGACAGCTACAGAGCCCAGGCTGGGGTGCAGGGGCCAGGAGCAGGGCTGGGAGCAGGGGCCTTGGGTGGGGGGCAGGAAGCACGAGCAGGGCATCCTGCCATGTATCCCCTGCCCTCCTTTTGTTTTGAGCAGGCACAGGCAGCCCCAGGCAGGCTATGAGCAGCTGAAGCACATGGCGCTGGCTACAGGGCGGGCGAGGGGTCGCTTTTCCCCCTCCCGCTCAGTACCAGCTTGTAACCTACCCCCGTTGTCAGCCTGGACCCCGTGATGGCTCCGGGCTTGCCCATGGGGCTGCGCACAGCAGCAGCAGCTGCAGCCCCCCCCGCTTGCTGCACCGGGCAGTGTTTTGCCACCGCCGCCTCTGGGCTGCCCAGCCTGCGAGCTCTGGGCGGGCAGCAGCAGCCAACACTGTCCGGCGCGGCAAGTGTGTGCGCGCGGGGAGGGGGAGGGGGCACAGCCCCATGGGTGAGCCCAGAGTCGGCATGGGGTCCAGGCTGGCAGCGGGTTAGAAGGTGGTGCTGAGCAAGGGGGTGGGGGGGAAGTGGCCCCTTGCCCACCCCGTGGCCGGCGCCCCACGCTGCAGCCACTCACAGCCCACCTGGGGCTGCCTGTGCCTGCTCACAACAGCCCTGCGTGGCGAGCAGCTGCAGCAGGAAGCGCTGACCACAGGGTGTGCAAGGGGTCGTTTTTCCCTGTGCTCAGCACCTGGTCGTCCCCTGACCTTCCCCTCCTGCCACTCTTACTTGAGGTTCTGGCATGGGGCAGCCACGTGGTCCTAGGCCAGAAGCTCCTGAGGGGCTGGGCAGGCTCTGCTGTTGCGGGAGCCCGCTGGGCTTCCCCTGGGTCCTACTGCCCTTGGCTCCGTCATTTTTGACAGAAACCAAAGACAGAAAAATATCAATTTTCAAAAAAATTTTAGGGCCCTGCAGGTCAGATAGAATGGCCATATTTTGTCCACCCCTGTCCCAGAGGAATCCTTGTACAGGGAGGTATGCAGAAAGAAAAAGACAAGAAAAGCCCCACATGCAAAATGGAGTTGGAAGACAAATGAGTTCAGAGAGCTCAAGGTGCTAAGCAGATTCATAAATTAAATGTAGACATATTCCTGAGATCATCACATTCAGTTTTACAGTCCTCTTTTAAAGTACAAATAATGTAAAGGTAAATAATGGGACTTCTGTGGTTTTACAAACAAAAAAAGTAAAAAACTAGCTTAATAAACTAAACAGAAATCACAAGAGTGTAGGGTTGGAAGGTACTGAAGGAGGTCATTTGGTCCACCTCCCTCCCCTGCACTGAGGCTGGAAAAATATACTTAAACCATCCTTAACAGATGTTAGTCCAGCTTGTTTTTAAAATCTACAGCAACAGTCTATATATGCTGTTCCAGAACTTAACTTTCTTGTAATAAAAGTCTTATACAACATCTGAGACTGAAATCATCTGTGTTTCAAATTTACTGGATTTCTTGTTCTACTGTACAAGAAATGTGTCCTAATTTAAACTATTTATAAATACATATCACGAGCCAAAACATTCTTAAAAATCTAAACCTACTGTGAATAAATTGCTACCACACTATGTATACCTTCTTCAATAATGCCACTTTTGCTACCTAATTTTTAAGACGGCATCTATCTAAACTCTCTGTTTTGAAGGTAGCAGTCTGCATTTGAAAACATCGTATATGTAACTATTCTAGAGTATTATAATAATCACACAATGCAATATGTTTTAATTTAAAATGCTGTATGGAATACATGCATACATATATACACATTACCATTGCACTGATGTATATATTAGTTTACTTAATAAGTCATGTTTTTACACATTATCCTGTTGAGATATCTAAGAAATGTATAAAGATAAAATAGCTTAGAATTAAATTAGGGCTTAACCTAAGCAGCCTGGGATACAAGCTTTGAAAACTTTTTTTTGCAAAACCTTTCCCCCCCCCCCCTTTTTTTTTTTGAAAAGGAACAAGGGACCTCTCACACACACCTCTAAAACACCACCTCCTTTTATCCCTGCAATAATTTAAATTTCAAATCACTTCACTTTCTTATTCTGTTCCACTATTTATTAAAACACATGGCTTCTACACTTCTCTAAGAATGCTGCTATTTAACATACTTTCCATAACTCAGGTAAAAACTCAAATACCTCTACCCTGTGAGAATTAGGGTTCATTACTTCTACAAATTGTTCCTAGTAAAGACAGCAAAGATTTCTTGGAGCTCTGTCACATAAATGGCTACAGTTAATAAAATATAACACTTATTCTTTGTTCTTTTAGGAGCTATTAAATATTTAAACTTTATAGTTTATAAATGGATTCTTCTTTACTGGCATAAAAAACTTACTAGATGACCAAGGAACACTCCTGAGTGACTCCTATTCTAACCACATTAATAAATTAAGTCTGTCATTTTAGTTTCCATGGTTTTGTGGCATGCAGACAAAAGCCTCCATAAATCCAACAGCAAAACTGCACAGAGAATGGTTATATTACTGTAAAAACATCTCTAAGAGTTACAGCATGGTTTTCAAGAATGATAGGGAGAATCACACTTTGGAAAAAGTATGGTAATTTGTCAAGCTACAGAGGGCTAGTTTCATTCTATTTAAACATGGGCTTTTTCCATTTGCAAGAGAAGGAAGAAAGTGAGCAAGCAGAAAGGAATGGGGAAAGTCCAGCAGTGTGTTTGAACAATGATGCTTTTCTTTTTATGATACACAAAGCAAGAATTGAAAGGTTCTTTCTCCAGAATCTTCTACTAAATATCTATTTGAATATGATCTTTGGCTCAATAATGCCTGAAATGTTATCGTAGGTGCACTTATCTGATACAAAGTATAAAAAGCATTTTGTCATTTTATTACCTGGACATAAAAATCTGATGGGCCTTTCCAAATGAATCAAAATGTGTCTCACAAAAATACAGCCTGCTAATTAGTAACACGTACTGCAAGCTCCATTTGAATAGCAACTTATTAAAGGTTAGATCATCATCACTAAGGATACTGTTGCCATTAATTTACATTTGCTTACAACTGGGCAATGGGAATATAAATTCTTAAGAATAACAGAAGTGACAAGCAGTGAAAACTAGTGTTTTGAGTACAGTAGGAAGTGTGAAAAACTAAATTCTACTCTCCCTTTTGACTACACCTTTTTCTCAGACCTTGAAAAAAGTCACTTCCTCTCTACCTTTTTCCAAATTGCAAACAAAGGCAACACATTAAAACTTAAGACTATTGTAAGAATCAGTTACTATTTGTACAACACTGAAGATGGGAAGTTATAGCAGGAATATCTCACTTTGCTCAGAAGTCACACAACTTTATAGAAGCAGATGTGTTCTGTTGTGAACACTATCACTATGAACTTGATGAATGCCAACTTAATTAACTTAAAGGTTGACTATCATTTATTTCACAGTGCAAACTAGCTGCATCATGATTTATATAATTGCATAGGCATCAGTATTATAAAATCCTCAGGTTCAGACAGGCTTAATTCTACACAACTAAGCATCTAGTTTCAATTAAATATAGATGTATTCTTTACCTCCTAAATGCATGCAGCAAAAGGGCTGGATGCTTTGCTCCAGCTTGGAGACACCTATTTAGTGGCAAGTGTAGCAAGTTCCACTGTTTCTAAAATGCTTAGGCTCCTTTGGGAGAAAAGGAAACTACCAAAATATTTTTACAATTAAACCAGCAGTTTGGCAATCGCACTGAAAGATGTTTACAAGGAGCAGTGGCTAGCTTACAGGGCAGTTTATTAGGGAAGGCCTACTTGGAGAGAGGAGCAGGAAGAGAGAGGCAGCAGATTTAAGAGAAGGCTGGAGGATGTCACAAAACTAGAGCCACTGCCACTGCCAGCTCTTCCTCTGCTTGTACCTTGCAAGGTGGCTGTCCAGGCAGAACCGCCCACTGTCAAGATTTCTACCCAGGTCCTGGTTTGGCACTGTGGGGACTGTGGCTTGCAGGTTTCTTCCAGTGACAGCCAGGTGAGGGAATGCCCGTGATGTGAGCAGTGCCTCCAGAGTTGTCCCTCAGGGAGCATGCAAGAGAGCTACAGGAAGAAGTGATGAGGCTCTGAAACACCTTCCACCATGAGGAGTTCATCTACTGGATGCTGGAGACGACCTCTAGGACTGGAGAGGAAGGACTGCAAGGCAGCACTAGAGAAGAACGAGGACATGGACTCCCAGGAAGGTGGAAACTGGAAGCTTGTGACGTCTGGCAGGGGGCAGGTCTTCATCCCCACCTGCAGTGGTTTGCCTAGAGAACAGATATGGTGTTCTAGCAAGAGAAGGAGCATGGTCTGTCAGGAAAAGAGGCCAAGCCGGGCCTCCTTAAGAATGGGAGGAATGAGATCACTGCCACCAAGAGGAAGCGATGGGTGGTGGTGCTCGGAGACTCCATTCTGCAGGCCATGGAAGCATCTATCTGCTGGCCTGTCTAAAGCCCAGATCCAAGATGTCACAGAAAGATTACCAGGATTCATTTGGCTCTCTGACTAATACCCCATACAGCTCATCCATGTGGGCATCAATGATACTGCCAAGGACAATCTTGAGCAGATCAAAAGTGACCACAGGGCTCTTGGTGAAGGAAACAAAGGCGAAGGAAACAAGCTTAGGTGGTGCTCTCCCTTGATCTTTCTAGTCAAGGGGAAGGGCCTAGGCAGGAGCAGACATATCCTGCAGATTAATGTCCGGGTGCACAGACAACGTCAACAGCAGGGCTTTGGCTTCTTCATGCACAGGTTGTTCTTCCAAGAAGGATTGCTAAGATGAGACTGGATCCACCTGACAAAGAGAGGGAAGAGCATCTTTGCAGACAGGCCTGCTAACCTAGTGGGGAGGGCTTTAAATTGTTTGCCCTGAAGTAATAGGGAAGCAGGTGACCTGGAGTAAGCACAAGCAGGAGGGGGCAACAGGGGAGGCCTTCTCATTCTTTCTGAGAAAGTATGGCAGTCAACTAGTTACACCTCAGGTGTCTTTACATGAATGCATGGAGCCTGGGAAACAAGCAGGAAGAACTGGAGTCCTTGCATAGTCACTGAACTATGATGTGACTGCATATGTATTAGAAACAGACCTGGTGGGACAGCTTGTATGACTGAAGTACTGTCTTGGATAGGTATAAACTGTCCAGGAAGGACTAGCTGGAAAGAAGAGAAGTTACTTTTTAAGTATGCAGTTTTTGGCTGGGATGACATAGTTGGGGATGGTCCTGGTTTGAACAGGGGGCTGGACTACATGGCCTCGTAAGGTCCCTTCTAACCTTAATTTTCTATGAGCCTATGAATACTGGTTCCCATAAATATTTATTAAAATCACTTATATTTTAACACTGTGTTTTGTACCCACTGGGACTGTACATAACTTACTCATGTGTGTCAATCCTTCAGGTTGTTTACATTTCTTTTTAAAAATGTAATGCTAATCATGTACTGCCAATTAAGAGTAAACTTAGGTTACAAAATCAGTTTAGAAATTAATTAACACTACAGCAAAAAGGAATTGTTTTGCATACATAAATTAGAAGGAAAATGGAGACTGTAACTTATATATAAACAGAGAAGGGATAGGTTTAAGTAATCTTTGAAATCTGAAAGCCTGGAAATACCAAACTGTGCCAGGTAAGATTAAAACTACCATAAAAGATTATAAAAACGGCCAAGCATAGTTTACCTAAAAATGCAACAGATAATATGCATATTTTGACAACTGCCAGGAAGAAGCATTTTCCCCTCAGAGTTTTTCATTGATCATGTTTTCCATGTATGACTCCAAACAGTTATTCAGGTATACAATCATTGTGGAAGGGATATAAAACTTTATGATTCAGGGCATAAATTAATGTCTAATTCAAGCAGTCTTAAGAAAAACTGATTCTTAGGAGTAGGTTATCCACAAACTATTTTAAGTATATACATTTTCTCAAAAATCAGGAACAGCAGTTTTTCTATTACTATTATTTACATTCCTCTGAAGGATCAGCTAGTGACTACCACCTGGAGTAGCATCCTTTATTTGAACTCAGGCCAAGTCTGATCTTTTCTGAACTGTAAGTTATTCCTGTCCTCCTCAGCACTCCAGTATACAGGAAAGAGGAGTAAAAAACCGCAAGACCATAATAAAAAGATTAATAATCAAGATTAATAATTAAAAAAAATTGTCCCCTACTTTTTAACATATTTTTAACTAAATAGAAGCACAGAAATACTATTATTAATTTCAATTTTCTAATCATACTTTAGAATCCATAGCAGAACCAGGTAAAGTCCAAATAATGAGTGTGCATCTTGGTACCAAACACTACAGAATTTAAGTAGCCACTTGATAAGCTTCAAATCGTAGAAAAGTAGGCCTGAAAGGAGGTCATCTAGTCCAAACCCCTGCTTGAAGCAGGATCATCCCTATTAAAACCATCACAGACAAATCCTTGTCCAAATATTCCTAAAACTACACACACAACTGTCACACAACCACAAGGCATAACACCTGTCACAGGTAAAGAAGAGGAACAACAGCATACAATGTCCTGCTGCTGCAAGAGTGGTTAGACTATGCTTGAGGGATCCAAGGAAGTGTGTCACAGAATTTACCATTTCAATAACACTTACGGTCATTTAAAATGTTAGTGGTTTCACTAGCAGAAACATGGGGAAATCATGCATTGTACCATGCTAAATTGTATGCAGCAAAAGTATTCACTTGTTACTGGAACTATTTGAAAAACCTATTCCAAGACAATTCATTTCCATAAAAATAACACTTTTAATCTTTATTATAATCAGAGTTTCAAACTTTATTTCTGGAAATGCAAGATTTTACTCCAAATAATGAAAAATTACTACAACTGCCAGCATTCTTACTCCTATACAAATGTATTTGTTTGCTAAATCATTCTGAAAGTTTGAAACTTTTTTTCCTTAGTGAACTTCAAAGGCTAATTTTTAAAAAAATGACAATCAAATCACTATAGTTGTTTGGAGCAAAGACTAGAGGCCAGATACCATCTCTTCTGCGACGGTGTAATGGAGCTCTAACAGGACTGAAGAGGAATTTGTTTTTTTTCCCCGCTCTTTGTTATTCCTGGTTTAGCTGTGATGGGAGGGTGGTGGAAATCAAGTGTAGCCATGGTGCAAAACTCTATGGCTATTCTGAGCTGCAGCCAATTGGGAGAACTGACTAATTGGTCCAATAGGTGCTGCTTCCAAAGCTGTTTAATTTGGCATTCAATAGTATTTGGATAAAAATATGCTTTGGGAGTGAGGTCATCTACTGACCAGGTCAGAAATTCCTACTGTTTTTGGTTGCTCTTCTTTTAGACCCATGACTCTTTCCAGCTTGGATGCCCAATGGCTCAGCTTCAACAGGAGGATGTTCTCAGCCCTGCCAGAACCACAGCCAATGGATGCTTTGCTGGGAAGTGGGAGATGCAGATTCAAATCCCTTCTGACTAAGCAGGGCCTAGAAACTTCGTCCGCTTTCTGGAAATTAAACTAAAGGGTGAGTGTGTTGACCCTCTTCTTCCTCCTTTCTTCAAACTAATCATTGTGGCTGGTCGCAGACATTAACCCACACCCCCCAAAAAAGTGCTTTACTGGAAGCACAGTATGTTACTTTGACCAGGCTTAGCAGCATCTACACAGACCAGGCACTTCAGAGGGGCTTTTTGATGCTTTTTATCTGAAGCTGATTCAATCAGCTATTAGATAAAAAAGCCATAAAAGGCCTACTAAAGCTCCTGACCTATACAGACAATAGGCAAGCCAGGTCCAAATAACACACTGCCTCTTCTGGGCATGTGCTGGGCTCAGCATGGAAGCATATGAAATTTCAAGTGCTGTTTTCTGTTTTGTTTTTAATATCTGGGAGCAGCCTGTTTGTTTACGACTAAGGCCTAGGGAGCTTTGGGCAATTTGTTTGCATTTTTATATGGAACTGAATCTCAGAGCTTATGTGGAATTAGACACCTAAATAGATCACTTTTGAGCATGCAATGTAGACCAAAATAAAGCTATGTAAGGAATCTGAAAGTCTTAACAGTTTGATGGCAGTTGCGCAACATGTAATAGGAATATGTGTTTCTGATAAATGCCGCTTAGACATCTGAGAGGTGGAAAAGGAGCTGGAACATTCAGAGTGTGTGCTGCTTCTGTAAGATGAGGTTAAAAGTAATTAAGTCACCAGACCATCCAACCTGTTGATGTTATTTTATGTGAAATAGAAAGTGCGTACCATAATCTTCCCCTTCCATTCCAATAGGTCCAGGCTGAGGAGTCTCTCCGTTCCTTAGGCAGTTATGAATATATGCAGCCTTCCATCTAGAATACTTTCTGTGTTGGACATTCTATAGGATGTAAAAAAGAAAAACATGAAAGCGTAGTTTGTATAGTCTATTTTCTGTGACTTCAACATCTTTTTATGATTTATGATCTTCAAACATTGTATTTAGTATGATTTAGACTTTCTACCTGATTCCAAAATGAAACAATAAACACAACCATAACAACAATATTAATTTTCTCTGCAATCACTTGATACCACTCTAAACATAATGGCTAAGATGAAGTAAAGCAATTAACTGATCCCACTTGCATGGGATCTCAGCAAGAGGTGAAAATTTGAGAAGCCTGAGTGTACAACTCGAGTGTAAATATGGAAAACATAGTCCAACTATGTCAATCTCATGCAAGGCAGTACCATACCTATATTCTAAGCAAGCTCTGAACACAGCAGCTTCAGAATCAGAAGTACACAAGAGTTACTTCAGTACAGTACCCAGATTAATAAATTTAGCTCTACTGAGATGAAGTGCTTAGTAACCTAGATACAATGCCATACAAACAGTTATATTATTTTGGTTCTGGGGTTGGTTCATGCACAGCCAACACTGGGAATCTCTGCATGGCACTGCCTTAGGCCACTGGTGCTCAATTTCTAGCCCGCATACCAGAAGTGGCCTGTGGAGCCATGGTATCCAGCCCATGGGGCTCCCCACAGGTTGGGAAATTTGGCGGCAAGGGTGCGGTGGCAATTAACAGCCACTTCCTTCTTGCTGCCAAATTCCTAAACTCCATACCCTAAGCCCCGCTGCTGTTGGATCAGGGCCAGGCCAGGACTGGGCCACACTACCCCTGCAAAGATGAGATGGTGTTGTAACACACCCCCTCCACTCTCTGCAGCTGACTTCGCCCCCCCCCCCCCCCAATAAGTCATGTCAAGCTCCCTACCTCCACAGGGCTCAGTTGGGGCCAGACTGGCCCCCAAACCCTTCTGTACAGCCAGATGGGGCCCCATCATCCCAGGCACCAGATCCAGACCACCAGTAGGATCTGGGCTGCAGATGAACTGGGCACTACCCATCCAGGCTGCCAAACAAGAAAGGTTGAGCACCACTGCCTTAGGCCACTGCAGACATACCCCAGCATGCTGGACAACTCTATGGATACGCAGAACAGACAGTCTTTTTATAACAGTTACTATGGTAAAGAAATAAAACAAAACAATACATCTCTATAACTTTTGAAGAACTTGTAAATAAGATTTCTCATTTCTACTAAATTTCAAATACTCATCTGTCAAAAAAATAATGCTGGACTTTTATAATACAGTATTCCCTCAAATATAAGCATTCTACAATAAAACGTTTCTCCTAAAATGGCTTGCATCTTAAATATGAATACAAAAGTAAAATGTACTTGTATGGACCATACAGAAAAAAATCCTTGTCAGTGTGTTTTTTATTTGATGTGTTACTTTTTTATGCAAGTATTTTTGTTATATAGACATAAAATTTCAAATTCTAAATAGACATTTAAAAGCACAAACTTATAAAAGGAATCTGTGGTTACAGTCTGACTTGGAACTTCTGGTGGGTTAAAAAACTAAGTTTTGCTTTAGTATTTTATAATCAGGGATCCTGGTTTTCTGTGATAAAAACTGGCTTATTCTCTGATAAAACCTGCCAAATCCATGATTAAAATTAAAATAGCTCTTGCAGGCTCAAACTCCACCTGCCTGCAAAGCTTTTTGCAAAAGTGGGAAATCTGTGGGTTTCTCTGCTAAAAGAGAAAATCCACGTTCTCTCTGATAAAACCAGGACATCCCAGATCCCCGTTTATAATGTCACTAGAATCAACACACGAAGAAGTTTTGTTGCATACAGTTGCTTATCTATTAGCTCTGTGTATATGCATAACACCAAGCAACAAACTCAACTCCAAGTAACTTGTCACAAGGTCAATGGTGAAATATTTCACTTCTAAGAATGTTAAGATGTGCTATACTGGGTCAAACTGATGGTCCATCTAGCCCACTATCCTGACTCTGACAGTGGCATGGATAGATGCATTAGAGGGAGGGAACTGAACCAGATATATCTAGACTAAGAATGACCTATCCCCTATTCATTACCCACCCTGGAATCCACCAGTATTGGTTCAGACATACCACTGGAAATATCTCCAATAGTTCTATTCAACACCTATTAATGAGCTATTATGCATAAATATGTCTAATTCCTTTTTGAACCTGCCTCTACCACCTCCTATGGCCATACTATTTGCCTCCACCACAACTTGTGGAATTGATTGCTACAGGTGAACTGTGTGCTGAATAAAAAAGTACTGCTAGTTTTAAACCTGCCACCTAATTTCACTTCTAGTTCTAGTATTCTGGGACTTAGTGAACAATAGTTCCCTGTTCACTTGGTTCATACCCTTAATGATTTTATACATCATATCTCCTCTCTCAGCCTCTCCTTTATAAATTGAAGAGGCCTAGCCTAGTTCCTCTGGGTATAGGAATTGCTCCACACCTCTGATCATTTTGGTTGCTATCCTCTGTACCTCTTCTAATTCTACTGTATCTGTTTTGAGATGCAGACACTAGAACAGCACAAAAGATTCAAAATTTGGATGCACCACGGATTTCTATAATGGCATGATAATGTCATTGTGACATTGTGTTTTCAATTCCCTTAATGATGCCCAATATTTTATTGGCTTTTTTGCTCACCACTGCAAATTGAGTTGATGTTTTTAGAGAATTAGAACAAGTTATTTCCTTAAAATTGGTAATCACCTACATGTATAGGCATAGGGATATTACTGAAAAAGTGATATTTTTTCTGGACTGAAATGTAAAATGTGTGTATTTTCTCAGTATCTGTTTGTGATTTAGAAGGACAAATTGGGTGAATAATAATAATTTCCTATTTAATTGGAAGAATTTGTCTATATTCAAGACTTCTATTTGACATGCCTTTTAATTCTCAACAGCTTTAAGCATCATATATGCTCTATTTATATCCGAGTGAAACTTTTTTTGGCTCTCTTGGCTAGAAGTGACTTTTTTGTTCAATCTAGTTTATGCCAACATAATTCATGGCTTTGCTTCTTCCAGAATGGCTTTCTGGAATGACCTTTACCCACATAGTTCTCCTTGAAGAAACTTCCCACTTGGAAGCCTCAGCTAGTGATGTATTAGGCTGTCCAACTGCTCAGCAGTATTAGCTACAGAGAACAGGCATCATTTCATCAGCTGGTTTCCTAATAAATTGGGACAAAAAACTGAAGTCGATGCAGGCCTATATGTACTGGCTCCTGTTTATGGGAAAGATTGCCACCCCTTTCTGTACCACCATGATAGCTGATATTGCCTCATCTGAGTAATCTTTAGGAGCGTAACAACCTATTACTCTTAGTCATTAGAAAGCACTTGAGCCTAGAGTTCACTTCTGCTTCTGGCATCCTAGCAACTTTTAAAACAGCAAAAGGCTCATCTTTTTAGAGTTTCTGGTGGCTAGCTGATGGGTGTGTAGCTGTACTGGAAGCTCTATTTAAACTTTCTGAGTTAAAAGAACTTTCGGGCTGGGGACGGAAATTACATATAATTGGCATAAATGATCGGAAACCAATTTAAATCTGTAAGACAACAGGGCTAGGGACAGACATTACACATAAACCAGTTTAAGTGATCAGAAATTGGTTTAAACCTGTAACAGAACATATGTTCAGTGCACATAAACCAGTTTCAAAAGGGCTAAAACTGGTTTAAGGTAAACCTGGTTGAATGTAGTATCAGACTTAACTGATTTGGATCAAACTAGTTTATGCAACGTCTGTCCCAGACCCCTTCCTGGTTTAAATTAAACCAGAGCCCCCCCCAGCATCCCAGATGCTTTGCAACCCTGGGCTGTGCTACCTGCTCCAGAAAACAGGGTTGGCCCTGCCCCTCTGCCCCCTAGTGAGAGCTTCAGTGGAGACTGCAGGCATAGCAGGGTCTGCCTTGCTTCCCCCTGCTCTACCCCACTCCTCGCTGCATGCTGCTCAAGCAGGGATTCCCCCTTCCTTCCCATCTCCCATAGCACAGCCCCCAGCCCTATGGACCCTAGGCACGTGGTATGCTAGCTAATTCTGAGAGGTAGGGTGTGTGCGTGTGCATGCGTGTGCGCATGTGTGTGTGCATGCATGTGTCTCCAATTTCACTGGGACAGAAAGACAGAGCAGTGTCCGCTTAAGGCTTTTTGGAGCTAATCAACAGGTCAGCTGGTAATGTTCCTCCATTCCTTCCTTGGAAAAAACTGCTTAAGAAGAGCTTGGACTAATGAGAGGCTTTTGGTTTTGTTGATGGGCAGATAAATGCTGTTGTTATCAGCCCTCTGCTGGCTCCCTTGCCTGTCAGGTTTGCCAACAGTATGAAGCAGCAGGGAGAGGGAGACTGAAAAGCTCAGTATCATCAACAGATACCCCACACCCCTTTGACTCAGAGTACTAGCTGGGGGCTGGCAACACCCTTGAACAGTGAACGGAGAAATGCCTGGGATAGTACAAGCAGGGTGAGGGTTTAAACCCCTCCCTAAGCAGAGTGTCCTGCTGGGGATCAGCGATGCCCCCCTCAGCTCAACACTGTGGAAAGGAAGGGAGGGCACCCCCAGCTTCTAGCCCGAGCCAGTCCACAGGGAATGTTCCTCAGTCCAGAGGGAATGTTTGTGCAATTGCAAACTGGTTCAACCTAGGCAGGTTAGACTAACCTGCAAAGATTGAATCAATTCAGGCTCAGACTTTTTGAATGCCTGTCCCTAGCCCAGAAGTTCAGTGCACATAAACCACTTTCAAAGTGGCCAAAACTGGTTTAAGATAAACCTGGATGGATGCACTATCAGACTTAACTGCTTTAAGTTAAATTGGTTTATTGAACTTCTGTCCCAGATACCCTCCAGATTCAAATTAACTCACAGTCCTTCAGCATCCCAGGATGCTTTGCAATTCCCTCCACAAACCACATCCCCCCAGAGGGTGGGCGGGCTAGCCTTTGCCTAATCTTTCTGCTCCAGCTGAGCAAGGAGGTATGCTCTAGTGCCCCCTGGGTTCTGGCCTGGGCCTCTGCAGACATTTGACTGCATTTACAAAATCAAATGCAAATACCAGTACATTGCTTATTGGTTCAGCTTAGACTAAGCTACAAAGATTGAACTGATTTAGTCTCAGGCTTTTTGACGGTCTGTACTTAACCTTGGTGATAGGTGCACTCTATTAACATAGCTCCTTCTTCCTCCAGAAAATAAAGCAGCACCCACCTAACTCAGAAGTGTGTCCCCAAACAATGTTAAGAAGAGAATAATGCTGAACATTTAAGCCTCTGCCTTTCTTTTTCTCTCCTTCCTTGCAACACCACAACTACATTTTGTGGGAAATTTTCCACAACTTAGTTAAGTAGAAGAGGGGATTAAAAGAAAATGCATGATGCCTAAGGAAATGGCACATAATAGTTTGCAGATGGTAAAACAATTTAAATGATGTCCTATCCATAAAATGTTATTAACAGGATGGAGTAAAACTTTTAAAACAACCAAAACCCTCACAAAACTAGAAATAAGAAACATATGCACTATAATGCAAAACATATAAACAATAATTACAATCTTAGGCACTACTTGTGATTTCTTTTCAAAGTTTACTTTATTCAGTCTGGCTCCAGATAATTCACCCAGATTCTAAATTTCTCAACAGATCTCACTAATTTTGACTAAGACAAATTTTCATTGTAAATAGGATCTACGTGAACACCAAAGTAAATAACAACAGCACAACAGACAGAATTGTTAAATAGCCCCTAAAAAGATAAAAAGCATCTAGTTATGCAAAAGGTAAACTTGATGCAGACTGTTTTAATATAAAATGTTAGGCTGTATTGCAATTTGTTTCTACTTTCCCAGGCTTGTTTCTCAACAGCATTTTGTAAAACAGAGGTCTGCAACATTTTTCAAAATTAATTCCACTACTTGTTTCTAGCCAGAGATAAAAACTATCATTAATGTATTTTATAAAACAGTGTACAAACTGTTGCGTGGTTATATTTAATGTGTAATACTGAGAGCTTTTTCTCACAGATAAGTTTCTTTGTAAATACTTAATTGCATGAAATATTTTTAAAGGGTGAGATCAATCAAATGGAACACTAAAAGATTCACTATTTTGTGTTACGCTTACAATGTTGACAATTCCTGTTATATTTCATGTTAACTCTTCTGGTAAAACAATTTTCAGCTATTGATAATACTTTTCTGCAGCAAATAACGTGCATGTTTTAACACAGGTCATCGACAGATCTGCAGCAGCTACTCTGAAGCAATAAATTAAAAAAAGTTATATAAAGACAGGCAGGCAGGCCAAATGCAGTAATGATACTTTCTACTGCTTTTGACACAGCTTCTACAAGTGCCCATAAAATGACCAAAAAGGCTTGGATTGTGGAAATAAAAGTGAGAGAGCGAGCGAGAGCGAGAGGGTACTTAGCCACTTCAGTTTGAAGCCAGCCAAAAGGCAGGTTAGTGATGGATCTTAAAGACTGACTAAATCAGAGATGCATAACTAAACCAGAGATTTCATGAACTCAAGCTCACATCATCAGATGCTGTGAAAAGACATGCACAGAGCAGTCTATCACACAGAGAGAAAGCTACAAGCATTTTTGCTGAAATCATAAATACAAACATTGATTAGAGAAGAACATTTATCATTTCTTAGAGCATATTCAGTCAAGATAGAAGTGGTTCTAGAAAAACAGCCTAAGGATTACTTTTAATAGGAGTTTCTTTTCCAATGCTAATTTGTAAGACAACTTTAACATGATCTAAAAAGGATTTATCAAGATCTGCAGGCAAAGAATTTAACTGTTTTGGGCCACGTTGTATGTTATATGTATCCAAAGTAACAAAGTCTATAATTCTACTACTGAGGACTGGAACCCTGACTCCTGTCCAGAAGAACCTTCAGTGTTGTTCCTCCTTCTATATGGATTATGAATGTCCCTGAAATAAGTGGGTTTTTTCTATATTCACAGTAGTGAAAACCAAAAGGGAAGAAAAGATAATTTACTTTGACATACTGCTGAGGCATTAGGTAGTCAGCAGTTTTTATCTACTGCTCTCTGGCAGAATATGCAATTCTCGAGGCACTGACCATCTGGACCCAGTCTGGCCTTTGGATTCTGTGACAATGGTCTAAAGGGTGGGGATGGTAGATCTTGAGGATGCTAGGTCTTGGGCAGCCTCTACTCCTCCATACTCTTGCCAAGGCATACATGTTGAAGGTCTTGGTGTGATAGTCAAAGGACTCCATACAAGCAAATTCATCAGGTACCTGACTCTGTACTCTTCTGTGTACATCATGATCCAGAAGATCAAGTTGCCTACTATATAACATAAACCACTACTATGTTTATTCTTAAACAGATCCGCATGCCTATGTAAAGCATTTTCTATGAGGACCCAGTCTTCATTTAAAGGTAGCAAGAAATAGAGAATCCAAACAAATCCTTTGGTCATGTATTCCAATGGTTAATCACCCTGCTTCCCTCCCATGAAAAAAAAAAAATTAATCTCCAATATATATTTGTCAGGCTTCAATTTCCAATTATTGATTCATATTATGCCTTATGTTAGATTAAAAATCCTCTTACCACCTGATATTTTTACCTATGATGAAATCAATGCATTAAGTCGCATCTCAATCTTCTTTTAAGATGTATCTGTTCCATTTACTAAATTTATTACAAGGCATTTTCTTCACCCTTACATCATGTTCTTCGTGCTCTTCTATATTCCTTTTCCAATTTAGTTTTTGAATCATGGATACCTGAGACTGTATCCTGAGACTGGTCTTTACCCTTCCAGTACAGAGATAAAAAGCACTTCCTTACTCCTAGTCTCTTGAATGCATGTCTACGCACTGCAATAAGCCCTTTTTGCCACTGCGTTAAATTTCCAGCTTTTTTGTCCATTGTAGTCCCTAGATCCTTCCCAGAGTCACTCCCCCCACCCACCCCTTATAAGAATAGTTTGCATTCCTTGTTCCTACGCGTATTGCACTGCTTTGGCTGCATTGTAACATGTTTTGTCTGAATAAAACCAAGGTTATCAAACAACTAGATCACTTTGTATGCTACCTTGTCCTCAGCATTTACTACTCCACCTATGTTTGGGTCTTACGCAAATTTTTATTAGCACTGGTGCTGTCAATACTTCCAGATCATGGATAAAAGTACTGAATAGGAAGCGGTAGCCTTGATGCTGACTCTTGTGAAACCCCTCTAGAAACAACCCATTTCCTGACAGTCCCCCAATGGCTATTTTTTGGGGTATCTGTCATCCCAGTCTGGATCCCTTTATTATGCAGTCTGTTATTCTATTATACTATTGTTATTTCATAGTGCTAGTTGTTAATCAGAATGTCAAGTATTAAGTCAAATGCTTTAAAAAGTCTAAGAAGTGATCTTTATAAACTAAACTTGTAATCTCGAAGAATGAAATCAGGTCTGCTTGCCAAGACCTATTTTCCCTAAAATGATGGTGATTAGTATAAAACATTAAGGTAGGAATATAATTAATCAGCTGAATTCTGTATCAGTTTTTTCCTGGGATGCGTGTCAGGCTAACAGATGAGGCAACTGTCATATTCATTTCCCTTTTCGAGGGCACAGTATCTCTATTCCAGTCTTCCAAAACTTCCCTAGTTTTCCAAGATAAAAAATTAGCATCAGCAGGCTGGAGATCTACTCAGTTAATTTTTTAACTCTTGCATGCAAGTTATTTGGGTCTGTTAACTTAAATATTTCTATCTTGAAGAGGGAGCATATTAGTGGAGTAATGAACAGATCTTATTTAAAGACTAGAGGTTTAAGTCTGAGTCTTAGTCTGAACTCTTACCCAAGGCTGCCTTTAGATCAACTTAGCTGTACCTGATTCTTTTAACTGGGGAGCTCAAACATGGTCAGACCTGTTGTCTCATCATTCCCTTGCCTGGCACCAGCTATAAAAACTGCCATGAGTAAACCATGCTATACCTAATTCAACACCCAGGCTTGGGATTATCCTTTGTCTTTTTTTTTGTTCCTGTAAGAGGCAGATGGCATGCTGCCTAGAGCCGCGTCATCTCCCCGTTGAGATGTTAAGGTCTCGTCCTTTGGAAAATCACCACCATGCCTTTGATGTTATGGGAGATAGCTGTCCAAGACACTCTTGGGGAGACAAATGAGTTTAAGGGTCAAGATGCCGGCTGATCTTCGCAGGGCTCCACCATCCCCTGCCCTAACCAGACCAGATGTTCTGGGCGTGCTGTTACTCACCTCTGATGCCAATGCTCCAGCCTCAGTCTTGAGAACCCCTGACTGGAGTCTCTCTCTTAGTTTGGCCGCTTGCCTCATTCTTCCCTGCATGGGTCCCAAGAAGGCTATCCCACCCTTACCTTCTGGGCCGGAACCGACTCGCTTCCTGCCAGGGCGTAATCTTGTCCATACCTTCATCTTCTTCCAGATTCCTGGAGCGGTTATCTTCACCCCCTGGGACTGGACTCACTGGCTGAGCAGCAGCCTTCGTTCCAGTGCCAGTTCTCCCCATCCAGGTAAACTCTTTGCCAGCCTTCATCAGGTAAGCTGGGGAACCGGAGCTCCCCCTTCAGCTCTGCGGTTGGTCCTCCACCTGTGGTCTCTTACCGGTCTCCTGTTCTTCTCTTCGTCTCTCCTTCTCTTTACCCGATGACTGAATGCTCCCTCAGCATCCCTTAAACCTCCCTCTTCCCCAGCTGGGTTGGCAGTGGCAGCCTCTCATTCGCTGTCTGCCTGACTCAGCTGTTCCTTCTTTCTCTCTTTGACATGGTTTTCCTTCTTCTTCCTTGGTCATGCCAGTTTCCTTTTTCTGGTTTTGAACCCTGGCAGCTGAGTTTGCTGCAGTAGCCTTTGATCTGCCATGGCCCCAGCCAGTTCCTTTGATTGTTTGAGGCACGGTGCTTTTCTTATCCGGGCTTGCTGCAGTTTCTCCTGCTTCTTGGAGTAAGTTTGTTTTCTTTGTTTCCTCCCTCGCACTCCCGGGGCAGAGCATTTCAGGCACCCTGTCACAGTTCTTTTTAGATCTTAACATCCTTGTTAGCCACTACTGAACTGGAAAAGACATCATCTGGCTCCTTTCCAAATACAATTTTTTTTTGCTTTTTCTGCAGCTTCATTCACAATTTTACCATCTCCATCTAGTAATGGAAGTATTCCATTGTAAGGATTTCTTTTTCCCTCCAACTCCTTATTGGTCTCAGCCTGGCCAGTCAGAGAATCTTCCTCTGTTGTCTTTATCTCCCCTAACAATTTTCTTCACTTCCTAACTTCTAATTTGCATTGATTGCTATGTCATTCTCCCCCATCCCCTGCTTTTCCATTTTTCTAATGTCTTTTTCAGGTTCAGTGCCTGACTTCATTTTGCTACTGCTACAAGAATAGATTTCTCTTGGGGTTTCCTCTACATATTCTTTGTACCTTTCCATCTTCAGGTGCACAAGAGTCCTGCTAGAAAGTGACATATTTCTTCTTTCTATAGGAGGAATTTGAGCAACCCAAGTCACCCATCAGACTTGCTTGCAGAAAAATCTACAATTGACCCAAGTTGGGGGTCTTGAGGGGGTTGAGATTTTTTAACAATTCAAAGACCACCCTTTTAAGCAGTCACCTTGTCCTGGCAGTCTTACTATCAGGGTCCCTCTTCTTCACAACTTCCCTTGAGTGCTTTGATTCTATAGATTCTCACTTTCTCATTTACTCTACTTTTACTTGCCTGGACCCAGGCAACCCAAGAAAACTCTGGCTGAAAGGCCCCAAGACATTAAACTACATAAAAGACAGCTCCTATGAGCAACTAACATCTAAAAGCCTTTGTGGGACCAGCAATGCTGTTGCCAGCTATGGATATCTGGTTTACATGATCTCAAGTGACTCAAGATGTTAGTACTTCAGATGATTACGCTCTACCGCTTTGACAGTTCTTCGGCTACAGAGTCTCTCTCTATTTACTCTTCCCTTTGCAGTTAGCTTCTAAGATCAATCAATTTCTCTGGAAAACGGCTGGCATCTGAAAGATCATTTAGAACTTATATGCATGGGTATGACAGAAAAAGGCTTAGCTGTTTATTTGAGTTTGCTTGGAGGGAGGAGCAATATTCCAAGCATCTGGACTACAGAAGGTTGGAAAACACAACAAAACAGCATTGTTTACTTTTCAGTAGATGCAAGTCAGATAGGCTGGTTATGTCCCTTGACTGGATAAAATTAACACTTAGAATCAAATTTCCCATGTGAAAACATCAACGATTTTCATTAAAGTCAATGGGCTTCTTTCCACTGAGGTATACCTTAAGGCAATGGTTTTCAACAGAGGTGTCACAGCACCCTGGGATGCTGTAAGATCCTTTAAAAATGCCACAGGATATCAGCACCATTAAATGTACAAACACATACAATGATTCACAAGATAAACCCAGAAACTTCAAAAACATTCTGACCCGTGTGGTTTTCCGAATTTGTCTGTGACAGACTTGTTCTATAATTTTTCCACAGTCAAAAAATGAGTGAAGTAGGGTGCTGCTAAATTCAGAAAACTTATGGACGAGTATCTTGAGTTTAAAAATGTTGAGAGTCACTGACTGTCCTAAGTGAAGTCAAGTCCTTTTTTCTAATTACTGGAGGTGGGCATACTTTGGGATAAATCAGGAAAAAAAGCCTGCAACAGCAAGCAGAATTCTATCCGATTGTCTAGTCATACACCTATAGTAGTGAGACCTTCTACCCAAATACTTTTGACAGTTTCCATTCAGACAGAATCCCCTTTATTTACATTTAGAACTTCTGCTTTTGTTCCCCCTCCCTCCATTAAAAACCCCCACATCTTTCCACTGTTAAGATACCAAAAGATTTAACATTGCAACATTCCAGTTGTTCTTCAACATATCCTAAGCTACCTTTAATTAACTGAAATCTGTTTGTGGTAGTCTGCCAAAGCTTTCTATTGATTTTGTCCTACTGTCCAGAGATTTTAACCTTTAAAGTATGTTTCCCATCAGGGCTCTAATTTAGTTTATTTGGCAGAAATCCTCTAATGTTATTTTCCCAGAAAGGAAACATCAGAGCATGGAACATCTTGTTTAGACTTTTATCTGCTTCAGTCTGCCCCAGACAATCTCCCGTGGAGCAAGAATAAGTGAGAGCAGATGATGATGTTAGGAGGCATGCCTAACTTTAAAAATAATCACCCATATTTTACTTTTACTATATATATATATTATTTTGTTTAGCCAATTCTGGAGTCTTTATTTGAATCTAGAGGAAAAATGGCCTACCATAAATATAGCTCTGGATAAGTTTCTCTACCAGGAGAACAAACCTAGAAGAATTCTCCCAGATTATCCAAATGTGTGTATGCAGATTCTCTCAATTTTTTTTTTTAATTGTTACTTCAGAATTGGCTTCCCAGACACTTGTCAAGGTAGGCATCCTGCTTATAGTACAATATAATTTGTGAGATTAGCTGTATATTTGTGAACTCCACTTCTAACTTACTTACAAATCGCACTGCTTTTTTAAAAGGCATCCATTAGTTTCAGCATAAAAAATAACTGGCAGTTAAAAATGTATAAAATGATGCTTCAGTTAGTTATGTGAAATGTAGAGGTTTTTTTAATGGGTAAGGGTGGAAAGGACTTTAGAGATCTTTCATTTTCCTTCTAGAAGAACTGCAGTGACTCTCCTTCTTGCTGATAGAATGACATGTTCAGATATGTGCAGGGTAGGATCTTTACTAATTCATCAATACCTGTGCAGGTATGAAATGTACTTAGTAAAGGAAAACAGCACTTAGAACATACGTATTACAATGAACTGGATGTGAACACATTGGATGCTGTTAGCATAATGGCAAAATGATTATTGTTAAAACACTCCTAAAACCTGAGGTTCACAATTAACAATAAATGGGATAATTAAGCTTAAAACAGACCAAAAATGAGTTTGTGTCCTGGTTGAAACGAATCAACTGCTAATATGTTGTGCGTCTTCTTCACGTACCTCATCAGTGAGCTCCCCAAATACTGTCAGAACATCTATCAGGAGACTTGCAGTATAAAAGGACTTTATCATGTTTCTGTAAAAAGCAAAAATTTAGTTTCTTACATGGAATACCATTAGTATTTTTTTTAATGGTATCTTTAAAGACTTTTTTGCCTAAAAAAAATTAATCAATTCAAAACTTCTGCAGTTTTTCAGAACATATGGTTTGTATACATCATTTCAACCAGTTTAACCTGGAAAGTGCCACAAAATTGTTGTTTTATAGTACAACATAGAGCTTTAAATCACTTGTACACAGATTGAGTGATTTAACATGCTAATACTACAGCAATACTAAAAATTCACCCCTAGTGACCTTAAAAAACAAACCCCACACAGGTAAGGGGATAAAATCGTTTTCAAACAATTAAAAAAAAAATAAACCCAAAACATATCTTGTCTTTACTATTAAAGCCTAATAACACTGAAAAAGGAAAAATAAAATTAAAATCTCATTTACATATCTCTATAAAACCTGTGTTTGGTGTGGTCTGAAATGACAGAAGCATCAATGGAAGGAAATTATATTACTTACATCTCTGTTTATAACTCCTTTTTGCTAATTTGAACTTCATCAATTCTCAAAAGCAAGAAGGAGAAATATTTATTTAAAAACCATTGTCACTGGTATTTCAAACAAGAAACTGCCTTAAGTTTAAAATATCTGTGAATTTAAATGTTGCTAAAGAAGTTGCTATGTCTTTTTTAACTACTAGCAAAAACACAGATTTTTATTAAAACCAACAGGGAGTTTTGTATTACAGTTGCAAATTTACAAGCCATTGTAAATTCCTTTAAGAAAACTATTAGCTAATTTTTATCATGCTATAGTAACTCATATAAATCAAAAAACATTACTGAGACCTCAGTGATGTATCAATTTTAGTACCCTAGCAGAATAAACAATTTTTCATGCTTGATAATGGATTACATCTTTCAAGGTCTAAATAAGATCTTTCAAAATAAGGTACATAATTTGCCAGTTAGAAAATACAAAGCATTATACAGTGGAAATCATCTAAGATGCTAGCCATCATATAAGGGTAGCCATAACTGTTTTTAAAGAAAATTAAGAAAATTTCAGCAGGGCAGCAAATAAAAGAATACCCATATTTTTTCCACATGGGAAGCAAGGACAGTTTGGATATTTGAGTTTCCAGACGCCACATGTTTTATTTAGGCAATTTTATTTCAATCTTCACCCACTTGTGAAATCGCCCAGCTCTATCTTCATTGTCTGCATACAGAAACATTTTCAAAGCATAATTCTCCACATGGGCACAACCAACTATTTCTTGAGTAATAGCTTCATTATCACCCAATTGCTTCTTCATCTGAAGAAAGTTAAAAAAACAAAACAAAACACAAATAAGCGTTTATTTCTTGACTTTCACTGATTAAATTGCAAAAAGACATTCTAAACATTGGCTGCTTATTGAAAACAAACAAGTTACAAAATATAAACTCATAACTTTAAAAAAATGTTTTCAAAAATCTTCACTTTCATTTCTTGTGATATGATGAATACTGACAACAGGATTCTAAAAGTCTTTTGGGAAGAAAGTATAATTGAGAGCTCTGAACTGTGTGTATTAATATAGATCACTTTTTTTACAATGATCGTTAGAAATGATTAAAAAAAAAGGACCAGAATACTGCTGTAAGTAAATATCTACATTTTTTCATCATCTGAAAGACCGTACATTCAAAATTTTACGTCAAGAATGAACACTATACTTGTGTTCATCCTGCCCTTGTACCATAACCTTGTTCCTCTCCTTGAACCTTAACCTTGTTGTGGTAGAGAGGCTTGTGTGTTCCAATGACCCTCACAGCTAAGCCATCTGGGGTCTTGTACGCCTGGTAGGGTCTACACTGGCAAACAGGTTTAAGGAGAGGCCCCAGACTAAGCGCGGTCCAAACTCCTGAAGACCCCAATGGCAGAACAGGTATACTTGAGGACCTGATGATTCTCTGTAGCTGCAAAGACAGATGAGGGCTGCAGCGGGACTGGAGTCTCTGGCTTTCTTGGACATCCTTATCCCTGGGTCCGTGTTCCCTCCCATCAAGTCTGTGCAGCTGTTGCTTGTGCCACCAATTTCCCCATGTTAAAAGATGTCACGCGCAAGCCTCTACCAGGTATGTTAACGTCTCTCACAAACTAAGTCTTGTGGCGACAGACGAGTGGTGGTGGGGATAGAAACAATGACCTCTGGGAGTTCCTAGTCATAAATCTGCATGTAGGCAGTGGTCATGTGATAGTCGTTTTGCATTTACCAAGACAGAAGTACAATTCGGCAGCTGAGGCTGTGACTGAGCAGTCCTCTTTAGAATCTCTTCTGCTCACCCTGACTGGGGAAGGGGCAAGAAAAAGTGCCCTAAACGTAGGCTGTCTCAACGCCTCCGGCTGAACTGCTGCATCCAGTGGGATCACTCTACCTAAGGTCAAAACCAACAAAATAAAAGTACTGAAATTCAGCACATGGAATGTCCGCACTCTCATGGATTCCCCAAACAGCGAGTGTCCTGAGATAACTGCCATAGAAGCTAGAGAACTTGCAAGATATCAATATTGCTGCCCTGATGGAGATGCACTGGGCAGATGAAAGCCAACTGAAAGAAGGAGGTGGCTATACTTTTATTTATTTTTTTTTAAGAAAGGAGAGTCACCTGGAAAGAGGTGCATTCAGAGGTTTGGCATTACCATCAAGAACAAGATTGTCAGGTCAGCTCTAAGAACTCCCTGTGGGCATTAACAAATGCTTTATGACTCTCTGCCTCAAACTTAGCAACAACCAGTATGCTATGGTCACCCGTGCATATGCCTTCACACTTCACGATGAAGAAGTTAACAAGGAACAGTTCTACTGTGCTCTTGAGACAGTCCTGACTGCCGCTGTCAAGGAAGACAAGCTCATCCTCATGGGTGACTTCAATGCAAGAGTTGGGCGACACTGAACTCTGGAGTGGCACCATTGGAAAGAGGGGATGGGGAAAGTCAACTCTAATGGTATCCTCCTCCTCAGCAAATGTGCCGAGCATGACTTACCCATCATAAATACTATCTTCAAAATAACAAATATGACACTGCTTGGAAACATCCATGCTTCAATCACTGGCACCTTCTTGACTATTATTGTCAGAGCCTGTGATCATACTGATGTCCATATCATCTGAGTCTTGAGAAGTGCAGATGACTCTTGGATGAACCACCATTTAGTCAGATCAATCATGGATGTGCAGCTTGCATCACGACACCATAAACAACTGGAAGTAATGTGGAAGAGATTTAACATCAAGGCACTGCAAGGCTTAGCTAGCTACGAGGCTCTTCAGCAATGCCTTACTGAGAGGCTCTCTGACCTACCTGATGACATCAAAGTCAGCTAGCCACACTGGGAGGAGTTTAAGAATGTAATTCACAAGGTTTGTGCTTAATCAGCTGGAAACTTTACTCACCAAGATTGGTTTGATGAGTATAACGAGGAAATCCTAGCTCTTGCCAATCAGAAGAGAACTGCATTCTTCAATTGGCAAAATGAACTCTCCAATCAGCAAAAATGAGAGCTTTCCACCAGCTTAAAGCTCTAGTTCAGAGAAGGCTACAGGACATTAAGAACTAGTGATGGTAAGCGGCCCTACGAGGAAAGGCTAAGTGACCTGAACCTGTTCAGCCTCCACAAGAGAAGGCTGAGGGGGGATCTAGTGGCCGTTTATAAACTAGTCAGAGGGGACCAGCAGGCACTGGGGGAGTCCCTGTTCCCCTGAGCACTACCAGGAGTGACTAGAAATAACGGTCACAAGCTGACAAAGGGTAGATTCAGACTAGACATCAAGAGGCGCTACTTTACTGTCAGGGCGGCTAGGATCTGGAACCAACTTCCAAGAGAAGTTGTGCTGGCTCCTACCCAGGAGGTCTTTAAGACGAGGCTAGATGAACACCTTGCTGGGGTAGTTTGAC
This sequence comes from Alligator mississippiensis, assembly GCF_030867095.1. Lineage (NCBI taxonomy): Eukaryota > Metazoa > Chordata > Crocodylia > Alligatoridae > Alligator > Alligator mississippiensis. Next base: position 122,786,580 of record NC_081824.1, on the reverse strand, counting down.
CCCAGTTCTCTTTCCTGCCATGGCAGGGGATTGGACTTGATGATCTGCTCAGGTCCCTTCCGACCCTACCAACTATGAAACTATGAAGGCCATGGAGATCCACAGTTTTGCTGATCAACGTGACATGAGAAACTTCTTTTAGGCAATAAGAGTCATCCATTAGCCACATTCTAATGGCCCAACCCCCTTATGATTCCAGGATGGCTGCATCCTTCTCACAGAAAACGTATCCATCAAACAATGCTGGAAGGAGCACTTGAAGATTCTACTCAACCATAAATCTGAAGTCTCAGTTGCCACCATTGAGTCCATTCCTCAACACCCATTAATAGAAACCCTTGCTGATCCCCCATCCTTTAAGGAACTGTGGCATGCCATCACTCAGACCAAGAACAATAAGGCACCAGGACCAGATGGCAATCCTGCAGAGGTCTTCAAAGCTGGTAGAACAGCACTAGTGCAAAAACTTCACCAACTTTTCATCAAAATATGGGTTAATGAGGAAGCTCCACCTGATTTAAAGAATGCCAACATTGTGACCATCAAGAAAGGGGACAAGTCAGCATGTGGGAACTAATGAGACACTGTCCAGCTCTCCACTGCCAGGAGGATTCTTACTCGCATCCTTTTGAATCTCCTTCTCCCTCTTTCCATAGGCATCCTTCCAGAATCCTAGTGTGGCTTTGAACCATCACGGGGTACCACTGACATGATTTTTGTTGCACAACAAATCCAGAAGTGTAGAGATCAACACCAGGAGCGGTTTATGGCACTCATCGACTTAACTCAAGCCTTCGACTGCATCAATTGTGAAGCCTTATGGAAGGTGCTGGCTAGGTTTGGTTGTCCACTGAAGTTCATCTGCGCCTTCAGGCTACTATTCCATGATGGGATGACCATCACAGTCCTTTGCAATGGATCAGACACAGATCCATTTACCATCTATACTGACACAGCCCTGCTTGACATCATCGCCCCAACCCTTTAATCCATCTATCTTGCTGTGATTTTGATTCTCATCTATGACTGTCTTCCTCCTGGGACTGGGGTTGAGTATCAAATGGATGGTCAGCTTTTCAACCTGTGACGTCTGCACAGCAAAACAAAAGTTACCAAGACTGGCATCACTGACCTTCAGTATGCTGATGACTGTGTTATCATTGCGCACACGGAAACCAATGTCCAGTCCACCCTTGACCTTTTTTCAGGTGCCTATCATACCTTGGGACTCTCCCTTAATACTGGGAAGACCAAGACTGTCAGCCTGCCCTAGCACAAGCTGCTCCTCTCCCCCCCAAAATTGCCATTGGTGGAGAAGCCCTGGAAAATGTTGAGCACTTCCCATATGCTGGCAGCCACCTCTCCCAGGCTGATGTAGAAATGGAACATAGGATATGCTGGCACAGCGAATCCTTTGGAAAGCTGCTTCGCTGTGTCTTTGCTGACTGAGATTGGCAGATGGAAACTAAGATCCTGGTCTACAATACAATGCAGTGGTTATCTGCACGCTCCTTTACAGGTGAGAGACATGGGTGACATATCAAAGCCATCTTAAGCACCTGGAATAGTTTCATTAGCGTTGCCCTAGGAATATCCTTCACATTAGATGGGAAGACCACTGCATCAATGCCAGCATCTTCTCTGCAGCTAACATAACCAGCATTGAGGCAAAGATCATGAAACATCAACTCCGCTGGGCTGGCTGCTGTGTGTGGATGGCTGGCACTCATCTCCTGCAAGGATACCCTGAAGCGCTACAAGGACACCCTGAAAGCATACCTTAAGGGTGGCATCAACCTTACAAACTGGCAAGTGCTGCCTGGTAACAGGTCTCAATGGCACTGCACCATACATCAAGCTACAGTTTATTTTGAAAAGAACTGTCTTGCTCAGGAATCTGAGAAATGGCAGAGGAGGCAGAAAAGCACACAACATCCTGGCCAGCAGCTGTGCCCCACCCTCCGGGGCACCAGTTGTGATATCTGTGGAAAAACTTGCAGAGCATGGACTGGACTCTTCAGCCATCTTAAAACTCACCAATACCTCACCCCCCCCCCCCCGACATCATTCTTGTATCGAGAGCCAAAAAAGGACAATCCATATTTTTTTCCATCATCTGAAAGACCATACATGCAAAATTTTAAGTCAGGAATGAACACTACACAATTTATAAAATGTGTTTTTAGAGTCACTATAGATCAGGGTGTGCATGTCCGTAGATAGATCTATATATCAACGCTCACTCCGATCTATAGTGACTCTAAAACCACATTTTATATCTACGTATATAGTTATGTATTTCTCTCTCCTGTAACACATTCTTGAGCAGCACATTACAGCACTTAAAAAAAAAAGGCCAATCTAATGGAAAAGGAGTTCTGCTCTAACCTGACTGATCTAGTGACCTAAAGAGTTACTGGAATGCTCAGTCTAATGCAGTGCACTTAAATTCAAAAGCCTCTTTTCAAAGCTGTTGGAGTGTAAGAAGCCTCAGGTTTCCTAATAAAATCAGTAAAGTAAACAACACCATTACAGTTACAACAGGTGGATTTAGCAGTCCTGAATAGACTTACTGTTTGCATTTAAGTAAATCTCAGCTTATCCCTCAAGAACAAAAACAGGGATATTATGCAATATTATTGCTACAGCTCCTATACTGCCAAAAGATTTTAAAGAAAACTTTGATTTGTTGTTATTTTTTTCAAAAGTTGTACAACTATTTTGCAGGTAATTTTACACGTTAGACAACTATAACATGAGAAATACTGGCAGCAATGCAAAAAAGCACTTAGAATTTAGCCAAGAAACAGCTACTTGAAGTATTTTAGCAATGAACTATAAATATTACAAACAGTTCTTTGAATTTATGGACATTTATTACACGACTGCTTTCTGAATTTCTCCCCTTGGGAGTGCATCACTAATGGAAGTTAGGCACCTAAGGCTGTGCCTTGGAAATTCTCCCTCAGAGAGCACCATAATGCTGATTACAAGTATGATGTATGATGGCTTTAATTTACCAAAATATATAAATAAAACAACTATCTAATGCAAAAGTATATTTACACAAAAGTTTTTATACTACAAATGAAGACTTAAACCTCAGGTTGATATATTATATAAACAAAAATAATGATATTTCTTTGTAACAAATTTTGTTCCTGTTAATCCACACCCAGGCAGTTCACTTATTTGATTTTATTTTTTACTTCCACGTTATTTAAAAGGGGGAAAAAAAAAAAAAGATGGACTCCTCATCTGGTTGAGCACATGAATTATTTGCAAATTCCAGCATGTTTTTTTTCAGCACAGAACTCTAGTGTCCAAACTCACTGGCTAATACAAAGCTGAGAAAGCTACAAAAATATTTAAGACAAAACCTGAAAGACTCTTTTGTGCCCTCTGCAGGCTAGCGAAACACAAACAACTAGGCTGCCAGCAGCAAATTATCAATGCCTCTCTTTCACAGAAACTAAAACGCCATCTTTTTGAACGATGCAAGTTTGTGCAAACTTCAAAAAGGCAACACTTAGTGCATGAGAACCAACTATGGCTCCTTCTTCAGCCTCCCATCTACAGGTGCAATAGATAAACAAACGCCAACTCCAACAACAAATGTTATCTACCAATCTTCTTGAATACTCCCAAACTGATCTTCAGAAGACACAGATAGCTTAATGGCAAGAGCTATGAACGGATGCCACATCACAAAGCTCAAGCACTTTGACCTGTTCCAGATTTGAACCAGAGGGTACTACTAGATAAAACATTTGGGGTAACACCAGACAATGTAAAATTCCTCTTGCCCAAGAACTCTCACAAAGACCCCCTCTGCTCTCCTTTCCCACACTTGTATCAGACTACTTAAATGTGGCAAGATGCCAAAGGCTTGGCTGCCAATGTGTCAATAACACTTATATGTTGCCTCTTCCATAGGTAAAAGCAATATTAAGCAAATGACAACAAGAGATCAGTGTTGATGAGGAAGAACAGCTGGCTCAAAGTTGGCCTAAAACCGAGGTGGTGCTGGTAAAAACAGGGAAAAATCATGAAAAATTAACTTTTATTTGTCTTTGATATGACACTGAAAATAGAGTAGCTTTGGGCTCCAAGTCAATACGTTACTGAAGATTCTCAGACAGTATTAGCAGGATTAAACAAAAGAACAGAAAACACACAACTCTCTTTCACTGCAATTTACAACCAAACTTATTTTTTTATTTCCAGATGAGAATGCGACCATACTAATCCCATGAATTAGTCACTTCCAATTTGGATTACTATAATTCACACGACTCTAGACAGCAAAGGAATGAATGCAAAGCAGACAATGTGCCTTAGACTGCTTGTCTGCTGAGGCTTTCATGAACACTTCACTTCTGGGCTCCAATCCCATGACTGCCTACTAGGCTGTTTTCATTATTCTTTCAAAGCTTTAGTCCTGATCTTCAAAGCCATGGATGGAGCAGGATTCAACTATATCTGGGATCCTATCTCTATTCATGACCCACCTAGTCAGTTGCATTGCTCTGCGATATTACAGTTTACAAAACAGTGAACAAAACATGGAAGAGTTAGGATAAGTGTTCCAGGATATACTGTAATAGCCTCCATAACTGCCATCATAATGATACACAATTATTTTCCAAGTACTGCCCTCCTTCACCAGCAAACAAAAAAAACAGAGAATACTGAATCTAACTATTCTTTCATGGCATCCGATTAAGGCTGTACTTTATGCCTCCGAACAAGTTAAACTAAAAGGTGCTACTTTACCCTGCCTTTTGCCTGTTCATTATATAGGTGGGCATGAAGTATTTACAGTGTTAATGTATTCAATCAGGCATTTTATTTCTTATCTTATGACTGTTCAACTTTTCAAAATTTTTGAACAGCCTCTCAAATAGCTTCAGCAAATATTTACAAACGTGAGTAGGGTTAGAGTAACCCAGCTATGAGTTCTTGACTGGCAGAGTTGAGTGTGCAATAGAAATAGTACAAATTATGAGAGATCGCAACATTTTAAAATAGGTTAGTTTTTATATCAATAGCTACAAAAATATTCTTCAGTCATCACATTTAAAGCAAGATTTTCAAAATCATCTGCATTCATAGATTCATAGATGTTAGGGTCGGAAGGGACCTCAATAGATCATCAAGTCCGACCCCCTGCATAAGCAGGAAAGAGTGCTGGGTCTAGATGACCCCAGCTAGATACTCGTCTAACCTCCTCTTGAAGACCCCCAGGGTAGGGGAGAGCACCACCTCCCTTGGGAGCCCGTTCCAGACCTTGGCCACTCGAACTGTGAAGAAGTTCTTCCTAATGTCCAATCTAAATCTGCTCTCTGCTAGCTTGTGGTCATTGTTTCTTGTGACCCCCGGGGGCGCCTTGGTGAATAAATCCTCACCAATTCCCTTCTGTGCCCCCGTGATGAACTTATAGGCATTGGTAATCACTCCTAGGGAAGTCAAATAGAAGGTAGGGCAGAATGGCACCCTAGAGTGCTACAACATCCTGGAATGCCATAAAAAGTGTTTAATGGTGCTGCATAATATTAACACTATTAGGTGCTACTATCTACATGTGATTTATGAGACAAACCAGAAATTTCAAATAGGAATTCAGAGTGTTAAAAGCATTCTGGCCTGCTGTGGTCTTTCTGAGTGCTTTGCAACAGAAAAAATGTTCTACTATTTTTCTGTAGTCAAGGAATGAAGGAAAACTAAGAGCTGGCATTTTTCAAGGGGTGTCTTGAGTATAAAAATGTTAAGAAACACTGCCTTAGAGACTTACTGATTCAGAGAGGCATAAGGTCTCAAAGGCAATAGCCTACTTCATCAGATGCTATGAATGGACTAAAAAAATCACAGGGAAATTGAAGGTAATCAAAGGGATCAGAAACAGGCTAACAGTAGGCACTTTTGGAATTCCTATCCTTGTTTTATTATGTGTAGTATGATTTATTGGGCATATATGAATAAAGTATCATTACAAACAGAATCTGATAGCAAATGTTTTGCTTGTATTAAGTTGTTGTTAATTTTTATGCATCTACACAATCCATTCCTCCTTTCCTTCTTTCAGCTAATTTAAAAAATAAAAACACACTTCCACACAATGTGTTTGTGTGGAGATTTAATGCTAAAAGAATAATGCCACATGTTCAATTAAAACTCATAAGTGAAGCAATAAGAGATAATCTAACAGTAGAGCAATTACTTCTACTTACAGTTTCCAACTGATCCATAAGTTTGGATAAAAATTTACGGCATTCTGGAGTTTTACTGTCAAGCTTCATCCCTGTCTGCATAACATACAAACGGCCTTTAGAATGAGAGAAAACACAAAGAGGTAATGAACAAGAAATTAATGGCACCAAAATCCAGATATCCTGAAGAATACTATAATTTCAGTTTTTGCACTACCAAATAATAACCCCAGCCCAATAGTGGTCAGAATTGTGGACAGATTGTGTCTGCTTCCAGACAATCACTGTTTTAGACTTTGCGCAACAGTATCTTGTGAGGATCTGTGAGCAGTTCTATTAATTTTAGTTTCTAAGTTTTGACTGTACAGAAGCCTAATGACTTAAGTATTTGGTAAATAGCCACCACCTTCATTTCCTCTTAAGCTGAATTCAAAGTTTTTCTGAATTACACTGAACTGCCAGATCAATTATTCTGATCTACTGAGTACACTGTATTTGGCTCAGATGAAATAATATACAAAAAGCCCTATGGGTTAACAGAATATTTTATTGTTATCCTTTTAAATAAATTCTATACATCAGGAGTGCTCAACCTGTGGCCTGAAGAGCCATAGGATCAAGCTTGCAGGGATCCCCCCAGGTTGGAAAATTTGGCTGTGGAGGAGCAATGGAAGCTCCATGCATTTGCATCCAGCCTTGCTTGGGCTACTGCTGCACAAGGGCATCAGGGCCGGGCCTGCCCTCCACCCTCACATGTTTTGATTGGGGCTGCTCCATTCCCTCTTCCCCCTAGCCTAGCACATCCTGATAAGGCTTGGGACACTTCTTGCATCCCTGCCGCAGATAGATCAGGGTCACCCTCCTGTGGCTAGATCAAGCCTAGCAGCCGTATCTGGCCTGTGGACAGACCTGGCACTGCCCATTCAGCCCACTGGGGAAAGAAAGGGGTTAAGGTTGGGCCCGACTACTATAAATGATCATGGTCATATATTAAGGTGTCAGCAGTGTTAACTCTATATTAGGGCCTGTGGAAACTTATTTCACAACCAATTACATGAGGAACAAAAGAATCTTTGCCTTACTGTAAACAGAAACAAACACATTTTAGATTCCTGTTTTCTGGAAAGGACCCAGTCAAATCAGTTTATAAAATGCACCCTGGAGAGTTGCTACCAATTACCATGACACAGTCTGTAAAGTAACCCCTATATTGCTTCCAAATTTGAAAGCTAAATCCGTGGACATGGCACTGAAATCTTTCCGTTTATTTTTAAACACTTGCATATTTGTCCTCCTTAGTGTCCTTTTACATAGAAAGCAAAACTAATTAAGTTTTAAAAAAGGACATTTTAAAATTATAGTTATATAATTTTTAAAGTATGAGACTATTCTATAATTGAGACTAATCAGCTAACATACAACTTCCCTGCAGGAATGGAACGTGCTCAATCTGTTGTTATAAAATCAGCAATATTATAAAGTAAATATTGAGGTTTCAGTATAACTGCACATTGTAAGCCGTTTCCAAAAACTGTCCCCCGAAGATCCAAATACACATGATGAATTCAACCCTGCATGATGGTACTGATTTCACAACCCAGAACCGGACTTGAAATTGGCTGCATAAAAATAATGCTGACACATGAGGCACATTTTGAATACAGAGAAAACAAACTGCTAGTACATTTAAATATGTTCTGTAAGTAAACAAACAAACAAACAAACAAACAAACAAACATCAGCTTTAAACAATGTTCCCAGGATTCTAAAGTTGACCAGACTTTATGGTTGAGACTAAAGAAGTCTTACTGGTAAGCATCACAATTGGTTAATCATTCTTAAGTTTAGAAAACATCTCAACACAGATCAAATGCCACACATTATTTCAAAGCCAAATTCTTCAATCCAGCCAAAGTAAGAATTCCCTAATTCAGAATTATTTACTTTCCATTTTAAAATGTTACAATAAAGCTGATTTTGACTTATTCAACCACAAAAAAGGCCAAAACATTTCTCATCAGCTAAAAAATAAAATACTTTTGCCTTCTGACTCTACACATATTTGAGTAATTTAAAAAACATTCAAACACATTTATAATCAACTCTAGAACAACAAAACAACTTGATTCTGAGACTAAGCCCTGGGAATTTCAATCCAAAAGTGATTTCATGAGAAGACTGTTAGCAACTGAAAAAACCTAGGTCAGCAGCAGTTGGAGCTTATCATAGATTCATAGATGTTAGGGTCGGAAGGGACCTCAATAGATCGAGTCCGACCCCCTGCATAGGCAGGAAAGAGTGCTGGGTTTAGATGACCCCAGCTAGATGCCTATCTAACCTACTCTTGAAGACCCCCAGGGTAGGGGAGAGCACCACCTCCCTTGGGAGCCCATTCCAGACCTTGGCTACTCTAACTGTGAAGAAGTTCTTCCTAATGTCCAGTCTAAATCTGCTCTCTGCTAGCTTATGGCCATTATTTCTTGTAACCCCCAGGGGTGCCTTGGTAAGTAAAGCCTCACCAATTCCCTTCTGTGCCCCTGTGATGAACTTATAGGCAGCCACAAGGTCACCTCTCAACCTTCTCTTGCGGAGGCTGAAAAGGTCCAGTTTCTCTAGTCTCTCCTCGTAGGGCTTGGTCTGCAGGCCCTTGACCATACGAGTTGCCCTTCTCTGGACACTCTCCAGGTTATCTGCATCCTTCTTGAAGTGTGGCGCCCAGAATTGCACGCAGTACTCCAACTGTGGTCTGACCAGCGCCCGATAGAGGGGAAGTATCACCTCCTTGGACCTATTTGTCATGCATCTGCTGATGCACGATAAAGTGCCATTGGCTTTTTTGATGGCTTCGTCACACTGCCGGCTCATGTTCATCTTGGAGTCCACTAGGACTCCAAGATCCCTTTCCACTTGTAGATTGTAGAGAGGCAGCAGCAAGGCGCCAGACTACCATGCGTAGACTCTGAGATGGTGCAGAGTCACTTGGAAGAACTGGATGCCTTTAAGTTGGCAGGCCCGGATAAGCTCCATCCGAGGGTACTGAAGGCACTGGCTGACATCATTGCACAGCCACTGGCAGGAATATTTGAACACTCGTGGTGCATGGGCCAAGTCCCGGAGGACTGGAAAAGGGCCAATGTGGTCCCCACTTCCAAGAAGGGGAGGAAGGAGGACCCAGGCAACTACAGGCCAGTCAGTCTCACCTCCATCCTTGGCAAAGTCTTTGAAAAAATTATCAAGGCTCACATTTTCGAGAGCCCGGCAGGACAACTTATGCTGAGGGGAATCCAGCATGGGTTCGTAGCAGGCAGATCATGCCTGACTAATCTAGTCTCTTTTTATGACCAGGTTACAAAACGCCTGGACACAGGAGGAGGGGTGGACGTTGCATACTTAGACTTCAGGAAGGCCTTCGATACGGTATCCCACCCCATACTGGTGAACAAGTTAAGAAGCTGTGACTTGGATGACTACACAGTCCAGTGGGTGGCGAGTTGGCCTAGAGGGTCGCACCCAGAGAGTCGTGGCAGATGGGTCGGTTTCGACCTGGAAGGGTGTGCGCAGTGGGGTCCCACAGGGCTCGGTCCTTGGACCGATACTCTTCAATATCTTCATCAGCGACTTGGATGAAGGAGTGAAGTGTACTCTGTCCAAGTTTGCGGATGACACAAAGCTATGGGGAGAATTGGACACGCCAGAGGGCAGGGAACAGCTGCAAGCAGACCTGGACAGGTTAGACAAGTGTGCAGAAAACAATAGAATGCAGTTCAACAAGGAGAAATGCAAAGTGCTGCACCTAGGGAGGAAAAATGTCCAGCACACCTACAGCCTAGGAAATGACCTGCTGGGTGGCATGGAAGTGGAAAGGGATCTTGGAGTCCTAGTGGACTCCAAGATGAACATGAGTCGGCAGCGTGACGAAGCCATCAGAAAAGCTAATGGCACTTTATCATGTATCAGCAGATGCATGATGAATAGATCCAAGGAGGTGATACTTCCCCTCTATCGGGCGCTGGTCAGACCACAGTTGGAGTACTGCATGCAATTCTGGGCACCGCACTTCAAGAGGGATGCAGATAACCTGGAGAGGGTCCAGAAGGGCCACTCGTATGGTTAAGGGCTTGCAGGCCAAGCCCTACGAGGAGAGACTAGAGAACCTGGACCTTTTCAGCCTCCGCAGGAGAAGGTTGAGAGGCGACCTTGTGGCTGCCTATAAGTTCATCACGGGGGCACAGAAGGGAATTGGTGAGGTTTTATTCACCAAGGCGCCCCCAGGGGTTACAAGAAATAATGGCCACAAGCTAGCAGAGAGCAGATTTAGACTGTACATTAGGAAGAACTTCTTCACAGTTCGAGTGGCCAAGGTCTGGAACGGGCTCCCAAGGGAGGTGGTGCTCTCCCCTACCCTGGGGGTCTTCAAGAGGAGGTTGGATAGGCATCTGGCTGGGGTCATCTAGACCCAGCACTCTTTCCTGCCTATGCAGGGGGTCGGACTCGATGATCTATTGAGGTCCCTTCCGACCCTAACATCTATGAATCTTATCACTACTCACGATAAAGGAACAAGACATCTGAAAATAAAAAATGTCTATTAAGAATTTTTCAATTAATTTCTGCTTGTTTTATGCAGCTAATTTCATATATACAAATACAAAATGACATTACTACTTAGCAGCACAAATTATCTAGTCAATGGAACTGAATTACTAAATGAACAAGAGGTGACAGAAGCTAAGGACAGTTTGTTGAAACCACTTTAAACTACTGTAAAGTGCTATTTCATAACACAAGAATGATAAACAAAATTGTAAATCTTTTGTTTTTTTTAGCACACACAAAATACAGGCAGTCCTCGATTTACAAGGTTTCACACTTACAACAGCTATAAATTGACACCCTGTTTCAGCTTTCTGACGTCAGTTTCAACTTTATAACGTTTGATCCAATGTGACGCCATTGCCGCGAACTTGTTCACTGACTCGCTCATCTCCCTGGAGAACATCTGTCCCAACTTCCTTGAACACTTTCTTGAAGAAAGCAGTCAAGACTCCAGAAAAACCTGCAGCCAAGACTCCTGAGAAGACGCCAGCCAAGAACCCTTCAAAAAGTCCAACTAAGAGCCCTTCAAAACATCCAGCAAAGCCACCTCAAAGAAGTCCTTTCAAATCAATGACTGCTATTTACAGTACAAATACATTAATGTAGCTATATTACTCATGTATAATTGACTGAGTACAATATTCTTAGTTATTTTTGGTGAAAATAGGATATTGGGCCTTGGTTCAGGAACCAATCCCACATTTATAACATTGTTTCTTATTTAAAAAAAAAAAAATCGGTTCTGAGTTGCAACGCTTTAAGATGCGGTTTTCAGGAACCAATTGTGTCGTAAGTCGGAGGACTGCCAGTAGAACTATGTTTTACTAATCATTAATACATATAAGGTCTGCTTTAATTTCTGAGACAAAGATTTTATCCCCAAAATCTCAAAGACCTGGCAACTGATCAGAAAAATGTTTTGCCAAGATAACACCAAAATGTATGTCTCAATTTCTTTCTTTTAATCTTTCTTCGGAAAATATTAAGTATGGATGTGATGGAAAAATTATAGAGTAAGCTTTGACAAACGGTTCTGCTTTTATTTATGTCATGTAATACCAGTTTATTTTTCCTTTGCTAAAGCACAGCACAATTTCCCAGCAAGTATTTTGTCTTTAATTTGCACATGGCACTCATTCTTAATATTCCAGATCTAGTTAGGATAACAACTCACTAGATCTGAAATCTTTTTTAAGGAATTTCATGCCAAATAAAAATTAAGCATTAGGGAAGTTCTAGCCATAGAATCAGTACAAAGGGTAGCTTTGAGCTTCTAATGCAGCCCTACTTTGTGCCTTTTTTTGCTTGTCTAGAAGAATCAGAAGGTATTTCCTTTTCTAGACCCATTCAATTATTTTCCAACGTGGGAAATAAATAAAATGTAGAACATATTTCACATGCGCCACAGAAACAGCACATTAATTTAAAATAACAACAAAATAGCATAAGCTTAGATCAGATTTTATTCTGTGATTAACAGGTAACAGGTTTTACAGGCCATTAATACATAGACTCCAGACACCTTCCCCACCCTATTTCTCCATTCTTCCCAATGATCAAACACTTGCAAAAAAATAAGCCAGTTTGTAAGCCAGTTACACTACTGCCTACACTCTGGAGTACAGTATACTCTGGGAATATCTCAAGAGATAACAGAACGGAGCTTAAGATGTATGAATGCAGAAACAGCTGTGATCAATATGGTGTGACTGTATCTTTATAAACAAAATATGGTTGCCAGGAAAGAAACTCTCTTGTAAACAAAATTTGCCACCATTGCAGTTATTGCATTAGGCATACCGTCTAATACTTCAAACAAAGAGATACAAAGCATATGATCTGAACCTTCAAGAGGCCAAGACGCGATTACTATTAACTACTATTTTGAATGGCTAAATCATGTTTAATTGAATTGAACTAGAGTGGTGTTGTCAGCTACTTTATCAAGCAGTACTATATGTTTCCCTCTATTACCTGATACAAAAGACAACAGGCAAGTCAAATAGTAAGCACAGGACAGCAAAAAAAAAAAAGGGGGTCTGATTATAAAAAGAAGGAGTCAAACAATAATTCCTGCTCAAACTTAAAAGCACTTGAAATTCCTGATACTTGTAAGGAAAATAAAAGCAAAACAAACTTTCTTTCCTTCTGGAATAATAATAATAATAATAATAATGCAGTTACGCATCATTAAAAAGCCAAAAAAAGACATCCCAGAAACCCCTTGATTATGTCTTGTTTAATAGTATCCAAATTGTGGAATGTGAAAAAGCCTAAACAGAACAGTAATCCACAATTCCATTCTTTACAAGCTGTTATAACTCTACAATTGTGTGTGTGGGTTGGGTGGGCTCAGTTTTCAAAACTGTAAGAGTGGATAATTTTGTATAACAGACACTACAAACACTGAACACAACATATATGCATCTTTTTTTAAAATTATAAGCAACAAGTTAGGAAACGCTATTCTCGGAAGAAGAACTTGTTTAATAAAATGAATTACTTGGAAAAATCAGTTATATCTGCAATTACAAACACATGTTGCAGCTATTAAGTTTAAATGGTAAGGCAAATAATCTAACAATTGTCCACTAAGAATCTTAGGAAAAGAATGACTAATTTCATTTTTCCAAGCTCTGCTCCCACTTTTCAGTGCTGTTTAAGGGCTAACTTGCAGTCCTCTAACAAAGTTTGACTACAAGAATCATATATAAAAGTCTGGTCTAGCTAGCTATGTTGTTGCAAAGTGTTTAAAGAATCAGGGTTTTTTAGACTGCTAACATTTTACTTCATGGCTTTCTCTGTACGAAATATTTTTAACTAAAACCAGGATTTGGAATTGCTGACTTTCACTACAAAATTATGTGTTGCCATGATGATGAATAATCTGTTTTCTAAACTCACAGAAGACAGAAATAGGAGAGATGTAGGCTTTCACTCCAGGCAAGGAATAGTGGCTTGACCCAAAAAGCACAATGAAGATGCTGACTATGGTCAGAAAAAGTATAGAGCAAGCTTAAAAGTCTGTACAGTATGAGCAGCAGGAGAAGGAGATGCTTGATCTATAGATCTGCAAGCATTACCTAAGAAGTATTAGGCATAAATCTTTTAAACGGCCAACATCAATACTTGTATTTTTAATGGACAGCTCACTGCACTTTCACAAAACAATTAAATAATGAATTATCTCTATGTACTCTTAAAGTCAATCCAGTATACTGCCTAAAAGCTTATTCAGCTTTAACAAGCAGACGTTTTGCAAATCCCTGCACATTTAGAACAGAGCTACCAATAGGAAATCAATTGGCCTCCATGTTAAAAGCTTTGCTGTACCTCAGATTCTGAAACTGACCCTTGTAATAAAATAAGTTAATCAAAAATAGTTACACCAGTCAGAAGCATTCCTAAGAAACTATATCTCTCTTCTGCTTTAACACAAAACATAAGGTAAAAACCAAGAATACTTTAGGAAAATCGTTGAAAAAACCTGAAAATGATTTTTTTCATGTTCTGTCTGTCTTGATGACGTAATTGTGGGAAAGGAAGAATCAATGTTTCTTAAAGTGTAAATTGAAAACATAAAAGCATTTTTAGAGAAGGTTGTCTATATTACTCCATGAAGTTAGCGGATTAAATATATGGATCAGAAAAATCAAAATTAATTACAAGTCTTTTGGCTGTAAGAAATGGGTGTCTTCCTTAAGCTCTTTTGAAAAATCACAGTTGATATGTGCATAAAATACTTAGGCCAATCAATCTCACTGTGAAACTTGCACGTATTATCAGACAATTTCTGGCAGTTCAAAAAGTTCAGAGGACCTTTTTTCTCTCTCTAGTAAACTGCTCCACCATCATGGCTTGGCATGGATGGGGCACAAAAAGTGAGAGAACCTAGACATCCAGGACTTCAGTTTAATCTTCCTGAGGTTTATGAAATTTCCATTTGAGTCTCTCAGAAGGCTCCTTTTAACCCCCTCATCTGAAGATGGTCTTCCTGTGGCCTGGCAGTGAAATTCAGCAAGTGAGCTGGCAAATGCTGACATTTTTCCCCGATGCTTATTTTGGAGAATCTCTTTCAAAGTCCCAAGCCACCTGAGCTCATTTCACTAGCTGCTGGCTGTTGGTTACTGTACTTCTTAATTCTAACATCCTTTTTTAACATGCATCAAGCCACACAAATATCTAGCATACCATTTATATGATGGCAAGAGGCCAATGCTTAGTACCTTTATTCAGAAAACAGCTAAGACCCTGTTTGGAGAGCCATAGCCATCCTTTTCTCTCCGTACATACCTTCCCTCCCCCAGCTAGGATTCTCTGTTGCAGAGCTCAGGAATAAGGAGGTGGAGACTAGGCAAGCCAGGTTGTTTAGGTTGGTCTAATAATATCTTTTATTAGACCAACTAAATAGTTGGAAAAATTGCTCCGTGCAAGCTTCAAGGTACAAACGCACTTCTTCAGGCACTGGGAGACTCGTTTCTCTAGGGCAACTCCAAGTCAACCTCCATCTCTATTCCAATGTCTAGCATAGGCCATAATTCCCATAGGCAGTTCCCCGAAACTTGCCATTTGGGGCAAAAGTCCCTTGGGAGCAGGGGTGTAAATAATAGTTTAAAAATACCTGAAGAAGAGTGACTGTGCCCAAAAGCTTGCTAAGAACTTTTTTCCAACTACTCAGTTGGTCTAGTAAAAGTTATCACACATCTACTCAAAGAACTTTGCCTGTTTAAAAATACATTTGCTTAACTTCCTTTAATTATGCTGGTGAAAGGATTAACCGATAACATAGCAGGTTGCACACAGCTGCTGTTGGGTGCTGCTCCTGCCGTCCTTTGACTGGGGGGTGGAAAGGGGGAAGGGGAGGAGGAAAGCCCAGCCAGACAACACAGCCCATTAGAAACTCTGCCCTGAGAGGAGGGGGCACCTGTGAATGAGTTGTTAATTGCTTAAATGATGAGTCATTAGGCAGCTCTGTTTTCCTCAGGCTATGGGTACTAGTCCCCCTGCCCTCCTCCTTCATCCTCCCTGCCCTGCTGTCTTCTGATTGCTTTTGGGGCACCAGGCAGCTTCCCTTCCCCACTTCCCTGCCAGACTGTGCCCACCTGGCACTAAAGGATAACCAGTAAGCTAACTGGTTACCACTGCACTTATTGGTTAAAGGATTAATGGTTTAATCTTTCACTTCCCTACTTGGGAGGAGCTCAGCAAGATGTCTGCATCTCCATCCTCTTCCTTTTCACTGTCCTACTAAGGAGGATAAAAGTAGAAGCAGCACTGGTATATACAAAATAAGAAGTAGCATTAGCTAAAGACATAAGCCACAGGTTGTCCTTGTCTGTTTAGCACCAGTCCCTATTTCATTTGAATAAAGGACAAGAAAAATGGCAAAAATCATACAGAAGCAGGCATTTTGGGGAAGTCATTTAAATGGAAAGTGCCAGTAATGACATTCAGGTTAACCTGATGGCTCTGAGCTCCAAGATACTAATGTGGAAGTCCATGTCTTCTGGTCTCTAGTATAAGTTCCCCTAATTTAAGCCAAACCTGTCAACGGCTTTATTGAAATTGGAGCAAAGAGTATTTCTCCACCCATATTTCTAGGTTCCTTCCATGATTTCAGGTCTGTAAAAACATTAAATGAAAACCCCAAAAGTTACCTTTTAGTAGACAAGGGATCTTTTGAGCACAGTATTTTAGGTGTTTAAATTCTGGTGACCCATCATTAAGTGTAGAAAGGCAGCAAGTGAACTAAGGAATTTCTGCAATGGAGAGGAGCCAGTATTGCTTTATTACTTTTATGCATCTAATACCACTTAATTATATACTGCTTCAGACTAGATTAAATGTCCATTCTAAACTTTGATATTAAAAATAGAATAATTATTGTCCTGTAAAAATGATGACAGGACAATAGAAAAATGTGTCTTACTGTTACTAGTCTGCATTTTAATAATAATTCAGCTAAATTTGGTTCTTATGCTATAATTTTTAAAAATGACTAACTTGATATTTTAGTTTCTAAGTAATCTTGATAAACACAAAATAGGTTTGTTATTAAATATCTTTTTATACCAATTTTGGGAGAAAGGATAAGGGTACAAACTAGAGCTGCTACAGAAAGAATACAAGCAGAAGAGGCTCAGCAATCTCAAAATGACTGTGGACTGCTGCACAGTTCTCAGCCTCAAAAATGACAACACTGAGTGGTAATTCCTTGCTCCCCATCTTCTATTACAAGAAAATATTACATTGGGTCTATGTATTTTTGTAATTTGAACAAGTTTTCTGCAAAGCCGTTCATTATTTGGGTACTATTCAACCCCAGGATTATACAGCAGCTTTACCTCCCACAAGCTTAGAAGGTGGGTACACCATCTAGTAAACCAGACAAAATGCAGAATCTCAAATTCAGCTGCCATCTAAAAATGCCAAACAATGTCTGTTTCCCCAAGTAGGAGATTTGCATTTCACTGCTGACAACTACTGGATAATTCTGTTGCATTCAGCTCTTCAGTAAAATGATGACCTGGCCTGAGTTTTGGAGAAAAGAGCTTGAAATCTTGCATGTCCTTTTCTGTCCTTGGATTCCCAGAAAATTGTGAATGCACATGCAAAGTAAGGGCCTTATAAACTGTTATCTGTGATGCTTCTTTCTGAATCCAAAAGTTGAATCTGAGGGTGGTAGAAGTGAGAGATTTGAAGAAAGCTAGGGGCCTAATTTTCCTTGCAACTACATCAGGCATGTGTATGTCCACTGATTTCAAGAGACAGTACTTTAACTGATACAAATCAGTAGTTTCAAAAAATCAAGCCTTAATTTCTGCCTCCTAGAAGTTACTGAAACAAACCAGCAATACCACGTCAGACTACATTTACAAGTTATACAAACACCAGTAATGTTTTAATATATTATGAAATGTAATGGAATGAATTCAGAGGCAATATTTTGTTTTTAGTGCAAATCGGAACGCCTCTGAATAATATTAGAGTGCAATAAGCAACTAATTAGAAAATCAGGGATCAGCAACCTATGACCTGTTGGCTGGATACAGCAGCACTGGGCTTTACCCTTGCTGCAGCCACTCATTGGGGAAAAGAGGCAGCAGTGGCAATGGCCAGGTCCTAGTGCCAGACTTTTTAGACCTGGGCTGAGTGATTCCAGCCCATCACTAGAAAGCACTGATGACCATTCAAAAATAAGATCTCTTAAAAATTAAATTATATGGTATTGTTAGTCATACGTATATTGTTGTATACTGTAAAGGTATGAAATATCACTAGCAAAAAACAAAAATCCCCAATTGAATCCCTACAACAGAAGAAAAGGCATACAAAAACAAGCGATCATGCTAATGTGTGAAAGGCAGCTGTAAGATGCACTCTCTTGCTGATGCTACTTATGGAAACTTTTTCTTTAATTATTAAATAGGCCAAAGATTTCTTATCATAGTCTGCCTCCTTGTGTTTGGAAAATGACAACTCTTAAACAAGTCAAGCAGGGTCTTTTAAGCAATCTAACTTTCACTGATGTTACTTAACTTAGGAAGAATTTAACATCATTCTTCATTAATCATCTGCTGTGTTTTCAACAAGGGACCTATATAACTTCTAGCTATTCCTAGCATGCTGCTGAAGCTATTAATTTAGCTGACCATCAGTGGTGTGTGGAAAAAGCCAGGCATTGAACTAGCACCACTAAGAAAATATTGTCATATGACTAACACAAGATATTAGATGTAGCCAAAACTACGCACAAAACAAAAGCCTATGCACACACCCACACACACTTTAAAACAACAGTAATTTGGGTGAAAAGTAATTTTCACAAGATGTAATCTTTAAAACTATTACAATCTATGAATAAACACTTCCAAACATAACTTTTCCCCTTAAAAACTTTTTTTTTTTCTCATAGCGTAGTACACAACCCATGCATTTTTACTTGAGCTACCTAATAAATACATTTTCTCTTCTTGGCGCAAGGTCAACAGAGAAAACAAGAAACCATGTCTCTAAGATAGCATGCATTTTGCAATATAGAATATCCCAGAAACTAAAGAAACATTCTTATTTCTGTTAATTATATCCGCAAGTTAGGTATTTTTTGTAGTCCTATACAATTACCCCTCAGAGGCTATCTAGAATTACATACGACTGTTGGATCAATCAATGTTTTCCTGACCTCTGATAATGCGCGTGGCTCTTATCTGGATTCTCTCAAGCTTCTCCACGTCCTTTTTGAATTGTGGAGCCCAAAATGGAATGCAGTATTCCAGCTGCGGCCTCACCAAGGCTGAGTACAATGGGCGAATGACATCCTGGGATTTGCTTGAGAAGCATCTATGGATGCAAGCCAGCATTTTGGTCAATCATGACCCCCAAGTCCCTTTCATGCATAATGCTAGCCAGCGTAGCACTGCTGAGCCTATAAAGATGCTGCAGGTTTTTCCTCCCAAGGTGGAGAACCTTGCATTTTTCAGTGTTGAACACCATCAGGTTCTCATCCACCCATTTCCTGAGCCTGTCAAGGTCAGCCTGGATTGCCCTCCTGTCCTCAGGTGTGGATGCTTTGCCCCAGAGTCTGGTATCATTAGTGAACTTGGCCAGTCTGCTTCTGACTCCAAAGTCCACATCATTAATGAAGATGTTGAACAATATGGGTCCAAGGACAGAGACTTGAGGGACCCCACTGGTCACAGGGCACCAAGACGACTGACTTTCATCAACCACCACCCTCTGGGTCCGACCACGGAGCCAATTCCCCAGCCACCGGATTGTGGTGGACCTGAGGCCACAGTTGGCCAGTTTTGCCAAGAGGTGATCATGGGATACCAGATTGAAGGCTTTTTTGAAGTCAAGATATACGACATTAATCTCTTCTCCCTTGTCCAGGTGATAGGTCACCTGGCCGTAAAAGGAAATGAGATTGGTCAAGCAAGACCTACCCGCAACAAACTCGTGCTGGCTGTCCCTCAGGGTGTTGCCATCAGCCAGTCCATTAAGAATGGGCTCTTTGATAATCTTTTCTAAGACCTTCCCCGGGATAGAGGTCAGGCTGATGGGCCTGTAGTTTGCTGGATCTACTTTCTTCCTTTTCTTGAAGATAGGCACCACAATTGGCCTTCTTCCAATCTTCAGGCACTTAACCAGAGCACCAGGAGATATCAAAGATCCATGCCAGGGGCTGAGCTATGATGCTTGCCAGCTCGATTACCCTGGGGTGTAGACCATCAGGGTCAGCAGACTTGAAGATGTCCAGCCTCTCAAGGTGTTCCTTCACAAGCTCAGCATTGATGGAGGGCAAGGAATCTCTCTCAACCTGGCCTCCCTGTCCCATAATGGGCAAGGGTGCCCCATGGGACTGGTGAAAGACCGATGCAAAGTACCCATTTAGTAGGTTGGCTTTTTCCTACTGTTTTAGTTCAAAAGTGTACCTCCACCATTTTCTGTGTGCTAATGTACATTTTGCCACTTATACAACTGCATGCAATGCAGCGCAGTGCATATCAGCTCACGTGTAGAGCAGACTCAGAGATTAATCAAGTCTGCTCTGACCCACCAGATCTCCAGTGTTGCAGGAGAAAAAGGAATGCGCATAAAATGCCCCATATGTCCATAAGATCAGACTCCTCCACCCCCTCTCACACACAAGCATAAAGAAAACAATGGGAAGTAAAGGACACACAGTCTAAAACAGTGGGTCTCAACCTTTTTAGACTTGAGAGAACCCTCCAAAAAAAGGTAGCTTTGCATTTTCATTTCTTTTTTTTTTTCACTATAGAAAACTAGAATCATAGGGCTGGAAGGGACCCCAAAGGATCACTGGGTCCAGCCCCTGCATGAGCAGGCAAGACATTTGGGTTCATGTGGCTGCAGCCAGGTGAGCATCCAGTCTTCTCTTGAAGACCTCTAGGGTAGATGAATGCACCACCTCTGGGGGGAGCTTGTTCCATAGTCTGGACACCCTAGTTGTAAAGAAGCTTTTCCTAACGTTCAGCCTGAAACTATCTTCCAGGAGTTTGTGGCCATTGTTTCTAGTTTTCCCCCAGGGCGCCCTGGTGAACAGTTGTTCACTGAGCCCCTGATGTATGCTTCCGACACAGCGGAAAGCTACAATCAGGTCCCCTCTCAGCCTTCTTTTCTTTAGGCTGAAGAGTCTGAGATCCCTCAGCCTCTCCTCGTATGACTAATAGTGCAATTCCTCTGGTTGCAAAGATGCTAGAAGACACAAATCACGTTTTCAACACTATTTGAAATCTTTGGATTTAGCTTATGAACCATCTACACACTTAGTAGTGCTAACACTGAGTAACAGCCTATGGCACCCTTGAAAAAACCTTGTGGTACTTTGGTTGAGAATCACTGATCTATAGCATGTCACAGGTAAAGAGCAAGGGAGAGACCAGGGTTCTGCCAAGGCCCTGTTCACTACAATGGCAGGGTATCTATTACGTTAAATACTTGAATCAACAATTAAAAAAATAATAATAATTTCAGCATATTATTTTGACAGGATTCTTTGCCAACATTTTGAAATGTATTCTCTACCTGGTTTCTCAAGACCAAAATTTCATTCTGGAATATCAATTTATTATTTAATTATGTCCATAGTGCTAGTGCATAACATATATAGTTAGTAAAACTTTGGGGAAACTAAACTTTCCCAAACCAAAACAATATTTAGAGGATTTGTATTTTACAGGATATTTCTTTTTTTTTTTCAGTATCAGAATGAGTGGAAGTTTTGTGTTGCAGTCAGATTTACTCTCTGTTCTACCCACACACCATTAACTGCAAAATAGAGGCCCTACAGCAACGGTTCCCAATCTGTGGTATGGGTATAACCAGTGGTACACAGACAACCTGTCAGTGGTACACGTTAACAGATTTATTATAATTACTTTATAAGACAAAAAAGTTTGCTGGGGTACTTAAGGCTGAAATGAAAAAAATTGCTAGTGGTACTTAAGGTTGTATCATGTTGTATTGGTGGTACGCAATCAGAGCTTGGGAACTGCTGCCCTACAACATAACAAGGACTACGTTTCATCACTAGATGGGTAGTATGTGTATTTGTATGAAACTCTCTTTAAAGGTTCTTAAATTATTTCCATGGTGATTAATTCTTCTGTTTTGTGACGTTTAAAAGCATTCAGGATTTAACTGCACTAGTTCTGAAAACAAGATATCATCACTTTTTACTTTATATTGCAACAGAATGAGAAATATTACATCACCATTTTTTCAACTGTGCCCAATAACATGATAAGTAGGGACCTATCAAAATCACAGTTTTGCAGATTTTGTGAAATCTGGCATTGTGTAACCAGGGGCGGGGCCACTGAGGCCCCTTGGCCAATCAGAGGCATGGGGGGATCCCGCCACACTCCACCCATGAAATGGCTGCTTGCAAAATTGACAGGCAACCGCCTCACATTTGGTAGGTGCCAAATGACAAGCATGCTCAAGTAGGCAGATGGAAAAGTAAAAGATGACCTATTATGATTTGAAGTTCAAACAGTAATTTGCCATACACATTAGGAAACTCGTACAAGATGCCAACTAACATTACATTTTTATTCCATAATCTGCTTTTTCCTCACTGCTTGGAAACTTGTATTAAACTTCAAAAATACAGAAATTAAGAAAACATGAAAAATAGGAATTGGACATCAAAACATTTTTTGTATTGGGCTTCATCATAATCAAAACTTCATTTCTTTGTTTTTCTACTGTATGCTAATACTTCCATAAAGCAGTTATTACATCTGATACAAGAGATAATATTTTTGAACTAGCTAATGCTTACCATCATAAAAAGGACTTGTTGAAAAATGCAATATAAAGAGTCTAGCAATTATTACCGGGGAATATCTTTCTATTGTATTGGGGATAGTTTGCTTATCAGATGATTTTCTAGCGCAGTTTCCACCACTCACTTGAATCACATCAGCCAGAGCACTTTTGATTCTAATAAATAGCATTTCTAATATGCAGTGGCAAAAGAAAAAGATCTATAAGGGGTGCATCAGAAAAAAAAATCCCTCTGTTTAGTTTTGCTACTTCATTGTTTTATTCATTTATTACAGGAAGCAAACCTAGCTGGACAGTAAAGGTGGCGGCCAAGTGTGAACCAAAGTTGATTTAAGTTCAACAGCCAATGGGAGAAAACCTGTACACATGAATTATGATTTAAAATGGAGTCTTAAGAGGAAGATTAGAAAGATGATAATATGCAGCAGAAAACAAAGAATAGTGTAATGCTTCTGGCATTTGGTTTAGGGTTTTGGCTCTAATATGAAACTGATTTTATTAAGCAGGTATCTAATAAACAGAGGACAATGTAGAAGGATATTAATCACATGCATGGTCTTAACTAGATTATATTCTGTACCTGAAAATTGCCATTTTTTCAAAACATTAAATACTATAATTCACCAGTTCCATGTCACACATACAGAAGTAACTTGCATATGAAAGAATTGGTTAAACATCTATTTTACATTCACTTCTTTTAAAAATAAAATATTAACTGAAATTTATGCATGATACAGTATAAATATGAGAAATACAGGACCACACATATAGTAGCCACATTCGTACACAGCTGAAGGACAGTGGAGAATCTGGTCTACATTTGCCTGGGTGCTACATTTAATCTCGGCCAAAACTGAAAGCCAAATTTCTTCCTTTAGGAGAGAAATTAATTGCTGAAGAAAAAACTCCAGTAATTAAATGCATTCCCCCATCATTTGTGTGTGAACTGAAAAGAGGAGAGAAATGAATTACTGAAGAAAAAAACCCCAGTAATTAAATCCACTCCCTTACCAGTTAGAAAGCAGAAGACTGACTTGACAAAGATAACACAAAAAAGGTAACAGTAAATTTCACATCAGAATGAAAGTCTCCTAAATCCAAAACAGAGATCTCATTTTATGTGAGACAATTTTGCCACTGTATTTAAAGCAGACTTTTTAAAAGCACCATCACTGTTTTTTAAAATCTATTCATTAAAACTACTCCAACTGAAAAAATAGCCCATTTATTTGATTTAGATTACTGTGGGAGAGTTGTGTTTTGAAGCTGAGAATCTAGAAGGAAAATCTCTCTTTAACCACAACTATTGTTGTGTCTGCAACTATACAAAAAAAATAGGAGACCTTTAATTAGGAAAGATTATATAAAGTAGGATTTACAAAGAAGGTGGTCAGAGGACAAGTGAGGATTGAGGACAAAGAATATAGAAATTACGTGGGGTACACAAGAATGAGCAACATGTACACAGTAATGAGTAACATACAGACTTAATATACAAGCTGACACTCAATGCTCCTCCCTACAGCAGAAGGCACACATGAGCCACTGCCAAGCTGCCAGATGGCTGCTGCTGTCCCTTCAGCAGCCTTTCCCAGGTGCGCTTCATGCTCTATAAGCCTTGCTGTTGTGAAACCATGCAAAGCCACCAAAAGTTCCCCTGGGTATAAGCACTCTAGTGACGCTGCCAGGACAGCTGCTATCTGCCACCAGAATGTCTAGTCTGACAACTGGAAGAATTTCTGGTGGCACAACAAGCTTAGTCTATACCATGGGCCAGGGCACTTTGGAGTCGTATGAGATCTTTTGAAGAGTGCTGCACAGTGTAACAATAAGCAGGTGCAAGGAGATAAGTGCAGGCTTAGACTCATCCCTGCCTAGCTGCTGCCCTGTCCATAGTGCCTGGACCCTCTGCAAGAAGATAAGCCCCATAATAAATAAACTTTTGAATTGGGGTACTTCTCCATTCACAAAGGGTATGGAGGGGCGCCATGAGTCAACCAATGGCTGCCTCATGTCTAAGAAGGTTAATAACCACTGGATTAGCCAAGGTAATTCTTATAAAAAAGGGAACAAAACAAGGTAAGTGGCATCCAGAGAAGGCCAGGACTTCCATCTTACAGCAAAGACTACTGATGGGGTGGGATGGGGTGGGGTGGGGTGGGATAGGGAGGGAGAACAGAACATGACAGAGGTCTGCTGAATCCTGAATGGCACGCAGGAAGGAATTAGGGGTTTACTATTCACCCTCTTTTAGAACTCTAGGATTCAGGGGCAGGCCAAGAAACAAGCAACTGGAAGATCCTTTTCATTCAGCCCATTGGAAATTCCCTGATCCAAGATGCGCAGGGTTATCACCAGGGATCTAGGTTTTCCATTTCCCACAGAAAAATTGAGAAAACGACAGATTCCCTGTTTTTAATCAGAGAAAACTCAGATTTCCCTTTTTAGCAGAGAAATCTGTGGATTCTCTGCTTCTGCAGAGAGCTCTTGCAGGCTGGAACAAGCCTGCAAGAGCTGACTGCAGAAAGGGCAGAAAATCCCCAGCTCTACTGGGAAGGGGAGAGAAAGGGGGAAGAGCGGGGCCTGAGCCTCTGAGTCAGCCAAGGCTGGGCTCAGGCTCAGACTTGCCCTTCACCCCTGGAACCTAGAGGTAAGTGGGGCTTGGGGGCTATGGGTCAGGGCTGGGGAAGGTGGCTGGGGGCTGAGAGAGCGGGGGGGTGCTGCTGCCCCCGGGCGGCAAACCGCAGTCAGGTGCAGGGCCGGGGTGTGAGGGCAGGGATGCCCCACTGCAGGGGCTTTGTGGGCAAGTGATGCGGGGAGCACGTACCACCCGGCCGGCTGCCCAAGGGACGGGGAGGCTGAGGCTAGCATGAGGCTGGCTGCACAGCTCCGGGGCTGGCTCTGCAGTGGCGGTGAGGGATGGTGGGGCCTCACACGCGGTGGCTGCTGCTGCTTACCTATAGGGCTGTGCCAGCAATGACGGTTGCTGCCTGCAAAACCTCCCCGTGCCACTGTGGAGCAGTGCCCAGAGCTGTGCGGCCAGCCACAGGGGGCAGCAGCAGTGTGGTGGTGGCCGGGTGGCATGCAGCCATCCCCACCATCATCCCACGGCCACGGCCACCACCACAGTGCTGCTGCCGCCATGTAGCTGGCCTTACAGTTCCAAGCATGGCTCTGTGGTGGCGGCACAAGGAGGTTCCGTATGCAGCGGCCGTCACCGCTGGCACAGCCCTAAAGGTAAGCGGCAGCTGTGTGTCAGCAGCGACGGCTGCTGCGTACAAAACCTCCCCACGCCACCGCTGCGGAACCGTGCTCGAAGCTGTATGGCCGGCCGTGTGGTGGCAGTGGCACTGTGGCGGCGGCCGTGGCCGCAGCATGAGATGGCAGTGTGGGTGGCTGCATGCCACCTGGCTGCCACCACACTGCTGCTGCCCCCTGCACAGCTCTGGGCACTGTTCTGTGGTGGCGTGGGGAGTTTGTAGGCAGCGGCCGTCACCACTGGCACAGCCCTACAGGCAAGCAGCAGCGGCCACCGCATGCGAGCCCCCCCTCTGCCCCCCATCCCTTGCTGCCGCTGCAGAGCCGGCCACGGAGCTGTGCAGCTGGACACATGCCAGCCTTCCCCTCCCCTGGGCAGCTGGCCGGGTGGCATGCATGCCCTGCATCACTTACCTGCAAAGCTCCCACAGAGGGGCATCCCTGCCCTTACCTCCCTGCACCTGGCTGCAGTGTGCCGCCTGGGGCCGGCAACACCCCCCACTCCCTCAGCCCCTAGCCACGCCCCACGGCCCCCAAGCCCCACTTACCTCTAGGGTCCAGGGGCGAAGGGCATGGCTCTGCAGTGGCAGCACTGGCCCACAAGGCCCCCCCCCAGCCAGCGTGCAGCCGCCACCACCCCACACCGCTGAGGACCCATGCAGCCAGTCGCGGGGCATAAGCAATGGTGCAGTGGCGGCTGTTGCATGGAAGCCCCTCTTTCCACGCACCCGGCTGGGCAGCACGTATATGGCCCCCACGTGGTGGCTGGCACTGCACTGCTGCTGCTGCATCCTGCGCCACTTGCCCGCAAAGCCACACAGGTGGCTGTGGGATGGTAGCGCAGGGTGCAGTGGCAGAGTTGCAGTGGCGGCCTCCATGTGCAAACTCCCTGTCAAGCCGGCCTCCATGTGCAAACTCCCGGTCACTCTCCAAGCCATTTCACGAGCATCCGTAACCTAAACTCTATACAAAACGAGCATCAACTCTGACACAATCCCAGCATAATACCCAAACCTGCCCCGGAGAAGGCAGGGAACTGTAGTGGTTAATGCCCTGCTGCTTTACAAGCATTAACTTATACTGGGGAAATCCCAGGTAGACATCCTACCACTGCAAAAGTACTCCAGAGGCTCCAAGCAGAGGGCCACACTCCCCCTGCTACAGAGGAAGGCAAAACCACCCCCACAGTTTGGACCAATCTGACCACGGGGTCAAATTCCTTCCTAACCCCAAAATGCCTTAGCACACCAGTTACTAACCTTTGACCTCCACTCCTACCCCCGTTTTCATTATTTGTCCCAAGTAATCTGTAATGTGTCATTAATGGGCCCCAGTATTAAAGGGGGCTTATATTTTCCTTGGCAGGCCTGTGATTTTCCTGGACATATAAAAAGTCCTGATCCCCAACTCTGGCGATTGACTGTTCTGACCCTGAATGGACAGACAAGACCCCGTAGCCAGGAACCTCGGGCTCTGGTTTCAGCAGCAGCACTGGCACAGCCCAGTCAAAATCCCTAGCTGCAGCCAACACCCAAACCCTGTGGCGAAGGCTTAAAAACGCCCCCCAAACCCCAAACAAGATGAAATGTGGCACCCAGGCAAATGTAGACCAGGTTCTCTACTGTCCTTCAGCTGTGTAACAATGTGGCTACTATACACGTTGTCCTGTATTTCTCGTAATTATACTGTACCATGCAAAAAATGTCAATTAATGTTTTTTTTCCAATGTGTGTTGCTCTGTGTGTGAGGGAGTGGGTGTGTGCATGCATGTGTGGGGGTGCAATTCCCACCCCCCCCCCCCCTTGCAGCCACCAGCAAAAAACATATATCATATCATAAAAGCAGGACTGGAAGAGACTTCAAGAGGCAGGAAAAGCCCAGCAGCCCCATATGGGGATCGAATCCTCCATCCAGCTGCTTTTAGTAACACTCTCCAACTAGCCCCAGCCGAAGGACCGCCCCCCCCATTCGGCCCTGCGCATGCGCTGCTCCCCACCCCGACGCCTGTGCGCGCGCGCACCAGTGGGGAAAGGGGTGTGGCACACCCTGACTGGGGTTCTGTGCCGCGCGCTCCCAGGGGGAAAGGGCAACCCCAGGGGGCGGGGGGGGGAAGGGCACTCACAGTAGTACGCCACGACGGGCTCCCGCTTATCCAGCTCCTGCCCGGTGCGCAGGTGGTGCTGCATGCTCTTGAACTGCGGGGGCAGCGGGGGCAGGGCCGCGGCCGCCATGACGCGCCGGGCCGGACCCGCCGCAGCAGCAAGAAGAGTAAAGGCAACAACAGTCCCCTCCCCCACTCCGCGCCGGCAGAGTCCTGTCCGGCGGCTGCTGACCTCGGGGACTCACTTCCGCTTCCGGGACAACAACACCTCTTCCCTCCCCCTGCGCATGCGTGCTTAAGGTGCGGCAGGAGAGCGGTGTCTGCAGCAGCGACCTCTGGTGAGCGGGAGGGCCAAAGCGAGGCTGGTCAGCCAGGGACGGGAGAGGCGGGGGAAGGGGAGGCCGCTCGGGGAGGCGGAGGTTCGAGTCCCGGTTGTGGCGCTCGGGCTCCTGGCCTCGGTGGGATTGGTGTTGCCCAGTTGCGAGCTCTGCTGGGCCTTCCCGGGCCGGGCCTGCAGCCGTCTGTCCCCTGTGGAAATCCGCAACTCCTGCAGACGGATCTGTGGCTCAAGGATTGAACTCTGAAGTCAACTCAAGACCCAGACATGAGCCATGGTAAAAATCATCCTCAAATTGAGGGGTTGCCAACCATCCGTTAGATGGGACAACTCCCCCGCAAACCCAACCTGGCCATTGACCCAAGAAATGTGCATCCCATGAAGGAGCTACCCATGTACTTTGAAGCAGGCCTGCACTGCAAGTTTTCAAGCCCTGCCCATGTCCGCTCTTATGGGGACTGAGTTGTCAAAAGAAAATTTGGCGGGGAGCCTGCCTATGCAAGAAATAGCCCTCATAAGTCACTTCAAGAGCAATTGCTTTTGTCTGCGGTCCACTGTCTTCTCAAGTCCTCTTTCCCTCCCCACTGCCCTTTAAATGGATTTTATTTTATGTTGTTTAAAGCTTGATAAATTAATGTTTACACAGCCTGAGAGGGACATTAGGGGTCCAGGTATGAAGGAATAAAGAGAAGAAAGTTGTATTCACAGGATTGTCAGCTGCAAATCAAGAACAGCAATTCTTCCATTCTAGTCAGCACAGGTGAGGCCTCACTTGAAGTACTATGTCCAGTTTTGGGCCCCACACTTTAAGAAAGATGTAGACAGATTGGAAATAGTCCAGCAGAGAGCAGCAACAACAATGGTTAGAGGCAAGGGAAGTATGACTTATGAGGAGAGGCTGAAAGAGCTAGGGTCACCTGGTCTGGAGAAAACTGAGAAGGGAATTTGAGAATAGTCTTTAAAGACCTGAAGAGTAATTATAGAGAGGATGGAAATGGGCTTTTCTCAGTGGCTGTAGGGTACAGGACTAGGAGCAATGGCCTTAAGCTGCAGCAGAGGAAATTTAGGTTGTAGAGTAGGAGGAACTTCTTGACTGTGAGGGTGGTCAAGCACTGGAACAGGCTACCTAGAGAAACTGTGGAATCTCCATCCTTGGAAACTCTCAAAAGCAGGTTGGACAGACACTTGGCTGGGTTAGTTCAGTCAGGGTCAATACTAGATTGAGCAGGGGGCTAGACTAGATGACCTTGTGAGGTCCCTCCCAGGTCTACTTTCTTATGTTTTCCTAAAGAAAATGGAAAATCGGACTGGTTAGGGTACTGGAGCATTGTAATGTTATGCTGAAAATTAGATGGTCTCAGGCAACTGTATCTTTGATTCATGGTCAATCCCACAACCTGAATAAGGTGGTTGTGGGTAGTCCCTTCTATCTCTTCAAGCTCAGGGGAAACCATTACCTAAAAATTAAACTGGATGCAGATATATGAATTGCAGATTGATTTCATTGTTCTGCATGTGTATTTCCCTGTGAGTCAGAAGTAGGAAACTAGGAGAAAAGCAAAAGAAGTACATGTACTGGATTCCCAAAATAAAATCTACAAAGCAAGATTTTTTTGGCAGAGTGCTAACTGAAAAGAGTTTTGGAATTGTTACCTGGATTACAGTTACATTTTTAACCAGTTTTTTCATTAGCTGGTTTAGCTGCTTTGGGGCCTTTTGCTGTGGTTACGTTTCTGTGACATTCATAGATTTCATAGACAGGGCTGGAAGGGACCTCGGAAGATCATCGAGTCCAGCCCCCTGCCCCAGGGGCAGGAAGTCAGCTGGGGTCGCTGGATCCCAGCAAGATAAACGTCCAATTGACTCCAGAGCAGGCGCTTGCACTACCTCTGGTGGTAGTCTGATTTAGGCCTTGGGGGCTCAGACTGTAAAGTTCTTCCTTATGTCCAGCCTGAAATAGTCTTGAAGAAGTTTGTGACTGTTTGACCTTGTCATCCCATGGGGCGCTCTGGTGAACAGGCGTTCACCCAGACTTGGTGTAGGCCCCTTAAAAATAGCTATGGCTGGCAACACTGCACTCCTCTCCTTTTTCTGTTTGATTCATATCCCAACCAGGGAAACATAAAACCACATGATTAAAATCATAAATGTCTCCTAATGGAAATAGCTCACTGTACCTGCAAATACTGGCCAAGTACTCCAGCTGGGGACATGGATCTGGTACATGTGACACACAATATGGGAACATGGAATAAAGGTGCAGAGGTTCTGGTGTCTGAAGGAAACTACATACAAGGGTGCTAATGAAAAGATGGTATAGAGGAAACAAGGGAAGGAAGGGCTGTTGGTCTGGAGAAGCAGGAAGAGAACTTTGGGAATACTGAGATCTAGGAGTACAGAGAAGGGCTGTTTTGGACTTGTGTATCTTAAATCCTTACTTGACTAAAACTAGTTTTATGGATGCTGTGAAACAGTATCACCATTTTAGGTATGGGGACCTAGGATGCATAACTCTTCTTTTGGAATTTTGCTTGTAGGCAGAGATACCTAAGTTTAAGGCACTACAATACACATGCCTTGATGAGCAAGGGCCTATATGTTGACATTTTGCTAAATGCCATCAACATGGATAAAAGTCTTTCAACTGAGTTGTTTCAGTTAAAAAAATGATAGTTGGTATTTCTAATGTATGTTCTTTGTAAATACATTCAGTTTATACACATTTATATTCTAATATAATAAAGGGCTTTGTCTGTCTGTCTGTCTAACTCTTTTGATCAAGTGTGCATGTGCCACCAAGACAGGGTTAGCACATGTCCGTGTCCTCTTTTTTAAGCCCTCTGATCTCAGTCAGGGCTTGTTTTTTTAAATCTGCCCAAATGTCCAGGACTTTCCTTTGTTCTGTTGGTGGGAGCAGGGGAGGGTGATCGGGGGCAGCAGGGAGCGCGCACATATCTGCCTGCAGCTGTGGAGGTGCAGATCCATGCGGTGCTCCCTGCTGCCTCCGATCGCCTCCCACTGCTTCCACCCCCAGAGCACAGCAAAATCTGATTAGGGCAGAGCACAGCGGACATCTGATCAGGGCAGGGGAAGCGGGGGCTGGGGCTGTAACAGGGCAAGGCGGGCAGGGGAGGGTTGCTGTTCTTCAGTGAGAGAAAAGGGTGGTGAGGTTTGGAGGTCAGCGGGGAAATCCCTGGCTGGGAGGGCAGAACAGGGGCTGTGGCCTGTGCTCTGCTTGCAGGGGCTGAGCAGCTACGAGATCCTGGGTGGGTGGGTAGGGGGGAGGGAGGGGGTTGTGGCCAGGCTGCCTGGTGCGGTGCAGCAGCCTCATCCCAGGGCAGGGGGTGCCCAAGCCTCCCTCCCCACCATCCTCTTCCTTCCAGCCCGCACTGGGGCCAGACACACTCTGCCACCACCTGCTGGCCATTTTTCTTTGTTCTGGCATTGATGTGCCAGGCCCTTGAAGGGGAGCACGTGCACAGTTATTTGGGGCCAAGTAGGTGTTACAGTGTTTGGATTTACCTCTGGGTATGAATCAGCCCATTGCCACTTTTTAATAAAAAGTTCAGTATCAGAGCCACCACACTCTGGCCAGTCAGGATCGGGACAGCTGGGGCCCTTCTGGTAGGGCTGATGGAGTAGGGGGCTGTGGGTCAGGAGTGTGGGGCACCAGGGTAGGGGTGGGGGATTGTGGGCTGGGAGTGCAGGGGGCACTGGCGGTGCTGGGGGGGCTGTGGGTCAGGAGGCAGGGGTACCAGCAGGGATGCAGGGTGGGGAGCTGTAGGTTGGGAGTGAGGGGCACCATCAGGGCCCAGGGGAGCAGTGTACTGCAGTTTGGTGAGTAAGGGTCACTGGCAGGGCTGGGGTCAGTGGGTTAGGAGTGAGGGGCAGCAGCAGGGCTGGAGGGCTGTGGCTTGGCAGTGAGGGGCAACAGAATGGACAGGGGCAGGGGCACCCTTTGGGGCTGGTCATGTAAGCACTCCTTTGAAATCTGTCATTCATGATGGGCAATTGGCTAGTTATTAATATGAGGTCAGCTCAGCTTTTTGTTTATGGAAGCTCAGGACAAAATAATAACACAATTGTAACAGAACTCTTTTTATATTTATTTATTTTGCTCTACAAACATCCCAGTATCTCATTAAATGTGATTGGAATATGGTTGAACAGCTCTGTAGTTAGTACAAATAAATTGTAACTTCAACATAAATTACATGTTGCATTTTGTACATAAAAGGTTTATTATACCTGAGATTACAGAATGAATTTGAAAAAACAGTCCCTGCATATATGTAAACAGCTGGATGGATATTTGATGTATACAGCAAAATCTAAGCACCTATGTACTGACCATAACACATGATATATAATCAACAAATTAAGGCAGGTATTTTTTCTCCTCTTGTGCTACTTGAAAATGAGAAATAAATAGTTATATCCATGGTCAGCTAAACATATATTTGTTTAGTTTTAGGGACAAGAGGAACATTACTTACTTCTATGGAAAAAATCAGAACATTAAATCTATTACACAGTAAACACATTAGAATTTAGGATGTCAGCATCAGCCAGCTCATCAAAAAGTAAGAACTACATAACCTCTATACAGTTTGGATCCAGATAGGTCCAGCAAAGATCAAATTCTACACTCATCTGAGCAGTTCTGCTGAAGTGAATAGGATATTCTGTGTGGGTAAAGACTACAAAGTTTGCAGAACTGCAACTGTTGAGACTGCTTACATGAGTAAAATGAACAGGCTTTGAACAAGATGGCTAGATGTATACTGTATTGGGATTCTCCTCAGAGTTTTCAACAGTAAATTAACTTTGAAAGGCCCTGGATCTTTAATGGCAACTTTTAATCTGCTCATACTAAATGTTAGCTAAAATGTTATTTTAAAAATACGTTACACTTCTCAAAGAAGTTAAGCTTTCCTACCTCAAATTTTATTCTTAGCACAGTAGGTTTATCTAGTGCCCACAGAAGTCAACAAAAAAACACTCACTTCAATAGGCAGTGAGTGGATCAAGTCACTTTCATTCAAAAGAATGAGTTAGAAAATCTTTTGTTTTCTTGAGTCTCCATCAAGAATATTTTAATTCTTTCTGACATTGAAATACAAGACTGAGTTTTATCTATTGGTCATGGACCATGATGAAGCAGGCAAAAGAGAGCTTGACTTTTATAAATCAAAGATATTTTTCTTCCACTCAACAAACAAAAACATCTACCAAATTATTAGTACTCTAATTGTAAACATTCAAAAAACAGAAACTACCTCTTCTTTCTGTCCAGTTTCCAAATCTATCTTTCTGTCAGCTCACACGTAACCAGGGAGTATGATTAATTTTCATTTGAAGATATTCCTTAGTTCTGAGATGGAAACTGGTGTGCAAGAGAATACAAGATATATAAATAGATCTAAAGAATACTTAGTTCAAGGTATAACTAAGGTATAACTCAAAATCCACTTAGTTCAAGGTATAGCTTTATCACTTTGGTGTGCTGATTTTTGTATTTAACAACTGTATGCAATGTGATAGAAATGCAGAACTGGCCTGACAAAAAATTAAATAAAAGGAATCTTCAGGGCCCAGTCCTTCAATCCATCAGAAAAAATTCTCATTGAAATCAAGGTGTGCCTGTGCCCAGAGCAATGGGGGTCTTAAAAAAATTAAAATCACTGTAACTGAAAGTATAATAAATATTTATGAATCATTCTATGCTATATAATGGAGGCAAGTGTGGTACCCTTGAGCTTTTATTTCATAAATAAATATGACCCATGCATATATATTTTGGTATATTACAAAGTGGAGGAGGGGTGGTCAGAGCAATACAAGTAATTGTGTGCCTATCATTTGCTTTAAAAAAGAGTTTTTCATATAGCATTACACAAAATAGTATGTTTCTTGCAAACAATATCTTTGCAGACATTGCTTCATGTCATAAAAACCACAGCACAGTCAGGAGTCTCATGGGAGGCCAAGGATGTAGCTGTTCAGGATTCAGGCTGCAACAGCATAACTTCTTGGGAAAAGTTGGGGAACTTTGATGTATCATGTCAGGCACTACCTGAACACAGAAGCTCACTTCATAAACATTAGATTTCAATGAACTAAAAGTAAATCATGAGATCATTTACATAAGCACCACACCATTTGCAAACAGACTTGTTCCAAATCCATATGGAAACTTAAATAGCATCTTCCATTAAGTTGCAAGTAAAATAATCATTTTCTTTTGAATCTGGTTCTTATATTGCATTTTAAAAGGATATAGTTCCTGTACAAATTTACCCAGGTGTACAGGAAAGGTATGTTTCAAGCTGAGATCTCTGTGGTACATATTCAAAAAAAGTGTGAATGAATGATAAAGAGGAATGATTCAGTATGAAAATAGGGTCACTGATTGTTTAAGAAACCCAGCCTCCTACATAAAATCTCAAAAATCTCAGCAACACACAACACCACTGTAATCACAGTAAATGTGTACATAGCAATGAGGAAAATTGTCTTTTCAAAGTGTTCTGGCACCAAGCAACGGGTAATATTAAACTTTTTATTGAGGGCTCCTGCATCACACCTGTAGACTGGGTTCACCTGGAAACCAAAGAGGTGACTCTGAAGCCAAAAAGACACAACTTCAAGGACAACCCTTAACAAAACGGTGAGGATATAAAAAATAGTGTAGATAGGCTTTTGGAGGATATCTTCCTGATTGATGGTTTTACATGCTGCATAAAGATGAAACACTGCTCCAGGTACCAGTACAGTCACTAGCTGTAATGCCCAGAATACCTAAAGTATAGCAGAAAACTTGCTGTCAGATCATTTGCAACTGCATTGAGCCAGCTAAAAGTAGACTCACACCTGAATTTCTTATAAGAATCTATTCAATATATAAAACACATATAAAATTAAAAGATTATGTAAGGTACAAACAATCAATGTTACATTTTTTCCCCCAAATCTGGATTTAGAGCTCATTTACTTTTTTGTTAACAGTCTCTGAATTGAGATAAACTATGGTATAAATACAATAGGTCACAATGAAGAGGTCCTGGGCCTGCATACCTTTACTCACATAAGTAATCCTTACTTGTGTGGGTAGTTCTTATTAACCACTGGTGGTGGTTATTTAGACATTGAAGGATTTTATCTCTAAAACACCTTTGCAAATAAGTATTATCTCAATATTTTTTTAAGTATGGTAAGCTGAGACACAAAGTAAATCGACCGACTTGTTCAGGATTATACACAGTTAGTCACCGAGCCATAAATTAAAATCAGGTGTAGCCTCCCATTTCCCTACCCTACTCAGGAGACTACCCATTCAACCATTCCACAGGGTCAGCGGAAATACCCATGTGAATAAAGATGGGTGTGTGCATATAGTCACAGAATCCAGCCATTACAGTCTACAAATCTTTTCAGGTTAGATATTGTTTATTATAGTTCATTTATGAGCTGATCCTACAAACTTTTCTCACCTGAGGTATCCTTACTCTGGCAAATTGTCTGACTGTTTCCAGCAACTAAGGATTATTTTTCTATGCAGTGGGGATTACTCTTCTGAATAAGGTTAAAAGCACAGCACCTTTCTTTGCCACAAATGATCTCATATTCTAAGTTATATCACTACATTGTCAAAGTACTTCTTAGATTACTCTGCTAACTCTACTTAAAAAAAATAGATAAAAAAATACCTGAGGAGTAATTGGCCTGAACTGATTGTAACAGAAGAGATTAAGCTCTCTCTTATCTGGATCACAGCTGAAGTGCAAGGCCTCATTTCCATAAACTGCAAAGCCCAAAACGCCAAGGAAAAACATTCGAACTGAGCCAAAGAAAAGCGTGTGGAACTGACCAATTACTGTTGGTGGCCTGAGCTGCAAATGACAGGATTATTTGAAAGAAAAGACAAAGATAAATATTGTTATTCTTGCATCTTTCACTTTACCAAAAACATGTACTTTAGATCTGGAAAAATCCTCCTCATTCCTTTCTCTCCCTTTAAAACAACCACAACAAGAAGACTGTAGTGGACATGTAACCAAGTAATGCCTTAAAATGTCTCACTGTTCCTAAAAGATTTTCATAAGCACTCATTCCTTTAGCCGCCATCAGATAATCTGTTTAACAGCTCTTTAAAAAGAAATCAATAGTAGCTGTAGATATCATATACATTCAGCCTTCTCCTATTACAAACATGCCAGACAGACTGAAGATGGAATCCTTCAATGAAGACTTCATATTTTGTTTTGCTGTTGTTTAAGCTATCACAATGGGAAAAGAATGATTGTCTCCATCTATGAATCCTTGGATGCTAACTTTTGACTTCTCAGAAGTAAGGCTTGTAAGAACCAGGCCAGTTTATGCCCCAGTTCCCATTAGTCATTGTGCCTCATTGATATTTCCTGTAAGGAAAGCATGGGTTACGTACAGTGTTACAAGTCTTGTGCTAATCTGTTCCTCCAGAATTTCTTAACAGATCAGCCAGTCTCTGAACATGACCAATTGTAATGCTAAAAAAAATTAAAAATAAAAATAAAAAGCAGATTATTCCTTTCCCTTTCATTTCATGATTCACTTCGTACTTACACATCCTTCATAGAAGTTCTTGATGTAATTTAAAGACATGTCTTGGAGGATGCTAGCCTCGTGCAAAGGTGGAGGAAATCATTGCCAAGTGGCCGTCATCAGACTGGGTCTGATGCTATTGCTCTCCCATGACTCTTGCTGTGGAAAACACTTGTCACTGCATATTTTGCCTTTTTATCTCAGGGGCCCCAGGCAACCTGACCCTTTCAGGCCCCCAAAAAATAAAAAAAGCTTAGAAACAAAAGGCGAGGGCATGTGGTCTGCCTGCTGATCCCCAGTGACTACAGTCAGCAGAAACCAGGCACACAACAAAGGGACACAAAAGCAGGGGAACGTGCCTGGGCAGCCGGGTCCCAGCAGGACTTAGGGGGCTTGAGAACTAAAGTGACCTGGGGTGGGGCAGAGTGATTCTTCCTGCTTTCAGTGACAACCCCATCTCTTTTTCTTGCTTTATTCGCCCAAGGGGAGCCAGTAAAAGTTCGCTGCACTAGAGCCCTCTCAGGGGGGGCTTGGCAAAGGGGCAGTGTGGGGCAGGGGAGGGCTGTTGGAGGGACTTGGCAAAGGATAGTATGGGACAGGGGAGGGATGCTGGAGGGGCTTGGCAAAGGGGCAGTGTGGGGCAAGGCAGGGCTGCTGGAGGGGCTTGGCAAACGGATAGTATGGGGCAGGGGAGGGATGCTGGAGTGGCTTGGCAAAGGGATAGTATGGGGCAGGGGAGGGATGCTGGAGCGGCTTGGCAAAGGGATAGTATGGGGCAGGGGAGGGATGTTGGAGGGGCTTGCAAAGGGATAGTATGGGGCAGGGCAGGGCTGCTGGAGGGGCTTGGCAAAAGGATAGTATGGGGCAGGGGAGGGATGCTGGAGGGGCTTGGCAAAGGGGCAGTGTGGGGCAGGGGAGGGATGCTGGAGGGAGGCGCTGTGGCCCCCGTGCCCCGTGCTGGCTGGAGCTCGGTGCAGCCCCGGAGCGGGCACACGGGGCTCTGTCCCTGGCCCGCTCGCGGCTGGGAGCAGCCCAGAGGAGGGGACCCCGGGCTTCCCCCGCGGGCCGAGCAGGGGTGTGGTACGCACCAGCCGCATCCCCGGCGCCGGGTTGTTGGGGCGCCCCATTCACTTGGGCTTCAGTCCCGCGCGCTGCTGCTCCGCCGGGCCCCGGCCAGGGAGTGCGGCTGGAGCATCCTGCAAGAGAGGGGCTGATCCGCTCCCCCCGCCCAATGCACAAACACACCCGCGGGGAGGGAGAGAGCCCGTGGCTCCAATCCAAAAAAAAAAAAGCCTAAAAAGCACCCATGGCTATTCCCTGCCCTGCTGCCTCTCTCCCCCTGCCTTGCCCTGAGTGTCCCTCTGAGTCAGCAGGGGCTACTTCACCCAGGGTTCATTATACTTTTACTCTTGGTGGGGGTGTGCAAAAAAAAATTGGGCTGCCCAGCAGCATGCCCTAATAAAATTGGAGACGTCCCGGCACCAGGTTACAATTTTCAAAAGTAAATTAACTTTGAAAGGCCCTGGGTCTTTAATGGCAACGTTTTATCTGCTCATGCTCAATGTTAGTTGAAAAGTTATTTTAAAAAGGCGTTACACTTCTGAAAGAAGAGTAGCTTTCGTACCTCGAGTTTTATTCTTAGCGCAATAGGTTTATCCAGAGCCCCCAGCAGTTAACAAAAAAAACACTCATTTCAATAGGTGGTGGATTGAGTCATGCTCATTCAAATGGATGAGTTAGAAAATCTTTTGTTTTCTTGAGTCTCCATCAAGAATATTTTTATTCTTTCTGACACTGAAATATAAGACTGAGTTTATCTATTGGCAGTGGACTCTGATGAAGCAGGCAAAAGAGAGCTTGACTTTTATAAATGAAAGATATTTTTCTGCCACTCAACAAACAAAAATGTCTAAGAAATTATTATTACTCTAATTGTAAATATTCCAAAAAAATACAAACTGCCTCTTCCTTCTCTAGAAACTACCTTTACAGGGCGGCTCTTGTCTCTTATGGGGGAGGAGGGGCAAATCAATGAGATAAATTATGTGTGGAGTGGGTTGCACCTATTCCAAAACATACTCGGACTGCAAAAAGAGTATGAGGGATGGAACAGAAAGAGACAGACATGATTGAAGGATAATGGCTGTTTAGCTTTCCAATTTTCTGTGCGCTTTGGACTGTGGATAGTCATTCAAAGACCTTTCAAGGCACTGGATTGGTATCACTTTTATAAAGCATCTCAGTGGTCTGTTGGGAAAAAAAAAATCTGTAATTTGAAATAACTCGAACCTTGACTTCACCTTGCTCCCCCCACCGCGATTGCTGAAGTCCCCAGATTCCACAGCTGTTGGTATCCAGGAATCCCAGCCCCACCATGGAACGGGGCAGGCATGTGGAGCCTGCAAGACCCCCTGCTACACCTTGCCCTTGTTGCACAGTTGGCTGGCGAATTGTGCAATAGATGTGGACGGGTAATGTTATGATCACATGATACAAGTGACTAGCCCAGCTCTAAAAAAGAGGCAACCAGCTACAAAGTTAGGGCCTCAAAAGGAGGAACAACTCTGCTGCTGGTTTCTATCCAGCTTTCATTGGAACATGTAGCAGGGCCCTAGGTTTGTACCTCTTACTTCCACTGCAGACTGAGGAACATGTTCAGGAGTCAGCATGTCTTGGTACAAGTGTTGCACCCTTTCCCCAGTTCACCCATGTTGGACTAGTGCACCCAGGGTGTCTCTACACGTGCAATTAAAGCAATGCAATCAACTCTGGAACCATTTGAGTTGGAGTAAACACCTCCTGGGTAGAGCTAGGAGTCTGGCCAGGCTGACTGGGCAATGTATGCCTATGGTCACCATCCACATGGGTTTGATTGCAGTTAATTACTCTGCCATAAGACAGTATTGTCTCTGACAATACTATCTTACGGCAAAGTTCATTAATTTACTGCACCCTAATATGAGCGCACATGTAGAAAGTAACACTTTACTGTGGAGCTAATTAGTCTCTTCAGCAGTAAAATACATGTGTAGATGCATCCCCAGGTTTTTCCTCCCTCTCCTGAACTCAGATCCGGGTGTTCACAACACAGCAGTTCCTCTGTCCAGCCTATGGAACCTTAATTTCCCTACCAAATCCAAGTCCAAATCCAAGTCCAAATCCAAATAAAATCAGGATAAACCACTCATCCAGGACACATCCTGTACAATTCCTTGGCACATTTCTGAGTTCAGGAATATAATTTACTTTAATATAGACAATAAAGCTTTCAACAATTCTGTGTGCTTCAGTGAACCATTTCATAGCAAAGCCTTGTTCCTGGGACTTAATTATTTAGATCAAATGCAACTAACATTATTATTATTTCTCAGGTCTATTGACAGTGTTTATGCATGTGTGGAAAGAATGTGCAGCTCCCTTCTTTTCTGATTTAAGATCAAATCTTAATGTTTTTAGCTTACAGAGCAGATGATCATCCATCAAATCTCCTGTTCAATATAAATTTTATTTGAGTGGTATTTATTACCATTATGGAAGGCTACAAAGAAGACTTTTAATGCAGAGTGAAAATTTGCAAAGCCCTATCACTTGTTTCCATGAAGAGGACTAATAGATTGCTGTAATTTTAAATAAAACATTTATTGTTTTTAATGGTCTGTTGTTAGTAGATAATTTAAATATAGGAGGCACTTCTAAATGAAAACAAAACAGAAATCATACACCTTACAAAGCTTTAGTTATAAGATTATATATTCAGTGAAACAATAACTTTGTGTCTTTAAATAATTATGCAATTATTTATTATTTGAATAATACCTAAATGCATGAAGGACATGTTTTGACCACACAGAGCTCACAGTGGTAAATATAGGGATAACACAAGATTTCATATTCAAATATATCAGAGTGAGTTTTGAAGAGCAAATGTCAAGGAGAGTTTTAGGGCAAGATGCTACGTGACCCAAAATAGCACTGCCCTTATCCCTTCTCTGAGTTATCCCATCCCATTCTACTCTTGACTCCATATTCTCCTTACATCCTTGAAAACATTTCTAACTCCATACCTTTGTCAGCTTTATAGTCCACCTGTCACTAATAAACACTGCACAATTCATTGCTGTGTCATTTCCTGATATTTCCACGTACTTTCTCCAGCAGAAACTTAATTTTCCCAGAGAAGCTTGTCTGCTTTGTTTACAATTGTTTCTGCTTCTATTACACTCCATCCCTTTTCTACTTTGTAGTCTCTTACTTACGACCTCATACATCCCTGCTGTCTTGTTTCTCTGTTCTGTTTGCCTGGCTTGCATGATACTACGTTCCACTCTGCTCTACATATGTTATCCCCATAGGTTACTTTTATCACTCTCATGCACATGCTGTTCAACTTTCAGGTTTCCTTCTCCTTCCTTTTCCTGTAACTTTAATTCCATTAGTAGCTCCTACCTGGTAGCACCCAACAATTTTCATGTCCTGGATTTGTGTTTTCCAGCCTTTTTTATGTTGGTTTCAGAATTTGTTCATAGGAAAGTAAAATGTACACATGAAATCCCATGTGATTATCTTCCACACTGTCTGAGGCCTTCTTGACTGATAGCTTCCTGCCTCTTCTAGGGTCTTTCACTGAACTATTTTTATCCAGTTTGTTTTGCTTTCCAGAAATTGTAGTGAGGTAGGGCCTGAACTTCTAAAATGTTGGAGAACTCTGATAACAGTTTTTCTTTATCAAAGAGCATAGCAAATTCCCTGCTACAAATCTTCTGCTCAACTATCTTAAGAACAGCAGAACTACTCCCTTTCCTCTGAGCTGCAGAAATAATAAAATAAAGCATGTGTGGAGTGGGGTTGCACCTATTCCAAAACATATTTGCACTGGAAAAAGAGTATGAGGGATAGAACAAAAAGAGGCATACATGATAGAAGGGTCACGGCTATTTAGTTCTCCAATTTTCTGTGTGCTTTGGGCTGTGAATAGTCATTCAAAGACCTTTCAAGGTACTGAATTGGTATCACCTTTATAAAGAATTTCAGTGGTCTGTTGGGGAAAAAAAATCTGCCCTCCAACTGGCATCTGATGAGTATTAGCCTTATTTAAGCCTTATGTATACTAACGTTTAATTTTTTGCATTGATTTACATGTCACTGCTTTATGTATTTTTGGATAAAATCCTGAACTTTTCTGATCAAATATTAAACTTTAAGTGATTTATATATCTTTTGAAAATATATAAAAAAATAAGCCTTCTGCACAAAAA
The DNA here is from genome assembly GCF_030867095.1 of Alligator mississippiensis. Lineage (NCBI taxonomy): Eukaryota > Metazoa > Chordata > Crocodylia > Alligatoridae > Alligator > Alligator mississippiensis. The sequence goes on along the minus strand of NC_081824.1, from coordinate 122,744,424 downwards.
TGCAGGAAGAGTTTGATGCTCATGCACATAACAAGATTTTAATGCTCATACATCCACCTTATAGAATTAGCTGAACATGCTAGATCGCACTTTAATATCATTCATACTTTTATATTCATATATACTCCCTTTAGAATATATGTTGTCAGTGAAAACCCATTTTTAGTGTACTCAAGAAAAATGTTTTTGTAGTATTAATGACATCTTTAGATAGAGATGCTTAAAAGCCACAGTAGGGAAACTGAAGTATGCCTTTTTATAACATAAAATTTTTCCTTTAATAGAATGAAAACTATCCTTTTACAGAAATCTATCCTTTAATGGGTTTTAACAGTTTTTTGCAGATGATGACCATTTGTCTCTACATTAACATTAGACTTAATACCCAATAGTCATTACACCAGGTTATAATATATTTAATTTTAATGGAAATAGAGATCCCACAATGAAAATATATTTTGCATAAAGAGATGCAGAATGCAAAATAATACTGCACAGCGTATGTCTTAGAATTGACTATCTATTATTGCAATGATAGCTATCTATTATAGCTTAAACAATCAAACTTCACAAGTTGTGCATCATCTCTAAATGTCAAAATATTTTCTCCAGAAAACTTCGATGTGTTTGTTTTATGAGAAAAAGAGAGAGCAAGAGAAAATGAAAACCTAACTTGCCAGGGTTGCTCAGCTTTTACTGTGAAAACATCTGTGAATGCAATTGGAATGAACTTAAGATGTGATTTTGTGTAGGTTGCTAAATAGTCCTGACCTAGCTGATCTTAATGGAAGGACCTGTGTTTATTGAAATGGCATTGGATTAGGTCCATAATAAATATGTATGTTTCTTAGAAATAGAGTCAAATCAGTATTCAGCAAACATCAGATTTCTGTTGGTTTGCTGCTATGCCCAGGAGGGATTTAGGGTACTGCTACTGTGTTCACCTTCATCTGAGGCCAAATCCAAAAGAACAGCCAGGCCTCTGCTATATGTTACATATATTATGCAATTCACTGATTAATCACAAAATAAATTTAGACTGGTCTTTAGTGGGTTGTACCTCCTTTATCCCATCCCAGGAGCCAGCCTTCCTACCTCAAACTAAACAGAATAACAAAATAGCAACAAAATAGCAACAGAGCCCTGCCTCTCCTATCCAGGACAAGGACTTCACCATAGTGTTGCACTGTTGCCCTGTTTCTCAGCTTCCCTTGTCCCCAGCGTCATCTCTTTGGGAGATTTTAACTTCCTCCAGGGCTAGCTAATCAGCCCTGGCAGCTGGCCTAGTGCTCCTAGGAGGGCAGACTATTAACCTTTAGCCCTCTGCATCTTGGCCCCTGCCCCTGAGTCCTGCACCTTGTTACATGGCCACACATGCAAAGTAAGACTGGCCACAGGCGCAAAATAATTACACAATAAAACTGACTCTCCATCTATAAAAAGAGCCAACGAGCTATACAGTTAGTGCTTGAAAATGTGTAATAACTCTATAGCTGGTTTCTACCCAGCTTTAATTTGAATGTCTAGCAGGGCTTCAATTTACATAAAGCATTTGTCTAACTATGGAGGGACCTAAACTCACTAAGTACAGACAACTCAACCCAGCAAGCCCAGAACCGCCCTTAGTAGCTAAGCATCTAGGTCCCAGTTAAGTATCATGGGGGTCTTGAAAGCAGTCAGTCATGCCAAATCCCATGAAGGGCCTGTCACAACGCAAGGGTGTGATTTTTGTTTGTGTGTGCTTCGGCACTGCTAAATTATTTCCCGCCACTCGTGGCTTTCTTTGCAGAGTGCATTTCTAGGTTGCAAAAAGAGAAATGCACGCTGCAAGGAGTTCCCGCTATTTGTATTCAAATTTGTGCCCCACTATTGGCCAGTTCTAAATTATTCCTACGTGGCGGCTAGCGATTGGCTTGCTAGCCGTATAAGAGGCTTGAGCGGTTTCCACCCAAGTTGGAGGACTCCACGACTACCAGGAGGAGGAGAATTTCACATCTTGTGAAGATCTCTAAGAGCTGCGGAGCCTATCCGACCCAGTGTGTATCTCAGGAAGGCTATAGGGGTCTGATCAACCTCTCGCCTCTCCCCGTCGCCGCCTGATCCCTCGATGTACCCTTCCCTGCGCGCAAAGTTCCACGGAGCCTAGCAAACTTTGTGTGAGTGAATCCAGAGCTCTACCCGGGTTCGAGTCCTGCAGGTTTATCTTCCCGTCGCCAAAACCCCATTGCGACGTACTCTCGAGGTTTTTGTTCATCTTCCCGTCGCCGAAACCCCATTGCTACGTACCCTTATGTTCTGCAGGTTCGAGTTTTGTTTTGTTTTGTAACTGCAACTCTTCCTGCCTGCACCGCGACCATCTTCAGTGTAAGTAAAATAATCTTTAATCAACCACTAAGCGTCCATGCCTAATTCTAGCGTGCCACCTGCCTTCCTCGACCCAGCGTGTCCGGGCTGCTGGCCACAGCCCGCCGCTCGAAAAAAGGGCCTCGGACTGCTCCCGGCCCGCACAGAGCCTAATATCGAAAGTATTCTCAGAGCATGCCTTAACGCTCAGCGTAGGGATTCTCACAAAATGTAGTCATGGCTGCTTTATTTTTAAAAACACAGCCAGAAGAAGGTGGCACTATCACTGCCTTATTTATAAATGGCTTCAAATTAGGACACTTATGCAGAACATGAAAGGTTCTCCACAGGCTGTGCTGGTGCAAAGCACAATTTCACCTCCCAGGAAGATGTCCTAAGCACCTAGAGCTATGGGCCATGGTGAAGAAAGGAATGCAATGCTCATCAGGCCAGAAACAGAAACTGTGAGAGACAGCCTGGCTCTATAGCTTAGCCCACAGGTGCTCAACTCCCAGCCCATGGGCCAAATCTGGCTCATGGAGCCAGGGCATCCAACTATCTCTTCCACTGCTTCCACATTCCCAACCCCCATGTGGCCAGATTGGGGCTGAACCACCCCCCCTCCCCTGTCCACATGTCCCCTTCCCTATCTCTGCATGGCTGAGTTGGGGCCAGGCCACGCTTTCTCCCTACACATGTCTGGAGCAGGGTTGGGATGCCCCCACCACATCCATGTGCCAGATTGGGCTCTGCCTGCCCCACATGCTGGATTGGGCCCACTGGGTAGGTCTGATTCACAGAGGGACCAGGAGGCAAAAAGTTTGGATATCACTGGCTTAGGCAGTGCTTAGATACTCAGGTTCAAGGTCAGAGTCTTGGATTCCACTATCCTTCAAGGCTTCTATACTTTTTGGCCAATAACTGTTTAACCTAAACTACAAAAATTCATAAACAGTCCTTGGAGCAGAGACCAGAACCCACTTTCACTCCTAAACCTGGTTTGTTTGCAGGTGGTTTTTCCCATCTTGTAGGTGCCCAGCAGGACTCTGAAAAATGGAGTCACAAGAATGATTTTTCATTTGAAGGAAAAGGAAAAACAACCAAAAGAAATGTGCATATTTGAGATATATTTACAATAAAAAAACCCTTGTGCCTTGTAATTGTGCAACAGGGTTGATTGTATAGTTTTAGGAATAGGTTAGATAAGGTCTTGCATGGGATAGTTTAGATAGTGGTGTTTATGCCTTGAGCAAGCGGTTGGACTAGATGACTTCCAGAGATCCCTTCCAATCCTACTTTTCTATGATTCTAAAACCTAAATCAGGAGTTTGGTCAACTTCACAGCTGCAGTTACAAGCTGTCTGGCTTATGGAGATCCAGAACTTTCAGTCCCTTCACAAACTGCCTAGTTGCACCTTGATTTATAGGTTTGATTCCAGAGCTACCTCTTCTCTGCCAGTTTTCTTCAGCGCAGAGTGAAATGTGTAATCATATTGCAGCTGCATGGTCCAGTTCTGTGATACCTGCTTCTATTCACTGGAGAGGTAGGTACTATGAATTCAGCTCTGGGACCCCTGCCCAATGTGGCACCATGAAGTCAGACAGTATTTTTTCTGGTGCTGCTGCTGCTGCTCTGATTGGGTATCCCTGCAAAAGTCAGCTCTTATCTACCATCCTCACTAGTAGAGTCAGGCCTCCTGCAAGGTCATCATTGCAGCACCATCACTTGTGCTGATTTAGGCCTGCAAATTCATTCTGAACAGGATAAAGAAACTTATCTTGTGATTTGCTACTCTAAACAGGCCAGACTTGTTGAATCTGTTCTCATATAACAGGATCCCCATTCCTCTAGGAACCCTTTCTGTGTTTTAATATGAACTATTTTTTCTTGAACTTCAGTAACAAAAATATATACAATGTTTCAGATGATCAGTGATAGTGCTGCTTCCTTATCACAACTGGTAAGATATGCCTTATTACCTGATATATCTTGAATGACATTTGGCTTCATCATGGCTGCATCACATAGGTCACTAGTATACCCAGGTTTTTCCTTCCTCTCCTGAACTGTGATCCTGGTGTCCAAAATACAGCAATTTATCTGTCTACTTGATGGAGCTCTAATTTCCTTACCAAATCCAAGTCTACCATCTATGAAGTCAGGATAACCCACTCACTCTAGGACACATCCTGAACAATCCCTTGGCACATTTGTGAGTTGGGAATATAATCTATTTTAATGTAGACAAAAATGCTTCCAACAATCCTGTATGCTGCCAAGAACTCTGCAATAATTACTCCGACAATACAGTGTTTAAACCAAATGATTATTAATTTTTTAACAATTATCTCTTTTGTCTGTAAATCAGTTATTAATGTTTAAACATTACCAGTTCTTATCAAAACAGTCCTTTTCCCTTTGAATATAACAGAAACAGCTTGACTACATTTGTTCTTCTCATTTGGCTGGCACCTTGCAGCTTCATTTCTGCTCCAAATATATTTGGAGTACAGAAGCCAGGTGTCTTTTTGTCTGTCAGAAAATCCCTTTTACAGTCAATGTTTTTTTTCTGCTGCATATTACTTGGAACTGAGTTCTATATTGAAATGATTAGAGAGATATAAAACAAGCAATATTATTTGCATCACCATCTTTTAAACACTTCAGTTCATACCTGAGAAGATGCGCAGCATAATTAAACTGAAATTGCTTTGATCATTTTTTTGTGTCAAGTGGTTTTATAGATCATGTATCTTTCAGAGCATACAGAATTGTTTAATCCCATTTAGCTTTACTATTCATCCTTTGTGTCTTTTTCTGACAGGTTTCTATTATTTTTCTTACCTCAAGAAATCCATCTTTCTAAATCCATTTTTCCAGATACTTTTACATGCGTCTATGTAAGCCATTAGTGTTCAGATTTACAACTGAGAAAAGGATATCTTTCAAAGTTATTCATCAAATGATGTGGAAGAACATTTAGGTATACCAAGAAAATATGATTAAATAATATTTTCATCATTTATCTTTGGTGCAAGAATAGCCATCATGCTTTTAAGCACCCAAATCTCCTGTAGGCTCTAAACCTGAGATAATCTATTGATATGCACAAGGGCCTGTTGCTTAAGCACTGAGCAAAACAAATACGAGGGAAGTAAACCTTCTCTTTATTGACCAGCTGTCGGTAGATGGCGCTTGTGAGATGCGTGGAGCCCGTATGGGAGCCTCATTCCCACACTACTTTATTATTTAGTCGTGTAATAGGGATTGTTGGCTTAATGAATGGTTGGTTTTGCCTTTCCCTCTGTGGGGAGCAGTAAAGCATATTAAGAGTCTTCAGATTCACTGCACTGTGATTTTTCACCCCGATATATACGTAATCCTGTGCTAATGGAAAATGGGCTGGCTCTTTTTCAACCTCTCCATGTTTTTTTTTTCTCTCTTGCTGGTGTTACAAACCTGTTGCAAGCTCTCTCTCCCTCTTTTTGCTCTCAACATCACTTTAGCCATTTCTCTTGAATGCCTCTAGGCTGTGATCCAACATAAACAACAGCATCAAGAAGACATGGATTAACTCTCTTATTCGACAAATGCTTGTTAAGCAGTTTGAGCATCGGAACCTGAATTCTGTGTCTGCTTTCCTCCCCTTCCCCCAAGGAATTTATTTGCTCTTTGTGGTCTATGTATTTATCCTTTGAATGACATTGGAAGAAAGATCTATCTCTCTGTTCGCAGCGCAGGCTGTAGGGTAGAGATAACGACACCAGAAGTACATTCATTCCTTCCCTGAGTATTGAAAATATAATTTAAGTATAAAGAAGTGAATTAAAGCCTGGCTTTTAGTAAGTGATTCTCAAAAGCGCCTGTGTGATTTTGGAGACCAAACCCGTGTTTCTAAATCATTTAAATGTGTTGGAAAATTTCCCCTTCAATCGGAAGAATAAATATCATCTCCTTTAGTTTGCATGGGGCAAGGAAACTCAAGCTTTGGCATGTGCCAAATACATTCCAAATGCAACAAATTAACTTCCACTTAAACTCCGCTCTCATTGTGACACACGATTATCTATGCAACCAATTGCAAAGCATTGTGAAATAAGATTATTCTTGTAAACCATCATCCCAACTCGAGTCTTCTTTATTATCTGGAAACGTGAGTCCTTTTCAAAGAAGTAGCTATGGAAACCATGTCTGATGTTGCGATTAGACTGATTTGGCGAGGGTTAAATGCACATATCGATAAGCAGACACAGTAGCCTGGAATATGGGGCAGAAAACTTTAAAGGGAACCTAATGTCAGCAATAGTGAACAATGAATTATACCAGAATAAATGCAGTGAGGTGTAATCTTCAAGAAGTTTTGAGGGCTTCTCAAGGCAAGGTTGCTTTCCAAAGGACCTGCAGTTTAATTTGCCTAAGTGTGCAAACATGCAAGTGTACGTTTTTCAAACGAGCTGTGGGATTTTCTAGCAGCCGCCTAGTGGTAAACACTCAATTTGCATGTCGGGTGTTTCTGAGTATTAGCACAGGTTGTTTTCGGTAGGATGTTATTGTACAATAATTACTGGCAGTCATCTACATTGCACGAATCACTAATCTACATTTCTGCAATAAAATGTGTATTCGAAGAGAGGTTAGAAGAATTATATACATATATTTCCTAAACAGTGTTATGCAGTGGAACTCCTGAAAAACAATAATGGATATTCATTTATAAAATTATGAATATAAAGATTTCTTAAAAAAAACAACAAAACTTTTCTCTTATAAGGTCATTTTCTTTCTGGGGTATATGGTACCAGTAGGGTAAACATTATCTCATAGACGAGTGACTTTTTCTGAGTATATTACATTCCTAAGTTTCTGACTCCACTTAATTGGTTTCTCTGTGTTTATTTATTTGTTTGATTCTTTCATTATTTCATCCACTTTTAAATCTGCTTGTCAAAGACCCATGTCATACACACACTAAAAGTTAGTTCAATGCCTTTTGGTGGGATTCAGGAGGGAAAAGGAAAAGAAAAGCCAAGCCAATGCCATGGCAATGCTCGTGACAACATGACAACTGGCTTTATATAACTGTATTGCGATGTACAAGCTCTTCATGCTGAAAACCACAGTTGCTTCCAGATGTGGTTCCTTCATAATATATGCTCATGAAATATACTGTAAAGGAATGGTGCCTTCAGGAAAACAAATGCATGGGTCTTTTATGCTAAAGGTACCCATAATGCACTTCAGCTGGGGTCTAGGAACTTCCATGCCGCCTATAGTGTTGGACAAAAAGCCCTAAAGAATTTTCCTTAGTTGTAGAAGAAACCATTCTGTTGTTGCATTGCACAGCGACAAACACCACTAATAATGTACTTGGATTTGCTATCTCCATATGAAAGCAAGTCTATACCTCTCAGAAACCTTTCCTATTTCCTGCTCCCCTTAGTCAAAGGAATTTGAGAGGAGACTTAAGGCTTGAAGTCTCCCACCAGCAGAGACTCCCTCCCTATGCCTGAAGAAGGGGGATCGCGCCCGAAAGCTTGCAAAGAAATTTTTTTTCCCCAGCTACTGGGTTGGTCTAATAAAAGATATATCACATCTGCTCAAGGAACCTTGCCTGCGTATGCCCTTAGACCAACCGGCTACAACCAATCGCCCAACATAGGAGAACACACACACACACACACACACACACACACACACACACACACACACATACACACACACACACACACACCCCTAAAGGCAAAACACTTCCAAATACCTGGGTCAAAACTCATGAAAGCAACCATCAATAGATAAGATGATTGCATATAGGTCCCTCCTCTCACTCCCTCCACACTTCTATGCCCCGCTTTAAAACTATGTGGTTGCAATAGAATGAATCCACCCGGTTCTGAAACGCGTCGGGTCCCTATGGAGGGACCCTATATGATTTCAGCACTAGAGGCTGGACAGCTCCTGGAGAGGGCTGGGGTAGCTTCTTGTCTCGAAGACACAGAACCATCTAGCTTATGACAATGCCTGCGCCGGCGGGGCCAGGTAGGGGCTTAACATGACGCTCCAACAAGTTGCTGCAGTTCGGAACTCAGCAACTTTCCGAAGAGCCGGTTACCTCCGCGTCCCGAGCTGCACCTCCCGCAGCTTTCCTCCCCAGCCTCGGCGGGTGCATTCCCACCTTCTCAGACCCGTAGCTGGAGCAGCAGTTTGGCTAGGATCACTCGGGGATCCAGTCAGTAGGGCTTCTCCATCCGGCGTTAGACGCAACCCAGTGTCCTCCCCCGCCCATCCCCCGGAACTGAAGAGCCCCTCCCAGCCACAGCAGCCCAAACTTCAGGCATTTGTACCAGGGGGCTGGGGAACTCCTCCCAGCAGAGGCGGATCTGGGAAACAATAAATGGAAAGGACTAAGGGAGAAAAGGGCTTGCGTTCCCCTTCCCTGCTGGCGTCTGCCAGAAACAACCTGAAACACGTCGGAGAAAGACGCTGCAAACCACCCAAGCCTGTGGGCAGGCTATTGGGAGAGGCAAGGCAGCATCACCGCTGCTGGAGGGAACCCGCAGAGTTTGGAAAGCTTTGCATCCCCTGCCAGAGGGCGGGAGGGGAGACCCGGCTATGAAGTTATTGCACTCCCCGCATTGACCAGCAGCGAGGAAAGACGTCGCCGAGCATCCTGAAGAGCGGCGAGGGAGGCAAGCAGGGGCTGCGTTGTAGAGATCATTCATTTCCCACCCTCTCCTCGCTGCTCAGGGGGTAGGCACTGCTCTGGAAAACAGCAGAGAGGTGAAGGGAGCTCGATGTGACTGCAGGCAAGTCCTCCCCTGCAGCTGCTTTTGTGGGGGAAAACTTGGAAGGACAGACAGGCTGAGTGTGCTTCTCCCTCCCCCCCCATGAGATCCCCTGGGACTGGGAGGATGCCTGAGGAGCCCCTCGCCAACCTGAGCACGCAGCCCCCTGCAGGCAATGCCAGCCACGCCGGGGTGCCCAGGGAACTGGAAGAGGACCTCCTGCCTCCTGACCCCCAAGCCGCCGCGTTCATCATCCGCTGTGTGATCCCTTCGCTTTACCTGCTCATCATCACTGTGGGCTTGCTGGGCAACATCACGCTGATGAAGGTCTTCATCACCAACAGCGCCATGAGGAGCGTGCCCAACATCTTCATCTCCAGCCTGGCTGCCGGAGACCTCTTGCTGCTGGTGACTTGCGTGCCCGTGGATGCCTCCCGTTACTTCTTGGAGGAGTGGATGTTTGGGGAGGTGGGCTGCAAGCTCATCCCGGCCATCCAGCTCACCTCAGTGGGAGTGTCTGTCTTCACACTCACCGCCTTAAGCGCGGACAGGTAAGGGTGTGTGTGTGTGTGTGTGTGTGAGAGACAGAGAGAGAGAGAGAGAGAGAGAGAGAGAGAGGGAGAGGGAGAGGGAGAGGGAGAGGGAGAGAAAGAGAAAGAGAGAGAGAAACAAGTGTTATGAGCAGGGATCCTGGTTTTCCCTGATTTAAAAAAGTCCCCAATTTTCAATTAAAAAAAGTAACCCCAAATCCACAATTTTCTGGGATTTCAATGAAACACCACTAATGTATGTATGTATGTATATTAGTGGTGTTTCATTGAAATCCTAGAAAAATGTGGATTTGGGGTTACTTTTTAAATTGAAAATTGGGGATTTTTAAAAAATCAGACAAAACCAGGATCCCTAGTTATGAGTAACTGAGGCTCCCAGAAATAAGCCGCATAAACCACTCATTTTTTTTAACAGATCACAGTCCAGGTGGTCCTATTGCAATTCCCAATGCTTCACTCCCTCAACGTTTCTCTTTCATTTATAGACGCACACTTTCCTATTGCTGTTCCCCTGATAGGAAACTATGGAACAGAAGTGCTAATCCTGGTAGGACTCATTAATTTCCATAGAACTTGTAGTGTCCATATCCCATTTCTTTTTTTTACTACTGTGGATAGCCACATAAGAGTGAAGCATCACTTCCAAGGCTTGAAGTCCCCAAAGTGACCCAGGTACATTTTGTTGCAAGAGTTTAAGGAACAAACCATCCACTTTCAGAAATGAATCTGCCAGATGTCATGGATCTGTCACGTTTCATTTTTTTTAGGTATGAATCTATCATGGACATATTTAGAGAGAGTTTCATTTTAGTTTAAAGAATTCCTAGCAAGGCAGAGAGATTGCTTGGCATGTGCATATGAGTGTGTTTTAAACGTAGTATTTTTGCTCTGCAGCAGCAGCAGCAAGCTGCCAGAAACTATTACCAGAACTAGTCTCTTACTATAGGAATGCCCATTCTTTGTTTTGTCATATTGGTGGATAGTCTCCCCTAAACTGTTTGTAGAAAGCAACCATGCCCTTTTCAGCTTCACTGCAAGCACCTGGAAGAACGATCACCAGCCACCACCATCCCAGTCACCATATAAACAAAACCTTCAAGACTTCTTTGTGTTTAAAGTTTTCAGCTCTGCAGCCTTTTCTCTTAACTGATTTAAAGGTCTTACTCCAGGTGTGAAAAGTGACAGCATCAGACTCTGAGCCTTACAAGACAAAGTATTGCAAAAATGATTCTCAGCTTCCTTTAAACTTGCATAAAGTCTCCCCCTCGGCCCCTCCAACCTTCTTTCCTTCCTCTTTCTGACCTTTTTCTTCAGCTACACATAAACATCCCTGAATTCCACAAGGTAAAGCTCTTATTGACTTCTACAGGAGTTTTATCTGAGTATTTTGACTTTGAATGTATAATGTTTATAAAGGTTTGTGTTTGAAAAATATATCTTGAACATTAGTAGGTTTTAAAAAAACCTGTAAAAATTTTATCTTTGGGGTACTTATTTCAGGTCTTCAGCCACCTTCCTAGGGAATTTAATTCTATCTAACAACCTGTTCCCAAATCCTCTAAAGTTAATTTGACTTTTACTGGCTTTTGGATTAGTTCTATATATTTATATAGATTTATATATATATATATATATATATATATATATGTGTGTAGAGAGAGAGAGAGAAGGAGAGAGAGAGATGTCTACATATATATATATGTATGTATGTATTTACACACATATATACATATATACACATGTATACATATATATCTGTATAGATATATATATAGACATATATATCTATATAGATATATAGATATAGATATATATATAGATATATACATATATATCTAAATGTAAACATATATCTCTATATCTATATATCTTTGTATATGTGTATGTTTATTTTTGTATGAAGCCTTCACAGCATATCAATATACTATACTTTTCTGCAACAATAAAAAACAAAACATGCAAGTTTCTGATTGTACCAGTTCAGTAATTTATCTCAAATTGCCCTCAACTGTATAAAGCATGGACATGCAAGAAAGCTGCATTTTGCTACATGTGATATTTCTTTTAAAAATATAATCATAACTTGCTATTTGATATGGGACGAATTTTTCTGAGAGGGATGTCAAAACTTCAGAGATACATGAGTGAAGGGAGGCAGTGGTAGTGTAATGGTTCAGGATTTACTCAGTTATTTTACTTTCAACAGCTTTTTGGTGTTTGATTATTTTTGTATTGCATGTACAATTGTGTATCTCTGCTCTAAAACTAGTGAAGATGTAAGTAGTAAAAATACTAAATTTATGAAGACTATTTTTAAGTTAGTGTTTCATGACCTGGAAAACAGCTTATGCCCTTGTAACTCCACCATACAAATATAATTTCATCATAGGTGTATTCCTTCAACATTTCAGAGGTTTGTGCTATTTTTATGAATTTCAGAAAAGGGAAAGCCAAACATATTATTTCATGGTTCAATTTCTTCCTTTTTCTCATAGATTTTGTTTTCTTTTACTGAGAATGTATTGGTTTAGTAGATAATTACCAACCTTGATGCCGCTGACTTAATTAGATCTCTAATTAGGTCTCTGCTACTTTGGAGTCTGATTTAACTTTCATAGAAGCCAACTAGAGTCTTAACTTAATGGGCTTCTAAAGCCTCCTTGTGTGTGTGTTTCTAGGCTAGAAACAATAAGCTAAGTAGGAGGCACTGATGCCAATGGGATGCAGGATTACAGTATGTGTTAAAGGGGCTTATATTTTAATATATATTTAATTTTATGCACAATAAATGCATTCTTTTTGATGGACTACTCTTTTTACTGGTATCCTTTGAAGTATTTTTCAGTAAATTGTAACAAAAAAGTTTGTTGTTTTTTATTCATAATTTGATAATCTTTAGGTTTCCACTAGAAAATGCAAATTACTTTAAAGAAGAGATTCATATTTCTTTTTTAGCTTTTGGATGGAAAAGGGATAAAAGGTTTTCCTTTAAACTTCAGTGGGTTGAAACATTAAAAAACACAATCAGAGAAAAACAGAGATGGGAGAAATCTTAGGATGTCATTTATTCCGATGCCTTGGTCAAGGCAGGATCATCCCCATCTAAATTATCCCAACCAAGTGTTTGTATAACCTGTTCTTATGGGGTCCCAAAGATTGATATTCTCCAATCTCTTTACCTAATCCTGATGCAGATAGTGGTAGGGACAGTGGAACTGGCAATTGTGTGGTGATGTGGCCAGCAGTGACTTGAATGGGGGCAGTTGGGTGGGGAGGGCATATCAGGGGCTGTGGTGGCTGTGTGGGACCAGCAGCATTAGGGCAAGTGACCACAGGGCCAGCAGAGCTGTGTATAGATGGCCCTTGATCACCATCCTGCTGCTGATGGACACATCCACTGGGGCCCAGGGGTCTTGGATTCTTTAGCAGGCCATTTTCCACGGTCATGCCCTCCCCCCCACTTTTCTGGTTGCCCATTGATAGTATAGCAGGCTGGATGAAGCAGCTCCACAGGCCAGATCTGGCCCATGGGCCACATGCTTGAGCCCCTGTGCTACAGTAGTGATGGTCTCTGAGAATGAAATATTACAAGTACAATTTTCATAATTGACCATTGACTGTACACTATGACCTTTGAGTAGTGACCTTTGACTTGTTTTGGGTGAAGGTCAAGTTTATATTCATTTCCCTATCAGAATACTTATACAGAGAATCATAGAATCACAGAAGTAGGGTTGGAAGGGACCTTGTAGATCTTCAAGTCCAACCCCCTGCCTGGGCAGGAGGAAAACTGGGCTTAAATGACCCCAGCCAGGTAGGCATCAAGCCTCTTCTTAAAGACCCCCAGGGTAGGAGCCAGCACCACTTCCCTTGGAAGTCGGTTCCAGATCCTAGCTGCCCCGACTATGAAGTAGTTCTTACGGATGTCTAATTTAAACCTACTCTCCAACAACTTGTGGCCGTTATTCCTTGTTATCCCGGGGGGCGCTAGGGGAAACAAGGTCTTCCCCAAACCCTTCTGGTCCCCCCTAGTGAGTTTATAGATGGTCACAAGGTCCCCCCTCAGCCTTCTCTTGTGAAGGCTGAACAGGTTTCAGGTCCCGTAGCCTCTCATTGTAGGGTCTGCCCTGCTATCCCCAGATCAAGCGAGTGGCCCTCCTCTGAACACTCTCAATGTTGTCCACATCCCTCTTGAAGTGGGGTGCCCAGAACTGGACACAGTACTCCAGCTGTGGCCTGACCAGTGTCACGTAGAGGGGGAAGATCACCTCCTTGGCCCTACTTGAGATGTACCTGTGGATGCACGATATGGGAGGAGCTTTAAAATCAGAGCTTTAAAACGTAAGAAAGTAGTAATCATTCCATATACATGGATTCCTATAAGAGTAGTACAAATGTCAATTAGAAACAGCAGTAGCTACAAAATGCCTGGAAGGGAAGTATTAAATATTCCTGGAAGCCAAATAGAGTAAGTGCAAATTGACTGAGTTAAGATAATAAAGCAGAAACCCAGCTTCTGTAAATGAAGTTCTTCTGATTCGTAGTAGCTCTGGATTTGGCCTAACATGTGCTACCTCTTTTTAAAAACCCCATTGGCTCTTTTTATGGCTTATACTTCATTTGCTTAGTCATATCTTTTTTATTATTGGACTGAAATATAATTCTGTTGCCTTCCCTAAATTTAATTTTCTTTTTAAGGGTGAGTTTAAATGCAGTGTGTCAAATGCAGTCCTCCTTGTGCATTGTGCCCTTGAAATCAATGAAGTTAGACCAGGCTACAACATACACATAGAATACGCTTATCTTTTTCTTCAGAAGCAAGTCAGGGATTGCTCTGATGAGACAGATACTAGCCTAGGTGTGTAAGAGTCATAGGTGAAATCTTGGAACTGCAAATGGAACTTGGCTAGTACTTCAGTAGAGCCAGGGCTTTGCCTCATGTATTTTTGTGAAATTTTCATTAATTCTTGTCTCTGATCCCAGAGCACATAAGGACATGCCTGAAGTTGTGCAAATGTACATTGCTGGATTCAGGCTTTTTTTTACATCCTTTTTGAAATTTGAATAGTATAATTATACTCTGTAGCCATGTCTACATGTGATGTTGTTACTGTGCCATCATTTAGTACCTCCTTTTAGAAGGACTAAATGACAGTGCAGTAACAGCCCATACTGTACTATGCCAGCAGTGCACAGTTATTTTTAGCTGCTACATGGCTGTAGTAACATGCTATAGCGACGGAATGCGTTGCTATGGTGACATTGGTGCATCATGGTTTATGCCCACTGGCGCTATGTCACTGTAGTGCATTGCTTTGGCGATGTAGCATCTTGTGTAGACGCATCCTGTTGGAACTGTTCTGTGTCTGCCTTGTCTTATGGCCTTGTTCAATCACTTGCTTGATAAACAGAATTTACTGAGCCTGTATCACATTTAGTTGATGCCACAAGATAACAATCTTTAAGGAGGACATGAACTGTATTGACAACACATTCAATAGAGGCATTAACCACAAAGCACAAGGTTTCATCCTGATACCCATATCCGTATATGCTCTTTCCTGTTGGCTTAGTTCTAAAAGACATGAAGTTTAGCATTATTTACAACCCCATATTTCTAGGTGAAAAACTACTTTTTGATGAACAAATGGGACAGAAATGTTCATATCACTATATATTCACAGGGTACCATATTCTAGGATGTTACACAAAGCTCTTCTGCTTTGACATGTTAATGTCAAGGACTTCTCACAGAGATGCAGAAGTACCGTATTTAAATATGAGATGAGGCAGTATGGGGGAAAAGGTCCTTATCTTACATTCACATACAAGTCAACCTCATTAAATACATTGTCTATCATTAAACTGCTGACAAAAGCAACATGTGCTCAAAATGAGCATGACTATAAAACACACACACGCATGTGTGTACAGACCCACGCGTACATATATACATTTACATTTTCTGTGGTCCAAGCCAAATCAGCCAAATCAATTCCAAATCCATGAGTCACTCTAGAATTATAAGTGGCCTTACTACCGGCAAACATCCTCCACACCCATCTAGGATGTCAGATGTTCCCAAATCCTTTGGCGGGTATTCTACATGCAGGCCCAAACCTGGAGACTTGGAGTTTCGCTTGCCTTCAGCCATATGGCTGCAGAAGCAAGCTAGGGAGGAGTCTCCCATTTCCATAAAGTGGGCATAAAGTCAAGATCTCTTCACTCCAGCAGCTAAGTGGGAGCTTAACTAATGCATTACCTTTGTGGGTACTACCCCCATGCCAGGAGAGCAGCCATCCCCAGGCGTGACTAGGAAAACTGCCTCTGTAGTCATGGTGTTTCCCCTGCTAGGTAAGCATAGGAATTATGCTTGATCCGAGCTGACAATTTTGTTTTAAAAAAAATTCTGTATGCCAGGCCAAATTAGCCAAAACAAATTCCAAATCCCTGAGTCCAGAACCATAAGTGGCCCTACTACTGGCAAACATCCTCCACCCCTATCTGGGTCTTCAGATGTTTCCAAAACCTTTGGCGAGCCTAATGATTAGTGTAGCTCTGACCTCCGTGAGGTAAAGTTGGACCAGGATGCCCTGTGCATCATCTGCATATAAATTTTTGGAGTATTCTAGGACTCAAGAACATCCAGTTCCAGTCATGAATGGAGCACTAACAGCACATGGATCCTTTGTCAGGGGTATCTGGAGTACAAACTGTGCAGTGATGAGCTATGTAGTTACCATGGCTTGAAGTCCTACTGACTCTGTTGAGGCTCAACCTAATAAAACATATGGTAAATCACGAGCCCTTTGGCTTTAGACTAATATTATGCATAGTTTGTGCTATATGTAAGTGGGTGTACAATTAATGAATGTGCAACTGGGTTCGCAGCATATTGAGCTGGGTCAAAGCAGCCTCAGCTGGCAGGAGGCCCTGGGGGTCAGCCTCCCAGCCCAGGGATGCTCCTGCCCAGCTTAAAGTGCTGTGTAAAAAAGTCTGCAGCAGGCTAGTACTTGTAAATACTTGTAAGTACTTGTAAATACAGAGTTAATATGTTTTCCTGCAGCCTAACAGGGCTGCATGTGTAGACACTGAGACATTGACTGCAGAGATAACTAGGCAGCTCTGCAGTAAATATCTCATGTAGACATGCCCAGTAGGTGCCAAAGTGCTACTTAAAAGTATGTGTATAGAGTATGTGTGCTAAAACTTGTAGCAGTTTCAAAAAAGGTCAAACACATCAATTCTGAATGAACTAAGTCTATGGGTACTATATACAAATTCTACAGCTACATTTAATTTCAAGGTCAGTGCTTTCAAATTTGCCCCTCACTTCCATGGGCTCTGGGAGAGCAGGGTCTGACAGAAGGGAGAAGGGGAAGGGGCTGCAGGGGGAAGAAGTTAGAGGGAAGCAGAGAGCAAAGGGACCACCTGATCCCTGAGATTTATTTTCCTTGCTGTAGCAGTGGGAGGGGGGAGAAATTCAAGCCAAACTTCCAATAATTAGATTCTCTACCTGGAAAATTATATCAAATTTATTAATTTTCCATATATAAGATCTAGTTATTGGGGGATCATATCATAATCAGGGTCATCTTATATTTGAGTACATATGGTATTCCTAAATCAACCTAACAGATTAAAATGATTAATTCTAAACTGGAAATGAAAGGGATCAGAGTATTATTATGAGACAGACAACTAGATTGGGACTTGTGGATATTCTTCAGGAGGAAAGTCCAAATTTGGTGAGATAGCCCAAATCATCTAAAAATTAACTAACAATAGAGGCAAACATCAGGAGACAGGCGGTTTGGTTTATGGTATCACTTTCCTTCTGAGAAGGCTGGAAATGTTTCTTTGTTGCCTTGTCAAAAGCACAAAAACCTCTGTGGAACGGCTATTAAGAACACCCAACCTGAAACATTGGTGTTCTATTGTTACTTTCTCAATAATTTTTGTTCAATGTTTTCTTTGAGACCATGTGTAAAATGAACTTCTTTAGCTGGACAAGTCTTTCCCAGCAAACATGGGATTTACAGGTTTCCCTCGATTTATGTGGTACATGGTTTCCCGGAGAATGGAGCATAAATCAAATTTGCATAAAGTGAACCCACTTTATAATGTAACAAATATGGATAGGTTCCCGTGGCAGTGAGGGAGGGAGGGAGTGAGGCTGGGACTAGGAAAGGGGCAGGAGGAGGGGTACTGCTTCCAGGGCTTTCCCACAAGTTAGCAAACCAGGGGGAACAGATTGGCATTCACCCCAGCCCTGGGAGCAGCCTGTAGCAGCTGGACTGCACTGTGCCCTGGTGCAGGCAGCCGGTGTCAGCTGCTCCTGGAGCCACTCCAGCAGGGGCTGGGGTGAGTGCAGACAAGTGGAGCCCTGGGTGGCACAGAGCATGGCACTCACACGGCCCCAGGAGCAGCCGACTCCAGCTGCCTGTAGCAGCTCGGCTGCACTGTGCTCCAACCCCCCTCGGAGCTCTGCCGGTCCCCACTCACCCCTTTCTGTGTATTATATTGGACTTTAGTTGTTTTTTTTCCAATACTTTTACATATACTTCTATTCATTTCTGTATTTCTACATTAGCTGTGTGACCTTTGGGGATATTAAATGTACTTTTATGCCTTTAATATTTTTTTTCTTAGAATTGCATATATTGGTTTATTGTAGATTTCTCTGTGCTGCTATAATACAAAACTTTAGGGGAATATGCAAATGAAAAGAAACCTAATAATAATTTGGAAAGGGGGGCAGAGGATGGGTTGATGGAAATAGTAATATGTGAAGAATTAGATAAGACAGAAACCCTTTTTTATTCAGGAGTTAAGGATGTAGGAGCAGATTCCAGCTGTTGTACTGTGCGCAGCTCCTACAGCTTCAATCAAGGTTTGCTCAGTTACACTTTGCGGCATGTAAGATCTCTGAAAATCAGGAGGATGTTATTTTCCTTTTAAGAGCTTCTTATTAATTATTCTACCTATTACAGGCATAGGCTATTGCTATGTTATGAAAGGAAACAGAAGACATGGCTTTGAAACAATAATAGATTTACAAAGGTAAACTGTTATTAAACAGTTTTTGCACTGTAAGTTTCTGCCTCTAGTCACTTGTGCTTTTGTGCAACTGATATTGCTGTTGACCTTTTGCTTCTGTAGTCATGCCTTTAGGAGATGGAAATCAATCTTTCTTATTTGAGCATGTGCAGATCAGCAAGGTAACTCTTGACTGCTTCCCTAAGGATGTGAAGAACCATTGCACATACAGTAGACTATATAAAGGTAATCAATATGTCACTAAGGGGTGTATCTTCAAAGGGCTTTGTATTAGGCACATACTTGGGAGAATGAGTGAGGAACAAACTTCCATCTGCTACTCTGCCTCAAAAGTGCCTTGGTAATTCAAAACTCCAAGAGAAAATACCCATAGAAATAAGTTTTTTTTTCTCCCTAGGCTGTTATTATAATATAGTTGTAGTGGTTTAAAAGTAGTGGATTGAATGGAGAGTCAGCAAAAAACAATTCAGATAAATCTCACTCCAGTGGCTGCCCTTTTCTTGCTCTTCAGGAAACCTGTGCAGTTAAGGATGATTGATTTCCATGATTGTCTTATCTGTGTGTCTGAAGATGGCTGATAAGGCCTATCTGGGACTGACAGACTCTACTGCAGCTCAGACATGTTTTTCCATGTGAGGTGGGTGGTGCTGGGTTCTTGATTTGGTCTGCAACATGCAGTTTCTGCTTCGGCTTTTCCATCTCCGGTTGTTGTCATTAGGTTTCAAATACTGAGATCCCTGCAGCAAACATCCTCCATTTGGGGAGGTCCTAGGCAATAGTTTTGCATAAGGTGACATTGATGTTGACTTTTTTTAAGTTGGCCTTGAGGATGTCCCTGAAGTGTATTCTCTGCCCTCCTCTTGATTATATGTTTGATTGATCTGGGAGAATAAAACTTGCTTCGGAAGTCTGGAGTCAGACATCCAGATGACATGGCCTGCCCCATGAAGTTGATGTTGGATGATCACCACCTCAATGCTCGTAGTGTTTGCTTGCAGGAGGACACTAACATTGGTGCATTTGTCTTCCCACTGAACTCAGAGGACCTTCCACAGGCAGTGTTGATGGTACTTCTCCAACAACTTTAAGGTGTCTCCTGTATGTTGTACATGTCTCAGCTTCATACAGCAAGGTGGGGAGCACTGCCATCCAGCAGCTGTGAGGCCCCTGGCAGATATTAAAACAATGGCAGGATTGGGAGAATTTTCTGCACCATCCCAAACATCATGCCTCCTGCCATGCCATGTGTGTATGGTAGGAGATGTAATGTTTGGGATGGAACATAAAATTCCTCCAATTCCAGCTGCTGCAGAGGGTCCCCCCAGCCTAATACAGTAGGTTCCACAGCTAGAGCTGTCCAGAGCTGGTCCAACAATCAGCTGATTGTCAGACCCAATCCTGGATAGTCCTGGGACTGGTTTGAGACACTGAGGGGATGCAGAGCAAGGCAGGAATGGCTGTCAGGTTTGGGGGTTGCTAGGTTCCCACTAGGGAGCCTTGAGATCTGCTCCCCAAGCAGCTCATTTTCAGCGTTCAGACTGGGGCTGTCCCAGTCTTGATGCTGACCACCAGTCTCATGTTCCTGCTGAGAACCAGGTGATTGTTAGCATCAGCATATAGGTGGCTGGTGAAGTGGAGGAGGGAGTAGCGCACCTTGGGATACTGGAGAATGTGTGAGGCACATCACGTGTGTGAGGCACGTCACCCAGTGTGTGACATCCCACATGTTCAAATTCAAGCTTGATAAAAACAAGCTGGTGACTGGTTGGCTATTTTTATCATGCAATAGTAACCAGTTAATTGCACAATAAATGGAACATGTGTCAGGGGCCTTAGACTGCTTACATGTTTAAATTCATTAGGTGTCTTTGCTTGATCCTGACAAGATGTCTGGGCACTTAGATGTAGGCTTCTAAGCATGCTCAGAAGCAATCCAGTTCAAGCAGCCAGATGCCTAATTCCTACCTAAGATCTGTTGCAATATAGAATGGGGCTG
Organism: Alligator mississippiensis; assembly: GCF_030867095.1. NCBI lineage: Eukaryota > Metazoa > Chordata > Crocodylia > Alligatoridae > Alligator > Alligator mississippiensis. The sequence continues at coordinate 122,723,691 of NC_081824.1, read as the reverse complement.
AGAAACACCTGAAGTTTACCTATGTCTCCAGTCTACTAGGAACTCACAGAACATGCTCACACTGACAGCACTGAATTCAGTGCGAACAGGATCGGTCAGGATGAATATCACTCAAGGACAGATTGTAGTGGTACTGCCACACACTTTTTGTCTTGAAGATTACCTTTCTACCTGGTGGGCAGGAAGAGGAAGAGAGGACCTAGTATTTCATCCGTTGTGCCAAGACTGTTCATGCCTTTTGTACACAGAGCATGAGTACCTAATCCTGTCAATTTGGATTGCCCACCTGCAACAAGGTACCTATTTTTTAGGAGTTGTAACACTTAAGTAGTTGTACTTACAAGGCTGATCTGGATCTGGCCCTTTTTCTTTCTATTTTCCCAGATACCACTATCCATTATGAGCAAGGCTTGTATTAGCTAAAGCTCTCCTAGTACACTTTTATAAAATGTGCCCAATAGTGAATCTTTGGGCACACGACAAGGTTTAAAATTGATTAATGGGAGCTCTCCTGAAATCATTCCTTTAATTCATCCACCATCGCTCTCCTATTGTCTTATCATATTATCTTTTGTCTAGAAATCAAGTGAGACATAGGAGGGAAAGGACCTGGCTTCTAATCCTTGATGCCAGAACTGTTAATGAATTTTGCATTAGACAATCATGGAAAAATATCCTAGAAATTATTCTGGCAGCAGGGACTATTATGATTGCTGTGCCAGGCAGAAGGACTTAGTGATTTCAGCTGAAGGGCTAATATTTTGCAAGATTTTTATTACCCTTAAAGAACTGTAGTAGATTAATTGGAGATGATATGTTGAAGCAGAGACAAAAGAAATGGCAGAGAAATGTCTTTTTTCTTCTCTGAAAATCTGGGAGAAGGGAAAATCTGGGAAAAATTCTATATGATAGAACTTTTTCTTCCTTCTATTAGAGGATTCAAAATGAAAGATAAAATTTAAAAATTGTTACGGGGATATTTTAGGAAGAGAAAAAGACTGTGCTGGAGTATTGTTGCTGCCAGCTCCTTGCTCAATGTTACATTTTTCTTGGAGCAGAATATTTTTTTTTTCCCTTGGGGTACCTACCTATCATGAACATGTGTCACTGACATTCACTTTGAGAAACAACTTTAATTGTGTTTATATACAATCAACTTATCTTCATTCCAAACACAGTTTATCATGTTGAATGATCATATCATTGAACTATTTGCTTCTGGCTGAGCCAATTGTACTTAGTAAAGGAACAGATCTTGAACAGGCAGCTTGTAGTTATTTCAAAATAAATTGATTGCCTGATAAAATGCTAAATGGGGATATTCCAGGTGTCCTAAAAGAAGTTCCTCAAACACTGAAACATCGAATGAAAAATTTTAACACAAAGTCAATTTACACTGTGCTGTAAATAGTATGGTTCTATAACCTTGAGACAAATAAACAGATTCATGTAAGTTAATGGAGCTACTCATCTAAGAAAAAAGAGGATTTGGACCTGTCTAAGGTTTCACTTTACATGACTACTTTGCATGACACTGTCTTTTTGTAATAAATGCCGAGTACAAAACTTTCATTCTGTGTTTAGACTCACAATGATCCTTTACAGTGTTAATCTCAGCAATGTCTTCCTTTGCTTCCAGTCTGTAGCTAGTCACATAGTAAGTTGTCAATAAATAGTTATGCAAGGTAGATGCCATTATGTGGTGAGCGGCTGCAATCCATGCACTGGCCCCAATGCACAGAAATGGGGCGTCCAGCAGAAGCTATGTCCTAAATCAAAAAACACTTCCACTAGCATTCAAACAACATTCAGCATAAATCAGGGTAATACAACAGCAGTTTGCAGTAAATGGCTTTAAATTTTATCTTAGGAATCAACACCTTTGCATCTCCTGGGCAATAGTTAGAACCATTAGCATCTTTTTGCTGTTTCAGACAAACACAATCTGTCATCAAAATAGTAGGTACAAAATTAAATAGAAGAACCCTTTTTTCTCAATGGGCACATCTACACGTGAAATTAATTGGAAGCAATAAACTCCTGCACACATTGTGCCAGAATGTATTTCTCCCAGGCACCACATTTAAACAAGTGCTTGGGACTGCAGCACCTTGAGCTGGGTCAAAGCAGCCCTGGCAGTCAGAGGACCCTGGGAGGGTCAGCCTTCCAGCCTGATACTCCTCTGACCTGGCTCAACATGCTGCAAAGGGGCTGGTTGGGGCACAAGGGTACTTCAGTGTGGGGTTAGCTGGCAGGCAGCCCCCACACTGAAGCATCCTCATACCTTAGCCAGCTGGGTCAGCATCTACATGTGCGTTGCTGTGCACTAAAAGCTCTGCTGCAGGATATTACTTATATTTACAAATACTAACGTGTGGCAGAGTGTTTAGTTTACAGTGCCCTAATAGGACCACATGTGTAGATGCTGAGATGTTTACTGTGGAGCTAATTAGGCAGCTCTCAGAAAATGCTCTCACTCATTTTTTTGACAATGGATCAATAGCAGAGCAGTTCTGTTGCAAAGACCACGACAGGTCAGACTGTTTGACACTATAGATTCCTCTTTGAAATTTCTGGGTTTATCTTACAGGGATCCTGGTTGTCTCTGGTTAAAAATCCCAAATTCTCTGCTTTAAAAAAAAAAATCTAAAATTCTCTGATTAACCCCCACCAAATCCCCATTTTTCCATGTTTAAAATGAAACATCACTATATATACAGGTATCAGTTGAACACAAAGTTTTATTGACATATTTACAATCTGAAAGCAATTTAGAAACCTACTAAGGCCACAATCATTATAAGAAAATAAATTCTAAATGTCTATATATTTTGGTGTTTGATTTTGGTTTTTTTATCATAGAAAATCAGAGATCCTCCTGCTCCCTTCACACACCAGGATGTGGGTCCAGCTGAACTTGTCCCTTCTGCTGCTTTGTGGTGCTGAACAGCCCTGATATGCTGGTGCCCCTCACACCCAACCCACAGCCTGCCTTCCTCCCAACTGTGCTGGTGCCCCTCACTCCTGATCTGCAACCCTATGGCCCTGCTGGTGCCCCTCAATTCTGACTTGCAGGGCCCTGGCCCTGGCCCTGTTGGTGCCCCTCATTCCCAACTCAAAGCCCTTTGCCCACCCCCCAGCCTTGCTGGAAGGAATCCCCAGCTGCCAGTGCTACAGGACCATCCTGCCTGCTCCTAGTTTGCTGGGCACCAACCACAGCCAGCCAGCAGTGCGCAAGCCCTGGCTGCACTGCACACACAGGTGGGCTCTTTCTTTCCCAAGTGGGAGGAATGGCCAGAGTGGAGCTAAGAAGAGCCCATGGCAGGTGGGAGGAGGATGTGGGCTGCCTGCAGTGGAGCTCAGGGCTCCTGACCCTGCTTCTCTCACCTCAGGAGCCTCCGCCGCCCAATGGGTTGGACCTGGCATGGAAGGGCAGAGCAGGGCAGGAAGGCTCAGTGCTACAGCTGCTGCCAGGATCCCTGTACCAGCTGCACCACCAAAGTGAGACACCCCTTCCTGCATGGCAACATTGCATGTGGCCATGGTGAGAGAGAGGGAGCGGGGAAGGGTTGGCAGACAGGACTGCGGACAGTGATGTGTGGGGCCTGGAACCAGGGTGGGAATGTGTGGCCACTGCACCCAGTGGGGCATAGGGCTGCGGGTGCACAGATCCCCTCGACTTACCTGCAGAAGCTGCTCTCTCCACCACTGTCTGGGGCTGTATTCTTACCTGGGTCCCACTCCCCCTAGCTCCTTGTAGGCTGGAACTCTGCCAGCTTGCAAGGGGAAACCTGTGGTTTCCTGTGTTTGTCTCCTTTAATGGAAAAATCCCTGTTTTTCTGCCACAAACAGAAAACCTGAATCCCTTCTTATGAATCATGTGTAGGTGTTGCACACCTAATAGTGCTAGCATTGCATGGTGCCGCAGGGTGAAATGACCCCCTGGTTTAGAGTACATTTTCTATTTACATAAGACAGGGGTGTCAAACTGACCTCAAACTCTGAGCCAGGGCCAGAGCATGAGGCTCCTTCCAGGCTGGATCTGGAAGGCCAGTGACTGTGATGGGTCCAGGACAGAAATGGGCATCCTCCTGCTGCTGCTGGCTATGTCCAGGGGCCCAAAATTCTGTAGCGGGTCCTGCCCCTGTTTGGCTACTGTTTTAGCTTTCAGTAGCTTGCCTTTAGCCTGGCAGGCTGGATGGCCTTGTTTTGCAGGCTGGATCCAGCCTGTGGGGCATGTTTGACATCGCTGGCATAAGAAATTGTAGTTAGTAGTCTGGCTTTAGTAGAGTTGTTTTCTAACCTGAATAACTGTATTGGTAATACAAGGAAAATAAATCTGTTTGTATTCTCCTGCACATGAACCATGTGAATCATCATTCTTTGTAAATAGTTTGAAAGGACTGGCTCCTGGAAAGCGGCAGAGAAATGGTTTTCATTATATAAGACTGATGTCAAACACTGAGTAAATGGATCTTGTCTCCAGAAGATTTAACTGAAAATGAAGTTCCTTAAACATTATTGTGAAGATATACTCTTTTGACTACTGTATTGGCTTTTGCAAATAATTTAATGAAGATTTTTTTATTGTGTGGTTTTAAGGCCCTGACTGTGTCCAGGCTTGGCTTTAACTGTGCAGATTCAATGCCTGTGCAAGCGAGTTACCTCTTGGAGCCGTTCTAATTAAAGTGCCCCCCTCCACCATTCCTGGAGCATATGTATAAACACCCATAGTTATACATCTTGAAAATAAAAGGATTGTCATTTTATTCATGAAACAAACCAATATATGGTAGACATTATTATTCTGACATACTATTTCATTGCTATTGGGTATGTCTCCACATATAATTAACACACCTGAATTTTCTGTTTTCTGTTTACCCAGAGTAAGAAGCAATTGGTAGTCAAAGGACCACATATTTTTCCTTCATTAGGTGTGTAAATGGTGTATAAGTGCCACTTAGATGGTAACATGCATAATTGTGCTTCTAATTCCCCTTTTTCAGAATTAAATTACATTTACAAGCATAGATGAACTACATGGCTATTATGTAGCTGTATGTATTGATTGTGGATCCACTGAGCATGCTCCATTTTAGGAGGTGTGTATTTGCTGTGTGCATTCTGAACAAAAAAAGTAAGAAATGCCATTTACTGGGCCACACCATTGGTCCATCTTGCTCAGTATCCTGTGTTGTACCATGGCAGAGAGTGGATCCTGAAAGGGAGAGTGAACAGGGTATGACCAGGGTTTTTTTCATTGTTCCTCTCGCACTTGTAGCCTCCAGCATTTAATGTCTAGGAAGTTCTGATTCAGAGGCTATATCCCTAACTTCCATGCGCAGTAGCTCCAAGAATCTATCCAAACCCTTTTTTAATCTGGCTGAACTGTCAACTTCTACATCTTGTGGCAATGAATATCACACTTTAGTTACACACTGTGTAAAAAAGAACTTCCTTTTGTTAGCTTTAAATTTACCATCTAGTAGTTTCATTTTGTGATCACTAACAGTGGGCAGACTGCAGGCAGGTCTCTTTAAGTGGAGCCTGGATTTGCCTGGTCAGTCAGGGCCTTCTGGGAAGACTCCCTGCCTGGTTGTGAAGCCACAATGTGACTAGACAGAGGGATGGTTTTTCCATCCATGGGCTGCATCCCTGAAGTACAGTAGAATAAACTGAGCCTTGGGTATATAAATAGCCCTATTTTAAATGCTCTGCCATAATCACATATACGTCAAGCAATATTACTGCTGTGAGCAGCCAGGCACTGTCAGGCAGCTTTCTGTTAGTGAGCAGCTCACCTCTGCATAACCTGGGGCAGTGGGTATAGGGGGGCTGTGGAGGCTTGTGCTCTCTAATGAGAGAGGCACATCTCTGGCAGTGTGCCCCACTCCCTGCTCTGCCCTAACCTTTCCTGTCCTGGTGTTTTTCCTTTGGAGTGCAGTGTCCCTCTCCCTCCTGGGACTCACCTGTGGAGGGTCTGGGCCACAGTAGCTCTGGCTGGATTATGTGGCCCCTATACTGCACATCCCTCAGAGTCAGCATGGCAGGGTGACCAAGAATGCTCCCCTTGAGCATGAGAGGATGCCCTGGAGGATGGTGGATAGGACAAATGAAGGGGCAAAGGGAAGTATGTGTTGGGGAATAACAGGGAGTGTCTTCCATGAGGTTCACGGGCTGTTGAAGGACAGGGTTGCGGACAGCATTTGATGGCAGGTAGGTGTTCTTGTGAGGCATGCCATATGTGGGTGCTGGTGTGCTCGTGCAGCTCCATGCAACTCTTGGCATGTTGAAAATGCTGCCTGTGAAAGAGAACTTTGATCTTGCTTAGAGCAAGTTCAGGCTCTGTACAGCCTTCGTTGTGGGCAGCTAGCCACAAAGGAGTCCATAGCTGCCCTCTCATTACCTGTATACCCTACCTGCCTGTCTCCCTGTACTAATAATGGAGACACTTATGCTACCTGGAGGATTTTAGAATCATGCCTACACAGTTTGGTCATTTATCTGTGACTTACACAAAAGCTACCCTTTGTGGGCCCAAAGCAACAGGATTCTACCTAATCTCTTCACAGTGGGGCTTCAAGGGACCATGTAAATGTGTTTATAGACTGAGGCACCAGCTTCCAAAGAAAGACTATAAAAATATTGCTAGAAATGAATTGCTTTTTCCAGCAGTGGCAATGATAAAGGATGGAGGAAGCTCAAATGTGCCTGAAGACTTAATTAAAACAAGGACTCATTTATAATAACTTCCTGGTCTAAATGGCAACATACAGTTGACTAGGTTCACCTAAGAGGTTAATGGGGGTGGGGGGGAGGTGTAGATTTTAACTGATAATTTAAGTAAATAAAAAATATTTCATATTTTGCTTCATTTCCAAATATTATTCCAGAATAAATCCTTGTCAATTTTATTTATCGAAAACTTGCATCTAATAGATTTCAGGCTATGCTATTAGCTATATCAGAGGTGACAAACACTCTCCCCTCTAGCTGGACCTGAACCACGGACCTCCACGTGGGCTGGATTTGGATCTGGTGGTGGGCCAAGCAGCAGTGGTGGGGTGAGTGGAGGCAGTGGGGGTTATTTTACCTCCTTTTACAGGGACAACCGATTGTCCAATTCTTCTAAGTGCTGAATGTCTTGCAATACATGTTATCTTCAGTCCCACATAATGGGAGTGGACCCTAGACAAAGACAGACTGACTACTATAACCATTTAAATACTGAAGCCATTTGAAACTACATGGGGAATTTAGGTAGACAGAACATAGAGATATTTGCCAGGCTGCCCATCCTTGATCCTGTGAAAAGGGCCTTGGGATCTTTCTTTCAAGTGATCATACACTTGGTTTTTTATCTAATCTTAAAGTGATCACCTCCAGTGGCACAATGTGGAACTGCTACAAGCTGAGCTGGGTCACTGCTAATCACCAGCATCAATTTTTGGCAGCTTCTTGCCTAGGTATTGAACAGGCAAAATACTGGTTGACCAATGAGACCACAGTCCCAAATGATATTGTTGAGGCCAAAATAATCCAAAGTCCTGTAGTGGGAGAAAGAAAAATATAATTTGTAAATGCACAGTTTTAAAAGAAAGAAAATGGCACTATAAATGTTTAAAAAAAGGCAGATGTCAGCTTAAGGCAGCTCAGTCAAATAAAGTGAAACAGATGGTTTGTCATTCTGTAATGATATCAAAGAAGACAGCAGTAGGAAACAAATTATTGCCTAATAAGGTCATGATTTATGCTTGGAAGCCTTCATATTCTACAGAATTTTGCTGTCCCTGGCCTGATACCATTAAGGATATCCAGTAGACATAGGTGCCCAGGGAATTCTGTTTTGGGAGAAATGATGAACATAAATGATCACAACTAGCTTGTTTTTTCAAGTTCAATTTTCTGCGTCAGGGACTGGTTCTAAGCCTACTGAAATCAACAAAGGTCTTTCCTCTGACTTTAGTGAACTTTTGGATAGAAATGTCTGTTGTTTTCAGCTGTTTGACTGTGTGAAGTATAAAGTAGTCAAAGTTCAGTGTGAACCAAACAATCCATTGGGATATGGCAGGTAAGACATGCCAGTTCCTATAGCCAGCCTCATGAGAGAGTGATGTAGGTAGTATCATATCCAGCTGCCTTTGGCTCCCCAGCCTGAAAGGCCAGGTACTGTACTCGTTTACAGCCTTGAGCAACAGGAGGTAGATAGCCCTTATTGTCTCAATAGAAGACTCATGTTGAATTATGCCTCAGACAAACTCCTTGGAGGAAAAAAATTCCCCAGCTCATAAGATTAAAAATTTGCTACTGGCCTTTATGTGGCGTAGTTTATGTTCCCCTTGGTTCCCAGCAGCTTCACAGGTACATATGGACACAAAACCATCTCATCTACTTGCTCACAGTGTGGGAGAAGCACTGGACCTGGAACTTGTGCCCTCATCTCTGTGCTTTGATCTGTAATCTAGGGAGTTTATATGCAGTTGTGTAGGCATGCCTGGAGTCAGAGTTTGTTCCAACAGTACAACTACAGTGTACAGATGGTGGCTGTTTTTAGACTGTGGCTAAGTCTATCCTTGGTTATCTACTTAGGTGGCCTATGAATTTATGTATATACAGCAAGTACATATTTTTGTTTAGAGTTGTATGGAAAACTTTCCCCTTTTTTCCATGTTTTGAATTTTTTTTAAAAGCCCTATTTCAAATAAGTTCAACATTTGAGCCAAAATCTGGAAAAAAAATTAGGTCAGGTTAATAGAAATTTTTATTTAAACAATAATTAGCCGACACGTTTATTTTTTTTTCTTTTTGTTTTTCCAAACTGGATAATCAGTGTTTATGAAAATGTCTACACAATACATTTCAACAGTTTTGATACTTCTCTTTCAAAATAATTTTTGAGTAAGTAAAATTCAGTCCTTTCCCATGGACAGTTTTAGTTTTCAGTCTTTTTTAACAGAAAAGTTTTGCCATTTTGTCCAATTACTTCTACTTTTATTTTTTTAAATATAGATTTTACTTTACTATGGTAATATAGTTCTGCTCAGTTGAATGATTTTGACTTTTTGGTACTTGATTATGAATGTCATCAATTCTGTCAATAGGATATTATAATATGATATTATAATTATAATTACAATATAATTTTATATTGTGTGTGTTTGTGTGTGTATATATATATATTTATAACAGATTGTCAAAAATCTCTTGCAACAATGCAGTTGGTTCAATAAATGATATCACCCACAAGCATCCTTGCCTGTCACATACATTAGTCCAATAAATACAGTCTAATAAGTGGACTGATTACAAATAAAAGTATGATGTCACATAGGAAAAAAAACCTCATTACACTTTTTCATCAAAAGCATGTAGTTCATTATACATAAAATGTTATATAATAAGTGTCAATTATTTTATGACAGTTTATTTATTTTTGACCGTCTCCAGGTACAAAGCAATTGTAAATCCCATGGATATCCAAGCATCCAGTGCTGTCCTGTGGACTTGTATTAAAGCTACTGCCATTTGGATCATCTCCATGCTGTTAGCAGTCCCTGAAGCTGTGTTCTCTGAGTTGGCCATCATCAACGACACAGATAACATCAGTTTCCTGGACTGTATACCATATCCCCAGACTGATGAGATGCACCCAAAGATCCACTCCGTTCTGATTTTCTTAGTGTATTTCCTTATCCCTCTTGCCATCATTAGTATCTACTACTATCACATTGCAAGGACCTTAATTAAGAGTGCACACAATATCCCTGGAGAACATAGTGAGCATTCCAAAAGACAGGTAAGTGAATTGCACTTTATTTTCCTCAGCGAGGGAGAGTCTGTTGTGTAAGTTTATAAATAAAATTGCAAAAGCTCTAACATCCACAATAAAGGTTTATGAAGACTTCAGCATTCCAACAGTCAGGCATTCAAATTAGTATTATTCAAAAATATCTGTCTTAAATCTTGATTTGCATCTGCTACTAATCTACATAACTTGCAAGTGAGCATTTTTACTTCATGTTATATATGAAATGCAATGAAAAAAAGCAGCTGAAGACCATTTCTTTCTTTACTATTACATTTGTAGTTATCCATCAATGTTATCAATTGATGACATTAATTAGTATTTTAATGGAGTATGATATTGGTGGGTGTATACATACATATTATGGGTTTAACCTCTACTTTTATGTTCATTAAGAAATAGCTGGGGCTCCTAGTAATAGCTTTACTAAAAAATCCAGTACATCCCAAACTATCACATAGAAAAAAACATAAAGAGCCAGTTTTCTACATGGTGTAATAATATTAGAAATTTCTAGCTTCAGAACTGATCCTCTAGAGGTGGCAGTAGGTAAAATCTAAAATCAAAGGCTGACTTTAGCTGTTTTGATTTGCATGTGGCTGAAATCTCATAACAGCTTTTTTGTGTACAGAATAGTGGAAGCTATGTTATTACACCTGATCTACCCTGCAACTATTAAAATTAAAGAAAAACATCAGAAAAGATTACTGAATTTTGTGAAAATTCAATCTTTTTAGGAGTTTGGGAACAGTTTGAGCATTTTCCCTTGTTTTGTCTCTGACCAAAAATTGAAGGACTGACATACTACAGGAAAGATTATTCTTCTGGACTTTCTCATCCATCTTGAAACCAAAGGGCTCTGGAAGTGGGGAACTTTGATTAGAGTGGGTCTGAGAGCTGCTTTAATTAAAGCGCCTGGAGTATTTCATGTATCAGCATCCCCATGCTTCAATATGGTGGCAGGGGTGTTTTATCTAAAGCTCATTCAACGAGCCTTAGATAAAGAGCCCCCACTGCCATTTTGATGTACAAGGACACTGATTCTTGAGACGTGGAGGCTAGCATGGTAATTACTATGCTCCAGCAGACTCAATCGTGTCTACTCAGGCATGCTGTAATTACAGCGCATCAGAGCAGCCTCCACACTTGTGTATAGGCACCCAAAGAGTGCTTGAAATCCCTTGAAAAAACTTGTAGAATTTTCCACCCATTTCTACAGTAAGGTGGCTTGTGGAAGGTGATGTGTTCCTGAATAAAACTGCCAAAACTTTCCAAGCTTATCATAATGCCAAGATAGTAATCACATCCATCTTAACATCTTCTACATCCTTTGATAAAGATTTTTGAGAAAGGGCATTTTAACCACTCACTCAAATCAATATGACACAAAAGCAGACAGTAAGATAGTAAAACACTACTCATCAGAACAAATGACACAATAGTTTTACCGTTCTACAAAGATGAGGTAAAGTGATTCAGACATGTACAACTACTTTACAGAAATACTTAAATTGTTTAATAATAGTGCTCACAAAAAGAAAAGGCAAGCTATTGCTGTCCACATTCTTGTGTACATTTAGTCCGACTGAGAAGAATGGGCACAATCTTAATAAGAAAAAAAAACAGTGTCCTTTTTCACTTAATACTTTTAATATATTGTAGGATTTTCTTAAAGCAGAAATACATACTTATCAGCATGGATTATTTTCTTATCTCATCATTTGTGAAATGCAGAGAGACATTTAGCTGATCTCACAGAATGGAAAAGTATAGCATATTCACATCATGTTGTTGAAACTACTAGAAAGTATATTTTTTTTAAATAGAGACACTATTTGTCAGTTTATTTTTCTAGTTTATCTATTCGATGAAAAATATAGGACGTACCATTTGTCAGAAAGATAGGATTTAGATTTGTTCTATTAACCAGGTTTCTAAAGAAAGATAAATGTATGTACAGGCTAGGTACAGATGTTTAGGGAGGCTAGGAGGAAGTTAAATCATGTTAAAAAAGACCACCCAATTGAATTTAGTTTGCCCAAGTTCAGACCTAACACTTAGATCCTTTGCTAGGTGGATCTAAGTGTGAACTGTACAGCAGTTCAGGAAGGTAAAATTAATCTAAAAATGGCCAACCCAATCTATGTTAACTGTACCTTGGAGGTAGACTAACATAGATTGTGTCCCATAAGACCAAACTTCTGTGCAGCACAGCCCTGGGGATGGGAAAGCCCAGCTGCTGGCCTGATTCTGGGGACTGTACTGTTCCCACCCCTCCCAGGCACCAGGCTCTATTTAGACCCCCAGGTCCTTGCCCCACTCCCAGATGAACAACTTCTCCCATGCACCAGCCAGCCCTCCCGAGCCCACCAATTCTCACCATCCTGCAAGCCACTCCCAGTTGTTGTCTTTACTGGCATTCACAAGTGCTGGGAGCCAAGGAAGCATTTTGGGGTGGGGAGAGGGGCAAAGAAGATGGGAGAGTTGTTTTGCTGGGGTGGGGGGGTTATTTGTCTTGGGGTAGAGGTGGTCACATGGGGAGAGAGAACTCCCCATCCTGCCAAAACTCCCCTGCAGAGCCACCAGCGCACACCAATCCTTCTGCTCTTCTCCCGACCCTGACTTACTTCAGTCAGGCTCCTCAGACTGGTGAAAGCCAGTAAAACCAACCAGGAGTGGTTGGCAGGATCAGGACCAGTTTGGCAGGGGCTGGGAAGGTCCCAGGGGTGGGGGAGGTGGTAGGTTAGGAGAGACTTTCCAATACTGCAACCCTTCCCTGACTCCTCCCAAGCCTCCCCACAGACCATACTAGTCCCTCCATATCCTGCAAAACCCTACTGGACCCCACCAACACCCCTGTGGACCTTGCTGGTCTCCCCAGTCCCTTCTACCCCCCTTCCCCATCCTAACTAACTTTAGATTGAGTGGCTGTTTTTAACTCAATCTAACCTCCTAACTTTCCCAAATGTATGTACATACCTTCAGATTGCATATTTAAGTTTCCATTGCAATTTATACTAATGTGTGTGAAGAGGGTGAAAATCCTATGGAATCAAAATGGCAGTTTTAAACAGTTTCTATTCATTACACAAATATAAATGGTTACATAAAGTAGAAAGCAATGCTGAGTCAGGAGCAACTGACTCAGGATTATGGCAACTCCATAATCCTACAGAAATCATCTTTCTTGATAAAATCTTTATGGAAGAAGAAAACAGCAATATTATGATTACATGGTTAAGGCTTTACTTATCAGATTATTAATGCCTGTAATTTACTAGTCATTTTCCAAACCAACCAAGCATTGAGATCTGGTTAAAAGGAATACATTTTACTAGCTTACTTGGTGGGTGCTTTTGGGCTGCAAGCCAGTATATACTTAAAATATGATTTCATCCTGAGACACTTATGTGAGTAACAAACCAATATAGTGTAAATACAAGCACCTGAGGATTGGTTAATGCAAGTACACTGTACATGAGAAATGAAAGTAAATGAGATGGAAAAGGTAATTGAGTCTTGAAAGAAGGGCTGATCTTATTTGAGTTCATTGTTAAAGTTAATGTAAAGTGGTATCTGCTACATGTTTTAATTAAGTCAGTTATGTGGATTAACTCTATTCAGTGTTGTTCATTTGGGTTCTGTTCATTTATCTTTTTAGATGGAAACTCGAAAGCGCCTGGCAAAAATAGTCCTGGTCTTTGTTGGCTTTTTTGCTATCTGTTGGTTCCCTAACCATGTGCTATACATGTACCGGTCCTTCAATTACAATAAGATTGACTCATCACTAGGACATATGATCATTACTTTAGTGGCCAGAGTACTCAGCTTCTGCAACTCCTGTGTCAACCCATTTGCACTGTATTTGCTCAGTGAGAGCTTTAGGAGACATTTCAACAGCCAGCTTTGCTGTGAGAGGAAATCTCATCAAGAGAGATCTACCAGTTACCTGCTTAGCTCCTCTGCCATTCGGATGACTTCTCTAAAAAGCAATGCCAGGAACACGGTGACCACCATGACTCTGCTGAATGGGCACAACCTGAAACAAGACGTGTCATTATGATTTAATCAGTGTACTACTTGATCTGGAAATTCATTTGAGCTTTTATCTTACAGCCATGTAAATAGTTTCAGGTTCTCTCACCTGTCTAACAATATGATTGATCTAAAGTATTGAATAAAGTATTTTTATTTGAGACTACCTCATGTTAAAATCTTATTACTTTCACTTAAGAAAGACATTTCTGAATGAGAAGTGGAAAATGACTTTAAAGAATGTTCCTGTACATTTGGCATGTCAGAGGTTTGGTTTGAATAGTAGTATAGCTGAACTGGTGTTACTTAAAGAAAAATATTGATTCCTGAACTATATAATTTATGCTTTTTTAATGTAGCTGATTGCTCATGGTGGTCTGAACAAATTAAGAACCAACTCCAATGTCACAGGTTCTAGATTCAGAAGGGAAATCAAAATTTGCAAGACCAGCTTATGTAAATCTGCATAGTTCTGTCAACTTTATCATGTCTAAAACAATGTGTATGTTGAAGTTAAAGTCCTTTCCAGATATGGTTAACCATCAGGAATGCTGCATTACATTTGTGTGTGTATATACATATATATATATAGTATGACTATATCAGATGTGTGTATATATATATATATAATATTTTAATCATACAAACAGATCAAAAATCTCTAGTGAAAGAATTTGATTTTTGCTTACATTTAATTAGAATTTAAAAAATTTTAAAATGACATTTTCATTGAAAATTAAGTTTGTGAAACTTACATGTTTTACAGAACTCAACATTTAAAAATATAATTCTATCATTTTGTGAGGCCTGTAACACCACTGGATTCTATATAGTGTTTATTGTATATTAAACTTCAGTTACAATTTGCTTCTGCTAAGTGCCTTCATTGACCTCACTCGCAAGGCTGGAAACAATCACCATGTTTCATGGAAATTTGAAAATAAAATTAGGCAAAATTATTGGTAAGATTTTCAAATCTGGCTCACAGTCAAGACTAGTAGGTGCTGCTGTAATATAAATAATAAACAGTAACACAAATATTGCTTGAAGACTTAGGAGCCATTGATGTGGGGTTTAAAATGTAACTACAGTAAAAGCTCTGTTATATGCAATGAGAGGGGTAGGGGGGGTGCCGGTTATCTAAAAATTCTTGTTATCTGAGAGTTATACTATCAAGTAATACAGTGCCATACTTGTAGTATAAATTTTCAAAGAATTAGTGTACAATACACTACAGTATAACATACTGTCTAGAGAAGAAAATAGCATACAAGTATTCACCAATCAAGTAGTAGTAAAGCAGCATTGGAATGAAAAGAAATCCTGAAGCAGTGATGTAGAGTACACTGAAGTTATATGTAGTACACTATTGGCAGCGCATGGCGTACACCTAGATCACTTAAAAGTACAGTACACTTACCACTACACTTATAACTAAAACTATTTACATGTACTGTACTGTACATAATTTACTGCCTCTTTGGAGATTCAGTCCCAGCGCTGGAAATTCCAGTTAGTATTTTGGTTAGTAAAGTGCCAGATAACAGAGCTTTTACTGTATCCCGTTAAGAGTCAGTAGGTGCACTACACATGCAATTAGTGAGATTCAATAAACTCCAGAGTAGTTTGCACTGGAGTCAGCTGCTCCCGGGCAAAGTATATTTATGTGTACCCAGGACTGCAGCAGTTAGAGCCAGGGCAGAGAAACCCTGGGCTAGCAGGGGACTTAGGGGGCCAACCCCAGGCTCCAGGTAGCAGTGTCAGGTGGCAGAAGGGTGGCAGGGGCTTGAGGATGTTAAAGCATGGGACTGGGTGGCAGGCAGCCCCCACACTTTAGCACCCTAGTGCCCCAGCTAGCCCTAGTCACTGTCTACATTAGCATTTTGATTAAATGAATCTACTTTGCCCTAATATTTTTTAATTAACTTTAATTTCTTACAATGAAGTAAAATGTACTTTTAGATTTAGCTATTTGTTTTAAATGACCAGAAGCCAGCTCTTAGTGTACAGTAGAGAAAATAATAACTTGCTGCTAATTAAAACCACATTTCACAGAGCAATGAACGAAGGTCTAATATGTCCCAGTTTTAATTCTGCCTCTTTGAGGATAACTATTTGACATTTAGCATCATTGTAGAACAAAAAGAAGAAAATTGTTGTGAGGACCCAAGGAACAGTCTTTTGTTCAGATACCCAGAGAAATGTAACACTACCTCTCTTTAAATTAGCAAATTTTTGCATTGCATTGCATGATGATTTGGATACTGATTTTAAGCACATGAATAGCCTTATTATGATATGATGAATCAGGACTATACACTTACATTGGAGGGAAAATACATTTACCCCATGAGAGAATGAAGAGGCAAGTTGTATCCTACTGTCACTTTGGGGTTTAACATGCTAGAACACTGCTTCTTAAACTTTTCCTTAGCATGACTCCATTTCTGGCCCCATTTCCGCAGCACGACCCCATTTCTTTTGCATGGTCCCCCACTCCCAATGCCCCCCCTCCTCCCCCACCGAGCCCTGCGACTCCATCCATTGATGTTGCAGCCCCATTTAGGGTTAGGGTGACTATCATACAGAACAGTCTGGTTGTCCTCTGTCCTCTATTGATACAAAACTGAATGCCTTTATGTCCTCTATTTTTTCTTGAAGAGAAAAATAGAGGACATAAAGGAGTCGGGTTTCATATCAACAGAGGACAGACTAGCAGAAAACATGAATGTCCTCTATGATGGCCACCCTATTTAGGGTCATGACCCACAGTCTGTGGGCCACAGTTTGGGAACTGCTGCTCTAGAGAGAGTAAGCATCAGTATAATCAGAAGACTGGCATTATATATAGAAAAGATTGCATTGAAAGCTGCACTTAATTAGCTAGAAAGGGATTGGAGTTTCAGGTAGAATGAGAGAAAGGGGGAAAAAAAGAAAGAATCTGAACCTAGTGCCTTCAATCCAAATATCATCCAGTTCCATAAATTTTAAAATTTATAGCTCAGTTGTGAGGTAGATATAGTTATACCAATCAGAGGTGTAGCAGGGCAGCTCTGCATCTGGAACAGTCATGACACATAGAGCAATGTGTGCTGCCACCATGCCAGTTTTGGTGGTACTATCAGTTGCCATTGAGGCAGTGACAATTTTTGTGCCCCGCACCTCCATGAAAGTAGAGGCTGGGGCTGTTTCCCCAGACACCTCTCTTCCCTCACCCCAGCTTAGTTACATTACTGATATCCATTATTCGAATTGATAAACTTGTCAGGCTTGGTGAAACTGTGATTCAATGGCAACATCAGAAATGCCTTTCAGACTCTAGAGTGCTTTTTTGGGAAGTATGTGATTTTGTCAATACTGGATTACTTGAATTACTGAACCAGAGGAATTCTGGCATAGAATGAATGGTCTCCACTCTTATCTAACGCAGAACAAGCAGCATATCACATAATAGTTCATATCCATTCTCCTATAACATCTGCAACTCTTTCTTCATTTTCTCCCTTTCCAGCTAGTTCCCTCTGTTGCCTTCTGTTGACATTCCTCTATTTTGTCCTTTTCTTGTCTTATTCCACTCATTATCCCAGGGTGACTTCAAGTGCTCTTACATTTTCTCTTACAACTTTTGTTCTCAATACACCCAGAATGCCAACTCCACCCCTGACTTCTCTCCATCAGTTTAGTCTCACAATCCTACTTGACCCTTTTTTTTTGCCCCATAATATGAAAGATGAGTCATCTCTGACCTTGGCCATCTTTCTCTTTGATTATCTCACCTTTGCCTCCCTGGTTTTCATCTAGGCCTGGCAGACTCCTTGCACAGCAAAGTGCCTCAGAAAGTTGTATTAATCCATACCAACACTTTGCTGGTGATTACCTGATGATACCAATGTCCCACTCTGAAAAAATATCCTGCTTTATAATAGATTACTTGCTGCTTACATTTCACTTGTGTTCAATTTCAATTTACTGTTTTAAATTGCTTTGTGTGACACAGACAGCATGAGCCTTGCTTCCTGGCAGAACTCCCCAAGCTAGTTACCTTGGCAGTTTCAATTGTGTAGAGAACAACACTGGGATAGCACATAGGTCCTTATTGACAGGGAACCAATATATCTTCAATTCATGTTTCTCAGACATCATCATCAAAGCTTGACTTGAGCAAACCAGCTGGTTTGCCTGGGCTATGCTTTTTATGTAGTTTGGTAGCATAGTGTTGATGAATTTCTTAACCTCTCTGGAGCTTTTCTAGTTATTTTCTATCACAAGATGCATTCCTCAAAACAGTTTGAATGTCTCTCTTGCTATGGCTCAATTAGCTTTTTGTATATATACAAATTATTTGTATAGTGCTATCTGCAGATGGATCTGTGTTGTAAGAATTAAAATGGTCATTATGGAACACTGTCTGTTGAGTATTCTGTTCTAAAAGTGAAGTAAAAAAAAGTGACATGAGGCTGTATTTATTGTCAGTAAAATATCTGAGGTATTACCCTGATGCCAATGTGAAAACACCTAACAAAGAGCATCTATACAATTACATTTTTCCATAGTGGAAATATTTTCTTTTCTTTTTCAGAAAGACTACTTCTTTCTGTTCTCAGTAGAGATTAGCGGTGGTTTCTTTCAATCATATTGCTTGGAACTCTTGTGAAAACCACCATTGACTCTGAGAAGTGACTGTACAGAATTAATTACTGTTCTCTCTATGGAAGATACTTTCTCTGCTACAGTGGAGCAAGTAGGTGTTACAACACCATGTGACCCCCTGTGTCACCAATGGACACACTGTAATTCTGGATCTTCTGAATTTTGCAATGTCAATATTACAGATTTTTCCAGAATAACATCAGACATCAGGCCCTCCATTTGATCTTGTGCTTCGTAGGGTTATTTGCTCTATGACAAATATCAGTGCTGGCATAATGTAAAGAGATTATAATGCTTTTCAGGTCTAACTGAGGCCAAATTATCATTTTGCAAACTCCTTGGGAATCTATTGCAAACAAAATGGAGGGTTTTGTATATCAGTATAATGGCTTATATGTTAAATTGGAGATTTGCAAAAGGAACTAATGAATGTGGATCACTTTATTTTTGGACATTTTGGAGGTAGACCTTTAGGGGTCACAAATTTCAGAAACGAGTCCTTAATGATGTCCAAAATTATATCCAAATTATTAGACACTTTCAGCATCACAGAATCATAGAATAATGGGTTGAAAGGGACTTTAAGGGTTACCTGGGATGATGTTCTATTTCTTTCCTTTCATCTAAGGGCACAGTTTTGGTAATTTATATTGAAGATCTGGTTGTCTAAGGCCCATTCTACACATTGCAGTTATTATGCTATTAGCTGGTTAATTGCACAATTAACTAAGACATGCAAAGTACCTATCATGCCATAAAAAGGCCCAACCTACTATAAACTTAGACCTCAAAATGTATACTAACTCTATAGCTCATTGTTATCTCACTTTAATTTGCTAATGTAGCAAGGTCTGCTCCTGTAGCTGGGAGCCCTGTCAGCTGACTGGTTTCCAACTTCAGGTGTGCATCATACACAGCCAGGGATTCATAGATTCATAGATGTTAGGGTCGGAAGGGACCTCAATAGATCATCGAGTCCAACCCCCTGCATAAGCAGGAAAGAGTGCTGGGTCTAGATGACCCCAGCTAGATACTCATCTAACCTCCTCTTGAAGACCCCCAGGGTAGGGGAGAGCACCACCTCCCTTGGGAGCCCGTTCCAGACCTTGGCCACTCGAACTGTGAAGAAGTTCTTCCTAATGTCCAATCTAAATCTGCTCTCTGCTAGCTTGTGGCCATTGTTTCTTGTAACCCCCGGGGGCGCCTTGGTGAATAAATACTCACCAATTCCCTTCTGTGCCCCCGTGATGAACTTAAAGGCAGCCACAAGGTTGCCTCTCAACCTTCTCTTGCGGAGGCTGAAAAGGTCCAGTTTCTCTAGTCTCTCCTCGTAGGGCTTGGTCTGCAGGCCCTTGACCATACGAGTTGCCCTTCTCTGGACCTTCTCCAGGTTATCCGCATCCTTCTTGAAGTGTGGCGCCCAGAATTGCATGCAGTACTCCAACTGCGGTCTGACCAGCGCCCTATAGAGGGGAAGTATCACCTCCCTGGACCTATTCGTCATGCATCTGCTGATGCATGATAAAGTGCCATTGGCTTTTCTGATGGCTTCGTCACACTGCCGACTCATGTTCATCTTGGAGTCCACTAGGACTCCAAGATCCCTTTCCACCTCTGTGCCACCCAGCAGGTCATTCCCTAGGCTGTAGGTGTGCTGGACATTTTTCCTCCCTAGGTGCAGCACTTTGCATTTCTCCTTGTTGAACTGCATCCTGTTGTTTTCTGCCCACTTGTCCAACCTATCCAGGTCTGCCTGCAGCTGTTCCCTGCCCTCCGGCATGTCCACATCTCCCCATAGCTTTGTGTCATCTGCAAACTTGGACAGAGTACATTTGACTCCCTCGTCCAAGTCGCTGATGAAGACATTAAAGAGTATCGGTCCAAGGACCAAGCCCTGCGGGACCCCACTGCCCACACCCTTCCAGGTCGAGACCGACCCATCCACCACGACTCTTTGGGTGCGACCCTCTAGCCAATTCGCCACCCACCGGACTGTGCAGTCATCCACATCACAGCCTCTTAGCTTGTTCACCAGTATGGGGTGGGATACCGTATCAAAGGCCTTCCTGAAGTCTAAGTATATGACATCCACCCTCCTCGTGTGTCCAGGCATTTCGTAACCTGGTCATAGAAAGAGGCTAGATTGGTCAGGCACGATCTGCCCACCACAAACCCGTGCTGGTTTCCCCTCAGCATAATTTGCCCTGCCGGGCTCTCACAAATGTGAGCCTTGATAAGTTTTTCAAAGACTTTACCAAGGATGGAGGTGAGACTGACTGGCCTATAGTTGCCTGGGTCCTCCTTCCTCCCCTTTTTGAAAATGGGGACCACGTTAGCCCTTTTCCAGTCCTCCGGGACTTGGCCCGTGCCAAGTCCCTGGCACCCATGGATGGGTGTCCATGGTGCCAGGACCCAAAGTCTCACAGTTGTGCATGCTGGGTCCTGGCAGCCATGGGGCCCTACCAGGACCCAGAATCACCTGCTGTGATCATGGACCCCTGGGGCTGCGAGATCACAGCAGATGTGCTCTCCCGGCCCTGGGAATATGTGGGGTGCCCCCAGGGCTAGAAGACTGGAGCAGATGCAGTGTGTGGAGCACCACTGTGGCCTGATCCTAGGCTCCCCATGCACCAGTAATAAGGCGAGATGGCATCTAATGTGGGATCCCACAATCGCACCTTCTGCCATACATGTGTGGCATGGAAGAAGGTGCAATTGTGTGGATCTTATTGGCTTGGGCTGAGAGATCCTATTGCACCTTTACCTGCATGTGTAGAAGATCCCTAAGTAACATTTTCAGCACTTATATCCAGGTAGAAATGTTGTTGCTGGAAGCCTAAGCCAGCATATTTAGAAAATCACATACAAACTTATGACCCAATCCTGATACCTTGCTCCAGGTGGACCCAAACCCTCAGACTGACCATGGCTTCCACCATTTGATAATAGGTAAATTTTACTGCTACACAGTGGGGACATCTATACATGCATTTGATCTTGGATCAGTTTACTCATGAGAAGACTACTCATGAGAAAATGCTCCCAGGCAGGCATTTACACATGCAGGGAAGCAAGAGCAGATTTGCTGCTAATGGCAGCAAACTGCTCCCACTTCCTGGGGCCCTGCAATGGGCCCCTGATGACACCAGGGGGGAGATCTAGGCTCCCCCTGGGTACTAGCCCAGGGAAGGGAGCACTGGGCCAGAAGACAGTTGTCTCTTGGGGGTGGGAGGAGGGGTCTGAGACTGGGGCTGGGACATTAGACCTTGCCCCTAGGGGCTGCCTGCTGCTGGGGTGGGGACAATGTCCCCCTGCCCCAGCAGCATGGAGCTCCTGGTCATGGCTCCCCAATCAGGTGCAGGGGCCTTAGAAAGAGATTCAGGGTTGGGGCAAGTCTCAGCCACCTGTCCCAATCTGTTGGATGGGGCATCACATTGGGGTGGAGGGCTGGAACCTACCCCACCCCTGCAGCTCTTTCCAAGCCCCATTCCTCAATCACCCAATTGGGGCATGGGGCTGAGACCTGTCCCTGACTAGGACAGTTCCCAGCCCCTGTTTCATGATTGTGGGGTGGAGGCCGGAGAGTCTGTTTCCTGCTCAGCTCCATAAGTGCAGAGATGGGTGGGGAGCAAGGTCCCTAGACTGTTCCCCACACAGTTCCATACTCACAGAGCTGGGTGGGGAATAGGCTCGTCAGCTCCCACCAGTGTGGAGGTCTCAGTGTCAGCTTCGTGATCACAGGGCTTGGGCTGGGAGATCCTTATCCCAAGACCACAGAGCTAGTGCTGGGAGATAAGGGACTTCCAGCCTGAGCTCTGCAACCCCATTGCTAGCACTGTGGGAAAAGGGTCTCCCAGCTCCCCGCTCCCTGACCGCTATGGCAAAGTGCGGGTTGGGAGATAAGGATTTGCTCCCAGTCAGGTTCCTACATGAGTGCTACTGTGCTGTTACTAATTGAAGGTAAACTTGCTATTTGCATTTGTAGGTAGCAAATTTACTCGCAATTAGCAAGTTTTACTGTGCAGTAAGCATGTGCAGGTGTAGAAGCATATGTTTACTGCACAGTAAACTATGCTACTGCACAGTAAAATATCTCATATAAATGTGCCCAGTGATAGCAGATAAGAGTAATGCAGGCAAGCAAAATGGTATCATTGCAAACAGGGGTTGGGGGGCAGCAGGCAGGTTGACTGCCCCAGGCACCAAAGTGAAGGGGTGCTAACAGGTGAGTCAATATATTCTCTGTTTATAAAAGACTTCATATGTCTCTCTGCCTGTCTGTCTGTCTGTAACACTTTATTCACACTCTGATTGGTTGTCTCAGCAGCCAATCAGAGTGCTCCAAGAGTGATTAGGACAGGATGTGGTGGAGGTGGCATGGCAGGGCGCCACCATGACAGCGGGGACAAAGGGGACGAAACAGTGGGGAGGGGGCAAGGCTAGCACTGCTGGCCTTGCAAACCCCCACTGGCTCTGCTCCCTGCTTGCAATGGTGGCATGGGGTGCTGGTTGAGGAGGACAGAGGGGATGGTGGGACGAGCATCCCGCCTGCCCCCTTGCTCCTTGGAGGTGGTGATGGCAGCAGAGTGAGGGGGGGGCAATGGGGTTGGGTCCGCTGTGGCAGGGAGGGGGTGGGGGAGAATGGGGTCAGGCCCACAGTGCTGGGAGGAGGACCAGGGTTGGGCCTGCTGTGCTGGGGTGAAACAGGGTAAGGCCACTGCAGCGGGGTGGGGAATGGGTTCGGGCCGGCTGCAGCGGGGGAGGAATGGGGTTGGGCCCTCCGTGGCAGGGGGCAGGGAATAGGTTTGGGCCTGCTGCACTGGGATGAGGGAATGGGATCAGGCCATGGCAGCAGCGGGGAGGGGAGACGGGTTGGGCGTGGCACACCGGGGGTGAAAGGGATCAGGCCATGGCGGCAGGGTGGAGTGGGGTGAGGATGGGGTCGGGGCTGCCGTGGCAGGGGTATGGAATGGGGTTGGGCCTGCTGCAGTGGGGAGGAATGGGGTTGTGCCTGCAGAGGCAGGGGAACAGGGGAGAAGTGGCCCTGGACTCAAACTGCCAGGGGGGAATGGGGTCGGGCCTGAAGTGACAGGGGAGGGGGGGACATAGGGTTGGGCCTGAAGTGTGGTAGGGGTAGATGAGGGCAGGGGGAGCAGAGGTGCAGGGCCAGAGGATAGGCTCTGTCTTCACTGGCTCCTGGTCATTCTTGTTTTGTTATAGTCATTTTGTTATAAATATTTTAAAAAACTTTGGCTGATGTGGCCAATAAATGCCACGTGCATGTGTGTAGCCCAGCAGCTTGGAGACCACTATCCAGCTGGTGAGTCTGTTGTGGGGGAGAAGGGATGGGGTGAGGGAAAGGGCATGGGGGGGAAGACTGAGACCTCCTAAGTGAGGAAGAAGAGGGGCTGAGACTGGGGCAGGTACTGCTCTTCTAGGCTGGGGCACGGGATGGAGCCGTGAGGAGCTCATTGGGGGGACGTGGGGAAAGATGGTGGCTCCCGCTGCTGCATGCACCCCTGGACAAGCATTGGAGGGCATGTACCCCCTGGATCTGTGCGTGCAGTGAGGATGAACTGCTGCTGTGAGCTTGCCCTGGGCGCCAAATTTCTTTGCTACGGCCTTGAAGCAAACAAAATAACCCCTACCGATCCTACTTGTCTATCAGTTTCAGTGTCTCACAGAGGGACTGTATTCCTGGCCAGTGCACAAGCGCTACCCTGTGGTTATTTTCTTGAATCCATTCATCAGCAGTTTTGGAGGTTGAGACTGCTTCCTGTGTCACCAACGGGATGGGTGAGATGGGCCAGTGGTGTGCCCTTTGCCCTTGTGGTCCAGGATTCCCTGCTGCTGCTCTGAAAATCCCTCCTTTTGTAATCTTTTTTCTCTGATGACTTTCCATTGATTGGTCTCCCTGTTGTCATCATACTGTCCACATTCTGTCCTGTCAGCATAATTCTTTGTTTCCACAAACCCATCACATGCATAATCTTAATTTGGTAATTTACTGGTGTCCTAGCTTGGTTAGACCACCAAAACTAGAAATCCCAGGGGCTTTGAAGCTGGTTGTTGTGAGCTGGTGCCAATGCTGTAGGGTCCCTTATCTTTGATATGGAACACTGTCTCTATGTTTTCAATTTCCCAGGATGCGTATGGCTGTTTGTCTGTTAGCTCTGGACACAGCATTTGCCTCAAAGGCTGAGACAGTGAAACTTTGTTACAAACAGACTTTTAGAAACTAATTAACCCTTGCCTTCCCCCTGGACCATTGTTCTAATGCAATATTCACTTTAAATATAAGTCAATTCCTAAAAACAAATCTCAAAATATCATTTTGTAGTCATCAACATGCAGGGCCTGGACATGTGCATATGTATCAGAAACAAAAGGGTAGAGGATAAGTAGGACTTGGTCATATTTTGTCCCTAATGACAACACGACCAAGGCTCTGGGAAGCCAGAGACCCAGGTTCTAAGTTTTCTTTACTGGGGTGAGGAGACAGGGGTGCTGAATCTGAGTCTCTCTAACTTCCTATTACAGCACTCAACCAGCTACACCATAGGTCAGCCAAAATCCTGCAGTCTCTCTGGTGCACCTTTTGAACCCAAGTTACTGTGCCTTACATTTGCATCAGAAAGACTAGATAGTGGACAGTGCAAGGGGGACCTTCTGCCTCGCTGAGAACAGTTCAGGAGTCACACTTTCCCAGGGGGCAAAGCACCTCATTAAGACAAAGGCTTTCTGGCTTGATCTCTTCTTCCTAGTCCAGTATATTTGCTACATACTTCCTCTTGGGGCTTACCAATGGGTTGGCTTCATAAGGAGTGCCAGAGAAGGGCTTGCATAATGTGGCCAGTGGTTAACCAACTGTGGATTTCCTGTTTGAGTGCATATTTAGTCTAAGCATGCAGAATTTTACCTGCGTGTAAGTGTCGAAGTGCAACTGACATGTGTAAAACTGGCCAATTGTAACAGATTGCCACTGCTAGTCTAGATGCAGAATGTACTGTTCTTAAACCACCCCAATGACACACCTAAACCCTTGACCTGAATGTTCTATTACTTATGACAACCATGCTATTCTTTGGGGAAGAAGTAAAGGTTTTGTATAGATTTTCTCCTTCTCCTCTTCCTATATAAAGGCATTGCAACAGTTCTCACTCTGCTTTTGGGTAAGAAAGGCTTAAGGTGACCCATTAACTATGCAAGATGGACAAGATAAGGAGGGAGTCTGGGTAAAATATGTTTGTTGAAAAGATGTTATTTTATTCACATTTACTTTCTGTTGAATCTGTGTTAATTTTTTGCTGCATTTTGGCAAGATGGCTTGCCATTTATGACCTTCTTTGGCAAAATTTGGTGTCAAATATTGCTCATCATCTTTGCTTTGTGAAGCAGAAAGAAGGAAATATCAGCAAATGTAAATGTTTTTGCTGAAGTGTTGTGAACTTTTCAGTGTTTCAGTCTCTCAAAGATAATGAACATTTTAAATTTCAAAGGTAGGAACTCAAAGAAATGTAGTGTTAAAAATGACCTCAATGGTCATCTCATTTAAATCCCTGCTCAAATATTTGCTACTCCTATATCATCGCAGATAGGTGTTTGTCCATCCTATTTTACAACAACAGTATGAAACAATAGGAATCAAACAATCTTGAAAAATCTCTCTCTCACTAAATTTTAGTGAATGAAGCAAGATGCTTTCCTCTTCCAGAAGTAAAATACGTTGCATTAACAGAGCATTTTGGCCTCCTTTGGCAAACACCTTCCTCAGAAGAGTAAATTTTATTTTTTCTCATGATGTTAATGGGCTTTGAATCCAGTGGAGTACTAAGGGTCCCCAGTGCCTGGAGTCCAATGCTGCCATTTATGCCCCCCCAGGATGATCTGAGCAGGGTGTGGGGCCAAGGCAAATCAGCCTGTGCGGAACCCTGCCTCCCGCCCCATGGCAAGTCTGGGTGGAAATTACTAGTGTGCCACACCAGCCACAGTGGGAGGGGTGATGGCCAGAATTTCCAGACAGAACAGCAGAACAAGCCCACAACCCGCCAGGCGGGTAGGGGGCCACACAGCAAATGCGGGAGGCTTTCCAGCGAGCACCCCACCCCGGTGTCCATGACCCCTTACTGCCCCCGTTGGTACACTGCTGCTTGGATCAACTCCCTTAAGTGTCAGGCCCCACACTTTTAGGACCTGAAAATTTGCTCTGTGCTACGGAACAAAGTTCATGTAACTGCTGAGCTAAAAGATGGATCACAAGAGCTACTTTTACAGCTAGTTATTTAGACCTGATTTTGATCTGACCTCAGATATAGCCAGATGTCAGTTTGTCAATTTCTGACAAATTCTCTGTGTTTCTGAACATTACTGTCAATACAGCAATTACCTTTGTAAATGTCAGTGGTCTAAAGGACTGTGTCTGTGTTTACTAACCAAGATTCCTAGAGTGATCTATTTATCTCCTCTGCTATTTTCCCATCCCTTAACAGAAACGAATATATTTGTCTATAAAACATGGGGTATCAGAAAAGTTATTAGAATAGAGAGGCAACAGTTGAAAAGGTTAATTACACTTGGATTTTTTTCTTTCTTTCACCTGGTATTGTTAGGCATCACTGTTATATATAGCAAGTTTAATAGATGTGGCATTTCTGGATTCAGTATTAGAATGTGTCATAATACAGTTATGCAAGGACTATAGCATTACTTTTGGGCAGAAAAAGCATAATCCACAGTACTAACTTGTTCATATGCATCATCATGACTCTAAAATGGAGCTATTTTACTCTAGCAGAAAGAACTGTTTAGAGGTTTATTGTTTAAAAAACAGGCACAGTTTTCAAATAGACAGTTAAGTGTTCACATTAGGACTTCACATTCTTTTATTTCTTGATTAATTTGTACTTTTCTCCCATACGGAGACAGAGCATGGTTTAAAGACTGAATTTTCAGGTGTTTTTAAAACAGCTATGGACATACGTGGCAGAAGGCTTGGGCTAATGGGATTTAGTCCCCCAAATGTGGCTCCACTGCTCCAGCAACACTGCCTTGCCCTGCCACTGCAGTACTGCACCCAGTGTCCCCTCCATACACTGGCCTTACAATGGGCCTGCGGAAGGGAGGAATGGCCTCTCACCACTCCCTGCACCTTGCCCTATACCGTCCCCCACACTCCCAGCCCCTTTAAATAATATGTTCTCCTGGCACTGCTGGCTATGGAACTGATTGACTTAATTGGCACAGGAAATGTAAACTGATATCAGGTATTACACTCACTGATTAAGAAATCTTGTCCATACTTAGTTATGTTCCTTGAAAGCTCTTGTTACCATCATTGTTAGTTGTCTCCAGAGACAGACAAACCAGAAATGCTCATACCTGGCCAAACTCCTGTTCAGCTTTAAAAGAGACTTGAAGCAACAAATTTCTTGAGGTTTAAAAATTGGATTTTACTATTCCTCACATATATTCAGGGGTGACTGGGCCCCCTGAGTCTGGGGGGCACAATTTGTGGACAAGCCCAGGGACGGGCCTGGTGGTGGGCCAAAAGCCCCATATGCACTCCTATACTTCTGTGCCATGTTTTAGTGCCCTCCCCAACACACCACCTGCCTGCATGGTAACAAAACTGCCCAGTCCCGAGTGGTATGAAGTCAGGGGCCAATCTCAGGGGGGTCATGTGCAGAGCTGCACCTGTACCACCTGTACTTAAGAAAACATATGGAAAAGGATTCAAAAACTTGGGCAGACTTCATTATTCGGTGCACAGAATGTGGCAGGTAAACATGGTGAATGAATCTTTGAACATGGTGAGTCACTTTGGTGCCTGGTATTTCTTCTTCTAAGTATGGTACAAAGGTATTCTTCGTGTCTAACCTAATGTTTTCAAGGTCAAACACTCCAATAAAGTTGTTTCCAGTGTCATTGTGACAAAAGAAAGTAGGGTTTACTTTGTTTTTGAAATATTACTTTATTTATGAAAATTTTTCCTACATGCCAGTTGAAATCTAAATGCTATATATAAACTGAAATATCAATATGGAATTAATAAGAAGTGCTATAACATATAACATGCTATTAAACAAATTAATGCAACTATTGAAATAATTTTTCTTTTAATGTTTTGGGGTGATCCAACACATTCTTTAGATTACTTGGTTTTCCTTATACAGTTTTCACCACATTTGCAGTATTCAGTAGGGGTGTGCAAAGCGGCCATTTTTTATTCAGATTTGGATTTGGCCTGATTCAGGAGCCAGGGATTTGATTTGCTGATTTGGATCACTGTCCTGATTCAATTCAGATGAATCCAAATCTGAAGATTCGATTCTTATTCAGAGAATCAGTGATTTAGCCATAGACACAGTTTTATATGTTTTTTCTACATATCTCAAGGTACCAGGTGTGGATCTTGAATGCTGAGATGGTGGGGTGGATGGAGTGTCCGAAAGGAATGCAGGGGAGAGGCCCCCGCATGCTCAGTGGCAGACCTGGAAGTGGACTGGAGCGCACAAGGGAACCCCCCCTGCACCTCCCCAGCTTCACAATCAACCACAGGGGGACCCCGAGTGCCCGCCCCAGACCCAGGAGGCACCAGTTCCTGATCCGGGGCAGGGGGGGTCCATCACAAGCTTTGGGGCAGACCCAGAAATGGACTGGAAGTGCTTCTAGTTCACTTCTGGGTCCATTGCCAAGTGTGCTGGGGTCCCCTGCACTCCTGTGGGATGTTGCATCCACCCCACCATCTCAGCATTCACAAACCCCTGCTACCTTGAGGTATGTAGAGAAAACATATAAAGCTGTGTCTATGGCCGAATCATCGAATCTCTCCAAATCAATTTGGAGGCTTCCGATTGGTGTCTTGGTACCACCAAAAGTCTTTCAGATTTAAAATACTTCTGTAGCTCTATCATCCAGGCTAAAGCACTCATGTGTCACAAAGAAGCATCTCCTGAGATGTCTGTTTCAAATAGAGAAAGAAGTGGGGGGAAGCTGTGAGATCAGTTTACTTTTGTACAGTGCAAAACAAAGCTCATCAAATGTTTTGCAATGAAGTGATAGCTGTAGGACCGTAACAAGGTATTGTTTAGCTCTGTTAACTACGTCCTCAGGAAGTGTGCTATCTTCAGCAAAACCAGAAGGAATTTCTCTGGTGATGCATTCAGTGCTGACAGTTTTGTTCCCACTTTGCTGGTGAAAATGTGAGCCTTAATAAGAACACTGTGCAAAGTTGGTCCTAGTTTCTGTCCAAGCATGTGAAGAGGAACCAATCCTACTTTATCACCTAAGCCTACTTTAATCCTAAATTCCAAAAGTCCTTCTTCAAACAGTTGTAACAGACATTGAAGAAGAAGGACAAAAACATCTGCATCATTAGGCAGCACTGACATGCCTGAAACCAGATGAAACTGAATTAAATAAACCAATGACCAGACAAGTATCTGCTTTTCCTAGAGCAGCAGACAGATGATTGCATTCCTGAATTCCATCATCTGCGATCATTATGGCCTCCATTCTGTCACTTTCTCCTGTCATCTTTCCACTTAACACTGTATTATGTATGCTACTCTTCCTTTTTCACAGAAGTATTGTTTGGCTGACACCTGTAATAACTCTTCGTTTGCTGAAGATGGCCAAGACTTTTTCATCTGAACAAGTAAAGCAGTCTCAGGACCCAGTTTCATAAAC
Organism: Alligator mississippiensis; assembly: GCF_030867095.1. Classification (NCBI taxonomy): domain Eukaryota; kingdom Metazoa; phylum Chordata; order Crocodylia; family Alligatoridae; genus Alligator; species Alligator mississippiensis. Next base: position 122,693,510 of record NC_081824.1, on the reverse strand, counting down.
TCTGTCAGTGTACTAGTCTTTTTCCTTCTAATGTCTTCTCCACATAACTGTCAAACATGATATTTACCCTCTGACAGTCCACCGCCCCACCAGTCTGAGTTCACCAGCTGTGCCTGAAAGCTATCCTCCATATGGTATCGAAAATTCTTGAAAAGTTTTCATTTTTTGTTGCTGTTCTGATGGAAATTGTAACCAGATGGCTGCAGTTGCTTCTCAAGCTCTCCTAAATGAACTGGCTTGGTTGGTTTAGTAAGAAGGCCACAATCATTAAATAACATTTTAGATGGCAGTAGATCATACTTCAGTATGTTCTTGACAGACTCTCCTTGATCCTTTGTTATGTATTGGATTTTCTTAGCTGCAGAGTAGGATTTCTTTTCTGATGCTGCAGTTGGTTATGTTTTTCTACCTGTTTATCTCCATCAGAAACAAATCCTGGACATTTTACCTTCTGAATGGTATCTGAAAGCTTCTTTGTTTTCTTAATGAAATGTTGATCTCTAAATTGCATATAAGCCTCCTTTGTGTGTTTTCTGAATGAAAGCAGTCTCTCATCTACCTCTCTTGGGGCACATTGCTTGCTTATGAAATTGTGAAGTTGCATCTGACTGGTTGTGATATATGGGTTCCCTCTACCCTCCATAAATGGAACACACAGGAAAACACATGATGCAATATTTGAGGCCAAACTCCCAGGCAACTCATGGTGAGTGGATGTCTCAGGATAACTAGTTCTGTCAGACCCTGTTAATTATTGGAATGTATTGCTGATTGCTAGAATTTCATGATAAACAATTTCCCATCCATTAACATATTTTTGTTGCCCAGTCTGCCTAAGTATACCTCTACCAGGACTTTTTGGAGATCTGTGAATAGTTTGTTTCAGTTATGTATCAGAAGAATGACCTATTCTGTTGTCAAACAACAAAATAGCCATCTAAAAATTGTTGGTACACATCTGCATGTTGTTCTTGGAGATATCTCATATTTTCAAGGTACCAAGATGCATAGTGCATGTAATGATTGCTGCCAAATTATCTAAACATAGGCAGGAGATCCTGTGCAGCTTGAAGATGTGATTCCCAATCACCTTCTTTATCGCTGGCAATCAGATTTTTGAATTCTGAACTAGCTTAATGAAATCATCCCCAAACTTGGCACATTTCAGATTTTGCCTGAAAGGAAGCACTGAAAGCCTTGTAATTTTCATATGGATCATTAATCACCAGTGAAAGGGTTTCATAGGTGCCCTGAGATGTCTTTGCATCCTTATCTGTGAGAGATGTCTTCAGTTTTCGTTCATTTTTGAGTACTGCAGAATACTCGTCTGAGGGAGTGATTTTCCAGAAGGCACCTCATTTCAGTTTTTGTATCTCTTCTGACAAGATGTGAAATCCCTTGAATGACCACACATAGCGACTACTTTTCATAACTGATTCTACAACTTTAACACCAAATATACCTCATTTCACCAAAGCATTCTGAGCACCACTCCCATGAAGGTACTTCCCAATAATGTGCATAACAACTTTAGCACAATGAAAATTTCCCATCATTGGAACAATGTCTGTAAACTCTGATGGGTTACACATTATTATATCTGCGATTATATGGAATACTCCCTCATCACAAAAGACAGGTAGAGATGTCTGATTCAGTTGAGAACAAACATTTTGAAGGTTTTTAAGGGCTGTATAAACCATTGTATAGCCTGTAACAGGTTTTGGAATTACTGGCAGGAAACCAATATGCATCAGTGGTGTTTTTGTTCTTAATAATTGTAACAGACTGCCAATGTGGGCTCACCAGATTGGCTTGAGATACTTACCCTGGGTTAGAAACAGTGCCAGTGAACTCTGAGCAACCCCAAGGGTGGAGCAGGGGAGCCCTGTCTTGTGACTCCGGGGAACAATGCAGGAAGCCTAAGAAGAGCTGGGGTGAGCTGACCCAGCAGAGGGAGCAGAGAGACCCCTCTGAAGAGCCTTGAAGGCCCTGGGAGAAGAAGGCAGTGGCACTCGGCCGTGGCTCCAGCCCTGCAGCAGAGAGGGAGCAGCAGCCAGGGCTTGGGGCAGAGCTAGCGCCCCAAGGCCCCATCACAGTGTGCTGGACATGCCAGGTGTCTGTGAGGCTAGGGGTGGCAGTTGGCCCCCCACTCCACTGCGGAGAAGAAGCAGAGGCCAGGAGTGCAGGCGGCATCCTTATCTGGAACAGGGAGCTGGGCTGGTGAGTTGAGGAAACCCCTTCCCTTCCCTGGGGAAGTGGGACAGCAGCAGGCAAGGCATTGGGATCCCAAGGAGCAGCAGAGTGCCAGGAGGAGGGTCCCCAAGAGCTCGGGGCACAGGCCAGTGCTCGGAGCGGGATTGGCAAGCCGTTAGGCATGTGGGGTGCCCAGCCAATCATCTGGAACAGAGGTTTGGAGCAATGACCCCTGGGAGCTGCCTGTACTGCTGACCCTCTGCCACTGGCTGCCCCAGATGGGACTTAGTCCTGTCCCTTATTCTGCAGCTGATTGTCATTGGATGGAGTCCCTGAGCTTTGTGCTTGGGTCATGCTGATTGCTGCAGGACCCTACTCTGTTGCTTGTTGCTTGCCTTTTTAGTTGCCACGGAGGGTCACCTTTCAGCCTCTTTGTGGGGTTGGGGTTTGCTACAGACCAGAAGAGCCTAACCTGTTGCAGTCTGTCAGTTATTGGGAAGCCTGTTGGAGCTGCTGGGAGTGACCACCTTGCTTCCTTGTGGTAGCATCTCAGCAGTGGCCAAAAGCTGCCAGTTACCCTACCTGTGGTTCTTGAGTCAAGGGTTGACTAATGCATTCTGGTTTGTTTTGTGATTCTGGTTATGCCATTTAAGTTCACTTGTAAATAACCTTTCCTATTATTCTTGTTTTGTAAATAAAGTGTAAATAGTTAAATAGTTAAGTGTTAGACCTTCTTGGGACCATGGGCTGCTCTGTGGGGAGCAGGGGCTGGCTGGAAAGTGAATTGCTGCTGGCCAGAAGACCTGCCCCACTCTCACCCCACCATCTCTGATATTGGGCAGGGGTGGCAACTATTGGGCCACCAGCCGGGTTACATAATAAGGTATGACATCCAGCCCATATAGGAGCGGGTGTGGCTGATGAGCTTTCACTTAGAATCTCATTCTTCAACAAAGAAAGAACAAACTCTGATTTTGCTTGTAGTTCAACTTTGTGTTCAAAGTTTATAAGGGGGTCATCAGCCTGGAAATCTGCAGGTAGACAAGGTTTAGTAGGTGCTCATCTGTAATCTTGAATTTTCTGGCACTACAGCTCAGCTCATTAAATGGGTTACACTTCTGGCCACATCAGCTTCAGAATTTTTTGGCTTTACTGGAACTTCACTGGGGCCGGGCTTCACCTGAAACAGAACGCTCACTGTGTCATGGGAACTGTGCATGTCACTGGTTGTTGAATGGTCTTCATGGTCAAAGTTACCTGTAGCACTGAGTGTAAAGTTTTCTTTTCTGAAATGAGCAGGTAAAGGAGTTTCCCCCATAAGCACTGCCGTGAACAGTTTTCTTCTGAGATGCTGCATTTTGTTGTAGCTTATAGACACTAATGACTTGTTCATGGCATTAATTCTTTGCTTTTGCATTTATCATATATTGCATGACCAGTCATGATCTGAAGTGGAGGGTTCTTCCCCGCAGTCATTATGAACTGAGTAGTATAGGATCTGTAACAATACTCTAGCACAGCAGTTCCCAAACACATTGTGCACCACCAATTTAAAATGATACAACCCTAAGTACCACCAGCAAATTTTTCAGTACAACCTGAAGTACCACCAGCAAACTTTTGTCATATAAAGTAAGTATAATAAATCTGTTAACATGTACCACTGACAGGTTGTCTGCGTACCATTGGTGGTACCCGTGCCACAGATTGGGAATTGCTGATCTAGCATTTAGGGTTGATTTCCTTTGATATGAAAGATTTTTAGATGTCCCCTTCTTACACTCTTCACCATCACTTTCATCACTTCTTTTCTCTGAGATGTCTTCTGACTGATCATGCTGGTGTTCCTCGGGCATCATATTGGATATTAACACTCCCTTACTTACATTGAGTAGCAGTGTGAAAATTGTGACAAGTTCATTTGGCAACTGAGTTCTTGACCAGCTGACCTCAGTTCTTCAGTCACAGAACCTATCTTTTAGTCCAAAATGTACTTTCTTAGGGGATTCCCATATGTCTTCACTGCTGTTTTAATGTTATTTACTTTTCTGATGTCCTTAATGATTTCATCTGGTGTTAGATCAGCAGAAAGCACCCTTATAGGCTCATTTTTGCATTTCAAATAACTAAAACATATCCTATCTTCATGATACTCTTGCAAATGCATCTTAACTTCATTATTCCTTATTATGTCACCACCCACCAAATCATTTACAAGATCTCTTACTTCAGAAAGTGTGAAACCATAACCATCTTTCAACATAGGCCCCACAATTTCGTTTGCTTTCTCAAAAGCTGTATCCTTAAGATAGGGTATTTTCTGGATAACAAACCGCTTAAAAGTGTTGTTGTATTTTTCAGGTACATTTCCAGGCATACTTTGTGATAAAGTACATCTGCTCCAAACACTTGGGATTCTGATTCCAGGTCTGCAACTTGAGAGAAGACATCATCCTGGAGAAGAATAGTAACTGCCAACAATTTGGAAGCCCTTTGTGTTTCACAGATGTAGAACTTATCTTTTATTTTGTTTGGCTTTGCTGGCCGCATATAACACAAAGAAGCTTTGCTGATGATTTATATGAGGATGGATGTTTGCATGTAAGAGTGGGTTCTTCATTGTGTCTCCTCTTCAGAAGAACAGCTCCTGGTAGGTTGACAGTCACTTTCTTTTTCTGAGCACAAGGTGGCCTTCTTTAGACTTTTTTCAATGGCCTGACAGATAATGTACTTGCTTAAATCAACATGATGTTCTTCCCATGACTTCCCAGGAATTGAAGTTCTCCCCAAATGATCTACCATGATCTCACTGTATTTCAAACAGACTTCAACTGAAAAACAGAAGACAAAACAGTTACTTGTGAAAACATGATGACTCAACAAAAACATTAAACCCATTAAACTACAGTTAATACAGTAAAAAAAAAAATAAACAATACACAGTTAATAAAAGAGTACACAATAAATTGAGCAGCTCAATAACTTTTATTTATTTATTTATTTATTAAAATAAGACAGTAGCAAACTCAAACATTGGAAAAACTCAATCATTATTTTGATAGAGTAATATATGTACCAAATTTTTCAATTACATGGATATGGAGCTTGGGAACCTACTTTCTTTTTTTGTTACTATGATACTAGAAATATCTTTATTGGATTCTTTGATCTTGACAACATTGGGTTAGACACCAAGATTACCTTTGTACCACACTTAAAAGAGGAGATACCAGTCACCAAAGAGTGATTGTCACCATGTTTAAAGATGGCACCCTCCCACATTCCATGCACCAAATGGTGAAGTCTACCCAAGTTTTTTTTACCCTTTCACATGTGTTTTCTTAAGTACATGTGGCTACCTTAGCAAGTTTTGACTTTTCTATGGGGGTGTATGGCAGGGACTGAGCTACTAAGGGTGGTATTACAGATTACCTTTAAACTGCCATAAAGGCACTTAAAACAGGAGTATTCATCCATTAAAGGGTGTTAACATGTGCTACATACTGTCTAAATGTTTTAAAGGGAGTGGAGGGAGTTCAGTTTTCAACTCCCTCCGGAGAGGGGGTAGGTGTATTGGGGCCCCTCGAGGTGGGGGAGGGTGGGCTCCAATTCACCCACCCCCACCTCCAGTGCTGGTTGGGGATCCCCTAGAATGAGCTCCCTCTGTTCCCTTTCCATCCTTCCATTATGAAAACTTTAGAGCCTATCAGGGAGCAGGGGCTGTTGCTAGGGGGAAATGGCTGCCCAGTCTTGGATCCAGAAGCTAGGATTATTAAGGCAACAGAACCTCCTATAGAGATCAAAGGTATAATACTAGAACAGGACAGAAGTGGAGAAATCATTACAAGACTGATGGAAATTAGTTTACTTTGAATACTCCTCAGTTGAGAGCCAAATCTTTGCAGGAGTACTGACTGTAATATCTGCAGAGGAAATAGTATAAATATTTCCCACTGTTGCTTTAGGCTTTTGAGTCAATTCATAGCTGCTTATGCCCACATTTAATCATAAATGGGCAACAGCCAATAAGGAGAACTGGAAATCAGTGGAGATCACTGGATGTGAAAAAGAAGCTAATTTGGGTTTTAGCTGTCCTACAAGGTATCTTGATTGGACCTCTAGCTGTATTATATTGAGCCACGATGCATGTCAGTACCAGGCTAATAGAGAAATGCACTTCAACCATTCGATAGTACATCAAGTTTCAGAACGTTGCGCTTGTGTAAATACATTATGTCCATATGTGATAATAAATAATTGGTTCACATATCCTGTGAAAGAGCATCACAGCAATTTTTGTGCTTGTGAAATATTCAAAATTCAGGGATGTGATTTTGTAACTGAACTGCTAGAGTTAATAGTTTTAAAATTTAAGAGAAATTTTACTATTTACCAGAAATTGGAGATAGTTCCTTTGGGAATTAATCTCCAAGTAATACAAAGATTGGTACAGCATCTTGAATTACATAGAATGTTAGAAGGAAATCAGCATAAGGCACATCATCATTGAAACAGAACATAACAATGAGAGAATTGTTAAGATTTTGAACAAGGTGGAAAAATCCAGATGCCACAGCTGGTGGGGGACAGTGTTCGCATGGTCATCATGAGCAACCAGAATCCTGAACGCGTTGCTACATCTGGTGGTAGTAATTTTTGTATGTCAGGTGATTACCTTGTTGTGTATGATAAGAACATGGTGTGTCTGGGGTAAATTGCATAGATGAATGAGGATGCTAGTGAAATGAGTGAATAGTGGAAATATATGAGTTGGTAATTGTGGACAGTTCTGTTAATGTGTTCTCTACCATTGTTTGTTATTGTTTGTTACCTGTTAAGGGAGCTACAACACCTGTGATCTACTGCAATGGGGCTTGACATAGCACTGCCCAGATGAATCTGCCAGCACTGCAACACTTGGGAGTTGAGTAATACCTGGGAGTTTATGGCTTGAGAATTCCATCATATGGTCACAAGGTGATTGTTAAGTCGCTGAGTCCCAACCATCATCGAGGAGGGAACTGTAGACCCCAGATACTGGCCTATGCTGGGTAATTATCATAACGCCATTTGTGCATGTGGGCATGACTAGAGGGGCTGAAGATTCCAGAAAATATGAAATTCTACCTCAATGATGCCATGACCAAATATATACATTAATATTTTTTGAGCATGCACAGTCCACCATAGTGATGTAAGTGCTGTGGCTGGGAAAATACGATAATGAGGCATATGGTAAGAATGGTTCTGAGTGGTCCAACTGAAGCGGACAATTGATTGATAGAGTGATGTGATTGATGATTGGATAAAAGCACGATTGACTGGCAGTGTGATGTGACCTGTATAAAGCCTGTGTGAGCCAGTACCATGGCACAGTGTGCTATGTGTTGTTGTGTGTGTGCATACATGCGCAAGTGACTAAGGTATGCATGTGATGGTGAGTGTGTGTATAACTGGGTGGGATTGTGTATGTAACTAGATTGGCATGTGTGTCTGGGATTGTGTGCTACTGGGTGTAAGAGTGGACAGTGTTTGATCTGAGGTACAGAATGCCTGTATAAGTGAAGGGTTATTGCCAGGAAGTTACTTACCTGTGGAACATTACCCACCATATCTGAGTGCATCCGCCTGGTATACCTGCCCTACCACTCATTGTGAGGGTAAAGTATCACCCCTTCCGAAATCTGAGTATACCTTAGTACCTAGTGCTAAGTACTTAGCTGGCAAAAGCAAAGAAATCCTCAGTGAGTGTGGCTAAAATAATAGGCTCTTTTTCCTCACTAGATCCTTAATGCTCTGGACTGCCATCTTTCAGCGCAATACGTTGGTGCTGTTTGATTCCCTATTGTAAATATCGTATATACTGGTTTGCCTCATAGTTTCATAGTTGGTAGGGTCGGAAGGGACCTGAGCAGATCATCAAGTCCAACCCCCTGCCATGGGCAGGAAAAAATGCTGGGGTCAAGAGACCCTGGCTAGGTGATTGCCTAGCCTCCTCATGGTTTTGATTTGTTGTTCCTGTTATTGATGTTAGTTGTGGAACTTGTTATAATACACATTTTTGACTGACCTTTATCTTGTGTCCCGTGGCTATTGGTGTATTGGCTGTCCAGGCGGGTCTAGGCTCTAGGCCAATATCCAGAGCAAAGACCCTTTTGGCCTACCAAATTAAATTAGCTGACAGGTTAAAGAGACCTAACAACCCTCTGTGTTTGTTGATGTAGAGACCCTGCCAGCTCCTTTCAAGTGAAACAATTGAGGTTTAGGTCCTTCTCAGACAGACATGACTCAAACCTTCCAGAGAGTGTCCTAACTACTGGGCTGCAGGCTGGGCTGGGTGGAGGCATCTCCTCCCTCTCACTGAAGTTGTGCCAATGTGCATATAGAAGTGCAAGATTTGTAGACTCAGCAAGAGGGAAAGCAAAAAGGAACATGTCTCTGTAGCTTAGTGGTAAGGGCACTAAGAGGGGGGAGGGTCACAGGACTTTTGATTCCTTCCCCCCAAGGCTGTTTTTGTTTTTTATTCAATAACTCTTCCAATTAAAGTATAAAAACAGGTCTGAGAGCAGGAACTTGTTAATTGGTGTGTTAATTTGCAGGGCCACTGCAAAACTTATTTTTCTGGTTTAGAATTTTGGAAGGGATTAGGATAAGGAGGAGGTGACTGGGCATGCAGAGTATTATTGGCAAGTATTCTGCAATCTTTTATGGGCAGTTTAGGTCATCAACTTTCTACTACACCCAGGAACATGAGAAGTCATACTCCAGTGTGTAGGCATCCTGCATTGCTTGCAACAGGCAATGAGCTGCTATGTTCTATCCCTAGGAACAGATGCATTTATAGTAGGCAGGTGGTGGGTGAAGCTGGGTTTCTACCTCCATGCTGCTGCTCCTCAACCTGCTGCCCAGAGACTAGGTCTGGTGTCTAGACACAAATCCTAGGTAGTCATCATCTAGCCCTGAACTGTGCCTGGGGCATCACAAGGATGTACTGCTCCTTTCTTAGTAAGCATGGTGGAGTTATCATTATACAACCTTAAGTAGCATAAGTGTTTGCCTTGGTGGCTTATATTTCAATGATTTTAAAACCACTCAGAGCCAGGGATAGGCACTTTGGAGACACTGAAATAAGTAAACGTGGTACAAAAACCCCTTAGTTCAAAAATATCAAGTCTACTTGTCAAATAATTTTGAAATCCAAAGGCACCACACTTTGTTCATCTGAGAGTGGTTATCTGCTTTCTACAATTTAGCAGCATCTCCAGCAGTGCATACGATGAGACTTTGGTTGAGTACATCTGACAGTGTGCAATATCTTCTCTGACTTGATTCCAGAGCTGTGGGCCCCTATGTTGCTGACGACAACTGACATATTAACAGGAAAAATGCCAGCATTGGAAGAGGATATTACTAACTCATTTACTGTGCACCAAGCTCTTCTGGCTATTTCTTCATGTGTAGACTCACTTTGCTTTAATTAACTCACTGGACAGAGACAGATACAACCCGCATTCATTACCATTATCATTTCCTTACATCCTTACCAAAGAAAACACCTCATCAATGCTCTGCTGTGAGACAGAGAAGTTTCAGCTGCTATTACAATTTAACATAATCTCAGAGATACTCTAAACTCCACAGGTCCAACATCCATACCCATGCACTCAGCAGTTAGCAAATGCTAGGTGTGTAACATTTGCATGTGCAATTTTAGTTCTCTTCCTTTTTGCATGGGTATTATTGGTTCAGTCTTTACTCGCATGATGGCAAACTCTTTCCTCTGTACCCCCTAAGTAAAGGATTATTCACTGCACAGTATTGATGCAGAAGGATGATGATTTAAGACTGAAAAAGCATATGTGAAGAGAGCATTTCCCAACATATGAGTTCTTCACCTTGAAACCTATTTTGTATTAAAAATGGTATTAAAATTATATATGATATTTACTGTTACATGGCAAAGTTCCTTACATAGCTTTAATCATGCGACTTAGGACTGGAAGGGTCCTGCTAGGCTATGGAAGCCAGTTCCCTGCATTTGCAGGAAATTGCTAACCTTTACCAAAAAAATTGTTAACTTTTACCAAAGTAAAATGGCTCAAGTCACTCAGACAGTGTGTGTCACAAGAAATCAGGATACATTTTCCAGTGAGAAAAACAGACTTATGTTTCATCATGCAAGTTTTAATATGAAATTTTAATTCCAAGCCAGCATATATCTAGTAATTGATCAGGAAACCCTGCTGAAGAAGCATGATTTTATAATTCAGGTACAGACTAAAGATGGCAAATAGCAAAATTATTAAAGCATGATGAGAGGCACATTTCTTGGGTGGGGAAAATAATTCATGAAGAGGAGAGAGAGACTTTATTTAGACCACCATGGGCGCATCCCTACAAGCAGGAATGTGCATTGCCTGGAGACAACTAGCAGCAGCACATACTTGTGCTGCTGCTAGCTGTCCCTGGGGAATGCCCCTGGACCCACACCCTGGCACACTAAAAGTTGCCCCAGGTGGGGTAGGGGAGACTGAGGCCAGCACCTGGGTTGGCCCCAGCAGCCTTACCTGGGATCCTGGGGGCCTCCCAGGGCTCCAGCGGTGGTGATCTAGGCATGCAGAATGTGGCCAGCAGCCAGAGAATGGATCTGGCTGGCCAGGCTCTGAATTTAGGTGGCATATGCTGTCACTATGTGTGCAACTCTGGTTTTTTTGGTGTGGGGTTTTTTTACACTGGGATCCCTTGGTGTTAACACATCATACTGCTAATTAACAGCATGGTGAATGCCTGCATGTGTGGTGCATGTTGTTTGTGGCACTGAAAACAACATGATTGCTCCTCTGAACGTGTCCCATAGGGGCAGTCATAATGTCATTGCTTGAACTTTCTCGGCTTGTCAACATGGGTAAATATGACCCATGATTTACCACTTTTTGAATAATTTTTCACTCACTAGATACACAGACCTCCCTTGAGCTGACTGTATAGCTTTTAAAAACTTTTTATATTTCAACAGTATCCTGAACTAACGTTCAAATGGGATAAAAAAAAAGATTAAAAAATGTTATTATTGTTGTCACAAGCTTTAATCAAGAATCTAAGACTATAGACCAATAACAGTTTTTGGTGAATCTTTATCTCTCTTGTTACATCCATTAGCCTTCCACAATGTTCCACTGAGTATGTGATATAATAATTTAGGGTGAGAGAGATGCTAGTGATTAGCTCTGCAATCAGATTGTGTAATTGAAGAAAATACATATACTATGACAGTATATTTTAATAGTCTTATTTCTTGTGCCCCAGAAAGGCAGAGAAACAGATGACAATCACTTTGTGTTACAACTGTGAAATACTGTGAAACAGTATTTCTTAACCCTTACTTTGGCAAAACAGATTTAATATCATAGAGTGTATCCTCCTACCAGGCATTCCTACATGATCAAACCACCATGACAGAAATTTAACTGTATATTTGTTTATATTCACACACACACACACACACATACTGCCCTTTCACTCAAGAATTCAGTGACAGAACAGTTAAGGTCTCTATAAAAGGGGATCTGACCATTTTGACTAGAGGGAGGTGGACATGATAGCCACATCAATCCTTTACATGCTGTTAACTACAAGAATGGGCATGCCTTACCCATGCTAATTAGATATATCCTTCCACCCTCCATTTCCCACCACAAGGCTTGAGTAGACCTGCAGTGCACCATTTAATTTCTCATGTTTCAGGAGCTAGGGACAGACATTAAAAAAGCTGGAGCCTCAAGTGATTCAATCTTTGCAGGTTAGTCTGACCTGCCAAGATTGAACTGATTTGTAACTGCACAGACATTCCCTCTGGACTGAGGAAATGCATGAACATGCCTGCAGTTGCTCAGGCCAGGAGCTTGGGGGGGGCGCTAGAGCTCACCCTTGGCTGCAGCAAAGTTGTGCCCGGGGGGGGGGGGGGGGGGGGGGGGGGGGAGGCATGGCCAGCCCAGGCAGTAGTCTTGGCTGAACTGGTTAGAGAGGAGTTTAATTCCCTCCTCCCTGTATCACCGGCAGAGACCCGAGCTGGATCTGCCAGGAGCTCCCCTGTCACCGCTGCAGTGGCAGAACTGGGTGCAGCCACATACCCACCAGCATAGCCCCTCAGGCAGAGGGGGCTGGGGGCTGGGGGGGGGTGGTTATTCCCACCTCTATCCCCACTGCCTTCAGGCGACTGCAGCCGGGTCTGCCCACCCTGACTACCACCGTTGCTGCTCACTCCCAGCCCTCTCCTGCCCGCTCTATTGGATGCTGGAGGGAGAGGGGCCTCTGGTGATACATGGAGGGAGCCACACCCTTGCCTGGCTCCTGGAGCAGTGAGGGGGCAGGGCCCTTAATGGGGGCAGCAGCCCCTGTCATGGTGTCAGGGAGCATGAGTCCCTTCAAGGTGGGGGGGGGGGCACGCTTTGGGTCAGGCAGATCTGTGATGGACCTTGTGGTGGCAGCACTAGGGCTTGGAGGGGGCCAGAGCCTGTTGCCGCTGCTGCTGCCATGGTCTGCAGCAGCTTTCCCCACTCCATAGCATGGCTCCCCACCAGGAAGGGGCTTACACTCTCTGACACCATGACAGGGGTTGCTGCCCCCATCATGGTCGCTTCCCCCTCACCGCTGCAGCGGCCAGGCAGCAGTAGGGCCAGACACTGGCCAGCAGGGCCCCTTAGGCACAGGCCACTGAGAAGGGTTATTCCCCTCTCTGCCCTTGAGGCACTGCAGTGGGGTCTGCCTGCCCTGGCTGCCACTGCTGCTGCTCACTCTGTGCCTGGGGCAGTAGCTCTCCCTGGGGCTAAAATTCCCAGAAAATGACAAGAAGCATGGATTTGCCAGACTGACCTGGGTACAGCTGCAGAAGCCAGCTGGATTGCTGCAGTTGGAGGGTCAAGTGGTCATGATCCATTACCACTGCACTGCTCCCATGATGCCCCTTGAAGGAGCACACATGTCAGCTGGGACTAGGAGACGGCGGCACAGTGGGCACTGCCAAAGCCTCCTGAGGAAAGAACATGTCATGGGACCCTATCAGCATGGGACCCTACCCTGTCGAGTGTCTATAGAACCAGAGTGCCCCAGCAGGGGACTCACAAGCCCATGAGTGGCATGCAGGTGCAGGGGCAGAATTTGGTCTAGAAAGTAGCCCAGCAAAGGGGCATCTTTGACTTGAGAATCCATGGGAAAAGGGTGAACTTTATAGCAACATACCCCATATGCTCAGTGAAGGAAAGTGCTTAGTGTGAGGGCACTGTTGCCCTGCCTACCACACCATCCTAGCTATTTTAGTTGAATTATCATTATGCTGCAATTTCCATAAACCTACAGGACCACAGCTAGACTTCCTGCAACCATCCTTATCATCAGGCCTCAATACAGGAGGAGAGAGCCCCCATCATCACATCTGAGCATCATCAAGATTCATCTGAAACACCCAAGCTAAAAGGGGTGGGGTGTAGGGGAGGAGGAGTCTCACAGAAGATGCGCCAGCAGAGTTACCCAGGGTTCCAGGGGAACCACTAAACATCAGATCCAGAGGTAAAATCCAACTTAACAACAAGTCACGGCAGGAAAATAGACCCTCGTGCAACATAGCTAAGGAGGCAGGGCATGCCAATTGGCTGATGCGGTCGTCATGAGCCAGTCACATCCACGTTTACCAAAATGTGTAAAATCTACCAGATTTTCTATTTTCAATTACAATGGTATAATTCTCTGGTACTAGGTAAGTTTAAAATCTGATTCATACCAATACTCACGAGGAGAGATTCAGGCGCATAATATTTTGAACACGTGGCACGGGTGTATGTGTATACCCTTGATGCAAAGACTGACTGTCTATTGAACATTTCAATATTCCCATTTCCTTCACTGAAAGAAGGATCAGGCTCTAAGATTGTGCCTGGACCTTCCAGGAACTGTACAGAGCCAGATACACAAAGGGATTTAAGTACCCAATTCTCAGTGCACATCACTGAATGAGAGTTAGGCACTTATATACCTTTGTGTATATTAGGCACTTATATCCCTTTGTGGATCCGGGTCTTATTTACTTTAATGTAAAACTGGAGTAATTCCACAGAAGAATTCATAGAAACATGAGTTTTGAAGGGATTTCCTGTATCATCTTATCCAATTTCCAAAAATGAGATGAACCCAGGCTCTCATACATGCATACAAGTTCACTATGTCACAGTTCTAGAAGTTACATAAGGCTTATGCTTGTGTATTGGAGCACAGAACTTGGCCTATGCTCTCTGTTTTCCTAGAAGAGTTTTCTGCAATGAGGAGCTGAAGTAAAACGGTGACCCTTTTAAGGCACTGAAATTTAGCATAAAATATAAATTATAAATGATTATCCTTGGCTATGCAGAGCTATAATGAACGACAAGTATAACAAAATATCTTATATAACTGACTTTGTTCAGTGTTCTTCACAAGTAAATGTATAATACAAAGGGTTCTATTCTGCTTTCTGAAAACACACATCATTCTCATGGATATTTATAGGAACTACACACGCATACAAAGAGGATAATAAAGTAGATCCTCAAAGTGTCTGTGGATTATAAACCAGACCAGATGGGAGTGAGTATTCATTGCAGTACCTCAGCAGTGATGTCAATTTCTGTATAATTAAGTTCTAATTAAATTTAACTTTTAGAGAATGCATATTCAAAAATTAAGTCCTGGGCCTTTATTTTTCAAGTTAAGATAATATTCTGATTAAATGTTTTTTTGCTATAAGTTTGCTAAAATCTATTTTTTCATCTTACTTGGCCTCTACAATTCCAATCTCCAGAATAGTTACAACCAGGATGATTCAGGCCAGGTGTTTTGTTTATAGTAAGACCCTCTAAAAATGTGATTTTTTTGTCAGGAAATATTTTGAACAAAATGGAAAAAAATCATTTAGATAAAACATTTTACAGATAACTTGAAATGAAAACAGAAAAACCCTCATTTTGCATCAATTTAAAACAAAAACACTTCTGCTTTGTCTCCAGTGAAAAGGTATCACTGGATTTTTCATTCATGTTCCAAGTTTTATTTGTCCTTCCTTTTTTCTTCTAGAAAGCCCTAGTTCACACTGTTGGGTTTTATTTCTACATCTGGGTCAGGATTTGACAGGTCTATCATGCTAATAATGCATAGCAGAATCTAGCCAAATCCTCACTGTGCCAGCTAGAGGACCAGCTTGTTAAAGGATCCACCTGTTCAGCACTAGAACAGAAAATAGTCTTTGTATTTAACTAAACCGGGTCTTGCCTCTTCTATATGGTGAAAGAAGTTAAACATCAGCACAGTGTAGTAATCTGACTGGATATGCCATAGGTCAATGCAGTTATATAAAAAAATTAGTGTATGGCAAATATAAGCATATTTTTTCATAATTCTTAACAGTACGGCACATTTTAAAAAGTGAATTCAGAGCACACAAGCATGTCAAAGCCTTTCAGTCTATTCCCAGTGGTTGGATGGCAGCAGTATTGTGAAGCTACTTTGAATGGGAAGAGCCATTTTTCTTAATGGGATAAAAGTGGCCCCTGGAACACAGCCTAGAATCAGATTCAGATCTGTAATATGCTCCCCCAATATGAAAGTCACCTCCCATTTATATTTGTTGGAGATAAGAATGTAGAATGCCTATATAAAACCAGGAGCTGACCTTAAATCACAGTAACTTTAATGTGTTCACATACCTGTCAAGGGAGCATAACATCACAACTAGGGTAAATGACAGAAGGCTTCTGTTTTTGTAGCAATTTACACACACACTGCATCTGTAAATAGCCAGACAAAGTACAAGATAGAGAACAATAAGGTTTTACACTGAAAAATAGATAGAAAAACAGATATATATTTATTATATCAATGAATTATTTATCAAACCAGTAAAGACATGACAATTGTAAAATGTACCACTAGAAGCAAAAATTATAGACAAAAACTTTAGAAAGGAAAATATTTATGTAAAAATTAATGGAAAAGAATGCTCAGATTTAAGAGTCTGAGTTTCATTCCTGTGGTTTCACTGGAGGTATATTTTTTAATCGATATTTTGGAAATCTGGGCCATGGTTATCGCAGGAATATAATTTTCTTTACTGCAATCTGTGCTGCTATGAAGATAAATCTCTCTCTTAATTATCTACTTTATCTAGTGAATTTATCATCTCTAATTAAAAAAATACAGAGCTCATTTCTTATATCATGTCATAATAAAAATTCTTCCAGAAAATTAGAAAAATAAAGAAAAGGAGAAATGTGAATTAACCAGTCAATACATTAAGGCAACCCTGTGGGTGAATGTGATTTGTTCTCCTTCTGCTGTTCCCTTCATGGGGCCATGCTAATACCATGGTTTTGGAGATGCCGGATTATATCACAGTTGAAGTTAAAAGCACTCTTTTTTTACTGGATGACCCTGCAAAATCTGTCCTTTAAAATCAATACTATTCATTTGCTTATAGGCAATATGGAGTGAGGAATGAAGACCACTGAGAAGGGCTTAAGGCTTGTGAGCAATATGCAAGTTTTAACAGACTCTACAACACTGACCTCACCTCCAAAGAGTGTATGGACCCTCAAACCAAACTATTAGAGGGAATGGAAAGTGAATTGATTCCTTCCTGGGGCAGAAAGTACAGACCCTGTAAGGCTTATTTCTTCAGTTCAGGAACTGCCAAAATAAATTGTTTAAGAATCTATGTGGATATCTGCTCAAGAAGCAGAGTTAACTGCTTTGACCTGGGAGGCTTTATGAATCTACACTCTATTTTAGGTGTGTGTCATGGCATGTTATCATCAGGGCTGGTCTAAGATGGCTACATGGCAAATAGCTGGGGCATGCTTCTAAGAGGCAGCCCCAGATTCACCATGGAGGAGGCCAAAGAAACTATATACAAAAGCCATAAAATCCTTCCATTCTTTGAGTTGGGCTTGGCAACCTAAATTGGGAGGTGGGCTCTTATATTAGTTTTCAAAGTTGCAAAATGGTTATTTCATAACAGGGCTATTATCTTGTTTCTAATCAGACAGACAAGTTCAAGGAATAAAAGTATATCTTTGGGGATTAGGACTCGGCTACAGAATAACTGCTTACAGTGTAAGGCTATTTCATTATCTTCTCTTCAAGTTCTCCTTAAAATATACTTTGCTCTGATGGCTGCAAGCATAGGAAAAAGGTTAGGCTGATAAGAGCAATGATATAACTGGTTATCAAGCTTACCAGAATTGTTGTTTTAATTTATGTTTCTTGAACATCTATTGTCTCTTGTCTTGTAGCTGGGTTTTAAGTTTTTTGGGACTGAGACCATCTTTTTGTCCTGTGTTTGTACAATACTTAACACATTAAGGTCCTGATCTATAATTAGAATTCCTATTATGGGCATATCTAGGATTTTGAAAAGGTGGTATAGATGGTACATTATCACATAAACACAACACATCTTTTTCTCCAGGTAAAAATAAACTAGAACATTTACTAATATGGTAGGGGCCTAGGCTACATTATTAAGGTTAAGACTGAAACAAAAAACAAAGATAACATTATTGGAATGTGCATTCATTTGCTATATCATCTATTATGTATTAAAAACACAAGAAACCAGGCAAAAATAATCAAAAGATATTTAGACCTTTGGTCACTAGAATTAATTATACACCTCCGTCAGATTCATAAAAAATAAATAAGTCTTCTTGAGCAGCCAATGCTCCACTGAATTTATTTCCACATCTTAATGTTTCCACAACTGAGTTAATGTTTTTAGGTAGAGTTAAAAAAAAAAGTCTGCAGGGCTCTGATATAGAAGCTACATTACTAGAAGCTAACAGACAAGAGAACTGCAGAAGAAAGAATAACTTGATTAGGGGAACATTAAGACCATTAAAAGGGAGTGAAGATCATTAACACCTGTGGAATGAGGAGTTTAGGAGTAATCAGTAGGGCTGTGTGAAGCTTCGGTCCCTGATTTGATTCGGCAGAGATATGGCCCAATTCAGCAGCTGAATCTCTGAACCCGATCTGAATCAGAGGACCCTTTAATCTCTCCAAATCAAATTCATAGATTTCATAGACATTAGGGCTGGAAGGGGCCTCAGAAGATCATTGAGTCCAGCCCCCTGTCCCAGGGGCAGGAAGTCAACAGGGGTCATAGGATCCCATACAAATGGGATAAACATACAAATTTCTCTTGAAGGTGTTCAAAGTAGGTGCTTGGACCACCTCCAGTGGCAGTTTATTCCAGACCTTGGGGGCTCGGACTGTAAAGAAGTTCTTCCTTATGTCCAGGCTGAAATGGTCCTGAAGGAGTTTGTGACCGTTTGACCCTGGGGCACTCTGGTGAACAGACGTTCCCCCAGATCCTGGTGAGCACCCCTGATAAACTTATAGGTGGCCACCAGTTCACCCCTGAGCCTGCGCTTTTCCAGGATGAAGAGTCCTATAGCTCTCAGCCTCTCATCATAAGGTCTGTTTTCCTGATCTCCGATCATGCGCGTGGCTCTCCTCTGGACTCTCTCAAGCTTCTCCACATTCTTTTTCAATTGTGGAGCCCAAAACTGGATGCAGTACTCCAGCTGTGGCCTCACCAAGGCTGAATACAAAGGGAGAATGATGTCCTGGAATTTGCTTGAGAAGCATCTATGGATGCAAGCCAGCATTTTGCTCACTTTACTAGCCGCAGCATCACATTGAAGGCTCATGTTCATCTTGTGTTCAATCATGACCCCAAAGTCCTTTTCATCCGTAGTGCTAGCCAGCGTAGCACTGCCGAGTCTATAAGCATGCTGCGGGGTTTTTTTCTCAAGGTGGAAAACCTTGCATTTTTCAGTGTTAGACACCATCAGGTTCTCATCTGCCCATTTCCTAAGCCTGTCAAGGTCAGCCTGGATCGCCCTCCTGTCCTCAGGTGTGGACGCTTTACCCCAAAGTTTGGTGTTGTCGGTAAACTTGGCCAGTCTGTTTCTGATACCAATAACCACATCATTAATGAAAATGTTGAATAGTGTTGGCCAAAGGAAAGAGCCTTGAGGGACCCCACTGGTCACAGGGCACCAAGACAATTGACTTCCACCAACCACCACCCTCTGGGTCCAACCATGGAGCCAATTCCCCAGCCACCGGATCGTGGTGAAGCCGAGGCCACAGTTGGCCAGTTTTGCTAAGAGGTCATCCTGGGATACCAGATCAAAGGCTTTTTTAAAGTCAAGATATATGACATCAGTCTCTTCTCCCTTGTCCAGGTGATAGGTCACCTGGTCGTAAAAGGAAATAAGATAGGTCAAGCAAGACCTTCCTGCAACAAACCCGTGTTGGCTATCCCTTAGGATGCTGCCATTGGCCAGTGTGTTAAGAATGGCCTCTGATAATCTTTTCTAAGATCTTCCCCAGGATAGAGGTCAGGCTGATGGGCCTGTAGTTTGCTAGATCCACTTTCCTCCCTTTCTTGAAGATAGGCACGACATTGGCCTTCTTCCAATCTTCGGGCACTTCATCAGAGCACCAGGAGTTCTTGAAGATCTGTGCCAGTGGCTGAGCTATGATGCTAGCCAGCTCCTTGAGTACCCTGCTCTGTAAACTGTCAGGCCCTGCTGATTTGAAGGTGTCCAGCCTTTCAAGGTGTTCCTTCACAAGGTCAGCATTGATGGAGGGTAAGGAATCACCCTCACCCAGGCGTTCCTGTCCTGTAATGGGCAGGGGTGCCCCTTGGGACTGGTGAAAAACCAATGCAAAGTACCCATTTAGCAAGTTGGCTTTTTTCTGGGTGTTGGTTGTCAGTTGTCCTATCTGGTTTATCATGGGTCCAATGTTGCCCTTGGTTTTCCTCCAGCTCCCCACATATCTAAAAATGGACTTTTTATTGTTTTTGATACTTGTAGCTAGTTGGCATTCAGTCACAGCCTTGGCTTTCCTAGTTCTGGACCAGTGCAGAATATTCCTCCTTGAAGGTGGATCCAGTCCGCTTATTCTGAACTCCCCTCCCCTTTGGGTCATGGTCCCTTAGGGCCTCACTGACAAGCCTCCTGAGCTTGTCAAAGTCAGTTTTTCTGAAGTCAAGGACTTCTGTATTGCTGACTGATTTGCCAGTTTTATGGTGGATGGTGAAGGTGATCAGCTTGTGGTCACTGTCACCCAGCTTACCTTTGATCGTTAGGTCACTGATTAGGTTGTCCTCCATAGCCAGTACCAGGTCAAGCAGTGCTTTACCTTTCATCAGCCCGTTGACTTCTTGCGTCAGGTAGAGTTCGTCCACGCATCAGAGAAAGCTTTGCGACCATTCGGATTTGGCTGAACACTCTTCCCACAAGATGTCAGGGTAGTTGAAGTCTCCCATGACAACCATGCACCCATGCATTCCTAGTAATCAGGTAAATTATAGTGAGCTATGAAGTCAATTGACTCCCTCACTGTTGCCTTAATAGAAATGCTGCCAGGCAGTTAAAATGTGTGGGTGTGTATGTGGGTGTGAGTGGATGGAGAGTGGGGGAGTGGCTTCAACAGCAGCACTGTACCCTCCTGGATTCTCCCTGATTACACTCATATAATACAAGTAAATAATAATGAATCCCTGCATAATTAGTCAGATGAAAAGCATAAACAGAAATAACAGCTTTTATTACAGAAGATTTAAATTAAAATAGTTATGCTCCATTTCCTTGCTTTAGGGTTCTTAAGCTCTATTAGTCATTGTTCCTTGCCTATGGTATGTTTTGGTTTGTCATGTCAATGACTATAAATAATGTTATGTTCCATTGGTTTAGTAGATTGGACTCTGGCCTTGGGTCAGAACAATGGACTGAGCTCCTACTTCACCCATGTGTTTTGGGAAGTAAATCCACATCTTTGTGCCTCTTTTTTGTTTCCCTTTGTCTGTCTGTCTTGTCTATTTAATCTTTGAATTCTTTCAGGCAAGGACCGTCTCTTATGATGTGCTCAGAAGGTAGCTACTATAATGGGATTCCAGTCTTTGTGGTGTCTTCAGATGCTATTATTAAACAAATAATATCAGTAAAAAGAATGCTGTGTTATCTGTTTCTGAATTCTGGGAATAATATTGTTACCAAATGTCCTGCTTGGAGATTCTGTTTATAGTTGCTAAGGGAATAAAAAAAAGTGGATATATTCTGTATACTTTGTGGCTGTCAGTAGCCTAATATTCATGACAATATCATAGTGAGGTTTTGTTACAGAGATGTCGTTCTTCATTTCCAAGAAAATTTTTTGTAAACTCAGACTTTCAGTCTCCTGTACTGTTAGCAAAAGCACTATTAAATTCTATAGACATTGTTTGTCTTTATTCTTTTCTGGTAGAATCTAGATCTAGAAGTATCTTTCGAGGTTATAGGCCCATTCAGGCCTATTCAGCTTTTACCATCTTTGCTAAGACTGGCAACAAATGTAGTGAATAGTTCTCTATACCCTCTGTTTATGATCTAATTTGGTGCAAACTAGAACCACAAGGAAAGAGAGAGAGAGAAAAGTGACACAAATAGGAATGTTTCAAGATGAATTAAAAGCTGCAAAATTCAAAATTTTAATACCTACTATTTGTATGTTTAGCTAAGCCCAGTATTAAACCTCTTCCCTAATGACATTTAATACCTAATACATGTAAAAAAAAAATCATCAGCTTAAATAACTGTGTATACAATGTGATATTCAGCTTCAGAAAGCAGCTGGCAACTGTACAGCTGTCCATCTTCATGCTCTTTTACATGTGTTGGTTTATCAGCAACAAATTCCAACAATGGGACTGATTAGCACCTACAGTGATAGCAGTTCTAATGATGTCTTTTCTTAGGCAGCCTGTCAGCTTCATATTTTTCTGTAGCAAAACACCAGGCTATAGCAGCCTAGCTCCATTGAAGTAGTGCTGATTGATACCATCAGAGGTTTTGCTTTCTATCTTTCACCTGTTCCCTTTTCCAGCCTTGTACCTCAGATAGGTATACTTACTCATAGTGTTCGCGGGTTTACAATATAACAATTTATTTAGCAGTCATCATCCTTTACTGTTTTGTGGCAAACAGTGCCCCAAAGATCTATTCAGGAAGAAGGGTTCTTTGTGCTTCCGTAGGGCTGTACAGATACACAGGAACACATTATTCAGGCTCTCAAGAGTCACAATTTAATTTAGTACAATCTTAATTCAGGAATCTTCCAGTCAAGTTGATTAGCAAAATGTTTGCCACTCAGGTAATGGTGTCCTTCCTATTCACTTATTACTCAGTAATTATTTTGTTATGCTCAGCATGTGAAATCACATTAACATGGAGATGATTCAAGTTTCTTTAAAGGAAGAACTGGAGCTCCATAGTCAGCCTGGCTGACAGAAATCTTATCATCCTTTTGTGAAGGGGGATAAATTGTTTGTCTGAACTTTGTTTGTGACATTGCCAGGATTCATTCAGACAAATGTGAAGAGTTTTATGTAGCAATGAGCATAGAGTTCCATAACCTATCATTCCAAAGTGGAATGACTAAATTCTCAAGCTACAAATATGGTGTCACTTTGCTAGATGGTAAACAATCTAATACAGAATGGACTTGTATTATGACTGCTTTTGGTTAAAAGGCCAGAAAGCCTATCAGAATGAGATCCAGTTAGAAGTATGCTAAAATACTAGTTTCAGTGAGGCTGAAATGGGAGTAAGTGACAAACTGGACAAAGGCTATGCTTTCATCCAATGGGAGTTTTATGAGGAAAATGTCAGGTTCTGTTACAAATGTTAGTTGTCCAAGTAATATGGGGAAGAAAGTTTACAGAAGAACTTCCTAAACCTCTCTTTCTTCACCCCTTATTGATAGAGGATATGTGTATTCACTATGAATACAAATGAAACAAGTTCTTTGTTTAATTTCATAGATAAGTAAGGTGGGAAGGGACCTCAGGAAGTAATCTCGTCCAATCCCTTGCACAAAGAAGGATTGTTCCTTCCATGAAAGACATGTTATTCATTATGTACCATACAAATGAAATCTACTAAGTGTAGTATTAAAAGTTATAATTTAAGCAGGCTCTGTAGCAGGAGACTGAAGAAGCTGGAAATTGAGAGATGGTCCCTAAGTTCAGAAGCAGTTTGTTAGACAGACTAGATAGCAGCAGAAGCTTGTGTATTGTTCTAAAGCAAAACTTGTTGTTTTAAGTTCTTCTTATTTCTGGATGCCTGTATTTATTGATACCAAACGCAAAAATGTCAAGTGCATAAAGCAGAGAAGGAGAGTGTGTGTGTGTGTGTGTGTGTGTGTGTGTGTGTGTGTTTGGATATGGTAGAATCAAACAAAATAAACACAATGGACTGGATTTTGCCCATGTAAGTGCAAGGAACAATGGTTTCATTTAAATTAGACATGGGAGCTCAGCTGAATATTTTACCAGAACAGAAATGTAGCAAATGTAATGTTGAGTCCAACAAAAATAAAAATAACTGGCTAATCAGAAAGGGAGATGCACTGCTAGGATCCAATATATGAAAACACAGTATACAAATTCCCATTCATCATGGCACTTAGGGAGGTAACACCTGTTTTAGGTCTGGCAGCTTGTGAGAAATGGAATCTAGTTGGTTGTGTGCCTGCAGTACAAAACACAATATTCACAAAACATGCACAGGATCAGGCCCCTCAAGCCCCAGGAGTGGCTGCCCAACTTTCTCTACTGGTAATCTCCAGGGTATATCATCATAAATGGTAAAAGCTGGGTTTTCGGTTCTTATGGAGTTGTGCCACTGAGATCCTGTAGGTACATCTTTGTAAAAGGGGAAAGCCAGGCAGGTACTCCTAAGGCTTAAATAGTTAAATTGAATGGAAATTCCAAGAACACACAGGACCAGGCCCTTCAAGTCCTGAGAGAACATGTTGCCCATTGTCCTGCAGCATGAATGGGAAGGGTGATGGAAATAGTGCGTTCTGCCCAATCAAGAGGATCACCTGTGTCGGGACACATTCCAGCACAGCTGATCAGCTTCATTTGGTGATTGTAACAGGAAGCCTGGAGGCTCCTGTCACTGTAAGGAAAGAGAATGGGAAGCCAGGAGACCAGCTAGTTATTAAGGAAGTGGCTGCCAGCCTGTGGTAGGGCTGGCAATTCTGTTTGAATCAATTCCTGGAGGTTTCATCACATGATGTAATGACATCAATGGCTTTATGTCATGGAAGCAAATGCACATTACTATTACATTTAAAAAACCCACTGGACAACTGTATAAATCAGATTCAACATTTAATCTTTATTTTAATGAATGCCGTATAATTTATCTCCTGGGTGACTCTCAGCAGTCTCCTGGAGATTTATGTCTAATTCATGGAGGCTCCAGGACAATTCTGAAGGGTTGGCAGTCCTAAGCTGCAGGTAGGGACTAATCCTGGGAGTGTGACTTACCCAGGGAGTAGAAGTAGAGCCGTGGAGGTCACTGAGGCAGGCTACTTAGCTAAGCCCATGTAGGAAAGTGAGCAGGTCAGCAGAGACAGGAAGGGTACACCTGGGAGAGGCTGCAGGCTCACATGACTGGATGGGCAGGGCTTAGAAGGCACATAAAGCCAGTTCTTGTGAATAGGCAGTCAGCCTGGCCCTGCAAACTGCAGTGGAAAGGGCTCCAACCAGGAAGGCTTCAGGGCATCTGGTTGACCTCTGAGCTGCTTGAGGAATGCCCGTAAAACTCTGAGGGCTTGAGGGGGATATAACCCAGAGAGGGGAAACTTTGTTACATACAGCCAGGGAGCTGGGGTTTCTGTTGGGACCCAATGTGGGGATAGTTTTCTGTTACAGCCAGAGGACTTTCTTATTTTGTTGTGGTTTATACCAGTGGTTTAGGTATGTGATTACAGGGGAGATTTGGAGGTCCTAGCCATGCCTGTGGGGCACGCAAGTGCTTTGAGCCTGGCCAGGGGTGGGACTTGAATAGCAAGAGGAGCAGAGAAAGGGTCATGGGCCTAGTGCTAAGGGTCAGGGACTCATAGCCCAGGAGGGGCAAGATCAGAGATCAGGGGCCAGGGGCCCAGCAGCCCAGACTGGCTAATTCTGGGCCGTGGGGCCCAGAGACAGAGGCAAGGGCCAGTGGCCCAAAAACACCAAGATTGATGGGGTTAAAGCTGAGAGAGCCAGACCTGAATTGGTGGGCCAGGACCACAGGTGACTGGTAGGAGGGGCACTGGGAGGGCACGTGCCCACACCGCCCCCCACCCCGAGATTGGCCCCTGACTCAGCACCACTCAGAATGGGGCCATTTTTTTGCCACACGGGACAGTGGCATGTGGGAGGGGGGGAGGGGTGGAGCACTAAGCCATGGCACAGAAGTATGGGAGTGGATATGGGGCTTTTGGCCCACCCCCTGGGCCGCCCACAAATTGTGCCCACCCAGATGCAGGAGGCACCAAACACCCCTGGCCAGGACAGCCAGAGAAAAGATGGTCTAAAGCTGAAAAGGCCAAGGCCTCTACAAGGGATAGAATGGTATTGAATAAAATCTGGGAGGCATGGGCATGGCTGTAGGGAAGAGCAGAAGCTGTGAATACTCTGTAAGGCAAGAGGTGCCTTGAGGCACGTATGAGCCAGGAGGACTCATCTGGTGAAAGAATGATGTAGATGTGTTCTAGGACCCTTAGGCAGCTTCCCTTTAATAATCTAATAATTACATCAAGGCATGGCAGGTGAGAGCGGAAGGGTGGGTACCTAGAATCAGGGCAAGGCAGTAGCTGTTTGGTCACCAGGGGGCAGCACAGTCACCCCTGGGGCCCAGTTCTGCTACACTGATGTCTATTTCTATCCATAGTCCCACTTCAGAATACACTATAGACTAGTGGCTAGAGCATTTTCGTAAGATATGGGAGATGTGGATGAATGTCCCTGATCTATATTAGAAAGTAGTGGTATTTGAATCGAGCCCCCCACACTCTGTCTGAGGCATGAAAGAAAGGACTACCCTCTTTTTTACCTCTTCCCCTGTAGCAGTCCCCTTGAATATTGGACATTTTCAGTGTTCAGGAACTCTAGGAACCTCTGGGATTATGCAGGAGTTAAACAGGGGTTTTGACATTCTAAAATTTTGACTTGTGCACCTAAAGAGGTAAGTAGTTGCATAAATCCTGTTGTGGATCTATCCCTGATTGAACATATTTTCACTCCTCTGAAGGTCGGTTGGTCAGACAATGTTATACTGACCTAGATAGTACAGAGTAAAGAATGCCTCGTATATGGGTCTGGTTCAGGGGTGGGCAATAATTTGGGCTGGAGGGCCATGTAAGAAGATTTGGTGAGCAGCTGGGGGTGGGAGGTGATAAACCAGGCTGGTGCAGCATGGGGAGAGGGTGCTGACACAGCTCAGTGTGGTGAGGGAGGGGTTCAATTGTTCCTGTTTGGTCCCAGGCTAGTCTGCCCTGCACTCACCAGCATAGGCACCTGCTAGAGTGGGTGAGTGGGACGGGTCTCCATAGAGACTGGCCTGGGATCCCTGTAGGGAGGGCATGGTTAGCTGGGCAGATGGGATGGGGCTGCAGGTGGTCAGGGAGTGGTGTCTGGGAGTGGGATGGGTGGGCAAGGCCAGTATTGTGGGGCAGTGACAGCATAGGGCCAGGGCCTGAGGCACAGCTGGGATCTCCTTCTCACGTGTCCTTGTAATGGGCAGTGGTTCTTCAGGCAGAGACATGCAGGAAGTGGATCACAGCTATGTCCTGAGCCATGCCCCATGACCCTGGCCCTGGCCACAGCCCTGGCCGCAGCCATGGCTGCAGCCACCTGACCTGCTCTTGGATGCTGCTCCTGGCCATCCACAGCCCCATCCCATCTGCCCAGATGAACACACCCTGCCTGTGGAGGTCCTGGGCCAGTCTGCATGGAGACCCTGCCCACTCTGTCCAGCACTCATGGTGGTGGGTGTGGGATGAATGGGCCAGGATGCTCAAGCAGTGGAGCTTGGTCTAGCAGCAGTGGTGAGCCTAGCAGTGGCAGCTGGAAGGAACTGCCACCACTGCAGGAACTGCTGGGCAGCAGAGTCCGGCTGATGTGCTGTAGCACCCCCACCCTTCTGCACACCTGGGGGTGGTGGGACTGGCCACAAGTGCCACAGCCCAGGGACATGGGGCCTAGCCTGGGCAGGGCTGAGGGACCCACCACAGGCTGGATAGAATACCTTGGTGCACCAGATCTGGTCTGCAGGCTGCATTTTTCCCATTCCTGGTCTAGTCAATAAACATCTCACACAGAAGTAGTAGTGCAACTTATGAACAGTGCTTTGAAAATTAGGGTCATATTCTCTTCTCTAGTTCAGCACATTTTGTTTATATAATGGAAAACAACTGACTATAGTTAGTTAGCTGAGACTTGCCTTTCCCACTGCAGTAGAAGTTTAAGCTAATTCATAGCTGATCTAGCTAACCCTTGTCGCAACTGCACCTTCGTACCCTGGTTTAAGGAGGCACAAAAGGATCATAGGTGTATTTGCTATTCCTAGTCAGTGTAGACTCTTCATGCTTGTACAGATCTCTCAGAATCTGGAAGCAAGCACCTGATGGCTCAAGACCATATTTTCCTATACTAGCAGGTATCTGAGTAGGAGAGAATCTGTTCTTTAAAGTGTTATAAACAGGTTAAATTCTCACAAATAATATGGCACAAAATACTGTCACCAGCAGTATTTTCCTTATATGTAAACTAAGAATATTATTAAAAATGACTACAACGTGGTTTTACTACAGTATAACCTCATAAATCCGGTTTTCAAAATTCTGGAATACTCAAAACTCTGGCACTTTGAACAAATACACTACATCGGGGAGTAGCAGCGACCAGTCCTAGAGCAGCAGCTGCATGTGGAGGGGCGGCATGGGGTGATGGATGCTCCCCCTTCATGTTGGGAGGGGGGGGAGTAGTGGTGGCCAGTCCCGGAGCTATTTAAAAAAATCTGGAACTTTCAAATTTCCAGCAGATGCTAGGTCTCAAGGGTGCCAGATTTATGAGGTTATACTGCATTTCTAATATTTTACAAGTTCACTGAAACTTGTGTGAGGTGTGATGTCAGTTGATCTCTGTGTACCTCTGCTGGCAATGGAAAATTACCAGGACTGGTCCCCTGCGATGGAAAGCACCAGAAGAAATTGCCGTATGTAGAGAGAGAAAGTGCTGGGTG
Organism: Alligator mississippiensis; assembly: GCF_030867095.1. Classification (NCBI taxonomy): domain Eukaryota; kingdom Metazoa; phylum Chordata; order Crocodylia; family Alligatoridae; genus Alligator; species Alligator mississippiensis. The sequence goes on along the minus strand of NC_081824.1, from coordinate 122,665,161 downwards.
CAGTAGTGATGTGTCGAGTGAAGAAGGCATATAAAAGGTTTTCCTGATGAGAGTTCTAGTGAGTTGGGCTTGGGCAGGGTGTGTGACACATGGACATCTGGAGCATGTCTGTGAGAGTCTGAGAGAAAGCCTCATGTAAGTGGAGGGCGATTGCTAGGATGGTTGAGAGTGTCAGAGAGTCGGGAGAGTTAGTTAGAGTGAGTGAGGGTGTGGTCGTTTCCATTCATTCAACACCGTGACCGGATAGTCAGAGGAAGACTCATATCCAAGTCATCATAGGAGATTGCTCGAGCTTGGTCCCAGACTCACTTTGCTATCCCCTGGTGGTACCAGCTCACAGTCCCTAAGGTGATTATCATCTCTCTTCCCTTTATTGTTCTATGTATATATGTCTTGTCTTTACCCTTGTAAACAGTAGTGTATATAGTGGTATTTAGAACAGTATTTAGTATAATAGGTTGTTTAGACAGTGTAGTAATTTTTATAGCGTGCCAGCTAGCCTTTGCTTGTGATTTTCTCATAAACCGTTAGAATCCATTCCATTGTTAATTTGAGTCTGTGGGCTTCTTGCCTAATTAGCTCGGGCATCCACACAGAGTGGGTAGGCCTCTAGTTGACAGACGCTAGAAGTCTAGCCAGGCTTATTAGTGTTGCCAGATCAAATCACTTGATTGGCTGGAAGGGCAAGCTTGAATAAATTTACCCATTGTAAAATCCTCTGTTGTTTTCCAGGCCAACATAGAAAATCAGAAAATCAGCCCAACACTTGCTAAGATGGGGTGCATTTCACAAGATGATAAAGTGCAAGCAAATGGCAATGAAAGTCAGTGTCCAGTTACAAAATATCAGTCCTTATAGTATAGTCTGTAAACAGTACATGATACATTTATATTGAGGTACCTACAGTACTGGAGACAAAATCATCCATCAACTCCTCCTATTTTCCAAATAACTGACTTTGAGGTGCTTATAATTTATTATTTCAGACTTGAAACCACTGAAAATTCAACCTCTGATCCCAAAGAGAAACATCACACCACTAAATCCCAGAGTCATTAAGTTGATGGAAGGTGCAAGGCTGAAAGGCTGGGGAAATTAAGCCATTTATTTATCTACAGAATTGGCCAGGAAAAACAAGGGATATTTCTTAACTTCCTCAATCCTATGGCCAAGAAAAGCAAGGGATATTTCTTAAAATCCTCAATCCTGACTTGGAAGGACTGCTTCCAAATTCTAGGCTAAGTATAGGCAGTCAAAAAGCCCCAGGCTGAATCAATTCAATCTTTGTAGGTTTCTCTAAATTGCATAAATTGAACTGATAATAAAGTGAACTGATGTTCACTTTTGAAACCTGAAAAGCAGCCAGACCCCTGCAGTGGCCCATACCAGTAGCAGGGGGGAAAAGGGGTAGTGCTAGAGCATGTTGGCTACTGCTGAAGGCTCCTGAATGCAGCTGAGCAGGGTTCATCTTTGATCACCTGCTCAGCACCCCATCTCAACCCCTTGGTATCCTCCCCAGTCCTTCCAGCCCAGAGCTGGTCAGATTCCCCAGGCTCAGAGCGGGTTCTGTGCCCCTGGCAGGTCCCCCAAGTCTTGCCTCTGGTGCAGAGAGAAGATTCCCCCTTCCTGGCCCTCAATATGGTTCAGTGGGCTTGGCACCATGCCAGGCTGCCAAGTACAGGCAAGGCTAGGGAGCCGAGGTTTTACTGGCTCATCTCTGTGAAAATGTGTATGTGAGGGGGAGGAGGGACAAGGGATCCCAGCTAGCTCTTTAGTAGGGCTGTGCGAGGCTTTGGACCGTGCTTCAGATCCGGAGAAGCTTCGGATGCTTCCGCGCTGGCAGCAGCACGTCTGGATCGAAGTGCTGGCTTCGTTAGGCTTTCTGAAGTGGCTTGCAGCTTCTGAACTGCTTCGGAAAAGCTTTGGAGCTGCCTCAGGGATCCGGCCATAGGGTATAATGGGGAATCAATTAAATATCTATAATTTTGTTGTTTGCTGTCTGATTTGGATGAAACTTGCAGGGGTGGTAGCCCCTGCTGATAGCATGAGGTCTGCCAAGTTTCAAGAAAATTGGTGAGGAGTTCTGGGGTAAATGGACCCCAAATTCTTGAAAGCAAAACTCATGTCACATGTATATGTTACACCCAGGGGGGCGTGAAAACTGGAGGGGTGGTAGCCCCTGGTGGGGCCACAAAGTCTGCCAAGTATCAAGAAGATAGGTATAGGGGTTTGGGGGAAACTGCACCTCAAGCTGCTAACAGGCAAAACTCATGACATGGGTGACACGGTGTGTGTTAAGGTGAAGAGGGCTGAAACCTGCAGGGGCCTGTAGGTGCAGCCCCTGCTGAAGCCACAAAATCTGCCAAGTTTGAAGAAGATCGGTGCAGGGGCTTGAGGGGGAACTGCACCTCAAGCTGCAGACAAGCAAAACCCATGACATGGGTAACACTGTGTGTGTTAAGGCACAGCAGGGTGAAAGCTGCAGGCCTGCTAGCCCCTGCTGCTGCCACGAAGCCTGCCGGCTGTCAAGGAGATAGGTGAAGGGGTTCTGGGGTCTGGGGCCCGTTACCTCTAGCTGCTGACAGGCAAAACTCATGACGTGGGTGCTTGTGCAACTGACTGCCTCTGTCTTGGGGCAGTTGATTGTCTGTATTGATTATTTCCTCTCCTTAGTCTGTGTTTTTGTAAGTGTTAATCATTGCTAATTAACTGACTACATTAGCTAGCTACTGTGTATTGAGCTGGTCCCTCAGTGAATCATGATTGATTGGTAACTAGTAACACAGTAGCTTAGCAGTTGGGCCTGCAGTAGTGTCTCCCCCCACCCCCCCCCGACAGACACAGTTGCACAAGCACCCATGTCATGAGTTTTGCCTGTCAGTAGCTAGAGGCGCAGGGCCTCAGAACCCAGAAACCCTGTACCTATCTCCTCATCAGCTGGCAGGCTTTGTGGGCTCAGTAGGGGCTACCATCACTGCAGCTTTCACCCTGCTGCGCCTTAACACAAACGGTGTCACCTATGTAATGAGTTTTGCTTGTCCGCAGCTTGGGGTGCAGTTCCCCTAAACCCCTGCACCTATCTCCTTGAAACTTGTCAGGCTTCTTGGCCTGAGCAGGGGCCATCACCCGTGCAGTTTTCACCCCCCTGTGGTGTAACACATACATGTGACATGAGTTTTGCTTTCAAGAATTTTGGGGGCAGTTTCCTCTCAACCCCTGCACCAATTTTCTTGAAACTTGGCAGACTTCATGCTCTTAGCAGAGGCTACCACCACTGCAAGTTTAATTCAAATCAGACAGCAAACAACAAAGTTATAGATATTTGATTGATTCTCTATTATACCCTATGGCCAGATCTCCAAGGTGGCTCTGAAGCTTCGGAGCCACTTCGGCCGGATCGAAGCGGGAACCTGGTCTGGAGCTCCAGATTGGATCACTGGCATCTGAAGCGGCTGGATCTGAACCCAGATTGAATAGCTGCCTACTTGCACAGGCCTACTCTTTAGGCTGTGGGGGTGCAAAAAGCCCCTCCCTGTACCTTGCAGACTCCAGCTGGGGAGGGGTCAGTGCTGGCATGGGGATGGGGGGGTTGTGTTCCCTGCCCTGCCTAGCCCCTGCAATGCAAGAGCAGCTGGCAAGGGGCTGGGCCAAGGGATCCCAGCCCAGTTTCAGGATCTGTGGAGGGTGGAGTGTGATAAGCCCCACAAAGGATTCTTTCCTTCCCTTGTACTGTGTAGACCCAGGCTAGGGGGGGCTGGGGTCTGCTCCCCTGCCCCCATCCTGCTGTCTCAGCTTTGTGAAAGCAGGTTGGTGGGGCCAACCCAACTCTGCTGGAGCAGACAGCACAGCCCAGGGCTGCAAATCATCCTGGGATGCTGGAAGACTGTGAGTTAAATTTAATTGGGAGGGGATCTGGGACAGAAGTTCCATAAGCTGGTTTGACATAAATCATTTGAGTCTGATACTACATCCATTCAGCTTTATCTTAAACTGGCTTCGGCCATTTTGGCTAGGGACAGACATTATACATTAACTGGTTTAAGTGATCATAAACTGGTTTACACCTATAACAGAACAAATGTTCAGTGCATGTAAACCGGTTTGAAAATGGCTGAAACCGGTTTGAGATAAACCTGGTTGAATGTAGTATCAGACTTAACTGATTTTGGTCAAACTGGTTTATGCAATGTCTGTCCCAGACCCCTTGTTGGTTTCAGTTAAATCAGACACCCCCCAGCATCCCAGCATGCTCTCTGGGCTGGTGGGGCTCTCTGGTCCACAGCAGGCTGGCCCCTCCTCTCTGCTCCCTGGCTGAAGCTCCAGCAGAGACTTGCAGGCACAGCAGCATCTATCTGGCTTCCTCCTGCACTCCCTCTCACTCACCACTCCCTTCTAAGTAGAGATCCCTGTTCCCTCTGCCTTAGAGACATCTCAGCATCAGCTAGTGGACCACATGCTGACTAGGTTCCATGCTGTGGTAGACAGCAGTATAGGTTTAGGGCTTTTTGGAGCTAATAAACAGCTCATCTGGTAATGTCCCTCCATTCCTTCTTTGTTTAAGAAGATCTTGAAATAATGAGAGAGGCTGTTTGTTTTCTGATGGGGTGATAAATGCTGATAAAAGAGCTGATATATTCTCTGTTATCAAGGAGAGGGGGAAGCTTTCCCTAATCATTCTGGGTCCTAGCCATGCTCCCTCAGCTCAGCTCTGTGGGAGGGAAGGGAGGGCTGTTCTAGTGCCCCCTGGATTCTAGCCTGAGCCATTGCAGGCATGTGCCTGCAAGTCTGGGATGTCTTTACAGTTACAAACTGGTTTAGCCTAGCCAGTTTAGACTAACCTGCAAAGATTGAATCAATTCAGGCTCAGGCTTTTTGAATGTCTGTCCCTAGCCTTTGAAATCAGTTTATGTGCACTTAACTTCTGTTCTGTTACAGGTTTAAACTGGTTTCTGATCACTTAAACCAATTTATGTGCCACTTCTGTTCCTAGTCCCAGTGTGATGAGTATGATTACACATAGTATTTAACAGCATGTGTTATGGTGAGGACATCTATCAATTTCTTTAAGGCAACTGAAGAGCCATGAGATGGGCCTAATGCCTATATAGATGTCTTTACTTGGATAAATGGTGTGTTCTTATTATATTTTAATTAATGCAGGGTAAATTCCATATGAACATAAAGCAGTCTGTAGCTTTCATATGAGTTATTTGGTTAAGGCCTCAGTAACTACTACTACTTCTTAAGAGTCTTTACCTTGACCTGTCAACTTGTGTGAAAGCTACAAACTGCTTTGTCTTTGCTAGGATTTTATATCATTTTAATTACTACATATTATATTTTATGTCAGAAAAAAAACACTTAGTTCCCTAGTAAATACAAGGCCCAAGACTCAACTAACTGGAGCACGAGTACCAACAAATTTCCTCATCAAATTACTTATGAACAATAATAGAAGGGATAGAAAATTAATTTTCAGTAATGTGATGCAAAATCACCAAATACCTTTGATTAAAGAATATGCAATTACAGCCAAGTAATGCTTCAGGATTATAAATGAAATATCTTCCATTTAAAGCTGAAGATGTAGGCTCATGCTGATGAATTCACAAAATGTATTAGCTTTTCAACAGCATATAAGTTTGTAATTAAATTAAAGACATGTATTTTATTTCTGTATTTCATAGTATTGACATGGGTGTTGGAACAAAGCACAGTCGACTGAGTGGATAAACTATTTTATTCCATTACTAATGTAAGTGATAGTTCATGAAACCTCATTCTTAATCATAATGTTAACCAAATTAATGGGGCACCCTATTTGAAATCCTTGTTATGAAAGCAATTGTTATATTAAAACAGAAAGTAAACAAAAGCACATACACATAAAGAGGCAGAGAGATTATAGGAAATGAAGCAGAGAAAAACATCAATCTGTACTGTGCATGTGTGTGTGTGTGTGTGTACAAGCCATTTTGCATTGCAAAGTGTGCTTTTCTATATGGTTTTAGTTAAATATGATTGTATATATATATTTTCTGCTGTGCTGTATGTACCCATGTTTTCCATAACTGAATATTTTGTTTTCTCTCCCATGCTTGGGCAAGCTGGAAAGAGACAGGAGATACAGCATGTAGGCAAATATCTGTGGCTTTACTGGAGAAGGGAGCTGAAGCTATGTGAAGGGAAAACCTGAGGTACAGGGAGAGAAAGTCTGTCTCAGGGCTTGAGATCCCTAGTCTCTTCGTCTTCTTTTTGTTTTGTTTTTGTGGGATTGGGGTGGGATTAATACCCCCATGGTATGGTATTATCCCAGATGAGATGGGTATTAATCCCTGAATGCTGGCCAGAGTTGGAACCTGGCACATTTTAGTTGCTGTTGCAACTTCTTTTGTTTTAAACCTAGCCGTTCGACTGAACCCCAGCTGTGTTTTGCTGGTAGAGCTGGGTCAGAATGAAAAGTTTGGCATGCTTTGGGCGGGGGCTGAAAGCCTGAGGCATTTTAGTTGCTGTTGCAACTTCTTTTGGTTTCAGCCTAGCTGTGTGGCTGAACCCCGGCGGTATGTTTTGCTGGCAGAGCTGGGCCAGAATTAAAAGCCTAGCAGACTTTGGGCCAGGACTGAGAGCCTGGCACATTTTGGGCCTGGCTTGGGGCCTTGCATGTGTTGTTGCTTTTGTAGTTCTTTGTATCTCAACCAAGCAGTGTTGTTTGGGGCTAGTTGCAGTTCAGGCTCTTTTGCTGTTTGGCTGGGCCTTCATTGAGTTCTTTTGCAGTTTTTTGCCCCAGCAGAGCTGGGATTGGGACTAGGGATTTTGGGGTGCAGTATGCTCAAAGCTACCATGTGGAAGTGGAGATCAGCACTCTACAGCTTCACAAGGAGCAAACAGAGGCCCCTTGCAATGCAGCAGAACCTATGCTTTCTAGCAGCTTTCTGTGATGCAGCCAACTCCGAGGAGCAGCTTGTAGGACTCTCCACTGTGTGCCATCCTCCGCAGCCCATTGCTGAAGGACAGGTATGGGGTGCAGACCCCTGGAACTACCCTTTGTGGAGCCCCAAAGTCCCAGATTGCCTGGGCATGGGTGAAGCCTCTCCGAGAAGGTACAACCTATAGACTATGCCTTGTAGTTGGTAGTGTTTTAAATTGCATTTTGTGTTTTCCTTTGTTTTCCTTGCCTTTGTTTTCTGTAATCAATCTATCCTCTGTGTTTACACCGCTTGCAAGGGGGTTTTGTGATCCCAGATTTCTGGGTGGGGGTTTTTCATAGATTCATAGACATTAGGGCTGGAAGGGACCTTGGAAGATCATTGAGTCCAGCCCCCTGTCCCAGAGGCAGGAAGTCAGCAGGGGTCATAGGGTCCCAGCAAGATAAGCATCCAAATGTCTCTTGAAGGCATTCAAAGTAGGTGCTTGAACCACCTCCGGTGGCAGTCTGTTCCAGATCTTGGGGGCTCGGACAGTAAAGAAGTTCTTCCTTATGTCCAGCCTGAAATGGTCATGGAGGAGTTTGTGACCATTCGAGCTTGTCATCCCTTGGGGTGCTTTGGTGAACAGACGTTCCCCCAAATCCTGATGAGCACCCCTGATAAACTTATAGGTGGCCACCAGATCACCTCTGAGTCGGCGCTTTTCCAGGGTAACGAGTCCCAGGGCTCTCAGCCTCTCATCATAAGGTCTGTTTTCCTGACCTCTGATCCGCATGACTTGAGCCACAGTAAAAACTTATTGGATATCCTGAAATTTGAACTTGGCCCTTCTTGCTGCTGACTAGTGCTCAGCAGAAGGGTTATCTATCTATCTATGTAGGAGGGTATATACAGTATATATCCTGTCCTCAAAGGTCCATGGCTACGTGTGTATATTATATATATGGGGTCAATCCCCTGATATATGATTCCCATATGTGTGTGTGGCCTATGAAAATTAGCACAGCTTCTTCAAAACTGAGGGGGGAATCAAGAAAATGTACAGTAACCAGGGATTTGAGCCTAGGTTTGCAATACGAGGGGAAAATATTCATGTAAACCTCCAAAATAATGAGACACTGTCAAATTCCATAAAATTATCTGATGTAAGATCTAGCCTTGAAGAACTCCAGTGATACTGGTTCATAATCCGTTGCCATTTTACACCATTGTCTAGTGTTTATTTCACTGGACAACATGATTTTTTTATTAACATTGAAGTTGAATTTTCCATGCTGCATTGTTAGATGACCGTTATATATATTCTCCTCTGACCTAATGAGTAACAGTTCTTGTGCTGTCGCTGACATCCATTTATGTATTTTTGTGAGTTTTGCCTTCCTTCCACTGCTCTCTATATTGAATGTCATGTGAAGATGGAGAACTGTCAGTGTAAATCCACTTGACTACCTAAAAACATTCCCATTTTGTACTGAAATGAAAATATTCCCTTTTAGATTATTTTTGGTTAGTCTCCAGAATCACAGACTTTAAAACACTGGATTAGATTTATATTATTTTCTTCCATTTAACTGAAACAAGATTACTTAGCTACTATTATTCATGCAGACGGATTCTAAAGTGCGATACAAAATTATTTTCTAAGGCCTTATTGTACCCATCACTGAAGTGCACACAGGAGTGGAGTAAGCAATTAAAAATTTTTATGCATACTACAACTCAGTTAACCCATCCAACAGCTCTCCCAAGGCTGAACCACCATTATGCAGAAAAGATTTCATGCTAGAAACTTCTGGGAATGTGGTAATAAATGTACCATATCTTTCCTAAGTTCCTAATTTCAAGGAGTTTGACTCATTTCATCTCTGAATTATCTATGTCCTACATGAGTTTGGCATTCCCCTGCTATAACTGTTGAAAATTACTTACCTCAGAAATACAGACTTCTACACCTGAAGTTATAGAAAGATTTATTTATGAAGACATTTATGAAGGCATTTCAGAGGGTAATTTTAATTTACCAAAGGAATCATTGTTTTGTACATCCCTCATTTTGGGGATTTGTCATGTATTGTATCTTGCTTGTGGGTCTTGGAAGGTTTGACAAGTGCTGTCAGGTTCCAGAAAGTAAAAACAAAAATTGCCTCCATGAAACATTGCCCAATATGGTGTGATGGAGGTTATAGGCATGCGCCATGTACACCATATGAATAGTCCTTCTTTGGCTACAGTGGGCACATCTAAACAAGATGTTTACTGCACAGTAGACTAGTTAGCTAGACAATCCCATTGTGCATAAAACGGGGAAAGGGTCTAAGAAGCCTTCTTGGCTGAACAGGGAAGTTCAGGAAAGCCGAAGGGCAAAGAAAGAGGTATGCAGCCTGTGGAAATAGGGGGTAGCTACTAAGGAGGAGCATACCTTCCTGGCTTGCACTTGCAGGGAATCAGTAAGGCCAAAGCAGGATTAGAACTTAGGCTGGCAACAAAAATTAAGGACAACAAAAAGTCCTTCTTCAGGTATATAGGGAGCAAAAGGAAGGCTCAGGGTAGCATAGGACCCCTACAAGACAAACTAGGGCAATTGGTGACAGACATGGGAGACAAAGCTGAGCTCTTCAATGAGTTCTTTGCATCTGTATTCCTAGACACAGACCAAGACAAATCTCCTAATTGGATCATAGATAGACACAGGGGGGACACCAGTCCATGAACTGTTAGCATAGACTAGTGAAGGGGCACTTGGTGGGGTTGGATGTGTTCAAATCAGCAGGCCTGGATGAACTTCATCCAAGGGTGGTGAAGGAATTGGCCAGTGTCATAGCAGAGCCGCTGGCACGGCTGTTTGAGCACTCATGGTGCTCCGGTCAGATCCCAGAGGATGGGAAAAGGGCCAATGTGGTCCTTATTTTCAAGAAGGGAAGGAGGGAGGAACTGGGAAACTATAGACCAGTTAGTCTCACCTCTGTCCTTGGGAAAACTCTGGAAAAAATCATTAAGGATCACATTTTTGGGAGCCCAGTAGGGGAAATAATGCTGAAAAGAAATCAGCACGGATTCATTGCAGGTAGATCCTGCTTGACTAACCTTGTTTCTTTTTATGACTAGGTCACCAAATGCTTAGACACAGGAGTCAAGGTATATGTCATCTACCTAGACTTCAAGAAGGCCTTTGATATCTCATTCTGTTCTCATAAATAAACTGACAGGCTGTGATGTAGAGAATTACATGGTCAAGTGGGTGGACAATTGGGTTAGGGTCACACCCAGAGAGTGGGGGTGGACGGGTTGATATTGACCAGGAAAGATGTGGGTAGTGGAGTCCTGCAAGGCTTGGTCCTTGGACCTATGCTATTCAATGTTTTCATCAGTGACTTGGATGAGGGTGTGGAGAGCACCCTGTCCAAGTTTGCATATGATACCAAATTATGGGGCAGAGTTAACACACCAGAGGGTAGAGAATGGATCCAGGTGGATCTGGACAGGTTGGAAAAATGGGCAGAATGAAATAGGATGCAGTTCAACAAAGTCAAGTACAAAGTGCTGCACCTGGGAAAAAAACCATCAACACACTTACAGGCTGGGGGATAACCTCAGCAATACAGCAGTGGAAAGGGATCTTGGAGTCATAGTTGACTCCAAGATGAACGTGAGTCATCAGTGTGACAAAGTGATCAACAAGGCTAACTGTACTTTATCATGCATTAGCAGATGCATGATGAACAGGTCCAGGGAGGTGATGCTTTCCCTCTATGCGGCACTGGTCAGGCCACAGTTGGAGTACTGAATCCATTTTTGGGTACCGCACTTCAAGAGGGATGCGGAGAATCTTGAGAGGTTTCAGAGGAGGGTCACTTGTATAGCCAGAGGCCTGCAGGCAAGCCCTATGAGGAGAGACTGAGGGACCTAGATCTCTTCAGCCTTTCCAAGAGAAGGATGAAAGGTGATCTTGTGGCTGCCTATAAATTCATCAGGGGAGGGCAGCAGGGAATAGGAGATGCTCTATTTACTAGGGTACCCCCTGGAGTGACTAGGAACAATGGCCACAAATTGACAGGGAGCAGATTTATGTTTGACATTAGAAAGAACTTCTTCACAGTAAGGGTTGCCAGAATCTGGAATGGGCTTCCCAGGGAGGTGGTGCTCTCTCCTAACCTGAGCTTACCTGTAACATCTTGCCAAGGGATGAGGTGGATTCTCACTTCAACTTTTGGATGTCTTCCCCAAAATACGTGTTTTAGGCATAAGCTGCAGAACAGGGTGGGCCACCCGGGCCATGGCCTGACCAGCTTTTAGCACGTTAATTTATATAACCCACAAATTCACAATTGTCATTCCAGTTAAAAATGTATAGCAATTTTTTTAATTGCATAGCTAGCTAAATTAATGTGCTAAAAGTTAGTTGGGCCATGGCCCGGGTGGCCCACCCCATTCCGTGGCCTATGGTGTTAGACCAGGGCTCCCCAACTGGTGGCCCATGGGCTACATGGCCCCTGAGGATTTAAACTGCAGCTTCTTGGTTCTTGGTATAGGCACTGCTCCTTGTTTGCTCTCTTGCTGCTGCCACCAGGGTCCTGGGACTCTCCCTCCCTCCTCCAGCTTCAACTGCCTGTCCCTACCCTTGGGGGTTTGCTGGAACAGTGCAGCTCATGAGGCTGAAGGAGCCCCTGACCACAGTGCCATAGCAAGGAAGTTTGGTGTCTGGGGCAAACCCACAATGGCATCCTGCCCTCGCCCTGTACACAGATCTGAGGGGCACATGCCTGGGAGTACACGCAGTGGTGAGAGCCACTCTTCCCTCATCCCACTGCTCCCCTCAAATGAGTGTCTTGCAGCTCCATCCCACACCCTGCCCTGGCTGGGCAGTGCCTGTTGGTGCCTTTTTGCTTCAGCACCTGTGGCAGTAGCTCTTCTCACCTGCACCTTGCTACAACACTGCATGACCAGAGGGTTCAGGGGATCCAGGGCCACCATGCAGAATTTGTGTTGGTGTGGTACAGCATCAGTTGCTTTTCATGGGGGAGGAGGGAGACATGGCAAAAGGGCACTATGCATTGTGTCCTTGTAGATGGGGAGCCTGCATGGTGCACATGTCTGTGCACTGGGGCCATGGGGTGCACTGGGAGCTTGCATGGTATGTTGGGGGCTGTGTAGTGTAGAAGCGGGGCTTGTGTGGCACACTGGGTGTCATGTGGGTGCAGTGGCAGGAGGCTCCCGTAGTACATCAGGGGACTATGCAGTACAGTGGTGGTGGGATGGGCTCAGGCATGTTATGTGCTGTGCAGTTCAGTGTGAGGAGCATCTCATGTGGTTCATTGGGGGGAGGCATGTAATATAGCAGTAGGATAGTGTAGTGTGGCATGTGTCCCATGTGACATGCAGCTCATGGCCCTGGTCACAAGTATAGGCCTGTGTAGCCTGCACAGTGTGGGGCTGGGGAAGCCTATAGCCCCCACCCCTTAAAAGCTGTATATCCCTCTTTTAGACAACCATAATATATAAACTAAGATGCTGAATTTGTTGGACAACTTTCTGTGCCAGGGAGTCAGAAGGATGATCATAAAGATCATAAAGGGAAGACCTTTGAGAAAATTATCAAGGAGCACATCTTCAAGGGCCCAGCAGTGGAGGTAATGCTCAGGGACAACCAACATGGGTTCATTAAGGTCAGGTCCTGCCTAACTTGCTTTCTTTTTATGAGCAGGTCACAAAGTCCCTGGATGAGGGTGTTGGGGAGGATGTCGTCTTCCTGGACTCTAAGAAGGCCTTTGACATAGTTTCCCGCCACATTCTCTTAAAAAAAACTTGGTGACTGCAGCATTGATGCCTACACAGTCAGAAGGGGGGGTGGCAAATTGGCTAAATGGTTACACCCAGAGAGTGGTGGTGGATAGGTCATTTTCGACCTGGAGGGATGTGGGCAGTGGAGCCCCCCAGGGCTTGATCCTGGGGCCTGTACTGTTCAATATCTTTATCAGCGATCTGGATGTGGGTGTGCAATGCATGCTGTCCAAATTCACTGATGACACCAAGTTGTGGGGCGAGGTGGGTATGCTGGAGGGGAGGGACAAAATCCAGCTAGTCTAGACAGGTTACAGAGGTGGGTGGATGAGAATAGGATGGAATTCACTGCAGACAAGTGCAAGGTGCTGCTTCTAGGCAGAAAGAACCAGCAACACACCTGTAGGCTGGGTAACACCCTTCTTGTCAACATGGTGGCAGAAAGGGTTCTTGGAGTCATTGTTGACTCCAGGATGAACATGAGCCTCCAATGCGAGGAAGTGGCCAGTAAGGCTAACTGCAACTTGTTGTTCATCTACAGATGCATCACAAGCAGGTCCAGGGAGGTGATCCTTCCCCTCTATGCAGCATCGGTCAGGCCACAGTTAGAGTACTGTGTCCAGTTCTGGGTGCCGCAGTTCAAGAGGGATGTGGCTAGCATTGAGAGGGTCCAAAGGAGGGCCACTTGCATGGTCAAGGGGCAACGGGGCAGGCCCTATGAAGAGAGGCTGAAGGGCCTGAACCTATTCTGCCTCCAGAAGAGGAGGCTGAGAGGGGATCTGGTGGCCATTTACAAACTCACCAGGGCGGACCAGTGGGAATTTGGGGAGGCTCTGTTCCCCTGGGCACCACCTGGGGTTACTAGGCATAACGGCCACAATTTTCTAGAAAGAAGGTTTAGGCTGGACATCAGGAGACAATACTTTATAGTTAAGGCTGCCAGGCGCTGGAATGGGCTCCCAAGTGAGGTGGTACTCTCTCCTACTTCAGGGGTCTTCAAGAGGAGGTTGGACAGATATTTGGCTGGGGTAATATGACCCCAGTACCCATTCCTGCCCAGGGCACGGGGTCGGACCTGATGAGTTTAGGTCCCTTCTGACCCTAAGTACTATGATACTATGAAGGTCTTTTTTGGCCCAAAAACTTTTGAATGATGTATCAAGGAATGTGACTTAGACACCAGAGGATATTAGGCCGGTTCTGTTTTTCCCCACTGCATTTAACATGACACTTCTTTCTCTGGTGATCGATTATTAGGGACCTACTGAAATCATGATTGCACAATTTTTATGGAAACTATGAATTTGGGCAGGCTTCACAAAAAATTGCTGGCTTAATAACATGTAGGTTAGTGGCATTCCTGGACTTAATCAGGGTAACTAAGCTGTGGTTTCAGCTGTGTGACAATGTTCATGGACAGGCAGGACTGCCAGGACCCCTTGGCCAATCAGAGCCATGGGGAGCTCCTCATGCTCAGCTCAAGAAAATGGGAGCCAGTCCTGGGATCTGCCCATGACATTGGCTGACCACCTCCTTGAGTTCGGTAGAACCTAATCATAATGATCCCCTTTGGCCTAAAAACAGGCAAATGATCCTGCTTTAAGCATAGCTAATTATGTGACAAGAATGTTTTACTTACCGCAATCCCTTTAGTCCAGGTACCAATTTCTATTCTCTTTCCTTAATCTTTTGCAGGTTTCTGAAGAATTATGATTATTTTTAGATACAAAACTTCTTTGATTAATAAGGTGGAGTTGTTACAATAGAAAATTATAAGCAACACCTACCACCAATTCAGACCGCAGGTCTGATTGCTTGATCACGTTTTTAATTACATTAATCACTGAAGTTCTACTGCATTTGCAATGAACAATATTATCCTAACTTGTCTGCACAGGTAATTGCTGGATTGTGGTTCTGCCCTTCTAAAGTAGGCCCCCCTCTTCCATCAGGCTCAGGTGACTGACACTTACGATGAGTTCAGCTAATGAGTAGACATTCTTTCATATGCTATCTGATTTAAGAATTGTTCTCAGGTACAAACATTCTTAACAATGTTTTCTAGTGCTACCATGATTATAGATAGTTTTGGTTTTAAATCAGGTGATGGAGGCTGTGTGTGTGAATCGTGATTTGGTGTTTGGTGTAGTTGATTTTCTTGTAAATCACTCTGGTTTGAAATTTGAAAAAATGTAATGTTTCAATGGATTAGAGAGGGTTTGAATTAATAGGGGGGGGTCTCACAAAGTATGGCAAATAATGGACATAACATTTAAAAACATTTTAGGATACACCCAAGTCTCAAATTGGCCATTGTATCTCTGTTCTTAAGCCTTTCTACCTTTCTTCTGCCTTTTTATTTTTCTGTACCTTCTTTCCTTTAGGTTTTCAGTTTTCCCTACCTTGTTTCCTTGTCCTTCTATAACTTTTTCTTACACAGATCTTGCATAACAGATCTTACGCAGATCTGACAGATTACACACATCTCACATGAAGTCTCTAAAGATCCCACACAAATCTCAAACAAAGATCTCCACAAATTCCACAAAAAAAATCTCTCTCTGGTCTGGTCAGCAATGATCTTTCATATACTTAGATCACTCCACCTAAGCTGACCAATCACATAATTCACTTAACTGTCAGTCATGTGTCAATCATACTAGTTGATACTTCTTTTACCAATTGGCCAATCTTGGCTCCATCCTGAAGTGATTGAAGGTAACACACACCTGCCAATCATATGCATTTTCCTGCCACTCCTGACAGCACAACCACTCATGCTCACAACTGGCAAATTGGGCCAGCAGGTCAGAAGTTCATATCTTTTGGAGTCTTCCAGAAGATACAATAAATGCCATATCTTGCAGTTAACATTACAACATAAGTTAACCCCATAAACGCTGGAAAAAATATTTCTTCTCCAACACAGGAAGTGGGGTTTTCTTCTGTTTGAACAGTGCCTAGTACAATGGAGTTGTCAGTTTTTCAGTGCTACAGAAATACAAATAATGTCATAGTTTCATAGTTGTTAGGGGCTGGAAGGGACCTTACAGATCATCAGGTCTGCACCTGGGCAGGAAAGACTGCTGGGATCAGATGACCCCAGCAAGATGGGTGTCAGGATGCTTTTTGGAGATTGCCAGGGTGGGTGACTGCACTACATCTGGGCGGAGCTTGTTCCAAACCTTTGGCACTCAATTCGTAAAAAAGCTTTTCCTTATGGCTAGCCTGAAGCAATCCTCAATCAGTTTGTGAACATTATTTCTTGTCCTCCCTTGGGTGGTCTTGATGAACAGATGGTCCCCTAGGCCCTGATGTATGCCCTTGATATACTTATAAGCTACCAACAAGTCCCCTCTGAGTCTTCTCTTCTCCAGACTGAACAGACCCAAGTCTTTCAGCCTCTCCTTGCATGACCTGGTCTCTAGGACTCTAATCATGTGCATGGACCTCCTTTGGACTCTCTCAAGCTTCTCTACATCCTTCCTGAAGTGTGGCGCCCAAAACTGGACACAGAACTCCAGCTGTGCTCTTACTAAGGCCGATTAGAGAGGGAGGATGGCATCCTTAGCCTTGCTTGAAATGCTTTGGTAGATGCATGCCAGTGTGTGATTAGCTCTGCCAGCTACGGCATCGCAATGGGGGCTCATGTTCATTTTGTTGTCTATCACTACACCCAGGTTTCATTCAGATATTGTGCTAGCAGGTGTAGCGTTGCTGAGCCCATAAGTGTGTTGTGGATTATTTCTGCCCAGATGGAGCACTTTACATTTCTCCTTATTAAATGACATCAGGTTGAGGTCCACCTACCTCGCAAACCTGTCCAGGTCAGCCTGTATTGCCAACCTGTCTCTGAGTATGACCACACTCCCCCATAGTTTGGTGTTGTCAGCGAACTTTGCTAATTCGCTTTTAATACCCAAATCCAAATAATTGATGAGCATGTTGAAAAGCACTGGTCTGAGTACTGAACCTTGAGGGATGCCACTAGTCACCCTCTGCCATGATGACTCAGTTTCATCAATCAATACTCTTTGGGTCTTACCATGGAGCCAGTTACCTAGCTACTGGACTGTAAAGTAGTCGACGCCACATTTTCCCAATTTTTTCATGAGCACTTCATGAGAGACCAGGTAAAAGGCCTTTTTGAAGTACAGGTATATGACACCCTCATTTCCCCCATCCAGGTGGTGAGTAACCTAATCACAGAAGGAAATTAGGTTGATCTGTCATGACCTGCCCGTAACAAAGTTATGTTGGCTATCCTTCAGAATACTTCCTTCTGCTAGCCTGTCTGTAATGGATTTTTTGATAATTTTCTCCAGGATTTTACCAGGGATTGAGGTCAAACTGATTGGCCTGTGTGGCGGGCCAGTAGAGGGTGGTCCTGCATTGAGCCACCCACCTCACTGCGCCCGACCACCTTCCAGGCTCCAAGTGCCTCCCTGGGGGTGCCTCACATCTGACCGACCCCCTAATGGTCTCCCTTAGTCAGCTGAACCAAGGGGACCCCAAAGCATAATCTAGACCCACACCCAATAAATCTCCCATGCTAGGTACAAAGGAGAACTTTATTGGTTACAAGGAGTAGCGTTGCAATAGGGTACAGGGTAGAGCAATATCAGAGAAATCTCATAGAGCAAACTGGCATGGCTGGGTAGCCTTTGATCATGCATCTGAGTTACTGCTAGCTATATATCTAGTTAGATCTCAGGTAGTTTACTCATAAGTATCATCCAGAGGCAGGTGGAGATTCCCTCTGGAGGCAGGAAGTTCCTTGATCATGAGTTTTGAGAGAGAGAGCAAGTTTCAGATGGTCCAGCTCTTCTCTCTCTCTCTGAGTCTTCCTCATCGCTGCTGCCCCCTCTTCCTGGCCAGTCCTTAACTTATATAGCCCTTATGACCTCATTTACCTGGTCCAATGGAGGCCAGCACCTGTTGGCTGTCAGCCAACCAATTTGAAATGCATCTCTAGTTGCTGGGCAGACTGGCAGTTCCTAGCTCCCCAGGGAGTCCAAGCCCCTCACCCAGGTATGTGATGCCAGTCACATAGGCAGAGGGAGCAGGTTTCCCCCCTCCCTCAGGAATGTATCCAGCTCAGGTTACATAAAGAGATAGGGTAAGGTGTGTACCCTCTGCTGGGCCCATACTAACCAAATTGTCACAGAGCAGAGTTTTGGGGGAGAAACAGAGGTGGCCTTCTGCCACAGCCTGTAATTTCCTGTGTCCTCCTTTCTCCCTTTCTTAAATATAGGCATCATATTGGCCTTCTTCCAATCTTCTAGGACCTCTCCTGAGTGCCATGAGTTTTCAATAACTTTGCCATTGGTCACGCTATAACACTGGCTAGTTCTCTTAACATCCTTGGGTGTAGTTCATCTGGTCCTGCTGACTTGTAGATATTTAGCCTTTGTACGTGCTCCCCCACAAGATCTATGCCAACCATGGGGGGGGGGGGGCAGTCACCCCCATCATGATCATTCTGTATCCTGTCAAGCAGGCTAAGACCCTTGGACTGGTGGAATACTGATGTGAAGTATTTATTCAGGAGTTCAGTTTTGTTCTGTGTGTCTGTTATCAGGTATCTCATTTCATTAATCAGGGGCCCTATGCTTCCCTTATTTTTTGTCCAACTTCCTACATGTCTAAAGAAGGACTTTTTGATGTCCGTGATTCTGGCCGCCAATCTGTATTCGCTTTGTGCTTTTGCTGTCCTGATCTGCTCCCTACAGTCGCAGGCTGTTGCTGAGTACTCCTCTTTGGTAGTTATTCCTGACTTCCGTCCTTTGTAGGCTTCTTGTTTTAATTTCAGGAGGTCCGTGACTTCTCTGTTGACCCAAGGGGGTCTTCCAGCCCTTTTGTTGCCTTTCTTAAGAAAGGGAATGGATTTCCTTTCAGCTTTTAGGATAGCTTCCTTGAAGAATGACCACTCTTCTTGTACCCCCTTCCTCATCAGATCTTGGTCCCACAGGGCCTTACCAACCAATCCCCTAAGCTCGTGGAAGTCAGCTTTCCTAAAATCAAGGATTTTTACTTTACTGGCCAATTTCTCTGACTTACGGTGGATGGAGAAAGTGATCATCTCATGGTCACTGTTGCCCAGTTTCCCTTCAATCTTCAGGTTGCTCACCAGATCATCCCCTTTGGCCAGAACCAAGTCTAGGAGTGCCTTGCCCCTGTTTGGCCCGTAGACTTCTTGTGGTAGATGGAGCTCCTCAACACAAGTAAGAAAGTTTTGTGAGCAATCAGATCTAGCTGAGTGCTTATCCCATGAGATGTTTGGGTAGTTCAAGTCACCCATGACAACCATGCTCTGATTGGGTACAGCCTCTGCCAGTTCTCCAGAGAATTCCTGGTCAAGCTGTTCTTTTTGGTTTGGAGGTCTATAATAAATTCCTAAGGTCAAATCCCCTTCTCTGTGCTTGCCCTGTATCTTGATCCAGAGGGTCTCATGTTGCTCTTCTTTGTTTCCAATTTTTGCTTATAGGGAAGTGTAATGTTCCTTCACATAGAGAGCAACTCCACCACCCTTCTTCTCAACATGACTCCTCCTATACAGGGTGTATCCACTATGTCTGTGGTCCAGTCATAGGTAGAATCCTACCAGGTCGCTGTGATCCCTATGAGATTGTGTTGGTTATTGGTTAGTAGGAGGGTCAATTCCTCCTGCTTGTTTCCCATGCTTCTGGCATTAGTGTACAGGCAACTAAGCCTGCCATATGTGAGGCTAACTTTACTATCATTATAAGCATACTAGCCAATTGCTCATCAAGAATGATGGGCAGGGAGACCGGGTGGGGATGGAGCTCCATGCCCCCCCCATCCGGGCCACTTCCAGGCCCTCTCCCCCTTCCATGCCACAGCAGCAGGGGGAGGGGAGGAGCGGGTCTGGGCCTGATGGGGGAAGGACCGAGGGAGGGGAGAAGCCAGCCCGCTGTGGCAGTGGAGGAGGGGAGCAGTGGGCCTGGGCCAATGCGGCAGTGGTGGGGGGGACGGGAGGAATGGTCTAGGGGCTGATGCAGGGGAGGTGTGTGGGGAGGAGTGGGCCTGGGCCCAAGGGAGGGGAGGAGGACTGCTCCTCCCCTCCCCCTGCCATTGCTGCATTGAGCTACATCAGGCCGGGCCGGGCTCACTGCTCCCCACCACCACCACCACGGTGGACTGGCTTCTCCCCACCCCCTTGAGCTTGCTCCTCCTCCACCCTGTCAGGCCCAGTCCACTCCTCCCCATCCTCCACCGCCACTGCCGCCACTGCCACTGCATTGGCACAGGTCCACTCTTTCCCCCTTTGCCGCCATGGCGTGCCTGTTTTAGTCAGCCAGTCAGAGTGTGAATAAAGCGTTATGGACGGACAGACAGACAGACAGACAGACGGACAGACAAAGGCTTTTATAATATTAGAATAACAATACATTTATTATGCCTAAAGAGATAATGGGTCAACCATTAGGTACTCCAAACATTAGAAGGGAATCTTTAGCTATATAGCACACACACTTTATTCACATGAGAAGATGGAAGTTTTAGCCACCTTTTCAACTTAATTCCTAGGGTTGCCACTACACAGAACTGCCACTTGTGATACCTTAGAGTATCTTCAGGGCTGTTCTATATTATGAAAACTGTAGCTGTCCTGTAGAAGCTACTGTGCTACCAGAGAATGGTGCAGAGAAGCACAAATTCCAGTCCCCTTGCTGGCTACTTTTCTCTGTCAGCTGTTCTGTGCAACTGATCTATGCAGATGGGGAACACCTGGTGAAACAGAGTTCTTTATGTTACATTTTGCATCCTCTCTAGGGCCCTGCACTGACCACAGTTCAGATAGGTTAGAAGGCCAGGACCATTAAGCCTAAAACACAGAAGTGGTTATACAGCAATATAATACCTCTTATTTTCAGTAGAGCCTCAAAGAGCTTCTCCTGTTTGCACCTAGAAGATCATGTCTTCAGTGCTGAAGCAATTCATGATATATAGAAATCTCAGCAAATGTGTTCACTGAACCAGAAATTAGACTTTTGAATCGCAAGCTGTAGCAGGATTTAAAAAAATCTAGTCTACATTGCCTACTGGTATTTCCTGCCATAAGGTAACATAGAAGAACTAAATAAATGATTGGTTCTTTAAAGAACATAACAAAAATAGAGAAAAAAAATCCAGATTCAGTCCTAGACATTTTAATTTCCATGATATAGGAGTATTGTGCTTAAATATAAAAAAAAATTAGCCAACAACTTATTTCTGTCATGATATTTATTTCTTTGGCAAAATTTTACTAGATTACAATTTTTTGAATAAAATGTGGAAACTGAAACAAAGAATTTCAAATTATATTGCCGCTATGCCTAAACATCCTTCATAAATAGTCCTTCTGTTCCAGTTTCTAAAAGAAATACAGTAAAATTTAGAATTGATTTGTCTTCCTTCACTCACAGTTATAAACATTGTTAGTAACAGAGTGCCGTGCTTTTCCTTAACTTTCCTGGCTTTTGGTAGCGTCACAATCTTTTTAACATTTCAACAGTGCATCTTTCATTCTGGGTTATATTTGTTTTGAGAATAGCTTCATGGTTTTTTTCATTGTTGTCCCTTCATGAAAAGCCATAATCTGGCGTGAAATTAAAACAAATCACTCAGGAAGAGGCTAAAATACTACAGAGAATGATCTCTGGTGAGGACAATCAAGAACCACATTCCTTTTAATGAATTTTTGTGGCATTTTTCACAACATTAAAACAAAGGGAATGACAGTAACATAACTAAGCAAATAGACCTTTGTGATATAACTAGTTGTAATTAACTGATTGAGCAGAACAAAATAAGAATATATATGCAAACCAAAACCACAAGAATTGGTGGTTTGCAAGCGGAGATGTGTTCCAGTGCTAACTTTTGGAACAAGATTAATATCTGAACACTTCAAAAGCTCAGGGGTATTTGGATTTTGTGCTTTGGCTTGAATTCATTCCAATTTATATGAAGATATTATTAATTGAGAGGATAAATGATGGAGTTCTGGTCTCTCTGAGCCTTCTGCTGGTGAGTTTCATCAATGTTAATGGAGGTTAATTGGTATTGGAAGGCTAGTCTCACATACTGTTGGGAGAAAGGGATATTAAATCATTTATTACTATTTTTTATAAGAACTACAAGTAATCTTGGTTCTTCTCTAGGGGCTTAATCATGGTTTTGCCCTGAGCATAAAACAACCTGTTATTGTGTTGCTGCTAGAGCAGACCAGAAAGCAATATTTGACTCTTAGTGTCACCATCCGCCTGGGTGAAAAAACAGAACAGTTGATACAGATTCAGTCAATAAAGAATCACAGTAAGATCATATTTTAAATGAATTTAACATGGTTTTCTAGAAAAAGACTTTGGTAAATATAGTAAGTTTAGGGGTGGTTTTTGGATGGGATTTCAAATGTGGGTGGTAAAGGTAAGAACATAAGGACATAAGGAGTGTTATACTGGGTCAGCCCAATGGTCCCTCTAGTGCAGTATCCTGTCTCTGACAGTGGCAGAAATGAATGCTATACACTTCAGAGAGAACACTGAACCAGATTACCTCTAGAGTGATTGGAGGTAATCCCATAATCACTGGCAACCACCATTTATTGCTTTAGAGATTCCAGAGGAAACATCTCTGACCCTTCTGTTCTATAGCCATGAATAGATCTGTAATGCATGAATTTAGCAAGTTCCTTTTTGAACCTGGCTATGCTGTCTGCTTCCACCCCCTCCTATGGCAGTGACTTCCACTATTTAACTATGTGCTGAATAAAAAGTACCTTCTCTTGTTAGATTTAAACCTGTCACCTACTAATTTCAGCAGATGCCTCATACTCCTAGTATTCTGGGATTTGGTTCCTTGTTCACTTGGTCTACACCCTAAATGGTTTATAGGCCTGTATCATATTGCCCCTCAGCCTTCTCCTTTTCAAACTAAGGAAAGGAGCCCCCTGGAAGCCCCTTTTCTCCTTTCTAGTCTCTCCTGGTATGGCAACTGCTTCGGCCCTTGATCATTTTGGGTGTCTTTACATGTTCTCTGGGGTGGGAGAGGAACACTTTAATTAGAGTGGCTCTTAGGAGCTGCTGTAATTAAGGTGCCAGCAGCATCACATGTACTCAGTATCCTGCACTTCAAAATGGCAATGGGGGTGCTTTAACTAAAGCTCATTCAAAGTTAGTTAAAGTGCCCCCACTGCCATTCTGATGCATGTGGATGCTGAATACATGTGATGTGGAGGCTGCTGGAGCGTGCTAATTAGCACACTCCAGAAGACTCGATTAATCAAGTCTACTCTGACACTAATTAGTGTATGTCAGAGCAGACATGTATAGGTGTCCTTAGGTTGTCCTTCTCTGTACCTTTTCTAATTCTATTACATCATTTTTGAGACATGAGGTCCAGAACTGCACACAGTATTCAAGATGTGAGGACACCGTGGATTTGTATGATGGCATAATGATGTTCTCCATTTTGTTTTTGATTCCCTTCTTAATTATGCCCAACATTTTATGGCTTTTTTTAGTTACCACTGCACACTGAGCTAGTGTTTTTAAAGAACTAACTTCAGTGACTCCAAGGTCTCTATCCCGAATCATAACAGCTAGTTCAGAACCCAGCATTGTGTATGTATAGTTAAGGTTATTTTTCCCTAGGTACATTACCTTGCAGTTGTCAATGCTGAAGTTCATCTGCCATTATTTTGCCTGCTTACTTGGCTTGATGAGATTTTTCTGCAACTCCTCTCAAACAGCTTGGGACTTGACTACCCAGAATAATTTGGTGTCACCTGCAAACTAGGAGATTTCACTGTGCCCCCCCATTTCTAGGGCATGTGAAAATGTTGAACAAAAATACACTGGAGAGTAGGGCTAAGATTCAGAGGACCTAGAGAAATTGGAGGATTGGACCAAAAGAAATTGCATGAGGTTCAACAAAGACAAGTGCAAAGTCCTGCACTTCGGACGGAACAATCCCATGCACCAATACAGGCTGGGGGATGACTGGCTAAGCAGCAGCTCTGCAGAAAAGGACCTGGGGGCTACAGTGGACAATAAGTTGAATATGAGCCAGCAGTGTGTCCTTGTTGCTGAGAAGGCTAATGACATACATACCGGGCTGTGTTGGTAGGTGTGTTGCCAGTAGGTCAAGGGAAGTGATTATTCCCCTCTGTTCAGCACTGGTGAGGCCACACCTGGATTACTGTGTTCAGTTTTGGGCCCCTCTACAGAAAAGATGTGAACAAATTGGAGAGAGTCCAGTCGAGGGCAACAAAAATGGTGAGGGGGCTGGGGGACTGACTTCTGAGGAGACGCTGAGGGAACTGGGCTTATTTAGTTTAGAGAAGAGAAGACTGAGGGGGGATTTAATAGAAGCCTTCAACCACATGAAGTGTTGTTCAAAAGAAGATGGAGCTAGATTGTGCTTAGTGGTGGCAGATGACTGAACAAGCAGCAACGGTTTCAAGTTGCAGCAAGGGAAGTTCAGGTTAGATATTGGTAAGAATTTTCTCACTAGCAGGGAAGTAAAACAGTGGAACGGGTTACCCAGAGAGGTGGTGCAATCTCTATCCTTGGAGGTTTTCAAGACCTGGCTAGACAAAGCTTTGGCTATGATAATCTAGTTGAGGATGGCCCTGCTTTGAGCCAGGGGTTGGACTAGATGACCTCCTGAGGTCCCTTCCAACCCTCATTTTTTATGAATCTATGAAAATATAGCCCAGCAGAGATCCTTGACCCTAACTTTTGACCCCCTTCCCTCCTGAAAAGTGACCTGAAAAGGACCCTACCTTTTGCTTCCTATCTTTTAACTAGCTCTAAGTCTACAAAACAACCTACCCTCCAATCCTGTGACAACACAGTTTTTAAAAAAAGCCTTTGGTGAGGGATCTTCTTGAATGCTTTTTGAAAGTCCAAATATATTCTGTCAACCGTATCCCCTCTGTCCATGTGTTTGTTAACACCTTTTACTAAAACCATGTCGGCTGTCCCCCAGCAGACTGTATTTGTCCATGTGACTGCTGATTTTCTTCTTTATTAGAGTTTCTACCACCTTGCCAGGGATGGAAGAGAGACTCACTGGTCTGTAGTTCTCAGGATTGCCTTTGAAGCCATTTTTGAAGATGAGTGCTATATTGGCAACCCACCAGTTCTTTGGCAAGGAGGCTGTTTGTAATGATAGATGACATATTATTGCCAGCAATTCTGCAATAAAGATTTTCTTGGCTGATATCGATAGCCAATGATTAGCCAACCATCTTGGCTGATGCCAATCCAATAACTGATATTTAGTGATAGAATCATAGAATAATAGAAAATTAGAAGGGACCTCAGGGGGTCATTTAGTCCAAACCCCTGCTGAAAGTAGGACCATCACCAAATAAATCATTCCAGCCAGAGCTTTTTCAAGCTGGGCCTTAAAAACTTCCAAGGATGGAGATTCTACCACCTCTCTACATTATCTGTTCCAGTGCTTCATGACATTCCTAGTGAGAGCTTTTCCTAATATCCAACTTAAACCTCCATTACTGCAACTGGAGACCATTGGTCCTTGCTCTGTCATCTGTCACCAGTGAGAACAGTCTAACTCCATCTTCTTTGGAACCACCTTTAAGGGAGTTAAAGGTTGATATCAAATCCTACTTCAGTCTTATCTTCAGACTAAATAAGCTCAGTTCCCTCAGCCTCTTCTTATAAATCATGTGCCTCAGCCCTCTCACCATTTTTGTTGCTCTTCATTGGAGTCTCTCCAACTTGTCCATATCCTTTCGATAGTGGGGGGCCCAAAACTAGAGACAGTACTCCAGACGTGGCCTCACCAGTGCAGAATAGAGCAAAATAATTACTTTTCTCGATCTGCTGGCAATGCTCCTACTAATGCAGGCCAGTATGCTGTTAGTCTTCTTTGCAGCAAGGGCAGACTGCTGACTCATATCCATCTTATTGTCCACTGTAAGCCCCAGGTCCTTTTCTGCCGAGCTGCTGCTTAGCCAGTCAGTCCCCAGTCTGTAGCGGTGCATGGGATTATTCTATCCTAAGTGCAGGACTTTGCACTTGTACTTGTTGAACCTCACGAAACTTTTTTGGCCCAATCCTCCAATCTGTCCAGGTTACTCTGAATCCTAGTCCTAACCTCCAGTGTGTCTACTATACCCCCCAGCTTGGTGTCATCTGCAAACTTGCTGAGGGTGCAAGCCATCCCATTTGCCAGATCATTAATGAAGATATTGAGCAAAAGTGGCCCCAGGACCAATGCCTGGGGCACTCCACTTGATACTAGCTGCCAGCTATACATTAAGCCATTGATTACTAACTGTTGAGCCTGACAATCCAGCCAGTTTTCTGTCCACCTTCCAGTCATCCAACCAACCCATACTTCCTAAGCTTGTTTGCAAGAATGCTGTGGGAGATGGCATCAAAAGCCTTGCTAAAGTAAAGGTATATTATGTCCATTGGTTTCCCTAAATTCACATTGCCAGTTCTCATCATAGAAGGCAGTCAGGTTGGTCAGGATGACTTGCCTTTGGTGAATCTATGTTGACTGTTCCTAATCACCTTCTTCTCTTCCAAATGCTTAGAAATGGATACCTTGAGGACCTGCTCCATGATTTTTCTGGGATCTGAGGTGAGGCTGACTGGACTGTAGTTCCCTGGATTCTCCTTCTTCCCTTTTTTAAAGATGGACACTATATTTGCCCTTTTCCAATCATTCAGAACATCCCTCAATCACCATAATTTTTCAAAGATGGTGGCCAGCACCTCTGCAATCTCATCAGGCAATTCCCTCAGCACCCTCAGATGTATTACATCCAGTCCATGAACTTGTACATGTCCAGCTTTTCTAAATAGCCCCTATAACATGTTCTTTCACCACTGAAGGCTGCTAATCTCTTCCCCAAATTGTGCTGCCAGGTGCAGTAATCTGGGAGCTGACCTTGCCTGTAAAGACTGAAGTGAAAAAGGCTTTGAGTACTTCAGCCTTTTCTGCATCCTCAGTCACTAGGTTGCCTCCCCATTCAGTAAGGGACCCACACTTTCCTTGACCTTCTTCGTGTTGCTGATGTACTTGTAGAAACACTTCTTGTTACCCCTCACACCCTTTGTTAGCTGCAACTCCAATTGTGCTTTGGCCTTCCTGACTTCATCCCTATATGCCTGAGCAATATTTTTATACTCCTCTCAAGTTGTTTGTCCAAGCTTCCACTTCTTGTATGCTTCCTTTTTGTGTTTAAGCTCACTGAAGAGTTCTCTGCTAAACCAAGCTGGTCGCTTGCCACGTTTGCTCTTCTTCCTGTATATTGGGATGGGTTGTTCCTGTTCCCTCAGTAAGTTTTCTTTAAAAAAGAACTAGCTCTCTTGGACTTCTTTCCCCACCTCAGACTGGCTTCCAGGGTATCCTGCCCTGAAGGAGTCAAAGTCTGCTTTTCTGAAGTCCAGGGTCCATATTCTATTGCTCCCCTTTTTTCCTTTTGTCAGGATCCTGAACTCAATCATTTTGTGGACACTGCTGCCCAACTTGCCATATACTTCTACATCCCCTCATCTACCTATCTGTAATAGTGCATGGCATTTTAAACTACTGACATAAATAAAACTTTTTGTTGTTTCTTTTACAGTTATAACACATGCACATGCCTCCTGCCTGCTCCATCCCTTGATGAGGAAGGTGGTGACCACTTGATCCACATGCATGCAGCCCCTTGCCCATGGCTCCTATCTGTAACCCACTCCTCGTGCTGCCATCATGGGCAGGCAGGGCAGACCCTAACATAGACAACAGTGCTGGGTGCCTTTGTAGCCCCAGAGCATGCCTTTACCTCAGTGCTGGCAGGCCCCATGCAGCCAAACTCCTGCAGCCACTGTGGAAAAGCTGGTTTTGCAAAGCACCTGGCATCCAGTGGAGTGGAATGTCCCTCGCACAGCACCTTATCCTGCCCATGTGCAGCCCAATGTCTCTGTGACAACCCCATCTCTTAGGCCCCTGCTGCACATGTGGTGATGCCATGGCAGCAGCAACAGTAGAAGCCAGTAATGGTCCCTTTGTTGCTGAACATGGCACTCTCTGACCACTCCTCGGTGCCTCCTCCCTCTCCCACTGCGCTCCAGGACCTATAGTTTGCCATGGGCTTATGCCAGCAGTGGGGCATGGGAACTGCACAGTGCTCACCAGAGTGCTATGGGCACATGGCCTTAATTATCAGCCACAGTGGCCAAAAAAAGCTGATAATATAATTTCTCCTTTTATCAGTGCTGATCTGATAGCCAACCGATATATGGGTGCACCCCTACTTACTAGTATTTAGTTTATCAATTTTTTCCAATGCTGCCTCTGTTGTCACTTCAATGTAGTCCAACTCTTCAGACCCTTCTACTAGAAAGGCATCTGTATAGATATATCAGGCCTTGTAAGATATTTTATTTAATGCTATATGACATTCTGATTAAAAAAAATTACTATACACAATTTACTAAATTCACAGTACATGGATTAAGAACTGCTTAACTTAAGAGACCGTACAAGATATTCATCAATGGGGAATCATTATCATTGAATGGAAAAGGGATTCCACAAATATATTTTTTTCATAAATAATCTGGAAGTAAATCATTTAAAAACGTTACTGATAAAACTTTCAGATGACCACAAAGACATATGATGTAGTAGTAATGAGAATGACAGCTGGCATATGGAGAGACTCAGTTTGATTGGTAACCTGGGACCATTGGAAAAAAATTGTTTGAACATATTCTAGTGAAACATTATATATCTATGAGTCCCTTCTTTGTGAAGGACTGTATTATGGAAGCTGTGACTAATAAAGCTCTCACAGTGAAAAAAGCCAAACAATATGAGCTCCTAGTGTGATGTTTGGACAAAAAAAAAAAAAAGATCCTCAGCTGTATAAATAAGAGAATACTGAATAAGAGCAGAGATTTGATTTTATCTCTGGTTACAGCACTGGAATTGGTATTGGAATTCTGTATCCAATTCTTACATACACATTTTAAGAAAGATTTGGAAAAATTGAAAAGGGTGCAGTGCAGAAATACAAAAATGATTCAAAGGCGAGAGATGGCATCTTGCAATGGGAGATTTTAAGATGTCTCTCTGTTCATCTCATAAGGAACACTGAGAGATGAATTGATTATGATGCATAATTGCCTTCAAGAAAAGAAAATGCCAGCTACCAAAGACGTCTTTGACTTAGCAGGAAAAAAGGTACAAAAAGAATCAGTGGCTAAGACTGCATACATTCAAATTAGAAATAGCTCAATTAAAAATATATAATCCAGAAACCTTCTAATTGAAACTAGACCTATTTGAAAATATTTGTTAGCTAATTACAAGTTATTGGGCTCAATACAGGGGCAATGTAGGCATGTTCAATGACCTGTGAAATACATGCTGTCAGAATAAATAATTGAATGGCTTCTTTTGGCCTTAAGTTCTGTTTACCCATGTATAACTATGCTAGACCTCTATAAAAGGGGCTGAATCTTCCCTGCGGTGGTGTAGTTTTAGTAGCTAGTATGTTCAGCGATAGGGACCAGAATAGGATAAATACCCTCTATTTATGTTTTAGGAGCAAAAGATTTACAAACTCACTTGTGGGGACCACATAGTCTTCATAGGGTTTGTTTCATAGTGTTTTCCCAGTCCTAAAAGTAGTGTTAGTTTTTTGTTTGTTTTTTTTTTTGGGGGGGGGGGGGAGTTGGTAGTACAACACTGGCTGGGAACTGCCTTTGAAAAGAGGTATCTTT
This sequence comes from Alligator mississippiensis, assembly GCF_030867095.1. Classification (NCBI taxonomy): domain Eukaryota; kingdom Metazoa; phylum Chordata; order Crocodylia; family Alligatoridae; genus Alligator; species Alligator mississippiensis. The sequence continues at coordinate 122,635,691 of NC_081824.1, read as the reverse complement.
TGTTATCTCCTTCAATATGCATTCTCCAGTTACTGATTTCCTTCTTTCTGAACTTACTGAAGCATGGGTGCAAATCTAGCCTTGAGTGATTCCAGCAGTAATGATTCCATAATCTCCCTTGCAGTTTTCCTCGCTGCCCAGTTCTTTTTAGAGTTGTGTGTGGATGAGAAGTGAGGTCAGTCTCTACTGCTAAATGAGTCCAGTAGTGTTTTCTTCACTCATATGGACTCCTCTCACTTAAACATAATTGTGTTTCTTAGGAACCATATGTATTATCCATGCTACATTTTGGGAGGGGGGTATGACAGGACCTGTGCCCCAGGGGTACCGTGATGCTCCCTGGTGGACATGTGGCTCCTGCTCACTCTGCTCTTGCTCACACAGTTCCTGCTCACTCCTGCCCTTCCATGTTATTTACTGCCACACCTTGATGTTGCTCAAAGGGTTTGGGAAACTGCCCCAAGTGAGGTGCCCTCCGAGTGCGTCCAGTCCACTGCAAACTTGCTACTCTGACAATCCTTCTGGCCCTATTGGTATCTTAGGACACCAGGTGCCTTATGGGCTGTGTTCATGATTGCTGCACTCCCCTACAGACATGCCCATGCCTTGCAGATGTCACTCCAGATTTTCTCACTCCGACTTGTACAGCCTTTGGCCCTCTTGGTTTTGGCTACTCTAGCTGTAGACTCCTAAGCCTGAACCCACTTTCACTAGCCTGGATCCTCAGTCCCAGCTTTATCATCTGCTGCTACTTGGCCCTTGTTGCCCCCTCATGGCTCAGGTCCTAGCCTTCTTTAGCCTAAGCCCATCTGTACCTGTTCTCTGGAACAGGCCTTATGCCCTGCGTTTAGCTTCTGCTTCTCTTTGCCTCCCTATCTTACGCCCCTGCCTCTGGCAGGGTCCAACTCTGGTGTACCCCTCTGGCACCCCTGTGTAGCCTCCCTAATAGCCACATCTGGTTCTTGGGTTGTAAACTTAACTACAACAAAAGTACAAGCAGCTGCTTTTGAACAAAAACCTTCCCCTATTCAGGTAAAAGACATCTTGCCAGCCCTCCTGGCCTTGGAGCTCTCACCTCTCATGGTGGTTTGGTGGGAATCTCCTGCAGCTCCTTCCTCCCAGGAGCTCTGTTCCCTGCAAGGCACCTGGCTAGGCTGATTGTCTTCCTCCAGGCACTGGGTTTATAGGCTCTGGAGCTCTTCCCCTTTTGGTCAGGTGACTCCCTAATCAAGCACAGGGATTTGTCTTTTTACCTAATAGGCAAACTGCCAATCTCTGCTGCAGCTTATCCCAGCTGCTTGTAGCCTTTATCCTCTGGCCACCTGGAAATCTGCACCACTTATTCGGCTCATCACAGTGCAGTTAGCCTTGGCTTAGCTGCCTGCCTATGCAGCAAGGCTAGCCTGCTTTCCCTTTCCGTTTAAGTAATGTGGGCCTTTGGCTCCCTGTTACAGGGGTCTGAATTTAGGTCTAGGGGAATAAAGAGACACTAAAGAATGAAAATTTAAATGATAACCCTGAATGAAAATTAGCAGTGGTGCTTGCCAGTTCAATTGATAAATTCATAAAGCATATCCTTGTAGGTGGGTGATACCACTTTGCATATTTACTGGACCAAGAGGAATGTCCAAAATTACTGAAATGATAGTGATAAATTCTATTGTTCTTAACTAGTATTTCCACATGTGCTAAAATACCATTTAAAACTAATAAAAAATCAGATCTGCTCTTGTCAGTACTGACCCAGTCTGACTGGGCTGCGTCTCAGGATTGACTTACAGCAGGAATGACAAACTCATCTAGCCCCACAGGCCAGATTGGTTATATGGGACCAGTCCATGGGGTGGATTGGGTCCATGCAGTCCCCATCCCTACCCCTGGCATGCAATTCATTCAATACATTCATTGTAACTGATAAAGCACAGGGATTCCTCATCCCCACTGGATAACTCTTAGTTCTGCTTCAAGCAGAATATCCTGATTAGTCAAAATTATGCCTAACCAAACATGGTGATTATTGATTTCATAGATTTCATAGATTTCATAGACATTAGGGCTGGAAGGGACCTCGGAAGATCATCGAGTCCAGCCCCCCGCCCAAAGGGCAGGACGTCAGCTGGGGTCATAGGATCCCAGCAAGATAAGCATCCAGTTTCATCTTGAAGGTGTTCAATGAAGGCACTTGAACAACCTCCGGCGGCAGGCTGTTCCAGACCTTGGGGGCTCGGACAGTAAAGAAATTCTTCCTTATGTCCAGCCTGAAACGATCTTGTAGTAGTTTGTGACCATTCGACCTCGTCATCCCTTGGGGCGCTCTGGTGAACAAACATTCCCCTAGATACTGGTGGTCACCCCTGATAAACTTGTAGGTGGCCATCAGATCACCCCTGAGCCTGCGCTTTTCCAGGCTGAAGAGCCCCAGGGCTCTCAGCCTGTCATCGTAGGGTCTGCTTCCCTGACCCCTGATCATGCGCGTGGCTCTTCTCTGGACTCTCTCAAGCTTCTCCACATCCTTTTTGAATTGTGGAGCCCAAAACTGGACACAGTACTCCAGCTGCGGCCTCACTAAGGCCAAGTACAGGGGGAGAATGACGTCCCGGGATTTGCTTGAGAAGCATCTATGGATGCAAGCCAGCGTTTTGGTCGCTTTACTAGCCGCAGCATCGCATTGCAGGCTCATGTTCATCTTGTGGTCAATGATGACCCCCAAGTCTCTTTCTTCCATAGTGCTAACCAACATAGCACTGCCGAGCCTATAAGGATGCTGCGGGTTTTTTTTCCCAAGGTGGAGAACCTTGCATTTATCGGCGTTGAACACCATCAGATTCTCATCCGCCCACTTGCTGAGCCTGTCCAGGTCAGCCTGGATCACCCGCCTGTCTTCTGGCGTGGATGCTTTGCCCCAAAGTTTGGTGTCATCGGCGAACTTGGCCAGTCCGCTTCTGACTCCAGTGTCCACATCATTAATGAAGATGTTGAACAGTATGGGCCCAAGGAAAGAGCCCTGGGGGACCCCACTGGTCACAGGACACCACGATGAGTGACTTCCATCAATTACTACCCTCTGGGTCCGACCCCGGAGCCAATTTTCCAGCCAGTGGATCGTGGGGGACCCAAGGCGACAATTGGCCAGTTTCTCCAAGAGATGATCATGGGACACCAGATCGAAGGCTTTTTTGAAGTCAAGATATATGACATCAATCTCATCTCCCTTGTCCAGGTGATAGGTCACCTGGTCGTAGAAGGAAATGAGATTGGTCAAGCAAGACCTACCCGCAACAAACCCGTGCTGGCTATCCCTTAAGATGTTGGCGTCGGCCAGTCCATTAAGGATGGCCTCCTTAATAAACTTTTCTAAGATCTTCCCTGGGATAGAAGTCAGGCTGATGGGCCTATAGTTAGCCGGATCCACTTTCCTCCCTTTCTTGAAGATAGGCACCACGTTGGCCTTATTCCAGTCTTCGGGCACTACACCAGAGCGCCAAGAGTTTTCAAAGATCCGCGCTAGAGGCTGGGCTATGATGCTCTCCAGCTCCTTGAGTACCCTGGGGTGAAGATTGTCAGGGCCAGCTGACTTGAAGGTATCCAGCTTCTCAAGATGTTCCTTCACAAAGTCAGCATTAATGGAGGGCAGGGGATCACCCTCACCCGGACTTCCCGGCCCTGTAGCAGGCACGGGCGTCCCATGGGGCTGATGAAAGACCGACGCAAAGTACCTATTTAATAGGTTGGCTTTTTCCTGGGCGTCAGTTGTCAGTTGCCCCATCTGGTTCAGCAGGGGTCCAACGTTGCCCCTGCTTTTCCTCCGGCTCCCCACATATCTGAAAAAGGACTTTTTATTGTCCTTGATGCTCAAAGCTAGCTGGAGTTCAGTTGCAGCCTTGGCTTTCCTGGTCTGCTCCCTACAGGACCGGACCAGTGCAGAATAATCCTCCTTGGAGGTGACTCCCATCCTCCATCCTTTGTAGGCCTTTCTTTTTAGCCTCAGGAGGTCTGCTAGGTCCCTGGAGAGCCAGGGGGGCTGCTGTGCCCTCTTGCTGCCTTTCCTCCGAGATGGAATAGACTTAGTTTGTGCATTGAGGATCGCTCCCTTGAGGAGCAACCACTCTTCTTGAACTCCCCTCTCCCTGCGGTCACAGTCCCTTAGGGCCTCACTGACAAGCCTCCTGAGCTTGTCAAAGTCGGCTTTCCTGAAGTCAAGGACTTGCGTGTTGCTGACCGACTTGCCAGCTTTTCGGCGGATGGTGAAGGTGATCAGCTCGTGGTCGCTGTCACCCAGCTTCCCATCGATCACTAGGTCGCCGACTAGGTCCTCCCCAGTAGCCAGCACCAGGTCGAGCAGCGCTTTGCCTCTCGTTGGCCCATAGACTTCTTGAGTCGGGTAGAGGTCATCCACACACGAGAGGAAGCTCTGCGACCGCTCAGATTTTGCTGAGCGATCCTCCCACGAGATGTCTGGGTAATTGAAGTCACCCACGACAACCATGGTCCTGGAGCAAGCTGCCTCAGCCAGTTCCTGGGCAAACTCCTGGTCTAGCTCAGGACTTTGGGTGGGAGGTCTGTAATAGACTCCCACCATTGTGTCCCCTGTGCCGTGTTCCCCACGGATTTTAACCCAGAGGGTCTCCAGCCGTCCACCCTGGTCGCCAATATCGGCTTGCAGGGACGCGTAGCTTTCCTTAACATAGAGAGCTACACCCCCGCCCCTTTTCTCTACACGATCCCTCCTGTACAGGGTATAGCCATCTATCCCCGTGGTCCAGTCATGGGTGGAGTCCCACCACGTCTCCGTGATCCCTATGACATCGTAATTGTTTGCACTGAGCAGGAGGATGAGCTCCTCCTGCTTATTCCCCAAGCTCCTGGCATTTGTGTACAGGCAGGCAAGCGCCCCCTGGGGGGCTCCTTCCTTGCCCACAGATTTTACCAGGGCTGAGAAGAGCCTCCTCCCTAGGGGAGAGAGGTGGAGACCATCTCTTCCCAGCAGCTTGATATATGCAACAAGTTGGGTGGTAGATAAACTGAGAACATTAAACTCATTTTCTGTTCAGAACAAAACCAGAGTCAAAATTAAAAAAATAAATGTCTACAGCTAGAACTTGCCAAATACCTATTTTCTGGCTGCATCTACTGACATGCTGCCTGAGCAGTCATTACTGTGTAGTCATTTAGTGCTTGTATAAACAAGTCCTAAATGACAGTGCAGTAACCCATGTCTTTTTCATAACACTACTGTGCTACTATGCAGTAGCATCACATCACAGTTGTTGCCACGCGATGCTACTGCACAGTAGTATCAGGCTACTGCACAGTCAAGCATCTCATGTAGACGGGGCCTCTGTCATATTAGGCAACAATATATCCTGACCTAGTGGAACTTTTAAGCTAGTCTTGAGTATCTGTCTACTCCAGAGCCTACTTGGTTTTCTACACATGGCTTGGTTTGTATCCAAGGCAGTTTCATATCTCAATTCTAGTTTTCCTTTGCTTCTATTTGATATGTTATCTTTACCTAGGCTCTTTGAGCTGCCTCAGCTTAATGCCAGATCATTGTTTTTTTCAAGGAGACATTCTTACAGTTGTCATATTTCATTGACATACAGGCTAAACATTGCTATTGCTTTTTATTTGCACTTAGCAAAAAGGATCAGGTGTGTGTTTGCTTTTGTGATTTGCCAAAGCTATTAGACATCTTTTCTAGTTCTTAACACCTGTTTTATTTCAAATTCAATGAGGAAATGCTACTATTGGCTCTGTGGAAGTGTTTTCCTTAATCAGCTGTGTGGATTTGCTTGATTGCCAGAAAAGACAACTACAAGTAAATTCAGCTTTTAATTTGGTGTTTCAATGCTAGTATAATTGACTTCACATATTGTACATGCTGCATTGTAACTGCAGCAGTACCTGTCATTTAAAATGTCTTCTTCAGATAAACTATGTCCTGTCTATAGATCTGCAAATGGTTTATTAGGCAGGATCCTGCTAAACTTGTGTGTCTACTGATTTCCCCATTGTCTGTCATCATAGCTCACATAAAACAGCACTGACGTTGTTGAAGAGAGCACTGCTGGAATTCTAGACACCTAAGAGTGAATTAATAACTTCTATTATCCACATACAACAAGAAACTTTCTTTTATTAAGCATGTACAAAAGTACAGAATCATAGAAAATGAGGGTTGGAAGGGACCTCAGGAAGTCATCTAGTTCAACACTCTGCTCAAGGCAGGACCCAGCCAAGGCTTTGTCCAGCCGGGTCTTAAAAACTGCCAAGGATGGAGATTCCACCACCTCTGTGTGTAACTTGTTCTAGTGCTTTACTACCCTCCCAGTGAGAAACTTTTTCCTAATATCTGACCTAAACTTCTCTCACTGCAACTTGAGACCATTGCTCCACGTATCCATTGAAATATTGGCTTAAACAACATTAATGGAAATGTGTTTTGTAAACGCAGACAACTATAAAACATTAAAATGATATATATACCTAGGCATGAAAATTGAATGGGCAATTAACTTGGTGAATATGCACTTCCATTCTTAGGAATATACCTCTTTGCAGACTGTGCTTTCGATAATATTAGTTATATAACTAAAATGAGCTGGGAAAATGGCCAGAAGTTTAATAAATACATAATTAACACCCCCTGAGATAAACAGAAAATTATGCCAGGAAGAAAGATTAGCTAAACTGTAGTGACATTTTGGCTGGCACTAGTATGGAGTTGCTATATTCATTTTAATTTTTATATAGAGGATGTGCATTTACTCTCCAGAAATGAGCAGCTCTATATAGCACACTCTGCCACTTAATGTCATCTGTTTTGTAGCATTGTCTATGTACTTTAAGATGTGTCACTGCTTCTTGTTTTATACTACCTTGTTATGCATTATACCTTCTACTGTAACAATGGTGATGTTGACCAAAACTTAATATGTAGCTGAGGAAAGTATGAGAATATTTTAATGGAGTACCAATTTTAATATATACAGGAAAATTTTAAAAGATATTCCCTTTCTTTTCTTTTTGTGTATACAGACATTCAAGGAGGTTAGGGGGAGATTAGTTAAAAAAAAAGCCACATGTTCTAAGGTAAGTCAGGATAGGGCTTGGGTGGACTGGGGGGCAAGTAGGGTCCATGGGCGGGGGGTTGGGAACATTGTAGGGGCTAGCAGGATCTGTGGTGGGAACAGTTGTTACAGTCTGGGAGGGTTTGGCAGTATCAGGAGAGCAAGTAGGGTCTGCAGGGAGGGAGTGGTGGGATCAGGGGAGCAAGCAGGGTCCTTGGGGGTTTGGAGAAGGGCAAGTAGGGTCTGCAGGCGGGTTGGTGGGGTCTAGGAGGGTTTTCGTAGGACCAGAAGGACTTGGTGAGATTGGGAGGGCTAGTGGGGTCCACTGGAGGATTGGGGGTATCAGGGGAAAAGCAACATCTGTAGGGAGATTGCTGGGGTCTAGGAGGGTTTGGTGAGTTCATGGGGGCTAGCAGTGTCTGTGGGGGGGAGGATTAAGTGGATTAGGGGTTGGGTTGGTAGGATTGGAGAAGCTGCCTTACCCTGCTAAACCCCTCTGGCCCCCGCTCCAAATGCTGCTGAATTTCCCAGATCCTGCAAACCTCTCGGGGCCAATTTACAATTCAGGCACGACTGGGTTACCAGCATTCACTGGTCCTGGGAGTCTTATTGAAGTAAGTCAGGATGCGGGGAGAGGTGGGCAGGTTGGGGGTGTTGGCAACTCCATGGGAGTGGGGGGGTTGGTAGGATGGGAGGGGGGCTCTCTCCCCCCCCTGGGACCAGGGACTATTTTTAACCCCCTGCCCCTCCCACCCCCAGATTAATAATGCCACCCACCAGTAAACCAATGCCTCCTATCTTGCCTGCCACTCTCCCACCCCGATTTACTTCCTTGGCTCCCAGCACTGTTGAATGCCAGTAAAACCAGCGCTAGGAGTGGCTTGTGGGATCAGGGGTTGATGGGCTCAAGGGGGCTGGCTGCTCTGTGTGCAAGGGTTGTCCATCTGGGGGTGGAGCAAGGGACCAGGGGAGTGGTTGGAGGGACTCAAAATTGCTCAGTTCTGGGGAGGGGATAGGAAAAGTGCAGTTCAGTCCCAGGGCTGCACTTGCCCCAGCCCAGTGCTGGGATCTGTACTGAAGTTCAGTTAGTTCTGTCTCATGGGGCCCGATCCAAGTTAGACTACCTCAGAATTTCAATTAACTTAGATTGGGTTGGCCATTTTTAGGCTGATCTAACTTTCCTGAACTTCTGTACAGTTTGCACTTAGATCCACCTAACTGGGGATATAAGTGTAAAGTCCTCACCTGGGAAAACTGTTAGATAAGATGGCCATTTCTAATGCTATTTGACCTCCCCCTAACTTCCCCCAACATGTGTACCTAGCCTACAGCTCAGCAGGAAATGCACTATTCTTCATTCAGCTATTATTCATCTTAACCACTTGGAAACAGAAGTGCTTTAAGAGTTCCTTGAAAACTTCTTTATACTGATGTTCTATCCAGTGTCTTTCCCTTTTAGTCTTGCTGGCAATAGCAAAGTTTGAAAATTAGTTTAGTATACTGGCCATTTCCTGTGATTTAAAATATTCTATGAAACTATATAATAAACCTTAAGAGACAAATCCTTTAATGATTCAAGCTGAGGTGGTACTGTGCCTACATGTTGTGAAAATTGAATAATTTCTTCCATGATCATACAATTCCTAAAGTTGTAAGCTTACTACACAGACATCACAGGGCTTTTGCTGCTTGCTTCTTTCTTTTTTCCTTCCTTTCCCCTGAAGAAAAGTTTTGGATACAATTTTCAGTCATTCAAACCAAAGCTAAGATCCTGATCCTCAGCTGATCCAAATGTGTGCAACTCCATTCACTAAACACTAGCTGAGGATGTCGTCCAATTCTTTTTTAAAGATTTGAAAAAGTCTTTTTACTTTGTCCCTACTTTTCTTGATTCCCTACATTTCCTGGTTTTGGCTAGGATCAGCAGAGGAACTACGCCACCAACAGATTAAGAATAATTTTTGTTGTTGTTGTTGACATTCATAATTTCACTCAGTCTTGAATTTTGCAAAATTAATTGATCCTGAGGTTGTCTTATGAAGTTGGGGAAAATGTAAGCCTTTTTATCTCATCTTCATCATACTGATCTATCCCTCTTCTCTACTAATGATGTCATCATTCATCTTTTCCATAAAAAATCTTTTTGCTTTTGTTATGTCACCTCTATCATCAGTTTTATGGTCTAAAATTAAACATCTTTCAAAATGGTCCTTCTTCTAAAATGTCCAGGGCATCCTAGGTTAAGCTGACAATTTTTTATTGCAGAATCATGCTACTTCTTCCAGCTGTGGCTGAAAACAAGGAAAGAAATACTACTTTTTAAATGATTTTAACACTAACTTCACTTTTATGCAAATGCTTAAAATGTTCTGGGTTTGATATATATGGCTATTGGCCCATCTTTAATGCAGTGTACATGAATGGGATAGTATCCCTTTAAATAGTTTGTGAATTGTTGAATAACATTCACTAGGCTCTACTTTATAGGCACTAGCCAGAACAATATGTGTGTATTTATATATAAACCCATTTGTTTGGACTCCATTAAGCTCATATGGTTTTTTCATACTTTTATTAAGCAACGACAAAAGACAGTATCCGCTTTTCAATTTCTTAATATTAGATTGTTAATCTTGTTCCATCACTCCAAAACAAGCTTTCAATAAAATAGTATTAAAACAAAGTTACATTTACCAAAATGTCAATTTTTAAAGTAAATTAGTCATCTGTGAGGCAAATATTGTTTACTCTCAGCACCTCTAAGCATTTTAGGACAAGATGTATTTTAGTTGTTTTGCACATCCTCTTTACAAATAAATGCTACTGACAGGATTGGCTTCCGTTTACCTGTCTTAAGGATGGAATGGAAGATTGCAATTCAGGCATGACTGGGTTAGATATCTGGGTTGTAGCCTTCCTGTTCGGCACCACAAAATAAAATACTTTTCAGAAGTCTCTTGGCTAAGGCTGATTAAAAGGACTTAGATCAGTTTTTATCAAAAATAACATCTTGTTGTGGCATTCAAGTGAAAAAATGATGCTAAGGTTCAGATTCACCAGAATATTCTGGCTGCTTTGTGCTGCTCTAGCAATGCAAAATCACCAAAAAAGCAGCAAAAAGGGAGCAAACCTATAAAAAACAAGCATATCTGTGTCTTACTATTATTTATTAATATTACTTTAGCAACTAAGGAGACATAGTACAGGGGCAGGTCTGTATCAAGTGATGGACAAACATGGAACAAAGGCAGTCCTTGTTTCAGAGTTTGCAGACTAAAGAAAACCTTCCCTTCACCCTTACAGTCTTCTCCTCTGCCTCGGTTCCATAATTCTGGATTGGGAGACCCAGGCTGGAGAAATTCCTCAGCAGGAGAGCCCCTTGGCTCTGCCTCCTGGGAGCCCTTTGAACCCCCATATCCAACAGCCCAGGCTGGGTGACCAGGAGTGATAATTTAAACCCCTTGGCTCCATCTGCTAGGAACCTTTCATTTTCTGTGCCGGTGATGGACTACTGGCATTCACGTGATTGGGATCTGTCCCTGATCCCTATAATTGTGTATCCTGCCATGAACATGTGGCATGACAGGACACTTGATTGGTGGGATCAAGGATCAGATCTTATTACATGATTATTTTAATATCTGTCAGAGGCCTTGGTTTCTTCTTCTTTTTTTTTTTTTTGATCTCTAAGGGTCTTTTTTGTTTTAACCCTGTGTAATCAGACAGGATAACATTAACGATCACATTTATGGGAGTCCAGCAGGAAAAATAATGCTGAAGGGCAACCAGTATGGATTCACAGTATGGATTCATAGCAGGTAGATCCTGGTTGACTAACCTTGTTTCTTTTTATGACTGGGTTACACAATGCTTAGACGCAGGAGTCGAGGTAGATATCATTTACTTGGATTTTAAGAAGGCCTTCAATAACATTTCTCATCTTATTCCCATAAATACACTGATTGGCTGTGATGTAGTGGCTGTGACATAGATGACACGGTCAGGTGGGTGGCAAATTGGCTTAGGGATTGCACCCAGAGAGTGGTGGTGGATGGGTCAGTATTGACCTGGAAGAACGTGGGCAGTGGAGTCCCACAAGGCTTGGTCCTTGGACCTGTGCTGTTCAACATCTTCATCAGTGACTTGGACAAGGGCGTGGAGAGTGCCCTGTCCAAGTTTGCAGATGATACCAAACTATGGGGTAAAGTTAATGCACTAGAGGGTAGGGAACGGATCCAAGCAGATCTGGATAGGTTGGAAAAGTGGGAAGAACAGAATAGGATGCAGTTCAACAAAGACAAGTGCAAAGTGCTGCATCTAGAGAGAAGGAATCACCAACACACTTAGAGGCTGGGGGAGGACCTGCTTGGCAGCACAGCAGCAGAAAGGGATCTTGGAGTCATAGTTGACTCCAAAATGAACATGAGTCATCAATGTGACGAAATGATCATGCATTAGCAGGTGCATGATGAACCAGTTCAGGGAGGTGATACTTCCCGTCTATGAGGCATTGGTCAGGCCGCAGTTGGAGTACTGAATCCAGTTTTGGGCACCGTACTTCAAGAGGGATGTGGATCACCTCGAGAGGGTTCAGAGGAGGGCCACTCGTATGGTTGAGGGTCTGCAGACACGGCCCTATGAGGAGTGACTGAGGGACCTGGATCTCTTCAGCCTCTGGAAGAGAAAGCTGAGAGGTGATTTTGTGGCCACCTACAAATTCACTGGGGTGGGGGTCGGGGCGGGGGTAGCAAGGAATAGGAGATGCTCTGTTTACCAGGGCATCCCTTGGGGTAACTAGGAACAATGGCCACAAATTGACGGAGAGCACATTTAGGTTAGACATCAGGAAGAACTTCTTTATGGTAAGGGTTGCCAGAATCTGGCATGGGCTTCCAAGGGAGGTGGTGCTCTCCCCTACTTTGGAGGGTCTTTAAGAGGAAATTAGACAAGCACCTGGCTGGGGTTGTCTGACCCCCGTGCTCTTTCCTGCCCAGGGCAGGGGGTTGGACTTGATGATCTACTGAGGTCCCTTCCAACACTAACATCTATGATTGTACCGAGATATATTTGATATTTATAAAAATATCTGCTACACTCAGCTTCTTAACTAATATACAATGTTTCTAAGAAAGTGATACTATTAATGTACAATCAGTTACTTATAATATGAGTGCTACTGAGCAAACTACAGTTTAGATAAATGACATGGTTTCAGGCAATTTACCTTCTCTGAACCATTTAGGCTCAATTTGCCTTTTAAAGTATTTTAAACAAATTATAGTCTTCATAAAAAAATATTAAAAACAAATTCCAATTCAAATGTTAGAAATACTCTTCCAGTTGACTGTCAGTGTTACAGCTGAGACATGGGCAGGTGGGGATTGACACTAGACAGTCACCAAACAGGAATAGGCAAGGTCAGGAGCCAGGAGCTAGACACGGATTCAGGCAGGAGATTTCATAGATTTCATAGACATTAGGGCTGGAAGGGACCTCGGAAGATCATCGAGTCCAGCCCCCCGCCCAAAGGGCAGGACGTCAGCTGGGGTCATAGGATCCCAGCAAGATAAGCATCCAGTTTCATCTTGAAGGTCCAGCAAGATAAGCATCCAGTTTCATCTTGAAGGTACACAAAGAGGGATCTGAAGCACATGTTGAGTATCCTTATAACACTGAGAAACCTGCTAATTACTTTTCAGCAGTCATGTAGCTGCAAACAACTGGGACCAGCTGAGGGTAAATGGGCCGCTGGCAGCCAGGCCCACTCCAGTAATCAGGGCCAGCTAGGATCTAATTTGTCTATCTGCAGCCCTGGTGCCTCACAACTAAATAAGTAACACTAGAGTCATAACACTTCCTATACTACACTTGTTTGGGCACTAGTTGATAGCTAAGTTTTTCAGAAAAAATATTTCTTTTCACTTCTAACAATTTTAATCTGTTCACATTGTGTCACAAATGTCTTAATGTAATCTTGCAAAATTCTTCTTGTTTCCTTCCTTGTTTCCTGAACCTGAGCAAGTAGATATTTGATAGGTGAATAAAGGTATCAGATTTTCATTTTTACTCTCCTCATAATAAAAGTGGACATGTAGATTTTATGCGTGGGCTGAATATAGTTTCATAAAAATTTGCAATACTCTCTTTTTGCATATATCCTTCAACTTCATGCTCACCACACAAACTTAAGCTACAGTAGATTGATCCAGGATGTCTTATAATGAAGAACATTCAAAGAAATTCTGCCAATATTATTTTTCACCAGTACTTACTTAATATGAAGTATAACAACTTCTAATGAACATTTAAGCTGACTTTCATTAGAAGTATTTTTGTGTGGCATTCAAGTGAAAAAGATAACATCAAAATGATGCAAAGGTTTAGATTCACCTTAGCATTCCAGCTGCTTTGTGTTGCTCTAGCAATGCAGAGCAGCCATAAACCTTGATAAAAGTATAGTTAAACTGAATTTATATAATTTTCTGAGGATGATGAAGCATTAGGGAGCTAGAACATATTAGTAGCTGGCTTTAAAAGCTTTAATAATGATTTGAAAGGAGCATATTATAGGGTAAAACCTAGTTTTGCCTTTTAGGTATCTTTAATCTGGGAATCAAAAAGCCTACAATTAAGTGCCCAGTTCTTAGAGGATCATTTAAAACAACAGGGTTAGAGCCTACATAGATAAAAGGAAGAAAGTTAGGTGTCTTCACAGGGAAATTTAGAGGCCAAAACACTGAGTAGGAGGTCTCCTAGAATGCTGTAGAGTGCAGATGCTTGCCCAAACTCTCATGTCTTACTGGAGCGTAGACACCTGAGGTTGCAATACATGAGCATGCTTGATTAATCAGGAGTAGGAGCTTTATTTAAAGCTCATTCAATGAGCTTTAAAGTGCCCCCCACTGCCATTTTGAAACATGGGGAGACTGCTACACAAGATGCTTCAGGTGCTTTAATTAGAGTGGCTCTTAGAGCTGCTCTAATTAAAGCACCCCCACCACCACTCCAAGAACATATGTATAAGTACCCCGATGCCAAGCTACACATTAGGCACCTCCATCCAATAGCGTAACAAGGGGTGAGTAACCAGGGCAACAGTCCGAGGTTCCTGCTTAAAGGGGGCACAAGAAAGGTTGTCATTGCTCCTCCTAGCCCAGCCACCACTGCTGTAGCCTCCTCTGCCCCTACTGCCAGCACCACCACCACCCAGGGTGAAGACCCTGGCATTTACACCTTTGCCTCCATCCACTCAGGACCCAGAGTACAATTCTATGGCAGGCCTGAAAGTAATCTGCTTCTCCCACTCCTTTTCACCTACCCTGCCCCTTTTGCCTATTCACTTAAGACCTAGTTTATTTGCACATGCACGTTACACAGTTGTGTAGAAAAATGACATGTGCATGGGTGGAATTAATAAAGAAGAATTTACATCCTGGTAGGGATTCACACTATGCAAAGGGATGCATACATTTTAAAGGCCTATTTAAGCATGGGCTTTACTTGGAGGCATAACTTGCCAATATTTCACTCTTGGTGTATGTACACTTGCAATTAATGCAAAACAATACCCTCCAGTGCATATTGTGTCAGAAATGATTGCTCCCAGGCTCCATGTTTACATGTGCACCTGGGACGGCAGCATGTTGAGGCAGGTTGGAGCAGCTCTGGCTGGTAGGCAGGCAAGGCCCAGGCAGTCAGCCTGCCAGCCCACCTGGCTCAACCTACTGTGGAGAGGCTGGCTGGGGCACAAAAGTACTCCAATGCAGGGATAGCCACCAGGCAGCCCCCACACTGAGGCACCCTCATGCCCCAGACAGCTCCATCAGTGTCTACCTGTGTGCTGCTGTGCAGTAAATACTAATCTATGATGGCATATTAGTTTACTGTGGCCTAATAGGGCCACACATTAGATGCGGGGACTTTACTGTGGAGCTAATTGGGCAGCTCTGCAGTAAATGTCTCATGTCTTGTGCCCCCTGAGTAGCGATGGGCCTAGAAGCAGTGGACAGAGGTTTGTGGCTGCAGGGGAGGATATCATCACCCTTTTTCATGCTGACGTTTATGTCAAGCAGCCAAAAAAACCCACTGTTTTTTGACATTCATAAAAAAGGAGGTGATGTTTCCCTGCCACCTTACATCAGTGAACCCTGACCTTTTCTCTTGCACCATGTAATACTGCTGATACTCTGCTGTCCCTTATACCAGAGCTAGAGCTGCTGCAGGGAAAATGTGGGAGAGGATGGGGCTAGGAGTGGGAGGCTCTCCCCCCAGGTCTAATCCTGCACAAGCCAGCAAGCTTCCCCTTCTGGCTGCCTCTTATGTCTCAGAGGCTTTGCAGAGCCTGCAACAAAACAGAAAAATGAAACAAAAGGAACAAGCAAGCAAACAAACAAACAAACAGCAGGCAGGCAGGCACCCTGCTCTTGGACCACTCCAGGCAGCCTGCTCCAGGTCAGGTGCAGCCCCTTGAGGCTGCTTTCAGCATCTTTTATCCTTCCCCTTGCGTGGGTTAGCTCACATGGCTAACTCTCATTCCCCACACCTGTGTCAGCTCCCTTGCTGGAAGAATCACTACATCTCAGGAACTAGTTACCCTGCCTTTGGTGAGTCCTCCCAGGTCTGGGGTGGGCATGCGGAGCTGCTTCTGCCGTGTGGGGCTGTTCAGACTCCTCCACACCCCTAGTAACAGGATGGGGCCCTTGTTACAATACCTAAGAAAGTGCTGCCATTTTTTTTTCATTCCATTGCTTTTTACTGTTTTTATTCTACTATTACTATGTCGCAGGGCACTTCAGTGCCTGCTCCTAGGGAGTAGAAACTGCCAGGGAGAGAGAGCCCTGGCAGAACATAACGAGCACAGCTGCAGGTTGCCAGGGCAACTAATGTGAGTCAGCTGGCTAGAAGGGGGCAGGGCCTGGCCCTCATAAAGCCCAGGGCTGAGGCTAAGCTAGGAGTTCCCTGCCAGCAGCCAGAGGATCAGGAGGCAAGCAACGCAGAAACTGCTCTAGCTGAGAGAAGGATGGCAGCTCTGAGAGGTTTGAGCACCATGGTTTAGCCAGGAGGCTTTATGTTTGAGTTATAGCCAGGAGGCTTGAGATTATGTTCAGGCTTTGATATTACACCAGTGGTTTGGGTGAGGCTATAGGGGTTGGAGGAGGCCTCATAAAGGGGCCCCATGGGAGTGTGGGGGCCCCAGTGCCTGAGGAGGGTGCAGTGTTCTCATAGGGACCTACAGAGGGTGGGACCCTAGCGCCAGTGAGGGTGCAGGTTTCTCAGGGGGAACCCCAGTGGTATGAGAACCCTGGCGCCAGTGAAGGCGCGCAACCAGTGGGTTGTGGGCGGGGAACATAGACCCCGGGTTGTGTGCGGGGTACACAGACCCTAGCCCCAGAGAGGGGTAGCTTTGAGATGCCCCAGCATGGGCACAATGAACCCCAGAGAGGGGGCCACATTATTAGGAAGCCCAGTAGGGGCACAGCGAGCCCCAGAGAGGGGGCCATATTTTTGAGAAGCCTGGCACGGGCATGTAAGGTCCCAGAGATGGGGGACTATTGAGAAGCCTGAGGCGGGCGTAGCGAGCCCGGCTGTAGGCTAGTGCGGCAACAGCCCTCAGATAGGCAAGGTGCTGTGGTGGTCCCCGGCAAAAGGGGATAGCAGTGCGGTGAGCCAGGATCAGAGAGGGTAGCCGTGCGGTTGGCCTAAAGGACCGGTGACCCACTAGAGGATCCCTGAGTGGGACAACACTTTTAGAGAAGGCCCAGAGTGGGCTCGATGAGAGTCCCAGTGAGGGGCTGTGTATTAGAGAGAGCCCAGGAGTGGGCTAGACTACAGGGGAGGCCCAGGAGTGGGCTAGACTACAGAGGAGGCCCGGAAGAGCGGGCAAGTTGACTTGTGACAGGACAACATCTATCCCATCAGCGAGGCTTGGGGCCGTGGTATTAGGGGTTGGTAGGAGCCACGCATAACCCATAAGGCTAGGGTGTCTGGGGAGCACCTATCATACCGGGAGACCCCCAGGGGGTCCAGGAACACACGGGGACCGAGGTCCTAGCTAACCATGCCCAGGGAGTCGTAGGCAGCCTCCCAACTATACATAAACATCAAAGATGTGGCAGGCGAGAATTTGAGGGTGCCCTTGGGCTGACTTGGCACGGTAAGGGGGCTGTAGGGAGATCACAGCCCTCCTGAAGGACCCCACCATGACATACTATTATTCTAATAGTAAATTATTTTACTATTTCTATTTTATTTTAAAAACCCAAAGCATTAAGGTAATTAAATAATGTTAAACCCTGGACATTTTTTACAATGACATCAGGATAATTCTTTGGTGGTTATTAAAAATTGTTATAAATGTGGCCAACACCGTTCATCCTGTCACTGTCTACGGTGACAAGTAGCAGTTGTTTTAGATGAAGAGTATTAGAAACATTAGGGCATGTGTCAGTCCTTCTGATGTTATACCTTTGCAGTCACCAGCAAAGATTGTATCAGTAATCACTGTTTGGATTAATAACCTTTGTTGGAACTATTTTCCATTAGATTAAGATCTATTACTCCACCTGATGGGAGGAACCAAACTTCAAGTGGGTTGTGAGGCAAAATGAAAGCTGGTCCTGATCTAGACTCTATGGCCACATCCACACATGCAGACATGTATGGTTTGTGGTCATAGAATCATGGAAAGAGTGTTGGAAGGAACCTCAGGAGGCTATGTAGTCCAACCCCCTGCTCAAAGTAGGACCAGCCCCAACTAGGTCATCCCAGCCAAAGCTTTGTCCAGCCAGGTTTTGAAAACCCCCAAGGATGGAGCTTCTATGACCTCTCTGGGTATCCTGTTCTAGTGTTTTACTATCCTTCGAGTGAGAAAATCAATCTTACTGTCTAACCTTAACTTCTCTTGCTGCAACTTTAGACCATAGCTCTTTGTTCTGTCATCTGCCACCACTGAGAATAGCTTAGCTCCATTCTCTTTCAAACTTCCCTTCAGGTAGCTGAAGACTGCTATTAAACTCTCCTCTCAGTTGCTCTTCTCTAGACTAAATAAACCCAATTTCCCCAGTCTTTCCTCATAAGTCATGCCCCTCAGCCCCCTCACCATTTTTGTTGCCCTCCACTGGACTGTCTCCAATTAGTCCATATCCTTTTTGTTGTGGGGGGGCCCAAAACTGAACACAGTACTCCAGATGTGGCCTCACCAGTGCTGAATAGAGGGGAATAATTTCTTTCTTTGACCTACTGGCAACACATCTACCAATGCAACCCAGGATGCTGTTAACCTTCTTGGCAAGTAGGACACACTGCTAACTCATTCAGCTTATTGTCCACTGTAACCGCCAGGTCTTTTTCTGCAGAGCTGTTGCCCAGCCAGACAGCCCCCAGCCAGTACTGGAGCATGGGATTGTTCTGTCCTAAGTGCAGGACTTTGCACTTGTCCTTGTTGCACCTCATGAGATATCTTTTGGCCCAATCCTCCAATTTGTCTATGTCATACTGAATCCTAACCCTACCCTTCAGCATATCTACTACTCCCCTCAGCTTGGTGTCACCTGCAAACTTGCTGAGGGTGCACTCTATTCCATCTTCAAGGTTGTTGATGAAGACATTGAACAAAATTGGCCCCAGGACTGGCCCCTGCAGCACTCCACATGATACCAGCTGCCAACTAAACATTAAGCTATTGATTACTACTCTCTGAACCTGGTGCTCCAGCCAGTTTTCTATCAACCTTACAGTCCATTCATCCAGCTGTACTTCCTTAGCTTGCCTTTGAAAATGTTGTGGGAGACTGTATTAAAAGCCTAGCTAAAAATCAAGGTACACCACATCTGTCAGTCTCCCTGCATCCACAGAGCCAGTCGCCTCAACATAACAGGTGATCAAGTTGGTCAGGCATGACTTGCTCTTGCTGAATCCATGCTGACTGTTCCTAATCACCCTTTTCTCCTCCAAGTGCTTAAAAATAGTTTCCTTGCAGATCTGCTCCATGATTTTTCCAGGGATTGAGGTGAGGCTGACTGGCCTGTTGTTCCCTGGATCCTCCTTTTTCCCTTTCTTATGTATGGGTACTACTTTTTCCCTATTCCAATCATCTGGGACCTCTCCTGATGGCCATGATCTTTCAAAGATGATGGCCAATGGCTCTGCAGTCACATCAGCAAACTTCCTCAGCACCCTCAGGTACATCCCATCTGTCCCCATAGACTTGTACATATCCAGCTTTTCTAAGTAGTCTCTAACCTGTTCTTTTGCCACTGAAGGCTGCTCATCTCCTCTCCATACTGTGCTCCCTGGTGCAGTAGTCTGGGAGCTGCCCTTGTCTGTGAAGATGGAAGCAAAAAAGGCATTGAGGCATTTTTTTGAATCTGCTGTCACAAGGTTGCCTCCCCCATTTAGGAAGGGACCCACACTTTTCCTGATCCTCCTCTTGCTATCTACATACTTGTAGAAACCCTTCTTGTTACCTTTCACATCCCTTCCTAGCTGCAGCTCCAATTGTGCTTTGACGGTTTTGACTTCATCCCTGTATGCCTGAGCAATGCTTTTATATTCTTCCCTAGTTACTTCTTCAAGATTCCACTTCTTATAAGCTGCCTTTTTGTGATTTTGTTTACTGAAGAGTTCCCTGCTAAGCCAAGCTGGTCTTTTGCCATACTCGCTAGTTTTCCTGCTCATCGGGAAGGTTTGTTCCTGCACTCTCAGTAAGGCTTCCTTAAAGTACAACCAGCTCTCCTGGACTCTTCCCCTCAGTCTGGCTTCCCAGGGGACCTTGCCCATGAGTTCCCTGAGTGACTTGAAGTCTGCTTTTTTGAAGCAAACCTGTTTGTGGCACCATGAACCCCATGCCTTTGATGTTAAACCATGCACCACTGCTCATTTGCAGTGTAGTAGCAAAACTTGCTACTGGGATTTTCCATTAGCAAGAAAAAGCCCAAATAAAAAAAAAAAAAAAAAGCAGGTGAAAGTACCATGTGCCCAAACAGCCACAGAGATGAGAAGTAGAATATGCCCTGGACTGCATCCTCCACAATCTCTGCACATTCCATGGCTGGCTGGGTTGCAGTGTGCCTCAAGATAGGAGAGCAGGCAGCCCTGGGCTGGCTGCTCCCTTGTCTCTGTGTGCCTCAGCATGAGGGCTGCACTGCAGAGCCCCTGTACTGAGGCACATGACAATGGAGAAGCAGCCAACCAAGGGCTGCCTGCTCCCCTGTCTTCAGGTGCCACTCCCCAGTTGACTGGGGTACAGGGTGCTTCAGTGTGGGGTCTGCCTGGTGGCTAGCTCCACACTGAGGTACCCTGTGTCAGCCATCCCTACCTGCAGCACATGGAGACTGGCCAGATGCTGGGAGGACTTGTGCTTTCTTGAGGGACAAATTGTCCCATTTCAGGAAAACTGCCTATGCCCATGTGCAGGGGGATGTGCTGTTGCACAAAGTAGTGGCACAAATTTATGGCTTGGGAATTAATTTTGTCATATTAAATAGAACTTAGACAATATATTTGGAAAAAAAATATGTGCAAAAACAGCAAAAAAGAGAACAGAGGGAAAGACAGAAGAAAAATGGAGATATTAGAATAATATATTGTGCAGTTGTGTGTAAGAAATAAGATTAGAGGAAATGAAATGTCCTCTTGACCCTGAGCACAGTGAAGGTAAATGGAGGAGAGAGAGAGGAAGTAGTGATGGCATGACAGTAGATGTTATTCTTTCATCACAACACAGGAGTAGTAATTACAGATAGAGACAATATTCTGAGGAGAATGGAAAGGGCTGAGAAACTGAAGTCATGTCATGTATTTGCTCTTTCAGTGTTATATTAAGAAATGGAAAATAAGTTGAGGTAATAGAAACATCCCCTCAAGGCAACAGATGAATAGAATTAGACATAAAATAATATTTCTGGGAAGAAAGTACTGTATAGACTTTCCAATGAGACTGAGATAGTATTCTATTTCCCCTAGAAGTATTTTCTGGTAACAAACACACATACTTTTAAAAGAGATAGTAAATGCCTATACAATAGGTTATACTCTAATCAAGGGGACAGATCCTCTACTGGTATAATCTGTTGTGGTTCCATTGGTGTCAATATAATCTCAAGCAACTACAAGGACATTTTTTTCCCCTGTTGTACTCAGCCTTGGTGAGGCCACAGCTGGAGTACTGCATCTAGTCTTGGGCTCCACAATTCAAAACGGAAGTAGAGAAGCTTGAGAGCGTGCAGAGGAGAGCCACGCGCATGATCAAAAGTCAGGAAAACAGACCTTATGATGAGAGGCTGAGAGCCATGGGACTCAGCCTAGAAAAGTGCCGACTCGGGGGTGATCTGGTGGCCACCTATAAGTTTACCAGGGGTGGTCACCAGGATCTGGGGGAACATCTGTTCACCAGAGCACCCCAAGGGATGACAAGCTCGAATGGTCACAAACTCCTCCATGACCATTTCAGGCTGGACACAAAGAAGAACTTCTTTACTGTTCAAGCCCCCAAGGTTTGGAATAGACTGCTGCCAGAGGTGGTTTAAGCACCTACTTTGAATGCCTTCAAGAGACATTTGGATGTTTATCTTGCTGGAATCCTATGATCCCTGCTGACTTCCTGCCTCTGGGGCAGGGGGCTGGACTTGATGATCTTCAGAGGTCCCTTCCAGCCCTGGTGTCTATGAATATATGAATCTATGAACCTAAGGATGGCAATTTATACCATCTGAGCCTCTGTGCTCATAGACTCAATAAATGAGAGAGAACTGAAACATGATAATACTCAAGTAAATCTCAGGATGTCATCCTCCCACTGTACTCAGCCTTGGTGAAGCCGCAGCTGGAGTACTGCATTCAATTCTGGGCTTCACAATTTAAGAAAGATGGGGTGAAGCTTGAGAGAGTTCAGAGAAGGGCCATGTGCATGATCAGAGTACAAGAGAATAGGCCTTATGAAGAGAGGCTGAAAGCCATGGAACTCTTCAGCATGGAAAAGTGCAGACTCGGGGGGGACCTGGTGGCAGCCTATCGGGTGTGCATCAGGATCTGGGGGAACACCTGTTAATCGGAGCTCCCCAAGGGATGATGAGATCCAATGGTCACAAACTCCTCCAAGACCATTTTAGGCTGGACATAAGGAAAAAACTTCTTTACTGTCCAAGTCCCCCAAGGCCTGGAATAGACTGCCACCAGAGGTGGTGCAAGCATCTACTCTGGACTCCTTTAAGAAGTGTTTGGATGATTATCTTGCTGGGATCCCCTTACCCTAGCTGACTTCTTGCCTTTGGGGCAGGGGGCTGGACCCAATGATCTTCTGAGGTCCCTTCCAGCCCTAATTGTCTATGAAATCTATAATGAAAGGTTTCCACTAGGCTTTCTTTTCCTCTCTCCAAGCAGAGACATACGCTCTTTCCTTGTAGAGCTTTTCGGTCATGTCTTCCAAGTGGCTTCTCTTACATGAAGAAATACTGTTATGAAGACTGCCACTAACCGATTTTCCAAATAAAGTATTCTAGATATCTTTTCCAGCCTTCTTGGGTGGGAGTTTCAAGCAGGTGGACCACCATGCAAAGAAGCCAGCTCTCTGCCCTCACCGTTGAATGCAGACACAACATTGGAAGGAAGATATCGCTGCCAGGGCAGCATCCAACCTGAGGAACTAAATCAGGCTCCTCCTTGTATATTGTTTTTTCATTTCCATGATAATTTCTCACTTGGCTGCCTCATGGCCTAGGCTCAAAAGGTAGTCACTCTCAGTATTCTCTGACTTGTGACCCGGTGAATTAAATCCCTGAAGTGGAAGGGATCTGGGTCTCTCAGGTTTTCCCTCTTCTGGGCAACTTGACTACTAGGCAAATGGTAGGCATACTGGTTTCAGTCAAATATCAAACAGTTTGCAGCCATGGTTTCTGACCAGTTACAATTTTGGGGGCTTATTCAGGATATCTGCATCAGGGTCGCTTACTCTCTGTAAGCTTACAGATTGTCCATAAAAACTGAAGCTAAAACACCTGTCTGTAAAGTTCATACAAACTGAACCATCCATAAAAACACTGAGCAACCCAGAGCTGATTGAAGACTTCTCAGAAATGAAGCTGAAATTAAGCATTGAAGGACAGACCGATCAGGGTAGTGCCACCTGTTACCTGAGCAGGAGTACAGCACCCACCTTGGAGCTCTGTCAGGGATTTGTAGCCCATGGGAGCTTCTGGAGCCTCCTTGTCCCACCTATGTGTTGCTGCATCTCATCACCTGCCTGTAACACTGCTGGGTTGCAGGTAGGCAGACATTCCTTCTTTAGGGGTCTGTGCTGGGATGGGAGTATGAGGCCAGCAGCAGTAAAGATGGGGGTAGGCTGGAGAGGCATCAGGATGTAGGGGTAGTCAGGGGATCCCTGGAGTGTCAGCATAGTTAAAAACTGTTGCTGCAGTCAGTCAGGGTTGCCAAACAGAGTTCTTTTTCAGTCATAATTTGCAAACTTTTTAATGAGCCAAACTTTTTTTTCACTATGTTTGTTGTTAAACCCCTAGCTCTTGTCCAGGGTTACATTTAAATTATATAAAACAAATATCAATAAAAATGTTTGGCCGTCAGTAGAAAGTTTTCAGATTGTCAGTAAAAGAAAATCTTCTTGGGTGGGCAACTCTGATTTGTTCATCCATGGTGGATTTGAACTGCAACAGAGAATAGATGGACATAGACCTCCAGGGCGATAGTGAATCACTTCTGAGTAGACACAGTAAGGAAAAACATAGTCATCTAAAATAAGACTGTGGCTGCAGTATGCATTTAGGTACATAAACATGATTCACAGTATTACATGAGGTGAAGAAGGATATTGTTGGCTGACTGATGCATAAAAACTCTGTAAGTGACATTCATCCTAGCAGTGAAAGAGAATTCTGCCGTAAGTGTCAAGGAAGGATGATTTATTAATTCCTTGAATTAGAGCTGAACAAATATTGTATAAATGATAACTTGCAGAATCTACAATTTTTTTTTCTTTTCTGTTTTTGTTTTGTTGTATTGTTTGTTTTTGATGAATTGGAAAGTGTTACATTCTCAGATGAGTTATTTGTTCAAAATTATTCACAGATATAGCTTACTCAGCTATATTAGATCAAAATTATCAGATATAATTCTTGATCAGAAGTTTATTCATGAGCATCTCTGGGAATATTCATCTGGCATTGCTTCTGCTTGTTAATTGGATAACATTTGTATGCAACCAATGAAGCAGAATGATAGCATAAAATGGTCTGGATACAGGCCACTGACAAACAGTTTCTGAATGTGAAAAAAATATTTACAGACAGTTTTATGAACTAATTGCTCTGCTCAGTTTTGAGCAGATTGTCAACTATCTTTTTCACCATCAGATTTCATGAACAATGTCTTGTACTTGACTTATATTCAAGTTAAAATATCTTTTGAAAAGTGATATTAGAGCATGAAAGGCAGCCAAAGCCATTTTAGAGTAGCACAACCATATCAAACAATTGATTTGAATGCTATTGGATAGACTACAATTAAATTGTCCCTAAACTGCTATTAGGCTTACATTTCACCATCCTATAACAAAAACTTCCTTGTGGAGCTGTCTTGAAAATTTGAGCAGAATGCATTGGAACCACACTTTCAGAGCTTTCACAAATAATTTGTGGAAAAATAGCAGAGAAGAAAGCAAGTCTGGAAGTCTAAAAACTAGGAGTTATGTGGAAAAAAAGACTATTAAGTAAATGTACTAGTGTACTTCTGCTACTTCCACTTATATAAGATGGATGAGAAATAAGAATGAAGACCTCTCAGCCTTGTGTGCACTAAAGGTTCTCTCAATTATTCACTGACAATCAACAGACTCTTCAACAGAAGAGCCAGGAAAAAATTGCACTCTTTAGAGCATCTTTCTTGATGGAAATACCACTTAGAAAAGGAAGAAGAATATTTTCTGTCAGTGGGTATGACATTTAGCAAGTATTTATTAATAATATCTTATTTAAATATCTGTTTTTCTTCTTGTAAGGACAGTAAAACACTTCAAAATTACACTGTAGTGTCATAAGTTCTGAAATTCAATCATGTGCTGGGGTAAGGTTTATATCAGTTGCCATTGGGATTAGTAGATATTGAGCTCTGTCATGTGACATGCAAACAACATACAGTAACTTTGGTTAAGATTAGATAACATAACAGGGACTTGAAGTAAGGAACAGACTGAAATTCTCTCCTTTTTCACTTTGTTTGTATGTGTTTTCAGAAGAAAACAGAATCACTAGGTGAAATTCTTTGATCTGCACTATGCAGAGGATGTATCTTTAATAAATTTAAGGCCAGATTATTTAAATCTATTCATTTCTGGAAAAGCCACCAAATCTGTCAGTAAAAAAATTAAGTTTGCTTCACAAATGGCTGCAAAACAAGTGCATCTGTCAAAATTACATTGGCAATACTATGAAAACATGGGTATCGGCTAACAGAGTTTGAAGCAGTAGAAGAGAGAGTGCAATAGATATATCGGGACAAAAATAAATGGATGTATAGTACAGGCACATTAACATATCTAGGGTTAACTGCAACTGAATGAGATGTTAAGTACAAGCCACTCTGTACATTATATTAAGTATTATTTAATCAGCGAGTTAGTTGTTGCCACTCTTTGAGAAAATGTTCTACCTACAGCTGAGTGGGAAATAATTTTTCTTATTCTGCAGAGTTGTTTTTTTAAGAATTAAAAAAAATCCATTCTGCACTGGGGTAAATAATGGATATTTCCTCTTCCTCAGATGAATCATTCCAAAAGGAAAAAGAGTGGACTAGAATGGACCCAAAATAGTTTGATGGTAAAAGAATTCAGCCAGGATGTGGGCAAACAAGACTTGAATCTCTGCTGTGAATCAAATACACTTGAATTGTTGATCCTCATGTAGCAATTCCAAGAATATCAAATGCACAGAGGTAGTGACTTAAGCAATATCAAGGCAGAATTAGGATATAGAAACATGATGAACAGATGAAGCTCAAGGTATGAACCTGGACCAAACCTGACCCAAACACAAATAAGCAGGCTATATATTAAGATGTATGCATTTAAGAGCATACCCCTACCTCATCCCTGATTTTGCCCAGGGATACATTTGCAACTGCAGTGCTAGAACTACAGTAGATCTAGGGGTTGTATTCAGTACTTTCCCCTTTTATAAGTCCTAACTGCTTGTCTTGTCATAGTTTATAAGTCCAGACCCTCAGTTTCCATGTGTCTTGAGTATACAACAGTCAAATGAGGTGACCTGAGAATATAATTCATTGAAAAGTGTGTCAAGGTTTTGCACTATGATGCAAATGCTGTCAGCTGTGCTGCCAGTAACTGTGGTGCAGCCAACTGCCAATTGCAGTGGCAGCTATTTTTGTGCCCCTTCTCACAAGGTGGCACCTGAGGCTACTGTGTCTTCAATTATGCTACTGATAATAAGACATCAGAGTTTGGGGAGAAAAACTTCTCTTAAATAATCTACATAAACTGCTGGACCTTGAGGTTAAGTGTGTAGGTATAAGAACTGCTCTATACCTGCCTGTTCCTTCTCTTGCTTTGAGTATGTGATGGAAAAGGACCCAGTGTGATAGCCATCACAGCTGAGTCTGCATACTAATACTCATAATTTACAGTTGGTGATAGGTAAATTACAACATACTCAGTGCATCTACATGAGATGTTACTGCGCATTAGCCTAGTTTACTGCACAGTACGGGCATGTGTCTACATGTGCGTACCCTTACTGCACAGTAAAATGGCTAATTGTGACTAAATTTGCATTGCAGGCCCTGTGTGCCCCCCTGGACAGGACACGGATTGCCTCTGCCTGCCGTGTCTGGATGCCAGACCTGTTGCTTGGCCACTGCAGGGCCACACAGCTGCCAGTGCATGCCCATCAGGGCAGGTGGGTGCTGAAGGGCTGCAGCCTGCTGCACCCCCAGCTAGCCCTGATAGCTCCCCAGGGCTGCTTGCTGGCTGCCTCTGTCAGCAGGGCCAGCACCAGCTCTCTGATGCTTACCCTAGCAGCCTGCCCAGTGCCTGCAGGTGCTGTGGGGCATAGCCTCTGCCACACAGCTCCCAGTCCTTTGCTGGGCCCTTGTGCTGGGCACTGCTGGCAGCTGCCCAGCGCTGGCAACACAGGGACAGCTGTGCAGGGGCCCAGAGAGCCCTGAGACATACTGCAGGCTGGTGGGAGTGGCCAACTTGTGCAGCGCCAGAGCCAGGCATGTGTTGATGGGGAGGGCCAGGTGCATGTCGGTGTCCTGGGGCTCCAGATGGGGCTGGAGCCGGCAGAGCAGGTTGACAAAGGTGGCCTGGGTCATCCTAAAGGCATCAACCCACTGCTTGTCATCCCAGTCATGTTGCGTCAAGTGCTGCCACCAGTCCTAGTTGGCATGGTAGGTCCAGAGGCAGTGGGGATTGAGGGCCAGAAGGGTGATGGCAGCCTCAGTGGCAGCCTCCTGGAGCCCCTTGTCAATGAGGCTGGCAGCAGCAGCTGCACAGAGGTGGGGGCGCTGTGGGTGGGCAAGTTATTGCTGCATGTCGGGGAGCCGGGCGGAGTGAGATGGGTGTGGGCCAGGTGATGGTTACTGCAGTGGGTCAGCAGGGCAAATGAGGTGGCCAGAAGGATTGGGGGACCCTCTTCCTCATGGCCAGGGCCAGAGGTTAGGGAAGGCATGGCTCAGGAATGCAAAGGGAGCATGAACAGAGCTGCCATGCCACATGCTGCCTCTGCATGTCATGCTTCTCAGCTGAGAACTGGAACTGATTGCCCAGAGATCACAGTGCAGGGCTGTGTTTTAATGATGGCCGTCAAGTGATGGCAGCTGGTTTGGCTTCAAATATGGCTGCCAAGTGCAGGCAGCTGGGGCCAGAGCCTGGAGCTCCCCCCAGAGACCACAGGGGCACATGGCAGGGTTGGAGGGACCTGGAACTAAGTTTAGTGCCAGGTCTCTGCATGTTTAGACACCTACCTAAATTTGCTTACTGTGCATTAGCTTAATGCCCAGTTAAACTAGTCATGACTAATTGTGCATGTAGATGTGTCTACTGGGAGCACAACAAGTTCTTTATTTATTCTGGCAGAAAACAAAGCAACCACCTCATCTCTGTTCATTAGCGAAGTGTAATATGGAGACATTTGAGCTCAGAATTATGGCAGACTTGGAGATACTTTAAAATAAAAAAAAAAAAAAATTCTCAAAAACTTTTTTCCTTTTACAAGGCATCTATTATCACCTATTCTTATGACGTGCATTATAATTAAATTCCTTCCCCTCCCTTTTTTCTTCTTATTTCCCTATCTAAATGATAAGGAAATCAACTAGGAGAAATTCATCAGGTCTTGCTTGTCACATATAAATAAGTGATTCTTCAATGTATACAGAATCTCAGCTGGTTATTCAAACACCAGCAGTCTGTTTTCTGTTTCCAGGGCAATTGTATTGTACAAAAGCATGTAAGATTCCCTTTGGCACATCAGAATTAAGCAACTTTCAAAGGCAACCTGTGAATCCTTTTTTTCTGAACTATCTGGTCATTTTTGTTTTTGTTTTTTTTTTTTTGTTTTTTTTGTTTTTTTTTTTAAATTCCAGTCATAGTAAAAATCAACAAAATGAAAAGTTTATTAATCCGATCTAAAGGAAAACCATATCTGAGGCACTTCTATCTTCATTTTCTGAGATGCTGAAAACACCAACATCTGTGTTTATGTTTCAAATTCAGAGTTTATCTCATCTAAATCCAAACTAAACATGTCAGGTTAGTGTCGGGACCGAGGGCAGTCTAAGGTTATGGCCAGTAGCCTGGACCGTCAGGTGGGGTTTTTCCACGACCGAGTAGAGTTACGCACAGAAGTGTATTGGTTGTACAAAGAAAGCTTTACTTACACTGCCAATGGTCACAGTACAGGAAGGAAACTTGCTTGAGTTACAGTTGCACACAAACAAACAGAAGTGAGATCTCTTCCGAACCGAACCGAGATGAGTCGTCGATGTACGACTCCGCACGCTCGACACGGGGGATACGTCAAATTTTCCACTATGACAGGGAGTGGCTAGAAGCTGATCAGGCCCCTATGTCCTCCTCCAAGACACACATGGAGTTTGCTAGGCTCCACAGTGCGCTTAGAGTTCCCCATGAGATGGTTGTGGAGTCCTCCAACTTGGGCGGAAACTGCTCTAACCTTTTATATGGCTAGCGAGCCAATTGCTAGCCGCCACGTAGGAATAATTTAGAATTGACCAATAGTGGGACACTAATTTGCATACATGTGGCAGGAACTTGTTTGCACTGGGGTTTTCTCTCTGCAGCTGAGAAATCCACCGTGCAAAGAAAGCTCCATGTGGCGGGAAAATTCCAATGTGCTGAGGCACTAAAAATCATTGGGTTATGACAGTTAGTAGCAAAACCTGCATTTTAATTCAGTTCCTGGCACTCAATATGGGGTTCAACCCACTAGAAAAAGTCAGGGTCCCTAATGTGCAATTGTTAAAATGAAAATGAAATACCATACTTTCTAGCACTCAAACCCCCTGCTCCCTCTGTCAAAGTTTTTGGGGAGGCAAAATAAAAGAAAAACATTTTTTTTTTTCTTGAGTTATAATTATATAGAGCAGAAACACAAGCCTAATCTTCATTTCACTCTCTCTCCCTTTCTGGCTTAACTAGAAATTGAAATCCTAGCTGCTCCTGAGGTCTCTATGAGTGGCTCTATGATTTTGAAAAGAGTTAAAGTGTCTTCAGGGCTGTAAAACAGGAGAAGATTTTTGCTAGCAGATAGCAAAAATCACACAAAGTTTAGCCTGATTGGTGGAACATCAAGACCATTAAAAAGGAGAAACGGTTATTAATACTTGTGAAGTGAAGAACAAAGAACTATTAAGTTAATGGACTCCCTCAGCTGCCTGAATAGTAATGATAGTGCTGCTGCACTGTGAAGCAGGAATCAAAACAGGTGCTTTTATTCCAGGCAAAAAAAAATCAGCTTCCCTGCGTCATACACATATACCAGTTTTTGAGTGGAGGTGCCTTGATTTTTGCAGAAAAGGTTCATGTGGAATATAAGTAAATGCTATGCACAGGAGTATGGGTGCTCTAGCCTACTAGTATCCTGCAGAACAGGCTGGTTCCATGGGGAGCTGGGGCCCAGATGAGTCTGGTATTGTGAAACCAGGTCCAGAAGCTGTAGCTGAAGTCAAGACAAGATAGGGTCAGAAGCTGAAGTCAGAGACAAGGTAAGCCAAGTGTTAACCAGGATCAGAAGCCAGAAGAGAGCTGGAGGTCAGACTAGAATCAAGAGCAGGGAACTGGAGTCAAGGAATGCCAAGGGTCTTATTGGAGTTGGAAGCTGCAGTCAGAGCCAGGAGTCAAACCAGAAGATCAACAAGTGTACAGAAGGTCAGGAGCAAGAACTTGCACCCTTGCCTGGACAAGGAGTCTGCAGGCAGGGCCTGGCTCTTAAAACCTGGAGTTGGTAGGACCTGCTACCTGTTGCTCCAGTGATCAGGCACCTTGATTACCTCATTCAGGCCAGCTGGGCCCAGGGCACTGCTCTAGCCTTGCTGCAGGTGGCACTTGTTCTCGGATGACTTGCCCTGAACTCTTTTGATTGGGACCACCCAGTCCAGGATTCTGGCCTGGACTCATCACAGTAAATATAGTACTCGAGCAAATCATGCTAGTTTTATTAATGTCAAGGGATGTATGACACCAATGATTTTATCCTCTGATTATAGTTTTCTTCACACTAATGAATAGAAAGCTTTACTTGACTCAGGGCACATCTACATGTGTGCTTTGGTGAACAGTAGACTAATTAGCTCCATAGTAAACCGCCATAGTCTACTTATGTGCCAGTATTAGGGCGCAGTAAACTAACTCCACAGTAAGATAGTACTGTCCTCCACAGTACTATCTTATGGTGGAGTAATTACATGCGATCAAATTCATAGTTTCATAGGCTCATAGATGTAGGGTTGGAAGGGACTTTGCAGATCTTCTAGTCTGACCCCCTGCCCTGGTCAGGAGAGAGAACTGGGCTCAAATGGCCCTAGCTAGGTTAATCGCCAAGCCTCCTCTTAAAGACTCCCAAGGTAGGAGTGAGCACCACTTCCCTTGGAAGTTGGTTCCAGCTCCTAGCCACCCTGACTGTGAAGTAGTGCCTCCTGATGTCTAGTCTGAACCTATTTTCTAACAGCTTATGGCCGTTATTCCTTATTACTCCAGGACGAACTTGGGGGAACAAGGTCTTTCCCATTCCCTGCTGGGCTCCACTAGTAAGTTTATAGATGGCCACCAGGTCCCCATTCAGCCTTCTCTTGTGAAGGCTGAACAGGTTAAGAACCCATAGCCTGTCCTCATAGGGCCTGCCCTGCTGTCCTTGGATCATGCGAGTGGTCCTCTTCTGGATCCTCTCAATGCTGTTCACATCCCTCCTGAAGTGTGGTGCCCAGAACTGGACACAGTACTCCAACTGTGGCCTGACCAGTGTTGCATAGAGGGGGAGGATCACCTCCTTGGACCTGCTCATCATGCATCTGTGCATGCATGACAAGGTGCGGTTATCCCTACTGACCATGTCCTCTTATTGGCAGCCCATGTTCATTTTGGAATCGATAATGACTCCAAGATCTCTTTCTACCACCGTGCTCCACCGTGTATCCTCGTGCTCCAGCCAGCTGCTCCACCACCTAATGCTGCCACCTGGAGCCTGGGGCTGACTCCCAATGCCTCCTGACAGCTTGGGGCTGCTCCACCCCAGCTCAGAGTGCTGCAGTCCTGGGTGAATAGGTAGACAGTGTGCCTGGGAGTAGCTGACTCCTTTGTGCTGGAGTTTATTGATCTGCCTTAATTTCATGTGTAGATGCACCCACTGTGTATCTCTATTAAAACCTGATTGACTTTATTATTTGATGTATGAATGTTTTAATAAACCCTGCCACAGAAAAGCTGACTTTACTGGAAGATATTACTATTATAATCTTGCAGTATTTATAGCTTAAAGTCAATAATATTTCTGTTATAAAGCAACATTCACTATTTCATGCAAACAAACAAACATTCCCCCCCAGGCTATTCTTAGCATCCTCATAAATACTTGTCAACATACCTTACTTGGGCATAACATTGTTATTTTAAAGAGCCACTTAATTGTCTAATTGAAGGCAAGGAACTGTGTTTGCTAAGCATCTCTAGAGACCCTTCTTTTAAGCATGCACAATGTGAGCCTGGACTGCATGCATTTCAGCAGGGTAGAATCATTTCTAGGAACATGTTTTACCTTTGTTTTTATTTTAACTTCCTTGTTTAGTTTGACATAAATCACTAAAACATTGTTCTGATTGTAGAAAAAATTATTAATTTCCTCTGTCCATCGTCATTTTTCATATACTCACTGAATGATTCCCAGGCTCTTTCTCTATTTTAGTTACTTTCCTTTTTGCAAGAGTAATACACATCTCTTTCTCTGAGAATCATTGGCTGTTACTACTTTAGCAAATCTCCTTTTCTCTAGGATTGTCACTGAGATCCAATTTACCAACCATCTGCTGATTCAATTATGCTTTTCCTTTTTCTTTCTAAAAATCTTTTTGTACTGTAATCACTTTGCTAAGACATTTCATTCTTTAACTAACCAACAACCCATGAGAGTATTGATTATTCACTTTTGCTTACATATCTTGCACTTTACTTTTGTAGCCAGATTTCCCACTTTATGATTTAATCTGGGGCTGTCCAGGAACCTCCAGGAGCCACATGCCCTAGGGACTGCACCAGTAGGGGTCACATGTAGTGTGTTTCCACAGCATGGGATATACCACTTAAGCCACAGGCCACTGGGCTACATGGGCACTCCCTCCCCACACTTTGATGCACCACATGGCCGCATGGGCAGCCGCTACCACTGCTGCACCAGGTGATCCACTGGTTCAATTCTTCTCCACCCCATCATGCCTAGGGGCATGAGTGCAATATGCTTGCCCCACTACACTGTATAGTGCAGGTGTGCAAGCATGATCTTGCTCTCCCTTTCCTGCCTGCTCCACTGCATACTGCAATGCACACCCTCACAGGCTTCACTCTCACCACTGCACCATACAGATACAATCCTTTACATGTGGCCGTATACTTACTCTCAGCTCTCTGCACTGCTTGCAACAATGCCCCTTCCCCTGGGGAAGAGACAAAAAGTGACAGCCAGAAGAGGAAGGAGAAGTTTCAAAATACTAATGGGGCAGGGGGAGCAGGAGCCAGGATCCCCACCTTAACTTCTCACAGACTGCATGCAGCCCATGCATCACCTGTTGGACAGTCCTCCTTTTTACTCACGTGGAAATAAATAGCACTATTCTATCACCAAGGAGGACCTGGACCTCCACTTGGGACACGTCATTATCGCTGGCAGATTTCATAACAGTGATGTAAGCTTTCTTCTCTAGTAGCTGTGCATTGACTACATGAATTTCTGCCCCCCTCCCAAGTGCTGGGGCCCCACCCAAAAGTCACTAACATTAAGAAATTGCTGTTAACAGGAATGAGTTCAAAGTCTTTTGGATCAAAATTTGTAGTCCACAGTGAACAAAAACAGAATCTGCACTTAGGGTTCAAAAGAAGATGGGAAGTGGACTTTACAGAAAGGAGAATCTGCCCCAGATAACTTATACAAGTAGAACGTAAAGACACATCCTAAGAAAGATGAGAATTCCATAGTTTTTGCCATTGAGATGAATAAGATGTTATTCTTCAAACCTTATAACTAATTCTGGGGACATAAGAAAGAGAGGATGGAGAGCAAATGAGGCAGCCAAAGGTGCACATAATGTACTTAGCACATGGATCCTGCCACCAGATATATGGGGTCCAATTCATTGGTATATTGAGGTGGTTTTACCTTCTAAACATAGGGGAATTCCCTTGTGCAAGGGAATTCTTAAATAGCATAGAGCAGTGGTGTCAAACTCTTTTCTTCTGAAGGGGTGGGCAGCAGGAGGGCAATCAGCGAGTGGTAGGGTAATATGTGACAGTTCAGGGATTAATGCAGCATCCCCAACAAGGTTCTGGAACCCAGGTTTTAGTGGTGTACCCACCCCTCCTAGTTTTTCTCCCACTTGCTACAACCCCAAATGCCTGGCTGCTTTGGGAACCCTGACAGGGCTCCATGACCTGGATCTGGCCTGCAGACTGTTGACACCCTTGGAATAAAGCTATTGCAGCAGATGCTATGTTGTGGAGGCTAGGATAAGGATATAGAAAATCATCATTCTTGCTGGGATTCCTTTATATAGATTTTATTCTAACATTTTATTAAGTATATCTTAGCTTTTCTTATTTGTTCCACTGGAAAGAAGATATATATACTTTCTTTTTTGCCTAATTTTTGTTAACATATTATTGAGAGTGACTGATGCGGTTCCTAAATTGAAATGTAAAACCACTTTCGAGCTCTCTTCTCCTAAGTGGATAGGTTTATGTTGTTTTCTTATACTGCTAATGTTTACTCTGTATTCTTATTTGCTTAATTACTGCCTTCATACCACATTTCCATATTTGCTGTTATTTATCCCAAGGCTGGTATAGTATTGACGTCAGTGCTTCCTATGCCTATGTCGTATGACTAGTAACGCTTCTTGTCACTAGAGGCATTATAAAAAACAAAGAGCGATGACTATCATCTTAATTGTATCAGTGTGGTCTTTATCTAAAATGCTGTCAGTAAGTATAGATGAATGAATCATAAAGATGCTAATTAAAAGAAAATCAAGAATTAATATTGAGCGGGAGCTGGCATTGACCCCTACGGTCAAGTTTTCTAGCAGTTCCCAGCTTCAAGAACCTCTCCACTGCTTGCAGCAAATCTGATGTAATGTCCTCAAATCACAGAATTTTCCATCTCACTTAAAAACCTCAGAAAAATTTAGTCAGGGAGACAAACCAGTAAACAAATGCATCATTATTCTAAAGTTGTAGGTTTAAAGTAGTAACAGCAGCAGCAGATGATTGTGATGTCACTGCAGGGGGAACACTTGGGAGCTGTCCTCAGGTGCAAACAGACCTTGCCCTTGTACCACCTTAAAGGACAGATGTTCCCACCCTTTGTTGTGCTCCAATTGCCCCAAAATGTTTGTGCAATCAAACATAGTTATAGTTTGTGACACCTTATAGGATAGGATATCCCCTGCAGGGAATTCCAAGGGCATGTATTTCATCATGATGTTCTCCAACCCTGAGCATGCATCTGCAGAGGATGCTGCCATGCTCTGAAGCCAG
Organism: Alligator mississippiensis; assembly: GCF_030867095.1. Taxonomy (NCBI): domain Eukaryota; kingdom Metazoa; phylum Chordata; order Crocodylia; family Alligatoridae; genus Alligator; species Alligator mississippiensis. The sequence continues at coordinate 122,600,342 of NC_081824.1, read as the reverse complement.
GGGTGTTCCTCCACTTGCAGGAGATTCCCTGGGATTCTCAGGGAGCATGTTTCATGCTACTGCACCCTGAGACCATGGGGACTCCCCCACTTACAGGGGATTCCTTCAGGGGTTTCCTGGGATATGCATTTCACAGGTCAAGGTGTGGCACCTGGAACCATTGTCCACATAGGGGTTCCCTGACTTCTAGGGGATTCCTAAGGTAAGCGTTTCATGTTGCTGTGCCCTTAGCCCTTCAGGGGGATTCCCAGGGTGCACATCTTGAAGTGAAGGAACCTGCATGGGAAATCCCTCCTTGTAGACACATGCCTTGGATTGGGGCTTAGCACCTGGGGCCATTGTTCCACAGGATCAGGCTGTACCCTGTAAATCAAGGATTCTGGTGATCATCAATCAGATCAGCTGTGCTGGGACACATCCCAACACAGCTGATGCCCAGCAAAAACAATGTCTGTTTGTAGCCCTAAGCTGTGAATAGGAGCTTTGAATAGGACATTTTCTACTCCTAACCCCTAGACATAGCATGTGACCTTACTTCCATCTTGCTCTAGGGAAAGCATACAAAGCTTAAATTTCCTTAGCTTCCAAGGTGTGTGGAAAGAGAGCGATAAGGTAGGCTTCTCTTAAGCTGAATCTACATATAGCTTTACCAACTCATCCTAAACTTTGTTGTGAGTTAATGGAGTTAAACTGATAGCTTACATTGTGACTAGTATTGAAGCGGTGTAGGTTAGTATGAGGATGTGAGGGCTCAGCTGGGATGTAGGCAGGAAGACCTGTGGAAGGCCACTAGAGGTGACCTGGGGGTCAGCAGGGTGGGGGCACAGGTTACCAGAGCCAATAAGGGAGATCCAAGAGGTGTAGTCCAAGACATAAGTTGAGGTAAGGAGTCAGAAAAAAGGTGCTGAGTTCCAAGGAAGAGCTGAAGTCAGGATCAAGGAAGCCAAGTGGACTTAGGATGCTGGGGAAACCCAGCATAGAGAGAGCAGGTCTTGTGTCCAGGTTCAGAGGAGATCCAAGGTCAGGGGCAGAAATAGCTAATGCTGAGTCAGGAGAACAGACCAGTGAACACAAGGCTTGTCAGAACAGATTGAGGCTGTGTGAGGATATGCCTGCAGCCTGAGGCTGTAGGTGTGCTAATAAGGGGTGAATGGCACTTTAGGCAGACAGTACAGCTTCAGAGAACTGGGGCAGTTGCATTAGCCAGGGATCAGGGAAAAGTTTGGTAGTTCAGGTGTTTGGCCCAGCCAGGCATGCTTGATCAGAGGCCCTGACAGATGGGACTGGAAGGGACCTCATGGGTCAGTGATTTCAAGCTCTGGCTTTCACAGGCACTGCCTTGTAAAATTCCTTTAATAAACCTTTGACCTGTGCTCTGAAAGCATTTAGGTTTTTGGCCTTCTCTACTGCAACTTGAAAGCCGTTGCTGAACTCATTGCTCTTTTGGTTAAGAACTTCCTTATTAACAACCTAAATGTATTCATTGGTAGTTCATGCCTATTTGTTACTTTGTCAATATTGTCTTTTAGCTACAAGGATGGCAGCCAGGAACTGGTACTGAGACTCCACTAATTTATTCTTTGAATTTGGAAAAATGAAGAGGTACATGGGAACCTGAAGACCATCAACATGATGTCTGTCAACAATCAAGAAGCTTTGTGGAAAGTACTTGCCAGATTTGGATGCCCTGAAAAATACATCAAGGTCCTGATGCTTCTCCATGACCAGATGACTATCGCTTTTTGAAGACACAGATTGGTTTTTGATGAGGCAGATCCATTTGTCAATAAAAATGGGGTCAAGCAAGGATGTCATCACCCCAATTCTGTTCTTCATATTTCTGATTGACATCCTGGTTCTCATTAAGGACTGCCTCCCTTCAGGACTTGACATGGAATATCAAATGGATGGAAGGCTCTTAAGTCTCGGATATTTTTGCTTGAAGATCAACATATTCAAAACAACAATCCTTAACCTTCAGTATGCTGATGATAAATCCATCCTTGTGCACACTAAGGAAAAACTCCAGACCGCTGTGGCTTGCTTTGCAGAAGCCTACTGAACTTTGGGCCTCTCTCTCGACATTGAGAAGGCTAAAGTGCTCTATCACCCTGCTCCAGGCTATAAATGTGACCCCATTCCTCAAATTACCATAGAAGGAAAGACCCTGGCGGTAGTTGAGCTCTTCCCCTACATTGATAGCCACCTCTCTCAGAGAGTGAACATATATGAGGCGATCCAGCAAGGATTCCAGTGCACAAGAGTCTCCTTCAGGAAATTACTTCAGCATGTTTTCATTGATCATAATATCTGGAAAAATACCAAAGCCCAGGTTTACAGTGCAGTCATAATCCCCACTCTCCTGTACAGATGTGAAACATGGGTGACATATTGTTATCATGTCAAGAGCTTGGAGAGGTATTACCAACAATGCCTCTGGAAAATCCTCTACATCAAATGGGAAAATTGCCACACAAACACCAGCATCCTTGCTGATGCTATCAGCATTGAGTTGGTGATCCTCAAGCACCAACTTTCCTGGACCAGACAGTGTGCATGGATGCTCAACTCTTGATTCTCAAAACAAGTGCTCTACTCCCAGCTTGGGTGTGGCCTAAGATTTCATAGCAGCCACAGGAAATGCTACAAGGACACACTAAAGACATCCCTGAAGAAAACAGATGCTTACATCAAGAGCTGGGAGGAGCTGGCTGTTAAGTGACTCCAGTGGCACCACAACCTTAACCAAGTGGCAGCCCATTTTAAGGTAAATTGTCTTGCCCTCAAAGCAGAGAAGAGAGAGTGGAGAAATGAAAAGGAGAGGAATCCCAGCCTGCAGCTTACTTTCCCATTATGGAAAGACCTGCAACTTCTGCGAATGGATCTGTTGCTCAATGATTCGACTCAAGTCACCTCAAGACCCATCAATGAACCATGGCAGATATCATCCTCGAACTGAAGGATTTCTGCCACTGCCTATGACTTTTAGGGTAGTTAGTTCTTTTCCTGTCCTAATGTTTACAGCAAACATATCACCTCAGAAATCAGGTTGCAAATCATATTAGGCTATCACATAATTTTACAGATGCACAAAACAGAATTTGCTTGTTTTTTTCCCCTTAAGGGGAAAGTAGATAGTCATGTTAGACTGAAGTCAGGCAGAAGGCAGGGCAGGGTAACACCTTAGGCCCGGTACAGAACTTACCCTTAATGTGTGGTAGGTGCACAGAAAGTGCTCTACAGCCATAACCAAACAGTCAGGGAACATACAGTGCTGTAAAAATGGTGGATTGTTCATGTGGAAGACTTATGATACTAACTTATTGATGGCTCCCAACTGATCTCATGCCTTGCAAATACCCGCTCCCCCCAAACCTCTCTCCCGACCCACCTTCATGCCACTGCCCTAGAACAAAGTAGAGCCAGGACCACTTACTATTGTGGAGGGCTTGTTCTAGGGCAGTGGCATGAAGGTGGGTTGGGAGAGAGGTTTGACCTGGAGTCATGGGAGCAAATCATTCATGACCATGCATCTTGGAGGTAATCAATCCAGAACAGAGCACTGCCATTTGAACAGCAATGCATGGCAGAAACAATGAAGAAACGCATGGCCAGGAAGATGAAAACCCCTTGTACCCAGTCCTCATCGCTTTCCTGCCCCTGCTGCAGTAGATTGTTCTACAAGGCAAAGATCAGGCTTATAAGTCACCTATGTACCCACGCAACCTAGCCTCCACCCCCTCCTTTTTCTTTCCTCTCTCTCTTTTCCCCTTTTTTCTCCTTTTCTCTTTGCTCCCTCCCTGTTTCTTTCCCACTTCTTTTCTCTCATCTTTCCCCACCCCACTGGATGTGGTTGTCTTCGCCTGCAAAGGACGAACACACACACACCAAAAAAAGCTGGCAATCCTCTGGGCACCATTTGGCCGAACAGCTATGAATGAACACCATTGCAGGTAAGGCACAGCAGGAAATGCAAATTCTCCCTAGCAATCCTCTCCACCCCTCCTTCTCTCTCGTCCTGGAGAACCAGAGAAGACTCAAGCCTCTGGGCCTGATGCTTGGGTTTCCCAGCCCTCCCAGCTCTCACAGCAGAGAGATGGAAGCCAGGTGTCCGGATTTTCCCAGCTGGGAGGCGGAATGCATACATTTCACACCATGGTCAGTGCCAGGTCGTGAGCAGCTGCATAGCTGCTGGCCCGGGGTGGGGGAAAGAATCCAGACATGGAACTCACCATAGGTCCCTTGTACATGTGAGGCCCAGTTGTAGAGACTAAGACGCTGGATCCAGGATGGTCAGTTGGACACTTGCAGAGTGCTGGAAATGCGTGCATGGATGGTGCCGGTGAAATGAAGGCCAAAGGAGGCCATTGATGTAGGGAGTTGGAATGGACAGGTTGGTAACTACTTATATCTCTGGTCCCATGGCACTTGAAGGAGCTGTCCAGGTCCAGGAATGCAGAGTGAAGGTCCAAGAATGAGGTCTTTGAATGATCAGCTGCTCTCTGAGGGAGGTTGCATGTGCTGCTGTGGAACTGAGAGAGTTGCAGCACCAGGATAAGGAGTTTATGCACAGGGTGAAAGACCACTTGGGATCCAGCTATGACATCCCTGAGTGGCATCAGTGCTGCTTGCCATGGGGAGACTGTTGCCCTCCCTGGCCTGAGTGGTGGAGGAGGCTTCCACTCATCCCCCTTGCCATGGAGAGCCCCACTCCAGGGACTTCTTTCTAGGGCAACATGCCCAAGAGTCCCACGGCAGGGGTGGGGGGGGGGCATGGATGGTGGCCATGGGGAAATGCTCTACACCACACACTGATTGAGGAATGCTGGGAGGAGAGGGGGCCCCAGAACAGGAGATATGGCACGTGGGAGCCACTGATCTGTGGTCTGAGGAACCAAGACAGCAATGCTGGGGAGCAGCATTTGTGGAAGGGAGGGGGACCAGGCTACCTGAGACCTGATGCCAGAGCTGGCATTTACTCAGTCTGCTTTCCAGGACTGACTCACTGCTCAGTGCCCCAGAGAGAATGGATGCTGTGGGGGCAGCCCACTAGGCCAGGCTACTATGGGCCTGGGTCCCACTGTTGGGAATGGCAGCTCCCTGGGCTCTGGCCCGCGTTCCGGAGTGGGCAGCGTTCCACAGTTTTTCTTTATTATGAACACAAAAAGTTTGGTAGCTGTAGAAGTTTATTAAATGGAGGGGTGGCAGTTGCACACATGGCCTTCCTCTTGCTGCCCCAAGGTTTCATGTTTGTTAAGTGCCCCACAACTGCCAACCCCTCTCTCCCCCTCACCAGCATAACCACCCATTGCAGGCAGGGTCTTTCCACACTCTTTCAATGTTAACTGAGAAGAAAGTTGTAAGTTCCAGAGCAGGCAACATTGCAGGTTTGTTTAATAAACACACTAAACAGTTTGGCAGCTTCAACATTTGAGTAACATGAGGCATGTCTCTTCCTTGCACTGCACTCTCCCAGACCCCAGTGTGTGCCCTTTGGGGGAAGGGAGAGAGGAAAGGGAATGGTGCCCAGGCAGCCTGAGTTGTGGGTAGTACTTCCTGTAAGGAAGAGCTAGAGCTGTGGCAAGAGACCCATGGAACAGTGCCAGGGCATGGGCACCTACAGCCCTCGGGCCCTACTCATCTACAGAGGGCTCCCAGTCCATGTGGGTGAGGAGGCAATAGGCCAGGGCTTTGTAGACCCAGACAGCTTGCCATGGTGTGGGGCCAGAGCCACATACATCATTGGGTGGGCTTGCCCTCTCCCCCATCCCTGTGCCAAGTGCTCATGGTGCCAGGCCTAGTTCATAGTTGAGGTGCTCCTTCCAGTGGTCCAGCTGCCCCTCTTTAAGTCTCATGAGCCAGGGCAGGAGAGGGTAGACTAGGCCCCTGATGAGAACTGGGGTTGCAGTGGCATTGCCGACGATGAAATCAGAGACACTAGGAGTATAGCGCCCACTTTCTATCACCCTGGGGAATGGGGAGTTGCACAATGAGGCATCATCCTCATTGGCTGAATATAATTCGGCCTAGTCCTGCCCTGAGTTCTGAGTGTGTGTATGTGTGTGTGGGGGGGGGAGGGGCATCCAGGTGAGCAGCTGTGATGTCCCCACCAGTCAATCGGGTGGCTTGGCTGTTCGGCTTCACTCAGGAGTCCTTGGTAGCCTAGGGAGCCCGTTGGGGGACATGTGAGAGTCCCCACTACCTGCTGTGCTCGAGCCCCCTCCCATATAAGGGCTAATGTGCTGACCTAAACTGGGTGCTTAGGATAAAGCTGAAAAGTTAGAGCGCTTCCACTGTCAGCTTTTGGAATGTCTGTACTTAGCCTTACAGACTACTTAGCCTTCAGGGAGGCATAAGCTTTCATGGGCTACTGCCTACTTTGTTATATGCTATGAATGGATTTGCAAAGAGAAGGGGTACTAAATGAAATGGAATATAGCAATTTAAACACTTTAATTAAAGAATTGTAATTTTAAGAATTTAAAGGACAGGGAAAAGGAGAGGAAAGGATAGGGTGAAAGGAACTGCTGAGAGAGGTGAAGGTGGGCTGAAATAATCAAAAGGGATAAACAAAGCCATTAACTTATTGAGGGACATAAGGATTATAAAAACTAGCCCAAGTAATGGGATACGAACCATACTTAACAACCCAGTATGTGGATAATTTCTTGCTCCGCGGGACTATATTAAGTATGGTCCCAAGAAAGACTCTGTATTTGGCCCATGGACCATGTTGCCAATCTCTGATCTAGTTCAGCTCACTGCAGGATGAACTAATCCTTTGTTTTACTGTCTTCATTAAAATACTTCATAAAAATGTTCAGCTATTGAACATACCTAATTTTTATGGATAGTTCAAATAATTCTCGAGGGCATTGTGTTCTTGGTATTCATGTGTAACTCAGTTTTTGAGTTCTGTTTCTCTGTAGCTGCCATAAAAATAGGCTCTGGAGCCTCAGATTATTTTTTATTTGCTCTCTTACAGTCAACACTTCTTATAACAGCTTCAAGATGGAAATCTAAAACTGAACATCTGAGTCTAAATTACAGTGTACCTTGCACAATTCCACAGCTTGATGCCTGCTGGTTTCAGGAGATTCCACAACTAGTAGAAGTGGATGAACAAAGGTTACATTTACAGTGTCTGCCCCAAATGTAATATGTTAAACAATGACTGTCATTTGCAATGATGTCACTTGGATTTTTGCAAAAAATGCTATCTTTGGGAGAAGGGAAGTTATGCTGTGCCTGTGTTCGCAACTGAAAATAAAACAAAAAGAGCCTCTCTTCCTGTGTGAATTCGGACCCACTATAAATGACTCATTTTCACCAGTTATCAGTCCATTATTATTAAATATAAAATTAAGAGGGAGGAAATCAAGTGACAAAGAGGGGGAAGAAGTTGTCTTTTCTTTTAGCAGCTGATGTAGAAAGCTGAATCATGTATTAATCTGTTGTCATAGACATTAATTTGATATAGAGTGGTGAAATACAATGGGCCTAAATTTCATTTACATTAAGATCTCTTTATATCTAAGGCCACTTTCCCCAGCTGGAGTGACATCAAAGTGGAATAGAAAGTCTTTAGAGTTAAGAAAAAAAGTCTCTCTAAAAGTTTAACCCAACCATATACAGTGTTTCTTAGGGCTCATTCTTTCAAGATGCTGACCCGCATTAATTTCATTGTGGGCAGAGAGTGGTTCAATACTTTTGAGGACTAATCTCCATGTTATATATCTATATATGAGTCTTTTTGCTGTGTTTGTATTTATATCTGAGTTTGAATGGCACTTGTCTTAGGTGAAGAAGTAGTAGTCAAACTGCCTCAGAGGTAAGTGGATTTGTCAGTGGGCATGTCTACATGAGACGTTTACTGCTCAGTTGACTAATTAGCTGCACAGTAAATGTTGCACAGTCTACATGTGGCCCCCTATTAGGCTGGGGTAGATTAATTATCTCTGCAGCAGGATAGTACTTGTAAATACAGAGTTTTTTTACTCCACAGCAGCACACTTGTAGATGCTGCCTCAGCTGGCTGGGGCATAAAGGTGCTTCAGTAAGAGGGCTGCCTGCTGGCTAGACCTTTCTGCCTCAGCAGCCCTTACACATCATGTTGAGCTGGGGGGAGCAGCCTTGTGCTGGCAGGATGACTCCTGGGCCCCTGCAAGCCAGGGCTGCTCCAACCCTGCTCAGTGTGCTGAGCTCCCAGGCACATGTGCAGATGCAGTGCCTGAGAGCAATATGCTCTGGAGCCGTTTATTTATGCACACTAACAGCACATGTAGATACACCCAGTTAGTGGTTTATTGTGTTGCAGCTTGTAGGGTTTGTAGTTTGACTGAAGTTTATAATTTACAGTCTGTGTGTTTAGAGGTGATGCTTTGGAATTATGACAGAAATCTTCCACCCGAAAGCTGACATAGACAAAAAGCTTAAAAAAAATGATGCAGCCAGCAACCATAGTGGGGAAAAAAGGGAAATTTGCATGAAAGTTTATAGCAGATTTTTTAAAAGTAGGGACAAGGAAAACGAGGAAGTGATAGTGACTAAAGCAGTAGTGGAAGAACCCTGAAGAACTGGAAGACTGAGTGCAACAACTATGGGATGAATGTTATTTTTGAGTGCATACTTGACAGAAGTCGTTTATGCAGGAAGCATTGCCTGATAGAATCATGGACTAGAAGTTCCAAAGCCTTGAAACATCTCTGGTGGACTTCAGATAGGAATCAGGGGTCATTATGAAGTAAAATAAGAAGAGACTGCACAGATAGCATAGAAGTTGACTGTATTGGCTTTTAATAGGTACTTGTAACTCAAATTGTTTAATGGACCTAGAGCTCTGAAAGAGATGGCACATACTAGAGAAGACTGGAAAAGCTTTACTGTTTTAGCCCAGGAAAACAAAATTGAGATTAGGATTACCTTCTATAAATAAATATGTGAAGGAGTAATCACTAGAGAGGAAGTGAGCTATTTAAGGGCATGGACACACAAATGCTTGGAGCTCTTTCAAAAGGGGACCATTTCAAAAGGGCAATAGCTGGTATGTTCTAATTGTTATGTGTGAATGAACTAAAAACAAATCAAATGTAATAAAATCCCTCCAACTTCAACACTCCTTCATCTACAGTTAAAGTTGAAGTGGCTTTGAATCATTCTCAGCTTGTTCATATATACCAATTAGAAGTACCAGCTGCTGTCCTTTAGAAACAGTTCCCTTTTGAAACAGCTCCAAGGCTTCATGTGTCTATACCCTAAGGCATAAAATTTACACAGAAGCCAACGTGTATAAATTGGCCACAAATAAAATTAGGTTGGAAATTAGAAATTTCTAATCATCAGAAAAAGAAGATTCTGGAATAGCCTTCCAGAAGGAATAACAAGGGCAAGAAACTAAATTAGTTTTAAATTGTCATTTTATCAGTTTGTGAATGAGATTATATATTTACAGTGACAGGGGATTAGAGATGATGACCCTTGAGGAACCATTCAGTCCTATGTAACTATTTTGTTTACTTACAAAAAAGCCCTGCTTCCCCACACATAGTAAAGCAATTTTTTTGCTCAGAAACAGGGTTGCCCACTGTCCATAAACTTATAGATAGTCCTTTAAAAAAGGGGGAAAAATAAAAGGAATTATCTATAGAATCTGTAAAAATATGTACATATCTGTAAAATTTAACAGTTGGCAATCCTGTTCCTCCTGCGGCTGCCCCTTAGGACTTTCTGGTGTTTCTAGAAACACTTTAGCTATTGTGTGCATGGGAAAGGAGATCCTCCTCATTTGCTCCAGGGGGTAGGCATGGACACATGGTGACCCTGGCTGGGGTGTGTGGCCTTGGAGCATCCCCATCCTGCACTTGAATTCCCTCCCTCCTTCCTGCCCATCTTGTGCACACAAGTTTCCTCTGCCTCCCTCCAGGCTCCTGCACAGAGAGGCTTGCAGCACCAATGGGGAGGGGAAGGTCAGGCTCTTTTCTTCTGCAATAGGTTTGTATTAGATGATATTGGGGTTTTTTAAAAGTCATTGGCTTTGGAGGTTATATGGGTGTGACTTAAAGAGCTTGTGTGCCTATGAACTATGTAAATAACAAACAGCCTATGTATTTTTGTACTTTGCACTCCTTTTAAATTATGTAAAAAGTGCTAGTAAAAAAGATTAATTATCTATAAAAAGTTTGCAGATTGTCAGAAAAAAAAAGTTTGTTGTATTGGTGGCTTTGATCAGAAATCTCATCAGCAGGAAGTTTTGTGCCCAGAGAGTTCTGTCTCTGCTTTCTCTTAGCATCATAGTCATAACTACATTTGCAAGCTTCCTGCTGCCGTCACAGGTTGCTCCTAATATTCTAGTCCTTGCATTTGGTACCAGTGAAGTACATTAGATCACATATTTTAACTCAGATGTGAGGTAAGCTTTTGCCTTTAGTTGTCCCCATCACTGTCTGCAGTTGGGCAAAGGCAAGGTAGGGTAATACCTTAGGGTGCCTATACACGTGCTCCATTGCATTCTGATTAACCAAGTCTGCTGGAGTGTTCTAATGAGAATGCTCCAGTGTTTTGCAGCATCCCATATATTCAGCATCCCACATTTGAAAATGCTGGTGGGGGTGCTTTCACTAAAACTCCTTTAACTAAAACTAGTGTTTTAGTTAAAGCACATCTGATGCCATTTTGAAATGTAGGACACTGAATACCAGATATATTCCCAAGAGCTGCTCTAATTAAAACCCCACCCTCACCCCAAAACACAAGTATAGGCACCCTTAGAGACTAATTGGTTCTTTTGTCAGATACTGTCAGATATTTTGTCAGATACTGTCTACAATTATTTTAAAAGAGCTTAGCTTGTTCCAGCTGAGCCTAAATGAAGCTGCTTGTGTTCACAGAAATGAATATTTGTCATAGGATCCAAGGTTTACCTAATGGCATCCTTTAGCAGCTTATAAAATACTGCTTTGTGTAGTAATATTTCATTTCTTTTATTTCTGTATTTTGTAGCCAGCAAATTAAATCTTGATTTTGTGAGTGCTGTTCAGAAAACAGTTAAATTTTTTGTCATTAGTTAATAGAGGACATATTCAGATCAGAAAAAAGATATATTTATATCAAATGTTTGTTAAAATAGCTCCTAGACAAATTTTCATCTGCTCCAAAGAAGTGATGGATGTACTTGGCTTTTGCCTTTAGATGTCTATTGCTTTATTTTTAATTCTATCATATCTGCTAATGCAAATTGCAAAATTAGTTTCAATACTGACTCTCTCTCTTTGGGTTAGATCAGCAGAACTTCTGTGTCAGTTCAGCAGCAGAGTCATAGACTCAAAGAAAATTAGTGTTGGAAGGGAGCTCAGGAGGTCGTCTAGTCCAACCCCCCTGCTCAAAGCAGGCCCAGCCCCAACTAGATCATTCCAGCCAGAGCTTTGTCAAGGTGGGCCTTAAAAATCTTTAAGGATGGAGATTCTACCACCTCTCTAGGTAACCACCCTCCTAGTGAGAAAACTTTTCCTAATATCCAATGTAAACCTCCCTTGCTGCAACTTGAAACCATTGCTTCTTGTTTTGCTATCTGCCACCACTGAGAATAGTCTAGCTCCTCTTTGGAATTACCCTTTAGGTAGTTAAAGGCTACTATCAAATCCCTTCTCAGTCTTCTCTTCTTCAGACTAAATAAGCTTAGTTCCCTCAGCCTTGCCTCCTAAGTCATGTGCCTCAGCCCCCACACCATTTTCATTGTCTTCTGCTGGACTCTCTCCAACTTGTCCACATAGTGGGGGGCCCAAAACTGGACACAGGACTCCAGATGTGGTCTCACCAGTGCAGAATAGAGTGGAATAATTACTTCCCTCAATCTGCTGGCAACACTCCTACTAATGCAGGCTAGCATGTTGTTAGCCTTCTTGGCAACAAGGGCACACTGCTGTCTCAAATTCTAGGGAGGCACTGATAGAGATTTTTGGGGCTGATATTAATAGCCGATATTTAAGGAGGCATATCAGCTGATACCGATCTGATTTCTGATACAGCTGCCTCCACCTGGTAAGTCTTTTGTGGTGGAAGGGGAGGGAAGGGGCATGGCACCTCTGTGGTGAGGGGGTGGGGCAGGGACAGGTGCTGCCCAGGTGGGGGGGAGTGAGGAGGTGGCTCCCAGCACTCCTTGTACCCCTGGAGGGTGGGGGGGGGGTGCTCCCTGGATCTGCACGGGGTGGGACAGGCTGCAGCCAGGGCTGTGCAAGTCTTTTCTTAGTAGGGGCTGGGCTGAGAGGGTTCCAGTGGCACTGGGAGGATGCTGCATCCACCCCAAATTTCACTGCCGCTCTGCTCCCAGTCCCCCCCCCCCACCAGCTGTCTGGCACAGCCCTAGCTCAATGGCACGCCTCAACCCATATGCCAGGAAGAGCCAGGGCTGCAGCTGGTGGTGGTGGCACTGGGAGTGGAATGGCAACGAAATTTGGGGTGGATGCAGCATCCTTTCAGTGCCGCCAGCACCTGCTCCAAGCCCAGCCCCCACTAAGAAGAGCCCTGGATGCAGCTCATCCCACCCTGCACAGATCTGGGAGGCATACGCCTCCCCTGTGCCCTCCTGGGTGGTGGGAGCCGCCCCAACACGAGCTGCGATTTCACCCTTCCGCCCCACCTGGGCAGCACCTGTCCCGCCCCTGCATTGCAGGGGGCATTGATCTGCCCCCCCTTCCATTTCCCTCTCCCCTCCCCTTCTACCACACTGGACTTACCAGTTGGAGGCAGCTCTCCATACTGCCAGGCTCTGTTCTTCGCTACCCGAGTGCTGCACTGCAGCTACGCATAGGCATAGGCATTTATCAGCCAAATTATTGGCCTCATCGGGTTGATATCCCATACAGACAGTTTTCTTTATATCGGTACTGATTTGATATTGGACCGATGTATCGGTGCACCTCTGTCAAATTCAGCTTACTGTCCACTGTAACCCTCAGGTTCTTTCCTGCAGAGCTGCTGCCTAGCTTATCAGTCACCAGCCTGTAGTGGTACATGGGATTCTTCCATCCTAAGTGCAGGACTTTACACTTCTCCTTATTGAACTTCATGAAATTTCTTTTGGCCCAATTCTCCAATTTGTCTAGATCACTCTGAATCCTAGCCTTGCTCTCCAGTGTATCCCCAACTTGGTGTTATCTACAAACTTGCTGAGGGTGCAATGCATCCCATCTTCCAGATTGTTAATGTAGATATTGAACAAAACTGCCCCCAGGACTGACCCCTGCAGCACTCCACTAGATACTATCCACCTTCAATCCATTTATCCAACCCATACTTCAATGCTGTGGGAGATGGTATCAGAAGCATTGCTAAAGTCAAGGTATATGATGTCCACTGCTTTTCCCGCATCCACAGAGCCAGTTATCTCATCACAGAAGGCAATCAAGTTGGTCAGGCATAACTTGCTCTTGCTGAATCTATGCTGACTGTTCCTAATCACCTTCTCCTCCTCGAAGTGCTTAGAAATGGATTCTTTGAGGACCTGCTCCATGATTTTTTTGGGTACTGCAGTGAGGCTGACTGGTCTGTAGTTCCCTGGATCCTCCTTCTTTCTTTTGTTAAAGATGGACACTATATTTGTCTGTTTCCAATCATCTGGGACATCCCCTGGTTGCTATGAGTTCTCATAGGTAATGGCTAGTGGTTCTCCAGTCACATCAGCCAACTCCCTCAGCAACCTCAGATGCATTGAATCTGTCCCCATGGACTTGTACATGTCCAGTTTTTCTAAACAGTCCCTAACACGTTCTTTCACCACTGAGGGCTGCTAACCTCTTCCCCAAACTGTTCTACCTGGTGCAGTAGTCTGGGGGTGATTTGTAGGAAGCTTGGGATTTGCAGATTGTGATTGGATGTCAATAGAGACTTCTCTCCATATTGACAGGTATTCATTTTCATCCACCTGTGCACCCATGAAAGCCTTTGCAAAATAACTACTAATTGCTAACCATTACATCACTAAATGAAAAGCCTGTTAATTCAATATGCAGGTAATTTTAAAATAGTGACAATTCATATTGAGGGGATTATGTTGAGATTCCACATACATGTCAGTGAAATATGGGCAAACTATAGGGAAGTATTATATGACACAGATGGTTGGAGATAGGCATAGGACTTGACTAAGCCCCAGTCTGACAGTGCAATTCCTGCCCAGTCCCAGTGGCCCAGTGGCTCTACAAATCACACCCATTTGCACAGGTGGGGAACTGCTAGCAATCTCACTTACAAAAGCCAATGACTGAATAGTTTAATCTCCGGGACCATTTGTTTTTTTCCTTCAAGACAGGTCACTTCAGATCAGGGCAGAAGTACAATAAGGCTAGGGACAGAAGTTATACATAAATCAGTTTAAGTGATCAGAAACTGGTTTAAATCTGTAACAGAACAGAAGCTCAGTGCAAGTAAACCATTTTCAAAATGGCTGAAACTGGTTTAAGATAAACCTGGTTGAATGTAGTATCACACTTAACTGATTTGGGTCAAACTGGTTTATGAACTTTTGTCCCAGACCCCTTCTTGGTTTAAATTAAATCACAGTCCCCTAGGATCCCATCATGCTTTGCAGCCTTGGGCTGGGCTGTGCTGTCTGCTCCCTAGCCAGAGCAGTGAGGGATGACTAACAAGAGGGTGGTGGGGCAAGCCTGGCTGGCGATGCAGCCCAGTCTGGGGTGGGGGGAGCTGCACCCTCCCCCACCCTGGCAAACCCTGGCTGGAGTCTGGGGCCAGGGAGGGGAGTTAGATAGTCCTTCCCCCACTCAAATTTACTGACAGCTGAAACTGTGGACTATAAATCCCAGAGGCACCTGGAAGCAGAAAGAGGAAGTGATGAGCAATCTTGTGGAGTCCTGCTGCTCTGATTTTGGACTGCAAATATCAGAGACCTTGGGGGGTAGCAGGAAGAGGAAGTGAACAAACAGCCAGAGAGCTGTGCTCTAGCGCCCCCCAGCTTCTGGCCTGGGCCACAGCAGGCATGTGGCTACATTTCCTGAATCAAAGGCAAAGTCTTACTCTCTTTGAAGATGTGAAATTCATTTGAAATTTTGTCTTTGTGTTCTACAAAATATTAGCAAATTAGAAGCGAAGTTCTGACCTAATCAAATTGGTCAAGTTGGTATTCACAACATGTATGGAGCATTTTGTAGTAAATACATACATGCTCCCTAGATGGCTTGCATAGACCAAGGGCCCAATGAAATGAGCAAGCTTCTGTGCTTTCTCTTCTCTTCAGAATAAGTAGACTGAGACATACTGCTCCCTAAATAGTAATGCCAATCAGTGCAGCTGAAGCAATGTGGGAAGTGTTGTAATACATTGATATTATCAGTCAATGGCAACTGCCTACCTAGATTAAGGGGAAAGCAGGAATCAAACGTTGTTTCAGAGAAGTGTGTGAGAAGTGCGTGACCTCCTAGTCTAGTGGTCATGCAGATTGTACATCCTCTTTTGATCAAGGATTATAGTTAATTCATTTTTTACTAATAAGAAAGTTTTTTTTTTTTTTAAATCTCTTATACCAGGGATGGGAAACCTCAGACCACAGTATGAACATGAGCCAGCAGTGTAATGCTGTAAGTAGTAGGACTAACAATACCCTGGTATGCATCAATCGATGCATCTCCAGCAAAATCCAAGGAGGAAATTCTTCCACTCTAGTCAGCACTGGTGAGACCACAGCTGGAGTACTGCATCCAGTTCTGGGCACCACACTTTAACAAGGACATGGACAAGCTTGAGAGAGTCCAAAAAAAAGCCACCCGTATGATCAGAGTCTTACACGGCAAGCCATATGAGGAAAGGCTGAGGTATCTGGGACTCTTCAGCCCGAAGCAAAGAAGGCTGAGAAGGGACCTGGTAGCAGCTTACCGCTACACTAGGGGAGTGCATCAAGGACTTGGTGAGCAACTGTTTGCCAGGGCACATGAGGGGAAAATGAGGAGTAATGGCCACAACTCCTGGAAAACCAATTCAGGCTCAACATTAGGAAAAAACTTCTTCACAGTCAGGGTGTCCAGACTGTGGAATAACCTCCCTCCATAGGTGGTACAATCACTTACCAGACTAGACAGTCACCTTGCTGGGGTCAGCTGACCCCCAGTTATCTTTCCTGCTTGGTGCAGGGGGCTGGACCCGATGATCATCCAAAGTCCTTCTGGCCTTACAATCTATGAATGAATCTATGAAATCTCTTGGCTTTATGAAATAAAGGTCCTATTTTTTTCTAGTTTCTTTATCATCAAGGTACATGAATGTCATCTCTGTAACTTTCTCTTGACTAAGGCTTTGTGATCTCCAGGGATCTCATATCAAATGTTATGCCTGAGGTCATGGCTTACTTTCCAGAACACACTGCCTACTCCATCTATTCAGATTTAAGAACATCTGGGAAATCATTCTGTGACACTCATTCTGTATCCCTTACTATAGATACTACTGTGCCTTCTACCAACCTAGGGTACATCCCTATGAGTGGGACCATGCATTTCCCCAGGGACAAAAAGCAGCATCACAATATGTGCTGCTGCTACTTGTCCATGGGGAACACCCATGCACATACGCTCTGGTATGTGGCACGTTACCCCAATTTTAATAGATTTCTTTGACATTAGGGCTGGAAGGAACCTTGGAAGAGCTTTGAGTCCAGCCCCCTGCCCCAGGGGCAGGAAGTCAACAGGGGTGATAGGACCCCAGCAAGATAAACATCCAAATGTCTCTTGAAGGCATTCAAAGTAGGTGCTTGAACCACTTCTGACGGCAGTCTGTTCCAGACCTTGGGGGCTCGAACAGTAAAGCAGTTCTTCCTTATGTCCAGCCTGAAAAGGTCATGGAAGAGTTTGTGACCATTTGATCTTGTCATCCCTTGGGGTGGTTTGGTGAACAGACGTTCCCCCAGATACCGATCAACACCCCTGATAAACTTACATGTGGCCACCAGATCACCCCTGAGCCCGCTCATTTCCAGGCTGAAGAGTCCCAGAGCTCTCAACCTCTCATCATGAGGCTCATTTTCCTGATCTGATCACGCACGTGGCTCTCCTCTGGACTCTCTCAAGCTTCTCCACATCCTTTTTCAATTGTGGAGCCCAAAACTGGATGCAGTACTCCAGCTGCGGCCTCACCAAGGCCAAGTACAATGGGAGAATGACGTCCTGGGATTTGCTTGAGAAGCATCTATGGATGCAAGCCAGAATTTTCCTTGCTTTACTAGCTGCAGCATCACATTGATGGCTTATGTTCATCTTGTGGTCAATCATGACCCCCAAGTCCCTTTCGTCCATAGTGCTAGCCAGCGTAGCACTGCTGAGTCTATAAGCATGCTACAGGTCTTTCTTCCCAAGGTGGAGAACCTTGCATTTTTTGGTGTTAAACACCATCAGGTTCTCATTCGCCCATTTCCTGAGCCTGTCAAGATCAGCCTGGATCACCCTCCTGTCCTCAGGTATGGACGCTTTACCCTAAAGTTTGGTGTCATTTACGAACTTGGCGAGTCTGCTTCTGATACCAATGTCCACATCATTAATGAAGATGTTGAATAGTATAGGCCCAAGGACAGAGTTTTGAGGGACCCCACTGGTCACAGCACACCACGACAGTTGACTTTCATCAACCACCACCCTCTGGGTCTGACCACGGAGCCAATTCCCCAGCCAGTGGATCGTGGTGAAGCCGAGGCCACAGTTGGCCAGTTTTGCTAGAAGGTGATCATGGGATACCAGATCAAAGGCTTTTTTTAAAGTCAAGATATACAACATCAATCTCTTCTCCCTTGTCCAGGTGATAGGTTACCTGGTCATAAAAAGAAATCTGACTGGTCAAGCAAGACCTACCTGCAACAAACTCATGCTGACTTTCCCTCAGGATGTTGCCATTGGCCAGTCTGTTAAGAATGGTCTCTTTGATAATCTTTTCTAAGATCTTCCCCCGGATAGAGGTCAGGCTGATGGACCTGTAGTTTGCCGGACCCACTTTCCTCCCTTTCTTGAAGATAGGCACCAGATTGGCCTTCTTCCAATCTTCGGGCACTTCATCAGAGTGCCAGGAGTTCTTGAAGATCCATGCCAGGGGCTGAGCTATGATGCTTGCCAGCTCCTTGAGTATCCTGGGGTGTAAACTGTCAGGGCTGGCTGACTTGAAGATATTCAGACTCTCAAGGTGTTCCTTCACAAGGTCAGCATTGATGAAGGGTAAGGAATCTTCCTGACCCAGGTCTTCCCCTCCCATAATGGGCAGGGGCATCCCTTGAGACTGGTGAAAAATGGATGCAAAGTACCTATTTAGCAAGTTAGCTTTTTCCTGGGTGTCGGTTGTCAGTTGTCCCATCTGGTTTAGCCGGGGTCCAGTGTTGCCTTTGCTTTTCTTCCAGCTCCCCATATATCTAAAAAAGAACTTTTTATTGTCCTTGACACTTGTAGCTAGTTGGAGTTCAGTCACAGCCTTGGCTGTCCTGGTTCACTCCCTGCAGGTCTGGACCAGTGCAGTATATTCCTTCTTGGAGGTGGATCCAGTCCTCCATCCTTTGAAGGTCTTTCTTTTTAGATGCAGGAGGTCTGCTAGTTCCTTGCAGAGCCAAGGGGACTGTTGTGCCCTTTTGCTGCCTTTCCTCCAAAATGGGATAGACTTTGCTTGTGCATCCAGGATCATTCCCTTGAGGACCAACCAATCATCCTGAAATCCCCTCCCCTTTGGGTCGTGGTCCCTTAGGGCCTCACTGACAAGCCTCCTGAGCTTGTCAAAGTCAACTTTCCTGAAGTCAAGGACTTTTGTATTGCTGACTGACTTGCCAGCTTTACGGGGGATGGTGAAGGTGATCAGCTCATGGTCACTGTCACCCAGCTTCCCTTCGATCGTTAGATTGCTGATTAGGTCATCCCCCATTGCCAGTGCCAGTTCGAGCAGCGCTTTACCTTTCATCAGCCTGTAGACTTCTTGAGTTAGACAGAGCTCATCCATGCACATGAGAAAGTTTTACGACCATTTGGATTTGGCCAAGCACTCTTCCCACAAGATGTCAGGGTAGTTGAAGTCTCCCATGCCAACCATGCACCAGGAGCATGTGGTCTCAGCCAATTCCCTGGTGAACTCCTGGTCTAGCTCTTGATCCTGGGTAGGAGGTCTGTAGTAGAGTCCTACTGTTGTGTCCCCTATGCTGTGTTCCCCATGGATTTTAACCCAGAGGGTCTCTAGTTATATTCCCTGGGCACCAATGTTGGCTTGCAAGGATGAGTAGCTTTCCTTGATATAAAGAGCTACGCCCCCACCCCTTTTGTCCACTAGATCTCTCCTGTACAGGGTATAACCATCTATACCTGTGGCCCAGTCATGGGTGGAGTCCCACCAGGTCTCCGTTATCTCTATGACATCGTACTTATTTGTGTTAAGCAGAAGGACAAGTTCCTCCTGTTTATTCCCCAAGCTCCTGGTATTTGTGTACAGGCATGCAAGTGTCCCTTTGGGAGCCCTTGCCTTACCTACAGATTGTTCCAGGGCTGGGGTAGGGGTGGGCTCCCCTAACTACCTTGGCCTGCTGGCTTTGCAAAGGTTGCTCAGAGGGCCAGCAGTGGCGGTAGTCCCCCCATCCCCCGGTGGGCTTAGTTTAAAGCCCTGTGGAACAGGTCAGTCAGTCTTGCTGAGAAAAGGCTCCTCCCCAGTGGAGAGAGGTGGAGGCCATCCCTTCCCAGCAAAGAAGGGATAGGGGAGGCTTGGGGCAGCACCTGGTCTGGCCCCAGCAGCCTTACCCAGAGTTCTAGGGGCCTCTGAGGGCTGCAGTCATGGCAATCCAGCAGCAGGGAGCCTGGGCAGTAGTTGGATTGGAGCTCTGGCTGACCAGACTCTAGTTTTGGGTGGCATGCACTGCTGCCAGATGTAGTACCCCACTTTTTTTAGGTGCATTTTTTTTTTAACATCAGAATCTCCCAGTGTCAACCCGCCCCCTCCCCCACATCCCTTGCTACAAATTAACAGTGCAGGGAAAGCCTGCATGTGAGGCCCATGCAGTGTGTGGCACCTCTAGTTCCTTGTGCCAGCTGGACTGCTGAAGCAGCTCTAACCTAGAGTGGCCTCTGCACCTTCTACCCACTGCACCACTCTGGCACTGGGAGGGGTTGGGACAGGGATTGTGGGTGGTTGTAGGGTTTGTGGGGGTGAGGTTTGTCAGCGCTATGGGGGTTGTGTGGGGTTTGGATGGGTGTGGGGTTTGTGGGTTTGGGGTTTGTGGCTGGGTATGTGGGCAGGGGGTTTGGGGTTCGGTTTGTGGGTGGAGTTTGTGGGGGTTTGTGGAGGTATGGGGAATTGTGTGCATGGGTTTGGGGGAGATTGTGAGGGGGACTGCTTGGGAGGGGTAGATCCTCTGCCCACTCCCCCGCATGGTGCACTGCCCCACCACTTAGCCCACAGCCCCTGGCCACATGTCCCACATCCCCCCGCAGCAGCAGTGGCTGTTACGGTGCACAGGGCCTGCCCCAAGTAGCTTGAAAACTATATGTCAGAGGAATATGGCAGCACTGGAAATGGAAACTACTCAATGATTATGAAAAAAAATATCAGATCACTTATTTAAGTGTCTAAATATAGATGGTCATATTTGAAAGTGTTGGTCTATGCAACTTGCCTGAGGTCACACACAGGGCCAGATCCTGGTTACCTATTTCAGCTGATTACACTGGTGGAACCAAGTGGAAAACGATCCTTAAAAGGGCAGTCAAATATTATCTTGCTTTAGAGAGCTCTTTGATAAAGAGGCCTGTGCAAAGCAGCTAGTATTCGCTTTGGATTTGGAGAGCTTTGAATTGATTCAGACCTTTTAATTGGTTCCCTGATTCAATTTGGATTTGGAGATTCAGCCATTGAATTGGGCTGAATCTCCTCTGAATCAAATCGCCACCCGAAGCTTCGCACAGCCCTACACTTTATCACCTTTGTTCCATGTACTAGGCATGTTGCTGTGTTCTCCAAGCTTGCCCTCAATCTGGTCAGTGTGTTAAAGCAGTCCAACACCTAGAGCTGGTAGTCCAGTAAGTGATATTTGGGCACAAGTAGGACTCTATAACAAAAATAAAAGGGGTGGAACCCTAAGGTCTGTGAAAAAGTGAGGAATGGATTTCTCTGATGTGCCCATTATTAGTTGACTTCTTGAACCACTAGACTCCCTCATTAATCTGAGAATTACAAGCATTTTCATGTTCTCCTTAATAGCTTTAATAGTAAAATCCATATTGCCATATGGAAAGTTTGGCAAATAAGTTATAATAGATTAAAGCAAATCATTCTTACATCTCTATTAGAACATCAAAGTATTATTTTAATTAACAAAGATACAGTGCCTGAAAAATACAGTTATCTCCTTTTTATTATACTTGTCAAGAATGATTTCATTAGTGACATAACCAATTTAAGAGATCAATTAACTTTTGTAATTTCAACTAATAAGTTTATTTTGCAATTAATTATGTCATGCTATTTTAATATAATTTAAATTAATATTAATTTCAAATAATAGTTTACCTTAAAATTGAAAATTAATGTATTAGACCAAGTATCTCAGTCTCTGCAGATTTTTAGTTTTGTCAGCATCTGTTGAGAAAGTTTCAATTCTGCTACCATTCAGTTACCATACAACTCTGACTCAGACTCTATAAAAAAAATCTCTTTGCCTATCCAAGAATCTGTTCAAGTGTTATGACATCATCTTTACAAATACAAGTACATACAGATCTATTGATGGCAGTGTACTCATAACTTTTGTATGAGGTAGACCTAGAATCCTGGTCTCCAGCTTCCTAGGTATGTGCCCAATTTACTCAGTTGTTAGGGTTAAACTAAAGGATGGCCCTCTTTCTTTGTAGTCCAGCACCTGTTAGTTATTGGTTTCTGGCTAGCTATATTTTTGTGACTTAGACACTGGTCTGGGTCCAGAATGGGCACACTTAAGCTGCAATGTACCTCTCTGGCCTTTACTTGCATTTGCAGGTAGCACATTTCCTCGTGAGTAGCATTATTTACTGCTCAGTAAGTGTTCTTATGTGTAGATGAGTGCACTTACTGTGCAATAAACTATGCTACTGATCAGTAAAACATCTCATGTACATGTGCCCATTTAGAGTAATACGGTACTTATCAAACAGATGAGCTCAGACAACCCTGGGTGAAGTATGTGAAACCTAGAAAAAACTTTTAAAAATTCCTTTTAAACATAAAAACTCTTTATTTTCCTTTGTATTTGTTGGATTCTAGATCTGTTGGAGCAAGTATAGTACTTGGCTGCAGGCTGGAAACTTATTCACAGATAATAGTTCAGGTTGTCTTAATGACCCTTGACTAACTTTCCAGGAGGTTTCTTAAATAGAGCTATCTGCATGTTTCCTAATAGCCATGCTATTAAACTCAACCAAGATAAGCATAATATTCCAGTATACCAATATAACTATGCAACACCATCACACTTACTAAGTTTTTTGTGAAGGCAGGGCAGGCTGGCACCTTAGGACCCCTCTGCATGTACAGGCATCATGGGATTTAATGCATGATCAATACAATCACACCTCCTGCTATGCATGATTGTGGTATCATGTATTAGAGCCCATCATGCCTTACTGCGGGTGCAGGGGGAGCCTGATCCCAGGCTCTCCTTGCATCAGCAAGAAGCAAGCTCCCAGCCATTGAACTTTGAGTTGAAGGGCTCCCATCCTTGAATGCACCCTACATATCCCTAGGGATGCCACAATATCCCAGCCACAGGGCTTTCACACACCTCCAAGTCTGGTGGATCACAGCAGCTACAATCCCTCAAACCCATGGGTTTCATGTACCCTGGGGCAGTTGAGCCCCCCAGCTACAGGGACCCAGCTGGGTCCCAGCACCCAGTATCTGCAGCTATGAGACTACAGATTCCCATGTTGCTGGGACTCAGAGTTAGCAGCTGCTGGGGATGAGTGTCTTAGCTGCCTGCAGAGCCTTCAGGATTGAGAGTACGGTTGGGGGTAGAAAGGTAAAGATTTATTGACTTAACAAAAACACAACTACGCATAGTAACAAGACAAACAATGACAGACAAAAGCAATTTGCATCGACAACTTATTAGCAGTCTCCTCTGATGCCTGATATACAGCAAGCTTTTCTTTTCACAATGTTTAGCAAAGTCAGGTGTTCCCGATCAGCGCTGTCCGAGGGGTACCGGGAAGGACGCTGGAATGCAGTTCTTGGGTTCCTCGAGGTTCATGGGCCCACTGATCTAGGCAACAGCTAACTAATTTTTTTTTCACAGGGCTGTATCTTCCTTCTGAATGGTCTCTAGATATGTCAGCTAATTTATAGCTTCTGAATGGTTCTGATAACGGACAACCACTCAGATTCTTTTTTTTTTTCAACTGTCTTTAGACTGACTAATAGCAGTACAAGCCTTGCATTCCTTTGATAAGGTAATTTTAACTATGCCACAGGGCCTTACCACTTTAAGGCTTTGCTAAATTTACTAGGCTTTACTTTATACAAGGCCTCACTACATTTTAAATTTTAATTAGGCTTTTAGCAACAACATATAGCTTAATATCTAAACAAATGCAGAAAAACACTTAGTCTAATTTTCATAGAGCCTTCAGCAAGCACCTTTATCACACAGACATACTGTTCAGCTGTCACAATGAGAGTCTCCTCAGTTTGAGGGATTCCTTGCCCCGGCTCAGCATGGTGCACTCCTGTAGCTGGAAGCCCCATCAGACCCTGCTACACATGTAAATTAAAGCTCATAGCAAACACCTATAAAGTTACCACACATTTTACAGGTCTGCTTTATAGCTGGTTGGAGCTTTATGTGGTGTGACAGGTACTTTGCACGTGTATCTGGTCTCAAGGTAATTGTGCAATTAACCAGGTAATTGTGTGATAGCTGTAATGTGTACAGAGGGCCTTAGTGACTAACTGGTTTAGAGGCACATATTGTGAAAAGTTACTGTACATCAATGTCAGATCCTTTTAGAGATGAAAACCTATTTTTGCTAGAAGTTAGTAAAAAATGGACAGACCCTTCCCCAGAAAGCTGAGGATAGGGTTAGGGATACAGTAGGAGCTATGGGAATATCAGTAATGGTTATATGCAAACACTGTTGAATGTTAGCAGAAAATACAGAGAGCTTCAATAATTATTTCCCTGAAGACATAAAAGTATGTGGAATGATTTCTTCACTGGGAAAAAATGCCAGTGTAACCCAGATGCATTAGAATACCAATATATATATTTAATTTGTAATATCTATTAGTGTCAGGAAAGAAAATGCCATATGCGCTCTTCCAGTATTTATTTCCTGAACACTTAATGTGGTCATTGCACAACAATGACTCGCTTACATTTTGAATTAGTAAGTCCTTCCTATCGTCACTCATTGAAAAAGCATTTCAATTGCAATGTGAAAAAAAACTAGAAAATATAGTGGATTAAAAAACATATTGTATTCATTATACTTTCCAACCAGCTATGGATCATTTTGCATTAGGAAGTTCAAAATATGCAAAGTTATAGGACCCCTATGGTTTAAACATTGCAAAATAAACAATATTAACTAAAAAAAAGACTATTTTTTAGAAGAAAAGACTATTAACATTTTAAGAGATTTAAAAGAATTCTGAAAGAACTCTGACATGCCATATTTCATGTCATGCCAATCTTCAGTCCTCTGGGCACATTGTAAAAGATACTAGTTTCTCTTTTTTCCCTTTCCTCTTTCTGGTTTTTCAACACAGGCACATGGCACAAGATACACAATACAGACAAAAATAGAGACATTCTTTCATTTTCTTCTGTTTAAAATATTAAACTATTGCCATTAAAAGTTAAATAGCTAAACAAACAAATCTTTGTTAGTGGATTTTTTTAAACCTAAGCAAAATCCATGTACAGAAAACAGCCAAATCCTTCTTGATTTATATTCTCAAAATATCTACCAGCCTTACATGGAATTTTTTCAGAAGTCTGGTAAGGAGGAATTAGACTTGGAAACTGAAAAACAATTAAAATAATATACATAAATGCAAATACTTTTAAAAAGTTCAAATCCATACACTGCCCACTTAGTACTTGGTTCAATAAAGTTATTCAATTTGAGCAACACTGTTTGTCAATGAATATGTCACAAAATGATTCCAAGAAATATATCCTGAAGACAAGGATTAATAGAAGGACAAAAATTATAAGTTAAGGGATTTCTACTTTAGGACATTTAGAAAAAAAGGTAAAAGAAACGCTCAGCCATTTGGTATCTTATAAGGCAGCTTCCTCTTCAGAACTATATTGATGAATACCAAAAAGACTATTCTTGGTTGCAAATAATTTCTCTGCACCCAGAGACAGGGTGACTCCATCAAAGGTAAAAAGCCACCTTCCATCTCATTTCAATTTGTTTGAAGAATTTTAAATAAGGGACCTTCAAGAATTCCCTCTAATGCATCTCTGGCCCTATTGCTTTTTCCACAGCTGGTACAAAATGCTGATCAACCTATGCACTCATGGGCCGTGTTTAGTGTGGCTGTGTGGTATGTGGCACTGCAAACCTGTCTGCAGCACCACACACTATGGTATTTCTTGTGCTGCTACCTTGCCATGCAGGGATCAGGGTTTGACCATAGGCAGATTAACATACAGGCCAGCAGGGCCCAGGCCCAGGGACCCCTGGATTTCCCTCTGGATGTCTGGGAGGCTTCCTGGTGCCTAGGTTCAGTGTTGCTAAGTATATGATAAGTATTCTTTATTAACAGTTGAAATTAATTTTAAGTACACTTTAGGTTGTTTTATCTCTGATCCATATTACCCAGCTTGTGTTCCATTAATATGTGGCCACTCCCCACAGATGAGCCACCCCAGTTGCAGTCCTCCAGCATCCCAGGATGCAGTGTCCCCTCCACCACCATCCTGCTCTCTGTGGACAAACTTTCCATCCCCTGAACTCTACAGCCTAGGATGGAAATTGTAGCACCAAGCCAACTCCCCCTCCCATTCCCACTCCCATTGGTGTGAGCCCATGCAAACAGCCTGCAGAGTACATGCTAGCTAACCAGGTCATGGAGTATGGATGGGTCTAGGAGTTGGGCTTAGGAGAGGAACAAGGTAGGGGGTCTGAATTGTTTCCCCATGACCAGGGTCTTCTTTCCTGGGGCAGAGGCAGTAGTTCCCGCAAAAGTGCCTTCCCTCATTGCCCCTACTTCTCAGTCACCCTGGGAAGCGTGATCAGCACCCCCTACACCTCAGTCCCAATACCAATTTATTAAAATATGAGACCCCATTTCTTTTCCACCTCCCATTTCATTGCCCACCCCCATTCCCACCCCCTTTGCCTCCCAGCTTCATGTTCCCACTGTCCCCACCCCAGTCCATCTCTCATACACCTCTACCTAGAACAGGGATAGAGGCCTGTCCTGACTTACCAGCCCGGTAGTGGCAATACACAGCTGTAGCTCCTAGTTAGGCCCCTGCTAACTAGGAGCAGGGGCCTTGGCAGCCCTCTGGTAGCAAGTCACAGCTTTCAGGTAGGGGATAGAGAAGGTTTTTAGTCTTAAGGTGTGACTTCTCCAAATTTGAGCCAGTCCTAACACTGATCAACATTTGAGCAGCTCAAAGTGCAATGTATAACAAGGCCCTCAGAGACTGGAATATGCAGCCCTGAATTAAGTGCCTAAGCTCCCTATACACTATTTGTGGAGAGTCTGATATCTCAAAATCAAGGAGCTGGTGAAGGTTATCAATGGAGATGGCTAAAGGGCTGGATGTCTTAAGTCTTGCTCCTCAGGGCATTTATGCACATGCTCCAGAAGTGGGTTGAGGGGTGGGGGAAGGGGTGCTTTAATTAGATTGGATCTGAAAGCCACTCTAATTAAAGTGCCCAAAGCATCTTGTGTATCAGCGTCCCTGAAGTTAAAAGTGGTGGCAGTGTCACTTTAACTAAAACTTGTTCAACGAGCTTTAGTTAAAGCTCCCCCACTGCCATTTTCAAGCATGGGGACACTGATACATGAGATGCTAGAGTAGGCTGGAGAGTGGTAATCATCATGCTCCAGCAGACTTGGTTAATCGAGCTTGCTCTGAAGCACTGCAATTACAGCGTGCTGGATTTGTGTATCGGCACCCTCAGGGACTTGGGTTTCTATGTCAGATATAGTTCCATTGCCTCCAGGACCTTGATACCTATAGAACAGAGGATTCTTTACTTTTTGAGACAGAGGATCATGTGATATACTCCATTTCTGCCAAAGGAAAAAAGCCCCAGAGAGGCTTAGGGAGTGGTGCAAGACACACAGGTGAAAGCCCATTGTGCCCCCACACCCCAAAGCCCCTCAACAACCCCCAACTGCTGCAGAGCCCCCCCGCTGGCCCCCAGCAGCAGCCGGAGGTAAGTGGGGCCCATGGGGGAGGGGACTAGCCCAGCTCAACTGCAGGAGGCAGCTAAGTAGGAACCAGGGAGGGTCTTGCCCTGTCCTGGCCCCTACTTTGCCCAGGCCCCCAGGGAGCCACGCAACCAGAGCTGCACGAACAGGCCATGCAAACAGGCGCACTTGTCTGGCCGTGGCACGTGAGTTAGCATGGAGTTCACACAGGAGGGTACGGGGGAGAGCCCGAGGCCTTGTCTGTGAGCCCCCCAGAGTAGACAGTCCCAGCCACAGCCGGCCTACCAGCAGCATGACGCAAATGGGCACGCGCCGCACCCCTTGGGTCCCCTCGGGGTCTGCGGCTCCCCCCCCGGCACCTCAGAGACCTCCACCCAGATGGATCCTATGGTTCCGGGCTCCATGCAGACAGAGACCCTGGCTCTTGGCTGCGGGGGCTGCCTGTCACTTTTTCAGGCTCTGGGGCCTGGGAGCATGGCCACCTCCCCTTGTGAGGTCTGCTCCCTTTTGGGGTCTCTGGCACACCAGCTGAAGGAGCTCCAGGCCGCAGTCCAGAGACTGCATGCCATCAGGGACTGTGAGCAGGAGATTGACTCCTATTGCCAGGTTCTTCTCCCCCAGGAGCTTTGCAACAGGTACGAACCTCTTGCAGCCCCAGCAGAGCCTGCTAAGTTGCCAGCTCCTGCAGGCAACACAGGCACAACTGTAGCTACCGCCCTTACTCTCCCTAAGACAAAACACAAAGTGTTTGTCATGGGAGACTCCATCCTGAGGGGGACAGAGAGGGCAATCTGCCACCCAGACCCCTGAGCCTGGGAAGTTTGCTGCTTCCTGGGAGCCCATATCCGAGACATTGTGGAGAAGATCCCTAAACTCTTGCAGCCCACTGACCACTACCCTATGCTTCTTATCTATGTGGGCACCAGTGACATGATTCGGAACCCTCCCAGCCAGGTCATGAAATGCTACAGGGATTTGGGAGTGGGGCTTAAGGAGTTGGAGGTGCAGGTGGTGTTTTCCTCAATCCTTCCAGTTTCGGGCTATGGGCTGAGGAGGGAGAGGAGGATCCAGGTAGTGAACCAAAGACTGCAGCGCTCGTGTCATCGGGAAGGCTTTGGCTTCCATGACCACAGTTCGCTCTTTGGTGAGAGAAGCAGTGAGCTGCTGGGAAGGGATGGCCTCCACCTCTCTCCGCTGGGGAAGAGGCTCTTCTCAGCCAGAGTGGCTTACCTGCTCCACCAGGCTTCAAACTAAGCCCGCTGGGGGATGGGGGGGAATACCGCCACTGCTGGCCCACTGAGCAACCTTTGCAAAACCAGCAGGCCAAGGCACTTAAGGGAGCCTACCTCTGACCCAGCCCTAGAGTGAGCTGTAGGCAAGGCAGGGGCCCCCAAGGGGACACTTGCATGCCTGTACACCAATGCCAGGAGGCTGGGGAAGAAACAGGAGGAACTTGCTCAACACAAACAATTATGATGTCATAGGGATAACAGAGACCTGGTGGGACTGTACCCATGACTGGACCGTGGGTATAGATGGTTATACCCTGTACAAGAGGTATTGAGTGCACAAAAGGGGTGGAGGTGTAGCTCTCTATGTCAAGAAGAGCTACGCGTCCCTACAAACTGACATCAGCACTGAGGGTGGATGACTAGAGACCCTCTGGGTTAAAAATCCGTGGGAAACATGGCATAGGAGATACAATGGTGGGAGTCTACTACAGACCTCCCTCCCAGAATCAAGAGATTGACCAGGAGTTCACCAGGGAATTGGCTGAGGCTGCATGCTCCTGGTCCATGGTTGTCATGGGGGACTTCAACTACCTGGACATCTTGTGGGAAGAGCACTTGGCTAAATCTGAACGGTCGCAAAGCTTCCTCATGTGCGTGGATGAGCTCTATCTGAATCAAGAAGTCTACGGGCCAACAAGAGGCAAAGCGCTGCTCAACCTGGTACTGGCAACTGGGGATGACCTAATCAGTGACCTAATGATCGAAGGGAAGCTGGGTGACAGCAACCACGAGGTGATCACCTTCACCATCTGCTGAAAAGCTGGCAAGTCAGTCAGCAGTAAAGAGGTCCTCGACTTCAGGTTGGCTGACTTTGACAAGCTCAGGAGACTTGTCAGTGAGGCCCTAAAGGACCACGACCCAAAGGGGAGGGGAGTTCAGGATGAGTGGTTGCTCCTCAAGAGAGCGATACTAGATGCACAAGCTAAGGCTATTCCATCTCGGAGGAAAGGCAGCAAGAGGGCACAGCAGCCCCCTTGGCTCAACAAGGAACTAGCGGTACTCCTGTGTCTAAAAAGACAGACCTACAAAGGATCCACATCCAAGGAGGAATATATTACACTGGTCTGGACCCTCAGGGACCAAACCAGGAAAGCCAAGGCTGCGATGGAAATCCAACTGGCTACAAGTATTAAGGACAATAAAATGTCCTTTTTTAGATGTGTGTGGAGCCGGAGGAAAAGCAAGGGCAACATTGGATCCCTGCTAAACCAGAAGGGAGAACTGACGACCAACGCCCAGGGAAAAGCCAGCTTTCTAAATGGGTTTTTGCACTGGTCTTTCACAAGTCCCATGGGATGCCCCTGCCCATTATGGGTCAGGGACGCCTAAGTGAGGGTGGTTCCTTGCCCTCCATCAAAGCTGACCTTGTGAAGGAACACCTTGAGAGGCTGGACACCTTCAAGTCAGCCTGCCCTGACAATTTACACCCCAGAGTACTCAAGGAGCTGGCCTGCATCATAGCTCAGCCCCTGGCATGGATCTTCGAGAGCTCCTGGCCCTCTGGTGAAGTGCCCGATGATTGGAAGAAGGCCAATGTGGCGCCTATCTTCAAGAAAGGGAGGAAAGTGGATCTGGCAAACTACAGGCCCATCAGCCTGACCTCCATCCCGGGGAAGGTCTTAGAAAAAATCATCAAAGAGGCCATTCTTAATGGACTGGCCTATGGCAACACCCTGAGGGATAGCCAGCACAGATTTGTTGCAGGTAGGTCATGCTTGACCAATCTCATTTCCTTTTATGACGAGGTGACCTATCACCTAGACAAGGGGGAAGAGATTGATGTCACATAACTTGACTTTAAAAAGCCTTTGATCTGGTATCCCATGATCACCTTTTGGCAAAACTGGCCAACTGTGGGCTCGGGTCCACCATGATCCACTGGCTGGGGAATTGGCTACATGGTCAGACCCAGAAGGTGATGGTTGATGGAAGTCAATCATCATGGTACTTTGTGACCAGTGGGGTTCCTCAAGGCTCTGTCCTTGGACCTATTTTGTTCAACCTCTTCATTAATGATGTGGACATTTGAGTCAGAAGTAGACTGGCCATGCTCACTGATGGTACCAAACTCTGGAGTAAAGCATCCACACCTGAGGACAGGAGGGTGATCCAGGCTGACCTTGGCAGTCTCAGGAAATAGGCAGATGAAAATCTTATGGTGTTTAACACTGAAAAATGCAAGATTCTCCACCTTGGGAGGAAAAACCTGAAGCATGTCTATAGGCCCGGCAGTGCTACACTGACTAGCACTATGGACGAGAGGGACTTGGGGGTCAGGATTGACCACAAGATGAACACGAGCCTGCAACGTGATGCTGCAGCTAGTAAAGTGAGCGAAACACTGGCTTGCATCCATAGATGCTTCTCAAGCAAACCCAGGACGTCGTTCTCCCATTATACTTGGCCTTGGTGAGGCCACAGCTGGAGTACTGCATCCAGTTTTGGGCTTACAATTCAAAAAGGATGTGGAGAAGCTAGAGAAAGTGCAGAGGAGAGCCACATGCATGATCAGAGGTCAGGAAAACAGACCTTATGATGAAAGGCTGAGAGCTATGGGACTCTTCAGCCTGTAAAAGTGCAGGCTCAGGGGTGATCTGATGGCCACCCATACATTTATAAGGGGTGTTCAACAGGATCTGGGGGAGCATTTGTTCACCAGAGCACCCCAAGGGATGTTAAGGTTGAACAGTTATAAACTCCTACAAGATCGTTTCAGGCTGGACATAAGGAAGAACTTCTTTACTGTCCGAGCTCCCAAGGTCTGGAATGGCCTGCCATCAGAGGTGGTTCAAGCACCTTCTTTGAATGCCTCCAAGAGAAACCTGGATGTTTTTCTTACTGGGATCCTATACGCCAGCTGACTTCCTGCCCCTGGGGCAGGGGGCTGGACTTTATGATCTTCTGAGGTCCCTTCCAGCCCTAATGTCTATGAAATCTATGAAAATTTTATATAATGATGTAGGGGCCAGATGGAAATTTATATAAGGAGCCATTGGATAAAATACAAAAGCCAGTTCCAGCTGTCAGGACTGAAAACAGGTCTCCTTCTTAGCGAATGTCCTAACCATCATGCTACATAGTTAACTATTCTTCTCAGCTCAATGAATTTTGCATTATTTTTCTCCAGGGTATACAACTTTAGCGGTCTGGAGGTGGAAAATAACCTTATTTTAGAAGCTGCTGGTTAGGCTAATCTTTTGGGAGAAAAGTTATATGTTTGAATTTCCTCATGTGGAGGGAATTGACCCTGGGTCTTACTGGAAGTAGTTTTTCAGATGTTTTTAGATAGTTATTACATTATATGGGACTGTAACTTACTGGTGATTGTTTGAAAACTGTATTTTCCAAATGGCCATTACTTATTGGAGAGTGTGAAACAGTTGTGAATGAGGTGCTATTTGTTCTGGAGTGACAGCTTTTAAGAGACTACTTGTTAAAAGGAGAGCCAAAGAGAGTTAGTTTGCCTGGGTGTTCACCTGAGGGGGAAGGCAGCAGATTTTATCTTTATTTCCCCTACTCTTTTCACAAAAAGTATACAATAGTTAGAGTTTCTAAAAAGGCACTGTTTTCTTCTACTACTATCTAAAAAAATGACAAGTCCTGGAAGAGTTGTGATTTCATGGAATATACCTTATCTTTCTCATTAAGGGCAGAGGTGATTTCAGCTACACATGCTTTCGAACAGAGAAAAGGTTAAAAGGAGTTGAGGCACAATTAACATTGTATAACATGAGAGAAGATGAAAACTATGTGATGAAGCATAAAAGTTTTCTTCAGCATTAGAAAGGTTTATGCAGTATTAGAAAGAACAATATAAGAGAGACTGAGGAACAGGGAAGAACTTGGTAGCATATGACCTCCAGCAGGAGTAGGACAGCAAAAGGAACTCTTAGATGCTGGTAGAAGTAAACGTTTTCAGTTTTTCACTATACATATTTCTACAAAGCATGCCTTAAATGGAAGATCAGCCCTCATTGATCGGATTAGAAGTCATAGCCTGAGGAATGGGGATGCTGAAACCACGACACAAAAGGAGAGCAGAGGAAGGTGTCAATAGTCTAGGTCTCGCTCCTGAGGTGGGAGGAAGGCACCCATCTGCCATCTGGACCTAGAATCCGGAGTCACACTGCATTTAGGATGTGACAACAAAATTGTAGAGACTCATCAGGTTCTTGGACACCACCCCTTCTTACCCATCCCTCATATTGCCAGGAATGTTTGAATTGCAGGTGATGGTTGTCATTGATTCTGTCAAGGTCTCTGGCTAGTCAGGTCTGGCTGGGCTAGGCTGGGCTGTGCTCTTGAGCATCCACACCTGACCTTGATCCCTGGCTAATACAACTGCCTTAGTTCTCTGTAACTGTCTTGGCTGCTGAGAGCACTGGCCAACCTTTTTAGGTACACCTGCAGCCTCAGGCTGCAGGCTTATCTTGACAAGAGTCTGAGTTTGCTCCTGCAAGTCTTGTGTTTGCTGCTGTCTCAGGTTCTCCTGGTTTCTGACTTGGCTTTAGCTTCCCTAACCCTGCCCTTGGATCTCCCCTGGAACTTGGTAATGGTGCTCTGGCTTCTCATCTTGGCTTGCATCCTGGACTAGATCTCTCAGATCTCTGCCTGATGCTCTGGTAACACCCCCCCCGTCCCCAACTGACCTCTTGGTTGCCCTTCAGGGGCCTAACTTGGCCAAACACTAGGAAGATGAAGCCATAATTAACCTTCTATTGTATAACAGAAGCTAAAGCATGGCTATGAGGGTGATGTCAACAAGAGTAGTTTGTCTTCCTTGACAATGGGTTAATGTTTCAGGAAAGATACCATAAAGGGATGGGATGTACATGGAGAAGGATAGGAAGAGCATTTTTTAAATATTGCCATGTGACTTTGATGGGGGGGGGGGGGGAATCTATAACCTAAAATGGGGAAGGTAAATGCCCAACTCAAACCAACTGTAAAATAAATAAATAAAAAGCAAAGCACTGGCCAGTGAACAACTAGAATCAAGGGATGAGATATGGGAGAGGAGGGAAAAACCAAAAAATTAAACTCAAAAGGAAGACTAGCAGGAAACTCTGTAAAGTATTTTTAAGAGTATGGGGAACCATCAGAATAAACTGAAAGTCAGACATTAAGAATATGACTTGTATAACTATGCCTCTAATTGCAGAGAACTCCCATAGTTGAAATATCAACCGTAAAGGCAAGATCTTGTTCTTGAAAGATAGGAATGAGCTGCGGGGAAACGGGGAGGAAAGAGGCAATATTGTACAATCTGTATATCAAGATTATAGAGTCACTCTGAGGTACAAGGCAAAGCAAGAGGCAGCTTCATTAAGTGTAACTGGGTAAGATTAAGGTAGTAATGGGACCTCCAATCATGAGGAGAATGTGGATGAAGCATTTTTCATTTTAATGACCAAACAGGGATTGTGCACTGCATGAGAAATTCATTTCAATAAGTCAATTGGCAAAGGACAAATTCTCCTTCCCCCGCCACCCAACTTCATTCAAAGAATCACGCTTTGTTTCCTCCTGACTTTTTAAGATGAGGGCAGTGAGAAAAGCAAAAGAGCTGCGATTCCAAGGTGTGATTTCTTTTCAAGTTGCCTGTGCAAGGAGTTTCCACTGGAATTCAACAGAGCTGGGTACCTAACTCCTAAGGACTCCTTTATTGCATCCAGGTCTTCTGAAAATGTCTTTATGTAGTCATAATGAAAATGTCATGATACAAAAATGATAATAAAAAAGCCTCTCAAAGATATTATATATGTCTACTATTTTATAATGAGTTATGTTCTGCTTGTGGTAGAACTTAGTTATCTGTCAACCTGGAGTGAATTTCAAAGGATCAATATTCATAACTAACATGTTGTAATTTTAAAAAATTTCCAGAATGTCCCTTAGGATTATTCTCCCCACTAAAGGGGAGCTGTTTCATGAGGCCTGGGCTGATGAAGCATAGCAGGTAGAGGATGCCTCGCAGTGGGAGAACCAGCTGTGGCAGCAGCTATAGCAGTGGGGCCCCTGCCACTGAGGCTCTGGGAGAGCCATACACCCACCCATGGGTCTGAGGCACTGGCCAACCACCTCCTCTTGCACTACCCACTGTAACCCATCTGGACAGCTGCCCACAGACCCCTGCCCCCACCCCCAGCACCACACTCACTGCAGACGTATCTCAGAAGAACAACAGTTTTTATTCCCCTCACATAAAACAGACTCCTCCCCATCCTACACAACAGAGCCCCCTCTTCCCTTCCCTCCCACACAGAGCCCTCTATCACCCACCCCACCCATCCACCAACAATAAAACACCCTCCTTCCTGTGCAAATTATTTACAAGTGAAGTGATATACTTGTGTGCATGCCCTCCCGGTGTGGGCTGCTGTGGGGGGGCAGTGCCTAGGGGGCAGAGCCCAGGGACAGGGGGCCAGCACCCCAGCCTCTGTCTGTTTTCCCCTGGGTGTGCATGCCACAGTGAACCTGGTGGGTGTGGGGCTCACTCAGGGGCAATGACAGCCAGTGATCCCCCAGCACAGGTGGCTCCCCCTGCAGCAGCCAGTGTCCAGGTCCAGCAGGGCTGGAGTGTGGTCTTGGCACCACTGTAGGCAGCTCTGGCTCTGCACCCACATGGAGTCAGTATAAGCAGAAGGGCTGGGCCCAGGCAGGGTGGGGCTGGATGGCGAGGGACTTGGGGTGGGGGCTGAGGCAGGGGTTCCTGACTGGTGGAGACAGCACTGGACCTCATGCTGCTAGGCAGCAGGTGGCTTCCAGGGAGCAGCCAGGGCTAGGGTCAGGAGTTGGGCAGTGGGTTGGCATGAAGATGATGGCCAGGGCCAGGATGGTGTCCAGTACCTGGCAGTCATTGCCTGTGGCCTGCACTGCCCTTTCCAGGACCGTAGTCTGCTCTTGAAGGGCTTTCACCCACTCATACATCAGGGCCAGAAGCTGTGCCCAGAACTCCCAGTCCGCCTGGTCCCGAACCTCACTGTGCTGGTTCCATGCCTCCTTGCACTGGTCCTGTGCATCTTCATGGGCCATGTCCTCTGCCTGCCACTGGTCCTAGCCAGCCATATCCTCTGCTCACCAGGCCCATGTGTCCACAAGACAGTCCTCCAATGCTGCCAGCAGCCAGTCCAGGGGAAGGGTGTGGTCCTGGGTCCTCCTCCTGTGGAGCTGGCACATCCACAGGGCTCTGGTTATAGGTGGCAGCAACCCTGAGGCCACATCCTGGCAGCCAACTGTGGCTTCTCCCCCATGCGCAGCTGCAGAGACATGAGAAAGAAGCTGTTTGTGAGAATTTGCAATATTTCTGAGATAAGATGCTTTGTAACCTGGGCCGTGCACTGTCTGGCCTCAGATCAGAGGTCAGGTGTACACAGGTACTTGGGGACCATGGTAAGTCAGGCAGGCAGGCCTGGGTCTAGGTGGCCTCTGGCTGAGCCCCCCAGCCCCATGTCACCATGAGGTTGCCAGTCTCCTGCTGTGACAGGTTGAGGCCCTGGGTGGTGGGTACTGGCGCTGGCCCTGCAAAGCCATTGGGGATCCTGTGCATTCCTTTAGGCTCAAATAGGATTATATGGAATTTGAATCAGAAGAAAGAGCTACCACCTGTGACAGAGTAAGTCCACCTGGACACACTTTCCAGGAAGTGTGGTATCCCATGAGCTTCTGGGTGAGATCAGCTGGAAGTTCTGTGTGACAGAAAAGGAGCCCGGCACCCCCAAGTTCCTTGCAAGGGCAGTTTGAAAACAGTTTTCTCCCTACTGAAAATAGTTGTATACACGTTTCTGCATGTAATAGTTGTCTTGGTATTACTAGCCTCAAGATGCTACACTGCTTAGATACATTTAAACATAACATCTTATTTGAAATGTATTTACTAAATCTATTGCACAAAGACAAAAAAACTAATCTTAATAAAACCTCTGCCTCCCTCTTCAGTTGTTTTCAGGAGGGAGAAACTGTTCTCCAAAACTCAAGAAATGGTAATTATCCTGTATCTCTCATTGCTCCCAGCAAGAACAAATCTCAGCATCCATCATCCAAATCCACATGTCCTACAAAAATAGTATAACTTCTTATGCTTATAAATCCATAGAGGCCATTTTAACTTTAGCAACAAGAAACACAGATCTTGAATTATCTTAAATGTTCAGCTCCCAATAAAACAAAGGACAGCAATTGCTGTAACAAATGATTTAATAACACTACTTTCTAGTTTTTCAGAGAATATTATACGAATCTTAGCCACATGACTCCACTATAGTAATGTCTGCCTAATTAAAACCCTGCATAATCTAGAAATGTAGGAAATTTGTCTTAGAGTGTTCAAATAAAAATAGTTCATTCTCATGTATTATATATGTCCGGTAGGATCAAAAAATCATACTAAACTAACACGTATTACTTTTATTGGACTAAAAGGTGGGAGGGTCCCACTCCTCCAAATAATTACTAGTGATTTTTCTCCCCACCCCTCCCCCCTCCCAGAATTCATCCTCCTCCCTCTGTGATTTCCCTCCCCTCCTCTCCTGACCCAAATTTATACAGGTTTATGTACCTTCCTAAGTGGTATAGGATCACAACAGTGTAAGTTTGCATAGTAGATCTCTTCTGAACACGCTCAGAAGGACAAGTTGATTTGTGCATGAGATGCTAGCCTGATCTAAGCTCCTCCTAAATACTACTAATGTAGCATATTATATGTAGACCTGTAAGTAATACTTAACTATGTGAAGAGGGAGTTGGGTTTGGGCAGACACATTTTATGGTTTACAACTATTTGGCACATGCTGTTTTAAGTTTTTTTCCCCCCGTACCCTGATGTACAGTAAACTTCTTCTGTTTCTCTATCATATTTAATCACAGAAACAATGGCCTTAAAACAAACACTTGAGACTACTGAGTTTGACCACATGAGCTGAATCAAAGCTTCTTTCCATTTTGTTCTAACTTAGACGCAAGCTTATTGCCTAAATTGTACTCTTCAGTTAAGGCAATTGCTAGACTCTACATACAAATAGTGGTATTGTTAGATCTAGAAATATTTCAGATGAAAGGTTAACACATAGAAGCCCTTTCTCCTACATGCCCATCCATTTGAATCTTGGACCATTTTAGAGGAAGGGAGTGGCAAAAGCAGTTCACTAGCTGATCCCTTCCTCTCCACCCTCCCCCCTTACTTCCCTGCCCCCTTCCCAACAATATCAACAGGCCAGCATGTATCTGAGCTGGTCTGAATTACCAATAGTTAGCACCATCTGACAGCGTAGACATGCTTAAAGTCAAAATTGGAGTAGGTTACTCTTCACTGACTTATTTTGGAGAAGGGACATAATTTGTTCTGTGCTTGTTCTGGCATGGTAAGATTCTGATCTATGACTAAGGTTCCTATGTGCAATGATAATGCAAATTAACAGTGCTGGATACTTTTCTCCCTAAATAAAGGCATCTTAACTCCAACAGCAGATATTAGGAAGAGAGAAGTTTCTAACTTTCCATCAGCACTCTCTGGAGTTCCAATCTGAGGAGAAGTGTAAATAACTAAATTAATAAAGGAAAGCTTTCCTTAGCCTAAGAATACTTGAAAACTCCCTGACTAGTCAGCCTAACCATACTGGTCACACAATTTACACTAATTCATCTGGTACCTGTTTGTTTGTTGTTTGTTTGTTTTCAGGAAAAAAGGATTGGCTTAAGGCAGAGAATATTTCCTATGAATAAATTAATTTGACTGGCTTAAGAAGCAGCCCTGAACTGTGCTTCAGACTAATGCTTTCTCAGTTGCATTCTCTAAGGCTAAGTACAGACATCTGGGGAGGTTAAATGGGGTTCAAAATGGCCACCTGATTTAAACTTAGCTTGTCCTGGTGCCAAATTTAGAATTACAGATGGGGGTCTCAGTGGCCAGCAATCAGTTTAAAACTAATTATACAGAAGTTTCATGGACACAGACTGGTTTAAAAATTACAGAACCTGGTTTAAGATAAACCTTCATCTATGCAGTATTGAACTTATCATTAACTCATCATTAACTCTTCATTTCATGTTATAATTCAATAAACCTTGTCAAACCTATGATCATGATGTTAAATACACATTGACCTAGTAATGTTCAGATTAAAATGAAGCAATTGGTTTCTTTAATATAGGCATACTCAGCAAAAATACAAAAAGCTTGATATAGGACAATTGTCAGGTAGGTTTCTTCTCTCTCTCTCTCTCTCTCTTTTTCTTTTTATCAAGAATATTTCAGCTGCACAAAATAAGTCAGTGAACAGTAAATTAAGCCACCTAAAATTAAAAACCAAGTATCTTTTATGTTAGGGTTTCCACTAACTGTTCTTGTGCATGGATCATGTGCTTGGGGGGTGGGGAAGGGGAGGGATGGGGGGGGGCATTTGTAAAAGCTTTCTTTTATTTTAAGATGGTTAGTCAAATCCATGAAATAATGTTAAGTTAAATATTCAAAATGTTGAATGAATAGCAAGCAAATTCATGTACTTTTAAACTTTTTCTTCCTTTTCTCTAACTACCATTTCCACATCCATATTTCATTGTATGGTACATTGCTTCTCCTTTTTTCTCCAGTGTCACATTTCCCTTAGTTTAAAATCCTCTCCCCTACCTCCTTTTTTTTCACTTCTTCTAAAAGACATAAGCTGTGCCCTCCCGGAGTTCTGGTGATGGCATATACTATGGCAGCTCTTTGGAAACAGTTTATGAATGACAGCAAACCTCAAGAGAGATATTCAGTCAACATTTAATCTTAGACTCTATTGTTGATCATATTTAATCTTTTTTAAATGAAAAATGTTAAAAATTAGATACCTTAGAATAAAGCTGTCCTCCTTCAGAGAGGCTAGGGGTTGCATACCATGCAGGTCACAAGCCCCAGGCCAAATACCACATAGACTGCATGTCACAGGGGCCACAAAGGCTCTCCCGGACCTCCACTGAGTGCAGCTTCCCTGTTGCGCAAACAGTCAGAGCCCCCCACTACTGCTGCATGAGCCCCCTGCTGTCACTACTGTGCAGGTGATCTACCCACCACTGCACCCACAAACCCCCTGCCTCCTTCCCTTCCTGCTGGTGAGCTCTCTCTGCTGCCACCTTGTGGGCAATCCTTCCCCACCACTGCTATCACATGGATGAGCCTCCCTCCTGCCACTACCAGATGCATGATTCCCTACCCCCCATCCCCTGCTCCTACCACAAGCAGCATAAGCCTGCCACTTGAGTCCCTTGTTGGTGCTGTCATGCAGGTAGCATGTTAACGGGACCTCCTGCTGTGCTGTTCTGACCAGTTATCCAGCTGCTGATGCTATAGTAGCCAGAGCCATGGAAACAGTGGTGACTGGGCAAAAGCCTGGTGGGTGGACCAGGCTCCCAGGCTTGATGAAGCCCATAGGTCAAGAGTTGGACAGAAAATGACAATATTCAAAAGGATCTTATGGCCCAAGATATACAAGTTTTGTCAATCAAGATCTACAGATCAAACTGCACTGAAGGCTAATTGGACTCTAGTGTAATCCTTAAGAGATAAGCATTGTGTGCTTCATGCAAGAAAAAGTTCAATACTAAGAATGGAGTTGCACTCTGTACAAGGTACAAGCTGAGTGGTCTTCACAGTAGTCTTATTTGGATACAGTATCAATCTGTAGATGACCAATACAGGATAAACATAATCAAGACTACATCTCTAAGGAACATTGCAGGCTGTTAGTACCATATTTTCTCACATATAACATGTATCTTTTTCCCAAAAAACAGATGTTGGAAATTGGAGTGTGCTTTATATGCAAAAATAAGGCAAGAGAAGATTTTGCTGCTTACAAGGTGGAATAAAAAATAAGAGCTGCAGCAATCTACAGGGAACAGATCAATAAGCAAGTTTGGCTCTAGCTGCTGCCACTCAATTACTTTATTCTGCCTTTTAAAAACAAAATGTGTCTCATATTCTGGATTGTGTGATATGTGATAAAAAATGGTATTTTTCCATCTTTGTGTGACTATCTAGACACGAAGAAATGGATGAGGACCCAACAGAACTCCAAGTTCCATGTGTGTGTGACCTGTCGTCTCAGACTTTTGCTGTTGTTTTTTTTTTGTGGGTGACAGATACAAGTTCACATCATTATTTTATCATTACCTAAAAAGTAAGGGGAAGACTCATATCATTTGTATGTTAGATCAACACGGCTACAACCTATACCCCTGTAACATGGAAGATATCGAATTTTGCCATTTGAAATGGAAACTTTACAACATGACAAAGGAAGAAGCCAAACTCAACAGCAACATATATTTTCTAAGCCTATGCAAGAAACAAAGCATTGTTCCCCCAGGACTAAACATCTATAATCCCCTGAATACTACATACAACTCCAAATATGCTTCACAAAACTATTCAGAAGAACTTCAGAGATATGTCCTTAGACCAACATGGCTATAACCTATACTCCTGCATAATTTGCATCTGAATTTAAAAATTAAGTTCCCTGTGAAAATTTAGACTAGAATGGAAAATCTAATATAGAGGACCAGCATTTCTATATTAAATGAATGCTCCTTGTACATCATTTTTAGACATATAACAGCATATTTTACCATATTATCATGAAAGGTTATCATTTTAGTGGTGCTATCAAAATAAAAGAAATTTTTCTTTTCTTTAGGAAGCTCTCTCTTTCTTTCTCTCTTTCTCTCTCTCTCCCCTTCTTCAAGATGAAGAAGATGGGTGTTATCCATATCAACACTTGGTGATACTTTCTCACTGACTAAAGGAGATTCTCTGGCTTAATGTTGCTTTTGTTCTGAAACATTTTTAAGCAAATACTATTTGTGAGAAATTTCTAAGTTGATTCAGAATGAATAAGCAGAGCAACTCTCTTGCACAAACTTCTCTCCTGCTTCTGTAAAAATCAGCATTGTGGAATTGAATGCTGTGGTTCAGTTAACAGACACAAAGTTAGACTTGGAGGATTTGGATTCCATGACTGATGTGATCTTGAACAAGTCACTCCATCTTTCTGTGCTTCCCATCTTTCCTTGGTCAGGCTTTAGCCCACTATACAAATGATGATAGAATTATATTTTAGGGGTAATAAACTGCAGAACAAATTGAAACCCCAAGTTTGTGAATAGCACTCACAGCTGCTAAAGTGATAGACAAATGTGCTATCATGGTGATAAAACAAATGCATCTTTAGGTTAGCAATGTTTAAGCTGCATGGCAAAAGTTACCAAGTTCTGAATGAATAACAAAAGGAAACAGAGAATATCACTACTTAGAGCCAGACTGAAATAACAAATGTGAAAGCAGCCCAACCTGTTTGTCTGTAATTTACATTTGAGAAAGCTAAGCCCTAGAGGGTTAGGTGACATGTCTTTTAGCTCTTTCCACTCCAGATGACAGATTTCTTGTGTGATAAAAAACACGGTGGCTTACTTGATAGACACAAGATTACATGTCAAGACAACTAGGGTATGATAAGAGGAATTTGTTAGAGAAAATGGTGGGCTGGGACCAAGAAGGGAAGATTGAATAAGAAAAAAGGAGGTAAAAGTTTGAAAGTGAGCCACCCTCCTTACAAGTAGGTTTGATTACCACAAATTGAGGAATAAGGAAGTCACTACATGTGGTTCTTTCCTAATCAACTCTATTTTAGATCTTGTTAAATACTCAGTCCTGCATATTGGCTTTAGCGATAATAATTTAACATCTCATTTTAGACTACTAGTACTGCGAATCCAGTTCAGCTAAGAAGATATTGGCTACTCTGGGGCTTAAGACCTCCAGAAACTTATACACAGTGAATAAAATTGACATGTACAAAAATTACAAAAAGTGAATAAAATTAACATGTAATTTAAACTCTGCACAACCAGAATGCTTAACCAAGCTACAAATATAGACAGTTTCTGACTACTGAAACAATAGATGTGTGGGGGGTGAGAATCCTGTTTGACAAGGTCTTGTATCGTCTTCCTCAACATAGGGCTAAGATGGCCCTGCCTGTACTTTGTCTCCAAGAATTGTGAGTATTTTCTTGTATATAACACTCCCCCAAATAAAACACACACCTTGTTTTTGGAAGGATGTGTCCCAGCACAGCTGATCTGCTTCACTGTGTGACAATGAAACAGTTGTCCCACAGTATCCTGCCTGGGGCAGCTGGGGAGTGCAGGCAGCTCACAGCTTCTCTAGCTCTTTCACCAGAAAGCAAATGGACATCCACTGCAAAAAAGTGGCAGAGATTGTTCCCACAAATTGTTGTGGCCACAATTTGGGGAATTTATGGTGTAACAAGGGGCATGGACATCTGCTAGTTTGGGATTTGTGCCACAATACTTTTTTTTTTATGACGGCATAAAGGTGATGTCTGTTTGTAGCCATAAAGTAAATCCTCTTGGAAACGTGGCATTCTAGGAAACAGCATGGGTGAAACAACAGGAACTTTCTGGTGCATCAGGACAGCAACAAGGCCAGGCCCCAGATTTTTTCAAGGGAAGTAGCAAGGCTGTTACTTCTTTACTGTAAATAGTTCTTTATATAAGTTCTTGTAAATCAAATGTCTCCACATCACAAACTTCATCAAGAAACTAAAGACTGCATGCAACAGCTCACTCACCCTCAAACAGCTGTGGCTTTTCAGCCAAAAGCTACTGCTTTATCAGCAACTGAGAGAGGGGTAATATTGGACCCTGCCCCTGCTCTTCGCAGCTCCAGGGAGAGCAGCAGCCATGGGTAACAGTGTGTGCTTGCTTTATTCCATCCTGCTTCTACTCCAGTAAAGAAAAATCAGTTTCCCCATTGAAGATATGCATCCCAGTTATGGAAGGTTGATTTTGGGGAAGAGGTTGCATGTGGTATGTGAGTATCCCCAAACAACTGTATTCCTTAAAACTATATTCCCTCATTCTTTAGTTCTAATGTGATGCTTTCCCAAAGAGTTCTTCATAAGAATTCTTCCTTTTTTTGAGGATTTCATAACCTTCCTTCTGGGCCTAATATCTAGGCCTAATATTAGTAATAGCATTACTTTAATAACACTAACCACCTATCTGGGTCAGCTAGAACATAAAGGAGCCTTGCCCTGAGAACTCTTCAAGGATCTTGGTTCTAGATCCCAAAACAACGAGAGTGTGGATTTTCCACCATTCCTTTCTCCCAAACACTCTTTTCCTGACAGAATCTTCTCTTCTATTGAATTGTCTAATATTTTTATTTATACTTCCTCCCTGCACTTATGCAATATGGAAATTGGTTTTACTATATTCCTACTTAACAGACTAATATGCCGTTACACAATCCATTTGGTCTCTTTCATATCGAATCTCTTAAGCTCTTGTTAAATCCCTTTCTAACTTTCTTTTTCATACAATAGTTTTTGTGCCTTTGATCATTTCATTTTCCTTCCCTGAACTTCAGTCTTTTTGATGTATGGTCACCAGTTCTGCATAAAGATGTGGCGCTACCATTAGTTTATATAAAATCATTACAACATTTTCCATATTTTTCACTGACCCATACTATATGTATATGCATACATCTTTTCAACTTTTTTAAGTTGAACCTTAAGCAGAGGTCTTCACTGAGTTACTTTGACTGATGCTGAGGTTTCTCTATTAAGGTGGTATAGTTAAATGAGAATCCTGTAAGCTCCAATCCTGTAAATAGACAGGTTTCTCCAGTCTTATTTTGCATTTATTGTCAATGAACTACACAAAACATACGTATATTCTGACCCCCACCCCTTTTTTTTTCTTCTTGTTTGCCTTTTTCTGAAATTCCTTGTATTCTGCTCTGGCCCTAACTCCTGACTCACTTAAAGAACTTTCTAATTTGCAAA
This sequence comes from Alligator mississippiensis, assembly GCF_030867095.1. Taxonomy (NCBI): domain Eukaryota; kingdom Metazoa; phylum Chordata; order Crocodylia; family Alligatoridae; genus Alligator; species Alligator mississippiensis. Next base: position 122,555,818 of record NC_081824.1, on the reverse strand, counting down.
CTCCACAACTTTACTACTAATCCTGTTTTGTGATTGTGTGTGTGAAAGAGAGAGTTGATATGAATAGCAAAATGTTGTGTGGAACGCTGAAGCACTTTGTTAAATTTTTGCCATGATAAACACTGACATTAAATCCTACTCTTTGCTTTCTGTTTCCTAGCCAGTTTTGATTCTTTATTATGGGAGCTGGGAAAGGCCTTTCGGAAATCTAAATAAATTATGTCCTTTGTGGAAAGATAGAGAGAGAAGAGATGCCTCAGGGCACAGAATCTGCCCCCTGGTATCACCACAACTAAGTCATATAATCAGTTAGGCTTTTTGCCTCCAAAGCTCCTACTGGAAAACTTCCAAAACCTGATTGCTTTGGAACCTTCTTCTAATTTCTAGTTCAAGTATACGCACAGCCAGTTTATAACTATTTCTTCTTGTGCCCACATAATATTTTAGCTTAATTAGTTCTTTTCCTTCCCAGGTGTTAATCCCTTGATGTAATTAATAGACAACAAACATATCCCATTTCAGTCTTCATTTTGATAGACTAAACAAGATAAATTTCCTAGGGCATTTTTGTAGTGGTACATCCTAATTAGGCCACTCCTAAGGACACTGCACCTATCAGTTCCCACAGGTGAGCTCCCACACAGATACACTGTGGAAGAAGTATCCCTTTGCAATTGCTTGGTCTTCATAGTATTTGACAGTGTCCGCTGTGGATAACCTTGGAGCAGCCTCAAAACTGTACTTTTAAGTTTGGCATCTGTCTGTGGACACAGGCATGCTTGGGAGCAGACTGGCCAGGATGCACCAATTTTGTGGTGGAGAAATGTCCCTACTCCTCCTCTTGTAAGAAAAGATCTTTGCCCTCTTAGTTTCCTAGTTTTCTCTGTAACCATGCCAGTTTTTGCTTATCTTTCTTGAACAGGAGTGGCCAGAATTATACATAATGTTCCAGCTGTGTTTTGCCAGTACCTTGTACAATGAAATTAATATTTCCCTATCTCAGTTGGAAATGCCTTGTATAATGCATCCTGGGATTGTTTGCTTTTTGATAGTGACCCGCATTTGCGGCTGATAGTCATCCTGTTGTAAACTAGTACACTCAGGTCCTTCCTCACCTTAGTCTTTGCCAACTGGTGAGCTCCTAGCTTACAGTGAATATTTTTATTTCTTAAGTGATTGATATTATACTATTGACTTTCATTGTAATTCTATTACTTTAATTCTCAAGGTTGCTTAGTTCCTTCTGTATGGCATCCTGATTCTTCTCTCAATTGCTGATGTGTCCAACACTGTACAGATTCCATGAGCAGACTCCTAACATTCATGCCAATTTAATTAGCAAAATATATTAGCTTAGATTAATCCTCAGATCCTTGAGAAACTTCATTAGTACTCTCTGACTAGTCAGATATCTCCTTTTTCTGATACCTATTGTTGTCTCTACTTGAGGAAGCTTTTTACGCATTTATAATTCTTCTGCTAATCCCAGACATCCACAGTTTCCCATCTTGTACCACATTTTCACTGACAAGACAGCAAACTTATTTGGAATCTTTAGCTGTAGGCCTCATGATGGTATTGCTTTTACCATGGCTTTTCAGAGCAACTACAATTTTTAAATTATAACATTGTACAAAACTCAGCTTCAGGGGAAAACCCAGGTGCATAAAAGCCTGAAAAAGGATGCAGCCAGGCATCAAAGGAAGAAAAGAGAAAGAGACAAGAAGTGAAAAAGAAAGGACCAGAAAGGCCTTGATCCTGAAACAGTATTTACAGTCATACGAGCAGAATTTTACATCCATTCAGAGATCCACTGATGCCACTGATATCCTTTAACAACATTCTTCCACATTCAAAAGAAGGCACTTAAAACAGATGAATCATCAAACTGAAGCTTATAAACAGACTATTTGGTATAGTACCTAGCTGAAGACAACCATCACAGGAGGAGTTCCTATGCAGAGGCTCTGACATTTGCCTGTTAGTTCAAGTGTCTCCTTTCTTCACCATGTGCCGCTCAGCCACATGAGAGCATATACCCTGATACAGAGGTAACTCTCATAAGAGCCCTTTTTATCACGAAGCCTCGTAGCTTTGTTAAGTAGTGGAGGGGTGGCAGGAGGAGGAGCCAAAAAGGAAGTAAATAAAAGAGGGGGAAAAATAAAAAACAAAAGAAAACAAACAAACAAAAACAGATGAACCAAAGAAGAAAAACAATGAGAGAGAGAGTGCAAGAAAATGGAGAGATCGCAACAAGTGCCAGGATGGCATATAAGAAAATATGGTAGAGTAAGAACATCCATTTTATAATCCATCACAAAGAGACGCTGATCACTATTACTGTATGTACTCACCTACTAAACATACATGAATATTCCTTCATATGATAAACAGTGTTTCATGAAGGAGAAAGTAAGTCTTGTCAATATGTGTTGGCAATATGAATAGTATGTGATCATGAAAAGTGAAATCATAATAGGAATTTTGCCATTGTTTCCCAGGGGTTTCACATTTTGCTTCTCTATGGGGATGTCTATACATGCATTAATGTACTTTAGTTAATGAGCATTAAATCCTGTACCTCCAGGTGCCTATACATGAGCAGAGAGGCTGCTCCAATGCACTGTAATTACAGCGTATCAGAGCCGACTCTAGAGCATGTAATTACCGTGCTCTAGCAGCCTCCAGTATCTCATATGTCAGTGTCTCCATTCTTCAAAATGGTGGCAGGAGCTCTTTATCTAAAGCTCGTTGATGAGCTTTAGATAAAGCGCCCCCACTGCCATTTTGAAGCAGGTACACAAGACACTTCGGGTTCTGTAATTAGAGTGGCTCTGAGAGCCCCCTCCCCCCACCACTCCCGGAGCATGTTTATAAATGCCCTCCAGTGCCAGGTACTAGAAAAATGCACATTAGCCTATCTTCATGCACATTAACTAATTGAGATTTTTTTTTTTTAGTGACACTTTATGCACATTAAAATAGGCTAATTCACATTAAAGCAGTTGTGTAGACACACCCTATTTGGATCCTAGAAGAGCTAAAATCCAGTACATAGAATATAAATATAGTACACCCAAATGTTTAGGCTGGGTGGGGAGGCTACATCGACCAAATCTTGAACAGAAAATATTCAGGTGTCATCTTAGATTCTCATGAAATAGTCAGTTCTCACTGAGCTTTATGGCATTGAGCAAAACTACCATGAAGGCTTTAAGCATCTTAACATTGACTTCAGTGGGCTGTTGATATAACCTTATGCACTTCTAAATCAATCTATTTATGCAAAAGAAGAGACAGACAATGAGAACAGAACAGATAATATGATTTGTGGATTCTCAAGGGTTGAACGGGAAAAACAATTATTTGCAAACATGATTATTAAATTTGACTTGCAATTTAGTCCATCAACATTTGTACTCTGCTTTATTTTGAATTAATTGTGCCTAAAGCTTGTATAGTTTTATTAATAAAGATATAAAAATGTATCCTTATATAAATGTGAATATAGGCATTAGACCTTTATATAAAACATTCAGTTAGTGGGTGTAAATATGAAACAAGAAAACTGAACATTACCACTGCCAGTCCATTACATCTGGCTTAATTCTTTTTCTATTTCAGTCTGGAAAGCTGAAATTTTATTTCTAAATATGAAGTATTTAAAGACTATCCAGACATCAGTCCCAAATACCTCTTTAAAATGTGTTCAGTCATTGACCATGAAATATGATTAATTAGCAGATTCATAAAAAATCATTATTGCTTCCTTGTTAATTCACAAACAGGAAAATGAACAGAATGTTTAAGTTGTTCAACCAAAACTTCCTACATTGTGCACCAAAACATTGTCTATGCTCATTATTGCTTGCAATATAAACTTGTCTGACAAAACATTTTTGTTCATATTAAGCAAAAGTAGCCTTATTGATTGCAAGTTAAGCATTTACAGTAGGGTTTACAAACTCCTATTTTTCATTTTTTTTCATTTTAAAATACACTTTAGCAAATACTAAATGACTGTGCAGTACCAACTGTACAGTCGGGGGCATGTGTAGATGCACCCACAATGTATTAAAACATTTTGGGTACTAATGAAGCAAGAGAGAGAGAGAAAATGTGGGAAATATGTTCAAAGTAAATACTAAATGCAAGTACTAAATGACAGTGAAGTAACAGCTGTTACGGCACAGTCCCAGCAGTGCATGGGTCATTTCCAATCCTACTGAGCAGGAGCTCATTGCTACTGTGCCCTAGTGTCAGCGTCACAGTTCGTGCCCACCAACACTACGTCGCTGTAGAAATGAGCTGTAGAAATGAGCTATGTCACTGTAGCTTGTTGCTAAGGCAATGTAGCGTCTCATGTAGATGTGCCCTGTGTTACTTATTTGGTTGTTTGAATGAATGAGAAATATGTTTACTGTTGTACATTTTTTTCATTTTAAAGTGTGCTTTAAAGCTTAGAGGAACACATCTCAAATATAGGAGCTCCTCTTTATCCTTACTTTCATGGAAGATGATACATTAAACATAATTAATGAGTGCTTTTTTCTAAGTGAAAATGTGTGCAATTAGTTTGTTATTAAATAAAGCAGTCATGAAATTATTCAATTCCACAGTAAGTAATGAACATTTAGCAAACATTGTCTGTACTGCATAAAAGAAACTGAAATGCAGCCAACTCTCAAATACCTTAAAGTTTACATAGTAACAGGTAAACATTGTCAGAAATCAAGCAATCAGTGTAGAGTTATCAATTATAGGACCACAAAAATTAGAGTAGGAAGGAACTTCGGGAGGTCATCTAGTTCTCTGCACAAAGCAGGACCATCCCCAACTATATCACCTCAGCCAAGGTTTTGTTTAGCTGGATCTTAAAAACCTCAAAGGATGGAGATTCTACAGCTTCTCTGGTTACCTATTCCAGTGCTTTACTAACCCCATAGTAAGAGGGTTTTTTTTCTAATATCCAACCTAAATTTCTCTTGCTGCAACTTGAGACCATTGCTCCTTGTTCTGTCATCTGTCACTACTGAGAACAGTCCAGCTCCATCCTCTTTGGAACTAGCTTTCAGGTAGTTGAAGGCTACTATTAAATCCCCTCTAAGTCTTCTCCAAACTAAATAAGCCCAGCTTCCTCAGCTTCTCACCACAAGTCATGCATCCCAGCTCCCTAGTCATCTTTGCCCCCTACTAGACTCTTTCCAATTCATCTACAGCTTTTCTGTAGTGGGGGGCCCAAAACTGGACACAGCACTTCAGATGTGGCCTCACCAGTGCCAAATAGAGGGGAATAATCACTTCCATTGATCTGCTGGCAAAGCTCCTACTAATGTATCGCAGTATGCTGGTAGCCTTCTTTGCAACAAGGGCACACTGTTGGCTCATACTTATCTTCTTGTCCATTGTAACCCCCAGGTCCTTTTCTGCAGAGCTGATAATTAGTTCGCTGGCCCCAGCCTGTACTGGTTCATGGGATTGTTCCGTCCTAAGTGCAGGACTTTGCACTTGTCCTTATTGAACATCATGAGATTTCTTTTGGTTCAATCCTCCAATTTGTCAAGGTCACTATGAATCCTAGCCCTACCCTCCAGTGTATATACTACTCCCTTCAGCTTGGTGTAATTTGCAAACTTGCTGAAGGTGCACGCTATCCTATCTTCCAGATCATTTATTTATTTATTTATTTATTTATTTAGAGAATGCAAATGTGTGAAGCCAAGCAATATCCCCATGTTAACTGTGTTCAGAGTTATTAATCTACCTTTTGGTTTGTAGAGGAGACACTCCTTGGTGATGTGCAGCATTATTTGTATCTCTCCACAAGTGCATGATGGGCTAGTATTGAGGCCCCAGTAGTGAAGTTTGGCTGTGTAGAGGCCTTGGCCTATCCTGAACCTATTTAGCAGGGGCCACTCCTGCCATGATAGTTCAAAGCAAGTAGGTTGATGAGTGGGGTTTGTTACAAGGAACTTGGTTGTGACTTCCTGTGATTCACATTACTTGATCCAGAGGGCTTTTGCAAACAGATCCTGGTCAGAGAGGTGGCTCCATAAGGGGCATCACAAAGGAAGGTAAGCCTTGGGTGGATTAAACAGGTCATCACAGAATGGTAGGTAAGGTGCAGCACAAATGGTTTCAAGAAAGTTTTTGGCCATCATCAGATGATGGATGTGTGGGGCAATGATATTTGCAAGGATGGGAAGCTAGGGGAGGGGAGTTGAGTGTGGGATTCCAGTTATGATCTTCATGGTTGCATTCAGCTGAGTATCAACAAGATGTGTATGTGATGATGTTTGCCAGAAAGGTACACAATACTCTGTTGCTGAGGACAATAGGACAAGAGCTGAAGTCTGGAGTGTTGAGGTGTTGAGGACAGCGAACAAAACTGGCCCCAGGACATACCCCTGGAGCACTCTACCTGATACCAGCTGCCAACAAGAGATTGAGTCATTGATGACTACCCTCTAAGCCTGATGATTCAGCTAGGTTTTTATCCACCTTACAGTCCATTCATCTAACAAGTACTTCCTTAGTTCGCTTACAAAAATGCTGTGGAAAACTATCAAGAGACTTGTTCAAGTCAAGGTATACCACATCCACTGCTCTTCCTGCATCCACAGAGCCAGTCATCTCATCATAGAAGGCAATTAGGTTGGTCAGACATGACATGCCCCTGGTGAATCTGTGCTGACTGTTCCTAATCATTTTCTCATCCAAGTGCTTAGAAATGGATTCCTTGAGGACCTTCTCCATGATTTTTCTGGGAACTGGGGTGAGGCTGACTGTGTCTGTAGTTGTTTGGATCCTCCTTCCCTTTGTTAAAGATGAGCACTGCTCTTTTCCAGTCACCCAGGACTTCTCCTAGTCACCACTAGTTTTCAAAGATAATGGCCAGTGGCTCTGCAATCATATCATCCAACTCCCTCAGCATCCTTAGATGCATCCCTTTTGGCCCCATGGACTTGTACGCACTTAAGTTTTTTTTTCTAAATACCTGTTCTTTCTATAGTGTTGGCTGCTCACCTGCTCCCCAAACAGTACTTCCAGGTGCAGTTTTTTCAGGTCTAGTAGGATACAAGTTTTGGATCCAGCTAACAATAGCATTCACATAGTTCCACTGAACTGAGACTAAATTTGTAAGACCTATAGGTCAGATATTAAACAATGTATTACTAGCAGTTAACATGTAATTATTGTAGTTAGGGTGAACTTAACTTGAATATAATGATATTTTCTAGAATTTTGTTAATGATTTTGGCTCATGTTCAGGGCCAAATTTTTCTCATTCTCCACAAATAGTTTGTCACAAGGAAGTGCTGGCACAAGGGATGGCAAACAACAACAACATCATATAAGTCATTTTTGTGGAATATCCATAAAAAATGCATTTCAAATTTTCATTCAAAGTCATCTTCCTGGAGGTCTGTCTCAAGGAACTGAAACCATGTTATGTGATATGTGATTTTTCATGAAAAGAGATGAAATTTCAACATTAATCCCAACTTTTTCACTGATAATAAGCAGTTTTGCAATGACAAAGACACAACAAACAACCTTGCAATTAGATTTGTATAATTGCTCACAAAAATGCAGTTGATGAGAATATCACAATAAGAACTACTTCCTATTTTTTCTGAATTTTTCCAGCACTGATCTTGGGTCTGATAATACACTAAGAGAATCTAAACTCAAGTATTAGATATATGGCTTGCTGGGACCTATTGCCACTAATCTCTAGTAAATCCTAACAAACATTGCTATTACCTCCACCTGCAACATACCAGGCCCCTCTTTTTTCTCAAGTGGTTTTTGATTAAAAAGGAAGGCCTTCGATACGGTATCCCACCCCATACTGGTGAACAAGTTAAGAGGCTGTGACTTGGATGACTACACAGTCCGGTGGGTGGCGAATTGGCTGGAGGGTCGCACCCAGAGAGTCGTGGTGGATGGGTCGGTTTCGACCTGGAAGGGTGTGGGCAGTGGGGTCCCACAGGGTTCAGTCCTTGGACCGATACTCCTTAATGTCTTCATCAGTGACTTGGACGAGGGAGTGAAATGTACTCTGTCCAAGTTTGCAGATGACACAAAGCTATGGGGAGATGTGGACACGCCGGAGGGCAGGGAACAGCTGCAAGCAGACCTGGATAGGTTGGACAAGTGGGCAGAAAACAACAGAATGCAGTTCAACAAGGAGAAATGCAAAGTGCTGCACCTAGGGAGGAAAAATGTCCAGTACACCTTCAGCCTAGGAAATGACCTGCTGGGTGGCACGGAAGTGGAAAGGGATCTTGGAGTCCTAGTGGACTCCAAGATGAACATGAGTCGACAGTGTGACGAAGCCATCAAAAAAGCCAATGGCACTTTATCGTGCATCAGCAGATGCATGACGAATAGGTCCAAGGAGGTGATACTTCCCCTCTATCAGGCGCTGGTCAGACCGCAGTTGGAGTACTGTGTGCAATTCTGGGCGCCGCACTTCAAGAAAGATGCGGATAACCTGGAGAGGGTCCAGAGAAGGGCCACTCGTATGTTTAAGGGCCTACAGACCAAGCCCTATGGGGAGAGACTAGAGAAACTGGACCTTTTCAGCCTCCGCAAGAGAAGGTTGAGAGGCGACCTTGTGGCTGCCTATAAGTTCATCACGGGGGCACAGAAGGGAATTGGTGAGTATTTATTCACCAAGGCGCCCCCGGGGGTTACAAGAAATATGACACAGAATAGTCACAGTAGGGATGATCACCTGCCAACAGTCAATGTAGAGCTGGTGAAAGAACAGCTAGAGAGGCTGGGTATCTATAAGTCAGCAGGACTGGATGAACTCTAAGAGTGCTGAATGAACTAGCCAAAGTCATCTCAGGACCACTGGTGAACCTCTGAGAATTCATGGAGCTCAAGAGAGGTCCCAGAAGACTGGAAGAGGGCCAATGTTGTGCCCATCTTCAAGAAGGGGAGGAGAGAGGACCCAGGGAACTACAGGCCAATCTCCCTGACCTCAATCCCAGGAAAAATCCTTGAAACTTGCTGTGGGGTCAGACCCAGGGAATACTAATAGACAGATCTGTGTCAACCTGGTGGAAAGTAGCTAGTGACGCCCCCCAGCGTTCGGTACTTGAACCAGTGTTTTTCGACATCTTCATCAATGATCTGGATGTGGGGGTTAAAAGCACACTGGCGAAGTTTGCCGACGACACTAAGCTGTGGGGAAGTGTGATCACGCATCAGGGTAGGCTGATGATTCAGGTGGGCCTAGATAGATTAGTTAGATGGGCAGACCAGAACCACATGCTGTTCAACACTGAGAAGTATAAAGTGCTCCATCTGGGGAGGAAAAATTTGCAACAAACGTACAGGCTTGGTGGTGTTATGCTAGCTAGCACCACATTTGAAAGGGACCTGGGGGTCATAATTGACCATAAAATGAATATGAGCCACCAGTTTGATGCTACAGTTAGCAGAGTAAACAATACACTGGCACGCATCAATCGATGCATCTCAAGCAAAATTCAGGAAGTTATTCTCCCACTCTATTAGACATTGGCAAGGCTGCAGCTGGAGTACTGCATCCAGTTCTGAGCGCTATGCTTCAAGAAGGATGTGGAGAAGCTTCAGAGAGTCCAGAGAAGAGTCACATGTATGATTAGAGGCCTGAAGAGCAAGCTGTACGAGGAAAGGATGACAGATATGGGACTGTTCAGCCTAGAAAAGCAAAGACTTTGTGGGGATTTGGTGGTAGTTTACAAATATAACAGGGGTGACCACCAGGGCAAGGTGAACAACTATTCACCAAAGCATCCAAGGGGAAAACAAGGAACAACAGTCATAATCGTCTAGAAGGTTTCAGACTGGATAAAAGGAACTACTTCTTCATGATTTGTATGACCAGACTCTGGAATAGACTCCCAGTGGGGGTGGTGCAAGTACCTACCCAGGAGAGCTTCAAAAGGAGACTGGACACACACCTTGCTGGGGTTATTTGACCCTAGCAGTCTTTTCTGCCTAGAGCAGGGGAGCTGGACCTGATGATCTCACAAGGTCCCTTCCAGCCCTAAATTTCTGTGAGTCTGTGAATCTCTCAGAAGGCACCTCAACTGTTTTGTTGTATATTTGTTGCACAACACTTGATTGATCTTTGAAGATGATTGTTGCAAGATATCATAGAGGTCAACAACTTACTATACATTTTTAAAAATGACATATTTAATGTGAGTAATGCGAGTAATGAATATATGAGATGTTCATTATCCATAAACTAGATTAAAACTTACTATAATGGCTAAAACCCTCTAATACTTCAAAGCATGACTGGTAATTGTCAAAAGGTTATGGGCAGGTTATTCAATTATGGCATTTCATGCCACGATTTCTTCCTGTCTCTACACATCTGGAATTAGAAGCTAGACTCTATAGCTAGTCTCGTAAGTCTTATCTTTCTCTATAAGAATCCCATTCTAGATCATTGATATAATTTGAAATAGCTAATATATTACCAAAATGCACATCAATAATCAATGCTACACAAACTCAGCATATTGGGCACACACAGATGTGACAATTTTCACCTGATTCGGCCACAGAAAGTGGTTTATAGCTATCATCAAACACAAGGGCATGGCTGCAGACTGCTTTAAAAATGGGTGATTGGGTGAAAATCTGAACTCTCATTGCATGAGGGGTCAGATGAAGATGTTTCAAAACAGAGTATCTTCTGTATCTCATGTCTGCCTGCCTGGCTGCCAACCTTGCTCAACATGCTGCAGTCTTGGGCACATTTGTAAGCACAGCATTCAGGTGCAATAAACTCTGGAGCAAACTGCACCAGTGTTTATTTAGGCATGTTTATTTCATATGTAAATGGGCCCAGTGGGTAACAATTGTGTCCCCTCCCTCCCTCATTTTGTACTAGTCTCCTGCATCAGAAAACAGGGCATGTATTTATATGGAAGTATTTATATGAAAAAAATACCATGGAGCTTAAAGTTCAAGCATAGTTCATGTTCAGCATAAGAAAAGTTTGCAGTCCTTTCTGTTCTGAGTTACAATGATCTCCCAGATCAAGCAGAAGTTTACTGTTGGTTCCAGGGGAGAGGGAATTTAGTTGCTTGCTGTGAGCTTGCGAGGTTGCAAAGTTTTCAGAATGGGAAAGGGGAAAGGGAGCAGACGGAGTTTGGTCTGAGGTTTTTTCAGCCCCTACTTTAGGGTGGGATGGGTGTACTGGAGCTAATTCACTCACTCCACACTCCAGCATCATTTGGGAAACCTCTAGAACAGGGGTTGGCAACACCCGGCACATATGCCGAGCATGGCACGCAAGGCCATTTTGCTCAGCATGCCATGGCCAGCCCTGGCTCTGAGTAGCTGCTGTCAGTGACGGAGCCCAGGCTGCTCCCAGTAGGGCTTGCAGCATCCCAGCTGCCTGCTGGGAGTAGCCCAGGCTCTTGGCTGGCAGCAGCTTCCCAGAGCTGGGGCTGACTGCAGCCAGGAGACTGCCAACAGCTGTGCCGGGCTCCATAGCTCCATCATCAGCTCCATGCTGTGTCACAGGCCAACTGGGCACTGTGAATGTATCAATGTGGTTGCAGGCTGACTGGGTGCTGCAAATGTATCAGCCACTGGGCTGTTTGGTTCGGCATTGAGGAAGCGGAGTTGGGAGTGAAGCAAAGACAAGTTTTACTTATAACAGTAAAGATAAATTTTACTTATAGCAGCAAAATAGCAGCAAAAATATGTTTTAGCAGCAAAATATGGTTTACACGTATAACAGTTAGCAGAAAGGTTAATCTAATAAACAGATAATACAACAATAAGAGTTAAAAGTTGGCAGTAATAATAACAACAGATAGACAAATTGACAAAGAGTTCCCACTTGGTTGGCAACTTATCGATAGTCCCTCAGTGCCAGGTACACACCAGGTTGATCCAGCGAAGTCAGGCGTCCCCAATCAACACTGTCAGAGGGAGCACCGGGAAGATCCCTTAGTCAGGATCTGGTCCTTGCTCACACTGGGAGTCTGGAGTCTGGGCTTGCAACAGCAGTGACCATTCTGTTCCATCCTTCCTCACCTGACGTGCGTGTTCTTTTATATCTTGCCCTATGCTAATCTGTTGGCTTCAGAGCCACTCACAATCTTACTCTACAGCTGTTACCCTATGGGATTACAGGTGTTAGAAATTATTATAACAGGTTACTACCTAAACTTGGGTTTACACAATAAGCAAATCATACCACATCGCTTTGGGGTTTGAGATTAACATTTTTTCCACCTAAATTCAAGCCACTTGGTTACTTCCTCTTTGGAATTTTTTAGAATGTGTTAATTATACCTTGTGGTCAGGTTTGTCAATTTTACTGACCTTTAAGCAAAAACTGTTAGGTCAGCTAAAGTTTGCAGTTCTGTTTTCTAGTTCCACTTCTTGGGGCCCAGTCTAGTTTTATGATCAGTACAATGTTAATTTTAACATTGCGGTTATACTTGTGACATACATTTGTGACATACTTGTGATATACATTTTGTGGGTTACAATCTTGCAAGCTTTGCCTTAGCTAATATTAACTGACATGCCAATTGTCAGATGTTCCCAAGAAGCAGATATTATTTGCTATAATTTGCTCATGAACCCCTTTGGTTCTGGCCATCACAATGCTGGCGATGACTGCATTTACACCTTGGAGCAGGCTGCACTGCCTAGCTGTCTGCACCAAGGTGCGTATGCAGTGGCCTCTAGCATGGAGCTGATGCCAGAGCTGTGGAGCCTGGTGCAGCTGTTTGTAGCCTGCTTGCTGTAGCTGCCCAGAGCCTGGGCTGGCTACAAACAGCTGTACCAGGCTCCAGAGCTCAGTCACAGCTCCATGCCAGGAGCGGGGATGAGACCGGGGTTGCGCTGCCTCAGGCCCCTCCCCCACTGCCTGCTCCAAGGCATGCATGCAGGCACTGGTACAGATCTGATGCCAGGGCTCTGGAGCCCAGTGCAGCTGTTTGCAGCCTCCTGGCTGCAGCCGGCCCTGGCTCTGGGTAGCTGCTGGAGCCCAGGCTGCTCCCTGCAGGTAGCCGGGATGCTGCAAGCCCTGCTGGGAACAGCCCAGGCTCCAGCAGCTACTCAGAGTCAGGGTAGCTGCTGAAAGCCACAGAGCCTAGGCTGGCGGCCATGGGGCAGCAGGGCTGGGGGGCAGGGGCTCTGGGTGGGGGACATAGGGCAGCAGGGCTGGGGGTGAAGGGGCTTTGGGTCAGGGGCAAGGGGTACAAGCAGGGCATCCTGCCATGTAACTCCTGTCATCATTTTGTTTTTATGGCATGCCAGCACTCTGGTACCTTCCAAGGTAGGCATTGTGGTGTTTTTCAGCACTCCAGCCAAAAAGTGTTACCTACCCCTGCCCTAGAACAAGCTCCCTTTGCTCCCTTTTCCCCATTCCATTCTGAAAACTTGCAACTTAAGGCAATGCAAGTAGCAAATTAACTTGCAATTACTAACTATGCAGTAGCACTTGTGTAGATGCCTGACAAGGAGCAAATCTGCTCTCGGTAAGCTGGCCATCAGGGGGCAGGAGATTGCTCCCTTCTCCCAGGAGCTGCCTGCTGCCAGGGAGGACTCCACTACTGGAGCCCGGGTGGGGACTATATCCTCCTGCCTCAGCAGCACAAAGTTCCAAGCCCCCCACTCCGAGATCAAGACTGGGGAGTGGGACCTGGGAGATCTTGATCTCTCAGCCCCTGCTTTGCCATCACAAACAGGGAGCGGGAGGTTGGGAGATCCTTATCTCCCAGTGCCAGCTCCACAATCAAGAGGTGAGTGCTGGGAGATCCATATCTCCCTGCTCCAGCTCCGCAATTGTGGGGCTAGTGCTGGTAATGCCCACTGAGACAGGGGTTTGCTGTTACCTGCCCCACCAGCCCCTCCTCAGCAGCTCTTTCCAAGTCTTCTGCCCTGATTAATGAACTGGAGCTGGGAGCTCCCTGATGCCAGGGCAGGGGGACATTGTCCTTGCCCCAGCAGCAGGCAGCCCCCAGGGGGCAGGGAGCAAATTCCCAGGTCTGTCCAGAAGACAGCTGTCTCCTGGCCCAGTGCTCCCTGCCAGTCCTTGGGCTACCATCCAGGCAGAGCCTAGAGCTCCCCTTGGTAGCAGCAGGGTCCCATTGCAGGGCCCCAGGAAGCAAGAGCAGTTTGCTGCCATTAGCAGTAAATCTGCTTCCACTTCTCTGCATGTGTATACACTTGGAAGTAAATTGCTCCCAGATCTAATACAGGTGTAGACAAACTCACTGAAGGCTAAACTAGTATTTCCTTTTAGGTTCCAGTATTAACCTTCTCTCCTAGTTTGCTATGCTAACACTTCTCTGAAGAGACTCCTATAGTTTAAACTAAACTCAGATTTTGTTATTGAGTAGGAAGATTTATTCCTATTTAAAGCATTATTTCATTTTATAGATTGGAAACAAAAACTTCTTAAAAATTAATCTGAAGCAAAGGCACATACAGAATCAGATCTCATATCTACTCTATCACAAAGTATTATACTGATGTTTAATTTTGCAATTTGGCAGGGCTATAGAGTCACTGGCATTTCTAGATTCTCTTTCTCTGGGGTGGATCCAAGACCAGTATCACTTACACTGGGCATGTCTACACGTGCTTTTATGAACACCTAAGCTCAATGTACATTAGCCTACTGTACATTAAGGTAATTTAGGTGCATGTCCACATGTGCATGTGCTAAGGCACATTAACATGGATGTGCAGACCAACTTGGGACTAGAGTTAGTTTCAAGTCAATGGACACACACCACTTTACTGTGCATTGGTGTGTCTACATGTTCACTAGTTTGACTTAGCTATTTAGGTATAAATTTGATACCTGCTTTATGTAGGCATCAAATTTAGGCTTGAATAGCCCAAAATTGTCATTTTTAAGGTGCATTAAGGGTGTGCATGTGTAGACACACACCCTTGAAGTGCCATAATTGGGCTAATGTGCATTGTGTGTATGTATAAACATGCCCAGTCTAATGTCAACTGCAAGTCTAGTGAGGGTGAAAGCTCCTCTTTACCAGCCTGAAGGTCACAAGTCTATCCAAACACAGAAGACAAAAGCATTACAAACCTCTTCACTGCTTAATAATTGTAAGGGGTCTTGAGACAGGAGGAACCCAGCACAAACCCCGCAGTTGTTTTTCAGCCAACTTTATTCTTTTTAGTCCAATCTACTTTCTACCTGCAGCCCTAATAGCCCAGTTATTGTCACCTTCCCCACAGATCTAATACCCTCTCTCACAGTGGGTGATTGTGGTTCATATCAATTACTCTCAGTTACTCAGGGGTCTTCTGGCGCCTTTGTACACAACATATTTTTTGCCCTTTTTTATACTGCAATGGTGTGACAGAGTGAGTGGTTTTTCCATATGCTTTCAAAGTCTTTCTGGTGCATTAAAGTATATGGTGGGGCACTATTTGTGCTTGGCACTTTAAAGGCTGAGACAAGCAGCCAGCAGGTGCTTGATTGTGGAGGCCATTTTAGATCTCTGGCCGCCTATATAAACAGCAGTTTGCTGCTGGCAGGTAAGGTAGAAATATTGCCTGGCTGCAAGGCTGTATGTAATATCCTGGAGGTAAGGGCAGGAGCTTAAGGGGAAGGTTTGGAGGCTCCTGGTCCTGGACATGACCTAAAACTGCACCCAGATGGGAGTGGATGGCCTGGTGGGGCTCCCAGTGGCATACCAGGAAACTGGGCCAGGAAATACCAGGCCAGTTACCACTCCAGTGACAGGTGGGTTGGGGTGCCTTAACCCCTAGCCCCCACAATACTGTGGGCAAGGGGGGGCAGGCATGGCTATGGCCACCTGAGCCCCCACCAGATAAGGAAGCCCTGTGGCCCCAGTGAGGGGGTGGAGAAGAGGAGTCCCAGTGAGGGGGGTCACCTCAGTGAGGGGGCAGGTGTGGAACCCCAGTGAGGGGGAAACTAGAGGGCTGTGAGCCCCATATATATGTGTGTGAGTGTAGAGTTGCCTGGTGTGGGGTGGAATTAGCCCATGTGTAGCAGGGCATTAAGGTGCCTGCTACTTGTAGAGCCAGAGTAACTATGCAGGTGCTGGTTGCTAGGGTAACCAGAGGGAGCTAGTGACTCATACCTGCCTGATCAGCTGACTGGAAGGGCAGGGCCTGGCTCCTATATATACCACAGGCTGGAGGCCAAGAGGCAGTTTCCTGCTGGAAGCCAAGGGGGAAGGAGCCCTGCT
Source organism: Alligator mississippiensis (assembly GCF_030867095.1). NCBI lineage: Eukaryota > Metazoa > Chordata > Crocodylia > Alligatoridae > Alligator > Alligator mississippiensis. The sequence goes on along the minus strand of NC_081824.1, from coordinate 122,539,589 downwards.
GGAATGTGCAAAAGAGAAGGGGCCAGACTGCAGGTATGGTCTGAGATGTGGGGACAGCTGAAGCAACTCTGGTGTGGCGAGATGAGATTGGAGCCAGGTGGCTTAGATTTTATGTTATAGCCCAGAGGCTTGTGTTTTGTTTTGCTGTTTGTTACTGGTGGCTTGGGAGAGGCTATATGGGGATGGAGGAGCCTCAGAAGTGGACTCATGGTAGTGTGGGGACCCCAGCGCCAGTAAGGGTGCAGCATTCAGAGTGCACTGACCCCAGCCCCAGGGAGAGGGGGCAGCAGTGGGGAATCCCCAGGAAGAGGGGGCAGCATTGGAGGAGCCCCAGAGAAAGGGGTCAGCGTCAAGAAGCCCGAAGAGAGGGAGAAGCGTTAAGAAGCCCCAGGGAGGGAGCAGTGCCAGACAAGGTGGAGGAAAGCCCAAGTGCCAGTGAAGGCACAGAGTGAGGCAGGACCATGGAGTGCCCAGAGAGAATGAGGGGGCCAGATTACAACAACGGTGGTACCATCGGCGAGGCATGGGCTGCCGTGTAGGGGAGGTAACAGAGCCGCAGATAGCACTCCCTGGTATCAGGGCAGTAAAAGGGCAGCCTCCTGCTAACTAACATCAATCAATCAATTAACAACAAGGTGTGGCAGGAGAGAAGGCGGGTGGTTGGCCCAGGAACAGGTGTGCGGGCCACATTGAGATCAGGCCAGAGCGGGCACCTGTTACACCATGGTTTGGCACAAGGCTGGACCATGCAGAATAGGAAAACTCACAGGAAGCAAAGGGGCTGTGTGGTGAGGCCAGTATGTGAATAGCAAAGCCCGATGGCCAAGAGGCATCAAGGAGGAGCAGGTTGGTGGAGTGTGGCTCAGTAATGGGGGGTATGCCAAAGGCCCTGGTGAGAGAGGGGAAGAGTGGAAGAGGCCTCTTGTGAGAGGGGAGGTGGTATGAATGTGTGTGTGCATGGAGCCCAACTTTGGACTGGGTTTGCTCCAGTCTGAGGCCAGGAGTAATATTAACCTTGATGCCATCTGTGAGGATTGGGCTGTGGTGTAGAGGAGGAACAGAGCTGCAAATAGCACCTCCTGGCATTGGGGCAAGAAGGGGCAGCCTCCTGCCTAATTAACAACATAATTATGTATCAAGACGTGGCAGACGAGGAGGCGGGTGGTTGGCCCAGAAACAGGTGGGCGGGCCAATGACAGATCTGGCCCTGAGCTTGCCCCCTGTTACAAAGAAAAACTCCTCAGATGTAGTTTAGTTTGGCTCACCATGAATTAAAGCACTGCATCCATGGATGCGTTACATGCAAACACAAAGGCACTCAAAGATATGTAATGAGCCTCTTTGTCCACCAGATGGCACTGTAACTTTTTTGTAGTTCACCCCTTTGAATTGCTTCCACTTTTGAATTGCTTTTGCTTTTTCTTTTCTTGTGCCATTTGCCAGCTCTGTGCTCCCACAGCTGCATGGGATGGGATGGGATGGGATGGGATGGGATGGGATGGGGGGTGGCGGGGAACAGACCAGAGGGGCAGCACTCAACCCTACCACTCTCTTGAGGTACCGGCTGGGAACTGGGCTTAATTTGTTTGAAAACCAAGTGCATGCAAACACAAATGAGATGCTCCAAAGCTTAATTTGTTCAAAAATCTAGTGCATGTAAACACTGGTGTGATGCTCTGAAATAAACAAGTTTAAATTTTAATAGTTTAACCTATTTAATTTAAGGATTAAACCCTGTGGTGTGTACAGGTATCCTTGAACCTCAGAGCTCTCACTCAGTCTTTAAGTTCTTCTTAGCCTCAAAGCTACTTCTGAGTGATCTTATCAACCCTCAGAGATCCACTTTGTCATAGATCTCTTTTCAGCCTTCCCCAGCCTTCCTTTTTATCCTTGCGTTGTAGACTAGCCCTGTGTATTGATTGGTTAGCCCAGACAAACATGTGGATTGAGACGGGGTCCTACTCTCCACTATCTACCCATTAACCCTTTTCATGCTATGCTATACTGTGCTGTGCTGAGACCATACACAAGCTTTATCCAGAAAGATAATGTAACATGTGTCTACCTATGTGCGTCACAGGCCTAGAGCAGACTAAACTCCACTTGATTTCACCCAGGTTTATTTTTGCCTGCTTTATTGTCACAGCATCTGCAACCATGTAGCATTTCTACCTTTCTGTCTTCCATCTTATTTTTACAAAATATATAACCTGGACCACGATGCCTCCATTTTCATCTTTTTTGCCTGGGTTCCCAGTGCTTGAGCTAATGTACTTGTTCTTTATCCATATCTGGATTTATTTTCATCCTTTCCTTAGACTGTTGTCCTTGCTATTTGAAGGCATTGCTCTAGTGTTAGGGATGTTATTTTCCTAACAATCTTTCCAGTAAACATGAATCACATGTCTTACAAATGATCCTATCCAAATAGATGTCTTCCATGTCTATGAAGAAACATTTTTCTAGGGATGAGCTTTTCTAATCTGGGGGAAGAGAAAGATATTATTCTGGGAACCAAATGACCCATTATTGACAAATAAATTGATGACATGCATCAATATACCACCAACTCAATCTATCCCTTTTTGTGCTATGCCAATTTTCAAGACACTCCCTGGAGGCACATGTTTGCTAGATCAATTTGAATATTAAATTCAGTTATTTCTGCAGTCAGCTATATCTGAGGATCTCCTCTAGCAAATTTCCTGAAACTAACATAACTACCTTAATCATAGCTCTAGCAAGGCACATCAATTTTCAAAATAATCTTGGGAACACATGGATTTTAGAGCATTCTGAAATATCAAATTGCAAAGAAAAGACTCTGCTTCCAGGACAAAACTTTCAAAGGAAGCCTCTCTGTAGCTTCCAATCAAAGAAGAGAGGATGGATGCATGTAGGCAATATTCTCAGAAACCTGCTAGGAAGAGGACTATGAAACAGCAGGCAATCACACGTTAAGTAGCAAGTTGCCCTGGATACTGTGTGACACTGGCACTGCCTGGGCCTGTTCTCTGTACATACCAGTATATACACAAGTTTTTAAAATGAGCAGTATCCAATATAGAAGTCTGGAAGACTTGTACAGTACTTGAATAACTAAATCAAGTGATTGGACTAATAGGATAACACCTTTTAAATTTTTGGTTGAGCTGGAAGGTATAAACTTACCACATACTATCAAAAAGCTTCCAACAAACAGAGGGAAGCCAAGAGGTGATAATTATAATACAAAACAGTAAACCACCAGGAAAAAAAGAAAACAAACTTCTGAGAGAGAAATAATAAAATAACAAATAATAAAAGACAGCATAAATTCCACTATTATCTGTAGTTCACCTTTGCTACATTTGTTCATTCTGGCAGAAGAACTTTAAAGCAATGCTTGTAGATTTCAAACCATTTATGTGCTTATAGATTTTATGCTCAGTTGCAGAGATCTTAATGGAAAATAAATTGCTGTGAGATAGTGAATATTACTTTGTCTCCATGCCTGAAAAGCCAGCTTCTGTCATCCCACTAACTGCCTTTGATGTTTTTTGTGATATGAAGTAATTCTTAACTTCACAAAATTTGTCATATTGGTATCTTTCATTTTTCCAGTCAAATCATAGCAAAGATAATGAAATACATGAAGCATATAACTGACTCTGTAAAATGGTATTGCGGGGTTCCATATTCTTTCTCAGTGGCTTGTAGAAAAACAAATGTTTTCAATTTCTAGTTGAGATGAATGTTCTAACTGCAAATATGGGAGACTCAAACTGAGAACTGAAAATCAAACTGCTTCCTACATGGTAGATTCTACAGTTAATTTAACTGGGGATGTTGAAGGTGTATGCAACACACTAGATGAGTACAGATGTTCAAAAAGCCCCTGGAAGAAAGTGCTCTAACTATTGCAGTTTACTTACACTGCAACTTATAGTACTTTTATTCCAGTTGAATAGACATGTGCTGTTCAGTCGGGTGGGGAAGGATGGTATCTTCCTGCACTGGCTGAGATCAGCAGGCAGACGGTGCTACCACATGCCTCCCAGGAGGTTGCCAGAGCTTCCCTCCCATTCCACCCCCTGCCAGCTGGGGACTGTCAGCAGAAGATCTGGCCTGGCCCCACATACCTACCGTGTAAACCTGTCCTGGCCACTCCACCCCTCCCAACCCTAGCCAGCAAGCTGTGGGAGAGCCCTCATGGCAGAGGACACCCTGCCAGCAGTGACAGCATGAGTTTCCTGTACTGTTTTTTGCCACACCAGGAACTCTGGTAGGGAGGTAGTAAAGGAGCCCCCACTGCTGGCCTCCCCCCTTTCCCCCCCCCCCCCCAGTTTCCTGACATGGGTTTTGGTGGGGGCAGGGCTGGGCTTATGATACAGTTGGGCTCCTTTTACATGCCCCCTCACCAGAGTTCCCAGTATGGTAAAAACCAGTGCAGGGAACTCCTACTGCCACTGCTGCCTGCAGCTGGGGGATAGGAGGCCCCCACCATAGGCCCAAGTTGGGAAGCTGGGGCGGGGGGTCTGCTTGGCAGGGGAGCTCCTTTCCCTCAGCAGTGGCAGTGCGAGTTCCCTGTGCTGCTTTTTTGTTGTGCTGGGAACTGTGGCACAGGGGTGGGGGTGGAAAAGGAGCCGGGTGGGCCTTGTTCAGCTTCCTGGCTTAGGCTTGCTGGGTCCAGGCCTGGTCATGGCAGGGGGCTCCTTTTATACAGAGTTTCTGGCACAACAAAAAGCATCAGAGGGCACTCATGCTTCCACTGCTGGTTGCAGTTGGGGGAAGGGAGTTCTCTGCCATGAGGGCCTCCCCACAGCTTGCTACCTGGGATCTTTGGGGGATTCCCCCCACCCTGGGGACCTAGGCCAACCCCCAAGCCAGAAACCCCACTCCCCCAGCCACAGTTCCCAGCATGGCAAAAAACTGGTGCAGCCCCACTCTGCTATTTCTGGCTGGAACTGCCAGGTCACTCGGGTAGGGGATAGGTAAACGGAGTCCCCTGCTGTGCATACCCAGCCCACCCCACACCCAGCCTCAAGCTAGCAACCTGTATGGGGACCCTTATGGTGAGGATCTCCCTTTCCCTGTTCTCTCCCCCAGCCACTGCTGGCAATCAGCATTTGGGGGAGGGGGACTGGGGAGAGGGGCCACTGCAAATCTGCAAATTCTGCTAAATACATTATCACAAGGATGCAAAAAAGGAAAGAATGACCAGAGAGAGAATAAACCAGTTAATTAACCCCCCCCCTACTTTTTTTAATCTGTCAAAGGATATTTAATACAAATCTATTTTGTAAAAATGTTGAAATGATTTCGTTATCAGTTCTAAGCAAAATGAAAACTTCAAAAACTTGAAAGTGTTCATGAAATGGTATCATTATCCTATGACCAACTCTAATTAATACTACTCATATATCTAACTCCATTTCTTAAAGTGCTAAAGGAAAATAAAATTATTTTATTCCTGCCCCCAAGCTTCCTAATTAAAAGCAACATTCCTACATATAATTAAATTAAAAGTAAACCCAATACTAACACTGTTAGCATGGAGCTGAAGCTTAAATGGACACTCATTATGACTTGTATGCAAATGATCTTTTGCAGCACTTCTTAAAATGTGTAGTTGTTTATTCATTGAACCCTCATTAGGTGGTAATTCTCTATACATCACATCACTTAATGTTACCTAATAAGCATACACACAAAGAATGAATACTCATATTGTTAGGATCATTTGTTTGCAAACATGGGCACAATTTATCATTTGTATTTATGGATTTGCTATCTCTGAATTAAAACATTTCTCAAGTGGTAAGGCAATCTATGTAATCTATTGTAATTTCATAATTCTGAATCACTGTGAGAGCTGTACATAGTAGATTTTGTTCATGTCTCATTGTATAAGTATTTTTTATTTATTCTCTATGTGTGTATATGAGTGTGTGTGTGTGTGTGTGCATGCATCTGTGTGCATTCACACACAAGGGTTATTTTAGGGAGGCTGAAAAAAAATATTTCAAGTGACTCTGAAAATGCTCCAACTTGAACTCCCTTTACTTTGTTTGGTAGAACACATTATAAATGATAGTTCTCAACCAAAAATATATTATCTGTCTTTTGAGAGAATTGGTCCGGCCACCATTAGCTGTGTTATTAGTATGAATAGAAAAGCACTTCCAGTGCCAGAGAGAACCATTTGCCTTCAAAAGAATAATAGCACTAGCATAGCACATTTGCATGACAACAGTTGGCCCTGGTGGATCTCAGAAATGACCATGCACTCCAGCCACACAGACATATTTTCTGATAGGGGTGGGGTTGGGGAACTAAACAGTTTTATTATAGCAGAGACTCGAATTGAGATCTAAGCCTCATTGTGCTTGATTCATTACGCATGAGGATGTATTATGTATACACATAATAGATGGTTCTCATCTGAATATCAACTGAATACAAAAACAAGATAGAAAGCATTGCCATTCCAATTCTACATATTGGGAACTAAGATAAAGAAGTAAATCGAATTTCCCAAGGGCATAGGCAGATCCAAGAATTCAAAAAGGGGGGTATGGAGATGCTACCAGGGCCAGTTGCAGTGACCCCCCCCCCCCCCCCAGTGCTTAAAGACCTACGAAATTCATGGCAGAAATGGGCTGTGTGGCAGCTCATTAGATCTTGCAGGTTCACCCATGCATCCCCCTTTCCCGTTGCTGACTGGCTGAGGGGCCCTAGTGGCCCTGTTGCTTGTTGCTGACTGGCCAGGAAGCAAAAATGGCATCCTATTTAAAACCTCAGTTTTCAGCTCCCTGCTGATCAGGAGTGAGTGATCAGGAGACCCCTCCACCAATCAGCAGGGGGGGTGGGTGCAGGGAAAACTGCAAGATCAAAGGAGCTGCTGTGCAGCCCACTTCCGCTGTGAATTTGGTAGGGCTCTACTCACGCCATTGCATGTGGACATGATCATGCTATGGCAGGTGCTGCCAGGGATTTTTTTTGAGTCCTTTAACCAAGTAAGACTGCCCCCACCAGTTCTCAGCATCTGATCACCTCCAGTGGAGGCACTTCCCCTCACCTCATCTCTCATCCTCTCCAGCAGATGTCACCTAAAGGTTGCCTCTGAGTGCAAGAAAGGAAAACCCGCCTGCTGCCATTTTGCCCAACTGGAGGTGGCAGGGCAGGCAAGGAACAGGAACACCTGGAAACTCAGTGATGCTGCTGTCCCCAGCTGACCTGAGGGTGGGGGAAACCCTAGGACCCAGTGGCATAACAAGTCAAGTTGGTACCCAGGGTAAACCTTGAGGGAAGTGGGGTCATGTGGTTCCAGGAGTGGAAAGGGACAGAGGTTCAGGTTTCCCTCCTCACTCTGTCTGCAACTGTTTCCTTAAAAAAAAAAACCAAAAAAAAAACCAAAAAAAAAAATAAAAAATTAATGCCCTACTTTCAGAGCTGGAGGTGTCACTCACTGTATCACCAGACAGCAGGGGAAGAACATCTTTCTGCTGAGCTCCCATGACAGTATGAACTTGGAGGTATGGGCTGGGGCTATGGGGACGGAGGAGACCCCAGGTCCTGGGCATGACCTAAAACTGCACTTTGTCAGAGTCAGGAGGCCTGGTGGGACTGCTGGTGGTGCAGCAGCCCCAAGGAAATGCCAGGACTGCAAACCTCCCTGGTGAAAAGTGGGTAGGAAGCTCCTTATAACCTCCAGTCACCCCACGCATGCACAGTCCTGGCTAGGGAAATCCTAGACCTGTAAGATCTTTGAGAGGCCTGAGGCTTGCTGATTGCAGTGGAGTTGTGAGGCTCCAGGTGAATGTGACTGCCTGGGATGCCATCTGCCTGGCATGGGCCGCAGTGTTAGGGGAGGTATGGAGCTGTGGCATGGATGTCACCCCTAGACATCAGGGGCCTAAATGGGGAGATCCCCACTGCTCCCCGCTGCCCTGTGTTGTGTGTGGGAGCTCTTCTATGAACTCCCAGGGGCCCCAATCCCCACTGCTGCAGCCGGGGAGTGTGGGGCTTTTTTTTTTTTTTTTAAAGCACCAGGAGGCTGGGGCCGGATGGGGGATGAGGCTGGGCAGGCCAGCCATAGGGGCTTTTCCGGTGGCTCCCCTCCCCCAGAGAGAGGCAGGCACAGCCAGAGGAGCTGCAGAAAAACCTAGTAGTACTTTGCCAACACTGTATTCTTATATAATTGTAGTGGCAAACACTTTTAGCATAAACAATGGTAAAAAGAAATGCACTTACTGGAGTTTAGCAGCAAACAATACAGGCAAGCTTCAGCTACCAGGCTGCCATATTTTTCCTCATAGACAAATCCTTTTGCTTCACCCTACTTAGTGATATTACAAATAGAAATTCCTTCGGTTACAAAAAGCATAAGCGAGGACCATCAGAAAAATGTATATTTGAGCAAAACATGCATTGTACTACTCCAGAAATCTAGTTCCTCTCCTGTTTAGGGCAATTAAGAGATTCATTGATTTCAAAACAAGTTGGATCAGTCCCCAGCAATACAAATCAGCTGTAAACTATGGTTCTCTTAGAAAAGCAAGGATGAAGTGAAATGCATTTGACACAGTTCCCTTGCATTCCCTTAAAAAGAACAATGCATTTTATTTCTCTCTAAATAAACCTTAGTTGCAAATTACTGATTCTGAGAGACAACAAGAGAACTAATTACAGATCTTTATGGCCTCAGCATAGCAGGAAACAAACAACTTCTTTGAAGCAAGGATTAAAATGACTTAATTAAATGTAATCATCCAAACTTTGCTTTAGACCACTCCTTGAGACATTCACAACATGAAAAGGGCTTTGAATTTTAGAAAATACCTACTTTATATAAACCTTCACTAAGTTTTGGCTGACACCCAGCTTAACTGAAAAATAGCAATAACATGTCACATTCATTCCCCTGAGAGATCATATTTTACCTAGCTATTTTCACTTTTTTGATGCATTCTTTTTCCTTCTTCCTCTCACTCTTTTTGGGAGTGCTCTCTTTGATGTCTGTTCTTTGAAGCAGAAACAAAGTGAAGAGACTTATTTTCTTTTCTTGCACGCATCTCAAGAACTCCTGGGAAAACATAAGTTCTCTTAGTAGCAATGTGGGCTTCCTTTTAGACTTGCTCTTCTTTGATGCAGAGTAGGTTTCTGAATCAGTCTGCTGTGGAGGCAGCTGTCCAATGCCATAGTTTGTTGAATGATTTCCAGTCTTTTGGTGATGCCTTTAAACCGCTCAGCAATGGCAAAGCTGGGGATCATACAAGAATACTAAAAGAAGAGAAACCCTGCTTTTAAATTGTTCCCTCCTCTTTCTTTCCTTTGTAAGTTTATTCCTTTTTTTGTGCATATTTTTAAAATCTCTGATTGTTATATCTCTTGGGCAGGTTCTTTATATTGTTTGTTTGTGCAGTTCCTAGAACCAGAGATATAACAATATGTCTAGGTGCCCAGGGTAGCTGCTAAATGTAGGGGCAGCAGTGACTTCTGATTATTGCCATCATGGTTGGTGTGATTTTGCAGCTGTGGTGGCAGCTCTTTTTTCTACCCCTCTGTCCTGAAGTTGGCACCTGAGGCGAAAGCCCCTGTCACCTCACCCTAGCTGTGCCACTACCTGGAACAGAGGATGCTAATTTCTACTTAGGGTGATAGAGAGATCCTGGTTTTTTTCTGTTTAAAATCCACACATTCTCTGATTAAAAAACCTGTAAATCCACATTTTTCCACAATTAAAATGAAATACCACTATAGATAAAGGTATCAGTTGAACATAATGTTTATGGATTTATTTACAATTGTAAAGCAATATGGAAGCCTACCATTGCCTCAATTACTATAATAAAGTAAATTCTAAATACCTATAAATGTTGGCATTTGTTGTTGGTTTTTTCATGGAAAATCAGAGCTCTACCTGTCCCCTTTTTTCACCAGGAAGCAGGTCCAGTTGTGGCTGTCTCCCTCCACTGCTTTGTGGTGCTGAGCAGCCCTGACATGTTGGTGTCTTGCCCATGCCATTGCCCTTCGCTTATAAGCCACAGCCCCCCAGCCCCACTGGTACCCCTCACTCTTGACCCATGCCCCCTGGCACTGCTGGTGCCACTCACTCCTCACCCACAGCCCCCTGGTCTTGCCGGTGCCCCTCACTCCCCACTCATAGCCCCCTGGGCCTTGCTGGTGCTCCTTACTCCTACCCACAAGCCCCCAGACTTTCCGGTTCCCTTCACTCCCCACCCAATGGTCTCTGCCCCACCAATCCTGCTGGAGAAGGTCCCCAGCTGCCAGGGCTGTAGGGCTAGGGACCCAGGTCTGCAGCTTCCTTCCCCCCCAGCAGCACCCATGGGAGGTGGCAACTGCTGGAGCAGTGGAACAGTGGATTGGAGTGCAGAGCCCAGCTCCTCCTCCCCTACAGGCAGCACAGCTGGAGCAGAGCTCACAGGGTGGGGGCAGATGCAGGATGCCTGCTGTGGCCTCGGGGCTCCCTTCCCTACTGCCCTCCTCCCAGGGCCTCTACAGCCCAGAGGGGAGTACCCAGCATGGTAGGGTACAGCAGGGCAGGGAGGCTTGGTGCTGCTGCTGGGAGCCCCATGCTGCCATGGCAAAGTGCCCCCTGCCCACCTAGCAGCAGCAATGGTGGCATAGAGTTGTGTCCCCTGCTGTTGCTGGGCAGATGGGGGTTTCATCATGGTGGTGCAGGGCTCCTGGCAGCAACACTGAGCATCCCCATCCCTGTCTGCTCTACTGTGCTGGGTCCCACCTGTTGGGCCACAGAGGCCTGATGGGGGAGGGCAGCAGGGCGGGCAGCCCCACACGTACAGTGAGCAGCCTGCATCTTTCCCTGCCCCACACACAAATTTTAGGGGCATGTGCTCCCCATGTTCCCCTTGGGAGTGCCTGCAGCAGTGGGGAGCTGCACCCCCTGCTGCCACCTGGATGAGCCACCTGCAGCTCCATCCCACTTCTCATCTGGGCTCTGTGGCCACGCATTCTGGTCCTGGGCCCCAAGCTCCACACACCACCCTGGCTGAGCAACAGCCCCAGCCCTGTCCAACTCCCTCCCTCCCTCACTATTGGGGCCTCAATTCCCACCAACTTACCTGCAGGAACTGCGGGAGCTGCTCTCATGCTGCCTGGCTGTCATGTGCATGTGTACTTGTGCTCATCGCCCTCCTTCCGTTCTCCCCAGCCCCTTGAAGGAAGGAAATAGAGGAGACTCTGGCAGTCTCCTATATTTCCTGACATTTCCTGTATTTTTCTCCTTAAAGTGAGAAAATCCACATTTTACTACATTTTTCCATGGTGAAGAGAAACCCCAGGTCCCTGGTGATAAAGGCACGGTTGCAACAAATTACCAACAATTTTGTGTATCAGACAGAGACACAAAATTGTGTTTCCATAGAATCTCTAAGATCTAACCACCAAATAGTAATAAAACCAGCAGATAAAGGAGGAGCCATAGTCATCCTAAACCGTGAGGATTACATAAAGGAAGCCAACAGACAGCTCTCTGACACCACCTACTACAAAGAACTACAAGAAGATCCTACTCCCCTTTTCACCAAAAAACTCAACAATACCATCACATAATTTCCACCAAGATTACAAGAAAAACTACAGAGCTTGATCCCCCCGCTACCTAACCCAGGGACTTTTTACATGCTCCCTAAAATTCACAAACAAGGGAACCCTGGCAGACCTATCATATCCAACCATGGGACCCTAACTGAGGAAATATCAGGTTTTGTTGAATCCATCCTAAAACTGCTTGTCACCCACAGAGCAAGTTTTGTCCAAGACACCACAGACTTGCTACGGAAACTTAAAAACATAGACCACCTTCCCAGTAACACACTCCTAGCCACCATGGACGTTACCAGCCTATACACCAACATCCCACACCAGGATGGCATCCATGCCTGCCTTACATATCTACAGGAACAAGATTACAACCCAGAATACAGACCCAAAGATATCACTGAGCTTATACACTTCATCCTCACACACAACAATTTCACTTTTAATAATCAACACTTCCTCCAGATGATGGGAACAGCTATGGGCACTAAAATGGCCCCACGGTATGCCAACCTTTTTATGAGCCACCTGGAAAAAGACTTCCTCAAGAACTGCACCATCAAACCCTTGCTGTACTTACGATATATCGATGACATCTTCATCATTTGGACTGAGAACCTGGAATCTCTAATTGAGTTCCACCAGAAATTCAACAGTCACCATCCGTCCATCCGACTTTCTTTAGAATACTCCAGCACCAACATCCCCTTTTTAGACACAATGATCAGTATCCAGAAGGGTAAAATACAGACCACAGTATACAAGAAACCCACAGACCAACACACATATCTGCACAAAACCAGCAATCACCCGAAACACACCAAAAAAGCTGTGATATACAGCCAAGCCCTCAGATACCACCGCATCTGTACTGAAGAGAACACCCGTGATCGCCACCTCGCCAATCTTAAAAAGGCTTTCACCCAGCAAGGACACTCCTCCAGAGAGGTAGATCGCACGTTTGAAAGAGCCACCTGGATACCACATGAAGAACTGCTGCAGTACAGAAGAACCCCCCCCACAAATCGCACACCGCTGGTTATGACCTATCACCCCTCCCTTGAACCTGTACAGAAAATCCTCAAAAAATTGCAACCCATATTAGAAAAAGACCCTATTCTTAAAAAGATCTTCCCAGAGCCACCCATCCTAGCCTTCAGACAAGCACCGAACCTCGCCAACCTCATCACCAGAAGCAAACTTCCTCAACCCCAGAACACACCAAAAGGATCCAGACCGTGCCATGACAAGAAATGCAAAACCTGCCAACACATCTCCACCACCTCCACTATTACTACACCCCACAACAGAGCCATCAGCATCCCAGGATCTTACAGCTGCACCTCCAGGAATGTAGTATACCTCATCCAATGCACCAAATGCCCTGATGGAAGATATGTAGGAGAGACCAAACAACAACTGCGCACCAGAATGAATGCACACCGGAAATCCATCAAAGACAGAAACACCCAATTACCGGTGGGGGCACATTTCTCACAGGAGGGCCACTCTCTCTCCAATCTCTCAGTCCCGATCCTCAAGGGAAACTTACACAACACTTCCCAGAGACGAGCCTATGAACTCCATTTCATCAACCTGCTGGATACTAGAGATCAGGGAGTAAACATAGACATTGGATTTTTGATACATTACAATCTGCCTGGCAACTGACTCCCCAGCCCAGCCCAGCCCAGCCCAGCCCAGCCCAGCCCAGCCCCTGGCTTGTTTACTTTTCATTCCATCCAGGAAGAGCACACACCAACTGCTGAAGCTTCCTGAGCCTGACGAAGGGTTTTTGAATCCAAAAGCTTGCTTAATAACTATTCTCCAACCATTTGGGTTGGTCTAATAAAAGATATCAAATTCACGCAAGGAACTTTGTCTGCCTGTTTCCTTCTAAGCACTCATTAATAAGTGCATTGCCTTCTGATATGTTCTGCCTATCTGCCATAGCATTCCTGTTGCTCAAGGTGTTTTATACGGTAAGTTTTGCTTTCTGTATCTTCCTACGGTAGATATAGCTCACATCCAGTAATATCTCATGGTCTTTAGCATATTTATTCTAATAATGCCTTTGTGCAAGACAGAGAAGGGTAAAATGATTTTCCTCATTTTACAGATGGGGAACTGAGGCAATAGAGATCAATGGATAGTTTCACAATAGGCCTTAGGTACCTAAATGCCATCTAACTTCCATCTTGAGTGCCAGATCTTAGATTTATCACCCTCAAAACTCCTTCCAGCTAACCATGGAGAAACCTAAAGTTCTTGGCTGCTTACGTTTTCAGCATCAAAGTTCCTTTTATTCTTCAAGCATTGCTTTTGGACATGTCCATGCTCATCTTAGTCCAGATAATGCTCTCAGTCCTAAGCTTATCAGAGAAAACATCCTCCACATAAATCACCTGAGGTTCTCAATTTATTAGGTATACTTGTAGTAATCATAATAGGCTGCACACCAAACATGGCTAGAAGTGTGTCATGCTCCACCCCCCCCCCGCATTATCATATAGCTTAGTTGTACAACACTCACCCAGAGTGTGGGAAATCTGATTTTCAGATCCTTTGTTTATAGCTATTTCTAGATGCTTAGCCCTACTAGGTCTATGTGTCTGCCTGCCCAGTACCTTCTCTGACCTGCTTGAGTGTCTTGTGATCACTTGCCTGTTATCCACGGTGGCGAGTTCTGACTCTCTCCTGCCACATCTTGATGTTCCTTTGAAGGAAATAATCAGGAGGTGTTTGCTTTCACCACAGTTGACCAATGGCAAATACACTGGACTTTATTCTGGGGCTCCAACCTCCCCTACACCCCATCCTAGTGCCACCCAGATGTTATGCACTATCGTGTACACTTTTAGGTCTTGCCAGGTGATTTTCTTTAATTCTTCCTTTTATCTTCTAAGTTCGTGACTTTTGTTACTGCCTACTTCGACAGAGCAGGACAGCATGAACTACTGGGATTTCAGCCATAGGTAAGTCTTGCATGAGTTTGGGTAACTCAGTGTCCTCTCTCCCTCACAGAGAGTTTGCACACCCCTTGTGGGGAAAATCACTTGTCCAAAAAAAAAAAAAAATGCAAACAAAAAAATCCACTTCTCAGGACCTTGTCCAGCAGGGTTAATTGACCAACTCAGTCTTTATACCTGTTTATTCTTCGGGAAGGGTCTCTGGCTCTCGGACCCAGTCCCTCTTTTTGCCAACTTGGGCTGCATAAAACAGCAGAAAGACAGACAGACAGACTTTTAAGAGACCTTTATTCCCGGGAGGGTGATAACTCAGAGCCAGTAAAGAGCAAGTACAAGTACGCCCGAAGCTCTGGGCCTCATGGACAAGGCCTGGGCTCATGGCCTGCAAGGCCTGCCCGTACACTCTAGACAAAAAAAACCAACACAACGAACATTAGGACTATTTACAGTATTTACAGTTCTGCCAGCGGGGACACCCATGGAGGCCTCTGGGGTCGACCCGCACGAGCAGAAGTCCAGGGCCTCGGCCCGCTTGACGCGTCTCTGCGGCTTGAGCAGCCGGTGGCATCACAGTACGAGGATCAGGTGTCCCGCCTTGACCCGGCACAGCACCCCCTCGAGGGCCCAGCGCTCCTCAAAGGTGGGCACCATCCGCCGGAGGACAGCGTGCTCAAACTCGAGTGAGAGGCGGGCCCGCACCAGCAGGCGGAAGAGCTGCAGGGCGTCGACCATCCCGGTGCCGGTGAGCTGGTTTTGCCGGCTCTTCAGGGTGGCCATCTTGGCCTGGCCCAGCAGGAAGTTGGCCAGGCTGACCGTGGCCCGCTCGGCCGCCCGGTACGGAAAGGAGTGGACGTAGGCGTCTTCGGAGAAGTCCCGGCCCAGCACCCGAAGCAGTGCGCCCAGGGCGGCAAAGAGAGGCTGCAGCCGGGGGCAGTCGAGGAACGCGTGGAAGATGTCCTCGTCCAGCACCCCCGGGCAGAAGGGGCAGGCCGCCGAGGCCGCTGGGTCGAAGTGACGCACAAAGGTGCCGGTAGCCAGGATGCCGTGCACGAGCCGCCACTGCAGGTCGCCGGTCTTCTTGGCGATGGGCACCTTATACAGCGTGCGCCACGCCAGGGTCCCGGGCCGTGCCAGGCACCGCCGCCACCCGGTGTCAGGGCGGCCGGCCAGCACCTGGGCGTGCCGGGTGCGCACCACCCACATGTAGAGGCCCTTGCGGGGCAGGGTGCCAAAAGGGCAGCCCGTATTGCTGCTGGGGGGCACCGAGAGCCTGAGCAGCGTGTTGGGCCGCTCGGCCAGCTCGCCAGGTACCGCTGGGATGATGGGTAGTGGTGGGAAGGCGTCTTCTGCGGCATCCGCGGCGGGGAGGGGCCGGCGAGTCTGGAGATGGACTTCCAGGGCGGTCACTGCCTCCGTCGGGAGGGCGGCCCTAACGGCCCGCAGAAGCCGCCCCGCGGTGCGGACGGAGCGCATCGCCAGCCGGGCAGCCAGGGCCTCGGGTGACAGCCAGTCCGACTGAGCGGGGTCTAGGAGGTGCTCCAGGCGGGTGGAGCGTGCCTCGACGAGAGCTGCCGTGAGGCTGGTGGAGGCCAGGCTTGGCACGACCCGGTGCAGGGCCGGGTTGTGGACCAAGGGCTCTCAAAGGAGTTGCGGGAACCGCAGGTGCCTGGCCTGGGGACAGAGATGGAAGGCCGCCCGCCAGGCCCGCACCATGCTGTGGTAGAATGGGGGAAGGACCGCCCCGTTCAGGAAGGTGAGGTCCAGTTGAAACAGCTCCCGGTCAAAGCCGAGGCCCCCCACTCGCCACAGGAATCGGCACACCAGCTGTCGCCACGGGAGGTGGCCTTCGGTGTACAGGAGCCGCTGGAGGGCCTGCAGCCGATAAGCGGCCACCCTGCTGGCCAGATCGATCAGGCCCTGGCCCCCCTCGCCGGTGGGCAGGTAGAGGGCAGCTCGTGGGAGCCAGTGGCGTCCGTCCCACAGGAAATCTACCAGGAGCCGCTGCAGTCTCTCCAGTAGCTCCGGCGGAGGGTCCAGCACCGCGCAGCGGTGCCACAGGGTCGCCGCCGCCAGGTTATTGATGACGAGGGCACGCCCCTGGTAGGAAAGGCTGGGCAGGTGCCAGTGCCACCGCTGCAGGCGGGCCTCCACTCCCTCCTCGAGGCCGTCCCAGTTGCGCGCCATGAAGGTCGTTGGCTCCAGGAACACGCCCAAGACCTTGAGGCCCTCGCGGTGCCAGGCGAGGCCCCCCGGCAAGTCCGGGGGAGGCGTGCCAGTCCATGCGCCAAGCAGCAGAGTGTCACTCTTGCCCAGTTGATGCGGGCGGAGGAGGTGCGCTTGTAGGCCCGCTGTCAATCTGCCAGAGCCCGCACGTCTTCCTGGGTGGCAAGGAAGATGGTGACGTCGTCCGCATAGGCCGACAGCCGGAGACGAGGGCCAGCGGACGGCCCCGTGGCCAATGGCAGGGCCACCCCACTCAGGTGGCGGCGCAGCGCGTGTAACAGCAGCTCGATGGCCAGGGCGTAGAGCATGCCCGACAGCAGACAGCCCTGGCGAATGCCCCTGCGCGCGGGGAATGGAGCGCAAAGCACTCCGTTCACCTTGAGCAGGCTGGAAATATCCCGGTACAAGACCCGGAGGGCCCCGGTGAAGAGGGGCCCAAAGCCAAAGGCCTCCAGTGTGCGGAAGAGGTAAGCGTGGCCCATGCGGTCAAAGGCCTTCTCCTGGTCGAGAGAGAGGAGGCCGACGTCAAGGCCAAAAAGCTCGCTAGCCGTGAGTAGGTCCCGCAGCAGGAACAGGTTGTCTTGTATGGTCCTGCCTGGCACGCAGTAGCTCTGCTCGGGCCCCGTGAGAGAGGCCATGACCGCGCGGAGGCGGGTGGCCAGCGCTTTGGCCAGAATCTTGTAGTCCGCGCACAGCAGGGAGACCGGCCGCCAGTTCTTCATGTAGCCCAGGTCTCCCTTCTTGGGCAGCAGGGTCAGCACCGCTCGGCGGCAACTGATCGGCAAGACCTTGTCGGCGAGGCTCTCCTGGAAAACGCGCAGGAGGCTGGGGCCGAGGAGAGGCCAGAAGGTCTTGTAGAACTCGGCAGGCAGCCCGTCGAGGCCCGGGGCTTTGCCGGAGGCGAGGCCGGCCGTGGCGGCCGCCAGCTCTTCCAGGGACAAGTCCCGCTCCAGCTCGCCGGCCTCCAGGGCATCGAGATGCGGTAGGCCCTCGTGGAGTTCCCGCGTGGCCTCGGGGCACGACGGCTCGGCCGCGAACAGGTCGCGATAGAAGGCGACGGCACTTTCGCGTACTTCGCCCGGCTCTGTAATGACCCGGCCCTCAGGAGTCTTGAGATGGTCCAGGACTTTGCTCGCTGTCCTCTGCCGCTCCAGGTTGAAAAAGAAGCGGGTCGGGGCGTCAGTTTCCACCAGCTCCTGGCAGCGGGCGCGGATCCTTGCGCCGCGGGCCGCGCTCTCTGCCAAGTTGCGCAGGCATTTCCTGCGGAGCCGGAGGCTCTTGCTCAGTGCTGCGTCGCTTGCAGCGGCCAGCAGAGCAGCCTCGAGCTCCGCCACGTCCTCATCCAACTCCTGGATACGGTGGCGCGTCTCGTTTGCGGCCAGCTGGGTGTACTGCTGGCAGAAAGCTTGGGTCTGTACCTTGCCCACGTCCCACCACAGCTTCCAGGAGGAGTGGCTCGGTCTCGCAGCCTCCAACCTCCGCCAAAAGTGGGCAAAGCAGTCCCGGAAATAAGAGTCCTGAAGCAGACTAACGTTCAAACACCAATACGGTGCCTGTGCACAGGCTCTCCCCGGCAGGCTCAGTTCACTGAAGGCCAGGCCATGATCTGATAGACCCGAGGGAGCGATGCGGCTGCTGCGCAGGAGTGGCAGGTGGTGCCTGGTGATATAAAGGCAGTCAAGGCGAGCCATGGTGAGACCGCCGGCACTCATCTTGGCCCAGGTGTACTGGCGCGCATCGGGATGCAGGGCTCGCCAGACGTCCACGAGGTCTGCCCCCTCCAGGGCAGCTTGCAGCTTGCGAGCGGAGGGCAGGTGGGGCTCAGGCCCTGTGCGGTCGAGGCGCGGGGCAGTGGTGCAGTTGAAATCTCCCCTGAGGAGGAGCAGGTCATCATCCTCGCTAGCGTTGCGCAGGAGGGCAGCCAAGGTCTCAAAGAAAGCGACCCTCTCCTGGCCATCGGAGGGCGCATAGATGTTGAGCAGCAGACGGTGTTGTGCGAGGGTGACGCGGACGGTCAGCAGGCGGCCGGGGACGACCTTCCGCGGCACCACCGCATCAAGCTGCAGCTGCGGTGATAAGAGTGTCACGACCCCCGTGCGGAGGTTGGTGCCGTGGCTCAGGAACACCTGTCCTCGCCAGGCAGCCCGCCAGGCCGCCTGGTTGAACCTGTCAGAGTGCGTCTCTTGTAGGAAGGCGACGGCCAGCCTCTTCTGTCGCAGGAGCTCCAGGACGGCCTCGCGCTTCACCGCGTCTCGACAGCCGTTGACGTTGAAGGTGCCAATGGTTGTGGCTGCCATGGGTGTGGGTGTGGCACAAGAGGAGCAAAGCAAAGTGCGGGTGGAAGAGCGAGCACCCAAGAGCAGAGCAAGGCAATACAGGCAGGTCAGGGAAGGCCTACTGTGCCCTACTCTAGTCGAGGGACCCGCCCAGGCCCCACTCCACTCTCACCCTCTGGGCAAGCTTGTCCAGACAGTAGGCCATCTGGCGTGTGCCCCGATCCTGCTGCATGAGCTTGACTGCCGCCCTGGCAGCCTTGACAAACACTTTGGGGTCCGCACACCACTGGGTGATGTGCCCCGCTACATTTTTCTGCCCCTTGGTTAGCTTCAGCAAGGACAGGAGTCCCCCATAGTCAGGAGGGACCCAGGGGGGCTCCGCCAGCTTGGGGTGGATGTTGCCTACGGAAGAGTGGTGAGGCCGCACCCCCGGCGGGAGCTCGCCCGCAACTGCAGCGTCGACCCCCTCGATGTCCAGGCACATCAGCCGCCTCTCGTCGTCCGAGTCAAGGACCGGCTCCGCGAGGACATTCCCTGTCTTCTTGGGGGTGGAGGGGCCATCCTGCTCACGACGTCTCTTGCGAGACTCAGAGAGCTGGATCTCCATCTCGCTAACTTCCCCATCTGATCCGCTAGTCTGGGGCGTGACCAAAGGGGCAGTAGGCTCTCCCGCCACCCCCGGGGCCAGGCCACCGGAAGAGAGACATTCTCCACTATCCCTGCTGCCGCCCGACTCCGGAGGCTGGGGGACAGGCGAGGGGAGGGGGACCCCTGAAGACCCCTCCCCCCCACCCGCTAAGTCTGTCCCGTCGGTGGCGTGGCAGCCGGAGTGGGGTCCGGCTCTGTAGTGGGGGGGCCCCTCGGCACTGGCCAAGGAGGGGTCTGTCAGGGATGGGGTGTCCTGAGAGGCCCCCCTCATCTCCCTCTCTTTGTCGGGTGGTTGGGAGGATGCCCGAGCCCCATCATCCGATAAGGCTCCAGCGCTGCAGTCCCCGGCCACCCCAGCCACTTCGGCTGGGGCAGGCAGGGGGCAAGGGGAAGCGTCCGCCCCTCCACCCGGTAGGGCTGCCGCACTGAGGGCAGGGGGCGCCACAGACGGGGGAGGGGGAGTTGGGGCCATGGTAGTAGCACCAGCCCCTCGGCTGGACGATGGCTTCCCGCTGGAGACCCCAGTCCCCTGAGATGGAATGGGGGTGGAAGGAGGTCGGGAGGAAGAGCTCCCAGCCTCCCTGGGCCTGCAGCGTGCCCCAGAAGTTGATGTGCCGTGTCTCGGTGCTGCTGCAGGTGGCGATGGTCCGGCCGCCTTGCCCTGAGGGCACTGAGCAGCCAGGTGGGAGGAGCCACCGCATTTGAAGCACGTGGTCTCTCCCACAGATAAATAGATAATAAACTTCCGCCCCTCGAGCGTGAGGCTCAGGGAGTGAGGCAGCGACTGGGGGCCCTCCTTGAGGAGCATGAAGACCTGCCTCCGAAAGGACAGGACGTGCTTCCCCTGAGGGTTCTTGTTTCCCATCGGCAGGCGGCGAAAAGGACTCGCAGGAACCCCATAGGCCTCGAGTCCCCTGGCCAGCTCCCGATTGGAAACGTGCGGTGGGACGTTGGAAATCACCACCCTCACTGCCTGAGTCTCTAGGGGCGTGACAGGGTAGTGGATGCCCGCAATGTCCAGGCCCTCCGCACACACCCTGTCAACCAAGGCGGGCTTGCTCAAATAGATCATCGGGACCGTGTTCACGCGCCCCGCGTAGCGGATGGTACGCCATCCCAGGAGGGCAGCCAGAGCCTCCACGCAAACCTCGAGCCCCACATGGAGAGGGGCATGAACCCTCAGGCCATGAGTCAGCAGGAGGTCCCGAGAGACGTCCTCATGCCAGCTGTCAGGCATAGGAGCCGCCATTCCTCGCCAGGACAGGGTTAAACTGCGAAGCGCAGCAAAAAAAAAAGCCTCAGGCTGATGCCCGGGACTGGGAGGGGGCTGAAAACGCCCCAAAATCAGCCTGAGGGGGGCAGAGCAACCCCGCAGGGGCTCAGGGCAAGCCCCAAGGCAGGGGCAGATGGCAGGGACCAAGGGAAGGGGCCCTGGGGGAGGGAGGCAGCAGAAATCAAAGGGACAACTCAGGCGGGGGTGGGGGAGGGGCAGAGACAAACGAGGCTGCCAGAGCCCAGGGGAAAAAAGCTCAGAAAGTGGGGGGAAGGGGCAGGGAGGGGGTCCCCAGAGACAGGGTGGGGAGAGGCAAGGGTTTTTTTTGGGGGGGGGGGACAGGAAAAGGGGGGCAGGGAGTGCGAGGCAACGAGCTGAAAGCACCTGAGCTGGAGGAGCTTAGAAAGGCTTCAGCTGTCGGCGGCCATCTTGAAAGAAAGAAAGAAAGACTTTAAAGCGTTGACTTACTCAAAGGGGCTTGGCCACTTGTCTCTAGTTGGTTCATCTCTGGAAGAGTTCCCTGCCCTCTCTTGCCACGTTCTCACAGCCTGGTCTCTCTGCTAAACAAAGCTCTTGGAGCTCTATAGCCACCTCCCAGCCAGCTCTTCAGGGATGGGAGAGCCCCACTAGCCAGCCCTGGTTCTGGGATGCTGCTCCTCACTCCCCAGCTCCTCTTCTGGCTTGTTTATATTTGTTTTCCCTCCCGGTCCTCTTTAGCTGAATGGAGCAGCTACTGCAAAATCATGGCTCCTGGGCACTCTCTGCTCACTTTTTTTCTGATATCTCACTGCCATTTATGAGTCCCCTGGTAGTTTCCTTCTCAGTTTTAGATCACAAAATTGTGCACTGTCATGTATACACTTTCCAGACTTGCTGATCAGGGAGATATGAAAGATTTACCTGCTTTTGAAACACAGTAGCATCTAAACCAACTGCACTAATTGATACCCACTCTGCATAGTTATGAGATCAGTTTTTTACTCAGATAACTGCCATATCAGCATGCTCCTGTGATGATACAACCTGTTGCATCTTTAACCCTGTTTAATTTGGGGTTAAATTTACAGTGGAAATTTACAGTGGTTTAGCTCATTCATACCACTACAGGAGTAAGCAGAGGTAACAGTTATGGCATAATAACTGATTAATTCTCCTGAGTAACAGCTCCCTTTCTCTCTAGAAACACACAAACATTTGGCAATATCATAGCCCATGCTTTTATCTCAAAGGATTTGTTAACACATGGAGGAATTTAGAAAGGTGTTTTTTTTAAGCTGTTACATATAACAAAAGATTTCCTAATCAAAAAGGAACATGAGGTCTTCATGGAGCTTTAAGGAAGGAATCTATACTGCAAAAACAATGTGCAGTTGACTGGAGTGCAGTTGTTCACTGTACCTCACCCATTCATCCTTATCATGCAATTTAACTTCAGAATTCATGCCTAGGCTTCTATAACATCTGCATAAGTCTTGTTATGTGAATGTGACCTGTATGGGGGGGGGGGGGGGGGCAGCTTGCAGAGCTGTGCTGACTGTAATTTGGACTACAACTGCCAGAAGCCCTGAGGGGGCTGTGGGTCGGTGGGGAACAAAGGAAAAAGGAAGAGGAAACAGAAGTCAGCTGGAAGAGAAAGAGGGAGAGGCATGTGGGGGAATGTGTGGCCGCCCAGGCACCAGGAGTTCACAATGGGGCCGGAGATCTTGCTTGATTTCTTGTATAGAAGTGGGAACTTCACCTTGTTTCTTATGCCAGTTTCTGGGGCTGCAAGGTTGGCACAGTCTGAATCCCTAGGGACTCTTTTGGTTCTAGTTCACGCTTCCTTCAGAAGAGTTGGGTACCTTTGCTAATCCCAGACTTCAATCAATTTCTGGGCCTTGTAAAGGATGATTTCTCTTTCTACTTGGTGCATTGCTCTCAAGGGCATTGGCCTCTGAATCATGACCAGCATTATTGGCACATAGCTCATTTTGATGTTCATATATTAGTACCACCCCACACGCTTCTCTATTTAAAAACCTATTCTGTTTTGGTTGGCTTAGGCAAAACACATTTGGATTCAGTAAATTACTGTACTACATTGTGGCTTGAGGCCATCACTGCATGCATTTAGGATTTGGTCTCATTCCAGATGCACCTTAAACTGATTTCTAAAAGAAGGCTGTGCTTCTGCAAAATTCCTCTTATTTCTAATTTCTCTATTTCCTACCACTGAATAAAGTGTCCCTCTTGATGATTTGTCCATTACTTCTTGTGTATTTCTGACAATGAATGTTGCCCCTTGCAGAGCTCATACATGCCTTGAGAATAGTTCTGTCAGATATCTGTGCTGAATCACCCCAACAAGTTTTGTGGATAGTTTGACTCATACAATTGTATCCTGGGGCAGAAAAAATATGATTTTTCTTTAATGAATCTGGACATAAAGGCGTGCTGTAAAACTAATGATTTAAAACCAATCAGGGAGACAGAGAGGAAGGGAAGATAACTGATTGAATGACTATATTAGGAAAAAAGTGGTTTGGACATATTTGGTTGGTAATACATTTAGAAATGTTTTAAAATTCAGAAGCATGAATAGGTTGGCTAATCTCTATAATGCATCTTTGAGTTTCTATTAAGCAGCAAAACAGCTTTTCACGTATGTGGCAGTGAATGTGAATTTTCAGCATTGGGTCTTGCAGATTCTGTTTTCATATGTCTATCATCTGTCTCCTGAAATGTAGATGACTCGCTGAATGCACTGAGTGAATAGAAATACTTATTTCAGTTTCCTGTACATCAAATGAACTATTCCTGTAAATGGTGGCCAACTTACAAGAGGGTCCAGAATTTTCAAATGTAGCAGTAAACTAACCAAGTTAGGACTGTATATTCTATACTAGCAGGAATTCTTATCATTACATGAACAGGCATGCAATTTATAATGTCACATTATTATTGATATTTATGCTTATTACTCAGTGGCTGTGTCTACATCCATGGTTTCCAAACTCTGACAGATTATGCATGACCAGTTTAAAAAGATACAACCTTAAGTAGTACCTGCACATTTTTCAGTTCAACCTTAAGTACCACCAGCAAATTTTTGTCATATACATGAATTATAATACGTCTATTAAGACATTGCACTGAAAGGTTGTCTGCATACCACTGGTGGTATGCGTGCCACAGATTGTGAACCACTGGTTTACATGAAACGTTTACTGCATAGTAGCTTGTTACTACTGTGTAGTAGCTCATTAGTATTGTACAGTAGTGTTGCAGGCCACGAACCATGATGTAATGCTACTGCACAGTCAGCATCACCAGGAAGCCATGAGGGAATGCACAGTATGAGCAGTAATACTGGTTGATACGCAGTAATACTGGTTAATGCTCAGTCATTTAGTACTTGGGTATGTAGGTACAAAATGGCTGTGCAATAACAACTGTGCATTCAATGTCTCATGTAGATGCAGCCAGTGAGTTTGGCAAGAGTAAGATTGTACTTTGCTTTATCATAGGCCAAATTATAATAACATTGCAGTAATAATATTGTTACAAAGCAAGTTACCATAACTGACCTAGGTTAGCAGTGCTTTAAGTTGAACTGCTATATATCTTATTTTGTAGTTATTGGCTAGAACCACTTAGAAAATGAACTGGTTATGTTCTCTGGTGCAATAAAATTAATACAGGAGAACCAGGATTCTTCACAGGGGTGTGTTCCTTAGCCCCCGTGAAGGTAAGGATTGGCCAGCTAACATGGGGATATATATGGGCACTTGTACATGTGATGAAAATTGCCCATTTCTGTGGTTTAATTGTGTCACTCTGTACATGTATGGGGGTGGGGTTTTTTGCGATTTAAATGAGTTTATTACATTGCAAACTAAACCACATTCGCATGTAGTTTAGTTTGCAATGTATCTATTTGTAACATTGTAGCCTTTTGACAGCTCCTCCCCCCATCCCCACCATGGGAGAGGCAGGCTGAAGGCAGAAGTGGTGAGGGGCCAAATCCTTTTTTTTTTTACGTGGATTCTGCTTGCATTTCCCGCAGCCAGGAGGTGAGCTGCTGGGGGGGCGGGGGGGCTGAGTGGCCCCTGAGCTGTGGGGAACTCTGCAGTGGTGGCACCCCCTGGGGCCACCCAAGCTAGTGGCTAGTGGGCAGGTGCTGCCCCAGCTTGGGCTTGGAGAACAGTTGGATTAGGCTGGGTGCTGCCTTCAAGCTGGGGCAGCACCTGCCCACTAGCCACCCATCTGGGTGGCCCTGGGCGACACCACCACCATGGAGGGAAGGACTGGCCCCCCACAGCTCAGAGCCCACTGGTAGCTCATCCCCCAGCCATAGGAGAGGTGGTGGCTCTGGAGCCATCTGGGTGGGATGCTAGTAGGCTGGGGGTTGCCCCAGCTTGGAGGCAGCACCCTGCTAGATCCAACTCTGTTCCAAGTCTGTCTGCTGCAAGTTCTCTGAGCACTGCTTTCCAGGTGGACTTGGGGAAGAGTTGGATTCAATGGGGCTCTGCCTCTGAACTGGGGCAGCCCCTGGCCTGCTAGCACCCCACCTGGCTGGCTCTGGGGGGTGCTGCTGCCACAGACGGAAGGACTGGGGGCCCCCAATAGATCAGGCTCAGCTTGGCCCACCACCAGCTTGTGCAGGCAGGCCCAACTGGGGAAAAGAAAAAGCAGTGAGAATCCCAATCCTTTTTTTCTTTCTTTTTCTTTTCAGAGCTTGCCCACCTCTCCTGCAGCCAGGGTGATGGTGGTGTGGGGGGAGGCGAGCTGCCAGTGGGCCCCGGTCCTTCCCTCTGTGGTGGCAGCTAGGTGGCCCTGGGGTGGGCTGCCACCACGGAGTGAAGGACCAGGGCCCCCCGCAGCTCATGTAAGCAGGCTCTGCTGGGGAAAAAAAAACAAACCACGAGCGGCCTGAAAAAAAAGGAACATGCCCCTTGCCATAACAGTGGTGGAAGCCCATAAATTGAAATGGTGGGTTTTTAATAATCACAATTAAAACCCACCATTTCCATTTAGGGGACTAAACCCTCATCACATGTACAAGCACCCTATAGCTACAAGAAACAGTTGTGTGGGATGATACAGGTTATCCATCTGTTTCCTCCCATTTTATGGCATTTATTTCAAAGGGTGATGCTTCTACAACGGAATTGGGCAAAATTCAGCCTTCAGGCCAGATTTGGCCTGCCAACTGATGGTATTCAGTCTGTGGATGAGTGGCTGCCAAATAATGAGATCTAGTCTGCAGGTGGCCAGTGGTTCCAGTTGCCACATGGTGCTGAGCAGGTAGGACTGCTTCTGCCCAGCACTGGTGTGGGGGCATCAGCTGTGGACTCAGGCAGACATTCTGATCCCTACTCAGAACCTGTTGGGTGCATTCACAGCTGATGCCACTGTATACTTGCACTACACCTGGCAGGTAGTGTAAGCTGTGGATGGGGCCAGCAGGTTCCAGGTCAGGGATCAGGAATTGGGGCATGCTACAGCTCTGTCTGGGTGGGAAGGGACTGGGGATGTGTTACAGCTCTGGAGAGAGAGGCAGGATCAGGGCATGCTACAGCTCTGGAGAAGGGAGAGAGTGTGGGGGTGGGGGATCAGAGCATGCTATAGCTCTGAGTGGGCAAAGAAAGAGGGAGGAAGAGGGAGAGACAGAGGGAGGGAGATGTGGCCCTTGAGAGAACATCAGCACTCATTAATTGACCCTCCAGCCAAACTAATTGCCCATCCCTGCTCTACAACTAGCTGGATGGGACCCCAATTGTACTTCTGGTGAGCAGAAGTGCTGCTTAAGGTAGAGAACCACATAGATGTGAAAAATCCCGGTTCTACTGTACTGGTATTCTGATGCCAGGCAATGACTGATTTGATTGCAGCAGATAATTGATAGTTAGATGAGTGAAAGCTACCCACAGAAGAAGCATAATGTAGCTTATGTCAGTGGTGCCTGACTTTTTCAGTCTGCTCAGTTAATGGTTCCAGGTCCATCAGTGGGCCAAATCCAGTTTCTAGGCCTGATCTGGCACATGGTGCTGGCTCATCCCAGGCCTGATCCAGCTGCACAGGAACAACCCATTTGGGGTCTAATTCTACATAGTTGAATCGGGCCTAGTCTGTCATGCTGGGTCATGGGAGGCCAGGTTTGATGGTTACTCAGGGTCAGAAGAAATCCAAGGGGAGCATGCAGAGTCTGAATGTAGGGGAGCAAGGAAGCCAGAAGACCCAAATGGAGAACCAAGTCAGAGAACTAGAGGGCTGGGCAGAGTATGGGGTCAGAAAGCCAGCCAGATGAAGTATCTGGGAGATCAAACCAGAGTTAGGTTACAAAGTCAAAGTGTCAAGCCAAACTCAGGGTCTGTGGGCAAGCTGGGCCAGGTAGCCAGACAATCCATCAGAGAGCTGGTAAAGACACAATCCACCTGTTGAGGCAATATAACTACAAGATTGAGCCTTTTGCCTAGACACATCCTCTTCTGAGTCAGGGGTTTCTTTGGGAACAGGTAAAGCATCAGCTGACCCTGGCTGACCACTCTGATTGCAGGGAGTGGGAGGGTGACTAGGCCAAGATATTGAGTTCTGACCATCTGTGTCAAGGGTGGCCGAGTCTGGCCCATAGATGGATTGGGCCTGTGGTGAACTCCATTTCCCAGATGCTCCTTCCTGTGTTGCTGTGGCTGGTTTCCGTGGAGACCCCAGCAGCAGCGGGGCCATGACAGCACAGGGCTAAGGTTTCCATGAAGATTGGCCCCAGCAGCACTGGAAGGGTACACAGCTTGTCAGGCAGCTGCTCCGGGGCCAGGATCCTGCAGCAGTGACATTGTGGTTTGGAGCCAGGGCATAACTGCAATCTGCTGTCTGCACACCCCAGGAAAATGGAGTCCAGTCACTAGCCAGATCTTCTGTTTTGTCCACCTTTGATCTATGTCCACCCCAATGCTCAGCTGGGGAGGTGGCAGACTGGGATAAGCAGCTGCACCAAGAAGGCTGAGGCCCCAGGTTCAAAGGTATGTCTTGATATGGCCAGGCTGTTTCTACAAGGCTGCATTGGGTTTTATCCAGCCATATGGGAACAGGACCTGATCCTCTCTGCATAACCATGCCTCAACTAGGGCTGATCCAGTTGTATGGGGTTTGGAAATTTGTCAACAGTGGGGTGGTGACAGTATTATTTCCTACCGCTACATTTATGGACTGGTAGGAGACCTACAGGCTGGTTCTGGCCTGTGGGCCAGGGGCTGAGCAATTCTGACTGATCTGAGCAATAGAAGTAATAAGTCAACAATGTAAGATTTTTTGGCCGAAATGCTGACTGAAAGTAAAGTGCAATTTTTTCATAGTAAATGGAAAACTTGGGAAGCATATCAAAACATCTGAAGAGATTAATGACACAACTTGGGAATCATCTCTCTGTGCAAGCAGAATGTGTTAGCTCAAAAAGAGAGCTTTTCCTAATTTTGTAAGAATAAGATCCTATGGGATGATATAGGAGATTAGACAAGATTGATGATGCTGACTACAAGCCCTTGCACTGTGCAGGAGGATTTGCTTGTACATATTTTCAAAAAATCTCTGCAAAGTTCATTTGTATGATAGGCCATTGGAGAAGTCCAGAAAATTCAGCTACATTCTTAATGAAGATAGCTGTAGATAGTTATTTTCATAGTTTCATAGCTTCATAGTTGGTAGGGTCGGAAGGGACCTGAGCAGATCATCAAGTTCGACCTCCTGCCATGGCAGGAAAGAATACTGGGGTCAAATGACCCCGGCCAGGTGTTTATCCAGCCTCCTTTTAAAGACCCCTAGGGTAGGAGCCAGCACCACTTCTCTTGGAAGTTGGTTCCAGATCCTAGCCGCCCTGACAGTGAAGTAGTGCCTCCTGATATTTAACCTGAATCTACCCTCTGCTAGCTTGTGACCATTATCTCTTGTCACTCCTGGGTGTGCTCGGGGAAACAGGGACTCCTGCAGTGCCTGCTGGTCCCCCCTGACTAGTTTGTAAATGGCCACTAGATCCCCCTCAGCCTTCTCTTGTGGAGGCTGAACAGGTTTAGGTTCCTTAGCCTCTCCTCATAGGGTCCTCCCTGCTGACCCCTGATCATGCGGGTGGCCCTCCTCTGGACCCTCTCCATGCTGTCCACATCCCTCCTGAAGTGCAGCACCCAGAACTGGACACAGTACTCCAACTGTGGCCTGACCAGTGTCACATAGAGGGGGAGAATCACCTCGTTGGACCTGCTTGAGATGCATCTGTGGATGCATGACAAGGTGTGTTTGGCCTTCCTGACCACATCCCTACACTGTCGGCCCATGTTCATATTGGCCTCAATAATGACTCCAAGATCCTTTTCTGCCTCTGCACTGATGAGAAGGGTGTTCTCCAGCGTGTACATCTGCTGCTGGTTCTTTCTCCCCAGGTGCAGTACCCTGCACTTGTCAGTGTTGAAACCCATCTGTTCTCATCTGCCCACCCCTGTAACCTGTCTAGGTCCAATTGCAGCCTATTCCTCCCTTCTAGCGTGCCCACTTCTCCACATCTTAGTATCATCTGCAAATTTGAACAGGGTGCATTTTACCTCTTTGTCCAAGTTGCTGATGAAGATGTTGAACAGTGCGGGCCCGAGGACCGAGCCTTGGGGAACCCCACTGTCCACATCCCTCCAGGTCAAATAAGACCTGTCCACCACCACTGTCTGGGTGTGGCCCTCCAGCCAGCTAACGACCCAACTGACTGTGTAGGCATCGACACCACAGTCTCCTAGTTTTTTAATGAGAATGGGGTGAGACAGTGTCGAAGGCCTTCCTAAAGTCCAGAAAGACTATGTCCACTGTGACACCTGCATCTAAGGATTTTGTGACCTGGTCATAGAAGGCCACCAGGTTGGTCTGACAGGACCTGCCTCTAATGAACCCATGTTGGTTGCCCCTAAGCATAACCTCCCCTGCTGGCCCCTCACGGGCATGGGCCAGGATAATTTTCTGAGAAAGCTTCCCCAGGACTGAGGTAAGACTAACGGGCATATAGTTTCCTGGGTCCTCCTCCTTCCCTTTTTTGAAAATGGGAATCACATTGGCCCTTTTCCAGTCCTCCTCACATTGCTAGAGCACCATGAGTGCTTGTAAAGCCATGCCAGAGGTCCCACAATAACCTCTGCTAGTTCCCTCAGAACTCTGGGGTGGAGATCGTCAGGGCTTGCTGATTTAAATATGTCCAGTCCCTCCAGAAGTTCCCTGACTAGGTCCTCGCTGACCCTAGGCCTGGGTGTGCCTCCCACAGGGCCTGCGGGGGTCCCAGTGGGGAGGATGACTAGGTCACTACTCAGAAAAATGGAGGCAAAGAAATTGTTAAATAGGTTAGCTTTTCCTCTAGTGATCACTGAAATCTGAGGTTATCCTTACCTAAGGACATGAACACTTTAACTCTGTCAGAAGCATAGGAAAAAAATATCTGACTCATGAGAAATGGGCTTCCACCTAGTGCACAGATGTGAGTAATTACTTATACATGGTAGCTTGAATATGTGAGTCGGGGAGCATTCTCAATCCATAAGAAGAAAAAAGAGCAAATGGAACAAATTCTACAAATATGCAAAGGGAATTTCTCTAGGAAGGGACTGGTTTACATGAAACTACCATTGGATAAGATGCATTAACAGTTCTTGGCACAGGATCCTGACTCTTTTTAAAGCTGTGTCCTATAGACAGCAGACTAGAGCAGGGACAGGCAAAGTATGGCCCACCAGGCAATTTCATTTGGCCCATGAGTACCCACCAATTAATTTTACCCTACACAGCCTGCACACCTCACTCCCACCCTTGTGAATAGAAGGGCCCGGCCCAGCCAGCATGCAGAGCTTTTGGATAGGGCTGCTGCCCCTGCCACTGCTACAGCTGCTGTGGGACTAACTCAACTTCCCTGGCCTCCAGTGGCTCTTCCTCCTGTCCCTGCTGCAGCTCTCTCTTCATGAAGCAGGTAGGGAAGAGGCAGGGGGGAGGGGAGCTGCAACCATGAATGACACGTGCCCCCGGTGGCTGCGGAGGCATGGCTGCACTGGCAGTGGTGGTAAGCGGGGGAGCTCCTGCAGACATCGCTGGCACCGTTGGTGGTGGGGGTGGCGGCAAGTGCCAACCAGGGGTGTAGGTGCATGGGGTTAGTGGGGTGTTAGGGAGGGTGGTGGGTGAGGACCCCCCCCATGCCTCCTCCCATGGTGCATAGCCCCTGCCACCAGCAATAGCAGTAGCAGCAGCAGGCCATCTGTGTGCTCATGGCCCGCGCAGCTGCTCCCATTTGGTGGCGCACAGCTCTAACCTTTCTGGGAGCTGCATGGGGCAGCAAGGAGTGCAGCCAGGCTGGCCTGCCTCTATCATGCGGAGCTTCCCATGACACTTGTGCAGCTCCTGGCACTTATGCGACACTGGGGGGAAGCCCTACACAACGGAGCCAGCTGCCTTCCCCACTCCCTGCTGCCATGTGCAACTGCTGGGACTCTGTTGGGAAGCAGGGAATGGTGCTTCCCTCCACTTCCAGTGGA
The DNA here is from genome assembly GCF_030867095.1 of Alligator mississippiensis. Classification (NCBI taxonomy): domain Eukaryota; kingdom Metazoa; phylum Chordata; order Crocodylia; family Alligatoridae; genus Alligator; species Alligator mississippiensis. Next base: position 122,508,109 of record NC_081824.1, on the reverse strand, counting down.
GTCCTGATATCTATAGGTGATAGCAGGTAGCAGGGAAGGCATCTGGCTTTATCATGTGGGACTTCCTTCTGGTGGTGTATGAGTGCTGGGAGCTGCAAGTGTGCCACAGGGAGCCCCATGTGATATAGGTGGGCCATTCTGGCTCCATTCCTTGCTGCCATGTGTCCTGGGTGCAGGATGTGGGGCATGGAGGCAGAGAAACAGGAGCTGTGAAATAAGAAGCCCCAGCAAAAAGTAAAATTGCTCTAAAATAGGTTAGCTTGATTAGTGGAATGACCATTAATACTAATTGTTACTTCATAGATGATTGTTAACAACCATGAAGTAAAGAACAAATGGTCTCTCTCCGGAAGGCCCTACAGCAGAGGTAGGCAATATTTTAGGAGTGGCAAGCTGAAATTGGTCAAATTGGTCTGAGGTGGGCCTATGCTTCTGACCCAGCCACTACTGCTACTTCTTCCTATTCCCCAGCCATTGTGTGGGTGAATCTTTTCACTGTAGAAGCCAAATCATGGCAGAACCCCCCCCTCCATTGATTGCTGCTGATACCTAGTCTTTTGTGGGATGGATAAAATTGCTCTGTGGGCTGGATCTGGCCCACAGACCATAGGTTGCCAACTCCAGCCCTTTAGAGAATTAGGTCCTATGGAATTTAGTTCATTCAGACAAAAAAAAAATAAAAAAGATACATAACCCTGGTCCCTCTCCTTGCTTCCTTCCTTCCTCCCTCCCTCCCTTATTTGTTTAATCATTCAATGTATATGCCACCCTTCCCATCAAAGGGTCAATCTTGGGTTGATTAATCCCTAAACTAATATATAATAAGTTATGTTTTGCCTCTGGCCATCTTATTGCAGCTATATCTGTAAACTCTTGCCTAGGACTGGGTGTCTTTTAACCCCAGCTATATTTAATATGAATAAGGCTAGGAACAGATATTAAATTTGTTCCTGGACAAGTTGTACATGTGTTTGTCCCAGAATGGAAATATCCCAGGAATGACATGTACACAAAATGCCTGTCTAATCAGGGTTTAGTTAGAGGCTGAATGCACTGCCATTTTTCTGCCCTTGATTTAATGAGGCAATCCCAGGATAACCATTCAAACACACTTTGCAATGTCCCAGATTAAAATTCCTATCCCATGAATCTTTTTTGGATTTATTTCGGAACAATGGATGTGGACATATGAACAATAGCGCTTTATCCTGAAATAAATGCAATGTCCATTTGCAGCCTCAGTGATAGGCCTGGCACCATATTTGCTATCCATCTATCCATGTATTCACCCTTGGATTAGAATGTGGAAATCAGGATGTAGGCAAACTACAATGTTCTGTGGCATTTCAAGGAGGAATGTATATTTTGTAAAATGTTTCAGTTTAGAAGATGTTGTATTCTAACTGCAGCTTTTCCACCACAGCCGCCAGCATGTGATACTTAGGGGTTATATACTAGATAGCTGAAGTGTGGGAGATTTGGTGACAGACTTCTGTGGAGTCAGAGTGACTTCTGCTGTCATTGTGATATCCTGGAAATACTGCCAGGGCCGGCTAGTGTCCCACTGGTGCCCCAGCAAGTTGAGGTGAGTCTTGCGATTGCTGTCGTGGGTAGCTAGGTATAAGATGGGGCAAGTGTGTAGAGCATCATTTTGGGTGCAAACAATAAGAAAAATTGGACTGTTCATTCCTGTCTCTTTTACCAGTAACTTACCCACAGATTTGCCAGTACTTCAGGTGACTACTGTTTATTGAAGCATCAAAACATTTGTCTGTATAGTATGCACAAGTAAGGGAAAAAAGACTTTTTCATAACTTTAGAGCAGTCTGGAAGGAAGAGGTCATTAAGACTGGTATGAAGGCCCTGGTCTTTTGAGCAGATGGCTGTAGTTTCCTGAAGTTTCGTGGATATGCGAGTTGGGATCAATAGGTTTTTTTCACAGGAAAAAAATATTACATCCCTATGTTCTAGGGTTTTGTTTTGTTTTGTTTTTTTGGACGAGGGGAAGGGGAAAGAAGAGGAAGTGTATGTGAAGCATTACAGAGCTCTTCCTCTCTGAGCACGGTTACCAGGGGGAACTAGACCTCAGATTTAGTTAGCATCCACAAGAAAAAGTTTTCTTGGTCACAGAAATAAAAAGTAGGGTCCCATCACATGGCACCTCTTGCAGAAAGACCACTGGCAAGATCAATCCTCAGCATTCTGTGTGTCACAAGGAATAATTTAGAAGTAGCAAAACAAGATTCAGCAAAAGCAGATTCACCCTTACTTTTAGCCTGAGTGACTGGCTAAAGCTTCTATTTATTTTATTTTTTTGCTATAGCCTCTGATACTGTAGCATATAATAATTCCAAGCAGATTTTAGCAGCATGAGCTGACATTCTAGAAAATTAGCAAGGTCATTGTTGAGATAGAAGTGGAATTAGGAATAGGACTAGGAAAGGATTTAAAGGCTCAAATAATTTTATAGGGGGATAAAAAGCGACTGCATGGACATTCAATCTTGTTGTTTTCTGCATTGCATCAGTTTTCCCTATCTGCTTAAGTGAAACTTAATTCTTTTCAATTCTATTTGAATTTTTCTAAGACCTGAATAATAAAAACTGTCATGCAGTTGTATCACAAGCAAACCTCTAAGGAGTTTATCCTCATATTCTATTCCTGCAGGAGCTTTTTTTTTCAATTGATGTGTAATAACTTGTAAGCAAGTGCAAATCCCTGTCCCATTTTAGGCATGGTTTACCCATAGCTGAAGCTGGGCTCAAGTTGCACAATGGGACTATTCCAATATTAAGCTTCAAGCATTTTTTTCCACACTAGGTTTTTGATGTGATAGTAGATTTGTCATCTTCTTACAGAGAGCCTGCCATATTAATAATTGGTAAAACTCTGCTACAACCTTTGTTTTACTGTAGCAGAAAATGACTCATGTCATCCTTTGTTTGTATGGCATCTCTCAGACTGAGTTACCTACTGTACCTTTTTGGCAATGTACTTCACTGGGAGAGTACAACTAAGATCATCTGCTTAGACACAACAGGTGTTTTAGGTTTCAAATGTTCATTGTTATTAATTCTCCTTTGAAGTTGCAAAGTTCTAGGTTCTTTTCTTCCTGGGAACAAGATTGTTGAAACACACACGCAGGAGGAAAAATCCTAAAAACAAGACTTATTGAAAACACAGGAAAGATGGAAGCAAAGGAAAAGAAACAATTTGTTTAAGATATCTAGAATTACAGCTCTCTCAAGCTAAAGAGTTTCAGAATAACTGCAGGAAAAAATGTCAATTCTGACATATTTCAAGAGCAAGTCTTAGTTTTGACTTTTGACTGATCCTGTAGGAATTTGGTGCCAGTGCTATCCGTCAAAGAGTGAGCGAGCGAGAGAGAGAGGAAATATCTCTCCATCTATCCATGTTCTGTTTTTTAAGAAACTCTGAATTAGGTTTTATTACTATGATTTTGGCTAGAGTGTTAATGATTGTCAACAGGAGCTTTTGTCAGCACAGATCTGGAAGTATCCCCACTCAAAGTTGATGTAAGACAGCAAAACACAGCCTTTCCATTGCCTGAGTAAAACCATTTCCCTGAATAAGATAAGCCCTCACCTGAAATATAGCTACTGTTAAAATGCTAATATATATGTATTATAGAAACACCACACTATGCACAGTTAAGTACTGTACCTACAATGGTGCACACATTCAGCCAACGTAATCTTTTTGCTTTGCACCCATCTGGTACTTGTGTCCTCTTTGGTGTCATATCTTCTTTACCCATCAGTATCAAAATCATGCCATCCATCCTTCCTCATGCAGGACTGTGATCTAAAACCCAGGTAAGAACCCTGATGAAATCTACAATGAAGATAAAGCTTCAATCCATCTTAGAACTGGCTAAAATGAAGGGTTTCTAAATTATGTTTCCTAAAATGTTGTTTCCATTCTAATTGGATTATAACCAGGATATTTTCTACTTTTAGTGAACTTGAAATATTAAAAAGTTTCATTTCAGTTCATACATATGGTAAGTGCCAAGGTCCCTGCTCAGAGCGCAGTTTGCTTGATAGGTTGGCCCTGGACCTACATAGCAAGGAAGCCCTGCGGTCCTTATAGTTCTGCCAGGAAGTGAGGCAGTGTTCCATAGAAATTCTGCCAGATTTGTTGGAAAGTTAATTAAATTGAAAATATTTCAAATGAAGCAATTCAGCTCAACAAATTATAATTTTTCAATTAAACACTGTTTTCCCTAGAAGAATCTGACAAGAGCTTATTCGGCTGTGTGTGGAGACTTTCTCTCTCTCTCTTTCTCTCTCTGTCTTTCCTCATCTCCTTTGATTATAAATCTAGTTTTGACAGGCCACAGTTAGTCATTGAATCATAAGCAGTATTGCCAACTCTCATGATTTTTGGTGTTATTCTTGAAGTCTACGCTTTGGGAATGTGAAAAATGTATCTCTTTCATACATATACATATACATATATGTTTTTCACATTCCTGATGCATAGACTTTAAGAGCTACACCAAAAATCATGAGAGTTGTCAACACTGCATAAGTTTTGGAAGAGACTACAAGATGTAGTCCAACCCCCTGCATAAATGCAGGCACGTTACTCTTAAATCATCCCTGTCCAATGCTTATCCAGCCTCTTTTTGATAACCTCCAATGAAGGAGATTCCTCAGCTTCCTTGGAGAATCTATTCCACTGCTCACTATTCTAACAGTAAATACATTTTTTTTCCCTTGATATCTTATCTAAATATTTTTTGCTGCAACTTAAAGGTGTTGCTTCCTGTGTCCTATGCTCTTCTTTATGGCTGAGCTTCAAATATTTAAAGATTGCTACCATGTCTCCTCCCTCATTGCCTTTTCTGAAAATAAAGCATACCTAATTCTTCTAGCTTTGCTTGTATGGCTCATTTTCCAACCCTTTTATAATTTTTGTGACTCACTTATAAATCCACTACAACTTTTCCATATTGTGGTGGAAAAGCCATTGGATACAATTTCCTGGAAACTTTAAAAAATCCTCTTCTTTATTTTCCCCTTGTTTATTTTCTTTGCATAGTAAAACTTCAAGATTGACTTTCTTCTAGATGATCTTACATGTAGATACCAGAAAAAGAGATATAATTACAGGATCGTTCTTGAGTAGTTGAAGTTCAATCTCATATCTTTTTGAGATAAAATAAGATGAATACATGTATAAAAAGCAGACACAAAGAAGAAATGCAGAATGTAGGAGTATGTAGTTTCTTTTTTACTGACTTCCTGTCTATAATTTTAGTTTAACTATCCAAAGTCCTATCTATTTTGAGCTGAAACACTTTTTACAAGATTCATCCTGGGTGTTATTCTTTTGTTTTCAATGGACTTGCACTAGGGAAGAATTTGAACACTTATGTGAAAGCATGTAGGAGAAAACATTCTTAAATCATGGAAGCTTACCTAATTACACTATTTTCAATTTGTTGTAACAAAGCAGGAGGACTGATTTTGAATTGGGAAGCATCACTTGAATGAACGTTCAGTGTGTCTTCCTATATAGGTTCAGAAATTAATTTATCAGTAGTTGACTCTACCTCCAAAAACAAGAATGTAACTCATAACTTGAGAAGACTTTTGGAGCTTGAAGTCTGTTGGTGCTCACTAAACCCAATGAGGCACTTAAACAAGATAGTTTATAGTAGTCATACTTGTTCGGCCTCTTATGACATCCACTCATGTTTATAAATCACATGCACTTTGGTTATCAAAACATTAGCAAAAGATTATTGTTCCAAAGTACCTCTCTGAGAAGACGGTTGATTCTGGCTTCTGACAGATGTCGGGGGATATAAAACAAACCCCTTTACCGGAAGCAGCAACTTGTTAGTTTGACCCGGCTGCACAGAGTCTGTATATATCGCGCACTTTAACAGGGCTTTCTGGCACATTTATCTAATAGCTGATTTAATCAGCTGTTAGATAAAAACACCAGAAAAGCCCTGCTAAAGTGCCCAGTCTATTCAGAAGTTGAGTAAGATAAATCCAAGTAATGCAATTCCTCTTCCAGGCATGCACTGGGCTCTGCGTGGGGGCACTCAGAATTTAAAGTAAAGCACCATTTTGCCTATTTTTTTATTTCTGCAAGCAGCCTTTATGACAGGGACCATGGTTTATAGTATATCTTACTATACTAAGTAAAATATACCCACCATTTCCACCTACCACTGACACCACTGAGGTTATATTAGTTATTATGTCAGTATTTATGCTACAATAATCCATCAAGGTTAACTAGACTTTTGCCTCAGTGAATGATAATTTATACCACAGATTCTTATAAAAAATGTTTCTTCAGGTCAGGATTTCATTTCAGAAATGTCGAAATCACAGCAGTTAAGGTATATCTTGCTCCCAGGCTGTCTAGTGGCTGTTGCAGGGCTCTATTAGGATTAGGTCCCTGAAGCATGAGCCATCAGGATGGTGGGAGACCATACATGGACTATATACTTGGTGCTGGTTGCTCCATCCTGTTGCACAGAAGAGGTAAGAGGAAAACTGAGGGCGTGGGGATAGAGCAGGGGAAGATGGTAGGAAGAAAATGGATGGAGGGAGACAGGGATAAAAAGGGAAATAGGTGACTTAAGACCAAATCACATGGTTACATGAGATTAAAATTATCTACAGGCACTACCTGGCTACTTAAATTCCATCTCATGAATAAGTCCTTTTAGGATCCTGGATTTAAACAGGAGAAATAGATAGATACAAGCAGAGAAAGAGAGACAGTATCTAGTTGTAATAAAATAAAGAGAAACTCTAACAATGCCAATGTAGTCTATTTAAATTACCCAAGTTTTACATACCATGTTAGATATAATTTTCCTTAGCACTGAGCCTTTTTTCCCTGAATAAATATCCTTTTGAGAGGGTATTTTTAAAGAACAAAAATCTATGTTACTTATTTTAGCTATTTTCTTTGAAATGATATGTGGTTAATTCCTACTTCAGTCATTTTTTATTTGAGGATTGCTGGGAGAAATTATAATGAATTCCATTATATAATGGATGGTCTGTTCTACCTTGTTATCTTTACCATGGGATTTCTCAGAGGCAATACAATTTATTAGCCTTTTATCAAATATATTATTTATTATAACTATGGAAATGTGCTCCATTTTTCATACAGTGAATTGCTGAGCAGTGATTTTAAAAATGAACATGTATTGCAGCCACTACTAAAATTTATAATCCTATACCAAGCATTTACCCTCAAAAGTCCTGTTAATGCCAGTTTCTCTTTTCTTCTAGTATTCAGAAGGTCTGATTCAAGATTTAGGCAAATGAAAGGAAGCCCATCCATTGATTTCAGTCATCTATGGATTAAGTTGCTAATTAGCCTACCAGCAGAAGACCTCTTTCTAAGAGAATGATGGGTAGCCTGAATGAGAAAGCATATGACAGAAAGATGCATGCACAGTCTCCAAGGGCATTGGGTTACAACTATGATAGTCTGATAAGAGAAGCCTAATAACGCACAAGACAGATTAGAATCCTCTGGGCTTACTGCTAAAGCTGGATATATTCTTCAGCCATAGTTTCATTTGAAATCAGTGTACATAATAGACATTTAGCTTTCATACCTGTCTCAGTTCTTATTAAAAACCTGCTGGGGCAATGAATTTTAATTTGAAATCTAATGATCCTCCCAGGCATCAACTTATTTTACAAAATAAAGTTTTTACAAGTAGGGTATGGATTATATTTGAAAGATCCTTAATTACAATTTATATTTGAGGAAAGAACGCTAATCAGAGATGTAATATAGTACAGCAAGAAAAAAACATTACTATTGGCAGTAATTTATAACCATTGGCATTTAAAGTATCATAGGAGCTTCTTTGCATGCCAATGAATAGAGTGACTCTTTGCATTTGTGAAAGTTAACTACAAATTATAACATTGTCTTACTTTATGGAGATAATATTCTGTAGTTGGTGCTTTCATGGCACACCAAAGAAGCGGTACAAGGACACCTTAAAGATGTCCCTAAAGAGTTTTGGCATCACCCTGGAGTCATGGGAGCAAATCGCTCATGAGTTGCATGTTCCTGAACAACTGATTTTTCTCAGAGATTTTAACAGAATTAACCATATTGTCTAACTTTATATATATTTGTTCCCATTCATCTGGTTTGAGCAAACTTCACCTCTTGTCCTCAGACAGGCTGGTTGCATGATTCTTAATTTAAAAAATATAAAATATCTTTTTATTTTGCCTTCTCTATGACTCCTGAAGCCATTCAATATAGATATAAACAGGAACAACTTTTGTGATCACTCATTAGTTATGAAATATTGATGCCTTTGTACCCTGGATTCCAGTTTGCTTTCATTTGTCACAGTGTAGAAAGGTCTATGTGGTTATGAAATGTCACAAAAAGACATGCATCTTTAGATAACTTTACAATCCTTTCATGAATTTATATAGGATCTAGCTTAATGGACAATGATTGCTTTCTTACTTATGCTATTTCTTACATTGCTGCTACTCATTCACTATTTTTTTCCTTTTTTTCTTCCTTTCAGTTTTTCTACCAAACAATAATTTAACAGATGATCAGAAACCAAAATGACGAATGAATGATCCTTTTTTAACTTGGAAAAAATACTGGAATGTAATGTCTAGTTATAATAAATCTTATATATAAACTCCTTAATATTTCCATATGCCTTTCAAGGTTTTGTATCTTTTTCACAGACTATCATGTATAATGATTTCCCAATATATAAATTAATGGAATATGTTGCAGACAAGGGTGAATCTGATATCTTTTATTAAACCAACTTAAATAGTTGGACATTTTTTTCTTAGCAAGCTTTTAGGTTTAAAAACCCTTCATCAGGCTGAGGAAGCATTTACAGTTGGTGTGTGCTCTTCCTGGATGGAATGAATAGCAAAGAAGCCAGAGGCTGGTATGCATGCAAGAAGGGCAGTCAGTTTTTCTGATTAAATTATTCCTAATATCTACCCTAGACTTCCTTGCTGCAACTTGAAACCTTTGTTCCTTGTTCTGTCATCTTGGGCTATTACAGAAATGTGCAAGGAATAACTACAAACTATCAACTAAGGTGAAGATGTGAATCTATGAGACTTGAGTGCTGAGATCCCTGCTTTATAGTTCAGGAACATGGACTACATATACTAGACACAGCAGGAGACTGAGCACCTTTCACATAAGATGCCCTCTCAAGATCCTGAAAATAAAGTGGGAAGATGAAATGCCAAATACAGAGGTGTTGGAGCATGCAGGACTGATGCACTTAGAAGCCACTATTAAGAAGAGGAGGTTGAAATGGCTCAGCCATGTCAGAAGAATGGGAGAAGACGATATCTCCAAGAATATTTTTTATAGTGACATTTGAAGATGCTCTAGAAATCAGGTTCACCCTCTATGGCAGTACCACAATGTGTGCAAAAATGATATGAAGCTAGTTGAGAGGAGCGCACAGAATTCTGTCTAATGTGGAGGGAACATCTGGCACTGGGTACAGCTCAATATGAAGCAGTTTTGATCCAGATGATGGAAACAAAGCAAGAAAGAAGGAATCAGCATTCTGTAAACTTGGACTCCAATTCAGACAACTTATAGATCTACGAAACATGTAACAAGCTGTGTCATTCTTGAATTGGGTTTGCCAGCCACAAGTGGATTCATGAGGCACCTGACTAGACCTCTTAGGTGTACACAATAATCCAGTGGATTGACGGTTGCCTATATACATAAATTGAAAATAATCTAAAAACTTGATAGATCTCATACATTATTATTTTCAATTATCTTAGGTAGATGAATCCATTTTCCTCTGGTGACTATTTTATCAGCAGCAGCTTATTATAAATATTTGGAGACTAAATAAATACAATTTTGTGAGATGCTAGCAGATAATGTATTCTACTTTATATAGGATTCTGCCTTAAAAGGTGGCTATCTTCTAAGTGTCAGGTAAAAAGCAGTAGTTAAATGCTTGCATACCTATAGTTTCTTTTTAAATACACATTAAATGCATTAATATTCTGAATGGTACTGATATATAGAAACATATTTTCAATTTATAAGACCTGGTTATTACTGCTTTAAAACTTTTTTTTTCTCCATTTGCAATTGAAAGATTGAGATACATGTAATTCAAAATGGATATTTCTGAGCTGTGAAAATCATCAGGTTTTGGTGTCATCAAGTGATCCTAGTTGTGATTCGAACAGACACAAGTTGAAGAATGTCTGCTAAGTTGCTTAGTAAAAACAGAATCTAAATCAAATTATCCTGCTGTTTCATCATATATGGAATAAGAAAATGCAAAAGCTAATCAAAGAGCTACAGTACGTAGAACTACCTGTTGCTATATGCATATTAGGTTACTTAAAGACTACAGACAGAGAATCATAATTCATAGATTACAGAGTTGGAAGGAACCCAATGGATCATCATGTATGGCAGGAAAAAGGACTGAGGTCAGATGACCCCAGCCAGAAAGAGAGGCCACCTTGGCTCTTTTCCTCTGGGACCTGACTGAAGCACTACAAGTACTCAAACAGCTATGCCAATAGCTCTCCTATGACTTTGGTCAATTCCTTCAGCATCCTTGGATGAAGCTTACCCAAGCCCAATAATTTGAAAGGGAGTCCTACATTGCCAAGAGGCACCTTACAACCACAGCAGGATTTGAACCTGCAATCTTCTGATCCAAAGTCAGACACCTTATCCATTAGGCCACATGGTCACTTGTTAAGCATTCAAACTACCTCCAAACAGTTTTGTGTTTTGACATAAACTTGAAATTTAAGCTAGGATTGTGGAAATACTCATCAAAATGTGTTAACTATCCTGGACTCTTGGTTGCATTTTCTGTGATAAAATTCAGCTGAAATCTTGGCTGAGCCTAGGCCAACATATGGGTTTTCAAGTTCAGAGTTAAGGGTGATTTTCTAATCTTTTTCAATTGTTTAAGTGACCATTTTTTGTTGTCTACATGGCAATTTTATTTGTCCATAAGTACTACACTTTGCCAAGTTGGAATTCTCCTTCTGGCCCGGAGCATGTGAATGTGCAGACTAGTAATGAAATAAGACCCCTGCCAGTAACAGAGGTGTAATTAGGAAGCTTCTTACAGTCCTGAGCTTTAGCTCCCACCTTCACCAAGTGGGAGTTTGAACCTGGGCTGCTGACTTCCCAGCACAGTGTTCTAACCATTGCTCCTTCTACTGCTGATTCACTTATGTAGCCATTGGAAAAAATGGACGGAGAATGGTAAGTTCTGTCACACTAGAAGGAAAAGTTTAGGCTAGAACACAGACACCCTTATCTGCTGGGCCAGCAGCCACACTACTGAGCCACATTCCCTTCTTCCTTTATAGCCCTCTGTATTTCACATATACCTTCCACTCATGCCTGTCCAGGAAGCCCAATGCAAAAGGAATGACTAGGAGCTGCTAATCTGATATGGCCATTGTTAACTTGATCTAATCTTCCCCTAACCTCCTTGAATATCTGTGCATACTCAAAAAGAAGATATGCGTATTAAAAACAAACTAGAAATAGAAACAAAAGACATGGAACTGGTGAAGCCCAATGCTGTGTACAATTCTAATCACTCATAGTCAAGAAAGATTGCTTCAGATTGGTAGAGTTGTAGAGTTGGGAACTGGAACGGAGGAAGAAAGCTATCTGGTTTTAAAGTACAGCCTGATAAATCTGTGAATAGGATTATATGACATGATTATATGAAATAGTATGGAATTAGATTCAGTGACTCAGAAGGCTCTTTCCAGTTCTGCGCCCAAGTTAAATGTCTTTTCTTGTGGGCCCACGCTGGGGCCAGCCGTCTTGTCCCCTGCCCCTCTCCACATGGCTGGATGGTGTCCACCGTTCCAAGCTTGGACTCTGAATTAGGATCAGTGGCTGGACCCAGCCTGTAGATGGACCAGGCACAGCCCATCCAGCCTGCAGGGGAAAAAGGTTGACCACCACTCATATAAACAGTTTTCTTATGATGACCATGATTATAGACAAGTATTTTCCTAATCATTCACATCACTATAAATGCAAGGTTACTAATATTAACAGTGAAAGTAGATTCTATAATTTGTGCTGTACCTTGCATGCATTCTATACAGATTTAGAATTTTTGAATTAATGACACCATTAAATAATTAAATGGTCCTGTGTTTGTTGAAAATGTGACAAGATGACTTATAGCCTTTAATTAGAAATACATAGTAAAATAAACAGGATCATCAGTGAGTAGCTGTGTACTAATGCCTCTAGTGATTTGTAGACACTTTTCATTATTTTATTTTATTTTTGGTATTTAATACATGGTATTTTAGTTGCATATGATTAATTTTGCCAGGCTTTCTGAAAGTGCAACTCTAGTTAGCTTTGTAAACTATTTCTGGTTCACCGGATGTCCTAGAATCCAGCTCTTTGAGATGTTATTTATAATTTCTACATACTTTAGGTGATGCAAAGATCAGCTTTGAAACTACTGTTTCTTGTTCCTGAGGATCATTGCCTGCAGAACTCATTCTCACTATGGTTCACCACAACTCATCTTTGGCAACCCTGTGGACATAGTTTCATAGTTGGTAGGGTCAGAAGGGACCTACCAACTATGAAACAATGAAACTATGTCCACAGGTTTGACATAAAACAATGCATCTGTCCATACTCCTTTTGAGCTAGTAACAGGACAATCAGGATTGACAAGATAAATGGAATAACAATATGGGAAAAAAATCAATATAACTCTTCACTGTAAGATTCCTGCTGGAATAGGTCAAGAATTATTTCATGAAGCATGGAAGACAAGGATGTGGAATCTCAGGTTGATTTCTGGAGGAATTCTTTGTCTGTAGGGATGGAGGATGAATCTCTGGCAAGACTATGAAAATCACCAGATGATTGATGTTATGAGGTTTAGGGATATTCAACTGCTGGGATCACAAAAAGAGAACTTTTCTTGATAGGTGAATTTCACCTCAGTATCTGAGGTAACACACCAGGGATTGAAGCTGTCATGAATGATAGGAAGAGTTTAAACTGAAGAAATGAAGAGACAAATTTTAAGGTGGAGATTAGAGATAACCTAACACAAAATCACTGCTCAGAGAGGCCCTCCTCGTCCTGTGGAATCAGTAGACAGTAAAAATAGAGTGTATGTGAAGCAGTAGCACTGGGATATGTTTGGATTCAGTGATGGGCAGCAACATCACAGGAAGAGCTAGGGAGAAAGAAATATTAGAAAGTTTTATCTTCTTTCTGAAAAGGCAGAATGACATCAATATTACACCTTCCATTCATACAATCCAACATGAAGGAGTAGAATCATAGAGGATGTGTACAAATAATGTATTAATTCCCTCCCTTCCTGAATTCAGTTGTTAGGTTCATAGCAGGAGGCAAAGGAGGAGGATATTCATGGATGGGTAGCAGAAGTTTAGCAGCACATATGTAGAGGCATATATCCTCTGTATGCCCATTCTTTTCAACAGGAGGGACAGCAGATATGCTTAACATTGCCAAGCCTGTAGCCTGGTGTGAGAAACCTGGGTTCTGATACTCACAGGGCGAGGAAGGTCTCTAAAACCTAGATCTCCAACTTCCTGGGCAAGTGCCATAACTACAAAAAATATATGAAAAATAATGGTCTCTTCCTCCTTTGTCACCTGGATCTGAAAAGGAACACAGCTTTGATCACATTTTGTGAGGGGACTGATCCTGTCAATCTGGGAGCATATCTCCCAGATAAGGCCCCTTGTAGTCTACAGGATGCAACCTCCTTCATGTAGGACAGACCTGGGAATGTTTTGTCCACACCATGCCCACCAGAACCTGATGATGCCATCCAAACCTGGAAGTCTGACAAGAAGGATTCTTCACGCTTGTCCACATCCACTCTCAGGCCCACCTGAAACTGAGGGATAAGAGAAGACTAACACACTTTGAGATTTGCACACACTAATAGGATCTGGGTCTAGAGCATATCTGGAGGTTTGCATGAGTGGGTGTGGTCATCTAGAACAAAGATGCAGTATAGACAAGCCCCTCCCAAAATTTAGGCACTTCTTCTGGTTTCTGGATTCCACCATGGCTTAAGTGGAAGGTAGGTGTCTAGCAACTTGGAACAGAGCAGTTCTGCACGTGCAGAAAAGTTGAATCTTGGGTGCTTAGAAAGTGTTGAGGTTAAAAGTTAGATGTCTAGCCAATTGAGTTGCTTCTGGGCTAAGGCAGCCACCGAGGATTTTTAGATTGCATTTTGGATTTGGGCACTGTGACAGGATGTACCCTAGGGATGCCATCACACCCCCTTGATGGCTGCCTTTGACCTGACCAGCCTTTTCTCCCACCTCTCAAGGTCTTCCCCTGAGATCTCACCTGCCATGCCTTGATGTTGAAAATGAAGAGAGGAGGCTGCCCTTAGAAGACAGTGAGCTCTTGGTGCTCTTTCTAGTCTTCTTTTTCTACTCCAAGCAACTTCATAGTTGGTTTTCATTACTGGTGTCATGCTGCTTTTGGTAGCAGTTAATGATAGTGTATTTAATGAGGTTTCCTTGGCTGCAAATGTAAGATGAGTTTCTTTTTCCCCATGCTGATTAGGGAGGGGGAAAACCTTGTTTTATGTTTGAGTAAATATGGTATTATTGAGGCCCACATTCCTAAATACCAAACTCTCCATGAACTCTAACAGAGATACCAGAAGTTGATTTCAACTTGAGGTTAAATCAAGCTACTGATTGACTCTGATATCCACTCAGAAAACTGTCTGTAAACATTAATCTCCTATTTGAAAGCATAGATATGCTCCAGAATAGTGGGGATCCAAAAATTTTCCAATTAAAATTCTGATACCTAATTAGTCTATTTGAGATTTGCTTTTATTTGGATAGCAGACACTTAGAAAGCAATTTCCCCAACTTGGAAGGTTGATATGGAGGTGCAATTTTATATAGAATTCATTTCCAATTTAGAATTAGATCTTGCTGCTAAGTGGGTGCATCTACACGTATGTTTTACTGCGGGGTTGACTAATTGGCTCCTCAGTAAACCATCATCCTCTACATGTGCACCCATATTAGGCCAAAGTGAACTAATTAATTCTGCAGCAGGTTAGTACTGTCCAGGACAAGTACTATCCTATGGTGGTGTCATTTAGTGCACCAAAACACAGATGTAGATGGTGACTGGGGCTGGTTGGGGCATGAGGGTGCTACAGTGCAGAGGCTGCATGCTGGCTCACTGTAGTGCCCTCATGACCCAGCTAGCCCCTCCACCTCCTGATACCTAATGCTGCCACCCGGAGCCTGGGGCTGACCCCCCAAGTCCCCTGCCAGCCTGGGGCTACTCTGCCTTGACTCAAACAGCTGTAGTCCCAGGTGCGTGTGAAGATGCTGTGCCCAGGAGCAGCTGATTCCAGCGCAAACTGCACTGGAGTTTATTGCTACATGCTAATTGCACATGTATATGCATTCACTGCTACTGTGTATATGCATTCACTGCTACTGACAATAATATCTTAGGCTCAAAATAAGTAGACTGAATACTTATGATGCAAATTCCAATGAGTTGTAAATATCCCTTTGACTTTACCCATCTGTTTTTACTTGCTGGTAGTTTATTTTCATGGGAATAAAAGGATGATAATTATTCGCACACCTAGGCACGAAAATTTAATTGTTTCCCCAAATGGTTCTGATTTTATAAAGTTTTCTGATAGATATAGCACTCAAAGGCAAATCTCACAGGCTTTAAATTGCCTGAGTACATTGGGCAGATTCTATTCCACCTAGTAAGACAAGTCCACTGACTTAGGTGCTTAAATGCAGTTTTGTTCCATTTTGCTTCAGTTCCTGAAAAACAGATAATGCAAAAAGCAGGGAGTTCTCCTCCTCTTCCTCCTCTTCCTTCTAGATTATTTTTTGGGATTCAGTCAGATTGTGTGTTAGAAATGGAGATGCACCAGTGGATTTTCAAGAAATTGAACATGGTGAAATAGAAAAGCATTTGGGTACCTAAATCCAATTAGATGCCCAATAGGTATAATCTGGAATCTGGCTCTTTTTGAGCATGCCTATTAGGAAATAAAATTCTATGAAATTTTCTGTTACTGTTTCTTTCCTCATCAATGTGATGAGAGAAAATCCATGGAATCTGTTCTTTGCTGAAAACTTTTGTTAAATCCCAGAAGAAGCAGGTGCTAAAATGCTGGCTGAGACAGAGTTCTATTTTCTGTATGAATAATGCAGTTACATTGAATCACTCTTTCCTTTACGGAAATATTTCTAGTTTGTGACCCAAAGAGAATGTCCCTGGACTTGAGTGCATTCAGGAGTCCAATTCTATAGGATAGTTGTTTGTAGCTGTGTTGGTCTAAGGACATAGGCAGACAAGGCTCTTTGGGTAAATGTGATATCTTTTATTAGACCAGAAGACTTTCCCTATGCCTGAAGAAGGAAGGGTGTTTGAGCCCAAAAGCTTGTAAAGAACATTTTTTTTCAACTATTTATTTGGTTTAATAAAAGAATGTACACATGTACCCAAAGAAACTTGCCTGCTTCAGAATTCCCGTTCTGTTTATCTGTGGTCTCTCTCTTTATTCTTCCAAAGGATATTGTGTCTTAGAGTTGTTGCTCTGGGGAAAACCTTGAATTAGGAACAAGTTATATGCCACAAATTACATGTAAGCTTTTTTTTGGTTAGGGCCCAGCTTTCCCTATCTCAGGGTGCATCTACACGAGATGCTTTACTGTGCAGTAGAGCAGTTTACTGTGCAGTAAGCATATGTGTGTACACGTGCACAAGCTTATGACACAGTAAACTAATCATGAGTAAATTTGCTACCTGCAAATGGAAGTAACAAATTTACTTGAGATTAGCTACTGTGCAATAGTGCTTATGTAGACACCTGACCAGGAGAAAATCTGCATCTGGTCACCCAGCCAGCAAGGGACAGGAGATTGTTCCCTGGCCCTGGGAGCTGCCTGCTGCTGGGGTGGGCTCCGCCACCAGAGCCCGCATAAAGGGCCTGGTTTTGTGGGCCTGGCTGGACTGATGAATGTGATTGGTCACACTGTGCCCACAAGGCCTGGACCTTTATGCGGCACTGCCATGCCAATCAGTCATGTCCTCACACCCACATCCTGCCTGACAGGGCCTCATAAATGTGGGCACTGGAGTGTCTGGCATGCTCAAACTGGTGCAGCACCTCCACCTCACCCCAGAGAACTGTGAAGTTGCCCGTCTCCTCCTGGCTCCAGTTGAGATTCTGAGTGGAGGGCATGTGTGTGTGTGCATGTGGTCCTCGGCCTGGACACAGAGAGCAACACCATGCTGGGTCCTGCACCAGCAATCTGGGCCCCTTGCAGCTGTCCCAATGTTGCTGGCCCTGGGCAGCTGCCAGCAGTGCCTAGCACAGGGGCACACTATAAAATTGGAAGCAGTGTGGCAGAGGCTATGCCCCACCGCACCTGCAGGCACGGGGCAGGCTGCTGGGGGTGAGCTGCATGCAGATGGTGCTGGCTCTGCTGCCGATAGCATATTTGCTATCACCTGCAGGTGGCTCTGGAGGACTGACAGGGCTGGCCAGGGGATGCAGCAGCCTTCAGCACTCAGGTGGCACTGATGGCACTGCCCTGGCAGCCCTGCAGTAGTGCAGTGCCAAGCAGCAGTGCTGGAGTGCTCACAGGGAGGCACAGCAGAGCTGTGGCCTGCTCAGGGGGACACACAGGGCCTGCAGTGCCCTCAGGCTGCCTGCCTTGTATGCCCCAGGGCACAAAATATCTGCAGGCTTTTCAGCAGACAGGGGCTGCAATAGAGGCAACCCAGACTTGGAGCAGGAGAAGCTCTTAGCCTGCAACTCTGGGGCTGGCCTCAGGCTAGCCCCCTAGTGGTTGTCCAGACCCAGGAGCAAATTTGTTCCCAGATCATGCCTACACATGCATTACTGTGCATTAACTAATCACTATTAAATTGCAGGTAGCAAATTTAATTGTGATTAAGGGTTTTAACTGCACAGTAAACTAGGCTACTGCACAGTAATGCATCTCTTGTAGACACACCCTCTGATACAGAAGCACAACCCTCCTTTTAAGCAATCTCCTTTATTCTTCTGTACAGGAAGGCATCATAATAATTTGGGTCAAGACTCTTTGGGAAAGGAATAAAAAGAATTAGCAGTGAGAATGGCCTAAATAAATAACAGTGAACAAGCATGTCATCATAACTCCATAATTTAATTAAACACCATTTTAGTATACTGTTTACTTTTCTAATTTATGGTATGACTGAATCTGAAGCAGAGAAAGATTAGTCTAAAATGCTCTAATTTATTTTGAAGGGAAAAAATAACACTCCAGTGGGCTAATTTTATGATGGCTCAAAAGCAGTAAGTTAAAGAAAACAAGGCATTTTTTATTATTCTAAGATTTTACCACTTAAATATATATAAATCTTTTACTGAAATGAAGGAGCAAGTAAAAATCAGTATGCTGGAACATGCTAAAAGATTTAAATCAAGCAAAATAATTTAATGTTTTCCTACCTTGCATGAATCTTAACTTTAATTTCATTTGTCACAACCCTTTAAGAAAGAAGCATTAATGGAAGCATTAAGGAAGGAAAGAAAACATGTTCTTTAACCTTCAGCTAATATATAAACAAGATGCCTTTCCCATAGTTTTGGACAACGTGACACAAGGGCTACCTAGTGGAGTACCTAAACAAAACACTGCAAGTAAATAACTTTAATTGCAGAAAATAAGTTAGATTGTTAAAGCCTTCTCGTGGTTAATGATTGTAATGTAAAATGTTCTTTTAAAGCCATTTTACACAGTTCTAATGTTGAGGTTTTAGTCATCAGAGTACATGAAATGGCAGAGCAGCTATGAGTGGCATTTTACAAATGTATGTCTTGGGTGACCTGTCTTTTCCTCTGCCAACAAAATATCAGCAGTCTTGAAGGTTGATCTTCCTTCTTGCAGCCCATTTACAAGGGTCCTGGAAATTGCCTGAGGGGATAAAAGGTAAAATTGGCATGCGCTTTTATTATCCAGTACATGAAGTTTAATTTCCTGAGAGGAAACAGATTCAGGGCACAGAATCAGAAAGATAATGGGAGTGCATTTTGGTATTGATTTTGGACTAAGCATCCTGTGGAAAGAGAAGCTCCTCCAGGGACAACTCTACCTGAAGTCCAGAGGGTAGAGGCTTAAGCAGTCTAGTTGAAGCTGACTTGCTTGGCAGGACATGTCTGTTCTATAAACCAAAAGTGCCCGTTTCCATTGGGATAGTTTCTTGTCAACCACATTTAACTCCACCTCCCTCCACACATCTTGTTACATAAGAACTGACTGTCCATCATCATTCTTACCTGGCACAAGGCAGAGTAGATTTGCACCTTGTAGACTACCTGGGTGTATCTACACAAGATGTTTTACTGTGCATTAATCTCCCGGAAAGAGCGGGTGAGGAGCGTCCATGGCACGCTGGCCAAAGGCTCCCAGGACAGCATCCCCTGCCAGTCTGAGCCTGCCTGCCTCCCTGTGCCCCCTGCTAGCCTGAGCCTGCCCCTAGAGCCCCCTACAAGCCTGAGGCTTCCCCTAAAGCACCTGGCCAGCCCAAGCCTGCCTGCCAGCCTAGGGCTGCCCTGCCATATTTCCTGTCAGCCTGGAACTGGCACACACAAAGCTGCAGCAGGAACCTGCAGTTCCCCCTGGCTGATGCAGGGGGGCAGAGCAGGGCAGGAGTAGCCCTGGACCTGACTGCACCTGTTGGGTGCAAATCTGAGCCCAGTATAGGTGCACATGTAGATGCATTCACAAGCACAATTTAACGCACCTAAATTTTCTGCACAGAGAATTCAGGCACATTATTTGCATGTGTAGATACACCCACTAGGAGATATATAAGCTTTCATAATCAGTGAGTTCATCAGTTGCTGCAAAGAGACTGCAGGAAACAGAGCTTCTAAATAGAAAGCAATGATCAGAATACAAAGAGTAGGGAAGGGGGAGGAAGCTGTTGGGAGAAGCAAGGTGGGTAGGATGCAGAAAAACAAAACAGTTAACGTGCTGAGGGATATAGTGGTTATAAAAGCTAATTGAGGTAATGGGATAAGAATCCATAGTCTATACTTAACATAATCCAGTCTGTGAGTTATATGTTGTTTTGCAATTTCCTTTTCAAGGTGCTTTTTAAAGTTTTGTTGTTTAAGAACAGCTACCCTGAGGTCAATGATGGAATGTCAAGGGAGGTTCAAATGTTCTGCCACAGTCTTGTTTGTCTTTCTAAACTGAAGTCAAATCAGTGTTCATTCATTCTTTCATATAGCGATTGCCCCTTCAGATTGCCCCTTCAGTCCAATGTAGAAAGCAGAGGGGCACAGTAAGCCGGGGATAGCCTATTTGATGTTGGTAGAGGTTCGGGTGAGGGAACCTCAGAAGTTATATCCTATGTTCTTTGGTCCAGTGATGATGTGGTCTATACTGATGAGGGGGCCTATTTGGCATCTGAGTCCAGAGCAAGGTTTGGCACCATGGTGAGAATAGGGATTAGATATTCTGTCAGGTAGTCTCACTACCTGGGTGCCCACCCTCTGTTCCTGCCATCCATGCATGCCCCCTAGGGCCTTCTCAAGTACCCCTGGGGTATGCGTACCCCCGGTTGGCAACCCCTGCTATATAGAATAAATTTATTACAAATTGTTGTTGCTCTCAACACTCTGCTGTATGTGGTTTTGCTAATCCAAAGTATTTATTTGAAACAACTGACTCCAGCTGCTTTCTTTACACATGGAACAGATGTACATGAATTAAATAACCCTACAATTCCCTCCTACTTGCCATATATTAATGGGTTATGAAACCTGCAACCAGGACATTTGGTTTAATATCAACTGCTTATGCTCTGCTTTGACTATAATTTGTCTATCATCAGCATTCTGAGTGTGTGAAAGTTGTTCTGGAACTGAAATCTAATTTAAAAAGGAAATGACTGAAAAACAAATGATCTTCATGGGTACTTTGCCACCCTGTCATTACTTGTTGGTCTTCAAAACTATTTGTACTGTGTTAATTTGAGTCACCAAGCAAATAATTCTCTCTATTCATTAAATTATCAGAGCATAAAGTGCTCTGATTGGTTCTAAAGAAATATGTTAATTTGAAGTATGAATTATAGCAGCCATAATTGTTCAACTATCGCAGAGTAATTAAGAGCTTAAGCCTAGATATTCTTGTCTAGAGTGAACACTGTTCTTCAGTGCAAGCATCACTTATGGGGCACTTTTACGTGTACTCTGGGGTGTCGGCAGGGAGGGAGGGAGGGAGGAGGTGGAGAACGGCACTTTCATAAGGGTGGTACCAAGATCCGTTCTAATTAAAGTGCTGCAACATCTCGTCCCATGCTTCAAAATGGAAATGGGGGTGCTTGAACTAAAGCTTGTCAAATGAACTTTAGTTCAAGCAGCTCCACTGGCATTCTGAAGCATGGGGGTGATGCTGATACACAAGACGCAGAGGCTGGCTTGAGTGCGGTAATTACCACGCTCCAGGAGACTTGATTAATTGAGTCTGCTCCAACGCACTGTATTTACAGTGCGTTGGAGCAGCCTCCATGCCTGTGTACAGGCACCCTTCAAGGAGGAGCAATAACAGCAGAATTTCAGACTTGAATAGAACTATTCAGTGAAAAACCTAGCAACAGCACCTAAAAGAATAACTTATTAATGACAATGTACTTAGTAAAACATCAACATTTCTATCTGATTATTACGACTTTACAAGAATTATTAGAATAATGGGAGCTTCTTAGTTTATGGTTTCATAATGCAAATCAAAGATGAGATTTGGTTGCAACAGAAAGCATTATGACTCTGAACTGCATACACAAATTTAAATGTGGCAGTCCCATTAAAGCCAGCATGACCACTCACATGCATAAGCTATGTGTGAAATATTTGTGGAACCAGGGGCTGAATCCATACAACTTAGAAAACAGTCTCTTGAGTCTTACAAGAGACAAGAATACAATGGAAAGATACTTAGACTCTGGCATTTTGGTGGATGCTTCTTGGAATTAGTCCTCATGGTTAGATTCATGGTTAAGTAACTTGTAGGAATTCTGCCCATAGCAAATTTAGAGGGAATTAAAAAGAAATAATCAGTTCATTTTTTCCACATTATAAGATTATTTCTTCAATATTGTGTGTCTTCTGTTTGTCTTTTGAAATTGTTCTCTATGAGATAAAAGATAGTCACTAACTATATAAATATCAATGAACTATAATTCTGAATATTGTAATTGAGTTCCTTAGTTTTCCTAACCTGTGTTCTTAAAAAAATATGTATATAAAAATCCCTTTCTAGAACAGTCCTCCCCCCCGCCAACATATGCAGGTTATCCATTTATATATCATAGTCAGTACCAGGTGTCTGACCACCTGTCTCAGCATTACTTCACCAGTGTATCAAATTGCAGCAATATTTCCAACATGCATCTTGTGCTCATGTTGTAAATTGGTTTGGACACAAGAATCAAACACCATTTATCTGAGTTATGAACTATCCTGTGTGCTACCAAGTTCAATACTCAATCTCCTTGCCCCTATATTACTGATAAGCCATCTCTCTGTCTTATATCCCATTAAGTGCAAGTGTTGGAGAGGCCAACTAGGGTCCTTGCTCTTCTTGACCTCCTGCTCACAAACAGGGAAGATTTGGTGGGGAGTGTAGTAGTGGATGACAACTTGGGCAGCAGCAACTTTGAGATGATTGAGTTCAGGATTCTGAGGAAAGGAAAGAAGAAGAGCAGTGGAGGAAGGACCTTGTACTTCAGAAAAGCAGCCTTTGACTCACTCACGGAACTAATGGGTAGGATCCTCTGGGAGGCCAGTCTGAGGAGGAAAGGAGTCCAAGAGAGCCGGTTGTATTTTAAAGAAACTTTACTGAGGGCACAGGAATGAACCATACCAATTCACAGGAAGACTAGCAAGCACAGCAGAAGACCAGCTTGGCATATCAGAGAACTCTTCAGTGAACTAAAACACAAAAAGGAAGCTTACAAAAAGTGGAAACTTGGAAAAACAACTAGGGAGAAGTATAAGATTATTGCTTGGGTATGCAGGGATGAATGCAAGAAGGCCAAAGTACAATTAGAGTTGCAGCTAGCAAGGGATGTGAAGGGTAAAAAGAAGGGTTTCTTCAAGTACATAAGCAGAAGGGGAAGATCAGGCAAAGTGTGGGTCCCTTACTGAATGAGGGAGGCAACCTAGTGACAGAGGATGCAGAAATGGCTGAAATAATGCCTTTTTCACTTCAGTCTTCACAGGCAAGGTCATTTCCCAGACTACTGCACCTGGCAGCATAATTTGTGAAGGAGGTCAGAAGCCCTCAGTGGTGAAAGAACAGGTTAGGGGATATGTAGAAAAGCAGGATGTGTGCTAGTCCATGGGGTTGGACATGATGCACTTGAGGGTGCTGAGGGAGTTGGCTGATGGGATTGCAGAGTCACTGACCATCATCTTTGAAAACTCATTGTGGTTGGGAGAGGTCCCAGAAAATTGGAAAAGGACAAATATAGTGCCCATCTTTAAAGAAGAGAAGAAGGAGGATCCACAGAACTACAGACTGGTCAGCTTCATCTCAGTCCCTGGAAAAATCATGAAGCAGGTTCTCAAGGAATCCATTTCTAAGCAATTGGAGGATAAGAAGGTGATTAGGAATAGTCAGCATAGATTCATCAAGTGCGAGTCATGCATGAACAACCTGATTGCCTCTTATGTTAAGATGACTGGTTCTGTGGATTCAAGAAGAGCAAAGTATGTGATATACCTTGACTTTAGCAAGGCTTTTGACACAACCTCACACAGCATTCTTGCAAGCAACCTGAGGAAGTATGGATTGTATGAACGGACTGTAGGGTGGATAGAAAATCAAGTTCAATGGGTAGTAGTCAATGGCTTGATGTTTAGTTGGCAGCTTGTATCAAATGGAGTGCTCCGGGGGTCTGTCCTGGGACCATTTTTTTCTCAATATTTTCATCAACAACCTGGAAGATGGGATGAAGTGCACCCTCAATAAATTTGCAAATGACACCAAGCTGGGGAGAGTAGTAGATATACTAGAGGTTAGAGATAGGATTCATAGAGACCTTGACAAATTGGAGGATTGGACCAAAAGAAATATCATGAAGTTCAATAAAGACAGATGCAAATTCTTGCACTTAGGATAGAACAATCCCATGTGCTGGTACAGCCCGGGGGCTGACTGGCTACTTGGACGTTACAGTGGACAAGAAGCTGAATATGAGCTAACAGTGTGTCCTTGTTGTGAAGAAAGCTAATGGCATACAAGGCTGCATTAGGGGTGTGTGAAACAGGCCGTATTCGATTGGATTTGGCCTGATTTGGGGGACAGCGATGATTCGCTGATTCAGATCAGTGTCCTGATTCGGTTCGGCTGAATCCAAATCTGAAGGTTGGATTCTGATTCAGAGAATCAGTGATTTGGCCATAGCCACAGCTTTATATGGTTTTTCTACATACTTCGAAGTACTAGGTGTGGCTTGTGAATGCTGAGATGGTGGGGCAGACGGAGCGTCCCACAGGAGTTCAGGGAGGCTCCCCACATGCTCAGTGGTGCATCCCCCCTCACATCTCCTCAGCTCAGCAATTGGCCCCGGGGGGCCCTGGCGGCCCAGGAGGCACCAGTCACTGAGCCAGGGCATGGGGGGAGGAGGGGGTCCCCCGCACACTCCATGGTGGCCCCAGAAGTGCTTCTAGTCCACTTCCTGATCTGCCACCGAGCACGTTGGGGACCCCTTTATGCTCCTGTAGGATGAGCCATCCACACCACCATCTCAGCACTCATGAACTGGCTAGTACTTTGAGGTATGTGGTAAAAACATATAAAGCTGTGTCTATGGCCGAATCATCGAATCTCTCTGAATCTCTCTGAATTGAATCGGAGACTTCCGATTTGATTTAGAGAGATTAATGGGTGTCCTGATTCAATTTGGTTTCAGAGATTCAGCCACCAAATAGGACTGAATTTCCTCGAAATCGAATCAGCAACTGAAGCTTCACACTGCCCTAATTAGTAGAAGCCTTGCCAGCAGATTGAGGGAAGTGATTATTCCCCTCTATTCAGCACTGGTGAGACCACATCTGGAGTACTGTGTCCAGTTTTGCAGCCCCCACTACAGGAAAGATATGGAAAAATTGGGGAGAGTCCATTGGAGGCCAACAAAAATAGTTAGGGGCACATGACTTAGGGGCACATGTCTTAGGAGAGGCTGAGGGATTTAAGCTTATTTATTCAGAAGAAGAGAAGACTGCGAAGAGATTTAATAGTAGCCTTCAACTACCTGAAGGGTGTTTACAAAGAGGATGGAGCCAGTCTGTGTTCTCAGTGGTGGCAGATGACAGAACAAGGATCAATGGTCTCAAGTTGCAGTAATGCAAGTTTAGGTTAGATATTAGGAAACATTTTCTCACTGGGAGGGTAGTGAAGTACTGGAATGGGTTACCTAGAGAGGTGGTGGAATCTCCATCCTTGGGGGTTTTTAAGAGCCAGCTAGACAAAGCCTTGGCTGGGATGATATAGCTGCGTACAGTCCTGCTTTGAACAGGAGGTTGGACTAGATTATCTCCTGAGGTCCCTTACAACCCTAAGTTTCCATGATTCTAAGTAATCTCATTGAAATGTTTTCATGAAAACCTCACATATTTTTACATTAACTTTTGTCATACCAGCTTTGTAAGGAGAGCTTTTTGCTAGAGAGATTTAGTAGGAAACTTCAGGCTGATCATTTGCAGGAATGGCAGATTTAGAACAAAGTCCACTAAGGGATTCAGGTGTCACACCACTTGATATTGTAGCATGTAACCTGCAGAGGCCTTGGTGTCTAATGAAGTCTGCATCTCCAAGTGACTCATCCGTGTGCTATATGGGAGAAGCCAGCATGCAAATAGCAAACAGAGATAATGCAAAGATCATGCTGGGAGATCATGGGGAGAAGCCAGCATGCTGAGAGAAAAGCCACTTGAACTAGCCAGCAGAAAATGCTGAGGACCTGTTCCTCACAGTAAGTTAGACATCTGACTCCACTCTGGAAAAGGGCATTTCTATTCACTCAGGAGTTACATCTGTGAGTCTCTTTCTCCTGTTAAGTGCTTATATCAGAGTAGTCCTTTCTGGCTCAAAATAGTACAAGCACTCATAATTAATAGTTCAACAGGGTGTGGAAGACACAGGTTAAAATCCCTGCTCCAAATCAGATAGAGGATGATGAATCTAAATCTGAGTCTTTTGCTTTTCATGTAAGTGCTCTAACTACTGGATTATGGAGAAGAAGGGGGCACTGTCATATTGCAATCACCAGGATTGTCTTCTTACAGCTGCCTTTTTTTAAAAGCATGTTAGGAGTGCTTATTAATGCCTAATCGATCATGTCCTGCAGGTGAGATAGGTGAGGATACTGCTGTGGATTAGACAAGGGCCCTGAAACAGCTCAGGCGTGCCAGGACTTGGGTAGTTGCATGCATACCCAGTAGTAAAAATGTAGATGCTGAAATGACTTCAGGCATCTTTCAGATAATGTGGCAGCAAAGACGCTATTTTGAGAATATCTGTGGCTCCTAAATGCTGGGCCTAGATGTTTGAATCGATAGGTACCCAAGACCCTTTGTATGCATCTACATGTACATTTAAGAGTGACTAAATTTAATGTTCATTAAGTGATTTTTGGTAGGTGTCCACATGGGCAGGGACTTGGAACTAAAGTTAATGTCAAGTCCCTGTGGCTCTGCTATGTGACCCTAGTGGCTGGGCAGACCTGGCACTAAAGTTAATGCCAGGTTGTGTCTACACATGTGTTAATGTGCTTTAACTAAATTGCCCCTAAATTTGATACCTGCATATTGTACCTAAATTTGATACCTGTATTTGCAGGTATAAAAGTTAAGTGTGATTAGCCTAATTTCACTCTTTTTAATGTGCATTAAGGGTGTGCACATGTAAACTCACGCCCATAATGTGCATTAAATTAGGTTAATGTGCATTAATGTGTTTTGTGTAGATGTACCCTTTGTGAATTTAGCTCTTAGTTGTTAGTAGAAGGAGTTGTTATTTGTCATGCAAACACTACTAAAACAGTGGCAGCATGGAAAGAAATGTGGAATAAAGCGATGTTAGGGCATCTGAAAATGCATGGTGCAGTAGAGAAGAACATTGGTAAGTCTGTACAAATTTCCTTAAAATATGAAATGCCTAATATTTATGAACATGCTTGTTTCTAAAATACAGGTGGGATTTATATATAATGTAGGTTAACTTTCACCCCCTGATATTTTGTATATTTAGATGCCTCCAAGTGGTTTTGTTGCCTTGTTTAATGCTCAATTATAATTCAATGGTGGCTCATGAAAAATTTAATTCATGACAGAAGACCAAATATAGGTTCCTCACTCTGGATTGTTTTGCACATGATTACCCACTGGCTGTCTTTTAACCTCTGTGGAACTGATGGTACTGTGATCAACACGAGTGAATGAATATATATATTATTGATATTCGTCAAACAGATGAGTTTCCCTTCTGGTGTTACATTGTCATGTTTTGCAGAGCTCTGAAAGTTGAAAATTTCTTATCTATCTTACAAAACCATTAGTCCTTACAAGATATTAAGTGTTTTTTGCCCTGTGATTTATGATGATTTGCTGTTAGCACAACTATATTTAAAAAGGCATTCCCATGTTCTGAAAACTGACTTTTTGGTAAAGGATTTGTAATAGTCTGCACTGAAAGCATCAAACTGTAAAGTGATTTTGTTTAGTCTGTATGACTGCAAGACTGCTTTATATTTTATGTATGACTTTTAGTCTTGACAAGTATAAAAATCAGCACAGAACTCTTGTGTGGTGCTGTAATAAGAAAATCTGGGCTCAATGCTAACTGTTTTGCATTTTTTAAGTTTCCCACAAGATTAAAAAAAATCCAAAACCTTTAATGTTTTCTGCAAGGAACATGAAAAATTCCAGTAGTTTTTTTCTCAGTATAAATGTTATGTATTTCATTTTTATATTTTTGTTATTTCATATAATTTAATTAGTGGTCATATCATGTCAAGTCATGTCATAATACTGCATAGTGTCATATCCTATACTGTAATCAATGACCTAATACAAACGTCGTGTCATATTGTGATAGAATATTGTGCTTAGACTATTAAGAGGAGTTTCTATGTAGGAGGGATTAAAACCACTTACATTATTGTTTTTTCTGTGCTAGGAGTTGGCAGTCATTTAGAACAGAAGGTCATTGATCTGCTCTTCCTCCGTGGGCAATTGCTACCCCCTGCAGTACTCCCCACCACAGTACCCAAGCCACTCGCTGTCACCTCTGCCACAAGTGCCATGTACTTGCATTCCTGTCCCCAGTGCCATGTACTTCCATTCCTGTCCCCAGTATGGAAGAGTAAATTCAGTGGTGATGATAGTGTATCCAATGGGGGGCTAGAGAGTAGCAGAGAAAACTGCAGGGGGAGGGGGTGTGTCACAGGGTATGAATGGCATGGCACAGGGTAGAAAAGGGGGCTGGATCTCCTGTTCTGCTGTGGGTTATATCCAATTACTTTATAGGTTGGATTTGGCTCACAGGCCATAGATTGATCACTCCTTTTCTATGCTGTAGAAAACTTGCTAGACTTCATTAAGAAGCACTTTGTACCAACAGTGCACCTAGGGACCAAATAGGAATAAACCAGCATCAGCATGGAAGCATCAGCATAGAGATTCTATAGGACTGTGGATGCTCTTGGCCTGTGGGTGACTGACTGGCTGGTTCAAGGAGAAAAATTGCAACATTCGTTTTAAAAAATTGTGAATAGCAAGATATTTGTTCTCTTTCTGACAGAATTGTTGTGATATTTTGCTGTTTGTACTATGACTTGGAGAGGAGTTAAGGTGAATGCCTAATTACAGCAGTTTTCCTAGAATGGTTTCATTATTGTTTGATTTCATCAGCATGGCAGCATCTTTGTTGAAATGCTTAATTCCGAACAGGTGATGAACCCAGAGGTGTAACTAGTAATTTTGGCACCATGGGTGGAGATGCTGGAGAGTGGGGAAGATGGTGGGTTTGTACACTGAGCACTGGAGAGTCTTACTGGGCCCTATTGTCTCAAAAACCCCGGTGGTTGCTGCAGCAATCTCCCTGTACCCTGACTGATTGCTGCATTGCAGGTTACCCACACTCTAGCTGCTACTATCATGGTACCAGCTCTTTGAGGGCTCCTCTCATCACCCCTATTTATACTACTAAATGAACCTCAGGGTTACTAATAGAGACAAGATACACCATGTTAATAGTTTTTCAGCTCTGCAGCAGATGGGAGCATCTAGGACTGTACAAATCAGGCTAAATGATGGAACAATTAAATGCCACTAGATGAAACAATGAAGCTACCAGCACTGACCAAGATGGCAAATTTTAACAGAAGCAGAAGTTAAGCTATGTGGGTTCCTCAAGGAACTGACTACAAATGTAGGAACTACGCTATCGATTGATTGCAGTTGTATTTTAGAGGCACAATGGCATAAGAAAGCCAGAGTAGCAAAATCGTCTTGAGAAGGTTGAGCAAAAAAATAATTTTGGGAGGCACAAAGGTTGCTAGAATGGCAGTTTTAGAAACCGTGAACAAATGCAGACTGCCTGCTGCTGTCTGTACCTATCGTGTTCAGAGAAACGGAACTTCATGTACTTTTTTTTAAATAAACAAGAGTGCATGAAAGAAATACCCATCTTGTATTATCAGTTTCTCTTCTTAATAAAAACCACCAAGAAAGGCTCTTGATATTGGCCAACTGATTGGGTTTAGGTGCAACATGAGTAAAGCTAAAAAATCAAAAGCTTGGCCTATCTTTCTGTATATTATACCAAAACAAACAGGTATCAAGTAAAATATTAATAGTCAGAAAAGCCCAAACTGAAAAGCCAAGCTCATGCTCTGAATCCTACAAGGACAATAATGGATGCACGGAAAAGCAAGGATTTCTTCCTGAATATTCATATTCTGAATGTCACTGCTTTGGGGGTTTTAAGCCTAACTTTAAATGTGACTTAAATGCTAACAGAGCATTTATAATTTTTATATTAAAAAAGATCTTATGATACACATCAGAATTAGTGATTATAGTTATGCTGCCTTGGACTGTACCCAACAGGTACAGCACAGTCCTTAAAAACCTCATTACTCTTCAACTTGCTACCCCAAAATGTGCTTACATCTAAAATATCAAAATCTTTGCATCTGTTGACAAAACCTATTTTAATCACAAATGCATAGAATTTGCATGTGTTCCATTTTACATTAAAACCAGGATACTCAACCTACAGTCTGTAGGCCAAACATGGCCCACAGAGCCATTGCATCCGTCTCACAGGGCTCTCCATGGTTCTGGAAATTTGTTGGTGGAGCAGTGGCTATTAATATAGATATCTTTCCCTCTGCCAAATTCCCAAGTCAAATGCAGCCAGCTGGAGCTGGGCTGTGCCCTGTTTCCTCATGGGACCAGGTCATACTCTCTCCCCTGGCTTCTGGATTGGAGCCAGGTCACAACTCCTTATCTCCTGTGGGGCCAGGTTGAGGCCATGCTCCCTTCCTCTTCATGCGGCAGGGTTGAGGCCTGGCCACACTTCCTGCCCCCCATGGGGCGAGGTCATACTTTCTTCCCCTTTTCAGTGCCAGGTTGGGGCCTGGCCATGTCCTTTTCCCACATGGGGTTGGGTCAAATGCCTTTCCCCTGTGGGGCCAAATTAAGACTGGCCATGGGTAACTGGTGCCACTTTAGTCAGAGGGGCACGCACACCCCCCCCCCCCCCCCAGAGACCAATCAGTGACTGGGGGGATCCCCCTGCAGCCAATTTTGCTGACCAGGGGAGGTCCCCCCACAGCCAATCTCACCGATTGCAAGGTGGATGATCACTGTGGCCACTCCCTGGCTGATGCTCACAAGGGGTACACCAGCGCTCCTGCCTAAGCAATGAGTGAAGTCGGTCAGGGGTTCACCGGTGCTCTCAGGGGGTGCACATGCAACCCTGTGTATGACCTATGTGTTGCTACTGGGACTGGCTGACCTGCTTGTGCCCTCTCCCCTGCCCCCATCCATGTGGCTAGAAATTGTCCACAGCATTGGCCCTGTGCACCAGATCAGGACCACTGACTGGACCTGGCCCATGGATGGACCAGGCACTGCCCATGTGGCCCACAGGGGAAAAAGACTGAGCATAACTGCACTAGAAGGAGTCATATTTTTCCTCCCCCTATCAATGAAACTTTCAAGGAAAAGATAGCTCCACATTTTAAGAAATAAAGGAAAAGATTTCTAAGGGAGGGCACAGCTTATCATTTAGCATGTATAAATATTTTCATTGAGATCTGGCTTACTACATTGTTTACAGAACAGTGTTTATGCATGTTTTAGGAAGTATTCAGAACAGGGGAATATCAGAAAAAAAATCATACTCCTATTTTGCACTCTTGTGGAAAGACTTACTATAAATTGTTATTCTATATTTCCTTCCTTTTTCTACTTTGTCTCTCAGCTAGCAAATAATTTGGCATTGTTCTTCCTATCTGTTCATTCCTAGACTAGGCTTTCAGTTGTCTACATGAGCTGGTGTAATGGACTGGGTCATAGAAAGACTGGCTTAGTGGTTAGTCCATTGAGAGAAGGCAGGAGACAGCAGTGTAGTCTAAAACTCAGACTGAGTCAGGGGTTGGGAGCCAGGTTAGTAGATGCAAGGGGGAAATACTGGGAAAGAGTTTGAAACACGGGCTGGATCAAGGTTGAGGTGGTTGAAACTGTCCTTGGATTTCATCTGGATCTAGGAACTGAGCCCAAAACTCAAGCAAGATCAGGTCTGGGAATCAGATGCTAAGTTATCATATCCAAGGGAAAATGCAGAGGTTGGAGTGCAAGAACAGAGTGAAGTAGGGTTATGAATCAGGAAAGCTGGAGAGCACAGAGGGTTTTTTTTATTATTACAAAAGTATTAAAATTCCATTAGTCTCTCACCTCTCTCCTTCCTTTTAACTTTGTTTCCATTTTCTTATCTTATTCTTTCACTCATTTCTTTGTAAGCATATTTTCTTAATAGCTATTTCCATTGTTATCCAGTGCCATCTTCTGTGGGTACCTCCATTTGCTGCCCCACTTAGCCTACCATATAACCCACATCCTCCCACAACAGTTCAAGTGGTCCTTCCTTGGAAGACTTAAGACCAATGTCAATATCCACATTTAAAAACATACAATCCTTTAACAACTTTTTTTATAAAAGACACTTGTTTTAAAATCCCTAAAGCACTCTTTATATCTTCATAGATTTCATAGACATTAGGGCTAGAAGGGACCTTGAAGATCATCAAGTCCATCCCCTTGCCCCAGAGGCAGGAAGTCAGCTAGGGGCAAAGGATCCCAGCAAGATAAGCATCCAAATGTTTTTTGAATGAGTCCAGAGTAGGTGCCTGCACCGCTTCTGGAGGAAGTCTATTCCAGGCCTTGGGGGCTCAGACATTAAAGAAGTTTTTCCTTATGTCCAGCCTAAAATGGTCTTGGAGGGGTTTATGACCATTTGTCCTTGTTATCCCTCGGGGTGCTCTGGTGAACAGATGTTCCCCCAGATCCTGATGCACACCCATTATGTACTTCAGGCTGGACATAAGGAAGAACTTCTTCACTGTCTGAGCCTCCAAGGCCTGGAACAGACTGCCGCCACAGATGGTGCAAGCACTTACTCTGGACATTTAGATGTTTATCTTGCTGGGATCCTTTGACCCCAGCTGAATTCCTGCCCCTGGGGCAGGGGGCTGGACTCGATGATCTTCCAAGGTCCCTTCCAGTCCTAATGTCTATGAAATATATGAAAAGTTACCTTTCCTTTTTTCCGACTCCCTACATATCTACACATCTTCTACGATGTGTAAAACTTGCCCTTTCTGTTAAGAGCAAGTTTGTTATTAAAACCTTTCCGCTCAATAAATTACTCAGTCCTTGTAGTCAAACCTCATAAAAACTCCAACTGCCCATCTTTCTATTTCTTCCATTTCTCTTCCTCTTCCAGATCTTCATAATCTCGACTAGTATAATATCTCAGTTCATACATTCCTAATTTAACACAGTCATCCACTTTGAAGGCAAGGCCCTTAAAAATCAGCAAGTTCCTTTATTTCCATAGGCTCATTTTAGAACATTCAAATCATCCTAAAGAGCCTGTGCTCCTGTACCTTTGGGATAAAACCAGATAAAATAATTTCCTGCAATGTTCCCAGCAAAGACATTGCTTTACAAATAAAACCCATCACTCTATCCCACACTTTCCTTGCAAAAATCACACTCCCAGAATACATGACTTATAGCAAAACCCCCATTTTTCTTTTTTAAAATTTTGAAATACATTCCCTCCCCTTCTAACCATTTCTGACTTTCTCTCTGCCCTCTCTATCCCTTATAAGTGATCACAAGTAGTACTAGGTAAGCTAAATTTTTGTATACTATTATTGTAATATGCCCCTTTACATATTGTAAATAGTGTTCTGTTATGTTTGTATTGATGTTTACTGTTATATTGTATAATATTGTATTCCTATCATTTTTGCATTGATTTTTATTGTTTCATATTAATACTGTATGGTTTAGGCCTGTGCTGTAAAGTAGTGTCAAGTTTCCATTTTGTGTGTCAAGCCTCCACCTTGTGTCCCCTGCCCCATACAATATGTTGCAACTATGACTCATACCTACCCCTCCTATGTAAATTGGTTTTCCTTGAATGCCTGAAACAAAAGAGTGAATGGATGAGTGAAACACAACGATATCAGGACCCCCTACTAAAGCACCACACCATCAAAACCAATGACCCAGCCATTGGAACCACCCTCCACATTCAAGAAACAAAAGATGAGGCAACCCACCATTGTGGCAAGGCTGCACATGCTCAGTATGAACATCTGGAGCCCTCTGGAACAGGGCTGACCTTTCCTGGACATGCCCTTCCCATAGGAGATCATAGGTAGTCTGCCCCATAAAAACGGGTAGTGAAGTGTGACTCCTTGAGATGCCATCATCACCTGGACCAGACCTGCTCCAGGTCACCCTCCCCTCTGGACAACACCTGAAGGAGAAAGACCCTGACTGGCCACTGAGGACCCCCTCCCAGCCTGGATAGATATCAACCCCACTCAAGTCCTTCAACCAAGGACTTGGACTCTGCTTCTCTTCCCTACCTGGACTCCAACCCTTCCACTGAGTCTTTTTCCTGCTACTATTGTGTGAGTGTGTGTGGGAGTGCTTGTGTGAGCATGTGTAGGAACCAATCTGTACAGTACAGTATTCATTTAATAAAACTGTTATTTGGATCCCTGAGTTGGGTTTTGCTTTACTATGGTTCCAGCCCTGCTCCAGTCTCTGTTCCTCGCCCCTCTAACTTCTGTCTCATTTCTCTCTCTCCTGCTTCTGGCTCACTGCCACCTTCAACACCTGTCCCGTGCTCCTGTGGTTCCAGCCATCCTGAGCTCCTCTCTGCCTGCAAACCCCTGGTTTTTTGCTATTGCTTCATTCCCACTCCCTTTTTCCCCAATCTCTGCCACTGCTATTGCCTCGTCCCCACTGCCTTTTCCCTGATCTCTGCCACTTGCTCTTTAGTTACCAAGCACCCCAAGCACTGGTACCACAGGGACCAACACACATACATGGTCAGCTAAGTCAGTGTTTAGCCTGTGTGTATATGTGTATGTATGTGTGTATTGTGTATGATTTCATGCAATTATCATTATGGTGTGTATGTGCTTGAATTTGTGACATGTGGCACATGTGCAGTTGTACACCACACCCTTCTAACAGTGTGATATTGAGATCCTGAGCATTGGTCTGACCCCACAGGGCAACAGACTAACTGTTTCTTCTGCTGCACACCTCTCTCTGATGCATCTGGGTATTTTCCCCAGTCCCCACCTATACTGCAGCCCACACATGGGCAATATTTTCCTTGCTAGCTCTTACACAAGATCAACATACAAAATTGGTGAGACTGGACACCCTTGTCTGACTCCCAATAATATTTTAAAAGCATTACTTATGTTTTCATTTCTAAATTTCCTGCTCTCTACCTGCTCATATATGAGTTGTATCCATTGGACCAGTCTCTCCAGGAAGCCCATTTCTCTTAATACTTTGAATAAAAACGTATAGGTTACCCTATCATATACCTTCTCTATGTCTAAAGTTAGAAGTGTTGCTCCCAGTTTTCTTTCTGTATAATACAGCATTTCATCACAAAAGGCTATCAGTGCATCTGTGGCATGTCTTCTCAGTACCGTACATGTTTGATCCTCATGAATAATGAGGCAATACTTCATGTATCCTTAGCATTAACATTTTTGTCAGTATCTTGTCATCAGTATTTAATAAGGTGATGGGCTGCCAGTTCTTGGGGGGCTCTTTATCTCCCTTTTTAACTATTAAAACCACAGCCTCAGCCATAATATCACCTACCACTAATCCTTTGTCTAAAATCTCTTTACAAACAGTCAATAGATCAGGTCTGATAATATCCCAAGATTTTATATAAAATTCAGTTGGGAGTCTGTTGCCTGGGGTCTTCCTTTTTTTCAAAGTCTTCAAGCCAACTTCCAGCTCCTTCAAAGATATTTCTTGCACCATTTCTTCTGCTTTTTCATCTCCAACTTTCTTTTCTAGTTCTTTTAAAAAGTCCTCCATCCTCTCTTCCTCTACATCTCTTAAATGGTACAAATCTTCATAAAATCAGCTTGCTGTCTCCAAGTTATCTTTTGTTTCTTCTTTTCTCACTCCCCCCTCTCCTATCACTGCCAACATTTCTCTTTTACTGCCCATTATCTGGCTGGAAATATAGGGGGACCATTCCTCATTCCTCTCCATCTATTCCTCCATCTCCTCTTGATTTGTTCCATCTCCTTTGCCTGTTTCCCTTCTTCTACTTTCTTCAGGAATCTTTTGAGTTTCCTCCTGTAGCTTTATATAGTCTCTTCACTTGTCCTCTACTCATTTTTTCCCTTCTTTTTCGAAAAATTCTTTGCTTCTTTTTTTACCATCCCCCACCATTCTTGGCTTGACTTAAAGTCTCCTTTAACCATCCTCCATTCTTTGTATCTCTGGTGGAACCTCCAGCAACATTCTTCCTCTAGTAATACAATAATGTTTGGTTTCCAGATTCCTCATCCTTCAGTAAGGTGGTTGACCAGTATTAAAACAGATCTTAACATAGAGTGGTTTGAAAAGAACATCTTTCTTTTTTTTTTCCACTTTAAATTCTCATGATAAAAAGACAAAGTCTGTTCTTGACTGATACATTCTCCCTGGATCCATTTTCATAAACACCTTATTTTCCCAAATATTGGTTAATACTTCCTCTTTTAAAATCCTTTTTATAAGTCTGTCTAACCCTCTGTCTTCTCCACATCCCATTCTATCCCCTTTGTCTAAAATGCAATTAAATTTCTAATGAAGATCTGAGGTCTTCTTCCTACAATACTGATCTTGAGGTTTGTTTTTTTAAAATCCCCTGCATCTTCATTTCTGCTGGGGTGTATATGTTAAAAAGACCTATTACTTCTGCTGGGGTGTATAGGTTAAAAAGACCTTTTTATATGTTAAAAAGACCTTCCACCTTAAATGTCAGATGCAGCAGTCTTCCACTTACCAACTCCTTCTTAATTATTTCTCTCCAAGGGTGCCTAATTAAGATTTTTCCAACTATTTGAGTTGATATAATAAAAGATATTGGATTTACCCAAAGGACCTTGTCTGCCTAATTAAGATTGCCACCCCTGCTGAGCAGATTTCTTTGGTCCCAGACCACACAGATGGGCCTTTTTCATTTATTTTCAAAATCCCTTTCACCCAGAATGCCACATTCTTGCAAGCACAGGATGTCTGTCTCTGTTTGTTTAAAAAGGTCTCCATGCTGTCCTACCTCTTCCTCATTAGCATTCTCCTTACATTAATCAATGCTACCATCAGTGTCATTAAAATATTTTATAATGTTGACATTCTTTTATGTTTCTTCTTCATTACTCAGGACAGGCAGCATCGACTCTTCTCTACTCTCATCCCTGTTTGTAAATACCAATTATTTTACCTCTTTAAAATCTAATAACTCCTCTACCACCCTCCTCTATTGTTGTTCTAAGGTCTCCTTGGCCCACTTGTGGCTCAACACCAATGATACTAATGGTGAGAAATTCAGTTTTTCTTTGGACATTCCTTCACAAATCTTTGCCTTTTTCATCTCTTTCTTGTTAGTTTTCTTCCTCTTCCCCCAGGCTACCTTGCCCCCTCCTTTCTCTTCCCCTTCTTTCACTGGGTCTTGTTCACTACGTTCTTCACTTGTTTCTTTCTCCTTTTCCTCCTCCTTGTCCTCCATCTATACTTTCCCCCTTCATATCCTCACTCTGGGAAGCCTCAGTTATTTTTTCTTCTGGTTCCACAGTTTCTTCTTTTTCACTCTCTTGAGGTGTCTTGGGGACAACGCCACATTCACTTTGCTTTCCCCTTTCTCTCCCTCTCTTTTTTGCTCTGAACTTCGCCTATCTGCTCCTTTCTTTTCTCAGTTTTTGTGGCTCTTACTGTATTTGCAAAGGACTTTAGACATGTTTTAAATATGTGTCCTTTCCCCCCACATTTAATGCCTTACAGTCTGCTGATACATAACTCCTCTCCTTGCATTTTAAACAGTTTCTATACAGCTCACTGCCAGGTGTCCCTCCTTACTGCACTTGCTGCATCTTGCAGGTTGCAGACCAAAATGGATGATAAACCTTTGGTGTGTTCCCAATGTTATTACTGATGGAACATGCTCTGCAGGACCTTGGCTTCCTACATTTCTTTTCAACACCACCTTCCTCAATAAATTCCACACCCAATACTTATTGCAAAACGTATTTACCCAGTATACTTTGTCAGTTTTGCCCTCCAACCAAATTTCTACATCAAGTGCTATAACTAAATATGAAAACATTATTATTCTATGGTGTTTCATCAGAATGAAACGTATAAATTGTAAGACTTGTTCATGCTTCCATTCAGGGGTGCCAAGATCCAATGATATCCTTCAGAAGTCTAAAATGTGAATGCCCAAGTACACCTGTTGGTAAAAATGATCCAGCTTGACCTTCAAAGCTCCAAGAAGTATATCCTCCATGAAGCCATATCTCAACATTTCTAGCCTCTTTCCTTCAGTCCCTTCCACCACCAAAGTCGCCTTAACCAGTAGAACCTTCCCTCCTTCATTTTCCTAGACTCCCTAATTCCTTCTGCTTTTGTCCACTCACTACTAACCAGCATCCACTGTCCCACCATCTTAATATTATCTAATTCTTTTGTCTCCCTTTCTCATTCTCCACCACTTGCCTTTCTCTGGACATCTACCATAGTCCCCTTACTCGCTGCCTATTCTTGTCCTTCTTTTGCTTTTGCTGATCTCTGCTGCTGTCTGCTTACTGTTTCCCATTTGTCACTCATTGCCACATCTTTGTTTACCACTGTAGTCTGTCTGCTGCTGCCTGGGTCAGTTGCCATGGTATCTGTCTAAAAAGAGTAGAGCTTTCATACCCTCTGCTCCTGTCACTACTGCCACTCTGTCGATCCCTCCTTTTCCCTTCAGCTTGGATCAACCTGCACTTGGTCTTCGCCAAAAGGCTGAGAAGTGAGGAAACAGAAAGGCTTACCAAAGCAAACTTTAATCAGAACTATTGGCTGCCCTGGAGACTGTTGCCACAGTTGACACTAAATGGACAAGTTGTTCCTCCAGGTTCAGGAGGCCCAGATAGAGGCCAGATGGAATCAGTAGTTGGGCTAGTAACCAGCATTACTGCACAGTAGTGTCCCATCATGGTTGCCTAGTGATGCTTACTGCACAGTAGCTCATTACTACTGCTCAGTACTAAAGAGCTACTGTGCAGTAAGCATCTCATGTAGACATGGCCACTAAGATTTGCAGTACAATTTTGAAGTTAAAAGGTTAGCAGTGCAGATAAAGTTTGTCACATATATGTAGTTATCTGTGCAACATTTCTTTCTCCTTTTTTCTTTTCTACATGAAACTGGGTGCATCTACACATGTACTTTACTGTGCAGTAGACTAATTTACTGCGTAGTAAAGCATCACTGCATACAAGTGTGCCACAATTAGGGCACAATAGACTAATTTATTCCAGCACAGGATAGTTCCATCAGACAGAGGAACTATCTGGCAGCAGAGTAAATTATGTGCTGAAATACAAATGTAGATGGTGACATCAGGATTAGTTTACTCTGGCTCAAATTGCACCAGAGTTTATTTAGTCACATTAATTGCATACATAGATGCACCCACTGTCATTTTTTTAATCTTACTTTATTAAAGAAAACCCAGTGTCATTTGTTTAATTTCTCTCTCAAGTTTAATAAAGTTAAAATAGATCTTCATCTCCCTAAAATGTATACGTGGAGGAGACATTTTCTTAGGATGTGAGATAATTTTACAAGAAATGAATTCACAGACTGCTAAAAGGAAACAGAATACATACAATTGGAGATTTCTTTTTATGAAATAAGGAATCTAATAGTATATTGGGATATCCAAAACTAACATATTAAAAATGGAATATAAAGCAAAACTCAGACTACAAATACAAACTTTATTTTTAGAAAGAAAACATAATTTCATCCTAAGGGAAATGTGTATAGGCTTAAATTTCTAACATGCTGTTAGCATTGCAAATTAAACTATATGAAAAATTCATTTATTACATAAGACATTTCCAAACTCAAGCCCATCTCTTTCACTGGTGATTTCTAAAAATAACACTTTTAGGAAAATATAATTAAAAATAAAAGCAGATATGCTTGGTGGATCTTATATGTGTAAAATACTATTCAAAACCAACAAGTAAAACATTCATGATGTATTTTGCTGGCACAGCATTGAATTTTTGCATACTATATATTTGAATAATTTTAAATAATATTTGCTTTCTTAATTTTTTAAAAAGCCTTTTGATATGTCATTTAAAAAATCTTATTAAGGATGTGATTTATCTACTAATTGAATGTAAACATGCTTCCAGCCTATGAGGGGTATAAATAATAATACTTATTTTTGACCATAGGCTGTTGGGTAACAGATGGTAAAGTCTTGTTCTATCTCTTAAGGTCTGTAAGAAGCACACAAAGACCAGGAGAAAGTTCCAGATAATGCCTGAACCAGCTCCATATGTGGACATGAAAGAAGCCTAGTAAGAGGGCAAGAGGTTGGGTACTGCCTGAAAGAAGCAATTTTGAGGGACTCTGAGCAAGAAAATTGTTTCCTATTGTTTAATCCCTCCTGTGAAATTGGGATTTTCTGTATTCTTACATGTATTCTTGCATCAAAGAAATATATACTTCCACTCATTAACAGCCTACAAGATATCAAATTATGGCTAGTTGCTCAGAATTACAGTGGTAACAGAATATTTCAAGAGGAAGTCACCTCTCCATAGCAGTGATTTGTAAACTTATATTTATATGTCATTTAGTAGGGTTTTTTCCCATGGGGGGTGGGTGACTGGAGCACCAGATCTGGGTGTTCATTTTTGAAGGGGCACAAAATTGGAGACTGCTCTCAATGCTGACCCACCTGCTGTCACTAGCCCAGCCAGTGCCACAGACACCCAGGGGCCAAACCTGCTTGTTATGCCTCTGGTTCTGTTATCACTTTTGAGGTATAGGATTTTGATTTAATTACAATATCTGTGCAATTGAATATTGAATATTTGGCAATATGAAATATTTGACAATGCTAAACATAATATGGATTTCCATACAATATGGAACGCCTGTCAGTGGAACACACGGAGTATTTCCTCACATTTTGTGGTGTTTAAATACAATGGATTATGTCCTATTTAGCTCTCACTCTAACAGGGTAGATGTAACAGGGGACTCAGACCCTGTTACTTGGGAGTAAGGGAAGGGAGGAGAGAGAACTGTGGCAAGGAGAAAGGAGGCTCCTGCCCCTTTAAGAAGACACAGCAGGCTCAGGTGGCTGCATGGGACCACAGCTGCAGGAGGGCAGGCTGGCCCTTGATTTACAGGGAAAACCCTATACAGGGCTAGGGAAGGCAGGGTACCAAAAAGGGGGTGTTGCTCCAAGAGTGGTGCTAATTAAAAGCTCCTGCATCCCTGCACTAAAAATGATGGTGGGGCTCCTTGAACTAAAGATCATCGAGTGAGCTTTAGTTTAAAGTACCCTGGCTGCCACCATTTTTCAGCATGGGGATGGTGATACATGTGACGCTGGAGGCTGCTGGAGTGCATTAATTTCCACTCTCCAGCAGACTTGATTAATCAAGTCTGGAATTACAGACCAGTTAGAGCAGGCTTCTTGCACTTGTATATTGGCCCTAAGAGCTGATGGCTTGAGTGAGGCAACAACCCAGAGCTGGGTAGGCTTTTAGTTGGAAATAGTGTTTGGTATTTATTTTGTAATTTAAACTGTATACTGAAGGACCAGATTGTAGCTATGGGAAAGATCTGGAGGCCCTGGAAGGGTGCCTGGCAGGGCACTCAGCATTAGGCAGCCTAGCCTGGGTCAATGAATTGAGGACTAAGGGCTGGCTCAAAGTGAGAGAGACAGGGGCCAGAGGCACAGAGACATAAGAGAATCAACAGGGCTGAGATCAAGGGAGCTGGGCAGAAATCAGCGGACCAGGGCTGGAAGCCTGCAGCCAGAGGAAAGGGAGGCTAAAGCCAAGAGGGCTGAATTTTCTACAAGGGGCAGAACGATGTTCAGAGTAATATCTGCAAGGCATGGCATGGCTGTAGGAGTGGAAAGAGGCAACAAATTTAGCCTGTAAAGCAAATAGGACACAAGGAACTGGTACAGTGATAGAAAGCGAGCACCTTAAGCACCAACCTCTGATGGCAGCCTCCCTTCATCAAGTTTTACAACAAAGATGTGGCAGGAAAGAAACCAAGGTGGGAACCTGGGAGGTGAGGGCAAAAGCCAGGCAGGACTGAAGCAACAACTGTGGGGCATTACAGCAACCCCTGGCACCTCAGCTACTACAGTAAGGTATAGTATAAGTAACCTTTTGATGACATGTTTTTCCTTTAAACTTCAGAAAAGAAGCGTCTTTAATTTGCAACTCCATACTAAATTCTGGAAAGAAGCAGAATCAGAAATAGGAAATAATTGCATGATTTTTTCTTTGGGTGTTTGTTCAGGAATGAGATGTCTTGCTTTGGATATGTCATCTCAGCTACTGGTCTTGTGGGGTTTTTTTTCTTCCTATGAGTATAACTGTCAGAGCTTGTTACAGTCTCATAACTGCTATATTTTCAGTGCATTTCCCACTGCGAGAATTTGTCCAAATGAAATAGATTTTTCTCTGTATATTTTCAGCTAGTCTTAATCATAGAAGGTTGTGCCTTGGCTACATTCCCCACTTCCTAGTAAGAAGGGTAGGGGCTCCCTGTTTACTATAATTTTATTACATTACCATAATTATATTAAAAAGAAAATAGTGTAAGAAGGTGTTCAAACCCTTATGAAAATTGAGGTATGTTGCATCCATTTCTCTTTTCATCCCCATCACTTTGCTGTAGAGTGGGTGCATCTACACATGCAAGTAATGAGAAGCAATAAACTCCAGAACAGTTTAAACTGGAAAACCTATTCCCAGGCACAACATCTACACATGCAACTGGGACAGCAGCTATTCGAGTTGGGGCCAAGCAGTTTATGCCAGGGCCGCTCCTGCTCTGCTCTGCGCCAAGCTCCGGGTGGTAGAGTCAGACAGTGTCAAGACTGGCTGGGGCACGAGGGTGCTGAAAGTGCAGAGCCCTATGGCTAGACAGTTGGTAGGAGTCTGGCTCCCTGCTGCCTAGGCTGACTGGGTACAATTTGTCTGTGGTCAGCATACATGTGCATTTATTTCATAGACAGATTTCATAGACATTAGGGCTGGAAGGGACCTCGGAAGATCATTGAATCCAGCACCCATTTAATTGCAGTTAATTAGTTTACTGGGGCCTAATATCATTGCACGTGTAGGTGGTGATGCTTTACTCTCAAGCTAATTAGTTTAGTTTACTCCACAGTAAAGCATACATATAGACATGGCCAGTGAAATCAAGTTGGTTAGGCCTAACTTGCTCTTTAAAAGTTCACATTGGCATTCAGCGGAAACTTATCATTTTTTCCATTTTTAAATGTGGGCACTATATTTGCCCCTTTCCAATGTTACAGACTTCACCTACCTTCACAAGCTCTCAAACATAATAGTAATTAGGTCTGCAATTATTATTTTAGCCATCCTTGAAGTTTAGCTTTCCTTGAATATTCAAAAATGAATCTCATCAGAACCTGATGATTTTGAAAATATCCAGCTTATCTAAATAATCTCCAACCAGTCATTTCCTTTCTCTAAGGCTGTGATTCCTGGACAGCCACTTTAATTAAACTGCTCCCCCCCACACCCCTGAGCATGTGTATAGGCAGTCTTAATGATTATCTACCCCCTTGTCTTTCCTGCTAACTGTTTTTATCCTCTGACAGCTGACCTGACTTTTTTGTGAAGACTGAAGTAAAAAGCATTAACCCTTCATCCTGTTCCATATCATTCAATATTAGCACCCCCCCAACTCATTGAGAAATCATCTTGCTTCTATCATACTTATAGAATATTGCTTTGTTGCCTTTTGCATACTTTTTTATTAGCTTTGTCTCAATTTATATTTCAGCTTTCTAACTTTCTTACAACATGCTCATACTATGCAGTTTTGCTGATCCTTAGTAATATGGTCATATTCCCACGTTTTGTAAGATTCTCTTTTAGTCAATGAAGAGATTATTACTTAGTCAAGCAGATCTCTTGGTGCAGTTCCTATGGGTCTACTGTATCAGGATAGCATGCTTCTGTGTCCTTAGACATTATCTTTCTATAGACAATAAACTGCCCTGGACCGCTTTCTCCTTAGGCTTGATTCCATGGCATTCTGCTTATCAGTTTTCTGAATTTTGTTCAAGTTTGCTTTTGTAAAGCCAAATTATTCTTATCTCACTGTTCTTATTTCTTGAAAAAAAAAATATTCAGAACTTTCTAGAATTTACAATCAAAAGCTTAAAGGGACATGTTTAGTTATTAAATGCATCCAACAAACATGCACTTCCACTCTATCCTCTCACCCCTGATATCTTTAATTATACCCATGAGTATAATTACATTTTCTTTTTTGGCAATAATAAACAAGAGGATGAAGTTTGTGCCCCAGGATGATTAGAAAATTGTTTATTTTTATGGATTAATCCTAACATACTCATTCTCTTTACGGTCTTGAAGAAATTATTTTAATAATAAATGCAATTTAAAAAAAAATGGTTCGGGAGGAACATAAAAGTTATTACAACTTTCAATGATCAAAGAAGCTCTTTAAAACATCCTTTCAATTTTTAGTTTATTAAGAATTACTTTCTGACATTTCTTTCCCTCGTATGTAGTAATAGAGTATCAAACATTCACCTCTAGGGCTTTTAT
The DNA here is from genome assembly GCF_030867095.1 of Alligator mississippiensis. Classification (NCBI taxonomy): domain Eukaryota; kingdom Metazoa; phylum Chordata; order Crocodylia; family Alligatoridae; genus Alligator; species Alligator mississippiensis. The sequence goes on along the minus strand of NC_081824.1, from coordinate 122,463,475 downwards.
TAATAAATCTATTTTTTTTTGACAATATATGTAGCTGAATCTGTGAGAACATGTTTTTTCTGCATGTGTCAACAACAATTTCAGAAACATATTGAAGAGGTACTGAACATGGTTTACTTTTATCTGCATTTGTAGCTAATCTGTACTCAATACTAGGATAGGAATAGCTGCTGCGAATAACACTAATAAAGAGTAAATCCTCAGTTGGACATGACAGGCACTTCTTTGAAGCCTGAATACCAGTCAGCTCAGTCACATTAAGTCAACTGCTAAATGTTTGGACTGTGCAATATTATTTAGTAGCCTCTGTCTAGTTCTATGTAGGCAAGAACTGTGATTTAGTGTTTTTGCTAATTTTAGATGGAAAAGACTAAATTGCCATATAAATGTAACAATCTTACCCAATAAGGGGCACTCTATGGATCAGATTTTTGGTTTACTTTCTGAAAATACATTAAGGGTGCATCTACACAAGATGCTAACTGCACAGTAGTTTAATAACATTGCTCAGTAGCGTGCTGAGCAAAACACATGCTAATACATTACTGCACAGTGTGTCTGTTGAACAAGCTTTAGTTAAAGCATCCCTGCTACCATTTTGAAGTGCATGCTTGCTGATACACATGACGTTGGAGGCTGCTGGAGTGTGGTAATTACCATACTCCAGCAGAGTTGATTTACTGAGTCTGCTCCAATGCCCTGTAATTACAGCTTCTTCAGCTGATCTTAGGCATTGTATGCCATCAGCCACCCTCCCTCCTCTTCAGTTTAGGGATCTGTTGTTGAAATATTCTTCTTTGCTTAGTCTTTCTTCCCTTTGTTTTAAAAGCTCTTTCTTTCATCTTCACCTGCCTTAGCATATAGGTTTCAATATTGCTTCTCCATTGTTCCTGCAAATATTGAACCTCTAAATATGTTACTCTCTGGGTGCATCTACACAAGTCGCTTTACTGTGAAGTAAGCATGTGTGTCTACACATACACATACTTACTTCTCAGTAAACTTTGCTAATCGTGAGTAAATTTGCTACCTGCAAATGCAAGTAGCAAATTTACTTGTGATTACTAATTGTGCAGTAGTGCTTGTGTAGACACCTGACCAGGAACAAATCTGCTCCCAGTCAGCCAGCCACCAGGGGACGGGAGATTGTTCCCTGTCCCCAGGAGCTGCCTCTTGCTAGGGCAGGCTCTGTTCCCATGCCCTGGCAGCAGGGAGCTCCAAGCCCCCACCCCTCCGAGAGATCAAGATCAGGGAGAGGTGTGGGTCTGGGAGATCCTTATCTACCAGCCTGAGCCCCATGATTACAGAGCTTAGCCTGGGAGATAAGGATCTCCCAGTATTGGCCCCATGGTCATGGAGCTGGCACTGGGAGCTTCCTCCTGGTGGGGGTGGGGTTGCTTGTTTCCCACCCAGCTCTGTACTCATGGAGCTAAGCAGGGAACAGGATCCTGTTCCGCACCCAGCTCTGTGCTCATGGAGCCAAATGGGAAACAAGCTCCCCAGGCTCTGCCTGAGTAGGGGATGGGGATGGGGGAATAGGAGGGGAATGGAAATGGTCTCAGTCAGGGGCAGGTCCCAGCCCTGTGCCCCAATTGGGTGATCAAGGCACAGGGCTTGGAAGAAGCTGCAGGGGTGGGACATTGCTCCCAGCCCCCTGCCCTGATCCAAGGATGGGGCAGCTAGCTCGCTGCTAGCTGCCCCACTGGCAGATTAGGGAAGGGGGCTGTAACCTGTCCCTCCCCTCCAGATCTTTCCAAGTTTCCTGCCCTCAATCAGGGAGCCAGGGCCAGGAGATCCCTGCTTCAGGGCAGGAGGATATTGTCCCTACCCTGGCAGCAGGCAGCCCCCTGGGGGCAGGGTGCAACGTCAGTTGTCTCTTGGCCTGGTCCTCCCTGCCAGCCCATGGGCTAGGACCCAGGGGGAGCCTAGAGTTCCCCTTGGTGGTGGCAGAGGCCCATTTCAGGGTCCCAGGAAGTGGGATCAGTTTGCTGCCATTTGCAGCAAATCTGCCTCCACTTCCCTGCATGTGGAGATGCCTGCCTGGGAGTGCTGACTCGCAAGTAGTTTACTTGCAAATAGTTCACAAGTAAATTGCTCCTAGATCTAATGTACATGTAGAGTAGATACACACTCTGAGTATTTTCAATGAGGCCTTTATCTCTGAACCATTTTTTTTTTGCTTTCATAACAGGTTCTGCCTCTTTGAAAGTCCTCATTATACACAGATCTATTTTTAATTGCATTTTTATTTTGGTCATTCATTTAAGAAAGGCGTGTGTTTGGAGACTTTATAATTTAATTCTCTCTTCACTTAGTTCTTTAACCCCATCATCAGATAGTCTCAATGTCTCTGTGAAACATCACAGCCTTTTGAGAGACACTTTAAACTGTTGAACTACAGTCCTCATTTCCAACAGTACTCAACTTTCATCAAGTGCCTTGAAAAACTTGTCTTTCTGTAGACTGTGATTTATAGCATACTGCTCAATTTGATGACATAATTTCCTTTCCAGGATAGACACATTTTCACTATCTCTGTTTTTCCTCCGTTCTACTAATTGCAGTAGGATTTTGGCACTGGAAATACTGCACATGCTCTCCATAAATTATCTTATTCCTCTCTTAGGGATTTGAGATTATGTCCCTCTCCAGGATCCGTGCTTCTTAGGGCAAATTTTTCACCCTTGCCTTCCTGCTTCTATAGCATACCGGCTCACAATATCTGCTTATTTACTCATAGAACATTTTATTTACCTTCAGTGTTTTCTTTTGGTTTTGAGAACTTCACCATGCCTCCCTTAATATGCTCTTCAAAGGTGCCTTGATCTCCTGCATCTCAACCAAATTGTTCTACTCCTCCTATTTCTCTGGTTCCAGCAAACATCTCTCATTGCACCAGTTGCTTTGTTGTGATTTGGGGTAAGAGCAAATATTCTTTGGATGTGCATGAAATTCTGCTCCAATACAAAGCACTTCATATTTGGAACATTTAAGGAGCACGCACATATTCAGGCTGAAGTGGTTTACAGTGCTTCCATTGGAGTGCTTTAAAATGGCCATGGGTCCATGCTGTTGGGGGAGGGGGCACTCTACAGCTGGGAGGCAGGAGGGCAGAGCTCCCAGTATGCCTTTTGGTCTTGATTCCGGATAATTTTTAAAACTTCTAAGTGCAGAGGAAAAAAAACATTGGTTTTCTGCCCCATCAGCTTCTGCTGGGTGCTTGCTGCCATTGTGGCCCTGGTCAGTATGTCCACTATTGTGAGGGCTTATCAGTCACAGAACTAGCACTGTCACCCTGGCGATAGGGACCTGGAATGCATGCCTACTGTCTCTTTGTCTTGAGTCCCTGGCCAAGCAGCAAAGGGAAGTGCTGTCCCTGTCCTGATTGAGGTAGAGTATCATGGTTTACCTGGGCATGCTTTGTGTCCTCTTCCAGCTTATGACAAAGCTCTGGAAAGGTGCCTTCTTGAGATGTGCTACCAGCACTGCACTTCTGACACCAACATGCCTGAGGATGATGACATACAGCAGGGTTGTCAAAGCTCCAGCCTGGGGAGCCTTATAATCCAGTCCCTGGTACTGCCCCTGGGTCTGAGTTGCATGCTCTTGGCCATGTGTTGTTACATGGCTCTTCAGAATGACAGATGCCCTTATACTGAAGGCATGCAGCATGGGTCCTGGATTGGCTGAAACAGGTGCCATTTGTGATGCAGTCCTGGATCTGGCATGGGGGATGGGTGTGTGTGTGGAGGGATTGTATCCATGGGCCTGATCCTGTTCATGGACTGCCCCTGCGCTGCTCATCCAGCCAAGGCCAGAGGATGGCATTGTCTAGGACCACTTGCAAATTATGCACTACTGCTTCTAGGACAGGAAAATAAGTATTGTCTCGGGTGTCACAGGGTACCCATTATTTTTTTTTTTGAGATATGCTACTTTATGGGCACTCTTCCCAGCTCTCACCCATCATGCCTTGGTGTTAGTTGTTATACAGAGTGCAGGAGGCTATCCTGGTCTTATTACAATGACCACCTGAATTGTGATCCTGGCCCTTTGGGCCAATTACATGGCTTCATACCTTTCCTACACCATATCTCATGCCTCACAGATGGCATCCTTACTGATATCATACCAGTTTCTGATGCAGCTCTTTTCTGGGCCTTCTGACCACCTCAGCCTCTCTCAACCCCACTCTGGAACCTCAGATCTCTCCGTCTCTCTGCACAGCCCCTTCCTGGGCTACCAAGCTCCTTGGTCTCCCTCCCAGCCCCTCTCTGGGCTGCCAGCTGCTTTCAGTCCCTCATTCTGGACGCTATTAGCTCTCCACTTTCCTGGCTGCTCTCCAGACCCTTGGACCTGTCTGGTCCTGCACTCTATTCCCAGCCCCTCCCTGGGCCACTAGAGCCTTCTGGTCCCACTATGATCATTAGGCATCACTGTATGCCTTGGGCCCCTCACTGGGCTTCACTATCCAGGCCTTCCCTCTTCATGGGGTAACCCACTCCCCCTCCATGGGGTAACCCACAAGACAGTGGGAGCTGAGGCTCTCCAGCACTCCATCCTTGCCTTTTGCTGAAGTGGCCCATGTGTGGCATTTCATGAAGGCTGCCCTGCCATAGGCAGACTCATCACACTAATCAGCCCCAGTAGGGTGCAGTTTCAGATCTTACCCAGGACCAGTCTTCAGGCCTTCAGGAACCACTGGGGCCCCAGAAACCTCCTCCATCCCCTTAGTTCCTACCCAAACCTCCAGATATTATTATCCTTATGGCAGACTTCCTGCTGGATAATGTTCCTTCACCAGCTCCCAAGACGTTACTGCCAGCCCTCTTTCAATCATGTGACTCCCTTGATCAGGTCTAGACTCACCTGCCAGCCCCCTGGGTTAGCTAATTCCACAATTAGCCCTGACACCTACCTTATGGTGGCTCAGCAGGCTGTCTCACCTCTTAAAGTGGCAAGCACACCAAGTGTCCTGCCACGCTGGGGATATAGTATAATAAGCAGCAGTGGAAAAAAGAATTAGGCTGAGTTGTACCTGGAGATCTATGCTTAACTGGCTCTGTTGCTTGAGCAGCAAGGTTTCAGCATGGTCATAAGCCCTGATCTTGGTTGGCCCTTTTTAAAGTATGGTTGGGGTATACAGAATAAATAACAACATGGAAGCATAGTGACTGTCCTTTGGGCTAGGGACAGAAGGTACACATAAACTGGTTTAAGTGATCAGAAACGGGTTTAAACCTGTAACACAACAGAAGCCTGGTGCACATAAACCAGATTCAAAATAGCTGAAACTGGTTTAAGATAAGCCTGGTTGTATGCAGTATCAGACTTACCTGATTTGGGTCAAACCGATTTATGAAACTTTTGTCCCAGACCCCTTCCTGGTTCAAGTTAAATCACAGTTCCCCAGCATCCCAGCATGATTTCCAACCCTGCACTGGGCTGTGATGTGCTGTCTGCTCCAGAGAACAGGACTGGCCTCACCCCTATGCTCCGTAGCTGGAGCAGTGAGGCCTGGCTGACAAGGAGACGGGGGGGGGGGCAAGCCCTGCTGGGGATACAGTCCAGTCTACGTGGGGGAGGAGGGGTGGAAAGACTGCCCACTAGGGCTGTGCAAAGCTTTGGTAGCTGATTCATTTCAGAGGAGATTTGGCCGAATTCAGGGACCGAACCTAATTTGACTTGAGAGACCAAGTAAAAGCTCCAAATCAATTCAAAGCATCCAAATTGATTCAGAAAAGATTCAGCTGATTTGTAGATTCAGCCATAGACTAAACAGGCAGCTGACAGCTTCCTCCAGCTGGTAAATCTATTGGGGTTGGGGGAGGGGGGAGGGAAGGGGCATGGGGGAGGGAGGGATTGGGGCTGGGACAAGCTACCCAGCTGGGATGTGGGGAGAGGGTGTTACTCGAGGAGGGGGCCAGGGGATGTGTGGGATATGGGTGCAGCAGGGGCTCTGCCCTGCTGTCGCTTACCCAGCTGGGGTGGGGGAATGGGCGGGATGCAGGCACTGCTCGCTTCAGGCAGAATGGGTCAAGTGGCAGCAGGGCAGAGACCCTGCTCCCAGTGCTGCCGCTCATGCATCTTGCACCCTTCTGCGTCAGCTGGCAAGCGGTGGCAGGGCAGACCCCCTGTGGATCCCCCACCGGGGCAGTGGCAGGCAGAGCCAGAGGAGCCATGGCAGAAATCCCCACGGCTATGCTGCCCAGCCCCATCCCCATCCCTCACCCAGCCCCAGCCTCCCGGCACTTAAAAGAAATAAATAAAATAAAAGCCCCGCACTCACTGGCTCTGGTAGTGGTGACTGGGGCCTCTGAGGACTTGTGGCAGAGCTCCCTCACCCACCTGGCACTTGCAGGGCAGCAGGGATCACCCTCCCTCCTGCTTGGCACCCGCGCAGCAGCTGCCCCATGGCATGGGTGCAGCATGACTCAGCAGGGCGCTATGCACTGCCTGGGAACTGGGGCTGCTCCATGTGTCAGCTGGAGCTCCCAGTTCCATTCCTCAGGTCTTTGATCCTTCCCTCAGCTCTTCCCAGGGGACACAGCCCCCAGATCTGCACACGGGTTTCAGCAGGCTGGTGCTGCCAGCTGGGGAAGTAGCCCAGAGCCGCTGCCATCACCAGCTGGCAGTGGCAGCCTGTTGTCATCTCGCATCATCCAGCAGCCCCAGCCCCCTGGGAAGAGCTGGGAGAAAGATCAGGGAGCTGGGGAATCAAACTGTTAACTAGGGGAATGTTCAAAAACCTGAACATTCCCATGCTCCTGGTTAGATTCTCCAGCCCCCGGTTCAATTCACCTGGGAGATAGGGCACCTTCATGTGTCAGACAGAGCCCAACAGCACTCAGCCTGAGTGTCCCCAGCTCCCAGCAATCTGCCAAGCCACACTGCACCTGTGCCATGGGATGGTTGCCATGTGTGTGCCAGGCGTGGGGGGAATCCCCACTGCCCCTTCTGCCACAAGACCTCAGAGGCCCTGGTTCCCATTGCTGGAGCTGGTGAGTGTGGGGCTTTTTTTAAGTGCTGGAACTAGGCTGGGGCCAGGCGGGAGATGGGGCTGGTCAGGGCAGCCATAGGGCTCCTCCCGTGGCTCCTCCTGCTCAGAGAGAGGCAGGCACAGCCAGAGAAACTACAAGAGAACTTGCAGCCACCTGGCTGTCCCTGCCTGTCCCTGGCCGATCCAAATCACCAAATCTCTCCAAATCAGCACCGAATCTTTCGAAGCTGATTTGGCTGAATCGATTCAGGACAGTGATCTGAATCTCCAAATCAAATCACTGGCCTCCAAATTGGCCAAATCCAAATCAAATAGTTTCCTATTTGCACAAACCTACTGCCCATCCCCAGGCAAACCACTGCTGGGGCCTGGGGTCTGGGGCCAGGGAACGGGGGGGGTAAATACGTCTTCCCCTGCTCAAACTTACTGCCAGCTGCAACTGTGGACAACAAATCCCAGAGGCACCTGGAAGCAGGAAGAAGAAGTGATGATCAACCCTGCAAAGTCCTGCTGTTGTAATTCTGGTCTGCAAACCCTAGAGACTGGAGTGGGGGCGGAAAGAAAGAGGAAGCGAACACAAAGCCAGAGAGCTATGCTCTAGCACCCCCCAACTTCTGACCTGAGCCACTGCAGGCATGTGGCTGCATTTCCTGAATCAAAGGTAAATGTTCACTTCTGTTTCAATTCAATCTGTGCAGTTTAGACTACCTGCAAAGACTGAATTGATTCAACCTCAGGCTTTTTGATTGTTTGTATTTAGCTTTCGGGGTTTTGCAACAAATTTACAAATGATAATTTTACTCATTTTCCTGCTTTGGATGTGATAGAAAATGAGGGAAGTGTACTGCTTTATTTCAGGTTCCTAGGTTTCATGGTGATATGGGAAAGAAATTAAACTCATGACACTTTTGGCCCTTAGGCACTTGGGAACCTGATGACCTGGCACCTGGGAACCTGGTTATAAGGCCAGACCTGAGATGCAAGCTTCAATGGTGTCAAAGAATCTCTGATCTTTAGTTGAATGTGGTTTATCTTACACACAGCAAAACAGGTAGCCTGAATAATTGTAATCCCTTGGCCATCTCAACACTTTGTTGGTACCACACAAAATACATTTAGTTAGTGATCTGTGCAGGGACTATTGAACATGCTTCAAAATGTGTGTTGAATAGATCCTTAACCTTCTGCACTTCTTGACTGACAGGACTGCCCTTTTAAATTTAAAAGGATTGTGCATATATTTAGGAAAAAAAATGGTTTGGTATGACTCCATATACTCAATCACATGCACCCTTCTGGCACTTAGCAAACCATGAATTCAGCCATAGCCATTTCTTTTTCTTTTAATCTGCTATTTGGAGAAGACAGTGAAGTATTTTTGAGAAAGGACAAGTAACAACTCAAGCACACAGTTCTTAAGATAAAGATACAGCCTCAACTATTGTTGGAATTGCTGTCTGCACTGATCAGTACTGTTTAAAATTTGATAAGGATATAAAAACAGTAACAATATCTTTTTACCTCTAAATTCTGGCACCCAGGGAGTCTGTTTCCCATCATTGGTTTTCATGTCAATGTATTCTATCACAGGAACAGGAATATTACTTTTACTGCGATCAAATTATCAATGAATATTGGTATCTATGTATCCAGTCTTGTGGTTTTCTCTGTTAAAACTCTAAGCATAGATACAGAAGAGCAGTTCACTGTCTTCCATGTCTCTCCTTCATTGATTGTAAAATTTTTGTTTTTCCTTTGTCCAGATACAGCCATTCTTATTTGGTACATTAGCACTACCAGTTTTATGAAACCTTGCACAAATCCCCTGTAACATCTCCAGATGTCTACAAACTAGGCTGCCTTCTACAGGTTTGTAGAATCCTTGCAGTGCTTTATAATCCCCTGTTTATGGAGTTAGAGCTCTATCCCAACCTTATTAAATCACATGTACTGCAAACTTGATGCAAGTTTGAACTCTGACTCTATTGGTGGTTTTCAAATATTTTCACTCCTACCAGATGTTCCTCTCATGTTTTATGGAAATAAATAAAGTCATCTAAGTTTGTGAATTCTTCAGTGTTCAGGTTGGACCTCTGAGACCTCTCTGCTGCATTCGTGAGTCTGCAAGGTGTTTTGCAAAATTGAAACAATCTGTATAGTGTCCCAAAGGCGTTTTTTGTTCCTTGAACCTCAGGTATTTCTTTGGTACCTCAGATTAAAGTTTTGGGGAAAACAGGTTATCATATCATAATTATTATGTCATAAGAGAAAGGATAATTATAATTATGTCATAATAAGAGAAACTGTTGTAATAAATGTATAGGAAAGTTTGAAGCAACAACTATGCACTCAAGATAGAAGTTTGTCAAACAGCTGTTTCCAGGTAGGAGCTATTATCATGAGGTTCAGCTAGTGAAAAATTAGACCATGAGGACAGGGTCAAATATAGCTGGTGGTCAAGAGCTGTGAAGCAGCCCAGGCACTAAAAGCACTATGGGCTGGCTTGAGAGAACATCCAAAGAAGGCAGAAAAAGAAAGTGAATAGAAAAACTGCTTTTACAAATGCTAGTGTGCTCAGAAAATGAGGAAGTTGGGAGATGTGATTGTTCTTCCAAGAGAGTCCCAATATCAAAGTCTCCCAAGATGCTAAATTATTTGCTGGAGAATGGATTTCTTGGGTAATCTACATGTTAGACCTTTCACATTGCAATTAAAAAAAAAGCCAAATAGGGTCTTAAAGGCTTATTGATTATAGGTAGCTTATTGATTCACAGACAACTGAAGATACGTTAGTCACTTCCTTACATAAAAATGTAATTACATAAAAAACATTCTTAATAAAATGTCAGAAAATACCTTTAGTTTGGTATATAGTTAACATCAAATTAAAGTGCTCTGTATAAGGTCCCAAGGGTTGCTTCATGTGGTCCACATTTCCTTCAAATCCACATCACCTGGAGTCCAGGAAGAAATTTTTCTGTTAACCCTCAGGAGTTCCACTGAAGCCTTCCAATGAACTCCACCCATATACAATGGCACAAGAAATATTGGTCACCATGACATTTATACTGCTGAGATCTCCATTTTTCAAGCTCTCAGTACAGTAGCTGAAGATAAGTGGTCATTCATTTAACTCATAACATACTAATTTACTTCCCGTTCATAAGTGTCTCAGATATTTCAGATACTGAATTCAACATCAGGGTGACTTTCCAATTGTCAGTGTGTCCAAGCATATAACAATAGGTATCTAGGCAGCTCTTCACTTGAGCTATTTTAATAGCGGCTGCTGATGGCCTTATTATCTCAGCAGCTTCTAGTTTTCTGGATGTGGCTTTCCCATGCTTGGGAAATTGTATAGCTTTTTCCTTCTACCTTACCTAAAACGGTCAGTTAAGCTGGTGTCTACTTGGGAAAACAGTCCCTCATTTGACTCATGATAACCTTACAAATAGCTTGCACCTGGAGCTCCTCCCATTTGAGTTTGTTAGTCACTTTGTTAACAATCATTCCTTGAAAAGTGTTTCACGTGGTGTAAAATATACATCCTGAAGCTGGAAATTAACAACTAATACCCAATTTCTGTTCCCACACTTGTAACTCCCTGGTCCATGAGCATATCCAGTATGCTCTTTTCCTTTACCAGTAGGTTACAAAGTCCCCACGTTAAACAGTTTATAATCTGACTTTTCATATAGCATTTTGTCCTGGCTTGCAGCTAGGCATTGGATCCTCTCTACATTGTTAATTCCTTGCTTCACTTGGCTTTGCTATATGTTGGCTTGTCATTCCTACTGGTTTTCTTTAAAGGACAAGCCTCTTCACTGCAGTCACAGAATTAGTTCCATAATTGTCTGGAGCTTCTTGATTTACATTGGAAAACTACTCCTGGTCAATGACGTTGGTACCACCATTCAATAGCTGCAAGTCTGCCAAACATTCACTGATTCCTACCTCACCTCTAGGACCTGTAAATTTCATTTTAGGCCAAAATGCTTTTGCAATCTTAAAGCAGCTGCCACCAATTTTATTTCTCACTTATAAAAAATATCAAAGTGTTTTCTGGGACACCTCAAGCAGTAATTCCAGCATACACAGGTAGGATTTAATTTCCACCTTACTCTCTGCCATTGTATGTAATAACTAACAGCATAACACTGATAATGATATGGCACCATATATTTGTATTCTTGCTATTTACTCTGATCATTACAATAGCCTGGACAGGGTTATCATCAAAGCATACTAATAGGGTTTGGACCTTTAAGAAGAAAGGAGCATAAAATAAGCAGTGGAATAAAGAGAGACAAATGAGAAATAGAAATTGTCTATCTGAAATCTTTTGCTAAGTGATAAAGTCTCCTGAGAAAAGAAGTGTAGCCTCCATCCAGAATCATTAAAAACTGGGCTTTGGCAAAGCAGCTGTGAAGGTAATCTACCAGACAATTTCATATTAGCAAGGCAATGAATCAGATGACCTAGCAGATGTTGTTTTATTGGTATAATTGAAAGTAAAAATGGGAGACGTGATGGATTTCTTAGTTCAGAATGTTTCTTCTGAGTTACAGCCTGATCCTAAAAAACTATCCAGCACCCTCAGTTTTCATTTAGGTTGGTGGGTTTAGACTTCAAAGCCAAGACCTTGCCTAAGAAAAGCTAGGGGTCAACAAATCTTTACCTATATGCAAAAGGTGAGCAGGAGTCTGAATAGATCTTCCACTGTTCTCTGGCAGGAGTAGTGTGCCAAGACTTTCAGAATTGCCAGCTCTTTATATAATTCTGAGAGAACACATTGCCACAAAGAGGGAAGGGACGCCCCTTTTTCTACTTTGGCCAGCAGGGAGGGACTAAGTCACCAGAAGAGATATGTCCATGATGGTGTGATGGTTGTCAATTGGAAAGTTTTTGGGAATATTCTGCCTGGGATGGGTATACTCAGCTTTATACCATTCAGTAACATCATTTTACTTTTTAGGATTATTATTGCCATCATGTTTTATAATGCAATTGGTAGACTGGTCCATCTGTCCATCTCTTTTTAACTCTTGTGTTGTGTGCATGCACATTTTTCACTCTAAGTGGGTATAGCGCTCAATTTTGCACAGTTACAAATGAGTGCATATGGTGCAACCAAGTGATGAGTCACACCCAAGTAAATGCAATGTCAAGAATATAGCTATGGGTACACTGGCTGAGTCAATGGCCATGAGGTTTTTCTTTTTCCCTCTTTTTTTTAAAGTATATGTTTTACTAAGAACAGGTAAGACTGAAGCATTTACAGATGGATATGGTAGATAATACACATTTTGTCTTCAATGTTAGGGAGTCCTTATTTTTTTCTTGACATAGAAATGGCAACCCCTCAGGTAGTCTCAACAATCATGTGTTAGGATTATTATGTACTATACTACCTGCTTTATGACGGTCCCAGGAGAGAAAAACAAACACACAGGGAGAAAAAAATAAGGAAAAATGACTTACCTTCAACAGGAGCCGCGACGCTACAGGAACCAAAGGAAAAACCCGCACGGCTCATTAGCTGCACCTTTATTCAGCTGAGGCCAGCCAGTGATGTCATGAGAGAGCCCCGTACAACGGGGATGAAAGAAGTGGATGGATGAGGGAATGGGAGCGAAAGGAAGGACCTGGGGAATGCGGGGACACCAGTCCCCTTCCAGGATTATCTCCAGGAAGAAAGAACAGCGAACAAGGAGCCAAAGGAAGCTCCTTATGCCCGCCGCAACTTCAAAGGTTGGGAACCAGCTACTAGCGCTGGAGGCGAGAGGGCAGCAGCTCTGCCTGCTGGCAGAAGTCCCAGCAGTGGGGAGAACAATGGACGCCACATGGGAGTTGCCTCCACAGGTGGGAGTGGCGTGGGTTGGAGGGAGGAGGAGAAGCCTTGCCCAGAGAGCGAGCCACAGCGGAGGCAGCCAGAGAGGTGGCACAGCACTCTGGGATCCCTCCTGAGTGAGAGGGAGATCCGGCCACCTACAGGGGAGCAGAGCAGGTCCAAACAGGAATGCTGTAGAGAGCAGAGGAACAAGGTAGCCCAGGGCTGTAGAGTCAAGAGACAAAGGAGAAAAGAGAAAAGAAAACCCGGGTAGGGGTTCGCTCCTAGCCAAGTTGTAGAGAGCTTGACACCTAGGGCCTCTGAGGTAAGAGGTCTGGGAAGGGAGTTGTTTTTGTTCCTTTGAAAGGTTAATTTTAGTTTCCCTGAGTGAAGAGGTTGAGGAGAGGAAAAGGGGTTGAGGAGTGGGAGAGGCAGTGCAAAATTCATTAGATGGCCCATCGAGTTGAGGGCAGGACAAAGTTTCTCCCAGGATAGCACAGGCCCCACGAGTAAGGCTGACAAACACAACATAAGACAGAGGAAGCTCGGCGGACCCGGACGTCAGTATCCGAAGAGGGGCGTTAAATTGAGAGTTCCTACGGTAGCAGAGGAAGAGGTACAGGGTCACAAGCTTGGAATAACTCATCGAGGTGGTGTGAGGACGTGGTGTAGGGGTGGCGGAGCCCCGCTAGTGACCACCAGGACCCTGCACTGTGGAAGACCCCGGGCTAGCCACTTCCCTACCACTAGGAAACATTCAAGTCATGGCAGGCAGGACAGGGGAAAGCTTCCTATGGAGGGAACACCAGCACGGCATTTTTCAGGGAGGCTGCAGGGAGAACATCTCTCCGTGCACAAGCTAAGGTAGCATGCGACCGGTTATTTGAGACCCAGAAGTCACAATGACATTATTGGTACATAAGAAAACAGAGTGAGATCCAAATCAGTATGAATGTACAGATACATGGGCTTAAGAAGACAAAGCTAGATAAGAGTATTATCTTTATTTAAAAACTTTCAACCCTGAAAGTAATCAACACATTTCCAAAAATCTTTTTGGAAAAATACAGTACTCTACTTCAGTTTTGAGGTAAGAGCCCAATTACTACTTTTTATGCTTAGTGACATGATATCTTTTTTTCCCCTCTCTACAGAAGTATAACATCCCTTATCATGTGTTAATTACAAAAGATTACCTTACTGAAGAGCTTACAAGCTATGTGATAATATGCATTTTTCCAGTTATTTTCAGTTGATAGCTAAACTTTGAATGGTTGATATCAGCTACCCAGTTACAGTAAAAAATTCATTTAGGATTACAAAAAATGTTAATTTATTACCTGACACTTGGTATTAATAAATAAGAAGGACCAAAGCAAATAATGCACAATAGTATGTATGGATTGTGTATCTTTAAGGTATTGGCAGAGCCAGAGAAAGTGCTAAAAGAGGGGTCTGATGGTAGTTTGGGTGCTGTTGGTTTATATAAATAAACTTTGTTCTTAAAGTAGCTTCTGCCTCAGTGACCTGAACCCACGCTATGATGTAGTACACGAGTGTAAAATAGCAGGTTTTATTCCTTGTTATTCACTGGCTGCCCTTTGGCAGCAGCTGGATGGACTAAAATCCAGTGGGCCCCACATTAACTGAAATGTTGCCAAGTATTCATAGATAAGTTTCCAAGCTTACAGTGGGGAGCTAATTGATACTGTTGACAAGCTAGAGATAAAAATAAAATGGTAATTAAAAAAATAATCAGTTTGTGGCTATTCCGGAAAAAACAAACAAACCATGCACTTATAGTAAGGGTAAAGATCAGTCAGGCAATAGGTCTTATTCAGAAAATATATACCAGAGAGGGGCACAATAAAATTAAAGATAAGTTTCAGGATGTATTTGAGCAACTTGGGAACCTGAACAAAGAATATAAGTCTGAGGTATCTAAACCCTATACTGCTCAAATACATGCTCCCAGAAGAGTTCCCTTAGCTTTAAGACAAAGCCTAAAAGCTGAACTAGAGTAACTGGTTGCTTAGGATGTTATTGAAAAAGTAGAGTAACCAACAGAGTGGGTTCATTTGTTAGTAAAAGTGCAAAAGAAAAAAAAGATAGAATCCTTTTCATTTGCCTAGATCCAAAACAACTTAATACACATGTAAAAAAGGAACGTTTTCCCATTCCTGTCAGGGAAGAAATTTCTGGAGAGATGTTACAAGGAACATATTTGTCCATATTAGATGCATCAACTGGGGTCCCATTACAGAAAAATAGTAGACATTTGTGGATGTTCAACTCTATACGGAAGATTGCCTTTTGGGTTATAGAAATATTTCATAAATATGTATAATAAATATGTGATGACATTGAATCTGCTAAAGTGTCTATAGATTATATCTTAATATGGAGACTACACTGGAGGAAAATGAACAGAGGCTTCAGAGAACTCTGGAAAGGGTTCAGTCATCAGGGTTAAAACTCAATAGACAAAAGTGCAAGTTTTGACCCCCATATACATATTGCATGTAAGAGGTGATCAACAAGTTAACCTTGCCTTAAATAGTAACTGGCTACTCATTTTAAGGCATGACAATGCAGTAAACAAGCCACAAAGTTATTTCACATTATATGTAAATAACTTTTACCCAAATAACATGTCAACTCATGTTTACTGGGACTTTTGCATCTAGGTACAGATTCACTGAAAACAAGAGTGTTCCACATGAGTACTGCAAAGTACATTTATGGATTACAGTGTAGAATTAGGACTGGGACCCTAATTTATAGGGTTTAAGATGCAGAGGTTATCCATGAAGTTGCAGAGATGGCTATTACTGAAGCAATTTCCAGCTGTTCTCTTCCATATGCAAATGATGAAAGCACAAAACAGGGCATTGGCTGTCTCTTGGGATAGAAAGTATTTATGGCAGGACAATCACATTCAAAAACACTAGCAGTTTCCAGCTAATTAGGCTTGTATGTGAATATAAGGCACTGCAGAGAAAGATCAATTAAAAAAAAACAATTAAAACAATTGTGGGTGTTATTTTTATCATAAATAAATTGTATAATTTTTTCAACTTTTTTTTCTATTTTTCCCCAGAAAATGTCTTTTTCTAAAAAAATAAAAAAAATTGCATTGAAATATAAAAGGTTGGAGTTAAATCCGTGTAACCAGCAAGCCCAGAACCAAGGCTGAAATTCAATCCCTTAGTTCACCTTATTGTGGCTGGGTGGTGGCAGTACATATCACATTTGATAGCATCGGAGTACATACAATAGGATACACTTTCCTACAACATATGGTAGGATGACATATTTTTCTAAGAGGCTTGTGGAGTGAGTTAAGGACATAGTTTTGTGCTGTAACTATGCATTTTCTTAAGATTGTTTTTGGCCAACTCTGTTGCAAGTAATTTTTGTTCTGTAGTTAATACTGATGCACAGAATCAGAATGAATTAAAATACAAGAAGAATCTCTAGACAGAGTATAAACGATACAAATCTTGTAAGAGTACACACGCAAAGGTTAAGGGGTCTGTGTTAACAATATGAATACAAGTTGTATAATGCTCAATACATACAATTTATTTAAAGAATGTCCTGCCTATTCAAGAGGTAGTAAAAGTGTAATACTGCTGTAACTACCTGTATTGACTTTGCATTTCAGAATAGAAGCTATTTTTTTGGGCAAATAATTTCTGCCTATTTTAGAACTGATGTTACAATTACTGATCTTTACAATTTCTTGCAATTATTTTAGAGTCATTGCTGTTAATTTAAAAATCTGAAAAGACCTGATCTTGTTGCATGTAAAAGTTGGGTTACTATAACTGAAAAGGGGTGTGGGGAAATGGTCTCTCTAATTTTGCTGCATTGGTTGTGTCCCAATAGTACTCCATTACAATCTGACACCTGTGCTGAGGGAAGACACAATCATGCCTCCTAAAGTGTTATTTGTGCTTCAGCAGAACTGTGCTTGACCTGTAAGCTCAGACAGACTTCAAAAACTTACAGAAAAATATCAAGAAGTTGAGTATGAGCCATTTATGAATATAAGCACTGGAAAAAATATAAGCTTTTCCAAGATAGTTTAGTTAAATCTGGTATGCTGTCACTGAAGTCACCCAGATTCTTCCTGCTTTTGAAATGAAGATACCGTGGCAACCCAGGAAGTATCAATACCATATTTACTCTAATGCAAGATGATATATTTTCCCCCATTCAACAAGGTGGGGGAGGGGCTGCTGGGGCCCTTGCTCCAGACCCGACTTGTGCTCAGAGTCGGTCAGAACTTCAGCTGCTGTGCCCCCACCACTCCCTACCACTTCTTCTCCATGCTACCATCCCCCTTTCCCCTTCCCCTGCCCCCTGCCCTCCACTGCTCTGCTGTTGCTTATCCCTGTTGCAGCTCCAGATTTGTCTCTAGCTCCAGCCCTGCTCTGGCCCAGGGCCATGGCGCTGGCAGCTCTGGACCCAAACCCAGCTCTGGCTCTGAACTGGTCAGGCTGAGCAGATGTCAGGAGGTCCAGGCACTATGGGGAACAGACATAGTTGGGGAGGCAGATGCTGGGGGGGGCGGGGGGAGGCACCACAGGAGGGGCAGTGTTGGGGGCACAGGCACCATGGCAGGGGCAAACCTCAGAGGAGTAGACACCATGGAGCACAGGCACTGGGAAGGTAGGTGGCAAGAACCATGGAGGGGTGGCAGGGGGAACAAGTGGCAAGGCAGGGATTGGCAGTGGGGGCAAGAAAAAGGGGGTAAGATACAGGGGGAAAGGGGTGTGGTTCTGGCCACCTGATACCCCTACCAGTTGTCCCTACCATTGCTTAGTTCCCTGATGCTCCTCTCCCTCCTGCAGCAGTGTGGGGGAAGAATTTAAGATGAACCTTCAATAAAATTAGATTCTTCACATGGAAAATTATAACAAATTTATACTTTTTCCATGTATAGAATCTAATGATTGGGGGCTCATCTTAAATTCAAAGTCATCTTGGATTTGGGTAAATACAGTATTCCAGTGGGCCCCTAAGCAAAAATAAAAAGACATTTTCATTCACACCACAGATGAAGTTCTTGGATATACTAACAGACAAAACCCAAAGCAACTTCTTTCTTGTACTTCTGGGTTTGGAGTGTGTATGCAGGCACGGGTGAGCAGTTCATGGGCATATGGCTACTTTGGCTAGCTAGATCAGGACACACTGATTCTATGGTGTTGACAAGCTTATCCAAGGGCACTTTCCTGGGAATTAAGGGATGTGGGTTCAAGCCCCCTCAGCCTGAAAAGGAGGTAGAGTCTTTCCCCACTACTGCTAGTGAAGGGGTGTAACACAAATATAAACATCAGTGGCTTTCAAGGGACTCAAGAATCATACTTAAGGCTTGTCTACACCATACTAGCATGGTGTCCTATTTTACCAGTGGGCAGATTCGTCTGCCACTCAGACACCAATCCTTTTGTTCCCCAGAAGACACACATTTCTACCACTTGTAGCAATGGGCAACAAAAAAATTATGAGGGTCAGTCAGAAAGTAATGCTTACTATTTATTCATCAGACAAATATGATTGAGAAAATATTAAATTTGCACAGAAAAGTTGTACAATATTGCTTAACACATAGCTGTTTTTCAACATAGTTCCCTCTATGTCAGTGGCCTTTTTCCATAGGTGAATGAGGGTGTGTATCCCAACATTGTAAAAGTCCTTATCCTGGTTGCACAGGTACTGTTGCATAGCCACCATCACTTAGCTGTCATCCCAGAAATGTCACTCTCATAGCTGTCCTTCATTCTTTCAACTGTATGGAGGATGGGGCAGCAAAGTCCATACAAACAATAAGATTGCTTCTGTGGTGCACAAGCTGGTATGTTGCCAAGCATTGTTGTGAAGAAACAGCACTTCAGACATATCTCTGTCATTATGGGCTTTGCATGCAATGTTTCAGATTCTTTAGTCTTGACACTGACCTCTAAGCTTACTGTGGCCCCCGTAGGCAACAGGTTAACAAAAGCACCTTCCATATCCATGAGTCACTTGGGGCCTGGGTGAAAGATGACAGTCTGCTCATGGCCCATGATGCTATGTGGAAGTCCAAAACAGGAAAACCCACAACTAATGTCAGCACAATGGTGACCAAATGCTCAATGACCTCCTGGTTGATGGAGCAACAACCATAGAAATCTAAAAAGCCCTTTTAAGGGTCCTTATTCAGAAGATTAGGCTCTGAGACATGGATCTGCCAATTGCATGTTGTGGGTCTCTCGAGGGCCAAATGTGACTATCTGGGGAAGACGCTAAAGACAAATTCAATTGATGTCCTAGCACTTCCAGAAACCCATATCAAGAGCGAGGGACAAGCTTGCGTCTATAAGATAAATAGTTATACACTTTCCACCAACACTTACAACCCAAAATACAGCCTAGTAATCTATGTGAAGAATAAGAGATCTGACTATATAAAACTATTGTCCACTAAAAACTGAGGCATTGGCATGACTTCCATCAAGCAAGGTAAATTGGTAATTGTTAATGTTTACAAGCCACCCAATGAAAAATGGCCCCGTCCAGTTCTATTGACTTTTGAACACCTGTCTATATATGTTGGAGCCTTCAACAGTCATCATATGGAACAGGAGTATGAGGCCAATAAAGAAAATGGGGAAGACTTGACAGACTGGATCTCAGCAGAGGACGCACGGCTAGTGTACAATGCTAACCAACCCAGTACTTTTAGGCCTGCAAGGTGGGGACAAGACTATAATCCTGACCTCACCTTCATTTCAACTGATGGGGATGGTGCCTCTCTTCTTGTGTCTAGCAGGCTGCTTTCTGACTTCCCACACAGCCAACATCAGCTAGCCATCAGCCATGTTGGGATCAAAATCCCTGTTATGCAGTCAAAATGGGTGGTAAGGTGGAATCTTGGCAGGGCAGACTGGTCCAAGTTCACAGCAGAGGTTAAAAAAACCCACTATTTACCAAATCCCCCCAACGCCAAAGAAGTATGATTGCTTTGCAGCCTTCCTCATCACTGCCACAAAAAACAACATCCCACATGGATACAGGGAGGTATACATTCGTTGTTGGAACTCTGAGAATGAGAACCTCTTCTGATAATACCAGCAGCCAGGCAATCCTGCACTGGCAACAGCCTTGCTTGGGTCCCCGGACATTGCTAGACACCAGAAATGGATGGAGCGTGTGGAATCCTTGGATGTCAATGCATTTAAGATGACAAGCCTGGAACCTTATGAAGAAACTCAGAGCAACTAACCCTGCAGAAGCTGTGAACCTGAAGATCAAACCGGATGCTGTCACCACAAAGCTGGTCATGAACTCAAAGGGACCACTTGACAAGCATTACAAGCAGGATGTCACGTGGCAACTGAAGGAGTCAATGGCCAACTGCCCAGACTTCTCCAAACTTTCAGACAGTTTCTCTACTGAGGAACTTAGAGCTGGTCTAACTTCAAGAAAAAAAGAAAAAAAAAAAAAGAGAAGGCTGCAAAAAAACGGAAAGATGGGGGATACTCCATATGATACTGTTTGAAAGCATGAAAACTGCTGGTAAAACTATCCCACCTTCTCCCATGTGCCAGACTACTCTGCCTTTTGTGGACATTTCTGGGCAACTAACAGATGCCTGTTTACCTCTGAAACAGGGAGCAGACCAAGGACTTTAAATTACAGCCTCCTGCAGGGAAGTGTTCTTGACCTGACTCTTTAAGATATATACAAGCAATATGCCTGCTACCTCTTAGAGGAAATTTGCATATGCTGATGATTTGGTACTAACCAAACTGAACATGTATACAAGCCCTTGTAGGACACGATGGTGCAGTAGCTTGGAGGAAAGTGTGGAATGAAACTACCATTTGAAATAAACATTTAATTTCTGATCCAACTCCTGGATTAGCAGCCCATACCTCACCGGTCCTAGGCAGCAGTGGCAACCTCCTGTCATCTGGCACAGATCTGGGGGCCTGCACCCCCAGGAGGAGTCCGGTGCAGCCCCACAGCCCTCCCTGGGGTGCAGGCCCCTGGAACTGCGCCCGGATGACAGGAGGCTGCTGCTGCTGCCTGGGGCCAGAGGCAGCATCTGTCTTCCCTGGCGCTGGGTATGGGCTATGCCCAGCACTGGTCCCACATGGCAGTGACAGCCTTCTGTCATTCAGCCTCCTGTCATCTGGCACAACCCTGCTGCCCTCCCAGGGGTGCAGGCCCCCTGGATCTACGCCCAGATGACAAGAGACTGCAGCTGCCGGCAAGTGTCACGTGTTTTGCTTTCAAGATTTTGAGGTGCAGTTTCTGAGAAACCTCTGCACCTATTTCCCAGAAACTTGGTAGGCTTCATGCCCTCAGAAGGGGCTATCATCCCTGCAATTTGCATCTGAATCAGGCAACAAATGAAAATGTTTTAGGCATTTTCATGATTCCCCATTATAGCCTATGGGCGAAATGTCAAAATGCGTCGAAAGAGCAAAACAGTTTTGACGAAATTAAATGGGATAGTGCTTCGAAATGAAATGAACAATGAAACAAAACACTGTCCCTTTGATATGGTGAAATGGATGTCAAAACAGAATGATGGTGTTCTGCACAGGCTAACTGAACATGTGTTACATAATATGACCTGGAGATACTCCTCATGTGAAAAGTAGTGACTGATTTGATAGCATCCTTAATATGAGTTTTACTGCTTGAACATGTGGCTGTTCACATTTTAAGAGCATTTAACACCTTTTAAGCGTAACATGCAAGATGGCCCTTAGTAGATAAATATTAGGAGGTATCAGTATCTGACTGATCCTTATACAATGTCAAAATAATGCTTTTGCTCCTTCAGATGTGGCATGTAGTGAGCAATACTATTTCATACAGATTAATTTAATTCCACCAGGGACATGCACACATACCATCCTTCTCTCTCAATGGATAGAATTAGAAACAGTCTAACATGCATCCCTCATGTTACAATCTAGGGGCATTTTTGTATGTGTTGTGGGACACAGCTCCAGGCACTTTAATTAGCAAGCCATGCTAATTAAAAGTGCCCACGCGTCATGCGTATCAGCATCGCCATGCATCCCCACACTGAAAAAATGTTGGAGGGGTGATTTGAACTAAAGCTCATCAAACATGCTTTATTTCAAAGCATACTGCCATCATTTTTTCAGCGTGGAGGCATGCGGCGATGCTGATACACGTGATGTGGAAGGCTGTTGGAGTGCATCAACTTCTGTGTTTCAGCAGACTTGATTAATTAAATCTGCTCTGACGCGCTGGATTTTCAGCATGTCAGAGCAGGCTCCATGCATGTGTATAGAGCCCTAATGTACTGGGAGGTGATATAATGGTGTGTGATAATAATTAAGGCATTTATCCTTAATGTGGAAGGCCTGAATTCCAGTCCCAATTACCCTGAAAGGGGTTGAACCCATAGAACTGCCACCTGTTTTTCTGGAGAGGTGAGCCGTAAATGCCACTTTAGAAGCTAGGCAGAATGGAAGTCATCCTGTTGAAGGAGGCCTACTGGACAACCAGGAGAAAAAGATATATAGGGCTAGAAGGACACCAAGGAAGAGGAAGCTTAAATCTGTGCCTCAGTGGCTTAGTCATTGGCATAGGTTCTTACCCCTTCTCCCAAATTTATCCAAAGACTATTTAATGCAAAATTCACAAACAGTCCCGACAGCAGAGAAATGAGCCCAGGAATCCTTTCCCCATACATTTGTATGGAAGGGCTCTCTTCACTGGATGAAAAATTCATGTTCTATCTTGCACTGGCATGGGAAAAATAGGATCACATTTCATAACTGAGTCTCCTAAAAGATGTACAAGTGCCACTTAAATACCTTAGAGATTAATGAAGAGCCTGTGAGCTTTTTAGGATGGATTGGAATTGGCTTTTAGCTGGTCACTAAGCTGCCCAGTGAGAGAAATGAAAGTTATGTGCCTTCCCAGGCAGAATAGGATTGAATTCTGAGGCAAGACACGCATTTTTGGGGGTAAATGGCTGGATAATCTGATCATCATCCAGTGCTCTTCCCACAGTTCTCTCTAAAGTTTTTCTGCAATTGACAGAGAAACAGCCTTTGAATATCTCAGCACAAGGAACTATAGGATGTGCCTCATATACTACTAAGCAAGAAGAGCGTAGTGCTAACAACTCAAATCTGGCTGTGTACAGGGAACGCTCACATCTGGGGTAAGATAAACCGGGTGCTGATCACCAAGTCTAGCTATGTAATGAGGACAGGGGACATGCATTTTAAATCCTCTTTTAGATGGAGAATGTCACATGATCTTCTGCTTGGAGTTGCACTAAGCAACACCCCTAGCTTTGGTGTCCAAAGAAAAATACAGCTTCTGTGTCATTATTGGTGTAACACCCTAAGGCATATGTAATAGGAATATCTGGTATAGGCTTACCTCAATTCCACTTCTTCATGCTTTCAAATATAAGGATCACAGATTGGTGTTTCATCTGGGTTTAAATTTCATTCTTTCAGCAAGTAGGCAGTAAAATGAATGATTAACATGCCTGAGAAAGGGCAGACATGGGTAAATTAGATATTCTGAAATGGCATGCATCACAGGAAGAAGCAGAAAAGTCAATGAACATTTTCTATCCTAATGATGTTTTTAAGCTGTACCATGGGTCTCACTTGTTTTAAAAGGTGTTGGTGTTTTCATCCCTATATAAGAATGATTATACAGTAATACTGTCCAGAAATAAATGGAAATATTTTGAGCCAAAAATTTAGGAAGAAATGGAAGTTTGTTTAGTTTTCAAGGATATTTTTCCAGTATTTTCACAAGAATCAAAGTAATTTTGAGCCAGGAAGTAATTTTGATTCTAGGTTTTGGGGTATGGTATATATTTTTTAAAAAGCAACCCAAGGACTCCTACCCTACCCTTAAACAGGCAATAATTAGAAAAGGCTATTTTTGACCAATCCTGCCCAGTGGTTGGCACAGAAGCAGAGTTGTTTACATCTAATTGCAGGAACAAAGAAAGAAGTTTTAGTTCTATTCCAGACACATGCTGATGGCCATCCCCAGGTCAGCTCAGCTCAGCTGTATATGGGTCCCTGTCCTTCAGGGGGAGAAATCAAATGTCACTTGGTGCAGTGCCAGTTTCATCTCTTCTTTATGTACTATTGGATACAGACCCTGGCATGCCTTAGCCTGCTAGGCCAATATGCTTCTAGACCTGGGGTGGGCAAAATGGCGAATCTGGCCTGCAGCCAGACTCCATTTCCCAGCAGCCCCCATCTCCATGGAGATCCCAGCTGCAGCTGTGCTGTGATAGTACAAGGCTGGAGTTGCCATGAAGACTGGCCCCAGCCATGCTGGCAGGGCATGCAGCAGGTCAGGGGGCTACTCCAGGGCCACTGAGGTCTTGCAGCAGGGGCAGCTTGGTCCAAGGCCAGGGCAGAGCCATGATTTGCAGCCTGCATGCTCCAGGCAAGGGTGCACAGGCAGCAGATTGCAGCTCAGCCCTGACTCCTTGCAGCAGCGACAGCCTGATCTGGAGCAGGGGCACAGCCGCAATCCACTACCTGCATACCCCTGCCTGGAGTGTGCAGGCTGCGGATTGCAGTTCTGCCCTGTCCCTGGACCAAGCTGCCCCTGCCGCAAGATCCCAGCAGCTCCAGAGCAGGTCCCTGCCCTGCCACACACACTGCCAACAAGGCTGGGGCCAGTCTCCACGGCAACCCCAGCCTTGCATTATCACAGTGCACCTGCGGCTGTGGTCTCCATAGTTTCATAGCAGCTAGGGTCAGGAGGGACCTGAACAGATCATCTAGCCTGACCCCCTGCCACAGGCAGGAATGAATGCTGGGTTCACAAGACCCCAGACAGGTGATCATCTAACCTCTTTTTGAATTTGCCCAAGGTAAGGGCAAGGACCACTTCCCAGGGAAGTTGGTTCCAGATTTTGGCCACCCTAACTGTAAAATATTGCCTTCTGATCTCTAACCTAAACCTATTCTCCATCAGCTTATTACCATTGTTCCTTGTCACCCCAGGTGGTGCTGGGAAGAAAAGGGCTCTACCTATTTGCTGTTGATCTCCCCTGATGAGCTTGTAGGCAGCCACCAGGTCCCCCCTCAGCCTCCTCTTGCTGAGGCTGAACAGGTTCAGGTCTCTCAGTCTCTCCTCGTAGGGCCTGTCCTGCTGCCCTCTCACCAAGTGGGTGGCCCTCCTCTGAACCCTCTCCAGTCTGGCCACATCCTTTTTGAAGTGCGGTACCCAGTACTGGACTCAGTACTCCAACTGCGGTCTGACCAAAGTCGCATAGAGGAGGAGTATCACCTCTCTGGACTGGCTTGAGATGCATCTTTGGATGCATGACAAGGTATGGCTGGCCTTGCTGGCTGCGGTCTGGCATTGGCGACTCATGCTCATCTTGGAGTCAATAATGACTCCAAGATCCCTTTCTGCCTCTTTGCTTTCAAGAGGGGAACTCCCCAGCCAGTATGTATGCTGTGGATTCCTTCTCCCAAGGTGCAGCACCCTGCATTTATCCACATTGAACCCCATCCTGTTCTTATCTTCCCACTTTTGTAGTCTGTCTAAATCTAGTTGCAGCCTCTCTCTCCCTTCAAGTGTGTCCGCCTCGCCCCACATCTTAGTGTCATCAGCAAACTTGGACAGCATGCTTTTCACCCCCTCGTCCAAGTTGCTGATGAAGATGTTAAATAGTCAGGCCTGAGGACTGAGCCCTGGGGTACCCCAATGCTCAAATCTCGCCAGGTTGAGCACAACCCGTCCACCACTACTCTCTGGGTGCGCCCCATCAGCCAATTTTTTACCCATCCAACTGTGTAGGTATCAATGCCAGAGTCGCTTAATTTATTGATGAGGATAGGGTGAGAGACAGTGTCAAAGGCCTTCTTAAAGTCTAGAAAGACTACGTCCACGGCGACACCATCATCCAAGGATTTAGTTACTTGGTCATAAAAGGCAATCAGGTTGGTCAGGCAGGACTTGCCTTTGATGAACCCATGCTGATTGCCCCTGAGCATGATCTCCCCTTCAGGCCCCCCACAGATGTGCTCCTTGATGATTCTCTCCAAGATCTTCCTGAGCACCGAGGTGAGGCTTACAGGCCTATAGTTACTTGGGTCCTCCTTCCTCCCTTTCTTAAAAATTGGTACTATATTAGCCAGTTTCCAATCCCCTGGCACCTGGCCAGATGACCACGAATGCTCATACAGCTGGGCCAAGGGCTCCGTGATGACCCCTGCCAGCTCCCTCCATAGAGACCAGCCCCGGCTATGCAGGCAGGGGTTTGCTTAGAAATGGAGATCATGGCCAGCCAGATCCAGCCCATGGGCTGGACTTTGCCCGCCCCTCTTCTAGACTTTTAGGACTTCTTTATTTCACTAAGGTCTTTGCCACCTACCTTCTTTGCAGCTGGTGAAGCCAGAGAAAAGGGTGTTGTTAGAACAGGGAGGGCACATGCCCCCCCAGTGACCAGTCAGCTACTGGGAGGGGGCATGCCCCCTGCAGGCCAATCTTGCCTACCGGGGGGGTCCCATTTCCTGGCTGGTGCTCTCAAGGGGGCGCTGGTGCTCTTGCCTGCCCCCCCTGCTTATCACCTAAGCAAGGAGTGCAGCCTGTCAGGGGGTGCACCAGTGCTCTCATGGGGTGCATATGCACCCCCATGCACCCTCTATGTGTTGCCACTGCCATAGGTTACATCATAAAATTGTTCTAATACTATGCTAAAAGAATAACCTTGCCAAGAACAATGCAGTAGAAGCAAGACCAGTAAGTAATTTTTGCACTTTTTTGTCTTGGTCATATCAGAGTATGTAGCTCAATGTTTTCAAGGGTGGTTTATACAAGGAATTTAGTCATGTAAACAAGGGTGTAAATTTGAAGTGCACCAGCCACTCTGTAGTAAAACCTTACTTTACATGCTACTTCAAGCCCCTAGATCCTCTAAGTGACCATGCATCATTGGCCATGCCATTTTGTTAGTGGCAACATTTTTTCCAGTATAGATAGAAAAAATAAGTTAAAAACTTTAAGAACACTATGCATATGCCTATACTTCAGGTTGAAACAGATCATCTCCACTATAGAATATAATTCTGCAAATCTGATAAATATCCTAAAGGCTGTAAAATGTTGTATTGATTCTGTCACTTTTACAAACACGGCATTCTCCAAATTGAAATGTTTTATTTTGCCATGTTGAAATGAGTTAAAATACTTTTTTGGAAGTTGCTCAGTCATTAAACTTAATTTTCCAATGGGGGTGCATTTTCACATAAGAGCTGTAGTTCAGGTACCTGTTTTTCATAAAATCATAGAAAATAGGGTTGGGAGGAACATCAAGAGGTTCCCCACCTAGCTCCTGATGCTCTCCCCTGATATATTTGTATATTTGCAAATGGAAGCTTGTCACCATGTGCTTGTGCAAAGATTCAAGGAGATGCATATTAACTTCTGAAGAGAAACATGTGGCTCCAGAGCTTCAGGTAGGCTACCTCTGTCTTAGAGGGTCCTGCCCCTACTCAAGGCAATCATCCCTATCTAAACCATCAAATCTATCTGTTTGTTGAACCTGCTCTTAAAAACTTCCAAGGATGAAAATTCTACAACCTCCCTAGATAATCTGTTCTAGTGCTGAACCACCTTCATAGCTAGAATTTTTTTCCTAATATCCAACCTAAATTTCCCTTGCAGCAATTTAAGACTGTTACTTTTTTATCTGTCCCCTGCAGCTAGGTCATGTTTCCTAGACCTCTGTCATTTTTGTTGTTCTCTGATAGACTCTTTCTAGTTTGTCTGCATAGTGGTTCTCAACCTCCTTAGACTCAAGACACCATTGTTAGACTCAAGGATATAGGTTGCATCTGTGTTGGTCTTCAGGCAAAAGTAATCAGAACTCTTGGGGAAGTGATATCTTTTATTAGACTGACTAGAGAGTTGCAAAAAAAAAAGTTATTTATTTGGAAGCTTTTGGGCACTCACACCCTCCTTCAGGCATAGGAGAGTGCAAAGATTGTAAAATTGCTCCCAGGTGGAAATGAAAATTCATATTTCACAGGACAACTGAAATGTGGTGTAGGATCTCCTGGTTGGAAAAGTTCATTTTGTGCAATATAGGCTCAGATAAAAGTTGAAGCAGTCTATTTACCTCAGAGCTGTCTGATGGCAAGTAGGACATTGAATTATGCCTCTTTCTTGTGATGATGTTTCATATTTCACAGGAGGATGGTAATGAAGGCACTCCTGGGCAAAGAATTTCACTTGTGTTGAGACTGCTCAGTGATTATGCAAATTTGGCACCAAACAAAAGGCCAGAGCAATGCTGTCAGCTTTCAGGTCTCAAGCTGTTCTTGTTAGGTCTCAAGAAGTGCATCACAGATTCACAGAAGTTTAGGGCTAGAAGGGACCTCATGAGATCAACAGGTTCAGCCCCCCTGCTCTAGGGAGGAAAGACTCCTGGGGTCAAATAACCCCAGCAAGGTGTGCATCCAGCATCCTTTTGAAGATCTCCAGGGTAGGTGCCTACACTACCCACACTGGGAGTCTATTATAGAGTCTGGTCACAGGAACCATAAAGAAGTTTTTCCTTATATCCAGTCTGAAACCTCCTTCTAGGAGTTTATGACCACTGCTCCTAGTTGTGGGGGCACTTTTTTGAACAGTTGTTCACCTCGTTCCTGATACTTTCCACTGATATATTTGAAAGCTTCCACCAAATCAATCCAAAGTCTTATCTTTCCTAGGCTGAACAGTCCCATATCTGTCAGCCTTTCCTCGTATGGCTTGCTCTTGGTGATGGAGCAGCCTTAGTGCTCCATCATTTTAAGGGCTAGAGCAGTGAGGGCAGACATTTTAAGGGCAGTTTGAGATCAGCCAGGAGGGAAGAAACATCTCTCTGCTGAGTTCTGACTCCAGGAGCACCTAGAGGTAAGGCTGAGGCTATAGGGAAGGAGGAGGCCTCATTGGTCCTGGGCATAATTTGAAACTGAACCCTGCCAGGGAAGGGTGGCCTGGTGGGGTTCTTAGTGGTGTGGGAGTTCCCAGGAAATGCCAGGCCAGTTACCTCCCTGGTGAAAGGTAAGGAGGGGTGCCTAAAAACCCCAGCCTCTACATCCATTGTAGGTTTGATTTACACAGCAGGAGCCCAGACTCATGGGAGTCCTGAGGCAGGGCCCCAGGCCGGTTGAGGGACCTGGAGCAGCATCCAGGCTCCTTGTGAGTACTAAGGTTGCAGAGGCCCTGAGAGGGGGCCAGGCATGGCTTCAGCCACTTGAGACCCACCAGGTGGAAAACCACAGAGGATCCCCAGAGGGGGGGCAGTGTGGAGCCCCAGTGAGGATTGCTGGGAGCCTGAGGGCTGGGAGTCAAGTATGTGTGTGTTGGTTTGTTTGTGTAAAGAAAGACCCAGTACAAAACACTGGAGGAAACATCTGTGAGGCATGGAACATGTAAGCAGTGACTGGAACATGTAAACACTGCCCCATTACAACTGGGGTATTCGAAGGTCAGCCTTCCGCTACTGAACATCTTAACTCTATAACAACAAGGCATGGCAGGAGAGCAAGGCAAGTGGTTTGTGCAGAGATGGATATGTTGGTGTTAACACCAGGCTTGAGAGACACCCTTGTCACACTCTTCAGGTCTCTAATTATGAGTGGCTCTTCTTGGGACTCTCTCAAGCTTCTCCACATCCTTCTTGAAGTGTGGCACCCAGAACTGGATACAGTACATCAGCTGAGGCCTCATCAATGCCGAGTAGAGTCGGATTGTTTATGCCGAGTAGAGCGGCTTAGTTTTGTATATGGAGTCTTTGAGAAATTTTTCAAAGATTTTTCCTGGGATTGAAGTCAGGCTGATCAGCCTGTAGTTCCCTGTCTCCTCTCTCCTTCCCTTCTTGAAGATGGGCATAACATTGGCCCTCTTCCAGTCTTCTGGGATCTCTCCTGAGTGCCACGAAGTCTCAAAAATGTTCGCCAGTGATCCTGTGATGACTTCAGCTAGTTCATTCAGCACTCTTGGATGGAGTTCATCTAGTCCTGCTGACTTATAGATATCCAGCTTCTCTAGCTGTTCTTTCACCAGCTTTACATCGACTGTTGGTAGGTGATCATCCCTACTGTGACTATTCTGTGTCATATTTACATTTGGCAGGCTATCACTCTTAGATTGGTGGAATATAGATGTCAAGTACTTGTTCAGGAGTTCAGTTTTCTCTTTGTGTTGGTGGTCAGATGTCCAGATGCATTGAGCAGTGGTCCCACATTTCCACTGGTTTTCCTCCTGTTACCTATGTACCAATAGAAGGACTTCTTATTGTCCTTGATTTTGTTTGCTAGCCTGAATTCAGTCACTGCCTTTGCTTTTCTAATCTGCCCCCTTCAGGCGTATCTATGTAGTTCTCCTTGGGGCCTAGTCCTAGCTTCCATCATTGGTAAGTCTCCCTTTTCTTTTTCAGAAGACCTATAATTTCCTGTTGGGCCAAGATGGTCTCCTGGTCCCCGTGTTACCTTTTTTACCTACAGGTATGGACAACTTCTGTGTACCAAAGATTGTATTCTTTCGGAATGACCACTCTTCATCCACACTTTTTTCCCTGCAGTCCATGATCATGTAGGGCATTATTTACTAAACCCCTTAGCTTATTGAAGTCAGCTTTTTTAAGTCAAGAATTTGTACCTTACTTATAGATTTCCCAGACCTATGATGGACAGGGAAAGTGATAGTGTCATGGTCACTATCACCTAGCTTACACTCTATCTTCAGATCACTCACCAGGTTGTCCCTCTTTGCCAAGGCTAAATCTAGAAGGGCATTTCCTCTGCTTAGCTCATATACTTCCTGATACAAGAAGAGCTTGTTGATACAAGTCAGGAATGTATGCGGCTGGTCAGATCTGGCTGAGTGTTCTTCCCAGGATATGTCTGGGTAGTTAAAGTTGCCCATGATGACCATATCCCATGCTCTGGCAGCCTCTTCCAGTTCCCTGGAGAATTCCAGATCTAGCTCCTCATCTTGATTTGGAGGTCTGTAATATATTCCTAGAGTTAAGTCCCTTTCACCATGTCTCCTGCACATCTTGATCCAGATGGTCTCAAGTTGCCCTTCCTTAGTACCACTTTCAGCTTCCAAAGAGGTATACTTCTATTTTACATATAGAGCTATGCCTCCACCCTTTTTACCTATGCAATTGCTCCTGTGCAGGATGTAGCCCTCTAAAGATATAGTTAAATCATGGGTAGAGTCCCACAAGGTCTCTGTTATCCCTATGATATTGTAGTCCCTGCTGGAAGACAGGAGGGCCAGTTCCTTCTGTTTGTTTCCAATGCTTCTGGCATTTGTGTACAGGCATTTGAGCCCTCCACTAGAGGTCAACACATGCATCCACACATGCATTTATGTGCCCTTGCATCAGCTCAAATAGCAGTGGCACAAATTTGTGCAGATTTGTGCCTCAGCACAAGTGCCAGAACATGCACTTTCGTGTGGGGAAAATTGTTCCACTTGGGGCAAACTGATCCTGCCAAACTCCTCTCAGATCTTCAGCTAGGGGGAGCTAGAGCTGGGTCTAGCACCTATGCTGGCCCCAGCAATATAAAAAGCTGCCCTGGCCATTGTGTGCCATCTTGTGACTGGAAGTCCTGCCCCCTAACCCCTGACCTTTGCTGCTGAGAGTCTCTCCTCTTGCCCTTTGCATGGCCCCTCCGTGTGGTGCTGGAACCCTGGGTTACAGTAAGAGTGGCCCAGTCCTGCCTGAAGGTGCATGCCCCCAGGCTGGGCCTGCAACATGTGGCAGAAATGGCCAGGGTCATGCTGCACCATGGGGGGGGCTTTGCCAGCAGTGGGGCCTGAGTGCCTAATGGCCACTGCTGCTGCAGGGGGGGGCTGTGTGCCATGTGGGTGGTGGGCAAGGGACCCACCCCCCTGAGCAGTCCCCTCGACCCCCACACAGTCCCCCCACACACAATCCCTCCCACCCCCACAGTCCCCCCCATTCTCATGTCCCTACTTACTGGGGATGGTTCCTGAGTTCAGGTTACTGCTGCAGCCTTGCCTTGCTCCTATTTGCCAAGATACCACCTTGCCTTGCTCCTATTTGCCAAATGGGAGGTAGGGCAGGGAGTACACGCTTTCCACAAAAGTTGGTCCCACTGGTTTAGCGTCTTGAACTGATCTAAAAAATGTTTTGTGTTACTCCAAAAACTGAAATATTTTGATCTAGGTTTAACCTATTTAAAAGAAAGTATTTTGTTTTATAATTCCCCATGGAGAATTTTTAATGAAATCAAAATTTTCCTGTGAAACATTTTAATTTTTGTAAAATTCCCAGCCAGCTCTAATAAACAGTCACAGAAAAACTTTTACAGGTTTTCAATAAAAAATAACATCATTATTTATCCTTCAGGATGATGCTATCAAGAGTGAGCTAGCAAGAGAGAGAGAGAGAGAGAGAGAGAGAGAGAGAGAGAGTTGCCTTAGTTGATAGATGTATAGGCATATGCAGCAAGTAGAACACAATAATCACACTCAGCGAGTTTTCTGTCATTTAAAACCTTCAGCTGCATACACATGTCAAATCCATAAAGATATTAAGCTATCTCAGAAGCCAGTTGTTTTCCTGTTGCTATGTAGATGCCTGTTGTTTTATACCTTGCTGTCATCTGTCATTGTGAAAAGCATAGAAGCACCAAAACATTATGCATTAAACCTTTGCTGTTTACCCTGAACATGATAAATGATCATCCATGTAACTGCTGAATTATCTTCCATTTCAGCTATATTATTGCCTTTAGATACTTTTCAAATGTTAAGTATACGACTTGGAACAGCACTTTGATGTGTTAAAATGATTTGAAAAATTGAAGAAGAACTTTTGGGTTTATTGTTTTGAAAAATTCTTCTCGCTGTAGAAGAAAATTTTGTCTCTGGAGAAAACAAGGGCTCATTTATCAAGAAAAGGGGAAATTCTGAGATCATATACTATAATAGAAACTACAGCACTCTTTAAAAGAGTACAGTGCATTTGAGTTCTGCCTACACATACACATACACACACAGTCAGCCTTAGGGGAAAATGGTGCCCTGGGCAAACTTGTATTTTGGCCCCCTCCAAGTCACTGATGCTGCTACTGTGCCACAGAGGAGCTTCATCTGACAGGCCAGGAAACTGGGCAGGTCATCTGCTTATGGCAGGTACCGCTGGCTGAAGTCCAATGGAGTGAAAGTGGAGGGAGCAGGACCCTACTATGAGCATCCAGGGAGTGCTGACATGAGAGATCCAATGCCCTATGGCCACCATGGAGCTCCTCCAGAGCCTGACATGCAACCAGGCACGTGTAGGCAAGACTCAGTTGGAGCTCTCCCCTACTCCCCTTCACAGGCTGCCAGCCCCGGCCTGGGGCTACATTTATGCATGGTCCCACCCAGCCCTGCCCCACCTGGGTAGGAGCAGGTGCTGCTGCTGCCCACATGTGCAGAATCCTGGGCAGCCCACCTCATGAAGGCCTCTTCCCCCCCAACTTTGGCATGGTGCTAGGCCCTGAGCAACATCCCAGGCCAGCACCACTACCTGCCATTCATGGCACCTGTGTGTGTGTGTGGTGCCCCCTTAATCATGGTGCCCTAGGTGATCACGCATGTTGCCCACCCCTAAGGCTGGCTCTGCATACACACATTTTTTGAGATGTGCATTGTGGGCACATTGCTGGAGCAATGTCTATATTTCCACTGGAATTGCACTTATCCCATACATAGAAGCACAAAGTAGAATGGAATGCCCACTGTTCTAGCTCTTCTTCTGTGCTTATTTGTGGCTAAGGCATAATCTAATACAAATTCCTACTTACAAATATGTTTAACTCCGAAACTCTAGCGTAAATAAGATTTATCAAGTACTTTTGCAAGAGCACTAAAAGGGACATGGGCACCAAGGCTCTGGTCCTGAAAAATATATAGACACTTAGGGGGTGGGGGGTGCTTTAATTAGAGCAGCTCCCAGAGATGGTCTAATTACAGCACCTACAGCATCACATGTATTCAGCATCCCACATTTCAAAATGGTGGCAGGTATGGTTGAAATAAAGCTTGTTCAAGGAACTTTAGTTCAAGAGCCCCTGACACCATTTTGAAGTGGAGGGATGCTGAATAGATATGACACGGAAGCTGCTGGAGCACATTCATTAATATCCTCCAGCAGACTTGATTAATTCACAGCTCTTCTCAGCCAGACTGGCTGACCTGCTCCACTGGGCTTTAAACTAAGCCCGCTGGGGGACGGGGGCACTACTGCCACTGCTGGCCCGCTGAGCAATCCTTGCAAAGCCAGCAGGTAAAGGCACTTAAGGGAGCCCACTCCTGCCCCAGCCCTGGCAAAATCTGTGGGCAAGGAAGGAGCCCCCCAGGGGGCACTTGCTTGCCTGTACACAAATGCCAGGAGCTTGGGGAATAAGCAGGAGGAACTCATCCTCCTGCTCAGTGCAAATAATTATGATGTCATAGGGATAACGGAGACCTGGTGGGACTCCACCCATGACTGGACCACGGGTATAGATGGCTATACCCTGTACAGGAGGGATCGTGTAGAGAAAAGGGGCGGGGGTGTAACTCTCTATGTTAAGGAAAGCTACACGTCCCTGCAAGCCGATATTGGTGACCAGGGTGGACGGCTGGAGACCCTCTGGGTTAAAATCCGTGGGGAACACGGCACAGGGGACACAATGGTGGGAGTCTACTACAGACCTCCCACCCAAAGTCCTGAGCTTGACCAGGAGTTTGCCCAGGAACTGGCTGAGGCCACATGCTCCAGAACCATGGTTGTCATGGGTGACTTCAGTTACCCGGACATCTCATGGGAGGAATGCTCAGCAAAATCTGAGCGGTCGCAAAGCTTCCTCTCGTGCGTGGATGACCTCTACCTGACTCAAGAAGTCTATGGGCCAACGAGAGGCAAAGCGCTGCTCGACCTGGTGCTGGCTACTGGGGATGACCTAGTCGGCGACCTAGTGATCGATGGAAAGCTGGGTGACAGCGACCATAAGCTGATCACCTTCACGATCCGCCGAAAAGCTGGCAAGTCAGTCAGTAACACTGAAGTCCTTGACTTCAGGAAAGCAGACTTTGACAAGCTTAGGAGGCTTGTCAGTGAGGCCCTAAGGGACCATGACCACGGGGAGAGGGGAGTTCAAGAAGAGTGGTTGCTCCTCAAGGGAGCGATCCTCAATGCACAAACTAAGTCTATTCCATCTCGGAGGAAAGGCAGCAAGAGGGCACAGCAGCCCCCCTGGCTCTCCAGGGACCTAGCAGACCTTCTGAGGCTAAAAAGAAAGGCCTACAAAGGATGGAGGATGGGAGTCACCTCCAAGGAGGATTATTCTGCACTGGTCCAGTCCTGTAGGGAGCAGACCAGGAAAGCCAACTAGCAACTGAACTCCAACTAGCTTTGAGCATCAAGGACAATAAAAAGTCCTTTTTCAGATATGTGGGGAGCCGGAGGAAAAGCAGGGGCAACGTTGGACCCCTGCTGAACCAGATGGGGCAACTGACAACTGACGCCCAGGAAAAAGCCAACCTATTAAATAGATACTTTGCGTCGGTGTTTCATCAGTCCCATGGGACGCCCATGCCCGCTACGGGACAGGGAAGTCCGGGTGAGGGTGATCCCCTGCCCTCCATTGATGCTGACTTCGTGAAGGAACATCTTGAGAAGCTGGATACCTTCAAGTCAGCTGGCCTTGACAATCTTCACCCCAGGGTACTCAAGGAGCTGGCGAGCATCATAGCCCAGCCTCTAGCACAGATCTTTGAAAACTCTTGGTGCTCTGGTGTAGTGCCCGAAGACTGGAAGAAGGCCAATGTGGTGCCTATCTTCAAGAAAGGGAGGAAAGTGGATCCGGCTAACTATAGGCCCATTAGCCTGACTTCTATCCCAGGGAAGATCTTAGAAAAGTTTATCAAAGAGGCCATCCTTAATGGACTGGCTGACGCCAACATCTTAAGAGATAGCCAGCACGGGTTTGTTGCGGGTAGGTCTTGCTTGAACAATCTCATTTCCTTCTACGACCAGGTGACCTATCACCTGGACAAGGGAGAAGAGATTGATGTCATATATCTTGACTTCAAAAAAGCCTTTGACCTGGTTTCCCATAATCACCTCTTAGAGAAACTGGCCAATTGTCGCCTTGGGTCCTCCACGATCCACTGGCTGGAAAACTGGCTCCGGGGTCGGACCCAGAGGGTAGTAATTGATGGAAGTTACTCATCGTGGTGTCCTGTGACCAGTGGGGTCCCCCAAGGCTCTGTCCTTGGACCCATACTGTTCAACATCTTCATTAATGATGTGGACACTGGAGTCAGAAGTGGACTGGCCAAGTTCGCTGATGACACCAAACTTTGGGGAAAAGCATCCACACCAGAAGACAGGCGGATGATCCAGGCTGACCTGGACAGGCTCAGCAAGTGGGCGGACGAGAATCTGATGTTGTTCAACGCCGATAAATGCAAGGTTCTCCACCTTGGGAAGAAAAACCCGCAGCATCCTTATAGGCTCGGCAGTGCTATGTTGGCTAACACTATGCAAGAAAGAGACTTGGGGGTCATCATTGACCACAAGATGAACATGAGCCTGCAGTGCGATGCTGCGGCTAGTAAAGTGACCAAAATGCTGGCTTGCATCCATAGATGCTTCTCAAGCAAATCCTGGGATGTCATTCTCTCCTTGTACTCAGCCTTAGTGAGGCCGCAGCTGGAGTACTCCGTCCAGTTTTGGGCTCCACAATTCAAAAAGGATGTGGAGAAGCTTGAGAGAGTCCAGAGAAGAGCCACGCGCATGATCAGAGGTCAGGGAAGCAGACCCTATGATGACAGGCTGAGAGCCCTGGGGCTCTTTAGCCTGGAAAAGTGCAGGCTCAGGGGTGATCTGATGGCCACCTATAAGTTTATCAGGGGTGACCACCAGTATCTGGGGTAACGTTTGTTCACCAGAGCGCCCCAAGGGATGACGACTAGATCGAATGGTCATAAACTACTACAAGACCGTTTCAGGCTGGACATAAGGAAGAATTTCTTTACTGTCCGAGCCCCCAAGGTCTGGAACAGCCTGCCACCGGAGGTGGTTCAAGCGCCTACATTGAACACCTTCAAGAGCAAACTGGATGCTCATCTTGCTGGGATCCTATGAACCTGGCTGACTTCCTGCCCTTTGGGCAGGGGGCTGGACTCGATGATCTTCCGAGGTCCCTTCCAGCCCTAATGTCTATGAAATCTATGAAATTTAGTGTGCTCTGATATGCTAATTAGCACACATTGAAGCAGTTGTCCGGCATGTGTATAGGTGCCCTTAACTCCCAGGAGTTAATGTGAATTAGAGGTCAAATATACCTCTAAGGAGCTGAGCCTCACTGTTTCTTTCATGTTTTTGAAATATCATTTATAAGACCACCTGGACTGGTGTGTACTTCTGTACACTTCATTAACAAACCTATTGACAGGTGGAAAGGAATTCAGAGGAGATCCATTAGCACACACCATCCCAATGGCTAAGGGATGGTAAAAATAGATCCTGGTACAATAACATGAAAAAAAACTAACATTCAAAGTTTTGCTAAACTGTCCATGAAGAGGCTGGAATAGTAGTTAAGTATTTTCAAGACTTTTGCAGTGTGCTCTCAGACAGCCCTCTCTTTACAGCAGGTAATGACTCATGGGTTTTCCAGGGTAGGGCCTTACAGGACTTTTCTCTTAGCTTCTGTTCTCTCTCTTATCAGTTATACCTTAGATCCTGAGATACTTGTAAATGTAGCTTTTACATAGGATGAAACCCTGAGCATTTTGTTTTTGGCTTTAAGGGGGTAAGATTTCAACCAGGGTGTGGCTTTTGCAAGTTTTACAGGAGGCAGAAAGTATGTCTTGGCCACTGGTTAGTTAATGCTGTTTGACTCAAAGGCATAACTATCAGGGCCTGCACTCTGATTGGCAGTAGCAGCAGGAACTGGCCTGGCTGTGACAGCTGGCTAGCAGCAGCAGCCAGCTGTAAGTGGGTGCCTGAGGCTAATGCCCCAGTTGCCTGTCACTTATTTTGCTACTGGTTTGACTCCATCTATTTTCTGAACACTTAGCTTCTAATTTCACATATTTCAAGCGAGGAGGAAGCAAGTTGCTTTTTAAGAACAAGTTGCAAATATCTATTTAGCACCTTATAATGAAAACCATACTTTGAAGAAATGAGGCTGTTGGAGCAAATATGGAAAGCCTGAGGCACTACTCAAAACATGTTTATTCTTAGAGAAATGAAATTTTCCAGACTTCAGTATGCTTTACTAGAATGTATCCAGACATGACAGATGTAGAAATACAACATTCTGTTTAAGGTATGACATTTCAAATGAATATTGTGGGCAAAGTATGAAAAGTTCTCCAATTTGTTGTGACTGCAGTAAAATAATAGGTTTTATGGTGCTTAGGAATTGAAGATTCCTGAGAGGAAATATGCATTTGTCTGAAACTATATGAGTAAAGCACCTTATGGCATTTAATAGAATACTAAGAAAAAGATGATCATTTTTAAATTCATAATGTGGGAGAAACATGCCAATCAGCTCAAAATGCAGTGCATCTTTCTTTGGGTGTGAGGTAAAAGCAGATATGGCAAGAGTTAAAAACACTATGCAGGTCTGTGTAATTGGAGAAGAGAACAATTCTCACAAGTAGCAGACAAGCAAATCACAAAAGAAAGGCTAGGTTGCTTAGTGGAAAATCAAGACCTTTCAAAAGGGAAGGAGGTCATTATCACCTCTGGTATGAAGAAAGAGTATTAGAAATCAGGTTGATAATAATATGCCATAAAGCCAATATTGATGTTAAGTCCTTGGTTCTTAGTGTCCAGCCAGCTTATAAACTTTTGTTATCATGCTTGCCTTTTGAAGGTGTAAAGGATGTTGAAGCCAACGATTATTTTGTGAAAAGCATACTCCTACATGTGTTCTGGTGTCTCTGTCATTAATCTTTTCCCTGTGATCATTCACTTTGGTGCATAGCTTTAGTCTAGGTTCACTCAAATATTCTCCATGAAGGTATTTGATACAATGGATAAGAATTACCAGGTTTTGGATAGGCATGCCTAGGATCCATAGACTCTGATGGGTTTGTTGTGAGTTGTGCTGATTGTTCATAGGATCATAGGAAAGTAAGGCTGGAAGGCAACCAGACTTTAGTAATATTAATGATAGTATTTTAATTCCTGGTGAGGGTGTTATTCACTAACTGAAAGAGTGAAACACTTTCTGGATAAATGCTAAGCAAAAGGAATTTAGAAATGCATCTACCATATTTTATGATGTATAGATTGACATATTATATAAGTTCACCCCACATTTCTGTTAAAAATAGTTAGAATTTTTGTATGTCCAGTGTATAAGTTGATCCTGCCTCAGTGTGAGAGCTGCTGGAAGCCTGGGCGGGCTCATGGGAGGGGCGGTATGCTGGCAGGCTCCCAGGAAGTTGGATTGGGGCCCTGGGAGCTCATGCTTCACATGGCCTGCTGGCAGCTGCCTGGCTAGGCCTGGGGGAAACCCCATAGCTCAGTGTATTCCTGGCCCACTAGCAGCTCACCTCCCAGCTGCAGGGTGGGCAGGGAGACTCTGCTGAAAGCAGGATCAAGACTCTCACTGCTTCTGCCTTCAGCAGGCTCCTGTGGCTGGCAGGACACCTGGCACCACCCAGGAAGGGGCTGGCTTGCCCCAGGGGAAGCATGGGGTGTTGGGAGGGGGTGGGGGGAAGGCTAGGATGATCCCGCACTGCCCCTGGATCAAGCTAGCCCCTTCCCAAGTGGCGCCAGCTCTCCTGCCAGCTGCAGATGCCTACTGAAGGTAGAAGTGACCAGGAGCCTGATCCTGCTTTGGGTGGAGCCTCACTGCCTGCCACACAGCCAGGGGGTGAATTGCTGGTGGGCTAGGCAGGTGGCAACATCCCCTGGGGCTGGCTATGCAGGCTGCCAGAAGGCCATGTGCTGCTTGAGCTCCTGGGGGAGTCCAGGCTGCACCACTTGCAGGGGATGCTGTATAAATTGGGGTTGAATTTTAAGAATAAAACATTTGTCTTCAAACCTCGACTTATACACCATAAAATATGGTACCTTATTCCAATGAGATAGATTATATCATCACTTTTCTTGAGATGTACTGGTTCTTTATAGAGATCTGTACATTTCCCTTGACCTACAAACTTAATGTAGTCACTTTTCTGAGGTGCTCTTACTGTTCACTTAAACATTTGCCAACATAGCTGAAGTGTTTTGCATTGGAAAGAAACATTTGAGCTTTCAAGATGGCTTTTCTTGCTTTCCTATAAGAGATTTTCCATCTTTCCTAGAAAGGGTGACCTGAGATATCCTTTAGCAAAGGTAACCTGAGATAGCAAGGCAACTTTCCAAGTCCTTAGTTACTAGGGAAACTCCATGAGGCCTTAAGCAACAGTATTTGATAGATTTGTCTTGGACCCAGATAAGTAGAGTAACTTAAAAAAAAAAAGATCCAATAGTTCACCAGAATTCCTGGCATTCCCACCTGAAAACCCCTTTATAAAATTCTAATTTTAAACAGCCTACATTGAAGCAGCTAAATGAAAGCTATCACCATTTATTGGCTGACAACTTCATCATCTTAATGTGCTGCTAGTAGAAAGATATGGGCTGTGTTTTCAGAGAACTTGAAAGCAAAATAATTGTGTGATAAATTCTGTTTTTGCATTTCCATTTGTCTGAATTAGAACTGCAGATTGTAGGTATTTACTCATTTGATTTTAAGAGAATCATCATTAATTTTTCTTTAACTATTTTGTCGGTACAAATGCCCTGAACCAAAAATAAGATTTCAGTTAGAGAAAATAAATAGTCTACTGTGTGTTGAAAACTAGCATTGCAGTGCTTTAATCCAACCAAGTATTTACCAATTTTCAAAATTAAAGTTAAATAACTAGCTTATATATATATATTAATTTTAGTATCCCTTTTTACTTCACATTAATATACCATGAAAAAGAGGCTGTTCTGGTATTCTTCTTCCCCCAAGATTAAAACATGAATTTCACAAGAAAACATGCTACAACTAGAGCTCTATATGGGAGACAGAGAGAAAGAGTTCTTATTTAATGGGAAATTCTGCTTGAAAAAATGTTTCAACTGAAATAAGTTCAAATTGAAATAATTTGTAAACTTACTGTGAAACAAGACTATTAGAAAAAATGGTTTATGTCAGTCAAAATTATTCAGCTTAGTAAAATAACTTTATATAATTTATTATCTGAAATACTCGTGAAACATAAATAAAATATTTGAAATAGAATCTGACTCCAAGTTGGAAAATTATTAGAATATTTTTTCAGAATTACTGTACTCTTTTGATTACATCTTTGCCTTTAGTGTAATGGCTTAAATGGTAAGAAAATACAAAATATTGCATTTTAGGAATAAAACAATATGAAATGTTCCAATTATGATACTACCTCCTTTTCAAGCATACCTGAATGATATCACCGTACAGGAGGACAAAAATGGTTTTTATTCCTTTAGAATTCACGTTCAGAACTTAATTATTTCAGTGAAGTCTCTAAAGGATCAAGCCATGAAAGAGAAGAAAACCAGGGTCTAGATGTGAAATGCCATGGTGAACTTTTGCAAAATGTGCATGCGATCAGGCATCAAAGTTAACATTTCTAGAAATTTCTAATAAGTGTTAAATCCATGAAAGAGACATAACCCGCATTGTAGGCTAAGCACAGGCATTCAAGAAGCTCGAAGCAAAGCACTATAACTTTTGAGCTCTACTCCAAGCGCCCAAGGTTATGTTGGAGGCAAATAAAACACATGTTAGCCCTTGTGGGGGTAAGGGGGTGTCAGAGTCTGACTGTGTGGTAGGGCAGAAGGAAGGGGTGGCTCTTGCATGCCTCCCAGCATGCCCTTGGGCTACCTGGGCTGCCAAAAACTCCAGGGCAGAGCCAAATGGCTGAGCCACTCCTGATTGCCTGGCAGGGCAACCCATCTGGACCTGATGCAGCCACCCATCTGGACACCCATCTGGACCTAATGCAACAGTGGATCAGCATGACATGTGCCTTCATGGCCACAAGCCACCAGCCAGTTGTCCCATCCATGCCCATCCAAAGCACCTTATACCTCCCGTGCGCGAGTACGTGTGTGTGTGTGTGTGTGTGTGTGTGTGAGCGTGCACGCTGGATACCTGTATTCCCCACCTTGCTCATGCTAGTGGTTCTGGCTCTGCACAGTGACAGGTTGTCTAGATCCATAAAGCTCTGGCTAGGCAGCTCCTTAGTTGTGTGGACTGGGAGTCCTTCCTGGATGAATAGGGCTTGAAGGCTCTGAGTGCCTCCACCTGGCACTGGGCCATGGGATTCCAGCCCTGGACTCCTTTGGCCCTGCCTCATGGGCACTGCTGTCCACAACTGAGGCTTCTTGGGCACTGTTCCCCTTCCCATCTCCCTCTCCAACACTTCCCAGGGGCACACACCAGGGCTGTGGGGGAATGTGGCCAGTGAAAGAGATTTGCCTTATTTTAATCAACTGTTGAGGCTGCCATACTTTTAGTGTGCTTATTAAACAAAGCCTGTAGAATGTTGCCCACTCTGCAACTTGGAACCTTCTTCTCAGTTAACATTGAGAGACTGGGGAAAGACCCTGGCTGCACCTGGGAGTTATAACATTGAGGAGGGGAAGGGGATGGGCAGCCGCAGGGGCTCAACCTAACAAGTTTGAAACCTTGGGGTAGCAGTGGGAATGCAGCACAAAATGGATGCCCCTCAGTTTAATTAAATGTTGCAGGTGCCAAACTTGTTGTGTGCGTAACAAAGAAAAACTGTTGAATGTTGCCTGCTCCCAAACTTGAACAAGAGCCCAAGCAGGGTTCCTATCCCCACAGAGGCTGAGCCACTCCCCAACAGCAGGGTCTGGGCCTGCAGTTGCCTGGCCTGGTGGGCGGGTAGGTTGCCCCCAGCCCTCAATTCTGAGAGCTTCTGTACCATTCTGGGATTGGCCTAGGACCTCTTTGGGGTCATGTGCCTACTGGGGGTAGCAAGTTGGCCCTGTAAGATGAGCTGAGTCAATGCTGGCCCTGGCAGAAGGTTTCATGCAGCTAATCCTGTCCCCTCCTCCAGTCGTGCTCCCCAGAGTGTGCTTTGCTAGATGCCTTCCTGGCTCCCTGGACCATGGGTCAGGGGCTCCCATGTTCCAAATCTGTTCTGGGGCTCCCCCACACCTCAGCACCTCCCAATCATGCACAGTATGGGGCATTCCCCTTGGCTGCCATCCAAGGCCACCCCCAATGGGAGTCACCTCAGGGAGAAGTCCCAAGAATGGGACTCTCCATGCTGTAGGGAAGCCTGCTACATTAGTCCTGCCCAAGATGCCCATGGTTCCCTGAATGAGGTGGGGCCAATGCCACTCAGGGGTGTTGTTGCTGGATCCTAAGTCATCTTTGACCCTGTGTATAACCTCCATTGGCTTGTGTTGTGATTCTCTCAGCTCCGTAGTGAAGAGGGCGGCCTCCTTCTGACAGCAGGTGGCCATTTGCAGACATTGCTCTTGGACCTTCACAGTGTGTTCCTGGGCCTGAATGGCTCATTCAAGTGCTCAACAGTGCAGGTGCAAGCATTTGCCAACTTGTCTATTCCAACACCCCACATCAAGGGTCCCAGTTGGTTTTCATTCTGTCAGTGACATCTACACACATTTCCATATGACCAACTGGATCCAGCATGTTGGCCTCCACAACCAGGCCTCCCATGTACAAATAGGGAGTCTGCAGCTAAGAGAGACACTGAGGGACCTATGGTAAGTTCTGTCTCTGGACCCTTTCTCCCACCCAGAGCCAGAAGCCATGGAACTACTCATAACCCGGGACTGATCATGCTGTGAAATGTCTGTGTTCTGCATGAGGTCAGTGGGGAGCATCAATAAATCAGTATCATCATTCTTCCATGTGGACAGTCATCAAACTAAGACCACACTGAGTATCAAACTAGGCAACCACATGCTTTCCCATGAGCATACCCCAACTTACCAAGGAGTCACATTACCCATTTCCTCATCTATAAACATCACATTCAGAAGCTCGGCAGTAAAGTTTCTGCATGGGTAGCTGCTTCAAGACATTTAGCCAGCATGACATGGGGTACCAGCTTCAAAGTACTCAGAACCACTTTATTTGCAATG
Organism: Alligator mississippiensis; assembly: GCF_030867095.1. NCBI lineage: Eukaryota > Metazoa > Chordata > Crocodylia > Alligatoridae > Alligator > Alligator mississippiensis. The sequence goes on along the minus strand of NC_081824.1, from coordinate 122,419,417 downwards.
GTATATTCCCCAGCAGATTACTGTGCTCTTGTATGATTCAAAAGTTGTTGCACTAAAAAGCTTGACACTGTACTTAATGGTGCATAGAGACTCATAACAGGCTACACAACTTACACACAAATGTATTCCATGACTCTAGGGCATTAGAAAAAGTGACATAAGAAGACAGACCCTAACCATTCCCCTGCTGCCAGGGTTCTGAGCCTGGGGAGAGCTCAGCAAGCCAGGTACTATGGCCTTGTGCATTGGGCTATATTTAGATAAGGGGTTGGTTATGAATGAGAGGGTCCAGAGGAGGGCCACTTGCATGATCAGGGGGCATGACCTTGACAGAGAAGCATGGGTCAAACTGAATAGACTGAGATCTAGATATGGATGGTTTATTCATAGATTCATGGAAGTAGGGTCGGAAGGGACCTTGTAGGGCTGTCCACATCCTTCCTGAAGTCAGACCCCCTGCCCTGGGCAGGAAAGAAAACCAGGCTCAAATGACCCCAGCCACGTAGACATCAAGCCTCCTCTTAAAGACCACCCAGATAGGGGCCATCACCACTTCCCTTGGAAGTTGGTTCCAGATCCTAGCCACCTTGACTGTGAAGTAGTGCCTTTGAATTTCTAGTCTAAACCTACACTCTAACAATTTGTGGCCATTATTCCTTGTTACTTCAGGGGGAACAGGGTCTCTCCCAAAACCTGGTGATCCCCCCTGGTGAGTTTATAGACAGCCACCAGGTCCCCCCTCAGCCTTCTCTTGTGAAGGCTGAACAAGTTAAGGTCCCATAGCCTCTCTTTGTAGGGTCTGCCCTGCTTTCCCTGAATCATGTGGGTAGCCCTCCTCTGGACCCTCTCAATGCTGTCCACATCCCTCCTGAAGTGCAGCACCCAGAACTGAACACAGTACTCCAGCTGTGGCCTGACCAGTGTCACAGAGGGGGAGGATCACCTCCTTGAGATGCATCTGTGGATGCACAACAAGGTACTGTTAGCCCTACCGACCATGACCTCACGTTGTCGGCCCACGTTCATCTCGGAGTCAATAACGACTCCAAGATCTTTCTGCCACTGTGCTCTCAAGAATGGAGTTTCCCAGTTTAAAACAATTCTGTACAAGATGAGCATCTTAGCTCCCTCTGTGGACGCATCCAGATGAGTGTGCATGTGCCTTTTGCCCCATCTCAAACCCCTCTGAGATGGGTCAAGAGGCATGTGCGTGAAAGAAAAAAAAAGTGTTCCCTGCGCTGCAAGTTTGGGGTCAGGACAGCACTCAGGACCTCAATAACATGCTGTTAGACAGAAGGGCATGGTGTACAATTGCACATGAACACATATCATCAATTCAAGCACATACACACCCTAATGATAATGACATGAAATCATATGTAATACATACATACACATATACACACACACAGAGGTTAAACACTGACTCAGGTGACAGTGTGTGCGTGTTGGTGCCTGTGGTACCTATGCTTAGGTTGCTTGTTTACTAAAGAGCAAGTGGTAGAGATTGGAAAAAAGGCAGTGGAAATGAGGCAATAGCAAAGGAACAAGGGTTTGCAGGCAGAGAGGATGTCAGGATGGCTGGAACCACAGGAGCATTGGACAGGTGTTGGAGGTGGTGGTGAACCAGAAGCAGGAGAGGGAGAAATGAGACAGAAGTTAGAGGGGTGAGGAGCAGAGATCGGAGCAGGGCCGGAACCGTAATAAAGCAAAACCCAACTTAGGGTTCCAAATAACAGTTTTATTAACTGAACACTGTTCTGTACAGCTTGGTACCTACACACTCACACAATGGTAGCAGGAGAAAGAGATTCAGTGGAAGGGTTGGAGTCTAGGTAGGGAAGAGAAACAGAGTCCAAGTCCTTGGTTGAAGAGAGGATGGGTCTGATATGTACCTATCCAGGCTGGGAGAGGGTCCTCGATGGCCACTGGGGGGGGGGGGGTCTTTCTCCAGCAGGTGTGGTCCAGAGAGGGATCACTGGCAAGGCCACTGGATTGATAGGCAATGTGACATGGAACAGGTCTGGTCCAGGTGAAGATGGCGTCCCAAGGAGTCAGTCTTCACTACTCCTTTTTATGGGGCAGAGTACCTATGATGTATGGGGAGGGCATGTCAAGGCAAGGTCAGCCCTGTTCCAGATGTTCATACTGAGCATGTGCAGCCTTGGCCACAATGGTGGGTTGAACATAGAGGGTGGTTCCAATGGCTGGGTCATTGGTCTAGGTATTGGTTTGGATGGTGGGGTGATTTAGTATGGGGTCCTGCTATCATTGTGTTTCACTCATCCATTCACTCTTTTGTTTTAGGCATTCGAGGAAAACCAAATTACATGGAAGAGGTTACAGAATTGCAACATACTTTCACAACAGGGCATAGGGACAAGATGGGAATGGATACTTGACATCACTTTACAGGCACAGGCCTAAATCATACAATATTAGTATGAAACAATAAAAACCAATGCACAAATGATAGGAATACAATATAAAACAGTAAAAATCAATACAAACATAACAGAACACTATTTACAATATATAAAAAGGGGCTTATTACAATAATAGTATACAATAATTTAGCTTACCTAGTATTACTTGTAATCAGTTATAAGGGTAAAGAGGGCAGAGAGAAAGTCAGAAATGGTTGGGGAAGGGGAGGGAATTTTTATTTTTTTTTTTTAAATAAAAAAAAAAACAAAAAAAAACAAAAAAACTGGGGATTTTGCTACAGCAGCACCAGGGCTCCAGTGCTGGTAAATAAGGGGTCAGGAAGGCTGGAGAAGGGGGAAGGGTATTATGGAGGGGACCCCCTCTGGCCCCACCCACTACTCCAGCCCTCTCAATCCCTTCTCTGCCCAGCCTCATCCCCTGCCTTCCCTCCAGATGCCCCTGATTCCTGCCCTGCCTGACCCCATGCCCCTCAGGCTCCCAAGGCCCCTGATCCCTGCCCCTCCACCCAAGCATCCCCACAGTAACCCACCCCCCACAAACCCTCAGCATTTACTGGCAGTCCAGCTGCTGTCTATGTCACTGAGGCACTGCCTGCACAGCATGGGCCAGAGGGACAGCCCCAGCAGCCCCAGTCCGGGCCCTCCTGCCCCCTGCTGACCTGTGCTGCCTGGGGGGTTGCCAGGAGGCCACGGAGCCTCCACAACCCCTGCTTCTAGGGTAAGTAGAGGCTTTTTTTCCTTCTTTTTTTTAGTGTTACAGTGCCTGGGGCAGCCATGGGGGCCTGGGGGTGTAAGTGGGGGCTGGGGAAGCCATTGGAGGTCTGGGGGTGGGACTGGGTGGGACAGCCATCAGCGGGGCTGCATCGGCTGGCAGGGATGGGGCCAGGTGGGAAAGCAATCAGGGGGCTGGGGTGGGGCTGTGGACCTTGCATGGGGGGGGGGTGGTAGCCCCTGCAGGGGCCATTTGGCCCCTGTTGGGGGGCCATAACCCCTGTGTAGGGGTGTAACAGGATGGCGTCCTAGGGTTTCCATGCTCTCCCCTAATACCCCCTTTACTGTGCCAAGCTAGCCTAAAAGCATCCTCAATTCTCACCCACCACATCTTTGATGTTAAATATGTAATAGGGAGGCTGCTTTTTCATCCTCTTGGACATGGTTTTCCTGGTGTACACTGGCCCCATTTCTATAATGGGTGTTTCAGTGCACCCCAGCCTTATGGGCTAAGCGTGGCTCCAACCACCCCTTTACTATGCCCCAAGCTTTGCTGATGGAACTGACGTTCTTTGGTCTCGCACTGTGCCTTGCTGGCGCTCATCAAATCACTGCCCCCTTCTCTGGGGCTTCTTGCTGCCCCCTTCTCTGGGGCTGGGGTCTCCACGCTGCCATGGGTCCCCTATGAGGCCTCCTCCATCCACTTATAGCCTCACCCAAGCCACCGGTCAAAATAGCAAACAAAACTCAAGCCCCTGGGATATAACATAAATCCTAGCCCCCTAGCTATAACATTCTTCCAGCCACACCAGGGATGCTCCATCCTTCCCCAGTCTCAGGGCTGTACCTGCAGTCTGGCCTCTCTCCTCTGCTTGACTCTGGGAGAGCTCCTTCCCCCTTAGTTGCTAGCAGGCAACTGTGTGCCTGGCCTCAGCCCTGGGGTTTAAATGTGAGCCAGGCCCTGCCCCTTCTGGTCAGCTGACAGGTATGGGTCAATAGCTCCCTCTGTTTGCCCTAGCAACCTGCACCTGGGTGTTTATCTCTGCTCCAAAAGTAGCAGGCACTTTAGTGCCCTGCTACAGAGGGCCATAACCCCTGTGTGGGGGCTGTATCCCCTGTTGGGGGGCTGTAACCCTGTGTGGGGGTCATGGCCCCTGTGTGGGGGCTGTAGCCCCTGTGGGAGGGCAGCAAAATATATATTCATGTATTCATGAGTTCATGAAACAAGTATTTAAAGTTCACTTTATTGTCATGATAGAGACACTGGTAGGCTTCCACATTGCTTTAACAGTGTAGATATATCAATAAAACGTTGCCCAACTGATCACTATCTCTGTCTCACTCTCTCTCATTATAGTGGTCTTTTGTTTTAATTATGGAGGAACAGGGAGTTTAGGGTATTTAACAGAATAACTTTGGGATTTTTTTTATCAGGGATTTTTCAGTTTTCCAATAGGGAACACAGAATTCCTGCTAGGGAGGCCAGTGGCAGGACCCTGCCTGCTCAGAGCTAACACCTTGGACCCAGCTGGCTGTGGCTGACCTCCTGGCCAAATGGGGCCAGGAGGACATGCTTTGACAGTTCAAAGCAGGCCACCACACCCAGAACATCTGGGTGATAGCTGCCCAGATGGCTGGGCAGCAGGAACATATGGCAGTAGAGCTGCATAGAGGCCAGCCCTGCAGCCACAACCCACTGGCAGCTGGCCCAGAGGGCAGATGACTCTACTGGCTGTGCAGTCCCCATCTGGGTCTATCAGGTGCGGAGCAGGTCACAGTCAGGCAGCAGCCCCCACTGCCAGAGTGCTGCAGTGGGTAAAGGGTGCTGGGAACTCTCAGGGCTGTTTCAGCAGTCCAGATGGCACAACAGGTAGTGTTCCCAGATACCAAGTGGCCAGGCCCCAGAAGCTCCTGAGAGCGAGTAGCCCTGAGCTACCTGCCAGGGCACCTTTTTGTACTGCTGCAGCTAGAACAGGGAAGCTTTTAATACTGCTGGGGACAGCACAGGTGCTGCCCTGGGCGCTAGCTTCCCTTGGCTGCAGATCCGGGAGGAGCCAGGCAGGGTTATTATGCCCCAAGTGGCACAGTTTGCTTCACAACAAAGTGCATTTCTGACCATGTGTGCTGAGGCAAAAAGCTCCGGCTCAAATTTGCACCACTTCTATTTGAGCTGCTGCAAGTGCATGTGCTTGCATGTGTGGACATGCCCTGTGAGTGCAGAGTCCATCAAACAGCACAGTAATTAATCAAAAACTGCAATATTTACAAATGCCCAGATGGGGTAAATGGAATATGCACACTGAGTGGTAATACCAGAGTAATAATACCAGCTCATAGCTGGCCAGAGGGAACAAGTGGGGCATGGTTTGAAACAGGAACTTCACCACCTAGAGTCACTGAGAGCCTAGCAGCAGGACTGGCCTAGCATTTGGACAGAACACAGCCTTAGCTAGAGCACCACCCTGGGATTGGGGGTGAGTGAGGTGTTGTAAAGCCCCATGGGTTGCCAGTGGAATGCCACCTAACATGAGTCAGAATGGGATCTGCTACAGATGTTCATTATGCTGCTGTAACCTACAGCACTAAAGTCTGATACCACATCCATCTAGGGTGGTATCCACCCTATCCCTAATCATTTATTCAGTTACAGCTGTAGAGCTCTTTTAGCATGCTTACCATGCAATAAATGTAACTAAATTCTGTATCTGACTGTAGTGACCAGCTTTTAGGGTATGTATACACATGAGTCACTGCATGGAAACACCCAAACTAGTTTTAAACTAGGTAGTTCAATCATCAGTAGCAGTCTAGTCAAAGGAGCATGAGAGTTAATTTCCTCTCCTTCTCACTGTTAAATGGAGCAGGGACTAGATTCCAGGGAAGTAACCTAATTTCCACAGTCCAAAATAATTGTAATTCCCTTTTTGGTCCAATGACTATTTGAGGATTTATAGACTATAGAACTGTTGTAACAAGAGAAATTGTGAAAAACCCACTTGGTTGGAGATTCATGTCAGATCCTTCCCTCAAATGTGGCAAGGGAGAGAACTGAATTTGGCACTTCTGACATACATAAGGAGTGTTATAATAGTGACCTATTGCATAAAAGAAGATGGGACAGAACTCTCTTCTTCTCTGCACTCTTGTTTTGTGTGAAATCCAATCTACGTGACACTTGTTAAGAACAATTCTCAGACCATGCTCCACATGTTAGTTAGCTTAAGGGAAGCCTAGTTTGAGATACTACTATGGCTTAGCCACCTAGCTGCTCAGTGTCATTACACAGTGTGCACTCCCAGTGGTAAGAATTGTGTCTTCTCTACAGGTGAGGTGGCATGTACTGAAGGGGTTCAAAGATGTAAAATTAGATGACTTAGGAGTCAAGGCACTTTCAGTAGGATTTAGGCATGTTTGAAAAATGTATCATAAAACCCTAATGAAAGCCAATGGGAGTTGGCAGCTAAACACCATTTTTGTCTGTGAAAAATCCCTTCTTTTCTCTTAATATGCTAGAACCATGACTAGAGGGAGAAGGATTTTTTGGGTTCCAATAAAGAAACAGATGACTTTTGGGAGGAGGATATTGCTTAGACATGGGTCAGCAACTCATGATCTGTGGACCATATCCGGCCTGCCAACCTCCTGGATCTGGCCCACAGGACTAGGATGTCTCTGTAGCACTTCTTTGGGAAGTTAGCATGGCTGAGATTAATTTAATGAAATTATTATTTTAAAAATAATTTTTAATTAAAAAATTAATTTTATTTAACATTAATGATTTATGCCACGGCTGCTCAGTTGGTGGCCTGTGGGCTGCATGCAGCCCATGAGGAGTTAATTTGTGACTCTAGGCTGCCACTTGCCTGCTGTTTCCCCTTTTACTCTGCCTGCTGTAGCTTCCCCCTCTCCTCTGACTTTTGCTCCCTGCTCTCACCTTTGGAGGTGGGGTAGTATAGCTCATGGTATTGGGGGAGTTCCCAGTGTAGTGCCACAGAAGAGTCCACAGCTGGGGAGCAGAACTGGGGTGCTGCCCATATGTGCAATACAGGATTTTGGGAGCGGCATCTGGGGATCTGTGACTTGCACTCCCGTGGCATTCATGATGTATATGAAAAAATATTTTTTATAAAATATATGTGTGTTCATATAGCATTTGAGGTTGTTAACTGAAATGTAAAATAAGAATTTCTACAAAAGTGTGGAGAATCTTCAAGTAATTTGGGAAAAGTGTCTTTCAGATTTCCACTGACTATTTCTTACAATATAATTAGAAACTAGAAAACAAAAGACATCTTTGTTCACTTTAATTAGAGAACAGTGCAGAATGTGCACGTTCTCAAGGAACTATTAGGCATGAAATATGGCAAGGGAACATCATCTAGTGAGCAACAACTGTGCTGCTTGAAGGATCTCTATTTTTAAGACTTTTAAGATGAATACTACTACTGCTAGAGTGATGTCAACACTCTAGAGTCAAGCTACTAGTTAAAGATATTCTGAGATGAGAGAGCAATTACTGTGCTTCAGACTAAGAATGTTTCTCAAGCAAGAATAAAATAAATGGGCATTATTAATTTTGTGGCATTCACTGAAATATTTGTGACTCGTTTTGTTCTTTTGCAGTTTAATAGCTTTTCTCTTCTTAGTTCCACAGAGTCTTTAGTCATTACTGTTGAAGTAGAATTTATTTATTCAGAAAAAGGTAATGCTTGAACAAACTGCCTGCCATTAGCATTATGCAGTGAGCTTCAACAACATATTTAGATTCTTAGAATGGAAAGACAGGAGAGACTAATGTTATCATCTAACCTGGTCTACAGCATAACCCGCTAAAAACATAAGTAAAAGACATGGGTTCCCCTGGTGGAAACACATCTTGGTTTTCAAAAAGTCACTGGAGATTTAAACATGCAATGTCATGGAAATGGAAAATTATTACTTTGGGCCAGGTTTTTGATGATATGAATGAGCACAAGATTTTTGTATTTTTAAGAAGTTTTGCATTGGGTTATTTTAGGGAAAGTGCTAGTCTCTATAAAGGTCACTAGGGATTTGGGGCCAAATCCTGACTGGTCAACAAAGACCCTTCCCAGGATTTAAGAGGACTTTAGGGATCCAGTTTCTGAATGGCTGTTACAGGGGCCCCAAAAGTCATTAGTAGCATACATTTATTCATTACATACATTTTAATCTGTGAAATTTCCAAGGTCCCTAGAATTGGACCCTTCACCCAGTTACAAGCAATTCAGTCTGGATGCTTACAGGTACATGAAGAGGTTACATGTAGAGCAGCCTAAATATGGTTAGGTAAATCTAAGTACTAATCTGTAGAGATGTTTGGGGAGGTAGGAGATGAACAAAGTCAGTATGGGAATGAGATAGCCTGATCTAATGAATGCCTGCACACATTAGGAGCACAGGCCTAAGTCTGGAAAAGCTCTGATGCTCAACCCATCCCTAGGGCTCCACTGTTCCTACCCCTGACCCTGCTCCTTTGGTTGGACAACTCCCTGTGGACCCACTGGACCACTCTCACTGACCTGCCAGCCTTCCCACAGACCTGCCAACCTCATCTGTGGATCTGCTAGCCCTCCCAGATCCTGCCCTCCCTCCCTCCACCCCAACTGAGATTGGGTTCCCAGCATGGCTTCCAGCACTGGCAAATGTATGCATATGCACAAGGGGGGGCCTGTTTTAAGATCATGTGATTTGAAGTAAGTTGCCTGATTGTAGGCTGAGTCCTGAGAATGCGTGCATATACCCTAACTGGCTAGTTGACACCTAAGCTTCACTGTGATCCAGAATGTTGCTGAGAATAAGGTCCAGGCTATTGGTGCCTAAAGTCACTTAAGTTCTACCAGGAGCCCAAATAATTATGTATCCTTGGAGCATGACTAAATCAGACTGACAATAATTGAGTTCATGCTTATTCCAAAGCATAGTCATAGGAGGTGCTGCTGCTTGCCCTTTTGCATAACAATGTAGTTGTTAAACACTCACATAATCCCAGGAGACAGTCTTCTGGTGAGCTTGTAGATGGTCTGATCCTTGTATTGTGCTTTGCTTTCAATCCACACTTTTATTCCTTTTTCTTCCACTTCTGGCTTTTGATTTCTGCCTGCTTCTTGGCTCCTGACTATAAGGTCCAGGCTATAAATGCTATGGCTGGTTTTCACAAATCCAATCACTGATAGCTCCCTGCTTGCTCTCCAGAATTCATGTATGCTTGTTAGTTCTTTCAACAGCACCAGTACATCATCCCAGCCTTGTTACAGCTTTGTGTTTAGGACATTGTCATGGGATGTAGAAAATGTAGGTTTGAATTCCCTCAGGCAGAGAAGGGCCTAGAACCACATCCTGGGTGGGTGTTATAATCCAGCAGTTCTCAATCCCCAGATTGTGGCCCAGTGCTGGGCAATGGCAGGTTGGCTGCTGGTCTGCAGTGCAGTTGGCTGCCGGACCGAAAGTGGCCGCAGATTGGCAAACCACAGCCCCCCAGAGCCAGGGGAGAGGCTGTGGCTCCTTCCACAGGGCCCGTGGCAGCACAGGGTTTGACCCAGCCCCCTGCTGCTGCCGCCTGGGGGATGGGGGTATCCTTACCTTTTTACCAGGCCATGGCATAAAAATGTTGGGAACCCCTGCTCTAATCATTAGAGCTCTTCTACAAAAGGCAGGTACCACTACTGTACATTAGGTACCTACCACCAGAGAATTAGGCTCACTGGATCCAGAGTGTCTGGAGTGTCTAATGGGCAAGCACCAAAACTCCACAGAAGGACAGGAATCTATACATGTTGTGTGTTTAACATTTTCTATTGATACCATTTGGGAGTTTTCCTGTGCTCTGAATTGCCTTTCAGATAAGCTGTCAATTCTCTGTATTTGAAGCTTAGGTGACTGACTCCATGTATTTGGATTGCCTTCCTGGGGCTATACATCCAATATTTTTAGTGTTGCAGTGTCTAAATGTATACATAGATCATAGCAATATTGTGTCCGAGCTGGGCTGGGCACAAGCACACTCCACCCACTTGTTACCCTGGGCATGTTCCAGACTCATAAATATGTTGATGAGGTTGCTCCAGGTTCACTCGCACAAGATGCATTCAAGCATACCGGACACTCAGGTCTTGAGACAGGATACAGAGGGACATCTCAAAACATCCTCACAACACATTTCCAGGTTGGGAGTGTGCATATAGATGTGGTGAACTTTGGGATGTCTCAGGTGCAGTATGCTGCTAACAAGGGGTAGATATGTCTTAAGGGACCAATCAAAATCTGCCTTCTGCTCTATTGTTTTTACATTGAAAGTGCTTAGAAATGAATAGCAATATAAAAGGAGAGTAAAGTAGATCAATAAAGATGTGCTTCTGTGCTGAGGAAACTTACAAGAAGAGCCCCTAGACCTTTTGGATAGATGATATTTTAGCATGTGTTTAACTTATTGTAAATTAAGCAATAAACTAAAGTCAAGATCTGGATTCACATCTGTGGCTGAGACTCAAGATCTCCTTTGGGGTAATGCATTGTATTAAATATACACATAACGAACGTATAGATACCACTCAGGTTATCAGGGCCAGCTGTGGATTAATCCGCTTGTAATGATAAATCATAAACTGACTAATAATGCTAAAGCATAAACTACATAATTTAGCAATGTGATACTGTTAAAAAGACATATAATTTACATTGCAATAAAATAATGTTCTTTACAAAACACAAGTGCTGATAGTGCCACTCTACTTTGCCCCTGTGAGGCATTAGATGGACTACTATATTCATTCTGGGAACCAAATTTTAAGAAGGCTGTAGAGAAACTGGAGAGAACCTAAAGGTAACCAATGGAAGTTATACATTTATGTAAGGATTTGGGTGCAGACAGAAGTGACCATTTTTGCCTGATCTGGCCATAGAAGCAGTTTATAGCTGGGCTATACCAAACACAAGTGCATGGCTGCATAGTTTAAAAAATGGCCGATCAGGTGAAAATCTGACCCCTCATTACATGCGGTATCAGATAAAGATGTTTTAAAATGTAGCATCTTCTGTAACTTGTGTCTGCAGAACTCCAAGCCTATCACTGTTTTCAGAATGGGAGCAGGAAAAAGGAGCAGAGAGAGTTCAGTTTGGAGTTTTTTCAGCCCTCCCTAGAGGGTGGGGCAGGTATATTGGAGCCCCCCCTGATGCTGGGCGGGGGGGCTCCAATTGATCCACCATACCGTTCAGCAGTGGCTGGGGAACCCCAAGAACAAGCTCCCTATGCTGCCTTTCCCCCCCCCACTCCTATCCTGAAAACAGCGAGCACTGGCAGAGAGCCTGGTTGTTGCTATGGGAATCTGGCTGCAGGCTCCTGCAGCTGGATTCTTCTCCCCCCTGGAACCAACAGTGAACTTGTGTTTGGTCTGGAGTAATGGTATAACTCAGAACACTTTGCAGAAATTGTTCAAAGTTACAGCTGGGATCTGCACTTCCATTTGCACCGAAGAAACTAGATGTGTTTAGTGTGGAGACAAAAACAGTTAAGGGGAATAATGGTAGCAGTTTTCAAATATTGCTATAAAGAAAGGGAGAAACAGTTCTTTCCATTCTCTGAAGCCAGGCTATGAAGCAATGATTTTAAACTGCAGTAAGAAACATTCAGATCAAGTTTCATGAAAAACTATAAAAAACCCTAACTATAAAATAAATAGAATGGAATAATCTGCCTAAATTGTGGAATTATGTTCCTTTGAGATTTTTAAAAAGAGTCTGTTTAGGCACCTGTTGGGGATGGTTTAGAAATAGAAAACCTTACATGTGTGCAGAAAGTTGGGCTGCATGAGCCATGAGATCCCTTTCAACCCTAGATTCTAAAAGTCTTTCTATTTACTTCAGTGGGTTCTGGGTCAGGTTTCTAGAAGTCAAAGAAAAGTAAAACAAGCTACATAGTAAATTCAAGAACACAAGCACACTCACAGAACCTTTCAGTATCATACTTTAAAAACTGGAAATACTGCTACTCTTTTGCGTTTCAGATAAAAGAAGTTTATTAAGGTATGTCACAAGAGGAGTCCTGGAAGAAGATTTTAAGGGTAAAATACACAAATAAAAAAAAGCCCAATTTGAATTGAAATATTTACTCTGACAGTTTGGTTCTGGCAGAATATAACAATATAGCTTATCCAAGAACTTCAACCATCTTATCTGAGTTTTTCTCTTCATATCTCCCTTTGCCTGATAATTCTCCCTGGCTTGTTGTTATAGTATAGTAACAAAAATAAGCTGTTTCAAAAAGATAGGCTATTCTTTTGCTTTCTTTGCAGCAAAAGCAAACAGGTTAAACTATCTTTTTCATTTTAATAGACAAAACAACCCCTGCAATCGTTTCTTATTTCATCAGGCAGAGCAATGAAAATGCTTCATGTATGTCCCAATATAAATAAAGACATGTATATATATATATATATATTTCTATATATTTCTCTCTCTATATATATTTATATCTTGGTTATATAATGCTTCATGTATGTTCCAATATAACAAAAACACAAGGATATTTTTGTTGTGCTTTGTCTTGTTTGGGGCAGGGCAACCAACATATGCTCCCTATTTGATATAAAGCCACAGTAACTTCGTTAAAAATCAACAATAACTCCAAATTTACATAGATATAACTCAAATAAAGTCTGGCACTCTAACATAGCCCAAAAGAGGCACCTGTACAAGAGACTTGCACAACTCATTCATTTTATTACATTACAAGTTATTTACATGAGTACTGCAATTTAAGGAAGGCCTATGACATATTTGCATTCTACTGCACTGGAAATAATGGTAACTAAGGTAGCTTCAGTATAACCTTCAGAACTAATGCAGGATTAAAACTCATGATTTTAAGACTACAAACCTCTGCTCATGTATAGTCCCTGCTAATATGAATAATTTCACTGGAAGTTTGATAGTTTTTTTAGACTTATTATTATTCTCATTTACTAATGTGTGAGGTGGTCTTTGCGAAAAAACAATCAGAATTTTAGGAAACAAGAACTTATGAAAACAAGGAGATGGCCCCTTGAAGGCATGAGGGTTAAGGCCAGTGTTACTTCCTTTACTACCTGTTGAATTTTGAAGTTTTGAATGGAGAAATCAAAGGTATAATCAGAAGGCCTCATTTCTTACTTCTCAAACTAGAACTCCCATTAAAGTCAGTTGGTTATGTGAACGAAATAGTTGATCCTTATAAGGCCAGGTATATAATTTGGATACAATCATAACAATCACATTTTTGCCCTAGTCACAGTCTTCCATAGCCTACTCTAAACATACAATGTCCACCATCACTTAATCCCTATTTTTTTAAATTTTCTGCTCTAACTTGTTCTGGAATGCATTATATTCCTGTAGTGCTCTCTGCTGTCTGGTCCTATAACTTGCAGAAGTGCCACCAGCCCATTACTGCTTAATTCCCTTGTTGTTCAATCTTCAGATTCTGCCTCCATAATCTCTTTGACCCTTGGCTGAGAGTAATCCAGCACAACTCTCTGGTTGGAGAACTCTAACCTTTTGGCAGTAAAGAGCAACAGTTTCATTATTTCCTGTCTCTCTTCTTATATAGAAGGCAAGGTAGATTTTCCCCTTATAGACTAACTAAATTATATATATATATATATATATATATATATATATATATATATATTTTAATTAGTCTCTCTCTATATATATATAATTAATTATTATATATATATAATTTAATTAGTCTATAAGGTGCAAAACTACCCTGCCTTCTGCTTGACTTCAGACTAACACAGGTAACTATGTTTCTCCCTTCTTATGTAGTCACAGAGGAACAGCGCTGGATGTTAGTTGGATCACAGGCTTAAAAAAAATCTCTCCCTGGTTCTATCAAAGAACCTTCATAATTGGTAAAGAAGGGACCTCAATACATACCTTTTTTTAGACCTTAAGGCCGTGTCCAAATAAGCATGACCATGAGGTTATGTGACACCACAGACACATCTGTGGTGCCACATACTGCATGCACAGTTACTCTCTGTACTGTAGTGCAGATGGGGTTTTTTGATCCTGAATATCCAGGGACCAAAAACTCTGCAGAAAAAAAAGCAGAGCAGTGCACACAGCAGCAGCCTGCACTGCCTAAAGCTGGAGCCTGGCTGGCTGGAGCTGTACTCTACTGCTGTCCAAGCTCCATGCAACAGGATCCCAGGTAAGGCTGCTGGGACCAGCCCAGTGCTGACTTCAGCCTCTTCTGCCCCACCTAGGGTAACTTGCCCTGCACCAGAGCATGCATAGCACAGGTGTTCCCTGGGGACAACTAGTGGTGGGACAAGGTGTACCACTTCTAGTTGTCCCTGCAGAGCCAAATGTCCACGCACATCTGGACGCAGTCTCAAGTTCCTTCTGCTTCTGCTCCCTGGACTATTTAGCATTTTATGTTCAACAATCACTGGATAAAAAACAAAACAACTCAAAAATAATACAGGGTAGAATGCAATTGCAGAAAAGGTCAGATCCTTTTATTTTAATGTAATAACGTATTAGCAGGAAAGCTAATCAAGTAGAACTGCCTCTAAATCACCGTGCTCTTGTATTAAGTTGTAATTAGACTTGAATGTTGTATGCAGTGATAATAAAGAATTAGAATTAAAATAATATGTATTATGCAGTTCATCATTAATTTAACACTAATTATGGGTACATAGACATGGGGCCATCCATCTGCTGAAGTTCTAGATTTAAGACACTGGTTTGCTAACACGCAAAATTTTGCTGTAAAAAACAGAACATAGGGGAAAGTGAAGAAGTATGCAGAGGTTCATTTCTTTCACTCATTGCATTGTCTAGCACTTCACTTCAAGGGTCAGTATTTCCTTTTTAAAATCCAAGCAATAATGAGATTAATACTACAAACAATGTTTGCTGGGGTTTCAAATTAGTGATCTGTCTTATAATGAGATACAGCTGAGTGGTCTCTAGGGACAGACATTACACAAACTGGCTTAAGTGATCTGAAATGAGTTTAAACCTGTAACAGAACAGAAGTTCAGTGCACATAAATCGGTTTCAAAATGTACAAAACCAGTTTAAGATAGACCTGGATGAGTGTAGCATTAAACTTTACTGATTTAGTTAACAACAGTTTGCTTCATTATCAGTTCATTCAACACAGCTTAGAGAAACTTGCAAAGATTGAATCGATTCAGCTTCTGCTTTTTGACTGTTTGTACTTAGCCTAAATGGTAATTTGGAATTTAAGGACCCAGTTCTGCAACAGATGATAATGCACATATCCCTTTGAAACCAGGGTCTGGCTTTGGAAGACGTGACAGACTAAAAATGTGTTACATCATCCGTTAAAAACTCTCCCTGGCTTTACTGTAGAAAGTTTTTTTCTCTTCTTTTTCAAGTGATTGTAATAGGGAACCCAAACCCTGTTACCTGTGTGCAACAGAGGGAGTGGGGAGGAGAGTAGGCCCTTCTGGGACCCACACTTTGGGACTTGATGGGGAAAGGGGATGCAACAAGCAGCTCAAAAGAGACTCAAGCCTGGAGGCTACTCCAGACTAAGAAGCCAGGAAAGGCTGCAAAGCAGGAAAAGCCAGGCAGCCTGTTAAGCTAAGTAGGGGCGCCTGGAAAACTCTCTCTCCCTCAGGGCAGCAGTCAGGTGACAAACTAAAGCAGGTGTTAGGGATATAAGTCTGGCTTTAGGGGAAAGCAAGCTTTTAGCTAGCAAGTGGTGGGGCTGGGAGTGAGAGGAACTCCTGGGAGTTGGGGAAGGATGCCTCAGGGTACTTGGCAGATACCATTCACTGCAGGCCTCAGACCGGGAAACTCGGGGCCTAAAATAGTGGACCTGAACTGAGAGGTTTCAGCTAGAGGAGAAGGGGTCAAAGCCAAAAAGGCTGGAATCTAAACAAGGGTTGGGTCCTGAGGGGCCCAGTGCTGATTTTATGTACAAAGAGAGATACAGCATAAGGAAAAGAGTCCTTATAAGGGGGCAGATGGAGAGTCACCAGTGAGGCATGGGTGTGGCTATGGGGGCAGCAAAGAGGATACGGTAATAGTCCTAATGCACTAAGGAAAGAACTACACTGGTCTTAAGGGCAACCTGCCTCTGAATACACACTAATTACCAACAAATAGTGGCAGGTGAGAAGCAATAAGGAGGGTAAGCTGGGGGACATGGGCAGGAAGAGCCAGAGCCTGAAGCCGAAACATCTCATAGTGACCTTGTGAGATACTTTTTATTAAAAAGTATTTTATTTTCCACAATATTTACATCATCATAAAAGAAGGAACCATCATGTCTCTTTCACAGCAATTTTAGGGCTTGAAACATTAAAATTGATGGAAAAATTCCTATTGATCTCAATGGGAATGCCTATACCCATATTACTTAGTCTTTGTCTATATTATTTATAAAACAACTGAGCAGTTAATTTGTGCCTGCTTAGGCACAGGTCAACATAGCTTTGGCTTCTTTACCTCCTATCAGCATTATTTATAAGGTCAGTCATGAACCAGGTTTTGTTACAGGTGTTCTTTTTGATGGCCAGCTGGCTGCAAAGCAAACAACTAAGAATAAGCTAGGATCATGTATAAATAGTGGCTCTGAGGGCTCTCTTTTGTAGCAGCATGACAGGATTGATTTTATTTTAAATGAGTGTTGACTTTAACCTACTTGACCATGGATAATTTATTCTGTTTGGATACCGTTCTCCTACCACAAGCACTAGCATGATCTTTGAGGACCGTACAGGAGTCCTTAAGTACAGGGCCTTAATAAACCTCTAATATTCTTGACCTACCAAGAACATATTCAAATTATACATGCAGAGTGTATCAGAAAAGGTGTTATTGCCTGTTATCATTTTGCATAATAATATATTTCTTAGAATTTCATCAAGTAAAAGTATAGTCTGTGCCAGGATGAAAGTGAGAAATCAGTACTATAATTGTGTACACACTACAATTTGCCTTGAACAAAAAACATTGTACCTAAACCTTTTTTGATTCATCTCATCATTAACTTTTTTGGCTATGCTGGGACTACCAAATACATTTTCAATATGCTTTCAGCTCAAAAATTTCATGTTAAGAAAAAATTGCTTGATGATACCTGCTAACAGACTGTCAATTATGATGAAATGTTCCAAGTGCAGCCAGAAAAGATGATGAATGCAAAGACGCTGAGTAGACCTACATTCATTTATTGAGTTAGAGAGCTGAATTCTAGGGAAGAATCCTAATAATAAGCATAAATGCACAAACCTGCTTAACACTGAGCTTGAAATTACAAAACCAACATAACAACTCAAACACTTGAAAGTATATGATATTAATTGACAAAGAAAGATTGTTACCCTGGTCTTCTTTCTGACCGAGGTATCTTACTTTTCTTTGTCAGGTGATGTTGTTATTGCATAGATGGCTATGACTGGACTGACATTACAGTGAGTACTTCTGTTTTGGAATGGATTGATTTTATTCTAGTTAACAAAAATCCTAGAGCAAAAAAAGCTTTTAGGACTGTAATATGAGCCCATTTCCCTTGAGTGTCTTTTACTGATTCTTTATTTTGTTATTCTGATGTATCCAGTGGGAAAGAATCCTTCTTTATCTTCAGCTGCTGTAAAGTGATAAATGTTTATCATCAGAAACAAAATTGAAAAGTAACCATATTTTTCCCCCTGAAAGATAGCAATCATAAAAGAAGACTGAAACATGAAAACATACAATTCAGGCAGCCAGCAGAGATTTTGTTCTCCTAACTCTGAAATGAATTAGCAATTATAAAGAATTAAACCCAAATGTAGCACTGCATGTCCACATCGTAATGAGAAAATGCTGCAGATATGCATGAATGCCCCCATCAGAAATACCGCTTTGTCTAAAAAATAATTGGCATTCACTTCATTTTGCTAACTTCTTTTTGTTTCTACAACATATTGCATAAAACAAACTCATGACCTTGTCTAACATGACTGAACACGATGCGATGGTCTAGTATTACTACGGGACACCAGTTTCTGAATCTAACAGCACACAAGGGAGGGATGAGGCTAAAATTGCATCCAGTTGACTCTGGTTATCTAGTCTCAACAATGAAATAGTTATGTATAGCTGTTAACTGGGGACTGCCTTCAGAGGTCCAAACCAAGAATTCATGCCTCTGGAACCATATTAAATGTAATTAACCTTTATACCTCCTCACTCTGGCATGACATACCAGGTTCCAGCCTGAAAAAGAATAAGCCAAAGCCTCAGTTGGGATAGATGAAGGTCAAACATTATGCAGTCTTCTTCAGTGCTCCTTTTGAAGCTTATCCCCTGGGCAGCAAAGGGAGGGACATATCTAGGGTCAGGAGGATGTTAACAAGCCGGAAAATGTATACTTCAGTGAGATGGGTTTTGCTTTGAAAGAGAACAGGTCCTGGGTCCAAAACTAGCCAGGTAGATAGATGGCTAGAAAATTGCCATTTAGATCCACAAAGGAAAAGAGAATTCTGTCCAGAGGGTGTCTGCTGAAATAATTAATAAAATTAGTATTTAAGCAGAAAGACAGAGAGCCATAAGAACCTCTTTGTCCAGTACCCTTATTTCAACCTCATGGAAGAAGACAGTTCAATATTAACAGAAGTTTACACCAATGTCTGGGAATTCTGTACTGCCATGGAATTCTATTACTCATTCTTATTCTGTGTGCACCATGTCCAGATAATGAGGCAATATAGCCACCTTAACCAGCGGTGAGCATATGCCCAGAGCCACTGTTGGTTAGACTTCCTAATCCTGGCTTGATTATATCCCCTAGCAGATGTCTGGCATGTTACCACTCAACAAGCAAAACTTGCATAAGTTGCATGTTAAATGTAATGTTTGCTGGAGCCTAACATTTGCAGGGTCATTTTAAGGCAGCAATACTATGTCACTTCTGGGATTTGGCATACACTGAACAGAAATGAAGCATGCCTTGCCCACTCATGGTGGAACTTCCTGAGTGCAGCATAGTATGAAGGCAATCTCTGGGAACTGAACAAAGGCATGTACATAATTATAGAAGTAGAAACAGTATAGCAAGACCTTGGTGTAACACAACTCATGTGCATTTGAACCAAATGAAAGCTACACCGCTTCACTATCTTGGAGATTATCCATTAAAACAGGGACATGATACTTGCATATAAAAGAGAAGATCCAGAATTATATACAGGCAGTCCTCGACTTAAAATGTTTTGAGTTGCAATGTGTTGCACTTACAATGTTTATAAATTGACACCCTGTTTCAACTTTGACTTCAGTTTCGAATTTACAATGCTTGATCCAATGCAATGTTATGCCAGTGAACAAGTTCACTGCATTGCTCATTTCCCTGGAGAACATCTATCCAAACTTCCTTGGGCACTTTCTTTAAGAAAGCAGACAAAACTCCAGAAAAACCTGCAGCCAAGACTCCTGAGAAGACTTTGGCAAAGAACCCTTCACAAAGTCCAACCAAGAGCCTTTCAAAAAGTCCAGCCAAGTCACCTCAAAGAAGTCCTTCCAAATCAATACGATTGCTATTTACAATATAAATACATTAATGTAGCTGTATTACTCATCTATAATTGATTGAGTACAAAATTCTGGGGTATTTTTAGTGAAAATAGGGTATCAGGTCTTGGTTCAGGAACCAATCCCCCATTTATAACATTGTTTCTTATGAGAAAATTGATTCTGAGTTGTAACGTTTTGACTTAAGATGTGGTTTTCAGGAACCAATTTTGTTGTAAGTCCGAGGACTGCCTGTATGTGCATATATATAAATAATTCTGGACCTTTTCCACAACAAGAAAGGACAAGTTTTCATCAATTGGCTAAGAGACTGGTGCTTAAAAACACCTTTTGAGAAGTCTTATGCCTGCTGTAGGGAAGTATACTTAAAACTTTTCTTGAATGAATTTGAATGAATTTGTTTCATTTATGCAGGAAAACTTTTGTTGGGGTTGGCTTGGTTTGATGGATGGCCTTTTTCTCCTTTTAACAGGCAGTCCTAATTTACAGGAAGGAAACCATTCCTTCCATAAATTAGGTACCATTTTAGTAATAATGCTTCTGTCAGAGCAGCTGCAACATGCCCCACATTTAAATTTGACAGACTTGTCAAACTGAGAACATATAATATGATGCGCCTTCACTTTTTTGCATTTTGTGAAGCCATTTACCCCCATGAAAAGTGAGCATAAAACACAATCATCCTGATTTGAGAATTATTGATAAAGGGCCCATGCAACAGAGAATCAAGTCTACCATGTGTAGAGGCAAAAGGGACAGGGTGATATTACACATTACAATTAGATCATGTTTAGAGCACTTAAAATTTGAATGATTATACATTAAGGCCCATTAACTAGTTCTAAATGCCCTTTTAGCATCTTCAAGTTATACCAGTTGGGAAGTGGATTTTCTTTGAGCTACCTAGCTCATGCTAACTTTTTGGTGTTCACCTGAGAAACGATCACCAATTTTCAGTCCTCCAATATCCCAGGCAGATTAATTATCATCTGGTCTTCTATGGCCCTGGAATGGCAGTTGGAAACAACCAGGCAATGGGTGAGTGGGGAGGAAGGGAAAAGGGGTAAAGGGGGGGGGGGATAGAGAAACCAGGGGAATGGGGGTATAGGGAATTGATTATACAGAAGCATGGGGTAGGTGGGTGGGTAGGGAACTGCTAGGTTGCTGCCTCATCTGCCCCCCAAATTGCTCCCCAACCCCCAAATCTCCCCCACCACCTCAAGATCATTCCTCTGCCATCCCAATTGCCCCCTCTGCCCCCCATCAACCCCTCTACCCCAGATCATTGCCCTGACACCCCAATCAACCCACGAATGGTGGAGATGCTAGGGTTCCCCCTCCATGCCTGCTCCTACAGACCACAGCATGCCCAGATCTAGCCCCTGCCCAGCCCTGCAATTGAAGGGGAGGCAGCAGGGGGAAGGGGTGGAGCAAGGTGCTACCTGGCATCTGTGGGGTCTGGTGGGTGATGGATTCAGATGTGCAGAGGTGATGCCCTGTTCCACCTCACAGCTGCTGCTGCTGCTTTTTGGCTGATTGGGGTGGCAGGGCAGTATTCCAGGAGTGGAGGAGTGGTCCAGGGGTGGAAAGGGAAAGTGATCATTGGGTAGAGTGGGAATCCAGTGGCTGCTGTTGGGCAGCAGGATGATTTGATGGGTGGAGGAGACAATCCAAATGGCTTGAGGGGACCCTTCTCCCCCATCATCTCCTGGCTGTACTGTTGCTAGAGAGCTGGTGAGCAGGGAAGGCATGGAGCAGAATTGTAGCCCTTAGGCATTGCTTGTCAAGCCCTATAGTGGTGGGTCTGAGTAGTACACGTTAGAGACGGTATTAACTTGGAACATGCGATTGATCACTGGTACTAGTTAATTTGAACATAGATAAAGATTCCTAACAGTTAGCACCTGCTAACTCTAATGTATAATCTCACCCACAGTTGCTGATTTGATGGGTGGCAAGGAAGAAAGGCAAGAACCCATCATAGTTAGGATGTAGAGTTAGCATGAAAGGTACAAGTGCCTGGAACAGACAGTGATAAATCAGTATACTGCTGAAGAGAGAGAAAGTTGGTAGAGAAGCCCATGGATGGAACCAGCATGAAATTGAGTGATCTGAAAGTCCCATGTACCACGAACACACCTGGAAAATGATACCAGTCCACTATTAGCAGCAGCCAGTGCTATCAAGTATACCTGGGCTCGGATTGGTTTCCTGACAATTACCATAGCTTAGCACAGGGAATGCTTTATTTTGGTTGCCATGAAACATTTATGGGGGAACAGACAGTGTTGGTGTCCTTCTCAAACTGGGGAACAGTTGCGACATATCCTTCTGTAAATGCAAGTGGAATATAAGGACCACAGCAGAGATGAAACTTGCAGAAGCCTGAGAGCAAGGCCTGAAAGCATGCCCTGTGGCCATGCTAGCCCTTACAGAAATGCTGTCACTGTCAAGGATCAGTCATGTGCACAATGTGCTAGCAACAGTCAGAGGTGCTAGCATAGACTTTCCATGAAAACAAAGTAAAACCAGCATAAACAAAAACACATCCAAGAGGTTATTTTCCTGTCCTTGCAGCAGAACACCAATTCCTGATATACCCATTTCCTTCCTGCAAATGGTCATTTGCCAAATGAGAGACAAGTCAGTTAGAAGTCATTTGAGAAAAAGATGGGCTTTTGTGCACAAGTTGCAGGAATAGAGATGTCATTTTCCTTGTCTCATTTCACTTGATGGATTTAGGGAAAAACTAGCTAGTGATTCCCTGTGATAAACCATGTGTGAAATACTATACTGAATGAAAGTTATATCCACAGAAAGAACGGGCACCTTTGATATTTCTCAGGTAGCTTTTCTCAGGTTTTGCCAAAGTAACAGCTGGAGCATGTGACAATATTCTGGGAAAGGACACAAAATACTCCTACTTAGCTCAACTCAGAGCCACGGGCTATCAGCAAAATGTTATTCTTCAGAAACTTAAAGTTTAGGGGTTGTCAGACCCATAAATTTAATTCAGAACCTTCTGATAGAAGGTGCTTTGTGTCAAAATAAATGTAGTTCAGTGATTGCTGGTTTTTTTTGGATGTGTGACAGGAGCCATGGCAAGGGAGATTTGCTTTAAATATCTTTTATTCTAAAAGCATGCTAGGAACAGATGATGATTCAAGATGAACTATTGAGAGTTAGGTCAGAACATGATAGAAGAGTCAAAGCATAGATCTGGGAGTTTTCCTGATCCAAAGGGACATTTGTTCTGCATGGTTAATTGGTTGCCAGCCAAGCTTGTTTGCTGCCTTTTTGTGGGCTTCTCCTGATGGATAAAGATGTCCAGCCTGGTAGGATCTTAAAGGGAACCTCAAATCAGGAAGAAGCTTTTACCAATATTCCAAATTATGTGGTGATAGTTTTATTTTTATTTACTTGTGTTTCTTTTAAATCTATGGGTCAGTTCTTCAGGATCTGTAAGTTGCTATAGCACCACTGGCTTAACGGAGGCAAAACCAGCTTACATCAACCTGAGAGAATTGGACTGAAATGTATGTACTTGCTAAGTGTTCAATATTTGAATGGTATATTGAATCATTATTGGACTTTGTATTAAATGGTTTAAATGGATTTCAGTAATAGATCTCAAGATCATCCACCCATCCCTTAGCATGTGTAAGGGTGGGGGTTTATGTAGAGCACTATGTAGGGTAGATAGTAGGTCATGCACAGAGAATGAGGGAAATTTTACCCAGATAAGGGAATGGTTAGAACTTGTCAGGAAATCAAAAGTATCACTAGCTAAGAATGACTGTGCTCCAGAATTGTGTAGCAATGCTGTCATTTCTCTCCCGGTAGCTTTTATCCTCTTTCCTTTGACTGTTAATCTTTCAGAGTTCTTACCTAAGGGGCTATGCCTCTCCCCCTCAATCCCTTTAGCTGTAGAAAAGTTGCCCTGAGTTTTGATTAATGGGATGTGTGTATACTTTGAAGCATAAATAAAGAACAATGTACTGCCTTAGAGGCCATGTTATATTTTAATAGAGAAAAAATGTTTTTTGTGGGGTTTTTTCCCCCTGAAAATTCTTAAACATTATATTTTACAAAACTGAAACTATTTTATCAACATGCCTGAAACAGTCACAAAAATGATAGAAGCTAAGCTCACATGGAGGTTATTACATCCTGGCATGGTGAACTTCTACACTTTGGTGTAAACATTATCTCTTCCCACACCTTTCAACTATTGAATGACCAGGAGGCAGAGAGTTTTGAAAAGCCAGATTGCAGGAAGTATAGATACATCTGCTTGAACATACCCTGCCTGCCTGTGTGTGCTCACAACCTTGAAACTCAGAAATGCAGCAGTAACATCAATATGGGGAAACATTTCTGAGTTTGAAATGTAAGAGCAGGACTGGGTGGGCATGCTTAAGTGAAACCCTGCTAGGAAATGCTGTCCCCATGGGTTAGACATGCCCTTGCTGCTGCTGCTGAAGTCCAGCTTAGCTAGCAGGGTTACATAGTTCTGCTTAAACTGGTCTAGCAGCAACCCTTTTTTCCCTTTTATTCCCTTTCCCAAACCAGAAAACTGCTTTGAAAAAATGAAGCCACAGATTGACATTCATTAGATCATTTTGTCAAGATCACATTTTCAGTGTTGGCAGCTGATACCAGTGATGCAGGGATCCCATGGACAGATCCAGGATTGGGGGGGGGGAGGGAGGAGGAAAGTCACACCCTTTTTGGCTGTGTTGCATATGTGGAGTGAAGAGTGATCACTGATCCTAGATGTTGGGGAGCTCATCTAGGATCACAGGAGCCTCTGTGCTACTCCTGCTGGAGCTCTCTATGTGCCAGGAGCTTTGAGTTCACCTGTTGCTCAGTACAGGGTCTGGCCTGCATGGCTCCAGAGCACAGGGGGTGAGTACTGCCACTGTTTGTCCCCCTTTTCCTTCTCCCCACCCCAAATTCAGCAGCACAGCACAAAAGGGGATGAGTAGTGGCAGTGCTCAGCACCAGATTTCATGTAGCTCTGGAAGAGTGTCACTGCCGCCACTTATATCTTTTTTAATGTTGTCACTAAATTCAGGGCAGGCGAGCAGGAGTAATGTGGGAGGGCAAGGGAAAACAGCAGTGGTGCACATCCCCTGCTCTCTTGAGCTGTATAAAAAATGGGACTTTGGCCAGGGCCTGCACTGACCAGCTGATAGCTTATTGCTTTCTCCAAGAACTTCATTGACATTCTGTGAGATCAGCAGGGATCTGAGTTTTCAGTTTCCCATCGAATAAATAAATCGGAGTTCCCTTTTAACAGAGAAAAAACATGTATTTTTCATTTTAATGGAAACACATGGATTTTCCACTTTTGCAAAGAGCTCTCTGCAGGCTGGCAGAGTTGCAGCCTGCAAGGGGCTGGGGAAGTGAGAGACGGGCAGTCAGGAGTGGGGCACCATGTGTATGAGCACGCTAACAAATGCACATGGCCACCAAGTAGTCTGGAGAGCAGCTCCCACAGGTAAGTTTGCTTGGGGAGGGAGGGAGGACTGAGGCTCCCATAGGGAGAGAGGGAGGGAGGGAGGGATGGATTTGGGCAGGGTTGGGGATTCTCCCCAGTTGAGGTGGGGCTTGGGGTCTGGGGCCAGAATGTGTGTCCACAGGGCCTGGGCGGGGAGCAGGACAGGGCTGTGGATGGCTCATCCAGGGGGCAGGGTGGTGGGCTGGCTCTCTGCTGCAGTGTACACTCCCAGGGTGGGTACGTTTTCCCCCAGTTCTGTGTGCAGGACAGGGGCAGCAGCAAGGGTAGGCTGCCTGCTGTGGGCACAGGCTCTCCGTCTTGCTGCCCTTCCCCCAGGTCCTCCATGGCCCAGTGGGTGGGACCCAGTGTGGCAAGGCAAAGTGGGACCATGTGGGGAAGCTCCTTGCTGCCACTGGCAGCTCTGCACCACCCTGGTGAACCAGCCCCTGCTTTTCTGGCAGCAGTAGGGGGCGGCGGCATGGAGTTGTGCCCCTTGCTGTTGCCAGGCAGGCAGTGGGTGCATTGCCATGGCAGCACCAGGCTTCCAGCAGCAGCAATGAGCTTCCCCGCCCAAGCTCGCTCTGCCCTGCCACCCTGAGTCCCACCTGCTGGGCCATGGAGATCCTGGGGCAAAAGCAGCAGGGTGGGGACCTTGAGTCCACAGTAGGCAGCCTGTGTCCACCCCCTACAGGCTCTGCTTTGGCCATATTGCCTGGTGGGGAGGGGGAGCTGGGCTCCACACTCTGCTCTGCCACAGCAGCTGCCACCTCCCTGTCTGTCAAATAGATTTAGACAGACTACAAAAGTAGGCAGATGAGAATAGGATGGGGTTCAAGGGTGCTGCACCTTGGGAGAAGGAATCCACAGCATACGCACAGGCTGCGGAGTTCCCCTCTTGAAAGCACAGAGGCAGAAAGGGATCTTGGAGTCATTATTGACTCCAAGATGAACATGAGCCGCCAATCCCAGACCGCAGCCAGCAAGGCCAGCCATACCTTGTCATGCATCCAAAGATGCATCTCAAGCCAGTTCAGAGAGGTGATATTCCCCCTCTATGTGACTTTTTGGTCAGGCCACAGTTGGAGTACTGCGTCCAGTACTGGGCACTGCACTTTAAAGAGGATGTGGCCAGCCTGGAGAGGGTTCAGAGGAGGGCCACCTGCTTGGTGAGAGGGCAGCAGGACAGGCCCTACGAGGAGAGACTGAGGGACCTGAACCTGTTCAGCCTCAGCAAGAGGAGGCTGAGGGGGGACCTGGTGGCTGCCTACAAACTCATCAGGGGAGATCATCAGCAAATAGGAAGAGCCCTTTTCTCCCCAGCACCACTGGGATGATTAGGAACAACAGTAATAAGCTGATGGAGAATAGGTTTAGGTTAGAGATCAGGAGGCAATATTTTACAGTTAGGGTGGCCAGAATCTGGAACCAACTTCCCAGGGAAGTGGTCCTCGCCCCTACCTTGGTCAAATTAAAAAAGAGGTTAGATGATCACCTGTCTGGGGTCTTGTGAACCCAGCATTCGTTCCTGCCTGTGGCAGGGGGTCAGGCTAGATGATTTGTTCAGGTCCCTCCTGACCCTAGCTACTATGAAACTGAGTGACAGTTGGGGCTTGGGTACTGCTGAGGGGTGGGGAGGGGGCTGCAGACCTGGCTTCCTGGCTACATAGCCCTGGCAGCTGGGGGTCCCCTCCAGCAGGGCTGGGGGGGCAGGGGGCTGCAGGTGGGGAGTGAGGGGCATCAGCAGGGCTGGGGAGATGTGGCTTGGGAGTGAGGGGCCTGGATCTTCATCCTGGTGAGCAAAGAGGGCAGGGGGAGCTCTGATTTTCCATGATAAAAAACCAAACCTCAAATGCCAAAATGTATAGGTATTTAGAATTTATTTTATTATAGTGATTGAGGCACTGGTAGGCTTCCAAATTGCTTTAAAATTGTAAATATATCAATAAAACATTGTATTGATGTTTGATACCTATATATAGTGGCATTTCGTTTTAATAGTGGGTTTGTTTGTTTTTTAATTGGAGAATTTGCAATTTTTAAACAGAGAAAACTAGGATCTCTGGAGATCAGAAAGTTTACTACACATGTGGCACACAGCCAAAAGGGGAAGGACGACAATGGAATGGATGTGCAACCACACCACCGCACACCTCTAGGTCTGCCCCCATAGCTCTTCACAAGAGATTTCTCCCTTTGTAGAAGCAGATGATAAAAATGAAGCCAACCACAAAGATTCTATTTTTTCCTGTGACAGTTATGGATAAGTTGCTACGATAAAATGAATGCACTTCCTCCATAAAAGGGTAAATTGGAAGATTGCATTGATTTATTTCAGGATCAACTGTGGTAAACTATAAGTAATGAACATGAAGGATGAAAAGCAGACCTAACATCAGTTAAAGTTGTTTCACTCATGCTCATTTTGGAAATGCTATTTTGACATGGCCACATGTAGTATGAAAAACTATATTAAATCTAAAAATGTATCTTTATTGTCAAAGAGAAAATGGAGGCAAATTATCTTACTGGAACTATCTAAACTCTTAGAATTTATCATCCAAATTTGATCTACCAAGTCTGGTGGAAAAATGTTGCAGTGCAGGAATAAGGCGGGGTAGATCCAAACAGAGCCCAAGTTCCCTATAGAACAATAAGAGAGGGGAAGGTGGGTAGACTTTAGGGTTAAGTACAGACAGTCAAAAACCCTAAGGTTGCATTGATTCAGTCTCTGTAGGTTAGTCTAAGCTGCAGAGATTAAATTGACTAACAAGTGGACAGACAGGGCATGTATACACATAACTTTTCATCTTGTGACACACCAAAGATCCAGTGGGTTGGAGCAGACTCAAATAATCCGGATTGTTCCACATGCTGATGTGCACTGAGCCGCATTGTATGCAGTTGTATAAGTGGCGAAATGCATATAAGTGCACAGAAAATTGCAGTGATGTGCTTTTGAACTAAAACACCTTCAAGATGTTTTAGTTAAAAAGCACACCACTGACATTTTCTCAGTGCTGATGTGCATTTTGATGCTAATTCAACTGTATGCACTGCAGTGCTGGGTGCTTTTAAAAGCACCCGGCGCAGTGGTGCAAGTATGTGTACAAATGCTCACACTTAATTTTTGCAGCCACATGCCTGCAGTGGCTCAGGCTAGAAGCCAGGGGGTGCTAGAGCATGGCTGTCTGGCATGTAGCCAGTATGGGCGGTGTTTTCCCTTCCTCTTCCTGCTGGTCCTGAGGTCTCTGGGATTTGCAGTCCAGAATCATAATAGCAGGAAACTTGAGGGTTGCTCATCACTTCCTCTTTCTACTTCCAGGTTCCTCTGGGATTTGTAGTCCACAGTTGCAGCCAGCATAAAGTTTAACAGGGCAGGGGAAGGAAGGGTTTAACCCCCCCCCCTCCCCCTTGACCCCAGACCCCAGTTGGGGTTTGCTTGGGCGGGGGAGGAGGGGGGGCACAGTCCCTACCTTCCTCCTTCCCTTACCCCCAACCTTTCTCTGCTGAAGCAGATAGCACAGCCCAGCCCAGGGCTGGAAAGCATGCTGGGATGCTTCAGGACTGTGATTTAACTTGAACCAGGAAGAGGTCTGGGACAGAAGTTTCATAAACCTGTTTCATCCAAATCAGTTAAGTTTGATACTACATTCAGCCAGGTTTATCTTAAAGCAATTGCAGCCATTTTGAAACTGGTTTATATGCACTGAACTTCTGTTGTGTTACAGGTTTAAACCAGTTTCTGATCACTTAAACTGGTTAATGTGTAACTTCTGCCCCTCGCCCAGCAAAAGAGCTCAGTTTGTCCTTCTTAAGCCCTAAATAAAAAAAACTGTGCTTTGCAAGTTTAGGATCAAGACTTTGGAGAGTTCTGTCTTGAGTTCCAGATCCAAATACCCACAAATATGACAATGTGTAGGGAAGGCACATCTAGCTTCATAATTTTAATCCCAACTAAAATAATAACATTGAAGCAAAAGACCCTTTGTAGGAGACTTACAGTACATGGTATAGGTGACATTGTGCTCTGATTCATACCCATGCAAATTCAGAGTTGTTCAACTGACTGCAAAAAATGAATAGAACTCTATGTATCTATTTTGAAAGTAAACACACTTGTAATAACACACTAGTCAAAGAAGGGAAATGCAGTTACTTTTAGGACTTAAAATGAGGCTTTACACTTAATTGTTTGACTCAGACATATTTTAGGATAAAAATTACTACTCTTTTATTTCTTCAACAGACAATTTGTATGTGGCTTAGGAGTTCAATTCTCATCAATTAATACAATTATTTAATTGTCTTTGACTTGTGATTTGATAACCTGTGTTATTTTATGAACTGTGAACAAACTGGGCTTTTCATTTTTAGGAGATCAAATTACTTTAAAATTACCCTTGATATTTCAGTTCTGCTTCACTTATCTGTCTCTCAGCTTTCAATACCGGTTGTATCTCCAGCCAATACTGGGCCCAAGATGTCTTCCATTTCTCTTCTTATACCTTTCCATTCTTTATTTCAAAGAGTCTTTAGGTTTTCTCCTCTGCTATCTATTGGAAAGGTATTGGGCTCATTCCTCACAATGCTGAATTGTCTTGAATTCAACCATGAATCTTGTATGTGAGGCTACCACACTAAAACCCTCTTAAGAAACAGATTCCTTTTATTCGTAAAGTATGATCATATGTCAGCTTCTTATGGTAAGGCAGGCTTACTACTTTATTACTTTATTTATTATTTATTCATTAGATTTATATGCCACCCTTCCCCAAAAATGCTCTGAGCAGCTTACAATAAAAATGCAATAAATTACATTAAAAAATAAAAGGGAAAAAAACCCCAAATAGATAAAGTACATCTGTGTCACCACGGACTGAGAATACTTATTTAAATCTCAGGATTTGTCTTTATTATCACCTGCCAAATGTATGTGAGTTAAAATTATTGACATCTCCAAGAACAATGATAGACGATATTTCTAGTAGAGTAGCCATGACTGTTCCAAGATCAGATGTTATACTATATCTGAAACAGGGAGAATAAAGTTCCTAGCATGAGCAGTTTTAATACAGAGTTTAGTCAATATGCCTCTAAGGATGTCATTCATCAGTCAGTGGAATGTCAGTGCAACAAGAGGTGCTCTCTGCCAAATCAAGTTCAGAGATTTTTGAAAAAGTAATGATTGCGATCATACAAGTTATTTTCATTCCTTCAAATTGCCACGCACAGCAGTATCAATGAGCTCCATTAGGGCATGCTCCTAGTTATTTGTAAAAAAGACAAGAAAATGTAGAATTAATGAACTTGCAGGGCTGAATAACTAGATGCTGTTTCCTGACTCCACTCCATATGGTGAGACTAAACATAAAACTGGGGTTAAGGCAAGGGGAGCAAAACATAGGATGTATGACACAGTGAGGTGTGGAAGGGAGAGATATTTGGGTTCCAGCAAATCATAGGTTTTTCCATGCACTGCATTTATTCCTGAAGAACTATGTAAATGGAGAACTGGACAAAGGGCCTGAGAATGGCTGACCTGTGGCATAACTTGGGAAGTGTGACTAGCTGACCTTGATAATGGGTTGTGTGTGAAAAACCAGGTTTTAAACCATTGAGTGAGTGAAGGTAGCCTGGGGCCTCCAGCATTCTCTAGTGAATGCCCCAGCCACTGAGAGAATAGGTTGTACCTAATCACACAGTGCATCCAGGAATAGAATGCCAACATGTACTTTAGTGCATTTTTTAACTCAAATTAGCTCAGGATGCTTAGATGACCAGGAAAGAATAGAAATTCACCCTTAGATTCTAGCAAGATTAAATAATTCCTTTTGATTAATAAAATTTCTGCTTATGTCAACTACTGGCATGGACAAAGCTAATAGCTAATAAATATCTCAGTGGCAGCAATCCCTCAATATGAGGATGACAGTCTTCTAGTAGATATGGAAGTCATTGGTGAGTCTGGAGGTGACTGAAGAGATGAATCTGAGATCTGCATGTTCGAAAGCAGACAGCAAATTAATAGACCAGTCACATACAACCATGACTGGGGAGCCACTGCAACTCTTTAAAGAACACTTCTTATTTCAGAAACTAGAGAATTTTTCAGTTATTTAGACAGCCATTTTAACTTTTGTGAGAAGAAAGCTATGTCACTGATTTTGAATGATTAACTATTCCTATGGTTTGCTGCTGTCAGTCTATTTTCTTTCTTGTGGAGATATTAAACATATTAGATTTGAGGTATTTCTTCAAGTTTTGCTTTTCAAGAAATCTCAACGTTAAAGAGCTGGATGGAGGCTAGTATTTAAATGATACTTCTACTCATAGACATATAGATAGAGAATGAGCCACCTGTGAAAAACAGCATCAATACAGTCCTCAAAAAGGAAAATCAGTAAGGACTTGTGCTGAGCAGTTTGTTTTGAAAGTCATTGACCAGCCAGTTTCCACATTGTCAGAAAAAATGTTGCTGGGTCCACACTAAAGTTTTTCCTTTTATTTTTGGATCCCAACTTAAATAAGATAAGACCTGCCTCATGTGGATTGTCTTGATGCCCCCTGGTGGCTGCTTCAATCTTGCTCTACTTCCCCCCCTGGCCTCTCAGGGGAAAGTATGGGAGGATTGCTGCCTCACCTGCCACACCTGGATGGCAAAATACAACTGAGGAGGTTGCCTTCATAGGCCAAAGACCTCTGGGTGTTCTACTTAGTTCTTGGGCTCAGCCCTCCTTGTGTAGACCTCAAGTTTAAGCATCCTCTGGCCTTGCCTTTCTCTGGGATGGTGTTATTGAGTAACTTCCTCAGTGTTACGAAATCTGTGTAAAATTAAGTAAATAGTGGTGCACGTGTCCAGTTGAGTAAAGAGCTAGAAGATTCTAGTTCAGTTAACCTTTTGAAGCAGAGGGCATGATGGCCTAGGTTTTCTGTTGTGAGCATGCACAGTTGATTGTTTGTTACATAAATGATATTTGGCACAAATATCTCAGAAACTAAAGAGTGACCACTAGACTTACCTGAGGTGATTGATCATCTGATTGGACAATTGGGTGATTGACAATTAGTTGATGGCACTTCTGTTGCAATGATTGGCTGCAAGAGAGATTAACAGAAGTGACATGATTGGACAGTTTAAAAAGGGCTTGTACCCAAGGCTTATATGTGTGTCTGGACAAGTAGTGTACATCTGGGGTATGAGTCACCATGGGTGGGTGATTGGGTGTGATGGTACCAATACAAGTGCAGTTGGGTGTGTTACTGTGAGTCATGGAGTTTGGCTGGGAGTCTGAGGTGAGATTCTGAGGAGGGAATTTGTGGGTCTCCTTGCTGGGTGTGTCCTTTCTGGGTGCAGAGTGTAGCTCCCCAGTGGACATTGGAATCCATCCCAGACCAACTGACCACTATTCCGTGATCATCACCACCATTAGGAGGGTAAAGTATCATCCACCTCTGAAAAGGAATTAAGTCTCCTTGTGAGAGGGAAACTCATACATACACCGTGACTCACTATTGTGGCTGAGGGAGCCTGTGAGTCTCTGTGAAGTTAAGACTGTGCCTGTATATTGTTGTGTAGTGGGATTACCTTTCAGAGCTTGGATTGAGATCCTGCTGTTTTGATTGGTGGAGCCCATCCACCAATCAGGAGGCAGCAAGAGAAATAAAGTCATGGCCCTTTCCTGAGTGGAAGGGGAGAAGAACTCCCCCGGACCTGATTGAAGACTGCAAACTGTCAGGTCCGGAAGACTTCAGGGGCAGAGCCCTGGAGTGTATAAAAGGAGCTGCATGCCCATCACAAGGGAGCTGCATAGGGAAAGATAAGAGAGAAGAGCGGGGCTTAGAAGAGCTGAGGAAAGCTGCTCAGCAGGGTGAAGCAGTAGCTCAGGAAGAACCCCTGAAGACTTCTGTCAGTGGGGAGCCTGAGAGCTGCATGAGGCAGCTCACGTCTGGAACCTCTGGTGTGCGGTCAGAGACACGGTGCACAGGCTGGTGCATGAAGCAGGATCTTTGGGTCCCCTTGGGTGGCTCAGGTCCACAACCCCCAGCACAAGGCTAGGAGCTCGGAACAGGAGACGCTGCACGGAGGGTGAGAGACCCTGGGAGAAGCTTGAGGTGGCTTGGTGCAGCAGATCAGTGCAGACAATGCTGCCCGGAGGGTCTGGGAGCAGACCAGACTGGTGCTTCACAAGGCTGTCTGGGCCTCCAACCCCTAGCACAAGGCAAAGCACTCATTACATGCAGCGGTGTATGCGGCCCTAAGCCAGGCTGGTGACAGCAGAGTCGGGCAGCAGGAAAGCCCAGCAGGGAACAGAGCTTGACCTGGAGAATGGGAAACAACCCTCTGGGACTGTGGAGTAGTAAGTTACCTTGGAGAGAGGGTCCCAACAGAGGAGGGACCCCCCAGGGTTGTGAAGGAGCACCACGTGGGCTGCTCCAAGGTGATAGGGGGCAGCTTAGGAGTCTTTGGGGTTTCCCTCTCCTTTTCTTTCCCCCCACCTCCTTTCCTGTAGTGGTAACTGGGGAGTGGGGCCCTGCCCTGGAGGGCACCCAGGTAGTCTAAGGATTGCTGGTTATATTTGTAGACTGTGCCTTATAGTTTATGTGAATAAGTTGAAGCAATAGTTTGTATATTAATAGAGTTATAAGGTTGCCTGATTAATATCCTTTGTTCTGAGTTGTTCTACTATTCACCTGTATTTTTAAATAATAATAATTGGTTTTGAGTGTGTGTGTGTGTGTTTACATATATATATGGTATAGGGTTTATTGTTTTGTAAATGTATACATATACATATACATATGGACATATATAAATGTGTATATGTATATATAATTTATGTCATTACCCTTTAATGTTTTTGTTGTAATAATAAATTTGTATATAGTTAAATAATTGGGCCTAACTCTATAGGGGAGGGAGGTGGCCACTGGGCTGTTGTGTCCCTCCGCAGCACGCTGTTCTGCCAATAGTTCCCTCAATTAGAGAGAGGAGTACAAACCCATGTACACCCAGGCTACAGTTGCGAATCTGGCATGGGAGAAGGAGCTTTGTACTCTCTCTCCTGTGTCCTGTGTTCTCCCTTTGTTCCTCCCCTTTCTTTTTTGTTTAATCTTTTAATTGCTATTGTTCATTGTTGTTTGTTTGTTAACATTGCCATAATGATACAGTCTTGTGATTTTAAACTTAACTTGAGTCTGATGAGTTCTTCTGAGCCCTTTGTAGCAACAGGTTAGAGCTGGGCTGAAGGTTTAGACCTGGTGAGGGTAAGCCACCCACCCCTTTCATTTACTGGGATATGTTAATTAGCATAAGTAGCTGATTTATTTGCCTTCAACACTTGGGCTGGGCAGGACTCCTCCTCTTGTTATTGGTCATGGCCCAAATTGGCCCACATGACTTGGGGCTCTGACCCTGCTGCACACTGATTCTCCAACACTGGGCCCTAATGTCTCCAATCATGCCCCTATGACCCTAATTTCCCTAAGAGTTACAAGTGTGGCCTCCATCTGCCCCCATAGCCACATCCATCCTCTTTGTTAGACCCCAACTCCATGCGGCGCCCAACGACTAGGGAGACGACGATCCAATTGCTCATGGATCCTGTTACTCATTAGCCAGAGCAAGCGGGGAGCAAACGCCAGCACACATTGCTTGCAACAGCTTTATTCAGAATGGAGACAGCTTCAGACTAGCTTCCAAAAAACCCAACAAACTGGGGAGCTGCATTGAACAATAGTTTTTTCCACATTTATGCACTTTGGTTTATGCTCATTACCATTTATTCCCCCCTCACTCTTCCCATGTTCCACCCATTTCTCCTCCTATCTGAAGCTCGGCCTCTGTTTACTGTTTGCTTCATTAGCATGGAATTGCCTATGCATTTTACTCATTTACATGACTTTTTGCTATGAGTGCATGTCTAAGACCTTGACGACTCTTCTTCGGTCAATGGGCGGACTTTTACCAAAAGCTGCAAACTCCTGGAGGCTTCTTTACCAATCACCATTCACTTTTTTGCATATGTTTATCTCGGATTCTGTTACCAATTATGTGTTGTTTTTCACATCCCAGTCTGTTTTTCTGTCCCATGTTGTACCATCTTCCACATTCCTAAAGCTTCATCTCATTCACAACATGCAGACTCACACAGACTCACTGCTTTTTCAGAAAATGGTTGACACAGTTCAGATGGTTACTTAGCATAAGCAAATGGCTGCAAATCTAGTGCTCCCTAAGATCCAAATATTGTCACCCTAACACTCTTGTGCACTGGATCCTCTGACCCTGCCCTCTCATGCTCCAGGCCTCTGCCCTGATGTTCTGTCCCACTGGGCCTCTGGTCCTGTACTGCAGTCATCCCCTGCTATCTCCCACCACTTAACTGCTTGGCTTTATTCCCACACAGCCTACAGAGTCCTGGACCTTTGCAGGGCTCTCTCTCTCTCATCATTATCTGCTTCTAATGAGGGTGCCTCCAAGGCACCGCACCTATAAGCTTTACATCACCCCTATAGCCACTACCCAAACCTCCAGTACTATGCCAGCTAATAATCAAACATAAACTCCTGGGTCTCCCTGGGTTGCAGCAGACTCCGACCCTTTATTGACTGGTTCTTTTCAGCTTACTTGTGTACCTGTGTTGCCTGAGTTTCCCTTCTCTACTGGACAGCATAGGCCAGCAGGAGTTCTTCACTCAGTAGAGGTCAGGGCCAGATTAAACAACCAGTTCAGAAGCCAGGCTTTTAGCATGCAGGGACTCCATCCCTTCTGGCCACATGGCCTCAAGCTTGCCAAGGGGTTACTAATCAGCCAAGTACTCAACCTGCTGTGGTCTGCTGCAATCTGCTCTCAGGTGCTTCAGTTTAAGCCACTGAGCTGCAGTCTTTGTCCTCTTACTTATCTGGATCCCTTTCTGCCTGCAGCCAGGCAGCTTGCTCTTAAGTAGTACCCCGCTGTACTTTGGCCAAGTACAGATGTTTGGGAGGGCTAGGATGAGGTTAGATCACATTAAAAATGGCCACCCAATCTAACGTAACTGGCCCAGATGCAGACCTTACACTTAGACCTGGTCTAAGTGATCAGAAATATGTACAGTACAGAAGGTCAGTGCACATAGACTGAAATAAAAATGGTGGAACCCAGTCTAAGATAGACCTAGATCAATGTGGACTCAAATCTAGGTTTTATGGGTGAATCAAATTTCTGTATAGTTCCAGTGTAGCCCCAGAGCTGGGAAAGCCCAGCTGCTAGCCAGAGTCCCTTTTCCTACGGACACTGCCTGGCACAGAACTATTTTTAGCCCCCCCGGCCCCTTGCCCCCTGCCCTGCAGACTAGCCAATGCCCCACTTCCCACCCCTCCCCACCATCCTTCAAGCCATTCACACTGCTAGTTTTATCAGTGTTCATTGACCTTGGGAGCTAAGGAAGTAATTCCTGGTGGGGGGAGGTGGGGAAGGGAAGGGAAAGGCAGGAGGGATGGGGATGTGGGTTCACTGGAGGGTGGGGTTAGGGGCTAAGAATAGCTTCTTCTCTCCCCAAGGTCCTATGTGGACCTCGCAAGCTCCCCTGATCCCACCAAACCCTGATGGACACCACCAACTGCAAGTGGACTCTGTTTTAGATCAGGTGGCTATTTTTAACTCAACTCTTCCCCCTAACCTCCTTGAATGTCTGTTCTTAGCCTTTAACTTCTGTCTGTAGCTCCCTTGTTTTCTTATTTCTCCATAGCTGGCCCTTGATTAGCTTTCTACCTGGCTGCAGGCCTCTGATACTGGCTTCCTTTTCTTCAAGTAGCAGGGCTTAGAGGACCATGTTACAGATGTTTATTGTTTGCAGGAACACAGTTGACAGGTTTGGTCTTACTACTAAAACTCACAGGGTAAGTTGGAAGTGAATATGTTTTAATAATTTTTAGTAATGCTCTGTAATCCTGCCTGAGTTTTCCTAGAATCCTTGGCATTAACAGGATTGGTAGCTAGGTGTACATTATTCCTGGAGACAGCTGTTTAAACAAAGCATGCAAGAGGAAGCTTGACCTTAGACCCTTTCTTGTGGAGAATGTTTGACCTCTATTATTCTCATCTGAAGCAAATAGATTTTCTTTTCTGTGAGAGATCCCTCCACAGGAAAGGTGCTCTGCCATACTGAGTCTTTATCAAGTTTCCAGTCACTTAGAGATTGCCTGTGAGTTGTAAACCTGACATAGCTACTCAAGTGATTCAGGGATTAATGCAGCATTTCCAAAAGATGAACAGTTTCTTGACGGAGGGTAGCTGGGAAGGCAGTGAGGGAGAGTGAATAAACTCTTACCTGTCATAAAAGATTGCTGCTGTGCTGACTGTACAGTTACTTTATATAACATAACACTAGATGATCAGAAGTGCCAAAAATGCAATCAACAAGGAGGAAAAGGAAAAATGTAGTAAAATACAATCTCACTGTAAAACAAACAAGGAAAAAAGAAGTCTATTGATTTTCATTTAGATAAATTCTTAGGGGAAGAGACCTTGATGCATATTTACTCAAATGTGTTTTTATTTCTAGCCAGTGACTCCACACAAAAAAACAAAATGTAAATGAAAGCTATATTCAGTTTACCACTGGTGACCCTTGTATCTATTAAATTAAATTATTTGATTTACCAGTCACCAAAGAAAAAAATTATCAGTAAGCTTATCAATACCAATGTCCCTTCATTCAAAATACACATTAACTACTAGTTTATGAATCAGTACTATCATGATACTTAGAAGAAACTAATGAAGGAATCTGCAGTAGGCAAATGAGCAGATTCAGTCATTTTAAAGCAAACCACATGTGTAAAATTGCAGCTTAAAAACTATACAGAGGAAATGATTTTTTTTTCATTTATCCATAATTAATTGATGAGCAATGGGATATAGAAGTAAATTTTATGCTCACAAACTGCCCAAATAATCACAAGTAGATAAAACTTGGGTGAGACAACTTTAGATGAGAAGAAAAACTTTCATATACATATACAATGTAATATGATACAAAGTCCCCAGATGGTGCTATTTCAAATAGCCTTAAGTTCCATTTAACAGAACACGTAGACATTTCTGCCTCAGGGAGATTTCTGCCAGCTAGACACCAAAGACTACCAAAGATTTTCTGCAACATCTATCCAATATAAAAACAAGAAATGGAACCAATTACTACAGGAACAACTTTTCCAGCCACAAAACAACCATTGTAGAAACAACACCAATACCTTACAACATTCTGACCTCATACTTGATGAAACTGAAAAAACTAGTCAACCCTCAAATATTGTCAGTCTCTCCATGCACACACTTACCGAATCTGGAAAATCTGTCCTCTCCAAAAGCCTTAGTTTCTGTCTGGAAAAATACCCTAATAAGATACCACAATGTGGAAAAGTAGAAGAATGTTTTTGATGTCTCTGTCTCAAGTAATATTTCCATACTCTAAATGAATCCATTTCCAACAGCATTTCATCCTGTGAAAACATTGGGGAAAAGATTAATGCCAAAAAAATTCAACCTCCCCGCCCCCCCCCCCCCCCAGCCCCCCTTGGATTGGAAACTTCACAGTGGACAAAATCCTAACCTTGACCTCTACATTGACTGCTTCAGGGAAAGAATAAACAATGGAACAATCAACGACAAACACCACCATAACAACCTCTCTGTCTCAGAGAGAAGGGGCATAGAGGGCATAGAATGCCTAAGATCCAATCAGCAAATCGTAATAAAACCAGCAGATAAAAGAGGCTATAGCTCCTCCTTTATTGGCTGGTTTTATTATGATTTAGTGATTGGATCTTAGACCAACATGGCTACAACCAACAACCCTGAAATAGGCTTTCTCTTGAGCCATGGGTCCCAAAGTTTCCAGGATCTGAACTCCAATGCAGGATTTAAATACTCTTGTAAAATTGGGAGCTTAAACCTTGAAGGAAGAATGCTTCTTTACTGTTAAGATGTATGATGCCTCCTGTAATGGCTTTAATTTCATGTATGTACCTAAATATTTTATGCATTGACACTTCTGCCATATGTGTCTTAAACTTGTCCCTACTGTACATGCTTAGAAACCATTCAGTGTTGCTACAGGTGGTCATTCCTAGGTCTACTGTATTTTAGGCAAGTGCTTTAACTATTACGCTATTTATGGAGAAGGAGAATCCATAGGCTCTGACCCAAGTGACATTTTGTTGCATAATTGGCCACTGAAAGCCAATTGTCATGCCCTAACAGAAGTTCTCAGCTGCAGAGTGCTTTAAAAGGGCCCAATCCTATGACAATCTGAATCTTCATAACATGAGGGTTCAGATGAAGGTGATCCAAACTGGAGTGCCTTCATTAACTAGTGTCAGCAAGTGCTGGGAGCAGGGCTCGGCTGATGCAGCCCAGCCCACTACTGGCACTGTCTTCACAATAGGAGGGAAGAGGAGGAGGGAGAGGGGGAGGAGGTGGGACTCAGGAATAGCAGCTGTAGACTGGCAGCCACTTTAAACTGCAGTTTGATCCCCTAACTCCCAGGACTCAACAGCGAGTGTCTGTTGGGTCTGGGGGAGCTGCACTTCTGCCTGTGCCCCTTATATTGCTGCTTCTTTGGACTTCTAGCTGTCAGGTCAAAGAGGTACTATAAGATGTGCATACCCTTATATGATCAGAGAGAAATAGGATTCCAAACAGAAAAATGTGGCTTATTGCAGCTTAAAATTATCTTCTGAAATTAATGGAAATAGTGGGTGAAATAGGATTTAGTCTTGAGAGCTTAAAGTATAAACGTTTTTTAAAAAATCCTCTGCATGAAATACCTCTTTAAAGCAAAGACACTCAAAGTGAGAACCAATTGTTTACTGGTACTGTGTACTTGGTGTTCTGCACTAAATTGATCATTCTTGTGCTGGGATGCTATTGTAGATAGCTAATAAACTTTTTATAGCTGCTTTGGTGAAGACTGAAAACTAGATTGTGGGTGCATCTGTACATGCAATTAATTCAAAACAATAAACTCCAGAGCAGTTTGAGCCAGTGTAAACTACTCATGGCCACAGCCTCTACATGTGCACCTGGAACAGCAGTAATTTGAGCCAGGGCAGAGCAGTTTATGCCAGGGCCTCTTAGCCCTGGGCTCCAGGTGGTGGCATTGGGTAGCAGAGGGACTGGAGCATGAGGGTGAAAGTGTGGAGCCATGTGGCTAGGTGGCAAGCAGGAGCCTGGGCCCTGCTGATTGGGCTGACCAGGTGAAATTTATGCCCTTGGTCAGTGTCTACACATGTGTTTAATCACAGTAAATTACCTTGGCTTAAGATAGTACTGTCCCCGACTATCTTACTGCAGTGTAAATTAATTACTGCAGCCTAATACCATTGCACGTGTAGATGGTGGCATTTTACTCCATGGCTAATTAGTCTACAGCTCAGTAAAGCGCATGGGTAGACACAGTCAGTGATGACATTTGAAAGCACTATAAAGAAAAGCACTTTAAAGTTTCCATTGTATAGAGGATGAGAAGTATATGCCAAGTATCATCAGGAATACCAGTAAGTAAACATTAATTTGTAGAATCCGATAGCACTGTATTATGGAAACATCATTTTTTCTTCTACTTTATACAGTTAAGTTCAGCAAGACATTAGAGCCTATATGGAGGTTCGTAACCAAAATGAATCCATTACTATAAATGAAGTCCGTCCATATTCATAAAACTATACAAGTCTGTGTACGGTGCCAAGTCTATTGCAAGTAAAAGTAAGCATCAGGTCTCATTTATTTCTCTCAAATGCTTTCTCTCTTTTGGGTCCTTCTTATGATGCAGCCCCTTATGATGCAGTCCTTCTTTGGCTCACAGCATGCTGCAAAACACTGCTTCTCATTGTGGCTCCCATGGAGAGCCAGACTTAGGGTTGGGTGACATGGGCAACAACCCAGCACAGCATGATCAGAGGGGACACACACACACACACACACACACACACACACACACACACACACACACCAGTGCTCACCCTCTGCCCTGCCTCAGAGAATCCCCAACCCAGATAGGAGGAGTGGTGTGCAGCCCAACCTGCAGGCAGTGCTGGTGACTCCACCTCCCTGCAAGAGTCCACTATGCAGACTCCTGACCACCTATCTCTGCCTGCAGCAGTGCCACTGACTTGGTGGGGCACTGAGGGGTGCCAGCAGAGGTGCAGGGGAGGAGGTGGCACCAGAGGGGGAGTTCTGGAGGGTGAGGGGTGTCAAAATACAAATACTACCAGGACACCATTTTCCCTAAGGCCTGCTCTGCTCCCATGTCCGAGTCAGTGGAGAAGATACAGACCTACCAGACACCTGTGAGCAATGTAGAAAACTTGTTCCATTGCAACAGTCCATTCTATGTCTTTGGAAGGCAAACCTCACACTTCCAGCTGGTAATGATTTCCATTTAAAGCACTTCAGGGCATGGATCATTTTTATATTCTTTCTTTTTTCATAAAAAAATGTAGCTGTTAGGCTTCTCTGCACTAGAAATTATACATGAATGGTCCCCAGGGTCATTGCAAAATGTCCCGTAATCTTATTTTTCAGTAAGTTGTTGCAATTTAGATATTATTCTATTTACTTTTTAGATATAAATTGCTTAAGAAAATTGCCGTAGGGGCAGCTTTAGATTGTAAAGACCACCCCTGGGATAGATAGCATAGTCTACATACATGTTCAGTCCTTGATTTCTATTCTGAGAATTCCATCAAATTTGTCACTTAGCCCAAACTGTAATAGTTCATACTGCATATACAAAATCCACCAGTAAGAAAAAACAGTATGTGATTGTACAAACAAGAAACTGTATTAATTTGATTTTTGTTCAAGACTTATTAAACACTTAGGAACACAAACTGATCATTTTTAGCCTTAATGATAAACACTGAAGAACACTACAAGAAGTTTGGTAGAATAAAGAGCAAGCTTATTTTAACATACTTAACCATAATGTTTAACAGCTGGAAAAATTACAATGACATGAACAACATGAAATTGTGATGTAACTACTTATGTATTGCCTAGAAATGGCAGGGTACTCTTAATTAATATAACAGTAATGGAAAGCATGAAAAATAGCATAAATTTAACATTTTAGAAAAGGATTAAGCTAGTAATTAAAGAAACTTGTGGAAAGCTCCAGTCCATGCATCTAATTTAGGGACTTCCTTTTATCTGAAGAATAGAACGATGCCTAAAATGCCTATCTTAAGTTCTATGCGTGGTGATAAAGTTGGTTCCAAACTGCATCGCTTTGCTGTAGTGAAATGTTACTTTGTCCCTCCAAACTGCCCATCTATCAACTGACTGTCATACAGCTGGTATAGTACACTTCTGGTGACATGTAGCAGTAATAACCACTCTCTCCCAAATGTGAGGGTCATGCTGAGGATGAAGGCTGGTATAACCAAATAATCATGGAATCCTAGAAAATTAGGGTTGGAAGGGATCTTGGGAAGTTATTTAGTTCAGCCCCCTGCTCAAAGCAGGACCATCCCCAACTACATCATCCCAGCCAAATCTTTGTCTAGTTGGGTCTTCAAAACCTCC
This sequence comes from Alligator mississippiensis, assembly GCF_030867095.1. Classification (NCBI taxonomy): domain Eukaryota; kingdom Metazoa; phylum Chordata; order Crocodylia; family Alligatoridae; genus Alligator; species Alligator mississippiensis. The sequence continues at coordinate 122,376,630 of NC_081824.1, read as the reverse complement.
AAGGATGGAGAGCTTACAACCTCTCTGGGTAACCTGTTCCAATGTTTTACTACCCTCGTAGTGAGAAAATTCTTCTTAATATCTAACCTAAACTTCCCTTACTGCAAGTTGAGACTGTTGCTCCTTGTTATGTCATCTGCCACCACTGAGAACAGCCTAGCTCCATCCTCTTTTGAATCCCCCTTCAGTTAGTTGAAGGCCGCTATGAAATCCCCTCTCAGTCTTATCTCCTGTAGACTAAATAAGCTGAGTTCCTTCAACCTCTCCTCATAAATCATGTTCTCCCCCGCCCTTCACCATTTTCATTGTCCTCCACTGGACCCTCTCCAATTTGTCCACATCCTTTCTGTAGTGGGCAGCCCAAAACTGAACACAGGACTCCAGATGTGGCCACACCAGTGAGAAATGGAGAGAAAGAATCGCTTCCCTTGATCTGCTGGCAATGCTCCTACTGATGCAGTCCAGTATGTCATTAGCTTTATTGACAATAAGGGCACACTGTTCAGCAATAAGGGCACACTGTAACACCCAGGTCCTTTTCTGCAGAGCTGCTGCCCAGACAGTCAGCCCCCAGCCTGTACCAGTGCATGGGATTGTTCAATCTTAGGGCTTTGCACTTGTCCTTGTTGAATATCATGGCATTTCTTTTGGCCCAATCCTCAAATTTGTCTAGGTCACTCTGAATCCTAGCCCTATCCTCCAGTGTATCTACTATTCCCCCCAACTCGGTGTCATCTGCAAACTTGCTGAGGGTGCATTCTATCCCATCTTCCAGGGTGTCAATGAAGATATTGAACAAAACCAGCCCTAGGACTGACCCCTGGGGCACTTCACTCAATACTGGCTGCCCCCTAGACACTGAGCCATTGGTTACTAACCTCTGAGCCCGATGCTCCAGCTAATTTTCTTTTCCACTTTACCATCTATTCATCCAGCCTGTACTTCCTTAGCTACCACTTCCTCGTGGTCTGGCAGTCTATAGCAGACCCCCACCACAACATCAACCTTTGTTGCTGTCCCCTATGATCCTAACCCAGAGACTTTCAATGGGCCTATCTCCAGTTTTGTACTGGAGCTCTGAGCAACCATATGGCTCTTTTACATAAAGTGCAACACTTCCTCCTCTTCTCCCCTGCCTGTCCTTCCTGTATGGTTTATACCCATCCATGACTGTTCCAGTCTTGTGAGCTATCCCAACAAGTTTCTGTTATTCCAGTCATGTCATAGTTCCCTGACTGTGCAAGGACTTCTAATTCTTCCTGCTTGACAGGCTATGAGTTCTGAAGGGTAAAACATCAAAAGGGTAATGAATTATTTAACAAGATAAATTGGGGTTATGAACAAAAAAGTTAGAAAAAAGAAAGTGGCTAAACCTTAGGGAAAATATCAGTTGGCAATACCATTGCTTATATTAAAATCATACTTATTGGGGTTCCATTGTGTTATGTGAGGTAGACCCTACCTCTGATCCACACTTCTTAAGAAAAATTGTGGTAACCCCTTTGCTTGTCACATATAAAACAGTGTTTTGGTAAGCATACAACAGAGTACAATGCGAGACTGAATGGGAGATGACCTAGCCCCATGATATACTGTGTCATTTTTGTGTCCAGAACTTCTGATTGTGCAGCTGTTGTATTTGAGCAACTCCCACTGAAATCAGTAAGAATTTATGCCAAAAAGGAACATGTGCAAAGGAATTTCCATGCTACCTTAAAGAACCTTTAATATGAATGGAAACAAACCTTGACTAAAAACACCCAGGTGGGTGGGGGAGGACTGGGGAGGCAGATTTTGCAAAGTTAGTTACTATCCTAAGAAGTATTTTGATCTGATTCCTGAGCAATTCATGCCTTAATAAGCCAGTTCTTTCTACTGGCCCTTGAAGTGGTAATCAATGCTCAAAGGATAATATTTCATCCTCTAAAAGAGTGACAGATCTCTCTCTGTGAACTAGCATGATGAACGAGAACCATGGTTTTTACTTCATTGACTTTTCCAACCTAATTTGTGGAGCAGAGAGGACAATAGGGAGCAAGAAATATACTCCTCTGTAATAATTCCACATAATTAGGATTGTATACAAGTTTGTGAAAAACTGATTGATGCATCTCATCCAAATATAAATGTGTTCCAAAAATATGATAGAAATTATTGAGAGAGATTTTTTTTCAGACTGAGAGAGTTCAGGGTTTCTGAAGGATAGTTTCAGGAAACTCTTTTGATGTCATCTCTATAGTTATTTTAACTTAAGTTGGTTTCATATATTCCTACAGAAAACAGATTTAGCTTGTCATTTTTTAAATGGCATATACTAAAATATTGAGAAGCAATCTGGAGTTAGTCATACTAGATGTCATCTCCTGAATAAATAGCACTGTTTCTGTAATCTTCTCATATCTCCCATCCATTGTGAATCTGCTTTCCATGCTGTATTTGTTTTCTGAAGGGATGCACAGCATCCCAGTGAGAATATGCTTTTTACTTAAGTGTGTGAAATAAGTACAATCTTTGAGAGAATGTGATAATTGTATCACCTGAGGGCATGAGGAAATTTACCATCTGAGAAAATGACTTCAGGATGTTCATTTTCTGTAAAGTCTATTTCAAGAGAGCTTCCTTTTCCTTTATGTCCTTGGTGATGATGTTTTAATGCATAAATGAATACATTTAGGTCAGCAGGGGATTTTTTAGATTTATCTTTTAAAATGAGTATCCATTTTCCATTTGCATTTAAATTACTGTTAAGTAAAAACATTTACCATAGTGCATTTAATATACAAAGGTATTTAGGCTCTACAGGTTTTTTTATTTATTTATTTTTAAACTCTAATGAATGAATTTTCATGAAGTATCCTGGATTGATGGCACTGCATATCTAGAATAACGAGATAAATCTTTTCCCTCTATAAATTTTATATGGTATATCCTAGGAGGGAAAAGTGTAAGTGTCTTCATGCAAATAAGGATATACTTATTTAAATATTTGGGAGAGGTCATGAGTTTCTTAATGATCTTACACATTAGAAATAGAATATAGAACCTTTCCTCCATAGTTTGCAAATTCATTTCCAACCTCTATTGGTAGTCCTTACACAAGTAAGGATTAGGTGAAATAATTCAGTAGTCTCAGCCAAATTCTCAATTCCTTGTCTAAATCACAGTATCATAAACACCATTAACATAACTGTTGGGATTGACACAGCCAGGCCCTATTAAAAGAGCAGGCAAAAGTCATCCCCAGAATGACCCCAGAGTGGCACCTTGGGCAATAGGAGAGCCAATTTCCTGAGGCCATGGGCAGCAAGGTCCATCCACACTAGCCTTTAATAGCAGGCTAATCCCACAGACTCCCTGTCTGGTGAAAGTTCTTGCTCCTGACCTCAAAGCTCATAAATCCTTCAGAACACTTCCCCTCCCTGCTTGTCCATGTAGGCACCAATGATGCTGCCAGGAATGACTTTGAACAAATAAGAGGGGACTATGAGGCTGTTGGCAGGAAGATTAAGCAGCTTGGAGCACAAGTGGTGTTCTCATCAATTCTTCCTGTGGAAGGCAGGGATCTTGGCAGAGATCATCGTATTCTGGAAGTAAACATTTGGATGAGATAAAGGTCTCAACATGAAGACTTCAGCTTCTTTGACAATAGGGGGATGCTCTAGGGAGGAGGACTGCTATCAAGATATGGGATCTATCTGATGGGAAAGGAGAAGAGCGTCTTTGGGCATCATCTGGCCAACCTAGTAAGGAGGGTTTTAAACTAGGTTCCAAAGGGGATGGTGATCAGAACCCTACAGCAACAGAGCACACAATCCATAGGAGAAAGGACTCAAAGAAGCAATTCAACTCTGGGAAAATCTCAGAGAGCCACTAGACAGCAACAAATGATGCAAAATGGAAGCAAAGAGGTCAAAATGCAAAATATATCTGATACGTATACACAAATGCAAAAATGTGGGGGAAGAAACAAGATGAGCTGAAAGCTGCAGCTTGTGACAAGAACTATGATCTGATAAGCATCACTGAGACCTGGTGGGATAAAGGAAGCTGTGGGTCTTCTCTTAACAAGCCAGAAGGAACTCTTAACCAAAGATGCAAAGAAGAAACAGCTACTCAATAACTACTTCATCTTAGTCTTCACAAAAAAATTAAGCTGCAGACAGATACATAATAGGAATTAGCTGGATAAGGAAGGGGGGAAAACTAAGGGAAGAGATAACAAAAGAGTGACAGAGAGCTTCTTTTGGGTCTGAATGAATTTAAATCAGCAGGACTACATGACCTTCATCAGAGGGTCCTGAAGTAACTAGCAGAGGAGATCTTGGAACCCTTGGCAATGATCTTTATGAAATTGTGGGAGACAGGCCGGGTATCAGAGGACCGGAAAGGGCCAATGTAGTGCCGCACTTTAAAAATGGCAAGAAGGAGGACCTGGGGAACTACAGACCAGTTAGCCTTAACTCAATATCTGGGAAGTTACTGAAGCATAGCCAAAGGAAGGTCAGTTGCAAGCATCTGGTGGAGGAAAGGCTGATCACAAGCAGCCAGCATGGATTTATGAAAAACAAATTGTGTCAAACACACCTGGTTTCCTTCTTTGACAAAGTTAACTACATGGGTGGATGAAGGGAATGCTGTGGTGTAGTGTATCTGGATTTCCGCAAGGCTTTTGACAAGGTCCCACATGACCTCCTCATAAACAAATTGGAGAAATATAGGATATATAAAACTACTACAAAGTGGATAGATAATTGACTCAATAGCCAAAAGCAAAGGGGAGTTATTAATAGGTCCATGTCAGAATGGCAGGAGGTTTCAAATAGAGTCCCACAGGGGCTTGTCCTGGGCTGGGTGTTGTTCAACATGTTTATTAATGATTTAGATGCTGGCATAGAAAGCTTCTTGAGCAAGTTTGTGGATGAAATGAAACTAGGAAGGATTGCAAACACATTGGAGGATATGAGTGCAATTCAGAAAGAACTTGGCAGATTGGAAAATTGGGCTAGACTAGACCTAATAGGATACACTTCAATGTAGACAAATGCAAAGTGCTACACCTGGGAAGGAATAATCAAAAACAAAAATATAGAATCGGTGACACCTGGCTGGATGGGATCACTATGGAAAAGGACTTGGGAGTCTTGGTAGATCATCAATATGAGTCTGCAGTGTGATGCAGCCACGCAAAAGGTGCCTGCTGTTTTGGGAATCCATAACAGAAGCATTAGGTGCCAGACATGGACAGTGGTACTGCCTCTCTATTCAGCACTAGTTAGGCCTCATTTAGAGTACTGAGAGAAGTTCTGGGCTCCATATTTTAAAAAAGAACATGGAAAATTCTGAGAGAGTCCATGGGTGGGGAACACAAATGATAAGGAACTTGGAAAGCAAGCCATACAAGGACAGGCTGAAGGAGCTCTAGACACATTTAGCTTGTAGAAAAGGTGTTTAAAAGGGATCATGATAGTACTCTTCAAATACTTGAAGGGCTGCCATGAAGAGGTAAAGCATCTTTTCCTGTTGCTGCAGAGGATGATGCAGACCAATGACTGGAAGTTGCAGTAAAGTTAGTTAAGATTGGATATCAGGAAAAAACTTCTTCATTGTTAGAACAGGGAGGCAGTGGAATAGTACAGTGGAATAGAAAGAAAAACTAAAGTAAGGAGAGGGAAGGTGGGGGGAAGGAGTGCTCTCATTATTGACTGTGTAGCTGGCCAGTGACTTCCCTTCCCTGATGTCCCTTCCAATCCCAGTGCTCTGGGGGAGGAATGGAAAAACTGCATAAAAGGCAGCATTGTTTGAACTGCCTTGCTTTCAGAAGGAGGGGAATCAGCTGAGTTTGTGCTCGACACCCCTCAAGTTTCCCCTAGAGCCAGGTATCCTTCCCCAGAAGGCACTTTGGAGGAGGTTGATGTACAGGTGGAGGCAAGTGGCTCAGCTGAGTCTGCTCATCCTCTTGCTGTGCCTCTGTCTGCTAAGGAGGAGGAAAGTGCAGCAGCATCCACACGTGCACCCACACCCCAGAAGTGAGCGGGTAGTGTGGTCTGAGATAATTTTGAGCTGGCAGATGATCCCATGTACACTATCTGCCTACATTGCTGAGCCAAAACCAGCTGGGGTAAGGAACAAAATATATGAGCACCACGGGGGCGCTGATGTATCTCTGCAGGCACCACCCCCCTGCCTTTGCTCCTCCTCATCCTGGCAGCAGCGGGAGCATACCCAAAGGGAAGTCTCCCTCTCACTCAAATCCCCTGTCCCCCCAAAGCAGAGGCAGGCCACCTTGGAACAGTGGGGGAAAGGTGGACAGAAAGTGGGGTGCATTGCAAAGGCAAGCGAGATCACACAGAGCATTAGGGAGATTCTTGCTGTCAATGGCCAGCCATTCTCCCTAGTTCAGTGGCCAGGGTTTAGGTGGCTCATGGCACTCATGGCCTCATTATACCAGTTGCCTGCAAGCACCACCCTCAGAAGGACGGTGGTACCATCCCTGTATGAAGCAGGCAGGGAGTACTTGAGGGAGGAGCTGTGCAATGAGCATAGGATGGGATTCAATACTGACAACTGCAGGGTACTGCACTTGGGCAGTAGGGGTATTGCACTTGGGCAGTAAGAACCGGCAGCATACCTATAGGCTGTGGAACTCCCTTCTCAAAAGCACAGTGGCAGAAAGAGTTCTTGGAGTCATTATCGATTCCAAAAATAAACATGGGCTGCCAATGTGAGGATGCGGTCAGTAAGGCCAACCACACCTCGTCATGCATCCACAGATGCATCACAAACAGGGCCAAGGAGGTGATTCTCCCCCTCTATGTGACACTGGTTAGGCCACAGTTAGAGTACCATGTCCAGTTCTGGGTGCCACACTTCAGGAGGGTTGTGGATAGCATCGAGAGGGTCCAGTGGAGGGCCACTCTCATGTTCCAGGGACAGCAAGGAAGACCCTATGAGGAGAGGCTATGGGACCTAAACCTGTTCAACCTTCACAAGAGAAGTTTGAGAGGGGACCTGGTGGCCATTTACGAACTTACCGGGGGGACCAGCAGGGAATGGGAGAGACCTTGTTCCCCCAAGTGCCCCCTGGAGTAACAAGGAATAACCGCCATAAGTTGTTTGAGAGTAGGCTCAGGCTGGACATTAGAAGACACTATTTCACAGTCAGGGTGACTAGGATCTGGAACCAACTTCCAAGGGAAGTGGCGCTGGCTCCTTCTTTGGGGGTCTTTAAGAGGAAGCTTGATAATTACCTAGCTGGGGTCATATGAGCCCAGTATTGTCTCCTGACCAGGGCAGGGGGTCAGACTTGATGATCTACTTAGGTCCCTTCTGACTCTACATCTATGAAGGCAGGTCCACAGGTGGCCTTACACTTCACCTCGGATACCTGGAGCAGCCAGGGTGGAGATCATGCCTACCGCTCCCTAAGAGGACACTGATGCAATCAGTCAGGCTGTCAGTGGGCTGTCCTTCAAGCTGAGGTGATGGATGAGTCCCACATGGCAACAGAGATAATGGGGGCCAGGAACTGCTTGGTGCAGGGGTGGCTTGCCGGGCAGAGTGAGCTTACTTGCAGTTTCATGGTCACAGGCAATGGGGCCAATATGGTCAAGGTGGTCCATGATGCCAACTTTGTTGGCATCTGCTGTGTGCACAAAGGTTGCCCATTGTTGTCAGGGACGCCTTGGAGGGGGACAGGGCTGCTGGTGATGGCACCAGCACCATCAGCAAGCTAATATAAAAATGCAGGAAGGTGGCAGGCTACTTCCACTGCAGCATCAAGTGGGGCAAGATGCTGCAGGACAAACAAGCAGAGCTGAACATCCTGCAGCACAAAATCATGCAGGATGTGGAGACTTGGTGGAACTCCACATACCTGATGCTCAAGAGGCTGGTGGAGCAACAGAAGGTCATCCATGAGGTGGCCTTGCTCAGGGAGATTGGGATCAGTGGACCCCATAACAGAAATGAGTGGGATACCATCTCCCAGATCTTGGTGGTCTTCAAGCCCTTCCTTGAGGCCACTGAGACCCTCAGCGCTGGTGATGCCCTCCTTAGCCAGGTGATCTTTGTAGTGAGGGAACTTCAGAGCCAAATGGAGAGCTTCCAGGGGATCAATGTTCCTGGCTAGGGCAAGTCACTGTCACCAGACATGCAGGCACTGGTGAGGTGGCTGAAGGAGGGCATCCAGAAATGGCTTGATCCCTTGCAGTCCAGTACAGTCCATGTGCTGGCCATCATGCGTGACGCAAGGGTGTGGGCACCATATGCAGCAGCCAAATGCTGAATCAGTGGATGGAGGCACTGGTAAAGAAAGTCAGGGAGGCAGAACGGTGGAGGAGGGGGACATGGAACAGGGGGATCCACTGTCCCATGCTAGCATGCCATCCACCAGCCAGTCTCCTCCACCACAGGCGCTGCCAATGTGGGCCAAGGGCATGACTGTGTGACCCCTTGGCCTACTGGGCAAGCCACAGCCAGATGTGGCCAGATCTGGCCACAGTTGCCCATGAGCACCTGTCCTGTCCACCGACCAGTGTTCCAAGCAAGAGGGTGTTCATCATCACTGGGGATATAGTAACACCCCACCATACCTGCTTGGATTCTGCTTTGGTGGAGCATCTGGTATTCCTAAACGTGAACCTCCCACTGCTGGGGATCCTCAACTTCCAGGTGCAGGTGGACTGAATGCTACCCACCTCACTCTGTCCACACCTATCTCCTTTTTTCATTTTTTAAAAACCAGTTAATGCCCCTCTCTCAGCTGGAGCAGGCACTCACTGCATCACCAGTCAACAGGGGAGACTATACCTCTGCTGAGCTTGCTCCCCTGCCAGGACAAACTTGGAGATATGGACTGGGGCTACAGAGAAGGAGGAGGCTGTAGGTCCTGGGCATGACCACTAAAACTGCACCCTGCCAGAGTAGGGAGGCCTGGTGGGACTACTGGTGGCACAGTAGCCCCATAAATGCCAGGACCAATGATGTGTTCAGTTTGTGGGGGTACTGGAGCTTGTTGGCAAGTTTTGTGTTTTGAGCTGTAGGAAGGTGGCTTGAGTTCTGGTGATGAGGTTAGGTGCTTGTTTGAATTTACAAACCACTTTTCAGAGCCAGGCCTATGACCTTCACTTCTTTGGTCTCCTAGGTACACAAACTCATAGACTCAATATAGATAGTGGAATTCTGACACACTGCAACCTGCTGGACATCTGGCTTCCCAGGAAGCAGCTGGTACCTTTCCACTTTTACCTGCTACATCCCGCTTCCCTGCTACCTCAGCCTGTCTCTCTCACTCCCTGACTCCTCCATTTCCATTTCCACTGACTGGCTTCCTTGCTTGCATTGCATGCCAGCCTCTGGCTTCTTTACTATTCCTTCCATCCAGGAAGAGTGCACACACACCAACTAGATGCTTCATCAGCCTGACGAACAACATATTTAAACTTTAGTTGAATATAAGTAGAGGAGGAGGTCACTCCTTCATCTTTAGCCTAATCTGGGATATGCCATCCATCAAAGTAAAGTCAAAGAGTGCCTATACACTTGCAACTAGGTTGTTCCAATGCACTGTAATTACTGCGTGTTGGAACAGGCTCGATTAATTGAGTCTGCTGGGGCATGGTAACTACTGTGTGAAACAGCACCATTTAATTTTGAATTCTTGTTTGCTGTTTTGAAGGGACAGTGTTTTGTTTCATTGTTTTGTTTCGTTTCGAAGCACTGTTTCGTTCCGTTTCGTTTCATTGAAACTCTTTTGCTGTTTCAACTCATTTTGATGTTTCACCCATAGGCTATAATGGAGAATGATGAAAATGCCTAAAACCTTGTCATTTATTCCCTTCTTTGGATGAAAATTCCAGGGATGGTAGCCCGTTCTGTGGGCATGAAGCCTGCAAAGGTTCAAGGAGATAGGTGTAGAAGTTTCTGGGAAACTGCACCTCAAACTGTTCAAAGCAATACTCATGACACTTGCCACCAGTGGCAGCCTCCTGTCATTTGGCATGCAGCTCCAGGGGCCTGCACCCCCGGGAGGAGTCCAGCACAGTCCTGTAGTCCTCCTGGGGGTGCAGGCCTCTGGATCTGCATGCCAGATGACAGGAGGCTGCCGCTGTCAACTGGGACCAGTGCTGGGCGCAGCCTGTGCCAAGTCCTGGGAAGAGTGCTGCTACCACAAACCCCAACCACCACAACAGCATGCTGTCATTCCATAAGCATATCCAGGAGCCCACACCACCGCGGGGGCTGGGGGGCTGTGCCAGACTCCCCTCAGGGGGAGTGGGCCCCGAATTTGTGCGCAGGATGACAGCAGGCTGCCGCTGTCAAGTGGGCCCGGCGCTGAGGCCAAGTAAGCCCAGCTTCAAAACTTGGAATGTTTTGAAAGTTTCAAAACATTTCAAGTGCCCTCATTTCATTTTGAAGCTGTTTCAAAGCTTTTTGTTTGATTTTGATTTTATTTCTTTGAGTTTGAAATGCATTGAAACAGCTTTGAAACAAAACACCCGGCAACATTTCGCACAGCCCCACTGTGCTCCAGTGGACTCCAGCATCACATATATCAGCATCCCTGTGCTGAAAAAATAGCAGTGGGATACCTTAAACCTTGTTTGATGAGCTTTATTTAAAGTGCCCCCCACCATTTTACAGTGTGATACATGTGCACTGGCACTTTAGACTGGCACTTTAGATAGAGCAGCTCTTGGAGCTGTGTCCAAAGATTCTGAGTAGCTATTAGACAGCAATATAAGGGCAGTTTGAGGGGAAAAAACATTTCAGGCCTATTTCACCTTGGGAAATCTGTAATGAAAGAAAATTATTTTTCCAAGTAGTTTTGTATGAATCAGCAGTGTCAAAAAATGACTGTTCTTTGTGTGACTGTTCTTTAAAATCCTTTGCCATCATTTAGGTTCAATGATTTAAACTTATGGTAAAAAAAAATCAAACTGCCAAAATGACGGTTATACTTTTATGTATAACCAGTCCAAATATGATTCATCAGCAAAACTACCACAGAAAGTATGCAATTTCTATTTTTTTACACATTGCTTGTTCAAAAAAAATCTTTAAGTCCCATCTGTCCCCACTGACAAAGGTTAATAGCGTGTACCCAAACTCCATCTCCACAAGTTTCAAACCAAAAAAAAAAGAAAAAAGAAAAAGAAACACTGGAAGCAAGATGACAACTATTGTTCTGGTAGGGCTCCTTGAGCACTTCAGATTCTTGAGCTAAGGCTGAATGGAATTCTAGCATCACCCCTTCAGCTCTCCTTCTGATTGTGCTCTGAGAGACCTAAGCAGTCAGAAAATATCATTCTCTGATGTATAAGATAATATAACTACTGGCTGCCAGTTTATGAAAACCTACTATATGGATGAGCATCATTACCTCCTCATTCCTATCTCTTCCACTGAATGAACTTTTAAAGATCTAGGCCTGTGCAGCAATAAGAAATGTAGTAAAACCTGCAGGATACTGCATAATCTTTTCATCATCAACTAGTGACTGCATGTTTTTTATTCCCTTCTCTATCCACAGACTGTTTATGTAAGTGTGACATAGCACCAAATAGCAAATCTTGGTTTCATAAGGTCAAATAGTATCAACTCATATATTTAGTTCAACCGTTAGTGTCTTGGATACCGTTTCGGTTTTTGTCTGATCTGCCACCCATGTTTTGCAGTTGTTTCAGCAACACTGAGTGCCAAGTCCTTCTTCTGTCTGAAGCACCAGCCACACAAGTTTCAGCTTTGTGCAATCATATACATATAACCCAGTTCAGAATTCAGAACAAAATTCTCTAACCTGGTGTAATAGGGGTATTTGTGAATGGGGTATGATTGTGATGCTGGGGTATTTGTGAATGGCCACAGAGTATGAGAGAGAGAGGATTTATTTGGTAGGTTCTTTTATTGAATACACACACACTTACACACTAATGAAAACATATTTAATTGGGCATTTAGAGGTTTTATATCTGACCAAATTGACCATATTGCATATGGAAAATAAAGCCTAGTAATAGTCCTAGTAATAGTGCATCAAATTTTGTAGGTGCATAAAAATTATATTTTTTGCTTCTATAAAATGAACCTTGCCTTCCAAGTGAAAATCCTGAAAGTCTTTTCTTTTCCCATAGGTTGCTAATTTCAATAAAAGCTCCCACCAAATGACTGTTTCTTTCATCCTGGAGCTCAGCTCCTTACCATGCAGTTTGATTTATTTTCATAGATTCATAGAAGTAGGTTTGGAACGGACCTTGTAGATCATCAAGTCTGACCCTCTGCCCTGGAAAGGAGAGAAAACTGGGCTCAAATGACCCCAGCCAGGTAGACATCAAGCCTCCTCTTAAAGAACCCCAGGGTAGGAGCCAGCACCACCACTTCCTTTGAAAGGCAGTTGCTCAGACTTAAAGACCCTCTACATGCTCAACTAAATATGTTCTGTGTGTGTGTGTGTGTGTGTGTGATTTCCCAAATGCTTATCTTTTCTTACAAATACAATCGAGTCAGGTTATATAAATAAATGATCTAAACCATCTTGTACTTGTAAAAATAATTTCATCCACATTACATATTTTATAGTTTATAAAACAAAAATACTCCAGCAAATGCATAGAACACAACTACCTAAGCTCAGCTAGTAATTTTCTTCAGTATTTCCCCAGCTTTACTATCAACAAGTGCCATAGTGTTAGATAGCCTGCAGGTGTTTTAACTATACCTGCTCTGAAGAGGATTAGAGAAAAGAATAGCTCTTCTACATTAGTTCTCACAGCATTTTTGTTACTATCTGTGGAAATATACTACAGGGACCTTAACAGTGGGGAACTTGAAGGAAAATGTTTGTTGATTTTTTGCCAAAGGATCTTGAAATGTTACATGACCAGCTTTTTGAAAAAATATAACTGAAGTGTGCCATTTTGCCACTTTATGATATGAATTGAAAATTTATTTGTACCATACTAATTTGTATATAACAGAAACAGTAACTTGAGAAGGCCTTAGGCATGTGTCAGATAATTTTACCCATGGCCATCTATGAACTCCATTAACAACTTGACTATCTTCCTCCATGCCCATCTGTTGTGTGCCATCATCCTCCAGTTGGCCATATTTCATTTCTGTAGGTCTGACATGGCATCATCTGGTCATCTTTTCATTTGTCCAGCTGGGCTTCTCCCCTCCGGTACCCCAAGGAATACTTTCTTTGGTGTCTGGATCACTTCCATTCTTTTGATATGGCACAGACACTATAGATGTTGTGCTCTGATTTCTTGTGTCAGGGTTGGGTCTCTGTACAATTTATATAATTCACTATTGCTACTTATTCACCATTCTTGTGTTATAGGATCATACTGTGCACTAAAGATTTTCCACAAGTTTTTCCTTCAGAAGTATCTGGTAGTATCTTGTTTGCTGTGAGAGAGCCCGGGGTTAACTGTTACAGGTTTTACATGGTCTGATTATGGCATTATAGAACTGAAGCTTAGTTTTCTTTGGAATGGTCTTGGATGACAGGATCTTGTGCAATGCAAAGTAGGCTCTATTTCCTGCTTCCACTCTTTCTTTCTTTTCTTCCTTTATATTATCATACTGTGTTATGATGAAACCTTGATAGTTGAAGTGGATCACTTGCTTAACATTTGTGTTGTTTATTGTTATATTAGATCCCTCATTTATTTATGTCCTATTTAACATCAGGTTCTGTGTTTTATCCATGTTCACTTTTAGTCTGATTTTCTTTGCTTCACTTATTAGTTGGGTATAGAGAACTTCTATATCATTCCTATGTTCACTTATAGTATCTCATAGAAAAAAATACGGTATAAAATACTTAATATTTTTTTCCATAGATCTCCAAGCATTTGGTGTGAAGGAGAAGACTTGCCAGTACTACTTCATGGAGGGGAAAGCTGATGTGTATAGATTAATTTAACCATTTCATGGAGATAGTACCAGTCATTCATGTCTCTCCTCATTTGAATGTTTGAGCAGGGGAGAAGCAGATAAATATGGAATATGCCCCCGGCTTTCTGGGGTTTGGTGGAAAGAAAGTCAATGAGAGGCAAGTGAAACAGGAAGATGACAATGTTAATTTCTTCAAAGCGCTTGGTTTGTCAAGACAAAATTAATTTTGCATGAGTACCAGTCAAAAGACCAGAAGCTGGAGAGTACCTATATTTCTTACAACAGTAAGATAATTGCCCATAATTATCACTGAATATGTAGCTGTGGATAGTAAACCTTGATCCTCCAGTCCAATTTAGGAGCACTTCCTGTAAAGCAGGAGTGATATGAACAAAGAACCCAGAGTGGTTTAATTGAATATTCCTGGCCTAACATTGATCCCAGATATTTTTTTAAATAATATCATAATATGCTTGAATCACACAATTTAAATAGCTAGAATAAACACTTGGTTGATCACTTAAAAACCTTTTGGCAGTGAGCAAGTGCATTAAGCAGTATTTTCTGCTTATATTAATCTGATTAAAAATAATTACCTTTGTCATTCACTATCCATCCTCAGATTTTTCTTCTAGGGAAGCATACCAGTAAGCCAGCAATTCCAATTACTCATATCCAATTAAACTCAGTAAACTACTGAAGACTTTTCATTACTCATTTACTCTTCATCCAGACTCCTCTTTGCTCACAGCTGGTACTAGTACCAAAGAATAATGGCAGAATGTAACTGTTAACACTTTAATTATAAGGGCAGCTTGAGAGATGTTTGATGTAGGAGGCAAAGTACTAGAACATTCAACTGTGAAAGAACAAAATAATTCACAATTGCAGCCACAAGTGAGATTGTAGAGTATAATAATTTGATAGTATTCACCCAGCTATGCAACTATGTAAAGAGAGTTAGTACAAGTATTGAACAGACAAAAAAAAAAGTAATGAGGAAATTTTTACTAAATAATTCCAGGAACTAGGATGTTACAATTATTTCACTGTGAAAAGAAGTCTAAGAACAATTTTTCAACTATTTTAAATAACAAATTTGTTCTATAACTGTTTCAAATCCTAGTAAGTGAAAGGAAAAACATGCCAAAGTAAGAAGCATTTGATCCTTCACATAATAAAAATAAAATATGTCATTTTTATCAGGAGAAAAAAAAAACAGTAACCCACAATTGACTTGTAATTGATAGGGTATTTGAATAGTGGTTACAGCTACTCAACATTTACTTACCACAGGGAACAGTCTCAACTAGCTATATTATTTCAGTTCACTCTTACCCCATATCCATGCTCATGAAACCATAACCATTGTTGTTCTCATGGGGTAACTTGTTACCCCGCCCACATGAACAAAATGGAACCAGTGACAACAGTATAAATGTACCAAAAACTATTTATTAAACATACAGATTGTTTGAAAGAGTATTTATGAAGATTTGAACCGAACATATTATTTAACTAAAACTATGAACAAAATTTAAACTTTTTTTTTAGCGTTTCAAAACATGAATGAACTATTTGCTAAGTCTGCAGTTCACACTGTTTTCACACTAACAATTACTTCCAAAAACATTTCCTGTTTTAACTAAATATTGCATTCCTCACAGAGCAGCAGTGATGTACTGTGGTGCTCACAAGCAAATCACTTACAATCTTGGCATCATTTCTGAGTTTTATAGTCATCTGTCCTTGGACAAAAAGGACAGTGTCCACTCATGCTTGCAGAAGATTCTACTAGGGTGCATTGCGGCAATTTGTAAGTTAGGGCAGGCATACCAGACTTGATGGACTTAGACAGATTACGTGTATCCATCATTCGTAGTTCTATTTGTCCATCCATCAACTGTTCTCCAAGCTCCTGCAAAAAAAGTGCCATCATCTTAAATGTGATCCTTGCTTCCAGTTTGTGTTGTAGCCTAGCCAAACGATGAGGGTGGCAATGGCAGTCATATCCAGTATATTGAAAATTAGTGTCATTGGCCACCTGTTGATTTTCCATCTGCAGGTGGTCATACAGAGTAAGTGGTCAAGGTTATCCACTCCACTGAAGGTTGTTTTTATTGTAGTCATGCATGATGTCCGGCTTCCTTTGCTCTCCACCCACTGACAGGTCATGGTGCATGCTTGACAGCAACAGCACAGATTTGGACTACTTTGGAAAATAGGAAACTAGGGTGAGTTCCCCATCAAAAATGGATGAAAAAGTTTCCCCTTCTTCAATTTGCTTGCAATTCATTTGGGATACTGTACCCACACAGGTCAAGTTTTGCTGTAGCAGCCTTTCTGCCAGGTCAGTACTTGTGAAGAAGTTGTCACCCACAATATTCCTTCCAGTCTTGTACCAGGGACGAGCCAGTTTTTCAATGACCTGGGTACCAAGATTACTTTGGCATGGAGCTTCTGGTTTCTTGCCCAGGTAGATGTCTCTAGGCAGGGGGAATGACATTGCTACATCACAGCACCACCAAAAGTTTCAAGCAATATTTAGCAGGCTTGCTGGGCATATAATGTCTGACAGGACAGCGACCCCTGAACCCAATGAGCTGTTCATCAACCATCAGGTGTATTCCTGGAATATACCATTTCCTGAACTGTTCCACAAATTCTGTCCAAATATCTCTGAAGGCAGCAAGCTTGTCCACAGCTCTCCTTACCTCATGTGTCAGTTAGTTGTTGAATCTCAGGTAGTTGGTGATTTGACAGAATTGTTTTAAACTCATGGTGGCACAGAAGCAAGGACACCTGGTACATTGCTCCCACAACTCCTTCAGTTCCTCATGACCACCATGGTATAGACCACTCAGCAGTAGGAGGCCAATGTAGGCTTTCAGCTCTGTTTCATCCAGCTCTTTCCACTCCTTACTATTTTCAGGATGGCTATCATTCCACTCCCTGAATCTTCTTTTTGCCCCACTGTTCACTTCTCTTATGATAACAGTCAGGATATCTTGTGAGAGAAACAGGTGGAACATTTCCACAACTATGTCTTTATTACTTTCTCTTGTTGGCCCAACACTTTCATGGACTATGTCCTTGCTTGTTCTCTGATGATGTCTCAGCTGTGAACTTTCCCCCAACACTCTGGCATTCCTTCCTCTAAAGGTGTCATCATCTGCAATGTTTTTTGGGGGTGGTGGCAGTGGTTCTGTTCCATGTCCTGCTGTAGCTCTCCTTGGTCTTTCACAGTGGCCCCAGGCTGGTCCTCTTCCCTTTCCCACTGGAAGTGTTGGCATCACTTCTGCTTGTAGCACCAACTCCTCTTCATCTGAGATGGATGAACCTTCCATAAACACATGATCTTCTTGCTCTGAACAGTCTCCCATGTCTGGAACAAAGTCAACGTCCTCATTGCCTTGGGATAAGATTTCATCAGTGGATGTGTTACTGTTATCCCTGGTTACATGTGCAAGACAGGCTTCAGCACTGAATATACGCTGCCTTCTCATCCTGGACTGCAGCAAAAAAAGAATAAGTTGATTACTGCTGAATGCATATAAATAACAATCAAAGACAATTCTGTCCACCTATGCTGTCACAGAAGCAATTCCACCCCGCCCTACAGCAGCACAAGTAGCACCCTCTCCTCCTGGGCACAGAAGCCAGAGACCAGCATCCACATTTGCAGGCAAGCCAAATATAGGGCGATGCTGTTTGGAAACCAGACATGCACAGGCTTAATGAGAACAGGTAAAAGGGGCTCCCTAGCCCCCCCAACCCCTTCACTCCATGGCCCCCAAATATTGTAAATAGTTTCCCACTTAAATATAGTTTCCCTCTTGTAAGTGGGTTTTTTATTGTTGGTGGATGGGGAGAGTCATGGAGGGGCTCTGTTGGTTGAGTGGGGAGGTAAGGGGGTTGTTGTGAAGGTAATATTTTTTTTTTTTTGTTTCACCAATGTGTGTGTCCTCAGAGTGATGCTGGGTATAGGCAGGGGGTGTGTAGGCAGCAGGACATGTGGACTGGAGTGGGAAGTGTAGGAGGAGGGGGCTGGCTAGGTCCTCCCACAGCCAGTGCCCTGGCCCCCCTGACAGTGGGTGCACAGCTGTCCTGGGGCCTGAGGTGGGGGGTGCTGCTGGGGTCAGCAGGAATGTTGGGCACTGGTCATTGCTGGCAGGGGCTGGACTGGGGCAGCCCTGGCACAGGGAAGCAGGGTGGGCAAGGAGAAGCTGCTGCATGCTGCCCCTGTGCTGGGCACGTGACAAGGCTTCTGGCAGGGAAGGGGCTGGCTAGGGATCAGAGTTTCCCAGATGGCTACCAGTTGGTGGCAGCTGGCTCTGGCTTCAACACAGCTACCAAGTGCTGGCAGCCATGTGGTCAGAGGCTGGAGCTCCCTCCTGGTGGCCACAGGGGCACATGGCAGGCTTCAGAGACTTGGGACTAACTTTAGTGCCAACTCCCTGCATGTGTAGACACCTGCCAAAATCATTTAATGCACATTAAATTTATTTGTGCTTAAATGTGTGTGTAAATGCGCCCATAGACATATAGACATAAAAGGCTGCTATATTTATATATAGAAGGCTGCCTACTCTGGTCCTGCCTTCTCTCCCCTCACCCCATTAGCTAAACCATCCCCACCTGAAGGAAATTATATATATTTACATCTGGCCCCATGGACTTGTACCCGTCCAACTTTTCTAAATATTTCCTAACCTTTTCTTTTGCCACTGTTGGCTGCTCACCTTCTCCCCAAACTGTGCTGCCAGTTGCAGTACTCTGGGAGCTGACCTTGCCTATGGAGAATACTTGGTTAGATGAAGGAAATACTTTTGATATAGTGTATCTGCACTTCAGCAAGGCTTATGACAAGGTCAGCATGACTTTCATAAAACAAACTAGAGAAATGTGTGAGAATGGAACATAAGGAACAATCACACAGGAGAGGGGAGCATGGGAGAAGATCAAACTGGGAACACAGGGAATCCCTGGTATGAAGGAGGTGATGTGGGTTCGCAGCAAGTCCTTACAGTGTTGAGGGATGGGAGGGTGCCACCCAAGGAGTTTGTGGTGGGGAGTAGAGTGATACAAGATTCTCCTGGCATGTGAGATGGGATTGAGATACAGAAACAGCAAAAAGTGATCTCTCGTACCCCACACTTAACAACAGGGCTGTGCAAAACAGCAGCATTCTGCTTCAACATCCTTTTTGACATTTTGATGGAACAGTGTTTCATTTTGAGTTTTGTGTTATTTCGAAAGCACTGTTCCTTCTGTTTCATCTAAATGGCTTCACTGTTTCTTCGCTGTTTCACTGCTGTTTCGACGTTTTGCCTATAGGCTATAATGGGGAAACAAAAAACAGCCTATAACTTTGTCCTTTCTTGCCTGATTGCGATAAAACTTTCAGGGATGGTATCCCCTTCAGAGGGCATGAAGCTTTCCACATTTCAAGGAGATGGGTGCAGGGGTTTCTAGGAAACTGCACCTCAGGTTGCTGACAAGCAGAAGCCGGGAACAGGAGCAGCATCCTGTGAGCTGGCAGGCAGATCAGGGGCCTGCACCCCTGAGAGGAACCTGGCAGAGTCCCCACAGCTCTCCTGGGGGTGCAGGCAGGCCCCCAATCTGCCTGCCAGATCACAGGATGCTGCTGCTGCCACCTGGGAACCAGTGCTGGGGAACTGAGCCCGGCTTGGGGAGGGGCTGAGAAATCAGCCGGGCTATAGGAGGGGCTTCCTCTAGCCTTGCTGAATTCCCCAGCACTGCAATCAGCTGGGAACTGAGACCGATGGTGGGAGGTGCTTCCTCTGCTGAGCTCAGTTCCCAGCAGCTGCAGCCCCATGGAACTCAGCCCATTGGTGTGAGGTGGAGTGCAGTGCTGGATCTGCCCAGGTTCCACCACTGGGCTGAGCTCCATGGGGCTGGGGGAGCCACTGGGAGCACAGCTCTGGCTCTACCCTGTCTCCCACCACCTGGCTGGCTGCTTCAAAATTCAAAACGTTTTGACTGGCCTTGTTTTGTTTCAAGGCTGTTTCAAAGCCCTCTGTTTTGTTTCAATGTTGCTGTTCTGAGCTTGAAGTGAGTTGAAACAGCATCAAAACTAAACGGCCCTACTAAACAATGCTCTCCTTAGGAATATGTTTCATGTTCAGATTTTATGAGCTTCTGTGGAATCAACTTGGAAGTGAAGGAACCTTTTAAATACATTATTTCTCTTACTAAACTCAGGCTCTTCTGTTTGTAAATGCTTCTCAATTTTTATTAATTTGTAATGCAATACAGTAATCAGAAATATATATCAATATGCGTATATAAAACTATGGACTTGTATGTCTTTCACAGTAAGTGATAAAGGGGAAGGAAAAAAGAGGAGGGGAGGATAGAAGAAGAGAGAGGTGTGCAATTATTCTCAAAATAATTTAAGAATCCTTTCCAAATTACACCAAAGCTTTCAAAGTAGTTCAATTTGCTAAACATGCCCCTCTCCATAGATGGCAGTTGTGCTATCATATCATACAAGATTTGGACCTTTGAAGATACCCTACTTTTCCAATGCAGTAATATAATCCTACGTGTCACTTATAAGGCCCATTTTAAGAGTGAAATTTGAGACGGATACCCAAGAACACAAACATTTGCCAAAGGTTTCATTGCTGTGTTTGAAACCATGCGAATGATAAATATAACTTTATTTAAAATATATATTAATAATAGGGCATCAACAAAACATGTGACCAAACATTGCTTGCAATGCATAACATCTCCAACATGCATCTTCTATCAGCATATTTAATGTTTTAAGTTTAGAGGGAGCCCAGTGCAGATGAAAAATGATCATTAGACAAAATTAACATCAGTTACCAATGTTAGCATATGTGACCTGCTGATTTCCACTCGGATGCTATCATCAGAATACCTATATCATCATTCCACCTCAGTTCTAAGTTGGCTGTATCAGGTCTGTTATGTGACATAATATATTCATGGAGTGATGGCACAGAATGGGGAAGAGAAAAATATTTAAAGGAAAAAAAAAGTATTTGCTTCAAACAGAACCTCAGGATTGTTCTAATAATTGATGCAACCACTTTGCCATTCAGGTGTTTTGGGGCAGCTAAATTAATCACATAACTTGGAAAAGGTTTTTACATAATTTCCTACTAGAAGCTGTTCTACATATACAGTACCCTTTTTCATCCACTTTCTCCATGCATACTTCAAAAATGAATTGTTCCAGACTGAGGCCTTACTATGTAAAAAAAAATTGCCAAATTTTTACAAACTTTTCAGGCTGCAAAATTTGTAGGAATTGATGTTTGAAAGAGAGTTCTAAGTAGCAACAGCTGCTATCATTTGATAATAATTGAACAGGAAACATAAGTGCCTATTCAGTTTCCATGCATACAGATAAATTATCAGTTATATCTAGGGACCTACCCAAATCAAGGAGGTCGCCAGCTGATTTCATGGGCAGATCACGGGGTCAGCTGCCATTTTTGTGGGCTTATCATGGTGCCCCCCCCCTCCATTCCTAAGATTAGCCAAGGGTCCCCAGTGGCTTACCCATCACCACTGATTGGTTGAGAGGGCTGTTCATCATATGGTCTCACCCCTAGCTGATGATTGGCTGAGAGGGCTGCCCATCTACTTTGCCACTAATTGGCAGAGAGGGGAGGGGCCACACACCAGGCAGCCCTCTCAGCCAATCAGTGGTGAGGGGAAGGGACAGCAACCACCCTGGATGCTCCCCTTCATGCTGGAAGCCCTCCCCACCCCTACTTTTACCCCAGAAAGCTACGTGGCCAGGCTGCAGCAGTGATGGGGACTGAGGGCTCCTTCTAGGGAGCAAGCATTTTAATTTTAGTAAATTTTTTTCCCCATGGATTTCATAGATATTGCTCGATTTCACAATTTCCGCAAAATCCATGAAATCATGAATTTAGTAGGTCTCTAGTTATATTAGTCATGCAGTACCTTGTCTTATTTACTAAGACTCTATTGTGATATTTGCAAAGGTTTGGAAGATGAAAACAACCCATTTAATGGTAGTTGCATCTTTTTTGTTAAAAGTTGAGCCCCTTCATCTTCTCTCCTCAGAAGCCTATGCAACATTCAGTTGATTTTAACAAAACAGGAATGGGAGATTAAAACTGGAAGGATATATAATAGGTAAATTAGGTGAAGTAGCACATTAGTTTTTAAAATATTAGCACACGTTCCACAAAGATACTGCCAAACTGTTCCATTTGTTAATACCCTGTAATATAAGATCGAGAATCTCCTGAAAGTTTTGGCAGACCAAAACATAAATATTCTTGAATATTTTAATACCCAAATAAGTTATGTGTTCTGATTGGAATTGAAACTGCCATTTCCTAAACATAACCTTTGTGGAATACTTGTTTAGTCCAGGTAAGTCAGCTGGACAGCACACAGTGATTTTAAAGGTCCTGGTACATGGTGTCTCCATAATTTGGCTTCCACAGCCTAATACACCAATCCCCATAAAAAGAACATGCATAAAATAAATTATTATTATTAATAATAATATTAATACTAATAATAAACAGATGGGACTTTGACAAGCAGCTGATTGTTGGCCAGGGCCAATTTCAGATCCCAGTTTGGTGTCTGGCCCAAATTGACAATCAGATGATTCTAGACATCTGGGTTTCAACTTGCTGAAGTAAGGGGAGCTCAGGATCATGATCCTGTGCTTCCCCTGAGCTGACAGGTTGGGGATCAGATACCTATCATGCCCTATCTGAAAATAACACTTCCTGCCATGTATATGTGGCATGGTAGGAGATGTTATTGTTAGGATTGTGCCTTAGATCCCATCGTGTATTAAAATAAACATCTGTCAGAGGCCTATTTTGTGTATTACAAAATGTAGGCTTTGCTAAAGAATCCGTAAAGCAACACAGTTATTGTTATATACAAATCTTACTTCAAGAGTTGTAATCAAAATGTTATCTGGTCCCCCCTTTCTGATTTCACTTTAGGGTGGGAGACACTGCAAAAAAATCACTACAATTTAGATTAGAACCTTTGAAAGATTCTGCCTACCTCTTCAGTCTTCCTTTGATATTGTCTTTCATTAGTGGCTGCTGTAGCCAGTCATTGATGTCTATGGGACCAGACGTAGGTCGATTGTAACCATGTCTAAAAACTCCACCTTATAGGTGACATTCCATATTTGTTTGGATGTCTAGATTGGCATTCTACTTCTTTTTGGTCTATGAAATGGTATTTTTGGTCTACTTCTAAATTGCTGTTAAGTCAAGTGTCTGTCTAACCTGCTTTTGAAAATTGCTGGGGACGGAGATATTCCAGCTTCTCTAGGTAGGCTGTTCTAGTGCTTAACTACCCCCAGTGTTACAAAATTACATGCAGTCATAGATTTTCAGGGACTTGAACAGGGTTGAATAGAGGCACACTTAAGCTGGTTAAGTCTTCTTATTCACTTAACAGGTGGAATATAGGCCTTACTTTTTCAGGAGTTGTTTTGCCTGAGGATTGCAAAATTGAGCTTGCAATAGAAAAAGAATCATAAAAACAATGTATAGTGTAGATAGAATATATATTTTGGAGTATCTTGCCTTGCAGCATTAAAATAAAATAAATCAACCCTTTAATATCATTCCAGTTTTGGCAGAAGGATAATTACCAGTATATTTAGAAAGTCACCGAGGGCAATAATATCGGCATAGGCATTGTAAAGTGCAGAAAGTCTTGACAAGATTTCATTCTGAGTCCCTAAGGCAGTGCCCTCTGAGCAAAGCTTATTTAATGAGTTTTCTTTTTGAGGAAGATTTGTTCTAATGATGTTGACAGAAGCTTTAGTTTTGTCTCAGAAGTTAGCTCCTCAACCCCTATGCATAGCAAGGTATGAGATACAAATTATAGCTCTCCCTGTAGAAAATACATTTTACCAGCTAGTGTGAAGATACATGCCACTGTATTCAATAATAAAACAGAGAGAAAAAGTTCTTAAAATATGAAATGAGCCCACAATGCACTAGCTGGGAAGAACAACTTGCAACAGCTACCTACAGAAGAGCCATCTTAAAGTTGTACCTCATTGCCTCTTCTAGATTTAGTGCCAGCCATCAGAAAGTAGTATGTTGAAGACCCAGAATCAACACATTTTCTTCATTTCCTCGGTAAACAAGCAACTTTAAAAACTGCAGCTCTTATTAATACTGGTGAAAGTGGTGACTTCCCAAATCTTTACTGGCCAGGGATGTAAGTGAAAACACATACTCAGTTGTAATCCAGATCCATTTTTTTTTCATATTTCCTTCCTGTGATTAAAGTGTGACACTATTTGTACTAAAGTGATACTATAGCTGATGTGTTATGGGGATTCTCCTTTGAAAATAAATGTTTGATCAGATCATGCATTCTGGGGAGACTTGTAATTTTCTTGTCTACTTGTCAATGGGCATGTCTTCATGTGCCCCTATGGCGCCGTTGTCACTGTGCCATTGTTTAGTACTTCCCTTTGGAAGTACTAAATGATGGCACAGTAAATCCCTTACTGCACTGTGCTGGCAGTGCATGGTTATTTTTAGCCACTACATTGCTAAAGAAACACACTACAATGAGGGAGTACATTGCTATGGCGATTTAGCGGTGGTGTCATGGTTTTTGCCTGCAGACTCTACATCACTATAGCGTGTTGCTATGGTGACATAGTCACATATAGATGAACCCAATGTTCATGATCTCTTCAGCGGTTTCCTGGAAGACCCCTCTATGTTAGATAACAGCAGTAGCTCATAGTCCTGTAACAGAAAAGAGGATTCATGGTCCAGTGGTTAAAGCAATACCCTAGAAAACCTGGATTTAAGTCCCTACCAAACCACAAGTTTCCCCAGACTGAAATCCTCCATGGTGTTTTCAGGGAGTTAATGGAAGTGAAGTGAAGTTAAATATATAAATACCTTTGAGGATCAGTGCCTAAATTTGTCATCTATCTAATGGAGAAGAGATCATTTCCAGCCTCACACTGATGCAAAAATAAATGCACTGAATAGGAAACTATAGTAATCCAGGAAGGCATATATGTATGCAGAAGTGTATGGATACAGAAAGTTAATGAGTCAAGTACATTTAAAAAATATTTGGGAAGTTGCACTCTTTGGAATTGATTCAAAGTATATGATTTTGTTTTTTAATTTTAGCATTTTGAAACTAATTGTTCTACCAGGAAGGAAAACAAGTAAGAAATTATTTATTATGTAGCTTGAATTTTTGCGCAAAACAGAACTGACACCTTAGTTTTCAGATTTGATTTGCAAGGCTAATGATACAGCTGCAGTTTTAGACTATTAGCTATGATGCAGCCTGGAGTAAACTCTTTTGTGCTTGTCTTCTTTTTCCAATATCCTTCTGTGCCAGCACGCCATACTTTATCCTGGAGGAACAAACAGCTATATTACTACAATAGGTAAATTAGTATGAACTTATGCATATAATTTGTTTTTGAACTCATGTGGAGAAACCATCATTTCTTCCTTGGCCATGTACTGTATTCCTTCAAATGAATGTCATATTAGCTTTCAGAAAATGCTTATTTTGTTTTTAAAAAATGTTATTAGAAAATGCTTATTTTAATTTCTACATCCTTCCCTTCTATTTTCATAGCTCAGGAGCTCAGTCTGGATTTTGATATGTAGTCTTCTTTGATTGGTTGAATTCAGCTATTTTAAAGAATGATAGTCCTTTCATAGTAGCTAGGGTCATGAGGGACCTGAACAGATCATCTAGCCTGACCCCCTGCCCCAGGCAGGAATGAATGCTGGGTTCACAAGACCCCAGACAGGTGATCATCCAACCTCCTCTTGAATTTGCCCAAGGTAGGGGCGAGGACCACCTCCCTGGGAAGTTGGTTCCAGATTTTGGCCACCCTAACTGTAAAATATTGCCTTCTGATCTCCAACCTAAACCTATTCTCTATCAGCTTATGAATGATGACCTGTTTCCTAATGATGACCTGTTTCCTGTGGACACTATAATTGAGATGTTGCAATGCCCAGACTGTTACCAGGGATAGTTTTTGCACATTAAATAGCTCTTCTTTGTGCTTTTAATTCTTTGCTTCTTTGAGCAATAGGTGGGGCAATGTCAGGCTGTTTTCTTCCATGAAAGCACATTTATGCTGTGTTCTGAAAATGCAGTTTTCAAGTTAAACTTATTTTCTCTCTCAGAGAAAGTTAAATAAGGTGCTTTATTTAGTTCTGTCCTTTTCTCATTGATGGCAGGATGCTGTGTGGGTTCCTGGCTCAACTCATGATGTTAGGAAGTGGTGGGGAGGTTGGTGGGTTTTTTTTTAAACGTGTCATTTCTTGCACTCTAAGTTTGGGGCTTCAGACCCACAAAGAAAAAAATTAAAACCTACACAATTTACCCTTTTCTGCCACCACTGACTTTTTGCAAAGAGCCATTTTTTTCTTCTGGATTATTTTAGCTATTTCAGGACATATTTTTGTGGCCAGATCTTTCTTCCAAGTTGTGTTGTGAATTAGAATATCATTAACATAGTGTTGGAGTGTTTTTCTGCTTCAAAAAAGAATGAATAAAACAGTTTGTTCCTGAGGCATTTGTTTTGAAATTATTATCTTCCTCTAAAAGAAAAAAAATCCAGTTGTGTTAATTCTTGGGGACTGATGGTTAAGGTCCCAACCTATTTTTTGTATTAAAAACAGTAAAATAGGTATTTTTTTTTTACTAAACTTGGTTACACTGCAATTTATGAAATGTATAGGTCACTCTTTATTGCCATCCATTTATGTATTTGTAGCTAGTTCTTAATTTTGAATGAAGGTACCTTTTTAGTCTGTCTTTTACATGAGGTAGCACAGACTTTGCAGCAGGAATTCTTATGATCATATGATACTGCCTATGTACACATGGTCTAAACAAGGTAATGTATCACTCCTTACCCTGTAAAGGCAAATTTTCCACAGTCCAGGCAATCCAGTCTAATTTATTTTTAATTAGTTTGCACAATTTTGTTTTATTGATCTCCGATCAAAGTCTAGGCGAGCTGTGTAGCCTTTTCACCTATTTTTGAAGGTCAAATATAGGTTTTGGGAGAGCATTTCCATTTTTTCTTCATTTTTCCCCATTCATGTACTGGCTGCACTGTTTGCTATTTGTTTATGTAAGGTCAATTTTTATCTTTTGGGCTGGTGCATGGAGTATTGTGCGATCCTGAATAAATCTCTAACTGGAAAAAGGGTGTTTTACCATACTCATTCCATCGATTCTTTGCTGTTTAGGTCTTGGAATGCCACCAGTTATGGAAACTGGAGTGGGGGGAAGGGAGGGGGAATCCCACCTTGCCCATGGGGATGACTATACAACTTCCATATTAAATTTTATGGAACTCTTAAAAGTGTATATAGTGGCTTATATACCAAAACATATGTATTACTTTCCTTATTATCAACTATGTTTAGGCCTGACTCAAGTAGGCTAGTAGCATACTGGAGTTCAGTTTCACATTTAGTCATTCTGAATTATCATACTTCCAGAGAGGTATTCTGCGAATGGGATAATTCTTCCAAAATTTTCCATTCAACATTCCAAGTAACCTTTAGTGTTTTAGGGGCTTAACACTGCTCTCCTGTTAGGTGAGAAACTGAACATGGATCACACTCAGAAGATATGAGATTTATGTCACCTCTCTGAATGGGTGATCTTAACAACTTTAAACATTTGAGCTTTTCATTCATATC
Organism: Alligator mississippiensis; assembly: GCF_030867095.1. Taxonomy (NCBI): domain Eukaryota; kingdom Metazoa; phylum Chordata; order Crocodylia; family Alligatoridae; genus Alligator; species Alligator mississippiensis. The sequence goes on along the minus strand of NC_081824.1, from coordinate 122,348,983 downwards.
TATGAGAGAGTGAATCTTGGCGAAGCAGTGATTTGGGTTAACCAAGGGTAGTGGTGCATATGTATCCCTAACTAGTAAGGTTTTTCAAAAGATAAGAAAGTACATAGATGCATTAAATTTTTGGTTAAAGCATTCCTTAATTTATTCTGAATAAGCTATACAGAAAATGGCACTGTGTATAGCTTCTTGTTATCAGACAAAAGATGTATACTCAAACAGACTGTTAAGTGAAAAATAGGAAAGAAGAGACTAGCTAGGAGGAGAGCAGAAAACTTTTCATCTCCTGGATTAAACATCTACATTTTTTGACTCAAATAACGAATTTTCTTGCTGATGAAGTTGGGGTTACTTACTACATGTTTTCACCATGGCAGCAATTGAGTCCTTTAAGTGGTTCAGGGCTCTCTTCTCAAATGCCTCAATTCTTGCTTGATTTGGAGTTTTTGTCCTGGTGTGTTTCCAAAATATGAAGCCTAGAAACTTTCTGAAACTGAGAAAACAAAGCACTTCAAAATTATCATATCTTTCTAAGCCTATATTCAATTAAACTCACAATTTATTTCAAATAAACCTTTATCAGGTTCTATTTGGATTAGTTCAAGCCAAAAGGGTTTCATTTTAAGGATGTTAAAAGGGTGGGATGATCAATTCAATCTTGCAGTGGAGAGCTAGCTGCAACTCTAGTTTTTTGTGATGGAAATATTAATTCAGGGTATAGTGGTATGGCATAATAGGAAGCACATTATCCTGTATATAAAATATGTCACCAAGGCATCGTAATTGGTACTAAACTATATAGTCAAACAATGGTAAATGGAAATTATGTGTTAATTTTATGTCTTAAAATCACTTTCTATACCTATATACATTCTGATAAACCTTTAGGACATGCTCTCTTTCCCTCTATATCAAGCTGAGCTGAGTAGTTTATAGTTATTGATTTATGCCCCCTGGAGAATTATTAGACCTAGTGATAATTTTTCTGAAAACTTCAACTCCTCTGTGATTTATTTCACTTGAAAAGTTCTAAGAATGGATTATAACAACTTTTCACCCAACATAACATGGACTCAGTACAAAATCATACTTAACTTTTGCTTTATGTAACAGGAATGTTTTTGGTTTTTTCCCCTGTTTGCTTGTTTTTCCTAATCATAGAAAGAAGGACCAGAAGGGGCCTGTAAAATCATTGAGTCTGGTTTCCTGTCATGCACAGGAGGTAATTGGGCTCAAATGAGCTGAACGAGGTATTTGTCCAGCCTCCTCTTAAAGACTGCTAGAGGTGGTGACTGAACCACCTCTGCTGGAAGTGTGTTCCAGATTCTAGTTACCTGTACAGAAAAGAAGTTTTTCCTTATGTCAAAACTTTTCCTCCACTGACTTATGTCCCTTGGTCCACATCTTCCCCAGGTGAGGGGCAGGGGGAGGGCGCGATTCTGAAAAGTTCTTCTCCTGGATCCTGGTGTTTTCCCTTGATATATTTGTACGTGGCTATCAAGCCACCTCTCAGCCTTCTTTTGCTCAGGCTGAACAAACCCAGTTCCTGAAGTCTCTCCTCATAGAACCTGTCCCCCAGGCTCTTGATCATTTGGGTTGGCCCTTCTCTGCACCCTTTAGAGCTTGTCCACACCCTTCTTGAAGTGCGGTGCCCAGAATGGGACACAGTACTCTAGCTGTGGCCTCACCAACACCAAATAGAGGGGGAGGAGCACCTCTCTGTATCTGTGCTGAAAGGTCCCCCTGTGAATTTTGGCTTTTCATAGATTTCATATACATTAGGGCTGGAAGGGACCTTGTGAGGTCATTGGGTCCCATCATCATCGTCAGCAGGCCCTTGGAGTCAAGGATGACATCCATCAGGTTTGCTGGGTCCTCAGATGACTGAGGAGCCCAATTCTGGACAGACACATTCTTTGACAATGTGGGCATGTTGTTGCATGGGGGAGTGGGATTTGCAACCCTGGGTTGGTCTCCTTCCCTTTCCTACTTTTGGGGCACTTTTTCTAGCCCCCTCCCCACTGGAGTGAGCAGAGGATATCCTAAAAAGGACTACTTAGTTGCAGATGCAGCTGCCAAAGGACACCCCTGTCCCAGCTCAGGTGCCTGATGACCATTGTGCATCCACTGCCTGTGTGCAGATTCTTGGCTGCAGACCTCGAGGTACTACAGCCCTGCCTCTGTCACCAATCCTCCATCGCCACAGAGCTTTTGTACCTAACAGAAGCCTGCGCATACTATGTTTAGCGTGGGGACTCCGGTGTGCAGTCAAGGCCACATGGTCTTGGCAGTTGGTGGCTGGGTTCAGTAGCATGGAAAACCACAATGAGTGGGGCCACTTCTCCATTGTAGCCTTCTTCTGCCTGCTCTGCCATTGATGACTTCTTGGATAGTTCTTTGTCTGTAACCTCCCCTTTGACCTTGCCGCCTTGGGTGGCCCTACCAAGAGTGTGAACTCTAAATGGCATTGCTCTTGGGGTCATCGGAACATGCAAGCCTCTCCACCATGACCACCAGAGTGCTTCTGGAGGGGCTGGACGTGTTCAAATCAGCAAGTCCAGATGCTCTCCACCCCAGGGTGTTGAGGGACCTAGCAGGGGTTATTGCAGGGCTCTTGGCATGGCTTTATGAGCATTCGTGGTGCTCGGCCCGGTGAGAGATGATTGGAAGATAGCCAAAGTGGTCCCCATCTTTAAAAAAGGGAGGAGGGAGGACCTGGGCAACTATAGGCCCGTCAGTCTTACCTCAATCCTGGGGAAATTCTTTTAGAAGATCATCAAGGAGCACATCTGTGATGGGCTGGCATCAGGGATGATGCTCAAGGGCAACCAGCATGGTTTCATTAGGGGCAGGTCATGTCAGACCAACCTGATTGCCTTTTACGATCAGGTCACAAAAGCTTTGCATGCAGGTGTTGCCATGGATGTAGTCTTTTTGGACTTTAGCAAGGCCTTTGACACTGTCGACCACCACATCCTCATTAAAAAACTAGGCAACTGTGGCATTGATGCCTACACAGTCAGATAGATTGCAAATTGGCTGAAGGGTCGTACTCAGAGGGTGGTGGTGGATGGGTCATATTCGACCTGGGGGAAAGTGGGCAGCAGAGTCCCCCAGGGCTTGGTCCTTGGGCCCACACTGTTCAATTTCTTTATTAGCGATTTGGACGATGGGGTGAAAAGCAACCTGTTCAAATTTGCTGATGATACCAAAATTTGGGGTGAGATGGGCATGTTAGTAGGGAGGGAAAGACTGCAGAAAGACCTGGATAGGTTGCAGGGGTGGGCTAACAAAAACAGGATGCGTTTCAATACTGAGAAGTGCAGGGTGCTGCACTTGGGCAGTGGTAACCAGCAGCACACTTATAAGATGGGAAACTCCCTTCTTGAGAGCATGGAGGTAGAAAGGGATCTTGGAGTCATCATTGACTCCAAGATGAACATGGGCCGACAATGAGAGGTCACGGTCAGCAGGGCTAACCGGACTTTATCGTGCATCCACAGGTGCATTTCAAGTAGGTCCAAGGAGCTGATCCTCCCCCTCTACATGACACTGGTCAGGCCACAGCTGGAGTACTGTGTCCAGTTCTCGGCACCCCACTTCAAGAGGGATGTGGACAACGTTGAGAGGGTCCAGAGGAGGGCCACCCGCATGATCTGGGGACAGCAGGGCAGACCCTACAATGAGAGGCTACGGGACCTGAACCTGTTTAGCCTTCCCAACAGAAGGCTGAGGGGGGACGTTGTGACCATCTATAAACTCACTGGGGGGACCAGAAGGGTTTGGGGGAGACCTTGTTTCCCCTAGCATCCCCCGGGATAACAAGGAATAACAGCCACAAGTTGTTGGAGGGTAGGTTTAGATTAGACATCCGTAGGAAATACTTCACAGTCAGGGTGGCTAGGATCTGGAACCAACTTCCAAGGGAAGTGGTGCTGGCTCCTACCCTGGGGGTCTTTAAGAAGTGGCTTGATGCCTACCTGACTGGGGTCAATTGAGCCCAGTTTTCCTCCTGCCCAGGCAGGGGGTTGGACTTGAGGGACAAGGTCCCTTCCGACCCTACTTCTATGATTCTATGACAAGGGGATGATCCTTGGAGAGGCCATTGGGTCCAGCCCCCTGGTCAATGGGCAGGAAGTCAGCTGGGGTCAGATGACCCCAGCAAGATAAACAACCAAATGTTTCTTGAAGGTATCCGAAGTAGGTGTTTTCAGTACTTCTGTGGGGGAATCTATTCCAGACTCCTGGGGGAAGTCTTTTCCATGTGTGAACTGCATATACAGTGGTAAATGATGGAAGAGGATATCAGGGGATAACCATATCTTCATGGAGGTTTAATTTGGAGACTTATCAAATGCTATGGTGAAATGACACCAATGCATCAGGTTTTTGGTGCCTTTGGCTTTTTTCTTTAAAATCTTTCACAAGGCAATTATGACACGTTTTTACTTGCCTTGTGAAGCTTAGTGTCAAGTTCTCAGGTCCACAAAGACCCTGAGTGGAAGAGAGGGGAACCTTTTGCTGAGGTGTATGTACCTAGACTTTGTTCTTTCTTTTTTCTTCTCTGTCTCTTCATATAAAAGACCTTTTCTGACATCTCCAACAGCTTAAGCTTACCACGTATATGGTGCTTGCAGCTGTAACCCCTACCCCCCAATTGGTGCTTTACTTTAAACTTGGTGTGTTTCCTTGCTGATCCCTGTGTATGCCTAGAAGAGGCAGTGTGTTACTTCAGCCCAGTTTGCCTAATCTGTGTAAAGATTGGGCACTTAAATGGGGCTTTTTTTGCACTTTTATCTAATAGCTGATTGAATCAGCTTTAGCTAAAAGCACCAAAAAGCCTTGCTGAAGGGTCTGATCTTTGCAGATGCTGCAGAGCTAGGTTGAAGTAATACACTGCTTCTCCTGGCAAAATGCATTTTTTTTTAACATCTGCAAGCAGCAACTTGTTTGGGTTCAACTAAAGACTTCAAAAAGTCTATTTAGTGAAATGAGGCAATATGCCTTCTTTTTATGATGCTGATGATTAGAACCTTCTGGTAACCCAAACTACCAGGTAATGAATTCAGTTTCACATGGAGTATGGTGGTTTGCATGAGACAAATCTGCAAAGAACTATTAACTTTGGTTGCCATGAAGGAAGTATGTGATATATATGCTTTTCTTTCACAAACCTTCATTATATTCTTCCAGAGACTGTCATATTCTTACAAATACATTTGACAGCTGAACTATCTGATCTTTATTGGGATTTCCTAAATGCATTACATAGTCCCTGAAGAATAAATGCACTATTTTTTAGAGCAGATTATTATGTTTATCTGAAAAGATTACAGACATTGCTACCTTCTTGATTTTTAGGAAAGAATAAATATTTCTAATGCAAATGTTAGTCATATGTAACATACTAAATCTTCTCTATAGTACCTAAACCTCTTGCTTTGTATGGGAAAAGTAAATTTCCATGTATCTTTTTTTACTTAAAGGAAGAAGACATAATGAAAAGACTAGATGAATAATGGCAACAAAGTAACTTATTATATTTCTACTTCTGATACATATCCTATAAGAAAGTTGTTTCTGGTTTAAAGAATCAATGTCTAACTCTTTGGACATATGAATTTTTAATTCATTATATAAAATGAAATAGCTGCAACTGGGAAGACTGAGGATATGTGCAAGTATTCTAAGGACCCAATCTATGATCACGTGGTTTGCATAAAACTATGTGATCATAGATTGGGTCCTGCTTGTGCAGACATTTGCTGCTGCTGGGAGCTGCACTGGGAATGCAATCTAAGTAAGTTGGGGTAGGGGAGCTGGGGTTTGGCAGGATCAGGAGATGGGGTTTGGTGGGCCCATGCAGGGGTTGTCTGTCCAGGGTTGCGGAGGTGGGGAGCATCAGGGGACTAAAAATATCATAGCTAGGGTAGAGGGAGTGAAGGAAAAGCACAGCCCCAGGGATAGGGTGAGTGGCTGGCTTTCCCAAGGCCATGGCTGCTCTCTGAACACGTACAGGCCCAATCTAAAATGGTGCACCCACTCAGGTGAACTAAATTAGATCAGATTGGCCTTTTTCTTTTTGCCCAATCTAACCTCCCCAAATATATGTACAGATCAGCACTTAGATCAAACTAACTTTGAGGGACCAGATTCAGATTTCAGGTGCCTGGGTGCATTTACTTGAGGAATTAATTCTAAGCAATATATTCTGGTTTTTATTGTTCTGGATTTTATTGCTCCTCAGCATGCCATTTGAACCTGTGCCTGGGACCACAACACGTTGGAGTAGCCATGGCTGGCAGGGTCTTGGGGGGGTCAGCCTTCCAGCCGAAAACTGCCCTGATTTGGCTCAACATGCGGTGGAGTGGCTGGCTGGGACATGAGAGTGCTTCAGTAGGGGGCTAGCCAGCAAGCAGCTCCCATACTGAAACACCCTCTGTCCCAAATAGGTGGGTCAGTGTCTACACATGTGCTGCTGCAGAGTAAAAAACTCTGCGGAAGGATAGTACTTATATTCACAAGTACTGCCCTGCTTCAGAGTGTATTAGTTTACTCTAGTTTTCTCCAGTTTATTAGTCTACATAGCCCTGGATGTGTAGAGACCAAGACATTTACTGCTGAGTTTATTAGTCTACACCACAGTAAATGTCTCATGTTGACACGCCCCCTGTCTGATCTGAGGCAGAGCAGGTTTGTCAAATCCCCAACCAATGTGCCTTAACCACAGGACTATTGCCTCGAAGGGGAGACTGTGTCTGTGACTATGTTTCTTTCCCTCTCTTCATGGAAAAACTTCAGAAGGTCTTGAGTTTACCTATATTTTGAATGAAAAAAATAATGAAATTGCCAAATTTTCAGAAGACAGGAAGCCATTTTCTGTATAAATCTGCTCTCTGTTTCTCTGCAGGAAGCCCCAGGTCTTATTGGGGATTCTCCATCTAATGTAATGCAGCACAGCTTCACTGATTCCAGATTGAGCTGCATGACTGATGCCAGCTGAGGATCTTGTAAATTATTGTCAGTGGTTACACAGATGTTTTCTTAAATTTGAAAAATACCATGGGGGAAAAATGAACTGTCCCCTGATGCATTTGAGGCTAAAATGTTAACACCTATAAGAAAAAAAAAAATCTTTTATCTTTTTTATTTGTCCCCGGAATAAAGTGAATTGCCAATTGTTAAAATCAAAGGTAATCTGTTTTACCTCTTTTAAAAATCTTTCTTCAGAGGGTGTTTTAGTTAGCAGTCATGTTTGTCAGAGGCCTTTCATCCTGAGTCTCTGAACTCTCTGGTTAATGTCTATAAAGTGCTTTAAAGATGAAAAGCACTTTATAAATGTTAAGTATAATTATTAGTGTGTAGTCTGTTTTGAAAATGTCTCCAATTTTCCAGAGGAAACACGAGGCTGTATGAATAACTTAATTTACTGGTATAAGGAGGCAGTGATGCAAGTGAGAACATATTCTAATGTAATGATAAAAATTACCATTAGGCTTATTAAATACTATATATAGTGCATGAAACACTTTGAGAACTGCATATGAAAAATGGTCACTGACAGAATAATTTTGTTTTCACGTCTATCATCAGTGGAAATACTGATGGTTAGTTGGTTCTTTTTTTAGTACAGTGTTTTTACTACAGTGTACTAGAGGGTTTGCTTATTTATATTTATAAAAAAGTATGTTTTTCCTGTGTTCTACCTGGATCTACAATTTATGAAAGTGGTCAGACTGGTCAATAACCATAAGAAAAATTCTAATTCATGCATTTCCTCAGGGTGTACTTGTCATTCCTTCTATCACCTGCCATCTCAAAAGCTGGAAGAATAAATAAGGCCTACAACATACTCACTACTTTTGGACTAACAAAAATCATCAGGGAAGCAAATTCCAGAGTTAATGAAATGTAAGGAGAGGCAATAGCTGAAGGGCCCTTAAATCACAACTGCTACAGTATTGCAATAGCAAAGAGATGAAGTGTGGCTCAAACCTAGGATTTCTAAAGCAGCTGATTGATTTAGGAGCACAAATCCCAGTGGGCACATCTACACAAGATGCTTTATTGTGAAGTGTTACCTGTCAACTCTGTGTTCCTGGGGAACCCTGGCACAGTGCCCAGCCTGTCTGACTCACAAAAGACTCCCCTCCCTGCCCCCCACCCCCAACCACACCTCTGCCTGAACCTGAACTGATCGGAAGAAGGACTTACAAAAGGCAATGAAGTTGCAGTGAGAGACATACCTAAACCCCTCTGGATAAGGGTGACAGGATTAAGACAACTCCCCTAGTCCCATTTGCATTAGAGATGGGAAAGGGAGACACCTCCATTAGCATTCAGAATTGAGAACATAGATTCCAAGGCATGGACCGCACTGAACTCTGGGACCAGAGAAGCAAGGGAGCACTGCATGATGGGGATCTCTGCTCCAAATGCTAATCACCCCACATCTGCACACACCCAGTTCAGCATTTATCAAACCAATTCTAGTAATGACTCCTTTATTGGTACCCAAAACACTGAATCTTCCTGTTTGCGTTGTGAGATCCCTTAAGGTAATGCTGCCTATAGCCAGGAATGATCAGCTCCCATTGTCCAACATAACAGAACAACTCTGGCATACTCCCTTGAGCCATTGTTTACCCATAAACAAACCTAGCGTTCTCCCTTGACCCATTGTTAGTTCTCTACAAAAACCTCTACCCAAGCTCAAGTTTCCGCTACGGTGCTTGGATCTAAACACTGCATCAGTTCCACTTCCCTGCCTGGAACACCTTCACTGATCATGCTGAGGACTCTGCCTGTCCGCAAGCTCCAACAAACACCTGGGAGCCTCGACCAGTTGAAGCACCTTGACCAGTTCAAGCTTCACTGGGTGGTGAGACCCCAACACTGTCTCTCTCTTTTTGTTTAAGCCCACTTTCTAAACCTCAGACTTGGCTTAATATCTCTTTCTCTCTCTCTTACTCCAGGCACAGCTTTCTTAACCTGACTTTTGCTGATCAAACTTGAGTTAGACTTCCCCAAATACCCAATTGAAACTGTGTAATATTGTAACTGCCTTGTTTGTTTGTCTCTCCTTGTATGGCTATTACTACTAGTGTCATTATAAGTTTCATATACCTGGCAATAAAATAACTTTTATGGTCAAGCTGGTTGCGATACTCTCCCTGAACCTCATTTACTCTTACTTTTCCTCAACATCTCCATTTGCTTTGCTTATGTTCACATACTCTGAGTAGTCCTCTGGCTTCAGCAGAACTATTCACAGGTATGTACTGCTTCCACACCACTATCCAGACCTCAGCTGTTGAGTATATCCCATCAAGCTATTCTTGCTGTATGGGTGCAAAATCTAAAGGCATTTTACACACAGTGGGTGTGAGTAAAGGCTTTGGCTGGCCTTTTTGATGGTGCACACTGCTGCTGCATGTGCTACACTGATTTTTTTCAGGCAACTTTTTATTTTGACACTGGGATCTCCTGGTGTCAAAAAACCCATTGTGCTGCAAATTAGCATTGTGGTGAATGCTTGCATGTGCACTGCATGTGGTTTGTGGCACCTCAGCCTGCTTTGAGGCACTGCAAGCTGTGCATACATGCTCATGGGGACATGCCCAGTAAGTATATCTATATGGCTTATTTAGTGTTCTCAAACATGCACTGTCTATTTCTCTTCCCATTCTGAAGGAAATGATGTGGTGTTGAAGCCACTCTAAGAATGTTCATCACCACCACTGTTGAGATCTCTGTCTCTGGTGTGCTTAAAACCTGTGGTGAGGATAACTCTGAAAAGAATTAACTGGGCACATCTACATGAGATGCTACTGCACAGTCATTACTGTGCATTTATTTAGTACTTATATTAGCAAGTACTAAATAAATGCACAGTAACTGGAATTACTGTGTAGTAGCAGTGGCGAATATCTTTTAAGTGGTGCTACAGTGCAGTAGCCTAATAATATTGCACAGTAGCGTATTAGCATTGTCCATGCTGAAGTGCTACTGCACAGTATTTTTCAGCTACTATGCAGTCAGTGTCTCATGTAGATGTGCCCAGCATGTGCAGAGTTAAGCACATGCAGGATCAGAGACAGCAGATAAAGGATTCAACAAATAGGTGCATGTTCACAGTATGACAGCTACTTAACCATAGATATTATATACTAGGCATCATGGTAGAAAAGTGTTCTAAAGAAGTTCTTGAAGGATGACTATGGGTGTTTCCCATGTTTCTGGGCTTTGCAGCTTGTCCTCCCCCATTATCCCCTCCCCCTTTTCTGCTACATGTGTAAGTGTGTCTTTAAGCCTTCCCAGAGGAACTGGGTGTTGGCTACAGCCAAGGCTAAGTACTTTGGCTGGCATGTACCAATTCTGCTGGGACCAAAGCCAGAAGTTTCTGGCTAGAGGTTCTTGCCCCTCCACAAAGGGTGAAACCAATCACCATGTTTGGGGTCAGGTAGGAATTTTATACCATGGTCAGATTAGTGGGATTTTTTGTCTTCTCCTATAACACGGGGCATGGCCCTCTAACTGGAATCTGTTGAGCATATATTGACAACTTTTCATAAAAGTAGGATATTGGATGCCTTGGTCCCCCTGCTTTACCTGTGGCAGGTTAGGGTGTTATGTTCTGTATTGTGTCAGGGATGGTAGTCTTATGTAGAGTTTAGATTATGGTTTGAATAATATTGCATTAACTTTGCTACCATTGCAATCATAATTTTGTCAATAGCATCAGCTGGAACAGAGGTAGGATAATGCTGAGTGGTATTGAAATTTCTGTATTTACTATCATTTTAATTTAAAAGGAATCTATTGCCCAAATCCTTCAAGTCCAGCATCCCCTTCATAAAAATTGTTTGCCATGCCAGCATTAGTAATAAAATATTTTATGTATTATTGATTAGGTGCTTTGATGTTCTTATTTCATAAGTAAATAACTTTAAAAGTATGGTGAATTATTCCTGAAAAATAACAAATGGCCTTTGTGTTCACCAGAAATCTAGACCCAGAGGCAGCCTCCACTAAACTCAATGGTTGGTTCTGAATATGCTAATCCAATCTGTAATGCTGAGGCCTACTTATAGTGGAGATATAATATGATGCTGATCAGGGAAAACACATTTTTAAAGATTATGTCTCAATCTTTCATATCACCCATAATTTGGAGCCTAAATCCCCAATTTATTTCTAGTTCAAAAGGCTTTTTATCAAAGAAAATAAAGAAGTAGAAACAATGTATTTTAAAAAAAGCTACTGCTATCTTAATATGGAGAAATTACAATCACACCAAACACACTGCATTTCATTTGTCATCTATTTTCCCCCACTTTTTTTCAAAAACGAATATGTAAGATATATATAATGCTTTCACTCATTCTCTCATTTTGTTTTTCTTTACTTAAAATAATGGCTTGTTGATGAAATAATGGCTTTTCTAATAGAAAATAAGTTAACGTCAGCATATTGTTACATTGTTTTAACCATACATAATATATTTATTAGTCTCAGTTATAAAAGATTGGCACATTGTTTAAACAGCACAGTAATTAAACAGCACATGCTTTTATTTCCTTCTTGGAACACTTCTGCCAAGCTCATAAACAGATTTTTGCAACTAAAAGTAAATTGATTTGAGCAAAGTTGGCAAAGCAGCCAACAAAAAAGAGGTTTTTGTTCCAGTACTGGCAAGACTTACTGGCATTTTAGTTGCTCCTCATGCACTCCAGCCACCACTGATAACTATATTTTAAAGTATGTATTGACTGTCAGTTTAAGTTTCCTGTCTTTCTGCCCCATTTCCAAATTGTGGTCAATATACTCACGCAACCACTTTTTTACCATATTGCTGCAGAACAGTGGGGGCCAATCTTTTTGGCAGGTATGCCACAAACCAGCCCTATATCCCCCCTTGGTGCCACTCTAATCCCTTCCACTGCCCAATCTACTACTCTGTATTGTGCACCGTGCCTTGTGCTTCCTGCCAATCTGCTATGCAGTTTCTACTTCTTGCTCCATGTTCCTACCTGATCTGCTGTTTGGCTTTTGGCTTCCAGCTGCTGAGTTGTCCTTGCCTCAATCTGCCACAGATAGAGATTGCCCATTCCACTTGTGGCACAAGTGCTTTAGTTTGGGTACCCCAGCTACAGAAAGTTTAGGTAACACTTTAATCCTATGGCACCCTGATTTTACACTCATTACAGGCAATTGGAAAGATTCTAACGAAATATTTTTCTGTCAGAAAATGCCATTTTGTCAGAAGAGTTATTTCCTTTGGGAATATATCATTTTTTAAATACAGTTGTTAGAAAGTATGTTGCAAGTGCTTTAATATAGGTAATTGAAAAGTTGAATAGTTCTAATTTGATATTTTTGCGAAAAAACATTTGGATTTTTTTCCAATTACAAATAAAAAAATCCAAAATAGAAGTATTTTGAAAAATATCAGTTTAAACAAAATGCTTCTATTAAACAGAAATGAAACATTATTTAATTTAAAATATTTACTTTTTGTTTTTGGTAACAATTTGTAACACATTTCAGAATCATGGAATTCCCCATGGAATGGACATTTCAATTTCTTTATAGCTCTAGTATATGAATTTCTCCATAGCTCTACTATTCATCCCACCTGCTTCCTTTGGAAATGGAAACTTGGATATGGAAAAAGGGTAGAAATAAGACCAAAGAACTACCTCTGTATAACCTCAGGCCATGCCTGACACATGAAAATAGCCCAGGGAGGGAGTCCTAAAGAGGAGGCTTCCCTGTTGAAAAGATTTAAATATACATGGGGAATGGGTTAAGGCAAACTCAGACTTTAAAGAAGCATTCATGTAATCTCATACATGAATCTCATACAGGTCAGAGTATTTTTTGAAAAGTGAGATAGAAAGACCATGTTCCAGTTAGACCCAGTTTAGATTCCTGGATATCCGGACTTCTAGTTGCTTATTATATCCTGTTTGTGAAAGTGCTTTTTGTTGCTAAAAGAGCCCAACCCCTCTTTTGGATGTTGATTTCTTTTACATGGACTTCTGCAAATTCTGTTGTATTGTTTGCATAGCAGTATTGCTTGGGTACAGTCTTCCATATTCTCAGTGGCCTGTCTCTTCAGTCTTCCACTTTTACAGAGTATGTGCATTTAGCTTCCGTGAATAAAATCCATTGTTATTTACACAATTATAAGTGAAAGAAACTCTGTTAAAAAGACAATGGAGCTACTCTGTTGTAACTGATAGCAGATGTTCCTCTACTTGCATTTTTGAAAATTAGGCCAGAAATAAATGTATAAATAGAACCTAAAGCAGACACATGTGGGTAACATTCCTATTTTAATTTCTATGCTTCAAAGAAAAAAATCTAGATTTTATAGCTTGAAAATCTTAAATAATATATTTCATGCCAATGTTGATATTTAAGACCAGATCTTCTGTTCAACTGTCAGATAAAAATCAGCATCTACAAAGGTGTTAACTGAGATTCTCTCATGTTCAAAGCACAGCAATTCATTTCCATCCACAGTAACAGCATTATAGCATAGCTAATCACCTTGTCTAAGGATAATAATTCTGTCTTATTAGATCATAGTAATGTATGGCTGGTGAAATCAAGCAGAAGTTGCTATTGTGAGGAACTATCAATTTATTTTTGCCCAAGTTCAGCACAGTGATTTACCTTGAAGATTTTAATTTCTTATGGTAATCTGTTCAACTGGACCCATGATAACTGTTTATTAAATTCAGAAAATGTATGTTAGTCATCATGCAGTGACGAAAGTTTTGAATAGCATCAAACCACAAGAACGTCAGTTTTTACTCTGTATGAGTCTACACAGGAAACTGAGAGCTAATTACTGGCACAGGAGATACCACTTGCTATTTTATCTGCCATGAAACAGAACAAGAAGGCATTAGAATAACCCTAGGTATTAATTTCTTGTTCCTCTTTCTGTCTGTTGCTTGCATTACTTGTTCAAAGGTAGCAGGCCAGTTTTCTAGACATAAATTATGCATGGAGTTCATATTACTTTCCGTGATGTTTCAGTTTTACTTTGGTCTATTTTCCTGCTAATAAATACAGCAGTGCCTTTGCTGAATAATTATCTTGGGAACCTCATACCAAGTTTGGGTGGGTTATTCAGGACAGGTGGTTAATATGAATAAAGGTTGATTACTGAAAGATGAGTCATAAATTATATAATCAAATGCTACAGCACAGTTACTTTGCAGAAATGTTTAAGACTCTTATACTGTTCTCTAAAGATGTATTAAAAGGCTTTCTCTACTACATAATAATCTTTTATGTACCAAGATCACAGTCATTTGAACCAGTTGTATTAAGCCACAGGGTAAAATATTAATTAGTCTTTGGCTCATGAAGTGCATTAAATCTGGATATAAAATAATGTGGTTATAAAAAAAAGTGTTTTGTGGAAAAAGTCTTATGTTGCAAAAAGTGTGGTCATGGACTTTGCTTCATACAAACCACAAATCAGGTGAAAATATTAATCTCAAACTAGTCCCTACATAATTTGTCTTTAGCACCTAATTACTAGACCCTGGATGTGAAGGGCTAGATCCTAATCTTGACTAAGGCGGTGATTTAAATTTTCAGAGTAAGTTTGTTACTTAGATGCCCTCTATACATTAGAGGTATTATGAAATTAATTGGTTAATTGCATAATTAACTTAAGACCAGCTATAGGTTCAAAGTACTTATCACATGATAAAAAAGTTCCAATCAGCTATAAAGTTAGACCTTGAAAATGTGTGCTAACTTTATAGCTGGTTGCTATCAAGCATAGGCGATGTGTAGGAGGAGCAAGGGTGGCACATGCCACCCCTGAGAGCACTGGTGGCCCCCTTGACAGCGAGCATTCTGGCTGGCAGCAGGGCATGGAGAGCTCTAGTGCCCCCTGAAATTGGCTTTGCTGGTGGCACATCAACAGTGGAAGTGCTGGCACTTCTGCCATTGCCAGCACTTCCACTGCCGCTGTGGCACCAGCGCACTCAGCAACTGGCCATGGGGGGAACTCCCTGGTCACTGGCTGGCTGCTGGGAGACCCCCCCCAGTTGTGCACCACTGATGCTCCCCCAGACTCTGGAGGCACCATCCATTCTATCAAGCTTTAATTTGCATGTGTAGCAGTGTCTCCCCTGTGTCTCAGTGTAGCAGTCTCAACTGAGGAGGCTCCCAGCCACAGGAGCTTACTTCTTGCTGGTGCAGGGGGAGCCCAGGATAAGGATCCAATGATATCTAATGCGTGATAGCACAATTGTGCATTCTGCCATGCACATGCAGCATGGCAGGAGGTGTGATTGTGTGGATCATGAATTAGATCCCATTGTGTCTTTACCTGCACATATAGAAAGGGGCCTTAGAATGGTCACAGCTTGAAACAATCCAAGGGATAGAATGAATCAATATAGCTTCAAATTGTCCTGTCTTATATGGCTGCAGTCATCTCTACACAGCCTTTTCACTGCCAGGCCCCAGACTGGGTTCCACTGAAGAAGGAAATTAAAGCTGAGGCTGTATCTTTCTCTAGTGGCATGCATTATATTTCTGTTTCTTTTACAGACACCAAAATAAAGATCTCCATAACCAGTACCTCACTAATCCTTATTAATCATTAGGCCTGTGTGAATAGGGAGCTATTCAATTCAGATTCAACCAATTCAGATGCCAGAGATTTGATTCAGAGATCTGAATAATTTTTCTGATTCAATTTGGCCAAATCGCTTTGGAAAATTTGGATCCAATTCGGAGCCGATTCAGAGATTCGGCCATAGAGTATAATAGGAAATCAATGAAATATCTATAACTTTGTTGTCTGTTGGCTGATTCAAATGAAACATGCCGGGATGGTAACCTCTGCTGAAAGTATGACACATGCCAAGTTTCAAGGTGATTGATATAGGGGTTTCTGGGAAACTGCACCTCAAAGTCCTGAAAGCTAAACTCATGTCACATGTGTGTGTTAAGCCTCAGTGGGGTAAAACTTCAGGGATGGTAGCTCTTACTGAGGCCACAAAGCCTGCCAAGTTTCAAGGAGATAGGTGCAGGGGTTTGGGGAAAACTGTACCTCAAGCTGCGGACAAGCAAAACTCGTGACATGGGTGACACTGTGTGTGTGAAAGCTGCAGGCCTGCTAGCCCCTGCTGCAGCCTCAAAGCCTGCCAGCTCTTAAGGAGATCGGTGCAAGGGGGTTCTGGGGCCCTGCACCCCTAGCTATTGACAGGCAAAACTTGTAACACGGGTGCTTGTGCAACTGACTGTCTCTGTCTTGGGGCAGAAGCAGTTCCTGGCTCTGTATTGATTTTTTCCTCTCCTTTGTCTGTGGTTTTGTAGGTGTTAATCTTTGCTCATTAACTCATTATCCTTGCTAACTACTGTGCATTGAGCTGGTCCCCGAGTGAATCATTTATTGGTAACACAGTAGCTTTGCAGCCAGGCCTGCAGTAGTCCCCCCTCCCGCCCTCCCTGTGTCTCAAGACAGACACAGTTGCACAAGCACCCATGACACGAGTTTTACCTGTCAGCAGCTAGAGGTGCAGGGCCCCAGAACCCAGAAGCCCTGCACCTATCTCCTTGAAAGCTGGCAGACTTTGTGGCCTCAGCAGGAGCTAGCAGGCCTGCAGCTTTCACCCTGTTGCGCCTTAACACACACAGTGTCACCCATGTCATGAGTTTTGCTTGTCTGCAGCTTGAGATACAGTTTCCCCAAAACCCCTGCACCAAACTCCTTGAAACTTGGTAGGCTTTGTGGCCTCCACAGGGGCTAGCATCCCTGCAGTTTTCACCCCCCTGTGGCTTAACATACACACACAGTATCACCTATGTCATGAGTTTTGCTTGTCCACAGCTTGAGATGCAGTTTCCCAGAAACTCCTGCACCCATCTCCTTGAAATGTGTCAGACTTTGTGGCCTCAGTAAGAACTACCACCCCTGCAGTTTTCACCCCACTGTGAATTAACACATGCACATGACATGAGTTTTGCTTTCAGAATTTTGAGGTGTAGTTTCTCAGAAACCCCCTATCCCCTTGAAACCTGGTAGACATCATGCCCTCAGCAGTAGCTATCATCTCTATAAGTTTCATTCAAATCAGGCAAAAGACAACAAAGTTATAGATATTTCATTGATTTCCCATTATACCCTGTGGCCGAATCTCCGAATTGCCGAATCTTTTCCTAATCTTTTATGAATCGATTCGGAAAGCCTAAAGCTTCCAGTGATTTGATTCTGATCATAGATTCAGCCTCCAAATCACCTGAATCATCTCTGAATCCGAATCATGATCCGAAGCTTTGCACAGCCCTATTAATCATGTGGCATTTTACAAATTACTGCTTAGAATAAAGAAATACTGGCTGAATCTACACAAGATGCTGCCTGCACAGTAGCTCATTATGAGCTCATTACCGAAAAGCCATTTGGCAACACTACTATGCAGTAACTTGTGTATGCAAGTACTAAATGACTGTGCAGTAACGACTGTGCAGTTAGTGTCTCATGTATACATGGCCACCTTGTAATAAGTGTTATAATAAATATAAACTTACGGCTTTCCCAGTTTAAGGATGACCTGATAGAACCAAGCTACAGAAGCACTTTAGCATTTACTGCCTAAGAAAAACATAAAGATAATGTATCACTCCTCCCTCAGGGTACAAGGCCACTAGTTAAGATATCTGCAATGGATGCAGAGGCAGGAGTTAGCCTTACTATGACTGCCTCCATTTGACCTGGTGACAAGTAGTGCCTTGTTTTTTGGACTGGACAGTTAAAAGTGGCTGGTAGTGAAGCTAGCCATGTCACTCCCTTATGAATGGCTATAGAAACTGGTGTTCCATAACTATGAAAGCTCAATGGGCTATTAGACTTGATCAGGATTTTGGCTTAACTCTTCCTTTGGACTTACTATTATAATACTAATTATATTGATGATGACACCATTTCTAAAACTGCCTTATAGTAAAAATGTATTTGCTTGGACTACTCTAAATGTGTTTTGCTGGAATTCATATGGAGATGCAGTTAGGGAGATGAGGAGGCATTTTAGATTAGGGCAATTCGGAAATGTGCAACATTTTCCCACGTATGATTATCTTAAAGAAAAAAGAAAAAAAAAAAGAAATAAACCCAAAAAACTGCTAATGCTACTGTGTCACATTTGGGGCTCTGTGGGAGCCATCAGCAAGAAAGTGCTTAGCTTAGATAAGTTTATAGAGAGAGACAAACCCTTGGGAATCATTAGCTACAAGATCTAAATAGCATCTCTAATTGACTATTGCGCCTGTATTTAGGAAGGTTCTTTCTGAAATGTGAAATGAATGAATAAAAGCAATGAAAATAAAAGCTTTTCAGGCAGTGTAGTGGGCTGTACTCCCTCTGGCAGACTCAGAAGCCCTTTTATTTTCAAAATCAGTCCCTTTATTACACCCCAAGAGGGTTGTCTCCAGAGCACACAAACAAGTCTTTCACATTCAGGTATACAAACACTGGAGGTGGGATGCTGAGCCCCGCCCCACAGTGGGGTGGATGAGATAGGTTGGTGGTGTGCCCTCTGTCCATGGTGGTCTTGGGGGCTCCTCCCAGGGGACGAGGATCCCTCTCAGGGACCCTCTTGGGGAGGAGGATGGGGAAGAGGAGAAGGGCCTGGACGGAGGACACTTTGTTACTGTCAAGTCTCTGCTTTTGTATTCTCCTTCCCTCCTGATGACTCCTGATGATTCTTCATCCATGGAGATCGCTGATTGGTCTTACTCTGTGGTTATTGCACTGTCCACGTTTTGTTTTGTCAGCATATTTCAAGCTGATCACATGCACACCCTTCCCGAAACACGAATTTCAGCACCCCCATCTTTGTCCTTGCGAGCTGGTACCCCCCTATCTTACGTTAGGGAACAGTGTGGTACATGCCTCCAGTTTCTCAGGCTGTGTGTGTATCCATTGACACTGCTGTGTTAGACGGCTTTTCTGCTTTTGAAAGCTGAGAAAACTGTGTGCGAGACCCAGGCTTTTAGAAATCAATTAACCTCTGCGGCCCATCCTAAACCACTGCAATGTGCATGTGTGTATATATTGCCTAGGGAAGTTCTGGCATCTCCTTATTTGCAGGATTTCAGAGTTTGGATAAGCATAGGTCAGGGCCTTTGTGTGTGTGTGTGTGTGTGTGCGTGTACATATATATATATATGTACATATATATATGTACATATATATATGTATATTTATGTAAATACACACACCTGGGCCGCCTCTCTCCCCGCCCATCATTCTTGATGGGCAATTGGTACGCACGCACATGCATGTGTGTACACGCTGTACACCCATCACTCCTGCTCTGCAGCAAATATGGGGAGAGAGCCTCATTGATGTGAACCCCTTCATGTTCCTTCCTTGAAATGGAGTAATAGATCCAGCATCTGGAAATTAGATCTTCACTGCTCTTCCCAAGATACTTTAGTTCATGTGTCATGGTCAAGAGTTGGTTGGATTTTCATTCCTTCTCCATTTCTAATGCCACAAAGGATTATCACAAAGAATGATATGAGAATAGAAGAAAATGTGCCTCTAAATAGATAGTACTTATCAAAGCTCTACAAGCATTTAAAAACAAATTTAGTATATCTGACAGTGAGAAAAAAGAAACAACTTTTAATATTCAATAAAATTTTTGATGTGGGAAGGGAAGACAGTAAAAAAACAAACAAACCTGCAGTTGTTACAGAGTGACTGATTTATTTCCAACCTGTATTCATTTCACAAAACTAAACAAAACTAAACAAATGAAATACAAAACAGGATTCTTAGTTCCCAAAGTTAACAAATTAGTATTTTACAGGTCAGTAGCAGTTCAAAAGTAAGTGAGCAATTTGGCCTTCCTGTAAATGTAGTCTTCATTTATTTTTTGGCATATAGTTTTACCTGAAATGCATGCTATTGCAGTTAAGAGATCAGTGAGAGATCCTGGGTCAGGAGACACTTCTCTGTCAGTTACAGTGCTATTTTCATAAATCAGGTTAATGAGGAGGAAGATTACTAAAATGAGAAGAAACAGTAAATAGTTATGTCCAATGCATCTATTGCATATGCACCTGTATCTTTTTACAACATATTTAAACTCTTTAACCCCATAGTTAACCCCATTTCCATGACATGCATTCACTTTCTATGGAGAGATACAATTAAACATGCAACAGGGGTATGCTTGGAACAGGGACTCCAAGTTTAGGAAGTAAACTGATATATATCGAAATACAAATATTGATATCTAATAAAAAATAAGAAATGAGTTATGAAAAAACTCTATCAGAATGAAATTATGTTCCATGATTATTCAATGGGCAGCATCACTTTGTATCACTAGATGATTTAAAAATAAGCTTTGCTCGGGAATTTTATTGTGCTGAGCAAAATACAAAAGATTTCATTTAGATAAGTACCTAAAGATTAAGTCAGAGATTTTTAAAGGCTTTCAAGAACTTAAGGTACACATCTTCCCTTCATTTTAATGGGAGAAATGTTGCCAAGTCCTCTGAACTGCTTTGAAAGTGTTATCCTAAATGTGGAGCCAACTTTTATTTGACTAGCAAGACCTCCAAAAGTGACAACATATCTTGCAAGAATAAATCTGGGAATTTGTATTCTCTGTAGCTATACATGTGTAATAAGATGATCAGATGCCCAAAAGCCCTGTCAAATTTACAATTTTAACAAAATAGGAATAACATTTTTTCAAACATGTTTCCTGTACATGTTTCAATGTTAAGACATGTGTCTATCTGTGTAGTATTATCTCTGATGAAGTCCTTGTGCAGAATAGTTGATTTGTTATGTGAAGATTCAGAAAAGTGAATCACACACTCTTCCCCCTTATGATGATGCCATTTTGTTCTTAATTAATTGTTTTATTTAATCTGAAATAAAAGCCTTTCATTCTTTCCACTCCAGTCATCCTCTGCCCTTTTCTAGTGCATCAACTGGAACCTGCTTGTGTTCACTTTCAAGGTCCTTCATGTCCTATCCTAGGAAACTGTTATTTCAGATAATAGTCATTCACTAATAGCCCATGATGGCAGCTTCCATCCATAGAGTATTAAACTAATAAAACAAGCTATCCTTCATGAACAGGAGGACTTTCCCATACACTTTGGCTAAACTATTCTATTATTTTCCTTCAGATACCACCTTAAAATTCTCTTTCACTGTGAAGCCTACAAGAACTTGATAATGGTTAGGTCACTGATATGCTGAGATCACTGTCATTCTGATCAATATTGTTCTACTGTTTACTTGAACTCTTGTCTGTCTATCTGTATTCATTTAGTATGTATTATCTCAGGATTATAAGGCATTTGGAGTGAGGACTGAACTTTATTCTGTATTTGTACAACATTTAGCACAAAGTCCTCATCCATAACTAGAGCTCGGTTGTGGATGCTATGGCAACTTGAATAGTATTAATCAGACACACAGTACCTAACATGTTGCCCACCCTCAGCAAGTAAATGTGAATGACAACAATATCCCCAGCAGGTATTTTGTGTTGGAATAAATATCTTATTGGTTTGTGAAGCAGCTGGTATATGAACATTGATTTGCTTTCTTTCCTTTTGCAGCACAATACAACTCTGTTATAACTGTATATAAACATTCTGTACAAAAGTATAACTGTTCCCATGTTCATTTTTGGATCTTTTGAATATTCACCTTTCAAGAAACTTGTTGTTTTGATATTAGAACTAAAATGTACATTCTTTGCCAGATTACACACAGTGATTGCACTCATTAAGTGATAAGTTGAATATGTGACCAGCCTCAGAGGGCATATTGATCTTGCTTTTCAGCCAATCCTCAAATTCGTGCTGAGATTCCATGTGTAGAAACGGATGTTGCCAAATGAAAGAAGATCAGGTGTTTTACTGGGTAAATGATTCAGGACAAGGTGCCTGATGCAGGTTAATGATCAAGGTGTTCCCCTTTCCAGGGCATTTCCCACCTCTCACTGCTCCACACCTTCTTGCCAGGGCTGGTGCTGACCTGTCCCTCTGGGTGAAGCACAGGTTGGCAACAGGTCCCAGTGAGGAGAGGTGGGACAGTGCAGGAGCCAGATAATTCCTGGTACTCCATGCCTCTACACAGAGGCATGGGTCAGGTCAGAGTGGCACAGAAATCTAGAGTGGCATGGGAGCTGGGGACTGTGCCACCCTACAACTCTGTGCTGGACCTGGACTGACTCACCTCTGTGTGAAGCATGAGTTAGCACAGGACCTGGTATGGGACCCAGTGTGGAGGTACAAGCACTGGGAATTCGTCAGAGCCCATGCCTCTCTACACCTCCTGAGATCATATTTCTTTAACTGCGGAAGGCCTGGGGTTTCCTGCTTAAGGAGACATACCCAGGAAGTTCCAGAAGTCCTGACTTAGAGATGCATCCCCAACTTCTCCCCTTAAGGGGGGAACCCCAGACCTTCCCTGATTATGGAGGAAAGCCAGGAAAAAGCTCCAGGGTCTTGAGGGGTCTGATAGGGCTGTGTGAAGCTTTGGTCCCTGATTTGATTTGGTGGAGATTCAGCCTGATTCGGTGGCCGAATCTCTGAATCCAAATCGAATCAGAGGACCCTTTAATCTCTCTAAATCAATTCAGAAAGATTTGGTAATTCAAAAGTAGATACAGCTTTAAATGATTTTTCTACATACCTCTAGGTAGCAGGGGCTCTGAATGCTGTGGTGCTGGGGCAGATGCAGCATCCCACAGGAACACGGGGGGCTCCTCAGTGCACTCAGCAGCAGACACGGAAGTGGACCAGAAGCACTTCCTGTCTACTTCCTGATCCACTGGGGAGTACACAGGGGTGACCCCGGTGCTACCCCAGGTCAGATTCTGGTGCCTCCTGGGTTGGGGGGAGGCATCTGGGGTTCCCCTGAGGCCAATTGCCAAGCTGGGGGGGCACGGGTGGGCCTCCCAGTATGCTCCCTGGCAGACCCAGAAGTGGAGTGGAACTACTTCCGGTCTACTTCCGGGTTTGCTGCCAAGCACTCTGGAGAGACCCCCATGCTTCTGTGGGACGCTCCATGCGCCTCGGCACTGCAGTGATCACAAGCCGTGCTGCTACCACAATGTATGTAGAAAAAACTTGTAAAGCTGTGTCTATGTCTGAATTGCTGATTCACTAAATCAGCGTTGAATCTTTAGATTCGGATTCGGCTGAATTGAATCAGGGACAGTGATCCAAATCAATGGATAGAAACACTGTCCCTGATTCAGGCCAAATCCAAATTGAATAGGGCCCATTTTGCACAGCCCTAGGGTCTGAGCCTGCCTGAGGATTCCCTGAGGTATGTAGGATCAGTCTCTCAAGCCTCCAGCACACCTGCACAGGAGGGCTGCATCTGCCCACACTCTTCTGCCACCAACCAAACAGACATCTGCTACAGTAAAGCTGTATAATCTACTACCATCTTGGCCATGGCCACAAATTGTGGGTATTTGTTTTACAACAAGAGGTATGGACATTGCTTTCTTGGCTTTTGTGCTGCCATAAACATTTTTGTGGCAGCACAAAGGCAAGGAAAGGTGTTGTTTGTTTCCACCCCTAATGCTTTAATTAGTGCCCTTTGTGATCTGGAAATTGATTGAGGGTCTCTTTGTATAACGGACAAAATTTTCCAAAGGCTGTGTTTCTCCTTGGGGGAACATAAAAATGCAGAATATGACATTGATACTATTAATTCTTGGCAACAAAGAAAGGAAGTGAGAGGGTTAACCCTCTCTGACACTTTCCCTTTCCCCCCAAAACACTCTATGTCTATAGACTACTGTCCTTGAAGGTGTGCCAGGGCCACCCAGGCATTGTCAAACATATAACTGCTGCTCTGCCTTCCTGAGCTGGAGCTTCTGCATGGAAGGTGCAGGTTATGGGGGAATGGGGAGGAATGGGGCTGAGAGGGTGCCCCCCACCTTAGGCAGTGCCTGGGGCCAGTACCCCACTCATACACCCACTATTATGTTACTGCCTTATTTTTTCCCTCCTAGTTTTCTGACTTCTGTCAAAATCAATAGGATTCTATCCATAGATGTCTAGTGCATTCCCTGAAATTTAAAACTGATCAGCTGTATTCCAAAATCATCGAGTTACACACAGAAAAGAATGCCATTTAGTTTGGTTTGAGACCCTGTTTCACTAAGCCCATTGTTGTACACATCAATATTGAATCTTTGGACAGGATCTCAAAGTCTTCTACAACTTGCATATAAAAATAACTGCACTTACTACTAAAATGTAGCCATCTGATCATACATGAGTCAGGATGCTATCAGTGATGTAATGAAAACATATTCATGTAAAAAAAAAGAGGTCTGTTAAACCACTGGCCAGCTTTCAGGACTTGAAGTATGTATAGACAGATTCAAAAGGGGATCTAGTCACCTAAAATAAAATGTAGGTAGAATGTAGGCACCTAAAGCTGAAAGTGGAAGCACAAGTATCTTCACTCTTATGCCATCTAACTCTGGAGGCACCTAAACTACTACGTAGTTATCTCAGTTTTAACAGTGCCATTGCCCAGGCCCCTAAATTTCTGTTTCTGAGCATGCACAGAAGCACTTTGTTTTAGAAAGGCCAAGCAGCTCAGCGCCTGATAAGAATCCAGAAAATATGCATTCCTTCACTTATTTCCTGTGAGGGACTTGTTCCACTAAGCATGCTCTGAAAATTCATAACAGATTGGAACTTCCACAACATTTACCGATGGTTTTAAAAAAGCCATGGCTTTCTTTTAAAAACATTTTAAAAAAGGACAGAGGGAAAGGAACTGTCATTGACAACTTTTCATGAATTTACCTTTTTGTGAGAGAACTCCAAAACATATGATAACACCATGCTCATTCTTTCTTCAGCCCAAGCCCCTAAATCTCTGAAGCTAGAGAATATTCTGTCTATACATACTTTGCACTTCTTGTGGAGCTGTGTTCTTTGCAGAAAGAAATGAAAGATCCATGGTGAAAACAGAAAGTAAGACTAAGCCTGAATCTGTAGTCTGGTGGTCAGACAGCAAGCTCTATATTCTGTTCACTGCTCCAAGGATCATTTATTGTGATCTACATAAAACGGTCATTGAATAAAATGCATATACAGTCCTTACACGGGCCAGTACCCGAAAATCCCTTTCACAAGTGAATGTCCTAACTAATAAACCACAGAACCATTCTCCTCTCTTTTCCTTCTCTGTGGTCCAAGGAATAGTGATGGGGAAATATTTAGAATATTTTGCAACATATAGCCATATGACTTCTTAAATAAGTAATAAGTTAATAAATTGCCTTAGTTAACTAACTGTTTAATGCACTTAATTATTAACTTAACATGTTAATAAGTAAGCTACCCTTTTCAATAAGGTAGCTTTGACTGTGTTCATGCTACTTAATTATGTGTTGAAATTACAGTATGTTAGGTTTATGTCAGTGGAAAGAAATATTTTGAACTTGAGTTCATAAATATTGACTCTCTCAGGAGACTGTCTAAGAGAAGTGCTGGGTACATGCCCATGTTTGGAAGCTATCTATTCTGCCAATTGCAGGGTTTGGATCTGTATGGAATGGGAGTGAATAGGGGGAGGGAGCAGACCTATTTCCCAGTGTCCTGGGCTCAGCAGGAAGTATTTGTAAACATATAATCATATGAAAGTAGGGTTGGAAGGGACCTCACAAGGTCATCCAATTCAGCCCCCTGCTGAAATCAGGATCATCCCTAACAAAACCATTTCAGTCTGTGCAGTGTCCGTGCAGTCTGTGCAGTGTCTGTCCAGGGATAGAGATTCCACACTCTTTCTAGGTAGCCTGTTACAATGCTTAACCACACCCTTATAACTGAGAAAATTCTTCCTAAACCTAAATTTCCTCTGCTGCAGTTGGAAGCCATTGCTCCTAGTTCTATCTCCTAGGGCCACAGAAAATAATCCATCTTCATCCTTTTCATAATCATTCTTCTGGTACTTGAAGACTTACCCAATTTTCTCTTCTTCATATTAAATAATCCTAATTCTTTTAGGGTTTTTTTTTTCTCAAAGGTCAGGTTTCTAATCAATTTTGTCTATCTCCTCTGGACTCCCTAATTTGTCCACATTTTTCTCCAACCTGGGCACACTATTTCAGGTGATGCCTACCCAGTACCAAATGATATTTGAATAAAGAAATCACTAGGGCAGCTCAAAGTAATCTTATAAACCTGTAAATATCTTCCATATTAATCATAGAAAAATTAAATTATGTTTGATTTAATTCAGGAATAATGAGATGCTATACTATTTTTAGGTTTGGAAGGGACATTAAGAACTTCTAAAACTCAGAATAAAAACATAACACGACTAAACTGAATCTAGGAATTGAATGCAGATGTCTATCCTACTTCTTCCAATCTCAGTTTCCAATTTTTTTCATGGCCTCTACATTTATGCACCCATATCTAACCATTGGCATAAAGTTGGATACAATTAACTGCAGAAACAAATGACAGCATTTATTATTATTATTAGATATACAGTATAATATTTGTGCAAGGTACTTGACAGAAAGATACAAGAAATAGTGACCGTGGCTAGGGACAGACATTACACATAAACTGGCTTAAGTAATTAGAAACTGGTTTAAACCTGTAACAGAACATGAAGGAAGTTCAGTGCACATAAACCAGTTTCAAAATGGCTGAAACTGGCATAAGATAAACCTGGCTGAATGTAGTATCAGACTTAGCTGAGTTGGGTCAAACCAGTTTATGCAATATATGTCCCAGACCACTTCCTGGTTTAAGTTAAACCAGAGTGCCCCAGCATCCCAGATGCCTTGCAGCCCTGGGATGTGCTGTCTGCTCCAGAGAACAGGTCTGGACCTGCCCCTCAACTCCCTAGCCAGAGGTCCAGTGGAGACTGCAAGCACAGCAGGGTTTGCCTGGCTTCCCACTGCCCCCTTCCCCCACCTCACTGCTTGCTGCTCAAGCAGGGATTCCCTCCTTCTTCCCTTCCATCTCCCACAGCACGGACCCCAGCCCCACGAAGCCTAGGCATGGGGTATGTAGATAATGTTGAGAGGTGTCTGTGTGTGTGTGTCTCTCCAATTTCACTGGGACAGGCAGACAGAACAGTGTCTGCTTAGGGCTTTTTGGAGCTAATTGACAGGTCATCTGGTAATGTCCCTCTGTTCCTTCCTTGGAAAAAGCTGTTTAACAAGAGCTTGAAACAATGAGAGAAGCTTTTGTTTTGTTGCTGGGCTGATAAATATTGTGTTATCAGCCCCCTGCTGACTCCCTTGCCTGTGAGGTTTGTGGACAGTATGAAGAAGCAGGGAGAGGGAGATTGAAAAGCTCAGCATCATCAACAGCTGCATGCACTGCACATCCCCACTTTGCCTCAGAGTGCTAGGGTCTGGCAACACTCCTGCCCCTTGAGCAGTGAGTGGGGTAAAGCCTGGGACAGTGCAGTCAGGGTGGGAGTTTACATATTTCCCTAATCAGAGCATCCTGCTAGGACCTGGCCATGCCCTCCTTCAGCTCAGCACTGTGGAAAGGATGGGAGGGCTGCTCTAGTTCTCCCCGGCTTCTAGCTTGGGGCACTGCAGGCTTGTGTCTGCATTTCCTTAGTGCAGAGGGAATGTCTGTACAGTTGCAAACTGGTTCAACCTAGGCAGGTTAGACTAACCTGAAAAGATTAAATCAATTCAGGCTCAGGCTTTTTGAATGTTTGTCCCTAGCCTGTGTCTACAGCTAAATCTGTAATGCTATTACTGACACACCAAATTAATTATGTGCCTGTATAATTACAGGTTCAGAAATGGAGATATAAAATCAGAACTGGAGATATAAAGTCATGAGCTCACTTTACAAATTTGGTCTTTCATGGGGAACAGTTTGTTCCTAAGCTGCTCAGTGGACGAGTCTACATGAGACACTAACTGTGCAGTAGCCGAATGATACTGCACAGTAGTGCGTCACTGCACCAACAGTGCACAGTAGTGTATCACAGCACCAACAGTACTAATATGTTACTGTGTGGTATTATTAAGATACTGTACAGCAGTGTCCCTAAAAAGGCATTTGTTGATGCCACTGTGCAGTAACTAGTTACTGCATATTTATTTAGTACTTAAATAAATGTCCAGTAACCACTGTGCAGTAGTGTCTCATGTAGACATGCTGAATCAGTCTGAAATTTAAGCAGTATTGGTGTTAGAACAATCAGTTCCTTCTCTCTTTTCAATCTTTGCAGGTTTTTTTCCAGGTTTTAAGTGGTTTACACGCTCGTTGCAGTTAAGTTTTGTCCCTTTTCCATTTAACTGCTGTTGATTGCTTCTTAGGAAATGAAACACTAATTCCTTCTGTTTGTTTCCTAATAGCTTTCCACATCCATCATGAATGCAAAATTTGGACAGATGTTATTGGCAGCAATTGTAATTCTGTGCATTAGCATCATCTGCTGGATAATGGAATTCACAGCAATTGCTGCTGTTCAACTTGCAGGTTAAATATAGATTGAAAAGTCTTTTTGGCTTATTCTCAGAGAATGAAATGCAGTTGGATGCCCCCATCATGTATAATACTATTGTACATATAATGTTTAATGTGTGTTATTCTTTATTCCTCAGTGCTATAGCTTCCTTTGTTTTTCCAGCTGTGTCCCACAGGAAAAATAGTTTTTATCACTTGGAAAATAAAGACATTGTATATATATATTTAGATTGTACAGTATGATTATTTATTTCACATACAGGGACAGGGTACTGGTTCAAAAAACTTTAGCGGAGGTTTAATAACACCTCAGTGGGTATCATCTAGTTAAGATTTGATAAAAGCAAAATCCCTACTTCTCAGAATAGATTGTCAACCAGAGTGCTTATTAACAATAATCAAAGCTGTGTCCTCAGTTTACTATAGGTTTTAGTAAGAAGTCATTTCTAAACAACAACAACAAAAGTAGCCGCAATACTGAAATCCCAAACACCATAATCCTTTAGGATACTCTGCACTATCTTGGCACAAATACACTGAGAAAGGTAGATAGGCATGCTAGTCCAAATCTACGCTTTCTTCTGAATGAGTGCATATCTACTCTGCCTTCTGCCTCGAGTATACTGAACATTAAAGTGGAAGCAGCTTTTAGTTAATTTAAACATTTGGAAGAAGTCTGAACTTCACTGGAGAGAGAACAGTTATTTCACAATGCCAACATAAGGCAATGACTACATATTTCCAGAAAAATACATACTTTAAGTTCCAGTTTCACCATCACAATTTAGTCAATCTGCCTGGAGTAGCTCAGAGGGATTCCTCTGATGGAAGGATACTTCTGAGAAGTTGTGGGTGGGAAGAAGTAGAAGTGTTGTTAGCACTGGACAGGGTGAGTGCATCGACATGTGCACCCATCAGTACTTCACAGTCCCAGCAGCACATGGGTCATCTCTGACCCTACTGCACAGTAGCAATGAGTAGCTTATTGCTACCGCGCAGTAGTGGTGGCATCATGGTTAGTGCCTGCTGAAACTACATTGCTGTATTGATGAGCTACAACAGTGTAGCTCATCACTACAGTGCCGTAACTTATCACTATGGTAATATAGCATCTTGTGTAGACACACCTGGTTTCTAGAAGACATCATAATTTAAAAAAAATGCTAACACTTCTTGGCATGTAGCTTGGTATAAAGTAGTGTGGGTTTTTTTTACAAGTTTTTCCATGAAAAATGTAATGAGGCACATGTGCAACTTTTGAATGTATTTTCTATTGCTGGACTTCCATCCTTTTTTGTGTCCTTTTAACAACAAATTTAGCAGAATTTGCAGGTTCATTGGAAACTGACATAGCCTCAAACTTTTGACTTCAAGGCTGACAACTGCATGCCTTAGCAACTGCACCATCACAGCCCCTACTGGACCATGCAAATGATAATCAATGTACTATTGATTTTATGTTGTTTTGTTTTGAACTGCAGTATATATGCCACAAATCCCCTTGCTCTTGTGGCTCTTTCATTGACAAATGACTATTCATGAAGTTAGTGGTTAGGGTGGATTGCCTCTGGAGCTGGAGTCTGTTAATGTGCACAGCACTATACAGCCAGCTAGACACATTCTAACTCACTCTTCTTACATTTTGCTTTTATTTGTCTTTCATTCTCCTCTGAAACTGACAAGCATTAGAAACAGACCACCAGATATACTCCCAACCCTTCAAGCTTAATTGATGATTGCCACTTACAAATTTCCTGACATTGCTTTCCTATTGTCCTTCAAGAGTCTCTCTCATCTAAGTACTGAGCTGAAAAGACCCCTCTTAGCCAGTCAGAGGTAACAATATCACTGCTGGAGCTTCAAACAGCTTTCTGTTCCTAAGACACGAATTGTTGCTCCAGTTCACTGCCACTTGCTCTCCTTGTTCAGAATGTAAAAAATTCCAATAATGAAAGAGCCTTACAAACCATAATAACAATTGCTTTAAAATTCCAAGTAAGCCAAAAGAATCAAAGTAAACACATTGACACACACATTACAAAGCAAGGATTAAGAAAAGTAGCAGCAAAGACTGTCAATTGCTTAATCAATATTTCATTACTCTTAATGATCTTAAATCACCCATTAAATATGGGCTTTCTAACCTGACACAAACGCACTTGGCTCACTCAATATTTCTCCAATTTAAGGTATTCTATAATTATTTCAGCTAAAAAAATAATTTATCTTTTGAGGCACTTGGGAGTCAGCATGTTTATTAACAATAATCAAGCATTAATGATTATTTCATTCAAGTGCTGTTTAACTCTGCAAAATATTTCCAAGTTAAGTGTGGTCATTAAAAATTCTGATCAAATCCAGCAGAGGCAAAATGCTTGTCCTTTAAAGAAAATTGCTTCTTTTTAAATGATAATTAGCAAGCTGCAAAATGAAGAAGGAAAACTTGATAGCCCAGGTCCTTTGTTGACCTTACAAACTAGACTCTAGTAGTAATAGCCTTAAAATGTTGGTAATGAGCATCCTAACTGCCTATTTTTCATCGTTTCATAATTTCTAGGCTGTTTTGTATTATAACTGGGTGGTACTAAAATTCTAAGAAATGATTCTGAAATAAGATTCAGAAATAAGATAGTTACTCTGCACATTTATATGCAGTTGATGTCACTTCAGTCACTTTGAATCGAGTGTATGAAGTACTATGATACCGGAGTCATGTAAAAGAGGTTCTTATGATTCTGCTCCTGGTTTGGACTCACTGGATGCATACACATGACATGCTTTACTGTATATTAGATTAATTGAATGCACAGTAAAGCATCAATATCTACACATGCATGGGACTTACTGCACAGTAAATTAGGCTAATGTATCATTTGCTAGTACCAACTACTACAAGTACTAGATTAATAGTGCATTTTAGCTACTATTCAGTAGCATACATATAGATGCTGACTGGGAGCAATTTGTTCCTGGTCAGTCTAGGCAGCAGCGGGGCACAGAGGGCAGGGGGGAAGGGAGCTGTCCTTGGCTCTCTGCCCCCAGTCCCAGTGCTGCTCATCTTCTGGCTGCCCCCAGGCATGGGCAGGGAGTGGGAGTTGACGGGTGTGCTGCATAGGCAATGGCAGAACTGACGGGAAAAAGAGCTGCCTCATCCCCATAGCTCTACTGCTGCCTGCACAGCGCATGCCCCAGTCAGGTCCTGCACCCCGCCTGTGCCTGGCGGGAACTGGAAGCTGAGCAGCTCTGACACCAGGGGGGAAGTAGTGCCAGGGACTGGGGGAAAGATGTGAGGGAAAAGAAGTGCCACTGATCAGTGCTAGGACTGGAGGGGAGTCCTGGAGGGGAAGCAGTGCCAGGACCAGGGGAGAAAACATGAAAACTTGTCCCCCTCCCCTTGCACCTCTTCCTGGTCCTGGCACTGCTAACCCCTCACATGTCCCCCCTGGTCCCTGGCATTGCTTATCCCACTTGTCTTCCCCCCTTCCCCTCCAGTCCCAGCACTGTTTCCCCTCTGCTTGACTCCTATAGTCCCAGAACTGTTTATCCTGCTTGTCTTCCCACCCTGCCCCCTGGTCCCGGGTGCTGCTTTCCCCCATGTCTCCCCTCCAGTCCCAGCACTGCTTCCCTCCTGTGTCCCCTCCCTAGTCCTGGTGCTGCTTCCCCATGTCTTCTTCCCCAGTCCTGGCACTGCTTCCCCCCACCCCCATGACTCCCCGTCAGTCCCAACACTGCTTCCCTGGCTGCTTCATGGGGGCAGAGCAGGGCAGGGGGGCCAAAGCAGCCCTGATCCGAACTGCTCCTGTTGGGAGAAAATTTGCTCCTGACAGGGATGCACATGTAAACATGCATCTAGGAGCACTTTAATGAGCCTGAATTATTTTCTTCACAGAAAATTCAGGTGCATTAATTGCACATGTAGACACACCTACTGAAAGCCAACCACAGCTTCTCATAGTATCCTACAAAGGACTAGTAAAGAGTAAAGACATCCTGATGAAAGGAAACCAGAAAAGGAGTCACAGCCCCTATACCAACAGTTGAACCCAGTTGAACACCAACACATGGTGCTGATTAAAACATACTCAGGTCACCTAGAAAATTGTTACCTTTTATTTTTGGTGAATGTTTTTAAAAAAAGAAAAAAATCTTGTTGAAATTTGCCATCGATTATTTCTCTTCAGTTTTCAAAACCATTTTTTTCAATTTATTTTTGGCTTGTAACAGGAGACCTAAAAGTGCTGAAGTGGAAATTTGCAGGAAAAAAATTAATTGATCAGAAAGTGTTGGGTTTTTTTTCCTTAAATGAGGTAAAAATTCAAGCAGAAATTTTGGAATCAGCTGGACACTACTATCACCATATTTACATAAATCTAAGATGACCCTATCTATAAGGTGTCCCTTCAGTAATTAAATTATATATATTGAAAATTTGTTATAATTTTCTAGGTATGGAATCTAATTATCAGAGTATTGTCTTAAACTTGTCCCCTTCCCACTGCTACAGCAGGGACAATAATGTCTGCGAGGCAGCCATCTTGCCCTGGGGCCCTCTACTTCTTCCCCTTGAAGCCTTCACTTTTGCCCTTTTTTCTTCATCACTTTCTCTCAACTCTGTGATTGGACTCCTTTGCCTTTGAAGTTAATAGAAAAACTGATTTGACTAAAAGGATCAGGATTTCACCTTATGTTTCAATGAAAAACAAAAAAAATATGGAAAAATGCAATCTTCTGCATCCTGTATGTGACTCTTCTGTATCCTGTATGAGACTCTTTACCTCCCTGGGTCTTGTTAGGTTGATCCAGACCATACTTCATGAACAAGGTCTGAATTTCAGTTAATTTTCTTTTCATTACAAATATTTAATAGACTTTAGGCTCTTGATATTCAAAAACTCAAACATTTTCTCCCCCTCCTCCCAAACTGTCAGTAGCAGTCAAAATGTAGGTGAGATTTCACCAATAGTTCTACCATCTGTGATTGTGTCTATGACTCAGAAACAATGCTATACCTTAAAGTGCTGACATGAAGCTAAGTATGTCCAAGCCTTTTTGCTAAGTATGATGAGTAAACTATAACTTGTGCAAACAGATGACATGGACTGATCTGAGGCCTCAAGAAAAAAAAAAAAGGTGTGAGTGCCATATGCTCAATGCTAGGTAGGCAATATTAATGAAAATAAAAAAAGCTTTTAAGATGTTCCAAATTATTGACAATATTGGACATGCTAGAATGGTTCAGACCTTATTACAATTTATACTTGAAACCTAGTGGCAGCAACTACCACCCAACCTGTATTAAGAATAAAAACAGCACAGAACACCACAAGCTGCTGCATGTTGTCAAGAGTGGTAGACAATAGAGTTCTCAATGGCAAGAATAATATTTTCAATCATTATTCATTCACTCTGCAATTCATACACACATTGGGAAGCTGATATACTTAAAGGGCTGACTGTTCATTGCAATGCTGCTGGCAGATGTTTTAAGGAATGCTTTATTGTGGTGAAACTAAAATGTGATAAAAGTTACTTTGAGAAGCTGGCAATCAAGATGAAGATAAGAAACAAAATTAAAATAACTTAAAAAGTTAATCAAGTAAACAATGTTTTTCTTGCCATAGAACCATTTGCATGGAAGAAGCAGATGTTAATATGATAACAGTATATTAACAATTGAAGCCCAGAGATATGTTTGTGTAACCCGGGCGATACTCCAAAAGGTACCCCCTCTCCAACTGAAGGGATCAAAGCAGGTGCACAAATGCTGTGGGAGGTGTAGGGACTCTCCTCCCCCTATAGAGCAGAGCCAGACCACCACTGGGGACTTAACCATATACCTTTTAATGAGGGAACAGTACTGGGAACATAACAGGCATAATCAGGGGGTATAGTGGACACTACAATGTCCCAAGGGGGCAGGATTCAACAAAGGTTAGACACTTACAGTCATTGACAAAAGACAGAGTTAACAGAATATAAAACACAAACAGCAGAGCAAACAATACTGGTTGGGGAAATATAAAAAGGCACAAAATACAAAATGGCAAAGGACAAGAAAATATAGGGCCTAGGTACCTGGAGGCAGGGGAAAACACAATGGACCCTTTCCATTGCTAGAAGATTCGTTTCTCGTTAGCTTACTCACCCCCAATCACCAAAGCTGGGACTTAAACTTGGATTTCCCACATGGGAGGTAGAAATGCTGCCACACAGCCACCAGTGCTGGTATTGCTCCCAGCTGCTAGGGGTCTTGACCTTCCAGGAGCCCTGGCCTCACATCAAGCTGTCTGGCCTCTGATTGGAGGAGTTGGAAGCTGAGCTGGGAACCTCTCAGGTTGCTGCTCAGATCCTTGCTGAAGCGGGAAACCTCTCCTACTGGCCACAGCCTCTCGTAGGGGTCCTGGAGCCCAGCAGGAAGCCTCTCCTGCCAGCCACATGCTGTGCTGCTGAGGGTCCAACTGCTGCCTGCAGGTCCCACTCCTTCAGGCTCTTCTGGGGCAACTGCTCCCGCCCCGCTGGCTCCTTCCTTGTGGTCCCTCACTGGTCTCTTCCCTGAGTCAGCCGCACTGCCCCTTCTCTCTTTTAATTATCAGCAGTATTCTCAATTTTTTTCACTATTATTAATCTAAAGTTAATACTTATTTCAGCCATGGAGGTAGGCAGGCAGGAAGGCAAGAATACCAATAGCAATAGACACTGCAAACATTGCCAGTTGAGGCAATACAAATGTGTACAAGGAACAAATGTGTACAAATGTGTGCAAGGAAGTGGTGTCAGGCATTGTTCTCAAGCTTCGCATGTGGTTGGTCTGCTTTTCTTCTGCAGCAGCTATGGCTGGTGGCAGTGGCAGCCAGGGTACCAATCAGAGCTGAAAATAGGAGGGAAGGAAGGAATATCGGGGTGTGGGGGGTGAATAGACAGCCTAGGAATTTTTATTGGAAAACCACCAAGAAGGGTCTCCTGCCCTGATCTCTTGTACAGTATTCACCAGTTAGCAAAGACAGCCTACATGCTTTGAAGTGCCATAGCAAGGTGGGGCTGAGTGTTGGCCACTGCCCAGCTGAGGGGTAAAACAGGATGCAGCTGCCCAGTAGTGAAGCAGGGGTACAGGGAGGGGGAAGGGCAGCTTATGGTGCTGCGTGCACTTCCAAGCTAGGAAGGGGTGGCGGGAGTGTGCCCCCTGGATCTGTGTGCTGCCACTTGGGCCTTCCTGCTGTGGGATATCCTTCACCTTCCTTCATGACAATGAAATCCACCTACCCTATTTACTTGAAAGTTGAAGTAAACAATGCCCCCCTCTCCCCAGGGCCCAGCCTAGTACCATGTCCAGAAACTGGCCCATGAGGTCTAGCAGCTGCTTCCAGAAGTCAATTGTGTTATCCACCATTTGGTTCTTCTGGTCCTCATCACACCGAAGTGACTCCTGGATTTTGTCATGCCAGCCATCTGCAGCTGACACTCAGGTTCATGCTGCCCCAACCAAAGCTTCCATCATGCTCTCTAGGGGCCATTGCTGCCTGTGGTATATATCCCTTGAGTGCTCTGCTGTAGTGCGAGCTGGAGGTCTGAGGTTTGGAGCCATCTGCCCAGCTGGCATTGGGCATGGTAGCTGGTAAACAAATGAAAAAAAGTATTCCTGGTTTGGTCACATTTCCTTCCCAAGCATTCAAGAGAATGGTGACAAACTTCCACCCTCCTCCTCTTCTGTGAAGGAACTGCCCACAGGCACCGAAATAAAGCCTGCAAGCGTGGTGCACATGGAAACCATTTACATTCCCTGAAACTTACAAGTCCCCAGTTTCTAGCCACATCCCTGCCTGCCACTGCCTGTGTTAGCTGCAAACAATTAAAGGAAAAGAATGAGATTGGCACCTGTTGAAATACCCTTTATCCACCCCCAAAAATACCCTTCATCCACCTTCAAAAGAGCATGGTGATCCACCTCTAGAGATACATGCATTAGCCCCTCCCTCCCCAAACATCCAACCTGTGTGAATCCAAATAGTGCCTGCCAGTGGCAAGTGGCCCATTCCATGATATTTACAAGTCATCGGTTATGCATCTTCTTGGGTCTCGGGAACTTCCGAACCAGTTTCTTCCTCATTGTCCTCCTGCTCCTCATCTGTGCTAGTCTGTGGAATTGGGGGGGATGATTTGCTCAAGGTTAGTGTATGCTCTTGTTGGGAGTCCTGGTCATCCAGGACCATGGAGCAATTTCCACACTGCTGCAACATGCTCATGGTTTTTCACTCAGGACACTCAGAAGCTGCTGCCTTCATTGGTGTGCTCTCCAGCACAAAGCTGGTCCCAACTGGAGACAGGTAGTCTTGCCCGCATCCTTAGAGAGAATGATGGACAGCTGGTCATAGAAAGGAGCAATTGTGTGCCCTGCCCCAGAGAGTTTTCATCCTTGGCACAATGAAACACACATCTCAGGGCCTTGAACTTGCTCTGGCCCTGGGTCCAGCCCCAGTTGTGCCCACATGCCTTAATTTTTTTTGCAATGGTGGCATACACAGGCTTATTCCTCCTACTTTCCAGCTGGTTTATGATCTTTTGCTCTGACCAAATGTTGATTACGTCCTTCAGTTCTTTCTGGGTCCAGTTGTGGTGATGGGAGTATCAGCTTCCTGCTCCATTGCCTGCATACTGCTGGACTTATTTTTCTGAGACATTGAGAAGCAGTTCAAGGCCAGCAGTGACTGATTCATGAAGTATCACTGGCAAAATCTGTGGGTTGGTTATATACACATGCCTTGAATGAACAGTTTGGAAAATTCCACGTACTCATAATTGTGAAGGTATTACCTGTGTCTCTCAACAGGCAATGTGATGGAGCATCCCATTTACCAACAAAGACATGGTGATGGGCTTGAGCATGGGCCAAATAGGGCCCCATTGTCCATTTGGATGACTGGTTAATGTCCCATAATTTTGCTAAAATAGATAACACCCACTTGTGTCTGTGCCTGTCTTCCCCTAGCCTCACAGTCCCACAGAATCAGGGCCAAATGAGCACCCTTTTGAGAGGTGCTATTATGTTACCTATTGAGACATAGTCCTGTCCATCACACACCCATGTTTCTGTGGGGGAAGGGTAGCGTAATTATGCCTGGCAGCATAATATGGCACCATAATATGTGGCAGCATATGTGGCATATTATGTGCTGTCCATCCCTCCTTATTGCCTGGCAGCACAAATAAAAATAATAGAAAACAAAACACAGATATCTGCACACCTAAAAACACACCGCTGAAGTACATAGGTAGTATTCGTTTATTTTGCCACCTGACCACATTCCCTTGCTTCACCTTCATAGGAAAAAATTCCTTTTATTGCAAATATACCTAACAGAATAGACATGCTTCCTCAAATATTAAATATAAATCAGCAGCTGATGCTTCTCAACCTAGAATATTTGGGGTGGGGGGGTTTGCAATGGTCAATATATCATAGAAGACAGCTGTGGCTTCATATGCAATTGTTTCTTAAGCTGGCAGCACCAAGTTTTTTCTTTCTGCAACTACAGAAGCAACGGACTCTTTTTGCTGTCCTTGCAAAAGTATTCACCTGATTCTGACTGGCTCATTTGGACATATTTGTAAACAAGCATTCTGTACTGAGGGTTGTCAAGGCTTTGTCTGGTCCTACATTAACACAAGAGCAATATGCCAGATTTGTCTCTCTCTGATTGCAGAATTAGAAGTCTTTGGAAGCCTAGTTTCATGACAGTTGTCTTCACCAGACTTGATCCATCAGAACTTTTCCCTTATAACTTTTCCCTTATCTCAGGGTATGTAATTTTTTCACTATGGTTACTAGGATGCAGTAAGAGTGAACACAAGTTTCAAAAGGATGAAATCCTGTGCATCCAAAACATCACTTTTAACTTTACATGCTAAGCCTGACCTAACAGGTCAAATTTTTTTTTTTTGAGAGGACGTTGATTTTTTTAGCCAGGAGTGTTATTGCAGGTCATGACTTTTTTTGGATGAGATCAGTAACCAGAGAATGAGGAGGCACACCCAACAACTATGCTTCATGTTCTGGGTAGATTGTTCTCAGGTGTGGCTATCCATTGATAATAGTATAAGCATTTATCCTGAAGCCAGGATAAATGTTCACCATAGTAAACAACACAATTAAATCACCAGCTGATTTAACACCAACACAGTTCACAGTTGTTCACCATGGTAAACACCAGCACCCCCCCCCCACCAAACACAGTAATGGGGAAAGGCTCTGCTGCACCAATGCCCAGAACTGAGTGAAGATTCTGGAATGGAGAATCTGGATGACATGGGTGAGGAGGAGTTGCTAATTACCCTGCTGTTGGCCTTGGACTTAATACAACAGATACAGCTGCAGCTAATGATGGCAGCATACACATTCATCCTCTTTCTCAATGCTTGCAATGAGGAGATGCTTGCACGTTGAAGCACCTTATGAAAAAGGGCACATAGGTATGTGGTGGAGTGGGATAGCCAAGAAGCACATGAGAAGTGGAAGGTGTCAGGG
The DNA here is from genome assembly GCF_030867095.1 of Alligator mississippiensis. Lineage (NCBI taxonomy): Eukaryota > Metazoa > Chordata > Crocodylia > Alligatoridae > Alligator > Alligator mississippiensis. The sequence continues at coordinate 122,309,952 of NC_081824.1, read as the reverse complement.
CTCTGTGGATGAACCTTAGGAGCAGCAATCGTAGGGTCTGGGCCCATGAGAGCTGCTCAGACTAGTGGGAGTGAATAGTGCTGACCACTTGGAATGATCAGCACTGGCTGGAGATGTTACAAATGACCAGGATGTTTAATCATATTGTCTCAATGCTGGGCCATAAATTCTGAGGCAGGACACTAATATGCATTGGTCCATTGCACTGGACAAGAGAGTGGCCACAGCCATCATGAAACTGGGCACCCCATCCAGCCTCTGCTACATTGCAAACCAGCTTGGCGTAGCTCCCTGCACAGCCAGCCTGGCAACTCATGAAGTATGCCAGCTGCTGCAGGACATTACAACAAACAACTTTATTTGCTTCAGGAATCCTCAGGAAGTCACGGATGGTTTCAATGTCATGGGGTTCCCTAACTGTGTGGGGGCTTTAGACAGCACTCACATCCCAGTGCAATCTCCTTCGTTCACCAACAGGAAAGGATTTGCCTTGGTGATCCTACAAAATGTGGTAGACCACTGGGGCTGGTTCATGAACATTTATACGAGGTGGGCTGGCAGCGCACATGACACACACATGTTCAGAAACTCCCCACTGCCTGGTCTCATGGAGAAAGGACACCAGAGTCCCCAAGACAGTGACCTGTGGTGTTGCTATTCCCCCACTTATAATAGCAGATGCTGCTTATCCTCTCAAGCCTTGGCTCATCAAGTCTTATGGAGGGCATGTTATGGATCCACAGTAGATGGATTTCAACCACTATCTGAACAAATGCAGGGTGGCTGTTGAATGTGCCTTTGGCTAACTGAAAGCACAGTGGTGGGTGCTTAACTGCAGGCTCAAACTGGAGCCAGAAAACATCACAGCCTTATAGCAGCAACCTGCATGCTGCACAACATCTGTGGGACATGGGGAGAGGTTTTCAGCCAGTCGTGGACTGATGAAGTGTAAGAGGCAGCAGCAGCAGCGGCTAGACAAAGATGTGGGTGGGCAGTAGCGTATGGACCAAGGCCATATCCACAGGAAGAAGCTGGTTGGGTGGCCCTTGTATTGGATTGCCTGGCGACACATTTTATGGATGCTGCCAACAACTAGCAATGGTTGTTCCTGAGTAAAATATTTTTTTGCCTATTTACCACATAAACCATCCATGTCTGTGTACAGAGGTGGGTGGGGAGGAGCGGACAGGGGGTGGAGGATGGGGGGAGGTGGGCTGGGGTGGACTGGGGTAGGGGGTTAATGTTTGCAGACTGGAATTGGTCCAAGGGGGAGGGGGGAACACAGCTCATTACACGATACCACCTAGCCACCTAGCCAGCCTGAGTCATGTCCTGTGAAGGGTTAATTAAACCTCTCATTGGCTTGGGGGAGGGAGGAGGTCAGTGTCAGGTAGTCACCGGATATGGGCATGTGCCCTTACGTCCGATGGACATTCACTGGCTGCTCAGGGGTGCTCACAACCTTTGGTCAGTCTAAGTGGGGGTTCCTACGCTCTCTCTCTTCCTGCCTGCCTTGACCTTGATCTTTCTTTTAATTTTTGGAGATGTTAATGAAAGGGAGGTGGTGACTACCCACCTCCACTGCAGCTGACTGCCAGTTCCCGCCCCAGTTCCCGAGGCTGCAAACAGGGAAAGTAGCTAAATAACTATGCTGGAGAGGTTCTTTCCTTTCCTTTTTTTTATTTTTAGCATTAAAACATTTGGGAGATCTTGGCTCCCTGGGAAGCAAGTCCCAATCATCCCTTGGGCTTGTTACAAGGCTTTTCCCCTCTAGGCTTGGGACCAGGCCGGGTTTGATTGGTGGTGTGCAGCCACTTAACAAGCAAAAAAAAAAAAACTTTAACAAAATTGTAAAGGTAAACCATGAGAGGCCGCTGCTTTCCCTATCCTCTTTCTTCCGCCAACCCTGGCTTCTTTTTCCCTTGGATCTAGGCTGTGGGGCCCTTGGAGAGGCTGGGTTTCATTTTCTTCGTCCTGGGTCTTTCACCCTTCGCTTAACAATCTTCTTTCCTGCAGCTGCTGCACCTAGGGTACTCGGCAGCCAGCAGCACTTGATTAATATCTCTAAACAAACAAAATAACCGGCATCCCTGGCTCCAGAGCATCTGCCCTCCTTGGCTTCCTTTTCTTTCTTCTCTCTGCCCTCATTTTCCCTGTCTTTAATGGGGTTCTTCCACACCTTGGAGCCTGATTGGGTGCTTACCCAGCTCCCGGGCATCAATCTACCATGAGGCGCTCCCAGCCTCCATCCTCTTGAGGGTTCCTTCTTTGTCCCCACTCCCTAGGTCTGCCCCTGACCCCCGGATATTGCCCCGGCTGTGGATTTGCCCCAATCCACCTCACCTGCCGAGGTGATAAGACTGGGTCGCAGCGCGGAGGTCCCGTTCTGGTTGGGTTGGGAGCTCCTGGCCAGGGAGGCATTCCTGGTAAGTAAGTAGCCCTCAGCTCCTCACAATCAGGCAGGGCTGGGGTGGGAAGTGAGTGGTATAAGCAGCATGCATGAGTCCTCTGGTTCTTGGGGGGGGAGGGGGGCGGGTCGCTTGCCTAGGTTGTTGGGAGAACCAAAATCCTCCTACAGGTGTCTGCTGTATCATAGATTTAATAGATTTTTAGGGTCAGAAAGGACCTATTAGATCATTGAGTCAGACCACTTGCCCTGGGTAGGAAAGAGTGCTGGGATCAGATGACCCCAGTCAGGTGTTTGTCCAATCTCCTCTTAAATACCTCCAAGGAAGGAGGTATCCAGCCACTTCTTGACCACTTCTATAACTGCAAAGAATGCTTTTTTGAGTAAAGAAACGGTCTCTGTTAATTGCAACTTTATTGTTTGTCAAGGTGCTGTGATGCTGACATGTATCCGTATCTACACATGGAAAGATTGGGGAAGGGGATATGTGGGGGGCGTGTATATATATATATATATATATATATATATATATATATATATATATATATATGCATTTTTTTCATGATATATATCATATCAGAAATATACAATTTTATGTGGTGCGAGGAGCAGCTGCTGCCCCAACTCCTAATCCTCCTCCACATCACTGTTGGTGATTGTGGCTGTTGGTGTTGGCGGCAGGGTGGATGCTGGCATGTTGCCAAAACAGATGTGTGCCATGAACGCATATTATCTATATCTATATCTATATCTATATCTATATCTTTATTTGTGTGTGTGTGTGGTACACATCTGTTTTGGCAACATATATATATATATATATATATATATATATATATATATATATAAATTAAATATTCATATGTATTCCCGCCACAGGGTCACCTGCTGGAGACCAGACGGAGCCTAGTGGGGTGCAAGTGGCAGGGTTTTGGGGTGACTGTGGCTTGGCAGGTGCAGGGAGGGGGCTTAGCATGAGGCTTCCGGCAAGGGGTGGGTACTGTGGAGAGAGGGGATTAGTAATACTGGGGTATTACTTACTGGTTTACTGGTGAACATGCATCTGCTCCTGTAATTCATTAGGAAAGTCAGCACCAGGGTAGATTGGTGTCTGGCTCCCCCTGCTGGAATTTAGGGGGAATTGCACACTGGGCTCAATTAGTTTGAAAGCCCTATGTGTGCAAACACAAACCTGATGTGCCAAAATTAACAAGTTTTATTTTTTTAATCCTTTTTAAGTTCATGAGAATTAAATGCCTTGGTGTGTACACGTGCCCTCTGATGTGAGGTACTAACTAAAGACACATTAGGACTGCCCTAATGCACAGTAGTGAAAGCCCACACTTTTTTACTAATACTTAATGCACATTAGCCTAATTTTACTGCACATTAGTGTATTAGTACAGTTTTTGTTGTGAAGATCTAATGCACAGTAAAATAGGCAACTGCACATTAAAATGCATGTGTAGACACACCCAGAGTGCATCTGTCAATTAGGAACACATTTCAGGGACTTCAGTTTAAGGGCATTTTGATCCTGGTACCTTGATGCTCAGACATTTTCTTGTTGGAACAAAGGGGACTATGACTGTGAGAGCTGAGTTAAGGAATTTGTAATATGGATGATCAGTCAGCTGGGATAAAGGGAGAGTCTGGGAGCAGTGCTAGACAGCAATATAGCCATACAAGTATACACTTAATTAGGATAAGCGAATCTTACTCCAGGACAAAGGGACCTAATGTCCTTTTGTGGATCTGGTAGTTTTTATTGATGCTTCTTTTTAGCCACCTTATTCATGTTGGCTTACAAAGGTAAGTTTCTTCCAGTTGCCACAGGGAGGAGTAAAACATATGGCTTTTAGGCCATAGCAGGCATCCCATTTATTGCAGAAGTAACATGTTAATTGTGCAATTAATTGTAACATGCTACATATTCAACCAAGTTATGGCACCACAAAATGGCAAAGCAGATACAAAGAAGTTCAACCTGCCCAGCATGTTTCCTGCCTTGCCCTGTATTCCACATGCCTGGTATGACAGTTTGCACATCTACTGTGATCAAGCATGACATTGCTTAGATCCCAATGCTCAATGATATTATTATCTACCAGGAGCATTACTGTGTCAGTGTGGTCACACTTCCATTGACTGAATACCCTCATGGATCAGACTTAATCCCACCTTTATCTTAATCCTATCCTCATGCAGCTAATAAATTAGAGTTGGCTTTTTCCCTTACGTTATTTTATACTGCCTTTGTTGGTGTAGCAGGAAATTCTTAAAACATACTTAAAATGAGTTTTTCATTTAGTCAACATTTTCTTTCATTTAGTCAATTTTCTGATAAGTTCCTTTAGCTTTATCAGAATTCAGCAGAATTGATACCTTCTCTCAACTGAGTCCAAAAACTCATAATAATGTAAGAAATAGACAACAGGCTAGACAGGGATGAATAGTTAAACTTACTAGTCCACCTCAGCCATTGTCATTGATGTACTATTAACAGCCTGAAATTGCCCAGGACCTGTCAATTTCAGTCTTCATTTAAAGGCAAGGTGCTCCAAGTGACAACGTAATGAGCCATAATGAGGTCCAGAAGTTCCAAGTAACATCCCTTAATGGTTGCAAATGGTGTGCAAACAGCTGAAAGCTGTTTGATAGTGTTGCCCTTTTCATATATTCTGAACAGATTATATTTTCATTTTTAGTCTATTTTTTAGGTAAGTTAACTGAACATTTATATTAGAGGAATGAGGTTTATTCTTTGATAATTCTGCTGGCCTTGTGGTTTGCTTGACTTTCACAAACTGAATGTTTGCTTTACAGTTTGCCATTTTTAGTAAATTTACCACTTACAACTAACAAGTATTGTTTACAAAACACGGCATGCTGTAGAATCATAGAAAATTAGGAAGGGACCTTGGTGGATCATCTAATCCAACCTCCTGCTCAAAGCAGGACCATTCCCAGATAACTATATCATCCCAGACAAAGGATTGTCTAGCTGGGTCTTTAAAACCTCCAAAGGTGGAGATTGTACACCTTCTTTAGGTAACCTGTTCCAGTGCTTTACTACCCTTCTAGGGAGAAAGTCTTCCCTAATATCCTACCTAAACTTCCCTTGGTGTAACTTGAGACCATTGATTCTTGTTCTGTCATCTGCTACCACTGAGAAAAGTCTATCTCCATACTCTCTGGAACCACCCCCGCTCAGTCTCTTCTCTAGACTAAGTAAGCCCAGTTCCCTCAGCCTCTCCTCACAAGTCATGTGTCCTTTCCCTCTAATCATTTTCACTGTCCTCCATCGGATTCTCTCCAGTTTGTCTGCATCTTTTCTGTAGTGGGGAGGGAGGGGAGAGGAGAGGAAACTGAACACAGTACTCCAGATGTGGTCTCACCAGTGCTGAATAGAGGGGAAGAATCACTTCCCTTGATCTGCTGACAATGCTCCTACTAATGCAGCCATCTGCCATTAGTCCTCTTCACAACAAGGACACGCTGTTGATTCATATACAGCTTCTTGTAAGGCCCAGGTCCTTTTCTGCAGAACTGCTGCTTAGCCAGTCAGTTCCCAGCCTGGACCAGTGCATGGCATTGCTCTGTCTTAAGTGCAGGACTTTACACTTCTCCTTGCTGAACTTCATGAGATCTATTTTGTTCTAATTCTCCAATTTGTTGAGGTTTCTCTGAATCCTAGCCATAGCATCCAGCATTATCTACTGCTCCCCTCAGCTTAGTATCATCTGCAAACTTGTTGATGCACTTCATCCCATTTTCCAGATCACTGTTAAGGATATTGAACAAAACTCTTCCCAGGACCAACTCCTGGGGCACTCCACTAAATACCGGCTGCCAATTAAACAATGAGTCACTGATTACTGCTCTTTGAGCCCAATGATCCAGCCAGCTTTCTATCCACCTTATATTCCATTCATCCAACCCAAACTTCCTTTTCTTGCTTGCAAGAATGTTGTGGGAGACCATATCAAAAGCCTTGTTAAAGTCAAGTAGGCCATATGTTCAATTAATGGCATGATAGGAAGTGGGAGCAGGTTGCTGCTGGGAGCAGCAAATCTGTTCCCATGTGCCTGCATGTGTAGACAGCTGCCCACGAGCATTTACTCATGAGTAATTTACTGGCAAGTAAACTTATCCCAGATCAAATGCATGTGTAGACGCACCCAGAGTTACTGTAATTTTCTGCTTAGTAAATGCCCTTTATTTTTCATGATAGGATAGAACAAGGACAGGAAAGAGCTCCGTGACATATTTTGTAAAATTTTCCCTTCAGCCAGAGGGGGCAAAAAAAATTTAAAACTGCACTAAACATGGCAATAATTAGATCAGCATGGTCTTCTTCAACCAGTAGTTAACCCTGTCAGATACAATCAAACTGCAGTGCTCAAAAGTCTCCCTGCTTGCCCATCAATACATTATAGATCTCCTTAGCTCCAGCTAGCAAGCATCAATAATATGCATGCTGACCAAAAAATTAGGCTGGCTCACTTAACAGCTGTCTCCCCTCCCTCCTCCTCTATTTTGAGTCTCTGTCCTTATGGTATGGAAAACAGTGGCAGGTTTATTTATTTATATGTATAACAAATCCTATCACAGCTTGTGGGCATCTTTAAAAACAGAAAACCAGCCAATAAACAGAAGTCAGCACAAGGAAGAATAGTTAGGAAGAAGAGATAAAGGGTTACAGAGAAGAGCAAACAGAGAGTAGCCCTTCAAACTCTCATTACTTTCAAGACTGGCATGGATACAGACACTGTGGGACTACTACTCTGCGTGTCCCATTGTAGCATGGCCTCATAAGGAATCATTCTCAGGAATGACCTACTTCCATAGATTCATAGATTCATAGATGTTAGGGTTGGAAGGGACCTCAATAGATCATCGAGTCCGACCCCTTGCATAGGCAGGAAAGAGTGCTGGGTCTAGATGACCCCAGCTAGATGCCTATCTAACCTCCTCTTGAAGACCCCCAGGGTAGGGGAGAGCACCACCTCCCTTGGGAGCCCATTCCAGACCTTGGCCACTCGAACTGTGACGTTCTTCCTAATGTCCAGTCTAAACCTGCTCTCTGCTAGCTTGTGGCCTTTATTTCTTGTAACCCCTGGGGGCGCCTTGGTAAATAAAACCTCACCAATTCCTTTCTGTGCCCCCGTGATGAACTTATAGGCAGCCACAAGATCACCTCTCAACCTTCTCTTGCGGAGGCTGAAAAGGTCCAGGTTCTCTAGTCTCTCCTCGTAGGGCTTGGTCTGCAAGCCCTTAACCATATGAGTGGCCCTTCTCTGGACCCTCTCCAGGTTATCCGCATCCCTCTTGAAGTGCGGTGCCCAGAATTGCACGCAGTACTCCAACTGCGGTCTGACCAGCGCCCGATAGAGGGGAAGTATCACCTCCTTGGCTCTATTTGTCATGCATCTGCTGATGCACGATAAAGTACCATTGGCTTTTCTGATGGCTTCGTCACACTGCTGACTCATGTTCATCTTGGAGTCCGCTAGGACCCCAAGGTCCCTTTCTGCTTCCGTGCCACCCAGCAGGTCATTCCCTAGGCTGTAGGTGTGCCAGACATTTTTCCTCCCTAGGTGCAGCACTTTGCATTTCTCCTTGTTGAATTGCATTCTGTTGTTTTCTGCCCAATTGTCCAACCTGTCCAGGTCTGCTTGCAGCTGTTCCCTGCCCTCCGGCGTGTCCACTTCTCCCCATAGCTTTGTGTCATCTGCAAACTTGGACAGAGTACATTTCACTCCCTCGTCCAAGTCGCTGATGAAGACATTAAAGAGTATCAGTCCCAGGACCGAGCCCTGCGGGACCCCACTGCCTACACCCTTCCAGGTCGAAACCGACCCATCCACCACGACTATCTGGGTGCGACCCTCCAGCCAATTCGCCACCCACCGGACTGTGTAGTCATCCAAGTCACAGCCTCTTAACTTGTTCCATCCCACTATATCTGCAGGAACATATAGAGGTGGAAAACATGTAAGATAGACACAACTGGCAAATGGCCAGCAGCATCTTATGTTTGAATATACCCACTATAGTAGCCCACGCTTCCCCCTACTCTCAGTATGATGCTGTCTACTCCATCCTCTATTTAGGTGTCCCTTCTCCAAAGGTTCCCCTGCTTAACCCACCATCACATCTCACCTTTATTCTTGCTGCCTCTCTTTTGGACTGTTATTCCCCTCGTAATAAGTCCTCTAGTTTTCTTTGCCTCAAGGCAATCACCACCAATTCAATCTTCTTGATCCTTTTAGCTAGACACAGCACAAAGCTTCTTTGTAGCCTATTAGCAGTCTCTCAGGTTTTTCGCAGGTTTATCTACAGTCAAGTCCTTTGGGTCTTTTCCCCTCCACCAAGAGCTCTATCATACTTACTGGCCAAAGCCCTTCTGCCCCACAGGGCTAGGCACAGGCAACTGGTAGGAAGGGCACAAGGGTCACCTGCCCCCCCTGAGATTGCTCCCCAACTTGGCACTGCTCAGGGTAGGGCAGTTTTTTTGCTGGACAGGCCGGTGGCGTGTTGTGGGGGGGTGGGCACTAAGCTGTGGCACAGAAGTATAGGAGTGGATATGGGGCTTTTGGTCCGCCCCCTGGGCCCACCCACTAATTGTGCCCACCAGACTCAGGAGGCACCAGTCACTCCTGCTGCTAGGTCTCTTCCCTTACCACGTTCTAAGGGGTGCATCCTCCAGGCTGTCTGGTTCCCCATAAGGGGCTCTGCCCCTTTCCCCCTGTAATGTTTATCTCCATTACACTCACAGGCTTCATGATTCAAGGAAAATCATTCATGTCTTTCATTTCCACCCACAGTGTCTTCCAGCCTTGTGTTACAGCCTTGGGCATTTTCAAGGGGCCTAGGCCAAGCTGCATTAGCAGCTAAAGCAGAAAGTCCCAAAGCCTGTTTCTGAGTGACTGTAGAATCAACCTTTGCAGGTGTGATAACAAGCTTTGGTCAGCAAAGTAAAGGAAACTATCAACGGTCCAATTAAACCAGTATTAAGATTGCAATTAAAACATATTAAACAGACAAGACTCAAATTAAACAAATAAATTAAGGTAAAGAGAAAGCAGGACAATGGCAAGCAGCATTTCAGGGTGGTGAAGGAGCTCTCCTTCCTACTTTCCCAAAGACATAAATCACAACTAAATGACACCTTCCAAGTCCATGAAAGATCTGGTTCAGTCTTATTCCAAAAGTTTCAGTGAAACCAAGAAATTTAAATAAAACCAAATTAGAGAATATTGATTGGAATAAGCCATCTACAAAGGGTATATGCTGGAGGGATATTTTAAGAACTCAGCAAATTCAGGCAGACGTGCTGCCAGGCTGCATGTCACCCTTCTCCCCCATCTTGAGTTTCCCTGGTCAGTGTAGGTAAGAATTTATGTTGTGCTGTTATTGGTAGCAAGAAAGACTTCAAGATAAATATTTTGTTTTGTGTTTTGGAGGATAAGCAATAAAAGATTACACTGTAAACCTGCCTCTTGCTCTTTTATCAGGAGTCAACCTGTAAGTTTACCACATAACACCGGCCCTGCCATCACAATAAAAAAAACTTCTCTGAACCCCTGATAAAAAAGGCTTTCTTCAGAGGTGACATAGTTGGAAAGGAAATGTTGCCATTTCAACTCAGTGGGCACACCTACATGTGCCCCTACAGTACCATTGTTACAGCATCATCATTTAGTACTTCCTTAGGAAGTCATTTCTTAGGAAGTACCAAATGATTCCTTAGTAAGTACTAAATGATGGCACAGTAACAGCCATTACTGCACTGTGCCAGCAGTGCACGGTTATTTTCAGCCACTACATCACCGTAGCGACATACTATAGTGAGGGGACATAGCTGCAGCATCACGGTTTGTGCCACCGATGCTACATTGCCATAGCATATTGCTACAGTGACATACTGTCTTGTGTAGATGTGCCCACTCTCTTCTGCTGGTAAACTTGGCCCAGTCAAAGCTAAGGATGGGTGTCCTCAGAGATGGAAACAAAAAGATAGGTTTCCTCAGGGATGCATTTAACACTGATATAAGATAGTTATAATAGTAGCCTTAAGAAAACCAAGGATAAAATGCTGGAAACATTCAGTGCTTTAGAAGATCAATGAGTCCCAGCTGGTCATCTCAAATCATGACCCTGTGCTTCACAGGACAGGTAGGAAGAGGAGCAACATTCAAACAAGAAGTTGCACCATTTTGACATCAGTCCTTTATTTTTTTCTTCCATTTTCTGTATTTGAATAAGTGAACCAAACCACTTAGTAATTTCATATTAGACAAGAATCCCAGCTGCCTTGTAATTCTGATGCCAAAGACTATATATGTAGGTACAAGAAATGGCTCACTCACTGACTTTGCCTCCAGTTCAAACAATGAATAATATCCAAACCAAGAATATTTTGCCAGATTCCCAATAGGCTCATTCATTTAGAAGTTTATTTGATTATCATTTTTTAACTTCACTTAAGTACAGCATTTAGCTCAATCTACAGCTTCTGGAATGTGTAGGTGTAACAAAGGGTCTAACCTCTGTTAAAGTGAGAAGTAGTACCATAAGGCTGAAAAGGGCAGCAGGTACAAGCTGCAGGATCAAAGGGCACAGAGCCACAAAGTAAGGAGATGTCTGAAAGGGAGTAGGGATGCCCAGGGAAATTACTGGAAGCAGTTTAATTAATTTAATATTGGTCAGGAGAAGAGACCAAAGGCCCAAGCTTGAGGGGCAGGGGAAGGGAAAGACAGCAAGAGTGAAAGGCTGTATAGAATGAGAAGCTGTAAAAAGAGAGTGAGCAGGCTGAGGTCAATTATAGGGAGAAATAACTTGCTCAAGGAATAGAGGTGAACTGAGGGCAGCTTCTCAAATGTATATTATTTGCCAGCGAGGTGTAGCGGATGAAGGTGGAGCAGTACACTAATAAGCTAAATAGGACAAGTTGACTTATTGTGTCCATTAGGGGGCATCATAGCTACCTTTAGGCATATTCCAGAGACAGTAGATTTTTAGACTTACACTGATATAAAATAAAATACGACTGCTCTTACCTACCATGCATTTTGTGGCTCCTAAAAAGATCATCTTATTAAATATAGGAGTTTGTATAAATGCTTTATAAAAGTGTGATTTATACTGGCTGCTTATGAAGTGACAACTTGCTTTTAAAGTTGATACTGGGGTTTTTTTCTTTTTAGTCCTTCCCTACATAGAATTTATCTATCTCGTAGCTAGCCTCTACAAACTCACAGAATATCCACTAGTTCACTGCAAACATTATAGGAGCTCTGTCATTGTATCACTGGCATGTTTTTACCTTGCTAAGTGTCAGAAAGGGGTACTTCCTCCCTCTCTCAGCATAAATTATTTCAAAGGTAAACTTAAAAGATGCTTAATACAGATCACTTCAGTTCCATACTTACTACTAAATCCTCTCCATCTCCCCATTTCTTGCACCCATGCCCTCCGGCCTCTGCTTTGGGCTCCCCTCCTTTCCTCCATCTGTTAGCCTTATCTAAAGACTCCAGGGATATTTATGTTCCAGCATGTACTTTATAGGTATTATGTTTGGCTTTATTTTATACATAAAACTACAAATACTTCAGTTATTGCTAGTGTTACAGTTATGGAGTTAAAAAAATCTATTTACCTTTCCATAAAAGTCATGAATGCCCTATTTTGGAAGTGATTACATAATAGCTGTTTTGACTTTACAAGAAATTTTGTTAGGCAATGATCTTCAGCTTATTACAGGAGACTTGCATAATAGGAGTGTGCAAAGTGGGCCTTATTTGATTCAGATTCGGCCTGAATCAGGGACAATGATTCAATCCGTTGATTCGGATCACTGTCCCTGATTTGATTTGGCCAAATCCAAATCTGAAGATTCATCACTGATTCTCTGAATCAGCATTTCAGACATAGACACAGCTTTAAATGTTTTTTTCTATATACCTCCAGGTACCAGCATTGCATGTGATAGCTGCAATGCTAGGACCCATGGAGCATCCCACAGGAGTGTGGGGGGCCCTTCATGAACCAGAAGTACTTCCGGTTCACTTCTGGGTCCACCGGGGAGTGCACCAGGGGGCCTCCCTGCTCCCCCAACTCAGCGATTGGCCATGGGGGGGGACCCCGGGTGCCCCACCCCAGACCCAGAAGACACCAGTTGTTGAGCCAGGGGAGGTATGGGGGGACCCCCGAGCATGCTTCCCAGCAGACCTAGAAGTGGACTGGAAGTGCTTCTGGTCCAGTTCTGGGTCTGCTGCCAAGTGTGCTGGGGAGTCTGCCACACTTCTGTGGGACACCCCATGCACCCCAGCATCACAGCATTCACAAGCTGCCTGCTACCTAGAGGTATGTAGAAAAAAAGCATTTAAAGCTGCGTCTATGTCCGAATCTCCAAATCTTTTCAAATCTGTCCGAATCGATTTGGAGGGTTCCAATTCGATTTGGAGAGATTAAAGGATCCTCTGATTTGATTTGGAGATTCGGCTACTGAATCGGGCCAAATCCCTGCCAAATCGAATCAGGAACTGAAGCTTCACACAGCCCTAATGTATAATTGTCTTCTATTAAATGAAATGAAGCCTGTTAAAATGTCACTCTTGCTCTGTCCAGAACAATTTCTGCCAGTGCAGAATTCTCAGATATATCCATTAAATGAAGGGTTACCTACAATTCTGGCATCAATTTTTTATTCATTTGTAGAGCACTGTCTCCCACATGACAGAGCTTTATACTTTGGAGAGGTAAAACTTGTCTAATGCACAGAAATCAAAGTACAAGGAACATGAAACATTTCTGAGGACAGTTATACAAGTACTAGCAACTGAGGAGAGGTAGAAAGAAAGATCTCAAGATCAGTATTTCTGCTCCACTGACAGTTTAGTACATGAGCTGCAAGACAAAGGAAATGAAAGTCAGGATAAAGAGAATGCTATAATATCCCTAAGGAAACAGTTACCTTTTAAGTAACTACTTACCCAGTAATTTAGGTCTCATTGTTTAAAGCATGGAAGGAAGTTCTGTGAGCTTTGCCATTGACTTTAATGGTATTTCACCTATGGATTATGTGGAGGCTCAACATTTTGTGGGCTTTAGTTTTAACCACAAAGAACAGAACAATCCAGCAAATAACCAAAATCAATAACGGCAGAAGAAACAGATGTGTTCTTGAAGAGAAAATTTAAATATGTGACTAAATATAGTGATTCTGTCATACTTAAAAATTCATAACACTATCAGATGAGAGAAAGAGAGAGAACCAACTAAAAATACATCATATGCACTGGCATTTATGGAAGTGTGGCTAAATCAAGATGGTATGGATTAGATCCCATATATATTGCATGGATATTTATGTGGAAAGTGGTATAAGATGTGTTATTTGCCTACGCTTTGTACACTAATTCAAATCTGTGGAAAGCACTCCAATTCTCTCAAAACCTTCAAACAATTGCTGTTAAAAACAAAGAAACAAACTAGTAAACACAATCACAATGCACTTCAACCAACCAGAGAATGTTTATCATCTTACTCCAGAAAGCAGAATTATCTCCCTGCAAAGGCACTGCTGTGAGGATCAAGTTTGGATTAATCACTACTACATTAGTGACAAATGCAAGGTTTCACAGTTCAGAAATTGTGACCCAATCAGTGAGAGAAATAATATTATATTAAAAGTCCAGACATTTTCCCATTAAAAGAGTATTTGGCTTTATTTTTAAGACTTGGAAAATCAAGACACTGCTCCATACACTTATGATAGAATTATGGAGAAAAGCTGTTTTAGTTTAAGTTCTAGATACTTCTACTTCTTAGTTATATATATTTTCCATTTTCTAAGACATGCATGGTTAGATTCATGGTGCCTAAGGAGCGCTTTTCTCTGATTCTAACATCTCATAATATTTGACATTTTTGTTAATGTAATAATTTCCATAACTATGCAATTATATTAAAGTCATAACTTCCATTTAAAGCAAGCTTCTATCCCTTACGATTTTAGGGTAAACCTTGAAAAGGAAAGTCCTAAAAGCTCAAGAACAAAAATGAAATGAAATGTGCCCAGAGCATAATCATTTAAAAATCTTATTATTATTTTAAGCCAGCCCTATGTCTGAGTAGAGTGAAGAGGTGAGTAATTATATTTGTGGACACCTGGAGTTAGAAATACGTGGAAACCTGCCCTCGAAAAAAAACTCAAGAAGGTCTCCCAACACTTTCTTGACTATTCCTGAATTATTTTTGTAAAGTACGTAGGATATATAGTAGGCACATCTACACATGCATTTATTCCAGCCTAGATTTACTGTTCAGTAAACTACTTCACAGTGGGTGCATCTACACATGAAACTATGTCACCATAGCAGTGTGCTACGGTGATGTAGCATCCATGGGCAAAATCCATGATGCTGCCACTACTTCAACATAGCAAGGCACTCCCTCGCTATAGCACATTGCTATGGCAACATAGTAGCTAAAAATAACTATGCACCACTGGCACAGTGCAGCATGGGCTGTTACTGTGCCATAGAATCATAGAAAGTTAGAGTTGGGACAGACCTCAGGAGGTCATCTAGTCCAACCCCCTGCTCAAAGCAGGACCAGCCCCAACTAGATCATCCCAGCCAAAACTTTATCTAGCAGGATTCTGAAAACCTCCAAGGATGGAGATTCCACAACCTCTCTGGGTAACCTGTTCCAGTGTTTTACTACCCTCCTAGTGAGAAAATTCTTCATAATATCTAACCTAAACTTCTCTTGCTGCAACTTGTCATAGAATCATAGAAATTTAGGGTTGGAAGGGACCTCAGGAGGTCATCTAGTTTAACCCCCTGCTCAAAGCAGGACCATCCACAACATTGAGACCATTGCTCCATGTTCTGCAATGTGCCACCACTGCGAACAGTCTAGCTTCATCCTCTTTTGAACCCCTTCAAGTTGTTGAAGGCTGCTATTAAGTCCCCTCTCAGTCTCCCCTTTAAACTAAAACTAAATAAGCCCAGTTCCCTCAGTCTTTTTTCGTGTCATGTCCCTCAGTACTCTCACCATTTTTGTTGCCTGGACTCTGCTGTACTCTGTCCAATTTGCCCACATCCTTTCTGTAGTGGGAGGCCCAAAACTGAACACAGTATTCCAGATATGACCACCAGTGCTGAATAGAGGGGAATAATCACTTTCCTTGACCTACTGGCAACATACCTACCAATGCAGTCCAGTATGCTGTTAGCCTTCTTTGCAACAAGTGCACACTGCTGGCTCATATTCAGCTTCTTGTCCACTGTCTACTGCCCAATCCTTCAATTTGTCTAGGTCATTCTGAATCCTAGCCTTACCCTCCAGCATATCTGTTACTCCCTCCAGCTTGGTGTTATCTTCAGACTTGCTGAGGGTACACTCTATGCCATGTTTCAGGTCGTTGATGAAGACATTGTATAAAACCAGCCCCGGGACTGAGTCCTGAGGTACTCCACTGGATTCCGGCTGCCAAATAGACATTGAGCCATTGATTACTACTCCCTGAATCTGATGCTGCAGCCAGTTTTCTATCTACCTCATAGTCCAAAAGGAAGTGCTAACTGAGGGTGCAGTAACAATGGCAACATAGGAGCATGTGTAGATGTACCCAGTAAGGGTTTTTGGGTAGGTTTCTACATATGTGGTGATTAGGGAGGAGATTTGCTCCCAGGTCCCTGCAACCCTGCATTGGGCCCCTGCCACTACCATGCTTGCCCAGGGTCTGGCAGGGAGCATCAGGCCAGGAGACAGCTGTCTTCAGGCCCTGGGGGGCTTCCTGCTGCTGGGGCAGGGACAATGTCTCCCTGCCCCAGGAGCAGGGAGCTCCTGGACCTGGCTCCCTGATCAGGGGCACAGGGCTTGGAAAGAGCGGCAGGGAAGGATAATTTCCCAGCCCCCTCCCCCGATCCACCAGTGGGGCAGCTAACTTGCTTCTAGTTGCCCCACTGGCAGATCAGGGAAGGGGGCTGGGACCTACTCCACCCCTGCAGCTCTTTCCAAGTCCCATGCCTTGATCACCATCAGGGATCACCTGATCCCTGGGCTGTGCAGGGAAGTCTGCTTGTGCAGCCTGGAGTTGGATGGAGACTACCTAAAAAAGGACAGTCCTCAGCCACCTCCAGACTGCACTGCTTCCTCATGCAGATGAGTTGGCTGGGAACTGTCCCAGTCAGGGGCAGGTTCCAGCCAGCTCCAGGCTGAGTAAGAAATTATTCCCATGCAGGGGAAATCCCAGCCCCTAGTCTGTAATTACAATTGCTATAATGGAGTGGAGCCTGGGAACAAACTCCCAGCCTATTCCTAGCCCCCGATCTGTGATTTCAGAGCAGAGGGCAGAAACAATGGGAGCAGGAGCTGGAAACTCTCTGCTGGCAGGGACGGAGGACATTATCCCCAGCTGGGCATGCAGGACAGGCAATGGGGAGCTTGTTCCCCACCCAGCAATATAAACATAGAGCTGGGGGTGGGGAACAAGTTCCCCAGCCTGTTTCTCACCCCAGTTCAGTGTTTTCAGAGCTGGGAGCGGAACAAGCTCTCCTGCCCCTGCCAGCAGGGAGTTCCCAGAGCTGGCTCCATGGTACCAAGTCTTGGGCTGAGAGACCCTCATCTCCCAGCAGCAGCTTCACAACTGCATGGCTAGGGATGAAAGATACTCAGCCCAAAACACAAGACTACAGGGCTCAGGCTGGGAGATATACATCTGCCCTGTGGTTGTGGAGCTGCTGCTGGGAGATAAGGGTCTCTGAACCCCCAGCTCCCTAATCGCAATCTGGGAGCAGGGTGTTGAAGCTCCGTGCTGCCAGGGCAGAGGGACATAGTCCCTGCCCAGGCTTCTGTGGTAGAGCCTGCTCCAGCAGGTGGGACCTCCTGGGAGCAGGGAGCTACCTCTCACCGCCTGCTGGATGGCTGCCTGGGGGCAGATTTTGACCCTGGTCAGGTGTCTATACAAGTGCTACGGCATCATTACTAATGCTCAGTAAATTGGCTACTTGCATTTACAGGTAGCAAGTTTACTTGGTATTAGAGAAATTTACTTTAAAGTAAGCATGTGTACATATAGACACACATGCTTACTTTACAATAAACTGTGCTAATGCAATCATTAAGTATCTCACATAGATGTGCCCACTGTGTGCTTTTTTCAAACCTCTCAGCAGTGGCCTTGTGCTGCCACAAAAGTCAGTAGGAAAACTTCCCTTTACTGTAGTGGAAATTGAGTGAAGCTATCATTGGCCACTTACCAATAAAAAAATAAATAAATCCTACCTCTAGGGACAAAATACATATGTGTATTTTATTACACATGTGTATGTGCATTTAAGCTGATCTCCATAATTCACTCATAGATTCACAAGTTGTGAATTATCATGGGTGCCCCAAGATCATGGTGATAACAATCTTGAAACCACATCACAATGTTGTATTATTATATTGCAACATACTGCTGTTATTTCAGATCAACTATCTGTTATTCCAGTGCATGTAGCACATGTGAGTGATGTTAAGGCTTTAAAACAAAACCACTGTTTATGACTTTTTTTGCTATGGCCTTTTACATGTGTGTCACACTATGGTTCTAATATAAGGCAAAATATATTTTACTAGAATAGAGGACACCATTTCCAGTGAAGGGAGCAGAAACAGAAAATGTCCTTGCACAATTTTCCTTGTGGATTTTCCTCCTGAGTTTTGCCCCTGACCCCCCATGGCTATCCCTTATCACTTAATAAGCCCAAACATCTTGTTTATAAATAATGAAGATTCTTGAGGAATCACAAAGCTATCAAGTAAAGGCCTCTACCTCTACAATAACATCCCTTTCTCACCACTCCCTGACATTGCACATTGTCTTGTCTTCTTCAGTTAATATTTGCCTTTCTGATTCCCATGTAAAAGGGAGATTCCCTGGTGAGAGAATTGTATGCCTGTACAACTGAAAAACAGCAACTACACAGGACTCTTACATGTTCTCAGAAGCTGCTTGAAGAGAGAACCAATCAAGGGGAAAAGGTTAGTGCATGTTGTTAACATTAAGGTTCAGTGGGTGCATCTACACGTGCAATTAATGCTCAGAAAGCTTACTGTGCAGCAAGCACATTTAGATGTACATTTAGTAAGTACATTTAGATGTACATTACGTCTAAATGCAAGTACATTTAGATGTACATCTAAATGTGTCCCTGCTGGGGACAAATTTGCTCCTGACAGGATTAGTTCAGGGCAGGCATACTTCTGTCCTGTTCTGCTACTATATGGCAGCCAGGGGGAGATTTAGGCTCCCCCACGTGCCATCCTTGGGCTGGCAGGGGGGACCCATGTTAGGCATCGGCTCTGGGAGTGTCAGGGGAGCTGTCCCACCCCTGAGGCAGCTGCCTCTCACCCCCACCTCTGCTCCAGGCAGCTGCCTGCTGCCCAACCCTTTCTCCAATTGCAGATCCAGGTGGGGACAATGTCTGCTGCCCCAACAGCAGGCAGCTCCTGACCCCAAGCTGCACGATTAGAGCTGGAGGCTGGGACACTGTCCCCTGCCCCTGACAGCTGCCTGCTGCCTCTGATTGCAGGGCTGGGACAGGAACAATGTCCCCTTGCCCTTGCAGCAGGCAGCTTCCATCTCAGAGGTGAGGCTGGGACATTACCCCTGCAGCAAGCAGCTCTGTCCCCAGTTCTGAGATGGAAACCAAAGACTGGGACACTTCCCTCTGGACTGGCAGTAGGCAGCTGATGGCGGGGGGCCAGCTCTCAGCTCTGATCTCAGAGTTGGGGGTAGAGCTACCTTCTTCAGGGGCAATGGGACATTGTCCCTACCCCAGCTCCATGATTGGAGCTGATCCCAGCAGCAGGCAGCTCCAGGAGGAGGGGACTGTTCTCTCATCCCCTGCTGCCTGGAGTAACTGGGAACAATTTGCTCCCTGTCAGCTATATAACTGTGTGCTATTGTACAGTAGCAACTGCGTGGTAAATCTACTTTATGTACAGGTAGTAGAAAACTACGCAGTGGACTAATTTACTGCACAGTACCTCCTGCACATGGTTACATAGGCTATGTGTAGACTAAACAAGAGGCATGTGTACACAACACTTTAAAACAGGCTAAATGCTTTTCCACTGCTTTAATGGTGTTGGTTTTTGCATGCCTCAGCAGCATATTGTGCATTAATTCCAGCTGCTGTAGGACATTTGGTGGTGTAATGTGCCTTAACTGACTTGGGGCACAGCATATTAAAACTCCTTCAAGGAGTATTAGTTTGTTGCCCCTACAGCTGCAGAGTGAAGTACCAGGCTCTGTGCAGCTCCACAGCTCTGCAGGAAGCCCTGCAGGCAGCCTGGCAGCAGCCTGGGAAAGCAGGGTCTGCCCAAAAAAAGCAACGAGCCTGATCTCCCCCTCCCTTTCCCCCTTCCCCCACACCCCAGGAGCCTGCCTGCCTGCCTGATCTGCACAAGGGCCCAGTGCTTCCCTCCATGACTGCAGTGCCCCCTCACACCACCCGAGTAAGTTTTCCCACCAAGACATTCTGTTTTGTTTAATATTTTTTCTTGGAATTTTCTTTTAAAATTTTCATCAAAAATCTTTTTTTTTTTTTTAAAAAGGAAAGAATCAAATGAAACAAAATGTTTTAAGTTGAAACAATAAACCTTTTCAGTTTGTTTCAAAATCAGTCTTTAAATTACCAAATGATAAGTTCAAACTTTCTTGTGAGAAAACAAAAGCTTTTATTCAACTAAAAAATGTCAAACACAGACAGGTTTCTTAAATTGCTTTTGGTTTTCTTACCAGCTATAGCAAGAATGAATTGAGAATCCACAAATGTTTTTGTCCTTAATTCCCTAGTAGGCATACAATGTCATCCATGTGCTTCTTAACACACACACACATCTAGAATCACATACCAGGTGACCAGGACCTAAGTTAATTGTCTCTCTACCTGATAGAAGAAGATTGGTTGTCTACTTGTAGTTGTTCCAGAGCACTAAGATGTGCCTGCTCCTTTATGGGCAAAAGAAGCCTAGCCAGGGAGACCTGCAGGCTAGGGAGAGCTCCACAGTTGCAGGTTGCCTGAGCAATGGGCTAATGAGGACATTAGCCACACCTGAAGTCAGTCAGCTGACTGGAAGGAAGCAGGGCCTTGGGAACATAAAACGCAGGTCTGGGTCTGGCAGAGTCCTCTCTTCCTCTGGAGACTGCCAGGGGAAGGAGCCCCTGTCCAAGAGAGCTACCCAGAGATGTTTGGTTGCCTGCTTTGCTGCCTATAAAAGCAGTAAGGCTCTAGGATCCCATAAAACACCCAGGGCTAGGAGACACCCTGTCCTAGGGGTGGAAGGCTGCCTGCTTAAAGGGACAGAGCACAGTATTCATTGTTCTTGTTATTCTATAGCCCAGGGCCTTATGTTTGTATTATTGTTTGCACCACAGGTTTAGGATGGGGCTGCAAGGGGAGGTACAGAGGCACCATTAGTGTCCAGGAGGGGCATGCAATTCCCTTGAGCCCTGCTAGGGGCAGGATCAGAGCTCAAGCAGTGAGAGAGCCCATATTGAGCAGAGAGTGCAGAGGCCAGAGGCCTGGTTACAGAGGGGCTCAGCTAGACAGGGGATAGAGGGGCCTGGCACCAGAGGGTCTCACAGACAGAGGCCAGGGGCCCAGTGACTGGGAGAGACAGATTGGAGCTAGTGCCTCAAAGCCAGGTCCAACAAAGGGGGTCCAGGCAAGAAGGACTAGCTAGATAAAGGGGGTGGTAGCCAAGAAGGTCAAGGCCCCAACACGGGGAACAACATTTTCATAACACCTGCAAGGCATGGGGCATGGTGTAGGGAAGGCTTAGGAGCCATGTTATTAGCCCATAAGGCTCTAGGTGCCCCATGTGGCACAATATTGGAATTAGGTTCAGCAAAGAGCTTAAGGACCAATAAGTTATTGTGGGGTTCAGTGGCCTGGGGCCACACAAAGGCCCATAGACAGCCTCCCAATTTATTTTACCATCAAGATATGGCAGGAAAGACAAGAGGGTGCCATCTGGGTGGAGCTAGCTCAGTTGCAGAGCCACCAGGGGCATCATGGCCACCCCTGGGGATCCTGCTCCATTACATTAGTATATTGGATGTGCATCCATTTAATTTTCAACTTGCAGTTAAGCATCCTGGTTCATGACCTACCTGATCTGCTGCTGAGGAAGGGTTAACTTGCAGACCAGAGGGCATGGAGGCAACCAGCCACTGACAATAGATGGTAGATCTTACTATTCATTAGCTCAATTACACATCAACCAGGTTTTAGTCAACCTAAGGCAATTAAGAATCCATGGATGAATACTCCAGATAAAGCTCAATTAATTCTCACTCTACAATATTTTAATGAACAGAAAATTAACTCGTAGCCTTTGAAAATCATTAACTATGGTAAAAGCAATGCCTCAATATATTCCTAGATTCATGTCTGGTTAATAACTAATTTTAAATTGGAATTATACTAATCTTAATTTAATTTATGAAGTGGTTATAGGTGATATGCAGCATTTGCCAAAATGCTTGCAGCAGAAAAGTGGCCTCAGTTTAAGTATAAATCAGGGGGTAGAATGGATTTTTTGCCTAATTAGGAGCACATTACCTTTTAGTTTATCAGCAAGTTTTAACCAAATCATTTACTTGGCAGATCCATTCTAGTATTTAATGGGAGTTTTACAGGGTCAGATCCCTAAGTAGCACAAGATAAAATGCTAGAAAGTGGCAAAAAATAAAATAAAATAAAATAAAAATTTTTGTCAAAAGTTAAAATTCATGAATATTTGCAAATCCCATCGCTTAATGTTACAAATATAGATCTGAACATGCTAATACAAAGCAGCCCCTTAATAGGCAGGCAAAGTTATTTGGATAGAAGTGATATCTTTTATTAGACCAACTGAGTACTTGGGGGAAAGTTCTTAGCAAGTTTTCGGGCACAGTCACCCTTCATCAGGCATAGGGAATCTCTGCTGTTCTGAGACTCCAAGGATTAAGATAAGCTTCTCTCATTTACAAATACAGGTTTACAAAGACAATAACACATATTAAACCTAAACCCAGGCAATTTTGTTCAGATATGGCAGACGAAGACACTATGTTAGCCAGGCTTTGACCCTCTTTGGCCTTCCAGTTAGTGTGCATCCTTTGCCCTCAGCAGGGCCCTCCAGGAAGCAGGCAAGGGAACATTCAATGATGAAACACAGGTTAGAGAGTAAACTAACAAATGAAGACCTGGCAGTGAGGGAACAATAACTGAGCATGCATACGTGAGATTATATCAAATATGATACAATGCATAAAGATAACCCTTACAATAAATTCAGGTATTGAGTCAGGGTTGCGCTAGCAGGCCCTACAAGCAGGCTAAATAAAGCAGCTTACAGTCCTCTCATAATACCACAAAAAGGATGCATGTTTACAGTGAAAATCTCAACAATACCAGGAGCCAAACACAACAATGGCATAGCAACTCTGCCCAAAGAAGAACTGATACTGGGGAAAAGAAATTATGACCTTAAGAAAACACCACCACCCTCCCCTACATCACATGACTAGGAGGGGGCCCCTTAAGCATGTAGCCACCCTTAACGAACAGAACCCTTAGCTCCTCTCTCTACACAGAGTTATGCCCCCTCCCCATTACGGGGTTTCCCTTTAATCACCCAAATGGGGGAGGGACTCTTCTCCCCTATGGAAATTCCCTTTTTTTCCCCGTCCTGGGTGCTGCAATCTCCTTTCTTGGTGACTCATGACCAGGGATTCAGGTTTTCCATTGCCCATGGAAAAAACAGAGAAAACCATAGATTTACCCTTTTTATGACAGAAAACATGGATTTCACCTTTTAGCAGAGAAACCCACAGATTCCCTGCTTTTGCAAACAGTTCTGCAGGCTGGTTGAGCTCCAGCCTGCAAAAGCTGTTTTCAAACACAGCGGGAAACCCCAGCCCTGCCCGGAGGGGGAGGGGGAGGGAGAGGGAGAGGCAAAGGGCGGGGCCTGAGGCTCACAGTCAGCCATGGCTCCGCTCGGCATGTTGCCCTGAGGGGCCAGGCCAATGCTCAGAATCTCAATATTGCACTGTTAGACAGGAGGGCATGGTGTACAATTACACATGCACACATAAAAATCAATTAAGCACACATACACTCACTAGGTGCAGACACCCCTACTAGGCATACACATTCAGACTAGCAACTCAGATACACACATGTTCAAAATAACCAGTCTAGGTTCATGCACACCTATCACCAGTTTAAGCCCATACATGCTACACACACCAAATTTAGACAGAATCAGCTACCAACACCTGTACATCCAATACACACATATGGATTACTAATTCATATACCACACACACACAATGATATCTATCTATCTATCTATCTATCTATCTATCTATCTATCTATCTATCTATCTATCTATGAGTGTGTGTGTGTGTCCACTAATTCACACACATACCACCCACCTACACATACACACAGGTGAGTTCCTAAGTTTGGTGTTGTGATGGATATGTATGTATGTATGTATGTGCTTGGTGTACTTGGGATACCTGGGGAAAGGTTAAGGTAAGAAAGTAGAAGTGTAGGGAGTGAAAGTTGTTGGGAGTGAAAGTCACTGGGATAGGGATTAGAACTGGTAGACTAGAAGGGCCTGGGCTGAAGAACTGAGGCTTGGGGGTAACTTTAGGTTAATTGATCTTAATTGATTAAAAGATAATGCCCAAAGCCTGCAGAACAGGGGAATGATGCCAGCACAGAGGCTGGGACTAGAGCCAGAGCTACGGGGGAGCTGAAAAGGTAGTTGGGGAGAGGGAAAATGGGACTAAGGGAAAGTGTGGGTGTTAAAGAGGGGCTCTGAGTGTGGGGAGACAGAGGATGGCTCTGGGGCAGCTACAGAAGCTGTAGGGAGCAGCAGTAGGTGCTGGGAGCTAGAGAAAGCCTCCAGCTGCTGGAGAAAACTGAAGGACAGCCATGAGGAGCTGGGAAGCTGTGGGGTGGGGAGGACTACAGAAGGTGTGGGGGAAGCATGAAAACAGAGAGACGGACAGTAGAAAATCACAGAAAAAGTGGCAGGAGAGACTGAAAGGTGGCAGGGCAGTGGGAAAGCAGAAAAAGGCAGCAGAAAGTCACAGGGAAAAGGCAGTAGGAGCGTGGGGAGCAGGGGGAGAGCAGAAAATCACAGGAAAAGTGGCAGGAGATACTGAAAGGTGGCAGGGGCAGTGGAAAAGCAGGGAGAGGCAGCAGAAAGTCACAGGGAAAATGTAGTAGATGGCATGGGAGGCTGAAAGGCAGCAGGGACAGCAGGAAAGCAAGGAGAGGCTGAGAGGTGTCAGAAAAGGGGAGACGGAATTGGGAGGAGATCAGGAAACTAGCAGGGGGGACTGGAGCTGAGAGAGAGAGAGAGAGAGAGAATGAGGCTGGAATTTAAGATAGGGAAGGGACTGGGATTCAATAAAACATGATCCAACTTGGAGTTGCAAATGACAGTGGTTTTATTGAACAGGGGAGATGGTGACACAATGTCTTATTGGTTCCCTTGCACCCACACACACACACACACTCACACAATGGCAGCAGGGGTTAGAGAGGCTGGGTGCAGAGGCTGAAGTCCACTGAAGTCCAAGAGGACAGAGAAAGAGAGAGAGAGAGAAAGAGA
Source organism: Alligator mississippiensis (assembly GCF_030867095.1). Taxonomy (NCBI): domain Eukaryota; kingdom Metazoa; phylum Chordata; order Crocodylia; family Alligatoridae; genus Alligator; species Alligator mississippiensis. Next base: position 122,284,852 of record NC_081824.1, on the reverse strand, counting down.
GTCCAAATTGTAGGAGAAGGTGTGCAGGTAATATCTACCTATCCCAGGCTGGAAGTTGATCCTCAATGGCCAGTTGGGGTCTCCTTCAGCGCGATGTTGTCCAGAGGGGGTCACCAGCAGGGCCTCTGGGGTAGATAGGTGACGTGAAGCTGGTCTGGTCCAGATGGAAATGGCATTCCCACTAGGTCTGTCTTCACTGCCCCTTTTTATAGGGGCAGACCTTGTGTGACCCTAGTGACAGGAGGCATGCCCAGGCAAGGGTCAGCCCCTGGCGTACTGAGCATGTGTGCTCCATGCAGGGATGTGCAGTTTTGGGTGTCTGTAATGGTGGGGTACAGTGGTAGAGTTGCTGGTTCTGCAGGGTCTTTTGTCTTTCAAATGCTGGGTTCTTGTCTCTGTTCCTGGGTGAGGTCTGTGGTTCCTGGATGAATCAATGCAAGGTGATGGCCCAGTCATTACAGGCCATTCAGTGGAGGCCTGCTACCATTGTATTTCAATCATTCCCAATCACTCTCATTCATCCGAGAACCAATTTACATGGGAGGGGTACATGAATCATACATGATGCCCGAGCAGAGGACACAAGATGGAGACTTGACATACAAAATGGAAACTTGACATGACTTTGGCTCACTTACAAACACAGGCCTAAACCATACAATATCTATACAAAACAATAAAAATCAATACGAAAATGATAATAATACAATATACAACAGTAAGAATCAATACAAACCTAATAATAATACTACAATATAAAATAGTGGATATCCAAAACCAAAACCTTGCTACCAAAATAAAAATGTTAAAGCTTATCCTAAGTCTGAGCTCACTTATACGTATCTATAGGGAATAGAAAGGGAGAGAGAAAAAGTCAAAAATGGTTGGGGAAGGGGAGGGAATGCATTTTAAAATGATTAAAAGAAGAAAAACTGGGGGTTTTGCTACAGGCTCAGCTCAGCCTTACTCTTCTCCTGGAGCCTGAGGTAGGTGGGGCTTGCAGGGAGCTGGAGGGCCCTCTGGCAGGGCTGGGGGGTTGCAGGTCATGGCTGGGGGTACTGGCAGGGCTGGAGGGGGGAGAAGCCAGGAGCTGGTCCAAGCCCTGCCTGAGCAGGCGAAAGCAGTGGGGGAGGCAGCTCCCTTCTGCTTCTGCTGCAGCTGCCTGCTGTTGGGGGCAGGGAGCTGCAGACTTGGGTCCCTGGCCCCATAACCCTGGCAGCTGGGGGCCTGTTGTGGGAGCAGCAAGGGGCACCAGCAGGGCTGGGGGGAGCTTTGGGGGCAGTGAGAGGACCAGCAGGGTTGGGGGGTGCTGCAGGGGGCTTTTAATTTTAATACCAGATTTGGGGGGTTGTCAGAGAATTTGCAATTTTTTACCAGCAATTTTTTATGGCAACTATAGGCCAGTCAGTCTCACCTCCATCCTTGGCAAAATCTTTGAAAAAATTATCAAGGCTCACATATGCGAGAGCCCGGCAGGACAAATTATGCTGAGGGGAAACCAGCACGGGTTCGTGGCAGGCAGATTGTGCCTGACCAATCTAGTCTCTTTTTATGACCAGGTTACGAAACGCCTGGACACAGGAGGAGAGGTGGATGTCGTATACTTAGACTTCAGGAAGGCCTTCGATACGGTATCCCACCCCATACTGTTGTTCCCAAACAACGGTGAGTTCATGCCCGGTGCGCTTGTGCCAATAAACACACAGGGTTGAAGGATCCAACTTAATCTTTATTTCTGCGCAGAAAGTGGTGCTTGGCAATCGTTCGCAAAGCAAGCACACCCACCTCAGTGGGCGTCTGCCTTATATAGCTACGTAACAGGTTAAACTTGCTGATGTGATGAAATGTATAGCAAGCCCAGCAAGTAACCTCCCTTCCAGCTCCAGACTCTGTTGATACAGCTTTCCTTCTAGCAAGGCCAGCAATTAAGCAACTAAGCAACAAGCGATCTCCCCCAGCCTAAACAACCTACTCTATGCCCTTGGTTAGATAAAATACTTTTTCAAAACATACAAAGCTGTTCCCGAAGTAGAAAATGCATAGTGAAAGTTCAGGGGTACCCATCAAATCCCCACTTCGAGATTATGGCCCTTATGGAAAAGGCCCATAGTTCTCAACTATCTTTTTCATCTCCAGAAATCTTTTTGCTTCCTCCCGATTGTTTTGGATCGGGTTTGTAACTGATGATTTTACAAACATCACGCGGTGTACGGGGGAAGAAATTGATTTCTTGAGTATCTCACAACACATTGGCGCACACTGTATCCCACAACAGATCATCAAGAAAATACACATACTTGCCACAATTAATAGGAAAATTTGCTTAAGCCATGAAAAATTAGGAAGCCAAGAAGTAAGCCATGAGAAGTCGAACCCTTCCCCTTGCTTAATGTGGGACAGAACTTTTTTTAACTTCTGCACTTTTGACTCTATCAACTCGGAGTTATCTGTCAAATTAAAACAACACATTCCCTCGAACTCTTCACATCCGTGATTATGCCTCAGCAACAGGTAATCTACAGCTGCTCTATTTTGCAGAGTAGCTCCTCTTAGCTCTTTCATTTCAAGATTGAGGGCAGCTAGGGCCTGTGAAGTTGTATTTAGGCCCTTTGCCAGGGCACAGGCCACCTTACCAAGCTGCCTCTCAGCATCCACTACTAGGCATGGCACCCCTACTAGGAAAACTGCTAAGGACACTACCTCGGCCTCACTCAGGAGGTTTATGTCACTATCACAGGATTTATCTAGCACCTTAGAACCTCTCCGGTGACGCTTACTAGAGATCCTAAGCATACCTGGTAGCCAGACAGTCAACCGGCCTACAGCACAAGGGCCTCCTGTGGCATTGGCTGGGATATATGAATAGGCAGTCTTCCCACAAAGGAGGAACCACCCCCAGGGTAATATAACATGAACGTAGTTGCAAGATACATTAGTCATGTCTGAGCAATTGAAAATTTTCGTTTCTTTGGTTAGGCTTTTGCAAGCTTGGGTACAGTTCACAAAATTGGCACAGCTGGTGTTACCAGGGGAGGTGACTGTCAACAAATCTATTTCAAAGGTACTAGCGTTTTTTTTTGTGGTAATGGTTCCCCACATGGAGTTGTTAGTGTAATTGATTGGACCTCCTATTCCCCCAGATGTGAACCAAGTCTGATTCTGGAGTGCTTCCATTGGAGTGGGCACCCCTATAAGGCATGACGTGAAAATATCATCAACTGATATTCCACCTGCCAAACAAAAATGAGTGACATTTAATACGTCCTTTGCCAAATGAACCCACACATTTTGACTCTTCTCGAACCTTTGATGCACCAACCCCTTAGACTCTAAAAACATTACACCTATGCAAAGAACTACTTTCCACATGGTTGACGTTTAAACAGAAATTTGAGTCCTTCTACTGGTTCTGCTGTCCAACGGTGTCCGTTTGTGTCGGCTTCCTGTGCGACACTCTCAGCAATTTCTCCTGCAGGTGGTACTTCTGGTGTGGCCTTCACCCGAGTGTAGTGTATCCACGGTTTTACCCCCTGAACCTTCGCTGCAGCGTGAGTAGTAAGAATCACAGGATACGGTCCCTTCCACTTGGGCTGAAGAGGCTTGTCTTTCCACGTTCGGACCAGTACCTTGTCTCCGATCTGGAACTTGTGGACTGGTGTATCTAGAGGGAGTGGAAGTCGTTCCTGGACATACCTGTGGAGAGAAGACAATACAGCAGAAAAAGAATACAAATAATCTTTTACCCAACCTTCCCCTTTTACATGCATTTGACTCCCATGCGTCACCACTGGATTCTTAGGATATGGCTTGCCATACATTAATTCAAATGGACTAACTCCCAATTTAGCTCTAGGGGCTATGCGCACTCTAAGCAAGGCAAGAGGCAGAGCTTCAGGCCATTTCAACTGAGTTTCCTGGCAAAGTTTAGCCAGCTGTCTTTTTAGAGTCTGATTCATTCGTTCCACCTGTCCACTTGACTGCGGTCTCCATGCTGTGTGAAGGTCCCATTGTATCCCCAGAGCCCGGGAAACTGCCTGGGTCACCTCCGACACAAAGTGTGGCCCTCGATCCGAGGCCAATCCCTCTGGGATTCCAAATCGTGGAATCATTTCTTTTAGCATCACCCGGACCACTTCTTTTGCTTGGTTGGTTCGGCACGGGAAGGCCTCAGTCCATCCAGTCAGAGTGTCCACGAGCACTAACAGGTATTTGTAGTGTCCCTTTCTGGGAACTTCAGAGAAATCTATCTGCCAACTTTCTCCTGCTAATAGTCCTTGCCTTCCTGCTCCTGGCGGAGGTTTGGGGGAAATCTTAGGATTGTTGGCACAACAGACAGGGCATCTACGCACTATCTGTTCTGCTGTTTTTCTCATCTTAGGTCCCACTACAATTCTTTGGAGACCTTGGGTCATGGCGTCAGCTCCCATATGGGTGCTCTGGTGGTACTCTTGGAGCACTTTACTAAGAATCAGTTTTGGCATCAGGACTTGTCCCTCAGGCAAAACCCACCATCCATCTTGTTGTTCTTTGCTTCCCAGTTTCTCTGCGAGTTGGTTCTCTTTTTCAGTATATTTGGGAGGTTCCTCAGGTAACACTACCTGAGGCATCAATGCCAACATTTGAGTCTCTTGAACTTGTCCTCTAGCTGCCTTTTTCTCCGCAGCATCTGCTCGTCGATTCCCTTTAATAACGTCAGCATCTCCCTTTTGGTGGGCCTTACAGTGCACCACAGCTACCTCTAGTGGTTCCATCACCGCTTCAAGTAATTTCAGGATTTCTGTTCCATGCTGTACTGGGCTTTTACTTGCCGTTAAGAGTCCTCTCTCTTTCCATATAGCTCCGTGGGCGTGTAAGACTCCAAAGGCGTACTTCGAATCCATGTATATAGTGGCTATCTTTCCTTTTGCCAAATGGAGAGCTCGGGTCAGCGCAATAAGCTCAGCTTTCTGTGCAGAGGTATTTGGAGGCAAGGCGTTTGCCTCCACGGTATCCCATGATGTAACCACGGCGTATCCCGCCTTTCCGGTTCCATTGTCCATGAAGCTGCTTCCATCTGTGTAAAATTCAAGGTCTGCATTAGGTAGTGGGGCATCTTTAAGGTCCGGCCGACTAGCATAGACACTCTCAATAGTTTCAATGCAATCATGGTGCAATCCTTCGTCCTGTTCCAATGGCATCAACGTAGTTGGGTTCAGGGTTCTAGAGGTTTGCAACTGGATATCTCCTTGATACAGGAGAGTCGCCTGGTACTTAGCCATTCGTCCAGGGGAAAGCCAGGTTCCCCCCTTTGCATTCATCACCGCCAGCACTGAATGTGGGGTATACACAGTCATTGGTTGTCCTAAAGTAAGTTTCTTAGATTCCTTTACAAGCATAGCGGTAGCTGCCACTGCTCGCAGGCAGGCCGGCCATCCCAAACTAGTGGGATCCAATTGTTTGGAGAAGTAGGCCACTGCTCTTCTTCAGCTACCTAAGTACTGGGTCAGTACTCCTGATGCTACTCCTTGGCGTTCATGTACATAAAGTTGAAATGGTTTACTCAGATTGGGTAGGCCCAGGGCCGGTGCTGTCATAAGGGCCTGTTTGATAGTGTCAAAGCTCTTTCGGCATTCTGCCGTCCATTGCAAATCTCCCTCACTACCAGTAGTGGCCTTATAAAGAGCCTTGGCTATTAGTCCAAAATTGGGGATCCAGATCCGGCAGAATCCTGCCATACCTAAAAAGCCTCGCAACTGTCTCTTGGTCTTTGGGACTGCCATCCGACAGATGGCCTCTTTTCTTTCAGGGCCCAACATCCTCTGGCCTTGTGAGATGTCAAATCCCAAATACCTTACTTTTTTTTCTGTAATTTGGGCTTTCCTTCGAGATACTCTGTAACCCCCCTGTCCTAGGAAGTTTAGTAAACTTACGGTCAGCAGGTGGCATTCTTCCCTCGTTTTTGCTGCAATTAACAGATCATCCACATACTGTAACAGAGTTCCTGATGTACCTTTGTCCCACTTCTGAAGGTCGGTACTTAAGGCAGTGCTGAAAATAGTGGGACTGTTCTTAAAACCCTGAGGCAAAACTGTCCAGCACAATTGGGTTTTTCTCCTAGTATTCGGGTCTTCCCACTCGAATGCAAAAATCTCTTGGCTGTCTCTTTCAAGTGGGATGCAAAAGAAAGCATCTTTCAGGTCCAGGACTGTAAACCACTGTTCCTCTGCAGACAAAGTAGTCAGCAAAGTATAAGGGTCCTTCACCACCGGATGAAGGGTCATCGTGACCTTGTTCACGGCTCTGAGGTCCTGCACGAAACGATACTCATTACTGTGGGGTTTCTTTACAGGCAAAATGGGGGAATTGAAAGATGATTGACACTCCCGAAGTAAACCATATTTAAGGAATCTCTTTATCAATGGTTCCAGGCCTTTCCAGGCTTCTATTTTCAATCGATACTGTGGCACCCTGGGCGGGGTAATTCCCGGCTTTAAATCAATGCTTACAGGGGTGGCCAGTTTGGCTCTTCCTGGCTTCTCTCCTGCCCATACCCATGGTACTACTGCGTCTTCTACTTCTGGGGGAATTCTCCCTTCCTCCTCCTCCTGCAATAGGAGACACACCTGAGCTTTCCAGGCTTCCTCAGTTGGTATTTTCATGGTAATTTTCCCCTCTGAAAAGGTCAATTGGGCCTGCAATTTGCACAGCAGATCCCTCCCTAACAAAGGTATGGGGCACTCAGGCATATACAGGAACTGATGAGACACTTTCTTTCCTCCCAATTTGCATTCCATGGGTGGCACAAAAGGACGATACGTCCACTGGCCTGTGGCTCCGATTATGGGGATCTTGGTTTTTGATAAGGATCCTTTAAAATTGGTTACAACTGAATGCGTGGCTCCACTATCTACTAGAAAGTCAATAAGTTCTCCCCCTACTTGCATTTTAACCAGGGGCTCGTCGGGGGAGACAGAGATTACTTCAGTGTTAGCCCCCGGTCCCCGTCACTCCTGGTCAGAACCATCCAACATCAACAATCTTTCTTCCTCCTCTCGTCTCTTCTTCTCCCTCTTGGGGCACTCATTTTTCCAATGCCCTTCCTGCTTGCAAATAGCACACTGATTAGGTCCCAACCTGGGACCCTGGCCATAGCCTCCCGGAGCATAGCCCACACCTCCTCTATGCCCTCTACTTCCCCTGCCTCGTCCCCAACTCCTCTGATCTACCATTGCCACTGCCAACAACAATGCTTGTAATGATGCCTGTGCCTTTATTCTCTTATCTTCCCTTTTCTCCTTAACCTGATCTCTGTTGGAGTATACTTTATAAGCAATCTCAATCATTTGGCTGAAGCTCATTCCAGCTGCTCCTTCAGTCTTCTGTAGTTTTCTTCTAATATCTGGGGCTGACTGTCCTATAAACTGTGTGTTAAACATCTTGGCATTTTCTGGCAGCTCCGGATCTAAATCCGTCCACTGTCTGGCTGCCTCACATAACCTCCCATAAAAACTGGATGGATCCTCCTTCGGACCCTGCCGCACTTCATACAATTTAGACAAATTTTTCTGCTTGGGGATAGCCTCCCGGAGAGCAGCCAGCACAAACTCCTGATACAGTTCTAACTCCTTCCGGCCCCCTCGGGTGTTGGGATCCCAGTCTTGATTTTTCTTAGGGCAAAGTTCATCTACATCACCGGCTGGGTGACGCTGCTGTGCTATCGTGCGTGCTTTCTCTATGACCAACCTCTTTTCTTCTGGAGTCAGAAGAGCGGCCAGTAAGGCCTGAATATCTATCCAGTTTGGTTGGTGGGTAAGGAAAATAGTAGAGAACAACTGGGCCATTGCCTCCGGATTCTGGCGATATTGGCCCACAGACTGTTTCCAATTTATCAAATCTGCCATGCTGAATGGCACATGGACAAAAACTGGTTCACCCTCAGGACCCACCGCTTGTCATAAAGGGGCCTGAACTACTGGTTGGGCCCCTGATCATAAGCGACTCACCACAGGGCTAAACGCCCCATCTCCTACAGTCCCCTCTACCACCAGATTGCTACCATCCGCATCCGCCGGACTCGGGGACGGCAACCCAAGGCTGTCAGGGGAGGTGAGGGACGACGGACTGGACAAACCAGCCGGGAATCCCTGACAAGCCATTACAGGTGCAGTGGAAGTCCCCTGTGGTGACGCATGGCTCACAGGATGAGACGGGGGAGCCGTGGGAGCAATTAGCAACTGCACATCTTCCTCCTCTGGCTCCTTTGGACATACTGTGATGACCCCCCGTAAAGCCATTACCCCACTTCCCCTAAATATCCCACACGACTTCTGTGTAACCTCATCCCTATATAAAGTCATATATGCCTCTACATAAAGCATCTCATCCCACTTCCCTTGGCACCTACAAAACAACTGTAACTGCAAGATTGTGTTATAATCCAAAGACCCATTCTCCGGCCAGGCTGCACCATCCGCAAGTTGGTACTGTGGCCAACGTGTATTGCAATACTGAATCATCTGTTGTTTTGTCATAGGGTCACTTCCAAACTTTGGCCAATTTTTCAAAATGCATCCTAAGGGACTGCAGGGTGGAATCTTAGACTGGTTACTTCCCATTATCCAACTACCGGACGGCGACCGCCGCTCAACCTCAGAACCAAACTGATTAAAGGGAGTTCATGGGACTGCCACCCGATCTCACTCGCCTAGGGTATCTACACGGTCGGAACTTTCAAAGCCGTCTCTTCCCCAACCTGCCCAAAATATGGAAAGAAGTACTCACCAGTCTGTTGAAACCTCCCTCGCCCCACCTGATTAAGTTGGTCCTTTGAGCGTTGCGCCGTTGTGCCCCTCCCTGACTCCGTCAGGCAACCAGGAGACGGTCAGACCTCCGACGAATAAGGTCGGTGGCGCCTGGCCCTTGCGCCGTCCACAGTTGTTGCCGGAGCCGAAAAGGTGGACCGGGCAAGGCAGTCAGCTAGAGTCTCATCTGGGTCGCCAGAAATTTTTGTCCCCAAACAACAGTGAGTTCGTGCCCGGTGCGCTTGTGCCAATAAACACACAGGGTTGAAGGATCCAACTTAATCTTTATTTCTGCGCAGAAAGTGGTGCTTGGCAATCGTTCGCAAAGCAAGCACACCCACCTCAGTGGGCGTCTGCCTTATATAGCTACGTAACAGGTTAAACTTGCTGATGTGATGAAATGTATAGCAAGCCCAGCAAGTAACCCCCCTTCCAGCTCCCCCCCAAGTAACCCCCCTTCCAGCTCCGGACTCTGTTGATACAGCTTTCCTTCTAGCAAGGCCAGCAATTAAGCAACTAAGCAACAAGCGATCTCCCCCAGCCTAAACAACCTACTCTATGCCCTTGGTTAGATAAAATACTTTTTCAAAACATACAAAGCTGTTCCCGAAGTAGAAAATGCATAGTGAAAGTTCAGGGGTACCCATCAATACTGGTGAACAAGTTAAGAGGCTGTGACTTGGATGACTACACAGTCCAGTGGGTGGCGAATTGGCTGGAGGGTCGCACCCAGAGAGTCGTGGTGGATGGGTCGGCTTCGACCTGGAAGGGTGTGTGGGCAGTGGGGTCCCGCAGGGCTTGGTCCTTGGACCGATACTCTTTAACGTCTTCATCAGCAACTTGGACGAGGGAGTGAAATGTACTCTGTCCAAGTTTGCAGATGACACAAAGCTATGGGGAGAAGTGGACATGCCGGAGGGCAGGGAACAGCTGCAGGCAGACCTGGACAGGTTAGACAAGTGGGCAGAAAACAACAGAATGCAGTTCAACAAGGAGAAATGCAAAGTGCTGCACCTAGGGAGGAAAAATGTCCAGCACACCTACAGCCTAGGGAATGACCTGCTGGGTGGCACGGAAGTGGAAAGGGACCTTGGAGTCCTAGTGGACTCCAAGATGAACATGAGTTGGCAGTGTGACAAAGCCATCAGAAAAGCCTATGGCACTTTATCATGCATCAGCAGATGCATGACGAATAGGTCCAAGGAGGTGATACTTCCCCTCTATCGGGCGCTGGTCAGACCGCAGTTGGAGTACTGCATGCAATTCTGGGCGCCGCAATTCAAGAGGGATGCGGATAACCTGGAGAGGGTCCAGAGAAGGGCCACGCGTATGGTTAAGGGCCTGCAGACCAAGCCCTACGAGGAGAGGCTAGAGAAACTGGACCTTTTCAGCCTCCGCAAGAGAAAGTTGAGAGGTGACCTTGTGGCTGCCTATAAGTTCATCACAGGGGCACAGAAGGGAATTGGTGAGTATTTATTCACCAAGGCGCCCCCTGGGGTTACAAGAAATAATGGCCACAAGCTAGCAGAGAGCAGATTTAGATTGGACATTAGGAAGAACTTCTTCACAGTTCGAGTGGCCAAGGTCTGGAATGGGCTCCCAAGGGAGGTGGTGCTCTCCCCTACCCTGGGGGTCTTCAAGAGGAGGTTAGATAACCATCTAGCTGGGGTCATCTAGACCCAGCACTCTTTCCTGCCTATGCAGGGGGTCGGACTCGATGATCTATTGAGGTCCGTTCCGGCCCTAACATCTATGAATCTATGAATCAGAGAAAACTAGGATCCCTGCTCATGACTCCCAGCAGTTTTGGTGGTCTAGGCTCATCTCTTTCTGTGGTGTGGCTGCAAGGGCTTCCTTCCTTGCTAGGATGGTCGACCCGTCCAGTAGCTGCTTGCTGCAGGAAGGTCCGAGGTGCCTCGTGCAGCCAGTGGGCCTGTCTGCCCTCCCTCAGCCCCATGCACTGCCTTGTGTACTGAAGGGGCACCTGTCTTGTGCAGGGTTGAGGACCCACACTGCCTCATACAGCCACAGCATCCCTTCAGCTCTACTCAGTTCTCTCAACCCCCCATGCACCACCCTGTGCACCAAAGGGGCACCTGCCTTGTGCAGCAATAGGAACATGCACTGTCTTGTGCTGCCATAGCATCCCGTCATCTGCGCTGGGCCCTCTCAGCCCTGTGCACCACCCTGTGCACTGAGGGGGTGCCTGCCTTGTGCAGGGATGGGGACCCATGCTGTCTCATGCAGCCACGGTGTTCTGTCAGCAATATTCAGCTCTCTCAGCACCATGCATCACCCTATGCACCAAAGAGGGAGCCTGCCTCATGCAGGGTTGGGAACCCATGCTTCCTCATGCAGCCATGATGTCCTGGCAGCTCTACTCAACTCTCTCAGCACCTCATGCACCACCCTTTGCACTGAAGGGGTCAAATGCCTCATGCAGGGTTGGGGACCTGTGTTGCCTAGTGCAGCCACCGAGGTCCCATTTGCTCTCCAGATCTTCCATTCACCAACCCATGCACTGACACTGCAGTTCCCTCCATGGCAGGGCTGGGACACAGCCACTTGCTGTTTACTGCTCAGTGAAGGTTTCTTCAGGGCACTTCTGCTCCTACCCACTCGTCACATCTACCAGCTCTTCTGCAGCCCTGTCTTTGTTTTCCCTTGTCAAAACCACTTGTATGCTGGGCACATGGGCTTTTATCCCTTCTGGAGATTCCACCTCCAGATTGGAAATGGACCAATGGGAAATCCTGAGGGGTTAGTTCCCCCTCAGGTCCTCTTCTTCACCTCACCCCTAGGTCAGGTCTGGGTCCTTCCGCCTTCTCCTAACTGGTGGGGAAGGCAAATGCCCCCACCAATCACCCTGAGCCATCTGGCTCAAGCCATCAAGCTGGGCTGCCACTGGCCAGCCTGCCACACATGTTATCCACAAAACCTTGATACCACAAGTTTCATATCATTTTATATTATATGAAGAATAATATTAATAAACATTGGCTACTTTCCCCAGACAAAACTGAACAGATCACATGATTTCTCTTGGGTAACTGTTAATATCAAGACATCAAGGATAAATTAGTTTCTGAAAAGTACCACAAAGCACTTTTGAAAACAATTAAGCTCTTGTCTGAAAATAATGCAGGTCCAACATTCTATGAAGTGCTCCTAAAGAAAAGCATGCATAATGGGATTCTCCTAAAAATCACTCTGTACTGGCTGAACTTTTTCCACTATGATGACTGTCTTTGAAAGGGCCACACAGTGATATTTTTTTCAGCCAAACACTGTACAATTAAATATTTAATTAAAAAAAGAAAGAAAGAAATGGGAGGTGAAGAGAAAGTGTACTTACCAATCAAATGGACTATATAATATGGAATTTATGTATATACATTTTCTAGATAACACCTTTTTTAGATAACACTGTATAGTTCTAACTCATCATTGTTTGCAATAGCATATTAATAGTACATAAATCAAATATGCCAATTCTCTCTCGTCTCATCATGTTTTATCGTACTTCTTCCTGCTTGAGAAACTCTTTCTACTTAGTTAAATGGTTATTTTGCTATTTAAATAAAGCAGCACTTTGGATGAGAAAACATTTTAATGGAAGCAAAGTATCTTTTCTGCTATATAAGATTCAAAACATTATACCACTTTTCCCTGCCTGAATTCATCTTTGTCCTCCTACATGTATAGAAGAACTGGCATGAGACAGTGGTCTAATTTATGCCCACTTCCAACACACTTTTCATGATAAACATCCTCTTCTGAGCTGCTTAAGCATTCACAAAACCAAGGCATGGAACAAGTCCTAAAACCTCTTTTTCTCCTGTTTATACAATCACATAGCATTTGAGTGTCACCTACAAATGTGTATGCCTCTCTGAACCAGTTAGTTTGTGAGATGCCAACATGCGCAGCCTTCTGCCCAAATTCAGACTGACATAACTAGCCACTTCTCTCTCCTTTTCTGCAATAGCCTATGCTCTGTCTTATCAGTCAACTTCAATAGCGATATCCCTTCCCCTTGAACCATTGTCCCTAGCCCTTCCCACAATGCAAAAGCAGCTGTGCCTTCCATTTAGAGGCAGACATGAGGAAGAAGTTGCTTGATTGAACCAAGTCCAGGGTCCAGAACTGGGGTTAGTTGGGGTCCAAGAATAAGTTCTGTAACATTTTGGGTCTTGCAACATGTCTATTCACTACTATGTAAATTGTACAATGTAAATTAAAGCATGAATAAAATAAGGGAATGCTAAAGATTTTAATGGATTAACAAAGAAATTTAGCTTATCTGTTCTACACTAGATTTTGTACAAATTCAGCCTGCAGGAGCCGAAAGGTTTCCAGAAGTGCAGAAATGGGAGGGGTAAGTTTTAAATATTGGGCCTTGTGCCTTTTTAAAGGTATTTTTTACTAGTGTTCTGGGAGTAGCTGCTTTGGCTGGCAATGTTCTCTCTGTAGCTCCCTCCAACAACTTCCAGCTCAGTCCTGAGGACCTGGGTTTATAATGAGACTGCTCAGACACATCCTCCAATCCAGGGGCCCTTCCACGGTCATGTGACCACCTCATTATTCTGCACTATACCTGCCAGCTGTTCTATGGCCTGTTTAAGCCTCTTAAGTGCCTGGGCACACTCCTGTTAAAGGCAGCTGGGAAAGAATTTGTTTTCATCTGCTTAGCTAGCTTCCTCACTGATTTCTTTGGGCCGCAAGAACAATCCCTAGGTAGAATGGGCATGTTATATTGTTTGTTTAATTAAAACAATTTTAATCAGAAATTAATTAAACTAGCATTGATACTTGATTTTCTTATTCTGCCATTGTTGGAGAAAAAATTGAGAGTTCCTTAATCATGGCAAGGACAGTACAGTCAAAATAACTTTGTCTAGTTAGGAGTACAGGAGCAGTCCATGTCAAGCAAATCTGAATTTCTTCTTTAACAGTTTAACTGTGGGAAGGAACCTAAATCTACATGCAATCCAAGTGCAATTAATGGGATGCAGGGAATCATACAAGAGTCCTCTGCTTGCTGTTGCTACTCTACATGCTGCAGCACAATCTTTGGAACTTACTAAAGGTGACAGCATTACTGCAGTCATCTATGCAGTGGCTCTGGGCATCTTGCCAGCAGTAATCATTTGAGCAGTGGTGCTTGAAAGTGTTACAGCGCTCAGCTGTCTCTAGCAGATCTTAAAAGGCCACATCTGCTTTCTGTATTACGGCAAGAGAGCAGACGAGAAACATATCTGTTCTTGTTTCTTCTTTGATTCTACCATACAGATTTGATGGAACATTTGGTCTCAATGTTGGGCTCTCTCTAGATTCTTGAAATCTTTCTGTGAAGAGAGATTATTTTCACTATCTTATCTAGTTGGTCACTCCTGAAAAGTATTGCAGAACAGGCCGCCATTCCTTTTTGGTTCTTTTTTTATTTTTTTTTTAGTATGACTTAACCTCACTTTAATCTCTCTTCTTCTCTTTCCACGCAAATCCTACATACTTACTTCAAATCTTGTATACATTGGACAGAGGTTCTCCTTTCCAGAGGTGTAATCCAGTGTACTTATATGTCTGGAAGTAAAAGAATTTGTAGGCTTCTTTCCCCAATCCTATTTAGCAACACAGGGTGCATCCACATGTTGCCATACAGCAATGTTGCTATGGTGCTGTGCTTTAGTACTTCCTTTTGTAATAAATATACATAGAATCATAGAAAATTAGGGTAGGAAGGGACCTCAGGAGGCCATCTAGTCCAACCCAGGACTATCCCCAACTATATCATTCTGGCCAGGCATGTTAAGTCTGTTGTTGTTTGGTGAAGTTGCTCAGTATATTATCTTAATTTACCAAGGCAGGCACAATGACTCAGGATAGTTCCTGGTACTTTTGTTTTCTCACCCAAACCAAAGTAACAGTCAAACAGCAAATAGTTTTTGAGTGTTTGAATAGAGTGAGAAAGATGTAGTGGCTTAAGGCCCTAAAAAAAAAAGAGCTAGAATTTCTGGGGTCCATTGTTTTTGTTCAGTGACTTTTATATTAGATGTGGTCAAATCACAAACACTGTGCCAAGACAGCACTGTATAATCATTCCACAATTGAAATCCAGGTCTCCACTGAAATCTAAAGTAAGGCTCCCATTATCTTAGGCATGCCAAGTTTTTCACCTGAAGTTATATCTTAATACATTTAATTTCACACATGACCACCAATATCAGAGCTTCTATTGCCAAATTAGGCTTGTGTTTCTTAATCCTGGTAAAGTCATGCCCTTCCAAGTTCATATTTTCCTTTCTCAGAGCTTCCAGTTAACACTTACCTCAAACCTTCATGCTGTCTCTCACTAAAACTCTTCATTTCTCTTTGAGCAGGAGATTTTTGAGTCCTCCTTAGCCCCAATGCCTGAGTCAACCATTTTCCCTTGTGTAAATGTTCAGAGCTGTCCTTCTTGGAGTTGTATTCTAATGCTGGAAGACTTCACCAGCATATAGCTGCACCACAAGTCTCTCTAAGGTCCTTTGGACTGAGCTGAGCTCTGTCTCAGACGGCCAGAGCCGACTCGAGGTGATCTAACAATTACTTGTTCATTGGGCGGGCTGGTGAATAGAGAGGCCGACAAAGCTTTATGGTTGTAAAACTTTACTTACGCCGCTTGTGGTTGCAACGAAAACGGTCTGGTCGTCTGAACAACTATGTTAGTTGTTCCAGCTGATAAGGCTCAGGCTAGCTCATCCGTCCACAAATCAAGTCAGCGGGGAAAAGGATACGTCTGGGATTGCGCTTGGCGACGGGGAGAAGAATCGATAGGTGATCAGTCTATCGATCAGCTCAGCCACAAGTCAGATCTGTTTTAGAAGCACTCTGCAACGTGCTCAAAGTTCTCCGACTTGGGCGGAAGTCGCACAAAATTTTAAATGGCCAGCAAGCCAATTGCTAGCCGCCACGCAGGAATAATTTAGAACTGGCCAATAGCGGGACACAAATTTGCATTCAAATGGCGGGAACTCTCTTGCACTGGGGTTTTTCTGCTGCAACAGAAAACCTTTACTGTGCAAGAGGCTCTCATGTGGCGGGAAAATTCCATCGTGCCGAGGCACCAAAATCACTGGGTTGAGACAAGATAATTCATTTATCATTCTCAGATGGTACTCATGCAGCTCTCATTGGGCACAGTCATTCTTCTGTGAACTATCTGTTCTTAAAGGGAAGGAATCATACAAGGTTAGGTGACCTAGGGATGGTTGTACTTTTATAGTAATAGTCTGCCCTGTGTCACTGCCCAGTTTGAGCCCAAAGAAGTTTACATAGTTTCAGAACGGTAATCAAAGTCACTCAGATTTTGCACAGGGGAAAGTAATTTGGGAGCAAAGCAGTCTACAACATTGTCTGTTTCCCTAGACGATCTGATTAGCCTGCTCTTCAAATGTGTTGCTATGTAGACTACAGGAAAGAGAGAGAGAATTTGTTTCAAATTCCTTCACACATCATGCCTGATTAGGTACAGTGTGTCACAGCTGTAAAGTAGTGCTATCTAAGTACTGTTCATTTGTAGTTGATATCACCACTGAGTTTAACATGGCAGAAAATGTCTCGGTGGTTGCAAGTAAACTGTTAGACCCCGACTCCATGAGGCGCCCAATGATTAGGAGACGATGATCAATTGCTCATGGGTCCTGTTATTCATTAGACAGAACAGGCAGGGAGCAAACGCTACTTGCACACATGGCTCGCAACAGCTTTATTAGAAATGGAGACAGTTTTGGGTGAGCTCCCTCACAGACACTCAGCCCATGAAACCATGGGAGCAGCCGTGAACAATACTTTTTTCCACATTTATACACTTTGGTTTATGCTCATTAACGTTCACTCCACCTTCATCCCTCCTTCTGCTCCACCCATTTCTCCTCCTATCACAAGCTCCGCCTCTGTTTACCGTTTGTTTCATTAACATGGAATTGCCTAATTGCCTATGCATTTTCCTCATTTACATGTTTTTTTGCTATGAGAGCATGTCTAAGACCTTGACTTCTCTTCTTTGGTCAATGGGTGGACTTTGACCAAAACCTGGAAGCTTCTGGAGACTGCTTCATCAATCACCATTCACCTTTTCGCATATGTTCATCTCAGATTCTGTTACCAATTATGTGTTGTTTTTCACATTCCAGTCTGTTTTTTAGACTCAGATTGTACCATTTTCCACATTTCTGAAGCTTCACCTCATTCACAACACATAGACTCACTTGAAAATGGTTGATAGTTAAGATGGTGACTTAGCATAAGCAAATGGTTGGCTTAGATATCATTTTGCCTTGTGGCTAGCAGCTCTGCTAAGCCACAGGTCATGCATTGTTTCAGCTGCAAATCCAGTGCTCCCCAAGATCCAAATATTGTCACCCTAAAATAAACTAGCACTTTTTATTTAAGTAATATAGCTAGGATATTTAAACATGGCTTAGAATATAAAAGGACTGAAGGATCTTGTGATCCTTCTTATTTCAGGAGTTAGGGAGTTGTGCCAACATGACAATTATATTAGTCTGATTCACAAGCAGCCCTCCAAACCTCAGTGGTTTGTTTAATTGCAACAACTTGAGAGTCAATCATTATGCATCATTTAAGTACTCAATTCTAATGAGATTATTTACTGTATTATACTTACTGTCCTGCCAACCCTAATCATTCAAAACCCATGAGTCAGGCAACCAAAATAAGATTTATTTAAATAATAAATTCAATTTAAAAAAAAAAATGTACCTTATATTTTCAGAGCCTTTATTGTGTTTTGGTTCCAATATCTGAGGACAATACATCTTTTTAATGCAAAATTAGATGCAATTTTTTGATTTCAACTGAAGATGCTTTAAAACACCCACAAATGAGCAAACACTCATGATGAAATAATAAGAGTTAGCAACACTGTGTTTATCTACTTCAATCAACCTCTCTCTTTTCTTAACAATGGTATCTACTTCTCTGACTTTCTATCTTTTCTAACTAGGAATTTGTGTTCACCAAGAAAGCATAAACACAATTAATTGAACCAGCATTGTAAGGCATATTGTTATAAAAATGTAATTTGTGGATTTACACTGATTTTACTGTTGGTGAAATATGGACAAACAACATAATTTCTACCAAAATTTATTCTCAGCAAAGTCTCATTTCTTTTTGTCATCTATCTCTGGCTCCCCACAAATGTGAGAAAACTTCAGCCATTCCTATTGCTATTTAGAATCTGGGGAAGCTGTCAGAGTTAAGTAAGATTGATCATTAAAACCTGGTTTAGATTAGAGACTAAGTCTGAAGAATTATTGTAGTTTAAAAATTAAGTGTCATGCATTTCATTCAGGTGTGCAAAGAAAATAAATAATTTTATCTAGTCATAAATACTGGATACATTCTACTGTTCCTGATGCTCCTCATTTTCCTCTCCTATTGAGCCATCTTGTGGTTAATAATTGTAATGTACTCTTGGGAAGATTTTTTCATAAAGATGAAAGGCAACATCTCTACCGAAAATATGAAAGGTTTATACTAATAATAGTTATTCTAATATTTTCTTACTACACTTGTTCTTTGTCACTCTTATTATAATAAGAAACCTGAGTTCAGCACTTCATAAATTTAGCAAGGAGCTAGAGGCTCCTGTTACCTTGGCTAAATACAGATAGTCAAAAAGCCCAAGGAAGAATCAATTCAATCTAGACAGCTTCCTCTAAGCTCCATAGGTTGAATTGATAACCAATTGAACTGGTGTTCAGTTTTCAATTGGGAAAGGCAGGGAGAGGCCTGCGCTGACTCAGGCAAATAGGCGGGGGGTGCTAGAGCGTGTCTGCCAGCCTGCTGGCCATTGCCAGGCCAGCCAAGTGTCCCCAACTCCCTGCTGTCCCTCCACAGGTAGTTTTTAAATTTCATTTCAAGATACTAAAAACATAGGCTGAGGAATGGTGTGGGCTACCTGGGCCATGGCCCGACCAACTTTTAGCGCGTTTATTTATCTAGTCCACAAATGTGCAACTGTCATTCCAGTTAAAACTATATGGCTATTTTTTTTTACTGCATAGCTAGCTAAATTAATATGCTAAAAGTTGGTTGGGCCATGGCCTGGGTGGCCCACCCTGTTCTGCGGCCTATGACTAAAAGCATAGTTGGTTGGCTCATGACTCATTTCCCAGAGATGAACAACAAAGTAGTTACGTAACGTTCTGATATAATTAAGTAATGACTTATCAAAAAAAAAGCCGAAACCCCCCAAAAACCATGGTACATTCTATATGCACATGAATGATCATTTCCATTCTACTAAGTTTTGAAAAGTACCAGATGGATTTTCTGCTTAATAATAATGAAAAAGTCAACAGCTCCATTTTTCAATGTGGAAAAATAAGAAATAACTAATCATCTAATATGAATGCCATTATGTGATACATAATGAATGAGTTCTCTTTCCTTAATGAACAACACATGTAAAAAATAAATAATGTGTTCATTTCATATTAAAGGAAAAATTAGAAGTAATAATTGCTATAATTTTTCTTTTTATAATGTTTCACAAAGGATTCTCTGGAGAAGAAGTGGAAGCTAAAAAAAATTCACCGACACTATGAAGACCATGCTATTCTTACCTGTTAAGCAATTTTGTATCTGTACTAACTAAGGCTGATATTTTAGTGTTGGGGACTGTGCCTTTGGGATGCTTATTTTCCCAGACAACTGTTGTTTTTAACTGGACACAGAATGGAGATGATCTCTTGGAATCATCTTAAGCACTGAAGGATGAGTGAACAGTGCATGGTACCAAGGACAAAAAGGAACTAAGGAAACATTTTGAGTGGAAGGAAAGAGCAGTAAGAAGATTTGAAGCTCTGGAAATTTGCTGGCGAAGATTTGAAAACCAGAATTTGCTAGTGGTGGGGATTTCTGACTGTAGCTTACACTGAAGGATTGCATGTGTTTAATAGTTTTACATTAATTCAGGCTGAGGAAGTTCATGATAAAACTAGTGAATAAATTGGAAGAGTATTCAGTATGAATGAAATGTTTTTGTTTTTTTTTAAACAGGGAATAGCAGAAAGAAATACAGAAGATCTTTGACTGATGTAAGGCTGAAGATCCAATCTTGTGGTTTTGGAGTCCCAACAGGATCCCATTGAATATTGGACAAAACATCCTGAGACACACAAATGTATGGCCAAGGATTAACTCTTGACAAAACAATTAGAATTTCTTAACTGGTGTTTCCTAGTCCAAGATTAAAGCAATGGGGCCTGAGTAGTGCTCTGACTTTAGAGACATTACTGAAAAGCCAAATTGCTGAAAGGAAGCTCAGAACCCTGGAGGAAGGTGCAGCAAAAGTTGTAGTCTAGCACAAACAGCACATGGACATACTGTAACTATCAAGATAATATCCAGTATATCAGAAAAGATATAGGAAACACATTACACACATATAGTGGCTTACATTATTTTTATCAGTAGACTACTGTCAACACTCATTTTCTTGTAAACCACTGTGCACCCTTATCAGGTCTTAGTTGAAAAGATAAAATGAAAAATCTTGCAGACTCTTACCATGAGGTATGATGATGGTAAGACAAAACTAAGTTATCCATGGTTGCCACCAAAAATGGGTATTGGCACAGTCTCCTTAAAAACATATATCAAAACTACTCCTTTATACACTGTGCCCTTCACTCCAAAGCCACAGCCTCCCAGCCCTGCCAGTGCCCCTCACTCCCAAGCCACAGCCCCCTGGCCCTGCCAGTGCCCCTCATTCCTGACCCACAGCCCCTCATCCCCCCACCCCTGCTGGTGCCCCTCACAAAAAACCCACAGCCCCCTGCCCCCACAGCCCTACCAGAGGGGGTCCCAGCTGCCAGGGCTACGGGCATAGGGACCAGGGCCCACAGCCTCCTGCTCCCCACTCCCCCCAGCAACACCTGAGCCCTATCTACTGCCCATGGCAGGTGGTGGCTGCTGCAGCTGGAGTGGAGCACAAAGCTGAGCTCCCCCTCTCCCATGGGCAGCACGACTAGAGTGGAGACCATTGGGGGATGGATGCAGGCTGGATGCTGAAGGCTCAGGGCTCCCTGCCCTATCATCCTCCCCCAGGGTCTCTGAAACCCAGAGGGTGACCTGGCCTGGCAGGGCAAAGCAGGGCAGAGAAGCTCAGTATCACAACCAGGACCCCTGTGCCATCATAGGGAGGAGCTCCCTGGCCACCCAGGGAGCACAACTCCATCCTGCCACCCCCACTGCTGCCGGGCAGGCAGAGGGTGCCTCGCCATGACGGTGTGGGGCTCCCAGCAGTGGCATCAGGTCTCCCCACCCCCTCTTCCCTGCAGCAACTGGGTCCTGCCCACTGGTCTGCAGAAGCCCCTGGTGAAAGGAAAGCAGGACAGGGAGCCCTGAGCTTGAAGCAGCCAGCCTGCATCCACCCCCACCCTGCACATAAATTTGGGGGGCATATAATCCTCAACCCCCCCTTGGGAGTGTCCCCAGTGGTGGGGAGCTAGGCTCCCTGCTACCCCCCAGGTGAGCTGCCTATGGCTTTGTCCCACTCCCCAACTGGGCCCTGTGGCCACATATTCCCTTGGACCCTAAGCCCCATGCACCAGCCTGGCTGGACAGCGCTCCCAGCCCTGCCCAACTCCCTCCATTCTTCCCTTCCTTCCTCACCATATGGGTCCTCAATTCCCCCCTCCCCCACGACTTACCTGCATGGAGCTGCAAGAGCTGTTTTCCATGTTGCCTGGCTGCCATGTGCATACATATGCAAACACTTTCACAATGCACCCCCTGCCTAATCGTCCTTCTCCTGCTCCCCCCCAGCCCCTTGCAGGCTGCAGTGCCAGCCTGCAAGGGGAAACCTGCCATTTCCGTGTTTTTCTTTTTAAAAAGAGAAAATCCATGTTTTTCTATGGTGAACAGAAAACCAAGATCCCTGATGATTACTCATAAGGTGTTACAAATAGCTGTGTTAAGCAGGATTCCTGGAAGTCATTTAGGTATAAGGGCCAAAAACATTTGGTACTCATCTCAGATAATGCATATACTGTGGACACTGAGTCTATCATTTTCCCAGCAGGATCTCAGATAAGTAACCACATCCAGCTGAGAAAAGGGAACTCTAGAACAAGGAACAAGCCAAAGCTAGTACACTTTCTGCCTACCTTGAATACCAGCTCTGGTATTTCACAAGACACCTGGAGATTCAAGAGACAGTATAAAGCATCTTTACAGACTAATTGATCCTTGTTAGTAATTGTAGTCATTAGATTGCATACAAAAATCTGTAACTGTGTGTTAGTTATTCAGTTTTCATAAATTGTAGCTTAGGAGAGAAAATGTAATTCTGGCAGGGTACCTATCCAGGGGTGGCCATAAAGCCCCTGGAGTCCCTGCAGCCCTCACATTGTGGGTAATCACCCTTCAGTCACCCACCATGCCTTGATTTTCTTCCCCCTTTTATGAGAGGGGCTGCTCCTGGGCTTCCCAAATAGCTTTTCTCAAATGACCACCAGGTTCCCATGGTCACAGCCTTATGGGCTAATTGCATGGCTCCATTCCTCCCTTAAACTATGCCCGAGGCCTTGCTGATCCTTATTGGTGTTCTTTTTCACTTGGCCCCTCCTTCGGGGTTCCTGGATGCTCTCTGGCCCCACACTTTCAGCCCCCCCAATAGGCTACAGGACCCTCACTGGTCCCACTATCTCAGCCCTTCAATCTGGGCTCCAGCCCCATCCCTGGGTCCCTACAAACCTCCTCCTCCCCTTGGTCCCTTTCCAAACCTCCAGACATCTTTAGGTGTTACCCTTCATGTTGACCTTCCACACCTAGCTCTCCTGCTGAGGTGGTGCTCTCTCCGGAGGCGCCAAGATGTTACTGCCAGGTTCTCCTAAGGCCTAGGCTTATAACTGCTCCTGAGTCAGGTAACTCCCTTTATCAGCCTTAGTCTCACTTACTGGCTCCCTGGGTCAGCTGACTCCCAATTAGCCCTGGCTCACACCTGCCGGTGGCTTCACAGGCTGTCTGACCTCTTAAAGTGGAATCAGATACAGAAGAAAGCAGAGCTCTTTCAAGCATCTTTTCCATTGAATGGCTACTAAAGGACATAGATACAGTAGATTTACAGTTTCAAAATTTGGAAAAAAGCCCTAATACAGAAATTGCAGTGAGAGTTCAGTGTGCTAACTCCCTGGGGCATACACTTATAAAAGCAAATCTGAGCATCATGACTTTTTTATTGTAAAATAATGTGCTGAACTCTATAATCATGATCTTTCAGATTGGAAGGGATCTCTTGGGTCATTTAATCTTGTTGCCTGTAACCACATCATATCTCTTTTACAATCTGATCAAACTCCATTGTAAAAGTAGTCTGGTTTTGATCATCTGATATACCCTTAAAAGGGATAATACCTCTAGATGCTGATTGGAGTTGAGGGAGGAAGGCTCCATCCTACTTTAATGTCTATTTTATTAGACAATAGTGTAGAAAAAATCATGGGCAGTTAAAAAATGTTATGCAATATTAAATGTCTGTGGTACTTTCATTCTGATACATTCTCAAACACTTCAGCATACTACTCTATTTCTGCACAGACTAATTTTTCTCCCTCTCCCAGTAGCATTCAGTCAGTTCTCTGGTGGATATGGACAGTTGTTCCATAATTTATTGCAACACTGAGCAACAGTTGAGGATATAAGTGAAGTGGAATTCCAAATCTAATTGAATGTATGGTGAGCTTGGGTAGATGAAGACTGAAATCTGTCAAGGACCTCCGATTTATGACTTGCAAAATAAAATAATGGATGAGCATGCCATGCACAAATTAATTAACACAGGTCTTTAGTTTAACATTTCTGTTGCTTCACGGGGCTCCTAACATTATGATGAGGTCAGTGCTGATTTAAAGGGAACAGTGCCCTGTACTTTGATCCTTAGGAAAGTAGGGCTGGAAGGGACCTCAGAAAGTCAGCTATTCCCAGACCCCTGCTTAAGGCAGGCTCATCCTTTGAATATATACATTTATTCCAACACTGAGGTTTCCTTATAAGTTTATTATCCCAACATTAATAGTCCCTGTGCTGTTTCGGTTCTAACAGTTGTTCAGAGAACACTTTATAGTTATGGCTGTGAGCTATAAACTCATATTCATTGTACTGCCAGTATGTACCCCAAACAGCACTTACATTATTCCTAAGTGATTTATATTGCAGAAGGACTGTTATAGTAGCTACACAGTGCCAAGGAAGAGTTCTGTTCTACCAACACAAAGAATAGTAGAACATTGCTTTGTCTACTTGGAACTCTTCTCCCCAGAAAATGTGTCCCTTGAGATACCTGATTTCCAGATCAAAGGAGTTTGGATAGACATTGAGACTTTCTCAGGGTTTACTGAACTCAGAAAGTCTTTCTGTAGGTTTTGGATCAGGTTACCCATCACTGCATCTGATCATCTGGTCTTCCTATGTATTTTATAGACTCAGGCAAAATGCTTTTGTGCTTACTTTGCTCTTCTGAAATTAAATAATACTTGTACATTTTATGTTGTTACCAAAGCATGTAATAAACAAAACTTAAAAATAGTCAGTGAATGTAATAATGCATGTGTGGTTTTAACAGATGTGCTTTTTTTACAGCTGATATTAACAGAGAGTAATCAACTTTCTGCTGTATTTGGACAATACACAAATACCCCGGCATTATTTATACTAGTTTCTATTTTGTAATACAAAATGCTGTACCAAACAATGGCAAAAAACAAACACACAGGATCATATTAGAGGAAACTTCAAAGAAAATCAATAAAACCCTCAGGATAAATCTACCGCTCCAGATGACACTTGACAATGACTCTTGTGGCTGCTATAAAATGACTGGACAGCAATAAAACACACAGATGGTGCGTAACACATTTCCTTAACATTACTCAATAAAATAAATGAACAAAATCCTCACTTCATCAAAATTTACAGATCATTTTACTAATATTTTATTGTGGGTATAAAACTAATTCAGGACAAATTAAATTGACTTGAAAAATGAACATAAAAAAGTATGAAAGTTTCCAATCAATATTGCAATATCAAAGTAATGGTGACCAAAGAATTATAATTTTTCTATATGAATACTGTCAGTGG
Organism: Alligator mississippiensis; assembly: GCF_030867095.1. Classification (NCBI taxonomy): domain Eukaryota; kingdom Metazoa; phylum Chordata; order Crocodylia; family Alligatoridae; genus Alligator; species Alligator mississippiensis. The sequence goes on along the minus strand of NC_081824.1, from coordinate 122,259,917 downwards.
TTTGGCAGGAGATGTGTTTATTTTATTATTTAATATTCAGTTTCATTCAAGGCACAGTTATTTTTACTACTGCTAATAATTAGGATGTTAAAGGTGTTAAGAGCAATACAAAGAGAGTGTGTCTAATGTTAATGTATAGGTTAGAACTGGCTGCAGGGGGCAGTGTTGTGCCATACTCAAGTCAGAGGTGCTGAGGTCTTGCTGAGCTATTTTGATTGTGTACATGTGTATGTGTGTATGTGCTTGTCTGCAAGCACATGCTTGTATATGCTTCCACTTCATTTTTTAAAATTGTCTTCAATATTTATCAAAACTTTGAGAGATTATGCTTGTTTCTCCCTTACACTGAGTATACGGAGCCAGTTCTAAATACTTATGGGACATCAAGTTCAAATAAAACAAAATGAAATTTGTACTAAACCTTCACCCCAAACCTATATGACTCAATTTCTAAATTTGATTTAAAAACAAACATGCATAATCTCAAAATTTCCATCCTCCTGCTAGAACTACAAAAAGAAAGGCTGTTTAATTGCATTTCACAGCAAGAAACTTATAGCCCACTTTTGCAGATCCATAAGATTCAGATAAGGTTTTTTTGCTCCATGATGCTTATCTGGATGGAATCTTTTAAAAGTAAGTACTTGCTGCTATTTCAAAATAGTAGATATTCAGTTAGTGCTGTATTAGTTAATCCTGGCCAAGATTATCCAAAGAGATTAATTGTTTTGACTTCTAAAAGTCATATATTATGCAATTGTTCTGATATTTAACTATCTGGGATCTTCCCTAAGCATTACTGCTGAGCTAGGCTATAAAGTACATATTCAATAGTCTCATTGGTTTCAATTGAGAAATTTAAATGAGTAAATTCTCAGTAAGGTGAATAAAGACACTGGAACAATAGTGGGTGCTAAATGATTACTGATTTGTCTCAAACAAAGCCTGAAATCTAAAATGGACTAAACTCAAAATAAATGTATTGGACATGTAATATTCTGGCCTACAAATAATGTGTTTGTCAGTTTAATGGAAGGAAGAGTTTGAAAACCCTTACTAAATGTTTACTATTTACTCTGGGTAACAATTACTTGTTTTCTTCCCTTTTCAACTGGATTTTTGTGCACATAAAGTTTCTCTTATGTCACTAAAGAGATCAGAAGGCCACAATGTTTTGAACAATATGTCCTTGCAATTCTACTCTGAGGGATGTGAACTTTCTGAGGTTTCCTCTGAAAATACACAAAGGCTGTTCTGCTTACAATGTACAAACCTTATTCAAATCTTTTGAGTTTGCAAAACTGGGTCAGGAATCTCATGAGAACAGCCTGTCTTCTAAGATTTGCAGCACATCTTGCTTTTCTGGTTAGGCCACAATTAACATGAAAAAGCCTTTCTTGTAGGTTTTTTGCTGAAGTAGGAAGTAAAAATGCTCATGAAGATAAAAAGTTGTTGAAAAAAGTTACCAAAACTTTTTAAAATTATAAAGATCTGGTTTTGAGTTGAAGAGCTGGAGTGGACTGACTCAGGCCAACATGCAAAAAAACCAATCCTTTCCCCAACAATAAACACATTGGGATTCACTGGACAATCTCTCTCTGTCTCTGACCATCCTCTTCCTTTGGCTTCAAATGCAATGGTGAGGTAACCAAGCACAAATCAATACTGGATCTGGGCAAAAAATAAGAAAACATCTTCACATAAATACTGACATTTCAAAGCTATTTCTATTTGTCAAGGTGGATCCATTTTAAATTGCCTACTGACTTTTTAATTTGAACCATTTCTTTTTTTTTTTCCCTTTCATTTATGCAAAGCTTAGTTTTCAGTAGGGAAACAGACTTTTCAGTCAACGTTAAATTATAAACATATTTTCAGTTTAAAAAAAACCTTCAGGAAACATTGCAAAGATTGGAATATTTCAGCAATTTTGTTTTTGAAAAAATACATTTTTTACAGAAAAATGTCCTATGCAAAAGTTTCACTTATCTTTACTCAACAGGTTGCCATTTAGCAATAACCGCTCTGTATTGATACCTCTTATTTGATCTGTCTCAGGGTTACTATTTCAACTAAGCTCTTGATGTAAACAGGCCAGATAGTATTTTAATTGGCTCCTCACTGTACAGTAGGTAAGCCTCACAGATAATGCAGTGTCAAAAAATGTGGGTCATTATTAGTTCCTGCTACTCAGACAGGTACAGACAAGGACAGGTCTGCCTCTCCCAGGTGCTGTCCATTCTGAGTGTTAAGACCTTAGTGTTAAACAAGCTATGGGGACAAAGTAGTAAATTTATAGTGAAGGCTTTATCTAGACTGCCATTATAAACCTTATCTTCTATACAACTTTCCAGCATTATGACAATCCACATAATTTCATGCAACAAGGACTAAATCTACATATTGATTGATCACTGCAACATCTGACATGGCCTCTTGCCTAGTGGAATTTTTAGCCCTGACTTAGGAACCTATATCAGGGGGAATTAGATGCCTACAAATGGGACTCACAGAAGTTAGCATGTTGAGAGACAAGCCACCTAAATTAAGAAGTCAAAAGTGCCAAAGAATTGAATAGACCCAGAACACTACCCTTTAAAAAGGTAAGTAGGCATCTAACTTCACCCTGCAGAGAGGCAGCTGTCTCTGCTCAAGATTTTCATCCATGAACCTTCTTTTACAGTTAGGCAAGACCTTTTTCATAGGAAAAAAAAGGCAGAATAAGAGAGAGAAAGAGAGACCTCATTTTACTCAATAACTCTGGGCATCAATTACTCACTTAAGAGGTAAGATGCTTATTTTTAGTTCCCCTTTCTGCCTCTTATAAGTCAGAGACTTGGAGCAAGTATCCCACATCTCAGTAGAATGTCCTAAATACCAAACTATTGGGTGTTTTTGGACTATTGCTCCTGGTAAAGTTGTTCTACTTTACATTAAATAATAATAGAGCCAAGGAAAAATTGATTATACACACTGCTGGTTAGGGAACTATTCACTTTGGAAGTCAGAGAATGAAGTTCAAGTTCCTGCTACCCTTTCAGCACCTTTCCTCCAACCCTGTCTATCATCCAGCTAATAACCTCGTACACACTGTTTCACTAAGACTATATGCTCATACTAAAGCTCCCATAAGAAAGACTCAGAATTAGTCTAACAATGATTGTGATTTGAAGCATATGAATGTTCTGAATCTAATAATGTTTACCAATTACATCTTATTTTCATCTCACTATACATCTTACTAATGTTTCCCACTTTTATGGTTGGTTTGTTTTAAATGCGTCACCTTTAGCTACAGTGCCTTTGTCACTTCCCTTTGACTCCAGGGTCTAAACTTGTCATTAGAAGTATTTTGTTAAGTCAGCCTAAATCTATTTATTATTTTCTTCCCATTAATTTTCTTCTAACATCCCTCAAGATGAGTGGGCCATTCTCCCTTAAAGATTGGGACACTAAAATGGATAGTAATAGCTCAAAGACATCACCATCATTACTCAGTTTTTAAGATAAGGGCAGACCTTCCTGGTTATTAAGTCAGAGTAGAAGAATAGCAGCTGGAGAGTTTAAATTTAAAAAAATAAATCTGCTCAATTGCATTCCAATGAAGAAAGGAAAAATACAATGATAAATTCTATTATAAACCTTGTAATAACTTAAAACTGATTAGTGTTTGAAGGCTGATGGATTGCTACAAAGCATCATTATTACAAAGTAAATTGCAATTTTTGATTCCATATAACTCTTTCCTGATCTCTAATTTTTCCCTCTCTTGCAATATTCACAGCAGAAATAAAGAGATATCTGTCATTTATGAGAAATGAGTCTAGTTCTGACAATGACATTGTTAATCATGTCAACTTTTAATAGAAATAGTGAAATAATAATTTGAGGAGGGGGGAGTGATTCAGACATACAACTACAGGAGATCTCTCTCTGCTTAGAATCTGAAAGGCACTGGGTGAGGGTAATGGAGCTTATTGCAAGTATGAAGCTAAATACAAATATATTCAACAAGATGTGGAAAAATGACTAGACAAAGCAGAATATGATGATGAGCTGTTGATGAAGCTATTAATCTCTTTATTTATCTCTCTTACTAATTGACCTTTAAGAAGCATTTCTAAGGCTGCAGGTAGAAATAGAACTTGGAGTAAGGAGCAGATGCTGTATTTGGGTTGACCTACTGAAATGTAATGGCTTTAACAGACTAGTCACAGATTCACTCATGCATGACCTCAAGTTATTTTCTGTTAAACAATTAATAACTATTACATTAGAATAACATCATTTAAAATCTGATTTCTGAACTCAAGGCAATTCTGTTCCCAAGAATGTTCTCAGTTCAATTATATTGTTTTGACAAGGCCAGTGCAATTCAGCCTGGCACCTGAACTATTTCACTGGAATGCAATGGTACAAATAATATTTTTCCCATTTTTCCTCCTAATATTCAGAGAGGCAAAAATCTTCTACCACAGGTCTCTGTCTCACTGGGATGCATTTTTAAATTGGGTCAAATCCCAGCTTCTTCTCTGGGGGCAAGCAAGACTCCAAAATAGAAAACATTGTGTTTCTGCAGCACAGCAGGAAGAGATTCTACACAAGAGGACTTCACAACTCTCTGCATATTAGAGAGTAGTGTTCTGTGCTGTTAAATGTAGGAAGGAATTTGAGCTGACCATATAAGTGGTTGGAACTTGGGGAGTATGGATTCCATGCCCAGCATGAACAACAAAGCCAAATTACCAGGTAGGCTTTTGCTGCTTTAAGCACTCTAATGAAGTGCAACTATAAACTTTAGCTGTGTTAATAACTGGGGGTTTTTTTAGTTAGCTGGCAATTCAGTGAAAGTAAAAAATAATTTCAAGGTTGAAAAATGTTTTTTTATGAACCCTTCTTGGATTTGGATTTAAGCATTTTCTTTAACATTTTTAACACTAATTGAACCAAAGACAATTTTAAAAATATACATCACATTGCACATCAAAATTCTTCACTCTGATGATACAACTGTTCACTTTCTCAGTTTTCTCTGAATTTTTTGTTTGCTTGTGTTGCTTGTTGACACAAACAGTTCACTAGAATTGGGACAAACTTGCAGGATGTTTTTGTGTCTTCAAACTTCTACTTTATGCGAACAATAGGCTAACAATTTAATACAGCTATACTGTAAGCCCATTCAACCATCAGTAGAACTGAGTGAATGTTTGGTTTGCATCCATGAAGTCACATTAAGCAGCTAGAATATTTTGCTGAATATAGTCACAGTCATAGATATTAGGGCTGGAAGAGAACTACAGAGGTCATCTAGTCCAACCCTTTCCTTGAAGCAGGATCATCCCTAACCAAACCATCTCATATAAACCATATCTAAATTATAGATAAAACTGCTGTCAATATATATGCTCAAGAGGTCTTCAGTACAGGGCCATGTCCACAGTCTATACCAATCTGACCACAGGGCAAAATACTTTCCTGACCCAGAGTATGGCAATTAGTCTGACCTGAGTGGAGGTGAAAAACACTAGCAAGAGACCTTTGGCTTTGGTCTCATCAGGAGCACTGGCATACCTCAGCCAAAGATCCCAGTTTTAGCTGTAGCCAACACCCAATGCCTCTTGGAAGGCTTACAAACACCCTGACATACATATAGCAGAAAGGGGGAGGGTGGATCAACCTGCCAAGCCCAGAAGCTTGGGAAATACCTATGGTAGAACATTGGTATAGCAATGCCTAGATCATCCCCGACCAGTAGCTATCCAACTTCTTGAACACCTCCAGTGACAAAGAGTACATAACATTCCTAGGCAGTGAAGAAGTTTGTTTGTTTTTTTCCCCTGGCTATCCAATCTAAACTTGTTTTGTTGCAACTTCAGGTCATTGGTTCACACCCTCTTCTCTGCAGCAAAAGAGAAAAGGTCCTTTCTTTATGGTAGCCCTTCAAGCATTTGAAGACTGCTATCATGTGCCCTCTTAAGCACCTTTTTTGCAAGTTGAACATTTCTAACTTCTTCAGCCTCTCCTCATATGACTTGCTTTCCAAGCCCCTTATCATATTTGTTGCCTAATTCTGGACCCTCTCAGAATTCTTCACATCCTTATGTCCTTTTTAAAATGTGGAGCCCAGAATTGCACACAGCACTCCAGATGAGGCCTAACCAGTGCTGAGTAGAGAGGCATTATCACTGTACCTAATGCTTCTGTTGATGCATTGGAAAACCACACATGCTTTTTGTGCAGATGCATTACACTGCAGACTCATATTGAGCCTGTGATCTACCAAGACTCCCAAGTCCTTTTCCACAGTGCTCCCATCCAGCCATGTGTTGCCCATTTTATATTTGTGTTTTTGATTATTCCTCCCCAGGTGTAGCACTTTGCATTTGTCCATATTGAAAGCCCAACTTTCTAATCTATCAAAATCTTCATGAAATGTGGTCACATCCTCCAATTTGTTTGCAGTCCTTCCCAGCTTCATGTTGTCCACAAACTTGCTCAAGAATCTTCCTATGCTAGAATCCAAATAGTTAATAAACTGAGTGAACAGACCAGGCCCAGGATAGATTCCTGTGGGACTCTACTTGAAACCTCCTGCCTTTCTGACATGGACCTGTTAATAATTACCCTTTGCTTATAGCTATTAAGCCATTATTATTCATCCATCTTATAGTAGTTTTATCTGGTTCACATTTCTCCATTTGGTTTATGAGTTGGTTGTGCGACATGTTGTCAAAAGCCTTGCTTGTGTAGCAGGCTTACCCTTTTCAGGGCTTGGGTAGAGTCCCAGGCTTGAGGGTCTGCTGTTTGACTGGTGGAGTTTATCCACCAATCCAGAGGCATCAAAGGGAAGCAATATCACACACCTTTCCAATGGGAGGGGGCAAGAAGCAGCTGGACCTGAATCAGAACTGTGCCAGCCAGGTCTGGAGAACTTTGGGGGTGAAGCCCCTGAAGAATATTAGACAATGAGGGACAACAAGGAGAGAGCAACTCCAGAGATGGCCATCCCTGGGACCCCACCTGAGCTTCAGCAGCGCATGAATCAATGCATGGGAAGCTGCCCTGGGAGCAGCTTGAGGCTGCTTGGGAGCTGCATGGTGCATGGGTTGGCGCATGGAGAGTCCACCCTGGGAGCAGCTCATGGCTGCTCAGTCTTCACCCAGTGTGCTGGTCGGCACATGGAGAATCTGCCCTGGGAGCAGCTCACGGCTGCTCAGGCCTCACCTGGTGCATGGGTCAGTGCATGTAGAAACTGCCTTGGAAGCAGCTCACGGCTGCTTAAGTTAGTCCCAGCCCTGGGCTGAGTGACCGGAGCCCCAGTATGGCTCCACCTTTACCTAAAAGAGCCCTGGTGCCCAGAGCAGTGCCCAGGAAAGGGAAGAACCCCCAGTGTAAGACCAGGGAGTCAAAGCCTGCAAGTGCTTGATTCCCGCTAGAGAGAGTGGCGGGGTGCTGGGCTGTTGAGGAGACCTGAAGGCACTGCTGGGGAGAGGCTCTTGAGGAATTGGCCACCAGGGGATGAGCATTGACTTTTCCAGAGAGGAAGTGTGAGTTACTGGGGAAGCGGACTCCACAGGGGAGGCTGACACAGGTGAGGAGGGTCTGCCGCCTCCACCCTCCATTGTGGGAGGGGCGTGTCTATGTCCCAGAACCCTAAAGGGCAGGGGCTTTAGGAAAAGCCCTTGGGGATGTGCTGAGTGCACTCCTTATTTAGAGGTTGTTGCTGTGTTAAGGGCTATATAGCTAGGGGTATTCTTTAAGGGGGTTTATATGTTTTTTTATGTTTTAATGCCTCAGTGTGTATATTGGTATTGTTATTTGTAAAGGTTTAAATAAATATTATTGTTAATTTACTTGGGTTATATAAGTTAATATCCCTATGTGTTAATTGTGTTGTATAGGTTGTAAGTTATTTGGTCCATATTTAGTATTATATGTGAATTATGGAATATTATATATATATATATATATATATATATATATATATATATATATATAGTATTATAGGTTAAGCCTTGTAAATATTCTATATTTTACATTAAGTGTTTGTATTTTTTTTTTTTTTTGTAATAAATTGTACATACTTAAGTACTTGGTTTTGGCCTAGCTCTATAGAGAGGAGAGAAAACAACACAGAGGCAATGAGTTCTTTGCCTCTGTGTTCCTAAGCGAGGGGCACGACAAGTCTCTCACTGGGATTGTAGAGAGGCAGCAGCAGGGTGCCAGACTACCAAGCATAGATCCTGAGATGGTGCAGAGGCACTTGGAGGAACTGGATGCCTTTAAGTTGGCAGGCCCGGATGAGCTCCATCCGAGGGTACTGAAGGCACTGGCTGATGTCATTGCACAGCCACTGGCGGAAATATTTGAACACTCATGGTGCACAGGCCAGGTCCCGGAGGACTGGAAAAGGGCCAATGTGGTCCCCATTTTCAAGAAGGGGAGGAAGGAGGACCCAGGCAACTATAGGCCAGTCAGTCTCACCTCCATCCTTGGCAAAGTCTTTGAAAAAATTATCAAGGCTCACATTTGCGAGAGCCCGGCAGGAAAAATTATGCTGAGGGGAAACCAGCACGGGTTCATAGCAGGTAGATCATGCCTGAATAATCTTGTCTCTTTTTATGACCAGGTTACAAAACACCTGGACACAGGAGTAGGAGTAGACGTCGTATACTTAGACTTCAGGAAGGCCTTCGATACGGTATCCCACCCATACTGGTGAACAAGTTAAGAGACTGTGACTTGGATGACTACACAGTCCGGTGGGTGGTGAATTGGCTAGAGGATCGTACCCAGAGAGTCGTAGTGGACGGGTCAGTATCGAAAGGTGTGGGCAGTGGGGTCCCGCAGGGCTCGGTCCTTGGACCGATACTCTTCAATGTCTTCACCAGCGACTTGGACAAGGTAGTGAAGTGTACTCTGTCCAAGTTTGCAGATGACACAAAACTGTGGGGAGAAGTGGACACACGGGAGGGCAGGGAACAGCTACAAGCAGACCTGGACAGGTTGGACATATGGGCAGAAAACAACAGAATGCAATTCAACAAGAAGAAATGCAAAGTGCTGCACCTAGGGAGGAAAAATGTCCAGCATACCTACTGCCTAGGAAATGACCTGCTTGGTGGCACGGAAGCGGAAAGGGATCTTGGAGTCCTAGTGGACTCCAAGATGAACATGATTCATCAGTGTGACGAAGTCATCAGGAAAGCTAATGGCACTTTATCGTGCATCAGCAGGTGCATGAAGAACAGAACCAAGGAGGTGATACTTCCCCTCTATCGGGCGCTGGTCAGACCGCAGTTGAAATACCGCATGTAATTCTGGGCGCCGCACTTCAAGAGGGATGTGGATAACCTGGAGAGGGTCCAGAGAAGGGCCACTCGTATGGTTAAGGGCTTGCAGGCCAAGCCCTATGAGGAGAAACTAGGGCACCTGGACCTCTTCAACCTCCGCAAGAGAAGGTTGAGATGCGACCTTGTGGCTGCCTATAAGTTCATCATGGGGGCACAGAAGGGAATTGGTGAGGCTTTACTCACCAAGGCGCCCCTGGGGTTACAAGAAATAATGGCCATAAGCTAGCAGAGAGCGGATTTAGACTAGACATTAGGAAGAACTTCTTCACAGTTCGAGTGGCCGAAGTCTGGAATGGGCTCCCAAGGGAGGTGGTGCTCTCCCCTACCCTGGGGGTCTTCAAGAGGAGGTTAGATAAGCATCTAGCTGGGGTCATCTAAACCCAGCACTCTTTCCTGCCTATGCAGGGGGTCGGACTCAATGATCTATTGAGGTCCCTCCCAACCCTAACATCTATGAAATCTATGAATCTATGAAGCCACTCTAGTAGCTGACCCGTTCCTCAGCACCTTGCCTGACCACCACCACTGTCATTGGAGGACAGGGCACACCCTCCAGGTTTACCCAGGCTACACTTAGATCCAGATACACTATAACCACAGCATTTCCTTCATCCATCCACATAATTATATTGTCAAAGAAGGAGGTCATGTTTGTTTTACATGATTTGTTTTTCATAAATCTGTGCTGGCTGCTTGTGATCAGCCTTTCCTCCTCCAGATGCCTGCAAATGGCCTTCCTTTGGATATGCTCCAGTAACTTCCCAGATATTTAGGTGAGGCTAACTGGTCTGTAGTTCCCCAGATAGTCCTTCTTGCCATTTTTAAATGGGGCACTTCACTGGCCCTTTTCCAGTCCTCTGGAACCTGGCCCATCTCCCATGACTTCATGAAGATCAGTGCCGAGGTTTCCAAGAGCTCCACTGCCAGTTAATTTAGGACCCTCTAATGAAGATCATGCAGTCCAGCTGATTTGAATTCATTCAGAGCCATCAGAAGTTCTCTGTCAGTGTCTTTTGTTATCTCCTTTCTCAGTTTGCTCCCTCCCTTATCCAGCTAATTTCTATTATGTATTTGGCTGCGACTTAATTTTTTTGTGAAGACTGAGACAAAGTAGTTGTTGAGTGCTCTTCCCTCTTTGCATCTTTGGTTAAGAGTTTCCCCTGGCTTGTTGAGGGAAGACCCACAGCTTTCTTTATCCTTCTTTTCTGGCCAACATACTTATAAAACCTCTCTTTCTTGTCCTTAACCTCCATTGCCAGGTGCAGCTTGTACTTTATCTTTGTACTACTGATTTTGCCCCTGTAGGTTCTTGCTATTTCCTGGTATTTGTCTTTGGTGACCTGCCCATTCTCTATTGCCAGTATTCTTTCCTCTTGCATTTGAGGCATGTTAGAAGCTCCTTGTGGTGCTACCTTTGTCTCTTGTCATTTTTCTTTTGCTTCCATCCTGTTGGGACAGTTTTCTGTTGTGTTTCTAATGCTGTTCACCTTAAAAGCTCCAAAAGTGTCCAAAGTCTCACTTGTAAGAGTTAGCTATTTTTCACAGTAAAGAGAAAGGCTTTCCCTGGAAGAGTATCCTAATTGCAAAGTTATACACATATCAGAAAGGTAAAGGGCAAGAAAATATAGCCCTAATATAATTCAGGGAAGGCAATGGTGAAACATCATCAACCTGCAACTTCACTGAACAGTTGTTAGCCTAGGCTAATAACTTGTCAAGGATAACACCTTGTACAGACAACCGGTTTCTCCAGGGACAGTCACTCTTTTCCTAGAAGAAATCATAAGTGTACAGATGTACAGGCTTTTTCTCCCATAATAAAAGTGGCTCCTGCAAGAAAAAATAACCTGGGAACAAATCATGCTAGGGTTAAATCACTCCCAGGAGAGTTTCTTCTGGGAAAGCAAATGTCTGCATGTTATGGCTTTTCTCTCAGAAGAAAACATAGTTCTCTAAGATCCCCCTGTCCCTCACTGCCCCCACTCCTCCAGAGAGACAGTGCGTCACTCTGGACCTTATTGCACCTTACACGTAGACTGTATTAACTGCACTTAAAACACAAGCATCTGTGCATTCAAGCAGGAAAACATGTGGTAAACAGTATCTTATAGTAGTAAAGTTAGGACTTTCCATAGAGGAGTATCTCCAGATAGTGTTAAGTAACATGTATTGTGTGATTGTGAGACTGTTCCACAGAGATAATGCGACCAGTCATCATCCAGGGTCTGGGGCTAGGACCAGAAACAGCTGATTGTCTGTCCAAGCCCTTCCACTACACCAGAGCCAGTTCAAGACTCCATCACAGTCTCATGACTCCATCACAGTCCCAGTTGTTTGTTGGTCCCAGCAGCCCCACTGCCTTGGAGTCTTGAACCAACTCTGGTGTGGTAAGGGGCTGGGATTGACAATCAACTGTTGGTCAACTATACAGCCAGCTTCAGAGTTGTCCAGAGTGCTGAGGTCACAGTAAGCATTATCACATGACAGGTCAGAAAACTTTCTAACTTATACTAATGCTCATTATGATCTAAATAAAACATGTCCTAAGTGTAACATGTGACATGGCCCCTATGGGCTCTTATACATGTTAATCTTAGGTGTCTCCTAGATTGCTTAACCCCTGGGTTGTCCACATATTAACACCTAAAACTAGTTTTAAGTACTTCTCAGGAAGTTTAACGTTATGTCACACCAGCTTAGGTTTATCTTTCATCCATGTTACCCAGCTTATGTTACACTAAGATGCAGCCACTTTAGGCTACATATTAGTGTGAACATGTCGCCTGCCCCCTTCTCCTCCCCCCCTCACTGGCCAGATAAGGCCCACAGACCTGCCTCCTTCCCTTCCCTCCCATTTGTGGCTGCTCACAGTGTCTGACCCAGCTGCTGCTGCTGCTGCTGCTGCTGCTTGTGCTACCATCACTGCTGCTGTTGTCTGGGCTGGGCTCAGCCCAGAACAGAGCATCAGCCTGACAGTGGTGGGGGCTAGGCAGGCAGGTTAACCTTGCCTTAACTGCTCTCCTGGGACAGAAACGGCATTTATGCACATACACTTGTCAGCTCTGACATTCTAGGTATCCAGTGCACACACAAGCTGACATGGCTGGTGCTGTGGTGCATGCATTTGTATAAATGATTAAATGTGCATCAGCACTGAGAAAATGGTGGCATTGCACTTTTGAACTAAAACACCTTCCATCTGTGTTAGTTCAAAAGCGTGCCAGCACCATTTTCTCACCACTGATGTGCATTTTGCCATTTATTCAAATGCATGTGCTGCAACACCAAGTGCTTTAAAAAGCACTGGGTGCTGTGGCACAGCAGATGTTCACATGCCCAAAATGCAGATGGCCAAAGGTAAGTAGGGAGGTGGGGTAGCGGGGTCAAGAGGGAACCAAGGGGCAAAGGGTTGAGGGAAGGAATCAGGGGATTCCCTGGGGGGCAGGGGGAAAGGGGAAGCCCAGAATGGGAAGAGGGGATTCTTATATTTCTGTACTCCAGGCCCCTGCTGTTCTGAACATGCGACTGATCCAAACTCAAGCTAGCACTAACAGCGGTCAACAATGGAGCAGCTCAAAGTGTAATGTATAATAAGGCCCTAATATGTGTGTTAATGGAGTTAGAAAATCTATACATCTTGGTATCTGAACTAGAAGTGGGTCCATGCTCCAAAATTTGAATACAGGTCAATATCCAAATTATCCCAAAACTTAGGCAGGTCCAGCATTTTGGTTTCAGCTATCTGTAATTTCTAAATAAACATGATTCATAACAGAAAAAAAAACCTATAAGCATTCTATGACTGTTAATATCTTTTAAAGGGAATCTCAGGAACAGGTATGGAATTGAATGATCTTCAAAGGGGTTGCAACTCTTCAGGATGAGAGGAGCATTTGGTCAATTTGTGAATAGTTACTACTGCCACCTATTTGAGATGGCAGAATTTCCATTTTGTGCTTTTAGCTCAGTAGAGAGAAGCTGTATTTTTAGAACTGGAAGTGGAGCTCAGAAAACTCAGCTTTAAGAGGTTGAGCAGAGATTTTTGTACTAAATCTGTTTGTCATATTCTAAATAAAACTCACTTAGATGATACTTTCTCACTGGTTATAATTTAAACTTTAGAAAGTAAGCAGATAACAGTCAAGGTTGTAATCCTGTCCTATCAAACTGCCATTGTTAGCTAAGTAGGATGCTATATTGATATACCTCAATCTTCTGTAGATGTTAGTATAATCTCTTCTCAGAGACATTCATTAGCAATGTTTTTGCTGACCTCTTAATCCAGGAATGCACTGCTTGTTAGATTTATTGTTTAGCTTCTGGCTTTATTGACCTCAGCAGTCAGGTTTCATAAATCCAAGGGATTCAGGAAAGAGAGAAAAGGAAAAAATGCATTTTAAAAAGCACTAATTACGTCTTTGGCTTAAAAACAACAAATCCCTCCCTCCCCCCATAACCTGTGAAATTATGTAACACCTACAAGAGCCTACCAAGCCTAATGTAAAGAGATTAGGACTGTTTCCAGCCTTGTATGGATTTAAAATAGAGGATTTAAAAAGCTTTCTCATACCCTCTGGGAATTTCTGCACTAGGGCTGGGCATTTTCTAGTTGTGGAGCAACAGAAACCTGGATAGTATTCTTACAAGCAGTAAATCCCATATGTAAGTGGAAAGCATATGTCCATGATACACTCCTTCCCATTCACAATAGCCTATAATTATTTATTCTATGTACCACAAGATGAAAAAGTTCCTTCTGCATTATCCAGAAGACCCCAGTGAAAGTTTTGCCCTGAATTATCAAACATAGGTACTAAAATCCATGTTAATCCTCCAAATAAGTGGTTAGATTATTTCAGAATTTCTGCCAGTCTTCTTTGGTTGTGGTAAGTGCTTAATCAGTAGTTGTGAAAAAAAATAATGCTGTTTATTATTTAGGTACTATTTGTGGATGTAAAATCCAAACTTAGGGCTCTGAGAATCTGAATTCCTTCTGGAGTTCCTCTAATATGGGGGTGGATAAAATATGTTCTGCAGGCCGGATCTGGCCTGCCAACTGATTGGATCCAGCCCAAGGCTGGGAACCTGTCAATTAATTGTATCTGACCTTCAGTTGCCCCCACGATACTCTGCATGGAGCTGAGCCCTACCTGCACCCACCAAAGCCCTGACCCTGGCCAGTGCACACAGCTTCCTGGCAGGGCTGCCCCCAGTACAGCTGAAGCTGCTTGGGTACTACTTGGCTCTCCCCATCTCCAGTGGCTCTTCCCCCTTCTCCTGTCCCTGCTGTGATGCAATGGGAAGCAGGTAGTGCACAGAAGTAGTGGCAGCCATAGGGATGTGCTCTGGGCACAATGCAGCCAGCCAGGTGGGGAGAAGCTGCAGTCAAGTGACTCTTGGTCCACTACATGAGGCTCCAGCTCCTGACCACCTTCCACCCACTCTACCCATCCAATGTGATGAGCAGTCTAATCTTCCATCACTGGAATTAATTGTGAGAAAAGGTTCTGGGTCTGTGTTAATGGGATGGCAAGTGGTAAGGTCACTTGGATTTGATTAAGAGCCTTGTTACATCTTACACTGTGAGCCGCACAGTTGTTGATTACTGTTAGTGCTTACTTGTGGCTGTCTGCACTATCTGTCCCAGGGAAGCAGGCAAAAGGATTAACCTACCTGCCTTGCCCCTGTGACTGCTGCTGGATGACACTCTTCTCTGGGCTGAGACTGGTCCAGAGAGCACCAGTGGCAGTGACTGGGCAGGCAAGTTAACTCTTCCCTGCCTGTGCCTCTGGGACAGAAAGTGTGGGCAGCCACAATTAATTGGTGGGGAGGGGAGCAGTGAGCCTGATCTGGGCCAGTGGATGAGGAGAGGGGATGTGGGTGGGAATGCCTACAACTTAGTGTAACATGAGCTGGTTAACAAGGATCAGAGATAATCTTGCCTTGTAGTGGTATGACTTTGAATCACCTAATGAGTGCTTAAAACTAGTTTCAGGTATTAATGTACAGACAATCCAGGTGCTAAGAGCTCCAAATGCCACCAAAAATTACCATGTAATAAGGCCTTAAAAATGAACTGCACAAAGTTTTCATGGTGCTCTTTTGTTAGCAAGACATCCAGAGGAAATTGTTTCAGATAATGGTCCCAACTTTCTGCTCCAGCAAAATTTGAACAATTTCCAAACATGAACGGGGAAGAACTTATTGTATGAATTTAGTATTATCTTGTGTCTACAAGTTTACAAGGGGATTTGTGGATTATCTTAGAATGGTCTCCATTTTTAAGGTATATTCTGAAATGGATACACTGTTGCACATAGAAAATGTTATTTTAAATTTTAATTGCCAAATCACCAGGGAGACCTTATAAAGGGGGATAAGGCAAAATGCCGCACTTATTGATTACATGAATTAGACATAGAGGTTTGGACACACCACTCATATAGACACACACAAATCATCATGCACAAAACTTACACACAGGCACACACAAACACAAAACAACCATTCCATTCAGACATTATAGTTACCAGCAGCAGTTGTTCAATAATAGCACTAGGTGGCCAGCCCTGTCCTTATTGAGAGAGAAGGAAGATCCTGTAGATAACAGCTTGAAGCAGGGTGAAACAGACATGTCTGTGCTCCAACAAAACAGCAGTTGAGAGAGAGACTCACCCAATTTGGCATTCTCAAATTTCTCTTTTATAGGGGTTGGCATCTTTTGTTTCAGTGCTTTGAGGTTTTCCCATACCAAGCTTCTGTTTTTGCAGTTGTTCTTTTTCATCTTCCGCTTATCTCAGCCTGAGGTCAGTTTGGTTGTCAAAGTTGGTATCTCAGCCTTGGAGTATCCTTGCTGCCCATCTGGCAGGATGGGTACATTCTTTCTCTTTGTTGTCTTCTTTGTGCCCTAAGTTCTCAAAGGGAATCTTCAGTCATTCATTAATTAGTTTACCAACTGGTAACATTTGGCGCCTTGTTGCTTACATAAACAGTTAAATCTTCTTCTCCCATCTCTATGCCATTCTCTCACCATTCACCCTTTTACACACACACATACATAAAGGCTATGCAGAGTTCATTCACTTATGTCAAGCAGAAGGATACAAAATGGAGTTTTCAAGTTGCTTGGAGGACAAGACTAACATGGCTATAATTTCACTATTATTACACTCTATGTTAACATTAGCTACATTAATTCAGTTCATGCTACACAATGAATTGGAAAATTGTTGCTGTTAAACTGGATTACTTTGCAGCCTGATAGCCAAAAAAATATGATGGTAGTGATAGTTTTGAAAATACTTTTATATGTGAGATGTATGTTATTAAAAATTAGTTTCCCTAAGAAAAGAGAGAGAAAATGCAATGATACAAATAGTAAAGAGTAGAAGGAAGATGTATTTTGTGTACTAGCAAAATCTGTCATTATGATATAAACAGGGCAAGAATGAAACTGCCTCAAGGAAATAAGTATCCAAAAATGCAACTTAGCTGGTAGAAACACACTGAAACATGTGAGAGACACATAGAAGGAAGATTTTTTTCTTTCTTATCTCATCCCACCATCAGTTAGGAATAGCTCCACCAGAGTCAGTGGAATTACTCCAATAGAAATAGGCTCACACAGGTCACAGATATTTAAGGGGGCAGGAGTCTATGTAAGTTTTGCCTTGATTATACCATGAATGGCATCTAAGTCTCATGAGAACAATTCTGCCAGATGCTCTAGAGGAATTTTTCTCTCTTATTAACTTCTTCTGTATCTCTTGAAAAACAGATGATATTTCTATGCTACAAGGCAAGTACTATGTATCTTATTCAATGCAACCATCAGTTTTTTCACTGGTGTCCCAAATTATCAAAATTACAACCAACAGTAAGAAATGACAAAAAAGAAGGCAAAATAAGATTAAAGAAAGAAGCAAAAACTATGGAAGCCTCACAGGTAAGGTCCCTGTAGGAAAGACTCTTATGAAATTTTCACCCTTCCGAATCAATGCATCTTGCACAGTGTATATAAATAATCTGTTCAGAAGATATACCCAGAAAGACTTGAGATGCATTTGAGATACAGTTGAAAGGGAAAAATGTCTAAAATACATAAGATATAGATGAAAAACAATGGAGAGACAAACGAACACAAGCCATGTCTGAGTAGAAAGTGTGAGAAATGAAGCCATGGGGAGAAGTAAGGTAGAAAGAAACAGATGAAAGATTTCTCTCTTTCTCTCAGCAGCTAATCCTACAGGTACAGAGGGTTTCATGCTCAGCAGAACTTCTGCATTTCTAGAGACAGGACAGAAAAAGGCAGCATTCGGGGAATCCTTTCCCAGGCTTTTTTTCTGCAGCTCTGAATGCATCATTATGCAGCAGAGAACTTTACCAACCATCTAAATGAATACGATGGGTAGCAAAACATACTTTACTTCATCTCTGTATGTCCTCCTTCATTAAAGAAACTTTTAAAAATGCCCACATCTCACACTTTCTTTCTTGGTAATTGCTACTTCCCCTGATTCAGAAGCTTTTAGTGAAGCCTTATATATATAGTTCAGGTCACTAGAGGAGATCATCTGTATGGATCCTCCAACTGGAAGAACTCTCTTTATGACAATGGATGACATTTCCCAAAGTGCTTATAAATGGAAAGGCAAAGAGACATGCTTCTATTTCACTTAGACATTTTGTAACCCCATCCTATGCATTGGAGAAGTCCCAGGTTCTGTGCAAAGGTATAATTAATTTCAAAGTATGACAATGAAGAAATTTATCAACACGATGATGTTGGGAGTATGAACTGTAAGCTTTATGTGTAGAATGTTTTATGGTACCTTTTCTAAACCTTTTCAGTCTGCTTTAAAACAATATTCAAAACCTTAGGGGTTTATAAACATGCAAATAAAAATATATCAGAAAAAGAAAGATCAGAACATGTAAAGTAAAGCTCCATAACAGATGTTATGCAGTGGGTTATCCATTCTCTTAAAATGCTGATCTGACAGACAAACTTTTTAGGGCTCCTTATTGGAGGAGAAAAGCAATTAATTTTCAGCAGAAAGTAATTTTGATACATGCCACGGTATGCAGGTTGCATTAAATATTGATGAATAATTTAAACTGCAATCCACACTATTCCTAATATGTTTAAAAATAGGAAGTATATATATAAAAAAAGTGTCTGACATCTCATTTTTCATCATGCATCTTATTTTAAATATAATAGTCCTAATCTGAATTTAGCAGGACTAAAAAAAATTGCTTATGGGAAGAAATTATAATACACTCATTAATTCTGAAGCATTGCTCTAATAAATTGAATTATATAACAGTCTTAGGTTCAGTCTTGCATGGTATAGTTTCATGAAGTGTGATGTAATCTATCTTTTTAAGTGTTTTTGAACATAAAAGAGGAAGTTCTAAAGAAAGTAGGAATTTCATACTGGAACAGACCAGTGGTCTATCTATTCTAGGATCCTCTAACAGAAGTCAGTGCTGGAAACTTCAGGGGAAAGCATTAAGCTCCACATAGTACACCTTATAGCATACCATGAGAAGACATTTCTTCTTGACCCCAAATAATGATCAGCTTATGTCTTAAGGTATTAGGACTGATAGGCTGTAGGCTGATTGATGGCTAGTGCTCCTTGGCTTCCTGAATGATCAGTTGAAGAGAAGACCCATCTTAAAAGCCAGCAGTCTATATTCAAATCTTAATTACACTGGTATAATTCCAAAGTATCTCCACTGAACTGATCTGAGTGTCTCTACCTTCATCTTGGTATAGGTGAAATCAGAGTCAAGCCCACTGATTTTATATTTCCTTTGAAGTTGCCCTTTTAGCCCCACACAGTAAAAGCAAAATGATATTCAGGCTGTCAGCATCAGTGAACAGTACATTTTACATTTTAATTATATTACATATTTGATTGAAGGTTGTAGGTAAAGGCAAATGTCAGACACAACAACAAAAAACAAAGAATTTAGCAATTGCTACCCTTGTTTTTTGTGGGGGTTGGAGGGTTTTTAAGGGTTTTTTGGGCGGGGGGGGGTTGGAGGGGGGGTTGCTTTTCTAACGGGGTCTTGCAGGAGAAGGAAGAGGATAAGAGCTATCAAGTGATCATTAGACCAGGTACTGTTGAAACAAGTAAGAAATAAGGTTTACAATGACAGTATTGGATGGAGTCAGGAGGTCACCTGAAAAGTATCCATTTGGGAAAGATTCACAATAGCTCCTTCCCTGCAGCACCACTTGGAACATAATGATTCAGGACATCATATATATATATATATATATATTCTGCACCACCTTCAGTTAGCAAGAGGGAAATCAGAGGTGCCTGAGAGAAATAATTGTCTTGTTCAAGAGGGAAATTTGTAAACTGGATGTTTATGTCTCCAGTCCTATGCTTTAGTGTGATTGGTAAGCATTAACTACTGACAATGCAAGAAAAATACTCCATTTCTTAGAATACTAGAGCAGGAGAATCTGCCATTCTCCATTACTATACCTGCATGTTATCAGCTACAGCTATCAGGGAGAAGTTGTCAATCAACTCTATTGCAAGGATGAAAAAGTAGATGGTACAGTTTAATTTTATTATGGAAATTGATTTGCATCTTTTATATTTCTTGATTGAAATCTTTCCAGGTAATGGCATTGAAGAATACTCATAAAACTGCCATGACTGTGGTAATAACTATTATTATGATCAAATTTAATAATAAAAAAACCTGCCTGCAAGATGGGCAATATGAATAATTCATGTATAGTGTTGCTTAAAATGTGATAGAGAGAAAAAGACTTGTAGGAAAATTCTTAATATATCCAGACAGGGATGATAATTGGTTTTTGCAACTAAATGAGTACTTCATGTACAAGACAGGACTAACAAGGCAGAAGAAGAAATTCACACATTGGGGAGACAATTTCATTTATCTGGTTACAGCAGGATAAGTGGAATAAATGGTTTTTCTTAAAGGAATTGACAGAAAATGCATATCTGGTAATAATTAGCTTTGTTTATAGCTACAGTACAACAGCACAGAAGAGACAATGGCACCTTTTCAATACATAATAACATATGTACTGCATGTCTGTATAGAGTCTCATCTATGCTATTAATCGAATACATGGATACACATGATAGATCTGTTCTAATATTATTTTCTACATCAACTCATGAGTAGGATAGCTGTGTGTGGAAAATGTTTCATGATAGCAGTTTATTTAATTTAGTTTGATTTCTCTTAAGTATACAGTAGCTGATGAGCTTGTGTTCCCTGCTTTTATTGCCTACCATCTGGTGGAAAATGCATGCAATAGCTAAGAAAGCTACAGAACACAAAGACAATATTTTGGTAACAAAGTACAGAATTCTAGTGGACTCCATCTGGGATTCAAACTCTCACAAAAATAAATCATATTAAACACCCATGTCCTAATGAATTTTCTCATTAAGTTCTTGATTAGGCGTCTGACTTCAGGCAACAATTACTAGTCTGCATTTTTCATACGTGAATTGGTCTATTTAAGTTTACCCAAGAAATAGAAACCTTAAAATAAGTTTCTTACAAGTCATTACCAAAATCCTAAATCATAGCAATATTTTCAAACTTGGGTGGCCCAAGTTCTTTTGGTTTTCTAAACTACTAGACTCCAACAACACCCATTGACCCCAAGTTAACCTAAATATATTTTTTCAGGCATCCACATTTTAAAGCCAGGTAATCTTCTGTCATAGGATAATGGCAAATATCAAAGAAAATATAAGAATGTTTCCAGAAAAGGATATTTCTTCTGCTGTTTGAGTACCCTCCTTCCCATTATTTTGTAGATTTTTCTTCTCACTAGTGTTCAGACCACAGTTGTTTGTTTGAAAACTAGTCATTCTTTCCCAAATACACTCCCAGACATAAACATGAACGATCTATAAATATATACATTCATGTATATGTATATATATATATATACACACATACACAGTAATGTGGCAGGAAGAGCACTTCCATTATGAAATATTCATTTATTTGCACAAGATTACAGTGTTAAAGAAAAATAAGAAAACTCTTCTTTAGTAAGGTTTCACATGCCAATAATGACTTGAGATTTCAGACCCCTGAATCTCAGTGCCATACAACAGTGTATAGTGACCATTATTAGACATCAATCTGCCTTTATAAAAATGTAAAAACTAAATATATGGAAGTATAGAAAGCAGTAGGAACATTAAGGCATTGAAGAATGAGTACTTTCACTCAATCTCAGATCTATATAACCATAACATTTTCAACAACACACTATGAACAGGCATGCTAGGTCACATAGATTGATTAGGGACAGCTGCAAGCAGGAATATTTGTCACAGACAACGAAGCAAAGATGTCACTTGGCATCTCACTTGTTCTTTAGGCTTGTACATACAGTTAGATAGGCACACATAATATGCCCAAAGTCATTTAAATGCCATATGACCTCAAGGCCACACGTCATGTAGCAAACCACTGAAGGAAGATTATTTCAGGTAAAAGTTTCAAATGCCTAAGTGATTTAAGACCCTAAGTCTCATTACGCTTCTGTGTAACTAAGTTATTTACATTATATTGAAAAGTTTACCTTTTGCTATTATTTTATTGCTTTTTTTGGTCAAATGCTTTTTTTACAAACGAGTTGCTCTTAAAACTGATCAGCTTTTTTTTATAAAAAGGGAGGGTTTTGATAGAAAATGCTGATCCTCTAAGCCTGAAATGTTTTGTTCAAAACAATCTTTAGTTGATGAACTTCCATTATACTCAAGGCATGGTTCTAATGGACCCTCCTACCCTGTTCCCTCCCCTGCCTCTCCCCATCCCCCAGCTCCTGCCAGGAGCACAAAACTAAAGAATTTCATGCACTAGGCCCAAGGACAGCCTTACAGCAGGTCTCTTGCAGAACCAGGAGCCCTAAGAGCCCTCTGCACCTTCTCTGTGAAATTCCCATTCTTGACAATTTAATAGCTGGTGTTACCAGAGAAACTGATTAAAGCACATTGGTTCTGGTTCTAATGAAATTTAGAATACTCTTTGAACTGAAAAGAAGTTAAAAACAACAGGAAGAAAACGCTGACATTTTCCATGAAAGAGAAATCCTGAGTTTTTTGGCTAGCTCCTTTTGCCATGTCTTCAACATAGTTAATGATTAGTATGCAAAGAAATGCCTTACACCGCAGCTAGGCCACAGTTAGTCAGATGCTGTCCTGGTCATCCACTAAGTGAAACAGAATTCTGCCCTAAGAGATTTGTGATCCATCTGATCAGCACTGCCGAGCACTGAACCTTTTACAGAACCGTGTGCAGTTCTGACTGGCTCTTGCAAAAGTTTCTAAACCATAGACTTCTACCACAGGTACAGCAGAGATAAGTATCTCATCTTTGGCCTCTACAAGCATCTTTACACTGATATTCAGGGCCACCCTCAACTGGACTAGCTACACGAACTCTTCCTCCCCATTTATATCTTTCCTCTTTGTCTCTGCTTAGCCATCCACACTCTGCTTCCTGCTTTGTTCTGCAAGCAAAGCCCACTTAAGAATTAAACTGAGCATTAAATGTCTTTTAAACTGACCATTAAATGTCTTTCTCTGCATGACTATAATTACAGATAGTAGAAGCAGGAAGTGAGGTGCAGAAAAGCCAGAAGTCAAGAGCAAAACATTGTGGAATTAATGCTGGTAGATTTCCTGTTTTCTACTTGCAGTATAAAGGCGAGTTTTGAAGAGACTGCAGGAATGGGCAGGCGAGGATGAAACTTAACCTGAAAATCAATGCCATTTCTTGGTTTGACATAAGCTTCTACCAGGTGTCAAATTTACTGGTTTTCAGCGTAGATGGACTGTGAGTGTGGGCTGGGCTGGGCTGGGCAACCTTAAGGCCAATGGTGATGGTAACATAGTGATACTGTATACATTGTAGACTCCTTAGGCATTATTACAGGTGCACTTAAGAAACAATCCATCAATAGCATTCATTTTTCTGTCAAGTAGAT
Source organism: Alligator mississippiensis (assembly GCF_030867095.1). Taxonomy (NCBI): domain Eukaryota; kingdom Metazoa; phylum Chordata; order Crocodylia; family Alligatoridae; genus Alligator; species Alligator mississippiensis. The sequence continues at coordinate 122,236,544 of NC_081824.1, read as the reverse complement.
TTGTCCATCTCTGTTTATTACTTTATTATAGAGAGCATGTGGCCCAATTGAGACACACACTAAGCAGGGTTGATGGTATTAATTATAAATGCAGCAAGAGTTGTGTTCTTTTTTCCCATTTTCTTTGGTTTGTATATCTACAACTACTTCAGAAACACTTCTAAGAAAATCCTGTTTTCAAAAAAGATAAGCTTGCTTAGTATAAAGTTAGAAGATGGAATTTTCAATTTGTCATGTCAGAGGCTGGCTGAACAGTATCAGATATTGCATGTTCTATCATTCAAGTACTAAAGTGGTGGATAATTTTCATGAGCAAAGTGGACCTTTACAGAAAGCCTTGTGTGTTGAGATTGTTTGAACAGGCTATTGCCAAGCTAAGTACTGAAGCAGTATATCTGAGCCAAATCACTTTTGACTCTTCTGTAGAAAAGGGATTAAGTGATACTGAAAAGGCATTCACCTCAAATAGCTATTCTGTCACTAAACTCTTTGAAGAACTTTTGTTTGAGGTCAGACTAGAAAGTCATAATATTCCCTTTTGGCCTCAATACCTAAGCTTCTATATAGAAAATCTAATATTATGTTTCAGGATCAGAAAAATAGCTTGGCCTTTTTTTGCTAGATTCTTCAAGAAAATCCCATCTTTCACTTTTTTACAATGTAATTAATAAATTATATCTGAGATGGCTGAAGAGACATGTCAAAAGACTATAGTAAAACCTATTCCACTCTCCTTTGGCTAATTCTGTATCTGGAATTGTTGTTTGCAATATAGCAATGCTTTAGGCATGTATTTGAATGTATTAGAAAAAAATGCAATATGTTTATACAGGTAGTGCTGACCAAAGTGCAACAGCAAAGTTAATTTTGTCCTATATATGCTGCTAACTCTAAGAGTGGAAAGAAAATAGAAAGTCTGACTGTGTTGCTTATGACAAGCAAGCCAGCATTTGCTCATTGGTTAATTATGTTAAACACCTTTTAATTAGAGTAATAGAAAAACACATAAAGCCCGCTCTGCAATTGTTAGAAACCTATTACCTACCGTAAAGAAACCCAAAACCATATTACCCAAGGATCTGGCTCACAATAGTCAGGATTTATATAATGACCTGTACAAACTTAAAAAAGTTGCCTACTAAAGAAAAAACAATTTTTCTGTCCATCATAATACCTGATGATGACTAAATCAACCAGTTAATTTATCCTTAGCAAAAAGCACATTACTTGCCCTCGTCAAATGGGCAAGAAAAATTTCACATGGTTGTTACTGAGGCCTTTCTTTCCAAAATATTATGGGAAGCTAGTAAAAGCTGTTCCATATATAAAATGAATGCATGATAAGATCAAATTTATTAAGAATAAGTAGCTGATCCTGTATCAAATATGCATCTTGCCACAGACTTAAACCCTCAGGCCCAATGAGAGCTGTTAGCTACAGAGCTTTTCCTTTAAAATCTGCCTTATGGAGTTTAGCACTAATTGTTACATTTTTTGCTTTATTTGCCAAATTTATTGGAGGTTAATGACTTGCCAATATTATGATGGCAAATGAAAACTTTACAGATCATCCTTGCACAAACAATATAGCTGATTTTGCAAATGTCTTGTTTTGCAAAAAAGAAAAAAATATTCTGCAAAAAACAAAAGGACATTTGAGGCAAATTTTTATGTTTATTTGCTAATTTTCTATATAGTATATTTATTAATTTATTAATGCAAGCGCTGAAGCTTTCTTACAGCTAGACCACCTAGTAGAGGTGCACCAATACATTGGTCCAATATGGATCAGTACTGATATAAGGAAAATTGACTGTATTGGCAATTGGCTTTTGTTTGGCTAATGAGGCTGATAATGCCATCGATAAACAGTGCAGCACACAGGTGGCAAGGGGAACAGCTCGACGGCGTGGGGGGCAGCCAGGTATGACTGGTAAGTCTGTTGTGAAGGAAGGAGCAGGAGGGGGCGGGGAGCAGATTGAAGCTGCAGCAGTGAGGGAGGGAGTAGGGCTGTTTGAGGCTGTGGAGAGCAGAGGAAGGTAATCAGAGGCGCACACACATGGATGGCAATACAGCCAGGAACAGTGATTGGAGCAGCTGCCTGCAAATAAATCTATGGGGGATGATGAGGGGTCATAGGTGACATGTAGGGGGGGAAGAGCGGAGAGCACAATGGTAGGCTGCCATGGCTCCTCGACTGCTGTGGAGCATTGGGTCCAGCCAGGCTGAAGCCCTGTGCCCCATGCCCTGAACCCCACAGTGCTGAGAGTGAGGCAGCAGCAATGGCTTGGTGAGGGGTGGAGGGAACATGTGCTGCACCCCTGTCTGCCTGGCCAGGTGCTCTTTGGGCAGGTTTGGCAGCTTGGGATGGGAATGCTGCCCAGCCATGTTGGCAGTTGTGGTGGTGGCATGGGGCTCCCAGGAGGAGCTCCCAGTGGCAACAGTGGCAGCAGCAGCAGTGGTACAGGGCTCCTGGCAGTGGTGGCACCACAGGGCTCTTGGTGACAGTGGCATGGAGCTCCCAGTGGTGGAAGTGATGGCAGCAGCACAGGACTTCTGGTGGCAGCAGCAGCACCAAATGTGCTGGTCCAGTCAGGCTGCAGCCCTGGGTCCCATGCCCTGCAGAAATCGGAGGGGGGGGGCATGTGCCCCCCCATTCCTCCATGACATCACCAATGGGCATGCCTGGACCACCCCTATGCCACTGGGGAGTTCCCAGATGATGCAGGTCTGGTTCGGGCATGCCAGTGCTTGATACATGGCCCCAGAGGCACAGGGCTGGTTTGGGCCATCAAGGTTCAAGGTCTAATGAGTCTGGACTAGCCCTGCACCATTAGGCAGGAGCCAAGCTACAGAAAGACCCACAACCCCCTACCCCACAACCATCCCCTGCCCCACACACCCTCCTTTTTCCCAACAACCCCCTCTTCCCCCCACACACCTTTTCCCATAAACTAAGATGCTGGGACAAGGGGTTGGGGGATGAAGCTGGAGGCCCCCTTTGGCAGGGCTGGAGGGGTAAGATGCTGTGGGTTGAGAATGAGGGGCACCTGGGTTAACTGCTTCTTCCTCTGCCCCCACTTGAGCTGAGATGGGGCCATGATGCCTCCCCCCCACCCCCATGTCAGTTCCCTGTGTGGTTGTGCTCAATGCCCACCTCTAAAGCTGTCTTTGACTGCAGGCCACATGCCACCAGAGCTGGTGGTGGCAGGGCAGCGGGGTATGGATCACGGTGGCAGGGCTGGGGGGGTTGTGGTTTGGGAGTGGGCATATCAGGGCTGCTTAGCACCAAAACACACCTCGGGGGACAGCTACAGCTGGACCTGCATCCTGATGAACAAAGGGGGCAGCGGCAGCTTTGATTTTCCATGATAAAAAAAAAACAAAATCAATCACCAAGATATACAGGTATTTAGAATTTATTTTATTATAATGATTGTGCAACTGGTAGGCTTCCAAGTTGCTTTAAAATTGTAAATATATCTATAAAACGTGTTCAACTGGTACCTATATAATTAGTGACATTTCATTGTAATCGTGGAAGAACACAGATTTGGGGGATTTGGGATTTTAATCAGAGAATTATGGATCTTTTAACAGAGAAAACCAGGATCCCTGCATATCAGCTTTGTGTACATGTGTTCCAGCCATCTGCCATTAAGAGTGAATAGGGATTATGTATACTCACATAGAATACAAGTTGTTGCTCCAGTTTAAAATAAGGCAGGGGATCAGTGCCTTAGTTTTAATGTATTAATCTTTTATATATAAAATATAGGTTTAATTGAAGAAAATGTTCATTATTTCAGTTTCCATGACAACCCATATGCTAGTAAATTTATTGTCTCCAAAGGATTGTTGCCAAGGCTGTGACCTATTTTTTAGTTCTAATCATTTTGTTTAAAGAACTTGGCAGTGGTACCTGTAACAAAATTGATAACATATCTTACTAGCATAAGAGAGTCTTTACACTTTAAAGAATCTGGTATGTCAATATAGCAAATATGCTTCTAACTGTATGGAAATAAAAAAATGAAGTATAATTCCCTAAGTGATAATGCAGTAACTTGTGAAGAGTAGCTAAGTGAGTAGGGTAGTACTACATAGAGTCTTTCAGCTCAGTGATCAAACAGAACCCAGGTCACTGGTGAGTTACCTAAAGTCACTAGCATATGAGAGCTATTTGGTAGCTTCTACGAAATGTAGCTCAGTCTGTTTCCTAAAGAAGAGTGTCTCATACCATAAACCTGCCAATAAAACAGCACTATTTATTATTAGCAAAGAAGCAATGGACTGAAGAGACCCTGAGAATAAACAGTCCTCCCAGTGGTCCTGCCAAAACAGAACGGAGGCAAACATGGGCTGTTTGTGTGCCTACACCAACATACACTTCTGTTAAGAGCTGTCTGTCTGACACTTTTAACATGTCTTAAATTAATTAATTTTCCACAATAATGGAAAGCCCAGCATGGAAAGAGCATCTGATGTTAGTCTTTTCTTACTTCAGTTTTCCTTCATTGTCTGAGGCTCAGCCCAAAATACTTTCCAGATAGTGTCAGGAAATGCCATTTCAAGGAGCATCGCTTTTCATAAAGCTGTGCTTTAGAATGGCTGAACAATGACGTGACAAATCTGACACCCTATGGATAGTGTCAGGTTGTAAAATATCTCACAAAATACCTCATCTGCTGTTGTAGATGACTTGAAAGGACTGACTTGTAATATGAATGTAGGTATAGTGGTGAGCTGAATGATTGGTTGACTTAAGTTAATTACCGCTGTAAGTAATCTGTGGGCTCACTTAGTCACTTCTTTCTTTTGTAAAGTGATTTTCTCTGTGCTTAGCTCATCATTTGTAATGATTATAGGAGCACCCACAGTCCCTGATGTGGATGTGGGCCCCTATTGTTCTAGGTGCTACACAAATAATCCAAGATTACTTTTACTTTTTACTAAGGCAACACTTCTGTTACCACCACTGGAAAAAGAAGAACCAGAATAAATGACAAAGAATGTTTCCTTTTGTATTTTACTTTATTTCCATTCATTCCTTAGTCTTTGATTCATAGGCCAATATGGAAGTGTTTACTGAAGAAATGCCTAAACCAAATTTTCAGGTTTATTTCATTAAAGCGGCTATTTTTAATATAATTTGAGAATATTTTTTCCCTCTAGTTACAAAGTTAGCAATCTATTATCTCCTTAGTTAAAAACTTGCATGTAAACAGGTAGGAGGGAGAACAGCATGAATTTATGATCACTTATTAAATCCTGAGGCACAGACAGGTTGCTTCAATGATCATCAAGTGTGACTGTGCCTCCTTAAAGATGGGTCTGTGTAGCTACATGGCAAGTCTTGTTATGATATCTTGTGTTCCTCTATTATTTTCTTCATGTTCAATATACATACATGATCAATCCAGTCCAGTTTTGTACCTACATATGAATTGAGCAGAAGTTAGTTTTCACCAGCCAGTCCTATTTGAACCAGTTCCTTTAATCTGCTGTAAGGTTGATACTTTAGACATCAGTGTGCTGTAAAGAGTCTTTCTGGATTGATTTATTTTCCTTTTGCCTTGGGTCTGCAAAAGTTGGGCTTGTATGAAGAGCCTGTTATCTAGTGTTCCCAGAACATGGTCAAGGTAAGCATACGTTCTTGACTGTATTATCTGTGCTCTGGGTAATACCTAGCCTGCGGCTTGATGTTTAAGTCTACTTTGCAGGAGAGAGACATTCAAAGACCCTCTGGATGAACCATAAAGCTGTGGTTTCACTCTCCCTTGGAAAGTGTGTTAACCACTAAACTATTAAGCTAAATGGTAGGAAGGCTTTCCCCCTGCAGCATCAAACACCTGATCACCTTATTTTTTTCTAAGACTAAAGTTTTGGGAAAGTTACATATTGGGTGCAGACAGAAGTGACAATTTTCACCTGATCTGGCCACAGGAAGAGGTCTATAGCCATGACCAAACACAAGTGCACAGGTGCAGACCATTTAAAACATAGCCGATTGGGCAAACTTCTGAACCCTCATTACACGAGGGTTCAGATGAAGATGTTTCAAAACATAGCACCTTCTGTAACTTCTGTCTGCACTGCCTCCCAGGATCAAGCTATTTTCACAATGGGAGGGAGGAAAGGGAGTGAAGGGAGTTTGGTTTGGGCTTTTTTCAGCCTCTGCTGGAGGGTGGGGCAGGTATATTGGAGTCCCCTCCATGATGGAGGCGGGGGCTCCAATTCACCCACTGCATCCTCCAGCACCAGCTGGGGAACCCATAGAATGAGCTCCCTATGCTCCCTTTCCCCCCTCCCACTCTGAAAACAGAGACAGGCTGGCAGGGGGGAGTAGCGGTTGCTAGATAAAAATGAAGATGTTACAGTGGCGAGCTGCACTTCAGTCTGTGTCCATTATTAAGCACATGCCTAGGTGATTCTGTTCCTTTTGGGAACTCACACAGCTCGAATCCATTAGAATTTCATCTGACTTGTTTTAACACAATTAAAGGGAGCCAATCAAGTCGTTGATTTTTAAACCTATTCAACTGTTATAGACCACAAACCCACTTTCTTCAGGCAGTTTAGCATCAGAAATATTTTCTGTCTCTACATGTTTGTCCCTTCTTTTAGTGCTTGCTGTAGTCTACATTTTGTTATATTTGCATGACATTTGTAGAAGGAATAATTGGAAAAGAAAAGACCTGTTAGCTGATATTCTGTTCTTCCTTCCCCAGTTGTTTTCCTTATTTTCTTCCCATGTCCATTGATACATACATACATATATTGGTTTCTCATGAGGGAGATGGCCAATAGCTGCTCCCACAAAAATTCATATCCATCTTGGCTCACAATATATATATATTGTGCCAATAACTAATTCTTACAGATCATTCAGTTTGGATTTTCAACTTCAATATATTCCTCTTATCAGTCACCTTGTCAAAACAAAATGAAATATTTTCTTTCTAAGCAATAATCAGAAACCTGCTCCAGAGTCTGGTCTCCATTTATTAAAGTTATATCTCCTTTAACAGTTGCATTAGCCCAATTCAAAAGTTTAGTACAGAATCTACAAAATGAGGGGTAGAGAGGAAATAAAAGGAAAAGGAGAATGTGATTCTCTACATAGGAATCAGCACATGTTTTTTTTCTGTCTACCACTTACTAGCTAGTTACTTGTCAGGTAATATGGAACTGTCCCCAGAGAGGCTCATCTTGTCCTAGAAACTACTACCTATGACACTACAATTTCCAAGAATCATTTTAGCTACTGCTTATAGGTCAGCCAAAAACAGTGAAAATGTGATACCCAAGTGGATGAAAAAAGTAAAAAAAAAAAGCAAATGTAAAACCTAAACCTTTTAATATCTAATGCTGTTTGTACAGAGTATAATTTTCATACACACACACAAAGTCACTCACCAGCTCATTTATTTGTTTGGGGTTATATGAGGAGTGGTAGAATAATACTTCTCATGTCCTGGGACTCTCCTGTTTGCAAAGGGCAGCTAGAAGAAAAGCACTGCTACTTCCCCTCCTCCTGCTTGACATTCGTAGCACCTGTCAGAGTGTATGCACAAGGTCTGTAAGTTATGGACAAAAAATGCACATGTCTGCGGATTCATTTATGTATGAAATTTTCAAAGAAACCTAAGTGACTTAGGAACACAAGTCCCTGTACTGGAACTTTGAAAATTCTACCCAGACTGTGCTAGGCTGACTGGTTATGGCTAACTTCAAAACAGGTAATACATGAAGTTGGCGGGCCGCCCTTGGTCTGATAGTTGTACATTTTTCTTTTTTCCTGTACTTGGATTACTGGGTACTCATAGCCTGTGAAGGAAAGGAAAGCATAACTCTTGAAGTCCCACACTTTGAAAACTAGCATCCTGAGCCTGTCACATCTTACCTGGAGTTTGGCTCCCAAACCTGATCTTTCACAATTGCTAGAGCAAGTTGCCATTCATCTTATATTTTTTTAATTTCACTGCCATAAGACTATCTTCAATTTCCTTACTTTCAAAATCTTCATAAAATGGGCAATGGTGGGGCTAAACATAAAGACTTCCACATATCTGCTCCCTTGTGTCCTAAATATAGTTTCCCGTTGTTAATGAGGGGAGGTAGAGTAGAAAGGCAGGTGTGATAGGAAGGTGTGTGTGTGTGGATATGTCTGTGGGTGTCTGTGTGCATGTGTATGCATGTTTATGCATGTTTGATCTACACAGCCATGTTGGCTAGAAATGTGCACAGTTTTGCCAACATAGCAATCCTCACAGCTCCCTCAGTATAGGTGCAGCTATGCCAACAGAAAAGGACTTAGCTTTTTTTTTTTTTGGACTTACCCTGCCATTTGAAGAGAGAGCCTATGCAGAGGAGCTGAAAATTTGTCAGTATTTGCTCCATCTCCACTAGGGGGCTCTGCTGTCATAGCTTACTTGGCTAGTGTGACTACACCAGCAGCAGGTCTATAGTACAGACAACAGCTGTATCTTGTGCAGCAGAAAATGGAAACCAGTTGTCAGGTGATCGGGCAGTAGGACTTGGACATTTCACAGTGGACATTTAAGCCCTATCCAAAGTCATCCATCCTCAGAGACAGTTTATTTGACTTATTGGTGAAGAATAAAATACTCTTGAGTTTCTCCCTTTTGTGTTCTCAGGACCTCTAACAAGCCAACATCTATTAATAGGAGCTAGTTTTCTAGGTCATCAGTTTCTCAGTGCCTTACTGCCATCAGTATTATCAGTTATAATATGTCATGTCCATTGATCATTATCCCCAGGTCTTCAATTTTCTTCTCAGCTCCTTATAGCCTGAAACTAAACTTGTAAACTTCTTCAGTCAGATCATGTCAACCAACTGCATCATGTTTTATGAGAAAAAATATGCTATTTTGGATAGCCAAGTAAAATGCATTTTTCAATAGGGCTGACATTAGCGGGGGAAAGTAGAAATTTTCAGCCTACCACTTTTCCATCAAGAAAAATAGTAGGTAAATTGGGATTCTACTCAACTAAAATTATTCACATGCTATTAGCAAGGAGGAATGTTTTTCATTTCTTTCCTTATACAAGAGAACAGGGAAAAGTGAAAAACCTGTAGTCAGCAGAGTTTGTGAAGAAAGGGAAGATGTTTTCTGCCTTTATTTCCTTCCATAAATCACACACCACATCATTTACAGTCATCTATAATTTATCCAGTGTTGAAAATTATTTTAAAAATAATTTCATATAAAATGGGCCATTCACTAACCACAGAGCACCCCCAACAACATATGCTACAATATCCATTATTGGAGGGTTGCTATCTCTTTCCATCCTAATAAGAATCCCACACACCACAGATATAGTACAGAGATACAGTCAGCTTTTTACAACAGCAACAACATTAAATCTGGTTTTCTCCCTTGCCTGCTAAGAAAGAAAGAAGTAGCTGTGTGTACTAAGGGGGATTCAGTACCTTTCAAACTTCTCAGGACCTTCTAGGATCAAAATCAAACTTGAATTTCCTCACCTGTAAAACAGTGATAATACAGGAGACCCTTGCCATTCATGGGGTATACGTTCTCGTATCCATGAATAAGGCACTGCGTTTCTGAACGCCATCTGTGTTCATGAATGCAGTGTCCCTGGTGGCTGGGGAGGGGGCACAGCTGCAGTGGCGATGGTGGGAGCACGGCGGCAGCAGTGGAAGCCTACTGGCAGTGACAAAAGCCCAGCGGCGCCAAGTGTGGAGCTCCCGAGGAGCTCCTTTAATTGTATTTAAAATGCGGTTTCAGCATTCGCGAATATTTGAAACCGCAAATGCCGAGGGTTTCCTGTACTTATAACTTTGCATGAGTTCTGCAAGGCTTATTTCATTAATGTTTTTAAACCACTTGGAGGTCCATGGACAAAAGCCATATGTTGTGACAGCTTGGGAAATCTGTCTGTGTAAAAATTATGATTTCTGCTTGGTTTTATAAAATAGTGGTATTGTTAAAAGTCTCAGTATAATCAGCCATTTGCTACCAGGGCTTGTATCACATATCTACTAAACCAGAAAACATTGAGACTCATTGACCTGAGTGGTTTTCCACTCAAATGGGAGAACTTTGGAAAAGTGAGATGGCTGTAACATAGGATAATCAATTCTCCTCAGACTGTCCATAGGAAGTAGGGCAGTAAATCTCATGAAAGATTAAATGCAACAAGGAAGGTGGTAGAATTGCAGACCCAGGGAGATTGAGGGAAATGGATTTGGTCTATATGTTAAAGAATATTTTGATCACTAGACTTGGGCAAGCTGAGGCAAGGTTGGTGCAGAAGTGAAAGGAGAATCTATGATCAGGGAAAACCATCAGAATTAGGACCAGAAAAGGGGATCTGGCTCAGGCCCCAGCCAAGACCCAAACGAGCGTACAGAAGCAGTGAAGACTCAGAAAATGGGGATCGTATACAGGTGTTGAATTATACTCTCTAGATATATGTTTCTCCTTAACTTTGTCTGAGTGAGTGAGGAATGACTGGTTTAAAATTTCCTCTGCAAACTTCTGCATGTTACTTTCTCACCTGTCACATTTTCTTAAAAGGTTAAACTGCTAAATGAATACTTCTCAAGACAGACGGCATACCTGAAAAATTGGCATTTGAACATTTGGGAAACATTTACCTGAGGCAGCTGGAACATAGGTTCCTGTTCTCCAGAAGTTGTACCGGGCAGGAAGTGTGCATCCTGAAAATGAGCACCCAAGGGGCCAGGCACTGCTCAGATCTAAGGGAAAAAAGAAGCTTACAGATGCAGCAAGTGGACCCACACAGCTGCCTAGTGAGCATCCAGGTGGAAGAGCTTAGCCAGAACTCTGACATACAATGGCAATTATAATAAGAAAATATAATTTAAACTTGTTAACATGGTGCCGATAATAATTCACATCTTAGCAAAACAGAAAAAAGCATTAATGAAGAGCATTGATATACCAAATGTATCTATTATATTTTAATCAGATGTAAGGTGGATCATCAGCTAGCATTAGTACCAATCCTATTAAATGCTTTTATCCTCATTGCCATTTGGATGAAAAGATCCCATTTCTTGATAATAAAGTCTCTATTTCCCAAACTGAATTTTAAGACCTGATTTTAGGACTCCATTGCAGTTCAGTGAGGGCATGAGAGCAAGTAGATGGTGAGTGGCTAATGATTGACATTTATTTTGTCAATGAGAAAAGAATCAATGTAATAGTTACCTAGTTACTTGGTGAATAATCTTAATGTTTGGAAGAAAGTTGATAGTAAGGAGGAATCAACAAAAGCTTTTTTATGACTTATGTATTGAAACTGAATTTATTGAAGAAGCCAGTTAAAGCAGATTACACTTTGTAAGAAGCCAGGATAGATGGTGACCAAAAGCACACTGAAAAAGTGACCAGGATGACTAAGATGCACAAGGCTTGAAGGTATGAATGAGGAAACTTTGGGTGCTTTGTTGAGGGGTTTTTGTGCTGCTCAAGTAATGGATGGAGATGTCTTGTTTTTAAAGAGGCAATTTGAATGAGCTCAAATGACTTGATAAATTAAATGTTAATTTGGGGAATTAGCATTTGGAAGAAAAATAGGATGTAAAATGCTGGAAACAGCTTGTTTGCTACTCTTGTATATGGCAGAGTTTGGAACAAAGTATAAAACATATGGTCCTTGGAGTCAGTAAGGATACACCTTATTTTATTCTGCATGCACAGTATACACATTGCCAAGCATTTCACTTTTCTTTGTGTTTATACAGCAAACTAAAATGGCGTATTTTAAAAGTGGACAAAAAAGGCTTAGGCACAGCTGAACCTCTCCCTTCCATATAACTGACTTCCTTATGTGCAGCTTTCAGACATTTACCTCCTACCTCCATGCTCTTCCTTCTTTTCTACTTCTTCTTTACCCAAGATTTGAGGAGACAGCATATAGATAACATCAGTTAGACTTGGTGAAGAAGAGCAAAATGAGAAGCATTCCAAGAAGAAATGTACAAGCTTTCAAATACTCCAGCAGGTTTGAAGTCCTTTTGAAGGTCTGCATCCTGGTAATTTTAGGGTATTCTCCCCCTGGGTTTATTCAATTTTTATTCTTCCCCTTCTTTGAAATACATAATCTACACTTCACCAAAACATGTGCACTGTTTTCTGCTTGTGGAGGGCCCAGTGGACCCAGATAGTTTGTTTTTTTTCTTCGTAAACATTGCTACACCTTGGCAATTATCTAGCTACTAGAAGAAGCAAGTGGTCTGGTTGTTGGTAGGGTGCTAGTCCGGGGCTCAGGAAGCCTCAGTTAAATTCTGCATATTTTTTCTTTGGCCTTGAACAAATCATATTATATTCTTTAGGTTGCTTAATTCCTGTCTACCCTACCTTGATTTCAATAAGGGTTAAGCAGCTAATTGGGAGTACCTACAAAATACCTTTTGAGAATCTGCTCATAGTCCCTCTGTGTCCAATTTCACTATCTGAGAAACAGGGATGCCTGCATTTTCCTGCTGCATAGGAAAGTGTACATTAAGGTGTGTGAGGAGCTAATGTCACAAAGCCTAAATAAGTATGGTGCATACAGATGACAGGGCAGAAATTCCGTTGTTAAAAACCAAAAAAAATGCTGGTATTAGGAAAACTGAACAGCTGACACAGTAGATTTCCCCCATTCCCCTCCTCCCTCTGGCAGGCCTGTTCACCCATCTATTCTAAGAGTAACCAGGCACCACTGAGATTTGGGGACATCACTTTCTGTCTAATTGAGGAATGTTGGAGAATATTCAAGGAAATCTGGTTCGCTTAGCTTTGTGGGGGATGTTGACTGTCTAATATGTATGGTCTTTTTCATTAATAACAATAAAATGAGATAGCAAGATAGTTGGGTAGTGCTGCAATAAAACAAAGTCACTTTTATTAATACAAATGAAGTAGTAGAGATTGTTTGATATACTCATGCTAGCTGCATCCTGCAGATGTCTCACTTCAGTCAATTAATCAGCCATTTCCCAGAACATAATAACTGTTTATGCAATCCACTTTGATACATTTTATAGCATTTGTTTAATCCTCCCCAACTTTTCTTCATTGGCAAAAAGCTTTATGGTAACATAAACCATAATTGTGCAGTAAAGAAAATCACCTTATGCTACACTCTACAACTGCTTTATCACCTTCATCCCAACACTCAATCCCAGCCTGCACTCAAATAATGAATTATGGAAAAGGAGGCTGGGCAGCAACTTGTTCTAACATCAGGCTTCTTGACAAAGAACTTTACTTCTGTTAGGGGCATACAGATTCAGGAGCACTTCAGGATCTTACCTTCCTCTATCAATTATAGGAAGGGAAGTATTATAATCGGGCAATATTTTGGATGAAAAATGCTTCCTGTTTAAGAAGAAAAATCAATTTCTATAAATGTAAATTTTGAGAAAATAAATGGAAACACTATGAAAACTTCCATAGGGACTCTATCAATATTTTAGTTTTAGTGATACATCATTTTGGAAATCGTTATCTATGGGAGTACATCAAGGGCTCAATAAGCAACTGTTCACCAGGACACCCAAGAGGAGAACTAGGAGTAATGGTCACAAACTCCTGGAAGACCAATTTAGGCTCAACATTAGGAAAATTTCTTCACAGTTAGGGTGGAATAATCTCACTGCAGAGGTGGTGCAATCACCTATCCCAGAAATCTTCAAGAGGAGACTAGCCAGTCACCTTGCTGGGGTCACCTGACCCCCAGTTATCTTTTCTGCTTGGTGCAGGGGGCTGGACCCAATGATCTTCCAAGATCCCTTCTGACCTTACAATCTATGAATCTATTATTTGGATCTGTCTTTGGTGATTCTGTTCTGAAGCAGGTAGGGGCTGCTTTTTCACCTGTTCACCCACAGGTAATGCTAGCAAGCTTCCTACATACTAGAAGAGCAGTCAGCAACTTTTTGAAGATGTGGGCTGGACCAACCCAGTTTGGGTTAGAGGTGGGAAGGTTGTGCAGCTGGTTCTCTTCCCTGTGCTGTCACAGGGAGACAACTGCTACTGAAGACCTCCACCATTGAATGCTGCCAAAGGCCACATGTCCACAGGCCAGATCCAGTCTTCAGGCCACAGGTTGCTGACAGGGATGGATCCAGGATTTTGTAAAAGGAGGTGCAGAAGCAGTGACCTGCATTTCAGTAGTGGCTACACGCCCCTCCCCTACCCCTACCCTTTCTCCCACATAGGTAGGCAGACCATGCCTCAGAAACGGCACCCAGGAGCTCTTTTTTTTTAAGACTCTCAGTCAGGTAACAGTCTTGCCCCACCCATTCCTTCCCCTCCACATGGCATATCCCCTCTCCCCATCCCCCATGCCCCTCCATTGCCATCCCTGGTTTTCCTATTTGGCCTGAGGGCAGGGCAGGGCAGGGGCTGGATCCAGAGGCACTTCTGCCCACTCCACCTAGGCTGTACATAGGAAGGAGATGATACAAGAGATACTGCTGAGCATGGAGGAGAAAGGACAGTGGGAATACTTACCCAATTTGAGAACTTAAAAAAAAAGGCCCTGGCTGCTCCTCTTGTGTTGTTGTCAACTGAAGGGGGGGCGGGTATCACCTTAAACACTGCACCCCTTCTGGATCTGCCTCATTGCCAGTTACTGAGCACTGCTCTAGAGCTTCAAGGAACAGTGCTTACATTTAGGGATACCCGCCTTCCTTCACCAATAGAAAAAAAAAAAAAAAGATTTGGATGGGACTTGAGTACCTAAATACGAGAGAGAAATTCCCCAAATCTCTGCCTAAGTACCTAGGTGAGTAAGAAGCCATAGCAATGCCAGACTTCACCTGAAGTTTTGCTGCTGCATATGACCAGAACTACTGTTATCCTGACTTAGCTAAATGTATGTCTAAATCTTCTGGTAGAATACTGTCCCATGGGAGAAGGAGGCCTAGTTTTTGGTCTACTATCATTTTAGTGTGCAGACTTTCCTATCAGCAGGCTGCCTATATCTTTTTAGGTTTTTTTTTCCCCTAAGCCCATCAGCATCTCATTCCTACACTTACCAGCTTTCAGACTCAAGCAAATCCTGGGACATCATTCTCCCCTTGTACTCAGCCTTGGTGAGGCCGCAGCTGGAGTACTGCGTCCAGTTTTGGGCTCCACAATTCAAAAAGGATGTGGAGAAGCTTGGGAGAGTGCAGAGAAGAGCCACGCGCATGATCAGAGGTCAGGAAAACAGACCTTACGATGACAGGCTGAGAGCCCTGGGGCTCTTTAGCCTGGAAAAGCGCAGGCTCAGGGTGATTTGATGGCCACCTATAAGTTTACTGGGGTGACCACCAGTATCTGGGGGAATGTTCACCAGAGTGCCCCAAGGGATGACAAGGTCGAACGATTACTAACTACTGCAAGACCGATTCAGGCTGGACGTAAGGAAGAATTTCTTTACTGTCCGAGCCCCTAAGGTCTGGAACAGCCTGCTATCGGAGGTGGTTTAAGGTACATTGAACACCTTCAGAAGTAAATTGGATGCTTATCTTGCTGGGCTCCTATGACCCCAGTTGACTTCCTGCCCTTTGGGCAGGGGGCTGGACTCGATGATCTTCCAAGGTCCCTTCCAGCCCTAATGTCTATGAAATCTTTGCCTTTCTCTGGCTGATGGATGAATATCAGGGCAGTCATTTCCTCTTCAACCCTCCCTGTGCTGGTGGTACTTGGATAAGCGAGTGAAACTATTAAGAATAAGTTGAGGATTTTTGAGGAATTGAAAAAAAGGGCTGTGCAGTAGAGAGGCATCTCCCTGTGGTCAAAACTGCAGGAAAAAAGCAAGACAGCCCCCACATTAGCCGAGATAGACCTCAAGAAGAATATTAAAACAAATAGGAAAAGCATCTTTGGTCATATGAAGAAAAAGAGAACCAGAAGGACAGAAAAGTAGTAGTGATATGCTAAGGATAGGGTGGAAATCAACAAAAACTTAGGTATAAATACTCTACTTCAGTCTTCATCATGGATGACAATTGTAATTGAAACAGTAGTTGGCTTCCTAAATACTGTTAGAGAAATTACCACATCTGACCTGGAAGCAAAACTTAGATTGCTTAGAATACTTAATGCAGAGGTGGCTAGCAAATGGTATGAGTGCCAAAAGTGTTATGGACAGCTTCTGTGAATAGCATATAGCAGATTGGAGAAGGGACAAGCAGCATCATGGAAGATAGGGCAGGAAGCAGATAGCAGAATAGCAGACCAGGCATGGAGCACAGGGTAGGAAGCAGAAAATCAAGCAGCAGATCAGGAAGGGGAAGAGAATCAGTGTTACTTGGAGAGGATGAAGGGCTAATTTGTGGCACTCTTGCCAAAAAGTTTCTGCCCCCTCCCCATTGGCTTACTGGAAGTCTGTCTCAGAATACTGAAAGAACTGGCCTATGAAATAGTAATTTCTTTAGCAACCATCTTCAGTAAATCTATCAATTCAGGGAAAGTAATAAGTTGGAGAACACCAATATAGCACCAATATTTTTTAAAAAGGGAGAAAGAGTTACCCAGGCACTATAACTTCCTTAGGTTGACTTTAACAGTTCTTAAGGTCTTTGAATAGATACTGAATGGATCTTAAATAAATATATAGAAGTAAACAGCAAATGAGACAAGACACAGCACAGTTTTATGCAAGAAAGATTGTGATTCAATCATTTATATCCTTCTACAACAGACAACTGACTCCCTGAATAAGAGTAACTTAACTAATACAGATTTCTTCACAGTGTTTAATACTGCCTCATGGGTAATAACTGGGTGAACTAGAAGGATGGGTACCAACACTAAAATTGGGAGGCATGGAGTTTGCTAAAAAGTAGACTACAGGCTATGCTGAAAGGTGAGCTATTTGACTGGAGAGCAGTTACTTGTGGTGCTGCAAAAAAAGATATAGGTAGGTAGCTATATGGATTAAACTCATACTCTATGACAATATGGAAAGATCTTGCCATTTTGGCAATTCTGGCCCTAGCTCTTCTATATAAATTAATAATCCTCTCCTTCACTCTACCACTGCAGTTCTTCCTGTCTAGTGTTCCTGTTCAATTCAGTTTAAAGCAGGGGTGGATCCAGGAGTGCAATGGCATGGTTGTGCTCTTCTTTCAGACCACACTGTGGGAGCATCATCCAGGGACTTCTTAAAGTCTCCAGATCCGGTAATAATCTCCCTCAACCCCTCCCCTCCCAAACCCCTTCCTCCCACCTACTGCTGCCGCTGTCCTCTGCTGACCCAGGGAAGAAGGGAACTGCAGAGCCCACCTACTCTGCTCCATCTGGCCTGTGCAGAGGCCTGGCTCAGCTGCAGTAGAGGCAGCAAGCAAATTTCCCCACCTTTAACAGCTGAGTAGCAGCTGTTCTTTAGATGACATGGTGTTAAATCCACACATACACTAAATTCAAAACATTTAGCCACATCTTTCTTTTTACCTATTTACATTTATGGAACACTAGATCCTATCCATTTTAGCATTTGGATCTATCCCTATCTGGCAAAACCAAAGCTCAGAGAAAGCTGTCCTGGGGCTACACTCATCATACCCCCTCCCTCATCCTGACCAAGCTATTTTAACCCTCTTATCCTTGTCCCCCCAGACAGACAACATTGTCCCCTTATAGACCCCCGCCCTTGATTTTACCAAACACTCCACCCAGAACTCACCAGACCCTTTTGTGGACATGCAACCCCCCCACCTGCATCCCACTTCTCCCTCTCCACACCCTTACTTACTTACATTGGGTTCCCAGCATGACTTCTGGAACCAGCAAATGTGTGCACAAGCTGCAATCACCTGGCTTAAAGTAAAACAATCACCTGGCTTAAAGTAAAACACATGATCATAGATCAGATGCAGTGAACATCTATGCATACCCTGTGTTTTTTCACTGAAATAAGCCAAAAAAAATTTTTTTTATTATATTTTGTCAACAAGAATCCAAAATATTCCAGCCACAACCTGATAAATGTTGGTTATGAGCTTAAATTTTGGAGGTGTTTAAGGGTTATGAAAAACCCTCTTTAAATCGCAGCAGGGTGGAATGGAAAGGAGACCACTGTGGAGAAGGAAAGTGAGATAGCAGGTGGAGAGGATGAGGAACTGAAAGTAATTTGCACTCTACCAATCCTCAGGAATACAGGCATGTACAATATCTTGAGAAAATATACCATCCTTGCCATTAAACTTTTCAGAATCTGTTCCATAACATAATACCAACACAAGGGAGAGCTAGTTTTTCAATATTTTGAGTACATATTTTGTGGTCTTGCCTAATTTTCTGCATATTGAACCATCTTCACAGGTGTTGTACATCTTGTGTAGTTAGTTGTACCAGTGCAAATTTGGTTTAAAATGCTGTACTCCTGACCTGGTAGCATTCTACAGCCATTTTGCCATGCTCTATATTGGCATAGGGTCTGTATACAGTGCAAGATAGTTGAGAAATTGGCCTTGCACGTTAAAAAAAAATGCATTGCTTTAAATATGAAGAGTGCATTTTTCTATAGGGCTTGTTCTGACTTCATTGTTGACAAGAATTCACTATTTTTCACAGTACACGACTACAAATATATCTATACACCTTATTGCCTGACAGAACCCATATTATGCCCAAACAATTTGTTTTTTTGTATCTTCCCCATGCCCAAGGTCTATAAAATTCTCAGTTTTAGCAGCAAAAGGGTTAAGCACTCCTTAAATTCTTATATCTAGCAAACTTGGAGAGCTCTTTTGAGTGAGCGATTGCTACCAGGTGGATGCACAACAAAGAATTAATTTGCTTAGGTATGATACATATTCTCTCTCTTCCCACTATGGTAATTGAATATTCATCATATAACAAGTGCAGTTAATTAGCAGATTACTCATTTACTGGACAAATAATGAACATCTTATTCCTAACAAAAGGGAAAAAAGCCAGAGGGAGAGCAAAGAAAACATACATTTTTATAAGGCTATTATTTAAATTAGCTTTTTAAAAACACTAAAAATATGCAATTATTTTTTTTTCTTTAACAATAATAATAGTACATCCAGTGATAGTATGGCTCATGCTCCATTCTAAGATAAGAATGTTCATGTCTGCTCTGGTGTAAAATCCTGGTAAAAATAAAGGCAATGGCAAAACTTATGTTGACAACATGGGAGTAGGATTTGGCCTCTACTATTTCACAGTTCCTTAAATGTACCTCTCCACTATTTACCAGCTACATTAATTCCCTTTCCCTTCCAGCCTGTCTCTCACACACTGACTCCTCAATTTACATCTTCACTGACTGACTTTCTTGCATGCATACCAGCCTCTGCCTTCTTTACTATTCCTTCCATCCAGGAAGAGCACACACCAACTGCAGATGCTTCCTCAGCCTGACAAAGGGTATTTATATCCAAAAGCTCACAAATAAGAATTTTTCTAATGATTTGAGTTGGTGTAATAAAAGGTATCAGATTTACCCAAAGAACATTGTCTGCCTCTGTCCTTAGATCAACACGGCTAACACCTGCATCCCTGTTAAATGTATTGTGTCATTATTCCCCTGTTCTCTTTGTTTGTCTCTATCCCTGTGGTGCTTATGTTTTCCATTTAAACTGTAAGCCCTCTGAAGGAAGGCCCATCTTGTTCCTTTGTTAGCAAAATGGAGTCCTGGTTCATGACTGCATCTCCTTTGTACAATGGTAATACAAAACAGCTTCAGTCAAACTCTCTGCTGGTCTAATGGGAACAGCTCCTCTCAAATCAATGGATTTGACCAGTTTGCCTCTGGCCCTTAATCTTAAAATGTATAGAATATACATAGTACCTTTGTGTGTTAGGAAAACCTAAGAAGTTTGAATATCATCCAGCAAATTTGTTTATCATGCTTTTAAAAGCATAAGAGGCAAATTTCATCCCTGATATAATTATGCTGAAGTCAGTGGTCTTATGCCCTGAATTAATTGAGCCCAGGAGCTTTAAACTATGCCAGGCATAACTCTCATTCTAAACTATGGTAGTCTGAAAAATGAATTCCTGTGAATCTAGCAGAAGTCACATTGGGTGCATCTACATGTGTGCTTTACTGTGGAGTAGACTGATCAGCTCTGCAGTAAAGCATCACCATCCACACATGTACTGGTATTAGGGCACAGGCAATTAATTAACTCGACCATAAGATAGTACTGTCAGGGATAGTAAGCTCTTACAGAGGAAAAGTTAACTGTGATGAAATGCATGTGTGGATCATGACCGCAGGCATAAATTGCACCTAATCAGCCCAGGCAGTAGGGTGTCAGCTCCTTCCTGCTACTTAGTCACACTTTCATGCCCTAGCCAGCCCCTCCACCACTCAGCACTACCATCCGAAGCCTGGAGCTGACTGCTGCCAGCCTGGGCCTGTACCATCCTGGCTCAAACTTCTACTGTCCTAGGCACATGTGTAGACACTGTGCCCAGTAGCAGTGTACTCTGGCTAAAACAACTCCAGAGTTGATTGCTTTTCATTAATTGCATGTGTAGATGCACCCACTGTGTACTGTGGTTATGATAGTTTACTTATCAGAAGATGGTTCATCATTCTCTTAAATCCTATCACAAATTCTAAAAATGGTTATAAAATGAACTGTTAGTAACATTTTTGCCAAATATGGCAAAAAAGAACAGCAAAATTGCTATATTTCCCAATTTCTTACCTAAGGTCCAGCAGGTAGTAAATGTCCCATTTTGACTTTTGATAGCATAAAAAAGAAATTAGGTTTTGCCTGTGAATGAAGGAAGAGTTTACTGAGATATTAGAAATGCTTGTACTCTCCCCAAAATATTAACATTGTAAAATGAAATGAATGTGTCTCGATTTCTACAGCTCTTACAATAAAAACTGGTAGTTTTGTGCAGCTCAGCCCCCCAGTACTTTGTTTATATGAATAAGTAAAGCTATGTGACATTTTTCTGAATGTTTGTAGACATTTATTAGCAATATAAAATGATTGTGATAATGATACTGATATTTCTGTTGCTAAGAATCAGATGTATACCACCATTTCTATATCATATTAAGACATGCTGGTTATTTTAGTGACTGTTTCTGCTTATATATTCTATTGCCAAAGTCTCAGTTAGATCATCCTATAGCTTGAGAACTTGTTTTTCACAGCTCTACATTTGTTGCAGCCTGAATATTATTTAGTGAAACCTCTAAAGCTGGGCAAGATGATAAAAGTGTGATAAAAACTGGAAAAAAATCAAAACAAACTAACAACAAACTAAAAAAACCATACTTACCCTTTGGATTGAATTATTTTCCTTCCCCTCTGTTGTTTTGTCTCTGAATTAGTTGAGTAGGATCAGAAGACTATTGTGCTGTCTTCATCTACTGTTAATATAAGCTTACAGTGGTGTGGGTGTACACTCACATGCATATGTGTGTACATGCATCACACACACACAACAGTGATCGTTTGAACAGGGGGAGAAGTGGTCTAAGCAGTAGGGTGACAGAGAAAGAGCTAGTTATAAGGACTGAGGCTCCAAGCTGCTCACATGGGGAAAAGAGGGTGGCCATAGGGTTCCTGGAGCAGCAGAGAGAGATCCAAAGTGAGCATCAGGACAAGCTTTTGCAAGAGGTGAAGGACTGTCAGGGAAAGTGGGTGAAAAGTGAACAGTTTGTCTTAGCATGGCAGAAGAAGCTGTGAGTGCGGAAGGCCTGGTAGCAGAATTTATGCCACTAAGTTATATGTATCACCAGCTGCAGCTTGATCAGGTCAATATAGAACATAGATCTCACAGAGTGGGAGCAGAGACAGAAAGAACTGGGAACCTGAAGGAAGAGCTAGCCCGACTTAAGATGGAATTGTTCAGAGGCCCACACATTCATGGAAGGAATGAGGCAACAACTCACTAAACTCCAGCAGGATAATACCAGTCTGGCAGGGGAGAACCAGGAACTTAGCAAGAGACTAATACTGGCACAGCAAAGACTAGAGACAGAAGCCCACCAGCTGAGACCGAGACACACTCCTGAATTAGATTCCCTTGCACTAGAAGCAGAGGAGGCAGGCACTGTGAATAAGCAGTGGAAAGAGGCTGAGAGAGAGCTTGAAAAGGGCCCAAGAAAGTGGGGCCACAGATCTTCAAGGACCAGAAGAAACAGAGGGAGGTGGATGTGCAGGCCGGGGGCGAGCCAGGCCCATCTTTGTGCACGAGGGCTGTGGCCAGCAGCCCGGGCACGTGGGGCCAGAGGAGACTGGGGGCGAGCTAGAATTAGTCACGGAGGTGTAATGGTTGATTTAAAGATTATATACACCCAAGATGGTCGCGGTGTAGGCTGGACAGTTTCCAGGTGCAGCTCCACTTAAATCCTCGTTGGAGGACTACGACAAATTCGTTCTAGCCCCGGAGTTGTTAAAGCTCCGCGGGTTCGGTAGTTTCTCTCCCACGGAGTTGCCGAAGCTCTGTGGGTTCAGTTCGGTTCTCTTGCCCCGGAGTTGTTAAAGCTCCGCGGGTTCGTATCTTTAATATGCAGGAAGGGATACATCTAGGAATTTATTGGCGATGGGGAGAGGCTAGAGGCTGTTCAGGCCTCTGTTGCCTTTTAAGAAATGCGTTGGGTCCGTAAGGATCCGTAGCACTTAGAGATCTTCACGCTGTCCCTCTCGAACTCCAATTGCTCTCTCTCCAACTTGGGCGGAAACCACCCAAGCTCTTTATACGGCTAGCAAGCCAATCGCTAGCCGCCACGTGTGCATGTATTAGAATCGGCCAATAATGTGGCTCAAATCTTCATACAAATGGCGGGAACTCCTTGCACCGTGCATTTCTTGGATGCAAAAGAAATGCACCATGCAAAGAAAGCTTCAAATTTGGCGGGAATACTCCGTTGCACCGGGGTTCTCCTCTGCAGCAGAAAACTCCACCGTGCAAAGAAGCTGCAATTTAGCGGGAAAAATAATTTAGCAGTGCCGAAGCACACACAAACAAAAAATCACAACTTCGGGTTGTGACAGTGGAAAGGAGAGAGAAGCTCATGAGGGAGAAGACCAGACCCAGAGAGAGCTGGAGTGAGAAAACTCCTAGCAAGAACTGCACCCTAATGGCAGAGCCACAGAGGGAGCAAGGGTTGACAGTGCCCATTGCAGGGGCAGAGGGGAAGGCTGCCAGAACAGCATCCCTGAATGCAAGAGAAGGAGCCACATACACCCAAGAGAACCAGCCTTGGTCTCAGACACTACCAGACAGGCCACAAGACAGAGAGGCATTAGGCAAATCTCAAAAGGCAGTGGTGGTGGTGAAAGAGGATGCTGGAAGGGGAATTGCAGGAATGGTGAGAGAGGAAGCCCCGGTAGCAGTAGGTTGCACCTCATAGACAGGAAGAAGAGCCTGCCCAATGTGAGGAGGAAGAGCTTGGAGGCCGGAAGGTGGTCAGATCAGGAGGAAACAGATGTCTGAACCCCATGGACAAAAGGCACCCCCCCCCCCCCAAAGGGATTAGCTGTAAACTCCAACACAGGGTTTGCAGGCACAGGGCACAGATTGAAATATGGACTTCTCCCATTGGCAGTGGACCCTTTTTGTAGTAAGAAGGGGTGTAGACATTCGGGGGGGGGGTAGGGGAGAGGACTAAGAGACTTATTTCTGGGAAGACTTAAGTTGAGGTGAGGCAAGGAGGAGGCTTCACCAAGCTTTCAGGGGGGCTGGAAATGCCATCTGAAGCACAGGGAGTCTGGTTAGTCCCTGCAGGCAAGATTTGGGAAGAAGGTCCAATGGGTCCAAAAGCAAGTAGATATTACAAGCTATGGGAGCAACAACCTTGAGTGAAGCAGGCCAGAGGGTAGCTACGATAGAGAACCAGCCTCTTCATCTGCAAAAGCCAGAGCATCAGCAATGAAGAGAAATGACAGTAAAGGGAGCACTATTCATAGAGAGTGGAGGGGGTGATATCCTGAAGGCTGGCTAAAAGGACACATAAAGAAAGAAGGGCAAGAAGTGCCTACAGAAAGAAGGATGATAAGTAAGCCAGAGGCTAGTCCGCTATGAGGTGGGGAGATAAAGCCTACACCAACTCTGAAGGCAAAAGATTGGGGGCCATGGCTAGAAGGATGCTGTACAGAAGAACAGTGTTTATAAGTAATCTCCCTAATAGGAACTGGTGGACTATTTAGAGTCAGTTAAAATAGGAAAACTGGTTGCATTACATTTGTGGAACTGTACAAAGATGCTGGCGGGAGCCCTAGTGGCTCTGGTGTGGTTAAGGGTAATAATAAAGACGCAGTATAGAGCCCATAAACCAACTGGAGCTCAGAAGGATGGCTTTGAGCTGGGAAAGAAACTGGGATGATCCAGGGGTCCCCTGGGGCAGAGTAAATAAGATCTAGAACCTCCCAAGCCATTGGAAGTAGCAGAGCCCACCAGAAACAGCTAGGCAGGCTGTTGGGGGCGGGAGGGGCTGGCTAAAAAATTGCTGCTAGAATGGGAGTTCAACAGCTCATATCTGATATGTCAGTTTATAGAGTGGAAGACTCCATGAGTAGCTGGACCCCTTTCTTCTTCACCCCTCCCCCCCAACAAGGAAGAAAAGGCAGGGGGGTAGGTAACAGGGGACCCAGACACCTTACTAGGGAGTAAGGGAAGGGGAGGAGAGGAGAGGGAACTGTGGCAGAGAGCCAGGAGGCTCCTGCTCCTTTAAGAAGATGCAACAAGCTCAGCTGGCTGTGTGGGTCTAGAGCTGCGGGAGGGGAGGCTGACTCTTGATTGACAGGGAAAGCCCTGTGCAGAGCTGGGGAAGGCACATGACCAAAAGGGGAGAGGGAGATGCCTGCAGCAGATGGACTAGCAAGTACCTGAGTTGTTCCCTGGAGCCACTCAGAGGGAACTAAGGGAAACTGATGGCCTGGGTAAGGCAACAGCCCAGAGCTGGATAGGCTTTTAGTTGGGAATAGTATCAGGTGTAGATGTAATTTAACCTGCATACCAGATGACCAGATTGTGGCTATGGGGGAGGTCTGGAGGCCATGATGGGGCATCTGGTAGGGCACTTGGCGTTAGGCATCCTAGCCAGGGTCAAGGACCAGAGGGCTAAGGGCTGGAGAATCAAGTAGACCAGCCCAGGGTCAAGGACCAGAGGGCTAAGGGCTGGAGAGTCAAGTAGACCAGCCCAGGTTCAGACACTCTGAGGGGTAAGGGCTGGCCCAGAGTTAAAGACACACACAGACACAGGGGCCAGGGGCCTGGAGATGCAGAGAACTGTCAAGGCTAAGACTGAGACCTGGGCCCAAATCAGTGGGCCAGTGGTGGAGAAAAGGGAGGCTAAAGCCAAAAGTGCTGAGGTCTCTTCAAGGGACAGAACAGTGTACAGAGAGTAATGTCTGCAAAGAATGAGCAGAGATGTAGGGGTGAAAGGAGGCCTCAAAGTTAGCTCTTAAGGCATGTAGGGCCAGGGGGGAACAAGAAATGGAGACAAGGGGACAGAGAGAACATCTAGGCTCACCTGCCTCTGAGGGCAGCCTCTCCTCATGTTTTCCAACATGAAGATGTGGCAGACAAGGAAGGAGGGGAAGACCCTGGAAGGCAAGGGTGAGAGCCCGGCAGGATCGTGGCAGCCACTAGGGGGCATCATGGCAAACTCAGGAACCTCTCCTGTTACAGAGCCCTACAGGTAGAGCGCCAGGGGAAGTTTTAATGTTAAGAGCCTAACATGAAAATATACGATCAGTACCTTGACATTTAAAAGTCATTTGACATAGCCTTTAAAGATTTACATGAAATTTTGCAGCTTCCTCCAAGCTCCATTTATGGCAGAGTCATTTCATATGCCACTACATTAGTTAATTACTATCTTATGTGCTACGTAAACCTCTTTTCTTTTCAGAATCTGGGAAGGATGAAAGAAAGATGCTGGCTTACAATGAAATATACTAGTGCTTTAATAGCTTGGGTATTGTAGGGCACCTAGTACAGTATATGATATGCAAAATGCCATGTTAAGTGCAACAGGATCTACTACACTAATTGTATAGACAGCACAAATGTACCGTCTGGGAGACGGTGTTATGCCAGATCTGGGAATCTGACATAGAGGGCGAGAGAGGCAGTACAAATATATAATGCAAAAGAACGAATAGAAACTAATCCAGCATAGTTGTGTATTGTGTGTAAAAAAGAGAAAATTACTTTCCAGTTCTCAACATGCAGAGAAACTAATGTGGTTTATTTTACTGTTATATGTTATCGATATAAATTGTAATTAGCAGGATGTGAAAACAGTCCAAAGGTACTTCTTGTGCTACTGGTTGTATTTCTTCTCCAAACAATAAACTCAGATAATAAACAAAGATGGCTTATGAGGAGAGGAGCCTTTCAAAATGAAAACCATGTATGACAGATGATCAGTCTGTTCAATATTAATTTTGCTGTGTTTCGTGTATGTGAATCTATGAATTGTATAGTGTCTATTACCTATTAAAGTTCAATCAAAATCTGTGTATCCCCAAGGGTTCAAAAAGCCCACTGGTGTCAATTAATTACTAACTGTGAAAAAAGGGTTCTGCTCGAAAGAAAAATGTGACCAATTCTGATCTTCATATTAACTGACCACTTGTTCAGGAAAACATCAAGAACAAGCTTTACCTAGGCAGAGTCAGTTAATCCAGTGAAAACACTTCAGTGAAATACACAAAGATAGCTATCTGGATCAGGAAAGGAATTATTATCAATCAAATAATGCAGAAAAATTATTGCAGGAAAAGGAGGGAACTGTGTTTTACTGACTTCAAAGGGCATGCTGGTCAAAACAAATGTTGAATGTATATTCTTAGTTCACATCAAAGCTATGGCAACACACATTATAAATGGGCTGGGAGTTAAGAGTGATAACAGTCTCTCAGAAGGATGTCTGGAGGGCTTGAATCTGAAGGAGACAACATATGTAACTGGAAGCTGTTAGGTGCCTTCCCTCGCTTTAAACCTCTTCCCTATGCGAACTTTAATCAGACTAGCTTCTTGATCTTATCGTCAAAACCCATCTATATGAAAGGATTACATTTTGTATTAAACAGTTCATTTTATTCTTTAGACTAAAAAAGAAAACATCTGCTAAAAACACCACTCAGGTTTTGATCATCTTTGTTAAGGCTAAATTACAATCAAATGCAAAGGTAATCTGCTCCTCATCCCAACAATAGTAAAAATCAAACTCTGCAATATGAATAAGTAGCAGCCCTCTCTAAACCTAGATAACTAGATATGATGTACAGTGAGTTTGTGAGGAGACAGATAAAGGGTGTTTCAAACTCACCAGCAGAGGTGGAATATGGATTCTAAAGTTGAAACCAACCCTAGAGTAGCTTCTATGATGTAGCTCCTCCATTTTATGTGGAAGAAGTTACACAGAGGTCCTTCCATGACACTGAAGTCAGGAGTTTGAAACCTAATTAGGACTTTATAGGCCAAGAACAAGAGCTGAGATTCTATCTGTAAGCAAGATTAGATCCCTAAGCAGTGGTGTAATGTGCTGTCATCAACAAGTAGGATGCCCTGTTCTAGACCAACTTCATCGTGTGGGTTAAGTTATAGGAAAGCCCCAAGTTGAACAAACTGTAGTAATTTAATCTATAGACATAGCCAATACCCAAAATATACTTGCACTGTTTTAACCGGATGGAAATAGGGGAAAAAAAAAACCTCTTTCAACATCACTGCTAATATTGTTTAGTAGCATTTAAGGATCTAGCATTTCGTCAGGTTACAGTGAAATCTCCCAACTGCAGAAAAGCTTTGTTTCATCCATTTAGTCCTCATACAATCCTGATCAAACCCTGCATGAAGCATTCAACTATGGGCAATACCATCAGCATATTGAAGTGTTAGCAGCCCCATCCATCTTTATACTTAAAAAAAGTATTAGGAAGGTTAGCAGAGAGCAAATGAACTTCATATGATAGGTGAATTTAGGATGTAAAAAAATTAAGCAAAGAGACAACAGAGACACTCAAAAGCAGCCACTCCTGCAGTCCACTTCTACAGTCCACAGATGAGTCAGCAATGGAGTCAGTCAACGGCTCTTACTCTCTCAACAGAAAGTTCTGGTTTTGATATAAATGCAGATATTTAAGTTAAAATGGGTTTTGGGTTTTAAGTATTCACATTTTCAAAGAAAAATATAGTTTCAGTTACAAACAAAGGCTATCAAAAACAATGACTGTGATCAATAAGGTAAAATTCAGCTATGAAAGTAAAAAGATCAAATA
Source organism: Alligator mississippiensis (assembly GCF_030867095.1). Lineage (NCBI taxonomy): Eukaryota > Metazoa > Chordata > Crocodylia > Alligatoridae > Alligator > Alligator mississippiensis. Next base: position 122,208,307 of record NC_081824.1, on the reverse strand, counting down.
TCAGATTGACAGGGATATGTAGAACTTGCTAGAAGATTCCATATAGCTGCCTGGTCAGATGACAGTGTCCATACAGCAGTTTGTCATATCTGAAGTCTGAGTCAAGAGTGATTAGGGTAACAGAAACTGGAGATTCCTGAGTATTCTGGCTTAGCTGTCATCAATAAAGCTGGTTAAAAAAGTTGTGTTTTTTTTTTTTCCTATGTAAAGGTTGCCTTTTGTTTAGGAGGGTTTATGAAACACTTTCCCAAATAATAATAATAATAATAATAATAATAATAATAATAATAATAATAATAAAAAAGCAAAAATGACAAAAAATATTTTTCAGGCTTCGAGGTCTAGTCATGACCTTCCTTTAAAAGGAAGATTTAGACAGACGATAGCTGTCAATTTTAAATGTCTGCTTCTTGAGTAAAAGCTGCATGACAGCTTTCTTCAGAGAAGCCAGTAATCTGCCTTTAAGGACATCCATTGAAAATATCCATTAGAAATGGATTCAGACCAGCTCTTTCCCAATGGCACTCAACCAACATTGGGGAAATTAGTCTGAAGGACAACAGGTTCCCACCACTCAAAATATCTCAGAACTTTTATGGCTTAAGCATAGACAGAAAGGATGTAGCATTATAGAATCTCCTCAAGCTTTCATTGCACACCAACAGAAGATTTCATAGATTTCATAGACATTAGGGGCTGGAAGGGACCTCATTAGATCATCGGGTCCAGCCCCCCGGCCATAGGTGGGAAGTCAGCTGGGATCAAGTCACCCCAACAAGAAATAAATCCAGCTGTTTTTTGAAAAAAGTCCAGAGTAGGTGCTTGTACCACCTCTGGGGCGAGTTTGTTCCAGACCCTGGACACACACACTGTAAAGAACTTTTTTCTTATGTCCAGTCTAAATCAGCCTTTCTTCAGTTTATGGCTGTTAAACCTTGTTATCCCTTAGGGAGCTCTGGTGAACAGATGTTCTCCCAGGTCCTGATGTACCCCTCTTATGTAATTGTAGGCTCCCACCAAGTCCCCCCTGAGCCTTCTCTTCTCCAGACTGAAGAGTCCCAAGTCCCACAGCCTCTCCTCATATGGCCTTTCTTCTAGGCCTTGGATCATACGAGTGGCTCTCCTCTGGACTCTCTCAAGCTTCTCCACATCCTTCCTGGAGTGAGGGGCCCAATACTGGATGCAGTACTCCAGCTAAAGTCTCATCAGGGCCAAGTAAAGCATGAGGATGACTTCCCTGGTTTTGCTTGAGATGCATCAGTGGATGCACGCAAGAGTTTGGTTTCCTTTGCTAGCCAAAGCATTGCATTGGTGGCTCATATTCATCTTGAGGTCAATCAAGACCCCCAAGTCCCTTTAAGTCCTGGTGCTAGTGAGCATAGCCAAACCTGTAAGTATGTTGGAGGTTCTTCCTACCTAGGTGCAGCACTTTACACTTCTCTACATTAAAAGCCATCAGGTTTTGGTCAGCCCACCTTGAGAGCGTATCCAAGTCAGTCTATATCCCTAGCCTGTCCTGCGGTATGACTGCCCTCCCCCATAATTTGGTATCATCTGTGAACTTGGCCAGTTCACATCTGACTCCTGAATCCAGATAATTGATGAAGATGTTAAAGAGTAGTGGCCTGAGTACTGAGCCCTGAGGGGCTTCACTGGTCACCCTGCACCATGTTGATTTGCTCCTGTCAACTAGTACCCTTTGGGTCCAACCCCACAGCCAGATGCCTAGCCATCGGACCACATTTCCCCAGCATAACCATGAGGACATCACGGGGAACTAGGTCAAGGGCTTTTTTGAAATCCAGATATATGACTTCCACATCATCTCCCTTGATGATATCAAATCTCTTCAACTTTATTAGCCACCCAAAATTTGCCACCCAAGCTTGTGACTTTTCAAATGTGAAACTCGCACCTGATGGGTACAGAAGACCCATTAGTCAGAGTACTGCCTAAAATGGCACCTCAAACTAAATATCTCAAAGACTGTCTCAAGTGTTTTCCTTCTGAATAATGCCAGTGCTAATCATGAACTCACTGCTGAAATTGCCTACACTAAATAAATAAAAACTTTATTAGCAAAATAAACTCAAATTGTTTCACAGTGGAAGGACTGATAAGCTACTGATAGGAAGCAACTTATATTTACAACCTTATCACATCTGTCGGAACTTTGCCATGATAGAGATTGATCTTGATAGTCAATGATGATAGATGCAGTTATATACATTACTGTGCATTATTTCATTCAGAAGAATCAAGCCGCCTAGTTTAGAGAAATGAGATACAAATCATGTTTAGAGTACAAATGCTTAACAGTCTTAAGGGGAAACCAAAGAATGACCATGCAAATTCTTTATTTAGGTCACAGTAGCAAGAAAAAGGATTAAAAATAATTAGTAGTAAATAATATATTTAGTAGGGTTAGATGCATGACAACTACTCAGTTCAGAATTGATTTGTATCTGAAACTAGTCAATTTAGATAAGCTTGAATTTCTATGTGCCTGGTTCAAAAGAATAAAAAATCACACACACTTCAAATAATTGCTTTCTCATGATATCATTGTTATTCCTTTTTACTGTGTGCCCCTTCTGCCACAGTGTCAAAATAGGGTACGATTCTCTACTACTTAGCTCAAGCTCCAGTGCCCATACTCACTTCGTGTTTCCAGAGTAGCAGCAAACTTCCAGATTCATTTGTGGTATCTGCTGGATACCAGTTCCTGCAGTTTGATATCCCAAAATTGGAATATTAATCTTGGTGCAGTATAAAACTAGTTAGGATCAATCAAACAGGCTACAGGGGATTAAAACATAGAAACTGCCATACTAGATTGGACCCATCATCCATCTAGTCCAGTAATCTGTCACCAACCAGATGCTTCAGAAGAAACAGTGAAAGACCCTATGGTATGTATATACTCTAGGGGTCTCATAAGTAAGACTAACAATACACTCTGAAGTCCTCTTAAAGAGTCTTGTAAAATCAAATTCCCAGTTCTCCAGCACCATGAACTATGATCTCATTTTTGGAAAGCTGTCAGAAAACAACCTATTTTCTCACACACCATCCAATCAAACTGAATAGTTTCTCCCAGTTGCACAAAGGGAACAAATCTGCTTTTGTTAACTTATCTCCCTGCTTTCATCAGTTTGTAGCAAATACTTGTCATTATTTAAAAGTGCTTATTTCAAATTCTGCTTTAAAGTATTCCATCTTTTTCTGCAATTATAGGCACTTGAAAAATATTGAGGCTCATTGTACTGATTCAAACCAAATGAGAAAATAGCAATGATAGCACCTTATGATGTGAAGGTAGGAAGTTCAACCCCCGTGGGAAGTGTATTTCTATTCAAAATGCTCCTTACCTCAAAGTAAAAGGAAGGATACATTTTCAACACGTAATTACATTTATTACCCAAAAATATTGAAATATTTTGTTCAAGAAGGAAAACAAAATCTGTAGTATTATGTCTAATTTGTATGAAATTTTCTCTCCTTGCGGATCATAGTATCACAGTAATGCATTGTGTCTCCTAACCCTTATATTTGATTTCTTAATTAATACAGAATGTCACTATTATGTTAAATGGGGAAAAATGGGCACCTATGTGACAAAAATATTCCATATCTGGGACTGCAGATTTTCTACAAGGAGGAAGAGATGGAGTGAAACTTTTTTGATACAAATATTTACAAAGATGTATAGCATCCTGTTTGTTTGAACCAGGAGGAAGAATCAAACAACAAGAGGTATCTTTGCCCACAGCTCCAAGCCCCTTTCAGACAACATGCAATGAAAAAGCTCTCTCGGTTTTCTCTCAAGGTCACTACAAGTGCTTTTGTGGCTCATTGCTGCTTGTTTGCTGCCTTCTCTCTCTTGCTCAGAGATCCAAACAAACCCAGTTTTGCCTACCAGTGCCTCTTCTATTTGTTTTAGCAGTCCCCAGGGAAACACTGTTCAGTTTGTATTCTAGCCTTGCCATGTGTCTGTGTTTTGGATGGCATTCCTATTGTTGTTAGGTAAAGGAACTTAATAGTTTATTTACCTCTGTGCTAAATGAAAAGTTGCTGTTACACCCATCAGCATCAGAGGGTATGTCTACACGAGACACTCACTGCATAGTAGCTTAATAACACTGCACAGTAGTGAGCTGAGTAAAACTCATGCTAATATGCTACTGCACGGTAGTATAAGGATATTGTGCAGTTAGTGTCCCTAAAAAGGCATTTGCTGGTGCTACTGTGCAATAGCATAAGTTACTGCACATTTATTTAGTACTTGGTTATGCAAGTATTAAATGTAATGTGCAGTAATTACAGGACATTAATGAATGTGTAGACACACCCAGAAAGATTTAAACCAACCTAGACCAAATACATAACCCAGAACAAGATATTCTTCAGTATAAGGATCCATCCATGCTGAGTCAATTAAGAATTAAGGGAGATTTTCAAAAGCAAAAATGGCAGTGTATTTCTTACCTCTTACTGACTTTCAGTGAGAGTTAGGCAACTGTTTACCATGTTTGCCTTTGAAAAGTGACTGCTCTGTCTTGAACCTATTCCAGTGCAATTGGCTTTATGATAGCACATAATTTTAATGCATGGTTTTTATTAATTTCATATGTTTGGGAGTAGACCCGGGTTTAATGCTATAACACTATGCAGATTTCTCTGTATTTTTCATGTTGCATTTGAAAAAAAAATGGCACATGGTTATAGCATTGAATTGCTGGTGTGATTTGACTGCCAGAAAGGCAGTATCTAAGTAAGATTTTATTTCAGTTTTACCATCTGTATATTGCAAAAGTATATCTTAGGTTTAATAGCAGGGGCTCCTTTGAGTAAAGCATTAGCTATATTTGTCATTCCAAAGTGATAAAACAGTATTGAAATAGTTTTAACATTCCACATTATTTAGACAAAAATGACAAAATACGGTATTTCTAAAAGCATGTGCAGCCTTCAGATTACATAAATCTTTAGATTACATTCATTTTATTTTTTATTTGTATTACATTCATTTTATTTACTAGAAAGACCTTCAGATATAAATATAAGTCAAATAACTCAGAAAATACTGACAGCTGGGTGGAAAATAGAAATAAGAAACAAACACTCTGCCTTCCAATTGTGAGATTAGAAATGCTATATAGATGTCTGCTTATTGTAGCATCTTTTGTCAGTGAATGAAACAGAGATGGTGAGACATCAAGTATCTCCTTTTCATGTTAGGAAGTTGGGTGGTTCCACTCTTAGACACAGTAAAAAGTACATACTGCGCACATTCAATCTGGCAGCGGTTTACTTGTGAGTAAACTACTTGCTAATAAATGCTCCTGGGCTGGCATCTACATGTGTAGGGAAGTGGGAGCAGATTTGCTGCTAATGGCAGCAAACTGCTTTTGTTTCCTGGGGCCCCTGCCATCACCCATGGGAGCTCTAGTCTCCCCCTGGGTGCTAGCTAGCCCAGGGCCTGGCAGGGAGCACTGGGCTAGGAGACAACTATCTCCTGGCCAGGACTGGGACATTGCTTCTTGTCCCCGGGGCCACCTGAATGGAAGAATGATCACCGTATCAATGAAAGGAATTGTATTTTTACATGTTGTGTACATATATGAGTTTGAAAATCCTTATTTGAACACACAAAGAAAATAACACTATAAGTCATTATTTGAACTGTATGGCAGCCAAAGTGGAAGATGTCAAAACCCAACACCCAAAAAACCCCTCTTTAAAGATCTTCTCCCTAATAAAAAATTAAACTGTTACTTCTCTTTTGAATCAGTGGTATATTCTGTAACAGATGCTACATTCTGCTGTATTATTATTTTCCCCAGTATCTGTACTGTATATACACTTGCTATGTAGCACAGGATCAGCGACAGAGCTGAGGAAACAATGGAACACAGCAGAGACCAACTGTAGCAGTGAGAGAGACAGCGCAGTGGACTGAATTGGCTGTGAACTATAAGAGCAGTCACTATGTGATCAAGTCATTTACATTAAGTCTGCCTGTCTGCTTACATTAAGTAGGTCTGATACATTTCTCCTTACAGTCTTTGATTGGTGGCTTCAGCATTGGCAATGTGTTGGGGGTGGTGGGGGAGGGGAATGAGGGGGCATGTGCTCCCCCCCCCCGATTTCTGTGCTGATGATGAGGTGTAGGTGCTAGTGCCCAGAAGCAGCAACGGCAGCAGCAGTGGCAGTATGGAGTTGTGCCCCTCCACTGACAGCATTTATGCAACATCTATGGGCTTCAACAAACTTTTTTTCTTAAAAAAGCTTTGCCTTAGACTGTTTTCACTCTAAAATCAGAAAAAAAATGTGAGGGACCCCCTGTCCCCATCCCACATGCAAATTAAAATATAATCCTGATCTGCATAATATTTTAAAACAGAGTTCTGGTAAAGTATTGTCATAAAGGATTTTCACAATCATATCTATTTAGTCCATAATAACACCTTTCTACTAAGATTGCTTGTTAAGGAATGAGGAAAAGGGGTCAGAAATGTCTTTCTGTTTTTTCAGGTAAACAAAGCCACTCATGATCACAGCAAAGACAGCAGACATAAGCAGTTGATAATTTAGTTTATATCAACTACAATTTGGTGTAAATGTTCATACTTTGCTCCTGCAAGATAGGTGGAACTGATGAATAGTCCAGTAGAATATTTGAATTGGATAAATCAAAAATGCTTGTGTGGTATGGTGCTAGGGAGGAGTTAATTAAGACTTTCAGAGAGTGTCTAGAGATAGCTTCCCTTGAGAACATATTCTTTAAATTATCTGACACATGGTGCAATCTGTTCCATTTGAAAGGCAAGAAAACTGCTTGCAATATGTTTGTACACTACTCGATAGGATGGTCTCAACCCTGACTGGAGATGATGGGCTCTACTCATAATACGACTAAATTGGCCCACACTTAAACCAACAGGAAGGATCATCAAACAAGTATAGACTCTACTCAAAAAGGATCGGACTTTAGAGAAATATTCCCAGCCCTGTGGCTTTCAAACAACCCTATAACTTTGCCCAACAACAGGTTCTTAATGGGACACAACCCTCCCTTAACAATAAACGCAGAACCTGTCAACTCATTTATTGCCACAACAATCAACACTCCCTACAATGAAAGCACCAGAATCCATTCAACATTCCCCAAAGTGAAGCCATCAGAATTCGCAGATACTATGCATGTCTATGCCAGAATGTGGTATATCTTATCCAGAGTGCACCAAATGCCCTCACACAAACTATGTGGGTGAAACTAGACAGAAACTATGCACCAGAAGGAATGATCACAGAAAACATAAAGGACAGAGACACAAGAACATGGGTAGAAGAACCCTTTTCAGAACAACCATTCTATTTCTGACCTCACAGTCATTGTGCCAGGAACATTTTACAAAACACCTGATAGGCCTGGAAACAAAAATTCATAGGCCTACTGGACCCAAAGTACCTGAGACTAAATAAAACCATTGACTTTTATGGTTATTATAACCTACTTGATACTTACTAATATCTCTACACTCTACATGTGATGATGGCCCATTGGGATGGTCTTTCTCTTACACTTAACAGGTTATTCTTTGTACTGAATTTCTTTTGTCTGCCAGCTACCTGATAATATCTATTATATTTTGTTTTAGTTATATACAACATTTTATACAGGCCTTTGTTCTATCTGCTATTTAGCTCAGGCTGTGCCTTTTCTCAGACCTGAGGACAGGTAGATGGTACCTAAAAACTTGTCTATATCCCTTCCAATATCCAGTTGGTCCAATAAAAGATACCATTCACAAAACGCCTTGCTTCTTAATACAAATAATAATAATCTGGCCTTGGGATAAAAGATCTCAGGAAAAGCTGATTTCTGAGTATCTGAAGAGAGAGTAAATGTCATCCAAGGTAAGGAAATAAACCATATCCTCCCTTTAATACAGGGAAAGAAATTTTCAAGGTATTTCTAATGATCCTCTCCAGGGAGGAAGAAGTCAGCTGGGTATGGCATTTGATAACTTGGGTCACAGCTATGATATCTCTGTGTAGTACCCCTTTTAGGATGTGGGTCCATGTAGTCCTGCTGTCTTAAGTTTCAAGAACAGGACAGAGCCTCTCTGACTTCCTAGTAGCTTAAGCATATCTTTTTTTACAGAGCTCTATGGCTGTGGGCACTCAGTGTTATCAACCTGAGAATATGTATTACCAAAAGGATGTAAACACGGCCTTTTTTTTTGTTTTAAAAAAATTACTCTTTACTTTAGACTGGATAAGAGATGAAAGCCAGGCAATAAAATCCTTGTTCTATGTCTCATTGTCCTTATGGCTATTTTTACTGCTCACAGTACCTACAATCTACTGTCCTGTGTCTCTCACTGCTACACTTATGCTAGGTCCAGACATTCAAAAAACTCGAGGCACAATCAATCTAAGTTATGCATTTTTTTGTAAGCAGCCTAGGTTAGACTGGTAGCAAACAGAACACACACTCCACACATTGTGGAGAAACCTGCTTCTTTAAGTTAGCCTCTGTTGATGAACCCCTTGTCAACTTCTTAGCCTATGCCTATATGTTTGTAATTTCTTGTATTCACACCTCTGTTTCCTTTCTGGGGATTTTCCCTCCTTAAAACCTTAGCTCTCTGCAGACCAATTAAAGGAAACTGATTTCACTTAGGATACAGTAATTCCTGGTTCTATTTGGACATAATCTATTCAGCTATTATCTTTCACACCAAACCTTTTATGGAGACAGACTTTCCAGCACTCCTTCCTATCTCCTTACTATAATGATAATGAAGGAAAATATGGTAAAGATAATCACAAATCCACAAAAGAATGAAAAGCTCTCATTTTCACTTTTGGTCTCTCCAGGAATCTCAAGACTACTACTCACTTACAGAAGTGCTCCATGTACATTTGACAGCACTGTAAAGTTACAGTGCTCTTACATGACAGAAGTGCAGTGTTTGCTGATGGGTAGGGAGCGGGGGTCTCTAAGCCTCTCTGCACTTTCCAAGCCAGGAGGCAGGGGGCACCCTACAGCCTCCTAGGGCTTCTCCATTGGTTAGAATTTTGACGTGTGTACAGAAGTTATTTAGAGCACTGTGGCCATGTCTACACGAGATGCTTACTTTGTAGGTCCCCCAGGGTTCAGTACTTGGACCAGTGCTTTTCAACATCTACATCAATGATCTGGATGTGGGGGTGAATAGCACACTGGCAAAGTTCACTGATGACTCTAAGCTGTGGGGAAGTGTGCCCACACTTCAGGGTAGGTTTACAATCCAGGTGGACCTAGACAGATTAATTAAATGGGAGCCAGAACCAGATGCTGTTCAACACTGAGATGTATAAAGTGCTTCATCTGGGGAGGAAAGTCCACAACAAACTTACAGGTCCAGTGGTGCTATGCTAGATAGCACCACATCTGAAAGGGACCTGGGGGTCATAATTGACAATAAAATTACTGTGAATCATTAGCATGATGCTACAGGTAGCAGAGCAAACAATATGCTGGCATGCATCAACCGATCGTTCTCAAGCAAAACTAAGGAAGTTATTCGCCCACTCTACTTAGCATTGGTGAGGCCGCAGCTGGATTACTGCATCCAGTTCTGGATGCGGTGCTTTAGGAAGGACGTGGAAAGCTTGAGAGTCCAGAGATGACCCACTTGTATGATTAGAGGCCTGAAGATCAAGCCATATGAGGAAAGGCTGACAGATATGGGACTGTTAAGCTTAGAAAAAAGAAGACTTCAGAGGGATATGGTGGCAGTTTACAAATATATCAAGGGAGAGCATTAGGGGTTAGGTGAACAACAATTCACCAAAGTGCCTAAGAGGAAAACCAGGAGCAGTGATCATAAACTCCTAGAAAGAGGTTTCAGATTGGATATAAGGAAAAACTTCTTATGGTTTGTGTGACCAGACTCTAGAATAGACTCCCAGCACGGGTGGTGCAGGCACCTACCCTGGAGATCTTCAAAAGGAGGCTGCAAACCTTGCTGGGGTTATTTGACAGAGCAGTTTTTTCTGCTTAGAGCAGGGGGGCTGGACCCAATGATCTCACAAGATCCCTTCCAGGCCTCAACTTCTGTGAATCTGTGAATCAGTAGCTCATTACTACTGTGCAGTAGCTCATTAGTAGTGTGCAGTAGCATCATGGGGCACGAACCATGACCTGATGCTTCTTCGCAGTAGTAACAAGCTACTGCACAGTACTAAGGAGCTACTGCAGTCAGCATCATCAGGAAGCTGTACAGAGATGCTACTGCGCAGTAATTGTTTAGTACTTGGGTATGCAAGTACTAAATGACTGCATAGTAACAACTGCACAGTCAGCATCTCATATAGAAGCAGACTGTAGGTTGCTAAAGTGCTCTAAAATACGGCAATTAAAATTTAATACCTCATGTAACAAGAATTAATTTAAAGCACTGCTCATTTTTAAGTCACTTTTAAGTCACAGCAATAAAGTACTTAAAATGGCAAAAAAGCAACTTCTGTACATACCAATCTCTACCACTATCTAGGCAGCAACCACCGAAGTTCTGATGGTGTCAAGTTGCTCAATGCATAAAGCTGAAAGAAATTCACAAATTAGACATTTTTCACTCATCAACCTAATGAGGCTGGATTTTCTGTTTTCTGGATAGGCCTAAATTGATGAAAGGTAAGGAGGAGGAGATGGTTTTCCTCCCTCTCCCTTCCACCATTTTCTTCTTCCTCCTCTCCCCTTCCCCACCACACACACATCCAATTATCCAGTGATCACAGCAGTCACTTGAGAATTAGCAGACCCAGGCTCAGACTGATCAAAAGGAACCAGAGGTTCTAAAGCCTCTGGCCAAGAGGCAGGAATACTGGTTAAGGCAGAGACAGAGAATCAAAGATACCACGAGCAACTGGGATGGAACCAAATGATCCAGAGTAAGATATGAGAACCAGTGCTGAAATTGTGAAATCTCAGGAAGGTGTTTCAGAAGTAAGGCATGTTGTGGAGCCAGAGCATAGATGCTTTGACCATGATTCCAGACTTTACAACAGTCTATCAAGTGAACAGGCTAAAGAGGCAGTCTGTTCAGCCCCAGCTGAGCCTGACTAGTGCCTTAGTGTCCACACCAGTTGGCCCATGGCCTTGGAGCTCACTCCCCCGCTTCCTTCTTATCGTAACTATTCCAAAATTATTACACATTCAAGGCCAATGAACAAAACTTTCCCTGTACCTAAAAGACTAATTAGAGTTATAATCCAGTACTGCAATGTGCTCGATTGCACTATCCCTGCCACAAAGGCTGGGTCTGGTAGTGACTGACCATATCATCCAAATACAGCGGGAAAAACAAACGCATACTATGTTTCTTTTAAAATATGTAAAAGATGCAGGAACCAAAGCAATATTATTGGTATAAAACTATATTATGGAATGCATTTTTGTATGTGATTATATCCAAGAACATAATTAAAGCTGCAAGTTGGGTACTGAAAATTAGATAATATCTGTGTGATAGATTGGGAGCTACTCACTAATAAATTATGTAAAATGTAGGTTGAACTGGTTAGTGGGATGTTTATGTACATATTAGTGTACTTTAATAAGGGTCTGTAAAGGAGCACAAAGAGAGAAGAAGAAGAATGGCTCAACATAAACCAGTATTACAAACACACTCAAGAGGTATTAGTAGACAATGCCAGATCAGTTAGGCTGGATGCTTTTATATCCAAGTATATCTCCTTTATATAAAGGCATTTAAAGATTCAACAAACCTACAAAACTTATCTTGGTGAGAGGGGCTAAACCCTGGAATGGAAAGGAACTGAATGCCACTGGCACTATAAATAAGGTGTCTCTCTTGTGAAGACATTGCTTGTTCAGGGACACTAGACTGAGATAAATGTTACCCACTTCATGAATCTACTTAGATTACCAGGAGATGGTAAGACTTTGGATAAAAGATAAATATATGAAGACTGTTGCTTAGAGGCAGGGAGGGGGATCATCTTTAAAAGCTTTCCCCCTTACTTTTCAAATAACCCATTCTTTGTGTTTAAGAAGATTGCTTGATCATTGAACACCACTCCTCAGATTCAGGAAGGGAAGAACCACAAGTGCTGAAATTAAATCGGACATGCAGGATTAGATACACAGATACACAGGGGGTGCATTTACATGAGATGCTTAACTATGCATTAGACTGTTATAATACACAGTAAACCATCATCATCTACATGTGTACAACACTTACTGCACAGTACGTTAGTCTAATGCATCATTTTCTAGTACCTGTAGATAATACTAATACTTTCATCCTTTGTGGCTGAAGAAGACTGCATCCAGTGGGTGGAGGGGAGGCAAGAAGAGAGAAAAGAAGTGGGAAAGAAACAGGGAAGGAGAAAAAAGAAAAGGAGAAAGAAGGAAAAGGAGAAAAAAGGGAAGAAAATGAAGGGGGTTGGAGGCTAGGTCACATGAGTACATAGGTGACTTATAAGTCCGACCTTTGCTTTGAACAATCTGATGCAGCAGGGACAGGAGAGCTATGAGGACTGGATATGAGAGGTTTTCATTTTCCTGGCCATGTGTTTCTTCATTGTTTCTGCCGTGTGTTGCTGTTCAAAGGCCAATGCTCTGTTCTAGACTTGGGACTTGCAGGATGGACAGTTGTAAGTGATTTGCTCCCACAATTCTGGGTCGATACCGAAACTCTTTAGGGACACCTTTAGGGTGTCTTTGTACCGCTTCTTTGGTGCACCGCAAAAGCATACTCCATTTGACAGTTCACCATAGAAGACTTCCTTTGGCAGGAAAGTGTTGGGCATTCTTGAGAGGTGACCAGGCCATCTTAGCTGTGACAGTTTCAGCAGGTTGTGAATACTGGGGAGAGTTGGTCTTCCAAGCATCTCAGTGTCTGGAATTTTGTACTGCCGCTTGATCTTTAGTATCTTTTGCAGGTAGCACAAGTGGAAGTGGTTTAGTTTCTTGGCATGATGCTGGTAAATGGTCCAGGTTTCACAGGCAGAAAGGAGGGTTGGAAGGATGATGGCTTCTTAAGCCTTCAGTTTTGTTGACATTCTGATGCCTCTGCAGTCCCAGACTGACTTACAGAGTCTGCTGAAGGCTACACTAGCTTTCACTAATCTCACATTGACTTTATCATCAAAATGGACAGCATGGGAAAGCATGCAACCTAGATAGGCAAACTTGTCAGCCATTGAGAGTTGTTGGCCTTTAACTGAGATATGTGTTTCCTGGGGTGTTGTCTAGTGCAGGTTGAAACATCACTTCAACCTGCACCAGTCAGGGGGTGGGAGAGCTGTCCTGGCTGCTGGGTAGCTGCTTCCCAGCCACATGGAGACTGGGACATATCCTGATCTCCATGCGGCTGGGAGGCAGCTGCCTGGCAGCCTGGAGAACACTCCCTGACCCCGTGGAGATCAGGACCAGTCCCCATACACCTGCCAAACTGGAGCTAGCACCTGGGGGAGCCTAGAGCATCCCCTCTGTTGCAGGGGGGCAAAGCAGGGTGGGAGCAGCCCTAGACTGAACTGCTCCTATTGGGGGTGCATGTGGGGGTGCAGTTTAATGCACCTCAATTTTCTGCACAGAAAATTCAGGCACAGTAATTGCACATATAGATGTGCTCAGGGTGCTCTAGTCAGGGTGTAGGCCATGGATAAGAAAAATGCAGAATTCTATCCTAAGATAAATAAAGGCATGAGTTATGACATGAGGTTGTTCAGAAAGACTAGGACAGTAATGAAGGTACAGCCAGTTCATAGATTCATAGATTGTAGGGTCGGAAGGGACCTCAATAGATCATCGAGTCCGACCCCCTGCATAGGCAGGAAAGAGTGCTGGGTTTAGATGACCCCAGCTAGATGCTTATCTAACCTCCTCTTGAAGACCCCCAGGGTAGGGGAGAGCACCACCTCTCTTGGGAGCCCGTTCCAGACCTTGGCCACTCTAACTGTGGAGAAGTTCTTCGTAATGTCCAGTCTAAATCTGCTCTCTGCTAGCTTGAGGCCATTATTTGTTGTAACCCCCGGGGGTGCCTTGGTGAATAAAACCTCACCAATTCCCTTCTGTGCCTCCGTGATGAATTTATAGGCAGCCACAAGGTCGCCTCTCAACTTTCTCTTGCGGAGGCTGAAGAGGTCCAGGTGCCCCAGTCTCTCCTCATAGGGCTTGGCCTGCAAGCCCTTAACCATATGAGTGGCCCTTCTCTGGACCCTCTCCAGGTTATCCACAACTCTCTTGAAGTGTGGCACCCAAAATTGAACACAGTATTCCAACTGCAGTCTGACCAGCACCCAAAAGAGGGGAGGTATCACCTCCTTGGATCTGTTCCTCATGCATCTGCTGATGCACGATAAAGTGCCATTAGCTTTTCTGATGGCTTCGTCACACTGACAACTCATGTTCATCTTGGAGTCTACTAGGACTCCAAGACCTCTTTCCGCTTCCATGCCACCAAGCAGGTCATTCCCTAGGCAGTAGGTATGCTGGACATTTTTCCTCCCTAGGTGCAGCATTTTGCATTTCTCCTTGTTGAATTGCATTCTGTTGTTTTCTGCCCATTTGTCCAACCTGTCCAGGTCTGCTTGCAGCTGTTCCCTGCCCTCGGCGTGTCTACTTCTCCCCACATTTTTGTGTCATCCGCAAACTTGGACAGAGTACACTTCATTCCCTTGTCCAAGTCGCTGATGAAGACATTGAAGAGTATCGGTCCTAGGACCGAGCCCTGTGGGACTCCACTGCCCACACCCTTCCAGGTCAAAACCGACCCATCCACTATGACTCTCTGGGTGTGACCCTCTAGCCAATTTGCCACCCACTGGACTGATAGTCAGAACCGACATTACCAGTATAACCTTAATTAATTCCTTTTGTATATAATGCAATGAAAAATGTGATCCTATCCTGTGTTTCCCTAAAGACCTCTGTCTCATTCAGCACACAAAATAGTCAGTGCTCACTTAATGAGCAGCTTTTTGCTGTTTCATTCTCTCTGGGTGCCTGTAGATGTACAGGGATGTTGCTCTGATGTGTTGTAATTAGTGTCAGAGAAGACTCTCATCGATTCTGTTAGAGCACAAAGTAGCATGTTCCAGCAGCCTCCGCATCTTGTGTATTCATCGTCCCTGCACTTCAAAATGGTAGCAAGGGTGCTTTAACTAAAGCTTGTCAAAAGAGCTTTAGTTAAAGCACCCCTGCTGCCATTTTGAAGTGGAGGATACTGAATACACAAGACACTGCTGGCACTTTAATTAGAGCAGCTCTTGGAGCCATGCTGATTAAAGTGCCCCCTTCCCACATCCCCTTCTACCACTGGAGCACATGTAAAGATCCTCTATAATTCAATATGTAATTCCATAAATTATTTTGACCAAATCTTCAATCATGCTTTGAATACAGAATTATTAATTTATTTCTGGACTCTTCTATCGTGCTTAGCAGTAGATTACATAAATGTTTTTTACCTGCAACACACACATATGCAATGGCTTTCCCATTTGGATACATTACGTATCTAGCAACAGAATGAAATTAAGGTGGAAAAAATATGTAATACCTACATACACTAGAGTTGTTTATGGCAAAGTGTGCACTTTTGGTTGCTGTGTACTCTGTGTGTGTGTGTGTGTGTGTGTGTGGACAAGATGCTGCTCGTTGTTCTGGCCATATACTGTACACATAGCCTTGTATCTCCTCTCTCCTTCTTTTCTTCCCTCTTTTCTGATGTTTTAAGGGATTGATACTGGAAAGGAGGGTATTGGTTCCTTGGGTTGGCTGACTAGGAATTATGCCTGGCAGTTTTAAACAGGATTGAAACCTGAGAGTTTCTAATCCTGCTAGCTTTGGGCCAGGCCAGGCCTAGAGGGTAGGCCTGGCTTTTCCGCTTTGTTTCTTTTGATGTTCCTTTGCTCCAGTCAAGCTGTGTAGCTGGGCCAGCTATAGCCAGTGATCAACTAGGCTCCCTTTTGAGTTTGTACTGCAGTTTTCATTTCAGCAGCCCATATAATCCAGCCCAGAAGATTTGGGGTGCATAAATGCTGGTTGGTGTTGCCGTCACCCCCCCTCCCCCACACACACACACACAGACCCTCCAAAGATTGGCATCCTATTACTACTCCAGGAGCAACAGAGCGCCTTGCAATGCAGAAGCACCCACACTCTCCGGCAGCTCCCCATGGTGCAGTGAACCCAAGGAGCAGCTCATAGGACTTTCTGGTGTGCCTACCCCTTAGCCCTTCCAACCCATTGCTGAAGGGCAGTTATAGGGGTGCAGGTGCCAGGAACTACACATGCAGGAGTCCCAAGTTCCAGACTGCCTGGGTATGGGTGAAGCCTCCCCCAAGAGGCTGCCACCTATAGACTTTGCTTTGTAGTAGTGTTTTTAAATTATATTTAGTGTTTTCTTTTGTTTTTTATTTTTATTCTCTGTAATAAGTTTGGGGTTTTGTGTTTACACTTCTTGCAAGAAGAGAGTTTTATTTATATGGGATGCCCCAGCAAATTTAGTATTCATAGATTTATGAATGGGGGCTTCAGCGACTGGTATAATTTATGGTACCCCGAAATGTGAACTCAGCCCTTCTTGTTGCCGACCAATGCCCATCAGAAGGGTTGCAAACATATCCACTAAATTAGGAAACCCATTTGAGAAGAAGCTTAAGAATTTTTTTTGGAAACTAGAAAATTAAATGGCACCATTTCTGTTAAAGCTCTAATTGCTCAGTCACACCCCAATGTCTCCAGTTGAATAGCCAGAAAATAATGAACATACAATTAAGACAAAATGTGGCAAGTGTAGTTTAAGTGTCTTGCTCAGCAGCATGTAAGATCTCTGTGGCAGAAGCACAAATAGAACTCAGTTTCTGAGCACAGTATTCAACTGCTTGAACCATAAGACTCCTTTCTTTTCCCATAATCTCATGTCTCAATCAATCACACCATACATCCACCTACTACTCAAGGAAGGACAATAGTTTTTTTTTTCACTATACAATCTTGGTCTGTCCCCAGTGCAGGTCAACCTATCTATGGAAGAAGGCAGGATTTATACAGAAAAGAAAAGGCACATTCCCACATAATTAAAAAGTATGACTAACACATACAAACAAGGTGGATGAACTAAGGTTGTAAAGGCAACCTATATTCTGCCATTTCATAATTTCTGAACATTTGACTTTTCAATTTTAATAAAGTTCTTTTACTGCTTGCTTTTTTATGTGGCACAAAAACTACCAACAAAGTTTAGATGTATTTCATAGGCCTCTGCCACTTGAGCTAATTAAGTTACTACTAGCAATAGTAGGTTGCATTTTTCTATGTGGACTAAGTTGAGAGGTTTGAGATCCTTTGCCAGTAGGTTTTCACAGATATAATAGCAGAAGAATTTGATTACCGGTTCTGAAGAATGTGTGTTGTAGAGGACAAAGACTATTTCGCCCATTCTCTTTAGAGGTGACCCCTTTTGGATACTCCAACTGCTCCTTGCTCTAGTTCTACTTCCCCCCCCCCCCATTTTTGGCTCTTTTCCCCATTCTTCTCACTCAAAAAGTCCTCATCTATCCTCTCTGACTTTCTCATCCTCATCTTAGTCTCCCAGCAAACTTCTAGCCCCACCTATCCCAAATCCTTCCAACTGCCAGATGTGTGGCTGCACCCCTCTTTGACTGTGTGTCACATGTAGTGAACTCTCACAGACCACCTACAACTCCTGTTGGGATGTCCTGGTGCTCCATGAAGTCATTGTTAGTTCTGTCCAGACTGGACACTGAGCACCTGCTTCTCTTTTCTCTTCCCTTCCCTTCTTCCCCATTTCAGACATAAGATGTGAAGCCCTGACTTTTGTGCAGCTCTGTGCTTCCATTTCTTATCCCATATTCCACACCTTCCATTTCAATTTCTTATCCCATATCCCACACCTTTCCTTGCTGCTGAATTGAGGGGGAGGAGAAAAATAAAGAGCAGCAGGTTCCAGAGCTGCTTGGAAGCAGGGACTCCAGACAGACCCTGCACCAGAGTACTCAGAGATCACAAACAGAGCTCCCAGCAGGAGCTGCTGAGAGCTTACTGGCATCCAAAAGCTCAGGGAGGTGCTTTACCCATAACCCCTCCAGCTGTGTGGCACATACACAATGGACTCTTTTCACTACACACCTCTGAAGAGGGTACTGCCACACCCCTGTCACACAATCCTGGATTTGTCCATGCTTGACCTTAGTCTCTTTATCCATTCATTCCTTGTTCCAACTTCCTGACTCATCAACATACAGCACTTCTGTTTGCTACTCTCAGCCAGTTCCTCAAAGACTTATTCCTAAACTGCTCACTTTGCTTGAATGCTGAATTTTTCAGGACTCCAGAGCATGTCATCTGAATCAGTGGACTGCTTGTATGATATGCCAATAATGACGTTTGTGTTTATGGTAATATTGCCTCATTCACAACATAAATTGTAGGGTGTTTAGCACTTAAGGAAAAGCCATTGTTGACATACATGGTTGCATGGTTAAAGCAATGGATTGGCCCCAGGAGTTTATTAGCATTCAATAATTACATGACATTAATGCAATTCCAATCAAGGTTAGAATCCTCTGCTTCCAAGCTTTCAATCATTCTCAGGACAGGCATTGTCACAGTCTTAGAAACTGAGGTACTAACTCTTCCTCTGGGCACAGAGTTCCTGTGTCTCCTTGACCAAGTCACAGTGACAGCATTTTCAAATCTGGATGCATAGAATTACCTTATTCAGTCCTTAGTTAGGTATTTAAACAATAGTGGGCTTGATTTTTGGAAGCGATGAGTACCTTCAGCTCCCAGGAATATCAGGCATTGGCTTGAAGTATTCAAGTTTGCAAATGATCCTAATCAATTGCTTAATCTTAATGTAAGATAAGAGTACTGTTTCTCACACTTAGAGGAACATTGTGTAGGCAAAATAATTAAGCTTTGGCAGGCACTTAAAGAAGAAAATCTAGAAGTCAGGAAAGAAATCTGTATGAAAGAAAGTCTTTATCTGGATTTTGTGCAGTGAGGACAGCATACTGACGGAGAAAGATAAAGATAAATACTGAACCAATCCTGATTACCATTACTCTGCACTTTAATTCAAGCATGATTCCTGTGAAAAACAAAATTGTATATAATCAGTCATTAAAATTGTTGTCATGACATGTATGCACAGAGGACAGAGTTAAGGGTTTTGTAGGTAATTATCAAAGTAATTTCCTGCCAGTCCACTGCTTTGTTCTATAGTGTTAATACTCTCTAAATATTATATGCTTGTATGAAAGTAGCCATGACAAATCTCTATATCTGTTTCCCTATCCTGAGAACCTATAAAATGCACAAAACAATGAAGATTAGGCAGCCATGCATACAAAGAAATAATCTACAATTAATTGAAATGTTCAAGTCTTGGGGATTAATCTTCATATTTGTTCACGAAAGCTCTTAAGAGCATATACTCTTTTCTATTGTGCTATTATGTGCACCAAGTGATGCCAATGATGTACATTTAATTTAGAAGCATCATTCCAATTAAGAAAAATGACCTTCAGTGTAATCGTGAAAAGAATACTAAAATGCTTTTGATAGGCAATGGCTTGAGCCTTAAATGTATCTAGGGAAAGAAAATCTAATCTTCAAGCAGTCAAATTAGGGTTTGATCAATCATGTTTATGTGTTTATGACAATGGCACCTTTTTAACCCAATATCCTCCTGTTATTTAAACTACTAATTGAGAAGGACACCGTTTGTTTGTATATGATTTTATAGTAGATGGGTTATAAGAATTCCAATGCTACAAAAGTTTAAAACAGAACAAGATAGCAGTGCTGATAGCATAAATTGTTCTTGTATTCCAAAACCAGGATTGTCACAAAATCTTATTCCCTTTGATTCCTTTGAAAAACCTCTGCTTAAACCATTCAGATGTAATTTATTTTCAGCTTTATGTTTGGTAATAATTTTATTCCTTTGTTAAGTTTTATTACAAGATTTTATATTGGATTTACCTTTTTTTAAGTCCCACATGCCTGTACAAATATAGTTTATTAATTCAGATTTAGAGAACAGAATTCTCTCATATTAAAAGTAATGCTTTCACCAAAGAATTCTATTTTGAACCTGTAGGACAGAGAAGTGCAAAATTCATATATCTCCAGCATCTATTCAGACAGGTTAAGGAAGGTCATTTACACTTAAGTGCTAGATGCATGAAAATATAAACTCACAAAGGAATGCTCCTGGTACTGAAGAAGAAAAATAGTCACTAGGTGGCAGAAGCACTCCTTCTGGTTCTCCCTATACACCTTGTAGTGCGAACTGTAATTAGGTCAGTGTATGGTAAAGTAGGACTGAGTGATAAATAAAGTAGGTTCTCTCTTCTAGAACACACTGCAGTTTAATTTCACTTCATTTTAGGTTGAATTACAAAGGTGGATTAAAACTTTTAAAGGCAGGGAAACAGCCCTTCTGCCAAAACACATGAAATGTAAACTCACTAAGGAGCAATGACAGAAAGGAGAGAGAGAAAGGAAGGAAAGATGACTCCTCTTTTGTGACATTGATATTCTGTTCAGAAGAGCATTGAGGAATGGAGGGAAGAGGCTGTGCGCAGAGGTGTGTTAAATCTCAAATGCCAGTATTGGTGGAGGATAATAAACAGACTTTTTCCTTGAGGAATTTTGGTAATTTTGCTATGAATAAAAGGCACTTTCAAGTAGCAAAACACAACTGAGTTACCCTTCCTTAGATGAGGATGCCCACCCTGCTATAGAGGTGGTATTCAAGGTCAAAGATGGCATAAAGGCATTTGTATCACCTAACCTTGATCTAAATGTGAGCCATTTTTACCTCTAGAGCTCACTGTCAGCTCACGGCAGCAAAGATACAAGTTCAGGAAAAATAGCACAAACTATGTGTAACAAGATTCACCAAATTGTTCTTTCTGGCTTAAATCATATTACTGGTTCAATCCTCCTCCCACAAAGTCAGTGCAAAACTCTCTTTGACTTAAGTAAGAATAGGATTTTACCTTTAATGTAACATTTGTCATTCTATGAAGAGAGAGCTGGGCAGAGGAATAATTTTAATCCTTAAATCCTGAACCCCTTCCAGTCCACTAAGAGAAATAGATCCCCGGAAGATGGCTCTTTGTCTCTGTATTAGTTGTGATATGATGAGACAAAAAGCACGCTAAACTTCTAAACTTCCATTATGAAAGTCAGAGAGGAAACCCAAAGTCTACAAATCAGCCATAATTCATAAAACAAACAGAAGCCCAAGTCAGGTTTAACACCAATACCACCATCCTCTCTTTCCAAAGAGAAGACCCTTTTATTCTTCTTAACCTGGTTAACAGGTTGGACAGCTGAATCTGAATAAGTGTAATTATGGTTCAAAATAGGGTGGGACCAAGGAACATTGTTTCTGGTTTAATAAGAGATTTTGGCCATGCCATGTTAATTCTTTATACTGCAGTTCTTCATATCTAATGGGTCTGGCAATTATCTACCACCTCACATAGGCGTTAAGAACTTGCTAAAATAAAGATATTAATCTTTATAATATGCTTTGAAATTCTCAGATGGAAGGTGCTACATGCAGTGTTATACTTAGGGACCTACCAAATTCAAGGTGGCTGCCCACTTATTTTACAGGAAGAAGGTGGGGCCTGGCATCCATTTCATGGGCAGAGTGCAGCAACCCCCCTCCCCCCACCCCCATGCCTCTGATTAACCAAGGGTCCCCAGTGGCCCTCCCCCTTGCCACTGATTTTCTGTGGGTGCTGCCCGTCATATGGCTCCCCCCACCCATCACTGATTGAATGTGAGGGCTGTCCATGCAGCCCCACCCCTCACTGCTGATTGGTGGAGAGGGGTGGGAAACATGACAGGCAGCCTTCACAGGCAATCAGTGGCAAGGGAAAAGGGTGACAGCCATCTTGCCAGCAGGCCTTCAAGCAGGTAACACCCCCCTCCCCCTTTTTGCCCTCTCCAGCAGGCTGCTACAGCACCCTGAGGACTGATGGATCCCTCTGTCAAGCCAGAATTTTATTTTCAGTAAGTTTCCACCCCCCCGGGGCGATTTTGCAGGCAAAATTCACAAAATTGCCATTTAGGTAGGTCCCTAGTTATAATAATGATATTAGGAAGAATTTTCTCACTAGGAGGATAGTAAAACACTGGAACAGGCTACCCAGAAGAGATTGTGCACTCTCCATCCTTGGAGGTTTTTAAGACCTGGCTAAACAACGCCTTGACTGGGATGATCTAGTTGGGGATGGTCCTGCTTTCAGCAGGGTGTTGGACTAGATGACTTAATGACGTCCCTGCCAACTCTAATTCTTTAGGATTCTAATAATGGTTGCACTTCTTTTCTCCTCTGCTTCCCTCTCTCAGGGCTTCTACTATTCAGCAAATAGATATACATTCTAAATATTGAGAAAGTAGGAATAAAGATGAAAAATCTCAGGCAAAATAAATCTTTAAGTGATGCACTGCTTTTCTCTAAGCATTCATTTAAGTGGTTTCAAGAGCTGAGTGGTTGGTCATCCACCTTTACAAGGCATGAGAGATGTGGTAATGAGGGTATCAGCCTAAGATTAGCTCAGACACACTAGTGGACGCATATACACGTTCAATTAATGCGAATGAATATACTCCGGCTCAATTTGAGCCAGAGTAAACTAATCTTGATGTCACTGTCTATATGTGCATTTAAGTGCAGTAATTTACAGCACTGCCAGATACTACTTGTATCTGACGGGGCTATACAGCAGTGCAGTAACTTAGTCTATTACATTCTAATTTTCACACACATTTAGATGGTGATGGTTTATTGTACAGAAAATTAGTCTGCTGCTCAGAAAAGCATCTTGTGTAGATGCACCCACTGGAGCTGAAATTCCACCTGTATATGCACAAAGTTTTCCATCTGCAGTATCAGCTGATGTGACTATAGACTGTGTGTGCAATCTGATGTTCTCATGTTTGCTTATGAAATCATGAACAATCAAGTTAAAGCTATGTGCAAACATGGCTCATGACTAAATTCCTCTATCCCAAGTTGTGTTTACCATGTTTGCCTTGTCACAGCAAAAGCAATAATTTCAGACAGAGGGAGGGAAGAGGCAAATTAAAAAGATACAATTCACTGGCAATTACTCTGTACACCTTTGAAGAAATTCCAATCCTTATTCAGTAAATCCATCACTTGATAACAAATCCTGGCCAGGGAGCAAGAAACCAGAAAGGCAAATTCCATTTCTATGTTAAGAAAATGTATAGAAAGAGTCCCAGTGGTGGTTCAGGTGACCTTGGTTTAGCTTGAAAGGGATTATTAATGAAGAGGAGGATCTCCAAGCCTGATCTGTTCTTACCATGATCCTAGATGACACTGCTGAAAGCAAAGCTAAAAAAGGATGATGAAAATAGGCCTGGCTAAAGAAGCCTTGTCTACACATGATCTTTCACTGATGTTATCACTGAAGTAACCAAACTGTAGATTTCCCTAGTGTAACAAGGTATCCAGGTTGTAGCTGTATTGGTCCAGATTAAAAGGCAATCAGGACTCATAGTAGAGATGATATCTTTTATTAGACCAACACAATTTTAGCAAAAACTTTTCTTTGATTGCAAGGTTTTGGGCACAAACACCCTTCATCAGGCATTGGAAAAAAAATTGGTTTTGTTGGTTCACTAAAAGATATCATCTCTACTACAAGTCCTGATTGCCTTTTCCTCTAGACCAATATAGCTACAACCTGGATACCTGACATATGGAAGATATCAAATTTTAGTCAATTTTATAAATGAAATATTCATATTTTTCCAAGCAGGAAGCAACTGTGACCACCTGAATCCTGAGATCCTGCTCCTGCCTTTGTTTCAAGGTAATTTGCATCATCACAGATCCTCACAGGAGGCGAGAGGCTCCATACCAGCTATGAATTGACTGCCCAGAGGAGTTTTCCATCTATCGACTCCTTAGTGAAATCCTAGGAAAAGTGAACTTTCATTTCTACCCAGGAGAACGTTTACAATCTTTTCTCTAATACCTAATGAAGGGTGTTTGTGTCTGATTTTTTTTTTTTTTTTACCACTACTACTGGTACTTAAACTTCAGCCTGGTGTACAGGGAATTTCTGGCTTGTCTGTTTGTTCATTTTAACTGTTTTTGAAAGCATATTGTTGAAAAGTAGGAGTGACTGGTCGACTCCCAACTTGGAATTGGTTAGCTCAAGAGTTCACAAAACTACTACAAGTGAAAAGTACTTCATTCCACTGAAAAAGCCCTCTTTAAGGTAAATGTTGAAGATCTTAAAATATATTATTTTCTCCCTCTATGTGGGACCCAGGTGTTGAAACCAAGACAAACTTCTGGAAAGACATTTTTATTTTTATTTTTAAATAAAAATGTCACTTTTAACTTACATATTGGTATTGGACTAGATGACCCTTCAGGTCCTTCCTATCCCTATGAGTCTATGAAATTCTTTAAATATTTGCAATGATAGGAGCCATACTTTGACAGATGAGTTACCTGATGCACTGAGATGTTAAATGCCATGTCTAGTTGCAGGGGGGAAAAAAAATTGTATTTAGCTAAAGCAAGCTGTAACTGCATTCCTGGGGGGGAAATGGTATAGTAGGAAAATACATCTTCTATCATTGAATTTCTCTTCTAGGATCATCTCAAGATACACAGAGCACCCTTTCCACCCTTGAAGGATTTTTTGGTTCAAAACATTAACATTTTGCAATGATGACTTCTGAATATATTCTCAGTGTAATCAGGCTTGTTGGCTTCCATTCTTGGAGCAGATGGACTTTTCCAATAGGCCCAGTGACATGATTTGTAATTCAATTTGATTGTGTGCTTTATAGGTTAATATTCGTATCCTCATTCATGAACTTTTGCATGAGAGCCTGGGATTGTTTGTTCAGCAGAGATATCAAACTGTGGTGAACAGGTTGCCGCAGTTTTAGTAAGGAAGTTAATTGGCATCCAGTGACAATAAAATAACAGAGGGTATTGCAGGTCAAAATTCAACTCCATTGGCAGAGCTCTGTAGGGAAGCTTCCACAGTACCTGCTGCATTGTTGTTCACTCTATTCAGGCCTATCACTTGCTCTCTTTGATGAGCTCTAGAATTTTTTATTTTTAAAAACAAGAAATGCAAGCTGCTCTATGTGGTTTTATGGGTGTAATATATGATTTGCATAAGAAAAGCAGAATATAATCAAAATACCTCTCTGAAAAACTAGCAATTAAGTTTTCTTTTTTTTTAATGGTAAAGTAAAAATCTAATGTCAATGTGATTCTCCCCCCCACAACAGTAAGCTTGAAAAAGCAGAGTATTAATTAATATTAATACTTAATTAATATTAAGTATTGAGTCAGGTATTATGTGTTATTTCCATGGATATGAATGGTAATCGCTTCAATTAAATTAAATTAGTCTAGAATAAATCATTTGAACACAGCCCAGCACAAATTCTACTTATATCTTCAGTGCTCTCTATGGACACACTGGTGCTGTAGTGTATTGTGGATGAGTGAGCAAGACACGAGCTCTAGGCATTGCCTTAGGGGCAGGAGGTGCCAGAATGGAGCCAGAAGGGCTCCTCACCCTCTCATCCTCACCCCTCCTCCTCCCCACCTCTCTCCCTCCCCCAACACTGCACCTGCCATGCAGCAACTACAGCTCCTGATCTGTTTCTGGCCTCATGTGGCAACAATGCAGAGTACAGAGGCAGCAGTCAGCAGAAACAAGGTGCAGCTGATGGGAAGTGTCAGAGAGGGTTAGCCTTCTTTCCTCCTTTTTTGTTGCTAAACACTGGTGTTGAAATGTTTGCTCAACCCCCTTTTAGCAGCAAAAAAGGGAAACAAGATCTCCCTCTGTAGTCACAAATCTCTGGCGATAGCCCCTGCAACAAGTTCTAGCATTGCCCCGGAGCAAAACTGACTAGTTACACTTCTGCACCAGTGGCTAAATGGTCTAAAATGTGCAAACATGATTCACAAGTTAAACCCAGAGATTACAAAAAAGAATTCATGCATTAAAAACATCCTGACCTGTTGTGGGTTTTCTGAGTTCTTTACAACAGAAGATTGGCTCTATTATTTTTTTTGATAATCAGAAAACGAGTGAAAACTAAGGGCTGGCATTTTCTGAGGAGTGACTCAAATCTAATGAAGAGTGCTTCAAGTCTCAAAAGGTTGGGAACCACTGCTTTTGGGTATCTCTCAAGATATTTATCTCCACTATGCTTGAAAGCAACCACTGAAGATGAAGAATGATCTCATAGGCTTCTGAGTTTGAAGCAAACAAATGAGGCATTCTCAGGATTGGCTAGGTCTGAAGATGCCACAGTTGTGATGCGGACAGGCAATGAGTTGTCACATGGAACATATGGGACTGGAATTTGGAAACTGGTAAGTAAACTGTTCACAGTACCAGCTCTTTTGAATCATTCTTTTTAAATTTATAACATGGAAATCACCCTGGTTGGTGGTTTTCACCATGAAATCACTATAACATGAAAACCACCCTGAATATGCAACTTCAACCACCAGCCAACACATTCATTCCTCTTGTACATCTTCAACCTTTTCTTTCTTTTCCATTCATGTTATACTCTGTTTTGTTTTCCTTTTTAGTTACTGACTCTTTTTAATACTGTCTTTTTTTTTTTTTACTTAGTCAAAAAAAGTTTGGGAAAAAAATATTCCACGATGTTCAGAGCAAATTTGATAATTTCTGGAAGCCCTTCCTTCTAGTCCAGTGGTTCTTAACCTTATTAGACCCCAGGCACCCCTCAAAAAATGCCAGCTCTTAGCTTTCACTACTTTTTGACTATGGAAAAATAGTAGAACAATTCTCCTGTTGCAAACAACTCAGAGAGGCCATAACACATCAGAATGTTTTTGACACTACGGATTCCTACTGGAAATCTCCAGGTTTATTTTATGACTTATGTAGGAGTTTGCACACCTAACCACATAATATAGTATGGCACCCTTAAAAGGATCTTACAGCACCCCAGGGAGATTGAGAATATTTTTTCTAGTCATTGGGCTCATTTACATGAGAAATTTACTGTGGGGTTCCCTAATTAACTCGGCAGTAAACATCTTGGTGTCTACACATGTAGCCCTATTAGGCCTTAGGAAATTAATAGATTCTGCAGCAGGTTTGTACTTGTAAATACAAGTACTATCCTGTTGCAGAGTTTTTTCATGTGCAGCAATGTACATGTAGATGCTGACCTAGTTGGCTAGGGAATGAGGGTGCTTCAGTGCTGCAGTTGCCTGCCAGCTAGCTCTGGATGGGAGCACCCTTGTGCCCCAGCCAGCCCCTCTGCAGCATATTAAGCTGGGCCAGAGCAGCCCCAGGCTGGCAGGTTGATTCCCCTGGGCCCCTTTCCAGTTGGGGCTGCTATGACCCAGCTCAACATGGTGTGGTCCTGGGCACAAGAGTAAACGCTCTGCCTGGAAGCAATAAACTTTGGTACAATATGTGTCAGAGTTTATTGCTGTGCCTAGTATGCATGTGTAGATGCATCCATTTAGCAGAAAAATTAAATAAATAGGATTTCCACATAGCATTTTGGCAACAGGATGTGTCAGTAAATAAATGTTTGAAGGAAGTTCCTGCATACTTATTGAGATATTTATCCTGCTTTACCTGTGGCAGGTAAGGATATCGTGTCTTATATTGTGTCAGGGTTGAGTGTAATTTTCCTAGAGTTTAGACGATGGTTTTGTATAGGAAGATTTGGATAGGGATGCTCCTGCCTGAGGCAGGGGGTTGGACTAAATGACTTACAGAGGTCCCTTCCAGTCCTACTTTTCTATGATTCTACATTTCTAAGAGGATGTTATATCTCATTTGACACCATAATGTTCATTGATGTTCTATTTGCTACATTTTACATATTTAAAAAGATAAGCGATAAACTGAATTGTTTTTAGCTATAGTACCATAGAACATGCTATATAAAAATACAAAGAATTTCTTAAAAAAAAAACAAACTCCCCAAATTAATCTTTTCATATGACAACCTGTATGGGAATACTATGGACTTGGTGTTTCCAAGTAGTCTTCCCAATCTAGCCATGCACATAACATGTTTTATTCCAATCTACTGAATGAGTCACCAAGTCAGCTGTATCCTGCTGGATTTAGTTTCTACTGTAAACTTGGGGAAAAATTTCAAAGGTGAAAAATAGTATAACAGAACATAGGCTTCTATGTCACTTAGGTTGCTTAAAAAATATATCCATGTTTGGAGTTTTAAATACATCTAACTATTCTCTAGGAGCCTATGGAGTGAGAAGAACACTCAAACCTTTTACCAGTATCAGATAAAGGCACTTGTATCTTTCAAAATGTTTTTGTGTGCAAATAATTCACCACCACACCCAACAAAAATATGAGTAAATGGTTATACCCTATACCATACATTGAAGATCAACAACGAATTAAAACAGGTTTTCTGCCTACCACTGAAGCATGAGTACCAACAAGAGGAACAGATCTTACAGCATAAATAGTGCACCAATTACAAAACCCACTCCCTTATGAATACATGGCCCATAGGATTTGTCATTCATAGCATAGTCTTAGCAATATACAGAAAAAAATACTTACTATCTATAGGAATAGCAGCAGTTTTCTGAATTTTACAAGGTATTTTATATTGTTCCTTAAAGCCACAGAATGATTTTTTACAAATCACATAAAACTAATGCCTATAAAGTTCAAAATGAATTCCTTACTTCATACTAATAGCTGAATTCATAATATTTACTCCGACTAGATTAATTTATTTTTAGTCCTTCAGGGTTGTTTTTCCAAATTTATTTTTAACTACATACTTATCTATGATAGATCACAGAAGTAGGGCTAGAAGGGACCTCCATAGGTCATTTAGTACAACTCCTTGCCTGAGGCAGGATCATCCCTACTCAAACCATCCCATTCAATTCCTAAACTCTACATAAGATTAACATCAGCCCTAACACAACACAGTCCTACAACCCTAAACTGCCACAGGTAAAGCAGGGAAGCCACAGCAGCTTCTCTGAAATGTTGTCAACATATGCTCAAGATATCTTGGGTAGAGGACCATGCCTACAGCTACACTGGAAGGCAGAAACCCCTACAGTCTGCACTAATGTGACCATGGGGTAAAATTCCTTCCTGACCCAAAGTATGGTGGTTGGTCTGATCCTGAGTGAAGGGGCAAGGCTGTTTAGCCAGTTATCTCCAGCTTATGTCAGAGCAAGGGCATTGTCACACCCTAGCCACAGTCCCCATCCTTAGCTTTAGTCAACTCCCAATGCCTTTGAGGGAGGTTTAAAAACACTGTGACACATGTAGCAGATAGAGGGGCAGGGGCAACCAACAAAGTCCAGAAACATGGGAAATAGCCATAGTAGAATATAGGTGTAGCTATTCTTAGATCATTCCTGATCAGTGGCTGTCCAATCTCTTCTTGAACACTTCTAGTGATGAAGTCCACAGCTTCCCTAGGCAATCTATTCCACTGCCTCACTGTTCTCACAGTGAAGAAGAAACTTCTGCCACTGGTGCACACCCTCCTCTCTGCAGCAAGAGACAAAGTGCTTCCCCTCTTCTTTATGGCAGCGTTTCAACCATTTGATGACTGCTGCCATGTCCCTGCTTAAGTGCCTTTTCTGCAAGCTGAACATGCCTAGCTCCTTCAGCCTCTCCTCACACGACTTGTTTTCCAAGCCCTTTATAATTTTTATTGCCTGCCTCTGGACCCTCTCTAACTTATCCATGTCTTTTTTAAAATGTGGAACCCAGAACTGTATGGAGTACTTCAGATGAGGCCTGACCAGTGCTGAGTAGAGAAGCTTTATTACCTCCTGTGTCTTGCGCCTAATGCTTCTATTGATGAATCCCAAAACCACACCCACCTTTTGTGTAACTGCACCACACAGCAACCTCATATTGAGTCTGTGATCTACCAAGACTCTCAAGTCCTTTTCCATAGTGTTCCCAACCATCCACGTGTCACCCAGTTTATATTTGTGTTTTTGATTATTCTTCCCGAAGTGTAGTGCCTTGTATTTGTTCACACTGAATTTCATCCTGTTAGCTCTAGCCCAAATTTGTTGAGATCCTTCTGAACTGAGCTTGCATCCTCCAACATGTTTTCAATCATGTCATGTTGTCTGCAGACTTGCTCAAGAAGCTTTCTAGGCCAACATCCAAATCATTAATAAACATGGTGAACAGCACCGGGCCCAGAACAGACCCCTGTCAGACTCCACTTGAAACTTTGTATCATTCTGACACGGACTTGTTAATAATCACCCTGTGCTTGGGGCTATTGATCCAGCTGTCTGTTCACCTTATAGCAGTTTAATCTAGTTCACATTTCTCTGATTTGTTTGAGAAGTTTGTGCAGGACCTTGTCAAAGCCTTGCGAAACTCCACGTATACTCTATCCATAGCATTCCCTTCATCCATCCAAGTAGTTACTTTGTCAAAGAAGATCAGGTTTGTTTGACATAATTACTTTTTATAAATTTATGGTGGCTTTTTGTGATGAGTCTTTCCTCCTCCAGATGCCTGCAAATGGTTTTCCTTTGGATATGCTCCAGTAACTTCCCATATATTGAGGTGAGGCTAACTGGTCTATAGTTGCCTGGGTCCTACTTGACTTATGTAAAGAGGGGGACTACACTGGCCCTTTTCAAGTCCTCTAGTACCTGACCCATATCACATGACTTCGTGAAGATCATTACCAACGACTCAAAGATCCCCTGTGCTAGTTCCTTTAATACCCTGGGATAGAAGTTCATCTGGCAGTGCTGACTTGAACTCATTCAGACCCAGCAGAAGATTTCTGACCATCTCTTTTGTTATCTCCTCCCTCAGTTTTCCCCCTTATCCAGATAATCCTTGTTGTCTGGCTGCAGCTTAACTTTTTTTGTGAAGACTGAGGCAAAGTAGCTCAGAAGTAGAAGGAAGTAGATCTTCCTTCTTTGCATCTTCTGTTAGTAGTTCACCTTGGCTTATTAAAAGAGGACACACAGCTTCCTTGGTCCTTCTTTTCTGGCCAACATACTTATAAAACCTCTTCTTGTTGTCTTTAACCTCCTATGCCAGGTGCAGCTTGTTCTTTATCTTTGTCTTCCTGATTCCTGCAGGTTCTTGCTATTTCCTTATTTTGTACTCTTCCTTGGTGACCTGACCATTGTACTCATTGTACCTGACCATTCTTTCATTGCCTGTCTGCTTTCCTTTTGCATTTGAGGCATTTTTAAAGCTCCTTGCACAGTCACATTGGTTTCTTGTCCTTCTTCTCATGCTTTCTCCTTGTGCTTTCATTTGTCATTCTTCTTGTGTTTTCACAGTTTCTCATCCTCCACACACTTTAGGGTCAGGTTTGTCATTTTATGTTTGGCCTCTTCCAGAAAATGTCCAGAAAATATAATTCTTCCACCTGTACCATCCCCTCGTTTTTTAGTAGTTTTGTCACCCGCTTGAAGAGTGTACCATCTACGTTCTCTTCCTGATTTGGTGGCCTACAATAAATCCCCACTCGTCTATTGATGCTGCATCTTTCACCTTTCATCTTCACCCAAATGCTTTGCTATCTTCTCCCTCCTAAGCCAAGGAACAAGTGTATGTTTTTTGACATAAGCCATTTCTGGAAATGATTTTCCAGGGATTAGATACCTCTAATGCACACAAAGAATAAAGCTTCAGTACATTGTATTGTCAGGGCAAGGTCAGTTGTCTCTGGATAATAACGTTGCTGTTCTGTGTCTTACTTGATTTGCATTATTACTTTAACTCTCAATGTTTATTCATTTTTTGTTTGTTCCTTTTAAATTGCTGGTAATATCAAAGGAAAAGTGCATTAATGTCCTGAATAGCCTGCATCACTGCACGGATAGATGATTTAGCACTGCATCTAAATTAGAGATAAGGAATGTGTTTAAGTGAACTATATTTACATTAGTTTGATAGAGCCAGACCACTGAGCTATCTCCATCACCCACCATCTTATGTTTGAGCATATCTGAACCAATACAAGCAAAAGCTTGGGACAGTAAGGAAACTGTCAGCAGGGATGAGTTAAAGGCAGAGAACTATAGTCTCAGTTAAAATCCAAGGAACTATGAAGGAGACTCACTACCAGAAAGCTGTCATCACTGTGGCAGTCACAGAGCATGGAACATCACTGGAGGGACAAGGAACCAGAAATGTTCTTGCACAATTGTGTTGATCCTACCAACAGAAGGTACAGTAAGCAGGTTGAAAAAAGGACCTCATGGGGAAAAGACTGAGCAGGGCAATAGAAGAGGCAGAGCTGTCAGAAATAAAAGTGGTAAACAGAAATGAGAAAGAGCAGCTCTCAAGCTTTAGTGTGGGTGCAGAGGAGTAGGAAAAGCTTGAAGAATAGTTGCAAATAACTCAATGACTTTGGCATTCACACTGTAAAAAGGAAAATAAAAGAAAAAATAATAATGAATCATGAAACTTACTTGATTTGAGAACTGTCAATTGCTGCCCACTCAATTATTTGATAACATTTTATAACATACTACAATATGTATTTCCATTACTTGTAGGAGGAATAGCATTCCTGTAAATCTGAGACCAGATCCAAGCAGCATTATTGACACCTTCCCTTAGGTTTAACAATGACTAAAATTTAGGTGCTTTCCATGAGGAAGATGGTCAAGATCAACAAGGTTAGGAACAGTGACCGGAGAGGTATGGGGACTTGATAAGGGTGATCTACAGTGCCTTGGTAATGGTAAGGATTTAGTTTGGCTGGGATGCTTTAGTCAGGGACTATTGTCTGCCTTGATCAGGGTGCTGGACTAGATGACCTCATGAGGTTTCTTCCAGCCCTACATCCTAGGAGAAGACATATCTAAGACTCATAAGCCTAAATAAGAAGCTGAATAAAAAGCAAGCAACAGAGAGTGTGACTCTATAGTGCAGTATGAAGCAGACTTCTAAGGTGTTGGTGTGGTTTGTAGAGGGAACCATTGTTAAGATTATTTCAGGGTAGGCTTGTAAGTAATGACTGCCTAATTTTACATGCATAAGTACTCAAGAAGGCAAGTAAGAGGGAACTTGTTTCTTTAGCCTAATATTTAAGGCACTCAACAGAGCGAGGGAGGCAAATTTTAGATTTCTATCCAGCCTAGGCCATAGCTTGATGATTACAGTATTCTTCTAAGAAGTGGAAAATGTGGGTTTGAAGCCTGTCAGGGTGAAGCAATCTTAGACCACAGCTCTCCTAATTCCTGGCAAGTGTGTTAACCATCATCCTACTGGACTAGAGTGAAGATCTGAAACTGCATTTCATCATGCATACATTCTGTCGACAAACAGGTATGCTCTGTCCCTACTTAAAGAGCTGGGGATTTTCTTTTCTTTTTTTTTTTCCTGAAGACACTTTTAATGTCTTGTAAGAACTCTCTGCTGAAATGCAGGGAGAAGCTGCTTCTCTTCATGCAAATTCTAGCATTTTAAGATTAGGCTTTCCATGTCTGACATGGTGAATCTCTTTTCTGACAGTTTTAGAAAACAGAACAGCATTCAGCTAAAGTCCCTCTGGGCATCACCCTTTTTAATTACAATATTCCTCAAGGTCATTATACTTGCTGAGCAGGAAAAAAAATACCACTGCATTCGCATACCAGTATTCTTGTGGTAGTATCCAGGTGGCCTTTCACAGTGCTTGCCAGTCATTTTAAGCAGTCAGGGAACACTCCTTCAGCTTTTCTCCAGGCAACCCTTTAACTGCAAAGCAGTACAAGTTTTATCTTGATTCTCAGTTGTCTCTTGCCTAACCCAGGTTATCCCCACCCCTTTTATTCTCCATCCACCAAGCCTGGCATTGTTTGCAGTGTAACAGAGTGGAGCTATCCCAGTCCTGAGAACCCATCGGACATTTCTTTACATGAAGAAAACCATTCTGGTCACTCACAGTATGAACTTTCCACGTTAATGCAATTTTTCCTTAAACGGTATAAAAGTTGGGTGTAATTTCTTTGCTACTCTAACATCTTTTTTCCATTTCTGGTACCTTTCTGGTGCAATCCTGAAAACACCCATAAAAAGTAAGAATGTAAGAAATTCCTTTCTCAGTAAAACCATTGGTCCAACTAATTCAGTATGCTATATTTCACAGTGGCAGAGAGCAGGTGCTAATGAAAAGAGTGCAGTACCTATTCAGACTGATCTTTCACCTGGTTTGGAGACTGCAGACTAAACTATCTTGTTTAATATCCACTGATGGACTTATCCTATGTGAATTTGTCCCATCCTCTTTTGAACTCAGTTAAATTATCAGCTTTTATGACATCTTGTGACAGTGAGTTCCACAAGTAAGTTACAAGCTATGTGAAAAAGAATGTCACTTTTTGTTCTAATAATTTCTTTTTATGCCCCCTAGTTCTATTATTGTGAAAAATAGTAAATCCCTGTTCATTATCTCTATAAAATGGAGGCTTCCATTCCCAGGCTACATTCTTTATACCTACCTTTATACTTATCTGTTGTAAACACAGAACTCTTTTAGTGTGTGAACCCAAGACTTCTTTCAAGGAGGTAAATCAAGAGTTTCAAAAATCAAATGTACATGGTTGACTTTTTCAGAGACATTTCAACTAAATTACACTCACAAATCTTGCTCAGTAGGGATGCTGTTATAGCTTGAAGAAATCGTCTTACTTTCTGCTCAACCATCCCTCTCTGAAGAAAGAGAGGAAGGTGGGTCAGAAAAAAAAAAAGAAAAAGAACACATTAGTCAGAATGTGCCTCAATATAAAACCCAAAGAAGCTATTTTGCCCTCTTTCCCATGAGTTCAGGACTCTCATGATCATGATTTTTAATGGGTGTAAGGTACAACGTTAAGAGTCATTAATGGTTTCACTTTAATCAACAGATGTAATTGATTTTACTGACTTTTCCTACCGTGAAATATGTGAAGATCTTTTAATGGCATTTAACCCTTCAATGAGCGTTACAGTCTTACAGAAGTTGATTACTTTTTAACAATCAGTTTGCATTCACTCGAAAGCTGTTCAGTCCTTTTCTGCAGTTACTTAATATAGCAGACAGAAATAAACATTTATATATACTGTTTTTCTACATGGGACATGACAGCGAATCTAAAAAGAACCCCCTCAGCACAATGGTATAAATTGTATATACAGTACTGATTTCCAAATCTTTTCATCTCATGGCTTTTTTTTTATCAAATGTGACATTCTGTGAGATTTGTATACAATTTTGTAATGAAGTTTTAGTCCTCAAACAATAAAGTTTTATTTAAAACAGCTCTTCAATTATAGTATAGTAATTAGCATTAATTAAAATGCAGAAACAATAATTTTTTAAATCAGAATCGGACAAAAATGCTGGAAGGGGAATGATTTGATTTCTATGAGGCACTTTCATAAAATGGATCCATGCTATATTTGCCCTTAATCTACTATTGGCACTGAGGACACCTATGTAGTACAACTACTCCCTTACATGGCAACATTTAAAAATGAGCAAAAAGCAAATGCATTTCTGATGAAGAAAGGTCTTCCTGGGACAGTCCATAATATCATATAAAACATTCTCTATTATAAATTGTCTTAAGGCAGTGGGGGCCAACCTTTTTAGTAAGAGCGCCACAAATTAGCTCCATAGTTTCATAGCTGATAGGGTCAGAAGGGACCTGAGCAGATCATCAAGTCCGACCCCCTGCCATGGGCAGGAAAGAATGCTGGGGTCAAATGACCCTGGCTAGGTGATTATCTAGCCTCCTTTTGAAGACCCCCCCAGGGTAGAAGTAAGCACCACTTCCTTTGGAAGTTGGTTCCAGATCCTAACTGCCCTGACTGTGAAGTAGTGCTTCCTGATGTCTAGCCTGAACCTACTCTCAGTCAACTTATGGCTGTTACTCCTAGTTACTTCTGGTAGTGCTCGGGGGAACAGGGTCTCTCTCGTTCCCCACTGGTTCCCCTTGGTAAGTTTATAGATGGCCACCAGATCCTCTCTCAGCCTTCTCTTGTGGAGGCTGAACAGGTTCAGGTCCTGTAGCCTCTCCTCGTAGGGCCTGCCCTGCTGCCTCCTGATCATGCAAGCGGCCCTCTTCTGGACCCTCTCAATGCTGGCCACATCCCTTCTGAAGTGTGGCACCCAGAACTGGATGCAGTACTCCAACTGTGGCCTGACCAATGTCACATAGAGGGGGAGGATCACCTCCTTGGACCTGCTCGTGATGCATCTGTGGATGCGTGGTAAGGTGCGGTTAGCCTTACTGACCTCACATTGGTGGCCCATGTTCATCTTGGAATCAATAATGACTCCAAGATCCTTTTCTGCCTCTGTGCTCACAAGAAGGGAGTTCCCCAGCCTGTAGGTATGCTGATGGTTCTTCCTCCCTAGGTGCAGTACCTTGCACTTGTCAGTATTGAAACCCATCTATTCTCATCTGCTCACCCTTGTAACCTATCCAGATCTGGTTGTAGCCTGTCCCTCCCTTCTAGCGTACCCACTTCTCCCCACATCTTTGTGTCATCTGCTAACTTGAACAAGGTGCTTTTCACCTCCTCGTCCAAGTCGTTGATGAAGATGTTGAACAGTGCAGCCTGAGGACCGAGCCCTGGAGAACCCCACTGCCCATATGCCTCCAGGTCAAAAATGACCCATCCACCACAACTCTCTGGGTGCAGGTCTCCAGCCAATTTGCGACCCATCTGACTGTGTAGGCATTGACGCCACAGTCACCCAATTTTTTAATGAGAATGTGGTGAGAGACAGTGGCGAAGTCTTCCTAAAGTCCAGAAAGACTATGTCCACTGTGACACCTGCATCTAAGGATTTTGTGACCTGGTCGTAGAAGGCAACCAGGTTGGTCTGACAGGACCTGCCTCTACTGAACCCATGTTGGTTACCCCTGAGCATAATCTCCTGTGCTGGTCCCTTGCAGATGTGCTCTTGGATAATTTTCTCATAGAGTTTCCCCAGGACCGAGGTAAGATTAATGGGCCTATAGTTTCCTGGATCCTCCTTCCTCCCTTTCTTGAAAATGAGGACCACATTGGCCCTTTTCCAGTCCTCTGGCACCTTGCCAGAACACCATGAGTGCTTGTAAAGCTGTGCCAGGGGTCCTGCAATGACCTCTGCCAATTCCCTCAGCACCCTGGGGTGGAGATCATCTGGACCTGCTGATTTGAAGACGTCCAGTCCCACCAGAAGGTCCCTGATGAAGTCCTCTCTGACCTTGGGCCTGGCTATGCCTCTCCTGAGTCCATCCAGA
Source organism: Alligator mississippiensis (assembly GCF_030867095.1). NCBI lineage: Eukaryota > Metazoa > Chordata > Crocodylia > Alligatoridae > Alligator > Alligator mississippiensis. The sequence goes on along the minus strand of NC_081824.1, from coordinate 122,170,952 downwards.
ATCCTGGTAGAGGGAATATGCCAGACCCTGCTCAGAAAAATGGAGGCAAAGAATTTGTTAAAGAGGTTACCTTTAACATCTGGTGCAACCACCAGATTGCCAAGCATGTCCTGCAGGGGCCCCACATTACCCTGTGCCTTCTTTTTACTCCCTATGTATTTAAAATAGGACATCTTGTTATCTTTGATCTGGTCGCTAGTCCCAGTTCTGTCTCCGCCTTAGCCTTCGTAACAGCCCCCCTACAGTGTCGAGCAATGGAGGTATAATCCTCCTTAGTGATGGCCCCTCCCTTCCATTGAGTGTACACCTCCTTTTTAGTTTTCAGATGTACCGGAATGCTTTTGGTGAGCCATGGGGGCTTTTGAGCACTCTTGCCCCCTTTGATTTGCATTGGGACTGTCACCCTTTGGGCTCGGAGGATCATCTCCTTAAGGAACAACCACTTATCTTGGACTCCCAACTCCCCTCCCCTCCGGGAACTCAGAGCCTCCCCGACTAATCCCCTTAACTCATTGAAATTGGCCCTCCTGAAGCCAAGGGCTGCTGCCTTGCTGCAGGCCTTTGACACCCTGCACTGGATGGTGAATTCCAGTAAGCGATGATCGCTATCGCCCAGGTTGTCAAAAACCCACAGTCCCCTCACCAGGTATTTCCCCTGGTGGGACTGTGCACCTCCTGGGTTAGGTGGAGGTCCTGTATCTCGGGTAGGAACCTATGTGAGCGGTCAGACCTGGCTGACTGCTCCTCCCAGCAGATGTCCGGGTAGTTTAGGTCACCCATGATGACCATGCCCCTTGACTTAACTGCCTCCGCAAGCTGACCTGAGAATTCCCGGTCCAGCTCTTCCCCCTGGTTGGGTGGCCTGTAGTAAACACCCACCATTAAGTCCTTTTCCCCCCGACCCCCTTGTATTCTAACCCAGAGCACTTCAGTCTTCCCCTCCTCCTAGCCAGTGCTGTTTTTTGAGGACGTGTATTGCTCTTTGATGTAGAGCGCCACACCCTCACTTTTCTTCCCCATTCTATCCTGCCTGTACAGTCTGTAGCCCTTGATGTTTACCACCCAAACATGAGTTGAATCCCACCACATTTCAGTGAGCCCCACTATGTCCAGGTATGTGTTAGCTAGCAGGAGGGCAAGTTCCTCCTGCCTGTTCCCCATACTGTGAGCATTAGTGTAGAAGCATTTAAGGCCTCCTCTGGGTGTATGTACCATTCCCCTGATCCCAGGATTCTCTGGACCCCTGTACTTGGGTGCTTCTTGTGCTTATCGCCTGTCTTGGCTGGGAAGTGTCATCATGTCCCTCTGTGGCCCCATCCCCCTGCGAAGCTACTTTAAAGCACGCCATATGAGATCAGCACCATACCCTTCCTGAGTTCCATGCCAATCCCCTTCCCCTGTCTGATCTGCTGCTCTGCTTTCTGTCACTGTGCTGCCTGTCCCCTCCCTGCTCTGATGCATGCCATATACATAGAGGCTGCCCATGCCACTTGTGGCATGCATGCTGCAAGGTTGGGTACCACTATTCTAAAGCATTCAATATATAAGTGGTATTACCTAAAGTTATGTATTCGACAATTACAATTTTGTAGCTAAGGGACTTAGCACAATATTTCGCGTTATCTGGGACTGATACGTGGAAAGCATGTTCTGTCACGCTGCCAGTAAATAGCCATTGAAAACTACAGGAACCTAAATTATGTCTTAGCTGAGGCAATATGTACACACACACACACACACACACACACACAGAAATATGCGTGTGTGTGTGTGTGTGTACATAAACACACATGGGCAAACTAGAATTTTGAAAAGGAGGCTGCAGATAGTGAGGTGTATCATCACATAAAAAACAACATGTATTTTTCTCCAATTAAAAATAAACTAGAAGCTTTACTAATATGCTAAGGGCCTGGGGTTGATAATAATAATAATAATTCAGTTTAAGATTAATTCAATAACAAATATAACTTCAGTGGAATCAGTTAAAAACAGCCTGCAAAGCTGTATCACCAAAGCTTCATTATTGGAGCAGCTAACAGACAGCGAATTTGCAGAACAAGGGATATCTTGATTGGTGAAACATCAAGACCATTAAAAAGGCGGGGGGTGTTAACACCAGTGGAATAAAGAGTTTAGAAGGGATCCGGTAGATTATAATGAATTATTAAGTCAGTTGAGTCCCTCAGTACTTCCTGACTGGAAAAGTTGCTGCCACTGCCAGGCAGTTGGCTTTAAATTTTGGGTTGAGCAGGAATCAAAGAGGGGTGGAAGTGTACCAATGCACTCCCCACCAAATTCACCCTTGCATAGACACACACACACACACACATGCCACCCAACACACATTATCTTTGTGAAGGTGAGTGTATGCTTATATATTTGCATATGCAGAAGTTATTCATGGTCTTCTCTACAGCTATCCAGGACTGGCACTGCTCCTGTGAACATGGTGGATTATGGCACCTGGGTTGTTGCAAATGGCACTACAGCCACTGCTAGCATCTTCCCAGACAGCTGCTGCAAATGAGTTGGGTCCATTGTTGAGAATCTAATATGGTCACAGGGAATATTTGTGTGGATTAGTATGTTTTAGGGGATTGGGGGTATGCCTACGAGTGAATAGAAGCACAGCAGCAAGAAAGAATGGTTGATTTCTTATTTATATTGGGTATAGGCTTCCTGACTTGGCTTACTCCTAGACCCCATTCACTCTCTGTTGGACTTTCTGGCTGCCTGACCTGATTCACACTCTGATTCCATGCTCTGCTTAATCCTCCAGTTTCCTGACTCAACTTGCTCCTAGACACAGTTCCCAGACTGACCCCGTCTTCCCTACATGGCCCATACCTGGATTTTGCTGAGTCTGTCTAATCCTGGACCTGGTCCCTGTGAACCTGTGTGACATGCATAGAGGCTGTGCCACATACATGCAGTGAGCTCTGAACTCATTGCTTGGTCATTGTGGGTTCCTGCCAGAATTGTGCTTGAGCACCGAGCTCACCAACTGATCAATGCAGGATCTGGCCAAAGTCCCTGTTTTTGGGTGGCCTTGGAGCCACGAGGTGAACACTGCTGCCATTTACCCTTTCCCTCTCTCACCCTTCCTGCTGCATTCAGCTGTAGGGGAAGGAAGGGACAAGCTATAGCACTTACCCCCTGTGCTCTGGAGCTGCACGGAAGCAGAGTCTCCAGACAGATCCTGCACTAACAGGTCCTGTGTAGCACAGACAAAGGGTATGTGTGACTATACTGCCATAACCCCTGTGGATATGCCTCTGAAAGAATCTAATGATTTGTGACCATTCAGTGTGTGTGCAGAAGGTGCTAAATTTAGACACACTACACTTACTGGACTCACCTCAATAAGACTCGTACTGATTCTCTGGATAAGGAAACTATCAAAGTTAGCTGTCTTTGAAGGCACTGGACAACACTCTGTTTTGTAGGCTCAACACAGAATCTGAAAGTTATCTCTGCCTTTTAAGCACCTACCAATTGTCACAAACTGTACACAGGAGAAAAAATTCAATCCTTGCCATTGTGAATGGGAGACATATCTATATGTCTCCACTTATTTGGCTGAAAATGTGTTCTGTAGTACATTGCTGTGGGCTTTGCATCGATGTGCATTTTTGATACAGAACAGGCTGATCTAACCAGACACAATGTGACCCATGAATCAAATTGTACTAAAAAGAAATGTGTTGCTTTAATGGATAAAAATTGGCAATTCTTTGACAACAGCATTTGCAGCTGCCCTTTCATATTAAAGATAAACATGCTTGTTAATAAGTACTTGACACTGTATCCACATTGCATCAATGCTCGTCCATTCAAAAAGCAGACTAGGATGTCTTGGAAGCATTTAATAGTTTCAGCATCATATAATACCATTTAGGGTTCATTTCAACATCAAAGCATCATTCATATATATGAAATGTAGTGATAAGGACTTATCCCAGCTATTCTTAGAAAGCACAAAATTCAGATTACACAAAATATTTAAAGTAGCCATTAACATCAAGTGTTGTTTTGCCCAAACAAAGCTAGTCTTCAAACTGAATCATTGAATCATAGAAAATTAAGGCTGGAAGGGACCTCATAAGGAGTTTGTATCCATAAACAGGGGAAGAACAGCCTGAACTGATTTTGTAACTACCTGAAATGCACTGTTCTAGCTAGAGCACTGGCATCATAAGATGAAGAACTAAATCATGCTGAGTGTAACAACTGTAGTCAACCCAGCCATCCAGACAGGAAGTATCATTCCCATTGCAGCACCAAGATGATCAGATTAGTGTTTTCTCCCCAGGATATTACAAGGACTCACCCTCAGCCCCCTCTCCCTGCCACTGCCAGTAGAGATAATAGGAAAAATATTCTGCTGCAGTACAGAGACAAGTGAATATCCTTGACACTGAGCCTCATATTATTAGAACCACTTTTACATTTACTCAGTGCCCATACAAAACTCTCTGTGTCTGCAACAGAGCAGTTGATAAAAACAGGAGGCCAGAACCTCACATCCATTGTTGCTGGACAGGGCCAATAGTTCAAGTAGAGCTTATAATGCACAGAGGCATAATGAGAGATGGCAGAGAGAAAAAAAATGAGATTTGCAGTAGCTTCATGTTCTGTTCTAGCTCCCAGATGTCTGTTGCTAGCACAACACATACAGTGGAAGGTACACAGAGTACAATTCACATCTTGCTGTAAGCAAGTGTCCTGTCCAGCTCTCCTGTGATCTAGCCACTATAGTTTTCCATCCATACACTATATTCTATTGATATTCTTTAGAGCTGTTTAAACCAAGGACATTTTTATAAACCTAATAAACTGCACTGACAGACATTATAAACAATTCATTTCATCCTGCATCCAAAAGAAGCTGAAGACTGTTTTACTTTTGACCATGACTTCACAAAAAGAAGAAATTATTAGAAATATCCTAAGCCCCCTTTTTTTCCTAAAAGAATCAGTTGTTTTTGGATAGGAAAAAAATATCAAAAGGCAATCTTTGATTTCAAAACAAGATAAAAGCTGTGGGTGGCTATAATTTTCTTTTTTCATTTTGTGTGTGTGAATTTATGGATCATAAAAATGAACTAATAGTACTACATAGATTCTATGCAAATAGCTTACTAGCAACCCTTTTTTCTCAGCTCAGTTTTGCAAATGCAGCTCATTTTGTCTCTAGAGGTCTAACCTGGGCAGTGTTTTGGTGTTATAAATAATATTTCACCAAGAATTTAAGTACCCTCACCTGAGTCTCAGGATTAGCAATCCAATGACCTCACTAAATGGGAAAACACTCTGAATAAATCAGATGAAATGTAATGAGGACAAATGAAAAGTACTGTGTTTAAAACAAAGCAATCAAATTCACAAATACAAAATGAGGAATGACTGGCTAGGCTGTAATACTGCAGAAAAGGACCTATGGGTTATACTGAATTACAAATATAACTAGTTAACCATGTAATATTGTTGCCAAAAAAAGGTAACAGAGTAGGCTAGATTAGCAGGAGTGTCATCTGCAAGCCAAAGGATATGGTTTTTCCATTCTGTTCAGCACCTGGAGTCCTGTGTCCAGTTTTGACCTCCACAATTCAGAAAATATGTGGACAAAATGGAAAGAGTCCAAAAGATGTCCAAGAAATGATTAGTGGTCTGAGAAACATGACATATGAGGAAAGGCTGGAAGAACTGGAATCATTAAGTCTGAAAAAGAGAAGATAAGGTATTTTATAACTGTCTTCAAACACAAAAAGAGGTTCACTGGACAGAACAAGAAGTTACAAGCTTAAATGGCAACGATGAAAATTGAGATGGGATGCCAGGAAGAAATTCCTAACATAAATTTAGCTAAATATTGGGACAAATTACCCAGCAAAATTATGGAATCATCATCACTGGAAATTTTAAAATGCATATTAGATATGCATTTCTCTGGAATTGTTTAGACAAAGATTATTTTGTCTTAAATTACTCCAAGTTTTAACTGGTGTTAAGACTGAGACTGATGACTGGTGAAACTATTCTGGTCACAGCTCAAAACTTTATTATGATACACAGCAGCAAAGACTTATTTATTAATAAAGACAGTGGTTACATAGCCTTGGATTGAAGGGAAAAACAGGTCCACTGGCCAGGCTTCTCTGTTGGATCTTCTTTTTGGCTGAACTTCAGAGAAGTCTAAAGTCACATGGCTAACCATGATTATACACTTAACAGACTTTTCCATATTCAGTTATGCTTTGGTGTTAAATCAATCCCTTTCAATTTCATTGTATTATGTTAGTGCACTTTATCATCATCTACAGTGCATGCTCAACTCACTTGATTGCTATATAGGTCAAGCTCAGGTCATGTCATGACATAGCCTAAGTTACGCATAACCCATGCTGCACATGGCCTGTGATGCACATAAATTGAAGGCTTAAAGTTGGATTAGATGACCTCCCGAGGTCTATTTTTCTAGCCCCATTTTCCTATGATTCTAAATTCTTTCTGATTGGGACTAATGTCAGGATATAGGGATTTGAAAAAAAAACAATTTTCCTCCCATATTATTCAAATACTGAAGGTTTGCCCTAATATTTATCAGGCATTCATATAGATATTTTTGCTAGTGTAGATACACATTTTAGTTTGGTATTATTGGCCTGAGGATAGTTCTAGTTATAGAAATTTTATCTATGCCCGTACTGTTTGAGAGAGTAATAACAGATATGTATAGGTGTAAAAGATAGAATATTCCTCATTTCCATGGATTGTGGACCATGAAGACAATGTGTTTGGTAACCCAATGTGTTTTCATATTCTAAAAAACTCAAGTACAATGGGGTAATCATTTTAATGGATTTCTAAAATGAAATAAAAGCAGGATACAACATTCTTCAGGACTAAGCAAAACACTGGATGGTGTCCTGGCTTAAGGAACTGTGCAGCTATTGAATAGTATAATTTAACTGGTACTATAATAAACTTTCTCAGGCTGTTTCAGAACTTAGTCCATGTTTGCCCAGTTTACATATTAAAAGTTGCTGCCACAATGAGTGCTGCCAAGTACTATAGCAACTCCATCTACCCAGCCTTTGAAGGCTTCTGGTTAGATGATGCACTACCTCAGAGAGTGCTACTGGCACTGCTAGGAACCCAGTGGCAACAGCAGCCTTGCAAAGCTTTTTCACTCCATTAAACGAAACCAATAGGTATTTCTATAGAGAGAAGAGAAGCAGAAAGAAAAAAAAAAAAAGGCTAGCCTTTCCTTTCTTTCTTTCCATTCCTTTTCCACATTACTGTTTCAGTTTTGCCTCCTTTTTTGTTATGATTTGTACACACCCAAAAATATTTTATGAAGGAGAAAATGATTGAACTGGCACATGCCCCAAACCATGTGTAGAGAAATATTAGACACAGCAAAACAAAAAAAGGTGAGAAATAAAGGTTACAATATCAGAACTGGGTGATTAGTCACTTGAAGTCTGGAAACTTTTTCCAAAGGCAGTTATATTTAATTAACCCAGATCTTGTGGGTGATGCATCAGAGAAGTAAGAATTAGGGAGGATTTGAATGATGGCTTGGCGGACAAATTTAAGGAAAACAGTTTTATGCATAGGACATATCATAGAGGAAGACACAGGAGCAACAGGAATAGACCAAAATGAAGAGGTGTTGGGGTTGGCTTGTTTTGAATGAAGAGGCCAGAGGGAAATATGGTTGGCAATAGATGAGACATATAGTTCAGGTCTCAATAATGCAGGATTTCTCTTTTTCTTTTCCTTTATTATGGAGTTGCATTCTAGCCATATTCTTATTCCACCCTGGAAATTAAACCTTCTTTCAGGAAAAAAAATTCAAAGCCTCTCCCTACAAAAATATGAAATCTTCTTATGTTCTGGAAATTTACTCATTTTCTCAAAGCCCAAGGGAAAATAGTTTCAGGGGTTCAAATTATATCAGCCAAGCCATATTTGAACTGTAGGATATTGTAAATGTAACTTTATTTTTAAAAGAGTGTCTAACATTTTGAGAACTTATAATGAAAACAACCTATTTTTACCAGTTCGTATTTCTCATAGATTTAGTCCTCTATGAGAACCACCATATTGTGTGGGCTACTTTTCTATTTCCTAGATACTTGTGTTACAGAAATCACAATATTTAGGTGCCAGCTTTGACAAAATTTCACTGAAAAAGAAAAAAATATTACAGGTTTCAATGAAAAATGACTGGTTATATGTCAGCAGCTGCAGGAGAGAACTGTATATGCATCAGTGACTGTACAGAACAAGTGTTACAGGGATTTGAATATGCATCACTGAATGCTGCAGAGACTACAATCACTGAAGAAGACAGTCTTCTGAAGAAGATAAATTTTCATAAAAGTCTTCTCAGAGATAGACATCAACACAGAAGTGCAACATAATATGGTGACTGCAATCCCAACACATTATATTTCTTTCAATTTAAAAAAGAAATAAAAGTATATCACATTAATCTCCATTACAGTTTGTAATGGATAGTGCAATCAATGCCCTAATCTCTATAGAAACCTCATGAAGAGATGACAGTATTTGTAGAATACTGTGATTGCTTAGAAAACTCATACGGAGATTAATGTCTCAGTAGGAGGCTAATGTGTTTCAAAGGTTGTATTTTATACTGGAAACCATAACCCATTTTTTTCTGCTGCTAGAATATTAATTGTTAAAGTGAACAGCCAACTGATACTTGGGCTAGGCCCCATGAAAATTGATTATAAACTGGCAGACTATTTTCAGGTTTTAGATATTTCAACTCATGGCCAAGAACCACTCTTCAAGAACATCTCTGTAATTGCAGGTTCATTAAGAGAGAGAAAGATCCATCCTTTTCCTAAAGATAACTTCCCATGGGAACCTCAGGTGGTACCCAGAAATCATATACGATTTGCTCTGAGCATCCAAGGATCTTAGTACTGATAGATGAATTTAATGAATTCTTAATCTTACCAAATATTTATTAAATATATTTCATCTCTGATTCTTCTCATGAAAAAGGGAGGCTTGAAAATGTCCAAGAATTTTAATATAAAGCTTATAATAGGACTTACTTGTTACATAGTCTCTTCATCTTTACTTGCAAACATTTTGGGCATCTTTTTTTTCTGTTTTGGACACTGTGATATCCTGCACCTGTAGAAATGAATAGCAAAATTTCCATTCTTATTAATAAGGCCATATATTCATCCTACAACAGTTGGTACTTTTAAGGAGGAAACTGAATAAGGAATTCCACTGAAAATATTATTTCAATGTGATTATTTCAACTTCAGTAACAGAAGTGGATAACACTATGGAAGGGCATTGTGAAACTGAATTTTTTAATGAATTTATTTGGGCTATTCCTGGACATCTTTGATTCTCTTTTCATGAATGTTTGAGCAGATTTATTCTTTAGGCATATTTTTTACTCACTTTTCATATACAAGCCTCAAACTTTCACTTACTTCATTTTACAAATGGAGAAATTAGACATGAAAGTATGAAATGACATTCACAGAACACTTAGCAATATCATCTGGGAAGAGTCCTTCTGTGCTTCACGTACCAGAGGAGTGGCCACTCTGGCCTCTACTCCCTTCCCCCAGAGCTAAGCAAAAGTAATCAAACTCTGTGAAACTGTCTAATAGACAGTGAATGTATAATAGACAGGATTAGACAAAGGAATGGCTATGTCACATTATTTTGGAATCATTTTGCTGACACAACTCAAGAATGAAATTCAGAGTCAACTGAGATGTCCACCCATGCAAGATAGTCACAGAACTGAATCCAGCAAAGACTTTAGAGGAATCATCTCAATAAGGTCATGTATGAATGAAAACCAATAGAAAACAGCAGCACAGGAATATGCCAGGATGCCACCCAGTGCCTCCAAAAGACTCATGACTTGAAGATGACTCAGAAGAAGGTTCAGGACGCCAACTGGATGGATGGTTGCAAGAGCTCGTTTTGTGTGCATCTTTTCCCTGAAGAGCTGTCCAGGATACTTGCATGGATCCTGAAAGCCTAGGTGTAGTTCATCCATACAATATATGGAAGTCCTGGTTGGGGCACTGCAGGGGATGTGTTACATCTACAGACTCTGGCCTTCTAACTGGGGACGATTAGAAAATAGATACCTGCCCCTGAACAGGAGAATCAAGGTAAAAATGAGTCTTGAGGTCTGAGTGCAGAGTTAGGGCCAGGCTCCCTTCCTCTCCCACCAAAACACTGACTGATATCTGTGAGATATGGAAGGGAGGATGGACAGACAGACTCTGGATGACTGGAGGTTACAATTATTCCCACTAGGGCACAACTAGAGCTGTCTTAAAGGGGAAACCCATCCCATATAGTTTGTGATAGAAGAGCCCTGAGGTTTGGAGCAGAGAATCCCTGAGCACTGTACACTGAGAAAGGCACCCAGGCAGAGGCTACAAAAACCTCTGGAGGCAGCCTCCTCAAATTAAAAAAAAAACAAAAAACCCTCCAAAATCAAATTGTGTCAAGCAAAACAGGAGGTAAGGGGGAGTCTGGAGAGTGTGAAAAGGCAGGTCTTTCCACTAGGGGACATCAGATACTGGGCAGCTCCCTGAGCCTGCCATACCCCACCTCTGCAAATCCCTGAAAAAATATAGTCTCATATTTGTGTTTTGGGCACTAGCTGGGGTCACTTACTTTATCAAAAATCATTTTCCTACCCTAATTAAAACCAGTGGACTATGCAATTCTGTTAGATTGGAGGAAAGGGAAGGTTGTTTTTTTTTTAATTTACATTTAAATAAAACTGATTTTCTGAACTTTCTGATATAGTTGCATTTTTAATACTTTATGCTCATAATATATTTATAAGTGCTGCTGTTGGAATTATAGGAGCCTCAATTCATCTTTTTGAGTTTTATACTTTAGTGGTTTCAATATAGAATCATAGGAAACTAGGGCTGGAAGGAGCCATATGCATCTCTTGGATGAAGTCCATCCTGCCTGACTGTTGCAAGCAGCACAGCCTCAAGAATGCAGAGGATAAAATCTCAGCTACTACGGGTAGTTAAGTAGTAGTAAGTAGTTAACTAAGAAAAGTCTCATTTAGCTCAACTGGCTTGTTTTTCTGTTTATTTATTCTTTTAAAAATCAGGACTAGAATTTTTTCCCTACTATATCTGTGTTTTTAGCAGTCATGGATCCTGAAATGCTTGAAACCAGAAGTTCTTTACATCTTACAGGTTTGAGATCCTTTGGTAAATATCTAAACTATGATGCAACTAAGAACAGAACCTTGCAATACTAAGAGATGTAAAAAGCCCTTACAGAGTTGTTATGCCATTGAATACATATAGAAACGCAGCAAATTATTAGCTTTCATTGTTTGCTTTGACTCCCCAACAATTAGATTCTATAAATCAAAAATGTATAATGGAAAATCATTATACTTTTCCAGGTATAGAAACTAATTACTGGAGATGTATCTTGAATTTGTCCCTTCCCCACTGCTACAGCAGCGAAATAAATTTGGGGGTTTAGGTAGCCCCTTTGCCCTCTGCTACCCCAACTTCTTTCCCCTGAAGCACATTCCCCCACCTCTTACTATCAGACCCCAGTCTCCCTGAGTATGTGGAAATGAGAAGCAAATTTGAAAATACTGACTGAGAAATAAACATACCTTGGGTAACTTTCATATAAAGAAATGACTACAGGTACCCATAGATTTAGTTCATCCAGAATTGATGCAGAGTACCTCTTTTGGATCTGCTTCAAGTTGAAGCTCAGGTACTCCATAAACAAGCTTTTAATCAGCATTTCTCTACCTAATAGGGCTCTGCGAGGCTTTGGACTGTGCTTCAGATCCAGAGAAGCTTCGGACACCTCGGCATCCGAAGCAGCATGTCCAGATTGAAAGGGGAAGGCTTGGTGGTGGCTGAGAGAGCAGGTGGGGGTCAGGGGGCACCCACACAGAGTGGTATAGTGTGGGGCAGCAGGGATCACTCCCCTGGCTTTGTTAGGCTTTCAGAAGTGGTTCAGAGTTTCCAAAGGGCTTCAGAAAAAGCATTGGAGCCACTTCAGAGATCCGGCCATAGGGTATAATGGGGAATCAATGAAATATTTATAACTTATTATTTTTTGTCTGATTTGGATGAAATTTGCAAGGGTGATAGCCTCTGCTGAGAGCATGAGGCCTGCCAAGTTTCAAGACTGGTGCAGGGGCTCAGGGGGAACTATACCCCAACTTCTTGAAAGCAAAACTCATGTCACGTCTATATGTTACAACACAAGGGGTTGAAAACTGCAGGGGTGGTGGCCCCTCCTGTGGCCACAAAGCCTGCCAAGGATCCTTGCCACCTCCTCTTGTTGTTCTCTTTCTTGCTCCCTGAAGGACACCATGAGGAGGCACCATGCACATCACAGGCAGTCCCCCACCTGGCTGTCACTGGAAGGAATCTGCAGTGCCAAACCAGGATGTGGGTGGAAGCCGTGAGAGTGAGCTGTTCTACTTGGACAGACATCTCACATGTGCAGACAGTGGCAGTGGCTCTGGCATTGCAACATCCTCCAGCCATTTCTCTGGGTCTCTTAATTCACTGCCTCACTCTTGCTGCCCTTCCTCCAAGCAGACCTTTCCTAGAAAACTCACCTTTAAGCTGGCCTGTTCACTGCTCCTTGGTCCTGAAAGGTTTCTTTTCCCCTGCTTCCTCTCACCAAGCTTAAAGGCTCCCCTTCAAAGAGGTGGGCATCAAACTGACTTGCAAACTGCTAGTCCTGTTTGCTGCCCCTGTTCACTCACTTCCTGGTCACATGGGAAGTCTCCTTTCACACCCTGTTAGGCCATCCCCCTTGTTAGGGCTTTTGTCAGACACAGGCAGCAATCACTCAGCTAGCAGTACTCAAACTACAGCTCAGAGCACACACCCAAAACACACACAGTTTATGAAACAAGCACTCAGCAAGCCAAACACAGCCAGCCCTGGCTCCCTCACTTTCCCAGAGCAGGATCTGGTGCCTGACTTTTCTTCCTCTCTCTCTTCCCTTTCCTCATTTTGGTACCAGTGAACTGCTTCTCCTGTTCGCTGCCCCTCTTTACTCACCCCCTGGCCACTTGGGTATACACAAAGCTTCCCCTACTTTGAACTATATCCTCTCCTACAAACCCTGAGAGCCTTACTGGTAGCCCCAAGGTAGCTCAGCAGTTAACACGGCATTCTCTTGCAGCATTTCTTCCGCAGCAGCTTGCAGTGCCAGACTGCCCTGTTGCTCTCATGCACTAGCTTTCTGTGCCCCCTAATTCCTGACCCATCTGGTCAGGTGACCCTGCAGGTCCCCACAGCTGTTCCCTCCCAGGGGCTGATGACCTGCCTGCTTTCTCAGCTCAGGCTTAGCTCAGCAGCCTGCTGCCTGCCCATTTGCTAGCAGCCAGTCTCCTAATAGCCAGTTTTTCTTCTGGCTGCCAGCTCTCCTACAGGCACTCTGTTGTATGCAGTAGTCTCTAGGCTGCTACAGGTGTTCCTCTTTTCTTTAATGCACCTCCCGCCCTCAGCAGTAGGGATTCCTGGCTGCCTGCCCTCTCATAACTAGCCTCTATTCAGCTGTCCTGGGTCCAAACTGCAGTGTGCTCTCTCCTTAAAGTGACAGGAGCCTCCTGGCTTCCTGTTACAGGGTGGGAAGAGCAGTGTAGTGTACAGAAGCACTGGCAGCAACACCATCCTCATGAGTGCCACACGTGCCCCATCAACTGGCAGTGCACATTCCATAGCCCCAGTCTCTGCCCTTAGTGTTGGTCTCCTCTTATGCTGGCTCTGGGTCAAACTCCATCCCAAGGATCTTTACCCCCTTACTAGGTATGGAGACCCCCAGGGCAGGCAGGTCCCTGAGCTTGCCCAGGCTAGGCAGGTGCTCTTGCCTATATTGAGCTTTGCCCCTGCCACCACTCTGTGCACCTGAGCATGTTGCATCACTCTTTCCACTGACCACTTGTCCCTGAGCAGTATGTTGAGGTTGTCCATGTAGGCCAGGACTCTTGCCTCTGCCCTGCTACCCTCAGGGATCTACCCTCTGTGGATCCCAGGGTCATACTTGAGCTGTTGGGCCAGCAATTCCATCATGCAAATGAAAAGGTTAGGGGAGAGTGGGTATCCCTGTCAGATGCCCAAATCCACCATGATCAGAGCAGTCAGAAAACCATTCAACAGCACCCTGCTGCTCGTGTTAGTGTACAGTGATTTCATTCATGTGACAAAAGTTGGGAGGAGGGTGGGAGGCTCATCTTGTTTAGTGTCTCAAACAAGAATCAGTGGGAAACCCAGTTGAAGGTCTCTCCAGGTTGAGGTTCAGCATGACAAATGTCCAGGCCCCTCTCCCACTGGTACCACAGCACATCTTGCAGTTGTAGCAGAGCTCTGTGCCCCAGCACCACATACAACTAGTTATCGTAGATCTCTATACATATAACAATCTTAAAGTGCTTGGTCAAGATTTTGGTCATCAATTTAGAGTTGAAATTCAGCAGTGTTATGAGTTTCCAGTTCTTCAATTCCTCCTTCACCCTTCTTGTACAGAAGGGTTATGATGAGGTATCTGTATTTTCCATTTCTCATGGAAAAACAGAGAAGACCATGGATTTCCCAACTTTATCACAGAAAAAAAAAAAAGGATTTTCCCTTTTAGCAGAGATACCCCTGGATTTCCAACTTTTGCAAAGAACTCTCAGGCAGGCAGAGTTCCGGTCTGCAAGAGCTAATTGCAAAAAGGGCAGGAAACCCCCAACCCTGTCTAGAGGGGGAGGGCGAGGGGGGAAAGGGCAGGGCCTGAGGTTCTCACTCACCCAAGGCTTGGTTCAGGTTCACTGTTGGTTTCATAGTTTCATAGTTGGTAGGGTCAGAAGGGACCTGAGCAGATCATCATGTCTGACCCCCTGCCATGGAAAAAGTACTGGGGTCAAACGACCCCAGCAAGGTGTTCGTCTAACCTCCTCTTAAAGACCCCCAGTGTAGGAGCCAGCACCACTTCGCTTGGAAGTTGGTTCCAGATCCTAGCCGCCCTGACTATGAAGTAGTGCCTCCTGATGTCTAGTCTGAATCTAACCTCTGCCAGCTTGTGACCATTATTTCATCACTCCTGGTAGTGCTCAGGGGAACAGGGACTCCCCCAGTGCCTGCTGGTCCCGTCTGACTAGTTTGTAACAGGCCACTAGATCCCTCCTCAGCCTTCTCTTGCGGAGGCTAAACAGGTTCAGGTCCCTTAGCCTCTCCTTGTAGAGCCTGCCCTGCTGCCCCCTGATCATGCAAGTGGCCCTCCTCTGGACCCTCTCAATGTTGTCCACATCCCTCCTGAAGTGCGGTGCCCAGAACTGGATGCAGTACTCCAACTGTGGTCTGACCAGTGCTGCATAGAGGGGGAGGATCACCTCCTTGGACCTGCTTGAGATGCATCTGTGGATGCATGACGAAGTGTGGTTGGCCTTCCTGACTGCATCCCCACACTGTCGGCCCATGTTCATTTTGGCATAAAAAATTATTCCAAGATCCTTTTCTGCCTCTGCACTGACAAGAAGGGAGTTCCCCAGCCTGTAGGTATGCTGCTGGTTCTTCCTCCCCAGGTGCAGCACCTTGCACTTGTCAGTGTTGAAACCCATCCTGTTCTCATCTGCCCACCCCTGTAACCTGTCTAGGTCTGATTCCAGCCTATTGCTCCCTTGTAGCGTGCCCACATCCCCCCACATCTTAGTGTTGTCAGCAAAGTTGAATAGGGTGCTTTTTACCCCCTCGTCCAAGTCACTGATGAAGATGCTGAACAGCGCGGGTCCGAGGACCGAGCCCTGGGAGACCCCACTGCCCACATCCCTCCAGGTTGAAAATGACCCATTCACCACCACTCTCTGGATGTGGCCCTCCAGCCAATTAGCGACCAATTTGACTGTGTAGGTGTCGACGCCACAGTCTCCTCGTTTTTTAATTTGAATGGGGTGGGAAACAGTGACAAAGGCCTTCCTGAAGTCCAGAAAGACTACGTCCATTGCTACCCCTGCATCTAAGGATTTTGTGACCTGGTCATAGATGGCCACCAGGTTGGTCTGACAGGACCTGCCTCTAATGAACCCATGTTGGTTGCCCCTAAGCCTAACCTCCCCTGCTGGCCCCTCATGGACATGCATCAGGATAATTATCTCAAAAAGCTTACCCAGGATCGAGGTAAGACTAAGTGGCCTATAGTTTCCTGGGCCCTCCTTCCTCCCTTTTTTGAAAATGAGAACCACATTGGCCCTTTTCCAGTCATCTGGCATCACACCAGAGGACTTGGTGGGGGGGGCGCTGGGTGGCAGGTGTGGGTGTGGGTGACTGCCAGGGCTGGGGGAAGAGCCAGTGGGGCAGCTGGGGGGCAGGGCGTAGGTGTGAAGCTGGGGGATGAGGGAGTGGGCAGGTGTTGGGGGAAGTCCTACATATAGTGCCCACCAGTGTGTATGGACCCAGAGTGGCATGCTGTTGGCTCTTCAAGGAAGCCACACTAGGAAGCACGGAGCCCACTTGGACCGATAGTGCACCATTCCCGATTCATGTGTCTCTGACTGGGCAAGCACTCTATGTGGAGCTTTCCCCAACATCTCTCCAGTTCCTCAGTCCCCAGCCAGCTTCCCACTGGAGTGCCCGCAAGAGGCACACATGGGTTAGTCTGGATGCACCCTATGGGCCATGTTTTTTATAATCACGCTCATGTTGGTTGCATTTAATCAATGTTATAGTTGATTTCTATTACTGAGCCCATACTGCTTTTGGCAGAGATTTCATGATAGATTGTGTATTTTGTGAGGTTTCCTTGTAGGTGAATATAGGATGAGGAGCTTTCTTCCCCATGTTTACTGGGGAAAGAAACCTATCCTATGTTTGAGTAAATCATAGGATATATCCCTGGGGGGAGGGACTGGGGCCCTTGCAGCTCAGGGGTCGCTTGGCCCACTGGCAGCTCACCCCCTGGCTGTGGGAGGCACAGGCAGGCTCTGCGAGGCAAAAAAGGGATTTGTGACAGTGACAGACGCCCCTAAATTGAAATGGTGGGTTTTTAATCATTGCAATTGAAAACCCACCATTTCAATTTGGGGGACTAAACTCCTGTCACATGTACAAGCACCCTTAGCCTACTGATCTGCTGCTTCCTCCTGCAATGCCCGGGCAAATATAACAATTTATACATAACACCCTTAAAGGGAACAGAGGGGGTTCAGTCGGGGGAGTTTTCAGCCCCCCTAGAGGGTGGGGTTAAAGTATTGGAGCCTCAAGAACAAGCTCCCTCTGCTGCCTTTCCCCACTCCCATTCTGAACACACCAAGCACTGTAAGAGAGCTGTGGTCATTGCTATGGGAACTTGGCTGCAGTCTCCCAGACCACAGCTAGATTCCCCTACCCCCTGAAACAAACAGTGAACTTCTGTTTGGTCTGACATAACATTGTAACTAAAAACACTTTGCAGAAAACATTCTGAGTTACAGCTGGGCTGTACTTCTGTCTGCATCCTAAGGCCCTTACTTCTTCTTTTACTTCATTCCATATATTTGGGTCATAATCTTTATATTATTTAAAGAAATGTAAAGTGTTTTCTGAAATTATGGTGTTTCTTAGAATTATTGAACAACCGGCACATTCATGCACATTTTCTGTTTTCAGGCACAATGTGTGGAGGTCCACCCATAGTTGCTAATGCCAATGTTGTAGGAAAGAGGAACCAGAGGTATCAGACTGGTGAACGAGTACAGTATGAGTGTCAGGAACATTTTGAAATCATGCCATCAAGTTACATAGTTTGTGCAAATGGAGAATGGTCACAACCTCCAGTTTGTAAAGGTAAGGTTTTGATTAGATGAGGATTAGTTTGTTAAAATTACATTATATTTCTAAAGACAGAGGGCTATCAAGAAGAAATATTACAGCTAATTAGGGCCCTATTTCTGCATTTATCCACTAAAGGTAAAAACAAAAAAAAAGCCCAAATGTTACAAATATTAAATATTTGTCTATATGTAATATAGAATAGTCTATATTACATATCTATATGTAATATAGAATCATAGAATACTAGAAAATTAGGGTTGGAAGGGACCTCAGGAGGTCACCTAGTCCAACTCCCTGCTCAAAGCAGGACAATTGCCAACTGGGTCATCCCAGCCAAGACTTTGTCTAGCCGGGCCTTAAAAACCTTGAGGGATGGAGATTCCACAGTCTTTCTGGGTAATCTGTTCCAGTACTTTACTACCCTCCTCATGACTGAGTTTTTTTCCTAATATCTAACCTTAATTTCCTGTGCTGCAACTTGAGACTGTATTTCAAATGTCTTCAGGACAGCAAGCGTAAATTCAAATATTCAGAAAGCTCAAATACAAAGATGAAAATGTCTTATAACTAAAATATGTACATAGGATCACATACACAAGATAAGTATAAATGAACTCTAGACCAGATTCTGGCATGTTTACACACGGATAGTACCTTACTCTGAAAAGTCAATGAGATTTCTCATAGACTCAGGTAATACTAATTGTAATGTTATTGACTTTATTGCTGGGGTCATTTGACCCCAGCATCCTTTCCTGCCTATGGCAGGGGGTCAGACTAGATGATCTGCTTAGGTCCCTTCTGACCCTAACAACTATGAAACTATGAAACTATGAAATATGGTATTTTATATTCTTGGGCAAAAATCTCTCTTAATCATTTCAATTTATTGTTTTAAACTCAATAGTGTAAGAAAATTGTCAATGTTTAATTTATTTTTGCTTTTTTTTCACTTGAGGCTGACATCCTGGTCTTGGTAAAAGTAAGAAAACAGCCTATTTTTCAAACAATCAAACAAACCTTATTAAATTTTGTTATGAAATAATATCCAGGTAATTTTGTATTTGACAATACATATTCTCTCTCTCTCTCTTTTTTTTTTAAGTGCTAATTACTAGGGCTGTGTGAAGCTTCAGGTACTGATTCAATTAGGAGATTCGGCCTGATTCAGTGGCTGAATCTCCAAATCCAAATCAAATCAGGGGACCAATTAAAAGGTCTGAATTGATTCAAAGCTCTCTGAATCAATTTAGAAAAGATTTGGAGAGCTTTGGTGATGCAGGAAGTCCCTACTCATTGCAGCAGGGAGCTGGACTTGGACTCCATGCTGGTAAGTAGAGATGGGCGGGGATGGAGGAAGGGGGAGGGGATCATGGTGGAACCCCTGCCAGGCCCCATCCCCTGCAGTCCCCCTGAACCCTCCCCCCCACTGTCCCAGTCCTGCCATAGCCTCCTCGCCCATCCCAGCTCCTGGTTGTTTAAAAAAAACCCCTACTTACTGGGTTCTGCCAGCCAGGGGAGTGATCCTTGCTGCCCCACACCATACAACTATGTGTGAGGGGCTCTTCCATGAGCCCTCGGACCCCCACCTGCTCTCCCAGCCACCACAAAGCCTTCCCACCTACCCCAGCTTCTAGCCCTTTAAAAAAACAACAAACCCAGACTCACTGGCTGCTGCTCTCATTGAAGAGCCCCCCCCCCATGCAGTGCACGGTGGGGGGCAGTGGGGATCACCTTCTCCCACCAGGCAGGAACCGTTCGGATTTTTTTTTTAAAGGGCCAGGAGCTGGGGCAGGCAGGGCAGCCATGGGGGGGGGGCTGGGAGAGTGGGTGAGTTTGGGGGGCTCTTGGCAGAGCTCCCCACATAGCGTGAGGCAGTGTGGGGCAGCAGGGATCGGGCAGGAGCTAGTGAGTGGGTTTTTTTTTTTCAAAGAGCCAGGAGCTGGGGCTGGCTGGGCAGCCATTGAGAGCAGGTGGGGGATGGGGCCTATGTGAGTCAGAGATTTGGCTGATTCGGCAGCAGCCGAATCTCTGAAGCAGATTTGGCTGAATCGAATCAGGATAGTGATTTGAATCACCGAATTGAGTCACTGTCCCACAAATTGGCTGAATCCAAATCCAAAGTGAATACTAGCTACTTTGCACAGGCCTACTAATTACATATTGAAGTTTTGGGGTATGTTTTACTGCATTGGAAGTAATACCTCATCCATGATCATCTTCTTAAATTAGGATTACTGCTTGCACTGAAAGTAGATCTTTTACTTGTCTTTTGAAAAAAATAGAAATGTTGACAATTTTTTTTCATCCTAGATAGGGAAAAAACATTAATATTTAAATTTTTCTTAAACTGAATATTAAATGAAAATGGTATTCACTATGCAAAATCTTTCCCCTCAAATAATTTTAAACAGTTTCATTTGAGTTTTAATCATTTCTTTAAAAATTGTATATAATTGTACATAATTAACTGAAACATTATAACACAAAGTTAATTCAAAGTGGGAAAAACAGAATTTCCTATTTTGAAAATGTCAAGCAACATAAATTACAGAGCTTACTTTTGTGAAATTCATAACATTTTTGAGTTGGAATATTCTTAGGACCAGACTTATGTGTATGTAAAGTTTTGGTCTTGACTTTTATACAAACTTATTTATTTAAAATTCCTAATCAGATACAGCTGGAAACCATATATATTTGTTTAATTGGAGCTCATGAAGGTGTTGTTTCCATGTCTCTCCTCTTTTGCAGCAATTAACCATTTGGCTTTCTTAGAGGCTTCAGTCAATATTGCTATGAACTCAAGCAACAGAAGACAGTCAAGGAATGGTTCATGTAGCATTATCAGAATCAGTCGTATCTCAGCTTCCTTTGTCTGAGGAAATAGGATGTTCAATTTTAACCTCAGACTCTGGTCTGAGATATAACATAACAAAAAGGCACTCAGTAAGAAGGATATTCTTTTAAAGTGAAAAAGTGAGGCCCTCTCTACACTTGCAGGTAAAGGCATGACTGGGTCTGATGCCCCATCCACACAATTGTGTCTGGCTACATGTGTATGGCAGAAGGCACAACTGTGGGATCATGCATTAGATCCAGTTGTACCTTATTGATGGTGCTGAGGGTGGTCTCAGCCATAAAGGCCATCTGTACAGCTGGAACTGAGAGTCCTCACCCACACCTGATGGTGCAGCTGGGGCTCTGAGCCCTGTCAGATACCCCATAGCACAGCTGGGACCAAGAGCCCCATCAGATGCGAGAGTCTCAGTCCCAGCTGTGTGTGTGGGCTTAGGGGTTTTATTCACCCTCTTAGCCTTGGGGATCATAGCTGCCATGATCCCCCCAGGCCTGGGGGTTTCACACTAGGCATGTAGCTCCCAGCTGAAGGGGAAACCCTGATATATACGCAACTTAAAGTTCGATAGAAACCAGCTATGAAATTAGTACACATTTTCAAGGTCTAAATTTATAGCTGGTGGGAGCTTTTTATTGTGTGATATGTAGTTTGGATGTTTAGCTGGTCTTAAAACAATTGCTCAATTAACCAGTTAATTGCATGATACCTGTAACGTGTAGAGAGGGCCTAATGAAGGTATTTTCCTAAAGGTACACTGTAATTTTCAACATAATTGTTTTTCTCCAGTATGGTAACATGAAAAATGATTAGATAGTTTCTCAGTGTTACACTCTAGGCTTTATTGACAACTCCGAACACCTTTATGATCATTCCTTGTTTAAATCGTCTCACATTTCCTGAAATTATCCCCCAATAAAAGATTATATATATTTAGAAAGAAAACTTGAAATCTCACTCCTTTTCAGTGAGAGAAAAGAAAAAGAAAAACAAAAACAAAAAGAAAAAGTTTTTTTAAAAAAAAAAGGAGCCTTCATTAATTATTTTGATGTAAACCAAAAAATGATCCTGTTTGAAAGTCATGGAAACAGAAATCTAAAACTTTTTTTTTCCAAAACTGTTAAATCTTTACACATTTATCTATTTATAGACATTATGAACTTGGTGATAATTTTTTGAAGCCACCAAAGTTCTTCTCTTTATTATTTTTCCACTTTAAAAACAAAATTTTGTAGTTTATTTGAATTTCCTGGGCTTGAAACTTGTGCCATGCCTAGTTACTGATTAATTTCATTATGCTGGGTAATAGAACTTGTCAATAAAACAAAATGTAAAGCTCTGTTTCTTCAACAAGCCTGGAAAATTCAGAAAGATGCAGTGTACTTAGTCTCTGGTTCCCACATAGTATTAATATTAATGAAACTTCTTGACAAATGCATTGGCATGAACAATCTGTTTCCATGGTTGGAATATTTGGCAGTTATGTCTAAATCACTTGCTGTGACATTTAACCTTTAATACAGTGTTAATCATTACCTATTCATGCAGTTATAGTACCTAAAAAAAGTTATTTGCACTTAGGCATAGAACTACACAGGTATCTAATATTCTATAGAACCCACCTGCAGACATTAGTTTTAATAGTAAAAAATATATTCTTATTTTCGTTACCTAAGAATTTTATATATCTTGCCTGACAAGAAATAAGGAAGTTGCCCTGCTAAAATGTTTCCACCTATTAAATAACATTAATTTCTACCTATTTTCCCTTGAATACTACATATTCACACATACACTTACATACACATGTAATAACACACATATTTGTGTGTGCATGTGCTCTCATGTTTGTGTATGTATATATATATATATATATATATATATATATATATATATATATATATATGTTATGTCTGGTTTGTGAGCAATTTTCTTGTTTTTGGGGTTTTTTTTATTACTAAGCGTTTCAACCATACAATTGTGTACTTAAAAACAAAAACCCAGGAATAAATAAAATGGTTATTCTTATCAATGTTATAATTATAAATGGAAAATAAATGCTTAAAAAGAAAACAGAGAGACAGTACAGAAAAATATTGACAGTGCTGTGTAAACATTTTATTTTATACATTCTTTATTTTCCTGTGTAAAATGCAGACAATCACTTGTCAGTAGTTGTTATAATGCAGTGGTACAGGGTTAGTCCACAGACTAAATTGAGTCCGTGGGCCTATTTCCATGTGCATAGGGCCAGGACTGTATTGGGTATGCATTGGATTGGGCCCCAACCCTGTGAACAGCAGGTTGGGCCTGCCAACATGGCCCTGGCCTCAGCCCTGCATCTATGCTTACCAGTTTGGGCCTGCCATCCTGGCCCCTGGCCCATGTGTGCCAGAGCCAGCGTACAAGGCCATGTCATCTGGTCCTCAGAGCCTGGAATTCTAGCCATGGGGGGTGCTGGCAGCGTTAATTGCCACCACACCCTCACTGCCAAACTTCCAGACCCTACAGGAGCCCTGTGGGCTGGATCACATGGCTTCATATTCTATATTTGTCTGACAGGCCAGGCGTTGGTTGGCCACCCCTGTTATAATGCATTCCAGAAATATAAACCAAATATAAAGTCACAATATGCAACAGTATCTGTATATTAAAAGATTCATCTGAATATAACCATTGTTGAAATTATGGATGCAATATCTTTAAACTACAAGGACAATGACAGGTATTAAAAAGGCACTGGGTTATACACAAAAGGTTGCAGTTATGTAATTTACAATAAATTGTCCTATTGTCCTACAAGTTTTGGGATGTTTTTTTTTCCTTTTCAGGGTAATAACATTTTTAATTGCCTAGAGGTCTAGAGTCCTCTCATGCAAAGTTAAGCACTTCTTAGTTTTATATAGTGTAATCCCATTAAGCAAAAAGGATCATATAAAATGGATAAAGTTCAGTAAGAATGTAAATTGTTACAGAGCTAATAAAAATTGGTAAAATATAAATACATATGTATTTATCTGTACACTAATACAAATACAACTATTAGCCGCCTCTTTCAAAAGTTATAGGTAGTATCAGTGTATTAGAAATCCAACTATTCTATGATTGTCCCCTTTGACAAGTAAGTGACTAAAACCTAAATCTAATAAAGGACCCAGACACCTAAATTTTAGGCAGCTAACCCCAAAAGTGGAATCCTGGACCATGGATGTGGCACCTGGGATCCCTACACTGAGTATGGAGAGAGTTAGGCAGCTTGGTATAGAATACCAACAACTAGCACACTGAGCATGGAGCTTCCTACAACTACCAATGGGAAATGCAGAGAGGGATCCAGAGAGGGATGCGCATAAAATTATAAACCTACAGGTTATATTCCACTAACTGGACATCTGAATGGGCTTACGTACCGAAATGCAATTCACTTCCACCCTGTTCAAGTCCTGAAAATCCATTCATGAAGAGGTGTCCGATATATGGCTCATAAACCAAAGTCAGCCCACAGAGCCACTCCAAGCCCACTGGGATACTACCAGGCATTGACATGGGGGGCATGGCTGATGGGGCGAATGGTCTCCAACAGAACTTGAAGCCCCCAGGCTCTGATGGACATGACTCTCAGTGGCAGGAGGATGAGTGAGGGCTGTGTTGACACAGCTCCACTCATCCTATGGCTGCTTCGCCTATCACTGCTGGCACAGTAAGCAGCTACTTGGCCTGTGTCTGTTTGTTCTACCACCCCCAGTACGGGAGATGGCCTCACCAGTGCTGACCCTAAGCCCACCAGTCCTATCACACCTGCTGCCACCCCCGCATGCTCTGGGACAGATCAAGGCCATGAGAAGCCCTGCTGTCCCAATCTGGGCCAGGGCATAGGGTTTTACAACCTAACATTAATGTATCTACTTTTGAAATGCACCATTATTTTATCCTTTGGGTTGAGTGAGGACCCACATGCTACCTACATTAATTGTTTTTCAGGGACTCAAGTAGGCTGGAATAGATTTTCACTTAGGCACCAGCATCTAGTGACATGCCTAATAATTGGAATAGTCTCTGGCTGTTAGTGTTATCTTCCTACCCTCTGCTCTATATGTCTTCGTACACAATCAATTAATTACATTTCCCAATAATATTCTTTTAAAATATATCCCTTTCTAACACCCTTCCTTAAACAGTTGTTTGTTATTTAAGGTACAGGACATTGAGGTAGGCCTTAATTAAGAGAAGTCCTAAAATATGGGACTAGATCCTGAAAAAGCTTCACTTAGGGAATTCCCATAATCCATATAGCTTTCTTTACAAGACTGAAGCCTCAGTTAATACTAAACTCTTGTTTTTTATTTAGCTTTCGTGTGCAAGTTCTTTCATGACTCGAGAAGGAAGATTTGTGAGGTAAGGCAATATCTTTTATTGGACCAACCTGTGTAGCTGAGAGACAGGAGACAAACTTTCAGGTTTCAAATACCCTCCATCCTGAAGCTGGAAAGCTTGTCTCCTCTCTCTTCCAATGATCCAGTCTAATAAAAGATATTACCTCACCTCACAAACCTCTCTTTTCTCATATGCCTGGACCATCATACTAACAACACTACACCATAATTCAAGTCAGTTCACATTCGCCTTCTTGGTGTCTCTCTTAAAATTTTTCCCTTGAAACTTCCCTCTAACAGTCTTACTACAAATATTGCAGTAACATGATACATTTTTACTACTAATTTCATTTTTATTTTTACAAAATATATTTTAATGTCTTGTTGGGAAGCCTACAGCTTGAAATACATTTTTTACACATTAAAATGAAGGAAATAAACATTATTATGCTACAGTGTTTCATATTTTATTCTAAAAACAGTATTGCAATACAGATTATTGCAATACAGATGTTCCTTTCAGAGGAATGAAATTCTTTTCTGTAAATTTCATTTAGGTTGTTGCAGTGTTCATTAGTTACTGGTGGGGGGAGGACTCACATGGAATTTTCTTGTTCTCAAAGAAGAAAACTGAGTTAAAAACAAAAAATACAGTTGTTAAAATGAATGGACGATGTAGCAAAGTGCATAGAGAATAAAAGGAATTACTATTTTACTGTTTATGAAACTGCTAGACTGTAGGGACTGGCAAATTGAATATAAATTTGCATAAGTATCTGACATATGATTATGCATCTGATGATTTGTGCAAGGCAGTTAGATGCCACGGTGATGAGTGTGTTATAAATACAATAGATAGATGAATGGAAGATACTCAGTGAGGTGAATTGCAATTGCAAAGTCAATATCAATTTGAATATCAATCAGCAAGTATGAGACTGTTGGGTGTTTGTGGACAAAGAAACAAGGTTAGGGGTTGAGGGGAGGCATCTAAGTCTTGCAAAAATATTTAACCCCATCTGTGTCTCCTTCAGAGCTTCCATGATAAATATTATATGCTTTAGCTATTTTATTGCTAAGGAATTTTCAGTCTTTCCATATCAGGAATCTTCCATGACTGGTTTATTTGACTCACCTCACTTTTAGCAACAAGAGAAAGGCAAGGTAGTTGTGACTCCCTGAACTCTTCTGAGAGCTTCTGGTTTAATTGCTCTGTATTCTGTTTTGGAGAAGACACTTACCTTTTCCTTAGTGCCACTTGGAAAAGGCAAGTAGCAGAGAAAATCTAATTATTCTTATTTTGATTTAAACATGACATACATATTGATATTCTTAAAAACTATATCTAGTTATAAAGAAATGTCTTATGGCTAGACACTTTTCCAAGAACTTTTTTTTTTTTTTTTACATAGTTTAGTTCAATGGTACCCTGATTTTGGTTGAGACTTTGAACAGTACCTTGATATTAGGGCTGAGCGAAACTTTGGGTGCTGATTCAATTCGGAGATTTGGCCTGATTCAGTGGCCGAATCGCCAAATCGAATCAGGGGACCAATAAAAAGGTCTGAATCGATTCAAAGCTCTCCAAATCTTCAGAAAAGATTTGGAGAGCTTCGATGATTCAAGCAGTCCTCGCCTGCTGCCGCATGGAGCTGGTAAGGAAGGGGCAGGGGAGAGGGGACTGGGGGAGGGGGGACCCCTGCTAGGTCTCATCCCCTGCCTGCTCCCCCAGCCCTACCATGGCTGCCCTGCCTGCCCCAGCTCCCGGGGCTTTAAATAAAGCCCTGACTCACCAGGTGCTGTTGGGCAGAGGGGGAGATCCACACTGTCCCACACTGCTCCACACTGCATGGGGGACTCTGCCACAAGCCCCCTGACCCCTCCTCACTCCCCCAGCCCCCCATGGCTGCCCTGCCCACCCCAGCTCCAGCCCTTTAAGAAAAAAAAAACCCCCAAACCCTGGGACCACCAGCTTGGGGTTTCAGGGGGCTCATGAAAGAGCCCCCATGTGGTGTGGGGACAGCCGGGGCAGTGGGGGACCACCCCCTATTGGGCAGGAACTGGTGAGCCTGCGGATTTTTTTTTTCCTTAAAGGGCCGGAGCTGGGGTGGGTGGGGCAGCTGGGGGGGGGGGCTGTGACAGTGCAGGGGGATCAGGGGGCTCTTCATGAGCACACAGCATAGGGCAGTGGAGGGCAGCAGGGATCACCCCCCTGCCCAGCAGCACCCAGTGAGTCAGGGATTTTTTTTTCAAAGTGCCAGGAGCTGGGGTGGGCAGGGCAGCCATTAACAGGCTGGGAGAGTGGGAAGGGGATAGGCCTGGCCTGGGTGATTCACAGATTCGGAGATTCAGTAGCAGCCAAATCTCTGAATCAGATTTGGCCGAATTCATTCAGGACAGTGATTCAGATCACCAAATCAAATCACTATACCCCGAATCGACCAAATCCTAACCCAAAGCAAATACTAGCTGCTTTGCACAGGACTACTTGATATGAATATATAGAAAGTATATTTATATTACAAAGCCAAGAACTCAGAAGACCAAAATTGCCAGAATTAATGACCATGGAAGCTTTATTTGACTCCCTTGTGCATATTAATTATGATACAATTCTAATTAAATCACCACTTTTTATTTCTATAGCACTGAGTCTCCCTCAGGACCCTGAACCTCAGGGTGGATGATTCTCAGTGAATGACCAGTTTCTTGTCACTCCATCCTATACTCATTGTTCAGGGTATGGCTCAATGCCTCCTTTACTACATCCTATTCACATTCCTGTGCTGTATGCAGAACCGTGTAATTTAATTGTGGCTATAAGAGCTCAGCACTTCTGCAAATTTGACTCCAGTTATGTCCCTGCGTAACAGGGATCCTGGGTCTCCTGTTACTTTAAGGGAGAAGTAGCAACAGGGAGGTCTCCAAGTGGAAGAAAAGCTGTCCAGTGGGGGCTGGGTTCAGGGGAAAAGGCAGCTAGAGACTCACAGGCTGGGAGTGCCTATTGTGGAGATAGCTGCTGAGCAACAGTACAATAGGGCATATTCCTGCTTGGGCAGCAAAAGCAAAGGCAGCCAGAGTAGCAGTTGTAAGCTGCCTTGGAGGCTAGCTGTCAGGCACAAAAGGGAAACCCCTGTGAGTGGCTGGGGAACCACCTGATAGAAGGGGCAGGGCTTGGAAGGCACTAGGGGCATTTATACACATAACTTTTTGTCCTGTGATGTGTCAGGACAAGCGCCACCAAGGTGTTTTAGTTCAGACATGCACTGCCACCATTTTCTTTGCTCAGGTGCACATTTGTCCGCTTATACAACTGCGTTGCACACATCGTAGCACCAGGAACTTTTTAAAGTGCCTGGTGCTGTGGCCCTTACACGTGTTGTTTTCAGTCACATGTATCAGGAACAGCAGGTTGACATGCAGGTGACAAAGTTGAACCCAGGATGTGACAATGATGAACTCTCTCCCAAAAAAACATCAGAGAACAGGTAAGGCCACAGAAATTAAGACAACTTTGTCACAGTGGTTTACAAATGCAAAAGCTAGAGACATTGTCATATCCAGGTCAGTTTTAAAACAATAAGCAAAAGACTTAGCTCAACAGAAGAAAACTTTATTCCAGTGATTGTCTCAGTGGAAGAAATTAAATGTCATTGCGTTTAGAAGTGCATACAGAAAAAAGAAAGATGTTTTTGCTGCTGAACACTGGACTTCTAGCATTCTACTTGACATCCTCAAAGCATACAAACCCAATGGCACACACAATGCAGGCAGGTTGGGGATTTGGTGTAGAGCTTTCCTGAATGGATCACTGACCTTAAAATGAAACAGCACCAGTATCTATAAAAAGGCAAAGGATGGACAAACAGTAACATGACAAGAACAGATCAATGTGGACGACTCGCTGGCAAAAACAAAGAATTAAGATCTTTTAAAGGCAAAGCAGTGTCTTGTAAACAAAAACTCATGAATGACTGGGCAAATTTTCTTTGACACTCTGAGAGACTTGAGCTTCAACAACAGCCAGTCAATACCCTTCTGCTTGTTAAAAACTGCGGTGCCATCCAACCAATGCTGCTGAAAGTCTTGAGACTATAAAATTGCTCATCCAAGTTCCTAATATGAGAACAGTTATTCAGCCATACAACTAAGAAGTCATTTGAAACCTTAAAGGATTTTATTGAAGCCATGTTGTACAGTGGATTATCTTGGATATAGGAACCAATTCAGACATAAAAGCAAGGAAATTGTGAAAGAACTAATGCTTCTAGATACATTCCAATGCACCACAAAGCCTGGAAAAAAACACAAAACAAAATACCATTGCTAACTGTTTCCATGGGGCAAATTTTATGCCATAGACAGGTACAAATGAGGGACCAGATGGTATGAACAAAGATATAGAACGAAGAATCTATCCCATATATTTTCTATAATGATGACTTGGATTGCTATGGTACATGAACTAATGAAAACTTGTATGAAACTATACTCCAAAAGGAACCCACAGGGCTCCCAGACAATAGTAGATGCCTGTCTCAGTAAATGACACCTATACATCATCATTATATGGTTCAGAATCTACTTTAGCCATTTTTATCAAACAGAAGTTTGGGCTGAAAAAAAATAAGAGAAGTTCATAGACAAATGAAGACAATAGATTTATTTTCATGAAACTATCTGATGAAGAGAACAGATTGCTTTTTCTGAATTATTTTGCATGGTGTATCATAGTTTATGACTGTGTTTACTATATGCACCTGCGTTAGCTTATCTTTGCATCATTTTCAGTAAAACTGAAAGTATGTTATGGGTGGAGTTTTAAAAGCTAAGTAAAATATTTATGGAGTAACTTGTGGTTCAGTGCCACATTACAATGAGGACTACCTGTCTTGTCCAATTGAATTTATTAACCCAGTCTTCTTATTTGCATAATTTATGCAAATAACTAGGATGTACTATAATGACAATATAGATCTGTTTACTTTCTTCCTGTGGGTTACTGCTTCTGTATCCATGTAAAGGTGTTCCTTTTAATTCAATGCCCAAAAGATATTTTAGCAGTTCTAATGAAGAAGATGTTTTCTTGTTTTAGTTAATGCAAGTTCATAATTTCAAAAATGCCTTGATTGTTGCTTTCATTAAGCTAGTTTTTTTCTGGTTATTATGAAAATTACCTATTATAATTTTCTATTTAAAATTACAATGTTGTGAATGTAACTAAAGCTTTATCCATCACCCTATCAATTTTTGCACATGAGAGAAAATGAACTAAATGTCACAGTTTGAGATATATAAATATATATATATATAACCTAAAAGACCATTTAGGAAATGTATTTATATATTCTATGCTATATATATATATATATATATATATATAGCATATTCTATGCTAACTGTCTGTCTAAATGTTACATAAAGGAAATTTCATTGCTATTTACACACAAATGAAAACATTACTCAGACAGCAGCTGTACGGTATATATCAAAATTAAACCTATAGTATGGTGACCAGAAAATACACCTCTATAAATTCCCAGATCAAAATTAGAAAATAAATTCATTTCATGTTCATTTTGTGTTTGCTGCAGTATAAGACTAATTGACAAAAAAGGGGTGAAGTTAGCCAATTTTTAAAACAGTAAATAACTTTTAGCAATAACCCTAGAAGTCTAAGCAGTGTTTCCCATTAGTAACAAGCAGTCTGACCATATTCTGTTACCTACAGACTCTGATCTCACAAATAGATTTATGTTGTTGGAGCCTCACGCTGAGCATACAAGCATTCAAGCGTTCACATATAAGCATTCACAAAATATGGAGAAAAACTGGTTTCAGTTATGTGGTTTAGTTTGAGTGACCTAAATTTAGAGTGATAGAACAGCATGCAGGCATTTGTCATTCTCTACATCTCCCATCCCGGAGAGTTCCTCCTCACAGGGGCCCCTCCCTCCTGCCCTGCCTGGAGATTTGTAAAAGAGACCCAAGTGAGTGCCCTCTCTTGTTAACTGCATATGCAGCTGTGTCTTTGCCCACACTGCACCATGGAGCTGTACCATGGGTTCCCAAGCCCACAGACCCTGGAGCTGCAGCACATCCTGCTTTTCACCCTGTATGACTCTTGCTGGAGGCTGTGGGACAATACATGTGCTTGTGTAGAAATGGCCTGGCAGATGGTTGTGATGGCAT
This sequence comes from Alligator mississippiensis, assembly GCF_030867095.1. Classification (NCBI taxonomy): domain Eukaryota; kingdom Metazoa; phylum Chordata; order Crocodylia; family Alligatoridae; genus Alligator; species Alligator mississippiensis. The sequence goes on along the minus strand of NC_081824.1, from coordinate 122,139,687 downwards.
ATGCTATTGTGGCCATGAACCAGTAGCCTGGCATCCTGTACAGGGCCATTTACTATACTCTACTATTGTCAAGTGTCTTGTATTCAGCCAATGATTTTCACGTGGCTGATAAGAATGCGAATGATGCCATCCTGGATGCCATGGCCTCTGGGATGCTCTGGCACCACCTCCAGACAGTTGAGCAACAGTTCTAGGCCTACACCACCAGCAATAATTAGTGAGAGTGGATGGTCCTGGGTACTTGGGATGAAGAACAGTGGCTCCAGACCTTCAGGATATGACAGACAACCTTCATGGACATCATCACCCAACTGACCCCCTACATCATGCATCAGGACATCAACATTACCCAACCCTTCACTCTGGAGAAGTGGGTTGTCCTCACCATCTGGAAGCTTGTCATCCACAACAACCTGCATTCCATCACCAACACTTCAGCTTAGGCAAGTCCAGGGTCAGAAAGGCCATCTGGGAGGTTTGCTTGGTCATGCAGTTTTTAACAGTTTAAAAAAAATGGAGGTACAAGACTAGCAGCAGGGGAGGGGCTGCCTATTTTATTCAACAAGTGTAGCATGTATCTGGGGGGCAGGTTTTGTATGTGTACACCCTGTACAAGGTCAGGTTTGCAGAGCTGGATCAGCTGAAGGAGGCAGAGGTTCTTAGATTAAATTTTCAATACACAGTAGAGCAGTCCCACCTCCATTATAGCAATCCCTGTATTTCTCAGAAGGATGAGAGTCTTAGAGATGGAAGGCATCGAGCTGGGAAGGAGGGATAGTTGATGTCATGGTGTCTTCTTGCACTGAGGATACTCCTTCATGTGAAGTAACCCAAAGGTTAGGAGGAAGCAGGTAGCTGTAGTGGGGGATTTGATCATTAGGTACATAGATAGATGAATGTATGGCTTCTTGGAGGGCCACATGGTAACTTGTCTGATGGGTGCAAAGGTAACAGACCTCACAAGATATCTAGATAGGTTTCTAGTGAATTCTGGGCTGGGGCCAATGGTCATAATTCATATGGGTTTCCAATGACACAGGGAAGTGTATGAGAGAGGTCTTGGGAGCTAAATTTAGGCTTTTCAGCAGGAAGTTAAAGTCTATGACCTCCACAGTAGCATTTGTTGAAATGTTTTCCATTCTACACCCAGGGGCCAGGGAAACAGGTAGAGTTGCAGTCTCAATACATGGATGAGATGATGGTGCAAGGAGGAGGGGTTTAAGTTTATTAGGAACTGAGAAACCTTTTGGAATAGGAGGAACCTGTATAGAAAAATCAGACTCCACCTGAACCAGAACAGAATCAGAATGCTGGCACTAAACATTAAGAAGGTTGTAGAGAAGTTTTAAACTAAAAAGTAGAGAAAGCTGATAAGTGAGGAAGAACACAAAGGTCAATGTCATGCAGATTCACACTGTCTTGAAGAGGATAGTAAGGAAGTAAGAAGTATAACTGTAGATAATAGTGAGAATAAGTAAGAATGACTAGAGTGCCAAACAAAAAGTGTGAGCAGTAACAGGCAGCTGAGCAAGCCCAGAATTTGTGTGTCTGGTGTTAAATGGTGACTTCAATATAATAGGTATCTCAAGAGACTTGGTGGAAGGATGATAATCAATGGGATACTGTTCTACCAGGTTACATTCTGTATTGGAATGGCAAAGTAGGATGTGCAGGTGGAGGAGTAGTATTATTATATGTTAATGATAGTGTAGATAGTAAGAATACAAAAATCTTACCTGAAAGGGAAACTATCATAGAATCCCTGCAGGTAGAACCATCCATGCTTGAATAAAAAGAATGTAGTACTAAAATTGTACTACTGATCACCTGATGAGAAAGGTGGAGGTGATTATGAAATGCTCAGGGAGATTAGAGAAGCAGCTAAAATGGGAAAAGTAATAACAATGGGAGATTTCAACTAGCCTTGCATAGACTGCGTAAACACCTCCTCAGGGTGAGATGTGGAAATAACATTTCTGGATGTGATAAATGACTGCTTTCTAAAACAACTCATTTTGAAACACAGAAGAAGAGAAGCTATTCTAGACCTCAATGTAACATGTGGGGCTTGGTTCAAGAGGTATCTCTTAGTGAGCCACTCTGTAGTAGTGATCAGAAACACATTCAACCTTCAAATGGATAAGATTGATAGTAATAGTCCACCATGCTAATATACAACTTTAAAAGAGAAAGCCCACCATTCTACTACACACTCTAGGAAGGGAAGTTTCACAAAAATGAGAAAGTTAGCAAGAAGTTTAAAGGAGAAGTAAAAAATGTTAAAAGTCTGGAGGCAGTTTGGAAGCTGTTTTAAAATACCATATTAGAGGCTTAGAAAAAGACTTTAGAGTATACCATAAATCAAAAAGGGTACCAAGAAGCCCAATAAAACCCCTTCATGCTTCAATAGCAAAGTTAAGGAGGCCGTTCAAGACAGGAAGGCATTCTTCAAAAAATGGAAGGTGTGCCCAGGAAGGCTCACAAACCCTGGTAGGTCAAGTGTAAAACTGAAATAAAGCAGGCCAAAAAAACATTTGAGAAGCATCTAGCAAAATATGCTAAAGTTAAAAATAAAGCTGTTTGAAAAAAAAGCATAGGAAGCAGGAAGCCAGCCACAGAATCAGTGGAACCATAAGGTGACCAGGATATAAAAAATGCACTCAGGGATGATAAGGTCATAGCAGAGAATCTAAACAAATTATTCGCATCGCTGTTCACTGTAGAAGACATTGGGAAATCCCCATCTCAGATTAATCCTTTCTAGTAGATGGATCTGAAGAGTTGAGCCATACTGAAGTAACATCAGAGGAAGTTTTGGGAAAAAATGATAAACTGAATCGCACGGTATTCACTTGAGAGTTCTGAAGGAACTAAAAAGTGAAGTCACAGAACTGCTGGCAGTAACATATTGTTACAAACGGCATCAGTGTCAGAGAACTGGTGGGTTGCCAACATAACATCCATCTTGAAAAAAGGCTCCAAGGGTCATCCTGGGACTACAGACCAATGAGTCTCACTTCCATACCTGGCAAGTTGGTAGAAATTCTAACAAAAAAACCTCAGTCACATAGACAAATATGATCTGCTGGGTTTTTGTAAAGGAAAAGCCTGTTTCATCAATCTGTGGGAGTTCTTTGAAGGTGTTAACAAGCATGTGGAAAACGGAATCCAGTTGACATCATGTTTTTTAGACTTTCAAAAAGCATTCAACAAGGTTCCTCACCAAAAGCTTAAAAAAAAACTGTGCTGCCATGGGATTGGAGGAAAGGTTTTGTGGACTGAGAGCTAGTTAAAAGATAATAAATAAAGGCTAGGGCTAAATGATCACTTTTAAGGAAGAGGGAGGTCAAAATTGGGGTCCCACTGGGATATATATTATTCAGCACTTTCGTCAATAAAATGGAAATGGGGTTACACAGTGAAATTTCCAAGTTTGTAGATGATGCCAAAATATTCCAGATAGTCAAGTCCCAAGCTGATGGAGAGGATGTGCAAAAAGATCTCACTAAGCTAAATGAGTAGGCAAAAAAAAGAAACCAGCAGATGAACTTCAGTCCTGGCAAGTGCAAGGTAATGCACCCATGGAAAAATAATCTCACCTATAGTTACATAATGCTGGGTTCTGAACTAAGTATTACAACTTAGGGCCCCTCACCTTAGTCTTTGTATATAGTTCTTTGAAAATACCAGCTCAGTTTCCAGCATCAACCAAAAAAGTCAATTAAATGTTGGGCATCATTAAGAAGGGAATTGAAAACAAAACACAGAACTTCATCATGCCATTATACAAATCCATGGTGATCCCACATTTTGAATACTGTGTGCAGTTCTGTTTCTTACATCTCAGAAACGTAGTAGAATTAGAAATGGTACAGAGAAGGGCAACCAAAATGATCAGGACCCTGGATCAGTTGCTATACCAGGAGATACTTAATAGGCTGAGGGAAAAGATAAAGGCTGGGGTGGTATATGATAGAGGGCTATAAAATCAGAAAGGGTATGGACCAACTGAATAAGGAACTGTTGTCCACCAAGACCCATAATACAAGAACTAGGGGGCACCCACTGAAATTAATAAATGGAGGAGTCCAGCACAGCAGCCCTCCTGGGGGTGCGGCCCCTGGATCTGTGGGGATAACAGGAGGCTGCTGCTGCCGCCTGGGACTGACAGTGGGTGCAGTGCCCGCCCAGTGCCAGGCTCCATGGAGCTCAGCCTGGTGGTGGGAGGCAGAGCGCAGCCCCAGCTCTGCCTGCCTCTCACCACTGGCCTCCACTCCAATCAACTCTGCCAGCCCCATGGAGCTCATCCCAGTGGCAGGAGGTGGACAGAGCAGGTGCTGCACTCCATGGAGCTGGCAGAGCTGATCGGCATGCAGCTCGGGAGCAGGAGGTGGACAGAGCCGGCGCTGCTCTCCATATCCCACCAACAGACTGAGCTCCATGGGGCTGGCGGAGCCTATTGGAGTGCAGCCCGGGGGTGGGAGGTGGGCGGAGCCAGTGCTGCACTTTGATTAGCTCTGCCAGCCCCACGGAGCACAGCCCAGTGGCGGGAGGTGGACAGAACCGGTACTGCGATCTGCCTCCCACCACCAGGCTGATCTCATGGGGCTGGCGGAGTTTATCAGAGCATAGCCCAGTGGTGGGAAGTGGGCAGAGTTGGCGATGCACTCTGATCAGCTCTGTCAGCCCCATGGAGCGCAGCCCAGTGGCAGGAGGCAGGGAGAGCCAGGGCTGTGCTTTCCACCAGGCTGAGCTACATGGGGCTGTGGAACCACTCGGAGAGCAGCCCTTGCTCTCCCCTGCCTCCCACCATCAGGCTGCTTCAAAACTTGAAACATCTAGAAACTTTTGAAATGTTTTGAGAGCCTTCATTGTGTTTCAAAGCTGCTTTGATGCTTTTTTGTTTCATTTCTATTTTGCTGTTTTGAGCTTGAAATACATTGAAACAGCTTTGAAATGAAACACTTGGCAAAATTTTACACAGCCCTAATTTCCATGGCACAAGTCATTTATCACCAGAGGAAGAAGAATTGGTTGTGGCCTCTGCTCCAGAGTGACCACAACTCCATTGTCCAGGCAACTGTCCCCTCCCAAACCTCCAACTATCCAAGGACTTCTACCTGGCAACCCCAAGGTGGCTGGCCATACCCCACCATATTCCAAACTTCCAGGATCATCCACCTGTCTGTCCCAGTTCAGATTCTCAGGGTGCCCACTGGCCATGTCTGCTCCTGGGACATGTATCTGCTGGCAGAAACCTTGCTGCCAACACCCCAGGTTAACATGGACAGGTAGCTGTTGGTAGTGGCCAAGGCCTAGATGCAACAGGTTGATCTCCATGCTGATCCAGTCCCAAAGTTCTGTCCCCACCCCTGCACCAGAGCCAAATCACCCACCCCCCAGATCCCATTTGTGGTGGGTGGGTCTATGACAGGGTCCAGTTTATGAAGTGTCTGAGCCTGACCTTTGAAATGTGGGGTCTGTGAGGCTGTCCATGAGTCCTGGGGCTGTGTCTGAGTCTTGGAATTCCATTGGCCTCAGTGTTTCGGTCTGTGTGTTGGTTGTTGAGTGGTTTGTGATGGGGTCTTGAAGGTGTGAGGGTATAGCCTAGGGTCCCCAGTGTGCAGGCGCCTGGGTCATGTTCAGGGGATACAGTTTCTTCAGTCCCTCCTATGTCTAGGGTGAACATACAAAACAATGTGAAATCCAGGACAATGTGAAAACTGGGATACTGTGGTCCCTTCACCCCTGCCCACCAACAACTGTGTCATGCATCTCTGTTTTTTTACTTCACAGGTGTAAACAATCACCTCCCCGTTTTAATAGTCACCACTAACCAAGGTAACCTATTTTAAGGCAACTTTGCTGCCTGCTAGGGCATCCTCTTTCACAGTTTATGCCTCTCTGTGGACCTGCCCTGCACCTAACATGTTCATTTTAATTTTCACTGGCTGTCTCAGACCAGCTTCTGAAATTTGGGACTGTCCTGGCCAAACCAGGATGTATGGTCACCCTACCCATGTCTGCCTGAACTTTGCAGCTGGAGGCAGTTCTGGAGAGAAGGCTTGGGCTTCCTTGGCCTGGAGACATCCCAGGGCTGGGGTTTGCTTCATACTTGGTGGGAGCAGCCAAGTGTACTAGGAGTGGCAGCACACCTCCCCTTGGAGGAGAGGAGGAGATCACAATGCATCTTAGGACGCTGGAGGACAGTTGGCTGACTTGAATTGATAGGAGAAACATATAGAGGCTCAATATACCAGTCTACCCCTGTTGATCTAGACATAGTACCCCTCTAACATGACCTAAGCTTAGGTCACATGTGCCATTTTTAGCCTGATCTAAGCACTGTGGATGCCTGCATTCCTATGGGTTTAGATAGAATTAAGTTAGTTTACATAGATCTAAATGTAACACTTGTACATATCCCACTGATGAGTCTCTATCAGTGGGGCTCTGTGTGGGTACAGATGTATGACCTCAGACCTCACATAGCTTCTTGCAACATTGGGGCCTTACATTAATATATAACAAATGAGTCATCCAATTGAATCCAAAATGACTAATTATGGAGAAAGGAACAGTTATATTGGAGATAAAATATCAACACTCAAATTATTTGAATGTTAAAATTATACTTTATTATATATGTTTAGGTAGCATACAGGTGGGAGGATGACACTGTCTTAAGGAGACTATATATATATATATATATATATATATATATATATGGATATACAGCTATAGATAGATATATCTCCTTTTTATTTATATCCAACTGTACCTCTATCTATATCTATATCATAGATTCATAGATTCATAGATGTTAGGATCGGAAGGGACCTCAATAGATCATCGAGTCCGACCCCCTGCATAAGCAGGAAAGAATGCTGGGTCTAGATGCTCATCTAACCTCCTCTTGAAGACCCCCAGGGTAGGGGAGAGCACCACCTCCCTTGGGAGCCCGTTCCACATCCTGGCCACTCAAACTGTGAAGAAGTTCTTCCTAATGTCCAATCTAAATCTGCTCTCTGCTAGCTTGTGGCCATTATTTCTTGTAACCCCTGGGGGCGCCTTGGTGAATAAATACTCACCAATTCCCTTCTGTGCCCCTGTGATGAACTTATAGGCGGCCACAAGGTCGCCTCTCAACCTTCTCTTGTGGAGGCTGAAAAGGTCCAGTTTCCCTAGTCTCTCCTCGTAGGGCTTGGACTGCAGGCCCTTAACCATACGAGTGGCCCTTCTCTGGACCCTCTCCAGGTTATCCGCATCCCTCTTGAATTGCGGCGTCCAGAATTGCATGCAGTACTCCAACTGTGGTCTGACCATCGCCCGATAAAGGGGAAGTATCACCTCCTTGGACCTATTTGTCATGCATCTGCTGATGCACGATAAAGTGCCGCTGGCTTTTTTGATGGCTTCGTCACACTGCCGACTCATGTTCATCTTGGAGTCCACTAGGACTCCAAGATCCCTTTCCACTTCCGTGCCACCCAGCAGGTCATTCCCTAGGCTGTAGGTGTGCTGGACATTTTTCCTCCCTAGGTGCAGCACTTTGCATTTCTCCTTGTTGAACTGCATCCTGTTGTTTTCTGCCCACTTGTCCAACCTATCCAGATCTGCTTGCAGCTGTTCCCTGCCCTCCGGCGTGTCTACATCTCCCCATAGCTTTGTGTCATCTGCAAACTTGGACAGAGTACATTTGACTCCCTCGTCCAAGTCACTGAGGAAGACATTAAAGAGTATCGGTCCAAGGACTGAACCCTGCGGGACCCCACTGCCCACACCCTTCCAGGTCGAAACCGACCCATCCACCACGACTCTCTGGGTGCAACCCTCCAGCCAATTTGCCACCCACCGGACTGTGTAGTCATCCAAGTCACAGCCTCTTAACTTGTTCACCAGTATGGGGTGGGATACCGTATCGAAGGCCTTCCTGAAGTCTAAGTATACGACATCCACCCCTCCTCCTGTGTCCAGGCGTTTCGTAACCTGGTCATAAAAAGAAACTAGATTGGTCAGGCACGATCTGCCTGCCACGAACCTGTGCTGATTTCCCCTCAGCATAATTTGTCCTGCCGGGCTCTCACAAATGTTAGCCTTGATAATTTTTTCAAAGACTTTGCCAAGGATGGAGGTGAGACTGACTGGCCTATAGTTGCCCGGGTCCTCTTTCCTCCCCTTCTTGAAAATGGGGACCACGTTGGCCCTTTTCCAGTCCTCCGGGACTTGGCCCGTGCGCCACGAGCGTTTGAATATTCCCGCCAGTGGCTCTGCAATGATGTCAGCCAGTGCCTTCAGCACCCTCGGATGGAGCTCATCCGGGCCTGCCAACTTAAAGGCTTCCAGTTCTTCCAAGTGACTCTGCACCTTCTCAGGGTCTACGCATGGTAGTCTGGCGCCTTGCTGCTGCCTCTCTACAACCCCAGTGAGAGACTTGTCGTGCCCCTCACTTAGGAACACTTAGGAACTCCTCGTTGAGGAGTTCAGCCTTGTCCCCCCTGTCTGTCACCAATTGTTTCTGCCCATTTAGCAGGGGTCCTATTCCTCCCTGGGCCTTCCTTTTACTCCCTATATGTCTAAAAAACAATTTCTTGTTGTCTTTTACTTGGGTTGCCATCGTTAGCTCCATGGTAGCTTTGGCCTGTCTAACTGCCTCCCTGCAAGCACGAGCAGAGGAAGTATATTCATCTTTGGTGATCTCTCCCTGTTTGCACTTTTTATGTGCTCCCCTTTTGTCCCTTAGGCTGCCCTGGATTTCTCTGGTCAGCCAGGGAAGCCTCCTGGCCCCTTTCCCTCTTTTGCCTCGCTCGGGGATCGTCTTGCTTTGTGCCCGAAGGATCATTTCCTTAAGGCACAGCCACCCTTCTTGGGCTTCCATTTCTTCAAATCTCCTACTCTGCAGTGCATCCTTGACTAATTGCCTGAGTTCATTGAAATCAGCTTTCCTAAAGTCTAGCACTTTCACCCTACTAGTTACCTTACCCACTCGACGTCTTATGGTGTATTCTATTATTAGGTGATCACTGTCCCCCAGATGGCTACCAATCTGGAGGTTCGCTACCATGTCATCTCCCATTGCCAATACCAGATCCAGTATGGCATTCCCCCTAGTGGGACCATGTACCTCCTGTGTCAGGTGGAGGTCCTGTACACAGGTTAGAAACCTGCATGAGTGGTGGGACTTTGCTGTCTGTGACTCCCAGCAGATATCCGGGTAGTTTGGATCCCCCATGACTAACTCCTCTTTAGCTTTTATGGTCTCTGAGAGTTGCCTCAGGAGTCCCGAATCTCTTTCTTCCCCTTGATGTGGGGCTCTGTAGCAGACCCCTACCACCAAATCCCTTTCTCCTTGCCCCCCATGTAGCCTAACCCACAATCCTTCTACTTCCTCATCCTTGGATTCCATCTTGATGAGGGTTGATGTATATTGCTCACTGACATAGAGCGCAACCCCTCCCCCTTTCTTCCCCTCCCTGTCCTTTCTGTACAATCTATAGCCCTCAATATGTACCGCCCAGTCATGGGATGAATCCCACCAGGTTTCCGTTAGCCCCACTAAGTCATAGATGTTTTGTGCAAGCAGGAGCGCTAGTTCATCCTGCTTGTTTCCCATTCTCCTAGCATTAGTATATAGGCACTTGAGCCCTGTGACTGGTGCCTTTGCTGCCCCCCCCCCCCCGCTCCGAGTCCCAAGGGGCCCTTTGATATCCTTTATATCCATATCCTTTTTGCATATCCTGTGCAAATTAGCCTTTTTTAAGCACCACGTGCATTTATATGTCAGCACTATATACATAAAAGCACTATACACATTTATAAGTATTGTAAATATATGTACAATACTTTTCATGCTACAAAAAGGCTAATTTTCATAACTGAAGAAAATTTTGGGAAAAATGACCATGAGAGGGGGAAAAAAGAGAAAAAAAGCGAATAAAAGTTCTTTAAGAAAAAATTATTAGCTGGCCAAAAATGTTGATTCCAGAACAAAAGGAGGAAAGGGAAATAGGTAGAAATCAATATAGATTAGATAAATGAAGGACATCATGGATAAAGATCATAGTCCAACTAAGAATAGTTTTATAAATCCATTACCAGATGGAAATGATACCATGTTAATAATAAAACAGAAAATGTAAAAGTGCAATAAATATTTCTGTTCTGTACTAGGAAATGATGATCTGCTTATATCACAAGAGGATGGGAAAAATACCTTGTGGTCATATGTTGGCATCACAACTAAGAGTAAATACATGTAAGTCAACAGGACCAGGCTAACTTGTATGCAAGAGTTCTAAAAAGTTGGCTGAAAAGCTGTCTTCTTCACAACCTCAAATTTGTATTACATTTTGGAATACCAAGTAAATTCCAGAACACTAAAAGACTGCAAAAATGCCAATTTTCAATAACACAAATTGGGATGACGCAGTTAACTATAGGATGGTATACCTGACATCTCTCCCAAGCAACATAATAAAAATTCTTGTACAGGAATTAATAGATAAAGTATGAAATGATAGGAATATAATTAATGCCATTCAATGAAATTTATGGAAAACTGTCAAGCAAACTTAATTTCATTCTTTGATGAGATTAAAAGTTTGGTGAATAAAGGTAACTATGCATTTTACATAAATACTTTTTGTGGTATCAGTCCCAAAACTGCAATGCTCTGCTTAGCACAATGCAATTCTAATAAAGCATGTATTAAATGGAATAAGGCCTGGCTTACTCACACATGTCAAATAGTTGTCAATGTGGAAGCATGATGAATGGAATGAAGTGTAGGTTCTAGTTAGGTTCTACAGAGACTGGCCTTAGGCCCAGAACTAATTAACATTTTTACCAATGGTCCTAAAACAAATCTAAAGTTACTGATGATTTTATTGATTTAGGGCTAACAAAAATCAGAGGAATAATAAACAATGATGGGGACAGGGGAGCAATAGAAAGTAGGTGCATGTACACGTGCAGATTTACTGCACAATAACCTAAATTACTGCTCAGTATGTGTGCGTGTCTATACATGCATGACTGTACTGCACAGTAAATATGGCAATTTATGCCAACATGCAGATATCAAATTTATGCCTGATTATTTATGCACGTGTAGATGTGTTACTGCGCGGTAACCCTGGGGCCTCCCTTGCTGGGTCTGCCCAGACACGTAGGGGACCAGTCAGAGCCCAGCCCCAGGGATCCTGGATGGACCCCTCTCCTGCTGCTGGGCTTGTCTGCTTTCTGGCAGCCCCTAGCAGCAGGGTGTAAAAGCTTGCAGCCATTTTGTGCCTTGGGGAACACATTTGCGGGAGCCAGCAGGAGCTGCCTGTGGCTGCAGCACCCCAGCAGGCCTCATGTGCCCCCCTGGACATCCCACAGTCCACAGTCTGCCTGGGCCATCCCACACCCAAGCTGCTCTCTGGCCACAGGTGAGTTCTGCCAAGGGCTGCACCTGGCTGTGTCCTTTTCCCAGTCCTGTGATTCCCCCCCCCCCCCCGGCTGTTAGTCCTGCTGGCTGCTCCACCAGGGCCAGCACCTGCTCCCCACTCCTGCTCACCCCATACCTCTGTCTCTTTGCAGGTCTGTAGTGAGGCATCTCAGCTATGCAGCTGCAAGTCCTTGGCCATGCCCCTGTCAGAGTGCTGCTCCCAGCCCTCCAGGGCTGGCATCACAGGGCCAACTGTGTGGGGCCCCAGTAAACCAGTGTAAGGCATGATGTCCTGCTTCTCCCCCATGTCTATCCCCATCCCCATCTGCATGTGCCCACCCAACCAGAGCCCCAAGGATGCAAACTGGACCTGGGAGGAGGTGCGCACTCTTGTGACACTGTGGAGGAAGGAGGATGTATTTAGGCAGTTCACACAGGATGCACACACTTATGAGGACCTAGCATTTGGGATGCATATTCAGGGCCACTCCTTGTTGGCATGGCAGTGCTGCATGAAGGCCAGTGGATGGTCATAACCAGCCACAATTATTGGTTCGGTGGGGACCACAGGACGATGCCCTTCATGCAGAAGCTGACACACATTTTGGTGCCCTGGGAGCCAATGCCTGTGCCCACTCTGACACCTCTGGTGACATGTCACCAGAGATAGGGACCTCAGGTTTTAAGAGACCCAGCCTACACTCCTCCCTGGCTGCTGCATCCACGGGCAGCCTGGGGAGCCCTGGCCAGTGGCTGCCTCTGCCTTAGCTCCACTCTGAAGTTGCCCATGAAGAGTGGCTGGCCACACCACTGCCAGCTGCCAGCAGCACCAGATCCCTCCTGGGGCAGTGGGGTGGGGGGAAGCCCTGGCTGGGCAGCAGCCTGCAGCCAGCAGCCTGTGGGCCATGGAGACTGAGTGGAGCCAGATGCCATCCATGACAGGGAGCCCCACACCAAGCATGCAGCCTCACCAGCCCTGGACCTACGGTAAGCCCCACATTGGAAGGTGGACCCTCCCAGCTCCAGTTCCCACCCCTTCCTCTAGCTTCTGCCCTGGCCCTGCCCCCCCCACTCCTTGCCCAGCCTGCCCACACTCCCCTGGCCCCAGGTCCCCCTGCCCCACAGCATGCAGAGAGACATGGGGGACTAAATCTAGTCCCAGGTTGCCTGTATATGTAGACACCTGACTATTCCCACTTACTGCACAGGAGGTCACTGTACAGTAAATTTAAGTTGGCATAAATGCACGTGTAGACATACCCAGTGAGAAGGAATTCTTGGTTTGGAGTTTACTTGAACAAAATGCAGCTTAATGCACTCAAATGCAAAGTTAAACATCTAAGTTAAAAAATTCAGGCTTTTCATATAGAATGGGCTTGTATGGGCAAGTTATGCCCATAAAAAGGATTTAGGAATCGTAGGGGACAAGAACTGACCCTGGGCTCCCAATGGGATGAGGGCTAAAATGATCTTATATAAACAGAGAAGAAGTGAGTAAATGTATGGAATTGATTTCACAGCCTTGACAGCCTGGGAAGTCCCACTGGCATTAATCAGATTGTTACTGGAATGTGTGTGCAGTTCTTACGTTCACATTTTTACAAAAATATTGAAAAACTAAAAAGTATGCAGAGAACTACAACTGAAATGACTGAAGACCAGAGAAAAGTTCTTAATGCCCTATAGGGAGAGATATGTAGAACTAAACTAGTTAGCTTATCAGAAAAGATTGAGAGGTGATTTGATTACAATGTACAAATAGCTTCACGGGGAGGAAATACCAAGTAAATTACAATGAGAAATTAGGCAAAACAACTAATTAAGAACAAAAGCAATTAACCAATGGAACAAATTGTAGAACAGGAAACTTCATTTTTTGATGTCTTCAGATCAGGACTGGATGTCTGCTTGGAATATGTGTTTTACCCATACAACACAAGTTATTGCACTCAAGGTTTTGGCTGTATCCAAATGTATCCTATTTGGATTAACTTCTGTGGTCTCTGTTATTTAGCAAGTTAGACTAGATAAATGACACAGCTGTGAATGTGGGCCCCACCTTTTATAAAACTATCATTGTTTTCACAATTTTTTGCATGTTTATCTTTTCCATGGTATTTAAAAAAATTGATAAATGGTGACCATGACATGATTTGCCAACATTATTTTCATTATCACTTCATTGAGATTTTTTTTGTTCTATTTGTGAAATTCCCATCAGTGATAATCTTCCTTTAATGTTTTGTCAACCTAACTTTTTCTACATCACAATATAATGCCCTCTTCCTATCTATCATGAAGAAGGTCAGAATATACATGTGAATTAGTGCAACTTTGAAGGTTTGATCCTGCAGCTATTGACATGAATAGTGTAGGAGCAGTCCCAAATGATTCTTTTCCTAATAAACTTTCAAAATACAGCTCTTTTTGGTTAGTCCCAGCTGTTCTTCCCTCTTTGTTGCCTTATAATTTTCTTGGAATTTAGTTCAAAGTTTAGATTTTTCAGTAAAAAACCCTATCAGAATAGGAGATACAAGTGAGTTTTGTCACCAATATATATTGGCAAACCCTTGCTTTGGCTTGTCAGAATTAGAAACAAAATTAAAAACAAAGCAAAACAAAAAATCTTTCCATCATGTGTCATGTGAGCGAATACTCACAATGTTGTCCTAATACCAAACTTTCTAACCTAGTAGCCTCTCTTTAACATAGTAATATACTTTCTGTTCATAATCAATAAAAAAGATTATTTAAGGGAAAGAGCAAATATTTTTCATAACCAGAATAACAGATAATGTTCTAAAAATATTTAATTTTTCCAGTTTCACCCCAATGTACAGTTTTGAAAAAAAAAATCCTATATGTAGCTGCAAAGTGTTAGCCAGTGCTTCTGTATAGTGTGATATTCATTGATTAAAAATTTAAGTACTTTCATGGAACAAGTATCTTTAGAAATATGTAAATGCGCAACTGTATTTGCTGAAATGATAACAATTAAATTACAAGTTAAAGAAATGATCTGTGGCAGAATATAAGATTTTTTTTCCTGGTGACTACAAAAATGGTGAATCTTTTATGAGGTATATATAAATGCAGTTTCTATTAAATATCAACATTTGCTGCAGTGAAGTCTGAAAAGATCCATGCTCATTTCACTCTACTTAAAATAAGAAATAGAAGTGTTATCTTATATACTCTGTAGTGATATTCTTTAATGGCATCCAGTAACACTGTAAAAGTTTGTTTTTTTTCTTTTTATTTCTTCATGGTATTATGGTTTTGAATATGATGGCAGAAATGTTCATCCATCCATTTCAGGTGTATATATTTCTCTGGCACTTCTGTGATTGGTGCAAAATTATATTAGATCTGATTGAAGAAAATGTTACTATATCATAAATGTGGGTGAGAGGAAGGGGGCCAAGATGTTCATTCCCCGGGAACAATTTTTTCATGAAAAGAGCTTTGGCATTTCTGGCCACCATGTAGGAACCTGAATGAGTTTTCCAGAGATCTACTCTAAGTGGAATTACAATCAATAAGAGGAAACCAACAGCCCTCTTCCACCACTAACCACTCTTATCTAGAAAGTAAGGGCTTTGGAACCTACTAATAACACAGTCCACAAACATCTTGGCATCTGATATCCTCAGCCTCCAGATGTGAAAGAATCTTTAGTAGAAGACTGAGCAATGATTAGGCTTTGTTAAAGAAAATATAGAACTATACTCATGTCAAAATATAATATGAGCATCAGTAGCAAATGTACACGAATAAAGAACTTCAGAAACAGATGTTAAATAGATTAACACAATGTTTTAAACAAAATAATTCCAGAAAAAAGATTTAAGTCTAATCCAGTTCAGTAAATAACATGTAAAAGAATAGTGCACCTACTCAAATCAATGTGACAAATGGGTATTGTCCATCAAACTACCCACAGTAGTCTGCCACTGTTAACTTGTGTGTGATAATCTTCTTCACTGAGACATTGTTCATAAGAGCTGGGAGAATCCACCATGAACTGAAGGAAGGCATCAAGTTGTGGGAGAGAACCAGCAGGATGGCAACTGTGCCTACTGGGATCTGGCTGAGAATGGGGAGATATAGCAGGCAGGGGAGAAAATGTTCCCTGGCCCCAGCAGCAGGAGCTCGTAGCTCCTGCTCCATGACTACAGGGCTGGTGCTAGGAGATTCTTTTCTCCCAGCACCAACTCCATGAGCAGGCCCTGGGGGAGAAGGATTTCCCAGCACTGACCCTGCAGTCTTGGAGTAGGGGGCTGGGAGCTCCCTGCTGCCAGAGCAGGGGGACATTGTCCCCTCCCAGGCTGTGGTGGTAGAGCCTGCCCCAGCAGCAGGCAACTTCCGGGGGCAGGGAGCAATCTCCCACCTCCTGCTGCCTGGCTGATCGGGAGCACATTTGCTCCCAATCAAGTATCTACACATGTTCTACTGCACAGTAAGTAATCTCAAGTAAATTTTCAAGTTGTATTTGCAGATAGCAAATGTACTTGTGATTTAAGCCAATTACTGCACAGTAAGCGTCTGCACATGTAGAGGTGGACACTTACTATGAAGTAATTAGCTCTACTGTGCAGTGAAGTGTCTTGTGTAGACACATCCAGTGGCATCAACTGTCTGCTTCCACTGATGCAGTGGCATAGATCTGCCTGGTATATGGGGGAGCTGAGGCAATTTAAGAAGGAAACTAGGCAGATAAAATATAGGCTGTTCTTGACCCATGACAAAGCCAAGTGATTGTGGCATAGATCTTTCTTAAAGGAGTAAAGCATAGCAATGGATATAGTGAAGAAGATTTTTTTTCAAATGCCATTGCAGCTGCAAAGTGTCATTTGGTGGAACTGTTCCAGGTTGTAGATGGCCTGGCTAATCCAGCTTGTCTTCCCAGAAAGTGATTCTTTAGTTAGCCACCTACTTTGCAGATATAGTCACCCATATCCAGCAGGGACTGTCATTTTTGCAGCAGAGTCAGAGGTTGGAGTTGAGGAAGCTCAATTTTGTCTTGTTTATATCACTTCACATTGCTATCACCTTTGATGTAGAGGATGTGCTTTTGAAGACGAGGATGACCAGTTGTAAACTAGACCAATGCTTGTCCTGGCTTGTAAAACCCAGCTGGAGAAGACCAAGGACACTGTGGATGGAGGTTGTTGACACCTCTCTTCTTGAGGGTAGGGTGCCAGACATTCCTAAGTCTATGATTGTGTGGTCTCTACTCAAGAAATCATTGCTTGAACATGACTCCCCAGCCAGTTATTGCCCTTTCTCAAATCTCCCCGTTTTTGGTGAAGGTCATTAAATGAGTAGTTGCCTGAAAGCTATTGGACAACTAGATGCTATTGGTTTCCTAGACTCTTGTCAGTCTGGCTTTCATTCTGGATATTGCCCAAAGGCTGTGCTTGTGGCCTTGGTTGATGATTTGTGTCTAGATATCAACAAGGGAAATTGTGCCCTGCTAATCTTACTTGAACTTTTTGCAGCCTTTGATACCGTTGACCAGAGTTTACCACTGTTGTTAGAGTGTTTAAATGACGTAGTGAGTATTCATCAGGGCTTGTGTGAAACGACACCATTCCATTTCAACTTGCGTGTTGACATTTTTCTGGAAAAATGTTTCATTTTGAATTTTGTTTTGATTCAAACCTGCTGTTCCGTTTCGTTTCGTGGATGGAAACAGTTTTGGTGTTTTGACATTTTGCCCATAGGCCATAATGGGGAAGCTCAAAATAGCCTATAACTTTGTCACTTCTGGCCTGACTTGGATGAAACGTGCAGAAATGGTAACTCCTTCTGAGGGCATGAAGCCTGCCAAGTTTCAAGGTGATAGGTGCAGTGGTTTCAGAGAAACTGCACCTTAAATTCTTGAAAGCAAAACTCATGTCACGTGTATGTTAAGCCACAGTGGGGTCAAAATTGCAGACCTGCTAGCCCTTGTTGAGGCCAGGAAGTCTGCCAGCTTTCAAGGAGATAGGTGCAGGGGTTCTGGGTTCTGGGGGCCCGTACCTATGGCTGCTGACAGGCAAAACTCATGACATGGGTGCTTGTGGGACTGTGTCTGTCTTGGGGCACAGGGGGGTGAAAACTGCAGGCCTGCTAGGCCCTGCTGTGGCCACAAAGCCTACCAGCTGTAAAGCAGATAGGTGCAAGGGGAGTCTGGGGCCCTGCCTCTAGCTGCTGACAGGCAAAACTCCTGACATGGATGGGTGATACTATGTGCGTGTTAAGGTGTACCCTTACTCAACTGATACCAAGGCAGAAAGCAAGGCAGTTCAAACAATGCTGCCTTTTATGCAGTTTTTCCATCCCCCCCCCAGAGCACTGGGATTGGAAGAGACCTCAGGAAAGGATGATGGTTACTGGCCAGCTACACAATCAATATGAGAGCACTCTTTCCCCCGCTTCCGCCCTCTTCCCCCTCCTTCTCCTTACTTTAGTTTCTGTTTCCCTGCAGGCAAGCTCAGCTTGAGCTTCCAAACTCAAAACGTTTTGAAAATTACAAAATGTTTTGACTTGTCTCGTTTTGTTTCAAAGCTGTTTCAAGGTTTTCTGTTTTGTTTTGATTTTGCTGTTTCGAGCTCGAAACGAGTCGGAACAATGTTGAAACGAAACTGCCGGCAAAATTTCGCACAGCCCTAGTATTCATAGGGTAACTGTAAATTGGTTCCACTCTTTCCTGATTCCGTATGGTAGTGATGTTTGCTGGTCATCCCCTTGGGACCTTTCCTGTGGAGTCCCTGAGAGCTCCATTTTGTTGCCCCTTCCATTACATGTTTATATGAGACAGCTAGGAAAGTTCCAATAATATGCCGATGACACTGAGCTCCATCTCTCTTTCTTATCTGACCCAGGTCCTCTAGGTTCATTCCTTTTCCAGTGCCTGGTTGCAGCTGAGGACTGGCTACATGTAAACCAACTGAAATTGAATCCAGCAAGACAGATGTGATGATTTGGGGAGGTTGGGTCCTTCTTTAAAATTTAAATCTGGCTGCCACCATCCGTGTCTTCATAACCCCAGGGCTAGAAAACTGCAATGGGCTTACATGCTTCCCTTTGCTTTTTAAATTGTTTCATTCTTCTATTGACTGTCACGATTTATAACTTATTTTGTTCTCTTATTGTAAGCATGTTGTTGGGAAAGGTGGCGTATGCACTGAATAAATAAATAAGCACTTAAGAACATAATAAGTGCCAGGCTGGATGAGACCACTAGTCCATCTAGCTCAGTATTTTGTCTCCAACAGTGGCAGAAATGAATGCTATACAGGAACAGCAGCATTGAACCACATACTTCTAGTGTCACTTATTCCCTATTCAATATCCTGCCTGGGATTCACCATTTATTGGGCTAGAGAAGCTAAAAGAAACAACTCCAAAAATTCTGTTCAATTAATGGTTCTATCATGAATTTCTTCAGTCCCTTTTTGAACCTGGCTATGCTCATAGGCACTGATTCCATGGGTGCTCAGCACCCACAAACCACAGTCAGAGGCTGCTTGCAGACATTAAAAAACACCCAAAAAAGTGCTTTGGCAAAGAAGTAGTGCGTTACTTCAACCCAGCTCTGCAATATTTGTAAAGCTCAGGTGCTTCAGATGGGCTTTTTGGTGCTTTTAGCTAAAGCTGATTCAATCAGCTCTTAGATAAAAGTGCCACCCACCCCCCTAGTATAGCACCCAATTTTTACAGATGCTGCAGAGCTGGGTTGAAGTAACACACTACTTCTTTTGGGCATGTGTAGGGGTTGGCATGGGAACACACTGAGTTTAAAGTAAAGTGCTGGTTTTAGGGGAGGGGGTATGTCTGCAAGCACCTGTTAGGCCCCAGCCCAAGTCTGGGTTCGTGCCCGGTATGCAAAGGCCAATAAAGATACCAGGGGTGAAAGTATAAAAATGATTTATTGCTAGCAATAAAAGGTGCAAGCGGAATAATCTCCCAAGACAAGCACAAGCACATTCAATACTGAGCCCCTTATATACTAGAGGTTGAATCTTCATAAGCATCCTTGTTTGCTAATTGGTTATAAAGGAGTGACGCAAGGAGTTCTTTACTGAGCATGTCTCTATACCTGTGTTTTAGCTATGTATCTCATTAACGTACATATATGTTCCATTAGCATATATCTTCCCCGCCTCGGGGTGTGATTTTTAGTATTTTAATGAGCTCTTTGCTCCAGTACCTCTGATTCTGTTTTTTGTTTTCAAGCTTCCTCTATCTAAGACTGTCTGCCCCTTATCATTGCAGATGGGCATTCAACACAAAACATTCACTTTTGCTTAGGCTTTGCATAGTAGTTTCTAGGTCAAACCTTACATTTCCCTCATCTGGAGCATTTATAATTATTATTAATTATGATTGCTCCATTCAATTTGACTTAACACAAATCTAGTATTCTCAGCTTTCTTTTTTTGCAAAATCATTTGATTTACCTTAGGCCTGAAGATAGATGCGATACAAACTGGTATACAATGGATACAGAAACAGATCATAATCCCTATAAAGCAAAACAGAATAACCATACAAAACAACTGCTTCAACCATCCAAAATTTGGAAGCCAGGAAAAGTCTAAGCCAGATGTTTCTTTCAATGTCTGTGTCAATTGTTGTAAGGCACCAATTTTGTCTTCAATTAGCACAGAATTATCAGTGAGGTTGAAGCAGCACATTCCTTTTAAGGTTTCACACCCCAGATTGTGTCGTAACAAGAGATAATCAATAGCGGCTCTATTCTCTAAGACAGCGTCCCTTAGTTGTTTTTGTTCAGCATTCAAGGCTGAGAGCGCTCGAGATGTAGCATTTAGTCCTTTTGCTAAAACACAGGCTACTGCATTAAGATTTCTGCTATTACTTACAGCAAGACCCGGAACCCCCACCATAGATGCAGCTAATGCTATGTATTCTGCCTTAGATAATAGTCCAGGGGAATCATTCTCGTCACAATCAGCAGTGAGAGTAGTGTATGCTCGTTTAAACCTCCCACCAAGAGGGGTTTGTTCAGTGTGCATTAGGTCAGACTTCCTTGGAAGAGCTGCAGTTACCCGGGCAATGGTGCATGGTCCACCAGTATCATTTGCTGGAAGGTATGAATATATCATTCTCCCGCAGGCCAGAAACCATCCTCGAGGAAGGATGGTATGTGTGTATACATAGGATATTTGACTGGTCTTATTACAGAAGATTTTTCTACCTTGGTTCAATTTAAAGCAATTACTGGTACAATTCACTATTAAGAAACATTCAGAAGCATTAGCTGTTGCCTGAACCCGTACAGAAAACATGTCTCTGCTTTTCTCTTTTACAATAGTCCCCCACTTATATATATCCTGATATGTATTTTCCTTCTTTACATCTTTCAGCATAGTATAATTCTGTAAAATTTTCAAAGGGTAGGTACTGCAATTAAGCATAAGGTAAAAACCAGATGAGCATTGTTCCCTCCTGCCAAGCAGAAGTCTGTTCTATTTAATATTTCCCGGGCCAGATAAATCCAGACATTTTCCTGAGGGTCAAATTCTTGTGGTAAAAGATTTTCCCCTCCTATAAGTAGGAGTGGACAAATTAGGGTGCCCCACACTAAAACCTTGAACAATTTCGTAATAAGGCTTGTAAAACTTGATCAAAGATTGACAAATTATTCAAAGTTCCTTTCTTTTGAATAGGAATTTTAAGTCCCTTATTGGCTCCACCTTCCACTGTTCTCTGCCTCCGGTCCCAGAGTTTGCAGGAGTTTCTTCTTGTTCTGGTTCAGCCACCGGCTTTAGGCGACTGGAATGTATCCGAGTCTTGATTCCTTCGAGCTTTGCTGCCGTTGGGTTCGTTAAAAGTACTCTATACGGGCCCTTCCATCTGGCTCGAAGTGGTTCCTCGTTCCAATCTTTCACAAGAGCGTAACTTCCAGGTAATAATCGATTTTCCGGGGTAGGAGACTGGTTCTGTGTCTGCAGAACGTCCCGTACCTGCTGATGAATGGAAGACAAAACAGTTAACCAGTTCCCTCCTTTCTGTTCCAAGACTGTAAGTACCGCATGAGGAATATATACAATCATTTCATGGCCTAGGGTTAATTTTTCAGCTTCTTGTATTAGCAGACAGGTAGCAGCAACAGCCCGGAGACAAGCAGGCCATCCACATGACACAAAGTGGCCATGCAGTTTCACAGAAGAATTTAGCTTTCTTCTTAGTCATAGCATCCTCACCAAACTCTGCCCAATGTCTCAATACACAAGAGAGGGGGGTACATTTGCTAACCTTACTGTTAATAGTACCCATTTCAGGACTGCCTTCCCGGTTCTGACCGTCCGACTTACCTGGGATCCAGGGATCTGTTTTTAGTCCTTGTCCTCACAGGGGAAAAATCACTGGTCTTGGACTCGGGCCAGACAGAATACTTACAGAGATAATCCCAGGCAGACGTACTGATGGTAGGCCTAATGCCCTTTCTACCCTCTCACCCAGGTGCCTGTTACTGATACTTTCACTCTATGGCGTTGCACCGTTAGGCTACTGCCGCCTCAGCGATCCAGCTTCTCCTGAAACAAAAGTCTCACCGGGAAAAGAAATCCCGGGGCGCGCTCGACTTTTGATAAGAAAAAGCAGATAAACCGGTCGTCAGTTAGTCCGGGCAAAGCTTATCTACGGCAGTCCCATCTGGGTCGCCAAAAACTGTTAGGCCCCAGCCCAAGTCTGGGTTCGTGCCCGGTATGCAAAGGCCAATAAAGATACCAGGGGTGAAAGTATAAAAATGATTTATTGCTAACAATAAAAGGTGCAAGCGGAATGATCTCCCAAGACAAGCACAAGCACATTCAATACTGAGCCCCTTATATACCAGAGGTTGAATCTTCATAAGCATCCTTGTTTGCTAATTGGTTATAAAGGAGTGACGCAAGGAGTTCTTTACTGAGCATGTCTCTATACCTGTGTTTTAGCTATGTATCTCATTAACGTACATATACGTTCCATTAGCATATATCTTCCCCGCCTTGGGGTGTGATTTTTAGTATTTTAATGAGCTCTTTGCTCCAGTACCTCTGATTCTGTTTTTTGTTTTCAAGCTTCCTCTATTTAAGACTGTCTGCCCCTTATCATTGCAGATGGGCATTCAACACACAACATCCACTTTTGCTTAGGCTTTGCATAGTAGTTTCTAGGTCAAACCTTACACACCCACCAGCAATAACCCTCTGTCATATCTCTCCTCAGCCACCTTCTTTCCAAGCTTAAGAGTCCTAGCCATTTTAGTCTTTCCTGGAATGGCAACTGATCCAGGCTGTTGATCATTTTGGCTTCTCTTCTCTGCACCTTTTCTAATTCTACTACATCTTTTTGAGATGTGGGAACTAGAACTGCACATAGTGTTCAATATGTAGATGCACATTCATATAATGGCATGATGATGTTCTCTGTTTTGTTTGCAATTCCCTTCTTAATGATGCCCAACATTTTATTGGATTTTTAAATTGATTAATTAAAATAATAAATAAATATTTTTTTTTCTGTTATGGTTAAATGTGTCACCTACCTTTTTGTAATTTAAATATTTCAAGCTTTATCTTTCAAACATTCTTAAAGTAATGGCTGAAATAAAAATTAGTGTATTCCTATTGGGCTCTTACAATCAGGATGATCGCTTAATTAACATGTTTGTTTCCACTGGGGTGTGCCAATTAAGAGGATATTACCATACTGATGTGCATTCCTATTAATGCTCTTTCTAAATTTAAAGTAAGATCACATATTTTATCTTGTGTTGAGTCCAGTGCTGAAGAAAGATTTTTTCCAAAGGATATTGAGTTATTTTGCCATCTGTTCCTTCAATAAGTGCCAGCATTCTTAAATTACTAGAAACTAGACATCAGCCTTGATAAAGCTTCCAGAGTATTAACTTATTTTGTGGTTTACACAAATGCTTACAAGCTAAGATTTAAAAAAATAAAACTTCAGCTACCTCAACCAATATTCTTTCTGATACTACTTCCAGAGAAGTATCATCCTAAGTAATTTTGCTTCTGTGTGCTTTGATACTGTACTCAGCAATTATGGTACCAACATTTTCTCAGAAACTTCTATTTTGCCTCCTTTTCTTTATGCTGAACATAAATCTCACTAATTTTACCTCTTCACTTCTTGAAAAATTAACAAATGTTGTTTTGCTCACTTTGGAATGGATGCAAAACCAACTGAAAGGACTTTTAGGAGTTCCATGAACTGCAATGGACTTTAAATGAGGCCCAGGCTGCATTAAGCTTTCTTGTCCTATAAGCTTTAATATTAAATGCTGTTTTAATGAATATGATTTCTTATATCTAACCTTCAAGCTAATTTGGAATCACATTTTTGAGTCTTTTCAGCAAGCATTAGCAAAAATGGACCAGATGAGGGATTTTTAATTTATTAATCAAAGAGCTTAAATATGTGATGTGTTAATCAAAGGGTCGACTACTGATGCCCAATTGGCGTAAAATTTGCATGCACCAAAGCAACAGGATTTTAGTATAAAATTGCTCTTAAACATGTGGGCACATTTTCCTGATGAAGAGCTGTAAAGAATCTACTTGCATTTCAATTAGTTTTCTGCTAATTTGTCTGTGATATACCTAATTTATTCATTTACAGATATCAAGCCTACAAAAAGTGCCATTAAGAACTCAGTATTACAAGCCTCAGGTACAACATCTGCAAAATCCCAAGCTTTCAAAAATGAAGCCAAGTCCTGAAAATCATGGTCTTACAAATAATGGGAGGGAGGGTTCTCTGGGGTGTTTTTTAAAAGGCTTTTGTTATTGCTGGTTGTTTCAGGGAGGGGAGGTTATTTTTTGAGTCTGAACTTTTAGGGTGTCCTGTAGGGTGCATGATTTCACAATTTTCTCTGCAAACTCAAGAACTAGAAACTTTTTTAAATAAAATTTTGATGCTCACATATTCAGAAGTCCCTAGAGGATGAAGCTTTAAGAAAAAAATATGCTAGATACTGCAAGGCTCACAGAAAACCAACAGAATATGTCAAGATCCATAGTGATGAAGGAGCTCTGAGATGGGAGACAAGGACTGAGGTTCATGGGTGGAAAGGAGTCCAGATAGAAGAAGTTCCTACACTTAAACCAGAAAATTCCACTGAAATGGAAATTGCTGGGTTTATTTGGTCTCTGCATATATTCAGATCATAGTAGAAAAAAACCCAAGGAAGAACACAAGAAGACACATGTCATATGTTTAGTATAGTATATAGTAATTTTAGAATGAAAAACACATATGAAGGTTGGAATATTATTCCCTCAGTCTCTTCTCCAACAGACTCTTAATAGTTTGATTCATTAAATACAGCAGAGATAAGGTTGTCCAAAACTGTAGGAAAGGTTGTAGAAATTTTTCCATTTCAAGGCTCTGTGTCTAGCTGCTTATAATGTTATCAAGCTTTAACCATCTGAGAAATGTCTACCTCTCTCAGGGCCCCTAATCAGGCAGGACAGCCTGTACTAATTGCCCAGGCAGCCACACCTGCCTGGGGCTTTGACTGACAGCTCTACACCAGCTAATTAACTGGCTGGCTTCCTGATTGGCTGGGAGTGCTGCTACCCATTTAGTTCCACCTGTGGCAGCAGACTCTATGCCAGTCAAAAGTACTGACTCGGGTATGATTTGGAAAGCCTCCTGGTTCCTGACTCTGGTGTTTCTCTATTGCTGGACTCTGGCTTTGGATTTCCCTTTGGAACTGTTTCCTGGTTTCTGAACCCCGCTCTCTTGGTCCCTAGGCTCTGGCTTGTGGATTTCCCCCCTTGATTCTGGTAACTTGATCCCAGCCTGTTTGGATTCTGGCTATGGATTTCCCCTTGGATCCAGGAACTTGGTTCCTGATTCCTGCCCCCTGATGGGGCCTGTGGTTTGGCTCCAGCTCTTCTCCAGTAGCTTAACCACTAGGCCAAATACCTATGCCCTAGTTCCTTACAAACTTGGGCTGGGTTGGGGTTATTTTGGAAAATTTCAGGAGAAAAAAAAAAGGTCCAGCCAATTCTCAGAGTAAAGTTAAAGGAAAATATGTCTTTTTTCCCCCCAGATCATTCTTCTCCCCCTAAATATAGTTTAATTGAGAAATGCTAGTGCCACTGGCCTCTGAAGGGCTTCACATTTGATGGTGGAAATGCCCAGATGTCTTCTACCCAAATCACAAGTTGTATAAGTTTCAGAATCTCAGTGTGTTAATGCTCAGTAGAGACTTGCTAGGGTTTGCTAGCTTTGCTCTTCAAAAATTCTGTCTGTACTCAACATGCTCCAGCACAGGGTTACAGGACCTGAATGGGACTTTCCTCGTAATTGCTCTTCCCATCAGTTCTGATGCTGGGCACTGAAGTAAGAACTGGAAGATTCGTTCCTGCCCTCTCAGTATTCACTTCTACTGGTGCCTAAGCAGGGCAGAAGGGAATTAACAAGTAGCTGGACTACCTGGAATACAGGAATGAGGAGCTGTGCCTTGGAGACTAGTAAGGGCAGGACACTGGGGAAGGAAATAAGGAGATGGGGGGAGTGTAACACTTGCCAAAAAGGCTCAAAAGAAATGCAGTGCAAAGTTCTTTTGCAGTTTAGGTATAAGGTATTTGTCCAAATAACTTCTAATTAGGACTGACAAACTGATTAAAAAATTAATCACAATTAATTGCAAGACAAAAAAAAGTCACAATCACAATTTTAATCACACAGTTAAACAATAGTCAGCACCCCCCCACACACACACCCGATAGTCCGGAGCCTGTGTGTCCTGTGGCTTCTCCCTGCTACCACCAACAGTGCACAGCCCCAGCCCGCCCCAGCCCACTCTGGACTCACCCTGACTGGAACAGACCAGCTGGAATCTGTGTGAAGAGCCCCAACCGTAGCCTGCCCTGCACCTGCTACAGACTCACCTACCCATGCTGAGCAGTGACAGTGGCTGGCGAGAAGCTGCTGGTCAGCATGGAGAAAAAGAGGTCCCTCCCCCTCACTTTTTCCTGCCCCTTCTTGCTGCAGCCACCTGGAGCCTGTGCCCAGGCTACCCTGTAGCTCTGCACTGCCATCACTGCTCCAGTGGGCACCCCAAGGTGGCAGTAATGGCAGTGGAGAGAAGCCACAGGGCCACCTGGGTGCAGGCTCTGGGCAGCTGTAGCAAGAAGGGCCTGGCAGCAGTGGTGGGTGGGGGAGCGCTTTTCTCCTGTGCTCAGTAGCAGCTTCTGTCTGGCCACTACCACTGCTGCCACTGATCAGCTTCAGTGGGTGAGTCTGGAGCAGACCAGGGTTGGGGCTGTGTGTACAGGTTCTGGCTGGTCTGGAGTTGGTCCACTCTGCTGGCCAAAATAATGTGCATGATTAAGGCAATTAAAAGAAATGTATGTGTTAGTTTTTGTTTCATTAATTTTGTAAGTTAAGTGCGATTAACTAACAGCCCTACAGGACTCAGGAAAAGACAGGGAGGGGACTGTGTTTATGACATGGAGCAAAGAAGGGTTTTGGTGGTGGTAAGGAGAGATTGTGACATACTGCTGCAGGTTGGGAATTGTAACTAGAATCCAGGAAAAGTGGGAAATGGGACTAAGATGTGTAGCCAAATAGAAAAATGGGACTAGAAAAATGAGCTATGGAGTAAGAGACAAGGACTGAGGTGTATAGGAGAAGAGGAGGCCAGATGGATGAAATGAGGACTGGGACCAGAATAGGATTGAGTAGCTACATATAGAAGTGTTTATGGTTAAAGGAGGGCCCAGAATCAGAATGATTTGTAATGACCAGAGAACATTCACTTACGGAACCTAACGAAGAACACAAAATTCCTCCCATATCATTCCAGAGTAAATGTGTCTGTGAAACCTTCTGGCCTCATTGACCAGAGGAAGCAGAAGATCCTCTAGGCAGATGAGTAAGAGAGGGGCTGGAGACTGGCACTCCTTAAATTGAATTGGACAAGGCTTGGGTGATGTCACATGAGATATATAATAACAACTCAACTACATTTTCTCTCTTTTTCTCCCAGGGTTGCTGAGAGCTGCACAGCTGAATTGGGAGCTAGAAAACCTACTCTCCATGGGGGGGGGGGGGGTCTCCCCCTCTCCCCCCTTCACTGGAGAGGCAAGCAAAAGCTGTGTGATGGGAAAGCCTCAGATACAGGGAGAGAGTGTCTGTCTTGGAGTTTGAGACTCCTATTTCCTCCCTCTCCCCCCCCCCACCTTTTTTTTTTTTTCTTGAGTGGGGGTATTAATCCCTGGAGCAGACTGGCCAGGAATGGATAGTGACAGTTACTGGCTACATGGATCTGGCCACCTCTGTTTTGTAATTATAGTGTCTCAGCATTGTCTTATAGCTGAGATTAGATGTCCAAGCTGCAGCCATAGACCTGGGCCCTTTTTGATCTTTCACAGATATTAGCCTACCTGTGTGGCTAAACTTCAGCCATATGTTTTGCTGACAGATTTGGGCCAGAGTAAAGTCTGGCACAGTCTGAGCCAGTGTGAAACCTGGCACTACTTGTTGTTTATCCAGGTCTCAGGGCAGTATAGACCTGGTCGGCTTTTTGCAGCCCAGTGCAGGCCCAGCAAGATAGGCCTGGGCCTCCTTTTGTCCCTTTTGTAGTTTATGTCCCAACCAAGCAGTGTGGTTGACTGTTAGTTGTAATTCAGGCTTAAGCCAAGGCAGGCCTGAACATTCCTTTGAGTTCTTTTGCAGCTTTCTGCCCAGCAGAGCTGGGATTGGAAGTACGAATTGTGGGGTGCAGTATGCTGATGAAAGCCACATTTAACCCCTTAAAGTCACCATGTGGAAGTGGAAGTCAGCACTCTACCACTTCATAGAATCATAGAATCATAGAAGTAGGGTCGGAAGGGACCTTGTAGATCTTCAAGTTCGACCCCCTGCCTGGGCAGGAAGAAAACTGGGCTCAAATGACCCCAGTCAGGTAGGCATTAAGCCGCTTCTTAAAGACCCCCAGAGTAGGAGCCAGCACCACTTCCCTTGGAAGTTGGTTCCGGATCCCAGCCGCCCTGACTGTGAAGTAGTTCTTATGGATGTCTAATCTAAACCTACTCTCCAACAACTTGTGGCCGTTATTCCTTGTTATCCCGGGGGGTGCTAGGGGAAACAAGGTCTTCCCCAAACCCTTCTGGTCCCCCCTAGTGAGTTTATAGATGGTCACCAGGTCCCTCCTCAGCCTTCTCTTGTGAAGGCTGAACAGGTTCAGGTCCCATAGCCTCTCATTGTAGGGTCTGCCCTGCTGTCCCCGGATCACGCGAGTGGCCCTCCTCTGGACCCTTTCAATGTTGTCCACATCCCTCTTGAAGTGGGGTGCCAAGAACTGGACACAGTACTCCAGCTGTGGCTTGACTAGTGTCACGTAGAGGGGGAGGATCACCTCCTTGGCCCTACTTGAGATGCACCTACGGATGCACGATAAGGTCCGGTTAGCCCTGCCGACTGTGACCTCGCATTGTCGGCCCATGTTCATCTTGGAGTCAATGATGACTCCAAGATCCCTTTCTGTCTCTGTGCTCTCAAGAAGGGAGTTTCCCATCTTATAAGTGTGCTGCTGGTTACTACTGCCCAAGTGCAGCACCCTTCACTTGTCAATATTGAAACGCATCCTGTTTTTGTTTGTCCACCCCTGCAACCTATCCAGGTCTTTCTGCAGTCTTTCCCTTCCTTGTAACATGCCCACCTCACCCCAAATTTTGGTATCATCAGCAAATTTGAACAGGTTGCTTTTCACCCCATCGTCCAAATCGCTTCTCTAGGAGCAACGAAGCACCTTGCAATGCAGAAAGACCCATGCTCTTGAGCAGCTTCCTGCAGTGCAGTTGAACCCAAGGAGTAGCTCATAGGACTCTCTGGTGTTGGACCTCCTCTCCAGCCCATTGCTGAGGGTTACATATCTATGTCCATCACTTGGCAAAATAGGTACCCAATCCTTGATTAACACTTCTAAATACCACAATAGAAACAAAAATCCCCTATTTTACATCATCTGCTCCTGTTCAAATAATATAGGTACCCATTTCAAGTAAGATAGTACATCCATACTCACAAGAATTATCTTCAGTTCTTCTTTACATGAGATTTTATCATTTGTAATTATACCTTAGATTAAAGGCAGTTTTATGTGTTCAACAAATATGCAGAACTGTTTTTCTGGTATTCAGTATGACATAACTAACATATGTTTTCTAATAAAGATGTCTAGAATTCCTGTAAAATGCTGCTTGGAAAGGGAACCATGAGTAAAATCACATTTCTCATCATCTTGTTTTCTTCAGGAATTTGGAGTGGGATTTTCAAAAACACTCAGCATTACAACAGCAAGAAAATAGCTTTCCTGCTCCAAGAACATTTCAATATTTCAAAACATTCCCTAGTATTCCTTTGGTAGATATTTTATTTTTCATTTCTATTTTTACCTGTGGAGGTCATGCCCCACTTCAAAATTACCAATAGTATAGTAATTGGGGCGCTAATTAAACCACTGCTCTTCCTGGTTCAGAAAATGAAGTTGAAAATCAGGGGCTCATATCCTAGATAACAATTCTGAGGTAGGGTTATTTCCTGTGGACACTATTCCAATTTGTAAAATTATTAAATATGTATTAGAGCAGGGACCTGAATCTCCCACCCCCAACATAAGAACCACAGCCAGTGGGCTGGTCTGGGTTAAGTGTCTTTCCCATTTTTATCTGAAATTGTATCCTTGCCCTAAGAAATTTTTTCCAAGTAAAGTTTTGTCAAAACTAACAGATTCCAGGGGGAAAAAAGTGTATTGATTAATTTTATCAGAAAATTCTTCAAATAGACCTACTCAGCACAGACTTAACTCTGCTGTCATCAAAGTCAAAGAAAGTTCTACTGTTGACATTAAAAGGAACTGAGTGTTATTAAAAATAAAACCTTGTGCCTTGGTGGACTAAAGCTATATTAAAACTTAAATGAGTAAAAATTCTCCAGAACTTGGAGAGACATGCTTTAGGGCTGTGAGAAGCTTTGGTCCCTGATTTGATTCGGCGGAGATTCAGCCTGTTTTGGTGACCAAATCTCTGAATCTGAACCGAATCAGGAAACTCTTTAATGTCTCTGAATCAAATTCCGAATGAATTTGGAGAGATTCAGAAAGATTTGGGGATTCAGCCATAGACACAGCTTTAAAATTTTTTTCTACATACCTCAAGGTACCAGGTGGATCATGAATGCTGAGATGCTGGGGTGGATGGAGTGTCCCACAGGAGTGTGGGGGGCTCCCCAGTGTGCTTAGCAGTAGACCCGGAAGTGGACCAGAACCACTTCCAGTCCACTTCCAGGTCTGCTGGGGAGCACGCAGGGGGGCTCCTCCGTGCCCTCCTGGCTCGGTGACTGGTGCCTCCTGGGTCTGGGGGGGCACCCAGGTTTTCCCCGTGGCTGAACGCTGAGCTGAGGGAGCATGGGGGGGGCCCTCCAGTGTGCTCAGCACTGGACCCAGAAGTGGGCCGGAAGTATTTCTGGTTCACTTCCGGGTTCACTGCTGAGTACGTACCCCCCCCCCCCCCCGTGCTCCTGTGGGATGCTCCATCTGCCCCACCATCACAGCATTCACAAACTGCTCCTGATACCTCAAGGTATGTAGAAAAAACATTTAATGCTGTGTCTATGGCTGAATAATTGATTCTCTGAATCAGCATCGAATCTTCAGATTCAGATTTGGCCAAATTGAATTGGGGACAGTGATCTGAATCAATTAATTGAATCTCTGTCCCTGATTTGGGCCAAACCCAAATCTAATATGGCCTATTTTGCACATCCCTAACATTTATATTTTCACTGATATATATTCAAGTGAAGATTGAAATTCCGATTGGACAAAAGGTCTGCGTCTTGTACGCTACAGTATACTGTAATATTGTCCTTGAGTTGTCACATCCAGTTGATATTATTATTTTTTTTTGACAAAAAAATTACTTCCACTGGACTACTGAGATAGAGTATCCTTTGCAGACTTGAGACTAAATGTTTATCATGGCATGAATATGACTTACCTATGTAACTGCCCTGATCATTGTCCCTAGACAGTGCAATATTACATAATATCCTCTCCTAAAAATGTATACATTTCAATTAAATGAAAAGCACTAAAACAATCCCACCCTAACTGAGAACAGGACTCCTGACTGAAAAAAAGTTTGGCAACAATTGGTTTTCAGTATTTTTTGCCAAAATCTATTTTTCATGACTTTGGTTAGTTCTAGGAGGGGAATTATCAAAATGTCATTAAGAATATTTTTTACAGAGAATTGTTCAGGAGGTAACATGGAGTATCAAAAATGTCATGAAGACCTGTTTTCATCAAATTTCTTTGTATTTTGTATCAGCAATGAAATATCAAGTGCTTATAGAAGACTTAGTACAGTGAGGATAGGAGATGGAGAAAGTGACCAGCCTGCCCAGGTTTGGCTTGGCTTGTGCATGCTGCCCTCTCTGGGAAGTCCACATTGATACTTTGCCATGGGTATCACTCACTAGACAAAAAAGAGCAGGAAGCAAATGCTGTACAGCCCAGTCCAAGAACAGCTGACCCAGCCCATGGCATTAGTAAGACCCCAGTGGCCGAGAAGGAGCTTGGCTGAGGAGGACAATGAGTGTTTGAAGGTATTCATGCTACACTGTGGGTGGTTGGTGGTTTGCACTGAATTCCAGCTCATCAGAGCCCTGCCACTAGGCAGCACCTCCTGAGAAGAGCAGGCAGCAAAGGTGACAGGTGTTTCAGCTCATTCAGGGTCCTAAAGGGCTAGGCACTGCTGCCAAATCAGCAGTGGGAATGGGAAGAAAGCAAACCAGGACTTAGGCCTTTCCTGTTGTTTTCCCTTCCCTAATGCAAATTCACTGCTTCTGACTGTTCTCTGGTGGAGGTAGAAGGGGAGGAGGGTAGGTGAGATGGGGAAGAGGTTGACTTGTATTCATTACCCAGCTTCTTCTAGGAGCTGAGCCACAGAAACCACTTACGAGGTGACTGCTGCTTCTAGCTAGAAGACTCACCCTTTAGCTCAAGCAGTAGTAGCTCATGGTTTTAATGTTCATGCCCAGATTCTCATGTGGTAAGGGCTGCTGACTCAACCCCACAACTCATACATGTGGCCTGGAGCAGCAGCCAATCTTTTCTTCCTGCCAGATATGTATTAAGAGCACATGTCAAGAGATTGTGGAGTAGATACCATTCTCTTTAACATACCTTGTCCACGCATAGAAAGCACACACAGGAAACACAGTTACCCGTATACAAATAAAACCCTGTTGAATAGGAGTGGAGCTGAGGAAAGGGAACTAAAATCAACAAGTGCAGCAAACAAACAATCAATGAACAAAAAGTCCCAGTCACTTGGAAGGGAAGAGGGAAGCAGTTTCCAAGTGCCTTATTCCTCACTCGGCAGGGATTCTTGAGCCAAGTGCTGCTCTGGGGCGAGTAGGTGAGTCCTCTCCACACTGGATGTAGTAGCTCCCCTTCATCTCTCTACAAGGCAGGAGAGATCTTAGAGTAGATTTGCTCCGCTTCTCTCCTGCAACAGCAGCATAAGACAGCAATTCCTGGCCTCAGGGGGCAGTACACAGTTCTTTGGATAGAACTGATATCTTTTATTAGACCAACTAAATAGTTGCAAAAAAAATTCTTTGCAAGCTTTCGGACTCACATACCCTTCATCAGGCAAAGGATAAACTGAAAGTGTTCTGAGTTGTCCCAGGTAGAAAAGAAGCAAGTTTGTAAAAAGCTGCTGTGAAAATGCAAATAAGGAATATTTTGAGAGAGAACAGGTGATAAAAAGCAACCAGAGTACCTGGAGTTATCAGGTTAAGTGACATAAAAACCAGTGGATTGACACACAAAATAAAGTTTACTTGATGACATAGAAATATGAAAATAAAAAATAAGATAAGAATAAGAATTAAGATAGGAATGAAAAGAATAAAAATAAAATAAGAATAAAAACTTAAAAAATATTAGTGTAAAAATACAAAACAAATTTTAAAATTGTGTAAAAATAAGTATAAATATTAATGAATTTAATGAGTTAAAATGAAATGACACTTCATTAAATAGAGAAATCACCTGTCTGTAGTGGGGATTAGCCGTGTGCATTGCCCCCTGCTGTAATTTAGTATTAGAAAATCAGTGGGGTAGATTGTTATGCAGTGCCCCCTGCAGTAACTTATTGTGAATAGCGCATTGAGCATTTCATGAGATTTAAGACCACTGATGTGTACACAGTGACAGAGAAATTAAAACCCACCATTTCAATTTAGGGGCCATAGAATGCAATCCCAGAGGACTAAATCTCCATCATGTGTACAAGCGCCCCCTGAGGCTTCCCCATGAATACCTGGAATCTGTCACTGGTATAAAATGCAGCAGAATCCCTTCTTTCATGGGGTAGGTCACAAGGCACAAATAACTCCAGTGCTCCAGAGTCTGTACTGGCTCCCAATAGCCTTCAGGTGAAATTCAAGGGGCTGATTTTGACTTATAAAACCCTACATACCTAGCAGACTGCCTTTTCCCTTATGCTCCATCATAATTTCTGAGGTGAGGATAGGTAAGAGCAACTTCCTGCAAGTCCTGTCAATGGAAAAAAAATGTGCAAGCAACAGCAGTTGCTCTTCAGTTGAACTTCTTGTACTTCCATCTTGTCAGGAAAACTTCTTGTTGGACTTCCAATACTATGAAGCTATAAATTCTCCTGGGTGCCTTTGTTTTTCAGTCTGTTCTCTCATGGCACCATCCATACTATCACATTGAGTCAATAAAAGATTCATCTTTTTGAAATCCAGTGTCTTACTTCTGACCTCATGCTTTCCCTGTCTCAGGATCATAAATTCTATATTATAACCTCAACCTTCAGGAGCAGAAACTTGCCATACACACATTAGGAACTTGTTCAACATTTTGTGTTTGGCTACATGATTCTGCCAGCAAATTTCCAGAAAATTGGAGTTTCCCATCTAATAATTTTTGGAATGTTTTCTCACCTCTTTGAAGAGTGCCTCATCCACATCCTCTTCTTGACTTGGTGATGTGCAATAAATCCTTACCGTTTTATTGGTGCTATGTCTTTCACCCAAATACATTCTGATCTGCTACCTTCTTCCCCTCTAGAGCCAAGAAACAAATGGATGTGTTTTTGACATAAAAGGCAACACCCACCATCTTTTCTCCCAACCCTATCCTTCCAAAACAGTGTAATCCTCAATGTTTCTGTTCCAGTCAGAAGAGCTATCCCACTAGGTCTCTATGATACCAATCAGATCATCATTCCTTTCATAGGCTATGGCTTCCAGCTCTCCTTGTTTTCCCCCCATACTTCTCACATGTGTAAACATACATCCAATATATTTTGCATTCTGACCTACTTGTTTCTCTTTTGCATCACTTTTTGTTTGGGGGAATCTTTTGTTCTTTCCCACAGTTGACCTTCTTCTTTTGCTCCTTTCCCCTCCGGATTATTTGCTCTGTTGCTGGAGGGTTTTGTTCACCACCCCCAACAAAACCTAGTTTGTTTAGAGGTCTCCTTACTAGGTTGGCCAGGTGGTGCCCAAAAATGCTCTTTCCAATTATGGTCAAATGGATCCCATCTCTTGATAGCAATCCTCCTCCCCAGCACATCTACTCATTGCTAAAAAATGTAAAGCCTTCACATTGATGTCACCATCTCAGCCACATGTTACTTCAGTGATACCATGGTCCCTATCTGGGCCCTTGCCAGGGAGGAGTAAAGAAAACACTATTTGTGCTCCAAGCTCCTTAATCTTCCTGCCAAGAACATCTTAAGTCTTCTCTAATCTGATCATTGTCATGGCAGTATCCCTGGTGCCTACCTGCACAAGCAGGACAGGATGGATAAGCTCTGGCAGTCTTTCTGCAATATCCTGAATACAGGCTCCAGGCAGGCGACACCTCCAGCACACCTCCAGATCTGAAGAAACTGAAGAAAATTTCCAACTACCTCCACTCTCCTCTTCCTTCTTAGTGCAATAGTCTTAGTGTCCCCATCTTAGGGGCCTGCACTGCCTCCTCTCTAGACTGCTCAGTCTTCTGGGTGTTGCATGCTGGTGTACTCACTTCAGATTAAAATATCCTTTTTTTAGATAAAAGACAAATATGAAACTAAAGTTGTATGATTAGAACATAGTGGGCACATCTACATGTCGCTGTACAGTGATGTTGCTATGACGCCGTGCTTTAATACTTCCTTTTGAAAGTATTAAAGCATGGTGCAGTAACAGCCCATACTGTGCTGTGCACATGGCGTATGGTTAGGTTTCAGCACTACTTCACAATAGTGGTGTGCTAAATCGGGGAAGCGCACCACTATGGCCAAGTAGCTGCCAATCATGTGTAGACTCACGTAATTGCTACATCGCCATAGCACACTGTATGGTTGCTACAATGACGGAGGGTGACGTGTAGACATGCCCAGTGTGTCATTTGTAATAATTTGCAACAACTCTTGACTGCTACATACACAATTGGATTTGGCCATTTAAAAGAGCAAAATGCAGGAGGAAGAAAAAGAACATCACATTATAAGTATATGCATTGTTAGAAATTTTGGGGGGTTCATTTACCATTTCCTAGGAATGTATTCTTTACATTCCTAGGAAATTACCATTTCTTAGAAATATATTCACATAACTATTGTGAATTAAGCAGCACCCCATTTTAAAAAATGAAGTTATTTTTTATAGTGCTTGTCTGCTGGATGAGGGGATGAAAAGGAGGAGGAGCTGCCAGCAGAAAAGAGCCTGCACTGCAGCAAGTGGGGGGAGGGGGATTGGCTGGAAAGGATGAACCTGTACTTATCTCCTTACCAGAGCCCGTTGCTTATCTCTTTTATCTCTACTCTCCTGGTGGCACCTTTCAAGGGCTGTCATGGAAACCCAAGGTGCCACAATACCTGGGTGAGAATCATTGGACTAGATTTTGTCACAAATTATACTCAGGATGATGGACAGCTCCCCACCAAAAATCCCCAAATCTGAGAACTAACGAAATGACTGCACCATGGCTACGGATTTGATGCACTGAGCTAAACAATTTTTTGTAGGAAAGAAAAAAAATCTCAGAGTTACATCTGTGTTGACAGCTTGTGCATCCAGTTCCAGCCTGATGTAATTTAAAATGCTTGACTTATAGCACCCCTGAAAAACAGGTTTTACAATGTAAACACTACAGAACTACAGCACATCTAACTATAGAAGAACTACCAGGCACTGCTGTAATAATGGCAACAATAATGAAAGAAAGTCCTATTGTACAGCTGAGTGGCTGAACTAGAATTTGCAGTGTTCGGATGTAATTAGAAAACAGCTGTGAAAGAAAATCAATTGTTTCTAGTAGTCAATGGCTAATTTTCCACAATCAGAATAAAGAATGCAATATGACATCTTTGAAATGAGCAAGTAATTGTTTCTATTTTGTTTATTGTTTTAACATTTCTCCATTTATTTGTGCAAGCTGTCATTTATTTGCTTCACATCTACTTCTTCCACTCTCCTGGTGATTTTTAGACCACGCGCTGCTGTAGAAATGAGTTTAGTCTGCTTTTGTGTTCTTTAAGGTAGTGATTTGTGATTCATGAAGGAAGTGTTGGACAAGTGTTTATAAATTACCCTGTGTGCTTTCATAACTGAAGACTTGCTAAATGAAAAAAGTTGAATCCCATCAATAAAACTACACTCATTAATATTAATAAGTGTTTGATCCAGCAAAGAAATACAGTCCCCAAATTCATTGTCCTGATCTTCAAAGTGTCTTTGAGGTACATCTATATTCCAGTACATTCATTTTCCTTTTGTTGATATTAGCACGGAAAGGGTGGGGGGTGGAGAGAACCGTGCCTGTCACACTGTATGAGTAACAAAATTGGAGGAGGAACTTCTGCAGTCTAAATCTACAAATCAAATTACAATGAATTTAAATTCTGGACTGAGAAAATGAGTTTTAAGTTATTATTATTTGTATTAGAGTAACACTGTTAACACTGATTTAATCTTCTATAGAGGCAGGCATGGAAATACCAGAAATGATAACAATGCTGCATTGCTTTGAAGCATGTGAAATGTTACTTATATTGTGGTATTCTGTAAAATTGTTCCCACTCATATATTTATTTTACAGTGCACTGTAAATTTAATCTCTCATCTTGTGATTTGAATACTAGAGTTCGTACTAATGCATGAGAGTAGAAGTGGGTGAACAAAATACAGAAATTTCTTACAACAATAGCTATAGCCATTTTATTCTTTTTCCACCAAGAATTATTGTTTTTGTTTTCCAGGATGCTCTCTTAGATTAACACTGCTGTGCATGTGTTAGATTGAGATTTTATACTACCTCCTCAGGCATGGGTTTCCTTTCTGTTATATGTTTGTTCAATCCCTAGAAATATCAATATCAATAATCAATCATCAGGAACTTCTAAGAGCTATCATGATTCAAATAATAATGTATTAATTAAAGTGTTCAAGTGGCCATTTTAGCAACTCCTTGGGAATAATTGAAAAACAATATAAAGTCCATTATACTCTGTCTCTGATAATTAGATTCCTCAGTTGGGGCAATGATGATAGTTCCCCCAGGGTGGTAGCTATTAGAGTTAATACCTTATTACACTGTGTAGAGAGTTAACACCTCTTTATCTGTAGACTCCATTTGAATTATATTTGAATTATATTTTCAACTTGTACTTCAAAACAGTAAGACATGTATTGTGATTCTGAAGTGGACGCTGATCATCGGCCACATCTCAGAAGTCCAAGAGCTATGGCCCTAGCATAGTCCCATAACTTTTTAAAAATTAGGTCACTTTACTGTATCAGAGCTTATTTTTTTAAAATCTTACTTAAATTTAACAGTAACTATCAGAAGTTAAATACAGGACTGTCTGTATGACTGTATACAATTATGCTAAAAAGGACTTAGAAGCAAAAGCTCCAGCCTTTTTAACGGGGAGTGAAAGTAACTTCACAGTCGCCAAGTAGTCAGACAGGAAATTTCAGATTTAGACTTTAATTATTTTATTTTGGGGGCAGAAATGAGTTGGCACAAATATAAAATACATTATTCTGCTGTAATTTTTATTTAGAATTGATACCTTTCTTGGTCTTTAAATGGGAAAAGGGCTAAGTGCATCCTAGATTCCAAATAAAAACACAAATTGTTTTCACTATATTACTAGGGACATATATACTACCACATATATGTTTCTACCTAAAAGTTTCAAGAGGCTGTGCATTCTTGCCAGGGAAAGACAGAATATCACACCCATAAATATATTTATGACATTATCCATTTATTCTTCATGGTAAGAATGATTTAGGGAGAGCATCAACTTTGACAATAGATTTACTTTATAGAGAAAACCTCTAGAAGCCTGATACTCCTAAAATAGTTTATTGCATTGCCACTTCATTGACACTAAACTGACTCCTAACCTAAGCCAAAATACACCAGATGAATATAAGGTCCTACTGAGAAAAAATGGCTCTAAAAGAGAATCATTAATTTCTACATGACTGCTTTAGATTCATCTCATGTTGGAAGAGATCAAAATTGCGTCACACAAAGTTCAGTGGATTCGGATTAAAAAAAAAAAGGGTGATTCTCTTTCCTAACATAAATGTCTTTAAACAAAAATAAAATACCGACACCAAATTGGCATTCATGTTGAGACACCTCTAAGAGGTCAAGCAAAGGGGGGAGTGATTCAAAATAGTAATTATATATTTTCTTTGTTTATTATGGCCAGGTACAGATATAACACTTAGACTGGTCTAAGTGATTGGAAATCAATGTAAGCCTGTCACAGTACAGAAGTTTGGTGCATATAAACTGGTCTAAAAATGGTGGAACCAGGTCTGAGATAGACCTGGTTCGATTTGTGCTCAAATCAGTTCAATCTAGGCTACTTTGGTGAATCAAACTTTTGTTCCAGTTTCCCTATCGATTCAAGTTAGGTTGCTGTTCTCCAGCATCTCAGTCTCCTTTGTGGTCCCTCACTACCCCTCCCTTGAAGACAGGCACACTAGCATTCAGCCCATGCTTAGCTGCTTCAGCCAAGCATTGAGCAGGCCCTTCCCCTGAGCTCTCCCAGAGATAAGCCTGCACAGCCCAGCCCTGGGACTTGGGCACCCAAATC
This sequence comes from Alligator mississippiensis, assembly GCF_030867095.1. NCBI lineage: Eukaryota > Metazoa > Chordata > Crocodylia > Alligatoridae > Alligator > Alligator mississippiensis. The sequence continues at coordinate 122,100,084 of NC_081824.1, read as the reverse complement.
CCCAAGTCATGGATTCATAGATTCATAGATGTTAGGGTCGGAAGGGACCTCAATAGATCATCGAGTCAGACCCCCTGCATAGGCAAGAAAGAGTACTGGGTCTAGATGGCCCCAGCTAGATGCCTATATAACCTCCTCTTGAAGACCCCCAGGGTAGGGGAGAGCACCACCTCCCTTGGGAGCCCGTTCCAGACCTTGGCCACTCTAACTGTGGAGAAGTTCTTCCTAATGTCCAATCTAAATCTGCTCTCTGCTAGCTTGTGGCCATTATTTCTTGTAACCCCTGGGGGTGCCTTGGTGAATAAATACTCACCAATTCCCTTCTGTGCCCCCGTGATGAACGTATAGGCAGCCACAAGGTCGCCTCTTAACCTTCTCTTGCGGAGGCTGAAAAGGTCCAGGTTCTCTAGTCTCTCCTCGTAGGCCTTGGTCTGCAAGCCCTTAACCATATGAGTGGCCCTTCTTTGGACTCTCTCCAGGTTATCCGCATCCCTCTTGAAGTGCGGCACCCAGAATTGCACGCAGTACTCCAACTGCGGTCTGACCAGTGCCTGATAGAGGGGAAGTATCACCTCCTTGGATCTATTTGTCATGCATCTGCTGATGCACGATAAAGTGCCATTGGCTTTTCTGATGGCTTCGTCACACTGCCGACTCATGTTCATCTTGGAGTCCACTAGGACTCCAAGGTCCCTTTCCACTTCTGTGCCACCCAGCAGGTCATTCCCTAGGTTGTAGGTGTGCCAGACATTTTTCCTCCCTAGGTGCAGCACTTTGCATTTCTCCTTGTTGAACTGCATTCTGTTGTTTTCTGCCCACTTGTCCAACCTGTCCAGGTCTGCTTGCAGCTGTTCCCTGCCCTCCAGTGTGTCCACTTCTCCCCATAGCTTTGTGTCATCTGCAAACTTGGACAGAGTACATTTGACTCCCTCGTCCAAGTCACTGATGAAGACATTAAAGAGTATTGGTCCAAGGACTGAGCCCTGCGGGACCCCACTGCCCACACCCTTCCAGGTCGAAACCGACCCATCCACCACGACTCTCTGGTTGTGACCCTCTAGCCAATTCGCCACCCACCGGACTGTGTAGTCATCCAAGTCACAGCCTTTTAACTTGTTCACCAGTACAAGTCGTGGGCACCTGGCATGCTGCAAGGCTTTTTTGGCCCACAACTACAGGGTTGCTGAGTACTGGGGTGGAGGAGGTATGGTGGGGGAGGGAACACTGGCTCCCAGGGAGTCTGTTCCATTGATGCTGGTCCCTGCATGATCATAGGATGTGGGAGCCAAGATGGACCTTTAGCTAGACCTGAGTGCCCTTGACATCCTTTCAGGTGTGGCCGAGAGCAGGGAGCATGGTACAGAGGAGCAGGGAGAAAGCTTAGATGCCACAGAAATTGGGACCTGTAACCTGGCAGCTGAATCCAGGCTATCCACCTTGCAAGAGCCCTCCCAAACCTGATCTTCAGTCCTACCCACCATGGCTGAGCATGCCAGCCCTGGGACACTAGCACACACTGCTGCCCTGGGTTTTCCAGAACCACTCCCCCACCATCTCACTGCTCCCATTCCACATGTGCAGAGAACTCTAAGCCCCCCACTACCAGTGCAGCAGCTGCTTCTTCAGCATGACACACATAACCCACAGCCAGCCCTCCTCCCACTTTTGTTAATGATTCAGGCCCTGATTGAAGACACTGTGCAACCTGGGAAGGTACAGTTCACCCCACACTTCATGTGGCTGGAATGGAGACCCAGGACCCAGGGGAAATGAGGAGTCCCGGGGGGGGGGGGGGCGGGAAAGGAGGACAGAAGGGGGAAAATCACTAAAAGAGTTTACTGAGCTTTGACAGCAAAGTGTAAAAAACAGCTACAAACAGGGTGTTCGACACCCTACCCCAATTGGCACTGCCATGAGCCTGGGTGGCAGAGAGGACTCTGAGGTTAGGGACAGGAGAAAACACACAGCTATCTATGAGAACCACTAGACGTTCAGTACAGCAAGAACAAGAAAAATTCCCTCCTGCTAAACAACCCTACTCTCTCCCTCCCTCCCAGTCCAAGAAAGGCACAGATGTCATGGCAGGAGTCCTACATGGGAACTATTATCTTAGCCACTCTGGTCCTGCTGCCAGGGTGATTCCCAAGTTGCACACCTGGAGAGGCTTGCAACTAGCACTCCAGCACTCTTCCCTCTCTCCATGCCCCCTCCCTCCCCACCCCCCCACTGAGCTGATCCTTGGAGAAAGTCCATGGGTACCAAGTGACTCTGAGTCTCATGGTGCAGGCAGTCACTATACCAACCCCTCAAGGCAACCCCCTCCTACAATCATGGTCCCATCCCAGTCTTGGACCACTCAAAAGGAAAGCAACAGTCCTCCAACCCAACTCATAAAAGCAAAGCAACTCCCACCCCTACCCCTCCTGGAGTATTCAAAATAGAATAACAGTGCTGGAAAGCCAAGGGTGGTACATAGCAGGACTCTTATGCAGTCAGCGTCTGGGGAACCTCTTCCAAGGTCAGGTCATGGGTTTATCAGTCCATCAATAGAGGTGACTGTGAACTCATTTGGAGGTGTCAGCATATCATAGCAGAACTGCAGGTAACACTCAAGGCAGACTCTCACATTGAATGGCAATCTGGGCTTCCCTGGGACACTGTCAAAGAAGACGAACCCCCTCTATGTACTGCAGCAAGAGCACAGTGTATTGGCTGGCATTCCTCCAAGAATAATGATAAAGCTCATCCCTCTGGGCCTAGCTGACTCTCTCTGGGAAAATGTTGGGAGGAAAGTACTGGGACACAGCACAGAACTGAAATGCCTCTTCTATAAATGAAGTATGGGGGCTGGGGTGGTGTAAGAACTGTCAGTACCTGTGGTCAGCCCCTGCCCACTCCAGAGATGGTCCAAGTTCCCATGGGACCATACTGCAGGCCTTGGTCACTGCTTTCAAGTTCTGGGTGTAACAGCTGACTCCTGGAACCAGGAGCTGTGGGACTGGCATGAGGAGAGACTCAAGATATGGAGAAGGGACATGGTCAAGCTGGGGAATGCCTACACCTGGGCTGCTGCTGTGCAGGAATGGGGGGGGGGGGTGATCATAATCGTCACCCGCTGTTTAAAGGACGTAACCCAGCAAACCTGCCAAAGTCACAATACCTAGATAGTAGGCCTGTGCAAAGTGGCTAGTATTCACTTCAGATTCAGCTGATTCAGGGACAATGATTCAGTTCAGTGATTTGAACCACCATCCTAAATTGATTCGGCTGAATCTGATTCAGAGATTCGGCTGCTGCCAGGCCCATCCCCCACCCACTCTCCCAGCCCGGCAATGGCTACCCCACCTGACCCAACTCCTGGCACATTTTAAAAAAAGCTGTAGGGCATGGGGTGATCTCTGCTGCCCCCCACTGCCCCATGCTGCATGGGGGGCTCTGCCAGGAACCCCCGAACCCCCCCCATCCCAGCCTCCCCGCTCATAGCTGCCCTGCTGGCCCTAGCTCTGGTTCTTTAAGAAAAAAAACCTGAAAAAACCCTGAACTCACTACTCCTGCTGGGCAGGGGGTGATTCCTGATGCCCCCCACTGCCCCGTACCATGTGGGGGGCTCTGAATGAGCCCCCTGAAGCACCAAGGTGGCTGCAGGAGTGGTGAGTCCTGGGGTTTTTCTTGTTTTTTTTTTTCTGAAAAGGCTGAAGCTGGCCTGGGTGGGGCACCCATGGGGGGATGGCGGAGTGAGCGGGGGGTCAGGTGGTTCATGCAGTGTGGGGCAGTGGGGGGAAGCAGGGTTCACCCTCCCCTGCCTGGCAGCACCTGATGAGCACTGGGGCTTTTGTTTTAAATGCCAGGAGCTGGGGCAGGCAGGGCAGCCATAGGGGGGCTGGGGGAGCAGGTGGGGGTTGAGGGACCTGGGGAAGCAGGCAGGGGATGGGGACTGGCAGGGGTCCCCCCATGGTCCCCTCCTTCCTCCACCAGCCCCCCCTGCCCTGCTCCTAGTACTTACTAGCTTGGAGTCATCTGCAGCTCCTTGCTGCAGCCACCAGGGACTGTCTGGATCATCAAAGCTCTCTGAATCTTTTCCAAAGAGCTTTGAATCAATTTGGACCTTTTAATTGGTCCCCTGATTCAATTTGGATTTGTAGATTTGGCTACCAAATTGGGCCGAATCTCCTCCAAATTGAATCATCACCTGAAGCTTCGCATTGCCCTACTAGATAGGGAATATATGGATAGGGTCTTGGACCACTTTCATTTACCTATGAGACCCCTGACTGGCACCAGTGCTGTCTCCTGTGGAGAGCCCATAGCCCTTCTGGCTGGGAGTGGTGGGAGATGCTGCCATCTTAGGGAACTTCTGGAGGGGCTGGATGTGTTTAAATCAGCAGGTCTGGATGATCTTCATCCAAGGGTACTGAGGGAATTGTCAGAGATCATAGCAGGGCCCCTGGCATGGCTGTATGTGCACTCATGGTACTCTGGCCAGGTCCCAGAGGACTAGAAATGGGTGAATGTGGTCCCCATTTACAAGGGGAGAAAGGAGGACCCAGGAAACTATAGGCCAGTTAGTCTCACCTTAGTCCTTGGGAAGACCTTTGAGAAAATTATCAAGGAACACATCTGTGGGGACCCAGCATGGGAGGTAAAGCTCAGGGCCAACCAAGATGGGTTCATTATGGGTGGATCCTGCCTGACTAACCTTGTCTCCTTTAACAACCAGATCACAAAGTCCTTGGATGCGGGTGTTGAGGTGGATGTTGTCTACCTGGACTTCAAGAAGGCCTTTTACACTGTTTCTCACCCCATGCTCATAAAAAAACTAGGCGACTGTGGCACTGTTGTCTACACAGTCAGATGGGTGGCAAATTGGGTCAATGGTTGCACCCAGAGAGTGCTGGTGGATGGGTCATTTTCAACCTGGAGGGATGTGGTTAGTGAAGTTCCCAGGGCTTGGTCCTCAGGCCTGTACTATTCAACATTTTTATCCGCGACTTGAAGGTGGGCATGGAAAGCACGCTGTCCAAATTCGCTGATGACCCCAAGTTGCAGGGTGAGGTGGGCATGCTGGAGGGGAGGGACAGAATCCAGCTAGATCTAGAAAGGTTCCACAGGTGGGCAGATGAGAATAGAATAGAATTAAAAGCAGACAAGTGCAAGGTGCTGAATCTAGGGAGAAGGAACCTGCAACACGCCTATGGGCTGGGGAACGCCCTCCTCAACAACACAGTGGCTAAAAGGGATCTTGGAGTCATTGTTGACTCCAGGATGGACATGAGCCGCCAATGCAAGGAAGCAGTCAGTAAGGCTAACTGCATCTTGTCATGCATCTACAGATGCATTACAAGCAGGTCCAGGGAGGTGATCCTTCCTCTCTATGCAGCGCTGGTCAGACCGCAGTTGGAGTACTGCATCTAGTTCTGGGTGCTGCACTTCAAGAGGGATGTGGCTAACCCTGAAAGGGTCTAGAGGAGGGCCACTCGCATGGTCGGGGGCAGCAGGCCAGGCTCTATGAAGATAGACTAAAGGGACTGAACCTATTCAGTCTCTGCAAGTGAAGACTGACAGGGGATCTGGTAGCCGTCTATAAACTCACCAGCAGGGGGACCAGCAGAAAATAGGTGAGGCTCTGTTCCCCCAGGCACCACCTGGGATAACAAGAAATAACTGCCACAAATTGATTGAGAATAGGTTCAGGCTTGATATCAGGAGGCATTACTTTATGGTTAGAGCTGCCAGGCTCTGGAATAGGCTCCCAATGGAGGTGGTGCTCTCCCCTGCCTTGGGGGTCTTCAAGAGGAGGTTGGATAGATATCTGGCTGTGGTATTATGATCCCAGCACTTGTTCCTTCCCAGGGCAGGGGGTCAGACTTGATGATCTCTTCAGGTCCTTTCTGACCCTAGAAACTATGAATTCTATGAATCCAGCCCTCATTGCTTGGCATCCCAGGCCAGGGCTTCATGGATCTAAACAGCTTGCTACCATGTGGGGCTAGCACCCCCAACATCAGCAGGAGACTCTCCCTCTCCTCATCCCTGTACCACATATGCCCGATCTGTGTGCCATGCCTCCTTGGCACAGGCTTTGTAGAAGACCTCTCCCCTCATCTCTCAGATACTGTGGAGGACACATGCAGTGAAAATGAACCGCAGCATGTTCTCCTTGTCCACCTCAAGGTGCATGCTGAGAACCTGGCAGTGCACCTTGAGGCAGCCAAAGGCACGCTCTACCATCATGTGGCACCTACTCATGCAGTAATTGAAGTGCTCCTTCTAATTGTTCAGCTGCCCCCATAGGGCTTCATCATCCAGGGCAGGAGGGGGTAAGCTTGGTCCCTGATAATTAGGTACAGGGATGATTGCATCTCTAATAATGAAATAAGGGATCCCAGGAGCATAGTGCCTGATCTCCATCAATGTGGGGATGGGGAGCTGCAGAAGATGTGGGCATCCTGAGTGCTGCCTGACCATCCAGTGAAGATGTGGGCAAAGTGGCCCTGGTGACCAACAAGGTCCTGCAGGATGATGGAGAAGTAGCCCTTCCAACTAATAAATGCTTGGGGGGCCTGAGCTGGGTAGGGGATGGGGATGTGTGTGCCATCCAGAGCCCCCACACAGTTGGGGAAGCTCATACCACGGAAGGTGGTGATCAACTTCTGCAGGGTGATAAGGTATACTGTTGGGGAAGCAGTTGGCCAGGACATCCTGGATGACCAGGCATACATCTTGGATGGCCTCTCCAGCTCTGATCTTGCCCTCACCGAACTACTTAGTGACATAGCAGCAACTGCTGGGAGTTGCCAGCTCCATTACTCACTTCAGCCAGTGAATGCAGCCTGTGTAACCCCTCTACAAAGGGTGAATGTGTATTCTGTTTACTACTGATCTAACCTAGGCTGCTTACAGAAAACTGGATACATGAGATTGATTCCTCCTCAGGCTTTTTGGGCATCTGTACTTAGCCTAGAAGTAGTCTTTCAAGGTCAGGATTGTTAATAAGGAACAATGAACAGAACAGACTGTTCCAGAACCGTCCAGATTTCACATGCTGTTTGTATAGCAAAGGTCAGTCAACCAAGAACCTTTCATGAACACTGAGTGCACCCTTAAAAAACAAAAAAATAAGGCATGTGATTTTGCAGTGTATGTGATATTCTAAAGGGTAGGGTGCCACTTTCACTGCAGTGGACTGGCCCACTGGTATTTTTATGGAAGCAAAAGAAAACTTAAGGAAAGAACGGTGGTACCGGTATATGAACAGGTAGTGTAGTGACAAGAGCTGTACTTGTGCACAGGAACCAAGAGAGAAGTTGTTAGGAAAGCAGCTTGAGAGAAATTGCATTGCCCTCAGAACAGAGGTTGGGTTTGCATGGATGGGAAAAAAAGAGAGATTGTCCTGTGTCTTTGAGGAAGAAGTTAAAAGGAAAGCAGTGAAGGAGATGTGTCAGTCAGGTGTAAAGGGAGATGAAGAGAATCCAATCTGGGAAAAAGGAGGGGGATTTGGGAACAAATGGTAAAAACAGAAAGAGGATGAGAGAGAGAGAAGTGCTGGGTGGGAGAAATCTAGGATGGACTGAAACTGAACTCTTCCTGGGTCTCAAATTCATGGATCCCAAAAGTCACTCCAAACCCAGGGATGTGGGTACTTCTAAGGGATCCAACTCTATATGGATTTTGCTTTATATTTATTTTTTCCACAGCATAGATTTATTTTTATGTATTTATGTTGTTGAAGAAATGTATTATTGTTTGCTATGCAATTACTCCCTCGAGCAAAAACAAAGCAACTTTTTTTCCCCAAAATATTCTAGAAATATTCATATGCAATTAAACACAACAAAAATATCGAGGACAGAAAGAGAATACCAAACTTGTCACAGTTTGTCCTTTCCCAGCATTTGCCTCTCCTTCCTGTGGATTTTTCTGACCTCTGTGCCTTTTGCAGTTGGTGGTATTAAGATTCCAGGATGCACAGGAGGGCATTGTGATTCTCTTCAGGCACTGAATCGCTCTCCATTGATCTATGTGTCATTTCACAATGCACTCATGCACAGCAATGTTACACATCAGCAGCAGATCATGGAAACCTTAAAATATTCATATTTAATTGAAAAAAATGTAAATGGTATAAAGCCTTTATTAAGGGTCATGGGTTTCGCTGTACCCTGAAGTACAGCTTATTGCAGTCAGAGTGCTGACTAAAAAATGTCTTGTTCTTTCAGAGGCTCAACGTATCATTGATTCATATGCAGAATTAAAAAAAAAAAGCAAAAGAAAACATGGCATCTGACTATAAACACTGAAAAAATGGTGTAGACAGAAGAAGGGGGAAAAAGCAGACACTTGAGAAATTTTTCAAGCATGATTCTTTGTCTTCTTGAACTCTGATTTAAAGGTTGCCTAGCAACAGTGGCAGAAACAGCTGGGACACCCTTGATCTTGTTGTGTAAACTATTAAAAATAGGTGATGGAAAGTGGCACCATGGAAACAATGACAGTTCTGGAGCAGGTGTCTGTAATGCTTCTTTTCAGTTTAATGTCAGAGGTGTAAATTATAAAATGCCTTTCTCCTGCTAATCTGGAACTTTAGGAAGGAGGGAGCTTTATTTCTTCAAAATTAAATTAAATTGAAGATAACTGTATCCCATATGCTGGCATTGACTTCTGATTTAATGATTTATATAGTTTCTACCTGGCACTTTTAGAGTATCTTCATTTTAAGAGTCTTAGGTCATCTTACTTCTGTATATTATTGCAGCATTGCTATAAGCAAAGGTTCAAATCAATATTTTTGTTATTAACCTCAATTGTGTAATAATCAAAACCTTGATTGCAGTTGGATAGTCTAGTCTGACCCTCCCCAAATGATTATTATTAGGGTTGTAATTTGATGCTGTTTACCTTTTAAAAGGTAATAACCATATCCAGAGATTAATAAAATTTAAAGCTAAAGACTGGTGCTCATGCCAAATGAACTACTGGACCAAGGATAAAGGTTTTCTAATTTGCCTAGTAATTTTCTTGCCTCAAATTTTGAGGCATAAAGAACTGGAGGCACACTAAGGTGGTCTGATATTCAGAAATAACCAGCACCCACTGTTCTTCAGTATCTCAAACTGGATATGAAAATATTGAGATATCCAAAATCACTTATCTTGTTTGAAATTACTGGACAAAGAGTTTTATTATGCTAGGATATGATGATTACTTCATGAGAATAGGATGCTCATGTGATTCAAAAAGATCAAATGTTTGCCCAGCCATAATAACTCACTGGGCTAGCTTGGGTAAAGCCCATCAATTTCTATAGTTAATGGGTCACAATGAAACAATGGGGCTAGCATCTTACTTGGGAACTTTTGACTCCATAGCCTGAATTTCCAGGTGCTCATTTACAGCTGGGTTTACTGGGGGCAGCACATGGTGTGAGTTGGGTACAAGACTTATTCTCATACCACTGGAACCAAAACAAGATGTCATAATGCCTTTGACACTGATCCTTTGACACTGATCTCTTACATTATTGCTAGGCTGAAATTTATCTTTATTATTAACATTTTAGATAAAAGGAAACCACTACAAAATACAGTCTGGCAACAACTGACAGCAAGAAAGCAGAAAGAGCTGTGAAAGCACTTACTCAGAAATAACCATTGCAGCAAATCTTCTAGAGGACTTCACTGGCATTGAAAATCAATGACGCTTAGGGTCCCATGTTATTCAGGCACTTTTGAAGATTCTACTCTCCATCATTATAGGAATATATGCATTCTGATTGGCTAATGCTGTCAGATAGCTATGCTATGTACTGGGATTTGCACATCATAAAACTGAAAACTGAAATACAAAACAGATATTTGGAAAACGAGTTTAAGGAATTATGTAACTGATAAACACATTAGTAGCTATGAATCAAGAACTGACCATCATGCATTCTCTTTGGCTGATTCAAACCATGTCAGGACTATAATACATCTGAATTATTTCACTTGACTCTTCAGTATTGCAAATTAAGTTGAAATGTACAGTCTCTTTTGAATGTGTATTACTATTACAGTCAGAAGGATACTGCTAAGGCAATAGCCCAGATCAATCTTTCTTCATGCCAGTCTTGGAAGACAGAACCTGTAAGACAGAGCTGGACCGTGTATTCATTTTAATATACAATCCAACAATGTTTCAAGTCATGCACTGTGACAGAAGTGGAAATTACATGTAATAATGTTATTAATATTGTAGGAGCTATTATGTAAGAACTAGCAAAGTGCCCATCAGCAACGATGGGCAGATGGCAGGGACGCACACACACCCACATCAACCCAGCCAGGCTCACGCCGTGCCCACCCACCCAGACACATACATGTACCCACCCACCCAGCCACACACACACACCCATGCCACACACCCCTACACACACCCAGCTACACACATGCCACACCCACCCACCCAGCCACACCCATGCAGTCACACACACCCAGCCACATGCCACACACACCCACCCACCCAGCCACACACCACACACACACACAGTTGGCCCAGAGCATTATGGACAGACACACAACCAGAAGTAACACAGCTTTTGTTATATTAGAATTCAAGAAATTTGATACGTAAGTAGTTATCGAGAGAGAAAAAATCCAGTGTTGCAAAATAAGGAAGGAAATATCTTATGTCATACTTTGCCAAAAGTATACACATAAGAAAAATATATTTGACCACAATTGTCCTTCCCTATATAGAAATAGACAGTGCTCTGTATAATGTTTAAATGAAACTAAATTGCAAAGCATGAAATGTGTTTTTTTCAGTATTTCAGGCATTAATTATTCAGTGTCTGCCTAGCAACAACCAGTTCACAAAGGAGACCACTTAAACAGAAATTTCTGTCTGGGTAATTAGGTTTCTTTAAACAGTGCTAGATGAGGTGGTAACTATCAATGGGGCCTCATCTCTTGAACCTTGGGTTCTTCATTTGGAGCCAGGTTGTAAATGCTTTCTCATAATGAATACTGCCTTTTTTCAGCAGTGGTCCTATTGAAATCAGTGAGACAATTAGTCAAGGATTGAGATGCTATACCTGGAGCAATACTCTAATATCTTTTAAAAATAGTTCAAGAACTCCATGTAGCATGGAAAAAACATGATAAACACATCTGCAGTTTTGTTCTGAAGATTTGGGGGGCAAAATGAAACAGTTGCAGCTGCTGGTATGAACAAGGGCTGATATTTATGTTCACACTTTCTCAGCATTAAAACTGTCTCTCTTAGGGGAAAGAAAGTTACGACAGTCTCAGAGCATGTATGCTCCAGAACATGAAGGACATACTGGAATCTACAGTGTTTTTCTCCTTACGCTCAAATGCAATCTTGCCACATTAAGAGTCTCTTTATAAAAAAAAATGCAGTTTACTTCGTTAGCAACAGAGATAACTGTGAAACAACATTGCAGTCAAATGAACTCTATCTCACAGAAACATTATCCATTGGAAGAAAAATGTGGAATAATACTAGCAGTCTAAGTGTCAGAAAGCACTGAGTACAAAATAAGAACCAAGTCATTTTGACCTTTAATCTTCTTTTGGCCTTATACTGGTACTTTAGGTTTCTAGTATACATTTTTGGACTGGCTTGCATATGCCAAATCTGACGAGCTTGACTTCCTGCATGCTTGAGAGTGGTCACTGGGGATCACCTTCAATGGCATATCTCTGGAACTGATCTGTGTGAGTCACAGCAGATAAATGGTACATGTATGAGGTAGACATGCCTTAAATAAGGGCATATAGCTCTGGATCTGTCATTAAGCTAATGAGGCTTCACTGGCACAGCTAATCTCCACTGATATAACAAAGTAACTGTAAAATTAAAGTTTATCAGTGCAAGAGAGGAAAACTTCTTAGGGTCTGACTTCAGACTGTGAACTCCTCCAGAGACTGAGGACTGCCACAAAACTCAGTGCCTTGCACCTTCAGTGCCTAGCTCATTTCTTTGTCCTTGCATAAGTACACAGCGCGCAGCAAATACATCTTTCCCAGAACAAGATGCTCCACTTCACACTTGCTTCTCACTATAGGAGAAGATAAGAAAATGACAACTGGATGACAGAAGCTAGTTAAGTCATAAATGGCATGTCCACACCACAACAGGAGAGTACTCAGCCAAACTGCTGAGAAAACAAGCCCCACTCAAGTACTTTATCTGTGAGAATCAACCCAAGAGGCAGCAGGGATGCCCAGAGGGGGAACTGTCACTCCCTGAATACTAGGGTCTTATATTAGGGTCATATAGAGTAGGAGCAGTTTAACAGGGCTTATTTCCTTGGCACCATAATTGAACAGTCTGCCACTATACCTATAATACACTATGTGAAGATGCTCTCATTCTGTGGCGATACTTACTTTATAAAAAGCAATATGAAACAAATGCAAGGAGGAAAGGAGAATATATGTAGCTCCTGTACTGAATGGCAAGTGTGCAGAAAGAACTTCTGATTTGTTTAAATAAAAAGGTTCTCCTAGAGACCTTCCTGACAACTAATTAGATGATGATCAGGTCCTTGGCTTGGCGAATTTCTTTCCAACTTCTAAGCAGACAGGGGCTGCTCACCCCACAGATAGAACTAGTGAGGCTCACGGTCCCCCTGGATTGTACAACTCATGGACACCCCACCAACTCTTTATTGAATCTTGTGCTCACACGCCACCCCTGCTGCAGTGCAGGCCCCTGTTGGCACATTCCCACCACTATAACAACCTTACATAGTCTCTGCCATCCCCATCATTGCACCACACACTGGATAGCCCCAACTTCACCCTGAGAGCCCCACACCATACCATGCTGCACTTCACCAACTCCTGAGACAGACACACCCCATGGAAGCCAGAGAAGGGAGTGGGAGCTCAGAGACTCCAGCTGCTATTGCAGCCAGAGTGATAGAGGGACTCATGGCTGGGTGGGAGCCCTGGGGCTGCAACTTAATCCTTGGTGGGCCACATGTGACTCATGACCTAGTGCAGTATCACCCAGCTCCATGATCAGGAACCCCGATACTGCAACGGAAGATAAAAAAAAGGTAGGAAGGAAATAAGCTGTAAACATCCTACTGTAGCCCCTGCCACAAGCCTCTTTTACCTAGTAACTCATGTGCCCTATCATCAGTCAGCCTCACATCCCACTTGCATTTTTGGGGATAGTAGGAGGCATAGAAAAGGTGCTATGATTCCTCCATGCTAGCTGTATCTTCATCAGCCACTTCAGAGATTATTTCAGATCTATTTGCACCAGGCAGGTGGCCAGAAGTCAAGGATATGGTCCCTTGTCTTTTCCTGCATATCTATTTGTCTCCACTACCATGAAGCAGGTTTCCTTTTTGCATTTAAGGATCTGTCCTTCCCCTATCCCTCCCTCCCTCTCTTTTAGCTTCTGTTTCTTCATTTGCTTTATTCAGCATTTTCAGAACCTGTTTTTGTGGCTGTTTTCTGTGCATGCTTGCAAATAAACATATGGAGCAGCCCAAGAAGCCCATGCTCTTGCTGATTTCACTGCCTGCTGGGCAATATAATGAATCACTGAATAAACTCTTTGCCTGCAAAATTTCAGCTTTATGCTAAAAGAAAAAGTCTAAAAAATAATAATATAAGATTGGAAACTGGACTAGACATATTCCCCAGATCCTGTAGGAAATGCATATACAAATATTTCAGGTAATAAATCATCATAATCCTTTACTATTGCTATTTTGGACAGATGTCTTCCCACCAGGACAGTGCTTTGCAATCTAGAAATTAATCAAATGTGCAAGATAATTAAAAACATTCTTTCTCAAGTGCTTTTTTTGGTGGTGATTCTTTCAGAGATTTACAGAGATGCTGCCAGTGTTTTTAGAGTTAGATTTTCCCCTTCCAAGACAAGCATAAACCAGCCTTATGTTTATTTTAAACCAGTCTGTAGAAACACAGTTCTACCTTAGCAAAGATGTGACTTTTTTAACACAATTCATATAGGCTTATTTTTGGCTAGTTCTAGTGCATAGTGAAGAGGAAAAGATGAAAAGAAAAAATAAGTCGATGGAGAAAGAAAATACAAAAATACAAATCAAATCTGACATTAAGGAAATATCATGGACAATTCAATAGCTACCTATAATGGTAAATTTTAGGTGGATTACTGGAGCTATTGCCAATTGCCAAAGATTTGACAATACGTTTCCATTTGGAGTCTCCCTGTCAAGGTGTAGAGACTAACATTAGGGTGGCAAACTTGCCATTGAGACAGGAATGTCATCCCACACAGCCATGGGTTACCTGTAGGACAGCGAACAAGCTTTTTGTGGCCTATTCTTTAGAGGAGGAGAAATTCAGTTCCTCCCAAAGGAAGGTCTAGGGAGATGGTCTAGGGAAGGTCTCCTTCCAGCATCCTCTTCCATCCTTCCAATGAAACAGGCAGTTAGACCCATTTATAATATGTAGAATCATAGAATGCTAGACAATGAGGGTTAGAAAGGACCTCAGAAGGTCATCTAGGCCAACTCCTTGCTCAAAGCAGGACCATCCCCTACTAAATCATCCCATATGCTACCACATGTTACATCATCCACGTACTGCCACCATTCCAATTATCTGTGGGAGAAAAATTCTTCCTTGATATTTCTGATTAAAAAGACTGCCTTTTTAGTCCCCTGTAATAAAACATATGCAATCTTCCAGATTAACCTTCCAGCAATGTAAAATAAGGGTGCTAAGAAACCTATCAGCAATTTGCACTTTTTGGTCACATTGCATAATTGTAGCCAGATACTATTTATTGAATGGTTTGTTTGTTTGTCTTTTAAAGAAAACTTCACTCTTCCTAAGCCTCACTGTCCCTTTTGGTATTGAAGCCATATATTGCTGAATTTATGTGACACCACATTAATTTCCATAGCAAGGGATTATGATAATGCAAACATGGGATTAGGTCTTCACTGAAGGATCAAAGGGAAAAAGGGAAGCTGGAATATGAGGAATAAACCTTCTCTCCAAGCAAATACATATCTAAAGTAATAGCCAAGGGAAAATAGAAAATGAATGGCCAACTGAGTGTCTATAACTTAAGCTGAACTCATAATCCGTAAGGATATTGGATGTTACCTGGTATATTTCTTGCCAGTGGACAAATTTTGAGTTGCTTGTTTTCTTTTGCTTTCCACTGCAGTAGTGCTATACAAATAGAAACCAAAACAAAATCTAAAACAATATCCTGAGGCGATCTGCATACAATTAGCATCCTGTATTCATGTGCACCAGAAAGCAGATATGCTTCCCATTCACATTGCTAACTTACTGCTGTACATTTATGGTTGATTTTTCCATTGATACTAGAGCAGTGTATAATTAGTGGTGAATAATTTATCCAATGAATTCAGACTCATTTTCTGTTTGTGTAATGGCCACAAATAGACAGCAATTTTAAGAATTTATCCTTTATTTAAATTTACTTTAAAAAAAAGTCAAAGTTATCTTTCCTGAACTCTGAAGTGTTGTGGAGTACTTTGCAGCAATTACTCAGTAACTGATTTCAGAAACTGAAGGTGTGTTTGATAGCTGTGATTTTTCACATAATTGCTACTGCTATTCAGCATTAAATTAGATGAGCAGCACTATTTTAGGGTAAGATTCTCATCTGGTGTAAATTGATATACACTCCACTGTGTACATAGTAGCACCTTGTATAAGAAGAGTAAACCTGAAAAGATGTATCTAGCCCATTATTTCTGGTTGCTTCTTAAATAAAACTTTGTGTATCTCAGCAAGGAATGGTTTAGAATTTGTCAATATTCCCTAATCCTGTTTATTTGTTAGTTTTCAATAGAATTACTCTAATTTATAACAATAGACGATCTGACTCATAAACCAGATTTATTGAAGCCAATGGGCCCTGATTCTTTTGAGAGACCAGTAACAGGTAGGTCAAATTACTGATTTTTTTTCCTTTGCTTTCCTTTAATGGATCATGCTAAGTCTTCTCTGATTAACTGGCTAAGCACAGTTTTAAAATGTATTTTCTTTTATTTCATTTGCACAAAGTACCTTTGTAGCTCTATGCGTAGGCGTGCATGTATGCATGCATGTGTGTATGTGCATGTACATGTGTGTGTGCGAGAGAGAGACAGACAGAGACAGAGAGAGACAGAGAGAGGATGCTTCACCAGCACGCAGGGTGACAAGAGGAAGGGAAGCACAGGTAAGTATCAACGTCTGAGGAGCTGGGGCCACAACTGTCCTGGGAGTGGGAAGAAGGCACGAGCACCCTCAGGAGGCCTCAGGTGCCTCTACACTAAAGTTTGTAGTATGGGGTATAAGCAGGAGGAACTATGCCTCCTGTTTGCAAGTAAGAACCCAGACTTAGTAGGGCTCACAGAAACCTGGTGGGACCCTACCTATGACTGGGCGGTGGGCATTCAGGGGCACACCCTATATAGAAGAGAAAGAACAGAGAGGAAAGGTGGGGGGCGGGGGGCTGCGTTGTATGTCAAAAAGCACCTCACATCATCAAGGATTAGCTTCGGGTTAAAGGAGGGTTGGGCAGAGACACTATGGGTCAAACTACAAGGGGGGCATGGCAAAAAGGACCTTACAGTGGGTGTCTACTACAGACCACCCAACCAGGGGGAAAAGCTAGACCAGGACTTCTCCAGTCAGCTTATGGAGGTGGTTAGGTCAAGGGATGTTATTGTCATGGGTGACCTAAACTACCCAGACATTTGCCGGGAGGAGCAGACAGCCAGGTCAGACTGCTTGCATAGGTTCCTGGCTGTATTACAGACCTTCGCCTTATCCAGGAAGTGCACAGCCCCACTAGGGGTAACACCTTGCTGGATCTAGTCCTGGCCATGGGGGATGACCTGGTGAGGGGACTGCAGGTCCTTGACCACCTGGGCAACAGTGATCATCACCTTCTGGATTTCACTATCCAACGCAGGGCATCTAGGGCTCACACCAAGGCTAAAGCCCATGAATTCAGAAGGGCCAACTTCAATGAGCTTAGAAGACTAGTGGGGGAGGCACTAAGGACCCAGAAGGTAGAGGAGATGGGAGCCCACAAGGGATGGTCGTACCTTAAGGGGGCGATCCTCCGGGCCCAAAGGATAACAGTCCCTGAGAAAAGCAAAGGGGGTGAGTGCTCAGAAACCCCCTTGGCTCAGGAAGGGCATTCAGCAATGCCTGAGGACTAAAAGGGAGGCGTACAACCAGTGGAAGGGAGGAACTATCACCAAGGAGGAGTACTCCTCCTCGGCCCAGGAGTGTAGGAGGGCTATTAGGAAGGCCAAGGCAGAGATAGAACTCAGGCTAGCGTCCAGGATTAAGGGCAACAAAAAGTCCTCTTTTAAGTACATTGGGAGCAAGAAGAGGGCACCAGGCAATGTAGGGCCCCTGCAAGACACAAACGGTAATCTTGTGGCTATGCTAGACAAGAAAGCTGATATTTTTAAAAGTTTCTTTGCCTCTGTTTTCCTGAACAGGGACTGGGATATCCCACCTACCAGGGGTAGGGACAATCTTGGGGATAGATCTGCAGGCCTTCAGTCAGTGCAGATGTAGTTAGGGATCTTCAGGAAGGGCTAGACATTTTTAAATCTGCAGGTCCAGATGCCCTCCACCCCAGCGTTTTGAGGGAGCTGGCAGGGGTCATCATGGAACCTTTGGCCTGGCTGTATGAGCATTCATGGTCATCTGGCCAGGTACCGGGGGATTGGAAACTGGCTAATGTGGTCCCTATTTTTAAGAGGGGAGGAAGGAGGACCCAAGTAATTATAGGCCTGTAAGCCTCACCTCGGTGCTCAGGATGCTCTTGGAGAGGATCATCAAGAAGCATGTAAGTGGGGGGCCTGCAGGGGAGATCATGCTCAGGGGCAATCAGCATGGGTTCATCAAAGGCAGGTCCTGTCTGACCAACCTGATTGCCTTTTATGACCAAGTAA
The DNA here is from genome assembly GCF_030867095.1 of Alligator mississippiensis. Lineage (NCBI taxonomy): Eukaryota > Metazoa > Chordata > Crocodylia > Alligatoridae > Alligator > Alligator mississippiensis. The sequence goes on along the minus strand of NC_081824.1, from coordinate 122,082,131 downwards.
CTAAATCCTTGGATGATGGTGTCACTGTGGACATAGTCTTTCTAGACTTTAAGAAGGCCTTTGACACTGTCTCTCACCCCATCCTCATCAATAAATTAAGTGACTGCAGCATCGATGCCTGCACAGTTGGATGGGTAAAAAATTGGCTGATGGGGTGCACCCAGAGAGTAGTGGTGGACGGGTTGTACTCAACCTGGTGAGATGTGAGCAGTGGGGTACCCCAGGGCTCGGTCCTTGGACCCGCACTATTTAACATCTTCATCAGCGACTTGGACGAGGGGATGGAAAGCACGCTAAGTTTGCTGATGACACTAAGATGTGGGGCAAGGCGGACACACTTGAAGGGAGAGAGAGGCTGCAACTAGATTTAGACAGACTACAAAAGTGGGCAGACGAGAATAGGATGGGATTCAATGCAGACAAATGCAGGGTGCTGCACCTTGGGAGAAGGAATCCACAGCATACATACAGGTTGGGGAGTTCCCCTCTTGAAAGCACACAGGCAGAAAGGGATCTCGGAGTCATTACTCACTCCAAGATGAACATGAGCCACCAATGCCAGATAGCAGCCAGCAAGGCCAGCCATACCTTGTTATGAATCCAAAGGTGCATCTCAAGCCAGTCCAGAGAGGTGATACTCCCCCTCTATGTGACTTCGGTCAGACCGCAGTTGGAGTACTGCATCCAGTACTGGGCACCACACTTGAAAAGGGATGTGGCCAGCCTGGAGAGGGTTCAGAGGAGGGCCACCTGCTTGGTGAAAGGGCAGCAGGACAGACCCTATGAGGAGAGACTGAAGGACCTGAACCTGTTCAGCCTCAGCAAGAGGAGGCTGAGGGGGGACCTGGTGGCTGCCTACAAGCTCATTGGGGGGGATCAACAGCAAATAGGCAGAGCTCTTTTCTCCCCAGCACCACCTTGGGTGACGAGGAACAATGGTCATTAGCTGATGGAGAATAGGTTAGGTTGGAGATCAGAAGGCAATATTTTACAGTTAGGATAGCCAAAATCTGGAACCAACTTCCCAGGGAGGTGGTCCTCACCCCTACCTTGGGCAAATTCAAGAGGAGGTTGGACGATTACCTGTCTGGGGTCTTGTGAACCCAGCATTCATTCCTGCCTGTGGCAGGGGGTCAGGCTAGATGATCTGTTCAGGTCCCTCCTTACCCTAGCTACTATGAAACTATATGTGCATACGTACACATAAATGGTCATTGTTTTTTTTATGACATGAAATGTCTTTATTGCCAAAGCCCTAGCAAGAGCTTTGGTGAACTTGGTCATAATACAATATAAAGCTGTGTTCCAGCTGAAAGAAAATATACCATACATGGTCTGAGTGAGTTTAAATTGGTTTTTCCATGATCTACTTTCTATGTGTAAAATATACTTTTCAGGAGTACTAATACAAAGATACTGTGTCTCATAAATCGATGGAAAGCAAACTTAAACTTAATCCATTTTAGCCCAGCTAGCATCTCTTAACACTTGTGGAAATGTTATGCAATATTTACCTACCTGTAATTGTTACCCTAAATACTCAGAATTCACTCCAAAATATTATAATATCTTTCCTGGATATTTCTGTATTGGGACGCATAGACTGGATTATCAGATAAAGCTAGACAGATTTAACGTCAGATCTAAACCCCAAGAATGAGCTTTAGTTCAAGTGCTCCTGCTGCTGTTTTGAAGCGCAGGGACACTGATATATGAGACACTGTGGTGCTTTAATTACAGTGGCTCTCAAGACCTCTCTAATTTAAGTACTGCCACACCCCTACCCCCAGAGAACATGTAAAAGTGCCCTATGTTAAGGAGTTTAAATAAAACTAACTGGGACTAAAGTCCCCATGGCTAAGTATGGACAGTCAAAAAGCCCGAGGAAGAATCTGTCTAATCTAGGCAGCTTCCTCTAAGCTGCTCAGGTTGAACCAATAACTAACTGAACTGCCTTTCAGTTTGCAATTGGGAAAGGCAGAGAAAGGCCTTCATTGACCCAGGCCAGTAGGCAAGGGCACTAGAGCACATCTCCCAACCTGCTGGCCATTGCCAGCCCAGCCAAGTGTCCCCTGTTGGCTCCCCAGTATATGCTCTCTACCCCCTGCTGTCACCCCACAGGGGGTTAAGAAGCCTCTGTCCTGAGGCTGGCTCACCTTGGGGGGAGCCTCCCCCATCAGGAGGTTTCCCCCAGCCTGGGTTCCCCAGCCCCTTCCCAGCTGCTGATTGCTTCAGCTACAGCCACAGGAGGGAGGGAGAAGGCATTCTCTGGGCCAGGTGCCTGCCCATGCAGCTCAGAATGGAGGCTACAGGGAGCCCTCACCTTGGGGTGCTTCCCCTCACCCCAGCCCAAGGTCCCCCAGCCTGGGGCAGCCCCACGGAGCTGAGCTGAGGAAAATTCTTCCCCTCCTGAACCCCAGGACTGCTTGCGTGAGCTGCTTCAAATCTCAGGGATAGCCTGGGGAAGCCCCAGGGCTGGAGGGAAATTTTTCCACTGCCCTGCAAAATGTTTTGCCTCAGACTCCCAGCATCTTAGGCAAAACTGGCAGAGGAGCAGGAGAATTCCCCTCAGCTCCCTGCGGCTGTCCTGGGCTGGGGGACCCTGGGCTGGGGTGGGAGAAGCCTCCCAAGGCAGGGGATCCATGGTACCCCAATGCTGGGCTGCATGGGAAGACACCCAGCTGGGTGGACTTGCTTTCCCTCCCCCCTGTGGCCCTGTGAAGCAATCAGCAGCTGAGAAGGGAAAGGTGGGAGGCCTGCTGAGGGTTAAAAATTCCCCACCTTAGGGACTTTTCCTCCCCCACTGGCCAAGTGACATAAGAATTAATATACAAGATATCTGTGTAGACCCTGGCTAGGGGTTCCTGGGGGGTCTGTTCCCCTTCCCCACTCCATCCCTATGGGATGATCGACACAGGCAGGTAGCAAGCTAAGGAGCAGAAGGGTGAGACAGTCCTTGCCCCACTGGAGCAGGCAGCATAGCCCAGGGCTGCAAAGCATCCTGGGATTCTGGAGGACTGTGAGTTAAGTTGAACCAGGAGGGGATCTGGGACAGAACTTCCATAAAATGTTTTGACCTAAATCAGTTAGTCTGATACTATATCCAGCCAGGTTTATCTTCAACTGATTTTGGCCATTTTGAAAATGATTTATGTGCACTGAATGTCTGTTCTGTTACAGGTTTAAACTAGTTTCTGATCACTTAAACCAGTTTCTGTGTGACTTCAGTCCATAGCCCATTTTTCAGGGTTCAGCTCCAGCATTAACCAAGAAAAATGCAGCACCTTTACAGTGACAAAGAAAATAACTTTTGCCAACTGCACTCATGGACCATCGACTAAGCTATGTGTAAATATGTTATAATCAGTGCACCAAGAAAATACTGGCCAAGTGACATAAGAATGAATATACAAGATATATTTGTGTATGAGGCTTGGATACCCTCTCGGAGTAGGGAAACAGTTAAGCGATTTTTTTCATTGGAATTAATTAAGATCACTGTATCTTCTAGAGTCAGGAGTATTTAAGAATAAAAACAAACAAACCCAAAAGAGAAAGAGAGTAAGTTTTCTTGCCAGGCATATTTATCCAAGCTCACAGTTCTAAAATGAATCCACAAGGACAGGGACACAGAAGATTAAGGAGCTAAAGACAGACTTCATTCCTTACTGTACTTTGTTTTTACTCTGAAACTGTTTGAAGGACAAAGCATCCTGCCAAGCACAAGCATCATACATAAAACAAATGTCTCCCTCATTTGTATCATATGTGTGTAGTGGCACATATATACAATCACAAACCAGAAGCTAGCCTTTCACAGAAGCTGCTGACGTATTTATCGTATGTGATTGAGACATCAGAAACAAAAAAAACCACAACCCCACCCCTTATTCACTACATGATCATCAATGTTTGTACTGAGGCTTTATTTGCAATAGAAAGATGTGGTAATTAGATCAGGCATAATCCTCTCAGGTAATTATGACTCAAAATACACTCCTTATCCAGTTCCAGAAAGTTCAGATGTGTTCACTGTTCTTATGGACCTGACCCACAGCTGATGTAAATTAGCAAAGCTCCATTCCCTAGGAGCTATTCACTGAAGGAACTTATAGATTCATAGATTAATAGATGTTAGGGTCAGAAGGGAACTCAACAGATCATTGTGTTTGACCTCCTGCCTAGGCGGGAAAGAGAGCTGGTGGGAAAGAGCTGGAGTCAGATGACCCCAACCAGATGCCTATCCAGTCTTTTCATAAAGACCCCCAAGGTAGGGGAGAGCACCATCTGTCTTGGAAGCCCATTCCAAATTTTGGCCACTCTTCCCATAAAGAAGTTTTTCCTGATATCTAGCCTAAATCTACTCTCTGTCAGTTTGTGACCATTGTTCCTTGATAGCCCAAGAGGCGCCCTGATGAACAGATCATCTCTGATCTCTTGCTGCATCGCCCTAATGAATTTGTCGGTGGCCACAAGATCACTTCTCAGCCTTCTCCTGTGGAGGCTGAAGAGGTCCAGGTCCCTCAGTCTCTCCTCATCAGGTTTGTCCTTTAAGTCCCTAACCATATAAGTGGCCCTCCTCTGGACCCTCTTGAGTTTATCAACATCTTTCTTGAAGTACGGCACCCAAAACTGGATGCAGTACTCCAACTGCAGTCTAACCAATGCTGCATAGAGGGGAAGTATCACCTCCTTGGTGCTATTTGTCATGCATTTGCTGATGCATGATAAAGTGCAGTCAGCTTTGCTGATGATGTTGTCACACTGATGACTCATGTTAATCTTGGTGTCCACTATAACTCCAAAATCTCTTTCTGCTTCTGTGCTGCTCAGATGGTCACTTCCCAGCCAGTAGATGTGCTGCACAGGTGCAGCACTCTGCACTTGTCCTTGTTGTACTGTATCCTATTGTGTACTGCCCCCTTTTCTAACCTGTCCAGGTCTGCCTGCAATCGTTCCCTACCCTCCGGAGTGTGCGCTTCACCCCACAATTTAGTATCATCCGCAAACTTGGACAGAGTACACTTCACACCCACATCCAAGTCACTGATGAAGATATTGAAAAGTACAGGTCCAAGAACCTGTGGGATCCCACTACCCACATCCTTCCAGGTCGATACTGACCTGTCTACTACCACTCTCTGGGTGTGATTGCTAAGCCAATTTGCCACCCACCAGAACGTGTAAAGATCTATGTCACAGCCTCTTCATTTATTTATGAGAGTAGGATGAGATACCATATTGAAGGCCTTGCTAAAGTCCAAGAAAATGACATCCACCCTTACTCCTGCATCTAAGCATTTTGTGACCCTGTCATAAACTGAAACTAGGTTCATCAGGCATGATCTACCTGCTACAAATCCATGCTAGATTCCCTGCTGAATAATTTTTTCCCACTGGACACCCACAAATATGATCCTTCATAATCTTTTCAAAGACCTTTCCAAGGATGGAGGTGAGATTGACTGGCCTATAATTACTCGGATCCTCCTTTCTCCCCTTCTTGAAAATAGGGACCACATTGGCCCTTTTCCAGTCCTCCTTTTAATCTTACCCATTAGAAAATCCTTCTCCAGGATTTTATATCTTCAAGTTATAGTACCTATGTGAAGTCTTCAAATGGAATCACAGTACTTATCAAAGCACTAGAGCGAGGCAGTTATTGTAACGAACTTACTGTGAATATTAATATTAATTATATTAAATTAATTACATCATTTGGACTGCGTTCTCACTTCTTTTGGTTACTTTTGTCTAGTTAGTATAATGCAAATTCACTGGTCCACTTTAAGTAAGCCATGGTAAGTTAATAAGTTAAGTAAGTTAATGTATATTAACACACTCTAGTTAATGCACATGAAATCTAGTACATTCAGGTGTCTATCTATACATGTGCTCTGGGGTAGAAGGAAGGAGGGGTGCTTTAGTTAGAGTGGCTCTCAGAGAAGACAGATCAGCATGAGCCATCTAAGAAAAAATATCTGCGTTGCTTCAACCTGCTATGTAGGGCATGGTGTCTGACTGGGATCTGTCTGGTGTATCTCTGGCAATTGCCGCACTCAAGCTGCCTCCTGCGTCTCATGTACCAGTGTCCCTGTACTTAAAAAAAGGTGGCAGGGTGCTTGAAATAAAGCTCATTGAATGAGATTTAGTTCAAGTGCCTCTGTTAACATTTTTAAGCGCGGGAATGCTGTTACAGGAAATGCAGTGGCACTTTAATTAGAGTGGCTCTTGGAATTGTTCTAATTAAAGCACTGCCCCCCACCACTGCCAGAGCATGTGTAAAAGTGCCCATGGTTTTTTTAGTAATGCTTTAATGTATATTAAAATGGGCTAATGTGCATTAAAGAGCACACACAGCTGCACCCACAGAATTTCAAATTCACTATTACATATATTTGTCTGAAAAATCCAATAAGGCACTATGCCCTACATAGCAGGTTGAAGCAACTCAGCTCTTTTTTCCTAGATGGCTTGTGCTGATCTGTCTGCTTACAAACAAGCTACAGTCTAAGAACTATTTGAAATAATTTTGAGTAAATAAAATTGAAAAAATCTTGACCGTAAAAGGACAAATGCTCTAAATTATTTGCTGCAAACAATCTACTATTCATTGAGCTCTAAAACACTGTAGTGGTAGATCCAGAAAGATTTCCTAGTCATTTCAGGACATTTTTCTGCCATCATGTTATCTGTTGTGTGGCTAAAGGTGTGTTGAGTGCCTGCAGCTATTTTAACTGGGAGCAACCAAAAAAAAAATATTTTACTGAGGGCATCATGTGCATTGCCAATGAAGAGGTAAAAATAAGCCTTGTAGGGACAGGCTTTAGAAAACCCATGGAAAAAAAGAGTGAATGGTTGTGAATTATGCAGTAGCAGGAACATTCCAAGGAAGGAATGATTTTCTAGCAATTTATAAAATTGATAAGACTGAAAAAGGAAGCAATGGCTCCAGTTTTGAATGATGAATAGAAATGATAAAAGCTAGAGAAAACTAGAGAACTTACTGACCTAAGGAAATTTTAAGATTAGGGTAATTTGCAGTAGTGCAGTTAGAGAGAAGTTATACTGGTGCAAACTTTTAATTTCAGCACACTGCAAAATATTGCCTGCCATTGTATGGCTCTAAATTTAGAAACTATAATGTTTGGCATACTTCTTTTGTTCTTACCTTAAGTCTCATGTAGTTATCTCTGGGTGGCTAACTGCTAATTGTGCAGTGGATCTAACATTTGTATAATGAGAAATCAGGAGATTTAACTTAGAGCTTCTGAAAGGGACCTGAACCTGTTCAGCTTCAGCAAGAGGAGGCTGAGGGGGGACCTGGTGGCTGCCTACAAGCTCATCAGGGGAGATCAACAGCAAATAGGCAGAGCCCTTTTCTCCCTAGCACCACCTGGGGTGATGAGGAACAATGGTCATAAGCTGATGGAGAATAGGTTTAGGTTAGAGATCAGAAGGCAATATTTTACAGTTAGGGTGGCCAAAATCTGGAACCAACTTCCCAGGGAAGTGGTCCTCACTCCTACCTTGGGTGAATTCAAGAGGAGGTTGGACGATCACCTGTCTAGGGTCTTGTGAACCCAGCATTCATTCCTGCCTGTGGCAGGAGGTCAGGCTAGATGATCTGTTCAGGTCCCTCCTGACCCTAGCTACTATGAAACTATGAAAGTGATCTAATATTCAACTCCACAAGGAGTGATATCTACATCTAACAATGTTATGTAATGCCCCTTTGAATTTGCTTTAATTTGAAATAATGGCCAAGAGCCTCCACTTTTCCCTTTTTAACAGATTTCCACTTGTATAACCTGGTAACATGGTGCCAAGTGTGTGTGTGTGTATATGCATATAAAATAATTATCTTCATTGAAATGTGAGGTTCTTAGGGAGAAAATTCTGTCCTAATTTAAGACAATGGAAAAACTACCACAGACTGCCATGAAACCAACAGTTACTTTTATAACTATAATACTTAATTTCTTGCAAATTCAAAATTATACATATTTAAAAGTATAATATATCTGCAGAATCCAATATTCTTAATAATAATTTTAGAAAATCTTTATTATTACTTTGATCAATCTGACCAGACCAGAAGTATAGCAGAGCTAATTTACAAAATAACTCAATCCTATCTTTCTAGATAGCTAGCTAGCTAGCTAGATAGATACATTTTAAACTACCTACTTCTCCCCTGGCCCAAGAATTATCAAATGATATTTGTTCCCCAAAATATCCAAGGGACAGAACACTCTTTAAAAAGTCCAAAGAAGTAGATGATTTCAGACAATGAAGCATACTAGGTACCATGACATGACTAACTAGGTGTAGCACTGCATTAATATCATTACATTTTGTTTTTGGTACCAAAACTAGTTTTGGTATGTCTGAATGGTACTACATTTTCCAATGGAGATGTAGTTAGGGAATTAATAATCCACAGCAATGCCTAAAAAGTGACATACAGTGTGGGATAATGGACAAATTAATTTAAAAAATAAAGTAATGAACGTATGCTAACATAGTGTTGCTGTTTCTCTCACTATTTCTAGAGGCTGAATTAGAGAGATCCACTGGTTGGTTACTGCTACAAGTTACTGGCATTGGCTTTTATTTCAGAAAATACAAGCTTGCTTTTGCATGTCCCAGAATCAGTCTCCACAGATGACCCTGTGTGATATATGGTCACAAGTAGAATAACAGGACACAGCTGCCTAATAAATACCATGATACCATGACAGCCAAGCTGTCTTCATATACAGGCTTCAGAAAGGAGAATTGCTGAGGCCTCCCAATCTTAAAGTTTGCAATACAGAATTACTTCAGCAATTACATGGAATGACCATTGAATCAAAGGGCTCTCCAAGGGCAACCATCTGCTTTATCTTATTGTGCGACTAAAATCACATGTTGAGGATGGACTTTCCACTTTCCAGTTACATGTCAAAAAACATGGAAAAAACTCTTGGAAAAAATAAAGTAATCCCTATAATTTGGAATCAAAATCATCAAACATCTGAAAATATTATGTTTCTGGTACAGCAAAACTTCATGCCCAATTTACTGAAAATACTGGCAAAGTGACATAAGAATGAATTTACACTGATTTATTTATTTTTAACAACAATGACTGTTCATCGCCATCATTGTACCTGCAATATTAGAGTATGTATACTAAAAGTTGCTCATAAATATGAACAGGCAGCTAAATATTGCTTATTAGGGCTGTACAAAACAGTACTGGTTGTTTCAACTTCCATTTCAACATTTCAATGGGACAGTGTTTCATTTCAAATTTCATTTCATTTCATTTTGAAACGGCTGTTCCGTTTCATTTTGTTGAAACTGTTTTGCTGTTTCTACGTTTTGCTCATAGGCTATAATGGGGAAGCACAAAACTGCCTATAACTTTGACATTTCTTGCCTGATTCAGATGAAACTTGCAGGAGTGGTATCCCCTTCTAAGGCCATAAAGCCTGCCATGTTTCAAGGAGATAGGTGCAGGTGTTTATGGGAAACTACACCTCAAAATCTTGAAAGCAAAACTTGTGTCACGTGTATGTGTTATGGCACAGTGGGGTGAAAACTGCAGGCATGGTAGCCCCTGCTTTGGCCATGAAGGCTGCCAGCCAAGGGGCATAGGGGAGGCATGGAGGGCCCCCCTAGCGCACTCAGCAGTGGACCCAGAAGTACTTCTGATCCACTTCTGGGTTTGCCGTCGAGCACGTGGGCAACTCCCCTGGCCTCCTGTGGGCTGCTCCATCTGCCCCAGCATTGCAGCATTCATGAGCCATGCCTGGTACCTCATGGTATGCAGAAAAAACATTTAAAGCTGTTTTTATGGCTGAACCACTGATTCTCTGAATCAGCATCAAATCTTCAGAATCAGAATCGAATTAGGGACAATGATCTGAATCAACGAATTGAATCGCTGTCCCCAATTTGGGCTGAATTGGAATCGGAATCAAATACAGCCCATTTTGCACACCACTACTTAAGGCATGCCCTCACAGACACTGGGGCTTCTACACAACACGGTAGTGTGCCCCAATGATGCCTCCTCCTCCCATACAGCCTCAGCTTGGTCCACCACTTTAAATGACAACAGGTAAAATAATAACTTAGTGAGCAGCAGCATAGTAGCACCAGCAATATCTCAGGCAGCCAAACTGTGACAGAGCCTTTTTTTCCTCTCATACAGGAGCTTCTTCTCCAGCAGCTGCCAGAGAACTCTCTCTGCCAGCCCTAGCCCTAGGGCTTAGAGGTGCACAGGGCCCTGTGTCCTTCCAGTCAGGTGCTAGGGGTGTTGGCCTAAGGACATAGCACTGGCAGACAAGGTCCTTTGGGTCAATATAATCTGGTATCTATTAGCAGACCAACTGAATAGTTACAGAAATATATGTTAGCAAAGTTTTGGGTTGAAAAACTCTTTGTCAGGCTGAGGAAGCACCTGCAGTTGGTGTGTGTATGTGTTGTTCCTGGATGGAAGGAATAGTAAAGAGGCCAGAGGTTGGCATGCAATGCAGGCAAGAAAGCCAGTCAGTGAAAATGGAAATGGAGGCATCAGGGGATGAGGGACAGGCTGGGTTGGGTGGAGAAGGGAGCTATAGCAGCTGTAAAAGTGGAGAGGTACCTGGGGAATCAGGTGTCTGGCAGGTTGTAATGTGTCAGAATTCCAATGTCTATATATGACTTTCTGTACCTAGGAGGTTGATGAAGTGCAGTTCATAGGCTCGTCTGTGAACTTACACCTCTCCCTCTACCCACTCTTCCACCCCTCCCTGAAAGCTTGCCAGCTTCCTTTCCACCATGCTTCAGGGTGTGTTTCATAGTGTCTTGTTTTTATAAAAATATATTAAAATATCTGTGTTCCTATATAAATTTTATAATGTATGTAATATGCCACAAGGTATAAATGTGTAGAAATAAAATATAAATGTATTTCCCTTCCTATTTAAATTCTAGAGTGTAATATCCAATATAATTATAAAATTGAAATCAATGAATATAATAAAATAAGAAAAGGGTCTAGAAGAAAGCAAAAGGTATTGTGCAATCTCACTTGATAGGATAGCAAGTAGGAAATCATTTAAATCAGTGGTAGTAGCAGCCTTCATTGTCCAATGATCCTGAGTTGCTGGAAGATAGCTCAGTAACTGTCAGACCCCAAGGCAAAAAGCAGGCTAGACAAACAATGCTTCCTTTTATGCTGTTTTTCCATCTCTCCCCCAGAGCACTGGGATTGGAAGAAACACAGTCACTGGCTAGCTACACAGTCAATATGACAGCAGTCCTTCCTCCCTCTTCCCCACTCTTCCTCCTCCCTCTCCTTACTTTCTGTTTCCCTGCAGGCAAGCCCAGATAAAACTTCGAAATGCGAAACATTTTGAATTTTTCAAAATGTTTCAACTGCCCTTGTTTTGTTTCTATCTGTTTCAAAACCCTTCATTTCATTTCAATTTCACTGTTTTGAGCTCAAAATGAGTCGAAACAGTGTCAAAATGAAAGCCGGTAAAATTTTGCACAGCCCTATTGCTTATTTAAACCCTTATAAGTATGTTAGTATTTAAAGTGAACTAAAAGTATAATATTATTCCATATAACATGAGCAAAGTGAATGCCACTAAATCACCAATGCTTTCAGGTAACCAAAATATCCCTTTTTTTAACCTTGCACACTTATAATATCCTTCACAATTTAAAAGATTAATATTTTTGGACTCAGAATATCTCTTGCACTACAGCTGGCTTTTGTAGCACCATCTCATTTCATCTTCTTTACAACTTCTGGATATCATGCAATCCTTCTGAATAATGGTAATAAAGTGAATCCACACAAGAAAGTGACAAATTGCATTCTGCCAGCAAACAAAAGGCAACTTTTGCCTGTGTTACCTCAGATGCACTTTCTACTGAAGAACTGATCTTTTTCCTGGCTATGTGCTTTATAGTCTACCAACAAACCTGGCTTTTCATGTCAGACCACAGCAAAGTGTCCATTATTATGGCTTGCAGCCAATGTTCAAAGTACTGTAATAGGAAAAAACCCCCCAAAAACAAACACTTGTGAGGTACAAAGAAGAAAGAGAATTGATCAAGTACTACAGTGCTGGTAAAGACTAGACCAGTGAGTTAAGTAAGGTAGAAAATTGTTTTTGTAGTGGTAAAATCTGTCCTTACATCAGATGTGTAGTTCTCATGTAACCATATGATCTGCACCTAACAGTTGTTTTTCTCTTTACTTCAGGCTATATATTATTTTTTCTGAGCCTACAGTACAAGGATTTGGGGGGGGGGGTGGAGGGCTTTGTTTTGTTTTTCCATTTTTAGAAAAATATGAAAGGGGTATACTATTATATATTTTAGGGGTTTTAAAATACTCCACATAAATGGCTAGCCAAAAATAATTTGGCTAGCAGTATACAGAAGTCCAGAACGTATGAAAAAAAACAAAACCTTTGGAGTTTGGAAAGAAAATGAAGCTCACTTTCCTCCATGAGTCCTAGTGTATTTTTCTAAGAGTTTCCAATAAGTTATGAACATATTTAAAAAAGCTAGCAGGGTTGTTGTTTAGGTGAGCTCCAAAAGGTATGGCTAGTTCTCTATGGGCACATCTACACAAGACGCTATAGTGCCATAGCATGTCTCCATGGCGCCATAGCAGCCACTGGCCAAAACCCTAACACTGCCACTACATAGCTGTAGCAATTAACTCCCTTATTATAGCACATTGCTATGGAAACACAGCAGCCAAAAAATAACCATGCACAGCTGGCACAGCGCAGTATGGTATGTACTTCCAACAGAAAGCCCTAAATGATGGTGCAGTAACAAAGGCACTGTTTGACCCTACATGTTTAATCCTTTTTTTAACAGTCTTCGGGAATATCTACATGAGACGCTTAACTTCACGTTGGCATAGTTTATTGTGAAGTAAGCATGTGCATCTATAAGAGGCTTACTTCTAAACCTCCCTAATACCAAGTAAATGTTCTACCTGCAAATGCAAGTAGCAAATTTACTCAGCATTAGTAATAATACCAGAGTGCTCACATAGACACCTGACCAGGAGCAAAATCTGCTCCTGGTCAGTTGTCCACAAGGGGCCGGGAGATTGCTCCCTGCCCTGGGAGTTTCCTGCATCTGGGGCAGGCTCCACCACAGAGGATCAGGCAGGGACTTCATCCCCCTGCCCTGGCATCAAGAAGCTCCAAGCCCCCTGCTCCAAGATCAAGATCAGGGAACAGGGTCTGGGAGATCCTTATTTCCCAGCCCCCGCTCCACCATTGATATCAGGGAACAGGGGGCTGGGCCACTCTTTTCTCCCAGCCTGAGCCCTGCAGTTGTGGGACTGGGAGAACCTTAGCTCCCAATAGAGGCTCTGTGACCTGCCCCACCCCAGCTCTTTCCAAGCCCCATGCCCCTAATCAGGGAGCCAGGGCCAGAAACTCCCTGCTGCTGGGACAAGGGGACATTGTTCCCACCTGGGCAGCAGGCAGCTCCCTGGAGCTAGGAGACAGCTGTCTCCAGGTCTAGTGCTTCCTACCAGCCCCTGGGAAAGCATCCAGGAGGAGCCTGGAGTTTTCCCTGGTTGTGGCAGGGGCCAATTTCAGGGCTGTAGGGAACTGGGAGCAAATCTGTTGCCTAATCCCTACATGTGTAGACATCTACCCAAAACCCCTTATTGGGCACATCTACACATGAGCCTATGGTGTCATTGTTACTGTGCCATCATTTAGTACTTCCTTTTTGAAATACTAAATGATGGCACAATAACAGTCATTACTGCGCTGTGCCAGCAGTGCAGTTATTTTTAGCTCCTACATCACCATGGCAACATGCTATACTGAGGGAGTGCATCACTATGGCAACATAGGTGTGGCACTATGGTTTGTGCCTGCTTATGCTATATCACCTTAATGCATTGCTACGGTGACACAGTGTTCCATGTAAACGAGCCCACAGTGTAGTAGCTTACTGCACAGTAAATCTAAGCTGAAGTAAATGTATGTGTAGATGCACCCTTTGTGTTCCACTTACTGACTACTCCTTTGATGCCCCAGGAGACCTCTAAAACTAAGGACACATTTCAGAGGGGAGAGCAATTAAAATAATTTTCCCTATCAAAAACAAATAAAGAAAAAAATTAAGAAGAAAATAAAATGTAGTCCAGTTCTGGTTTTGGATAATCAGGGATAACTTTAATTTACTTCAAATAAGGAATTTCTTGGATATTTCCAAGACAGAAATAGGAAAATCCAGTAAAACATGTTGACTCTAGTGAGACTTGCTTACACTTACATATTTGCATTAGTGCCTTACTGAGATTGGGGCCATATAGCATTTCTAAATATAATCCAGGCATAAAACAGAGCAGCCTTGGGTACACGCAGATGCTTTACTTACATCAACATAACTAGGGGTAGATTGATCTAAGTGCCAAACTGTACATATGTTAGGGAAGTTTATTTCAAGTAAAAAGTGGTCAGCCTGATCTTAGTTCACCTGAGGAGGTGCACTAAGTAGATTGGGCTAAGCCATTCCTGATCTAATTGAACACATGTACATATTTGGAGCTCAGCCCTGGGGATGGAAAAGCCACCTACTCACTCCAACCCCAGGGCTGTACTTTTCCTACCACCTCCCCCCTCCCAAGCCCAGATGGGGATATATTTAAGCTTTCCAACCCCCTCCTCTTTACCCCTCCCCCACATCCTGCCAAACCCCCTAGAACTGAAAAATCCCCCCATCCCACCCACCTCTCTCCTCACCCTGACTTACTTAGATTGAGTTCCTAGCAAAGCTCCCAGCACCAATAAATGTCAAATGTCAATCTCATGACTTAAAGTAAGCTGCATGATTATAGATCAGTCCTGGGAAAATCTGCATATGCCCCTAGAGACTAACTCATTCAGAAAGGCATTCATTTTTTAGGCAGCAACCTACTTCATCAGATGACTTTCTAAATGAATTATTCTCTAAGCCACCCTGCCCTGACTTCTGCCTGACTTCAGACTAACACAGCAAACTACCTCTTTCTAAATATAATACAGGAAGAGGATGCTACAAATCTTTCTGAAGCAATGTTCAAGCAGAATAAATGCTATCAATCAAAGGATTTCTACAGAGCTGACTGGCAGAAGAGAAAATATATTACTATTTAAATGTTTAAAAGATGGCACTTTAATGAGGCCAGTCAGATATAAGGAAAGTTTGTTTCATTCAATGGATTTGTTAAAACACAGTCTTAATAAAACACAATTTAAATATGCTTTCCACATTATTCTTAGCACACTTAGATCATTCTTAGTCTCCCCCTCCCTAACCTGTCAGCCCCCAGAACTTTCTCTTCAGAAAAGACTGTCAAGCTTCCTCACCTTTCAATAATTAGTTTGTGACATAATGATTTATTCACAGAAAAAATGAAGTAACTTGATAAAAAATATTTCAATGGATCATAGGTTTTCTTGAGTGAAGCCAGGGTGCCATAAGTGATTCACTGCTTTTACTACATTAAATTGGGGGAAAGCTTACAGTTGACAGAATATTTTCTAAGGACTGAGGCAACAAGATGAACTTTGGTCACTTTAAGTCTCACAGCTTCCTTTAGACAACTTAAAGCATGAGTGCTGTCATCTTTGAGGTCCAGGGAAGCATCCCCTCTAAGTCAAGTTCAAAAATGAGGAAAAAAAATGGCAGCCTCTGCTAAAATAAAGATAAATCATCAGGGCAGATCTTTTGACCACAGGTTCAAGTAAAGCAAGCAAATGCAGGTGAGCTTATTTGCATTCAGCTGAAGTGCCTAGAAGTCACACAGGACTGCTTCTTTCAATTAAATAACCACTTCAGGAAAACAAAAACAAACAAAACTAGGTCTTACCTTCTCTGGCCATCAGTACCATCCTGTGCAACACGCAAAGCCTAGATCATTGCCTAATATTTCTTTTCACCTTCCAAAGATCTGATTTAGAAGTCAGCCAAGTTAAAAGAATTACAGTGTGTTGGAGCTGCCTTGCTGCTTGTGTACAGGCACCTATACTTCCCACTTCCACCTTCGAATAGACTAACAAGCTTTCAGTTGACAGACTGGCTAACTCTAAACACTACATTTCACCTTTCTCCATTTAAGGAGCTTTAACTACTTCCCACCTTGACTAGGGCTCTTAGCACTCTGTGAAATATGTTACTTTTTCTGCCTAACACCCCTTTATTATCAAAAGTTCTGCTTGTTCACAAATATACTTAATAGATCTGACTTAACATTGTAGCTTATCAAACATATTACAAAAATTAAATATTTTCAAAATGTTTCTATTCTTTTTCCTTCAATAAAATACAGCAATTCGAAAGCTGTTAAAGACGTGGATTCTCTTCTTCTCAACATTTCAGTTTAAAATTCATATGTATACTTTCCACAGTTAGTTTTGACTTTTTTTCTTCAGCTATGTTTTTGGGAAGAAGTCTTTGTTTTTATGAATGGGGCTAATTGTAGAATTTATAGGCCTGTGCAGAAATTCTTCATTCTTCCATTGACTACCAGGCCAGTGCTGACCACTTGCGCATCCTTGTGTACAAGGTCAAACCTGAGAGTTTGAAAAGGAATAGTCTAATATATTTGTCTTATTTAATATAGTCTGTGCTTGGACCCCAGATTTCTAATGTAGAGGTGGATCCCACAATCTTGTACCTTTCAAGCAAGTGGTTTATAGGAATTTACATTTCCTTATTCTATAAACAAATGAATAGAGACTTAGATCCAGATTTTCTTACATAACTGATGTGTGGTTGGAGTATGACTCTAGAACTGAGTGGTACAGCTAGTATTAAGCCATCTGTTCTGTGGCCCTCAGTCTGCCAGGACTGTAAATTGCAAGTTAGAACATCTTGAAGATGGCATTTATGCAAAGAGTTTGGAGCATGGGCCAAGATTGGTTTTATAATAAAAACAGGTCAGAAAGAAAGAAAAAAGCAGTTAAAAAAAGGGAAAGGTGATAAAAAAAAGATCATTACAACTTTTAGGAGGTTCAGAATAACTTTAACTTGGACATGTAGACTGTTATAGGTCTTAAGCTGTCCAGTACTGAAATAGTACAGTTACTGTATTTGTTTGACTATAGCTTGGCTTAGAGAAGAACAGGCAAAGAACAGGCAAAGGACTGTCACAAAGTGTGAACCATTTTAGAAAACTCAAGCAAAATGAATGAAACAAAACTATGGTAAAGGTTGCAAGGTCACCTTGGGCACGTCTACATGAGATGCTACATCACCATAGCAATGCGCTACAGTGACATAGCATTGGTGGGCACAAACCATGAGGCCGCAGCTACATAACTGTAATTCCTGTAAACTGTAACTCCTTTGCTATATTGTGTCACTACGATGATGTAGCGCCTAAAAATAACTGCTCTGCTGGCATAGTCATGGACTAAAGCAGGCTTGTCCAACATATGGCCCACGGGCCGACATGTGGACCGCCAAGCCGTTTTCTGAGGCCCGAGGTCTCTCGCTCGGGATAGGAGGGTGGGGGAGGGAAGGGGAGTTGCTCATCCCCCCAGGGCCGGGCTTGCATGACCTCCCACATCACGCGAGCCAGGTCCAGCCGCCGCGCCGAGGGCTGTGCAGTGTGGGGCTGCCCCGGCCGTGCCTGACAGGATGAGCTGGGGACAGCACCCGCTTTTACTTGTCCCTGGCTTGGCTTCTTGCCCCCAGCATTCTGCCTGCATCCCAGGACGTGGCAGGCTCAGCGGCTGTGAGGCGGGGTGGGAGTGGGGTGTGGCACCCGGTGCAGGCAGTCAGTAAGGCAGCCCTGGGGAGGACTTGGCAAGTGGGGTCTTGGCATTACCTCTGCGGGGCAAGGCGGCAGGAGCTGGTGTCCGCCAGGCCCTGTGCTCTGGGCTTACAGCGCTGAGGCTGCCAGACCTGCATGTGTGGGCAGCCAGGCACTATGGTGAGTGGGGCTGTGTGGGCAGGCAGGCGGGCAAGGGGCTGTGGTACAGCAGCCGCCTCACTCTAGCCCCCCTTAGGCAGCGCTGGCTCATGGGGCTGTGCTGCTAGGGGGCGGCCCGGGGGGGGAGGGGGGATTGTCACTCCTTGAGGCTGGGCCAGGTGCTGCTCTCCTGCTATGGTGGCTGCCTGCACCCTCCTGGGAGCCGTTTGCCTTCACCGTAGGGAAGTGCAGAGGAGCAGAGTGGCCTGTGTTCCCCCAAGGCCTTCCCCCACCAGAAGCCACCTTGGGCAGACCAGGCCTGAGACCCTGCCAGGCTGGGAACCGGCTTCGCGCCTGCAGTTCCGCTGTCTACCATCTCACGCTTTAGCTGGGCCCCAGCTGCATCTGCCTGAGTGCTGCCAAGAGTTTGGGCAGCGGTGTTGCTGGTGTGGTCAAGGCCTGGGGAAGCAGTGGCATAGGTGGCTCCTTGGCCTGTGTGAGAGCATCGGCTACATTGGTTTATTCACAGGTTGATAAAATATGAATATGGCTCACCGGCCCACTGGGTGATAAAAAGTTCATGATCTGGCCCCACATTCAGAAAGGTTGGACACCCCTGGCCTAAAGGAAGTACTAAATGATAGTGCAGTAACAACGTTGCCATAAGGGCTCATGTACACATGTTCCTTGAATATAGTGGTTTGATGATAGACAAAGCAAATTTTAGACAGGATAAAGCTCATCTAAGGAATAAAAATAGGCATATGAATATTGATTAGAGTAGCAACTATTAGGAACACTTTTATATTTTTTTGTTACCCAATTTGGTAAATGTTTTATATTTTGGCCATGCAATAGAGTTTAAAAACTGAGTCTGCTTGGGGTTCTTGCTCTTCAGACTTGAACTAGAGTTCTTACTTGCAAGTGTACTTAGCTCTATATACCAACTTAGTTTTTGAAACCGAAGTAAGACGATCCTTCCCCTAACAGGCTGGCCACCTATTAGAGGCTTTTTAAGACTTTAGAATTTAGAAATTTTAAGATTACTTTACTTACAAGTATTGATAAGATTATTATGCCTTGAGATAAAGGTGTTTTTTATACATTTTAACCATTTGCTTGATATACCTGTAACCCAGGTAACTTGGGTATATACTCCACTTCTTCAATTGAACGGGATTGTTAGCTGGCAGGTGTGCTGTGGGGTGGGAACTGCAGACTGCTCAGTTTCTCTCTATCCCTATAGAACCAGGCCAGGACGGTCAGGGGACTTAACTATGCACACATTTATTTACATTAACTTATCACAAGGGAAAGGAACATGGATATAAACATATGTACAATGTATATATATTTTTATAAGATAGCTAAACTAGTAACATAAACAATACCCTCTGAGTAAATGACATAAAACCTTATACCACTGCTCCAGATACAGGTAACTCACAGGTAAGTATCTGATCTGAAACAGATAAACCCCAAAGATAAACTAAATCTCAAGGGGAAACCCCAATGCCCTTAGGCTTTTCCCAAGCCCTACAAAGAAGCTTATAACTTTAGGGGGGCCCTCTCAGTGGGACCTCCCCTTTCACGAGCCCTTAACTAACCGGGGGGGGGGGGGGACTCTCCTCCCCTGTGGGAATCCTCTTTTCCCTGCAACTCATGGCTCCCAGACCTGGAAGGTGGTCCTCATTCTCTGCACCAGGCTGCTCTCTCACCTGCAGTGGGCTTCGGGGTGGGGGTCGCTGCCCCCTGGAACAGGGCTCCGCTATGCAGGGCTTCTGGGGCCTCTGGCTTGGCCCTGTCAGCTGGCTCTCTGGACTCAACCTTTTGCTATGGGCCAGAGGCCTGGGCTGTCTCATGCAGAACCAGGCTTGGTCCACTCCTAGATCCTCCGTGCAGTGCCTCCTGCACCAAGCTCCCTCCCAGCCTTGTTCCAGGGGTTGAGGACCTGAGCCGCCCAAGCGCTCCAAAGGTCCTACTCCATGCACTGTCCTGTGCACCTTGTCTCTGACTGCACACCAGAGGTTGCAGACCTGAGCCATCTTATGCAGCTCCCAGGGTCTGGACGCCATATGCCGTGCTGCACACCAAGAGCCTAGCTGCTGGAGCCATCTGCCATTCCCCGCAGTCTTCAGGGGCACTTCTGGGCTACTGCTTCACCCTGCTGAGCAGCTCTCCTCAGCTTTTCTAAGCCCCTCTCTTCTCTCTTCTCTCTCCTGGATGTGCTCCCCTCATGCTGGGCACACAGCTCTTTTTATATGCTCCAGGGCTCCACCCTTGAAGTCTTCCAGACCTGAGTGTCGCAGTCTTCAATCAGGTCCATGGGGGGAGGGGAGGACTCCTCTCCCCCTCCCTTCAGGAAAGGGGCATGACTGAACTCCTCCTGCTGCCTCCTGATTGGGGGATGAGCTCCACCAATCAAAACAGCAAGATTTCAAGCCTGGGACTCAACCCAAGCTCCAAAAGGCAAGCCTGCTACATACCTTATCCGTACTGTTTGGTCATTGATATCTTTTCTCCATTTTGCTATTAAATTTGCTGTATAACCTTTCTTGGATATGAAGGTGAACAGATGGTGGTCTTAGACTGATGGTATATCCATTATGATCCACGAATTCTATAAGAAGAAAGGCTTTTTGGGGGGTGATAACAATGTCTTGCATTCAAAAGCTCATCTAACAGTACTCCAACCATGCAGTTGGTCCAATAAAAATTATCACCAAAATTCCTTGTCTTTACCATGGATGTGAATTCTGCTTAAAGAATAGGCCTGCCATGGTTCTGGCAGAAAATTAATAATTTCCTAATTATGTTTTACATATGTAATCCTTTCATAAGGAGAAACATTCCAAAGCAGGACATAGTCATAAAAAAGAATAACAATGTATTGCATCTTTTAGCAATATTTCCCCATGGTATCTACTTGCATATGTGACAACACCATGCAGATTGCAAAACACTGACCAATTTAGAACACTGCAGATGCTCCCACATAAAACCACACATGTTTTCAGTGAGGCTGAATTTCAGAAATATAATCCATTTAGAGCAACAGTATTGTATACAGCTATCTTATTATCATTTTAAAGAGATATGGTTGGTACCCAATAATGACATAAACTTTTATATTCAAATACTAATTTCATGTTACATTTAAGTAGCTGAAAGGTGAGTATTTTTAAGGAGTTTATAGCTTCCATATGGCTATGAAGAATGTTCTGTGAAAACTTTGCATGCATAAATGTTCAAACAGTAAAGAGACAGAAGTCCTCTCACTGAAAGAAAAAAAAATAAGGTCATAAAATAAGAGAGCAAAAAGGGGGAAAAAACCCACAATTTATTTTAAAGTAATCTTTGAATAGATTGGAGATTTTTTTAAATTATGATTTTTATTAAATAAATTGATTTCAGGTCAGAAAGGGTTAAAAGGCAGGGTAACCTACTACTAAGCTGAGTGGTTGAACAGTAATTAAATAATAGGCACACAAGATACCACCCACTTTATAAATGGGAACAATACTTGCTTAAAATAATTCACTGATCCTTTTAAAGGTCACAACATGGGTGGCACAGGTAACTGAATACCTGGAATGCCTTCTATTTGCTTACAGAGAAAATAGAAATAGTAATTTGGGAATAATGAATAAAGGAAAATAGCAATCCTTTGGTCTAGTAGGCCTACTGAAAAATAACAAATTACTTTCGGGCTTTTTCCTATGAGATAGATAAAAAAGGACTTGGGTGTCCCAACATTAAGTACCACAATTTACACCTTGAAAATGCCTGGCCCCTAGAGTATAATCTAAAACCCAGAATTAGGTGCCCATATTCATCACATAATGAATGAGGACAAAAAGCCATTTAAAAGTAAGATTGAAAAATACTCACACTGGGTGCATCTATATGAGATGTTTACTGGAGTTGCCTAATTAGCTCCACAGTAAAACGTCACCGGCTACCCACATGGTGCTATTAGAATAGAGGAAACTAATTAACTCTATCATAGGATAGTACTGCCAAACACAAGTACTATCCTATGGGGGAGTTATTTACTCTGCTGCAATGCAAATGTAGACAGTGCCTGGGGCTGGCTGGGGCGCAAGGGTGCAGCAGGGTGCAGAGCCTGCAACACCAGCTGCCTGTGCTCCATGCACAGATCTGGGGGGCACTTGCCCTCTAGACCTCTGCACAGCAGCAGGAGCTGCCTCCCCGGCCGCGTCCCCCGGATAAACCGCTGTTGCAGCTCCATCCCACACTCTGTCCCAGCTGTGCAGCACCTGCCCCAGCCCCAGCCCCAGCCCTACTCCCTCCCTCACCACAGAGGCCTCAATCTGTGCCCCCCCCACCTTTAAAAACAAGAAAAAAATGTAAAGGGGTACATAAGCTGAAACTTTGAGAAAGAAGGGGTACACTTGTGAAAAAAAGGTTGAAAACCCCTGCTATAAAGCATTTTTGAAAGAACAGAGCAGAGCTCATTGTTTTTAAATCAGACTTAAAGGAAGAAGCATGACTCTGTAGCCTACTATTTGGGGTGCTTCTCTAAGAAGGGCAGTCCTGGGTCTCAGAATCACCCTCCAGGGTGATTATTATTTTTTTAATCCAGGTTTATTCAAAAGCATAAACAACTCTGGGAACAGAGACTGGAACTCAGGACTGGTTCCCACCTCCCAGTGAGTATCCTAATCACTAGGTTAAGAAGTCACCCTTCTCATGCTTACTCCCCTTTTTGTCCCATAAATTTTGCATTCCTTTGAACAGTGGCACAGTGGCTTCAGCATATGAATGGATGGCACCCTACCCTCATGGCTCTACTAAGAGATGGTACTTTGATCCTTAGGTTAAAAAGAGTCTAAAATCCATGTCTCCCACTCTTGAGTGAGTGCTCTAACAAGCAGCTATTATGAAAAGGCTGACACTATTTCCTCCTTATTCTTCAGGTATGTCTGTTGTGGCTCCCAGGTACTAAGTAGTGAACTCAGTGCCATCAGTGTACTTTAAGCATGCTGAGTATAAGATCTCAAGTGGATCCTTCAGGGAACTTAAGCATCCTTTTACCTAGTTTCTTTTTCCCAATGGGGTTAGGCAGGAGCTTGGCACCAATCTAGTTAGACTGGGATATTTTTGGGAATACACAGAAAGCAGAAAAGCAGGTGATAAGGAAATGTTTACATCAAAAGTGAGGTGTCTGGTCAATTTAAGTATCTCCTAGGTTAAGGAGACACTGTTCATGGGTTTTTTGTTTTTTGTTGGGGTTTTTTTTTGGGGGGGTGGGGGTGGATTTCACTTTTAGATTTAGATGCTTAAGGTTTTCCAAGTCTTACATTAAGCTTCTAACCCTTCTTTAGGTTTTGGATCCAATCCAATGGATCCAAAAATGGGCACATTTACACAAGATGTTTACTGCCCAGTTGACTAATTAACTTGTAAATACAAATCCTAACCTGCTGCAGAGGTTGTTTTTTTTTTCATATTAAGCAGCTCACGCGTAGATGGTGATGGGGCTGGCTGGGTCACAGGGTTCTTCAGCGTGCAGGCAGGCAGCCCTTCCACATCACACGGAGGAGCCTCAATGGAACAGCCCTGGGCTAACAGGCTGAGCCTCCAGGTCCCCTGTCAGCCCAGGTTGCTCTGACCGGGCTCCACATGCTGTGCATGAATACACTGTGGAGCAATAGGAGTTTATTTGTGTGCATTCATCACAGGTGTAGACACATCCAATAAGTGCTACTGTAGTCAAAGAGCCACATCCCACTAATCTTACTCCTGAACTGTGTATGCTAGTGGCTTTTGTGCTGAGTTCAAGAGCAGTTTTCTGTGTAGACATACTTCCATGTGGACACCATGGTCATGCCTTTCATCTTTATTCAGCAAGAAGTCAAACTTGTCATTCTCTGAGCACTCTTGTATGGTACCGAATAACCTTAATTCCCACTGGTTTTAATGAAAGTTGACAGTTCTCAGAAACTTGCAGGATCAAGTCCTAAAAGTCTGAATAAAGACCTTGCTATTTGTTTCAGAGTAATTAACATTTCTAAATTCACAATAAGAACACACAATTTATGCATGCTGAGGCACTTGCTTAACTGCAGAGGAGGGCCACAGTTAAACAGCTTAATTTTCTTCATTTAATAATAGATATTAAGAACCATAAGCACAGTGTGTTGCAATATCAACTTGTACCCATCTGAATAGGTACAGCATTTTCATTATTCCCTATGCTGTGCTTGGCAACATTTTCATTAATTCCCAATGCTGAATATGGCAACCTTTTGAGTTTTCAATATAAATTTCAGCTTCTGTAATAAAAGTAGGAATAATATGAAATGTGACAGTTAAAGGAACAATTTTAAAAAAACAACAACCCTGCCAACAAAAGTTGTGTTAAAAAAAAAAGAAAGTCAGTTACAAGTGTCTTATCTACAAACTATAAGAAAACCATCCTAAATAACCTTTCATTTGATAGCAGTCATAGCTAAAATATCAGCTACTTTTATACTAGACATTTAACTCTAATAGCATTGCATGGAACAGGACCAAATGTACTTTGCCATACACCCACAGTGCCAGCATCATATACAGTATTTTTTTTTAAATTACTTTTTAACTACCTTGTTATTACATAAACTATTTAGGCATTTCTCATCTTATCCCAGCGTTACAGAGAAATAAATATGCAAACCAATGATTCTAGAACATCTTTATGAAACTCAAACAAAAAATACAGGATGCTCACAGAGTAGTTTGAAGCTAAAGGTGTGACAAATACTTGGAACTGGTTTGTACAAGGTTCCTTTATTTAACCACATTTGAAATTAGTAGGTTAGCAGAGACCTGGAAGGACACACAGATCCCAAGGGTCCCTATGACCTATGCATGATGACTGCTCAGTCAGTCTTCAAATTAGCTAGTCTTACCCTCACCCCCATTTAAGGAAAAAATAGATGAGAAAGAGAGAAAAGTATTATCTAGGAGTTTCTCAGTGGCAGATAGAAACCCATTGAGCAGTGAATGCAAAATCTGGAAAACAGGCATTTGAGGGAGTGTTATTTCTGGCTGCTGAAAGTACCATTAGGAAAACTTGTAAGGCTTTTGAAACTAAGCACCCATGCCTGACCAAAGTGCATTGAAAGAGTAAGGAGGACAGGTAGATACAATTTAAATCTATTCACAAATACCAAGAGCCATAGTGAAAGTCATTGTGTTTCAAGACACTGTAGAAGATAGCTAGGAAAATCATTCTTTCCTTTAAGATGTTTATGAATACAAATTAGACCCTCAAAGAGGCCAGGCTTGAACCAATTTCTAAATTTAATCCCTCAGATTGTTCCTCCACTAGTGTAGCCCCCTTTTTTGCTGAGAACTTCATTTTACTATGAGGAAAATGTTTCGGTTGGGAGGATAGCACAGTAGAGCACAGCATGCAAATAACCATGAACTTTTATCATGCAAATTATTTCACCTTTTGAGGAGCTGATATGCAGGATAAGCTGTAAAATGCATGTAGCATAAGGACAGATGGCCCCATGACTGAGGTTTGGGAACTTGGGAGGCTCAGGTCCATTTCCTGTCCTCCTGCAAACTTCCTATGTGATCTTATCTTCTGCAGTTGAACATCCCAAAAAGAAAGAGAAATAGGAGGGATTGAGAACAGACATTGTGAAACTACATAAAGATTAATGCCTCTGTGAGAACGGTGTCCTTATAGTTACCTTTGACAGCACTTCTGCCATGCAGATGATTTACCCAAAATTTGGTTCACCAGACCAGGAGATCTGAGCTATGTGAAGTAAGAAATTTTAACCTTCATTCAGTACATGGTTGTTTCAGCTGGACTGAATCACAGTGGCTGCATCTATATGAGATGCTTACTGTGCAGTAGCTCATTACTACTTCATGGTAGCTTGTTACTACTGCCAGGTAGCATCACTGGGCATGAACTGTGATGTGATGCTACTGAGCAATAATAATGGGCTACTGTGAAGTAGTAATGAGCTACTGCACAGTAAGCATCAATAGGTAACCGTGCCAGAATGCTATTGTATAGTAACATTGGTTACTGCGCAGTCATTTAATACTTGTATATGCAAGTACTAAATGACTGTGCAGTAACAACTGTGCAGTGGGCATCTCATGTAGATGCACCTAGTCTGTCCCATAATTTATCAAATATGGAAATGAAAATGGAAATTAGTTTAAATTCAGTTTAAATTAAAACAACAACAACAAAATAGGAAGAAGATTTAAGGGGAAGGAGTGGTTATGTAGTAAATCTAGTATAATTTACCAGCTTCTACTACAGAGCTGGAATATGTAGATTCCACATTTCATCCAGAGATTTAAACACTTTCTCTCTCCTTAGACAGGATCTTCTTTCATTAAATGAGGAAGGGCATTTTGAGCAGCATTTCCCGGTTTTGTGTTCTAAAGTTGGACAACAGCATACTAGGCACAGCATACCTGAGTCAGATTTGTATGTGTTGGGGTATATGGAAGTCTCTGATTGGAATAGGCAGGATGCCAAATACAACAGAGTGAAATTAATTATTAATAGTACTGCTAATTTTCCCACTTGGCTTTGTGGCATTATTGTGTTTGCTCTCAATTCTGGTGTTCATTTCTTGGCTGTTCTGCATGTAACAAGCTGCAAGTGCTTTGCAACATTCACCCCTCATCTAACAGGTTATCTGTCATAACCAGAAGCTTTCTACACTCTGACTGTATAGGTACTGTGATTTGTAAAATATAAACATCTCTGATGTAGTTGCAAAGTACACATAATTCTGCAGGGATGTTTACAACTTGCTCTGGAAGATATACTTGAATCTGATCAAATTCAAGGAAGCTGGCTGTTGACGGGCTATAAATTCTTATATCCTAAATTAATCAACTTATATTCTGTACTGTAATTAAAGTGGAGAAATACAAATGTTTTTATTGCTCTTTTGCAGGTGACAGCTGTTATCCCTTCAAGAATGTGGTAATGACTCTCTTTTCAAGTCCTGAAACATCTTTAGAGTTAAATTATAGTGAGCTCAAGGACATACCTAAGCAATCAGAGGTTTTTGCCATCTTAAAAAAATCACTTCCAATATCTTGTTAATTCTCATACTGAATTGTTTCTTCATGGTCAATATATCTCTGTTCCATGTCTTGGCAACTCACTCAAATAAATCCATTTAAAATAAAGCATATATGATTTTCTTGGCATGTTAGATTTTGCACAATATTGCTTTCAACTGCCATATATCTTAGCTACAATAAGCAGAGGCAAACTAAAAAGCGAGAAAGCAGAATATGAGAAACATAATTCAAAATTACCATAAAATGGACACACACATATTTGCTGACCAAGCTAAGTTGGTGATAAAACTTTTGGTTTGTCATTATTTATATAGCTGCAAAGTTATGAATGTGACCTTCCAGGCTTGTTTAATGATAACGGGTAAGAAAAAAAAGTATCCAATATATTTGAGAATCTAAATCCAACTGAATTCGCTTTTCTGAGGGATTTATAATTTTAGATATTCTTCTTGCCACTATTTACACAGAAGTAAGGCAAATGTCTTTCCCTTTTGAGATATCAGAATACTTTCCTGTCCCAAAATGGCACAAACATTTAAAAAAGCTGAATATTTTTGTAAAGAAACTGAAATCCCATTGGTTTGGGTCAACTGAAATAGTTATTTTGACATTTAAAAAGATTTCATTTTGATATCAAATATTTTGGAGTATCTGAATGAAATTGACTCACATTTTGGAATAACATTTTGTTTCAAATAAAAAATTGAACTTTCTCATTTCACACTTTTAAAAATAGAGTCAAGATAGTCAGTGTAAACAACCTTTTTTCTATTAACAGCTTAGTTACAATTAATAGATACTTTCTTTTAAATTGAACAACAGTATGTCAAACAATTCTTAACCATCTGGTTGCATAACCTTAATATTACTCATTTGAGCAGTCTCATGAAGTCAACAGGGATACTCAAATGTTGACATTAAACATGTGCATCACAAAAGCACAAAATATAATGATGTTTTCATATTAGATTTTTGCTAATTACTAATGAGCTGGTCTATAGTTCCCCAGGTACGGTCACCTGAAGAGAAGCCCTATATCCTTCAGTACTGCTGAACTGCCAACAGTTCTCTTTGAAGTCAGTGGAAGCCTGTGCATGCTCAAGAAAGCTAGTTAAAAAAAGGGATTCACCAAAAGCAGATAGCATTCTTCTTGATTGTACTGATATTTGAATTTTCAAAAACTTAACTGTAATTTCAAATTAAAAAAAATTTCTACTACCTCTTTTATGCAACAGTTATAAAGATCAGAACACCAATTTAGACTACTGTCAAACATGAGTTTAGGGGCACATCTACACATGTGCGCAACATGTGCAGTTGTTCCTGTGCAGTCATTTAGTACTTGCTTTAGCTTTAGTATTTAGCAAGTACTAAATGACTGCATAGTAACTGCCATTACTGTGTAAATCTGGAGGTGCATGGATCATGTCTGGCCCTACTGCACAGTAGCAATGAGCTACTGCACAGTATCAAATATATTTGAGAATCTAAATCCAACTGAATTCACTTTTCTGAGGGATTTATAATTTCAGGTATTCTTCTTGCCACTATTTACTCATTGCTACTGCACAGTAGTGTTGTCATCATGGCTCCTGCCTGCTGATGCTACGTCACTATAGTGACAAGTTATGTCACCATAGCTTGTCGCTATGGCAACATAGCATCTCATGTAGCTGTGCCCTAGGAGTCTAACCTTAGGTCCTTTATAAAAGAAAATAATGGTTATATGTATATTATGATTTATAAATGCATATGCACACACATATCTACAAAAATGAAAGGCTTTACAGTAGAAATGCACTTCAAGAAGAGATTTTAATAAGCTATAGTATATTAAAATTGGTACCACAATGCAGAGTGAAGTCTTATGCTATTAGAAGCTGCCATCAAATAATTCTTTTCTTTTCAAAATAAGACAGAAAAGAAAAAGTAAGAATATTATAACAAAACAGTAATAATAAAGATATTACTCTCTTGTCAAATCATTGTGCTTTTGCTCAAAGTAAAATTTGACACATTGAAATGCTGCCCATTGCATAAGTCCCTGTTCCATAAAAACACAAAAGGGTAAAAAATTAAATATAACTTCAACGTTTCAATATCTTTTCTAAATGTCCAAAGGCTGGATTTATTTTAGATCTTAGATACTCAAAGACACAATATATGTTTGAACAAATAATTTAAACAATCATTAAAACAAATATTCTTCTAGCTCTTGTTAGGATTCTCATAGCTAGAATTGTTACAAGTACTTAGATAACTAATCCAGGGAGGATTTCTATATGTGGTATATGAAATCTTTCTCACTCCAGAGATGTAATTACTTCCATATTTTTCTGGAGGATTAGCTACTTGGTTGTTGGAATCCAAGGTTTAGCAACATACCATATTTCCTCAAATATAAAATGAGGATTTTCCCCCAATTAGCATGGGGAAGAAAGCTCCTCATCTTACAGGATACATCTACACAAGATGCTTTACTGCAAAGTAACATAGTTTACTGTGCAGTAAACGTGCTATACATGTGCACATGCTTACTGTAAAGTAAACCTCACTAATTGTTAGTAAATTTGCTACCTGCAAATGCAAGTAGCAAATTTACTCATGAGTAGTTACTGCACAGTAGCACTCATGTATGCTTGACCAGGAGCAAATCAGCTGGCCACTAGGGGGAAGGAGATTGTTTCCTGCTGGTGGGAGCTGTCTGCTGCCAGGGCGGGCTCTGCTACTGGAGCCTGGTCAGGGACTATGTCCCCCTGCCCTGGCAGCAGGCAGTTCCAAGCCCCTGGCTCCAAGATTACAATCAGGGAGTGGGACTGGGAGGTCAGGATCTCCCAGCCCCTGTTTCACCATCACTGCTGTGGAGCTTACACTGGAAGCTTCCTGTGGGAAGGGGATGATGTAAATCTTCCCTACCCAGCTCCATGATCACAGAGCTGGATGGAGAACAAACTTTCTAGTCTGTTCTCCATCCAACTCCACACTTGGAGAGCTGAGCAGGAAACAAGCTCCCCAGCCCACTCACCTCCACGATCACAGAGCTGAGCAGAGAATGGGCTCTCCATCCTCCACCCTGTGATCAAGCATGGGGCTGAGACCGGCCCTTCCTATGCATCTCTTTCCAAGTCCCCTGTTCTGATCAAGAAGCTGGGGCTGGAAGCTCCCTGCTGCCGGGGCAGGGGGACATTGTCCCTGCCCCGGCAGCAGGCAGCCTCCTGGGCAAGGTTCCCTCTAAAAGTGTGGCCTTTTCAAAGTCGTGCGCAAGGAGAGGCTAGGGCGGGAGCCTGGCCCGGGCTCTACTGGCTCTGGGGAAGTGCTCCGCTCCCCCGCATCAGGGCTGGGGAGTGGAGCACTTCCCTGGAGCTGGTGGAGCCTACTCCAGGGGCCCTGATGCCACATGCCTCCTCCCTCCCCAAGGTGATACGGGGGAGCAGAGCAGTGTCCCAGAGCCAGGAGCCTCACTGGAGCAGACAGCAGCTCCTCCCTCAGGTGAGGCAAGGCAGAGATGGAGGCTGGCAGGGGCGGCTGGCTCCCAGCTTCATCCCCTGGCCTGGCCTCTGGCCCCCGGCTCCTGGCTCCAGCCTCTGGCCCCTGATTCCCATCCCCTGGCCCCTGGCTCCACCCCCTGGCCCCCTGCCCCCCGTCCCTGGCTCCAGCCTCTGGCCCCTGGTCCCAGCCCCTGGCTCCTGGCTTCTGGCTTCTGGCTTCCGGCTTCCAGTTCCAGCATCCAGCCCCTGGCCCCAGCCCCCGGCTTTCGGCCTTCAGCCCCCTTTGGTAAGTGTCCCACGCCGGACCGAGGTGACGTGCTCATGGACCGATGCTCCTTAGAGGGAACATTGTTCCTGGGAGCAGGGAGAAATGTCCCACACCTGGAAACAGCTGCCTCCTGGCTTGGTGCTCCCTGCCAGCCCCTGGGCTAGCACCCAGAGGGAGCCTAGAGCTCCCCCTGTTGGTGGCAGGAGCCCATGGTAGGGCTCCAAGAAGTGAGAGAAGTTTGCTGCCATTAGCAGCAAAGCTACTCCTGCTTCCCTTCCCCACATGTGTAGATACCTGCCTGGGAGCATTTTTTCATGGGTAGTTTACTCAAGAGTAAACTGCTCCTCGACCTAATACACATGCAGATGCACCCACATTTGTATGCAAGGAAGCCTCATTAAATACATCATGTATCATTAAACTGCTGGCAAAAGCAGGATGTGCTCATTAATGAAAACCAATTAGGAAGCTGATTAAATGAAGCCAGCACTGAGCATGACTATAAAATACATGGCCCATATGGGGCAAACAAAATGATATGTCAGTGCAGCTCATCAGAATAAAATCTTATAGTAGTGGCCATAGTGCTCATTCCCCCTCAGCACCAATTCTTTTTCAAGTCATGGTGAGCCATGTAATTGCATATATCTTTACTTCCTTTTCACTCCCACAGCAAAGCTGCACCTCTCTTTCCTATTTCCAATACTTCTTTCCCATTTCCAATATTGTATTAAATCACCAGCCTTAAATGTCTTGGCAAACATCACTAAATGGGGCACCAAACAGTTCACCCAGAATCCCTCAGTCAGCTCCTCTCTCAACCTGTTACATATGATTATTGTAGCCCCACCCTCCATGAAGTGGAGCTGGACCAGGTTGGCCTATATGCCATCTGTATATGCATTTTTGGAAGATCCCAGGACTAGTGACAAGAATACCTGGTCCCAGTCATGAGTGCAGGACTAATTAGCACATGGATCCCTTGTGTGTGTGCGGGGGGGGGGGGGGGGGGCGTAGCTGGAGTACGCCTACATACTGAGAAGTGCATGGGGTCACTGTGGCCTGAACCACTGTGACTCTGCCAGGGCCCAGCACAGTGAGCTATATGGCAAATTGTGAGCCTTTTGGCTTTGTATTAATATTATGCATAGTTTGTGCTATATATAAGCAGGTACAAAAGTGCTGCTTAAAGGTGTATTAATGGAGTACCTGTGCTAAAACTTGCAGCAGTTTCAAAAAAGATAAGATGTATTAATTCTGGATGAGCAAGTGTATGGGTGCATATAGTAACTTGCTTATGTATAAATTACAATAATCATGTCTAGTTTAAAGTCAGTGTTTTCAAATTTGCTCAGGGAGAGCAGGCTTGATAGTAAAGAGGTAGGGAGAATCTGGGTGAGCAGAGAACAAGGGGGCCACCTGATCCCACAAACCAGATATATATTTCCTACTTCAGCAGTGGAAAGGGCACAAATTCAAGACAGACCTCCAATAATTTGATTCTACACCTGGAAAATTCTAACAAATTTATATATTTTCCACATATAGCAACTAATTGTTAGGGGTGTCATTTTATATTCAAGTAAATATGGTTTTACAATATTTTTGGATGAACATTAATAGAAGTGGAAGATGTAATTATTGACTTTGATAAGGAAATATGAGCAAATTCCAGTTCACCTCCCACAATAATTCAGTTCAGAACATTTTAGTTGGACTTAATGAATGATTTTTTTCATAGTTTTTAGGTTTCATAGTTTCTAGGGTTGGAAGGGATCTGAAGAGATCACCATGTCCGACCCCCAAATTTGCAGATTCCAAATTTTCAGGTGATTATAACTGCTGATACAACCAACGACCTCAGATCCCAATCCCAATCCTTTCCCTTTGTTGAAGATGTGTGGGTTCTTGCACAAGTATATGTGGAAATATGGCCTTCTGTGCATACTGGATATGTAGATTTTTGTTCTCCTTTAGGTGAGTGGGTAGTGGAGGGCATAGGCACCAATTTTTATTTTTGCCAGAGGGGGCCTAAGATGATGGTCATGTGGAAAGTTCTACACATTTCAGGTGACAGCCCTCTTCCCAAGGGAGGCCAGGGCCCTCAGGCCCCCATGTACTCTGTACCTCTGGTGGAGGGGAAATATTCAGGTATATTCCGGGTCTGCATTGTGTTTGCCCTTTACCTTGGAATCATGCTGACAGTTTTTCCATAGGACCAGGTTCTTTGAAAGGGAAGGTAAAAGCTCCTCTCCCAGACATGATATTTCACCAGAAGTACTGCTGGGATAAAGTAGCATGACTCTACCAGCACATGCATTTCTGTAGTTTGAGGGCACTGGCTCATAGAAGTATGGGTCACTCAAGAAGTAGAGCAAAGAGGGATAGTGCTAAATACTTTCTTCTCAGTATTATGCAAATACCGCTTTGGTGTGCAAAGATGAAAAAGTATGTGGTGGCAGGGAAACAAAGCAAGCCAAAGCGAGTGCACTTCAGTGAAATGGAAGGAAGAAAACCCTGGGTTCTTATTCCTGCCTCAATGGCTTTTTTGTACTTTACATTTAATATTCATTGAATAAATACCATGAGGTCATGGGTAAGGGAAAAGTACCAGGGTCCTTCTAGGGCAATGTCCCTCCTACTAAAACACACTTCCCCTGGCTTGATTTTCTTCTCCAGTTTCTTTATATCTTCTTTTCTTTGATGCCCAATAAGCCAGCTTCAAGAGGGAAGCTAGAGGGTTCTTCTCCCACTGCCTAGCCCATGGCCTAGTGATTAGAACATTTTGCTGGGAAATGGCAGATACAGGTTGAAACTCCCTTTGGGGCTGCCTCTACACATGCACTTTACTGCTCATTAGACTAATCTTATATACAGCAAAGCATCACCATCTACATATGTGCAGCAATTACTGCACAGTAGATTAATGTAAAGTACCATTTGCTAGTACTGACAGATACAGTACTAGTGAATGGCACTTTATGTTAATGTGTCTGAATGTATGTGTAGATGCTGACCTGGGAACAAACTGCTCCCAGTTAGCCCAGGCAGCGGGGGGTCACAACTTCTGCTCAGCTTAGGGGTAGGGGAGGAGCTGTCCCTGGCTCCAGGGGCAGCTCCAAGTGGTGCAGAGCTCAGAGCTTAGCCCCAAGCTCTGGGAGGGGCAAGCTGGCCCCCACTGGCTCTGCCCCCCAGAGCTCAGGGCTAGCCACTTGGAGCTGCCTCCAGAGCTGGGGACTGCTTCTGTCCCACACCCTAGAGCCCAGCCCTGATCCTCTGTTCTCCCTGCCAGCCCAAGGCTGTTCCCAGAGCCCCCTGTCACCCTGAGGCTGACCCATGCCCCATGCCAACCCAGGGTTGGTATTTGGGTAGCTGAGCCAGAGCCTGGAGCTCCCCTTGACTGCTGCAGGGAGAAGAGCAGGGCAGGAGCAGTCCTGGACTAGGCTGCTCCTTTTGGGATCAATTTGTTCCCAACTGTCACAGGATGCAGTCCCTAAGGATGGCTGTGTTACCCCTAAGGCCCCCTGACCGTGCCAATTCGGCCCAATGGGCACCCTCTATTCTCATCCGCCATGTCTTGATATATTTTTTGTAATATAGGGAAGCTGCCTTCAAGTCCTGTTGGACACAGTCTTGATGGATTTCTCTGAACCCCATGGGTCCCATTTCAAAATAGGTATCCTGGGACATCCCAGCTTTATGGGCTATATGTGTGGCTCCAACCGTCCCTTTACCATGCCCCAAGCCTCGCAGATGGCATTGATGTTGTTCGGTCTGGGCCTTGGTATGAATTGGCCCCTTTGTCCTCTCTGGGCTCTCTGCAGCCCTGTCTCTGTGCCTCACTGGTGCCTGAGCTCTCTGCAGCCCTGTCTCTACACCTCACTAGTGCTTGGGCTCTCTGTGCCCCTAGTGTCAAGCCCTCACTGGTGCTGGGGTTGGTGCACCCAAATGCTGTGCCCTCTCTGGCGCTGGGGTCCCCACACTGCAGTGGGCCCCCAATGAAGCCTCCTCCTTCCCCAAATAGCCTCACCCAAACCACCGGTCTTATAAAACTACAACCAAAACATAAGCCCCTGGGCTATAACATAACACAAACTGCGTAAGGTGTGCTCTGCCCCTTTACATACTAGGAGCAGAACTTAGTCAGGCCTCTTCCCTTTACCCACTCTAGGATGGTTCCTTCCCCCTTAGCTGCCAGCAGAGAACTGCCCTCCCTAGCTCCAGCCTGGGGTTTATATGGGCCCAGGGCCCGCCCCCTTCTGGTCAGCTTACCATGTGCAGGTGCAGGCTTATTTGCCCTCTGGCTTGTTGCCCTGGTAACCTGCACCTGGGCATCTGTCTCTCTCTTTGGGCCCTCTCCCAGACAGTCTCTGCTCTTCTAGGAGCAGGGCACCTTAGTGCCCTGCAACATCAACCTGGGCGCCTTTTGGGCACAATTTGTTCCCAACCTGTGTAGACCTGCATGGAAAATTCAGGTGCATTAATTGCATGTGTAGCTGCACCCTGTATGTAGGAAGGAGTATATGGTTAGATGGCACATCCGCAAAATAGGCACCACACTTACAAATGCTAAATCCTAGGACTTCTGTAAAGTTAAACTGCAAGTTTTTTTAAAGTACACTTTTCAAGAGATGATATGATATATCGTGATGGTAGGAAGTCTGGAGTAGGGACAGAAATTATTTGTAATATCTTGTATGTAGGGAAGACTAAGAGAAGTCAGTGAGCAAGTTCATGGGCTAGGGAAGCCATATTAGTAATCCAGCAATCCATCTGTTTGTATTTCTCAGTCACAACTCAATTAGAGTATTTACTATTCCCTAAAATTCACTGCTATTATTTAATGCATACATTGCAAATGTTACACTGTATAGGGGCTTGATCTATTGTCCACTGAAAGGAATAGACTCCACTGTTAACATCAATACTTGCTAATAACCCATAAGTCTTTTCTGTACCATTTTAACTTTCAGTCACTTCCGTGTTTCTACTTTTCACAGAAGATTCAATACTTGCTAATAACCCATAAGTCTTTTCTGAGCCATTTTATCTTTCAGTCACTTTTATGTTTCCACTTTTCAAAGAAGAGTCACAAACCAAGGGAATAAAGCAATAACAGAAGAAAACAAAATGTATGAGCAACACTAGCAGTTTTCAAATGCCTGTACAACAAATGGGGGGTTTAATTATTTAGTGTTAAATGACATTCCCTTAATGCCTAACATTTATTTTGAACATTTGAATCTAATTACATATACAAAAAAATTGTAGCAATACTATGTCTTTCAGTACAGGGGGTTTATAAAGCCAGTTTCCATCCATTACTTGTACATTTCCTATTTGTTTAATACAAGACTATAATTAGGAAGAAATATAGCAGGATGGAAAGCAGCATCTCTTTGTTAGAAATGTGTACAAATAGTGCATGATACATAGGGAACAGAACAGATAAAGTATTAGAAAACAAGGCGTAAAACATTTAAGCAAACAAATAACTTGATGTATGAGAGGATACAATTGAAACTAGAGAGAAATGGTTGAGTAACTCAGTTATATATGACCCTGTTAAAAACTATCAGAGTGAAAACCTGAAATAAATGTCAATATGATCCAAAACACTCTCAAGGGATGCCACAGCTAAGACAAGTGACAATCTAGTATGTGTCTTCATCCTACAGAACTGATGTTTCTGTTGCTAAGGCCAGAGATAATATCTACCAGGACAGAGAAGATGTTTTCAAACAACCCTATAGAAGTGCATTTAGACAGACAGGCTAGTATAATCACATTTCTTTTAAGCTTTAAAAATGGAAAATAATCAAAAAGGAGACAAAGTTATTCTCTACTTATAAGAAGGAGAGAAGGGCAAAGTGATAAAGAAGATTACAGGAGATAGTGACTGGAGAAGATTATACTGTGCTCTGTAGGACAAGCTGTAGTAAGAAGAAAGTGAATAACATGGATCCAGGTGTAGAGAGACACTCTGAGGACTGAAATAAAATGTGAGGTTTATATTCATAATTGTGAACAAAAATGTAAGAAATTACACATATCCAAATGCCAAATCATAGAACAAATGAACCATTTGAACAAGACATTGTTAGCTTTCTGACAGTTTATTGGGATGGGCACTATTTTTTTAAAACATATTCCAAAAATACCATTTTTATGGGATTGATGGCCAATCCCATGGTG
The DNA here is from genome assembly GCF_030867095.1 of Alligator mississippiensis. Lineage (NCBI taxonomy): Eukaryota > Metazoa > Chordata > Crocodylia > Alligatoridae > Alligator > Alligator mississippiensis. The sequence goes on along the minus strand of NC_081824.1, from coordinate 122,045,167 downwards.
ATGTCATGAAGAAAACAAGTAAAGAAAATATTAAAGTGCATAAAGGAGACTGGAATTTAAAATCATCAAGCACTAGATTTCTGCCTTTTGGACATTTTTACTTGATTTAAAGTTAATTATTGATTATATAATAGGTGGAATTAAGACTTAAGAATGTTTATTTTCAGACATGAGAAACTTGATTCAATGCCAAAATACTGCATCTGGTCTAGGAAAAAGGCATTTGGAGCAGGAGCCTAACTCAAGATTTGGCCATGCCCCTGCCACCACCACTGCCCCTGCTGCCACTGCCACTGCCACCTGCAGGTGGTCACCGTGCCCCACGCCAGCCTCAGGAGGCATGCAACATTCATGGATGTGAAAGTGAAGAAATATTCTATATTTTGCACATGTATTTTACCAGAAGCAGATTGACTTAAGAAGTGGTTACTTTTAATATATATGTTGCTAAAGTAAATGCAACGTGTGTAAAAAGTACAGAAAAGAATAGTCTATACACATACATAAGCCAAGGACTGGTAGTTTTGGGTGATCCAGCATTTTGTGAAAATCTGTCCACTTCAGCTTAAGATGTTTGAAGTGAGACATTTGTCTCCAAAAATGGAAACAGTCAATGCCGGTATACTCAATGGAACTCTTATAACTGTTGTATCTGTGTGCTACGTGTAGGCTTCAAACATTACAAAACTATTGTAAAACAAAGCACAGATAACAGAAAATCAATTGTTCCTTTACTGGTTTGTTGTTTCTTGCTGCTATCCAGGCAAACTCAGCTGGATTAAACTTTTAGAGTGCATTTATTGTTGATGAGGAAGTGATGACACAGTCCATATGGAGAGGTGAGTGATCTTAGGTTTTGCTCATTTACTTCCTCTCTGCTTCAGTCTTTCATTTTTCACCTTATCAGTAAAGTTAAATGTGAAATGAAATGCCTTGAATCAGTTAATTATTGTAATAGCTGATAGGGGTCCCTATCCAGAAAAGCATGTAAGAATATGCTTAAAGCACTCTAGGGGCCCCATTAAAGGCTTAGAAGAGTGCTCCCAATCTTAAAGTTTAAGTATATATTAAACATCTAAATCAATCAGGGTTTACAACATGTGAGAGGCACTTCACAGGATTGATAAAGAAACCTAGGATGCACAAGTACCAGCAGAGAAATGAATACTATTCGGAAAAGCCCACAGGAATAGAAAGACCTGAACCTTTTCTGTCTAGTTGCAATAGTAAACGTAGCAGCAACTGTTGCTGATAGGCAAGAAGGCATTACTTTTCAACAGTAAGGCTACATGTAGATGTTTGACACACACAGTCTATGATCACATGGCTTAATTTAAATAGTATGATCACAGATCAAGAATATTTTGTACATACATTTGCTAGCACTGGGAGCTGTGTCAGGAACCTGATGTAAGTAACTTGGGGTGAGGGAAGCAGTGGGCAGGATTGAAGTGGGGGTTAACCAGTCCGGGGGGGGGGGGGAGGGGGGAGACAGGGTGCTGGTGGGTTTGTGGGAGGGAGGGGTCTGAAGCAGGAGGATTGTCTGTCAGAAGGTGAAGGGCTTAACAGGGCTAAAAATAGCCTGGCCAGGGTTGAGGGGGTGGGGGGTAGAAAGAGAACAGCCCTGGGGTTGGAGCAAGCAGCTGGGTTTTCCCAGCCCCAAGTCTGCACTTTGAGTGTGTTCAGATATTCACTAGATAATGCTAACCCATTCCTGATCTAACTTATTTCACTTCCTCAGGGGAACTAAGTTAGATCAGGCCCACCATTTTTTCCAAATCAAACCTCTTCCAATGTCTGCACAGATCAGCACTTAGATTGACTGAAACTCAGTTAGCCTGATCTAAACATAATGTCTGAATGTATCCTATGTTTAAGATGATTCAGAAATATTATTGGTTATTTAATTTTAAAATTACTTAAAATTGTTCTGGAACCACCTACACAGTGTAATATAGACATAAGATATATGTACTATCAAAATAAATAACACAAACATCCTTTTGTTCCATCCGTCATTCACTTTAGATCAGCAAAGCACACAAGGCAAGATACTGTAATGATGAAGGAGAAAGGCTTGTTAATCTGTTCCCAAGTAATACCATTACCTCTAGCTGTCCCATTCATATAGCCAATGACAGACTGCAGAACACTGCTAGTAGCACAGGAAAATGTCATTGCTTAATCTGATGACACATGCAAAATGTATGTGAAATGTAAAGAAGCAAGGAAGAACAACCAAGATTGTTATTCTTATACTGGAAGTTTCTACAGTGGGGTTTAAAGTCAGAGAAATGTGTCATTATGAAGAGGGCTGGAAGTCACATGGATCTCAGGATAACCAGGAGGCCTGATCAAGGGAAGGGATTATTTATTATATTTGATTGTTTCAACTTCTTTCAGGTGTCCAATATCAGGTAAATGAGACACTGAGTGGTAAAAGCACCCTAGAAGATATTGCTAGGTTATACCTTTTGAGGTTTTGCTTTGGATTGCAGGCTGAAAAGAGGGCTTCTGCACTTGAGAAAGAAAGCAAAACTCCTCTTCTAGACATTCATCCTTCAAGTAGCAGTTAAAGATGGACAAAAGGACCCTGGCCTAGTCCTGATCCTACTTGCATTAATTGCAGTGTGCCAGGAGATCAGTATTTGCCTTCAGAACACTTTTTTGGGAAGAAAACGGGAACTGTGTTATCATTATTCCTTGGTTCTCTGTATCTTATAATTAGTAAGTTTGGGACTTTCTTTTATCATATTAACATATGGTTAATGTTTACATCTGGCTCTTATGCTATAGGCGTTATTGTGAATCACTACAAACCTTAATATGTATGAATTTCTTATTTTATTTTAAATGTTATTCCACTAGTTCATTTGGGCATTAGGATAAAGGGAAAACTACATCCCGCTCTTTAAAGTAGTTATATGGCATTGTTTTAAGCTGCAAATCAAAGTGGTGACCAGGGCATGCTTCATTCTCAGGGTTGATGAAGGCTCAAGTAATGAAGATAAGTATTTAAGATAAGGCATTCTATTAAACATATCAAATACATTAAATAAAAATACTTTAATAGACCAGCCTAACTGAAAACAATGGACTACTATTCTGCTAGAGAAAGAGAATGACTATAATTAGAAGCAGGCACCAATCCTGGAACCTTAATGAAATCTACATTTTGTGTGAAATTTGGGAACGTTTGAGTAAAAAAAAACCCAGATGAATGATTTTTGCATAATTTCCTTATTTCCTCTTTTTAGCCTTATAAGCAATCTTAACTTTTAGCCTTAACAAGTCATTTAAATAATAATAATGCTCAGGGTGGTCACACTTTCATATTCATTTAAGTAGTTAGGTAGGTACTGTACCACTCGGGTTAGGGTAACTTCCTCTTTATCCCTACACTGAGAGTCAGGGTATATATCCCAAACTAGGAACTAAGCACTTATATTTTATTGCTTTTCATCCTTACTTGCTTCCCTTTATAATTTGGAAAGGAGTATTTAAAGTTATGCTTTCAATGGCTACTACTAATGTTCAGTAGGCCTGAGTGAATAGGGAAGTATTTGATTCAGATTCGGCTGATTTGGAGGACAGTGATTCGGTTCAGAGTTTTGGATTCGGCTGATTTGGCTTCAGAAGATTTGGCGCTGATTTGGAGAGATTTGGTGATTCAGATCGGCCTGGGAGAAGCCAGGACAACTGGGCAGCTGCAGGTTCCCCTGCAGCTCCTGTGGCTGTGCCTACCTTTCCCTGGGTGGAGGGAGCTGCGGAAGAAGCCCCTATGGCTGCCTTGCCTGGCCCCATCCCTCGCCCAGGCCCAGCCTAGTCCTGGCACTTTAAAAAAAAAAAAAGAAAAAGCTGCACACTCACCAGCTGTAGCAGTGGCAATTGGGGCCTCTGGGTGCTCGTGGCAAAGCCCCCCCAATACAGCGCAGGGCAGTGAGGGGCAGCAGGGATCACCCCCCCTCCCCCTGCCTGGCACCCACACAGCAACTGCCCCATGGCTTAGGTGCAGTGCAGCTCAGCAGGGCACTGCGGGTTGTCTGGGAGCTGGGGCAGCTGCATGTGTCAGTCCACATGCCCCCCCCGAAAAATGTGCCCCGCCCCTGGCTGGGCAGCTTGTCCCAGCCCAGGTCTAATCCCTCCCTCCCCCATACCTCTTCCTTCCCCCTGCCCCCAACCCCAACATACTTACCAGCTAGAGGCTGCTCTCAGCTGCCTGTTTAGTCTGTGGCTGAATCTCCAAAGCCACCAAATCTTTTCTGAAGCTTTTCCAAGTCAATTTGGATGCTTTGAATTGATTCAGAGCTTTTAATTGGTCTCCCAATTCAATTCAGATTTGCAGATTCAGTTCCCAAATAGAGCCAAATCTCCTCCAAATCGAATCAGCTACTGAATCTTCACACAGCCCTAATGGCCAGGTAACCTGCCATCTTGATGTAGATTGAAAACTACAAGATGGCATTTTCAATCCTAAATTCATGATGTGTCCAGCAAATGGAGTATTGGCCTTTACAGAGGTCTACCATACTCGTTACAAATTGTATAAACTGTGCATTAGGTGATCCACACTTTTAGGCAACAGATCTGGGCATTATTGTTCCCAAAACTGAATATTTAAAAGATGTTCAGAGAATTTGACGCAAGTCCTGCAGACCCCTACACATGAATGAGCTTGTTCACAGATGCACCAAACCAAAAAGCATTTTATTTTCTTTTTTTCTTGTTATGGAACAAATTAATCACAGTTCACTCAGTGAGAACGAGTGAGAATCTTTTTCTCTTAATGTCAAGTTTTAATCACCAGCCATTTCAGTGCTATATCTATGGAAAAAGTAAAAGGCATATAGAAAAATACATTGGGAAAACATGTATTTCATTATATGGTCACATGAAAGACGCAGTTTTTTCCCCTCAAACTTTGTAAAACAATTTACTTGCATATGGAGATAAAGTCTAGAAATTTTTGCTAAGTGCAGAATACTAAAAACAGTTCTGAGAACAGAAACTTGGAATAGAAACACTTGGGAAAATGTAATTAAGAGCTGTTACTAGCATTTCAGCTACAATTTTTATTTCCATACACGAATCACTCTATGCACAGCTGAAACGCAGTCTCTCTATATAAAGTACACACACACATTGCTTTTTATATATATGTATAGCAATTGAGTCAAATAACATGAAAGCTAGAGAAATATAAGCAAACCACTACACAGCATCATTTTGATGTTTAGAGTCAGTTCTTAGGAAAGGCAAGATAAGATCTACATAGAGGCACCAGAATCAGTTATTTACTTTGTAGCACACACTGTTCTATTAATAATTTGTTACAGGTGCTAAATAAATGCAGAGATATACTAAATAGTTTTGCAAAAAGGGTCTCTCAACTGGCAGACTTGCACTGCTTTTTATTTTAAAAAAAAGATTTACAATTTATCTTCAGATATTTTATGTAATGGGAAAAACAATCCTTAACTGCAGTATGCCTGCAGTAACTGAACTTTAAGAATCATGGCAACTTGGAGACTTAATTAAACTGGTAAGCTCAGAGGCATAAGAAAACACCTGAAGAAGACTTTGCAAAGGGTTTCTAATTTCCCATTTTTTTCATAATTTGATAAAAAATTTACAGATGTCCACGAAATTTGAAACGTCTATTATTTGAAGGATAAAATGTTTTCTACTATAAGAATTTCCTATATTGCAATGGGTAGAAGCAACAGGTGAGCTGAGTCCAGAAATCACTACAGTTCATCTAACTAAAGCATCACAGACAAAGAATGATGAAGCTTGTATTCAGTTTAGTAAGTCTTTTTCTGTAACTACTGCTTAAAAGAATCGAAGACAGTGGATGCATTTACATGAGGCACTTTATTGTGCATTAGACTAATCTAATGTGCAGTAAGCCCTCACCTCCTACATGTGTGCAATAATTACTGTACAGTAGATTAGTTTAATGTGCTATTTTCTAATACCTGTAGATGTAGAACCTGTAGATACAGGCACAGTAAAATCCCTGTTATCTGGCATGAGTGGGGAATGGGGGGTGCCAGGTATCTAAAATTGCCAGATACCTGAGACTGGTGGTTTTCAGCCAGACACAGACCAAGGAGGGGTGACTGGAGGCAGCCGCACGTGGAGCGGTTGCAACGCAGGGTGGTGGGTGGCAAGCTTTCCCCCTCTCCTCCCACTTGTGTCCAGTCAGCCAGCTGGCCACAAATTCCGGTTAATAGAGTACTCCGGTTACTTAAATACCGGATAACAGGGATTTTAGTTTAATGTGCTGATTTCTAGTACAGTAATATGTTGAAGCACATGTGTAGATGCCTGGTCAGCCTAGGCAGCAGTGGGCCACTGCCTCTGAGCCACATGGAGATTGGGACATGTCCCTATGCCCCCTGTCAGCCCAGGGCAGGGACTGAAGCTCCACATGACTGCTGCAGGGTAATAGATCAGGGCAGGAGCAGCCCTGGACTGAATGCTTCTGTCAGGAGCAAATTTGCTTCTGGTAGGCTCATGTTCAGATGTACATGGGGATGCAGTTTAATGCACCTGAATTTTCTACACAGGAAATTCAAGCACATTAATTGCACATGTAGATGAACCCAGTGATAATCTTAATCTTTGTTAACATACTTATAGAAACCTATGGGGAAAATATGCATTAAAAACAGTCACTTTCTAAAAGGGTTAGAAGCAGTTGCAAAATACCAGTTCCAAGAGCATACTCAGAAAATTGTTCAAGGAAATCCTAAATGCTGATAACACCAGTGGGTGGAGGATAATGGCTCAGGGTTTTTTGTAAAATGCAAAACAGTTTTCTCAGGCAGAAACTGTCTCTGTCCACAGAGATATTTTCCTTTTGAAAATGATGAATTTGGTATTTTTATATTTCCTACTCTCATCCTATTTGCTGTTTTATGTTTTTCAGAAACCTCAGCTGTTGAAATCAGAAGACTGTATGAGAACCCCAATGTTCTTTTTAAAAAGAGAATATACTTCTAGCTCTGAACTTTGCAGAGAAAAAGCTAAAAATGTGAAGTGCACATCCTAAAGCTTGAGGAATCAGAAAACAAATACAAAAAACCCAAACATTTATTATTTAAAACCACATGACTTGTGAGCCAAACTCCTCTTTTTTTACTCATAATTTTTCAATGCCTGGAGTTAGCAAGGAAAATTTCCACTTTTTCACTTTGAAGTGATGACTTCCTAGTAAAAGTAGAATAGAATTTCACTTCCTAGTGGAATTTCTCTCTAGATCAAAATATATTATGAAGGGAGCTGGTAATTTCCTCATATGTACTTTCTAAGTACACTGCATAGCCTACTGATCCAACAAACAATCCCAGTAATTAAGTTACTAAAGGGTACTAAATGAGGCAAGAATTCTTCAACTTCTTCAACATGGGAAAGGAAGAGTAAGACATTGTTTGGGAAACTCCTAAGGGACTTCATTTGGACCAGAATTTTTACCCATAGTCAACAGGAATCAGGGGTCTGGGGGTAAGAAGAGTAAGGACTGGAAATATTCTTTGCTTAGATTCATTGAAATCAAGTTCTGGATCAGGTATAATGTTACAGATCATCATCAAGTTTTGAGTAACAACTTTGGTGGCTCTGATGGACAAACTTATGTTCCCTTAGACATTATTGATTGTACAGCACTAATGTAACAGCTATGAGACTATGCAGAAGAAAATAGCATCAAACTACTGAGTAATTTATTCTCACTAGAAAAATCCCGGAGAATAAGGATGAGGACACATTCTTTGTCACATTAACTATTACCTTGCAAGGCATTATGTTGCATCTCTTTCTCCTCCATACTTTCATTAGTCACTCTTAAAAATGTTTACCTATCCTTTGATAACTAGATGAAATGCCTTATTTATCTGAAGAACTGTAAACAAATGTGATTAAACCCCAAAACTATAAACAAATGTTTTTTAACCCCAGATCTACAAATGGTTTGGGGCTACATCTATAAAATAAACACCATCCACATTGTAATGCCCTCAAGCATGCTACCCTTCTTGAAGCAGACAGTCTTCTAAGCCAGAAGCAGGGTAGCTGCAATTGTTGGGAAAAGCTATTTATCTTGAAATGGATTCATTGCCATAATATCTCAGCAGTGCTAATTAAGTCCACTCTAACTAATTGATGGAGGTGGATAAACTGCTTCTGTTTTAGGAAGCATACCCAAAACAGCATAGCTTACGTTTATTTTATTATAAAATAAACTTACCATCAGTGGGGATGGCAAGTTTACTTTATAGACATATTGCTGGTCGTCTAAAGTGGTACTTAAAGAAAAATGAGGTGCCTAAATCCAAAGCTGCAATCTTCAAGACTCCCACTGACACTTCAGGGGCCTGAAGTTTCATTAATAGAAGTCCCTAAATACCTACATTCTGTTTTAATGCATGCCAAGAGCCCTTTTTGGTGTGCTTAGCAATTCAGCACCTATCATGTTTGATCAAGATTCTCAAATGAGTTATCTTTACCCCTTCCCCCTCAAAGAACTCAGTTTGGTGGGTTGGCGCAACGCACAACTGAAATTATCTACTAGAATAAGCTTCACACAAAACAGCAGCTGAAGGGAGCTGTTCACCTCCCTTCAAAAACACAGTTGAAGAAAAGATTCCCTCTCTCCTTCTCAATCTTCTTTAATATAAATGCTCCATGTTTAGAACAGTTGTGGGAACCAGAAGCGCTTTACCTTCCAACTATGTTTTAAAAGAATGTGTTGTTCTTGCCTCATTTTTTAAGGAATAACAGAGATAAGATGTTAAACTCTAGGAGTGGGTTCTGGGCTGGGATTGTCTATCTGACATGTGACTCCATGCAGGCCAGAATTAGGCATCTAATGGCCTTGTCACATGTTCACTTGCAACAGTTGAAAACCATTGGGATGTAGTGACCTATGTAGGTGAAGACATGTTAAGGAGATAATCATAGCCTGAAAGAAAACAATTTCACAATGTGAAGGGTAAAGTTATACATTATACTCAGACCAGACTTAATCTGTGGAATGTTAAATGACGTTAAAGTTAAAGCATGCTGTGAGCAGTTGCACATTAATTGTTAACACTTTTTCTTGGCTGCACAGCTTTGACTTGCCATTAGAGGGCTGGTGAACAGGGGCATGCCCAGAAGCCAAGACACCTGAGCGTTATCCCTGGCCTGGGTTGGAGAAGGGGCTGGGAGTGATCAATCCTGAGATGCTGGAAGACTTCACATTGCTCGCTTTAGGATCATAGAGCAAACTGAAGTTACCCTAACGTGAGCTAGGTAGCGTGACTCAGAGTTAACCTTTGCCGGAAGTGGCATAAATATTGGCTCAGAAGGCACTTAGCATGAATTAATGAACTTTAACAGGTGAACACTCACATTTTAAGTACCCATAATATGGCCTAAGTGTTTACAAGCAATTTCACCCTAAGAGGTCACATAACACAAGTAAACTGCTCAAATGTGTGTTTTCTTGAGTTTTAGCTACACTTACTAAGTGAAGAAGAGCTAAATTTAAGACATACCTGTATCATCTTGGATTCACAGGATCAAACCCTAGATCATTATCGAGATTTGAATCCTTGGTGTCTTGGTAGCTACCTCCTTCTTGGAGCTGGGTAACAGCCAACATATTTGACTGACACAAACTGAAATGCTTTGTTTCATGTTCAGGTTATTTAATTCTTGTATAGCTCTTTTTCTTTTTTCTAATTTATTTGTAAGTAGAACATTTTCTTCCAAAAGGAAAAGCTGAAAAAAAAGGTTGAAACAAAACACTTCAGCATTTTCAAAGAAAAACATTGTATTTTTAAAATATTGAAAGCAAATATTATTAAAAAAATCCTTTTTTAGCCAAAACTTCACTAAATTTGAACTAAATTGTCATCAAAATCATCCCCTGCAAAGCTGTAAAGCTCTTTCCTCATTTATTAAAACAAATGTATTATTTGTTGAAAATATGTCATCCAAGTCTATTCATAGCTCCTAGCTGCAAAAACCTGTTGTCTTAGTGTTTAAAGCTTAAACAAAGAGTTTTATTTGGATTGATTGATTGATTGATTATATCACTGTCATTTGAATCCCTGTATAGCAGGATTACTACATCCTGAAACTGGTACTTATAAACTAATAAGTGCTGAGTAAAGAATATAAACATAATCAAGAACAAAACCACTACTTTGCTCTTTGTTTACATGTCCTCTAGCATAATGGTGGCAAAAAGACTGGTGCTTTTTCTTTTTTGTTTCTCTTTTGGAGAGTGCTTATAAGTAGAATGATGAGTATTCACAGTTGTTTCAAAGATCAGAGCAGATAGAATCAAGTACCTATGATTGCTGAACCAAAATAACTTATCATATTGACTCTAACTATGGGAGACAGTTTTTAGATGGTTGCATATTTAAACATATGAGTCATACATATTACACTATTAGACCCATCCAATGCAGTCCCATCCAATAAACAGATTAAAAAAATATTCTGAGTCTCTCATCACTTTTTTCCCCTTAATATTCACAGCAGGTGAATTTTTCCTCACTTGTATAAATGCTTTGTTAATTTAAATCAAGGTTATTTAATGATTGGAAGAGAACTTGATGGAGATTTAAATTTAAAAGTAGGATTTCTAGTTATTTTGCCTTAAGAAACTGCACAAAGCTGAATGTCATCCTCACTGAGCTCCCCAGGCTAATAAATGAGTAGGAAAAGAAAGGACACAGACTATGTGAAGGTGATTTCTGAAGGTGCACAGAGAACACTTGGGGAGTGCACTTAGAATAAGTGGTGTACGTGGGAGCAAAAAGTGACAAACGGCCCTTCTCTTTAGACAAGGAACTTCTCCCTTCATACCCTGAAAATGCTTAAGGCTGGCAGGGGGGAGGGACTACTTGGAGGGAGATGTCACAAGAAGGTAGATGAAAAGGAAGTAAAGATGACAATATGAGACAGACTGTTAAAGGGTGGCTTTTGAGAAGTACAAACTTTTTGATATTTCTCTCTCAGTTTCACCTGCTTCAAGTGGCCAGTCTTTGTAAGGGTTATACAAACAGGCACAAATGCTGGACTATACAGGTACCTCACTACACGTCATGAATAGAAATTGGAATTTCAGTTCTAGAGAAAACACTTCCACACTTTTATCATACTGAGCAGAGAAAAATGTTTACTATTGAACTTTTATATGAATAAAAAATTTTGATTTGGAAATGTCGAAGCATTTTGTTTTGGTTAATTGAACTGTCCCAAGTTTTTTTTTCCAAGCAAATGAGTCTATCCAACATTAAAATACGTATCTCTCTTGCTTTAGATCCTGGGTACTATAATTTAGGCATCCCATTGTCTCCTATATGCTGGGCTTCATGGATATTTTCCACATGACATGCAAGACATTACCCCATAAAGCAAGACATTTCAGGTTACTTCAACAAATTAAAATATTTCCTTTAGGGTTGAACCTATCAAAAACAAAAACAGTTGAAGAAGTCTTACTTCATTTTTTTTTTTTTTTTTTTTGCTAGAAAATTGATTTTTTTGGCAACATCAAGTTTTCCTTGGGGATCTCAGCAGCTGTTTCTTTCCCTTTCCTTTATGCCAGAAGTTGAATAATTCCTGCCTTATTTTTTGTTTTTCTGCTACAAAAATTACATTTTTTTGGCAAAAGTCAAGTTTTTCCTGGAGAAATAACTGATTTTCTGTAAGCTGATGAATATTAATGTATACAAAATGGAGCAGCCTCAACAAAAAGGCTGAGAGGAACCTTGCAGGCTAATTTACAGCCCAGTGGTAGTTCAAGTGCTCCCACTGCTACTTTTAAGTGCAGGGATGCTGATACACAAGACACATTGAAGCTGCTCAAATTAAAGCACCACTCCCTCGCCCTTGGAGCACATGTAAAAGTGCCCTTAGAGACTAACAATTAGTTAGCTCAGGGCTGGCCAACTTCTAAGTGGCTGGAGGCCGCATTCCCCCGGGCTGTACCAGTGGGGACTTCACTAGCAGGAGCTAAGGGCCTCTGGGCTGCATCCTGCATGGATAAGGTTGAAAAAGTTTCTGGCTTCCAAACAGTAAAATCAGTGTAAGCCAAAAGTGGAAATATTTGGTTTGGCTGCGAAAGTAGAGACCCCAGTGCAGGGACCATATATATACTTTCAGGTGATGTTATGGGAAAAGATGTATTTCCATTTCTTGGAGAACAATCATCCATACAACATCATCCACCATACCAATTAGCTTTTTGAAGATACTAAGCCAGACAAGAAAGCCCACGACTGAAAACACAGCTCTCCTCTCATCTCTAACTGTAGATAGAATACTACCCTCTTTCACAACATTGTTCTATTATACTTTTTTGGTGTACAGATCATTCCATAATGGAGGATTACACTGAAGATTCATAAATGAGATTAAAGACTGAATTCAAATGGTGAAAATGTTTTCTTTATGCATCCCTTCCTCTTTTATTTGGCTTATTGTCCATTAAGCTGTGCAGTTAATATATTCTCTCTCTTTTGATTATGTTTTCTAGTTTATCTTTTCTAAGTAGCTTTGAGACACAAGTATAGTATATAATAATTATGATGGCTTCATCTTCAGAGTATAATGTTCACTACATAAGACTTCACTTGAAGACCATCCAAAGACTCATTTGGTCTAGAAGGCAGGTGTGTGTCCCTAAGTGGAGTGGAACAAAACAAGTATGTAATGTATAAATATACCACTTGGTCAAGTTTATCAGTGAAGTTGCATCTATTTTATGTACCATCATACCTGACTGTCACTGAGGACGAGCTAGTATTTGGCTACTAGGTCTCCTTTGGGAATCTAACCTTGGGTGACATGGCAAGGGCATGCAAGCAGTCTGTGGTAGAACAGAAAATTTAAGCTGCTGCTGCTTAATATCAGGCAAGCATTACAAACACTGGGCTACCCTTCTTCTGTAGATGGTGATGATTTTCAGGCCCTGAAAGCCACAGAATATAATTTATATGAGAAATCCTCACTATTCAAGTTTTTGTTTTTATACCTACTTTGGGAGTTGAAGTTAGCTACAATGGCTTAGCTGACATTCACAGGACAGAATTTTACCACTGCCAGAGGCAAGAATTTCTCAGTTAGCTGTAAATCTTCACCTCTGAAATAAAAGCAGGTTTATTTTGTGGATGTGTATGTTTTGAGATTGTTTTATTTTAATTTTGTTAATTTGGATTGACATTTGATTTGTTGAATCATTAACGCAGGGACTAGTAAAGCTTGTTTAAATGATAGTTTGAATGCTATCACTTGGAGGTGGCTTATTTATTTCACAAGGCCTTATTTTTTTTCCTGTATGTAAGGAATTTATTTTTCAAGGCAATAGATGCTGTACAAATAGTCATGTTCTATGACTACATTAATAACATGACTTCATGGACACTTCAGCACCATCTTCAGCATTATCTTTCCTTAAATCTCTCCTATAGCACATCTGTGGGACATTTACTGATTGCTGCTGAAAGACCATTAGAAATATCATTTATGGTATTTACAGGTATTTTGTTCATATTCACAGTATATTTAAATTTTTAAGTAATTTATAAATGATTATTTGGATATTAGCATAATTATGGTATACTGATAAAACAACAGAATGACCTCAAGGTTATAGGAGTGCATAGGGAGTCTAAAGTTGTGTAAGAGAATATAATGCTATTCTTGGGGTGCTAATGAAAATGTAATACACTATTTTATTTAGTGTTTGTATGAAATACTTCAATTTGATTTCTCCTGGAAAAAGTCTGCATAAAGGATTGCTTGTATTTCTTTCTCTCCAAATATTGATATAGCAAGAGAGAGTGGACAGAATGGGGGAAAAATAGACCAAAATAATGTGAGGGAAACCAGTTATCTCTCCCAGGAACCCAGACAGTCACTATGGTGCTTCCTGACAGAGTAAAGCAGCAGGAGCCAGCTAATGAGGCAAGTCATCCGTTATCATTGCAGTGCTTAGCCTGATTTAGTTATCTGAATCAAAATGACAGATTCAGGAGGAAGGCTCCTGGGAACTTGACTGAAAATGTTATGTTGATGTTACCATGCATTGATCAGTCTAGTGAAGTGCCTCTTGGTCTCCATGCCAACAGTGAATAGAAAAAAAAAAGCAGGGTTTAGGGGGCACGCTTTAGGAAAACTGATATTGGATAAGATATTTTCTTTATAAACAGGTTTAGTTAAACATTGAAATAAGCTTCATGCCCAGAACAACTCAGCACTCTTCAACATATAGGAGGTTTTATAATGTAATTTCAGCTTGTCAGGAACAATTTTCCTCTTTCCCTTTAGGATTACTTATAACTTTAGCTTTTGCTGCTGCAGCCTGTGTCACTGGTTGATTATTAACTTTATTCCAATGTGAAAATAGGAAACAGATAGTGTTTAACTGTTTCAATACCATTCCATGCGACTAGCCAATTCCAAAAGCAAAGAATACCTCTGTTCTTGGAGTGCATTCAACATACTAACTAAGAAGTTACAATGGTCTATAAAAAGGGTACTAAAGGAAAAAAAGAGAAAAGACAAATAAAAAGATTTACTGGAAGGGAAAGTGAGGAACTGACAAATAGGTTTGACAACAGGTTCCAGGCAGGGATTAGACATTTTACAGTTTTAGTCAAACATTTAAGAAGAGGTTTTATGCACAGGAGAGAAATCTACTTTGTGAAAAGGAGGCCTTTTAGAAAAAGAAACAGATACAGAGAAGAACAGACAGACTTATTAGAGAAAACTGCAATCCGCTGTGCAGACTTTGTTAATCTTTTAGTGTAAGAGCTAGAGATGGACTGTAAGAAAGCTTATACAAATCTAAGACCTACCGGCATTTAAGATGATAATGGGCATGTACCTCAATAGTATAAGTGAGCTTTCAAATAGGACTGTCATGTAAACTTTTAAGTGGCTCTCAATTCAAGACTCAGAAATTTTCTTTCAAAGAAATGTTAATTGACTTATGACCCTTCAATGGAATTTACAATTATTCAAGAAAATGCAATCTTATATACAGTTGTATGAAAGGGTTTTGGCGTTTCATATAAGCTACTCTGGATAGTCACCTCAAATGTTCCACGCCTTTCAAATGAGCAGAACAAGAGATGAATGGAAAACCTCCTCATTAGGCATTTACTAGCAAAACACTTGTGTTTAGTGTGCATTCTCCCTGAAATCCTTAGATATAACATTGTTGCAAAAGGTGTCACAAAATCATGATTTAAAAAATAGTCATTGTAAAATTAAATGAAACATTTATTTAAAAAAATGTCACAAAATGGGAATGCTAAAATTTTATTGCAATAACATTGCAACCGCTCTGAAATATTTCCATGGATCCAAGTAGCACCCACTGGGATATTGGGTCTCTTGGAAAACCCTGAAGCCTGAGCTACTGAGGACTCATGATCTTGAGATTTTGGAAGCAGAGGGCTTGCCAGGGTTCTAGGGACTTAGCTACCATCAGTCCACCAAGTGAGCTACCAAGGAAAAAGTGTTTTTAAGCCCTGATGTAGATTTGCAAGTTTAGATGATCTGGATCCTCAGCAGCTTACAAGGTGAGCCACTGTCATGGAGGCCAGGTGTAGAAGTTACACTTATTTTCATGGAAGGTGCTCAGAAAGCACTCTACAGCCATAACCAAACAGATGGTCAGGCACATAGTGCTGTAAAAATAGCAGATCCTAATAAAAAACCCTGAATGGATGTGGTATCAGTCTTCAGAACTGTAATTTGGAGTTCTGTAACGAACTGTCCCACAGCCTATTGCAATTCATGTTATGTTATATTTGGCCAACACCTCATGGAGCACTGCAAAACCCAAGCCCCCCAACTCAAAAGGTGGTGGTCTAGCCTTGGCCAGAGCTCATCTCCTTTGCCTGAGCACCAGGCTAGCCTTGCTCCTAGGCTGTAGTGACCTGAGGTGGTGACACCCCTGTTTCCAACCCCTAGCCCCTTGTTCCTCCCAGCCAGCTGTGAGCCACTTTCTGGTATTATGGTTAAGTGTGCAGATTCCATCGATCCCTTCTGGGCATTTGTAAAGATTGCAGCTTTGATTAAGGGCTGTGCTGTTTGCTGGACACTGCACTTATACAGGAGGCTGTCCAAGATGTTGATCTTGTACAGTTTAGTTTTTCAGTGTTCCTATCCAAATCTCAGTCTGTTTAGCTTGACCCATGCTTCTCTGTCAAGGTCATGTCCAATGGGGGACATGTTTGGTGCTGGTATAAAATGCTGTAGGAATAGATTTCAGACTGGATTACTCTGAATGATAATTTCATTTCCATTTACCGTATCCCCTAGTGGTGCACTGATAAAGATTTTTTGGGACAATACCAATGGCTGATTATTAACTAGCTATATCAGCCAATACCGATCTGATTGCAGATATGTAGCCTGGCTAATTAGAGAGCAGTGTCTGGCTGGTAAGTCTGTTGGGGGGAAGGGGTGGGGGGGGCAGATCAAAGCCCCCGCAGTGAGGGAGGGATAGGGGCAGGCACTGTCCTGCCAGGGCAGGGTGCAGGATGTACCAGTGTAATTTTTCTTTTATCAGTGCTGATATGATATGGACCAAGATATCAGTGAACTTCTCCCCACCCCCCTCTCCCCACCTTATATAAATTTAGTGCAACATACAAGTCCACAGTAGCCAACCATGCAGGTCTCCATGAGCCCAGAAACCTGGGAGCAGAGGAGCAGTTAGGGTCTTTCTTCTTATGTCATTTGGTCTAATGTCCTAGAATGCAGGGAATACATCTGTGTGTAAGTTGTGAAACCTGTTATGTGTCCCTATGCACTAAGTACAGTGTCACGGTTTTTAGTATGACCACTTTTGGACCATACAGAACAGTAAACTTCTGGGGCATATACCATTGCAAGTGTGGTGGTTATGAGCGCTTTGAAGTTGGTGTTAGACCCTGACTCCATGCGGTGCCCAATGACTAGGGGGATAATGATCCAATTGCTCATGGATCCTGTTACTAATTAGCCAGAGCAAGCAGGGAGCAAACAACAGCACACATTGCTTGCAACAGCTTTATTCAGAATGGAGACAGCTTCAGGAAAAGGTCCCAAAAAACCAACAAACCAGGGACCTGCAATGAACATTATTTCTTTTCACATTTTACAACAGTGTAGGTTGATCCTCTGACAACATTCAGGAAAAGATCAACCCCCCCAAAAAACACAAAAAACATGAGATTGGACACCTTACAGTGGACAAAACCCTAACCTTGACCGCTACATTGATTGCTTCAGGGAAAGAATGAACAATGAGATAATCAGCAACACACACCACCATAACAACCTCTCTCTACCAGAGAAAAAGGCCATAGAATCTCTAAGATCTAACCACCAAATAGTAATAAAACCAGTAGATAAAGGAGGAGCCATAGTCATCCTAAACCGTGAAGACTACATAAAGGAAGCCAACAGACAGCTTTCTGACACCACCTACTACAAATAACTACAAGAAGATCCTACTCCCCTTTTCACCAAGAAAATCAATAATATCATCAAATCATTTCCATCAGGACTACAAGAAAAACTACAGACCTTGATCCCCCCACTACCTAACCCCGGGACTTTTTACATGCTCCCTAAAATCCATAAACAAGGGAACCCTGGCAGACCTATCATATCCAACCATGGGACCCTAACTGAGGAAATATCAGGTTTCGCTGAATTAATCCTAAAACCGCTTGTCACCCACAGAGCAAGTTTTGTCCAAGACACTACAGACTTTCTACAGAAACTTAAAAACATACACCACCTTCCCAGCAACACCCTCCTAACTACCACGGATATTACCAGCCTATATACCAACATCCCACACCAGGATGGCATCCAGGTCTGCCTTACATATCTACAGGAACAAGATTACAACTTAGAATACAGACCCAAAGCTATTACTGACCTCATACACTTCATCCTCACACGCAACAATTTCACGTTTAATAACCAACACTTCCTCCAGACAATGGGAACAGCTATGGGCACCAAAATGGCCCCACAGTATGCCAACCATTTTATGAGCCACCTGGGAGACTTCCTCAAGAACTGCATCATCAAATCCTTGCTATACTGATAAAATACAGACCACGTTATACAAGAAACCCACAGACCAACATACATATCTACACAAAATCAGCAATCAACCTAAACACACTAAAAAAGCTGTGATATACAGCCAAGCCCTCAGATACCACCGAATTTGCACTGAAGAGAACACCTGGGATTGCCACCTCACCAATCTTAAAAAGGCTTTCACCCAACAAGGACACTCCTCCAGAGAGATAGATTGCTGATTTGAAAGAGCCACCCAGATACCACGTGAAGAACTGCAGCAGTACAGAAGAAAACCCCCACAAATCGCACACTGCTGGTTATGACATATCACCCCTCCCTAGAACCTGTATGGAAAATCCTCAAACAATTGCAACCCAACTAGAAAGAGACTCTGTTCTTAAAGAGATCTTCCCAGTCACCCATCCTAGCCTTCAAACAAGCACTGAACCTTGCTAACCTCATCACCAGAAGCAGACTTCCTCAGACCCAGAACACACCAAAAGGATCCAGACCGTGCCATGACAAGAAATGCAAAACCTGCCAACACATTTCCACCACCCCCACAATCACTACAACCCACAACAGAGCCATCAGCATTCCTGGATCTTACAGCTGCACCTCCAGAAATGTAATATATCTCATCCAATGCACCAAGTGCCCTGATGGAAAATATGTAGGAGAGACCAAACAACAACTGCGCACAAAAATGAATGCACACCGGAAATCTATCAAAGACAGGAATACCCAATTACCTGTGGGGGCACTTTTCTCACAAAAAAACCACTCTCTCGCCAATCTCTCAGTCCTGATCCTCAAAGGAAACTTACAAAACACTTGCCAGAGACGAGCCTATGAACTCCACTTCATCAGCCTCCTGGATACTAAAAATCATGGACTAAACATAGGCATTGGATTTATGACACATCCTGCCTGACAACTGACTCCCCAGGTACCTGTCCACTATTCATTCCCCTTCTCTCCTCCCCACCCAGCCTGTCTCTCATCCATTGACTCCTCAATCTACATTTTCACTGACTGCCTGTCTTGTAGGCAGACCAGCCCAGCCGCTGGCTTCTTTACTTTTCATTCCATCCAGGAAGAGCACACACCAACTGCAGAAACTTCCTTAGTCTGACGAAGGGTTTTTGAACCCAAAAGTTTGCTTAATAATTGTTTTCCAACTATTTAAGTTGGTCTAATAAAAGATATCAGATTCACCCAAAGAAACTTGTCTGCCTTTCACATTTTATACACGTTGGTTCATGCTCATTAACTTTCATTGCACCTTCATCCCTCCTTCTCTTCCACCCATTTCTCCTCCCATCTCAAGATCCGCCTGTTTACTGTTTACTTCATTAGCATGGAATTGCCTATGCATTTCATTCATTTACATGCCTCTCTGCTAAGAGCGCATGCTCAAGACTTTGACCCCAGCTTCTCCCGGTCAATTGCTGGTTCTTTCTGGCTTCTTGCTGACTTCCTCTTCATCTCCAAGGTCTTGTTTCTGCTTTATCTCCTGATGATAGCTGGTGGGCTGCATCTTGTTCTCCTTACACAGTGGGCTCTATATTTTACAACACTACGACCTTGTTAGAAAACTGCTTGCCTAAGTGTTTGCAATGTTGTTTTTAATACATCATTCTGCCTTGTGGTCAGCAGCTTTTGCTGAGACACAGATTAAAGCCTTGTATTCAGCTACAAACCCAGCGCTCCCCAAAATCCAAATACAGTCACCCTAACAGTTGGCACACCATGTTGTGCTGGCTAAACATCTTAAGGCAGCTACCCATGCAGAGACTTTAGTGCTGACCTTCAGGATGTGGTGTTTATAGGTTAAGGTACAGTTTAATGTGGTTTCTTGGTAAATTGAGGTATGCTCATAGGGAAGAATGTGATTGCTTACTCTGATATTCGGTATGCTCTTAGCTTAATAATTGTTCATGTGGAAGTGTGAGGATACTAATTTATTGATCCTCTCCACTGACCTCCTGCCTCTGAAACACCACCAAAGCCCCATGCCACTGGCCTGGAATGAAGCAGAAGCGCCAGACCCAGAACCCCCTAGTCTTTTTGGGGGGCTTATCAATCTGTGTTACATTGAGTGGGACCATAAATCTGTGTAATTGTTAGCAGACAGCCTCATCACTCAAGATCACGTTGCTTTCCTGAGAGAAGTCAGCATGTTTACCTTGATCCACCTGACACAAACCCTAACACAAACAGACCCTGATATACACTGAAAGCTTTTTTGAGCCCCACAGCTGAGATGTAAGCAACAGTTGAATCTGTGCATCTTTGCGCAATCCTCCAGGTGCCATTTGGTAGAGCAGCTATGAATGAGTACTGCTGCAGGTAAGGCGCAGAGGGAAATGGGAATTCTCCCTAGCAAACCCTCCTCCCACCCACTCCCTTCCTTCCTCCTTCTCCTCTCCAAGAACTGGAGAAGGCTCAGACCTCTGGGCCCTGATGCTTGGGTTTTCCCAGCCTTCCTGGTTCCTACAACAAGGGAGATGGAACCTGGATATCTGGGGTTTCTCAGCTGGGAGGCAGAATGCAAGCATTTCATGACATGGTCAGTGCCGGGTTGTAAGTAGCTGCATGGCTTCTGACCCCAGGTCGGGAAAAGAGTCAGAGCAGGGGGCTCACCATAAGTCCCTCAGCATAAGTCCCCCTTGTCTGCAGACTCCACACTTGTGTGCAGGAGGCTTGGCTGTGAAGCCCAAGATGCTGCATCCAGGATGGTAGCCTAGACACCTACAGAGTGCCAGAGATGTGTGTAGATGGTGCCAGCAATGTAAGGATCAAATGGGATCCTTGATGTAGGGGGCTGTAATGGATAGGCTGTCAACTACTTACATGTACAATGCCATGGCACTTGAACAAGCTACCCAGGCCCAAGAACATGCTGTGAAGTTCTAAAAACAGTGTTTGCACATGGCCAGCCACTCTCTGAGGGAGGTTTTACATATTGTTGCAGAGCACCAGGATAAAAAGTTTATGCACAAAGTCAAAGATCACTTGGAATCCAGCTATGACATCCCTGAGTAGCATCAGCACTACCTCCCATGGGGAGACTGTTGCCCTGGGTCAGAGTGGTGGGCAGGAAACTCCTCCCTACCATGAAAAGCCCTACTCTAGGGACTGCTCCCTAGGGTGACATGTCTGAGAGTCCCATGGGGGGAGGGGGTCTGGATGGTGGCTTTATGGAACTCTCTACACTGCATATTGATTGAGGGATGCTGTGGGTGGTGGGGGCATGGAACGGGAGATATGGCATGTGGAAGTCATGTGCACAAGAGGTTGGTATCATCCTCATCAGCCAAATGAAAGTCAGTGGCCTGGTCATGCTCTGAACACTGGGTTCTATGGGGGTATGTGTGTGCGTGAGTGTCCAGGACACCTGGGTTCCTGGACTGTGCATGGCTGTGATGTCCCCACCAGCCAATCAGTGGTGTCCCAGCTATTCAGCTCCACTCAGGAGCCTTTGACAGCCCAGGGAGCCCATGGGGCATGCTGGGAAGTGTGCACGAGTCCCCCCACTACCTGCTGCACTCGGACCATGAAGGCAGGCTCTGACCCTCCCCCACATAAAGGCTAATGTGTGTTCTGCTTCTTCCCAGTGTAAACAAGGGTGCTTTCAGTAAAGTTTGATAGAGCTCTTCTGCCATGGGCTTCTATGCCTCTACTTACTTATGAAGCCAAGAGGATGAAGCAGTAGGAAAAATGACATATTTATGATGAAAATCATAATCAGAAGATCATGAAGAATGCCTTAGTTTTAAGGAACTAATGATGTCTGATGTGGAAAAAAGTGTTCTATGGCAAATTTCTGGAAATTCTAGATGCTCAGATGCAAACTCCCTGGTTTATTTGGGAATTAAATAAAATCCTGCTATTTTAAGGTCAATGATTCTGTAGTCATTGTAAAAATAGGAGATAAGAATTATCATATTTACTCAAATCCAAGGTGATGTTTCCCCCTCCCCCCCTTTACAATGGGGAATAAAGCCTTTTATTTTGTATTTGAGTACAGGACAGTGGGAGAACAGGTGGCTGCTGCAGCTGTGGTTGCAGCTCCTGCCCAGGCCTGTTTTTGGAGTTGAAGCCTCAGTTGTCACCTGCCCATATTACTCCCGCCCCCTTTTCTACCGCCTCTGTTGCCCTGCCAGCACACCCTTGTCACGTACTCTCTGTCTCCAACATGGTTCCAGCTCTACTCCAGACTGGGGCATGGAGTATGTAACTGCTCTGGCACCCAATAACAGCTACTGTGGTGGCCTCAGCTCTGGGCAGGCCCCAGAGCCCAGGTGGGAGCAGCCATTGTTGCCACTGCTACTAGGCCAGATTGGGGCTGAAAGAAGCACATACTTAATACTCTGGACTAGAGCAGGGTTGGCCCTTTGCCAGAGACAGAGGGTAAACAGTGCTGGGGGAAAATTGGCCACAATGGCTGTCGGAGGGGAGGAGACATCAGGGGAGCAGGTGGTGGGGTCCAAGACAGTAGGGAGGCAGACTGCAGGGAGGAACTGATGGGGTATCATGGGAACAGTTAGCAAGTGTCAAGCTACTTCACTTCCCCTCCCCTGCCTTCCTCTGCTGCCTCCTCCACTGCCTACCCCCATGCCACTGCTTTCCCCACTACAGTGGCAGGAGAGATTAAGATGACTGTCCAATAATCAGATACTATACATAAAAAATTATAACAAATTTATACATTTTTCATGTATAGGATCTAGGTTTTTGGTTGGTTTTTTTTGGGGGGTGGGGGGGCATCTTATATTCAAAGTCATGTTGGATTTGGTAAATGTAGTATTCTGCCCATAATGTAGGGATTCTCTTTTGAGAAATAAATGTAAAGTTGATGCTTGGAAAAAAAACAACACATATTTCAGTATAATATGATCTCAGATTACTGTAATTCTACTGCAGCTAAACAAACCATGAGCTGAGGACACTGTCTACTGTACAGTAATTACTATTGCTCTGTTTTATCTTTCTTCTTAACCACACCCAGTTTCTCTGTTTCCTCTGCCTGTTACATCTTGTCATTACCTACACTTTAAATTCTCAGAAACAAAGAATATTTTTTTACAATCTATCCATATAGTGCTTTGAGTCCCTTGGCAGTATTAAAATAAATGATGATAATAATACTCTAGTATTGAAAAGCAAAAAATCACAGCAAATAGTATATAGAAAAAAGGATACATCAGAAAAACAATACCAATGAGACATGTAATGAAGCATTACTTACATTACATTATTTGCATCATTGGTAAACTTGGCTACTGAAAAAAGAGAGATGATCATTTGGTTAAGGAACAGAATTCAGTAGGCCTGGTATTAGGCCTGTGTGAGTTGGCAGCGATCCAATCCAGAGCTCTGGATCAGTTTGCCGCTTCAATTCAGCCAAAGCGGCTCTGAAGTTTCAGAGCCACTTTGGAGATCTGGCTATAGGCTATAATGGGGGATCAATGAAATATCTATAACTTTGTTGTTTTATCTCCAATTTGGGTGAAACTTGCAGGAAGGGTAGCCTCTGCTGAGAGCATGAAGCTTCCTAAGTTTCAAGAAGATAAGTGCAGAGGTTTGGAGGGAACTGCACCCCAAAGTCTTGAAAGCAAAACTCCTATCATGCCTATGTGTTACATCACAGGGGGATGAAAACTGCAGGGGTAGTAACCCCTGCTCAGGCCACAAAGAATGCTAAGTTTCAAGAAGATCAGTACAGGGGTTTGGGGAAAACTGCACCTCAAGCTACTGACAGGCAAAACTCATGATATGGGTGGGTGCTTGGGCAACTGCGTCTGTCTTGTGGCACAGGGGGGTGAAATCTAGTTTAGGCCTGGGCGCTGGACCCTGCCAGGCCATGAAGCCAGCCAGGTGTGTGCATCTCACAGGGGGAGTCTGTCGTCTAGGGCCCTGTACCTCAAGCTGCTGACAGGCAAAACTCGTGATGTGGGTGGGTGACTTTCTGTGTGTGTTAAGGTGCACCCTTCCTGGTGCTGGGGCCTCTGCACAACATGGCAGCATGCCCCAGTGAAGCCTCCTCTTCCCCTACAACCTCATCCCCGGTCCTCCACTTTATATGACAACACGTAAAATAACTTAGCTGGCTGAACACCAGTAGCATCAGCAGCAGCAGCAGCAAAGGCACCCAAATGGAACTGTCACAGAGCCTTTCTTTTTATAAAGGAATTGACAGCAAGAAGTAAAGGTGTGGTGTGGTGTGGTGTGGTGTAGTGTGGTGTGGTGTGGTGTTGTACATATGATGTTATTCATGGTGTGTGATGGCTTATCTTGTGTTTTTAGGTCTATACGTGTATTATGAAAAAAAAGGAGTACTTAAAAAATGTATTTGACCCCTTTGTCAGGCTGAGGAAGTACCTGCAGTTGGTTCTGGATGGAAGGACCATGAGCTTTTGTTAAAGCACCCCTACTGCCATTTTTCAGTGCAGGGATGCTGATAAACATGATGCTCTAGGCACTTCAATTAGAGTGGCTCTTGGAGCTGCTCTAATTAAAGCACCCTCTTCTTGCATGCCACTCCTGGAGCATGTCTACAAATGCCCTGTATGGCTGTGACTCATCATGGCCATGAGCCATCAGCTGGCCATCCCACACTTGCCCACCCAGCACACCCTGCACCTGCTTCTGTGTGTTTTCTGGCTTCCTGCAGGGGGGGAGATACCCATTCAAGATGCCTGTATCCCATATGTATGTGTGGGTGAATGTTTGTCTGGACCTGTGTAGTCCTGGCTGAGTAGCTCCTCACCTGCGTGTACTGGGAGCCCTCCCAGATGAGTAGGGCCAAAGACCTTCAAGTGCCCCCGCCCTGGCACTGGCCATGAGTCTTCAGCCCAAGGCTCTTCTGGCCCTGTGTCCTAGGCACTGCTGCCCACAACCCAGGCTCCCTGGGCACTGTCTCCCTTTCCATCCCCAACACCCTTCAGGGGCACACACTGGGGTCATGGGGGAATGTGGCCTGGGGAAGAGACTTTTCATCAAATGTTGAGGCTGCCAAATTGTTACTGTGTTTATTAAACAAAAACTGGAATTTTGCCCACTCCAGAACTTGTAATCTTCTTCTAGTTAACATTGAGAGAGTGGGGAGAGGCCCTTGCTACACTAGGTGGTTATGACATTGAGGGGGGAAGAGGATGGGAAGCTGTGGGGCCTCAACTTAAACACAAAAGGTTGGGGCATCGGGGGATTACCATGTACAATGGACACTTCTTGGTTTAATTAAATGAGGCATTTGCCAAATGTTTTATGTGCATAATAAAGAAAAACTTCTGTACCTGTCCTCCAAGCTTAACTGACCCCAAGTGAAACCTTGATTCAATCTAGAACCCTTACTCATGGTCTACCTATGAAGACACATGAGATTTTATTTTTTTCCTCTCTTAAAATGAAACAGACAAGAATCATTCCACCAACTTTCACACTGTATAATTTCCCAATTGCACTGTTTACTGAACATATTTTTTTAAATGATAACTTTTAGCTCTTGAAGGTAAACAGCAAGACAAAAAAAATTGGTAGCTTCTTTTGTCAAATCATGGTCAGTGTAACTGTGTTTAGAACTCACTGTTGGTTTTAGAAAGTCAGGATTGATTTGAATGTTGTATTCATCAAACACCCATAAAACAAAATACATATATATGTGTAATGCAAATGGTTGTCCATATATGTCACTTTTTGCTGGGCTGTTTGTTTGGTTGGTTGATTTTTCCTTTAAATTGTAAAATAATAAATTATAATTTATATTACTGGCATTTCTCAGGATCAGGATTTAGTTGTGCTGTGTATATGCAACATAAAAGCAGTCAGTGGCCTAAAGGGCTTGCAATGTAATGTGAAGCAAGATTGTTATTACAGGTTGGGTTAAATGTGTTGGAACTCTTAGCTGCAACACTGCTCTTCACTTAAGATGGCTGTAAGAAGACATTAAGCTCCTTTATGGAAGCAGATATAATAGCTTCCAAACTCAAATCACAAACATGGCTGCACCCCAAAGAAAGGCATATTCAAGCCAGGTCAGGAATTTGAACTTTGTGGGTAGAGGAGCTGTGCTATGTTTTGTTTTGGGCATGAGTGTTTACTGGGGGCAAGACAGCTCAGGCCATCAAGCAGAAACCCATTTCTGCTAAACAGACAGAACAAGCTAAACTGGATACAGCCACAGAGCCATGTATAACATGACCTTAAGGGAAAAACCAAGAGAGTGCTTCAGGTCACAGGTGGTGGCTAAGAGATTCTCAAATACCAGCTAGTCATGTTTTTGTTTTTTGGTTTTTTTTCTGCAACTATTGGGCCTTACATGGCATTATTTGCCTGCCCAGGAAATTCTATTTTCCTCCCTTCATAGACATCTGTGAAGCCTAATGAGCATACTTAGTGAGACAACACAGGGCAAGTAAAACAACATACAATCCAAGGTGCAAAGCCTATTAGTATGTACAGGTATTACATTTAGATCATCCTAAATGTAATACCTTTACATTTAGGCTAGGTCAATCTAAATGCTTAATCATACAGGTGTGCAAGAGGGCTTAAATTGCCCAAAACACAGCATGCCTGATCAATGTTAGTTCACCTAAGTAGGTACACTAACTCGCATTGAGTTTGGTTGACCTAATCTAAGAAAGAGTTAACCTGAGTTCCTGAACCCCCTGTATGTGTTTGGAGCATAGCTCAAGGGCTGGGAAAGCCCCATCCACTCTCCCCAGTCCTGGGGCTGTGCCCTTCTTATCCCTGACTCTGACTTGGCTATTTTCAGACCCTGACACACCAGCCCTCCTGATCCTGCAAAGCCCCCTGGACTCATCAACCCGCCTAGACCAACCCAACCCACTTCCACTCCCACTATCCGCCTGAGTTACTTACACTGGCTTCCCTGAGGTTCTCCTAGGAGCAGCAAATGGCTGCACATGCTGCTTCTGGAAGCAATAAACTCCTGAATGCACTTGCTCCTGGTCTAGGTATAGGTGGCTTAAAGTAAGCTGCCTATACCTAGACTGGGTGCAAGTAGTGCTTATTCGCACCCAAAAACCACAGCTGCAAAGCTGTGTAAGTTAGTTTAGGAGTTAGCATGAACTTATCTTCATAACTGGAGGTTTGTAAGGCCTAGCTTAACAAAGCCCTGGCTGGAATGATCTAGTTGGGGACGGTCCCACTTGGAGCAGGGGGTTGGACTAGATGAACCCCTGAGGGACCTTCCCTAATTTTCTATGATTCCAGGATTTATGACTTGTCCAAAATCACACAGGAAGCCTGTGGCAGAGTCAAGAATTAGATCACAGTCCTGAGTACCAATCTAGCTGTCTTTGCATTAGAATTACAAATATCCACTAAGGCAGTAGTAGCAGTAGTAGTCATAGTAGTAGTAGCATGCTTATACGTTTATTGTTAAAAGTATATAAGAAGAAACTATAAGCAGTGGAAAAAGGACCATATAAATCAGAGTGACTTTGGTGCAGTTATACTGATTTCAGTAGGCTTACAGTGGTAAGAAGCAGGCCATTTACTCCACATTTAGCTTATTAAAGCAACTCATCTTCCTTGTCAGGCACACAATTTTCCTGCTCAAGGGAATTTAGTTGTGCAACTGTATCCTGGAGGAGTTCATTGGAATCCTCTTTGAACTTCTTTTAGGTCACAATGTAAATCCATTAATTTCAGCATTGATTGATATGGATGATATGATAGGTGCCATATGTGTATGTACAATAAGATTTAGTACTTTGCTTCAATGATAAACTTACTGCGTGTGTCTAGGGTTTTATTTTGCAAATGTTATTACCAAAATGCATTAGAAATGATAATAATGAACATTTTTGTGGACAGCTATTTCTTCTTTTTCTTATTTGAAAGCATTTAAAAAGTGGAACATCAACTAAGGATCCCTACAAAACTCACAGTAATGAGGAGTGCTTCTCATAGTAATCCCTGAGAAGCCTTTCATTCCCCTTCAATACAAGAACCTCTCTCTTAGGGTAAACACATTCATTCAATAATGAGTTTATCCAATTACTAAATAAAATGGTTACATTTGTTTGCAAACACTAGATTGATTTAATTTGTTTTGATTAAGAAAGGAAATGCCATCCATAATGGGTGATGCTACATCTTCAGGCATTTCTGAATTAGTAATGGACTGAGCTATAGATTTTGGCAGAGACTATGAGTTGGAAGGATGATATCATACAAGCCATTGTACCACCCCATCAATGGGTAGTGCGCTACCATACAGGCAGTTTCTAAACAAGGAGTGGCGGAAGTAGAGCTGGGCAAAAGAGGACACATTTTGCTGTGGGAATGTTTCCTACGCTGAAACTTTTAGAATTAAAAAATCTGTGACTTCATTGAAGTTGGAGATGTTACCTTGTCTGTCACCAACTATTGCTGTGAATTGTTTTGAGGAGAAAAAGGGAGCTCTAATTCCTTTCTGAAACAACACATTTTTACACACTTGCTCTGTGTGAAATTTCACAATGTTTGTATGATGAACTGAGTCAAGTTGGTGATTCCTGAGGTTTATTTGTTCATATTCCATATGAGAAAAATGTTCATACTCGCGTACATGAAATAGTTCATTTGAAGGGCCAAATTCAAAAGCGGTTTAAATTGTATACTTGTGCTATAACTTACATAAATTAATATATGTAAGCAGAATGAGGTAAGAACAGATGACGTGTTTCCTTAAGAATATTATAACTTTGCTTCATGGTATAAGTGGAACACACACATGACAGGCAGCTTCTCCCGGGGTAAATTAAGCTTGTGCACTAATCAGGTGTTTGCAGCGCTAGTCAATTTTATCCTGTGATGGCCATTCGCTCAGTGTAAACAGATTATACCAGCTTCTCTAGCACCCAGTGGTGAAACAATGCAATAGCCAACCTCAGACAGCTACCTCTGCAATACTGGCCTTTTTTTTTTTTTTTTTTTAATCTGAACACTGATGTGATTTTATTTTGGAGAAAATCCAAGGAAAATTACCCTGGGGTGATGTGTAGTGAGTCTGTATCCTGAAGTACAAAGAAATCTAAGATGGTATAATATGCATTAGAAGAACAGGAATATGATGCAAGAAAATACAAATGATGAGCATGGCCTGTTTTGTCATAGACATTTCTTAAATTTGGCCATTAGTTCCTTTTCCTGCTACGCTCTTTCTAATGAGTATTTTGGCATGAGTTATACCAAGTTAGTATCCTTAAGTCTCTTAGGGGACAATTCAGATCCTATTTAGACTGGTGCAGTAGCACCACTGAAGTCAATAGATTTACCTCGATTAACGTGAAATAAGAATCTGGTCTTGAAAATCAACTCAGATTTTGGCTCCCAGTTTTTTCTTCCAAAATAAGAGGTATCATTTTTGTTTCTTACTTGCAGTTTACTTGGGAATACAATAGCTGCTTTGTGACTCCTAAAGATTATAATATGGAAACATACTGGAATAAGCAATGTAAAAGTGCTCTTAAAAAGGAGAATTTCTGCTTCAAATAACAAACATCTAGCATGCATCATGTTAATCCATGTCTTCTTTTACAAACCTTAGAATTATATGACTATGTATTTATGATCCCCTCATTGCAAAAAAAAATAATTAATTAAAAATAAAAATCACTGTATGGCCTGTATTCCTTCCTTTTCTAAAGATATTTCCAGCATGTCTCTTTAATTGATATCTTACTGTACATTACTTTTCTATGTTGCTGACTCAGGAGTTTATTGAATATTCTAGCCACTTGCAATTTAAAGAAAGTTTTGCCTATTACTTAGCACATGCTAGCCAAGTTCAGTTCAGGAAGTTTTGTTTTCATATTAAGTATTGCTGTATATCTCAAAAATGGCTTGAAATCAACCTGTACCTTTTCTTCTAGGAATTTCCTGTAATGTAGGTTATATATAAATATTTATGCAGAAAGTACATTAGATTAATGACAGCTGAAACATGTGAGGCATTTCTTAAGGTCCCTCAAAGCAGGAAATTGCAAAGACAATGTATTGTATGCACACATACCCCTTGAATCTCTGCAGGAATTCACAGACTGTAAAATCCTTCTGTGAAGGCATTACAGAAAAAATAGTTTCCTACTTCCTCCTCTGAAATAAGACAACAGTATGGCATAAATGAAGTTAACTTCACGGGGCACAACACCACGAAGAACAGCTTTTCAAAAGTTTACTTACTCTTAGCTAGGAAACCAGTACAGACAATTTACGTCAGGTTCCAGAAGTATATTGGTAGATTATGCTGTTTATGTTGAAAAATGGATGGTATATTAAAGGAGGACTGTGCAGAAAGAAAAGAAGGGGAGGAAAGGAAGAAAAAGATTTCAAAATATTTGGATCAGAACTCACAGTTTTAGGATTTTTCTAAACCAAATGTTTCAAGTATTTTAGGCATGGTACTCTTCATCTCTCAAAGTCTAAATACTCTCTCTCAAAAGCTGTCCTCTTTCTTCACCTCCTCTCCAGCTTTTAATACTGTGGATACAATTTATCTGTGCCCAAGATTTTGCCGGTTTAGAATGGCAGAAGCTACCTATTATAAATGGTTTTTTTTTCACTGAAGTTGTAAAAGCTTTTGACATTTCACTTTCCCAGCCAGAAGACTGTATCCAAGACAATTGCTGAGCTGTTATCTGGTTGCTTCTTTTAAGCATACAGAGGTGAAAAATTAATGAGGTTTATGAACTTTTCATTGCATAATATTTTCATTCAGGTCTCTCAATAGCTGGACCCCCTTCTGGCAGTTTAGTTTGATTCTTCTTATATTTCAAGACTGGCATCAGTCAGTTTTATTTTCCTGATTTTTTTAAATATTTAATTTATAGCTTTCATTCTTATATTGTTTGATAAATGAAGTATAGTCCCACTCTCAAAACTGATTATGTAAAACAGGATCTCCAGGTTTCTGTAGAGTTGTGTATACTGTATTCAATTAATAGTAAATTTACTAGAAAATACAGTTTCCAGAGAGAACAACAATCTGAGTTCAGAATAAATTTAGAAAATAGTTTGAGCTCAAAAGTAAAAAAAAAAAAAAATCAGAATAGTTATCGTTATGATATTTTCATTGTAACTCTTTGTTTAAAAATATTTTCATTTTGAAATTGATCACAATTTTTGAAGTCACATTTTGGGACAAAGCAACCATTTTGGGTCAACCTAAATTAAATCTTTTAGTTTTATGGTTTTATTAAAAAAAAATAAATAAATTAAAAAAAAAAAAAAGGAAAAGGCAAAAGAAAATTGGTTTGACCTTTTTTCCAGTTTGGTGATCAAACTGAAAATCTATTATTCATACAGCTCATGTTCTAAGATTACATTTCACAAGTAGACACTTTGGCTTTGAAAGTTAAGCATGGTTCTTTGCTTTTTATATAACAATCAAAATTCAGCATGAAAAAAAAAACCTGACACTCCTATATCTGCGCTACCTCATTGTTTTTGAGTTAGGCTGCTGCATCTATACCTGTGAAATTGAGGGTACAATTATCCTTAAAACTTTACTAGTCTAAAATATTGCCTGACTCTGAGAGTCCAGTCTGAATTTTTTTTATAAAGTAAGCAAATATCGGTTGAAATCACTAAGAATTGAGAAATATAGAATCTCATGATGACATTTTACATTCTAATATTTTTCTGAATAAAATCATATATCCATTCTTCTTGCCTTCTCCTCCCTGCTCCCCTTTTCTACTTTGCCAATGAAAAAAGGGGAAGGAGCAAACACTAAAAAAAAAAAAAAAAAAAAAAAAAAAAGCTGGAAAATGAACGTTTCAGTTTTCTCTGGGAGAAAATTGAGAAGTCATTAAAAATATCAATTTTTAATTTTGAAGTTTGGGCAATTTTTCACAGGAAAAAAGAAATCAGTCAAAACATTGTAACCAGCTTCATTAATTAAATGTGGTTTTGTAGTTTTATGCTGACGCTTGTTTAACAAGAACTGGGAAATATGTTCAAAGAAGACAGAAAGAGAAACATTTTTTTTTAAAAAAGCAAGGTTGTGTACTTCTAAAATAACAAATTTCGTACTCATAAGTACTAATTTTCAATGTACAAATCTCATTTTGTCAGTGTTCTACAAACCTACCAAGTTGTTAAACAGCTTAGGACTGGACAAGGAAACATTTCATTTGTAAATTGCAAAGTATGCCTTTCATTTTACAGGAGATGATTCTGAAAGGCAGACAAATAAATTGACTCTTGCATGACCAATATAGCATACCAGTGGCACAGACAGGAATGGAATCCAAGTATCTATGGGCACATCTACACAAGATGCTTTACTGTGCAGTAAGCACCCATATCTACCCATGCAAGTGCTTATTAAACAGTAATTGGATCTAATCATAAGTAAATTTACTACCTGCAAATGCAAGTAGCAAATTTACTTGAGGTTACTTACCGCACAGTAATACAAATGTAGACTCCTGACCAGGAGCAAATGTGCTCTTGGTCAGCCAATCAGCAGTGGGACGAGTGATTGCTCCCTGTCCCAGGAAGCTGCCTGCTGCCAGGGCAGGTTCTGTCATTAGATCTAAGGTAGGGACAATGTCCCCCTGCCCTGGCAGCAGGTAACTCCCAGTCCCCACCCCATGATTGTGGGGCTTGGGCTGGGAGATCCTTACATTGTGTTGGAAAAATCTTTTTGTATTTGAAAATGTAGTTTGGTAGAGGGCAGTAAGTCAATTGAAATATGCTCTGACTCTGTAATTCTAAATAATTGACAGTAAACTTGTGTATGGGAACTTTTAAAAGGCTAAATAAAATAAAAATACATCACCGTAGTATTTTCTCCAGTATTCCTGTCACATAGAATATGGAATATTATATCAGAAATGTCACTTGTAGAAGCAAATATCAGTCATCACGAAATATCCACCTTCTATATGGATGAGATAGACAAGCATCTCCTATAGCTCAGTCAATAAAGGAATCTTTTATTAATAATTTCCTTCACAGCTTCAGCAAGTACTATCTGTACTATCATACAGAAATATTTCAGATTACCATTGTCATGGCATTCCTAGCAGCAATCCTGGGCTTGCTTTAGAAGCCACATAGACAGAAATGTATGTGACATTTATTTTCATAGTCCTCTGTCCTGGACTTCATTCTGCATAAGCAAGACTCCTGTCCTTGTGCATATTTGTTCATGACCTAACACAGTGAAATCTGATAGTGATTGGAGTCTTTGGTGTTATTGTAAAATACATATTAAATAATAAGATTGACACCAAGAAACTGGCTCATATTTCAGTAGTTGAGACATATGAGAGACACAAGCAGCTTAGCTCTACTTCAGTCTCACCAATTTTTTGGCACATAAGAATTTCAAAAAGGAGAACAGAGAATATTTTTGTGTATTTTCCAGTTTATATTTGATTAATTCAGTGCCAGTTTAATAAATTCTATTTTTTACCAGATGTCTTGAAGATCAATTTGTAGATTTTCTTCTAAAATTTACATAATTTGTTTACACATATATAACACACTAAATATTTCAGGCACCATCTGCCTGCATTGTTTTTCTCAACACTTTCTGCACAATTTGTTTCCTCACCATTTAACTGAGAAACAGACCCGTAGCCTAAACCATGCTTTTAACTATCATACCATATCTTAGCAGACATGGTTAACAGCTTTGTCTATTACCATTAAGAAAAAGGCAAGACATAATATATTTTTTAGAAGATGTAGAGGCAGCTCCACAGAAGAGGAAAGCTGCTGCAGTTTCATGGAAGTTGATATAGCTGTGGGGATTTACATCAGCTGAGAATCATGGTTCAAAAGTTACAGAGTGCATGTCCTATGGTTCTCAAAAAGAAAGCAAGCTGTTATGACTTACACAACCAGATGAATTTCACTTTGTGAGTTTTAGAGAGAAGAAAGAGAAAACAGAGAGAACAGCAAGGAAAAATGGTTCTTTTGACAATGTACTATTCTAATGGTAAGAAGCCCAAGTCAACAGTCCAAAATAACTGTTGTTATAAACCTCATCTCTCTGCCACCCTCATAGCTTTTTATGGTGATCTAAAATTTACATTAGGTATATTGGTCACATGACTGTAAGGTACCTCCTGGTCACGGTATCCAGTCCATTGCTATAATGTGAAATTTATGCCATGTATTCCTATTTATAAATTGATTATGGTCCATCTTAAAATTTGCTTAATAGTTTTCTCATGCTACTGCTGTTGCAAGGCTATTTCAGAATTTACTTGGACATATCATTTAAAATCTTTTAGTTCCTAGCCTTGCTTTATTCCTGGTCATTTAATACCTACTTCTTCTTGTGTCAACATTTCCTTTTAGCTTAAATTGCTCTTGTCTTGGTACATATTCCTTGATGTATTCACATCCATTTCTAGCTTTCATTTTTGCTATCCTATGCAAGCCAAGCACTTTCAGTTTCCTTTTTGAAGACAGGTTCTTCATTCCTCTGATCATGCTAGTAGCACTGTTTTGCACCTGCTTCCATCTGAATAAATATTTTGGAACATCACTGTTGAGAATTGTTAACATTATTTCAGATGAGGTCTCACTAGTCCTTTATGTGAGAAGCTGTGGTGACTATAGGTGTTATACGGCCTCAGACCCCTGCCAGGAGACTGTTATCCTCCAGCTGGTGGCAGGGTGGACCTTAGAGTAAGATCACCCAGCCTGCCTAGAGAGTGATCTTTTCCCTCTCGCCTATGACATCTTAATGTTATAACTCCTTGGGAAGCAGTTCCCTGTGGGTGATCTTCCTGGTCCCAATGCCCGTCTTCTTTGTGAGAATCTAGGCCTCCCCTTTACCTCATCCTAACCATTCCAGTCTTTGATGGAGTTGATTTCAGCTGAGGCCTGATGACAAGTGCCTCGTTGACTCAGATTAAAGTGTTGTCAGTGGCTAGCAGCCTGCAACCAGACTGACTGTAACTCGCTCTGATTGTGTCTATACTAAACCATGAAGTCCATTGTCCTTAATCAACCTCCTAACAATATAAATGATACAGAATTTGACAATCTTTTAGTCCTTATCTTCAAGTCTGGCTGATCAGTCAAAAACCTTGCAGTGCCCTGATCCCTTCTTCAGGATAAAGTCTCTAATTCACTAATCTAGCTGCTCTGCTGCTCTCCCACTCTGGAGCAGAGCACAACAGTGTGTCAGGGGGAGCAGTCCCATTGCCAGGGCCCCTTGCCTAATTGATCATCGCCCAGGTTCCCCCTGACCTTATAGATGAATTGCAGCCATCTATCCTGCTGTAGGTATTAGCAGCTGCTCCTACGTGGCACTCCTCAAAGTGCTCTGCCTTCCAGGTCGGCCCAACAGCGTTGCAGATGATGTCAGCTGCTCCCGATCCAGGAACTGCTCTGCCATTCATCCGTGTGGCCTGCTATGGGGAAACCCTCTCTGCACTTCTCTGGGGCCACAAATGCTTCCTGGCAGATGCTCTCCGCCAATCCAGAGCATCAGGCTGCTCCAGAAGTGCTGCAGCATCTGCCACATGCTCCCTCTGGGAGCCGCACATACCCAGGTGAATCAGGCACGCTGCATATTCCCTTCACATTCTTCTCCCTCTTCATGGAAACCCATCTTTAAGATGGTCTCCCAAGACATAGTTGAAACCAGTTGTTCTATTATGCAGAGGCTCATGTAAGAACTCAGGCACTGATGGAAGCAGAGTTCAAACATCCACAGCTGTAAATGATTTCAAAACAACATACCTTCTGCAACAGCTTTCCCTTTTCATTAATTTCCTTCATGTCATTCCCTGTTCCAATATATCCTATGACTGGACTTGAGTTGGAATATAAAAAAAACCTGATTTTTAATTTTTTTTTTTTAACTAAAAATGCCCTTTTGCAAAAATCGAAATTTTCTTTGGGAAAAAAATACTTTTCACCGATATTTGTAAAAATTCCACTAAAGAACATCTCTCCATCTGCCAGTCTTTCTATTTCATTTGTTTCAATGACATCTTATTTTCCTTTAAAATAAAAATCTCTCAATGTTATTATGTCTAGAAGGGCCGTGCAATAGTAAGTGACCTTATAGGGCACTTTTACACGTGCTCTGGGAGTGGTGGGGAGGGGAGCACAGCACTTTCATTAAAGCAGCTCTCAGAGTCTCGTGTATTTAATTAGAGCAGTGTCTCATGTATCGATGTCCCCATACTTAAAAATGGTGGCAGGGGAACTTGAACTAAGGCTTGTTCAATGAGATTTAGATCAACTGTCTCCACCACCATTTTTAAGTGTGGAGATGCTGATACACAAGACACAGGAGGTTGCTGGAGCATGGTAATTACCATGCTCCAGCAGACTCGATTAATCAAATCTTCTGATGCACTGCAATTACAGAGCATTGGAGCACTCTCTCTGCTCATGCATAGGCACCCATAATAACTATCTAATATTATTAAAGTTAGTTTTATACCTCACATATGTTTGGCAGGCTCAAGTGTTAAAATTCAGATTGGTGACCTCCACAACTTCAGAGGTCACCAATAGGTTTAACTAAGAACAGAATGTGGGTCCCAGAATATCACTGTAAACTTACAAAGTGACTGAGTCTGTCATCTGAACTACCCAGTTTATGAGAGTAAAGGCTCTTTTGAAATTGTACATTCTCCTTCCATATATGTTAAAAATACTTGGAATGAGTCTTGAGAGTTTAGTACTTTCACTTTTGATCACAGAGAGAACCTGTGCAGGAGTCTCTGCAAATGGAAATTAATATAAAGGAAAAGAAAGACACTGTTATTAACAAAAGAAAGAAAACAAAACATTTTTCAAATGTATCAAAGTTTGAATAAAAATATTGATTCAGCCAGCTAGAGTACTGGATATCAAATTAAGAATGATAAAGAATTGTGGGCTTGTAAGTCACTCTAACAGAGGAAGATGGGAAAAGGTCATCCCTAGGTTATCCCTATCCATGAGGAAAGCTTTTGAAGTGTTGACATTTTTTCCCATTCCAAATTAATGTGAAAAAAAACAAATCTTGAAATGTTTGGATTAGGTTAGTCAAAATGTTTCATTTTGGTAACTTAAACTATTTCATTTTCATTTTAAATTTCTTTTTAAAGGATTTTTCATTTAAATCCATTTAAATTTCAAAATGGAATTGCCATCAACCATTATTAAAGGTTAGAAGAGCATATTTAAATTGCTTTTTGGGAAACAAGACAGCTGTCAGAAAAAAATGACACTTTTTTTTACCAAAAGATTTGATTTCAATGATCACGCCTTTACTGATTAAAAAAGCATTTTGTTGAAAAAAATCCTGACCATCTCTACACTACATTCATATTTAGGAGGGATGGATTCACTTTGAGGGCCTCCTGCCCATTTCCTATCTGATTTGCCCAAGATCGTAGTATTAAATTATCCAGAGATTCAAATGCTTGTATATTACCTACCATAATGGGGTGCTGACAACACATTTTTACCCTATACAAATTAATAACTTACTAATAACTGTGCCTTACTTATTCTTTTGTAAATCTGGACCAATGATACTTCCCAGAGGCATAACCATGAAACGCTCTACTCTGGGAAAAAGTAGCATCATGGCTGGTGGCAGGAGCCAGGCCAGCTGTAGTAGCTGGGCTGGCAGTAGCATCAGTCACTAGTCTTGTGCCACTGATGCCTACCTTGCTTTATTTAGTTTGGTTTTTTGTTTGTTTGTTCTGAAACGGAGACAACTCAGAATAATTGTAGGACTAGAAGGAAACTCTAGGTCACTGAGTACAAACTCTTGAACAAATGTGTTTGTACAACACCTAATACTTGAAGTTCCAATCATGTTGGTGAACTTGTGTTACTCTACTACTACTTCTACTACTGCTACCATCACTTATTTTTACAAAAAATACTAGAAACATATTGTATAACACGCAGTCATTTGAACAGCAGTTATGTAATCCACCGATAAACATTTATCGAAAGTATCAGCTGTCAAACATCAGCTGTCATTACCTGCCTTTATTTTTCATGAAATGTTAGGTGGGGAAATGTTCTTTTGCCAAAAACTTGTCATTACTCTTCTTGGCTATAAACAGGCTGCCACTAAAAACAGTGCACATTTGTCTAATATTCTGGAGGATAACTTTGTCTATGGAGACATATATCATTTTGCTCAGCAGCCTTGAGTCAAGCAGCATTTCAATTGATCCAAAATCCTTTATTCTCTGGCTGTGTGAACAACATATCCTAAATACATCAGCAAAGAAGAGACACTTCTTCAGGATTTTTTTGTTTTGTTTTGTTTCCCAAGGGATCTCTTTTATCCTGTATAATAGTCAAGGATATTATACCTACACTTAGATATAGTTAATTTCCAATGCCCTGAAAAAGTAGAGTAATGAGTAAAGAGCAAATGCAATGCCAATGACTCATTTTTTCCTTCATGATCTCTGAGCTGCAGTATGAAACATGGACTAAAAAACACAGCAGCCTTCCAGGAAATGGTATTTTTTAGCTTTCTGGAGTATGCAGTATGGCAAGCTGGAACATCAATATGTCTTCAAAATCACTTAAGTGCTTGTCATCAAATGGAGGATTAATTGCTTCACAGTAAACTTGCACACAATGCATAGATTCCAACTCTTCAAAAATATTATGATTGTAGTGCTTTTGAAAGGTGCCCGCCTGATATCCCTGGAGATGGAAGTGCTATACTTAGCCATAAAACATACACTGAATGGAGAGAGACAGGGCAAACATGCCTCACACTAGCTTATCAAACTGTCTTAACTCTTGTCTAGAGGAACCACTTCTAAGTTTGAGAGTCTTTTTGTTTCCCTACTCATTCATTCTTTATCCCTTGTGGCATGACAGTCTGCCAATGAGTGTCTGTGGTGGTGGTGGTAGTTTCCTGAGGTTAACACACACAAGCTAGAAAATAGAAGGGGTTCATCAAAGTGATATGTGATGGTGGCTAGAGACTCCTTTCTGTGCAGGACAAAGACATCCATCTGCTGGCCTGAATTGCGGTCCTGGGGAATCTGCTGTTTGGTCAGTTCCTGGATCTGAGATGTCACAGAAAGGTTACCAAGACTCATTTGGCCCTCTGACTACTACCCCATGCTGCTCATGCATGTGCCAATGATACTGACCCTGAGCAGATCAAAAGTGACTATAGGGCTATGGATTGAGGGTAAAGGGCACAGGAGCTCAGGTAGTTCTTGATCTTTCCAATGAAGAGAAAGGGCCCAGGCACAAGCAGACAGATAAATGCATGGCAGTGCAGATGGTGCTGCCACCAAGGCTTTGGCTACTTTGACCATGGGATGTGGTTCCAGGAAGAAAGATTAGGAGGAGGAGAGGGGATACACCTAATGAAGAGAGGGAAAAGCATATTTGCAGACAGACTTGCAAACTTAGTGAGCAGGGCTTTAAACTAGGCTCTTCAGGGAATGGAGATCAAAGCCCTGAGTGGGGAAGTGGGTGACCTGGAAGAAGTACAAGCAGGAGGAGCCAACAGGGTAGGCATTCCCTTTCTTCCTGAGGAAGTAGGGCAATTGGATATTTACCTCAAGTGTCTGTACATGAATGCATGGAGCCTGGGAAACAAGCAGGAAAAACTGAAAGCCCTCACACAGTCATGGAACTATGATGTGATTGGAATAAAACAGACTTGATGGGATAGTTCACATGACTGGAGCATTGTAATGAACAGGTATATAAACTGTTCAGGAAAGAAAAGCAGGAGAGAAGAGAAGGAACTGCACTTTATATAAAACTGTTGTATGATTGTGTAGCAAAACCCCCAGTTTTTCTTTTTTAATACATATACATCTATCATATATATATTACACATGCATTCCCTTCCTTTCCCCAATTATTTCTGGCTTTTCTTTCTCTCCCTCTCTATTCCCTATAGATAAGTATAAGTGAGCTCAGACTTAGGATAAGCTTTAACATTTTTATTTTGGTAGCAAGGTTTTGCTTTTGGATATCCACTGTTTTATATTGTATTATTATTAGGTTTGTATTGATTTTTACTGTTGTATATTGTATTATTATCATTTTCATATTAATTTTTATTGTTTCACATGGCTATTGTATGGTTTAGGCCTGTGTTTGTAAGTGAACCAGTCATGTCAAGTTTCCATTTTGCATGTCAAGTCTCCATCTTGTGTCCTCTGCCTGGGCATCCCGTGTTGCAATTGTATGAGTCATGTACCCCTCCCATGTAAATTGGTTCCTGGATACATGAGAGTGATTGGGAATGATTGAAATATAATGGTAGCAGGCCTCCACTGAATGGCCTATAATGACCAGGCCATCACCTCACATTGATTCATCCAGGAACCACAGACCTCACCCAGGAACAGAGACAAGAACCCAGCATTTGAAAGGCAAAAGATCCTGCAGAACCAGCAACTCTACCATTGTACCCCACCATTACAGACACCTGAAACTGCACATCCCTGCATGGAGTACACATGCTCAGTACGCCAGGGGCTGACCCTTGCCTGGGCATGCCTCCTGTCACCAGGGTCACACACTATAAAAAGGGGCAGTGAAGACAGACCCAGTGGGATGCCCTCTCCATCTGGACCAGCACCATGTCACACCACTTATCCACCCAGAGGCCCTGCCGGTGAACCCCCTCTGGACAGGACCTACTGGACAAGGACTCCTTTCCAGCCTGCATAGGTAGCTATCACCCCCCCCACCCCCTCTTCAACCAAGGACTTGGACTCTGCTTCTCTTCCCTACCTGGACTCCAGCCCTTCCACTGAGTCTCTTTCTTCTGCTGCCATTGTGAGTGCGTGCATGCATGCGTGCGTGTGCGCGCATGCGCAAGGGAACCAATAAGACCATCAATAAAATCACTGTCATTTGCAACCCCGAGTTGGGTCATGTTTTACTGAATCCCAGTCCCTCCCTTATCTTAAATTCCAGCCTCGTTCTCTTTCTCTCAGCTCCAGTCCCCCCCCCCCACTAGTTTCCTGATCTCCTCCCAATTCCGTCTCCCCTTTTCTGACACCTCTCAGCCTCTCCTTGCTTTCTTGCAGTCCCTGCTGCCTCTCAGCTGCCTCCTTGCCATCTACTGCCTTTTCACCTTTCAGTCTCTCCTGCCACTTTTCCTGTGATTTTCTGCTCTCCCCCTGCTCCTACTGCCTTTTCCCTGTGACTTTCTGCTGCCTTTTGCTGCTTTCCCACTGCCCTACCACTTTTCAGTCTCTCCTGCCTCTTTTCCTGTGATTTTCTGTTGT
Source organism: Alligator mississippiensis (assembly GCF_030867095.1). NCBI lineage: Eukaryota > Metazoa > Chordata > Crocodylia > Alligatoridae > Alligator > Alligator mississippiensis. The sequence continues at coordinate 122,003,831 of NC_081824.1, read as the reverse complement.
CCGTCTCTCTTTTTTCATGCTTCCCCCATACCTTCTGTAGTCATCCCTTTCCTGCCCCCCCCCTGCAGCTTCCCACCTCCTCGTGGCTGTCCTGAAGTTTTCTCCAGGTGTTGGAGCCTTTCTCCAGCTCCCAGCACCTACTGCTGCTCCCTGCAACTTCTCTAGCTGCCCTGGCCCCAAGCCCCTCTTTAACACCCACACTTTCCCTTAGTCCTGTTTTCCCCTTTCCCCACTTACCTTTTCAGCTCCCCCGTAGCTTTGGCTCCAGTCCCAGCCTCTGTGCCAGTATCACTCCCCTGTTCTGCAGGCTTTGGGCATTATCTTTTAATCAATTAAGATCAATTAACCTAAAGTTACCCCCGAGCCTCAGTTCTTCAGCCCATGCCCCTCTAGTCTACCGGTTCTAATCCCGGTCCCAGTGACTTTCACTCCCAGCAACTTTCACTCCCTACACTTCTACTTACCTTAACCTTTCCCCAGGTATCCCAAGTACACCAAGCACATACATACATGCATACATACACACATAACAACACCCAATTTAGGAACTCACTTGTGTGTATGTGTAGGTGGGTGGTATATGTGTGAATTAATGAATATACATATCTATGTGTGTGTGTATATATATAATATTGTGTGTGTGGTATATGAATTAGTAATCCACGTATGTGTATCGGATGTGCAGGTGTTGGTAATTGATTCTGTCTAAATTTGGTGTGTATGGACTTAAACATGTATGGACTTAAACTGGTGATAGGTGTGCATGAACTTAGGCTGGTTATTTTGAATATGTGTGTATCTGAGTTGCTAGTGCAAGTGTGTATGTCTAGTAGGGGTGTATGCACCTAGTGAGTGGATGTGTGCTTAATTGATTTTTATGTGTGCATGTGCAATTGTACACCACACCCTCTTGTCTAACAGTGCAATATCGAGATCCTCAGCATTGGCCTGACCCCTCAGGGCAACAATTGCTCAGCACTCCAACATGAAACTGGAAAGTCTCTGGATAAGGGTCAGAGGGGAGAACAAGAAAAGTGATGTCATGGTGGGCATTTGATATAGACAACCAGACCAGGAGGATGAGGCCTTCTTCAAAGAGCTAGTGGAAGTTTCCCAATCACAGGGCATGGTTCTCATGCAGGAATTCAATCACCCTGACATCTGCTGGGAGAGAACTACAACAGTGCACAGACAATTTATGAAGTTTTTTGGAGACTGCTGGGGACAATTTCTTGGAGCAAGAGTTGGAAAGCGTAACTAGGAGCCTAGGAGGTTGTAACTAGGAGCCATGCTCTTCTTTACCTGCTGTTCACAAAAAGAGAAGAATTGGTGGGGAATGTAGAAGTGGATGGCAACTTGAGCAGTAGTAGCTATGAAATGATTGAGTTCAGGATCCTGAGGAAAGGAAGGAGAGCTATATAGTAATGACCCTGGACTTGAGAAAAGAAAACTTTGACTCACTCAGGAAACTGATAGGCAAAATTCCCTGGGAGGCCAGTCTGATGGGGAAGGGAGTGCAGGACAGCTGGTTGAACACTTTACTGAGGGCACAGGAATGAACCATCCTGATGCACAGGAAGACAAGCAAGGATGGCAGAAGACCAGTCTGGCATATCAGGGAACACTTAAGTGAGGTAAAACACAAAAAAGGAAAGTTACAACATGTGGGAACTTGGACAAATGACTAGGGAGGAGTATCAGAGTATTGCTCAGGCATGCAGGAATGAAATCAGGAAAGCCGAAATACAATTGGAGTTTCAGTTAGCAAGAGACATGAAGGGTACCAAGAACGGTTTCTACAAGTATGTCAGCAACAAGAGGAAATTAAGGGAAGTGTGGGTCCATTACTGAATGGGGGAGGCAACCTAGTGACAGAGGATGCAGAAAAGGCTGAAGTACTCAGTGCTTTTTTTTTACTTCAGTCTTTAGGGGCAAGGTCAGCTCCCAGACCACTGTACCTGGCAGCACAGTTTGGGGAGAAGGTGAGCAGCCAACAGTGGCAAAAGAACAGGTTAGGGACCATTTAGAAAAACTGGACATGTACAATTTCATGGGGCTGGGCACAATGCACCCTATGGTGCTGAGGGAGATGGCTCATGTGATTGGAAACCTTCTGGCCATTATCTTTGAAAACTTGTGGTGATTGGGAGAAGTCCCAGTCAACTTGAAAAATGACAAACATAGTGCCCCGTCATTAAGACAGGGATGTAGAAGGATCTAGAGCAGGGGCAAGAAAAGTTTAGCCACAGGCCAGATCTGGCAGGCAGTGGACTCCATTTCCCAGAAGCCCCTGCCCACATGCTGTGTGCAGTTTCCATGGACACCCCAGCAGCAGCCATACTGTGAGAGAGTGGGGCTGAGGTTTTCATGCAGACCAGCCCCACCAATGCTGGCAGGCAGTAGCAGCACCAACCTCTTCCTGATGGGGGGCAGCTGAGGGGGGCCTGTGCTGTGGGCAGGAGTGGGGCAGGCTCAGCTGCTGCCACCTGTATAAGGAGGAAAGTGGTGGTGGTGGTGGTAGTGGTGCCACGAGGAGGGGTGGCTATGGGGGTCTACAGGGAATTTTGGGGTGGCTATAGACTCCAGTCCCCCCCACCCAGTACCACCCTTGCTGGCAGGGTGCATGGCAGGATGGGGAGCTGCTCTGGAGCTGGGTTGGGATTTGGTGGCAGTAAGTGTGGTCCAGAGCCAGGGCAGAGCTGTGATCTGCAGCCTGCACACCCGGGGCCAGGATGTGCAGATAGATCGTGGCTCTGCCTGAGCTCCAGACCATTTTGTCACTGCTGCAAGGAGCTGGGGCAAAGCCACGATCTGCTGCCTGCGTGTCCCAGCCCAAGGCATACAGGCTGCAGACTGCAGCTCTGCCCTGGCTCTGGGCTGCTCTGTCACTGCCACAAGACCCCAGCCTAGCTCTGGAGCAGTTCTGCATCCTGTCAGAACTGCTGGGGCCAGTCTCCACAGAAACCCTGGTCCTATGCTATCACAGCACACCTGCTGCTGTGGTCTCCATGGAAACTGGCCCCAGCTATGCAGCCAGGGGTTTCCTGGAAATGAAGTCCAGCTACTGGCTGGATCCACCATTTTCCCCACCCCTGATCTAGAGAAATACAGTCAGCCTCACCTGAGTTCCTGGAAAAATCATTAAGTAAGTCCTCAAGGAATCCATTTCTAAGCACTTGGAGGAGAGAAAGGTGATTAGGAACAATCAGCATGGATTTACTAAGGGCAAGTCATGCCTTACCAAGCTTATTCCCTTTTACAATGAGATGGCTGGTTCTGTGGATGCAGGGAGAACAGTAGATGTTGTATACCTTGACTTTAGCAAGGTTTTTTGATATGGTCTCCCACAACACTCTTACAAGCAAGCTAAGGAAGTATGGGCTGTATGAATGGAGTGTAAGGTAGATAGAAAATGGGCTAAATCACTGGGCTCAAAGGGTAGTAATGAATAGCTTGATATCTAATTGGCAGCCGGTATGAAACGGAGTGCCCCAGGGGTTCGTCTTGGGGCCAATTTTGTTCAATATTTTCATCAGTGACCTGAAACATGGGATGCAGAACACCCTCAGCAAGTTGGCAGATGACACTAAGCTGGTGAGGAGTAGTAGATACACTGGAGGGTAGGCCTAAGATTCAGAGAGGCCTAGATAAAATGGAGGATTAAGGCAAAAGAAATATCATGAGGTTAAGGAGAAGTGCAAAGTCCTGCATTTAGGATGGAACAATCCCATGCACTGGTACAGGCTGGGGATCGACTGGTGGAGCAGAAGCTCTGCAGAAAAGGACCTGGGGGTTACAGTGGACAATAAGCCAATAGTGTGCCCTTGTTGCAAAGAAGGCTAGCAGCATACTGGGCTGCAGTATTGGAAGCACTGCCAGCAGATTGAGGGAAATGATTTTTCCCTCCTATTCAGCACTTCTGAGGCCAGATCTGGATTACTGTGTCCAGTTGTGGGCCTTCCGCTACAAAAATAATGTGGACAAATTGGAGAGAGTCCAGCAGAGGGCAATGAAAAGGGTTTGGGAGCTGGGGGCACATGACTTATGAGGAGAGGCTGAGGGAACTGGCCTTATTTACTTTGCAAAAGAGAAGACTGAGGGGGGATTTAATAGCAGTCTTCTACTACCTAAAATTGATGTTTATTTTTAAGTGTTCATTTCAATTTTTATTAATTGATTTTTTTACTACAGAGTGAGATTAGTGTTTTTTTATTTTATTGATTTAACATGCACAAACACACAAACACACACATACATGCATGCACACATGGACAGCAGCTGCTGCAAGAGCTTGGGGCCATGCTGGTAAGGATGTTATGCAGGGTTGGGGCTGTAAGGGCAGGGCTGGTAGCACTCAGGAGCCTGATGCCACAAGGTTCTTGCTCTGCCCAGGTCCCATCTGGGGCAGGCAGCCAAACTCCCATGGAACCCAACCCTGCCCAGCTTCCACAGCAGTTTGGCCCATGCCACCATCAGGAGGGGTCAAAATCCCATGGAGCCCAGTGCAGCCCCAGTGGCAGACAGCACCAGACTCCTCACTGTTATCAGCCCTGCCTCTCCAATCCTGCCTCCTGGCATAGCCTTACCGACACAGCTCCCAGCTGCATCTACCAGAGTGCATGCATGTGTATGCAATCACAGGTGCACTGCACCTCCTGCCCCAGATTTCCTTAAGTTCATCCTGGGGTTTTTTCCTTTAAGTTTTCTTTATGTAAATTTTGATGATTACTGATGGAAATAATTTTTCATCAGTTCGTGAGTGTCGCTGAAATTGATGTTTATTGATATCTAAATCAAAGCCTTATTGTAAGTGACTGCAATCTGAAGGATGCAATCTGAAGGGAGCAGAGATTGTAGAAGAAAAAGAGCCAGTGAATGCCCTAGATCCTTAGTTACATTTTTACAGTTCTATTAAACTCAGTGGAATGATGAAAATCTGAACCCTGGTCTATCTTGCACTTTCTATGCCTCATTTGTCATTTTCCTGGTAAGTCCAGCTTCAAAACATACTCACTTACTGATGCATCATTTTTTAGTCACCCCTGAATTTCATCCCTGTTTTTTCTGTTCCACTTCATTCTCATCCCTGACTTCATTTGAAATACAGGGTATTGGAAACTATCAGTTAAAAGTACTTTTAAAAATGCAAGTTCATGAAAGCTGCTTGATATATTTGATTGGAAAGAATCAAAACAATCAACCCTACTTTAAAGCTTCTTTGGTCTACAATATACAATGATTGGAAATGGCAGTTTTCTTATATATTAGCAACAAAAATCATTTCTCAGGTGATATTTATCATATAAGTTTGTGGAAATATACGAAAGGGATTCCCCTGCAGTTTTTGGTATTATTAAGTAATACTTCAGATTCTCCCATCATGTTTGGTCCTGTACAAATGGCAAATGTACAAATGTAATGTCTTTTATTTTTACCAGACTTGTCTAGACTCACCACCATGGTGCTTGAAATGCGCAGACATGCTTCTCATGATTTATCCATCTCATTTTGATGAAAATCCCTCATTTTAGTACAGGATGTTCTAATCTTCCAATGCTGGAGTTCCCCAGCTGCTCATTCTTTCCCATTTTGCAGTAGCTATATTCTCTCAAAACATCCAACTGCTTCATCACTGCTCTGAGTCACTGAACTGTGTGTGTCTATGGCTGATGAAGTATTTCAATCTGTTTTAGGATTAACCTGTACTTCGTATGACACAGCACCTACCGTGTGCTGACTGGAAAAGGCGATTAACTAATTTTCAATTTGTTTGTGGACAGACCCCCATTTATAAAACAAACAGGCAAATCACTTCAAACAGAGAGAACACTCAAAGCTAAGTGGTATATTTCTTCTACTGATACCCAGTGACCTTTCAAGATGAAAGGATAATAGTCTACACAGAGAAGGAAGAAAAAAGCTCTGTGTGCTGTTTGCAAGGTTTAGAGGTCACTTGGCTACAGAGAGAAAAGGATACAATGGAGGCTGCAGAGAACAGTAGAGAGGCAAACATGGCTGTTAATCTAGATTTTTTCTTCTAAGCCTAACCATTCACCATTGGCGTTCATCTTTTAACAAGCCCCTCTGTTTCCCAAACTAAGGATGTGTTCTGTTTATTGTGTGACTGAGACTCCACTTATGTATCAGCTGTCTATCTGTACTCTTCTTTAGAGTGTAAGTAATTGGTCAAACCCAAAGCAAAATGGCATGCCTATCCCATTCAGCAGTCTGGTGATCGTATGACAGGGTTGAGAGAATATGATGGAGGTCTTGTAAAACAAAGTAGGATATTATTCTCAGTGAAATCTTGTGGCTACATGCACCTCTGTTTGCAAGTACAATTAGAGGCTTTGTTTTGCTCTGGATCTTGGGAGTCAGCTTGCTTCTCCCATTGAGAAAACGCAAAGCAATTTCCCACACTTTTACTATGGCATCCTTAGCTATAAAGATCGCTCTGTCTTCAGAGCACAAAACAATGTTTAGACATAAATAGAAGAAAAAAAATCTCTTTCCATTTTACTGACATTCAAAGTTATATTCCTAATTACTGGTACGGACTAGCAAAATTCAGTTGCAGTGGCAAAATCGACTGTTTGATTACATACAATAGACCTCCAGGAAAAGCTAGGTGCTTTTCACCCAGCACTTCTATTTTAATTCTTCCACATGGCTCACTGTTTAAAGGAATCACTATCTGTCATTGGTAGTATTTGAGATACCTGTTTTTCTCTGTTGTACTGAGACTAGGAGAGAAACTTGCTAACTTGAAAAATGTTGAACTTTTTAATGGTAAGTGCTCTATATTTCAGTGCTAAACCAAGGAACAATAATTTAAAAGACAGAACTCCGCATTCCCCAAATCTCCTTGAACACTAACATTAGGAGCGATCATTTTCCCTTTAGCTATGTTTTGTGCCTACTTAAAAAAGAAAATAAAAAAACTGAAAGAAGCAAAGCTGACAGACCATTATAGCCCTAGCATCAAATGTTTTGCTGTAGAGGCACCAGTCTCCCTATATTATGCTATCTATCCCAAATTGTGCATAATCTATTTCTGAATTACAATATTTCTGAAAAGCTTGAGATAGATTAGACAATACTTTCAGAAAGTAAAGGGTTGGCTTGTTGTTTGCCTGAGGGGTTTTTTTTTTTAAGTTTTTGTTTGGGGGGGGGGCGTTAAGAGAGTGGTAAGTAGCCTGTTCCTTTCTTTACCTAAATGTCTTCATTGTTTTGATGTTATTATTTTATATGTAGAAAAACTTGGGCTAGGGGGGACAAAAGGAGGGTAGGGGACATAGAAGGGGCATGGAAATTCAATGGAAATTAGATGCTTGATCTTTTATTTTCTGAAAACCCACTGGTGGCCCAGGAAGTCTGCCTTTGGTTTAATTTTTTTAACTCAATGAAAATTGAGTAGGTTAAAGTTTAGTGGGTTAAAGATATCTACATCTAGGTAAGCAATATGGATATATGTATTGCCAGGCATCTTCACTTTTTAATTAGAAAGGAATAATAATATAGTAAGACTAGAAAACAGATAGTGAACATTTTCATTGTTTGATAGCAGTGAACTATGTTATGGTGATGCTGTTAGTATTCTGGTCTCTTGATACTGAGTTTTATAGCATGGGGACTGTGAAACAGGTTCAGGATTAATAATGCTTTGAGTTTTCTAATCCCCATCCTGAGAAATTACCAATTTGGATTTTCAATATTATCTCTAGTTTAAAGTGTTATCCCCCTTTCCCCTCATCATCACCTTTGGATTCCTAGAGCATAGGCATTCAAAATAATTTTAGCTTTGGTTATTTTCCTGTATTTTTCATCATTATAGGATCCATGCACTTGCTAAAATTGATACTATACTTTTATTACTATCATTTTTCATAGATTACAGAGGAGCAGCTGAATTGCACAACCACATTTAATAGTTGTTAAGACTATTTTTTATCTGTTTCATTGGTAATTTTTTTCATAAAAAACCTGAAGTAATTAAAAACCACAGTGCAACATGAAGTGATTTGTCTGTAAGGAATGTCATTTTTATAGTTGCTAAGAGAAAATTTAATAAATACGATGCAAGTAGAATTATTAATATAATAGTGTTGTATACTAGTTAAATGTTACCTAAAGCTATCATATAAATGGCAGCTCATTCTGAAAGGGAACTTTTGGCCTACACCTGTTTCTACTGCTAATCAGATAAATGCTGTCACATGGCCGGAAACATTAAGCAAACGTAATGGTGTAAGGTTACATGCAGCTGGGCATCATCTACCTGAATGATTAATTGAGGGTGTTTGCAAAAAGCCAGTGAAACTTGGCATCTCTGTCAAACAGCAAGAATCAATGAGAACACCGTGATCCTTGTCTATTGTAATTTTGTGGAGGGGAGGAAAAGGGGGAAACAAAGACTAATCAAGGTTATATGTTCAAGCCTGACAGAAGTTGTGACAGGATGCAGGCCTCTTCTTCTGATTTATGGATTATATTAATACAATGCAGTCAGCATTAAAGACAAAAGTTAATATGCAATACTTTTTCAAACATTTTTTATCACTCCTGAGGCTTCCAATGTACTTTTGTTCAACCTTTAGTAGATCATCATCTCTAGTAGGCAATCAATTTTGCTAGTCTCTTGGGTGAGTGCTTAAGAAAGGTTTTACTATAGTTACCACAAAAGAAGAGGTCATTTATGAATAGGGTATGTATATAATGCTGTGTTCAATACAAAATAAAATTAAAAAAAAAATGAGAAAATGAGTGTTTGAACCAAATGGCTCATACCGCACTGGAAAGCACTACAGCAGACAAAAATCTTTGCAACCTCTTTGATGGTGATCTAGAGAGCAAATTCCAGCACTTTAAGGACTACATTAAAAAAGATTTGTGAATATTTTTTTACAAACAAAAGCTCCAAGTTCAATATTCCAGGATTTGTGGAATAAAATAAATATTTGAACCCCCAGTGAAAATGTTCAACCCTCCCTCCCCCCCAATTTCACAAATTTTAGATTAAATAATTTTTTTTTTATGGAGGAAGTTGCCAGAAGGACATACACAGGTATTCAGTATTAGTCCTTGTTGAAATAATTCAGTCTCCCATATAGTTTGAAAATTATTCAAATAAAGAAAAGTTATTTTTGAGTGACTCATTAGCTTACATTCACAGAGAGTGATTGAATAGCTCACTTATACCCAATGAATGGGGTTTTAATAGCACCTCCTACTAAAATAAATATGCTCTAGAGCCCAAAAAACACTACCCTGGCAACACTAATGCACCTGATACTCTACAGCTATATCCTGCAATCCTATATATTTATATGCACTTGGGTGCACAAACTAGCTCTAGCCTTAGATCAGCATCTGGAATTCTGCATAAGTGTTTCTCTCATCAGTAAATAATGACAGGCAAAATACACACCCTGTTGATATCAATGGCAACACTCTTCCTGACTTAATGGAATCAAGATTTCAGTCAGAAAGTGTAAATCGTGCCTAATTTGGTAGGTTATACACTTAGCCCCTCTACCTGAAGTTTATTTTTTACTTTTATTAATGTTTATGGGGTTTTTTGAAGGCCCTGTTTACAAAAGATAGAAGATAAAGAAGATAGAATTAAAACCTGGGTAGCAGTTCATTTATTAGTCTGAGGGGTTTAGGAAAGGGTTGTAGCACATTCCCATAATTTTTTTTTAATAGGACAAATTTCTGAATGTTCATATATAGTGTCCAGAATGACTTATAAATGTGGTTAATAGAATGAGAGTTGAACAAAGCATGTAAGTGAAGATCATAGAGCATTCTAGGATAAGATAAGGTAAGATACTAATGATACTCAGATAGGCATCCTTTCTCTGTTCCCCCTACATATGCTTTTTCTTGGGGAATACTTGAAAAATGCAAGATGGATACAACGGAAATAAAGTACCTTTAAAAATTCACCATAGTTACCATACTTGAATCCAAGATGAGGTCATCCCCTCCCTCCCTCCCTCCCCCCATTCAACATGGGGAAAATGGCTCCTTGTCTTGATTTAGAGTGCAGCCAGCAACTGCAGCTCTAGCTCCACCATGACCTGGTCTCAGGGTAAGAATCAGAGCCTCAACTGCTTCCTCCTTCACCACCTGACCCCCACAGATGCTGCCCTCCCACTGCCACCACTTACTCCCAGTTGCAGCTCCAGCTGTGCTGTGACCCAGGGCAGGATCACATGGTGGCTCTAGTCTCTGCCCAGCCAGGCAGCAGCAGTACTGGCAGCTCCAGCCTAGCTCCAGCTCTGATCTATTCATGGGGGCATAGCCCCACTGCTGCAATCACTTCTTCCTGACAGGGTGGGTGCCAGAGCCACCATGTTTTCCATGTCCTAGGGTAGAGTGGGGCCAGAGCTGGAGCCACAGTTGTAGGTGAGCAATGGGGAGAGTAGAAAGTGGGGGGGGGGAGGACAGGCTCTGCAATGGAAAGCTGGGGAGTATAGGCATCAGCATTGGGGGCAGGCAGCAGGGGGTAAAAGTAATAGGGGAAACATGTGGCATGGGGGAAGGGGCAGGCTGCTTGACTTTCCCCACTGCTGCTGCATGCCCTCCCTTGCCAATGCTTTCCCCACTGCAGCAGTGGTTGAATTTAAGATGACCCTCCAGTAAGTAGGTTCTAAATATGAAAAGAAATATAACAAATTTATAATTTTTCCATGCATAGAATCTAATTATTGGAGGGTTGTTTTTAATTTGCAGTTGTCTTGGATTTGAGTAATTACAATAATAACCAAAGCATGAATTACGTTTTTATATCTTTCCTGTCAAATAGATATGGTTTCTGACCTATGCTAAGAAAGTTACAGTCCAGGGTAAACAAGCAATGTCATCGCATAGAAACAGCAGTGAGCAGAGGAGTAAGAATAGAAGTTAAGTTGATACAGAGGCGTGTATCAGTATTGCAGGGGTGCATAGGGCTAGAAGTGGGCAATCACTTTCACAACTATAGGAAAATCAATGTCCTGTTCATAAGAGTTAACAGTAAGGGGGTGGGGGGGAACTCTTTCATGTTCCCACTTATTGAGAAGATGTTATAAAAAACGAGCAAGGAATGATACTTAGAAGCTTTCCATCACTTGATTCTGGAAAGCTGTCTTTTGGGTAAAATAGAGGAAAAGTGTCTTTTGTTTTCCCAACTGCACAGTTTGTTTTCAAATAGCAACTTTACAGTTTCCCTTAGTGAGAATTTTCTATCACTAGTTCAAAGTGAAGCAGCAAAATGTTTGCAAACTGGTTTGAACCACAGTGATCCTACTACACAAACCCAGAATTTCTTCCATTGGCTACCTATAAAGATGTTAATTGATTTTTAAGCTGGAACTGCTGGTGTTCAAAGCTGTTAATGATGTTGATGCTGGCTATAGTCAAGACCTCCTCCTTGAGACCAGGCTTAAGAATCTTCTATAAATGATCACATAAGCATATTGATTATTACACCATTGTACATGTACTCAGAATAAAATGCTTCTATGACCATTTTAAAAACATAATTTTTGACACCAAAAATTTTGCTAATTCTTAATGTTTACAAATTGTTAAGGACACTTGCATTTATTAAGTATAAATCATCCACAGAAATGAACAGAACAGAACAGAAATGACTCTGTGGGACTGAGCTACTGAGCTACCATACTGCACAATGCAGAGTGAGTACGCAGTATGACCTGTTTGTGAGCAAACTATCAGCTAAACTCTGTCCACACAGACTATTTGACAAGCAAATGAGATGAATGAACACATTTGTAAACATCGCTACTATTACTTTACAAATAATTTTTCAACAGAAAAAAGCACAGCTCTGATATTTTGGATAAATTATGATACCTTGTCAAGATTGTGGATGAATCCTTTTTTTTTTTTATTTAAAAAAAATGAAAGCTAGTCTTTTTGCAGGAAGGGTTTGATTTCACAAGTCCCTATTTCAAAAATAAAAATTGGGAGAAAAGTTCTTAAAATTATACAAAATGTCAATTTTCAAGAAAGAAAGCTGTATTATTCAGTTAGAATGACTTTTCATTTAGCAACATAAATTAATTTAGGGTAAAAAAAAAAAGAGGTCAAAATAGAAACAAAACTGATGGAATTCTTTTTCTTGGTTTATAATGATTTAAAGTTTTAACTTTTGATTGCTATTGAGATGAGAAACATTTCTGAAATCTTGAAATTTCTTGTATGATTGGGAAACCTTTTCCTATTAGACTCTTATAATTTGCTTGCAACAAATAGAACTACCAGCTTTTATTATATAGTAAGACATCTAGAAGCCATCTGGCTACTCAGAAATGATAGAAATATTATGTCTAGAGTTGAGCTTGATATAAAAAAAAGATGCCAGTAGTAATAGGACTATCCTTGAGCCACCTGTGGTCTTGTAGAACCACAAAGAAACCTAAGCTTTATTTGTAACCTACAAGGAGTGAACTAAGTCTACACATTTCCACCTATATTCAAATATCACTGCACTATCTGAGTGAGTACTCTTTTCTGGAGATCACTTATTGATATAATGCAGAAAGCTGCCCTTTGTGATGTTCGAAGGTTAGACCAAAATAACTAGAAATACCAATTCTAGACCATGGTTGAGAGAAGAAAAGTTTAGTTCTTAAATCCATGTTATAAAGAAAACAACTTTGCAGCTGTTTGTGTAACCTTGACAGAATGATCATTAAATATACTACTGATTCAATATTTATTCTTGTGTCACCACAAATGATCCACCTTTTATAATATGTCAAGTAAGTTAAAATAATATTAGGCTAATTTTCAAGGATCGATTATTCCTTTGTAAATCATGGTTCTGGGAAGTTCTTCTGTTCCCACCCCTCCCCCAAAGTAATGTTTCTCTTGTCAGCCAGAAATTACAACAGTTCCCATTACAAAATTAAAAAAATGTTTTTTAACAATGTATTGAGAACTTGCTAGAGTATATTTTTATCATGGCCTACAATTGGATGACAGTAGAACTGATTAACTATGTTTCTGCTACTACTTAGTGTACTCAATACATTAAAGGCTTCTTGGAAATTCAGTTTGCTAAAACAAATCTGAGATGTAGCAAGTGTCTTTTCATGCATGTTGTGTTCAGTGTGATAATCTATTTATGATATATTCAACAATAAACTACTTATAAATTTCTCAATGACATCATATTTTCATTGTAAACATTGTAATAAACTGGAATTTATTCCAGCTGATATTAGAGTGATACTTTGGGATTCAATTTTCCCTTCAAAAAGTCTTGTAACTTCGAGTAAATTTCTGTTATTATCTGTGAGCATTATGTGTAGCTACTGAGTAAATTCCTGTATTTTATAATCAGTTGATATGAATTTTAAATTCCCTCGAACTCTTTGGAGTTTGTCTAGTATAGCCTAACTGATGAAAAATCTGATTTCAATTAACTTTAGCTGTAATATTTTCCTGTGCAGAGTACAAGTCTGGGTAATTCTTTGTAAAATACCATTGACCTCCCATAAAATAAAATAATTTTGTTTCTTGTGTGAATAATCCCATATTGGAAATAGCAGACTTCCCAAAGACCTGTTACAGTCTATGGAGGGAGGCTCATTTATTTAACTTGTTTTTACACTTCCAAGCTGCCAGCTCATTTCTCAAATAAGAAGACTTAATAGATGTCAGTGTGGGAGAATTTAAAATTCATTGTAAAATCCATGGCTCTCACTTGCAAGGTGAAGGATGGTTCTGAAAGCCAAAATGACAGAAAAACAAGCATTGAGGAAGGAAGCAAAATTTGACAGAAAGCATCCTTAATCTTTTAACGCCAATCCCACAGAGAACTCAGACATGCTTATATTGAACATAACTATTGGATATATTTCTATCTGACTCAGTTTAATCATTTTCATGAATTGTTCAATTCACAGACAGTGTCAATCTTTTAGTTTTAATTGCACCATTAAAAAAAAATTACCCTTCTTGCTTTGGTTAAATATCATGCATATCATAACTGTCATTTTTGTTTTCAAGAATTATTATTCCATAAAACTCATAAGAATGTAATCTGAAAAATAGAAAGAACTGGAAGAATTTTTATTTGATTTTCTTTTCTTTTTTGTATAACAATGTCTTGTGGAGAAAGGGCATTGATTATAATTTACTCTCAAGTAATTAAATTAAGAAAAACAGTTTGTGTATACACAAAGAAAGGTGAAAATATTAATTTCCTCAAGATAAGGAGAATTTTCCTCATAAGACTGGCTTTTAAATTGACTGATATTGGATGCTGAAGTCCATGTCAATGTTGGATATGATAAAGATGATGCAAAAGGAAGCAGAAGATAGGGCAGTCTGTTCTAACTTTCTTGAAATAAAGTTGTCAAGTGAAAAATTCATTCTATGCAATAGTCCACTGCCTCTGTTTAAATAATGATTCTAACATGCTATCAAGGCTAAATTTGTTTAAAGTAAAATCTGCATGCAACACATATGAATAACTAAATTGGGTGTGGAATGGTTTTTGATTTAAAGAAGTGTTATATATTTGGAGAGAATAAGTGCACAAAATGAAATCCTGGCTCCATTGGAGTAAATGTCAAAATTTCCATGGACTTCACTGAATCCAGAGTTTCAAATACAATATTAGTTTCCTTCTCCCACTTTTTTTTTTTAATGCTTATGAGTTTTTACATTTTGAGCTGGTTTACCATTTCACTTGCAGGTAAAACTGTGAACACACCATTCAGTGTCTCTAGGGAAATCTTGAGTATTATTCTAAGATCTCGGTGGTAGATAAAGAATTACCATATTGTGTCTACTTCTCTGTCTCCTGATTATTTTTCCACCACCTTTTTCAACTACTAGGCAAACAGGCACAGAAATATAGAAGTAAATTTAGATTGGGTTAGATGAAATCCTAGAGGAATTTAGTGTATGGGCGTAGGTATGCTTATACACAAAAGAGAGACAAATTGTGAAAGCTTGTGAAAAGATCTATTTGTAAAAATTCATGTGTAAAAAAGATAGAAGAATATTTCTGAAATCCTAGAGCCTCCTTTCCAGAGATATTTGGTCTTCACAAGGCATTAACTGCCACTTTCTCACTGGAATATACTGTATTCTCAATCCCTTTCCTCTGACAAATTTCCCAGCAAGCATTTTAAAGGTCATCTGCTGTGACCTGCTACCCTCCCAAATCTAGTCAAATAATTAATTTGATACAGAGGTATAATGCTATATAACCCAAAAACTAAATTTAATGCATGAAGAGACATACAGAGGAGATGATGGCTCTTTTTAATAACTCTTCAAATAGATATCCACAATGGAATAGCTACACTTTGCATACATTCTGTGGAACAAATTCTACCTTTATTTATAAAAACAGAAGCCCAACTGTATTAAATGGGCCTACATGAGCAGTTGAGGATGGAATTTGTCCCTGTGGATTGATGCAATGCTGAACAAGGATTTATACAATAAACAACAGCTGCTGCAATCTGTCAAGCAGATAATAAGCATATTTAAAGTATAATATGTAATGACACAGTTAACTAATTAGAGTAATTCTAGTATATTGTATATGAAGAAAAGACGTCAGTAAATAGATGCTTCCATAAAATGCACTTCTATTGTCTGGCTGAGTTTATATAAATCCTTGGTGATTTATGCAGTTACTTTTCATCAACACTATATGTTACTCAATGGAAATTAGAAATGTTGTAAAAGAATTTTCTAGTCATACTGTTAAAAGGGTAGAAAAACTCATGATTCAACCTCCTTTTATGCTGCAAAGCACTTAAGGCACCATAAACCAAGTATACAGGACATGTTTACATGTGCACATTTACTGCACAGTAACCTAAATTACTGCACAGTGTGGGCACGTGTCTACATGTGCATGCCCATACTGCACAGTAACTATGGCGTCTTACACTAACTAGGATGTAAATTTGATACCTGCATGATGCAGGTATCAAATTTATGTCCAATTAGTTACTGCACATAACACACATGTAGACACATTACAGCACGGTACGCGAGAGCCTCCTGGCTGGGTCTGCCCAGTCACTAGGCGGCCAGCTGGAGCCCAGCCTCAGGGCTCCTGCCTGGCCCCTTCTCCTGCTTCTGGGCTGGGCTGTTTTGGCAGCACTTAGCTGCAGTGTGTACAATCCATTTTGTGCCTTGGGCCGCACACTCCAGGGATCCAGCAGGAGCTGCTTGTGGCTGCAGCACCCTGGTAGGCTTTGTGTGCCCCCCTAGACAGCCCACAGGCTGGGTCTGCCTGGGCTGTCCCCATCCTGAGCAGCTCTCTAGCCACAGTGCGGCCAAGGGCTGCAGTTGGCTGCGTCTTTTGCCCAGCCCTACAATCCCCCCAGGGCTTCTGACCCTGCTGGCTGTGCCACCAGGGCCAGCACCTGCTCACCACTGCTGCTCAACTCTCACCTTTGTCTCTTGAAGGACTATGGTGAAGCACCTCAGCCACACAGCTGTAGCTCCCTGGCCATGCCTCTGTTGGGGGTGCTGTTCCTAGCCCTCCAGAGCCAGCATCAGAGGGCCAACCACGCATAGGCCCCCCATCAGCTGGTACGGGGCATGACATCCTCTTTCTTCTCCATGTCCTGTCCTGTCCATGGGCACCCACACATCCAAAGCCCCAGGGGCACAAACTAGACCCAGGAGGCAGTTTACACCCTCATGGCACTGTAGGGTGAGGAGGATGTCCTGAGGCAGTTAGCTCAGAGCGGGCATTCCAGCACCCACATCTATGAGACCCCGAAGAATGGGATGCATACACAGGGCCACTCCCAGTTAGTATGGCAGTGCCATGTGAAAGCAAAGGACCTGTGGGCCCAGTGGGTGGCTGTGACTGGCCACAATCATCTGTCTGCTGGGGTACCCAGGACCATGCCCTTCATGCAGAAGCTGACCTGAATTTTGGCACCCTGATAGCCTGTGCCCACACCCCATTCTGTTACCTTCAGTGGCACCTAACTGAAGTGGGGGGACTTCAGGCCTTCAACGCACTCCTCCCTGTTTGCTGTGTTCAGTGGCAGCTGAGAAAGCCCTGGCAATTGGCTGCCTTGGCCTCAGCCCCACCCTGCAGCCTCCCATGAGGAGTGGCTGGCCACACTACCACCAGCCACCAGCAGCACCAGCTTCTCTTGGTGGGGGAGGGCCCTGGTCAGTCACCAGCCCCCAGTCCACTGCAGGCCATGGACACTGGGTGGAGCCAGATGTCACCTGACATGGGGAGCCCTGTGCTGAGCCACCAGCTTCACCAGCCCTGGACCCATGATATGTCCTGCACCGGGGAGGGGGAGGGGCAGGCCCTCCCAGCCCCAGACCCTGTCCTCAGTTCCAGCTCCCCCTCCTTGCCTTACCTGCCCTCAATCCCCTGGACCTGGATCCCCCCCCCCCTGCCCCCCAGTATGCAGAAATGCAGGACCTTTATTGAGCAGCACATGTCCCTGCAGCTGGGGAGGCATGAGCCTCTCAAGTGCCAGGGAAGGCATCAATCCCAGCGGTGATCTCCTCCTCAGCAGCCGGGGACAGGAATATGTAGCACTGTGATAGATAGCCCTCCAGGCAGTGGTGCAAGTTGCGGGGCAGGCCAGGCTTGACCCTCCGCTCCCTCTATGCCATCGTAGCTCAGGGTCAGAGTGCAGATCTGCCTAGGGCACCAGCAGGATCAGTAGCAGCAGGGTGTAGTGGCCTGAGCAGCCCTATGCCTGCACAAACAGCCCATAACATACTACCCAAGACATGCACAGCAGCAGCATGGCAGAGTTCCAGCCCTGGGGCACCTCCTCAGAGAGGCCCCCATCAGCTCCCAGGGGTGAAGCCATCCCCTAACCCCAGTTGTCCCACAGACTCTGATCCCAGGCACAGGGGATTGGACAGCAGTGTGGCAGAGTGCTGGACCTGAAGGGGAGAGGGAAGTCAGTAGGTCTGGAGCTGTAGCAGCAGGTGCTGCCAGTAGCCTGGCCTGGCCCACCCTAGGAAGGGCACAGGGGAGGCAGGGAGCCTGCAGGAATCCCCAGGCTCTGCCATGGCCCCCAAACCTGCAGGGGAACTGTCTGTGGCTAGGGTGCTGGCCACCTGCCACCAGGCTGTCTGCCCTAGGTGGCCCTGCCCCATAGCCCCTCACAGATTGACTCCAGGACAGAGTCCAAGAGTTGACTGACTGCTGGGTTCAGTTTGGGACTGGGGTTTTTACTGTGGGTGTGTAGGGAGGGTGGGGAAGGCGTCCTGTTAGGAGGGGTGAGGGGGAAGGTGTGCGTGTTTCTTGATGGGGGAGAGATGGGGGTGGGTTTTGTACAGAAAGTAAAGTTTGTATAGTGTCACCTATGTGTGTGTCCTGGAATGGTGCTTGGGGTGGGCAGGGGGTGAGAGGTGTGTGGGTGGCGGGGCAGGCAGGCTGGAGTGGGGAGTGCAAGAAGAATGTGTTGGCCAGAGTCTTGCACAGCTGATGCCCTGGTTCTGGCTTGTTGGTGCATGGCTGTCCTGGGGCCTGGTGGGGGCGGGGAAGAGGCAGTAGGGCCAGCAGGGCCAGCACTATGGCCAGCAGTAGTGAAAGGCACTGGTCATTGCTGGCAAGGGCCAGGCTGGAGCAGTGGGTTGCTGGGCATCCCTGGCAGGGGAAGCCATGGTATGGGGACACAGGGTGGACAGGTAGGGAGCTGCTGTGTGCTGCCCCTGTGCTGGGCATGCAGCTCCCAGGGTAGGCAGGGCTGTGCAGGTGGGAACGAACCCTTAAGATGGCCACCAAGTGCTAGCAGCTGCCTCTGGCCTCAGTATGGCTGCCAAGTGCTAGTAGCCATGTGGCCAGAGGCTGGAGCTCTGCCTGGTGGCCACAAGGGCACATGGCAGGTTATTCTGTCTGGGGTTTAAATCTAGTTCCAGGTCACCTGCACATGTAGACACCAGTTTATTCCCACTGACTGCTTAGTTACTTACTGTGTAGTAAATATAATGTGACATAAATGTACATATAGATGCACCCACAGAGTAATTACTCAGCAAGTATCCATGCCATCAGGAAGCCAGTGTAGGAAATGGTAGCCAATAACAGATTTTAACATGAAATACATATAGTCACTCCCCCCCTCCCCGCCTTACAAGGGTAGCATTTTTTCCAGGGAGGGTTATCCTTTTTTTCTTGATCATGTCTATTCACTCTAAAGTAGTCAGCTCCATTTTTTCTAACTTCAGGTTAATAATACTCTCATAGGTACAACCCATTTGAGTTGGGGGGGGAAGCAGGGTTTAAAAGCCAGTATTACTGGGGTCAAAGCAAGGGCAACCTGGTAGGGACCTTAGGTTCGAGCAGGTGCAAGTCTAGTTGCCTAATAATACCGCAGCTTGCCGTGCTGCCTGTGCATGCCATAGCCAGGGGGTTTGAAACTCAGTGGTTCTGACATACCACGAATAAAAATGTATTCAGATGAATGGGGAGAGTAAGAACTCCAGAGAACATATTATTAAAGACACTGGCTAACATGCAACTAAACACTAGCAAATTTCATTACCATTTATCTTAAGGACACTTTAATGCTTGGGTGTAATAACAACAGTTTTAGCACCCAGAGTTGTAAATTCAGTCCCCCTTCATGTTGAAAGCTGTCCCTAAGTTGGCTCACCAGTAAATGTGTACCAGGTCATTTAGGTTGGGGAGCCAAAAGGGCTTGACATGATGCTAGCCACACTACTTTATTTTGTGCTACTGGCTATAGAACTCATGTATCTAAACCATGCTAGTGGATTAACTCTACTTTTGGTAGTGTACAGAGGCCTTAAAGTGGGCACACCATTAAATTCTCAGAATAGGCTAACATGTCCTAAGTATAAAAAATAATGAAGGCAAAGAGCATTTTATTATTTTTTTAAATAGAGCAAAGAATTTTGTGCTATTTTCCAACATTTGGTTACCTTAAGACACAGGGTAATCATCGCTAAAGTATTATTTAGAAGCATGAGTGTAAACCAACAAAAAAGGCCTTAAAAGAGGATGGGGTAAGGTACAGACATTAGGTCTGTACGAATATGGAAGTATTCAATTTGGATTCGGATTTGGATTCAGATTTGGCCAATTCAGAGGACAGTGATTCGATTTGGTGATTTAAATCACTGTACCCATTTGATTTGGCTGAATCAGAATCAGAGATTTGGCGTTGATTCAGTGTTGATTCGGAGATTCAGTTGGGCCAGGGACAGCTGGGTGGCCGCAGGTTCTTCCACGGCTTCTCCAGCTGTGCCTGCCTCTCCCCAGGTGGGGGGAGCTGTGGGAGAAGCCCCCATGGCTGCTCTGCCTGGCCCCATCCCCTGCCCAGCCCCAGCCTAGTCCCGGCACTTTAAAAAAAAAGAAAATAGCCCGGCACTCAGATGCTGCAACACTCATGGCAAAGCCCCCTTCCCCGCCACCCCCCCATGCAGCACAGGGCAGTGGGGAGCAGCGGGGATCACCCCCCCGCCTGGCATCCGTGCAGCAGCTGCCCCATGACACGGGTGCAGCTCAGTTCAGCAGGGTGCTGAGCACTGTCTGGAAGCTGGGGCTGCTGGGGCTGAGTGGTGCCGGGTTCCAGCTGACTGCTGGATTTCTCACAGGCTTAATTAATAAGTTATTGCAACAAAGTGTCAATTTACTCTTTCAGCCATAGCATAATACTGCCAAGCTTCTTAATCAGAGTCATAAAATACTTATGGAGAAGATCAGACAATTTTAATGATCTTCTTCATTACCTCTGAAAAGCTGATCTAAAGAAGATAGATATCTAATGGATAAATCTAATCCTAAAACTAGTTTTACAATTTACTGTTTTGTTGTGACTGCAAAACTCTGCAACACATCTTTCCATTACATTAAAAAAAAAATCTGTATTGTGATTTCTTGTACTATATTATACTATGGTTTTCATTTGAAATCTGAAGATATAAAACTAGCATAGGAATGACTCAATACATCCATTCCATGTGTTTATCCAGAGTGGATGTAACTTCTTATATTGGAGGCACATTACTATTTCATTGTGTTTTTAGATGAATGGCACAGTTTTTTTAGTTATATCTTTTATTGGACCAACTACATAGTTGGAAAAGCTATGGGATGAGCCTTCAGACATCAAGCTCAGGCATCAAGCCTTTTGTTAGGACCTGAGAAAGGGTACTTAATCAAGTTCCTGATCTGAAGAAGGGTATCTGATGCCCAAAAACTTGTCTAATAATTCTCCCATATATGCAGTTGTTCCAATAAAAGTTATAACAAAAAATCTTTGTCTAATGTCTAGACCATAACAACTGTAGCAAAACTTCAATACTACTCCATTTTTTTTATTTATATATACATTTCAAAGAAAATATAAATAACAAAAATAGATTGTAGTCTATTCTGTTTTTTTTTTTTTTTCTTGTGCATAACTCAGGGTTTGGGGCTAAATGTTATGAAACGGATTAGTTATTCTGAAGACCTCCACTTCTGGTAATCAACTGTATTGCCTGATTTAATTGCCTATTTTTCAGCAGGCAAAAGATCTGAAAATCAGCTCCCTTTAAAATGTCTTGAAGTGGGCACCCAATATTGGAACATTCTAAATCACCAGTTATTCTTGAAAATCTTGGCATTGTTCACTAAATTCTAATCAATTCAAACCATGTAAACCCATTTAAGATAGGACTGAAAAACATAATATTGAACAATAACTCGAAGATGATGGGACTTTGCAGATACAATTGAGAAGGATTACATTCATTGTTTCTTAATCATAAGCTTCATTGAGCCTTTTGGATAGGGTAAGATATAAATATAATAAATAAATACATAAAATAAAATAAATACTTTTACTATGAATGTTGTTCATATTGCAGTGGTACTTCTAAAAAGAACAGCTAAGATTGGGGCACCATTGTGGATTTACTGCTACATATACACAGAATGAGATATAGTTTGTACCCCAAAGAGGTTATGAATTAAAGAAACAAGATATACAAAGGGTGGGAGAAAAGAATTATATTTTATCTTCACATTACGGGACACAACAATGAGATGATGACAGGGGTGGGACCCAAAGTAGCACATTAACACATGTCCTTTTTTCCTCCTTGTTTCTTCTCATTATACCACTTAGCTTTATTCATAGTGGTGATATTTGAAAACAGAAAGAACCTGGACTAATTTTGAAGAGCTAGCAGGCATGAAAAATGATACAAAACTGTTTGTAAATTGATCATGTGTAGTCCAGAATGATTGAGAGTAAATTAAAAGAGAGCTCCATGACACATTTTTTCACTCCCTTTACAGATGAGAGCTGCATTTTACAGATAAAATATGTATCCAAAACAGACTATAAACTTGAATCCAAATCCATCTACAGCTAGATTCTCACAGCCTAGCAAAAAGTAGCCGTGGCTATCTATCCCACATTGGTAGGGGAAGAGGTGGAGGGAGGAAATTTAGAAAGAGATGTGGGCATCATGCATATCAAAGAGGAGAATGATGTGGAAGAATAAAGGACAGAAGGAAGGGAGGATGTTACTTTTCAGACAATGGTAGAAAAGGAGACAAAGAGAAAAAGCAGAGGAGAATAAACTAAAAACATAATACGGAGATGCATTATACAGGTGGGATTTTATGATGGGGTTGCTTACAACATCAGGGGACCAAGCTGATTTAGTATTCCACTCTTATGTTCCTAAATCATGTAGAAAGGGAGTGAAAGGAGTTTGAAAAAGAAATTGAAAATTATCCCTGTGGTTCACAGGATGCTTAACAGCACCTAGTCTTCCAAATGATTTGGAGAATTACTCACTGGGAGATTCTAAAAGGATTAAAAAAATAAAGCACAGATCCTGGTCAAACAGCTGGGCTCCACTTCTCTTGAAAACAGAGACAGATGCTAGAGAAAAAAACTTCCTATGGTCTTTCATAATAGGGGCTGGGGGAAAAAAAAGTTGGGGAGCTCATTAGGAGCATCTTTTCCCTAGCTTTCTCAGAAGGCCTGAAGGTAGCTCTGCAACAGAGGGGACCCAAGCTGGTTTAGCAAAAGAGGGAGCATGTACATCTGAATGGTTTTGTATGATCACTGCTTTTGTATGATTATTTGTGGATCCGATACAAGAAAGCTACTTATGTTGCTTTTACAAAGCCTGTCACATACCCACAGACACTGAGGAAGCATGTGTGGGCAGATGTATCCATCATACGACAACACAATAACATTGATAGCATGACGGATACATCCATAGTATTCAGCAGATGTAACATTATGATGTGAACATTCAATACGTCTAAACTTTGCAGCAGCACCTTGATCCTGTGTTGATCAAAACTATAAGTGCGCAGTACAGATGAAATGTTCTGTCTAACTTGTCAAGTCAGTTTGCAGTGCACATCATGGTAAATTTGATCTTGTGACCTGTATTTAAAATAAGGACTATAAAGTTGATAGGGCTAAATAACAGTTTTACATTTAATTTCACTTTACCATTTAGCTCCTATTTAAACCTTGATTTCAGTAGCTAATGAATGCATGTGGTGCTTTTGAGTGTCTCCTTTCTTTCTTACAGCAGAGAATAAAATATGTTTCTGTTGGAGCAGAACAAATATAAATTAAAACATTAGGAAACAAAGAGCTCTTTTCATCTCACATCTCTAAAGCATATACTTTATTAGAAGCCTCATTTACTTTAATAAAAAGTATTTTGAAGAATTTAGGCTTCAAATGTCAAAAAGCACAAAGATCTAAAAAAATTTAAGTACCATAATACAGTACATAATGGTTACATACTAAATCATGGAGATTTTGGCAAGATAATTCATAAAACAAACTACCATGCATAAATGTTTCATATTTTTGGGACTTAAATTATAAGGCAACTTTTCAAAAGGGCTTCAGGTCAACATCTAATAACATGATGCCAATAATTTTTCACAACATCCTCTGTATGTGAAACTTCTTGTCTTCCATCTTTTTGATAATTTAGACTCCAGCCGTACTTTTGTTGAAGTTAATAGCAAAAATCCCCTTGACATAAGTGAAACCAGCATTTAGAATAGGGTGTTGATAAGTATCGGGGAGAAGTGTCCTGTGCAGCACCTGACAGCTGTTTCCAAGAATGCTATAATGAGGAATAAGGAAAGAGTATTTCAGCCTGGCCTTGATTAGTTTAATATATGTAGGTATTGATTTATTTATTCATTTTTGAAACTGGTAATGAATGTGGCAGAAAGGCCACCGTCTGTGCCCCATCTCCAGAGATCTGTCTCTGTCAGCGTGAGAGGCTGGTGTTGAATCCCTCAGGGCGGGGGATCTTCCTCCCTGCTCACATGACAGGGGCCTGGTGCCTCGGAGGCGGATGCTCTGGTCACCTGGGGAGGGGGAGGAAAAAGCCCAGCCCACCGGCCCAGGTAGCCAGTGATGCTTTTTTAGATTGGTTGGCTAGTGGCCAGCACTGGCAGCTTCAATTGGACCGGGCTGCTGAGGTCAGAAAGGTTATTTAAAGGCCCAGGCCAGGAAGAAGGACAGCCATTAGCCATGCGGTCACCCAGGTGAATCTGAAACTGGCTCTCTCCTCATAACCGTATGCTCAAAGAGTGACCTGCCTCCAGAGGAAAACTCCAACCACCTCTGGATGATGCGAGTGAGTAAGCTACTCGAGATCCAACTAGATATTTAGCTTACAGTAACTCAGATGCGAGATCAAAAGGGCTACCTCAGCCATACTGGTTTGCTTTATGGGATTCCTCTGAGATTCCTCTGATATTGCTCTACCTTTTACCCTGTTTTCACCCCCTATCCCCTGTAATCAATAAAGTTCTCCTTTGTGACTGGTGTGGGAGACTTATTGAGGGGTGGGTCTAAATTATGCTGAGGAGGCCCCTTAGGTCTGTAGATTAAGGGAGACTTTTCCTAATAAGCCCCTGACTTGGGGAAGTGCCCCAAGTGCCTGTATTGGGTCTAGTACCCATTGGACAATCAGGCCTGCATTTTCCAAGGTGCGCAGAGCCAGAATTGGGTCCAGAGCCTTGGATGGTGGCAGTGGGAACCCCAGGCTAGCGGGTGTGCTCCAGGGAAGGGGTCGGCCAGACGTGAGGCACCCCAGGGAGGCACTCGGAGCCTGGAAGGTGGTCAGGCACAGTGAGGTGGGCGGCTCAACTCAGGAGTGCTCCCTACTGGCCAGCCACAATGAACATATTTTAAAAGGAGTAATTTTGGCATTGTGAAAAGAGATAACAGAGGGAACATCTACATGTTCACTAATGCAGTGTAGTTACTGTGCAGTAAGTTTAGAATAAACCAAGCATAATAAAAGCATAACCAAGTACTAAATCAATATGCAGTAACTGGCACTACTGCACAGAAGCACAGGCTCATGGCTTTTTAATGACACTAACTCTGCAGTAGCCTAATACTACTGTGCAGTGGCATATTAGCATGGTTTTTGCCCTGCATGCTACCACATGGTAGAATTAGGCTACTGAGCAGTTAACATCTCATGTAGGCGCACCCAGAGAGTATAAAAAATACTAATTTTTAACAGAAAGGTAGAGTTCAAAGAGACTTGAGTCCCAGGAAAGTCTTCTACAAATCCTTTTATGAGGGCTGTTGTTGTTTTTCTTTAATATACTCTATCCTTATTTATAAGGAGATTAGCATGAAAATAGGATCTTGGCTTCTTAGAAGTTCATGAGAAGTGCTTTATTCCTGAACTGAGGTTAAAAGGTTAAAAGGCCTAATTCAGCTTCTCTTTGCCCTGATGATGTAGATAGAGCTACTGCAGTGTAAATGTGGTATAAATAAATGGAGAATTCGGCCCAAAATGCTAAGTTTGTGGCCCATTAACAATTTTCATGAACAGTGACCACACAAAAGCCACAAACAGGCATTACACTGTGCCAAGAGAAATGCTTTTCTTACAGCAGAAAAAGAGAGTGAATAGCCATTCAAGGGCTTTCTAGGAGAAGAGAACTAAAAAGAAGTTCTCAATTACCTATGAGGAAGATCTCCCTCTTTCTCATTTAACTTGATTGGCTGACTGCTTCTCACACATGTGGAGGACAACTAATATCCCGCAGCCAAGAGAGAGAGAGGGTGGGAGAGAACTGGTTCCCTGAGAGCCCACCCAGGAGTGAACTGTTAGGGAGCCATGTGGAAATCCTGCAGATCCCTGAAAATCCTAGCCCCTCTCCTGCTAATCATCTGGTTGGTGCTGGGGGAGGGCATTATTCTGAAGCAGAAACTCTCCCAGAACCCTAAAAGGGTTGCCACCAGCAAGAATGGCTCCCAGCTACTCTCCAGTTGGCCCGGAGGTATGCAGGTGGCATCAGGAAACTATGCTGTGGCAACAACCTTCCCAAGGCTTCAAGGTGGTTGCTGCCTTAAGAAATAGCCTTATTACCCCCTCCACTCTTCCCATGCTTCTCTGGATCCACTTGAAATTGTGGGAGAATAGTCCCCTACTCCATGTATTCCTCCCAGTGAACTGGTAAGCATGTGGTGTATGGGAGACAACTGTGAGGCAAGTGAGGCTTGGGGAGCCTTATAGCCACAGGAGAATGGCCCTCTGCCCCCACACAATCATAATATTCCTCTATAGAATCAGTGATATGGCTATATCTTCCATACCCAATCCAAAACTTCATACATTTTTAAAAGAAAGGGGTGAAAAGGTAAATTTAAGCAGCTATTGGGAGAAATGAGACTGAATTGTATGGGCTACATGTACATTATGGTAATATGTGGTAATAGTTATTGAACAGTGAGCAAAAGAATGTGAAGTACGAGGACTCTAGCAGGGGAGTGAATGATAGACAAAGTACAGGAACAAAGAACCCTGAGAACATGGCTGGGTGCCAGGAACAAGGGAAATGCCACTAAAACATATACAGAAGAGTTATGCAAGGGAGACTAGTGATCAACAGGCAAAGTAGGGAGGGGGTCTAACAAGGGAGGTGGCATTGAGTAAGAGGTAAACAAACTCATCTTATAGCTCAATTATCTTTCTAGAAAAGGGCTCTGGCTACTTCCTGCCAGGCTGAAAGTAATGTTAAGGACAAAACAAAAAAGGTAAACATCATCTTTGTTCTTCACTCTAGAGGACAATAGGAGATGGTTCATTCCTAACTACATAATCAGGTAGTAGAACTAAAGACTTATGAGGCTTGGGTATTAAAAGAAGAGATGCTGAGGAAAGCTGCTGATTTATGGTGCAGTGCCAGCAGGACATGATAGCATTCACCCAAGAGTAAGATGAGCTTGTCAAAGGATCCTTAGGGCTCTTCCCAACTTGGTTCATCTCCCAGAGAATTTCAGCTGAGTTGGAGACCCTAATTGTCTTAGGTCTCTCTGAAAATCCCTGCTGAAATGTGTAAACTGCTAACAAAAATTCCTCATTAAAATCAGCTATTATACTAGCAGACTGGAGGGTAGCCAGTATTGTAACTATGCTTAAAACATGTGATAGGGGTGATACTGGTAATTATAGATCAGTGAACATCACTTTAGTATTAGGTAAATTAGTTGAAAACATAATTAAAGAGACTTATAAAACACACAAATGAGCATAATATAATAGGAATCAGAATAGCTTCTCTAAAGGAAATTGTGTTGCTTCAGCTTTCTTGGATTATTCAAAAGAATCAAGATAATGTTAAATAAAGCAGGATTATTACTTAAAATTCCAAGAAAGCTTATGAAAGGCTTTCCCAAGGATGCCAGTTACTTCTTTCTTTCTTCATGGAATAGAATCTTTTAACAAAGATAGGAAACCAAAACTGGAAATAAATTGTCATTTTTTATACTTCTATTAAGAAAGGGATAGGAAATAATACTAAAATACTATTTTAAATTGATTATAAGACCTTACTTTATCTGACACATTTGGTATGATAGGAGTATAATTCAGAAGGATGTTGTCAGAATGGGCTGGACTGGGCTGGACCTAACAGGATGGAATTTAGTTCTGACAAATGCAAGATGCTACGGTTCAGGAAGAATAATAAAAAATTCAAATACAACACTGGTTACAGCTGGTTGGATGGCAGCACTACAGGGAGGGATTTAGGTGTTTTGGTGGATTAGAAACTCAGCATAAGCTTGCAATGTGACCTAGCTGCACAAAAGGCAAATGAGATTTTGGGCTGTATCAATAACAACATTAGGTATGAGGCACAGGAGCTCATAGTGCCCCTTTACTTGACCCTGATTAGACCTCATCTAGAATATTATGTGCAGTTTTGGGTGCCGCATTTTAAAAAGAACATGGAGAAATTATAGAGAGGATCCAGAGGCAGGTGACAAAAATGATAAAGGGCTTGAGGGCAATGAGAGGTTGAAGGAAATATACATGTTCAGCTTGCAGCAAAAGTGCTTAAGAGGATGATTGCAGTTTTCAAATATCTGAAAGGCAGCAAAGAAGAGGGAAAACCCCTTTTCTCTCGTGCAGAGAGCAGGATACAGAGCAATAGCTTGAAGTTGCAGCAAAGTAGGTTTAGATTGGGTATCTGGAAAAACATCTTCACTGTTAAAATGATGGGGTACTAAAATAAACTGTCAAAGGAAAGTGTGGAATCTCCATTACTGGAGGTTCAAGAAGAGGATGGATAAGCATGGGTCACAGATGATATAGAAGTAGCTATACTTGTGATATGCTATAGGTATTTCTCATGCTTCTGGGCTTTGCTAGTTGCCCAGAAAGGATTTTCCCCCCTCCTGGGAGTGGGGGAGAGGCATTAAATTTTCCTTGGAAGCATTGGGTGTTGGCTACAGTTGGAGAATTTGGAAAGCTCTGGGCTGCCTGCTCTCTCCCCCTATAAACCAAGTAGAGTTCTGCATAAGTGCCATAAATTACTACTACCTTTTGACAACCACATTTGTGGCATGACAAAGGATATGGATGTCTAGTAGGGTGCCTATATACTTGCAGAGAAGGTCAATTAATCAATTAATCACATTGCAATTAATCAAGTTTGCTGGAGCTGTAATAATTACAGCACTCCAGCAGACTCCAGTATCATGTGTATCGGTGTCTCCATGCTGAAAAATGGCAGCGGAGACACTTTAACTAAAGCTCATTCAAGAAACTTTAGATACACGTGACACTCCAGGTGCTTTAATTAGAGCATCTCTCAGAGCTGCTCTAATTTAAGTGCTCCCCACCCCACCCCATTCCCAGACCGTGTGTATAAATGCCCTTTGTTTTTGCTTTGTGCCCCCATAAATGTATTTGTAGTGACACGAATTCAATGAAAAGCAATGTGTTTCCACCTCAAGATGCAACCAGATTGGAGTGGTGGGCATTTCACACCTTCATTGAACTCTCTTTACAGTGGAAAAAATAAGCATAAAAGGTCCACAACAATGCTGAATCAGGCCCTGGCTATTTATATGAATAGTAAAAAAATGTGTGACAAGGGTTTTGCATATCAGAAGGGCAAGTACTATATGCAGGGAATTAAGAAGACACAGAAGATTTACAAGAAATGGTAAAAGGGACAGTTTAGTAAAAAGAGATATGATTTTTGTCCCAGAATGCAAGAGCCAGTCAGAATGGTAAATACATAGATGAGTTAAATCCCATTAAGAAAATTAAAAAAAACCACAACAAATGATTTTTCAAGCTATCAAAATAAAAAGAGAACCTGGGCAGCTATACCTTGAACGTAAGGTGGACATCAAGCTATGGCCAAAATACGAAGTCAATATTATTCTTTATTGTTTGATAAAGATGTAACTGAGAACAGTGGTTTTGCAGGAAATGCAAAAGAGGACATGATTATGGAAATGATCATATCAGAGCTGTAAGGAAAACTTAAAATATTTACTGTTACAAAATTGGGAGACTCAGGTTATCTCCATGTCAAAATTTGGACAGAACTGGTCCATGAAGTCAAAAATTTTTTAGCATAGACCTTTAATTAATCTGTCAGCTCAACAACAGTACAATATGGTTGAGGAACAGAAATATTATACCTGTAACCCTTGGTATGACACTACATGTGCCCTCACCTAAATAGTGGGATCCTGGGGTACCCAGTAACCAGTAGCTCTGCCCAGCCCCCTGGGAAGCTGCTGCAGGGTCCCTGAGTGGAAAGCCTCCCCTTACAATCAAGCACCCTCGCAGACAGTTATTAAACTATTTACAAGATTTAATTATTTACAAAATAACAAGTAACCAACAAATAAACACATTGATATACCAACTAATAAACCCTCATGAACTTATTTACACAGTCTCTCACTTGCACATGGTGTACTGGGGATCCTGTGTGCACTGCCACTGGCAGGGTGTCTCAGGAAGTGGCACTGTCTGTGTCCCTGCGCAGGGTCTGTGGGCGCTCCCTGGTGCTGGTGTCCCTCTCCATGCTCCAGAGGTCTCCAGACAGCAGGTGGCGGCTCCTCCTCTGTAATCCCTGCAAGACAACCTTCCCCTGCCTCTGACCCCGCTTCCCTGGTTCAGCAGGGGGCAGTGTCTGGGCTGCAGGCTGTAGCAGCTCTCCTCACCCGCACAACCTCACAGCCCCGGCAAATGCATCCCCTCCCTGGGCCTTGCCTGCCCCGGGGCCCCTCACCCACTAGGGAAAACAGGGCAGTCCCCAGCAGTCTCCCCCTGGCTCTGCTGTGATCACCCAGCCACACCAGGCTGCAGGTGGGTCTTCCCAGGCTCAGAGTCTCCACACAAGCAGCCCCTCTCTGGTCCTGCTGCTGCAGCGCTCTCAGGCCAGAGAGAGTAACTGGATACTGTATCACTCCCGGTGCAGCCGCTGCTGCTGCTTCTGCAGGGCTCTACCAGGGCCTCTCCGAGGGACCACTGTGTTGAGACTTTCTCTCCAGTCTCCAGCCTGCCCCTCAGCCCCTCTCTCTCTCTTGTTCCTCCCCTCATGGGAAACCTGCTCCCCGCTTTTATCCAAGCCTCTCAGCCATTCACAGGCCAGGGCCCTTCCCAGGCTTTTGCTAACGGCTCTATTTCAAAACTTTGCTGGGGTTACATCACCCCTCCCACTTCCAACAGGGCTGCCTCCAAACAGCTTCACTTGCCCTCAGAGCCTACAGTGTCCCCGCTGGAACAAACTGTCTCTCCGCAGGGCAGCCCTTCCCGTTCTTTCAGGTGGGTCCATTTTTTTAATGCTGCAACATACCTATTTTAAAATAAGTGGAAAAGAATGAACCTAGTAATCACAGGCCTGTTAGCTTGACTTCAAATAGATATTAAAGGAAAGAATAATAAGGATATGTGAGTAAACAGAAAACGGGGCAAAACACAACATCATTTAATTCAAGGGAGATTGTGTCAGATCAATTTATTGTCCTGCTAAAACACAATATCTTTCATACTAGATTATGACAGGTATTTTCAACCCCTGGCCCTCAGGTCACATCTGGTCTCCTCACCAGGTCATCTAGCCTCCAGGTCTCCCCATGGACTTGAAAACTTTGTGATAGGGGTGTAAGGGGACCACTCTCCTACTTCCACATTTCTGTACATATGGGGAGTCCAACAGACTGGATGGCATGGGTCTGTGGTGTGCTGGGCCCAATCTTGTAAGACAGGGCTGGGCAGGGACAGCACGAGACCCTGGCCCCAGCCCAGGTAAGAAATGATATAAAGTCTAATAGAAAGATGAGCCAAGTCATGTATTTAGAGACTGATACCATAAACTGGATACAGAACAACAAAAGTATTTGGACCTATTGAACATAAAATGAATTGGTGACGAAAAAATGAAAAAGGCTAATGCAATTCTGGAACATGTTAGGCAGAGACAAAAAAGTATCACTATAGTCATTGAAGGCAATGATAAAGACCTTGTTTATAATATTGCAGGCAGTTCTGGTCACCAGTGTTCAAATAAAGGTTAATTTAAAATGGAACAAATATAAAGAAGGCCTGCTAAGATGGTTAAGGGAATGGATAACCTATTTTATGAAAGGAAATTAGAAGACCTTGCCATGTTAGCTTAGCAAAGTGAAGGTGAGAAGTATATGTTTACTTTTTACAGATACATTCTCAGGATAAACATCAGTGAAGGAGAACAACTCCTTAAGTTAAAAAACAATACTGGCAGAAGACTGGATGGCTACCAACTGATTATGAAAAAAATATTTTGGAAATAAGAAGACATCTCACTTTTTGAGGAGTGAAAATTTGTAATGGTCTGCACAGCAGAATGGTTGGACAAAGAACCTAATCATTTCAGGATGGAACTGGGCAAGGAGGAGATAATACAATGGGGCAGGAGTTCTTGGATCTTGTTCAGCACATGCTATTTAGGATGAATCCAGATATTTGCAGTCCCTATTTTGGGGCTTTACTTTGGGTGAGAAGTGCCTTTGGATAAGAAACTTTGGTTGAGAAACCAACCCATGCTTTGCTTTTTTTCTGTAACATTTTTCCCGTCATGAAAAATATAGGCTTGTTTCTTCCCGTCTTACTCCCCATCAAACTTCCTAGAAGCACTGGTCACTGGCCAACCCTAAAGGTAGGGGCTTTGTCTACATCTCAGGCAAGGTTCTTTGGGTAGATGTGATATCTTTTATTAAACCAACTCAGTAGTTGGAAAAAAGTTTTTTGCAAGTTTTCAGACTCAATCACCCTTCATAGTTTCATAGTAGCTAGGGTCAGGAGGGACCTGAACAGATCATCTAGCCTGACCTGTGCCACAGGCAGGAATGAATGCTGGGTTCACAAGACCCCAGACAGGTGATCATCCAACCTCCTCTTGAATTTGCCCAAGGTAGGGGCGGGGACCACTTCCCTGGGAAGTTGGTTCCAGATCTTGGCCACCCTAACTGTAAAATATTGCCTTCTGATCTCTAACCTAAACCTATTCTCCATCAGCTTATTACCATTGTTCCTCATCACCCCAGGTGGTGCTGGGAAGAAAATGGCTCTACCTACTTGCTGATGATTTCCCCTGATGAGTTTGTAGGCAGCCACCAGCCCCCGCCCTCCCCCCAGCCTCCTCTTGCTGAGGCTGAACAGGTTCATGTTCCTCAGTCTCTCCTCATAGGGCCTATCCTGCTGCCCTCTCACCAAGCGGGTGGCCCTCCTCTGAATCACATCCAGGCTGGCCACATCCCTTTTGAAGCGTGGCACCCAGTACTGGACGCAGTACTCCAACTGCGTTCTGACCAAAGTCACATAGAGGAGGAGTATCATCTCTCTGGACCAGTTTGAGATGCACCTTTGGATGCATGACAAAGTATGGCTGGCCTTGCTGGCTATGGTCTGGCA
This sequence comes from Alligator mississippiensis, assembly GCF_030867095.1. Taxonomy (NCBI): domain Eukaryota; kingdom Metazoa; phylum Chordata; order Crocodylia; family Alligatoridae; genus Alligator; species Alligator mississippiensis. The sequence continues at coordinate 121,970,609 of NC_081824.1, read as the reverse complement.
TCGGCAGCTCATGTTCATCTTGGAGTCAATAATGAGTCCAAGATCCCTTCTTCAGGCATAGGAAGTTCTAAGACTCCAAGGAATGAAGGAAGCTAAAAGCGTGACAGGATGTCAGTGAGAATGTAAATAGGTGAAAATTAGGAAAACAAAAGTGAGAGCAGGGAAGGGAGGGGGATAAGAAGAAGGGGCAACAAAACAAACAAAGTGAAGTGAGTAAGGGAGACTCTACAGTCTTAGTAATTCAAAGTAGAAAAGAGGCTGACTGTGAAAAAGTGAATAGCTGGAAATCAGGAAGACAAAGGGCAGAAAAAGAGGGGAGGGCTGGGGAGGGACAGAGGAGGGAAAGAAAAGTGTAAGAAGTCAGGTCTGGAAGGTATCTGGTGAATCAGATTATAATGTGTCATAAATCCAATGTCTATATTGAGTCAAAATTTTTTTCATCCAGTAGATTTATGAAGTAAAGTTTATAGTCTCATCTATGAAAGGTATTTTGTAAGTTCCCTTTGGGGATTAGAACTGAGAGATCAGAGAGGGAGTGATTGTCTGCCCCCACAGGTAGTTGGGTATTCTTCTTTTTGATAGTTTTTCAGTGTGCATTCATTCTGGTGCGCAGTTGTTGTTTGGTTTCTCCTACATATATTCCAACAGGGGATTTTGTGCACTGGATGAGATACATAATACTTCTGGAGGTGAAGGTATAACATCCAGGAATGGTTATGGTTCTGTTGTGGGGTGTGTTTATTATGGGAGTGGTAGAGATGAGTTGGCAGGTTTTGCATTTCTTGTCCTGGCGTGGTCTGGATCCATTAGGTGTGATTTGGGTCATAGGGAGTTTGCTTCTGGTGATGAGGTTAGTGAGGTTTGGTGGTTGTTTAAAGACTAGGATGAGTGGTTCTGAAAAGATCTCTTTAAGATTTGTGTCTTCATCTAGTATGGGTTGCAATTGTTTGAGGATTTTCCATGTAGGTTCCAGGGAAGGGTGATCTATCATAACTAATGGTGTGCGATTTGTGGGGATTTTCTTTTTGTATTGCAGCAAATCTTCATGTGGTATCCAGGTGGCTCTTTCAAAAGTGTGACCTATCTCTCTGGAGGAGTGTCCTTGTTGGGTGAAGGCCCTTTTGAGATTTGTGAGGTGGTGATCATGGGTGTTCTCCTTGCTGCAAATTCGGTGGTATTAGAGAACTTGGCTGCAAATTACAGCTTTCTTGGTGCATTTAGGGTGTGTAACAGGGGGCCAGCTCAGGGCCAGTCTCGCTGTGGCCTGCCCACCTGTTCCTGGGCCAATCACCTGCATCTCGTCTGCCACACCTTGTTGTTATAATTAATTAATCGATATTAGTTAAGCAGGAGGCTGCCCAGTTCATGCCCTGATGCCAGGGGGTGCTATCTGTGGCTCTTTTCCTCCCCTACACTGCATCCCAAGCCTCACAGATGGTATCTAGATGTTCTCCTTGTCACCAGCCCCCACACTGGGCCCCAGAATCCTACTATTGAACCCCACCTGGATTCCTTCCCCTCAGGCAGTCTCTTCCGCCGTCATACTGAGCACCATAGCTCCCTGAACTGATTCCCCTTCGGGTGTGATCCCCCAACCAGGACCTTCGGCTCTCTAGCCCTGGCCCACTTCCAGGCCAGTCAGAACCCCAGGTCCTCAGCTCTGGGTGTTTGTCGCAGTGGGCCCCCAGCCCTTCGACCCTTCCAGTCCTGGCCCCAGCGTGGGCCAGTCAGGGGAAATTCAGACAGGCCTGAGTCTACGGTCCTTATTCTTTCACCATGAGGTCCACCTTCCTGACCCTCCAAGAAAGGGGTAACCCACCCAGTTTTGAGGCCTAGGAGTTAAGGCACCCCGGCCCAACTTTCACTGTGGTGGTAACTGGCCTGGCATTTCCTGGGGGCTCCCGCACCACTGAGAGCCCCACCAGGCCACCCACTCCTGGAAGGGTGCAGTTTTAGGTCATACCCAGGACCAGGAGCCTCCTTACCATCCCCTGCAGCTCTTCCCTTACCTCCAGATAATATCAGCAGCTCTCCAGCCAGGCAATGTTGTTGCCTGGCCTCCAGCATCAGAACTTCCCTGTTTATATGGGCAGCCCTGAATCTAAAATGACTGCCCTAATCAGGCACCTGCCAGCTGCTGCCTTCTGGCCCTTAAAGTGGCAGGCACCAACAGTGCCCTGCCACAGGATGATTGCTGGTTCTATGTAGATATATATGTTGGTCTGTGGGTTTCTTATATATGGTGGTTTGAATTTTACCATTTTGGATATTGATCATGGTGTCCAAAAAGGAAATGCTGGTGTTAGTGTGTTCAAGTGATAGTCTGATGGAGGGGTGATGATTGTTGAATTTTTGGTGGAAATCAATCAGAGACTGCAGGGTTTTGGTCCAAATGACAAAGATGTCATCTATGTATCTCAGATATAGGAAGGGTTTGATGGTGTAGTTCTTGAGGAATTCTTCTTCCAAGTAAGCCATAAAATGGTTGGCCCCACAATATGCCAAAGAACCCAAAGAAGCTTTCCTGACTATGTCCTTAGACCAACACGGCTACAACCAAAGATGCTATAAACATATCAGGTACTTGACAGAGGGTTTTATTCTTCTGTTCAAGGTCAAAGAGATAACCAGAATTGGAGTCAAGAAGAATAATTTCCTATAGTTCAGATTGGGAAGGGATGTTGGGGGTTTTGTCTTCCTCTGTAATATCTGACCTAGGCCTCTTCATGGAATCCTCTGAGTATGCATTCACTACTTATCTATCATTGCAGTGACAGGGTACTGAGTGTGCCGTAGCCACCTTTGTAATATCCTTGTGGTTACAGTATGTAAAGGGTTCAAGTGGAAGATTTTTAGGACTCTTTGGATATATGGTTGCTGGAAAATGCTGAACTCTGAACTTAGTTGGCCAAAAGGCAATTTTCAGTCCTATATTCCTACTCACTAGAGTAATAGTATCGTTATCATCCTTTAACATGGAGAACAGCCTGTGAAAGGTGAGGAAGAAATTTCTATCATAGGCATTTGTGTAACTTAATTGACTCTTGTCTACTATGAAGAAGTCACATGTTTTCTAAATTGAACAAAATAACACAAGAACTGCCATTTACCCCTTTCTCAGATTTAGGATGGGATTCCAGAAGTGCTTCCATGACTAAGGAGCCCAGGAAACTCATGGTTTTCAAGAGCCCTATATGAGGGTTGTATAAAAGAGTCCTAACTCAAAACTGTAAGTTAAACATGCCTCACTTATGTGCTAAAGAATAACATTACTGATATGCCACATAGGTTGCCTATACATGTACTCAGGGGTGGATGTGGGGGGGAGGCATTTTAATTAGAGCTGTTCCCAGACAATTGCTCTAATTAAAATGGCTTACCATCACATGTATGAAGCCCTTGCATCTTTTAAAATGGCTGCAGGATGCTTTATCTAAAGCTCTTTAGATGAGATTTAGATAAAGTGCCCTCACGGCCACTTTAAAATGTGTGGAGGCTGAATACACGTGACGGTGAGGCAACACTGGAGCATTCTAATTAGAATGAGGAGCAGACTCAATTATTCGAGTCTACTGTTCTGACATGTTCTAATTAGAATGCAAATAAGCATGTCTCTAGTCACCCTTAAATGCCATGTAAGCCCAATTCTGAAGCGTTAAGGAAGTTTAGGCCTTAGTAGGGTGACTATATGTTCTGCTTTTGCCACACCCATTTTAAACACCTGCCCTCAGCATCCTTTTAGTTTGGTGAAAGGAATGCTTTTCTCCCATTTCCAATGCAATGCCTAGGACTGGTGTTTAAAATAGGACTCTCCCAAAAAAATATCAGAACTGTTTTACTCCCCCTCCAGCATGCTCAACTGAGACCAGAGATCAGAGATAGTTGAGTATGGCAGCATGCCAGAGACCACAGTTCTCGAGGTTCTCATTTTGAAACTAGGGACATATTGTTAACCTATACCTCTGTGCAGGAGTGACCATGTTTTGTGTTCCTGAGAGAGTTCCAGGGACTGAAAGTGAATTTTTTTTTTTTTTTAATGTAGGTCTATATACCATACTAACGTTCAAAATACTTCTCAGTAAACTGAACAAACACATACAAATGTGATACAAGGCTTTTGTGAATTGGACCTTCTGGTTTCTAAGGAAAACACTTTTCTGTTTACAAATCGCACTCAGTTTATTGCCAAGAGAAACACACATACACTCTTACATAATTTAGCATTTTTATTTGCTTGTGTAAATTATTTAAAAAACAAAGTCAATTTCTGAATTTTGTTTTTCCCCCCAATAAATTGTATACATCAGTAAGATACTGAATATCACAGAATGTGAGGCAAAGATATCTTTTACCAGTGAGGAACATGCCATCTCCTTAAGTACCAAAACTCATGGCAAACTTTCAAAACTCGCCTTCTTACAAACAGCATAGCTTTCATTAATTCCAATATAATGATATATCACCCTTACAGATGTAAAAATATCCCTTATGCCAGCTTATGTTATTTCTTCTACTTCTTTCCCTCCTTATTTTTCCCTCTCTTGTCCCAACTAAACACGGTCACTGGCTCTCCACTGCCTTTGGTCATATGTATCTTCTTCTTCCAACTCTTTCTCTCTGCCCCTCTCCTCTATATCTCTCCATCTCATCTTTGGTCTTCCTCTTTCCCTTCTCCCTTGTACTGACATTCTGCTAATTTCTTTTCCTATGTATTCTTATGGACTCCTTTGAACATTTCCATACCATGCCAGTCCTCTCTCATACTTTCTTAGCTGCATCCACTTCCTTCACTGATGCTCCTATGTAAATATTCCTCACTTTATCCATCTTCGTCACTCCACGCATCCATTAGAGCATTCTCATCTCTGTTACGTTCCATCTCCTTTCTTAGTTTTCTTCAGAGACCATGTGTCCATTCTGTACAATAGCACTGGACGCGCTCATTTCTTCTAGACTTTCCCCTTTAGCTTCAGTGGTACTCTCCTGTCGCCTAATATTGTGGCTGCCAATTTTCAATTCATTCACCCTGCTGTTATTCGGTGGTTCAACAATTTGTCTAAGTCTGTATTCCGTTGAATGCTTATCTTATTTTTCCTCCCTTAATTTTAAGTCCTATGAGGCCAAAACCCCACACTGGTGACTGAGTAATCACATTGATTGCAGTAATAAAGGCTTTTGAAGATGTTACACCACTGTTGAAGTTCAAACTTCATCTCTGCATTTACTAGGCCCTCACTATTAGTATTCTTCTTTACAGATTGTCTCTGTCCTTAGGTATATCTCGACAGTACATTTTTAAATTAAACCAAACTGAAATAAGGATTTTTCCTTAACAATAATCTACAGGTTTTAACAATAATCTACAGGTTGTAATTTAATTTGCAACATGCCAACAAAATAATGTGAATGCTTTGGCTTGTCAGCTAACCTCCTAAAACTCATACATATGAACCAATGCAACAAGCTCTCTAACACACAAAGTTGCATGTTTGAGAACAATTTTCAAACTGATACTTCAAATATGAGTGATTTTAGGTTGCATGGTTCTTAAAAATGTGTTGCAAGTGCTATCTTTTTGAAATTTCATAAAAATTGGGTCCATCACTGTTGTTGTTATTAAAGATCCTATACCATTTTTAGGGGAGTATTCATCCCAATGCCACAGATAAATAAAGATGATACTTGAAGCTTACATAACTCGTTCTACAGGTTAAACTCATCTCTATAGAAAGCTATGTTAAGAAAAATATTTTCTTCCCTGGATTAACATCATTATTAAAATTAAAAAGCAAAAATGGAATCTTTAACTTCCTTCCAGATTTGTAGTTTATCTACCCCATCCAAAACAAATATTACTTATGAAAATTATCTGATGTATATTTAAAACTAATGTTCTGCTAGAATTATTTTTTTCCAATTAGTTTATTGATTTTTGGAAAGTGTTCTGCCCTTCAAAAGTGGCACTAAGAATACATATTCTAAGGAAAACATCAAAAGGCAACTCACTGAATCTTTAGCTTTTAAAAGGGGCCATCCCTACATTCTCAGAATGCAAAAGAGAAGGTTATTTTAGTCGATAATGTCAAATAATTGGAAACAAAACATGCCTGGAACCTTCTGTTTGCATTTTGTTTGACATTTGGGGAATTAAAAGCATCCCTGTAGCATCATCAAAATGGTTCTCTATTAGCCTAATGACTGTTAAAAGGATGGTACTGAGGCACTGGAAGGATATAAAAGATTTATCCCTGGTAAGAATTTTTGGCAGACCCTACAGAAGCAGCATCCTAGGCAAAAGCTACATTCAGTAGATATACTGGATGCTTTTGAGGCAATATGGAAAGTGTCTAGACAGGCCAGATAAAACAGTTATTTTAGAGAGATGAGCATGTGAGGAAAAAATATAAATACAATGTCATATGCAATGTTTTACATGCTGAGGGTTGCAGTATAAAGGCATAAAAGGCATCAGCAGCTGTTGTTCCACTGTTTCTGGAAGAGAGAAGGCACATGGTTAATTAAATTGCTTTGAAGAACCAATATTGTTTGAGGAGAGCTGAATGTATGAGATTCATTTCTGTAGAAACTAGACTTTGCAGAATATGAGAAAAAGATTGTTCAGCTAGAGCATAAAATAGTGTCTATTTAGTTTGCTAAGATGTTTACCTAGGAGACAAAACCCATATTACTTGAAAAATACAACATGAGGAGCCTCCTCAACAGCAAACAAGTGGCTAGGGGAATGCATCTGCATAGAACATAAACTTTGTCAATATCACTCTGGATCTGAACATTCATGAACATAATCAGTTCAAGTTTATTGTTGCCATATGGCTTCCCTGTGATACATAAGTAAATAATATAATACATGAAACAAATCATGCAAATTAAAATGTGTAAGTCCTTCACAAATACTTACTGGTAGATCAAGTGTATTATTGGAAAATCAGTGAGTAGGAATATTAAATTTCCAAACTAGCACAGGATATCTATACAAGCCATTTCCATAACTCATCAATTTAATACATATCCTTCTTACCCTTAGAATACAGTTATCTACCAGCACACCTTTTTCTTTTCTCCTTTTTAAGCCAAATAGATAAAAATGATCCCTGCTTTCTAGATTGTTTTAGGCTTTTTATATAAAACAAAAATGTGCTCTAGATGTAGTCCAGGACTGTCAAAGGTGCCGAAATCCACTGAAATTTCATTGGGAATAGGGAACCTAACTCCTTAGAAAATTCCACTCCTAGGGTGTGTCTACATGTTGCCATACGACAACATTGCAACAGCATTGTGCTTAAGTACTTCCTTTTGGAAGTACTTAAGCACAGCGTGGAAGTACTAAAGCATGGTGCAGCATAGGTGGTTACTGCACCATGCATGTGGCATGCAGTTAAATTTTGCCACCATGCCGCCATAGTGGCACACTATACCCAGTACCCAGGGAGAATGCTACTATGGTAATATAGTTGCCATACGGCAACATCGCGCATCTCTACATCACCATAAGGCAATGTGTAGACACACCCTTAATGATCCAGACCTTCTATATAAAAGCATTTGCTCTTCCCCATTTTCTTTTCTTCTGTTGACTTTATGCCGCAATAGGAGGGTCAACCTTTTTGGCATGCATGCCGCAAATTAAGCCTGAACCCTCCCCTCAGTACCACTCCAATCCCTTTTGTTTGCTCTCTGCTCAATCTTTCACAGGCCACACACTGAGAATGTCTATGGCATTGGTGGCACACATGCTTCAGCTTGGCTACTGCTGGTATGAGGAGTAAAAGCAGGCATCCAGGTTGAGGACAGAAGTTAGACATAAACCAGTTCAAGTGATCAGAAACCAGTTTATATCTGTAATAAAAACAGAAGTTCAGTGCACATAAACTGGTTTCAAAATGGTCAAACCCAGTTTAAGATAAATCTGGATAGATGTAGTATCAGACTTAACTGATTTAGGTTAAACCAGTTTATGAAACTTCTGTCCCAGATCCTCTCCAGATTCAAGTTACCTCACAGGCCCCCAGCATCCCAGGATGCTTTGCAGCCCTGAGCTGTTCTGTCTGTTCGAGTGGAGCAGAGCCAGCTCCACCCCCAGCTGTCACAGAACTGAGGCAGTAAATCCTCTGCACTGTAGCCTGCTTCCTGCCTGTGCCTGTCAGTCTGGTAGGACAGGAGCAGGTGAATGAACCCCCCTAGCCCAGATCTGCAGAGCACAGAGGGGAAGCCCACATGGCAGGGGGCTACATGGTGGCCCCAGTCCCACTCCCTGCCTGTCAGAGAGGCCATAGGCTGGGGACAGGGCAGGACTGGGGCTGCAGGAAAAGCCCCCATACAGGGGCTCCCAATGCGAACCCATTCTGGGGGGATGATGACAAGCCAGGAGTGCATCCCCCCCACCACCTCTCAGTGAAACTATGGGGCAGAGAGGGGGCTTGGCTTGGACTTTTCCAGCCCAGCTCACTGGGCTGTGGGTGGAGAGAAAAGCACGTCTGTGGGGGCTACCCCATGCAGAACCTTGCTGGGGGCCCAGTGCCAGGCCAGGGGTGGGTTTCTCTCTGCCCCACTGCCTTTCAGAAAGTCCAAAGGAGATGGGGTAGGGCTAGGGCTTTCCTAGCTCAGCTCACTGGGCTGTCCAGAAAAGCCCCAACACAGCAGATCCCTTCTGGTGCCAAGGTGGAGTGCATTACCCACCACCTCTCAGAGAGGATGTTCACTGGGCTGTGGGTGGGGAAAAGTCCGCCCCACAGAACTTTCCCCCTATGCCATGCAGAACCCTGGGTTGGGGTGCATTCCCCCTCTTCTCCCCACCTCTCAGGGTGGTGGGCAGGGGGTGGGGCTGGGGAGAGGTTTTCTGCTGGCTCTTCGCCTGCCTGTGGCAGACAGCAGGGGGTGGGAGTACATGTCCAACAATCAATCAGGTGTGAGCTGCCATTGGCTGGGTTCAGTAGCCTTGTCCACTGTGTTAGGAGGCATGTGTGAGTGCCCGCAAGCTCTTGGACAGGCCCAGTACAGGCTTTTGCCTGCTTTAGCCACTGAAACACTGAACGTCAGTTCAGTTCATTATTGGTTCAATCTACACATCTTAGAAAAACCTGCAAAGATTGAATCGATTCTGCCTTGGGTTTTTGTAACCCCTGTACTTAGCCCCAAAGGCCAGGAGGTCTAATGGTATGGGAAAGAAGAAATGTGAACAAAACCTAATTAGCATCTCCTGATCCTTTCTGCTAAGAGATTCACAATTGTGATTCTCTGGATTTACTGCTAGGAGATGCCTGCCTAAAGGAATCTAAACAAATGCCATCACTTTAATTGGAGTAATTCTTCAAAGAGCTTCTTGAATTTATCCCCACAGAAGTGTTAGACTTCACAAACTTCACTTCCACTTTGGGCTTCCTGTTATCCTTAACTGACACAGGGAGATGCAAATGTAGGTCAATGAACGAACCTCAGCATGGGTCCACACAGAACAAGGAGCAGCAGGAGGAATAACAGGGCGCTGAGATTTACACAGATACTTCAGCAACCAACTTTGCATATAATTTTGCCAGACACTTACTGCTCAGGTTGAAATTTTCTTTGCTTAGTTTCTGCCTCTGGAGGAGCCTTTCTTTTTGTTTTTCTTTTTTTCTTTTTTTAAAAAAAGGAAAATATTGCAACTTAAAAAAACACTGCTTCCATGCTTTGGAGTAAAAAGATAAAATTTGGTCCACTGGGTTGTCTTTTGGTCAGCTAAACATCTTGTGTTCTCTTTGTTAATATACACTTGAATTTCCATTATATTAAACTATGTTTGTTAGCCATTCTCTTTTTAATGTATTTATTATTAAATTATAAATTATAAAATATCCAGACAAAAAACCCCCTAAAACAAGCGACTTTATGGAAACAAGAAACCTCCAAACAAACAAACAAACAAACTTATGTTAAAAGAATATTATAGCTGCAAAGGTAAATGCCACTATTTAGGTTCTCTGTATATATTTATTTGTCACTTTGTCCATTATGATACATGAACATGTACATTCCTTGCCTCATTCAATTCACAAGATGGACATTTGTTTAAGGGGTCATTTTTAAATGAATTTCATTCAGTTTGTAGACAAATTTATTCTGTGTTGTCAACAGAACTGGCCAGAAAATGGTTTTTCACATGATGAGGAACTATGACATTTAAAGATTTTTCTTCCTTATAAGAATAAAAGCCAAAAAAATGTAAATATATAATGGTCCTACATTTCTAAATAAAAAATAAATAAATTCAGAAACATAAAAACATTTTGTTTCAATAATGACTAAACAATTAAAATGAAGTGTACAATAGGAAGTATAAACATATGAAATTATTAAATGTATACCTATAATATTACAGGGGTGTAGGTTGTAGCCGTGTTGGTGTAAGGACATAGGCAGACAAGGTTCATGGATTCATAGATTCATAGATGTTAGGGTTGGAAGGGACCTCAATAGATCATCGAGTCTGACCCCCTGCATAAGCAGGAAAGAGTGCTGGGTCTAGATGACCCTAGCTAGATACTCATCTAACCTCCTCTTGAAGACCCCCAGGGTAGGGGAGAGCACCACCTCCCTTGGAAGCCCGTTCCAGACCCTGGCCACTCGAACTGTGAAGTTCTTCCTAATGTCCAATCTAAATCTGCTCTCTGCTAGCTTGTGGCCATTGTTTCTTGGCAACCCCCGGGGGCGCCTTGGTGAATAAATACTCACCTATTCCCTTCTGTGCCCCCGTGATGAACTTATAGGCAGCCACAAGGTCGCCTCTCAACCTTCTCTTGCGGAGGCTGAAAAGGTCCAGTTTCTCTAGTCTCTCCTCGTAGGGCTTGGTCTGCAGGCCTTTAACCATACAAGTGGCCCTTCTCTGGACCCTCTCCAGGTTATCCGCATCCTTCTTGAATTGCGGCGCCCAGAATTGCACGCAGTACTCCAACTGCGGTCTGACCAGTGCCCGATAGAGGGGAAGTATCACCTCCTTGGACCTATTCATCATGCATCTGCTGATGCACGATAAAGTGCCATTGGCTTTTCTGATGGCTTCGTCACACTGCCGACTCATGTTCATCTTGGAGTCCACTAGGACTCCAAGATCCCTTTCCACCTCTGTGCCACCCCGCAGGTCATTTCCAAGGCTGTAGGTGTGCTGGACATTTTTCCTCCCTAGGTGCAGCACTTTGCATTTCTCCTTGTTGAATTGCATTCTGTTGGTTTCTGCCCACTTGTCCAACTTGTCCGGGTCTGCTTGCAGCTGTTCCCTGCCCTCTGGCATGTCCACATCTCCCCATAGCTTTGTGTCATCTGCAAACTTGGACAGAGTACATTTCACTCCCTTGTCCAAGTCGCTGATGAAGACATTGAAGAGTATCGGTCCAAGGACCGAGCCCTGCGGGACACCACTGCCCACACCCTTCCAGGTCGAAACCGACCCATCTACCACGACTCTCTGGGTGTGACCCTCCAGCCAATTCGCCACCCACCGGACTGTGTAGTCATCCAAGTCACAGCCTCTTAACTTGTTCACCAAGTATGGGGTGGGATACCGTATCGAAGGCCTTCCTGAAGTCTAAGTATACGACATCCACCCCTCCTCCTGTGTCCAGGTGTTTCGTAACCTGGTCATAAAAAGAGACTAGATTGGTCAGGCACGATCTGCCTGCTACGAACCCGTGCTGGTTTCCCCTCAGCATAATTTGTCCTGCTGGGCTCTCACAAATGTGAGCCTTAATAATTTTTTCAAAGACTTTGCCAAGGATGGAGGTGAGACTGACTGGCCTATAGTTGCCCGGGTCCTCCTTCCTCCCCTTTTTGAAAATGGGGACCATGTTGGCCCTTTTCCAGTCCTCCGGGACTTGGCCCGTGCGCCACGAGCGTTCGAATATTCCCGCCAGTGGCTCTGCAATGATGTCGGCCAGTGCCTTCAGCACCCTCGGATGGAGCTCATCCAGGCCTGCCGACTTAAAGGCATCCAGTTCTTCCAAGTGACTCTGCACCATCTCAGGGTCTATGCATGGAAGTCTGGCGCCTTGCTGCTGCCTCTCTACAACCCCAGTGAGAGACTTGTCGTGTCCCTCGCTTAGGAACAATGAGACAAAGAACTCGTTGAGGAGTTCAGCCTTGTCCCCCCTGTCCGTCACCAATTGTTTCTGCCCATTTAGCAGGGGTCCTATTCCTCCCTGGGCCTTCCTTTTACTCCCTATATATCTAAAAAACAATTTCTTGTTGTCTTTTACTTGGGTTGCCATCCTCAGCTCCATGGTAGCTTTGGGCCGTCTAACTGCCTCCCTACAAGCATGAGCAGAGGAGGGATATTCGTCTTTGTTGATCTCTCCCTGTTTCCACTTTTTATGTGCTCCCCTTTTGGCCCTCAGGCTGCCCTGGATTTCTGTGGTCAGCCAGGGAAGCCTCCTGGCCCCTTTCCCTCTTTTGCCTCGCTGGGGGATCGTCTCGCTTTGTGCCCGAAGGATCGTTTCCTTAAGGCACAGCCACCCTTCTTGGGCTCCCATCCCTTCAAAACTCCTACTCTGCAGTGCGTCCTTGACTAATCGCTTGAGTTCATTGAGATCAGCTTTCCTAAAGTTTAGCAATTTCACCCTACTAGTTACCTTACCCACTCGACGTCTTACGGTGAATTTTATTATTAGGTGATCACTGTCCCCCAGATGGCTACCGATCTGGAGGTCCCCCACCATGTCATCCCGCGTTGCCAATACCAGATCCAGTATGGCATTCCCCCTAGTGGGACCGTGTACCTCCTGTGTCAGGTGGAGGTCCTGTACACAGGTTAGAAACCATTGTGAGCGGTGGGACTTTGCTGTCTGTGACTCCCAGTAGATGTCCGGGTAGTTTAGGTCCCCCATGACTACCGCCTCTTTAGCTTTTATGGTCTCTGAGAGTTGCCTCAGGAGCCCTGAATCTCTTTCTTCCCCTTGGTGTGGGGGTCTGTAGCAGACCCCTACCACCAAATCCCTTTCTCCTTGCCCCCCCATGTAGCCTAACCCACAATCCTTCTACTTCCTCATCCCTGGATTCCGTCTTGATGAGGGTTGGTGTATATTGCTCCCTGACATAGAGCGCAACCCCTCCCCCCTTTCTTCCCTACCCTGTCCTTTCTGTACAATCTATAGCCCTCAATATGTACTGCCCAGTCGTGGGATGAATCCCACCAGGTTTCTGTTAGCCCCACTAAGTCATAGGTGTTTAGTGCAAGCAGGAGCGCTAGTTCATCCTGCTTGTTTCCCATGCTTCTAGCATTAGTATATAGGCACTTGAGCCCTGTGACTGGTGCCTTTGCTGCCCCCCCGCTCTGAGTCCCAAGGGGCCCATTGTTTCTTACCTTCTCGTTTCTTACCTGTGCCGTAGTGCTGGCCTCCCCATGGCTTTCAGGTTCCCAATGCTCTCTTTCTTCAGGCTGGCCTGTCCTTGTGGGTGCCACATGGTTTGGTGGTCCACAGCTTCCCCCGCCCTCATCTTCCCCTCCCCCCGACGAGCCTAGTTTAAAGCCCTTGGGTTCCTTGGGTGAATTTGATATCTTTTATTAGACCAACCCAAATAGTTGGAGAATAGTTATTAAGCAAGATTTCGGGTTCAAAAACCCTTCGTCAGGCTAAGGAAGTTTCAGCAGTTGGTGTGTGCTCTTCCTGGATGGAATGAAAAGTAAAGAAGCCAGAGGCTGGGCTGGGGAGTCAGTTGTCAGGCAGGTTATAATGTGTCAAAAATCCAATGTCTATATTTAGTCCATGATCTCTAGTATCCAGGAGGTTGATGAAATGGAGTTCATAGGCTCGTCTCTGGGAAATGTTGTGTAAGTTTCCCTTGAGGATCAGGACTGAGAGATTGGAGAGGGTCAAATGTCTCCCCAACCACACTGATAAATGATAATGAGTACTCAAGTCAGGTTTATACAACATGAATTCAAGTTGTTGTTAAAGGGTCAACTCTGAGGTTACAAAAATTAGCAGCATTCTGAAAGGTGGGATGTGACAGATGGCCAGGGAAGGAAATAACACTCATCTAGAAACATTTTTGATGATTTGTAGTTTGAATACTAAGGACTAGGAGTAATAAAGGATCTAACCACTTAAAGTGGAACTTAGCCAGAATTTGGGCATTTAAGTCCAAAATTATGATAAAAAAAAAGGTCCACTCAGCTACCTTCTAGGCCTGGATATATCTAATTTCCACAGGTATTTCACTTGTTTTACTTTAATGTTTCACAGATGCCTAGAGTATTAGTATTATCTAATGCACATTAAGATATCACAATCCTTTTCCACAACTGCATCACGTTGGCAAGACATGATCATCCCTTGATCAGTATAACAGATGCTCCTTTTCCTCATAAGTCTTCAGTCTATGTACCCTTTTTACTGAAGTCCTTGTTCTAGGTAGCTATATACTGAAAGTGCTGGCTTGAGGTGACTATCTGCCTAGAATGCTGCCTTTTTTTCTGGATTCACTTCTGAGGCACACAGCTCTCTCCATGGCATAAAACAAGGCTGTGGAATACCACACCATGGAACAAGCACTTAAAATGTTTAGGTGCCTAAATCTTTTATTGGAGCCAGTCATAAAAATGTATTTGTTTAAATGGGTAATATGTTAAAGTATGTTAAAGCACGCTCTAGTATAAGATACTCCTTGTAGATTTGGTTTACATCTTCTGAATGGATGTCTTAGGTTGAGTCTACACAGGATGCTGACTAGGCAGAAGCTCATGACTACTGTACAGTAGTGTCACATGGCAGAAAGTGTGATGTGACACTATGGTGCAGTAGTCTTGGGCTACTGTGCAGTCAGCATAACAAAAAAGCCATTTGTACTAAATAACTGTACAGTAACAACTATGCAGTCAGTGTCTTGTGTAGACCCAGCCAGTGAGCAGGACCTCTTCACCAATCAGAGATGATAATGAGATAATCATGCAGTACTTTTTTTGATGTATGTTTAACTAATAGCCACTAACAGCCTTTAGGATTGAGAGGATGATAGATATCCTCTCCAATAACTTTTGGGAAGGAGGGGGAAAAGGAGACTCAGAGATCTAAGCCTCTACGACTCCCCTCAAGAGGAGGAAATATTGGGGGAAATGTCGCCAATCCAGAACTAGATTGTACAAAATACATCCTTTAGATGAATGTCCTAGGAATTTCTTTGATAAATCTGACTTACTGAAGTTAGCTGCACAGAACTAAATCAAACAGACAGCTAGACTGGGCCAAAGTAAAATCTTGTAGGCCTAATAGTTAGAGGGCACTTTTCAGTTTTAGAGTGTACACATAATTTACATGCAATTTTGCAATCAACAGTGTCACTATGTATTTCAAGCATCAGCTTCTCTTCTTTTTTTGGAGGGGGGAGGGGAAAAAAGGGGGTAGGGCACTGAGTCTTTCAGTTGGTAGTTATCATAATTAGAAGCAGCTGTTTCCTCTCAATAATGTGTTTTCTTACTGACAGCCTGTGTGCCCATTGTCTGTCCTTCTTCCTTAAAAAGACAACTCTGTGCCACACTGCATAAGTATCTTGGGATGTACTGTGGGGATTAGTATACAAAATCTGCCAGTCTGGGCTGATGTGAATTCTGTTGTTTTGCCTGGTGTTGTAACTGGATGTTTATGGAGACAAGTAGTGCTTGAAAGACATCTCCTACTTGATGATCCTGTGTGTCCTGCCCCTACAGGTGTCCTCTCCCACAGAACTGACTATACTTGATCCCTCTTTTCTGTGGCAGATATTCAGAATGATCTCCAGTACTCCAGTTCTCATAAAACTGTACCTTGTCACAACCCAACAATTAAATTCATGATTCTGTATTGATGTCTCTACAGATCAATTTGAGTTCTACCCTTTTGATTGATTTGACTATATGCTGATCAGCAAGCTTTCCAAATCAGACTTAAACAAAGCTGAAGGATGGATACTTTTCAAAGTTAAATTGGCACCAGACCCAGAAGTGGACCAGAAGCACTTCCAGGTCTTTCAGAGAGCGCTCTGGGGGGACCCCTGCACCTCCCTCGGCTTGGCGACTGGTGCTTCCTGGGTCTGAGTGGGGTACTGGGGTCCCCCCATGGTCGATCACTGAGCCAGGCCCCCCTCCCCCCCCGCGCACTCCCCGGTGGACCTGGAAGTGGACTGGAAGTACTTCCAATCCACTTGCAAGTTCGCTGCCAAGCATCCCACCCCCCGCACTCTTGTGGGATGCTCCATCTGCCCCAGCATCGCAGTGCTCACAAGCCACTCAGGTACCTTGAGGTATATAGAAAAAACTTTGAAAGCTGCGTCTATGTCCAAATTGCTGATTTTCTGAATCAGCATTAAACCTTCAGATTCGGATTCAGCCAAATCGAATCAGGGACAATGATCCAAATCAATTAATCAAATCACTGTCCTTGATTCAGACTGAATCCAAATGGAATAGGGCCCGCTTCACACACCCCTACTGCCAAGCACTTGAGGCATCACTCTTGCCACTGGTCCCTGGATAACCAGAGTGCCCTTGTCTTCTATGGAGGTCAGTGACCAGATTGGCTGCTGCAGGCAGTGCTCACCCTTTTAAGCACACCTGCAGCTTCAGGCTGCAGGTACGTCTTGAGACCGGCTCAGTATGTTCCAGCAAGCCTTGTGTTTACTGCTCTCTGATTCTTCTAGCTCCTGACTCAGTTTTTACTTTTCCTAACCCTGACCTCAGATCTTCCCTGGACTTAGGCCCCGGCTCTCTGACCTGTGGCTTCTGAATTTGGCCTGCTCCTACATTACATCTCATGGATTTTTTCCTCAGTCCTCCTGGAACTTGGTCCCCATGGCTTTAGCCCTCTAACCTGGGCTCTGGCTCGGTGCTCTGGTGATCTGCATTCCCTCATTGCTGACCCCCCTACTTGCTCCTCAGGGTCTACCTGCAGGCCTGGCCACTTATGTCCTGACTGAACATTCACAGTAAAGGCCATATTCAGCCAACCTTACTTTTATTTTGTGGTGCTTTACTCCATGACCTTTACTGCATGGTGCTATATTCCACCAAAATTGAGATGCACAGAATCAGTGGGCCTCACTGCTTTTGAAAAGTCAGACCTATATATGTTTAGCGTCTTCCTAAAGGACAGCAAACTGCCTTTATATTATTAGAAGCAATAGTTCCCTTAATACTTCCCTTCAGGGCTTTCATTTTTACTGAGGGAAAAGCCAGAGAGGTGCTATTCCTTCTATCATGACTACTGTCTTAAACCACAATGATAGCAAGCTGCAGTTAACCTAAATCAGTTTAAAGGCTGTCTGAAGCCAAGGTCACTTCTCTTTATTTTTCCATTTTTTCTCTTGGATGAAAAGCAAAATTTGGAGCAGAGAAGAATTAATGAGTATAAGTATTTTATCAGCAGAAGTAATAGTTCAGGACAACTGAAGTGAAATACGGTGGAACACATAGTGAAATATAGTTTTACTGAATAACTTATAGAGATGGGGACAGATTTTACCACTCTTACTTATGCCAATCAATAGAGCCACCTACTGATTAAAACAATATAAAATGTGTTTAAAGGTGGCAGAATCTGTTGGGCATTCAAAAACTGCTAAAAAACAGAATCAGAAGCTGAATCTAAATATTTTGACCTAAGATATACAAAATATGAGTTGAACAATTTAACTGATAATAGAATTAATACTAGAATGTCCATACAAAAATGTTCATCACTGTATCTTTTTCACTATGGCTATAGTAATTGTTGTTATCAACAACACTACCAAAAATCTGTAGACATGATGGCCATTTTTTCAAACTGATTTCAACCTTAATAAGAGTAATTTTATTTTTATTATCAGTTGTGAACCTTAATGACAGCTATTGCAGACAAAAAATATCTACACTCAGCTGGAAGAAAATGTCATTATCCATGTGCAGAAATGAGTGGTCCAAAACTACATCCACACAAAGTTAATATTAAGAAAATGTAGGGCTAAACAGGAATAAAGCAGGACATAAAATAACTCTTCTGTTACTAAGATATTTTATACCTCTGTAAGGATCATCTGTGAGTCATATTATTTAGCTACCTTCTGCATGCAACTGTATGAATATTTGTAGGAAGATGATGTAAAACAAAATTTGGAGAGGCTGTAAATGAAGTTGTGTGAAGGCCAGGGTGCTAAATGTGGTGAAGTGACTGAAGTGTTGACAGAAGGAAGTGTGTGCAATTTGTTAATAATCTGTCTGACAGTGTATGTATACACTAAACAACATATGAGAAAAGTCATTTATCATTTCTTCCTTTTAGATCTTAAATGTAATGCTTCCTGAACTATCTCAAGAAAAAGGTCTTCTTTCAAAGGAACTGCTTTTTTCCATATAAAGATATTTGCCATGTGCATAAGGTTAAAAATTGCAATGCAAGTTCATATTCTAATGAATAACACCTCAGAGTTTTATCGTATTGTACATTTTCTGTAATATAAATGCTCTCCATATTTTTTCTTTGTAACCAGGCTTCCTCGTTCCACTGGGTGGAATCCTTTTGAAGGCAATGGCAAACTCTCACTGACTTCAGTAGAGTCAGAATCACTTTCACTGTGTCCTGATACATGCAGTGGAAAAAACTTATCATGAAATTATAAAATCCATAGATTAATAGATTGTTAGGGGCTGGAAGGGACTTTGCAGATCACCAGGTCCAGTTCCCCTGCACTAGGCAGGAAAAGACAACTGGGGTCAAGTGACCCTAGTGGGGTGACTGTCCAGTCTTCTTTTTAAGATTTCCAGGGTAAGTGACTGCACCACCACTGGAGGAAGTTTATTCCACAGTCCGGACACCTTGACTGTGAAGGAGTTTTTCCTGGAATTGATCCGTTAGCAGCCTTGCAGGAGTTTATATCCATTGCTCCTGGTCTTCCCCAGGGGTGCCCTGGTGAACAGCTGTTCACCAAGTTCTTGATGTATTCCCCTGATGTAGCAGTAAGCCACTACCAAGTCCCCTCTCAGCCTTCTCTTCTATAGGCTGGGGAGGCCCAAGTCCCTTAGCCTCTCCTCGTATCACTTATCTTGCAAGTCCCTGACCATACGGGTGGCTCTTCTCTGGACCCCCTGCACAGGGGGCTGGACTCGATGATACTCCAGGGTCCCTTCCAGCCCAAATGTCTATGAAATCTATGAATCTATGACATTTTTCCATGTTCTTGTTGAAGTGCAGTGCCCAGAACTGGACGCAGTACTTCAGCTGTGGTCTCACCAGTGCAGAGTACAGTGGGAGTACCACTTCCTTAGTTTTGCATGAGATGCAACAGTTAGTGCATGCCAGTGTGTTGTTTGCCCTGCTGGCAACAGCATTGCACTGCTGGCTCATGTTCACGTGATTCTCGATCACTACCCCTAGGTCCCTTTCCACCACAGTGCAAGTCATATTGTCGCCACTGAGCCTGTAGGTATGTTGGGGATGGTTTGCCCCCATATGGAGCACCTTACACTTCTGAGTGTTGAACTTCATCTGGTTCTGGTCCGCCCAACTCTCCAGCCTGTCCAGATCCACCTGAATCTGCAACCTATCTTCTGGCATGACCACAGTCACCCATAACTTGGTGTTGTCTGCAAACTTGGCCTCAAAATAATAGCTGCTCCTCATCTCTTTGCTGATAGACTTCCATTTGTGTTCAGCATACAGTACTGCATAGATGGGAATTCTCTTTGGGTGCCCCTACACAAGCATCAAGGCTAGTCCAATACACTGTAATTACAGTGTGTTGGAGCAGGCTCAATTAATCAAGTTTGCTGAAGTGTGGTAATTACTACAGTCCAGGAGACTCCAGCATCCACTGTATCAGCATTCCTGCACTTAAAAATGGTGGTTATCCAAATCCAAGATAACCAATACCTCTATTATTGATCTTCAGTATTCTGACCATTGTGTTGTGCATGTCCACTCAATTGAAGAACTTCAGGTGACTCTAGAAAGCTTCTGTGAGGCATATGAAATGCTTGGACACCCTGTGAACTTCATGAAAGCCAAGACTCTTTACCAACCTACCCCAAACCATCCAGCTGCTCCCCCACATATTACAGTTAGTGGACAGTCCTCAGAGAACATTGAGCATTTCCCCTACCTGGATAGTGACCTTTCCCAAAACATAAACATAGATGATTATATTGAACACCAAATAAAATCTGCCAGCCCTGCCTTCAGATGTTTCTGAAATAATGTATTTGCTGATCATGAATTCAGGAACCAAACTGAACATCTCATCTTCCAAGCTGTTGTCATCCTGACCCTGTTGTATGGCTGTGAAACCTGGACATCCTATCAGAAACACCTGAAAACCTTGTTACCACCAGTGATACCTTGGAAAATCCTCCATATTGATTGGAAGGAAAGAATGAATTCCAGCTTCCTAGCTGTAGCAAACACCATCAGCATTGAAGCCATATTTTTATGGCAGCAACTCTGTTGGACAGAGGATGGCATAAGGGTGCCCAACAACTGGCTCTTAAAACAGGTCCTGTACTCCCAAATCGTTAATGGTCTCCACTCTAAATGTGGGAAAAAAGAAGATTCAAGGATACCCTAAAGGCCAATATGAAAAAATGTAATATTTGCATCAATACACAGAGGACTCAAACACTGAATTATCCCTAGTGGTGCTATGAAGTACAAGGCATCAACTATTTTGAGCAAACTTGCCTTACTATGGAGGTGAATAGGCAAGAGAGGCAAAGGGAAAGAGTTGTGACCTGGCATGATGGATTTCTAGAGATCTAGTCCAACGCCCTGTTTGAGATAGGATCATCCGTATCCAATTTCAATGCAATATCCAAACCATCCCATACACATCCTTGTCTAACCTGTTACTAAAACTATGCAGTCAAACCCACCACACAACCACAAAGTGTAGCACCCTAACTTGCCACAGGTAAAGCAAAGGGACAACAGCACTTAGTGTCCTGCTGCTGCAAGCATATTTATAATTTACTTGAGAGACCAAGGAAAAAGGCCATACCTCCTTCTACAGTGGACAGCAAAACCTCCGACAGTCCACACAATCTGACAATGAGGTAAAACTGCTTTCTGCCCTCAAATATGACAATTGGTGTGACCATGAGTGGACATGCAAGACCTAGCCATAAGCCTCCTGCTCTTAGTCCTAGGAAGAGCACTGGCATGTCCCAGCCAAAAATCTCCAGTTTTGGAGGCAGTCAATACTCAGTGGTTTAAAAGACAACAAAAACAAACTCATGTCATGTAGCACACAAGTGGGGGAAAAATGCTCACTGGCCTCATAAAGCAACCAGCAAGGACAATCTATAACTAATGCTTATCCAAACTCTTCTTGAACCCCTCCAGTAATGGAGAGTCCACAACTTCCCTAGGCAGTCTAGTCCACTGCCTCACTGTTCTAACAGTGAAATATTTTCCTGATATCCAATCTAAACCTATTTTGCTGCAGCTTCAAGTCATTGCTCCATCTCCTGCTTTCTGCAACAAGACAGAAAAGGGGTTCTCCCTTTTCATTATGGCAGCTGTTCAGATATTTGCTATTCTGTCCTGTCTTGCATACCTTTCCCACAACCTAAACATGCCTATTTCCTTCCTCTCATAAGACTTGCCTTCCAAACTGTTTATCATGTTCGTTGCCTGTCTCTAGAACTTCTCTAACTTCCTCATGTCCTTTTTAAAATGTGGAGCGACAAATTTCACACAATACTCTAAATTAAGTCTAACCAGTGCCAAGTAAAGAGGCACTATGTGTTCTGGTAGATGCAGTAATGGGTGCTTGTACACATGATGAAAATTGCCCTTTTGTGTGGCTTAATGACATCACACTTTACACATATGTGAGTTTTTGGCAATAAATGTCAATCACTTTTTGCATAAGCTAATCCCCATCCTGATGTCGTTTAGTTTGCGATGACTTGGAATGGTGCAGCCATTAATTTGTCGTGTGTACATGGTAATTCACTAAATGACGTGTGGTGGGTGAGTCCCTTTATCCATCAGGAGCCCACCAAGTGTGACTACAATTTGCAAGTATTTGTGTGTAATGAATGTTTTTGGACACCAGAGGGGAACCACTAACTGGAGCCAAAACTTGCAACAATCACAGAACATAGTTCTTCCATGCCCAGCAAAAATCCCCAGAATTTGCCTGACCAGAGCCATGAGGAACCAACCCCAGCTCCCTTCCACTCTGTACCTCTAAAACATCCCTTTTCAGCTGGTTGTAGTGTATTTGTCCCCCTAACACCAGTAATTCACTCACTGGTTTTATGTAAACCCAGAAGAGGAGCCCATATGAGCCTTAAGCGTGCCCACTTCCTGAATAGTGAATATCCTGCTGGCAGTGGTTTCTCAGCACATGGATCACTGGGTAGAATTCTGTTGTGCCTTGACCCAACAGGGAGCCTGTGGGTGCCTATCAAGGACTTAACTCTCAGTACATGGCTCATTGGGTAGCCTGCTATTGTTCCATGGCATACACTGGGCTAAAAGACCTAGCAGGGCTAAAAGACATCCAGAACAAGTATGCCTATAACACACAAAGTTGCCACTGCCTGGCGCCACCATGTTTGATCTCCAAACTTTGCCCAGCAACAGGGTGGGAGGGGGGTGAACTTCCCTTGGCTGTCACCTCAAGACTTCTAAATTGAGTGCACAGGTCCCCGAGTACCCCTTATTGATCCGAGATGTCTGACTTTGGGGGAGAATGGAGTGGACTGGGGCATGTAGGCCCAGACCTTTGCTGAAACAAAGAGCCTGATGCAGGTGCTGGGGGACTCTGAGGTCATGCACCAGTTTGTCTGCAGCCTAACAAGATGGCAGTTTAGTGCTGTGTCAAGGCAAAGATGCTGTGGACTGCTTTCTGTAGGGATGTCGCCAGACCACAGTGGCAGGGCACCCCACTGCATGGCATTGCCCATTACAGATACCTTCAGCTACTAATGGAGGTACTAGATCACTGTGAACACACAGGGACAGAGGCTTCCAGGGAGTACTCACCTGCTGAGACATCACCAAACACTGCTGCAACTCGCGGGGGGTCCAGTGGAGAAAATCATGGCAGGATCTTGGTCATGTTACCTGCCACTTCCTCCAAGAAGGACAGATTACAGAGCTCAACCCCCACACCCAGTATGTGAAGTCCAGGGAACCCTTTAAGTCACCCGTCACCTGAATTGACAGCTGCAATTAGACTGGGCTGTGAGATGAAGGTGGGTAGGAAGACAGCATAGAACAGTGCTTTAAAGACCCAAGGAGTTAGTGGGCAGTTCCAGGAGCTACAGGGTAGTGCATAGCAGGTAAGAGCTTCAGCAGCCAAAGTGGATGGGCACCTACTTGCAGCCACTTAGGGCCTACTACCACCCCTGGCCAGGTACCCCTTTCTCAGCATTTTGGGCCAACTCACAAGATTCACTGAGTGCTTCTTTTTAGAGTGCCAAGCACCCTTGATTCATTCTATTTTGCATTTCTTGATTTTCAATTTTAATTATGATGCTGCCACCAAGGACTCAGGTTACCAAGGCAGGCTGCTGTTGATGCACACATGCACAAGATCGTGAACACCCTCAGACATGGCAAGCATTAGCTGAGTGAGATAGCGAGACAGATCCATCTCCTTGGCTGGGCCAAACTCAGTCCATTGTTGGGCCTCTCATACACTGCCATGTTCTGAGCCTCACTCATACCCCTCCCATCTCACTGGGGCCTTTTTTACTCTTCCCTCTCCCATAGTGCCTCTTGCATAATACCCCTCACTGGGCCATACCCAACCTGTCCTGCTTCCTTGAGTGACCATTTAGGCCATCAGACTTGCCTACTTCCACTCCTTGGTTAGACAGTGCGTAGCTTCTCGGCCCTCTTGTGACCGTCATTTGAATGGTGACCAGCCAATTCACCAAGAACTGGGTTGACTCTGCCCTAGCCCCTCCCCAGGTAACTAGGCTCTTTCTGCCTTCCTATTCTGGGGCCACTCTCTACCCCTCACTGGAGCCAACTCTATTCCTCCTTCCTGGGGCTACTCTCTACTGCCCACTCCAGCTGGGCCATACCACTGCCTCCTTCCTGGGGCCTCCAGGGACTTACACCCCATAGGGCTCAGGTGCCAGGAGACATGCCTGGCCCCTATGCCTGTCCTTAAGTACAGGTAACCCACCAAGATGTGGGGGCTGGAGTTTTAAGGAACCCCTACCTGTCTTTCACAAGGGAGGCAATGGGCCTGGCATTTCTGGGGGACTCCCCTGCTACAGGGAGTCCGACCAAGCCAGCCTTCCCAGCAGAGTGCAGTTTTCATTCATACCTAGGACCAGGAGCCTCCTACCATTCCCATAGCTCTTGCCCTTACTTTCAAAATGTTCCTGAGCAGCCTCTCAGCCATATGTTGTGCTGCTAGCTGCCAGAAGCAGAATGCTGGCTGAGACCTGAGAGCCTGAGCTAAAATGGAGTCTGCTCAACTCTCCCCTCCAATCACAAGGCCCTTACCAGGGCATGTGACTGCCTCATCAGGGCTGGCCTGCACCTGCCAGCTGCCCTGCTGTCACTCAAAGCCCCTTAAAGTGACAGGCATCAAAGGTGTTCTCTCACAGTCTTTCCATAAATATATAGTTTTTAAAATTGTTACAGTATTCCTGTCTGTGTCATAAGTACATTGTCTCTAGTTGGGGGGAGGGGGAGGGGGAGGGGACAGGCTGTAGTGATGGTGGGGAAGCAGGGAGGAGCCGGATAGGGCTAAAGCCTACAGGTTTTCCTTTGCTTTGTATGTATGGGGGGTGAAATGTGGCAAGGAATTTATAATGCATTACCTGCTGCTAGTTAAATTAACTCAACACCCAATATGCGCACAAAGAAATATGAAATTCATGGGGTGCTGATTCAAGTGCATGTTATAAGTGCTCAGAGAATTACAGCACCCTGTCTGGAGATGGGGTGAGGTGATAATGAAATAGCTCTCTGCTTTTATCTCCTGAGAGGGCTATGTCTAGTCAGATGGCCTGGAGGGGAGCTTGGATTGTTGGTATGTGGATTTGAATTTGGTGGGCAGCATGGGGGTCAGCCTGAGGAGACCAGGACTTGGGGGAGCTATGGGAACAGAGACCCAAACAGAGGTATGGAGAGCAGGGTCTGGGGAAGGAAAGGAAATATTGAATGAAACAATGACCCCAACAGTGCAGGAAAGTGAATGCAGGAATATGGGTGCAAAAGTGTGTGTGTGTGTGGGGGGGGGGGGGTTCCAGGAATCTTTCAGGATTGGGACACCCTGAGATAACACAGGGGGTGAACCCATTATTGGAGTTCCAATTAGCACACCACAGCAGTCCAATATGTGTGAAAAGATATATACATAAGAAATGTATGGGGTGTAGATTTGTGTGCATATTATAAGTGCTCAGAGAATTTCAGCACTCTTTTCATAGAGGTAGTTGTTTCAGTGAAATAAAAAAGTTGATTTACACACAAAATAAAGTTACCTGATGACATGGAAATAGGAAAGAAAAAATAAGGTAAGAATAAAAATAAAGATAGGAATTTAAAGAATAAGAATAAAATAAAAATAAAAATAAATATTGCTGTAAAAAAATCAACAAAATTCCAAAATATGTGGAAAAATTAATCAAATTAATCAAATTAATGAAATGACAATCAAATTAATTAAATTAATTAATTAAACAGCACAACTTTAGGTCATCTGTACCTATCAAAGAGCTGTGAGCTATAGACATCACCAGTCTGTAGAAGGGATTAGCAGTGTGCAGCATGCTCTGCTGTAATTTAGTATGAAGAGATCAGTGGGGTGGATTGTTATGTAGTGCCCCCTGAAGTAATTTATTGTAAATAGCGCACTGAGCATTTCATGAGAGTTAAGACCCATGACATGTAAACAATGATGAAAAAATAAAACACACTGTTTCATTTTAGGTGCATAGAATGGAACCCTGAAGGACTAAACCCCCATCATGTGTACAAGGGACCTATCACTTCCTCTGTTTTGTACCTAATGCTCCTGCTGGTGCAGGCCAAAATTGCATTTGCCTTTTGCATCATACTGCAAACTCATATTGAGTTTGTGATCCACCAAGACTCTGAGAACCTTCTCCCTAGTGCTTCCATCCATCCACTTTTCACCCATTTTTGTATTTGTATTTTTTAATATTCTTCTTGATATTTATCAGCACTTCATATTTATCAGCTTTGAACTTCACTCCATTAGCTATATCCCAGCTTTTGCTTCTGTCAATATTCTGTTGAATTGAGCTCATTTCCCACAGTGTGTACACAGTCCTTCTTAGTTTTGTGCCATCTGCAGATTTCCTCAAAAAAACTATGCCAACATCCAAATCATTAATAAACATGTTGAACAGCACTGGGCCCGGGACAGTCCCTTGTGGGACTCCATTTAAAACCTCCTGTCATTCTGATATAGCTCCACATATTATTACCCTTTGCTTATTACAATTGAGTCTATTGTTTATCCACCTTAAGTTATTTTTTTCTAAACCACATGTCTCCAGTTTTTGTATGAGTCTGTCATGTGGGACTTTGTCAAAGCCTTGTTGAAGTCTAGCTACTCTATATCCACATAATTCCCTTCATTCACACAAATAGTTATCTTCTCAAAGAAGAAAAAGTTTGTTTGGATCAAGCTTTCTTTCTCCAGGTGCTTGTAAATGAAATTCCCTATGATCTACTCCACTAACTACCCAGATGCTGTGGTGAGGCTAACCAAGCTGTAGTTTCCTGCATCCTCCTTTTTTGCCTTTTTTTAAAGAGAGATAGTATGCTGGCTCTGTTCCTGTCCTCTAGTACCTCCCCATTTCCCATGACTTTGTAAATATTATTGCCAAGGGTTCCACAGTCTCTTCTTCCAGTTTTTAGTACCCTGGGATGAAGTTCATCAGGCCCTGCCAATTTGAATTCATTCAGAGTTATCAAAAGCTACCTGGCTGTTTCATTTGTTATCTCATTGCTCTGGTTACCCCTTTCCTTATCCAAATAATCCTTATTAGATGTCTGGTTGCACTTAATTTTTTTGTGTAGATAGAGATGAAGTAGCTGCTGAGCAGCTCCACTTTCTTTGCCATCTGTATTTAAGAGTTTGCCCTGTCTATTTAACAGTGGACTTATAGCTTCCTTGGGTTTTTTTTTCTGGCCAACATATTTATAGAACCTCTTCTTGTTATCTTTAACCTTCCTTGCCAGGTAAAGCAATTATTTTTTACTTTTGTCTTACTGATTTTGTCCCTGAAAATTCTTGCTATATTGTGGTATTCTTCCTTGGTAAGCTGCCCCTCTTCCCATTGGCTATATGCTTTCTTTTTGCATTTGAGATATCCTGGAAGCTTCTTGTGTAGCCACATTTGTCTCTTGCCATTTTTGTACTTCCATCATGTTAGACTACCTCCTCTTGGGCCTCCAGTGCTTTATCCCTTAGAAGCTTCCAGCCTCCTGCACATCTTTATCCTTCAGTAGGTTTTCCCATAGCAACATGCCTAGTATCCCTTTGAGTCAGTCAAAAACCACCTTTTTAAATCCAGTGTCTTTGTTCTGAGACCTTCCTGCTTTCCTCTTGAATTCCATCATATCAAAATCACTTCTTCCCAAGTTTCCCATCACTTTCACATTCTATACCTGTTATCCCCTAGTCATATCCTCAGCTTTGACTGTGAGGCTGTGACTTGGATGGGAGGCTGTGACTTGGATAACTACACAGTCTGGTGGGTGGCGAATTGGCTAGAGGGTCGCACCCAGAGACTCATGGTGGATGGGTCGGTTTTGACCTGGAAGGGTGTGGGCAGTGGGGTCCCACAGGGCTCGGTCCTTGGACCGATACTCTTTAATGTCTTCATCAGCGACTTGGACGAGGGAGTGAAGTGTACTCTGTCCAAGTTTGCGGATGACATAAACCTGTGGGGAGAAGTGGACATGCCGGAGGGCAGGGAACAGCTGCAAGCAGACCCGGATAGGTTGGACAAGTGGGCAGAAAATAACAGAAATGGAGAAATGCAAAGTGCTGCATCTAGGGAGGAAAAATGTCCAGCATACCTACTGCCTAGGAAATGACCTGCTGGGTGGCACGGAAGTGGAAAGGGATCTTGGAGTCCTAGTGGACTCCAAGATGAAC
Organism: Alligator mississippiensis; assembly: GCF_030867095.1. Classification (NCBI taxonomy): domain Eukaryota; kingdom Metazoa; phylum Chordata; order Crocodylia; family Alligatoridae; genus Alligator; species Alligator mississippiensis. The sequence continues at coordinate 121,942,511 of NC_081824.1, read as the reverse complement.
ATGAGTCTACAGTGTGATGAAGCCATCAGAAAAGCTAATGACACTTTATCATGCATCAGCAGATGCATGACGAATAGATCCAAAGAGGTGATACTTCCCCTCTATCGGGCGCTGGTCAGACTGCAGTTGGAGTACTGTGTGCAATTCTGGGCACCACACTTCAAGAGGGATGCGGATAACCTGGAGAGGGTCCAGAGAAGGGCCACTCATAAGGTTAAGGGCTTGCAGACCAAGCCCTACGAGGAGAGACTAGAGAACCTGGACCTTTTCAGCCTCTGCAAGAGAAGGTTGAGAGGCGACCTTGTGGCTGCCTATAAGTTCATCACGGGGGCACAGAAGGGAATTGATGAGGTTTTATTCACCAAGGCGCCCCCAGGGGTTACAAGAAATAATGGCCACAAGCTAGCAGAGAGCAGATTTAGACTAGACATTAGGAAGAACTTCTTCACAGTTCGAGTGGCCAAGGTCTGGAACGGGCTCCCAAGGGAGGTGGTGCTCTCCCCTACCCTGGGGGTCTTCAAGAGGAGGTTGGATATGCATCTAGCTAGGGTCATCTAGACCCAGCACTCTTTCTGGCCTATGCAGGGGGTCAGACTCGATGATCTATTGAGGTCCCTTCCGACCCTAACATCTATGAAACTATGAATCTTTCTGGAACAGAAACTTGTCCTCCACAAAAGTTAAGAACTTGCTCAACATTTTATGTTTGACATATTATTTTTCCAGCAGATGTCCATAAAATTAAAGTCTCCCATCAGTTACCTCCTAACTATAGGAAAATCATGTCACCTCCTTCAAGAGTGCCTCATCCAACTCTTCTTCCTGACTTGGTGGTCTATAATAAATTGCCACCGTTATACTGGTTCTATATTTTTCACCTTTTATCTTCATCCAAATATGTTCTGATCTGTTATTTTCTTGAACCAGGAAACAAGTTCTGACATACAGGCAATGCCACCAATTCCTACCAAAAGCCTCACAGTGTCCTCGGATCTTCTCAGTATTATTCCTGGCAGTATCACTGGTGCCTACATGGTAGAGCAGGAAAGAGTAGTGGTATGAGGGATGGATGAGCTCCAGTGATCTTTCTATGAGACCCTGCACTTGAGCTCGGGGCAAACAGTACACTTCCCTGTACCCAAATCTAGACAATAAAAGGAGGATAGAAGCATCAACCCTCTTCTTCCTTGTGTTTTCTTCATCCAGAAGAACCAGCAAAACCACCCTTTTCTTCCTCTTTGGTTCCTTGGTCTTAGGACTCCCATCCCTGGAACCCTACACTTTCTGCGCTCTAAATTGCTGAGTCCTCTGGGTCTTACCCTCTGATGTCATCACCTTTGCTTTTCCCCATGCTTTTCCACAACAGAGTGCTTGAAAGCAGTTACTGATTTCAGTCTGTTCCTTTTGAATGCTGGGAACCCTCTTTCTAATAGTCATATGCTCCCACTTCTTGCTCTCATCTTTTCATTCTGGCCTTCAGTTTCTCATGACTTCTTTCCAAAAAGTCTTCATTTTCCCTAATAACATGCAGTGTGGATACCTGTGATTCCAACCTTTCATTCTCTTCCTCCAAGATGGACACCAACTGCACCACTTTGTGCAGATAAAATGATCGTGACCCTCTGGGAAGAACATGAACATGGCACATCTCATGAAGGTAACAACTGCTGACACAGTCTCTATTTATATTTCCTAATCCCCCTGGACAAAACCTAGGCTGCAGAAAAGAAAACAAATAAAAGATAAGGAAAAAACACAGACTCATGCACATCTGAAACACGCAGTTTCCTGTGGAGAACTCCCAAGCAAACTCCCTCTCTCTTTGCTTCTCCTCTGTTACACCCTACTCACACAAAAAGGTCATTTCATAATTGTAATAAATTGAGAGTGTTGTTAAAGAGGCAATAATCCACACAAATGAAGAGATAATTCAACAAAGTGACATCACGCTATAACAGGAAAAACAGTATGCTCTTGTACCTGCTCTTCCAAATCACAGAAAATCACTAGTCTCAAATCATTCTGTTAAGGCAAAAATAAATAAAAATATCCCCAGGCAAATCTGAAAAAGAGAAAAAGAAGAAGTGGAAAGATATTTGTTTCCAAATAATTCCATGTAGTAAACAGAATCAATATGAGCATATTTAAGGGTTAGAAACCTGCTGGCGATTCTCATGATTTAAATATCTTTGACACTGGAAACTTGAGTCATTGTTATAATGATCTTCTAATGATCATTTAAATAACAAAGCTTACAATTATTTTCCTGAATTAGCACCAGGAAAAGATGTTCTGAATTAATGTTATGAGAAAGGAAGCATTAAAGGGTTTTTTTTTTTTATTTGAATTGAACATTTAACTAAAGATATAATTTAAAAATCAATGTAACAGATTGGTACAAACGTCTTTAGTGGTCCTTCTTAAAATAAACCTGTTCTATATTGATTTACTATAACCGAATTTAAGTCAAACAAGTTTGGGTTTAAAAAAACCCAAAAACATAAACCTGCTCTTCAGCCAGAATAGGAGTCTTTGCACAGGATTTAGTACCTGTTTGACTAAATCAGATTAAATCAAGATTGACTAAATTAAATAGATAAACATGGCTATGATATCTTTCTGAAGAAGCAACTATCATATTCCTTTTTTTAGGTAGACTATCTAAAACAATGATGCCTTAGTCAGTGACTGGCTCTCATACATGTTACCGCCATGCAAATAGTAAGTAGTAGTAATAAGTAATCATAATAACAATCATGAGCAGAACTGAAGTGAATTCAGTAGAAAACTGAATCAATACATTTGAATTTTAATTATTTAAGTATTGGATCAACTCTAGAGAGAATTGAGGACAGCTGAATGTATTCAATCCTAAAAGATGACATAAAAATTATAGATGTTACTCCACCAGTGACTTCTCATAATGATTTTAAGATTTTAAAAAGAGGACTGAAAAGAAATGGATAACAGTCTATATAATTAAGAGATTTCCATCTCTAAACTCTATGATTTAATAATCCTATTGTGAAACTTTTGCTCCTTTGAAGTTGGTCTGATCTTCAAGGGACAATTAATGCTGTTATGCAACCACCTCCCATCTCTGGAGAAAACAACAGCTCATCAAGTTTTCCAGATGTGCCACACTATTCCTGGACTAAAATGTCATGCCTTCTGGGACTGCACATCCTGTGGCCTGAAGCATGTGATATTTTAAATTTAGCTTGAATGATGGGAAAAACTTCTTGTCAGTGCACTCTGTTAGCCTAAGGGAAGTCATAGTAGTTCCATTGTTCAGTAATATTTAAAACTTATCTGGACAATATTATTGATAAATATAAAACATATTCAACAGGTCGTAATTCTGCATTAACAAGGAAAGGAACTGGATATGTAAATAGGTATATCTCTTTACATTCTAGATACTAGAAGTTTTACCCCAGAATGATTTCATGGTGATTTTAGAATTATTGTGGGATTTACTAAGACTCTCAAAGGAAAGGGAAATCATAATGACAGAAATTACCTTTAGGAAGAAGGCTGTAGGAAAAATGGAGAATGTTCAGCCACTTTTATTTACTTATCTAGTACTCATTTAAAATTTGCATCATTTTACCTACAAAGCTAAAATCAAGACCTGAACTTTTCCTATGTTTAGGATGACTTAAGGTCTGGAATATTAGTATAGGACACTGTGGGTTTCTTTGTTTGTTAGTTTATGCTGTGCCCCGCTCCCCCACCCTTACCAAGTTTTGAGTAAGAATGTGCAGGAAAGATTGTTTGTCCCATTCAGTGTTATGATTTATGGTATAATCTGTTGTGTTCAGACAAGGCTCTCCAGAAAAAAAAATCAAGCAAAATCATTATGCAAAGTGAGTAAAATTTACTTGGTGATTTGTGATAGCCAGCAATTTTGAAAATAAAGTTTTAGCTTTGTTTTTAGAAAGCTAATTGTACCTTTATGGTAGGGTTTTTTCCTTTTAAAATTTGCTTATTTTAAATGAAGTGGCTTATCATTCACTGCATTTATATTAATTCCTTGACCATGAGAGAAGCTGCTAATACACCAGTTCGTAAACAGAATTTGTAGTTTTGCATAACCCTTTGATTTCTGGAAGCCAAACTGAGATTTTGGAGCTAATTTTATTTTAGGCTATGATTAAACTTACAACCACTTGTGAGGCAGTGGTGTACCAATCGATCACTTTGTTTGCATTACTTGAACCCCCAGTTATTTCTTCTCTGCTTTACTGTAGAGAAAAAGGTACTAGTTTTTCATAAAGTATCCCATACTATAAAACATACAGATTTACAAGCAAGGTAAAAGTGAACACTAGAATGATACTCATTCAACAATGTTACTATGCAAGAAAAAAAAAAGAAAATGTCAGGAGCTGTTCCATTTCTATTTCATATGAGTTGTGGACAAAGGGCGTGTCTACACATGCATTCAGTTTAGCTTAGATTTACTGTGCAGTGGGCACATCTACACGAGATGTGTTACTGCACAGTTGGCTAGTTTACTGCTTATTAAACTAGCCAACTGTGGTAGCAAATTTAAGAGTGATTAGTTACTGTACAGTAATGCACACGTAGATGCGACCTGGCAGCTCCAGGACTGGGCTGCCTCTATGGCAGCCCCAGTCTGCAGGCAATAAAAGTCTGCAGACACTTTGTGCCCTGGGACACACACCACACAGAGCCTAAGGGCACTGCAGGTCCTGTATGTCTCCCTGGGCAAGCCACAGCCCTGCTGTCCCTGCCTTCCAGCACTCCAGTAGTGCTGTTTGAACCTGAATTACCACACAGCTGTTAGGGCACTGCCATCAGGCCAGCTGGGTGCTGAAGGATGCTACAGGCTGCTGCAGCTCCCCAGTGCTGCCTGCAGGCTGCTTCTGGCAGCAGAGCCAACATCACCTGCCTGCTGCACACCCCCAGCAGCCTGCCCTGGGCCTGCAGGTGCTGCAGGGCATAGCCTCTGCCAATCCCTTGCTGTGCCCCTGTGCTGGACACTTTTATAGATTCATAGATTCATAGATGTTAGGGTCGGAAGGGACCTCAATAGATCATCGAGTCCGACCCCTGCATAGGCAGGAAAGAGTGCTGGGTCTAGATGACCCCAGCTAGATACTCATCTAACCTCTTCTTGAAGACCCCCAGGGTAGGGGAGAGCACCACCTCCCTTGGGAGCCCGTTCCAGACCTTGGCCACTCGAACTGTGAAGAAATTCTTCCTAATGTCCAATCTAAATCTGCTCTCTGCTAGCTTGTGCCCATTGTTTCTTGTAACCCCCGGGGGCGCCTTGGTGAATAAATACTCACCAATTCCCTTCTGTGCCCCCGTGATGAACTTAAAGGCAGCCACAAGGTCGCCTCTCAACCTTCTCTTGCGGAGGCTGAATAGGTCCAGTTTCTCTAGTCTCTCCTCATAGGGCTTGGTCTGCAGGCCCTTGACCATACGAGTGGCCCTTCTCTGGACCCTCTCCAGGTTATCCGCATCCTTCTTGAAGTGTGGCGCCCAGAATTGCACACAGTACTCCAACTGCGGTCTGACCAGCGCCCTATAGAGGGGAAGTATCACCTCCCTGGACCTATTCGTCATGCATCTGCTGATGCACGATAAAGTGCCATTGGCTTTTCTGATGGCTTCGTCACAATGCCGGCTCATGTTCATCTTGGAGTCCACTAGGACTCCAAGATCCCTTTCCACCTCTGTGCCACCCAGCAGGTCATTCCCTAGGCAGTAGGTATGCTGGACATTTTTCCTCCCTAGATGCAGCACTTTGCATTTCTCCTTGTTGAATTGCATTCTGTTATTTTCTGCCCACTTGTCCAACCTATCCAGGTTTGCCTGCAGCTGTTCCCTGCCCTCCGGCGTGTCCACTTCTCCCCATAGCTTTGTGTCATCTGCAAACTTGGACAGAGTACACTTCACACCCTCGTCCAAGTCGCTGATGAAGACATTAAAGAGTATCGGTCCAAGGACCGAGCCCTGTGGGACCCCACTGCCCACACCCTTCCAGGTCAAAACCGACCCATCCACCATGAGTCTCTGGGTGCGACCCTCTAGCCAATTCGCCACCCACCGGACTGTGTAGTCATCCACATCACAGCCTCTTAACTTGTTCACCAGTATGGGTTGGGATACCGTATCGAAGGCCTTCCTGAAGTCTAAGTATACGACATCCACCCCTCCTCCTGTGTCCAGGTGTTTCGTAACCTGGTCATAGAAAGAGACTAGATTGGTCAGGCACGATCTGCCCACCACAAACCCGTGCTGGTTTCCCCTCAGCATAATTTGCCCTGCCGGGCTCTCACAAATGTGAGCCTTGATAATTTTTTCAAAGACTTTACCAAGGATGGAGGTGAGACTGACTGGCCTATAGTTGCCCGGGTCCTCCTTCCTCCCCTTTTTGAAAATGGGGACCATGTTAGCCCTTTTCCAGTCCTCCAGGACTTGGCCCGTGCGCCACGAGCGTTCGAATATACCCGCCAGTGGCTCTGCAATGATGTCGGCCAGTGCCTTCAGCACCCTCGGATGGAGCTCATCCAGGCCTGCCGACTTAAAGGCATCCAGTTCTTCCAAGTGACTCTGCACCACCTCAGGATCTACGTATGGAAGTCTGGCGCCTTGCTGCTGCCTCTCTACAACCCCAGTGAGAGACTTGTCGTGCCCCTGACTTAGGAACACTGAGGCAAAGAACTCGTTGAGGAGTTCAGCCTTGTCCCCCCTGTCTGTCACCAATTGTTTCTGCCCATTTAGCAGGGGTCCTATTTCTCCCTGGGCTTTCCTTTTATTCCCAATATATCTAAAAAACAATTTCTTGTTGTCTTTTACTTGGGTTGCCATCCTCAGCTCCATGGTAGCTTTGGCCCGCCTAACTGCCTCCCTACAAGCACGAGCAGAGGAGGTATATTCATCTTTAGTGATCTCACCCTGTTTCCACTTTTTATGTGCTCCCCTTTTGGCCCTTAGGCTGCCCTGGATTTCTGTGGTCAGCCATGGAAGCCTCCTGGCCCCTTTCCCTCTTTTGCCTTGCTCGGGGATCGTCTTGCTTTGTGCCTGAAGGATCGTTTCCTTCAGGCACAGCCACCCTTCTTGGGCTCCCATCCCTTCAAAACTCCTACTCTGCAGTGCGTCCTTGACTAATCGCCTGAGTGCATTGAGATCAGCTTTCCTAAAGTCTAGCAATTTCACCCTACTAGTTACCTTACCCACTCGACGTCTTATGTTGAATTCTATTATTAGGTGATCACTGTCTCCCAAATGGCTACCGATCTGGAGGTCCCCTATCATGTCATCCCCTGTTGCCAATACCAGATCCAGTATGGCATTCCCCCTAGTGGGACCATGCACCTCCTGTGTCAGGTGGAGGTCCTGTACACAGGTTAGAAACCTGTGTGAGCGATGGGACCTTGCTGTCTGCGTCTCCCAGCAGATGTCCGGGTAGTTTAGGTCCCCCATGACTACCGCCTCTTTAGCTTTTATGGTCTCCGAGAGTTGCCTCAGGAGCCCCGCATCTCTTTCTTCCCCTTGGTGTGGGGGTCTGTAGCAGACCCCTACCACCAAATCCCTTTCTCCTTGCCCCCCATGTAGCCTAACCCACAATCCTTCTACTTCCTCAACCTTGGATTCTGTCTTGATGAGGGTTGATGTATACTGCTCACTGACATAGAGTGCAACCCCCCCCCCCTTTCTTCCCCGACCTGTCCTTTCTGTACAATCTATAGCCCTCAATATGTACTGCCCAGTCGTGGGATGAATCCCACCAGGTCTCTGTTAGCCCCACTAAGTCATAGTCACAGCTGCCCAAGGCCAGCAACACCTGGATAGCCACATGGGGAGCCAGAGAGCCAGTATGGGACCCAGCATGGCCTTGTCCTCCCCATCCAGGCCCGGAACCACATGTGTGAATGTTTGTGCCCTCCACCCAGGGGCCCAACTGGAGTCAGAAGGAGGTTGGCAACCTCGTTGCTCTCTGAGGTGAAACAGAGATGCTGCACCAATTTAAGCAGGGCAGGAGTTCCGACACCCATATTTATGTAGCCCTGTCAGGCGGGATGCAGGAGTGAGGGCATGACTAGTCAGTGCAGCAGTGCTGCATAAAGGTCAAGGCCTTGTGGGCACAGTGGGAGAAAGAGGACAGGGAAATTGCCTGAATTGTCACTTCAACTTTTGAGGCAACCCTGACTGGAGCAAGGAAGATGCAAACACTCTTCCAAAGTTCCTGCTCCCTCCAGATTGGTGAAAGAAACCTGGAGAGCTGTATTTCTGGCCCCAGAGAAGGGCAGCATGAGAGAAATGCCAGCGGATCTAGTGCAGGAACACTCAAGGCTCCCACAGTTGGCGAGGCCCCCAGGCCACCAGCATGTGGGGGTGAGAGCCCATTGGCCAGTGGTGGTCAGAGGACCACAGCCCAGACCCCAAGCTTGGAGACCCTGGAAACTGGTTGGGAAGGATGAAAAAAGAAGGCAATGGCTCAGAGGCAGCAGAGCAAGGGAGCAAGGCAGAGGAACAAGACAGAGAAGCCTTATCTCACTGGGCAGAGAGTGTTAAAGGGCCCCCACCCTTTAATATAAAATGTATTCAGTTCCTTTTTGTTTATCTTCTTTCTGTTGGGGGAGAGCTGAGACTCCCATAAGACTTACTGGTGGGGTGGCAGAAGTCCAGGCTCTTCTCTCAGTGATGTTATGCCAGCTCTAATTCAGGGGTGCAAGGGCATAGCTACAGCCTAGTAGAATTGGTTTAAGTTAATAACAGTCTGGATCCTCAGGGGCTGGGATCCATAGATTACCACAGTAGAGATGAGAAAAATTAATAGCCCCCACATCCTATAGGACCAAAGGGATTAAAGTTGACTTCAGTTAGGGCAGCCACTGTTCCCTGTAAAATTGATGAGTTAAGTGCTTTGAGGGCTGATATGAAGTCATTTCAGCTGATTGCCACTTGGACTTTAACAATGAATTTATAGAGAATGATTGCACTATGGGATGGATAGTAATTAGATTAAGTTATTTTATTTTGGGACATTTTCAATAAAATGATGGGTGGTGGTTTATCCTTGGCCCCACATGAATTGATTCACTTTGGAGGCCTTAGGCAACTGGACAAGTAGATCTTGGCCAGACAGGAATGTTCTTCTGTAAATGGTGGATGTCTGCTGGAGTCATGTCTATTCCCTGCAGGTGAAGGACCATGACCTGTACCATCTTCTGAGGTGGTAAGGGGAGGGTGTAAGGGGAGGAGGAGCCCCAAAAGTAAGAATTCCATCAAGACGTGGTGGGCAAGGATAAGATCATCTGAGCTAGGGAACAATGTCTTCCCAAGGTGTTTTTTCCCCCACAGCATACATACACAGAATGTCAGGAAGGCAGGGCCCCTGGCTATACAGGGTTACCCCCAAATCACATCACTGGAGGAGGTACCCTTGGGCATTCAGTGTCCCATCCCACCCAGCTCCCTGGGTGCTCCTCCCACCAGCAGCTCAGGGAGCCCTGGCCAGTGCCTCTCTTCAGAGCTGCACAGCCCTAAGGCCAGCCATGAGGAATAGCCAGTCATGAGACCACTGGCCATGAGCAGCAGGCATGCTCAGGACACAGCGCTGGTACAAGGAGGGGGTGGGGGCTGGGCCTGGAGTGTCTCCCTGGACAGGCCCCCTGCAGGGAGGATAGAGAGACAGCCAGATGTTCATTCCAGTTGTCTGGGAGCCCTGTGCCTCCCCCACCCCCAGCCCCGGCAATGACCAGGTGGCCGTGCAGCAGAGCAGTTGGCCTGCAGGGGGAGGGGTGGGGAGCGGGGTTTGGAGCCATGGCAGCAGGTGCTTCCAGGAGCCTTGCCTGTCCTGCCCTGGGGGCAGGACAGGGGAGGCAGGCTGCCTGTGGCCAGGACCCAGTTGCCTGCTGGCCTCAGGGGAGCATGCAGGCAGACAGCATCACCCAGGAGGAGGCATTGCAGGTGCAGCTCCTGGCCCTGGAGCAGGAGTGGCTTCAGGTTCTGTGGGAGAAGAACAGCATCCTGGACCAGGCAGCACAGGCCATGAATGATGACTGTTGGATCCTGAACACTCTCAGGGGCCAAACAGTCTCATTCTTGTTGCCCATTGCGTGGCCTTCAGCCCTAACATCGCAGGTCCCCTGGTAGCCATCCGCCACCACTCAGCATGTTCCTGCCTGGGCCTGAGAGGAGGTCCTCCGCCACCACCTGTTGCCTGGAGCCCCTGACCTGGCCCCCACCCTGGATCCACCACCACCCAGCCTGCTGGCCTGGACCCACACTTGCCACTAGCCCTGGATCCACATGGGTGTGGAGCCAGAGCAGCCAGCAGTGGGTACAGAACCCCATGCCACCCTTCTGGCCATGGAAAGCCCCTAGCAGAGGCAGGCACTTGTGCCAGAGGACCAGTGGCCACCATCACCCTGAGGCGAGCCCTCCACCCACTGCATTTGCTATGGTGTGTGCACCCATGCAGGAACAGCCTAAGGCTGAGGTGCTGGCTACCTGCCCCCAGTCTCTGCCTCCTAGGTTACCCCACCCCACAGCTCCCACTCCAAGACACAAAAACCCCCAAACATTTTGTATATAGTTGTCACTGGGAAGAGGGGGTTTTTTTGTTTTTTTTTTTGGTGGGTGAGGTGGGTGGTGGAAGGGCTGTTTTTGTTGGGGAGAGAGGGGAAGGGGGCTCTTTGTGCTGTGGGGGGAGGGGGGTTATGTGTGTTGGGGAGGAAGGGGAGAGGGGGTCTGTTAAATGTGAGGGGGATAAAAACTTCTTCTGACATGTGTCTGCAGTAAGCATGGTGCAGGGGATGAGCAGGGAGCATGGAGGAGTCTGTGGGCAGCGCTGCAGGTGGGCTACAGTGGGGAGTGCAGGAGGAGGTGGTCGCCCAGAGCCTCCCACATCCAGTGGTGGGTGAATGGCTCTCCTGGGGCCTGGGCAGGGGGTGCCTGCTGTGGCCAACAGGGCCAGCACCATGGCCAGGAGGAGTACAGAGCATAGATCATCACCAAAGATCCTGGTTTTCCCTGATAAAAAAATTGCAAATTCTCTCATAAAACCCCCAAAAGCCATCATTAAAATTAAAGTGTCCCCCATCCCCCCCAACCCTGCTTGTGCACCTCACTTCCCCACAACAGCCCACCAGATCTAGTGGTGCCCCTCACTTCCCCACAGCAGCCCCCCAGCCCTAGTGGTACCCCTTACTCACCCCACAGCCCCCCCCCCCCGGCCCTGCTGTTGCCCCTTGCCCTTCACCCACAGCCCCTGTCCCCCATTCCTGCTGGATGCGGCCCCCAGCTGACAGGGTTATGGGGCCAGGAACCTAGGTTCCCTGGGCAGGGAAGGGGCTGGCCAGAGAACAGAGAGTGCAGCTGGCTTCTAAAGATGGCTGCCAGGTTCTGGCAGCTGCAGCCAGAGCCTGGAGCTCTCCTGGTGTCCACAGGGGCACATTGCAGGGGTGCAGGGACCTGGGAGCAAATCTGTTCCCTAATCCCTGCATATATAGACACTTACCCAAAAACCCTTACTCACAACTAGATTATTGTTTTCCTCGAATGCAGATGTATTTTTGAGCACTTCTGCTTCTGGTTATCAACATTCCAAACTGGAACCCTCAGGGAAAAATCCAGATGGGCACAGGTATGCACATACCCATGCACATATGCACAGGCACACATGCATTGATGTATAGAAACTGATTGTATAGCTTTAACTGTATAAATAAGGGCTGATTACAAAGAAAATGCAAAAATGCATTTTACAGTGTCACTCCCCTCAAACAAACAAGACAGGCAGCTTATCATGATACTGAAAAATAATTAATTTTGAAAGGAAAAGTAAATGCTATTTATTGAAATCCAAATCTGTTCCAGCTAAATGCAGCATCTGAAGCCCTGGAAAACTTCACTTTAGAAAAAAGTAAAGCAGTTGCAAGAGCTAGGGCATAATAGATGTAAATAGAAGGCATGTAAATTCATGTTATGCAAACAGTTTTTTAAGTTAACCATGCCAGACAGCCTCACTCTTATACAATAAGAACATGAAGAGAGACCATGGCAAAAATAAAAATGTATTATGACACGGATTTGATAACTGTGAAAGACCAATAGCTTGCTTACAATAGTGAAATCTGGGAACAAGTCCAGAATGTTTTTTAAAGCAATTAAAAAAATAGTTTTAAAAGATAATTTTCTGTTAATGTTCTGAATATTGCACTTTCACATTGCAGACATTTTACTTCAGTGCCAGAAATTCAAAATAAATTTTGAACTTGATCAAGCTATTGTGGTTACAAATACAGTTGATAGCTCTGCTGTTGCAACTGTGTATAAATATTGCCTAAAAAGCTGTTAAACTGCATATCATTATTGAAATATTTGATTCAAATCCCATTGGTACTTATGTATATAGACTTGCATAATAAAATAGGTTATAATTTAATATATGGAGTGTGAAATTGTGGCTCCATTGAATTGATAGCAAAATTCCCAGTTGACTCAAGTGATAATGTGTACCTGGTTACTGGGGCTAGGGACTCAAAAGTAGACATATCACTCCCTTGTGCGCTGATGTCTACAGGGAGACTGGCATATGTTAACCATTCTAACCTAAGAGCCATGAGGCTCAGGAAGACCTCTGATTAACTAATGATTAATATGTGAATAAGAAGTGTTTAAAAATAAACGTTTATGGCATTGTTTCAAAAGTTACTCGAAGAATAATACAGTTTTTTTATCTATACATCTTGTTTGGCCAAATTGGGTCACATTACTAGCCCATTAAAGCTACCACCCTAGCTACCACCCTTCAGGGGCCAAATGTCAATCCATCAGAAAAAGACAAAACAAAAAGAAATCCCAATGAGGTACCTAGTCAATAGCATGGCCTATGGAGAGCCTTTCTTCACTCCTGCAGTGATCCTCTTATACCATGACTCATCCAGGTCAAATATAATCTAATAAACTAGGATTCAGAACAGTCTGATCAAAACTGTGATTGATTTTAAATGCTGCAGTTTTGGACATGGCCAAATGGATAGGATTGTTTAGCCAATAGTGATGTAATGTCCAAAGAAGGCATGTTTCATATAATAGGAAACTTTTTTTTAGGAGGTAAGACTATACATCTGTGCATCTGTGACTCTTTAGACTTTTATTACAAAAAAACCCAAAAAACCCTTAAGTCAGAATGAGACAAATACTGAATATAAAACTTTCCAAAGCTTTTCCCTTAAATATTATAATTTTGTCATAGTAAACAAATTATGAAAACGGAGATAGACCTGGTGAAAGTCTCTGGGTTAAGGTTAGAGTGGAGAGCAACAAGGGTGATGTTGTAGTGGGTGTCTGTTATAGACCACCAGATCAGGAAGAAGTGGTGGATGAAGCTTTCTTCAAACATCTGGTAGAATTTTCCCAATTACAGGTCCTGGTTCCCAGGGAGAACTTTAATCACCTTGACATCTGCTAGGAGGACAATACAGCAGTACACAGGCAATTCAGGAAGTTTTTGGAGAGTGTTGGAGACAACTCCCTTATGCAAGTGCTGGAGCGGTCAACTAGGGCCCATGTTCTTCTTGACCTGCTGCTCACAAACAGGGAAGAATTGGTAGGGAATGTAATAGATGGCAACTTGGGCAGCTGTGACTGCAAGATGACTAAGTTTAGGATCCTGAGGAAAGGGAGGATGGAAAGCAGCATAATAAGGACCCTGGACTTCAGAAAAGCAGACTTCAGCTCTCTCAGGGAACTCATAGGCAGGATCCCCTGGGAAGCCAGTCTGAAGGAGAGAGGATTCCAGGAGAGCTGGCTATACTTTAAAGAAGACTTACTGAGAGTGCAGGAACAAACCATCCTGATGCTCAGGAAGACTAGCAGGTATGGCAGAAGATCAGCTTGGCTTAGCAGGGAACTCTTCCATATGCTAAGTCACAAAAAGGAAGCTCATAAGAAGTGGAAATTTGGACAAATAAATAGGAGTATATGAGCATTGCTCAGTAACAGGGAGAAACGTCTCCTGTTACTCAGTGATGTAAAGATAAATAGATTTACCGTGATATTGACAAGAGAACTGGTGCAGTCATTATGTCATCAGACTGCATCTCAGAGAACACTAACATCACCTGTAGAAGATAATGAGCAGGTTAATTTCTGGAAATTGTCATAGATTAAAAGAGATGTTGACACAGTAACCCCCCCCCCCCCCCCGGAAGGGGAACCACAGAGAGAGAGATGTGTCAGTTGGGAAGAGAAATGACCCATGTGGAGGCACAGGCTCCCGGAGCAACAATTAAGGGTGAGGATCACCCACACTGAACAATAAGAATTTGGATTTTTGTGTTTGGAACTTGTGTTGAGACAAGTCTCCATCAGTAAGTGTCACACCAGAGAGATATAGAGACTTTTAGCTAGTCCCAAAATGAGCAGGAAGAATTATGAGCAGGTGGGTAACCACTCAGTTTGGACGGTGTCAGCAAAACAGACTGCCTGAGAATTTCTTGGTTTTTTGTATTTTTTTTTTTTCTTTTGGGACTAAAGACTGGTATTTTACTGAAGACTACCCAAGATGGTATCTTATATGAGAATCAATAGTGAAGCCAAATACAGCTGATTACAACAACAGAAATAGTGTTCGTATGCTTATTTTTCTTTAATTCTCCCATCAAAGGTGCGGCAAGTGAGTGGGCTACAGGGGATGTTATTAATCATTTAGCTGTACAAGATACTGAAATAACACACCCTACTACACTTGGGCATGCAGGGACAAAGTCAGGAAGGCCAAAGTGCAATTGGAGCTAGCAAGGACATGAAGGGTAACCAGAAGGGTTTCTACAAATAGGTAGCAAGAGGAGGATTAGGGAAAGTGTAGGTCCCTTACTGAACCTTACTGAAGGGAGGCAACCTTGTGATAGAGGATGAAGAAAAGGCTGAAGTTCTCAATGCCTTCTTTGCCTCAATCTTTACAGGCAAGTTCAGCTCCCAGGCTATTGCACCAGGCAACACAGTTTGTGGCGGAAGTAAGCAGCCAAAAGTGGCAGAAGAACAGGTTAGGGACTATTTAGAAAAGCTGGACATATAAAAATCCATGGGGCCAGACAGGATGCACCCAAGGGTGCTGAGGGAGTTGTCTGATGAGATTTCAGAGCCATTGGCCATCATCTTTGAAAACTCATGGCAATCAGGAGAGGTCCCAGATGCTTGGATAAGGGCAAACATAGTGCCCATATCTAAGGAAGGGGCAAAGGACTATCCAGAAAACTATAGACCAGTCAGCGTCACCTCAATCTCTGGAAAAATCATAGAGCAGGTCCTCAAGGAATCCATTTCCAAATGCTTGGAGGAGAAAAAAATTGATTAGGAAAAGACAGCATGGATTTACCAAGGGCAAGTCATACCTGACCAACCCAACTGCCTTCTATGACAAGATGACTGGCTCTGTGGATGTGGGGAGACCAGTAGATGTGATATACCTTGATTTTAGCAAGGCTTTTAACACAGTATTCCACAACATTCTCATGGGCAAGCTAAGGAAGTATGGCTGGATTAATGGACTGTAGGTTGGATAGAAAACTGTCTGGAGCATCAGGCTCAGAGGGTAGTAATCAGTGGCTTGATGTCTAGTCGGCAGCTGGTATCAAGTGGAGTGCCCCAGGGGTCAGTCCAGGGGCTGGTTTTGTTCAAAGTCTTCATCAATGACCTGGAAGATGGCATAGAGCACATCCATGGAAAGTTTGCAAATGACACCAAGCTGGGAGGATCAGTAGATATGCTGGAGGGTAGGGCTAGTATTCAGAGTGACCTAGACAAATTGGAGGATTGGGCCAAAAAAAAATTTCATGAAGTTCTACAAGGACAAGTGAAAAGTCCTGCAGATAGAACAGAACAATCCCATGCATCGCTATAGGCTGGGGGCTGACTGGCTAGGCAGCAGCTCTGCAGAAAAGGACCAGGGTTACAGTGGACAATGAGCTGAATATGGGAAAACAGAGTGCCCTTGTTGCCAAAAAGGCTAATGGCATACTAGGGTGCATCAATAGAAGTGTTGCCAGCAGGTCAAGGGAAGTGATTCTTCCCATCTATTCATCACTGGTGAGGCCACACCTGGCGTACTATGTTCAGTTTTGCCCTCCCCCCCCCCCCCCCCAAGAAAGCATATGGATAAACTGAAAGGGTCCAGCAGAGGGCAACCAAAATGGTGAGGGGGGTGGGGCACATGGTTTATGAGCAAAGACTGAGGCAACTGGGATTATTGGGCATCTGTACACATCATGGGGTTTAATCCTCATTAAATTAAATAGGTTTATAAAATTTAAACTTGTTTATTTTGGAGCATTGCATCAGTGTTTGCACACACTAGGTTTTCAAACTAATTACGCTTTAGAGCATTACATCAGTGTTTTGAACACACTTGGTTTTCAAATGAATTAAACTCAGTCCCCGGCTGGTACCACAGGAAAGCAGGACAGCTGTAGGAGCAGGGAGCCAGCAAATGGCACAAGAAAAAAAAACGCAGAAGCAATTAAAAAGTGGCAGTAATTTAAAGGGGTGAACTACAAAAAAGTCACAGTGGCATCTGGTTGACAAAGAAGCTCATTACATGTCTTTGAATGCCTTTGTGTTTGCACGCAATGAATCTATTGATACAATGCTTTAATTTGCTTTAATAAACTATGTTCAAGGAGTTGTACCTTAATGCACCAGAAAAACTTTTAAAGCTTTGGAAAAGCCACTCATGCAACCATAATGCTGTTGCAGCACAAGAAATGGCAAATAATGTGGCATGTACATAGGCCCATTTATTTTAGAGAAGAGGAGACTGATAAAGAATTTAATAGCAGCCTTCAGCTACCTGAAGGGGGTTGGGGAGGGAGGGGGTTTCGAAAGAGGATGGAGCTAGACTGTTCTCCGTGATGGCAGATGACAGAACAAGGAGTAATGGTCTCAAGTTGAAGCAAGAGAAGTTTAGGTTAGATATTAGGAAGAACTTTGCAACTAGGAGGATAGTAAAACACTGGAGCAGGTTACCCAGAGAGACTGTGGAATCTCCATCCTTGGAGGTTCTTAAGACTCAGCTAGAAGAAAGCCTTGGCTGGGATGATCTAGTTGGGGATGATCCTGCTTTGAGCAGGGGGTGGGACTAGACCTCCTGAGGTCCCTTCCAACCCTAATTTCCTATGATTTTATGATTTATAGAATGCACGCTTTCCATAAGTGTTTGTTTGATTGGATTTTACTACTAGTTATGGGCATAGTAATTCATTTCAAGATTACTTGTTGAAATACTCTCTGAAAATGAATTCCAAATTTGCTTCCTAAATGCCAGGAATGTAATAAAAGCTATTCATATTAAATTAGGGGAAAAAAAACAATACAACTTATCTTACATAGCTAATCACCAGAAGGCAATGCTAATGAAGTTTTACAGTTTGAATAGACAGAGAAAGAGAAGTCTTTTAATTTTGAAAAATGTGTAACTATTTAAAAATAATTAATATGTTTTAGAAAAGTATGAACTGTTGTGAGAGATTTCACAAATTGAAAAAAGGTTAAATACATTTATTATTTGTCTGATATAAAACATTTCCTCAGCTTAATGATGAAACAAGCATAAAACACTACTTAAAGGTTTCCCTCTCTTTATGCTGTACATGTGTTCCTGGGAAATGGCACATAACTCAAATTCACATAAAGGAAGCCCACTTTACAATGTAACAACTAGGGATACGTTCCAAGACCTCGACTGTACTGACCCCCAGATGCATTTCTACCACTTTTACAAAGCAATTTTGGTCCTTACCAACAGCAGACAGTACACACAAGCACAGGGCACTATCATAATGGAGATGGCATCTACAGAAACACGTGTCACAAGTGAGGAGCACAGATCCACACAGGAGACTATATTTTGGTGAATGTCACTCCCACAATGCACCGCACAAAGCAGCTGACTGCGGGTTTCCACTACACCGATTGCATAAGAGTGAATTCACCCCATATATAACAAATTGTTGGTATAAAAAGGGTCATTGCATAAGAGCAAATTCGCACATACAGAACCTACATAAAGTGAGGGACACCTGTACTCTGTTTCTGTACCTATGATTACTAGCAAGATTTGACTATAATAGAAAAAGAGATGGGCAAATTTTTCAGCTGAATGTATACACTTTTCTTCCACAAACCCCCCCCCCCCAAAAAATAGATTGTGGTCTCTCAAACATTTTGCATGTTTCTGTTGATTTGGGTGAATTGCTTTAGTTAAAAAAGTTTAAATTCTTCAAAAAAGAATATATTGTTTGGACATTTTCATGATTTAAAAAAAAATGGATATATGCATTTTATTCAAAAAGTGAATATACTTTTAATTAGCTAAATAGCAAAACATTTGTTTGAGGTCAAAATGTATAGTCTGAAACAAAATATCTGGAGTGTTTGTTCTTTGATTTGTTTTCAAAGCATTGTCAAAAATTCAAAAATATTTTTCCAGTCTTTCAGAACTGTCAGCAAATTAAAACGCAGTTGTTTGTACATCTCAGGCAAGAAGAATCAAGACTGGAATCGTCTCTCAAGTCTCCTAAAGTAGAAAAAAGAATTGTGAATTATTGTTCAATAACTCCATTTTCTTCCTAGTTGTTAGATCTTAGTCAATCTGAGCTAAGAAAATAGCTACATTAAAGTTCAATAGAAAATAAAAAATACAGTAAGACTAGATTTTAGAAAAAAACTCAGCAGCTGTGCTAGAAATGGCACAAAATATACAGAACATGAAATCATAACTTAGTTACTGCATATTTCTACCATTCCATCCTTTCTTCCAAATTGTCACTATCCATTACAGCTTCAATTCATTCATTATTGTTCACTTCTTTCTTTCTGCCTGTAATCATTTACAAAGCAAAGCAAACTTCTGTTGCATTTACCACTGCTATTGAGAACTGAATGAACCTGATTTTCATAGATATTAGCCAGGCTTCTCCCCTTATCACCCAGAGTTATACTATGCACCACATCTACATTTAAACAATTGGCCCACACACACTCATTCATGCATCTCGCTCTAAATTAATTAAATTGCTGTAAAACTGCATTGGGTTGCTGTGTTCTCATACACTTTAACCTAATTCTACACTTATTCCTCTTTGAAACTGTAATGTCATATTAAGTTAAATCACCTTACACTCTAAGTAAATGCTCTGTAGCCTACAATGTGGTTTAAGAAATTCTGTTCCACAGTAACCATTTCCATTTATCCATTCAACTACTCAGCCCAGATAATCTTATTCCCAAGATTTCTTGTGAAAATCTAATTCCATCAAGAGTTAAATGATTTTCAATTTTTTTTTTAGTCCACAAGTCCACTTATTTTTGTTAGGTTGCTATAAACTACTTTACAGGCCCCATCAATGACTTAATTTATTAGTTACATTCCTGTTTGTAATATTGGCAGTACTCTTGTTTGTATAGAAACGACAATAAGCCTATGACAGAGCCATCGGTACGCGTCCCCTAGTGTTATTCCCTAAAGGTTTTCTGGAAGAAGAAAAAAAAATGCTAAGAATGGTCCTGGAACTGTGTGATTAACTCCTTATACCCAAAGGAATCAAATTAGGAAAATCTGAAATTATTGGAAGCATCACCTGGATCTCACCGGCTGGCAGCAGGAAGTCACCCTCTAATGAAAGTGGTATGCTCCCAATGCCACTTGTACACCTACAACTTAACTGTTTAGAGTCAAGAAAAAACAGAGGGCTCCAAGTATTACTATGGTTTCTTTTACATATTAGTTTCATATTTTTCGCTAAACAATAAAAGCAAGAGGCAAGGACTTCTTAGGGCTTTGTTACACATTAATTTTGGATGGCCCTTAACTCTGGGATTGGACACACATTAAGATATGAAACTAGCTTTAAGCACCCTTTAGGTGTCCTAAATTTATGCCACTGCACAGTAGGTTTTTCTATGACCCGTGTTACCCAGCTCATATTATATTAATGTGTGGCCATTCTAGGAATCACTCCCCCTCCCACCCCTTCCTCCGCTGCTGGCCCAGATCAGGCCTGCCATTCCCTGCTGCTGTCCCTCACTGACCTGGATTGGGCCTGCCGCTGACCCTGCGACCCTGCCAGCCCAGATTAGGCCTATTGTCCCCGCTACCCCTTGGATCAGCCCACCATCTCCTGCTGTTCCCCTTCCCTGCCAGCCCAGATTGGGCTCACCATCTCCCACAGTAGTCCCCCAAGGGTCAGGTGGAAAGGGGGAGCCCAGAATTGGAGGGGAGGGGACTGAATGGAAGGGGAGGCTTTTTACCTCCAGGCCCCTAGTCACCAGGGGTAAATTGCAGTTGTTCAGATCCGGGACAGGCAGAGAAGGTTTTTAGTATGAACATGTGAATGCTCTAAACCTAACCTAATTTCAAGACAGATTACCACTTTAAGAAGCCCAAACATATGGTGTAGCAAGACCCTTAGGATAATATATTTTACTGGACCAACTATGTAGGTGGGCTAAAGTTAGACAAGCTTTGAAATGCTGAAAATGCAAGCTGTTTTTCACTATGCTGTGCCTGGTTCCTTGTGATTAGACACAAGTAATAAAGTCTCCAAAGGTTGTCTAGCTTTAGCCCAGCTACAAAATTGATCCAATAAAAGATATCATGCTAAGAAATCCTTGCTTCTAGCATCATTTTTGGAACATCATGGCTATAACATCACTCTCAGACTACTTAAACAACAAAAGGTATTTTAAGGACTAGCTGGTAAAGGTGTCAATTCCTAGAGGGTTTTTGTTTTGCTTTTTTGTGTTGCTTTTATTTTTTTTCTTTAAGCAAGGATCAGATCTGACAATAACTTTTAGAGAAGCTGGTGCCCTATACTCTAAAATAATGGAGAATTTTTACTATATTTTAGTAGTCAGACTCTATTCTTTCCTCCCAACAAGCCATCCAAATCTACCATCATTCACTTCCAAGATACCCTCCTTTTAATTTGTACCAGCCTTCTGAAAAGATTTTTAGAATTGAGTTGTACTTTAATTGAGTTGTACAATCACTTATAACAAATTTCTTGTGCATTAAAAGAAATGAAGGCCCTTGGACACTGATCTTGCACAGACAAGGGTGTTCCAGAAGTATGGATGTCTCAATGGGCATTGTGCTGCAGAAATCATAATTAAACCCAGTAGATATTTGGAGGCAGGTGAGTCTGAAAGTCATTGTGCATGGAGAATGGTAGAGGGAGTGGAAGGATAATTATATTGAAATCTGGACAATGTTTTAGTTTCCATATAATTATCTAGGTCACCATGAGCTGTCCTTCAAAAACAGGAAATTCTTTTAGTCAGACACATTTATATTTTAAGTATATTTATTCAGTTGTAATGCCAAGTCTAGCCAATACTGTGTGTGCATCACATAATTTAAAACCACACATTTACCCGAAAGAACAGTACTTAAAATACCAACTTCTGAAAAAAAACTCATTCCATTCTTCATTCTGTCCCCTAAACAATCCCACTCACACACAAACACCTAGATGATCTTGCTTCAGGCAGGGGCCTGAACTAGATGACCTCTTGAGGTCCCTTCCAGCCCTACTTCTGCATGATTCTATGATTTTCTGTGATCCTATAGCCTGTAAACATAGGCTGCAGTATAATCTAAAGGTCATTTCTAAGCTCTGGAAAATTAAACAGGAACAAATTTTGCATTATTGGCATGATATCATAATGGACCCAAAACACATAGATTCAAAATCAATGCCATGAAAAGAACTATGAGCCAGTGCTAACACCACATAACTCTGTAAGAAGTACTGATAAATAAATAAGCTGCTGCATTCTTTCCTAGATGCAAATTTGGAATGATTTGGAGGCCTATTATTCTTGTAACATTTTACAATGATCTCAAAGTTAAGCTGAAAATGGCATTGACAATACCTATAGCTGGAGCTACTCTATTTACTGGAATTTAAGAGGCAGGTTTTTTTCCTCAGTCATCATGGGGTCAGGTGGCAGGGGGCCAGGTGGCAGGCACGGTGCAGGGCAAGGGGTAGGGAGTAAGGGGGTCACATGTTGGGGGCGGGCAGGCAGCAATGGGCAGGTACAGACATGGGGCCTGGGCAGCAAAAGAATAAGGGGGAGAGAAAGTGGTAAGGGGCCAGGTACAGGCATGAGGAGGGTCAAGACACAAGGCCTTTCCCTCTGCTGCTGTTTTTCCCACCACAACTGTGAAGGGGATGAATTTAAAATGACCCTCCAATAATTAGATCCAATATGCAGAAAATGATAAAATTCTTATAATCTTACATTTCTAGAATCTAATTATTCAGGGGGAGGAGTTGTCCTAAATTTGAGGTAATCTTGGATTTGGTTGTAGGATACAACCTTCTTTCCCAATACAGATGATAAGATGAATACTTGACAGCCATTGCTGTCTAAACACCTGGGAATCCAAGATCTCTGGGCTATGAAATTTTGAAGCAAATATCTTACTGTCACTCTTTTTTTCAATATTCTTTAGAAATTTGGAGGGGAAATGTTCTTCTTAGTGTAAGACTTAAGTCTCAGGCTATGCATCGATTTTGCAGCTGCAGAGAGCAAAACATTACTAGTTCTAAACATATGAAATGGGCAATGCTCAGCTCTCATTGACATAGGAATATTTAAAGAGAGAGAAAGATACATTTATATTCCAGAAGACATTCTTAATCATAGTATAGCAAACTTCAGCACATTATTTATGTGTTTCCTGAAAGCATCAATGAACACATGGCTTTAAGTGCAAAGGAGTTTTAGATTATTTCTGTTTTCTTTACATCCACATTGATAACTTTCATCATTTTTTTTTAACCCATGATTTACATTTGTCTTAATTTTGCTTTTCCCATTAGATCCTTCTGCCCTGATTATTAATTCCTCTGGCATCATAGTGAATCCTTCTCTAATCGGTCATAATTTAAACTATTTTTATTGTTTTCTGTCAGGCACATTAAGTTGACTTAGAAACTCCCCTGCTAATTTGTGACCTTGTTAAAGAGGACAGTCTGGTACTAAATAATCATGATCCTTTAGCAGATGAAATCTAAAAGTATATTCCCATCACTTCATGAAGAGTTTAAGAGGGGAATAGGAAGGAAAATAGGAAACAACATTGTAATTTGGGATTTGCTTATAAATAACATTCACTAATGAACTCTTCCAAACACATTAACAGCCTGAGGGAATCTTCTGATTGTCTCTGTGGTTCAGATGTTGTTAGTTAAATCTTTTTGCTTGTAACAATCACCCGGGAATTCAAAACATGAGTTGTGTGCCTGCTACCAAGGGAGACAGATGACACCTGAAGTCCCACCTCTGTGTAGTGCCTTGCAATTTCAGCCAAGGTAAAAAACATGTTTGTATGTGTGTGTGTAAATACACATTCACACACATATCTACTTCTCACTGACTGCTGTGTGAGTTAATGGACTCCCAGGGTTCATTGACCTTCCCTATTGTTCCAAATCACCAGAAGCCAGGACAACAGATAGCTTCAAATCTGCTGATTTGTTACACCTCTGTTACACCTCTATTCATGGCTATGGCTGAAGTTAACTAACTATGATTTACCCTGTCTGTGGACAACAGGTCAGCTTAGCATCAGCTTCTTGGACTCAATAATTTTACACCATAGGTGAATTTGACTGAGTTTTTTGTAACAGATTTCTATTAGAATGAGGGGAGCAGCCTCTGTGATATAATATCACAGATCATACTTGTCACAGCTCCTTTAGACTCCCTGTGCTATATGTTTAAAGGCTGGGCTTGAACAACATCAGTATAAAAGGCAGCAACAAGGTGAAGGGCAAGCACCAATATGGTCTACCCAGTACTGTGGTCTTCAGATATATCCTGCTGCCAGCAATTAAAAGGAAAAAAACAAACAAACAAGGAAAAAAAAAATTTTTCAACCAGAAAGGCATCACTTCACATGCTGCTTCTCTGTTGCATGGCAATGTATCAGAAAAGCACCACTTACTCTAGTCATGGCAGTTGAACAAAATTAACCTCTTTTATGGGCAAAGGTAGATTATTAACATACCTCCCAGCAAAGTGAAGAAGAAAAACATACGACTTCTCCTGGTTAACTCATTCATTTGAAACATTTGATTTTCTTCTGTGCTGTCCCTTGAATACCTCAATTACTGTCGCTTGTCCTTCTAAACAAGTGGTGTGAATTTTAATCAACTGAAATGTAATTACAGCTTGAAACAAGCACTGCTATTAAACCTCATTTTATTAAGGAATCAACGTATACCTCCATTGTGTGAAATCTTGCCTTTACGGAGCCTAAAAGCTCTTGCTGTGGACTGCAGCAATCATTTTATTTTTGTTTCAACCTCTGTTGACTTTCCCCTGCATTCCTTTCCCCTCTCTATGCCTGTGCCTCAGTTCTGAGAATAATTAGCAACACCCACTGATGATTGCAGGGCTGCAGCAACCTAACAGTGATATCTTGCCAACACCAGCTGTGCTTCAGTATTTATTTATTAAGATCACAATATTTACATAGGATGAACTTGCTGAGATGGCAAAGGGCTGAGTACAGTTGCAGCAGCTGAGTTTCAACTTGACTTTTGAAAGGAAATAAAACCCATACTGGGTAACATTTATCTCAAAGAGGAGGAAATCCAAGCCTCTAGTTCCAATTTCAAATTATGTTTTTCTGGCTATTAGATTTATAGTCAATAGGTAGGTGGTGATAGAAAGTCGGTGGGGGGAGAGGTGTCCTTACATTGCAGTATCTAGATTGTGATAAATTCTGCTCGTCCCATAGATTTAAATAGCTGAGGTTAGAGCTGACAGAAATACAGGAGAATGAGATGGGGAGGCAGACTTCCCATTTATTGTGCCTGATAACTAAGGCCAAAGCTGTGACTGAACAATTTAGAAGCTGGCTTGTTAATTTTGATTTAATAAATTTAACATCTCTTATCATTTCCTCTCTTGCCAAGATTTGGCACCATGGAGTTAAGCAACATGTTTCCTGGCATCCATCCGTTCTGCTTTTTAAATCACCTTGGGTGGAAAGGGTAACTAGGCAATCTTATGATTACCTGCATATTTGCCTTGGAAAACATCCTCTGTGGGGTGGAATGGGCACACCTGTAACCTAAGTACTAGCTTCTGTCTTTAAGGCATTGTTGTGAAGAGGGTATGCCAGGAGGTATTTTGTTGCCAGAGGTTCCTTAGATTTAAATACACTTCCAGGGTAACCAGCTTACCCCTCCTATGCGTCCAGCCAAGTCTGCTGGTCATTGTATAGTATAGAGGAGCCATTTCTCTGTCTGCTCCCAACTCCATCTACCTTCTTGCATCTGGGAAGACAGGAGTCAGTTCCAAAACATTCCCTTTAAATTCCTAGAGCAGCGATTACCAGCTGGGGTGCTATGGCATCCGGGGGTTCCATCAGATTATTTTAAGGGTACTGCAGGGTTCTGTGTGATGTTAGTACTGATAGGTGTGCAAACACTTGCATGATTCACAAGACACACCTAGAGATTTCAAATAGGAATCCATATGTCAAAAACATTCAGACCTGAGTTCTGAGTTCTTTGCAACAGAAGAATTGCTCCATTACATTTCTGCAGTCAAAAATGAAGTAAAGTCAATGAAGTAGGGTGCTGCTAAACTCAGAAAAGTTATGGAGGAGTGCCTCACAGCCAAAAAAGGTTGAAAATCACTAGCCTAGAAACATATTTCAAGAAGCCACTACAAAGCTCATCAGTGGCCAATTGGAGCCAAGACCTTAAATCTGCTCAAAGTAACACAAAAATGCTCCTACATAACATCTGAACCTGAGATACTTTACCAGTAAAATTTCTCACACACTCAGAAGACATGCCTAGTGTGCTAAAGTTTTCTTTGGTTCTCATCTTTAATTAAAAATTAAGAGCTTTAAAATAGAATCTTAACCCCCCCCCCCCACCTAACTGTATTTTCGTGGCAAAGCTGGCATATCTTAAAAGAAGGAGGCCAAGTCTTTTGCAGAGTTGGTTGAAAAACAAGAAAAGACTCTTCAGAAAAATGTCATTCTTTTTGTAAAAACGTGTCCAACATAGTCATCTTTTGATGAAAATGTCATGCTTTCAAAAAAAATCCTCAGTATCAAAATGGAAAATCCAGCTCCTGCCTTTTCTGGTACTAACTGTCCCTTCACAGCTGGAAGGTTCTAAGGGGAGAGATTTCTTTTGCAGTCTGTTCAGTAGTCTCTAACCCCAAATATTCCAGATTAAATAATGTGCATAGGTTAGTCACAACTTTTTGCAAGCCTATATACAGAGTTGAAGGAATTTAAATTGAAAAATGTTTTCTTATCTTTTTCATATTCATGTCCTAAAAATAGATTGAAAAGTCACACATTTAAATAATGAGAACTCAGGAAGTAACAAAGGTAAAGTTGCCAGTGTAACTAAACATTAGCTAGTCTGTACATATGCATTACAACCAGATATTTAAATAACATTGTCACATATTAGTAAGAGTGACCTGTATGAAAATAACACATTAAATAGGACTCACAAAATCTATCACAGGTTCTAGGCCCAATCCTGCAGGCACTTAGCAATTTCAATTGTGTCTTTTTGTGAGCACTATAGTAATTTTTCATTACATGATCATGTCTTATTTTGTCACATGTATTTTTTTGTGTTTCTAGTCAGTCTGAGGAATATTGTATTTACGTGTGTGTGCACATGTGTATATGTGTGTATATACATGGCTATGTATATGGATGAAGTACAAGACAGCTCCGTCCGTTGAAAGACCTGGAGATATATATATATCCATAAGTGTGTGTGTGTGTGTGTGTGTGTGTGTGTGTGTGTAGGTCTTTCAATGGAGCTGTCAACAGAAATATATCCAGGTCTTTCAAAGGAGCTGTCTTGTACTTCATCAGCCCAATGGCCTTCATATAACTGTCTACTGTTGCCTGCTTCAGTCACTTGTTGGATGTTGTCACAGAGACCTAGGCAAAATTCTTGAGCACATCTCCTGGAAGCTGTTTGAACAGCCTTCCTACTTTTCTTAGGTTGTTGAGCGAATCCGTAGTAGGAGTAGACTTGTAGGTGAATGAGACAGTTCTTTTTCTCTCAATGAGTGGCAGCAGTACCTCCGAATTGGTTACAAATCAGTCAGCATTTTTCTTAGCACTCTTTCCAAAACTCTTGATTGCTGCATTGTACATACTTGTCTTCAGGACTTTCCAGGCATCTGATGCAGTTTAATTCATTCTGGCTAACTTTGCTACTTCTTCACTGAAAAGCCATTTCTTAACAGGATCATTGACTTGGCACAAGTCTATACAAAGTTGTCCAGCAGGTTTATTGAGGTGGATGTTCTTAGCTTGAAATTTCACCTTGCAGCAGACCAGAGAGTGGTCTGTGTCACAGTCTGCATTTTAAAAGGTATGCAGGATATCTTTCAAGTGTGTGTATCTTGTCAGTCTATCTGATGCCAGTGCTTGGACCTTGGGTGTCTCTAGGATGATGTTACCAGCAAAGAAGGTGTTGGTCACTGATAGCCCTTGACTGGCCCAGAGCTCAAGGACTCTTTGACCATAGTTGTTCATATGTATGTGCCATGCCTACCCAGAATCCCAGGACAGATCTCAGCATTGGATCCAACTCTTGCATTGAAGTCTCCAAGTACTAGGATGGGATCTTTCCATGGAATCCTGCCAATCAGTTCTTCCAAATATTGATAGAAGTCGCCCTTCTCATCATCACTAGCCTGCAGAGTCGGAGCATAGACACTGAGAAGGTTGATGAATCCCTTCTGTAGTTTAACTTGAAGTGTCATTGTACACATGGACACTGCAGTCAGAGCTTCATGTGATGACATAAGTTCATTTCTGATGGTAAAACTTACACTATGCTGTCTCTTTACTCCTTCAGGTTTTCCATGCCTGTAAATGGTGTAGCCCTTCTTCTTTATGAAGCCTGTATCTGAAAGCTGAGTTTCCAAAAGAGTTGCAATATCAATTCTGAAATGTGCAAGCTCATTACTCAACACAGCCATTTTCCTCAGATCTGAATCCAGATGAAAGTCATAGTCAGGGGTCAAAGTCCATATATTCTAGCAAGAAACTCTGTTTATAAAATCAGTTCAGCCAGGATGTAAGTAGTGAGGCAAGGCTTGTCTGACCCACCTTTTCTAGGGTCACCTTCATGTGAGGCAAGCAGGCCATCCCTAAACAGGGATGCTTGGAAATCTTGGTAACTGCTTCAGCACCCTTATGCCTATCTTGGATCCCTGTGACCATCTTGCCAAGACGTTCAGTGCACATGCCATAGCCAGAGTTTTGGAGGGGTGGAGGCTGCCATAGACCTACCATCACCCTCCCAGCCCTTTAGACCACTGAGCCAAAATCCAAAAGCCAGACTGAGTCTAGACATTCAGTGACACTGTAGCTTCTGCCAGAAAGCAACCTGAATAGAGCTGCTAACTGCCTGCCGCTTCAGCATGAGTGCCTTTTCTGTCAGGGTGAGGTCCCTTATCTTTCCTTCAACAACAAAGTGTCCACAAGGCAATGGAAATATCATAACTGATAAATGGAAGCAACTGGAGAGGTGGATTGAGCACTATAGAACACTATACTCAAGGGAGTCTGTAGTAGACCAACATGTGCTAGATGGGTTTAAAGTTAAACTGTTTTGCAAGATTTCAAGGATGCTCATTTCATCCAACTTTATAAAAACAAAGGAGCAGAAGTGCCTGTAATAACCACAGGGGTAAATCAAGAGATATCAATATCATGGGAAAAATCTTAAGCCATATTTCTTTTACCTAGACTTCAAACATTAGCTGAGAGAAAATATTCTGAAAGCCAGTGTGGCTTCTACTCAGAAAGGTTCAGCATAGGTATGGTATTTTCTGTAAGACAATTTCAGGAAAAGTGCAGACAGATGCATATCCTACTGTACACAGCTTTTATAGATTTAACAACAGCCTTTGACATGGTTAGTCAGCCAGGGCTTTACACTGTTCTGAAGAAGCTTACCTATACTGTTAAACCTTTTGAAATCCTTATATGATGACACAAAAGCAGCCATAATATATTAAAACCAAAAAGCTGACTCATTCAATATCAACAATGGGGTGAAGCAGGGTGGTGCACTGGATCCCACATCGCTTAACATTTACTTGTTCTTCCTCCTTCAACGTGTATTCCATGATGTTCAAGAGGGTGTCTATCTCAGTACTAGACATGGACTGTTTAACATTGCAAGGTCCAGAGTCAAGGCAAAGATGAAAGAGATCATCATAAAGGACCTGTTGTTTGCAGATAATGCAGCCTTTGTGGCTCACAGTGTTGATGCCCTACAACATCTCATTACCAAGTTCTCTGACCTATACAAAATTTTTGGGCTAGCAATAAGCTTGGAGAAGACTGCTATTATGAACCAAGGCTCTTCAGAACCAGTTCCAGGTATCACCCTAGATGGTACTTGTCTGGATGTTGTTAACCAATTTTTCTACCTTGGCTTTACTGTTACCAGCAATGTAGATCTTGATGCTGAGCTTGCTAGTAAAATCAGCAAAACAGCCATGAGTTATGTTTTTTTGCAAGACAGAGCCTGAAACAATAACAAACTGTCAACTAAAGTGAAAATCTCTGTTTATAAGACGTGATCTATCCACTCTTCTATATAGCACAGAAACAGGGATGACCTATGCCAAACATATCAAAAGACTGAACATCTTTCATATCAGATGCCTGCATAAAATTCTTCAAATAAGATGGCAAGACAGGGTGACAAATGTGGAAGTGTTAAATCATGCTGGTATGTCATTAATGGGAATGTTGATTAGTAAGAAAAGACTCAGGTGGTTTGGTCATGTCAAGTAAATGATGGATCACAGGATCACAAAGAATGTGCTGTACTCTGAAGCTCATGAAGGGTCCAGAATGAGAACCACTGCATAGATTTGGTGATGCTTGCAAAGATGACTTAGCATCCTTTGGAATCTCTGTGAATCACTGGAAAGGAGCGCAAAATGCCGCTCTGGTTGGCGGAGTCAGCTTGCAAATGGAGTGAGGTGCTGTGACGTGGACAGGATCAAGTTTTGTGATGACCAGCATCAGAGGAGAAAAGAATCTGCTGCTTGGATTCAGAGCATTGATAGTGCATGAGTCTGCCCTACCTGTAGGCAGTACTGTCACTTGGATATTGGACTCAATAGCCACCAAAGAAGTCATTGGTACATACACCATGCTCTGTAAAGAGTGACAGTGCCAAATTATAAATATATACCTATATGTATATAGATGTATATATATGTGTGTGTGTGTGTGTGTATAATGTATATATGTGTATACACACACACACACATATAGTATTACACATATAATGTGCCTCAGACTGTATATATATATTTAATACCTTAACCTAAGGTGCTTCTCTGTCTGTATGTAAATTGGAAAAAAATGATGAAGTGAAAAACAGTATAGAATCATGCAATAAAAGGCTAAGACATTGTCCATAAAAATGAATTGCTTATGAAGTCCTCACATTAGCCTTTTTAACTTCTAAGTGCTTAACCATGCTACCTTAATGTTCTTTTTTGTGAGACAGAGTTAAAACAGGCATCCCAAGTAGTCAAAAATTTGCAGACAATAATACTGTCTCAACTCTTTTTAACTCTGGTTCAAGTGTCTGTTTCATATGCATATTTAAAGCTACTCAGGATATATTCTTTCTCCAAAGAGGGCAGCTTCTCTGACTTTAATCAGTGTTGAGTGATTAGCATTCTTGAAGATGAACGTGAGAAACATTCTTAAGTATGGTTAACCTGACCTCTAGAGCTATGCTGAGGATGATGCTACTGCTGATGAGCCATGTTAAACACTGAGAAAAGAGAGACATTATCACAGACCAGTTAACATTTGATGTTTTTAGTAGGTAATGTTACACATTTCAATTCAATGGCTATTTCACAAGCAGTACTGGGGAGAGTAGAGTGTGTGCATACATGTGCATGCACACACACACACACATATGCACAAGAATACTACATTAAGGAAGCCCCTTATGTTTGTGATTACAACTAAAAGAAAATTTCAGGAAATTCAGAATTACACGTCTAGAAAGTGGCTGGGTGTCTGAACATATACCAGTAATGGCATACAGAATCTTTCACTGATCAGTTGTAGCTACTACTTCAAATGCAGATTGGGACTCACAGATTGTTGTTACCTTTGGAGCATGTTGTACCCTATACATGAAATGAATGGACTATATCCTGTTCTTTATGTTTAAGTGTCAACATCACAATACAGGTTTCTAATGTCATTAAATTGGTAATTTGTCAAAAAGACAATCCAAATACTGGACTGGAAAACTGAATTTTCTTCTACTTATTGAGCTGGTGATAATTCAGGCACATGGGATGGGTCAAGTATTCAAGCTTTCAATGCCATGGATGGTCATATACTTGTAGTCTGGTTGAAAACATTTCACAAGGACAAGATGTCATGACAGAGTTTTGTAAATAAGAATCTATCATGTCTCAGTTGTTGTTGCCTTCTCCATATCTTCCATAGGATCATGCCTACCCCTTTTTCCAGCTAGGAGGTTGAATCATAGATTCATAGATTCATAGATGTTAGGGTCAGAAGGGACCTCAATAGATCATCGAGTCCGACCCCTGCATAAGCAGGAAAGAGTGCTGGGTCTAGATGATCCCAGCTAGATACTCATCTAACCTTCTCTTGAAGACCCCCAGGGTAGGGGAGAGCACCACCTCCCTTGGGAGCCCGTTCCAGACCTTGGCCACTCGAACTGTGAAGAAGTTCTTCCTAATGTCCAATCTAAATCTGCTCTCTGCTAGCTTGTGCCCATTGTTTCTTGTGACCCCCGGGGGCGCCTTGGTGAATAAATACTCACCAATTCCCTTCTGTGCCCCCGTGATGAACTTAAAGGCAGCCACAAGGTCGCCTCTCAACCTTCTCTTGCGGAGGCTGAAAAGGTCCAGTTTCTCTAGTCTCTCCTCATAGGGCTTGGTCTGCAGGCCCTTGACCATACGAGTGGCCCTTCTCTGGACCCTCTCCAGGTTATCCGCATTCTTCTTGAAGTGTGGCGCCCAGAATTGCACACAGTACTCCAACTGCTGTCTGACCAGCGCCCTATAGAGGGGAAGTATCACCTCCCTGGACCTATTCGTCATGCATCTGCTGATGCATGATAAAGTGCCATTGGCTTTTCTGATGGCTTCGTCACACTGCCGGCTCATGTTCATCTTGGAGTCCACTAGGACTCCAAGATCCCTTTCCACCTCTGTGCCACCCAGCAGGTCATTTCCTAGGCTGTAGGTGTGCTGGACATTTTTCCTCCCTAGGTGCAGCACTTTGCATTTCTCCTTGTTGAACTGCATCCTGTTGTTTTCTGCCCACTTGTCCAACCTATCCAGGTCTGCCTGCAGCTGTTCCCTGCCCTCCGGCGTGTCCACTTCTCCCCATAGCTTTGTGTCATCTGCAAACTTGGACAGAGTACATTTGACTTGGACAGAGTATATTGTGAATCCTCACACACGTCATCACTCTTCCTTTTCATTTAAAATTAGAAGTTTGGTGGAGTGGGGGAGGGGAAGGGCATTACTTGGTAAAGAGGTTGTTCCCTCAGCCAACCAGCTATGCAGCCAATTCCTTCTTCCCTACATAAAATCAAAGCTTGATGGGCAGAGTATAAAAATAAGAAAATATTAAAACTTTAAATATCTATAATGAAAAGGGCGTGTACGAGAAAGGTGATAAAATCAGGTGACTGGGAGGCAGTGTGACTTTGTGGATAGAAACCTGGACTAGAACTTGTGAGACCTGAAATCTCTTTGCAGCTATGCCACTGATCTGCCAGGCAACTTTGAACAAATAATTTCACCTCCCACTGCCTTATTTTGTCCATTTATAAAACGGAGATTATGTGCTGACCTCCATAATAAAAACACTTTGAAATCTCCTGAAGAAAAGTCCTTCTAAAAGCTGTAACTATCACTATGTGGGCTATTAGTTTTAACAAGACAAACTCCTTCTATAGTGTCAACATTAGTATATCAATCTCTGTTAACAGGTTGTTAAACTGAGACACTTCCTGCTTCTTTTTTGAAAGGAATATAGGTCTTCAGGTTTCAGCCCATACATCATTCTTCTGTTAAGGAAGGAGTTTGCCTGATTTTAGGTTTTTCCTTTTTTTATCCTCCCTGTGTCAGTACATTTTGTACTGATACAGTCATCTTTTCCATTGAGGAGTATATGATATATTCCCCTGCAATAGTGTATACTATCATGTGGGTCAATAAGTAGTAAAAATATGGTTACTTCTTGCTGCACAATTTGATTTTTGAGACAGCAGGTGTTTTGTATGGAATGTGAGGCCCTTCCTTTCTTTCCTGTTGCAATGTTCCTATGAAAATTGATTTAACAAAGGATTTTTTTTCCCAAGGTGTGACCCTCAGGTGCTGCACATAAAAACTAATATTCTGGGTTTCCTTGTGCCACTTTAAAAGAACTCTACATTAATATGCACAAGCAATTAGCCCCCTGGTTACAGCTAACTGTCATACAGAATCAAATAAAAAGTGCACTGTTAAATTCAAGATTTACATATCAAGTGGAATTCATTACATATAATAACACAGAGTCAGATAAATGAGACCTGGCTTTTATAGTGCCTGTCACTAGTAGATCTTAAACTAGATTAGATCACTATCACTAATTTCATTTTTACAAATGGAGATGTACAGTGAGTTCATAGAATCAGAGAAAATGAGGGTTGGAAGGGACCTCAGGAGGTCATCTAGTCCAACCCCCTGCTCAAAGCAAGACCATTCCCAACTAGATCATCCCAAAGCCTTCTTTGTCTAGCTGGGCCTTAAAAACCTCTAATAGAGATTCCACAACCTCTCTGGGTAACCTGTTCCAGTGTTTTGCTACCCCCCTAGTGAGAACATTCTTCTTAATATCTAACCTAGACTTCCCTTGCTGCAACTTGAGACCATTGCTCCTTGTTCTGTCATCTGCCACCACTGAGAACAGTCCAGCTTCATCTTCTTTTGAACTCCATTTCAGGTAGCTGAAGAGTTCTATTAAATCCCCTCTCAGTCTCCTCTTCTCCTAGACTAAATAAGCCCAGTTTCCTCAGTCTTTCGTCATAAGTCATGTTTCCCAGCCCCCTCACCATTTTTGTTGCCTTTCACTGGACTCTCTTCAATTTGTCCACATCCTTTCTGTAGTGGGGGGGGGGGGGGGGGGCTAAAACTGGACACAGTACTCCTGATGTGGTTAAACCAATGCTGAATAGAGGGGAATAATTTGTTCCCTTGACCTACTGACAATACACCTACTAATGCAGCTCAGTATGCCTTTAGCCTTCTTGGCAACAAAGGCAAATTGCTGGCTTATACTCAGTTTATTGTACACTGTAACACCCAGGACCTTTTCTTCAGGGCTACTGCCCAGCCAGTCATCCCCCAGCCTGTACCGGTACATGGGATTGTTCTGTCCTAAGTGCAGGACTTTGTACTTGTCCTTGTTGAACCTCATGAGATTCCTTTTGGCCCAATCCTCCAATTTGTCTAGGTCACTCTGAATCTTTGCCCTACCCTCCAGCGTATCTACTACTCCCCTCAGCTTGATGTCATCTGCAAACTTGCTGAGGGTGCACTTTAAGCCATCTTGCAGGTCATTGATGAAGACACTGAGTTGCCCAATGCCACCTAGCAGACAAAATGGCAGAGCCTGGAGTAAAATCTAAGTTTCCTAAGTCTCATATTTCACCTACTATTGGCAAGAATTTACAACCACCATGATGTTATAATTATTCATAATAAGGAAATAAGAGAATGCAAGTGAAAGCAAAGATTATAGAACTTAAATTATAATAAAATTATATAACCATTCAGGGACCAGCACCCCAGTTCATCATCATCCTTTCATAGACATATAACATCATTTAAAAGACATATTTCTTTCAAAATGGCAATTATTCATTCCAGGACTGAATAGTATCATTGACATTTTGTAAAGTATTGTGTTTTTTAAAGTCCTTTAAGCACTTTGCTTAACAGATGTGATCCATTACATATAAATGAAAATATTTATAATTTGATAATGATTTAATATATTCATATTGTATTGTGTATATATAGTTTACTAATTTAATTTAAATAACTCATAGTCTATTTCCTGGCTTACCCAACTCATATCAAACAGCACTAAAAGATGTTATTTATTTATATCTATTTTTCAAGAAAAGCACTACACAATCTTGCATTAACTAAGAAATAACATTGAAGTATTTAAAGACTTCTGCAATGTTCTTTCCTTTCAGCATAAAACAGACTCTCACATACAGAGAAAGATCAAGACAGGCACCGTAGACATTTCCAGCTCTAGGTACTTCAACAATAAAACACAGGTACCTAGACCAGCAATGATTCAAGGCAACAGTTATGTGACTAAGGGCCCTGCCACATGTTCAAATGAAAGCTGGGAAGAACCATCTCTAAAGTTGTTAAACATTTTCGAGCACTAACTTTGTAGTTGCTTGGCCATTTTTATAGCTGGATAGACCTTCTTACTGTATGATAATCACTTTGAACATGTGGCCAGTCTAAATTTATTGTGCTATTAACCAGTTAAGTGAGTAATATATGTAACATATGGCGGAGGCCTAAGTTTTCTCTGGAATCAATAAGGTGAGTGAAGCAACTCCAGAGAAGATTCACAATGTTCAACATACTGAATGGGAAGCTGCCCGGAGCCAATGTGATATGTTGAGAACAATCATAGTTCTCTGGAACTACTTAGGCACTTCCATCAACACCAGATCCAGAGCCTGGAATCCTTTTCTGATTCCAGGCTAGAGTCAACTTCCATCTTGAGTGCATGCTCTCCCTCTCTCTCTCTCCCTCTCTCTCTCTCTCTCTCTCACACACACACACACACACACACGCATATCTCATGACTTATATTCTTGGCTGCACGGTGGCCCAGAGTCAACAAGAAGGATAGAGGATTATCCATTCAGACCATTCAATGATTGGGACTCTGGGAGCTGGGAGTGTGAATGCCCTCAATATTGAGGAGACCATGAACCTAGGGCTCATTCCCTGTGCAAATGCTCTAATCACTAGGCTTCTGGCAGTATCACCTCATCCTTAAACTTTTATTTCAAATTCAAATGGATATGGCTACTGTTATTTGTGCAGGATCTTGTTGTGGGTGTGCACTGGGTTCCATGCATGCTTCCCACAGCAGGTCCTATAGGAATTTCGCCAGAGCTGAGGTGATGGAGTTTAAGTGGGAGATAGATATCTATCTGCTCAGACAGGAAAGCTTCCATTCACATGCACAAATCTTAGCTTAGGTGTCTTGGGAACTTTACAATTCAAAATATAGGCACCGCATAAAGATAGGTGTCTAATGGGTGCATCTACACATGCCATTAAGATGACATGATAAACTCTGGTGCAAACTGCACCAGTCAGCTGCTCCCAGGTGCAGTGTTTATACATGTGACCAGGACCACAGCAGTTTGAGACAGAGTGGAGCAACCCTGGGCTGGCAGCAGACTTGGAGGGTTATCCCTAGCTCTGAGTGGTGGAGGGGTTCACTGTGGCACAAGAGTGCTGATACTGCAGACCTATATGGCTGATCCCCCGAGCTGCTACCAAACCAACTTCCACCCCAATTCAACCTGCTATGGTCCCAGTCACTGTTCACACGTGTATTTCTGCAAAGTAAATAACTCTGAAGTTAACTAATTTATGCTGTCCTAATACCAGCTCACATGCAGACAGTGGCACTTTACTCTGGAGCTGATTAGTCAAATCTACAGTAAGGTGCATGTATAGATGGGTTTTGGAACACTGGAGTGGGATTTTCTGGATTGCTTTTTTGGACAGATATGTTAAACTGTCGATAAATCCCGTTTTAGTTCCCTAAAATGCCTCTCTGGATTTTACCCAAGCCTAGAAAATTTACATCTGAAGCATGGATAATTCAGAATGTTCTTTTGACCTGACAAAGAGTTACACAGTGGATGCTATTAATTCTGCAGTGCTTCCTGTTGTTTCTATAACATTGCTAGAATACCATATTTACTCGAATAGATGACCCTGACTATAAGATGACCTCCCCTTCCTTCAATAATTACATTCTATATATGGAAAATTTATAAATGTGTTATAGATGTCCAGGTATAGAATCCAATTATTGGAGGTTTGCCTTGGATTTGCCCACCTCCCACTTCTACAGCAGGAAAAATAAATCTGGGGGATTAGTAGCCCTTTTCTTTCTGATTCATTTCAACATTTTCCCCTGGCATCCCCTTGCCCCTCTCCTTCCTGTTAAACACTGCTCTCCCTGACTACATGGAAGTGAAGTACAAATATGAAACCAATAGCCTTGAAATTAAACATGACTGTAGTAATTTGTGTAGAGTACCCATACACTTAGTTTATCCAGAATTGATGCATACTACCTTCTTTTGAAACTGCTGCACGTTTTAGCATGAATACTCCATAAACACACTTTTGAGCAGTGCTTTGGCATCTAGTTATATATCGTACAAACTGGGCGCATCTACACAAGATGTTTACTGTGGAGCTGCCTAATTAGTAAAGTCTCAGCAGCTACAAGCATGGCCCTATTAGGCTGCAGTAAACTAAGTAACTCTGGTGTAGGTTAGTACTTTTAAACACAATATAGTAGTACTATCTTACAGCAGCGTTATTTAGTGCACCACAATGAACGTGTAGACACTAACATGGCTGGCTGGGGCACAAGGCTGCTTTAGTGTGGGGTCTGCCTGCCAGCTAGCCCCACACTAGAGCTCACCCCAACCAACCCCTCCACACAACATTGAGCAAGATCAGAGCAGCTCCAGGCTGTCAGGCTGACCCCTGGGGCCATCTCCCAACCAGGGCTCAATGTGCTGTGGTCCTGGATGTGCATGTAATTATATATCTACAGGCTGATATTGCTACTGTAATTTTTTAAATTAAAAATCATATACAAAACATCTCTCTTACTTCATGTCTGCTTGCAAGATGTTTTATATTAAACAAGGCTCTTGTAGACCTTTTAGAATTTTGTAAATGAAATTAAAACAATTCTATAAAAGTTCAAATATTTTTACCAAAATTGCTCTAGAAACCTAGAGACGTAAAAAAAAGAAACCAGTCTCTGCTGTTAAATTCTAAAGACTTATTTTACAATTCTGTAAAATGGCTGAGCAATCAATCTGCCAAACTGTTTCTAAGTAGGATCATTCATGAAATGTCCATGTAATCTTCATGTAACTAAATGTATTTACACATCATATTCCTGATTATAGCTGAGGTTCTAGGTTTCATTGTTGTCCTGGATATTGTCACTCTTTAAAGCACATCATCTTTCATTTGTCTGAAATCAGAACCTCAGGCAGACATTGTGTAATATCATTTCTAAGAGTTG
The DNA here is from genome assembly GCF_030867095.1 of Alligator mississippiensis. Taxonomy (NCBI): domain Eukaryota; kingdom Metazoa; phylum Chordata; order Crocodylia; family Alligatoridae; genus Alligator; species Alligator mississippiensis. The sequence goes on along the minus strand of NC_081824.1, from coordinate 121,904,035 downwards.
GGTATTTTTTTTCTTTCTTCTATCAGATAATAGAGAAAAGCAATACATGATTGTTATTAAGATGTTATTGAAGCCTACTATATTTCAGAATACCAAATCAGTTTTCACAGCATCGTAACCTAAAGGATAGCAAATGAATGTCAGTTGACTGTAAAAGAAATGAATGCTGGATGCAATGGGGGGTTCTGTTCTAATGAACCCTACACATAGAGATTGACTTGAAAATCAGAAGGGACAGTTTTAGGGCTAAATGATATAGATTGTGTTTTCTTTCCTTTTTTAAAAAAGTCTTCTGAGTCTGATGGACAGTTCTTATTCCACCAAAGAATGAAGAGAATCAGTCTCATGTTTAGCCACTGAAGAGGAAGAATCACTATTAAAAAAAACAGTGAATAATAAATAAAATGTTACCAACGTGAAAAAAGGCAGGGGAAAAAGACAAAACAAAACAACCCCCCCCCCCAAACAAATAAACCCTGCCCACCTCCAACCCCCACGTTCTTTCTGGGGAACCCCTTGATTCCTTCTGAGTAATTGATCACAATTATTTCAGTCATGAGGGATGCTAAATTCAGGCTTCCTGAGCATAGTAGGTTTCCCTATTGATAGAATGAGCATAAAACATTGTTTTTATCATACTTTCAGACTACATTAGATTAATGAATACTAGGTGATTATAGTGTTCACATGCACAAATTAAAAATGATCACAGAGTAGATGGATGCAGTCTTACTTTACCATAAAATAGAAAAGATTTTAAAAATATGATTTCAGAAAATATGAAAAATAAATACATCCTTTTAAAGCTAATTATGTTTTTTAGTGATGCATATAATTTAAACTTAATAAAGCAATAATTGTATGATATTTACTGTAATAATATTAATTAACCAACCACTTTGTGAGTTTCCATAAGATCATTAAAAAATTAAGACAGTTGTCACAATAGTCATTACAATTACAAAAACAATAAACACATAAATTAGTAATTAAAAAAAATCAAACTAAACCTATATTTTTATTTAGTAAAGAAAACAGACTTTTAAGACATATTGGGCATGTCTACCTGTGCATTTATGCTGACTTAAATTTACTGCACAGTAAGTTATTGTGTAGTAAGATGGAATAGGCCAGCATCGACATTTGCAGGCATTAAAGTGCATTAATGCTATATGTGGCCTGATTTGGGACACAGTGTTACTGCTCAGTAAGGCATGTGTACATCTACACGTGCCTTACTGTGCAGTAACTAATTGGGCATAAATTTGATACCTACACGAGTTAGGCATCAAATTTGCACTCAAGTTGGCATAATTCAACATATTTACTGTACAGTATGGGCATGCACATGTAGACACATAATTTAAGTTACTGAGCAGTAAATGCACACATGAAGACACACCCATTGGGTGATATCCTACCCCTACTGAACTGAATGGCAAACCTCCCATTGACTTCAGTTGAGTGGTGTTTTACTCATTCATTGGTCCCCTTGTCAATGTACTCTCAAATATGTTTAGATGTAGTTTAGTCAGGTCCCCTATAGAGTCAGTTGGGATGCAATGAATCTCCACACCAACTATTGATATCAATTATAAGATAGCTCCTCTAGTCATTTTTCCCATGCATTTTTTATACATTATTGAAACAAAATCCATTTAAATCAACCAATTTAAAATGTTGTTTCATCACTATTTAGGGCTCAATTCAATTAATTCATTGAACAAACTGTGAATGTGAAATGATCGCTTTTTAATATTAGTACCTCAGTCATATTACAGGTAAAAATAATATATTTACAGGCTGAAAATATCTGATCTACACTATGCATGGGTTTATAAGTATACATCATTTCAATTTATAACACTTACCTGATTAATCCATAAAATTGAAAAGTCCATAAGAAATGTGTGGTCTCAATCTGGTCTCCTAATCCCATGTGACCTTAGCTGAACCACCTAATCTTTCAATAACCCTATTCTGAGTCTCTAAAACCAACATAATATTTTCTATATTTAACAGAAGTCTTACCAGAATATTTCCATAATTATCAGGACACTCTTAAGATACTGCAAAGACAAATCTCTGGGAAAAAGAGGTCTGTGGAGCTCTTGAAGCAAAATACGTCATACATAATAAAGTTTATAGCATAATTGGTTTATCTATGTGTTCTAAGTATCTCAAACTATTTATAATGATCCAAACTATGTCCCATTTCACAGAGGAGTGAAACACAGACAGGTTAATTTCTCAATTTCTAGAAGTGACCTCTAATTTTGGGTTTCCTCACTGCAGAGTAGTTCCTAACTTTCAGAAGTGTTGAGTGTCCATCATTTCACCCAAAGTCAACAAGGGCAGCAAAAGCTCAAGATTTTAGATAATATGACAGTATGTGATTTTTAAACTGGATAGCTAATATTAGCATCTATGTTTGAAGATTTGTCCCCAGATATTATATACGCAATGTAAGAATTCAAGTTAGTTACAAAACTGGGAATAGAAAAAGGATCTTCTGAACAGATGTGAATGGATAATGGACTTTTCCCCAACGAGTCAAAAACATTTCCTTTGGAATCAAACAGAAATGGAAGTATAGAGATTTTTTAGATTAACTGCAAAAAATTAAGTTTTCGTTTGGCTTAGCCTGAAGTAATTTGTTCAAAAATTAGGGGGGAGGTTCTTAGCTCCCACTTCTACTGAGGGGATTTCAACTGATGTCTCATACTTGCCAGCAGTGCTCTAACAATATATCTGCAGGCGAGTCACTGCCCAAAAAATTACATAAAAACTAATTATAAATCTTTTAATAGTCTAATAATTTTACCAAATGTCCTCCATACACTTTAAACCTATGGGCATTTTTACATATGCAAGCACTGCAACCCCAGGCACTTTGAAAAGTTCCCATTGCTATGTCTCTTGCAGTTGTATAAGCAGCAAAATGCTTGTCAGCGCTGAGAAAATGGCAGTGGTGTGGTTTTGAACTAAAACACAGAGAAGGTGGTATACTTCAAAAGTACAACGCCGCCATTTTCTGCATGCTGCTGTGCATTTCGCCACTTACACAACTGCACTCAACACAGCACTGTTCGCATAAATGTGCGTGTGGAGCAGACTTGATTAATTGAGTCTTCTCCGAACTGGCAGATTTCTGGCGCTTCATGGGACAAAAAGGTACGTATATAAATGCCCAGTTTTATAAATGTGTATGGTGCTCCCTGAGCTAAACTAGTTACTGAATAATTCTTAACTTTGACCTTAAGAATGCGAGCCTATTACATAAATATGATATATACGTACATTATTATATATATTATATTACTACATTATTTATTATATTATTATATATAACTATATTTTATTTATATATAACATATAATTATAAAAATATACAAACACATTACAATAGATGCATTATTATACATGTATATAAGTATATATGTATGTATGTGTGTGTATACACTGCATATACATGTGTATACACTGTGTATACATGTGTATACACTGTGTATAGATCTGTATACACACATACACATATATGTGTGTGTAGATACACATACATGTATGGTATTAGATAAGTTCTTTGCTTATTTAACTTACCTTAGTAAGTTTAAAATTCAAATTAAATACTGAAGGAGTTTTGTACTTGAAATTCTTTAAATTCTTATAAGAGCTATTTGGCTACTACTGCAGTGGGCTTTAAGACTTTATCTTGCTCTTTCATTTATTACATTCCGACACTTTTTACCATGCTAACAATGTTATTAGCCTCTTTACATGAAACAGATGCTCTTCAAAGCTTAATGAACCATTCTTTAACTATCTGATGTGGTTAAATGGTTCTATATCAACAAAAACACAAGAATCAATAGCTGACCACAAGGAAATATCCATGAACAGCCAGACTTAAAAATAAATATTGAAATTTTGTAGAGGTTTTTCCAATATTTTCTAGAAGGTATATGTTTATACCTTTTAAAATAAAATATTACCTTATAAAATAAAATATTTTTATTTTATATTTGTTTCTTATAAAAAGGGATTAGTGTATTTAGAATTAAAGAAGGATTTGTGACTAATCAGAACACTTCATTTTATTCTATCACAAATGTCTCAGGAATCTGATTTAGATAAGGATTAATACTTGGCAGTTATGTGAGGTTTCTGAAATGAAAGATACATTTAGAAATTAGTCCTTCTTACTGCACAAACTGTAAAAATATTCCCAAATATTCTTGGGGGGGTATGATTTATTTAAGGGAAAAAAACACACAGACCATGTACAAGACAATGGAGAAAACTGATATTTAATGGACGCATGTACATGTGTGTTTTACTGCCAAGTTGACTAATTAGTTCGACAGTAAGTGTCATCATCTACACGTGTGGCACTGTTAGGCCAGAGTAAACTAATTAACTCTGCTGTAGGATAGTACTACCTGACCCAAGTACTATTGTACAGCGGAGTTATTTATTCTGCTGCAACGCATGTGTAAACAGTGACCAGGGTTGGCTGGGGCACAAGAGTGCTAGAGTGTGGGAATGCCTCCCGGCTAGTGCTGCCAGTCCTTCTGAAGCACATTAAGCTGGGTTGTAGCAGCCCCAGGCTGGCAGGCTGATGCCCCAGGGCCTCAACATACTGTGGTCCTGGGCAAATGTGTCAACACTGCCACTGGGAGCAATAAACTCCGGAGTGAATTGTGCTGGAGTTTATTCAGGCACATTAATTACACATGTACATGCACCCAATTATATGCAGATGAAAATGTTTAGCTGTGGTTAATGTAAAACTGCAGTTTAGAATCAGATGGGGTGTAATTAGATCCATGCTACCCACAGATACCTTTCTATTGCCAGATTTCAGTATAGGACTGTACCATCTAAACTCTATAAACCATGAGAGGGGAGATAATGCAGTAACTGCTCATGACACAGAATGTGTTTTGGCCTTATCAGCTATTCTAAGGGCCCTTGTCCACACATGCAGAGTCCTCAAGAGGCACAAATCATTAGAAACTATTCCTCCCACTTTGGATACATACAGACATTGTACTTTTACCAATTGAAGTAATTGGAAACCAGTCTATACCCATAACAAAATAGAAGTCCAGCACACATGGACGAGTTTAAAATAGGTAGAACCCAGTCTAAGATTTGCACCCCTCTATCAAAGGGGAGATGTGTGTTCTGTTCACTACCAATCTAAACTATGCTGCTTACAGAAAACCATGTAACTTAGATCGATTCTGCCTCAAGCTTTTTGAATGTCTGTGCCTAGCCTTCCTGTTTAGCAAAGTAGGTTGTCAAGATGCCCCAACAGGAATATTGTCTGCTTGCCAACTGAGCTTTTTAAATTTCAGTTCCTGCACTCCTACCTATTAAAATACAAAAAGAAATTATTCTGTGACCTTTGACTCCTATTCATTACCTTCTACCCCACACTAGAACCAAACAGAAGAATCATCCAGCAATTATAGTCTATACTTGACAAAGATGAGACCTCCTAAGTGAAATATTTCCAGTCTGTCTGCTCCACTGCTTCACAATCAATACCCCCCCCACAATAAACCCACCAGAATCCATGATCCTATACATGTCTTTTCCAAAATATAATATATCTGATGCAATGCACCAAATGACCTTATGGTAATTATGTGGGTGAAACTAAAAAGTAACTACACACCAGAATGAATTTTCACATAAAAAAATACATCAAGGACAGACACACACAAATATTAGCAGGAACACATTTTTTTTCACAGAACAACTATTCCCTTTTGACATCATGATCTTTGTGCTCAAGTGAAAGCTAGCAAACACCTTTGAAAGGTTAGTTTGGGAACAGAAAGTCATAAGCTGGTTGCACACCAAGGACTTTCTACTAAAATTGATTTTATGGCACACTATGATCTACCTGATTCCTAAAATTACTCCTGTAAAGTAAAGGTGATAATGACCCTTCTTACTTTTGATAGGTCTTGATCTCCCAGTAATCAAGACCTAGCCTCTTTTTATCTGCTAATTGTTTTTTTCTGCTACCCATAGAAATTTCTCTTCCCTCCAATTTCAGAGCTCTACCCTCTGTTTTTAATCAGTGTTGTGCTTGTTTCCCTCCTGAGGCCTGAAGAAGAATGCATGCAAAAGATTGTCTAACTTTACCCCAACCATGCAGTTGGTCCAATAAAAGGTATCACCCCCCCGCCCAAAGCCCTGCCTCTTGTATAATTCCTGGACCCTCATGGCTATATCACCACTCTAACACTGCTGAAAAAATAAATATTTAATATGAAATTTAGGAAAACTAGGTCTCCTGGCACCTGGCAGGAAGCCAAAGATATGCAGCATGTCATGCACAAGCCATCAGTGTCAGATTTTGCATTGTGAGAAAAATGGATTTCCAGTATTAAAGGAGCAATTAAAAGCCTTCAGCTCTCAAGAATACCTGAAATTAAAATAAAACAGCCAAGAAGAAATAGCAGGACTAAATAGTAGGTAACAAGTAGGCAGACCAATGTGTGGGGAAAGCTGAGGGCCAATTTAGATCCACAGAGCAACCAATCAAGGGCCAAGGAACAAACACAGCAAGGAGTTTTCCTTATGTAGGATGGGATTGCTGCCTCCGTTGTCAACAAGCAAAAAACAGGTAAAAAAAAGTCTCCAACCACTATCTCAAACCTAACAGCTCAATCAAATTTTGATTTAAATATAAAAGCAGACATTTTAAACATATGTTGTGCAGTTTTCTAGTGTGTAAGTTAATGGGAACCAGACCGTAGTAATATATTGGATACAATATATTATTATATTATAGGTATTATTGTGTTCAGAGCAGATTGCATACAAAGGAATTACCGCCCCCCCCCCAGAATATTTCAGTATGGAACCTTAGAATTTACTTTGGTTCTATCTCAAAATAAAATCTTACTAAAAAAATGAACAAAGGCAATATTCTGTTTAGTTTTATTCCCCACTACCTTTTCTTTTTATCTTTTTTTTTTTTGGTGTATGATATAGCAAAAAATAAAGCAAAGTACACAGAAGTTGCTCCTTAACTCCCCATAAGGGAAGCTGGTTCATATAATTGCATAGCTCTTAAAAAAGAACAATTTTCCTTGGGAAAAAAGGAGAAAAAAACAAGGACTGACTGATATCCTGAAGAAACACAAGTAAAAAAGAACAATGGTAATGGAAAAAAAATGTTCAGTATTTCTGCTCAAATCAGAAGTTGCAGAAGTTAATCCCAAACTTCCATCTATTGAGAAGCTGTGAAGAAATGGTGAATTTGCTAAAACAGTCATAGTACAGAGAAATATATTTACTTGATAGAGATTAAATTAATCTTAATGCCTAATGGAGGGGTTTGTTACTGACAGCATGAAAGATCATTAAGAACAACTGAGCATGAAAAGCTGAAGTAAATTCACAAACTATTACCTTGAATCATAGAATCATAGGTTTGGAAGGAAAACCAAAGGTCATTTAATTAAAAGCCCCACAAATATGCAGGATCTGGTATTCCTAAACCATCCCAGAGAAATGTTTAGGATTAGTAATACTGTCCTTGAAAACCTCTCCAGGCAATTTATTTTGTTGCCTTAATTTTATCACAGTTAGGACGTTTTTTCCCCCCTCAGATTTAGTCTAAGAATAAGTAATCAAAATTTCTGGAATATGGTCTTGCAGCCAGGTTATCAGATGTAGCTCTTATGCTATATGCAATAGTTCATGCCAAATGTCAATATTATGACATCCACAAAATTCTTCTATTCTAAAATTTATTTATTTAATATTTTCATTATCTTGATTCTGGGGGCCTTTTAGTCTTGCCCATATAAATCCAAGGAAAAGTATATTTACAGACTCAGCAGTGGTAACACATGTAGATTTTTGGTTTTGAAGAAGAAGGACTGACACTGAAACCTATGACTTTCATGTTCTGCATTGCTTTCCTCTTCCGAAACCAATCTTTTACATTTTGGCCTACAAAAGAGTAAACTCACTGTGTGAAAGACAGAGACTTTTCTATAACACATGCTACAAAGTGGATAACACTATTACCTAATGGATATCTGTCTCACGTGATGTAAGTGACTTTCAGAAAAAGAAAAGATGGTTTTGCAGTGGGGCATTTAAATGTCACTGTAGATAACTAGTTTCTCTTCCACTTCTGTTGTGCTGCTGAACAACTCACTAATATGTTTTTTCAATAGGTTGTGACTGTTGCTGCTTGTTTTTTTTCCCCCCTCTTCATGCTCAACCAGAAACCCCTGCAATCTGATTTGCAGAAGTACTGTATACATTCAACCTGCAGATGAAATGAATTGGAGCTGTGCTTTGAACTTATAAAATGGTAGGAAAGTAAAGCCATAGAATCATATAAAATTAGAGTTGGAAGGTACCTTAGGAGTTCATCTAGTCCAACCCCGTGCTCAAGGCAGGTCCATCCCCAACTAGATCATCCCAGCCAAGACTTTGTCTAACTGGGTCTTAAAAACCTCTAAGGATGGAGATTCCACACTTTCTTTCAGTAACCTGTGCCAGTGTTTTTCTACCCTCTTAGTGAGAAAATTCTTCTTAATATCTAACCTAAATTCCTACTCCTGCAACTTGATACTATTGCTCCTTGTTCTGTTATCTGCTACCACTGAGAACAGTCTAGCTCCATTTTCTTTGGAACCACCCTTCAGGTATTTGAAGGATTTTATTAAATCCCTTCTCAGTCCTGTCTTCTCCAGACTAAATAAACTCAGTTCCCTCAGCCTCTCTTCATAAGTCAAGTGCCTCAGCCCCCTCATCATTTTTGTTGCCCTCTGCTGGACTCTACAATTTGTATGTCCTTTCTGTGGGGGGCCCAAAATTGGACACTGTGCTCCAGATGTGGCCTCACCAGTCCTGAATGGAAAGGAAGAGCCACTTTCCTTGATCTGCTGGAAAAAATCCTACTAATGCAGCCCAGTCTGCTGTTAGCTTTTTTTCATAACAAGGGCACACTGTTGGCTCATATTCAGTGTGTTGCCCACTGTAACCCCCAGGTCCTTTTCTGCAGAGCTGCTACTTAGCCAGCCAGTCCCCAACCTGTACTGGTGGATGGGATTGTTCCATCCTAAGTGCAGAACTTTGCACTTGTCCTCACGTTGAACCTCATGACATATTTTTTGGTCGAGTCCTCCAATTTGTTGAGGTTTCTCTGAATCCTAGCCCTACCCTCCAGAGTATCTACTACTCCAATGTATTTGCTACACCCCCCAGCCTGGTGTCACCTGCAAACTTGCTGAGGGTACACTCTGTAGCCACTGGTGGGATGGGATGGGTACCCAGAACCTCTTGCCCTAAGGTAGACTGCCTACTACTTACCCATCACATCTTGATCATCAGAAGTCTGTAATAGCAAGGGAGGTTCCTCCACAATAGGGTGACTCCACACCCTAAGGTGGGCTCTGCCTCCTGCACACCCCATCCAATCACCAGTTGGATCTAGTTACATCCACAATGACATAATGAGCTGTTGCACGATGAAGTTGCCAAAGGTTGATGCCTGTGTCCAAGTCTCTTCACTGTCCACACACCTGGGGTTCACCAGGATCTGGGGGAATGTCTGTTCACCAGAGCACCCCAAGGGATGACAAGATTGAATGGTCAGAAACTCTGTCACGACTGATTCAGGCTGGACATAAGGAAGAACTTCTTTACTGTCTGAGCCCCCAAGCTTTGGAATAGACTGCCTCTAGAGGTGGTTCAAGCACCCACTTTGAACGCCTTCAAGACACATTTAGATGCTTATCTTGCTGAGATCCTATGATCCCTGCTGACTTCCTGCCCCTGTGGCAGGTGGCTGGACTTGATGATCCTTCGGGGTCCCTTCCAGCCTGAATGTCTATGAAATCTATGGAATCTATTAAATCTATGCGCATTTCCAGACTGTTCCCCCAGCCAGGGTGAAATCAATCAGAGCGGGGAGAGGGGGACAGGATGGGACACCTCTTGTGCTGGTTCTCCACCCCCAAATTAGGCCAAGAATCAACTGGCCCTTGGGGCCAGGCCTCGATGTGCCATACCAGGATCCTTTTACGTGGGCTGTCCCTTATCATTAAATCAAAATGAGCTGTGTCTGGCACCAAACTGTAATGGACCACAGCAGGGTCCTCCCGCATGGGCTCTCCCTTATTATTATATTGAAATAATTGAATACGATAAGCCCCAGAGCACTTTGACTGCAGTGCTGTATGGGGCAAAGGACTCATGGTTCCAGCATCCTAGCTTCCTTTGGTGGTGAAGCCCACCAGTCATTTGGGCCCTCCACCATCCTCATCTTTTGGGGCAAGAATCCCTCTGGGTTCTCTCTGGGCTGGCTTGGTGGCAGCTCGCCAGTGTCCATGACATGCTCTGCCACTCCTGTGGAGGAGTTCTCAGCTACTGCTCCCTCCCAGCTGGCTGCTGCCCCACACCAATGCTCTGGACACCCTCTTATGGTGTCACTCTCAACGCACCCTCCCACATGGAGTGAGATCGTCATATAAAAGAGCGGCATAGACACACATGCCTCCACTCCTTGGGATCAGCTGCCTGTGGGTAAGTTGTTGCACCATGCAGCAACACAATCTATCCCTTCTTTCAGGTCATTGATGAAGATATTGAACAAAGCCATCCACAAGACTGATCTCTGAGAAACTCCACTTGATACCGGCTGCCAACTAGACATTGAGTCATTGACTATTACCATCTGAGCCTAATGAGCCATCCAGTTTTCTATCCACCTTACAGATCATTTATTCAGCATGCATTTCCTTAGCTTGCTTACAAAACTGTTGTGGGAGACCATATCAAAGGCCTTCATAAAGTCAAGATATATCATGTCCATTGCTCTTCCCACATCCACAGAGCCAGTCATCTCATCATAGAAGGCAATCAGGTTGACCAGGCATAACTTGCTCTTGGGGAATTCATGATGACTGTTCCTAATCACTTTCTTCTCTTCCAAGTGTTTAGAAATGGATTACTTTAGGACCTTCTCTATGATTTTTCCAGGGACTGAGGTGAGACTGCCTGGTATGTAGATTTCTGGATCCTCCTTTTTCCATTTTTTAAATATGGGCACTATATTTTCTCTTTTCTAATCATCCAGGACCTCTCTCAATCACCAGGAGTTTAAAAAAATAATGGCTAATGGCTCTGCAATCATGTTAACCAATGCCCTCAGCACCCTCAGGTTCATCCCATCCAGCCCCATGGATTTATACACATTCAGCTTTTCTAAATAGTCTCTAATCTCATCTTTAGTCACTGTTGGCTGCTCACCTCCTCCCCAAACTGTGCTGCCAGCTGCTGTAGTCTGGGAGTTAACCTTGCCTGTAAAAGCAGAGATGAAAAAGGCATTGACTACTTCAGCCTTTTCTGCAACCTGTGTCACTAGGTTGCCTCCTCCATTTAGTAAAGAACCACACTTTCCCTGATCTCCGTCTTGTAGCAGACATACTTGTAGAAACCCTTCTTGTTAGGAACAAATCAGGCCTGGTCGTATACCTTGTATTATAACATAAATGTATTAGTGGAATATCCTATTCTGGCAACAAAGAAAGTATGTTCATGTTGTAGCTCTTGAATGAAAATAGATTTCTGTCTTTTTCTTTGCTTGGTCTAAGACTCATATTCCTTCACACTTTCAAAATAGTAGATTAATTCTTCCAAGCAGTTTTAAATATGTCCTTTCCAATGGTACCACAGATGCAGAAAAATCCATTTGTGAATAAACAAGTAAGCTGATACAACCTATCAAGCATACCATTGTGACACACATTTAAATTTACCAGAAGGAATGCATTTTGGAATACACCTCTCTCTCCTTAAAGTCCAGGAAAGTTTGTTGTTAGTCAATGGGAGGAAGGTCTGAGCTTGTGTTTGGTGGTTCATATTTTTCAGTAGTCGGATGTACTACAGAACAATTCACAAGAAAATTAAATACATTGTTCTTTCCATAATAGCCACATGGACAGACCAGAGTACAAATAAATGAGGGGTAAATATCTACTGTATGTACAGTTCTACATTTCTCGTTGAGCTTGCTCTGGCAGTTTCTGAACTTCCTTTAATCTCAGTGCTCTTACTTAGTAAAGGATGAACTTTAGTTCTTGCTAAAAATAAAATATATATAAAACAATAACTGTTTCAGCTGACAGTATTTGAGATTTCTTGTATTCCTAGAACAAAGAGTACTCTTGCACTAGGGACCACTTAAAGGTCAGTTGTATAGTATTGAATAATGTTAGAACTAAGAAAATAAACAGAATGTTCTTGGCTCAAATGACTCAGACTTTGTAAAGCATTTCATATAAACCAATTAAACCAGTCTTTGGCACATTATGGCTCAGACTAGTTATGACCTTACCCAGAGAATGAATGAGCTAATTGCCTCACCTGTATTCTCCCACATAATAAAACTATAGGCCATATCTACATTATTCTTCTAAACCATTTGATCTATTCTGGAAAATTCTACTTTCCTTTTATGCTGTATCCCAGTAGTTTAGGTAAGGGGTGCAAATCTACACGTGCTGTTACTGCACATGAATAAACTTTGGAGCTTATTGCTTCACAGCTTATTGCTCCCAGGCATGCTGTTTGAATGTGTGCCTGGGAGCAATTAACGCCAAAGCAATAAGCTCCAGAGTTTGTTCCTGTGCAGCACATGGACCCAGATCAGAGTAGCCCCAGCTGGCAGGAAGTTCCAGGGGTCAGATTCCAGGTCTGGGGCTGCTCCCTGTAGAGGGGCTGGCTGAGGCACAAGGGAAAATCAACATAGGACTAGCTGGTGGGCAGCCCCCATACTGAAGTACCTTTGTGCCCTAGCCAGCCTCTCCAGCATCTACACATGTGCTGCTGCAGAGTTTTTTACTCTACAACAGGACCATACTTTTATTAACAAGTACCATCCTCCTGCAAACTAAATTCGTTTACTCCAGTATAACAGGGGTGCATGTGTAGATGCTGAGACATTTACTGCACAGCTAATTAGTCAACTGCACAGTAAGCAACTCATGTAGACATGCCCAGGGTTCTACTAATTAGACTGAAATCTAACCTAATGTGTGCCTTGGTTTAACAAACTTGGGCCCTGATTCTCCAGGATGAATACATACATTTAACTTTACACACTGCAAACAGCTCCAAGGTCATCAATGGACTCCTCAGCATTCATAAAGTTAAGCACATCTATTAATCTTTGCAGACTGGATACTTAAATTGTGAGAATGAAACAGCATAGGACAATGTATTATAGAGCCAAGCCTTACAAAGAAGAATACAAATACTGGGCAAAGAAAAATATATGAAATTGCAGAAATATCCTCTGAATTTCTTGCTGTTCTATTCTAGTGCTTTTGAAATTCTGTGAAAACAGTGTTTTGATAACTTAAGATGTAACTTCATTTATTGTATTATTGTTCTTCTGTGAACTTTTTGCTCTAAAAAAGCTTAAAAATTTAATTAAAATGGGAAGTACAAGGATGTTTACATTTCAAGTATTTCAAATTTCATTGTGAATGTTTTACCTTTCTCTGAAAAAGTAAAATGTCTGGCTAATCTGTCAAGAGTAGCCTTCAATGGGGTCTTATTTTCTGTTGTAAACAGCTTATCTAATACATGAGGCCAGATCTTTAATTCTGCATAAATATTCATGTGATCCACTTTGTGCAATGTGAGTAGGCCCATGTGAAAACACACAGTTAATAGCTAAGTGTAAGTTTTATTTTTTTCAGGAATGGCATGTAAACCCAGACCTTGGAAATCCATATGCACCTTAATTTGACTATATAGCAACATTTCAAGTAGGTGCATAGAGATAAACATATACCTAATGCTATACTGAGGTCTAGATAATCACAGAAAAAATTGGCACATCTCTGAGTTTTAAAAATAAATTTTCTCTGAGAACTGTATGAGGAAATGTTCATTTACTATTGAGAGATAAAAATAATACATGGTCTATTTAAACCAAGGGTGGGCAAAATACAGCCCGCAGGCCAGATCCAATCTACCAAGCCATTCTATCTGACATGTGGGGGCCCCTAAAAAAATTAGAAAATTAATATTTATCTGCCTCTGGTTGCCTGTCAGAGATGACACGAGCCAGGGGCAGTAGGACTCAGGGGAAGCCACGGCAGGACCCTGCAACAGCAAGGCCTGCCTATCCTTGCCCCTCCCACCACCCCTCAGCTGGAAGCCTCTACTTAACAGTCCCGTAGTCTAGCCATGCAGCTGAGAGCCACATGGTGCAGGAGCGGCAGGCTGGTGGGCAGGAAAGTGGGGAAAGTAGTGGTGAGGGTTCCTGCTGCTTGCTCTGGGCCCTACTGGTGCTGGTTCTGGGGCACCAATGAAGGCCCCATGCTCCCATCCAGTTGTCACTGGCTGCTGCACACCGGCTCACTCCCAGTCCTCCCTGCCCCAGCCCCATGGTACAGGCGGGGACCAGCCCATACAGCCTCAACATCATGCATTCCATGCTCGCCCATCTGGGCTGAGCAGTGGTGGCATGGGATGAACTGCTGCTCAGCATGAGGGGCAAGTGGCTCCTCCCTCTCCTGCTGCCGGCCATTCCTGGTGCAGCTGCTTGGAGCCCACGCGTGGCTGTCCTGTGTATCCACCACATCACTGCTGGCTCTGAGTTGCCCTGAAGGGCAGTGGTGGCAGCAGAGCAGAAGCAGGGGCAGCCCTGCATGGGCTTCAAGCAGAGGGAGGGGCCACTTTTCCCCCACACTGAGCATCAGTTTATCCTGCACCCCCGCTGCTCAGCCTGGGCCCCAGCACTGGCCCTGGGCTCACCTGTTGGGGCTAAGCAGTGTCATCAGAAGTGATGCAGAAACTGATGCTTAGCATGGGGCAAAGAAGCCCCTCCCCCTCATCGCCACTGGGCAGTTTTTGCTGCCACTGCCTGGAGCCTACGCCATGCCGCACCACGCCAGGCTGTGGTGCAGCTCCTTCATTGTCACCTGTGAGCTGCCCTGCAGTTGCTCCACACTGTCACTGCTGCCACACTGGGCAGCCCAGAGATGGTGGTGAAGGAGCCTCACCACAACTGGACATGGTGCAGGCTCCAGGTGGCCACAGCAAAAACTGCCGGGTGGTGGCGAGGGGAGGGGTGCTTTCCCCCACACCAAACAGCAATTTCTGTCCAGCTGCTGCATCCACTGCTGCTCAGCCCCAATGGGCAAGCCAGGAGCCAGCATGGAGTGTGCAGGGTCACAGCTGCATGCGTTAGTTCTGCTGCTACCGCTGCATGTCCAGGGAACACGTCATGGCCAGGTAGTGCAGAGCGGGTATGGGATGCACTGGGGCTGCATGCAGTTGGTGGTGGTGGGGAGGCACCACAGGGTGCTCAGGCTCTTGGGCTGTTGCGGGGTGGGGGCAGGTGCTGACTAGCTCAGGGGGGCACATGCAGGGTGTCCCATGCACATCCCACATACCCTCAAACTCTTCCCACAACCCTCACAGCCACACCCTCCCCTACACACAATTGCACACCCCACAAATACCATACCCAAACACACACATCCACACATCCCCACAAACCTCCCATACCCACCCAACCTTACCCCCTACACCCCTGCACACACCACACACTTTACAATAGTAAGACTGCATTTTGAGCTATTATGCAATCACTTCTACATATACAGCACAAATACACACAAATTAGATCAAAATTATATTTTTTAATTAAATTATTAAAATATTTTTATGAGTGTTTGATTTTTAGTGCATAACTCCCCCTTCCCCCCCACCCCCCCCCCCATTCTAAGATGGCAAACTCTCTTCCCCAAAAGACTACTTCCAGGAGCAAGGGCAAGGACTTCCGGTGGAAAAGGTCAGAGGTTAGGGGTGAGACTTCTGGTCCCAAGATAGTGACTGGGGGCAGGGGACCTGTCAAGGGCCATGGCTATCCATGCAGCCCTCGACAGCTTGCCAAAACTCAGTAAGCATCCCTCTGCCTGAAATAATTCCCCCTCCTTGATTTAAACCATCAGGAGTTAATGTTTTTTACTTATTTTGAGTTGGTTATTTCCAGGTTAATTCATAGCAGACAAAACATATCACATAG
Source organism: Alligator mississippiensis (assembly GCF_030867095.1). Classification (NCBI taxonomy): domain Eukaryota; kingdom Metazoa; phylum Chordata; order Crocodylia; family Alligatoridae; genus Alligator; species Alligator mississippiensis. The sequence continues at coordinate 121,887,945 of NC_081824.1, read as the reverse complement.
ATCACGTTTGCAATGGGTAAGAAATGGCACCTTTGTTAGCATTCTCAAAAGGAAAACAGGAGTGGTGACCAAGAATAATTAAAGGCAGAGCAATCTCATGCAAGTGCAATCTCTAGTTCTTCAACTATTGAGGGCAACACTACCTGTGCCCTCTCCTAAATAATGGGATTCTGAGGTACCTGGTAGCCGGTGGCCCTGCTCCACTCTCTGGGTAGCTGCTGCAGGGTCCCCAAGCAGAGAGCCTCCCCTTACAATCAAAACAAACTTGCAGACTGTTATAAAACTATTTACAGCATTTAATTATTTACAAGATATCTTATAACTAACACAATAAAACAAATTATGTTACACAACATAACTTGGCGATGGTGGCTTAAGGGTTAATGCTTCTTGATACACCTTAAACCAGAGGAAGGCATAGGAACTAATAAATAAGGAACTAATAAACAAATAAATTGATGCACCAACTAATTAACCATCAAGAACATATTTAAACACTTAGTCTATAACTTGTATACTCCGGGATAACTATGAGGACCCTGCGTACACTGCCCTTTGGCTTGGTGTCTCAGGGAGCAGGACTGCATCTCTGTCCCTGGCACAGGAGCTGTGGGCAGATCCCTGCTGCTGTTGTCCCTCACATGAGCTTCAGGGGTCTTAGTGCAGCAAGCGGTGGCTCCTCCCCTGTTATCCCTGCAAGAGACCTTATTCCTGGCCTGACCCTCATCTCCTGGCACAGCAGGGAGTGGTGTCTGGGCGGCAGGTTGTAGCAGTTCCCCTGCCCAGCACAGCCTCACAGCACCTGGCAAATGCAGCCCCTCCCTGGGCACTGCCTGCCCCTGGGGCTTCTGGTGGGCTGAAGCAGTCCCTGCCCCACTAGCCCAATGCTCCCTCCAGCACCCTGAGCTTGTCTCCCTCCAGGGGCCTTCTCACTCATAGAGAAAACCAGGGCAGTCTTCCTCTGGTCCTGCATCTCCCTCTCCTCCTGTGCCCACCCACGCCACACAGGGGCCTGTAGCAGGGTCTTCCCAGGCTCAGGGTTTCCTGACAGGCAGGTGCTCTGTTGTGCCTGCCCTGCTCACTCCAAAGGGAGAGGAGGAGCAGAAAGAATACTCCGTTTCTCTCTCCAGTGCAGCCTCTAGCTGCCACCTCTGCAGGGCTCTGATAACAGCTCTCTGAGGGACAGCCGTGGTGAGGTCCTTTTCCTGGCCTCCAGCCTGTCTCTCACCCCCTCTCTCTTCTTTTTGTTCCCCCCGCCTGCCTCTGGGAAAAACTGCTCCCTCTTTTAAATGAGCCCTCTCAGCCACTCCCTGGCTAGGTCTCTTCCTGGGCTTTTGCTAACATTCCTTTTATTCAGATCCCTGCTGGGGTTACATCACTCCTCCCACTTCAAAGAGGGCTGCCTCGGGAGCAGCTTCACTTGCCCTGAGGGCAAACTATCCCTACTGGGACAAACCCTCTCTCTCCTCACGCTCTGTCCCTCTTCAAGGCAGCCCTTCCTATCCCTTCAGGTGAGTACAATTTTAGTGCTGCTACACACACATACCCCCACACTTTAACACGTGTGTGCGTGTGTGTATGTGTTAAAAATATGGGGGATATTATGGGTAATTCAGAGTTCCACATTACCACGGTATAATTCATAAACAACCAAACAGAGCAAGAGGCTGGATTGAATGACTTATGAGAAACAATGAAGGCTAGTTCTTGCAAGGCTTATGTCTGAGTACATGTGTGCAAGGGAGTCTGCATGTGAGAAGTCCTACTGAACTCAGTTCAAGTTAAGCTGTCTGTATGTGCTTGCCAGACTGAGCCCAAAAATGAACACTGGCTTGGTTAAAACCATATAGGTGAGGCAGTCTATCAATATTTGAAGTATGTAACACCAACCAGGGAGAGGTGGCATACAGTCTGATACAGAACAATAAAACTGAAGGCAAATTGAATGACACTGAATAAGAGAAAGGCTAGGCTAGATGCCAACAAATTCTTCCTCATAGTGATGAGATATTGCATTGTGCAGTCTTTCTTGGGAAGTGGTTGAAGCTCAATCACTTTTAAAATTAGACCAGACAACCCCCCCCCCCAACAACAAAAAAACCCAACCCCCCAGAAAACTATCATGAACAATCCTGCACTGGCAGGAGGATGGATTGGATGACAACTGACATAAATAACTGCTATTGCAGAAGCAACTTTCACTACCACTCTTCCAATTGAGAAGAGCCACCCATATGGAGAAGTATTCTCACAGAAAAAAAATTCCTAGTGCAATAGCCTGTCAGCAGGTGATTCCTTCTCCAGATATTCTTCACTGCATGTTCAGCAGCAACTGGCATCTTTATTAAAAGCTCCGGTGTGCAGATGTTCATCTTCACTCATTTCATTAAGCCCTTCTTCCCTGCACTGAGATGAGCTCCTATTTGCTGATTCTACCCTTGTTACACTCTGGGAAAGACAATGAGCAAAACCAGGGTGTTGCAGTTAAATACATGCCAGAACAGCTTCTATTTATGCAGAAATACATTGATATATATTCAGAAATATATTGATATTTTTGCATTGACAAATGGGTAGCCAAGAACTAAAGGGTTAATTATCTGAGTTGACTTTATATGTGTTAATTTGAATGTGAGATACTTCCTGAATTTCTGTTGGCAACAAGTGTCTGGAAACAGACAAAAGATGATGGGTTGCTGTAACTAATACTGTGCACCTGCATTTAATTAGTGTCTGATCCTAAAATGTGTTCTCCACACAACTCCCATTGATTTCAATTGCAGATATGCATGTGGAGGACTGATTATCACTGTATCAGTGATAACCTTATTCAAGGTATTATGGGTCTTGATACTTATAAAGTTCTTGAGTTCCTTGTGTGAAAAACAACTAATATAAAGTAGTAAGGATCCCCAGGAATATCTTCTAAGAATTGCAGTAATTTAAATTCATTCAGACTAGTCATGTAACTGCACTTGTAGTTTTAAAAACTCCTGATAAAATGTCAAAGATCCCCGCAATGAATTCTACTTTCAAACCACCAATTAAAATATATGTGCTGCTTAAATCCACTACTGCTTAATAGTTAAGAACAATTGTGCTCCTTTTAGAGCCATTCTTTATGGTCTAACACAAATCCACAACACAAAAATGACACTTTTAATGACTCTTATGACATTTAATACTTCAATACACTAATATTTATTGCTTAGGTTTTCTGATAACCAAGACACGTAGATTGTTTGCAGAAGGAAATCAGAAAATAACATATCTTGAATTCAGCTCATTTGTTACAACATAGAAATAATTTCTGACCAGAGTGTTAAAAGATTGTAGAAAGCTAGTTTTGAAGAACCTATATGATACTGCTTATAAATGTTAACATGGAGATAGAAGAATGAGTTTTTAAATGTGTATTATTTTAAATTTATCTTAATGGGGCTTATTTCTGATTAGCTATATACTACAAAGATATAATTTCACTATTTAGGAAGCCAAAGATAAAAATAAGCAGCAAGAATGGAAGGGTCAGGATTGAGATTACAAGATTATTATTTGAGATAATACAGAAACACAGAAATGTCAATAAACCTGGAGATTATTTGTAGAGTGTGTGCAATCAGGTTTGGTGGGTAACCTCAGTAACTATTTCTAAGGGCAGGCTACAGTACACAAGAGCTTAATGCATTTATAAATATTTTAAAAGTTCTTACCCAAAGATTCCTTGTTTCAAAGGAAGGAAAACAGAATATCACTAAAACAGAATATATTGGTTGAAGCACATAAAAGTAATCTAGGATTCCTAAGGGGAAAAAAACAGTTAAATATAGCCATGATGGTTAACCCATAATTCAGACCAGCTATTATAATGGGTGATGTTACCAACTACTGCATGAAATCAAATGATCAAACAAGAGGACAACTATAGCACAGTCAGTATCTTTTGGAATCAGTTGATTAATATTCTAAATTCCACAAATGTAGCTGTCTCAACTCCCATGGTTTTTCTTATGGACCATGGAATTTCCCCTGCTAGGGCTGTTTGTGGTAAGGATTATGCATGCCATACTGGTAGTAGACCAAATGGGATAGTTTGGGGCCTCCCCACTTCTAGACCCCTACTCCTGTCTCCAGGCAGTTTGCTGCCCTTCCTGGAGGACTGAGGATTTAAAACTCAGCAATCTAGGCAGGGGACTCTTTCTATGTGACTCTTTCCCCGCCACACTGCTCCCATACCCAGAAGAGCCTTGAAAACCTGACAGCAATGGTGGCCACACACAAACTGTTTTCTATTGGGTTGATGTGTTTTGGGGACCTCACAGAGCAGGGAATTTCAAAGTCAATTAAGATTAATATATTTTAAAGCCAAGCCAGAGAAAGGACATTTATGACCAGTACTCTGTCTGACCTGCTTAACACAAGTCACTGGCCTTACCTGAATTAATTCTGCTTTCAAGTCCCATAGCTGTGCTGAAGCTAGAGTGCACTTTTAGACAAACAGTGGATTTTAATTTTAAAATGTCCAGATGCAGAATCTACTGCAATACTTAGCAAGTTGTTCCTATGGTTAATTGCCCTTACTGTTAAAAATGTGTGCTTTATATCTAGTCTCAATCTAGCTTCCCCATCTAGCCGCTGGATCTTGTAATGCCTTTGCTATACTTCACAGCACTCGTGTCAAATTTCTTTTTTCTATAAGAGTAGGGTGACCATATTTCCTGACCATATATCGCCCTCTTTCTCCACCCTACTCTAGCTCTCCAGCTGTCTGCTCAACTGTCTCCAAGCTCCAATCTCAGCTGAGCATGCCAGAGTGTAGGGACAGGGATGTGTGAAAGTCCCACTGTTGCTTGGATGGTCCCATTTTAAAACCTTTGTCCTGGATAGGACAAAAGCTTTCATATGACCAAGATGGCAATATAACATGGTGCAGGTGTTTAAAGGCATCTTTTCCATTCTTTTGATTCTTCTCTGAACCTTTCCAATATTTAACATGTGAACACTGGAACTGGACCCAAGATTTCATTAAGAGTCACTGGTGCTAAAAACACTTTGTGATGTATTCTTGGCTACCCAATATCACCCCATTTGTATAGCCAAGGATTTCATTACTGTTTTCACTATAACTTGGCACCTAGAGTACATGTTCACCACATATCTAAAATGGCCACACATCTTTTTCAGTCACTCACTTCCAGAATGGAATTTTTCATCCTGTAAATGTGGGCTACGTTCTTTGTTCCTAGGTATATAACATTAAGTTGACTGTACCAAAATATATAATGTTTGCTTATGACTCAAATTACTATTCATGACCATACTTACCATACCCCAATCTTTGTATCATCTGCAAAAAATATCAGTAACAATTCCCCCCCCCACCCCAGTTCACTGATAAAAAAGGTAAGTATGATAGAGCAAAGGACCAATCCCTGTGGAATACCACAAGAAACAGCTGTTCAGTTTTGTGTCTCTTTGGGCATGCATTTACTCCAGCCTGGATTTACTATGCAGTAAGATACTGCAGAATAAGGGTTTTCTCGCTAGGTGGCTACATGTGCAGGTATTAGGAAGAAGATTTGCACCAAGTTCCCTGCAGCCCTGCAATGGGCCCCTGCCACCACTGGAGGGAGCTCCAGGCTCCCCCGGGTGCTAGCCCAGGGTATGGCAGGAAGCACCAGGCCAGGAGAAGGCTGTCTCGTGATGCCAGGGGGCTGTCTACTGCTGGGGCTGGTACAATGTCCCCCTGCCCTGGCAGCAGGGAGCTCATGGTCTTGGCTCCCTGATTAGGGGCACAGGGCTTGGAAATAGCTACAGGGAAGAAGCAACTCCCAACCCCCTGCCCCAATCTGGTGGTGGGGCAGCTAGCAGCTAGCTTGCTTCCAGCTGCCTCACCAGCAGGGATTGGGGCAGGGGGATGAGATCTACCTTACCCCTGTAGCTCTTTCCAAGCCCTGTGTCTTGATCACCTGATTGGGACACAGGGCTGGGATCTGCCTCTGACTGGGACAGTAACCAGCCAGCCGTGGGATGCATGGGGAAGTCTTCATGTGCAGCGCGGAGCTGGCTGGAGACTTCCCAAAACAGGACAGTCCCTAGTCACCTCCAGGCTGCACATGCTTTCCCACAAAGCCTGAAGCTGGCTGGGAACACTCCCAGTCAGGGGCAAGTCCCAGCCAGCTCCAGGCTGAGTGGGGAATTGTCCTCATACAGGGAGCTCCCAGCCCCTGCTCCATGAGTGCAACCCCTACCCTGTGATCCTGATTGGGGGACTGGGGCTGGAAGCTTCCTGATGCCAGGGCAGTGGGACATTGTCTCCACCTGGGCACTCAGGCCAGGCACTTGGGAGCTTACTGGGGAAAAAAAAAAGCTGAAAATCTGACATAACAATATGATTCCAGGAGCTGGGTCTTCATGAGAATTATCAAATATAATGAAACCTATAATAATTTTGGGATAGTCAAGTGAATAAAAAATGACCACAATATTTACCATAGCCAATGGCAATAGCATGGATATTCATTCCAAATGCAAATAAAACATGGTAATAAACTATTGGGCCCTTTTTTTTTTCTACTGAAAATGGTATAGAAACTTCCAAAAATCATTGAAAGCCTCTCAAAATGATGACTTAAGTAGCTGGAGGCTATTCAAGTTTACATATATAAAGTTTACACATACATACATGCAGAGTCAAGAATGTTTTTGTTATATAATCTCCATTTAGTTCTAAGTAGGTGCATCAACGTGTGCAATTAATGCGCAGCAAAAAAGCTTGGTCCATATTGTGCCATAGTTTATTGCTCCTGGGCACTAGGTCTGAACACGTGCCCAGGACTACAACACATTGAACTGGGTCAGAGCAACTCTGGATGGTAGAGTGTCTTGGGGTCAGTTTGCCAGCTCAGGGCTGTTCCAGCTTGGCTGAACATGATTCGGAGCAGCTGACTGGATCACTAGGGTGCTCCAGTGCAGAGCTAGTCAGCAGGTAGCCCCAACACTGAAGCACCCTCATGCCCCAGCCAGCTCTGTCAGTGTCTACATACGTATTGCTTCGGAGTAAAAAACTCTACCCCAGGGTAGTACTTTTATTTACGATACTAACCTAGGGTGAAGTTAATTAGTTTGCTCCATCCAGCTTGTAGACATGAGACATTTACTGCTGAGCCAATTAGCCTGCTCCTCAGTAAACATCTCTTTTGGACGTGCTCAGTGAGTAACTGAAATATTATTTAAATGACTATTAACTAGATGGACATTAACTATTAAGTCATCATATATAGCTGAAATTTTCCTTGCAAAACAGGTCAAGGAGAATTGCGTAATTTAGATAATCATTAGGGCAGTGGTATCAAAATTTCTGACTGTGAATTATACATTGTACAATTTCTCACATCCTTATCTTCAAACTTTTAATTGAAAAACAGTGGAGTCTAGTGAAATACAGAAACCACTTACCATGGTCTCACCACGCAATAGGGATCAAAGTTTTGGAACCACTTTATAAAGGTACTATGACCAAAATGTAACTTTAAGAAAAGGCGTGTTACTTTAAGAAAAGGCTCCCTAGTAAAATATAACTTCTAGCTGAGTCATAAGGTCAGTAAATAACCTCCTATCATGGAACAGAGTAGACATCCTTACTCATAATAACAAGTAAACATTTTTCATATAGTCAGAAAAGGAGCTATGTGAACTCTGCTGCATTTCATAAAAAGCTATATAAATACTTTATTCAAATCTCTGCTATATCAGCAGCATGTATCGTGTCCATTCTGAAGAAACAAAGGAGTGTTAAAGGGGGGTTGGAGGGGCAGGATAAGATATAAACTCCCTCTGAACTTTCATATTAACACAATGTTGGATGGGATTGAGTGGTGTAAAGTTTTTGCCTGGCAGTTTTTTAGGAAAACCTGTATAATACACAAATTGTAATGATAAGATCATCCCAAATTCACGGCAATATAAACTTAAGAGCACCTTCCCTATCACATAATCCCTATGTGCATCTCTATTGTACATTTTTAACCAAAGGAAATGAAAACAAATTAATAGTTTTACTTACCAACCACTGTGAAAACCTTCCTGCCTTGCCTGTTGCAGTTTGATATCTATCTGACATGTCAAAACCTTGGCAATCTTCCTAAGGTCTACAGCCTCACAGCTTGCTTTGACTGCCAGGGTACACAGTTCAGTTTTCAATAACTGGGAACTGAAACATTCAGTTGTATACATTCACATAATCAATCCCCTAAAGGAGATTGACATTATTGGCCTAGATCCAAATTAGTATTTTGTTGTGGCCTAAAAGAGGGGAAAGAAAAATAAATGGAGCACAGCTAGCTAAGGACATCCTTGAAATAGCTGTATATCTTCTTTGCTGGGCAAAATTCCTATTTTCCACACTGGCCTAATACTTAAAAATGTCCCATTGTCTTTGTGAATCTCCAGAGGATGCTTTAAATAAACCAAAGCCTATCATTTCATATCTGAATATATTCCAGGTGATTCACAAACCAACTCTAGCATGGCAGCCGGAAACAATGAGAATGAATAAGCTAATTTGGGGGAAAGGAAGGGAGCATCATTATAACCAGTGAAGCAAAATCAGTATTAAATAAGCAAGGATAAATGCGAAGTGATTGTTTTATGAGGTCATGAATCTAACTCCTGTTGTTGATCGATATAAAAAAATCTCTAGTGTTGCTGAGAAGTCACCAGTTTTGAAGCTTCAGGTCTTTTTAAGAGGCTTTTTATTTTTAATTTCAACCACAAAGACAGCGGCCCAGATGCTAAAAGTCAGAGGCCTGCTCTTTGTACTTAACATGTGTGTGTTTAGTCTAAGGGACTAGGGACAATATCAATACTTCATGAAAGCAAAAAAAAGAAGAATGCCATGGACAGATAAGGTTGCTTCACGACCCACTCCACCCATCCAAAAACCATGAAAATTTAAAATGGGGAGCTAAGGGAATTTTTTTTCCGTCTCGAAAACCATATATGCAATAGGAAAGCATCAATGTAATACTCCATAATACATTCATGTTTATTTCCAAAAGTTACCAAATAGTAATATGTCCCACAATTTTGTGAAACTTGCACTCTATTATAAAACCTGAATAATTACTTAGACATGTATGTGAATAATAAGTTTATTAGGTATTATTGGTGACATGAAAGTGGCAAGAAATGTTTGTAAACTTTTCCCTCACATGTGTGGTCATATTTCCAAGGGTGGTTGTGGGGCATCCCCTGATGTAACTTAATTGTCCAATTAAATGGAGATTCTGATTCTATTCTATTCCCAGGAACCAGCTCCTTTTTAAACACATACCCTTTAATGGGATTTGGCTCTGGCTCTCACACCACAAATAGCTTTACTCCTAGAAAGTGTCCTTCCTGACAATAAAATTTAGGAGACTGAAACTTTTTCAATGTTTAGGCAAAAATGGCTGACCTGAGAAACACCTGCGCAGGGCAGGGGTGCTGACATTTATCCTACTATTTCAAAAGTTAACAGATATCTGGGGGTGAGGAAGGAAGGATGACTAGCCAGTTAACAAACCTCTTCAATAATATCTGCACATTGTCAGATTTCCAGAAAGTGCCTGAAATGGAAGTGAAAATAATTTTCCATCATCTCAAATCAAGAAGCATCTTCTAGGATGAATTTACACCTCAGGAAAATTTCCAGAACACATTTTCCTGTACACGTAGCAAACTGCAAATATTGTGCTGCTGATTACGGTCACTGAGAGACAAGAGGCAATATTTTAAAGAAACCAAGAACACCTGGGATTTTTGTGTGTTCATATGCTGAGAGGTGGACGTAGCTAGGCTCTTTGTGAGCTTTAAGTGGAAAAAAAAGTCCTGATTTGCATGTGAAGAAATAGCTACCATCCAAAATACTGCTTTTACTATGTTGAGTGTAGTGCCATTTACTTTGACATTTGAAGCTGCCACAGGCCCTGGAGAAATGGAGGAAGGCCAGACAAACTATACAGATTTGCTTCCCTCAGTGGAGCCAGTAGCAGGATTTTCCTGCTGAACTTTGGATCCTAAACAATTAAAAGAGCAAGTACTCTGGCCTTTCTGAAGAACTGATAACTCCTCCCCTCCTGAGGTGAGAAGTCATCTCATTTTATGCAGCTTGCAACCACACTTGACCTTTTCTTCCCACAGATTTTTCCAAATGATGTGAGTATTTTCCCATAACCTTTAACGCTTATCCATTCAATTATAATGATATGATGTATAGTTATTTATCATCAAAGGCATTTTCTAGACAAAAATAAAGGAAGATCCATTTGCCTGAAAGCTTTACAATATCTGTCCAAGATGGGGTAACTACAGCAAACTAAAAGAGAAATTTTCAGATCCATGATCTCTGTTCACCTTGTCTTTAGATACTAATCATTATTTTTGCTAGTCCTCATATGACAAGCATTAAGGTTGACAGGCCAACATTCATAAACAATCATTGTATATCCTATAATAAAAGACTTTGCAAGGTGCATAATACACAAGTTCATGTAATCTGATTCAACAGTGAAAAAATTATTTAGATCCAGTTATTAAACAACAATAAAATAAAGTTTTTAAAGTCTCGCATTTTTTGAAGAAAACTAAATATGTTCCTCTTCAAAAAAATTACATATTCTATATATGTGACATATATACTTCCAAAAATAGAACACACTGATTCATCCATTCATGCATATTTCTGAACCTCACATAAATCATTTTTATAAGATTTCAAAGTACTGCATTTGGAACAAGTTCAGTGTTTTCAAGTACTCAGGTTTCCTCAGAGATAGCCAACAGGTGCCAGATCTTTAAAGCTCTTCTCCTGGGGCCAGAAAGGGAATCATTTCCTATAGAAACAGGAAGAGACCTGAGCACATGTGCATGTCTTATCTCAAGAATAGTTTTTGTATATGAAGGAATATAATATAAAACCTTACATGTTTATGTCCTATAAATAAATGCATTCTCCAATTGCATTTAAAGGAGTCACAATAAGATTATTTTAATAGGAATATATCTAGGTCAGGCATTCAGACACCAGTGATGAGTATGGTATCAGTAAATTATGATTGAGCATATAGATACATTCAATTAGAAGTGTCTACATTTTTAACAAATCAGTGGCCAGGATTTAAATAGTGATTAATAACATTAAGGGTTCCAATTAAAGATACATTAAAAGGTCCTTATTTTCAGAAAGTGCTGGAACTGACCCTCTGAAATCTAGGCTCCTATAATGTGTCTCAAATTCTGCACCTAAAATCACTTGTCACTTTTGAAAACTTTGTCTATTTCCATCCTCCTCACCTGTTCACAAATAGCCCTTGTCTTTAATCAGTACTAAAATATAAATAGTCATTAAAACATGTTACACAAAGAAACCCTAATTTAAATTAAATGGATTATTTAATTTAAAATGAAGAAAAGCAACAGTTACCATCTGCCATCTCATAAAAATTTAGAAATACTATACCTTTTCTGACACATTTAACAAGAAACTGTTGATCCTCTGGATCACTGTGTATGTGGAAGATGTCTAGTCAGGTGCCTGATAAATCTTCTTATACCTCCTGCAACCATGACACCAAGAGCTTCAATGTACATGCCTAGGCAAGAGTATGGAGGAATGGAGGTTGCCCAAGTCCTACCATCCCTGCTTTGGACTACTGAGACACAGTGCACAGGCCAGAACAAGCCCAGACATTCAATGCCTTGATGGTTGTAACTTCTTCCAGAGAACAACAGATAAGAACTGCTGCTGGCTGCCTAACACTTCACTGAGGATATGTTTCTGTCAGGGTGATGTTCCTTAATCTTTCTCCAACCAAGGAGTGCCCACAAGGCAGTGGGGGCTAGGGTTTCCATTGCCCTATACTTACCCTATACTACAGAACCCTGTGATTCTGAACCCATACCCTATACTTACCTTAATCTGGAGGTTGCAACACTGTGATATTTTATAGGACAGGGAGTTTGCTGGCAACCCTGGTGTTTCCAATTTATGAAATGGAATTCTCTCTCCCTGAGTGAGGGAACCAAGATATTGCAGAGATTACCAACTGACCTCAAAGACAAGATAACCCAATTACAGAGCTACATCTTAAACCTCTGAAAGAAGAATGAATATGATTTCAGCCAAATTGGGAATATGGAAAAAACACCAATGTGCTTTGATATGCCAAAAAACAGAACCATGAAGAACAAAGAGTGGATGAAGATGCTGAAACTTCCCATATCAAGGATCCATATGATGATCAAATTAATGATTTGGATGATTAGATGGAGCCATTTGGGGCTGACACTTCTGATGATGAAAATAACCTAGGGATTTTAAATTGTGCTCAGGAAATTTTTCATCGTATGTAACATGTGGGTTCTGGTATTTAGCATGAACATCATCAGAAACAATGATGGTGACATTCTGAATTCTTCCCTCTACAAGCAAATACTTATCATACATGTTTTTTTTTTACAAATGGGTCATGATAAAATGTGGGTCAACTTATACACTGGATCTGTGAAAATCCTAACTTTCTTGATCAGAAATATGGGGTCGACCTATACACCATGTAGGCTTATACACCGTGAAATATGGTATCACTATCTACCTATGACACAATACTTAGGCCGAGGTGTAACCAGCACTGAGTTAGGATGCCACTATCTACTTATGTGTCTTGAACACAATGTTTCTGTAAATGTAGCCAGAATTACACTGCACTGGAATTTTAAATTCCAAAAATTCCATAATTTTGGGGACAGCGTCATATTGCTGATTCATGCTGAGGCTGTGATTCACCATGAGTCCCAAATTCTGTCAGCAGTGCTATTACCAAACAAGTTTTCCTCCATTTGCATTTGCACTTCTGTTTTTTCTTCCTGATATGTGGCATTTTGCATTTTTGTTGAATTCCATTTTGTCATCTATTGCCCGCTTCTCCCATTAATCAAGATCCTCTTTGTGCTTTTAACCCTTCCCAGTTTATGTTGCCTGAAAATGTGGTCAGTATTCTTCCAATCTCTTAATCCAAGTGATTTTAAAAAGTGTCATTTAACACCACAAGACCCACTTCAGAGTTCCTCTTGCTCCATTAATAGTTAATATTTTATTACAGGTGTTCAACGAAATATTCATCCATCTAACAATAATTCTATATTCTATTTAGTTCACTTCTTCTCCAGCTTACTTAAGAAAACAACTTCTGTCAGAACCTTACTAAAGTCCAGGAATATTTTGTCCACTGCATTTCCTTTATCTACCAAATGAATTAGCCTGTCAAAAAAGGAAATCAAATTGGTTAGACATGATTTATTCTTAACAAATTCATGATGGCTCTTAGTAATCAGACCCACATCTTCCAGATGGTTACTAATTAACTCAGTATAATTTGTTGAAGTAACTTCCCAGGTTCTGAAGTGAAACTGACTGATCTATAATTCCCTGGGTCCTCCTACTTTCTCTTTTTATTTTAGCCCTTTTCCAGTCATCTCAGACCCCACTTGTTGACCACAAGTTTTGAAACATTTTCCCCAATAACTCTAAGGATTAAATTAATTCAAATTTGTCAAAAGTCCACCAACATGCTCTTTACTTCTCATCTGCATGATTTCCTTATCTTTGTTTTATAAAAAAAATTGCTAGCAGTTTCATTACAGTGTTTGTATTTTGTGAAAAATGTCCATTAATATCTCAATTCTCCATTAAAGAGGGCCCACAGTTCCCTGATCACTCTTTTCCATCTTATATTTTGTAGAACTCCTCTCTTGTTGTCTTTAATAACTCTTGCCAATTATGTGTTTCTTGCCTTTGCTTTTGCCCCTGAATATCTGTGCTGTTCCTTTGATATACTTCCTTAGTGACACCCATTCGTTTCCATTGCCTTTATATGCTTTTCTTGATTTTAAGATCATGTGTAGCTACATCGGTCCCTTGCAGTTTGCTTTATCTTTCTTCTGCATTGAACTAGTTGTTTTTAAGCCTCCAAAATTATGTTATATTCTTCAGGAACTACTAACCATCTTGGAGTCCTTTTCCTTTTAGTGTGTTTAGGCTGACCATGAAGCCTGAGCTGTTTTTTAAGTATATTGAAATTTATCTTTTGGAAGTCCACTGTCCTTGTTTTTCTGCCTGTCAGAATTAGATCCAAAATCGAAAACCCTTGAGGGTGTTTCTGTTGTATTTCCATGATAGATACTAAAGAAAATCATCACCTTCCCTACCCAAAACAACTCTACATATGCAAATCCAGAAGCAAGACAGTGAATTGGCTATCAGGGCATCATCCTTCAAACACTGCTACTTTCCATATCTCTTCCTCTTCCATATACATGGGAATGTCCACACATTCATTAGGGTACTGTAGTTACTGCATATTAAATGTAGTACTTGTATATTCACAAACTAAATTAACATGCATAACCAGCGTTACTGCACTAGTACACACCTTTTCAGTGATGCTACTGTTCAGTAGCCTAACACTGTGCAGTTGTATACTAGCACGTTGGTGTTCTGATGCGCTACTGCACAGTATTATTAGGCTACTGCACAGGTAGTATCTTACATACATTGGCTACAGAGGACCAACTCACAGGATCATAATAAATTCTAGTTTATTGGATGGGATGTGAAGTTACCAATAAAGTCATAAATGCAAACTTTGAGTTATGAGGGGTATTGGTCACCTTAACACACACACAGACACATACACTCACTCATTCAAACCCATGTCATTCAAACCCGTGTAGTATAGTGTATAGTAACTGCTGTAGTGATTGTGAGGGCACTGGTATCAGTATATCTACCTATCTGAGGCCCTGGAGTTTGCGGTTGATGGTCAAGGGGGTTGCCTGCTTGTCCTTCTGTCTCAGTAGGTCAGGGGCTGGAAGAGAGGGCGCCAATGAGGGTCACGCTTCACTGCCTTTTATACCTTTCTGGCAAACTTGTGTGATTCCCCCAGCATCATCTTGGCTTCCCAATCCAAAAATTGCTGTCCCATGTGGGTCTTGAGCAGTACTTGACAGCTGTTAGTCACAGGGGTCTCTGCCTGCTGGTACCTGAAGCTTTGGGAGTCCACCCTTGACTTATTACATTGACTTAATGGCTGTATTGTCATGGGTTACAGGAATAGTCCATAGGGTGAGTGCTCAGTTCCAGGAATCAGTTCTTTAGCTTGATTAGCTTAAAATGGAGTTCCTTTCACTAGGCTATTGTCTACTGATGATTATCAGTCACTCACGTTCACTCAACAGATTTTATCACTTTACAATTATAATTCAATGCAGTTTTAACAATGGTCCAGGGTATAACTTCATTCTACAGGGAGTACATTAAGGGTTTAAACCTATAAAATATATAATACAAAATGCTATGGTAGAGATGAGACAGATGAAACATGAAAATGTACTGTGAGAAATATATAAAAATGCAATGTGAGGTAATGAGAATCAAAGGCTACTGGGGACAGTAAGTGAGTTAGGTTAACACAGGATATATTTACAGTCTTTGCAGTGGATATTTTAGTTCTTTTGTTTTCTTTAGTGACACTGAGCTTAATTGATATGTAGGGTTGCAGGCAAGAAGAGGCTTCTATTATATCAGTGTCCAAAAGGGAAAGGTAGAAAGGGGCCTTTCTGCTACATGTAGACCTGCCCCATAAGTAGCAATGAGGATATTTCTTATTTAGTAATGGGATCAGGCTATGACCCAATGGGATTGGCAGGGGCTTCTAGCCTGTAGCATACAAGATTATCGAAAAACAAATGAATTACCAATCCTTGGTATGCCTACTCCACCCTTCTTTTTAATATGAATATGTGGTGAGAGGTGACACAGGAAAAGTGTGATTTCAGGAGAGATTTGAATGGACACAGTCATCCAGACAATGCCCTATAAGGCAGGATGGACCACTTACAAGTGGCTGGACAATGGTGGATATCGCATTCTGTGGGATTTCCTTTCCTGAAAGTCAGAAAACTTGAGAATTGCTACCAACAATCCAGTGGGCTTTTCTTTTTCTCTCTGCAAACAGAGGAACATGCTCCTTCTTCCTGTTATGAATTCCAGGTCCTTAGAAATCTTCAAAGAGTTTTCTCCTTCATGGAGAACTAGTGGAATGAGGATCACCACTCAAAAGCTTTCCAAATAATACAGAATAGGTACAATCACCACCTCACATTGGGGCAAAGAAGTTAATAATTGTATTTTTTGTTTGTTTTTTTAGTTACAGTTTCAAGTAGTTGCATAGCATCCATGGTGAAGTTAAATTGTATTGGAATATAAATGGAGCTATGGTATTGAATCACTAACTAATCACTTCTGATTACATACAGTAGAAAAATATATAAGTACATGGCCATGATTTAAACCGTTTGTGCAATGGAGTAGAATTGGGTGATTTAGAGGCTTAAAAACTATGTAATTGGCACATATCTTACATATCTTAGTAAATAAGTAGAATAAATAGAATTCTTCTCAGTAGGTTTTCCAGACTTTTTTTCTCCTAATTGGACAAGTTAAAATCCCTCTCTTACTACTGGCTCATACATTTTAAAATGTTTTCTTACCTGTTTGTAGAATGCCACATCCATTTCATTTTCCCAATTTGGGGAACAGCTACTATCACAAATTTATCTTTGGTCAGAGACAGTCAACAGACTGGCCACTCGACAGATCCTCTTGGGTTTCTGATTATGAAACAAACACTATATCAATAATATATACTCTTAAAATAAAGTTAAAATAAAATAACTTTATACAGAGTTCTCTGAGAACATGAATAGCTGTAGTTTAAGTCAAATTTACAACCACAGTCCATAATCATCTTTGGAGAAGTCCAGTTTTACAAGGAAAATTAAGTTCTGAAGTTGCAATGAAATTTAAGGAATTTATGTAGAGGCCACACAAAACATATTATATATGTTCATTCTTCTTCACAGGCGAAGATGACTGCATCCAGTGGGGTGGGGGAGAGAGGAAGGAAGAAGAGAGAAAAGAAGTGGGAAAGAAACAGAGAGGGAGAAAAGAGAAAAAGGAGAAAAAAGGAAAAAAAGAGAGAGAAAAGAGAAAGGAGTGGGGTGGAGGCTAGGTCACCTGAGTATGTAGGTGACCCATAAGTCTGATCTACCTTGAACAATCTTCTGCAGCCATGAACAACATGTGCCTCCGGAGGCTGGGGAGTATGGTGACTGCCTGCAGGTGACAATCGTGATAGCGGCAGTAGGGGCCTGGCTGTGGCAAGCAGGGAGCTCCTGCAGGTAGCTACAGCAGTGTCAGCGGTGGGGGTGGGGGGTGGCAATCACCAGCCAGTGGTCAGTGACCACCCACAGATGCTGCCAGCAGCAGTGGCAGCAGCCAGCGTCGATCAGCGACTGCCCATGGATGCTGGCAGTGGTGTCAACAGCAAGCAGGGGGAGGGAGAGAGCAAGCAGCAACCACCCTCTGGTGCCACCAGCAGTGTCGGTAGCACTTCTGTTAGTGGGTGCACTGCCAATCTCAGGGGGTGCACGTGCACCCATGTGCATCCCCTACACATCACCAATGCCTGCAGCAGGGGCAGGAAAACGATGAGGACAGGATATGAGAGGTTTTTGTTTTCCTGGCCATGTGCTTCTTCATTGCTTCTGCTGTGAATTTTTGTTCAAAGGCCAGTGCTCTGCTCTGGATTCATGACCTTCAGGATGGATGCTCATGAGCAATTTGCTCCCATGACTCTGGATCGAAGCTGAAACTCTTTAGGGACACCTTTAGTGTGTCCTTCTACTGCTACTTTGGTGTGCTGCGAGAACATACTCCATTTGACAGTTCACCATGGAAGATTTTCATCAGCAGGCAAGTGTTGGGCCTTCTTGAAAGGTGGCCAGCACATCTTAGCTGCACCAGTTTCAGTAGAGGGTGAATACTATGGAGAGCTGATCTTCTGAGCACCTTGGTGTCTGGAATCTTGTCCTGCCACTTGACCTTTAGTATCTTTTGCAAGCGGCACAGGTGGAAGTGGTTTAGTTTCTTGACATGATGCTGGTAGATGGTCCATGTTTTGCAGGCATAAAGGAGGGCCAGGAGAACGATGTCTTTGTACACCTTCAGTTTCATCAACATTCCAGTGCCTCTGTGGTCCCAGACTGACTTTTGGAGTCTGTCAAAGGCTGTACTAGCTTTTGCTAGTCTCATGTTGACTTTGTCATTGATGTGGACAGCACAGGAGAGCGTGCTGCCTAGACAGACAAACTTGTCAACCATCAACGGTTGTTGGCCTTTAACTGAAACATGTGGTTCCTGGGTTGTTGTGCCAGGCACAGGTTGAAACATCACTTTGGTCTTCTTTGTGTTAATAGCGAGTCCTAAGTTGCTGCAGGATGACAAGAATAGGTCCATGGACTGTTGCATGTCAGCCTGTGAGCCTGCACATAATGCATAATCATCAGTGAAGAGGAAGTCATGAAGCATGGCTTTCTCGACTTTGGAGTTCACTCAGAGCCTGTGCAGGCTGAACATGTTTCCATCAAAATGGTACCTGATTCTCATATCAAGTTCATCATCTTGGAAGGCATCCGCCAGCATAGCAGAGAATACAATGCTGAAAAGGGTGGGTGCAAGTACACAGCACTGCTTGATGTACTTTGTGACTGGAAAGGGGTCAGAGCATTCACTATTCGCAAGGGCACATACCATCATGCTGTCGTGGAACTGTTTAACCATACTGATGAATTTTCCAGGGCATCTATACTTCTTCATGATTTCCCAGAGGCCTTTGCGGTTCACCATGTCGAAGGCTTTGGTTAGGTCAATGAACATGAGGAGAAGGTTCATGTTCTGTTCCTGGCACTTTTCTTGAAGCTGCTGGGCCACAAACACCATGTCAGTGGTTCTGTGTCCTTTTCTGAAGCCACATTGACTCTTAGGCAGTAGGTCGTTTAGATGGCCAGTCAGCTGGTTGAGGAGGACTCTCATGAGTATGTTGCCAGCAGTTGAGAGGAGGCAGATGCTCCTGTGGTTGTCATAGAGTTGGCGATTTCCTTTCCTTTTGTATAGGTGGATGATGGAGGCATCCTTGAATTCTTGAGAGACTACCTCCTGTATCCACATACTGCAGAAGATCTTGATTCATTTCTACATGAGCTCATGACCACCTGGTTTGTAGGTGGTCACTAGAATTGCATCAGCTCCAGGAGCTTTGTCACTAGACATTTGTTGTATGGCTTTTTGGACCTCCACAATTGTAGGCAGAGCTTCAAGCGAGGTGTTGACGGCAATTTGAGGCAGCTTGCATATGATATCCATGTTGATGGAGGAGGTCCAATTGAGGATGGCGCTGAAGTTTTAAGCCCATCTATGGAGGATCTGTGCCTTGTCAGTTATCAGTGTGATCCCATTGGTAAACAGAAGAGGGGAGGATCCGAGGACCTGTGGACCACAGACACCCTTTAGGGCATCAAAGAACGTCTTTGCATTGTTTTGGTCAGGATAGTGCTGCATCCTGTCTGCTTTACTCTTCAACCATGTGTCCCGCATCCCTCGCAACTTTCATTTAATGGTCTTCTGTATTGAGCTGCAGGCATGTTGTGCTGACATGGACTTTTCATGGTGATAGGCTCTGTGGAGACATTGTTTCTCTTCCAGAATCTGCTGTATCTCCTTGTCATTTTCATCAAACCAGTCTTGGTGTGTGCAAATGCTTGGTCCCAGGGTCTCAAGAGCTTCAGAGTGTATAGCTTCATGGAGCCACTTCCAATTGGCTTTGATGGAGCCAGAATAGAGTGGTGTAGTGTGAAGCTGATCTTTCAGATGGTTTGCAAAAGACAGCCTGGTGCTGTCATTTATCAGCCCTGCAGTGTTGAAGCGCTTCAGTCCACTTCATCCTTACCGATGTCACCTAGTTTGACTTATAAATACCAGATGATGAAAAGTGCGGTTCCCACCAATGTGCAGAATTAGTACGTAAAAACAATGGTCAATGACTAACCAGTCTTTTGAATACATTTTCTCAAACCCTAGTGTGTTCATTTATAATTGAGCTGTTCTGACAAATATTCAAGGAAAGTCAATGTTAAAAACATATACAGGAACATTAATAGAAACTGAATTTTAAGAGCTTAGTTCTATGACAGCACAAGTAGGTATACTTCAATGAGTTATGCCAGTCCAGATCTTGGCTCTATATATGCAGAGAAGAACAGCTGGCTGACAGCAGTTATGCACACATCCAAACAGGGGTCACATCCAATACCACCTTATCTGAGCTATCTAAACTAATGAATACTGTTTGAATTATGAATCTAAATTCTCAAACATTTCACAGACTTAATAAAATATTCAATCAAATTCCAAAAGTAATTTTGGACAACAAATGGATTAAGCAAAATCTATCTGAGGATGCTACATTTGACAGATAAATTATTCTTTGTGCATCATTCACTTATATCTAGAGATGGGGCTAGCAATACAGGAAGAAAGAGATACCATATAAAGCAACAATGCTGATCAGTTTTTAAGCAAAACAAACAAATATAATAGTAAGGTAAATAAAGGGAAAAATGGAAAAGTTTTTTTTCTCCTGGAAGATATAAGCAGACCTTATAGTGCCAAATACTGTATGCCTTAGAAAACAAAAGCATTCTCTGTATCTAAAATGTTGCAGAGAATTTAATTCAGTTATTGAACTATATAGTCAGGGAGAATTTTGACATCTTAGTGGTTCTATTTCTTTCTCTTATTTATGCAGGAATAAGCTATTTCCATCACAGCCTGGACCTGTTCAAGATTCAGCCAGTCCCTGTCACAGCTGGAGGACTATTGGAAAGAAATCATTAAAAATCCCACAGGGCAGCATTGCTAGACATCCAAATAAATTTGAGTTATGCTACTCACAGTGAAAGAGTGAGACAGCTGTACAACAGACACTTGTTCATTCCTCTTGTGTCACAGTTGGAGATGCAACGATGCAATGGGATTCATTGCCAAGAGGATTAATGTGTCTGTCCAAGGCTACCACCAGTGCTGTATGCTCTGCCTTTTCTATTTCTGGCTAGTGGATCTGAGCTGGATGAGCCATGGATCTTACATTAATGGTATTAATACACGACAGATGCACAACTGAAACAAGCTTCATAATGATTTGGGGTTTAGATATGGCTTTGTTTCTATTCAGTGTTTGATATGTACTTCCAACTGACGACCTACTCAATGTTTCTATATCACTACTTTGAGTAGCAATGTCAGTGAGGTGATATAATCCATTCTATTTGAAATGTATAAGGCCAAAAATATTTCCTCTAACCAATAAGGCCATATGCAAAAGATTGTCTTGTGATGCAGGGCGGTAACTGAACCTTTTAAGATCCTTTATCCTGTAGAAGAAGGGTTTTTTTTAATGCTTACTTTTCGGTGTTTTCAATAGCTGACCTACAACATTATTTTCTCAGCTGCACAAGTAAGTACCTTTTATAAGTCTTCAGGCCTTCACCTGTACTTTCCACTTCTTTATCCCTCACCCCTTGATATTTTTTTGAGCAAAAAAAAAAAAGAATGGAACAATTTTGTTTTGTTTTGAGATAAACGTTTCATTCAACACAGAAGCTTTTTTTTCTGGGCATGGTAAGAACAGCTAAAGAAGCAAAGGGCTAGATTTACAAAACTATCAGAGGAAGAGAAGATAATAGTAATAGTGTTATCCACCTCTCAGTCTAGTTCAGTAGTTAGGGCACTCGTGAAAAGGTAGGAGATAAGGGCTCAAATCCATTCAGGCACAGGGAGGAACACAATGCAAAAACTTAATTTCTTTAGTTAGCACCCTAACCCCCCAAGGTTTACTATTAAAAGCAGAGCAGCAGGGCAGTACCAGCACCTTCTTTTCCTTTTTTGGCAGTTTGTTGAATCCATCCCTGAAACTCCCTTTTCTAGTCAAAGGTATCAATCAATTGATCTGAATTCACTAATATTTTTCCGTAAATTTAGTAATCTATGGGCTGTCCCAGCCACCTGCGGAGGGTTTAGGATTGAGAGTATGATTGAGGGTAGAAAGGTAAGAAAGGTTTATTGACTTAACAAAAACATGACTATGTACAGATAACAAAACAACAGACAGACAATAATAATTCATGTCAGAAACTTATCGGCAGTCCCCTCTGATGCCTGATGTACAAGTTTCTCTTTCCACAAAGCTCAGTGAAGTCAGGCATCCCTGATCAGTGCTGTCCAAGTGGTACCAGGTAGGACCCTGGTATTTAGTCCTTGGGCTCCTCAAGATCTAGGCGCCCACTGATCCAGGTCAACCGCTAATTAGTCCCTTTCACAGAGCTGTATCTGCCTTCTGAATGATTTCCGTATTGCCAGCTGTGACGTCTGCGGGCCTCACGTCCAGTGCCACCCTTCGTCCGGTAGCCCCTCCCCTCATCCCGCCTGCCACGACTTTGATGTTATTGGTAATTCGAAGGAGGGGTTCATTGGAGATCTTCTACCAGAGGGGCTTACCCGACGTGGGGGTACTCACGATTGGGTCCTCAGGTGTTCCACGGGGCTCCGCCACCCCTACACCCTGTCCACTTGCCAACCGGTCACTTGTGCGTGAGGTGGTCACTTGCCTGCTATTCACCAGCCTTCTTGCCGACCAGAGTTCCCGACCAGAGGGACCCAAGCCAACGGTCGACTTCAGTCCACCTGTCTTGGAACCCAGCTAACCTGGCTGCTAGCTCGGGTCGTTTCCTTTCTTTCCTCCCCTGATCTTTAGAAATAATACTCCTCCAGGATAGGGAGATTTCCCGGATCAATGCCTTGATCCTGGCAATCCCCAGGGATCACTCCTCTTGCCCCCGCCAGGGCTTGTAATTCTCACTCCAGCCGCGGAGCTAGTACAGAGCTGCCTGTTTGAGGCTCCTGCTCCGGGGAAGCCGCAGCACCAGCGACGTGCTGCACGTCTCCTCCCTCCTTCCCTGGCTTCTCCCCTACCGCGGGGTTTGTCGGGGCTTTTAAACTTCCCATGGCAGCCGCAGCGGCTGCCGCGATTGGCTCAGCTGCTCCCCTTGTCAGGAACAGCTGTTTAAACAGCCGGCTTGTGCAGCCGTAATGGCGGCCGCGTCTGCTGCTGCGGTCCCAGCTCTGACACCGCCGTCCCTCCCGGGGGTGAGTAGCCCAGCCCGTGGCTTTCTTGAGGGGGTGTTGTTGCCCCCCTATCCTGCCTATCCTCCGCCTGCACCCATGACGTCAGCCCGTCGCCGTCACACCAGCCAATTTATAACTTCTGAGCTGTGCTGATAAATTACAGCCATTCATATTCTTTTTACTTCAACTGTCCTTAGACTGACCAATAGCAGTAGAAGCCTTGCATTCTTTTGATATGGTTAATTTTAACTATGCCATAGGGCCTTACTACTTCAAGGCTTTGCTAAATTTACTAAGCCTTACTTCATACAAGGCCTTACTACATCTTAAACTTTAATTATGCTCTCAGCAACAACATATAGCTTAATATCTAAACAAATGACAGAAAAACACTTGGTCTAATCTTCATAAAACCTTCAGCAAGCACCTTTATCACACAGACATAATTTCAGCTGTCACACTGGGCACATCTACATGTGCATATTATCATCAATAAGCTCTGGTGCATATAGCACTGGAGTTTATTGCTCCCAGGCACCGTGTTTACATTTGTGCCTAGTACTGTAGGACATTGAGCTAGGTCAGACCTGCCACAGCTGCCAAGGAGCCCAGGGGGTCAGCCTGCAGCTACTCCAACCTATCTCAATGTACTATGGAGGGGTTGGCTGGGGTACAGGGGTCTTCAATGCAGCTCTAGTTGGCAGGCAGCCCTTGAACTGAAGCACCCTTGTGCCCCAGCCAGCCAGGTCAGCATCTACACATGCATTGTTGTGCATAAAAAAACGCTGCAGCAAGATTAGTATTTACTAATACTAATCTGCTTCAAAGTCTATTAGTTCATGTGTAGATTCCAAGATTTTTACTGTGCAGCTAATTAGGCAACTCCACAGTAAATGTCTCATGTAGACACACTCTCTGAGGAGGAAAAAAGGGCTAATTCTAGTCATAAACAAAGACTAAGGACTTCATAGGCAGCAAGGTTCTTTGTGTAGATGTGGTATCTTTTATTAGACCAACTAAATAGTTAGGAAAAATGTCTTTGCAAGCTTTTGGGTACGAGCACCCTTCTTCAGGCATTGGGAGACTACTGTTGTTCTGAGATCTCCAAGATCTTGAAGTTTCTTTTCTACCTTGGAGATGTCAGGACAACACCAGAATCCTCAATGCCTGAAGAAGACTGCTTGTGCCTGAAAGATTGTAAAGACCTTTTTTTCCCAACTATTTAGTTTGTCTAATAAAAGATATCACATCTGCCCAAAGAACCATATGCCTTTAGACCAACGCAGCTACAACCAACAGCCCTGCAACATTTCAGTACACACACAATTGTACATTTCAAACATTATGAGTCTTTTACTCAGCTTTTCTATCCCTTCTCCTATACTACAAAAAAAAAAAAAAATACAGATATATTGACCTTCCTGGTCAATTACAGTGAGATAATTTAGGGGCAAACTGGTAAGTTGGATCTTTATCTGAACCAAACATCCACTTCTTATTTTTAATGTTTTATTTTTCTTCTCACGATAACTAATTTGTTACTGTAAAATAATCTCAACAATAACTTCAACATTTAATTTATACTTTGATCAGATTAGGCTCACTTAATTTAATTAAACTTGTGCATTTCCTTATATGATCCAGAGAATCTTTCCAGAAATTTAACTTTCTTAAAATTATATCAAGCCAACATACCTCTTGTTGAATAGCATAATATTCTGCAAGGAATGACATTAACTAATAATGGAGTTCCTACTCAATTATAGATGAGGGTAGAAGAAGAATGGTAAAGAGTGCTGGAAACAGATAGATTCCAGACACCAAATTATTTAACCAACATGCATTTGAATATGGCCAAATGTAAGGTAGTTCCTCTTAAGATAAATAATGTAAACTAGAATTACAATATGACTATTGTAAAAAGACTTTTGTTAGATGCTTTGCCCACCTCTGGTGTCCAGTCTTCAAAAAATTTAGAAAAAATGGAACTGTTTCATTTCAAGAATGATTTCAGATTTGAAAACCATGATAGTACTCAGAATGAAAACCTTAACCTGAATATCCTATATTTATCCAAGAGAAATTCAAGAGATTACTTGATCAGTGTCTAAAAACTATTTACATGGTAAAAAAATTTCTCATAATAAAGGATTTCTGATAATCTAGAGAAAGAGGTATAATGAGAACTAAGGTCTTAGGCTGAAACTAGACAATTTCTTA
Organism: Alligator mississippiensis; assembly: GCF_030867095.1. Taxonomy (NCBI): domain Eukaryota; kingdom Metazoa; phylum Chordata; order Crocodylia; family Alligatoridae; genus Alligator; species Alligator mississippiensis. Next base: position 121,862,606 of record NC_081824.1, on the reverse strand, counting down.
TTACAAATACAGGTATACATTTTTAATAGTGAGGGCAAATAACAACTTAACTTGGAACCTGATGGGTTTTTTCTTACTAGAAGTAATTACATTGAGAGCTGATCTCATTCTAAGGGCTAATATATACACTAGGATCTTAAAACCCACTAAGGGTGGAGATTCCACAACCTCTCTGGGTAACATGCTCAAGTGCTTTATTACCCTCCTTGTGAGAAACTTTTTCCTAATATCTAACCTAAACTTTTCTCAACTTGACACCATTGCTCCTTGTTCTGACATCTGCTACCATCAAGAACAGTCTAGCTCCATCCTGTTTCAAACCACCCTTCAGGTAGCTGAAGACTCCTATCAAATTTACCCTCAGTCTTCTCTTCTCTGGACTAAACAAGCCCAGTTCCCTCAGCCTCTCCTCGGAAGTCATGTGCCTCAGCCCCATAGCCATGCTCATTGCCCTCTGCTGGATTCTCTCCAATTTATCCACATTCTTTCTGTAGTAGGGGACTCAAAACTGGCCACAGTACTCCAGATGTGACCTCACCAGTGCTGAATAGAGGGAAAGAATCACTTCCCTCAGTCTGCTGGCAACACTGTTATTAATGCAGCCCAGTATGCTGTTAGCCTTCATCACAGCAAGGGCACACTGCTCACTCATATTCAGCTTACTATCTGCTGTAACCCGCAAGTCCTTTTCTGCAGAGCTGCTGCTTAGCCAGTCAGTCCCGTCTATATTGGTGCATGAGATTGTTTTGTGCTAAGTGCAGGACTTTGCACTTCTTATTGTACCTTATGAAATTTCTTTTGTTCCAGCCCTCCGATTTGTTGAGGTTCCTCTGAAACTTGGTCCTACCTTCCAGCATATCTACTATTCCCCCCAGCTTGGCATCATTAGTAAACTTCTGAGGGTGTATTCAATTCCATCTTTCATGTCACTGATGAAAATATTGAACAAAACCATCCTCAGGACCGATTCCTGGGAAACTCCACTTGATACCAGCTGCCAATTAGCCATTGAGTCATTGACTACCACCCTCTGAGCCCAATGAGCCAGCCAGTTTTCTATCCACCTTACAGCCCATTCATCCAACTGGTACTACCTTGGGTTGCTTGAGAGAATGTTGTGAGAGATCGCATCAAAAGCCTTGCTAAAGTCAAGGTATATTACATCTACAGCTCTTCCTGTATCAACAAAGCCAGTCATCTCATCATAAAAGGCAATCAGGTTGGTAAAGCATGACTTGCCCTTGGTGAATCCATGGTGACTGTACCTGATCACCTTCTTCTCTGCCAAGTGCTTAGAAATGAATTCCTGAGGACCCACACTTTCTCTGATCTTCCTCTTGTAGCTGATATACTTGTAGAACCTCTTCTTATTACCTTTCACATCCCTTGCTAGCTGCAGCTTCCTTTTGTCCAATTGTCAATACAGTTATAGCCTCCAATGTATAAGAAACAGTACCTGCAAAAGATGGCTTCTGTCAGCTAACCTACCTCCATTCAGGGGAACTGGTGTACCTTTAGCAGTAGAAAAACATTTGCTGCCAGTTAACCTATATATATAACAGGAACTTTGCTGCTGTTACTCTACCAGCGTAGTTAAATCAGCAGCTATTCCACAGTGTAGACTAAGGCTAATTTTCATAACATTTACCCTCTGGTTTCAAAATGTTTGAGAAATTTGCAAGCATTTTCTTACATTAAAAATGTTCAGCTATACTAATATCTGCCAATTCATTCTTCTACTTGTTCATTCCCCTAACAGATAGGATTGATACAGCCACTAATGCTAATAAATTATGTAATTAGTAGTGTAAAAACATAGGAATTTAAACATACTTTATCAGTTCTACATGAGTTAAATAAAAAAAAAAATGGTTCTTCAGAGTGGGATTTAGGGGTACTTAAATTTATGTATTCTTCTCAGACCTAAATCCCATTTTGTATTATGCATAAGGAATACAATGCATCTCCATGTTTTGAAGAGCAGGCTTTTTAATTTAATTTGCATGAAGTTTTATACCTGGTGTCTATTCAAAGCTACCATTTGGTATCATGATGTTCTTTCCCTACATCTCTTTTCTATTCTATACATTAATCTGTGAGTTGTATTGGTAATTCCCCCAATCATTAAAGAATATACAGGTTTTAGCTAATCTTATCCCTTGTATGCTAGTTCTCAAATGCTAAATAGAATAATACAAATGTTAGAGGAAACTGAGAAATCAAACTGATTGATTTTATTTTGAGATTCAAATTAGCAATAGAAAACAGGTATAGAATGATATGGATACCTTCCCCATATTTTAGATTTTAGATTTACTTTCTTAGATTTATTTTTACTGTAAAACATCTTTTTGCATTAAATAAATCAAAAGAAGTTTAATAACCCAATGAGTTAAAGAGCTTTTATTTGTAGCCATAAGTAGATTCCATTTAAACTATTTGAACAATCATGCGATTTCTTGTAAACCTGGCAGAAACATCATGAAGTCAGAATTTTTAATGAGTTTTTCACTACCTTGCAGTGGCAACATATAGGGGATGCATGGGGGTGCATGTGCACCCCTTGAGAGTGCCAGTGCACCCCCTCCGTCAGGCCATGCTCCCTTTCAGGCAGTGGGCGGGGGGGCAGGCGGGAGCACTGGTGCCCCTGCTTGTCAGTGGGGCCACCAGGAAAAGCGGCCATGCCGCTTTTTGGTGAGTGCGATCAGCTGCGGAGGACCCCCCCCAGTCAGTGTGTTTGGCTACCGGTGGACTTCCCCCCAGTCAGTGGGATCGGCTGCCAGGGGACCTCCACGCCCCCTGGTCACTGACTGGTGTCAGGGGGGGCACGTGCCCCTGACTCAAGAGGCACCAGTCGCCTGTGCTACCTTGGGTGTATCTCCTATGACATATTGAGTTTCTGAGATTGTATTCTGGTCTGAATCAAAACTGTAAAGTAGACTTTTCTAGTTTTGGTGCAGGTGCAGGACAAATTCTGTAATGGGGCATAAAACAGCCATGATAAAGTCCCTACAGCCTGACACACACCAGATTTCTGTTTGGGTTTTACAGAACTAAATTCACAGTCCTTAAGCTTCCTTTGATGCAAATGAACTTCCAAACTCTCTTTTTCTTTATTTTTCTGGTATACCCCCTTAGCACAAGATCCTCATTTCTAACAGGAGTCCTCCAGCCATCCGGTGCCTTAGGCTCATCATTTTCTAGAGCTCTCAGCTTACAAACACCTTAGCATAACACCAGAAGTAAACAGGTATATGAGGTTTGCAAAGGGTTCTAAAAGCTTTGTTTGGCTGGCACAAGAAATATATAGAGGTAGACAAAACATTAAATACCTAAACACAGATTCATTAATTCAGTTGCTTCATCGTTTTTTAGAATACTTGGAACTTGGTTAGAATTCTCTGACAAGTCCAGACACCTAACCTTGCAACGTGGCTTTTTTTTTTTTTTTTTGGATTGAGGAACTTCTTTAAATTCTCTTCAGATAGCTTTCTTGTCCCAGTTAAAAATGATACAACTAATACAAAAGCATGCCTTTCAGCTGCCTAAGCATCCTTTTAAAATCTCAAGTTAGACTCAGGGCCTTGGTACACCTTATGCTCAAGAAGGGGGACAGAACTGATTGTGGAAACTACTGAGGTATCTCATTGTTTTCCACTGCTGGGAAAGTCATCACCCATATCCTCCCTAACTGCCTTCTCCCACTTACAGAAGAAATTCTTCCAGATTCTCAAAGTGGCTCCAGACCATCTTGAGGAACTGCGGACATGATCTTTATAGTATGTCAAATCCAGGAGAAGTGTCATGAGCAAAATTGACCTCTCTATTTGGCATTCACTGACCTCTCTAAAGTCTTCTATTCTGTAAACCGTGAAGGCCTATGGAAAATCCTGTCCAAAATTGGCAGCTCAAACAAGTTAATCAGTGTTCTGAGACTTCTCCACAACAACATGTCAGCAAGGGTTCTCAACAACATGAAACAAACAGAACCATTTGAGGTGAAAACTGGAGTGAAACAAGGTTGTGTCATTGCTCCAACTTTGTTTTCCATCTTCATTTCCACCATAATGCACTTCATTGACAGAAACCTCCCACCTCGAATTGAAATTGCGTATAGGATGGACGGAAGACTCTTCAACTTCAATAGATTCAAATCCAAAATGAAGACCACAACAACGTCCATTATGGACCTCTAGTATGTGGATGACAATGCTGTCATTGCTCAATCTGAAATGAACCTCCAAACCATTCTTAATGTATTCTTGGAAGTCTACAAAAGTATTGGCCTAACTCTAAACAGCAGGAAAATGCAAATCCTTTACCAACTTGCTCCAAATGGAGAAACAACACCCACCTCCACTCAAATCAATGGAGAATTGCTGAAGAACATGGGACACTTTACCTATCTTGGAAGCCACCTTTCATGAAAGGCAGACATAAATGTGGAAATACAACACCACTGGAAATGTGCGAGTCCAGCCTTTGGATGTCTGAGTAAGAGAGTCTTCTTAAACCATGACATCCTTGCTGAAACGAAGCACTTGGTTTATTGAGCCATTGCCATTCCACTCTACTGTACGGCTCAGAAACTTGGACCACATACAAAAGACATCTCAAGAACTTGGAAAAGTACTGCCAACAATGCCTTCACAAGATCCTCTGGATTAACTGGGAGGATAGATGCACAAACATAAGCATCCTGGCCAAAGCAAATTCCAACAGCATTGAGGCCATGATCATCCAAAACCAACTTTGCTAGACAGGTCATGTTGCTTGCATGCCTGACTCCTGCCTTCCAAAGGAAATCTTTTTCTCACAGCTGAAAGAAGGTCAGTGAAGTAGCAGAGGACAAAGAAAGTGCTTCAAAGACACCCTGAAGGCAAACATGAAGAGGTGAAACATTGATATCAACACTTGGAAGACCATTGCTCAGGACCAATCAAAATGGAGGAATGCTCTTTGGGCGGAACCTCAACACTTTGAAACAGCTCATAGACAGGCAGAAGAGAAAAAGAGGAACAGCTGAAAACAACATCAGAACATCCAATGCAGCAAAGCAGTGCCCATCCCTCCTGGAAACATCTGTCCTCACTGTGACAAGATGTGTGGATCTAGAATTGGGCTATGAAGCTACCTGCAGACTCACTATTAATATCCTTGGAAGACAATCTTACTTGTTTGCGAGTGATTGGCCATCTTCATCACACCTTATGCTGTGAACTGAACAAATATTGATGGGCTTAGTGCTAACTTGGAGTTCAGTGCAGTCATGCCTTCAATTTGAGTGGCACATCTGTGGGAAATGGCCATACCTTAATGGAACAAGAGCTGGGTTGTTTGAATCAAGAGATAATCCTGCCTTGGAATGGCATAATTTTGAGCCACATAACAAGTGTTTTATGACACTTTTTAAGGTGTAACTGTGTGGACAATCAAGGGGCTAAGAGTTTTAGAAGCTGCCCAAAACCAGGTGACAAGGCCTTTAGTTTTAAAACCAGTATCCCTGTTTTTTCAGGTACTCCTCCATGAGCTTCATTAGGTGATCAAAGATCCATTGCTTAGTTATCACCTCCTTGAAACTCAAAGCTGCATTGATTGATTACCCTGGTCAACAAAAAACTATTTACCTAAGGTTGGGGGCATGGGGGTGGTGGGCTCATGTAAAATTAAGGAATATCAAGGTTCAACAGCTTTACTACTAACTCTGTTATCAACTCTTAGAAATTTAATCCAACGTGGAAGTAAAAAGACAACAGAAAAGGGAAATTACCACCATATTCAAAATGAAGTTTGCCCTCTAACACAGATACACATAGAATCACCAATATTAAAAAAAAATAAAAATAATGAAGGGTACAGACAGAAGTGCAGCTCCCCGCTGTAACTGAAGACGCTTTGCAGGAAGTGTTCTGAGTTACAACGAACTCCTGGAGCAAACAGAAGTTCACCGTTGGTTCCAACGGGAGGGAATCTAGCTGCTGGCTGGGAGCCTGCAGTCTTGACATTGTAATCCAATAATTCTAAATCAAACCATGCAAGGAATTTGTTAATGATGGCAAATCCTCCTTTATGGTAGATCGATAGATAGATATAAGTTCAGGAATATATTTCTGCTTTGTCTAAAAAAAAAATCAAAAGCCTATACAAGCAGTACTCAACTTATGACTTTTTGAATTATGATGAATGGCACTTAAGACATTTATGAACTGACACCCTGTTTCGACCTTTCAACCTGGGTTTTGACTTTACAAAGCTGGGTACAGCTGCATCCAGCTGGGAAGTCTAGTGTGGTGGAAGTGGAGTGGGAAGGGAAGGGATGTAGGGAAGCAAATCAAGGGCCCAATGGTGAGGGAGGGGCTGGGGCAAGTTGCTTATCTGGCAGCTTCCACCAGGAGGGCATGGGGATGGAAGAGGCATGTGCCCCTGGATCTGCACAGGGAGGGGCGGGCAGGGCCCCCAAAACAAACAATTGTGTAGGTTATATTTATAAAAAAAATTGATTAAAAATTATGTAGATGTATTATATATATTATTATACATAATAGTATACATGTGATCTTTTTAAAATGTTCCTAGTGTAAACAAGCATTGTAAATAAAGCCTTGGGGTTGTTTGTTTGTTTTTGTTTTTTGAGGGGTGTGATATGTAGTTATGTCCTTTCTTCTCTCATGTATGTATTCTTTCTTTCTTTACCCAGGTCTGTAAGGTCAGCCATGTCACATTTGCAGTCCTCCAGAGAATACTGAGGGACTCCAAGAAATACAGCAGTACTTAGATAGGTTAGTTGTACTCAAATACTGCATAGGTATTTCTATTAGAGAACATAGCAGAAAAATGTTAAGGGTCTTTACAGCTTATTAATGATACATTGTTTAGTTCATCTTAGATATACCTATATGTAAATATATATGTTTTCATTTGATGGGTAGAGAACAAAAAATGTTAAAAAATATACAAGACCAGGTACAGATTTGAAGTTTACAATAGAAATAACCAGCAGACTATATTGATGTTGTGAAAGCTCTCAATAGTACTCATGTGTTGTCACATGACAAGTGCATGAGACTGCAGTTTTATCCCCAAATCAATCAATTTGTGATAAATTATCACACACTCTCTAAATTCAATCCTGACAGTAGTTCAATAGGCTGTCATTGTATTCCTTCAGATTTGATTGCAAGAAGTCAGCATTTACTTGACTAGAGACAAAGTTTTATTATCATAGAGAAAAAAGATGATGCATTACATTTCTCCACATTCTGCAATCAGCGTCTTTTGAAAGCCTCCCTAATCTATTGCATTTTAGCAGGGAAATGTGCAACTTTAATAGACTCCCATTTGCAGTTTCACTCACACTTGAAGTGACATTTGACAGTAGATAATTCAGGTATAAGGCCACTTGCAGTCAGCTGGACTTGCCAAGCATTACATTCAGCTTTAAGCAGTTGCCATGGGTAGACAGATGCATATCCTGGGGATTGCAGACTTTTGCAGAATTCAGTGACGCAGGATGTCATTTGCAGACTGAGCTTGGCTGATGAAGTAATATTCATAGGCTGCCATGGAGCCACTCCCCAGCAGGAGGGATGAATATTCCAACACAGAACAATACCCTGGTTACATGGTGTAGCTGATACCACAGCTATATAGCCGTGATTTGTGGCAAGCAGCCAAGACAACATTCTCATGCAGATTTAGGCCTGTCAGTGCTCAGTGAACCTGAAATTGGTACAAGAAGAGCAAATGTGGGCCCCTTTCAGAACAACAAACTTCACCCATTCAACTGTTTGGAGAAATCAAATCTGAACTTTGATCATATTTCTCAGTGAAGGAAAACTGATTAACAGTACCCTCCTGCTGGGGTGAAAAACACAAAAATGTTTGCACACAGCTTTAGCACTTGGCACAAGAGTACAGTGCAATCCGCTCCCTAGACTATTGTGTACATTATCTGTGCAAAGGCTTCTCTGAGGCACAGTTATAAGTTACCAAGTGTATTTTATCTGCTTACATAGAAGGTAGGTTTTAACAACTGCTTATACAGGGACCACACTATTGTAGGAAGATAATTTTATATCAGTATAATAAAAATGCTCAGCTGAATGAGGATCTTAGGGAAGAACTAGATTTATTTCCAACAATAGTTTTGATGAATTAGTAGTTTTCCTGGGGGAAGTAAGAAGTAGAAACAGATTGCTTTCAAACAGAAATCTGCTCTGATAATACTCCAGAAATATGTACAGTGAACATCATTACAGTCATATCCTGTAATCTTTATTTTTTTACCTGAATATGAGTTTTCACATTTTCATAGTTTCACGGTTGGTAGGGTCGGAAGGGACCTGAGCAGATCATCAAGTCCGACCCCCTGCCATGGGCAGGAAAGAGTGCTGGGGTCAAACGACCCCAGCTACGTGATTATCTAGCCTCCTTTTGAAGACCCCCAGGGTAGGAGCAAGCACCACTTCCCTTGGAAGTTGGTTCCAGATCCTAGCCACCCTGACTGTAAAGTAGTGCTCCCTGATGTCTAGCCTGAATTTACTCTCCATCAACTTACAGCCATTATTCCTTGTGACTGCCAGTAGTGCTTGGGGGAACAGGGACTCTCCCATTGCCTGCTGGTCTCCCTTGGCCAGTTGTAGACAGCCACCAGAAATGTTTGGTCTGTGACAGATGTGAGGGAGCAAAAGTTTTCTGAGCAAAGATAGATAGATAGACAGATAGTTATCTGAGCAAGTATATAGATAGATAGATATCTATAGATAGATATTTTATATAAATATATATATAAATATATAATCTCAGGGCTTAACATTGTTGCAGTTTCTTCTGCACAATATTTTTAAAACCTGCACAATTAGATGTAGTTTGTGGATTTTGATATGCTTCATTAGACAAGTGTTCATAATGGCTTCCTGTTACATCTGCTGAAAGTGAAATGCTTTGATCTTGCATCCAGGAGCAGATTTTGAGACTGCCTACGATATCATGCACGCGCTGGTAATTTACCCTTAATTTTCCTATTCAGTTTGCATTGTGAAGCAGCAGGGAGGTTGGCTTACCTCTACTGCTATATTGTGAAGAGACTCAGCAGGTGCCACTGCTAGTGTTCATATGAATTTCTCCTTTTTCCAGGTTCTAACCAGAAAGGTGCTGTATTTGCTTATTAATTAACTATATCCACTCAGTTATATTGCTTTGTCCTCCTGAACTTACTATATCTATTCATTTATGAAATGACTGTTCTTGAACATTCAGATCCACATATATTGTATCGGCTTTACTAAAACACAACATTTATTCAACTACTATAATTCTTCTCTAGTCCATTATATGTTGGGGAGTCCTGAACACCTCTCACCTCTTTTTGTTATGCTGGTGTGTGACTACATCCCTACTCCCAGAAGCAGTTCAGTCTTAATCACAATGATTAGCATGTGAGAGAAGTGGATTCTAAGGGAAGGTTTCAAGGGAGTTGAGATGCACACATTGGGTGTGCCAGTAATCACACCCAATGCTAATAAGGCAACCCTAGAAAAGAGCTATAACCACAGGCAATGACACAGTTTCCCTGCTCCCTGCTGAATTGGATGCGCTATGTATGTTTTCTATCTCAAATGAATGGGCAGGAATACAGAAATCTGAACCTGAACTGTGTAAAATTCTCCCACACCAAGGTAGAGGTGTGAACATCTGGAACTCACCTCAAACCCTGAGGACAAATTCTAAGAGCCCTGGGACATTACCCAGGAGTGAATATGTTTCTGTATTCTTTGCTGTATGTAGCTGCTCTTGTTAATATTGCCTGATTGATAACTTCCCAATAAACCACTGTGTAGTTCATCAAATCATTTCCACCGAGATTACAAGAAAAACTACAGACCTTGATCCCCCCACTACCTAACCCAGGGACTTTTTACATGCTCCCTAAAATCCACAAACAAGGGAACCCTGGAAGACCTATCATATCCAACCATGGGACCCTAACTGAAGAAATATCAGGTTTTGTTGAATCCATCCTAAAACCGCTTGTCACCCACAGAGCAAGTTTTGTCCAAGACACCACAGACTTGCTACGGAAATTTAGAAACATAGACCACCTTCCCAGCAACACACTCCTAGCCACCATGGATGTTACCAGCCTATACACCAACATCCTACACCAGGATGGCATCCATGTCTGCCTTACATATCTACAGGAACAAGATTACAACCCAGAATACAGACCCAAAGATATCACTGAGCTTATACACTTCACCCTCACAGACAACAATTTCACTTTTAATAATCAACACTTCCTCCAGACAATGGGAACAGCTATGGGCACTAAAATGGCCCCACAGTATGCCAACCTTTTTATGAGCCACCTGGAAGAAGACTTCCTCAAGAACTGCACCATCAAACCCTTGCTGTGCTTACGATATATCGATGACATCATCATTTGGACTGAGAACCTGGAATCTCTAATTGAGTTCCACCAGAAATTCAACAGTCACCATCCCTCCATCCGACTTTCTTTAGAATACTCCAGCACCAACATCCCCTTTTTAGACACAATGATCAGTATCCAGAAGGGTAAAACACAGACCACAGTATACAAGAAACCCCAAGAAAGACCAACACACATATCTGCACAAAACCAGCAATCACCCAAAACACACCAAAAAAGCTGTGATATACAGCCAAGCCCTCAGATACCACCGCATCTCTACTGAAGAGAACACCCGGGATCGCCACCTCACCAATCTTAAAAAGGCTTTCACCCAGCAAGGACACTCCTCCAGAGAGGTAGATCGCACGTTTGAAAGAGCCACCTGGATACCACGTGAAGAACTGCTGCAGTACAGAAGAAAAACGCCCACAAATCGCACACCGCTGGTTATGACCTATCACCCATCCCTTGAACCTATACGGAAAATCCTCACAAAATTGCAACCCATATTAGAAAAAGACCCTATTCTTAAAAAAATCTTCCCAGAGCCACCCATCCTAGCCTTCAGACAAGCACCGAATCTTGCCAACCTCATCACAAGAAGCAAACTTCCTCAGCCCCAGAACACACCAAAAGGATCCAGACCGTGCCATGACAAGAAATGCAAAACCTGCCAACACATCTCCACCACCTCCACTATTACTACACCCCACAACACAGCTATCAGTATTCCTGGATCTTACAGCTGCACCTCCAGGAATGTAGTATACCTCATCCAATGCACCAAATGCCCTGATGGAAGATATGTAGGAGAGACCAGACAACAACTGCGCACCAGAATGAACGCACACCGGAAATCCATCAAAGACAGAAACACCCAATTACCGGTGGGGGCACATTTCTCACAGGAGGGCCACTCTCTCTCCAATCTCTCAGTCCTGATCCTCAAGGGAAACTTACACAACACTTCCCAGAGATGAGCCTACAAGCTCCATTTCATCAACCTGCTGGATACTAGAGATCAGGGACTAAACACAGACATTGGATTTTTGATACATTACAATCTGCCTGGCAACTGACTCCCCAGCCCAGCCCCGGCTTCTTTACTTTTCATTCCATCCAGGAAGAGCACGCAGCAACTGCTGCAGTGTCCTTAGCCTGACGAAGGGTTTTTGAACCCAAAAGCTTGCTTAATAACTATTCTCCAGCCATTTAGGTTGGTCTAAAAAAAGGTATCAAATTCACCCAAGGAACCTTGTCTGCCTGTGTAGTTTAGAGACACTTGCTTTGGCTTCTCTTGTTCTTCTCCAAATAAAATAATGCCCTCCCTCTGAGATATCCTGGTTATAACATATGTGTATATTTACTAAGTTTTTTTTTTCCTGTTATTAAAACTGCCAATGTATAAGGGTTTTTCAGAGTACCTAATGTCTAGTGGTTTGTTTAATAACAAGAAATTTTCTCTTTAATTTGCTTCCAACTTCCTGTTTGTCTGAAATCAGAATATCTAAAAACCCAGGAGGGTTTTTTTGTTGTTGTTGTTTTTAAGCAGATTGTTGTATGCACCTGGTGTATTATCTGTTCAAAATAAGAAACAAGCTAAACACCGTTCCAAAAGGATTCCAGATATGCTGAATCTGTTCCAAAGTATTTCATCAGTAAGCAAACAAAGTCAGAAAACTTACACATTAACCTCCCAAACCACCACTATGTGCTGATTGTCATACGTGAAGTCTCTGGTTGGGATCTGACATTGCAAGGACATATTCTAGGCCTCGTGAAGTCAAAGGAATTTTGGCCATTGATTTCAAATAGGGTCCAGATTTCACTCTGTGTCTTGGCATCCCAACAACACCTTCTATCTCAACCCTGGGAATTCATCACAGCCCCAGGTTGCTGCTTTGGCTCTACAGCAACAACTTGTCTCAGCAGCTCCTGTTTGGTAGCACACAGACATCTGGGGAGGGGAGGGAGAGGTTAGATTGCATTAAAGATGGCCATCCAATCTAAGGTAATTCAGAATGGAGGGATCTGGAGCAGAGGGGAAGGAAGTTGTGGGGATTTTGGTGACAAGTAGGCTTGGTCAGGGGAAGGGATTGGCTGGGTTGTCAGATGAACTAACTTTAGATTGGACCTGCCATTTTTTGCTCAATTTAACCCTCCTGAACACCTGCAAACTTCCTGAGGTGGGCATTTAGATTGACCTCACTCTAGTTAGGTTGATCTAACTGTAACATTGAAGGTATTCTGTCACCATTTCTTTTATTCTTATAGAAAACATACCTAGCACATCCAACTCCCTACTTTTTAAATTAGCAACAAATCTGTCCTAGGCCAAGCACTACAGACTTCTGAGGTTCAAACAACAGAAAATGCACAGAACACATGTGTTTGTCCTAGGAAAAATTCCCTGAGTTGGGAAGGAGGAAATAACATGTGAGAGATGACAGTTCAATCACTTAATGTACTACTGAGACCTAGTCATGCCAGTGATGAGTGTGATATAATCACTTATATGAAACTGAGTAAAATAGGGAACTAAGAGTACAAATCTTACTTTGTCTATTAAGATTCCACTCAAGCCACGAACCCTGCTTTACAAGACAGAGCAGCTGCTGAAGTCTCCCCACCATTTTTAAAATAAGCTAGCAGCAAGCTTATACAAGGTCACTGAAGACCCAGTATTAGATCTGACTGGAACATTTTCACCAAAATGATGTTTTGGTGAAATAACCTCTTTCATTCAAACTGAAGCATTTGCTGAAGAAGTATTGCTTTGATTGCTTTTCCTCAGGAAGTATCGGTGGTTAGGTCACTGGCATGCCACCCGGAATGCCAAGGCTCAAGATTCAAAGCATGTTTGCCTCAGATGGGTCTGAATCAGTAACTTGAATGTGGATTTTTCACATCCCAGGCCAGTACCCTAACCACAGGATATACACATATTATATTTCCCAGCTCAGAACAGCCCTCAGGATTCAGTCCAGTAATAGACACTGTGACACAGTTTCATTTTGTGTCATAGCAGGTAAACAGAAGAAAGACACATTCCAAAAAATGTTGCTTTTATTCCAGTCCACAGCACAAACACATCTGAAGCCTGGACTGCTGCTGCAAAATAGAACTGTCAACCTTTCATCAGCTCTACTTAGGACACAGATCTATAATGTAATAGACTCCACTCTAAGCCATTGCACCAGCCTGCCTTTCAGATTAATTAAACATGTCTCCAAATACCATAATGTATTTCTCTCAGAGCCACAGATGGAAACCAGGATTTCTAGTCACAAATAATCTCCATCTGATCAGTAATAGCCATGATAACTGTGTGTCAAGCCTTCATAAACTAAGGCCAAGAAAGTTATACCAGCTGCCAATACTGCAGGCACTCGGCATGGTTGAGTGTGATTAACATATTAAGAAGATGTCGTTACACAAAATCTTTAACCAAAAGGGGCTGGTAATCTATAAATTATGGTGTGAATCACCAGGTACATATTTTACATTTTGATCATTTGTCTCTCGTTCGGCTTATGTAACCTTCTGGTCAGTGTGTGTGTGGGTGGGGGGGGGGGTGTTATGCATCTCCCTCTGTGCCTAATCCATAGAGTATGTGAATCTATGACAGGTCTCAGCTTGAAACTTGAACTGTAATGACAGACCTTAACAGTGACCCCCATAGCGTTAAGTCAAAATAACTTCCCGAATGCATGGAATGTGTGACAGTCAGTTGTGCTGACGTGCTGATTTAATTAATAAAAAGCATGAGGCAACTATTAAGTGTTTGTATTGCAGAGCAATTTTGATAAAGCTGAGGAACATATTGTCATTGGGCATCTTTTGGAGTTGGTTTGAAGGCCTTATGGAACAGAGAAGGGGAACATAATGGAAATGAAGGTATGGGTATTTCTCAACTTATATTCTTCAAAATTTTGGGGTGAACCAAGTGTGTCCTTCAACATGCAGTGTCTTTATATGCAGCATTTATTTTGCTTCTTTAATTTAAATAATTAAAGGGCACCATCCACTTAAAAACTATATTCTGATGTCTACTTACTATTGCAGAGGTGTTAAGCTATGTTAGTTTGAAGTCAGGAAGAAAGTAGGGCATGGTAGCACCCGGGAGATGAACTGGTTCAGACAGGCACAAACTTTCTTAGGCAGAAACCCACATTTTGAAATGCTAACATCTGATGAGATCAAACAGGTTGTTGTCTAAGAAAGCTTAGGCCTCTTGTCACAAACCTGTCTTCAGAGGATCCCCAGAGCCCACAGTTTCTCCCCACTGCACTGCCACTTGCACCAAGTAACATACCTAAGTTGCTCAAAGATAGCTATCCCTATCCCAGCACCCAAGTTCCTCTGCCCTTATGGTGGACTATCCAGCTGCAGTGAGGAGTCTCTGATAGCCCTGAGTTGCCACCACGTCAGGGTTATGGAAGAAATTATAGGTCCCCCTCTCTGTGGAGAGGGTCAGCCTGGAATATCACTCAGAAGTCACTCCATTCACAGGCAGCCAATAAGGAGACAAAGAGCAAAAGGATTTATTACACAGAATGAAAGACTTAAAAAACAAAACAGATCATAGGTTTTGAGACAAAAAGGCAGGAAGTAGGACTGTTGGGATTGTGGATCACATCCCTTGTGCCTTTAATTAAACATCTGTCAATAGCCCAAGGTGCCATCTTGCCCTACCTCCTACATATTATTATAATATAAAAACAAACAAAAAATAAAAACATGTAGAAATTTAAAAGATAAGAATATGCTTTTCTTCTGTAGCTTACTGCATGCATTTGACAGCACTCTAGTTCGCTTCACCATTTCAATTTCTCTTTGTTTCAGTCAATTTTTCGTAGAATAACCTGGGCTATGAAAGCATTTTTAAAGACTGGGAAATGTAGTTGAAAAACTATAAATATTGAAAGGGGGGCAGAGATGCAGGTGTAATGTTTTAAATTACTTTTATCTCATTTTTAAATGAACCTCATTAAATCCCATGAGGTTTTTATTAATATTGTCAGGTCAAATTTAGCCCCATGCTAAGGTTTGGTGTAAAAATAAGTTATCCTTAGAAAACCCAACATGACCAAAAATATATCTATGACTTTCACAATCAGAATCCTGGTAGGACCTATTAAAAATCCTTCTGAAGCAGTTTCAGCCCTAACATGGTTGCAAGGTGGATTTACTGGAAATGTTAGACTTTTGTAGCTGAGTGAAATTCTCTAGTTTATTTTAATTGTCTGAGTCAGCCAACCTGAGGCACAGGTGCCACAAGTAGCATAGGAAACCTCTGCATGCACCACATGGGGAGGGGACAGGCAGAACAATGGCAGATACAGCAGGAAACAGAAAACAGAGCATCCAATCAGGAAGGAAGTACTGAGCAAGATGCAGAAAGCAAAAAAGCAGCTTGCTCAGGGATCAGGGAACAGAGAGCAAGGAGCAGAAAGCTGAGCAGAAAATCAGGTAAGGAAAGGGACTGGAGTGGCGATTGGGGTGGGTGTTAATTTGTGGCAAGCCTGCAAAAAGGTTAGCCCCCACTGGCATAAGTTTTGGGTTTTTTTTTAAATTAGGAAGGTACAATAAAGCTTAAATTATGAGAATGACATAACATTTCAAGAATCCTTTCAGTTTAATGACCATTTTCACTTTACCCATTTTACTTCTTTTTATCCCTTTTGGGTGCCAAGCAGTTCTTAAGAGATAGGAAGGGAAAAACCCATGCACTCCCCCGAGGGACTAAATGTAATTGTATATGGTACTTATATAAACTAAATAAATGAAGACATCTTACTATTCATTATTTTCCCCCACATATCTGCATTTGTCCCCTAGGGGATAGTAATAACAAAGATAAAGATATTTATTTACATTCAGTTTTTTTTAAATCACATTTCTTTAATCAAGCTAAATACCTAAATATGCTGAAGATGTTCAAATCCTATTAAGGTGACCTTGTTATGTATTACCCTTTTTAAAAGGCAGCAACAACAGAAAATAATTGTGCTTTATGTTTTCAAAAGGCTACTTAGAAAAGTACAAACATAAAAAGATCTACATTAGAAAAGTGTCAGCAATTCTGATGAACTTAAATAAGGCATTTTTCCATGTAATACAAATAGAACTGATCATATAGGTAAATGTTATATATATGCATGTGCTTGTACAATTGAGCTTTCAGTCTACATTGACTTCATTTGCTCTTCAGATATCAAGTGCAGACTTTTCTCTTACAGGAATGATCCTATGTGATGTGCAATATTCAGTTTTCTTGTTTACAGTATCCAGGGAAGGATCCAGATCAGTGAGCCTTATCTCAGTCCCTGGAAAAATCATGGGGCAGGTCCTCAAGAATTCATTTCTAAGCACTTGGGAAAGAAGAAGGTGATCAGGTACAGTCAACACATATTCACCAAGGGCAAGTCAAGCCTGACCAACCTGATGAGATGACTGCTCTGTGGCTGTATGGAGACCAGTGGATGTGATATGCCTTGACTGTAGCAAGCCTTTTGATATGGTCTCCCACAACTTTCTCGCAAGTAAGCTAAGGAAGTATGGCTTGAATGAATGGACTGTAAGGTGGATAGAAAACTGGCTGGATCATCGGGCTCAGAGGGTAGTAGTCAATGGCTCAATGTATAGCTGGCAGTAGGGATCAAGTGGAGTGCCCCAGAGGTTGGTCCTATGGCTGGTTTTATTTAACATCTTCATCAATGATCTGTAAGATAGGATAGAGTGGATGCTTAGCAAGTTTTCAGGTGCTACTAAGCTGGGAGGAGTAGTGGATACGCTGGAGGGTAGGGTTAGAATACAGAGAGACCTAGACAAATTGGAGGATTTGACCAAAAGAAATCTCATGAGGTTCAACAAGGAGAAGTTCAAAGTTCTGCACTTAGGCTGGAAGAATCCTATGGACCAGTACAGGCTGGAGACCAAATGGCTAAGAAGCAGCTTTTCAGAAAAGGATCTGGGGGTTATCATGTGCAGTAAGCTGAATATGAGCCAACAGTGTGCCCTTATTGCAAAAAATCCTCCAATTGTCTAACGGCATACTGGGCTGCATTAGTAGGAGCTCTGCCAGTATAGGTGAGAGAAGTGATTCTTCTCCTGTATTCAGCACTGGTGAGGCCACATCAGGAGTATTGTGTCACCTCACCTCCCCAGTACAGACAGGATGTAGACAAATTTGAGAGAGTCCAATGGAGGGTAGTGGCACATGACTGTTAAGGGGCTGAAGCACATGACTTCTAAAGAGAAGTTGAGGGAATTAGGCTTATTTAGTCTAGAGAAGAGAAGACTGAGGGAGAATTTAATGGAAGCCTTCAAGTACCTGAAGTGTGGTTCCAAAGGGAAAGGAGCTAGGCTGTTCTCAGTGGTGGCAGGAGACAGAACAAGGAGCAATGGTCTCAAGTTGCAGCAAGGGGAGTTTAGATTAGATATTAGGAAGAACTTTCTCACTAAGAGGGTAGTAAAACACTGTGTGTGGCAGGGCACCTTTGGTGTCTGCCTTTTTAAGGTTTGAAAGCAGGCAGCAGGGTGGCCTGCAGGTGTGGGCTATCCCTAATGAGGTGATCACATGACCCCAGGAGGGCCCTAGGTTTGGAGGAGGGGTCTGAACAGCTTCCATTTTAGATCCAGGCCCTCAGGGCTGAGCTGACAGTCTGCTGCTGGCAGCTGTCGGAATACCACCTGGCTGAGCTGCTGCTTGGAACATCTTGGAGGTAAGGGCAGGAGCTACGGGGAGGGTAAGAGGCTGCTGGTCCTGAGTAAGATCTAAAACTGCACCCTGCTGCTCCGGTGTGTGATGTGCCTGCCCCCTGCCCATGTCTGCTCTCTAAATTACCTACCAGGTAGTGGGAGCTGGGGTTATAAGGTTCCGCTACCTGCCTTTCACTGGGGAGGCAACTGGCCTGGCATTTCTGGGGAACTATCCTGCCATGGGTAGGTAATTTAGAGAACAGACATGGGCAGGGGGAGGCACATCACACACCTGAGCCCCATGGGCTGAGTGCCTGTAGCCTGGAGAGAGGAGAGCTTAGGACAAGCCAAATGAGGAGCTATGGTGGTATAAGACCCCGCTGGCCCTGGTGAGGGGACAGAGAAAGAAGCCCCAAGGAGGGAGCAGAGAGTGACCTGGAAAGGGGCTAGTGGCTGAGTTCAGCCTAGTGTGGAGCAGAAGGCTAGCGGCCATGAAGAGTAGGGCTGTGTGTGTACTGGCTAGAGTGTGTGAGCAAAGAAGCCTGAAGGGCCATGTAGAGTAGGGCCTAAGGTGGGCTCGAAGGGCTGTGCAGAGTACGGTGGGGTGTGTGAGGCCCAATGATGGGCAGTATAAAAGAGGCCCTGTGAGAGGGGGCAGAGTGGAAGAGGCCCTGTGAGAGGCACCAGTACGTATGAGGCCTCAGAAAGGCAGAATGTTAGAGGCCCAGCAAGGGACAGAATTTGGCCTGGCTTCACACCAAAGAAGATATCTACTCAGGATGCCATCAGCGAGGCATGGGACATGGTGCAGGGATGGTATGGAGCTGTGTATATCACCCTTGGCATCAGGGCATTAAAATGGGCAGCCTCCCTCATTCTACATCAGCTTATTAAACAACAAGTCTTGGCAGGAGAGACTGGGCAGACTGCCCCTCATAGACAGGAGAGCAGGCCAATGTTAAGACCCAGCTCTGAGCTGGCCTCCTGTCACACACTGGAACAGGTTACCCAGAGACATTGTGGAATCTCCATTCTTGGAGGTTTGTAAGACCCAGCCAGGCAAAGCTTTGGCTGGGGTGATCTACTTGGGAATGGTTCTGCTTTGAGCAGGGGGTTGGATTAGATGACCTCCTAACTTCCCCTTCAATTCTGATTTTCATAGACTCTAAGGTAGCTGGATAATCAGGACTAAAAATATTCATTGTTCACACACTGGCACCTTTGATACTTTTCCAGAAAATCTGAACATATATAATCTTCCATGCTCTATTACATGTGTATTGACCTGGTAAAGTGTACATATAATGTCCCTATTTGCATATGTGAATCAAGGACTAACAGGTTTTGTCCCTCTACATTGTGTTATTTGCATGTTTAAATGATTAATACCTAAAAATGTTTTCTTTGTAACCTGGGCTTCTATCTTACTTTGTCATAAAAGTGAAGCCCTCAGCCCAGAAAAGGAAATTCAAGAAGGGATTCAATGACCTGAAAAAAACTATCTAGTTAGATTAAAAACAAAAATATCCAAATGAGGGCATACTTCTTCAAAAGTTTGAGGGTTGTGTTCCTGGTGGTGTTTTCTGAGGGGTTTTTTCCCTGTTTTGTTTTGTTTCATCATTGGTAGGACAGCGTCCTACTTGCCAAGTTTCTGAAATGAACCTTGTCCCGCTGATGCACTGCATGTTCCCATTTGAATGCAATTATGGGATATAAATGGAATCCCTCTACTTGCCACAATGCAAAAGAATACATTTCCCTTTTAAGTTCTTCTAATGAATTTTCTAAAAATAAAGGAGAATGCACATGATTTTCTGAACAGTAAGAGATTTGCATCAGATCTACAATTTGAGCTATTATAGGGGGTTTTTTTCCACTTTTTTCTAGGTTTGTTACTTTTTGAACTGATTTGCATGAAGCATGAAAGTTACCCAGCTGTTCAGATGAATATATTACTTCGGGTTTTCAAAAAGGAAAAAAATGGAAGCAAGCTTGGTTTCTTTATTTTTTCTTTCTTTCTAAGTTATAGCTTGCTTTCTATATGTCAGAAAAAAGAAATATATTCTTACAAGTAAAAAAAAGTAGTGAGTACACATCCCGTAGAAAATTAGACTAAACAGTCCCCTATAGTTGGGAAACATTGTTGTAATGATTATATTAATAAAGATTTTTTTAAACAATTATGGAAGGAAAAAAGAAACAAGGCTTTCATGTTTCTTAAAAGAGTGTGCTGTTGGTGGCAGAATGATAGAAGGTGGCTCTGTATGAAAGCAAGTTGGAAATAGAGATCCAACATCCTGAAGTACAAACTGACCTTATGGAATGGTTTTGTGTATGTCTTAGAGCCTTGGACAATGATAACCTATATAATTTAATGAAGAATTACTCCCTACTATAGAATTCTATTGGAACACTTAAGACCTATGGAAAGAAGCTCCTGACAAGGGATCAAATTGGATAGATCTATAGACTGTACCTTTGGGCAGTATTAAAATTGATATATTAAATAATATATATAATGATATATTTTATTAAGTTCCTATTACTATCTATCAAACTTGCATTGTGGATTTAAGAAGTCTTCTCATTCCATGTTTACTGTGTCCATCAGGAGACCTGCTGCTTTGGCTAAGTTTGAGGTGGGTCCACACCCCCATGTCCCTGTATACTATCTCTACAAACAGTAATTCTCTCTTTTTGCTCTGACTATTCAAAAGTTAACAGAAGGGTGAAGGTGTTGTGGCTCCAACTATCGGACAAGCTCTAATTCAGCAAATTGACTAAGCTCTTAATTAAATCAAATGCATTCAGTGAGACTCCAAACCAATAGATGAGTGGAAGGGTCCTGAAGAGGTCCAAATAAGCCATTTTTTCTTCCCAAGGTAGGATCAGTTGTCTGTAGCAGTAACAATCTTTGGACCTGAATTCATTTGATTGGAGTCCTACATTTTGAAGATTCTACAGACAAAGTGATTGATGATACTTGTGTTGGGACGTGAGACTGATAGCCTGCCACATTAGAAGAGGAGAAAGGGAAGGTGAAAAATCAGCTGGCAGGAAATTATTTTTTTTCCTCTCAAACAAAAAAAAAAAATGTAATTTCCAATGTTTTCCTATCCCTATCAGGAGAAATTGTAGATCTGTTGAAGTTTTAATGGGGGGAAAAATCTAGAGATGCTCACTCCAAAATACACAATACTTCACTGATTCTCAACTAGGGTGCCATGGCACCTTGGAATTCCATGAGATCCTTTCAAGGGTGCATGGGGTGCCATTTGATGTTAGCGCTGTTAGGTGTGCAAACATGTTTCACAAGATGGATGCAGAGATTTCAAATAGGAATCAATGATGTAAAAAATATTGTGACCTGTTGTCATCTTTCTGAGTTCTTTGAACAGAAGAATGTCTCTATTATTTTTCTGTAGTCAAAAAAGAATGAAAACTAAGAGCTGGCATTTTCCAAGGGTTGCCTCCAGTCTATTCAGAGGTACCTTTAGTCTAAAATGGTTAAGAACCACTGCAATAGCTTTTAGGACATTCATTTTCTTGAATGTGTTTGAAAGTTAGAACAGGAATGTGAAATTCAATCTCCTACACTTTAGACAACTGACTATTGAAGGGTAAGTCTAAAATACAAAAAAGTACTGAAATAAGAAAAGGGGCTGAGTAAAATACAGGGAAGAAGTGAAAAAGTGTGGGAAAGTTTGAAAAGCCTAATGAACAGGAAGAGTGAACTTATATATGAAGGTTTACATTAGGAGAAGGGAAGGATATACAGAGGACTATAAGAAAGGACAATAGAAAAATGGCCAAAGTCTAATTTTCAGTACTAATTGAATATAATCATATCAGGAAGCAGGGGAACTGAAAATTCTTGACTTATCCTGTACACCCTTGACTGTCTCTGGTACTGGCTGCCTTTGGGAAAGACCTGAGGGGATCTGGGGTTTATTAAAGTCTTCATTCAATTTTCCTTTGCTAATTAAGACAAATCAAAGAAGAAAAATAAGGACAGCATTTGATTAGAAGGATATAGGCAACTCTGTGTCCAAACAGATTGTGTGTCAGACTTGTCCACAAAGTCATCAGTTCTTCAAGGCACCATTCTTCAGATCTTTTACATGTAATTATGTAGATTTTGCTGTGGATTTCAACATCTCACCACATACTGAGTTTGTCTTGTATTTGTCCAACATAGTTTTCAGAGAAGGCATTAACCCTGGAAATTCAAGAAGCTTTAGGTAAGGTCTTCATGCAGAAGTTAGGTACTCAAACTGTGTTCTTTATTAACATCCACCCTCACTCAGTAATGACATTTTTTTATCATTACTGCACCAAGTATCATTTACGACACCAAGTTGTGGGGTGTGGTGAGCACGCTGGAGGTGAGGGACAGAATCCAGTTAGTCTAGACAGGTTACAGAAGTGGGTGGATGAGAATAGGATGGAATTCAATGCAGGCAAGCGCAAGGTTCTGCATCTAGGGAGAAGGAAGCAGCAACACATCTACAGGCTGGGGACACCCTTCTTGTCAACATGGTGGCAGAAAGAGATCTTGGAGTCATTGTTGACTCCAGAATGAACATTAGCTGCCAATGCGAGGAAGCGGCCAGTAAGGCAAACCGCACCTTGTCGTGCATCGACAGATGCATCACAAGCAGGTCCAGGGAGGTGATCCTTCCCCTCTATGCAGCATTGTTTAGGACACAGTTGGAGTACTGTGCCTAGTTCTAGGCTCTGCACTTCAAGATGAATGTGGCTAGCACTGAGAGGGTCCAGAGGAGGGCCACTTGCATGGTCAAGGGGCCGCGAGGCAGGCCTATGAAGAGAGGCTAAAGGTCCTGAACCTTTTTGGCCTCCACAAGAGAAGGCTGAGAGGGGATTTGGTGGCCATTTACAAACTCACCAGGGGGGGACCAGCAGGAATTGGGGGAGGCTCTGTTCCCCCGGGCACGACCTGGGGTTACTAAGAATAATGGCCACAAATTGTTAGAGAGAAGGTTCAGGCTTGATATCAGCAGACATTACTTTACTGTTAAGGTTGCTAGGTTCTGGAATGGGCTCCCAAGTGAGGTGGTACTCTCTCCTACCTTGGTTTTCAAGAGGAGGCTGGACGGATATTTGGCTGGGGTGATATGATCCCAGAACCCGTTCCTGTCCGGGGCAGGGGGTCGGACCTGATTATCTGTTTAGGTCCCTTACAACTCTAAGTACTATGATACTGATCACGGCTCCCTATAAATAAGCAAATATTTATTAGGTAAGCAGAAATATTAGTATTTTCAGATATAAATCCTATACAATGTGTTTGTCAAACATAGGATCTGACCCATGGAGCTAAATGATCTGACCTGTGGGTCCCTGGACTGGCTCCATGAACTGCATAAGGCACACTCCTGCACTGGCTATAAGGGTCCAGGGTATGGTTGCTCTTGCCTAATGGCTAGGCCATCAAGGGAAAGTAGGGCCTCAGGCTGGGTCAAAGGGCAGAAGCTATATAACAAAGCCCAAGGGAAATCTGATGCAGTCCAGCATCAGGATCTGGGGGTCAGATACATAGTACTAATCTGGGGAGGCAATCCATAGGGTGATATCCAAAAACAGAGCCAAACTAAGGTCAACAGCCAGGAAACAGAATCGCAGGGAAATCCAAAGTCAAAGTCCAGAAATAAGCTGAAAACCAGGGTTGAGAACCAGAGTGTAGGAACTAGAAGGCTTTCCACAGCAGAAATGTTGACTGGCCTGCAGACCCAAGGCCCCCGCTGGTGCTAAATGCATAGGTTGTGCTCCTAGCAGCCAATCAGGATGCTTGCTGCTACTAAACCGGGGCAGAGTTCATTTGATGGGACTTGCTGCAGGTGTGGCTGCTGTGGTACTTGGTCCAGGCTGGTCTGCCTGACCAGCATCCCTAACACCAGCACCATCCCTGGCTCTATGCGTTGCATGCATTATGGGATCAGAACCAATCCAAGGCCAGATCAGCTCTGTGCACTTGCTTCAGGGTCATGCCAGAGCCAGCATGCAGCGTCAGTCTGGTATGACACCACCCTGTGTCAGCCACCCTGTGCTGCATGCAGCATAGGCAGTCAGTCCAGCCTATGTGCTGCATGCTGCACATGTTGGCTCTGAGACTAGCTCTGCACACAGCTCTTGGGCTGGACTCTGTACCATGGGTTTCTCCTGATCCATCCCAAAGACTAGCCTAGCAATCTGCCTGCAGCCCTAGGGCTGAATGAGTTTGACGCCCCTGTTATATAATATCCTCTGTATTCTTCACTCCTTCCTTTGCATGAACATGTATTCAGGGTATTCTTACTTTTCATACAATATGTGACAAAAATATCACCTACACCTATACCCACAGAGAAAGGTGAAAGACACGTTTGCCACATTTGGAACTGCAAAATGACTTTTGGCATTTGTCCTCCTAACTCTGTAGTTAAATGTTTCCACTTGCAGCACCTTCCATGTTATTATGATTAATTTTGCTATTACCTTTATTCTTCAATCTATACTTTATAGTTAATCTGTATCATATTCTTCATTGCCTTTTATACACTGTGGTGTGAGTTTAGTAGATCTAGTAGATTAGGTTCGGATAGGTATTTTTCTCCATTAAATTAGACATATAAACAGAAAATAACCTTCATTCAAAGACTCAAATACATTCATTTTGTTCTATTTCTGTACATTTATAGATTCAAAGCAGCAGGCCCAAATTCTGCATTAGTTGTAACTGAGAATAGAATGTGGCTTGTAGGTTTATTAGTTTTAAGTGTTTGAATTCTTAGCAATAGCTATGGCACATTTTCCTGTAACTGATACCTTTTTCAGATACCCTTTCTGGTTGCTAATTTCAAATAATTACAATGGAATGACAAAAGTCACAGATTTTTTATTAACTCCTAGTGACTAGGAGTGCAGAAACTTTCAAGTATTATTAGTTTTGTTACTTTTTTGCAAAAAATGAAAATGAGAGATAACATCACTTTTCTCACCCTTGGTTTTAAACCCACCCATGTTATTACTTGATGTAAATGGTAAATTCCTCCCCTGAATCCTTATACCAGCTGAGGATCTGAACTTCTGAAGGGATTTTTTTTTTTTGTTCAGCTTGGGGGTTTTATTTATTTATTTATTTTCTCATCCTATGATACAGTTTTCAGACTTACAGGGTATCTCAACTTCTACTGATTGTTTGAAGTAATGTTTGCAAACACTGGGCTACATAGCCATTCTGAAAGTCTGGCCAAGGGCTTAGGGAAAAAAAGAGGTGGGGGAAGGGAAAGAAAATACATTCAAATCAACCTAAAATAAAACCTTACTTTTTTGTTGTTGCCAAAGTGCATTATTTCCTCCTCCCCATTTTATTGTAGGCCATATGAAACATTTTGGCCAAACCTACAATGCAGGGTTTCATTTCCAGGCACTTGTGGTTAAGAGAGAGTGAGATCTGCATGTGATAAAGGTTCCTCTTCCCCACAATATCCCAGTACTTAGAGCATTCATCTTAGATGAGGAAGATGCAGACTAAAGTTCCTGAGCGGATTTGACCTGAATCTCCGACTAGTCAGAACAATTCTCTAACCACCATTGCATACAATAAGATGACACTCTCACAGTCATTCCTGTTGGAGTTGTTCTGTTTGGAAGGACTACTTAAAAATTAATCAAGAGAGCACTGTAACATGAGAACAGCTCTACAGAGTGGTTGAGCACCAAGGAGGTGGGAGATCTTGCTTGAATTCCCTACACTAAATTGGACAGAGTGTAGCAATTTGACCGTGGTACTCCTCAAGAGCACATTTAGGGGACTGGAAAAGAGGCAAGTGGGGCCCTTGCCCCTAGCTAATTTAGAGGGGACATCAAGCTGGCAGGCCCTGGGGAGCCTGTGCAGAAGGACACTGTGGACAGTATGTGAAAAGCCCATGCCACAGCCATAGCAGTTCAAGTCCTCAACACAGCAAAAGCTACAACCAGAGGGCAGTGAGCCTGGGCTATGGCAGGTAAGCCTCTGCCCTGCCCTGCCCTTCCCTTCCCACCTGGTCTGTCCAGGGCACCAGAGGAGCTCCTTGCCCTTGTGTGAGACTCCTATAAACAAGTTAGTGCTCCAGCTGTACGTTAATCTACCCCTTTTTCACTTGGTGTTTATTACACGTGGCTGAAAATGAATCATTTTGGAAATACTAGAACCAAAATCCTTGACATTTAAAAAAATGTTTTGTCATTTTTGTTTTTGTGAAACATTTGCTAATACATTTATATCAAAGCCTCCTTTTTTATCAAATAAATGTGTCACCATTTCTTACTTCTCAGTTATAGAACTGTGAAACCATTTTGCTTTCACTGAAAAAAAATGGAAGAAAACAAGTGAGATAGTTGTCTTCAGCAGCTCCTTTCATTAAACAGGCATTCATACTTCAGCAAGGCTAGAATGTTCTTTTGTTCAATAAATCCACATCTTATTTTTCCTACATAGCATATCAAGAAAGTTTCAGGAAAAGGGCTCTCACAAAGACAGACAACACAGACAACTTTTAAAACATTTTTCCATTCAGTTTTGAAGAACGAGATCATTCCTACATGAGGAGTAGGAATGGCCTAGGTGCAGGTATAAGCGAGAAGGGGAAAAAAGAAAAGCTAAATCCAGGTCCAAGCATTCATAGTCTCTGTTTAAACCATATTTAACACAGTCCAGTTTGTGGATGATTTCTTGTTCTGCAATTTCTCATTCAAATTGTTTTGTTGGGGTTTTTTTTGCCTGAGAATAGCAATTCTGAGGTGAGTGATGGAGTGTCCAGGGAGGCTGTGTTTTTCCACAGGCTTTTGTGTCTTTTTGTGGCTGATCTCAGACTGGTATTCATTCCTTCACAAAGAGATTGCCCAGTCTGTCTGATATAGGTAGCAGAGGGGCATTGTAAGCAGGTGATGGTGTACATGACATTGGTAGATTTGCAGGTGAATGAACCTTGGATGTTGTACTCTTTGTTATTAGGTCCAGTGATGATGTGGTCTGTATTGATGTGTGGATACAGCAGGCATTTTGGTCCATTGAAGGCCTGGTGTTTCAGTGAAGATGGGAGTTCATTAGTCTGTTGTTTGAGAAATGCTGTTTGAGGTTGGAGAGCTGACTATAAGCAAAGACATCTTTGTCCCCAAAGGCTACCTTGAGATGGTAATCGTTTTCCAGGAGAGTCATTACTGGTGTGTCTTGGGTGTTCAAGCTGAAGGCTGTAAGTAACAACCAGTGGGATTCTGTTATCTTTGTCCCAGATATTGTATCAGGTAAGAGTGAGGTCTGAGTTTGGCTTTAGTGATTTGAGTGGTTATAGTTTTGGGATTGTATTGTAATTGTAGGAATCCCTGTCCTAGATCCTTAAGGTATTCATCTCAGTTGGTGGGGTCAGAGCAGATTCAGTTGCATTAGAGAGCTTGGCTGTAGATTATGGATTTAGTGGTGGGTTTAGGATGAAAGCTGGTGGCATGAAGGTAGCTGTGGTGGCCAGTACATTTCTGATACAACATGGTGGCAATGTAGCCACTACAAACCTTCACTGTAATGTCTAGGAAATGAATCTACTTCATGGAGAATTCCAGAGTTAGTTTGGTGGAGGGATGGAAGTTGTTAAAGTCTTGGTGAAATTTAACATGTCCATATTATGAAGATGTCATCTATGTACCTGAAGTATGCCAGGGGAATGCATGGGTAGCTGGGGTGGGAACAAACTTCAAAGTCTGTCATAAATATGCTGCCATACTGGGGTGCCATACATGTGGCCATAGCAATGCCATCTGTTTGTAGGTACAGGGAGTCTCCAAATAGGGAAATACTTGTGTATGAGGACACAGCAGGAGACCTTAATGGAAAAATAGTAGTTTTCTTGTCAGGGATAATATTCTTTATGGCCTGTAATCCATCCTTATGAGGGATGCTGGTGTATAGAGATGTGACAACCATGGTAGCTAATATGACATTTGCTGGAAGCTTGTCAAAGGAGCCCAGTTTCTTAAAGAAATTTTTGGTATCTTTCAAATAGGTTGCAGCTCCAGTGGCATATGGGAATAGGATGAAGTCAACACCCTTTGCCTAGGCAGCTTGGACATGTAATACTATGAATGTTTGGAAAATGGGTAAAGAATATGTGGCCATAAAAGGAAAAGCAACAATGGACTTAAGTAAGAGTGGCAAATAATGGATGGCAGCATACCAGGGGGCTGGGAAGGAAAGTAGAATGAATTGTAGTGAGGCAGTCAGATTACAAGGATACAGGAGAAAAAACAATGAAACATAAAAGGAGGAGAGAAAAAAAATCGAGAAAAGAGAGGAAAGCCAGAGAGAGTATGAGAAATCCTAAACTCATTGAAGCCAATAGACAAAACTCCTATTGTCTTCAATGTATCTCAGATTTACCCAATATTTCTTATCAGTTACATACAAGTGCCATTGTATCCAGAAATTTAATGTCTGTATTAGGAAAGTAGAATCATTAGGGGCAGACCAAATTGCCTCATCCTATTTAAAAGAAAAGACAAGTGCATAATTATTTACCTTAAAACTATGTATGCCAATTTTAGTATTGGCATGCATTATTCTATTTTGACAAATTTATTAAATAAAGCCTGGAGAAAAGGTCTTGTTCTCTGCTATTTGATCATCTGTATAAAAATGACTGTAGGTTATCTCTTCTTTTCCTTTTAAATTCTATTTCTTTTGCCATCCATATGAATTATAAAAATGCTTGATATTTCATATTTCATTTTCTATTTGCAGGTTTCAGATCTGAGACTAAGGCTCAAAATCTGAAAGGAGGATAGCATGGATTTCTGATTTTTCTATTCATAAGCAAAAGAATTGGGTATTTCTAAAGCACATGAAGCAAATAAAAGTCTTTTTATTATTATTCATAACTAAAATTCTGCTCTATTTTTGTTCCTACAGTAGTTTTTATGGAAAGCTATGCAACTGAGTCAGCACCTCAAAGCAAAACTCATTTCCAATTCATGACATCTCTTTTTCCTCCAATTGCTTAGCTTCATTTCCTCCTCCTCTCATTTTTTTTTCCTTTTGACTCTCACTTAACTCATCTGAAATGGCTACACAGTGCTGTTCTTCAGCTGTGAGAGGTATAGCATATGCTTGAGTAGACTCTAGTTAAACTGGGTCTTCTTTTTTGTTTTATTAACTATAGGAGCTACTTGGTTTTCATATACAGAATCAAGGTGGGAGAGGGAAGAATCATAACAAGACTCTGGGAAGTATGTGCATTTATACATTTTAGTATGGCTACTATGGTCAGATCTTCCAAGTGTAATTTTTCACTCTTCCTTTTCATATTGTTGTGCTGATGGCCTGTCAGTTGCCTAAATTTATCTCTTTGAGTTTGTTCTACACACAGGCTTTCCTCAAAGCTTGAATCTTTTTCTCCCAAATCCTCAACCTGTCTGTATATATCAGGCTGTATATCATTTCTTCTGAGCTACTGTGTCATTAACCCTGATAGCCAGCACTTGAGTTATTTTCAGTATTATTTGAGTTCAG
This sequence comes from Alligator mississippiensis, assembly GCF_030867095.1. Taxonomy (NCBI): domain Eukaryota; kingdom Metazoa; phylum Chordata; order Crocodylia; family Alligatoridae; genus Alligator; species Alligator mississippiensis. The sequence continues at coordinate 121,832,931 of NC_081824.1, read as the reverse complement.
TGAAGAAGCTAAACGTAAGATTTTATATATGTTGCTCCTTTTGACTGGGGACAGACATTACCCATAAACCACTTTAAGTGGTCAGAAACTGGTTTAAACATAACAGATATTCAGTGCACATAAACCAGTTTGAAAGTGTCTGAAATTGGTTTGAGATACACCTGGTTGAATGTAGTATCAGACTTAACTGATTTGGCCCAGACCAGTTTATGGAATATCTGTCCCAGACCCCTTCCTGGTTTAAGATAAACCAGACTCCCCCAATGTCCTGGCATGCTCTCTGGCTGGGCAGAGCTCTCTGCTCCACAGCAGGGCTGGTCCCTCCCCTTTGCTGCCTTGCTGGAGCTCGACAGTCTCTGCAGACATCTGCCTGCCTTCTGCTCCCCCCACTCCCCTCCCCACTCTGTGCTAAGCAGGCATTCCCCCATCCGTCACAGATACCTCAGCATTAGCTAGCAGACCACATGCTGGCTATAGTCTGTGTTGTGGGAGATGACAGAGGTAGACAGGCTTTTTGGAGCTATTCAACATGTAGCTTAATGTCCTTCTTTGGAAAAGTTGTTTGAGAGCTGTTTCTACCACCACTCCCTGCTAAGTAGAAATTCCCCCCTCTCCTCTGGCTTGCAGAGAAGGTATCGGTGTATTAGCTAGCAGACCACATGCTGGGTCTGTGCTGAATCAACAGGCAGAATCAACAGGTAACTGGTAATGTCCCTGTTTTCTTAATGGGCCTGTGAATGCCACTCTGGCCCATTGGCAGCTCACCACAGCTTTGGTGGACTGTGGGGGTGGGGGAGAGAGTCACTGCAGCTGGGCTCACGCAGTCCTCTCCCCCTCTCCCTCTTTCTGGGTGGGAAAACCTCCCCTGCTTTTAAAGAGACCCTCTCTTCCAATCCAGAGGCTCAGATTTTTGTGGGCTCTCCCTAACCTCCCCTCTCTGATTTCAAACCCCTGGTCAGGATTATTCCATTCTTTCCCTTAATCAACATGTCCCTGTCCAAAATTGCATCATTTTGCCCTGAGTACAGGGTCCCCATTGGGATAAATTTCCTTTGTCCTAGTACAGTGTCTCCAAAGGGACAAGCCTCATTGTGGGATGCCCTCCGGTCAGATAAGCAACCCTTCAATGTCTGTTACAATATTATTCCAAGAAAGACCCGACACTCAATGCATGCCATTTAATGTTAATTTACAGAGGATCTCTAAACAAACTAGCTCAGATTCTGCACATACCTATGCTTTAGAGCATTCAGTGGTAGTTTTGAAGTCTGAGGAGTAAAAGTCTCTAAATCCTCTGATAGTAGAATTTCTTGGTGGCGGGGGCGGGAGATAAGGAAAATGAGTAGATCCACCTTATGCCGTGGTTAGAAAAAATGAGTCTCAGTGCCATTCCATCCTCTCACTCCCTTTACCATTTGGCATGTTAAGACTACAAAACTAAATTTTAAGACTAATAAGTAACTAGACAAATAGCTCATGTAACAGCATGCCATTAACAAACGTATCCAATATGCTGCAGAGCTTATTCAAGAATAGCTCCGTAGGTATTTTCTTCAGAGAAAAATATGCTCCCTGTACTATTGCTGGTGAGAGATAGGATGATCTATGCAAATGCTGATAGTGTAACTGAGTTCTGTCTTAAACCATTTAATTTCACATCAAATATTTAAAATGTCTTCTTCAATTTTTAGCCACTGACATTATGGCAACCAAAATGACTGGATCAGTTCCTTCTCTCAAAAACAGTATATCACTCCTAAGTTTTATGGGCCCTTTGTAGAAGTGCAGTGGTTCTCAACCTTTTCAGATTTCAGGCACCCCATAGAAAATGCCAACTTTTACCTTTCACTTGTTTTTTGACTATAAAAAAATAATAGAGTAATTATTTTGTTACAACAAATTCAAAAAAACCACTGCAGGTCAGAATGTTTTTGACACTATACATTCCTATTTGAAATCTCTGGGTTTATCTTGTGAATTGTGTAGGTGTACCTCAGAGCTAATATTGTACAACATACTCAGAAGGATCTCATGGCACACCATTTGAAAGAAGGCAGGGTAGATATGCACCACAGACTAACTAAATAATATATATGTAGAGAGAGAGAGAAGACACCCCATATGAGATCAAGTATTAAATAAATTGGGAATTTGGCATGGTTTTGAGGCACATTCTTACCATGTGAAGCCAGTAGAGTTGCATCAAATTACAGCAGGTAAAGATCTGATTCAAAGGCTGCACAACTAGAGAAGTCTTGTGGTATCATTTTTGCAGCAAACCACATATCCCAAAGTGAGACCAAATTGGAATATCAGAGCCAGACAGGAGCTGCTGATAGATTCAGAAGCAAACTTCCTTAATTTTGAGGGGTATTCGTTTTAAAGAAGTAACAGCAAGGACTCAACCTTGAAGCCTCTGGCAGCAAAAGAACTCAAATATTATTCCCCCCCACCAAGTGTATTACAACACATAATCGATACACAATCATATCTTAGGGCAGTGGTGCTCAACTAACGGACTGCAGGCTGGATTTGGCTCCCAAAGTATTTGGATCTGGCCCACAACACTGGCAATCAGTGACAAGCAGCTCAATCTGGTGTGTCTCCTTCCCTGTCCTGTGCCGTGCTGCTGATTCCCTACACATCCTTCCCTACTCTCCCAACTCACTTCCCCTATTGTAGGCATTGCTTACTCTCACCTTCCTTTTATCCCCTGCCCTCCCCTATGGCAAGTGCTGTTTACTGAAGTAAGCTCTCTTAGTCTGTACTGCCTTCACTCTCCCCACAATTCCTCTGATATTTGCAGCCGCCCCTGTTGACATTGGCAGCCACTTCCCATGCCCCACCCCAGAGGGGAGTGATTACCCATGGTGCAACCAGGATGCAGGTACCCGACCTGCTGCTCTAAAACATTTAGCTTCCTCACCTTATAGAATGGGTAGGCACTCTGGTTTAGAATGGCTATTGCAATAGGAATTTGAATCCACTGAATAGACCAGTTACCAGCTGCTGCACATACATTACAACTATGTGTTACATGTGGTATAAGCATATATGTATTAAAGGATCTCTGTTCTATACCCAACACAAACACACGTTTCCTAGCACAGGTATGGGTAAGCCAGTTAACATTCTTTGTGACGTAAGTGCAAGTTCAAAAGAACACTGCTTACTTTTCTGACATGTGACTTGATCCAATAGACTCGGCTTTTGACCTTATGTACCAGCAAGGCCCTATAGTTTTGACTCTGTACATGCTCCAAAATTTCCCCAGTTTTAGCAGGGCTGAATGGGAGTTAGTAGCAGATTTTTTTAAAATGTCTCATTATGGTTCTAGAGATATGAGTTTAGCCCTTTCTTGATCCAATAGGTATTTTTAAAAATATCTAGCACACTGGATTCACATTCTATGTAAAACGCATCTGGAGATGCTACTTACTTTCTGAAATACAAGCAAGGGTAGTGCTGCTGCACTTTGATATAACATCCTGGTTGGACCATTCATTCAGGAAGTGGGATTCCCATACTAAAGTCTTCCATCAATTTAAGAGAATTAGCTCAAAGCCACATCACCTGCAAGTTTGCTCTACTACTGGGTACTTGGGATAGGTTTTCTGGATGAGGGGAGTGTGAAGGCACCCCCCAAGCTCAACTCAGCAGAAAAAGTTCAAAGTCCATTGGGCTGGAAAGTGAGCACAAGAGCTAGCACAAGTGTGTAGCACTCACCTGGAAGTGAGGAGATTGGTATTTGTTCCCATGCTTGCTTCTATATTTTATCCAGTGAAGACTGAATTTTTACCTGAAGAGTAGCAGAACTCCCCACATCTAGAATAGCTTTTAAACTAAGTAGCTTATTTATTATAAGGCGTCTAGCATCCAGGTGTGAATTTTAATTTGGGTGGTTAGCTATAGAAGTTATAATTTGGAGATGCTAGCTAACATTTGGGAGATGGTCCCTTAGTTAGGGAGCAGTTAACTAGTTAGTTGTGGAGAAAATAAAACAGCAGAAGTTGTCTACTGCTCCACATTATAGTTCATTGTTTAGTTCTTCTCATTCACATATGACTATGTTTATTCAACCTGATGAGCACTACATGGTGTCAGGAGTGTAATCTGAACTTGGTGATGACTACAGGATCACTAAGGTTCAAACCCACCTGCCTGATGTTATTATATAAAGATTGGGTAACAGTAGGCCTGTGTGAATAGGGAAGTATTTTATTCAGATTTGGATTCAGCTGATTTAGAGGACAGTGATTTGATTCAGAGATCTGGATTGTCCTGAATCGATTCAACCGAATCAGCTTTGGCAGATTCAGCGCTGAATAGGGGAGATTTGGTGATTTGGATTGGCTGGGGAGAGGCAGGCAGAGCCGGGTGGCTGCAGGTTCTCCTGTGGCTCCTCCAGCTGTGCCTGCCTCTCCCCTGGTGGGTGGGAGCCACGAGAGAAGCCCCCATGGCTACCCTGCCTGGCCCCATCCCCCACCCGGCCCCAGCCTAGTCCTAGCACTTAAAAACAAACAAAAAAAAGCCCCATCCTCACCGGCTTTAGCAGGGGCTGTGGGTGCTTTGAAGCCATGTTGCAGAGCCCCCCCTGCTCAGCCTCACCCCCCATGGCTGCCCTGCCTGGCCCCAGCATCCTGGCAGTTTAAAAAAAAAAGGAAAAAGAAAAAAGAAGAAAAGCCCCTCACTCACTGGATGCAGCGGCAGTGATTGGGGCCTCTGGGCGCTTATGGCAGAGCCCCCCTGTGCAGTGGGGGGCAGTGAGGATCAGCCCCCCACCTGGCACCCATGCGGCAGCTGTCTTATGGTGTGGGTGCAGCATGACTTAGCAGAGCATGCGCACTGTCTGGGAGCTGGGGCTGCCTGGGCTCCAGCTGATGTGGAGCTGCCTCAGCTCCCAGACAAAGCATGGTGCCCTGCTGAGCTGCACTGCACCCATGCCATGGGGCAGATGTTGAGCAGGTCCCAAGCAGGGGGGTGATCCCCACTGCCCCCCACTGACCCACACTGCATGGGTGGGCTCTGGCACAAGTTCCTAGAGGCCCCAATCACTGGTGCCAGAGCCAGTGAGCGCGGGGCTTTTTTTTTTTTAAGTGCCAGGAGGTTGAGCCGAGTGGGGGATGGAACCGAGCAGGGCAGCCATGGGGGCTTTTCCCATGGCTCCTCTGACTGTGCCTTCCTCTTCCCTAGTGGGATGAGCTGTGAGGGATATGCCTTGCTGCTGCTTTCCCAGCCAGTGGGGGATGGGGGTGCAATGCAGCTGCAGCTCACTCTGGACAACAGCAGGGCATAGCTCCCACTCCCAGCACTGCCATGCCCACATCAGCGTTTGGAGTGGAGGCTCTGCCCTGGCACCGCTTGCCAGCTGGCACAGGGAGGCACTGGAGTGGGGGCTATGCCCTGCTGCCACTTGCCCACTTCCGCCTGTAGTGAGCTGTGCCCACATCCTACCCCGACCCAAGCTGAGCAAGCAGCAGCAGTGCAGAGTGCCTGCTCTCAGTGTTGCTGCATCCGCATCCTGTGCCCCTCCGCCATGGTTGGGCAGCTTGGTCCTCCTCAGCCCCAGCCCTAGCCCCAATCCCGCCCTCCCTCATGCCCCTTTTCTCCCCCCTCCCCCAATCCTAACAGACTTACCAGCTGAAGGCAGCTATCAGCTACCTGTTTAGTCTATGGCTGAATCTCCGAATTGGCCAAATCCTTTCCGAAGCTTTTCCGAATCAATTCAGATGCTTCAAATTGATTCAGAGTTTTTACTTGGTCTTGTGATTTGATTCAGATTTGGAGAGTCAGTCCCTAAATCGGGCCGAATCTCCTCTGAATTGAATCAGCTACTGAAGCCTCATGCGACCCTAGGTAATAGCACTCCCACTTGTTTTTTAAAAGAGTCAGCTTCATTCAGTTCTGTGAATGAAAGAGTGCAGACAGGTGAGGGTTTTGTACCATGAACCCTGAGGAGACAAAGAACTCCCTACAATCCTCAGTAATATGTCTAAAGAGTGGTATTTAAGCTTTACTTCTCTCCTCAGCTTTTCTCTGCTGGCTAGTTCCAGGCAGCTCTTTGGTCAGCGTGGTGAATGTTTTGGATCACAGTGAGGGTCAGGTCCAGAGCCTAACTCTTAGATGATGAAGCCATTTATTGTAACTAGCTTTCCAGTGCTATTACCAGTGTTCTCTTCACTTGCTCTTTTTTTTAATTCTTCTCTTTCCCATTATGCTTTTACTCCCTCCTCTTCAATACTCAGTGGAATTCAATATACTTTGCGCTCTAACATATGGCGCTGTGAAAATAGCAGTGCCTGTTCCTATCTGTATTACATGTAGAAGCATCTATATTTCCAACAAAGAAAACATAGGCATCAGAACTCATCCTGAATCTAAGCATCCAACTGGATTCCTTCCTCTCTCATATCATCACAAGTGATAAAGTTTCTTCAAGTAAAATCAACCTCTCATTGAAATGCATGCACTCCAATATCATTAAATTATATCTTCATTGACACTTGTACAACCTACTTGTCTTAATGATTTATTCAGATGCAATTGACTAAACCTTACTAAACAATTGTGCTGATGAAAAAGTTTGACCAATATCCAGAGCAAAATCATTTAGTCTTAGTTGTGTTGCCTCTGCAAAACTAAAACAAATACAACTATAAAAAATAGTTTCATCAGTTGAATCTGCAGCTTTAAACGTCCTCAGGGGAGTGGATCTGAGTAAGAAGATGCTATTTTTACATAGCCACTTTTTGGAGAAGAATCATATTTTAAATGAAAAAGTGTTGTTAATAGAGCAATACAAAAGATGAACAATTAAACTTACCAGAGTGATGTCAGTGGAACTTTGCATGGGAGAAAATTAAGTAAAATCCCTGTAAGGACAACAGAATCTTTCCCCCCCAAAAATGTATTTCAGTAATTACACATTACCACACTTTAAATGTACAGACATCCTTTCTTCACTATATGTATGGAACACCCATTAATAACCAATGGCAGCTCTGCACATGGAACAAGGGGACAACATCTCCTCAGACAATAGTTTGAAAAAGCAATTAAAACTGAATTCCCTAAGAACATTTTTGGCAGCCATACAATTAGTTCAGCTGTGAATATCCTTCATCCCCAGAGTGTTCGTAGTTACAAACAGACACACAGCAGAAGTAATAACCAAGGCCCCAATTCTGCAAAGAATCATCTATGGAGACTAAGGTATTTATATCCATTTCATACACCTCTAGACAGTGCACCACATATTGGATCTGGAAAGATCATATTCCACATGTTTTATTATAGATTTGTTGCTGTATTTAATATAAAGGGCCATTACCCTTGAGATAAAGTGGCTTTCATCATCCGGATACGTTTATTTTTTAAAGCTTTTCGCACTTGCATGGCTGTATGACAAGTTTAGACTCTTACAGAACATCCCAAGAGTAAACTATGATTTGGCACTGAAGTTTAACTTCACTTTTTCAGTAATTGGTCCTTCATCAATATTTTGTCAAAAATGCACATCATCTATTTAACAACTGTCCATTTCAGTGTAAAACAAAATAAATTATTTTTTGTTCTTTGTAATGTTATAGACAATACTTTTCTAGATCATTTTTTACCTGCCAATATTCCTAAATTGTATTAATGGCCTATATAAGTATGTATATATCAATTCATACAAATGCATATCTGTTTATATGCATATAGAACTCTTCCTTCTAAGTGTGTTTGATCCCTTAGAAATCAGAAAATAAATGTTATACGGTTTGATCTGGGCCCAATTACTTTCTTTAATACTATTTTCATGGTTTAGAAATTTCTTGAATACCGTTTTCATGGTTTAGAAATATGTCGACTTCAAAAACATTACAGTGGATTCTGAACAAAAGTAACACTTGACAGACAATTCAATGTCTTTATGTGTGTGGGGAATAATACAACTGAATTAATTGCTTTCAGTACAATTAAGCCAATCTTTCCCCTTTCTCTTTCCTACCCATAATTTTGCCACTGATTACCGTGAGACTTCAGGCACTTAGGCCAAAATGTGGGTGTGTCTGCTGTGTTGGAAGGCAAGGTTAGGCCTCTAGGGATGGCCTGTTTTCAGAGGAATAGCAAAAAATATATATATTTGACTTGCAGTTTTGATTGAGCAAGAAGAGAGCTGGAAGAGAGTTGAATCAATTTCAAAATTTCCCTCAGTTTTTACATTATTGTCAAGCTGGCAAATGATTCATACATCTGAAAACAAAAAATAAAGCTCTTGCACCTTAGAATTGTCCAAGTCAGTCAGGATACAATTAGGTCTTGAGAAACCTAGAGCAGACCAACCCAAATCCTGTTTCATTTCCTGAACAATTGTTTATGGGCCAACATTTGTAATACACTTTCCTTTTAGCCTTCCTTTTAGCCTTAAAACTAAGTTGCATAAAGCAGTGAAGAGGAGGAGGAAGAGGACTTTTTTATTTACCTAGATACCTTTTATATTAACAGGTTTTTAGGGATTTGAGCAAGGCAAACAAAAACACTTAGACATCTATGTACCAGTTAGTCACCTTAGTTTATACTTTTGATTATAATTTAAAATTGGAGATGCCCTCTAACGGACAAAGTTTAGACACAGATCTAAAGTATCACAAAGTTTAGAAGAGAGAAGATATAAGCAGTTAATGCAGACCCACTTGTACACTTCAAGTTTTAGAAGCACGCAATTTCTACTGTATATGTTAAATTGTCTGTTGGAATTTATTTATTTTTTTACATTACAGGATTTTATTCTCCTGGGACCAATATCCTGAAATGACTCCCACTTCCACAAAAATGCATAATACCCACTGATTTCAAAAGAACATGTTTGAAAGTATGGAAGAAAGATAAAATTCAATGATGAACAGTTTGATCTTTCGAAAACATGTAGAAAACATCAAGCAAGTGCTCAAGATGATATTGTTGCTATTTATAACCACAAAGGATTATTCTCATGGACAGCAGAGGTATTGAAACTCATAAGCCTGAAGCACCATGAGGGTACCCTAGCACTGTGTGAAAGAAAAATGCTTTTTTGGGGTTTTTTTTTGTTACTTCAAATAGTGTAGAAAGTACTGAAAACACTCATAGAAGAGTCTCCCTATGTGACAAAGGTCCCTGTTTCCAGAAAGGTCAAATGACAAATATTAGATTGTTCTGAAAGTCTATCCTCCAGATCATCACCAAAAAGAAGGAAATAAAAGATTCTTGTAATCAGTCTAATCTATATGTCTAAATCCCATTAACTGATATGTACTGCAGTGCCAAATAGACTAACCAGAGGAGCTCAAGACTATTCAAAATCAGGGGTTTTATAAAAACTTATTGTAAGACATAGCCAATTAATAATGAATAGGATGATGACATATATTCAGTCCACTAACCCTCTCCTATGAGACTGTTATATGCAATTAATATCCGGTACATTATTTATAGTTTTTTAAAGAAGCCATACTTGAACATGTTTCTTTTCATGGTTAGAAAAAAGTAAACATGTTTTTAAAGCATTTGCCACTTTGGAGCCTTTACTGATTTTTTTTTTTATAGGAAAAAATCAATTACTTTAATATTTAGGAGCTGTTAATATTCAACTCTTGCCTAAATTGCCACTGAATTCATCTTGGACTATTTGGAAAATTGTCATCTTCATAATCTTTTTTTTTTTTTTTTTTCTGGGCCGGTAAAGCGATCCTAATGATCTGGACAAGCCCTGAAGCCCCTCCAAGGCTTTATGGGAAAATTAATTGAGAATTCACTGCCCTTGGAATTTACTACTCCAGCAACTTAATAGCTCAGACAAATTCTCTTCCATATGTTAATAAATTACTATGGAACTGTGGCACTTCTGTCTTGGCATCTCCTCAGTTATTATTCCTGTGTCATCTCAATTAGCTACTACATAGTCTTATTAATGTAATTCCCCATCTAATCCTTGTCTCCTTGTTCCTTTTCCTGGTTCAGCTGCATTTCCATAGATTATATCTTGCTGTATGCATTTATTTGCTGTCTGTGCTGCAATAAGCTTTGCAGTGCCCACTCACTGCCCTATTCTGTTAAGAGCCATGTGGTGGTATTACATCGGTAATTTACTAGGATCCTTTCAAGGACAGCTATGACAGGCATACGAGCACCCATACCTCTTCTTACAAAATTTAACATTCTAGGTATTTACATTAAAAAGAATGAATTTTACAAGGGCAAATGAGATCAATATTACAATAAGAAAAAGTGACTTCCAATGTAAGGAGCACTGGACTGGGAATTAGGAAATCTTGTCTCTGGTGCTGTCTTTGCCACAGACTTGTTGTATGATCTTGAACAAGTCATTCTCTGACTTTCATCTCTTAGCCCATGTCTTACTACTGTAAGTACTTACACATGTGATTGACTTTTTATATGAGGTTGTCACTTTCCCTCAACCATCTCTGCTTTCATCCATAACTGTTTCTGTAGTCTAAGCTCAGGGGTTTGTTAGTTTCTTCAAGTTCCAAGTTTAGCCAATAGATCTGTGGAGTTTTGGATCCACGGTCTAGATATTCTTCCAGTCCTAAGAACCTCCATCATGCCCTCTACATTGCCTACAAGCTAGGCAGATGAATACAGTTCAGATTTATCTACCATCCCTACAGCAGTCAATTGTGAATAGTGCAGCTCCACAGCTTATAACAGTGATGAAAACTGTACAGTAGATAACGGTCAAATTTTGTATTAAAATGTTATCTGACTCACAGAGGTCTACGCACAGCCTATGCTATGGATTCTACTATTGCTATTATCAGAGAAGCTGAGACAGTGGTAAATTACCATTACTAAATTTGCCAAATTAGACAAGCTTTTTTGGGGTGCTACAGTAGTATAAATAAGTTTTTGAAGGCAGGTACATATATAGTGAGTAGAATGTAAATTAAAACATGTTTGCTCTGGAAAGGACACTTTCTTTTTTTGATGCTATAAATCTGCATACAAGCAATAAAGTTGTTTTGCTGTGTCTAATGTGCCGCATCCTAAGCAGCTCCTAAACTTTGAGGGAATAAAATGTTATTTCCAAAGGGGAAATAAAATAGTGGCTTCAAGTATTTTAAGAGACAGAAATAGCATTTTTTCCCCACTCAATTCTAGAAGCATTTAATACCCAACATAACAATTACCATTGTGACTAGTCCCAGTAACTTTAAACCTCTATCACTTCCACCTCACATCATCATCTTTTTTGGCATTGATTTCAATGAGACAACTCACAGCACTAAGCAGTAAGTTTGCAAAATCTGGCAATAAACACAAGTTTGACTGTAGATGCTATCAAGTAAACTAAATAAATAGTTTTAATGAAAAAATGATTAAAATTCAATTTAATTCTTAGCTGATCTCCTCATGGAACATTGCTATTGTGATGATATCCCATTGGACTTTTATTGCAAAGTGGATTTTTGCCACCATGGACTAGATGACAAATTGCAGGTCCCCAGGGGTCCAAGGAACCCTGGGGACCTCTTCACAGATGCATTGTGTATCTGTATCATGCTGTCCTCCTCAGCACTTTTTTTTTTTTTTTGTCAAGATCTGGCAGAATGATGATGATGACTGATGACTCTAGCTTTCCCATCCTCTCCACACCCTACTGCAGAATATGCAATTATCAACTGGAAGGAAATTCAAGAGTCATCTAAGTCCAAACCTCTGCACAAATGCAGGTTGTGCTTTTCCCAAACCATCCAGATGCTTCCTGAAAACTCCCAGTGAAGGAGATTCAGCATCTTCTCAAAGCAGCCTGTTCCATCATCCATGCTCTTACTTTAGGATTTTTTTCATGACAGTTGATTTAAACCTTCAGATGCCCGCCCCCGACTCAGGAGGCACCAGTCGCCCATGGCTTGCTCTGTAGAAGGGCGACTGGGAAGGATAAGAGGGCTGAGCCCAATGGCAAAGCGATACAAGGGAAACTAAAAATAATAGTCATGTATTTCCACAGACCCTTCTTCAGAAGAGGGCAATCTGGCTTTCTCAAACAAAGGGTATTGATTCCAAAAGTGTTCTTCTCTGAATAAAGACTGCAGCATTTGACTTTGATATGATAGTTAATCTAAGATGGACAATTAAAAGCATGTAATAATAATGTGCATCACATGCTTCTGCATACAAATGTTGAAGGTATATTAAATCTGGTATCTTGTACCCCTACATGGACAGGGAGTTAAGATTACAATATAATCTTTAAATACAAATGGTACAATCATCCTGGTAAAAGGAAAAAAAAACCCCAATATTTCTTCATAATAGTGAAGGTGGACCTGAAAGGGAAATACACTACCATCCAGGATAACTACAAGATGTACCACTGGGAGGTTAGCAATTCTAAAGAGATATTAAGAATCTGCAATTATGTAATGTTTTCCCTCTTACTTCACGTCCCCTACTAGTACTCTACATTTAATCAGAAGAATGAGTTTTTAAATTGGATTCAGAAACCTCTAACATATTTTTTTCCTTTTATGAGAGCTTCTAAAACACTTTTAAAATGTATTGACATTTTTATTTAACGTTCTAAAGACTATATTTAACTTTTAGCTTTCTGATCATGAAAACTGCTGCCATAAAAAAAAATACCCAAAAGCTAAAGGGCTTAAACATAGTACTAACAAAGCTGGTCAAAAGTTTTTAAGGCAAAATCAATTTTCAGATTTTTATATAACTGTTGACTAGAATATGTAAGTTCTATTTTTTTTTCAGTGTTATACATTTTCATTAAAATGTATTGATTAAATTTTTGAATTTTCAAAAAACTCTGGACAGCTCTGGTTTTCTGAACAAAAAATAGGAAAAAAGCATAGTTAAATTGAGTAAATAAAAAAGGAGGGTGTTTTTGCTTCCATAAAACAGAAATGCAATGAAAAAAAATTCTCCCGGCGTCAATATGCAAATAAGAAGAACAATGTTTTGTGTTTTTTTTTAAATAGTACAAAAAATTGTCGGTAGTGAGAAAATACATATAGTCAAATTTGTATTATAATACTTGGATATGTTTCTCTTTCCTACAAATATATTTAATTTATCCCATTACAGGACCCTTCAAGAGAGTTTCCCCCTCCCTTCCTCCAGTAGTAGAGTTTGGATACTGGATATGTCAAATGACAACATTCAAAATCCTCAAATGCTATAAGTATTGCCTACTATAGGAGTTTAAACAAAACACCCAAGGCAAATCAATATTCCTGTGCTTTATTCTGTCATATTTAGGCTTTCTGTGATTTGGTAAAGTTACATTTTGCTGTATCTGGGCCGGTGATAAAATCTGCCATGCTGTACATGGCTAAGAAGCTGCTTCATATGCAATTACCTATTTTTTTTAAATAAATAAATAGATAAAACAATAAAATGTATCACATGGCACTTTGTTCTTATGTTGACTAAAAATGTGTTTCATAGTTTCATAGTAGCTAGGGTCAGGAGGGACCTGAACAGATCATCTAGCCTGACCCCCTGCCACAGGCAGGAATGAATGCTGGGTTCACAGGACCCCAGACAGGTGATCATCCAACCTCCTCTTGAATTTGCCCAGGGTAGGGGCAAGGACCACTTCCCTGGGAAGTTGGTTCCAGATTTCGGCCACCCTAACTGTAAAATATTGCCTTCTGATCTCTAACCTAAACCTATTCTCCATCAGCTTATTACCATTGTTCCTCGTCACCCCAGGTGGTGCTGGGGAGAAAAGGGCTCTGCCTACTTGCTGTTGATCTCCCCTGATGAGTTTGTAGGCAGCCACCAGGTCTCCCCTCAGCCTCCTCTTGCTGAGGCTGAACAGGTTCAGCCTCCTCCTGCTGCCCTCTCACCAAGCGGGTTGCCCTCCTCTGAACCCTCTCCAGTCTGGCCACATCCCTTTTGAAGTGTGGTGCCCAGTACTGGATGCAGTACTCAAACTGCAGCCTGACCAAAGTCGCATAGAGGAGGAGTATCACCTCTCTGGACCAGCTTGAGATGCACTTTTGGATGCATGACAAGGTATGGCTGGCCTTGCTGGCTGCGGTCTGGCATTGGTGGCTCATGTACATCTTGGAGTCAATAATGACTCAAAGATCCCATTCTGCCTGTGTGCTTTCAAGAGGGGAACTCCCCAGTCTGTATGTATGCTGTGGATTCCTTCTCCCAAGGTGCAGCACCCTGCATTTGTCTACGTTGAACCCCATCCTATTCTCATCTGCCCATTTTTGTAGTCTGTCTAAATCTATTTGCAGCCTCTCTCTTCCTTCAAGTGTGTCCACCTTGGTCCACATCTTAGTGTCATCAGCAGACTTGGGCAGTGTGCTTTCGTCCAAGTCGCTGATGAAGATTTTAAACAGTGCAGCCCCAAGGACCGAGCCCTGGGGTACCCCACTGCTCACATCTCACCAGGTTCAGTACAAACCCATCCACCACTACTCTCTGGGTGCGCCCCATCAGCCAATTTTTTACCCATCCAACTGTGTAGGCATCAATGCCACAGTCACTTAATTTATTGATGAGCATGGGGTGAGAGACAGTGTCAAAGGCCTTCTTAAAGTCTAGAAAGACTACGTTCACAGTGACACCATCATCCAAGGATTTAATTACTTGGTCATAAAAGGCAATCAGGTTGGCCAGGCAGGACCTGCCTTTGATGAACCCATGCTGGTTGCCCCTGAGCATGATCTCCCCTGCAGGCCCCCCAGATATGTGCTCCTTGATAATTCTTTCCAAGATCTTCCCAAGGACCGAGGTGAGGCTTACAGGCCTATAGTTACTTGGGTCCTCCTTCCTCCCTTTCTTGAAAATTGGGACCACATTAGCCAGTTTCCAATCCCCCAGCACATGGCCAGATGACCACAAATGCTCATACACCCGGGCCAAGGGCTCTGCGATGACCCCTGCCAGCTCCCTCAACACCCTTGGGTGGAGGGCATCTGGACCTGCAGATTTAAAAATGCCTAGGCCTTCCAGAAGATCCCTAACTACATCTGTGCTGACCAAAGGCCTGACAGAGCTATCCCCGAAATTGTCACTACAATCTCGGGGATAGGTGGTAGGTGGGATGTCCTGGTCCCTGTTCAAGAAAATACAGGCAAAGAAACTGTTAAAAATATAAGCTTTCTTGTCTGGTGTAGCCACAAGATTACCGTTTGCATCTTGCAGGGGCCCTACGTTGCCTGATGCCCTCTTCTTGCTCCCAATGTATTTGAAGATGGACTTTTTGTTGTCCTTAATCCTGGACGCTAGCCTGAGCTCCATCTCTACCTTGGCCTTCCTAATAGCCCTCCTACACTCACAGGCTGAGGAGGAGTACTTTATTTTATTTTATTACAAAAGGTACCTGGTGAAGCATTCTAAAGGATGGCTTTACCTAGCTGGAAATACCTACGCTCGTCTTAACTGCAAATAAGTTCACTTTTCTATGTTATATCAATGCATTCTTTATTGATTGCATTTTTTATTAAACAGCAGCAGATTAGATAAAAATCCTTTAGTACAAAATAGATTGTTTTAAAGTTTCCTGAAATATCAAAATTGCAACAGTAGCTTCAGAAAAACCTATAAGTGGATTATTTCCACATTTTCTGGATATATTTTTGCTGTTGCTAAGGATTATTTCTCTTTCTTCTACTCAGAAGGCAGGGAAAAGAACAGGAATGGGGCTCTCTAAAAGGGGGGATGCTACAGGGAATGGAAGGAATTTTTCTGTTCAATTTGCCTTCATACACTTTGCTTTTCTAGCCATTGACACATAGGTTTTTTAGTGGCAGCAGCTTAAACATTGCTAGCACATATTCTAAAGGCATAGAAACCCCTGGACATCTCAACAATATGGTAATGAAGAAGAGGTACAAAAGGTCTGCCTCTGCTAAAGCAGTTGGGATCTCAGGATCAACCATCATCCATTGTACTTAAGGTTCCAGGAGTACAGGGTATGATAAAGCCAAATACTTGGAAAGAGGATATTGTCCTGGGAGCTTGTTAGTTCCTGGGGAAAACTTGTGCTACCATTTAAGGGCCCAGAACCATGAGCCTTTTCACACTGAATGAAGCAAAGTTTTTCTCACTTAAAAACAACCAAAACAAGATCTGTGAAAGAGAACAACATATACTGTATTTTTTCATATACAATATGCACCTTTCCCCAAATAGCACCCCCCTACAATTGGGGTGTGCATATTAAGTAAGGAAGCTGCTTTCTTCTGAAGACATGGAGACTGTGCATGCCATGCAACTGCCTAAATGGCTGCCACTTGTCTGGCTCAGCAAGTTGGAGGGGCAGAATCCTGCGTTAGTTCTTTCAAAGCCATACTTATTGGCTGAGCACTGTAGCTTGTACCTATAACAGGAAGTGATTTGCTGGTAGTATCTTGAGTCTTGTGATGTGGAAACAATACTTTATTTATAGGAACTTATATAAAGAACTATTTATAGTGAAGGATTAATTATTCTTTACTCCTGCTCTTGCAAGGGTTTTAGGCTTAGCCTAGTGAAACATAAAGTAAGTCATCTTGGGAAGACAGAGAGACCAAGAAGTGTGGTATCCTGGGAGAAAATCTGAGCAGTAGCATGAGTTACGCTGCATTGAATTAGTACTTGGTTAACCAAATACTAAACTTAATGTGCAGTAACAAGGGCACATTAATGAACATGTAGCTATGCCCAGCCTGGCTATATGCTCTTCCTGACCACCTACTGGTAGAGCAGCAACAATACAATGTGGAAGGACTACGCACATAGAGGGTTGTGTTGCTCCTGCTTGGTCTGAGTCAAACCACAGGGAAATCAGAACCACCTCAAATGAGATGTCTGTTTACATCCTCTGGGATAAGGGTAAGGTTGATAAGCTTAGGGTAAACCCTGTCTCAAGACTGAATAACCTTGATTTATATTTTAATATCACAATCATTGTGGTTAGACGTTTCAGTGTACTCACCTTCAGTATTAACTTAAATGTTATGCTATTGCTTCTCAAAAACTATTTTAAACCTTTCTAAAAAGGCCAGGACCATTAACTCTTGAACTATAGTCCCTTAGTTATACATATAAGATGTTAATCTCCCATGTTTTATCATATTTATATTAAAAATTAAAATGGAAAGACAATGTAATTATATCAGCAGGGACAGATCCAGAAGGGGTGCAGTGGCCTGCCTGCAACCCACTCCCCTTTCTGACCATGCTGCTGAAGCAGCAGCCAGGGATTTAATTCTCAAAGAAGGTAAGCATTTACCATAGAAGCATAGAAAATTAGGGTTGGAAGGGACCCACCTCTTTGCTCACAGCAGTACCATCCACAACTAGATCCTTCCAGCCAGGGCTTTGCCAAGCTGGGCCTTAAAAACCTCCAAGGATGGAGAGTCCACCACCTCTCTAACTAGCTTGTTCCAGGGCTTCACCCATCTCCTAGTGAGAGAGATTTTCCTAAAATCCACTTTCCCCCTTCCTTCTCCTCTGTGATCCCTCATGTTCCCTTTCCTCTCCCTCTCCCTCTCCTTCCCTGGCCTGGGGTTAGGGGTTAGGGGGATGGAATGGGAAAGGGGAGCTCCTGCCTGCTCCATCCAGGTTGCAGAGAGTCTGAGTTCAGCCTGGGATTGTGACAACTGTAGTGGGGAAGCACATTCCCTCTCCCTGCCTAATCCTCCCAGGTGTTCCCCCCCATGAACAGGCTCAGGGAAGGGGAACATGCCCCCTGACCACTCTCACTGCTGCCACAGTCCCCAGTGAGTGCAGTGCCACCGGGCTGCAGTAGACAGGAGCTCATCTTACTCCCAGGGCAGCACCTGGCAGTGGCAGGCAGGACAGGGGGAGAATGGGAGGGGAAGGGATGGAGAGGGAAGAAAAGGAGTGGGGATGTGCCTCTGAGCACAGAGGGCAAGGCAAGGAAGGAATGCTTACCTTCCTTGGGACTTAGATGGAGCTGAAGAAGCAGCAGCTGAGGGCTGGTTTGCCATGGTGGTGGGGAGCAGAGAGGGGGAGCCTAGAAGCAGGGAATGCAGCCACCCCTTCAACTGCACTTCCCTTTGCCAAATCCTGGATCTGTTTCTGCAGCCATCCCTGCAGTGCTGCACCCCCAGTCTGCCTCACCCAGATTGTCTCCTAGGATTCCACATTTCCTGGCCACTGTTTCTCCAGGAGGACTGCTCAGTGGTGCTAGTAACATGGTTTGTTTGGGGGGGTTTTATGCTTACTGTTCAGTAGCCTAACAACACTGCACAGTAGCATATTAACATGTTTTTTGACCAGCACATTACTGTGCAGAGTTTTTAGGTTACTGTGCAGTACGTGTCTCTTGTAGACGTGCCCACAGTCAGTCACCCAGACTCTGGAAAATGTTTTTTTTCTACATTCTGCTTTCCAAAAACAAATTGCGTACTTTATTTGGGTGCATGGTGTGTGCAAGGAAAACAGTATTTTGTTTTATCCTGCAAAAAAACACTAACAGGAGGAAGACTAATATCTCCCAAGTTCTACAAACTCAGACTAAAAGGAAGTGTAAATCAATGGAAGAAGCAGTGGCAATAGCACAGGTAGCTGCTGCCTCAGAGCAAATTTCCCCAACATGGGCTGTGGTGGCAGTGGTCTGGTGTACCCTGTGCGCCTGATATCTCAATCACCCCGTCCCCTCCAAAGTTACACTACCAAATACTGAAGCCTCACCTCTGCAGACCCAAAAATAGGAATCTTGATTTGCAACAGAGTTAATATAGGACCCAATAGAGGCAAACAATGGGGCCCAATAACAGGAAATAATGGCAGTAAGACCCAGAAGGGCCATGCCATATCACAAAAAAGACTCTCTGAAGGATGACACCCTATGTAGGGGCAACATTAATAGTAGACATTACAGTAGGATAAACTGCCACACTTCCCTTTCCATTCTCGTCCCCACCCTTGAGCAAGTCTGCCCAGGAAGCTATTGAGAATATGACCTTTTTATATTAATTTCTATGTGCTACATTTGTAAATGGGCATAGCTCCACTGAGGTTAGCTGAAATACATCTCTTTAACATCACATAAGGACCTCTTTTTCTTTTTCTTCTTCTTTTTTTGAATTCTCAGTGACATTTTAGAATCCTGGTTGACATTTGAGAGATTATCACTGTGCATTTGTGCAAAAATCTCTATGTCGAAATAAAAATGTTAATTATGGGGTTGTACCAGTGCAATGCTTTTTACAGGTGTTAGTCTATCTATTCTCCGATTGAAAAGCACTGCTGATTTCAGGGCATGGAGGTTAATAGACAGCAAAAATCTCAATGCATCTAATAATACTACTTTGCCTCTAGGTAACGGGTATATATTAAGAGAAAATTATTAAATTAGGGGCTTATTTCCTAGCAGTAGCATCATGAGATTGCCTCCCCCTAGAAACAAGTTTCTGTTCTATACATATTAAAGGAAATCAGAAAATGATCTGCAGTGCTGCTATTCTACAGAGAGGATGGGAAAGTGAAAAACTAAGGAGCACCCACTATATATGGTGGTGTTTATTTATTCATGTATTTCCTAATGGAAATCCTTAGTGGTGCTACTGGAACCAATAGTAAATTTGTATCTGCACTTCCAATCTTTAAACTGGAAACCAGAGTCCTAAGTCCATTGGGGGCCCAGAGCCAGGAAAAAGGGAGGCTCAGACACATGTCATACTACTGTCTTTGGTAAAGATTTAGGACATAGGTAAGCAACTTTTTTCTGACTGTGGGCTGGAATGACCTACTCTAAATCAATGATGTGCAGGAACTAGGACCCAACCACCACCTCAATGTGTCTTCACAGGGGCACAAGGAGAGCACCTAAAGCTTAGTCCCACTGCTGCCAAATGCTGCTGAAGCTCCAACTCTGCAGACCAGATCCAATGGCTCAATGGAGTGGATCCTGTACTGACCCCTGATCTAGGATTTCAGGTGGGCTTTGAAAGATGACATTGACCTTTTTTTGCACTTGATTTAATAAGCTTCTTTACATCTGCATTTGTGAAAAGTCCCCCCTCCTGACAGAAATAAATGACTAAGGGTTTAAATAAATGAGGGCATTCAATAAGGTTAATCTGAATTAACATGCAGTGGGTTAAACCTGAAAGCAGCCATAATTCAGTTTATCTTAATTCAAGAAAACTGAATTAAGGGCACTTAATTATGAATGTGTCTACTCATTTATTTAACTAAGCCACTTTAAATTCCCACCTTTAGTTACTTTAGATTTACTTTCTTTCCTGTCCCTGAACATTAAGATAAAGCAGACCTAACTAATTTTTTTTCCTAATCATATCATTTCAGATAAGTGTTGTTCTTTATCTTCCTAAATGTTTATTTTCACGAAGGTAATATTTTTGTCCTGATAATCCAGGTGTAGATTTAAAGTGAAATAAAATGGGAAGAAGAGAAGAAAAATGACAATTTGATATGCCACTTTTTAATAACGGTAACATGACAGCACTAGAGGGTTGTGGCAAGCTGACTAAATGGCTATAATATGAACTAAAAATATGAGTATTACTGGTGTCTTTAATGCTGATCCTTTCTTCAAAGCAAGTGGAAGCCAGCCCTTAAAGGATCAATGTTCCTCATTTTACAGGTACTATTTTCTTGTGGTTTTGCCCCTTTGAAGTGTTCCTTGACTCACTGATGTTTAACCTTTTTGATCGTCTTTAATAATTTTATTCTCTTGGAAAAAATGACTTCCTCAGCTATTATACGTTGAAGAGTTGAGAATATTTATGTCACAACCAGCACCACACAATCAGGTATTCACTTGGCATTTTTCCTCAATTTGTTTTTAGAGAACTGGGGAGGTATATTTTCAAACTGGACTTACGAATGTTTGTGTTTTGCGATGTTTCTTCCTACTGTTCCACAAAAATGAACTGTGGCAGAGGTAGATTGGATATTACTGTTTCTTTTTCACAACTATGAAAAATCTTTTTAAAAAGCTTTAAAATTATTGATACTAGTTGAGTGTAAATTCATTTCATTTTCAATAAATTATCTCTAAATTAGTAATAAAAAACCTAAATGATTAATATTTTAGGTGGCATTATTAAAAGCTCACAACTGCACATGTTCGGTATCACTTAGGCCCTTGTAGATATCATACAGTGTGGGCAGAATTCTAGTTTATTTGACATACCCAAATGGCAATTTTTCTAGCCATAGGAATGGCATCCTAGCCATCTGGATGAAGGGGGGGCTAGAACCTACTTTGTAGATGAGTAGCCTAACCACTCAGCTATGAAGGGTGAGATGTGGGATGCTTTTCCTCCCCTGGTTTAGTTGCTTTCCAGCACAATTTTGAGATGTAGTCATGCATCCAGATTATGTGTGTACATAGCTGCATGCCTGCCTGGTCAATGCTGTGCATATTCAATAGCCATGTGGATATTTATGGCTAGGGACAGAAGTTGCATATAAACTGGTTTAAGTGATCAGAAACAGGTTTAAAACTGTAACAGAACAGACGTTCAGTGCACATAAACCCCTTTAAAATAGCCAAAACCTGGATGGAGGCAGTATCAGATTTAACTGCTTTATGTCAAACTGGTTTATAGAACTTCTGTCCCAGAGCCCCATCTGATTCACGTGAACTCATAGTCCCTCAGCAGGATGCTTTGCATCCCTGGACTGTGCTGTGGGCTCCAGTGGAGCAGGGCTGACCTCTGCCTGTGCCTGTCAGCTTGGTGGAATGGGGGACAAGGGACTGAACCCCAGCCCCCCTCTCTCCTCCCCCCCCCCCTCCAACCCAGGTCTGCACAGCACAAGGGGAGGGAAAGCCTTATTGCTTGCTCCTAAACAGATCCTCAAGCCAGGCTGAAATCAGCTTAGCCCTGCCCCTCTCCCGCTTCCCTTGTGTCTGAGGGGCTGAGGGGGCAGGGAACACATCCCTCCAGCTCAGCACGACCCTGCCCAGCAAGGCACAGGGAGGCAAAAGCCCCTTCTGCTGGGCTTTTCACCTCACCCCTGTCCTCCCACCCCCCATTGCCTAGACAGCCAGTTGGGCTCTCTTGGCCTCAACCCCTGCTTTCACAGGGTTAAGGCAGTAAAGCCTCTGCTCCCTAGCATCTGCCTATGTCTGGCAGCCCAGCAGAACTATATTGAGGGGTGGGAGGGGCAATGCTTTCTCTGCACCAGAGTCTTGGCTTGGAGGACACTACCATGGTTGGAGAACTCGCTCTGAGGCTGAGGGATCCGGCCAGTCCTGGGCTGGAGGGACTATTTTCCCCTGGAGGCAGACAGCAAGTAGCTGCAGGGATGAGCCTTGCTCAGCTGCATTTGGGTGCCCTGAGCAGTATCTGGCAGGCTGGGAGGTGTGCTTGAGACCCCCCCCCCCAGCCCCGCTATTGGTGTGCGCCATGGCAGGGGTGTGGCTGCCTTTCTGATTTCAAAAGTGAAGGCCAGTTCTCTTTATTATCAGTTCAATCTATACAGTTGAGAGAAACCTGAAAAGATTGAATTGATTCAGCCTGGGGCTTTTTAACTGTCTGTGCTTAGCCTATATGTCCATGCAGTGCAGGGAGAATTGTAAACTGGGCATTTATGCAGCACTGTGGAAAATTGCCTTTTGGATAAGTACAATAAAACAGAATTCTTCCCTTTGTGAATGCAAAACATCCAGAAAAGAATAGCTATGCCACAAGTGACTCTCTTGCTCAAATAAAGCTGAATGACCAGATATGATATTATTATATGATGATATTATTCAATTTATTTAGCCATTATGCAGGAAGTGAGATAATGCATCATGGATGCAATCCAGTGTTGTCTTGAAAGTGCTTACAGTTAGGAGAATTTATTCTAGATCCCTCATCAGCAATTAACAACACTGATACTGTAGCATGAAAAGGCAAGACACCAACAAACTTAAATCAAATATTTTTTTTTAATCAAATTGGTCTTTGCTTAGTCTTGATGGCATAAAAAAATCATTGTAATGGCTTAGACTAGTGGTCCATCTAACAGTGTCATATCTCTGATTATTAGTGCCAGATGGTACAGGGAAAGGAGCTATAGATGTTGTGATAGGTAGTTATAGGATAACTCTGCCTGCAGGGACAGTTTACTGCTTCCCTAATAGTTAGAGATTGGCTTTAGCCCTGAAGGAAACAAACAAGACAGGCAGATTCAGCTGGTAGGTCGACAAGTTTGTCTTTTTAGAGAATGCCTGAATCATGCATCTTGGAGATGAAGTTTTGGACTAAAAAAAGCATTTGTTTGCATTTCTTCAGTGATAACTCTAGCAATGGTGCTTTCTTACACAGATCGGTTAGTGCTTCTAATAGCTTGGAACTTAAATGAAGGTCTCATACAACTAACAAAAATGTATATTTTTAGGAAAGGGAGAGCGTATTAATGAACTGGAGAGCAAAGGGCAGTGACCTATGCAAGCTGGTCTTCTCTGAAGAACAATAACCATATTTAAGAGTAGTGTCCTTTCTTTGATCTGTACTGAGACACTACATTTTATTTTCCTTGCCAGAAATAGAAGTTAAATAAACAGAAATTGCAAGAGTGCTTCAGAGAGGAGTCTAGGTTCGCATGCAACTTCAGGTAAGAGCAGGGTTGGCAACCTACAGCCTGTGGGCCAGGCCTAGCCTACAAAGCCAGTGCATCTGGCCTACAGATGTGGGGCTTCAGCAGCATTCAGTGGCAGGGTGCTTCAGTTGCAGCCATTCCCATCCCCCCTTGCACCCCTTGCTGCCACAAGCAGATGTGGCAGCTGGGTCCTACCTGGGTCCTAGTGCTACTTCCTCTGACTTGGGTTGGGTTGTTCTTGAAAAGATTGCCTACCCCTGAGTAAAAGAGTCTTTACTAACTAATACATTCTCTCACACAAACAGGTACATGCTTCCTCAGTGCTTGGTCCTGCTGAACACACTGATTCTTCAGCATGTACTTAATTTTACAAACATGAGTAGTTCCAATGACGGAAAAATGATTGCTCACATAATTAAAGCTGAGTCTGTGCTTCAGTGATTTGTTGAATGCTCAGTACCCAATAGCAGTGGTGCTCAACATTTTTCCCAGTGAGCTGGATGGGCAGTGCCCTGTTCATTCACGGCCTGGATCCCTTTGGTGGTCCTGATTCAGCAACTGAGCCAGCACCACCCAGTCACATAGAGAGGGACAGGGGGCAACCTAGCTGCAACCTACCCTGGTGTGGGAAAGAGAGATGTGATTTGGCACTGCAAGGCAAGAGGGGGTATGGCCTGGCCCATGGTGGAAAGGGATATGGCTCAGCCCAACCTGGCTGTATAGAAAAAGGGGCCATGGCCTGGCTCCATGGGGAAACAGGAAGTGACTTGGCCCGTGGAGGGGAAGGGGGCATAGCCTGTGCCCAAACAAACCTGGGGAGGAGGGGGCATAGCCTGGCCCCAATCCAGATGCAGGGGAGGGAGTGTGGCCTGGCTGCAACCAGCAGAGCAGGGCTTGGGGTTTGGGATTGGGGAGGGTGAATGTATTAATGGTTACAGATTCTCTGCTGCCAAATATCCCACTGCATGGAGAGCCCAGTGGGCCAGATGTGATTGCTGTGCAGACTGCATTTGGACTGTGGCCAGAGGTTGAGCACCTACGCCTTATAGCATAACCCCCATATTTCACCATTAGATCTGCTTGGGCAAAGTGGGTGTAGGTGAGTGTCAAAAAGATTCAGACACTGAGAATTAAACTTACCATGTCTGCATATTTAATGAAACCCCTTGGTGCAAAAGCATATAAGCAAGCTTTCTTCTGAGGCTTCCAATACTGTTTATCTAGCCTTATTAGACCTACCATGCTAAGAAACTTATCATATTTCTTTGCTAAACCAGCCTGACACAGAGGCATTAGAAAAGAAACAGAACAATAAAATTAAAAACTTATGCAAACTATTTTGGGCTTTCAAAAATGTTTGGCTCTAGTTTTAAACAAAGGTGTCAGTTCTCATTTTATAGAAACCAGTCCATTCATTCCTACTTGGGAGGTAACTGCTTAGAGCTCTCATAGGGTTAGCCCTCCTAGGGGAATCTAATTTCTCATTTTCAAAATGCCCAAGGCATCTGCTTCCTTCACTGACAAGACACAATCTCTCTGTCACTGACATCAGAGGAATTATCAGTACATTTGACAACAGTGATGTACTGTACTGAATATAGCCATCATATCAGCAAAAATAACATGGTAGCTCACTAGAAAGTTTGGAAATAAAAAGTGTTGGAAAACATTTATGTTTGTTAAGAATTTCTTACAATTCAATTGTAAAACAACGATTTTATTTTTCCTCTATTTCTAGAAGGTTCATTTTAAATCCAAAATTAAAAAAGGCCTTATGGTCACAATCACCTATGCCTGGGGGTACCTAGAAGGTAGAAGAAAAGTGATTTTTTTTGTCTGCTGTCTTTAATATTAATAATAGATAAAACTAGTAATGTATTTGAAACTGATACTCAGAAAGAAGATGATATGCACAGCAAGAAATTACAGTTGAAAAAAATGTATTTTTTCAATTCAGAAAAAAACTTTTAAAGACTTCTGTACTTGGCTTATTTTTAATGATACTTCTTTCTTTGAAGCATATGCTACAAGCTTTAGCAAGTCTTAGGAGCTTGACTAAAGATCTTTTAAAACTATATAAAAATCACATAATCAAATCCAAGCATAAGCAAATACCAGTACTTTTAATTATCATTTATTTCTGGTATTTCTTAAAATGTAGGGATATGCACTATGGTATGGAACACAATCACCACACGCAGCATATATAATTCCTTTCTAATCAAGGACAGGTCAGGAAAAGAGCAGTGTCTATGTTGTTAAAGAACTGGACTGAAATTCAAACAGTTTATTTTCAAAATCTGTATCCTTGTACTGAGTGAGCCCAGACCTTTTCTTTGTGTGCATGCAACCTTCTATTGGCAAACCAATAAACAGCCCACTCATCAACTTGAGTTTTAAAAAGCTTGCAAATGCAACCCATTCTTTCAGAAATGTAACTCTGATACATATTTTTGGCCATATACATTTGGCACAACAGTATCAAATTGCACCTATTGCAAAAGACACAATTGTAATAGTAAAGGTCTGACCAAAGACTGCTGAAATCAACAGATGTCTTCTCCTCCATCAGCCTTAACTGAGGTGGATTTGAATTCTGCTTAAAAATTTAATCCTTCATATACATACAGTGTCCACTCATGATTCTTCCGGGCATGAAAAAAATCAGAATTTTGAACCTGGTATGTTATAAGAATTTATTGCACATGAAGTGAATTTGGGCTTGGCAGTTCACCCGTTTTTTGAGTGAACAATATATCAATTGTAATATTTCTTGAATAAGATGTACATATGAAAAAAGAGACCCATGCTAGCAAATATGGACATGCAACAGTTTTTCAGAGCAATAAAGCGATGTTATGATTCAGCTCTTCAAAAGCAGCTAGTAATTACTAAATACATTATTGGAAAGATTTCTTTCCTCCCTCCAAAATGACCATAAACAATTAGGACACGGATGTGATATTGTTCCAATTACTACAAATGGAGACCTTAAAGACCAGAAGCTCCTGTATATCTAAATGTCAACTCTCTTAATAATTTCACTTTTTTGAATATAATTCCAGGTTGTCCATAATATTTGGTTGAGAACACAAAGTTAATTTTGGATAGGGATCCTCTCTAGCATCTTTTTTTTTCAATGTATTTTTAATGACTTCAGATTGACATGGCAAAGAAAAAGATGCTTTATTTATGGCTCGTCTCAAGTATACAAACTGTTTGCCTGCAGCCAGAAAGAATGAAATAGCTCACTACTCCTCATCTGACTCAAACAGATGATATATATGGAGGCTGATAAATACTGAGGATGCAAACAAGCATTCACAAGACTCAGTTTGGGTTTAGGCAGCCTACTTCAAGCCACCTAAACCAGGAATAACTCATGCAGGCATATGCCACTGCCAGGAGTGGCTCGGGCAGCCCAAGGTAAGAAGGGATGGGTTGGTGGGATGAGGGGAGCTGGCAGGTCCACAGAGGAGGCTGACAGGTTTGGGTGGGGGTTCCAGATCCAAGGGAAGCTGGTGGGGTCTATGGGAGAGGGGGTTCCCATTCTGGGAAAGGGCAGATAGAGGGCTAAAAATAACCTGGACAGAGAGGAGGGGGTAGGAACAGCACAACCCCAGGGCTAGGGTGAGTGGCTGGGCTTTCCCAGCCCCAGAGCTGTGCTGTGAATGCATTTTAGATTGGGTTAACCCAAATCTAAAGTTTGTGAGCTAACTTAGATTGGGTGCACCATTTTTTGGTCAATTTAAGCTTGGTGAATGCCTGCACACCCAGCTATTTAGATGAGTGTTTCTCAAGCTTTTAAGTAGCAAGCACCCCCTAACTTCTGAAAATGTTAATAAGTACCCCAACACTCAATTTTCCAGGGGATTTTATATTTACAGATTAATGTGTGCCATATGTTGGAAGAAGGGCTGTGTATATAAGGCCATGATATGACAGATGTCTGATCTGGTGTAGGTAGGGTCACCACCTTTTACACCAGGGGTGGACAACTCGAGTATGTACCTGGGCTAGAGGTGATGTTGGCCAAAGCTAGGAGGGCTGAACCCAGTGCCGCACAAAGCATGGCACGCCAAATTATTACTGGGGAATTTAAAGCACTGCACAGTGCATGGTGTACCAAATTTTTTGCCATAGTTTTGAGAGGAGGAAGGGGTGAGAGAGATAGCAAAGGAGGGCAAGAGAGAGAGAGAGAGAGAAAGAGTGTTGGGGTACACATGTACCCCCTGCCTGTGTCTCGTGTACCCCCAGGGGTACACGTACCATAGGTTGAGAAACTATGATTTAGATTGACTTAACCATAGTTAAATATAAATGTATCTATATGTCAATGTAAATCTTTATGTACCTGGAAAAAGCGATATAAAACATAGAGTAATATATGCAAACACATACACATATACATGTGAGTACACACACATACCTTGCTCAGCATCCTGACCCAGTCAAGCACTGGAACACCCATTCAGTTTAAACATATATAAGTGCACAGTCTGCTTTCATAATCTATTAAATAAGGTACAATGTGAATAATGTCACTACAATAGAAAGTGTCTTTGCTATCTCAGTATCAGCAAGTGTGCAACTGGTAACCAACAACTAAGTCCATCTGTTTTCTACGTAAAATTTCATGATAAAGCCAAGGCATTAAGACCAACATTTTCAGATTTAGATCCCTAACATTAAGGATGAGGATCCCTTTCTAGGAAGTTAAATAATAGTGATTTGAGCAGACTTTTGTTCTTCATGTCCACTGGAGCTAGGAAAATAAATAATTAACTTAGGGTGTCTGTAGATGTGTGGGGAGGCTGCTCCAGTGCACTGTAATAACAGCGCATCGGAGCAGACTTGTTTAATCGAGTCTTTTGGAGAGTGCTAATTAGTGTGCTCTAGCGGCCTCCGTGTCTCATGTAGCAGCATCCCACTGCTTCAAAATGGCAGTGGGGGTACTTTAACTAAACTTTGTTCAACAAGCTTTGGATAAAGTGCCCCTGCTGCCATTTTTAAGTACGGGGTCACTGATACATGAGATGTTGTGGGTGCTTTAATTAAAGGGGCTCTCGGAGCTGCTCTAATTAAAGCACCCCCCACCCCCAGAGCAGGTATAAAAATACCTTTAATTTTCAACAAAGACAACTTAAGAAAGTTATTTGGAAAAAAAAATCCAGCTATAAAGAGACTAAAGTATTTGAACAGACTACCTACGCAATTCAGGCAATCTCTGTTATTGGAGGTTCTTAAGAAAGAGATTTGACCAACATTTGTCAGAATGGTCTAGATAGCCTTACTCCTGCCAGGGTGCTCAGGTAAAGATTAGATAACACCTTGAGGCCCCTTCCGTCTGTACATTTCTATGATTTTCAGGGGTTCTCATTTGATATGACGTCAGCTGAAGTTACAGATCATCAGGAAGGTCACATCTAAGATTTTACATTGTACAGTGTCCTGTTTACAACCCTTCATGTCTGGACAATTTTAGCTTTTAGAATTTTGTGAAGAATATAGAGACAGGTGCACATTACTTTACACAGGCACACCCCAAAGCCCTCTTAGTCCCTGTGAGTATCATAGCAAACACATGTTTTTAAGCTCATAATTTTTTACATGTGGCGTGAAAAATAATTAACATTACAATATGGTTTACTATAATTATTTGATTGCTACTGAGGAGGGGGGAGAAAAGGGTCACCGGCTTAAGACATGCCTCTCCTGTTACCAATAAATTAGTTTATCTCAGGAAAGTGTCCTGTGAAGACTTTAATGCAATATAAGACGGCTCCTCAATATTCTCTCAAGACCCAGGATGGAGCCATCATGCTTAAGCGAATCAAGGGAAAAGATTTTAAATTATCTTTATTTTATAAAGTGGCCTTTGTCATGCCTGAAATCAATCCTTTCTTTGTTTTTGGGCCATGTGGGAATTCCAATGGGCTTCATTTTTGCCAGTTTTGATCACATGGTAAGCTAGAAACTTTTCTGTGTACACCTTTCCCCCCTCTACACTGGGTCACAACAGTGTAAGACATTTTTTTTTTGTTTTCTACAACAACCTTCTTTTTTAGACTGTTCAATCCACATAGAAGTCTTCTGTGGTCTGTCTGGCTCAGAGGCCTATCTCATAAAAAACTTAGTTGGTTCCTTTTTATAGGATGCAAGCATAGGGCCAAAACTTTCTTACAGGGCTGGCTAGCAACATGAGAAAAAAGAAAACCCTCAAAAACTGTTACTTTATTTTACAAGTAACCCCACTCAAGTTAATGGGAGGTTTTAAGGAATGTAGTGCCACTTAGCAAAGTAACAATTTCAAAACCTGGCCAATACTGGATCAAATAAAAATGGCAAAGAAATTATCTACCTCTGCTAAGACATTCTACAAGTCTTACTCTGATTCAGATCAGAGAGCATACTGTAAAATAAATATTCAACTGGAAAGAAATAAAAAGCCAAATATTGAAAGTAATTATTAATGTGTTCAGTGTCAGTGTTGAGATGAGTGTCAAGCAAGAGCCTACATGGGGTCCATTCTAGATCCAGTGCTATTCAGTATTATCATTAGCTTCTTTGTGGGGTAGAACAGAACATGAGTAATCCAATTCACAGCTGATATGAACCTGAGAGGGATTACACATTCTTTGGAGGCTACACACAGAGCCATCTTAATAGCTTTGATCATTGGGATAAAAGAAAGGGAAGTAATATTTAATAAGGGTAAAAGTAACATGGCATATATAGGAAGGAATAACCACATGCTCAAATGTAGGGGAGAGAGTCACTAGGTAAGACTGCAATGTGATAGAAAGAATGGGGGTTGCAGTGGAAGATGACATGCATAGGAGTCAATGTAGTGCTTTCAGAAAAAGAAAATGCTACAATGTATTACATTGTATTAAGAATAATAAATCTAAAACAACTGAGTTATTTATTCTAGTCTCTTTAGTGCTTATTAAGCATTAGTCTGACTCCCACATTCAGCTTTAGGCATCACATTTGAAAAATTACAGGCAAATTAGAGAGCTCAAAGAAAAAAATTAAAAAATAATTAAGCATTTAGAAAACAAGGTCTTTAAGGCTAGGTACAGATGTTACACTTATCATGTGATAGGCATGCACCAAGTATTCTATAGCCTTAACCGAATAAATGTGCATGGCACATAAAGAGCTATAAAATGGTGGATCCCACTATAGTTTAACCCTAGATGGATGAGGTATCAGACTAAACTGATTTAGGTTTCATAGTTTCATAGTTGGTAGGGTCAGAAGGGACCTGAGGAGATCATCTAGTCCAACCCCCTGCCATGGCAGGAAAGAGTACTGGGGTCAAACGACCCTAGCTAGATGTTCGTCCAGCCTCCTTTTAAAGACCCCCAGGGTAGGAGCCAGCACCACTTCTTTTGGAAGTTGGTTCCAGGTCCTAGCCGCCCTAACAGTGAAATAGCACTTCCTAATGTCCAGCCTGAAACTACCCTCCGCTAGCTTGTGTCCATTGTTTCTTGTAAGTCCCGGGATTGCTCGGGGGAACAAGGACTCTCCCAATGCCTGCTGGTCCCCCTTGACTAGTTTGTAGACCGCTACTAGATCCCCTCTCAGCCTTCTCTTTTGGAGGCTGAACAGGTTCAGGTCCCTCAGCCTCTTCTCATAGGGCCTGCCGTGCTGCCCCCTGATCATGCGGGTGGCCCTCCTTTGGACCCTCTCCATATTGGCCACATCCCTCCTGAAGTGTGGCGCCCAGAACTGGACACAGTAGTCCAGCTGCAGCCTGACCAGTGTCGCATAGAGAGGGAGGATCACCTCCTTGGCCCTGCTTGAGATGCACCTGCGGATTCACGACAAGGTATGGTTGACCTTCCTGACTGCATCCCCACGCTGTCGGCCCATGTTCGTTGTGGCATCAGCGATGACTCCAAGATCCTTTTCTGTCTCAACACTGGCGAGAAGGGAGTTCCCCAGCCTGTAGGTGTGCCTCTGGTTCTTCTTCTCCTTGTGCATTACCCTGCACTTGTCAGTGTTGAACCCCATCCTGTTCTCTTCGGCCCACCCCTGTAACCTGTCTAGATCTGCCTGCAGCCTGTTTCTTCCTACTAGCGGACCCACTTCACCCCACATCTTAGTGTCATCTGCAAACTTGAACAGGGTGCTTTCTACCCCCTTGCCCAAGTCACTGATGAAGATGTTGAACAGTGTGGGCCTGAGGACTGAGCCCTGAGGAACCCCACTGCCCACATCCCTCCAGGTTGAATAAGACCCGTCCACCAACACCCTCTGGGTGTGGCCCTCCAGCCAGTTAGTGACCCATCTGACCATGTAGGCATCAACACCACTATCTCCTAGTTTCTTACTGAGAATGGTGTGAGAGACCATGTTGAAGGCCTTCCTGAAGTCCAGAAAGACTATATCCACTGTGACACCTGTATCCAAGGACTTGGTGACCTGGTCATAGAAGGCCATCAGGTTGGTTTGACAAGACCTTCCCCTAATGAGCCCATGCTGGTTGCCCCTGAGCATAACCTCCCCTGCTGGCCTTTCCTGGACATGTGCCAGGATAATTCTTTCGAAAAGCTTCCCCAGGACTGTGGTAAGACTCATGGGCCTATAGTTTCCTGGGTCCTCCTTCCTCCCTTTTTTGAAGATGGGGACCACATTGGCCCATTTCCAGTCCTCCGGCACATCGCCCGAGTGTCATGAGTGCTTGTAGAGCTGTGCCAGAGGTCCCGCAATGACCCCTGCTAGTTCCTTCAGCACTCTGGGGTGGAAATCATCAGGACCTGCAGATTTAAATACATCTAGTCCCTCCAGAAGTTCCCTGACAAGGTCCTCATTAACCCTAGGCCTGGGTGTGCCACCCACAGGCCTTCAGGGGGGCCAGTGGGAGAGATATCCGGGTCCCTCCTCAGAAATACAGAGGCAAAGAAATTGTTGAATATACCAGCTTTACCGTCAGGTGAGATGACCAGATTTCCTAGCATGTCTTGCAGAGGCCCCATGTTACTTGGCACCTTCTTTTGCCCCCCTATGTATTTGAAAAAGGACTTCTTGTTGTCCTTGATCTGAGTCGCTAGTCCCAGCTCCATTTCCGCCTTGGCCTTCCTGACCACCCCCCTACATTTCCGATCTACCGAGGTATAGTCCTCTCTTGTGATGGCCCCTCCCTTCCAACGGTTGTACACCTCCTTTTTTGTTTGGAGACATTCCCGGATGCTTTTGGTGAGCCATGGGGGCCTTTGCACCCTCTTGCCCCCTTTGATTCGTGTAGGAATTACTTCCCTTTGAGCTTGGAGGATCGTCTCCTTAAGGTTAGAGCACTTTTCTGAATATCTATACCACATTCTATCACATGAGGCAGATTATGCCCTTTTATCAGAAGCTGTCCTACTTTTTCACCAAGGACAGGATCATTGACACCCCACACAACTATGGCACTATGGGAGGGCAGGAAGATTCACCATCAGGAACCTCTCCTAAGGAGAAGAAGGTACAGGGAGGCCCTGGGATGGCTGAACAACTGGGTGCCCAGGAGCTGGTCACCAAGGGCCACAAGGCAAGAGCACAGCTGCTGGAGCTGGCCCCTAAGGAGGTGGGGCCATTTTGCTGCTAGTCCCCGCATCATAACAGAATGTGGGAGCTGAGGCATACTTGCAGCTGGAAGTGTGCTTCCAGGACATCTTCTTGTCTGTGGCTAAGAGCATGGAATATGTCATGAAGGAGGGGGAGGGGAGCTTCAATACCACAGACATTGGGACCCAGGACCAGGAGTCTAAGCACATGCCCTCAGCCTCATGGGGGACCCCCACACCCTATCCTGGATCTCAGCCCCATAGATTGTGGCTGAGCTTCTGGGCCTTGGGACACCGTTCCTCACACAGGGGCTTCAGCTGTTCTGGATCCATTCCTCTGACACTTTACTGCCCCCCTCCCAGAGGCACAGAAAATATACTAACCCTTCCCCCCCCCACTACCAGCACAGTGGATGCAGTGCAAGAACAACCCATGGCAAGCCCTCCCCACTATTTCTCCTGATGGCTCAGGCCCTGAGCTTGCAGCCCAAGATGGTACAGTTCACTCCTGCTCCATGTAGCCATGATGGGGACCCAGGCCCTGGAAGAAATGAGGAGCCCCTGGGGGTGGAGGGGAGGAGAGAAAGGAATGGGAGAGGGAAGGAACCACAGTCACTGCAGACCATGCCCATGGTCATAGCTCTATTTCAGGCCATAGTAGCTAAGAAGCCCAGAAAGTGTTGGAGCAGGAGAAGACATGCAGTAATGGCGAGGCGTGGGGCAAGGCTGAATTCCCACACCCTGCCTGCTCACAGCATGGGATCCCAGGCACCTAAGTGATGGAAAGATTTCTGTCCTTCAGCACTGAGCAGAGGAGTGATCCCATCCTCTTACTTCCCCGCACTTACGCTCTCCCATCCTGGAGCACAGCCAAGGCACCAAGTTCCCTTCTCCCCTCATCTCCCCCGCCCTCCTCCTCCTGACCCAAGCCTTGGATGCCTAGCCGCCCATGTCCCATTCAAAGGAAGCATAAATATGCTTAAATTACACCTCCCTCCCCCATCTCTCAGGATCATGCTGAGCTCCTGGGAGAAACAAGCCCAAGCTCTGAGCAGTCATGGGAAACCACCTCCCCATCCCTGCAAGCAGGCACAGAAAGGCACTAAAAGTGTTTATTGAGATGTGTAGGAAAACTCTAAAAATAAGTTACATACAACTGTAGGTGCATGGTGCCCCATTCCAGCTGGCAATGCTACAATCCTGATTGGCAGAGAGCACCCCAAAGTCAGGGAGAAGATAACATGCAGCTATGTTTGAAAACTACTACAGTCGCAGTACTGTATGAGAAACATGAGAAAAATCCCCCACCCCCCAGTCCTTTCTCCCTCCCTCCCAGTCTAAAATAAGGATATATGTGATGGCAGGAGTCCCACTTGGGAATCATTATCTCAGCTCTGATGGAGCCACTTTGCTGCCAGGGAGACTCCTGGGTTGTGATCCTGGAGAGACTGGCAAGTGACACAACCCTCTCGCCTCTGATCTGATCCATGGGTAAAGTCCATTGGGCATTGGCTGACTCTGATTCTCATGGCACATGCAGACACTGTACTGACCACTCTGTTCAACCACTAACCCCCTGTCCTGAAATTGCAGCCCCATCCTTGAGCCAGACTGGCTCCACTCCTTACTCCAACCCCCCAAGTATTCTTAGTAGAAGAATATTGTAGGAAAGCTAAGAGTGACACATGGCAAGAATCTTTTTAAGAAGCTGGGATCCAGGGAAATTCTTTCTGGGTCAGGTCATGGATTAAACAGTGCATCAATAGTGGTGGTGATTGTGCACTCTTCCTGGGGTGTCAGCTCATCACAGTGGAGGCACAGATACAACTCAAAAGGTATATTCTCACATTGAATGGCAACTGGTGTTCCCTGGCATGCTGTCAAAGAAGATGGCCCCTCTTCAGCTATTGAGCTGTTCTTGGGGGACCATGTCTAACAGCAGGAGCCCGGTGTATTGGCTGGGGTTCCCCCAGGAAAAGCCCATCATTCTGGGACCAGTCAACTCTCACCAGGGGAATGATGGGAGCATAGACCCAGGTCATCAGGGACATGGGGCCAAAATGACTTCTGAAAGAAAAGCCACCCTACTAGAGGCCACTCCTGCAGGGACCCAGCACTGAAATGTCTCATCTGTAAGGGAAAAATAGGGAAAGGGAGCATTGTAAGAGCCCCACCAGTATTCCTTGGAGTGGCCAATCCCTGCCTACTCCATGGATGGTCCGAGTCCCCATGGGAAATAGGGTCCCCAGACCCTCTGCAGGAGCACAGCAATTATCCACCGCAGTGCCTGCAGAGAGACCCAGGCCAAGCCCTACCACCCTGGCAACCCTTCTCTATCCCACTGGTGGTGCTGCCAACCTGTAGCACAGCTGGAACCCATTGTCTCGGTGCAGATCCTGGCCCTGGGTGGGGGAAGGATCCAGACAACGGACTCACCATAGCTCCCTTGGTGTGTCTATGGAGTGCCCAGGAAAGTGATGATAGGGTCTGAAATGTTTCTCTTTATACTTCATCTTTATCATTAAAAGTTGCAACCTCAAAGTCTCTGTCTCCCCTATCTGCAGAGTCTGCATCTGGGCACAGGACACCAGGTCATGGCAGCCAAGCTGGTGGTACAATGCTGGGTATTCAAACATCTGTAGAGTGCATGAGAAAGGTGTGTAGGAGGTGCCAGTAAAGTAAGGAAGAGATGATACAATCTCTGGTTGCAGCCCATGAGTTGAAGGCATACATTGCGGACTCCAGGCACCAGAAGCTGCAGGACCAGCATGAGGAATTACTTGAGATGTGAAGGGGAAAATAGACAGTTTGGGGGCTGTCAAGATGCAGGAATGGGCAACCAAGGTGCATGAACAGGGGTTCCAGATGAATACCCACTGTCTGGAGGAGGCAACCTGCACCACTTTGGAGCTGAGATGCAGTACCAGGGTAGGGAGTTTATGCATAGGGTCCTGGTCTGCTTGGGCTCCACCTATAACGCCTGTGAATGGTGCCAGCACTGCCTCCTGAAGAGAGCCCAAAGCCCTCCCAGGCAGGAGTAGCACAGTGATAGCAGATAAGAATAATGCAAACAATTGTATATCTACCAATCCCTGAACCTCAGAGTGTAGCTCTGTCACAGAGCACTGAGGTGCCCTGATCCCAAAGAGGGAAAAACTGCTAGGAAGGCAGCCCTAGCAGGGAATAAGGAGCCCAGCTGTGGGTTGCCAGGGCAACCAGAGAAGGTCAGCTGACCACTAGGGGCAGGGCCTGGCTCCCTTTACAAACCCTAGGGGCTCGGGCCAGAGGTAGTTCCCTGCGAGCAGTTCAAGAGGAAAGAGCTCTGTCATGGAAGAGAGGGGAGGCCTGATGGCAGGAGCAGCGTTGGGCATTGCTGAGAGATGGAGTAATCCCTGGGTAGGCTTAAATGTTCTTATGGCCAAGTGGCTTCCATTTTAAGTTATAGCCAGAGGGCTTGTGTTTATGTTGCTGTCTGTTAATCTGGTGGTTTGGGTGAGGCTATTAGGGGTTGGAGGAGGCCTCATAGGGGACTCACAGTGGAATGTGAGGACCCCAGTGCCAGTGAGGGCACAGCATTTGCGGTGCATAGATCCCAGCCCCAGAGAGGGGCAGTTGAGAAGCTCCAGAAAAGGGGACATTACTGAGGAGCCCCAGTGAGGGCATGGTGAGCCTGAGGGGGCCATGTGACAGAGAAGGCCCCAGAGAGAGGGCGGCAGTATTTAGGAGTGCCTGAGAGGGGGCGAAAGCCCCAGAGAGAGGGCGGCATGACAGAGAAGGCCCCAAGAGAGGGCAGAGCGCCCTGAGAGGGGGCGATAGCCCCAGAAGCCCCAGTGAGAGGGTGGCTTGACAGAGAAGGCCCCGAGAGAAGGCAGAGTGCCCTGAGAGGAGGCGAAAGCCCCAGAGAAGGGGGTAGTTACAGAGAAGCCCCAGTGTGGGTGTGGTGAGCCCCTGAAAGGGGGCAGCACTACTAGGGGAGCCCCAGAGAGGGGGGGCAGTTGTCAAGAAGCCCCAGAGAGGGGGGGCAGTTGTCGAGGAGCCCCAGAGGAGGGGGCATTATTGGGGAGCCCAGAGAGGGGGCAGCGTGATGAGGGAGGCCCAGAGAGAACAAAACGGGGCCTGTGCATAATTAGACTGAGACATAACATCCATTCCATCGGCGAGGTGTGGACTGCGGTGTAGGGGAGGAAATGGAGCCGCAGATAGCGCTCCCTGGCAGCGGGTCAGTACAAGGGCAGCCTCCTGCTAATTAACACCAATTAATCAATTTATAACAAGGTGTGGCAGGTGAGTAGGCAGGCGGTTGCCCCAGGAACAGGTGTGCGGGCCCCGTTTAGGTCAGCCCAGATCGTGTACCTGTCACAAGCTCACATACTGACCAGACATACCTTAACTCTATGAACCCTGAGACTGGTAGATATAGAATTGTTTGCATTATTATCTGCTATCTATGAACAAAATTTGCCTATTATTGAATTGAGAGGTTGTGGTCAGTCTGAGGGTTTGGATCCACCCAGAACAAGGTATCTGGGTCATAAACCCAGTGCCAACAGTTGGCAACTCTGCCAGGACAGGGACAGTGAATCTGTGACTCAGGGACTGGGACCAGGTCCAGTGTCAACAACTGGGGACTGGAACTCTAGGACCAGAACTTGAGGGCAGTAACATGACCAATCAGGGAATTTGCTGATACAGAATGAACCTCTCTAGCCAAGACTTGTAGTAGGGTAAGGCTGTGGAACCATGGGTAGAGATCTGTTTGTAAGGTGAAATTATATAATAGTTCCAACTAGGGTTGTAAGCTAGGTAACCATGTTTGTGTTACAGTCCTTTGTGCAGGAGGTTGGTTGTTGTACTGCTAAGGGGAGAGTTGTTTGTGGGGTCAGGCAGAGTATTGTACAGAAATACAGTTGTGTTACTGGCAGGAGCAGGAGCTTCTTAGAACACACCTGATCTCAGAAGGTGTGATCTCTGAGGTCCATGGTTTGGACAAGGGTATGGGCTGTGGTCTGCTTGGGTAAAGTAAAGTAACCTCCTATCACAGGTATGATAGGAAGCTAGGAGAAGAGAGAATTAACCTCCCTGCTGGAGAGACTGTATGAATGAGCAGAGGAAAAGTCCGTGGGTCTGAGGAATCAAAACTCATGACAGAGGTGATATCTTTTGGTTTAATAAACCAACTTGATATTTGCAAATGCAGGCGAGGGATGCAGCCCTCACAGGTATAGACTGTCCCAAGCTCAGGCTAGTTGCATGACATGAACTCCAGGCATGGATGAGGTCTGTGGGTCCAGGGTTCTTGACGGATGAAATACTGAGGCCCGGGGATGGGGCCTAAGGTCCCGTAAGGGGGAGCCAGGAGTCCAGGGCACATGCTGTGCTCATCACAGCCTCTTTCCTACCCAACCCAGCAGCTGCCTCCCACCCTACAGAGCTTTCAAACGGAGTGTGGGTTTGGGATCACACACCTGTCCAGCTCCTACATGGAGACATGGAGAAGTCTCTGCTCTTCATTCCTGACCTCTTGACTAAAGGAGGCATTACTTATGGTTAGGGCTGCCAGGCTCTGGAATGGGCTCCCAAGGGAGGTGGTGCTCTCCCCTCCCTTGGGGGTCTTCAAGAGGAGGTTGGGTAGATATCTGGCTGGGGTATTATGATCCCAGCACTCATTCCTGCCCAGGGCAGGGGGGCAGACATGATAATCTTTTCAGGTCCCTTCCAACCCTTGAAACTATGACCCCTGAAAATAGGGTCCCAGGTCAAAAGCCCCTTAATGCCAAGTCTCCCCTCCAAGACTTTGTGTTTGTGGAGTTCAAGCCCTGCAGTATTCCCACTGACCCAAACCTTCTGCCCCTCTCCCCCATCCTAAACACTGCTTCTATCCAGGTTTTTTATCCTCTTTCTCAACCCCACTTCCCCACTTCCTCCAAAGGCTTGCTAATTTGTGTTAATTGGGAAAAGGGTCCAAGTTTTCCTATGGGTAACATTCAATAGGTTTTTTTTATTGAACACACAGAAAGTTTGGCAACTGTGACTTTTTAATAAACCAAGACACCTCTGTTCCTCATGCTTCATTTCCCTACACTCAGGTGTATGCTTCTGGGTGGTGGGAGAGGGCGGGCAGAGGTTGGAGAGGGACAGGAGGAGGAGAATGATGCTGAGGCAGCCTGGATTGCAGGAAGCACTGCCTCATATGTAGGGCCAGAGGATCCAGAGGTGGGAGATCCATGGCCTGGTGCCAGGGCAGGTGCACTCAAAGCTCTCTGGCCCTACTCATCTGGAGAGGGGTCCTAGTCCACAAGGGAGATGAGGTAGTCTTCCAGGGCTTTGTGGATTCAGGCAGACTGCCACTGTGTGGGGCCAGGACCATCAACATTAGTGAAGAACTCGCTGTCTCCTCCATCCCTGCACTGCATGTGCTCCCACTGCGAGACCGGGCCTGTGCGCCATGTGTCTTCAGTTCAGGCTATATGGAAAACCTCCCCTCTGGTCTCACAAATGTTGTGGAGGATGCATGCAGTGACGATAAGTCATGTCAGGTTCTCCTTGTCTACCTGGAAGCACATGCTGAGAGTTCACCAGTGTGCCTTGAGGTGGCCAAAGACATACTCCATCATCACGCAGTACTGTTCAGGCAGTAATTGAAGTCCTCCTTTTGATGGCCCAGCTGTCCCACATAGGGTTTCAACAGCCAGAGCAGGAAAGGGTAGACCAAGTCCCCAGTGGGGGGGGGGAGGCAGGCAATGATGTTGCCAAGGATGAAGTTGGGAACCCTGGGAGCATAGTGCCTGCTTTCCATCAGCTCAGAGTGCAGGGAGTTATAGAAGATGTGAGATTCCTACACTCTGCCCACCCAGCCAGCAAAGGTGTGGGTGAAGTAGGTCAATGAAACCATTCAGGACATTGGAGAAGTAGCCCTTGAAATTGATGAATGTTTGGGAGGCCTGGGCCAGGCAGAGGCTGGGGGCATGGGTACCATCCATGGTCCCCACATAGCTGAGGAATCCCATGTGGTAGAAGCCGGCAACCAGCTCCTGTGAATTTATGAGGCAGACGAAACAGGTGACCAGGATGTCCTGGAAGACCAGGCACACCTCCTGGATGGCCTTTATGGCCAAACTGGTTGGTGTTGTAGCAGTAACTGCTAAGGGTAACCAGCTTCATGATGATGATGGCCACATGCTTCTCCAGAGTGAGGGGTGGCTGCATGCCAACATCCTGGCACAGGATGTGAAGCTGCACTTGGTTGATGACATCCATGAAGGTGGCCCAGCACATGCAGAATATCTGAAGCCACTGTTCTCCATCCCAGGTGCCCAGGATGATTGGCTCTCACCAATTGGTGCTAGTTTCATGGGCCCAGAACCAGTGTTCGATGGTCTGGTGGAGCCAGAGCACCCTAGCCTCCATGGTATCTTGGATGGTCTCGATGGGCTAATCCTTGTTGGCCACACAAAAGCCAGTGGCCCAGTGCAGGACACTTAGTGAGAATGTGGTGCAGTGGGTGGGCATGCACAGGACAGCTGGCTTCTGTCTTATGTGCATGAGGGCACATGCCATGATGAGCTGCTGCTGCATAAGCTCCAGGTGGGCATGCATGATGACCCACATCCTCTGGCGAGAGTCACAATGTATGAACAGCAGGACCTGCCACAACTCCTGGGTCTCCCTGATTGGGTGGGACACCATGATGGGGTGCAGGCAGGCTGGGACATGGTGGTACATGCAAGTTATGATGGCAGGCACTTGTGCTCGCCCTGGGACTCTTCTTGAAGCCTAGGGCTGAGCAATGAGGGAGGGTCCTGGGTGATGCAGCAGGGGTTGGGGGCATGGTGATTCATGCTCAGCAACCAGCCACTGGGAAGTATGTGAGATTATCCCCTGCCTGCTGGCTTTGAGTAGTATGTTGCAGGTTCTGAGCTCCCCCTACCAAATGGAGAACATCAGTTCAGTTCATATGCACTCCACCACAGGGTTTTTGAATGTCTGTACTTAGCCTAAGAAACCATCAAGAAAAAAACCCAAACCTGATGGTAGACACAAATAACTAAGTAAGTATGCTATGGGATGTAATAAAAAGACAAGGACCAATTATCCTTGCTGAGTCGTCATTGACTGAGATGTAACAGGTTTACAGGGAAAATTTATGTTAAATAAAGGAAAAGCTTTATAAGAACATTTAAGCTTAACAATAAACTGCTGAGAAGGTTGTGGGATCACCTTCACTGGTGATGTTCAAGGTTAAAAAAATATCATCAATCAGCAAGGGTAAGGGATAATATAATCAATCTTACTGAATTGTTGGGGAATGGACTAGATGAGAGGAGATGTCCCTTCAATCCAAGTTCCTTCCTGGGTGTGCCTGTGTTTGTGTTGGGGGATGGAGTGGCGTAGGAAATGCAGGCATATATACTGTATATATGTACAAGAAGGACATATGATGGATGATCCCTTTGTTATGACACACATATACTATCCCATCTCTCCTCATAAGTGAAGATGCAGTAAATGTCATAACAAGAAATCAGTCATGTATGATACAGAATGGATTTTCTCCTTTCATTGTTCTGCAGGGCTAAAACTGTTTTATTTGACAGGGCTGAAAGTGATCTGTATGAGAAACAAGAAAATACTGAACACTTCTAAACTTTTAATAACTTCTGAATTCAGTGCAGCACTGAATTAACAAAGCATGGCTTCAAACCAAATTTGAGAAAGCATAAATATTTTATATACGTGTGTGTGTGTGTGTATAATTATAATAATCTATATGGCAACCAAAGAAGAAGTATTTTTAACCATTTTTGTTTACCAAAACTATTTTTAGATTGACATTAAGCAGAGTCATTGTCTAACTGTTAGTTCCCTTCCATTGTATAGCAGGCCTGTATATTTCCTGGTTATGGACAAAGTGTATCATCCAAGAAAGGTTAATCTTCACTTCTAAATGATTGGCAGCAGAATTTCTATTGCAGCTCACTAGCTTCT
This sequence comes from Alligator mississippiensis, assembly GCF_030867095.1. NCBI lineage: Eukaryota > Metazoa > Chordata > Crocodylia > Alligatoridae > Alligator > Alligator mississippiensis. The sequence goes on along the minus strand of NC_081824.1, from coordinate 121,790,857 downwards.
CTCCGTTACTTTCTCATGGAGAGAAATGATACTACAAAGTACGGACTGCCCTGCTGATAGAAAATCTTCCTAGTAGGAAGCAAGATAAAAATAAGCAAAATCAGGTTATTTGATCAATTTCAGTAAATTGTGGAAGATGCTGATTGAATATTGGGAAAAGTATTGGAATCAAATGCTGATCATATGAGTAATTCAGTAAAGATGCTTTTATTACCTCAGAGAGAAGATGGACTATGAAAGCAAAATAAAAAAAGGAGCAGATATAGGAAAAGTAGGGCTTTTAAAATCTTTAACTGCTCTCTGCACAGTTTATCCCCCTTAACCAAATGGCTATTTTCATTCCGCATGGGCCCCAGATGTAAATAGGTATTCACCAGATGTATTCGCTGTTTAAGAGTTTTCATTCATGTTTCTTGTAGCACTTTTATACTAAACAAGTGCATCTGTGTACTGTTTTTTGATCCTAACTATGAAGGCTGTGGATGGATCATTTATCTGCCTCTCTACTCTGAATATGGAGAATGAAGGGAGGGTACACTTTGTTACATTTCTTATTTTATACAGGTTGTGACTTTCTGTATATATGTAGAGAGATATGGAAAACTAAAGAAATACCCTAACATATTTCCTATTTACCCTTGGATGCTTAATTACTAAATTACAGCTGTAAATGCTCCAATCCCTCTGAATTAAATTCTTATTGAAAACACCATCGTTCTTACAGAGGACCAATCTTTTAATGTTTAATGATAAATGCTTTATAAAACAAGCTAGAAAATCAAATCTAAGGTGATGTAACCATGTGCATTATCTGATTAAGGAAATGAACTCAAACTCCTAAGTAAATTCTTTCTCTTATTCTAGTCCTCTCCCAAGATAAGTGTAGTTGAAACTACTACCATTCAAGAAATTCCCAAAGGTCTTAGCCAGAATCAGGTCCCACCATACAAGGCATTGTAAAGACAAATCCCTGGGCCCTGTAATGTATGTGAACATTATGCTAAACTGAAATCCAAGTTAGCCTAACTTTCTTGGTTACTAGTTTGAAGTTTTAACTGAACTTTTCAGTCCCAAAGTTTTCTCCTTTTTCAACATGCATTTTATGTCCTTTCTACCATCTGTGCTGGTTTTGGCTCTTGCACTAAGCTCTGCTAACTCCAGCTCTTGCTGGATAGCAAGTGCAGCCCCTGCTACTAATCTTACCTACAAGAAAAATCTCCCTCCATCCCATTCCTGTCATCAGTTACTCTCTAGGTATCTCACCTCCAACTTGGAAGGCAGCAAACATCCCTTTAGAGCTGTCATCAGTACTGCTCCATCAGCTGAATGACAAGGCCTTCTGCCTAGTGAGGCAGTCAAATTCCTTCTCCCCTTCCCTTATGGAGGTTAAGTGTGTCACCTCTGTGATACACTTGGGCTGACCATGAGTCCACAGAAAGAGCATGAAATACATTTTCAGTCTCTGTTTTCCTTTGTGGCATGAAAAGGCATGCCACCAGGCCATGCTGTTTGTAGCTGTTGTTGCTTTTACCAGCTGGTTGGCACTTTGGCATAAATTAAAGTTTAATGATAAAAAATGTTGTTGTTAAATGGTAATGTACCAGCCTCCCTGACCCCAAAACACTTTCATTAAAGGCAGGGCATGTCTTTAAACACACACACACCCTGCATGGATTTTGAAAGGAATCCTGAAAGTAAAGTCTGCACAAGTACAGTATGCAAAATATGAATACGCACTATAAAAAATTAAGCCACAATTAACTAATCATTGATAATAAAAAACAAACAGAAGAAAATGAAATGCATGTAGTACAGCGTGTTATTCAAATTTGATGGCAAACAGTTTGGGAGAGGGAATGTCTCTAACCATGGCATTTCTGCTCAACAAATTTCTCCCATCTACCTTACAGGACAGACTCCTACCAATCCACAATACCAAAGTGTGATCTGCTGCTAGTCTAACAAGCTCCTTGGTGACCTCTATGCTCAGGAGAGCAGGAAGCTTAAAGGTGACCCTCACATTAGAAATGGGAAAACTGAGCAAAAGTTTAAAATCTTACCCCAAGTTGGCTTACTGACAGAATATAGTATAGAACACAAGGCTGCATCCACATGTGCATGGATGTTTGGTTCCCCCAGGACAACCAGCCATGGTGCACTCGGTGCTGTCACTAGCTGTCCCCGAGGAAAGCCTGTGTGACATGCCCTCTGGTGCACAGCAAGTTCCCCTGGGTGGGGTAGGGGAGGCTGGGGCTGGCACTAGGCTGGCTCCAGCAGCCTTACCTGGGGTTCTGGAGGCCTCCTGGGGCTCCAGCAATGGTGATCCTGCCATGCAGAGCCTGGTTGGCAGCCAGAGTGTGACTCCGGCCAGCCAGACTCTGGTTTTGGGTGGTACACACTGCCCCTGAATGCACCACTCCACATTTTTTTTCCTGCGGGTTTTTTTGACCCCTGAATACCCAGGGGTCAACCCCCCCACCAAAAAGCAAAAAATCCGTGCTGCCCCCTTGCAGTACAGAGAACAACTGAATGTGCAGTATGTGGTGCTGCATGCCACATACTGCATGGCCACGCTCATCTGGATGCAGCCCAAGAGTCCATTTCCTCTTCTTCTAAATACAGGTCTCCAATGATGTACATGTGTGTTCTGCAAATGATACAGTAGTCATGTGCAGGGTGGACATGTAACTCCTAGTGTAAATTCCAGTTGGCACATGACTTAACACGGTGTTATTTCTGTCTATTAGCAAAAAATTAAATGCCCAGTCAAAGCAAAATATTGCCTTGTATTCATTTGCTCCATTTCTTTAGCAGCAAGCAATGGATGTGTTAGCTACACAGGCAGCAATTGAATTGCTTAATGAAAAGAGGGCTTAAATTATTTTTGCATATTAAATTTAAACATAAGCTAAAAGACACTACACATACAAACACATTAGGCCTGCACTTCCAAATACACTTTCACTGTGTACTGGGAATACACTATGAGTCATGAAGCTCCATTGCTTCTAACTGAACTACTTTAGAAAAAGATTTATAGGAGAGGGTTTGTAGCAAGGTTCAAGGAAGTTTAGTCATTTATGAGAATACACATCAAGTTCTCAGTTATATTAGTTAAGTAAAGCATTGAAGTCCTTCTGATCTTAAAAATCTATTAATATCATTGCCTCCATGGAGAAACAATAATTCAGTGATTATCAGCTACTGGCCAAGAAAAAAAACAAAAACAAATACTGTCATTGTTAAGGAAGTTCAGGGTACTGACTAGTGGCTTAATATGTCTAATTTAGGGGCACTGAGTAATAAAGACCCTGATCCAATAAGGCAGTCCAGTGGAATTACAACAATTATGGATGTGTTTAAGCATTTGCTGAATAGGGATTATTGCACAAACAGAATTTACTAACATTTATGGCAAGATAGGAAAATTTTCTCTAATGGCAGCAGAAGTAAAAATAGTACTTAAATATAAATGAATTAAGATGTTATACAAAACACCCCTGATATAGCTATACATAATTAAAGGTTTACTGAACTTGAGGTGGCAACCAGCTGATTTTGTGGGCAGTTCCCAGGGTTGGCCACCATTTTTGCAGGCTGAGCGTGGCAAAGCCCCGCCCATGCTTCTGATTGGCCAAGTGGCCCAGGCAGTCTTGCCCCTCCCTGTAGATTACCAGATGGCCCAAAACCATGGCTTAATTACCTTGATTAAGCCTGGGGAAACCATTAATCTATTCATTACTAATTATGGATTAATGGCTTCCCCAGACTTAATCAGAGTAATTAAACCATGGTTTCAGGCCATCCCCAAGTGGAGACACTGCAGGCAGCTGCACTTGGGCCCTAGGCCAGCTGTGGCAGGCAGCTGGGAGGCTGCAAACTCTGAACCAGGATCCATAGAATCCCAGCCTAACTTGTTGCACATGTGCCCAGGACTGGGACCCCAGTATAGCTGCTTGCAGCCTCCTCAACACACCCTGGTGCTCCCCTACCCTTCCTCCTCCCCCCACTTCCCCTAGCTCCAAGACTGCAGGGCTTTCTGACCTTTTCTCTGCTTGCTAGTAAGTATTTTTTTCCATTTTTTTCCTCTTTTTTTAAATTTTGTTTTTATTTTTTGCAGCAAGCCTGCCATTTTTCATGGAGCCCACTCAATTTTGGTAGGTCCCTATACATAACTATTTAATTGACTTAAGAGGAGCAGGATACTGGTCTTAATTAAGGTAGCATATAATATGACTGGTAGCAAAATAATATTCCTTGTGCTAAATTTCTTTTTTTGTAATTCTTCCATTTATGTATTTTACTTTTAAAATGTAAGTGATTTTCCTTACAGTCTTTATAATTTAATGCATTTTCCAAGATGTTCTAATCAACACGTTAATTTCCAGTTTGGTCCAAAAAGTACTACATCTCCAGGGGCATATCTGACTGTGCAATGTATGCATAGCAAGTTCTCTGAGCTCACTGGCTTGTCAGCATGGGTCCCAAAGAAGCCACTGCTTTGGCACAGCTCCAGACCCCAGGGGTATGAACACCACTGCAACTTGCTCCCTTGCCCATTGCCAAATGTGGTTCGCAGGGGGTAAGCATCAGTGGCATGCACCCTCCCTCCCCCCCCGCACCCGGTTCAGGGTTCCAGACCTGCATCAAAGTGACTTTCTCCGGAGCCACACAGATAAGCCAGTGACAGAGGTCATTGTACATGCACTACATACTTGCAGAGGGGCATGTCCACATAACCCCAAGTCCTGGATCTTCCAAGGTCTGCCTGGGCACATCTCTGAAGTGTTCATTCATGGGCAACTGGTGCCTCCTGAGTCGGGGGGGGGGGGACCAGATTGCTGAAAGGGGGTCCCACAGTGGCTGATCACTGACCGGAGGGGGTAGGGGGATCCCCCAGTGGCCGTTCACCAAGCCAGCGGCAAAACATGCACTTCTGCCAGCACTTCTGGTTTTGTGGCTTGTGCTTCCAGGGGGTACATGGTTAATCTCAGGGGGTGCACATTGCCAATGTATTCATTGGTCAGGAATTATTTTTGATTCTCCATAGATTAGTGGAAATCTACAAAGTTGTTTTTTCCCCATGATTTTCTATAATGTACAGGCAGAAGAATTGGAGTCCTTTAATTGTTTTTTTAAATAGCATGAAGTCACTCAACTGATGTGGAAAAGTTTCACAAAATTATGCTCATTTCAACACATTTGAGAAGCTCACTAAATGCAATCACTGCTCTATTTTCCTGTCCGTAGCTGAAAGCCAAGATAGGAGTTTGGATGAGTATTTTTGAAAAAGGAAAGAATGTAGACTAGATAGAAAAGTTCTTTCAAAACATTTTCAGCACTTTCAGATGGGAAAGATTTATTGAGTTCCCTTTACTACACCATTTAGACAACTTACTTTCAAGATGCCTATAAAGTTTGGTAAAATGGGATTCCAGCAGTGAGTAGTTTGTTCCAATTGTGTGCACTTATATGTTGAATGGGTAAGAATGGGTTTCTCTGAAAGAGAAAAAACGGTTTGGAAAATAAGCCAAATACAATGTCATCTATATCTTAATCTGCTCCACTGTTTGTTAATAATCTAATAAAACTGGAAATAAAAAAATCAAAAAGTGTTGATTTTTATGTTTCCATGGATAGTAATCTCTCTCTTTCAGGATGCAAGCTTTTTTCCTCCCTCTTTTTTAGTGTCAGTATTAATTCTCTTATTGTACAGCTCCATTTCATATTTGATTGACTATTCTGGTTACGTCAGTGAATTCTCATGCTGGACTAAATGGATACATAGTTCATGAAAAAAATAACTAGCTGATTGTGTATCTTTTCGGCAGGGGGGTCAACTAACTAAAGCTGAGAGCAACTGGTTCAAAAAAGTATCTTTATCAGCACATATGGTGCTATTATAGTCCTCCCAGCACAGCAATGAATGGTTTGGGCTGTACATCTTGAGTACCCTTGGATAAGACACACCATATCCTGTCTTCTTATACATTCATACAATTTGAGAATTGGCGACCTTTCTTTGTTACGTCTCTAATCCAACTTTTCTATATGGTCTGTTCCCAATATTCTGCACAGGCCACTGCTTGTGGTGTTCGGGTTGCCAAATCTTGTGGGGTGGATTGTGGTGCTATGGGATATCTCAGGAGATGATCCATTATGTGCTTCTCCTGACAAACACATTGGTTGGTTGTGTAGAGGACACAACCCATGATTTTATGAGAAAGTTGCGTCTTCCAAGACCCACTCTCAATCTGTTCAGGCTCCACCATGTATGCCATTTGTAGTTGGAGCTGGATGTTAACTCCTCACTGAGGGCAATTTCTCACCAGCTTCATTCAACAGCTTTGTCGCCTAGTTTCTCCCGTTCTTTTTGCCAGAGAGTAGTTCTGGCCAATTCTGGTGATGTGGTCAATGATGTGGTAGAGGACAAAAAGCTATTTCTTAATGAGAGATGATGGTGCACTAGTTGATGTCCATATAATGGGTGGCAGTCGTCTGACTCTTGTACCTGATGGTCAGTGTTGCCTGCTACTTTCCTCCTAATGTAAGGGGGCACTATGCCAGATAGTGTGTATAGGCAGGGACCAGGGATCCCAAGATGACGAACCTATTTGTTAGGACAATATGGAGTCTGTGGCAGTGCACTGTGTGTGCCTGCCACTTGCAACCAGTGGGTTGCGTATAGGGGGTATAGACCCCGGCCCCAGTGAGGGGGTGGCCCCAAGAGAGGGGGCAGTGGAGAGACGCCCCAAGAGAGGGGGCAGTGTGATCAGGCCCCAGAGAGGGGGCCGTGATGAGGTGCAACCGGTGGGTTGTGTGCGGGGTGAAGGGACCCCGGCCCCAGGAAGGGGGCGGTGTTGAGGCCCCAGAGGTGGGGCAGCAGTGAGAACCCCCCCCCAGTGAGGATGTGATGAGCCCGCGGAGAGTGATGGGGGTGTGGCGCTGCAGTTGTCCCGGTGGAGAGGGGATAGCAGCGCGGTGAAGCCCGAAGGGATAGAATGAGGGGCTAGGGACCCAGCCCGAAGAGAGAGTACCCTCGACTGGCCCAAGCTGGGGCCAGGACCAGGAGAGTCAAAAGGGCCAGGGGCCCACCACGAGGGACGCCCAAGAGCCAGGAGCCTGGGGTCCCGACTGGCCTAGAGGTGGGCCAGGGCTAGGTGCCGAAGGTCCCAGGGGGACCACGCCCGAGAGGGGAAGATGGCTTCGGGGGGGCAGCGACGTAGAGCCCCAAGTGACGTAGAACCCCAGTGTGAGGGGGCAGCGATGAGAAACCCCAGTATGAGCGGGCAGTGATGATTAAAGCGGGGAGGTGTGTGGCAGAGCACAGGGTGTGTCTGCCACTTTAAGGGCCTGGAGCTGGCAGCCTCCAGGTGCCTGATTAGGGCAGCCATTTTGAGGCATGGGCTCCCTATATAAACAGGGCAGTTCGGCTCCTGGAGTCAGGCAGTAACATTGCCTGGCCGGAGGGCTGCTGAGATCGCCTGGAGGTAAGGGGGAGCTGCAAGGGGTTGGTAAGGAGGCTCCTGGTCCTGGGCATGACCTGAAACTGCACCCTGCTGGGAGTGGGTGGTCTGGTGGGGCTCTCAGTGGTGTGGGAGCCCCCAGGAAATGCCAGGCCAGTTATCACCCCAGTGAAAGGCGGGTCAGGGTGTCTTAACCCCTAGCTCCCACCGCTGGGTGGATAACCCTATGGTTGTGAGGGGCCCAGAGAGGGCGGACCCCGAGAGCGTGATAGTGTACAGGGTGTGGTGCTGCGGTTGCCCCTTTGGCGAAAGGGAGTAGTGGCACAATGAGGCCTGAGGATGTGAGTGAGGGGCTAGAGAGACCCAGCCCGAAGGGGAGAGTACCCTCGACTGGCCCAAGCTAGGGCCAGGACTATGAGAGTCAAAAGGGCCGGGGGCCCACCGTGGGGGACGCCCAAGAGCCGGAGGCCTGGGGTCCCAACTGGCCTTGAGGTGGGCCAGGGCAAGAGGCCGAAGGTTCCGGGGGGACCACACCCAAGAGGGGAAACTGGCTTCGGGGGGGTGAGGTAGCCTGGATGAAGGCAGAGAGGCCGCCTGAGAGGAGAGGATCATAGAGGGGTCCTGTGTGGATGATTCTGGGGCCCAGTGTGGGGCCGGTGATTGTGTGAACATCGAGATACCATCTGCGAGGCTTGGGCTGTGGTATTAGGGGATGTCAGAGCCACAGAGCGCCCCCTGGCATTGGGGCATTACAATGGGTAGCCTCCCACTTAATTGACATCTTAATTAATCAATTATCATCAAAGGCGTGGCGGGTGAGATAAGCAGGCGGTTGCCCAAGGACAGGTGGGCGGGCCACGGAGGTCGGCCCCAGGAGGCCCCCTGTCACAGAGTCTATGATCCTTGTATGAGAAAATGAGGAAACATATTACTTTAAGAAAATGTTAACTTCTGGAGATAGATAGATAGATAGATAGATATTATCTATCTATCTATCTGGGCCACAGGTATAGAAGGCTATACCCTGTACAGGAGGGATCAAGTAGACAAAAGGGGCAGGGGTGCAGCTACGTGTCCTTGAAAGCTGACATTGGCATCCACAGTGGGTGACTTGAGACCCTCTGGGTTAAAATCTGTGGGGAACATGGCACAGGGAATACTATGGTGAGAGTCTACTACAGACCCCGTACTCGGGGTCAAGACCTTGACCAGGAGTTTGCCAGGGAATTACCTGAGGCCAAACACTCCTGGTGTATGATTGTCATGAGAGACTTTAACTACCTGGACATCTTGTGGGAGGAGCGCTCAGCCAAATCCAAGTGGTCGCAAAACTCCCTCTCGTGTGTGGATAACCTCTATCTGATGCAGGAAGTCTACAGTCCGATGAGAGGTAAGACACTGCTTGACCTTGTACTGGCAACTGGGGATGACCTAATCAGTGACCTAATGATAGAAGGGAAGCCGGGTGACAGTGACCACGAGCTGATCACCTTCATCATCTGCCATAAAGCTGGCAAGTCAGTCAGTAATACAGAAGTCCTTGATTTCAGGAAAGCTGACTTTCCTGAAAAGTGGAAACAGGGTGAGATCACTCTTTCTATGACCAGGTTACGAAACACCTGGACACAGGAGGAGGGGTGGATGTCATATACTTAGACTTCAGGAAGGCCTTCGATACGGTATCCCACCCCATACTGGTGAACAAGTTAAGAGGCTGTGACGTGGATGACTACACAGTCCGGTGGGTGGCGAATTGGCTAGAGGGTCGCACCCAAAGAGTCATGGTAGATGGGTCGGTCTCGACCTGGAAGGGTGTGGGCAGTGGGGTCCCGCAGGGCTCAGTCCTTGGACCGATACTCTTTAATGTCTTCATCAGCGACTTGGACGAGGGAGTCAAATGTACTCTGTCCAAGTTTGCAGATGACACAAAGCTATGGGGAGAAGTGGACACGCCGGAGGGCAGGGAACAGCTGCAGGCAGACCTGGATAGGTTGGACAAGTGGGCAGAAAACAACAGGATGCAGTTCAACAAGGAGAAATGCAAAGTGCTGCACCTAGGGAGGAAAAATGTCCAGCACACCTACAGCCTAGGGAATGACCTCCTGGGTGGCACAGAGGTGGAAAGGGATCTTGGAGTCCTAGTGGACTCCAAGATGAACATGAGCCGGCAGTGTGACGAAGCCATCAGAAAAGCCAATGGCACTTTATCGTGCATCAGCAGATGCATGACGAATAGGTCCAGGGAAGTGATACTTCCCCTCTATAGGGCACTGGTCAGACCGCAGTTGGAGTACTGCATGCAATTCTGGGCGCCACACTTTAAGAAGGATGCGGATAACCTGGAGAGGGTCCAGAGAAGGGCAACTCGTATGGTCAAGGGCCTGCAGACCAAGCCCTACGAGGAGAGACTAGAGAAACTGGACCTTTTCAGCCTCCGCAAGAGAAGGTTGAGAGGCGACCTTGTGGCTGCCTATAAGTTCATCAGGGGGGCACAGAAGGGAATTGGGGAGTATTTATTCACCAAGGCGCCCCTGGGGGTTACAAGAAATAATGGCCACAAGCTAGCAGAGAGCAGATTTAGATTGGACATTAGGAAGAACTTCTTCACAGTTCAAGTGGCCAAGGTCTGGAACGGGCTCCCAAGGGAGGTGGTGCTCTCCCCTACCCTGGGGGTCTTCAAGAGGAGGTTAGATGAGTATCTAGCTGGGGTCATCTAGACCCAGCACTCTTTCCTGCTTATGCAGGGGGTCGGACTCGATGATCTATTGAGGTCCCTTCCGACCCTAACATCTATAAATCTATGACTTTGGCAAACTAAGGAGGGCTTGCCAGTGAGGCCCTAAAAGGGCTACAACCCGAAGGGGAGGGGAGTTCAGGATGAGTGGTTGCTCCTCAAGGGAGTAATCCTGGATGCACAAGCAAAGTCCATCTCAGAGGAAAGACAGCAAAAGGTCACAGTAGCCCCCTTGGCTCTCCATGGAACTGGAGGACCTCCTGCATCTCAAAAGGAAGACCTACAAAGGATGGAGGACTGGAACTGCCACCAAGGAGGAATATGCTGCCCTGGTCCTGCAGCGAGCAAACCAGGAAAGCCAAGGCTGCAATGGAACTCCAGCTAGCTACAAATATCAAGGACAATAAAAAGCCCTTTTTTAGATATGTGGGGGGCTGGAGGAAAAGCAAGGGCAACATTGGACCCCTGCTAAACCCGATGGAACAATTGACAACCGATGCCAATGAAAAAGCAAACTTGCTAAATAGGTACTTTGCATCAGTTTTTCACCAGTCCCATGGGATACCCCTGCCCACTGTGTGTCAGGGAGGCCCAGGTGAGGGAGATTCCTTGCCCTCCATTGAAGCTGACCTCATGAAGGGACACCTTGACAGGCTGGATACCTTCAAGTCAGCCGATCCTGACGGTTTACACCCAGGGGTACTCAAGGAGCTGGCAAGCATCATAGCTAATCCCCTGGCATGGATCTTTGAGAACTCCTGGCACTCTGGTGAAGTGCCTGAAGATTGGAAGAAGGCCAATGTCATGCCAGTCTTCAAGAAAGGGAGGAAAGTAGATCCAGCAAACTGCAGGCCCATCAGCCTGACCTCTATCCTGGGGAAGGTCTTGGAAAAGATTATCAAAGAGGCCATCCTTAACAGACTAAATGAAAGCAATATCCTGAGGGATACCCAGCATGGATTTGTTGCAGGTTGGTCAAGCAAGACCTATCTCATTTCCTTTTACAACCAGGTGATCTATCACCTGGACAAGGGGGAAGAGATGGATGTCGTATATGTTGACTTCAAAAAAGCCTTTGATCTGGTATCCCATGATCACTTCTTAGCAAAACTGGCTAACTGAGGCCTCAACCTCATCACTATCCACTGGCTGGGGAATTGGCTCTGCGGTAGGACCCAAAGGTTGGTGGTTGATGGAAGCCAATCGTCTTGGTGCGTGGTCACCAGTGAGGTCCCTCAAGGCTCTGTCCTAGGGCCTATACTGTTTAACATCTTCATCAATGATGTGGACATTGGTGTCAGAAGTGGACTGGCCAAGTTTGCCAACAACACCAAACACTGGGGCAAAGCATCCACACCTGAGGACAGGAGAGTGATCAAGGCTGACCTTGACAGGCTCATGAAATGGGCGGATGAGAACCTGATGGTGTTTAACACCGAAAAATGCAAGGTTCTCCACCTTGGGAGGAAAAACCTGCAGCATGCTTATAGGCTCAGCAGTACTACTCTGGTTAGCACTACAGATGAAAGAGACTTGGGGGTCATGATTGACCACAAGATGAACATGAGCCTTCCATGTGATGCTTTGGCTAGCAAAGCAAGCAAAACACTGGCTTGCATCCATAGATGCTTCTCAAGCAAATCCAAGGATGTCATTCTCCCATTGTACTTGGCCTTAGTGAGGCCACAGCTGGAGTACTGCATCCAGTTTTGGGCTCCACAATTCAAAAAGGATGTGGAGAAGCTTGAGAGAGTGCAGAGGAAAGCACACGCATGATCAGAGGTCAGGAAAACAGATCTTATGATGACAGGCTAAGAGCCATGGTGCTCTTCAGCCTAGAAAAGCACAGGCTCAGGGATGATCTGGTGGCCATGTATAAGTTTATCAGGGGTGCTCATCAGAATCTGGGGGAACATCTGTTCACCAGAGCGCCCCAAAGGATGACAAGATCAAACGATCACAAACTCCACTGTGACCGATTCAGGCTGGACATAAGGAAGAAATTCTTTACTGTCCGACCCCCAAGGTTTGGAATAGACTGCTGCTGGAGGTGGTTCAAGCACACACTTTGAACACCTTCAAAACACATTTGGATGCTTATCTTGCTGTGATCCTATGATCCCTGCTAACTTTCTGCCCTTTGGGTAAGGGGCTGGACTCGATGATCTCCCAAGGTCCCTTCCAGCCCTAATGTCTATGAATCTATAAGCAGCTCAAAGGTGGCATGATACAAGAAAGAGATCATATGGGACATAAAGATGTCCCCTTCTTTGCCCACATATATTAGGGGTGGGAATAAATGGAGTAAATTAAGCCCAGCTGATAACAGTTGTTGAATGGAAAGAAAAGTAGATGTCTTCAAGGAATCAGCAATTTCTCTGCCCATCAGAGATCCACCCATGTTGATGGGTAAACAAATCAGATGATGAGCAAGTTTCTTCATCCAGACTATTCTCTTCTGCTCTACTTTCATTCCTTGAAGTGATCAAGATATCATCAGCTTTTGAAACAGTGGCTTAATTCATTTCTATTTTTATATAATTAGAATCTTCAAATGTGCAATTAATATTTCTTTGCAGTTAGAGATCCTGTAGCAAAAATTATGAAAGCAAACAGACTACATTAATTATAAGAGAAAAAGAGGGCTCTAGCTATACAAGAGGATCTCTTATGTATTCTTCAGAACTAAGATTTCCACTTTCACTAAGTGGGAATATTTCTGAATTGGTAAAACAAAACAAAAAAAAGACTGAGTTCAAAGTCTTGGGGCTCATGATGAGTAGCTGATGAGATAAACAATGTTTGATGCAGAACCTTTCAACAAGAGGTAGCAAGCTTGTAGGTCCACCCAAGAGCCTGGTGCCCCCTGGCACCTGAACCCACCTGTTACACTTCCTGTGTCCCCCTGTGATGGGCTCTCCATCATGGGACAGTCACAGTGTCCTCTATACCCATTCTCCTACTCCAGTTCCCTTCATCAGGTCTCCTCTTCCTCTGTCCTGTCATACCTTGCTGTTAAATAGATTTAGGAGGCTGCTGTTGGATACCTGGAACTTGCCTTTTGGTGTCCTGCCCTGCCCTGCCCTGCCCTGCTCTTTAGGCTGCTGTTCAGTTCATTCTCACAACCTAAGTGGAGCAAGGTTGTCTTGCTCTTGTCTGGGGCTCCCCTCTCCCATTTCTTTCACTAATCTTGGCCTGATGAACTTTTCAGGCTTTGGCTCTTCTCTCTAGGCTTTAGCTCTAGCTACCCACTGGGTCCCAGCTGCCCACCAGCTTAGCCCCTCGCATTATGGAGCAACTCCAAGGCACTCCCCTGTCACACCTTCTATCTGTGGTTACACTGTTCAGGAGTCAGACCCTCAGCCTCAGGCACAGGCCCCTCTAGGCCTCCTCCCACTGCCAGTCCCAGACCATGCATCCTTCAGGGCACTTACCCCTCCAGGCTTCACTGTGCTCATGCCTGGGTTTTGGCCCTCTCAGCCTTGGCCCAGCTTACTCTGCCTGCCACTTTACAGGGCTCAAAGCCCAAAGTGCCCCAGGCACCCTGCCAGGTGGTCTCTTCATCTCCTATAGCCACAACCCAGTCCTCCAACAACAGAAACAAAAACATAGGAGTAATCTCCACATGCATATAGCCTGTAAAGCTCCTTCCATAGTGAGGAATCAAACCAAATTGAGTCTTGTGCCCCAGACTCAGGCTTATATAGTCCTTGCTCTTCCCCCTTCCAGCTATCTGACCTGTCTTGCTGTTAGTAGCATCCTCCGCCCTCCCCCCCCCCAATGCTGTTCACCCGCTATTCAGCAGCTGCCTGCAATTTTCAAGCTAATTGCTGGAGCCCTCTTACCTGTGCCCCTTACAGGCAGCATGTGCTTTATGACCCTGTTTTTCCTTCTTTCAAGTAACAGGGGGAAGGGGTGCCCTGTTACAATCCCCCTTCACCTCCAGTCCCTTTCCTGCCACACCTTTGATGTTACTGCTATTATATGGAGGAAGCAGTCTCTAAGTAGCTTCCAAGCTGCTGCTCCCCTCTAGCTCTGTCCTTGAACTTCATTGTCCAAACCAAGTCCTGGAGGTCTCTATGCTTCCCTCAGGGGTGTTTCCCCTCTAAGCTAGCCCCTCTCAACCCTCAAAGCAGCTGTCCCAGCTTTCAACCACTTTTCTCTAGCTGAGCCTTGGTACACTGCCTCAGATCTCAGCTCTTGGTCCTTGTCCCTTCCATCCCTGCCCAAAGCAGGCTTCATTCTTCAGAGCACCCCGTCATGTGGCCTCTGCCTTCATAGTAACAAGGATAGCCATGTTACAGAGTGTCCATTACAAATGTTAACTTAAATACAGCATCCAAATAAGTTTGGGTATTATTACTGCACCCATTTTACAGATGGGTAAAATGAAAGGCAGAGACAGAATGCAACTTCCCAAGGACTTCCTTTGTTTTGTTTAACACTATCTTGATTTCCCTTTGTGTCTTTCAAATCTCTGTTCTTCATCTGTTTTGTTGATTTTTTTTTTTTTTTTTTTATTTACACTGAAAACAGTATTAGCATAAACAACATATAGATTCTTCTAAATACACTGTAAACAACACATATGGTTTCTATATGCAGTATCAGTAAACAAATCAAATGGAGACTAAACAGAAAGTTCCTCTATATCTTCCTTCCTGAAAGAAGAAAAGCAGGCAGTAATGAGATTTCATATGAAGCCCGCCGACTTCTTTCTATAATCCATGTAACATTTTAAATATTTATGAATGTGTTAAGCTAACTAAATTTCATCTGTCTATTTCAATTTATCTTTCCCAGTGGTCCATTTGTTCCACTTATATCCCAACTCCATGATCTGAAGGTAGCTTAACACTGAGACTCCTGAAGTAAGGTCCTCAAGATAAACCTTGATTAGTCTTTCCTATGGTTGTAATATCAAGCCTTAATAGGCCATGCGGCATTCCTGGCTCCACTGTTTTTCTATAGTGGGCTTTGACAAATACTGTTTTAAGTAAATGGAATAAAATGCAAAATATGGTATTTTCCAGCCCGATGTAAGCATGTCTTCCCAAAGGTCAGAAAATGTTGACTTTAGAATGCCTTAAACACTTTCTACTGATAAGTTTAAGATCTATTGTAGTGTTCAGTGTGACACATTTTATATGAGTGCAAAGTCAACCAGAAATAGATTTTTTTGCTAAGTTTTTCAGTCTAAAAATTTACAGCAATTAATATTTCACAACTGTAGATTAAATCTTTGCTGCTTTCTTTGGTAATAATAAAAATCATCTTAAAACTACCTTCCTATTATTAAAATATCCATTGCTCACAAACACGGAGCATGATTTCCTCCTACCAGGGATCATGATGGTAAACATTTTTAACCTTGTTATAAATTCTTTAAAAAAAAAAAAAAAAGGCCACAAAGGATTATTTTGCATACCAAATTGATGGGGAAATATCTGACAGACTCAACAACATAGTATTAGAAAAAGAAAAGACAAAAAAAAGACAAGACCTAAGAACAAGTACAATGGATGTAGATATCCCAGAGAAATCAGTACAGTACTGCTGAATTGGTAAAAGGAGCTTTAGTTTCTTGCATTTCATGAACAGAATTTGCAGCATTTCCAGATCCTTCCAGCTTGCTGCCCAGCATCCTGTTAATAATAGTAATCATTTCTTCTAGCATTTGGAGGGCCTAACCACTGACTTTTCTGCCATTGGTAGACAGGAATCTAACAATAAATTGAAAAGAACCATTTTTTCATCCTGCAACACACTTGGCCAATTAAGGGAGTAAGGGGCTGTGTCTGTTTGTGGAATCTTGTTTGCAGAAATATTGTAGTCTTATAATGTTTTATAACATTTTATGAACATAAGGAAAAAGCACACAAAAGGGCAACCATCCTTCCATGGCAGCGAGTGCTGAGTAAATACAGCAAGAATGCAACTTGCTATGACTGAGACACAGACATGGTTTTAGTCATCAAGATGACTAAATAAAATAAGTGGGCAGAAAATGCTCTCTTTTATTGGTAAATCACAAGCTGCATTGTTAAGCCTCTATAGAGCAGTCTTAGAGCTCTTTCCTAAAATAGTACCTTTTAGATTTGCTTTTACTTTTAAAAATAGCTTCTGTTCCACTGCAAGGAAGTCACGGCTTGTAGAAAAGATCACATCTCACTATAAAAGTATGAGACAGGCATCATGTAATCTGCAGGTTCATGGCTAAAAATTTGTATATAGTACTAAACGATTGTTAAAAGTAGTTTTTTGTTTTGTTTTCTTTGAACTACAAGCTAGAGTGATATACTATATATTGCAAACCCATGATACAGGGGTGCAGAGAGGCTAGAAGCAAACAGAATTAACTATGACTTCAGCCCCAAGAACAATCATCCATAATTGCAAAGGAAAGCATGACACTGCCATCTACTTCAGGGGAAGCCACTATACTTTTGACCTATTTTGAATATGTAGCCCACTCCGTACTCTAGGAATGCTATAGGACCAATAAGCAGGTATTTCACAATGTCAGTCAATTTTTATCACCTAAAATTCATACTTTCTAAGCATTTTAAAATTCAGTGCAGTTATATCAGTGCACTCCAAATTGTATCCTACTACTAAAAAGTCTATTGCTGTCTCGGCTACGTCATGACAAACTTCCTTGTTCTTTCCAAATGTCTTTTCAGAATTGTGAGGGGGGAAAAAAATCTTTTCACACAGTAACAGTCTAAGAGTAAAAGATGACATGGGAAGCAGGAGATTAATATATTAGAGTGTTGTTAATTTGCCTTGATTTATTTGGCATGTCAAATCCATATACTGTACATTTTCCAAAGCCAGCAATGAAATGATACTGCAAATCACTTGCTGAATCCAGTGAAGTGTATCTTTTTTTCCTTTCAGCTTTAGGTTGGTAGCTTGACTGCAAAAGATTTTGCTTTTCAAACAAATGTATTTTGTGAATGACGTGTATGAAAAGTAACCAGGACATATCAACATGAGAGAGAACTGTAAGGTCAGAATGACAATTATTGAAAATCTTCTATCATATTGAAGTGGTGAATTCACAAGGTGTTCTTTCCTCCCCCTCAACAGTTTATTTTCTGGCGATAAGAGAAGATAGAGTCCCTAACCTGATGCCTAGGATGTGGGTACTGAAATACATATTTTAGTGGTGGTAGAATTCAGGTTAACCAAGTTAGACTCTATGTAAAGACTATAGGATCTAAATTTAGAATCTAAACATGGACTTTTCCTGGTTACTATTTTACTTATGGCTTGGCATAACAGTAATTTATATATATATTTTTTAATTCGTGTATAAACCAGTAGCTTCTGATTCCTTCTTACTAGTGTAGCTAAAGCAATATAAGAACCGCACTGTGCCATGAAATATTCACCCACATACATTCACTGTTGTGTAACTCACTGTTGGGTAGACCACTGGGAGGAAGAGGAATGGGAGACGATGGAGCTAAGAGGGATTTATGGATTGAAACTAGCACAAGCTTTTGGTTTGTTTGTTTGTTTTTTTCCTTAAAATTCATGTTACCGACATTGTTGCAATTTAGTAAAATCCTTGTTCCCTTATTTTCCTCAGCACTTAGTAGTTTTCTGACCAGAATGGAATTAGTTAACTATCCAAAATGACTTAAATTCAAAGATGTGTAATAATCACGCTGGAAAAAAAGTGATAATTAAGAGTCTGAAGTACAAAAGGGTAATACACTGTCCTCTTCCACAGTAGGGAAGTTCATTAGCAGTGGAATCGTGTCATTTGCCCATCTGTTCATAATTGCATTCACCACAGGAACTAAGTGAAGGAAGTGACATCATATAGTCCTTGTAAACATGGGTCTGTAAATCACATGTGTGTTCTTATCTGCATGGATACTTGCTGGAACACTAATTGAACCTTTTCTCCAACTCAGCATAGATGGATGACCCCATCAGATTTACACCATTGACTAAAGGGATCTGTGTGGATGAACTCTCCAAGGGAAGGGAAAGAGAAAAAAAGACGACACAGCTTCTGTATACTAGTAAGGCCATATTGAGGGGGTAATTATCCTTCAACCAGTTGGAGACATACCTCTTGTTTGTATGTCCTAAACATCGGGTGCTTAGCAGCTGCTGTAATATCAATGGGCAATTGAAACAGGCCCTCATTAGATTAGCACCGAGCTTATTGCTTGTGCCAGTCTCATTATTATTGGTGACTAAACTGGCAGATTGTCAGGATGCCTCATGGCGAGATGAGCTTTTGCAGCTCTTTGTTTGTAGTTATTATAAACAATGAAGTGAAAGCAATCCCCTGGGCATAGTCATGTCTCAGATGTTTTCGTGAGCAGCAATCAGCTTGCAGAAGCAGCAATGGTAAACAACTTCTTATTTTAAGAAGCGATATTAATTAAAGCACGAAGCATGGTTCTGAAAGAGAACTTGTTAATTATTTAATGTCACCTGCACTGAGTGATCAAGCCCACCAGTTGGAAATTGTTTCATTCTGTCCCAAATGAGTTCTGCCTGTCATCTGAACCAGTGGAAAAATGTGTGTTGCTAAGTACTAAGAGTCTAAAACTCAGAGCCATAGCACATTTTACTGTACCAAATACAAGTTGAAATGGTTCTAAAGAATACGGACCATGAATGTAATCACCCAATAACATGTTATATATAAATGAGATCATACTTTTATTGAGTTCATCATAAAATTTATAGGAAAAGGGGGCTGTAATAGAAGAAATTCATGGTTTTTGAAATATCCAGTCCAACTACCAGTATCACAAGATATCAGTAAGTAATTTGCAACTCAAGCCTGATGTGAGGGTATCAAATGTTTGACATTTGCTAAAAAAGATGCATTGAGAGGATGAGACAAATCTCCTAACTTTTGGGCAAGACTCCTGATTCATTAATGTAATGCCAGCTACAGATCACAATTTTCCCTTTTTAAGCTTCATTTTTAATCACTCAGGAAAATAACTTTTTTTTAAGTCAGAGGTATGAGCTACATACCTTTTCCAGCATTTGCATCCTTATCTTAAATCACTGGGTTGGCAGAGCTATTCTGTAAATCTCAATGAAAATGTGCCATCTGGTTTAATTTGGGGTTAACACTTTTAACCCC
Source organism: Alligator mississippiensis (assembly GCF_030867095.1). Lineage (NCBI taxonomy): Eukaryota > Metazoa > Chordata > Crocodylia > Alligatoridae > Alligator > Alligator mississippiensis. The sequence goes on along the minus strand of NC_081824.1, from coordinate 121,771,530 downwards.
ATTGAAGTCGGTGGTAAAATACCAATTGATTTCAGTTGGACCAAGTTTTGGGAGTTATGATTCGCTGCATATCACACTTTACTGGGCTAAAAAATACCAGGAAAACAATGCCTCTTATGGTATGGTGACACTTGTGTTTTGAGTTGGAAGTAGGAAAGTGTAAAAATGACCAAAACTTACAAATGTGGAGAAAAGTAAAGGTTGTCCAATTTTAAATCTAAGGCTTATTTCTGGGTGCTAACAGGTAACTTCCCCCTCCATGCCCTCACTGAAAAACACAAATGTCTAGCCTTTATTAACAACTCTATTGTTCCACTTCCTAGAATAATTAATCAAATATTTATGCCTAATCTTTAATTCAACCTTGATTGAATGAGAGCTTTTTTCAGAGAACAGAGCCTGAGCAATGGCTGAGTAGAGTTTCCTACTGTGCTGATGTTAAACTGCTAAGCCCTAACAGTGGATTTCTTAATTTGAAGGCCATTAAACTTGGTGGACAAGTTCATCTCCAGTAACATGTCATCATGCTCAGTGATGTCGGTCATTTATGTCACACAAATGTAATTTCAAAGTGATCACTGAACTTGTATTTTGAACTCCTGTGCAGAGGACAGAAATTCTGCTAAGATGCTAGCATGATTATTAAAATAACCAATTTTGTGAGAACATAGTGCATGAGAGAATCAAACTAAACAGAGCATAAAGGAAAACATGATAGAAAGTTATAGGCATCAATAGCAACACTATACAGAAAAGGATATTAGGGAGTAAGCATGTAAGAAAAGAAATATTGATTCACTACTGGTTGATTTGAGAAATCGGATCATGTTTCTTTCTGTTATATACTCTAACCAAAAAGGAAAGGGGGAAAAAAAAAAAGAACTTGAAGCCCTGAGGACATCATTTGAACCAACGGATCTGCAATATTAATGAACTACAATTCTGATAAACTATAAGATCCATCAAAGACTGAGAAGAATACAAAGCTTATGGTGGAGGTTAATTAATTATCTGATGGCTATAGATAAGACAACAGGCGATCCATATCCCAAGTCAATCTCAAGCAAAAGTTGACAGGGCATATCCAGAAAGATGTTAGCCCCAGGGACAAGTTTATACTCAGGACAAGCAATCAACATAGTTAGATCTGGCAGTCAGTCAAAGCTAACAGTGAAGTAAACATGCTTAACATGAAGCATCAAGGAATTTAAGAGTAATATTTCAAATCATAAAAGTGTAAATGTGTTGTTTGTTCCTTTAAAAAAAACACATGATTCGTGAGAACAAAATGCTGCTGTAAGTTACAATTCTATTATCACCCTGCAACAGACTAAATTGATTACACAATAATGTTTCTATTTTTTCCCACTCTCTCAACCGTACTCAAAGGTGTCTTAACAGTCAATAAAGCAGCAGCAGCAGCCGCCCCAGCTTCCTGCAACTAGACAACATTTTTTTAATGGGATTAATTTCACCTTTGGTGGAAAGGAAGAGGGTGAATGCACACACCATTTCTGTCAGGATTAGAGATGTGGGAAGCTTGACAGTTTTACTTCATATATATTTTGGGATAGGATGTAAAATGGATTGTGCAAACATTTATTTTCCACTCATCCATATAACATTATCTGGGGTAGGGTAAGAGCACGGATTTCATTTTGAACACTGGACTTGTATCAACAACAACAACAACAGTAATAACAATAATAATGATAAAAACTACTAAAATTCAGTCAAAAGAGTCAACTTATATCAGATTTCTATCCTAGCCAAAGTCACGAATTAATTCCTATTCACGCACACAAACCAAGTTTGCTCAAAACTACAGTGGAAATAGGTGATCAAACTCTTTTCCTTTTAGAGCCTACAAAGATATTTCTCCTAGAATTTAAACCAGTGAAGTTTCAGTGTTAAAGAGTTTTCTGCCAAAAGGGTTATATTTATACAGCTAGAAGCAGGCCTGTGCCAAAAGCCCATCTCCTAAGGTTATGCAATCACAAAAGAAATTAAGCTTTTGTTTAAGAAAAAGTTTCTATACATCAGGATTGTTGAACAGATGCATACTGTCATAAACATGAGTTGAGCATAACAGATTCAAAGATGGGGTGTGGTTAAAAAAGAAAAAAAAAAAAAATGGTTAAACCAGCCAGGAAGGAAAATTGTGTTGCTTCAGGGAATGTGCTATTTCATGAAGCTGAAGTCACAGACACACAACTACCACAAATTCTCCCTCAAGCTCTCTCAATTGGGTTTAAACCAAAATTTGATTGGTTTGATTTTAAACCAGAAGTTTTTGATTCTTCACCCAAAATAGAAATGTTTCCAAGGAGCGTAGACAGGGGGATGAACATGTAGGCAGTCCTTGACTTACAAGGTTTCAAGTTACAATGTTTCATGCTTACAACTTTTATAAATTGACACCCTGTTTCAAATTTATGATGTCAGTTTCAACTTTACAGCGCTTGATCCAATGTGATGCCACACCAGAGAACAAGTTCTCTGCGTTGCTCATCTCCCTGGAGAACATTTGTCCAAACTTCCCTGGATGCTTTCTTTAAGAAAGCAGACAAGACTCCAGAAAAACCTGCAGCCAAGACTCCTGAGAAGACTCCAGCCAAGAACCCTTCAAAAAGTCTAACCAAGAGCCTTTCAAAAAGTTCAGCAAAGTCACCTCAAAGAAGTCCTGCCAAATCAATATGATTGCTATTTATAATAGAAATACATTAATGTAGCTATATTACTCATCTATAATTGATTGAGCACAAAATTCTGGGGTATTTTTGGTAAAATGGGGTATCGGACCTTGATTCAGGAATCAGTCCCCCATTTACAACATAGTTTCTTATGAGAAAATTAGCTCCGAGTTACAATGTTTTAACTTAAGATGCGGTTTTCAGGAGCCAATTGTATTGTGAGTTCGAGGACTGCTGGAACATCTAGTAGCAATACCTAACAGAGGCCAGTCTAAAACAATACCTCTGAGGCATATGAACTGTCCCATATAGTATGAAGACTCTCAGGTCCTGGGCCCTGCTGAAATCATCCCAAAATATAACTCCCTTCATGTGTCAGAACAACAATTCAGTGGAACTGATCCACAAACGATGCAGACACAAAGCAGCTGCTGAGATAAATAGTGAAGGATCACCTTGCTGATATGTTGTCTGCCTCTCTGGGGGTCAGAGGAGATTTGATGACTGTAGTGGGTGAACGGTGGGGATCTGGAATAGATCCACCCATAATGGTGCACCTAGGGATCCAAAATGTTGTATAACAGTCCTGGATACAGTAACACCTCTCTCATTCTCCCAGTCTTCCCTTTCTAACTTGCTCCTACTCATGTTAGTTTGAAAAAAAAGAAAAGGTAAAGTAAAAAAACATAACTCTTCTTCATAATACGAGCTTAGGATACTGACATTATACTTCAGCGTTTTGCTGATTCCCAAGTCCTAGGTCAAAGTACTTTTGGTAATGTTTTTTCTTTTATTATTACATCAGGTCAATAAGTTAGAAGACAGACATGGATGGAATGTGAATAGAACGGTTCTCTTACTGCATGCATATCATTAAAGTGCAAATTAATGTAAAAGAACAGTGATTTGGATTTTCATTATCTATGAAGGGAAAAATATTGTAAATGTCATTTCACAGTGTAGGACATAAACAGGAAGAACATTATCATCATAAAAATTGAAGAAAGTTCAGAGGACAATTGGAGATAATATGAAATATCATATCAGTTGAGTATATACTTCTTATACGATCATGTGTTATCCAAAGCTTTAATTCATTGCCCTCATTGTTACTCTGAAGGACTTAATTTTTTCAGAGGAATGGTAATTATAGGCTGTGTTTAAGACCATTAATAAAAAGTGAAGGAAATAAATGGCAAAGGTGTTACCTGAGAGATTTCACAGAGCAGGCTTTCTGCTGTATTTTTGCAGTAAAAATATGCTGGCAACATGAACAGGAATACAGAAAGGCATTTGGCATTAAGACTACTATGAAAGCCTTTTTGGCAACTAATGTCTATCATCCCACCATGGAGGCAAACCTGCAGTTGAAAGCAGAATCTGGGGACATTTTGTTCACAGTATTGTATATCAAGCCCTTGACTAACAAATATTAGGCCCATATTCTGTGTGCATTCTCTTTCTTTGATATTTTATGCTGTCCCACAGCATTTTTAACTGACTTTCAGAGTTTAAGTGGAAGCTCAGTAAGACAAGTTGCTGAGCATCCCTGGGAGCTGAGAGAAATCCTCATCTTGTGACAGTGGGCATATAACTAATCTCTAGATTTTACAGCTATAGTTTGATCGACTTCTTTACCAATAAGTGCAAGTCTACCCTGCTGCAGGCCATACAAGTGCCATACATGAGCAAAGGAACCGCTCTTCCATCTCTTCCTAGGAACAGAGAGCTCCACAATGGGCTTGCTGACAGAGAATACCTATGGCTCTGCCAAGACAACAGTCTACAGAGCAGACTGCAAATACTGGGGAGAATTGGTTGCACTATCCTAAAAAGGTGATGCAGCCTGTCACTCCCTCCCTAGAGTACCTTGGACCTGGCACAGAGTTGTGCCTCATTCAATTCTATCTTGAGTGGGGCAGTTGCATGTTGCCCATTGTTCAGAAATAAGCTTAACTGACAAAAGCTAGCTTTTAGCATTTTTCCCTCTTTTTCCAAGACCAATGTCCCATTCTGACACCAATGTGTCCCTCTGCCAAATGATAGCAGATGTCAGGGTCTTGTAGGCTAGTTTCCAGTAGAGTTAAAAATCAGTAATGCAGAATCTGTTCTATTATGTATAGCTTGCTCCGTTTACACATAAACAGTCTTCCTGGATCAGAGATGCAGTCAATCTCTTTTTCCAGGAATCACAGTTCAAGACTACTTCCAGTTCAAGACCAGCTCAAAGCTATGCCCAAGACTATGACCATGCCCAAGAAACAAACCCATACAAATTTCTTCTGTTTCCTGTATCATGGGTTGACTAATAGTATTTAAGCATGCCATACTTATAAAAGTAAACTAGCTCTTTTTAAAGAGAATTATTTTTAGGTATGGTCCAACTGCCTCTTGACGCACACAGACTGGTGCCTTTTGTACACATTTCTTCTCTGCATGTCATGCCAAGTTTCAAGTAGATTAGGCACCGATTTGTTTGAATTCTGCTAGGATGCCATGTGGCCCATCAGCTAAGCACAGCATATCAGATATAACAGATCCTGCAAAAAAATGCCTTCAGCTCACTGATCACATTCATTGACAGATTTTCCTGCTAAAAACTAAAGTGTCGATATACTGTATCTATGTAATGTAAGTAAAAGTAAGTGATCTGATCCAACCTTTCCCCAGTGATGAACTGAGATTTATGAGTAGGGACCTACCAAATTCATGGCAGAAATATAGTGTGTGGCAGCTCCTTTAATCTTGCATGTTCCCCAGCACTTACCTCCCTCTTGCCTCCCTGCCCCTGGCTGCTGATTAATGGAGGACCCCACCGCTTCCTCCTGATCAGCAGGGAAGCTAAAACTGTGGTTTTAAACATGATGCTGTTTTTCCCTCCCCACCAGTCAGCAGCAAACAGCAGGGCCCCTCAGCCAATCAGTGGTGGGAGGAAAACATGGCGTCATATTTAAATTTGCAGTTTTTGCCCCTCCGCTGATCAGGAGCGAGCTGCAAGCAGGGCCCTTCCACTAATTGGGGGGGAGGGGGGGGTGGAGTTTGAGGGAACCTGCAAAATTAAGAGAGCCACAGCATACCCAATTTCCACCATGAATTCTATAGGTTATGAGGCTTCAGTCCCTCTTTTTGTTATTGAACACTAGACTCTCTTTTTGCACCTCTCACTTGAATATCCAGGTCATCACATTCTTTGTAGTGGCAGGTTACTTTCTACAATGCTGGCTCCTTGTAATGTGGTCAGACTTGCAGGATAAACTGCCTGCATTACCAGTTCTGGTTTAATCTTTTATTGGATTGCCTTGTTCTGTTTTTACTTTGGACTCTACTCTATGGCATCATATCTGCCACTAGTAATGACTTTTCTGGGAAGTACCTTATCCTCACATCCTGGCTTCGGAGTCTTACCAATGTGTGCTGTAATCACCTGGGTCTCCATAGCAGTGGTTTCTTCATGATTATTTCTAATAACTAGTGATTGGATTGTATACCTAGGTGGACTGATAAAAACATTCCTTTCTAAAGTGTAGCTTATTGCCTAAGCAAGCATGTTCCTTTTATGTGCCCCTCAAGGCTATATTAGCAAATGTTATGCACTGCTGGATTTGCAGCGGTGTTGCTCTTAGGCCTCCAGCTGAGGTATTACATGGTAGTTGCAGCAGGACTGTATTACTTTAGGACTGGTCCCTCAGTTTTCTTTACTTTTTCTAATTTTCTGATCATTCCCTTGCCAGGATATTGTTACAAGTGTTAACTTGTGCTAACTATTGCAAGACTCAAGCAGTGCTGGACTGAAAAAAAGATTCCATTTCATGATATTTGTAAAGGTTTATATACTTGTTCTTATTCCAGTATGGACCAAAAATAGAGACCTTTAAAATCTAGTTTGCAAACAAGACAGACCCCCCCCCCCAAAGCAGCCAATACTCTTCATCATGATGGCAATCATCTGGGAGAACTGCTGTAGTGCAGAAACTTAAACTTCAGTTTCTCACATTGCAGATAACTGCCCTTCTTACTGGCAAGTCTGGGGCAGCTTGTTCTCTCTCTCTCTCATCAGAAATTCCCTCCTGGGCCTGAAAATCTATACTGTGAAAGTTTACTTGAAACTAATGTTTTTGGCAAGAGTTTCAGTTGCAATAATTTGGTATTCCCCAACAAAATACATGTTGTCTAAAAATTCCAGACTTCTGATAGGTTTGAATGGAATCTAGAAAAATATCTGTCCATCCTCTAAATTGCTGGACTCTCCATGTCCTTTGATCTTTCTTTTCCTTAATGACTCTAAGCATCTATGATCTTTAGCACTCAACAGATTAGTGGAGTCATAGGAAAGTAGGGCTAGAAGAAATCTCACACAAGGCATGTCTACATATCACCCTACATCACTATAGCGACATGCTACGTTACTGTATGGAGTGCTACAGCAGCGTAGCAATCATGTGAGTCTATATGTGATCAGCAGCTACCTTGCCATAGCACTGGGCTCCCCCCATTATAGTCCTCTGCTATGGCAAAGTAACAGCAAAATCTCACCGTGTGCTGGGTTCACAGCACAGTACAGGCAGATACTGAGCCATAGCAACTTTGCCATGTAGATGTGCCCACAATCACCTAATCCAGTCCTGTTCCCAAGGATAAGTATCCCTGACTAAAAACTGTTCCAGCCAAGAGTCTGTCCAACCTGCTCTTGAAAATTCCAAGAATGGAGATTCCCTAATTTCTCTAGGTAGCCTGTTCCAATGCTTGACAACTCTTATAGTCAGAAAGTTCCTTCTAATCTCCAACCTAAATTTTCCCTGCTGAAGTTTGAGGCCATTGATCCTAGTGATGTCCCCTACAGCCACAGAAAAAGAGTCAAAAGTAAGAGGCTTCAAATATCTGTGGTTTCACCTTGTCTACATTTTGCCTTTCACTCCTGATGTAACTTGGTATCCTAGTCCTGGGAACCTCTTCCTTAACATCTCCTTTTTCTATAGATTTACCTGCCACAAAGTGTGACAAAGGTTGTTCTCAACCACTACACCAGGGTTAAAAGGAGTCTGCATATAAGTAGTATCACAGGATTCATGTAGAGGTCAAGCTTGGATTGAATTTAAGTTTGTCCTTTAGATATCAGTGTTCTCAAAATATTTCCCTATATTCTCTGAATATAATGGACAGGGTTCATGGGAACTATTCTCCCTTTCCTCTCATGTTACTGATATTTGAGTATTGTACTGAGCTGTACTGTGCCAAATCCATGATTTGCTTTGCCCTAATGCACTCCTTTGTGTTAACTACTATATACATAGATTATATATTTTGTTTTGTGACTTTCTTATTGACAGCCTGCATTTGTCAGCTGGCCTCATAATATTTTGATTTTACATAACCAGATGTGGTCATATTTTTCTAATCGTAAATTGTAGGTTATCAGCATTGCTGAGACTGAAATATGTTGGCTCTAGCTAGAAACAAACTAGTCAGTGTTCAAATCACATAGTTGCAAATGTGGCATTTTAAAAGCTGGTAGAATGCTACTGCAGTGGGAACATTGGCAGCAGCGGTCCCTTGAAGTCGAGGATGACATCCATCAGGCTTGATAGGTCCTCAGGTGACTGAGAAGCCCAATTCTGCATGCACACATTCTTTGGCAATCGGGGCATGTTGTTGTGCGAGGGAATGGGATTTGCAACCTTGGGTTGGTTTCCTTCTCCTTCCTCTGCCACAGCTGTTCCGCCTTGGTATCAAGTCATTGGGCCTCAAAGTGGTGCATGCCTTGGTGGAGCAAGTGGCACCATGCCGAATGGTCAGCAGCTTTCTCCTCCCAGCCGTTGGCCTCCATGTTTGAGGGAGACCTTGAGTGTGTCTTTGTACCATTTCCTTTGGCCGCCCTTTGAGTGTTGACCAACAGAGAGCTGGGAGAAAAGAATCTGGTGAGGGAGGTGGTACTCAGACATCTGGACCCAGTGGCCAGTCCATTGGAGTTGATTTCTGAAGAGCAAGGCTTCGATACTGGTGGACACAGCTTCATGGAGGATATTCACACTGGTCTGGTGGTCCTCCCATTTAATCCCCAGGATTCAATGCAAGCACCACTGGTGAAAGCTCTCAAGGGTCTTAATGTGGCATTGGTAGATGGTCTAGGTTTCACTGCTGTAGAGGAGGGTGGTCAGCAGGACAACCTTGTAAACCAGGACCTTCATCAACTACTGGAGGTCTCTATTTTTGAAGACACGTTGTTGCAGCTTGAAGAGGGTGCAGTTGATCCAGTGCTGGACTTCCCCAATGGTAGTCCACTGAGAGAGGTGGCTGCTGAGAAACGGAAAAGGCTCCACATACTCCAGAGCCTCCCCGTCCATGATGTTCAGATAGCATGAGGGATGTTCAGCTGGCCTGGGGATGGTTGGTGGAGAACCTTCATCTTGGTGATGTTCAAGGACAGGCCAAGTCTCTTATTAAAGCATTGAAGAGATCTAAGGTTTCTTACACAACCTATGCAGAGTGAGCCATCTCGTAGCAATCATCCGCAAACTGAAGGTCATGGATGTCCTTGGTGGTGAGTTTTGTTTTTGCCTAGAAGTGCCAAAGATTGAAAAGCTTCCCATCCAGTCGATACGGGATACTGACGCTGGATGGTAGATCATCTCAGACGAGGTGGATGATGACTGTCAGGTAGACAGTGAACAAGGTGGGGGTGATCATGCAACCTTGTTTGACCCCAGTCCAAATGTGGAAGGCGTCAGTTTCAGATTTTCCATTCAGGACAGTAGCAGTCATATCATCATGCAGGAGTGACAAACTTCAACGGGCAGCCAAGGCGTTGGAGGATGGTCCACAGAGCTTTACGATTTAAGGAATCAAATGCCTTGGTCAGGTCAATGAAGGTGAGGAATAGTTCTTGATTTTTCTCCCGACATTTTTCTTGGATCTGTCTGGCAATAAAAACCACGTCCACAGTGACCCAGGATGGTTGGAAGCTGCACTGGGTTTCTGGAAGGATCTCCTTGGTGATAAGATAAAAGTGGTTCAGGAGGATGCAGGCCAGGATCTTACCCACAACAGACAGGAGGGAAATCCCCCTGTGGTTCCCACAGGCAGATTTGTCTCCCTTCTTGTAGATGGTTACAATGGTTATGTTCTTGAGATCCCCGGGGATGTCGTCTTCATCCCAAAGGTGGAAGATAAACTGGTAGAGTCGTAATGTGAGCCAGAAGCCACCAGCGTGGTAGACCTCTGAGGGTATACCATCTGGCCTGCAGGCTTTGTTGGTTTTCATTTGTTGGAAGGCCCGCTTCAGGTCTCTGATGGTTGGTGGATCACCAAGGGAATCCACTACAGGGCATTGCGGGATGGCTTGCACGGTCTTCTCCAATACAGTGGACTCCCAGTTAAGGAGGAGTTCAAAATGCTCCTTCCAATGCAGACGGATGGCGTCATCATCCTTCAGGAGCCAGGAGCTTTCCTGTGATTGGAGGAGGTTTTGTCCAATGGAGTGGGGTCTGTAGCTTTTCTTGGTAGCAGTTACACATGTAATAGAATCATAGAAGTAGGGTCGGAAGTGACCTTGTAGATCTTCAAGTCCGACCCCCTGCCTGGGCAGGAAGAAAACTGGGCTCAAATAACCCTAGCCAGGTAGGCATCAAGCCGTTTCTTAAAGACCCCCAGGGTAGGAGCCAGCACCACTTACCTTGGAAGTTCCAGATCCTAGCTACCCTGACTGTGAAGTAGTTCTTATGGATGTCTAATCTAAACCTACTCTCCAACAACTTGTGGCTGTTATTCCTTGTTATCCCTGGGGGCGCTAGGGGAAACAAGGTCTCCCCCAAACCCTTCTGGTTCCCCCTAGGGAGTTTACAGACGGTCACCAGGTCTCCCCTCAGCCTTCTCTGGTGAAGGTTGAAAAGGTTCAGGTCCCATAGCCGATCATCATAGGGTCTGCCCTGCTGTCCCTGGATCATGTGGGTGGCCCTCCTCTGGACCCTTTCAATGTTCACATCCCTCTTGAAGTGGGGCGCCCAGAACTGGACACAGTACTCCAGCTGTGGCCTGAGCAGTGGCGTGTAGAGGGAGAGGATCACCTCCTTGGACCTACTTGAGATGCACCTGTGGATGCACGATAGGGTCCGGTTAGCCCTGCTGACCGTGACCTCGCATTGTTGGCCCATGTTCATCTTGGAGTCAATGATGACTCCAAGATCCCTTTCTACCTCCATGCTCTCAAGAAGGGAGTTTCCCCATTTTATAAGTGTGCTGCTGGTTACTACTGCCCAAGTGCAGCACCCTGCACTTGTCAGTAGTGAAACGCATCCTTTTTTTGTTAGCCCACCCCTGCAACCTATCCAGGTCTTTCTGCAGTATTTCCCTCCCTGCTAACGTGCCCACCTCACCCCAAATTTTGGTATCATCAGCAAATTTGAACAGGTTGCTTTTCACCCTATCGTCCAAATCGCTGATAAAGAAATTGAACAGTGCGGGCCCAAGGACTGAGCCTTGGGGGACTCCGCTGCCCAGTTCCCCTCAGGTCGAATATGACCCGTCCACCACTACCCTCTGAGTAACGACCCTTCAGCCAATTTGCAATCCATGTCATGCTGGTCGGTGTAGTCCTGGATCATGCATGCCTTCTCCACCCACCAGTTGTTCTTCATGCCATGGATATGTTGCTGGACCTCAGCCTTCAGTTGGTTGTACACTGCTGTCTTTCATCAAATTCATGGATGGCTTTGCCAGGTGATGAAGGCTGCATGCTTCCACTTGAGGAGATCGTGGATCTGAATGTCATTGGTGTGAAACCAGTCCTAGTTTTGTCGCCATGCGAACCCAATACTCTGGGTGCAGGCATCTTGGACAGTGGACTTGAGTTGCTCCTGGTATTCCTGGATGGAGATGTCATCAGCAGTAGGGATTTGCTCCAATGCATTGTACAACTGGGCCCAGAACTCCTCCCGCTGTCCAGGGACCTTCAGAGCTGCAATGTTCAGCTGTCTCTGGGTAGCCTTCTTGGTCTTCCAGTGTCTTGGCACCAGGCAGATGTTCATCACTGAGCGCACAAGTCAGTGGTCTGTCCAGCAGTCTTTAGATCCCTTCATGGCCCTGGTGATGAGCACATCCCTCAGGTCTCTACTTTGGATAGTGATGTAGTCCAAGAGGTGCCTGTGCTCCGACCTCAAATGCCTCCATGTGGTCTTCAGATGGTCTTTCTGGTGGAAGATGGTGTTTGTTATGATCAGGCTGTGTTGGGTACATTTGGTCAGGAGCAGCATACTGTGGGAGTATACTAAGAGTCTATTAGGCAACTATCAATCCTCCAGGTCATTGTGTACATACAGAGGGCTATGACCATCACAGCAAGACTTTTGACATGTATGCCTAGGCAAGAGTATGGAGGAGTGGAGGCTGCCCAAGACCTACCACCTGGCTTTAGACCACTGAGACAAAATCTAAAGGCCAGACTGAGTCCAGACATGCAGTGCCTCAATGGTTGTAGCTTGTACCAATTCAACAGATAAGAACTTTTGCTGACTGCTTGATACTTCAGTGACGGCATGTTTCTGTCAGGGTGATGACCCTTAGCCTTTGTTCAAGCAAGGATGCCCAGAAGGCAGTGGGGGATAGGGTTTTGAGCCATCCTATACTTACTTTACTTTGGAGGTTGCAACATTGTGGTATTTTATAGGAGCTACTTCACCAAGATTAGCCTCACCATATTGCCATAAGGCCCTCCAGTCAGATGAAGTTTATGGTCATAACTAGGACCAATACTAAGAGTATTGATCTGCTAATATAACCCTACATATATCTTCCTGTTTATTGCAAGTACAAAAATGTTCATTCAATCCATATGCTACCTCTTTTTTTCTTTCTCCTGTGCCTTTAGGATTCAGCTTCCTTTTTTTCCCCTGTGCCACTTGCAGTATTTAAATATATTAGACATGTCTTGTTGCTTTCCATATTATACACACGAGAACATGGTCCCCTTCTCTATCAGTGTCTGTCCTGTTTCTCTTCAGTTTCAGTCAGCATACCTGTTTTGCTCTATTTGCCATAATTATTTAGGTCCTTTCCATGGATAATTCAGCTGCCCTTGCTATTTGGAGGGATTTCTCTGGAACTCTCTGTCTTTCTATCTCTCTGGTAACATAGAATCACGTGGATGATCAGCTGTGTTCAACTGTTCCATCCCATGATACTCTCCATAAACATGCATTTCACTTTCTTTGAGTGTAGTGTAGCTGTAGTGAGGGACAGAATTCTAGAAGTAAATTGTAATGACATTTTCAACAAAAGCCCGAAGTGAGAAGCCCCTATCTTAAAAACACTCCTCATTTTCCACTATTTATCTGGCTTGCCTTTTAGTTCATTCTCCACATTTTGTGGGTCCTTTTGACAATTACTTAAGTCAAGTTTCTTGAAAATCAAGTGCAAAAACATAATGAGACTGATAAACACAGTGGTATGCAAGTAATTTATCGGTTTGCTGTAATATATTTTAGAGTTCTTCCAGACAACCATGCTGATAATATGTAACAATAGTACCCTCATTAGGAAACATCAATTTTGTAAATTTACAGCAATTCATGATGCGAACACTTCTCTCCTGTGTGAAGAGAATAAATAATTTGTATCACCACTGTAAATACAATATTATCAACTATAATTCACAGTGTTTTGGCTTTCTTCCTACAGAGGATATAAACAATGGCTTTTATCTTTGTCTCAGAATCATGATTAAAATACAAAAAAGCAAATGGAAAAATACATCTGCTCATACCAGTGCTGCCTTTGGCCCTAGATGTTTATTAAAATATCTTTTAAGATATGAAAAACCTACTTTAGTGCTGCCTGTAATAATATAATAAAAATGCAATAAATTGTTTCAAGATAGCCTGTACTCTGTTTCAGAGAGATATTTAAAATGACCAAAATGTTTTTGCTTTCTAATAATTAGATATTGTCAGTAAGAACAAAAATGTGAAATGTTATTCATAGACATGATTTCAGGACATAAACTGATCACCAGCTGGAGTCAGGAAGAAATCTGTCCCTATAGTATATTACAGCACAATTAGGTACATAATGTAGGGTTTATTACTTCCTCTGAAGCTTCTGGCACTGGTTACGGTCAGAGACAGGGCCAACTGGATGGACCCACTGGTCTTTTCTACTGTAATCATTTCAGTGAGCTTATACTTATAATATGACTTGTAGTAGACAAAACTAGCAAAACAGTATTTCCCTAGTCTGTAATGAAGATTTTTTGAGGGTATACAGCCTACTGTCCAAGAGTTTTTCCATATACCCTTGATTTATTGGAAAAGAACCACTTTACTCTACCTTTTTGCTTCTAAGAGTCCTGCCCTTAGAAGCAAAGCTTCTTAAAGCTGGGTAGAAACCACCTATAGAGTTGTTACACATTTTCAAGCACTAATTTTGTGTGATTAAAAACTTTGCATCTGCAGCTGTTCTGAATTTACAGAGCGAGTAACCAGTTAATTGTGTGATAATTACTTTGCATGTGAGATCAGTCTTACTTTCCATATCTAGCCAAGCCAAACTTGTGTGACTAACCAGTTATGATGTAACATGTGGCAGGGGTCTATTTCTGTCAACAGAAATAGATAAACTTAAAAGTTTAGCTTTTGCCACGCTACTGCCCATTGTAAGAAGTTAACAGATTATCGTTACAAATCTGGGATATTGGTATTTGGATTCTTCTGTGTGTTAAAAAAACCAACCAAACTGTGGCCCAAATAGAGTAGCAAAATAAACACTGGCTCAAAACAATTACCAGGTACCCTGTCCTATGACTGGCTAGAACAGTCTTGCTTCTGAAGCTTTTGCATTTCTGCCCCCAAACTACTCACCAGACTTCAGGACCTGGAAGTGCTCTATGCTGGGTGTCCCTGCAGCACCATTGTGGCTTCCAGGGTTCCCCTTACAAGCACATCTGGCCCTCCAGTTTAAACATGAACACCTGCTCCTAAAACAAAGGATCCCATCATGGGTTTAATCTCTCCACAGAGTTGCAGTACCACAAAGACTTGAGGCACTTATCTGTTGCTGCTTGGAGTGCAGGGTTTTTTTCAACCCTCCAGCAGCACAGAGTCCTTTCCCTGGAGGCAGCCTAGACTGGTTCTTCCCTAAAGGTCTGCCTCCTATAGCTCTGACAGCCAGACTTCCCTTGCTTGGTCAGGCCCTTAGTATATAAGTCTTGCCCTAAATCACCTGAACCATCAATTTCACCCCAAGCCTGTCAATCACTGACTGTATCTGGGACAGGCAGCCATATTATTTAAGCCTCCTTTGCCTTTATGAGTATGCTCTAAGGGCTGGGCTGTACCTGATCCTGTACTCCCTTTTCCCTTCATTAGTGGAGTAGTGACCCCATTATACTTATCCAGATTAATATTCAAGTCTGGAGCTCAAAACTCTCTATGATAAGGCAAAGACACACTAATATTTGGTTTTGTTCCAGGTCAGAACTGTTTTTTTTTCTCCCAGTTTCTAGGCTGGGATTACTTGGAACTCTGGAGATGAGCCCACAACAAGTAATCTAGATTTGGGAGATATCAGTACCTTTATTCTGCAGGATGAAATGCATATTTTAATAACTGTCTGCATACAATTGCAAGTTTAATTTTGTCTTTATGTATACATAAATGTGTGTGTGTGTGTGTGTATACAATTATATCACTGTACATGTGTGTGTAAACATACAAGGCAATATAAAAATAGGTTATTTCTCTGTTTTGGAAAAGTTTAGGAAACCATTCTAATATGCTTCATTTGGGGAAAAAAATCCTTTATTTCCCTTCCCCTTGCAGCTGGTGCATCTCATCGGACAGAGCACTCCACTCAATGTACAATATTCACTGCCTTAAGTAGCCGCCACCTGAAATAAGAGGTACTGTGGTATTCCTAGCTCTGCAAAGAAGCACAATATGAATTTTTAATAGCCTTGCCTTCTACTCCCCCAAGCCCCCTGTTATTTGGGCATAGCGTAAGTCTCAGGGAGAGAAGAAATGGAGAAGGCAGTGAAAACAAATTCAACAGGAAAATGGACTAGCCATCAATCAAGTAATATCTGCAGTCATCTCCTTAGGGTAAAACTGGTGCAGTTCTGTTATATCTCATTTCAATAAGGACTGGCACAAAAAGGGGCTAAAAAGAGCCTAGAAGACATGAGAGAGGGAGAGAGAGATTTAATCAGACTGACTGACAAAGTTAATATATATTCTCTATGAAAGAGGTGTCTCCAGGGTCATGGTTTCAGTGTTGAACAAGAACTCCAGAAAGTTTAGAGAGCTGGATTGAGTCAGAATTGATTTTTCTCTGTTTACTACATTCCCCAGGTGAAAAGTTAATGAACCAAGGCTAAGGCATAAAAAAGGATACAGTACTTAGAGGGCTGCGATAAAAATATCATCCAGGTAGATCCGGGATGAACTGAACAGGTACCTCAGTAACCTCAGAAATGAGGAAGGAGCAATGCACTGACAATCATCATGTTCCATGATTATACATGCTATTGGAAATTATTTGGTAATCTAAGTATTGTAAACAAACATTGATACCACTTATCTGCAAATAGGAATGTATTTGACAGGCATTGGTCTTTTGACTGATGCATGATGTTTTGAATAAAGAATTCAGTATCAGAATTATGATTTATAGAGAGAACAGCCAGATATCTGAAACCAATGCTACAGATTGGAGGAAAAAAGATGCAGTAATTCGTCTCACACTACCTTTATGAAATCTGAATGAGCCAAATTCATTCATTTTTTCCCTACCCACTAGACCCTACCCCTTTCTTCCTGTCCAGATTCATAGATTGTAGGGCTGGAAGAGACCTTGGAAGATCACTGGGTCCAGCCTCCTGCACTAGGCAGGAAAGACAACTGGGGTCAGGTGACCCCAACAAGGTGACTATCTAGTCTCCTCTTGAAGATTTCCAGGGTAGGCAATTGCACCACTTCTGGAGGGAGCTTATTCCACAGTCTGCACACCCTGACTGTGAAGAAGTTTTTCCTAATTTTGAGCCTGAAACGGTATCCCAGGAGTTTGTGGCCATTACTCCTGGTTTTCCCCAAGGATACCCTGGTGAACAGATGTTCACTGAGCCCTTGATGTACTCCCCAGATGTAGTGGTAAATTGCTACCAAGTCCCCTCTCAGCCTTCTCTTCTTTAGACTGAAGAGTCCCAGGTCCCTCAGCCTTTCCTCATATGGCTTGCTGTGCAAGTCTCTGATCATACAGGTGGCTCTTCTCTGGACTCTCTCAAGCTTTACCGCATCCTTGTTAAACTGCTGTGCCCAGAACTAGACACAGTACTACAGCTGCAGTCTCACCAATGCTGAGTAAAGTGAAAGAATCACTTCCTTGGTTTTGCTTGAGATGCATTGATTGTTGGATGCCAGAGTATTGTTAGCCCTGATGGCTACATCGTCGCACTGGTGGCTCATATTCATACTGTGGTCTGTTATTACCTCCAGATCTTTCATTTGTAGTGCTGTTCAGATTGGCATTGCTAACCCCATATGTGTGCAGGGGATTGTTCATCCCCAGGCAGAGCACTTTATATTTCTTGATGTTGAACTTCATCTGGTTTTCATCCATCCAACTTGCTAGCCCATCCAGATCTGCCTGCATCTGCAGCCTATCTTCAAGCATGACCACACTTCACCATAACTTAGTGTCATCTGTGAACTTGGCCAGTGAGCTGTTCACCCCCACATCCAAAGAATTGATAAAGACTTTGAAAAGAACTGGACCAAACACCAACCCCCGAGGAACACCATTGGCCACTTCTCGTCAGGACAACACAGATCCGTTCATTAGAACTCTCTGGGTCCTACCCCACAGCAGCTTCCTACCCACCTAACTGTCATGCAGTTAATCCTGAAATCCTCCAGTTTTCTTGTGAGAGCATCACGGGATACCAGATCAAAGGCCTTTTGAAAGTCAAGGAATACAATGTCAACCTCCTCTCTCTTATCCAGGTGGTAAGTTACCTGGTCGTAGAAGGAGATGAGATTGGTAAGACAAGACCTGCCCACAACAAAGTCATTCTGGCTGTCATTCAGAATCCTACCTTCTGTAAGCCTATCACACAAAGTCTCCTTAATGAATTTTTCCAGGATTCTCCCTGGGATAGACGTTAGGCTAATTGGCCTATAGTTACCCGGGTCCTCTCTCTTCCCCTTCTTGAAGATGGGCACAACATTGGCCTTCTTCCAGCCCCCAGGGATGTCTCTGGAGAGTGCATTGGTGATGTGTTGGGGGTTAGGGTTAGGGTTAGATTGGCTTGAAATCATCCTTTCACCCTCTGTAAGCTCCAGCCGCAAAACCAGAAGTGCTGGCTGGAAGTTTCACTGCTGTCTCAGTGATCGGCCACTGGGGGACATCCCTCTCCTCCTCCTTGGTGATCCGGTGGCCCCCAGACTTGGGAAGCACCAGTCACCCATGCCGGAGTGCCACAAATTTTGGAAGAGTTTAGCCAGGGGTTCTGTGATGACTTCAGCCAGCTCCTTCAGCACTCTTGGACGAAGTTCATCCGGTCCTGCTGACATATATGTATATGTAATTTTTTTAATTGATCACGAGGCAGTTCTATGGCAATAGTAGGAAGGCAGTCATTCCTACCATGCCTATTCTATACCCTATCTGGCATGATTTTTCCCCATGACCTGGTGAAATACCAAAGCAAAGTAGTAATTCAGGAGTTCGGTTTTCTCCTGAGTGCTGGTAATCAGCTGTCCTAAATAGTTGAGCAATGGCCCCAGACTCCCATTTGTTTTTCTCCTGTTCCATACATACCTAAAGAAGGACTTCTTGTTGTCCTTGATTTCCATTGATAATTTAAGTTCAGTCTCTGACTTAGCCTTTCTAATATGTTCCCTACAAGTGCGGGCTGTTGCTGTATAGTTCTCCTTGGGGACTGTCCCAAGCTTCTATTGTTTGTATACCTCTTTCTTCTTTTATAAGAGGACCATGATTTCCCTGTTTAGCCAAGAGTGCTTCCCAACCCTTCTGCTACCTTTCCTCTACATGGGAATGGACTTCCTTTTTGCTCCAAGGATTGTGTCCTTAAGGAACGACTACTCTTCATACACTACTTTTGCCTTCAGTCCCTGGTCTTGCAGCACTTCCCCCATTAGTGACCTGAGCTTGTTGAAATTTGCAGTTTTGAAGTCCAAAACTTCAACCCTGCTATCTAATTAGTCTGCCTTGTGATGGAGTGAACATGATGGCTTTGTAATTGCTGTCGCCCAGGCTACCCTCTATGTTCAAGTTGGTCACCAGGTCATTTCCTTTGGCTAGGACCGAGTCTAGAACAGCATTAACTCTAGTTGGCCCGTGCACCTCCTGAGTCAGGAAAAGCTCTTTGATACAGATCAGGAAGGAATGCGGCCAATCCAACTTGGCTGAGTATTCCTCCCAAGAGATGTCTGGATAATTGAAGTTGCCCATAACGACCATGTTCTGTGCATGTGCAGTCACTGTCAGTTCATGAGAAAACTCTAGATTGAGCTCCTCCCCCAGTTTGGTGGCCTGTAGTATATACCTACAGTTAGGTCTCTCTCACTTCCCCCCCGCAGTTTGACCCAAAGGGTTTCAAGCCATTCATCTTTGGAGCTGATGTCAGCCTCCAAGGAGGTATACTGCTGCTTCACATAGAGAGCTATACCTCCACCTTTTTTCCCTACTCAGTCTCTTCTATGCATGGTATAGCCCTCTATGGCTATGCTCCAATCATGTGAGGAGTCCAACCAGGTCTCTGTAATCCCTACTAGATCATAATGCCCACTGGAGAATAGGAGGGCTAGCTCCTCCTGCTTGTGCCCCACGCTCCTGGCATTAGTGTACAGGCACCTGAGTCCTCCAATTGAGATCCTCAACTTCCTGTCACACTGAAGAGAATTATTCTCTCAGCTCCTGCAAGAGTGGCTTTCCTAGTGTCCCTATCTATGGAGCTTTCTTGTATGTCAGTCCCTGGGCATGATCCAGTCAGTCTTTCCCCATCTCCCAGCAATCTTAGTTTAAAGCCCTATCTAGAAGATTGGCTATCCTGGCCAAGAACAGGGACTTACCTCTCCGTGTGAGGAGAATAACATCCCTTCCCAGGAGTCCTCTCTCCCTGAAGTGTGCACTGTGGTCAAGGAAACCGAAGCCCTCTCAGTGGCACCACTGTTGGAGTTGTCATTTCACTTCCTCAATGCATCCTTCCCTCTAGGGACCATGGCCTGCTACATGGAGCATAGAGGACAAGACTGCCTGGGTCCCCAACTCCTTTAGCCCAGCCCCCAGAGCCCTGTAGTCACTCATGACCCTGTCTGGATTACTCCTAGTCATGTCATTTGTTCCCACATGGATGAAGAGTATAGGGTAGTAGTTGGATGGTTAGATGAGCCTAAGAATCCTCTCTGGAACATCCCGGATGCAGGCCCCAGGGAGGCAGTGGCCCTCATGAGGTAAGGTGTCCAGACAGCACATGGGTCCCTTGGTCCCCTGCAGGAGGGAGTCCCCCACCACCACCTTGTGCCTCCTCTAGAGGGGTGGCAGTATGCTGCTTACATTCCTCCTCCTCCATTGTTACCATCAGAGCCTCTTCGTGTGTATGGGGGGGAGCATATCTGTTGTGCAATGCCAAGGGAGGAGCAGCCATGGCCCTGCATTTTCTAGAGTGTGAGGTGACTCTGAGTGGGTCTTTTTGGTTAGCCTTCTTGTTGGCCACCATCTTGATATTCTCTTCTTCTTCCTTCTTCTGGAAACATTCTTCCTTCTCCAAACATGATAGGCATACATCTACCTCTGTATAGCAGCAAATCAAATAGGGGAAAGAGTAGAGCTGTCCTTCAACAGGACTGAGGGACAGTTTTATATCCAGGCTCCCAGTTTTTAATGTTGTCTCCACCTTCAGGGTCATGCCAAGCAGAGAGTGAGTCTATGCACTGGAATTGGCTCTGATTCCAATGGCTATTACTTATTCTTAGATGGGAAAGAAAAAAAGAAACAGCTTATTTCCTTAGCTGTTCTATCCACAGTGTTTATCTAATACAATCTCAGTAGCCTGAAGGTAGGGACAGTTACTGGATGTATGGATTCAAGCTCCTGTTCTGACACTTCTTCAGCTATATCACAGGTAAGTGAGAAAGCCACTGAGCTAGTAACAAGTGGCCATAAACTCACTCAATATTTTTAAAAAAATGACTTGCTCTCATCCTTCTGTGAAACTGGGGGAGAAATTTGAAATCCCAGAAATTTTCATCTGAGAGAAAAACTATTTACCACCAACTCTGCTGATGATTTGTTGCCTTACATTGTAAAATATCCTATAAACATTTTTGTTTTTCCTCTATTTCACAAGTAATTAGTACTCATTATCACCTTACTTCCTGCAGACTACTAGAGGCCACTTTATTGGTTAAAAATGCCTAACTAAAACATGCAGGTGAGTGGGAAAAGAAATGAAAAGGTGGATGATATGCAATGTTCTCTGTGTCTTAGGTAAAGCAAATCAAATTAGGTATATGAACCTATGAGCATCTCTGTTTAAAACTGTAGCAGAAGTTCTGTAGTGAAACTTTAAAGATAATATGTTTTCCTTTATTCCAATAAAGCTATCTATAAAAATCAAGGACAAAACAGATCATGACAAAACTTATGGAAGGAAATTTCCTTTTACTTAACTAAACAAGTCTCTCTCTCATAATGTCGTCTCATTTTATGCTTCTCATTTTCATATAGCAATGTGCAATTTAAGAAAATATGGAACAGATTTTGGATTAATTGAATTTAGCGAGGCTTTTGACACTGGCTTCCGTGATATTCTCATTAACAAGCTAAGGAAATACAGACTCCATGAAAATACTGTAAGGTGGATACCTCACTGGTTGAATCATCTTGCTCAACAAGCAGTCATCAATGGTTCAAAATCTAGTTTGGAGGACATCAGTGGCAATATATAGGGGGTGCACAGGGGTGCATGTGCACCCCTTGAGAATGCTGGTGCCCCTGACAGCCAGTGTTCCCCATTTAGGTGATGGGCAGGGGGGCAGACAGGAATGCTGGTGCCCCTCCTGAAAACTCCAGCCGGGGAGTGGGGACGCCAGGAGAAGCACCACTGACGCTTCCAGGTGCACCGCTGGCCCTTCCACATTGGCAAGATCAGCCATGGAGAGACTTCCCCTCCTTCCCCCCCCCCCCGTCAGTATGATCAGCCATGGGGGGACACCCTGATTGGCTGCTGAGGGGGCAAGGGCCCCGCCCCCCTGACTCAGGAAGCACCAGTTCCCCATGGAGGACATATCAAGTGGGGTTTCCCAGAGGTCTGTCCTGGGTACTGTATTGACAAGATCTTTATTAATTATTTGGATAATGGAATTGAGTACACACTTAGTAAATTTGAGGATGACACCAAATTGGGTAGAACTGTGGACACTCTGAAAGCTAGGATCCAGAATGATAGGATCCAGAATGACCTGCATAGACTGGAAAATGGTTCACAATCATTCACATGAGATTCAAATAGGACAAATGCATTTGGTATGAGATTCAACAAAGATAAGCAAACTTGGGATGGAATAATTGCATGCATTAATAGAGTGGGGAATGACTGGCTAGGCTGCAATGCTGCAAATAAAGTCCTGTGCGGTTACACTAGACCATAAGATGAATATTAGCCAACAGTATGCCCTTGTTGCAAAAACAGCCAACAGTATACAGACTTAAAAAGAATGTCACTTGCAAACCAAGGAAAGTGATTCTTCCACTCTATTCAGCACTGGTGAGGACTCACCCAAGAGCACTGTATCCAGTCTTGGGCCTCACACTTCAAGAATGATGTGGAAAGACTGGAAAGTGTCCAAATCAGAGCAACAAAAATGATAATGAGCTTGAGAAGGAAGACTTATGAGAAAAGGCTAAAAGAAATAGATTTGCTTAGTCTGGAGAAGAGAAGACTGAGGGGGGATTTGATAACAGCCCTCAAATACATGAATAATAATTTCAGAGAGAATGGAGATAGGCTTTTGTCTGTGGCCATATGGGACAAGACTAGGAGCAATGGCTTCAAGCTTCAGCAGGGGAAATTTAGATTGGAGATTAGGAGGAACTTTCTGTCTATAAGGGTGGTCAAGCATTGGAACAGGCTACCTAAAGAAACCTTAGAAATTTTCAAGAGCAGGGAAGCCAGGAGGTCATTTAATCTAATCCTTAGCTCTGAGTAGTATCATCTGTATAAACCATGCCAGACAAATTCTTTCCTAATCCAAACTTGAAAATTTCCAATAACAGATTCCACAACGTTTTTAGATTCCACAATCTGTTCCCGTGATTGTTCACCCTCATAGTTAGAAAGTTTATCCTAATATGTAAGCCAAATCTACCTTGTTGCAATTTAAGCCCATTTCTTCTTGTCCTGTCCCAGAGGACATAGAAACAATTGATTTCCATCCTCTTCGTACCAATTTTTTTGTGTTCAATGACTTACCAACTCTCCCTGGAGCCTTCTCTAAACTAAATAAACCCGGTTCTTTCAACATTTCCTCAATGAATATCTTTTTGTTGCTCTTTGTATTATTTCCAATGAGCTCATATTCTTAAAGTATAGCACCAAAAACTTGACACAGAACACCAAGTGAGGCCAAGGGAATGAAAAAGAAAACATAATCATATTTTCTATGAAATCTTGCCTCCATCCCACATCTCGATGTCCTAACCACTATGTTAAGGAATCATGCCAACTTATTCTTTCTCTCTAGCTCAGTGTATCATTAGCAGGGATGTGTGAAACGTCACCATTCCATTTTGACTTCTGTTTTGATGTTTAGATGGAACAGTGTTTCATTTTGAATTTCATTTCAATTTGAAACTGCTGTTCCGTTTCATTTCATCAAAGCAGTTTTGCTGTTTTGACTCTGTTTTGACATTTTGCCCATAGGCTATAAGGAGGAAGCTCATACAGCCTATAACCTTGCCATCTCTGGCCTGATTTGGATGAGACTTGCAGTAATGGTAGTCCCTTCTGTGCATATGATGCTTGCCAAGTTTCAAGGAGATAGGTGCAGGGGTTTTTGGGTTCTCGGACCCGTCACCTCTAGCTGCTGACAGGCAAAACTCATGACATGGGTGAGTGACACTGTGTGCGTGTTAAGGTGTGCCCTCACTCAACTGACCCCAAGGCAGAAAGCAGGGCAGTTCAAACAATGCTGCCTTTTATGCAGTGTTTCCATCCCTCCCCCAGAGCACTGGGATTGAAGGGACCTCAGGGAAGGATGACAGTCACTGGCCAGCTACACAGTCAATAATGAGAGCACACCTTCCCCCATCCCTTCCACCTCCCTCTCTTTAGTTTCTGTTTCCCTGCAGGAAAGCCCAGCTTGAGCTTCAAAACTCAAAACATTTCAAAAATTTTAAAATGTTTCAACTTGCCTCATTTTGTTTCGAAGCTGTTTCATTTCGATTTTGCTGTTTCAAACTCAAAACAAGTCGAAACAGCATTGAAACGAAACTGCCGGCAAAATTTTGCACAGCCCTAATCATTACTTATTCTATGCAAATTGAAATGGCTCCAGGAGGCAAGAATGAGTGCTCTTTTCCAAGAGTGGCTTACAATCCAATGATTAGGGCCCCCCTGTGATGGGAGATGTGGGTTTGAATCCCTTTGGATGAGAAGGATATTCAAACTCCAGTCTCCCTCACTTTTAGATAAAGAGGGGAGGATGGAAAAGACACTGGTGCTAACCCACTTCCTCCCTTGATTTTTTTCTTTTTTTTTTCCTTTATCTTTTTATTTACATTTTTTTTTGATAGCCAAATTTGTTAAACCCTGCAGATGAGACAGACGGATGTCTAGTAAATGGATTGTAGTGTGACATAGGCATGAGGTAAATTGCTTTGCTGCACAGCACTGTCAGGACTGAGGTGCCATGCAGAAATGAGCTACCTGAGAAACCAGAAGCAGTACAGACTTGTTAACACAGCACTCTGCCCAGTCTAATTGACCCTGTTGAGAAGCAGAGCATATTAATTTGTGTGGGGTGCCATGCTAACACAGCTAAACTGCTTTCAAGACCTGAGTTTGCTCACTTAGAACTAACTTGCGTATCGCTGCATTATGCTATATTGCACCATATAGTCATAACCTAAATTATTTTGTAGATTTAGTCTTAACCAATTTCCATCAAACTTCCTAGAAAATTTTCTCCCCTGACAAAAGATTATACTGAGATTTCCAGCCTGTCTATTTAGTGATGATTATTTGGGTGTGAAAAGTTGCAACATTGGGTTTATATTGGAAACAGTTACAATGTTAACCTGTCTATCGTCTTGCCTACATTTATAATATATACACAGTCACAATATGCTGGATATTTGTGGTTTGTTTGGTTTTTTTAAATCCTACCTGTAACTTTTTAAAAATCATTTAAAAATGTTTATTGTGACAGTTGGGTTTGTAATGTCATGCCAGTGTAATTACAGAACTGTAATTGCATAGCTATGACTCACTGTGAACCAATCAGTGCAGTTTGTTTCCTAATGCTATTTTCTATTATAACATTGTATAACATTGTTATTGTAAAGGCAGAAATTCTTTAATCATCAAATTGAATGTCTGCCAAGAGCTTATTTTATTGACCATTAAACATGCTTCTATTTAAAAGAAATTCTACAACATCAATGTTTTCAATAGAGAATTTGTTCTGCTGTGGTTTTTTTTCCTTAGGACAATCTGCAACCAAATTATTGGTCAAATAAAAAGTTTATCCTGTGCACGTCTACTGTGTGCCCCCAAATGAAAGGCTTCCATCCAAATCTAGTAAGGGCACAAACAAGACATCAATTTCAATAGGTATTGCATCAGGCTCTATATAAGGAAACAATAAAAATGCATTTTGGGTACATATTTTAACTGACAAATTGCAGAGCTTGTCCAAAACATCTGTTCCCAAAACAACATGTCTTACCATGAGTGTCATCTCTTTGCTATCAAAATGTGTTTTTCATTTAAGTAGTAGTAGTAATAATAATAATAATAATACATCTTTTCAAAAACAAAATCTGATAAATTCATTGCTGAACTGCAGAAACATTTTTAATAACTGTAGTAGAGTTTACTTAGCTATCACAGCTAATGCATTCTATGGGAGGCACAGCATGGTATCATTTTAGTCAGAGAATAATTTTCCACCTGCTGGAAAGAGGCATGTTGTTTGTAGATACTTCAGTGATCTGAAAAATCATCTCAAATATAAACATATAGATGGCCATGTTGATTTAGTGATAGGAGGGTGGGTGACTTCTGAACTGCTGGAAAGTTTTGCCATGTATAATATTTTAATAGTTCTATTTTTATCACTTCAAAAGCCAGAAAAAATGTCCATATTGATAAAAATATACATTTTATTTGCATGGCAAGCATATGAAAACAACAACATGCATTTATGTTGCCTTTTATCTTTAAGTATACAGCAAGCCTGGAGTCCATAGGAATAACTTTACCACAATGACCTGTCAGTGACAAGTTATTATTTCCCAGTGTTTTCTTTTTTTGTTTAGTTTGAGGAGGGAAAGAGTGCACAAAGAGTAAAGAATAAAATAAAGCATTCCTCTGAAACAGTAAATGTTGCCTAGTACTTTGCAGCTCCATAAATGTCAGTAGACACTTCAAATGATGTTTGTCACTAAATAACCAACTCAATCAATTATGAATAAAAGGAAGTACTGTAGGCTAGTAATGCATTTAATAAACATGCAACAAAACTCAAATTACCTGGATCTGTAAAAAAGTGGAGTAAAATAAGATATTTTCTAAATAAAAGTAAATAAAAATTACTCTCTCTCTCTCTTTTTCTCTCTCTCACACACACACAAGTTATTTTCTCCACAAGAATGAGCAGACAGAGACTGAAAAGGAAACATATTTAAATGGTAATAAATATACTAAATGAAGCTTCTATAATTTATCCAGGACATTAGATCTAAATGACAAATTGAGGAAAAATTGGTAAGTAGGTTCAAACTGACCCACTTTCATTAATAATAGACATTTTTAATGTCAAGATAATGTTTTCAGCTGGGCTACTTCTATTTTTAAATTTTTTTTTAAATATCTTTAAATTCATGTTCCTGCTGTTTCTGCTGAAGACACCCTTTTCTTGCTTGAGCAATCTCAGCTATTTTTATCACTTTTTAAAATAGGATGCATTGTTACTGTTCCCTGAGCAATGGGAGTTCCCTAAACTCCATCACTGTTCAGGATAAACCCCAGGTGTCTCAAGTTGGGTAGTAAACTGTAAATTTTTTAATGTGCACTTTCAAAAATCCAGAAGGAGCCAATCAAATCCTGGTGACCATATAATAACCACAGTCCTTATTACCCAACTTCAAGCCAAATATTCAGAGTACAGCCAAAATTATGAAGGAAGACTGATGAATCCTGCAGAAGCCATAATATCATAAGTCACCACAGAAGAGTCAGAAATCCTATCGGCATGGAAATAAACCATGATAATAACCCTGATCAGATAAGATCTCAATTAGCTTGGGCTGAAATCCTACAGAGTATTTAACAAGTTACCCTATTTCTGGATTTGCACATTAAGCAAATACAGCCAAATGCATTACACTTTGAGTTCAGGTACTGTCTACATGTAGGATCTTATGCAAAAATGCAGCCATTATCTTTCCCAATCTTCTGTAAACTCATGCCAAACTAGAAAACTAGCTAGATAGAGCTCTATTAAGAGAGGATCACCTGAAACATGCATATTGTTCTGCTCCACAGATTGCCAAATTCCTTTAGGGAGTAATAATCTTTTTTTGTGATCTGTTCTACAAATGTATTCACTGCAAAGCATGGAAGTGCAAGTAATGGCCGCCAAACCAAGCAGCAAATTGTATCTCCTCATCCCATAATCCAAGTGCTGACCAGGCAGGAAATACATTAATATTTCTGGCTCTCCTCTTTAATAGTTTTAAGATTATATAAATGAAAAGACTAGGGCTGGGAAAGGTAAGTGGTGATATTCTGGATGCACGGACAATTATTCATGTATAATAACATCTAGATACTTCAAGTAAAATCACAGCTGCATTTTGATAAGATACGAAAAGACATATAATATTGTAAAATGTCTTGCCTCAAAGAGCTCACAAGCCACAGAAGCTGAGAGAAGACAGAAATACTGAAAAGCAAAGTGAGTTTCCCAGATTACAAAGAGGGACAATGGCTAGGTAAGAATGTAAATTTGGTTCCCTGACTTAAAGTTTAGTGCCAAATTCACCTGACCATAGGCCACCTCTATATTTTATGCAGTTGCTTAAATAACTGACTTCAGTGAAAAATCCAGGGTAGTGGACTTGGTTTTTTTCTAGCATAGTTAAGACCCAGAAGTGAAATGATGCATTAGTGATAATCTCCAGGGAAGAACAGCTATTTAAAGTAAAGAACAATATGGGCACAAGAAAAATGGATATGAATTAGCCATAAATTATTTTATTGGAAATTGAAAATCATCAGAAGAAAGAGGGGTTCTGGACCAGCCTTCCAATAGAAATAGTGCAGACAAGAAAAGAAAACTAGTTATTAGGGCTGTGCAAAACTTCACCGGCTGTTTCATTTTGACGCTGTTTCAACTTGTTTCGAACATGAAACAGTGAAATTGAAATTAAATGAAGGGCTTCAAAACAGCCTTGAAGTGAAATGAGGGCAGTCAAAATGTTTTGAAAAAATTGAAATGTTTCAAGTTTTGAAGCTCAAGCTGGGCTTGCATGCAGGGAAACAGAAAGTAAGGAGAAGTGGGAGGAAGGACTGCTCTCATACTAACTGTGTAGCTGGCCAGTGACTGTGATCCTTCTCTGAGGTCCCTTCCAATCCCAGTGCTCTGGGGGAGGGATGGAAAAACAGCATAAAGCAGCATAAAAGATAGCATTGTTTGAACTGGTCTGCTTTCTGCCTTGGGGTCTGACACTTACTGAGCTATCTTTCAGCAGCTCAGGAGCATTAGACAATGAAGGCTACTACTACCATTGATTTGAATGATTTCCTACTTGCTAGCCTAGCAAGTGGGATTATACAATACCTTTTGCTTTGTTTTAGACCCTTTTATTTTATTATTATATTAACTGATTTATTCGTTTCAATTTCATAATTATATTGGATATTACACTATAGACCTCATATAGGAACGCAGATACATATATTTTTATTCCTATACATTTATATCTTGCAGCATATTACATTATAGAATTGATATAGGAATGCAGATACATGTATATATTTTTATAAAAACAAGTCACTATGAAACACACCATGAAGCATGGTGGAAAGGCAGCTGGCAAGCCTTCAGGGAGGGATGGAAGAAGGGGTAAGCTGTAAGTCTCCCCCACCCCCCCACCCCAAAACTGAGACAGCCTCTTTCCTATACCTAGCAGGGATGAGACTTGGAGAAGCAGCAAAGAGACAGGAGCAGTGCCAGAGCCACTGCCTGTGCCTGAAACTGCAGCCCATCCAAGAGCACACATACACACCAACTGCAGGTGCTTCCTCAGCCTGACAAGGGTTTTTCAACCCAAAAGTTTGCTAAGATATATTTCTGTAACTATTAAGTTGGTCTGCTAAAAGATACCAGATTATATTGACCCAAAGGACCTTGTCTGCCAGTGCCATGTCCTTAGGCCAACACCCCTAGCACCTGACTGGAAGGATGCAGGGTCCTGGGCACATCTAAGCCCCAGGGCTGGGGCTCGCAGGGAGAGTTCTCTGGCAGCTGCTGGAGAACAAGCTCCTACAGGAGAGGAAAGAAAGGCTTTGTCATAATTTGGCTGCCTGAGATGCTGTTGGTGCTACTCTCTTAATGCTCACTAAGTTATTATTTTACCTGTTGTCATTTAAAGTGATGGACCAGGATGAGGCTGTAGGGGAGGAGGCAGCTTCATTGGGTCACGCTACCATGTTGTATAGAGGCCCCAGTGCCAGTGAGGGCTCACCTTAACACGCAAACACACAGTAACACAGTGATGATGTACCTTAACACACACACACAGTGTCACCCATGCCATGAATTTTGCTTGTCAGCAGCCTGAGGTGCAGTTTCCCAGAAACCTCTATACCTATCTCCTTGAAACCCAGCAGGCTTGATGGCCTCAGCAGAGGCTACCACCCCTGCAGTTTTCACCTTGCTGCACCTTACATGTGACATGAGTTTTGCTTTCAAGATTTTGAGGTCCAGTTTCCCAGAAACTCCTGCATCTATCTCTATGAAACCTGGCAGGCTTCATGGCTTCAGTAGGGGCTACTGTTCCTGCATGTTTCATCTGAATCAGGCAAGAAATGACAAAGTTATAAGCAGTTTCATGCTTCCCCATTATAGCCTATAGGTGAAACATCAAAACAGCGAAACAGTTTCAACAAAACAAAATGGAACAGTGGTTTCAAAATGAAACAAAACTCAAAATGAAACACTGTCCCATTGCAATGTTGAAATGGAAGTTGAAACAAAATGGTGCTGTTTCACATAGCCCTGCTAGTTATAAGGTAGAATTCCATTAAGTTTGTGAAAACGATTTAGTGACATAACTTCCTGTAAAGGTAAGGGACCCAAAAGATACTTTTTCTAGTCACATGTTCCTCTGCATATAGACAAAACTGGAAACAGGTGAGCTACTAACTAAATGTTAAGTTAGCTTGGTTGTACAGAAAATGGTGTCAAGGCAGACAGTAGCATATTTACCCACTAATACATTATCTAGCTCAATAAATTTAAATGCCCTCCCTCCCCCATTCTATCACATTAAACATCAAAGATTAGCTGTGGCCACTTACTGCTTACATCAAACATAGGAAATATTAATCCTTTTTTATTTTAATCAAGACAATTAAATTAAAAACATGAGAAATTAAAGAACCATTACTTCAGGGTGACACTAGGATAGCCTCATTTACCCCAGATTAGTACTAAAAATTGAGACTAGAGTTTAGCCCATAGGCCCAGAGAATAAGACTAACATTGAACATCCAGTCATTGTTATGAGAGGAATCACTGGATGGCACTCTGACACACATGCATAGGAAACGCTCTATTGCTAGTTGTGCAGTGTAATTCTTATTAAGAAAAACTGTAGCAATTAACAAGGGCGGTTTTCTCTGTCCATTAATATCTGTCACTAGAGTAAATTCTTGTGGCAATATTGCTCCCTGAAAGTGAGGAAACAGCATTCAGGCTTAGAACCTGGAGAGAATTTCTCTGAGGGTTTTTTCTATGAGCACCTCTGTTCAAGAACCAGTTTATACAATGTAAAAATATATATTTTATATGATTGAGTCAGTATTCATTTCTACCTAAACTATTGGTTGGTATAGTCTAGAAAGAAATTCCAATTTTATAAGCACCTTTATGTGATATAGATCTCATCTTTTTAATGAATTTCAATTTTCTTTTAATTCAACAATCAGAGAGTTCTTTTATCCACTACCACAAATAAACAGAGGCATTTGGTAAATAAACTAAGCTATACTGTTTTTTATTACACCTGCTAAAATCCTCTTAATGCAATTAGATTGCAAAATACAACACAATTTGGTTCACATTGAAATAGATCCACTATTACCAACTTGATATTTCAACTTATCTAAATATGGCTAGGCAGTTCAGAGTTACCCATACAATTGTTCACAAAACTTTCAGACAAAATTCAAAGCTATCTTACTCGATACTCTAAATCAGTGGTTCTCAACTTATTTTCCATAGTGAGTCACACTTGCAGTTCTCAATGTGTTATGTGGACCACACTCACACAATTTACTTCCCGTGTATCCATTTAAAAAATGCTTTATGAGAATGGCACATGGGTTGCAGCAGTGCGCTTGTTGGCCCACATGTGGCCCTCGGACCGCGCGTTGAGAACTACTGCTCTAAATTTACTTCCTTTTTATGTATGCGTTGTGCATACGCATTGCACGTACTATCATTTACACACACAAATTGAGTTATTGAGCTCAATTTGCACATAGACATTCATATTTGTGAATGGGCCTGCAACATTCAAAGTACATGCTTTTCAGAGTAGTGCTTTCAAAGTCAGTTAGTCCAATTCAAAACTTACATGTGCCCAACTGCTCTCAGTTTTTACTGTACAGTCCTGGCGGCCTACGAGTCGTTTCCGACTCTGTTGTATAGCTTCCAACCCTATTATATAGTGATAATGAGCTACTGAGAAGTAGCTTATTGCTACTGCACAGGAGTGTCGGCTTCATAGTTCATGCCTGCTGATGCTTGCTACATTACTGTAGCTCATTGCTACGGCGACATAACGGTTCATGTAGACGCACCCTGTAAGCAAGATTTAACCTGAACCTAATCACTTTTAGTAATTGTCAAGTTTTATGACTCATTTATCTTACAAATATTTCCATAGTTTCTGTGACAGTGTTTTGGAAAGGTTTTCCTTGCATGTTATTTCAACCATAAAATTCCAAGCCTCACCAATCATCCAAGTGTCTGCTCTCCTAAACCCTCTATTTTCCAGTCAGTACAAAATGTCAGTTTGGGATTTATTTATTTTTTAAGGCAGACAGACATTCTGCTTCCATTGCCTGAAAATGACAGTTAATAAATGTCTATGTCTGTATCTGTGCCTGTCAGTTAGGGAACTGCATGTTGCATATGTCTCATAATCAAGAATCTCAGTATCATTGGTTTTATTATAATGTAGGGTATAGTAAGACTGTTTTTCTATTTACTATCTTATTGGCCTTTATTCATAGGAGGGGCCATGTAGGCAGAAGGAAAATGATGGGTGCCATACACATATTTTATGTCATGGCACAGCAAAAAAAGGTTGGTTTTTATCAATTTTATTACTGTAGTAAAATTAAATTTCTTTGATTAAAGCATTAAAACATCATTGTTCAGGGGTTTCTTGTTATTAACTAAGATTGTAATGGTCCCTACATTAGGGGATAGATTTTTGGAAGTAAAAATAAAACAGCAATGAAATCTTTGAATAAATGCATTCACACTGAATGTGTCAAAAGTGTTAACATTTTATAATGGCTTGAATTATTAAGAAAAAGAATTCAGGTTGCATTCAGGAGACAGGCAACACAAGTAGGCTTCACCTTCTTCTAGTACCTTCCACACCTAGTCTTAGCCTGTTCTTTGAGACAAAGAAGCTCACAAATGGATATTGATGAAAAAGAAGTACTGTTCACCCGTTTAGCTCTTAATAAAGTGCCAGCACAGCAGCCAGGAATTGTGGGCTGGTGTGTGGGAAAAATGTCTCATGATCTCACTACACAAAAGGCTTCACAGCTGAGAACTGCAAATTGTTTCTTTTTCTCTTCTTTCTTCCTGCACTAGATAATCAGTAGCATAATAAAGAACAGTCCGAACAAATGTTTGGTTTGCAATAAGGCTGATTCCTGTGGGAACACAAAGTTTAGTTACTGCCTGCTTTGCACATAAATTTTGCAACCCTTGTTACTTGCTCGTTTTAGGACTACGCATGTACTAAACTTTGCAGAAAACTGTAGCAAATCACAGATTGCCACAATGGAATCTTGTTCATGAGAGGTATAAAAATGTAACTTTGGGCGTGGCTAGGGGTCGACTCGGCTTTGAGCATTGAACTTCCTTGTCGATCTGTTTGCAAACAAATAAACTCGAGATGGATCCAGCCTGAGTGTGTGTGTGACTCTCTCCTTGAGGTATATTGGAAAAGCCTCCAGGGGCACGAAACTAGCCGTTTGTGCAACAATTTGGCGAGCCAGCCAGGAGGATCCCTTGGACCACCCCGGGGTCGGACGACAAGACCAGAAAAGGTGTCCGTGAAGTGCGGACCAGACCACTTTTGGAGTCTGTCACGGGCACTGGAACCGTGAGTCGGGACACCCGGGAAGTTAAAGG
Source organism: Alligator mississippiensis (assembly GCF_030867095.1). Classification (NCBI taxonomy): domain Eukaryota; kingdom Metazoa; phylum Chordata; order Crocodylia; family Alligatoridae; genus Alligator; species Alligator mississippiensis. Next base: position 121,737,944 of record NC_081824.1, on the reverse strand, counting down.
CTCTCCCTTAAATGAGTCAACCAGGCTAAGTGGATCTGAAGAGACGGCGCCAGGGTGTTGACGGAGTAAGTATTCATTTGCCTTGTGTCATTTGGGTAGTCTTTCGGGGACTTTGTTGAGTAGTTTTTCAGGGAATTTGGAATTTTGGAACGTTCAGTATATAAGTCTGAACATTAGCTCCGGGGACTTTGTTCATTTAGAAACATGAGCCACTGACCAGGTCTGGGACTAAGGCTGAGTCTAGTCGCCCCAATTCTGCCTGACAAGGTAGTGTCGAACACAAGGGGGCTCAGCTGGAACCTCGTGACCCAGTGGACAGGTATCTGAGTGATTTTGTGTATTGGTTGACACAATGGGTTCGGGTAGCTCCTGAGAAGAAAACTCTGCAACCCCATTAGGATGCACGCTGAGAAACTTTAGTAAATTCAAAGGGGATTATGGGGTAGAAATGTCAAAAGATAGATTAATTACTTTCTGTCAGGAGGAGTGGCCATCATTTGGAGTGGGGTGGCCGGATGTCGGTTCTTTTGATGTGAAATTGGCTAATGTAGTGTTAAGTGTGATAACAAGGGATGGTCATTGGGATCAGTATCCGTATATAGATTGCTGGGTGAGTGCTGTGATGAATCCCAGTCCCCCATGGGTACAGAAGTGTAAAGGAAAAATGTGTAAGATGTTATTGGCAAAAGACGCTGGGAAAAAGCCCCGAGTCCTCTCTGATTCTGGTAGTGAAGTAGATCTGACTCAAGGGTTAAGGTGCAGGGATGGGGCTAGACCACCACCGGACCCAAGGCGCAGAGCAGAGGCTAGGACGCAGCCGGGCATAGACCAAGCGGATCAGGAAGAGATAGCCAGCACTAGCTACTCTAAGACAGGCACAGACCAAATGGATCAGGAAAAAACAGCAGGCACAAGCTGCTCTAAAACACCTCCCCTGTATGAGGGAAAGAATGTGACAAAACATGACTCTTTATCCCCGACTGCCCCTGAACCTCCCCAGACCCATTGGAGTACTCTCCAGTCTGACCAGCGCCCCCTTCAAGAACCAAGATTAACTCGAAATCAGAATCCAAACTACCAGTGTCCACTGCGGGAGATAATGACAGGTGGAGGGGACACTGCCTTTGTTTACGTCCCCTTTAACACCTCAGATTTATTCAATTGGAAAAATCAGAATCCCTCATTCAGAGAGCATCCAGAGAAAATGCAAAATTTGTTCCGGTCAGTTGGACAGACTCATCGCCCCACCTGGGCTGATGTTCAAATGATGTTACACACCCTTCTAACCTCTGAAGAGAGGCGTTTAGTACAGGGAACGGCAGACCAGATAACTGAGGAGCGCTTGTCGGCGGGAGAGGGAGGAAATATGCGGAACATATGCCCTTTTGAGAGTCCCAATTGGGATAACAATTCAGCGGTTGGAAGACAGCGTAACAACACTTATTTAGGAATTATAGTGGAAGCCCTGGGTAAGGCAGTGCAATGGGTGACCAATCTTTCCAAACTGTATGAAGTCCGTCAGGGAAAGGATGAATCTCCCTCGGTTTTCCTGGAGCGCTTGTTTGATGCCTTTAAGAAGTTTAGTGATTTAAGCCCTGAAGCCATAGAAAATCAGCGCATGGTGAATCTGATGTTTATTGGGCAGGCAGCCCCAGATATAAGAAAAAAGCTGCAAAAGACTGAGGGGGCAGCGGGTAAACCGCTTTCAGAACTCGTAGAGATTGCGTATAAAGTTTATGGGAATCGAGATCAGGTGGCAGAGAAGAGAGAGGAAAAGCGTGGACAAAAACAGATGGCAATGCTGGCAGCTGCCTTAGGCAAAAGCACAAATACCGATGGGGGATGGAAGGAGAAACCTGCGGGGAGGCAGAAGAAAGGAACAGGCCAATTTAAGCCTGATGAATGTGCATATTGCCGAGAGAAAGGACACTGGAAGAGGGATTGCCCTAAGCTGAAAGACAAACAGAAGGAAAGTCAGCGGGGGGGCCGCCAGATGCGGGCGGACTCCTCGGGGGAAGATTCAAGCTGAAGGGAGCCGGGATCTGAAACCACCACCCTGCGGGCCCGTGCCCAGAAAGATCCCATGGTGAGAATAAGGGTCGGTGGCAGAAACTATGAGGCTCTAGTGGATACCGGAGCCACTTTTTCTATGATCCCCGTAAAGCCCCCTTTAGCTAAAGAAAGCGGAAAGCATGTAACTGTAGAAGGCATTGAAGGAAGGCGAATTAAATTACCCGTGTGTAAGCCTCTCCTCACAAAAATTGGAAATAACACATTGGAACATGCTTTTGTAGTTTCCCCTGCCTGCCCCGTAGCCCTCCTGGGGCGGGACTTACTAAGAAAACTACAAGCTGAAATCTTCTTCCATGAGGATCAAATCGTTGTGCGGCTGCCAGTAAAACAGGGCTCAAATTACCAAATGGCCCTCCGAGGAGCTGAAACTGTGTCAGAAGCCAAAGGAGTTGGGATTTTAGAAAATATTGATCTGTGTGTGGGCGGATGGGACTCCTGCCCGGGCAAAATACATTACTCCAGTCAAGACTCCCCTGAAGGAAGGAGAGGGTCCTGTGTGTGTGAGACAGTATCCTCTGAAGAAAGCCACCCGCACGGGTTTGAAGCCGCTGATTGAAAAATTCAAGCAGTATGGGTGGTTAATAGAGGGATCATCCCCCTTTAACACCCCAATTTTGGGGGTGCCCAAGACAGATGGCACCTCCTTTAGGTTGGTGCAAGACCTGAGAACTGTAAAAAAAGATTTTAGATCATCCTATGGTTCCAAATCCCCACAGCATTCTGACCCAAGTTCCAGCAGATGCCAAGGTATTCTCAGTATTAGATCTGAAAGATGCTTTCTTCTCTATTCCGCTACACGAAGACAGTCAGAAATTGTTTGCCTTTGAATGGGAGGACCCAGATACGTATCATAAGACTCAATTGTTATGGACAGTGTTACCCCAGGGATTTGTCTCATCCCCCCATATCTTTGGAACAGCATTGCAAAAAGACCTGGAGCATTGGAAAGGGAGACACCCTGAGGTGGCGTTGTTGCAGTATGTTGACAATTTATTAGTAGCAAGTCCCGATGTGCAGATGGGAAAGAGAGCAACAGAATCCTTGCTGAATACCCTGGGAAAGAAAGGGTATAAGGTGTCACGGGAAAAGGCTTAAATTTGCCAGCCAAAGGTCACCTTTTTGGGTTATGAGATTGAGGAGGGGGTTCGGGCTCTGAGTAGAGATCGAATTCAAGCAATACAGGATATGCCCGCTCCCAGAAACCCCAAAGAGCTGCGAGCTTTCCTGGGACTAACCGGGTTTTGTAGACTGTGGGTTCCCGATTATGGGGGAAAAGCCAAACCCCTATATGAATCCCTCACAAAGGAGGGTCTCACAAATTGGAAATGGACTAAGGAAAATCAACATGCATTTGAGTTGTTAAAAGCTGCCCTCTTGCAACCCCCAGCGTTGATGATTCCAAATGGGCGCAAGCCCTATAGACTGTATGTGCATGAGAATAAGGGGGTAGCCTCCAGGGTCTTAACTTAACCGGTGGGCCCAACTTGGAAGCCCGTGGGCTACTACTCCAAGGTCCTAGACCCGGTGGTGAAGGGGTGGCCTGCATGTTTGAGGGCTGTCACTGCCACAGCTACTCTTGTGGAGGAGGCTCAAAAGATTGTTATGGAAGCTGATATGGAAATACATACCCCACATGGAGTTCCCCAAATCCTTGGAGGAGAGGGAGGAAAAATTTTAAACCCCTCTAGACAATCCAGATATGAAATCTTTCTCCTATCTAATCCAGGCCTTACCTTCAAGCACACCACTGCTTTGAACCCAGCCACCCTGATGCCAGAACCAGGACCCCCATGCCATGATTGTCTAGAGGTATTGACTCAGACAGTACTGATTCATCCTGACTTGGCAGATGGCCCACTTGAGAACCCGGAGGAGGAATTCTTCGTAGACAGTTCAAGTAGTGTAATACATGGCGTATGGCATACAGGGTGTGCTGTGGTAACCTTAACTGAGACTATGTGGAAAGAAAAGCTCCCTGCAAATTGGTCAGCACAAGTAGCGGAGCTCACTGCCCTGACACGCGCATTGGAATTAGGTAAAGATAAAAGAGTGAACATCTTTACAGATTCGTGATATGCTTTTGCCACTGTACATGCCCATGGATTGTTGTGGAAAGAACGTGGGTTTATCACGGCCTCTGGACAAAAGATTGCAAATGGGCCACAGATTGTAATGCTATTGGAAGCCCTCCGGCTACCAAAAGAAGTGGCCGTGGTACACGTAAAAGCCCATGGCAAGGCTGCAGACGAGCGCCAGAAAAGGGTAAATGCCAGGGCCGACATGGCAGCCAAAGAGGCAGCACAGATGGGAGGGGAGGTAGTGTTTCAGGGTTCGGCCCACGGGGTGCCCTTTTGCTTAGAAGACTGTAAAATACAATATGGCCCAAAATTAAATCAGCTAGCCGCAGAGCTCAAAGCCATCAAAAATCCTCAGGGATGGTGGGTCGTAACTGGAGGAAAGATATTAGTACCCTGAGGCATCTTAGGGGATGTACTTCACCAGTTACACTATTCCACGCATATGGGGGGCACTGCCATGGGAGATCTGTTAGTTCATCAGATAGTGGCTCCAGGACTCTATTTTGATGCCCAGAGAGTGGCCTCTCAGCACCCGACCTGCCAAAAGGTGAACCCAAAATCCGCAAGACCGCCAGCCCTCATGGGAGGAAGACCGTGGGCGCATTATCCTGGACAAGCCTGGCAGATTGACTTCGCTGAACTTCCTAAGTCCGGTCGTTACCGTTATCTGCTGGTATTGGTCGATCAACTGACTGGATGGGTGGAAGTGTACCCCACAAGAATGGCTACCGCATCCATGGTGACATGAGTACTACTCCACGAGATAATACCCCGATTTCTGTTGCCTGAGTCTATTGAGTCAGATCAAGGAAGTCATTTTGTGGGGAAGATAGTACAGGAAGTGTCCAAAGCTTTAGATATCACATGGAAACTCCATGCTCCATGGAGACCCCAGAGTTCAGGTCAGGTGGAGCGCATGAATAGAACGCTGAAAGCGATGTTAACAAAAGTCTGTATTGAGACTAATTTGAAATGGCCGCAGGCACTCCCACTGGCTTTAACTCATATTCGTAGCACACCACATAGAAGGATTAAATTGTCACCTTTTGAATTAATGTTTGGTATGCCTCCCAGAGTCTTGCCAGTAGGGTGGAGGGAACAGATTACTGTAGATTTGGGAAAATCTGAAATTTGGGAACATGTTATCGCCTTGCAGTCTGTTTTGTCTTCCCTACACAGGTTCGCTGCACCTTTCCAGAGTCTCCCACTTGATGCGCTGATCCACAACTTTAAACCGGGTGACCAGGTCCTGGTACAGAAGTGGAGAAAGGATCCTCTTGTGGAAAGGTGGGAGGGACCCTACCAGGTGCTGCTGACTACACACACAGCTGTTCGCTTATCAAACAGCGATAAGTGGACCCATTGCTCGAGGGTGAAGGCTTTTCATCAGGAGGACACCAACTTCCAGGGTGTGGTCACTCTGGAAGCTGATAACACCCGGGAACAAAAAGCCAACAAATGGAAAAGTGAACCTGCTGGAGATTTGAAGTTACGCTTGCAAAGATGTGGGCCCTAGTCTATTTGTTGGGGCTCTTGTCCCTTTTAGGCATCTCAAACCCAGCTATTATGCCCACCTGTTGTAAGTGTCCCCAATGCGGGGGCGGAACCCTAAGGCTAACTACGAAATTTCAAAGTCTACAGTACTTAGTGCCCTCCTGCACCCCATTTCCTGGTGCTGCCCGCATCAAGAAATTATAATTCCTGGTCCGGTCCTGTAGGGAGCAGACCAGGAAAGCCAAGGCTGCAACTGAACTCCAGCTAGCTTTGAGCATCAAGGACAATAAAAAGTCCTTTTTCAGATATGTGGGGAGCCGGAGGAAAAGCAGGGGCAACGTTGGACCCCTGCTGAACCAGATGGGGCAACTGACAACTGACGCCCAGGAAAAAGCCAACCTATTAAATAGGTACTTTGCGTCGGTCTTTCATCAGCCCCATGGGACGCCCGTGCCCGCTACAGGGCCGGGAAGTCTGGGTGAGGGTGATCCCCTGCCCTCCATTAATGCTGACTTTGTGAAGGAACATCTTGAGAAGCTGGATACCTTCAAGTCAGCCGGCCCTGACAATCTTCACCCCAGGGTACTCAAGGAGCTGGCGAGCATCATAGCCCAGCCTCTAGCACGGATCTTTGAAAACTCTTGGCGCTCTGGTGTAGTGCCCGAAGACTGGAAGAAGGCCAACGTGGTGCCTATCTTCAAGAAAGGGAGGAAAGTGGATCCGGCTAACTATAGGCCCATCAGCCTGACTTCTATCCCGGGGAAGATCTTAGAAAAGTTTATTAAAGAGGCCATCCTTAATGGACTGGCCGATGCCAACATCTTAAGGGATAGCCAGCACGGGTTTGTTGCGGGTAGGTCTTGCTTGACCAATCTCATTTCCTTCTACGACCAGGTGACCTATCACCTGGACAAGGGAGATGAGATTGATGTCATATATCTTGACTTCAAAAAAGCCTTCGATCTGGTGTCCCATGATCGTCTCTTGGAGAAACTGGCCAATTATCGCCTTGGGTCCCCCACGATCCACTGGCTGGAAAATTGGCTCCGGGGTCGGACCCAGAGGGTAGTAATTGATGGAAGTCACTCATCGTGGTGTCCTGTGACCAGTGGGGTCCCCCAGGGCTCTGTCCTTGGACCCATACTGTTCAACATCTTCATTAATGATGTGGACACTGGAGTCAGAAGCGGACTGGCCAAGTTCGCCGATGACACCAAACTTTGGGGCAAAGCATCCACACCAGAAGACAGGCGGATGATCCAGGCTGACCTGGACAGGCTCAGCAAGTGGGCGGATGAGAATCTGATGGTGTTCAACACCGATAAATGCAAGGTTCTCCACCTTGGGGAAAAAAAACCTGCAGCATCCTTATAGGCTCAGCAGTGCTATGTTGGTTAGCACTATGGAAGAAAGAGACCTGGGGGTCATCATTGACCACAAGATGAACATGAGCCTGCAATGCGATGCTGCGGCTAGTAAAGCGACCAAAACGCTGGCTTGCATCCATAGATGCTTCTCAAGCAAATCACAGGATGTCATTCTCCCCCTGTACTCGGCCTTAGTGAGGCCGCAGCTGGAGTACTGCGTCCAGTTTTGGGCTCCACAATTCAAAAAGGATGTGGAGAAGCTTGAGAGAGTCCAGAGAAGAGCCACACGCATGATCAGAGGTCAGGGAAGCAGACCCTACGATGACAGGCTGAGAGCCCTGGGGCTCTTTAGCCTGGAAAAGCGTAGGCTCAGGGGTGATCTGATGGCCACCTACAAGTTTATCAGGGGTGACCACCAGTATCTAGGGGAACGTTTGTTCAACAGAGCGCCCCAAGGGATGACGAGGACGAATGGTCACAAACTACTACAAGATCGTTTCAGGCTGGACATAAGGAAGAATTTCTTTACTGTCCGAGCCCCCAAGGTCTGGAACAGCCTGTCACCGGAGGTTGTTCAAGCGCCTTCATTGAACTCCTTCAAGATGAAACTGGATGCTTATCTTGCTGGGATCCTATGACCCCAGCTGACGTCCTGCCCTTTGGGTGGGGGGCTGGACTCGATGATCTTCCGAGGTCCCTTCCAGCCCTAATGCCTATGAAACCTATGAATTCAATCTGGCGATACAACACCGCTGTGTGTAAAGCTGGACCCAGAAATCTGGTCTGCAATCCTCAAAGATTGGCCTTCAAGCCTTCAAACTGTCAGTAGTATATGGGAACCTAAAGGCCCACCTACAAATACATGGGTGGAATTTTGATTGGTTTACATCCTGGCTCCCCAACTTTGGATGGTTAAAAGGAGTTTTCCTCGTCTTGTGCCTGCTAATGTCAATGCTTTGCTAGCTCCCCTGTATTTTACCCTGTCTCATAGCCCTCATAAAATGTACAATTCAGTCAGTCTTCAACCGAGAAATGCTTGTGCATTATCAAAAATTAACACTGGCTGAAACCTATTAAGATTAGAGTTAGAAAGCATCTTGAGGGGGGAATTGTGGGAAAAATGTCTCATGATCTCACTACACAAAAGGCTTCACAGCTGAGAACTGCAAATCGTTTCTTTTTCTCTTCTTTCTTCCTGCACTAGATAATCAGCAGCATAATAAAGAACAGTCTGAACAAATGTTCGGTTTGCGATAAGGCTGATTCCTGTGGGAACACAAAGTTTAGTTACTGCCTGCTTTGCACATAAATTTTGCAACCCTTGTTACTTGCTCGTTTTAGGACTATGCATGTACTAAACTTTGCAGAAAACTGTAGCAAATCACAGATTGCCACAATGGAATCTTATTCATGAGAGGTATAAAAATGTAACTTTGGGCGTGGCTAGGGGTCGACTCGGCTTTGAGCATTGAACTCCCTTGTCAATCTGTTTGCAAACAAATAAACTCGAGATGGATCCAGCCTGAGTGTGTGTGACTCTCTCCTTGAGGTATATTGGAAAAGCCTCCAGGGGCACGAAACTATCTGTTTGTGCAACAGGTGTGAGGTGTTCTATCTTCATCAGAATATGTTTTCTTTTTTTCTGGTTCTAAACTTACAGGGGATCCTTCCCAACACCTGGTGAAGCAGACAAAAGACATATTAATGTCTCCATTTGAGGTGAGGAAGCAAGGTTTGCCTGATTCTACAAAAAAAAGTTAGAGATCCAAGAACCTAACTTAGAATTCTTGGATGTCACAGTTACATACTAACTGTCTAACCTGACTTTTGAAATTTTAAATTTAAGCCCTTAATATATGTAGTAGAAGATTATATGCATGTTATCAATTATAGGCCTACCTTTGCAAATCTCCTTTTCATAAATATTTCCCCTTTAAAACACCACAGGTAGGATACTTGTGGGCACCAACAAAATACAAGGTACAACTCCTTTTCACATTGTTCATTTTGTAAAAATTGCAAGGAAATATGACAGAAAAATAAGAACCCAATGTTAAACCTAGAACAGAGTAAAAGAAATATCATGTTCAAAGTAAGGGACCTTATTCTGCCCTTCATAGAATAGATCAATGTGTTTTTGATCCACTTATAATGCTTAGTTACAAAGGCATGAGTCCTGCAATTGACTTTAGGTAGGCAGATCCCCACGCTCCCTTGAAGGCTCATTGACTTCAGCTGACTCCCACATGGAGTCAATTACAGAACTGGATACTATGGTAATGACCATTCTATAAGGGACTGATTCAGTCCCCATTTAACTCAATGCAATTCTTTCCATTGACTTCAATGGAATTCAAATCACAGCCTAAATAAAGCTAGATAAGACAGATGAACCGTTTTGAATACATTTCCAAATTATAAGACTTTGCTTCAGTCATTGTATATACATGTTAAACACAGTTACACACGCACTTAAAGAAGCCATTTGTCCCTCATGGACAAAATCAATGAAAAAAAGAAACTAGGAAAGCTTGGATTGTAGTTATTAGAATTTGTTCTTTTGTTGTTTTCTTTTTTTCTGAAGGATTTTATTTCAGCTCAATTTTCCCACAGTAAAGCTCTTCTTTCCCGATGTTTTGTTTATGTGTAGTGTATTTCACTTTTTAAAAGGTCCACTCATTTTCATTGGTAGTGTTGTACATTTACAATATAACTCAAGTGTTAATTGAAGTCAATCAGTGAAACATGAGAAACAATTATGGACTCTCTTTTGGATTGAAATGCTGCACCACGGAACAGTTACAATTAAATTCAATTACATTTTCTGTTTACATAGGCTACATTTCTTGGCACTATCATTTTTATAGCTTTGCAATAAGGGGAAGGAAGGGGGAATCTGTAGTGGTTCCCAGTTTCTACACATATTTACATCCTTTTTCACCTTCATAGGAGTAAACAGTCATGATAATGGCTTCTTCAGTCTGAGAGTCAAGGAAGTTTCCATGTGCATTTCTATAGAAAGCTTTCACTACCCATCCTAGGCTTGGTGATCCACTGTGGGATGAACCTGGGCTACAAGGTCTAACCAGAAAAAAAATGAATAATTTCAAAAGGTTTATTAATTTTTCTTCTTCTTTCAGAGTAAGCAAACTCAATCCTTAAAAACAGAACAAAACAAAAATATCATGATTACAAAATGTATGATAAATGCTGTCATTTTCACATAGGCAGGCAAGGTTCTTTGGGTAGATGTGGTATCTTTTATTAGTCTGCAGTCTAGCATTGGTGGCTCATGTCTTTTATTAGACCAACTGAGTAGTTGGGAAAAAGTTCTTAGCAAGGTTTTGGGCGCGACCACCCTTCTTCAGGAACAGGCAGTCTCTGCTTCCTTGCAGAGAGTTTGACTTGGAAGCAGAGACTCCCTACGCAAGGAAGCAGAGACTTCCCATGCCTGAAGAAGGGTGATCATGCCCGAATGCTTGCAAACAACTTTTTTTCCAATTAGGCAAGGAAGCAGAGACTCCCTATGCCTGAAGAATGGTGATTGTGCCCAAAAGCTTGCAAAGAACTTTTGTAGCGTAGTTCAGTGAGGAATCATTGATATAAAATTAACGTGAGAAAGAAACTCATTACTTTTACAACCTATTCTGTTTTGTATTACTGTAAAGGTGATTAAAAGGTGATTTATGGAGACAAGTGATGTAATATTCCACTGATTCATACAATTTAAAATTATTGAACACTGTATATTTATATTGTTGTAGGCATGACTGGTAGGTCTGCCTATTATAAAAGTTGTCAAACACTTTTCAGTATACTGCCTTGATTTCAGATGCTTGTACTTTGTCAAATTCTCTATTTGGACTGGAATTTTTCATTGTGGGCATTGTGCTTAAGCTGAATTTTGGGGGAAATAACTAATTTGTTTAACTGTTGCAGAGAATGCTGCCATGGAGAGTAATATATTGTTCACATTAAAACCTCCAGTTATGTTTCCCTTAGTAAATTTCTAGTGTCCCATTGCTTTGGAGAAAGCAGATAAAATTTGGATGGGACAATTTTTATTTCAAGAATGGACATTTCACCATTCCCATGCACATCCTTCTGAATCTGCCCAAGTTTTAAACCTTTCATAGTTTCATAGTTTCATAGTAGCTAGGGTCAGGAGGGACCTGAACAGATCATGTAGCCTGACCCCCTGCCACAGGCAGGAATGAATACTGGGTTCACAAGACCCCAGACAGGTAATCATCCAACCTCCTCTTGAATTTGCCCAAGTTAGGGGCGAGGACCACTTCCCTGGGAAGCTGGTTCCAGATTTTGGCCACCCTAACTATAAAATATTGCTTTCTGATCTCTAACCTAAACCTATTCTCCATCAGCTTATTACCATTGTTCCTCGTCACCCCAGGTGGTGCTGGGGAGAAAAGGGATCTACCTATTTGCTGTTGATCTCCCCTGATGAGTGTGTAGGCAGCCACCAGGTCCCCCTCAGCCTCCTCTTGCTGAGGCTGAACAGGTTCAGGTCCGTCAGTCTCTCCTCATAGGGCCTGTCCTTCTGCCCTCTCACCAAGCAGGTGGCCCTCCTCTGAACCCTCTCCAGGCTGGCCACATCCCTTTTGAAGTGCGGTGCCCAGTACTGGACGCAGTACTTCAACTGCGGTCTGACCAAAGTCGCATAGAGGAGGAGTATCACCTCTCTGGACCGGCTTGAGATGCACCTTTGGATGCATGACAAGGTATGGCTGGCCTTGCTGGCTGTGGTCTGGCATTGGCGGCTCATGTTCATCTTGGAGTCTATAATGACTCCAAGATCTCTTTCTGCCTTTCAAGAAGGGAATTCCCCAGCCTGCATGTAGGCTGTGGATTCCTTCTCCCAAGGTGCAGCACCCTGTATTTGTCTACATTGAAAAGCTGCAACCTGTACATGTCCATTAGCGATGTCCTTGACTTTAGGAGATGACATCTCTGAACATTACACCCTCCCCCAACATTCTCAAAGTTATCACCATTCTTATAACTGATTGCCCTGCACATGTATCATCCCTGCTAAGTGACTAAGCATGGTTCTTTCCATTTGGGACTAAAGGTTCAAAACTAGGCTTTCTTTATAATGTCTACTTTCGTCACTCAAACATCTGAAGCAGGGGACTGTTTTCTCATGTCCTAGCAACACCAAGGCCTTGTTAGGGAGAAAGCAGTCTGATTTCGAGACGAGAGAAAACCTGGACCAGGGAAAGGGGACATCTGGGATCAGAGAACTGGTGAGACTGAAGGAGTTGGGGGAATAAAGTCTGGGTGTCAGAACAGGGAAATTTGGCAGGGAATTTGGAACACAGATCAATTAAGGATTTGGAGTCTGGAAGGGGAACTGAGATTAGCTGGGCAAAAATCAAACAAAGAAGGGGGACTAAGACAAGAGAAGGGTCTATTCTATTTTAATTCATTTAAACAGATTAAAATGGACAAGTATTGCTAGTGAAACAAATCAAACTCTTTCATCTACGAATCTCAAATGGAATGGAGTTATACAGACTTTGCAAACACTGCTTTAAAGTTTCTGTGGTTCAAGACTTTATTTGTTTCCTTTATTATATGCAATGTATTTTTGGAAGGGCAGGAATGCAGCTGGAGATATATTATCAGATCCATTTGAAAAATGCTCTATTGCCAGCCACACTTGAACGGCTTTTGTTGACCCAAGCTTCCTTTAGCAGCAAAACAGTAGTTGTAAGAGCTGTAACATATGAGGAGGCTTCCATGCATCAGAAACCTACTGGTACATGGAAGATGCGTTACAATCTCAGGGTGTCTACACATGGCTGTATGGCACCTTTGTTACCGCACTGTCATTTAGTACATCCTTTTGGAAGTACTAAAAGATGGTGCAGTGACAGCCCATACTGCGCTGTGCCGACTGCACACAGTTATTTTTGGCTGCTATGTTGCCATAGCAATCTGCTAAAATGAAGGAGCACATTGCTACAGGAATGTAGTGGTGGTTTCATGGTTTTTGCCAACAGACACTACAGCGCCATAGCATCTTGTGTAGATGCACCCTCAGAAAACAAAACAAAGATAAGCCTGGAGAAAAGAATTTAGTTTATACTGAAGGGCATAGCTTTAGTGGGCATTCTTATTTTACTACGGCCATAGTTTATACTGAAGGGCACAGTAGCTTCAGTTCACAATAGCTACTGCACAGTATTTCATGTGTAGATGCTGACTGGGAGCAAATTTCCTCCCGGTCAGTCATACCAGCAGGGGGCTACAGGGAGTGGGGGAATTCCCTGTCTCCTGTCCTGGTGCTGCTCAGGTCTCAGTTCCTGATCAGATGATCAATGCTGGGATGAGGTTGCTTTCTGCCCCGTCCCAGCATTGTTCAGTTCCCAGCTCCCCATGGGAGCCAGAAGATGAGCAGCACTGGGACTGGGGATTTCTCTGCATCCCTGCCCAGCAGTTGCCTCACAAGCAGCACAGCTCCCTGCCATCCCCCAGCCAGGCAGGGAATCCCCGCCCAGCTGGAGGCTTAACAGCAGCTGCCCCACCAGCAGAACAGCTCCCGGTCAGCAGGGCAGCTCCTGGTGAGCCTTTTGTTGGCTGGAGAAACTCCACTGGGCACAGGGCTCACTGGCAGCTGTGCGTCCCAATATCCACAGCGCCAAGAGAGCTCTGTCAGCTGCAGTGGCAGCTGTCTCCCAGCCCCATGCACATCAGGACCCCTCCTGATGAGCATGGGACCAAGAGACAGTTGCTGCTGCAGCCAACAGAGCTCTCCTGGCCCTCTATGCATAGGGATAGCCCCCTGCCTCGTGCCCCCGGGCTAGCAGCTCAGTGAGCCTGTACCACATTAATAGCATGTGTAGATGCACCCCTTTTTAAAGCCATTATGAATAAAATATAAAGAAGCTGCATAAACAGTTTCTGTGTACAAATAGAGTCCTAGAATCATTCTCAACCATTTTTCAGACCATAAAACCAAAGATATTAAACAAAAAAGAATTACTATGCATGCAATAATTAGTCCCATTGAGCTAATTGGCTAATAAATCTGACATTTTGCCCATTGCCTGTTTTGGTAAGGACTTTTTTTGTAGCAGTTGTCTTTTCTATTTACCTTCACTTTCTTAAAAAAATTAAATCTTTGGGAAAAGAAATGTGTAAACTTGCATGCCTAGGATATACTTGAAAATATTCACATATTTGATACACTTTCTGATGTCTCTGTGTTCTGATATTTCTGTATTTATAATTTTATCATGCATCAGTTTTAAATAAGAGTGTGGTATTAATATTTCACAGAAGTCTACCTAGGGCAGTGTGAGCGGAGCAGAGGAAAGACATTTGTTCTTTGACCAGGGATACAGAAAGCATCCAGCAAAATGTATACCTCCAAACCTCTTGCATACTGGAGCTGTTCTCAGACAGGGAAAAGAGGCACGATGCCAAATACAGAGATTTTCCATATATGCATGTGTACAGTAGTAGCCTGTTTGGCAAGCCAAAGGCAAAGAAAAGCAGAAAGATGATTTAGTATAGCAATTCATAAACTTTGGGAACCAAAAGAGTACTGTCAAAATAACTCCTGGACCATTAGGAAAACTTATCTACAAATGTTGAAAACACAAAAATGTTGTGTAGGGCTCAGTCCATGGATCAGCTGCAGACTGCCTACCAACCACCACTGGTCCACTAACCACAGTTTGGAAGTCAGGGTTGCTGGTTGTAGCCATGTTGATCTAAGGATATAGGCAGGCAAGTTTCTTTGGGTAGAGGTGATACTTTTATTAGACCAACTGAATAGTTGAAAAAAAATTCTTTGCAAGCTTTCAGGCACAAGCACCCTTCTTCAGGCATTGGGAGACTGCATTAATTTGAGTCACCAGCAAGCATCAATATCCTCTATAGTGCAATTTGACTTCAACTGTCTGGCTGTAAGGGCCAGACAAGAAGTCAAGATACTTGGGAATTAATCTTGATATATCAAAACAAATTATTGGCCCCCTTGTCCCTCCGCATCTATGTTGTACTATTTCAGATTGGAAATAGATTGTTTTAAAATAGGAATTAGACATAGTAATTACAGAGCATAACTGGCCTCACATTTTATTCTCGGGAGCAATAGAGATAGTAGCATGGTAAGGTAGCAGATCAATGAAAAAGAGACTTGTAATGCTGGGTGATTGGTCCAAGAAGTAATGGGGGACGTGTGCATAGGGAACTGAGGGACTTACCAGTGAAACAGGGCAACATAGGTAACCTCAGAGAAGGAAGGAAAAGGAAATGAACTGGCCTGAAGGTCAGGCACCTGGTTTAAACAGGAAAAGCAAAAGAAAGAATACATTAAAAACCCAGTACACTCAGCTAATGTGTCAGCCTAATTCAGCTGAGCTTAATATTAAATATAGGTGCATAAAGATGCACACAGAACTTTCTAGATTGAAAGTTCCCTGGGAAAAGAGCAGTGACTTTCTTTGTACGTTTGGACAATGCTTATACATGTAAGGTACAGAAGGCTATTAGAATAAAAGACAGATGAGGGTAATCATTTCAAATGCAAAGAACCACAAAAATTCAGTCACATCTACCAGCTGAACAATATTTGCAGGGGGAGAGGTACAGAATATATGTAAAGAAAAATCCACAAATATATTTCATCCAGTATCATGGGCATAAATATTTTTTTCCAGCAGGGCGAAGGGCAATGGATATACATACAATAGATGAAATAGCAAGAGCTACCAAGGATGAATATCACACACTTTTAGGCTTTAATGATTCGCAGTTATATCAACCAACTATGAAAACTGCATGTTAATTAGAGCTGGGTGACCTTGGGAAAACTCAGCGAGAAAGATTTCTTTGCAAGAAAAAGAAAATATCTTCCAAGTTAACTGGGTCTGTGCAACACAAAGCAGACTTATTCAAGAACCCACATTTTGCAGGAATTCACAAGGCTTCTTGTTGAAAAGAACCAGCAGGCAAAATAATAAGTAGTTTGTATTGAAAGGGGAAAATTCTTATATTTTTAACATTTTATTTTGTCCATTTTATATAGGAAAATATAAATATGCAGGTTTTTTATCTTTAGTAAGAAAATACATTTGCATTTCCACACAAGCCTAATGCACCTTATCACAGTTTCCACAGACCACTCTTACTATATCTACCCTATTTGACTTGCAAAGAATCAACAGGTCTCAGGTCTGTCTACCCAATAGCAACACGGATATTAGAACCAAAGAAGAGTAACATTTTCAGAAGCACTTACAAATTACTTATGGTAGTTACTCAGGAATATAAGTCTCTCTGAAAAACTAAGGGAACTTAAGAGTGTGTGTACACTGTAATGTAGTATAAACATACCCGAGCTGGCTTTGAAATAGTATTGCCAAGCTCATCTTAGGCTAATGATCCAAATATTTACACTGCATCTCAGGTGGGTTCTGCAAATGGCACTGAACTTGTTTGGGATTGCCTGCACTATTCTGTAGTCTCAATACTGTACTGAGAATGTTAACATACTTTTCTGTTAACTCTCTTTTGACAATCAATCTTAGACAATTCAGTATTTTTGAAAATGTTACTCCTAATCTATTTTAAATATTTTCCTGCTCATCCTATGTTCTCTCTCATGTTGGACATTCACCTTTGAACATCCATTCGTACTTACATAAATGCACTGTTTTGAGGTCTCTGTTGTCACAGTCATTGCAACATCTTCAAGGCAACCTGTTCAATATGAAATATAAGTATTTCCTTCTGGTTTTGTTTTATGGAAGAAAAAATAACTACGATGTGATAGTGCATCATGATGACATTTGTATTTTCCCTTTGTGATGATGTATCAAAAAGTTATAACACTGCATTCTCACATGTTGTGAGTTGTTATGAATGATGCTGCATCATAATGCAACTTCACTTCATAAGGCCCAAAATAAAGGTGATATTTTAAGTCACCCTAGAAGCCAGATGGGTGCAAAGCAGGATGTAGGTCTTTCAAATCTGGGATTGTTGTTGATATAAAGGTCAGTAATCTCATAACCAAGTATACTTTACATAAATGCTTTAGCCAGGAGCAGCACAAATTTGTTGGGTTATTTTTAGGGGAGGGGGAGGAGAAGCAGGGCAGAGGAAGAGGATCACTGACTGCCATGAACTCTAACTGAATAAGCAAACCTCCTTGCAAACAGTCAGCTCAGAAACTTTGAACTGATTGCTTGCTATAGCTTGAAGTTCTAGCTAATAGCTTAGCTTTGTTCCAATATTAACATAAGTCTAATGATATAGTCATGCTGGAGGTCATTTTTCACTGTCTTTTAATGCTGAATGATTCCTTGTCAGTTTTTATTGCAGGACAAGCATTGTGGAGAATCGCCAGTAAGAATGTAGTTAAAGACCACATGTAGCAAAGACAGACAGGACGTGTAGGAGAATTCCCCCAGTACAGACACAGCATGGGACTTGTGTAGTGTGCTGGTCATCTCACGAACCTTGCAGAGATGCCACACCAAGGATGGGAAAAGAAGACATCATTGCACATGGAGGCTATGGAATAGGGAGCCATACGTCAGAAAGCTATCCTAAATTAGAATGTGACTTCTAATTGCACTGCAGTTATTTCAGTCTTCAAAGTACCCCAGGGTACAAATGATGTTTTAAAACCATTTTGCAATGTGCCTTTTGCACATGAGATCCATGCCGGGTTCTATCCCTAGCTCTACCTGGCAGGTCCTTGGGCAAATCACAGCTCCACCTAATAAAATGGGGGTAATAACACCTTCTTGTAGAGATGATATGAGGATAAATATGCCCAGTCCTGCAGAGTGCTTTGTTTCCATTATGATGAGACACAGAAAAGCCTAGAAAACAAGCAATGTTCACATCTGTTATATTGAGAAAAAGCGGGATCACATTCTTCAGGGCCCCAAAGCTTATGTGTAGATTTGGGAAAATGCAGTTGTTAACGGTAAGAATTGAAGGGGCTCCAGAGGGAGGAAGAGCAAGAAACTGAATGGGAAAACAAGCACGGAAGTGAACGTGGACAGCACTGTGGAAGGTTTCCACTGTTTCTATTAGCTCCCATGCTGACAACTTCTTGTCGCAACCTTGTACTTTACAAGTTTTTCTGCTACTAACATAGCTAACAAGATACTTCAGCATATGTTTTCATTTGTCATACAAACAGGAACTTAATGGCCTGGTTTTATTATGCCAAGAATAACTGCAAAATACTGACAGTCCAACAGCCTGATAGCAGAAATAGCTCAGATTTAGAGACAGACACTGGAAACATTTGGAGGCATGAAAAGACTGTGCATAAAAAGAAAATGAAACAGCTGAGACTTGTTTCATTTATAGAGAAGTGATGAAAGAGGACTGGTGCCAGTGGCTTGGGAGTCCCCATCCAGTCCCACGTTCTTTTGTGTAGGGAATTCTGAATGGCACGGACAAGGAAAGTTCCATGGCCTATGAAACTCATTCTTACTAGATATCACCAGATCAACTGGTGAAGAGGAAAAAAAAAGGCCATTAATCATATCGCAATATTCTGATCCCAAAAAATACATGAGGGATCATTTAAAATATATTAGAAGCTATAGAAACCTCATGCCACTGACTCTTAATGTCAGGAAGAAATTTGCCCATTTTCTTAGGTTATTCCATTAAAAAGGTTATGTGTATATGTATTGTTTTTGCATTTTTTTTGGCCTGAAATAGCTGGTACGGGCTGTTACTGGAGAAAGGTTCTGGAATAAATGTATGATTGGTTTGAACTGGTATGACAATTCCTATATGCTTCTCATCTTATCAATAAAACAGGTGAGAGCTGGGGGAAGGCAGTTTATTTTAAAAATAAACTCAATGCATTTATGGTGGCGGAAAAAAGAAGTGTTATCATTTAAAATCTTCACACTAGCTCTTTCGATTAGACATCTCATAACATATGTTAAGGTCTATTTCTTCTCTATGGGATGTTGTATGAAAGTGTCAGAAACAGGTATTCAGGCACTGAGATTTTCATTAAAAAGCTGTCATGCCCATATGTGCTTAAAATTAGAACACAAAATAGAGTCTAAGTTATTCAGTAGACAGGGAAAAAAAACACAAACCCTTCTTACTGGCTTGTGCTTTGTTCAGCTTTTCTTTTAAGTGCTACAATCAGCAAAGCATCTGAGATGAATACCTTTTGGATGTGTTACCTGCCAGCACAGATATGGTCACTACTTACATCCAAATGATGTATCAAAGATGAACTACTGTAGGGGATAAAAGTAAAGCTGCCAGGACAGAGCATTTTGTAGAACCATATTCAAACTATGTTTTGACTGTAAAGATTCACAATGATTTTGTTAATTTAACAACCTAGTGTAGAGGCTTTAAATAAAATGATCTTCTAGACCAAGTAGCCCAAGGTTTCATGCTTTCCAGAAACCAGAATAGCTACATCACAGATCCTGTATTCACCTTCATGATTTTTTACTTATGTCCCAGAGCCTCCAAGTCAAGTGTCCTAAACTCAGCCACCTTCCCTGTTTTTTTTTTCCCTCCCGAGTAACCTACATAGAAAACTTCATAGTTTGAAAACAAGCATTTTTTGGAATTCCAGTTTGTAAGTTCACTACCTGCCAAAAAAATAAAAGGAAAAGGCAAAATGCATAGAGTAATGTTTCCTGGGTGCCCTAAGTGTATGGTTTGTTTTTGCTCCAAATTCTACAAGTGTTGCATAAGATCATACTTACGCTTTGCAATGGGGCTAGTTGTATTGGGAACTTAAATATACAAGCAACAAACTTCAAACTGACCATTCTTCTCCAAATGTTGCAGTTCTAGGGTTTCTTGCAATACCTTGTCGTCCTTGTACCAAATTACCAATGACTGGAAATTCACACTCATCTCTCTCAAATCCAGGTGGAGTTAGCAAGATGCAGCTGCCACAGTGAGTCAGAAGAACTTACTCCGAAGCTCTGCAGGTGGGTCAGAAGAATGTTGCATCCCTACATGGATTTGTAGAGAACCTTGTAGGGGTTCCTCGCATCCCAGCTCTGTATTTAATGAGAGTGTTTAGTACAGATATTAAAATACTTGTTGCCCGTGACAGATATGGATGCTTGCTGCTGATGCAGGTCACTGGGGGAACCCACATTCTCATTTCCAATTACAATCTGAATAGAATAAAAGGAGGTGCAATAATATGACCTACCAGACTGACTGATACTTTCTCCTCTCTGCTTAGTTCTCACTACTAATATTCAGAAATACACATTTTTATTTCATGGAACTATTTGTGAGCTTGCCAGCCCTTCTGAGATTCCCAGTGTATATGTCTGCATTTTAATTAGTTACCATGTACACATTACAGTGCCCCTCACTCCACAGCCTTGCTGCAAATGCACTGAGCCTGTTTTCAAATGTTTTATTTGTGGTACTATTTTATCATCATCCGCGTGTCTGAAATATGAGAGAGCCCTGCAAATAATGCAGTGCCTCTATAGTAGCAAAGCAGCAGCCCTGAACAAAGCAATTTTGGGTCACAAGTCCAGCAGTTCCAGTTTCTTACGACAGTGAAAAGAGCATACCAATATGAGTGCAGTATTCTGCATTGTGCTCTTGTTCACTGCAGTTTTCTTTTTTTAGACTTTGCTGCAGTTCCTGTAAGGAACTGTGTGACTTTCCCACCTCATGTTCATTTGTACACATTGAAAAGACAGGCAGCAACAGCACAATATCATGGACCATTCAGGTATGATGCATATAACTGTGATTAAAAATAATAAGAAAAGCAACTAATATAGGCAAAATGCAAAAGAAACATCTGGATAATAAAGGTTTTTTGAGACACTAATGAGGACACAAAAGCAGTATAGATTTCTATACAAACCATATTTTACAATGACCGTCAATGGCTGGACAGTGGCTCAGATCCGAGCACTGCAGCAATATCCATCTATCATGCATCAGATAAACACATTTTCAAAGAATATTTTTGAACACAAGCCTAACTCACTAAGACTGACATATAGTATGTCATTCTTAATGAAATCTCTTCCTAGCAGAAAATACTTTCTTGTTTTAAATTGTATTGCTTAAACTGTTTCCTACTCTGCAGAACAATTTCTGAATTTCAGAATAATTTCTGTTTAAACCTATTTTTAAAGTTGAAGTTTAGGTCACACGCAAATATGAATATAGATTTATCCAGCATACATAATTTGTAGTCTGTGTGGAACTGACTCATCTGTCTTCTGTATCTGGCACTCATGTGATGAGCTCTCCTGCTAAGAGTGACCTATTCATCCTTCAAGTAAACATCCACAAGAGGAAGAAAAACAATATGTACAGTTCTAAAGAAGGAACAACATATTGTGCATGATGTGATGTACTCATGTCAGTTCTGTCAACAGCCTTTTGAATTAAGAGCCCCTTATTCAGGAAACAGTTAGAGATATGGGGTCATGTCTCCCACACTCAAGTCTGAATTCAGACATGTCTGAATTGAGATGTTGATCACATAAGTGTAATTAAGAGTGTTATTGCACTAATTAAATTAAGCAGAAGTGGTCAAACAATGAAAGACAGTTTTCCAAATAAAACAAAGGATCAGATTGAATTTGTTGCTATTCACTGGAATCAAAAGATTCACTATTTGGAGTTATTCTAACCAATTGCTCCAAAATATGTAATAAACATACTGTATTAAAGTCTTAATACAATATTGTATATTGTATTAAGACTTTGCTATCTTACATTTCACCTGTAAAACATTCCTCTTCTATCCAACAGCCTAATGGTGTCCAGCCTGCCAAGATTTAAGCTTCATGTTATATTTACAGAGGTAGTCTAATTGAAGTCAATGGGAGTCCTAATAAGAATCAAGCTATATATTTGTTTATTTACAGACTCAGAACCTTGAATGTTAGGTTCTCCAGGCCTTCCTTTAGTGCACCTTGCACACTGTATTTTCAACTGTAATCAAATACTACTTCTACTAAAAATAACAGCAACTACAACAATAAATATTTATAGGGCCAATAGCTTATCCATAAAGATTGTATTTAGAGTATACCCCAGAGCATTAAAAACCTTAGCACAAATTATTATTTGTAAAAAAATAAAAAAGGCTTGCATTATTTGATTCCAGTTATTCAGTATTAATCATTCACAGATTGTCATTCATTCATAACATTTTAGTCATCCAGCCAGGCACTAGACCATATGACTTAGATAACTCACGAACAGCAAGTAAAAGAGCTGGCCAATTTTTTTTCAAGTATTCAGTCAGTTTGCATTGGATAGTGTTGACTACCTTGATCAATTCCAATAAATTTGAGAATATTAAGTACATGCTTCCTATATAACTCATAGTCTAGAAATGGTTCACCAAACTTTTCAGTTGCTATTTTCAAAATACAAATAAAGGAAGCATCAGTTTATTAGAAACAACTGTAGAGAGAAAAGATCTGAATGTCTCTATTTGCAACAAAAAAAACATTCTGCACATATAAGAAATTGTAATTTGACTTTAAAAAAGTGAGATGGCAAAATAGCTTCCAGATTTGAGTATGATAACAGTAAAAGGTAAACAGAAACCATTTTCTCCCAGTAAACTCATGTTGAGTTCTGATCAGGCTGAATCCACTTACTCTTATGTCTTATTACCAGTAACAAACCAGTCCACATTAAGTCATTGCCTACAACTGCACAGACCCTCTGTCTTCAGATGCTTTTATGACATTTGTGTAATACCACCAAGGCAAATGTACTTGCACATGTGTTACTAAGGACACATTATAATGATACTAGACACATAAGCCCTTGATACATGTGCAAGTGATTTATCTAAATGTGGATTCAACTGCATCCAATTTAGATGCTTGCTTATTTAAAGGAGGGTGATATACAGGCAACCCTTGCCATTTGCAGGGGGTATGTTCTCATATCCTCCACAAATGGCAAAATCTGCGAATAAGGCACTGCATTCATGAATGCAGTGGCCCGGCAGCTGGGGGGAGGGGGGGGCATGGTTGCTCTGGTGACAGCAGGAGTGCGGCAGCAGGAGCCCGGCAGTGGTGGCGGGAGCCCAATAGCAGCAAGCAGAGAGCTCCCAAGGAGCTCCTTTAAGTGTATTTAAGATGCAGGTTTGGCATTCACTAATCTTGAAACTGCAAATGCCGAACCTACAAATAGCAAGGGTTTCCTGTACTTTCATTCAGTCAATAGTGTTAAGTGATGTAACTCATAGTGCCACTGGATGGCACTTATATGTTATAATGTATTTTATAGAGTAGATTCATGTAGTTTGAATTCTCATGCTATGGGTGGCACTGTTCTAGACAGAAAATCTATCTATTCAATTTTAATTTAGCTTTAATTACTTAGCTTTAATTTAAGTACTTCAAAAGCTTAAATATTTAATCTTAAATAAATAAATACATGAATATCAACAGCTTAAATATTTAAGATTTAAATAGATTTCATGGTTTCATAGTTGTTAGGGTCTGGAAGGGAACTTAATAGCTTAGCTTTAATTTAGCTGTAGTTAATAATATATATGTACATATGTACGTATGTATGTATATAAAGTTAATTAAAGCTTTCCTCTCTGTAAAAAATAAAGTTTATTTGCTTGCTATTCTGAGCCTGGTTTCTTCTTGGGGGTGTAAGGAGTGACCTAGAAACTACTATGCAAAGCCTAAGCAAAAGTCTCTGTTATGTGACGAATGCCCATCTGCAATGATAAGGAGGAGACAGTCTTAGATAAAGGCGGCTTGAAAACAAAAGCAGAATCAGAGTACTGGGTCAAAGAGCTCATTAAAATACTAAAAATCATGCCCCTAGGTGGGGAAAAGGTATGCTAATGAAACATACATGTATGTTAATGAGATACATAGCTAAAACACAGGTATAGAGACATGCTCAGTAAAGAACTCCTTGCGTCACTCCTTTATAGCCAATTAACAAACAAGGATGCTTATGAAGGTCCAAAACCCCTGTATAAAAGTGGCTTAGAATTGGAAATCTGTGTGCTTGTTATGTGAAATTATTCCGCTTGCACCTTTTATTGCTAGCAATAAATCTTCTTTATACTTTCACCCCTGGTATCTTTATTGGCCTTTGCATACCGGGCACGAACCCAGACTTGAGCTGGGGCTCAACAGGGGTACGGGGTGGTAATTGAGGAGATTAGCACTGGGGTGGGGGGAACCTATCAGCAGATTGGTAGAACAGAGCTACAGTGTCCTCTGGGGTGCGACGTGGAGATATGGCGTTACAATTATTCATATTTTCTGGGCAGCAAAACAAGGTGGCTATATGATAGCATGATGCATTCAAAGGCCGTGGAAAGGTACTCTGAACCAAGGAGGCATTCTTTATTCTAGAACCCTCTTTATTTGGACGATCTATATTTGCTGATCTTGCAATGACTTCAGGCAGAGAATGGGCCCTTTCAGTACTTGTCACAGGTGCCAGGTCTCTAAGAAAAGACAGCAGTAGTTTGTCCGATTGCTAGTTCACAGAGTCTGTTGTTGCTGATATGCTTAAGGCAGGAGGGGTAGGGCACTCTAGCTGACTCTTGCTGACATGAGAGCAGCCACACCCACAACAGCAGATGGAGTTGGGTTGTTTTTGGTCAAGGGGCTACTTGAAACACAATGGTAGTAATTACCAAGTTGATTACTCACTAATTGTTCCGATGTGCTAGACTTCCAGTTTGTAACCATTTGCTTTTGAAATGTAAAGGCTATATGGGCATGCTTATTTTAGCAATAGCAGCCTGTATTTTTAGTTATCATAAGGGTAGAATTATAGTGGGTTAGCATAAGGGTAAATTTAACAGGGCATAATGCATAGGACCATGAAATCTCAGTCACCTCCTCACTCTGAAAACTGCTCAGGCTTTTTCCCTTCCCAGAAGGGCCAGCCAACCCACATGGCTCCAACCCCTCTCGGGCTGCTTTGTCTCACATGTGAAGTGAGTCTGCCAGTTCTCAGCCCTAGCAGGCAGGTGTCCACAACCAATAAAAGATTCTCCCTTGCATGATTTCTGCACTACCATGGCTATAACATCCATCTAACATTACCATAACTTGCTTAATTACATTATACCTCCATGAATTCTCTTCCAGTTTCAAGTGGGAATTCTCTTCCTTGGTTTCCTGTCCTAAATAACTATATGGTATTACTGTGTTTTACAGGCAAATGCAGCTGTACTGAGGAAAGCTCAATGTTACTCAGAAGTTCATTTCAAGGCTTAATTCTGTGTGAAAAATGCTTTGAAAACCCTTATATTTTGCACTTCTGTAGTGCATGTCACTGCTATTCATTGAATGAGAATAGAAAACAATAGAGCTGAATATACAGACAGTCTGTATACTTTTCTTCCTTTCAAAATATTAATTCCTCACACTGCACACTACACAAGATAGATATTAAGATAAAATTCCTTCATTAGGAGTGCTAATGCTTCCAGCAACCTATGACTGTTTCTTTACAGAGCTAAAAGTGTTTGCTTTTTCTTACCTTAACACTTCCTTCACTGCACCTAACATGGAGTCCAATTTTTTTTATTAGTATAATTAGATTTACCATATGTCTGGATTTTCCTGGACATGTCCTCTTTTTTGCACTTTGTCTGGGCAAGTTTTTAAAATGCAAGTAAATGTCTGAGTTTTTGCTCTACCTCTGCTTTCCGGGGCACTAACAGCTTGGTTGCTTGGGGCTAGAAGCAGCAGACAAATTGATTGGCTGTAGGGGGGTCACATGTTTTGTGTGCAGGCCCTAGCAAGCTGCCCCCAGATAAGTGTGTGTGTGGGCGTTCATTAGCATGTGTGTGGGAGCTGTATGGGCAGTAGAGCTGGGGGGGGGGCCTGTGGGTCCAGCATGTGGGGCATTGGCAGGGCTGGGGGGGCAGGGGACTACAGGTCTGGAATGCAGGGTAGCAGCAGGCTTGGGGGGCAGGGGGCTGTGGTTGTAGCAGGAGAGGTTCAAGAGGCCTTGGTCCTGTGTTAGGAAGAGGCTGCTGCATGTGTCTACAAGAAGCCAGGCTCTGTGCTCCAGAAAGAACCTGGCTTCTCCAGCCAGGACAGCTGCAGGACAGTCCAGGATCCCACTGCTAAAACCTCCTAGCTCAAGTGGCTACTTGAATTTTTAAATTGGCAAATACCAAGGTGATAATTGAGTACTTTGCACTTCCAGCAACAAAATCTGCTTTATCTATTTAACCTCACCCACACCCACTGACAACAAGGAAAAGTGGAGACAAGAAATTACAAGCTCTGAAGCTATACCTGGTGGACAAACTACATAACTCTCAATGCAGACAGACCCTAAATCACATTTGTGTGATAGATGTTACAAAACCAGTCACTGAACCTGGTTCTACTACATTTGGTTCAGCTAAACTTCATCCATTGAGCTTTAGTTATCACGTGATGATTGGGTTCCTAAATGAGATTTAACCCCATTCATGTGTAGCATGTTACTGGTTGTAACACATTATTAGGCTGTAAAATGTAACATCTATCATGGCCTTTTATTGAGTTATGTTTTGATACAACCCCATAGGCTCAGGCATACCTTGCTATTTTCTCTCATTAGCACTTTGTAAAACTCCATTGGCAAAGTGAGATACTCAAGTGAACTGGTTTACAAGGTGGAAGCTTTAGAGTCAGGCTAAAATACAAGAATTAATTAAATCTTTCTCCTTTTTATATAAGTATGCTTTTAAGATTCTTTGTTAACAGTTGTTCTAAAATGGCCAAGGATTTTTTTTTTTTTCCCTTTTGGGGGGCGACGGTTGTCTGTTTGGTTGGTTGGTTTTTGGGGCAGGGGATGGAGGATAGCTGTGCTTTGCCACCTGTGCTTCATAATCTTGTTGTTGACATCACATCCTATTTCTGTATTTTCACTGAAGCCACTTCCTATGTTGTTTGCCTGTTAGTTTGTTTTTCTCCCCTGGCTGATTTGATATAAGAAACCAAATATGAAGTGACCTGAAGGGCTGATGGGAGAACAGTGAAATGGAAAAAGCTTCTGGTAAAACATAATTTTTAAATGTGCTAAGGGTACAGAAAAGAAAGCACAGAGTAAAAATAGGAAAATGTTATTTCTGAAGTGTGTTTCAAAGTTAAAAATTTTAAAGTCATCCTAAACCTACAGGATATTGGCTCAAGCATGAAATGCACTACAAAATTCTCAAGTAAATCTGAAGGCTGGTTATACAAACACTTACGCAATTGCTTTGGAGGGGATGGCCCTTCTGAAATAGTGGAAGGAAAGCCAAAGAGAGTCAGGGAGAAGAACTCCTTTTTGAATACTTCAGTCAGGACTCGTAGTTGAGATGCTATTTTTTTATTAGACCAACAACATTTTTGCAAAAAAAAAATCTTGAATTGCAAGCTTTCGGGCACAATCACCCTTCATCAGGCATTGGAAAACAGATTGTAAAAGTTCTCCTGAGTAGAAATGAAGGTCTGTATTTCATAGGATTTCACAGAGGAGTCAATAGATGGAAAACTCTAGGCAGTCAGTTCATAGCTGGTATGAAGCCTCTCACCTGTTGTGAGGATCTGTGATGATGCAAATTACCTTGAAACAAAAGCAGGAGCAGGATCTCAGGTTTCAGGTGGTCACAGTTGCTTCCAGCTTGGGAAAATATAAAGATTTCATTTAAAAAAATAGGCTAAAATTTGATACTTTCCATATATCAGGTATCCAGGGTGTAGTCGTATTGGTCTAGAGGAAAAGGCAATCAGGACTCATAATAGAGATGATATCTCTTATTAGGCCCACAAGATTTTTGCAAAAAAAAAAAAATTCTTTAATTGCAAGCTTTCAGGCACAAACCTTTTGAATACTTTGCACTGAGGACAGTATTCAATGTGATGTTGCCTGTACCACCCTGGCCAGGTGATAATTTGAGTGAAGTATGAAGAGTCTATGAAGAAACTACTGTGCCAAACCTGGAAGCAGTAAGGCAGAAAAGGGTCTAAGCACTGTGGCAGGCCACTACAGGTACTTACATGAAAAATCAGTTTGTAAACAGTTTACCAGGAGGGCTTCAGAACCTACTGGTGAAGGAAGAGAATGTACTGAATAAAACCATAGACCAGATGATACACGGAGTTACAAGTGTAGGAACAGATGCTGTGGTTTCTTTTATAAAAGTATCAGCTGTTAATTTCTAGCCTCAGGGTGACTCCTTTATTCCAGAGGCAGCTAAAAGTTTGGAGACTGTCCAGACACATATGCAAGCTATTTGTAGGTGTCCCATGGGGCAGAGCAAGATATTGTTTGCTGAGTGAGTCCTAGGCCAGATGACATCTGTAGGCAATGTGAAGGGAAAGGGCACTGAAGATGGAATTGCCCAAGCAGAGGAAAGCCATATCAGGAAAACTAGAAGCTATTGATACAGTAGGCCACCATCAGCAATTTTTGGCAGCATCAGCCTCAGGCATGTCAACCCTGCTTGGCCATGCTTGTCTCTGGTCCTGCGTTATCTGGTGCAGCCCCAGGGAGCAGGACTGGAGCCAAGCAGCCTTTCTTTCCCTCTCCCAGCAGCAGGTACTTACAGCCCTGTGTTGTGCAGCAGGGAAAGGGGTACTCTACAGAAGGAAGGATCAGGTCCCTAGAGCTCCAGGAAATGGCAACCTTCAATTGTGCTGGGTGCGTGCTGCCAGGCACCTCCCATTTCCCAGAGCTCTGAGGGACCCAATCCTTCCTTGTGCAGAGCACTCCCCCCACTCACCCCCACTTGCCTAGGGACATTATATAAAGATGGGAAAATGCTGAGCTACAGATGCTCCCTTCCCATTCCCCCTCGCCCCTGCCTGCAGCTGACAGCTTGGAGCAGTCAAGTGCAAACTGAGCTCCAGCATGCCTCTGTGTAAGGGGAGGGAGGAGCGGGGGACTGCAAAGGTACCGAGAATGCTGGCAGACTGCAACCTAACTTGAGTCAGGGTAGAGCTAGTACAGCTAAATAGACTGGTCTAACTTAAATTGCTTAGAATCTGATACCACATCCATCCAGGTATATCTTAGACTGGGTTCTGCCATTTTTAAACCAGTCTATGTGCACTGAACTTCTGTTCAGTTACTGGTGTAGACCAGTTTACAATCACTGGGTGTTTCTACACATGCATTAGTGTGCCATTGCTACTGCGCCTTAAGTTTAGTACCTCTAATATGAGGTCTTACATAAATGCTCAGTAGCCGGCACTAATGCACAATAGCAGCGGCGCATGGTCTTATGGTGACGCTTAATGCACAGTAGACTAATTCTACTCTGCATTAGCACATTAGCACAGTTTTTGCTGTGATGCTCTAACATGCGGTAGAATTAGTCCACTGGGCTGCATGTACATGCCATGAGATTTGTCCTTTAAGGTGCTGCAACTGCACTTCTGTTTGCACTTGCACAAGCAGTATTTCCTGCTGTTTTAAAAGTCTTTTGGTGTGTTAAAGTAAAACTGCTGGGATGTAGCTTAGTTTGGGTTGCCACCAATTACTGCGTCACATCTATGGGCTTGTTGCATGCAAACACAGTCACTCAAAGACTTGTAATTACCTTATTTTGCCACCAGATGGGGCTGCAGTATTTCTGTAGTTCAGGCCGTTGTCCACTAGATGCCACTTCCTCTGTCCTGTAGTAGTTAGCACTTATACGGAAAGAAAAAATGGAGGAGCAACCCAATACATTGCCAATTCACACTGTGGTGTTGTATCAGTACACCTTTGGGTGCCTGCCACTTTAAGGGCAGAGGCAGGCAGCTACCAGGTGCCTTATGAGGGCAGCCATTTTGGAACACTAGGTTTCTAAAGGCTGTAGTTTGCTGCTGCCAGCTGAGGCAGAAACATTGCCTGACTGAGCGGCATGGAACATCTAAAGGTGAGAGCAGGAGGCTCTTGGTCCTGGGGAATGACCTAAAACTGCACCCTGCTGGGGAAGGGTGGCCTGGTGGGGCTCCTAGTGGTGTGGGAGCCCCCAGGAAATGGCAGGCCAGTAGCCTCCCCAGTGAAAGTCGGGTAGCAGAGCCTTAACCCCAGCCCCCACCATCTGGTGGGTAATTCTGAGAGCTGGGGGAGTAGTGGGGGCCAGGTATGCCCACATGTAGGCGCCTGAGCCCTGCAGGGATGCAGATCCCAGAGACCCCAGAGGGGGTAGTGTATAGAGCATTGGGAGGCCCAGCAGAAAGTAGGGCTGAAGTGAGAGTAGGCCTGAAGGACAGTCCCAGGGGCATGCTGAGTGGGGCCAAATGGGAATAAGCCTGAAGGTCAGCGCAAGGGCCATCCCCGTGAGAAGTTGGTTGCAAGCATGAGGTAGAGATGCCAGGGTGAAGCATAGTGTAGAGTTGCCCAGTGAGGGGCTTGGGGCAGAATTAGCCGGCACAAGGCCAGACCACGTACAGTAGAGGAACTCACAGGAACCAAAGGACTGTGTGGTGAGGCCAGTATTTGCGTAGTGAAGCCTGATGGCCCAATGGGGGTAGCTCAAGGAGAAGCAAGGGCAGTGGAGTGTGGCCCAGTAATGGGCAGTATGTCAAAAGCCCCATTGAAAGGCAGAAAGAGTGTAAGAGGCCTCCTGTCAGAGGGGAGGCAGTGTGAATGCATGGGTGAGTGGGGCCCAACTTTGGACTGGGTTTGCTTCGGCCTCAGACCGGGGATCAATACTAATCTGGATGGAATCTGTGAGGTATGGACTGCAGTGTAGGGCAGGTTCAGAGTCGCAGATACTGCCCACTGGCATCAGGGCAGTCATGGACAGTCTCCCACATTATACCAATAGTTTAAGGAACTGCAAAGTCATGGCAGGCGAGACTGGGCAGACTGTCCCATAGAGACAGCTGGGCGGAACAGCATGAGACCCAGTCCCGAGAGATGCCCCCTGTCACAGGTGTACTATCCTCTGGTAATGGTCATGCCCATACCACCACCACCACCAGCAGTCCTGTATGTGCTTCCTGACCCCATGCCTCCCAACCTCTGTGTCTAGCACGGTGTTCTGAATGGCAGACCACAGTGGCAGCAGCACTAAAATGGTAAGTTTGCAACTGGAGGAAGTGTCACCTCTTCTTAACACTTTAATATTTGGGAGGTAACTTTCCTATTTCTTATAATTGCCCTTGCCATTCTAGAAATACAACGAATACTGACGGTGGACACTGCATGCCAGATACCACCCCCCCCCCCCGACCCGGATATGCAACATTCCTAGGTGATGTATAGGTAATATCAATATCCCACCAACTTTGTAGCCTCTATAGGGGGGTAGTAAAGACGGTAGTGTTTGGACTGACGGCCAAAACCTACCTATCTTCTTCTTTCTTCCCCTGCAGAAGACTTTCGAGATCAGAAATTGAAAAGGATGAATAAATGAAAGCACAAATCCATAACAACAGTACAAGAAATAGAAAAGCATAGTAAATAATAAGAAAGTAGAATCGAAATAGATATAGGTAGCCAAGTATCAATAGATAGTAGTGTTTAAACAGTGTATATAGCATATGAGTAGTATACTGTGTGAATGATAAATAGTTTATACATAGTGTATGAATTTAAATACTGTATATAGTGAATAAGTAAATAGATAATGTATAAATAGATAGTGTATAAATGATAAATAGTATATAGATACAGGGGTGTAGGGAAGGAAAATCCTGACAATTTTTTCAATCTTTCTACTAATTTAATATTTTAAAAAAATTAAAAATGTATTATTAAAAATTTTATTTCTTAAAATAATGCCTTTTTAATGAGAAAAAATCATGTAAATGCACCATGATTTTATTGTTGAGATAAAGATTTAAAATTCATGAAGTTCCTTCCAGAATGGTGTGTTTACTTTCATAGGCAGATTGCCATGCATGACAGTCCATGCAGTTAGGGAGTGGGTGGGAGAGGTGATGACTATGCCCACCTCAGTGTGGGGATCCCTTGCTTGGGGGTATTTCTGGAGTGATGGGATTACTAGAAGACAGCGGCAGGGTGAATCGGTATGAGAGGTCCAATGCTTGTGCGATACTTGTGTTATTCCCAATCCCAACATACAGAGATTTTGGCAAGCCAGACTTCTGAGGGTGCAGCACCTTTAGGTAGTTTTGCCAAAAAGACTTGCCTCCCACCCCCATGTCCACCCCATCCCAAACCCAACAAGAAAAAGTGGCAATACTATGCCACAGGAGAGCGTTAACATTTGAAAGAGGGCAATTAGCAACTTTTCAGGCTATCATGATCCTATCTTGGGGGGGGGGGGTTTGCATCATCTCCACCACACCCTCCCCCTGCATGTGGGTCCCCAGCTAGGCAGGGTGGGGCAGCTCATCCCACTTTCCTTACACCACTGGGCAGGTCCCCTGCACTGACATATGCATGCATACATACTGGGGAGTGTGGTGGAGTAGGGTGCTAGGGGTCCCCACTGGGTGGGGGCAGCTGTCCTGGGCACAGGGATCCCCAGGACCCAAGTGATCCTAATCTACCTCTTCACCTACATCCCACCTCCCGCCCCAATCTGCCATGCTGCTGCTGGGTATTCAGCTTGGGTATTTATCCTTGTCTGCTGTTTCACACAAGGATACAAAAGATAGGAGGCAGATCATTTTACATAAAAACCCTTTAATGTTGTTATTCACCCTTTTAGGGATTTTTCATTAGTAAAACCATGTGTGAGTTACATTTGTAGAAATCTAAGCATTCACAGTGCCACCCAGCCACCCCCTGCTGTAGGACATTCAGTAGACAGGGGACCCCAACACCATTCAGGCAGTGGTACCCCATCGTTTGTGGCAGGCACCTCTGCAGGGCAGAGACAAGTAATTCAGGGTTTTTTGTAAGAAAAAGACATGTAAATGGACCATCATTTTAATGTTGAAATACAGTTTAGAAATTCATACCTGCTTGTATGCTTATTTATAGCAATAGTCGCTTCATCAAAATGTGTGGAAATGTAGTCCTTATACAGACAGAAAAAAATGGAGGACCAAGCCAAAACCTGCCCAACCCTCATGCACAGTTTGGTGTGCTACACCCGTGGTAGTGGTGGTGCACATACCACCACCATCTCCGATCTCTTATGTGCTCCCCCTCCATGCCATCCCTGCGCACAGCCTCCTGCTCAAAACTGAATAGCACAGAGTCAGCAGCAGTAAGTAGCTGGCACCAGGCAGTGGGGAAGAGGGAGAGCCTTCACCCACCACCCTGGGTGGTAAGACACACCAGGCAGTGAAGAAGAGAGAGGGCCATTGCCCACCACCCTGGGTGCTAAGACCCAACAGACTGTTTAATATTTGGCATCAACATAGAGAACAGAAATCAAGATGGAATACTTATTTATAGCAAGAGTTGCTTGATCAGAATGTCTCTTGATCAGTATGTTTGAAAAGGTGGGACTTCAACTAGAAACACTGATACCAAGCAGGCAGTAGGAAGGAGGGCCTTCACCCACCACCCCGGGTCCTAAGACCTACCGGGCAGTGGGCAAGAGGGAGGGCCTCGAGAGCTAAGACCCAACAGTCAGTGGGAAAGAGGGAGGGCCTTGAGCGCCAAGACCCACCAGGCATTTGGGAAGAGGAAGGGCCTTGTTGGGATGTCTATTGTGCATTCAAATTCCATATGAAACTACAAAGAATGGTCTCTGTTTACTGCACCATGATATGCAGAGAGATTGGTGGGGGGGAGTGAAGTCAATATTCCACCCCAACCCCACTGACACCTCACCATTTCAACAACATTTCACAAGACCTCAACATTTAACAAAGCCGTATGCTGTACTAAATACAAGGCAACAGGTATTCCTGGTGTCACATGGACAGGGAAGGGAAGTGGGGAAAGCAGCCCCTTTGTGGGGTCCTCATGGAACTGTTCCAAGTCTGGGCAGCTTGGGAATGCTGGGAAATGTAGTCCTAAAACCTGGAAAAGTAACAGCTATTGGATTTGGTACCCCCCCCACCCCTCCGCTTCCCCACACACCATAATATTAGTACACCATTAATTTTGTTATAAGTGTTCATGGCACACATCTGCTTTGGCAACAAAACAGCCACCACCCACCCACCAGTCCACCTCACTGCCATCACCATCAGCCACCCAGGGCAGCACCCACCAACCACCTGGGGCGGCACCCACTACTCTCTCCCCTGTATATTTATGATATGATATATACAGTTAAAAAAAATCATATATACATTTTCCTTACTTTCTAACATGTGGGAGGGGAAGGGAAGGGAGGGAATGATGCACATGGTTTGGCGTTGGGATCACCATGGGGTTGCCTACAGGAAACAAGACGAAGCCTATGGGGGTCCATTTGGCAGGGTTTTGGGGTGATTGCGGCTTGGCATGGAGGGGGTGGGAGGGACTTAGCACAAGGTTCCCGGTGGGGGGTGGGGACTGCGGAGGCTGGTTTACGGGCAAACAAGCACAACTGCTGTAATTCATTAGGAAAGACATTATCAGGGGTAGGTTGGTACTTGGCTCCTCCTGCTGGAATTTGTGGGGAATTGCTCACATGACTTAATTCAGTCGAAAGCCCCTGGCCTGCAAACACAAACCTGATGCACCAAAATAAACCAGTTTAAGCATTTTAAAGCTTGTTAAATTAATGAGGATTAAACACCACGATGCGTACAAGTGCCCCTGTGCATTAGGCATCTCGTGTAGACATGCCCACTTATACTGATGTGTGTAATGTTTGTACCAAGCCTAAATCTGCCATCATAGGCATCCAAAACAGAAGAGCAAAATGATAGGTTTCAATAATGTCAGAGATATCTAAAGAAGCTAATGGTTCCAAGAATTTCTTTCCCAAACAAACATGGCTGAGATAGTCTAGATGGCATTCATTTTACTCCTGGATGGGATTCTTTCCCCCTACTAGCATTTCAATCTCATAAATAACAGCCCTGACTGACTGGTCTGCTCTTCCTCAGCTTCTAGGGGAATTGTCAACTTGTTTCTTGATGCCTCCTGGTTGGACCCACTCCCAGGAAATATTTTCTCTAGCTCAAATGGCAGAAGACCACTTGAAAGCATTGCATTCATCAGGATGGAGAGAGAAAAAGACCTTTATGAAAGCAATTGCTTAAAATTTCTATAGTTTTTAAAATGCAAACATTATTCTGTTCACGTATATATATTAACTTTTTTTTGCTTCTTTTTCTTCTTTCATGACCAGTAGGATCAATTCAGTGTGATCTTCATCAAAACAATTACATGTTCTTCACTCTGCCACTCATTCTGGCTGAGCCCAAATTACCTTTATCAAGATATCTCTTCCATGCCTTGAGTAATCATTTTTGTGTGCATGGCTTCACTGAACTAGGAAAAACTGTAAGGGCTCTTCATGCTACTCTATTTTCTGTTTTCTTTCTAATAAATTAGTGCATCCAAGCAGCTATACTGGTTTTATAGGTCCTGATGATTCCTTGTCATCTTGATCTGATGAAAGCTTCTGGTAGCAAATAACACTGAAAATACCTGGGAAGACTGCTCTCTAAATATGTAGTATTGCATGGACACCACAAGCTCAAGATGTTTCAGTTGCTACTGCATTGCACCTTCTTTTCTTTCACAGTAGGCAGGTCCTTAGAGTTAACATTAACTCACTTTACTGATTTCCACAGGGTTATAGGATTGGAAAAAAAGCAGAGCAGAGCACAGCAGTACAACTGAAACAGATGCTCACTGCATTCCACAATCAAAAAGCAGAAATATAGTCCAGGGACCAGAAAATATAAGTAAGTGACAAGCAGATGCTGGAAAAGGATGTGAAAGAGATCATGCAAATTATAGAAAGAGGTGGGGGGAGGGAGGGAACATCTTCCTTGTCAGAGATTCTTAAAAGGTCTATTAGTTTAAGTCTGTAAACCTGGCAAGAAGTTTAAGTTTAACCACAGTAAATAATTACGCTTACAAACATTACACCAGCACTGTTCTTGTATCTACACTGAAAAAAGAGCAATGCTATCTGTATCACATGACTACAGATTTTACAGAATGTGCACCATGATATATATGTTTACACACACATGTACACACAAACACAAATAAGAAACCTCTCTCTTTCCTACCACAAATGTAAAACACAAGCTGGGAACGTAACAAGGCAATTTATAGACATTTGTGCTTTATAGAACCCTTTGCTTTCTTAGCAGGAGCATTTGTTACTTCATTCATTTATAAGTGAAACCTACAATATAAGCAATGGATATGTTTATACCAGGTTGTTATGCTTACATAAAATGCTGCAAGCTGTTTCAAATATGATGGCCACTTGCTCTGACCTGTTTCTCACCTTCAGCTTAGCGATTGACACCATGAGCCCAGCAGGGGAACAGTAAGCGCCTGCAGTGAAAATAGCCACACTGATAGACCTGTTTCTAGTACCTCCCTCTGTTTGCTAAATTTTAGTTCTGATTAATTCACCAGTTAATTCTCAGCGGTGTCTCAGTGTCTCATACATCAGACTCAGCTGGTGCATCATTGGTCTGCAGCTAAACACCTGCAGATGGAAGCTTGACAAACATTGGCTTTCAATGACTGGAATTTGTTGTTTAATTCAACATTAGTTGAGTCTCATAGGGCATTTATACATGTGCTCTGGGAGTTGGAGGGACCTCTTTAATGAGAGAGGCTCTGATAGCTCATTGAACAAGCTTTAGTTAAAGTGCCCCCTCTGCCATTTTTCAGTGTTAGGACACTAAAACACAAGACACTGGAGTCTGCCGGATCACGGTGATTACCATGATCCAGCAGACTCTATTAATTTAGTCTGCTCCAATGCACCTTGGATCAGCCTCACTGCACATAAATAGGAGATTAATTTCCATTAGCCTAGGACCCTAGTGAACACTGGGGTTCAGGGTATCAATTACCTAGTCCTGGGTCAGTTCATATGTACATAGCAGAAGAGAAGGTGCAAAGACTGCCTGCTTAAATTTGGGACACAATTCAGTCTCTTCCGTTAATATAGAGCATAGAAGTTATTTACTTGGCAAACCTATTCAATCTGGACCAGCCCATAACAAGGTGAAAAGGGTGGAATTTGGAGGCATCTGACAAAGTAAGTCGCTTTGGACATAGTCCTTTATAAGGCAGGAAGTTCCAGGTAGGAGCCTCTCATAATGCTCCACAGATGAGTCTATACTAATTATAATGTAAACCACTTATATTTATTTGCCTACATTTTCTTATAAAAGTTATGAAAATATCAAATACTATGAATATATTTCCCATATCCAGATAATGTAAACATCTCAAACGTAATAATAAAAACTCATTTTGTATCTTATAAGCAAAAATTTGCAATAAAAACTAGTATAAGTTGTCACATACATTAAATAAAGGGACAGGACAGGAATTAGTTTGTCAAAAGGAATATTAATGACAACTTAGAACTCTTTTTACAAAAGGTGACTTAAGAATAAGGGAGGTTGTTTGGTTGTTCCTCCAACTTGATAGCGGCTACACAGTCTGCAAAAAAGATGTCAATACAATTAGAAAAAGGACTGTTATATTTTTACATTGAACTGACAATCTTTTACTGACACATTTTTATACATCTGCTAATTATCAATTATTTAAATCACTACAGATTTTGCTATCCATTTTGGATTTTCTTAATATAGGCCTTACTGAATATGAATGTGAATTAAAACAATAGAAACAAAATATAGTTTGGATTATCAAGCTAAATGTGAAAATACACATATTCTGGTGCTTTGATGACCTGCTAATTCAGTATAGGTCACCATAAAAAGTCTATTAGAATCTGTTGCAGAGGCAGCTGAAAAGAAAAAAAAAATGAAATAAAAGACATATATACAGTTACAACAGAATAGGAACTGAGATATACACTGATCTATCAAATTGAGCATCCTGACTGTGATGGCTTAAAGGAACAGTCAAGAAATGTAAGTAATAGACAATTATGAAATAACTTACCCACAAGGAGAATTTCTTCATAATAAATATGAAGTCATTATTGGTCTATACACTGAAGCATGAGAAATTAATGGAACACAAGGTTTGTGTGAACTGTAGTGATTTAATGACATTGTGTTCTCATTATCCACATTTAAAAAAAAAAATCCTACTAAGTGGAATGGTACTGTGTAGCAATGAGTTCTACAGGATAATACTTTATTGAACGATGCAATTTATCAAAAAAGATAATACCAAAAGAAGTAGACCTGCTTCCCTTGCTCATATACTCTAGAAGTCATTATTTTCCTTATGTAAACCTTTGAGTATTAGTGAAAAATTCTCAGTAACCTGACAACAATTAGAATGATGTAGGATGAAAAAAAAATTGACTATGGTCATGATCATTATATGACCATTACATTTACACACACACACACACCATAGACACACACATGCATATTTGTATGTATGTATTTTTTATTTTACTTATGTTCTAAATATGTTTTGCTGCACATATAGATGAAAAAATGTAGTTGCAGGAAATTTGACATTATTTCCAACTTTGGAGCATATATTAATTTATTTTAAACTAATTCACAATTAATTTTCTATTCTATTTAAAAATATTGTTTCATACTTTACTGGGTGTGTCTACACATGCAAATACTGAGGGGTGGGTTTACTCTAGAGTAAATGACTGTAGAGTAAACTGACCCAAGGCAGGTATCTAGACGTGTGAGGATGTGGGAGAAGATTTGCTGCTCTTGGTAGCAGTCTGCTCCTACCCCCTCCAGCCCCACACCACCCCCATGCAACAGCCAAAGAGAACTCTAGCTCAGGGGTGGCAGGGAGCATGGGGCCATGAGACAGCTGTCTCTTGGTTGGGGCTGAGAGATTGCTCCCTGCTCCAGGAGCTGCCTGCTGCCAGGGCATCTCCTCCACTGGAGCCTGGGTGTTGACAATGTCCCTCTGCCCTGGCAGCAGGGAGCTCCCGACCCTAGCTCTCTGATCTGGGGAGGGAGCTTGGAAGGAGCTGCAGGGGAGGGGCAGGTCACAGCAACTCTGTAGAAAAGGACCTGGGGGTTACAGTGGACAATATGCTGAATGAGTCAACATTGCCCTTGTTGCAAAGAAGACTACAGACATACTGGGCTGCATTGTTAAGTGTGTTAAAAGCAAGTCAAGGAAAGTGATTATTTCCCTCTATTCAGCACTGGTGAGGCCACATCTGGAGTACTGTGTTCAGTTGTGGGTGCCCCACTACAGAATGGATGTGGACAAATTGAAGACAGTCCAAAGGAGTGCACCAAAAATGGTTCGGGGGATGGAGGGAACTAGGTTTATTCAGTTTGGAGAAGAGAAGCCTGAGAGGGGATTTAATAGCAGCCTTTAACTACCTGAAGGGAGGTTTGAAAGGGGATGGAGCTAGACTGTTCTCAGTGTTGGCAGATGACAGAATGAGGAGCAATGGTCTGAAGCTACAACAAGGGAAGTTTAGGTTAGATATTAGGAAGAATTTTCTCACTAGGAGGGTAGTAAAACACTGGAACAGGTTACTCAGAGATGTAGTGGACTCTCCATCTTCGGAGGTTTTTAAGACCTGGCTAGACAAAGCTTTGGCTGGGATGATCTGTTTGGAGATGGTCCTGTCTTAAGCAGGGGTTTGGACTAGATGACCTCCTGGGGTCCCTTCCAACCCTAATTTTCTATGATTCTATGATCACCTGATTCGGGCATCAGGCTAGTACCTGCCCCTGACTGGGACAGTTCCCAGCCAGCCTTGAGCTGAGTGGAGAAGTCTGCATGTTTGCCTGAAGCTGGCTGGGGACTGGCCAAAACAGAACAGGTCCCCATCCACCTCCACACTGCATATGCAGACTTCCCCATGTATCCCAGGGCTGGTTAGGAACTGTCCCAATTGGGACAGGTCCCAGCTAGCTCTAGGCTGGGTGAGGAACTCTCCTCATACAGGCAACTCCCAGCCCCCACTTTGCAATCACAGAGCGGGGGCTGCAGAGTTTGTACTTGGTCTCTGCTCTGCAATTGTGGAGCCGGGGCTGGGAACAAGCTCCCAGCCTGTTCTCAGCCCCTGTTCCATGATTGTGGAGTTGTGGCTGGGAGCTCCCTGCTGCCAGGGCAGGGGAACATTGTCCCCAACCAAGCTGCGATGGCAAAGCTTGCTGCCCAGCTGACCAGAAGCAAGTTTGCTCCTGGTTGGCTATCTACACATATCATACTGCACAGTAACTAATCGTGAGTAAATTTGCTACTTGTATTTACTAGAGCAAATTACTGCACAGTGGATGCATCTATATGAGATGCTCCTTCGCCGTAGGGATGAATTATGTTACTGCAGCTTGTTGCTATGGTGACAGTGTCATCAGGCCTGAACCACAATGCCAACGCTACCTCATGGGAGCAACAAGTTACTGAGCAGTTGGAAATGACCCATGCAGCACTGGAACTGCACAGTAACAACTGCACAGACTGGCACATGGGTAGACATGCCCAGTACACATCTGTTCATGTAGATGGTGATGCTCACTGCACAGTAATTTGCACTAATCTTCAGCAAAGCATCTCATGTAGATGTGCTCACTTTTCTGAATCATTTGTATTTTTAAAATCTCGTAAATAATCAATATCACTATTTATACCATAAATTTCCAATGTGTTCTTCTCCTGGTATTTTCTGTTAATGCTGAGTTATGAGTTTGTAAGGGTAGGAGTTAAGATTTAAACAGAGATTTCTGTTTCCAACCCACATCTCTGTCTATCCATTAGATCCTCTGATTCCTCTGAATTCTTAAACAGACAATGAGAACAGAGAATCCATGTACATCAATCACACACATTTCCTGGTAAATATGCCATGGTCTCTTCAGTTAAAATTATTCTAAGAAAAATCTTACAATTCCCAATCAATATTTTAACCATTTTGAGCAGTCCCACCTGTGACCCTTTATGCCTTTTTACCTCCTGGTCCCACTAAATAATCAATATTTGCATTGAGGATCAGTACCAAACAGCTAAGATCAAAACAGAAGGAACACAACAGATCAATAAATCATGAACTTTTCTCTCCTGTCTCTTTCAGGTTTAACAAAACAGTTATTCCAACAGCTAAGCCTGCAGCCAACATTGTTATATTACTGCTTCTAAGGTCAGAATAATTTTCAGTTTGATACAGATACAGCAATTCATTCCTAATTTGCTTCCTGGCTGTAAATAAGGAGGGGATCTAAAATGAGAGTCCTACTTGGTAATGAACTTATCTGTGAAGTCTGTGTTTAGCTCACCTTGCACAAAACAAAATGTCACTAAATTGGCATGATCCTTACTTTAAATTATACTGTCCAGTGTGAAGTATGATGCTGTTCTTTCATCTCCCTCATATATAATGAACATATATGTCTCAGAATGTATTCACTGTTGAACACTGAATCTTTTCACTTCAGACTGAAGAAACATCATAGACAATAGTGCCTCAGACTTCTGTGTAGAAAAATAAGATTTTCAGTCCAACTGGTTCCAAAAGGGTAGTTTCTTAAAAGAGTGGAATTCTGTATTTGTGTAGTGAAGACAGATGATCGAGAGTCAGAAAGTCTGTGTTCCAGTCATGGTAGGACCCAGAGAGTTCTAATGAATGGATTTGTTTCATCTTGGCTGGAAATGGCCAGTGATGTCCCTCAGGGGACCGTGCTTGGTCCAGTCCTATTCAATATCATCATCAAAGATTGGGATGTGGGGGTGAAGAGCTCACTGGCCAAGTTCATGGATAACACCAAGTTTATAGGGAAGTGTGGTCATGTTTGAAGATAGGCTGCAGATATAGGCGGACCTAGACAGGCTTGCAAGTTGGGCGGACTAGAATCAGATGAAGTTCTACATCAAGAAATGTAAAGTGCTTTACCTGGGGACAGACAATCCTCTGAACACCTACAGGCTTGGCAATGCCAACCTGAGCAGCACTATGAGTGAAAGGAACCTGAGAGTAATAATAGACCACAGTATGAACATGAGTAGGCAATGTGATGCTGTAGCCAGCAGAGTTAACAATACCCTGGCATGCATCAATCAATTCATCTCCAGCAAAACCAAAGAAGTGATTTCCCACTCTACTCGGCACTGGTGAGACTACAGCTGGAGTCTTGCATCCAGTTCTGGGTGCTGCACTTTAACAAGGACGTGGTAAAGCTTGAGAGAGTCCAGAGAAGTTTCTCCCTTATTATCACAGACTTGCGCGGCAAGCTATACAAGGAAAGGCTAAGGGATCTGGGACTCATCCTAAAAAAAGAAGGCTGAAAGGGGACTTGGTAGCAGGTAATGCTACATCAGAGGCTTAGTCATGGGCTTAGTGAATAACTGTTCACCAGGGCACCGTTGGGGAAAACTAGAAGTAATGGTCACAAACTCCTGGAAGACCACTTCAGACTCAGCATTAGGAAAAACTATTTCACAACTAGGGTGTCCAGACTGTGGAATAAGCTCCCTCCAGAGGTGATGCAATCGCCTACCCTGAAAATCTTCAAGAGGAGACTGGACAGTCATCTTGCTGGTGTCACCTGACCCTAGCTGTCTTTCCTATTTGGTGCAAAGGGCTGGACCCAATGACCTTCCGAGGTCCCTTTTTCCAGCCTTACAATCTATGAATCTACGAACCTATATTCATATTAACTTGACCTGAACAGTACATTTAGGTTCTGAGCCCATAAAAATTAATTCACATGTTAATTTTACATCTCTGAGTTGTCTTGATAATCTCAGTGGGATGCCATTGAACAGTTAAACATGCTCATTAGTACTTTCAGGATTATGGCTATTAATCTATGCCTCAGTTTCCCCATTTATAAAATACAGATAACTTCTACTTGCTTCATGGGGGATTGAGGAGCTCATTATTACTTGTATAACAATGAAATATGCAAATGTAAATAGCTACATTGTTAGGACATAGTCTTACTGTATTTTTGGGTGGTGTTAGGAACATCACTATAAAAATTTACATTCAAAGAAAAAATCCCCTTTTGAAGGCTTATGTGTATTCCAGAAGATAAATTCTCCCTCAGAAACATCAAGGAACAAACAGAGCTGCTGAGCACACCTCTGCGAAAAATTATTTATTTTCTTCACAGGGTATTTCCTCTTCCCCCTTCCTCTTGAGGAATGGGGAAGGTTGTTTCAGGGAGGAGGTGGTTTTCTCACTCATTTGTGGAACTCCACTGTAATGAGTTAATTAATAATTCATAGAGCCAGAAAGCAAGAACAACAAATTCCCTCTCAATTAACATGTTTCTTGTGCCAATTTTTCCCCTAAAGATTCTCCCAGATCTTCCCCACCCTAATTAATTTCAAAACCCATATTTCCAGCATGCTGTGTTGCATGGTCATCCTCAGTTGAATACTTATTTATGAATACAAGTTTACCTCAGTTTCTAGCTTTATATGAGATGCTA
Organism: Alligator mississippiensis; assembly: GCF_030867095.1. Classification (NCBI taxonomy): domain Eukaryota; kingdom Metazoa; phylum Chordata; order Crocodylia; family Alligatoridae; genus Alligator; species Alligator mississippiensis. Next base: position 121,694,555 of record NC_081824.1, on the reverse strand, counting down.
TTGATAGATGGACCACTTTGCTATGTGGAGTGAGTTGATGTGGAAATTGTCTTCCTTTTTATCTTCACCATGGGACTCTAGGAAATCCTTTGCTACTACTTGGGTCAACAACATTTGCATTAACAGTTCTGGGGGGAAAAACAACCTAACACACACCCTCACACATGGTGAACCTTCACATACCTGTATAAATGAATTTAGGATATATCTGTTTGCACTATTAGAAATCTATGGTTAAGGAAATCCCCATCCCCTTTAAGAAATGGAGGAGATGTTAATACACCACCTCCTTAACAGGCATTTAAGCACAGTGTAAGTAGAGGATGGACTCTTTCCTCAGACCAGGAAGGACTCAAGGCCACATCATTAGAGGCATGGGTTTATTCAACATAATGTTTAAGCAAACTAGACAGTCCCTCAGGGCTATCACTCCCATTGACTCCATTCCCTTGCTCCAAGGTCTGATGCATGAAACTGTCATCCAACTGAGCTCTAAGCACTTCATAGAGATCATCTGATCCATCCCAATGGAGAAAGAAAATAGAACAGAACTGGCTGGCTGGAGGGGAAGACCACTGTATGGAGTGTCATAGCATTCAGTGAATTGATATGGTAGCGATATAGGCAAAAATATTACAATAAAACTGTGCCTCCATGGCCTATGCACAGATAGGGAATCTGTTCAAAAGTGGGGACCAGAGTGAGATAGTTGTTGCTGGAGATAATGAACATTGTTCCCCTCATACCCCATGAATTGTGGGCAATAAAGATAACACAGCCTCAAGTTGAAATACCTTGTTCCAATTTGCCCTTCCCCCACTCCAAAGTCCTGGATGCTTTCTACAACCAATTTGTTTGCATGGCTGTTCCATGGAGATGCCTGTCAAAGGTCAAGGTGTGTATTAGATGACAGCTAGTTTAAGAACCTCAGACATATTATAATGGATAAGAGCTGTGGTTTACTTTGTCTGTGAAATTGCCTCCAACAGTGGTCAGTTCTAATTTTTTTCAGTGGCCACAAATCCCCTGACCTCACAGGGGGGGTGTTTTCCTAATTCCTAATAATTAGAGAAGATGAAGCTTCATGTGACTTCCAATTATTTTATCTGTTATTAATTTTAATGTTTATTTAAAATGTTGTTACCATAAATTTATTATTATAGCACTGACTTTTTTGTGACTTGTAAAGATGCCTGGTCCTTCTTGACATCTTGCTAAATTATTGAAATGCTGTGACATTCTGTGGCAATGAGTTCTACAAAATCATCCCAAGGGCTTCTACATGGCTGGTCCTGCCTCTGAGGATCCTGCTCAAGTCATGCTGCATGGCACACTTAGGATGTGTTAAAAACATGAGTGTTTGGAAGTTCAAGTTTCAGGGCCTCTGATCAAGCAGGCCAGCCTGGGCCAAGTACCTCAGGAGCCAAACCTGCAGTAAGCCCTCAGCTAATGAACTCAATCCCAGTTCAGAAACAGCAAGCTTCTTGGTTGGCTGCTGGGAGCAGTGCTTATTCATTTAGTATCAGCCGGGACCGTGGGTTTCCAGACCGGTCAACCATTCTGACTTAGTCTGCTATGGCAAACATCTTAACTCTCAAGCTCTCTGGTTTTCTTGGTTCCCAACTTCTAGTTTTTAGCTTTTCCTTGGACTTTGGCTCTAGATTTCCCTTGTAGACCTATGTTCTGGCTCTTGACCCCTGGCTTGGTTGTGTGTGACACTTTCAATCTGTGGGCTTCCCCCCTGAGGCTTGGTAGCTCAGCTTGTGACCTTCTTGATTCTGGCCCTGGATCATAGTATAGATGCTGCTCCAGTTTCTCCCACCAGATCTGGTAATTAATTCTGGGACCCTTATCCCTCCCTTAGAGACCTAATTCCCATGCCATACCACCCATGACCTAGTCCCCTAACATCAAGCAGTAAAAGATGTGTTAAGTGCACTCACATCATAGGAAACTTACAACTTTTTGGGTGAGGCATATTTCAGAGCATGTTAAGTAATACATTTACCTACCATTGGCCTATTCCACAGAGACAATACAAGCAATTTGCATCCAAGGGTAGACTGCTTTCAGCCTGCCTACTTCTGTTCCAAGGGCCAGTCTATCCACCGTCTGAATTCTAATATGCAGGGGGATGGTACCAACCCCAAGGTGACACCCTCATCCAGCTCATGGGAATGTGACCCTGGCCCACATGGTATCACCCTAAGCACCTATTGAAGGCCTCAAGGTTTGCTGGTGCCTTTCACTTTTGTTCAAGTCCTCCAGTGAAAACAGCAAACTAAATTGAGCAGAACCAGAGAATGTCCTCAGACTCCTTCAGGAGACCCATGAAGTAGACTTATAACAAGGTGCTGGAGTTCATCATGATCTGGGACAAAAAAAACCCATCACCACCACATAGTTTCATAGTTGATAGGGTCAGAAGGAACCTGAGAAGATCATCAAGTCCAATCCCCTGCCATAGCAGGAAAGAATGCTGGGGTCAAACAACCCTGGCAAGGTGATTATCTAGCCTTCTTTTGAAGACCCCCAGGGTAGGAACAAGTGCCACTTCCCTTGGAAGTTGGTTCCAGATCCTAGACTGTGAAGTAGGGCTTCCTGATGTCCAGCCTGAACCTACTCTCAGTCAACTTATGGCCGTTATCCCTAATTACTCCTGGTAGTGCTCAGGGGAACAGGGTCTCTCCCATTCCCCGCTGGTCCCTCTTGGTAAACTTATGGACAGCCACCACATATCCTCTCAGTCTTCTCTTGTGGAGGCTGAAAAGGTTCAAGTCCCGTAGCCTCTCCTCATAGGGCCTTCCCCGCTACCCCCGATCATGCAAGTGGCCCTCCTCTGGAACCTCTCGATGCTGGCCACATCCCTCCTGAAATGCGGCGCCCAGAACTGGACACAGTACTCCAACTGCGGCCTGACCAATGTCGCATAGAGGGGGAGGATCACCTCCTTGGTCCTGCTCGTGATGCATCTGTGGATGCATTTCAAGGTGCAGTTGGCCCTACTTGCCATATCCTTACATTGGCAGCCCATGTTCATCTTGGAATCAATAATGACTCCAAGATCCTTTCCTGCCTCTGTGCTTATGAGAAGGGAGTTCCCCAGCCTGTAGGTATGCTGCTGGTTCTTCCTCCCCAGGTGCAGTACCCTGCACTTGTCAGTATTGAAGCCCATCCTATTCTTATCTGCCCACCCTTGTAACCTATCCAGGTCTAGCTACAGCCTGTACCTCCCTTCTAACGTGCCCACTTCTCCCCACATCTTAGTGTCATCTGTGAACTTGAACAAGGCGCTTTTCACCACCTTGTCCAAGTCGCTGATGAAGATGTTGAACAGTGCGGGCCCAAGGACGGATCCCTGGGGAACCCCTCTGCCCACATCCCTCCAGGTCAAAAATGACCCATCCACCACCACTCTCTGGGTGTGGCCTTCCAGGCAATTTGCAACCCATCTGACTGTCTAGGCATTGATGCCACAGTTGCCTAATTTTTTGATGAGAATGGGGTGAGAGACAGTGTTGAAGGCCTTCCTAAAGTCCAGAAAGACTACGTCCACCACGACACCTGCGTCCAAAGATTTGTGACCTGGTCAAAGAAGGCCACCAGGTTGGTCTGACAGGACCTGCCTCTAATGAGCCCATGTTGGTTGCCCCTAAGCATAATCTCCCCTATTGGTCCCTCACAGATGTGCTCCTGGATAATTTTCTCGAAGAGCTTCCCCAGGACTGAGGTAAGACTAATGAGCCTATAGTTTCCTGGGTCCTCCTTCCTCCTTTTTTTGAAAATGGGAACCATTGGTTCTTTTCCAATCCTTTGGCACCTCGCCAAAGCACCATGAGTGCTCGTAGAGCTGTGCCAGGGATCCTGCAATGTCCTCTGCTAATTCCCTCAGCACCCTTAGGTGGAGATCATCTGAACCTGCCAATTTGAAGATGTCCAATCCCACCAGAAGTTCCCTGACCAGGTCCTCTCTGACTCTGGGCCTGGCTGTGCCTCTCCTGAGTTTGTCCAGCATTCTGGTGGGGGAGGATGTCCCTGTCCCTGCTCAGAAATATGGAGGCAAAGAATTTGTTAAAAAGGTTTGCTTTATCATCTGATGCAACCACCAGATTGCCAAGTGTGTCCTGCAGGGGCCCCACGTTACCCGGTGCCTTCTTTTTACTCCCTATGTATTTAAAAAAGGACTTCTTGTTGTCTTTGATCTGGGTCACTAAACCCAGTTCTGTCTCCACCTTAGCCTTCCTAACAGCCCCCCTACATTCTCAAGCAATGGAGGTATAATCCTCTTTGGAGATGGCCCCTCCCTTCCATTGGGTGTACACCTCCTTTTTAGCTTTCAAATGATCCTGAATGGCTTTGGTGAGCCATGGGGGATTTTGAGCCCTCTTGCCCCCTTTGACTCGCATTGGGATTGTTGCCCTTTGGGCTTGGAAGATAGTCTCCTTAAGGAATGACCACTCATCTTGGACTCCCACCTCCTCCCCCCTCCTTTCCCCTCTGGGACCTCAGTACCTCCCCGACTAGTCTCCTTAATTCATTGAAATCAGCCCTCCTGAAGTCCAGGGCTTCTGCCTTGCTACAGGCCTTTGACACCCTGTGCTGGATGGTGAATTCCAGTAGGTGATGATCAGTATCGCCCAGGTGGTTGAGAACCCGCAGCCCCCTCACCAGGTCAATACCTGTGGCCAGGACCAGGTCCAGCAAGGCATTCCCCCTGGTGGGACTGTGCACCTCCTGGGTTAGGTGGAGGTCCTGTATCTCGGCTAGGAACTACATCAGCGGTCAGATCTAGCTGACTGCTCTTCCCAGCAGATGTCTGGGTAGTTTAGGTCACCCATGATGACTGCATCCCTTGACTTAACTGCCTCTGTGAGATGACCTAAGAATTCCTAGTCCAGCTCTTCCCCCTGGTTGGGCAGTCTGTAGCGGACACTCACTGTTAAGTCCCTTTCCCCCTGACCCTCTTGTATTCTGACCCAGTCTTCCCCTCCTCTGACCCAGTGCTGTTTGTTGAGGATGTGTATTGCTCTTTGACATAGTGCACCACACCCCTACCTTTCCTCCCCATTCTGTCCCACCTGTATAGTCTGTAGCCCTTGATGTTTACTGCCAAGCCATGGGTTGAATCCCACCACGTTTCAGTAAGCCCCACTATGTTAGGGTTTGTGTTAGCTAGCAGGAGGGCAAGTTCCTCCTGCTTGTTCCCCATACTATGTGCATTAGTGTAGAGGCCTTGCCAAGGCCAGACAGCATAGCTGACAACAGCGGGTGTTATGTAAATGCATTGTGGCCCAGGTGGTGGCCTGGGGGCACTACTGGGACTAGCTGTAGATCCACACTAAAATAAAGTGCATTAAGTACATTCAGGACAGGAACACCAACAAGGTCTCAGATACTATGAGGACCCTGGTCTCCTTCCATGAGGAGCTATGCAGGATCCTTGCTGAGGCCCATGGCATCAATCCCCCCACACCATGCTCTGCACACCCATGGGCCCAGTGTGGCAGGATGAAAACAATGACAGAGACCCCTCTCCACTGCCTGCTATAAAATGTTCATGGAAGAGCAAGAGGCTGCCTGGTCAGTGGACTTATTCCCCAAGCAGATCCTAATCTTGATCCAGACCAGTGGTGCACAGGATGGGACAGCTTGGATGAAAGCCTCAACAGGCAGGTGGACACAGACAACTGAGCACCAGCTACAGAGACAGTGCTGACTTTCAGCCAGTAGCAGTCACCTTTTTTCTCTGCCCCTCAAGTCAGTGCCTGGAGCAGTCACCCCATTTGCCCCCCTGTAGTTACACCACTGTTTTTCCCAACCCAGGCAGGTCTAGCTTGTACCCACTTCGTGTTCAAATCAGGCATCATGTAGTATCTGCATGCTTCATAAGCATTGTGAATTTCTCTTTGAAACATTCTTATGAGAAGAGTGGGTATTAATATGTTTTGTTTTACAAGTAAGGAACATGTGCAAAGAGATTATTGTCAGTCGCATATTCTATTTTGGATGCTCAATTTGAAATGTCTATTGCCTGATTTTTCAAATCACTTAAATCTTGATAGTGTTTTATTTGTTCAGAGCAGTTTCCACTGATTTCAGTTGTCAATGCTCAAAACTCCTGTGTGTCAGACCCTATTCAAAGAATTTCAATTTAAACACAGAGAAAAGGCAGAACACGCCAAGAATGACATGAGAAAAGTTTGGTTTAATTTACCTTCCAGAATCACATAGGAGCTCAGTGATAGAAGCAGGAATCTAAAAACAGAATCCTAATTCATTTTAAGCACCCAAATGTCATATAATTGAGGTTTTTGGCACTTACGCAGTTTTCAAACCTATTCTATGTGGACGCATAAGCATCTACATGGCTACTGAGCATGCTCAGTAGTCTGCATTCTGGCTAGACAGTTACATGGCTCTGTATGTGTGTATCATGGGTAAGCAAAAGTCATAAAATTGTATCTGGGAAAAAATTATGGAGTAGAGTGTCCTATGGTTTAGCCCAATAAGCTAGTAATTACACTATCCCAAGTAGGAGTCTTACCTAGGAGAGATCTGAACCTACCTCTCCCTGCTTTCTTAAGGAGAAGTAGGTTTGTTTGACCAACCACTCAGTCACAAGTCAGGCATTATTCCATGACCTCTTTGTATCAGGGTCTCTGATCAAGCATGCCTGCATGAGCCAAGCACCTGAGCTTCTGCCTTTTATCCCTGCCCCTGACCCCTGGCTAATGCAACTGCCCCAGCTCACCAAAAGTGCCACTCACCCCTTACAAGTACATCTAAAGCCTCAGGTTGCAGGCATACCTTCACACAGTCTCAGTATGTTCTGGCAAGCCTTGTGTTCACTGCTCTCCAGTTCTCCTGGTCCCTGACTTGGTCTTGGCTTTCTCTAACCCTAATCTTGGATCTTCCCTTAACCTTGGCACTGACCCCACTCTCTCTGACTTCCTTGACCCTGACCTTGGATCTTCCTTGGAATTCAGCACCGATTCTCTGACTCCTGGCTCTTGATATTAGTTTATGTATCAGACTGCATCTCTTGGATCCCCCTCTCTCAGTTCTGGTAACCTGTGCCCCCACCCTGCTGATCCTCAGATCACTCCTAGTGGCCTACTTCAGGCCCAGCCACCTACATCCTGGCCAAACAATCACACTTTAGGACTCCTTTGGAAGGTGACCCTCTGGAAATCTAAAGATACAGACAGAAGTGACAATTTTTGCCTAGTTGGGCCACAGAAAGCAGTATATAGCTGTGACCAAAACAGAAGTGCATGGCTGTTAACTGCTTCAAAAATGGTTGATTAGATGAAAATATGAACCCTTGTTACATGAGGGTTCACATGAAGAACTTTCAAAACAGAGCATCTTCTATAACTTTTGTCTGTGCTTCCTCCCAGGCCTTGCTGTTTTAAGAATGGGAGGGGGGAAAGGGAGCAGAGGCAGCTTGTTCTAAGGCAGGGGTAGGCAATTATTTTGGGCAAAGGGCCGTTTACTGAGTTTTGGCAAGCCATTGAGGGCCACATGACAGGCAGCCCAGGGAAGATAAATATGAATTTTCTAAATTTTTTAGGGGCCCTGAGGGCCACATAGAATGGCTTGGTGGGCTGCATCTGGCCCCTGGGCCGTAATTTGCCCACCCCGATCTAAGGTTTCCCCAGCCAGTGCTAGAGGGTGGTGGAGTGGGTGTATTGGAGCCCCCCACCTCAGAGGTCCAATACACCCATCTCACCCTCTAGCACCGGCTGGGGAAACCCTAGAACAAGCTCCCTTTGCTCCCTCTAATTTTTAAAACAGCAAGGGCTGCAGGGAGAAGAGGCCCTTGTTAGGAGAAACTGGCTGCAGGCTCACAGCCAGCAGCTAGATTCCCCTCCCTCCTGAAACCAAGAGTGAACTTCTGTTTGGTCTGGGGGATCATTGTATCTCAGAATACTTCCTGCAAAGTGTTCTGAGTTACAGCAGGGAGCTGTCCTTCTGTCTGTGCCCTAAGAGGAAGACAGCGTCGATGTGTAGGAGGTGCATGGGCTGCATGTGCACCCCCGGAGAGCACCAGTGCACCCCCTGATTGGCCATGCTCACCACTTAGGTGATGGGCAGGGGGGGCAGGCAGGAGTGCCAGTGTCCCCCCTGGAAGCACTGGCCAATCACTTCAGAAACTCCCAGAAGTGACCACAGCCACTCCCAGAAGCAGCTGCAGTGATCAGCCACAGTGATTGGCTGCAGGGGAACTTATCCCGGGCATCGAGATTGGCTGGGGGTCCCCCTCCACCAGGCAGTGAGACTGGTCACAGTGGGGGCATGTGCCCCCCCTGACTAAGGCAGCACCAGTCATCCATGAAGGGAGATATATAAGAGAGAGGCCAGGAGGGAGGAAGCAAACTAGAGGCTGTGTTGGTTCAGAGAGATAGGTACTATCTTAAAAAAAAACCAAACAAACAAAAAACAGGTTATAGATTCTAGCCATGGCCTTTACTCTCAATTGGGGCAGGAATTTCCCTTTTACATTGCATGGATAAATGCAAGGTGCAGTGGCTAAGGCTCACAACTCAGATTTCAGCTTGAAAAATTATATTTTACTTCAAACCCATTTTCATGAGGCTATTCAGAAGATTTTGTTTCATTTCCATACCAAATTTTGAAACCTTAGAAGTTGCCACAAAGCACAGCTTTGGTGCTTTGGTTAGCTCCAGCCCTAGAGATAGCAACTTATGGAATGATTCAGCCCCAGACCATGGTCTATCCTGTGTAATGAATGAAGACAAAGCCTGTGGATAAAATAACATGTGATATTGTAAGTAAAGACTATACCATAATGTGTATTTATAAAAGGGCCAAATTAAGTTCCCACAGGCAACCTTGTACCCTCTAGTACAACCTTGTACCTTGTAGTGTTTATATATTTCTCTAAACTTCCCACCTCATACCTATTCCTTCTTTTGGCTTCCATTCTTATCTCCCTTACATCCTATTTCCTATCCATAGTTCTTTACTTACCTTTCCTTGTTTTTCTCCATCTTTGCTTCAAGAATCCTGCCCCACCTCGCTCATGTCCCTATCCCTTGCCCCTATGCCTCTACTTTTCATACATAAATCTCTCCCTTGTATCCCTTTCTCTCACTGTTGTTTGAACAAACAGTTCAATGCCTAAGGCTGCTGTCTCCTGACAAACATAACTTCCACTCTGCCCCATCATTGTGTCTGTCTCTACTTTCTCTCAAACTCCAACATAAAATGTTTTCAGATGTATAGAAGACTTTCTGATTTGATTTCCTCTCCAGATGCAGATGGGAATTATTTGAAGAAAAATCTTGATTAGATGTGAACTGAATCAACTGAGGTAGCATAATGTACACACAACACTAATAATATTGGACACTTTTGTAATATTATTTTGCCATCAAGGTCCTTTATAAACATTAACTGACTAATTTTTTACAGTGACTGTATACTCATAATTCCTGTTGGCTTCTGCTGCTTTTGGGAATGCTCAACACTACTGAAAATTGTGTTCTAACTAATTAGTTCCCCTATCATCTTCATAGGTTAGGTAAGTAACAGTTTTTAATTTTGTTTTTTTAATCTTCACTTCACAAATGGAACAAGACTCAGTTCAGGATAACCCTTGGAGTTGATGTTAGAGGCCTTTAGGGCAGGGTAATGTCTCTTTGCTTTATGTTTGTACAGTGAGACCCTGGGCTTAAATCCACAAAGGGACCTGGAGCAGGTCTACACTACAAATGTTCTGTGCCAGGTAACAGCACCCTCAAACATGTCTTGCTATTTCATGCATAATACTGCCCAAATAGAAAGCGACATTGCCGCACTTGCACAACAAACTAATTAGCACCAATTAAGTAACATCACTGATAAGAAGCCTACCTGCAGGGCCATGCAAATACAGCTACACTGGTTCAGTTTCAAGGGGTAGTGCATGTCTCTGGGGCTAAGGACAAACATTTAAAAAACCCAAGCCTAAATTGATTCAATCTTTGCATGTTATTCTAACCTGCCTAGGTTGAACCGATTTGCAAGGGTACAGACATTCCCTCTGAACTGAGGAAATGTAGGCACATGCCTGCAGTTGCTTAGGCCAGGAGCCAGAGGGTACTAGAACATGCCCTTGGCTGCAGGGAAGATGTGCTGTGGAGGGGAATGGCTAGCCCAGGCAGTATCCTGGAATGAACTCACCATGGAGGGGTTTAATTCCACCCTCCCTGTCCCACTGGCAGGGACCTGGGCCAGGGTCCACTGGGCACTGCCCCCTCACTGATGCATGGCGGGGCCAGGTATGGCCAAACATCATGATCAGCATGACCCCCTGAGGCAGAGGGGGCAAGTAGGTGGGTTATTCCCCCTTCTTCCCTGGGGGACCACAGCCAGGATCTGCCCACCCTGTCCACCGCCATCACTGCTTGCTGCCTGCTTGGGACAAGCAGTGGAATAAGACCCCTCCACTGGATGCCAGAGGGACAGGATATCAAGTCAAGGGGACATCAGAGGGGGCCCACTTGCCCCAGGCACAGAGGAAGCAGTGGCAGTGGTCAGGGTGGAAAGACCCTACCCCTGCATGGCTGCTGCAGCAGCGAGCAGAGAGCAACTGTGATGTGGTAGCAGCCCCTGTCATGGTATCCCAGAGTGCAAGCCCCTTCCTGGCAGGGGAATACCCACCCCACAGCATGGCCCCCAACTGGGAAAAGAATCATGCTTTCAGGACACCATGACGGGGCTGCTGCCCCCATCAAGAACCCTGCCTCCTCACTGCTCCAGCAGCTGGACAGGGGCATGGCTAGTGGCCAGCCAGCAGGGCCCCTTAGATGGGCAGGGTAGGAAGTGGGATTATTCTCCCTCTCACCAGCATCCAGTGGCATGGGCAGCTTATTCAGCTGCTTGCCTTAAGCAGGGAGCAAGCAGCAGCAGTCAGGGCAGGCAGACCTGGCTGCAGTTCCTTGGGGGCAGTGGGGGTAGAAGTGGAAACAACTCCTTCCCTGTCCCCTCTGCCTCAGGAGGCCATGCAGCAGCAAGCAGGGAGTGCCTGGTGGACCCTCTCTTTGGTCCCTGCTGGTGGCAGAGGGAGGGAGGAATTAAACCCCTCCATGGCCAGTTAAGCCAAAGCTACTGCTGGGGCTGGCCATGCCCTCGCCACTGGAACAGCCAGCATAGAAATGCAGGTTAGTGCTGTTGGGATGGTGGGGGAAATAAACTTTTTCCCTGCTCCCTTCTGGGGCAAGCGTCTAGCCAATCCCGCCCATCCCCCCCTTACTGTCCCCGATCTGGCTGGGAGCAGAGGGATGGGGCTAACTCTCCTCCGCTGGAGCAGAGAGTCTAGCCCAAAGAGCATGCTGGGATTCTGGGGGACTCTGGTGTAACTAAACCAGGAAGGGGTCTGGGACAGACATTGCATAAACTGGTTTGAGCTCAAATACTTAAGTCTGATATTCCATTCAACCAGGTTTATCATAAAGTGGTTTTGGCCATGTTGAAACTGGTTTATGTGCACTGAACTTATGTTCTATTACAGGTTTAAACCAATTTCTAATCCCTTATACCAGTTTATGTGTAATGTCTCTCCCTAGCCTGGGTATTGCTACCTGGCTTAATAAATCTGTAATGTAGATATGGCCTTAAGCACTTAACAGTCATTTCTGGTGTCCAGTGTTTAGCCATTGATGAGTTTCTCAGTCCCTGTGTAAATGTTACTAAAGCTTAAAGTGTCTCAGGTTTCTCTCATTTTTCTGTTGTTTCTCTTTATATGAAATATTCATTGAGTCAAAGAGAGTGTGTGTAACTCTATTACCTGATATTTGTGAGATTAAAGAAGTTCAAATCCTTGTTCTAAGTCAGGCAGAAGGTGAATCTGTGTCTTCTTTAAATCAGCTGAATGCATGAAGCCTTGGGACACCTCTTTCTCCTTATGTATTTGCAAAAAATGCCAAGCAGTCACAAATCTATGAGAGGGTTTACAGCCATGAATCCAAATACAAGGAAGCTCTTTCTTCCAGTATGTAACACCCTTTGTTATAGCCTACCTTAGATGCTGTCCCACTCAGACTGCTAGTCTGGGAGACTCCCATTGTTAGGCACTTAACAGTTTCTCCATGTAACCTACTAGTCCTTGGGCAACAGTTTCAGTGTTATGGATTCTACTAAACAGCAGGCTACCAAAGAGTAAGCTCCAGCAATGCTTAGCTTAGTTCACTTTCTAGGTTTACCCCTGGACTTCTAGGCATTGCTGCAGTAGACATAATGGAACTAACACAACTCAGAAGCTTAGACCTTGGGTCTTTTGTTCAATTTACTAGAAGCTGCTACATTTCAGTCTAAATAACAGCCTTTATATTAATCTAAATGTCATTCACTAAACACCTATTATCTGAAAAAGGGTCATGTTCCTTTGCATATTCCAGGCAGAAGGTTTTCAGATAAATGAAGTCTAGATTTGTAAAGACTGCTGGCAGCTAATAAAGCATCTTAAACTGACTGGGTCCTGCTAAGCCTGCCAGCCTTGAGGTAGTGAGTGGTCATTTTACAATGACACTTGTTGGCTCTGATGACCTTGAAGTCCACTGTCTGGTAACCTTGAGAGAAGTCTGTACTTCTGGCATCTTCAATTATCTTTATTCATAATTATGTGAAGATTCGGGTGTTACCCAAGACCTCCAGATAATTTAGGCTGTGTTCTAATAGGCAATCTGCCAAATTCCATCTATTGAGTTAATTGTTTAAAGTGTCATCAATTATGCATTTTATTCTCAACCCACTGAAAGATAAAGAAAACTCCCTTAAGTGACCATTCAAAATCTAGAACATACCTGGCTTTCTTATAAAGACAGAAAAGAAATGAAGGCCATTGACCAACTCCACTGATTTATACTAGTTAAGGTTCTGGGCCCATCTATTTTAGGATGCTTTGGATCAAAACCTTCTCTAAACAGGAGTTTAACTCAAGCTTTTGTTTGTTGTGGGTAGGTTTTGCTTGACCAATCTCATTTCCCTTTACGACCAGGTAGCCTATCACCTGGACAAGGGGGAAGAGATTGATGTCGTATACCTTAACTTTAAAAAAGCCTTTGATCTGGTATCCCATGATCACCTCTTGGCAAAACTGGCTAACTGTGGCCTTGACCTCATCACGATCCGCTGGCTGTGGAATTGGCTCCATGGTTGGACCCAGAGGGTGGTGGTTGATGGAAGTCAATCGTCATGGTGCCATGTGACCAGTGCGATCCCCTCAAGGCTTTGTCCTAGGGCCTATACTTTTTAACATCTCCATCAGTGATGTAGACATTGGTGTAAGAAGCGGGCTGGCCAAGTTCTCCAATGACACCAAACTCTGGGGTAAAGCATCCACACCTGAGGACAAGAGGATGATCAAGGCAGATCTCAACAAGCTCATGAAACGGGTGGATGAGAACCTGATGGTGTTTAACACTGAAAAATGCAAGGTTCTCCACTGTGGGAGGAAAAACCCGTGGCATGGTTACAGGCTTGGCAGTGTTACACTGGTTAGCACTACAGATGAAAGGGACTTGGGGGTCATGACTGACCACAAGATGAACATGAGCCTTCAATGTGATGCTGCAACTAATAAAACAAGTAAAACGCTGGCTTGCATCCATAGATATTTCTCAAGCAAATCCCAGGATGTCATTCTCCCATTGTACTCAGCCTTGGTGAAGCCACAGCTGGAGTACTGCGTCCAGTTTTGGGCCCCACAATTCAAAAAAGATGTGGAGAAGCTTGAGAGAGTGCAGAGAGCAGCCATGCACATGATCAGAGGTCAGGAAAACAGACCTTATGATGAGAGGCTGAGAGCCTTGGGACTCTTCAGCCTGGAAAAGCACAGGCTCAGGGGTGATCTGGTGGCCACCTATAAGTTTATTAGGAGTGTTCACCAGGATCTGAGGGAACATCTGTTCACCAGAGCGCCCCAAGGGATGACAAGATCGAACGGTCAGAAACTGCTCCGCAACCGATTCAGGCTGGACATAAGGAAGAACTTCTTTACTATCTGAGCCCCCAAGGTTTGGAATAGACTGCCGCTGAAGGTGGTTCAAGTACCCACTTTGAACACCTTCAAGACATGCTTGGATGTTTATTTTGGGATCCTATGACCCCAGCTGACTTCCTGCCCCTGGGGCAGGGGGCTGGACTTGATGATCCTCCGAGGTCCCTTCCAGCCCAAATGTCTATGGAATCTATGAAATCTATGAAATCTTTTGCACAGTTCACACTTAATATTTTAAAGTAATTAAATTATCATTCAATCATGACATATACCCCTGGGTTAGGTAGAAGCCAATGTTCCCTCGAAGCTGCAAGCATGCACAGCTGCGCAGGATTTAAAACCATGCCGTGCACAAACTTATAATGCCATACACCCACCCGGAGAGGAGCTGGGCTGCAGCAATGAGCTGGGTGCGGAGCATGGCGGATGCACTGGGGCCACACGGCATACTTACCAAAGGTAAACTCAGGCAGCAGCTGGGGCTGGGGAACTGCTCTCCAGCCCTGACACCACATGCCTCTTCACTCCTGAAGGTGAGGCAGGGGCTGGTGTCAGGGGTCTACTCCATTCCCCAGCCCCAATGCCATGTGCCCCTTGTTCCCAGAGATGAGGTGGGGACTGGGGCTGGGGAACTGTTCCACTCCCCAGCCCCTCCAGCTGCATGTACCACCTGGGGAGCTCTTCTCCTCCCTTCCCTTCATCCCTCCTGCAGCATAGGCAGCCTGGCTCCCCTCCACTGTGTAAGCAACACCTGCTCCCTCTCTTCCTCCAAACAAACTACACAGCATTTTAGTTCTAGTTTAGTACTCACTGTTAGTTTTACTCAGAATCCATTATTGCAAAATCCCTTACATGAGGATACTTGTCTGTTAGGCTGAGTGTGGTCCAGTTCTATGTAATGGGTTTTGTACCTTTGGGTATGTTAGCTATTAGGAAGAGGCTGTGATCTTCCCCAGGGCAGTGTTCCAGGGGGAGGTGGGACCAATTTGGGAATGGACCAAAGCAGTTCACTCATGGACCAAAGCAGTGTGCTCACGGACCAAAGCAGTGTGCTTGCGGATCACTACACCTTAGAGGGAACATTGGTAGAAGCCACCTACTCACTCACCTTTCAACCTGAACAACAAATGAACTGGGGGGTCCTACAGACAACAATGTCATTCAAGTCAAGCCTGAATTATGCCCAGAATAGGTCCATTCTATGCACTAAAAAGGACACCCATAACTTGGACATCATGCAACTTTCCCCCTGCCATACCACACAGGGCACTGATGTGCCATGGGAACCCAAGCCATAGTTCTAAAGCAAGCAGACATTCTCTGGAAAAAAACAGTGTGAATACTTAATGAAAGAGTATATCCTAATTATATGCACAAAGGAACTGAATTAAGGTAATGCAGGTAACTTAAATCTGTTTTTTCCTAACTTTTAAACATTTGGGTTTGAAAATGTAACATTCTTTTAACATAGTTAATGTGTATGAAATGCAAATGTATCTATATTATTATTATTATTATACATTGTTATTTAAATTTCAAAATTTGAAATCCCTGTTGTCTAAATGCCTTTGCTTTGCCATAAGACAAGGTGTGTCTACCCCCAAGATGTACCAAAGAGAGAAGATATAAAATAGTGCCATATTCTGTCTATACATTATTTGGATAAAACAAACTCAGATTGGAACCCAATTTAGTCCATGTTCACCTATCCCTAGAATTTGCAATTTTTCTGTTCTTGAGTTAATAAATACTGTGTGGTTAAAATGGTGAACTGCACTCACTGCACACTTTCAAAATGAATAAACAGTACTCACACTGTAAATACAGTGTACCTTATGTTCATGACAGTTTTATGGCTCCCTGTCTTATCTGAAATTGCCTCACCTCAAATTCATTGTGAAGCTGCTTTACTATAACATCCTGACAATTTTCACCAACCAATTCAGTTTATCAAGATACTCCTAAACCTCTAGGAAGCTGATTAAAGCCTCATCACTTCTTAGCTTTCTGTGAAAACCACACTTGCATTTTAACAATTCTGTTGAGGCAAAATGGCCAGTCTAATGAACAGAGCTATAAGTAAAAACACAGCTTGACTAACCCCAGGATTACCTTTCCAAGCTGCATCCTGTGATCTTGAACTGTTTTGTATCCGATCATAGGTCCCTTATTTACTTCCTATGTACTCCTAGTTGATTATAAAATTAATTTTATAATTAGAGTGCTAAGTAGACAATGTGATACAAGAAGGGAGATTACAGAATGATGATGATGGTACTGCGAGTCTGGAATGGCCTGAAGGCTGCTTTGTGTTTGCAAAGTTTTGGGGTGAGCTGATTTTCTGATTGGGCCATTACAAAATGAAATACACACACTTTTCTAGTGTCCTTTCCACATTTTTTGTCAATATATTGAAAGATGCATGGATGACATAAAGAAAAAGCCTGGAGTTATATTTAACAGCGCATATTCTTCATCCTTATTGTAGAAAATCAATTGTCTATTTCCCAGAAATAACTGATGTTAACAGTAATGTCCTGCATTATAAGCACTATCTTAAAAATCACATTATTTCCATCATAAACCATTATATGTAGTATATAACAGGGAAAAAAATCCCCAGAAAATCCCTCGTTGCCACAATTCACAACCAGTTTGTTAGAGTTTTAACCACCCTCAGCTTTGCCTAGGGCCATTAACTAACAAACCAACCATTAACTGCTAGTAATGACCATTTTTTCCTGGAGATTATTGCTTAATTGAACTCTTGTGCTGTGTCGGTTATTTTATGCCATGTCACAATGACTATGCATTACTGAATTTTCCTAGTATACAAGCCACCTACTGAAATAAACAAGAAGAGCGCTAGAGAATTAAATCTTCCATTGCATATACTATTTAAAATACATTACTTTAATGAACAGCTTTGATGTATCAGAGGTACTTTTTCATTTCTTTCTGTTCTCCAAAGCATATGCATCAAGTAACTTAGCTGCAGAATTAATGTGTGCTCCTGTTCAGTAATGTATACAATGTCAAGACACCATATTAGTAAGCTGTGTTATATATTCATTTGGGTAAGACACATTTGATTATTAGCATTCTGTTCTTCAGCAACAAGCCACATGTGCTGTCTGTTGCCATGGTAATAAATTAGGAAGGATAACCTGACTACTTATCAATTTTTATTAGTGCACTCATCCTACCTGCTTAACCCCTAGGTGACAGTAGCATATTTAAGCAGCATTGATAAAAGTAATGCAACTCTTGGGGTACAAGTTAAGCTAATAGTGTAGGAAGGGAGCCAAGGTAATGAAAAAAAAATCTGACTTGCAACATGATGTTGATGTGGTTCATTAATATTACAGGATCAAAAATGCTAATGTTCCTGAAGATTTTAGCACAGAGGAAAGAGATGAAAGTAAGAGCAAAATCTTAAGAAGGGTGAAATGAAAAATACTTCCTTCCTGCTGGGATTAAAGCACTGTGCTTAAATGCATGTGTTAAGCTATAGACATGAATAAGTAGAGTAAAAACATGTATTTACTAAACAATAACAAATGTTAAACAAGAGTTAGTATATATTTAAATAAGCAGGAAAATACAACCATTCTAGTGTACTAATACTGTTTTTTAAATATATTAATATTACATCTGTGACCTTTAAGCCCCCACCAAGATTCTCTTAACTGTCACCCATAGGCAAATCAATTATTTTATGGCAGCCAAAAAAGAGTAAGCTTGCTATTTCTTTCTAGACCAACCAAGGGAAAAAAATAAAGGTTAAAAGAGGCATGTTTTGAAGCACCTTATTCTGGTTCTAAGGATCTAAATATTCAAATATAGTTAGAAATACTGAGTAGAGGTTTGATTTTTTTTTTAACTGGCTATTTAAATCTTAATAATTGCATACACACTATTGCTGTTTTTATAAGTAGCACAAAATGTGTTTGTTTTAGGGTCTGTCTTAATTAGAATATTTAGTCACATTTATGAAAGGTATGAATTTAATGCATAATAGGTACCCCTTTGCAAGCTCAAGCATGGAGAGAAGGATAGAATTAGAGTTCTTTGTTCTGCTTTTGGATTAAGTTAAAGGAGAATAGTGACCTATTACTCATGGATAGCTAATCTGGAATAACTATTGTGTGTGCAGACAGAAGTGACAATTTTTGCCCAATCTGGCCACAGAAAGCAGTCTATAGCCATGGGCAAGCACAAGTGCACAGCAGCAGACCACTTAAAATAGCTGATCAGGCAAAAATCGGAACCCCCATTGCATGAGGATTCCAATGAAGATGATTTAAAACAGAGTGTCTTCTGTAATTTGTGTCTGCCTGTACTGTTTTCAGAATGGGAGAGGGGAAAAGGAATGGAGAGAGTTCGGTTTGGGGTTTTTTCAGCCCTCATTTTGGAAGCACTCTAGTCCACGCACCCCACAACCAAGTTTCAGCTGGGGAACCTTTAGAACAAGCTCCCTGTGTTCCCATTTCCCCTTCCCATTCTGAAAATGGCAACAGGCTTGGAGGGAGGAGTGACCATTGCTAGGGCAAACGAGCTGCAGGCTCACAGCTGGCAACTAGATTCCCCTCCTCCTGTCAAACCAGCAGTGACCTTCTGATTGGTTCGGGGGATCATTGCAACTCAGAATGCTTCCTGCACTGTGTTCCAAGTTACAACAGGGACCTGCACTTCTGTCTTCATCCTTTCTTTGTAGAGAATCCCTAACAATCTTTATTTTCCTTTGGGAAAAATCAGATTTGATCCACAAATTTAAATTTCTCTTCTCGAAGGAAATTAACTTGAATGTGTGTCACCATAGTGGAGTTGGTTTGGTAAAATACTGACTAAGCAATAACAATGTCTTCCTAGTTTAAAAAAAAAATCCTCAAAAATCCAAGTAAAGTAATTACTTACCTAAACTGTAAAAACCTACGGCTCTACCTTACATTGCTGACACTCCCTAATGATTTTTTGGGAGTAGTGGAAATGTGGCCATCACTTGATAGACAGGCACTGGGGATGCCCTCAAGACCCTTCAAGCTGCCTACAGTACCCAATTATTGGGGTTGGGTGCAGGTACAGAGAGAGCAAGCAGTCAGGGCTTGTTTCTTAGCAGTGGTCCGAGGGTCAGCAGGGGAGCAATATAGACATGACTTTGAAGCTTTATGGATCTATATTTGATGGAAGGTTAATCGAAATTCAGTTTCCAGGTGCCTATTTTTTTCCTTGAAATGGGACTTAATCTTCGGTGGCAGTAAGGTCCCAGATGACCAAAGAAAGGCTAACATCATGCCTGAGAATTTGCTAGAGCAATTTATTTATAGAAAAAAAGCCTGTTTATAAACAACTGAAGGATGAAGGACTGATTGCTATCAGGCAAATGCTTGTTCAGAACAAACCATAACAAATACATTTTTATTTCCTTTTTGACAGGGTAACTGGCTTGGTAAATTAGGGGAATGCGATAAATTTTGTATACTTTAGTGTAGTCTTTGACACAGCCCCTTTCTTTGGCTGTTCTGATAAGCAAGGTAGACAGTTGTGGTGTACACAATTTCCTTTAGGTAGATACATAATTAGCTGAATAACCATAAGCAAAGAGTAACTGTAATGGATTGATCACCTATATTATTTACATAGATAACGCAAGATAATAAAGGAGCAGGAAACCAAGTCATATAAAGAAAGACTGAAGGGATTAGCTATGTTTAGTTTGGAGAAAAGATAAGTGGTGGAAACTAATTGAACAGCTACCATAAAAAGAATGGAAAAATATTGTTCTCATATGCCACCGGTGGCAGGATATGTGTGAATGGAATTAAACTGAACAAAAACAGAATTTGATCAAATCTCAGGAAAAACGTCCTAATTATAAGAAGAGCAGAACTATGGAAAAAGCTACCTAGGGATATTGTAGAGATAAATTATAATGTTAAATGGGACTTATGCACCAAAAATCACAGCACCATCAATGTGCTTCAAATCCATACATACTTCATGCTAAAATTGCCAGAGGATTGCCATTAGACCAGTACTGAGCATGCCTAAGACTGGAATCTTGACAGTGTCATGGGTGTGCTCCAAAATATGACTATGCATCATTTTTCGGGAAACAATGCCCTCCATTGCCTTCTGCCTATTTTTTTTCAGTGACTGTAGCTTCAAAAGGAGCATTTGAGAAAGGAGTGAGTAATTCCTAGTTCTGGTGGGGTGGTTAGAGTACTGTGTGGGGAAATTAAAATGTCTCTAGTTCAGTCTCCCAGGATCTCCAGTCTCCCAGCTGAATGTCAAGCCTGACCTTTGGCTAAAGTGCTCTGCTGTGCTGGGAAACAAAAGATACATAGGTTCAAATTCCCTCTAGGGCAATCAAGAACCTGGATCTCCAACACTACATGTGAATGCCTGATCACTGAGCTTATGGTACAAAAGATGTGTACACATATTGCTCTTCTATTTCTGTGTTGAAATTCAGTAGACAGAGGTTTGGGACAACTGTTTTCAGGTGCTACACATCCATAAGAGGTACCTATACTGGCTAGGCTTCCTCTTTGCATGCTTAGTTGGTATGGCTATGAAGTTGTGTTTAGTTAACCAGAGCATGGAGGGGAAAATGTGCCTGGGTGTGCAAGCACCAAAAGTGACCTCAATATGTCCCAAAACTGGCCACTAGGGGTGTGTCCAGATGAGTGGGACATTTATTTCCCAGGGGTCAAGTGGCAGTGGCACATCTTGTGCCAGGATCTCCTGGGATCAAACACCCTCCCCTTTTTCCTCCATGCTGCAAAGTAGCAGCATGGGAAACAAATGCATATGCATTATGTGGCGCTGCAAATGGGTCTGTGGCACCACATACTGCATATCCATGTTCATCTGGACATGCCCTAGGTGATCAAAAAAAAATACCACCCTACATTTGGCAAAGTCCATATTCTGAAATACATTTACAGACTTTAAAAATTTGGCCCTAAGTCAATTTTAAAGAATGGATCTAATTTGCCTCCAATTAAGTTGTGAAACTGAAACAATGAGCTGTTACAAGGGCTTGCCTGTTGACAGCTCTCCAATTAAAAATGGGGCTCTTTTTAATTATTTTTTTCCTTTGTAGGTCTCTTTGAAAAGATCTCTGTTTCTGAACAATTTTTCTCTAGTCTCAAACCGAGCAAATCCAAGCACTGTAATCACTTGACAGAGTCAAGCCATATCAGCAGCCATACCAGTGAAGGAACAGGACAAGTACACTTCAAGTGCCTTCTAAATAAAAATAACAAGGGTGTGCATTAGTTGCCAATTAAACTATATATGCCAATTAAATGTAGCCAAGAGGCTTCTGATCACTGGTGCAGAAGTTTGATACTACTGGTCCATACAAGTCATTTGTAATATTTGAAATGTTACAGTCAAAGTATTAATATTTGCTAATGGAGCTAAGAATGTCTGAAGAGTTAGAAAATAGAAGCAGATTCAAGTCAAGCCCTAATTCTTCAATAGACTCCAACTGGTAGTCCCATCAAGATAGGTTTCCACAGGGGCACTGCACAGGCAGAAAGGACCACTTACTGCTCATTACAGTACCAGGGCCTTAGCGTTGGGTATCATTAGAGGATCAGGAGGAGGTTTTCTCAATGTGTTAAGGCAAGCAACAAACGGTTTGGTGTCAGAACAGCAGATAAAGAACACAATAGAGATATCCTTAAAATGACAGATAAGGTTCACTTATAAGGACAAGTTCTTCAAAACTGAAGGGAGAAAGAATGATTTCTCCAAAACCAATTTTCTGCCCATTTCAAGCTGACATCTGGGGGTTTAATTCAGAATCTGAAAGAACATTACTGGGAATGAAAGGCATAGATAGCCACAACGTTTGTATGTCAAAATACTCTCTCTCTCTCTCTCTCTCTCTCTCTTTCTGTGTGTGTGTGTGTGTGTGTGTGTGTGTGTGTGCGCGCGTGTGTGCGCACATGCGCATGTGTGCATGCATACGAGCCCTTGCAGATTATAGCCGTTCTGTAGAGGAGCAAAGTATTAGAAGATGCTTTGGGGGGGGGGGGGGGGTTGTCAGTTCCCCATACCACTCTTTATGTATGAGCATTGGGAAAAGTAGGAAATGGGCAGTCAAGGTTCTCCCTCCACAGTCTGCTGCTTTGCTGAAGAGCATGCAGCACTGCAACAAGGTACATCTTTCCCCCCGAACAGAAGGAACAAGATTCTCATCATCACACTTTGGTTTCCAGTCTTCTATAAAGGCAGCACATAGTCTTGGGACAGGCTGTAACACCACAGTCATACTATGAGTAAATAATGTTCTTGTTTAATGTATTCCTTCTGTTTATTTCTTTTCCCTTTTCCCATTCCTAAAATCTAGGGCTGACACTGCAAAAATGAAAGAGTTCTATAGCATTCTTCAGGGTGGCTTTGATAGATTATCATTCTTTATGGACATATATTGTTCTCCAGAGTTGTTTTTCCCTTTATTCTAAATATTTTCTATAAGAAGCCCTAAGTTTTTATCCAGATCCCATTCTATAGAACCTATCTGTAAGGATGCCTTTCAGAACTCACATTTCAGTGCAGTGACTGAGTTTTAGCAATGAAAAAACACAGGAGACTCCGAAAGTTATAACCTGTGAGGAAAAGACCAACTCCCTTCCCAATTAACACCAGTGTAACTAAAATATCATATTTGGAGCTGTTTGTTTGTTTGTTTGAACTTTGTTTCCTTTCTCTAATGAAAGAATCCAACACAGGGTGAAAAGGATCAGAGATATAGGATTCTGTGACAGAAGAAATTTTCCAGTAACAACAGCTCAGACATTTAAAAAAAGACTAGCAAACAGAATGTGCTACTTGTTTCCTAGCTGATATAAAATTCTTGTTTTCATCACTCTGTGGCTTGCACTTTACCACAGTTACTGAAGCACACAAACAGCAGACTTACCAACCTTTTGCTGTTTTCACAAGTAAAAAGTTTGCTAATGACCACGCTTGGGGGAAGGGGACTAGCCACAGTATTCTCTGGAGGCACAATAGCTCATGAGTTTGACAGCTGGTTTTATTCATTCTTACCTTACTGTTCTTACCGTACAATTGTGATTCTTTTCTACTGTTCCTTTTACACTATTGTCAGCTCTGTTCTGACTCCTTAAATTAATGTTCAGCTAAATCCCACATGTAAAGACCATGCTTTTCTTTTTTTTCCTGAACGCTTCATTTTTTTTCCAGGTATGCTTGTGTCACCTTTAATTCTACAAGACCCTCTACATTTTTTGTTTCTATTTTATATAATTTCTCCAGACAAATCATAAGTTGTATAGGCAAGCTGAAATGCATGTGTTTGTGTAAGTATCACATATTTATTGATTAAACACTTAGACAAGCTAGCAAATAGTGAATGTGGACAGAAAAGGAAATGCAAAAGACATCAAGAGAGACTTACTTAAAATGTATAACAGCAGAATTTTCAGACAGATATTCTGTAAATGTGTGTGATTCTTTTGTCTCATGCCATGTATATTTTACAAAAAAGATGTAATTTTACCCTGCTAGGGTGTGTCCACACATGCAAGCACATGCACTTGCAGCAGCTCAAATAGAAACAGTGCAAATTTGAGCCAGGGGTTTTTGCCTCAGCGCACGTGCCTAGACATGCACTTTGATGTGGAGCAATGTGGTCCCCATTTTCAAGACCGGGAGGAAGAAGGACCCGGGCAACTATAGGCCAGTCAGTCTCACCTCCATCCTTGGCAAAGTCTTTGAGAAAAGTATCAAGGCTCACATTTGCCAGAGCCCGGCAGGACAAATTATGCTGAGGGGAAACCAGCACGGGGTCATAGCAAGCAGATCATGCCTGACTAATCTAGTATCTTTTTATGACCAGGTTATGAAACATCTGGACACAGGAGTAGGGGTGGATGTTGTCTACTTAAATTTCAGGAAGGCCTTCGATACGGTATCCCACCCCATACTGGTGAACAAGTTAAGAGGCTATGACTTGGATGACTACACAGTCCGGTGGGTTGCGAATTGGCTAGAGGGTCGCACCCAGAGAGTCCTGGTGGATGGGTCGGTTTCAACCTGGAAGGGTGTGGGCAGTGGGGTCCCGCAGGGCTTGGTCCTTGGACCGATACTCTTCAATGTCTTCAACAGCGACTTGGACAAGGGAGTGAAGTGTACTCTGTCCAAGTTTGTGGATGACACAAAGCTATGGGAAGAAGTGGACACGCCGGAGGGCAGGGAACAGCTGCAAGCAGACCTGGACAGGTTGGACAATTCGGCAGAAAACAACAGAATGCAATTCAACAAGGAGAAATGCAAAGTGCTGCACCTAGGGAGGAAAAATGTCCAGCACACCTACAGCCTAGGGAATGACCTGCTGGGTGGCACGGAAGTGGAAAGGGATCTTGGAGTCCTAGTGGACTCCAAGATGAACATGAGTCAGCAGTGTGACAAAGTCATCAGAAAAGCTAATGGCACTTAATCGTGCATCAGCAGATGCATGATGAATAGGTCCAAGGAGGTGATACTTCCCCTCTATCGGGCGCTGGTCAGACCGATACTGAGTACTGCATGCAATTCTGGGCACCGCACTTCAAGAGGGATGCGGATAACCTGGAGAGGGTCCAGAGAAGGGCCACTCGTATGGTCAAGGGCCTGCAGACCAAGCCCTATGAGGAGAGACTAGAGAACCTGGACCTTTTCAGCCTCCGCAAGAGAAGGTTGAGAGGCGACCTTGTGGCTGCCTATAAGTTCATCATGGGGGCACAGAAGGGAATTGGTGAGGTTTTATTCACCAAGGCGCCCCCGGGAGTTACAAGAAATAATGGCCACAAGCTAGCAGAGAGCAGATTTAGACTAGACATTAGGAAGAACTTCTTCACAGTCAGAGTGGCCAGGGTCTGGAACGGGCTCCCAAGGGAGGTGGTGCTCTCCCCTACCCTGGGGGTCTTCAAGAGGAGGTTGGATATTCATCTAGCTGGGGTCATCTAGACCCAGCACTCTTTCCTGCCTATGCAGGGGGTCGGACTCAATGATCTATTGAGGTCCCTTCCGACCCTAACATCTATAAATCTATGAATCTATGAAATTGTGCCACTTGGGGCAAAATAGCCCTGACTGGCTCCTCCTGGATCTGCAGCCAAGGGAAGTTAGAGCCCGGCTGTATATAAAGCTGCCCTGTCCTGGCCCCAGCAGTACAAAAAACTACCCTGTCAAGTAGCTCAGGGCTACTCACCCTCAGGAGCTTCTGAGGCCCAGCCAATTGGTACCTGGAGACACTACCCCTTGTGCCAGCTGGACTGCTGAAGCAGCCCTAAGAGTTCCCTGCACCCTTTACCCACGGCAGCAGTCTGGCAGTAGGGGCTGCTGCCTGGCTGTGACCTGCTGCACACTTGCCAGACCCAGATGAGGACTACCTCTGGGTCAGCTGCCAGTAGGCTGTGGCTGCAGCGTTGGCCTTTGTGCGGCACTACTGCCATATGTGCTCCTGTCCAGCCATCTGGGCAGCTATTGCCCAGAAGATATTCCCAGTGTGGTGGCCTGCTTTGAACTGTCAAAGCATGTCCTCCTGGCCCCAATTGGCTAGGAGGTCAGCCACCTCCAGCTGGGTCCAAGGTGCCAGCTCTGAGCAGACAGGGTCCTGCCGCTGGCCTCCCTAGCAGGAATTCTGGTATTCCCTATTGGAAAACTGAAAAATCCCTAATAAAAAAATCCCAAGGTAGCGCTGTAAAATACCCTGAAATCCATGTTCCTCCACAATTAAACAATTAACACAAAAGATCAGTATAGAGAGAGAGAGAGAGCGCAAGACAGAGAGACAGAGAGACAACGATCAGTTGGGCAATGGCTTTGAAACGCTGCAAGAGGCATGTGCGCGCTCATCTGGACGTGCCCCCAGAGTTTATAATCTGACTCCCCATGATCCACATTCTTTCCCTAAAGTCTGGAAAAAACATGAACCTTGCAGTGCCCCTGGAAAGCTGATCATTCTCAGCTCTGGCAGATCATGGAGGGGTGAAGATAAACAGGAAGTAAATTCCAGGGTTGAGTACTTCACGGCACATGTACTAGCAGCACTCCCTTCTTTGAATTGAAAGGACTCCAAATCAATTACTTCTGCTGCACAAAACCAAAGGAATATCATTCAGGTTATAAAGTTGCAGACAATCGGGACCCAGATCATATGGGATGGGGATGGGCATTACACATAAACCAGTTTAAGTGATCAGAAACTGGTTTAAACCTGTAACAAAACAGACATAAACCAGTTTCATAATGGCTGAAACCAGTTGAGATAAACCTGGTTGAATGGAGTATCAGACTTAACTGATTTGGCTCTAATGAGTTTATGCAATGTCTATCCCAGACCCCTTCCTGGTTTAACTTAAACCATAGTCCCCCAGCACCCCTACATGCACTCTTAGCTGGGCTCTCTGCTCCAGTGGAGCAGGACTGGCCCTGTCCCTCTGCTCCCCAGCCGGAGCAGGGAAAGGCAAGTACAAGCAAGGGTGGGGGTCTGGCAAGAAAGGGGTTTAATTCCCTCCTCCCTGTTCCTCAGTCCAGAAGGAATTTATGTGCTGTTACAAACCAGTTTAACTTAGGCAGGTTAGACTAACCTGCAAAGATTTAATCAATTCAGGCTCTGACTCTTTGAAAGTTTGTCCCTAGCCTTATAGTCTGCACATTTAAAGCACCAATTTGACATCTATCCAGAAATTAATCACCACCACAACTATCTTTTGAGCACCAATATTATGTATATCAAGAATATTATATTACTCAGCAGACAGGGTATTGCATTCTACACAATTTTCCCTTATAGACACATGCAAATATTTAGAGAAATATTAATGATATTTTACAATTTGTGATATAATCTGGGATACTATGTGTAATTTTGATTACCCATGCTCAAGAGAGAGAAACTGAAATTGCAACAGTTTACTAAAAGGGCTACTAGGGTGGTCAGGAGTGGAGAATCTATCTTATGAAAGGTGACCTAAAGAGTTTACCTGTTTAGCATAGCAAAATATAACTTGAGATGGTATATAATGGCTCTCTCATAAATGCATCAGGGGAAAAGCAATAGGGAAGGAGAAGAGCTATTTTAGCTTAAGGACAATCTTGGCACAAAAATAAGTAGTTATAGAATGGTCATGAATAAAATTAGAGGATTTGTAAAAATTGGAGGAGTAGTGAAATAAAAAACCTAACTCTTTTAAAGGTGGAACAGTTTTACTAAAGGGATTCTACGACTGGACTAGTTGAACCAGGAGGTCTCTTCCAGTCCTATCTTTCCAAGTAGCCCATGGAGAAGTCATTGTAGTTATTTAACTTAGATGGGTCAAAGGCCAGGATGATTTCCACAAAACAGACCAAGATGCAAAAGTTGCTGTTTTCTGGTCAAACCAGAAACAGTTTCCTTTCCTTTCATTTTTGTTGGAACTTCCAAAAGCAAATAATAAAATTCCCAGAGTGTTAATCTGTATTTCATAGAATGAATACTGTCCCTCAGAAGAAGTGAACCTTTCATTCTAATTCTTCAAACTGCTTACTTCATTGTGCCACAATCACTTGCATTTTATCTAATTCCAAATTTTAGAGTACATTTTTCTTGTGGATTTTTTTCTTCTTCCTTTCCCTTCCAAAGGATTTGTTTCATTTATTCATAGGATTCATTTTTTTTAGTTTATAGCATCTGATGAAGCTATGAGGAAAGCTTATGCCTCTCAGAACCAGTTAGTCTCTGCCTTCTGCCCCGCCTTGTGCCTTATTTAAGTTTAACATGACTAATACCTCTCTCCTACAAAGGATGCCATCATTTCCTTCAGTCTTCACTCCATTTCTGAATCAAGTTTTATTTTGTTTCACTTACAATCTTACTTATCATTTGAGGTAAATACAGTCCAAGCCAAGAGGAATTTTGGCACTTTAGTCCACTTCAGTCCAGAATTTAGTCCTAGTGAGTAATCCACAACAACCCTGCCCAACTATTTAGGCACCTAATCTTACTCCACCTCATAGGTACCTAAGTATGATGCTATTCTCCTCTCTTTGTGTCTTGAGAAACTGCCAGAGTAGGTCATCTTCCTTTTCCACTTACATGCCAAGTAGGTGGAATAGGATGTGGCCCCAAAGTTTTCACCGGCTACCAGAGGTCCCAGGAGTTTGTGTGAGTGGGATACCAGGGACTCCCTGCTTAGAATTAGAGTTAAAAAATTGAGCCGGAACCTAATGATGAACAGGGTGGAATGAGGAATCTCAAGACTCACTGTGGTATTGTGAGGGCAGCCTCTCAAATTTATATTTATTTAACATCCAGGTATGGCAGGTGAGGATAGGGCAGTACCCTAATGAGAGCCAAAATGACAGGTGAGATTAGTGGGGCCACCAGAGGGTGCCAAGCTACCACCAGAGTTGGTGTCCCGTTACAATCTCAGCATCACAACTCAGGGCCACAGAAAAGGGAGGGCCCAAACCCAGAAGAGAAGCAGGATGTCAACTACACTCATCTCTTCCTATAAGCAGGAAATCCCTCTGTAGGCATCCCTCTGCTCATCAGGGTGTTGTTGTAAATCCCATTCTTGGGCACCTAATTCTATTTACTATATGAAGAATGTAGACAACTACTTTTTCTCTGTTAAATTCCTTAAAGTAAGGCATGGCAGCACTGTCACCAGACACAAGTCCCTGGCTTTCCCCAGCACCATTCAGAGCACTACCAGAAGCACGGCCTGTCAGTCTACTCCCATTGTGCATGTTCCCAAAGTAGAAATGAGACAGTGGAGCTGCCTTAGGGGTATCCCCTACTTCTGCTTTCAACCTTTCATCTCCAGCATGATTAAGAGCAGTGTCAGGGGATGCCCTTACAGCAGCTCCACTGCCTCAACCTGTTGCATACAAAGCAGGAGTGGGTGGACAGGACATGTTCCACACCACAGTTCTCACACATACTGCAGAAGCAAAACAGTCATACTTTTTGTGGGTTTCCAGTTCCAGCCCTAATATGAACTACTGCTGCCTCCAGCAACACAAATTTTGCTCACCCTGAAGAATAAAAACTCACATTTCAAAAATGAGATATTTTGTTTTAGGGTCTGATCTTGTTGCAGTGGTTGCAACAATTCTCACAGTTCCCTCAATACCCACATTTTGATCCCATTTTAACACTGGTTAGCAATCATCAAATGAACATTGGTGCTTATATTCAGAATCATCTAAACAAATGATTTCATTTGAAAGAATTTTAGCTCTTGTGATTACTGAGACAATATTAAACAATCTGGAAACACTCAAGTTCCATGCTACCAGCATCTCAAAATGGATCATCATATTTTTTTTAACATAGCTATCGTCAGCCATTGCTTCAAATGTAATACATTTAATAGCATATGATGTCAAATTAATTTATCTGGGACATGAAGCATGTCTTATTCTTCTAAACTCTCCAATAGTCAGATCTCATCGTAAGAGAAGCAATTTTCTTTTTAAACTAAAGATATGTGACATATATCTGGGCCCTTCATCCTTTGTCTGTGTGCAATCTCACAGCTCACACACTGCCTTGTCAGAAGGAACTTCTACTTAACAGCCTGCATGAATATTGCGTATTGAGAGAACAGAAATGGGCCAACCTGTTGAGACTCCTCATTGTACACAAGCTACCTGAGCCTTTGTAACAGTTCTGTCCTTCAAATCACTTTTCAGCCATTCATAATATTTAGAGTTAAAATATGATTTGTGGAGGAAATACAGTTTGAATTCTGCATTTTGGTGATGGAAAGAATAGTCAACAGAGAGAAAAACAGTGTCAAAATGACATTTTTAGACTAAGTACTGCTTTTAGACTGAAAAAGGAATGCGCTTCACGTCACTGCCTAAGATTATAAGATGCCTGCCTGAGCTTTCTCTTAATAACAATGTTGTGAACCCAGACTTTCTTAAAAATAGAAGTTTGTTCTTTTTTAAACAAAACAATGAACTGTTTTGGAACAGATGAACAGAACTCAGTGAGATGACTCATCAGCTGTGCTCAGTTACAATGGCTTTATCTCTATGTGTAGAGACGAAAAGCCACTCAAGAGAGTTAGCAAAAGAACAGCAGATCTGCTGAGAGCTAATCACACTGGGTTATTCTTGGAGGAACACCGTGTTTGTACATAATACCGACAGTTACCAATTATTGTCTCTGTTTGGCAAAATGGATGGATTTGGGCAGTTATCTTAAAGGTGTTCTCAGCAAAGACTATATTTAAACTGCTGAAAGCTATAATTGTCTAATGCTGACCTGATCCAATACTTAACATTTGGCAACATAATCCCACACCTTTAACTTGTTTTATCCACAGAACATGTCCAAGTTCTAGCCTAATAAGATGTGAGTTGTGGTGTGCTATTTAAGTGAGATTATTTTAAACCCAGGGATGCTGGATTTTTGACCCCAAATAAGTATCTATTACAGAATAAGTAGCAATGTATCACTACATTAGAATCATAGAAAATGAGGGTTCGAATGGACCTCAAGAGGTCATCTAGTCCAACTCTTTGCTCAAAGCAGGACCAGCCCCAACTAGATCATCCCAGCCACAGCTTTGTCTAACCTGCTTTTGTATGCTGTTATAAGTTCACTGATGTCAGTAAAATATGCCATCATAAAGACAGAATAATAAGGAAGTGAATCTAGCACACAAAAATCAAAATAAACATTACTGCCTCACTATCATAGGCATCAATGAGGAGTAACTCTATGGCAGACAGTCTTGCCATGATGATGCAAAACTAGCATAAAAATCAGAATTAAGCATCATTATTATTGTTCGTTAAAAATCTTTTTCTTTTCTAAATCCAAGAGTTCTAGAGCTGGCTAAAAGATCAGGTTACTTCAAAGTATTTGTAGCTGTGATTGAAAATACAGGTAACATTGGCCCTTCACCTTTAAACTCCTTCAAATTCAGCTGCTGTTCCTGGACATTATATGCATTTCTTGTTTAACAGATGTAATAAAAATGATATGGATATGAATGAAGACATATGGTGAAAGACAGGCAAAGACATTTGAATGATTTATTCATATAATTTTGAAGTAGCATATTTAAAATCTTGTCCCATTAACATCCATTGCCTACCTAATTACTATAAGTAATTGACAGCTCACATTAGGAAGAGACAAAACTAAAGGGAATTAAGGTCTTGATCTTGCAATTGGATTTATGCGAGCAAACGTTTTCATTGTGTGGAGTCTCTTTGGCATAAGTGGTTTCTGTATGGGCACAGGAGTCTGTCCCGGTAAATTCAATTGCAAGATCAGGGTATGAGTCATATCTGGGGAATTATACTGCAAAATGCATCCATTTCAAAGTTGCACATCAGTATACCACTTGCCAATTACAGCATGTTGAAGTAAACATAGAGTGCCCTTCCATCTCCGTTTGGAACATACTGAAAATGACATGTCTAGGTAAGCAGTCCAAAGACTTAACTTAAAGGAAAAGAGAATTTGAGAACTAATTCTTTGAACTTCATATATTGTTTTGTATTTAGATACCCTTTTTTTTGTTCCCCAGTGTTTTTAAACACCATGTGGGCAGATAAAAAACACAAATCCTGTTAACAATAATGAGATTTACCAAGACAAGTCCCCACACACTTCTTTAAAAATTTACCCCTTAAACTTAGAAAGCATTTGGGGAATAATTATTTGTCTATTTATAGTCCGTTTATAGATTAAGTATAATGTCCTCAACCTATGCAAAGGAGTTTCCTCCTAATTTATGCACACCTAGCTGTGCAAGCTGTATAAGCCAAATCCATCTATGGTGTAAGCATTTGCAGATCCCAGTGGAGTCTGGGTATGAATTAATTGGTTACAAAGCAAAAGCGCATGTTACACATAAGTGGAAAAGAAAATAAATGTAAGTAGTATGTCCCTCAAGGGATGAACAAAAAGGGACCAGGAATTTATCAAGGGGACAGAAGATGATGAGCATAGAAAAGCTATCAGATGGTGTGAGGTAAAAAATATTAATAAGTAAATGTTAAAATTATTGTTGTTACCTGGCTTGCTAGAGTTGGGAGTCAATACAGGACTCCTTATATTATAGATACATAGGCCATAGTTGGTGTATATTGATGCAATCTAAGATGGTCAGCTAGTCATGCAGAATGTTAGTCAAGGATTAAGTATGTAGAAAATGTTGTCATGATTCCATGAAAAGAAGAGAAATAAGATCCTATGCATGGTAATTACATTAGTATGAAGTTTGTAAGATTGTAAGGAATTCTTAGCCAATGGCTCATACTGTGTACAATTGCTGAGGTGGAGAGTATTCAAAGGCCTTTGCAAGTCTATGGTTTGGAGGACAGGGGTTCAGTCCATTCTTCCACTCTTGCTTCTCAGCTGGCTCTCTTCATACTGGCAACAGTGATATATTCACTTAATTTTATTCCTTGCAGAATAACCTTACTTTCATATGTGCAAACAGAAATCCATGTGTCAATGTTTTTGTCTATCCATATTCACTCATTGTGCACCTTAACTTACCCTCATGTGTAGCCAAATTGGTATAAAATCAATTTTACCACTGATAACTTTTTTCCATGCTCCAACATACCCTACTGATTAAGTTGCATTTAAGTCTCAGTAGTGAATCATCTGGATCCATGAGGGAAACAATTCTCTACTATAATCAGAGCTGGTGGGGAGGGGGAGGACTCCGAAAAAATATTTGATTAAAAACTCATATTAAAGAAATATTTTTTAAAAAATCCAATTCAAATATTCACTGAAAAAATTGGGAAGGATAACATATTTTCTTCCAAATTTTTAAAAACCATCTCTATCTATAATGTATGTTATTACTGATCTGAGGAAAAGTAGAACAAAGCAACTCCCTGAGAATAATACAGTGTGGAATTGCTTTTTCCCTCCCTGTTAAGTCTGTGTGGTGGATGGTTGACTCAGAGGGGAGGAAAGGTAAAGTTGCAAAATATTCTTTTTTACCACTTTAAGAAACAAATAGACAACAGTAGCCTGGATCACAAATACCTTCATGCCCTTTAAAAGGAGGAAGGATTTTTCTCAAGAATTTGTGTCACTTAATTTTTGTCAAGAATATTGCTTATTATAATTCAGGAAATTAAAATTCTGGAGCAAAGTCAGGATCCTTGCTACCAGAGCTGTGAAGATAATCAATTTTTCAGTTTGCTGACTGAACTGAAAAATCAAAAATAAATTATTTAATGTCAACCCCAAACAATTTTTGTTTGCTTTTTCACATGAAATACCTACCAAAAAGAAATGTTATTTTGAGTTGAATAAAAGGTTTAAATCAGAGTCAATAAACATTTTTTTTTAAATGTTAACCATCTTTATATTTCTCATGTATATATCATCTTAAATGCTCTATAAAATAGCTGGTGACACTTCACAGCCCTGAACAGTGAGATTGCCAGTTAATCTAATTCTGGTTTGGCTTCTGGAAAATCTGTTTATTGCCAGATATGCTTTGAGGCTTGGTATTGATATAGCCATTCCTAAGCTAACATGCGATCTCATTAATTATTAAATTATCCCCAGATAATTAAAAGGATTCCCATTATGTATTAAAAATCAGCATTATGGTATCTCTCAAAGAATCAGCCATCCAAGATACTTCATATTTGTAGTTTTCAAGGAAGGAGAACAGCCAGCGAAGGTTTCTGAGAGCTGTTAGATGCAAAACATTTTGAAAATCAGGCTCATTGGTCATTTCTATATGTGCATTTACTGCACATTAAAGTTACTTACTGCAAAGTAAGCGGAAATAGGGCCAGTGTCTACACGAGCAGTCAACTTGGGACTAAATTTAGACCCAAGTCAGAGCAGCCTGCCATCTGCCTTTTTGGCCACCAGGGGGAGCTCCAGCCTCTGGTCACATGGCTACCAGCACTTGGCAGCCATGCTGAAGCCAGAGGCAGGTGCTAGCACTTGGTGGCCATGTTAAAAGCACACCCCCGCCCTTTGACCCCTGACCAGCCCCTCCCCTGGGTTCTGCATGCCCAGCAGAGGGCCAGCGCATGGCAGCTCCCTCCCTGCCCCTGCCAATGGTGCCCAGTTCCCCACTATTCCAGCCCAGTCCTTGCCAGCAATGACCAGTGCCCTGCGCTGCTGCTGGCCATGGTGTTGATCCTGCTGGCCCACCTGGCTCCCCTGCCCATGCCCCAGGACAGCCATGTACGTGCCAGCCAGGCCCAGGGCACCAGCTCTGGCTGACCCCCTCCTCGTCTGCACTCCCCACTCCAGCCTATCTGTCCTGCCACCCACACACCCCCAACTCCCTGCCCACCCCTAGCAACACTCCAGGACATATACACAGGTCAAACAGTACAAACTTTATTAATACAACAACCACCCTGTCATCCCTCCTCCCTCCCTGCTCAACAAACACAGCCTCCTGCCCCCCGCTACACAGTGCCCCTTCACCAGCCCCCACCAACCAACACTAAAAACCCTGTTCCCCAAACTTAAAGACACTTCACATGCCTAACCCATCCTCAAGTCCATCTATACAGGGCTGAAGGGTAGGGCCACCCAGGGTGGAAAGCCTAGTGACAGGTGGCCAGCACCCTGGCTGCAGACAGTTTACCCATGGGTCCAGGGGCCACAGAAAAAGCTGGAGATGTCTTCAGGCAGAAGGTGCTGCAGCACTTGCTCCAGGGTGTTGCCATTCACCTGCTGTGAGGTGGCAGACCCAGGGGCCCTGTGGGGCCAGGGTGGGAGGCCAGGCATGGGAGGGGATTAGATGCAGCTTCTGCTGGTTGGCCCTGAACAGCAAGCTGCTGCTCCAGCAGCTCCATGCACCTCTGCTCCAGGGCCACCAACTCAGCACAGTAGGCCTGGCATGCGAAAAACTGTGCCTCCTCCTGGGTGAGGTTCTATGCCCACCATTCCCACTGGTCCATCACCCACCCTTGCACTGCAACCACCAGCCACTGGAGCAGATGGGTCCCATCAGAGCTGTGCTGCTGGTGCAGCTGGCACCTCTGGGAGGCTCCAGTGGCAGGTGACAGGTGGCAGCAGGCCTGAAGTGGTGGTCCTGTGGGCTCCTGCAGTCTCTCCCCCATGTCCAGGTGTTGGCCCTGCAGAGGCAAGAGACTGATTTTGGCAAGAGACTGATGCTGGCCCTGTGTAGACTTTTGTGAGAGTTTGCAACATTTGAGAGATAAGATTCTCTGCTCTAGGGGCCCCGTTCTCCCTGGCCTCAGACTACAGGTCAGCCACATATGGGTACCCAGGGACTATTGTAAGCTGTCCAGGCAGGCCCAGGCCCAGGCCCAAGTGGGTATTGCCTGAGCTTCCTATCCCTACTTGCTCCCAGAGGACTGGCTGCAGGATGTCTGCTTCCCCTGCCCCCTTCCCAGATCAGGTCAGGCCAGGCTGATGACAGCACCTGCTGCCATAGACCCAGCCCCGCTGACCCACACTTCTGTCCCTGCAGGCCCACCACTCTGCTGTGCTGCCACCCAGCTTCCAGTACCTGGGCTTGGGGTGTTCAGGGCTCCTAGACAACTGGGGTGAGGGGCTGGCTGCACCCCCTGAGGAGGCACTCCAGGGCCGGCCCCCTGCCCCAGGCCAGCTGCTACATCCTGAGCATGCTCCTGCTGTTCATGCTGCGGGTGGTGCAAGATAGGCTGTTTGTGCAGGCAGAGGGCCACCTGGGCTACTATACCCTGCTGCTGCTGATTCTTCTGGTGCCCGGGCACACCAAGCTCCTGGATCAGGACTTTGAGCTACAACAATGTGGGGGGCAAGCCTGGCCTGCCTTGCAACCTCCACCAACATCTGGCTTCCAGTGGGCTGGAGGCTGGTGCCTGGCCAGGTCCCATCCTGGGGAGGAGCTTGTGCTGCTGGTAGCGGCATGGCCAGCCACTCTTCAAGGGCAGGTGCAGAGTGGGGACAAGGCCAAGGCTGGCACTTGCCAGAGCTTCCCGGACTGCCAGTGGGTGCAAGAGCTAGATAGGAGTGCAGGGCAGGATGCTGAAGGCCTGAGTAACCCTCCTCCAGAGATGTGTCACCGGAGGTGTCAGGGTGGGGTGTGGATGTGAGCTCCTGCAGTGCCAGAATACAGGTCAGCTCCCTTATGAATGGCATGGTCCTGGGGGACCCACTGGACTGATGAGTGTGGCTAGTCATGGCTACTCAGTGGGCCTGCAGGTCCTTAATCTTAATGCAGCCCTGAGAGTGGCCCTGTGCATGCATCTCAGCTGCCAGGGCCTCAAATGTGAGCATTCGAGCACCTGTCCTGGGCGAAATGCCTCAGGATGTCCTCCTCACCCCACAGTACCACAAGGGTGCACGCCTACTCCTGGGTCCAGTTTGGGCTCCTGGGGCTCCAGATGGGCAGGAACCCATGGATGGGGCCGGGTCTGGACATGGGGGAGAAGGACTTCATGCTTTCATCCAGGTGACTAGGCCTGTGCATGGCTGGCCCTCTGATGCCAGCCCTAGAAGGCTAGCAGCAGCACCCCCAACAGGGGCATGGCCAGAGCCATGTGGCTGAAGCATTTCAGCACAGTCCAGCAAAGAGAGAGAAGTGGGGGTTGAGCAGCAGCAGGTAGCAGGTGCTGCCCCTGTTGGCACAGCCAGCAGGGCTAGCAGCCCTTGTGGGCATCTCAGGGCTGGGCAAGGGACACAGCCAGCTTCAGGCCTTTGCTGCACTCACCTGTGGCCAGAGATCAGCTTGGGAGGGGGACAGCCCAGGCACACCCAGCCTGTGGGCTGTCCAGGGGGCATACTGGGCCTGCTGGGCTCCTGGACAGAGAGCAGCTCCTTCAGGCTTCCTGTGGTGTGTGCCCTAAGGCACAAAATGGCTGCAGGCTTTTATACCCTGGAGCTAGGAGCTGCCAGAGTGCCATTCAGCAACAGGAGCGGGGGCCAGGCAGGAGCCCTGGGGTTGGGCTCTGGCTGGCCCCCTAGTGGCTGGGCAGATCCAGCTGAGAAACTCCCACATTACTGCACAAGTAATACATCTATATGTGCATTACTGCACAGTAACTAACCGGGTGTAAATTTGCTACATGCATCATGGTGACTGTAAGTTGCTACAGTTACAGTGCAGTATAGGAGTGCACATGTAGATGCGTGCCAGTACTTATAAGGAATTTTTGGTTAGGTTACTTAGGTTACTGTGCACTAAATGTGTATGTATAGACATACCCATTATTGAGGTATTGATTTAAGCACCTTAATTTAGACACCAATTTTGAAAACCTTGACCTCTGTCTCTGAGAAATGTAAATATTTAAAGCCAAGCATTGATATTTATTCCCCATATGAAATAGTTCTAAACACTAAAGGTACTGTTTGATGTGACCTATGTTGAAATACTGCATAGGGAGTTTCAACAGAGTGCTTATGAATGGTCAGTGTGGGATTGTTGCTTCCCAATGTTTCTAGAAACCTGGATATAAGATGTTATTTTGATTTTGATAACACTTAGCATGGGATTCATGAGGAGTCCAGCATACTTGAACAATCTTTAGTGACCTTAAGGGTAAAATCCCAGATTCATTGAATTCAGTTACATTTCACCCTAAGAGATTAACTGTGTAAGAAATCTGGATTTTTAGTTAACTAAACAAACATTGCTGATTTAATTTGAATATTTTTCTCCTTTAAGCAAAGTTTAAGTGAGAATTATATATTAAAGGCAACTGAATAGCCTAAGTACTAAAAAAAAGCTATGACTTAGTTGAAAGAACATCAGGATATTAGCAAAGGCCAAATGGCCTTCTCCCTTAATTCTATCCCAATATTAGCTTAGGTTTTAGTTACCAACCCAGATAATAAAGACATAATTTGGCACAGACTAAAAATAATCACTAGATTGATATCCATAAATTAAGAGCTTATTATTGCATCCATAGCAACACTATAATAAATGTTATATGGGGACTTCCTAAGGAAATATAAAAAAGTGCAAAACTATCAAAAGAAATATCAAAGAAATTATTTTCTAAGTTCTGTTAATATCTAATAGTTACAATAAGACAAATCACTCACGGGATGAGAAGGAAGGGCAGTGATCCTTAACTAGACATCTTTGCTTGGTGGATTTAATTAAGACAGTTGCCATTACTTATTCTGAAGGAGCACACAGAGGCTGAGTCAAGATTCTGGAACCCTGGTGCCATCTGAATGCTTCTTCACTACTTAGTTGAAAAAGTCAAACTGCTATACAGTATTTTCATTTCTGAAATAAAAGTTCTTCAATAATTGTGGTGCTGTTTGTCAAGACAAATTTATAAAGTCTACTTCTATAATGCACTGATTTCAGACTTCGCATTAAATTCAAGACAACTTTGAGTTTAAGATAACCCCACCCTTGCACCTGCACCCGATCACTTAGGCTTCCATTCTACTCCCCCTCACACACACACACACACACACACACACACACACACACACACACACGGACCTCCATGCTTGCCCCCCCACTTGCCCTGTCACTACCTGCCTCTGTCCCCCTGGCCTCCACTCCCCTTGTGCCATTTACCCTCCAGCTCTAGTTCTAGCCCTGCTCTGGTGCTCTAGCCCCCAACTGGTCACACAGCAGTGTTTGTGGCAGTGGCAGCTCCTGTCCCAGAGATGAAGCCTAGCCTGAAGCTGCTGACACTGTCACCACTGCAGTGTGGGTGGGCAGGGGCTGGAGCCAGCAAATGCTCCATGTTCCAGGCTAGAGCCTCAGCAGAAGTTGCAGAATAACCAGCAGTAGTGGGGGAGGGAATTTGTCAGGGGTGGCAGCAGGGGAGATACTGGGGGAAAGAGGCTTCAGGGGGCAGGTCAGGTGCAGCGACTGCAGCTGTGACCCTAATCCCCAGGCTTCACTTGCCCCTGGGGCGGGGGGGACAACAACAACAAAAACTTAATTTAAAGGAAATTGATGTTGCTTAATGACCTGTAAGCCTAGAGAAGAAGCCAATGACAATTTGTGACATCTGGGATGTTTACAGATGTTAAAAATAAAACAAAAATGGTGTTTTAAACTCAGCGCATTCACACGCTGAGCCCAGAACATGCCAAAGAAGAAGCATTATGTTAATTGGACCTGGCTCACTCAACATCTGTATAACCCCACTTTAGTTGTGGGGGGGGTGGCAGTTTAATCTAAAGCTGATTGAAATAGCTGCTGATAAAAGTGACAAAAAGCCCTGCTGTAGTTCATAATCTATATAGATGCTTCAGAGCCAGATCAAATTAATGTACTGCTTCTTCCAGTAATGCATGGGGGTTTTGTTGTTTGGGGGAGGGGGGAGTTAACATCTGTAAGCAACCCCGTTCTTTACATGCTAATGCCTCCCCAGCTCTTTTCCACTTAGGATGAAGTCACAAGTTCATGTGCAATGGTTGCAAATTATTGGAATGTTGTGACACATTCAACTTTGGTGGGGCGGAGCTGGCTGATGTCATACCTGGGTGAAGACCACAAATTGCTTGTATCATCTCCATGAAGCAGTTCAATGATAGCTGAACATGTTACTAAATAGGATCTTGAGATGCTCCTTGCACAAAAAGGAATAACTGCTACTAGATGAATACACTTACAATGCATTTTAGTGCTTGCTCTTTATGGCTAGGTACAGACATTCAAAAAGCCTGAGGCAGAATTGATTTAAGTTACACAATTTTCTGTAAGAGGCCTGTCACAGGCCAGCTGGGCACTGTGAGTGTATCAATTCTATTGCAGGCCAACTGGGCGCTGTGAGGATATCAGCCACTGGGCTGTTCAGTTCAGTTTCAGATCGAGGAGGCAAAGTTGGGGGTGAAGCAAAGGCAAATTTATTATAGCTTACTGTGACGTCGGTAGACCTCACATTCGATACTGCCCTTCATCCAGTGGTCCATCCCCTTCA
This sequence comes from Alligator mississippiensis, assembly GCF_030867095.1. Taxonomy (NCBI): domain Eukaryota; kingdom Metazoa; phylum Chordata; order Crocodylia; family Alligatoridae; genus Alligator; species Alligator mississippiensis. Next base: position 121,654,666 of record NC_081824.1, on the reverse strand, counting down.
TCCCGCCTGCCACGTCTTTGATGTTATAGATGATTCGAAGGAGGGGTTCAGTTGAGATCTTCTACCAGAGGGCTTACCCGACGGAAGGGGGTACTCACGATTGAGGTCCCACGATGTTCCACGGGGCTCTGCCACCCCTACACCCTGTCCACTCGCCAACTGGTCACTGATAGGTGAGATGGTTATCTGCCATCACCTGTAGATATTCTTGCTAGCCGGTCCACCTAACCATAAGATCCGAAGCTAAGGGGTCGTCTTCAGTCAATCCGCCTTAGGCTCTGACTGATCCGGCCGTAAGCTCCGGTTATCTCCCTCTCCTCTCCCCTCCCCTGATCTTCAGAAATAATATTCCTCCGGGATGGGAAGGCTTCCCGGATCCCTGCCGGATCACTCCTGCTGCCCCTGCCAGGGATTCCCGTTCTCACCCCGGCTGCTGGGTTGACGCCGAGTGGTCAATCTGAGCCTCTGGCTCTGGAGAAGCCACAGCAGCAGCAACGTGCTGCACGCCTCCTCTCTCCCTCTCTGGCTTTTCCCTTACCACAGGGTTTGCTGGGGTTTTTAAACTCCCCGCGCCTGCCGGCACAGCTGCCGCGATTGGCGCAGCTGCTCCCCTCATTGGGAACAGATGTTTAAACAGCCGGCGTAACGCCGGCTCGCGCAGCCGTAATGGCGGCTGCTGCTGCGGTCCTGGCTCCGCCGCTGCCGTCCCTCCTGAGGGTGAGTAACTCAGCCTGGGGCTTTCCTGAGCCAGTGCTGCTGCCCTCCAATCCTCCCTGTGCCTCTCCTGTGCCCGTGATGGCAGCACACCGCCATCACATACACACAACAGTTAACAGAAAGATAAATGTGATAAGCAGATCATGCAGTATTAAAAAGCTAATAGTAAATAATAACAGATAATAACAACAGATAGGTGGATCTATTCCATCACAGGCCAACAGAGCACTGCGAGAGTATCAGCGACTGGGCTTTTAGGTTTCTCTGAATATGCTTTCTTGGGACATGCTTTCCTGGAACGTGTTGGGTGTGCCAGGCAGTTGGATCCAGTTTTTATTATCAAGGCTGAACCCTGAGCAAAAACTTTTAGGTCAGCTAATCTTGCAGCTACAGCTTTGCCTTTGGGGGCCCAGTCAGTTCCACAAACAGTTACTTTTGTCATTTTGGTTAAACTTATGACAGACAAGTTACATTTGTGGGTTACAAACTTAAAAGCTTTATATTAGGAAAATTTCCAAATGCCTCCAAGAAGCTTATATTTATTGCTTATTAATCCCTCTGGCTCTGGCTGTCACAGAGGCCTAGCTTAGATGGGTAGCAAACACAACACATTCCCCCTTTGGTGGGGGGCAAATCTTAGACTGAGTTCCATCATTTTTAAACCAGTCTGTCTGTGTGTGCTGACTTTCTGTTCTGGTACAGATATAGATAGGTTGTGCATGCCAAACTTCTCTTCCATTATAGGCATAGACCAGTTTACAATCACTTATACTGGTAAATATGTAATGTCTGTACCTGGCCTAAGTGTATTTAACACATGCTAAGTGCAATGGGCAAAATAGCCCCAAGTGTGATTCTATTCCCTCCCTGCTGAAAAATGGTTAACCATTCAACTTTTATAAACACACCTTCCTATTAGTTTTAAGATTAAGTTACAGAAAGCAGCAAGGAGAAGTAGGGTCAACCCATCTTTTTGCATTTGTTCATACAACTTTTGTATTAACTGGTTTTCAGGAACTTGTGTAGTATGAAAAATAAGTACACTTAGGCACCTAGCTATTACTTGAATACCTCAGAGGTGAATTAGTTTTTGGGCCTTGGTCTATCCATAGGACTAGAAATAAAGCTCTTATGATTTTAGAACACATGCAGAAAGGATAAACACATAAAAGACAATCTGGTTCCCATTAAAAGTACAAATGAGGAAAAAAATACTTGTATGTAAGTAAAATTAATAGATAATTATTTTCTTTTGTACAGTGAATACCTAAAACCAGACATACTTTCTAATGAATAATGCAGAATATTTACCTTTCTAACAGATGAGACAAGACATAACTTTAATACTGTTTGCAAGGTCCTCTATAAGACCAGATGATTGATAAAGCCAGTCAAGGGCAGTGAGCCAACAATGTTTTAACTGACGAGTCCAATCCACTTGCCTCTAAGGGAAATACTCCTCCTTCAACTTTTTCATATTTTACACATCAAGAATTGTTTATCAAACATGGATTTTTTTGTTTTGTTTGCTTGTTTCTTTTTGTTTTGCTTTTGGTTTTTAAATATTGGAGGACATTTAGAAAATGGAAACTATTTAGCTACAAATGTTGCCCAGATTTCTCACAAATGTGAGGCATGTTGAAAGGTATAATCTGTGAACATAAATCTCTAATAAAGGATTGCAGTGAACCTGTATCAATTTACACTTATCAATTAAAAACTAAGAACAACCTACTCAATTTCTTTAAATGGCTAAAAATTAATACAGCTATTTTCTTTTTAGGTATTGAAATTTAATTACATTTTCAAATAATTCTTTGTATTGCAAACTAAATTAATCTTTTTTTAGGATAAAAGGATTATATTATATAACATTATATCATTCCTTTTACAAGAAGATGCCCATTGTTCAGTAAACTACATTATTATTTTAGCATAAGGAAGGAAGACAAGTAATAAAATAAGATCATATTGTAGAAATGAGGCCACGGACTCATGTCTTTCATATCCAAGGTGACCGCCCTAACCACCAGGTTGAAAAGTTGCTATCTCCCTCTGGTCCAGTGACTATTTCATTCCTTGTACAAAGTGGAACAGCTCCTACAGGACAGGTTAAGAAGCTGACCTTATAACTTGATGGTCAGAGCACTCACTCAAAAATATGAGACCTGGTTTTAAGCTTCTGCTCCACAATATTGGAATTTTGCTCTAATAAAGAGCAAAACCCAGGTTCAAATCCTTGAATTTTTTTGCAAAATGGAATTCTTGTTTGCTGGTGTGTCAGAGTTACCTACACATATGCATTCCATACCACGTTTAATCTAAACCCAAGTATTAAGCTACTTTTTGTTACTTTATATATCACATGGGGGTATAGTTTGGTAGTTGTTGACATGTTCAAGAAAACCACAGTATAAGAATAAATAAGTTTTAGACATATTTCAGTAGGTGGAAATTCTGTTTTCAAGCTACAAGAAGCAAATTTTAAAGGAATGTTTGCTTTTGCTTTTGCACAGCTACTACATGTACAAACAGTAAGACACATGCAAAGTGCACTCATATCATAGCAAAGTTACAACTTTATGTGTGAGGAGTATGTCCAGATCATAGTATCTCCAAGCCCCAGTGTGGTACTAGCACTGGGACCAAGAATCAGCAAGCTGTACATGTTAGAGATCAAAGTAAACATTACCATGCCCCTGCTCATAACATGTTTTAATTTTAATACCACCTATATTTAACACCTACTAAGTGTCCTGTGCAACAAGGCCCTAAAGTGATAGAAAGGTATGAGGCAGAGATGACAACAACTAAAAATAAAATGCGCTTCACTTTCCAATCATACATCATTACAATGAGGAATCAAACTGAAGGTTAACAGAAGAACAGAAAGTTTACATGTCTGGAAGTTGCAGAGGTTAAAGGAAACAAGTCTACAGAGACATCTTCCCTCATCTGGGAAAAAGGCCCAGTTAGACGCGGGAGCGGCGAGAGACGCGTGGGTGAAAGCCCGCTGCGCCCCCGCTCCCCTGAAGCCCCCCAGAGACCCTCCAGCAGCCGCGGAGCCCCCCGCTGACCCCCAGCACAGCCGGAGGTAAGCAGGGCCCATGGAGAGAGGGGGCTAACCCCTTAGTGTGTGTGTGGGAGGAGGCGGCTGAGTGGAACCGGGCTGGGTCAAGCCCCGCCCAGGCCCCTACTTTGCCCAGCCCCCCAGGGAGACACGCGACCGGAGCCACGCAAACAGGCTGCGCAAACAGGTGCGCTTCTCTGCCGGCGCGTGAGTTAGCATGGAGTTCGCATGGGAGGGAGCACAGGAGGGCCCAAGACCCTGCCTGCGCACCCCCCAGGGTAGACAGCCCCAGCCGTAGCCAGCCTACCAGAGGCATGACACGGATGGGCACGCGCCGCACCCCGAGGGTCCCCTCGGGCTCTGCGGCCCCCCGCCCCGGCACCTCAGAGACTGCCACCCAGATGGAGCCCCTGGTTCCGGGCTCCACGCAGATGGAGCCCCTGGCTCTCGGCTGCGGGGGCTGCCTGTCCCTTTTCCAGGCTCTGGGACCTGGGAGCATGGTGACCTCCCCTTGTGGGGTCTGCTCCCTTTTGGGGTCTCTGGCGCGCCAGCTGGAGGAGCTCCAGGCCACAGTCCAGAGACTGCGTGCCATCAGGGACTGCAAGCAGGAGATAGACTCCTACTGCAGGCCCTTCTCCCCCGGGAGGCAGAGGGTACACCACAGTCTCCCTCCATGCTGAAGAAGGACTCCGGGACCTCCCACTCTGTCCAGCCAGGGGTATGGACCATGGTGGTCAAGGGCCCTAAGGCCCGCCGCACCAAGGCCCCTGCCCTGCCGGAGCTGAGCAACAGGTATGCACCTCTTGCTGCTCCAGCAGAGCCTGCTGAGTTGCCGGCTCCCACAGGCAACATGTACCCAACTGCAGCTCCCACCCCTGCTCTCCCCAAGACAAAACATAGGGTGTTTGTTGTGGGAGACTCTCTCCTGAGGGGACTGAGGGGGCAATCTGCCGCTCCGACCCCTGAGCCCGGGAAGTCTGCTGCTTCCCAGGGGCCTGCATCCGGGACATTGCGGAGAGGATCCCAGAGCTCCCCAAACCCACAGATCACTATCCCATGCTCCTAATTCAAGTGGGCACCAATGACATGGCTCGGAGCGCTCCCAGCCAGGTCATGAGGTGCTACAGGGATTTGAGAGCGGGGCTTAAGGGTCTGGGGGCACAGGTGGTGCTCTCGTCTATCCTCCCAGTCTCAGGCTATGGGCCGAGGAGGGAGAGGAGGATACACATGGTCAACCAAAGACTGCGGTGCTGGTGTTGTCGGGAAGGCTTTGGCTTTCATGACCACAGCCTGCTCTTTGGTGAGAGAGGCAGCGAGCTGCTGGGAAGAAATGGCCTCCACCTCTCTCCCCTAGGGAGGAGGCTCTTCTCAGCCAGACTGGCTGACCTGCTCCACCGGGCTTTAAACTAAGCCCGCTGGGGGATGGGGGCACTACCACCACTGCTGGCCCGCTGAGCAATCCTTGCAAAGCCAGCAGGTCAAGGCACTTAAGGGAGCCCACCCCTGCCCTAGCACTGGCAAAATCTGTGGGCAAGGAAGGAGCCCCCCAGGGGGCACTTGCTTGCCTGTACACAAATGCCAGGAGCTTGGGGAATAAGCAGGAGGAACTCATCCTCCTGCTCAATGCAAATAATTATGATGTCATAGGGATAACGGAGACCTGGTGGGACTCCACCCATGACTGGACCATGGGTATAGTTGGCTATACCCTGTACAGGAGGGATCGTGTAGAGAAAAGGGGTGGGGGTGTAGCTCTCTATGTTAAGGAAAGCTACACGTCCCTGCAAGCCGATATTGGTGGCCAGGGTGGACGGCTGGAGACCTCTGGGTTAAAATCCATGGGGAACATGGCACAGGGGACACAATGGTGGGAGTCTACTACAGACCTCCCACCCAAAGTCCTGAGCTTGACCAGGAGTTTGCCCAGGAACTGGCTGAGGCCGCATGCTCCAGGACCATGGTTGTCATGGGTGACTTCAATTACCCGGACATCTCGTGGGAGGATAGCTCAGCAAAATCTGAGCGATCACAAAGCTTCCTCTCATGCGTGGATGACCTCTACCTGACTCAAGAAGTCTATGGGCCAACGAGAGGCAAAGCGCTGCTCAACCTGGTACTGGCTACTGGGGATGACCTAGTCGGCGACCTAGTCATCGATGGGAAGCTGGGTGACAGCGACCACGAGCTGATCACCTTCACCATCCGCCAAAAAGCTGGCAAGTCAGGCAGCAACATGGAAGTCCTTGACTTCAGGAAAGCCGACTTTGACAAGCTCAGGAGGCTTGTCAGTGAGGCCCTAAGGGACCATGACTACGGAGAAAAGGGAGTTCAAGAAGAGTGGTTGGTCCTCAAGGGAGTGATCCTCAATGCACAAACTAAGTCTATTCCATCTCGGAGGAAAGGCAGCAAGAAGGCACAGCAGCCCCCCTGGCTCTCCAGGGAACTAGCAGACCTCCTGAGGCTAAAAAGAAAGGCCTACAAAGGATGGAGGATGGGAGTCACCTCCAAGGAGGATTATTCTGCACTGGTCCGGTCCTGTAGGGAGCAGACCAGGAAAGCCAAGGCTGCAACTGAACTCCAACTAGCTTTGAGCATAAAAGGACAATAAAAAGTCCTTTTTCAGATATGTGGGGAGCCGGAGGAAAAGCAGGGGCTATGCTGGACCCCAGCTGAACCAGATGGGGCAACTGACAACTGATGCCCAGGAAAAAGCCAACCTATTAAATAGGTACTTTGCGTCGGTTCATCAGTCCCATGGGACGCCCATGCCCGCTACGGGACAGGGATGTCCGGGTGAGGGTGATCCCCTGCCCTCCATTGATGCTGACTTCGTGAAGGAACATCTTGAGAAGCTGGATACCTTCAAGTCAGCCGGCCCTGACAATCTTCACCCCAGGGTACTCAAGGAGCTGGCGAGCATCATAGCCCAGCCTCTAGCACGGATCTTTGAAAACTCTTGGCGCTCTGGTGTAGTGCCCAAAGACTGGAAGAAGGCCAATGTGGTACCTATCTTCAAGAAAGGGAGGAAAGTCGATCCGGCTAACTATAGGTCCATTAGCCTGACTTCTATCCCGGGGAAGATCTTAGAAAAGTTTATTAAAGAGGCCATCCTTAATAGACTGGCCGATGCCAACATCTTAAGGGATAGCCAGCACGGGTTTGTTGCAGGTAGGTCTTGCTTGACCAATCTCATTTCCTTCTACAACCAGGTGACCTATCACCTGGACAAGGGAGAACAGATTGATGTCATATATCTTGACTTCAAAAAAGCCTTTGACCTGGTTTCCCATAATCACCTCTTAGAGAAACTGGCCAATTGTCACCTTGGGTCCTCCACGATCCACTGGCTGGAAAATTGGCTCCGGGGTCGGACCCAGAGGGTAGTAATTGATGGAAGTCACTCATTGTGGTGTCCTGTGACTCCCCCAAGGCTCTGTCCTTGGACCCATACTGTTCAACATCTTCATTAATGATGTGGACACTGGAGTCAGAAGCAGACTGGCCAAGTTCACTGATGACACCAAACTTTGGGGCAAAGCATCCACACCAGAAGACAGGCGGGTGATCCAGGCTGACCTGGACAGGCTCAGCAAGTGGGCGGACGAGAATCTGATGGTGTTCAACGCCGATAAATGCAAGGTTCTCCACCTTGGGAAGAAAAACCCGCAGCATCCTTATAGGCTCGGCAGTGCTATGTTGGCTAGCACTATACAAGGAAGAGACCTGGGGGTCATCATTGACCACAAGATGAACATGAGCTTGCAGTGCGATGCTGCGCTAGTAAAGTGACCAAAACGCTGGCTTGCATCCATAGATGCTTCTCAAGCAAATCCCGGGACGTCATTCTCCCCTTGTACTCAGCCTTAGTGAGGCCGCAGCTGGAGTACTGCGTCCAGTTTTGGGCTCCACAATTCAAAAAGGATGTGGAGAAGCTTGAGAGAGTCCAGAGAAGAGCCACGCGCATGATCAGAGGTCAGGGAAGCAGACCCTACGATGACAGGCTGAGAGCCCTGGGGCTCTTTAGCCTGAAAAAGTGCAGGCTCAGGGGTGATCTGATGGCCACCTATAAGTTTATCAGGGGTGATCACCAGTATCTGGGGGAACGTTTGTTCACCAGAGCGCCCCAAGGGATGACAACTAGGTCGAATGGTCATAAATTACTACAAGACCATTTCAGGCTGGACATAAGGAAGAATTTCTTTACTGTCCGAGCCCCCAAGGTCTGGAACAGCCTGCCACCGGAGGTGGTTCAAGCACCTACATTCATAGATTCATAGATGTTAGGGTCGGAAGGGACCTCAATAGATCATTGAGTCCGACCCCCTGCATAAGCAGGAAAGAGTGCTGGGTCTAGATGACCCCAGGTAGATGAATATCCAACCTCCTCTTGAAGACCCCCAGGGTAGGGGAGAGCACCACCTCCCTTGGGAGCACGTTCCAGACCTTGGCCACTTTGACTGTGAAGAAGTTCTTCCTAATGTCTAGTCTAAATCTGCTCTCTGCTAGCTTGTGGCCATTATTTCTTGTAACTCCCGGGGGCGCCTTGGTGAATAAAACCTCACCAATTCCCTTCTGTGCCCCCGTGATGAACTTATAGGCAGCCACAAGGTCGCCTCTCAACCTTCTCTTGCGGAGGCTGAAAAGGTCCAGGTTCTCTAGTCTCTCCTCGTAGGGCTTGGTCTGCAGGCCCTTGACCATACGAGTTGCCCTTCTCTGGACCCTCTCCAGGTTATCCGCATCCTTCTTGAAGTGTGGCGCCCAGAATTGCACGCAGTACTCCAACTGCAGTCTGACCAGCGCCCGATAGAGGGGAAGTATCACCTCCTTGGACCTATTCGTCATGCATCTGCTAATGCACGATAAAGTGCCATTGGCTTTTTTGATGGCTTCGTCACACTGCCAGCTCATGTTCATCTTGGAGTCCACTAGGACTCCAAGATCCCTTTCCACCTCTGTGCTACCCAGCAGGTCATTCCCCAGGCTGTAGGTGTGCTGGACATTTTTCCTCCCTAGGTGCAGCACTTTGCATTTCTCCTTCTTGAACTGCATCCTGTTGTTTTCTGCCCACTTGTCCAACCTATCCAGGTCTGCCTGCAGCTGTTCCCTGCCCTCCGGCGTGTCCACTTCTCCCCATAGCTTTGTGTCATCTGCAAACTTGGACAGAGTACATTTGACTCCCTCGTCCAAGTCACTAATGAAGACATTAAAGAGTATCGGTCCAAGGACCGAGCCCTGCGGGACCCCACTGCCCACACCCTTCCAGGTCGAGACTGACCCATCCACCACGACTCTCTGGGTGTGACCCTCTAGCCAATTCGCCACCCACCAGACTGTGTAGTCGTCCACGTCACAGCCTCTTAACTTGTTCACCAGTATGGGGTGGGATACCGTATCGAAGGCCTTCCTGAAGTCTAAGTATACGACATCCACCCCTCCTCCTGTGTCCAGGCATTTCGTAACCTGGTCATAGAAAGAGACTAGATTGGTCAGGCACGATCTGCCCGCCACAAACCCGTGCTGGTTTCCCCTCAGCATAATTTGCCCTGCTGGGCTCTCACAAATGTAAGCCTTGATAATTTTTTCAAAGACTTTACCAAGGATGGAGGTGAGACTGACTGGCCTATAGTTGCCCGGGTCCTCCTTCCTCCCCTTTTTGAAAATGGGGACCACGTTAGCCCTTTTCCAGTCCTCCGGGACTTGGCCCGTGCGCCACGAGCGTTCGAATATTCCCGGCAGTGGCTCTGCAATGATGTCAGCCAGTGCCTTCAGCACCCTCGGATGGAGCTCATCCAGGCCTGCCGACTTAAAGGCATCCAGTTCTTCCAAGTGACTCTGCACCACCTCAGGATCTACATATGGAAGTCTGGCGCCTTGCTGCTGCCTCTCTACAACCCCAGTGAGAGACTTGTCGTGTCCCTCACTTAGGAACACTGAGGCAAAGAACTCGTTGAGGAGTTCAGCCTTGTCCCCCCTGTCTGTCACCAATTGTTTCTGCCCATTTAGCAGGGGTCCTATTCCTCCCTGAGCCTTCCTTTTACTCCCAATATATCTAAAAAACAATTTCTTGTTGTCTTTTACTTTGGTTGCCATCCTCAGCTCCATGGTAGCTTTGGCCCGTTTAACTGCCTCCCTACAAGCACGAGAAGAGGAGGTATATTCATCTTTAGTGATCTCACCTTGTTTCCACTTTTTATGTGCTCCCCTTTTGGCCCTTAGGCTGCCCTGGATTTCTCTGGTCAGCCATGGAAGCCTCCTGGCCCCTTTCCCTCATTTGCCTCACTTGGGGATCGTCTTGCTTTGTGCCCGAAGGATCGTTTCCTTAAGGCACAGCCACCCTTCTTGGGCTCCCATCCCTTCAAAACTCCTACTCTGCATTGAACTCCTACATTGAACACCTTGAAGAGCAAAGTGGATGCTCATCTTGCTGGGATCCTATGAACCTGGCTGACTTCCTGCCCTTTGGGCAGGAGGCTGGTCTTGATGATCTTCCGAGGTCCCTTCCAGCCCTAATGTCTATAAAATCTATGAAATCTCTAATAGGAATTTTTATTTAGTTCCTAGGATGGTTAGCAAGCCAGCAAAGACAAAGGAAACCAACAATATAACATTTCTAAAATGTTTCAAGTTCACTACCTGAGCTGCTTCTGCCCTCAGTTGAGGTTCTCATGGACTAAAAGCGTGGTCCATGTATTGCTCCTTTCTATGGTACTTTCTGGCTAGCTTGTTTTCTAGGGTTGAATGAAGATTTCATATGGGCAGTTTTCCTGCCCAGAGACTTCAGCCCAAGTTAAACCCATTAGTAATGACTGTCAGTCACACTGCAAATTTCTTTCACATAAATACATTCCAGGGACTTTAAATACAATTAAAATTCATGTTATCCTAAGAGCTATTTTAATCCAACATCTGAAAAAGGACTTTTAGTATTACAGATACAGATGCCAACCTCACTTTCCTTATGAGTTTATGAAGGACAGAAGCATGGTGGTCTATAAAAGTAAAGACCTATGAAAGCTTATGTCTTCTGAACAAGTTAGTCTCTACGGTGCTCCCCTGCCTGTCTTCTGCCTGCCTTCAGAGTAACACAGCAAACTACCTCTCTCTGTCTTCAGTGAGGAGTGAAAGTATGCCATCACACACAAATTGGAAGTTACCCTTACCAGACAACAAAAACATTTTAGATGGTGTCTTTTATTCCCCTTCAGACTTTTGAGCTGGGAATTTTGTTGTGTGTGGAGTGAATATTATTCATCAATGTACACAGCAAGCAGCACAACTCAGAACTGTTTGCAAAACACAGTCTATATTTCTGAACTGGGCACAGACTCTCTTTATATAAATCATAGTCACGGCAGGACAGGAAAAAATGTAAAGGCATAAAATATATCATTAAAGGCCTTAGAAACACTTTTAAATCTTGGAAGTTGTTTTGGGGGTTTTAGACTCAGTGCTACTGGTGGCCATTGACTATCCTATAGTCAGATTCAACACATAGACCTAATTCTGCAACTGAAGGATGATGTGCAGATCCCAATGAGGTCAGTTAGAGATATATTAATACATCTAGTGGCAGGATTTGGTTCTGAAAGACCTAACAAATTACCATGACTCTATTATTGGACCTATGAAGATGAAAGGGTTCACTTGTATGGCTCTAACTGCCAAACTGGCAACCTTGTTAGGAAATCATTTGAACCTCTACCCTGAAATGAATTCTGCACAGGCAAATCCTAACTCTATGACATGCCACAGACCTAACAGAAAGGAACCACTCTAGAGCAAATCTAGGCTTTACTTCTTTCCATGATACATCCGGTCAAATGAGTCAGCACCTAACATTATAGGAAATGCATTATTATATCCCCAAATGAATGCAATCCTTTTCTTACACTGATAGTGACAGTTTTCTTCAGCACATGCCCAAACTAGTATCAACAGCATATATAACAAATTATGAGAAACACCTCGAGTCCCAGAAGTCCAAGCTAAAGAACCATTTTCAATAAATGATCTATTTATCTATTTTGCAGAACAAGGAGTAACAAAGTATTTGTATGGCCTTATGTAGATTGATTTATATAAATGTGGATAAAGCAACCACATGTAAATATTGTCTGTACTCATGGGCTATTCCAGCATATGTAGTATTTGGCTTCAGTAACTTAGGGAATGCTAGGAGAATCTAGGTGGGATTGATTCTGTGCAACAACTGAGGTCCACTGGTTGAACATTTCCTGCCTCTTTGTGATGTAGCTTTTCTGTGCCTGAGTAGCAAAGTGCACCTCTCCTAATATTTCCAATACCCAGAATGCATTATACCTCTCAACATTACGTCTGATGGCACCACCTCTTAGTCACTGTCCTTTTCCTCTTCTGTAGGGAAGCTAGAGCTCATATGAAGGTATCTGTAAAAGATAAGAAACCTCAAACTTCCTCCTTGATGTACAGTATATACAGTATTATCCAGTATAATACACCACAGGAGTTCACCAATGTCACTCTAGGTTGGAGTTGTTATATGAACTGTGTTAGACAGCAAGACAGAATTGTTTTCAATGGAATCCTCAGGGAGTCCTTCAGGAAAGGGAAAACAATGATTTTGAAGGTTCATTTTAGTGCCAGCTAGCAGGGATCTTAAAGGTTATTCTGTTTTACCCATATTGCATTTCACAGCTGATTTCAAAGCTAAAAATGTGCCCATGAGTAATATGCTGCAAAGCAGTTTTCTTTGGAAAAGGTAGAAATAAACTGAACGTGTTGATAAATAGAACCAAAAAAAAAAAGGGCAGCGTACTGAATAAGGAAACATTGAATAAGGGAAAGCTACCTACTAAACGCAAAGTAATGTCTTAAATGGACTATTAGCTGAGTTCAGTTACAATCCTCACTAATAGTGTAAGTCTTTTGAGATAGTCAATAGAAGGCATTAGAGATCATAAACATTGTGTTATAGTTGGCCATAATGCCAACACACTTAGGTCACAACCACCCTGGATATTTCAAATATAATTGTATAAAATTATTCTTCCCATAGGTTTTATGAACCATGATGTAGAATCCTAGAACAAAAATATACTTTTCTATTAATTACTAAAAAATGTTTGATCCAGAAATCTAGCAAAGGATTCTGATTTTCCACTGAATTCTTGAGGGTTTTTTTTCCCCACATGTAGGCTTTCACAAAGATACATGAAGTGCTGCAATATGTGCACCAGCAGAGTACTTGCAATAATCCATTTTGTCCATACCCTGCAGATCTTTGCCATTTACAGAGCCATTGACTCTTACATTCTCTTTATCTGCCCTAAATTTCCTTATCATAGTCTATGGAGAATGCTACCACAGAGTTCAGCTTTTCAGTGCATGGTGGTCTCTGTTACACAGCCTATGCCTAGACAGCTGAAATGAGGCAGGCCCATTACTTTTTGGCCCTTCTGCAGCCACAGATGGGCCTGCTGGATTTCATCCTTAATGTCCAAGCCAAAACAAGAGTGACAGGCATCTCAGTGGATACTAATATATTTTAATTTTTATATATAAAATGGTGTGCTTTTTGCTTCATAGGAAATGTCCAAGGACAATTACAGAGGAACAAGCTGTTAAGTCACACTCAGTGTTTAACAACAATTTTGAATTGCAGGTTTATTTATATTCTGAATCCTTCATTTCTCTTGCCAAGTTTACAGCTTTAAGTTTACCTCTAAGAAAAGAGACATCACACAAAATATAAAGGGATATTCTACAGGGAAAGGCTATAATAGTTTTGTTTTGCTTTCTTTTTCTTTGCCACACTAAATTACAATATTGCTTGTATTTCTGGATGGTATTTCAGAAGAAACTTAGATAATAAAGATTTTCTTAAGTGTGTCATTGGTTTCAGTAGCAATAGCATTATAATATGGTGCTATTCAAATAAGTTTTCTGAGGAGGAGAAAGGAAACAGTCTTTGCTTTATATATGTGTAAATCTCCCTCCCCCCTTCTTTTCTCTTTGCTCTGATAGAAGCTTACCTATTCTGATGAGCTGAATAAGCCTTGTGACTCCTATAAATAGATAGCTTGCCAAAAACTCTGCTTCTATTATTAGCGATTAGATAGATGACAACTAATCAGCATTCACTTTTTTAATTGCACTGCATCTGGGTTCTTCTGAGTCCTCTGTAATTTTGTCTTTTAGGAGAAAAAATGGGAAAGGGAAACTCTGCCAGTTTTATTTGCACAGTTTTGCCAAAATTATGATTTAATAGCAATAAAATTTTCAGCAGCAAGGCATTTTTTTTCTGTTTTTATCCCAAAGTCATATCAAGTGAACCTGAATCAATGATAAATGTTTACATTAAAACCATCATTGCTAATAGTATTCTATATCATTTGTCTTTTGTTCAGTGTGACCAAATTACAATCACCACACAACTGTAGCTACTTGTGATTAATGATGGTTTTACTTAGTAACTGTCAGTGAAGTTTTCTGGGAGGAAAATGGTAATAGATTTTTAAAAAAATCAAGCTATAACTTAAATTAAGAAAAAAAATCATAGTTCTGTTTTCAGAAAAGCAGCTGATATGCCTTTTTCACCAATGACAGACTGGAGGTTTAATGGTTCTTGTATTTTGAATGGATCATTCCTGTCTTTGTAGGGTGGAACTTTGGTTTGTAAATTCTCAAATCTTCTGGAGACCAGGTTCACTATTTAATAGATAGTAGAAATTATTTAGAGAAATATGTTTGAATTCTTCTAAAAATTTCTGACCTGGAATAGGATTAGGTAAATTAAATTTATAAAATGAACTTCTTTTTGGATCAATCAGAGAGTGCACTGTGAGAGGCAGTGGGAGAAAGGAATAAAAGCTTTGACTTTGCAGATGCTAATCCTGATAAGGTAATTAGTGGCTGAAAGCTATTTGTACCATCTGATGGTTGTAGAGCAGGTTTGGGCTAATGGGTTGATGAGTCTTCGTCAAGATTATATAGATCAGATGTCCATGTTACAGCTGGTACTCTTTGTCACACCCTCACATTTTCAGCGCAGTTTGAATAGGCACAAAGGGCTTCACAAACATCTCACCCAGACTGAGTATAATTTCTAAAGGCCAAGCAATATATGAATAACTTGTGCTCTTGTTGCCTGTGCCCTTCTTTGAAGAAGAATCTTGGTCTTCTGGCTGTCAGTTTGATACATTTTATCTGTACCAAATTCACTTCAAAGTCAGAAAGAGCAAAACAGACATATATTTAGGATGGGATGTTTAAAAGTGGTTAGGACTGCTTCTCTTGAAGTCAATGGTGAAATACCCATTGCCTTCACTACCAGCGGTTAGACTGATACAGCCACTCTCTTGAAAAGCCAGACCTAGGGTGAAACCTGAGATCCATTGATGTCAATTGCAAAACTTCCACTGACTTCAGTGGGGCAGAAATTAAGAGCCTTGTGTTTCTACTTAGATAAAAAAATGGATATCTTTTCTCATCCACAAATAAATGTCAGTGTACAGGCAGGTGAGCATGTAGAAACATGCAAGCAAAGTCCACAAATTCCAAAGCAGCATGTAGTGTCTAATGCATGATCACATAATTTAAAAAATAAATACATAGGTTTTTATAGGAAATGGGCAGTTCCAGGAAACAAAGAAGTGCTGAAAAATGCTAACTGACAGTAGCTCCCTCTGAGGTCTTGTGCTTGTTTCAATTTCTTTTGTTTCTGTTTTCAATTATATGGGGGTAATTAAAGTTAACCTAATTCACATATATATTTTGAGCATTACATTAACTAGTTATTGTTCACAACATGATACCTATGTGCAATTTATTTAATGGATTTTGAATTTCTGTATAGACATTTTTGAAAAGTATATGTTCAGTTTATAGCATTGAAAGCTGCAAAATCCTTTAAGCAAATTAAGAATATAACATTGCTAGGTAGCATTTGGCATCACTCTCAGCAAAATTCATGCTTGAGATTCAAGTTAAAAGACAATAAAATACTAGAAAATAATCAGATTCAGCTTGTGACACTTTCCTTGCCTTCGAATTGTACCCATGATAATCAATACTGACTTGTACAAAAGTACACCTGGTTGTGAGAGAAGGAGCAAAGGATTATAGTTTTCAAAAACAATGAAACATTTACTCTTTTAAAGTACACTTCTGCTTAACCTGAAAATGGTATGAAGGAGTTCTGGGTTTATGATCTGTTGAATACAAATTAAATTGCTGACTGCTGAAAAGGGGTTTTTTTGTTTGTTTGTTTTTTAAATTCCTTTCTAACCACAAATCCTGCAGATGGACCCTGGAATCTGAACATCTAACCAAGTCCATTCTTATTTGTGAATCATCACAATTATTCTGTCCCAGATAAATTTTATAATTAGATTTAAACTCTATTTCAGGGATATGCCTAAAATGCTCCTAAGAGAGGCCAAGGTCATTGATAATGTAAAGGGAAAAGAAATAGGCGTCTTGACTTTCAGATCCCAGAGTGAGTTATGATGCCTTGAGTTAACAACTTCTCCCTTTTAAACTGAGAAAATTTGACCTGCAGGAAACCAAACAATGATATCATTTATATTGTATAAATGATACAATAGACCAGAACTACATTTAAAACCTTCTGTAAAATAAATGTTTAAGATATAGCCTCCTTATCTTTATCTCAGGTTTCTCTTCACATATTTGAAGAATGGTAAGCAGTGTCACTCATGAATAGGAACAAAAATAGTGTCATATGCGTAGCCTATAAGGCAGTGGTATGCATCTGGGAGTGGAGTTATATATACATGTGATATTAGAGTAAGATGCAGTTTGGAAATTAAACCACATATGGTATTTTCTGTTAAGCTTACCAAATCTAGTCAGTTTAAAAGCATGTACATATGTTTGCCTGTTCAGTATTTGTATGGAGATAATTAATATTTTGTGACATTCAGGTTTTATATCAAATATAGGGAAAATGACCTTTCCAATGATTTATAGCATGGTTTAAAATATCTAATGGAGTAAGAAGTTGAAATCTAATTAGTCATTCAGAACTGCTAATTAAAGATACTACACGGGATAAAAAGTATTATAGTATAGTCTCATCACAGAGAAGCACACATTTCTCTTCAGATGCATTTTGCCATCTGTATTTCTCTAGATATTTCATTGTAAATGTAATGAATCAGTGGGTTTTACAAGCGAAAAAGCATATTCTAGCCATCATTTCCATGTACAAACATTCAAAAAACCAGGTGAGGAATCCATCTAAGTTTCATGGTTTTCTCTAAGTGGCTTAGTTTAAATCGGGAGCAAAAGATATACATGCTCACTAGACCTGTGTGACGCAGCAAGTATTTGCTTTGAATTCGGATTTGGCTGATTCAGAGGGGCAGTGATTTGATTCAGTGATTCAAATCACTGTCCCAATTTGATTCAGCCAATTTAGATTCTGAAATTCGGTCATAGACTATAAAGGCAGTCCTCGAGGATACTGGACACAGCTACCTCCAGCTGGTAAGTCTGTTGTGGTGGGCAGAGGGGGGAGGGCAGATCAACACCGCCACAGCGACGGAAGGATTAGGGCTGTGTTACCAGATTTGCCCATTACTTTGGGGTGTGCTCATTTATTAGGGATAGTTTCTAGGGTCTTGGTGATTCTGTCAATGTGCTGCTTGTGTTACTATACGGAGCTGTATCTCTCCCTTCTGCAAGCCCTCACCCCCAATGGAGCTATCTTGCAGGACTCAATCTCAATGGGGCTGGGTTCCTCCAGTCACCAAATAAGTCATACACACAAACACACACAAATTAACATGACACACCTGACCTGGCCGGGTTGATCAGCATGGACAGGCTGACACCCTTATATGCCAAGAATCAGTTCATCAGAGCAACAATAAACTGCAGTCAGACACAAACACACAGGTAAACAGAATCCCTCTGAATCCGGCTGGGTGTCCAGCTGACACCCTCATGGGCCAGCATTCAGTTCACAAGGGCACGTCTGAGTCAAACTGGGTCAATCAGCCTGTACAAGCTGATCCCCTTATGTTTCAAAATCAGCACGTCCCAATCTTTGGCCTCTTGATGAGCAGAACCCACAATATTTTTGGGCTTCACAGGGATCTTTAGCTTAGGTAAAAGAAGTGTTGCTGCAGAGCACGGGAGGAAAGGGAAGCAGAGAAGGAAAAATATACCCAGTTACTACCAGTTTGACTATAAAAGTTATTTATTGCTAAGCATATGAAATATATAATGGTACTAGTAGAAATAGATATGCAAAAGAAAAACAAACACAAACAATTACAGTACTACCCTGGTTTCACTAAGTATTTGGGGAAACTTAGCTCAAGCTTAACTAATACAGTTCAGGTTCAGAAGTTTATGCCTAGAGAGAAAAGACAGAGAGAGCGCTGGGATCTCACCAGTCCAAGGTACTCAAGCTGCAAAGCTGACAGGCACAGTCCGTAGCACAATTCTTGAAGAGAGAAGATCTGTTCTTCCAGCGTCCCAAGAACAACAGGGGATGGTGTCAGCACAGGAGTTTTCTTCTTCTTCTTCTTTCTGAAGCACCTCTCTCTTCTTCTTCTTCTTGAAGCACCCACACTTTTTACAGATTTTTATACCCTCAGTTCAGCTGCTTCGAAGCATCCTTAATTGTGTAAATCATTGTCTTTTCTATTGACAAGGGGTTATCTGGTTTGGAACATCTCAAGAAACTGATTGATAATCAGGAAACACTTAAGATTAGGGAGTAACCAAATACTTGGGAGCCAGCTTGAAATTCCTATGGATGGCAAATATACTGATGGGATATCTCATGGTTTTTTCAGAAACAATAGATAACTTGCAGCATCAGGATTTTGGATTTTTACTTGTTGTGGACAAGCCTTATCATAGCATGACTTTTCCAGATCTTACTATAGTCTTTTAACAGACTTAAGACAATTATTGGGGTGTTCATAACCTTTTGTGGAGAGGACTCCCACCAGTCGTCTCGGGAAAAGTATGACAACACCTGTGATTAGGGCTCCAAGGGGTGGACGCTGTGATGAACCCTTAATCGTTGTTCAAATGTTACCCATACCCCCTCTGACTCAGTCTCTTGCCTCAGCATTCCCTAACCCGGCAACCGAGTTTTAGTCAATCAAGTTTAAATAGGCCTCCCATAGTGGGAATGTATGGCCAGAGATGCCTATTAAACTTAGAGGTGTGTGTGTGTCTGGGGGGGGGAAGTCCTTAGTAAATCCAGATTAGAACTGGTCTGATAAATGCTAAGATGGGTGTGTGTGAACATGGATTGATTAACATTTGGAGCACAGATTCCCCATCATGCAGTGCTCCCCTGCTTCTCTGGTCCCAGAATTCACTGCAGTCTCTGCTTCAGGCTTTCTGTTCTCCATCTCTCATGTAAATGAATGGTCATCTGGTTCCATCTTGGATGCAAATGAGACCTTGGGCAGTTGTTTCACTCTTGTCACCCTTATCTGGAGAGTTTTAGGTGCGTCTCTCACTGCATCTTGATCAGTTTCATTTATGTAGAGGAGGGGAGGGAGCGGGGTGAGTCCTTGTGAGTCAGACAGACTGCATCCTGTGCCAGGGTTGCCCAAGAACACACAGCTGAGACATAACAGCTGGGACAAGCTGCCCAGCTGGGGCAGGGGGGGAGTGGGACTCAGGAATGAGGGCTCCTGCCACTGCACACCGCCAATCCAGGAGCTGCTCTTCTGGTGGCACATCCCAGTGGCAGGCAGCTGGGGCTAGCCTCCTGGAGTGCAGCCCGGCCCAGCCTGGCTCACACAGATCTGGGGGCACATGTCCGCTCCCGTGCCCTCCCGGATCAGCAGCAAAAGCCACTGGAGGAGCCACCAGAGGAGTAGCTTCCAGACTGGCAGCATACAGCGGTGTGCAGTGGCAGGACCCCCCCCCCAAGTCCTGCATCCCCCTGCCCAAACTGGGCAGTTTGTCCCAGTCCCAATCACTCCCTCGCTGTGGGGGTTTTGATCCCCCCCACCCCCCATGCCCCTTCCCTCCCCACTCCATCCACCACAACAGACTTACCAGCTGGAGGCTGCTGTGTCCAGTGTTGTTGTGGACTGCCTGTATAGTCTACAGCTGAATGTCTGAATCTTTCCGAATCGATTTGGAGGCTTCTGATTTAATGGGACCTTTTAATGGGTCTCCTGATTTGATTCAGATTTGGAGATTCAGCCACCAAATTGGGCCAAATCTCCTCTGAACTGAATTGGCTACTGAAGCTTCACACAGCCTTAATGTTCACCCTTGTTGAGGGGGGAGGGTGCAAGCAGGCATCCTGAGCTTGCCAATGCCTGTAGGTGGGGGGATGCTCCTACATGTCTCCCAATGTGCCTTGCCAGTTCCCTGGCCTGTTCTTGGGCATCAAGAGCAGCCAAGCACCTGGATCCCCACTTATTGGGGGGCATTGGCATCTACAACCCCAACCTCCAGCCATCTCACTGCAGCCCACTTGGAGGCATCAAGAAGAGCTCCAGAGAGAGTGCCCTCCCTCATGAATTGCATGTGTCTCTATCCAGGTCTTCCCACACACTACCTTGGTGTCCCACCACCTATACCCAAGCCAACAGACTTAGGAGCTATGGTGTCCAGCTTGACACACTGTGCAAGTCTCAAAGGAAGCTCTGGGACATCATGCATGTTCATTTGGACATGATATAGCAGCTGGACAGTAGCCAACCATCCCACATGGGGACACCTACCATGCACTATGCACCTGCTGAGCATCCTGGACTAAGCTAACAACTTTCAAGTGGCTGACAAGGACAAGGCCACCCAAGATACCATACACATAGGTTCTGGGCCCACACCACTAGCAGAGACTGGTAGGAGTGGCTCATTTGGACATCTAGGACATCAAACAGTGGGTCCAGACCTTCCACATGTGCATGGTCACATTCATGGACATTGTTGTCCAGGTGGCCCCTCACATCATGCTTCAGGATGTCAACATTCAGCCATCCCTCATTCTGAAGAAGCAGGTGGCCATTTCCATCATGAACCTGTCCACCCCCCACAGTTTCTACTACATCACCAACCAGTTAAGTGTGGGCAAGTCCACCACCACCTAGCCGGTGAGCCTGATCAGCCAGAACATCTTGGCCAACTGCTTCATCCACCTCATCAACCCACAGGAGGTGGTCACCAGCTTCCACTATATAGGCTTCCCCAACTGTGTGGGGGCTGTGGACAGCACCTACATTTCCATCCTCTCCCTGCTCCAAGGTGTCCAGGCATTCATCACCTACAAGGGCTATTTTTCCATCATCCTGAAGTGCATCATTGACCACCAGGGCCATTTCATCTACATCTTTGCGGGCTGGGTGGGCAGTGCCCACAATACCTACATCTTCAACAACTCCTCCCTCCCTGAGATGATGGAGAGCAGGCTCTATGCTCCAGGAGTCCCCAATTTGTGGGAGAGGGGGTGGGACACAGCTGGACCACTGAAAGGAGCACTTCAGCTACTTCTTGAACAGGTGCTGCATGACTGTGGAGTGCACCTTCAACTGCATCCTGGTGAGCTCAAGGCATCCTGGTGAGCTCTCGGGACATGCCTCAAGGTGAAGTAGAAGAACCTGTCACACCTTGTTATCATTGCATGCACCCTCCATAACATCTGCAAGACCAGGGAGGGGGGAGTCTTCCATGAAATCTGGGCATAAGAGACATGCCACACAGGTTAGGCATGGCATGTTAATCATGCACAGTGCAGGGGATGTTGGGGGGAGAGAGTGTACCCCTCCACTAATGTTAGGGAACCCAGTCCTGCATACTGGCAGGAAGTCCAGATCCACAAAGCCTTGGCCCTTGGGGACTGGGAGCACGCCCTAGATGAATATGGTTGGAGGGCTTTGAAACCTTGAGTGTCCATGCCCTGGCACTAGGCAATGGATCTCCTGCCCCAGGCTCCTCTGGTCCTGTGGTCCAGTACCACCCACAACTCTGGCTGCCTGGAAACTGTTTTGTTCCCCCAAAATCCTTCGAGGGGAACACACCAGGATGTGGGGAATGCAGAATAAGGGGGTGGAGCCAAGCTCAGCAAGGTATAAAAGGAGACTCCCTGAGTGACTCCTGAGTGAGTGAACAGGGACAGCAAACAAAGCAGTTTGCAGATCAGTTTTCTGTCTTTTTTGCACCAATACTTAAGCCCCTTGCTTAATTTGAGTCCTAAGCAAGGGAAAGCTGGCTAGGGAGTTCCCTGGAAACTCTCTCTCATCTTTCTTCACTGTAATCTTCGTGAGTGAAAGTAGAGAAAAGTGAATCTTTTTGGGACCAGTGAGCAGTGAACAGGCCAGCTTACAGGGGAGTTTGCTGGGGAAGGTCTGCTTGGAAAGAAGGGCAGGAAGAGAGAGGTGATCAATTAAGAGTCCCAGAGAAATGGATGGAGGGGATCCCAGAGCCACTTCCACTTCCATCACTTTCTCTACTTGTACTCATGAGGTGTCTGCCCAGGCAGGACTGCTCACTGCTGAGGCTTCCACCCAGGTCCTGGTTTGGCACTGAGGAGACTGCAGATTGCAGGTTCCTTGTACTGACAACCAGGTGGGGAAGTGCCTGCAATGTGAGTGGTGCCTGCTGGTGGTGTCCCTCAGGGAGCAGGCAAGAGAGCTACAAGAGGAGGTGGAAAGGCTCCAAAGCATCCTCTGACATCAGGGCTTAATTAATTTGATGCTGAAGGAGACATCTAAGACTAAGAGGAAGGACAGCCAGAGACAGCATTAGAGAAGAAAGGGGATGTGGCCTCCCAGGAAGGTGGAACCTAGAAGGTTGTGAACTCTGGCACCAAACAGAAGTCTTTGTGCCCGCCTCCGCTTGACCAGGCACTCTCGGGCTGCTCTAGCCTGAGTGGCCGTTCTTACTGGCCACGAGCTCATGAGAGGGCCCCGGGAGGTGCCTCGGGTGGTGACAGGAGGCCCCCTAACCTCGCCTGCCACGACTTTGAATGTAACCTCAGTGGTGGGGGTCTCCGTTAATGCCGCCTCCTGGGGTCGTCGCGCCTTCGGTGGGCACTCATGGGGCTCCGACCTCCCCTACCCCCCGGCCAATCGCCACCTGCTGCTGCTGGTCTTCTAGTGGCCTTCCTTCGGCAGCCCCGCCGCATTTCCGGTCCTGAATCTCCCGGTGGTCCTTGTTCCAGGGATCCAAACTACCCAGGCTGGAATCTGCCTAGGGGTCTCAAACCTCCTGGTTTCTTGGCTGCCCCTAGCCCGTATGGTCCCGAGGCCTCCACAACACTACAACCACGAGCTGGCCCCCAAAAGGAAGCGAATACTAAAACTAAAACTCCAACTCCTATATCATGCCTAGCCCAGGCTCTGACCTGGGTGCCTAAGCCCCGACCGATGAGCTCCCCCTGGTTACCGGCCTGTCAGGAGGCTTAAGGCCACCGACTTCCCCGGGTGCCTACTCCCTGGGCTTGTGGCTCCCTCTCTCTGGGCGTCTTGTTCCTGGCATTCTCTCCCTCACCGAGTCCACTGCCGGCTCCCCGCCAGCCCGTCTGTCACCTCTCTCACGGGGTCCATGCTCGGTTGCCACACCGGTTCCGCCACCCGCACTCCTGCTACGACTGTAGTCAGTTCCTCCTCCCGTCGTGGTGCCGACATCCTCTTCCTTTTTATCTGTGGCTCCTTTAAGAGCGCAGTCCTCACTACTGTAGCCGCAGCTCTCTCTCCTGGCTCCTTTAACACGGCGGCTCTCTCTGCCGCTGCCGGTGCTGCTATCACCGCCGCTCTCCCGGCAGCTGCTGCAGTTAGCGCCGCTGCCTCGGCTGGCCCCGTCGGGCCGGATGCATGTGCCCTGCTGGCATGGGTCCCGCTCTCGGGGTTCCCTGCAGGCTTCCCCCGCCTCTCTCCTGGCCCCGCTTCCGGGGCCGCCTTTTATCTCTGCCTGGAGGCGTCTCCTGTCGGCGTTGCCCGGCCCCAGCTGGATATAAACGCGGCTTACAAACCGCGCTGGCGGTCTCCCCGCGCACGTGTCCCTGCTTGCTCCGGCCTCTGTGTGGGGTAAATAGGTGGTTACTTCCCCCCTGGTCCGGCCCCAGGGTACCCTTCTAACCCCGGCGTCCCTGGGACAGTCTTCATCTACACCTGCAGTGGTTTGCCTGAAGAATAGCTATGGAGTCCTAGCAACAGAGAAGGAGGAGCATGTTTCATTTGTGAAAGAGGCCATGCCAGGCCTCCCCAAAGTTGGAAGAATCAAGACCACTATCACCAAAAGGAAGTTGGAGACTCCCTTCTGGGAGGAAACAGAGGCATAGACTTTTAGAAACATAGAAAATTAGGGTTGGAAGAGACCTCAGGAGGTCATTTGGTCCAATGACATTCTTAAAGCAAGGCCATTCCTAACTAGATCTTCCCAGTCAAAACTTTGTCTAGTTGGGTTTTAAAAAGCTCCAAGGATGGATATTCCACCACCTCTCAGGGTAATCTATTTCAGTGTTTTACTACCCTCCTAGTGAGAAAATTCTTCCTAATATCTAACCTGACCTTCCTTTGCTGCAACTTGAAACAGTTACTTCTTGTTCTGTCATCAGCCACCACTGAGAACAGCCTAGCTCCATCCTATTTTTAACCCCCCTTCAGGTAGTTGAAGGCTCCTATTAAATCCCCTCGCATCTTCTCTAGCCTAAATAAGCCCAGTTCCTTCAGGCTCTCCTCATATGCCACAGACCCCACACCATCTTTGTTGCCCTCTGCTGGACTCTCTCCAATTTGTTCATCTTTTCTGTAATGGGGTGCCCAAAACTGAACACAACTTCAGATGTGGCCACACCAGTGCTGAACAGAATCATTTCCCTTGACCTGTTGGCAACGCTTTTACCAATGCAGCCCAGTATGCTGTAAGCCTTCTTGGCAACAAGGGCACACTGTTGGCTCATATTCAGCATATTGTCCACTGTAACCCCCAGGTCCTTTTCTGCAGAGCTGCTGCCCAGACAGTCATCCCCCACCTTGTACTGCTGCATGGGATTGTTCTCTCCTAAGCACAAGACTTTGCACTTGACCTTGTTGAACTTCAAGAGATTTCTTTTGGCACAATCCTCCAATTTGTCTAAGTCACTCTGAATCCTAGACCTACCCTACAGCATATCTACTAGTCCCCCAGCTTGGTGTCATCTGCAACCTTGCTAAGGGTCCACTCTATGCCATCTTTCAAGTAATTAATGAAGGTTTTGAAGAAAACTGACCACAGGCCTGACACCTAAGGCACTCCATTTGATACCAGCTGCCTGTTAGACATTGAGCTATTGATTCTACTTTTTAAACCCAAAATTCCAGTCAGTTTTCTATCCACCTTATAGTCCATTCATCCAGCCCATAATTCCTTAGCTTGCCTGCAAGAATGTTGTGGGAGATTGTATCAAAAACCTTATTAAAATCATGGTACACCACATCCACTGGTCTCCCCACATCCACAGAGCCAGTCATCTCATCATAGAAGGAAATCAGGGTGGTCAAGCAAGACTTGCCCTTGGTGAATTTATGCTGACTGTTCCTAATCACATTCTTCTCCTCCAAGTGCTTAGAAAAGGATTCCTTGAGGATCTGCTCCATTATTTTTCCAAGGCCTGATGTGAGGCTGACTGGTCTGTAATTCCCTTGATACTTTTTTCCCTTTCTTAAATATGGGCACTATTTTTGCCCTTTTCCAGTTATCTTGGACCTCTCCTGATCACCATGAAGATGATGGCCAGCAGTTCTGCAATCTCATCAGCCATCTCCCTCAGCACTTTCATATACATCCCACCTGGCTCCATGGACTTGTACAGCTTTTCTGAATAGTCCCTAACCTGTTCTTTCACCACTGTTGGCTGCTCACCTCCTTTCCAAACTTTGCTGCCCAATGCAGTAATCTGGGAGCATGGTCAGCAGATCGAGGAAAGTGAGCCCATATCTGGAATACTGTGCCCTGTTTTGGGGCCCTCACTACAGAAAGGATATAGACAAATTGCAGAGAGTCCAGTGGAGGGCAATGAAAATGGTTAGGGGGCTGGGGCACATGACTTATGTGTAGAGGCTGAGGGACCTGGGCTTATTTGGTCTGGAGAAGAGAAGACTGAGAGGGGGTTTAATAACAGCCTTCAACTACCTGAAGCGGAGTTCCAAAGAGGATGGAGCTGGACCATTGGCAGATGACAGAACAAGGAGCAATGGTCTCAAGTTACAAAACGCCTGGACGCAGGAGTAGGGGTGGACATCGTATACTTAGACTTCAGGAAGGCCTTTGATACGGTATCCCACCCCATACTGGTGAACAAGTTAAGAGGCTGTGACTTGGATGACTACACAGTCCAGTGGGTGGCAAATTGGCTAGAGGGTCACACCCAGAGAGTTGTAGTGGATGGGTCGGTATCAACCTGGAAGGGTGTGGGCAGTGGGGTCCCGCAGGGCTCGGTCCGTGGATCGATACTCTTCAATGACTTCGTCAGCGACTTGGACAAGGGAGTGAAGTGTACTCTGTCCAAGTTTGCGGATGACTCAAAACTGTGGGGAGAAGTGGACACACCGGAGGGCAGGGAACAACTACAGGCAGACCTGGACGGGTTGGACAAATGGGCAGAAAACAACAGAATGCAATTCAACAAGGAGAAGTGCAAAGTGCTGCACCTAGGGAGGCATACCTACTGCCTAGGAAATTACTTGCTTGGTGGCACGGAAGCGGAAAGGGATCTTGGAGTCCTAATGGACTCCAAGATGAACATGAGTTGGCAGTGTGACAAAGCCATCAGAAAAGCTAATGGCACCTTATCGTGCATCAGCAGATATATGATGAATAGATCCAAGGAGGTGATACTTCCCCTCTATCGGGTGCTGGTCAGACTGCAGTTGGAGTACTGCGTGCAATTCTGGGTGCCGCACTTCAAGAGGGATGCGGATAACCTGGAGAGGGTCCAGAGAAGGGCCACTCGTATGGTTAAGGGCTTGCAGACCAAGCCCTACGAGGAAAGACTAGAGAACCTGGACCTTTTTAGCCTCCACAAGAGAAGGTTGAGAGGTGACCTTGTGGCTGCCTATAAGTTCATCTCGGGGGCACAGAAGGGAATTGGTGAGGTTTTATTCACCAAGGTGTCCCCAAGGCTTACAACAAATAATGGCCACAAGCTAGCAGAGAGCAGATTTAGACTAGACATTAGGAAGAACTTCACAGTTAGAGTGGTCAAGGTCTGGAATGGGCTCCCAAGGGAGGTGGTGTTCTCCTCTACCCTGGGGGTCTTCAAGAGGAGATTAGATAGGCATCTAACTGGGGTCATCTAAACCCAGCACTCTTTCCTGCCTATGCAGGGGGTCGGACTCGATGATCTATTGAGGTCCCTTCCGACCCTAACATCTATGAATCTATGAATCTACATAAGTTGCAGCAATAGAAGTTAGGTTATGTATCAGGAGAAACTTTCTCACAAGAATGGTAGTAAAGTAATGCAACAGGCTACCCAGAGAGGTGGTAGAATCCCCATCCCTGGAGGTTTTTAAGAGTTGGCTAGACAAAGCTTTGGCTGAGATGAGCTATTTGGGGAGGGTCCTGCTTTGAGCAGGGCATTGGACTAGATGACCTCCTGAGGCTCCTTCCAACCTTAATTTTCTATCATTCTATGATTCTAAGTTTATCAATAAATGAATCCATTGTCTCTGAAAAACTCTTGACTATAATAAGTTGCCTGTATTTTCAGTTTTACAAAAATATCAGCAGAAGTTGTTTTATTAGTGAGCACTCATAGAAGATGTAAAAAATTAATATCACCCTAATGCAAATTCAGCAACAGTATTTAAGTACGTGATTAACTTCAAGCATGTGAGTACTTCCACTGAATTTCGCAGAGTTCATATGTCAAAATGTTTTTGAGACAAAAGCCCTAGTTTTAGAAATGGGGGAGAGGGGGAATAAATTGCTTATATCTAACCAGTATGCTTCAGTGGTTTTCAAGAGAGGAATGACTCATAGAACAGTACAGCTCATCCCTGTATATTGGGACTGGAGGGGAATATATTCATTTTGAATCTGGTATTTTGGTAGCAGCAGAATTGCATTTTCTATATAATAATAAACAGTGAAAAGAATAGCAAGTGTCACAATCAATCTGAAGGTGTTTGTTTTCTCTTTTTTTTCAATGTCATAAAGTCAATACTGGCATTGTTATCTGTAAATATAAAGAAAAAGAAGAAATACTTCCCTTTCCTTTTTTCCCTGGTCCTTTAAACATGATATAGTCTTCATAATACATGAATGAGTTTTTCCAACATCGTAAAAGTGTCATTTCAAAATTAGAAAAAGGGGGAAAATGTTGGCCTTGGGCTTCTCAGTTATCTAATGTTTATACTTTCCATTTACTTAATTAGGCTTGCTTTCTTGATCAGCCTCCTGCATTCACAGAAAGCTGCCCATGGCACTGAAAGTTTACAATTTTGGTTTTGCATAGATTTGTACTTGTTAATATTTAATCGGGAAGTTTTCATAGCCTTTGGCAAAGGCATTCTTCCCTCTTAACTAGCCTCAGTATTCTAATCTAAAGGGTAGTATTTATAGCACACCTGGATAGGGGCTAAGTTGTATCCTTCTGTGAAGAGGTCAATTAGAAGGGAATAGAGCATTCCAAAATTCTATGATCATGATTTTCCATTGTTTGTACCTTGCACTGTCATTTAAAAGAAGAGCAAGGGTTAGATCCTACTTCCCCTGTTAAAAATCTAAATGAACTGAGGCATCTATGGTTGTGTACAACTGTTCAAATGAACATGTGAAGGTTTAGCAGCTTAGTTTGAGTGTTTGAAAAACCTACTGGGAAATAACTGCACAAGTGTTCAAGAGACAGGCTGGGTGCACTGCACACAGCCTGTGCTACTGACAGTACCTAGCTGGGGTGGGGATAGAACATGCATCTTGGTGTGCTTTGTAGGCTCACAGTCTGCCTGAAGACAGCTAACAAAGGGCACAGATCAGGGCAGATTGGCTGGCTACCACATGAACCACACCCACTTCTTCTTAAAACACCCCCTCTCTCCCTCCCTCTCAGCTATCTGGTAAATCCAGTTCCAGCTCAGATTGAGTGAGTCTGGTCAGGTTCAGGTGCTGGTGGATTGGGTGCCAGAAGCCTGGATGCTGTCCCAGGGTAGGAGGCTTGGGCATCCATTCCCAATGTGGGGTAGGTTGGGTCAGTCTGTGTCAGTATGGAGCTGTTGGTGATGGGGGCCATGTTCATGTTGTTTGGATACAGGGTGTTGCTCTGGCAACTACGAGGGCAGGACTTTGTCCATAGTGCTTCAGCAGCTGCCGATTCCTTGCCACTTACTGGAGCACCTTCTGCTGACATGGGAAACCTGGCCATGGTGGCCAGACCCAGGACTCTGGTGGCAGTGGTGGGGCTTTGCTTTAGATGCTGATGGGGCTGCCAGCACCCTGGCCTTCACTGGCTACCATGGGAAGCCCTGCCATTGCAACCAGAGTCCCAGAGCTCTGGCATGGGCTGTATAGTCTTTCTTTCTTTCTCTCTCTCTCTCTCTCTTTCTCACATGCACACACACTGTGCCCCTGGAGGGGTTCATGTGTGGGGGTGAAAGTTTGGGGGGTTGCTTACCTACTCAGAGTGGTAGGACTGTGAAAAGGGGGTGGGCTTTCCTGGCATCTTAGTGATCTGGGGGGAGTGGTTTGCTGTGTCTTGCACTGCTGCAATATAGTACAGCCTGAATCACAGACTGTCTCCCTGGAAAGGAAGAAGAGGGCTAAAGTAATGCATGCTGGGATACTAGAGGACACTGCAGCAAGGTATATCAGAGAGGTAAGTGTACATGTGCTCTTTTCTCTGGTAGAAGCTCTACTGGAGGCAACCTCTATCTAGCTGGAGGTTTTACAAGTTTCTAAGAGATTCATCATTTTTTAGTTTGCAGTTTGTTTACTTATTTCAATAGTTCCAGTATTGCTGATTATGTTTAGAAGGCATCATGTCTTCTTCTCCTAAGCCCTGGTAGTGACTAGTAGAAAGAGCCTCAGTACATGTGGAAGTAAATGAAGATTGATACCAAACTCTGGAATAAGTGGTGCTATCAGGTTATCAGGTAGTGCAACAAGTCTGTAGTAGTTAAGGTATCATACTATGGCTCCAGAAGCAGTTTAAGCCTTACTGTGAGACCAGTTTCAGCCTGACAAAAATGGCACAGCACACCCTCAGCAAGTTTACTGATGACACCAAGCTGGGGAGAGTAGTAGATATGATGGAGGGTAGGGCTAGGATTCAGAATGAGTATGGCAAATTGGAGGATTGGACGAAAAGAAATCTCATGAGAAATCTCAATAAGGACAAGTGCAGGAACAGTCCCATGCACCGGTACAAGCTAAGGACTGTCTAGCTAACCAGGACCTGGGAGTTACAGTGGACAATAAGTTGAATATGAGCCAACAGTGTGCCCTTGTAGCAAAGAAGTCTTATGGCATACTGGGCTGCATTAATAGGAGTGCTGCCAGCAGAGTGAGGGAAGTGATTCTTCCCTTCTCTTTTGCCCAGGTGAGAACACAACTGGAATACCTGTCCAGTTTTGGTCCCTCACTGCAGGAAGGATGTAGACATATTGGAAAGAGTCCAGCGGAAGGCAACAAAAAATGTTAGGGGGCTGGGGAACATGAGTTGTTTAGGAAAGGCTTATTTAGTCTAGAGAAGATAAGACGGGGGGGGGGGGGGGTTAATAGCAGCCTTCAACTACCTGAATGGTGATTCAAAAGTGGATGGAGCTAGACTGTTCTCAGTGGTGGCAGATGACAGAACAAGGAGCAATGGTCTCAAGATGCAGCAAGGGAATTTTAGGTTAGATATTAGGAAAAATTGTCTTACAATGAGGGTAGTAAAGGACCAGAAGAAGTTACTGAGAGAAGTGGTGGAATCTCCATCTTGGGGGGGTTTAAGACCTAGCTAGACAAAGTCTTGGCTAGGATGATCTATTTACGCATGATCCTGCTTTGGGCAGGAGGTTGGACTAGATGACCTCCTGAGGTCTCTTCCAGGTAGGGACAGACATTCAAAAAGTCTGAGCCTGAATTGATCCAATTTTGCAGGTTAGCCTAACCTGGATAGGCTAAATCAGTTTGTAACCCAGACAGACATCCTAGAAATGTAGGGACATGCCTGCAGTAGGCTCAGGCTAGAATCTGGGGTGTGATAGAGAAGTCCTCCCTTTGCTTCCACAGGGCAGAGATGGGGTGGGTTTGACTAGGCCCCAGCAGGACACTCTGATTATCCCCCTCCCTGCCCGCCCCCTCCCCCCCCCCACCCCGAGCTGCTCGACAGGGTATGTTTATCACCCCTAACTCAGTTTTTATCAACTCATTAAGAAAATAAAGCCTCTCTCCATTAAGTAATGGAGCTCTTCTCAAACAGCTCTTCCAAGGAAGGATACTAAGCTACCTGTTGATTAGCTCCAAAAAGCCTGTCTGCCTCTGTCCTCTCCCACAGCATGGACTGTTGCCAGCATGTGGTCTGCTAGCTAATGCTGAGGTGTCTGCATAAGGCAGAAGGGAGTGGGGAATAATCCCTGGTTAGCATGGCATCCCTGGTTAGCCAGGCAGACGCTCTGTGCCTGCAAGTCTGTGCAAGCTCCAGCCAGGGACCAGAGAGCAGGGGCCAGCTCTGCAGTGGAGCAGAGAGCCCCGCCCAGCCCAAAAGCATTCAGCCAATCAGCCATTTTCAAACTGGTTTATGTGCCCTGAATATCTGTTCTGTTACAGCTTTAAACCAGTTCCTGATCACTTAAACCAGTTTATATGTAATACCTGTCCCTAGCCCATTTGGTTAGCATAGTTTAGGCACTATGGTCCTGCAGTCAGCATCACAATGGAAGTTACATGGCTAACATCATGTCCAGTCACCTTTGACCCCCTCTTCCAGCCTAAGTGTCAAGTCCTCACTTGTATCAAAAGCTGCGGGCAGCCTTTGCACACATCCACTGATAACAAGGCTCTAATTGCTTCTGAAGCCATAGCAAAATACCTTAACACTACAGACTTCTCCTACTAACCAATAACATGATAGCAGCATTGATTCCAGAGCTTGGTACCAACCTTCTTTTACTTCAACATGTACTGAGGGTTTTTCTACTAATCACAACCAGGCCTGAGGAGAAGAAGACATCATGCCTCAGCAACGTAGTCTGCACTACTGAAACTAATGAAATAGGTTAAGTAAGTACCTACTTCCTTTTACTTTTCCTTCATGGAAAAAAAAATAATATAGGCAGATATCTGAGAGATTTCTATTTGTGTCGTATTACTTTTATTATATAAAACCCCACATACATTACATTGGTGAGGCCTCAGCTGAAGTACTGTGCCCACAACCCATTTACATGGATAAATACACCACATTACTCATCATATTCAGGCATTCATTTAAGTGGATTTAGGGAAGATAATGTGGCAAATAACATGTGCAGCTAATTTAACAACTGGAGGTCTTCCAGCAAGAAAGTTTTCTCAAATAGGACCTTGTCTAGTTTAAAAGCTAACAAAATACTGAAATGCCACTGACTGATAGTACACATTTTATGCATGTTAATTCCTGATCAATCATGGACAGATAATGAAGAGATAATAGCAAGATAATCCTGTCAGGAGAAAAAGGAGTAGTTTTGTGACCTCTGCCTGTCACTGTTCTCATCTATTTATCCTCTAATTCCAAATCTACAAGTGTACATTTTGCATCATCAGTTTCTGAATGGTAGCTTTAGAATGACAAATATGAAACTGATGTTATCATAAGCATTCTTCAGGGAAGTCTCTTAAATTCTTATAATGCAATATTTCCAACATCTATCCTATAAAAGTCTACTTAAGTGACAAGTAGGATACATACTGTCAACATGGGAAGAACAATTTCCTAGTTGCATTAAAGAGTACTAATTTGCTTTTGCTCTTAGCTACACTTGAAATGATCTATTTCATACTCATGGCTTTGCTGAAATGAAGTCTGCAATAGAGATGACCTACATTAAAAAACTCCTGAGCTTTGGAGAAGTTCTGGTCTAGACCTTACAGTTGAAGGGCTTTTTCATTAAGCTTGGTTTTGAACCACAGACTTTGCAGATACTTGTCTCTGGAGTTCGTGACTTACACCCATGTTGCCACCAGAAAGTATCTGGAAACCTTTTAACTGAGCCAAGCATGAAGTTTAAAATTACAGGATGATTTGCATACCTAAAGATGAAGCTGGAAATACCTCAACCATTTTATGTAGTATTTACCACCCCTGCTGTTTCTGCTGCATATTTTTCATGTCAATGCTGACAGCCATAGTAAAAAAACAGGGAGGGGTCTGACTGCTGTAGAGAATAACCAAGACAGAAGAGAAATATAGATTTAAGACCCAGGTGAATAAAATGACCAACACACGGACAGGAATAGTCAAACAACAATATTGGGACTAGTCAAAGGCTTGTTTTAAAAAAAAAAAGTATTTTCTTGTTGGAAAATAGGGTTTTGTAGACATTGAGATTTTCTGCTACAACAAACCAATTTGAGTGGAATATTTAAAGAGAGAGAAAGAGTTCAAGGCTTCTAAACACATTATGCAGAATTTCTTAGCTTTTAAAACTCTGTTGTGACATAATAGCATGTTATTTCATAGAGTACACAATTTGTGTTTCCCTTTCATAGGGATTCAGTATCAAAGTGGCTCTTGCTAGATGGTGAGATAAATGTAATTTGTTTCTCATTTAATTAAATATATCATATCTCAATGTGGTGTATAGCTTTATGAAATTCTTAACATTTATTAAGCAACTTTATCATCTATATACTTGGATCAGTATCAGATTGTACATATATCTAGTTTACATCTAAACTGGTATATATATACTGATAACTATATCACAGAAGTATAAGCCAGCTAACTTCAGCAGTCTTACTCCTTTGCACCAATATTTTTTACATTAGATACAGGTTATTAAATTTCTGCTGGAACTCACATATCAGCTGGGAACCACATATCATTGAATGATTAAATAAATGAATATCATGCAAAACAAAAGAAAAACCAACAGCAGGGAAGGGTCTCTTGAGACCCACTGGGTCAGGCTACAATGGAGACCAAGAGAGGGAGACCTAATGGTGGGAGTCTATTACAGGCCTGCCTCCCAAGATGAGGTGAGTGATTGAGCATTCCCAAAAGAGTTGACAAAGGCAGATGGCACTACAAACATGATCGTCATGGGTGATTTCAACTACCCAGACATCTGTTAAGAAGACCATTCAGCTGCCTCCATCAGGTCAGCCAATTTCCTGGCAATAACAGACAATCTGTTTCTGACACAGGTTGTGGAAGGGCCTACCAGGGCAAGGCTACTCTGGACTTAGTACTAACCAAAGGGGAAGACATCACAGGTGACCTGAGAATTGGCTGTACTCTGGGAGACAGTGACCATGACCTGATAAGGTTTATCATCCACCACAAGACTGGGAACAGAAGTCCTAAATTTCAAGAAGGCAAATTTTGGCAAACTCAAGAGGCTCGTTGGAGAGGCCCTCTGCAACTGGCATTTGGATGATCTGGGTATGCAGGAACTATGATGCTTCCTTAAGGATACAGTTCTCATGGCTCACAAACAGGCCATCCCCACACAGGCAAATATCAGGAAGAGATCCAGCAATATTAGGGAGTTGCTGAAAAAGAAAAAAATTAGTGTACATGCAATGGAGGATTGGCTCAGCAACCAAGGAGGAATACACCTGTATCACCAAGGCCTGCAGATAGGATACATGAAAAGCTAAGGCAGACCTGGAGATGAAACTGGCAACCAGTATAAAGGACAACGAAAAGTCCCCCTACAGGTACATAGGGAGCTAGAAAAGATCAGGCTGTACTCTGGAACCTCTACTGAATATCCAGGGGCAGCCCACAGTTGATGCACCTGAAAAGGCAGAACTCCTGAATACATACTTTGCATCAGTATTCTTGAAACCCAATGGGGGCTGCTTATTTGACCAGAGGCCCAAGGAACAAGGGGGAGGTAACAACCTACACAAAATCAGCCCAGAACAGGTGAAGAATCTTTTACAATACTTGGACCAGACGACCTGCACCCAAGAGTCCTGAAAGAACTGGCCAAACTCATAGCAGCACCATTGGCCAAGCTATTTGAAGAGTTGTGGAATTCAGGAATGGTCCCAAATGACTGGAAGAGGGCCAATGTGGTGCCCATCTTTAAGAAAGGGAAGAGGGAAGACCCCACAAACTACAGGCCAGTCAGCCTGACCTTGGTCCAAGGCAAAATCTTTGAAAAGTTGGAACAAAATTAGATCAGGTTTAACAGGGAAGAACCCTCACAACTATACAATGGGTGATGGCCTACTGGCTGACACAACATCTGAATGAGACATGGGGGTCACGATCAACTGGAAGATTGACTGACCCAACAGTGTGATGAGGCTGCCAAAAGGACCAATTAAATTCTGGTGTGCATCTGCTGCTGTGTGGCTAATAGATCCAGGGAGGTACTCCTCCCTCTCTATTCAGTGTTGGTGAGGCCTCAGTTGGAGTACCGTGCCCAATTCTGGACACCACATTTCAAGAAGGACATGGATAAATTTGAGAGGGTACAAAGAAGAGCTACCCATTTGATTAAGGGCATGGAGGGTAGGCCCTATGAGAAGAGACTCCAGGAGCTGGGCCTGTTCAGCTTGAGGAAGAGAAAGCTGAGAGGTGACTTGATAGCTGCCTACAAGTACCTCAGGGGGGAGCATCAAGGACTAGGAGAGCAAATATTCAGGAGGGCACGTCAAGGGAGGATGGGGACCAATGGGCATAAAGTAATAGAGGGTAAATTCAGGTTGGATATAAGGAAAAACTTCTTTTCTGCAAGGGTCACCAGAATCTGGAACACGCTTCCAGCAGAGGTGGTGCAGTTGCCCTCTTTGGAGGTGTTCAAGATGAGGCTGGACAGGCACCTTGCTGAGCTCATCTGAGCCCAATACTTCCTGCCCATGGATGGGGACCAGACTTGATGATCGTACAGGTCCCTTCCAGTTCTATGATTCTATGATTCTCCAATGTGTTACCTTGACAACAATATCATCCAATACATATATAGATGTCAAGCTCTAAGCAAGAACAAATAGCAAAGGACATCATAATCCTCAACCAGAAATAGAAACAACATCATTTACTGATCCAAATATCAGCTTAATTTCATAAAAGAAAACCCCTAAAAAGTAGATTCATATGACTATAGTGAAAACAGCTTAGTATATGTAGTAAAATACATAGATAATTCAAAGTTCATACAAAAGTTAGCGAGACCTATAAGGGCTATTTCCTTTGATCAATTTGAAGTTGATAACAACCCGCTTCTTGTGTTGTAGTAGTAACATATCATTGGATCCAGTGACATACCCAAAATCTTGCAAGATAAAGCCATACATGCTACAATCTTAAGGTAGATGCAGATGTTCACTTCATCCACTCTGTGAGCATGTGGCTTACTTTAAGCTGCATAATTGTAGACTGAGAGCAGCTTGTGCATATGTTCATCAGTGCTGGGAGCCACACAAGGAACATGATCTAAGTAAGTCAGGGTAGAGGGTCTGCGGGGTGGGAGGAAGAGGGAGGGCAGTTGTCCATCCAGGGGTGAGGGAGTCACGGGGGCTATATTTAAAACCTGGGAGAGGAAAGGAAAAGCTAAGTTTTTAGGTCAATCTAAATGTAATGTCTGGATGTCCCCTAAAACAATTAACATTGTTAAGATCCTAAAAAGGTGACCCACTTTTATGTGATGCTGTAGTACAGCAAAGAAAAAAAATTGGTATCTCCAACCTGCCACTCTAGCATTAACGTTTCCTTTCAGGCCCACAGTCAGGAGCAGAGGGTCTAAGTCACACATCATGTTCCTCAGCTTTGTCTTTCTCCTGACAGCAATGGGAATCAAGTGCTTAGCAATAGTTGTAAATAGGAGCATCAGGTGCTCTGGCTAGCCTATATCTCCCATGAGACCACACATCAGAATGCAGCTTCCCTGATATACCACACAGCTTGCTTATCTTGGTTTGCAACATGCTATGAGAAAGGTACAGTAGTTCTAGAGAGTATAGCCCAGAGAAGACCGTGGAGGCCTGAACTATAGCTCTCATAAGGCAACTTTCTACCAGGGTAATGTAGTTTATTTTTTTAAAAGATAAGAAATTAGTAATTAAGAATTTTTGTGTCAGATCAATAAAATGAAATATTCCTATTCAGATCAATCTGAGCTGAAGCAAAATATATGAATTTGATTTTCTCAATGGGAAAAAAAAGTTTTCGGCAAAATTGGTCTAGGGCTGTGTGAAACACCATCATTTCATTTTGATGTCTGTTTCACCATCTTGAAGGGACAGTGTTTCATTTCATCATTTCATTTCATTTTGAAGCACTGTCCTGTTTCGTTTTTTCAAAACTGTTTTGCTGTTTCGGCGTTTCGCCTACAGGCTATAACGGGGAATCATGAGAATGCCCAAAACTTTGTCATTTCTTGCCTGATTTAGATGACAATTGCACGGACAGTAGCCCCTTCAGAGGGCATGAAGCTTGCCAGGTTTCAAGGAGATAGGTGCAGAGGTTGCTGGGAAACTGCACCTCAAACTCTTTAACACAAAGTTCCTGACACTTGCCAGCAGCGGCAGCCTCCTCTCATCTTGCTCTCAGATCCAGGAACCCACACCCCCTGGAGGGCTATGGAGCTGTGCCAGACTCCTCCCAGAGGGTGCAGGCCTCCAGATATACATGCAGGATGAGAGGAGGCTGCTGCTGCCACCTGGGACTCCTCTCATCCAGTGCACAGATCCAGGGGCTTGCACCCTGGGAGGAGTCTGGCACAACCCAGCAGCCCTCCTCGGGGTGCGAGCCCCCAGATTTGCACCCTGGATGAAAAAAGGCTCAATGTGCCTCTCCCACCTGGGACTGGCACTGGACATGGACTGCACCCATCAATGGACAAGATTGCTGCTGCCACAGCCGAAGCCTTCCCTCATCCGCCACAGATCCGGTGGCTCACACCCCCAGGAGGGGTCCGGCACAGCCCAGCAACCCTCCTAGGGGTACAAGCCCCAGTATCTGTGCCCTGAATGAAAGGAGGCTTTCCTGTCATCTGGGACCAGCACTGGGCACAGGCTGTGCCCAACACCAGAAAAAATTCCTGCTGCCACCTAACCCAGGCAACAGTGGCAGCCTCCCCTCATCCAGAACACAGATCTGGGGGCTCACATCCCTGGGAGGAGTTTGGCACGGCCCAGCAGCCCTTCTGGGGGTGAAACCCCCTGGATCTCTGCCCGAGATGGGAGGAGGCTGCCCTTTTGCCTCAGACTGGCACAAGGCACAGGCTGCACCCAGCACTGGAGAAAATTGCTGCTGCTACCCAGGGACTCCTCTCATCTGGTGTGCAGATCCAGGGGCTCGCACCCCCAGGAGGAGTCCAGCACAGCCTGTCAGCCCTCCTGGATCTGTGCCCTGGATGAGAGGAGGCCCAGGCTGCCTCTCCCACCTGGGACTGGCACTGGGCATAGGCTGCGCCCAGCACCGGATGAGATTGCTTCTGCTGCAGCCTGAGCCTCCTCTCTTTTGGCACAGATCCAGGGGCTTGCACCCCCAAGAGGAGTCTGGCACAGCTTGGCAGCCCTCCCAGGGATGCAAGCCCCCAGATCTGCGCACCAGATGAGAGGAGGTTGCCTGTTGACTGGGACCAGCGCAGGGCATGGGTTGTGCCCAGCACTGGATAAAATTGCTGTTGCCACATGTCCCGTGCAGCAGTGGCAGTATCCCCACATCCAGAATGCAGATCCAGAGGCTCACCCCCCAACAAGGAGTCCAGCACAGCACAGAAGCCCTCCCGGGGGTGTGAACCCTGACATCTGTATGCCAGATGAGAGAAGGCTCAGGCTACAGCATCAGCCATCCTATCCAGTGCTGGGTGCAGCCCATGCCCAGCACCAGTCCCAGGTGGGAGAGGCAGCCTGAGCCTCCTCTCATCTGGGGCACAGATCTGGGGGCTCGCACCCCTGGGAGGGCTGCCAGGCTGTGCCAGACTCCTCCCAGGGGTGCAGGTCCCCGGATCTGTGCTGGATGACAGGAGCCTACTGCTGCTGCCTGGGTCCAGTGCTGGGCACAGCCCATGTCCAGCACTGGGCTCCATGGAGCTCAGCCTGGTGGCAGGAGGTGAAGTGCAGTGCTGGCTCTGCCTGCCTCCTGCTGCCAGGCTGCTCTCTTATCGAATCCACCAGCCCCATGGAGTGCAGGCGAGCAGCAGGATGTGGACAGAGCTGGTGCTGAGCTCTGTGGGGCTGGTGTAGCTGATCGGAGTACAGCCCAGCAGCGGGAGGTGGGCAGAGCCAGAGCTGCACTCCAATTGGCTCCACTAGCCCCATGGAGTGCAGCCCGGTGGCAGGAGGTGGGCAGAGCCAGGGCTGCATGCTATGGGGCTCGTGGAGCTGACTGGAGTGCAGTGCTGACTCTTCCCACCTCCCGCCACTGGGCTGCACTCCATGGGGCTGGTGAAGAGCACAGCCCGGTGGCAGGAGGCAGGCAGAGCCAGCACTGCCCTCCCCAGTCATTCAAATTTCCTGACCTGCTTTAGTCACAATCTTTCAACCTAATGTTATTGACAACAACATTTTTTTTAAGTTTCTTTCTGATCTCTCTCCTATTTTAGCTTTCATTTTCTACTTTGCACTGCTTTCAGTACAGAGCATACAATTTTCCATTTAGTTATAATTTCCCTTTCACTAAGCTGTACTTGCCTTTTGCCTTTTATAAATGTCTCGTGACAAATAGTCTCCTACCTGAACTCCAGACGGTCTTGTTTTGTCTAGTGTGAAGTATTTGGAGACAGAAACATTTCATGTTGAAATGTTTCTTTTTTAATCCTGGGAACACACCCATATCATCTTTTTCATAATAACTATTTAGAAAGTGCACAAAAAAAGGGCTAAATAGACAATACAAACACATCTCTAAACTAAATGTCTAGATATGTCCATCCTCATGAAAATCTTCTCTTTTTCTACCAGCCTTTAGTATTGTCTTATGGACATGAAATGGACTTACCATGAAAACAGCCTTTAAAGGGTTAATTCTGGAGTGTGTTGACCCTCAGATATATTCTGGGAACCAAGAAATGTTCAAAGAGCCACTCCTACCAAAATTAAGTACTCACAAATATATGAATATCTACATTTTTATTGCAAATTCAATAATGAAATACACAAAAAATATAAATGACTTAAATTACAGATAAGACATATCAAACACATACCAGTAATTAAAATTTAGGAAGTGCACATTTATCTATATGCAAAACAATTTTATTGATATTTGAAAGCAAAAATGTGTAAGTCCTAAAGTCTTAAAAATCCTCCAAGAGGTGGACAGCCTCTTAGGGATAGGATCTTCTTACCTGAGTTTTAAAAACTAAGTCATTAAAAAGTGCTAAATGGTACACTTGCAACTGGGTACACAGCTAGAGCCATGGTTCAAAACTGAAAAGCCAAAATTCCAGCTGTACTTGGTTTTTATACTCTATTGCTTGGCTAAAATATCAAAAAGCTTAGTATATATGGCAAAAAATAGCATCTATAATAGGAGTTATTCTAATTAATATGTATTTGCCTATTCTTATCTCTTGTCTAAAATTAGCCTTGTCTAACCACTAAATGTACTTTAAGTGACATTTAGTGCAAACTTTAGCTTAGTTTTTTCCATTCCATTTTTTTTTTTTAATGGTTCACTTCTTATGATGTCCTCTGGCTTGATCACTTACTTTGCTCCTTCTGTTAGCCAAACTATGGTTAAGTAAATGCAAATAACTCTATACTGTAGTATCATTAAACAGCTTAAGGCCTACTATAGTCTACAGGGGTTGAAGAAAATTCCATATGAGTAGGACTAGGCTTCTGCATAGAAATTATAGTTTTTAGTTCAGTGGTTTTCAACCAGGGTGCTACAGCATGCTGGGGTGCCTTGAGATCCTTTTAAAGGTGCTATGGAGTGTCTTACAATGTTAACACTGTTAGGTATGCAAATGATTCACAGAATAAATCCAAAGACTTCACATATGAATTCATATTATTAAAAATACTCTTCCCTGTTGTGGTCTGAATTCTTGTGTTGGAAGGATTGCTTTATTAGATTTCTGTAGCTGAAAAAGAGAGAAAACTAAGAGCTGACATTTTGCAAGGGATATATTGAATCTAGCAAAGGAATCCTTGAATCTAAGAAGGTTGAGAAGCACTAGTTTAATCCTTTATTTGTTGTATTTTGAAGAATTACTTTCCTGCAAACATAGGTCAATATCTAATTTGTTTGTCCCCTGCCTCTCAACATAGTAATAACTTCTTGACGCAAGGACTTCACAAATGAAGAAAACAGAATGAATACTTTATTATAAAGAATTGCATGAAGAGGTAGGGGTATATATAATCCAGGACCTTGTTTGGCTGAATTGTCCATCTGGCCCTTCAGCCTCCTGTCTCCTTTCTCCTCTACTTGTAGCCACTGCTAAATTTCTCATCTGTTTATTATTTCATTATTTTCAACACTAGTTAAGAACATAAAAACTACCATTTACTCAGTTATACCATAGGTCCATCTTGCACAGTATCCTGTGTCACACAATAGAAGAGGGTAGATATGGAAAGAGAAAGTGAATAGGGTATGATTAGGGTTTTTATCTTCTGTTCCTCTCCCAGTTGCAGTCTCCAGCATTTAGAATCTAGGAAGTTCTGATTCAGATGCTCTATACCTAACTCCCTTGCTCAGTACCTATTGATGCACCTTTTCTTCAAGAATTATATGCTGTGTTTAAAAAAAAAAACCCTTCCTTTTGTTAGTTTTAAACTTACTACCTACCAACAGAGCCATCCTTAGGGGTGTGCAGGGCCCAGGGCATATCAGCCCACATGGGGCCAGCGGGTAGCAAGTGTGGGGGTGGGGGTAGTGTGAGTGGCTGGAGCATGGAGTGGGAGGGTGGGGAAGGTCGCAAGCAGCTAGAGCATAAAGCTGCTGGTGTATGGTAGCCGCAGCGGAGCTGGTGGCACATGGCGGCTGCAGTGGAGCCATTGGCATGTAATGACTGCGGTGGGGCCTGTACAGCATTGTCCATGGGGCCTCCCAAAGTGTGGGACCCAGGGTAGTCACCTCAATTCACTTCCCCTCCCCCCCCCCCCCGGGATGGCCCTGCCTATCAGTTTCATTTTTAGACCCCTACTTCTCGTATTGTGAGAGAGAGTAAATAATAAATCCCTATTTACTTTCTTTTCATCATTTAGTACTTATCATGCTCCTCATCAAATGTCTCTTTTCTAAACTGACTAGACCTAGCCTCTTTTGAAGGCTGCTGAGCACAGAGCTGATGTTTTCAGCAAATTGTCCATAATGACTCCCAGATTTCTTTCCTGTGTGTTAACAGCTAATATACAGCTCATCAAAGTGCAGGTATAGTTTGAATTATTATTGCCCAGGTGTATTATTTTACACTTATCTACACTAAATTTCAATCCCTCATTTAGTTATGCCAGATTCTTCTGCATTTTCTCTCAGTCCACCTTGTTCTTTGCCACTTTGAATAATTTTGTGTCACCTGCAAATTTGGTCACTTCTTTACTCATCCCATTTTCCAGACAATTTATGAACAGTACTAGTCCCAATACAGATTCCCAGGGGGCCTGTAGTTTACTTGGTTACATGCCTTCCCGCCCCCCACCCCCAACACACTTTTTTATTTTTGCTACCAGTGAAGTGATGTACTTGCTGTGGTGGTCCAGAAAATATGTAAGGGACAAGAATTCTCATGGGTGGTATCTTTTATTGAACCGACCACATAGTTGGGATAGACATAAGCAAGCTTTCAGATATCACAGTATCTTTCCTCAGGCCACTTTCCAGTCCCTTCATAACTTGCAGTCAATCAACATGCACAATTTTCTGTTCTAAGTAAGTATTCCATATCCTGTTTTCCCACTCCTGTATTTAGTTATGACTTTCTTTTCTCCAACCTATCTACTCTCTCTCCCTCTCTCTAATCATAGTCTGCCCAGCCAATATTTAGCCCTTTCTCATTGTTATGCCAGGCCACAGCCAGATTTGGGGATCACTTCATGGTTGGGAAAAGCCAGGAAGACAGAATCCAAGAGATCTGTCCAGGGAACTGACTTGGGGATCCAGAGAGTCAGGAAGAGCACAAATCCAGGAAGTTAGCTGGGTCAGGAGGCCAGATCCAGGTCGGGTATCCAGAGCAAGTTCAGAAGGCTAACCAGGTCAGGTATCCTTCAGGGAATCCATAGCAGCCCAAGCCACAGATGCATCAGTCTAGGTATAAGGTTGAACCTTATTGCCCAGACACTTCTCTGTCTGGATCAGAGGCTTATATGGGAAGGAATAAGAGGTCAGCTGACCTTTTCTAGCTACTCTGGTGGCAGGGAATGGGCAGGAACCTAGGCCTAGATGGAGGGTTCCAGCCACTGGCATATGCCCTAGTGTTCCACTGGAGTGGTCATAGCCTCAGGTGAGCTGCTAGGTAAGCCAGGACCCTGGGTTCAACTACACAGCCTGACACTCACCCTCTTCAGGTGCTGGATATTTCAAAGAACACAATTATTTTACATTCTGTACTGGGTTTATTATCTGAATTCACCTGTATCCTCTGATGTCACTGGAATATGATATGAGAGAAAAGCTTTCTTTAGGCCATGGCTATTGTTCTTTAACTACATACGTGTGTACAGCTCCCAGGACAGTAGAGGCCTCATTAGCAATTAGAGCCTCAAGGCGATATTATTAACAAGTTCATGGGTTGTTTTGTTTTGTTTTGTTTTGTTTTGTTTTGTTTTGTTTTGAATGGCAAGTTTTAGGAAAGGTTACAAAATGATCACGGTGAGAATTAGGGACATATAATTTTGTTTTCTTCTTAAATCAAATGGGGATCATTGAATATCTGAAGTTGAATCTTTGAATATGCTGGTGTGAACAACTCTATGCTATGCCTACCAGTCCTGCATATCCTCTTTGTTTTTAAGCATCCTAAGTTTTTCCTTTCTAGGTTCTGTGTCATAAAAATATTCTTTTGCTCAATCCTTGTATGTGTTCCTCCAGTTACCGGATGGCAAGCCTGCCATAGCAGATGCTCTGGCTTTAATTTTTAACACGTATCTCAGATTTTGCCATTTTACTTTCTGCATAACTTTGAAGATAAGGAGTGTTTGAACTCTCTGATGCATCTTGGCATTTGTTATAAATGCATTCCACTTAACACCTAGGATTTTCCTAAGCATTTGCTTTCAAAGACATTT
The DNA here is from genome assembly GCF_030867095.1 of Alligator mississippiensis. Classification (NCBI taxonomy): domain Eukaryota; kingdom Metazoa; phylum Chordata; order Crocodylia; family Alligatoridae; genus Alligator; species Alligator mississippiensis. The sequence goes on along the minus strand of NC_081824.1, from coordinate 121,610,586 downwards.
CAATGCCTGCCTATACTTCTGATGGAATTCCAGCTTTCACATCCATATGTGAAAGTGTAAATAACATTTCAGTTGAAGATTCATGTATAAATAACATATTTTTGTCCTGATTTAGTGGAAACAACAAAACCACTTCATATATTACAACAACGTTGGAAAGTTTCAAACATCAAGTCTGAAAATCAATGATGTTTTGCAATGGCAGACTTAAAAAGATCAGTCTATTGAATTTATCAAAAAAGCTGATCAAGAAATTCTTTGATTACAGTATGTATGTACATGACACAGACAAAATGCTGGGTTTAAAGGGGTTCCTTAATATAGATTGGGGTGGGGTAGGGGGTGGTGAATAATAAATTTGATGGAAAATATTATTTCAGTTGTGTTCACCAGGCTACAAGGTATTATGAGGTTGAAATTCCATCTATAAAATCTATTCCAGTTTGATTAAGAATCTGGTGATCAAGATATCCACCTCAGAGGTGGGACACCTGTGTTACTGCCTCTGCTTCAAAGACTATATTATAGAAAGTGGAACAATTTCAACCATTCCAACCCCTGCCTTGAGTTCCAACCCCTGTATTTGAGTTGCCTATTCTGATGGCTTCTGTAGGTGGGTTTTCTCCTTTAGGATCTCCTCAGCCACTCCTCCCAAATAAAATATAGTTTATACAACAAGTAAGAAACCAGCAACAAACAAAACGGAGGGGGGGGGGGCACAATCTCACCCCCATGGGGCAGACATGGGGGAAGCAGTGCAGCAATGTGGGGGAGGGATGTCCACATGGCCCTGCACAGCAGTGGGGTCAGGGCAGAATTGTGCTCACATGGTGCAGCAGTTGGGGAGACACCAAGTGCAGTGTTGGGGGAGGAGTGGGCACACAGCAAAAGAGAGGGTATCTGCACAGGACGCAGCCTGGTGGCCTATGGCTCTTCCTCATGGCGTACATACCCTGCTGGTCTGGGGGTATGATGGCTTAGACTTTGCATAGCCCTGTGCTATGCAATGGGATATTGGCTATGCAATGGGATATTCTATGTCCATGACATAAAAAACTTTTTGAGCAAGTTTGTGGATGACACAAAACTGGGCAAGGCTACACATGCATAAATGTACCATAATTACTGCATATTAAGTAATAACAGGTACTAAACACAGGTAATAACAGGTACTAACAGGGCATTTTTACATGTGCTTCCAATGCAGTGCCAGGTGCTTTTAATTAGCAGGCCACGTTAATTAAAAGTGCCTGGCACTACGTCGGATACAAGTGTATAAGTGGTGCAGCCACACAGCAAGCAAATATGATTTTGGGATGCATCAATAGAAGCATTAGGTACAAGACATGTGAGGTGATAGTACCTCTCTACTAGGCACTGGTAGGGCCTCATCTTGAGTACTGTGTGCAATTCTAGACTCCCCTTTTTAAAAAGGATTTGGGGAAGTTAGAGAGGGTCCAGAGGCAGCCAACAGAGATGATCAAGGATTTACAAGGCAAGTCGTATGAGGAGAGGCTAAAGGAACTAGGCATCTTCAGTTTGCGAAAAAGATGTTTAAGAGGGGGCCTGATAGCAGTCTTCAAATACTTGAAGGGCTTCCATAAAGAAGAGGGAAAGCACCCTCTTTGATACACAGAGGAGGACATGGACCAACGGCTTGAAGTCACAGCAAATAAATTTAGATTTGATAACTGGAAAAACTTCTTCACTTTTATAACAGTGAGGCATTGGAATAGACTGTCTAGGGAAGTTTTGGGCTCTCTATTATTGGAGGTGTTCAAGAAGAGGTTGGAGAGCTACTGGTTAGGGATGATCTTGGCATAGCTATGCCTATTTTCTACCATGGATATTTCCTATGCTTCTGGGCTTTACAGATTGTTCCTTACATCTCCTCCTCACTTTTTCTGCTAAATGTGTCAAGGTGTTTGTAAGCTTTCCCAGAGGCATTAGGTGTTGGCTACAGCTAAAACTGGGGACTTCAAATGGGGTGTGCGAATTCTCCTCTTCCTAGCTTGCCCCTCTGCTTAGGGTCAGACTGATTGCCATATTTGGGGTCAGGAAGGAATTTTACCCCATGGTCATATTGGTATGGACTATGGGGATTTTTGCTTTTCTCTGTAGCAGGGGGTGTGGCCCTCTACCCAGGTCCTCTTGAGTGTATATTGACAACATTTTATAGAAGCTGGACATTGACTACCATGGTTCCCCTGCTTTACCTGTGGCAAGTTCGGGTGTTAATTCTATGTTGTGTCAGGATGGAGGGTAGTCTTATGTAGAATTTAAGTTATGGTGGAATGGGATGATTTGGATAAGGATTACCCTACCTTGGGCAGTGGGTTGGACTAAATTGTAGCAGAAAGCCCCCTTTTCCTCTTGCCTGCATTTGCTCTCCCCTCTTTGAATATGTTTTTCCTTTTCTACCTTTTCTTTCTTCCTCTTTCTTTCACTTATGATAAGGAATTGTGTTTTAAAATTTGTATGTGTGTATTTTGTATCTCCCCATGTATTTTGGTATTTTTATCTATTTGTGTGCCATGGCATTTGTAGCTTATATTTTATACTCCTCACCTTTCAACTATAAATGTGTTTAGTAACAATGTTAACGAGGGCAGGAGTCAAACTGTCACTTCCCTGTAACAGGCTGGCCCCTGAAAGAGTGAGTGAATCAGTGACTGAATGTGTAACACAGTAGCATCAGACAGTAATTAACACCTAAAGAAACTGCAGATCAACCAATGGAAGAACTCAATAGAAGACAATGTAGCAACCCGGTCATCTCTAAACATCACTGATCAAGGGCTAGAACCCCTGGCCTGAGTTAATCAACGCCGGGGACCAACTTTTGGCTGAATATCTCCAGATCCACCGCTCCCAGAGCCCTATTCAAAATTCATCAACGGACTCCCAAACCTGCACGTACATGCGGACGACCCCTGGGGCTGACAGATGCCATCCAATAGCCACCGAGGGGGGAAGTCCCCGAGGGTCAACGACCCCTGGATTGGGCAAACCTGAAAACTGGGGAGTCACCAAAGTCTGCCAAGGAGAGATAAAAAGCAGTGAAAAGTGACCCTCAGGGGCATCCTCTTGATCTCCAACCTGACCAGCACCCGACCTGTCCAGCCAGAAGGACCAGCTGGTGACCCTCTTCTGGAAGATAACACCACACTGAAAGAAGCCTCGATGGCAGACTCCAGCGCTTATAGGATAGGTATACCTGACTCTTGTAGCTTGCTATTGTGTGTGTGCATGTGTGTGGGGGGGGACGGACCAGCCCCAAGGTTAATGATTTGACTTCATTACAGTGTTTCAATCTGCCTAATAAACCAGAATTTTAAGGATCCCAAGTTGGACATTTGTAGCCAACTAAATGACCTCTGGAGGTCCCTTTCATTCCTTCTCTATGACTATGACTTGACACAAAATATTTTTTTTTAATTATTAATTTCTTGGCTTTGGCCTCTGAACAAAAAATAATCAAATATCTGTACAGTCAACTCTGTAATATATTGGAAATATATATTTTTAAAAATCCCTGGAAGTTGAATGCACACAATTAAAATTATAAATGAAAATTTAGGTTTTCATATCCCATATGTTATCCTTTGTGCAAGTGAAAAATTGTTGGCATGCAAGATTCAAGCACAAGTTTAAAATCATGTTAAGGAAACTTTGAAAATTCAGTCTATGTTAGCCTTTTATAGCTCCACTAAACTGTGCAAAGTACATAATTATTTAGATGGGGTAAAGTTCTCATTCTCCTAATAGCTAAATTTCCACTGGGAGAAGAATTTTTGCCAAAGTCTTTATACATCAGAATTATTCTACAATTCATTCCATATTTCAGGATTTAGGATTTAAATCACACTGAAGTATGAGTTTTATTTTGTCCCTCTAGGAATCTTATACTTTAAGTGAAATGTTTAGAATGGTTCATAGTTTTGGTTTGATTGATTGCTTTTAATCTTTGACAATAATGCTCCTTCCTTAAGACTAATGTTTTTCAGTCGAACAAAGAACATAAAGGCTGTAGGTAGATGTAACTTTCAACAACTTTAAAAGAGGTGTTGCCCCTCAGGAGCATGCATCAGCTGTTATGATGTAAGTGTGAAGTCTGAATGCTCCTACAATAGTATTGCACATTAAATCACTGTAAATTTAACCCTGTTGCCCAGGCTTAAAGTCATATAGAAAGTTACTGCAACTACAAACAGGTTTATGGCTCTACCAAGAGACAGCCTTAGACACCCTAACAATACTGCTGAAAGAAGGAAGTTTTATGAAGAAGCTGTTATTATTTAACCTTTCAACTCTCATAAGCTTGTCATTCTTTCTGTTTCATGTGGGATGTTGGTTGCATGCATGCAACATTTGCTTATTTTAATACAAATGTTATTTTGTCTTCCTATGAAATCTAGTCAATATGATTGTGGAAGACTATTCTTGAAACTGCACAAGGAATGCCATGTTTATTTTCCCCTCCACAAGCCATTCATTCCTAAGTGTCCCAACTAAAGCAAAAGATACTGGAAAAGTTTTGAAAATGTCAGTTCCCGTGAAATCTCCGGACCAATCTTATCAGTCTAAGTTATGCTGATAGCACAGAAGTGAATCAGAATTTTATACTTATTGAAAAGCTTGAAGTTCACTCATGACCAACTTCAATATGGCATACACATCCTAGTAAAAGTATAGTGGACATCCATAGACTGTAATCTCAGTGTATACGCTGAGTTCATTTAGACTGTTTGGTGCTGAATTGCCTCATTTAGAAACAGGCACTGACGTTAGATAATCAGATCTGGCACAGCAACACTTGCCATGACATCAGCTGTGCTAGTTCTCAAATGGGCCCTCTTCTCAGAATGTTTATATGTTATGCCTGTTCTTATGAAATGTTTTTCTGCCATTTGCCAAAGATGTTCTGAATTCTCTCCAGAGACAGTTCATTTATTTGAAGAACCAGCAATTGCTAGATGGTAGATGCTCCATCTCAGAGAAGTATCTGGTTTTACCATCATCAGGACCCAAATGGTAAACTGTTTAAAAATATTTACATGTTGCTACTGCTGCCATAGAAAAACTGGTTTGCAGCTGGATCAAGAGGTAGGGAGCTACCAATGTTTCCAGTTTGGTCTCTTACCATTTAATTTACTCATTGTTACCAGAAGCTGAGGACATTTGAAGTCTTATCCAGGACCACAAGGGAGATATGGGTGACACTGTAGAACATGATGCTAGGTAAATCCTCTCACCTACAATGGCAACTTCAGTTCTTCACTTTATCTACCTTCTCATGCACACACAATCAACACCTCTTTGTTGAGGCCAGTTATTCACTAGGTAAGGGGTAAGGAGTTTGGCATCCCATGAGGAATAAACACAGTAATACTGAAAGCAAAAATGCTGTAAATACGTTGAGATTGCCTGGTTCTCTTGAGTCATTGGAGTTCAAAGAACAAGAAAAGCATGGGTGACAGTATCACAGCCCTTGCTTTTTTCCCTGCATGAATGTGTTTCACTCCTGGGTCAGAAGAGAGACAATCTCCATGGCTAACCAGCCTTTGGCTTATCTATTTCAATTGCCAACAAGGATGCCAAATACTTCCATGGGTGATCATATTTGTCACAAGGTCATATGTCCAGCAGGAACTGGGCAGAGATTGGCAATTTATTTCATACAGACCTCTGTATAGCCATCTGGCAATAATGGATTTTTAGTTGTTGCCAATCAGAGTTGGTCTCAAACTGGCAGCTTACTAGTGAATTTTAAATGCCTTTAATAGTCATATGCTTAGTTTGATATAAGATATGGAAACTTGCTTAAATAAACCTATATCTGATTTATTCAGTTTTAATAAATAACAGGTATAAATGGTTACTATAAATAATAACACTGATTATCCTGTGTAATCAAACCCTTCACCTGCTGTGAGATGCACCATGTTTATGCAGATCAGCTGTAGGCCTTTCATCCATGAAATTATAGAATGTATAATGTGATGGGCCATGATATATTTAGTGTACTGTAATTGCTTATTTATAAAAGAGCTATCAACAGCCCACTTTAAATAAATTCAGAAATCACCGTAGGGCATTTCAAAATGAATATTTTATATGACATTTTTAAAAGATTATGGGCATTTCTTTGAACAGTAAAATTAATGGCTGTTTTCCTGTATAAAGTCATCCTATGTAGATTCAAGATAATGGCATATAAACTGTAATTACTGTATTTGTGTTTTAATTAGGAATATAATCATCTACCTCGCTAGTGCTACAGTTTTCTGAAATGTATATTAGGAAAAATTAAAAAGAAAGGTTTAAAATGATTCTGCTTGCTTATGGAATGACTGTAAGATTACAAGTGAGACAGGCAGTAAGATTTTTTTTCTGCTAACTTCTAGCCAGGGGAATTCCTCAGGGTCATCTGTGTCTACCTTGTTTTGAGACAGATGGACTGATCTTTATCCACTTCTGTAAATAGGCTCTAATGACAACTGTAGGTGCCTGCCCACCCAACAGTTTTGCCTACCCATTTTCATGTGTCACCATGCTCCACTGCTTCTAATGCCTTTTTTATTATTATTGTTGTAAGGAACAATCCTAGGCTACAGATAGGAAAAAGTAGGGGATCCAATACAGGACAATAAAACCGGAAAAAACACCCTCTTGATATAAATGCATACCATATTTTCTCATATATCACATGCCCCAGAATATGGGACCTGGAAAGAAATGTTAAGACTGCTAGAATGGCAGGTTGGAGACACCAAACATCAAGACCATTAAAAAGGAGAGATGATCATTAACAGCTCTGGAGTAGAAAACAAAGAGGCATTACGTTAATTGACTCCCTGAGCTGCTTGAATAGTAGTACCACAGGTAGAAAATGAGCTTCCACACTTAATACAGACATCTCAGTTTTGGGGAACTGATTTTGGTGTAAGAGTTGTGTGTTGTATGCAAGAAAATATGGTATTTTAATAATGATTATGGATTAAGGGATGGGTATATGGAAAGGGAAAAAAGATACAACAGTTATGTATGTTACTACAGTATACATCCTAGAGTAGTGTTGTTACCATGTACGGTAAACTGTCAGACAATATGTTAAAAGTGTGCCAGTGACAATTTTGTTTACCTACTCCTATGATCACCTAATTTACCTGATGCAATACTTGTAGCACAGTAGAGCCCAAAATGTTAGACCTAATATTCTGTCTTCATCCATGATAACAAAAAAAAGGTGAGAGCAAGTCATCCTATATTTAACCAATTTTAAATGTTTAAGTCTGAAAAATTGGTCTTTATTTTTTTTAATAGACTTTTTTATGAAATTGGGCCATTTCTGCCCAGCAAAACCCAACTTACTTAAGAAAAATAAAAAGAGCAGAAAAAGAGAGGGAATAAAAAACATTCACATTTCAAAGGCCTACTTGAGGTTTGAATTCAAGAGATATTTGGAGTCTTGTTCTTATTTCATACAAATAGACTTATCTGTCCCAATCTGTCTTCAGCTGGTGATTTTTTTCCTGCCTATATTATTATGGAATCTATGTGATTTTGTTATTATTTCAATAATATGTGCAAAATCTATTTTTCTTCCCATTCCTGATATTATATTATATGCTTACAACAGGAAAAACGTAACAGCTGAAATGTACAGGTGTCAGAAGGAAACCCTTTTACTGGTGCATCTTGAACCAGTTTTCCATTGTTTGTGGGTTTACAGTGCAAGCCAATCTGCACTAACTAGACCATCATGTATAATACATAAGTTCACAGTGAACCAGGTCAATCTGTGCTGCACAGATGTTTCTCTAATTGAGGTACACTGGGGAAGTTTACTCTTCAGTGTCCCACAAACACATACTTCCTCCTGCACAGTCATCTAATTTAAATAGTTAGACCTGTAAAATGAAACATACAGTTAAGCTGGCTGTCACAAACAAACAAAAAACAAACAAAAAACAAACAAAAAAAACCCCCAGTCAAAGAAACAAAAAACAACTAAAAACTGTTTCTTTGCACCATCTCTACGTCTGTTTCCCCAGCTGTCTTTGTTTCATCATCTGGCTTTCCATCTCTCAAAAGAAAAAGAAAGTAAATGGCAGAATGACGGACAGTGTTATGTTTATTAATGACTAATTTATTACCTACATAATATTTATGTAAAACAAGGATAAAAGCACACTTTAAGAAATAAATATAGTTTTAAAATAATTTAAATAAAGTGAATTAATAAAATATATCAGCATAAACTACACCATATCAAGCTAGTACAATATGGTAATCAAGGTGGGTTAACATAGATTAACGCAAGTTTATGGAAGGAGGAAAGATTTGGCATGCATGGAAGTGATGAAGCATAACAAGTGTTTTGCTTTACTTATCCTTTTAAAAATTAAAAAATCCTTTAAAATATTTAAACATAAAGAAAGCTTATTTATTCTTTACATTATCAGAGCCTGTTCTCTGATTACTTAGAGAATAAGGCTCTGCTTTAATTTGTTCCACCATCTGCCCTCACCACAAAGTTTGTTGTGAATATAACTGGGGGGGGGTTGTTTTGTTTTCTTTTTTGTTTATTTGTTTTGTGACTACCAAATGCCGTTTCACAGGGACAAAAACTGTTGGCAAATCACAGAATAGTTTTAGATAAAAAAGTTGGGAAAATAGTCAAAATGTTTTAACTTTTCATTTAAAAATGATATTTTTTGTTTCAAAATGTATAAAAAGTTAAAAAGGGGTGGGGGGAAAAGGGGTTATGTAAGCCAAAATGAAACAGAATATTTTGCTTTGGGCTAAACAAAATATTTGGGGCCAATAAAAAAAGAATTCTGTTTTAGCACCAAGCCGCAAAACCCATTATCCCAACAGTTTTGCTTGTCAACTATCAGCTATTTTCAGGCCTGCATTCAGCAAAATGGTGTCCAAACTCTTCCAAGCAGAAAAGCAATCACATTCCAAACCTACAATTCCAGCGCATATTCAATGGTATCACTGTATTGGGAAAGTGCCTAAACAAAAAGGCATGGAAGCCAAAACTACATTCTTATCCATAGAGAGTTCCTGGCTCTTATGTCCAAAACTCATCCCCTTGTGACAGCATATGAAGGTTATGATATTTGGACTGAAATTAGAAATATGAATGTTGTTATAGAAAAAGGCTGTGACCACAGCCCCATGATCACAGCAGTAGTGTGGCAGCATCCAGAAGCTGATCATGTTGTTTGGCCTTTGAAGCTACCTTTTGGTACATACATTTCTATTACATAAAGCTTATAAGACTTAGAAGAAAAAAATTGGAAACCCTTCATTTTTATATTGACACAATGTTGCCACATCGTTGCAGTCACTGGGCATGTCTACATGAGATGGTAACTGTGCAGTAAGTAGCCTAATAATACTGCTCATTAGTGCATCACATCACATGCAGTGCTGATACGCTACTGTACAATATTATTAGGCTACTGCACAGTAGTGTCACTAAAAAGGCATATGCCGGTGCTACTGAGCCTAATAATACTACTTAATTTAGTTCTTGATTATACAAATACTAAACTTAATGCGCCATAACTACAGTGCATTAATGAACATGTAGATGTGCCCACTCTTAGCAATACTGTACATCTTACAAGACAAAATGAGTATGAAAACTATAATTGTGTTTCTGTCAGCATTAATAAGTGCACCTGGTTAATTATGTCAAACACATTATAAAGCCTTAATTTTGCTTACTGGCAATGGTGTAGCAGCAAAATCAAAAGGGACATAAAACAAGTTGTCCATGAAAATGCTAATGAATAAACCTTGACTAAATATTGTAAACAACATATCTTTGGAATACCGTGGCACTTTCCCCCCTCTTCTTCTCGCCTTTTGTACATACACATAACATATTTGCAGGAAAAGCAGGAGGTGTTTTTGGACTGTTAAAGACATCATCAATCATTGTCTTCCATGGTACTGTTTCAATTACTCTGGAAAAATACTGTCATTTTCATGGCTACAATCTGATGCATGGAAAATCCCAACCAAAAAAAGCTGGTGTTTTGCATCTGAGAAATGAAGGCAGTGGCAGTATGATGAGCTATTAATAAACTCCTCTCGGTGCCTCTGAAGTATTTGGAAAATGTACAGTGTGCCAGTCAAGATCTTTATGGGATTAACTTAATGATTTGTCACTATGCACTTCTGCATTGCTTTTTGCCCTTGCAGCTTTTGTTCAGTGCATAATATTGTACCAACTGTTTGACACACATATAAGGATCCATTTAAAAATCTTAAATATTTAAGTATCTACAACGGGGCCATTTCAGAAGACATGGGATCATAAAATAATTTACAAATTGTCAGCCAGATGCAAATAATTTCAGTTTGTTACTTTTAAGAATTAACAGAACTTGCAAGCCTGCTGAGAGCTGCACATAAGGCAAAACAGTTCCATTCATATGGAGGAAAGACAAAGCACAGGCATGTACAATCTAGGACTACACAGGTGCATCTTACTGAGATGTACCATTAGTCACCTAGTCAGAGAACAAAAAAACACTTTGGGATAAAAGTATAGCACTCTTACAGGAAAGAAAAATGGGGTCAACAAATCTTGTAGTCTTTTATATAGACTAAGAACATTCTTTTAGGGAAAAGAAAGGAAGAAAGAAAGAGACAGTGCAAAGGGGAAAGGGAAGAGGACTGGAAAGATAAAGAGAGAGGAGAAAAGAGCTTTATGTTTGATAAATATCTGCTGTATAAGCAATACTGCTAACTTTACATTAAATATTGCATAACAGTGAACTGCAATCACATAGGGCATGTCCACATGTGCAGGCACATGCGCTTGCAGCAGCACAAATAGAAGCAGTGCAAATTTGAGCCGGGGCTCTTTGCCTCACCGCACGTGCCCGGACATGCACTTTGGTGCGATGCGAGTTGTGCCACTTGGGGCAAAATAACCCTGACTGGCTCCACCTGGATCTGCAGCCCAGGGGGAGCTAGAGCCCAGGGCCAGCACCTGTGCTGTCCCCATCAGTACAAAAAACTGCCCTGACAAGTAGCTCAGGGTTGCTCACTCTCAGAAGTGTCTGGGATGGCCAACTGGTACCTGGGGATGCTTGTGCCAACTGGACTGCTGCAGCAGCCCTGAGAGCTCCCTGCACCCTTTACCCACTGCAGCAGTCTGGCAGTGGGGGCTGCTGCCTGGCTGTGACCTGCTGCACACTTGCCAGACCCAGATGGGGACTGCACAGCCAGTAGAGGCATCTGCCCCTCTGGGCAAGCTGCCAGTGGGTTGTGGCTGCAGGGTTGACCTTTGTGCGGCACTACTGCCATGTATGCCCCTGCCCAGCCATCTAGGCAGCTACCATCCAGAAGATGTTCTGGGTGTGGTGGCCTGTTTTGAACTGTCAAAGCATGTCCTCCTGGTCCCAATTGGTACAGCCAGCTGGGTCCAAGGTGCCAGCTTTGAGCAGGCTCCTCTGCCTGGGTCCTGCCACTTGCCTTCCTAGCAAGAATTCTGGTGTTCCCTATTTGAAAACTAAAAAATCTCTGATAAAAAAATCCCAGAGTCACTCTGTAAAATACCTCAACATTCATGTTCTTCCACAATTAAACAAAAGACCACTATATAAATAGAGAGAGAGAGCAAGAGACAGTGAGACAGAGAGACAGCAATCAGTTGGGCAATGTTTTATCGATATATATATATATATATATATATATATATATATATATATATATATATATACACAGTGTTAAAGCAATTTAGAAGCTCACCAGTCTCTCTAGTATCATAATAAAATTAATTTTAAATACCTATAAGTTTTGTGGTTTCCCTTTGGTTTTCTTACCATAGAGCAGTTAGAGCTCCCCCTGACCCTTTCACTAACTAGGATGTGGGGACAGCTGGCCCTGCAGCCACAGGTCCTGCCAGCAGGTCTCATCCTGTCTGGCTGCTGGGCACACGGGGTGTGTGCTGGGGGAATGTGGGGTTTGCAGAAAGGGGGTGGGAAGAGGGGTGGGGAGATGTGGGAAGCTGTGGAGAGATGTGGGCGGGCCATGGGATGCATGGGTAAGTGTGGGTGGATCATGGGGGGACTATGGGAGGGCTGCTTAGGAGAGGTGGCCCCCAAAACAGCTCACAGACTTCCCCCCCACAGGTCTACAGCCCTCCACAGAGGCCACAGCCCCCCAATAGGGGCTATATGTCCCCCACAGGAGCTACCACCCCGCCTTCAGTGCCCACATGCCCCACCCCCGATTGCTCCCCCAGCTCCCTGGATTGCTGCCCTGCCCAGACCCATCCCCCACTGGCTCCTGCAGCCCCCCCAATAGCTGCGGCACCCAGCCCCACCCCCTGCTTGCACCCCCAGGCTCTCCAATGGCTGCCCTACCTGGCCCCATCTCCCACTTGCACCCCCAGACCCTCGATGGCTGCCCCACCCGGCCCCAGCCTCCAGGCACTTTAAAAAAGAGAAAAAAAGCCCCACACTCGCCAACAGTAGCAGCAGCTGTGTGGGCTCTTGGGCCACATGACATAACTTGGGCCTCTGGTTGAGTACCCTAACCACTTGGTATTGGGGTTAACATATGGAAGGACTCATTTCCTCCTCTAACACCATGGGTTTCTAGTCACTGATATTTTCCAGGCATAAATGCAGGTACATGTCCATAATAGGTATGTATATGTCACTGTGGACGTGCTGGCCAATGTACACACTCTAAGTCTATATGCATTTATACTGCAGGAGTATAAGAATGACTACCTGTTTATAAGTGCCCAAATGCCATGCACACAACCTAAAACATGTCTCATTTAGATGTAAATCAAATGCCACTCATAACTAATATTTATGTTCTGTATTTTATTCTTATATGCTGTAGAAGGTCATCTATGACTTTTCCCCCTCACTGGTCCCCAAATTAGATTAGTAGTTTTGGCTTTTTATATTCAACTTACAAATATTATTTTAAAGTTCAAATGCTCTCTATGTTCAAAATGGATAAGATTTTTTTCTGTTCATATTAATAGGTCCCTTGCTTCAAAAAGTTCTATTGAAACAAAGAAAGCATTATTCATTGCACAAAGGGGGTGTGTCTCCATGAGCATGCATGCATGGTTTGCGGCGCCTCAAACCCATTTGAGGTGTCGCAAACCGCACAAGGTGCACATGAATCCAATCACTATGCTTCTAATTTGCAGCATGACAGTTTTTTGTTTGGGGGGGGGTAGAGGTTGCTTTTTTACACCAGGAGATCCCAGCGTCAAAAAAAAAATTGCCATTTAAAAAAGTGGCACATTACATGTCGCAGCAGCATGTGCCACCAGAAACCGGAGCCTGTCCAACCAGAGCCATGCTCTGGATGCTGGGCAGGCTCTATGCACTCAGCTTGCCACTGTTACTGCCCCCAGAAGCCTCTAGGACTCTAGGTAAGGCTGCTGGGGCCAGCACTTGTGCTGACCCAACATCCCCTACCCCACCCAGGATAATTTGCCCTGCACCAACCCTGTGTGGAGGGGCATGCAGAGTGGCAAAAAGCAGCAACACAAATTTGTGCCTCTGCTACTTTTGCCATGACAACCACACACCCTTATATATGGGGACACATCCAAGAGTGATAGAATTCGGTCCTATGTAAGGTTTGGGTCAGGTGTTTCTATGAAGTGAATTGTATACATGACAGTATTTCATACATCAGGCAATGATGCTGACTGAATGCATGTCATTATCTTTTCACTAATATTAACACTCTGTGAAATACATTGTCTCAAGCCATTTTATTATGCTTCACTCTCTATTTTGCAAATAACTAAGCCCATTCTTCTTGGCAGGCAGGTTTTCCAAGGTTCTGGATCTCCACTTATAACATAGCCACTAAAAATAAGCAAATGATAGAGAGCACAAAAAAATTTATTACTTTGTCTTCTGGTGATGTCTACTGTATGAGAATAAAATGAGCACAGATAAGAAAGCTGACAGATTGTTCATTTCTGTAGATTTATGGTCAGACAAAACTTTGACAGTGCCAATAAACTGCCATTATGTTTAAATGCAGAATGGAAAAGGGGAGGTTTGTTTCAGTATTTAAATCATTACAAACAAAGTTAGCCTACGTAAAGAGGTTTAAAAGAAAAGGCTTCATGGTTGTTATTGTCATTTTGGCATGACAAAACACTATAAAGACTTCACATGCAAGATTTTATAGACTTCCCTGAGGGTGTTAAACAATATATCTAAAATTCACAGCCAGTTTCTCCGACTAAATTCATTTGGAGTTTCATACTAATTCATGTCTTCCACGCTGCAGGGGGAGAGAGAGGAACACTTACAGTTTTTTGCTATAATTTTATAACATTTTAGTTAATTAACCATTTACTAAATATTGGCTCCAACTTTCTCTTGTATCTAAACTGTGTTCTGATTCAGCAGAGGTAACCAGATATAGGCAGATGGTTCACTTTGCACAAATACCTGGCCCACACTCAAGATCCCTTCTGGCAGCAGATTAACTGAGAACCACTATTTCTGCTATCTCATACCCACTGACACCCTATGATATGCCCTCATTCTGTTACTAGCAAGCACCCAAAGTCCTCTACACCAAGCTTGAGAAGAGCCTCTCAAAGCTCTACAGCTACAAAAATTGCCCCATTTTTAGCCATTATCTATCTTATTTCTGCTAAGAGAAGGAGCCTCTGTATTGACACATAATATGCAGATCTACACAAGAGTAAACCGTGACACAGGTCTCATGGCAAGACTTGAGATGGTCACTTTATGCTGAAGTCAGGGACTCACAGATGAGTTATTCAAGGCACCCACACCAGTGCCAAAAATCTTACTGCAGCGTAACCCAAAGTGTGATCCCCTGTTCCCTTCTTGTGACTAGGCCACAAGTAGAGGATTGTGGTATATGCCTGCCTAACTTCTAGGGTTTTTTAGCCCAGTTGTGATCTTAGATTAAAAAATTTGAGGATGAAATCCTTGGGCGTTTATAGACATGCTCCAGGAGGTGGTGAGGGACGATGACACTTTAATTAGTGCAGCTGTGAGAGCCACACTAATTAAAAGTGCCTGAAGCATCAAATGTATCAGCATCCCCATGCTGAAAAATGGTGGTGGGGCACTTTGAACTAAGGCTTGTTAAACAAGCTTCAATTTAAAGTGCCCCACCACCATTTTTCAGCATGGGGACACTGACATACAAGACGCTGGAGTCTACTGGAGCACAACAATTATCACACTCCGGCAGACTCGAGCAATCAAGTTTGCTCCAACACACTGTGATTACAGCATGTCGGAGCAGCCTCTCTGCATGTGTATAAGAGCCCCTTATTGTTAACCATTAACTCATGCATCACAGTACAGTGGTATGGTAGCCATCCTCTTGCCTAACATACAGGAAAGTGAACTGAAGACCTCCAACCTAAACACTTAAGCTGCTACAACTCATGCCAAATGTCCAAAGCTCTGATGTTGGGATGATAACAATTTATACCCTCAGACATCATACATCTAATGCAAAAGAACTGTGCAAGAGTGTATCAGCAGGCACTCAGAGGTTTCCAACCCCTGACATCAGGACTCCTTTGCATTTCACATTACGAAATTTGCTTAAAAAACCAGATAGCCCTGGCAGCAGGGACCAGAACCCAAGACTTCCCTCTATGAGGTGATTGCCCACCAAAAATGTTCTTCACTACTTATTCCACTTTTGGCCCCCTAAAACTTATACTCTTGGCTACCCAGTGGTCTAGAGTCAGCATGAGAAGTGAGAGGTGCTAGATAACTCCCTGCTAGCTAACACTGAGAGGTGTCTGTGTGTGTGTCTAATTTCACTGGGAAAAAAACAGACAGAACAGTGATCACTTAGGGCTTTTTGGAGCTAATCAACAGGTCAGCTGGTAATGCCCCTCGTTCCTTCCTTAGAAAAAGCTGTTGAAGAAAAGCATGAACTAATGAGAGAGGCTTTTGTTTTTTTGATGGGCTGATAAACTGTGTTATCAGCCCCCTGCTGACTCCCTCACCTGTGGGGTTTGCTGCAGGCAGTATGAAGAAGCATGGAGACCTTGGGTGCTAGCCGGGGGCTAGGGGCTGGCAATTAAGGCTATGCGAAACAGCACTGTTTTGTTTCAACTTCCATTTTGCCATTTTGATGGGACAGTGTTTTGTTTTGAGTTTTGTTTCATTTTGAAAGCACTGTTCCATTTTATTTTGTGGAAACTGTTTCACTGTTTTGATGCTGTTTTGATGTTTTGCCCATAGGCTATAATGGAGAAGCATAAAACTGCCTATTACTTTGTCATTTTGGGACAGGTTAGGATGAAAACAGCAGGGATTGTAGCCCCTTCTAAGGGCATGAAGCCTGCCAAGTTTCAAGGAGATAAGTGCAGGGGTTTCTGGGAAACTGCACCTCAAGCTGCTGACAAGCAAACTCGTGATGTGTGTGTGTGTGTGTGTGTGTGTGTGTGTGTGTGTGTGTGTGTGTGTGTTAAGGTGCACCCTCACTGGCGCTGGGGCCTCTACATGACACGGTAGTATGCCCCAGTGAGATCTCCTCCCCTACAGCCTCAGTTTGGTCCACCACTCTCAATGACAATAGATAATAACTTAGTAAGCAGCACAGTAGCACCAGCAGGATCTCAGGCAGCCAAACAGTCACTGTCAATATGACAGCAGTCCTTCCCCACCTCTTCTTACTTTCTGTTTCCCTGCAAGCCAGCCCAGCTTCAGCTTTGAAAAGTGGAACATGTTGACTGCTCTTGTTTCATTTCGAGGCTGTTTTGAAGCCCTTCGTTTCATTTCGATTTCACTGTTACAAGCTCAAAATGAGTTGAAACAGCATCAAAATGAAACAGCCCTACTGTGTGAAATTTTATACAGACCTACTGGCAATGTTCCCACCTCCTGAGAAGCAAGCAGGGAAAAGCCTGGGACAGTGTAGGCAGGGTGGGGTTTGCACCCCTCCCTAATCAGAGGTCCTTCCAGGGCCTGGTCACCCCCCCCCCCAACTCAGCACTGTGGAAGGGAAGGGAGGGCTATTCTAGCGCCCTCTGCCTCCCAGCTTCTAGCCTGAGTCACTGCAGGCATGTGCCTGCATTTCTTGATTTAAATGCGACTGTCTATCCACCTCCAAATTTGTTTAAGCTCTCTAGGTTAGACTAACCTGCAGATTGAATCAATTCAGTTTTCGGCTTTGAGTGTCTCTCCCTAACCCTCATGTTCAGGCCAAAATGAAGGAACCAAGTGAATATAGGTCCCTAAATAATTTTGTAGCTACTAGACATTTTTATTTTTAATCACTTAGGCATCTAAAGTCTGCCCAAGTTCTGAATTAGGTGCTTACAAGATTTATTTGGATTTGATGTAGTATCTAAATTATACAAGTGAAACTTTTGTTAGTGTGTGTGTGTGTGTGTGTGTGTATACAAGCCATACAGTTTTCATATCAGTTTTGTTTTACAGAAACACTAATTTCAGTCTCTATGGGTATGTGCAGATGTTACATTTAGATTGACCTAACTAGTGTTAGGTTGATCTCAGTGTCAATCTGTGCAGACATTCAGGGAGGTTAAATCAATCCAAAATTCCCAGCCCAGTCTAAATTAGTTCACCTGAACAGGAGCACTACATTAGATTGGGAACTGGTTAGCCCAAGCCACCAAATGTCTGCACACATTTAGAGTGCAGCCCAGGAGTTGGGAAAGCTGACCCCAGCCCAGGGCTTTGCTCTTCCAACCCTCCCCTGCAACCCTGACCAGGCTATTTTTAGCTCCCCATCCTGATGTCCACCCCTTCCCCCCAGATTGACTAACCCTCCTGTGGACCTGGCAGCTCCTCAATCCCACAACCTCCCTCTAGACCTGCCGAACTCTCCCATGGACATACTTGCCTCACCCTAAATTCTGCCTACCCCTTACCCCACCCTAATTTACTTAGACTGTGTTCCTGACATGGCCCCCAGCACCAGCAAACACCTGCATAAGCAGGATCTAATCTGTAATCACTCCACATGATCATAGTAAGCCACATGATCATAGATTAAGTCCTAGGAACATCTGTATATACCCTATGAAATCTGGAATAATTTTGTTGGCCATTGCTCCTATAGGCAAACTGAGTGGAGTATACTTCCTTGTTATATTAGATAAAGTTAATTAATTAAAATCAAATCAACAATACTACAAAGAATAATCACAACTTCAGTGTTTTATATTAATATTTTACTATACTTTGAGAAAGAGTGACAATGATTGACAAGGGATGGAATGATCTAAAACCACTGATCTAGTCAAATATTAGGTTAAATATAGCACAGACTGGGGGGCATGGTTATGTGCACACACAGACACATGCCTTTCTACTTTATAAAAACATCACCTAAGAAATTCTCCAAATTACATTGCATGAGGTTTTGTAATGAGATATGTTCTTTGAAACGGTGTCATATTCCTACAGTTCTCATAAAAATAGGCTTGCATTATTAACATTATGAATCAAAATTAAGAAATCAGAGAATAACAATAATTTTCATTATCATTTGCTTAGGTTTATTTGCACTGGGGGAGGAGGGGGAGAACATAGATATAATCATACCTTGGTGCATGTTGTATTCCTAATTAAATAGTGGCCAAGAACCTAATGATTGTACAATATTGTGTGAAATGAAGCTGGACTTTGTTCATGAATGACACGTGCTCCCAGTGGCTGGGGGGTGGGGAGCACGGCAGTGGCAGTAGCACAATGGCGGTAAGCAGGAGGTCCCACAGATGCTGCCGGTGCTGTCGGTGCTGGGGGAGGGGGTGAGCAGGCACCGCTGACAGTGTTGGCAGCACCTTTTTCTAGGGGATGCACCACCACACTCAGGGGGTGCACGTGCAACCACATGCACCTCCTACGTGTCACCCCTGACTTAGTCCATTTCATAATGGAAAAGTAGTTTCTGTCAAACAATCACCATCATAATTTGTAGTAATGGCCACTTGGCCTATTAGCAGGAAAGAAGGACTGGAACTATGTGGGAGTGGAATTTGAACCCTCCAGCAGAGAAATGGCTCATCTTTTCAAAGATATTGTTGGTATAGCATAAAAAAAATGCATCATTTATACTGTATCTGTTCTATCCAGCAATCTAATATCAATTTAATATATTTTATGGTGAAACACTGGCTTAAAGTTACATTGAATTTCACTTTATTTCATATTCCCCTATCCAAACTTTTAGACAAAGTATAAAGACATAGTTTTAACACACTGTGGTAGGCTTCAGACCCAGGGGTGACCATGATGCCCCCGGTGGCCCTGTGGCTCCTGCTCAGCTCAGTCTACTGTAGCCCTTCATTGATTACTCACCTAACATAACTTGTTCTTAATGAAGTTTAAATAAGGGAAGTTGCCCACAAGCTTTATAGTGAGCTTTAATTCAATCAAGTACCTCTTGGATTCCGCCAGTCTTGTTCCAGCTGTGAAGCTCAATGGACCCTCTCAGCCTGTTAGTGCCCCTACAAGGCACCTTGCATGGGATAATTGCATGTTTGTGCCCCTCCAGGACTCCTGTAACCCTAAGGGCTTATTGCATGGTTCTATCCACTCTTACACCATGTCCCATGCCTTGTGAGTGTTATTATACAGTCATTCACTCTGTAAGGGTCTTGACCTTATCGGCCTCCTTCCCCCTACACTCTTGCTGGGTACTGTAGCCCAGGCCCATGGCACAGGACCTCACTTCTAGGCTCCTGCCTCCCTGTCTGAGGATCCCTGACCTTATCAGTCTCTGGCAGTGGTCCCCCTTGGACCTTTGGCCCTTCCTGGGCCCTAGCCCTACTCCTGGGCCAGTAGAGATCTTCAGGCTCCCTGATTTTGGCAGTCCCTGACTGTGGTCCCTCCGGGAAATTTAGTCCTTCCTGGGCTCTGGTCTCACCCTCAGGCTAGTTGAGACCTCCAGGGTCCATAGCCCAACTGGTCCCACTGGACCTGGTCTCCTGCCATGGTTCCTCCAGGGCTCTGGCCTTAGTTCTGGGCCACTTGGGACCACTAGGTTCCCCCAGCACTGACAGTCACTATCTAAAGCCCCTCCTGGACTACTGACTCTCTGAGTAGGTCTTAAGCCTACTCAGTGCTTATCTTTTGGTCTAAACCACCAGTGTAACAATAAGGAAGACCTGCCTGCACAAACAAGCCTCTCTCTCTCTGCTCAGGCAACTTTCTCCTGTTCCCAGGCCTGTAGAGTCACTTACCCAGTTTCATTGTCACTTCAGGAGCCCTGCTGCTCTGCATCCAGAAGCTCCCCTTTTCATGGCTCTCAGGGCTGGACTGAATAACCAGCTGAGGCCTTGGCTGTGTGCATGCACGCACACGCACACACACACACACACACACTCCAAAATTATAATCCCTTTCCTGAATGACCTTAATTCACTTTTATACTACATCATTTATGGAACCATTCAATCTCTCTACACATTCAGAGTGACCAGAGATAATACACAGGCTTTGACCAATCTGGAGGTCACAAAATATAGATATTTCTAACCCAAAGAATTGGGGAACTGCATATCAAAATCATGGGCTCACCATTATCACAACCTATCATCATCTCCCTTTTTGTTTAAGATCTCGATAAACCCACCAGCTGCGATTTGGTACAGTTTGGCAGAAGGACAAATAAGCAGTAGCCATGACTCAAACCACATAGAGACTTTAAAGTTAAAAGACTGGATAGTTTGCTT
Source organism: Alligator mississippiensis (assembly GCF_030867095.1). Classification (NCBI taxonomy): domain Eukaryota; kingdom Metazoa; phylum Chordata; order Crocodylia; family Alligatoridae; genus Alligator; species Alligator mississippiensis. The sequence goes on along the minus strand of NC_081824.1, from coordinate 121,589,852 downwards.
AGAAATCATTTAGTAGTCTGTGCAAATCACAGTGCACTGATGCATAATGCCCATTATAGCATATAACACTCAGGTGTGATTTTGCTGAATGATTTTAAAGACAAGGCAGATTACAGAGTTCATTGCAATAATTCATTCTGCAAATAATGTAGACTTTAACATCAGGTAACATTAGAGGACAAAAAAGTGACAGCTTTCCTACCAAGCAAGACTTATTAGATGTATTGACAGCCAAATAAACTTAAATAAAGTTAAATCAAGTGATCTTACTTGGTGGGATAAGATTGGTCCTTCTGATAGATGCCATCCTGTGTTGTATTTATATCTAATCAAAGGTTAGCCAATGACACGACAGAAAAGGTAAAATCTCACTGAACCAATAAATGCTTCTTATGCAGGTTTTAAAAAAAAACCCAAAATACCCAGAATTATTTTTTTTCTGAAAACAAAACATTTTCTGTAGGTAGAAAGCTGCTGTTTAATACATGAAAGTACTTCTTTGGTGAAACTGGAAAAACTCTACTGCACAGTTCTACTGCAGTCAAATTTCTACCACAGTAAGGATTTTTTATAAATGTCACTTTTCTCAGGTTCTCATGTTAACTAGACAGAATGTGGCCACAAATGTTGATGTTATCTGAATGTTTTTGGATACAGGGGCTTTACTTTGCTTGTGCCTACCTCTAGTGTTATCTTTGGTCTTCACATTTATTGAAACTAATACATGTGAACACAGACCACACATCAGGAGCAGCAAATTAAAATATTTGGTCTTTTGTTTACTTTAAGGTGTGCAAGTTTATTATAGACATTGCTCCTATCACAACTAAATTTTCTTCTTTTAAAACAGAGGTCAAATGAAATTTCTTCTTAATGGCACTAATGATTTATGGCCAAAATTAATAACGACCAAATAGGACTGGTTGAACAATGCACCCACTCAAACATTGTTGTGAATTTGAATTTAGGAACAGACTCTACAAAGATTAAAGGTCTATTCCATTATGCTCTAGTGCAGGGGTGTCAAAATTAGCTGGCCACACAGATCAGATAAGTGGTCCACAGGCTGAATGAATGATGTGTGGCTGCTCCTGTAGGCCAGATCAGCCCTACAGACTGCACTCAAAGGGAATCCTTCTCTCCCCCTAATTATACAAGTGAGAAGGAAGGAAGAACTTCCTGTCACTGGGTAATGATGGAGAAAATATACTTCCTCAATCTCCCTTCTCGCCTCACTTCTTATGGGAAAGTGCCTCTGTGCTAGGTTCTCCTTACCCCATTACCCTGATTATTAGGGTTGTGCATAGCGAGCCCTATTCAATTTGTATTTGGCCCAAATCAGGGACCGTGATTCAATTAGTTGATTTGGATCACTCTGCCTGATTTGATTTGGCTGAATCCGAATCTGAAGATTCGATGCTGATTCAGAGAATCAGAGATTTGAACATAGGCACAGCCTTAATTTTTTTTTTTACGTACCTCAAGGTACCAGCATGGCTTGTGAACGCTGTGATGCTGGGGTGGATGGAGCGTCCCACAGGAGTGTGGGGGGGGCCCTCCACGTGCTTGACAGTGAACCCAGAAGTGGACTGGAAGTACTTCCAGCCCACTCCAGGTCCACTGGGGAGTATGCAGCCCCCCCCATGCTCCCCATCTTGGTGATTGGCTCTGGGCGGTCCTTCCAGACCCAGGAGGCACCAGTCGCTGAGATGGGGGGGGGGGAGGGCAGCATGCTCCCTGGCAGACCCAGAAGTGAACTGTAAATGCTTCTATGCTGGGGACCCCTCATGCTTCTGTAGGATGCTCCAAGTGCCCCAGCATCGCAGCATTCATGAGTTGCCTGCTACCTAAAGGTATGTAGAAAAAGCATTTAAAGCTGTGTCTATGTCTGAATCGCCAAATCTTTCTGAATTGATTTGGAGGGTTCCAATTCAATTCAGAGAGATTAAAGGGTCCTCTGCTTTGATTTGGATTTGGATATTCGGCCACCGAATCGGGCTAAATCTCCACCGAATTGAATCAGAACCAAAGTTTCTCACAGCCCTAATGATTATGTCTACACTGCCTGAGGGGAGCCCAATGCAACAGACAAGCACACCAAAATGCAGAATTAGACTGTGGTGCTGATTTAACTGGGTAAGCACGTTCCCAGAATTACTTTCAGAGAATTACTTTTAGGCTCTGCATCTCAGACAAACCTCTTGGCATGTGTTCAAGCCTTCACAAAACCAGCTACACTGCCTATTGTTTGTGTGTGGTACTTGTTAATGACACCACCAAGTTCACCACCAGGGCAGTGTAGATATGAACCCTGGAGGGATGTGGGCAGTGGGGTCCCCAAGGGCTCAGCCCTTGGACCCGCTCTGTTCAACATCTTCATCAGTGACTTGGACAAGGGGGTAAAAAGCACCCTATTCAAATTTGCTGATGACACTAAGATGTGGGGGGATGTGGGCACGCTAGAAGGGAGGAATAGGCTGCAATTGGACCTAGACAGGTTACAGGGGTGGGCAGATGAGAACAGGATGGTTTTCAACACTGACAAGTGCAAGGTGCTACACCTGGGGAGGAAGAACCAGCAGCATACCTACAGGCTGGGGAACTCCCTTCTTGTCAGTGCAGAGGCAGAAAAGGATCTTGGAATCATTATTGATGCCAAAATGAACTTGGGCCGACAGTGTGGGGACGTGGTCAGGAAGGCCAACCGCACCTTGTCATGCATCCACAGATGCATCTCAAGCAGGTCCAAGGTGATCCTCCCCCTCTATGCGGCACTGGTCAGGCCACAGTTGGAGTACTGCATCCAGTTCTGGGTGCTGCGCTTCAGAAGGGATGTGGACAGCATTGAGAGGGTCCAGAGGAGGGCCACCCTCATGATCAGGGGCCAGCAGGGCAGGCCCTATGAAGAGAGGCTGAGGGACCTGAACCTGTTCGGCCTCCACAAGAGAAGGCTGAGGGGTGATCTAGTGGCCTGTTACAAACTAGTCAGAGGGGACCAGCAGGCATTGGGGAGTCCCTGTTCCCCCAAGCACTACGAGGAGTGGCTAGAAATAACAGTCACAAGCTGGCAGAGGGTAGATTCAGGCTAGACATCAGGAGGTGCTACTTCACAGTCAGGGTGGCTAGGACCTGGAACCAACTTCCAAGTGAGGTGGTGCTGGCTCCTACCCTGGGGGTCTTTAAGAGGAAGCTAGATGAACACCTTGCTGGGGTTGTTTGACCCCAGTACTGTTTCCTGCCATGGCAGGGGGTCAGACTTGATGATCTGCTCAGGTCCCTTCCAACCCTACCAACTATGAAACTATGACCTATGTAGAATTTTTGCTCTCAAGACATTAAATGAAGAGTACAGCAGAACAAGAAGAGTTTCTTTTTTCTGCTGACAGATGGGGAGCATAGAGAAAGAAAAGAACCAAGCCAGAAAGCCCTCTCTTTGCAGTGGGGCACTTACTGCATTAATTTCTCTAAAGCAGTGGTCACCAACCAGTTGATCTCAATTGACTGGTCGAACATGGAGCCTCTGACAGCAATCTCAGTCAGTCAACGGCTCCGTGATTGGGAGTGGCAGGATGCACATGGCTGGGCGGAACCATGCACCCTGCCACCCGGGCAGGGAGTGGAGTGAGTGGAGTCAGAGCCCAGGCAGCTTGTCCAGGAGGTGGGGCGGTGGCGGGGGAGTGCAAAGCAGACACAGGGGTGGGGGCAGTAGATCCTGGGGTGCCATTTACTTACGAAGAGTAATCTTCACCATAAAAAGGTTGGAGACCACTGCTCTCAAGGCTAGAGAGTGTGGTATTCCTAATGCAGGCAGCTAATAGAATCCTGGACATGTATATTACCTTTACCTCCATTTATTAACTTACAACAACTATATGCATACATAAGTGACTAGCTTTGTTCTACATCTCTCTCTCTCTCTCACTCTGTTCTTCTGCAGCATTATTCTTCTTTTCCTTAATACAGCACAATGACAACTTTGCCTCCCAGTCGAAAATTCCTGTAATCATTATGGAGAGGAGGGAGTAATGCATCTGGATGTCTACTGGAACAAAACAAAATTAACTCCCCTCCCCCTCCTCTCCCTTCCTCCCCCCCCCCCCCAACACCAGGATCTCACCCTTACCCACTTCTAAAGACTTTTCTACCCATTCCTGTCCAGGGAAGGAAGAACAAACTTCAAATTGAACCTTTGGCTTATAACAGGTGCTATTAAAAGTGGTGGAATTTTTTTGTCTTATGGCAGAGACCGTATTGTAGTCCAACCCATATTATTAGACTGCAGAACCTTTGTGTTTGCATTTTTTACATACAAACAAATGTCCAGGGACAGTATTCTACTATTGGATAGTACCTTCCTCACCCTCCTGTTCCCCCATCTCCTTCAATTTTATAAATCTACCCTTTTAAAATGTTTTTCTTGGGAAAATATATTTCGTAAATATAACCTAAATTAATTAATAGTGTGAAGATAGCCAAAACTTCTACCCTCTTGGCTCTTCTCTCTTTCCTCTTATGCCCTAGCTTGGTGAAACTGGGTGTGATTTTGTTTTTGGATAAAATTATTCAGTCTCTTTTACCCAAATTTGTGAATAGTTTGGGGATGATCAAATTAATTATTTGTCTATAAAAAAAGTTCACCCAGCTTAGCTTAGAACTGTTTGTGCTCTTATGCTACTCTTGGCTATTACTACCTCAAGTGTATTGTATTAAATAAAAAGGAAATGAAGGAGGTGGGAAGGAGGTACCTCTGGGCAACAAAAAAAGCATGCTACTTGTTCACTGTCAGTGGAAGAAACATGGACCTCACTGAGACATAGTACCTAGGTAGGTGCTTCTAGCCAGAAATGATTATTCATTCCAGAGTATATCTCAGATCAACAAAAGAGTAAATAATGAGATTTTGTGTCAATGTTGGATTTGGCCAGAATGGTATCTTTTAGTTAGCTGTACCCATCAGAAGTGTGATTTCCACTATCTATAGAATATACATGCTAAAATATCAATACAAATTCAGTTATTCATAGTGTAATATATACACGGTTAATCTCTCAGGCTGTATCCATATGAGTAGGGGTGTGCCTTTGCAGCAATACAAATAGTACAAATTTGTGCCACTACTTTGTGCTGCAGGGCACACCCCTGCCCATGTGTTTTACAGTAGGACACTGTCCTGCTGCTCCAGGTGCTGCAGCGAGGTCTGGCTGGGGCAAGGGTGCCTCAGCAGCAGCTAGCCATCCCCCACCCTGAGGCACCCTGTGCCCCGGCCAGCTGGGGAGCAGCATGTGGAGATGGGGGAGCAGGCAGCCCAGGGCTGCCTGCACCCCCATATCTATGCACTGTGGAACCCTCATGCTGAGACACCCCACACCCCAACCAGCTGCTCCGGGGCTGGCTGGGGTACAGTGTGCCTTGAGATGGGCAACAAGCAGTCCTGAGCTGGCTGTTCCCCCATCTTGAGGCACCTTGTACACCTCAGCCAGCTGGTGAGTGGCTTGCTGGGCATGGAGTGCCTCAGCATGGGGTCTCCACAGCATGTGGAAACATGAGAGCAGGTACCCCAGGAGTGACGGGAAAGCCTGCATTTTTCCCAGCACCTGCCACTTTGGCATGGTTTGCACTGCTTTTTTCCCCAGGTTTTTTTTCTGCTACTGGGAAATTCTGATAGCAAATTTTGCCCCAGCACTGCAAATTAGCTGTGCGGTGCACTGATTAAAATGAAACATGTGTGGTTTGTGGCACTGCAAAGTGGTTTGCAGCATTACAAACCACATTTGCCTGCTTGTCTGAATCCAGCCTCAGATGTCATTATTACTGTGTTGAGTGTGACTACACAAAGTCACACACCACCATTCAGTGAACTGTTTTTGATGTTCCATGAGTACCTTGACTAAGTTTTTTCTCTGTGTAACCTTACCCTCCATTAAAAGGATGAGCAAGCTTGAGGTTATGCACTTTTACAGCAAAAAACTAGTGGTGCAACCTTAAATATTGAATCAGAACCAAGCTATGAGATGTGCAAAGGAAATCTTATGTCAAAGGACAATTTTATGGCAGTAAACAATGAAAGCTACAAGTCACGGTCTGTCTAGATTATCGCACTGCCTAACTGTCTATATTGTGATTGTCTTATCGTTCCTGATGCACGCTATCAGGATGCCAGAAGACGAGGATCACAATGATGATATTCCTAAGGCACTTTTTAAATGCACAATAATACACAAGTCTGTTAGTGGGTTGAAAAGGCAAGCTTGTTACTAGGTTAATGTAGTGTTTTGTAGGTTTGCAGGCTGGGAATCTTTCCAGACAAAGCAATTTCATGAGGTTACACAAAGTGCATACTGCACAAATTGTCCCTTAGGGCAGCAAAGAGAGGAAGATAGGCAAGGCCAGGAGGAAAGGGCCAGTCACAAGGGCCTGTGGCTCAGTGAGAGGATTGCTCCCCTGGACAGGAGTAGGCCTTGGGCTCTATCCCAAACCCTTATTCGTAATGGGTCAGAAACTTCCCATGTGCTTTTATTCAATAAATATTAATTGAAAGGTGCAGCAACTCAGCTTCATGATGAGGGCTAGAGAGGGACCTAGAAAATGTCTATTATATGGCCTGATGGCTCAAATCCTGTACTGGGAGGCAAATTCAAATCGGTCTAGATCCGGGTTTCCATTGCCTTGCTGAGTGCTCTAATCACTGGGCTAAAACAGAAGTGCTCAACACCTGGCCTACAGGCCAGATCCAGATCCCAGCACCATGTAATCCCACCCATGTGGCTCCTCAAGAATCCTATGGGGAGCCCCATGGGTCGTGGCCCTGCAGAGCCCAATTCTAGACAGGCAAGGGTGGCATGGAGTCCCTGGAGCTCGAACCTGGGCAGGCAAGGGTGGCATGTTGCCCTGGGGATCAGGTTCCGGGGTCCCACACATCCCCCACTGGCCCCTACACATTAGGATCAAGCCCCAGGGCCCTGTGCCACCCATGCCCAGCTGGGATTGGGCTCTGGATGTGTGAAGGTGATGTGGGGCCCTGGGGCCCAATCCTGGCATGTGGGTCTGAGTGTGGCCTGATTCAGCCCACGGACCAGACCCATGCCATTCATCTGGCCTTTATGGACAAAAATGTGAGCACCGCTGACCTAAAACACAGGAGGGCTTTCCTCCTTTAGCATTTAACACCCTCTAGCCATGGGTTTTTGCCTGTTTACATCTTTAGAACTTATGTGCTCCCCCAGCTATGCATATACAGAGCCATGTACCTGCTCACCCAGAGTGCAGCCTGTTGAACATGCTCAGTAACCATGGGGCACTTTCACATCCACATTGAATATGGAATAGGATCTCAAACTACAAGTCCAAAAACAGCAGGATCCCTCAACCATAATAATGTACATGTAATGAATGCTTTAAATATGCAAAGATTCCAAAACACTCTTACAAATTTTAATTTATTAGAATTTTAATTGCATACAGTAAGGCAAGAAGCATTGAATTAAATTGCAAAAAGCATATAATGGCACACACCACCACACTATGCAAAGTCTGGCTTTGGGAAGAAAATACTACTTTAACCAGCAGAAAATAAAGGAACACTTTTAGAAGGATAGACTACAATTACACAAACCGAAATTTATCAAGATGTGTATCAAAGGTTGCCTTAAGGGGATTGTTTCATACTTAGCATAACTGTACCCACCAGCCTAATCATGTTTTGTCTGCTACTAAAAGAACATGTTGGTCTTTGTTTCCAGTTTCTGCTGAACTGAGAAAATTATCTATATGGAGATATAACTAAAGGGAAAGTAACTTGAAGTACACTTCTGTGTTCTTTCTCATTACTTCCTGAGCCAGCTAGAAAGCAGCAGGAATTTAATACTCTACCAAGTGGTCAAGCATCTGTGATGCATGGTATACTAGCACCATGAGCTCTTTAAAAATTACAGTATTAGTTAGAAAAGAGAGTAATTAATCTCCATAAATGTCCTGCCTTCAAGGCCATATGCAACCCTCACCTACATGGTCTCCACTCTTTGTAGCAATGAAGAATGAGGTAAATTCTGTAATGTTACAACAACTCTCGGACAGTGCCAAACATTCTGAAGTCATGAAACAAATCTTTTTAAAAGTCTCATGATTTTTAAACCTGTTTTCGTTTCGTTGGTTTTGATTTTGGAACCTCAAGCAACATTTTCAACCTTTTTCCCACAACCATGAGGAATACTATCCATTCCCACCCACTGCCAACAGATTCTCATCCAATCACAAAATTTTATGAGCTTTAATAAATATAATCCAATAAAAACATAGGATCATAGAAACATAGTCCTGAAGGGCCCCAGGACATCATCTAGTCTAACCCCCTGCACAAGTCTACTGAGCGTTCCTGTCTAAACTAGTCCCTGTTTAGATTAATTTAGACAGCCAATTTCAAGTTTCACAAAACTTATGAAAAATTAACAAAGTTGTCATTTACTCTTCTGTGAAATATGAAACATCATAACCAGAAGGAAATATTACTCTACATACTACTTGCCACCAAACAACTTCAAGGTAAGCACGCTATTCCAACTTTTCTCTGAGTTTAATCTGCATAAAATGAATTGTTCCAAACAGGAGATTTTACCACACCTTTAACTCTCTTATGAAATATGAACTTCCATTTCTGCCTCAGAAAACTTTACAATCTTTTCTCCTATGCCTGAAGAAGGGTGCTTGTCCCCTAAACCTTGCAAACAAAGACTTTTTTTTGCAAAAATCTAGTTGGTCTAATAAAAGATATCACCTCTACCATGAGTTCTGATTCAAAGTTGTCAACACTTCAGTTTAGGTTTCCTCTCTTGTGTTAAACGATTTCTCTCTCTCCCTATTTAGGATTGTCTGGCCACAGAAATCATTGTCAGGGAAGGAGTAGGAATTATGGCCTTGTTACTGAGTTGCATCTTAAAAGGAAACTCTTGCATATTATTCTCAGTGCATGGTGCCAGCCAGCACTAAGCATGGAAATGCTTGTACTCTGCTTTGGGTGAACCATAAGACCTAAAAATTCATCGAACACTCTCCTATTATTTCCAGATGTTTCAAAGTCGAAACTCACTTAGAAAGCTCATTCTAGATAGTGTACAGAGCACTTTCTGGGACTTGGCTAAACATTTAATTTGAAGATATCAATGAGGATCTTCACTGCATAGGGCTCATGGGTGAACATACTTTAGATTCGTATTTGATCTTTGCAGTAGAACACCAAATCTCTGACAACTATGTAGCACAATTGTATATCCCACTGGTAAATGTGTGTTGCAGGTCCCATTTATAGAGCTGCTGTTTTTTTTAGCTGAAACTGTGGCAGCTAAAAAAAAATTCAATTTCCTATAGGTCGTCATTGTTGAAGCCACAGATGGTCCTCTGTCCAGTATCTCACTTATTTCCACTTTTCAGTTTAAGCTTCCTGCATTATATTAAACTATTTCTCTCTCTCCCCATCTAGGATTGTCTGATCAGTGACAAAAGAGTCAGATTCTCAAGCTTATTGATATCATACTAAACTTTGCTCTACTTTAGGTAGAACTTCAGTGAAGCTATTCAGCCATCCACAAATGTCTATTTTGAATGCATCTTCAAGACTAATGGAAACCTTGTCACAAGCAAGTCTGAAATTCTGTGAGTCGTGAATTACTGACATTCCTAAAAGTGAATATGAAGATATTTCATTCAGACTGCACTATGTCCACTTCTTTCACTGCTTCAGGTGCTGTCAGTTTTGACAGCCTGGGTGATGAATGGGGTGGGTGCTGACAGGTGAAGACAAGGGGCTAGAGGGAAAAAAATCTTTGGGATTGGAGTCTAGTGATATTACATTTTTGGTTCTATGGACTCAAATGAGTAGAATTTGTGAACAAATATACTGCAATGAGAGCTGTTATACCCATACAGCAAGCCCTGCACTGCTGCAGCCCATACTGTACACAAAACTAAGTAGTGAACATAAAACCAAAACAGTAGATAGATACTGCAGAGAAAGGGGAGTACTTAGGAAGATTGACCATAGGCTGATCAGAACTTTTGTCGTGGAAGCAGGAAAACCAAAACTCAAAATACAATTTACTGTTAGTTTAAGGATGCAAGTGGAAATAAAGTCTCATAGGATTTGCCCATGATGAATGATACCTTAAGGGAAGTCTGCTAATTACTGCATAAATAAAATCAGATATGCTGTATTAAAGTAGTGAAATAACTCATCTATTTGTGAGTATATACAGTCCGGCACACTTTACAGCCAAACTTTCATGGGCAAGCATGAAGTGCTCTACCACCTTACCCACCTCAAGAATAAACACAGTTATTCTAGCCCAAAAGGAGTAGGGATGGATGTGAGGCACTTGATTCCAACCATTATGACTCAGTGGGCACATCTACCCATGCCATTAAGGTGATGTAATAAACCTGGGCACACTTCGCATTGGAGAAAACTGCTCCCAGGCGTAGCATTAACATGTGCACCTGGCACTGCAGCACTTTGAGCCAGGGTGGAGCATCCCTGAGCTGGCAGGGGGTCCAGGAAGTCAGTCCTAGGCTCTAGGTGGCAGCAGAGGGTTGCCTGGGATAAAAGGGTACTAAAATGAGGGGCTAGGTGGCAGGGAGCCCTGCACTTTATCACCCTTGTGCCCCAGCCAGCTCCTGTCACCGCCTACACATGCATTTCGGTGAATTCAAGTACTCTGCCATAAGATAATATGGGGACAGTGCTATCTTACAGCAGAATTAATTAATTTACTGTGCCCTAATACTGGTGCATGTGTAGTATGTGACACTTTACTGCAGAGCCAAATAGTCTACTCCACAGAAAAGCACATATGTAGATACACCCAATAAGGACTATGACACTTTGGTCTCTGTATTCAGCCTAAGAACAGAAAAGGAGTTACAAGGACAAAAATAAGCAGGAAAAACCCATGTAAAAAGTGGCACTACAGGGTTTCTTTTTTTCACTTTCCCTCAATTATATATTCTTTACTCATATACAGCCCATTCTATATTGTGTTTGACATAGAAAGAGATCAGCAGCAGCAGACATGCAATTACAGGTATCTGGCACATGGGTATTTCAATTTATATTGTTAAGTTAATCAGCTAATAATTGTTTGTGAGCTCAGTCACTTTAGTTTCTTACAGAGAATTGTCCATTTCCACTGGCAGTAATTAATAATTTTTGACCACAAAAGCTTGAGTGCTTAGCTAGCGGAAGCACACTTGACACTTGCCATAAGAGACTTAAAGAGCTCAATCTGTTTAGTTTATCAAAAAGAAGATTGAGAGGTGACCTGATTACAGTTTATAAGTACCTTTAAGGAGTGAAAATACAGGGTACTAAAAGGCACTTAATCTAGCAGAAAAAGGCATAACAAAAACCAATAGTTTGAAGCTGAAGCCAGACAAATTCAGAATAGAAACAAGGCATAAATTTTAACAGTAAGAGTGGTTTACAACCAAAGAAAACTACCAAGAGACATGACAGATTATCTACCGCTTGCTGTCCAACTCTAGACTAGAGATCTTTTTCAAAGTTTTACTTTTGCTAAAGCTTTAGTTGAAAACAAGTTATTTGGCTCAACTCAGGGCTAACTAAGGGCCTTGGCAAAGGTTACCCGTATAATGCCAGAGAACTGTGGGATGTTGTGATGTCATAGGGCATTTTTAGTCACAGGTGAAGACTTCCTGTTGTTTGAGACCTGCACAACTGTGATGTGCCACTATAGGGCTGGTGAGCAAGGGCATGGAGGGGAACCAGGACTTTATTCCTGCCCTATGGTGGGAAAGGAGGGGGGACAGTGTCATGTAGCTCAGAGGCAGAGAAACCAGCATGGGGTCTTCCCTCCCTCTGTATCCAGCAGGAACCCAGCTAGGGCAGAGGGTGGGAGGGGAGCAAATGTTAAAAAACTCTTTGAAGTGAAGTTGGGGGGGGGGGGGGATGTCAGGGAGAGATGTATAAAGAGAAAGAAGTGAAAAAAGATTTAAAATAAATGAAAGGACTAAAATCTTGCATGTCTTGGGATTGGGTTGGCATTTGGGAGTGGTACCCCGGTCACCCATGTCTAGTTACTCAACTGCCCACCTGCAAGAGGGTAGTAATAGTTGTTTGGTTCAGAAAGAGTTAGATGAGCTTGGGTGCTCTGATCTGCCATATATTTAAACTTGGTCACACCATGGGCAACTAAATGAAACAGATTCAGGCACCACCTGAGTCCTGAAGAAATTTTTCCTGGTCTGCACAACTCCTTCATCTTGGGCATCATTTTCTTATTCTCTGTACCTATGGAGGAAATGCGTACTGGGTGCATCTACACATTAGTTACTGCACATTTAGTTTAGTACTTGCTTAATGAATTACCAACTAAATGCACAGTAACTAGTTACTGCACAGTATTGCTGCTGCACATTTTTTGTGACTAACTGCAAAGTCAGATAATAATATTGCGCAGTAGCTTATTAGCACAGTTTTTAACTGGCACACTACTGTGCAGTGTTATTAGGCTACTGCACAGTAAGTATCTCATGTAGATGCTCCCACTATGCAATGCATACCATACAAACAATGCAGATCAGAAAACTTTTTTTCCTGGGCTCTATATGGAGGCTCTATTTCATACCAGAGCTTATAATTTCTAACTAAGGGGGACGCATAGGACTCCTTGATAGTGAACATAAATAATTATTTGGAGATGTGAAATAGTCGTCTTACCTGATAAGTATCTTATACCTTTTTTAAATGAATGTTAATGATAAAATAGAAAAAAAAAACTATTTTTTAGCCACAAAACAGAAATTGTACAGGCAGAGCTGCACTATAAGCTCTCTTACATTATCCATCCAATAGACTTTAATTGTACCCTAGAGTACCCGCACCAGTGATACAGTAGCTCAATCTCCAAACTCATTCAATCCTTGCTTTATCCTGTGAGACAGCCAACAAGGGCCTAATTAGACTTATGTGTGCTGGTGGTTTTGTAACATGAAAGCTTCCCTGACTGGAACTAAAACATGAAACCATCGACATATTTCATATTGTTTAATAGTCACTACAGACCAAGGCCATATATAAACTTGGTAACCAAGGCTTAACATCCCATTCTTTGCCCCTTGCACCATTCTGATGTGTTTTGTTCACCTATTTGTATAGTAATTAAGAGTCAGATACTAAGCTGGAGCAAAATGGTATTGTTCCATTCAAGTCAGAGAAATTAGGCCAATTTATGCTAATTAAGTATCTGGTCCCATATTTTAGCTTACCTGCCCATAAACAAGGGCACCAACTTCCCATGCTCCCAACCACTGAAATGTCCTAGGCTTAGGACTGGCCTTGTTCTATATATGATAGTAGCAACAATAATGCTGACAAATAATTCACAGCCAAATAGAGCTGCAATTTGCAGATTTTGATGAATAGGTGAATTCAGAAGAGTATGAACATCAGTAAACATGAAATGCAGTGCTAGATCATCAGCTGATTTCAAATTTGCATGGCCTCACTGGCTTCAATATATCTAGAACAATTCATTGATATATTGATGATCTGGTTCATAGTTTTTCAATCTTCACATAACTGACCAACCTACTACTTAACTTTTTCTTTTATGGTTTTTCAAATAAGGAAAAATGTGTGTTCAAGCAACCTCTCTGCGCATTTTGTATACATTTTAATACATACTCTTTGTACTCTTAAGTTCTACATTTACCTACCCCTCCTAATGGTATTGTTCTTAGGAGACAGAATGTCCTTAGACTGTCTTTAACTGTTCCTTCCATAGAGCTTCCCCAACCACTAACAAAAGACAATTCAAAAAGCACAGAAAAACTGAATAGAACTGACTGTCTAAATGTCAGTGTGGTCCAAGTACCACAATGTGGTCCAGGTAAATCCTCTTCTGCCCACCTTTTATTTTAATGTTTGCTCCATTGTCATTTCATGTTTCATATAGATGGATTCTGCAAAGAAAACAGAAGCAAGAAATTATTTAAAATTAAGAATGCTGTGATGATTGTGTACTTCCTGTTTGTCACATATAGCATGTGTAGGCCAGCTATTTTTCAACCAAAATGTGCATAGATTTGATGACTAGTAACATAATTAACTTGGCTGACCTACTCCAAAAACAACTTATGTTAATACAATACCAAAAAGGCTGTTCAATTGAGCAAAATCTTGAAACACATGCTTTATCATTAAAGCCAATGGAACTTAAACATCTGTTTATTGTTATGCACCATATTTAAATCCTTTTGTTTAAAAGCCTAATCTGCTGAATCAGGATTATTATTAAATATGTAACAACCAGTAAACAAGGGATGAGATGCACGGGAATAAAATTCTACCATTTTGCAAAAATCTTTTGTGGTCATTGTACAAGCATTTTGTCACACCTTAGACTTAGTTCAGACTCCAGCAAAGCAGGTAAACTGCTAATCTCCCTTGATTCCTCTTTCAATAATTAAGTAGAATTGTTAATTACCTAATGAGTATTTGCAGTAGTTTTAGCTATATGACAATACTGCTAATGGCTGTTGTTCCTCAACAGGTCTAGACACACCATTAGACACACAAAAGAGAATGCCAAAATATTATGTTGATTAGTGTAGTCTATGGGCCTAAAATAAAATTAACTAGAGATTACAAAATTTCAGTGCATGACTGCTTTAGATAGGCTGAGCCTCAAAAAAGACAGACAGAGAGCAAGCTAGCCTGAGGACCTACAGTGACAAGTTGGAGATATTGGATACAAGGTGAGTATGGGTAGTTGTCCATACAGTAACTAAGGTCAGTCAAGAAGTCCCCCATACCCCAGCTGAACAATTAAAGGTAAACCAAGGAAGTGAACTTGGCCATTCCCATTTCTGTGTGAGGAAGAAAAAAGGGCCAAGTGCAGAAAGTGGCAAGGAATGGGAAAAAGTAATGGTGGATAAATATTTGCACAAAAGACTTGTGGAGATTTTTTGTAGTTAAGCATCTTCTATTAACTGGATCCTGCTCCAATTCAAAATGAAATGAAAGAGCTCAAGAATGAAATATGAAAAAGATTTACCATAGTTTCCCCAGGACTGTCAAGAACAATAGGAGTGAAAGGGACGCTTGATCTAGAGAATGGAGGGTGAACGTTTTTGTTTGGTTTTCTTTAATTGTATGTAATTGTATCCAGGGAAGCAAGGAAGGAATCAATTGGCTTGTCCATTTCAGGGGACTAGGACAAATTTCATCTTTTCAGAACCAGGCTGAAAATCTTTCCTATTTTTGAGGAAAACAGAAAAAAGGTTCAGCTACAAAACAAGGAACTAGAGAAAACAGCATAGTTAAAAACAAAAGATTCAACTTATAACAATAATAAATACATTAAGAAATGTAAGCAAGCTCCTGATCAGCTCCAGCACTGGCACTGTGCTCATCAGAGCAAGATCACCAATGTGCCTCAGGAAATAGGGTAATCCTCCACCATGGTTCCCGCATGTGAGACTGTAAGAAGTATGCAGACAAAAAAAAACCAAAACACATGCAGACCTTTCTGCAAGGAAGAACTATTAAAAACAAACAAGGAACCAAAAATGGGAGCATGCTCTGTTATACACAAAATCATGGGATCTGTGCCAGACAGTGCAGGATTGATGCAACAGTACAATGGCCCTAAAATACCTTTGGGAGTTATGAGTGCAGGTACAAGATATTGCCCATTCCCAAAACATGATAGCATGTGGGGAGGCAACGCACCATTGCTAACTGCATCAGTTTTTTCATGTTGTTGTTACAAGTTGCCCAGCTCTACAGCTCATTGATTTTACAAAGTCAAATGAATAGCAGTTCTTTCTTTCTGACCCTGCATCCTTTCCCTGAAGCAGAGCTATTTGGCTAATCATTACTGCCATCACCTAATTCACAATGTCTATGCATCCTTTACCCTGCTACCTGGTGCTCTCTTGAGAAAATTAGAAAATTGGTTAACAGGGAGAAAGTACTTGCTGCTGTTTCTTAAACTTCTCTAAAAATAATAAATTTGCTCACCATTCACCTCACATAAATTCTTGCAACTCAAATATATTCTACATCTCAGAGGAGTATGCAAGAGAAAGAAAGACGGATTTGCTGAAGACTCCAGTGGCTACTTTCTGCTTATTCACAATGAGAAATCACTGACATTTTCTCCCTAAAGTGCAGGAGAACAAATGATACTAAGTAGCCACAGGCTTGCTTTGGTTTCATTAATCAGTGCTTCAGTTCCTTGAATTTCTCTGCCCAACCTAATTCGTTCAATCAGAAAAATCACTAGAGAATAGGCATAAAAACACATGACAGGGCAGCTAAGCAAGTCTTCAGTGTATATTGTACCATATTAATATATTTACAAGCAACATTGTGGGATGTAAAGTGAAGTTTAGGGGCGACTTATTTTATAGGATCAACTGAACAGTTGGGAGAGATATTAGACAAGTTTTTGGGCACGGGAGGAAGGGTGCTTTGTGCATGAATACTTGTCTAACGTATTTCCCAACTATTCAGGTGGTCTAATAAAATATATTGCCAAAAATACCCCAAACAAACAAACCCCTGCTCCCTTTTTCCATTTCAATTTGGATCTTTAATCAAGGAGAAATCTCAGGTTCAAAAATGGGAAACAGCTGAGTGTTCACCTGAGACATAGAAGAGTAGATTTGAGTATCTGTTCTGCTTGACTTAGAGCATGGATCACATCTTGAGTATCCCCCATCTTGGGCAGATGTCCAAAGCACTAGGCCAGTGGTCACCAAATGGTTGATCTTGAGTGGCTGGTGGATCATGGAGCCTCTTGAAGTTGATCCTGGGGGGTTACACCACAGACCCAGTCCAGCAGGCCAGTTGGTGTAAGAGGGAAAGAACAGATGCCCTTGGGGGCCATGCAGCAGGGCTAAGGGCACAAAGCCTAGTTTTCAGTGGCAGCTGCCTCCACTGTGCATTGATTGGGGAGCATGTGCCCCCAACCCCCCAAATGTGGGATAGCTCTGAGGGAGGGAATGGGGCAGGGGAAGGGGCAAGCCCTTCACAGCCAGCTTGGGGCAGGGGACAGAGCCATGAGTGACTCATCCAGGGGGTGCAGGGAGGGAAAGCATGCAGCCTGGGAGGAAATGGGGGGGGTGCTCCCAGATCTACCTGCAGGGTGGGGACGGCTGCAGGTTAGGACTGGGTAGCGCCGGCTCTTCCTGGCTGGGCTGCAGTGGTGATGGCACCGGAAGCAAGGCCATGGGGGAGTTGGGTGTAGCTTCTACAACCACCAGTCCCAGCACCAGTGACACAGCCTGAAGAACATCCAGGCACAGCCTGTCCCCCTCCTCCCTCAAGGACTTGGGGGCCGGGGTCTGGTGGGCATGGAGGAGGGCAGGCTACAACTGCAGGCTGGAATGCTTCACTGGGCTGTTCTTGCTGGCCCTGGCCTGCACTTGCGCTTGGGGCAGGTGGTGCTGGTTGGGGGGCTACAGCCCCCCCCCCCACCGTGGCATTGCTCCCAGTGCTGCTGCCACTGCCACAGCCTGGACAGGAAAAGCTGGTGCCACCCCAGCCCCAGCCCACGCTGGCAGATCCAGGAGCATGTGCCCCAACACCCTATGCCCTCCCGGGCTGAATGCTGCCCCTCCCCACACCCCCTGGGTGAGCTGCTTACAGCTCTGACCCCCCCCCCCCATGCTGGAGTGCAGAGCCTGCCCCTGCCCCATTCCCTACCTCCGTACCACTGGGAGAGGGCAGATCAATGACCCAGCAGTGATGGAGGGAGTGGGGCTAGGGCTGGAGCCTCGATCTGCCCCACTCCCCCCATGGCTCTTTCCCCTCCCCCCTCCCCACAGACTTACCTGCTGGGCCGGGGGGAGGAGTACATCTTTGGTTCCTTTTAAATTCCAAAAGTGACCTCTGACCTAAAAAGGTTGGAGACCACTGCACTAGGCTCTAGAGCTAGTTTTACACTGTTAATGAAGCTATCTCACTTTATATGACTTAATAGGTATTAGAAGAGAGAGCAAGAGTGTACAACCTTATGTACAGATTACCTTTAATTTGAAGCTGGGTGTTTCAGATTCCACATAATGCTCATACCAGGCTATTGGCTACTGTGGGGGGAGTCTTGCTTTACTGGGATTTTTTTGTGCAAAACTTAAAAAAAAATATTTTTTGAAACCCTGACATTTTTTTTCATGTAATAAACCTATTATTTTCACAAAGCCTTCTCAATAAAAACAAAATGCAAAAAAAAAAGAAAAAGGAAAATGAGACTTGAACAGATGGAGACTCTGAATTAATATGTAATAACACAGAGAAATACAATAGAGGTCAGAGTAAACAGATATTGAAGATATGGCAACTGAGAGGAAAGGTGTAGAGACTGAGAAGGAAAGCATTAGGACTGTGCGAAATTTCACTGGCTGTTTTGTTTTGACACTGTTTCGATTCATTTTGAGCTCAAAACAGTGAAAACAAAATGAAATGAAGGACTTCAAAACAGCCTTGAAACAAAACGAGGGCAGTCGAAATGTTTTAGAAGTTTTGAAACGTTTCGAGTTTTGAAGCAGCCAGCTGGGTGGGAGGTAGGAGAACCATGGCTGCACTCCCAATGGCTCCACAGCCCCATGTGGCTCAGCCTGGTGGGGAGTGCAGCCCTGGCTCTCCCCACCTCCTGCAGCCAGGCGGCACTCGGTGGGGCTGACACAGCCAATGGGAGCGCAGCACCAGCTCTACCCACCTCCCACTGCCAGGCTGAACTACGATCAGCTCTGCCAGCCCCATGGAGTGCAGCCTGGTGCCGAAAGGAATAAGGAGCCTTCCTTACTTTTCCTGTGCTGTACCTCCCGCAACCAGGCTGAGTTCCACTGGGCTGTGGGAAGCTGATTGCAGTATTGGGGAAGGGAACTCAGCCCAGCAGAGTTCCCTTCCCCAGAACTGTAATCACGGTGGTGAACTCAGCGCTGCAAGCAAAACATAGAAATAGCATCGAAACAGCGAAACCGTTTCAACAAAATGGAACAGTGCTTTTGAAATGAAACAAAACTTGAAATGAAACACTGTTCTGTCGAAACATTGAAACAGATGTGAAAGGGGAATGCTGCTGTTTTGCACAGCCTTAGAGAACATGAAGGTGGTAGATATTGCAGGAAAGACCCTTCAAATTCAGAAGTATCTTCAAGTTGTTTATTTCATACATGGTTTCTCAGTCAAGGAGCTGCTGCACCCTTGGGTGTTGTGAAATCCTTTTAAGGCTACCATGGGGTGCAAGGAGGTTAGCATACGATTGTCTAGGCCAGTCACGTCTCACCATCAAGCCCTTCTGTGAGGAGGTAAATACCATAATAAATAAACCAGTTTTAGAAATTGAAAGTCATTCAATTAAAAAAAACATTATTGACAGCTGCCAAATGTCTAAAAAGTTTGAGAATAACAGAGTGGACAAAAGGGGTGGAGGTGTAGCTCTCTATGTTAAGGAAAGCTATGTGTCCCTGAAAGCTGACATTGGCACCCAGGGTGGATCACTCAAGACCCTCTGGGTGAAAATCCATAGGGAACACAACACAGGGGACACTATGGTGGGAATCTACCACAGACCTCTACCCAGGATCAAGATCTTGACCAGGAGTTCACCAAGGAGTTGGCTGAGGCTGCATGCTCCAGGTGCATAGTTGTCATGGGAGACTTCAACTACCCAGAAATCTCATGGAAAGAATGCTCGGCCAAATACAAGCAGTTGCAAAGCTTTCTCTCATGCATGGATGAGCTCTATTTGATGCAGGAAGTCTACGGACCGATGAGAGGTAAAGTGCTGCTCGACCTGGTACTGGCAACCGGGGACAACCTAATCAGTGACCTAACAATTGAAGGGAAGCTGGGTGACAGTGACCATGAGTTGATCACTTTCACCATCCACCATAAAGCTGGCAAGTCAGTCAGTAATACAGAAGTCCGTGACTTCAGGAAAGCTGACTTCAACAAGCTAAGAAGGCTTGTCAGTGAGGCCCTAAAGGGCCACAACCCAAAGGGGAGGGGAGTGCAGGATGAGTGGTTGCTCCTCAAGGGAGCAATCCTGGATGCACAAGCAAAGTCAATTCCATCTTGGAGGAAAGGCAGCAAAAGTGCACAGCAGCCCCCTTGGCTCTCCAGGGATCTAGCGGGCCTCCTGTGTCTTAAAAGAAAGACCTACAAAGGATAAAGGACTGGATCCACCACCAAGGAAGAATACTCTGCTCTAGTCCAGACCTCAGAGAGCAAACCAAGAAAGCCAAGGCTGCAACTGAACTCCAACTAGCTACAAATATCAAGGACAATAAAAAGTCCTTTTTTTAGATATGTGGGGAGCTGGAGGAAAAGCAAGGGCAACATTGGACCCCTGCTAAACCAGATGGGACAACTGACAACCGATGCCCATGAAAAAGCAAACGTGCTAAATGGATACTTTGCGTCAGTTTTTCACCAGTCCCATGGGACTCCCCTGCCTACTATGGGACAGGGAGGCCCAGGTGAGGGAGATCCTTTACCCTCCATCAATGCTGACCTTGTGAAGGAACACCTTGAGAAGCTGGACACCTTTAAGTCATCCAGCCCTGACAGTTTACACCCCAGGGTACTCAAGGAGCTGGCTAGCATCATAGCTCAGCCCTGGCACAGGTCTTAGAAAACTCCTAGTGCTCTGGTGAAGGTCCCAAAGATTAGAAGAAGGCCAATGTGGTGCCTATCTTCAAGAAAGTGAGGAAAATGGATATGGCAAACTACAGGCCCATCAGCCTGACCTCTATCCCGGGGAAGGTCTTAGAAAAAATTATCAAAGAGGCCATCCTTAACAGACTGGCTAACGGCAACATCCTGAGGGATAGCCAGCACAGATTTGTTGTGTGTAGGTCCTGCTTGACCAATCTCATTTCCTTTAATGACCAGGTGATCTATCACCTGGACAAGGGAGAAGAGATTGATGTCATATATCTTGACTTTAAAAAAGCCTTCGATCTGGTATCCCATGATCACCTCTTGGCAAAACTAGCCAACTAGATGTGGCCTTGGCCTCATCACGATCCACTGACTGGGGAATTAGCTCCGCAGTAGGACCCAGAGAGTGATGGTTAACAGAAGTCAATCATTGTGGTGCGCTGTGACCAGTGGGGTCCCTCAAGGCTCTGTCCTAAGGCCTATACTATTTAACATCTTCATCAACGATATAGACATTGGTGTCAGAAGCGGACTGGCCAAGTTTGTCGATGATACCAAACTCTGGGGTAAAGCATCCACACCTGAGGAGAGGAGGGTGATCCAGGCAGACCTTGACAGGCTCAGGAATTGGGCAGATGAGAACCTGATGATGTTTAACACTGAAAAATCCAAGGTTCTCCACCTTGGGAGGAAAAACCTGCAGCATGCTTATAGGCTCAACAGTGCTACGCTGGTTAGCACTACGGACGAAAGGGATTTGGGGGGTCATGATTGAGCACAAGATGAACATGAGCCTTCAATGTGATGCTGCAGCTAGTAAAGCGAGCAAAATGCTGGCCTGCATCCATAGATGCTTCTCAAGTAAATCCCAGGATGTCATTCTCCCATTGTGCTTGGCCTTGTTGAGGCCGCAGCTGGAGTACTGCATCCAGTTTTGGGCTCCACAATTCAAAAAGGATGTGGAAAAGCTTGAGAGGGTACAGAGGAGAGCACGCACATGATCAGAGGTCAGAACTACAGACCTTATGATAGGAGGCTGAGAGCCATGGGACTCTTCAGCCTGGAAAAGCGCAGGCTCAGGGGTGGTCTGGTGGCCACCTATAAATTTATCAGAGGTACTCACCAGTATCTGGGGGAACGTTTGTTCACCAGAGTTCCCCAAGGGATGACAAGCTCAAATGGTCACAAACTTCTCCATGACTGTTTCAGGCTGGACATAAGGAAGAACTTCATTACTGCCCAAGCCCCCAAGGTTTGGAATAAACTGCCGCCAGAGGTGGTTTGAGCGCCTACCTTGAACGTCTTCAAGAAACAGTTGGATATTTATCTTGCTGGGATCCTATGATCCCCGCTGACTTTCTGCCCCTGGGGCAGGGGGCTGGACTTGATGATCTTCCGTGGTCCCTTCTAGCCCTAGTGTCTATGAATCTATGATTTACTAACTGGATGAGAAGAAGGCTCCGCTACCAATATCCCAGGGAAAGGAAAGACAGTCACCCCATTTCTTCTACCACTACTTCTAGTGGAAACCTGCTCATATTCATCATCAAATGCTTTACAGTCCAGACTAACAACAAACCTAGCAATGAAATAATGCTGGAATTCCATGAGATTTGGCCAGATAATAAAAACATGCAGTTCAGTTCTTATAGAGATGTAATAGGAGTTCTTATTCTTAGATATATTAATACCGCTTAAGAGGAAAGAAAGAACCCTTAATTTTGAACTTCCTTGACATCACATTTTCAAACGAGTTCTTAAATTGCTGACTGCAGATTTTATTAAAAGATTGTGCAATAAACATTTGTACATGTAACCCAGACAACTGTACCTTTAACTACATATTTTGCATCAACATTTGGCTGCAGGCACAAATAGTGGAAGCTCAGTTAATTTGGACCTTTGTGTTGCTTTCACATTAGAAGCATTTCACACATTGAGTTGTGCAATATTGCTTTTTTTAGAGGAATGCACGTCATATATTACACACACAGACAAATTTCACAGTGTATGTGTATGTATATAAAGAAACATATGCAAGCTTTTGCATTTTTATTCTCTGTGTCTTGGGAAAGAGTATTTTTAACCACAGCTGCTTTAAAACAATCCCCGTACAGTTGCTAAACAAGATTAATAATATATTTCTTATATGAATTATTTATTTTTGTAATATTTAACCAGAAAAAATGGAGGTCTTTTTGGCATTTCACACTCAAATATTTCCTGGAACAAGTGGAAATTATAAAGATAAAAATGCCATGTTTAACATATTCTAAAATCAGGCTGCTATTGCATACTATTTTAAGACTTGCATCCCCAAGAGAAGCCTCTAATTTCTTGTTGAGCAATAGAAAGACTCAAGATCAAGTAATTATTCTTTTCATGGCTATTCGACTTTTGGGGCTTGTGTACCCTAGGAGACTAGGATGTGGAGAGTCCGGAAACCTAATTATCTCATTTTATGAAATCTGTCATTCATTTATGACTCAAGCCATCTTTCTCTAATTAAGAGTTTCAATACAATCTGTTTACATAGTCTCAGCATAAAAGCTGAAATATTCTACAATTCTAATTTTCACTTAACTACAACAAGCTTTCAGAGTTCTTGAATTTGGGAATTAGAAACAGGACTGAGCCATATAACGCCCCCACTCCTCCCCCTCGCTTAAACTCCCTCCCTCCCCCCTGCAAAAACCCCTGATTTTAAACTTGACAGTCTGGAGCAAGGTTTCCATGTGGCTTATTGTTCAGATGAGGACCACTCCAAAATCCTCTGTTGTAAATTAAGATTTCAAACCCTATAACCCTTTCAGGAACCAAGGACTATTTTCCCCAAAGATTAATATATTATTTTTAAATAAAAATAAGAACTACCACCACCACAACCACTTCTCTCTGGAATATTGTTGTTCTTGTTTGCTTAGACCCTATACTAACAACCAAATATTAGTCTATTGTTACTGACTTCTGTAGTAGATAACACATTAATAATTAGGTTTATCCTGATTTACATCATAGAAAATGCATCTATACGAGATGCTTTGCTGCTCAGTAGACTAATCTATTGCACAGTAAAGCATCACTATCTATACATGCATAGTAGCATTTACTGCACAGTAAATTAGTCTGCTGCACCATTGGCTAGTACCTGTAAATACAGGCACTAGATTAACTATTCAGAAGTTATTGCTCAGTAGCACTCATGTAGACGCTAATCAAACTTACTCCTGGCCAGTCATACCAGCAGGGGGACACAGGGGATAGAGGAGTTCTCTGACCCCCATCCTGGTGCTATACAGTTCCTGGCTTCCCACCAGAAGCTGAGAACCAATCAGCGCTGGGATGGGGTCATTCTCTACCACCCTGTCTGATTGCTGCAATGGCTCTTGGTTCCCCACAGGAGCCAAGAACAAATCAGTACTGGGATGTGGTCATTCTCTGCCCTACCCCTCACCTGCCCCCATCCCAGCGCTGTACAGCTCCCAGTTCCCCACAGGAGCCAGGAGCCAAGCAGCACCAGAACTGGGAAGCTCTCTGCTTTCCTGCTCAGCTGGCGGTTTACTAGCATTTGTCCCACTTGAAGGGCAGCTGCTGGCAAGCCCCCTGCCAGGAGGAGATTCCGCACCCAGGAGGGGGCTGGCCAGGACCTATCCCACTCCTGGGGCAGCTGCCAGCAAGCCTCTGCCTGGGTGGGGAAACCCCACTGAGTAAGAGGCTTACTGGCAGCTGTGTCTCCTGATATGCATGGGGCTGTGAGAGCTCTACTGGTTGCAGTGGCAGCTGTCTCCCAGCCCCAGGCACATCAGGACCTCTCCCGATATGCATGGGGCCAGGAGACATTTGACACTCTCCCAGCCCCATGCACATCACAACTGGATCCATTTACTTTGATGAACTGCTGAGAAGCAACTTGTGAAAAAAATGTTTCTGATACCATGTTGTTATAGGAATGTGATAACGTTAGGTAGACCATTACATAATGTAGTGTTTGCCATCATTTACTCACTTGATAATTTATAAAATTTAAGCCAATTAACAAAGGAACAGCAAATTTTCCACTGGCAAAGACTAAAGTATTGAAAAATGTATTGCATACCTAAAAGATAGCTAACAAACAGGGAAAATGTACTTGTGAATTTTATTGCCTCATTTCCTAGAGAAAAGGAATCCCCAGTAGAGGAGTCAATCTATTGACAGAATAAACAGACAGCAAATGCCAGGATATTTTGGCACCATATAAATATATACTGCATTATGCTTCTTTTCCCCCAACAGTAAACAGTATCTTTCTACAGAAGCATGCAGACTACAATAGCCAGACCCCAAACTCCTCTGAAAGGATATTCCAGTTTTGAAATGCCTGGGTAACTCAGCACAAAAAAAGAGAGATGATGGGCCCAGCCACAGGTTTTACTATCAAATGAGTCTTAGTCACCTAACCCCACCCCCTTATTGTAGAGGAGATAGTTTAAAGGGCTTTTTCCAGAAAATGCTGGAGTTAAGTGAGAAAAACATACTTAAAGTTTCTCATAAACATATCTTGTTGGGGATATATTATTGGCCACATGTTGGGCAAATATAGTATATGGAGAATATAGTATTGTTAGTCATTAATTATCAGGTGAATAATACATCAAAGGCTCAGCAAACAACTGTTCACAGGGGCACCCACAGGGAAAACCAGGAGTAATGGTCACAAACTCCTGGAAGACTGTTTTAGGCTTAACACTAGGAAAAACTTCTTCACAGTCAGGGTGTCCAGACTGTAGAATAAGCTCCCTCCAGAGATGGTGCAATCAGGTACCCTGGAAATTTTCAAGAGGAGATTAGACAGTCACCTTGCTGGGTCACCCAATCCCAGTGGTCATTCCTGCTTGGTGCAGGGAGCTGGACCTGATGATCTTGTGAGGTCCCTTCCAGCCCTTTACAATCTATGAATCTTGTTTCATTATTAGTGCCTTCCCTGTCTCTTCCTTCTCTTCACCACAGCTATAATGCTAGAAGTTATAACTTAGAGATGCCCCCTAAGAGGAGACTGAGGGAGTTGGAAACTGTAAGATGGTGCATCAGTTAGATCGCAGCTAGAAGTTGGGAGTTACTTGGGAGTTACAGAGAGACTGAAGTACTGAAGAGGCTTGCTTATTGCTCCAAAAATAAAACTTGCTTTTTTAAGTTCTTCTCATTCATGTATGCCTGTATTTACTGAACCCAGTAATTACTACAATAGCTATCTTTGTCTCTTTTCTTTTCTTCTCTCTCAGTCCCTCCTCCTAATGTAGCCAGAAGAACAACTTCCATTCTTTTCCAGAGAGAATAACATTTCTCCATGACACCCAAACTTTCCTTTTAACCAATCCCGATACTCATTCCATCTCATGCACCCTGTTTATAATGCACATTTTTAATGCATTAGTGACCTATCCATCAATCATTTTTATCCCTTCTCAGCCATGCAGTATTTTTTTTCGTACATAACTATATAGAATCAGTGGAAGATTGATTGCCATGTTTCCTATTTAGATTCCAATTTAGAAGTAAAACTATAGTATCCTAAATTCAGATCCCAGGAGAGAACATTCCATTGGACTGGACTATTCTGGACTATATTTCCCTCTTCCCCCAAACACGTCTAAACCTTTGTATGTCTTTTGAAAGCAAGAATAAGTGTTTGCGTATGGAAGGTTAATCTGTTAAACTGATAAAGGAAGAGCTAGGAAAAAAACCCAAAAAACTTCTCAACACAGCCACTGAAGGTGTTGCATGTTTCTGGAGGAGCCAATGAGTTGAGGAATGGAAAGGTTACTCACAGATGAGATATAATGTTTGCCTTTTCCCTGTCCCTTCCTGCTACTATTCTACAGTTTGGATTTTGGAAAAGAGGTAGTTTGTTCATTCCTAAGTCCTCATGTCATTATACAACAGTATAAATAGCTTTCCACAGACATAGGAAGGAACCTTGTTGTGTTGCTGCTGTTCATGATTATGACTGACTGTACTAATGTTTTCCCTTTCAGTAATATAATCTTATTTAATAGCTGCTTCCCTCAGTAGTCTATTTATGGAAAGGATATTTAATTATATGCCTGGTTTATCATTTCTTATATTAATTACATCTAGAGGTCATGTGCTGACACATTTAATATTTAATGTTTTGAAAATAAATTAAAATATATAATTTCAGAGTAACTTATTTCTAGATATTACAAAAGGATTACAAAAATAATTGGGTACTATATTGAAAGACTAGATGACTGAAGCAATGGTTAAAAGGAAATAGAGTCTTTCTTCTCTAGTATACCAGTTGAAATCCAGTCCAGCCTACCGGCAATAGAAATCCAATACTCAAATAAAGCTGTTTTCATTCTTTGCTGGGACTATGGAATTAACTGACACTGGTATTTTCAAAGCATCCCAAGGGTGCTTTACTCCCTTAGGTTCCTTTGAAACACCTAGCCTTGTACCTTTTATTGCTTACAGGTTATTCACAAAGCCTGAATTCCGGATGGATATATTAATCCATTAAAGTAAAGGAGACAGAGATAGTTAGACATGTCAGTTTGAAGTCAGGAAGGAAGCAGGGCAGGGTGGCACCTTGAAGACTAACTGGTTCAGAGAGGCATGAGCTTTTGTAAATGCCAGCCCACTTTGTCAGATGTTAGTCTGAGTATGAATCACCTTGTATATCTAACTTGTATTCATATGTACAGACATTCTCAAAACAAATAGTAGTAGTAGTAGTAGTAGTAGTAGCATTCTGGCAGTGGCTACAGGTCTCAACTCTTGTAGGACTCTTGCTAGATCACAGGTAGGCAAAATGCAGCCCAGGGGCTGAATGTGGCCTGCCAGGCCATTCTATCTGGCCCACGGGGCCCCTAAAAAATGTAGAAAATTAATATTTATCTGCCCCTGGCTGCCTATCATGTAGGCCTCGATGGCTTGCCAAAACTCAGTAAGCGGCCCTCTGCCCAAAATAACTGCCCACCCCTGGGCTAGATGCTGAGATCTGAGGCACAGAGAGGCTTTCTAATGGGTACCTAGAAAGTTTGTGACAAAGCCAACAGCTGTACCTAGTTCTTTTAAATCCCAGCCTACTGTTCAGCCTTTTCTTCCTCATAAACACTAAAAATAAATTAAAACCTTAACATTTTCACATAACAAATAAAAGGGACATAAAAGTATCAAAACAAATTTCCATTCAAAATCTAAACAAATGTTTACTGATACTGCCATAATTCATTATGTCTGAACACCAATTACAGCTGTGCAGAAGCCTGCTGTACTCAAAGTGAGTTGGTAAACTGAGCCTCATCCCACCCACTTATCCCCAGAAAGAGGTGGTAAGATGGTAAACTTGTTGTCTTCCTTTCCTAGATTTTCAGGGGATGGCTATATAGGCAGTTCCCTTTCTTTTGTTCCTTTCTTGGGGTTGGCAAACCTATTTCGTTAACTTCAAGGCTAGGGACAGAAGTTACATATAAACCAGTTTAAGTAATCAGAAACAGGTTTAAACTTGTAACAGAACAGAAGCTCACAGCACATAAAACAGTTTCAAAATGGCTGAAACTGGTTTAAGATCAATCTGGTTGAATACAGTATCATACTTAACTGATTTGGGTCAAACTGGTTTATGCAAGTTCTGTCCCAGACCCCTTTTTAGTTCAAGTTAAATCAGAGTCCCCCAGCATGCTTTTCAGCCCTGGGCTGGGCTGGGCTAACCTGTCTGCTCCAGCAGAGAAGGGTTGGGAAAGAGAGGCAGGGACCACCCCTGCCCACCCCCAGCAAACCCTAGCTGGGGTCTGGGACCAGGGAGGGGGTTAAACCCCCCTTTTCTTGGTTAAACACACCTTTTCCAAGTACAGAGCTGCCCTGCTAAACTTACTGAAAGTTACTGCAGGCTATGACTGTGGACTACAAATCCCAGAGGCACCTGGAAGCAGGAAGAAGAAGTGATAAGGTACCCTGCAAAGTTCTGCTGCTGTGATGCTGGACCACAAGTCCCAGAGACCTCTGGGGAAGCAGGGAGAAGTGCCAGGAAGCCATGCTTTGGTACCCCCTGACTTCTGTCCTGAGCTACTGCAGGCACATGGCTGCATTTTTTGAATCAAAGGTAAATGTGTGTCCAGTTGTTTCTCAGTTTAATCTTTTCAGCTTAGACTAACCTGCAAAGACCGAATCAATTTAGCCGCAGGCTTTTTGACTGTCTGTACTTAGCCCAAGAGATTACCAACTGTCTGCTGTCCCAGAAGTGAAACCAAGAAAAAAATTTCCTGGATCTGCTTACTAGTATTTTTAAATCCCTATGGATGAAGAGTGCTGTGAGAGACCTGGAAGTCCAACCATTGCATACTGTGGATACTGGGCACCTGTCCTCACAGAATTAAAGGACCAGTGCAATGGAAGTAATGATAGTGGTTACTGGGCCCCACAGTGCTAGACTGAGAAACAGGGAGATCATCCATCCCATAAAGATATCCAAATGGATATGCTTCACTTCCAAGGTGACAAGCACTCCAGCTTGTAGATTATCTCTTGAAAGACCAGGTACAAGAGAAGAAGAAGAAGAGAGAAATAAGATCCTTTCAGAATATAGTTCAAAATACGTATTGCTCCTTTTTGGGAGGTAACTCCAAAAGGAAGTGAATGTTTGCAAAAGACAAGTCCAGTATAAACAGAGCAAGGCAAGACACCTTCCCCTATTATTTGCTAGAGTTATGTTGGGGTTCTTTGCTTAGCCCACTGTTGAGGATTGAGTTTAGGCTTTAGAAAGTATTTCTCCATCAGCATCACTACCCCTATATTGCAGGAACAAAGGTCGTTCAAAACAGTAATTATTCTGTCTCTAAGTCAGAGCCAGATGGATCAGTGTTGCTGGAAGAAGTGAAAATGCTCAAGGATAAGAAGCAATCTATGAACACCAGATAACAGTATCTCCAGCAACATTTGAGAAGAGCTGATAATATGATTCCTAGAGTTAGCCTAAGAGCTTCACACAGTGTTTTCAAAATTGAAATGTTGATTTCAAAGCTCCTGCCAAGAAAGAAATGACCAAAACGATGATTTGTCAGAGGTACAGGATAAGAAGAAATCCATTCTGACTTCGTGTATTCTCAGCAATAGCTTTGCTAAACTTACAGTAAATAGTGAGTCATCCAGTTTCTGGTTGAAATCAAATCTAGTAGATGGAAGTCTTTTGTCTTCAGTAGACTGTAAGCAACTTTGCCCTGCTTGCAGTGACTGCTGTTTACTTCACAGTAACAATGGTTATCAGGCAATTCTTTGGAAGCTCTTGGCTTCCTGTGTAGCTGTCTGCAAAGAAAAAAATAATTACTGTTTCTTGGAATATTTTCTACCCTTGGAATTGCCGTACATCAGAAGGAAGCTCTCAATTCTAAATATCCTTGTATGATCAAAAAAATAGGGCTGAATGATACCATGCTATACACAGTTAACTGATATACAGCTTATGTTGATCAAATGCATCTTTTCTTTAGACAGTGGGGGTTAACCTTTCTGGTGGGTGTACCACAAATTAATCCAACACTTTCCTCAAGTGCTAATCCAATCCCTTTCTCTGCCTGATCTGCTGTTCTGCTTCTTGTTTCCAGCCCTGTTTGCTGCTGAGCTACCTTTCCCCTCCCCAGTCTACCACATGCCATGCAGATGCTGCCCATGTCACTTGCTAAACTTGTGCCACAGTTTGGCGACCCCTGCTTTAGGGCATTGCATACTATATATTTTTATGGCCTGTGAACTAATTTTCCTGAACAAAGTGTAAAAAAATTGAGGGGTAAATGAATCCAGGAATGTGATACCTGAAGCCAAAATGTAATTGGCATTTGAGTTGAACTTTTCTAAGATAATATGGAAACTTGTTTTACTTCTAGATGTAGAGCCAGAGGGAAATACTGCTGACACCAACTGGCTTTCAGTGCTCAAATTCTTTGAATAAAGCATTGTGTTAAATTCCTGTCTCATTAAATCAGCTGTTTAGCTGCACTTGGTTGTACTACTGCAGTTCTGATCTACATTTACTATGTTGCCTGTAAAAACCTTGTAAGGAAAACAAGATGCCTTAACCATGAGGTATAACATAATACAAAAAGTCAGGTCAGCCACATTCTTGACTTCTTAAGTAAATTTCTACATTCTCTACTGAATACTTGTTCAGCAGTTGAATTTTTTTAAGGTTATGTTAGTGTTTTGGGCAGCAGAAAGCTCTCTCAAAAGTTCAGACAGCAGTTAGAGACAGTTCTGTAGCTTGCATAAGAACAACACACATTCTACAGTAGTTAGCCCTAGAGACATAGTTTGGGTGCATCTACATGTCCATTTTAATACACATTAGCCTATTTTAATGCACAAAGAGCCAGATAAGAGCAAACAGTGATGCAAAAAGGGAAACAAGTAGGTTAGAAAGCAAAATACATCCAATATATGCATATAAATGCAAGAAGTATAGGGAGTAAACAGAATTTCTGGAAATCACAGCTGATTGGTATCGCAGAGACCTGGTGGGACAACTCTTATGACTGAAATGTCACCTTTGAGGGCTTCTCTCTATTTCAAGAAAGATTTGGGAGAAAAGGTGGTGGTATTGCCTTGTATGTTAAAAATACAAAGACTTCTTTGCTGGTTCTGAAGAAAGAAGATAGCAGATCAAAGGCATTTGGGGGAAGATAAAAGGTGACAGATACAATGCCATATGATGATGTGGAGTTATTATTGGCCACCAAATCAGGGAGAAAAGATGAATGAGGGACTCTTCAGGGAGGTGATAAAACTACTCAAGAACTATGAGATGATATTGATGGGAGACTTAAAATGTCAAGCAAGTTCCTAACTTGTGTGGAGGACAGTTTTCTGGTCCAGGAGGTTAAGGCTACAGCTAGAGGATCACCTATCTTGCATCTTATTCTGACCAAACAGGGAAGAATTGGTGGAGGATGTAAAGGTGATGGGAAACTGGAGAGGAAGGGATCATGATGTAATAGAATTGATGATCCTGAGATGGATAAAGCATGAGATCAGCAGAACTAAGGCACTATATTTAAAAAACAGTGGATTTCAACTAACTCAAGAAGATAGTTGGCATGGTACCATATCCTACTGGGCTGTAGGCAGCCAGGTCTACGGGTCACCTCAGGGTCAGGGGAAGCCAGGAAGTCAAAATGCAGAAGACATATTCATGAAACTGAATCAGGGATCTAGAGGGTAAGGCAGAACACAAAGTCAGGGGGCTAGCTGAGCCAGGTATCTGGCAAGTCAGGTCAGAGCCAAGTCAGGTATCTGGAGGGCCAGGCAGAGAGTGAGTTCAGGAATTAGCCAAGTCAAGAAGCTAGGCGGTCAGGACAGAGTCAGGTCAGGTATCCAGAGGGTCAGGAAGAGAGCAAGGCGAGCCAAGTCAGGCATCCAAGGAATCCATCAGTCAGTAGCAGCACAAGCCAAGGGTGCAGCAGCCTAGGAGAAGATTGAGCCTTGCTGCCCAGACACTTCCTCTTCTTGGTCAGGGGTTTATATTGGAAGGGGGAAGGGGTCAGGTGGCCCTGGCTGGCCAATCTGGTGGCAGGGAGTGGGCATGTGGCTTGGCCCAACTGGAGAGATCTGGACACTTGTGTCCACCCCAGTTCTCCACTGAGGAGATGACAGACCAGGATGAATGACTGTCTGTGACATGTTTGGGTCCCAGGGGTGTCCGTGATGCTCTCTCCTACCACACTTTTAATGATATTGTTTTGGAAAGGAGGGAGGCTGCCTAAGGGACCTGTGGCAAGCTTGCCATTGTTCCAGTGTTGGGCCTCAGCCTTCTCAGCCTCCTCCTTTTTGCTATTGCAGAGCCCTCTAGCTCTAGTCCATTGACTGAACCAAGCTTAAAGTTTCCTAGCTCCTAGTCTTGCCCTATTGGGCTCTGGCTTATCGTCTTATGGCTTCTGAGCCTCCCTGGGCTGTCCCTTTCAGTATCTGAGTCCCATGCTCTGACTCTGGCCTGCTCAGGGCTTTGGACCCTCTGGCCACCAAGTCTTAGTGCTGTCAGTCTCAGGCCTGGGGATTGGGGCCAGAGAGCCTAGCTGTTCCAAGGCCTGCTTTGCCCCTCTCAGGCATGCTCAGTGCACCTCCCACAGGCACTATGGGATCACCCCTCATGGGCTCTTTGGAATTGCCCCTGCAGGCACTATGGAATTGCTGTGCCCCCCTAGCCACTCTGAGACCGCCAAGCCACCCCTCACAGTCCCGTCCTTCCCCGCCAAACCACTGGGTCTTCTGTCAGTATCTAGCCCCCCCTTGGGCACTGGACCCTCCTGGAACCCCTCACTCCAATCACCAAACACTGGACCAAACCATCAAACACAAGCACTTCTGGCTATAACAAACTCCTACCCAAATGTCTTAATCAGTTGCTAGCCCTCAGCTTCCCTAGCTGTCTCAGGGTCTAGCACACTCACAATTTACTTCTCAGTTACAGGCATCTATGGAGAGCTCTTCCCTGCTTAGTCTCCATGGCCAAACTGCCTGCCCTGCCTCTGAGGCTGCCTTATATTTCTCCCAGAGCCCTGCCCCCTACCAGTCAGGTAACTACCCTGGGTTGCTTGCAGATATGTGCTAATTAATCTCATTGACTGGTTTCCATGGCAATCCAGTTGCAGTTCTGCCCTGCCTGACTTCCAAGGCTCCCCCTATGCTGTTTCTCTCTTAAAATGACAGAGTGCCCCAAGGCTTTCTGTCACACTGTCCCAAGCAGGTTGAGGCCACAGCCTTAAACACAAACTGAAGGAGGAAGCATAAGAATGAATGATAAGACCCTAGTGACTGCAAAAGGAGCTTCTAGGAGGCCTCAAATGCAAAAGGAAAGCACACAAGCAATGGAAAGGTGGGAAGGACACCAAATAAGTACTTAGCAAGAAATAGCAAGAACTTGCAAAACCAGGAGGTTAAGAACAGTAAGAAAAGGTTCCATAAGTATATGGTCCAGAAAAGAAAGACCAAGGAAGCTGTGGGTCCAGTGTTAAATAAGTAGATATGGTGATCTTTTAACAGAAGATGCCAAGAATGCAGAGCTACTCAACAGCTACTTTGCCTCATTCTGAGGGATAAAATAACAAAATAAGAAAGTCATAGACCTTTTAGTAGCTCTAAATGCCTGGCTTCTGACCTGTGTGATCTGGTGCAGCCCCAGGGAGCAGGACTGAAGGGGGCAGTTTTCAGAAGGAAGGACCAGGCCCCTCAGAGTTCTGACAAACTGCAGACAATGAAAGCAGGAGCCTGGTTTGATGCCTGAAAATGTGCCAGGTGCCTGCTGCGTCGCCTGCAGTTTGCAAGAGCTCCAGCGGGCCTTCCTTCCTTCCTTCTGTAGTGTGCTCTCCCCCTTCCCCTACCAAGGGGCACTGTATACATATAGACAATTCCTGAGCTACTACAGATGCTCCCTCCCCACCCCCTGCCTGTGGTTGACAGCTCAGAGCAGCCAAGCATGACTGAGTTCCAGTACACGTCTATGCAAAAGGGAGAGGGGGGGAAGGGGGCTGCAAAGGCACCTGGGAGGATGGTAAACTGCAACGTAACTTGAGTTGGGGGGGGATCTAGTACAGAAGTTCAGTAGACCAGTTTAATCTAAATTGCTTAAGTCTGATACTACATTCATCCAGGTCTATTTTAATTTGGTTCTACCATTTTTAAAACTGGTCTGTGTGCACCTAACTTCTGCATTTATGTGTAATGTCTGTATCTGGCCCAAATTTGCAGATGACATGGAACTAGAAAGGATCACATATACATTGGAGGACAAGAATAAAATTCAGAAGGATCTTGACAGTCCAGAAAACTGGGCTGGAGCTAACAAAATGGCTGGAAGGCAGCAAGCACTGTGAAAAAGGATCTGAAAGTCTCAGTAAATCACAGACTCAATATGAGTCTGCATTGTGATGTAGCTGCTCACAAAAGGTGAATGCAGCTTTTGGCTTCATCAATAGAAGCATTAGGTATAAGACGTGAGAGGTAATTGTGCCTCTTTACTCAACACTCATTGGGTATCTTCTACAGTACTGTGTGCAGTTTTGGTCTCCACATTTCTAAAAGGGCATAGAGCCATTAGGGAGGATCTAGAGGCAGAGGACAAAAACAATCAAGGGCTTGGAAGGCAAGTCATAAAAGGAGAGGTTGAAGAAATAGGCATGTTCAGCTTGCAGAAAAGGTGCTTAAGAGAAGACATGATAGTAGTCTTCAAATATCAGAAGGGCTGCCATAAGGAAGAGGGACTTTTTTTTCTCTACAGCTTTTCCAGGCTTGGCTGGGGTGTGGTAGGAGCACAGGCACTGATGCCATGCTGTGTCCCCATGCACTGCTTCAGGTTGTGCCACATGGATGCAGCTAGAGTGACTGTTGTGGCTTCTCCCCAATCCTTCAACCTGGCACATGTCTGGCTCAGGCAGGAGCAACACCAGCTGCACCCACGTGCCCCAATGTGGTGCATGGGAAAACAGTGCATCACCAACCTAACTACATGCCAGGGACTCAGGGCAGGACAGGGGGTTCACAGAGAAGTGGGGAACACAGCATGACACCAGCCTGGCCAGGCCTGGATAACCCACAGCTCCCAAGCTACTTCTCCCTGCAACTCCTCCCCTATCCTGAGTCCCCAGCATGTGTTGAGCCTGGCCTGGTGCCATGCTATATTCCTATGCACCAAACTGGGGCCATGTGGGTGCAGCTGGATGTGTCTCCAGCCCAGCCTTGCCATGTGTTGGGGATGTGGGGCAGGGAAGAGGGTGCAGGGAGAAGGGGATCACCAGTTATCTGGGCCCAGCTGGGCCAGTACATGCTCTGCTTTCCCCTTTCTCCCTGCATCCCTTCCCCTGCCCTGAGTCCTCAAAATGAGGCCAATTCAGGCAGGAGCCAGAGGTGGATTAAGATTTATCATGGCCCTGGACAAACACAAAATTAGAGGCCCCTTGCTCCCATGGGAACTGAAATTCAGCAGGGTAAAGGGCCCCCTCCCCTCCTGGTGCTGCCACTGCCAAGGGTGGGGTGGGCCTCCGCGTGTTGCAGAGGAGTCTGGGTGGACCTGGCTAGTCTGGGAGCGGGGTGCCTTCCTCTCCTCCCTGCTCCTCAACTCTCCCTCTCCCTGTCACAGCTGGAGCAGAGCCCAATGGGGCAAGGGCAGATGCGGGCTGCTTGCTGTGGGCTTGGGGCTCTCCTTTCCCTGCTGCCCGCACCCCCTAGACAAGCTTTCTGTAGCTCCATCCTGGTTTCCGCCCTGGCCCCAGGTCCCATGCACTACCCTGTCTGGGTAGTGCCCCCAGCCCCAGCCCCTGCCCTACTCCTTTCCTCACCATGGAGACCTCAATCTGCCCCCCATGCCCCTTCACTCCCCCACACCCTTCCCCCCTGCTTAAACTTACCTACAGGGATCTGGCTGCCTGGCTGTGTTCCTGGCCACATGTGGCCATTCACATGCATGGGGCAGTGCTAGGATTTTTTTTTTTTTGGCGGGGGGGGGGCTATAACCACCCCAAAATTCTCCTTAGCCCCCTGTAGCCACTCCTCCCAGTGCCACTGCTGCTGCTGCCCATCCACTCTGCTCCTGCCCACAGCCTGCAGAGGCACAGTGCTCCTGGCCCAGTTCCCACATTGAGAAGAAGCTGGCACCTCCCCTGCATCTCCTGGCAGCCCCAAACAGGAACCCCTGCAGGGTGAAATACTGCCCACCTGCAAG
This sequence comes from Alligator mississippiensis, assembly GCF_030867095.1. NCBI lineage: Eukaryota > Metazoa > Chordata > Crocodylia > Alligatoridae > Alligator > Alligator mississippiensis. The sequence continues at coordinate 121,553,466 of NC_081824.1, read as the reverse complement.
GGGAAACCCACTGTTTTCCAAGGGAACCCAGGCACCTGGGGCCCCTGATTGTCATGGGCCCCTGGGCCCAGGCCCCACTGGCCCATACATTAATCTATCTATGGCAGAAGCCATGCCAGGTGTACCCATGTGGCCTGAACCAGCATGCAGGAACACAACACAGCACTGGCCCAGCCACACGCCATGGATTTAGGGTGGAGGAGGGGGGTGCAGGGAGAAGGGGGAAGAAATTTTAGGTTCCCCTATCCTTTCTTCTCTATGCTCATGGAGTGGACAATTATTTAGGCCAAAGAGTCATTTAAAGAGATTTGGTGAGCTATTGTGGGGTGATTGGGGTTGCTGACCTGGCCCATGACAGCTCACCCAAACTCCCTAAGTGGTCCTCCAGCCCAAATAATTGCCCACTCCTGATATAGAAGTAGCTAGGCCCTGTGCTATTTTATGGGTATTTCCAAAGTTTCTGGGCTTTGCTGTTTGCCACATGAAGTCAGGAAGATTTTTCCCCCTTCTGCTGCTATGTCAGAGTGGGGTTTTCACCTTCCTTGGAAGCATTGGGTATTGATTGCAACCATAGCTGAGGATTTTGACTGGGGTGTTCTAATGCTCTTTCTGGGATTTAAACTGGGAAGTTCCTAGCTAGAGGTTTTTGGCCCTCCACTCAAAGTCAGATTGATTTCCATATTTGGAGTCAGGAAGGAACTTTACACAATGATCAAACTGGTACAAACTGTAGGGGCCTTCCCCTGTAGTGGGGGACATAATCCTCTTCCTTGGACCTTTCAGATGTGTTTTAACAACCCTCATAAAAGCAGATGGACATTGGCTGCTGTTGCCCCCTTCCTTCACTCTTGCATTGTTAGGGTGTTAGGTCTTGAGACGTGTCAAGGTTGGCTGTGTAGTGTCACTAATCGGTCAGAGAATGGATTTGTACAGGATGGTTTGGATAGAATGATTCTGCCTCTGATGGGGGGTTGAACTAGAAGAACTCTGGAGGTCCCTTCCAGCCCTATTTTTTCTAGGATTCTATAAAGAGACCCAGAGTGATGTTGCTGAAGACCTCTATTGATGCGGACAGGCAAAGTCTCCCCATGTGTCACTCCCCTATTGTACATCAGAAAAATCTGACCATAAAGAAGAGAGTCTGATCTGTCTGCATGTCAGTTCATTCCCCCTTGAAAAAGAGATGTGCCAATTTCCAGAAAAATCTGCAAAACTATCACATTTCAGTTTTTTTAATACCTTCTTAAAACCCTGCATACAATATCTACGACACCCTCAGTACCTGAAGTACTGTGACCACTAATTATCATACTGTTCACTACCATCCTACCATTATCATATGCTCCCCCATCATAATTCTTGCATCTATCTCTTGCTTCTCATTTTATACTTACATTGTAAATGCTTCTGCTATATTTGTATAGGCCCCGACATTAAAAAGGGCTTCTAAGCACTATCACAATGAATAAATTAAGTCCATCAAATCAGTTTACATAAGCCAATGAACAGTTGCTGATAAAATTTTTGGTCACGATCAGTTTTCTCAGAATTTAGACTGATAAAACACTTTATATTCAGTGATGTACTCAGGGAACTTTTCACATATCACTATTGAAAATCTAGCAAATTAAAAGGAAGGTTTTTCTTACCTTCCCTGGATTTCATTACATTTCTCTATATTTCTAAAGCTATGCCACTAGGACTTCTTTTTTACTTGTGGAACTCCTATAGTACATGATTTTGGCTTTGCAATATACCAGATTGCATTATCAAATATTTTCTAAAAGATCTTCAACCTCCTTCTCAAGCAAGTGAAACAAATTGAATACAGTGCAAACTCATAACCATCAATACACTTCAGGAGTTCACTTAATGTAAGGATGTTAAGAAGCACTACTTTCTTTGGTTAATAACAAAGGGTGCTTCTATATGAGACCATAGGCAACGCATAGGGAGACCATGGCGGGGGCACATGCCCTCCCTGAGATTGGATGCCACCGAAGCCACCACCAGCTTCTGCGGGCAGTCGCCACTCACACCCCCCACCCCTCACCTCCGATGTGGCTGGCAGTGGCTGGGGGCAGTCCCCGCTCACTGCCGCTGACACAACAGGCAGTGGCTGTAGGCAGCCCCCACTCACCACTCACCGCCATGGTGCATTTCCCCCCCTCCCCCAATTGCAGAAGGCAGCAGTCGTTCATGCATGAGACATTTACTGTGGAACTGACTAATTAGCTCAGCTGTAAAAGTCTTGCATCTACACATGCAGCCCTATTAGGCCATAGGAAACTAATTAACTCTGCAGAAGGGTAGTACTTGTAAATAGAAATACTATCTTGTTGCAGAGATTTTTACTCCACAGCAGCACATGTGTAGATACTGATGCAGCTGGCTGGGGCATGTGGGTGCTTCAGTGTGGGGGCTGCCTGTTGGCTAGCCCTGCACTGGAGCACGCTCTTGCCTCAGCCAGCCCCTCCACAGAACAATGAGACAGGCAGGAGCAGCTCTGAGCTGGCAGGCTAGCCCCCTGGGATCATGTCAACTGAGGCTGTTCTGACCTGGCTCAATGTGCTGTGGTCCCAGGACCAATGTAAATACCATGCCCAGGAGCAATAAACTCTGATGCAGTCAGTGCCAGAGTTTATTGCTTTGCCTAATAGCATGTGTAGATGCACTCAGAGTATTTGTTTGCCTGCAAAAGCAAAGGAATATATTTCCCAACCTCACTGCTTTTTTGGAAGTGCATGCACCTGGCCTGAACCATATCCACAGGCTGATGGGTGGTGCCACTGAGAAGACTGTCAGCACATTATTGTTTACTCCCCATTCTAGGTACCTTGAACCTCACACATTTTTCTATCTTTCTGAATCCTGGTTCCTGTCAGGAAATGCATGTAATTCCCAAATTTTATATTTAAAGTTATAAAAAAATGTACAGGTATATAAAATATTATGCTTCATGATGAAACCACTCTCTTCTAGGAATTGGGATTAAATATTCATAGGACACCTTTCTCTGAAGCATAAACAATTTTTTCTGAAGGATAAACCATTATGTCCCAGGAAAAATTTCAGTCATTCAGATATCCATGGCCATTGTCCCCAGATAAATCCTAAAAAGATTTACAGGATAAGAAGTGCTAACAATTTATCCCAGGACATCACAAACTGTGTCTGAACAGTTATCTCAGGATTGCATCATTGAATCAATGGCAGAAAAGTGGTAGTGTATTCAGTCACTCACTAAACCCTGATTAGAAGGGCAACATGTATACATGTCAATCCTTGGATATTTCTGTTCTCAGACAAACATAGACATAACAGCTGCTTACAGAGATAAATAACCCCCCTAAAAAGGCACTTTATTTTAAATTGGTGCACCCCCACACTGAGCCTAGCACATGCCCAGAAGAGGCATTGCATTAGTTTGACCCAACTCCAATGTCTGTATAGATCAGGTGCTTCAGCAGGGGTTTTTAGCATTTTAATCTAATAGCTGTGTCACAAGGGCCTTTGAGGCGATGGTTGCTGGCATGCTTCCTAGGTGGTAGATCTCTGGAGGAGTGGCAAGCCTCCACACCAATTGCATTCTCTGCTGTACTGCCAGACAGGCAGCCAACATGCCACAGACACTCCCCAGGGTCCCCTCCCAGACTGGGGTGAAGGCTGGTACCCCAGCTCCACACAGACATGGGCCACAGCCCAAGAAGAGGTCACTAGGGCCCAGAAGTAGAAGGTGCAGGGGCTGATTAGCTCCTCTGGGGCTCTCAGCACCTGTCGGTGCCAGAGGGGCATGTGGGGGCAAGCAGGGGTCCGGGTTGCCTCAGATCAACCTGGAACTCCTCACACTCCAGCTCTCTGGATGGAACCCTGACTGCCGCTCTATTGTAGAAAGGCGTGTATATCTGGGGCTACAATGGGGTTTGTGAAACCCTTGGGCCCACATTACCCTAAGGGTTCAGCCCCAAGACAGACCGGCCCACTTGGACTGGGCTCATATAAAAGTGAGGAGCTCTGACTGCCTGAAGAAAGGTGGCTGAGATACCCAGATGAGCCAAGGAAAGGTCTGAAGCAGGCACAGACATGGTTATTTAAGTTATATTACTTTATTCATTTCTTTATGCAGTCCATATGCTGCTGACTGCAAAACTTCAGCAAAGACTGGAGGGCTCAGCTGAGGCACAGTGACCTCTGGAAATGCAGTTTCCTTCCATTGTGGACTATTCTGCATGAAAAATGAGGCCAGGTGCCCAGTATGCACTGGTCCAGACACCCAGTTGCAAGCACCAACAAGAACACCCAAGTGGAAAGGGGTGGGATGTAGGGGAGATGGAGCCCCACAGAAGACTCAGAGACATTGTGACCCACACTGATCTCAGCCAACTCTTCTAATCAGGTACCACCTCCTGATACCTTTTTCATTATGCCAAGTCATGGTGAACAAGAAAGTAAAATAGGAGTGTGACACCCACTGAGTGTGCAGCACTCAGACCCCACCCCAGTGTAGCTGCTCTTTCTGGCTCCTTCTCCAAGCTGAATGAATCAGTTTTAAATAAAAGCACCAAAAAGCCCTGCTGATATGCATGATCTATGTGGGTGGTAAGGTGTTTAGCTACCCATGATGTGGGTCTCAGAAACACGTTAGTTTAGGAACTAAGTCTCAGAAGTTATTAAGAATTCTGAAGAACTATATGTTTATGTCTGTTTCACAAATATTCAAGTTGTAAAAATGCTCTTTCATAAAAACTAACAGATTTGTCCCAAGAGGGAAAAAATCACTCTGTCTACAAATTAACACAGTTTCTAATACCAACAATTATAAAACCATAAAATTATCATTTTGCATGTTACACTTTCACAAAACAAATCTTCTTACGTATTTGCTAAAAAATTGAAAAGAAAAAAGCTATTAGACCAAAGCTGAGAATGTTATATGTAGCTCCATTACTGATGATTATAATGTTGTTGTTTTTTCCTCTATCTTTGTGTGGCTGGGTTGTAGCTTTAAAACACTGCTCACATAGTACCATGTAAAATAACCAGAATCAAGCAGCAGTTCCCTGAGACAGCAAGTTCAAATTGCTTCTACCATGCACTTGCTACTTGATGTGGCAAAGAGGAAATGGGGCTATAGTTCCACAGGCAACAGTTCATGGTGTTGGGGAAAGATCCTGAATGATGTCTAGTTGCCAGCTGGTATCAAGAGGAGCGCCCCAGGAGTTAGTACTGGGGCTGGTTTTGTTCAAAATCTTCATCAGTGATCTGGAAGATGGGGTGGAGTGCACCCTTAACACATTTGTGGATGACATGAAGCTGGGTGGAGAGGTAAACAGACTAGAGGGTAGGGCTAGGATTCAGAGTGACTTCAACAAATTGGAGGATTGGACCAAAACAAATTCCATGAAGCTCAATAAAGACTAGTGCAAAGTTCTGCACTCAGGGCAGAACAATCCCATATATTGCTACAGGCTGAGGACCAGCTGACTAAGCAGGAGGTCTGTGGAAAAGGACCTGTGGGTTACAGTGGACAATAAGCTGAATAAGAGCCAACAGCGTACCCTTCTTGTGAAGAAAGTGGATAGCATATTGGGCTACATTAGTAGGAGTGCTGCTAGAAGATTGAGGGAAATGACTCTTCCCCTCAATTCAGCATTGGTGAGGCCACATCTGGAGTAGTGCTTCCAGTTTTGGACCCCCAATATGGACAGGATGTAGACAAATCAGAGTCCAGTGGAGGGCAACAAAAGTGGTTAGGGGGCTTAGGAAATGACTTATGAAGAGAGGCTGAGGGATTTGGGCTTATTTAGTCTGGAGAAGAAAAGACTGAGCGGGGGGGGAGGATTTAATAGCAGCCTTCAACTACCTGAACAGTGGTTCCACAGAAAATGAAGCTAGACTGTTCTCAGTGGTGGCAAATGACAAGAAGTAATGATTGTCTCTTGTTGCAGCAAAGGAAGTTTAGGTTAGATATCAGGAAAAACCTTCTCACTAGGACAGTAGTAAAGCACTGGAACAGGTTACCCAGAGAGGCTGTGGAATCTCATCCTTAGAGATTGTTAAGACTCGGGTAGACAGTCTTAGCTGTGATAATATAGTTGGGGGCGGTCCTGCTTTAAGAAGGAGTTGGACGAGATGACCTCCTGATATCCCTTCCAACCCTAATTTTCTATGATTCTATGATTTATTGAACTCCTGACCACAACCACTATGAGGCTCCATGTTCTTCAGTCACCCCAGACTAAGACTATGTTGGGATATAAGCAGAAGTGAATTAAGATGTTTTAGGGCCCTGGGCAAGAAGAAAATTGGGGGGCCGTCTTGGAGGGGGAGCCTCCTCCTCCTCCTATTTCTTCTTCTCCTCCTCCTTTTTTAAAAAGACCATTTTTACAGATAACACTTTGTTTGAATAATGATAGCCAGCTATAGTGAGTATAAAGTAAAAACATTAAAGAAATTGGGACCCCACCTTTGCCAACCTCCACCCTTCTGTTTAAAATCCCAGACTGAATCTTTGAAATTAAGTTTTTCTACTTTAAATTTCCATTGTTCATATCCCTGCAAGCAATGTTCTACCATTTTTTATTAGAGCTAGAATATGTACTCTAGAATTTCTAACTCTACCAAAAGCAGCAACACAAAACACTCAGGGTCCATAAAGACTACATAATGATAGGAACATTGTTTTTTAGTCCTGTTCATCTACTGATAAGGGGGGGTTTATTTTAATTTTTTCCAGTTTTTGCAGTACATGAAAGCTTAAAAACCTAATATAGAAAATATCTTCCTTCCTAATTTCCATTTCAGCAACCTCAAGAATTAGATTAACTATCCAGCAAATCATTGTTGTGAAACAGAGCTCACACATCACAATAGATATCCACTTTCTTGACAGGTTCTTATGCAAAAAGTGAGTTCACAAATACAGTTAAAGTTTCCCTATTGTCAATCACTTTTAATATTCTGAAATGTAATGTTTCATTTAGGATCCTACATATCTGTTTTTTAGGCACCATTCTAGATCGTGTGTACTGATGTCCAAAAGCTAGGTCATACACAAAAGATTCAGTTAGAATTTATAGCACTCAATTTCCCAACACATGCAACCCAAGTCTCAATCTTTTCCATTGCTGTGGCAGCCCTGCAGGCACTATATGGGCCAGTGGATGTGCCCTGCCACATGGGGCTATGCCACACCTGAATCTATTCATCCAGCATGACTTGTTCTTCCCTGATACACCTTTGGAAGTGATGCTCAGTGGTTCCTTTAGGGGCTCAGGGGCAGCTCCCTTAGTGCATCTTCTGTGGCACTCTTCCTCCCCCTACACTCCCCCCTTTCCACTCAGGTGTCACAATGGATTCAGACAGTGACTTGGTATTATTGAAGGTTTCTTCACCCATGCAATGGCTGTGTGAAAAGAGACTCCACAGGGGTTTTGCCACAGTCCCGTTGCTCTCAGAATATCCCACCACACAAAGAACTTAAATGATTTGGCCTGAGCAATGGGCAAGGCAATGTTGTCCCTCTGCAAAGTGTCTCAACCCTGAAAATGGGACATTGAATGCCTGATGCACCCTTCCCTTGTGCCCCCTGCATTGCCCTCTTGCAGCCCCACCTGACCTGAAAGTTACTGGGTGGACTTTGACCTGCGGCAAGGAGTGAGCTCACTTCCATGCTGAGCCACTCATCAATTGGGTCAGACAGACTGGCATCCATTTTGGCATTCTCCACTCCACGAGCAAATGAGCCCTCCTGGTGTCACCCAGGTTATTTAGTCCCAGGAAGTGTAGCTGGCCTCCAGCTGGCTGTTGGGACAACATCCAGTTTTTCTCTGGCAGGGCACATGTGGGCACTGCTTCCTTGGACATGCCTGCTGTCAAGGGAATTGTGCAGCCTCTTCCAGTAGTAGGAAGGGCATCCAGCTCCATTTCCATATCCCACCTCTCCCTCAGTCCCCACACCCATTTTAAGCACATATCTTCTGGGCTCCATGCCAACCAGGATTGCATTCTCCAGCTACATGATGTCAGCCATTTTACTTCAGGGTAAAGGTAAGCCAACTGAGGGCCTGGCACAATTGCTCTTTTGAAAAGTGTAATAAATGTTGGTATTTCTTTTTCCACTCTCTGAGTAGATCAATAAAGTTGCTTCCCTGGCATTTTGAAGACACCATATGTACTGTTCCCCTTCACCCAACAAGTGAATCTGTTATTTTATAGCTTGTCACAAGACATGCCTGCTCCTTTAAGGGAAGAAGCAGCCTAGCTAGGGAGCCCTGCCAGGTAGGCAGAGCTCCACTGCTGCAGGTTGCCTGGACACCAAGCTAATGAGGGAATTTGCTGGCACCTGCACACAGTCAGGTGACCAGAAGGAGACAGGGCCCTGGGCACATATAAGCCCCAAGGCAGGGGCTGGTTGGGGTTAGTTTTCTGGAAGCTGCTAGTAGAAATAGCTCCTGCATGAAAGAGCTACCCAGCAATGTTTGGCTGCCTGATCTGCTACCTGCAAGAATAATAGGGCTCCAGAAACTCATAAGGTACCCAGGGCTAGGAGGCACACAATACTAGGGGAGAAGTTTACCTTCTTAAAAGGGCAGAGTGTTGCCTCCACTGTTATTATTGTGTTATAGCCCAGGGGCTTATGTTTATGTTATCATTTGCACCATAGGTTTGGGATGAAGCTTAAAAGGGAGGTTTGAAGGCTTCATTAGTGCCCGGGGGGAGTGGGGGGCACACGATTGTGGAGACACCAGCACTAGGGGGGTGCAGCAGACAATGGCCGGAAAACCCAGTGACAGGAAGGAGCACCAGACAAGTGCCAGAGTCCAGTGATGAGAGGAGATTGATTAAAGCTAGTGCCTCAAAGCCAGGCTTAACACAGTGGGTCTAGGCTAGAAGGCTTAGGTACATAACAGGGGTGGAGGCTGAGTATGTTGAAACTCTAACAGAAAGAACAATATTCATAATCTGCGAGGCATGGGGCATGCTAAAGGGGAGGTTTTGGAGCCTCCTACCTAGCCCATAAGGCTTTGGGTGTCCTGTGAGGCACCAACTTGGAGCAGGATGCAAAAAGGGGTCCAAGAACCCACAGGGTTTAGTGGAGTTCAACAGGTCTGTGGCCACACAGGAACTCATGGCCAGCCTCCCTACTGAATAATTTATACCAACAAGATGTGGCAGGTGAGATTCAAAGACACCCGCAGGGCAGAGCTGGCACAGTCACAGAGCCCTAGGGGCATCACGGTCACCCCTGAGAACCCCACATCGTGATACAGTTAAATACAATACAATTGCTATTCTTCAAGAAAGGTCTTTTTAACCATGCCTCTTTATTTAGCATCCAGCAAAGCTGCTATTTTCAAATATTACTGTGAGATTTGAACCAAGTTGATAAATTTTATGAGAATAGGGTGTCACAACAAGATCCTTAGATGGTTTTGAAAGTTGCTGGAGTGCTTTATGTGTGTTGGAGAACTAAAATATTCTGAATGTTATAGACATATTAAAGCATGTAATGTAGTGGATGAAGTATGAGTCATGGAATATGTGTGCAAAAATCTTGCCCATCGGCAACCTGTAGCCTAACTAGCGGGGGGGGGGCAGAGAGAGGGTTAGCCAATTGTTACATGTTAGCCAAAACCTTTATACAATATTTTCTTCCTTCAGAATATATAGAAATGAAAGTGGAGGGTTTGAAATGTAATAAAATTTGGAGTCTAGAGAGAAGCACAAAAATAGCCTGCTAACTATTCCCAAACCAGCCCATTCACTATGCAAATATGTATGGAAAGATTGGAAGGAGATCTCCAGGGAGAGCATCAGAGCACAGAACTGCAAATATGGGACTCTTCTAAACTAAGATCACCAAAACACCTAAATCTTACATAATAATGAATTATAATCCTTAAAAATGAGTAAGTTTCAGATGTATGCCACGTGAGTATGAAGAGCACAAAATATTAATAGCAGGTTTTTTAAAATCTGAATACATTAGTCCCAAAAATATCTGTGCATATATTATGAGTTTAAGCATTTGACTAGCTGTCTTTGGAGATATTGGACCAATTTATACTTAAAACACCACAGCCCAAATCCATATCTGTGGCTGCTAGTAGGTGCATCAACATGTGCACATTACTACAGGATAGACTTAAGCTCCACAGTAAAGCATCACCGTACACATATGTGCTGGTATTAGGGCACAGTAAGCTAATTAATTCCACCATAAAATAGTACTGTTGAGGAACAGTACTATTTTATGGTGTAGTACTTTACTCAGCTGAAATGCTGACCAGGGCATAAATTACCTGACCAGATACAGACCAGGGGCATAAATTGCTCCCAGTCAGCCCAGCTAGCCAGGGGCCTGCTCTGTCCCAGCTCAAATTGCTTTTGTCCTGGGCTCACAAGTAAGAAGCAGTTTACTCCAGCTCAAACTGCTCCAGAGTTTATTGCATTGTATTAATTCCATGTGTAGATGCATCAACTAGACACTTACTTGAGTTAGGGTGGCCAATGTACCGCAAGGCTGATGGGTGTGGCCAGCTTGAGCAAAGCGATGGCCAGCCAGATCTCTGTGGGAAGGGGCAGCTGCATGGTCATGGCCTGCCACTCCAAGTGTGGGCAGAGCTGCTTGAACAGCTTGTGGAAGGTGGCCCAGGTCATGCAAAATGACTCTAGTCACTGCTCATCATCCCAGGTATGAGGGATGGCATGCAGCCACCAGTCCTGGCTATCCCGGTAAGCCCACTGACAGTGTGGCTAGAGTCCCAGAAGCATGTTGACTGCACCGGTCATGGTGTCCAGGTATGCATCATCAACACAAAGTTCATCACGGGGGCACAGAAGGGAATTGGTGAGGTTTTATTCACCAAGGCGCCCCCGGGGGTTACAAGAAATAATGGCCACAAGCTAGCAGAGAGCAGATTTAGACTAGACATTAGGAAGAACTTCACAGTTCGAGTGGCCAAGGTCTGGAATGGGCTCCCAAGGCAGGTGGTGCTCTCCCCTACCCTGGGGGTCTTCAAGAGGAGGTTAGATAGGCATCTAGCTGGGGTCATCTGAACCCAGCACTCTTTCCTGCCTATGCAGGGGGTCGGATTCGATGATCTAGTGAGGTCCCTTTCGACCCTAGTGTCTATGAATCTATGAAAACACCCCTGTCAGGGTCTGGGCAGCAGCATGGAGGCTGGGCTGCAACAGCAGAGTGGCAGGGGCTTCAGACACTGTGGTGAGCCTGGCCACATGGCCGTGCAGCATGGGAGGGCAGACAGGGCCAAGACTAATCTGGGCCAGGCAGCAGTCACCAAGGCAATGAAGAACAGCAAGCAGGTTGGTGACCAGAAACCCAAGATCACTCCCAGGGGGAGGGGGTGGAGTAGCTATCACATGGTGGGCACAGGGTCAGAGAGGGCTGCGCCAGCATGCTGCAGCCTTTTCCAGGCCAGAAAGGCACATGGCAAGGGAGCAGCATGTGGGGCTGGCTTTTAAAAAGTACCCCTTCCCACATGTAGTTTTGGCTAGAGCCTCCAGGTCCCCCAGGCTGCTGCAGGGGGATGGAGCAGGGCCAGAGGAGGCCAGGAGCAGGCTACTGTTATGAGGAGCAAATCTGCTCCCGAATGGCTGCACATGCAAATGCCTACCCAGGGCAGGTTTGCTCCGCAATAAATTACTGTGCAGTAAAACCACATAGCACTAGGGATACATGTAGATGCATGCAGGGATCTCAACCAGGTTGTCACTCAATGTTAGCACTCTTAGGTATGCAAACAACTTCAAATGGGGCACATCTACACATGCAATCAGTGCACGTGAATAAATTCTGGAGCTTGTTGCTCCTGAGTTTTTTGCTCCTGGGTACACTGCTTGAACATGAACCAGGGAGCAATTAACTCCAGAGCAACCAGCTCCAGAGCTTATTTATGTGCAGAACATGGAGCCCAGTCAGAGCAGCCCTGGCTGGCAGGAAGCCCCAGAGGTCAGCCTGCTAGCCCAGGGTGGCTCCCACAGGACTCAGAGTGATGCAGAGGGGCTGGATGGGCATGAGGTGCTTCAGTGTGGGGCTAGCCTGCAGGCAGCCCCCGCACTGAAACACCTCATCCCCCAGCCAGCTGGGTCAGTATCTACATGTGCACTGCTGTACATGAAAAAAATCCCCACCAAGTTAGTACTCTTTACTTATACATGTGCACATGTAGACTGAGATGGTTAATGCAGAGCTAATTAGTCAGCTCTACAGTAAATGTCTTGTGTAGGTGCACCCATGAATCATAAGATAAACCCAGAGACTTTGAATAGGAATCCATAGTGCTAAAAAAGCATTCTGACCTGTTGTGGTTTTTCTGAGTTCTGAAGAATTGATCAATTATTTTTCTGTAGTCCAAAAATGAGGAGCTAGCATTTTCAGAGAGGTGCCTTGAGTCAAGAAAGGTTGAGAAGCACTTACATAGAGGATGGGAAGCACTGACATAGCTGAATAATCATGAAAGTGAATATTGCCATAGATATAAAAAGTAAATTTAACCATTTAAAATATCTCCAGCCACTCAAGTGAGTAACTGCTCACTAATTTAAATGAGATTCCTTAGAGAAAATGTTTGATGTTATTTTTTATTGTAGTTGTACCCAGTCCCTTTAATAAATAATGTGTCTCTCTCTCTATATTTTATTTGATGTATCCTTGATACTTTTCTAAATATATTTCAACTCTCATTCCCTGTTCTCTCAGTTTTCTTACTTCTATAGGTATAGCAAGTTATTCTTAGCTCTTAATTGAACCCTTCCCATGGCTATATTTATATATCTGTTGTCTTCTTTTATTATTGATCTTTTTCATGCTTCCATTCATATTTTGGCTCAAGTATTTTTGTTGTATGATGGATTTTGTTTAAAACACCATGGTTATTTAAGCATCAGGATTAAATTGTTGGTTTCACTTTTGTCATCATATAGACTAAAATAAGGTATCGATCTAATCATTAAGATAACAATTTCCATTTTTTAATATTTATCCTCTTTGTTAAAATTGGATTTTCTCTGTGCATTCTCAGTCCTTTTCCAGCCATTGTAGTCCCACTTTCTCATGAAGCCAATTAGAGCAATCTAAGCCTAAATGCTGGACTTCACAATAGCAGCTAAAATAACCCCAACCTTTTCAGTGGTTAAACTTGATTAGTAGTTGCTAATTAGTTATGATCAAAGTTCACAGCATAAGTAGGATATGTAGTTGGCATTATATACTCACACCTCCTGTGCTCCCCATACTGGAGGTATCTGAGTGTCTCATACATTTATTAAAGTGTACCTCACAACAGCTACATGTGGTAGGAAGTACTAATTTACATTCACCTGCTGATTCAGTGCTTTGTTTATGGTCATAAAGAAATTAGAAATATTGTAAGTAAGCCAGAAAATGTATGCAGACTCCTGACTCCCAGCCTAGTACCTTGAGCAGCAGACCGGTCTTCTGAACAAAAAAGTGCACATAGAAAGTACTGATGACAACAGGATTACTCTAACAGCCTGGTGATACTGGGTAAGGGGAATGTGCTTGAGTCATGTGATGTCCAACTTCTATTTGCATGGAGGCATCAGGTCATGTGCAAGCTCAGCTAATTGCTATTCCTACCCTCAAGTGCTGCTGTGAACCACTACTAATGAGTTTCTCCTTCCAAGAGGATTATGGGTTACTTTGTAATAGCTTAGAACTATTCTTTCACCTTCATGTAACTGCTTCTTAAATAATTCCCTTTTAATATATGCACTTGTATGCCATCAACATGCTTTATAACTGTTTGGTATTTATGCACAATAATTTTTGAGTTTTTAGGATTTTAGGTTGCATCAAATTATCTAGTAGGCGCTAGTCCATAAATTTTGTCAGGTAGTGTCCAAGCAAATAGTCTTCTAGTACTTGAAGATTTTGTCTTCTGTCTTAGCCCTTCACATTCAAGCTGTCAAGAAACACCCACGCCATTCATCACGAAGGCTGTCAGAACTGACACCAGAATCCACAGCAGCAGCAGAAGTGGACATAGTTAAATTGGGATGAAATGTCTCTGTTTTCACCTTCACAAATGTCAATTGTCCTACATATTCAGTATTCAACACTAGCAAAAAGATAGCTTATATGTTTGACTGCCATTACAATTAAAATTCTGGTTCTTGGGTGCCATACAAAGGAATTTCCCAACTGTCCCCTGTGCATGCTACTAACCATTTAATTAAGCTTCAATCATAACAAAGCTGGCCAGCTTGCCTTGGGACATCTTTCTAGGTATACTGTATGATAGCCTTGATTTTCAACTGTTGAAGGAGGAAGAGGGAAAAGAAGCAAAATTGATAGAGTTGCAAGTAAAGAGTAAAGCTCTTGACAAGTTTTGCTTGTACTGTAACAGGCTATATAATATTTGGGTACTATTTCTTTTGAATACTTTTTAAGTTATAAAGCATCGGTGACATCTTAATACCTTTATCAATAGGGAGGGAGGCAAAGATGCTTCAAGATGCTTTCATACTGATCTTTCTGCCAGGATTAAATTACAGGAGACAGTATCTCTTGGCTTCAGTGCGCTCAAATTTTTCCTACATGACTGGGAGGGCATGTCTATACTATACTGCCTCTGTGAAACCATGCTTAGCTTCAATACTTTTGCTTCATGTTTATATGCCCCCAAAAAACCACCTAGCCACAGTTTGGACAGTGTGGAGAATGGCCAAAACTGAGAGCAGTGCTTGGATGCATTGATAAGGGGCTAAAGGACTTTTTCTCCCTTGGTAGATAGCTTGTGTGGAGTAAATATGCCAGTTCATATTTTTACCGCAGCTCTTCCTAGCTTTGCCCAACCCAGTGTAGACATGCCCTACATAACTGCTGAGCTATCTAGCTAAAGTATTAGCATTCTCTGAGGATCTTGCATAATTGTACTGAAGGAAAAGATGAAGTGCCTGGCATCCAAGAATAGCAGAGAAGCTTTAGGATGCTGTTATAGCCAAGATGATCCAGGAAAATAATGTAACTAAAGTGGAGGAGTGACCAGTATAGCAAACCCAGGCACTGCCTTTCTTGGGGAGGGGGGGTTCCAAAAAAACAGCCACTGCCACTGGTAATGTGGCAGTCAGCAACGCCCTGTGAGCTTCTGCTGCCCTGCTGCTGTGTTATGTCTCTGGTCCAAGAAATATATGAGAAGTGACGGGTTTTTTGGTAATACTTTTCATTCAACCAAGCTTCCAGCAGAAATAAAACTTTTATTCACTTGTTGAGAACTTATTGCCACATGTAGCTATACAAGATCTTTCCTACAATTACACTTATAAAACAGAGTCAGTTTCAGAGGTTAGCGGTAGTTATCTTTTATTTCTACTCCATCATTTTTTATTTATTAAAATGGTACTGTCCACAATGTTCAAATCTCTTTAATGATACATCAGTCGAAAGTTAGATTATGCCTCAGCAGCGACTGTAAATTGGGAATTGGGAATTTTACTATTGACTTTAGTGGGATCAGGGCTTAATTTCAGGTATTCAAATACTCTGCTAACAAAGAAGGCCTGAAGTACATACTCAAGTGCTTTACAGTCTTAAGGCTAGCCACAGCGTGTTTTAAACCTCAGTTAATATCATTTAGACTGGTGTCTAATACAAAATAAAGAAATTCTTAGCTTTTAATTCTTTAGCTACTAAATTTTATTGAAGCTGAAAATAGATGAATAATATAAGCTTTTGCACAACACAAAAATGCTTACTTGAACATAATCATTAGGAAAAAGTAAAATACAGTAAAAGCTCTGTTAACCGGCATCCATGGGGAATTTGGGGGGGGTGCTGGTTAATCTAATATGCTGGTTAGCTGAGAGTTATACTTATAGTTTTTTTTCAAGAAAGAAACTAAGCCTTCATTTTAACTGTGATATAACTACTTTTAATATAACATTTTAATATAACATAATTATAACTTTTAATATAACATTTTAACTATGATGTAACAACTTTTAATATTTAACTATTTTAACTTTAAATATTTTAACTATGATATAAGAAATAATAAAGTAAATAGTATACTGTACTATTACTGCCCCTCAGCTGCTTCTGAAGGCACCTTGGGATCAGAGGTTGCCTCAGAACGTGGCTCTGCTTCAGAGTGTGGCTCTTCTTGAGGATTATCAACATCAATGCTAATATCTGATCCTTGACACAAGATGCCTGGCTCCGTGACACAAGCTGCAGAAGCTCTTTGAAGCAACCTGCAGATGTCTGCCTGCCTGCAAGTCACTTGCTTTTTTTCAGGAAATTCTTGTGAACAACATGAAGTTGCATCACTTCCTGATCAGAGTAAGAAGACTGCTGCTCAACAGATTTCAAGAATGTTTCCAGACATCGTGCAGCAGTAGCCCAAGCCACTTTAATTTCTTCACTGTGGTCTTCTTCTTAGTCTCGTTTAGGTGCAGTAGATCTGTCAGGATGCACAACCTTTTCTACAATTTCAGCATCAGTAAGGGTTTGTGCAACATCAAGGTCTTGATCAATGTTCACCCACTCTTCAAATTAAGTATCTTTGAGCTTAGTGAGTGGGTTAGTGGAGTCAACATTTTGAAGAACATCAAGAATCTCTTTTAATGATTCTTTTTTCTGTCTCACATTGACACCTGCAAATTCTTCTTCATCAGACGATCCCTCTCCAAACGTCACTGCTGCCCACAATTTTCTCCAAGCCTTCCTTAAAGTTGTACTCTTCACAGCACACCAGGCATTGAAAATGGCATCCTTAATGGTGTACTGTGACTGAAATTCTTGGAGACTGCCTTCATAGTTGAGAAGATTCCTCATAAAATCTCTTCTGTAGATGGATTTCAGGTTTTCAATAATGCCCTGATCCATAGGCTGTATGAGTGAGGTGACAATTGCAGGCAGGAAGATGGTAAAAATATTTCCAGACACTAACTCTGCTTCAGGAGGGTGAGCTTGACAGTTATGTAAAATCAGAATAACTTTTGTGTCTTCTGGCTTTTCAAGTTTCTTCAGATGCTCTTTCACTGCTGGTACAAAGACATGGTGAAACGAGTGCAAAAATATTTCCTTGTCCATCCATGCATTAGGTTGTGCTTTGTACTCAACAGGTAGATGAATGACACCCTTGAATGCTCTTGGTCGCCTGAATTTTCCCACCACTAGCAACTTGAATCTGTGTGTGCCCACTGTATTTGCACACATAAGCACAGTCAGGCGGTCCTTGCTCTGCTTAAAACCAGCTGCACCAACCTCATCTGCACCAGCCAGGGTAGAAGTTGGCAAACAACAGCAAAAAGGGCCAGTTTCATCAGCATTGTAAATCTGCTCTGGGATTATGCCATGCTTCACAACCAATTCCTGGAAAAATCCACAATATTTTTCAGCAGCCTCATGATCAGCAGATTTTTTTTTCCTCCAGGCACATCAAGCCTTCTGATACCATGGCAAAATTTGAAGCAAGACAACCATCCATCTGAAAAAACGCAGGTCATTCCCATTTGTTGATAGAAGTCTGTTGCTTTTTTGATCAGCATTGGGCCAGAAAATGGAGCTCCCTCCAAACATTTTAAGGCAAACCATTCATACAATATCTTGTTGTTGCCCTGTGGGATCAGGCCAACTCTCAGGATCTCAATATTGCGCTGTTAGACAGGAGGGTGTGACACAATTACACATATACAAACACACAAATCAATTAGGTGCATACACACACACACACACACACACACACACACTACAAACTCAGGCACATACACATCCAAACCAGACTAGGCACATGCATACATATCATCAATTCAAGCACATACACTATACACCCCAAAAGTTAGACAAAAATCAGTTGTCCATACCCACACACTCAGTACACATACACAGATCACTAATTTGTATATCATGCACACAATGACATATATATATACACACACTCACCAGTTCACACACATACAACCCACCTACACATACACACAGGTAAGTTCCTAACTTGGATAGTACAGTGTGTATGTGTGTGCTTGGGGTACCTGGGATACTTGGGGGGAAGTTTCAAGTGAGAGAGAGAGAGAGAATATTAAAGCATAGGGAGTGAAAGTTGCCAGAACCAGGATTAGAACCAGTGGACTAGAGAGAAGCTGGCTGAGGAACTGAGGCTTGGGTTTACTTACAATCAAGTGGTCCTAGGGTTACTCAAGGTCACTGGTGCAAGGGAAAGAAAAAAAAAAGCCTCGTGACAAGGAGGAGACAGCCAGAAAAGAGAGACAGACAGAAACCTGGGAGCTTGGGGCTGAAAGCTGAGGCAGACAGCTGAGTTATTGGGGGGGAGGAGGGGGCAGATAAGTGGTGGCAAGGAGGAGATGGCCAGGAAAGAAACTGAGGCAGAAACCTGTTGTTCCATGGAAAAGGAAAAGGCAGTGGGGATAAGACAGTGGCAAAGAAACAGGGGTTTGGAGGCAGAGAGGAGCTCAGGACAGATGTTGGAGGTGGCAGTGAGCCAGAAGCAGGAGAAGGAGCAATGAGACAGAAGTTAGAGGGGCGAGGAGCAGAGATTGGAGCAGGGCCAAACCATAATAAAGCAAAACCCAACTTAGGGGTCCAAATAATAGTTTTATTAAACAAACAATACACTACACAGCCCCATGAAGTTATTGGTTCTCTCTCTCTCTCTCTCTCTCTCTCTCTCTCACACACACACACACACACACACACACACACACACACACACACGAGTACTCACAATGGCAGCAGGAGCAAGAGACTCAGTGGAAGGGTTGGAGTCCAGGTGGGGAAGAGAAGCAGAGTCCAAGTCCTTGGTTGAAGAGGGGGTGGGGGTGATAGTTACCTAGCCAGGCTGGAAAGGGGTCTTTGTCCAGTAGGTGTTGTCCAGAGGGGGGGGGTCGCTGGCAGGGCCTCTGGGTGGATAGGTGGCATGGCATGGTGCTAGTCCAGATGCAGAGGGCATCCCAAAGAGTCAGACTTCACTACCCCTTTTATGGGGCAGACTGCCTCTGATCTCCTATGGGGAGGGCCTGTCCAGGCAATGCCAGTCCTGTCCCAGAGGGCTCCAGGTGTTCTTGCTAAGCATCTGCAGCCGTGGCACAATGGTGGGTTGCCTCATCTTTTGTTTCTTGAATGCTGAGGGTGATTCCAAGGGCTGGGTCATTGGTCCAGGTATTGGTGTTGATGGTTTGGTCATTCAGAGGGAGCTATTTTTAGACCTACTGCCATTGTCTCTCAAGCACCCTCATTCATTCCCGTTCATTCAGGAACCAAGTTACATAGGAAGGGTAGGTGTGAGTCATAGGTTACACAACCAGGCATGGGGATAAGATGGAGGCTTGACATTACAAGATGGAAACTTGACATGACTTATGCTAACTTACATATATAGCCCTAAAACAGTAATTACACAATATAAAAGGAGTTAAAAACATCAATACGAATATAATAATTATCACTTATAAAACAGTGGATATCTATATCAAAATAGCAGGGCACTTATTAGCAAAGAGGGGAGAGAACAATAAAATTTACTACCTAAAATAAAATGTTAAAACTTATCCTACATCTTAGCTTACTTATACTTACCTATAGGAATAGAGAGGGAGAGAATAAGTCAGAAATGGTTGGGGAAGGAGAGGGAATGCATTTTAAAATAAATAAAAAAAAGAAAAACTGGGGGTTTTGCTACATTTTCTATTTGTTTCAATTTTGGTTTGTGCAGAGTACAGCATTGCTCAATTGCTTTACTTGTCTCAGAATTTGTCATGAACTGGGGTAACTCCACCCTCTGTGCCTTGATGTCATAGATTGTAGATGAGCCAACATTGAATTCCTGCATCAACCTGTTCCCGTTTTCTCCTTTTTCCAGGTACTTAATTATGTCCAATTTCTGTGTCATCATCAAAACAACACACTTTCGCTTCTGTCCTCTGCTTGTTGATGGAGTATTGATAGCCATAGTTGCAGGATGGGTGAAATATTCAGCAATAAAGTCACATCAAAAGCACAAGCTTAATGTGATCACAACGTGATCAAAATGGCGCATGGTGGATGAGACTGCCGCTAGTGACACCACTCGTCAGCATCCCAAATGGCAAGATGGCATCTATGACAGATGCCAGTTAATAGAGAATTCCAGATGGTAAAGAGCCAGATAATGCAGCTTTTACTGTATTTGTGTTATGGACTTCTGCAAAAGTACAATTATCTATATTCCAGTTTTTAGAATATTTGAGCATCAAATAGGAACTAGCCAGTATATAGTTATTGACAATTATATAAAAAGGTGTATGTACTTCAAGGTAAATATCAAGGGAGAGATCCATTCACCACATTTGTGTTATAAAATATTATTTACAAAATAAATGTTGGTATAAGAATATGTGAAAAGTATACTTAATTGCTTATATCATAAGAATGCTTCATAATTTGAATGTAAGTAGGAGAAGAAAATTTCAATTTAACATTAAAATGAGCATAAAGGAACATATGTGCATGATCTCTGTGGGGTGGGGGAAGGAGGAATCAGCCTATCTATTCAGTTTTCAGGCACTGAAACCTTCAGTACACTCATGCAAATGCTGAGAAGAATCATTATAATATGAACAAGTGGAGAATGCTAATGCCTAGCCCTAGAAACTTTGTCTTATACTTTTTAAAAAAATTGATTATAGTCTTCTTGGAAAACCTGGTATATACTTATCAGTAATTTATTCAGGTAGGAAATACCTGACCTTCCTGTTTGTCAGGTAATTAGTAGGTCAGCTTGATTGCTAGAAATAAGAATACTTAATACCCAAGGGTAATTCCGAGAGCTGTCCAGTTCTCTCCTTCATGCTAGTGATGATAATCTCCTTATAAAGAACCAATCTCTGTATTTCACCAGTAATGGTTGAACAACCTCATTTAGGTATTGATTGTTTTATAAAATGTGCCCTAACATGTCCCCAGGTATATATGCAAAATGTAATAACTTGCACAGAAGTAATGCCCCACAGTATAACAGAGTACATGCAAAGGAAATTGTGCATGGTATGCAGAAATCAGTCAATGGAGAGTAGAATGGATGTTAAAGTAGAAACTCTTCTGTGACGGATTTATGCATAATTGATCTTCTCATCTGTGATACAACTAAATTAAAAACAGTGCACAGCTTTTGTTGGAACATTTGGACACAATAGTTTCTGAATTAAATAAAATGAAAAGGGCCTTCCTTTTTTTCTCCTTGTGATCTCTGGGGGTCTTACGTGTTGCACGGCCTGTCGGGTGCATAGCCCCTCCCCTCAACTCTCCTGCCACGACTTTGATGTTAAACTATCAAGAGAAGGGGGTTCAGTGGAGATCTTCCTGGGAGGGCCTCCCAACAAATGGCAGTACTCACGATTGCTTGGTGCAACGTTCCACGGGGCTCCGCCTCCCCTACACCCCATCCACTCGCCAACCGAATGGGTGTCTGTATAATGGTGATTTCGGTCCTGCGGGGTTGCCTGCAGCTTGCTTCAGGTGGGGTCCCATGTCTGAGTGGACTCAGTTGGCTCTCATCCCTCCGGCCTCAAAGCACGGCCTGCCTTCTCTAATCTCTTTGATTTTCCCTTTTTTTGTTGATTTTTTGTTTTTTCAGAAGAAATATTTCCCTGAGAAGAGGGCTGTGGAGCTGCCTCCTTTATCCCAGCCTCCTCCAGGGGGCTCAAATACCTCATCTTCCCTGCTCCCTACAGGGAGCTTAAATGCTTCCTTTGTCTTGTCTTCAGCAGGGAGCTGGAGGGCTTCCCCTGCTCTGCCTCCTACAGGAGGCTCAAAGGTTTCCCTTGCGCTGCCTGCGGGTGCCGTGCAGGTTGTGCCGCTCCTCTCCAATGCCGGAGCCTCAGCATATCTAACGTGCTGCCCACCAGCACTCTTTCTCCCTGGCTCACTCCCTGCCCTGGTTCCAGCAGGGTTTTAAAGTTTCCCATGGCAGCTGGTACGGCTTCCGCGATTGGTCCAGCTGTTCCCCATGTGGGAAACAGCTGATTAAACAGCCAGTGTAACCCCAGCTCGCATGGCTGTGGCCACGGTCCCGACTCCTGCTTTGGCTGCCCAGCGGGAGGTAAGTTATCCTCACCGGGGGTCTGTTTCCGGGTTTTGGGGCCCGCGGGGAATTTGGGAGCCTGTGGAGGTGCCTCGCCGCCACACTTCTAATTCTCACCATACCTTTATCAAGAAAACCCATATCAACACTCTCAAACACTTAGCTCCTAATAATCAAACTATTCTACTGGAACAGATACATAGCGTAAAAGAATACCATTGGACTCATTTCTTGAGGAGACATCACTAACAAGTTGTCAATGTTTATTACTTTTTTTTTTCCCTTCAAATTGTATATCTCCTTTCTGAATCAATACCGGTACCTAGGGCATGAACAGCGTGTGCCCCTGGCATCAGAGGGGGCACAGCTGCACTGGCAGCAGTGGGAGTGTAGCAGTGGGAGCCCTGTGGTGGTAAGCGCAGAGCTCCCGCAGACCCCACTGACAATGTCAGTGGTGGGAGGAGGGTGGCAAGCGCCAACCAGGAAGTTGGCAACCACCCTCAGGCACCACCGGCAGTGGCAGCAGTGGCCAGTAGCGATCATGGATGACCCACAGATGCTGCCGGTGGTGTTGGCAGTGGCATGGTGAGCAGTGACAGTGTCGATGAAGCCTTTCTGCAGGGGGTGCACCGCCACTCTCAGGGGGTGCACATGCACGTGCACCTGCATGCACCCCCTATGCATTGCCCCTGACCTAGTGCTTTGTGTGCATTGATTCCAGTCACTTAATAAAAGATTCTATAAGCAAGATTCAGTACAATGATTGTTGGTTTGTGATTAATAAACAGACTCCAAACTCTCATGTTGCTCAACTGTAGATATTCTTTTTCATGAAATACTACCACTAGATTTTGTTTGGCATGTATCATGATGAGTGAGCAACTAAAAATGAAAGACATAATTATCAATGACGCTGAATATGTCTTTACTACATGATGCAATGTCATGCAGTCACCCAACATGGGTTTAAACAAGTTAGCTCGGGTATTGAAGCATAGGTATTTTAACATATTGCTTCACCTGTGACTAATATACTCTGTCTCTGGGCACGTCTACAAGTGCATTAATGCACTGTGGTTACCGCATATTGTTTAGTACCTGTAATAACAGGCACTAACTAAATGCACAGTAACTTGTGCTACTGTGCGGTAGTGCCAACGTACACCTTTGAAGTAATACTAATGTGTAGTAGACTAATTCTACTGTGCGGTAGTGCATGGCTTTCACCAGTATGCAATAATTCATTAGTCTACTGAGCATTTAGTGGCTCATGTAGATGCACACTCTCAGTAGTTATACTTAGCCTAGGTGGAACAGCACACTACACTACAAGGATGTCTTGCTTCTAATGTCTAAAATGTCTTGTTCTGAGCTATTTTGGATAGCTTTACATGATATTAGGGCCTTGTTACATGTTGCACTTTGAGCTGCCCAAATGTTGATAAGTGTTAGTGCTAGCTCAAGTTCAGAGCAGTCACACCTTAAGGCTAAAAACCTTCTCTGACTGATATTTCTCTTTACGATTGTCTTTACCCAGGTACAAAAATAAAATTGGAAAAAAAAGTTTGTAGGAAGAAAGCCTGTATGTATGACCACAAACAGAACTTTATAAATCATTTGGTACTTTCTCTTTAATCAATAGATTGTGGCCCAATATAGATAGGAATTATCTTTAATGGAAACTAATACAATTTGGGAAATTCTTCTAACAACAGGGAAATCAATTAAGACTTTACATGGCTTTCATATTGCAACAGACTACAGTTTGGAATGGTTTAGTGTTTACATGTGCATGTGTGCACATGTGCGCATGTGTATGCATGCACATGCATATATGTCTTTTTTCACCTTATTTTCTTTCTGAAATACAGGGGCACATCCAGATGAGCACACACGTGCATTTCCCCGGGGCAAATAGCAGCGGTACATAGTTATGCTACCTTTCCCAAGAAATGTCCCTGTATGCATGCTCTGGTGCATGGCAAGTTGCCCTGGGTTAGATAGGGAAGGCTGGGGCCAGCACTTGGGCTGGCCCCAGCAGCCTTGCCTGGGGTCCTGGGGGCCTCTTGTGGTTTCAGCAGTGGCAATCTGGGTGTGTGGAGCCCGGCTGACAGCCAGAGCATGGCTCTGACTGACCAGGCTCCAGTTTTGGGCACAGCACACTTCCACCATATATTTTGTACCTCTTTTTTCTGGCATAGGTTTTTTTGACACTGGGATCTCCTGGTATCATAAGAACTCTCCATGCTGAAAATTAGCAGCACGGGAAATGTCTACATGTGTGGCGTGTTCAGTTTGCAGTGCCACAGATGGATCTGCAGTGCCACAAACTGCATGTCCACACTCATCCTGACATGCCTGAGAGTACTTTTGTTGTGTGATTTTTAATGCAGGCCCATCCAGGTCAGACTAGACCGTGTCTCTTCTGATTTTTAGAGTATAGAGGTCAGGAGTATTTTGGTTATTATCCAAAAACATTTTTTGGAAGTTTACCATTTTAGATAAAATCAGGATAATTGAGGATTCAAAATATATTCTATGCCTTTTATTCTGGATATAAAAATACTCAGATTTTATACAAGTATAATGTAATGACTTAGATCTTTTGCATGTTGATTTAAGGTTCCTCCATGTGATCTACTAACATCACTTTGCTATGTGTATTAGTTAAAGTGTGAAAGAAATTGCTAAAGAATGGAACAAAAAATCTCTGTATTCAACTCTCAGGGAAGATAAAAAGGATAGCGGATAGTATTTCCAAAGCTTAAGCATGACTTAGAAATAGACCTAGCTTTCTGAGAACCTAAATCCCTTTTGTGAATAGAACTTAGAAGCCTAAATCACTTAGATACTACTGAAATGTTTACATCAAAAGTTTTTCCAATTTGAATATTTAGAGTGCATCCATCTACATGACTGAATTTTTTTCAAGAGAAGAGCTTGTTGAGAAAGTGTGATTAAAAATATATTTTCACTGGAAAATATTATTAGTTGAAATTGAAATATTTTACCAAAATTCCCAGTTCTGGGTAAATGTTCATTAAAAAATATCAAATCTAGACTAGAATTTCAACTCTAAAATAACAAATAATTCAGGTAACTTTTACACATGCTCTGGGCGTGTGGGGGTGGTACTTTAATCAGAGCGGCTCCAAGAGCCACTCTAATTAAAGTATTGCAGCATCTTGTGTATCAGTACCCCCATGCTTCAAAATGTCAGTGGGGATGTTTGAACTAAAGCTTGTTTGATGAGCTTAAAGTGCCCCTGCTGCTATTTTGAACTGCAGGGATGCTGATATATGAGACATGGAGGTGGGCTGGAGTGCAGTAATTACCACACTCCAGCAGACTCAAACAATTAATTGAGTCTGCTCCAATGCTCAGTATGTCAAAGCAACCTCCTTGCCCATGTACAGGCACCCTCAGTGCTTACAGAAGCCATTTTGGATATGGGCTACCCAGTATCCAGTGCTCTGCTGGATTCAAACTAGGGACTTGAACTATTCAGCCCATATAAACACTCACTCATATTGCTGGGCTAGTTCGCTATTCCATTATATATTTTCTTTGTAGGTCTGCCTCTGAAACACTTTACAAGGTCTTGGGCTTGTCAAAATGCAAGATGGGAAACTTTAAAGAAAAATTCTTGAGATATGGAAACCATCTGTCAATCAGTTCCAATTGGAGTATCTATAATTCCCACAGGATTCATCAAGAGATTTGTTTTTCTGTGTACACCTGACATTCATTATCTAAAGCTGTAGAAACCAATGCTTTTTAGCACAAGGGGATTCCCAATTCAATTTGCATGGTCAATCAAAAAGCTGGGTTTTTCCCAGAAGTATGCAAGATAATGGTCAATCTGTATTAAATACCCCGCTTCTCTGCTCAATCCATCCAGGATATGGACCTGTTACAGCTTTCACCTTTTGATACAAACTCTACAGCTCAAACTGTAGTAATTTGAGATTATAGTTCATAAAATACCTGATAACAGACAAAAGTCAGAAAGTAACTGATATGACTAATATTTTCCTGAATATTAACAGAAAGTATATAATGATGAGATTTTTATAAATATCTATATAGATACTATATCATTTGTTTCACTGTTAACCTTTAATAAAATATAATATTTAATATATACAACACAAGCTCTAGCAAAATACAAATAGCTCAAGCACATGGCATGAATGCCTATATTTTGTGTTTTATTCCAATGGTACTGTTCAGGTGTATTTGATTTATGCATTGTAATCTTTTTGTACATCATATATAAAATTATTCTTCTAGATGAGATTTTGAGATTGCTTTCTTGCAGCTTATACATCTTATTATTGCTGGACAGCATGGATGTAACATTGCATTGATTATATAGGATATTGGTGGGAATGAGGAATCAGTGGGGGGGGGGGGGTCATATTTTTAATTTCCCAGCTTCTGATTTTCCTGAGAGATTGTAATTCTTTTGCAAATCATTACATTAATCCTCTTCTTATAGGATCAGTACTATAGTACTGAGCCTTCAAGAATTATTGGAAGTGTATTCAGTGCACCTATTCATAGCAGTTGATATCCCAGTCAAATATAATGAACTGAGTCACAGTAAAATTAGGACATTGCTTTAATAGGGTATGTGAGGTCATATTAACATGGGTTTAGTGGTGAATCAAGGAGGGGTGTACTGGTACAGTTGCTCACCACTTTGATTCCTGCTTCATCCAAACTTCAAAAGAAACTGCCTTGCAGTGGCAGCAGCATATCTGTTCAAGCAGCAGTGAGAGCATCAATTCAATTCATGGCTCATTAAAACCTACCTCATTCCTTCAAAACTCTTCATTCTATAGGTGTTAATAATCTTCTCTTCTTTTCAGTGGCCTTGATGCTCTGCTAATCAAGTTAGTTTTTCTTCTGCAATTTTGCTGTCTCTTAGCTGCTCCTGGTAATGTAGCTCCTATTTCACAGCTCTGCAAACTGTTTTTAACTCATTCTAAAAAAGCATATTTTTTGGTTTTTTCTTCAATCATAAACTGAATAATATAGCCCTTGGCCACAAGCATATTAGTAAAACTTCTAGTTTCTTTTTAGCCAGAGAAAAGTATGTGCTGTGTTATATGGGATGATGCACAACACCAACTGAACCCCCCTTTTCCAAAATCTGATCTGTTCATGGTTACAGAACAAGGGCCACAGTTTCTAAGTCCTCTTCCAATGGGGTTAAAAATAACAGTTTCCGAAAGGCAAATTGGTGCTTTAGGTAGACAAGTTCACAGATAGATAGTCACAGCCATTTGTGTTAATAAGATTCCTCAAGTCATGTGGTTAATTTTCTCCCCCCCCACAAAAAATCACAGAGCTCATGGTGTTGAAACTGGATTCGGACCCAGCACTGGGTGACCACAACCCTCAGACTGACCACAACACCTGTCAGTTGATAACAGGTGAATTTATTGATACAGAGTAAGAACAGAAAAGCCACAATTCAAATAATGAAACAATTCTATATCTACCAATCCTAGGCTGTCATCAGAGTCAAAGTACATCTGGTCAGGATGCAGGCTCCACTCTGAGACTCTCTCTCTCAGGTGTCAACAGTCTGGAAATGGGATGTTGAGGCCTACAGCCCCTCTCTAGTGGGGTGCATGAGATGGGCTGCTGGTATGCCCTTGGTTCATGGTAGCCTTGGGGATCCTTCCTAGGGGACAGGGATGAGGATGGGGACCCCTCTCAGGGAGCAAAATGTGGAGGGACAGGACAAAGAGAGGGATGAGAAAAAGGGAGGGACCCCTTTGTTAATCTCAAGTCTGTGCTTTTGTATTCTCCTTCCCCCTTGATGACTCCTGATGTCTCTTCATTCATGACTATCTCTGGTTGATTGTCTCTCTGTGGTCACATGTCCATGTAGCTTTCTGGGCCTTCTCCTAATTTGGTCTGTTCCCCCAAAACCGGGACTTAGCTCCCCCTGCTCTTTGAGGCCTTGTTGCTGGTGTCACTTATCTTGTGTTATGGGACAGTATGCTACATACTTCCTTTGGTTCCCAGTCTGTATGTCCTTGTTGTGTTAGACAACGTGTCTGCCTTGAAGGCTGTGATCTCATGTTATGGGATGCCCCCCTTCATTCTCAGGCTGTGTCCATCCATTGGCCTTGTTGTGCTAGACAGCCCATCTACTTCCAGGGCCATGAGAAACTGTGTGTGTGTCTCCCAAGCTCTTTAGAAATCTATTTAACCCCTGCGGCCCATCTCGACCCCTTATAATGCATATATCTATACCTACAAGCCAGTTTCCAGAAAACAGTCCTTTAAATACCGTTTCTAAGCCAGCAGTGGTAGCAAGGGAAATCTAACAAAAAAATTAATGTTTTCTAATAATCAAAAGGAAATAGATTGAGGCGTTCAGATATGATAGTCATGGTTACTCTTCTTATAAGTGCTATAAAAAGATCATCAATGACTGAAATTAAAAATTATTAAAAATTAATTCTTCCATCTAAATTGTTGAATTTTTAGAGCTCAATGACTTTATAGATGGTTTACAAACAACAGAAAAGACTCAGAAAGTCTTTTAAAAATATCAATGAAAAATTTAAAAATTCAAAGTTTTCTCTATTAACTCTAGTTAAAAATTTTAAATGAAAACAAGCAAAACTGAGGAGCCCAGAACTTAATTAAGAATCTCTTCCCTTACAATTTCCTAACTTTCATGATATTGACTATTGTTACTACTTCACTTCTGTATGCATCATAAATTCTTCTAGGACAAATAAGCTCTTAATGTAAATCCAAGAAGACTTTGAAAAATATCATTCTGTTAAAAAAAAAAAAAAGAATAAACTGAATTTAGGGCCTATCTACATTTACGTGTAAAGGCACAGTGAGATCTAATGTGATCCACATAATTGCATGTCTTGCCACGATACACATGCATGGCAGGAATAGTGATTGTGGGATTGTGCATTAGATCCCATCACACAATATTGCCCATGCAGGCAGAGCCCAATTCCAGGATCCCCCTGCACCAGTACGAAACAAGGTTCTATGGCACAGAGCCCCCCCCAGCTAGGAGGCTTCCAGACACATACACCCCCATGCCTGAAAGATGTAGCTGTTGAAGTCTCCCATCCTCAGGGGTGTGCAAAACCCCCACGGCTAGGAGACCATAGTCGCACCCCTCAACTGCCAGCCTCAGCTGGGTCCTAGCACCGGAAGGTGCACTGCCCACACCCAAAGTCAGAAGCTGCCAGGACTGTGAGTCCCTTCAGTTGTGGGCAACTGGACACGGTACACCTCTATAGCTGAGAGCCCAGTTAACTAACAGGGCTCCCATTTATACAGGAGACCCTGCTACACATGCACGTTAAAGCTGGATACCAACCAGCTATAAAGTTAGTATACATTTTTTAGGTCTAACTTTATAGCTGGTTAAGCCTCTTTATAGCATGATAGGTACTTTGCATATATTCTTGGTTTCAGTTAATTGCACAATTAACCAGCTAATTGTGGAATATCTGTAATGTGTAAAGGTGGCTTCAGATCTTCTTTCTAAATCATATAAAAAACAAACCTATAAAAAGGGCACAGAATATTTTTCCTCTTTTGCAGGTAGTCTTTTATGGACTGGTGTCTGAGTGCCTTCAGCACATTGCATCTGTTATCTTTGATATACTTAATGCAAACTCCTGTTAAAATAGTTTTTAAACTGAGTCAGAGGAGCTCTTGGAGTACCAACTCTTTCTTTTGCATTATCTAATCTGACAGACTCATCTGTCCTAAATACCTCACTTTGCAACCCTCAGAGTCGTCCTCTAGCAGTATCCCATAACATGTGTCACTCTTTCCCTACTAATATCCAATTAGGCAGCTATCCATATACCTTCTTTTAATCAGACAGTTTTATGCAGAGCTAGAAATGAACTATTTTATCCACCTCCCTGTCAGTGAAGGTTTATTCCCCAGTGTATATTTTCAAGTGTTATGTTTATCTATCTTGTATTACTATGCATTTTCAAAATAAAGTTAGAATCCAAATAACATCAACAGCTTGGATGACACCACTTGGGAGTTTATATCATCTGTAATCAACACCCAGGGAATCAATACGGAAATACATTTTTAATTTGTATAGTGCTATAAATGTTTCCATTGTTTTATAAACAAACAGAATGCATAGTTCAGAGAGACCACTGCAGGTGTTTACCTTGACACAGTCATAGTCTTTTGAAAGCTCTTCAGCTGTTGGCAGTTAAATGAGAGGCAGGACAGATACAATTACTGAGAGCCCCATTCTAACAAAAAATAGTCATCTTCTTTAGGTAGCTAAATAGTTTTAAACATTTGGCTTCTAGAACTTTGTCAGGGGTTAGAAGTAGCCTTAATGAAATCTACTTTTTATATTTATGAAAAGTCCACTTAATAAAAATTGCAAGTTTGGTGATATCAGCAAATGAATCCATGCAGTTATATACAGACATGGTACAAGAAAATGCATCAGTTCATAATACCCTTTCAGTACTGATTTGCTGAAATCCTTTGCAGGGGTCAGGGAGGATAATTAAATCGACATGCCTTTTCAGTCCCTGGGCTCTCTGTTGAGACTCCTAGCAATTTTGCCAATTAGTGACAAGTATAATGGTAGGTTTCTTGATGTGGTCACTTGCCCACAAGGATTTGGACTGAGACCACCAAACTTTTCATATAAGCCACAGAACAGCTGTCAGATGGTAACAATGTTAGGTCACTGCTGACTTGTAGTGACAGCTGTTCATGTTTTTTCTGATGCTATAGCTGCTCTATCTTCCTTAGCCTTGTGTGTGGAGCATATATACAGTACAAAAATGAACACAGGAGTGCAAACCAGCGGTAGGAAATCAGGTCAGATCCTTTCATATCAGAGGGGCATCAGTAGCCCTGTCAATAACATCCATAACAAACAAAGGGGAACAGAGCTCATAAGGCATAAGATGGATAGTTTTTTGTTGTTTAGTGTGGAGACAGAAGACTAAGAGAAAAAAAAAGCTGACAGATAAATATGCATGAGATAATTAGTCTTAAGGTTTTTTAAACTGTAACATCAACACAAAAATTTCATTATACCAAAACTCACCATATTGCTATGGGAAAATTCATCCATTGTATATATAGAAATAACTTCAGTTTAGTCCATTAGTTAATATATTCAGTTGATAGCAATGAAGAAGTCATCTCAATTATCATTGTTGCTTAACCTTTCCTTGAATAAAAATAGCATAATTAAACAATAAAAATGGACACGCTAGGAGTCTAATAAAAAAAAAAATGGTCTGAGTTGTACTGATATTTTCTACTTATTTTTCAGTATAAGCAGTTAACAAAAATCTCATAAGTCTGTTAACAGACAGGATAATGGCTTTCTACCAATGCATAACACTAAGTTATCCAGCCATATTCATTTATACAAAAGACAACCTGGAAGAAGCTGCTGAAAAAATGTAGTAGAGGAATCAAGTAGAGATAGCTGACAAAAGTTAGTTGCAGTCACAGGCCTATGACTCACCTAAACAGAGTGAGCTTCCCCCCCAAAAAAACCGGGCAAGGGATGGAAATGCATGGTTCTACTTTTCTCTTTGGCTACATCTCCGCTAAAAAAAAGTTTTACCAACAAAATTTGTGTTGACATACCATACAGCTGGTAATGCTTCCTTGTGGGACTGTTGCAGTACATTGTGGGAGGCCAGCACTTCTCCCAAGGGACTGTGGGATCTTGGTGCCAAGTTTCCACAAGTCTGTTCCATTGTGATTTATTCTTTTTCATACCACTTTCAATCTCTCTCCTTGTTCGCTGTTGGGAATATGGATTCTACACCGCTTACTGGAGTTCTCATGACTTTCAATTCTCTGTTGCGTTGTGGAACTACAGCTACAACCATTCCAGCTAACTGTGTCACAGTGAAAATTGAGGACGTGTAGATGATATATATAAGTGAATTTCATTTCCAATAGTGATTTTGGGGGCCCACTCTATTCTATAAGGCTCAATAAGCCAACCACTTGAACAGTAGCAAAAAAAAGGTTTAACTACTGCCTTCGCAGTTTCAGGAAAACTGCTGAATTTGCACTTAAGCTAAAAGAATGTTGATGACTTGGCAAAGAGATCTGCAAGTTGTGTTTTATATAATAGCTGTAAAGCAAAGAGTCAAACTTTAGTGGCAGGCTGGAAGGTAGAAGTGGAAAGTCTGTTGATATTGGACAACTAGTCTCAAGGACAGTCACAAAGGCACACAAAGGCATTGTGTGGAATGTCATAAGAAAGGGATGTCATAAGAAAACATTTTGACAGTGTCAGGCAACTATTAGGGTTAGTTTGTGTAAATTCATAAATAAACTGTACATGGCTTGCATATGAATTATAAATGAATTGTTAATGTATTTGGTGAATTTGGTGATACAGTGCTGATTAGAAGGAGTCTGCCTATCTACTCTTCATTTTTCCTTATAATTATGACTTTCACAATATCAAACTTTGTTGGAAAGTAATAAACAAACAGCAATACTTCTAAAAGCTTTTAAATCTACATAGAAACAAAGTATAAGGTGTTAATTGTTTCTGTCTAAATCACAGTTAGTGTACCTTAAAGCAATTCCTTATTTTCTACTGTGATTGTAGTGTTCATCAGGTTTACTAAAGACAATCATGCATGAATGAGATGAACTAAACAAAAACTTTTATTGTGGAGCAATAGGCAGGCCTCTGCTGTCCCCTTTGTCTCTATCTGACCAACCTCTAATGAAGGAACACCTTCCAGTGTCTAACTTTTTCAGTCTTCTAAATTAGGGAGCATCTTTAAATTATAATATTTATCACTACAAGAACCAAGTCGAATGACTACTCTGGTTTGCTATGCTTGCACATTGGTGTGTGAGCGTTGGGGGGACCACTGGAAAGGTAAAGTTGTCTGTACAGTCCAATACCTCTTGAAATATATCTTTGACTTTTATTCCATAATCCTTTATAGAACCTTCATTTTCTGTGTCAAGAGAGACATAAATTCGTGATGCAGTTTCTCCTTGCTTGTTCTCCAGTAAGTTCCTTCTATTTTTTGGAAGTCAGAATTTTTGGACTCAGAGGTCAGGAAGACAGAGACCTCATCCTTCATTATCCATATTTTAATGCCTGCTTCTCAAGGTCATTCTTTCAGCAGGTGTATAGGTGATGCCTCTCAAGGATACTCCATCTGAGGCCCATGATAAAAGATAAAAGAAGACAGATGTTGTCAAAAGTTTAGCTGACAGGAAAAGGTAACTGAAAACTAGTTTTTTTTAGAGGAAAAGATCTAAATAAAAACATGACATGGGTAAGACTTGCTTCAAGGCAACTCAATATTTCTCAGCATGGTAGGTATACAGGAGGTATATTTTTCTAAACCTGTAGCTGGGATGGTGAGATATGGGCTCTCAGGTGCCCTGGATATAAAGCATAGGGATAATTCAGTAAATATGTCTCAACTTATTACAGGCAGTAGCAATTCTGAAGGCCTCAAAAGCCCAGAGTTGACAATAATATGAGATGGCTTGAGCTTGCCCATTGGTTGACTGAACTCATTGCAGGTGTTTCCTATGATGTCTGGAGAAACAAGGTGGCCCTTCCTAGAAAAGTACTGGTACATTTGATAAAAGAAATACCTGCTTCAAAACTTCAAATTTGTGGATATCCATGACAATATAAAGTAGAAGCCCTGTAAGCAGAAACAGATGGCCATCACTCCCTTGTTTTATAAAACAATTCTGGGCCAAGATCCTGAATAAGAACAAACCATCTCTCCTTCTATGCTTGAATTCAAGCACAACATGCAAAATAATTTATCTTCGACTCTAAGACTGGAAAGTCAAGGCATCTTGGTTTTGATATTTACATATATTGTTTACTTTACTATCTTATTCATAAATCATTATGCAGTCTAAATGACCAGTTACTGGATAGCTTGATTATCCAAAATTCTTTTAAATTTTCATGTATTGTATTTAAATGCTTAGATATCATTTTCAGTAATGTATTGATTTATGCTGCTTGAAATTCTATCTGCTTGCCCTGCCAAAAGCATGCATTTGGGAGTACTTTGCTAATATCTATAGAATTATCTCTTATTTTTTGCATTTGTGAAAGCTTTTAATATAAACTAGCTATTCCTAAAAGCACTTTCCATCTGGTCCTTTCCTGCATACATCTAGATACCATTTTTTATAATGGGCTGATGTTGGAAATAAAGTAAAAAGTAAAGAAAATAAAAATGAAAGAGGAAGTGGAAATCATTTGTTAATGTACCTACCTAAACATCTTGTACCATAATGTATCTGCTTTTGTAGCCCACACTGATGTTCTTATACCTATGCTTACCTTAGCTGAAGAATCATGATGATCATGCAGCATCTATCAGCACTGCCCTGCTGCATGTCCTGGCTCCACAGAGAGCAGAGATTCATGCTGGGATCTGCTTCCCACCCCGTGCTGCACCAGATCTCTGCTCCTTGCAGAGTCAGGTTGTCCAACGGGGACCAGCACTGCCCTGCCGTGCAACCTGGCTCTGCAGGAAGCAGAGATCTGCACCAGGGTCTCCTTGCTGCTGCTGCCCACCCCGTGCAGCCCCACGTCGCTGGGGCAGGAGGGGGTAGGCAGCGGCAGCAAGGAGACCCCCGGCATGGATCTCTGCTTCCTGCAGAGCTGAGTTGATCAGCAGGGCAGCAGCATACAGATGTTTCTCTGCAAGCCCAGCTCCAAAACTCCGAAATTTTGCAAAACATTTCCAAAACATTTCTGAAGCGTTTTGGATGCCTCATTCCAGTTCAGAGATGTTTCTGAGCCTTCCATTTGGATTTAGATTTGGTGTTTCAGGCACCAAAATGGCCCAAAACATCTTTGAAATAAAACGGCTGCTGAAATTTTGCACACCCCTACTGCACGTTTGAATGCAAGTACTAAATGACTGCACAGTAACAACTTTGCAGTCAGTGTCTGATGTAGATACTGCAACTTTTGAGGAAATAAACACACACTCTTGCTCCATGGATGTCAAAGTGAAGAGATGAGGAAGCCCTGAGAGGTCTTCTTGGCACAATACACAAGACCTGTCTTACTAGAACAGCTGTTTGGGATGCTCCCAGGACATCATTTTTAGGAGCAGAAGCAGGTAGGTGGGGTTTCTTTAATCAATGGCATAACTGAACTCTCTAGAAGTACAGGGTAGACCTACCTGTAAAGCCATTGAACAGTTTGCAGAAAATAATTGTTGGCAACTCTTGCAAGTAACATAAGTCTTGCAGTATCTGGTGTTTTTTCTAAAAATGCTTAGCTTCTGAGTCAAATGATTACTTGAGAATCGTTGCTTCCATTAAAAAATAAATGCAGCACTAATACTTATAGAGAAAGACTTATAAATGTAAAATAAATGTACACTAAAAGAAAACCAGAATCCAGATTTTTTTTAAGTCATGATATTCGGAGCTTGATGTTTAATTTCTTAATCAGGTGGGCCGGCAGTACTGTAGGCAAGTATGCATTCTTTACTCGTATACAGAATGAACCTTCTATACTTTGATGCATTAGTGGTAAGTGCTAAGCTGCCTGACATATTCATAACATCTTAAATATTTATATTTCTACATTCTTTTGGTTTTACATTTATAAGATGTATGCTATCTACTTGTGTTATGTTAATTACCAGTGATCTTCAAACGCATACAGAAGGTAGGACAGAGCGGACCATTTCTGAGACTAACAAGTTGCAGGGCATATAATTTAGCCTAGAAGGATTGTTTCAAAATACTCCAATAAGGAAGAAAAATCTTGTGGATTTTATACTAAGTCTGTAATTAAAATATTAGGAATTGGAACAAAGCTATTCTATAATTATTGTTCATGTTTACAATTCTTTGCATTAGTTATACAATGCTATCGTAATTTCCAATGCCACCTCGCTGTTTCTTAACATTGAATGGAAATACCACTCAGATCTGTAGGATCTGACCCATAATATATAAAATGATTTTCTGAGTTATCATGTTTTTCTAAAAATGTCCAGTGACATTTTATTAGTAATATTGCTATTATTTTAGTGCCACAAAAGCATGCTAAATATTTAAAGATAGAGAATATGACATACTCCTGTCAAACTCAGGTTTTAGACTAAAATATTAATCTTACAAACAATTTTTTTAATTGGTCAACATCTTCAGTATTCATTCAGGATAAAATAAATTCACTACATATTTTTATCTTTACCTGTTATTATCATAATACTTCCATGCCTGGGAGTGTGAATTTCATTCTGGGACTCAGACACCTGAAAGTTAGTCATAGTAACTTAAAGCATCACACACACAAATTCTTTTATGGATCTGACCCAGAATTGCTAAGTGATTTATCCAAGGTCATATAAGAAGTTTTTGAATACCAAAGACTTGAGCTTATTTCTTCTACCTCTGAGCACCCTAACCACTTAAGTATTCCCCTCAGGACAAAGCTTGAATTAATAAAATTTAAAACAAAATTCTTTGTGAGCTAGAGGAGGACAGAAGTGACACATACACCCTTTCCTTGTTGGAGTAGCTACCTCAGAATGTTCCTTCTTGATATTTTAGATTAAAGGATGAGGAGATGTATGTATCCAATAGCTCTGTAGCATAATCCAGCACTTTCTTCTCTATTCTATTTGGAAGTTTGCTCGGTAACAAAAGAAGAAAGGGACAAAGAGTTCTCCCATTTGTTATGGTTGTGGGTTGATCCCTTAACCTGTCCCTACAAATCAAATTATAATGTGGGACATAATTACTGTGGGAATGTTTTAGAGGCCTTAGAACATGGACAAATGTCACCATCCACCCTTACTCAGGCAAAACTCCCAGTAAAGGAAAATAGGAGTTTTTCCCAAGTAATATGGGGTAGACTGAATCCTTAGTCACTTACCAATAAAACCATGCCTAATAACTGACTTTACAATATTCAACTAATGATTTACTTAATACACCTGGAGTAACCACAATTCAATGACTAAAGCCACTGTGGGTATTTTTTCCTCCTTCTTTAAAGAAAAAGAAAGCTTGTCATCACTAATCCATAACACAAATGGGATTCTGCACTCCCTTGGCATACAGATACACAACGTAATGTGTAAGAGTCATGACCCAGACAATGATTTACGTTGCCTATACCATCTTGAGATACGCAATTTGATCTTCAGGCATGAGCAACAGTTTTTGCATTTCAGTCAGTAAAAAATTGCTTTTTTAAAAATATTCAAAATCCTGGTTATCTGTACACCATACTTCTCAATAGAGCCTGATTTGTTGACGTAGAAGTTGAAAATCTAATAAGCAAGTGCCTCCAACTGACAAAACATTATATTTGATCATATGTGATAAATGAACTAGGGAAGTGTGTAGTTTGGTAAGCCAATACAGCATTTCACTGGCAGAACTGTGGCCTTAAACATCACATCTCTCTGAAATAACAAGATTCTATCAGTTCAGTGAGGGAGGTCTTTTGAGTTACTAGTTTACAACTGTGTTTAGTTGTAATTTAGGGACTGTTACTGTAGATTTCTCCTTCTCACAGGAAGAATGTGTCTGTGGATTCTTTTAGTTCATTAGAGATATCAAACATGTAATCAACAACTGCCCTGAGACCCTTGGTGTGGGATGGACAGGGTGGGCTCTTTTAGATGAATTTAATCAGAGATTAAGCAAACATGATGTTCTTTCTGAGCTAGGACAGCTCTGTTGCAATTAGGCACAGTACAAAACAGAAAAATTAACCTGGCGGCTAAACTAAAAAAAACCTTGTTGTGGTTATATAACCACTGTTTCTAAATTTAACAGCTTCAATACCAGGATACTAATAAATCTCCAGGGTAAAAAAAACAAACAAAGCAAACTTTTCAGATCTTCTTTTTTGAGGCAGGAAACCCAAGGGCTTCATGAATACCCTTTCCATGGACATATAATGCCAATTTGTATGCTGAGAGATTCTAACTCTGTAGAATCCCTCTGAAATGCAAGCAAACTACTCTAAATATCTAGTTAGTTTCAATTAAGTATCTGGCTTATAATTCATGTAATGGGAAAGTATTTGAACCAGCTTCATGTAAATTCCTGGTTTCTAGAATATTGCAAGTACAGGTTACCCTTGATTTATGTGGTACATGCATTCCTGGAGAATGGCGCATAAGTCGAATTTGCATAAAGTGAACCCACTTTACAGTGTAACAAGTAGGGATGGTGGTGAGGGAGGGAGGCAGGAAGTGAGGCTGGGACTAAGGAAGGAGTGGGGGGAGGGGTGCCATTCCCAGGGCTTCATGAGGCAGCAAAGCAGAGGGAAGAGAGCAGCACTCACCCGAGCCCTGGCTGCGGCAGCCCCTGGAGTGGCCAACTCCAGCTGACTGTAGCAGCTGGGCTGCACTGTGCCCTGGTGCAGGCAGCTAATGTCAGCTGCTCCTGGGGCTGCTTCAGCACAAGTTGGGGTGAGTGCAGACAAGCAGAGCCCTGGGCGGTGCAAGATGCAGCACTCAGCCCAGCCCCAGGAGCAGCCAACCCCAGCTGCCTATAGCAGCTGTACTGCATCATGCCCCAAACCCCCTGGGGCTCTGCCAGACCCCACTCACCCCAGCCCATACTGCACTGTGCCCTGGCTGCAGGCAGCTGGTGTCGGCCACTCCCCGGGCCACTGCAGCCGGGGCTGGAGTGAGTGGGGACCGGCAGAGCCCCGGGGAATTTGGGGCATGGTGCAGCCCAGCTGCTACAGGCAGCTGCTCCTGGGGCCAGGATGAGTGCCTCACCCCACATTGCCTGTGGCTCTGCTTGTCCGTACTCACCCCAACCCATGCTCTGGGAGCAGCTGACATGAGCTGCCTGCACCAGGGCATGGTGCAGCCCAGCAGCTGCAGGCAGCTGGTGTCGGCTGCTCTCAGGGATGGGGTGAGTGCCATGCTCTACACAGACCATGGCTCTGCTTGTCTGCACTCACCCCAGCCCATGCTGGAGTGGCCTCAGGAGCTGCCAACACCAACTTCCTGCACCAGGGCATGGTGCATCCTAGGAGCAGAGGTGAGTTCAGACAACCAGAGCACCAGGCAGCACAGGGCACAGCACTCACCCTGGAGCCCAGACATAGGGGGAGCATGGGGCAGCATGCTGCAGCCCAGCACCGGCCACTCCAGGGGCCACTGCATCCAGGGCTGGGGTGAGTGGGGCCATGGCCCTTTCCCCTCCCCCCACAAATGTACCTGCTTGGGTGGCAGGGGGGCATCTATGCTGATTGCATAAGAGCGAATTTACCTCGCATATAATGAATTATGGGTCTAAATATGCTTGTTGCATAAGAGTGAATTTGCATATAAAGAACCCACATAAATCGAGGGAAACCTGTACTGTATTGCAAGTATAAAAACCAAACCTTGTGGCATTTTAAACCCTTTCTGTAGAATGCCAAAATATTTTTAATGGCACAGAAAATCTACATATGCCAGAAGAGGAAAAACTCAAGAGAGTCCAGAAGAGGGCCACATGAATGATTAGAGACCAATGCATGTATGAGGAGACCAAGACATATGAGGAGATGTTGAGGGACTTGAGGTTGTTTAGCCTGGAGAAGAGAAGACTCAGGGTGGACTTGGTTGCAGCCTATAAGTATATAAGGGGCATACATCAGGGTTTGGGGGAGCATCTATTCACCAAGGCCCTCCAGGGTAGGACAAGAAATAGTGGGCACAAGCTGATTGAAGATCACTTCAGGCTAGACATAAGGAAAAACTTCTTTACAAGTCGAGTGCTGAGGGGTTGGAATGGGCTCCCCTCAGATGTGGTTCACCTTGGCGATCTTTGAAAAACTTATTGACACCCATCTTGCTAGGATCATTTGATCCCAGCAGTCTTCCTGTGTACATGCAGGGGGGCTGGCCCTGATGATCTGTAAGGTCCCTTCTAGCCCCTAACAACTATGAAACTATGAAATGTCATAATAAAAATTGAGAAACAACACTGAAAAAATACCCAGAATTCTGAATTGCCTAATGTTGAATGAAATTCAGCAAGCTGCAGAGTAGTTTTGAGTTTAAGGGCAAAAGTCTCTCTCACTTGATATATCCAAATAGTATTTTTCCAGCTGCATAAGTGGCACCTTTGGCATTTATGCAGTTAGTGGTAGCACTGGAGTAATTTTGTACTTGCAATGGTCCAAGGAATATGTGAGAAGCAATGATTTTTTGGAGTGATGTCTTTTATTGGACCAACTGCCTCGCTGGGAGAGATCTCAGACAAATTTTTGAGCAGACTGCCTTATGACCAAAATTTCCCCTAAGATCTCTATACTATACAGGTGGTCCAATAAATCACTTATGTAGTTTTTGAGTTTACTCCTCATGCAGTGTGGACACATAAGCATTCACACAACTATATGTTGTGCATATAGGGTTTTGTTTTTCTTTTTTTAGAAGTAGAAGTAGTTAATTTACAGCTTTTAGTGGAACAACACAGTAAAATTGACAATAAAATTATATATAATAAAATTAGATCATGTTTGGTTATTGATAAAAGCACACAATAAGATTATATATTTTACCAATTTAAAACAAAATTAAAACAAACATAGTACATGATGTTACAAAAAAAGAAACAATATTCTTTGCACAAATAATGCAAATACATGGAAGGAGTATAGGGCAGGCGGGAATTTATTAGATAGGAGCCTAGTTGTTTTTCCTAATTAGCCCCATGTTTAAAATTTTTCATGAACAGAGAGATATATTTCCATCTTATTTCTTCAAAGATGAGCAAGACCACAAACAGTGATTTTGATCATTTATCTCATTCTTCCTGCAAGAGTATCAGCTGTCTGTATATGGGGTCCAACACCGCCTGCCCATAATGAATATATATCTCATTTGAGTGAATTGCAATCTAGTAATATCCTCTTATTGTTTGTGGTTTTGTACTTCAGACAGGTAGGTTTCTAGAACAAAAGAGTTCTTTATTAATCTCAAAAATGGAGATGATCAAGATCTCACTCTCTACCTATCTGTATTCTGGCATCTTTAATTCTTAAAATTATGGTATATTTTGTTTTAAATATACGGGGAATATTGGGTCGGTGACTGTCTCCACATTTACTAAACCATTTTTCCTGAAAAGAATATGAATGTTATTTAACCACCCAAATAAGGGTTTATTTAGAAGAGAAAAGGGCTCTAGAATGCAATTCTTAGGCTACCTGATAGGGGTACAAGTTCTAATTTTTATCCAATAATTTAGAGTTCTTAACTGTCCTAAAGTGCTCACATTAAGTAATCTTGTTTCAGATCACATGAGGAGCAGGTAATTGTATTTTATGAGCATATTCAGTAGGCTATGAACTGGCTGAGAAGGTACATAGCTATGAACGCATGTACCTGAGCATAATCCCTGAAAAAATGAGAAGCACTGTCCTATATTTAATGGTCAATAGTTGAGTGATTAGACCATGTATCCAGGATAAGGGAGACCCAGGTTCTAGGACCCAGTGAGGTAAGAAACAACATCTGTCTAACTTCCTAACACAGTGCTCTAACTAACAGGCCAAAAGTCAGGCTTTTTGCAGACCCCTTTCCAGCAGCAGTGTAATGAAGATGGGGGGAGGAGGTGACCAGGAGATCAGCCTTCACTGACCCTGGCGGGCGGGGGGGGCACAAAAAGAGCAGCAGCTATGCTTCCATCATTGACACCACAGCTCTGGTGACAGCACATCCACTGATGCCACCTCATGTGTGGCTGCCCTGTGGCTGCCCCATGTGCGTGAATGCCCACTTACCCCTCTGCTCTCCAGCCTTCCTTTTGCAGCTGAATCACTGAACCTTGCATTTAGTATTCAATGGCAAATGTATAGGGGGAAGTGGAGACGTTTCTATCCCAGTGGGAACAAGACTCCAGGTTAGAATCCAGGACCTGATCCTTTCCAGAGCAGCAGCCATCTAACTGAACCACATGTCCACTACCAGGCTCTTTTCCTCCCTCCCTTGGTTGTCCAGGAGCCTAGCTTCAGAAAAAGAGAGAGTTTAATAAAGCAAAGAATCTAAAACAGTTAGCTTGCACACATCACACTCAAGCACAGATGTGTAACTTAGGCACTCAAACAGCTAACTAAAAATGTGGTAA
The DNA here is from genome assembly GCF_030867095.1 of Alligator mississippiensis. Lineage (NCBI taxonomy): Eukaryota > Metazoa > Chordata > Crocodylia > Alligatoridae > Alligator > Alligator mississippiensis. Next base: position 121,511,251 of record NC_081824.1, on the reverse strand, counting down.
AATATATGAGCCCTTTCTAAATATTGAAACACCGCACCAGAAAATGCAGCTTTAGCTGGTGATGCAATGATATCGCCAACCACCAATGCACAGCAATAAAGCTTTAAAGTGTGGTGATTCCCTAGTACATCAAAGGTTACATTGCAAAATAAGTCACTTAAAAAGTCCTACAGCATGTAGTGCTGTGGAAAAGCAGTACATAAATTACTTGACTGAAATTAAGACTGGGTTTCTTTGCCCAGGTCTGCAACTAAGGGTATGTACAGGCATGTACAATTCACATTTAGATTGACTTAGGGTAAAAAGTGGCATGCCCAATCTAAATTAGTGTACCTCCACAAGTGAACTAATTTAGGAGCGAGATTGGATTAACCTGATCTGAAAAAGGGTTATCCCAATCTCACAAATGCCCACATATATTCACAGTACAGTGAATACACAGTACAGTGCAGCTAGGAAAGCCCAGACACTCACACCCTCTCTAGGGCTACCCAATTCCTACCTTGTTCCCATGAACTCAGACTGTGTCCGGCAAACAGCTGCCTATACCCTAAAATGCTATGTGACTTTCACCGCTCTGTATCTGTTTCCATTCTTAGCCTTTGTCTCTTATCTATTTAAATGGTGAATTTTTGGGGCCAGAGTCTGCTTCTTATGACATGCTTATTCTATGCCTATTACCATAAGACCCCAAATTTTGGCTGGTGCCTTTAGGCACTTCTGTAGTGCTGGCAAATCTTATAAAATACATGCAGTGGGTGTGCCTACATGTCCAAGGCAATGTGACACAATAAACTCAATCACTCCAGAGTTAATTGCTCCTGGATGTCATGTTTGCACATGTGCCTGGGACCACAGCATGCTGATCTGAGATGGTACAGTCCTGCCTGGTAGGGGCCCTGAGGATTCAGCCTGCCAGCCTGAGGCTGCTGCAACCCAGCTCAATGTGCTGCAGAGGGGCTGGATAGGGCACAAGGGTTCTTCAGTGTGGGGCTACTGCCAAACAGCCCCCCACACTGTAGCACCCTTGTGCCCCAGCCCACTGTGCCAGCGTCTATACGTGCATTGCTGTGGAGTTTTTTACTCCACAGCAGGATAGTACTTGGATTTACAAGTACTATCCTGCTGCTGAGTTTATTGTTTTCCTGTGGCCTAATAGGGCTGCACCCATAGATGCCGAGACATTTACTGTGGAGCTAATTATTCTACTCTGTAGTAAACATCTCATGTAGATGTGCCCAGTGAAACCTTAGAGTGTACCTCTCCTGTTACATGTTTGTTTTTTCAAAAGAAAACTGCAAGGACTCAAACCTTGCATTATCAGAAACACGGAACTACTGTACATCAATAAAATCTGTGACAGCATTTTCTCAAGTAAAAATAGATAGATTTTAATGAACCCCAAAATAGGAAAATCAGGAATCAACTTCAAGCATAACAAAAAACAAAATAAAATAAAACAACAACAAACCCACATGTGAACAGAGAAAACACAACTGGTTTATTTGTAAAGTTGGTCCCCAAAATATTTCAGGAGTAGTGAAACTAAGCACAAATTCAGTAGTCTAAGCTGAAAAATGTTTTAAACAAAATGATTTGTCCTTTCATTTTGATATGTCTTTTTCCCCCCAGAAAGGAAAGCAATTGAAAAAAAAAAATAATCCCTCCCTGAATCGTTACATTTTTGGCATGTTAAATTGAACTAGCATTTTTTTTAATTGCCTTTCAAAGAAGAACAAAAAAAGGATTGTTCACATTGCTCTACTACCATGAAACAGATCTCTGCCTTCCTAGAGATGCCATAAAAAGGGATGTTGGCTGTATGGAAGATATATATGCTAGCCAATTACCCTCAAAAAGTCTCCTGGCTACTTAGAAGCTGCAAAGGTTCTCTTGTTTCCGCTACACTGAAGTTGTTCCACTCTGCATGGTAATTTACTGGAGCAGGGAATGGCACCTTAGTCTCCTCTCTTCCATAAGAGTGACTCAACCACTGAGATATAAAGTCAAACCTCACCCCTCTCCACTTCCCCTTCTCTCTGACCCAGTGAATACAAGGTAGAACAGTTTCAACAGGAGAGTTTGAGAAACATGGTCTGTTGATCAGGGAATTTTACTGAGGTGTGAGAGAACTGAAAACCTTGATCACTCGGCCACTGACCACCAGCAGCTGGGAGTTTCATGTTCTAGCTTGTCACAAAAATGGATGCATCTGACTTAAGTGCCTAACTCAGGACAGGATTTTCCATTGTGAATCCTATGTGGAGGGGATCCTCTTCTTCCAGCCCAGGTGTGAATGCCTAACTTTTTAAGACACAAGGGATAAATCTCACGTCTCTCCTTGGGATTTTTTTTGGGGGGTAGTCTCGGTGTTACCCTGCTCAGAATGATTTTTATGCTTCAGGAACAAGCCAAAGATCAGTACCACAAGCTTACCTAAGCTATGCCCACTTATGCCTGCTTTGGGTAGGGGGTATTAAAAAAGCCTGAGCCTGAATTGATTCAGTCTTTACAGGTTAGTCTACCTGGCTAAGCTGAACCAGTTGGTAACTGGACAGACATTTTCTCTGGATGGTGGAAATTCAGGCATAGGCCTGCAGTGGCTCAGGATAGTATCTGGGGAGTGCTAGAGCAGCCCTCCCTTCCCTTCCACAGGACTGAGCTGAGGGGGGCATGGCCAAGCCCCAGCAGGATGCTCTTTTTATTCCCCCCCTCCTAAGCAGCCCAGCAGAGGATGTTTATCACCCCTAACTCAGTATTTATCAACCCAATAAGAAAACAAAGCCTCTCTCCATTAACTAATGGAGCTCTTCTTAAACAGCTTTTCCAAGGAAGGATATTAAAATACCTGTTGATTATCTCCAAAAAGCCTGTCTGCCTTTGTCATCTCCCACAGCATGGACAGTGGCTAGCATGTGGTCTCCTAGCTAATGCTGCATAAGGCAAGGCCGGGGGGGGGGGAGGGGAGGGGGATAATTCCTGCTTAGCAGAGAGAAGCCAGGGGCCTAGGACAGACATTGCAGTTTGATCCAAATCAGTTAAGTCTGATACTACATTCAACCAGGTTCATCTCAAACCAGTTTCAGCCATTTTCAAACTGGTTTATGTGCACTGAACATCTGTTGTTACAGGTTTAAACCAGTTTCTGATCACTTAAACCAGTTTATGTGTAATATTTGTCCCTAGCCTTGGAGGCTACAGACATCTTGTTAGACATCTAACTCTCCTTGTATGCTATGTAAGGAGTTTGGACAGCTAACTCGGGGCTGAGCATTTTATTGGACAGCACAGTGCCTAAAAGTTAGGTGTGCAATGCTGGAACCGATGTGTGGATTTAGCTTTGTATGTATAGATCATTCTACATCCATTGCTTTTGGAAGAAGTGAAAAAAATGATGCTCCCTCCTCCCTCTTTCTGGAATGAAAAAATACATTTTTGCTAGCACTGCCATTTCTCCTCCTGCTTCTTGTTTATTTCCTTTTACTGAGTAAAATTATGAAGAATGTGCATATAAGGCAGGAATTCTTATTTTGGTACTTTTAATTTTCTCCCCTAGCTTATTCCTTTGTATATTATTATGATAGCCATTCTTGATGACAGAACAGCAGGAGATTTAGTACATCTATATCTTATTCTGGATATCCACAGTGCAGCGCCTTGCCAATCCCCTTATATATCATAGCTCTTTCAGTGCCACAGCTTTACAAACAAATCACTGCTATGACCATAGACCTTATGGATACAGCTGTGCAATGCTGACAAGTCTGTAAATCATGAGCTAAATTCTGATACCTTTATTCATGTTGATTAGAACCTTATTCCACAGAAAGTTCCTTCCAGTCAGTGGGGCAATTTGTTTCAAACTCTGCTACTCAGAGTCTGGTTCCATGTAAATAGCTACTCATTATTTATGCAGAGTCTCTCATCCCTTTTTGCTTTAATTATTTTTCTTCCTACTTGCCATTTCTATAAATGACATATTTTCTTCTCTTTTGTTTCTCATGTGGTCTCTTTCACAATCACAGATAAGTCAATGAAAAATTAATCCTTCAGGCCAGGGACCTTTTTTGTTGTCCTATGGATCAGACAGAAAAACTCAGTTATGGGATGTGTGGACCACTTAGGTGCTACAAAGAAGGAATGACTCAGTCACAAATACCTGACTAAAAATTCCTCATCAAAGGTGGGGCCAGTCCTTTGTACAGCATCTTGCAAAATGGGGTCCCAACCCTTGTTAGATCTCCAATCCTGCATCAATACAAATAATAATAAAAATTAAGCACAGACAATTGCCTATAATCAAATGATATTCAAATGCATCTAATACAAATATTAAGCAACTTAATAAATGAGTAATTTAGGGGGAAAAGGTCATGTAACCTTGCATCCCAATACTGTTGGTTCAAATCCAAACCTAGTATCTAAAAGGCTGTATAAGCCTATGACATCTGTTATGCGACTGATACAAAGTGCCTCCGTGGTTTCAAGCCAGTTCTTAATGGACAAGTGGCAGTATTCCAAGTAAAGACAACTACAGTTGGTACCTTTGTGGGGAGTTTAGCAGAGGACCAGAAACTGAATGGGCCAGGAGAATGAGTGATCTTCTCATCTCAAGAGATAGTTCAGTTAAGTCAAGATTGAAATAAATGACTGAGGTATTGTGAAGGAGAATGCATCGCTGCTGCCGATGCTGTACTATTTTTTGTGAGAAAACTTCCAAAGCTGTCTATCTTACACATTTCACAAACTGAAAAATAGAGAGAGAAATGTTGACTAATTCCCCCAACCTTACCAGGTCTCCCTGCTGTGACAGCGAATGTTGCCAGTCACATGTTTAAGCTTCAGATCAAAACCAGGTGGCACAGCAAACTGTATTTAAACTTTGACCCTCTGCTCTACTCTGGTGCACAGCTCTTGCTCAGCAAAAGAAAATAAAGGTTTTGCTAGCAACAAATGCCTTTCACTTGCCACAGAAGTCATTAACAGATCCCCACCCCCAACCTCAAATATTTGTGCAGTTTGACTGCTCCAGAGCATGAGTTGTAAATAGAATTTGATAATGAATTTGTCTTCAAGATTTTAGTTTTGCATTTAGTCTTTCTTCCCCTTTAGGACAAAAATCATAAAAGAACAGGAAAGAGAAATAGCTGAATCTGCCTGTCTACTATCAGGAACAAAATGACTGCTGTGTGCTGTCAGAGCTGGTAATGCCTCAGATTCAGCTGAAAGCACTGGGAAAAATAGTCAAACAGGAACCTTTCATGTCTGACTTCATAGGTCACCCACCCCATGCTATGCCTTCTTTATGTGAATCTCTCAGCTAAGTACTTCCAGCTAAAGTAGTTCAAGTACATAAAACAAGAAAAATCAACAAAGAATAAGACACAATGGACAATGTAAAAATACCATTTAGCTGGTGCACTACAGGAGACAACACTGGATGAGCTAGCAGTGCTGCAAACAATAGGTTACAGTTTTGGTTTTGTTTTCATAAAACAGTGCATTTAGATATACCACTCCATTTTTAAATGTATAGTAAATGCAGTATAAAAACCTGCATGACAAGTTTAAATTTATATCAGCATATTTTTGTTCTGAAAAAACAGTGGTGGCACTCTTCACTCTGGGTGCATCTACACAAGGCACATTACTGCACATTAACATAGTATACAGCGCAGTAAGCATGAGCGTCTACACGTGCATGATTACTGAGTAGTAAAAACTAGGGCTGTGCGAAGCTTCAGTTCCTGATTCAATTCAGCAGATTTGGCCCAATTTGGTGGCCGAATCTCCAAATCTGAATAGAATCAGGAGACCCTTTAATCTCTCCAAATCCAATTGCAACCCTCTGAATCAATTCAGAGAGATTCAGAATGACTCAGACATAGACACAGCTTTAAATGTTCTTTCTACATACCTCAAGGTACCAGGTAGCTCATCAATGCTCAGATGCTGAGGCAGATGGAGAATCCCACAGAAGTGTGCGGGGCTCCTCAGCACATTTGGCAGCAGACCTGGAAGTGGGCCAGAAGCACTTCTGGTTGACTTCCAGGTCCCCCGGGAGGGCCCCACCACGCTCCCCCCAGCTCAGCAACTGGTGCCTCCTAGGTCAGGGAGGGCATTTGAGGTCCCCCCACAGCCAGTTGCCAAGCTGGGGCAGATGCAGGTGAGCCCCCCACATGCTCAGCGACGGACCCGGGAGTGGACCAGAAGTACTTCTGGTCCACTTTCAGGTTTACCACGAAGCACATGCCCTCCGCACCACCACCCCTGCATTCCTGTGGGATGCTGAATCTGCCCCAGCATCACAGTGCTCACAAGCCGCGCCTGGTACCTTGAGGTATGTAGGATAAACATTTAAAGCCATATCTATTGCTGAATCACTGATTCTCTGAATCAGCATTGAATCTTCAGTTCAGCAGAATCGAATCAGGGACAATGATCTAAATCAACAAATCGAATCACTGTCCCTGATTCAGGCTGAATCTAAATCCAAATAGAATACAGCCTGTGGCCTGTTTCACACACCCCTAGTAAAAACCCTTAATCCCTTAAAAAGCAAATGCAGGATTAGTTATGGCACAGTAATGCATATGTAGATGCAACCTGGGAGCCAGCTTGCTCCCAGGTCTGCCCAGCCACTAGGGGGCCAGCCTCAGGCCAACCCTCAGGCTGCAGCCTAGGAGCCTGCAGGTGCTGCAGGGTGTTGCCTCTGCCATGTGGCTGCCAGTCCCGTGCCATACTGAGTGCTGCATGCAGCTGCCCAGGCCCAGCAAAACCAGGATAGCCATGTGGGGGCCCAGAGAGCAGGCACTGGACCCACCATATCCTTGTTCTCCTCACCCAGGCCCGTGCCCATGCCTCTGCCCTCAACTGGACCAAGGAGGAGACTGGCAACCTCATGGCAATGAGAAGCGAGGCAGAAGTGTAATACCAGTTTGAGTGGGGTGGGCGCTCTAACACTGCATATATGAGGCTCTGTCAATTTGGATGCAGGAATGCAGGCACGACCAGCTAGCGCAACAGTGCTGCAAAAAGGTCAAGGCCTTGAGGGCACAGTGGGTCACTGTGACCAACCAGAATCATCAGTCTGGTCATGCCCACAAGCCCATGCCCTTTATGCAGCAACTGGACATCATTCTTGTGCCCCAGGACCCAAGCCACAGCCATGCTATCTTTAGCAGCATTGGCAGCCTGCTTAAGCCCCCATCCTTGCCTGGAACCTCTGATGACACATCACTAGAGGAGGTCCCTTGGGTGCCCAGAGTCCCATCTTACTGATTTCCCTGGCTGCAGTTTCCACCAGTTTCCCTGGCCAGTGCCTGCCTCACCAGCTCCACAGCCCTAGACCCAGCCATGAGGCATGAGGCACCAGCACCCAGCAGCCCCCGCCTGCATGCCATGACCCTCCATTGGAGGACACTGCCTGGAAGCAGATGCCATCACCAACAGCCAATTCCAAGCGGAGCCACCAGCCATGCCAGCCCCAGCCATGTAGTAAGGCTGGCATTGGGGGGGAGACCCTCCCTGCCCTTGCTCCTGCCCCTGACCCCACCCCTGCCCCCATCCCTGCCTGGGCCACCCACACTCCCCTGGCCCCAGGTTCCCCCACCACAGCACACAGGGATGTGGGAGACAGTGAAAACCTGCATTGAGCATCCTGTGCCCCTGCAACTAGGCAGTCATGAGTCTCTCACACACTGAGGATTGTGTCAATGCCAGCAGCAATGTCCTCCTCAGCAGCAGGGGGCAGGGACATATAGCACAGGTAGCCCTCCAGGCAGTGGCAGAGGTTGCAGGGAAGCCCAGGTCTGCCTCCATGCAGTCATAGCTCAGGGTCCTATACAGCTAACCAGGTGTGCCAGGGTACCATGGCAATCAGCAGCAGGGTATAGTGGATCTGGCACCCCTCAGCCTCTGCAAACACCTTTTTGTGCACAGCCTGCAACATGCACAGCAGGGGCGTGCTTGGAATGTAGCACTGGCGCACAAAGTGGCTGGCCCTGGGGTGCCTCCCCAGAGAGTCCCCCTGTGGGGAGGGCAGGGGTATGAGCATCTTTTCATCCCAGGCATCTGGGAGTCCCATATACCCCAAGCCCAGGCACCATGGGCTGAGTGGTAGCACAGGAGAGTGGCTGGCCTGCAAGGGGATGGCGGGGGAGAAGCAGGGTCTGGAGACATGGTAGCAAGTGCTGCCAGGAACCTGGCCTGTCCCACCCTGGGAACAGGCCAGGGGAGGCAAGCTGCCCACAGCCAGCACCCAGCAGCCCACCAGCCCCTGAGGAGTGAGCAGGGGTGGGGGCCTTGGCCAGTGGCTGCCTGGACCCAGGCCTGCCTGGCCATCTTACCATGGTCCCTGGGGATCTGTGCACACCCATCCCCTGATCTGAGGCCAGGCAAAGCATGGACCCCTGGTACTGAGCATCTTATCTCAGAAATGTTGCAAACTCTCACAAACAGTTTCTGTCTCATGGCTCTATAGGGCTCACAGCTCCACACAGGGGAGAGGTCACCGCTGGCAACAAGGATGCAGCCTCACGGTTGCTGCTGCTCACAGCTGGGGCCCTGCATATGCACTGGTTCTGCCAGAGGAGGACCCTCCTCCTGGAGCAGCTAGTGATGACATCAAGGGACCAGCTGGAGGGCTCATGGGCCTGACAGATGGAGGATGTCACCCACAAGGAGGCAAGGGACTCGCATGAGGAGGCACAGAACTGGGCAGACCGGGAGTTCCAGGCTGAGCTCCTGGCCTTTGCCTTGGTGTATGAGCGACTTTAGATGCTACAGGAGCAAATGCCATCCTGGGCTGGGCAATGCAAGCTGCCTGTCTGGTTCAGGACACTATTTTGGCCCTGGTGGTTTACCTTCATGCCACCCACTGCCCAGCTTCTGACTCTTGCCCTGCCTGACCCCTAGTAGTTGCCCACAGCACTGCAGTAGGCCCCCATCTGGGCCTGGAAGGAGGTCCTTTGCCACATCTAGCCACCAAAAGCCCCTGGCCCAGTGCCACCCAGTCCCCCACCTGGGCCCAGCCCTGCTGCTTGCCCTGACTACAGTTATGCATAGAGTTGAAGCTGCCTGCAGCAACACCAGAACTGCACATTGGTCCTGCTGGGCCTGGGCTCTGACTGCCAGAGGGGGAGACACCCACATTCAGGGAGCACCACCCACCATCACCCTGGAGTGAACCCCCCACCTGCTGCACTCACCATGGCATCCACACCCATGGGGAAACAGCCAGAGGCCAGGGTTCTATCTGCCTGCCCCTGCACTGGATACACTGCTCTTGGGCAGGGAAATGGCTGGCTAGAGCTGAGCAGAGAATGGGGCTGGCTTTTAAAGATGCAGCCAGAGCCTAGAGCTCCTCCCACTGATGGCAGGGATCCATTGCAGGGATGCGGGAAACTTGGTGCAAAGAGCAGCAAATCTTCTCCCTAATCCCTGCATGTGTAGATGTCTACCCAAGAGCACTTACTCCAAAATGTCCATTTCAAGTTGATAGTATTCTTTTAGTTTTCTAATGTTATGTGTTTGATCCTTTTCTGTCATTATCTCATAAGTAGGCCTTTATTTAAAAAAGAAGGCACAGACTAATTTTGGCCTAAAAAGTTATCACTAGAATCAAGCTCAGACTCTTGAGTGTAATCAAAGAGTGGGTGTTAGCAAGTCTTTAGGTCAGATTCTAGTCATATTTAAGCCATGTCAACCTAAAGTAATTCCATTGACCACAGTGGAGTCAGTAGTTAAATTACTAAATTTAATTAAGTTATTTATCAGTTTCAATTAACTGGGTAAATACAGTCAAAATCTGGGCAATTGATTTCATTTGTTGTACTTCTGAGTCGACTCAAGCATACAGGATTTGAATCAATGGGGTCTTTATTTCTATTCCATAACAGTGAACTGATCAGAGTGATTCCTTTAGTTCAGTGAATGTGTTGCTTTTTATAGTTATTTTTCCTCCACTTAGCCATTCTGTAAATACTACAATAATCTCCCTCTCCTATAACCCTTATTCACAAAGGTTATCCAGAACATCTCTAAATTCTAACTAAGCACTAAGACCTTTAATCAAAGCTGATTTACTTTAGCCATGGCTACTTGCTTTTTGTGTCAGATTGTCATTCACTGTGGATGCATCTACACATGATGCTATATTGCCATAGCAACACACTACAGTGACATAGTGTCCACAGGAAAAACCTGTGATGCTGCAACTATGTCGCTGTAGTGATACGCTCCCCCACTATAGCATGTTGCTACAATGACGTAGTGCCTAAAAATAACTGTACACGGCACACAGTGTCATCTGTTACTTCACCATCTTTTAGTCAGCTCACTAAGAACAAAGTCATAACAGCATGTGTAGACACATGCTCCATTTCTATGGTTTACAGCTAATGCATTGATGACCTAAAATTTTTTATGACCTCTTCTCATTGTCCTTTAAATTACAGTCAATGATTTTGTCCCTTATTTGTTTCTTTTTCAGTTAAAACCTTTATAATTTGTATTCTTTCAAATCTTTATAAGCACAGGTTTTCCAGAGAAATGCCATTTTTTGATTAGTGACAAATTAAAATTCTACTCTCATTAATTTTATGAGCAATCATTCTTTTATAGATGGAAACTTAAACTGGAATCCTACCTAATTTCAGAAGTTCCCAGTTTGCAGAGATGGAGACAAATTATGTTGTTTTTTTTTTTAAATAGTGACTACTTATTTCATATTGTTAAGTAAAACTAGCCTCTCTCTCTCTCTCTCTCTCTCTCTCTCTCTCTCTCTCTCTCTCTAAATATAAAGCAAAAACATAGTTTCATTAGTATTGCACAATTATTATTTGCTGCATTCTTGATGACAACCCTCAACAGTCTCCCCTATAGGCACATCTACACTTAAATGGGCAGTAGCATAGTTAACTGCACAGTAATCATGGGAGTCTACACATACAAATGCCTACAACTTAGTAAACCTTGCTAATCACAAGTAAATATGCTACCTGCAAATGCAAGTAGCAAATTTACTTTTGATTAGTAACGGCAAAGTAGTGCTTATGTAGATGCCTGACAAGGAGCAAATATGCTCCTAGTCGGCCATCCACCAGGAGATGGGAGATTGCTCCCTGCCCCCAGGAGCTCCTGTTGCTGAGGCAAGCTTCACCACTGGAGCCCAGGTGGGGACTATATCCCTCTGCTACAGCAGCAAAGCCCCCTGCTCTAATATCTCAATCAGGGATTAGGGGCTGGGAGATCCTTATCACCTAGCCCCTGCTCCACCATCATGATTGGGGAGCTGGGGGCTGGGAGATCCTTATTTCCAAGTGCCAGCTCCATGACCATGGGGATGGCTCTGGGAGACCCTTATTTCCCAGCACCAGCCCTGTCACTTCAGAGCTAGCTCTGGGAGATAAGGGTCTATCATCCTGAGCCCTGAAACCATGGAGCTTGGGCTGGGAGATATGGGTATCCTAGTGCCGGCTCCGTGGTACAGCGCTGATGCTAGGAGCTCCTTGCTGGTGGAAACTGGGGAGTTCCCCACTCAGCTCCCCAGCTCCTCAAGCTGTTCAAGCTCCCCAGCCTGTTCCCTGCCCAGCTCCCTGCTTGCAGAACTGAGCAGGGACCAGGCTCCCAAGCCCTCTCTGTGGGGCAGGGGCTGGAAACTGTCCTGGTCAGGAGCAGGTCCTTGCCCCACGCCCCAATGGATGATTGAGGCATGGGGCTTTGCTGGGCTTCGGCCTGCATGAGCTGCCCCATTGTGAGACTAGGGAAGGGCACTGGGACCTACCCCATCCCTGCAGCTCTTTCCAAGTCCCCTGCCCCTGATCAGAGAGCCAGGGTCAGGAGCTTCCTGATGCTGGAGCAGGGGGACATTGTCTCCTCCCCAGCATCAGGCAGCTCCTGGAGGCGGGGTGTAGCACAGGGATGGGCAATTATTTTGGGCAGAGGGCCGCTTACTGATTTTTGGCAAGCCATCAAGGGCCGCATGACAGGCAGCCCAGGGCAGATAAATATTAATTTTCTAAATTTTTAAGGGCCCCGTGAGCCAGATAGATTGGCATGGCGGGCTGCATCCAGCCCCCGGGCCGCATTTTGCCCACCCCTGATGTAATGTCCCAGACCCACCAGAAGACAGCTGTATTATGGCCCAGTGCTCCCTAGAGCTCCCCCTGGTGGCAGCAGGGGCCCATTGGAGGGTCTCAGAAAGCCGGATCAGTTTGCTGCCATTAGCAGCAAATCTGCTCCCACTTCCCTGCATGTGTAGAAACCTGCCCAAGAGTGTTTACTCACAGGTAAATTGAACCCAGATCAAATGTATGTGTAGACCTGCCCTATATGTATCAGGAGAGAGATTGACTCTGAGATATTTAAAATAAGTTCAAGACATTATGTTGTTCCTATCCCCAATTTAAGTTTCCTAATTTTCTCTAACAGACCTCTCAGATGCTTTGGAATCTTTATCTTCCAGATCTCTTTCAGCCCCAAACTCTGGATGCTTTATAAATCTGACAAATAGATTAAGTGATCTCAGGTGGTGATGCTGATGTGCTGTTACATAGGCCCTTCAAGATTTCTCTCTCCTTCTCATGCTGACTTTAATTTGACACCCACTAAATCATACATTTTGTTTATTATTTAACTATGCATCTTTCTGGACAAAAATAAAAAACTTAAGCTTGCTGACATTTTAGATAATCATAAGCATATAAAACTCCTACAATTTTTATTAAACCAGATCAAAACTGATATACATTCCCTGCAAACAATATTAAATGTATATATTTACAAAAACTTTACTGTAACTCAGGAATAGTACTTATCTTCCTTATTTCAGATAGGCAAAACAAAGTCATAGTATTGGAATAAATAATTGTTACCCAACCATATATCTCAGCAATGAAGCATTACAAACAAAATAACTATATGGTTACGTTATATTATGTTTGTTACTGATCTATCTTACCTAAAAGGCAAACTTGGTTTTAAAAGGGGTAATATAGACCTTAGATCAGTGTTGTATAGACAGGTTAAGGGGCACATTGTGTTCAGAATGAGAGAGTGCAACAAAAAAGCATTATACTTTTCTTGTCCGTGATTTGCCTTTTTTGTGTGTGTGTTCTACCTTGTTGGCAACAGACTGTTCTTCTGCCAAGCTATAAAGGCTGTAAAAAATGCTGTATTAATTCTGTGATAGTAAATCTTTGGAAGGTTAAGACCCAGGTTTGGTAATATCTGAAGTGTATACTAACTGAATATAGAGAGAGAGAACATCAAACACAAATTTCAGCAAACCCTAATTCTTCCCTCAGCTTTGGCAATGTGATAATAAGGTAGAAGGAAGCTAATGTTAGCATCACAATACATATGACATCATGTTGCAACTACAGCTGGGCAGGAAATGTTTCCTAATCAGTTAAATATTTTTAAATTAGAACCATTTTCCTACTATAGATCAGGATGAATTTGAGACCATTTGAAATTTTTCATGAAGGGTGGTGAAATATTGGAAGAACCTACCTAGAGAAGTTATATAATCTTAATCCCTGGTGATTTTCAAGAGCTGGTTAGGCATATACTTGACTGAGTAGTTTAGATCGGGATGATCCTGCCCTGAATAGGGGGCTCAAATAGATGACCTCATGAAGTCCCTTCTATAGGCCTCACTGAGCATGGATTGGTGCAGCACCTTGTTCAAATTCACGGGTGACACTAAAATGTGGGGAGAAGTGAGCACGCTGGAGGAGAGGGACAGGCTGCAACTAGATCTAGACAGGTTACAAGGGTGAGCAGATGAGAACAGGATGGGATTCAATACTGACAAGTGCAAGGTACTGCACCTAGGGAGGAAGAACCAGCAGCATACCTCCAGGCTGGGGTACTCCCTTCTAGTCAGCACAGAGGCAGAAAAGGATCTTGGTGTTATTATTGATTCCAAAATGAACATGGGCCGCCGATGTGGGGGTGCGGTCAGGAAGGCCAACCACACCTTGTCATGCATCCACAGATGCATCACGAGCAGGTCCAAGGAGATGATCCTCCCCCTCTATGCGACACTGGTCAGGCCTCAGTTGGAGTACTGCGTCCAGTTCTGGGCGCCACACTTCAGGAGGGATGTGGACAGCATCGAGAGGGTCCAGAGGAGGGCCATTCACATGATCAGGGGGCAGCAAGGCAGGCCCTATGAGCGGAGGCTACAGGACCTGAACCTGTTCAGCCTCCACAAGAGAAGGCTGAGAGGGGATCTGGTGGCCATCTACAAACTGGCCAAGGGGGACCAGCAGGCTATGAGAGAGTCCCTGTTCCCCTGAGCACTACCAGGAGTAATGAGAAATAATGGCCATAAGTTGATGGAAAGTAGATTCAGGCTCACCAAGGACATCCGGGAATGCCTGGTTGCCAAAAAGGTGGCATACACCCAGTGAAAGGTGGGAATTATCTCCAAAGAGGAGTATACTTCCACTGCTCGGGCCTGTAGGGGGGCTGTTAGGAAAGCTAAGGCAGACATAGAGCTCGGACTAGCGTCCAAGATCAAAGATAATAAAAAGTCCTTTTTCAAATATATAGGGAGGATGAAGAAGGCACCGGGAAACATGGGGCCCCTGCAAGATACTCTAGGCAATCTGGTGGTTGTGCCAGAGGAGAAAGCAGACCTCTTTAACAAATTCTTCACCTCTGTTTTCTTGTGCAGGGACCGGGACTCCCCCACCATGATTCAAGATGGACTCGAGAGGAATGCCTCCAGACCTAAGGTTGAGAAGGACCGGGTTAGAGTGCTTCTGGAGTGGCTGGACATGTTCAAGTCAGCAGATCCAGATGCTCTCAACCCCAGGGTGTTGAGGGAGCTAGCAGGGGTTATTGCAGGGCCCTTGGCATGGCTTTACAAGTGCTCATGGTGCTCGGGCCAGGTGCCAGATGGTTGGAAGATAGCCAATGTGGTACCCATCTTTAAAAAAGGGAGGAGGGAGGACCTGGGCAACTATAGGCCCATCAGTCTTACCTCAATCCTGGGGAAACTCTTTGAGAAGATCATCAAGGAGCACATCTGTGATGGGCCGGCATCGGGGATGATGCTCAAGGGCAACCAGCACGGTTTCATTAGGGGCAGGTCATGTCAGACCAACCTGATTGCCTTTTATGATCAGGTCACAAAAGCATTGGATGCAGGTGTCGCCATGGATGTAGTCTTTCTGGACTTCAGCAAGGCCTTTGACACTGTCGACCACCCCATCCTCATTAAAAAACTAGGCAACTGTGGCATTGATGCCTACACAGTCAGATGGATTGCAAATTGGCTGAAGGGTCATACTCAGAGAGTGGTGGTGGATGGGTCGTATTGACCTGGGGGGAACTGGGCAGTGGAGTCCCCCAGGGCTTGGTCCTTGGACCCACACTGTTCAATTTCTTTATCAGCGATTTGGACAATGGGGTGAAAAGCAACCTGTTTAAATTTGCTGATGATACCAAAATATGGGGTGAGGTGGGCACGCTAGTAGGGAGGGAAAGACTGCAGAAAGACCTGGATAGGTTGCAGGGGTGGGCTAACAAAAACAGGATGCGTTTCAATACTGACAAGTGCAGGGTGCTGCACTTGGGCAGTAGTAACCAGCAGCACATTTATAAGATGGGAAACTCCCTTCTTGAGAGCATGGAGGCAGAAAGGGATCTTGGAGTCATTACTGACTCCAAGATGAACATGGGTCAACAATGCAAGGTCACGGTCAGCAGGGCTAACCAGACCTTATTGTGCATCCACAGGTCCATCTCAAGTAGGGCCAAGGAGGTGATCCTCCCCCTCTACGCGACACTGGTCAGGCCACAGCTGGAGTACTGTGTCCAGTTCTGGGCACCCCACTTCAAGAGGGATGTGGACAGCATTGAGAGGGTCCAGAGGAGGGCCAACCACATTATCCGGGGACAGCAGGGCAGACCCTACAATGAGAGGCTACGGGACCTGAACCTGTTCAGCCTTCACAAGAGAAGGCTGAGGGGGGACCTGGTGACCATCTATAAACTCACTAGGGGGGAC
The DNA here is from genome assembly GCF_030867095.1 of Alligator mississippiensis. Classification (NCBI taxonomy): domain Eukaryota; kingdom Metazoa; phylum Chordata; order Crocodylia; family Alligatoridae; genus Alligator; species Alligator mississippiensis. The sequence goes on along the minus strand of NC_081824.1, from coordinate 121,495,227 downwards.
CAGAAGAGTTTCAGGGAGACCTTGTTTCCCCTAGCGCCCCCCCAGGATAACAAGGAATAACGGCCACAAGTTGTTGGAGAGCAGGTTTAGATTAGACATCCGTAGGAACTACTTCACATTTAGGGTGGCTAGGATCTGGAACCAACTTCCAAGGGAAGTGGTGCTGGCTCCTACCCTGGGGGTTTTTAAGAAAAGGCTTGATGCCTACCTGGCTGGGGTCATTTGAGCCCAGTTTTCCTCCTGCCCAGGCAGGGGGTCAGACTTGAAGATCTACAAGTCCCTTCCGACCCTACTTCTATGATTCTATGATATCGGGAGGCACTACTTCACGGTAAGGGCAGCTAGGATCTGGAACCAACTTCCAAGGGAAGTGGTGCTCGTTCCTAACCTGGGGGTCTTCAAAAGGAGGCTAGATAATAACCTAGCCAGGGTCGTTTGACCCCAGCATTGTTTCCTGCCCATGACAGGGGGTCAGACTTGATGATTTGCTCAGGTCCCTTCTGACCCTACCTACTATGAAACTACTATGAAACTATCAGTGCATATAGAAATCATTACAGAGACCTGTTAGCTCCATGAACCAAAGGAGGCCTCAAAAATAGCTTAAGCCATAGATCTCGGTGACCAGAAAGCAGACCATATATGGGGAAATGCTGTAAAATTTAGAAGTATTAGCTTCAATGTCATCAGTGGCATCTCACAAGGCCATGGATGGAAAAAAATGGATAAGATGGAAATGGATGAGCAGAGCCATAGACAGGAATTTTGCTGCACAGTGTAGGTCATGCAAAACCTCCCTGCACCCACCCTCCCCTCTGCCTCATCCACTGTTATGTAACATTACTTCCACTTCATTTTAACACCCCCCGTGGAAGGTCACCCAGTGCTGGTACACCACTAGCATCACACTTGCTATGGTACTGTGTACAAAATACCAAAACAGAGCTTGCCCCCTACTGAGGGCAGGATCATCCCTATCTAAACTAGTCCCTGTCTCTGGGAAACCTGGATGTGAACAACGTTATGTGAAGATATTTAATGATTGCTGAGGAATAGGAGGAGTATGTGTAAATGTAAAGTTATTTTGATTAATGTATAAAAGCAGTCTGGGAATACTATGTACTTTACACTGAGCTAGGGGCCCTACTTTAGATTGATGCCATGTTCAACAAATAAACATGACTAGCACCATGCCATGGGGCATGCTGTTAGTGTATTGTGTTGTTTGTGAGCAATAAGGTCTAAAGAATTCTTGTTACTAAGAACCAGAGCCTGTGGTTTCTTCATTACAAATAACAAGGTCATTATGGTATACAGTAGCATAGTATCACTAGTATAGAGTAGCACAGTATGACAGCGAGAGCAGACTCTCCAAACTGAGGAACCTCGATGTGCCCAGTACTGCTTCACTCCTGACCGCAGCTGACAGAGTCTGACACCTCCCAGTCCTACTCTCCTATGGTCCTACAAAAAATCAAAGAGAGACTCACTCCACTTCCACAGAATAGTCAATATCTATGAGAATCCAGCACTTACCCAAGATGTGGAAGACAGAGCTCTCTGGGATAAGATGCTTTCCACTTTCTTCTTGAAGCTCTTCAACTTTGGATAACAAGTTCATTGCTCAGTGGAGTGCAACCTTAAACTTTGTCCTCCACATCTTTAAACACTCAGCAAATATGTATTTTGAGGCAAGAGGGTTGATTTCTGTTTCTTTTGGTTTGACCGTGACCGGATACTCCATCCTTGTCTAGCCTAGCATGTATGTTCCCACAGAAATTGTTGGTTTTAACAAATTAACATTTTGTGATAAACATTATATTTTGCCAAAACAAATGCTGACTACTTGTAGCTGACACATCATAAAATAACTACTAAACCCCAAAGTACAAAAATTTAATCTGGATTTGAGTAGAACAGGATCTGTCTAGATATGCCCAGCCCCCTACCCCCTGGTAAAACATGTTGTTCCAGGCTGACTAGATATTCTATGGATGATTAAGGTGGATTTTGAACCGCTCACTATATACTTCTATGATCTATTGTCTATTTTATTATTTACATGGATTATTATTTTTAAGAAGATAAATGCCTTGGCAGAGATTTCCAGGATTTTAGTCCAAAAGAGGTCTTTAAACTGCTTCTTCTTGAAATGTATTTAAGAACTGAGAAATGTTCCTTATTTCAAGACTACAGCATGTTTCTCAGGGGTTATTTTCTATTAAAGATTTTCCTTCAAATCTTATTAGTGGTTTTGTCATTAATATCCTCACTAATGCATTAATGAAAGTCTATTGTTAAGTGGTTTTTCATCTTCTCATAGTAGGTCCATATTGTATTATTTGTATTCACTTTTGTGAACACTCCCCTTTGATCTGCAGCTTATCACACTAATGATTTTGCCACAAACAACTCTGTAATATAAGACTTCCATATCCTGTTAGCATATTCAAATAATAATATTTCAAGGCTGATCAAACTGTGTGACAAAAAATAGCCAATAGAGTACACAGTGTGAGCAGAGGTATTAAAAATCAGGGACTTAATGACTATCATATCAGATTTTTAAAACATGAACAATGGCATGAGTATTTGGAAGACACAAATCATTAGTAAAATTTCAATTCAAAGTTGTGGATAAACTTGTTTGGAAATATTTCAAGCAGCAAAATATTAGAAGTCGGAGTCTACTACAGAGGCATCTGATAACTCCTGTTTGCCTTAGTAATATCTTTACCCTCTTATTTTTCATCATGATTTCTGTCACTTTATTCTTTATACTCACTATGCATTTGTATTAGTTTTACTTCCTGAGGATTTCTAGTCTACAGTCTTTACATTTGACTTCTCTTTCCTACTTTTTACTCCACAAATATAAAACCAATAACATTTGCATTTGTGGCAAACATTCAAAAGCCATGATACTCAGGTGGGTTTGAAAATAAGCAAGTATAATGGGTCCTTCATCTCTACTTCATGTTAAAGTATTGAGTGGCTGTAAATTTTTTAGTGATTTACATTAAACTGGTCACCCATAGTATCTCTGCAAAGGGGGAATGTTTTGTTTTCTCAGTGTAAGTTAAAAGGCAGGGTAAGTCAGCTGTTCTTCTGTATCCATTTAAGTGCCCCAGATGTGGATGCCTTAGTCAACAGCTAAGGATTTATCATTAATTCAAAAAGTTTTCTCTATAATGATATAATGATGCTGGGACCATTCTTCCCCCAACCCTCTTTCCCCCGCACTTAAATGTCCAGTCTCTGCTGATTTTGAAATAAGGGTGTTAGAGGGAAGAGAGCAAGGTAATACTAACCTTAATTCAAGTTATACAAAATGTATGCTCTGGAGTTTTGTGCGGGTTATTTTTGTTTCTTAGCAAGTAAATAACTTGGCTTGCAAAATGTTTATTTATATATTAATAAAGTTAACAAAGACATACCACTCATCCAGCAAGCTATACAAAATCCATCTTTGTTAAGAAAACCAAAGGCCTAGGATGATTTTCAGAGTCAGCTCTTTTCTCTAATTGTAACAGGCTCCTCAGAGGTGCATTCCAGCCTTTAAGGATAATGTAAACATATTGGGATGTTTTCAAATGAAAAATGGCTCTTCCTACAATCTTAGTACTGAACAGTAAAAGTTACAGTCAATCTGTGTGGAATCTAGTCCTCCAGGAGGCTAATCTTTTTTACAGAGCATTTACTAGAATTTTATCCAGTGTAGCTTTAAATATTCCATATGATAAAACATCCATCAGATTCTATTAAGTTGCATTCCCAAGGCAATTTTTGCTTATTCTAATGTAAAGCATTTTGCACATGGGCCTTCCCACCCCACAGTCTCCTGTGTGCAAACTGACCCTTACATCTGTCTTAGCCCTATTGACTCCAACAGAGATTACTGATGAAGTAAGAACCTGCCCAGATGGTCCAGCTTGCAAAATCTGAGTCATAATCAACCCGGGGATTTGCAACTAATTATAACATTTACTAATGTCCATATTTATATAGTTGTGAAAGGACAACACTTCTATAAGTTTAAAGTCCCATGGGATAGATAAGCGCTCTCAAAAACATGGCTTCAATCAATTCTAATCTATTTTTCTATCATTCTAAATTAAAGGATCAGCTGATTACAGTTTTTCAAATGAATATTTGATTTTGCCAAATTGATCTTTGTCCAAAAAGCTTTTCAAAAAAATATTATTGAAATTTCCAGTTGTTGCAAAAGTGCAAAGTAATTATCACAAAATTAACTGGTTAATCGCTCAATAAATTTAGGCCACCTTCATGTGCAAATTAATTATCACATGACAAAAATGACTATCCAGCTATAAAAAGAGTCAACCAGTTATAAAGATGGTGCTTGAAAATGTGTAACAAATCCATAGCTGGTTTCTACCCAACTTTAATTTGAACATGTAGCAGGGCCCTAACAGAAATATTTATTCCAATTGTCTTAATATAGCAGTAGAAGTTATTCACAGTGATAAGTGATTGCTGAATGGATCACTTATTCCTCTTTCTAGGAGAAGGTATCCAACCTTGAATCTGACTGATCTAAAAAGTTTGGAAGTTTCAACAAGGTTAACAGAAGCAATTAGTGATTTGGGGTGTCTCAATTTTGGTGTGCCAAATTTAAGGGCACAGTCAGTCAGTCAGTTGGCAGTCCCTTAATACAAGGAGGACAGACTTCTTGTAAATAGGAAAGCCATCAGTAAGACTGCAAATGATTGGGGAGGATGATCCAAGGTCCACATATTTGACTGCAGATGTGGCATACTGTTCTGGGAAGAAGGAATAGATCCTGGTGATGTCAGGTCACAGCTTCTTCCCTCTCATCTATCTGCCTTCATAGTGAGGCAAGTTTATTAAAAATGATCAATGTCTTGTCATACATCATGGCACCATTGCCAATGACTGAGTACTTGAGTCTCCCAGGTATTGATGTTAATATTAGACTTCTTCAGATTGACCTTCAAAGTCTCCTTGAATCTGTTTTTTTGCCCACCTCTAGAACAGGGACAATGGGTGAGTAAGGAGTGTAAGACTTATTTTGGAAGTCAGTTGTCAGGTATCCTTATGACATGTCCTGTCTAACAGAACTGGTGCCACATAAATGTTGCTTCATGCTGGCAGTGTTTCCTTGAGCCAGAACTCTGGCATTTATTCTTCTATCCTTCCAATTGATATGAAGGGTTTTCTGAAGACATTCATGATAGTTCTTCTCATAAGTGCAATTGCCAAGCACCCCTCCCACCATATTTGTGCATTTGATATTATTTTTCCTCATGTGTAGCACCCTCCATTTGTCTCTATCCCAATTCTCTAATTTATATAAATCCCTTTGCCTTAATTCCTTCCTACAAAAATGTTTGAAATCATTCCCAGTTTTCTGTCATCTGATCTATCCCTGCTTCCAGGTCTGACATTCAGATTCCCCAGAATCCTATCTGAGACCTCTTACAAGTGTGGCATAGGTTCCTTCATACTTATTATTTGCTTGTGATTATTCCACTAATTAAGTGTGCACCAGTGACAGTTCTCTCCAGACCACATATCTCCAGCGTGCTCTTAAGAGTTGAATATGGGACTATGTTAATACCCTTACAAAAGTCCAAGTATATTATATCTACCACATTGCTTTTATCCACCAAACTGATTAACCAGTCAAAAAAAGAAAGCAAGTTGGCTAGGCATGATTCTTAATAAACATAGTTACTTAATGATATAGGAATAAACAAAAAGGCTTGTTGTTTAGCAAATTCACCTGCTTTTCTATACTACTGTGCCTAATGATCTCCATTACTCAAAGAATTTGGAGACATTGCAAGCAAACGGTGAAATCCAACTCCATTTTCATTTTCCCTGATAGGACACTGAACAATCAGGCTAAGTGCAGGCATTTGAGGAGGTTAGGGGGAGGGTAGATTGCATTAAAAATGGCCAACCAATCCAAGGTAAGTCAGGATGGGGTGGCACTAATAGTGGAGGTTGAGGGAATGGGGGACAAGCAGGCTCAGGAGAATCAGAGGTCCACAGGGGATGGGGTGACAAGTGGGATGTACAGGGGAACTGTGGGGGGCATTTGGGATCCATGGGAGGATGGAAGGCAGGTGCAATCTACAGGGGGATGGGGGCCAGTTTGGATCTGTGGGGTGATGGGGAGCAGGTGCAATCTGCAGAAGGGATCTATGGGATGGGGGGGGTAAGCAGCATTCATGGGAGGTTGGGGAGCAGGCTCAATCTGAGGGGGCATTGGGGGTAGGTGTGATCTTTCGGTGGGATTGGGGGCGTTGGGGGGTAAGCAGCATCCATGAAGAGATTAAGGGTCAGGTGGGATCTGTGGGGGGTTGTTGGGGTCCAGAAAGCTTGTGGGGTCTGTGGGGGCTATTTTTAGCTCTCTAACACCCCCCATGAACTTACAACCCCATCCTTTCCCCCCTCACCAAACTGATACTTACTTTCTCAGCTCTCAGCATCCAAATGCTGACAAGTACTGGGAGTGGCTTGTGGGATGGAGAACTGGGGGTGGAGCTAGCTGACCCGTGGGGTAGGAGCAAAGGGCTGGGGGGCTAGAAATAGCCCAGTGGCAGAAGGCTAGGTAGGAAAAGTACAGCTCCATGGCTGGGGCCAGCAGCTGGGCTCTCCCAGGCCTGGGGCTGCACAAGTAACTGGGCTAAAGTTCTAGTCACCGTTCTAAACTAGATCAATTAAGTTTGAGTATACATCAATCCAAATCTGTTTTAGACCTAGTTCTGTCATTTTTAGACTAGTCTACATGAGCAGAAATTCTGTACACTTACAGGTTTAGATTGCTTTCCAGTCACTGAAACTGCATCTAAGTTATATATGGGCAAGTTAAGTTAGATCAGTTGGCCATTTTTAATGTAATCTAACCTCTGACTAGCCCCTGCAAATATCTGCATTTAGCCTCAAAGTTTAGTTGCACAGGGAACAAGTATATCAGAAGCTGAAACAAGGACTTTGCACCTTTGCTTACTTCAGAGTTGTATCCATGGAACTATTTCTTACAAAGAATGCGGGATTATCTATTGCAGAAGGATAGGCAAGGAGAAGGATATACAAACAGCCTGTGGACTATCATTCAAAACTCAGGTTAACATCTCTGATATGCAACCTTTCCTATCCATCCACCCAGCTAAATCTCTTGTCCAGGTTTCATTATCTCACACCTCAATTACCATGGTATCCTGTTTTCTGGTCCCTGCAAATGCAATTTATCCCTGCTCACATCAATCCAGAATTCTGCTGCCACAGTCATTTTCTTGATCCATCATTCTATGTCAAACCTCTCTGCACACCCTGCTATTAATGCCCTCCTCCATGCTAGCTACTTGTCTTCACATGGCCAATCATAGAATCATAGAAAATTAGGGTTAGAAGGGACCTCAGAAATGTCAGAACACCCCAGCCAAAGCTTTGTCTAGCTGGGTCTTAAAAACCTACAGGGGGTAACCTGTTCCAGTGTTTTACTACCCGCCTAGTGAGAAAATCCTTCCTAATATCTAATCTAAACTTTCCTTGCTGCAACTTGAGACCATTACTTCTTGTTCTGTCATATGTCACCACTGAAAACAAGTTAGCTCCATCCTGTTTTGAACCTCCCTTCAGGTAGTTGAAGGCTGATATTAAGTCCTAGGATTGTGCAAAGCTTCGGTCTCTGATTCAATTTGGCAGAGATGCAGCCCAACTCGGTGACCAAATCTCTGAATCTGAATTGAATCAGGAGGCCCTTTAATCTCTCCAAATTGAATCAGAACCCTCTGAATCAATTTGGACAGATTTGGAAAGATTTGATGATTCGGACACAGGTTTAAATGTTTTTTCTACATACCTCAAGGTAACAGGTGGCTCATGAATGCTGAGATGGTGGGGCAGATGGAGCATCCCACAGGAGTGTGTATGTGTGTGTAGGGGGGGGTGTCCTCCAGCACGCTAAGCAGCAGACCCAGATGTGGACCCAGAAGTTCACTTCCGGGTCCACTGGGGAGCGTACTGAGGGCCCCCCCCACACTCCCTCTGGCTCTCCAGCTGGTGCCTCCTGGGTCTTGGGGGTCCCCCCACAGCTGATCACTAAGCCAAGAGGGCATGGGGGAGCCCCCAGTGTGCTCGGCAGTGGACCCAGAAACAGACCAGAAGTACTTCTGGTCCATTTCTGGGTTCGCCACCGACCACACGCTTCCCGCCCCTCCCCCTGCGCTCCTGTGAGACGCTCCATCCACCCCACCATAACAGAATTCATGAACCACTCCTGGTGCCTCAAGATATGTAGAAAAAACATTAAAAGTTGTGTCTATGGCCAAATCACTGATTCCTCAAATCAGCATCGAATCTTCAGATTAGGCCAAATTGAATCAGGACAGTGATCCAAATCAGGACTTTACACTTGTCCTTGTTGAACTTCATGAGATTTCTTTTGGCCCATTCCTCCAATTTGTCTAGGTCTCTCTGAATCCTAGCCCTACCCTTCAGCGTATCTACTGTTCCCCCCAGGTTGGTGTCATCTGCTAATTTGCTGAGGGTGTACTCTGTGCCATCTTCCAGGTCGTTGATGAAGACATTGAACAAAACCAGCCCCATGACCAACCCCTGGGGTACTCCACTTAATACCAGCTGCCAACTAGACATAGACATTGAGCCATTGATTACTACCTTCTAAGCCTGATGCTCCAGCCAGTTTTCTATGCACCTTACAATCCAGCCAGCCAGCCCATACTTAACGGCACAGTACCAGCTGTTACTGCTCCATCTTTAGTACTTCTAAAAGGAAGTAGTAAATGATGGTGCAGTAACAACCAAATCATAACAGCAGGTATAGACAAGCCTACTGCTCCTCATACTTGGGAGCAGTTCACCATTAAAACATTACTTCATTATTCTCATTCACAACCCTGCATTAAATTCCCGTTTGCTGTGATGCCTACAAAAGTTTCAACTGTAGTTAGTCTGGTGGTAAACTGAAACCATTTCCTGTCATGGTGAACAATATGATCCCATCGCTACACAATAATCCAGAAGTGTGACTGCAGTTGATGTAGCAACAATCACCAGAAATAACTTTAGCTAACTTGCGTAGAAGCCTAGTAGTAGCGGCACAAGCTTTAGTCCAGACTTTATATGCCCAGCTGGTACCTTGGGCACCTACTTAGTGGCTGACACTCATGCTATCATAGTCAAACTACTACCAGTTCCCATGATAGCCTGAGTATGTCTATATAAGCTGCAATTAGATCTTAGGACTACAGTGTAGATGGACGACATTGTCTCCTTGTACTTCCCATCTCTATATCTATGCAAGTCTACATATGTGCTCTGGGATGGGGGCGGGAGGGCTTAAATAGAGCACCTGCAGCATCACATGTATTCAACACCCTGTGTTTCAAAATGGAGGTGGGGGCACTTCAAAGCTTATTCGACGAGCTTCAGTGAAAATTCCCCCACCACTATATTGAAGCATGGGGACACTGAATACACGTGATGTGAAGGCTGCTGGTGTGTGCTAATTAGCACACTAATTAGCACATCTGGCACATGTATAGGTACCCCAAATGTCTTCCCTTGTCATGGATGTAGACTGAAAGCTCTTTGGGATAGAAACCATCTTTCAAATCTGCATTTGTACAGCACCTAACACAGTGAGTTTGAGGTGCTTGACTGGGGCTCTTGGGTACTGTGATAAAATAAAATAAAATAAAATAAATAAAACTTCTGTGAGGGAGCCTTTGACCACTAGAGACAAGTTGCTTGATGATCCTGGCACCCATTCTTGCCTGGGGCAGGGAGTCAGACCTGATGATCTGTTTAGGTCCCTTCTGACAGTAAGTACTATGATACTATGACAAACAGAGCTCCCATTTGATATCAGCAAGAAGTATATGTATAGGATTTGCAGGATTAGGCTTTCAGTCAATTCTCCAGCAAGAGTCCCACTGATGTCTTAGACTTGTAGTAACACTACCACATGATATTTCCCACAGTAACCATGCTTGCTACAGCATTATAAGCCTATTGCTTGTGAATACTGTTGTATTTTTTTAGAAGGATAATACACAAAGTACCCTAATAATGATCCTAATTTTTCCCTGCTTCTTCTCAGCAGCCTTGGGAAATAACTCCTCATAATATAAGAAGCAGAACTAGCATATACAAACACAATTTTGCATTATGTTAGTTCCTCAGTAAGTTTTATGAAGAGAGCCTGTAGGCTGAAACATCAGCACATTTTATTTTTTTGCCTTTTGTCAAGTCTCATGGTGTTTTTGCTGTGGGGGAAATAAATGTACAAACAAGTAAGTAAACAAAATCAAGGATTAAATTTTTACTAAAACCATTCCTGAATGCATTTTACTTTGACAACTCACTTCCTTTAGTTCTGTTGCTTATTCCAGTCACCTCAGTTCTCATTTTAGTTTGAATTTGTGTTCAGCTTAACAGGATATTAAATGTTTCTGCTTGAATTTCTTTGTGTCTTTCCAAAGATTTAATTGAACTCCTATTTTTGGGACCCATGCTCTTGCCAGTTTTCTTGCATAATGCAAGCAGTTCTAAACCTTTCCAAGCATTGGACTTGATTTTAATTATCGCTGCCGAACTCAGCCCTATGTTGTTACTTCTATACTCTGAGGTTATTCATTTCCATGCATTTCAAAATGCATGCAATGAACTTACTAAGGGGACTAAGATGTTTGTTTGTTTGTTTGTTTGTTTGTTTGTTTGTTTTTAAACAAACTCATATGACTTGACTGGTCCTGTTTATTTGTGTAATCTATTGTGCTGGGCAATCTATTTATGACATAATGGAAAAAGCAAGGCTAGACTGATAGGAGTTGTGTGCTTGGTAGCAGCAGACACAATCAATATTCTAGTCATGAACAAACTGTCAAAAATTCAGCAAAAATAAGGATGCAAAGGATCGTGTTATTTTTTTTCCTGGCTTGGGACTCTCAAAGGACTCTAAGGGAATGATGTGGCCAGTTCTCATTAAATTCCAATGGGATTTGGGTGTCTAATTCTATTAGGCTCCTTTGAAAAATCACAGCAGCGCTGAATAATTTGATGAGGTCACAAAACGACAATAAATTCCATCATGATCTTCCTTCTTTACTGTTAGTTAAGCAACTACTTAAGCTTTTATGTTTTCATTTTTGCAGCCTTTGAAATTCAGCTTTCATAACTACGGTCATATTCTTTCTGCATATTACAATCAAAAAGGAGTTGTATGCCACTCTTCCCTTGCACTGTGTTGTTACCTCAAGAGCACTAGCGAGCAATTACTGTACAGGTCCTGAAACGTGAGACGGTGGGTCTGAGCACAACCTGACTTCTGAGATTTTCACCTTCCACAAGGAAAGACTGGTAAAGGATAACAGTGTAGTCCATTTAAAGATAACTAATAGATATCAGTCATTTATTTGGCTTCTAAGAGCTTCTGGGACACATAAGGGAAGTATTCTCATCTTCTCTTGTCACCTGTCAAGCTTTCCTTCAAAAAATAATTTAGTTAAATGTCTATAGGGTCCATCCTATGTGCTAGGCTTCTATATAATACAGAAAAAAAAATAAACTAGAACTACAAAGTTTAATTATAAATTGGAAAGCTCATTTTCTCCTAATTTCTGTTTGATTATCACCATAGAATCCTATTCTCTTCACCTAACCCTCGGAGGTGTGGAGAAGCAATGGACTAGAGCTCAGTAGTACTCTCCTTACCAGAATTGTGTGTTTTTTTAATAGATCCTGAATCTGAATTCCTGCATAATTCCTGGAACACCAGCAACTGTCAGATGCTGGGTATGTTTATAAGCCACAGGTCTAGATTTCTTCCCCATGCATTGCAACAGGACACATGATCCAGAATGTCATAGCTATTACTTCCCCTGGGCCACACTATCAAGCTTTTCTAAGGATTCTCAGTCATTTACTTCATCTGGCATCAAGGTGTGTAGTTGTAAAAGCAGTGAGGAGCTGAGGACCTTAATTACTCATTAAGATTGAGTAATAGCAGTTTCCATTTCCCTTTTTCCCCCAAAGCTTCCAGTGGTGGCACAGGGTGTCGTAATTAGAAAACTCAGAGCATGAGTGAGACAATTTTCTTTTACAATGAAACCTTTGCTTTTACTGCTCCATGAAAGCAAGACAAGGTCTATTAAAATGACATTAAGAGATGAGTTGCCAGCTTGAATTAGAAAATAGGTTTCAGGCAACTCATAGAAAAGGGGTGGAAATGAATATGATTAACAGTGATAAGATGAATAAAAAGGAAGAACAACTGGAACAAACAATTTCCCAGCTTAACTAATTTTTCTTCCACCCCTCTCCAGTTGAACTGTTCTCAGTACGCATGTATCTATGCATATAGGCATAGGTTATAAATACACACACAGATATGTGCATGTATACTTTTTAAACAACACATTTTCAATGAAAGAAAAAAAACAGACTATTTGTTCATATCTACTTTTCATATCATCATATCAATGTACCTGATGCTCTGTCATTAAAACTAACATAATCTTCTATTCAGAACATAGACTTCTTAGAAAAAGGTTTTAACTGATGCTGACACATTCAGCAGTTCCAAGAAATTACAGGCTCTTCCTGTTCCCCCTCCCCCTGTGACTATTCTATGTTCCTAGTCAGATTTCATTTTTATTATCAATAATCATTCTCTAGTTTTATAATTTTATCGCAAGGCACTTGTTTTCTTATGAGTGAATGTTTATGGAGCTTATGTTCTCATTCAAATCAATACCAATAAATCAAAGCAATAAAAGCAGCTGAGTGCTAGAAGAAAATGTCTAAACAAACTGAATACATTTTTTCAACCATTTTTAAAAGTTGTTTTTTTCCCCCTTTTCTCCACTCTCAGGGTTTCAAAAGGTTACTGGTGCTACTATTTTTCACACTATCTTTGAAACTCTGGAGTAGCTTCCATCACCACCTGAGAGGAGAGCCATACATTTTCAATCTGTTGAAAATAATTGTGTGGAAAAACTCATTCTGTTGCTTCCAGACACAATCCAATCAGTGTAATGGTTTTTGAGAAAGAAGGAACTATATTCACATTTCATTCATGTAAAGAATGAGATAATAGAGGACTTTCATGGTGGATGAGCACCCTGCAGGTACTGCAGTTTGCTGCAGCATACATAAGGCCTTGTTGGGTTCATTGCATAAAGAAAAATCTCTCTTAATTTGTAGTTTTCCCTCAGGCTTCAAATACATTTTTTTTTAATGGACTGAAGCAGGAACTGAAGGGATTTGCACCCCAATGAGACTTTCCCTTTTGAATGACAGCTCTGCTGCTTTGGGAAAACTTACCATAATTCGTGTGTTTCTTTAATGAGGTAAAATTGATGTAAACTGCAGATATCTGGGTCTTTGCCATCGAACTTGGATAATTATTTCCCAATCAAAAAAAGAACATCCTGTTTTCCTTTGGCATTCTCTGTGTCCATTACCTTTGCTTTCTTAGCTTTAATTGAAATTCTATAATCACAGAGTTCAAACACAGAACAGATTTAAGCCAGTGCACTGTAGCAATAACACTGCCTTAGAGATCTGGTTCTTTGACAAAGAAAAATGTTCCTTTGCTTTTTATAGCACACTGTTGTTATCAGGCTCTCTTTTATAATAGTGGAAAAGGTAACCACTATTTGAAGTGTAATGTCCAAAACAATCTCCTCTTCATTTATTTAAAATATTCTAGAACAAATTCCTACTGGACTAATTTTTTTTTATGCTTGCCCTCAGCATAGAGGCAATTTATTTTAGGAAGCATGTGTTTAAATATATAAATTAAATTAAAAAGAATAAATGAAGATGTAAATTTGGGAGGGATTTGTTTTTTAAAATAGCTGAACACAAGTGTTCAAACTTGTCCTGTTTATTAGAGCTTACCAGTATTGGTTGCTCACAATTCATTCTGGTAGCGATAATGTTGAAATGTGACTTGAATTACTTAATTGGTATAGCATATAACTATAAACAAGTTAGAGAGAGAGAACCCCAAAAGAATTTTTTCTCATTGTATTTCAGTATCTACTATGAAGAATGAAACACCTGTTCTATAAAAGATGTATCGGTTTCTAGATACAATTCAAATTGCTGATTTTAATATATAGGAAATATAAAATTTCATATATTTTGAGTCATGATCATTTAGATGCTTTTTTCTATTCATGCTGTGTCCTACTCAATGAAGTGATCTAGAATCCAGTGATGTTGAAACCCTCAAAAAGGTTTTGTTGACATGTTTAGATGCTAGAAATATTAAGATATAAGTACTTTTGCATAAGTTCTTTATATATTTTAGATTTCTGTTACCGTATACACAAAATAACAATTCTGAGAGTTCTTTGCCAACAAAAGTGTAGGCAGAAGCAGATATAGATCATTTGTATCCCCTTTGATTCTTAGTCTACACAGAGTTTAACACCAACTGCCTGGTAGTGGCAGCAGCATTTCTAGTCAGGCAGTACTAATAGAGTCAATTGACTTTGTGGCTTATTATCATCTACCTGTTCCCTTCTAAACCATTCATCCCACAGGTGTTAATGACCCTCTCTTATTTTTAATGGTCCTAATGTTTCTTTGCTCTGCAATTCTGTCATCATTTAGCTTATCCTGGTAATGAGGCTCCTATTTCACAGTCCTGAATATTTTTTAACTCATTCCAATGAAGTTATATTTGTTTTTACTTCAATCTTAAATGGAATAATACAGGCCTGGGCCTCTAGCATATTAATAAAACTTCTAGTTTATTCTATAACTGAAGAAAAATATATGTTGTTTTATATAATAATGCACCACACCATCTGCCCCCCCCCCACCCTTTTTCAAAAATCTACATCCACCCATGAGTGTAGGTATCTTGGTATATACAACCACTGCTGCTAGTAGTAGTAGTAACATATATTTTCTGTAACCTAGTTGTGTTCCCCTCCTCACCCCCATCCCTCTTATGTTAGTACCTTGCTCAGGTGATCTGTATTTCCCTAGTGGCTTTGTCATCTTTTTGGATTTATAATTATAAACATCTACTAATAAAATTCAATTTTACTCTGCTTTGAAAGGAGGAACTTATCTCAGCCCCTCCCAGGATATATAAGCTATATGGGCAATTTTGCTGGTATAACTTCATCTACACTTAGGGGTTTGCAGTCACAAATATAGCAGTCAGAGACCATACTTTATCACATTTCTGATAGCTAGATCAGTGCCAAGAAAGGCTTGTACTACAGGCCTGGCTCAAGTTCAATACCAGGCTTTCCTTAAGAACATAAACAGAGATTCAGCCAAACTAGAGAGTTCAGTGATCTTTCCAGTATCTTCAAACTTAAAGAGATGTGAGTAGCCAGAGAAATGATATAATTATTAAGAACAGCCAGTCCCTTCTCCCTAGAGTAAGAAAACAAGGATGGAAGAGACCTCACTGAGTCATCTAGTCCAGTCCCCTGCTCAAGGCAGCATCTTCCCTGATTAAACCACCCCAGTCAAGTATCTCTCTAAGCCGCTCTTGAAAACCTTCAAAGATGAAAAATTCCACGATTTCTCTAAGTAGTCTGTTCCAATGATTGACCACCCACATAGTCAGAAAATCCCTCCTAATCTCAAACCTAAATTTCCCCTTCTTAGATTTGAGGTAATTTCTCCTAGTTCTGTCCCCTATGGCTACAGAGAAAAGCCCCCTCTGTATTTACCCTTCAGGTATGTGAAGACTGTTTTCAAATATCCCCTCAGTCTTCTTTTTTCCAGACTAAATAACCCTAGTTCTTTCAGCCTTGCCTCTGAGGCCACTAATCATTTTTATCACTCTGCACTGGACTCTTTTCCATCTGTCCACATCTTTCTTGAAGTGTGAGTACCAAACCTAAACACAGTGCTCCAGGTGAGGTTTCGCCAGTGCTGAATAGAGTAGAAGAATCACTTCCCTTGATTTGCCAGTGACACACCTGTTAATACAATATGTTGTTGGCTTTTTTTGCAATTAAAGCACACTGTAGGCTCACATTCAGCTTCTGGTCTACTGTAATCACCAGGTCCTTCTCTGAGTACTGCAGTCCTAGCCAGTGCCTCCCCCCACCCCCTGCAGAGCCTATCACCTTATCATAGAAGGAAGTCAGATTGGTCAGGCGTGGTTTGCTCTTGGTGAGTGCATGCTGGCTGTTCCTGATCACCTTATTGTTTTCTAGATGCCTCCCAATAGACTCCTTAAGACCCTACTTCATAATCTTTCCAGGTATTGAGGTCTGTAATATTGGCTGCTCTGTAGTTCCTCAAATTTTTCCTCTTCTCTTTCTAAAAGATGAGCACTATACTTGCCCTTTTTCAGTCATCTGGGACCTCATCTGATCTCCATGAGTTTTCAAGGATGATAGCCAATGACTCTGAAAATACCTTAGTCAATTCCTTCAGTAATCTAGGGTGCATCCAATTGAGCCCTGGTGACTTGAAAGAACCTAGTTTTTCCAAGTAATTCCTAACTTTTTCTTCCACTACTCTGGGTGTTTGTGTCCTTCACTATATTTGCTGCCAACTGTACTAATCATTTGAAGGCTGCCCTTATTTGTGAAGACTGAAGTAAAAAAGGCATTAAATACTTCCATCATCTGAAACTATGGTAGATTGCCTTCTTCAGTGCATAAGGGACCAATGGTTTCTCTGGTCTTCCTCTTATTTTTGACATACTGGTAGCATCCTTTTTTATTGCCTTTTATAGCCCTTGCAATTTATACCTCAAATCATGCCTGATTTTCTTTCTCCTTCCACAATACATTTATACTTTTCCCTAATACTGTGACCAAGTTTCAACTATTTATAGGATTCCTTTTTGATTTTCAGTTCCTTGAGATCACTGTCCAGCCAGGCTGGTTTTCTGTTGCACTTCCTATTCTTCTGTCATATGGAGATAGCTTGCTTCTGCACACTTAAGAGGGTCTACTTAAAATAGAGCCAGCTCTGCTGGACTCCTTTTCTGCTCAGATTTGTCTCCCAGGGGATCCTGCCCACCATTTCCATGAGTTTGTTAAAGTCTGCTGTCCTGAAATCCAGTGTCTTTATTTTGTTGCTCTCCTTTCTTCCTCCCTTTACGATTTTGAACTCTATCATTTCATGGCCCTGGGTACATCTACATGAGACATCGTAATGCGCATTAGCACATCATGGAAATATACCAATGTGTTAATGCACAGTAGAATTAGTCTACTGCAAATTAAACATCACAACAACAAAAAATTCACCTTTGCTACTGGGCATTAGCATGGGCTAATGCACCTTTATGTAGTACCTCATATTAGAGATTAACTTAATGCACAGAGGAAAGGTACATTAATAAATGTGTAGATACGCCCACTGTTCCCCACATTACCTTCCACCTTCACATTCTCAACCAGTTCCTCCTTGTTTGTGAGCTGTAAGTCAAGGAGAGATTCCCCTTCACCCCAAGTTATCCTCTCTACCATCTCTATCAAAACATTATCCCAAATATGCTCCAGGAATTTGCTACACTGCTGTGTTTCCCTCCCAGTAGATGTCTTGAAAACTGAAGTCCCCCATAAGAATCAGGGCTTGTGATTTGGAATTTTCTAGCAAAGTCCTGGAGTGTATTTGTTTAAAGGAGTCATCATCCATACCCTCCTCCTGTTTGGAGTCCTGTAGCAGATGCCCACCATGACATCCCCCCTACTGCTGTCCCCTTTTAACTTCACTCAGAGGTTTTCAACAGGCCTGCCTTCCATTTCATAGTTCACCTCAGATATATGTATTTCACGTTTACATATAGGGCAATGAAACCCCCTTTTCCCCCTGCCTATCCTTCCTGAATAAGCTATACCCATTCATGATAGTACTCCATTCATGTGAACTATCCCACAATGTCTCTGTAATCCTAATTATATCATAATTCTTTGCATGCAGTAGGACCTCCAATTCTTCCTGTTTCTTCCCCACATGTTTTGCATTAATATAAAAACTTTTCAGGTATGTAAAGGTGCATCAGACCAGGAATGCCATGTGCCGGCATTCTCTAGTGCCTGGGAACAATGCAGGGAATCCAGTGCAAGTAACTCAGGATGGGAAGAGGAGTGGGCAGGAAATTTGGTCGTGGGGTGGGTAGCAGGTCCTCAAAGAGGTTTGGCAGGTCTCATGGTGGGGTTGGCAAGTCTTCAGGGGGTTGTCCATCCAGAGGCAGGGAGAGTTGGAGGTGGGGGTTTAAAAATAGCCCAGGGCTGGATGGGTAGTCAGGGTTGGATGGGTACAAAGAGTAGCTGCCCCAGGGCAGAGCCAAGCAGCTGAACCAGACATTAGCTTGATCAGTTTGACTTGTTCCTGATCTAAGTTTGTTCACTTGCTTAGGTCCAATTTAACACCCCCAACCATCTGCACAGATAAGCATTGAGAGTAACCTAATCCTAGTTAGGTTGATTTAAATGTAAGTTTTGCATGTACCCCAACTGACTGTCCTATCCACTCTCTAGGAACCTCACTAAAGCTGCTATTATTGCTTTCTCTTATTAAATTTTATCCAGGTCCCCAGACTCTTTACTTATGTCTGGGATTTTTTTTCTCTATACCCTGGTGAACCTAGTTTAAAGCCCTTCCCACCAGTTTGTAAATGTATGTAAATGTATGTAAAATGAGTCTTTAAATTGTAGAATACTTGCAGCTATTGGTATTTGCTAGTCTTAAGGCAATTTGAATTAGGTTTGTATTCCTTGCATTGGGTATATTTTTAAGGAGCTCAGCTGTCAAATGTGCATTTGAGTTCAGCATGAAAAAAAATAAAAATTTAGAACTGAAGTTGAATAAATCAGTTTTTAAGTTGCTACCAAGATAAGAATAAGTGGATTGCCTCAAAGTGATCTTTATCTTGTTTGTGAAGGAAAAGCACAGTGCCAAAGCCATAAACATGTTATAAAGAAGACATTCCCCACCACCTCTTTTTTCATATTTTGAAAGCTCTGATGCAAAGCTGTCCAACTAGATAAGCAAAGTTTCTTTTCACCTTCTAAACTTATGCTTTTACACTGGAAAACCCTTAATTTATATAGCAATATTTGGAAACAATAATTTTTTTATGTCTTCTTTTTAAATTCTGTAGATTAAATAAAATTAATCTTACAATGTAACACAGCAATAGTTTTAAAGCCAAAGAGCAACACAGTTTTCCATGCTCACACAGACTAACCACTAGCCAAGATAAGCTACCACTTACATTTTTAATCCCTTTAGTTTTTGTCCATCACTCGGACTTCAAGTTGCAATTATAATGCTATTAATAACACTAATAAAACCCCAGAACCACTCATTCTTCCTTTACCTCCTCAAAATTCCATCTCCAATAAAAGAAGAGCTCAGCCTCCTTTTGCTTCTTTAAATTCCAGCTCAAATAAACCTAGAAGGTAAGAAGAAACCATTTCAAACCCAAGCGCAGAATGCATTTCTAAACAGAGTGCTGTTATAAAGAACATCCTACCAGCAAGTACCTCTCGCACCTGGCCAGGTAATATAGATCAGGAGGTCAAGGAAGTCAGCTTCTGTAGAGATATACTAATATTCAATAGCTAAAGATCTGGTCCAGAGCCCAGATATGGAAGATATGGTATCTCCCTCCTTAAGAATCCTCCTGCTGGTGCTAATCTTCAATAATAAACACAACCAACCTCCAGGAATGAACCTCCATTGGTGAGATGATGTCTTGCATCTCACAGAGGAGGCTGACATTATTTCTGATATTGAGTTCAATAGACAAGATTGAAATATTGCAAGTGTTTAGAAGTAGTGTTCTTTTTTATCATGCTAAACATAAAATATTGCATGTTAGGCAACATGCTTGAAATAAAAAATGAAACTTGACTGGAATCAAATACAAAGAGCCGTTAAAGCATTTAACTTGAATGTAAGTCTTTATTTCAATGAATCAGCTTGCCTCCATCTATTCTTGAAGTGAGCTATGAGTTTGAGACCCACTGATATCTTAAGCAAATATATTTCAAATAACTTAGTTAATAAATTACTTTCTTTAATTAAGCCCATGCTGTACAGTCATAATCTGTAAATTCTAAAAATGGCAGTTACACACCTGTGAGAACTGCCATTATGGTGTGTAAAGTAAAATAGGAGTCTTCCCTTAAGTTTTATAATTTAGCATGGACAAACTGTTTAATTCCTGATGCCAGAGTCCTATCTTTCTCAAAACCCTGCTGAGATTCTCAGACTAAGAGTTCTCCAGGCATGTCCCAAGTCCTGTTCCAGTAGGTGTTCTCATTCCCCACCTAGTAGATTGGCATCCCACAAAAGAGTGAGGAATAACCTTTAGATGGATGGCATATGTTGATTCAATTTACCCCACAACCTAATGGATAGCACACTCACCTTATAGGAGTAAGATTTTCTTTTTTAAATCCTCCTTCCTCCTCATTTGGATCAGGGACTTTCACTTGGCAGGAGAGTGCTTAAACCATTATTAGTCATGATGGAAAAGCAGTCTCTCTCTCCTTCTCTTATTCACTCTCACTCTATTTCTCTCTTATAAGAGAGAGCTGGGCTTAGTTATATTCAGAGCTAATAATTCTCATTTGAGATCAGCAACTCACTGCAGACCAGAATTGGGCCACTAACTACCTTATCCCTCCCTGTCATTGAAATTTCCAACTGGCTGTTGTAGGTGGCTCCACATGAAATTTGGTGGCTTTTGGGCATCCCATTCTTACACTTTTAACCCTTTCCATACACTCTATAAGTGTAGGGTCATGGGCACCCAAGCAAGTCACTGCAAGGTAAATGAGGGTAGGGATTTTACACAAGCTGCTCTGTAATAATGGCCCATCCACATGCTCTTACCTTGCAGTAGTTCATTTAAAACAAGGTAACCTGCACTAATTCACCTGTCTTTTGGTGAGTAAGAGTTACATTAGCACTGAAAGAAAAGTTGCAAGAAATACAAGTTAAAACTCAGGGTTTATAGCACTAATCAAATCCATACTCAGGGGGCGTGTCTACATGAGATGTTTACTGTGGAGTAGCTTAATTAGCTCCACAGTAAACAGCTCACATCCATAAATGCAGGCCTATTAGGCCACAGGAAATTAATTAACTCTGCAGCAGGGTAATTGTTGTGGGAGACTCCCTGCTGTGAGGAACAGAAGGTGCCATCTGTTGTCCAGACCCCTTTGCTTGAGAACTGTGCTGCATTCCAGGAGCCAGGAGCCAGGATCCAAGATATAACTGCAAGGACCCCAAAACTGGACCACCCCACAGACCACTACCCCATGCTTCTTCTCCATGTGGGGACCAATGAGATGTCGAGAAACAACCCTGGGAGAATCAGAGTGGTTACAAGGCCATGCGGGTGAAGCTCAAGGAACTAGGAACACAAGTGGTCTTCTCCTCAATCCTCCCAGTTAGAGGCTGAGGCCATCAGAGGGAGGAATGGATTGAAGAAGTCAACCAAAGGCTTCAGAGTTGTTGTTGCCGAGCTGGCTTTGGATTCTTTGACCTTGGTATACAATTCAGTGGCACTGGTCTGCATGCAAGAGATGGTATCCACCTCAGGGGCACTGGGAAGAAACTCTTTTCCATGAAAATCGCAGACCTGCTGAAGAGGGCTTTAAACTAGACAAGCCCAGGGGAAGACCATTCATTCAGCTCCAGCAGATCAACCAACTTCTTGGCAACTGTAGACAACCTGTTGTTGACACAGGCTGTGGAGGGGCCGGGTAGGAGTAAAGCCACTCTGGACTTGGTGCTGACCAAAATGGAAAATGTGGTAGGTGACCTGAAGATTGGAGGTGCTCTGAGTGACAGTGATCATGATTTGATTAGATTCACTATCCACCAAAAGGCTGGGAATTCTACCAGCAGAACAGATGTCCTAGACTTTAGACAGGCAGACTTTGATAAACTCAGGAGTTTAGTTGGTAAGGCCCTTCACAACCAGCAATTGGATGACCTGGGAGCTCAGAAAGGATGGCACTTCCTTAAGGATGCTATTCTCACTGCTCAAAAAGAGGCCATGCCTATGTGGTCAAAAAGAGGGAAATGGGCCAAGAGACGCATTAGGGAACTTCCCAAAAAGAAAAAAAGAATGGTACATGCAATGAAAATATGGTTCAGCATCCAGAGAAGAGTACACTCATGCAGCCAGGGTCTGCAGACATGAAACAAGGAAAGCCAAGGCATGCATGGAAATCAAGTTGGCAACCAAAATTAAAGACAGCAAAAAATCCTTCTATAGGTACATGAAGAACAAGAAAAAAATCAAGCTCCACTGTGGCACCCCTATTGAATACAGAGGGGAAGCCTACAGTTGACCCTGGTGAAAACACAGAGCTCCTTAATACTTACTTTGCATCAGTATTCCTGAAACCAGGCAAGAACTCATCACCTGTCCAAAGGCACAGAAAATACAGTGATGATTGCAGTCCACATAAAATCAGTCCTGAACAGGTGACGATACTCTTAGATATTATGGACCTTTTCAAGTCGGCTGGGCCAGATGACCTGTATCCAAGAGTGCTGAAGGAATTGGCAGAGCTCATAGCAGTGCCTCTGGCAGGGCTGTTCAAAGAGTCATGGAACTCAAGAGTGGTCCCAAATGACTGGAAGAGGGCTAACATGGTACCCATCTTTAAGAAAGGAAAGAGAGATGACCCTGCTAACTATAGACAGGTCAGTCTGACTGCAGTTCTGGGAAAAAATCTTTGAAAAAAATGTCAAGGAGACCATTGACCACAAGCTCGGAACTGATGGGGTACTGAGAAGCAACTAGCATGGCTTTATCAAGGGGAAGTCATGCCTAATAAACCTGGTATGCTTTCATGATCAGGTAATTAACCAGCTGGACATGGGACAAGAGGTGGCCATCATCTAGCTAGATTTCAGCAAGGCCTTCAATCTTGATACTGTTTCCCATGAAATCTTCTCAATTAAGTTGGAGAGTACTAGCCTAAACCAGGCTACAGTAAGGTGGGGTGGCACCTGGCTCAGCAGCCAATCCCAGCTAGTGGTAATTGATGGGGTGGCCTCATCCTGGAGGGCCGTCTCCAGGGGTGTCACACATGGATCAGTGCTTAAGCCTGTGCTCTTTAACATCTTTATCAATGACCTGGAAGAAGGAGTAAAAAGCTCAGTGATTAAGTTTGTGGATGATACCAAGCTGCGGGGACAAGTGAGCATGTCCAAGGACAGGACAAAGATCCAGGACGACCTTGACAGGCTGGTCCTATGGGCAGAATACAATCAGATGAGATTCAATCAGGACAAGTGTCAAGTCCTTCATCTGGGTAGGAAGAACCCCCCCCCATATCTATATGATGGGTGGTGGTCCACTGGCTGGCACTGCATCCGAAAGGGACCTGGGGTTGACAATTGACCAGAGGATGAATATGAACCACCAGTGTGATGAAGTCATCAACACAACAAACAGAACTCTGGTGTGCTTCAACAGATGTGTCACCAATAGATCCAGAGAGGTGCTCCTCCCCCTCTATTCAGCATTGGTGTGGCCACAGCTGGAGTACTGTGTCCAGTACTGGGCACTGCACTTCAAGAAGGATAGGGACAAGCTCTAAAGGGTGCAGAGAAGGGTCACCCACATGATCAAGGGCCTGGGGCATAGATCTTATGAGGAGAGACATTGGGATCTGGGTTTGTTCAGTCCGAGTAAAAGAAGGCTGACTGGTGACTTGATAACCACCTAGAAATATGTCAAGGCAGAACACCAGGATCTGTGAGAGCAACTTTTCAGAAAAGCACTACTGGGAGGATGAGGACCAATCGGCACAAACTAGTTGAGGAAAAGTTTTGGCTGGACATGAGGAAAAGCTTCTTTTCAATACAGGTAACTAGAATCTGAAACACACTTCCAGCAGAGGTGGTGCAGTTGTCATCCCTGGAAGTGTTCAAGAGGAGGCTGGACAAGCACCTCATTAAGCTCATTTTGTAAGGTTCGACCTAGAAACTACTATGCAAAGCCTAAGCAAAAGTGAATGTTATGTGACGAATGCCCATCTGCAATGATAAGGAGCAGACAGTCTTAGATAGAGGAAGCTTGAAAACAAAAACAGAATCAGAGGTACTGGGACAAAGAGCTCATTAAAATACTAAAAATCACACCCCTAGGTGGGGAAGATATATGCTAATGAAACATATATGTATGTTAATGAGATACATAGCTAAAACACAGGTATAGAGACATGCTCAGTAAAGAACTCCTTGCGTCACTCCTTTATAACCAATTAGCAAACAAGGATGCATATGAAGATTCAAACCCTTGTATATAAGGGGCTTAGTATTGCATATCTAGTGTGCTTGTTCAGTGAGATTATTCTGCTTGCACCTTTTATTGCTAGCAATAAATCTTTTTTATACTTTCACCCCTGGTATCTTTATTGGCCTTTGCATACCGGGCACGAACCCAGACTTGAGCTGGGGCCTAACAATTTGAGCCCACTTACCTCCTGCCAATGGCAGGAGACCAGACTTAATGATCTTACAGGTCCCTTCTGGTCCTTCTTTCTATGATTCTATGATTCAGGTTAGTAAATACAGGTACTATCCTGCTGTGGGGTTTTTTACTCCACAGCAGTGCACATGAAGATGCTGATGCAGCTGGCTGTGGCACGAGGGTGTTTTAGTGTGGGAGCTGCCTGCTGGCTAGCCCTACACTAGAGTACCCTCAAGCCCCAGCCATCCCCTCCTCAGTTAAGCTGGGTCAGAGCAGCCCTGGGCTGGCAGGCTGACTCCCCATATTCCTTGTCAGACAGGGCCGTTCCAACCTTCCTCATGGTGCAGTGCTCTTGGGTACATGTGTAAATATGGTGCCCAGGAGCAAAAAACTGCATCACAATATGCACCAGAGTTTATTATTATGCGCTAATAACATGTGTAGACACACCCAGGTAGTATATGAACTAAATGTGTGCATTAAAAATAAAAAACAAAAATAGGTAAAGATACTTTTTGCAATAGTCGTAAGAAATACTGTACCCATTATTAAGTTCAAAATATGTCAGGTCTTTGACCTCATCAAGATGAAGAGGGGCTGGTAACCAAAACAATAGAGAAAGAATGTGAGGATCACCTACCAAGGAATAGGGAAGCTCTCAACAGAGTACAGAAAAAAGAAAAAAGATTCCAATCATCACACAATTTTGACCTCTTGTAAAGTCCTCCTAGCCCCTGGGACACAGGCTAAAACTTGGACAGGATAGGCTCAGGGTTCAGAGAAATCTAGAACTTGTTAAAAAAAAAAACAACAACAGAGAAAATTATGATCATTACAGGGAAAAAAGGAATAGAACCATTCACTTATGTATGGACCCCAAAGAATTAAATAAGTATGTAGAAATGAAATAATTTTCATTACCTATGAAGGGAGAAAATTCTAGGAGAAACAACTGACGGTGCCAAATATTTTTGTACACTTGATGAATCAGCGGGGTTCTGGCAGGTGCCTTTAAAAAACAAAGCACATGTTTTTGCACATTCCACACCCCCTGCAGGGAAACACTATTGCCTCAGATAGATATTTAGATTGTGTTCATCACTAAGTATTTTACTGGGAGAAAGAAAGAAAGACTTTTTGACTTTTAAGAGACCTTTATTCCCGGGAGGGTGATAACTTGGAGCCAGTAAAGAGCATGTACAAGTACGCCCAAAGCTCTGGGCCTCATGGACAAGGCCTGGGCTCATGGCCTGCAAGGCCTGCCCGTACACTCTAGACAAAAAAAACCAACACAACGAACATTAGGACTATTTACAGTATTTACAGTTCTGCCAACAGGGACACCCATGGAGGCCTCCGGGGTCGACCCGCATGAGCAAAAGTCCAGGGCCTCGGCCCGCTTGATGCGTCTCTGCGGCTTGAGCAGCCAGTGGCATCACAGTATGAGGATCAGGTGTCCCACCTCGACCCAGCACAGTGCCCCCTCGAGGGCCCAGCGCTCCTCAAAGGCGAGCACCGTCTGGCGGAGGATAGCGTGCTCAAACTCGAGCGAGAGGCGGGCCCGCACCAGCAGGCAGAAGAGCTGCAGGGCGTCGACCATCCCGGTGCTGGTGAGCCGGTTTCGCCGGCTCTTCAGGGTGGCCATCTTGGCCTGGCCCAGCAGGAAGTTGGCCAGGCTGACCGTGGCCCGCTCGGCCGCCCGGTACGGAAAGGAGTGGACGTAGGCATCTTCGGAGAAGTCCCGGCCCAGCACCCGAAGCAGTGCACCCAGGGCAGCAAAGAGAGGCTGCAGCCGGGGGCAGTCGAGGAACGCGTGGAAAATGTCCTCGTCCAGCACCCCCGGGCAGAAGGGGCAGGCCGCCGAGGCCGCTGGGTCCAGGTGACGCACAAAGGTGCCGGTGGCCAGGATGCCGTGCACGAGCCGCCACTGCAGGTCGCCGGTCTTCTTGGCGATGGGCACCTTATACAGCGTGCGCCACGCCGGGGTCCCGGGCCATGCCAGGCGCCGCCGCCACGCGGTGTCAGGGCGGCCGGCCAGCACCTGGGCGTGCCGGGTACGCACCACCCACATGTAGAGGCCCTTGCGGGGCAGGGTGCCAAAAGGGCAGCCCGTATTGCTGCTGGGGGGCACCGGGAGCCTGAGCAGCGTGTTGGGCCGCTCGGCCAGCTCACCGGGTACCGCTGGGATGACGGGTAGTGGTGGGAAGGCGTCTTCTGCGGCGTCCGCGGCGGGGAGGGGCCGGCGAGTCTGGAGATGGACTTCCAGGGCGGTCACTGCCTCCGTCGGGAGGGCGGCCCTAACGGCCCGCAGAAGCCGCCCCGCGGTGTGGACGGAGCACATCGCCAGCCGGGCAGCCAGGGCCTCGGGTGACAGCCAGTCCGACCGAGCGGGGTCCAGGAGGTGCTCCAGGCGGGTGGAGCACGCCTCGACGAGAGCTGCCGTGAGGCTGGTGGAGGCCAGGC
Source organism: Alligator mississippiensis (assembly GCF_030867095.1). Taxonomy (NCBI): domain Eukaryota; kingdom Metazoa; phylum Chordata; order Crocodylia; family Alligatoridae; genus Alligator; species Alligator mississippiensis. Next base: position 121,468,298 of record NC_081824.1, on the reverse strand, counting down.
TCGGCACGACCCGGTGCAGGGCCGGGTTGTGGACCAAGGGCTCTCGAAGGAGTTGCGGGAACCGCAGGTGCCTGGCCTGGGGACAGAGATGGAAGGCCGCCCGCCAGGCCCACGCCATGCTGCAGTAGAATGGGGGAAGGACCGCCCCGTTCAGGAAGGTGAGGTCCAATTGAAACAGCTCCCGGTCAAAGCCGAGGCCCCCCACTCGCCACAGGAATCGGCACGCCAGCTGTCGCCACGGGAGGTGGCCTTCGGTGTACAGGAGCCGCTGGAGGGCCTGCAGCCGATAGGCGGCCACCCTGCTGGCCAGATCGATCAGGCCCTGGCCCCCCTCGCCGGTGGGCAGGTAGAGGGCAGCTCATGGGAGCCAGTGGTGTCCGTCCCACAGGAAATCGACCAGGAGCCGCTGCAGTCTCTCCAGGAGCTCCGGCGGAGGGTCCAGCACCGCGCAGCGGTGCCACAGGGTCTCTGCCGCCAAGTTATTGATGACGAGGACGCGCCCCCAAAGAAAGACAGACAGACAGACAGACAGACAGATGACTTTTGACTTTTGATAAATATTTATTAGGAGAAAGGGGGGAACAATACAGCAGAACAACAAAGATCAGCCCACACAGGAGCCCAGATGCAGAGGACAGAGCCTGGGGCTAGCCTGCAATGCCTGCCCTCACAGGCAAAAACAAAAACAAAAACATCCAGTAGCACAGCAATCCACTAAGGCCTGTGCCAATGCCCCAGGAGGAGTGCAGGGGGCAGTGGGGAGAGGAAGTGTCACAGCATGAGGGCCAAATGAGCACCCCCTAAATGTCCCACTGCATCTGGAAGGCGGGTACTGTCCACAGGAGAATCACATGTGAAAATTGCAGCAACAGGTGTGCCCGAACCAAAAACTGGAAGAGACCGAGGGCAGCATCAGTACTGGCACAGTGATCCGACTCCTTCAGCTCTGGAGGGTGGCCATCTTGGCCTAACCAAACACAAAGTTGACCAGGAAGATGCACCCGGCAGATGCACCTGTCTCAGCTACCTATAATGAAAAAGAAAACAAATAGGCTATGTCCAAGAGGTCCAAGTCTAGCGCCAAAAGAAAGGCACCAAGGCCCAGTGCCACTAGATGTCACCACTACCTCATTCAGGACCAGTGGCAAGGATAAGGGCATGGTGGACATGAACTGCCCATTTGTACAGGGCCCCCCAGGGGAGCACATCAAGGCAAAACCCCAGTATTGCTGTCAGGAGGCACAGGTAGGGTCAAGGAAGTACTGGGCCCACCACCCAGGTCACTATCCATGGACTGTGATCCAGGAGTCTAGGTGGGATGAGGTAGCCACCCCACAGGGCTGGGAGGTAAAGCTTGGCAATGCACAAGCAGGCACAGCATGCCATGGCAGTCCCACCAGTGTTCACCATCAGCCAGGTGTACTGCCTTACGTCAGCTTGGAAATGGCCAGACAGAAACAAATTCCGCTGCCTCCAAAGTAATCCACAACTGCTGGGCTGAGGACAGATGGGGTTCTGGCCCATTCTGGTCAAGCTGCTCATCAATTGTGTGAATGAAGGTCCCCAGTGAGAAGGAGAAGGTCATTGCCATCAGCTGCACTTCGTAAAAAATCAGCCAGGGTCTAAAAGAGGGCAAGCTGTTTCTGCCCAACATCAGGCACAGAGATCGTAATGAGGAGGAGGCAATGTAGTGCCAACAAGATACAAACAGTCAGCAGGTGGTCAGGGATGACCTCTTAGGCAGCTGAGAGGTGGGGGGAGGGCTGGCAGTCCCCCCTGCCACCGCCTCTGCCCCCAGGTCACCCCTGACCACTACAGGGTCTGGAGGCTGGGGGCTGAGGAGGCAGGCAGAGGTGGGGGTTCCCACTCACCAACCTCAGTTCCCCTTAAAGTGGTGAGGAGGGCTTGAGGAGGATTATTAAGCCTTTTTATAAGACCCTTTCTGGTTCTGGGACTTGGCATTCCCAGCAGGAGGAGCCAAAGCCTCCCCTGTGAGAGGAGGAAGTGGGGGGGGGCGGTCTACTGTCATGGAGCTAGCTGACTCTAATAAAGCGGGGAGCAGCTGAGATGAAAGCCCATACCCACCACCCAATGGGGCTGCCTCATCAGAGGTAGATGAGCCACCATTGGGCGCAGCCACAGGTGGCTCCACTGTAGCCGACTTCTTCAGGCACTAGGTAGCCAGATGGGATCTGCTACCACAGTGAAGCATGAGGTGTCCCCAGTGGTGATATAAACCTCATAACATTGCCCGTCAATCAGGAAGAACATGGAGTAGGGCAAACCCCAACCCTCCCTGTCAAGAAGCATGAACATCTGCCATTTAAAGGATAGGACATGCCAAAGCTCAGAGATCTTGCTGCCAAGTAGCAGTCACCATGCCATAAGGGCTCAGGTGGTTGGTAAGCTCATCCTCTAAGAGAAGTGGGGAGACATTGGAGGCTACCACCTGAACAGCCAGTGTGTCTAAGATAATCACAAGGCAAAAATCACCCCCGACAAACACACCTGCTAGCACCAGACACAGACACGACCTTAAACACCAAAGCAGGGGAACTTAGGAAAATGATAGGAACCAAACTCACCCAGGCAGCATAAAGGACATTTTTGCAGCCTACCAGTGTCCCCACAGCAGCAGCACACTCCTCCACTCCCATGATTCATAGATTCATAGATGTTAGGGTCGGAAGGGACCTCAATAGATCATCGAGTCCGACCCCCTGCATAAGCAGGAAAGAGTGCTGGGTCTAGATGACCCCAGCTAGATACTCATCTAACCTCCTCTTGAAGACCCCCAGGGTAGGGGAGAGCACCACCTCCCTTGGGAGCCCGTTCCAGACCTTGGCCACTCGAACTGTGAAGAAGTTCTTCCTAATGTCCAATCTAAATCTGCTCTCTGCTAGCTTGTGGCCATTGTTTCTTGTAACCCCCGGGGGCGCCTTGGTGAATAAATACTCCCCATTTCCCTTCTGTGCCCCCGTGATGATCTTAAAGGCAGCCACAAGGTCGCCTCTCAACCTTCTCTTGCGGAGGCTGAAAAGGTCCACTTTCTCTAGTCTCTCCTCATAGGGCTTGGTCTGCAGGCCCTTGACCATACGAGTTGCCCTTCTCTGGACCCTCTCTAGGTTATCCGCATCCTTCTTGAAGTGTGGCGCCCAGAATTGCACACAGTACTCCAACTGCAGTCTGACCAGCGCCCTATAGAGGGGAAGTATCACCTCCCTGGACCTATTCGTCATGCATCATGCAATGGAGGAACGGGCATAATGATGGAGACCAAAACTCTGGTCCAGAGAGGCAGAAGCCCCAGCAGTAATCCGCTGGGAGCTACCTTCAGCAAAAAAAGGGGTAACCCAGAGGGGTGGGGAATGGGCAGTCCTCTGCCTGCAGGGAACAAAGAAGCTGGAAAACAAAAAAGTAAACAAACAGCAGAGGAGGAGAGAAAGGTGAGAAATGTGGCAGGGAAGAGAAGAGAAAAGAATAAGCAGCAGAGCAGCTGCAGTGAGAGGGAGGGAAAACAAAATAAATCCAGAAGGAGAGGGAGAAGGAGACGAAGGGGAGGGGGTGGGTTATTGCAAGGGAAAAGGGCCTTTAAAAAGCTGAAAGAAGTCAGGAAAAAGTAAAGAAAAGTTGGGGGCTATGGTGAGAAAGGGGTCAGGGTGTTTGGGGGAGGGAAAACAAAGGAAGAGAAGGAGAACAGTTCACAAAACAGGGAGAAGCTCTCAGAACTCTGAACAAACACACCTGTTGGTGACCATTTTGAAAGAAAGAAAGACTTTGACTTTTTATAAATGTTTATTAAGGGGGAAATGGGGTAACAATCCAATAAAAAAACCCAAAAAATCAAACAAACAAACAAACCCCAGAAGGCATCCCACATAGGGGCCCATGTACAACAGACAGAGCCTGCAGCTGTGGCCCTCAAGGCCTGCCCTCACACTCTAAAAACAAAAACAGCTATTACAACATGAACCCGCTCAGATCCCTGCTGCTACCCTGGGAAGGGATAAGCAATATCACAGTGTGAGGACTAAATGGCTGCCCTCGATGCTGCAGAGCACCCCCTGAATGACTTAATGTACCTGGAAGGTGCGTAAAGGCCACTGAAGGAGCATATATACAAATTCCAGTGTCAGGCATGCCTGGACCAAGAACTGAAAGAGTCATAGGGCATCATCAGAACCAGCGAAAGTGAGCCAGTTCCTGTGGGTCTTGAGGATGGCCATCTTGGCCTGAATGAACAGAAAGATGGCCAGGCAGATGACCCCCCCCCCATACTTCCTGGTATGGAAAGGAAAACAAATAGGTAGCCTCTGAGAGGTCCAAGTCTGGCTGCTCAAACAAGGTGCCAAGGACAGTAAAAAGCAGCAACAGCCGGGGCCATCTGAGGAAGGCATGGAATAAATCCTCTTCTACCTCCCCTGGATAAAAGGGACAGGTTGCCGATGCAGCTGGGTCCATGTGGCGGACAAGAGTGTCAGTGGCCAGTATCCCATGCAGAAACCACCACTGGAAGTCACCAGTCTGCTTGGCAATGGGTAGCTTATATAGTATGTACCGCACAAAATGAGCTGGTGTGAGCACTGGTGCTGCTAGATGCCATGGCCACGTCGTGTCAGGATGAGTGGCAAAGATGTGAGTTTGCAAAGAAAAGACGTCAGTTTGCGGAGGCAAAGACATCAGTTTGCAGAGAAAATAAATCATGTTTTCAAGTCAATGTTAGGTAAAACTGCTGTATTGATATTTCCACTGCCATTTGGGCCTTGAAAAATACCCGCTACTCTTCCTCCAAGAATGCAGAGTTTATTTTTTTCTTCTTCACATTTTTGATTTGGAGATAGAATACCGAAAATTCCAGATACAATCCCTAAAGTGTTTTACAAAAGTGCTATGGAGTAATGTCCAGAACATGTCATTTTAGTAATTTGACATGTATATGATAAAGTTACATGGCTATTTGATACTCGAAACAATACAAGGCATGTGATGGCTCTCAGATTAGATGACTGATTGCCAGGAGTATTGCTGAGGACAAGACCCACCCTAAAACAGCTACAGCTGTTAGCATAGGGCACTAATATCAATTTATTTATTTATTAAATGTATATGCTGCCTTCCTGAGAAAGGCTCAGGGCAGCTTACAGAAGAAAACAAAATAACTTAGAAAGCAAATTAACAAAAAAAAATAGCAGAAACAAAATAGCAGAAAAAAAGGCAAGAGACTATTAAAATGAAACTATAACACCCTTCCCTCAGCAATATTCCATCTTAGCTTTACCTGCTAAATGCCTGTCCAAATGGGAAATCTTACAGCAGGTTCCAGAAGATGTCCAGGCTCAGAGTATGGCAGCAATCAAACTGATGAGAGAATTTCAGAACTGAGGAGTGACTCCTAAGAACAACCTCAATGTGTTTTCACTAAGAAAGGTTGGTGTATTGATGGTACTTGCATGAGTTTGCTCACACCTGATCTTAGGGATTGTGATGGGGCATAAGGCAGAAGGATGTCCCTTATAGTATGCAAGCACCCAAAGTCCCTAGGTTCTTACAGCCCTTGCCACTTAGGGTGCTAGAGGTTAAAACCAGCACTTTGAATTGAAACCAGAAAGCTAATGGAAGTCAGCAGAGCCTTTGAAATACTGAAGTTATATGCCTATATGCCAGTAAGAAGGTGGGCCATCACATTCTGCACCAGCTGCAGCTTCCAGTCAGTTACTGAAGGCAGCCCCAAACAGGGCACATTGCAGCAGTCTAGCCCATAGGTTATGAAGGCATGGAAGATGATGGCTAGATCCCAGTCTGAAAGAAAGGGTCACAGCCTTTTCACCAGATGCTGTTGAGGAGAGGTGCTTTTAGCCAGCAGCACCACCTGGAAATCCAAGTGCAACAGAGGATCCCAGAGCTCTGGATCCGATTGACAAGGGAAAGCTGAACCTCATCAATGATAGGCATTCCAGTTCCCCCAAGGTTGTGCACTCCCTACCACCATTAGGTCTTTTTTTTTTTTGTTTGCATTCAGCTTCATTTTGTTCACCTATATCCAATCTCTTAACTTCAGCCAGGCACTAGGAAAGGACAGAGACTGCAGGGCCTGGTATGGTTGAGAAAGATAGATACAGCTAGGTGTCAACAGCATGCAAATGGCACCTCAATCCAAATCTCTGCACAATCTTGCCCAGCAGCCTCATATAAATGGCAAATAGGACAGATTATTAGATGAAGCCCTCAGGGGCTCCACAGAAAAGCTTCCAAGGGCACAATGAGCTCCTGCTTATCACTGCCCTCTGATAGGAAAGAATGCAGCCAATTAAGAGCAGTCCTATAGATTCTCACCAGGTCATGTAAACACGCCATCATCATTTCACGGTCATTGTATCAAAGGCTGCTGAAAGATCCAACAGGATTAGCAGGGCACAATTTTCCTTGTTAATCTCCAAGTGAAGATCATAAGGCCAATGCCATGAGTGCAGTCTGCATTCTATAGAATCCATGTCCAGGAATCTCATTTGTATGGATCTAGGTAGATCCAGGTACATACAGGTAGATCTGGAGTCAAAGAGTAACCACTCTTTCACTGAACTTCCCCAAAAAGAGGAGGTTGGAGCTGGGGCAATAACTGGCTGGAGAGTCAGTGTCCAAAAATGGACAATTACAGATAAAAACAGCCAGCACCAAAAGCACTGACAACCCTGCTAACAATGGCAATTGACTTTTACATGCCAGAATGGGCACAGGTCCATTTCATAGCTGGTAGGCTGCATCCCTTCCCACCCAGCAAATACATCCTCTACATCAGTGGGTGACAGCAATGGAAACCAATTCATACAAATAAGACAGGACAGAATATCCCTAACCCCAAACCCTGACTCTACAGCAAAAGAGGTGATTCTGCAGCTTTGATGGATGTGGGTGGTTTTGTCTGCAGTGGGTGGTAAATTGGTCACAACTAATCATAAAAGACTCAGTTTCCAGGTAGAGACCAGGCCACTCACCATCTGGAACAGTGCCACCAGACAGCAAGACCAGAGGGGAAAAAGCAGAGATGCAAGACCCCCTAGCCAAGAACCTCTGAGTTTTAGTCCCAACAGGAGCAGTGACACATCCCAGCCAAAATCCACAGCCATGTCTGTAGCCAATACCCAAAGCTTCTAAGGAAGGTGGGGGAAAAAAACTGATGTGTGTAGCAACAGGAGGGGAAAAAAATCCTTCTCAAGCCCCATGCAGCAACTGACAGAGCTGAGAAGCATGGGAAATATCTATAGTATAAAATAGACACTCCTCCATCATCCCCAACCAAGGCTTATCCAAACTCTTCTTGAACACCTCCAATATGGAGATTCCACAGCTTCCCTGGGCAGTTTTTTCCACTGCCTCACTGTTCTAACATTGAAGAACTTTTCCCCTGACATCCAATCTAACTTACTTTTGCTAAAACTTATGCCATTGGTGTACATCCTGTTCTCTGCAGTTAGAAAAAAAAGGTGCTCTCCCTCATTTCTATGGAAGCCCTTCAGTTATTTGAAGACTGCTATCATGTCTCCTCTTTTCCATAAGCTGAATGTGCTTATTTTCTTCACCCTCTGCTTATGGCTTGTCTTCCAAGCCCTTGATTATTTTTGTCCTCTGTCTCTGGACCCTCTGCAATGACTCAATCCCTTTTGTAAAATGTGGAGTCCCAAACTGCACACAGTACTCCAGAAGAGACTTAACCATGGCAAAGGAAAGAGACACTATCACCTCTTGTGTCTTGCACCTAATATTCCTACTGAGGCACCCCAAGGCTATATTTGCCTTTTGTGTGGCTGCATCATCACAATAAAGACTCGTATTGAGTCTGTGATTCATCAAGACTCCTAGTTCTTTTTTGCAGTGATAATATCCAGTCAGGTCTCACCCATTTTGTGTTTTTGATTATTCTTCCCGAGGTAGTACCTTGCATTTGTTAGCATTGAACTTCATGCTGTTGGCTTCAACCCAGTTTCTAATCTGTCAAGATCCTTCTAAAATTGTGCTCTTGTCCTCCAGTGTGTTCATTCTCAGTTTCAGTACTCCTTTTGGGAGTGGGGGTTGCCATCTGAAACAGAAAAAATAATCATATACTAAAAGTCAAGCATCTACTATAACATATTTTAATTTTCTTACAAAAAATATTTTTGCCATGATTTGTGTTTGCATAGTATCTATAGAGGTGATTGCATAATAGATCAAAATAAAGTGTTACTCTTGTATATTGTGTGTGGGGTGTGGGGTGTGTATGGTGTGTGGGGGTATGCGCGTAGAGCATTTGTGAGGGGGTGTGACTGTATGGGGGCTGTAGGTTATGCTGCGGGCTGTATGTAAATGTGGGGGGGAGTTGTGGGGGCAGGGTATGGGTGTGCGGGGCTTGTAGGGTGTGAGGAAGGATGGGGGGCTGTGGGGACCCCCCACACACTCTCCTGCATGGTGCACAGCCTCCATCAGTGGTGGCAGAAGCAGCAGCAGCACATGGGGTCCCTCGGGATGCCTGTGGGTTGTGCAGGTGCTGCTGCATGGCAGCTCTTGGCTCCGGCCAGATCTGTACATGGCAACAAGGAGCACAGCCCGGCTGACTCACTTCTATTGTGCAGGGCTCTGTGTGGTGAATGTGCAGCTCCTGGCACTTGTGTGCCACCAAGGGGAAGCCCCACACGATGGAGCCAGCTGTCTTCACTGCCCCCTGCTGTGCAGGTCCTAAGACTCTGCTGGAAGTGGAGGGGAGCCCCACCCCCTGCTTCCATGCTGACCATTGTGAGGAGCTTCCCCCAGTGGTATGCAAGTGCCAGGAGCTGTGTGTCCACCACAGGAAGCCCCATGTGACAAGAGGTGGGCCAGCCGGGCTGAGCTCCTTGTTTTCCATGCGTAGCACTGGCTGAAGCCACATGCCACTGGCCACAAACACCCTGAGGGATCCCGCCTGCTGCTGCTGTCAGTGGCAGCGTGGACTGTACTCCATGGGGGGGAGTTTGTGGGAGTCCCCACACCCTGCCACCATCCCTCACACCCACACCCTGCCCACCTGAACTCCACACTCCTGCCAACCCCTAGGTGCACGCTTCACACTGCCACCAGCTCCAGCCTTGTGCTCCCCGCCCCCACCCAGCTGAACTCTTCCCCTTACCCTCACCATGGCTACCTCCTGCATAGCTTCCATACCTCTTGCCTGGAGTGAGCGTTGCGGCATAGAGACAAGAAGGAGCTGCTGAAGGCTGGACTAGCCGAACTGGGCCCCTGGTGGCTGCAATAGTGGCAGCAGCAGCCCTGCCCAGAGGCTGTGTGCTGGCTGGGCTGGGCCCTTCCGTGCACCAGGGTGGGAGCGAAGCATGTAGGCTGTGTGGGGTACAATTAATTGGTGGGCACCTGTGGACCAGATGAAATTGCCTGGCAGGCCGGATCCAGCCCCCAAGCCATATTTTGCCTACCCCTGTTATAAACACATTGAACAGTACTGGGCCCAGGACAGACCCCTGTGGATTCCATCCTACCATTCTAACATAGATCCATTTATAATTACCATTTGCTTGCGGATATTTAGCCAGCTGTCTATACACCTTATAGTAGTTTTGTCTAGCCCACATTTTGTCAATTTGGTTAGAAGGTCATGTGGGACTTTATCAAAAGCCCTGCTCAAATCCAGATACACTATACCCAGATCATTCTCTTCTCTACCCTACTAGTTATCTTGTCAAAGAAGGAGATGAAGTCTGTTCAGAATAAATCCATGTTGACTGCAGGTGATCAGCCTTCCCTCCTCCAGATGCGTGAAAAATAGATTTACTTATGATATGCTCCAGTAACTTCCTACATATCCTAGTAAAGTGTTCTCTTAATATGTTGTTCACCCAAGTCATGCCATTTTTAATGAGTTAAAATAATCATTGCATGAAACATAGAGGAATCATACCTCTGAATTTAAACCATGGGAGACAATAGTTTATCATTAAGTTACAAGCCCTTTGACTTATTGGTTGAAATTAAGTGGGGGGGTTTAACAGAACAACTAATACATAACATCAGACCTGTCAAGTCCATAGTCCTATTCCGACTATGACTCGAGTAGCTGAGAAGAGATTTTTTTTGAAAGAAGACTCCCTTAACTCTGGAATTTGTTTCCCCACTGGCCTGACAGGACCTAAATGTACTGCAATTGAAAACTCTGCCTATTCACTCAGGGTTAAATTCATCCCTATGTAGCAGGCTTAAGCGAAAATTACACAGTGGTCAGCAACTTGGTAGGGACTGGGATACCCAAAGCTAATGTATGAGCCTCAACAGCTTGAGCTAAAGGATGAAGGCACACATTTTTAAACTATTTAAATGCTTAAGTCCTGCTGACTCCAGTGGCTAGGCAACATTTTAGACAGACACTTTTGGTCTGATGCTTCAGTAGACACACTGAATAGAGACATTATACTGACCTTCTGCATAGTCACCTTCAGACTCTTGCCTTAAGGAAAATTTCAGCTACATTTATGATTTGGAGAATCCTAAGTTGACATTGTATCAATCAACCTTGTTTTAATTAATTTTATTTTGTGCTCATAAACATGTATCTACAAGCTACAAGAGGTGCATTACATATACAGAACAACAAAACATAATAGGAACTGTGGAAGTGACATAACTGAGGAGGATTTGTAGCTGCTATATGTATAGATTTCAGAGAGCATCTGATATCTAATGGAAACCTATGAAAACTATTCCATGTGGAAAGAGCCCTGATTATATATTTCTTTCGTTTACTATGTATTAGTTTGGCTATTTACATGAAAACATCTTTGTTCCTTAAGAGTTCATCTTCTGCTTATTTCCTGCCTGAAGTCAAAATAATCCTGTGTTTGTGACATTTTAATCACCTCTACAGCAAACAATTATGAAATCATAAACAGAGGATTATGGTTTGAAGTGGGAACTAAGTGGCAGGAGCTGATGAACTCTTAAAAGCGAAGATCCTGTTATCACACACATGTTTCCAGTAATAAAGAAAATTGAGCAAAAATCCTGTCAAATATATAAAAATTAGAATCAGAATTATAGATATCACTGGGCCTTTTCTTAGCTAGCTTTATGTTTTGAAAAATTAAACATGCCACATTTACCCATAATTAAAAAGAATCTCTTGGCTCATGGGAAATAGAATTTTTCTTTTTACACATTTTTATTTATTTATAGGGATTGTATGTGAGCAAAATAAACCAAGAAAGGTTTAAAGAGAAACCTAACATTTTTGAGTCAGTCTAGTTTTTAAGTCAGTAGTACCAGTATTCAACTCTAGGGAGTTCAACAAATATCCAGCAAGTGAGTAACAGCTGCCACAGTAACACTGGTACATTGAAGAATATCCCATGTGCCCCAAGAATTAGAGTTTTTGGAACAATTGTTGCCCTGTGGGATCAGGCCAACTCTCAGGATCTCAATATTGCGCTGTTAGACAGGAGGGTGTGACGCAATTTCACATTTACAAACACACAAATCAATTAGATGTGCACGCACGTGTGCGCGCGCGCACACACACACACACACACACACACACACTACCAACTCAGGCACATACACATCCAAACTAGCCTAGGCACATGCATACCTATTACCAAGCACATACACTATACACCCCAAAACTTAGACAAAATTCAATTGTCCATACCCACACACACAGTACACATATGACTAATTCATATATCATATACACAATGATATATATAGATAGATAGCTATAGATATCTATACACACACTCACCAGTTCATATACATACAACCCACCTACACATGGGTAAGTTCCTAACTTGGATGGCACGGTATGTATGTGTGTGTTTGGGGTACCTGGGATACTTGGGGGAAGGCTAAGGTGAGAGAGAGAGAATTAAAGTATAGGGAGTGAAAGTTGCCAGAACTGAGATTAGAACCGGTGGACTACAGAGAAGTTGGCTGAGGAACTGAGGCTTGGGGTTACTTAAGGTAGATTGGGGCTGGAAACTGAGGCAGACAGCTGAGATATTTGGGGGGGGGGTGCAGATAAGTGGTCGCAAGCAGGAGATAGCCAGGAAAGAGAGAATTAGAAACCTGGGAGCCTGGGGCTGGAAACAGGCTGACAGCTTAGAGACTGGTGGGCGGACAGGTAAGTGGTGGCAAGGAGGAAACAGTCAGGAAACAGACAAAAACCCAACTCAGGGTTTCAAAATAACAGGTTTATTAAACAGACAACACATTACCAGCCCCATGAAGTTATTGGCTCCCACACAAGCACTCACAATGGCAGCAGGAAAAAGAGACTCAGTGGAAGAGTTGGAGTCCAGGTGGGGAAAAGAAGCAGAGTCTAAGTCCTTGGTTGAAGAGGGTGATAGCTACCTATCCAGGCTGGAAAGGGGTCCTTGTCCAGTACGTGTTGTCCAGAGGGGGGTCGCCGGCAGGGCCTGTGGGTGGATAGGTGGTGTGGCATGGTGTTGGTCCAGATAGAGAGGGCATCCCAAAGAGTCATAGATTCATAGATGTTAGGGTCAGAAGGGACCTCAATAGATCATCGAGTCCGACCCCCTGCATAAGCAGGAAAGAGTGCTGGGTCTAGATGACCCCAGCTAGATGCTCATCTAACCTCCTCTTGAAGACCCCCAGGGTAGGGGAGAGCACCACCTCCCTTGGGAGCCCATTCCAGACCCTGGCCACTCTAACTGTGAAGAAGTTCCTCCTAATGTCCAGTCTAAATCTGCTCTCTGCTAGCTTGTGGCCATTATTTCTTGTAACCCCCGGGGGCGCCTTGGTGAATAAGTACTCACCAATTCCCTTCTGTGCCCCGAGTCAGTCTTCGCTACTCCTTTTATAGGGCAGACTACCTCTGATCTTCTATGGGAGGGCCTGTCCAGGCAATGTCAGTTCTGTTCCAGAGGGCTCCAGGTGTTCTTACTGAGCATGTGCAGCTTGGCACAATGGTGGGTTGCCTCATCTTTTGTTTCTCAAATGCTGAGGGTGGTTCCAAGGGCTGGGTCGTTGGCCCAGGTATTGGTGTTGATGGTTCAGTCATTCAGAGGGAGCTATTTTTAGACCTACTGCCATTGTCTCTCAAGCACCTTCATTCATCCCCATTCATTCAGGAACTACATTACAAAGGAAGGCTAGGTGTGAGTCATGCGTTACTCAACTGGGCCTAGGGACAGGGTGGAAACTTGACAAACAAAATGGAAACTTGGCATGACTTATGCTAACTTACATATGTAGGCCTAAATCATATTGTACCAGTAAAACAGTAATATAGAACAGTAAAAATTAATATAAACATAATAATTATATAATATAAAGAAGGAGAAAAAACAAAACAAATACAACTTGCTACCAAAATAAAATGCTGAAGCTTATCCTATGTCTTAGCTCACTTATACTTACCTATAGGGAATAGAGAGGAAAAGAAAAAGTCAGAAATGGTTGGGGAAGGGGAAGGAATGCATTTTAAAAGAGAAAAAAGGAAAACTGGTGGTTATGCTACATATTGGGCAATGCCACCTATGGACCTGTTTCCTTGGCTCCAGAGGCAGTGTGAGAGCTCAAAGCCAAGTAGCTGTTCATCTAGTCTGGTGACAATGTAATGCTCCTTGGCCATGGCAGAAGGTTTCCTATTCTCTCTGCTGTAGTAAACTGGTGATGTTCTCATTTGGTCATGTTCCACAAATTGTCAATTGCTCAAATCACGAGTGAGACCTTATGAGAGAGGGTAAGGCAAGATGCTGCGTTTATTGATTAAGCGCTTAATACACACACACACCACATTCATACCCCAATTTCTGTTCTCTGCTGGTATACGTTACCAATTTTATCAGTACTCAGATCAACATAGTGGCCAGCCAAGCTGATCACAAGTAGGAGACAGGTTCCCGCTGGTCCATTTCATCAGACAAACCGATATTCCAGGATGACATGCAGAACCAGACCCAAAATCGATATGTCTTGCCCCATCTTTTATAGCTTTGTCAATTCACCCAGTCCTCTGGGCTCTGCTGTATTATCACTGTGTTCTCCCTTGAAGGTCGATTGCCGTTGTTCTCTTTCTGTTTTGCGGCAGATTCTTCTTGTGCTTATGTCAAGCTACAGAGCAATACAAAATGGAGTTTCTTAAAGCAATGCAAAACTCAAGAAAATACATAAGATTAAAAGCAATAGGCAAAAAGTCTATGTGTATAACAGTGGTACCCCTGATAGAGAGCCAGTGTTGGTGCTGCCTCAGTTTACCTCAGTGCTTCTCATTTAGGTGCTGCCCCCCCAAGTAAAACTGCCCTGCTCATCTTTTGCACAGGCAGCCTGGGAAGGGTACAACTAGAATACGTATGCTCTCCTGTCTCATTAGTGTTCTCTGTTAAACTTAAAGCAGGCAGGAGAGCTGGTTTGTGCTGCAGCCTTTCCCACTCTGACCTCACACAGTGTCTTGCAGAAATAGAGGTGTGTGGCACAGGTGGAATGCCCCTATTTTCAGGAGGAGTGTATCTATGTGTGCATGAGGGAAGATTTGAGGGGACACGGAGTTGGGGGCAGGGGCAGGGGCTGGACCAGGGAGGGCTGCTGCACAAACCAGTTCTCCTGCCTTCTTTAGGGTTATCAGAGAACCAAGGGTGGCACAAAATGTAAAAATGTGGAAGTTGGGGAGGGTTGCCATGATTTGAAGAAGTTGAGAACCATGGCTTTAGTTCTCCATGTGCATCTTGCCTGTTTGTTTGGGAGATAGTTTCTGTAATTGACTTTCAAAGCTACTTTAGAGAAGTGGTAGCTATATGTAAGTATGGGATCCATTGGCTTTGACTCATCTGCTAATTGCTGACTGCTTACAAAATGTTAAGCTTAAGTTTGGTCTGAGTATGGTATTAGTCAAAACATTGGATGTAGTTTGTTTCAGTCTCCACTTCCTGCAATAGTCACCTGCAGGCATTTCCAGTTTTCATAAATTTTCTTCAATTTGGGGGCCTTTTTGCTTTCTGTCTTAGAAACTGGTTGTAAACTTTAGTCTATGATTGAGCTGTGAAGATCATTTATATTGATATTTTGGTGGGGTTTTTTCAATTTGTTCCTCAAAATATGTATCTGCATCTGCTTTAATGATGTTAGTCAGGTGTGTGGTCAAATTGGAAAAAAAAAAACTTTTATTCTTGTATATCTAATATATTTTTATTTCTGAGCCTTCTTCTCAGCATGCTCTTCAGGCAGCATCCAGGTTTTCCAGGAAGTGACTACCTATTTCTAGCTGTCTGGTTGGTTGGAAGCGTTTAAGGAGCTCTCTCTACATTCTTGAGTTAGCCACTGTGTAGCAGTTATTTGGCAGATATGCAGAATGGACTTGAAAATAACCTTTAAAATGTCTTTGGTAAACTTTGTATATAATTATATTTATAATATTATAAAGATATTTATTATATATTTTATATGTATTATATATATATTAAGCACATATTCTTTGTATTATAATTGTAATTATAATTATAAAAAAACAATTGTAAGCCAATCCTATATTTTTTTTTATGTGAATCGTGTTTTGCAAAGTTTGTTGTTAGCAATACTGCTAACATTCATGTTCTTCTCTGTCCAAATGTTGTTTGTGCAGTAAGATAACTTGCAGGGAGCTGGGGGGGGGAGGGTGCAGGAAAATAGTGCTGTATGAGACACTAGTCCCGGGCACTGATTCTGAAGGGGAGCCAGCGTGGCACCCCCACTAATAGCAGCAACCTGTGGTCAGGGAGCTTGTGTTGAGGCAAGCAGCAGCCCATACCACTGCCACAACTGTAGCTGCTCCTGAGTGAGGAAGTAAGTGCTCATCCCTGCATCCCACAATGAAGTCCAGGGTGCCACATTTTTAAGTTACACTTCTGGGTTTGTGGTTCTTTTCATTTGAGTAAAAGGCCTCCAATTGTTCTTGAGATATGGGAAAGTGCAACACACACACACACTTTTCATTGTGAAGGATTCAATCACTCCTTTTTTTTGATACATCAAAAATAGCTGAAGTCTGGAAGTTTCGATATAGTCTTGATCAAAGAGTTGTTAATTATTATTTTTTGTATTGGCATTAAAAATATAAGACAAAAACATTATAAGGAGATGTGAAATCACTTCTTAATATATTGAGGCATCTGTTAAAACAGCAAAAAAAAAATTTTTTAAATCCCCTTTACCATCACAGAACATTTCATTTTCTCTTTCTATATTAGAAAATCCCAGCCATACCGCTTTCCACATAAAGGGAACTATAGTGTTAGGTTGTACCTTTTTAAATATTTGGTTGATTCCAGATACTGTACCACTGTGATGCTGTTTAATGACAAGATTAAATTAGATTTCATAGATAAGCAGGCAGGGGACATGTTTCCTTTCTCTGTAGCTAGGACAGTTAGGAAAGGAAGATTCAAACTGCTTCATTGAAACATCTGAAAAAAAAATCTGCTTTAACTTTTGACAGGTGAAAATCACAAGTATGAAAATAATTGTAGGTCCCACTGTTTTATTCTCTTTCAAGAATTTTTGCTATATACCATAATAAGCTGCAAATTCTATGCTTTTAGTATAAAACAATGAGATTTCAGTTTTCTCTGTCACAAAGAAACAAGCAACATAATGTGAAAGAACACACTACTTCCCTCCCTGTCAGCCTGGCTTACTTTTGCCACGTGGAAAAAAGCAACAATAGAAAAAGGAAATATATTCCTGTGCTTTCTGCCAACCTTGACCAAGTATGAAGATCAGATTCCATTTGGGATCACTTAATTATTACCTTCATGGATTAGAGGCAATTACTTTTCTTCCTTTTCCTTTAAAAGCATAAATCAAGAAAGCAGAAACGAAAAATTAAAGGACTCCAAAAATACAATTTAATGTGGAGGTTGCACCATTACATTTACAAAAGCTGAAGTAAACTATGATACCAGCTGTAAATGTATGATACCAGCTGATGTAAACTATATGATACCAGGAAGAGGAAGGCAGAGCTCTGTCAGGCTCTTCATAGATTTACACTCTGGAGTATCTGGCTCATATTCACAATAACAACAATAATACACCATTTACCCAAAGTTACTACACAGCGATAGCTACCCTTCAGCAGATGAGATATCTCAGGGTTTTTAAAATTAGCTTAGAAACATATTCTGAGGTATCAAAATGTAATAAATGTAATTGTTGACTGTTTAAAGAAACGGCAGTAACTATAGTTCTCCAAGACAATGATCTGGTGGATCCCCACTGAAGATGATGAGAATGATATGAACATAAGAATGTAAGACTCCCGAGTAGGAACATCAAACCTATAGGTTAAAAACATAGAGCAATGTGTAAAAGTATGCCAGAAAGCAGTCTTGTTATCTGTGGCATGGACATTATGAAAACATATAATAGAGGCAGCCTTAGATTTGATAGAATATACCCTATACCTACACATTTTAAAAACAAGATCCACACTAGCTGACAGCAAAACCATATGCAGAATCTGATACACTTTGAGGATCTTCTGGAGGAAATTGACTAACACCCAATATTATCCACATGCACTACAAAAAAGCTGTTTTGTCAAATGACTCATTTCTATTCAGTTAATAGTTTAAGTCAGGGTTGTCCAACTGGCAGGCCACTGGCTACATATAGCCCTTGTGGGATTACTCTGTTTCCCCTGGGCTCCCCCTGGCTTCATTGCTCTTGTTGCCGCTGCAGTCAGGATCTCCAGACTCCTTCCTTTTATCTCTGCCTTTTATTTTCTGCCCCTGCTGCACAGGGCAGGATGGGGCAGGACAGTTCAGCTAAGCGTAGCCTGCAGTGCCAGTGGAGCCCACAGCATGGTGTAGTGGGGGAGCCTGCATCCAAGAAGGTGGGTGGGGATGAAGGTTGCTACCCACCCCCCGGCCACATAGTGCAGTAGTGGGGGGATGCCCATCCATGCAGTGCCAGGGGAGCTTTCAGCTGGGGAGTTGAGGAGGGGAAGATGGGCCCTGCTGGTGGGTCTTTACAGAGTTTAAGTCTCTCTCAACATATAAACAACAATGTAACTCAGCCTCCCCTGAAACTGAATAAGACTGGGAAGAAATAAAATCTTGTGTGATGGATTGATTTAAACCATTTCAAAGTGTCCAGATACTATATTGTACATGGTACAATATGAGAACCCAAACAGATACACAGAGGCAGGATATCGGATTTGAAAGGGTTGGTCTGATTTGTTATGCCATCTGCATGAGTTGTACATTTCTGGTTTCATTTATGTTTATTTAGGTCTAGAGGGGTTCTCTTGTTTTGTTTTGTTTTGTTTCGTTGTGTTTCAAGTGAGCTAAAACTGAGCCAGAGCAGCACATGGGTTCTCATGTAGTTAAGCCTATTTTTTTTTAACTAGTATTGCTTCTAGGAAATTTCAGGTGCAGTGTTTTAGGGCCTTGTTATGCCTTACACTGAGCCACACAAATGTTGGTTAGTGTAAGTGCAAGCTTGAGTTTGGAGTAGTCACATGTTTAGGCCAGTCGGGGCTTGGACGACTAAAAGGTAAGAATGCCCCCATTTCATTTCGGGCTTTCTCCTCTGCCCCTAGGACTCTCCTCCTGCCCCTCAGGGTTCCCCCTTAAACCCCCAACCCCAGAGTTCTTCCCCACCCACCCCCTGCTTACTTGTTGCTGCCCACACTGTCTGCTCCAGGGGAGAAGGTAAGGAAGGGTTAACCTGCTTGTTACTCCTGCTGGCCCCTGCTGCTGCCACTTCCAGACTGCTGCTTTTCTCCAGGCTGAGTCCACCCAGAGAGCAGCAGTAGTGGTGGCCAGGACAGCAGGTTAACCTTTCCCTGTCTGCTCCTCTGGGACAGACAACACAGACAGCCACAAGTAAGTAGGGGACAAGGCAGCAGAGGCAGTGGGCCCAATCGAGGCCAGCAGGGTGGGGGGAGAGAGGGTGAACTGGGGAAGGTGGTTTAAACTGGCTTGCTCCACTATCACTGTCACCAGGAGAGGGAGGGAGTTGTGGAGCTGCACTGCAGCTGCAGCCCACCTGTAAACTGCAGCCCCCACATGAGGCTGGAGGCGGGAGGTGGCGGGCACTGACAGGAACTGCTTCCTCTCTCCCCTTTCAGGCAGACCCCAGCTGGGGTCCCTGCAGGCCAGGGTAGGGATTTAAACCCCTCCCTAATCATAGTCAGGCCTGCCCAGGCCTGGCCACACCCCTTCCCTCAACTTAGTTTCCCTCCAGCCAAGGGCTCACTCTGGCACCCCCCAGGCTCTGGCTTAAGCCACTGCAGGCATGTGCCTGCATTTCCAGTGTCAAAAGTAAATGTCTAGTCTCTTGCAAATCAGTTCAATCTATGCAGGTTAGACTAACCTGCAAAGATTGAATCAATTCAGGCTCCAGCTTTTTGAATGTCTGCCCTAGGCTTCAAGACAATGTTTCAGTAACCTCTAACATAAGAGAAAAACAAGCTTTATGTAATACACAATAAAGGTAATGTACACTTTTATTTCTTGTACAAAAATAATCCACTCTCGGTGAATAAGTTAGGTAAGCAGTCATTGGCTTACTGGGTAAGAATGATAGGGATACAAATTGAGGTAGACTGTTCCGTACTGCATTACTAATGCACGATTACGTAAACAGCATCATATCTTATAAATAGCTTTAGTGTACAGTGCCATTTTTAAGTTGTATAGAGAAAGTCTGTATGCATATCCATTTATCTGTCATTTGTACAGTATGTCACTAATCTATCCTGGGACAAATGTTAAGGAATCAAAGGCAGAAACAGTTTTCTAGGATATAATCATAATTCTTAACTTACATTTCTCCTTATTCTTTTCCAAGAAAATGCTTCAGGTGTTCTGTCTGTCACACACAGCCTGGAGTAGCACATACTGCACTGACAGTCTGGCTAAATACCAGCCTACCAGGAGGAGAACCTGCTTAATTGCCTGGATTCTGGCTTCAGAAAACAGCTTTCACACCTAAAGCTGGACTAACTCACATCTGTGACTGTCAGATTTTCTTGCTTGCAAATGAAGAAATCAGCTGTTCCTTTTCCCTAAAGAATACCCAGGGGTGCTAAGCCTCATGCATAAAGTCAAAACAGAATCTAATTTCCATATAGAATACAAATAAGAATTCCCATAAATTACTGTACCAACATTATCAAACTTTAGGTATGTAGGGTGCAGTACTATTCTGTTTAGGGGAAATATTATTGGTTGCTGGTTAACATTCAGATTATTCATTATCTTTTATCCCTTATCTGGCTGTAATCTCAATTATGTCATCAGCAGGTCCCTTCATACCTTAAATTAACTGTGCCTTAAGCAACATGCATTTTCTGTAGTAATTGAAAGCAATTTGCAAGAAAGCATATCCCATGGCAGCATATGCACACATAGACATCCATGTACAAGCTGTAGTCTTATTCAGCAGAGATACAGCTGTTATATTTGTTGGGCAATATCCTCACTATGCTAGTTCTTGCCAGGCAAAACCCATAATAATCTTGAGATCTGCTGCCTGAATGGCAGCACTGAAATCCAGTTGC
The DNA here is from genome assembly GCF_030867095.1 of Alligator mississippiensis. Taxonomy (NCBI): domain Eukaryota; kingdom Metazoa; phylum Chordata; order Crocodylia; family Alligatoridae; genus Alligator; species Alligator mississippiensis. The sequence goes on along the minus strand of NC_081824.1, from coordinate 121,447,783 downwards.
TTAAAAATAGTAATAATAATGAAACCTCATTTCTTGAGTCCAAACTATCCAGATTTAGTTCTTCAAGACTGGAGGGTAGATAGTTTTGGGAATAAGGTCAGTCCTATTGCCCCACACTTAACTGTAGCATATTCATTTACTCTAAAAGCCTCCCTATTTAAACATGGACTTCTAGCTGTTTTAAACCTTTTCTTTATAAATGGATAAATAAGAACAAAGCCCTGAATCATTTCTTTATAAATCATCTTGGGACTATGTAAAAGAAAAGAATTGTTACAATGGAACAGCTCTTCTAAAATCTCAAAAAAATCCTGACTCTTCTACATATAAAGGATATTGTACACAGAAAACCTACATTCAAGGATTGATATGGTTATAAAGGTTATGCACTCCAATGTTTGGAAATGGCTGGAATTCAGATTCAATCCATCTATTTTGGGTTTTATTTATACTGTGGCTCATCACTATAGTATCTGACAGCCTACAATGTAAAATCAACAGCATAGCAAAGTTCTCAGTGGATTTCATGGTGACTCTGATTCTACTTCCTTTTTGGCATAAAACTTTTCCTGTGAGACAAAAATTAAATCCATTACACATGTGCATTTTAAGACGAATTTCAGTATTATAAACTGGCTGCCCATAGTTTTTCATCTATTGACTCCTCTCTGAAATCCTATGAAATATGAACTTTCATTTCTACCCAGGAGAACTTCTACAAGTTTTTTCTCCAATGCCTGATGAAGGACATTTGTGCCTGAAAGCTTGCAATTAAAGATTTTTGTTTGCAAAAATCTTGTTGGTCTAATATAAGATGTCATTTCTACTCTGAGTCCTGATTGCCTAGTGTTATGTATATATATTTTTATCTTCATTACTCAGTGTGTATGGCCTGACCCTTAGTTCTACATGATCACTGCACTGAATAAAATTATTAATTTCTTTGTGGGCTTGTTCAAGAAATTTATCCTAATATCTACGGACAAAATAAATATGGTCTTCTAAGTACCAAAATGGGACTTGGGAGGAATTTAGGCATCTAGGCCACATGCACACAAGCATGGACATTTGTTTTCCCAAAAACAAGAAGCAGCCTCACACCTTGTGCCACTGCTGCTTGTCCCCAGGGAACACCTGTGCCATGCGCCCTCTGGTGCACAGTAGGTTACCCTGGATAGAGTGGGGGAGACTGGGCTCAGCAACTGTGCTGGCCCCAGCAGCCTTACTTGGAGCCCTGGGGGCCTCCTGGGGCTGCAGCAGTGGTGATCCTGCCACTTGGAGCCTGGACCCCAGCTGGAGTGTGGCTTCAGCCAGACAGTCTCTGGTTTTGGGTGGCGCATGCTGGCCCCATATGTGCCGTCCCACTTTTTAGTTGCGTGGGTTTTTTGACCCTGGGATCTACTGGGGTAAAAAAAAACCTTGTACTGTTATCTTGCAACACAGAGAACACCTGAATGTGTGGTGTCTGTGGTGCTACATACTGCATGGCTGCATTCATTTGGATGTGGCAAAAAGTTTCAAATTTGTGATCCAGATAAGACCCCGCTCCTGTAACAGCAAAACTCACTCAGTGCATAAACTCATTTAGTTCCTCCATTTTGTCACCTAGATCTTGGTTTCTACACACAAGCAGAAGATACCCATCTGAAATATCTCTACCAAAATCCAGCTAAGCTCATTTGCAACCCAAAATAGGGGTGTGCACTACCTCCATTTAAGCCCCCTAAGTGTCTGAATCACCTTCTCTGGATTCCTAACCTATGCTTACAGTCTTAATTCAGTAGTCCTTCACTTCAGGAGGGCTGATTTCAATGAGTTAAGGAGATTAGTAGGAGAAGCACGGAGGGTGGGGGAGTTGGGAGTCCAAGACAAGTGGTTATCCCTTAAGGAGGCAATCCTCTGAAGGGTCCATTACACATGTGCAATCACCACAAAGGGTGATAGTCCCAACATGAATCAAAGGGGGCAAGAGTGCTCAAAAGCCTCCATGGCTCACCAAAGGCATTCAGGAATGTCTGAAAGCTAAAAAAGAAGTGTACACCCAGTGGAATGGAGGGGCCATCACTGAGGAAGATTATACCTCCATTGCTTAAGACTGTAGGGGGGCTGTTAGGAAGGCTAAGGCAGAGACAGAAGTAGGACTAGTGACCATGATCAAAGAAAACAAGAAGTCCTTTTTTAAATACATAGAGAGTAAAAAGAAGGCACTGGGCAATGTGGGGCCCCTGCAGGACACACTTGGCAATCTGGTGGTTGTACCAGACCTCTTTAACAAATTCTTTGCATCCATTTTTCTGAGCAGGTACCAGGACTTCTCCCCCATTGGGATTTCAGATGGACTCAGGAGAGGCAGCATCAGGCCTAGGGTCAGGGACGACCTAGTTAGGGAGCTTCTGGTGGGGCTGGATGTGTTTAAATCAGCAGGTTCAGATGATCTCCACCCCCGGGTGCTGAGGGAATTGGAATTCCCCCTTGGAAAAAGGAGCCATGGCTTCTGCTTACTTTTCCTAGGAATATTTATGCAGTTTATAATAGAAAATTACAGCACAGAGTGGGAGACAGTCTTATTTCTTCCAGCTGAGTGCTCTAAACAATAGAATTTTTGTCTCTCTTTAGCAAGTTTTGGTCCCTTTGGCTGAGTCCAGATAACAGCCATGCGGTATGTGGCGCTGCAGACCCATCTGCAGTGCCACATACCTCACATTCAGGCATTTTACATGATGCTACCTTGCAGTGCACGGGGGGGAGGGGGGGAGTTGACCCCTAGAGATCCAGGGCTCAAGAAACCCACACAGAAAAGAAGTGGGGAGGTACACATGGGGACAGTGCACACCACCCAAAACCAGAGCCTGGCTGGCAGGAGCCATAGTCTGGCTGCCAGCCAGGCTCCAAGCTGCAGGAGTGACATGGCTGCAGCTTCCCCCGCCCCCAGGGCCCCAGGTAAGGCTTCTGGGGCTAGCAACTGTACGGGACCCAGCCTACTCTACCCCATGTGGGGTAATCTGCCATGCACCAGAGGGCACATGGCACAGGTGTTCCCTGGGGACAACTAGTAGCAGCATAAGGTGTCCCACTGCTAGTTGTCCCCACAGAACCAAATGTCTGCACTCATCTGGACGTGGCTTCTGAGGACATTCTAATATCAGAATTTTAAAAAAATAGTGAACTTCTCCCCGACTTTTCCCTAACGTTCTTTCCTCCTCTTCCAGCCGTCCTGTAAACTATTCTTCATCTTGATTTTCAAACTATTTGAAATTTTAAAACCAGGATTTTTTTTTTTAAACGTGCATGACATTTATCCACTAAGTAACATTACTGACTAAAATCTGAGATAAATGTCCATGGAAATTAATGGAGAAACTCAAAGTTCTACCTTAGCACAGGTAACAAATCTGACAGCCATTAAGTCTGAAAAATATGCAGAAAATAGTTTCTTAAGAATCTACATATTCACTGAATCTACTTTTTTCAGTAAATGATAACTGAAGAAGAGGAATGAAGCTTTAGAAAGTAAAATAAGTTCTTATACTTACATACATACATTATAGTCTGCGCTATGTATGATAATATCAGATTTACAAAAAAATGTGGTGGGCTTGCTGGCGGCAGCCCAGCAGGCTGACTTTGGAAAAGTTTGAAACGATTGGTGGGGTAATTTCCTTTCCCTCACCAGTCAGGTGAAGGCAGGGGAGAAGCTAGCCCCACCCCCTAACTGAAGTCAGGCAAAGAGTCAGACTTGAGAGGGGACTAACACCCCCTTCTCCCTGATGGTCCATTTCCAATACAGGGGCAGAGCCCCTGAAGGGAATAAAAGAGCAGCATGCCTGGCACATAGGCGGCTGCATTGAGGGATGGAAAAGAGGGCTGGCAGAGCTGGCCAATGGAGTGAAGCTCTTACCCCAAAAGAGCCCAAAGACTCCTCATCAGATGGGGAGCAGCAAGCGGCCATGTGCTCCAGCTCCACTGCAAAGGAGCGCGGTGTCAATGCATGGCTGGTGCATGGAGGGTCTGAGAGGGACTGAGACCTTGGGAGCAACATGAGGGCCCCCATAGGGGCCAGAAGGCTTCCATGGCTGACCAGAGAAATCCAGGGCAGCCTAAGGGCCAAAAGGGGAGCACATAAAAAGTGGAAACAGGGTGAGATCACTAAAGATGAATATACCTCCTCTGCTCGTGCTTGTAGGGAGGCAGTTAGGCGGGCCAAAGCTACCATGGAGCTGAGGATGGCAACCCAAGTAAAAGACAACAAGAAATTGTTTTTTAGATGTATTGGGAGTAAAAGGAAGGCCCAGGGAGGAATAGGACCACTGCTAAATGGGCAGAAACAATTGGTGACAGATAGGGGGGACAAGGCTGAATTCCTCAACGAGTTCTTTGCCTCAGTGTTCCTAAGTGAGGGGCACGACAAGTCTCTCACTGGGGTTGTAGAGAGGCAGCAGCAAGGCGCCAGACTTCCATACGTAGATCCTGAGGTGGTGCAGAGTCATTTGGAAGAACTGGATGCCTTTAAATCGGCAGGCCCGGATGGGCTCCATCCGAGGGTGCTGAAGGCACTGGCCGACATCATTGCAGAGCCACTGGCGGGAATATTTGAACGCTCATGGTGCACGGGCCAAGTCCTGGAGGACTGGAAAAGGGCTAACGTGGTCCCCATTTTCAAAAAGGGGAGGAAGGAGGACCCGGGCAACTATAGGCCAGTCAGCCTCACCTCCATCCTTGGCAAAGTCTTTGAAAAAATTATCAAGGCTCACATTTGTGAGAGCCCGGCAGGGCAGATTATGCTGAGGGGAAACCAGCATGGGTTTGTGGCGGGCAGATCGTGCCTGACCAACCTAGTCTCTTTCTATGACCAGGTTACGAAACGCCTGGACACAGGAGGAGGGGTGGATGTCGTATACTTAGACTTCAGGAAGGCCTTCGATACGGTATCCCACCCCATACTGGTGAACAAGTTAAGAGGCTGTGACGTGAATGACTGCACAGTCCGGTGGGTGGCGAATTGGCTAGAGGGTTGCACCCAGAGAGTCATGGTAGATGGGTCGGTCTCGACCTGGAAGGGTGTGGGCAGTGGGGTCCCGCAGGGCTCAGTCCTTGGACCGATACTCTTTAATGTCTTCATCAGCGACTTGGACGAGGGAGTCAAATGTACTCTGTCCAAGTTTGCAGATGACACAAAGCTATGGGGAGAAGTGGACACACCAGAGGGCAGGGAACAGCTGCAGGCAGACCTGGATAGGTTGGACAAGTGGGCAGAAAACAACAGGATGCAGTTCAACAAGGAGAAATGCAAAGTGCTGCACCTAGGGAGGAAAAATGTCCAGCACACCTACAGCCTAGGGAATGACCTGCTGGGTGGCACAGAGGTGGAAAGGGATCTTGGAGTCCTAGTGGACTCCAAGATGAACATGAGCCGGCAGTGTGACGAAGCCATCAGAAAAGCCAATGGCACTTTATCATGCATCAGCAGATGCATGACGAATAGGTCCAAGGAGGTGATACTTCCCCTCTATCGGGCGCTGGTCAGACTGCAGTTGGAGTACTGCGTGCAATTCTGGGCGCCACACTTCGAAAAGGATGCGGATAACCTGGAGAGGGTCCAGAGAAGGGCAACTCGTATGGTCAAGGGCCTGCAGACCAAGCCCTATGAGGAGAGACTAGAGAAAGTGGACCTTTTCAGCCTCCGCAAGAGAAGGTTGAGAGGCGACCTTGTGGCTGCCTATAAGTTCATCACGGGGGCACAGAAGGGAATTGGTGAGTATTTATTCACCAAGGCGCCCCCGGGGGTTACAAGAAACAATGGCCACAAGCTAGCAGAGAGCAGATTTAGATTGGACATTAGGAAGAACTTCTTCACAGTTCGAGTGGCCAAGGTCTGGAACGGGCTCCCAAGGGAGGTGGTGCTCTCCCCTACCCTGGGGGTCTTCAAGAGGAGGTTAGATGAGTATCTAGCTGGGGTCATCTAGACCCAGCACTCTTTCCTGCTTATGCAGGGGGTCGGACTCGATGATCTATTGAGGTCCCTTCCAACCCTAACATCTATAAATCTATGAATCTATGAGGTGGATCGGGTCTCCAACCCCGGCCCAAGAGCAACCAGTTGGTGCATGGATGGTGCACACTGAGGATCCAAGAGCAGACTAGGGCCCCAGAGCTGCAAGCGGCAGCTCAGGCTTTCACTCCCACATAAGGCAGGGCCTGCTGGGGCACAGGCAGTGCCCAGAAGGTCCAGGAGTGAACCCAGGCACAGATCTGGGTGAGTGGCTCAGGTCCCCAGTCCCGACACAAGACCAGGCACACTGCATAGACAGGCCATCAGTGCATGGGACGGTACACAAGACCTAAAGAGGGCCGGAGCTGGGAATGCCCTGAACGGCTGAGGACTTCCTTGCTGAAGGAGGCAATGCTTCATGTGTGGACAACAAGGATGACCTCACCAGACCCCGGGAGAGTTGTGAGTTACCGGGCAAAGGGATTCCCTCAGGGAAGGAGGGATCCCCCACACACCAGTTGAAGCTAGCAGCTGGAGGAGAAGCCCCAAAGGGAAAAGGCTTCTGGGGAGGTTTTGGAGGTTCCCTTCATGGGCTATTCAAGCTAAGTAGCAGGAAGTCTGAAGGGCCCTGGGGATTCTTTTCCCTCTCCTTATCTTTGGGGCACTGCCACTGCCCCAGGACAACAAGGGCTGTTCTTTTGTTCCTTTGAGAGATCTAGCTTTGCATCTGACATTTCTGCCTTGTATTTTGTGAGTCCTGTGCCTCATATTTTGTGCACTTGTGCCTTATGCTTTGTGAGTGTTACATCCCATTAGAATTGAAGATTGCATGATCTTTTAGTGAGACCTTTACTTTGATCGTCCCTGATTCTTCACCTGTATATAGACTATTTGTTATGACTTGTATCGAAGCTGTCTATGGCTCCTATATTTTAGGTGTAAATATGTTAATATGACTACTTTTATATCATTTTAAAATTTGTACATAGTTAAGTTTATTGAGTGTCTTGGTCTAGTTCTATAGGGGGAAGGAGGGAAATTGCGTACAGCCAGCAGTTTCACCCCACAGTGCACCTGCCCTGCTAGCATTCTCTTCTATTGGAGAAGGGAGTACATAACTGGATACTACTCGAGCTATGCAAACATCACACATAGATATGTTCACGTCTGTCACAGTACAATGAACATGCAAATAACTTTGGGCTGTGGGTGGTAAGAAGGGGCTCAAACTCCATATCATGTGTGCTATGTAGGTTATCTTTAGCTGTCATTGGTAACCAACAAACTGTACATTTGGATTCCTCTGCCCTGGATCCACTCTAGTCTGAAAACAAACCATTAGAAGTCAGTTTTCTGTCTCTTTATTTCTCATAACTTGACAATCTGAGGAAAATGAAAGACAGGAGGAATGCACGTCTTTTTCCCCTTGCTCCTTTTCTTTTTCAATTTCTTCTATAAAAGGAAAAAATGAAAGACCAATAAATATAGCTGAGGGAATGATGCCTGTGTTGTTGCTACACTGCACATATTCTTATAGCCTTCTAAATCGTAAAATGTTAACAGCAAAACTAAATCTTGACATGTTGATAGCTAAAACCATACTGCAATATGGCACATCAATTGCCTGTTATGTTTTTGAGGACCAAAAATATTCTCTTCTGTACCATTAACATAAATCAAACTGGTTAAATCACTTTAATGCTCCAGGTGCCTTATTTTTTTGTTCAGATGGCACAATGCTTGATGTCAGTTTTGAGGGGGAAGGGAAATCAGATAGACTGTAGATTTGCAGAAGGGTTACATACACAAATCAAGTTCAATAAGCTTGTCAGATGAACATTTCACATTAAACAAAATAATAACCTGTCATATGATTTTAAACAGTTTCTTTTTGCCAGGTTTCAGGAGAGCAATACAGGGCTGTAAGTATTGTACCACAGCTGCATTTCTTAAAGCAAGAACAAACAGTTTTAAAACTTCCATCGTCTAGGTCCTTCATAGCTGTGGATTCTAACAGAAGGAGAAGTACCAGGTTTTCCAAAACCTCAGGCCTGGTGAATTATAGTTAGTTCAAAATAAATAAATGCATAAGAATAAAATCTGTAATGTTAAGACATGAAAATTACTGTACGGAAATATCCCTGCCCCAAAAGACAGATCTCAATTAAAAAACAACCTACCCAGTAGGTTGCTATCTGACTGCTTTGAATGTTTAGCAGGCTAAGTTTCATGCCTGAAGTAATGAAGGTTAAGACCTAAGCATCCTTACCACTGACCAATAGTAGCAGATCTCTCTCAAAGCAGCTCTATCTAGCCTCCAATAAATATTTAAGTCCCTGAAGATGGCAGCAGCCCATGCTTGGAATCCCTCTAGTCAGAGAAGGAAGGGAGTTAGTAAAACCTCAGGGTTCATGCAGGGTAATCAGACTCCTAACTTGTTTCTCTTGAGTTCTGTTTCATGAGCTGCGTGAATTCCAGACCACTAAAAACAGTAATTAATAGTAATGGAGTGACTAAACCTCATTTACTTGATGATTATACAGTCCACCTGGTGCTGACTCTTACACTGGAGGCAGATTCCATGTTCTAATAGACCAGAAAGTTGACGGGCGGCTTGGGTGCAGGTCTGCTACTAAATACATGTGATCTTAGGCAGTCTGTTTAGCCTCTGTTCCTGAGTTATTCCTACCTACAATATCATGAATGATGCTTCTCTTTGCAAATCACTTCAAGGTGCATGGGTGGAAGAATAATACACCTGTCGAAAATATTATTAGTAGTCGATTAATTCTCCCATCCAATTAGGTGGTTTGTAGTTAATTTTATTTGTATTATGATGGATTGCAAGATTATCATTAAAAATATAGTGCTAAATGCTTCTACGAAACAGAGCCCTGATTCTGTTTATACTGAATTCAGTGGCAAAATTTCCATTAACTTCATTGGTTCAGGATCACAGCCTTAATGAGCCTAATTCTTGTAGTCAGTTCTTGTTATAACAAAGCATTTTCATAATGGCACAGTCTTTGTTCATTGCTTTTTTAGTCAGGGTATAGTCAATTTATAATTAAAGAAACTCATATAAAGTATGTACCTACATTCAAAGCAACTCAAGGTAATATTATGATATGACAGATAATACAACAAAAAGGTATGTATTAGTACATGAATGAGTACACCAGGGTAAATGTATTTATTGAAAGAGTACCTCAAATCCTCAATCTCACTTGTCTATAAATTGCATTTATAATGGACAGCTCATTAACTACTCATTAAGGATACTAAAGATTACCAACAGATGCAGTACAGCAAAAAGACAGGAACTGAATTCATGAAAGGAAAAATGAGTAGATATTTTTCATTTTTAGAGTTTAACTTAATTAATTGCATTATTAGACTCTGCATTTGAATTGCAAGAAACAGATGTAGTGATTACTACTGTTTTTCAATACCTAAAAAATGCACATGCTGTATATAAATATTAGAACATGTAAATGGCCATGTACTGTCTGTTTTCTGTAAACATAATATAATCTGGAATTGTATTAGAATTACTAAACTTCAAAAGTATATAAATGAGTATACTCAAATGAGAATTCATTTTATTCAGTAATTACTACATATTTTATCACCTGTGAAATATGTCCAGTGCCCAATATGGTACAAGCTGGAAAATGCCATCACTTAGTAGCACTAACCATTCTTGAAAATTAAAGTGAAGCAACAGAATGATACATTGCTATTTGATATTAACATTGGGAAAGCACCATGCTAAATGAGAAAATGAGAATATTATTCAGCTCTGATCGTTATATATTGATCTACGTGAAAAGCACTTTAATCACAGCCTACACAATATTTTGAACCAAAAAATGTGTATTATTTTAAAGTTTTTTGAGGTCACAGAGTCTCTCTTCAAACAAATGGGTAAATATCATGTCATAGATTTCATAGACATTGAGGGCTGGAAGGGACCTCATGAGATCATCAAGTTCAGCCCCCCTGCCATAGGCAGGAAGTCTGCTGGGGTCAAATGATCCAAGCAAGATAAGCATCCACACATTTTTTGAATGAGTCCAGAGTAGGTGCTTGCACCACCGCTGAGGGGAGTCTGTTCCAGACCCTGGACACTCAGACTGTAAAGAAGTTTTTCCTTACATCCAGTCTAAATCAGCCTTCAATAAGTTGTGGCCGTTAGACCTTGTTATCTCTTGGGGAGCCCTGGTGAGCAACTGCTCTCCCAGATCCTGGTGCACACTCCTTATATACTTATAGGTTGCCACCAGCTCCCCACTGAACCTTCTCTTCTCCAGGCTGAAGAATCCCATGTCCCTCAGCCTCTCCTCATAAGGCTTGCTCTCTTGGCCTTTGATAATATGGGTGGCTCTTCTTTGGACTCTCTCAAGCTTCTCCACATCCCTCCTGAAGCGGGGGGCCCAAAACTGGGTGCAGTACTCCAGCTTCAGCTGCACTAGGGCCGAGTAAAGTGGAAGGGTGATGTCCCTGGTTTTGCTTGAGATGCATTGGTGGATGCATGCCAGAGTTAGCTTTGTTTTGCTGGCTAGGGCACTGCTTTAGTGGCTCATGTTCATCTTGTGGTCAATCAAGACCCCCAAGTCTCTTTCAGTCATGGTGCTAGTGAGCATAGCACTGCTGAGCCTCTAAGTATGATGCTGGCTTTTCCGCCCAAGGTGGAGCACCCTGCACTTTCCTATGTTGGATGCCATCAGGTTTGGGTCCATCCACCTTGCAAGCCTGTCCAGGTTGGCCTATATCCCTAGCCTGTCCTCCAGGACTGTGTGACCGCCTTTCCCTATACTTTGGTGTCATCCATGAACTTTGCTAGTCTGCATCTAATGCCTGAATCCAGATCATTAATGAAGATGTTGAAGAGTACTGGCCCGAGTACTGAGCCCTGAGGGACACCACTGGTCACCTTGCACCATGTTGATTTGTTCCCATCAACTATTACTCTTTGGGTCCAAACCTGGAGCCAGTTCCCCAGCCATCACACCATGAGGTGGTTGAGGCCACAGTTCCCCAGCTTAACCATGAGGACATCATGGGAAACCAAGTCAAAGTCTTTCTTGAAATCCAGACATATGACATCAACCTTGTCTCCCTTGTCCAGACAATGCATCACCTGGTCATAGAAGGAGACAAGGTTGGTCAGGCAAGACCTTCCAGCAATGAAGCCATGTGGGCTGTCACTCAGAAAGTTGACTTCGTTAGCCTGTTGCTGATGGAACTTTTGATGATTTTCTCCAGGATCTTTCCAAGGATGGATGTCAGATTGATTGGCCTGTAATTACCAGGATCTTCCTTCCTTCCTTTCTTGAAGATCGGGACCACATTGGCTCTTTTCCAGTCTTCTGGTACCTCTCCCAAGTGCCACAAGTTCTCAAATATCTTCACCATAGGGTGTGCTATGATGTCTGCTAGGTCCTCCAGGACTCTCAGGTGCATTCCATCCAGGCCTGCAGATTTATGGATGTTGAGACTCTTAAGGTGTTCCCTCACTTGATCTACATCAATTGTGGGCCCATCTCCTGCACCCTGGATGCTCTGCATCCTATCCAACAGAGTGACCCCCTTGGGCGGATGGAAGATTGATGCAAAGTAATCATTTAGGAGATTGGCCTTTCCCTGAGTGTCAGACATCAGCTGCCCCATTTGATTTAGCAGGGGTCCAATGTTGCCTTTATTCATTCTCCAACTATCCCACATATCTGAAGAAGGACTTTTTGTTGTCCTTCATTCTTGTGGCTAGCCTGAGTTTGGTTTCTGCCTTGGCTTTTCTGATCTGCTCTCTACAGGTGCAGGCTATTGCTGTGTAGTCCTCCTTGGTGATCATTCCCATTTTCCATTTGGTGTAGGCTTCTCTTTTTAGTTTCAGGAGGTCCAAAGTTCCATATTGAGCCAAGGGGGGGGTCCCAGCCCACTGACTGCCTTTTCTACAGTATGGAATGGACCTTCCTTGTGCTTCAAGGATTGCATCTGTAAGGAACAACCATTCTTCATGGATTCCCCTTTCTGAGGGGCTATGGTCTCTTAGTGCCTGGCTGACCAGTCTCCTGAATTTGTGAAAGTCAGCCTGCCCAAAGTTGAGGATTTCTATTTTACTGAGAGATTTGTCCACCCTGTGTTGACCAGAGAAAGTGATCAGTTCATGGTCACTGTCACCAAGCTTCCCCTCAATCCTCAGATCTCTCACCAAATCATCTCCTTTGGCTAGAATCAAATCCAGAAGTGCCTCTCCCCTAGTTAGCCCACACCTCTATCCCTCATCTCAACATGGTCTTTTCTCTACAAGGCATAGCCTTCTATACTTATGTACCAGTCATAGATGAAGTTCCACCAGGTCTCTGTTAACCATATGAGATCATAATCGTTGTTGTTTAGGAGAAGAGCCAGTGCCTCTTGCTTGTTTCCCAAACTCCTGGCATTTATATACAGGCAGCTGAGCCTGCCATGGGAAGCCCTGGGCTTCCCTGCACACTGGGATGTGACCTTTCCTTGGGCCGTCATCAGAATAGGTTCCCTTATGCTATCTAACCTATTAATACTATGGTTGATGTGACCTAGGCTTGAACTGTTAGTTGACCACCTGTCCCCCAGTGATCCTAGTTTAAAGCCCAGTCAAGCAGATCAGCCATTCTGGCCAAGAAGCACTTCTTCCCTTTTAGGGTGAGGTGGAGGCCATCCCTTCCCAACAAGCTGCTGCCTCTCTCCCTGAAGTGTGGACCATGATCAAAGAAGCTGAACCCCTTGCAATGGCACCATGGCCGGAGTCTTCTGTTAACCTCTTCAATGTACCTTTCCCTCTGATGCCCATGATCCATGACGAGGAGTATTGAGGAAAAAACTACCTGCACCCGCAGCCCCTTGAGCCCAGCCCCCAGAGCCCTGTAGTCACTCATGACCCAGACAGGATTGTTCCAAGCTGTGTCATTCATGCCCGCATGGATGAGGAGCATGAGGTGATGGTCAGAGGGCTGGATAAATTTGGGGATCCTCTCAGCTACATCCTGGACACGACCTCCCAGAAGGCAGCAGACCTCATAGGATAAGTGGTCAGGGTGACAGATCCCTCCCTCTGTCCCCGTCAAGATGGAGTAACCCACCATGACCAGTCTGTGCCTTCTCCTGGGTATGATTGCTGGTGGCCCTCCATCCTCACATGCTGGAGCCAGTGGCTTAGTTGGCTTTGCTGATGTAAAGGGTTAGAATTGTTTTTCATAGATTCATAGATTTGTAGACATTAGGGCTGGAAGGGACCTCAGAATATCATTGAGTTCAGCCCCCTGTCCCAGGGGCAGGAAGTCAGCTAGGGTCAAAGGATCCCAGGAAGATATGCATCCAAATGTTTCTTAAAATTGTCCAGAATAGGTGTTTGCACCACCTCTGGAGGGAGTCTATTCCAGGCCTTGGGGGCTCAGACAGTAGAGAAGTTTTTCCTTATGTCTAGCCTGAAATGGTCTTGGAGGAGTTTATAACCATTGGACCTTGTCATCCCTTGGGCACTCTGGTGAACAGGCATTCCCCTGGATCCTGATGTACACCCCTTATATACTTATAGGCTTCTACAAGGTTATCCCTGAGACTGTGCTTTTCCAGGCTGAACAGTCCCATGGCTCTCAGCCTCTCATCATAAGGCCTGTTCTCATGTCCTCTGATCATACGCGTGGCTCTCCTCTTGACTCTCTCAAGCGTCTCCCCATCCTTCTTGAACTGTGGAGCCCAAAATTGAATGCAGTACTCCAACTGCGGCCTCACCAAGTTTGAGTACAGCAGGAGGATGACATCCTGAGATTTGCTTAAGAAGCATCTATGGATGCAAGCTAGAGTTCTGTTTGCTTTACCAGCTGCAGCACTGCATTGGTGGCCCATGTTCATCGTGTGGCCAATCATGACCCCCAAGTCCCTTTTGGCCATGGTGCTAGCAAGCATATAACTGCCAAACCCATAAGCACGATGTGGGGGTTTTTTTCCCAAGGTGGAGTACCTTGCATTGGCTGCACATCTCCAGGGAAGCAGTAACCCTGGTGCATTGCCTCCTTGGCCTGAAGACAACCTTTCATAGATTTCATAGATTTCATAGACATTAGGGCTGGAAGGGACCTCGGAAGATCATCGAGTCCAGCCCCCTGCCCAAAGGGCAGGAAGTCAGCTGGGGTCATAGGATCCCAGCAAGATAAGCATCCAGTTTCATCTTGAAGGTGTTCAATGAAGGCGCTTGAACCACCTCCGGTGGCAGGCTGTTGCAGACCTTGGGGGCTCAGACAGTAAAGAAATTCTTCCTTATGTCCAGCCTGAAACGATCTTGTAGTAGTTTGTGACCATTTGACCTCGTCATCCCTTGGGGGGCTCTGGTGAACAAACGTTCCCCCAGATACTGGTGGTCACCCCTGATAAACTTGTAGGTGGCTATCAGATCACCCCTGAGCCTGCGCTTTTTCAGGCTAAAGAGCCCCAGGGCTCTCAGCCTGTCATCGTAGGGTCTGCTTCCCTGACCTCTGATCATGCGCGTGGCTCTTCTCTGGACTCTCTCAAGCTTCTCCACATCCTTTTTGAATTGTGGAGCCCAAAACTGGACGCAGTACTCCAGCTGCGGCCTCACTAAGGCTGAGTACAGGGGGAGAATGATGTCCCGGGATTTGCTTGAGAAGCATCTATGGATGCAAGCCAGCGTTTTGGTCGCTTTACTAGCCGCCGCATCGCATTGCAGGCTCATGTTCATCTTGTGGTCAATGATGACCCCCAAGTCTCTTTCTTCCATAGTGCTAGCCAATATAGCACTGCCGAGCCTATAAGGATGCTGCGGGTTTTTCTTCCCAAGGTGGAGAACCTTGCATTTATCGGCATTGAACACCATCAGATTCTCGTCCTCCCACTTGCTGAGCCTGTCCAGGTCAGCCTGGATCACCCGCCTGTCTTCTGGTGTGGATGCTTTTCCCCAAAGTTTGGTGTCATCAGCGAACTTGGCCAGTCCGCTTCTGACTCCAGTGTCCACATCATTAATGAAGATGTTGAACAGTATGGGTCCAAGGACAGAACCTTGGGGGACCCCACTGGTCACAGGACACCACGATGAGTGACTTCCATCAATTACTACCCTCTGGGTCAGACCCCAGAGCCAATTTTCCAGCCAGTGGAACGTGGAGGACCCAAGGTGACAATTGGCCAGTTTCTCTAAGAGGTGATTATGGGAAACCAGGTCAAAGGCTTTTCTGAAGTCAAGATATATGACATCAATCTGTTCTCCCTTGTCCAGGTGATAGGTCACCTGGTCGTAGAAGGAAATGAGATTGGTCAAGCAAGACCTACCTGCAACAAACCCATGCTGGCTATCCCTTAAGATGTTGGCATAGGCCAGTCCATTAAGGATGGCCTCTTTAATAAACTTTTCTAAGATCTTCCCCGGGATAGAAGTCAGGCTAATGGGCCTATAGTTAGCCGGATCTACTTTCCTCCCTTTCTTGAAGATAGGCACCACATTGGCCTTCTTCCAGTCTTCGGGCACTACACCAGAGCGCCAAGAGTTTTCAAAGATCCGTGCTAGAGGCTGGGCTATGATGCTCGCCAGCTCCTTGAGTACCCTGGGGTGAAGATTGTCAGGGCCGGCTGACTTGAAGGTATCCAGCTTCTCAAGATGTTCCTTCAGAAAGTCAGTATTAATGGAGGGCAGGGGATCACCCTCACCCGGACTTCCCGGGCCTGTAGCGGGCATGGGCGTCCCATGGGGCTGATGAAAGACTGACGCAAAGTACCTATTTAATAGGTTGGCTTTTTCCTGAGCGTCAGTTGTCAGTTGCCCCATCTGGTTCAGCAGGGGTCCAGTGTTGCCCCTGCTTTTCCTCCGGCTCCCCACATATCTGAAAAAGGACTTTTTATTGTCCTTGATGCTCAAAGCTAGCTGGAGTTCAGTTGCAGCCTTGGCTTTCCTGGTCTGCTCCCTACAGGACTGGACCAGTGCAGAATAATCCTCCTTGGAGGTGACTCCCATCCTCCATCCTTTGTAGGCCTTTCTTTTTAGCCTCAGGAGGTCTGCTAGGTCCCTGGAGAACCAGGGGGGCTGCTGTGCCCTCTTGCTGCCTTTCCTCCGAGATGGAATAGACTTAGTTTGTGCATTGAGGATCGCTCCCTTGAGGAGCAACCACTCTTCTTGAACTCCCCTCTCCCTGTGGTCACGGTCCCTTAGGGCCTCACTGACAAGCCTCCTGAGCTTGTCAAAGTCGGCTTTCCTGAAGTCAAGGACTTGCGTGTTGCTGACCGACTTGCCAGCTTTTCGGCGGATGGTGAAGGTTATCAGCTCATGGTTGCTTTCACCCAGCTTCCCATCGATCACTAGGTCGCTGACTAGGTCATCCCCAGTAGCCAGTACCAGGTCGAGCAGCGCTTTGCCTCTCGTTGGCCCATAGACTTCTTGAGTCAGGTAGAGGTCATCCACGCACGAGAGGAAGCTCTGCGACCACTCAGATTTTGCTGAGCGATCCTCCCATGAGATGTCCGGGTAATTGAAGTCACCCATGACAACCATGGTCCTGGAGCAAGCTGCCTCAGCCAGTTCCTGGGCAAACTCCTGGTCAAGCTCAGGACTTTGAGTGGGAGGTCTGTAATAGACTCCCACCATTGTGTCCCCTCTGCCGTGTTCCCCATGGATTTTAACCCAGAGGGTCTCCAGCCGTCCACCCTGGTCACCAATCTTGGCTTGCAGGGATGTGTAGCTTTCCTTAACATAGAGAGCTACACCCCTGCCCCTTTTCTCTACACGATCCCTCCTGTACAGGGGATAGCCATCTATACCCGTGGTCCAGTCACAGGTGGAGTCCCACCAGGTCTCCGTTATCCCTATGACATTGTAATTGTTTGCACTGAGCAGGACGATGAGCTCCTCCTGCTTATTCCCCAGGCAAACCCTGGTTGGACTTCATGGTGGCTCTTCATTTCTGCCCTGGTGTTGCCCGCCATCCTTATTCTTTCCACTTAGTTCTTCTGGTGGAGAGCCTGGTAGTAGGCATCCAGCTCCTGTTCTACATCCCTAATGGTGCACAGCCTCCACACCACTGCCTGGAGCTTCCTCATCTGGCACCACAGGTCCTCCACCATTGAGCACATCCCACAAGGGGAGGTGTCAGTCAGGCATGGCTGGTAAACTCATACTGGTGGGGTGGTGGAGTGTCCCATAGGAGTGTGTGGGGGAGGATTTGCAGCCAGCTGGCAGCAGGGGAGGGAGGGTGTGGTTTGCAGCTGGCCAGGAGTGAAGGGGGTTTCAGCCTCCCTGTTACTAGCTAGAGTTCCCAGCCACCTGCAACCCCTCTCTCCCCTCTCCTGGCCACCTGCAAACCCCATCCTACTCCCAGCCAGCTGCAAAGCCCCTGTTTCTTTGAGATGCTCCACTGCCCCACCGGTCTGAGTTCACCAGCCATGCCTGGTGTCAGTGCTCCTAAACACAGCTGGCTACATCCATGCTAGGCAACCTCCACAGCTAGAGGCCAGGGGCTCCATCTGGGTGGAGGCTGGGGCCATGAGTTCTGCCTGGGTGTGGGCTGGAACCACAGGCTTCATTTGGGTGGAGGCCTTAGTGGTACCAGAATGGGTGGGGGAGGTCGAGCTGCAGGGAGGAATTTTGGGGTGCAACGCATCCCTCCCACCAGTGCACAGGTAGTAATGTGGGCTACTGCTGTGCCAGCTCTACTCTTGAGGCTCACTGCATAAAGCCTCATGCCCCTCCTGCTCATCCTCCCATACTGACTGTTGCACTAACTCCCATGATAACTCCCACGTTGAACCCAGAATGTGTCTATTTGCGTGCTTTGTTCATGTGGCTCCAATTGCATGGCTCCCTGGGGGGCTGGGCCAAATAGAAGCTGGGGAGGGGGGCGTGACCCTCCTCAGCTCCTCTCTGCTGCCTCCCACAGCTGGCTACTCCCCTCCCCCTGTGGGCCCCATATACCTCCCGGCTGTGCTGGGGGGCATGCTCGGGGTCCACCGCATGTCCCGCTGGGGGAGCTGGGGGTCCTGGCTCACGGGGGCATGATGGGCTTCCACCCATGCATCTCTCTCCGGAGCCAGCGCCAAACTGATAATAGTTATATCTGTCTCCAAGAAGCTCTAAAAAGTGCATTGGTTTTGAGACTGTATAGATCATAGACATCCACAATGACTGATCAATGAAACAGGCACAAGAACTGCACATAGGAGTAACTTGCCTTATGCAAGTGTTAAGATATTTGAATAGCATGAGCATTTTGTTTTGTTATATTAAATAACAAGAAGAAGAAGAAACATTGTCAGCAATCCCGTTTTTGACTATTTAATCAGGGCTAGAAAGTAGACAGTATTGTGATTATACTGTAACCCTGGGCATGACACTACATGCACCCTCACCTGAATAATGGGATCCTGGGGTACCCAGTAGCCAGTAGCCCTGCCCAGCCCCCCTGGGAAGCTGCTGCAGTGCCCCGAGTGGAGAGCCTCCCCTTACAATCAAGCACCCTCACAGACAATTCTCAAACTATTTACAAGATTTAATTATTTACAACATAACAAATAATCATTAAATAAGCACATGGATATACCAACTAATAAATCCTCAAGAACTTATTTACACAGTCTCTCACTTGCACACGGTGTACTAGGGACCCTGTGCGCACTGCCCCTGGCGGGGTATTTCAGGGAGCAGGATTGTCTGTGTTCCTGCACGTGGTCTGTGGATGCTCCCTGGTGCTGGTATCCATCGCCATGCTCCTGGGGTCTCCAGGCAGCAAGCGGCGACTCCTCTTCTGCAAACCCTGCAAGACAGCCTCCCCCTGCCTTTGACCCCCTTCCCCAGCTCTGCTGTGAACAGTGTCTGGGCTGCAGGCTGTAGCAACCCTCCTGGCTCTGCTGTGCTCACTCAGCCACACTGGCTGCAGTCAGGTCTCTCCAGGCTTGGAGTCTCCACACAAGCAGTTCCTGTCTGATCCTGCCACCGCAGCCTCCCGGGCCAGAGAGAAGAACTGGATACTGTATCACACTGGATACTATGTCACGCCATTGCAACTTCTCCACTGTTGCTCCTGCAGGGCTCTCTCAGGGGCTGTCCGAGGGACCGCTGCACTGAGACTCTGAATCCAGTCTCCAGCCTGTCCCTCAGCCCCTCTCTCTCTCTCTCTTGTTCCCCCCCCCCCGCAGGAAAAAGTGCTCCCCCTTTTATCCAAGCCTCTCAGCCAATCCCAGCTCAGGGCCCTTCCCGGGCTTTTGCTAATAGCTCTATTTCAAAACTTTTCTGGGGTTACATCACCCCTCCCACTTCCAACAGGGCTGCTTCCAAAACAGCTTCACTTGTCCTCAGAGCCTACAGTGTCCCCACTGGGACAAACTCTGTCTCTCTGCCAGGCAGCCCTTCCCATTCTGTTCAGGTGGATCCATTTTTTAAAGGCTTCTACAATAAACTCCCTCCAGAGGTGATGCAGTCACCTACCCTGTAGGTTTTCAATAGGAGACTGGACAGTTACCTCGCTGGGGTCACCTAACCCCAGTTGTCTTCCTGCCTAGAGTAGGGGAGCTGGACCCGATGATCTGCAAGGTCCCTTCCAGCCCCTGACAATCTATGAATCTATGAAAAAAACCCTGCTTCTTTCCATCTGTCTCATATCCTTGTCCTTGTGACAAGGTATTTAGCAGAATTAGCAGATTTGTTGGAAAATTACATGGTTGCACCATGAGCACTTCTGCTATGGCCTAGCAATATTAATTATAATTATGGGTAGATCTAGGTAAAGGAGGGGGGCAAGAGCAGTGACTGGTGCTGCAGGGGTAGGTGCACCACAGTTCCCCCCACATCTCCTTACTAGGATGGGCAGAAAATACCATGGGAAACTTAAGTCCAAGAATCAGGGAAGAAACTCACTGCTCCCCCTTCCTCTGATACTCAGTCCCCTTCCCTCCTCCTCTCCCTATCAGTATCTCACCTTTCCTCCCCTCCTCACCCATTTTCCCCATCCCCTGCCCACCAATGCCATTGTCCCTGCAGTCCCCATCTCATGCAGCGATTGGGGGGGGGGAGGAGATCCAGAGCTGTTCCTGCCCCACTGCAGCTGGGGCTTTAGGGAATGGCTCCACAGACAGCAAGGTTCATCTGGGCATAGCAGCATCAGTGGCTGAAGCAGGCAGATTCCCCCTTTTCGAGCCTGCTTCCAGGCTGGCAGCAAACATATAAGGATAATCAGGCAGGGAGGAGGAACTTGCCTACCACCACCACTGCTGCTGCCCCCTGCTGAGCCTAGCTCTATATGCAGCTTGACTGGAGAAGGGCAGAAGTAGCTCTGGAGCTACCCCAACCTGTGGAGCAGCCTGAGACAGCAGAGACTGGCAACAGTGAGCCTGGGAGGGGAGAAATGGGAGGGCAGAGGAGATGCTGCTGAGCACTGGAGAGAAGAGGAGGGGATCCTTACCAGATTCAGAAATTTTTTAAAAGCCCCTGGCTGCTGCTACAATGGAATGCCTAAGAGGGGGGTGCGATCAAACTGATCATGCTAGTGCAACCCCTCTGGATCTTCCCCAACTATAATAATACTCACTAACAGTGATCACCATGAACATTGGAAATAATGAATAGATAACAAATAATGAATTCCAATGGTGGAATTATTGCTTTAAAAAAGTATAGAATATATAGGAACAAATAATTAGGCCCCATCTTCAAGTTGCATTTAAGGCATGATTGACCAGTTAGTCATGTCTTAAGTGGTCACCCAGCCACAGGATCAATCAGTTAACAGCATGATAAGAAGAAGTATAAGTTATAAAGTTATTCCACAAAATATGTGCAATAACTTTGCAGCTGCTTCTTATCATGCCTTTAATTGAATGTGTAGCTGAGGGCCCCTGTGGCTGAGAACTCTGTCAGATGATTTTGAGTGCCCAGCTGGTGGGAAGAGGCCATGTGCACCCTCGAGCCTGGGAGCTTCCAGCTGAAGCTGGCTCCCAAGCCTCACAGCTGGGAGCTCCATCAGCGTACAGGGTTCCCAGGCATGGGGACACCCCAGGCACCCCTGTGGCTGGGAGACCAAATCAGCTGTGGTCTCCCTGTCACAGGGACCCCTTAGACACCCCTCAGCTGGGAGCCCTGTCAGTTTAGGGGCTCACAGCCACAGGAACTTGCTTCTTGCAGGTGCAGGGGGAGGCCAGGATTGTGATCGCAGTATCTCCTTGCACTGGCAATAAGCATAATGGAATCTGATTAGCAATCCAACAATCATGCCTCCTGCCATGCATATGGATCCTACATCAGATCTCATTGCACCTTTACCTGCACATGTGGAAGGGCCCTTAAATAAAGTAGAAAAGTGAAAATGAAGGATGTCAATTTGAATACATTTTACTATGTTTAAAACTTAATTTATTTTAAAAGAAGTCTAATGTCACACATATGGATTGGGCAAGGAATTTCAGTGTGAGTTAAAACTTCAGGGAACCCATTCACATAACTGTATGTGAAGTTAGAGAAAGTTTGGTTACTACCCGGGAAGTCTTCAGTTGTAAATTTTTATACAAAATTATGGAACAGGCAGTTTGGCGTAATTTCATTTAGCATTGACTTCATTTCATAGGACTATGACATTTTTTTGCATTTATTGTTGCTTTACATTGATTATAACAATCAAATTAGAAAAGGACAACAATGGTTAGAGACAGACGTATACTAAGAAGCCCTGATTTCCCATCTTGTTCTCAAAATATACACTAAAAAAAAGGTGATACAGTATTCCATTAATAAAATAGCATTCCTCCCTTTCACTTTTCATGCAAAATTTACTCTGATCACTGCAAAAGTCTTTGCTAGCAGATCTCCATAGAGCTTTTCATATTTCTCTAATTAAGATTATGTCAGCATTTTCCATTCTAATTCCCTATCTTCAGTGCTCTCTGAGGTATCTAAGTCATTCTTGTATATGCTCTTCAAACTGAAGTTCAGCAAACATTTTAGTCTGATATTAGCATATTTAGTTTTATCAAGTTTGAGTAAATGTGTATGTTTTGTGCTATGGTAATTTTGTTGTTGAATATTGAGTTACAGGAAATGTATTTGGGAAAATTAAAAATACTAGATTCTTTTTTATACTAACCAAAATGATTTTACCTCCATCTTCCCAACTTCTAGCAATCAGTGGTTAGTGTGTGTTAGGTGTATACGCATGCCTGTATCAGCAAATTTGGGGCCCTAGGACATTACACTTACAACATGATGAAGGTGTCAACCCAGACACACATTAAAGCCAATTCATGACACGATAATATAGCAAACATGCCACAAAGATATCCCACATATAATGTGTAAAATCTTTGTATTTTATAATTTGTATCAAAATCTAAAATGGGCATGTCCAGGCTGACCCATAACAGAACCTGATGCTCAGTCAAGCATTGGAATCCAGCATGGAGCAGCCCCAGAGTCTGGGAGAGCCATACCCTACCTGTTGAGTGATCTTGGGCTGGAGGCTGCATTTGAACTTAGACCCCAGTGCCTTGTGCAATCCCTGGAAGCAGATAGGGTGGCAGGACCATGAGCTTGTCATCATGGAGCCTCTCCCCAATCTCAGGCTCATTGTACCCCAGACATTTAAAAAGAAGGTGTGATGCTGGGAGTCCCAGCTACACAACTGCTTAAGTTGCTGGGTCACCTGTTGAAATGGCAGCTGCGGAGCACCCCAGCTGTAGGTGCAATTTCACAGTGCTGAACAGAGGCTCCCTACAGGGTTTTAAGTCCCCAGGACAGAAGCCCTTCAGCTCCTCCTTAATCCTTCACCCAGCAGCCCAGCCAGAGTTGTCAGGCACCAGGTTTTGATAGGATTATCAGCCTGGTCTTGAACTGGACCTGTGGCTGTCCTAGGCAGGGCCAGCAATCAGCTGATTATCAGCTCACCACACTGTAAACTTGAACTAGCCCCAGTGCAGTCTGAGGCCAGGGCCAACAATCAGCTGATTGTCAGGCTCTGGCGGCAGTCTCATTAGAATTTTTCAAGTTCCAATTGTGGTCCTGGAGCCACCAGTCAGCTGATTCTCATCCCCAGCAGGCACTTCTCTTTCAAGATGGCAGTGGAGTGGGGGCCCAGGTTTACCATCCCAAGCTCCCACTGACCCAGCAAGTAGCACTGATGTGATTTGGATCTGATCTCTAATACCAAAATCATGCTTGCTGCCATGCATTTGTTGTTGGGATCAGGGACCAGGTCTCATTACTCCATTAAATGAACCTGTGCCAGGAACCTTAGGCCCATATAATGCTAAATCCTATTTCACATTTTGCACCTAAGTGGCACATATGTATCCACATAAATGCAATTTTTGGTACTGGTGTTCAGTTTGCAGTTCAGATCTAGGAGTGCAAATGCGTATGTGCCCAAAGAACATGCTCAGTAGAGCTGCCCCCTGGTTAGGCAGGGACACTGTAACACCTGATTACCCAGTTATGTGCATAAGACTTGGTAAATCCTGAAATTTTTACTGGGCAAAGATCAGGACTCTCATGATGCCAGGAAGAAGAGGAAGATGAGGGCCCTACTGGGTACTTGCCCAGGGAACAGAAGACCTAGTCTCTAGGCTATGCACACTTCTCCTTCTTCTCTTTCTTTCCAGCACAGAAAAGAATTACATATTATCCTGTTGAACACCCTGGATAGCATTGGAAAAGGAGAGCATTCAGCATCTTCTAGTGGTTGTAGCTACTGCAAGTCCCTTATCTGCATCTGCACCTTCTAATCTTTAAATACCGTCTTGGAAATTCAAGTCTGTAACCCCACATCTGCAATGAAAAGCCTCCAATATGAATCAAGTACAAGTCAATGCTGAGCTGAGCTGGCTGTATCCAAAGGACTTGGAAGAGATAACCATAAGAGAAGATTTCTAGAGAAAGCAGTGTAGGCAGGGCAATGTGGAAAAAACAGAAAAGGAAAAGGCCCAGGGAAGAGAGGTTCACTGGTTGGAATGGACAAGTACAGCTATGAGATTGAAAGTCAGAGGGAAATCAGAACACAACAGGTAGGAAGAGACAAGTAAAAGGAGGAAAGAAGCCATGGACAAATGGCAAAAGAAATTGAGAGAGACTCTTGAAAATAATGTATTTGTGCTCATTTTCCCAGCACAATTAGCTTATTATGCCCACTACTTATGGTACAGAAAAAAAACCCTTCTACACTAGATTTTTTTCTTTGCAATGGAAAATAAAATATCACCAATGTTAGGGTTACCATATTTTCAGTTCCAAAAAAAGAGGGTGGACACCTAACTCCTAACCCACAGCTGCCTGGCTCTCCAAGTGCCCCTTACTCCCACAGTCCCTCACTCCTCCCCCCTCCCTCACCCCACAGGCTATGCTGGTTCGCCTCACTCCCAACCTGCAGCCCCCTGGTACTGCCAGTGCCCTGAGCTTCCAGCCCACAATCCCACCTCCCCCGATGCCCCTCATTTCCAAGTCACACACCCCCAGTCCTGCTGGTGCCTGTCACTCCTGACCCACAGCTCTGCCAGAGGGGGGCCCTGGCTGCCCCTATCCCAATTGGGCCAAGGTGCCGAGGATCTGATTCATGTGGGTGGCAGTGGAGCAAGTCCAGCCTATGTGCAGGCAGGAGGGAAAAGAAGGAAAGGCCTGCAGCACCCCCCTGCCCTGGGCTGGGGCTCCTGCACCATGCCAGGCAGCCTGGCCACACACCCCCTGGAGAAGTGTCTCCTGGCCACCCTGCCACTGAAAGCATGGGCACCAGCCCAAGTGCTGCTGGCCCAGCCACAGAGCCCCTGCCCCCTTCCCCCTACCCCTGGTCCCCCTGCCCTCTTCCCTCGCTGGACAAGCAGGGATCCCTACCCCCCACCCTGCTGCAGCCCTGGTGCCTGGATAGTTTCCTCCAGTTATAACATCAGTTATAACCAGGGTGAAGCTAAGTGACAACTAAATTACTTATGAAGCTAGAGTTATGGGAGATGGAGCATAAGCGGTACATCTACACATTCATTAATGTGCCATAGTTTTTGCATATTAAGTTCAGTACTTGGATAATCAAGTACTAAATCAATAGCAGCAACTGGTGCTATTGCACAGTAATGCTGGCACACGGGTTTTTACAGACACTAACTACACAGTAGCCTAATACTACTGCATAGTAGCATATTAACACGGGTTTTTCCCAGCACCCTACTGTTCAGTGTTATTAGGCTACTGGCAGTTAGTGTCTCATGTAGACACACCCACACTTCCTCAAAGTATTTTAAACCATTTTAAAGTTTTTGTTTTCAATAGTAATGACATGAATTCAAATCAGTTACTATGAATTCACCTTCAAAACAGATCCATAAAGGCAAGTGAATTTAAAGCTAAGGCTATTATGATCCGTTTGAAAAGTATTTCCTATCCTGAAAATTATGAAGTGAAATTGGCATGAACAGGATGTCATACATTTAGTGCCTTTCTACCATTTTTACTAGAGGTGCATTTTCACCCTTTGGGGTAACCTGCTATGTCAACATTTGTTTTCTTCCTGAACTAGGATGAAAAGTTAAAATATTGAAATATTTTGTGGAATTAAATATTCTCCCCTCCCCCCATTAAAAAAAAAAACTTAAAATGGTAAAATATTCCATTTAATTATTTTTTATTTAAAATGTAACATTCTAGCCTCCCTGATTCATTTGTCTTATTTGAAGTATATAGTACAAACGTTCAACGTTTGGTGACGTTTCCCCATGATCACTTCTCTATGATGGCACATTGACTTATGAGAGTTATAGTTCAATTGTCTGAAACCTCCTTTCTACCTTGCATGCTGCATGTCCTGAGCAGACTATGTCTCTCATGATGCACCCAGAATTATGTGATTCTATTCATGAACTGTACAGTTTGGTCTCATGTCATGGGTGATGTAGTCCTTGGCTAGGGACAGAAATTACACATTAATCGGTATAAGTAATCAGAAACTGGCTCAAAAATAAACTGGTAACACAACAGAAGGTCAGTGCATATTAACTGCTTTCAAAATGGCCCAAACTGGTTTAAGATAAACCTGGATGGATGTAGTATCAGACTTAACTGATTTAGGTTGAATCGGTTTATTTTTATTGAACTTCTACCCCAGATCCCCTCCAGATTCAAGTTAATTCATAGTCCTCCAGCATCTCAGGATGCTCTGCACCTCCCCCAGAAACCCCTCCTTTCAGGGTAGGTGGGCTAGCCTTGGCCCAAGCTGTCTGTTCCAGCCAAGCAGGGAGGTATGCTCTAGCACCCCCTGGCTTCTGTCCTGGGCCACTGCAGGCATGTGGCTTGTTTTCTGAAATTAAACCTCAATGTCTGTTCTCAGTTCAGTCTACACAGTTTAGGCCAACCTGTGAAGATTGAATCGATTCAGCCTCAGGCTTTTTGACTGTGTGTATTTAGCCTTGGTGTGAACCCAGCCTAGCCTTTCTAGTATAGTCTGCAGTATGACATACATCCATATTGCAGTCCTTAGCACCCTTAGTAACCTGTTACTGTTGTTATTATCATCACAGTCATCATCAGTAGTAAAAGGTTACTAAGGATGCTAAGAAATGCAATGCGGAAGCCTGTCATACGATAGTAGGTAGGATAGGTTGGGTTATACAAGGCCAAGATAATGATGAAGATAATGATGATGAGGATGATAGTGATGATAATAACAATAGTAGTAATAAGAACGTTATTATATAACCCAGAAAGATCACACATTTAAATTTTGGTGAGTGGATGAAATTCTGATTGGCATTTTGCCTTTGAATTTCAGTTCAGTGTCTAAATTTGTAAGTTTTGAAAGGTTGAAATATAAACTTCTGTGGAGGAGACACACTTGCGTAATGGTCTGTCAAGCAGAGATTTTAGTCTTGTTCTGATCTCTTATTTTACAGTGAAGGTCACTGTGACAGAAAGGTTGCTCTTTCAAGTGCCTGTTAAAACATAAGATCAATCTTCTCATTTAAATTAGTGATATCAGACTCTGGCTGCACCATTAAGCTTACAGTGTTAAACATCCTCTGTAAACAATAAATATCCCCCCAAAACACATCAACGATTCAATCGCAGTCTGTCACATTTTTTCAAAAATTTAAATTTACAGAATTTCCAAATTTTAAATTATTTAAAAAGTTATATTTCTCGTGATTTGTCCTGAGATTTCCTCTTGTTTTTCAACCAGCTACAAAACTGATCTAAATGTAGAAACCATTGTTTTCAAGAGTGGATAATAAAAAGGTGACATTTTCCTCTAATTTAACCAGATTTTTCATTATTATAATTAATTTGTATTACAGTGGTGCCCAGAGAGAAATGACACTATGCTTTTTGTGATGTACAACCAGATCATCAAGAAACAGTCCTGCTCTAAAGAGTTTATAATGTAAGTATAAATCTCTAGTAAAGAAGCAGATAAAAAGGAAGGAGGAAGACAAGGAAATAGTGAGCCGATACTAGTCAGTATGAAAAACAGAGGTCGAAACAAAAAAAGAACCAGCTTAACCATTGGTGAAGCTTTTCTAGACACAAGGTAGAAATTAATTCAAGGATGTATCTGAAGGTGGGTAACAGGATGGTTTTCAGATATTTGTTAGGTTTCTATTCTCATGCTTAAGATCAACACAGGAAAAAACATAAGGTTGCTTATTGCCAGTATTTAAAAACAGTTACTGTTGGCATGACTTCTGGAGTGTAGACATATGTTCACATCTTGATAGTATGTAAGGTGAGGGATAGGCATAGGTGTGGACGGGGGGCTAACAGGGCTTAGCCCCCCCCAACCATGGAGCAGTGGTAAGGCCACAAGGCAGCCTGACCGTGGACTTCTGGTGGTTGCAGCGAGGGTAGGGATGGGCATGCAGGCAGTGGTGAGGGAGGAAGTGGGGCTGGGGCAGCCTGGGGCTAGGGGAGGGGCAGGCACTGCACAGCTGGTGGAGTGTGGGACTAAGTAAGCCATGAGTGGCTTGTCCAGGGGGTGCAGCTCCTGCTGTTACACACATCCCAGGAGGCATGGGGTCATGTACCCCCAGATCTGCATGGGGTAGGGCAGTGCAAGGCTCTTCCAGGTTGTGGGGGCTGGAGTGGATGGCAGCAATGCCAGGAGGATGCTAAAGGGGGGGGGGGGGGGGCTGCAGCCACCCTGAAATTTGCCATAGCCCTCCTGAACTCCCTTCCTGTGCGAGTGCTGCATGCCCCAAGTGCAGCCCCCAACCAAAAAGTCTTCCCTGCCCCACACAAGGCAGCCTGCCCTGCCCCCAGCCCCCAGCGGCATCCTGCTCTGCCCCATGCAGATCTGGAGGCATGCACCCCCCATGCCGTCCTAGAGTGCATACAGCAGTGGGAGCCATCCCTTGGATCAGCTGCGGCTCTGTCCCTTTCCTCACCCTGCCCTGGCTGGGCAAGGCCTGCCTCTGCCTCTGCCCCACTGCCCCCCACCCCCTCATGGCCCTTTTCCTTCCCCCAACAGACTCACCTGCTGAGAGGGTGCAGGCACACGCACATGTGCATGCATGCTCAGCCTCCCCAAAATATATTTTCTTCTTCTGCCTTGGATCATAGATAGACACAGGAGGGACAGCTGCTGAACACTGTTAGCACAGACTTAGTGAAGAGCACTTGGAGGGGCTGGATGTGTTCAAATCAGCAGGCCCAGATGAATTTCATCCAAGGGTGCTGAAGGAATTAGCCAGTGTCATAGCAGAGCCACTGGCATAGCTGTTTGAGCACTCATGCTCTGGTCAGGTCCCGGAGGACTGGAAAAGGGCCAATGTGGTCCCTATTTTCAAGAAGGGAAGAAGAACAAATGAGGAAACTATAGGCCAGTTAGTCTCACCTCTATCCTTGGAAAAAATTGGTAAAAAATCATTAAGGATCACATTTGTGGGAGCCCAGCAGGGGAAATAATGCTGAAGGAAATCAGCATGGGTTCATTGCAGGTAGATCCTGCTTAACTAACTTTATTTCTTTTTATGTCCAGGTCACAAAATGATGTAATCTACCTAGACTTTAAGAAGGCTTTCGATATGGTATCGCATTCCGTTCTCATAAATAAACTGACAGGCTGTGATGTAGATGATTATGCAGTCAGGTTGGTGGCAAACTGGCTTAGGAGTCACACCCAGAGTGGTGGTGGATGGGTCAATATCGACCTGGAAAGATGTGGGCAGTGAAGTCCTGCAAGGCTCGGTCCTTGGACTGGTGCTATTCAATGTCATGGTCAGTGACTTGGACAAGGGCATGGATCATCTGTCCAAGTTCACAGATGATACCAAATTATGGGGCAAAGTTAACACAGCAGAAGGTAGGGAACAGATCCAGGTAGAGCTGGACAGGTTGGATAAAAGGGGCAGAACAAAATAGGATGCAGTTCAACAAAGACAAGTGCAAAGTGCTGCACCTGGGCAAAAAGAACCACCAACACACTTACAAGCTGGGGGATGACCTTCTCAGCAGCACAGCAATGGAAAGGGATCTTGGAGTCATAGTTGACTCAAAGATGAATATGAGCTGTCAATATGACAAAGTGATCAACAGAGCTAACCGCACTTTATCATACATTAGGAAATGCATGATGGACAGGCTCAGGGAGTTGATGCTTCCCTTCTATGCAGCACTGGTCAGACTGCAGTTGGAGTACTGCATCCAGTTTTGGGTACCGCACTTCAAAAGGGATGTGAAGAATCTTGGGAGGGTTCAGAGGAGGGCCACTCATATGGTCAGAGGCCTGCAGCCAAGGCCCTACAGGAGAGACTGAGGTACCTAGATCTCTTCAGCCTTCGCAAGAGAAGGCTGAGAGGTTTCATAGTTATTAGAGTCTAAAGGGACCTATTAGATGGTCGAGTCCAACCCCCTGCCCTGGGCAGGAAAGAGCGCTGGGATCAGATGACCCCAGTCAGGTGTCTGTCCAATCTCCTTTTGAATATTTCCAAGGAAGGGGACAACATCACCTCCCTTGGAAGTCTATTCCATATTTTGGTGACCTTCACTTGTAAAGAACTTTTTCCTTATGTCTAGCCTGAATTTTCTCTCTTTTAACTTGTGTCCATTGTTTCTAGTTACCCGACTGTCACCTTGGTAAACATCATATTCCCCACTTCCTGCTGACCCTGCCTGATGAGTTTGTAGGCGGCCACAAGATCACCTCTCAGCCTCCTCTTGTGGAGGCTAAAGAGGTTCAGGTCTCCCAATCGGTCCACATAGGTTTTTTTCTGTAGGCCTTTATCCAGATGGGTGGTCCTCCTCTGAACCCTTTCCAGGTTATCCACATCCCTCCTGAAGTGCGGCAACCAAAACTGGATGCAGTTCTCCAGCTGCAGCCTAAGCAATGCCGCATAGAGGGGAAATATCACCTCCCTAGACCTGTTTGTGATGCACCTACTTATGCAAGAAAGAGTGCGGTTAGCTTTACTTATTACCTCATCACATTGGTGACTCAAGTTCATTTTGGAGTCAATTATGACTCCGAGGTCCCTTTCCACAGTTGTGTTGCTTTGAATGGTCCCTCCCAGACTATAGGAGTGCTGATGATTGTTCCTCCCCAGGTGCAGCACATGACACTTATCCTTAAAACTTCATCCTATTCTGTTCCGCCCACCTCCCCAGCTTGTCCAAATCCACTTGAATTTGTTCCCTGCCCTCTAGTATGTTTACCTCCCCCAGGTGATCTTGTGGCTGCCTATAAATTAATCATGGGAGGGCAGCATGGAATAGGAGATGATCTATTTACTAGGGCACCCCCCTGGACTAACTAGGAACAATAGCCACAAATTGCAGGAGAGCAGATTTAGGTTGGACATTAGAAAGAACTTCTTCACAGTAAGGGTTGCCAGAATCTGGAATGGGCTCCCAAGGGAGGTGGTGCTCTCCCCTACCTTGGGGGTCTTCGAGAGGAGACTGGACAAGCATCTAGTTGGGGTCGCCTGACCCCAGCACTCTTTCCTGCCCAGGGCCGGGGGTCAGACTTGATGACCTACTGAGGTCCCTTCTGTCCCTAACATCTATGAATCCATGAAGCTATGGACTATGGGTAGGGACAGGATATACCAGGAAAAGCCAGTGAAAGCATGTAATTTATACAACAAATCAGGGAAATTTATTTTACAGCAGGATTTTGGATGTACCAGTGGTATCAATGAAATTTGTTCAGAACAGAGAGGATGATACTGTTGTAGTCAAGATGTGGAATGTTAAAAGCCAGGAAGCCAGATTTGACCATGTGGATAATGAATATGACTGCAAACAAGCATTTGCCATACTTGGTTTAGGTTTAGACAGCCTAAGTAAGCACTCTAGACCTAACCTGAGCGTGGTACATGCAGGTGCTTGCCACTGTCAGGAATGAGACAGGCAGCCTAAAGTAAGCAATTTGTGGGGGGCAGGATCAGAGGAACTAGGGGTGGTTTCTAGGTCCATGTAAAGGTTGCCCAGTCAGGGGGGGCGGGTAGGGGGAGGGTATAGTCAGAGCTAAAAACAGCCCCATCAGGGTTGGGAGAGGTAGGAACAGCACAGTTAAGTCTGCATAGATAGGGTTAACCCTTTATCAATCTAAAGTTAGTTCACCTTCTGAGGTGAATTACATTAGATCAAGTGTACCAGATTTTGTGTGATTTAAGCTGTATGAATACCTACATTGCTGGGCATTTACATCAGAGGTGGGCAACTATTTTGGCTGGAGGGCCACTTCACAAGTTTTGGTGAGATATTGAGGACTGCAAGGGCAGCCCTGCCCCTTGACAGGTGCCCTGCTCCCTGGTTGCCATCTTGGGACCAGAAGTCCTGCCCCTAACCCCTGACCTTTGCCACCAGAAGTACTCCTTTTGGGGGTGGGGGTTGCCATCTGCACCAGAAAAAAAACAAATCATACACTAAAACTCCTGCTAGAACATATTTTAATTTAATTACAAAAAATATCTTTGTCATGGTTTATGTTTGCATTGTGTATATAGAGGTGATTGCATAATAGGTCAAAAATAAAGCCTTACTCTCAAATATCATAAGGGGGGAATGTGTAGGGTGTGGTTGGGGGGGTGTGGGTGGAGTTTGAGAGAGAGTGTTGCTGTATGTGGTGGGGTTTAGGGTATGTTGCAGGGTATGCGAGTGTTGTGGAGGCAGGGTGTGGGTGTGTGGGGTTTGTGGGAGAGCGAGAGAAATTTGCTAGTGGCAGACACTTTGGACTAAACCCTATTTCACTTTATGTACATAAGTGGCATATACATCACTTCACAGTTTATGGTGCTTAAAGTTTGTGTTTTGCCCTGTGGTGGAAAAAGAACTACGCTGTGAATTTACCTGCTGGAAGACAACAGGGAGATGAGGGTCCTTGCATGCTTTATTCCAACAGATTAGGACACTTGCCCAAACAGGCCCATGCCTCCCTCATCCAGAGATGGTTTCAATTTGTGTCTTTGTTTCCCAATGAAGTGTTCTACCTTCCACATTACAAGTTCAACATTATTCAGACTTCTTTATAGCCTTCCTTTTGTAGCTGACTCACTGTACCTTGCATTGAATAAAATGGACAAAGAGTGGGAAAGTTTTTCAAGAAAGGGCCCAGACTAGAACACTGGACCCCGCCCATCCTGGGCAGTATCCATCACAGGAAGACCTACACCCTCTGACTTGCTCTCTTCCTCTTGGCTTTCTACTTGTTCAGCTTCAAGAGGAGTGCTGGAGAAATGTCTGGATAATGCCTAATTTGTGGCTTGGTGGTTAGAGAACTTTAAGAAGCAGAACCATCTGGATGAGAAGGGACCTATAACCTTTGTCCCCCTCTCCTCAGTAAGTGACTTAACCAGCAGGCATTTTGTCTAAACAGTCAGAAAAGACCTCTTCTCCATCTAATACCCACTAGCCATGATTTGTGTTTGGCTAAAAAGTAATTTGATCATGGCCAATAGGTGCTTCTCTAGGGAGAAGATTTCTGATAGAGGGGAATTCTTAATTTAGCAAAGGGATAACAAGATAGATCAGCAGGAGCTTATAACTAAATAAATTCAAACTAGAAATAAAATATACATTAACTAGGAGAATAGGTAACTATTGGAACAATCTACCAAGGTTTGTGATGGATTTTCCATCTTATGAACATTTTAAATAAAACGGAATGGGTACTAGGTCAACTAAAAATGACTGAGCCTCACGAATGGTTTGCCACAAGGGTGTCTGTAGAAATGTTCCATCTGGGCTGGGGGGGAAAGTCTAGCTGGGCATGGTGTGCCACAAAATTCAGATTCCCTGGACCCTAATGGAAGTAGCTGTCAGTGGCAGGGGAGCTGCTGCACTCCAACCCTCTCCACCTCTTAACCCTGGACCCGTGTTACCACCCGATGTCGGATGCATGCCACTGCCCAAACCTGGACCCATGCCACCACCATTGGACCTGCTGCAACTGCCACTGCCCCTATGGATCTGGCCCAAGAGGAGCCTCGGCAGTCTACATCTGACTCAGGGCCCAGAATGAAATTGTTACTCCTGCTTTACAAATGAAATATTTTTGCTTGTGCTATAGCAGATGTTCCTTTTGGCTGTTAGATCTACGTATAAATCTATGTATGGATTATCATCAGCACCTATTTCTGTCAGGGTAAGCCTCTCACACCTGGTTAATATACTTTGTTTCTCAAAGTCTATGCCATTTTCTTCTCAGCAAAGCTAATTAGCTCAGGTGAAGCACCATATTAACATAGATATGTCATTTCAAATACCTAAGTTAGCTCAGTCCCAGCTAACTCGGTTCTCTCTGCATTGTGCTGTGTAGACATACCAAGTCAAGCAGAGGAGTAGTTCAGCTCATCAGAAGAATTGAAAACACGAAGTGCTTTGAGGACCTATCCATACTTTCAGCTCAACCACTTCTCCCCTGTTCTTCAGACTAAATAATCCTAGTCTTTCCGCCTTTCCTATTAAATCCTGTTTCCCAGACTCTAATCACTCTCCACCCAAGTCTAATTTCTCCACATTTTTCTTGAAGTGAAGTACCCCAAACTGGACAAAGTACTCCCTGTGAGGCATTCACCAGTAGAGGAAATAATAAAGTGGGGGAAATATGGCAGTCTTTCAAATACCACTGTTGGTGAATGCTACAGTCATGCATAGTTAACATACATTCTAAAGCGGATAAAGCTGTCCAAATTATCTTGCCAGCTAATTCATGCCAACTTCACTCCTAAAGGGAAAAAATTGCTTTTTTCAGTTTGTTGTCCTTCAGAAGTAGAATACGTTTAAAAAAGACATTCTAGGGCCCAATATTCAGATGTGCTGGAGTTGTTCAATTGCTCTGACAATCACGTTTTGTGTGTTTTATGTACTAGGAGAAGACCCATGTAGCAGTTTCTTAATCACTTGATGCTTAAACGGAAATAAATTCAACTTCATCAAGATATCTGTTGTTGATTTCCCTATAAATATTTGTCTATTTTTTCTTTGGGTGGATAACAAGCTTCTAATTGAGGCATATGCAGTATGCTAATAATGTTTTTAGGACTTTGGGCTGTATTCTGAACTCATTTACACAAGTGGGAAGTGAGAGTCATGCCAACTGAAAATTCTCCGTATGTACACTGTATAGAAAATATAATCTAGTTCTAGGATTCTAAGGGGACTTTCTATTATACCATATTACGGTGGGAAAGCACCTACAATGTGCTCAGTGTCAGACCAGAGACCTTGTAAATCAACCAAGCTCAGATTAATAGCCTCAGCTGCACTAAGACACATAGAGACTATCAAACCGAATATGACCTGTATTTTCTTTTTAAAGGAACTAAAACTGCTTGGAAAATGACGGAGAGAAAAAAATAAAAAAATGCTCTGCTCTGTCCCAAGAGACAGTCAGTTATAGTTTATAAACCACAAAACTGAGATAAGAAACTTTAAGTCATTGATGTATCAGGACCAGTAAGGAAATATGACACTATGCATCAAAATAATGCAACCCATGTGAAGCCTTGATTACTCTCTGAAGCTATGCTGTTTGATAAAGCCATGGGTAAATAGTGCACTGTTGGCTATTAAAATGCCTTGCCAGGTTTACTGGCAGAGCTGGGTGGATGTGTGTGGGGAAATACTAAGGAAGGAGGAGAAAGAGGGAAAAGAACTGCTTACAGCTTTTTAGATTTAAAAGTTGAAGTCATTTTTTTGAATAAATAATACTTTCAAACTTCACTAAAAAGACCTTGTCTCTCTCTCTCCTTTTCCCTGCCTCAAGGGAAACTAGATTTACAATCTTCTCTCCCTCCTATCATTGCAAAAGTGATGTGTTCATTCATCTGAGCTTAAACCACAAGCCCTGCTCTCTGACAATATTTGTCCTCTGAACAAGCAGTCGCTTTGAAGTCCACCTCTTCCTACAAGCCCCTGTCAGCAAACATATCTTTTACCAGCCTTCAGTAAGGTATATTTTTTTAATTAACCACCCTGCAACCACCAGCAAACAGTATAACCTTCAAGGGCTGAATTGATCCAGTGGATCGCTTTTTTTCCACCTTGCACCAAATGCAGACAAAACAGTGAAATCCCCACAGATATCAAATTTAAAATGCAATTGAAACAGACAGGAAAAAAAATCAGCATCCAGCCTTCCTGATTTCATCAGTGAAAGTGATTCTGTATGAGCTTGTGGCTTGTTTTTTCTATCCTCCTGTGGCCCTTCACCCCACCTTCACCCACATACAGGCACTCACAAAACTGATCTGATAAGGAGAAAATTTGTCAGGGCTAATCAGGATTCTCCTTCATTTTAAAGTCAAATGAAAATCTCTGTGGAGATGAATCTGTGACATAGACCATTCCAACAGCAAATAGTAGCAGAGTGCTGTTCTGTGGGAGGCACAGAGGCTAGGTACAGATGTTCAAAAAGCCCAAGGCAAAACGGATCAAACTTACACATGGTTCTGTAAGTGGCATAGGTTAAACTGGGAGAAAACAGAAGACACAGTCACATTTTGGTGGAGGGGCATGCAAGCTGCCTGCACTGGCTGAGGCCAGCAGCTTTGAGACTCGTTTCCTCATGCTTCCCAGTGTGCCCTGCGGGGCTCCCCGATTGGCTGGCAGGAACAGGCGAGCACACCTCTTCCCCCTGCCAGCATCGGTCAACTGTAGCAGGCAATGGAGACAACCGTGTTCACCCATCCCCTGCAGCTGGGTCTGCTCCCTGGCACTATGCCTGCTCTTGGGGGTATTGGGGACCCTGGGTGGGCTCCTGCACCCCCACTCAAGGATCCCCATGCCCCCTGTGAGTGGTCACAGACCCAGGCAGCCCAACTGAGCTGCAGGGTAGGGAAAAGCATCCCTCCCACCCACCCCCATCCATGGTAGTCACTGTGCTGACTACGCTCTGTGAGAGCCTGGGGGTACGCTTTGTTTGGTAGCTTGGTTGGGTAGTTGTTATAATTACTGCTGTTGTTTTGAGCCCATATAAAAAAAAAACAGCTTTTATTCATCAATTTTAAAAACACATAGGATTACATAAAACTAAGATGCAAGGGAAAATGGGAAGAGAGAAGGGTGTGCTGGCTTGCCAGGGCCAACTCCTTGTGTAGTGTAGCATCATCTCTGAAGAGAGAAAAAAACAGAGCATCTCTCATGTGATGGTGGCCTCCAGATGGCTGCTATAACTGAGGAATCAGGAGAAACAGCTAGGATACTAAGCCAAATAGATAGAGTGGCACAATGTCCTGCCATGATCAAACAGTGATATTGAAATATTGGGAAAGGGAAAGGTTACAGCAACTCTGAGCACATATGAGAGAAGTAATATTTTTTACATGCTGCTCCAGTGCAGCATGGACTGAACACAGCACTGAAAGGGCAAAGAAGAGCATAAAAAGGGGCTAGGGTATCAAACATGGTATTCCTACTTTTTTTGTTAAGAATGTTCAAGGGAAGAAATTGCTTTACTTTTCCCCCTGGTCTGATAGTTCTTTCTCCCTTCATAGAAAAAAAAATGCCATCTGGTATTCAAGAATGCTAAGCTGGAGATACACTGGTGAATCTGTAACACCACAAAATACAAATTTAAGTCCTTTCACATTTATATGGTTCCAGTTCTAATAGTCATCTTTAGTATATTTTTATATTAAACTAGTCTATTTCCAACTTCAGTAAATCAAATTATATAGCCCAAAGTTAACAAGCAAAACAAGACCAGATTTTCCATTTTCTGACAATCTAGAAGAAGGGTCCTTTGAATGATGAATTATTAAGTTCTTCTTACAAACATGAAAGTATGGTCTGGTTTGAGGTGGTTTTCCTCTTCCTTCCCATAAGCTCTACACTGTGGCATTCAGGCTTACCACTAGTAATAACTCTAAACAATTTAGCAAACACTTCATCTAATTCCCCATGCATTTCAAGGAAAACTATAAACATATATTCTTTTTCTTCCTCTTTCTTCTAAAGAAGGTGCTCCTATTCATCACTTCAGATACAGGCCTGTATGTATATCTGTCAAAAAATGTGAACTTGAAAACATTCTGGTCCGCATGCCGTCATCAACCTAAGATGACAGTGCAAAATTTCAAAACTGATCTGTCAGACTGAAATACCCAACTAATCACAGAATCATAGAAGAATAGAGCTGGAAGGGATGTCCAGTGGTCATCTAGCCCAACCCCCCACCTAATACAGGATCATCCCTTTTCAAACCAATTCCTAACATCCATAATTTAAACTTTGAATAAAACTATTGTCAATCCTGACACAACACAGACCTAACATCCTAACCTGTCGCAGATAAAGCAGAGGAACTACAACAGCCAATATCCTTCTTCTATGAAATTTTGTCAGTATATGCTCAAGAGATCTGAGGTAGAGATAAAGCCCCCCCCCTACTCGCCATGCCCCCACTATGAGCTAATTAATTTACAGGTTCCAAATGATTAATATTTTTAAGTATTTTCAGTGAGGGGGGAAGGGAATATTTTTCTAAAACTAAATTCAATATCAATTTTAAAATTGATATCGCTCGTCATAGGTGACTCCATCCTGAGAGGTATGGAAGGGCCCATCTGTCGCCAGGACCCCTCAGCACGAGAGGTATGCTGCCTCCCTGGAGCAAAGATTTGGGATGTGACGGAGGTAATCCAGGCCAGGATCAAGCCCACCAATTACTACCCCATGGTCCTAGTCCATGTGGGTACTAATGATGCGGCCAGGAGAACCCCCGATCACCTGATGGCGGACTACAGTGCTCTGGGCAGCGTGCTGAAGGAGTTTGGTGCACAGGTGGTATTCTCTTCCATCCTACCAGTGAACGGACGCGGAAGACGGCATGAGAACTGCATCCGAGAGACCAACTGGTGGCTTCGGCAGTGGTGTCTTGAGGCAGGCTTCGGCTTCCTAGACAACAACCCGCACATCACGACGAGGGACATGCTCAGCTGGGATGGGCTTCACCTGTCCCCCAAAGGTAAGCATGTGTTTTCTTCTAGGTTGGCAGATCTCCTCCGGCAGGCTTTAAACTAGGCTCATCGGGGGGAGGGGAAGATGAGGGCAGGGGAAGCTGTGGACCACCAAACCATGTGGCACCCACAAGGACAGCCCAGCCTGAAGAAAGAGAGCATTGGGAACCTGAAAGCCATGGGGATGGCAGCACTACGGCACAGGTAAGAAACGAGAAGGTAAGAATCAAAGGGCCCCTTGGGACTCGGAGCGGGGGGGCAGCAAAGGCACCAGTCGCAGGGCTCAAGTGCCTATATACTAATGCTAGGAGCATGGGGAACAAGCAGGATGAACTAGCGCTCCTGCTTGCACTAAACACCTATGACTTAGTGGGGCTAACGGAAACCTGGTGAGATTCATCCCATGACTGGGCGGTACATATTGAGGGCTATAGATTGTACAGAAAGGACAGGGTGGGGAAGAAAGGGGGAGGGGTTGTGCTCTATGTCAGTGAGCAATATACATCAACCCTCATCAAGACGGAATCCAAGGATGAGGAAGTAGAAGGATTGTGGGTTAGGCTACATGGGGGGCAAGGACAAAGGGATTTGGTGGTAGGGGTCTGCTACAGACCCCCACATCAAGGGGAAGAAATAGATTCGGGGCTCCTGAGGCAACTCTCGGAGACCATAAAAGCTAAAGAGGCGGTAGTCATGGGGGACCTAAACTACCCGGACATCTGCTGGGAGTCACAGACAGCAAAGTCCCACCGCTCACGCAGGTTTCCAACCTATGTACAGGACCTCCACCTGACACAGGAGGTACATGGTCCCACTAGGGGGAATGCCATACTGGATCTGGTATTGGCAACGGGGGATGACATGGTAGCGGACCTCCAGATCGGTAGCCATCTGGGGGACAGTGATCACCTAATAATAGAATTCACCATAAGACGTCGAGTGGGTAAGGTAACTAGTAGGGTGAAAGTGCTAGACTTTAGGAAAGCTGATTTCAATGAACTCAGGCAATTAGTCAAGGACGCACTGCAGAGTAGGAGATTTGAAGAGATGGAAGCCCAAGAAGGGTGGCTGTGCCTTAAGGAAACGATCCTTCGGGCACAAAGCAAGACCATCCCCAAGTGAGGCAAAAGAGGGAAAGGGGCCAGGAGGCTTCCCTGGCTGACCAGAGAAATCCAGGGCAGCCTAAGGGACAAAAGGGGAGCACATAAAAAGTGGAAACAGGGAGAGATCACCAAAGATGAATATACCTCCTCTGCTCGTGCTTGTAGGGAGGCAGTTAGACGGGCCAAAGCTACCATGGAGCTGAGGATGGCAACCCAAGTAAAAGACAACAAGAAATTGTTTTTTAGATATATAGGGAGTAAAAGGAAGGCCCAGGGAGGAATAGGACCCCTGCTAAATGGGCAGAAACAATTGGTGACAGACGGGGGGACAAGGCTGAACTCCTTAACGAGTTCTTTGCCTCAGTGTTCCTAAGTGAGGGGCACGACAAGTCTCTCACTGGGGTTGTAGAGAGGCAGCAGCAAGGCGCCAGACTTCCATGCGTAGACTCTGAAATGGTGCAGAGTAATTTGGAAGAATTGGATGCCTTTAAGTCGGCAGGCCTGGATGAGCTCCATCCGAGGGCGCTGAAGGCACTGGCCGACATCATTGCAGAGCCACTGGCGGGAATATTTGAAAGCTCATGGCGCACGGGCCAAGTCCCGGAGGACTGGAAAAGGGCCAACGTGGTCCTCATTTTCAAAAAGGGGAGGAAGGAGGACCCGGGCAACTATAGGCCAGTCAGTCTCACCTCCATCCTTGGCAAAGTCTTTGAAAAAATTATCAAGGCTCACATTTGTGAGAGCCCGGCAGGACAAATTATGCTGAGGGGAAATCAGCACGGGTTCATGGCAGGCAGATCGTGCCTGACCAATCTAGTTTCTTTTCATGACCAGGTTACGAAACGCCTGGACACAGGAGGAGGGGTGGATGTCGTATACTTAGACTTCAGGAAGGCCTTCGATACGGTATCCCACCCCATACTGGTGAACAAGTTAAGAGGCTGTGACTTGGATGACTACACAGTCCGGTGGGTGGCAAATTGGCTGGAGGGTCGCACCCAGAGAGTCATGGTGGATGGGTCGGTTTCGACCTGGAAGGGTGTAGGCAGTGGGGTCCCGCAGGGTTTGGTCCTTGGACCGATACTCTTTAATATCTTCATCAGTGACTTGGACGAGGGAGTGAAATGTACTCTGTCCAAGTTTGCAGATGACACAAAGCTATGGGGAGATGTAGACACGCCGGAGGGCAGGGAACAGCTGCAAGCAGATCTGGACAGGTTGGACAAGTGGGCAGAAAACAACAGAATGCAGTTCAACAAGGAGAAATGCAAAGTGCTGCACCTAGGGAGGAAAAATGTCCAGCACACCTACAGCCTAGGGAATGACCTGCTGGGTGGCATGGAAGTGGAAAAGGATCTTGGAGTCCTAGTGGACTCCAAGATGAAGATGAGTCGGCAGTGTGACGAAGCCATCAAAAAAGCCAATGGCACTTTATCGTGCATCAGCAGATGCATGACAAATAGGTCCAAGGAGGTGATACTTCCCCTCTATCGGGCGCTGGTCAGACCGCAGTTGGAGTACTGTGTGCAATTCTGGGCGCCGCAATTCAAGAGGGATGCGGATAACCTGGAGAGGGTCCAGAGAAGGGCCACTGGTATGGTTAAGGGCCTACAGACCAAGCCCTACGAGGAGAGACTAGAGAAACTGGACCTTTTCAGCCTCCGCAAGAGAAGGTTGAGAGGCGACCTTGTGGCTGCCTATAAGTTCATCACGGGGGCACAGAAGGGAATCGATGAGTATTTATTCACCAAGGCGCCCCCGGGGGTTACAAGAAACAATGGCCACAAGCTAGCAGAGAGCAGATTTAGATTGGACATTAGGAAGAACTTCTTCACATTTAGAGTGGCCAGGGTCTGGAATGGGCTCCCAAGGGAGGTGGTGCTCTCCCCTACCCTGGGGGTCTTCAAGAGGTTAGATGAGCATCTAGCTGGGGTCATCTAGACCCAGCACTCTTTCCTGCTTATGCAGGGGGTTGGACTCGGTGATCTATTGAGGTCCCTTCCGACCCTAACATCTATGAATCTATGAATCTATGAATGCCTACCAGCTCTCTCATTACAGGTTGTGGCTTTGCAAAGTAAAAATGTTAAACTTGGTTGAACAGAAACTGCTGGTTCTGTACCAAGTGTTTGTCCATAACACCTCTTACCTGGAACCAAGATTTTTTTTTTTTTAGTTTTTCCCCCTTTTTCATTTGTTCAGATTAGAAGGAAGGAGCTATAATAAAGGATATCTATTTCAGAAAATAGAATAATTGGATCTGATACAACTACATTTGCATCTTTTGGAACAGTTTAGATACTTTAAACCAGAGGTTCCTAAACTGTGGTTTGACATTCAACAAGGTTTAGTGAAAGTGCCACCGTTTTGAAGCATGGGGACTGAATACATGAGATGCAGAGGCTGCTGGAGTGTGCTAATTAGCATGCTCCAGTAGATTTGATTAATCAAGTCTGCCTCAACACCCTGTAATTACAGTCCATTGGAGCAATGTTGCCACATGTTTACAGGCTCACTATAGTTCATTTGTGTAGCACCCCAGGGCACCTTTGAAAGGATCTCAGGGCACCCCGTGATACCCTGGTTGAGAATCACTGATCTACTGTTTAGGCCAATTATGCAGGAAGTGGGAGATACAGGTTCTAGGTCCCCCTTTAACCACAGTGGATTAAGGCTGCATCTCCTACTTCCCAGGAGCCACAAAGTCAGTTGGAATAGTCTGTTTCTATCTTTTTACTCCTTTGTGAAATATGAAACACCATAACCAGAAGGAAATATGACTACATCCTGCTTACCACCAAACAACTTTAAGGTAAACAAACTATTCCAACTTTTCACTGAGCCTAATCTGCATATAAAATAAACTGTTCCAAGCAGGAGATTTTACCACACCTTCAACTCTCCTATGAAATATAAACTTTCATTTCTATGCAGGAGAACTTTTACAATCTTTTCTTTTATGCCTGAAGAAGGATGTTTGCACCTGAAAGCTTGCAATTAAAGCATTTTTTGTTGCAAAAATCTAGTTGGTCTAACAAAAGATATCATCTCTACCATGAATTCTGATTCCTTCTAACTTCCATGGAGTCATTTCTATGGTTTCTTCCTTTCTTACACTAGTCCTTGTGCTTGGCTTGCAACAGACGATGCAGATTGTTTGGGGACCAGAGGCTCTGGTTCTGGGGGCTTGATGGATTTGTCTACTTTCCTGGCTTAGAGTGGTAGGGATGCCTGCTGTACTCTTTATCAGTTTTCCAACACGAACACAAGAAAGCCTCTTCTGAATGTGCATTTACTGTGATGGTGATGCTGAAATAAACGAGTGTGAAATATCCCTTCCCTCTCTAGGACAGTTAAAACACCCCCAGACCGAAAAAGATTGGAGAAAGAAAGAATTCATCCAAAGCAAGCAACACTACTAGGACAGCTGTTTTAATCACAGTGCAACAGTATATATCACTGTCAGGGCAGCTGATATGAATTTTACAGTGTGCAATAGTGAGTAACACGACTGGTGCAGCTGCTCTGAGCCTTTTATAGTGCAACAGTGGATATCGCTCTCAGGGCCGCTGATTTAATATTTACACTGTGAACAGTAAATAGCACTATCAGCTGCTTTAAGCATTACAACAGGAAGGACATGTGGTTAAGGTACCTGTCATCACTCAGCTCCCCATACACAGGAGTGAAGTGATGAGGGTAAACTTGACCTTGGACACTTCCTGTCAGGGACTGACTAACCATCCACCTAGAAACTGTTAACTGCAGCTTGTAATATAGCAAAGGGGAATCCACAGCTGCAGTGTGAGACCTGAACCTGAGCCTGTTCAGTGATTAAGTTGCCTTGGATCCTGCTGGCCATAACAACCAGGAGACATTCAAATGAATCTCTTAACTGCTTCTCCTCACATTGCAGCTGACTGTCTTGCACAGCCATGGGCAATATGCTCAGCCACCTTTCATCCCTCTCTCTAGTAACCTCTTTGTTGCTGGGATTGTGGTTCCTGTTCCAGCATTTCTCTCTGAAGTTCAAATAAGTGGTCACATCTTTTGTCAAAGTCTTTGTACACCTCTATCCAATATCCATTATCCTCTTCCTCTGTTTCACTGGTTCTGGACCCTAGTATTAAGCATGAGTGGATATGTATA
Organism: Alligator mississippiensis; assembly: GCF_030867095.1. NCBI lineage: Eukaryota > Metazoa > Chordata > Crocodylia > Alligatoridae > Alligator > Alligator mississippiensis. The sequence continues at coordinate 121,404,148 of NC_081824.1, read as the reverse complement.
TTAAAAAACAAATGCAAAGCTCTTCTGTCCAAGGTAAAAATGAACTTTATTTTTCTGTATCATAGCAAAGAGTAAATTGCAAATTTTCCCATATTAACAGTGGTAAATGTTTTATATTTACTAAATAAAAACACTATAAATGTGCCTTAGGGAGCTTGCATGTGCAGGGGATGGGAACAGGCCTGGAACGCCAGAAAAAAGTGTCTGATTTAACCAGGAATTAAATCAGAAACATCTTATAGCCTGTGTTATATTGGAAATGAGTATGTCTGTTCATTATGGTATCTTTTAGCTTCATAATTTCTGAATCTAGTAACAAGAAAATATTGGGGTTTCACCAGGCTGGGAATTCTGGGTCCCTTCCCAGTGCTATATTGTGTTTAGGGAGTTGATCTTGTCCCACCACCACTGGTGGTCAGCCTAGTGGAGCTCTTTCTGGTTCACATAATATATTTTGGTATGACTCCTGATGTGGAGTGAGGGACCAGTACTGATATGTCCTGCTGGCATTCCATCACAGTTGAACAGTTTGGTGTCAGCTTTTGGGCAAGCTAACTACACACTGGAAAAAGGTTTCCACCAACCTCCTTCTCACTGAACAAATGTGACATCAGAGCAAGCACAAAGGCTACAGGTAAAGAGAACTGCATGCAAGGCTTGATATGAACATCAAAGTGGAATTTGACTTCCTGTCAGGAGGCAACAAATGTCTGGAGCAGGAATTTTGGGAAAACTGTGGGGAACTCCCAGCATTCAATCAGACTATTCGCTGCATCCCAATTGCATTACTATCTGTGATTTCAACAACACTCTAGCTTCAATCTTTCCCCTCTGGTAGTTACATTGAATGTGAAATTCTTGAAGGGGCAAAAGAGAGGGCGATTGAATTATGGAAAATGTGCAAGTTATACTTCAAAATATTAATTCTATGAAGACAAAGACAGAGACATGTATATAGGCAGGTTCTTATTTTTGAAACCTCATATATTATGGTTCACCTTGTTATTAAATGTAAGTTTAAATAGCAATTTGTATTTTGAAGGCTATTAGGGGTCACTTTATTACCACTGCTCACAAGTCACTGAAGAGAAGAACTGTAACTACCCAAAACCAGAGGACCAGTTGGAGTAACTGTAGTAATGGAAGGTGAATTCTAGTGGGTGAAGGAGTAGAGGAGATATGCCCTTAGGGGTCTTAACTTCTTGTTTCTTGTTCTTAGGGCTTTCTCTCATACCCAATGGGCACATCTACATGATACCTAATGATGACTAATTAGAACATCATTGTCTACACTTGCAGTGCTATTAGGACTAATTAACTCTGCCATAGGATAGTACTGCCAGACACAAGTACTATCCTATGGAGGAGTTATTTACCCCACTGCAATGCATGTGTAGATGCTGATAGGGCTGGCTGGAGCATGAAAGTGCTTCAGTGCAGGGACTGCCTGCTGTCTAGCCTCATACTGAAGCACCCTCGTGCCCCAGCCAGCCCCTCCACAGCACGTTGCACCAGGCTGGACTAGCCCTGGGCTGGTAGGCTGACCCCCGGTGTGCCTGGGAGCAATAAACTCTGGCATGAACTGCACCAGAGTTTATTTGGCTGCATTAATTGCATGTGTAGATGTTTCTATTATGTTCAAAATCAGTGACTGCTTCACATAAAGCTTAATAACATATATAGAGCAGAGTTCCATTTCCATTAGTGGATAACCAAAATGCAGCTTGAGGCCAACTCTGAATTAGCCGACTAAAGTATGGGATTGATGCTATTACCCTCTCTGAACACGTCAGTGCCCACATTATAGGAATAGGGAGACATCTGCACATGTCCAGAATGCAATCCTATTCTTATCATAGGGCCACTTACACACCCAAAGGAAATAATCAAATCACCCCTACATTTGAGTCAGATAAGTCAGTGTAACAGCACTTTGGCTGTCCACTGTGTGAAACAGAATTCTGCCATAATATTTATAAGTCATTCTGAAACATAAAAGAAAGGAGGAAGCTTCATTAACTACAGCATTTAAAAAATACCACATATTCACATATATTTGATTCAGTTTTGAAATGTGTTACAGTCTACCTCGGAGTAAACCTTTCTTAAGGTGCTGTAGCATTACATTACCCCATGTTAATATACGAGCTTGTCAACATTCATAACCATTTTGCAGCTTTAAAAGAGTCCCTAGTTCCTGCAAACATATTTTTCTAATGTGCTACATCAGAGGTGTGCTAATGAACCATTAAGCCCTCTCCATGTGTTCTTCCACTTGCAAATCAAGTGAATCTGGTAGGTGTGTGAAGGAGTCAGGGAAAGAAGGCTGGGGGAAAGGAGCTGCAACAGCAGCAGAAACATGAGCTGCCCCTCCAAATATTAGACAGGAGTGACAAGGAAGCTTGTTTGTCAGTGTTCAGTCAAAAAAGGGCTTTTCTAGCTGCTAGTTTAGATTTTTTTTTCCACAGGTATGTCTAAACTTTGCAAGCAAATGGTCACACTGAAAACTGTTCAGATGCTCAATAACAGGGTCATTATAACTGTTCTCATACCAAGGTACAATCTGGAAATATTTACAGGTACTAACATAAAATTCTTCATCCTCCTCTGAGCAGCCTACTCAGCTGAGGTTGAAGCATTACATGATAAGGACTGGTTTTCCTGATAACACACCTCTGTCTGAAAGTGACCACCACTGCTATTATCAACCTCTATGAGCTTCATATGGTTCCCTCTTGTGCTTTGGCCATCCTGCTCTAACTCCACTTGTTAAACAAGATGATCCCGGTGCTGTTTCTGCATTCAGAGGAAGGGAAAGTGCAACACAAGATTATGTCTGTTAATTCTATACTGAAAATGTTTAGCAGTAAGACTGCATGAACATTGCAGGAACTGCGTGCTGTTTCTTGAATTTCTATAGGTTTTAGAGTTTAGTTTCTAGTTTAGACCTAGTTAGTTAAAAAAAACAAACAAGGTTTGTACTCAACTTTAAGTTTACTTTAAGTTAACACAGTTTTAGCCATCTAATACAAGATTTTCCTAAGCCAATATCTAATGTTTGTTTTAGTTTCCAACCAAATATTCTCTGCCAGGAGAAATAGACAATCTGGTAACTGGAAGCAGTTCTGACAGTGGCCTCAGGGCTAAACCATGAAGGCAAAAATACTTCCTATGGTTACATGAAATATCACTGATGCTATTATAAAATATATGTTTTTTGGAATTAGTTTAATTGATACTGTTCCAGTTAGCAGCAATGCACCCAAACCATTGCACCCAAACTAAACCTAATTGAAATGAATGCAAAGCTAGTTTATGTGGTTGCTGTTAAAAGGCCAAAGTCTACCACTTGAAATTAGTTGGAACTGCTCTGCCACTAGAGACATTTCCCGTATACGTATAAGGGAAAATACATTTGAAAAAAATTGAGAAATGGCAAAATCTATTCAATTTAAAATTACTAGAGGACTTGGTGGAGCTTTCAAATGGCTTCAATTCTTTGCTGTTTAGGAGCCATGTTTTCCAAGCAAGCTGTCCATTTTTGCACAAAACCAGAAGAAGAGATATGCAATATTAGCAAGGAAGGCTATTTTTTATTTTCCCAACCTGCCAAACCAGAAAGGAGCAGAATTTCCATAGTGTAGTAGGGGTGTAGCCATGCTGGTCAAGGAAATATTCAAAAGCAGGATTTATTTCGTAATATATTCTTCTGGACAAATGAATAGAACCAAAATATCTAATTAAAGATATTACTATACAAATCCTATATCTCACAGAAATTTCATGACAGCCCACTCACCAGAGATTTAAAGCTCAATTTTCTAAATACATTTCAGTTCCTTTAACCAATGGAAACTACACAGTCCCATTCATTTCAGTAGGAGTTTTCTCTGTAGTAACCAGGTTTGAGTCTCTTGAGGATCATACAACAAGCCTCAGACAGTCACATCTAGGCCATGGAAAGGTATTGCATTTGTAGTGAGAAATATGCCCTTTTTAGCACTGAAAACAGGGAGTATATCACCTTTGTGGTGGTTTGTTGGGGGAAAAACATGGTATTTCTGCAACCAAATAGCATTTTTCAAGAGCAATTTCTTGGCAGCACAACGATTTCTAGCACCACAGATGCCTGTACAGTTACATGTAGTACCACAGGCTGTGGCTTAGTTCTCTAGCTTCCCAAGACACTTTGGTCTTAACCCCTACCCCACCTGTGATTCCAGGGAGTCTGACTGTCATACTGAACTCATCTTCCCCAAGGTGGTGGAGTTGGCATGTAGCACTGTGCAGTCAGACATGGCCGGAGTCCAGGCACAGTGCTACAAGTCCTGTAAGCAGGGCAGGAGCCCTATGTGCTTAACCAGTAAAGACGTTGCAAGGTCAGCAGCACCCTTCCCCTTTTGCTAGATAGCCAAGGACACTTCCCATACTGTGTCTCCTATTGATCACAGGTCCACTGTGGCTCTGCACTCCCAGGGCAAGGAAGAAAAGCCCTTGAATGTCTTCAGCTCCCCAGGCTGCCACCCAGTCATTTTCCTCAGTGCTTGACTGTTCCTCATGAACCTCCAGAGACAGGAGCACTCAAAAAAGTATTCTAGGATATATGCATACAGCCTCCTGGCTACAGCAGTACCTTCTCTTGCCATGATTTGAGGTGCTCAGGATGATCTGGCACTTGAACAACTGTTCATGAATTTCATGCTGTTTTTGGCACTGCAAATTTCCCAGAAATTCTTAGCACTTCCAGTGAACACCTGTCCATACCCTTACTTCATTTTGTCAATTAAAACACAATAATGGATGGCATGGTATGTTCTTCTTTTGTATGGCATCAGATATCAACTTCCTAATCTATGAGCTACTGTCGAGTATTATTGCTCAATGCGCCTATTCCATCTGCCCTATCCGGGCACCTGTAAAGATTGCAGCTTTTGATTAAGTGAGTGCTGTTTGTTGGACATGCATTCACACAGAAGGCTGCCCAAGATGTTCAGTTTGTGAACTGTTGTTTTGAAGTGTTCAAATCCAGATCTCATTTTTTTCCACTTGACCCACACGTTGCTGTCAAGGTTGTGCCAAATGGGGAACTCATTTGGTGTTGGTTTAAGCGTAGGAATAGGTCTGACCTTTCCCAGGAGTCGGGCTAGTCTATTATTGCCCTTAGCTTTGGTTTCAGCATCCCCAATCTCTTCCAGGAGCTTGTGGGCTTCTATGTAAACAGTTTACAGCTTTTAAGCCTCTTAAGCCTCCATCTGTTTGGGTCTTCAGTTAACAGTTGACGGAGCAGGTGAATTTCATCATCTCTTGCTTCTACTGCCACTAATGATGTTACAATGTCTGTCTTCTTATATCATTTCGTCTAATGCCCAAGAGTACAGGGAGTACATCTGCATCTGTGTAAGCTGTGCAGCGTGTTATGGCCGGGATCCTGGTTTTCTCTGTTTAACAACTAGAAATTCTCTGATTAAAAGAACCCAAGTTCCCAAAATCCATGTTTTACCATAATTAAAATGAAACATCACTATATATGTATATATATATAATATATATAGATGTGTGTGTGTGTGTGTATATATATATATATATATATATATAGCTATCAGTTGAGCACAATGTTTTATTGATATATTTACAATTTTAAAGCAATTTGGAAGCCTACAAGTGCCTCACTTATAATAATAAAATAAATTCTAAATTATACATTCTGGTATTGGATTTTGGTTTTGTTTATCATAGAAAGAAAGAGCTCCCCTGCCTCTTTACTCAACAGGATGCGGGTCCAGCTGTGGCTGCTGTCCCCTCTCCCGCATGCTTTGTGGTGCTAAGCAGCCCTGATATACTGGTGCCCTGCCCCTGCCTATGCTGTTGCCCTTCACTTGCAACCCACAGCCTCTGGGACCTGCCAGTGCCCTTCACTCCCCACCCATAGCCTACCCCCTCCAGCCCTGCTGGTACCCTTCAGTCACAACCCACAGACCCCTGTCCCTCCCAGCCCTGCTGGAGGGGGCCCCCTGCTGCCAGGGCTATGAGATCAGGGACCAGGGTCAGGGCCTACAGCCCCTGACCCCTGCCCCCACTACCCCTCCAGCAGCACCCAAGCCCTGGCTGCTGCCTGTGGGAGGCAGCAGCTGCTGTGGCCAGAATAGACTACAGAATCTGGCTTCACCTCCCCTGTGGGTAGCATGGTCAGAGTAGAGCCCATAGGATATCAGCTGCCCAATGTGGGCTTGGGTCTCCTCACCCTACTGCCCTCCCCCTGGGGGCCTCCATGGCCCAGCAGGTGGGGAAGCTTGGTAGCACTGCCACCAGGAGCCCCACACTGACTCAGCCACCATGGTGAGGTAGCCCCTGCCCTCCCAGCAGCAGCGGTGGTGGTGGCAAGTTGTGCCCCACACTGCTGCCAGACAGGCAGGGGGTGCCTCGCCATGGCAGCATGGCTGGCACAATGCTCCTGGCAGTGACACCAAGCCTGCCCTCCCTGTTCTGCCCTCCTGTGCCAGGTTCCACCCACTGGGCCACGGACACCTCCAGGGGGAGAACAGCAGGTCAGGGAGCCCTGAAGCCCCAGCAGGCAGCCTGCATCTGGCCTCGCCCCTGCCTAACACACAATTCTCAGGGGCATGTGTCTCCCCATGGCCCCTCAGGAGTGCATGCAGTGGCAGGAAGCTGGCCACCCCACCACCCCACAGATAAGCCACCCATGGCACCATCCCACTCCCTGGCTGGGCCCCGTGACTGTGCATTCCTGCCCCAGCCCTGGGTCCCAGGACCCACTGCACTGCCCCAGCTGGGCAGCATCCCCAGCTAGCTCCAGCCCTGCCTCACTTCCTCCCTCACCTTGGGGACCTCAATATGCCCTCCCCACCCCCCATAGAACCTGGAGGGAGCTGCAGGGACTGCTCTCCCCGCTACCTGGCTGCCACATGCAGACCCTTGAAGGCTGGAACCCTGCCAGCCTGCAAGGGAAAACCTATTGTTTCCCATGTTTTTCTCCTTTAAAAGAAGAAATTCTGCCCTTTTCTCCTTAAAAGGAGAACATCCTCATTTTACCACATTTTTCTGTGGCAAATGGAAATCCCAGATCCCTGGTTATGAGTCTCAAGACACTGTTAAGTACAGTACCAGTTCCCTGAACATTCACAGTACACATTACTTTAAAAATTTACTTGTGCTGTACTGGGTCTCAGACGAGATGATCAAATAGTCCCTTCAAGCTTTAAAATCAAAGACTCTGTGAATGAACATAAATGTATTTGATCAACCAATTAATGTCATCTGATTTCCTAATTATATGAAAAGGCATGTTGCAAACCAACAATGAAAGTCATACTTGAATAAGTGCATGTATTTCCCATGGAAGCAACAGGAAAGCTACCACCAAATGACTCCTTCACATTAAAAGGCAAAATTTGTCTTGGGTACAAATATTATACAAGCTTTTGAGGATCTAGACCTTGACAAAAAGCATGTGAAACTACATTTTAGCTTTCTACAGCTCTAAAATACATAGTTGATTTTTGTTGTTGTTGTTAAGAAGCCAGAAATCAATTTAGCCGGAAAAGGGCAGGTGGAAAATATTAAGCAAAAAAAAACATATTCTAAGTGTTACTCTAATGAATCTGAAATGGTCAGAGCATTACACACCTAAAAGGAGAAATGTTACCTAAAAATCATCATATCAGTGATGGGTAGAACTCCTGTCTTAAATTCAGAGAGAGATAGGTATCAGACTTCCTGCTTTTTGCATGGCATTAGAGTCTGCTACTCATGAGCACCACCTGGTCCATCACAGGAAGAAACCCAGGAAAACCAGCACACCTGCTAACACGAAAATCAGCTGATCATTTAAAGCAGGAAAATATTGGGAGATGATAGCATTCAGTGACAGTGGGCTAAGAGGGGAGGACATTTTTTAGTTTCCCTACAGCAGCAATGATTTCAGACTGAATGCTTACTACTTTGATCACACTTCCAGAATAAACTGTGTGCTAATGCCATTTTGGAACAAAGAGCTTTGAAGGACAATGGCATGACATCACATGATATAGGATGTAGCAGTACCTTACATAATATCACCGATGAAATGCATCTTACTTCTAATGTGACCCGCATCTGGCTCATTAATTTGCTTATAAAAGAAATCAGCAATGTTTAATCATAATTATTTGCCAAATGAAATGTGAAGAAGAAAGTTGTGTGCTGTCAGCAGTTTTAAGGGCACCTGGAGAGCTCAATATTAATAATAATAATTTTATAAAGAGACTGCATATGGTGAACTAAGGTGAGAGGTCATATTTATTGCTGAAGTGAACAATCACCTGACAACCTTAGAATTCTTTTCCCATCAGTGGGCTAAATATGATACTTCTTTGGAAAACATTATAAATCTATTTCTAGATCCAGTCCTTTTTAACTGTCACTCTGCTGCACAAGCTGATAGACCCAAAAGCCATCTCCCAAAGCCTTTTCCCTAGCTGCTAGATATATAAAGGATGAGTACCCTGGAGCTTAATATTTTATTATGCTTTTAAAAATGGTACTTATAATGCTTAGATTAGAACGTGTGCCTGCTTTTTTATAACAATTCAGAAGACAATGATTCTGAGCTGAAAATATGGTTCCATTTGATGAGTTGTTTTTAATTTAGTTGGGAGGACTTTTACAATGATTTGTAGCTGACACCTACAGAAACAAGAGTTCTCTGAAAGAAGGAAAGAAAACTGTAGGAATCCAAAATATCAAATATGTCTGTGTTCCAGACAAACTGCCGTCCCTACACTACAAACCGGGTTGCTTTGTTCAGAAGCAGAATATCAAAGGGATTATCCAAAGAGCAATCAGACAGCTGGGTTGTTTTATTTCTGAATGTCAGGTCCTCCTTAAAAAAAAGTCATCAGTCAGCAGACAAAGGAGGGAAACATGGTGCCAAGAGCCAAGCACTCGGCAAGGGCCAGTTACAATATACTGATGGCTGCTTCTCAAATTCATAGTTTTTGTTTCTGTGGTCAGCATTTTAAGCACCAATCATGAATTAATAAACAATCCTGGCTCCAGCTTCTTCACAATACAGGTCTTCCTACCGTATCTAAATGAATGAGGAGACATAATAAGAGATGCATAATGTTACCTGTACCACGAACGTGGACAAATGCCCCATCCAATATGTGAACATTAGAACTGAGTGAATAATTCACAGCAAATAATTTGGTTGAAGAATTTCTCACCTTTCTGCTTGAGAGTGTGAGAGCAGATTGTGGTTTTCTCAAATTCCCTTGACACTTTTTTGGAGTTCTATGCACTGATCATGAACAAATGAAAAAGTCTTGATATTTCATTGCTGGCATGTGAGGTTTCCTGCTTAGATTTAATTGGCCAGATAATTCTGAACTTGATTAAATGAATAGGCAAATACTTCCCATATAAATATTCTTGTAAGTTAAAATAATTTTACCTCGAATGGCATGAGGCATATCAGCTAGAGCAGTGGAACAAAATGTTTGAAAATAAACCAATTAATCTGTTTGGAAGTGAAAACCCAGAAAGTAAATAGTTTATTACAAAGACACCATAACCTTAAAAATCACCCTTCGATCACAAAATTCTGTATTTCTCATTGTTACAATTAAAACCAAAAATTCATATAATAGAAAGATCATAGAAAAATGTTTTCTTTATTTTCAGTGTGACTACTCTGCATTTAATAGCTCCATGTGGATAATCAATTATATTTGTCCCCTAATCAAGTCCTTCTCTTTCTTTAGGTGGCTTGTCCACACTGCAGTGGCAGGAAGGAACAGAAAGAGGGGAAAAGCATTAAAAAAATTAGGATTCTGTAATTGTAAAACAGAAAGAAAAATGCCAGGAACCGTTTTACTACTATTTGAATATATATATATTTTAAAGTTTTTAAGATTAGTATATCCCTTTATGGGTCAGCCTTAATGGTCATGAGTACCTTTATGACAGGCTATTTTTTAGAATGTATGACTTACCTGGCTTAACTCTAAAGAAGCACTGGTCAACCCAGTTTTATCAGTGGTTTACCATGCGCGCACAGTGGAAAGAGTACAAAGATGCATGTTTATGAGATAGTAAAGCAACGCCTCCAAGTCTCTCTTCATTGATAAACATTAGGGCTGTGCAAAGCTTCGATTCCTGATTTGATTTGGTGGAGATTCGGCCCAATTAGGTAGCTGAATCTCCAAATCCAAATTGAATCAGAGGAGCCTTTAATCTCTCTGAATCAAATCAGCACCCTCTGAATCGATTTGGAGAGATTTGGAAAGATTCAGAGATTTGGACCTAGACAAAGTTTTAAACGTTTTTTTCTCAATACCTCTAGGTAGCAGGGGCTCATGAGTGCTACAATCCTGGGGTACATGGAGTATCCCACAGAAACGTGGGGGGCTCCCCAGCGCACTCGTCAGCAGACCTGTAAGTGGACCAGAAGCACTTCTGGTCCACTTCCGGGTCCTCTGGGCAGTGCACTGGGGGGTCCCCCCATGTCCCCCTGGCTCAGTGATTGGTGCTTTCTGGGTCCGAGGGGAGCTCCCAGGGTTCCTCTGTGGCTAATCACTGAGCCGGGGGGCACAGGGAGGGTCCCCAGCATGCTCTCTGGCAGACCTGGAAGTGGCCCAGAAGTACTTCCAGTCCACTTCTGGGTTCACCACTGAGCAAATGAAGTACCCCACACCCCCACACTCCTGTGGGACACTCCATCCACCCCAGCTGCACCTGCTAACTCAAGGTATATAGAAAAAAACTTTTAAAGCTGTGTCTGTGGCCGAATTGCTGATTCTCTGAATTAGCATCGAATCTTCAGGTTCAGCCAAATTGAATCAGGGACAGTGATCCAAATCTGCAACCCCTAATATACATTAAGTACAGTGCCATAGGTTTCTAGGAAATTAACTTGTAACTACCAAAGCCACTTTTTTCTATATAAATTTTAAACTGTAAGATTCACAAAGGGTTCAGATCCTTAAGTCAGTGGGAATGGGGAAAGGACATAGAGATTGTAGTCAGTTCCACGGTAACAAATCAATGTCTAGCTAGGAAACAAAATTTGAATAAGAGAGTCATTTTCTCAACACTTCACATGGCTTTAGGAAAGGTATAATTACCACTACTGAGCTGGAATGTAAATATTGTATGAAACCGGTTTGTCGGAAACAATAATAGCCTGCAGGAAGCATCTGATTCTAATGGACTTCTGTTTGAGAAGCAGGCTAGTGTTAACAAAGGATTTTTCAAACTTTAATATGTATAGTCATTACAGATTTCAAGGTATTAATTACAACAGAACCTGCTATCACCACAAGAGTTAGGGGTCTGTCAACCTTTCCTAGCCTAAGCCCCTATTTACAGGGCTTTTGTAATTCAGTCATAAAAAATGGCTGCGGGCTTAAACTCAGCAAACAAGAATCTCAAGGGGAAATTTTCAAAAACACAAAGGGTAGGTAGACCCTAGAAAATTCAAATAGGAATCTGGCACCTAACTGTTCTTTGTGCCTTTGAAAAATCTCCCCTGCAGTCAAGAAGCCACCTTCCTTCATATATATGCAGAATAATGTACTTGTCCTTTTTAGGATAAAGGAATGTAAAATAAAACAGATAAATTCACTTTTTGTGGATTTGTTGTCACACAAGTCAAACTCTGTTCTATTTTTAATGATCCTTGTGTTTTCTTGACCTTCTCCCACACTATCAAGTAGGGAGAAAACCAAAAAAAAAAGCCAGGCTGGAAACAGATAGAGGTTGTTATAACTTATTCAAATGCTGTGGTGAGTTGGAAGAAAATGACTGAGCAGGTAGGTGATTCATATCTAGGGGCTGGCTGATTCTTACATTAGCCTTATAAGAGAGCCTAAGAGGTGGGTATGGTTTGGGTTGTGAATGTTAATACTATATGAAAGTTGAGGATCTAACATTATGGATTTGTGTGGAGATGAAAAGACAGTCATTTGGGTCCCCTTAATTGTTATTTTACACACATAACCTAACCTTCCAAGACAGTAAGTATCTTGTTTGTTTGACTGATTTTGTTTTGTTTTGTTTTGTTCTTCTCCATTTTAACTATACCCTTTAAACTCTCCACTTAATGTACTATGCATTCCCACTCAATACACCAGAGCAAAGAGTTATACTGAAGAATTGCCAACAGTTTTGTTTTGTTTTGTTTTTCCAAATTATTCCATGGGGTATACTATTAGTTTTAATAAATGGAATTTGATTATTTCTACATTTGTGAAATATTAATATCTTATAAACCATTTTAAAAGTCCATGCAGGGCTGATCAGTTTCACCAAAGTCCAGAAAGTGTGGGGGGGGGGGTTAAATTTATGATAAATTAGCATGTGAAGTGAGGTTTATTCCACAGTTATAAAAAGCTTATGTCAGCTGTTGTCTTCTGAGAAGGAACACAAGGAGGAGACAATAGAATGAACTGAGTTTTGTGTTACAAATAGTTAAGAAAAGGGAAATGAAACTAGCAAGATAACCTGTTCCTTATGACCTAGAGATGGAAAAGACCTCCTGAATCACCCAAGTCAGTTTCCTGCTATTGTAGGAAATTATATAATTCTATTCATAAATATATCAAACTCCATCTAAAAGCTAGTTATCATTAGATATGATCACTTCACTGAACTGAAATTCAAAAAGAATCCTACAAAAAGTGGAAACTTGGCCATAGTACTAGGGAAGAGTATAAGACTATTGCATGGTCATGCTGGGGAAAAAATCAGAAAGGCCAAGGTATAATTTGAGGTGCACCTGGCAAGGGACTCAAAGGCAATAAAAAATGATTCCACAAGTATGTTAGAAGTAAGAGGAAGACCAGGAAAGCATAGATCTCTTACTGAATGCAGAAAGCAATTCAATTATGGATCATGCAGAGAAGACATTATTTCACACATGGTTTACTTTAGTCTTCATGAATATAGTCAATTACCAAATGACAAGAACAGGTAGTAACAGCAAAAATAGGAAAGGACACAAACAAACAGCCTAGAGTACTGGCAGAATGGGTTAGGAATTATTTAGATAATCTAAATGCTTCCAAGTCAGTAAGGACAGATAAGGGTACTCAAAAAGTTAGCTGAAGTAATTTCAGAGACATTGGCTATCCTCTTTTTGATTTTTGTTGAAGTTGACTAAAGTTCCAGATTACTGGGAAACAATATATATACTGCCCTTCTTTTAAAAAGGGAAGAAAGGGAAGAAAGAAGATTCAGGGAACTACAGACCAGTCAGATTGATCTTGATACATGGAAAGATTATGGAGCAGGTCTTCAAGAAATCTACTGAAAAACACCTAGAGAAGAACAAGGTGATAAGGAACAGTCATCAGGTATTCACCAAGAGCAAGTCATGCCTCACGAACTTGATTTCCTTCTATGATGAGGTGACAGGCTTTGTGAATGGAGAGAGAGCAGTGAATATGATATACTTTGACTTTAGCAAGGCTTTTGACACTGTTTCTCACAACATTCTTGTTAAACAGCTACGGAAATTCAGACTAGAAAAAAGCACTGTAAGGTGGATATATGCCTGTTTGTATTGGTAAGTAGTCATCAATAGCTCCACGTCTAGTTGGGAAGAGATAGCAAGTGGTATCCAGGAGTCTGGTAGTGTTTAGCATCTACATTAATGATTTGGATGATGGGATGGAGTACACATTTTGCAAATTTGGAGATTATACCAAATTGGGGGGGTTGCAGACATTCTGGGGGGCAGGGCTAGGATCCAAAATGACCCAGATAAACTGGATAAATAGTCTGAAATCAATCAGATGAAATTCATAAAGGACCAGTCTTATACCTGGGACAGAATAGACCAGGGAATGACTGCCTAGGCTGTAATACTCAGAGAAGAACCTGAGGGTTACAGTAGACCATAAGATGATTATGAGCCAACAGTGTACTCTTGTTGCAAAAAAAGTCAACCTCATACTGGGCACATCTACACTTTACACTACATCGCTATAGCAACGCGCTATGGCGATATAGCATCCGTGGGCAAGAACCATGATGCTGCAGCTATGTCACTATAGTAACACACTCCCTCACTAAAGCAGCTTGCTATGGTGACATAGCAGCTAAAAATAACCATGTGCACAGCGCAGTATAAGCTGTTACTGTGCCATCATTTAGTACTTCTAAAAGGAAGTAATAAATGATGGCACAGTAATGTGTAGGTGCACCCAGTGAGTCATATTAACAGGAGTGTCACTTGCAAATCAAGGAAAGTGACTCTACTTGGCATTAACGAAGCTTCACCTTGGAATACTGTGTCCAGCTTGGGCCCTACACTTCAAGAAAGATGTAGACAGATTGGAAAAGTCCAGCACAGAGCAACAAATATTATTAGAGGTCTGGACAATATGACTTAGGAGGAAAGACTGAAGAAACTAGGATTATTTAGTCTGGAAGCAAGAAGACTGAGGGGGATTTGAGAACAGTCTTCAAATACCTGAAGCATAATTACAAAAAGGGCTTTTTTCTGTGACTATAGAAGACAAAACTAGGGGCCAAACTGGGTCATATATTGTGCTGAATGATAACTTATTATCTGGTTAAAATGAGACTATTTGCAGAATAAGATACTCTTCATCATAAAAAGGGATTTAAAGTCTGGATCTTTGAGACTATGATGAGAAGTATTCTATAGAAAACCCCAAGATAGATGCATTTCTTACACAGATGCAAATGACCTATAACTCTCCTGGAAACTCTTAGGGAGCAGACACACCCACTCACTAGCGGTAGTGGATATTAGTAGTTAGAGAGTGGACACACCTAGTGTTGGATCCCTTCTGTAAAAGGACTGCTCCAAAAGGGCAGCAGCTGAAACATTCTAATGTTTATGTGTGAATGAGCTGAAAACAATACATATGAAGCAAAACCACTCCAGCTTGGACACTGTAGTGGTTGCAAGGGATTTGCTACATTTGAATTGTTCTTGGCTCCTTTACACAAAACAATTAGAACATAACAGCTGCTGCCCTTTTAAAATGTTCCCTTTTGAAAGGGTTCCAAATGTATGTATGTCCACAACCTCAGGTGTAAATCCTATGGGTGCATAAAAGAATCTAAATGCTACTTATGCATTTAAATGTGGCTTTGCAGAAGGCTTTTTTTTTTGCCATTTATACAAATTTTAGATCCAGCTTTCACCTGCACAGCTTGACTTGTCCTTCCGAGAATGCTCAGAAGGGACTGATTGAGGCAATGCATGATCTTTGAGGATCCTATGTTGCCTGGGTAGCTGCATATCTGTGTAGAAGTCCCCCAAAGTGGGGTTATGGAAAAATAAACAGACCAACAGTTTGACCTGCTAGGTTAGCAATTAGAGCATTTGTCTGAAAAGAAGACGGGTCTTTATATGTGCTCTGGGGTGGACAGGGGCAGGCAGGGAGGGAGGCACTTTATAATAAAGTGGCTCTTGGAGTTTCTCAGGAGCTTCTGCACCAAACATTTGCTTTGGTGTAGCTATACTGGTGACTGGCCACTGATTTCTGGAATCAGGGAAAACTCCTACAGTAGATAAGACCTTTCATAACTTGGATCTGTTCAAATTCAAGTGAGACGGCATGACTGCACTGCATTAGTAGCTGAGGGACCAGTAAAGTCCTTGTTCTTTATTGTTGCTCACTGCTTAAGTGCTTGAGGGCTATTAAGAGTATTTGAGACAATGATATATGTGACTCATGCAGACAAAACTACCCAGCATAGTGGAATTCATATATCCCCCTCCCAGCTCAAAGATTAAACTTGGCTCAATCTGTTCAATTTTCTTTCTTTTTTTTCTTTTTTTAATTGTGAAGGAACATCATACCATGTCATATCTGCTAAAAAAAAAATAAAATCTTAGAAGTCAATGAACCTAGAAGTGATATCCAAATTACAGCTAATATAATGGGAATCAAAATGAATGAAGAATGCCTTTAGCCCTGAACAAAGGCCAGTAGAAAATAAAAATCAACTGATGAAAGAATAAAGTTATCCATCCTTAATGCAGCAGAAGTTGGTGATTCAACTCCCGGAGCAACACAAAGCAAAGTGAAAGCATTTGTAGATAAGAGAACAGAACCTAATGGATATTTTCAGTAAGCCTAAAAGCTATGTTACCACTATAGTGCAAAGATAATGGTTTCTACCTCTACAATTCCCTGCAATGATTGTTTTGCCAATATACAGTATAAAAGAAACAAAGACTAATAATTGCTTGTCAGCATTGACGAAGCATGACAGGCATCAAGAATGGGAAGGGGGAATGCCACTTCACAGCTATATCCAATAGTAACAGGCTGCATACGTAGTTTATATTGTACACCATTGAAATTGGCTTGGGATTGTAATGGAAAGGACATTGGAAGGTCAAGTTAAACAGGCTGTTTACATCTCTCTAGTTAAAATATATTCAACGATTTGAATCATTGAGATAATTTAAAATTGCATAGAATGATGTTACAAATCATACAACAGTTGCATCCAGACTCTCTATAGCAGATTAGGTACAACTGTGGTTCAGAAAAGCTGTAACACAAAGCATTTTTTTCTGGGGAAAATGGTATATACAACAGAACCTTTTATCGCATAAAGAATAAATATCCAAATGCAGGCTAATTGGAGAAAATGATATGTAACATACTGAGTTAAATAATGGAGTGAAGGCGTGGAAGAAAGTACATGCCACATGAAACTTCGTTATGAAAAATATGTATGGTGGACCATATTTGAAAATAAATCATGGAGTTGATAAAGTCCCACTCTTGAGTAAAGGAAATTGTAAGCATCTTAAAAAATAAAGGCAATGTTGAAAACATTTTTTTTCAGTATTCTATGTATCATTTCAATCAAGAGAACAAAGCAAGGTCACAACTATATTTTTGTTAGGATAGATCTTTTTTTGTAATTCAAAAAGTCCCCGGCCTTGGAAACCACGTAAGCAGATGCTCATGTATATCTTTATTAAATAAAAGGCTTAACAATGCCAAGTGGTTATGGACAAGGTTTTCAAAAAGAAGTAGTGATTTTGGATATCCAATTCAAAACCTTTAAAAAGACAGACTTTCACAAGGTGAGGATTCATCACTTTCTAACCTCTGATTGGGATCCATAAAGCTGATGCAGTCAAAATCTCACAATTAGAGAAAGTCTTGGTGAATGCTTTCTTGAATGGGAGATGCTTCACAATCTTTCATATATTAAGCAATACAGGGCACCAGTGATTCAAATTCTGGCTACAGCTTCAGGCCCAGATGTTACTTGCTAGTTTGGATTTACTTATAAATAGAAAAACTAGGTTTCAAATATGCCAACAGATTTTATTAGATTTGTGGAAAAGCAAAACATTTGTCCATGGTTACATTTTTTTTAATAGAAGTTTTTTTTTCCCATTTATTTCACACTGAAAACTTATTTTCACTATAAAACTAATGTGTGCTGTTCTCTATAGTAATGGTGAAGAAAATACCAAAAAAGTTAACATTTTTGCTGGTAAGAGCTCTGCCATTTTTGCCACAAAAATGATGGAAATAAGTCATTTACATGGGATGAAGATTCTAAAAAGTTTTGGAAGAAAAATAGTGAATGGCAATATTTCTGGGAAGGGAAAAAAGGTACAACAAGGCTTGATATCTACACTTCTAGCAGAGAAGTCTGCAGCTAATCAGCTTTATTCCCCTGGTAGGTGTTTTTGCTACAGACCATGGAATTGCTCTGGAGAGATTCACAGATTCAGAGACTGGATGACTCAGGGGAACAGTAATAAGATACAAACCCTTCCACCTCTGGGTCAAAGGCTTGAATACAACCCAAGAAAGGGCTAGATGATTTTTTGATAGCTATGTAATGTTTTCTTGAGATTGCTTAATTCATCATTGGATCTTGTAAAAGCATTCTCATAGGTATCTTTTAATATGATAGCTTGTTCAGTGTCTATGTGTGATTGGGATTCGATAAATTTTCCTTGACAATTATCTATATTACAGAAAAATCTCATTACTATTTCTTCCTGACACATTCATCTTTAAGTCTATGGATGTATCAGATCTGGAGACTAAAGTACCCTCTTCCCCCAGAAGTGATCCTTCCCACCCAAGTGTGAAGCACATTAATGAAGCATTACGTGGAAATTTATTTTGTGCTTAAACTGCATAGCATAGATATACAACTAAAGTCTCAAAGGTTGCCAAGTCAACAGCTTTTATAAGTACTACATTTCCTTATAAAAATATGTAATACTTTCAAATATTTCTGGTCTGAAAAGCGAATAAGTTCTCAGAAAACCTTGAGAAAGATAAATCAATGTAAAATAAATCAATGAACGAAACAACATCATAAGTTACCAAACCTAAGAGAAAAGCAATATTTGTAATTACGGAAGAATATACCTTCAATACTTTGTGCCATCTGAACCTTTTTGGTCATTAGCATTGTCTTTATTACTAGTAAAATGGAAAGATTTATTCTGTGATGTATGTATGTTTGTTTTCAAATTCAGAACATATCTTTTTTTTAAGTTACCTTTTCTGAGTTTATCCTTGTATGATTTGTCATGATAGGTATTACCTTTTGGCTCAGTGCTTTGAAAATGCTTGCCCTTCACTACAGTGTTCTATTTTTAACAACCAGTGATTTGTGTTCATTTAATTAGATGACTCTGCCATGCAAGGGTGTGGGTAAACCTTTAGCTGTGTGTCACTTTTTCCTGTGCATCAATTCATTCCACTGGAAAGGATGAATGGACGTTAACATTAAAGGGAAAGGAAACAGCAACAAGGTATGTCCATTCTTATTGCTGGCCACAATGTCTTTCTGAAAATGCATATTTTTCTTTGAAATCATAATTTCTGCAGCAATTATAACATAGAAAGAACAAATAAAATAAGATGAGGAAAAAATGTCTCTAGTTTGGTTTACGTCCTGAGTCAGAATATGTTCTCTCTCATATTTTGGGTGTTGCATAGATTTAAATGCACATATGACAATCACATTCATAGGAGTTCTCTTCGCTCCTGCTGAAGAAAATTCTCAGAAAACTGGTATTCGGAAGATATTGGTATTCAGACTGTTCCATCAGCTCCCAATGTAGAGCACCCAGAGAGGAGGTCCATATCTGCATTAGGAAATGACAACAGCATTGAGACATGACAGAGCACCACATGTTCATACTTGAATTCAGGGGAGCTGATGCTCACCTTTTGGACAATAGTGCTCACCTGGGAACCATCTAGGTTTTATGTCTTCTCTGCCTAACATCTTCTCTTTAAACTCCCACCTTCTATATCTCAAGAGAAGAACATAACCGACAGTGCATAAATTAGTCTGGATAGGGACACTGCTTACCCCTTCTGCTGACATTGGGCCACTGGGAAACCAGCAATGTAAAATTCATCAAGCTGGAAGGAAAGTAAATAAACATTGATTTTGTAGTTCAGTGAGGTAGGCGCTCTCTGAAGACCAAAGAAAAGAAAACTAGGTCTAGCTTATGGTGCCAGTGTTGTTTTTCCTTTCCACTGTAAAAGGCAGGCAGTGCTAGCAGGTGGTTTGCAGGCTGCAGTGAAATTTAAGCCTTTATAGGATCCTACCCCAGTGCCAACCATTTAAGGAAGTGGCACCAGTTCAGAGGCCCTAGATGCAGAATTACCAGGTTGGAAATTAACAGGAGACAATTACAACTCAGGAAACTGGCAACAGCAACAGTAGCTTTTCCTCCTTGTGGGTTCTGCATGTAGGTAACTTGCATTTTAAGGTATATTTGCATTTGAAAAGAATATTTTTGCAGTTGAGGCCACAAGCCTATTACTTGTGTTCCCAAAAGTAGCACAAGATGGCTTCTGAGTGTGATGCAGTAAGCAAAGGTAAACCAAGGATCAAATACAAGCAAGTGCCAAAGAACACACCATTCCTGAAGTTTTGATAAATTGTCATAATCCAACACTTGGAAATACTGCTAATTATTAATAACTGATCATTTTTATTAACTAATTTGGGGTCAGATTGATAAAGATAAGATTCAGTATAAATTTCATACATTGTAATAGATGTCAGTGAAAGCAGTGTAAATCACAACGTACTCCAACAATATTAGTTTCCATGCTGCTATAGAAATTAAAATCAGCTCCAAGTGCCTCAAAACAACAACGTCCACATGACTAGGAGAACTCTATAATAAGGATATTTTGCCAACCTCAGTGTGGATCACATTGTCCTATGGACAATAGCTTAATGACAGAAGAAGTCATCCTATAATTCCAACTATGGAAGGGAGGTAAACATACACGAGGGTTGTGGGGAACAGCCTTGCTCATTGATTGATTTGAAGGGGAGGGACTCCAGTACAAAACTGACATTGATCTATCTTTTAATCTAACAACACAACAACAGATCTTAAGGCAATCAATTCTAATGGTATTAATAGTCTGATTCAAATTACTCACCTTCTACGTTAATTTAGGAGGCTGGCTTCATATTTCTTTAGCACATTTCTCAAATAAATATTGCTGTTTTTTGAGGCTGGGTTTAGTGATTGCTCCATTTTTTAAAGATTTTTTTTCTTGAAAAGGCTTTTACAATTTCCTCCCAGATCAGATTAATTAATAATTCATTCATTTGCTGCTTGTTGTGGTAATCTTTTCTGCTTGTATAAATCATTTCCATATCGGCTTCTTTGTTTTCCCTCTTGGCAAACCTCAGTCAGCCTCAACACATCTTAATCCAGCTGAAGCTCTCATCAGTTTAGATAATCTTTGTGTCTCCTGAGTCAAGAGTGGGCATAGGTCAGGACTCTTCATTCTAGTAATTGCCCTTTCTTCATCCACAATTTGTTTTCTTGTATAAACCATCAGTCTTCTCAGCATTTTTTCATTCATTTGGGGCCTGATCCAGTGTCCATGGAAATCAATCGAAGAATTTCCACTTATTTCAGTAGGCATTGGATCAGACCCTTGGTCACTTTCCAATATATTCAACTGAGTATTGAGGGGGAAATGGAGCAGAGCTGAGCAGTATTACTCAGAGAGAAAAACCAATGACTTCAGCAGCAAGCTCGCAGATCTCATACAAGGCATTCAAGCATGAGAGCATCTTCCACAGCCGACTTAAATATCAGGAAAATGTAAATAAATTGTAAACAGATTAATAAAATTTGAATTGTAATGGATAACCTCACTCAGACTAATATATAGGCGCAGATCCAGGATTTTGTAAAGGGGAGTGCAGCACTGCAGGGATGGCTGCAGAAACAGATCCAGGATTTGGCAAAGGGAAGTGCAGTTGAAGGGGTGGCTGCATTCCCTGATTCCAGACTCCTCCCCCTGCTGCCCACCACCACGGCAGGAAAGCCCTCAACTGCTGCTTCTTCAGCTCCATCTAAGTCTCAAGAAAGGTAAGCATTCCTCCCTTCCCTTGCCCTCTGTACTCAGAGGCACATCCCCACTCCTTTTCTTCCCTCTCCATCCCTTCCCTTCCCATTCACCCACTCTCCTGCCTGCCACTGCCAGGTGCTGCCCTAGAAGTAAGATGAGCTCCTGTCTACTCCAGCCCGGTGGCACTGCACTCACTGGGGACTGTGGCAGCAGTGAGAGTGGTCAGGGGGTATGTTCCCCTTCCCTGAGCCTGTTCATGGGGGGAACACCTGGGAGGATTAGGCAGGGAGAGGGAATGTGATTGCCCACTACAATTGCTGTCACAATTCCAGGCTGAACTCAGCCCCTCTGCAACCCAGCTGGAGCAAGCAGGAGCTCCCCTCTCCCACTCCATCCCTCTACCCCCTCCCCTCCAGGGCAGGGGAGGAGAGGGAAAGGAAAGGAAACATGCCTTTGATCACAGAAGGGAAGGAAGGGGGAAAATGGATTTTAGGAAAATCTCTCTCACTAGGAATGGGATGAAGCACTGGAACAAGCTAGCTAGAGAGGTGGTGGACTCTCCATCCTTGGAGGTTTTTAAGGCCCAGTTTGACAAAGCCCTGGCTGGAAGGATCTAGTTGGGGATGGTACTGCTGTGAGCAAAAGGGTGGGCTAGATAGACCTGAGGTCCCTTCCAACCCTAGTTTTCTATGATTTTATGGTAAATGCTTACCTTCTTTGAGAATTCAATCCCTGGCTGCTGCTCCAGCAGCACGGTCAGAAAGGGGAGTGGGTTGCAGGCAGGCCACTGCACCCCTTCTGAATCTGTCCCTGCTGGTATAATTACATTGTCTTTCCATTTTAATTTTTAACATAAATATGATACAACATGGGAGATTCACAATTTTTATATATATAACTAAGAGACGATGTTCAAATTTGAATGGACCTGGCCTTTTTAGAAAGGTTTAAATAGTTTTAGAGAAGTAATAGTATCACATTTAAGTTAATACTTAAGGTGAGTACACTGAAACTTCTAACCACAATGATTGTGTGATATTAAAATATAAATCAGTGTTCTTCAGTCTTGAGATAGGGTTTGCCCTAAACTTACCAACCTTACCCTTGTTCCAGAGGATGTAAATGGACATCTCATTTGAGGTGGTCCTGATTTTCCTGAGATTTGACTAAGACCAAACAGGAGCGGCACAGCCCTCTACATTCTTAATTCTTCTACATTGTATTGTTGCTGCTCTACCAGTAGGTGGCCAGGGAAATCTTATAGCCAGACAACATTTCCCTTGCAATGAACCTCACTTAAATGAAATAAGCCACAATTAACTTACAAACACAAACAGAAATGCCCCAGGAAAAAACAAATTGTGATAACACAATTTACCCAGCACACAGGTATTTTAGCAGGACACTTGAGCGTGAACAACTGTAGGATCTTAAGACAAAAAGGCTTGCAAGTGGAAAAGAAAGATAGGTTCCTTTAGCAGGAAAATCAAAAAGACACAGGGGCCATTCTGTTTCCCTTTGCGCACCTAAATAACAGTTTTATAGCCACTTCCTCAGTGTTTCCGGTCCTGGTTCTGAACAATTGCACATAAGTGTGCACACATAGACTAAGGATACACAATACAGTACATACACATACCTGAATATACCAGGAAAGTTGGGGAGGACCCTGCCATGTTTCTGGGAGGCCCCTGCCATTAGCTGAATGGTTTCAGGAAGCAGAAGACCCACATTTCTAGCTTCCTGCTCTATACCCAGAAAGCATTTGAATTCATATTTCTCTTACTCCCAACACAGGTTAAGTCTTATCCTGGCCCCTCTCCAACACTCCTTTTTGAAACTGAGCCACTGCCCCTTGCATTCAATAGTCATTAGATAAAATGGATGGAGAGCCAGGGCTAAAACAATGTCTTCTTCCTTCACCATCTAACACTACTCATGTGTTTTCACATAGGCTTGCAGTTAGAAAGCCACCATTTAGGTACACACAGGGAAAAGAATTCTGCCATATATTTTCTCATGCTGTGCCATAGAAAGAGTGATGGGAGATGTTCCTTGGAAATGCTGGAGGAGAAAAAGTATGCTCCCTCTCAAGACACTGTAAGTGAAAATAGTTCTACTATTATCACTTTCAATACATGAGAATGAAGCTTTTTCTCAGATTACTGCTGGAAGCTTCCAAGAAGCATACGGAAGTTTCCTACAAGATAATTTAGAAAATGACAATATATTTAATAAAACAGATAGATTAAGTACCCCATTTTCTATATTTTATATCTGCATAATTGCTTCTAATTTGTGAAAGTGGAAAATTAACTGCATGATTTAATTTTGTAATGTTAATTCTATAGTCCCATACTTTAAAAAGATACTTTTAGAATCCATGCACACTAAAGTTTCTTTGAAGCTATACTGAATGACCCACATACTTACAAGCTAAAATATCCTACAAGCAGGACGTTTATTATAGAACGGAATTAACTGTGTAACCCTCATGTTACATAATTAACACATCCTTTTAGAATCCAGGTTCAAGTGTACAGTTACGAATCACATCATTGTGCAAACACAAATACTGTAATTACATTGTAACGGTGGCCTCTATACAGGGTAATGAACGTAGCTTTATAATGAATGGTATCTAAAAAAAGATATACTTTCTATATGTTTTCTTTTTTTTCATTATCCTACAGAATTTAAGAGAAATAATTATATCTCAGCAACAGAATCATGGCTTAAAAAAAGTAAAGATATAATGTTTTCTATAAAACTCTGGATTGTTAGATTAAATTTCTATCGACTGTATTAGATTTTTATAGAATTACATTTAATTCCTGTTAAATTATAAATATTATTTTCTATTAGGTATTGGCAAAAGAGTATAGAATTTGTGTTGAGAGCTGGTAGGTGCCATTCATAGATATAGATATAGATATAGATATATGTAGGATTCCCCCACTTCCCTGCCTCCCACTCCTACCCAAAAGTATATGGGAGGGCATGGAAAGTTACATAATTCCAGCTCTGCCCCTCTCTCTTAATGTACAGCATACAGCTCGTGCTGAGTATAAGGCCTAGAAGCTTTTTCATAGCAATTTGCCTTTCTAACTTTTGCTAGTAACTGCCAGTGTTGCTGACTACATAGCTTGCATGTGACGAATGAAGTCATCCTCTGTTTAAGTGCTAAGATACTCACTTCACCTGGATACAAACATTACACTTTTACCAGTATAAGTGATCAGAAACTAGTCTATACCTGTAACAGGACAGAAGTTCAGCATAAAACCAGTCTATATCCATAACAAAAAAGGGAGGAAGGAGGACCTGGGAAACTATAGGCCAGTTAGTCTTACCTTGATCCTGGGTAAGCTTTTTGAGAGAATTATCCTGGCGCATGTCCACGAGGGGCCAGCAGGGGAGATTATGCTTAGAGGCAACCAACATGAGTTCATTAGAGGCAGGTCCTGTCAAACCAACCTGGTGGCCTTCTATGACCAGGTCACAAAATCCTTAGATGCAGGGATAGCAGTGGACATAGTATTTCTGGACTTCAGGAAGGCCTTTGACATTGTCTCTCACCCAGTTCTCATTAAAAAACTAGGGGACTGTGGCGTCGACACCTACACAGTCAACTGGGTCACTAACTGGCTGGAGGGCAGCACCCAGAGAGTGGTGGTTGATGGGTCATTTTTGACTTGGAGGGATGTGGGCAGTGGGGTTCCCCAGGGCTCGGTCCTCGGACCTGCGCTGTTCAACATCTTCATCAGTGACTTGGATGAGGGGGTAAAAAGCACCCTATTCAAATTTGCTGACAACACCAAGATGTGGGGGGATGTGAGCATGCTAGAAGGGAGGAACAGGCTGAAATCGGACCTAGACAGGTTACAGGGGTGGGCAGATGAGAACAGGATGGGTTTCAACACTGACAAGTGCAGGGTACTGCACCTGGGGAGGAAGAACCAGCAGCATACCTACAGGCTGGGGAACTCCCTTCTCATCAGTGCAGAGGCAGAAAAGGATCTTGGAATCATTATTGATGCCAAAATGAGCATAGGCCAACAGTGTGGGGACGTGGTCAGGAAGGCCAACCACACCTTGTCATGCATCCACAGATGCATCTCAAGCAGGACCAAAGAGGCGATCCTCCCCCTCTATGCAGCACTGGTCAGACCGCAGTTGGAGTACTGTGTCCAGTTCTGGGCGCCACACTTCAGGAGGGATGTGGACAGCATTGAGAGGGTCCAGAGGAGGGCCACCCACATGATCAGGGGGCAGCAAGGCAGGCCTTACGAGGAGAGCCTAAGGGACCTAAACCTGTTCGGCCTCCACAAGAGAAGGCTGAGGGGGGATCTAGTGGCCTGTTACAAACTAGTCAGGGGGGACCAGCAGGCATTGGAGAGTCCCTGTTCCCCCGAGCACTACCAGGAGTGGCTAGAAATAACGGTCACAAGCTGGCAGAAGGTAGATTCAGACTAGAAATCAGGAGGCGCTACTTCACAGTCAGGGAAGCTAGGATCTGGAATCAACTTCCAAGCGAAGTGGTGCTGGCTCCTACCCTGGGGGTCTTTAAGAGGAGGCTAGACAAACACCTTGCTGGGGTCATTGACCCCAATACTTTTTCCTGCCATGGCAGGGGGTCAGACTTGATGATCTGCTCAGGTCCCTTCCGACCCTACCAACTATGAAACTATGAAACTATAACAGAACAGAAGTTCGGCACACGTAGACCAGTTTAAAAATGGCAGAATCCAGTCTAAGATTTCCACCCCACTCCTCCTCCCCTGCAACAAAGGGCAAACATGTGGCAAATGTGTGTTGTTCGCTACCAATCTAAACTATGCAGCTTACAGAAAACTGTGTAACTGGATCAATTCCGCCTCAGGCTTTTTGAATGTCTGTACCTAGCCTTCATGTGTAAGAGCCTATATGGTTAGCCCCAGAGAGCTTTCAAAGGGCATCTCTTTCTACCCAAGGAATTTTCTTCAGAGTGAGAAGTATAGAAGAGGGATCAAAGCCAAAGACTAGGCAATCAAGAAAAAAAAAGGAAGAAAGTAAAAACCTGTGAATGCGTAACAAGATGACAAATAAATAAAAGGGCAGTATTGACAGAATCACAGGACAGAAGACAGAACACGATCAGAAATGCAACCCCAAAATAGATGTAAACCATTGGCATAAAATGAGTCAAGATCTCTGTTCTTCAGCAATTTTACCATAAAGCAGGCATGGTCTGGCCATCACAGGCTGAAATGGAAATAGATGAGAAATTATACTGAATAATGGGAAAACTGTACTGACAGTAAAGATAAATCAGCACTGAAATAATCTCCCAGGGGAAACAGATGAAGTATTACCACTTTAGATGCTTAAAGAGGACCTGCAAAGGGCGAAAAATAAACTTATACCATTTTTTAGCTTATGATGTAAAAAGGAAGTCTCAAAGGTTTTTTTTAAAGAGAATGGGTCTGGTTTTCCTTTAGATTCTTACTTTAGAAATTCAGATCCAGCCCCGTTTAAAAGACCAGGAAACTAGTGAAATGTCAAAACTGAGCAATGCAGATAGGAAGGGGGTTTAAGTCAGAGCATTTAGGACTCCTAGTTTTGTTTATTTCTATAAATATTTATTTTGGAGGAACATCTTTCTTAAATATTCAGCATTTCCAGCTTCTGGGTTAAAATGTGAGAGTTTAACATAAGCCTTTTTCTCTCTGTGACTCCTCCAGGTAAACCAGGGAATACATAAACTGATACTTAGATGTGTCCAAAGCAGAAAACAAAAGAACTATTTAAAGATCCTTTCATCCCCTCTTTATACAACATAAAGAAGCAAAAAAAATGGCACAAGTCCAACTTAATTTTTTTTTTTTTAACAATCACCTTTAAAACTAAACCAGCTAAAGCAAATATACTGTATCAAACAATTTTGCACTGGTTATGTGGTAAACTAATTAATCTAGTCTATATTTATTTTGCAACTCTAATTACAATTTTAGGAAGTTTCAGGTTTATTTTCTATCTTGTATAGCCAGGTTGTCCCTGGTCTAAAACAGTAATACCCCTTGCCAGAAATTAATTTTCTATAGTCATTGGGAGAAAAAATCCTCTTTTCCTTTGCTAAGCACATAACTAGGGGTTACACACAGTTTAACTTCTGTAGGCAGAGCTCATTCCCCAAGCTTTCTGTCTGCCATCCTCCTGTTCCTTTCAATTCCAAATACTCCTTTGTACCCCTGCGATTTCTCTCATGTAAAGTGCCCACATGCAACCCATTCTACCTCCTCTGTATACTCCCGTGCCTGCAGCTCTATGATACCTCTCCCCATAACCTTTTTCCCCTACTTGGATTCTCAATCCCCCCCCACCACCACCACACCTACCCATGGCCAGAACTCTTGAAATTTTGAAATTGGTCAGATGAGGCATTTAAAAATTGTCACGGCTGGTCCCAGTTGCCTGCATGGGTGTGGCTGCCTGCTTAAAAGCAGCAGCTATTGCAAGGCCTACCAGGCTACACATCAGGACAGATGCTTGTTTCTCTAGCCCTGAGTTCTGACCCCCTCCCTGCCTTCTTGGTCTTAGCTCCAGTCTAGACCCTGATCTTCTGAGAGTTGTCTCTTGACTTTAATTTGGCAATTGCTCCCTTACAGATGCAGCTGTCTGATCCAAACCCCATAGCTCAGAGGTGACCAACCTGTAGCACACATGCTACAAGCGACATGGGCAGCCTCTATGGGTGCAGAAAGAAGTGCAGCTCCCTGCTGTAACTGGTAACGCTTTGCAGAAGTGCCCTGAGTTACAACAATCCCTTGGAACAAACAGAAGTTCACTGTTGATTCCACGGGTAAGGGGAATATAGCTGCTGAGCCTGCAGCTAGTTTCCCCTAGCAATGGTCCCTCCTCCCTACCAGACTGCAAAGTTTTCAGAATGGGAGGGGGGTAAAGGAAGCAGAGGGAGCTCATTCTAGGGGCTCCTCAGCCAACACTGGAGCATGGGGTGGGTGAATTGGAGTCCCCTACCTTGGAGGTGGGAGTGCTCCCTGAACTCCCTCCACTCCCTTCCCCCCTCTTATTCTGAAAACTGCTCAAGGCTGACAGACAGTGCAGACAGAAGTTACAGAAGATGCTGTCTTTTGAAACATCTTCACCTTGACCCCCTCAAGCAAACGAGATGTCAGATTTTCACCTGATTGGCCATTTTTAAGCTGTTTGCAGCCATGCACTTGTGTTTGGTTATGGCTATAAACTGCTTTCTGTGTCCAGATGGGGCAAAAATTGTTACTTCTGTCTGCACCCTATATGTGGCACACAGCAAATAGTGGAGGGGGAAAGTGGAATAGGACAGAAAGCACAAGGAACAAAAAACAGAACAATAGATTAGGAAGGGAGCACAGGGCCAGGAACAGAAAGCAGAGGAGCAGATCAGGGAATTGGAGTAACTCTAGGAGAGGGCATGGGGATAAATTTGTGACACACCTAGCAAAAAAGTTGGCTCCCACTGTCCCCATTTACCACCCCTGACCCTTTGTGGCTTACTAAGGATGACTACATACATTTTATAGACCTCAGCCTCCTGACCTACCTATTCCTGATACCTTGGCTCTAGCCTGTACTTTGTCTTCCCCTGATCCCTTGAGTTGTGATTTTCTAGGGTCCAGCACCAACTGCCCACAATCCTGGTGTAACCCCTGACAGTAAGTTTTGCATATTCAAATATCTTTCAGCTTTAAGGACACTAAGCAGAGTCCACCATCTTCTCCATAACCAGCCTCAATGAATATAGATCCAAGGCAAGAAAAGGATTTAAAAAGTGCTACTTTCAAAATATGCTTGACATGTGCCAGACAGAAAAGAACAAACTCCAGGCTTTACTACAATGAATCAAAAACTTGCTTCCTTGCAAATGGTAACTTAATGATCCTTCAAATCCCCAGTGAGAAGCATGCAGACAGTTCCCTATATCCACACAGTCATGTATTAATATCAGTGGAGCTTTGTGGAATTGTAGGAACCACCTTGCATGCATGTCATTGCAGGATCAAGGCCCAGTAATAAACCATCATATATGAAAAGGAATTTGAAAATGAATATTGCTGTATAGTAATCAATCAATGGCAGTAGACCTCTTGTGGTATATACCTCCACAAGAGCTTTCAGAACACTATCCCAAGTGATACAAACCCAGTTCTCTCTTAAATTAAACCAAAACCCAGTCCAAATGATAATTTATTTTTAGGAACATGAACCCAGACATTGCAATTTGAGCCCAATGCTAGTTTATTTTATAATCCAGTGGTGGATAAAACAAGTGTTAAGCACATGCTGGATGCCATTTTAATGCTCCTAGTCCCATCTGATGAAATTAAGCACACAACAATCTCAGGAAAGAGAGAGTAGCTGAAATTATGGCCTGTTACCAAAGCAAATGTAAGTGGTGGCCACAACACTTAACCCTATTTAGAATTTTCATCATGGCATTTATTATTTCCAAGCACATGGATTTCTCATTGACCTGGCTTTTAAATTTGAGCTTGGGTTGCAGTTGTGTGACTTTCTTGATTAGATCAGAAATAAAACCAAGTACCTAAAAGGCAATGTGTTAAGGGTTGTTCAGTGCCATGACAAGGAGAGGGAGGCATGCTCATCAAGTAAAAGAGGTGAGCATTCTTGGAAGTTTATAAATAGATTGTTGTTAACCCTGTTAAAGGTTATAACTGATTTATCTCTCTCCCTCCCTCTCAGCTTTGAAACACGTGGAAAAGCTCTCTCCCACTCCTTTCAATACAGCTCTGATTATTATTTATTCTTTGCATTACACAAGCACTATAAGACCCAGTTATGGACTATGGGCCCATTGTGCTAGGGACTGCATAAACACAGAATGAAAGATGTCCCTATTTCAATCTTACTCCATGCAACTTTGACAAGTGGTATTTTTTTTGGACAATAAGCCAAACTAAGCCTTCTAGAGAGTAAGGAGCCTGTTAGTCCAGTGACTGGGTCACCAGTATAATTTGGAGAGTGTGTGGTACTTGCTTCTGTAATGTTGATTGCAATGGGTAGTTATTGTATATCAGTCAATCAGTCTAAAGATGAAAAAACCATTATTTTGTTATATGGTGTTCATTGCATGTAATGTGACCTTTTAAAAATACAAATCAATGGGCAGCTAAACAATTTCAAAATACAACTTTTGGAAGCAACTATATTCAATTGTTATTCCTTCTTCCAAAGCCTTTCATCATTTCAAACTGAACATGGAAATGTTTGTTCATTATTACAATTTGTTTTTCACTTGAGTACCTCTTTTTCATGTGACTGATTCCATGAATAAGGGGGTTCCATGAAGTGAAAATGAAAATGTCAGAGCCTTTGTTCTAAATTACATAATTTCAACTAGAAAATGGAGGGCAAGACTTTGAAACTGAACAAGAAAAGTCCTGAGTTTCCACATGCAATAAGGTCTTTTCTTTTCAATCAGAAATGAATTATCAAACAGATACTTTAGAAGTAAAAGATAATTAATATGATCATTTAAAGAACTGGAGGAATGTGAATGCTGGGGAACATATTCCGGGAAAGTCTGAGGAGCCATTGGAGCTGTGGCAGACATGAAATATATTAAAATATAATACAGCTCCATCCCAGACTCCTCACCAGTCCCTTTGATTGTTCTGAGAACACCCATCATTCTTAGACATTTTTGCTTTTTTCATTTTACTCGCATCCTTTTTGACATTTTACCTGGGCTATGAGATACGACTGCAAGATGAAAACAGCACTAGAGAACACATTCCCTTCTCTTCTCCTCATCCTCCCTACAGACACAGCCCACCATCCCACTTTCCGTCTTCCACTGCCTTTATGCATACCCAAACACATAGCACTGCTACAGCCTTTTAGCAGCTTGAGATCTAGTTCATGCTTTACTTCAGACTATAGCATTGGAGTGATTTAAGTTTTTCTGAACCACTGATGCAGTTAAATCTGAGGCAGATTTTATTTTATACATCAGAAATTAATCAGGGCATTTCGTACTTTTTCTACACTTACACCTCATCTGATCTTCCAGGATAGAGTCTATTGGGGGGAAATGTTAAATTAATGGATATAGGACATGTCTACATGTGCATTTAGACATGCTAAAATTTAATGTGCAGTAGATTAATGCACATTAAGGTGATTTAGGCTCACATCTACACGTGCACGCATTAAAGCGCATTAATGCTGTGTACGTGGGCTGACATGGGACTAAAATTAGTCCCAAGTCTGTTCATATATTGACTGTTAATGTGCTGCAATGCGTCTAAATGTGCATTAATGTGCTTTAGCTATTTGTGCCTAAATTTGATACCTGCTTTTGCAGGTATCAAATGTAGGCATAAATAACCTAAAATTGCCATATTAGGGTACATTAAGGACACACACAGGTATATATGTGCCTTTAAATCAGCATGTGTAGACTTAGAGGATTAGATCTTTAAGGTAATACCCTATGACCCACTAAATCCAGAAGGTGGAAAAAGTGGAGAAAAAAGTTACTTTTGCCACTAT
This sequence comes from Alligator mississippiensis, assembly GCF_030867095.1. Lineage (NCBI taxonomy): Eukaryota > Metazoa > Chordata > Crocodylia > Alligatoridae > Alligator > Alligator mississippiensis. Next base: position 121,372,223 of record NC_081824.1, on the reverse strand, counting down.
TTTAGATGAAATCAGGAAATTCATGAGCAAACTGTCTTGTTCATAATTTGCTTGCTGGTGGTATCATGGGATACATTTTCCAAACTGAAAAGAACCACAGGAGGAGAAAACAATCAAAATAAATATGAATATGTAAATACAAAAAAGGATGAAGGAATTTCATAAGCTTACGGTAATGCTGAAGTTTCATACTAATGGACATCTCACTGATATTTAGTGGTTTGAAACATGTTTTGATGCAATATTATATGTTTGTTATTTTGAGGACATAAATTTATCTTGGTAAGTAAACATCAACGCACTTGCCTGACAGGGATTCAATGGTTCATATTTTTGCAGTACTGACAAATTCAAGCATTCATAAAACATAAATCAAACACGTAAATTGTAAGGTTTGACCAGTGCATCGGGGGTCAGTCCCTGTGGATCACACTAGGTCAGGAGTTTACCAAAGTGGAAGCCAAGTCAAAGCCAGATGTAAATGGTAGCCCAGGATAGTAAACTGAGTCTCAAGATGAAGTTGTGGTCAGGGCAAGGAGTCAATCCAGGCTGGGAGGTCCAAGACAGGAACAAGAGCAAACAGGAATAGGTAGGAGGATCCAAGCCAGAGGCTCAGAACATGTCCTAAAGGTTAGGTATTCCAAGCAGGCTACTGACAAAGCAGGACAGTCAGTTGCTCAGATAGTCCCTGTCTAGTCTGAGTTTATATAAGCTAGTGTGCATGGGGCCCTATTCATCCTGGAAGCTGAAGCCAAATAATTGCATATGAGACATGAAGCAAATTATTTTAATACTAAAGATGATTAACTCTTGAAAAAAATGTATCAAGGGAACTGGTAGATTTTCTATCATTTAATGTTTCTAGTAGGGCTAGTTAGGAAGCCACAACCCACCAAAAGCCAGGCAAGATTATACAGGTATACGTATAGCCACAGCCCAATTTACCATCCAATAGAATAAGGATAGGCAGACAAGTGGGGCATGAGCCCCAGGCACTGTTTAAGAGAGGTGGGCACTGAAGGGAGTAAGGAGGCTGCCCTGTCTTTGCCCTGTTCCCTCTGCACCTTTGCAGTGGCTAAAGCTCTGGCTCTAGCAGCTGGGAGAGTAAAGGGTGGCAGTACTTGAGTGTGTGTGTGTGTGTGTGTGTGAGAGAGACAGAGAGAGAGAGGCCGCAATGAAGGTCATTCTGGGAAATGTAATTCTAAATGGCAGTTTAGCTGATGTTGGAAGGTATATCACCTCCTCCTTTTGCCACCAAAAAATGATAATTTTTTTGGTTGTTCAACATATATTTGGCAACAAAAAAGTATGGGACATTTTCCCCAGGAGTAGAAAACCTACAGTCACTGTTCCAGCTCCATGCACTGCCACAGCTGCTTTGGCCTCGTAGCTACCTGAGCCACAGCAAAAAACGTGTAGATGTTGGAGGGCTGCCCAGGGTGCAGTACTATCCAGGTATGTCTTTCTACCACCTGTAAAAGTCAGAAGTCTATGCTTGTAATTCCCCTACCAAAACTATTAATTGTGGAGCTATCATATTTTCAGTGATGCTTTCTTTTCCCCAAACACTTTCATTGTGAAGGAACTTCTAGTCAAATTCCAAGCAAGGCCAAAAGGTTAGTAATGAAAGGATTCACCTCAGATGTAAAAGATTCAGATTTTAGACTTTGCTCTGCCTAATTCAGAGTAGGGAGTTTGAACCTTTGTCTCCCACCTCACAAGCAAGAGCCCAACCAGCAAGTTATAGATTCAACGTTGCTGTTCTGAAGCCCTTATACTTTCTATAAATAATTAAATACCCTCTGGGGCCAATGCAGAGACTGTATCCATAATCCACCAGTTAGACATTCAGCCTCCATGTTTCTGGTTCCAGTTTCTCTTCAAATGAACAGTTTTAATTTACTCAAAGTCAAATAGTTCAAACAGGAGAGACTGAGAGATACCCATGATACAGTAGTCAATTTTCCAATTGTTAGGGGAATCTCCTAGGATTAAGGAGCATACGTAAAGTGAATAAGTAAGCTTTAAGTCTTGCATCTAATAAAGCAAATACTGGTAAGTCCTGGTCACCCATTTTACTTGGTTACTTGCTATTCTGGGATGAGTAGAAATTCTTTCTTTGTGAAACTAGTATATAGGTTCCCACAGATAATTTTGCTTTCATAAACTTTTGCAAAATATGCTTTGTTTCATCAAAAACTTCTTGATTAGCCCTAGTAGTCAACTTTTCCAATTAATAATCTTCTATGTTAAAATATTTTGCCTCATTTCTAATATGCAGTTGCCTAGTACATAGATTCCTCTACTTTTTTGTTGTTGTTAAATTAAAGTCTTTTAGCACCCACTATGTTTTCTCTATGACTGTCCATATAAGATGTAGTCAGTTCACCTCTTAATCTTCTTCTGCATTGAAGGAATACTGAGAATGTGGAGACGTGGGAGACCTAGGGTGTGTCCACACATGCAAGCATAGAAGTGGCTCAAATTTTCATACCATAAAGCCCCACTCCAATGGTAAATTGTTTAGAAGTTTATACCATGAGTTTCTATTACTGTTTCAACCTAGTGACTTGCTGTGTGACCTTGGAAAAATTTCTCCATCTCTCTGGGACTATCTATTCCCCTGCCAATCATTGCATCCTTTAGTTTCTGAAACTTCAAGACTGGGGTGGTGGGGAGGAGAGGAGAGGGGAAGAAGAGGGGTACTTTGCAGCACAATAGGGCATCAATCTTGGTTGCAGTTTCTAAAAAATGACTAGGTGTGCACTGATAAGGATATTCATGGCCGATACCAATAGTCAATGATTAACCAACCATACTGGCTGATGCCGATCTGACAACTGATGTTTAGTAACAGTGCAAGGCATTTTAAACTACTGACATAAATAAACCTTTTTTGTTTGTTTTGCATTTCTAACACACACACACACGCACACACGCACACACGCGCACACCTCCTGCCTGCTCCAGCCCTTGATGAGAAAGGCAGTGACTACCTTATTCCCACACACCTTGCCCCCTTGCCCATGGCTCCTACCCACAGCCCCACTCCCCACACAGCCCATGCTGTCATCCTGGGTGGGCAGGGTGAGCCATCATATGGGCAGTGGCACCAGGCTCTGGGACTGCAAACATTTGGATCCCCAGAGCATGCCACTGCCTCAGTGCTGGCAGGCTCTGTGCAACCAAACTCCCACTGCCACTGGAAAGAAGACGCTTTTGCAGAGGTGCCTGGTCCCCGGCAAAATGGAAAGTCCCTTGCACGGCGCCATACCATGCCATTTGCAGCCCATCTCCACAACAGCCCTGGCAATTAGGCCCCTGCAGTATGCATAATATTGCCATGGCAGTGGCAATGGCACAGTAAGCAGTAGGAGGAGCTGGTAACAGTCCCTTTGTTGCTGAGCGCAGCACCCGGTGACCACTCCCCAGTGCCCCATCTCCCTCCCACTGCTTGCTGGGACCTGTAGTCTGCTGCAGGCACAGGCCAGCAGCATGGTGTGGGGACTGAACTACGCTCTCCAGGGTGCTCCAGGTACAAGGCCATAATTATCATAATTATCAGCTACAAGGACCAAAAAAAGCCGATAAGGTAATTTCTCCTTTTATCAGTGCCATCTGGAAGCCAACCAATATCAGTGCACCCCTAAATATAACACAATGCATCTGCAAATACAGTCTCCTCATCATGTTTCATTTGCACTCATTTGACTCACTGCTGTTCTTCAACTGATTTTTTTTACCTGTTGGTACCTTGAATTGGCTTATGAGAAATAAAAATGGTTGCTTAAATAATTGATGAAAGGATCTTCAAAGTTTCAGAGACTTGGTGTAATTCAGATAAGCATATGAAATTTACCCAAAGATAGCCAAACAAAATCATTTGAGGAATACATCTTTAAAACTATATAGTGAAGAGATGCTAAAATTTCTGACCTTGAAAGCAAAATGTTATTTTTATCCATGGAACAGGACTGCTTTGGTGCAACTCTCATTACATTACCATTCCAGCATGCAATGCCTAAGAAGAAACACTGGCATGTTGGAATAAGAATACATTGCAGAGCTATCTTCATGCCATTCAGTTATGGTTGGGATTATGGTTGAGATTTCAAAAAATACTCAGAAACGGTCATGCTGGTTTTCTGATAGATAACGTTGTTATAAAGGACGTAGAGCACCACCACCAACTGATTTAATAAAAAGTGGCCGCATGTAGATGAGCGGCTGACTGCACAGTTGTTACCGCACACAACTTAAACTTAAGTTTAAACAAGTACTAAATGACTGCACACAACTTAAACTTAAGTTTAAACAAGTACTAAATGACTGCACAGTAACTGGCATTACTGCGCAGTACCATCCCCGCATGGTTATTTTTAGACACTAGTGAGCAGTAGCAACAAGCTACTAAGCAAATCATTACTACTGTGAGGTAGCATTGCCATCACAGTTCGTGTCCTGTGACAGTAGGGTGCTGTAGCAATGAGCTATGGCACAGTAGCTCATTGCTACTGTGCCATAGCTTCTTGTGTAGATGCGCCCAGCATGATTAAGCCATATTATGATAACAGTTATCTTTTAGTTACTCTCCTCTGGGGCTGGATTTGCACTAAGTTGGACATGAAGAAATACATTGTCAAAAGTACCAAAGTGACCTAAAAATACAGATTTCATTATTTTTTTCATGGAATTTGTACTCCTGATCCACTTCTTCCTATGAAAATCCTACTGCACTGTCCTTACAACTGATCAAATGTGATATATCAACAATTTATATTTGATGAAGACTGTAGTTTGAATATGTGCTTCAATTTTGGGGTGACATCAGATGTTGCAAAGTAAGCCCTCAAAAGCTGTAGTCATTTTTGAAAAATGCACAAACAGGAACAGAATTCACATTTAAGAAACTGCATGGGGAGTAATGATGGGATCAGTGGGAGCATCTACACAAGATGCTGACTGTGCTGTAGCTGAAAATACTGTGCAGTAGCGTGTCACAGCACAGACAGGGCTAATATGCCACTGCGCAGTATTATTAGGTTACTGCTCAGTAGCATCACCTAAACGATATTCACCAGTGCTACTGCACAGTAATGCTGGTTACTGTGCATTTATTTAGTACTTGCCAATACAAGTACTAAATAAATGCACAATAATGACTGCACAGGAGCACCTCGTATAGATGTGCCCAGTGTGTAACAAGGGACTTTGAATAAAATCTTGTCCAAAAACGGTAACCACCTCAGTGCAATAAACTATATTCTTTTTATGGGCTGTAGTAAATGATTTTTCCTCTCTTTCCTGATCAAGAAAGTAACATATCTTGGATTGTGCTTCTCTGAGTTCCAGTGCCTCCTGAGGCTTCCCTGTAGCATGCTACTACCCACTCAGGACCAGGAGAAAACTAAGTGCTATAGCTCAAATAGGTTGATGATCATAAAACTATGAAAATATTTTCTTCTAAATGCCTATACATGCAGTAGCCAAATGTACAAGGTATACATTTCTCAGTAAATTTTACAAGTTAATTGACAGTGAATCTGAGGAAAACAACATTTGAAATGGAGCTAGTGATATTATGTGTGTCAATATGATACACAAGCCTATTTATAAATAGAAGTTAATGTCATCATAGGGAAAGCACTCTACTGGGGCAAGATTTCTTAATAGCTGGTTAAAGGTAAAGCTCCAAAATATATGGAGAAGCATTTATGCTTCAGCATAGACTCCAAATATGGGGTCAATGGAATGTGATATACCTCATCCAATGCACCAAATGCCCTGATGGAAGATATGTAGGAGAGACCAGACAACAACTGCGCATCAGAATGAACACACACTGGAAATCCATCAAAGACAGAAACACCCAATTACCGGTGGGGGCACATTTCTCACAGGAGGGCCACTGTCTCTCCAATCTCTCAGTCCTGATCCTCAAGGGAAATTTACACAACACATCCCAGAGACGAGCCTATGAGCTCCATTTCATCAACCTGCTGGATACTAGAGATCAGGGACTAAACACAGACATTGGATTTTTGATACATTACAATCTGCCTGGCAACTGACTCCCCAGCCCAGCCCAGCCCAGCCCAGCCCAGCCCAGCCCCTGGCTTCTTTACTTTTCATTCCATCCAGGAAGAGCACGCACCAACTGCTGCAGCTTCCTTAGCCTGACGAAGGGTTTTTGAACCCGAAAGCTTGCTTAATAACTATTCTCCAACCATTTAGGTTGGTCTAATAAAAGATATCAAACTCACCCAAGGAACCTTGTCTGTCATCATAGGTCACATTTTGCTTTTTAGTTGGTTTTTAGGGAAAGCACTCTACTGGGGCAAGATTTCTTAATAGCTGGTTAAAGGTAAAGCTCCAAAATATATGGAGAAGCATTTATGCTTCAGCATAGACTCCAAATATGGGGTCAATACCCAAGGAAAAAAATGTTCTAGCAATGACGAGCAAAAAGTCCCTGATACTTCTGAGCCAATCAATCTAGGATCTATACAGCATTATTATTTCTCTTTGTATAATATGCTTTTCCATTGGGCTCTTCTCCATTAAGGGACTATCTATGCACAAAATAGATCAGTTGATTTCATGAACTGTTGTTCCCTGGCATGTTTTTCTGTGTATAAGCAGAGCACAAACCATACCCCTGACCTAAATTAAGCCTTGACATTAAGAACCTGGCCACAAATAAAGAAACTGTGCTAATCTCTAGACATTCTTGCATGTAAAGTGAGAAAGACTATTGCTATAATTTTTTCTATAGACACCAAAAAAGTTCAGGCTGGAAATTTCTCGGCATGCTGGTATTCTGATAAAAAGAGAAGGGAGCATGGTGTGGGAAAAGGCATCTGACAGTTTGATATTTTGGGGGAAAGAATTATTCTGTTTTTACATACTGCAAATCTTATGTGATTCTGAAAATCACTAAATTGTTCATTATATATCCAGGACACAGAAAGGTTAACTGGTGCCCTAGATGGCTGAAAATTGTGCTGGCGCCTTCCTGCCTGCTTCTGTGTCTTAAACTAGGCATGAATCACAAGTAAATTGTCCAGTTTAATCAAATTCCACCTGAATATATGTTACATAGAGTTGCAGTAGATGTGCTATATCTTGAAAAATGGAAATATTTCAAGGTCTAATCAGATCACTTTAAGTGGAAAAGCAGTGATCACTAAAGCCAAATGAAATTAGATTGTGGCAAATAGAGATGGGATTATTAGATAAGGGCACAGTGATCACTTGTATGAATGACCGATCGCTACTCCCAAATTCTTCTGTATGACTGACATCCCCCCCTAGGTTTCTAAGCTTGGAAGAATTGTTATGTGACTAATACCTTTAACCTTATGCTTTCAATGCACCTGTCAAGTTTTCAGAAAGAAAGTAAATGTGTTTTATATATTGCCTGATTCATCCCTATATTTTTATGATTTTACATTGATATGAAACTTCTTTGGAATTAGTGGCAAAAAGGGGGTGGGGTATTAGATAAAGGTACACTCATCACTAGTGTAAATGATGTAGCAGCATAAGACTGGAAGGAGCCTTTGAACCAATGAGTCCAAACTGCTGTGTTCACAAGCAACCATTTATCCAAAAGTTCCACAAAAAATGTCCTTCCCTACCCCTAACAACAAAGCAATGTACGTTAGTTAAAAAATAAATGAACAAATAAGCCTATAACATGCCGCAGTTTAATGACAGTGGATCCTTACCTACCCCAGTGGTAGGGAACATGTTAGGTTAAGATTTGCTCAGTGGATTTGAGTATATCTGAACAGTGAGATGACTGATCGCTCCTTCCAAATTCTACTGTATGAGTAGCATCCCTTTATTCCTACCTTCCAGGACCAGCAATAGCAAGAGAAAATGAAAGAGGGTGGCAACCAATGTCCCATAGACCAGATCCAGCCCACAGAGATATTGAATCTAGCCCCTGGAGCTGTGGGCTTTGGTACCATTATGGTAACAAGTACTTCACCCATGCCATGGCTGGGCAGCAGGAGAAACTGTGGCAAGGAGAGGCAGTGGTGGCAGCAGCCATGTTGTAACACCAGTCCTCTTTGGACCCGACCTGGATATTCTAGCCTACCACTAAAAAATGCTGCCAATTGCTTCTCTAAAGTCTCTGCATTGATCCTGTAAGACCCAACAAATCTGTATGGTAAGGTCCCACTCCCATGAACAGGCAGAAAGAGTCTTTGCCCAGTAATTGTGCCAAAGAGGCCATGGAAAGGAGCAGTGCTGTGACCTGTGACCAAGGAAAACTACAGCATATACAAGTCTATTGTATGAGAATCTGAAACGTAGCTGGTTTAGAGGCCCAGCTGAAGGACCTTTAACAGGACTGTGACAGAAAGTAACAGCCAGCATGGTAAGTGGGGGGAAGACTGCACAAAAGGTGTCCTAACTTCTGAGGACTGAACTCTAGCCATATTTTAAGACTTGTTTCTTTAATTTGCAGTGCAATTTCCACTTCCTCCTGCCTAGTCCTTTGCTGTACTGGGTTAGGCACATTTTGAAGATTTCAGGTTATATGAAGCTTTATTCTTCTCTGCTTTGGAGACTTCACTCCTGTTCTGTTTGTAATTTTTGTCGCTAACACCCAAGGATACTTTAATATTTCCAATTCAGTAGTATTTCTTTGTCCTTTTGGGAAATGTGCACCTATGTAAGAACATAAGAACTGTCATTTACTGGATCAGACCATACATCCAGCTTGCCCAGTATCCTGTTTCAGACCTGCTTATGCACTCCTCATCCATGGCCCCACGAAGTCCCACAACCTCCTGATCTACTTCCTCCTGGCCATAGCCAAGCCATCTATCTCACCAGCAAGTAGGCTCTGACCAGTAACGCCTTCCCCTCCCCACCCCCCGGGATTACAGGGTCTCTTTCCTGTCCCTGGTTCAATCCTGACTGCGGATAGAGTCTCACTGGGCAGTGTTTACTGGCTCCTTGGACTTATTTGAGGGCCAGTGGGCACTGTCTGGTGTGCTCTGCTTGGTATCCCTCCTTGGTACACTTCTTTTAAACCTATGATCTCACTCCCATCCCTGTTATATTTTGATTTGCCCCAAGGAATCAGTTTTTGCTTACCCAATGGCCTTCCTTCTAAGGGATGCTTATAGTGTTCCTTAGTGGGCATTGGCCCATGGTCCCTTAAGCAACAAATAGGCCTGTATCACACAGTGGCTAAGGGTGGATGCTGAACAGAAAAGTGTACAGGGGATGACCAAGGTTTTCACCCTGTTCCTCTTCCACTTTCAGCCTCTGGCATTAAAAATCCAAGAAGTTCTGATTCAGACCCCTAATTTGCATCTTCAGTAGCTACTGATGCACCTTTCTTCCAAGGATTTGTTCAATCCCTTTTTGAATTGGATTAAACCTTCCACAACATTTTGTGACAATGAGTTCCCCACTTTAATTACATGCAGTGTGAAAAAAAACTTCCTGTTGTTATTTTTAAACTTACTACCTACTAGTTTCATTTTGTGATCCCTAGTTCTTGTATTGTGAGATATAGTAAATAATAAATCCCTATTTACTTTCTCTTCACCATTTAGTACTTTAAAAACCCTTATCATATCCTCCCTCAAGCATCTCTCTTCTAAACTGAATAGGCCTAGCCTCTTTAGTATCTCCTCATATGAAACCACCTGCTTAGCACTAATCACCCTTGTTGCTCTTCTCTGTAACTTCTTTAGCTCTTCTACATCCTTGTAAGGTGTAGGGACAAAACTGGGCACAGTGTTCAAGGTGTAGAGGCACAATGGATTTATAAAGGAACATAATGATACTTTCTCTTTTGCTTACAATTCCTTCTTAGTGATTCCTAAAATTTTGTTTGCCTTTTTACTGCTTAGCACTAAGCTGATGATTCTAGCAAACTGTTGACAATGACACTCTTTCCTGTGTAGTAACAGTTAATGTAGAGCCCATCGTAGTGTAGGTATAATGTAGGTATAGTTATTTTTGCCCACATGAATCACTGTATATTTATCTACATTGAATTTCATCTGCCTTTCAGTTGCCAATTTACACAGCAGTGCCAGATCCTTCTGTAGTTCTTCACAGTCTGCATTGGTCTTTACCACTTGGAATCAGTTTGTCATTCACAAATTTGGCCACCTTGCTACTCACCCCTTTTCCCAGATCATTTATGAATATGTTAAACAGTATCAGTTCCGAAATGGATCCCTGGGGGACCCCACTGTTTACTTCTTCCCATCCCCAAAACTGACCATTTAAACTCACTCTTCATTTTCTATCTTTAAGACAATTTCTAATCCATAAATGGAACCTCCCTGCATACCCAGGACTGCATAACTTTATTAAGAGCCTCCAGTGGATGATCTTGTCTTTTTGGGATCCAGATATACTGTCAACTGGATCACCCTAATCCACCTGTTTACTGACACCTGCAAAGGGCTCTAGTAGGTTGGTAAGGCATGGTTTCCCTTTCACCTGTCCTGTTTTTTTCTTTGACAGTGGATTCCTGGAAAGAAGAAAAGGTTTGGGGGGAGAAGGCCACTCACCTTATTTAGTTAAAAATAAGAGAAATACATACCATGAGAGCAACAAAGGAATATAGGGCCTTAATAAAAAAAATCCTATTTTCTAAGATTTCTAGTCTGCTTTCTTAATAAAAGAGATTCCAGTGATATTTTAAAGAGAAACAAATTATTTGGGTTTGCCTTTCACTGAAAAATATAAATCATATTTCACAGCATTGTGAAAAGATAACATTTTAATGTAAATCCTTAATCAATAATGCTCCAACCAATTATATTGATTTGAGATGCCTTTTTTAAAAAATGGAACAAAAATTGGCTTTTAAATAGGAGCTATTGCTCAACTGCAGCACAATTTTATCACAATAATTTTACCTGACCTAGTTTCAGATCAGTTGAAGTCAAGGGCACTGACCTGTGAATTTTCTAGCAAGTCTGATTTGATAGGATGGAAATCAATAAAGCCATTGAAATCAATAGATCCTTTCTAAAGAATATGGCCTGTAAACTAACCAAGATTTAAATAATCCCCTCTAGATTCAATATAAAATTTCCAGGGCTTTCAAGTATTTTGATAAAATCCTGATTCATTAGCAGCCCGGATTTGTTAGATAAGCTCTATTGATCCACAAATCAATGGAGCATGTTTATAAAATCCAGGAGGGATTATTTATTAAAAACTCCAGTTTAAGCTTACAGAAGTGTCAACCAAGACAGTTAAGGATACATCCTCTAATGTCTAGTCATTCAATTCAAAAGAAAAAGTAGGGCATCCAGTTTATCAGTATATTTGGTTTCCCTCTCCCAAGCAATTGCACTGTGAACAAACAATTGCACTGTGAAAAAAAAAACCAACAGCAATTCTCACTGCATACTACAAGTACTCAAAAGGTGATATGGAGTATCTGAAATGTATTTAGTCAAGAGTAATTTGAAATTCTTACAAACTGATCAATGATCATAAATGAGAACAAAGTTAAAATCATTACAACATAGAACTTACTACCTTGATCACATAAAAGCAAGTAAGAGGATCAAAAAAAAATGTTTTTTACATCAAGATCATTAGCTGCTAGACAAAAAATAAAAGGATTTTCTATATTAACCTTTAAACAAAGTTGCTTTTGAAATGTGAGTTCCAGATCAAGGCAAAGTTCTTTACTCATATCAAAATTAATTTCCCGTTATCTTCACCTTTTGAGAAATCTGATTTCTTTGGTGCTAATGTTGAAGGCAAATTTTAATAACCCTGGATAAGTATATGGAGAAACTGACTTTTACATTCACACATATAAATATCCACATTTGAAGAGTTTGCATACTCTTCTAGTCCAGGAATAGAACCAATATTATGCAATTTCTCAGACATTAAAAACTAAGCAACACAGTTTAAACTTCAAACACCAGTACCAAATAATCACAGGAAACATTTTGTAATCACTGTGTAGGAAGAATAATCTTGACAAATAAAATCCATTCAAACAATGAAAATGTAAAGACTCCTGGTCTCCTCATTGATCATTCTGGGAACAAGGGGTGGGAGGGATAGGCTAAAATCAGATAAATTATTGGTTTAAAATTATTTCTCTCCTGGCATCAATTTGTTTCTTATTCTAGAAATGGATCATACCAAGTGTACAATTAAATCACCATTCCTGTTATTTATAGAAGCAACTAAGCTTTCCTATGACTGAGGCGCCCCACAATTTATTAAACTGAACAATAATCTTGAGGAGATCATTTCTATTCCAGTATTCACCTCTAACATAATCAGCAATAGAAAATCTGCCTACACCAAGACTAAGTTATAGGCTATAAATTCCTGAATGTATATACACTCTACAAACCACACACTACTGTCAGATACAGTTTACCTACTATTTTCTGATGTTATCATCACTTGTTTCTCTGCTTCTTCTTTTTTTCTCTCCTTTGTTTAGTAATCAGATGAAATAATCAGATCACAGACATAAAAAGGAATATCCAGAAATAATGATTGGTCAGGATTAGTCAGTGCTGACAGCTCCCATTGACTCTAGAAGAAGCTATGGGTGCTTAAATGTTTCTCAAAGTCCAGTCATATGGGCATATTATCAGCAGGTTATTTTCTGTTGTTTAGCTGCAGTTGCCACTCCCCCCCCCCCCATGTTGAGAACTGTTTGTTTCCATTGAGAATGAGTCAGTGTCCCCAACTCTTAAGTATTCAATGTTTTCTTACGTCAGAGAGGTGACAGAACGTGGAACAGTGGGGGCCACCTTTATGTCAGAAATGCCACAAATTAGTCTGATACCTTCCCTGAGAGCCACTCTGACCCCCTTTTTCTGCCTGATCTGCTGCTCTGCTTTCCGCTCCCTGTCTTATCTGCCAGTGAACGGTTTGTCTCTGCTCTGATAAGTTGCATACCACTTGTGATACTCATGTGGCCATCCCTGACATGGAAGATACTGTCACTTTCTGGTTTGTGATATCACCATTATGATGTATCTCAAGCAAGGAAGTAAAGAAAGGGGATTTTCCCCCCCCATAATTTGGTAACAGAGGAATGGAAGAGAACTTGTGACTGATTCTAAGTGTTTTAATCTTTAGCTCCCAAGGGCAGGGAAGAGGGACACAAACAGATGAGTAAATGAGAGAAGTTCATCAGGGATGAATCAGTCAACTCAGTCAGTCAGTCAGTCAGCCCTGAGGTCATACCAACTTTTGGGACACCTTTGATGTAGTGATAACTTTCCTCCATTCTTCCCAGCCTTTTGCAATCCTTGTAGAGTCAGTCAGTTTTAATCCTGTCCAGCCTTTGATGCTGGTGGTCCTTCTTGTTAGATCTTCCTCTTCTTCTTCGTCCACCCACAGCACCCTGCAGGATGGTTTTGGCAAGGATGCTGATCTTTCTTGCTACATGTCCAAACCATTGCATCTTTCCTCTTCTTATGATTTAAATTGGTCACCTAGGACGAGGTAAATTGGGTATCTGCCATTCTATTGTCTTTATTATATGGACTGGAAAAAGACTAACCACTTGTGAAACCTGATAAAGATGGGCCCACTAACTGAGAAGGAAGTCAGAACACACCTGCTCTTTAGTCCACGTGAGGAGGGATGGGGAGCAGTTTTTAAAGTAGCATGTTCTAAAAAGAATACCTCATAATGGTCTCTTTCATACTAAGAGGCCAAAGAATGATGGTTTATTTGCTGAAGTCCCAGCCACAGAATAACAGTTTTTCATCGTGGTTATTATCTCCAAGGGCTTTTCTAATTAATATTGAACCTGAGGCTGACAAAATTTCCTGGGGGTGAGTGACACAATAGACATAATTTCTTGTGACTGATGGGACATAAATTTTATTTTTCCTATTGTGGACACTGTCAGACTAATGGGGGACAAACTAATATTAGTGTGGGTCCTGCAATTAAATCCCTGTGAACTATTCTGTAAACATATCTGCAAATGTCATATGTCACTGCCTTCTGAGAAAGTAGAGCTCCTACAACCAATAGCATCAGAAAACTCTGACACCTCAGTGACTGAGAAGGAGTAACATACCTAGAAATGTTGTTGAATAAGGCACTCAGTCCCCATGAAGACTACCCTGACTATGTAATATGAGGTGCAGATATAAATCACTAGTGAGGAATACTCTTGTGAAGCCAGATAGAGTAGCTTTAATGAAACTATCACCTACCACTGTTATTCATATGGTCTTGATCCTGAACTCTATATTTGGTCAAAAATTATATTTATTTCAGTAAGAATATTGCCAAAGTAAAGATCCTGGATATGGCCCATAGACTATGGAAATACATGTTCCATGGAGCTTGATATATAATTGAGCATATTCAGTTACATACTCCCACTAAAGCTTGTCTTGTACTGGTAATACTACTAGTACAGGTCATATGGACCCTACTTTTCAAAAGAAATGAAACATCTTTGTGGATACCTGTGGGTACATATGCATCAAAACTTTGCCCTTCTGCCTTCAAACTTTTATGTTCTTCAGTCTTGCCAACTGGTAGTGATGTTATGCATGCCAACCTAATCAAAGTCACAGCATTCTTTGCCACCTCCTGTTGGCCCATCTTTTTCCCCAAGTCACCTCCATGATGTATAGTGGTAGGTTAACAAGCTGAAATCTGATGTGTGCTGTGGTGCCATTTGTCCCGTGCTTTATTCTAAAAAGGGTATGTAGGCCATAGAGCTTAATATACTATATACTGGGCATATCTACACAAGTTGCTACAGCAACGTAACATCAGCAGGCACAAACTGTGATGCCAACGCTACTGTGCAGTAGGGGTGTGCAAAACAAGTCATATTCAATTCAGATTCTGCCCAAATCAGGGACAGTGATTTGATTCGTTGATTTGGATCACTGTCCTGATTCGATTTGGCTGAATCTGAATCTGAAGATTCGATAGTGATTCGGAGAATCAGTGATTTGGCCATAGACACAGCTTTAAATGTTTCTTTTCTACATACCTTGAGGTACCAGGCACGGCTCATGAACGCTGTGATGCTGGGGCAGATGGAGTATCTCACAGGAGTGCAGAGGGCCCCCACCCATGTGCTTGGCGGCAGACCCAGAAGTGGACCAGAAGTACTTCCAGTCCACTTCCGTGTCCACCACCAAGCATGTGGGCCCCCCCCCCCCCATATTCCCCCAGCTCAGCAATCAGCCACAGGAGGACCCCGGGTGCATCCCCAGACCCAGGAGGCACCAATCTCCGAGCTGGGGGGAGGGTCCCCCGTGTGCTCCCCAGTAGACCCACAAGTGGACCAGAAGTGCTTCTTGTCCACTTCTGGGTCCTCTGCCAAACACACTGGGGACCCCCCCACGCTTCCGTGGGATGCTCAGTCCAGCCCAGCATCTCAGCATTCACCAGCCACCTAGTACATTGTGGTATGTAGAAAAAACATTTAAAGTTGTGTCTATATCTGAATCATTGAATCTCTCCAAATCAATTCAGACAGTTCCGATTCAATTTGGAGAGATTAAAGGGTCTCCTGATTCGATTCAGATTTGAAGGTTCAGCTGCTGAATTGCACCAAATCTCTGCCGAATCGAATCAGCATCTGAAGCTTTGCACACCCCTATTGCACAGTAGCTCATTGGTACTATGCAGTAGAGTCAGAAACGACCTGGGCACCACCAGTACCATTCATAAACAGTACTTACTGCACAGTCATTTAGTACTTGCTAAAGCAAATATTAAATGACTGTGCAGTAAGAAGTGTGCAGTCAGGGGCACATGTAAACGCAACCTCTTTTACCTTGTGTATCTCTTACCCCTGCATTAACTTTAGGATTAGTTATCTCTTAAGAATATTTTGTTATAGAAAAAGCATGTAGTTTAAGAGGCTGGTATGGAGTTATTCCACTCTTCTGTAGTTTGATTATTCCCATGATGATAATTTATTGCTTCTGTGCATTTTCACACATGCAGATTTGTACTTTAAGGGTCTTTAGTAATCCAATTTTAAAAAGATAGAAAAATAACATTTGTTTCCTCATTACAGTTCTCCCTATACTCCAATTTTGTCAATCTTTTAAAACAGAACAAGGAGAATAACTTTTAAAAGAACTTTCTGATTTTGCCAGCAGAATTTCAAACATGTGAGGTAAGTAAAGATTAAACATTTTTGCTAATTTTCACTCTGTGTTCATGGGGCTGTGGCCATTTCTCAAATGTTTACTCCTGAAATTCCCACTCTTTCCTTTCTCTCTCCAAGCTCTGAACATTTTTTTCCTAAGTAAACATCCTGTGGCTACAATTTTAATTAGCAGACACTATTCCCTGAGGGTGAAACTCATCAAGGACCCTTATAGGCTTTCACCACTTCAGCTATTTGTAAAGAAGTTAGGGGAGAGAAAACTGTGGAGCAACTTCACTGGAAAGACTCTATACCCCTTCCATGTCATGAGGGAGTATCTGTGTCAGCCCCATAGAGGGAAGCCTGGGGAGTTACACAGTTATACCAATCTAATCATTGTAATATCTCATGAAAATATCATCAAGGGACAACTGATGCCATTCTGACCCGTATATAGCTACACTGTATTTATGCCTCTGGGCTGCGTAGATAGTACAGATCTTGTGAAATTTTGGCCCCTGGACAATTTAAATTATATGCAATAATTCATAAGCAATTTCACCCTAAATTTTTACATTAGCATGGGGATTTAGATATAAAATTCTCATTGGAGTTAAGAGGAGTCAGATTTTAAAAAAACCTTGGGGATTAAAGTTCTGTACGTGGAACAAGCACTCACAGGCTATCCCTTCACTTTACAGTGTGCACTACTGCTATAACAAATGGTCACTACTATTAGGAATTTCAGTTCATTCACTTTCTTACTCAGGACTGCTCTGCACTTTGTCTTTCACATGACAACTCTGCTTCCTATAAACCCAAAACAATCCTCTTCACTTCAAAAGAAAAAAATTGTGACATGTATATGAATGAAGGTTGTGAAATTCATATGTGAAACCATAGCATTGTGGTTTCCAGCACTGTGATGCATGGTGGGACTATGGAAAAAAAATACTCGTCACCCTTCATTCTCCTGAACTGGAAAGCCCATGCTTGATAATTGGCAGCTCTGCAATGCTTGCATGTATAGTATGTGCCTCCTTGAAAGGGGCTTATTGTGTGAATATAATGTGAGGAGTGGGGATTAGCAGCAGAATAAATTAAGTGATGAGCCAAACTACCCTCCAAAAATAACTTGGGTAGTCAAACTGCTATGCTTTCCTGTTGCCAGTGATGTAAACATTTAGCCTGTTTACATTGCTTCTTTGGCATTGAAGCTTTTCAGCTAGGAAAGCTGCTGGCAGATGGGAATATGGTCTTCTTCATCCACCCAGGGATGTATATTTATTTTATTCATCTTTGAGGCTGAGCACTACCATTTTGTTATTTACATACAACACCTTCTAAGATTGGAAATAAGATATTTTTCTGGTCAAACAACATTGGAAATAAGATATTTTTCTGTACAAACAACACTGGCCCCCGCAAGCCTTCACAGACCTTCTTAGATAAATAGCTGCATATACGCTAACGAAGATGTTTGAGACATGTCGGGTTATAAACTCAGGACCCCTTAACCCCTATCCACTATAAAAACAAGTCAAACTGTGCCCCTTAGGCTTGAAGAACAGCTTGTATTACCAAAGAAAAACACAACAACATAAAAGTACTGCATCTTATTACTTAGACAAAAGTAAATTGATAAAAAAAGAAGGGGGGATTATACATCTAATAAGAATAACTAATAGATTGGAAGCTGCTGTAGGGTCTGAGGTGACAGAGTAGGACTGAAAAAATGCAGAATCCCAGGACTGAAAAAATATAGAACCCCTGTCAGTGCATGAAAAGTGAGGGATAGCCACAGGTCTTTAAGAGATAGTCCTTATTTGTTTAATTTATATATCAGTAATAAGATTAGGCTTTACCTTAAAATGTCTTTTACAAATCCCATTATTTCCATATCCCCCAGGGGTGACGTTTCTCAAATTCCTACAACATCACACTGGAAAGCTGGATCCTACAGCCTAACAGCTACACTTGATGTGGGACCAGAGGGGGAAAGGTGACTTTTGTTAGCATTGTGTCTCTTCATTTCTAGAGATGGGAGAAGGCTGCCTGTCATTTAGGACACCAGGGTGCTTGTGAGCCTGCAAACAACTCTTTCTAGCAGCTAGCTATCATCAATGTTCCAGGCACAGCTTTCTCCATTTCTTATTCCCACCAGTTTGAGAACATGCATGGATGGGGGTGGGCATAAAGCTGTCAGCTTTATGCCACCCAGCAATTTCCCCTTAGACTATGATAAGTGATAACCTTCTGACTTTTTCTAATCCTTTTACTCTATGGGAACAATCTAAAAAAGCTGCAGTGACGGCAAGGCTCTAGCCCTGGGAATCCAAGTAAGAAATACTGTGGCAGTTTCATTAAAATGGAAGGTTGCACTGAAAGGCCTTTCAAAATATTTAATTATTTGAAGTATTAATACCCATTGCAGAGTCCCTTTAAAGAAAGCACTCTTCTGCTACTACCACTTCTCACATAATATGGCAAGATGAACATAGACCCATCCCAACACTATACTCTGTTACACAGATTTTCAGCTGAAAAGTAAACCATCAATTCAGAGAACAGACACTCCCACTGAAAAGTTAAGCACGTCAGGAAACAGAGAAGAAATTGGGGGTGGGGGCTGTTTATGAGACATATGTGAACCAAATGTCCAGACAAACCTACTCCCCACAAAAAAAAAAAGACTACTGGGGGGTTTTCTGCTATGGAGTGTATCATTGAAGAAAGAATAGCTTCCTCATCAGAATTTGTCAAGACAGATGGATATTACATTTTTAAAAATGCCAGTTGGGGTGCCTGGTTATATTACCCAACTTTTAGGCTGTTATGTACTTCCACTGTGTTCAGCTTCTCTGTATGGTCTTACCAGGAGAGTGGAAATAATGACAACTTGTTTTTCTCCTACACATTTAAAATGACATTGCAAAGATCTGAAAATAAGGTCACTCCTAGGTGCAATACTGAGAGGCTCTAACTACCCTCTGTAAATCACCATTTTGATGGTTGTTTGCAAACAACCCTTTGAGAGAAATGGATCCTATGTAATCAGATAAGAATACCTCCCACCCTGTCAGCCTAGCATTTGTTCCTATTTAGGGGTGTGAGCAAAGGGAGAAGGGAGACTAGCTGGCTGGATGCCCTGGAGTGATGATACTATTTAGCACTGAGGTGTTAAAAGTAGCTTTGTAGACAGAAGATGAATACCACAGAAACATTGTCACAGACCAGCAAGAGAGAAAAAGAAGAAAAGTCCTTTGTTAGCATGTATTTGAATCAGTAAGAAAGAAAGAAAAAAGACGGAAGGGGAGGAGGACAAAAGTAACTTGATAGGGGGTTATAATTTAATTGATTATTTATTGTGGCTTGTTTTTTGATTGTTTATTTTTCTGGTGTATAGTAGGAAGAAGGAGGCATATTTTACTGGTCCAAATCAGTTCAGGGTAAGGTAAACTTTCAGGAGTCCCTAAAATAATATTTCTTAAAAACAGGAAACCAAAACAAGCGTCTGATTTGCGGGGGAGATTGGGGGAATGGATCTTTTTGCAATATATTGAAAACAAAACATTACGGAGAATACCAGCAGTATTGGTCTGGAACCTAGCTGGTGCTCACATGGTTATTTTTGCCTGATCTAAACTTTTGAAATTTTGTGTTCAGTATTTATAGGCCTGATTTTCAAATAGGAGCTGAAAAATTCTCTCAGAAATCTGGTGAACACATTTTAGTTCAAGGCAGACAAAGATTGATTGTGGCACTGAAAAACTTTGCTCTTTTTAATTAGCCCCCAACATTCATCATCAACAGGGATTATACTTGGGAACTTTAGCACCAAACCACCGAGCACTCTGACCTTCCTACTCCAGTTACTCTGCTGGCAAGCTTTCGTATCCCACGTGGACTCTAGAGGGGGACACAGCACACACAACTGTTGGTTATTTACATATGCTAGTATGCATCGAGTGGGCACTTTATCTCAGCCCCGGACATCTAAAATATGTAGGTACCCTTCTGAAAACAAAACTGAGTAGTATGTGCTCAGACAGCACAGCCACGCATCGCTATTTGGGGTGCCCAATTCCAATTTGAGTCCTCAGATGGTAGACTATTTGTACCTGCCCAAGCTTTAGAAAATATTGTTCATCTGTTTTTATAAGCTGCTCCTTATCTGCTTTGTATTTTCCTTGTCCAGAATTCAACCACAGAATATGAGACACTTTTTAAAACCAACAAACAACTCTCTTGCCTTGTGGCACATCTATTTTCAGGTGCTGAAAGTGTCTTGATTCACTGTGGAGCGGGGTTGGAGGAAACAGTGTTATTTAGAAACACAGAAGACTACAGTGCCAGAAAGACAGCATTGCATAAAGTAGCAAACAACCCCTTCTACCAAGCAATCAGCCACCAACTGAGGAAATTGTATGAACTTCAAAACATGAACAAAGGCTACAGAATACACATACTTTAGTTATATCTTCCTATACACGTGGGAGGAATCAGCTTTCCCAGGAACACAAAATGGCACGTGGTTAACCTCCTCCTGTAAGGCATACTGAGTGACCCAAACCTGTATAACATGGAAACTTCCTGGGTGAAAGCAGACTCACCCTACCTAACCTTTGTGCACAGACTCCCAAGTCCTGATCTTAATTTATACCTCAAAATGTCAGAAACAATCGTCCCCCTGCTGAAAGCCATAAGGGCAATAAAGAAATAAATAAAAGTACAAGGATTCATCATCACAGAAATGACCTGTATGAGGTGTCTCTGCAAAGCATCAAAGATGCTGCTATTACAGACTTCACAAATGGGCCTGCACACAGCACAAATCCCTGTTGACCAAAACTAACCTAATATGCTAAGCCAGTTGCAGCTCATATCCACATCAGTGGGTGTTCATTAATGCACCATAGTTACAGCACATTAAATTTAGTACTTGTATAATCAAGTACTAAATTAATGCACCGTAACTGGCATTACTGTGCAATAGTGCAGACGCATGCCTTTTTAGTGATACTATTGAGCAGTAGCCTAATAATACTGCTCAGTAATATATTAGCACTGTTTGTGCTGTGACACACTACTGTGCAGTATTAGGCTACTGCACAATTAGCCTCTCGTGTAGATGTGCCCAGTGAGTACCAGACAGACACATTCTGATTGCACTGAAATCCCAGAGTTTGTGAAAAAAAGGTTCTTCCAAGTCTCTTCTAGTCTCAGAAGAGCAAATGCCTTCCACAGTAAAAAACATCAGAAATCTTTTCATGCAAACATGTCACTCTTACCTCTGAAGAACAAAGAGCAGTGCCACAATAAGGGCCTCTACTGGTGCTATTCTTGGGGCCCAATCCTGGTAAAACCCCAGTGATCAGGAGTTTTTCTGAATACAGACTGGACCTAGTACTTAATGATTGTTTTTATTGAAATTGAATGGAGAACTGTACAAGTGTGCAGGAGAAAATCATTTTAGTCAAAGAGAAGGCAGTAACTCCTACAACATCAACTACCATTCTTGACATAAAACATGCATGTTATCATAATGTAATCTTAAATGTATCCTATCCCACAGCAGCAGCATAAATCACTCTTTGAAGGAACATTATAAACTTATTGTTTGAGTGGTACAAAACTGTCTAATAGAATTATAAAATAACCTATTTGTATTTTAGTACAGCATTTGTGTTACTCCGTAATCCTAGAGAATTACATCCATATCATGTATTAAATATTTACTTATGACTTACTGGGCTGACGATCTTTTATAAAGCACCTTTTGGGTCCACTTATCCCCTAATATAAAACAATATGTTATTTGCCAAAGACATGCGTTCCATATTCCTAATAGCTCCTTAACAGAAAGCTGGCTTAATCCCAAAATCAAAATAAACAATACATAACATTTTTCTGTGACCACTGGCATTCCCAAGGGGACTAATCTGATGGAGGACATGATACTGAAAAGGAAATTATCCTCTTTTTCTGAACTACACTCAGAATCTCACCCACAATTGTACTTTACATAATTAAAGGAATGTATTTTTAAATCTCCCCACAAATCACTCATTTCCCTGCATCGTCATTGTTTCTAGCAAATATTATCCCAGTTCATATCACACTCAGCTAAAGCTTTTCTGTAAGGTAACAGAACTGACTCAGACAGAGCTTGAATAACATTTGACAAAAAGTACAGAAACTTTCGTAGGTTAGATTTTTCCCAGCTCCGCTATAGCCACCTGGGGTGCTGGACGGAGGAAGGTCTCTCTCTCTCCAGTTCCACACAGATATATTACAGCTTTCTCTATTCAGCTGCAGATGCTGGGGGAGGAAACTAAGAATATACCTGATGCTCCTCCCTGGCAAGGAAGCGCATTGGGAAGGTTAGAGCCAGAGTAAATAGTTTTCTGAAAAGAGATAAAGAGATGCACACTTAAGAGAAAAGGAAAGAATGAGAAAACAATAGCAATGATGTTTAGGGCAAGACATGACTGAGCTTTCACCTGGAGTCAACAGTGAGGACTGGATAGGAGGGACTAAAGATGATGGGTTCTGTTACCAGCCCAAGAAGGAACCAGTGTCACAGGTCATTTCCTCAGGGTACAATTTATTGGTTAAACAGTAAACCCACAAACGACAGTCAAAGAGAACAGCTCTTTAGTCAAACATAGGCTGCAGCCTAAAAGAAAAAGCTTCATAAGCAAAGACAAGTAAGAATTGGGAAGGAGACTTGGGAAAGCCATTTACTCAGGTGACATGGAGCCAAAAGATATAAGGCACTTGTCCATGTTACACTTCTCCTGTTACCACGTTACACTTTTCCTGTGTCCATGTCACAAAAATAGCCATTAAGCTAGCTAAATATCATCCATGTATTCACGTTGCCAGCTGATTTTATCATTTTAGATTTTTTTTATTGTGGTAATTTAAAACACTTCTGACATGTTTTATTTTTAGCTCCTTGAGGGTTTTTTTTATCATTTTAAATTTTCAACGTGGATGTGACTTACACCTGAAAATATGATTTTCCCTGCTTTGCAACTATTACACTACCAGGTGCCACTTGGGTTCATTCAATAATCCACGGAAATCCATTGAATCTCTATTGTAATACTTCAGCAAGACTCCAGGGGCTAATCTTGCAATTTTTAACTGGTGATTTAAGTCAAGGTTCAGATTAATGACAAATACAACTTTTTTGGATTCCAAAACATAATTGTTCCATAATTGTGGCAAAGTTCAAATTGTTATAGGTCAGGAAGTTCAAGACTCAGGCTAGTTAAAATTACTTTTTGTTGGACTGGGTTTTTGGGTTTTGGTTTGGCAGGGATGGAGGGCAGGGAAGGAGTGAGGTGGACCTGCAGGGCTGGGAGGATAGGGGTAACCAAGGTGTTAAATGTAACCCAGGTGATATTCAGATAAGGTACCCCCTCTCCAATGGAAGGGATTTAGCAAGTGTTAGTGTGCTATGGGTATGGGTAGCCACTTATTGGGGAACAGCTCTCCTCCTATCCCCTATTGAGTAGAGCCAAGACCAACTGGAAATTAACCGTAAACAGATTTAATAGGGAAAAACAGGGTGGAATATAACACATATGCAGGGGGCAAGGGGACCCTGGGAGATAATGGTACCTCCCCTCTGGGCACCGAGGAGAGGTGGGGGGGAAACCAGGGAGCAGAGGGGAGTCAAAGAAATTTTAGGTGAACATACACATATAACAGAGACAAATCAACAGCAGACTTGAGGTGCAGGGTTCACAAAATATAAGATGCAGGGTTTCCCAAAATGTGAGGCATAGGCACCCCAGTGGGGCAGGATAAAAGAGGTGGGAGGAACCCACTCCCCAGTGGAGATTCCCTTTTGCAGGCAACTCAAAGCCAGGTCTCCCACATGGCAAGCAAAAGCTGTACCCCTGAACTATCAATGCCTGGGGTGCTGACTCCTCCTCCAGGCTCTAGTGTCTCCAGGATCCTCCATATGCCATCTGCACACCAAGCTGCCCAGCGTCATACCAGAGGTGGGGCAGAAAGAACCTGAGCTGCTGCCTGCAGCTCATGGCTTTGATCCCTCTGGGACCCACTGCACGCCACTCCTGGTGGGGTAGGGGACTCTGGATCAAAAGCAAAGGGCCCTGGCAATGTATGGTGAAGGCTGTGCTAAACTGTTATATGTTGAAGAATTTCTAGCTGTAATCCCAGCCCAAAAAACAGTTCCTTATTCAAGCCCATATACTTAGTGTAGTGTGTATGGTGGGCTGTGAGTTGGCAGCCTGGCATGAACAAACAGCATGTGGCCTGGGGTACCCCAAAACAGTGGATGGTGAGAGCAGGCCACTCAGTGTGAGCAGGGGGTTCCCCACAGCTGCAGGCCCAGGCAGAGGGGGGACTGGCAGAGAATTTTGCAAGTGAAATATTTCTGGAACCTC
Organism: Alligator mississippiensis; assembly: GCF_030867095.1. Classification (NCBI taxonomy): domain Eukaryota; kingdom Metazoa; phylum Chordata; order Crocodylia; family Alligatoridae; genus Alligator; species Alligator mississippiensis. The sequence goes on along the minus strand of NC_081824.1, from coordinate 121,347,677 downwards.
AGAAATGTAGGGAGTGGCTGACTGATGAACAGAGCAAATTAAGTGCATGGCTTGCCAAATGCAAGTCACAGCTAAGCAGGCTTTTGCCAATTCTGGGAGAGAACCCTAACATATAGCATTTGGTGCATGTGGCATGGGTCGGGTAGCTCTGGGTATTTAATCATGGAATAGGCCTTTGGCATGGACTGCTTGCTAGGGCATGGCTTCCTCTATTCCTAATGGGGTAAGTGACAAGAAAACAATAATATTGCTGGCCCTAGAACAGTTACATCACAGAAGTCTGCTTCTAGACAAGGAAACTATATGGTTTATTGAACTGGGCTGATGTCTGTTCAAACTCCTGGAAAGCCAGGTTCAGAGGTCTGCCTCAAGGCACAGACTGATGAGAGCTGTAACCTGAGCTGCGGGGGAACCAGAATTGACATGCAAATATGATTGCTGTGAAATGCTGATAGAATAATGCACTGTCAGATTTTAAATCTCCCCACAAAAAGCAGACCTGGGGTCTTTAGACTCTGCGGCATAACATGGCAAAACTATGTCTGACTCTGTATGAAAATGAATAAATACATAAATAAAATTGCTCAATCAAAAAGAGTGTAGTCACTGACTTGTCACACTTTGGGGTGCCTTTCACTTCCAACCCGCAGCTCCTGCCCCCCCAGCACTGCCACTGCCCTTTCCTCCCAACCTGCAGCCCCTGCCCCACAGCCCTGCCAGTGCCCTCTTCCACGGCCCCAGGGCCTCAGCCAAAAAGTAGTTTCATTAGAGCACTGTTAATGCAGACAAAGTTATTCAACGGTGGGCTGGGTTTTTGGTTGTGGCTGTGTTGGTCTAAGGCAGGGGTGGGCAAAATGCGTCCCGTGGGTCGAATGCAGCCGCCAGGCCATTCTATCCAGCCCGCAGGGCACCTAAAAAATTTAGAAAGTTAATATTTATCTGCCCCTGCCTGCCTGTCATGCAGCCCTCGATGCCTTGCCAAAACTCAGTAAGTGGCCCCTCTGCCTGAAATAATTGCCCACCCCTGGCTAAGGACATAGGCGGGCAAGGTTCTTTGAGTAGATGTGATATCTTTTATTAGACCAACTGAGTAGTTGGAAAAAAGTTCTTAGCAAGCTTTTGGGTGCAGAAACCCTACTTCAGGCATGGGGAGTCTCTGGTGTTCTGAGACTCCAAGAAATGAAAGAACTGAAAAGTGTGGCAGGATGTCAGTGAAAATGTAAATAGGGTCAGCACTCCAGGATTTGGCCTGAGTCACACAACTGGTTTTACAGGTTCTGTTGAGGAATCTTAAGGTAATGGTCTGAGGGGAGGGAATGGGAAACGATCCTCTCCAGTCCTACAGGAGGTACACTATACAACAATCACACAGAAAACATAATCATGCTTTACAGCCAAGCCACTGCTTCCCAGCCCTGCCTGCATCCCTCACTCTGAACCTGAAGCCCCCCCGCTCCACCAGCCCTCCCAGTGCCTCTCATTCCTAGCTAACCTGCAGCCCTCCAGCCCAGCTGGTGCCCCTCACTCCTGACCTGCAGCCCCCTGCCCTTCCCGCCTCCTCCCCCCCAAACCTTGCCAGTGTACCTCACTCCCTACCTGCAGCCCCCTACCCCTTCAGGCCAGCTGGTGTCCCTCACTCTTGACCCACAGCCCCCTGCACTCCCAGAAAGAGGCAGTATGGCTGTCGGGCAGAGCGATAGCAAGCAGAAGATGGTCAAAGGACAGGGGCATGCTTCTGTGGACAAAAATAGGCTTAGAAGGAACAGAAGTACCAGAAAAGAGGGGCAAGTTTGGGGGTTAGAGGACAGGAATAGGAACAAGTATTGAAGGGATCTGGTTGTAGGCTGGGGGAATATGACTGCAGTCAATGATAATCTGCCAATGCGGCAATTAAAAGATTGACATGAAAATAGACTAAGTGATAAGAAAATTCCTCTCATTGAGCCTGGACTGTTTCTTTCTTCACTTCAACCCACACCATGCCCCTGCTGTGTGGGGTGTTAGCTCATGCTGGCCACTCTGTGGTGATCGCGGGAGGAGAGGGAGTTGGAGTAGGCTGATTGTGCGCCCCCCCCCCCCCCCCCACAACCCCACTTTGGGGGAAGCTGTCCTGGGCATGGTGATACCCAAGGAATCTTAATCAACCTCAATAACAACCCCAGGCCACCCCCACACTGGTACTCAGCTTTGGAAAAAATCCTTTTTGATGTGAGGATATAAATGACAGACAGGAGACACAGGATTCTTTCTGTTTTACATAAAAATTCCTGTAGTAATGGTTCCATTCAGGCTTTATCCTGGGTAGCCTAGGTACATGATACCCAGATGCCAACACACAAGGAGGCAGGTGAGGGTGGGAAGGGGAGGGGATGGGGAGCTAGTCAGACCCTTTGTATACCCTTGCGTAGCCCTAAGTGTACCCCACACCCAGTGCCTGGTGCAACAAGCATGCAGAAAAAGTGGGGGGCAGAACTGCTTTGGGACCTGGCTTGGGTAGGGGGCAGAGGCCTATGGTACAGACCCCCAGTGCCAATCCAGACTTGTGAGGGGGAGGCAGGCAGGCTCACTCTTACAGACCTTTGCATGAAAAGATTTCCTTCCCGACCCAGCAGTACCCCATACAACAAGCGCCCAGAAAAAAGTGTGAGGCTTTACAGGAGAGGCAGGCAGCACTGCTCAACCCCCCCCCCCCCCCACTCTCAAATGCACATCTCTCAAGCAAAACCACCAACAATTCCCCCAAAAAAGCAATCCGGCATGACCCAAGAAAATAAACCAACCAAAATATCAAATCTTGTCCTAAAACACCACCTGGCAGTAAAGTAGTACTGAAAGGGCAGGAGAGTAAAATTGTTCTGACGTGCCCCCTAGTGCATTTTACTACTTGTAGCATAATAAACCTTTGTGTGATAAATCACACCCACGTTAATTAATTAGTCATCATAAACTAAGTAAGAAAAATTAAACCAGGTGTATTTTTAGCAGGTAAACGCCGATTATGTGGACAAGCGCCCATAGAAATAATTCTGCAGTCCCTGTTTATATATACTTTCCTTTATGTAAATATCAGTATCCTGATCATAGGATTAATTAAACTATTTAGTGAGAAAAAGACAGAGACAACACACTATCATTTTTGCATGGGAGATAGAAATACAACCACCAAATTAGAACTTCCTTGACTTTAAATCCTGGAGGCTGCAAGTGAGAGAGGAGCTGTGGAAAAAAACCCCAATTATACCAGTTCACTCTCCCTTTCAGCATCTGTTCTGTGCCACTGTGTGACAGGATATTGGGCAAGGTGGACATATCATCTGACTCAATAAATGGCAAATCATAGAATCACAGAAAATTAGGGTTGGAAGAGACCTCAGGAGGTCATCTACTCCAACCCCCTGCTTGAAGTAGGGTCACCCCCAGCTAGATCATCCCAGCCAAAGCTTTGTCTAGCCAGGTCTTAAAAATTTGCAAGGATGGAGAATCCACCATGTTTCCGGGTAACCTGTTCCAATGTTTTACTACCCTCCTAGTGAGAAAGTTCTTCCTAATATCTAACCTAAATTTCCCTTGCTGCAACTTGAGACCATTACTCCTTGTTCTATCCTCTGCCACCACTAAGAACAATCTAGCTCCATCCTCTTTTGAACCACCCTTTAGGTAGCTGACAAGAAGACTGACGGGGGATTTAATAGCAGGGTCACTGGGGCCTGTGCTTGCCATGAAAAGATGGCAAAAATGGTGCTGGCTGCTGAGAGCAACCTGCACACTCCACAAAATCCCAAAACACATGCAGCATAGGCACCTTAGCATGGTGCCAGGTATAGGCCAATAAATATACTTGCTACAGCAAGGTTACTGATAGGGATCTACTTAAAGTGCAAGGAGGTAAAGGAAAAACTGCAGGTTGCTCTCAGTGCCCAGCACCATTTTTGCCATCTTTTCATGGCAAGCATCCCACTCACTGCTGGCTCTGCTGTTAAATCCCCCCTTGGTCTTCTCTTTTCTAGACTAAATAAGCCCAGTTCCCTTAGCCTCTCCTTATAAGTAATGTGCCCCAGCCCCCTAATCATTTTTGCTGGCCTCTGCTCGAATCTTTCCAATTTGTCCACATCCCTTTCATAGTGAGGGAGCCCAAAACTGAACACAGTACTCCAGATGGGCCTCCCCAGTGCTGAATAGAGGGGATGAACCACTTTCTTTGATCTGCTGGCAATACTCCTACCAATTCAGCCCAGTATGCTGCTAGCCTTCTTAGCAACAAGAGCACACCTGCTCGCTCATATTCAGCTTCCTGGCCACTGTAATCTCCAGGTCATTTTCTGCAGAGCTACTGCCCAGCCAGTCAGCCCCCAGCCTGTACCAGTGCATGGGGTTCTTCTGTCCTAAATGCAGGACTTTGCACTTGTCTTTATTGAACCTCATGAGATTTATTTTGGTCCAATCCTCCAATTTGTCTATGTCTCTCTGAATCCCAGACCTACCCTCCAGCATATCTACTACTCCCCTGAGCTTGATGTCATCTGCTAACTTACTAAGGGTGCACTCTATGCCATCTTTCAGGTCATTAATGAAGATATTGAACAAAATCTGATGTTCTTATGTCCCAGGGCCTTGGTACAATCATCACAACTGTGTAGCTAAATACATCACCCTGCTGCCGCTCCCAGAGGTTGGATGAGGCCTTCCTAAAGCCTTCAACAGTGCCTGAGACTCCACCTATTCTCTGGTATCTGAATGGCTGGTTCTTATCACTAACCCTCCACTCCTCCTATATAAGAACAGGAAAAGGAACAAGAAGTGCCTGGATAATAGGTCTCTTCTTGATCTGAGACTGCATTTTGGTAACTTGATTTCCTGGTTTCCTGCCTTATCTTGCTCATGGACTTTGCTCTCCCCTGGATCTCCAGATGTCCCTGGATTTTGCTTGCTCTCTCCATTGGTTTTTTAACCCAGCCATTAACATTGATCCCTTATTGGCCCCTAGGTCTAGCTGCCCACATCTCAGCACTGACACCCAGGAAGTTGAGACTGTGAGGAAGAAAATGGTGGTATAAACCTAATTATTGAGTGCTCCAGTTGAAGGAGAAACCCTGGATTTTGGAAGGGAAGGAGTAAAAAACAATGGATATGATTCTGGAATCTTCAGGGTTCAGGATCCAAATAACTCTAGGCCCTACCCATATGGAAAAGGCAGGAAAAGGTATACTATACAGACAGTATGCCATATGCTTCTCATAAATATAACATATGGTATCTGTGTGGACTGTAATTAAAGGGAACTGCTCTTATGAGACAATATATGATCTCACATAAGTTCAATATGTAAAACATATGCTATTTAGTTATATATAGCATACACATATACATTTCGTATATTTTTGTTGCTCATAGTGGATAAACAAAAGAAGAAGGAATTGAAAAGAATGTAAAGGCAACAGAATAGAATTTTGATACTCTAAAGATAAAGAGTATAATATGTTAATAGAGGCCTTATAAGCTCATGATAGATTATTTGTGGGGGAACGTGGAAAACTGTAAAATGGAGTAGAGACAATACAAAGAACAAGGAGGGAAGAGGAGGCAAAGAAATATGCCTGTTTCCTGAATTAGGGGAGAAAGGCCAATAGAAAAGACAGACTGTATGAACTAGATGTTTGCTATTGCAGATGGAAAAGAAGCAGTGTACAGTAAAGATAAGATATATATATATATATATATATATATATATATATATATACACTCACCTATAGATATAGATATATATATCTATAGATATAGATATATATATCTATATATATAGATGTATGTGTATATATATATATATATATATATATATATATATATATATATGTAGATAGATACATACACACGTATGTATGTATGTATGTATTAAAACAGGTAATGGAAAAAAACAGAAAGAGAAGAAAGAAGAGAGTAGGCAAGAAAAAAAATAAAAAATTGGGAAAAACAAATATACTAAAAAAACATATGGTAGGAAAGAAACAAGAAACAGAGAAAGAAACAAAAGGCACTTGATTATTTTATTGAAAGCAATTAAAGCTATTAATACAGTCTGAAAAATGAGGCATCATTGTTTGCACATTAACAAAATGCTACTAGATATTTTTTCCCTCAGATTCTGTCACATTATGCTTCTTCCGGATGTTCAGATTATACATCATTAGGATCCATTCAGATGAAAAGTACTAGGTAAATTTAAATTTATTAGCATAGTAATTGTGAATTTTTCGCAAACATGTCATGATTCACTCTAATTTATTTGTTATTTGAAATGATTTCCCAGCTAATTTTTATAATTCCTGATCTGTAGCTCACTTTTTTTTGTGAGGATTTGATAATTACTCATACTTTTGACTGTTTTGATTGCACGTGTACAGTGTGTCTAAGCTGTGAAAAGATCACACTAGACAGTGTCACATGAAGTATGGAATGTCCACTCCACAAAATCCCAAAACACATGCAATATAGGCACTTTAGCACAGTGCCAGGCATAGGCCAATAAATATGCTTGATACTGCAAGGTTATCGATAGGGATCTATGTAAGATGTGTCGAGGTGAAGGAAATATTGCAGGTTGCTCTCACATCTGGCACCATTTTTGCAGTCTTTTCTTGGCAAGCATCCCCCCTGGTGGCTCCACCCTTCACCGCTGATTGGCCGAGAGGACTGTCTTTTTTGAGGCCCTGCCTCTCACCGCTGATTGGTGGAGAGGAGCAAGGCCACATAACAGGCAGCCCTCTCGGCCAATCAGCAACAGAGAGACCAGCAGCCGTCTTGGTTACCCACCTCTGTGCAGGCTGCTTCCTGCCCTCTTCCCCCCAAGCCACAGCCACATTTTGTGTAGATCCCTAATTATTAAGGTGCACCAAGTGCCACACTAAGGTATCTCCATTGCATTAATTTGAACATGCATGAAGCAGAAGCACCATACTTCAGTGCAGTACTCCCTAGCACAATCCTGTTAAGAAACAGATATGCCTGTAGTCATATGCAAATTTATGTTCCCTGACTAGTGGAGTACAACCCTAGAATCAGGTTTCTAGTGCACGTATGTTTAAATTTGCTTTCTATACATATTTTTAATATTGTAAAGAATTCTGTTTTAAAGAATATTTCTACTTGTTTGCTAGGATGTCTATTAATAGAAAGAAAATAAAGAGAGAAGAGCAAAGTCAAAGAGAATTCACTTAAAAATCCAAATGTATATTCTCAGTTATGTCCTACAGTGTTTATCTCTGGCAATAACTGTGTATTTATTGTCTCAAAACAACACACAGAAATGAATGCACACCATATTTAAACTCAGTGTAAAACTTTCATTAATTTATAGGCATAAAATGAAGTGGCTGACCACAGTTTAATTAACTTATTTTAAATAGCAGCCACTTGCAGTTGCCCTTTTAAAGAGAATAAATTGATAGGCTCTAGAATATCCATAACAAATGAAATTGCATTTACACTTGTGAAGCCTTACACAAACAAGCCAGGCTTAGAAAAGCTCAAGGTTTGGTAAGAGGGATGATTCATTAAGCCTGTATTTTCATTTCCCCCAACTGATTTACCTACTACAATTGAGAGGTTTTGTCAAATGATGTCATGAAGATATTGTTAATGAAACAATATCTACTTAGAAACAAATGTGTTTGTTTAATTTTTTATTTAAGTACTGTCTCTGTGTCATGCAGCTTTAAGCCTGAACCTAGACTCTTGGCAAATCACTAGTTCACATGGCATTGTGCCACATCAACTCAAGTTACATGTAGAGGGAGATGAATCACAGCATGGACACAGTAAAATGCATCCAGATGCAGAATTAGCCAAAAAAATATGGCTATTTGTTTAGTGAATTATTGGCACTGTGCATCATAGGTCAACTTGTTGGTTTTCATAGATATTGCTCTTGTGCTCATTCGTATGCATTTGAAGATATATACATTGTGAGATCTCAATACGTTGAGTCAGCATCTGTCTTTTGTCAGGACTATTTTTCTGAAGTTATCCAGAAGAGAAATATGTAGTTAGATATGTTCTATCAATAACTGTTCGACCCATCACTTTAAGCAAAATGTCTGTACAGCTGCTGTGCTGCATTCTCCTATTTTCCCAACAAGATAGCAGGTAAAATTGCAGACAATCTCTTACCAGTAGAGGTGCTCCTCATGTGTGGGACAAAATTCTGTAAAAATTAAAAGGTAAAAGTAAATGAATTTTTTTTTAATGTTCACATTGCCTTTCTGCTTGCAAAGATGGCAGGCCATACTAGACAAGAAATTGCTCTTTTTCTCTACAGACCAAGCACAGGATAGGCAGAAGCAACATGTGCCTCCCATACATTTCACCCAAAATATATCTTTTTAATTAAGAAAGTTAATAATTCTTCCTTCACATTTGCTTCTTGGCTGCTGTTCCAGTTTTGGGTTTCAAGTGGGAAGCATTAAAGGTAGACAGCTTCACTGTTTAGGGCATTTCTGCTTTACCTTGATACTTTGCCTTTAAATTGTCTTGTTCTCTTGCTTGTTCTCCAGTTTTATAAGTTATTCTCTTTTCTTATTGTAAACAGCCTCTGTTTGGAAGGGCAGCATATAAATAGAATAAATAAATAATTAATTGTCAAAACCAAACAAAGCAAAAAATTGCTGATGTTAGTCTTCATTTTGAGTTTTGGTGTACTTTTCAACTCTAGACTCAAAGCAAAACTCAAGGCATGAAACAAAGCCAGAAACAAAGTGATTTATGTCAAGAGAACCTTCTAAATTTTCCACAGCCCTAGCTACATCTCTGAAATCAAACAAATGATATTCAGGGTGAAGGCAAGGGAGAGGTAGAGTTCAGCTGTAGTTTACCACTATAAAAGCTTTCTCTCATTCTCTTTTTTTAAATCGTTATCACTTTTTTTTAAGACTTAATTGGCTAGATATAAAAAATGCTGAGCATCCATTATGGAACTAAAAACAACACTTAGGCATGTATTTTAGACTTTCACATCTGTTTCCCTGCCCCCACACAAAGAGTTAGGTGCAAAGAGAAACTAAAAGCCTAAGGAAATCCATGAGTGTGAGCTCATGTGACTAATCCAGTACCTCACCAAAATAGGTGAGAGTGGGAAGAGCTAAGAATCAAAGTATACAAAAAAGAACTTAAAAAAATGTGTGTAGGCAACTTTCATTCAAGTTGGACAATTCTAGATGACAAATCTGTGGCTATGATGCATTAGGTTACTAAAAATAAATATGAAATGATTGATTCACCCAGAGTATATATACTTTCTGAAATACTCTAAGTAGGAGAAACTATCACATACAAAATTTGGAAGACTCAACTGCCTGAGGGTAATCTGAGATATTATGGTTAGTTGTTAATTGCAGAAGAAGCAACACAGTACTTTTCTTTATATGCAGTATGCATCCTATCTTATATTAATGTTAAAAAGTGTTCTGTATATACACAGGGGAAACAGATAATGACTTCCAGCATTATCAAAAAGTGATGTAACTGACTATTGATTTCATTGATGGGAAATGGGATCTTTTGCAGTTTACATCTGTATAGATTCAAGTGACTGATGAATAAACATTTTTTTTCCTGTTGCATGGACATTTTCCTTTGTCGGGAGGGTAAGAGGAAATGTTTTGAGGGAGACATTTTATAACAGTAATCTGCTCTTACAGGCTACCACTTTTTTGTTCTTGGATATTTCTAACTGTAAGTGTGCATGGCATCAGCCTGGGTAGTTTGTATTATGGAGGGTTTAGCTAAAAGTTCAAATGAGTACCACCTTAGTCACACAATAATATGGAACAGTCCAACAAAGGGTTTAGCATTTGTGCAAGGCTCTCTAGATACAAAATTACAGGGTTCAGAATGTTTAGCCACTTGAGTGAGCTGATTGGCTGAACATCGCTAAGTGCTCTGTAATAAGTGCTCTCTTTGTTTCTTAAAATGTGAAAGGCCTGTGGTTGATGGGCCTTGTAGGTGGGAGCAGGCAATTAAGGTCTTTTTCACAAGATGCAAACCCCTGAATATTGAATATATACTCTTCAGTAGGGTACTTTGTGCATTGAATGTTATTTTAGTTGTTTTGAACTTGCACGTTAGTGTTAAATTGTTTTCTTCAGCTATTTGTTAACAAGATTTGCATGCAGACCTCCCACACACTGCTTAATACAATGTACCTCACATTGCATAGTACTTCTCCATTCCATTATGGGGAAGTTTCATTATTGCTCATTTTTTAGGTTCCAAGCAATTTCAGTGCTCATGAAAGTTAAACTAATTGCATTAAATAGAAGTGCTCACAATGTGGACAGAAGGGACAGACTCCACTTTCCTCTTGAAAACCCAAAAAGCTGTTTCCCACCTGCATTTCTGCCATTTTTAGCACTTACAGCTTGTACTCGTGTGGACGTATAAGCATCCACACAGCTACTGAACACTCACTGACTGGACCTGAACATTTCTCCATGGTCACATACCTAAGTCCCAAAGCTTAGGGAAGAATATCCATTCATTTTTTAGTGCAAATGCACAGCAGTTAGGGTATTTACCCAGGAAGCAGGTCACCCAGGTTTACTCAAAGAAGGTTTGAACCTGCATCTCTCTAAGTTCCCACCACAGTGATTGAACTGGGAGCCCACAGATTAGAGACAAATATCAGTCTCTTCTTTAGCCTTTGTTTGGAGCTGGCTGGGCAGTCAAGCAAAAGAGGCATGTGGAGCCAAGAGGAAGACAGCAGAGCAGCTGGATTGTATGTAGCCCACTGAGATGCAGCAGGTTCTGGGTTCCAGCCTGAGACTTTGCTCCCAATGAGGCAGAAACCTCTCCACTGCTTTCCTTCTATTTTGTCAGATGAATGTTAAATGCAAGGGGCAGTTCCTCAACTTTGAGAGAAGTACTGGAGGGGGTATCTGCATAACTCTTGTTGGATCGGTGCAGGTTCAAATATCCTCTGTGCCATATGCACTAATTCCGTGGGTGTTCCGGGGCTCAAGCACCCACTGAATAAAATTAAAAGAAACACACTTTACCAGAAGAAGCACTGTGTGACTTCTGTACGTGTCTCTATATAGATTGGGCACTTCAGCAAGGTTTTTTGGCATTTTTATCTAAAGCTGATTAGATAAGAGTGCCCAAAAAGCCTCACTAAAGCTCCCAATCTTTATAGGTACTGCAAAGCCAGGTAGAAGTAACGCATTGCCTTTTCTGGGCAATCACGTGGCTTGGCACAGGAACATACTGAGTTAAAAGTAAAGTGTTGGGGGGGGTAGGTTTGGGGGGTAAGGTTTATGCCTGCAAGCACCCACCAGCAAAAAAAAAGTTGGCGCCTATGCTCTGTGCAAAGGGGGCTAACAGTACAGTCACTTAGAAGGCAAATGTCCTAACCACTCAATTATTAGAGCTTAAACCAGAGGTGCTCAACCAGTGGCTGGCAGGGCAGATCCAGCTTGTGGCACCATGTCTTCTGGCCTGCAGGGCTCCCTATGAGTCCAGAAATTTGGTGGCAAGGAGCAGTGTCACTGCTCCCTTGCTGCCAAATTTCCAGATGCATTGGGAGCCCTAAGACATGCACACTAGATCCAGTGCCCAATCCCAGTATACAAGGCAGGGATGTTCCCAGGCCCCAGGGCTGGTGGCCGAATTTCTGAATCTGAATCAAATCAGAGGACCCCTTAATCTCTCCAAATCGAATTGGAACCCTCCAAATCCATTTGAAGAAATTTAGAAAGATTTGGAGATTCACACATAGACACAGCATTAAATGTTTTTTTTCTACATACCTCTAGGTAGAAGGTGGCTCGTGAATGCTGAGATGCTGTGGTGCATGGAGTGTCCAATAGAAGCGCAAGGGCAGCAGACCCAGAAGTGGACCGGAAGCACTTTGGGTCCACTTCTGGGTCTGCCAGGGAGCACACCAGGGGGCCTCCCCACGCCCCTCCCCTGTGACCCCCCAGCTTGCTGACTGCTGCCTCCTGGGTCTGGGGGGGGCACCCAGGGTGCGGATTGCCAATTGTCGAGCCAGGGGGGGTGCCTGGTGCGGTCCCCGGCAGACCCAGAAGTGAACCGGAAGTATTTCTGGTCCACTTCTGGGTTCATTGCTGAGCATGTGGAGGCCCCCTCCCCCCCCCCCGCGCACACACTCCTGAGGAATACTCCATCTGCCCCAGCATTGTACTATTCACAAACCGCGCTGGTACCTCAAGGTATGTAGAAAAAACATTTAAAGCTGTGTCCATGTCCGAATCACTGATTCCCTGAATCAGCATTGAATCTTCAGATTTGGATTTGGCCAAATCAAATCAGGGACATGGATCCAAATCAACAAATCGAATCACTGTCCCTGATCTGGGCCAAATCTGAATCCAAATCGAATAGGGCCCACTTCACACACCCCTATTAGTAAGTGTTAAGCTGAGCTCACCACCCTAGGAGTATCCTAAGTATAGTGGAGAAACCACTGCTGCTGAATAACTCAAGCCTGAAAGACAAGCCCTAAGAGTGTTGTTATTTGTTACGATGAGGACATACTGAAGCTAGGCAACATTAAAATTATAATGTTGTCTGGGTGATTGCACACTAAGGGTTAATATCCTCTCTGACCTGCACTGCTTGGAATTGCTGCTAGGGGACTGGCAAGCAGGGCATAGCTAGAAGCTGCCAAGATCCCCCTTCTTGCCAGCTCTTCAGCAGCTCTCCCTATACTGGCTCACTCAGTTCACTCAACTTCCCCTGGGCCTTACCCCCCGCTCCCAGTTTCTCACTCACCTGCAGGTGCTGGCACTGTTCTTGGGGTTAGTGAGCCCCTGTCCCACTCCAGGGACTGAGTGAGAGCTGGGCTTATCTTCAAAAGGAAGCGGTGGTGGCAGTGGCTGATGTGGTCTCTCTGTCTGCACCCAGCTGGTGGGGAATACCCAGGGAACACCACAGAGAGGGAACCCACTTGTCACTACTGCTTTCCTGGGCTGAACACAGGCCCCAGGTGGTCCTGGCAGCCTGGGAGCAACCAGGGAGAGGGAACCCTCCCATGTGCTGCTGCTGCTGCTGCTCTCCAGGCTGAGCCCAGCTCCTGTGCAGGAAAGGAGTTCCCCTTGTCCATGGGACAGGGCTGGGAGCCAGGGAAGAGCCTGTGGGAAAAAGAGGGTGAGCACCAGAGGAGACGTGATTGAATCCAGAACAGGAGAAGGGACATGCCTCTGGGTGCAGAGGGGAAGGGTGGGGATTCCCCTGGCTTCTGGCTCTCCCAGGCTATCACTCTGGTGTAGTAATGCTCCAGAGGATAAATCATCCATGTGGGGTGGGCTGGGTTCCCAGTACATCCTGGGACTCTGGAGGGCAGCTCACAACTCATACTGACCCCCTTGCAGCAGCCTAACATTAATGCAATACAAGCTGCCTAAAACAAGCTGGAGATCATCCTCATCCGAAGAGGATTCTCCCTGAGAAGCTCAGAGCCCGCTTAACTCATCTTTTCCTGTCTTAACTCTTGTCTGAAGAACCCTTAATATGTGAGAAAGGTAACATGTAACAACACCCTAAATCAGGTGTTTAACAGTGGTGAAAATAGTTTTTTCCTATCCACAGATACCAGGCAAATATTAGGAAAGAAACTTTTTTTTTTAAATACAAAGTTGGCACTTTAGTTGATATTATTGGAAAACATAGTTCTGGCAGTTCCAGCCCTGGTAGTAGTAGAAATGGGGTTCAATGAGGAGATGATCATTCTTTTCTATATTGTTTCTTAAAGTGCCTTGTAGAGGTACATTAAGCAATATTACCAACATCTGTTACATGTAAATATCTTCTTTTTTCTCCCTGAGGGAAAAGTTACATGATATTTGAAATATGTGCATCTATATTTATTTTAAGTTTTCTGTGCTATATATTTTTATTACTGAAAGCAAGCACAAAAAGTGCACCTTGTACTTGGGAATACAGTTGGTGAGGTTTGTGGTGGTAAACGATGGCAAATAATACTACTTTACTTTCTTAAAATGCTTTTCATACTATATGTCATGAGAATTTAGATAAATAGAGATGGGTTTAGCTAAACAGACTCATTCTTGCACTCTGCAAGCCTGGGCGTGTTCCAGCCAAAGCCAGAGGAAGGTAAAAAATTTCAAGGAGGCAATTGTTCTAGAGGAGGCTAAGAATGGTTGATGACATAGTATAATCAATTAGAAAGTATATTTAAATTATTTTAAAATACTTAAAGTTCAATGTAGATAATAATGGAGTGAAGGGCTATTCAGCCTCAGTAAGGGTATCATAATCAGGAGCAGCATGGCAATTTAGGTCAACTTACTAACTTTTGAAGATATCCACTGAGAGACGGCCTGATCATATAGTCCTTGTGTCTGAAAGCAGCATCCTATTGGGTTAGTATAACTGCAGAATTTGGTCCTTATTGGTGCATTTGTATAGGCAGTTCTTAAAATCTTGCATTTCGTCACCTTTTGAATGAATTGTGTAAAGAAAGATCATCCAGATAACGATATGTCTAGTCTATTGGGTCAGGCACTGGTTCTGTGTACATTCTGCTGAATGTTAACATTGGAAAGACTAGACAAATATTAATTGTCACAATCCTTTGATCCTCTTTCCAGACCCTCCCAAGGTGGGGAAGCATGTTTATCCCAATGAGGAAACAAAGGCAGAAAGTTTAAATAATGCTAGTAAGACTACTGAGAGTCAACATATTATGCTACTAGGCCACGATGCTAAGTATTTAGAGTTCACAAGGCACATCCAAATGAGCACAGTTGTGTGGTATGTAACGCTGCAAAGCACATTTGCAGTGCCATGTACCACACAATCCAGTGTTCTCCGTGCAGCAAGAGCGCACTGCCCAAGCGTGTGCCACTCTGTTTTGTTTGTTTTTTTTCCATGGTTTTTTGGACCCCTGGATATCCAGGGGTAAAAAAAAAATGTAGGAAAAAAACCCTGAAGCAACAAATGCTGGAGAAGCATGCACTGCTAAAAAGTGGAGCTGAGCCACTTGGAGCCACACTACAGCTGCTGGCCAGGCTCCATCCAGCACGGTTGTTGTGACTGCAGCCCCAAGAGGCCCCCAGGACCCCAGGTAGGGTAGTGCAAATCATAGTGCTGGCCCCAACTTGCCCTAGTTGTCGCACACCAAAGCGCACGTGGCATGGGCATTTCCCAGGGACAAGTAGTTGCAGTGCAAGGTACACCGCTGCTACCTGTCCCCAGGGAACCAAATGTCCAAACACATCTGGACATGCCCACAATGTCTAATCAGCTAAGCTAGAGTTACAGGTCAAGCACTGGAAGACAGCTTAAAAGAGCCTAAGCGTCAAGTGTGGCAGCCTAGAAGCCAAGTCTACCATTGTTAATTCTTCGAAAACACCCAGTGGGCTGTGCTCTGAGTTTCCACTGACGACATTGGACAAGTGCTCACTTCCTAGGGACTGAGAGAACTATGATACTGCACAAGAGCAGCCTTATTAATGATCAGTTTCCATTCTTTAAAGATGACTTCACAAGGAAAAGTGCTGAGAACAAATCTTTATATTTCCTTCATTGAAAAATGTTTCTATGATTTCTAGGTTCCACAAATTATGAGGATCTGCAGGAATTCTGGGCACCTGAGGCTGGACCAATTGGTTTAAATGGATGGGGACTCTCCTTTCTTACAGCACATGTGTTGCTGCTGCTTACTTCTTTGGTTTTTAAATCAATAACTCCTTTAGTTTGGTGCAAAATCCAGCAAGAGACTTATTCCCTGGAACTCCCTGTTTTCACTTTCTCTCCCTCCCCCATTGCCTCTGTAATATCTTGGTTAGTTCAAGCACTTAAACCTCCTATGGGAATCTATCTGGAAGAACAGGCTCCCTCTGCACACCTTCTTTCTTTCATTTCCCCATCTGAAATGGAATTATATATTTTCTCTAAGTCTTTCTGATGATGTTGTTACATTAAACATATTGTCTGACTCTGTCAAAATCACACATTATCTGAGATTTTGACTACTGCAATTGTGCTTGTAGTCACTTGCTAACCTTGCCAACATTTCTTTAAAAAAGAAAACAATCAAGTATACCGATCAACACAAATATACATTTGTGCGATATTTGAAAGGAAAATAATTATGTTGTTGCTATAGAGGTAAATGTTCTCAATTCCTTTTGTGTTAATCAACCTAATTGCACCTGCAAAACTCAGAACCAGTCATTTAATTCTATATATTACTGATGCTAGATTCTAAATAAGGACAAAAAGAAATACTGGAGAGAAAATATGCAGTCAGATAGTATAGATGGTACATACATATGCTTTTAATATAGCATTAGCATTCTACACATTGATGTGAGAATTAAGGGTGACATTCTGTTCTTTCCTGATTATCTAAGTGGCCATTTTTGGGGTGCCTGCAGGGCCTTTTTGGCATTTATACACTGTTCCTTGACGCATAGCACTGTGCAAATGGATGACTATGTGCAACTACACAGTTGCACAGACTGTCAACAAAATGAAAGAGAGAGCTCTTCTACTTTCCCTACAAATAGCTGAGTGGCTAGGGCACTCCACTGGGAAATTAGATGTCTTGGGTCCTAAACCTCAGCTCCTGCCACCCTTGTGCTCAGAGGGGGAGGGGTATTGCCTCATCAAAGTAATACTGAAGTCAAGGTAAGTCAAGCAAATATGATTTGATACACTGAAAAATGGGCCCAAATTCAATTGTTCTCCTAATTCTTATGAGTTAAAATACTGCAGGGCCTGATTCAGATATGTTCTCACACAGGACTTTATTTATTGGAAATCTTCAATGCTGCTCAAGTAGATTGACACATAGTATAATCAGGGGTAGCAAAATACGATTGTCTGTCACTGGCCTACCAAAACTTAAGTTTAGATCTGGTGAACTAGATTAATTCTAGTTTGTGATAAGGACATGCCTAGATTTTTCAGGTCAGATAATTTCACAGCTATGACAAAGTGCCCTGCTGGCCACACATTAGGCTTCAATATTCTCTCTTTCTGTGCCCTCTTTGAATCTCTGTGCAAAGACATTTTTCCCTGCTATCTGTACCTGGAGGTATATGGCACCATGTCCTGGGTTCCTTGATACCAATGCTGGCTGCCCAAACTTAGCAGTTTCATGGATATACTCTTTCCCAGAGTTGCACCTTGTGGACATTCTACCCTCTGCAGTGAGAATGAATAACCATCCATGGGGTGATTAGACATGCGCAGGAGGCTGCATGCTGACCAGATAGGTATATGGCTCTCAAAATTGAAGACAAGCAACAAAGAAAGAGGAGGATGAGAGCCTTCCACAGTGGCAATGCATAGGGAGTGCACAGGGGTGCACATACACGCCCCAAGAGTGCCGGTGCACCCCCTGACCGGCTGCACTCAGCACTTTGACAACAGGAAGGGGGGCAGGCAGGAGCGCCGGTGCCCTCCCTGCAAGCGCTGGCTGGGGAGTGGAGCACCATGGTGCTCCCAGAAGCAGCTGCAGCCACTTCTGAAAGCAGCTTCAGCGATTGGCTGCAGCAATCGGCCATCTCCCGATTGGCCAGGGAGGGAACCCCCAGTCAGCAGGGCCCCCCTCCCCAGTCGCTTACTGGTCACTGGGGGGGCACCAGTCACCCACGGTCTCCCATATTGCTGCCAAATGGTCAAGTAGTTAGGGCATTAGCTCAGGATACAGCCAAGAGAGGGAGATATGTGGGGCTAGGAAGAAAAGAGCAAGCTAGAGTCTGTATGGCTGAACTACTGCACCTTGTGCTTAATAGTCCCTGGATGACATAGATCAAGAGCTCTGGGAAAGT
Organism: Alligator mississippiensis; assembly: GCF_030867095.1. Lineage (NCBI taxonomy): Eukaryota > Metazoa > Chordata > Crocodylia > Alligatoridae > Alligator > Alligator mississippiensis. The sequence goes on along the minus strand of NC_081824.1, from coordinate 121,329,867 downwards.
TTCTGTCCTATTAAGGATGGTTTAGAACCAAGACCCATCCTTTCTAAAATAGCAGCCACTGAGGCACATAACCTCACGCTTGCTCTGCTCCTGCCCTCACATACCTTACTCTCTTAACTGCCCATGGAACCAGCTTGAAAAGAAGACCTAGAGAAACAGCTCAACAAGATAATGACTTGATGCTGACTTCGTGAAGGAACATCTTGAGAAGCTGCATACCTTCAAGTCAGCCGGCCCTGACAATCTTCACCCCAGGGTACTCAAGGAGCTGGCAAGCATCATAGCCCAGCCTCTAGCGCGGATCTTTGAAAACCCTTGGCGCTCTGGTGTAGTGCCCGAAGACTGGAAGAAGGTCAATGTGGTGCCTATCTTCAAGAAAGGGAGGAAAGTGGATCCAGCTAACTATAGGCCCATTAGCCTGACTTCTATCCCAGGGAAGATCTTAGAAAAGTTTATTAAAGAGGCCATCCTTAATGGACTGGCCGACGCCAACATCTTAAGGGATAGCCAGCACGGGTTTGTTGCGGGTAGGTCTTGCTTGACCAATCTCATTTCCTTCTACGACCAGGTGACCTATCACCTGGACAAGAGAGAAGAGATTAATGTCATATATCTTGACTTCAAAAAAGCCTTTGACCTTGTTTCCCATAATCACCTCTTAGAGAAACTGGCCAATTGTCGCCTTGGGTCCTCCACGATCCACTGGCTGGAAAACTGGCTCCAGGGTCGGACCCAGAGGGTAGTAATTGATGGAAGTCACTCATCGTGGTGTCCTGTGACCAGTGGTGTCCCCCAAGGCTCTGTCCTTGGACCCATACTGTTCAACATCTTCATTAATGATGTGGACACTGGAGTCCGAAGCAGACTGGCCAAGTTCGCTGATGACACCAAACTTTGGGGAAAAGCATCCACACCAGAAGACAGGCGGGTGATCCAGGCTGACCTGGACAGGCTCAGCAAGTGGGCGGATGAGAATCTGATGGTGTTCAACGCCGATAAATGCAAGGTTCTCCACCTTAGGAACAAAACCCACAGCATCCTTATAGGCTCGGCAGTGCTATGTTGGCTAACACTATGCAAGAAAGAGACTTGGGGGTCATCATTGACCACAAGATGAACATGAGCCTGCAGTGCGATGCTGCAGCTAGTAAAGTAACGAAAACGCTGGCTTGCATCCATAGATGCTTCTCAAGAAAATCCCGGGACGTCATTCTCCCCTTGTACTCGGCCTTAGTGAGGCCGCAGCTGGAGTACTGCGTCCAGTTTTGGGCTCCACAATTCAAAAAGGATGTGGAGAAGCTTGAGAGAGTCCAGAGAAGAGCCACGCGCATGATCAGAGGTCAGGGAAGCAGAACCTACGATGACAGGCTGAGAGCCCTGGGGCTCTTTAGCCTGGAAAAGCGCAGGCTCAGGGGTGATCTGATGGCCACCTACAAGTTTATCAGGGGTGACCACCAGTATCTGGGGGAACGTTTGTTCACCAGAGCCCCCCAAGGGATGACGACTAGGTCGAATGGTCATAAACTACTACAAGACCGTTTCAGGCTGGACATAAGGAAGAATTTCTTTACTGTCCAAGCCCCCAAGGTCTGCAACAGCCTGCCATCGGAGGTGGTTCAAGCACCCACATTGAACACCTTCAAGAGCAAACTGGATGCTCATCTTGCTGGGATCCTATGAACCCAGCTGACTTCCTGCCCTTTGGGCAGGAGGCTGGACTCGATAATCTTCCGAGGTCCCTTCCAGCCCTAATGTCTATGAAATCTATGAAATAATACCTAACCTGTGGTTAGTACACTGTGCTGGGAAATCAGAATAATGCATGTTTAAACCTGCCTTTCCCACTATCTACTTATAAGGAGCCCCATACCTAGTGAGCAGTGTGTAGACTGCTGCGCACGCTTAGGAGCCATACGAACTCAGTTTGCCAACTGTATATAAGTGTAAACAAGGACAGGTAGGTGATGGCCCACAACATAAGGTGAAAATGAATTCTGTTCTGTGAGTGCCTTTTTAGTGTTTTAGTGTACTTTTCCAGTGGATAAAGCTAAATCACAAAAACAGAGTGCAGAGTAAAGGTGCCCACACAAGAAGTGTGTGTAATTTATGCAGTTTCAGTTCACACCACAGTTTAGTTCACAATAGCTTCTCTATGTAGGCAAGCTCTTATGCTTTATAGTGTTCATGTTTGGAAGACAGTAGGCACATCTACACATGATGCTACGTCACTGTAGCAACATGCTACGGTGATGTAGCATCCGTGGGCAAAAACCATTATGTCTCAGCTATGTCGCCATAGCAACGCACTCCCTCTGTATAGCGTGTCTCTATGGCGATGTAGCAACTAAAAATAACTGTGCACCATGCGCACAGTGCATTACAGGCTGTTACTTTGCCGTCATTTAGTACTTTCAAAAGGAAGTACAAAATGACAGCACTAACAGTGGTGCTGTAGGGGCACGTGTAGACGCACCCAGTGGGTGCATCTACACATGTGCTTTATTGCAGAGCTGACTAATTAGCTCTTCAGTAAAGTGTCACCATCTACACACGCTCCGGCATTAGGGTGCAATACATTAATTTACTCCACTGTAGGATAGTACTGTCTGGGACAAGTACTATCCTACAGCAAAGTAGTTATGAAACACAGAGTAGTGATGAAGCACTGAAATGCACATGTAGACAGTGATCCAGGCTGGCTGGGTGTAAGGGTGCTACAGTGCAGGGGCTGCCTGCTGGCTAGCTCAGCACTGTTGCACCCTTGTGCCCCAGCCAACCCCTCCACAGTACACTGAGCCAGTGTGAAGCAGCCCCAGGCGGGCAGGCTCCCCCCCTCTCCCCACCCCCCCGAGTCCCCTGCAAGCCAGGACTGATCCACCCTGGCTCAACATGCTGTGGTCCCCGGTGCACGTGTAAACACTGCGCCCAGAAGCAATAAACACTGATGTAAACTGCGTCAAAGTTTATTGCTATGTGCTAATTGCACATATAGATGCATCCACTGTAACAGACATCCGCATTTGTCTGTCATACAGAACTCAAACTATTTTAGAATGAAATATTTATAGTCCAATAGGATAAAAGAAGATTTATTTTCTATTTCTCACAGGGGCTGGATCTGATGATGCCTTCCAACCTGCTCCTGGCCTGGGTCATATTTGAATTTAGACAGAGTGCCAGTGTGCAGTGTCATGCTGGGTCATCAAGGGGGCCCTCTACAAGGTGGAAACAACAGGTGCATCCACACATGCAGGTGTGCTTGCGGCAGCTCAAATATCAGTGGCACAAATTTGTGCCAGGGATTAATGCCTCAGCACACATGCCTGAACATGCACTTCGGTGTGGGGCAAATTGTGCCACTTGGGGCAAACTGACCCTGCCCAGCTCCTCCTGAATCTTCAGCCAGGGGGAGCTAGAGGCTATATAACAAGCTGCCCTGGGGAACAGCTCAGGGAGGTACTCAGGCCCAGCCAGTTGGTATCTGAGGACACTAGCCCCTTGTGACAGCTGGACTGCTAAAGCAGCCCTAAACAGGAGTGGTCCCTGCACCCTCTACCTACGGCAGCAGTCTGGCAATGGAAGCTGCTGCCTAGCTGTGACCTGCTGCCACCTGCAACAGCATCTTCCCCCTTGGTCCTGCGGCCCCATGGTTGCATGCCTGCCAGACCCAGACAGGTACCGCACGGCCACCTGGGCTGTGGTATAGGAGGTGAAGCAGAGCCTCCTGCACCTCTGGGCCAGCTGCCAGTGGGCACTGGCTGCACAGTTGGCCTCTGTGCAGCACTGCTGTCATGTCCTCTAGCGCCCCTGCCCTGCCCTACCCTGCCGTCTGGACAGCTATTGCCCAGATGTGTTCATTGTGGTGGCCCCTTTTGAACTGTCCAAGTGCATCCTCCTGGCTCCAAATGTCCAGGAGACCAGCTACCTCATCTGCCCTCCAGCTTGGTACCTGGTGCTGGCTCTGGGCAGGTTCCTCTGACTGGGTCCTGCCACTTGCCTCAGCAGCAGGGATCCTGGTGTTCTCTCCCTAAAAACTGCAAATTCTCTCATTAAAAAACCCGAATTCTCTCATTAAAATATGCAAAAATCTGTGTTCTTCCATGATTAAAATGAAACACAACTATATATATATATATATATATATATATATATATATATATATATATATAAAGAGAGAGAGAGAGAGAGAGAGAGAGAGAGAGATCCATTGGGCAATGTTTTATTGATATATATTTAAAGCAATTTGGAAGCCTACCAGTGTCTCTATCATCATAATAAAATACACTCTAAATATCTATATGCTTTGGTGTTTTCTTTTGTATTTTTTTATCATAGAAAAATCAGAGCTCCCTCTGACCCCTTCGCTAACCAGGATGTGGGAACATCTGCACCTCCAGCCACAACTCCTGCCAGCAGGTCCCATCCTGTCTGACAGCTGGGCATGCAGGGTGTGATATATGGTGGGATGTGCGGTTTGCAGGAGCGGGGTGGGAAGGGGTGTCAAGAGGTGGATGTGGGGTTCTTGGGTGCATGTGTGCATGGGGGGTGGGAGTGTTCATGGGTGGGTTGTGTGGGTATAGGGGAGATGGGTGTATGGGTGGGTGTGTGGAGGGTAAGGGGGATGTGGGGTGTGTGGGTGGGTGTGGAAGGGATGTGGGGGATGTTGGTTGCGTGGCTGGGGTGGGCCAGTTCCATTTGCCATGTACAAACCCCAGGTCAGGTCGTGCCACACCACTGCTGGGCTGTGCCTATAAGTGGGCCATGGCCCCGACAGCCCAACTGACTGCTGTTGCCAGCACCGGGGGCTGTGCACTGCAGGGGACAGGGGAGGCAGGCATGTGGTGCCCCCCCTTAAACCCCTCCCACAAATCCCACAACCTGTTCCACAAATCTCATACACCCACCCACACATACCCCACAACTCTGCCACTCCTCACACTCACAACCCCCCCCCCAAAAAAAACCACACAGTCCCCCCACCCCTACATCCCTACTTACCTGGGACAGCACCTGGTTCTGATCCACCACTGCAGCCTTGCTCCACTCCTATTCACTCCAGCATGCTGAGGCAGCATGCTGGAGCAGCGGGGCAAGGGACAGCCATAGAGATGCTCTGGTGGGTGCTAAACTGTCTTTATGGAGGACCCAGCCTCTAGTTGGTTCAGGCCGCTCTTTTTCAGTGGGGTTTTCTTATATACTGGGATTTCCTGGTATCAAATTTAGATCAAATTTAGGGAACTTTTTTTGTTCTTGGCATGCCTCTTGCAGCATCCCAAACTGCTTTGAGATGCCACAATAGGCATGTGCTCACTAGTCTGGACGTACCCACAGCCTGCCATGCAGTAGTCCCATAAGCTGAAGGTCTGTTTTTTAGATACATGGAAACATTGAATCTGTCCTCCTGTCTCAACCCTACAACACATGCACAATATTTGGAATAACATGTGGAAACCAGCTGGAAGCAGCTGGCTCACATTTTAAAGCAGTGCTATTAATGTCTGTTAAGTACCCGTCAGCATCTAAGCATTTATTTCTTTCATAAATCCCTATCTTCAGTGGTTTGTAATGGATGCTTATATAAATGTTCTATGTAACATCTTGGCATAGAGGGCTACTTCCCAAGACCATGTTTTTGTAATTCAGGCTTGTCTACCCAGGGAAATTGACCAGTAAAACTATAGCAGAATAAGATATTCCTGTATAGCTGTACCAAAATAAATCTTTGTATAGACTCTCGTTTTCAAAATAAAATTAACTTCCTTTCAAAACACTTATTCCACTGTGAAATAACTTATTTTGATACAGTTAAGCTGGTTTGTTTTCCCATGTAAAATAAGTCCAGAGTTTCAGTGGAAAAATTATCATTTCAAATGCTTTTTGGATATTGTATTTGTATTGTCTTAACAGCATTGATAAAACAAGCCATTCCTTGAAATGTGGTCCATGTGGATTGGATGTTTCCATATTAATTATGGCTACTGAGCCAAAGATACTACATCTTAACAATCAGCAACTGCACATGTATAGTAAATGTTATTAATATATTTGCTGAAAGAATTTTGTTAGCACTGCTGTCACACTGCCCTAAGTGTATAATTGCATGATAAATCAGAACCATCTCCAATCTAGTGCTTAAATAGTGTGACTTAAAATATACACACACACGTGCATACACACATACACATGAATAGAGATTTAAGCCAGAAGACTGGAAAGTCTCCAAACTTTTCTAGGCTGCCAGAGATGATGCATATTTAAAAAAGCATCTACCCAAGAGGCCACCAATTGGAATGCAGTAGATAAAAGTGTTGCATTTTAAAATTTTTCTCATTTTTAACAAAAAGGGAAATTAAAATCTAACAAAATAATAACCATCCATGTTTTCTGGCCTCATATCACAGCTTATCTTATTTTCTCCATACATTCTACCTTGCCCTTTTCCCCTCATGTACAATATTATAGTATTTTCCTCTAGGAGGCTTTCAGCTGTATTTCCTGCCTTTTATCAGTTTCAGTCATATGCACACCGTAACTTAATTAGCAAGAAATGTAATATTTTGGTAGGATGACCAGACATCCCATTTTTGCTGGGACAGTCCTGTTCTAAACTCCTGTCTCAGGCATCTCATAAGTTTGGTCAAATGAATGCTTTTGTTCTCCCTGATCTGCAGCTGAGACCAAAGCTTAGAGACAGCCGAGCATGCTAGGGGGTAGAGAATCTGCCAAAAAGTAAGTGTGTGTGTGTGTGTGTGTGTGTGTGTGTGTCAGGATAAAGGGAAGAGTATCCCATTTTGAAACTCAGAAAATATGGTCACCTTGTAATTTTGGTCAATGTAAATATGATTGTCTGCAGTGCATGCATCAGTAATCTTACTGATAAGATTACTGATACATGCACAGCATGGGCTAGGTCCTATTTGATCTGTGTGTGGGACCTCAAGAAGTGCAAACTAGAAGAAGGATGGTTCAGTGAAATGAATGCTACCATGGATGGAAGGATGAATTCTGGGATGTGGCCCCAAATGGCTCTTCAGTGCTTTGCATTTAATATTCATTAACTACAATGGACAAACAGCAGTTGGATAGTTTCTGCCCCATTAAGGTAGGGGCTCAGGCAAGATACTAGGATCTCTTCTTTTGAAGGCAATATTTATCTCATTAAGCCCTGCAATCCCTGTGTGGGACAGCTCTTCAAATTAGCCTTCTCTTCTCCTTGCCTCACATATCTTCTTTACTTGTTGCCTATTGGACCAGCTTCAAGAGGAGTGCTGGAGAATGCTTTGGATATTGCATTACATTATTATAATTTTGCCTCTCCTTGCCCTTATTAAGAGTATGGGTAGTAGGGCTGTGTGAAATTTTGCTGAGTGTTTCATTTTAAATCTGTTTCAATGTGTTTTGAGCTCAAAACAACAAAATTGAAATGAAACAAAAAGATTTGAAACAGTTTCAAAACTAAATGAGGGCATTCGAAACATTTTGAAAGTTTTGAAACATTTCACGTTTCAAAGCAGCCCAGTAGCAGAAGGCAGGGGAAAGCCAGGGCTATGCTTCGAGCCACTCCACAGCCCCACAGAGCTCAGCCTGGTGGCGGGAGGCAGAGTGCAGCCCTGGCTGTCTCCCTCTTCCGCTGCCAGGCTGAGATCTGAGCAGCTCCACAGCCCCATGGAGCTCAGCCCGGTGGCAGGAGGTGGAACACAGCCCTGGCTCTGCCCACCTCCTACTGCCAGGCTGAGCTCCATCAGGCTGTAGAGCCACTTCGAGTGCAACCTGGTGGCAGGAGATGGGCAAAGCCAGAGCTACGCTCCACCTCCCACCACTGGGCTGAGCTCCATGGGGCTGCAGAGCTGCTGAGAGCACAGCCCTGGCTCTCCCCTGCCTCCTGCCACTGGGCCAGATGACAAGAGGCTGCTGCTGCTGCATGGGGCAGCAGCAGCATCAGTCTTCCCCAGTGCTGGGTGTGGGCTGCACCCAGCAGCAGTCCCAGGCAGCAGCAGCAGCCTCCTGTCATCTGGCACAGATCTAGGGGTCCGTACCCCTGGGAGGAGTCCAGCACAGCCCTCCTGGGGGCGCGGGCCTCTGGATCTGCACACCAGATGACAGGAGGCTGCCGCTGCAGGCAAGTGTCATGAGTTTTGCTTTTTGAAGTTTGAGGTGCAGTTTCTGAAAAACCTTTTTACCTATCTCCTTGAAACCTGGCAGGCTTCATGCCTTCATAGGGGGCTATCATCCCTGCAATTTTTATCTGAATCAGGCAAGAAATGACAAAGTTGTAGGCATTTTCATGATTCCCCATTATAGCCTATGAGCAAAATGTCAAAACACATCGAAACAGCTAAACAGTTTCGACAAAACAAAATGGGACAGTGCTTCAAAATAAATCAAACAATAAAATGAAACACTGTGCCTTCAAAACAGCTAAATGGATGTCAAAATGAAATGATGGTGTTTCACACAGCCCTAGTGGGTTGCTAATGTACAGTAAAGACCAGGGTGGGACTTTTTCTTGCAGCATATCTATACCCATAACCTTCCCTATTTCTGCTTATGAAATATCTAAAAGGTTTCCTTAAGTGTATTCATCTAAGATTTTCCATAGTGTGTTGCTCTTTAGGTTGACCACAGTCTGGAATTAGGACTGATTATGAGACAGTAGAAATATATGCTTCATGGGTGGTGATAGACCAAATTATGCATAGAATATTGCTCCTGATCCATGATTAGTTGACGATATAGCTCCTATTTGCATTTTAAACCTTGGAAGAGTGATAATATATAAACAAGATGGGGGAATTTTGGAACATTTTAAAGCCATTCCTTTTAAGCCAACAGAATGTTTTCCCCCAAGCTTCACACCTAGAAAAATTAGCTTGCTATCAAATGTATTGGCTGGAAACTGAACTTAATTTTAATTTTCTTTTATTATACTCATATAAAGTCATTTCATGTGTATGCAAGACCCTGGCAGAATTGTGAAGAGTATAATTGGAACCTTGTCTGGCTCATTTAATTGTTTTTTCAGTCCATCGTTGCATATAAACGTTCCCTGCTCTATAGCATTTATTGGCCTGCAAACTTATCTAATCACCAGTGAGACAAAGTAATTACATATACATCGTCCTAATTTTGAGGAGTACAGCAAATAGCACCTTTGTCTAGACTGGAAGAGTGGCCAACCTGTGGCATGCATGTGATAAATGGCATAGTCAAACTCTGTATTTGACATGGATCACATGTCAAAGGGGGAAAGTAATAAACAGTAGCAGATATGGCAGGAGCAGAAAGCAAAACAGCAGATTGGGCAGGAGACTAGATTAGCACTCAGAGAGAGTATGATGTTAATTTGTGGCATGCCTACCAAAAAGATCAGCCTTTCCTATTTCTGGTGAAATTCACCCTGGTTGCACTCGTACCACAAAACCTATCTACAATTTTTTAAATCAAAATGGAACCTTTGAGTTGGTCTTCTGTAGATGGATGACTTTCTTCTTCCACTAATATTTTACATCCATTAAACAGGCCTATTCACTTTTACACTTAGACTGTATAAACTTTGTGGAATGTTAAGCAGTATTAAAAGTATGAATGTGCTGTGAACAGTTGCATATTACGGGTCAATACCATTTCTTGCCTGCAGAGCTCTGACTTTGCAGTAGATGACTGGTGAGCAGGGGTGTGGCTAGGAGCCAGGACACCTGGAATTTATCCGTGTTTGGCAGATTTGGGCGTTGGGGGGGGTGGAGTGCAGTTGCAGTGCATCCTGGGATGCTGGAGGACTGAAAATCGCCCATTTTATTGTAGAGCAGACTGATGTTACCTTAGTGTGAGCTAGGTAGTACAACCCAAAGTTAACTCTAACCTGAAATGGCATTGCTCAGATGGCACTTGGCATGAGTTAATGAGCTCATGCTTTGAGTGCCCTTATCATGGTCTATGTGTAGTGTGTAACTTCATTAAGTATGTGCAATGGGAGCACAAACATTGAATTCAAGCAAACAGTCATAGAAAATACTTTACAGTATTTGTCTAATTTAACTGTTCAATAACTGGCATGTCAAACAGTTGTCTCACAGAACACACTATCTGTTTGGTAGTTGAAGCAGAAGTACGCATTTCTGTCTAAAATGTTGGTGTTTTATTAACATATTAGGCTTTTCCTGACGTTAAATAAATACTAAAAAATAATTATTCAGGATAAATGTTTTGATAAAGCTCAAATATTTGTCATTGCTTCCCAACCTTGCATGCTGTGCCCATGTATCTGTTTCAACTGTATAATGCCAACTGCAGAAGACTGCAGTGTTCCAGCTTTAATATTACAGATGGCTGTCTCATTTTTAAATTAAAAATAATGTTTTACTTATCTAAATGTTCTCTTTTAATGACAGCATTAGATAAGTAATACCCTTTTTCATCTTCACTGTGAAATAGGAATCATATTTACAACTTAAATAAGATCCTTGCCTGTTATAATTTAAATATGGATCTATCATCTTCAGTTTAGTTCACTGTATGGACTATATCTTTATAGAGAACCTGCTTTCTGCAACTGCTTTCCTTGCCTTTCATGTCTATGAAAAAGTCAACCTCAGTTCATTCAAGTCTAACATCCCTACTGAAACCACAGCAGTTATTTATATAGATAATCAATGTTGTTTATACAGATTGCTTATATACTTTAATATTCAATATAAAAATCATTTACTATGTTTTTAGCTGTTTCTTAATTCAACTGACAATTGGAAATAAATTGGAGCACTGGCCTCATGTAACAAATTGTTCTTGCAGACTAGTAAAACTGAGTAAATGTTTAAAATCCTTTTAATCTTCACCGTTTAGTAATGCTTACTCTTTACATGTTATTCAGTTTAATATTCAGTTTCACTTCCTGTTTTGCATGAGTTTACTTTCTGGTTCTTGTGTTCTAACATCATGAGTTCATGTTTATATTTCCAACATACATGTTTAAAATCTCCCTAAAACCATTTCCACTTACTTTTCAAAAAATGCAAAAATAATTCCTATTCATATCAGTTTTTCTTTAAAAAGTTTTAGGAGAAAAATTTCAAAGGTTAATTTAGAGTACTAAATAATTTCATAATGTTGTTTAAATGTTGCTTAATTTAGCTCTCCATACAGCTTGTATATAAAAGTAATATTGATAACTAACTTGTGATAGGACAACTGTCGGGATTGCCACCTAAGATAAGAACTGAAATCTTATGGGTTGGTGTGCCCGCTGCTCTGCTGGCTGGCTTTACTCCCTTGGGAGCTCTTCAGCTAGTCCTCTATACACAAACAGGGTGCATCCAGATGAGTGTGGCAATGCAATATGTGGTACTGCAAACACGTTTGCAGCACCACGTACTGCACAGTCAGGTATTCTCCATGCTTCAAGGGCATGTTGCCTGTGATCCTGTTGGGGTTTTTTTCCATAGATATCCAGGGGGCAAAAAAACCCATGGAAAAAAAGCCTGGAGCCATCCACACATGGGCAGTGCATGCTGCTGAAAAGTAGAGCTGGGCCACCCAGAGCCAGGCTGTGACTGTCAGCCAAGTGTCACCCATCAGGATCGCCGCATCTACAGCCCCGGGAGGCCCCCAGGACCCAGGTAAGGGGGTCCTTAGGAACCAAAGGAGCCATCCTCCCCTACTGCCCCTGAGGTAACTTGCTGCATAGCAAAGCATGCATGGTACAGGCTTTACCCAGGGACAAGTAGCTGTGGCGCAAGGTGCACCACAGCTACTTGCCCTTGGGGAACCAAACATCTGCACTCATCTGGACACAGCCACAGAGTCTTGGCACTAAACAAATGAGCAAGCAAAACTCTCAGCCCTTCTCTAAGCAGGAGGAGAGGCCCTTTAGTTCTGCCCCAGGATCATTGCGTAGGATCTACCTGGTAGCCAGGATATCTGAGTTTCAGTCTGCCAGCTGCTCCTTTCCCCAGCTTGCCACTCTCTTCTCTTCTGGGGTTTAAACTACTAGTTGAATACTCCCTCATTATATAACCACCTGTAGTTGGGGCTCTACAACAGAGCCATCTGCTCCCTCTTAAGGTGCCACTACCCTTACCTGAGATATTATTAATCTAATGCATGTCCAAGCAGCTAATCCTGCTTCTGTTTATTACTACATATAAAAATATTTTACAGACACTGATGGTTGTCTTTCTTACCTACCTTACCTAAAAAAAAAAAAAAAGTCTTCATGATCTTTCCTGAATATATATCTTGTATAGAAAATAATGGATGCTATAACATGCAGCTAATGTAATTAGAGAAATGGGCTTCTCACCACAAAAATCTAAAAATATACTCCAACCTCCACCACAGTGAATTGCAAAATAACTGAAAACAGGAAAGTTTAAAAGAACCAGATTGTCCAAATATCCCCACATCTACCAGTTCTGAACCATTGTAACAAGGATGGATAGGTAGTGAGAATTATAACAGTATGACAACTAACATAAATGTCTGCAAGGCCAAGATCATGGTATACTAAGCACCTTGGGCCAAGAGGTGATATTAGATGCATCTTAGAAGATAAAGAACTTTCCCAAATTAAGGACTGTCCTGACTGGGGACCCTCAAGAAAAAAGGAAGCAAAAAAAAAACAAACCCCAATGACTTTTTTTGTTTTCCTGCAAATCTGATGGTGCTGAGGATGCTGAGGGAACTGGTCAATGCGATTGCAGAGCTGCTGGTCATCATCTTTGAAAACTCATGGCAATCAGGAGAGATCTAGGACAATTCGAAAAGGGGAAGTATAGTGCCCATATTTAAGAAAGGGAAGAAGGAGGATCCAGGGAACTACAGACCAGTCAGCCTCACCTCAGTTGCGGAGAAATCATAGAGAAGATCCTCAAGGAATCCATTTCTAAGCACTTGGAGGAGAAAAAGGTGATTAGGAACAGTCAGCACAGATTCACCAAAGGCAAGGCATGCCTTAACAACCTGCCTGCCTTCTATGATGTGGTGACTGGCTCTGTGGCTGCAGGGAGACCAGTGGATATGGTGTACCTTGATTTTAGCAAGGCTTTTGATACAGTCTCCCACAACATTCTCACAGGCAAGCTAAGGAAGTAGGCGCTGGATGAATGGATTGTAAGGTGAAAACTGGCTGAATCACTGGGCTCAGAGGATAGTAGTCAATGGCTCAGTGTCTAGTTGGCAGCCAGTATAGTGCCCTAGAGGTCAGTCGTAGGCTAGTTTTGTTCAATATCTTCATTAGTGACCTGGAAGATGACACAGAGTGCACCCTCAGCTAGTTTGCAGATGACACCAAGCTGTGAGGAGTAGTTAATAGAATGGAGGTTAGAGTTAGGATTCAGAGAGACCTAGACAAATCGGAGGATTGGGCCAAAAGAAATCTCATAAGGGTCAATAAGGACAAGTGCAAAGTCCTGCACTTAGGATAAAACAATCCCATGCACCAAAACAGGCTGTGGGCTGACTGGCTAGGCAGCAGCTCTGCAGAAAAGAACATGGGGGTTACAGTGGACAATAAGCTGAATATGAACCAACAATGTGCCCTTGTTGCCAAGAAAGTTAATGGCATACTGGCATACTGGTAGAAGCGTTGCCAGCAGATCAAGGGAAGTGATTATTCCCTTCTAGCAGTTTTAGATAATAGTTTTATCTAAATAGTTTTAGATAATAGTTTTAGAATCTATGATTCTATGATGCACACTGGGTGGTAATACTTTTTTTGGAAGAATTTTATAGCAGTTATAATGCTTTTGATAGCAATAACAATTCTGTATATTTCTGGTATCTCTCTTAAAAAATATACCTGATTCTGCTCACGTTTATGTTAATGACTTTTTACCTATGTGCCTAAAAAACAGAAACTAGTTCAACAGGCTCAATTCTCCTGTTGCTCCTGCAAATTTCCTCACATGTCACTTTACTAACTTTATCAGTATTTAAACTCAGTTTTTTGCTAGTTCATCTTGAAAATGCCATGGTAAACTTGGCATTGTAATTTAAGGTTTCCATTAATTTTGAGTCTCTTGTCGCTAATACTGCACAGGTGCTAACCACCCAAGCCTTGAGCTGAAGTCAGTGAGAGACGTGCGTTCTCAGCACATCTGAAAGACAATTCTAAGGAGTCTGAAAACTGGTACCTCAAAAAAGGTGACCAAATGTAATTGGCACTTGAGGGGTTTTTTTGTGTTATTGGTTACTTTTATCCTAATACTTTAATCCTGAAACTGAGCACATAATAGAACATAATACAATTGGGCCAAATTTTGCAAATGCATACTTAGACAAATAATAGTTACTCCCATAAGGACTTCCATTGTTTTCTACTGAACTGCTTATGCAATTAATAATTAATCACATGAGCAGGGAGGTGTAGTCTCAGTGCCACCATGGGATTAGTAATGATCATTAGAATAATGATCAATACTAATGAAGAGGAGGTAATACAGGGTAAAATCTCCTTTGCTATTATAGAGGTAAAATCACATATGGTTTTACTTTGTATACTTTACAGTAAAAGGCAGGGTAGATTTGCACCTTAGAGACTAACAGACTGCATCATCACTAGACCAAACAACATGAATTACAACATCTGAGGTTCATTCACTTGCAACTCCATCAATGTCTTATACTGTACACCATGTCATATTCCATTACCTAAGTTAGCTTTTGTGAATCTTTTGTTTCTATGGGTTTGCAGCTTGCTTGTTTCTTTCCCCTAGCACTTCTTCTCCTTTCCCTCTGGCTCTCTCTCTCTCTCTCCCTTGTTTTTTGTTTCTAATTTTTCTCTCTCTCTTATACTCTACTTTCTGCTTTTTATACACTTGGCTTCTGATGAAGTTAGCTTCAGCTCACAGAAAGCTTGTGTATATATTTATATAGGCAGACAAAATTCTTTGGGTAAATGTGATAGCTTTTATTAGACCAACTAAATAGTTGGAATAATTGTTCTTTGCAAGCTTTCAGGCACAAACCCCCTTCTTCAGGTATATATACACAGGCTTTCTTTATACTTTTTATCTACTTTACCTATTTTGGTTAGTCCATTAAGTGAAAATCTACCCTGGTTTCTACTTGACTAATAGGGCTAACTGCGTGTCTCTATAGTAATACAGTGGTATAAATTCTGAAGATTCGTTATAGTTGTTGGCTTGGGACGAAAACATTATTGTTTAAAATACCAGTTTTTTGAGCTAGGGTGTAATACCAGCTATGTTCATTTACAAAATCTGGAAGAGTGACTTTATTACAACAATATGCTTTATCTATCTTTGCAGTATCTGCTTATGTAATTTACAAAACCCATGAAAATGACATGCTAATATTAATCTTGATTTCATAAAACCTACATATTAGAGTCACTAGAAATATTTATCTTATCTTAAATAAATTTAGATATATAAACAAAAAAATAAGACAATCTTTTTTCCTCACTTAAATAGGTCTGTGTGTATTTTATTTCCTTTTCTATTACTTAGTGGGTTTTTACAACGAAACTAATGTAAAGGATACAATATGCATAGCAAAACACTGAGAACCATACAAGGAATTCAAGAGCACTATGTACTAGTATAAAGAATACTAGAACATATGAGTATGTTCTGTTTTGCATTTAACTTCCATTATTTTCCTGCTTTGAACTGAAGTTTAATAGAGTTTTTACAATGCAAAAAGATATCCAGATATACATTTGCTTGTTTGCTAACTATATTTTTATTGACTATTTTTCTCTTAATCTTCTACAGTGTAAATGTTAAAGAGCTAAAAATAGATATAAATGGCCGATTTACAATATGAGTAGAGGGGCCATGAGATCAAAGGACATATTTCATGAGATTAAAGATCATTTTAGAAATGTTGTTTTGCATGGGCTGATAATGATCTGAAATATAGTGTTTAATTACTGTGCAAATAAGATACCATCAGGAATTTCTCCTAATATGTTTGCACAGTAGATAAAGGTTACCTTTGTGTTAATCTCCAATGTTATTGTATACATAAATTAGCATTGGGTACAATGAAGTTGTCACTGTTTGTGAAAAGCAAAAATCTTCAGAACACAGCACCAAGCAGGTAGGTTTTATAAATGTCATAAGTGTAAAACTGCTCCAGCATTCTTTTTAGAAAATTATTATAGGGCTAATTCTGATGGCAACATTAAGGGAATGAGTAGAGGAAAGATAAATAAGAGACATGGCCAGACTTCAGCTACAGAAACAGTGTTCATGAGGGAGCTAAAATCTGACCAGTTATGGAGGGTGTGATAGCAATGAAGAAGAAGAGATTTTATCTTTCTTTCTGGCAGATGCTGGATCTGACCATTAACAAGTACAGTAAATGTTTTGAATGGATTGGATGCAGCTCTTCATTGATCAGCTTCCCTCAAAGGCAAGTGTTGCATTAAACAGTAAAGGTTTTCTTTGACTGAAGAAAAGTTATAATTGTTTCCCACATTTATTTTGAATAGCTACTGCTTCTGCAAGCTGGCCACCCACCCAAATTAAGTGTTTACAGACATGAGACACAGTTACGCAGATATTGAGCAATCATAGATAAAGATCTGGTTAGCTTTTCAGGGAAAAATCTCAGTAGCTTAGCAATGTATCCACATAACGCAAGACTAATTTTAACTAAGTTAAACATTTCCAGAGAAGACAAATAAGAAAGAAAAACAAAACAAGTTTAGAAGATTAAAATTATGATGCCAAACATAAGTACATGGAAACCTGGGCTTCAATGAACGGTTCTGCTTTTGATTTTTTTTTTCTAGTACAAATTTCTAAGTAAGTGCAAGCACCTTGCAAATTTATTTCCCCAATGGGCTTCTACAGTTTGCATCTGGTGACCAACTGATATGCAAGCTGCAACACCCACTACAATTTTGACCATAAACTCCCACATTGACAACTTCCTTGAAGAATCTATCTATCTATTTTTCTCCTAAAACTATTGGTTGAGCTTGTGGAACAGACATGTCCTCCTTGACTCCATCCAGACATGCAGGGGTGTACTCTTACAGTGGCACAAATAGTAGCAGCACAAATTTATGGCACTATTTTGTGCTGTGTGGCACGCCACTGCGCAAGCTCTTTGTTACAGGACACATTGTCCCACTTCGGGCAAACTGCCCTTGCCCAGGTCCTCCTGGCTCCCAGCATGTTGGGGCAGCAGAGGCACAAATGGAGCAGTAGAGCTGTTACTAGGGGACCAAGCCTCCTTTTGTTCCAGTGCATGCTATTTTTACATGTTCTGTGCTGCTTTTCTTCCCCCAGGAAATCCTAGTAGCAAATTTTGCCCCTGCACTGCAAATTTTGCAGCTTGGGGCACATTTTAATGTTCCACACATGTAGTTTGTGGCACCATAAAAAAGAACACAGGGCTGAACTCTTCCAAGAAACATCATGTCAGAAGATGTTCTGCTATACCTTGAGTCTACACTTGTAAGCATATATACAACAATAGCACAAATAGAAGAAATGTTCTTCTTGTTCTCAGGTGCACCTAATATTATGGTTTCTTCTTTTATAATGTAAATTTGTTATGGTCTGGAAAGGCCTATTTGGAAAAGTTCAGATATGGTGGGGTGGGGACAGGGGGAGGTTAGATCAGGTTTAAAATGACCACCTGATCTAAAGTAAGTCAGGATGGAAGGGGGCTAGTAGGGGCATTTGGGAGATCAGAGGCCAAGCAGGCCGGGGGGGGGGGGGGTTGGGGGTCTGCTGAGGTATGGGGGGGACACACAGTATCTGTGGAATCAATTGCTGGGATCTGGGATGCAGGTGGCATCTGAAGGAAATGGGGTCAGCAGGATCAGGTGGGCTCACAGGGTCTACAGAGGAGTTTGGGGAGCAGGGTCTATTTTAGCCCTCCAAAGTCCTCCCCGGCAAGCATACATCAACTCCCCCCTCCTCCCCCCACACCTCCGGACTTATTTGCTTAGCTCCCAGCAGCAGTGAATGCTAATAAAATTGATGGCACCCAGAGCAGTATGAGGAATAGGCAGTTGTTGGGGGAGGGGCAGTTTTGTTGGTGCTGGGAGTGAGGGGCCAGGGAGATAAAAATACCCTGATGCTGGAAGGAGGTGTGTGAAAAGCATAGCCCGGGGCCTGGGGCCAGTGGCTGGGATTTCCCCAGCGGCTGTGCAGCAACTGGGGCTGCACAGGTAACTATACAGAAGTTCCATGCCCTGGTCTAACCTAGATTGAGTAAGGCTGATACTACAGGTAGCTACAGACATTTAGGGGCCCCACTCTAACTTGTGCCACTTTACAAAGCACCATGAGTTAGAGCCCACCCCAACCCAACAGACAGTCACCTGTTGGGTCAGGAGGGCTGGAACCTGCTTGCACCAACCCTGGCCAGCAGAAGGGGGTGTTCTAGCATCTTCCAAGGAGGATGCTGAACCACCCCTCTCCCCAGCCCCCTCCGCCCAGCTCCATGGCTGCCAGCAGGGGAGGGAGGGGAAAGGGGAAGAAAAGGGAGCAGTACAGTTCTGGCAGGCTCAGCCCAGCTCCCCACAATACCCCAGCTAGGATAGTTGATTCATAGATTCATAGATGTTAGGGTCGGAAGGGACCTCAATAGATCATCAAGTCCGACCCCCTGCATAGGCAGGAAAGAGTGCTGGGTCTAGATGACCCCAGCTAGATGCCTATCTAACCTCCTTTAGAAGACCCCCAGGGTAGGGGAGAGCACCACCTCCCTTGGGAGTCCATTCCAGACCTCGGCCACTCTAACTGTGAAGAAGTTCTTCCTAATGTCCAGTCTAAATCTGCTCTCTGCTAGCTTGTGGCCATTACTTCTTGTAACCCCTGGGGGCGCCTTAGTGAATAAATCTTCACCAGTTCCCTTCTGTGCCCCTGTGATGAACTTATAGGCAGCCACAAGGTCGCCTCTCAACCTTCTCTTGCGGAGGCTGAAAAGGTCCAGGTTCTCTAGTCTCTCCTCGTAGGGCTTGGTCTGCAAGCCCTTAACCATACGAGTGGCCCTTCTCTGGACTCTCTCCAGGTTATTCGCATCCCTCTTGAAGTGCGGCGCTCAGAATTGCACGCAGTACTCCAACTGCGGTCTGACCAGCACCCGATAGAGGGGAAGTATCACCTCCTTGGATCTATTCGTCATGCATCTGCTGATGCACAATAAAGTGCCATTGGCACTGAGGAGGAGCCGTGAGACCAGAAGACTCTCTTCCACACCTGCAGCTCCAACCAGACAAAGCAGCCAACAGTTCTGTGATGCTCCCTTCTGTTCCCCTCCCCATCCCCTTTTTCCTCCTTCTCCATCTCCCTTCCCTGTTAACAGCCCTGCAAAGCCCAAAAATTAATTCTGGAGGGAACACAAGTTCCCTAAGGTGCTCTGCTTTAGAGCTCCTTCATCTAATACCATTGATGAAGTGTTTGACTAGGGTTATTTTTTCATGCAGCTGGCCATTTTAAAAGCACTCTGCAGCCGTCCACATGTGTTATGTCACAACTGTAGGCACTTTCAGAGGCCCAATCGCATGAAAAATGTAACTTGTGTAAGCACCAGTACTTCAATCCAGGTCTAACTTAGACCAGGTTCTGCAATTTTTAGATCAGTCTGTGTGCGCTGAACTTTTGTACAGTTACTGTTTTAAATTGATTTTGGATCACAGAGACTAGGTTTGGGTGTAAGGTCCTCACCTAGATGAATTAAGTTATATCAGGTGGCCATTTTGAACCTAATTTAACTTCCTAGAAACCCCTTGACTCTCTGCGCTTAGCCATTGAGAGCTACCATGCTCCTGTTAAATGCTAATTTCATTATCATATTGTGCAATCCTGAACCTAGTATAACATATAAGAAATAGGGCTGTCAATTAATTGCTGTTAATGTGCATGATTAAGATGTTAATTGGTTCTTGCAGTATTTTTTTAACATGTTAATTGCACATGTGGTTTTGGAGCCCATACCCAGGCTCCATTCTGCCACCATCACCACCACCTCCAGGCCACCCAGCGGGGTACCGGTGGCAGTGCAAAGGACTGCAAGGCAGCCCAGGCATGGACTCCAGGTTGCTGCAGCAAGAAGGCAGCAGGGAGGGAGGCACACGCGCAGACACAGAAACATCAGATAAGTCTGTGGAAAGGAAGGAGCAGGGGGGACAGATTGAATCCCTATGATGAGGGAGGGAGTGGTGCAAGGAGGCAGGGGTAGGGGCTGGGCTGAATGGGCCCCAGGCCAGAGGCAGGTCATAGGATGGAGCCCTGGACAGCTCGTCCAGGGGCATGGGGAGAGTGCATCTCTCCACTGACTGTGTATATCCCCAGGGGAGGCATAGGGGGCATGTGTCCCCAGGATTTGTGTGTGGAGAGGAGGTAGGCTGCCAGCTGTGGGCTGGGGCTCTGCACCCTGCCTTTGCCCTGAGAGCTGTGTGTTGGCTGCACCATGCGTCTTCTGCCTGCCCAGTAGCGGGAGGCACAACATGGCATTGCACAGCTCCCAGGGCAAAGGCCACTCCATCCCTTACCATAGGGACTTGATCTACACCCCCTACACCTTCCTCCCTACAGGAACGCAGCCTTGCTGCATGTAGAGCAGCACCCAGCCCACAGTGGGTGGCCCACATCCACCCCACATACAAATCCGGGGGATACATGCCCCCCATGCCTCCCCAGGAGTGCTCACAGTGGTGGGGAGCCATACTCCCCCAAGCCCCTGGATGAGCCGCCCACAGATTCATGACCCACCCCAGCCCTGGGGTCCCATTTGTCCCAACTCATGCCCCGCCCCTGCCCCACTTCCTCCCTCATCATAGGGGCCTCAATCTGTACCACCCCCACCCCTTCCCCTCCACATACTTACTTGCTAGGTGCTGCTGTACATGCAGCAAGGCTGTGTTCCTGTAGGGTATCATATTTCCAGTTTCAAAAAGACGACACCTGTTGGTAATATGATTGGGGGGGCAGCGATATGCCCATGCCCTACTCCTGCTCCTCATTCCCAAGCCACAGCCCCCCCAGCCCTGCTGCTGCCCCTCACTCCTGACCTATAGTACCCTGCATCCTGCCAGTGCATATGGGGGTCCTCCCTCCCCAGGCTCCAGACCCCCCTGCGAGAACCTGGGCTCTAAACCCCACACACACACTCACAGCCCCCCACACCTTCACAAATTCCCCCCACACATGCACCCCACACCAACCCCCAACCATGCAAAGTACCTGCATAATTTTACATAATTTTGAGTTTTTCTGTGCATAATTTTGAGTTTTTAGCTGTGCGATTAAAATCATGATTAATTGCAACTAATTTTTTTTAATTGCACAACAAATCCTAATCACATTTTTTAAATCATTTTGCAACCTTAAGAAGAAATACATTTTATATCAGATACCACAATGCATACAAAAATAAGGATGACAGGGCTAAATACAGCTTGATGATACCTATCCATAGAGACTTTACATGCCTATGATTCTATGCCATATCAGTAAAGCAACTTCAAGAAAGCATGCATGACACCCACAGAGCATAGCATGACATCCACAGAGCCCCCACAGGGTTCATGACACTAAGAACCATATATCCTCTGTAATATCCCCAGGTTGATCTGGATAGTATTTGCTCTCTCAGTTTGACACTTTTCCCTCTGGGACATCCATTTGTCCAAGTTTAACTCATGTAATGGTTGGTCCTTAGGCAATGGCCAACCAGATTTTGAAATATCTGAAAGGCTTCCAACTTTTGTTGCTCACTTTGGATTGCTGGAAATTCTAATAAAAAACTTAGCTGGGCCCACAGCAGTGTTACAGTCTAATCTACCAATGACAGAAAAACAGGCTCCTGCCTTTAAAGAACAAATAATTCTTTAGTAGAACAAATAACATCTAGTCTGCTTTTTTAAATCAAGAACTGTTTTACCGAAATTTATTTTAACTGCATTTCATTACTGAACATCATAAAAAGGTAATAAAAAGATACAACATGTTATTTTCCCCTGAAGTGAATGTGCAAATGCAACTTATTGTATTTATAAGCTTTTAAGGCAATAATTTTATAATCAAACAGCTGTTGCAACAATGAATTTTATCTCCAGTATCTCAGCTGGTGATGTCTTTTAAAAAATTGATAAAATCTTTTCATGATACTAAATAATTAATCTATAAATAGCTACCCCACATACATGTAGTATAAAAACTGAAGGACAAAGCTGGCAAAGAACAAATGGGTATAAGCTGGCCATGAATAAATTCAAACAGGAAATTCAAATATTTGTAAGCCACAAAGCTGTAAGGTTCTGGAACAAATTTCTAATAAAAAATACTAGGAGAAAAGACATGCCTTTAAAATTAAACTTAACCTGTTTATGGAAGAGATTATATAGCATGGTTTCTTTCAACAGAAATGCAATATGCTCAGTGACCCAGGAGTTTTCAGCCCTATGTTCCTACATACTAAAAAACAAAAAAAGCAAAAGAAACTAAGGATGGAAACAGATGTTGCTTTTTGTCGCCTTTGTGTAATCATAACATTTTTATGGTGATATAAAGAGCAAGCAAACAGATGTCTATGACCCTTGTTGTGCCACAGATGCCCAAGATTTGTGGCCATGATAAAGATACATTTGTGCCAGTATTTAGTGGCAGATATCTATTTGCTTTGTGACAGGACAGCTCAGGCAGCCTGGAGCTGCCCACACACTTCAGCTGCCCTGGGCAGCTGTTCCAATCTTGCGCACCCTGGGAATTCCCATGGAAGATCAGGCCCCTCAAGCCCCAAGAGCACTTGTTTGGGTTTCTTCTCTTACAGAGGTGTTCCCAGGGGAATCCTGGGGTATAACTCCATAAGTGGGGGAAGACAGCATTCACTACTTACAAGAGACATGCCCCTGGGATCTCCAGGGCAATCTCCATAAAAAGAAAAAGTCGGAGTTTTCCCACTTATTGAAACGTATCCCTGGGACTTCCCAGGGGAGCTTCAACTTTCCTCACTTACAGAGACATACCCTGGAAATTTCCTAGGGCACATTTCTGTAAAAGGCGAAATCTGGGCAGACACTCAGGGCTTGAGGGGCCCAGATATGCATAGAAATTCCTGGGGTGTAATGAACTGGGCCTCCCAAACCCGAGAACATCACCTGTTGTCCGACAGCATCAAGAGGCAGGACCACTGGTGAGTGTGTTTCACCCAGTGAAGCAGATCGGCTGTGGCAGGACACATCCTAGCACAGCTGATCCACTTAATTTGGCAATGTCTATTTCTAGCCTAAGACTACCAGTACATCTACATGGCAATGCCCATGAGATGAGAGGTATCTCAGCTACTTTAGATACCTAAATCAGTATAGTCTTATTGATGTAGTGCTATGTCAGGGCTAATTAACCCAGCAGAGAATCAGAGTATATTTATTCAAACAGCACTTCCACACTAAGCTCTACTCTCTTCATCTAGCTCCTGAATCTCTATAGGACCATGTAGACATTCCATAAGTACAAGATACAAAATAGGACTTACGTGCTACAACACAGTATTCCAACCTATTCAGGCACCACAACGCAGAACTCACAGCCTTTCTTTCAAAATGAAATGTAGATCATTCTTTTACTTTTAAAACAGCAACAGCCAGAAAGGTAACAAATATGCTTTCCTCATACACAAAAGATTATACGTCAGAATACTCTCCCAAGAAGTAGAAGACTCAAGTTCAATCCATATTCTCACCTTCCAAGAAAATATGTTAACCACCATGTTGAGTGAGGGGTAACTCCACACTTTCTGTTAAAGTCATATCTACAGGCACAAAAGAATTCAAGAAGCACTTGAGACAGAACTCAAGGAGGCATGACTCTTTAGCCTTGTGGCTATGGCATTAACATCACAGGAAAGAGTCCTACATTCCAGTCCCTGCTCAAAGGTCTGTTTATACATTTTATACCTAGCTAAAGTCACCAGGCTAGGGAGTCAAGCTTCCACTTGACCAAGGCTGTCACATCCTAGACGATGGTTTTAATCAGGAGGCTATTGCATAAAAGGGTGGGGAAATTCTTCTTCATATCAAGTTACAAAAGCAAAATGGTGATTGCCATTATGTATTTTTGGCAGTGAGATCCTGCACATGTATCAGGTATACTCTGAGACTGCCTGCTGGACTGATCCCTCAGGGGAAGTAAGCTAGTTTCTAGATTAGAGGCGGGCAATTTTTTTGGGTGGAGGGCCATTTACCAAGTTGTGGCAAGCTGTTGAGGGCTGCAAGGGTAGCCCCGCCCCTTGACAGGTGCCCTGCCCCCTGGTCACCATCTTGTGACTGGAGATCCCACCCCCTAACCCCTGACCTTTGCCACCAGAAATCCTTCCCCTTGCCCCTAAAAGTACTCATTTCAGCAAGGGGTTTTGCCATCTCAGAACCAGAAAAATAACAAATTATATTTCAAAAAGCGAACATCTAAAACATTCATTAATTTGATTTTAAAAAATATTTTTGTCCTGGTTTACATGCGTTTGTATAGTGTACATAGAGGTGATTGTATGTAATAGCCTAAAATGAAGTCTTCTGTATATTATGGGGAGGTGAGTATAGGTTTGTGGGGGGCTGTGAATGTGTGGGTATCTGGGGTGTGGGGGAGGGTATGGAGTGACGGAGCATGTGGAAGTGTGTGTGAATATGTGGGGTGTGGGTGGGTATGGGGTTTGTGTGGGGTTGTGTGTGGGGGAGGGTGGCTGGGGTGTGGTGGTGTGTGAGTGTGGGGGGTCAGCGTGTATGGCAGTGCAAGAGGGAGTGTGAGTGCATGTGTATGGTGGGGTGTGCATGTGCGACTCGCCCTATGAAAACACACACACACACACCAAGCACCCCTTCCCTCCCCTGTCCCTCCTCTCCCCCCTCCCCCCACCACATACCAGCACAGTCCCATGCTTCCTGGTCCAGCAGTGCAGCCAGGAGCTACATGGTGCTGAAGCAGTGCAGGGGCAGGAAGGCAGTGAAATAGCTGGGGGTGGACCAAGACTACTGCCAGCTCCCCTTGGGTCCTATTGCCCCTGGCTCCTATAATCTTTGACAGGCAGCCAGGAGCAGATAAATATTACTTTTCTAAATTTTTTAGGGGCCCCACAGGCCAGATTGAATTGCCTGGCTGGCCAGATCCGGCCTGCAGGCCGTATTTTGCCTGCCCCTGTTCTAGATCCCGTATAAATTTAAGATATGGGCTACACACTTACCTGCTCAGCCCTAACAAGACAGAGATGTTTCTTTGCATACTCAG
The DNA here is from genome assembly GCF_030867095.1 of Alligator mississippiensis. NCBI lineage: Eukaryota > Metazoa > Chordata > Crocodylia > Alligatoridae > Alligator > Alligator mississippiensis. The sequence continues at coordinate 121,304,662 of NC_081824.1, read as the reverse complement.
AAGGCAGAATTTTAAGTACTTGGGGATTTCTAAAGGTAAAAAAAAAATAGAGAACCTTTGAAACAGCCATTTCCATGGTTAGACAGCAGTAAAGCAGGCATTTTCAGAACCAGCATTTGAACTTGGGTTTTTAAATCCCACTGTAGGCATCTAAGTTCTTTCCTGGATCTGGCCCTAAACCTAAGAAAGAAGAAAAACTTGAACCTAATAAAAGAGGATTGGGAGCTTCAAACCAGCTAGTTTGATATCCTTTTTGGACATTTTCTTTATGTATCATGTCTAATAGCTGCCTGGATAGTAAGGGGTATGGATATAAAAAGGCTAGCAATATGGATTGATGGCATTAGTGGTTCTGACTGGTTATTTCTTTTTCATGTTACAATAATACTAGCATAATGTTAGCCTAAACACTCCAAGAGCCAAATATAATCTGAAAGACCACCTCAGAAAGCAGCATCTGCCAAATCGACAGCATACAGATCTCAGATCTTTCCTTGCACACTGGAATGTTTTTGTTTAACTCCTAGGGGTCACTGTAGCATCCTCTTTTTTTTCCCCCACAGTTTTAAAGAGTGAACCCAATCTTTGGCAGTCCTAGCCTACAAATGAGGATGTCTTCCTTTAGTGTCTGAAAAGGTCTGTGGACATGCTGTGAGGGATGACTCTTTGCTCTCCAAGAACTGTGGCCTTCATCCAAAACCCACTGAAGCTGCAGTGAGTCTTTGCTGTGGTATGGTGCATAACTCTGCCCTTTTACTCAATTACCTTTCAGTCTGTCTACAGTGGTTAGATGTACTGCAACTGAGACTGAACATTTCCTACACTCCTACTACTTATCACTGACATTTTCTCTCATTTGGCCTATCTTTTTAACCTTAACCTTTTATTTTCTGTAAAATAATACTTTACTTGTGTAGCTGTTATGTTTAAAATAGGCTCTGTCTCCTTCAAGGGTTGTTACTCATATTTCTGTTTGTTCTACTGATTAAGTCAAGTTGACTAAGTAGCTTTTTCTAATTTTTCTTTCTGCACTTAGAGTTACTTAGTCTTTTAACAAAAGTTGGAGAAATTATGAAAAATATTTTCCTTTCTGGGTCATCAGCTTCTGGAATGCACATTTCTTTCCTAGAAAATCAACATTTTATATATGGGGAGATCCACACTAGGGATTTTCTGACCTTTAGCTTGTCCTGCATACTTCCCCAGAGATGACAAACCTTGTTCCTGGGAGAAGCTTACTCCCAGACACACATCCTGCAACTACAGCACCCATGTTTCAAAAACTAAAGGCCATAACAGATGTGCTAGGAAACTCACATGTACTCTACCATTTAAAACACCTTTTGCAGACTTCAAAAAGTTGCACTTCCTCGTAGGATTCCTAGCACTTCTTACAAAGCTAGGCATTGCCTTTCTTCATGATAACATCTCCCTCCTCCCTGTCTTCCATATATCCAAGTAGCTAGACATAGTCTATTTCATGCGCATAAATCTATACTTATAATAATACATTTGGGCCCAGTTTATCATTCACATTGAGAAGGACCTTACTACTTAATTGAGGAATAAGATACCACTTGTTATCAAAAAGTATAAAAGAAACTGGTTTACTGAGAAGATGTGTAGTCTTGCAATTAAAACCCTGGCCCAAAACACAAGAGTGTGAAGTCCTACCCCTGCTACAGACCATCTGTGTATCCTTAGGAAAGTCATTTATCTTCCTCAGTGATACATCTGCAGGGATCCTGTTTTTCTCTGTTTAAAAATCCTAAATTCTCCAATTTAAAAAAACTGAAATTCTGTGATTAAAATCTGCATTTTTCCATGATTAAAATGAAAGGCCACTTTATATATAGGTATCAATTGAATACAATGTTTTATTGATTCATTTACAATTTTAACACAATTTGGAAGCCTGCCAGTGCCTCATTCATTATAACAAAATATTCTAAATACCTATATATTTTTGGTATTTGATTTTGGTTTCTTTACATGCAAAATCAGAGCTCCCGTACCCCCATTACTTACCAGGATGAGACTCCACCTGCTGCTGTCCCCAGCAAGGGGCCTCTATGATTCAGCGGGTGGGACCCAGTGTGGGAGGGCAGAGTGGGGTGGGGAGGCTTGGTGCTGCCACTGCTGGAAGCCCCACACCCGCCACACCACCATGACAAGGTGCCCCCTGCTTGCCCAGTAGCAGTGGGGCCTGGGCAAACACAGAGCACCTCACCATGGCAATGTGGCTGGTGTTGAGCTCCTCATAATGGCAGTGGCAGTAGGAGCAGCACCACCATTAAGTTGTGTCCCACTCCCTCCTCCCCTGCTGCTGCCAGGTTGGCAGGGGGCACCTCACCATGGCAGCAAGGCCAGCGCACGGCTCACAGTGATGGTGGCTGCAATAAGACTCCCTGCCCTGCTTTGCCCTCCCATGCTGGGTCCCTGCAGCAGGCATCCTGAATCTGCCCCTGCCCTGTGCAGAAATCTGGGGGGACATGTGCCCCACAAGCCCACCAATGAGTTGCCTCTGGCATCTGAGCCACCCCCAGGAATGTGCCCAGTGGTGTAGAGACAGTCCCCTTACCAGCCCCCCGGACATGGCTACAACCTGCTCCATCCCATTTCTGCCCCAACCTCAGGCCTCAGGCACCATCCCAGCTGGGCATCATCCCAGCCCAAGCTGCAACCCCTGCCCCCCCCCCCACCCCACCATCACCTATGCCCCCTTCCCCCCATAGATTTACCTACAGGCAGCAGGGGGAGCTGCTCTCCATGCTCCGTGGCTATATTGCTGGCCATGTGCATGTGTGAATGCACACACATGCACATGGTGCCCCCTGCGTCCACTCCCCCCAGCCCCTTGAAGACTGGCAGAGTTCCAGCCTCCAAGGGGAAACCTGCCATTTCCTGGGTTTTTCTCCTTTAAAGGGGAAATTCTGGGGTTTTCTCCCTTAAAGGAGAAAATCTGTATTTTTTCATGGTGAACTGGAAACACGATTCCCTGTTCATCTGCATAATAAGAATAATTTTGCTGTTAATCACAGGCATTACAAGAAGCATTACTAATTGTGAGGCCCTCTGTTGAGTGATGAGGGCCACTGGATAAGTAAAAATGTAAGACGAGCCCCTAAACACAAATGCCTTGTTTAAAATAAAAGATTCTCTCCATTGTTTACCTTGTTTTCTGAAGACTTTTGCTAACACATTATTTAAAAAATATTTGAGGGTCTCTCCTCCACTTGTTAGGTAGTAATGTACCTCACACATCACGATGTGACAATAATGACATTTTCCATTTTCAAAAGGATTCTACTCTGTGTGTGTGTCTGTGTCTGTGTTTTAACATTGTGAACTGCCTATTTTAAAAAAGACAGCAGGCATATTTGAAAGCTGTCACTACTACTCCTGCCATTTTGAATGCAGATTCCAGGAAGTTCCTGGCATCTAAGTTGAATGATCTGATTATAACAGTTGAAATCAATTTGGGTGTATTATTTACTCACAGATTGGCAGGTCTGGTGCTCAACTAATCAAAACCAATTTCATTTGGAAATAGGACCATTTACAGGTCATTAGTCCATGGTAATATTGACAGAGACGTTTTCATAGCTTGTATAAAAATTTACAAAAAGGTTAAACAGCTAAGTTATTTATTAACTTTACAAAAGTATTCATTATTCATAAAAACTGAAGTAGACACTGTACATTCCGAAATATTTTTTTTAAAAAACCAAAAGCAGACACTTCATGCATTGGAAAGTCATTGCCATGCCAATATTCAGAAATCCTAGATTACACCGTACTGAATGCAGTTCAGTATTATCAGAGCAATACCGGCACTGCAGATGCAATGCATAGTAATCTTATTACACATTGACAGCTTACACCCTAATGGCTCTAATGGAGCTGTTATGATGTATTGTGTCATTTTCTAATAGGAATACTATGCAAAAAACAGCTGTATCTTGACAAGCTCCACAAATAACAAATTCTAAAATAACTATCACACTACATGCTGTCAATGCATAGTATGTAATTCTGCAGGAAAGTAAGAAAGCCCTGCAAAAATGCCTTAATAATAATAATAATAATAATAATAATAATATTTTTACTTTTATCTAGACACTTTTCTGTGACAATCTTGAATATTTTGATTAATTTAATCTTATAAATACCCTGATGAGGTAGGAAAGTGGTATTTCTCACATCTCATACTATAACATACTGGTGTCAAATGACTTCCCCAGGTCACATAGTAACACAGTGATTATGTATATCCAACATGGTGTAATACAGAAATACCTAAGTTAGCCTGGGTCCCAGAAGCAGTCTAGTTGTATTAACAGTAGGCTGTATTATCCTCTACAGAGCTCTATGCTACCTTGGATAGAGTGCTTCCTGTATTCCACTAGCTCATTTAGAGCTAACTCTGGTATCTCAACACTGCAAGTATAGGTGCAGTTTTGACAGAACTAGAAAAACAACCCAGTTATCCTGCTTTCTGCCTACCCCTTAGGCAAAGTGTTAGTATTCTGCCATTGTTAAGAAATAGTAACAAAATTGAATTACACCTAGTTATTGCATCCTCAAAGACCATTTAATAATTCAAAAGCGATGACACTTTAGCACAAGTCATGAAAGATAAAAACAGTACTTTTGTTCTTAACTTTTCTTTATTTTACCCATTTAAATTAGTTCTGTGGATAGTATTTGTATTCAGGCTTCTGAATTTAGCTTTGAGAGAGATTTTTTTTCCTCTCGCAGACTGGTTCAGAGGTGTCACAGGACTAGCCCTTAACGTAATTTAGTGCATTCAGTAAGATTGTAAGATTTTATAGGGAACTGCAACCCTAGAAAATACTAAAACTAAAGTGACAATTTTAACGCAAGGTAAAATGAGATTGTTGCTTTGATACTCTGCTGTCCTTATTCCACAGGAAACTTCAGTTCTGAGCCTTCAAGCTCTAAGAATGAATTGAATATAAATGGCTCCAAAAACGGGGATAGGATGTATGGTTCACAAAGCCTCAGCCACATTTGGAAGAAAAGAGGAACATGGGGCCAAATCATCTTTGAAATTTTCACACCTGTCACTTTCATAGCCACGTAAGTGCAGTTTTTTATAATTTATTTGCCTTTAAGATCTGCGTGTGGAAGAATAGGATCACCCAGGTAGATGCGTAGCTGCCAGAAGTAAAATGGGGGAGAGAGAAGGGTGACTCCCCTACCACCATTTAACCTGGCAACTGAGTGCTTACTGTACTTGTGTCAAGGGCAGAACTCTTGGATTGTAGGCCCCCATGGCCAGGAATCTACATCTCCTTCATCCCAGGAAAGTGTTCCAGTGATCAAGGCAGATTTGGCATTGCCTAAAGCACCTTCCTCTTAAAGCTGCCTCTCTTCTGTTTGTATATTTTATGTAATGAATATGAAATGCCAGATCTTAAAGTCCATTGTGAGCATGACCCAGAGCCTTATGGCTGTCTCCCTTTCAGGCATTATTTTTCTTACTGAGCCACTCTCCAGCTAACATGCTTGCCTCCCAGCCCGTCTATCAGCCTCAAAGGAATGCAGGGAATACTTTGAGCGCTGACTTTCCCATAGTTTAATACGTAGAGCACTTTACTGGCAATTTGGCAATAAAGGCTTAACCCCCTTCTGGTTGAGGGAAGTCTAGAAGCTGGGTTTCCCATTCCCTGAGCAAGTGAACTAGCCAATAATCTTTTAGGACAACAGGTTGGGATGGCCCTTTATCTTCCAGTGTCAAATACTTTCTAGTCATTGCTTTTCTTTGACTAAAGTTTCAGGGACTTCCATACCTGGGCATATTCTACCATGGAGCCCATATGTCCCTGATGGAGCCTTCTGAACATGTACAGGAGGGTTTTAGATGGTAAGCACACCTAAATGTGGTACTAAGGAATACAAGAAAAATAGGAAATTAGCTTCCTGTTATATCATATCCCTAGCTGTTGCCAGCATCTCTGCTATCCTGCATCATGAGAGATGTAGTTTGATCAGGGAGACTGGCTAAGAATTTGAAGGGGACATGAGCTGACTGACCTGCATGTTATACAAGACCCTGCAGCAGCATTACCAAATTGATAACTGCTGCCATTATACTTCCACATACTTAATGCTTTCAAAAACATAAGTAGAGAGTGTGATTTCATGATTTAGTGTGCTTTCCAGCTTTATATATCAGTGTAACGGGTATGGCTATGCTCCTTATAGTGCTGTCTCTCAGCAAGCAACTGGTGCACAAGGTCAAACAAGAACTAGATTCCCTCCTTGCTAAAATGTTCCCTCTTTGGAAATGCTACTGGAACTGAAGAATTTATTTAACTTGCCCATTGGAAAGGCAAAACCCTAACACAGATCAACTACGAGAAACAAGTTACCCCACCTTTCCCACCCAGTACTTGGGCCAGGCAATTGCAATTTGTCCTATAGCTATAAATAGTTGTGACAGAAAGGGCTCTGAAAACATACATAAACGCAAAGGGACAATGTTTTAAAGGTGCATGACACATTTTTGGAGTAAAGAATCAATAGTTTGCTTTTCAAAAATGTGATCAAATGCATTATCTCAATATTATTACAAATGGTATAGCACCTGTACATGTTCAGGCATAATGTAAGAGCACAATATCCAGTTCAATGCCTTCACTAAAAAAAGTATAAACACAACAATCTCCAGATCACATACACAAGGGTTGCTAAATGGTCAACAACATAGCAGGAAAAAATGCCACAGCCTAAGGGGCTGAGAGACTTAACGTCAGATAATAACATCTCATGTAAACTGTATGTGAATACATTCCCAAGAGAACTCTAAAAGAGGATATAAAGAAGATGAACAAATAATAGATGTATTAAGGACTGTTTCAATCTGGGTTCCAAATTTCATTTAGTGTGTTTATTAAAGATGAGAAAAATCATTCAAAAGGAATAATTTATTCTGCAAATTTCACCTTTTTTCTGCCATTTGTGGAATATCCACAAACCAATTGGAATTCTCAAATTTGTTTAGTATTTGAAATTATTCACCAAATAATTTCTGCAAATAACTCTGCATCTGCAGATTGCTTGTGGGAATTGTGTTGTGAGTATTTGATATTCAAAATTCAGGCTGTTTTGAACAGCTACAGAGAGATCACATAATAGGTTCCCTGCTTGGGTAAATGCCAGTTTTAAAATCAGGTTTCCAATGTGATTTTAGAAATTCATTCATTTATAGCTAAAGTAAATCGTTACCACCAACTGATTATTCAAGGCTGTTAGCTGGCAGGGCTAATTTATCTGCATATTAGTATTAACTTTCTGGGTGGTTACTGTAAGTCTAATTATTTTCAGGGTACTCAGAGCTTTTGTGTAAGTATTCTTTTTAATAGAAAATACAATAATTTTACCAAAAAAAGGACTGATTCACTACTCAAGAATATTAAGTCACTTATTTCTATAAATAGTTGTGACAGAAAGGGCTCTGAAAACATACATAAACGCAAAGGGACAATGTTTTAAAGGTGCATGACACATTTTTGGAGTAAAGAATCAATAGTTTGCTTTTCAAAAATGTGATCAAATGCATTATCTCAATATTATTACAAATGGTATAGCACCTGTACATGTTCAGGCATAATGTAAGAGCACAATATCCAGTTCAATGCCTTCACTAAAAAAAGTATAAACACAACAATCTCCAGATCACATACACAAGGGTTGCTAAATGGTCAACAACATAGCAGGAAAAAATGCCACAGCCTAAGGGGCTCATTATGGATCATTGGATCATTATGATCATTATGAATTGGATCATTATGATCCAATTCAAAAAAGTACCTGGATTTCTTTTCAGGATAGGACATAAGGACTTGCTTCATTTTAATTTTCTGTTTAAATCCCATTGATATGTGGGATACAAGTATTGCCCTAGATGGGGATGCTTCATGAATCTGGACCTTAAAATTGGCTAGATGATACGTATAGAAAGCAGAAATCTTATTGATTTGTGCATATAATTAATTAAAGGCCAGGCATTTGGCTATTTGTAAAGCTCCTCTGTATTACCCCTTTCACAAGTGATCCAGTCAAGTTTAGCCTTAGCCAATAAATAATAATAGCAAGGGCATTCATCATTCAGTGAAAGAAAGCAGAACCTCAGCACAACTGCTCTGTTCATCCATACATGCCTGCACACCATGAAGTCAGTTTCCCAAAAGCACACCTCATTCAGTGAAGGCCACTTACTTTGATCACCAACCTTGAGGCCAAAGAACTGGGTACAAACAGTGAATTCTTGACTGGACTGAACTGTACAGACTGGACTGTATTGCACCAGCTTATTGCACATGGCATCTTTCAGTCCACTGGGTTTAATGTCAAACCTTCCAGTAACGATCACTACCACAGTTTAAAATCATTGCTAAATATGATGTCAGTCTTCCTCTGCCAGGATATGTAAAAGATGCTTAAGCTTTACAGTTTGAGTTTCTTTACAGTTTGAAATCTTTACAGTTTGAGTTTCCAGACAATGCCAAAAATATCTAAATTACAAAATTGTCCTAACCTTGCAATGTCCTAGGAATTTGAAAATGTTTCTCTGTACCCATGACAGAACTTAATCTAGACATTTGTGTCATTTTCTTCAACCCTCAATGTCTTCATTGCAGCTGAGGGGAAATTTTCCTTCCCCAATTCCATATAAAAATGCATGTTTATTGTCAACCATGAGCAGGTCCACTTAGTTATGAGACACTGAATCAAGTCATATTATGATATATAATTTTCTAGCAACTTCTACATTAGTTTGGCCTGTTCAGTTATGGTTTGCAAAATATTAAAATTCTGAGAACAGCTCAGCACCTCTTCCTACAAAAAGCTGGTAAAAAGTGTTTCAGCATGACTTTTTTTTAAATGGAAACTTTTTTTTCTTAATGAAAACAAATTACTTCATGAAATGTATCTGTTTTCCATAGAAAAGTGAAAGACTTCAGCCAAAAAACAATGCATTTCAATTTGGTAATGCTGCTGCAGGGCCTTGTATAACATGCAGGTCAGTCAGCTCATGTCCCCATCGAATTGTTAGCCAGGCTTCCTGGCCAAACTACATCTCTCATGTTGCAGGATAGTAGAGATGCTGACAACAGCTAGGGATATGATATAGTAGGAAGCTAATTTCCTATTTTTCTTGTATTCCTTTAGGTGTAAGAAGAACTTCAAATGTAACAACGTCTACAGCTAAAGACACCTCACCTCATCAGCTGCAATGGGACTTCCTTGGGTGATTACCCACTGCCCCAAGCTGGGGCTCAGCAGCACAATATATGCACACCAGGGATTTCCCAAGACGCACCTCTGCAAGCAGTGAAACCTGGGAAGGTGCTTCTGAGGCTTTAGGAGCCCAATCCTGCAGGGAAATCCCCAAGGCATGCAGGATTGGGCCCCTAAAGTCCCAGGGAGCACCTGCCCAGGGCAGCTAGAGAACATGGGCAGCTCCAGGCTGCTGGTGCTCTCCCTCAATAAAGCAAACAGATGTCTGCCACAAAGAAATGGCACATATTTTTCCACCTATTGTTCCAGCCACAGTTTGGGGCATTGGTGCCACAACAAGGGGTATGGACACCTGTATTCTTAAAAAATGTTTATGGCAGTACAAAGGCAACATCTGTTTGCCACCTATCTGTGCAAGGCATGTTATCTTTTTTATTGTTTTACAAGATTGAAAGAGATCTCACAATTATATTTGGCATTCACAGTATTACTTACTATCCCAAAGATGAGGAGGATAAATTTTGAATCATCTTTCACTAGCTTGTTAATATTGGCAAGTTCTTCCTGATTTTACCCTCTTCTTTATAAGTGGCTTCAATGCTTCCTTTTGGCTTTGGTTTTATTTTTATTACCTTTCTTTGCTTCAAGAAGAGGAAAGACAAAAATCTATGGAACAGGGGTCAAGAAAGGCTTTGATGTTCTGGATCTAATATACCCATGTAAAGTACTACCATCTCAAAATGATCGAAAATCTAATTTTCTATTAATAGAATTGGACTTCCTGTTAAGCATGAAGGTTAACCTTACTCACTGGGTTCATCTACATGTGCCCCTACAGAGCCATAGTTACTGCACCATGTTGGCGGTGCATGGTTATTTTTAGCTGCTACATTGCCATATTAATGCGCTATAGCAAGGGAGCACATTGCTACGGCAACATAGCTGCAGCATCATGGTATGCGCCTGCCACGGCAGCATAGCATCTCCTGTAGACACGCCCATTCTGTAACATTTTTTACTTGATTTTTCAGATACAGGTATTGTCCTCAAGTCCCATTTATTGCCACCAGTTTTAAACATTTTTCATTTTTCTGATACTTGTATGATGCTTTCCCTTCATCCCCCAATAATCTTTTTTGAGAGCAGATTAAAGTTACCTTCGCCTATTATTTTTGTCTAATTCAATGTGGTATATGACTTTCTGTTCCTGATCACAACCTTTATTCATACCATATTTATAATGTTTATCTGCTGGCCTAACAAGTCTAATTTGTCCATGACTCTGAAATAATCATTTTGTACTTGATATAACTATTTTGGTGCCAAAAAACTAAGCACCTTTTTCAGAGATCATTTGCCTTCTGAGGCCTGTGGTGTCACAACCAGCCACTTATACCTATGACATAGGATTTCATGCATGTGTTTGTGAAGTCTGTTATACAGGAAATCTCACCACTTAACTTCTCTTTGTTTATGGGTTCTTGTCATTAGTACATTCAGGCCTGCTGCCTTGGAAGCCAGAGAATTTCACTGTCACTTTATAACTTTCTTCCTTATATGTCTGCAACACTAGGGGAATGTTTGTGGGTATCAGTTGCACCTGTTGGTTTACTGGTGCCATGGGACGCCTCAACATAGTGAAGCGATCATGCTTGTTGTTATCAATTCCACCTACTGAATTCTTTGCATAGTCAAAAGTCTTGTCCAACCTTCTCATGTCAGGAGCTGTTCATTTATTTGACCCAAAGAACTTTGAGCAGTTTGGGTCTCTAAGTACTGAATTAGAGAATCTGCAAGATGTTTTCAGTCTGGTACAGCATTACTATGGCCAATATCTATGGTGGCTATCTATAAAGCCAAGAAGATTTTTAGTTTACTTAAAAATGTTTGGGCCTTCAGTGTAAAGGACCCCTAATAATATATGCATTCTGAATAAAAGCAAAACATATGGAATAATGTCATAGAGAGGTAATTAACCTTTAGTTTGCCTATTTATGTGAGAGCTAATTATTATATCTGATGGATTCTAACTGAAAGAATTACATGTTAGGTAGGGTGACTATAACCATAAAAGATTAATATAACTTTACATTACTTAAGCCCTGGTAGGGTATATTGGGACTTTTCCATGTTTGCTTGTCATCAGCACTTTACACAGTCTGCATAACTTAATGAGTTTTTAATTATGTTAGGCTTTTCACTTACATAAAATGTTTGCCTAAAAAGGGGGAAAAACCCAATGTGAACATGAACCATGTAGCTAGACCAACAGAACAGTCTGAAGTAACATGGTCCACTTTTTAAGGGCAAAATCTGTATCTCTGAATTATTTAGTAAAGGAAGTTTTCATGAAGGGATTTTTCTGTGAGTATGCTTGTGGATGGTCATTCTTTGCAAAGTATGAAAATGTACATTAAAGACAAACTATTTTACTGGTTTATGCACTATAAAAGATCCCAACCATATCAAATATTAACCTTGTTGCTCTTAAGGTAAAATTAACAATTAATAGTAAAAACTAAACAGATACGCACCAAAACCAAGGCAATTACTCAGAATGACTCAAACACCAGAACCATACCATTACATGAAAACAGCTTACGAAACATAGGCAGAAATCTCTATTTCTCAGAAGTATTTTGATATAGCTTCATCCAGAGCAACCAGAACCATAAGGTGCCTATAAATAGACACATATTCTTAAACAATGTTAAGGAAACATTTATTATTCCAGGTACTCTCATTACCATCTGCTGCTCTTTTTCATTTAGGTGGCCCTGACAAAGAATCTAATCTGCATACAGACTTGTTTGGGAAACAGTTGCAGGCCTGCTATTTGCAGCTACCATGCATAATTGTTCCATAATACCATCATAGCTTTGCAAAAGTTTGTCCTTAAGAGCTAGCTAGAAACCATTCCTTAATGTACATACACCAGTAGCAATCTGGAAGAAAGCTTGACCATCTCTATCCAACTAAAAATACATCTTTACCAATGATTCCTATAACACTGGCCCAAGTTCCTATAACAACCTATTAAATCCCACCTGTGCATGTAACAGGTAAAGGAAATACTGAGGTAACATGATGTACAATTTTACTTCTTGTTCTTCTTAATCCCAACTCTGATGAAGCACAGGCCACAGTTCTATATTTTCAGAAAAGTAAAATGAAAGTCAAAAAGGTAACCTTCCTTTAAGTCTCTGAGCTCTAAGTTTGTCTATACAAGTGTCTGTATTCTTTAGCCTCTAGTTTCATAGTTGCTAGGGTCAGGAGGGACCTGAACAGATCATCTAGCCTGACCCCCTGCCACAGGCAGGAATGAATGCTGGGTTCACAAGACCCCAGACAGGTGATCATCCAACCTCCTCTTGAATTTGCCCAAGGTAGGGGCGAGGACCACTTCCCTGGGAAGCTGGTTCCAGATTTTGGCCACCCTAACTGTAAAATATTGCCTTCTGATCTCTAACCTAAACCTATTCTCCATCAGCTTATTACCATTGTTCCTTGTCACCCCAGGTGGTGCTGGGGAGAAAAGGGCTCTGCCTATTTGCTGTTGATCCCCCCTGATGAGCTTGTAGGCAGCCACCAAGTCCCCCCTCAGCTTCCTCTTGCTGAGGCTGAACAGGTTCAGGTCCTTCAGTCTCTCCTTGTAGGGCCTGTCCTGCTGCCCTCTCACCAAGTGGTGGCCCTCCTCTGAACCCTCTCCAGGCTGGCCACATCCCTTTTGAAGTGCGGCGCCCAGTACTGGACGCAGTACTTCAACTGCGGTCTGACCAAAGTCGCATAGAGGGGGAGTATCACCTCCCTGGACCGTCTTGAGATGCACCTTTGGACACATGACAAGGTATGGCTGGCCTTGCTGGCTGTGGTCTGGCATTGGTGGCTCATGTTCATCTTGGGTTTGGCCCCAACAATCTATCTGCATCAATGGCACGTGTTTAGGAGTACCAATAACCCCAGCAAGGGGTTGATAAGAAAAGAGGTAGGGGGATGCAGTCCTCCTTCTCCCTGTGCCTGAGGTTGCTGCTCACCCCAGCCTGGAAGATTAGCTCTGACAAACTGTGTTCAATCCTCATGTCATATACCCACTTCCTCCTTTAGTTTGTCCAGTATTTCCATTCCAACAACAGTCCAGTATTTCTATTCCAGAGGATCAATAGTTGACTGGTCTCCACTGTTTATAGTGACAGAGGAAGTCTCTAGTCTGTATTGAAAAGTCCAGGTATTGGGATCAGAGTACTAAATAGCCATCCCCTTGAATTTTAACGATTCTATAGCTCTGCAGGCCAATTTTTTTTCCTCAAAGGTAAAGACATATAAAACCACACTTTCATGAGTTCTGACCTTTTTCATTCTCAGACAAAACCCTCTGGAATGTTTAGTTCCATAAAATATGCTGCAGTTGACCACACATTGTTCCAGGGAAAGGTTTTGGTTTTATAAGGTGGAAATAACATGCCCTGTGTCCAAAGCAGTAGCATTATAGGAGTACCCTCTTCACACCAAGCACATCATAATTCCTAAACAAAACAATAAATTATCAGGTATCAGTACTTGGCCTTACAAACCACAAAAGTTGAGAGATTTGGTAGATGGACGGAAGTAGAACTCAGAGGACTCGTGAACATGGAAGAAGCTGAGACAGGGAGAGAAACAGAAGGATAGATTTTTGTAGCAGAGAGGTCCAGTTTAACTGTGGACTAAGGGAAAAAGAAAGTGGCTATGCAGGGGAGAGAGAGAGAGAGAGACTCAGATTTTAAAAAAAGATGCCAGAGAGGAAGCGAGAAGACTCTGTACTCCTTTAGAGGGCTCTGCCATCACCTCAGAGCATGCTTAAAAGGGTGGTTAAGCACCAGAGCCAGGGGGAGCACACAGGACTATTTTTTGTTCATTTTATTGTGTCTATATATTTCTTGCGATAGTTAAAATTTGGAATCTTTAGAAAGACTGTGTATCTATGTGTTTTAACAATCAAGTATCCCTGAAGACGTTCATTGAAAACCCAAAGGGAAGAATTTTATGTAACTGCTAAGTCTCATGCCAAGTTTTTAGGTATCTAAGGATGCGTCTACACCTCGCCCTATGGCAACAAAGTGAAGCATCGCAGTACAGCATACTATGGTGATGTAGCAATCACATGGGTCTACATGTGATCAGCAGCTATTGTGCCATAGCAGTGCACTCCCCCAGTATAGCAAGCCTCTACAATGACATAGTGGTGAAATCTAACCGTGCACTGCGTGCACAGCACAATGACCATCCATGCTGCACCGTGCTTTAGTACTTCCAAGAGGAAGTATTAAAGCATGGCGCTGTAGCAACATTGCTGTACAGTGACATGTTTTAATATATGAAATATTGCTGTATGGTGACGTGGAGATGCACCCTAAGTCGCCCAACAATCTATATCACCTTGCATAAAAGCCAGAATCACACACACATGGATAAGTGCCTTACACAGCTAAGGCTTGTTTCTATTGTGCGTTCTCAGAAACAATTCAGGACCATCCCAGAGGCATCTAAATAGATTAGTATTCCACGGCAATTCACTATTGCACAGAGGCACAGAAATTCTGTATAAATTTGTAAAGAGAGTATTTATGTATCTGTCCCACCTTTTCCCCAGAAGCCTAGGGGTACCCACCTGCAATGGGGGGGGGGAGGGGGGGGGGCCTAGAAGATGCAGGCTCTACTCCTGAGGAAATCTGAGCCCTAACCTCCTTCCTAGTGGGATCACAACTTAATCACCATCTACAGGTCAGGCAGAACTGAGAGCACCTTCCTGTCAAGATTGGGACACTGGGTAGCCAGGAGAGAAATAATTCTGAACACAGCAGGAGAATAAGAAAAATGGAGTCTGATTTTGTTCTTTAACAAGGTAAATGCTGCCCTGTCAAGAGGGAAAGCTCTTGCTACCAATATTGTTTGCGCATTTTGTATTGCAGAGTCATTGGGAAAATTGCATAAACAGCAGCGGGTGCAGAAAGCAGGATTCCTCACATGGTGCTTCCTCTTCTTGAAACTCCCTTTTGTGGCACTAGAATGACCAAACTGCACTATTTGGGAAGCCTTTGAGTGGCAGTCCTCATTACTTCTTCATGCAGAAAAAGTGTATTAGAAGGCATGACCCAGAATCCTTATCAGGAAGAGTTGTGTGCTTGAGGTTGGAACTCCGGTAAAGGTTGGGATGAAGTTAGGGAGGAGTCTAGGAATATCAGCATGGGTTCTAGAGGAACTAGGCTGAAAGATGCCATTTCCATGAGAGGTAAGTTATAGACTTTCCCAAAGAAATATGCCAGAGAAGCCAAGGGAAAAATCAGCACTAGAGCTTACTGAGAGCACGGGACGCTTACTGCCTGAGTGCTCTCAACACTGCTGCTGTCAAACATCCCTCACCCACACTCTGCATATGCTAAACTCAGAAATGAAGTGGTAGGGCCGCACTTGCCCTCACCCATTCAAACATGCTAGAGATGGAGATCTCAATATCAGCAGAAGAGGGCACCCTCATTTCATCTTCAGCATCTCATTTCCAATCTTGATGAATGGTAAGCAGAGCATAATGCCTCTGAGGGGTAGAGAAATACCCTGCCAGCCCAGTCAGTGAGGTCAAACACAACAGCAGGGGCAAGCTTTAGCAGAGGTGTATGATAAATGTTGTAGCTCAGAGACAGTATGAAACCTGCAACATCTGGTTGCTGCCTTTAATGAAAACTTCCTGCACAGCTTCATGTGAAATAACTGTCATACTTTGTTCCTGGATGTTCTCAGACTCTTCTGGCTGAGTTGTCCTGGGCTTTTTTTGCTTGTGCAGAAACATGTTATATTCAAATTTAAAACATCTCCTCTGTACTGCTTTTCTTACTATCTTTGGCATTAAAAATCAAATCCTGCAATATAAAGATAACAAGCTACCCACAGACCTGAAAAGTCTGCAAAAGCTTTCTAAAACAACGATGTCCTAGATAGACCGTAAAATCAGGGTGCTAAATTTCATCCCCAAAAGTGATGTGAAAGGGTGAAAAGTCCTCATGCGTCTACACATGCCCCTCACACTGCAGTCAACTGCACCATCATTTAGCACTTGCTTTAGGAAGTACTAAATGATGGTGCAGTAGCAGCAGCACACAGTTACGTTTAGCAGCTACATTGCCATAGTGATTTGCTATAGCGACGTAGCTCATCGCTATGGTGATGCAGTGTCAGCATCATGGTTTGTGCCCCCGATGCTACATCACCATAGCGATGAGCAACATCACTGTAGCGCATCGCTACAGCAACGTAGCATCACATGTAGATGCAACTGAATATAATGATGAGTCTCTACAAGTCCCAGTGGACTTAATGGGTCTGACAGGAAAATATGCAGCATAACTAGTAGATGAGTATTTTTCACTAGTGCCAATGCCAACAATTTATGGCCAGATTAGAAATATGTAGAAAGGCTTCAGCTGGAAAGCCATTTCAAAAAGATTTCAAAAACTGAACCGATGAATTTATACCTTCTGAAGATAAAGGCATAGCACATTTTATAATTTCATAGTTGCTAGGGTTGGAAGGGACCTAAGCAGATCATCAAGTCCAACCCTCCTGCCATGGCAGGAAAGAATGCTGGGGTCAAATGACCCCAGCTAGGTGATTTTCTAGCCTCCTTTTGAAGACCCCCAGGGTAGGAGCGAGCACCACTTCCCTTGGAAGTTGATTCCAGCTCCTAGCCTCCCTGACTGTGAATTAGTGCTTCCTGATATCTAGCCTGAATCTACTCTCTATCAACTTATGGCCGTTATTCTTTGTTACTCCCAGTAGTGCTCGGGGGAACAGGGACTCTCCCATTGCCTGCTGGTCCCCCTTGGCCAGTTTATAGATGGCCACCAGATCCCCTCTCAGCCTTCTCTTGTGGAGGCTGAACAGGTTCAGGTCCTGTAGCCTCTCCTCATAGGGCCTACCCTGCTGCTCCCTGATCATGTGAGTGGCCCTCCTCTGGACCCTCTTAATGCTGTCCACATCCCTCCTGAAGTGCAGCGCCCAGAACTGGACACAGTGCTCCAACTGCAGACTGACCAATGTCATATAGAAGGGGAGGATCACCTCCTTGGACCTGCTCGTGATGCATCTGTGGATGCATGACAAGGTGCAGTTAGCCTTCCTGACTGCATCCCCACATTGGCGGCCCATGTTCATCTTGGAGTCTATAATGACTCCAAGATACTTTTCTGCCTCTGTGCTGACTAGAAGGGAGTTTCCCAGCTTGTAGGTATGCTGCTGGTTCTTTCTCCCTAGGTGCAGTACCTTGCACTTGTCAGTATTGAATCCCATCTTATTCTCATCCACCCACCCCTGTAACCTGTCCAGATCCAATTGCAGCCTGTCCCTCCCTTCTAGCGTGCCCACTTCTCCCCACATCTTAGTGTCATCTGTGAATTTGAACAAGGTGCTTTTCACCCCCTTGTCCAAGTCGATGATGAAGATGTTGAACAGTGCAAGCCCAAGGACAGAGCCCTGGAGGACCCCACTGCCCACATCACTCCAGGTTGAAAATGACCCATCCACTACCGCTCTCTGGGTGTGGCCCTCCAGCCAATTGGCGACCCATCTGACTGTGTAGGCATTGATACCACAATCTCCTCATTTTGTAATGAGAATGGGGTGAGAGACAGTGTCAAAGGCCTTCCTAAAGTCCAGAAAGACTATGTCCACCGCGACACCTGCGTCCAAGGATTTTGTGACCTGGTCATAGAGGGCCACCAGGTTGGTCTGACAGGACCTGCCTCTAATGAACCCATGTTGGTTGCCCCTAAGCATACACTCCTAAGCATACACATATAATACTTACAGACTACTGTGTTTGGGTCAGCATAAATACAACTGACACATAATAGGCAGATGATACAATAAGTAGTAGCAGTGTTGCACCATTTAACCCACAGCTCACTGAAAGAAAACTTCCCCTGGGACAATAGCTATGGTATGAAGGATAATTAACAATAGTGCACTCAGGGACTGGGTGAACTCAATAAATACAGCTTCATATTGGCCACAAGGTTGCCTTATTTGCAGATGCTCTTCCTTTTTTTGAGTTCACCTTGATGAAGGTCATTTGTAAATCTCTGGTAAATAAAACTCCTTACCTTTTCCTCTGCACCCTGTCTCTGTTACATCCAACAAATAAATAAACCCTTATGCTGATTGGTTTATTTTATATTTCAGATTTCGTGTTGATTTAACAAATAGTTGGCACTCATATTGAACTTTTCCCACCTCAGACCCTGACATGAGCTGTTTTTCATGCATCACCCTTGGGATTCACGTCATCATCACAGCTAACCATATTTAAACCCATCAGCTAAAAAGCCTTTTGAAGACAAACACTAAGGTTATTGTCATTCTTTCTTCTGTTTATATTTCTGTAGCTAATTCTGGCTATGAGATGAAAAATATTACAAAGCTTCATATAGTAACCTTCCTGCTCATAAGTGGCTGAGAAGCAATCCAGTTACAAATACTCTAAAATATTGGAAAATTATAAATCAAACATTTGGGTACTATCTTCATGAAACACTGTTTATTTGATAGCCTAAGTCAGCAGTTCCCAGCCCTGTTTAGACTCAAGGCCCCTCAGAAAATGCTAGCTCTTAGCTTTCATTTGTGTGTTTTGGTTTTTTTTAACTATGGAAGAATAATAAAACAAATCTTCAGTTGCAAAGAGCTCAGAAAGACCACAACAGGTCAAAAATGCTTTTGACACTGTGGATTCCTATTTGAAATCTGTGGGTTTATCTAGTAAATCATGTGTAGCTGTTTACATTCCTAACGGTACTAATATTGTGTGGCAGCCTATGGCATCATTGAAAGAATCTCAAGGCATCCCAGGGGGCCATGGCACCCTGACTGAGAATCACTGACCTAAGCATACAATAAACGTGTGAATCCAACTGACTCGTTTATGGAATTATGCTATGTCAAGCAAAAGAAAGAAGCAGTATTCATAGAAAGTTATAGGAGGAGAAAAAGCACTATATATATCTATACACACATACACATACATACATATACACACACATTTTATATATATATATATATATATAAACCTGTTTATGAAAATAGAAATAAATAATGAAAACCTTGACAGATTGTTCTCTCCAGCAGGGTTATTCCGGCTGTAATATCCTGAGTTATACTTCTCACTCCATTTTCATCAATACAGCATTTTCTTATTGGTATTCTTACTAACCTGAAGGAAGCTGGATAAAAAATGAAGCAGTAAATATTCAACTGCTTTGTGTACATCACTGCATCCACTGGTCATTCATTTTAAACATTGTTTAAATTTGGTTCAAATCTTAGAATTATGTCCCTTTCCCTGCCCAGCTGCTGTTATATGATAAGAGTTCTGTTGTGCAAACTTTAAATCCCAGCTACAAACCAAAAGCTTGCTTTGTGTGCTTTACATCCATTGCACATTAGATAGAGGAATAAAAACAACTAGTAAATCTTAAAAGATTTAAGATCATACAAAGAAAATGTATTTTGCTGGACATGATTTGTATTATAACTACCTGCAGTTCATTTTACATTGGAACAGTTATATTTGCCAGAGAAAAAGGAATACACTTATCTTTAATATATGATCATAAAATAAACATTCTCATAAAAGAAATTTGGAATATTAAAGAGCATTAAAATTACATCAACTAGCAATTTTATTTTATTATGGGGAGGGGTGCATCAACACGAGATGTTTACTGCATAGTTTCCTAATTAACTGTGAAGTAAATGTCTCAGTGTCTACATGTGCACCCCTGTTAGGGTGCACAAAACTAATAAACTCCACAGCAGGGTAGTATTGTAAATGCAAGTACTACACTACTCTGGAATTTTTTTTCATGTGCAGCAGCACACATGTAGACACTGACTGGCTGGTTAGGGCATGAGAATACTTCAGTGCCTGCCAGCTAGCCCTTCACTGAAGCACCCTCATGACCCAGCCAGCCCCTCCATTGTGGGGACATTGAGACAAGTCGGAGCAGTCCTGGGCTGGCAGGCTGACCCCCAGGCTCCTGCCAGCCAGTGATGGGGGGATCCATGCATGAATAAATTCCAGAACTAATTGCTCTGGAGTTATTTGCTCCTGTGCACATGTTCAAACAGCACTTTTGGGAACAAAACATTCCAGAGCAGTAAGCCCCAGAGTTTATCTATGTGTACTAATTGCACATGTAGATGCACCCAGAGTAAAATAACTCTAGTACTGTTCTAGGAGGGTATAGCTAACAAAAAAAGACCCCCTGCACCCCATTATCTGACTTGCTGTTAAATTATTTGTGGCAAGTAGATTTCTTTCCTGTTAATACCTGAGTTTTAAAGGGACCTAAAAATGTAGGTGTACCAGTTCCAGAGAACCAGTTGTAGAGGAGGTAGCCATAGAAACTAGGATAGAAACCACATATCTAACTTTCTTAGTCCTCTGAAAATTTCAGTCATAACTGCCTAAGAACCCTGTAATATACACTTTGACTAATGATCTTCACTTTTCCAGTGTAATAATGTACAAAGATGTAGGGTACTTAGTAGTTTCAATTTAAAGGGATTTGGTACTCTGGTTTACAGGTAACTTGCATTATCAAAGCCACACATTTAATTTTGCTTCTCAAACCTTAACAGTAATCAAAACCATCTAATTATTAGTTCAGATGAGTGCATCCAAAATGTTGTGTCTTCACAAGTTCTGTGGGAATCCCTTCTTTGTCCCTTGAGGCTGCAGTTTTTTAAAGAAATAGTGACATTCCATAGATGTGCACAGTTTCTTTAGGACCATTCATATCAATAGTTTACTACTGTGGTTATGCCTAATTTGAATTTAAAGGAAATTAATCAACAGCACACACCAATCAAAAAGCATCACTGACCAGACAAACTCATTCAACAAATAGAGAGGAAAAATGGCAACCAGCTAGGAGGTACCCTTCTTTCAGGGAAAAGAAACAGGAACTTCTGCATAAAGTACAAATAGCTAGTTATAGTGGGCATGTCTACATGAGACATCTTAATGCTCAGTGGGCTGTTCTACTATGCCTTAATGTGCTAAAAACATGCTAATGCACAGTAGAATTAGTCTACTGCACATTAAGCGTCACAAAAAAAGTTTGCCTTTACTGCTGCACATTAGCACAGCTACCATGCCTTTATCTAGTACCTCATATTATAGGTATTAAACTTAATGTACAGGAGCAAAGGTACATTAATGAACATATAAATGCACTCAGTAGTTTGAGAAATTACTAAACTATAAAAAAGTAGTATTTATTTATAGATTTTCTAAAGGTTCTCAGAACTATCCTATCTAAGCACCCTGTCCACATAAAATAACATTTCTTAAATGCAACTCAATAGCTCAATACCCTATGGGAAAAATAGGGAATGCCTAAAGGTGCAGAGGTTCACCTGAATTCAAGTGAACATCACAAGGATCAGATGTTTACCTGAAGTTCATCCCAACTACTGCTTGTGTTAAAAATGCTTGATGAGATCAGGTGAGCTATGTGAAATCTATCACAAGTGGCTCTCAAGGTTCTGGTGAATAAGTGGATTTTCATTATTATTATTAATTATTATTATTATTTCACAATTATTATTGCTGGGTAAAATTTGTATACCTAACCAGTGTGGTCTCATTTAAATTCACTGGTATCAACTGAACTATATTGGTTCACTTGACCTGAAGATCTGAATGTTCTCTAGCTTTATAAATCTCAGGTTCTCTCAAGTGCCAGTAGAATACCAACTTTTCCATTTATTTTATAGGCAAATGTACAATATGGGTGTCTAGATGCTATGGGGATGGACACTGTAAAAAATCTGGACTTGAAGAGGTGCTGTTCCCTCCCACCTCCTGGCAGCCAACAGAGGGAGTTGTGTGAGGTGAGAAGTAGGAGTCCAAGCTAGAGATTATGTAACCAGTAAGACAATGCTGGCCTTAAGGGAAGTAGGCCCTTGGTTCTCACCTGAGTGGGCTCTTGCTCCCAACAGGACAAAACCATCTGCCTGGCACCAATCATATTATCCAATAAATGGTAAACACAAGAAGCAGTGGTTCAGTGTAAGTGGGTTAGTGTGCCTGCTCCCATTAGAAGTCCTCAGCCAGTTCAAACAATAGTCCATAATGCAAACAATAATCTTTATGCATAACAACAAACAAAAAGAACAGAAAAACCTTGTGCCTTTCTCCAGGCAGCAGGAGAAGGTCCTTTACCTCTGGCCTTCCTAGAAGCAAACTCCTCTGAATTCCAGTCTGTTTCCTGCCTGCAAATGGTTCCATCCCCAGCTCATGCTCCTTGCTCTCTCCCTGCTTAGACTTCTAACTGGCAGCTAGTTATTTGCTGTTGGGCTCCTACTCCAGGGCTGGCTTCTCCACTTAAAGGGTCAGACCATCTTGCTACATTCAGCTTCAAAAGGAATGCTTGAGAAAGCTCAGTTGTATGCCTGTATGTTGTGCTAGGAAGTCAGAGAGATGCTGGTTCACCCCCAAGTAGAGCCTAAAATTCCCTTCTGAAGTACCATAATCAGTCACTCAGCTACCTAGGCTAAACGGTGAAAGACCTCACTCAGCTAGAAAGCTACCATTTAACAGAGTTCTGCCCATATCTGATTTATTCAGCTAGCAAGTCATCAGATGGTAACAATTTTGTCACTAATCTAGAATAGAATGGAATCTGTATCCTAGAGCTGAGAGCTCCATCCCTCATTAACAATCCCCTGAGTCATGCCTGTCACCAGTAGCTTTAAGTTTTAATTTCCTTGCTTTCATTGTTCGTCAAGGCTATTTGACCATACCTCTTTTGTGTTTAATCAGCAGTACGGATGCTTTTGATGAGATTATGTCGCTAACCTGGTGCTCCAGGAAGTCACGTAAAACTGTTTATACAGGAACAAATTAAATGCAACTGTTTACTTTTAGACAGAAAAACAACTAGTTCTATGAAATATAACATCTTTAACAAAAAATGCTTTGGAGGGCTAGATTATCAAATGTAACAGTTCAGTGGTTCAATTCATACCTGACAGGCTTCAAAGACTATGTATGCAAATTGATCTCCCAGCTGCAAGGGTAATTAACATGGTCTGCTGCAGGGGGGCTGTTCTTCCACCCATTCTGTTTCATTATTATTTTAGTGACTTTACAATTTTCCCAATCTACTGTCTTTTAGTATGGAAATAAAATTAACTTCCTGTTCTATGTAAACTTCATTATATTACCATCAACAGGGAATCTGGACTCCTAGAACTGCTAGTATTTGAAAACCAAGCATGGCTGAGGTAAGACTGAAAATTTTGAAAGCATGTTTTATTTAAATGTATTTTCCTGTTTCTACCCACTAAGGGATTTATATACAACTATTGGAATTGTATGTTCATACTGTGGGCCTGGCTCTTATCTCAAAGCACTTTTAAACCAGTTTAACTCCACTGGTTTCTGTAGATTTATTATTGATTTACTCTGGTGAGATACTACGAAAGATATAGAACCTTGGAATATATTTCTTACTATATTTTTCACTAGTAGTCCCATCTTGTTTGCACTCAAATTACTTGGTCAAATTTTGCCACTGATTTTAAACATTTAGTAAATGCCCATTTTGCAAAGCCAAGCAACAACAGTTTGATTGGTTGTGATATTAGGCACCTTAGTTTGCACTTGTCCTGAGATACAGTACATGTTTTCAAATTGGTTCCACCTATGAAGGCTGGATTAACTCTGTTCTTAGCCAGTCCTGGTCCTGTTCAGCAAGGCCCAATGATGGCATTGAAAGCTGAAAGTGGGAGAGCAGATGATATGATCAGTGATAAAGAATGCTTCTGTTATCATTGATTAAGATTTGATAAATTAAGATTTATTAACAATTTGGATGCTGGCATAGAAAGCTTCCTGAGCAAGTTTGCATACAACATGAAACTGTGAAAGATGGTGAACACATTGGAGGATGCAAGTCCAATTCAGAAGGATCTTGACAGATTGGAAAGTTTGGCTAGAGCTAACAGGATGAAGTTCAATATGGACAGCAACAACAGATGCAAGTTGCTATATCTCAGGAGGAATAATAAAAAACACAAATACAAAATGGGAGATACCTGGATGGATTGCAGCTCTGTGAAAAAGAACTTGAGAGTCTTGGTAGACCACAGACTCAGTATGAGTCTGTAGTGTGATGCAGCTGCACAAAAGACCAATGTGGTTTTGGACTGCCTCAATAGATACATTAGGTGCAAAACGTAGGTGATAGTGCCTCTCTACTTGGCATTAGTTAGGCCTCATCTGGAGTACTGTGTGCAATTATGGGCTCCACTGTTTTAAAGAGGACATGGAGAGTTAGAGTGGGTCCAGAGGCAGGCAACAAAGTTGATCAAGGGCTTGGAAGGCAAGTCATATGAGGAGAGGCTGAAGGAGCTTGTGGAAAAGGCACTTAAGAGAGGACATAACGGAGTAGTCTTCAAATACTTGAAGGAGGACTACTATAAAGAAGAGGGAAAGCAACCTTTTGTCTCTTACATCAGAGAGACCAATGAAGACCAATGACTTAAAATCGCTGCAAAGTAAATTTGGATTGGATATCTGGAAAAAACGTGTTCACTGTTAAAACAGTAAGGTAGTAGAATAGATTGCTTAGGGAAGTTGTGGACACTCCATCACTGGAGGTGCTCAGGAAGTGGTTGGACAACCACTAGTTGGGAATGATCGAGGCATAGCTATGCCTATATTCTACCATGGATATTTCCCATCTTACTGGGCTTTGCTGGTTGCTCCTGCCCACCCTGTCCCTCTTTATTCTGCTATCTGTGTTAGGGTGTTTTAAGCCTCCCCAGAGGCAGCGGGTTTTAGCTACAGCTAAGGCTGGGGACTTCAACTACGGTGTGCCAATTCTCCTGGTGGGACCAAAGCTGCAAGTAAGGATTTTTTCCTGGCTAGAAGGTCTTCCTCTCCACTCACAGTCAAACTGATCAACATTTTTGGGGTCAGGAAGTAATTTTACTTCATGGTTAGTTTGTTATGGACTGTATGGGTTTTGCCTTCCGGCGGGGGGGAATGGCCCTCTACCCAGGACCTCTTGAGTGTATAATGACGTTTTATAGAAGTAGGACATTGGCTACCATGATTCCCTGTTTTACCTGTGGCAGGTTAGGGAGTTAGGTCTATCTTGTGTCAGAATTGAGGGTAGCCTTAGATTATGGTTGTAGTGGATGATTCTGCCTCAGGCAGGGGGTTGGACTAGATAACCTCTGGAGGCCCCTTCCAATCATACTTTTCTCTATGATCCTATGATTCTATAAAGGCCATTCCTTTTTCCTGCATGATTCTGTGCCATTCTCGTATGGTACATTGGGCCATAAGGGTCAACTCAATAGGAAATAAACTAGAGGTGAGTTGAAAAGATTCATGTTCAGAGACAGATTTGGATTGACATGGATCTTTTCTCAGAGTTTAAGTGTTGTTTCTTATGGCAAGTCTGATGTGGTGCTATTTTGTTTGACACTGGCAACCATGGTGGCCAGTGAGATGGACTTATTGTTCCTGATATGGTGTGCATGGTTTAATGTAATTGCACATCAGTAAGGCTTTATGTGATAAATGGCATCAGCCTGGTGTACAATATTCTCTAGTTGAGTAGCAGATGGCAAGTGAGAACATTCAGAATGTGTGAGTGTGCACCCCAGGTGGCCCTGGTTTGTTTAATGAGGGGGCTATTGGGTGGTTTAATTTTGGCAGCTGTCTTCTTTAAGCTTTCATAAAAAAGTCAAAATTCAATCTAGTGTCACATCGAAGTAAACCAGATATGGCTTATATTTCAGGCACTGCTCATTTAAAGTAACATCTAGTTAGTAGGCAGTAGAGGCACAGTACAAGTGTAACATACTTGTTTCATTCAGCTACACAAGACACCTAGTGTAGTATTGAGCCACCTTGGCTATATTAATTGCTAAGGTGATGTTCAGAGCAGAGAACAACTGTGTCAGGACTGTGGATGATGCCACTTTCACAAATGAACTTTTAAGAGAGGGTGCAGGGAAGGTCATTGATGTATAAGCTGAACAGCATGGGTACCCCCACAATGCCTTCTAAAAGTCAGCTGACCTGTTATCTATATGATCTTGTTTTATTTTCCATGTACATCCCCCAATTCTGAGGCAGCTAACACCCATCTTTGTAAAATACTAGACATTTTAATCAAAAGACCAGTGTGCCAAACTGTCCTAGGAAGCCATCAACCCAGAAAGACAGCTTCTGTCTCAACTTATTGCTTTTTGAATACAGGATACAACCAAATATACACAACATTTGATGCAGAACCATTATATGAGACTGCGATCTGCTTCCAGAATTCAGAGCCATTCCTATATATTTGTATGCTGTAACACATATCAAATATGGGTGGGTCCCCACACACAGAGGCATGCAGTTTGTGGCACCAAAAAACACTTTGTAGCACCACATATGCCATTTAGGGAATGTGAAACATGCACCACACTGCAAATTTGCAGCATGGTGGCAAAATTTACTACCAGGAAATCCCGGTGGCAAAAACAAAAACTCCAGGCAAAAAAGTGGAAGAGAGCACATGTCAGTAGCATGCACTGAAACAAATGGAGGGCTGGCAATCCAGAGCAATGCCAGATATGCATCCCTGCTGCACTAGGACCCCAGGACACCCATGCCAGCTTCAGCATCCTCTACCTCAGTGGTCACAACCTGGCCGACTAGGATCGACTGGTGGATCCTGGACCCTCTTGAAGTCAATCCTGGGCTGCAGGGACTAAGCATGTGCGCACATGCACGCACACGTGTCCCCCACATGCCCCGCACCAGCCCAGCAGTTCAGTCAGTGGGAGAGGGAAGAGGCAGAGGCTCGGGGGCCACGTGCAGCAGGGTGCAAAGCCCAGTTTGGTGTGTACAGATTGGGGGGGCACGTGCCCCCTCCAAATGTGGGGCAGCACTGGCAGCTGCAGCAGCTCTGAGGTAGGGACTGGGGCTGGGGCAGGGGCAGGCCCTGCACAGATGGGGTGGGGCAGGGGATGGAGCCATGAGCAGCTCATCTGGGGGCCATGGGGAGGGGGAGGGCAGGCAGCCTGGGAGGGCACTGGGGGATGCATGCCCCTGGATCTGTATGCAGGGCAGGGTGGGCTGGGTCCGGGGCAGCACCAGGCTCTTCCTAGCTGGACTGCACTGAGGCTGGGCAGCTGTTGTGGCAGTGCTGGGAGTGGGGCAACGGGGGGGGGGCCATAGCCCCCCTGATCCCCACTTCCAACATTGCCGCTGAGCACAGCACAGGCCCAGCCCAGCGGAAGCAGCCCAGCACAGCCTTCCCCTCCCCCGAGAACATGGAGGCTGGGGGCTGGTGGGCATGGGGGAGGGTGGGCTGCAGCTGCAGGACTGAAGGATGTGCCAGGCTGTTCCCGCCAGGCCTGGCCCATGTTTCACTCAGCAGTGGTGCTAGTAGCAGCAGTTGCAGGGGGGCTACAGCCCCTGCCATGGCCCTGCTCCCAGCGCCACCGCCCATAGCTGCCCAACTGGAAACAGCCCAGAACCCCAACCCCAGCCCACAGCCCACAGCCCACCCCTGCCCCGCAGGCAGATCTGGGGGCACACCCCCCATGCCCTTACACGTGGTATGCCCTTCCTCCCCGCTCCCCACAGACAAACTGCTCATGGCTCCGTCCCCTGCTCTGCCCCAACTGTGCAGGGCTTGCCCCTCCCTCACTGCCATGGGGGGTCAGATTGAGGCCCCAGCAGTGAGGGAGGGAGTGGGGCTAGGGTAGGGACCTTGATCTGCACCCCACCATGGCCTTTTTCCCTCCCTCATCCTCCTTCCCCTCCCCACAGACTTACCTGCTTGGCGGGGGGGTGGGGGGGGTAGATCTTTGGTTCCTTTTAAATTCCAAAAGTGATCTCCAACCTAAAAAGGTTGGAGACCGCTGCCATACCCCTATGCAGGACAATTTGCTACACACTGGGCACACCTACACAAGATGCTTAACTTCACATTAACATAGTTTACTATGAAGTAAAAATGTGCATGTACACGTGCACATGCTTACTTTGCAGTAAACCTCCCTAATACCAAGTAAATTTGCTACCTGCAAATGCAATTAGCAAATTTACTTGGCATTAGTAATGGCACTTTAGCGCTCATGTAGACAGTTGGCCAGGAGCAAAATCTGTTTCTGGTTAGCCATCCACCAGGGCAGGCTATAGCTCCCTGATCCAAGATTGCAATTGGAGACTGGGGGGCCTGGGAGACCCTTATCTCCAAGCCCCAGCTCCACCATCGCAATCAGGCAGTGTGGGGCTGGTAGACCCTTATCTCTCAGCACCAGCTGTGTAACTGTGGGGCTAGTACTGGGAAACCCTTATCCTGATTGCAGTTGAGGAGCAGGAGCTGAAAGCTTGTTCCCAGTTCCCATTCTGCAATCGTGGAGCTGGGGCTCTTCAACTGCAGAGCTGGGGCTGGGAACAAGCTTCCCAGCTCCCACTCTGCAATCACAATTGTGATTGCAGAGCAGGAGTAGAAACTCATTGCATGGGGACAACTCCCTGCCCAACCTGGAGCTGGCTGGGACCTGCCCCTGACCCAGACAGTTCCCAGCCAGCCCCAGGCTGTGTGAGAAAGTATGTGCAGCCTGGAGGTGGCTGGGGACTGTCCTGTTTCGGGCCATCCCCAGCCAGCTCCAGGCAGCACATGCAGACTTCCCCCAGGCAGACAGCCTGGGGCTGACTGGGAACTGTCCTGGCCAGGAACAGGTCCCAGCCCCATACCCTGATTGGGTAATCAAGGCAGGGGGCTTGGAAAGAGCTGCAGGGGTGGGGTAGGTCCCAGCCCCCTGCCCCAATATGCCGATGGAGCAGCTAGCAGCAAGCTGCCCCACCAGCAGATCAGGACACGGGGCTAAGACCTGCCCCACCCCTGCAGCTCTTTCCAGGCCCTGTGCCCCTGATCGGGGAGTCAGGGGCAGGAGCTCCCTGCTGCTGGGGCATTGAACATTGTCCCTGCTCCAGGAGCAGGCAGTTCCCCCCCCCCCCCAGTGGTCCCTGCCAGCTAGCACCCAGGGGAAGCCTGAAATTTCCCCAAGGGGCAGCAGGGGCCTATTGCAGGGCTGCAGGGAACTGGGAGCAAATCTGCTCCCTAACCTGGCATGCATAGATACCTCCCCAAAAACCCTTACTCTGCAGTAGTTTACCACACAGTAAATCTAGGCTGGAGTAAATGCATGTGTAGATGCACCCACTGAAGCACATGTTCAGAGGCATGCTATGGGGCACAAAACAGCATCACAAATTTGTGCTGCTGCTATTTGTGCCCCTCCAAGAGCACACCCCTGCACATGTGGACCCGCCCTATGGCTACAGAGAAACACACAAAATATTTTCCCATGGCATAAGTTCCAGGAAAGCATTTATATTACATATTCTGCTGAAAGGTATAGACATAGTTAACATCATATCTACACACATTTAAACATAATTAGCAAAAATGAACCTTGATGAAGAGCCACTGAAGTCAATAGGTTTAGTGGATCAATTTGGTTCCATCTTTTATATTTTCATGTTATGCTTTTTATATATGTTTACTACATTTTTTACATGTGGAAGCATTTATCAGATCTGAAAAGATACTAATATGATGTGTGAATATACCCCACACACAAACATACATGGGTAATACCTGCATTTATGGGGGGAAATGCTGAATAGGTTCCAGAACTGCATATTTTGCTAGAAAATAAAATCATTCCACTCTCAAATAATTTTCTAAGCTGCTAATTCAGAAAAATGTCAGTCTGTATAGATTCAAGCCTGTCACAGGGGAGGCAGGATGTGCCCTGCCCCATTCTAATCTGAAGTTAGAGTGGAAGGACAGGATGAACAACTAGAGAAGTTCATCTGCTGCTTACAGACCACTCCATATACTGTACTTAAGTGAGGTTAATTCAATGTATGCTAAAAGGACATTGGTAGAAATGTGAACAGTAGCACTGACACTCTAGTGAATAAGGCCAGCCCTGTTCCTTTCATACCAGTCCTATATCTCTTTCACGAATTAAGTGAAAGAAATAGTGAGAGGGAAAAAGAAAAAGAATAAAACTGAAACAAAGAAAAAGAAGGAAGGAGAGAACTGGGTGAGATAAATTTATAGCTTTAGGGACATATATTGTTTGAAAGATTTATAGCTAGGATTCTTCAAAGGAGCCTACTGGAATAAGGCTGCCAGCTCCCATTCAGTATCATGAAAAGTGGGGAGCCTAACTCCTGTAGGCTCTTACTCCAATCTACTTTTTTGTCCAAGAAAAGGACTTCAAGAATTTCAGGTTACCAGTGCAGTTCTTAGGTATTTTCTGACAGATAAATTTGATGTGCACCACCATAATGCAATGTCCCTGATATTCAAAGGACTTAGACATGGTCCATGATGAAAAAGGTTTTCCAGTCATCAGATACTGGTTTTGCTTTATTACAGACTAAGGCTGAATTTTTCTGTGGAGTACTGGTCATTGGCTGGCAGCTAAAAACCCAAGGACTGGATGAGAAGTGAAACTGCATTTCTCCTAAGAGACACTCCCTCCAGGTAAATGCTAAGAAGTACTGGGGTGTCTGTGGAAGCCACTGGGTGTTAACATACTGTGCTTCTGCTTCTTGTATGCTTTGAATAAATATAATTCCAATTTTTGGCATTAAATTCACTTTTTAAATAATTAGGAAAAAAAAAGTGAGCACGGGAATGTAGACTAGATATGCTTATGGAATAATAAAGTGCCTTAAAAACAGGACTAACTTCTTCAGCTGTTTCTGTTTTGCTATAGGGATCCTGTAAAGAAAAGGGTGACCAACAGAATTTCTGCAGTCTGCCTCTGTAATTTTCCACTGTGTCTGCAAAATGGTTCTTTAAATGCCATTTGACCTTGAATACAAAAATAATCTGTCCTTTATCAATCATGTCCTTTCATGGCCTGGCTTGCAGCATCCAATTTACATCCTATCTTACTGTGAAGCTTCTAGTGATAATGAATTCAACCAAGTAGCAAGTACCTCTGTTCCAGAAACACATTCTTTTTTATTGTACAAAAAAAAGAGTACAGGTGCCTTTTGTCTGTCACTTGCCATTTGACTCTGACCCCAAGGGCACTGAGACCATTTATTAGCTCTGACTTAGTATCCCCTTGCTTGCATTTAAGACTGCAACGTGAATTTGAGGAAAGCTTAAGCTTTTGAAAACTAAGGGCCATAGGTTTTCTTTATTACTCCAAAATCTTTTTCTCCATCCATTGTTTATTCTGTATCATTGAACTCAGTGGGATTGTTCACATGAGAGAAGCTTCTTACATGCATAAGAGTTAACCCAACCAGGCACCTACTTTATAATCTCTCCTGGGCAGAGGTGGGGACTTACAATGCCCCTTTCCCACTGGAACCACGATCCTGATTCGTGCTTGTGGGAGGTGCTATGAGACAAGTAGCAAAAACTGAAAGATAGAGGAAAAAAACTCCAAGAACAAGGATACCGGTAGTAAAATGACATGATTGTCTATGCTAGCTAGCTACATGATCATTCTGAATTCAGTGGGCATGTCTACACGAGATTCTACATCATTGTAGCAATGAGCTGCAGTGACAATGCTCATTGCTAAAACAACATAGGGTCGGAAATGTCCCATGCACCACTGGGACTTAGTATTTGCTAAATGAATACGCAGTACCAACTGTGCAGTCAAGGGCACGTGTAGATGTCCCTAGTAAGAAGTAAAACAAATAGTAATTTTACTCGCCACAGTATTCCCATTGAATGTAGAGGTTTACAAGAGAAATAGTTGTACACCCCAGAAGGCATACAGCTATCAAACAGAGACTTTTTTACCCTGGTAAAAATAGAGACCAGTCTTAACATCAGCACCTGCATATTTTCATCATCATAAACTGGTACTGCAGCTACTTTGAAGTGCAACCTACTGTTATAATAAATGTTGATTGCACTGCACCCACACAAGGAATAACTCAGCCTGAATTGCCCCGGCAAGGCCACCTGTCTCTTGCCTTTGTTACACCTTATTGAAAACATGGAGGGGCATACAACACATGACTATACACACTGTAAGACCCTATTACTGTAGGCTGTATGTGATGGAAGTTCACCTACTCCTTTTCTGCTGCATAGACCTTATGACTGATGCTTCTCCACAGCCAAAGATGCTAACCCTTTTTCCAGAACAAATTTATGTTCCAGAGTTTTGTCAAGCAAAAAAGATAGCAATAAAAATGCCCTTGACAGCTATAAGAGTCCACCTGCCTGTGGCCATGAGAATAAACCTCTGACTGAATGTCCTTCAGCTTATTCTGGAACAACTGCAGCAGCAGTAACAGCCTGTTCTGTTGTGCTGCACATGTGCAGAACAGGGACAAATATATTAAAGAAACTAAGAGCTGCTATAGAAGAGCAGCTGATGAATTCCTCTTTGTTACTGTTAGCAGTGATTAGTAGTTTAAGATAAGGGGAAAAGCTGAGGAAGGGAAAAGATTGCAGCCACCTGCCCTGAGCAGCCGGCTTTGGGTGCTTTGTTGGGGTGTTGATGAAGTTATCAAATAGTAACAGGAATACAGACAGAGTTCACTCACAGTTAGAAAGCCAGCAGATGAATAAGGCTGCCTGTTGCTCTGCTCCTGGAAATTTATCTCTTATTTAAACCCATTCAGCCAAGCATTAAAATATGCTCTTGCCCTTAAGCATATGCTTCAAGTTCATCTCTCATGAAGCAAAATGCTTAACTATGTGCATACATGTTTTACTGAATCAGGGCCTAAAGAACTGATGAAAACCCAAAGACGTTAACAGAACTATCCCCATTGATTGTGGATTAGGTCCTTAATGAATCATTGTTTTCCATTTAGCCTTTTCCCTCATTTTAAATACAATTAGCAATCCCAAATCTGGGCATTCGAAGTTTAGTCTGTGCTTTGTTTTTATTATTTAAAACAGGAATCTGTCTTAAAATAATAATATGAAGGGAGCTAGCTCCAAGGGACAAAAACAAAAGATTAAGACAACCTGAATGAATAGTGTTCATATCTTAAAAACTGAAATTCAACGTTTAAAAAGAGACCTACTGGAGAATTTGCTTGATGTTCAATTAGTTCAGTTTAGTAGCTGAATTTTGTACTGTAAAGCAATGCAAGTTGTTGCCCACATCAAAACCTGAGACAGGCTGTGCTCAGAGTCCAGCAGAAATATAATGTTCTCATGTCTCAGCATTTCCTTCAGCCACCCTAAAGCCTAAAGCGTCCAACAGGGACAGCATAAGACTGCTGATCCTTCTCTATTGCATATCCATGTCTACATGGGTAATTGTATTCAGAACAGCAAGGCTCAAATATTTGTGCGACTAAAAACTGTCCACAAGATTTTAAAAAGATGAGAAATAGCCACATACATGCATGCAAATATTATGTTTTGTAGTTTCTAGCCAGCTCAAATGTCTTCGGTTTCAATTTCATTCTCTCACGCAACACAGCTAGAAGTCAATATGGCAACATCTTCACAAACATCTTCTCATAGTCATCTGATATGTCAATAAGGTTGCACCACTGTCAAACAGAGAACAGGATGAGGATGAATTAAGCAATAATTTAAAACCTACTGATGTGAGGGTTTTTATCTGTGGTACAGAGAGAAGCCAATCCTATACCGAAAAATATGTCTGTAGTCTTTCTCTGATTATCTACTGCTCTCCCCTCCAGCATCATCATGATAATAGATGAGTATCACTTGCCAGTGTGCATCAGAGCTGACACTGTAACCCCAGAGCAGGTGAACTGTTTCAGTGTACTCTGGGCTCCCTGATGAATCAGTGCAGTAACAGCTCTCAGACTGACTATGGCTCAACCAGCTGTGTGACCTGACTAGGAACAAACCTGTTAAAAATCAGAGCTTTTCCAAAAACTATAAAGTTAAAGTTTCTTTGGGCTTTAGTTTTATCCACAGCTAACTACAGCTGGGAGAACTGAGCTATTTAACAAGAAAGAAGGATAATTATAAGAAGAGGTCTAGATATTTCCTGCAAAGAAAAATGTGTGTAGCAGGAAAAGGAAGGAAGAGCATGGAGAAAAATTGCAGGGAGGAGATTGCTTTTTATAACTCTAGAGGAAAAATTATTAACTCACTTGGCATGGTGATGTCACAAGGCAAATAGGCTCTCTTGTAGCTACAACAAACTTAAGCAGTTTTATCTGTCTACCAAGTGTCCCCTTGGAATGGATTTGTATTTCTTATTGTTCATTTAGATGGCAGTTTGCTAGCCATCTACCCAGACATTTTTGCCCCTGCTTTATATTTTGGGTTTGGAAGCCTGCGCACATAAACTAAAGATAGACCCTTGAGAGGGTCCAGAGGAGCGCCACTCATATGGTTAGGGGCCTGCATTCAAAGGTCTACAAGGAGAGACCGAGGGACCTGAATCTCTTCAGCCTTCGCAAGAGAAGGCTGAGAGGTGATGTTATGGCCACCTACAAATTCATCGGGGGCGGGGACAGCAAGGAATAGGAGATGATCTGTTTACCAGGGAACCCCTTGGAGTAACTAGGAACAACGGCCACAAACTAACAGAGAGTAGATTTAGGTTAGCCATCAGGAAGAACTTCTTTACAGTAAGTGTTGCCAGAATGTGGAATGGGCTTCCAAGGGAGGTGGTGTTCACCCCTATCTTGGGGGTCTTTAAGAGGAGGCTAGAGATGCACCTGGCTGGGGTCGTCTGACCCCAGTCCTCTTTCCTGGGCAGGGAGTTGGACTCAATGATCTGCAAAGGTCCCTTCCGACCCAAACATCTATGAATCTATGAACATGATCAGTAGGACTACACTGGGCATAAATGTGGCTATGTCTGCATATACCTGAGCATAAGTCCCAGAAGAAGAAGACCTAGGAATTTGGGCACAGACCTGGGAGGGCATAAGGGTGCTGAGTCCATGCCTCCATATGGAGAAACTGCTACTGCTGAGTAGAACAAACTCCCCAAATTTGGGCTGCTGCCACAAGCCCCCCAGAGGCTGCCATTCTAGTACTTCCTCTAAACTGGTGCCCAGGGCTGGTTCCCTGTTCACCCACTGCTAAGTTGAAGTTACACATTACACTTAGATCATACTAAGGGCACTTAAAATGAGAACGCCCACATGTCAAAGCTCATTAACTCATGCTAAGTGCCCTCTGGGTGCATCTACATGAGACCCAGCACAGCAACAAGCTATGACAATGTAGCTCATTGCTATGGCAACGTAGCATCAGCAGACACAAACCATGACATCGACACTACTGCACAGTAGCACAGTAGTCATCGCTACCATGCAGTAGGATTGGAAATGGCCGATGAGCCACCAGGACTGCGCAGTAACAAGTGTGCAGTAAAGCAAGTACTAATGACTGTGCAGTAACAAATGCACAGTCAGGTGCATGTGTAGGTGTGTACTCTGAGTACATCAAAATTATGCCACTTCAGGTGAGGGTTAACTCTGGGCCATGCTACCTAGCTTGTGTTAGGATAACTTCAGTCTGCTCTACGGAGATAAAACAAGCAATTTGCAGTCCTCCAGCATCCCAGCATGCACCACTCCCAACCTCCCCCCCAGTTCAAAGCAGGGATACAGCACAGGCATCCTGGCCCTAGCTACCCCCTGATTGCCTGCCCTCTAGTGGCAAGTCATAAATTCATAGAAAATTGGGGTTGGAAGGGACCTCAGGAGGTCATCTAGTCCAACCCCCTGCTCAAAGCAGGACCAGCCCCAACTAGATCATTCCAGTCACAGCTTTATCTAGCTGGGCCTTAAAAACCTCCAAGGATGGAGCTTCCACCACCTCTCTAGGTAACCTGTTTCAGTGCTTCACC
This sequence comes from Alligator mississippiensis, assembly GCF_030867095.1. Lineage (NCBI taxonomy): Eukaryota > Metazoa > Chordata > Crocodylia > Alligatoridae > Alligator > Alligator mississippiensis. Next base: position 121,268,479 of record NC_081824.1, on the reverse strand, counting down.
ACCTTCCTAGTGAGAAAGATCTTCCTGATATCCAAACTAAACCTCCCTCGCTGCAACCTGAGACCATTCTTCCTTGCTCTATCATCTGTCACCACTGAGAACAGTCTACATCCATCATCTTTGTAACCACCCTTCAGGTGGTTAAACGCTGCTATCAAATCCCCTCCTCAGTTTTCTGTTCTCCAGACTAAATAAGCCTAGTTCCTTCAGCTGCTCCTCATAAGTCATGTGTCCCAGCCCCTGGACCATTTTTGTTGCCCTCCACTGGACTCTCTCCAACTTGTTCACATCCTTTCTATAAGACACAGTATTCCAGATGTGGCCTCACCAGTACAGAATAGACCAGAATAGAGGGGAATAATCACTTCACTCAGTCTGCTGGAAACACTCCTTCTAATGCAGCCCAATAAACAGTTAGCCTTCTTTGCAACAAGAGCACACTCTTAGCTCAAATTCAGCTTCTTGTTCACTATAACCCCTAGGTCCTTTTCTTCAGAACGGCAGCTTAGCCAGTTGGTCCCAAGCCTATACAGATGCATGAGATTCTTCTGTCCTAAGTGCAGGACTTTGCACTTTTGTTGAACCTCATGAGATTTCCTTTGGCCCAGTCCTCCAATTTGTCTAGGTCACTCTGAATTCTAGTTCTACCCTCCAGCTTATCTACTACACCCCCCAGCTTGGTGTCCTCTGCAAACTTGCTTAGGATGCAACTCATCCCATCTTCCAGATCATTAATGAAGGTATTGAATAAGACTGGTTCCAGGACTGACCCCTGGGGCAGAGCTGTTCAGGCAAGAAACAGTATTAACTCTTAATGTGTGCCTGCTTTCAGCACATTCTATCTTTAACACTGCTTAACATTCTGTAGATTTAGTATAGTGTAAGTGTAGCATGTAACTTCACCTTTAGCTATTCTACTGAGACATAGGGCAGGGAGTGTGGGTCCTCCCCTATTTTAGCTGTAAGAGCTGAGTAGCTAGGGCAATTGCCCAGAAAGCCAGATTCTAGACCCTTCTCACCCAGAAAGGCATTTAATTCTCCCCTATCTAACTTTCCACACTACAAACCTAGTATTATTCAAGTTCCTCCTCTAGCCCTTCTTTTAAAGTTGTTCCCCTGGACAGTGAAGAGACATGTGTGGAACAGAAAAAAGAGAACCAGGCAGAGGGTGTATGGCACAGTGAAATTGAGCCTAATGTAGAAGGAAGCAAGCCCTACGTTCTAGCCTTGACCTTTGCTCACAATGAGCCAGAAACTTTCCCCTGCATCCATGTTTTTTCCACTAACTATTAAATGCAAAAGGAAGTGACTTAGCCTCAAAAAGATGGGACTGGGGATGAAGCTGGATGTAGGTATGCACAACCGCAACAAACATGCACATGTAGCCACATATGTATGCCTCCCATGTACTGCCTACTGTGCCAGCTCAGTTTATGTACGCCCATTTACAGGGACACACTGCCAAAGGGAATTGATTTGCCACCTACAAGTAAGTGGCAGTTTTGATAATTATGTGGCTTAAAATGTGCTGCTTAGACCTACAAAAGGAAACAGAATTCCTATTGCACTTTCTGGAGACCCAGCTGGGTTTCACACACAGCTTTGTAGAGATCCCTGGCACATGGGAACCCTGGGATTTGGGAGACTTTCCCTGATGCCCATGTTTCCATGTGCAGGGAGGTCAGGAAACTGTATGGGCAGTTCAGCTCCACACATTTTTAAAAGTCCCAGCATGCTGGGGTTGAGCCAACAATCAACTGCCTGTGGAAGGGGATGAGGGGAGCTAGAGCCAAGGATTTCCCCCACCAGGGACTTTAAACTCTGCACCCAGCAACTTTGTCCGCACTGCCAGGGCATGGGGGATCAGAAGCTCCCAGTAGGGTTTAAAGTTCCTCGTGAGGGAAGCCCTTGGGCTTCCCCCCTGCTGGGAACCGTTGATCTCCTGAACCCTGGCAACCTGGCCAGAGCTGCTGGGTGTGGGGTTCTGAAAATCAGCTGGTTGTCAGCCCCAACCCCAACAGCCTTGATCTCCAACCAGACCTGGGGCTGTCCAAGCCAGAGCCATCAATCATCTGATTGTTGGCTTACCACACAAGGGCCCTACTCTTTAAACCTTTTTATAGCCTTTGAACCACATTCCTCTCCTCAGCATTTCCTCCTGGCTTCCACAGGCAGCCTTCTTTTCAGTACACTTGTTTTTCTGGTTCCCATTCCTAGGCAATAAACTGTACACAGAGTCTAGGTACTGACAATTCTATTAGGTGTTAGAGACCTACAAGCTAAGTTTGCAACCCTGGGCCTGAATCCCCAAAACTTAGCCCACTGTCTAAATTAGGGCCTTTGAATAAATAGGGTCTTCGATTTACAGTCAAACGGGTATACTGTCCACCACAACTGGTGTCATAAATGGCACTCTGCTACTTCTGTGCAAAAGACAGCACTGTAAGGACTAAGGAGAAGAAAAGAGACAAGAAAATGCAAGTCTGTTATACATGATCTTATGGAGGTTTTGGCATTCATTAAAGGCAGTCTGGGATAGGTTGCAGGGAACCATTTTGGCCATCAAATCAGCCAAGCATCTATAATAGATTCATATGCATAGGCAACTGGTCATCCTAGCTCCCATTTGCTCCCTAAAACCACACCTTTTGTGTTCCATCTTAATATATGTAGGGCAGAATCAGGCCCTTTTTGCTAAGTTAAAAACTGTCCGCTGAGATAAGATTGGTTTTATTTACATGCTAAGAAGCTGAAAGAAGGTGTAAAAGTGGAAAGGAATCTTTCTACATTTTTATGTAATATTTTACCAGCAAAAACTCTATAAACAGTAGATAAGTAAAGTAAAACAAATCCATAGAGACCTAGGTCAAAATATGCTTCTTGAGGGGGGTTTCCCATGAGGAGGATTACTTGTCAGTCTAATATTTGAAAAGATACTGTTTTGATGAAAAATGGTAACCAAATAGCAACAAAAACATTGTTTCGTTCTAATAAAAATATGTGCTCTTTTTGCAGAAATGTAAAAGGCAAAGGCTAATTTTTTTATACAACATTATAACAGTTACAACCAAGCACTGGTTTTGAAATGAAAAATATTTTGGATTTGGATTTTAATTTGACATGGGCTAAAAATCAAATTATTTTGTAGAAATTAAAATAAAATCCTTTTCCAAAACTTTTGTCAAGCAAAATCATCTCTACCAGATAACAACTATGACATAGCAGGCAATAGCTATGATTTTCAGGAGTCACAAATGCTACGCGTTTTGTTTTTAAGTGCCAGAAACAGCTATTGTGAAAGCTATTTTTATTTCCTGAATTTACTGGAAGACTTACTGGCTGCTGCTGTGGTAAAATATTTACATTTCCAATCACTGCAACCTGTTGGAAAAAGAAAGTGGTGGATTTAAGGATCACTGGAATATCTTAGTTTAAAAAATTGAGCCTTTGTCACTGGTTCCTTTCCAATAAGCTTCTTGATCTCCACCTAGTGAGAGATAAGCCTTCCCAGTTTCACCAATACCTCCACTGAACTGTTGTCACCTTTTCATGCCTGAGTTATTGTTCTCTCATCCAAGTGAAGAAGATAAACCAATCTTCTTCTATAGGCAACAGCAATAGATGTGCTCTTCAGTATCAAGTACCACCTTAAACTCCCTGTTACACTGCAGGTCAAGGAGAACGGGTTCTACTTTGGAAGGCTTCAAGATCTAAGACAGTCTTTGACTGAAGGGGATATCAATAAACATCCTCATGGGTGGGTTGTTCTATAAGGCTCTCTTGGATGGTCCTTGTACATTCCTGCACTGTAGTGCAAGAATGGAGTGTAGAAGATCCACTGAAGATAGGTTGCTAGATTATATAGACCACTTCTCTGAACTGGTATTGCAATCTTATTTGCCTTGGACTGTCTCCGATTATCTGATTATAGAGCCTGGATGGAATTCCAAGTCACAGCGGAGATCCAATATATGTGAATATTATTAAACATCTGAGTGAGAGCATGGGTGAGAGGAGTATTTTCAGGACCCACCAGAATTTACTCAAAATCTATTCATATTATTTTATAACCAGCCAAAGGAGGGGGCTAGCTCATTCTCTTTATTTTTAAAAACATTGTTTCTGTGACATTTTCCTGCCTGTATTTCTTTAGTTCTTTGATTATTTCTGGTGGAAAATGAAATGAAATCTTCTCTTGAGTCACCTTGTACTACTGGCAGATTGACTCACAGTCAGACCTTTTGCTTTATACTTTGCTGGCAAGAATTCCATCTACATGACTGTACTTGTTATAAAAGAGTGCTTCCACCTTATCCAGAGTACTTCACAATACTGTTGGACCACTTCATGGCATTATTTTAACTTTCATGTAGAAAGGCTGACTCACCGGGCACTGTGCTTTTAGCTTTATAAACAGGTAATATATCCTTTTCTTTCTAAAACACAGAAGCCAGTCCTAAAAGGAAAAGTCACAACCCAAGTTTGAACAGTAAGTATCTTTGACTTATTGCTGTGATTATACTAATTGCTCATCTTCCTAGTGGGAGGTTGCAGGAAGCTGTTTTGAAGTAATCAGGCTGAGATGTGCCCTTCTATTTATAAGAGGTCTAGAAATCTTACTCTCCCAAAAAGAGTAATTTAATCTTGCTCTAAAAACACAGATAGAATTCCACCTCCCCCCCGCCCCTGATATCCAGCACAACAGTTTATGGTTCAGTTCTTTCTCACTATGAATGTCTGTAACTTAAAATCCTGCATGGAAGCTCCTCCGACAAAATCAGTTAGTTGTTCACAGATTTCAAATACAGAGAAAGTCCCCTACAGCTCTATATTAATTCCAAGATCATCTCATACAGAGATATACCATGCCACATTAGCACACATCTTAGGCAGCTTGAATAAAAAAAATGTTTCTTTTATATATTTTTTTTTATCTCAAAGAAGTTTAATGTTTAAGTATATACAGTTTCAATGAAATAGAGCCAGGTTTAGGGTGCAATTTGGTAGCTAGTGAATAGTGCATTTTGTAGCACTTAGTATAAAAAACACCACTGGAATCTACTGTTATTGAAAAAAGTGTTATAGATCTTTATTATCCATGAAGACCTTTTCAATTCTTATCTGAAAAACCTCTCACCTAGTAGGCACAGAATTCAACCTATTTACCTCAAACAGATAAAGAGCTAAGCCAAGGACTTGAACCAACTGTTTTAAAGAATTGAGTGGTCAGAATCTAGTTTTGCTCAGTAACAGTAAGAAAACCCTACAGCAATAGAATTATTCTGTTGAGAACAAGAAGCCAAACTCTGCAATAATTGAAATACATTGTATCTTTGTTCTTTGTACAGTGCCTAACAAAATCATGCCAACCCCTGACCCCATGGGGGGCCCTAGAAAAAGTTGCACAAAATACTTTTGGAAATTGCTTCAGGGCAGCCTAAACTATTTGCGAATGCAAGTTGAATTTGCCACATAATTTCTACCAAAATGAACATGAACTAAAAAGTAAATGTCTAAATAAGTTCTTTAGATATTTCTGAAACTCTTCATTTCTAGACGTGTAGATAAAGCAAAGGAAATGACAGACTAGGTTATCAAAACCACTAAAAGAGGAAGGAGTAATTCTTCCCTTCCCACAAGAGATCAATGTTTATGACTATTATCCAGAATGAGTGAGAGTCTACGCAAAAGGAATTCCATACAAGAGGAACTGAACCCATATTCTCTGTCTTCTGAGAAAGCATCCTGACCACCCTCTTATTGAGTATGCATAGGCACAAAAGGAGTAGTGAGGATTGCTGTCACTTCACATGACATGACATAATTAACTATTCATTAAGCAAGCACAGAAAAGAAAATCACTCTATAGCCTGGCATATAGCCCATTCACCTGGATGATCAGACTTGTGTGTTCCAGTTCCTCTTCCAAAGAATATTTAAATGGTCCACACAAAGTAGCAAAGTGTAACAGGATACATTAAAGGTGTGCCCCAGGCTACCTTATAGCATGAAGACTAGGGCACATTCTTGGCAGTTACAAACTGTCAGTTCAAATTAAAGATTTCAAGCTGGGTTGTCCATGTCCTCAAAGAGTGCCCTAACCCCTAAACTTTAGAGAGGTGGGGAGGGGTTAGTTTTGCAAATCTAAACCTTTGTTTCTTGTAACCTAGACTTTATTCCAAGTGTCCAAGGGGATGAAAGGTTCCATTCTGACCATTTTACTAAACTTTTCAACCCAAAACATTTTTTTTTCAATGAAAAAAAATCAAACAAAAATTATTTCAAGTCAATGGGAACTGAATGGGTGCATCCCCACACACAGGGGATTTGTGCCACTGCTTTTTGCCACTGTGAATGCCCCTAAACGCCCTGAACATGGGACTAGTATGGGGCATATTGTCCTGGGTGGGGTAGGGGAGGTTGGAGCCAAGCTTTACCTGGGGTCCTGGGGGCCTCCTGGAGCAGCAGAGGTGGTGATTCAGCCACCTGAAGCCTGGCCAGCAGCCAGAGCATGGCCGTGTTCAGTCAGGCTCGCTTCCTGGAGGAGAATGCTGCTGCCACATGCACCGCACCATGCTGCACTGCTTTTTTTAGTGTTGGTTTATTTTGACACTGGGATCTCCCAGTGTCAAAAAACCCCACCTCAACTGCTTTGAGGCACCGTGAACCACACATGAATGCTTGTGGGGATGCATCCAATATGTTTCTTTGTTTGTTTGGGGATTTTTTCTCCATTCACTGGGTGGACCAGAAGATCAATTATATAAATATCTACTACTCCTGCTATAGTAATATTGTCACAGGGCATTAAAGTGCCTGCTCCTAGAAGAAGAGAAAATGCCTGGGGAGAGCCCAAAGAGAGACTGAAGCCCAGGTGCAGGTTATCAGGGCAACAGGCTAGAGAGAAAATTAGCCTGCACCTAGACCTGTCAGCTGATTGGAAAGGGCAGGGCCCTGGGCCCATATAAATCCCCAGGCTGGAATTAGAGAGGGCAGTTTGCTGCTAGCAGCCAAGTGGGAAGGAGCCCTCCAGAGGGAGCTAGGGAAGAGGCCTAAGGGTGAGTCTAGCTTCTGGAAATGCCTGGGGCAACTTTTGGTTCATTTAAAGGGGTGGAGAATGATGGGAACTTATGTGTTATGTTATAGCCCATAAGGCTGGGGTGTCCTGAAACATCTACTTTGAAACAGGATCCACAAGGGGTCTGGGGACCCACGGGGTTCAGGGAAGTCCATCAGGACCATGTCTGACCAGATGCAAAGGCAGCCTCCCTATATTATATTTTCATCAAGACGTGGTGGGCGAGAAAAGAGGGTGCCCACCAAGCCAAATTGGCATGGTTGAGGGGCCCTAGGGTAACAAGGCCATCCTTGGAGACCCCATCCCATGACAAAGTGGTGCATTGGCTGGGAACTCAGCTGTGCACAGGGAAGAAAACCTATGTCCCTGAGAAGGGAAGCAAACCTTTGGGGCTAAAGTATACACAGAAAGATATTTGCAGTAACGCAGTGGCACCCCAGCTCTGGAGGCAAGGCTGAGGGGGCAATACCACTGCCAGAGACAGTTCAGGGGCTTATGTTTTGTTTGCTGTTTCATAACAACTGGTGGTTTGGGTAAGGCTATTTGGGGAAGGAGGAGGTCTCATTGGGGGCCCACTTCAGTGTGGGGACCCTGGCACCAGAGAGGGCATGCAATCAGGGGTGTAGAGACAGAGACAGGGCTGTGGAAAACCCAGCACCGAAGGGCGTAGAGACAGAGCTGCAGAGAGCCCAGTGACACCCTGAGGCTGAGTCAAACCAAGGCCTCAGAGGGGCGCTGCAGAGGATGCAGAAAGAGCTGATGGTGTGGATGTCAAGGCCTCCAGAAATCGGCACAGTACAGCCTGAGGAGCAGGAGGAGGTATTAAGGAAGCTGGAGGTGTCCCAGGACATCATAGCAGCCCTCTGGACAGGACTATACTGCCAGGAGGACCAGCTGTCAGAGCTGCAGGAAGAGTTAGAGGCTTGGCAACAAAGATGCAGACAAGCCGAACACCATGAGGAAGAGCTGCGAGTCGAGCTGGTCAAAAGCCATACCCAGATGGAAGAAACAGGAAAGATAATCTCAAGAGAGATGGAAAAAGTGTAAGAATATATAGCAAACTATGAGACATTGCAGGGCCAGAAGCGACACCTAGAAAAGGAGGTGGAGACCATAAAAGAGGAGCGTGATGGATTACAGATCCAACTGTAAAGAGTGGAGGCAGAAAGACCAACTTGGAAAACAGGTACAGCCCCTGAAAGCCCTTGTAGAAGACAGCATAGCTAGAGAGGCAGAAATGAATGCACGAAGAGAGCAATTTCAGCTTCAGGCACAAGCTGCAAGGGAACAAGTCCAAGCACTGGAGCAGGAGAACCAACTACTATAAGAGGCAGGGGCACAAGCCGTTTTAAAAGTCAAGGATCCCAGTCAGATTGAGGTGCCAGACGCATCAAGGAATGCAACACTTGCAGAAGCAGGGCAGAACCCTTGAATGCTAATGGCCGCAGACACAATTAGAGGGAGGTTGTTGGTGCTGGGAGCCCAATTAGCAGAATAAGTAGTTGCAACAAAAGCTGAGCACCAAGAGCATTTCTGAGAGCTTGAGGTGTTGAAAGAGTCCTTTAGGGAAATGGAGACACAGCTAGCGACCACACAACTAGGGGTTCTGAAGCCTCCAGAACAGATGCAGCTACCCAGACACCTAGACCCTGAGAACCCAAGAGAGGGGGCCGGACTGGTGCAACTGGAGAGAAGCACCATGGCGAAGGGATCCATAGGGGTAAGTCCTACTACCCTACCAGAAGGGATGCTGCCTGCACTCATAGCATGCCTGAACCAGAAATGGAACCAATGGATGAGTAACCATGCAGACGAGATGAGCTAAGACAACAGCTGGGGGAACTCATACAGCAAGAATGGTACCAAGTCGGGTCTGGCCAACTGGACTAGATATGGCAGATGTTGTGATGACAGGGAAGAGTAAGCGGGCTAGCTCAAGGAGTGAGACCTGTCATCTAATTTGCCAAGGCTGTACACGGGTGGCCCAGGGCGCCATGGGTCAGAGACAGACCCCAGAAAAGAGAGATTAGGTGAGCCCAGAAAGGGAAATCAGGCCAAGGGGCCAGAGATGAAGAGGGAACAACCACCCAAAGGGGGGGCGTACGCCTGGGAGAAGACCTCAGGTATATGTCGTTAATATCCCAGGGCAGGTTAGTTGGTGGACCCTGAGGAAACTGGTTGAAGCAAAGGTCGGGGATGTGGCCTATGTGAAAACTTATAGAGGACCTAATGGAAGACCCATGGGCCAGGGGAAAATAGAATTTTGGGCTGAAGACTATGCCCGAAGAGCCCTGAGAATGCAGTGGGAGATTTGGGGAACACTCATAGATTTGCAAGGAGCCATAGGAAAACAAGAAGTCCCATGACCGGTCCTGAGAAGAAGAACAGGATGCATAGTAGATGGACAGAACTAAGCCCAAGCTGAGGGGGAGAAGACACCCCAACCGAGAGAGGGGAACTTTCCTGGGAGGAGGGAGAAAGTTCTGGCCGCCCCACTGCAGGGCTCAGAGTAAGAAAATGCCTGGGGAGAGCCTGAAGAGACAGACTGAAGCCCAGGTGCAGGTTATCAGGGCAACAGGCTAGAGAGCAAATTAGCCTGCACCTGAACCTGTCAGCTGATTGGAAAGGGCAGGGCCCTGGGTGCTTATAAATCCCCAGGCTGGAGCTAGGGAGGGCAGTTCACTGCCAGCGGCCAAGAAGGAAGGAGTGCTCCTAGAGGGAACTAGGGGAAGAGGCCTGAGGGCAAGTCTAGCTTCTGGAAATGCCTGGGGCAAAGTTTGTTTCTTTTAAAGGGATGGAGAATGATGACAACTTATGTGTTACGTTATAGCCCATAAGGCGGGGGTGTCCTGAAACATCTACTTTGAAACAAGATCCATAAGGGGTCTGGAGACCCACAGGGTTCAGGGAAGCCCATCAGGACTGTGTCTGACTGGATGTGAAGGCAGCCTCCCTATATTATATTTTCATCAAGAGGGGGTGGGCGAGAAAAGAGGGTGTCCATCAGGCCAAACTGGCACGGTTGAGGGGCCTTAGGGTAACATGGCCATCCTTGGAGACCCCATCCCATGACAAATATAAATAGTTGATAATAATGCTGTTTAAGCCATTAAACCATTGCTATCTTTCTGAAGGTGTATGATATAAATATAGAACACAGAATCAAAAGCAGAGAGAGAACTTATTTCCTCATTTTGTGAAATCCCTGGAATATAAGTAACAAAGGTAGCTTTTTAAAGTGCTCATGTTACAGCAAAACTCTTTTGAGCAGAATGTAGTTTATTTTTGTGTTGTATGTAGTAATTCTTACAAGAATATCATAGGAGACTTTGCAATTGCTTACAGTATCATCCTGCAATTCTGGGTACACTATTGCAGTAGGTTTAAATAGAAAATTCAGACCCGTAGGGCACTTCTACCTGTGTGCCCCCACTGCTATTTTGAAATACAGGATGCTGAATATATGAGCTGCTGAGGGCATTTTAATTAGAGTGGCTCCTGAGAGCCACTCTAATTAACCCCCCCCCCCAAAACACATGTACAGATACCCATAGAAACCAGTGATAAAGTGGTATAATAACCTAGAGAGAAAGTCAAAGGCCAGAGAAAAAAGATGGGACTTGAGATAGGATGTGAAGACAGTTGAGAGGTCACTTAGGCTGACTGCAAGATGTCTGTTATTGAGCTCCACTGGCGGAAGGCCTGGAGATAAAGGGCCAAAATGAAAAGGCAACGTCTTCCTCTATACATCATCACAAATCAATACAAATCTAGTAACTCCCAGAAGAAGGCAATTTCATGTGTTTGTTTGCAAGGCCTGATAGATCTATTGCTAGGTATGCCTGTTGTTCTTATCCTTGATATGACATGCATCATACAGGTATCATGATGTATACAAGCCATGAAAAATTCCAGTGTGTTTCATTACCATGAGAAATGCAGAGGCTGGCTCCTTTTGACAGCCAGCACTGCTATTAGCTAGCCTTTTGTGTCGGTAGCTAAAGAAAATTCAGTCGACATATTTTAACCTTCAGAGCGATTCAAGCACATTCTGATCTTTACCAAAACGGCTGATAACAACTGAAAGTACAAGCTCTGCGTCAAACAAACAACTACCAGGGGGAAGGGAATGCTGTTTTCCTTCCTCCCCCGCACCAATCCAGCTTGTAGATCAAGTCCATCCCTTTCAAGGAAAAGGCATTGACAACATCTTCTTTCCTTGCACAAAATATAGAGTGGAGCTTTCCAATACACTAAGGCTTTTTAGAGAAGTGAGAACAAAACAAAGCATTCTCTGACTCTAATAGAATATAGTGAGAACAGACTGATCCAACCTGAGGTTGGAGTCTATGCTGAATCCATAGATGTTGGCTTATAAACTGAAAGCTGTCTGCTCAAAGCCAAATCATAAACTCTCCTGACTTAATTTTAGCTCCTCCCTCCAAAATGTAATTCACAGCTGCAAAAGTTCTCTCTGATTTACCTCTTTGTGAAGAACTGCATCTGGTTTTGAATTTAGATCGTATTCTATGTTTAAAATACCATGGTTTTGGTGTAAAAGGGTTAAAACTGGCTCGCCCTTCGGGCTCCTACATCTCATCTATGTAGGAGTACAGGAATTCCACAGCTTCTAATTTGGACACAGGCTTGCTCAAAGTAAAAATAGAAAGATGTGTATGTGACTAACCGGCTCAGCAACATAGAAGTTGTTTTGTTTTTTTTAAGTTTCCTTTAGACTTAGCTTCAAACTTTTTGGAAATGTGAAGGGCAAAAATAAAGCAGAGTGAAGGTCCCATTTCAGGCTGTAGTCTACTATTCGCTATTCTCTTCACAGGGAAACTATTACAAGCAAGGCCAAAGCTAAAGATTTCAATGTCCCTGTTTGGGGGGGATAGGGAACAGGGAGGGACAGGGGATGAGAAAGTTTAATCCCTTTGCAATTTGCATAGTTATTTTATGAGATACCAACATTTAAAACTTCTCCTTTGTAATCCACAAGGATATAAGTTTCTGAAAATGGAGAAAATTACCAGTAAACTATGTCATGCCTTCAAACGACATTATGGAGGTGTACTCCTATCCAGCAGCCTCAAAGCAATCTTGCACAGATGAGTGCAAGTTAACTCCCTTTACAGCTAGCTCCTCAGGCATCTAAATACACCTTTAACAAGCCACCCTGCTACTCAGTTCTTGCTTTGGCCTGTATGCTGGCAGAGGAATGAATTTAGGTCAGAACCTACAGGCATACTTAGGAAGCATGGTCACTGTATCCCCCACACCCCAATAGAGTACCTGGTGGCAACTTGCACTAAGGGGCAACTTTAGTCTCAAGTACAACCTTGCTCTCAGTAGACACATCTGTTCAAATGTTCATTAATGCACTTTTGCCAATGCACATTGAATTTATTAGCTCCATCATTAGCTACTAGAAAAAGGTGCATTAGCCTATTTTAATGCACATTAGTGAAAGCACACAATTTTTTGTGATACTGTAATATGCATTTAAACTAGGCACATTAAAAATAGGCTAATGCACATTAAAACACACTTGTAGATATTCCCATTGGTCTGAGCTAGCAAAGACTGTTTTCATTACTGCTTTCCAGGGACGATCTCTGTCCTTCCTCTGAGGAATTAATTACAGCCTAGACTACTTGCGCCAGAACCCTACCCATGGGGTGTGACTAAGGAAAACTTGAAAGTGGCCTCTCCAGTCCATCCTCCTTGCTCTTTTTACTATTCCAGCAGATTCTAGATTTTCTGGAGGGCAGGAATTCTAGTCATCTTGCACCAGGGTCACTTCAGACAATGCTGACTGATCAGCAGATAGCATGGGGGGGGCAGAAAAACATGAAAGGTATATCAAAGGACCCTCAACCCCATTACCAGAGTGATTTCCTGTCCTAATTCTCCCTAGGATGGACTAGAAGATGCACTGAACTGACAGCAAACCTGAGAAATAGCTCTGGGGATTAAAGATCCTTTATTGCAGATCTGGAAGAGATATGGTATGATTCTCCCTGCTCCTCAGCTTCCATAACAGAAAGCCTCCATTCTCTACGTTCTTCCACAAACACATACAAGAGTTCTGGACATATTTCATCTGCAACTGGCATAATCTGTCAGAAGGACTACCCATTAAATCATGTCCCTTAGTTCTGAGATTGAAATCAGGTGATTTCACAAAAAGCCTAAGAAAGAAGTTATCGACAAACTGATGATTTGAACTATCCCTGCCTTGCCAAACTGCAGATACCTTCAAAATATTTGTAGCATAGTTCAACAGGCATTTCCGAAGCTAGAGGAGGGGGAATTCTTACCTGCTTTCAGGACTTAAAAAAGTTCTGAAAGGCTCTCGCAGCCTGGTCTGCCCACACCAGTGGGTACTGAGATGGGGGTGGGGGAGGAGGCTAGGCACAGGGGTGCAACCATCCCTGCGGCACAAGTTGCTGCTCCTGCGCCCTCCTTTGCCAAATTCTGAATTCAGCCCTGACTGGAAGGAACCTCATAAGGTCACCTAGTCCAGCTGCCTGCTCAAGGCAGGATCATCCCTGACTAAAACTTCACAGCCAAGTATCCATCCAATCTACTTTTGAAAATTTCCAGTTTCTCTAGGTAGTCTGTTTCAGTGCTTGACCCCCCTCATAGAGAAAATCTCCAACCTAAATTTCCTCTTCCACAGCTTGAGTCCATTTGTCCTAGTCCTCTCCCCTACAGACATGAAGGAAAGCCTATCTCCATCCTCTCTATAATCACCCTTCAGGTATTCAGAGACCATTATTAAACAGTCTTCTCTTCTCCAGACTAAATAATGCTACTTCTTTCAGCCTTGCTTCATAAGTCATGCTTTCTAGGCCTCTAATAATTTTTAATAATTTCTGCCTCATTTTTTATAATAATAATATCATCATTTAAGAATACTCAAAAGTTCAAATAGATCAGTCCTAAAAAGCAGGAAAATAAGGAGCAGTAGTTTTCAGCAGCTCCATTTACAGTGCCTGAACAACTAAGCCTTAACTAGAGCTTAAATGAATAAATAAAGAGACTAGTAATTTTATTGAATTATATTGTTCAATTCCAATTGTGTCTCCCTACATAAACAGCCTAGTGATTGATGTGTTATTGTGTATTTGTGGATTATGCCTGTAATGAATGTATTTAGGAATGACCCTGAGAGTAAATCAATATTAGAAAGAGACCTCTGTTGATTTGAAATTCTGATTATTCTAAATCAAATTTTAAATGGCCAGAATTTCTGTAGGAAAACAGGAGAAAGAACACAAATCACTAGAGAATGTAGAGAACAATTCTTCACTGTTATCTCAATCAGCTAGATCTTTGACTGGTATGAGTTTGAGTAGCTCCACTGGAGTTATTAGTTGGGGATTTGGCCTTAAGTCTCTTGTGTGTAAGCTCAAAATGGAGCTTACAGCTTATGGCATGTTCCTCTTGGAGCTCCAACATGTCCTTACACTGATGATGCATGGATTTATGGCTCCTAGGGTTTAGCAGTGGTGGGCAACTGACAGCACACATGCCACACCTGGCACAGGGAGCTGTGGTATGTGGCATGCGAGCTCCCACTGCCCCAGGGTGTGAGATCTATCGGGTTCACCAGGTGAGAATCAGAGCAGCACCCTGGAAATACCAAAGCTTATCTCATGGCACACGAGCTGAAAAGGTTTGTCTATCACTGGTTTAGAGCATGCTAGACAAGATAAGTAAGGTATGGAATGGACAGAGGAGAGTAGGGGAAGCCAATACAGAGTTCATTTTTTGGTCTGAGATGTGCTGGAGAACTGAAATAATCCTGCAGTTCCTTTCCTCCTTCTCCTTGAGTCTGTGTTCTTGGGTTTAGAAAGATGGGTGGGTAAGAAGGAGGTGAAATTGAGGAAATTCTTTTCCTTCTTCTGTTTTTTCATGGGGAAACAAGATGTTTGACCTAGGGTAGTGCTGAGATGACAGAGCCATGTCAATGGAAACTGAGTATAAATGAATATGCCAATCTTCATCCCATGTTCTGGAGCATCACCTTGTCAACATGGTCATGCTTTTTGGCTGGTCTGCAGATGGCCGAAGTGGAAAAAGAAAAAGACACCAGGGGCAAGAAAGATCTTCTGTAGGAAGACAAGACATGGCCCAAGGTTTCTTATCACCTTGTTTTTACCTTATTTAGATTCAACTGAATCCCTGCAAATGAATGATACTTTGTCATTCCCATAATGTGTAGGGGACAGAGGGACAAAAAAGACCTTATATAAATTGGTACCAGGACTTCTTCCTTAGAATATTTATGCCAGTGTCTCTTATTCTGCATTTTCTACTTGATCAGTTTTGTTTTTTGCTGGGTTTGAGGTTTTTGCCTCTTATGAAATCAATATTACTCTTCTGTATGCTTGGGGTTGGGGGGAGGGGGAGGTTAATTATGCTGACAAGCAATTTAAAAAAAACCAACCTCAAACAAATGACTATAGTCTGGGAAGTAAATATACATACTATAAGGACAAATTACTCAAATAAGGGCAGGTAGCAACCAAAATCATAAATATCATTGCAGCATGAGCTGCTAAAGTGGAATAATATTTATGCACTGCAAACATATTTGTGCTACTAAGTAAATCCAACTTCTCTGGGGATTGAAAATCAAAAATACTTGTCTTTGCAGGCAGGGTATTGGACAAATAAAGAGTTTAGTGCCAAATAAAATGAATTACAACAATATCATCAGTGCTTGAATGGGTGGATTAAAGTGGATATTCTACACTAACACGTCTCAGTTTTCTTCACTGAAAAAATTGGATAAATTAGGGGATTTATTACTACTGTGGTAACTGAAATGTGGTATGTATTGGAAAAGGAAGTGGCAGAACTCAAAATCTGTTTGTGAGGAGACCCTACCATCACACTTATTCCCACATTTTCAGCACTAGTCATCAGATCCTGGAGTTAACTGTGCAAAGTTAGGATTTTCAGAATTAGGACAAATACACTGCCTGCTCTTAACTCATACCATGCTTTCACCAGCATGATAAGGGACACTCAAATCTAGTGCAGATAAGCATTGACTGAACAACTATGACTGGTTGGTGACAGCACATTTTGATGTTCTGACTGACATGAACTGATGATCTTGCTCTTCATCATATTCAACGTGTGTATATGTTATCATAAAATCACTGTCATCATCCATGGCAATAATCAATAAGTTGTTGGCAGTCTCAGTAGAAACTAAACAATGAATGCAGATGAAGCACTAGAGATGATTCTTCCAGGACAGGACCACAGTAGACTATATACAGGGAACTGTGCATTTCTGCATCAGGCTGTTAATCTGGAACTTACTTCTCTAAATAATTAAAATAATGACACTGTTCTCCTGTTTCACAAACAGTTTTCCTTCAATAAACATAAACTACTCCTACTCAGCATTGCCTTAGGAACACAAGCCATCAGCTTGCTCCTGCTCTGCTGTTTTCACAAAACTTCAACTCCCCCTCACCTACCTTTCAAAAAATAACCAATAGGCACCTCCTGCTCTTTTTCTGCCTTGAGTAGTAGATGAGAAAAGGTCAAACGTCTACCCAGAGTATGTAAAGCCCATCAGTATCTGTGATCAACAAGAGTGTGGCCAGCATCACATTCAACCACCTTTGCCTCCTGAGTCTAGGACTAGGTACCCACTTACAGCTGGGTTAGCTGGACATAGCTGTCACCACAAACTCAAAACAAGCCTCAAAATCTCACTTTTACAGCCATAGCAAGATAGGGCTTTGGTAGCGACCACACCCCCAGTAACTGGTAGATAGTTAACTTCTTAATCATCTTGAGGGAACAGTATGTTGGGCATTTTCTGATGTTCTGCCTCAAGTTGACCAAAGAGAATAGACTCTCCCTGTGACATTCCTCCTCATGCAGGAAGAGGATACTGTAGGTGTGTCTGTATCTCACTTATGCTGCTGCCAAGAGTGCGTATCTTTAAGCATTTCACTCTACCTACTACACTCAGATACTCTAGTGCTCAGAAACTACAGAAGTAAAACCTTTTGGGGGAAATCCTGTTGCAGCAACTCTTTAGGACCTTGGTCTCTATCTTGCTTCAGAAAGGTAGAAATGCACCCTGTGAGGACTGTGTTGCTTTTTTTCATCTTTTCCTTCTGCAATTCTGGTTGTGGCTCCAGCTGGCAATAAGAAGTGAGCAAATCAAAGAATTTCAGCGCCCTAGAAGTTCACTCTAAATCTGAATCAATAAATAAAAGAAAGTTCAAAAAAGCTAGGAACTCATTCACCCAATTCTGCTTTCTCTTTTTAAGAGTGATTTCAAAAAGGTGTTAGATAGCCTTCAGTCCTGCACAGCCACACAAATCATACTACTTTCACTGAAATCTGGAAGCATCTACTTGTTAATTATGTATTGAACTTCAACAGCATGTTCAAATTCATCAGTCACAAGAAAAGAGTCTCTGCTTCAAGGAGAGCACAGTAGATAAAATAGACACACATATATGATATCAGTATGACTATCATGTGATGTGGGAGTCATTAAATACTAATTTGGGTCATTCTAAAATAGAGTATATTTAATATTTGCATAGAGATCAGGTTTCTGCATTTTGACTCATTCTATAAATATAAAGGGCTTAGTCCGTCTGTATGTTCATAACACTCTTGGAGCAGTCTGATTGGTTGTTTTGGGAGCCAATCACAATGCTTACCGAAACAACCAATCGGAGTGTTCCGCACAGACAAACACACAGACAGGCGGTCGGACGTGGACAGGGGGGTGTTGTGGGGCTGGACGTGGAGCAGGGTGCAGGATGGTGGCACACAGCACTCCATCCCCCCCAGCCCTCCCTCCCCCCGCCCCCCTGGTCATTCTTGATGGGCAACTTACTAGTTTACAATATAAAAGTAAAAACTGGATGAATTTACCATCAATGTGCATCTGATATTCACCCTCTGGCTTGCTAAACTTCATAGCTCATAGTTGATACAGAGAATTCTGTTTTCTTCTCTTTGCAAAAAGAAACTATGATCCTCCATCACATTTTTATTTTGTCTCCATAACCATGCTCTGATGTTACAAAAAGGGAAGGGAGAAGGCCAAATGGGACAGTTTCAATCCTGATGTAAATGGATAACCCAATCACTTCATTTTCTATTCTAACCTTTTTTCTTGTCAGCCAAGTTGGAGCTGTTTACGCTCAGTATGAAATTGGTCCAAGATATAGAAATGAAGCAGGTGATTATATTCCATGGAGTACATTAAAAATAAACTCTGTGTGTCTGTATGTATGTAGGAACTGAGTCCTTAATTATAGGAAACAGGAAATAGTTCAATTGCCTCCTCCCCAAGATCAAAATTAGTTAATAATTACACTTATCCTTAAAGCTTCCTTCTCCCAGTGGCTTTATATATTTTTATATAGCCACTTCTGAGGGTGCTTAGAGATCACAATAACACTGAGAAAGGAGAGAAAGACGTGTTCTAAGAAAAGAGTAAGGAAAACCATCATATGATAAAGTTATTCAGTAGCTCCTTCATGTAACACAGTAGGTCAGCCAAGCATCCAAGACGATTCCTTTTTTTCATAATTTACTTATGAAATTTTGCAAATTCTATTCAAGATGCTGCACAATCTTAAAAAGAGGAAATGGCATTTCCAAAAAAAAGTATTTGTTTAAGAAAAACATTTTAGCAATTTTTCATGCCAACTAGGTCTGTCCAAGATAGTCACCCTGGGGAAAATAATAGTTGAGAAATTGTATTTGTGTTTTACTAAGCCATAATGCATTGTAGTTGCCTCCATTTGATTAGCTTTATTTTTAAATGAAAACATTCAAAAATTAACAGCATTTTACAGACACTCCGAATTAGATCAAGTGATTTGCAAATGAAAATTTCACTCAAATCAATGGCAGGCAAGGTTCTTTGGGTAGATGTGATATCTTTTATTAGACCAGCTAAATAGTTGGAAAAAAGGTCTTTGCAAGCTTTCAGGCACAAACACCCTTCATCAGGCATAGGGAGACTCTGCTGGTGTTGTGTGTTTTCCAAGGTAGAAAAGAAGCTAATTTACAACAAAGCTGGTCTGTGAAAATGCAAATAAGTGGAAGTTAGGAAGACAATGGGTACAGATAGGAGGCAGGGGAGGGGGAGAAGAGGGAAGGGAGGGAAATGCGTCAAGGAATGCAAGTGGTCATCTGGAGCAGTGTTTCTCAACCTTTTAAGTAGCAAGTACCCCCTAACTTCTGAAAATTTTAATAAGTACCCCAATGCTCAATTTTCCAGGGGATTTTATATTTACAAATGAAAGTGTGCCATGTGTTGGAAGAAGGACTGTGTATATAAGGCCGTGATATGACAGATGCCTGATCTGGTGTAGGTAAGGTTGCCACCTTTAACACCAGGGGTGGACAGTTCAAGTATGTACCTGGGCTAGAAGTGATGTTGGCCAAAGCTAGGAGGGCTGAACCCAGTGCCATGCAAAGTGCAGCACACCAAATTATTACTGGGGAATTTAAAGTGCTGCACAATGCACAGCACACTGAATTTTTTGTCATAGTTTTGAGAGAAGGAAGGGGCAAGAAAGAGAGGAAAAGAGGGCGAGAGAGAGAGATTGTTGGGGTACCCACATACCCCCTGCCTGTGTCTCACGTACCCCCAGGGGTACCCGTATCACAGGCTGAGAAACTGTGGTCTGGCGGCAGGTTACCTGGGGTATCAGATGTCACACAGGTTGTAATGTGTCATAAATCCAATGTCTATATTAAGTCAATGATTTTTTATATCTGGTAGATTTATGACATGAAGTTTGTAGGCTCATCTACAAAAGGTGTTTTGTAAATTCCCAATCAGGATTAGAACAGAGATCAAAGAGGGAGTGATTGACTTGTGAGAAATGAGCACCCACAGGTAATTGGATATTTTTGTTTTCATTGGATTTTTGGTGTGCTGGGCTATCGCTGGCCTAAACACACCAAAAAGCTGTAATTTACAGCCAAGCTCTTCGATACCACCAAATATGCACTGAGGAAAATATCCATGATCATCACCTCACAAATCTCAAAAGGGCTTTCACCCAATGAGAACACTCCTTCAGAGAGATGGACCGCACTTTTGAAAAAGCCACCTGGATACCATGGGAAGAACTGCTGTAATACAAAAAGAAAATCCCCATGAAATGCACACTGCTAGTTATGACCAGGGATCCTGGTTTTCCATGATAAAAAATCACAAATTGCAAATTCTCTGATAAAAATCCCAAAATCCATGGTTAAAATTAAATGCTCCCCAAAGCCCTGCTGGTGTCCCTCACTCCCCCCGCCCCACAGCCCCCCAGCCCTGCTTGTGCCCCTTGCCCCCACCAACAGCCCCTACCTCCCAGCCTTGCCAGAGGGGGCCCCAGCTGCCAGGGCTATGGGGCCAGGGACCCAGATCCACAGCCCCCTGCCCCCAACAGAAAGCAGTGGCTACTACAGCAGGAGCATGAGCCGGCTTCCCCCCCCCCGCTGCCTGCTTGCTTCGGGCTTGGGCAAGGCCAGCTCCCAATGGCAGCACGCATTCCTGGGTGGCAGGGAGTATCAGCACCCCCCAGATATATGTGGTGGGTGCAGGCAGGGCAGGCATGCACTGCGGGCTCGTGCTCCCCACCCTGCTGCCCTGCTTCAGGCCCTCCAGAGTGCAGCGTATGCAACCCTATGCTGCAGCGCACAGGGGGGACACACATGAAAGCTGCCTGCCACTGTGAGCTCTGCCCTGCCCTGGCCATGCTTCCCCTGCAGGTGGGGGCAGCAAGGAGCACAGCCCTGCACTGCATAGCCAGGGCAGTGCAGAGCTTGCAGCAGCAGGCAGCTTTTGTGCATGGCCCTGTTCTGCCCTACCACACCAGTCACACATGCTGCACTTGAGAGGGCCTGAGGCAGGGTAATGGGGTGGGGAGCACAGTGTTTGTGACCCAGGGTTTACAACTGGATGGGCATTCCAGCTGCAGGGGTGGGGGGCTTTGCAGCCTCCCTGCTCCCGGCTGGAGTGCCTGGCGGCTGCAAACCTCCCTTCTCCCTCAGCCCCCAGCCAGCTTGGGCACTCCCCAGGCACGCACTCTAGCTGGGAGGGAGGCATGCACTCTAGCTGGGAGGGAGGGGTTGCAGCTGGCCTGGAGTAGCGGGGGTTTGCAGCCAGCCAAGCACCCTGGCCAGGAGCAGGGAGGCTGCAACCCCCCTCCCGGCTGAAGTGCCTGGATAGCTTGAAACCTTCCCACTTCTTCAGCCCCTAGCCAGATTCCCATGCCAGCCCTGCCCTGCAACCCCAAGCCCCACTTACCTCCAGCAAGAAAAGTGAGCCTGAAGCAGCCTCTGGTAAGTGTGAGTGTTGGGCCCCCCTCTTCCCCCTCTCCCTTCCCCTCCAGGCAGGGTGAGGGTTTCCCCACCCCTTTTGCAAACAGCTCTTGTAAGCTGAAACTGCAGAGATCTTTGCAAAAGTGGGAAATCCACAGGTTTCTCTTCTAAAAGGGAAAAGTCACATTTTCTCTGATAAAAATGGGAATTCTATGGTTTTCTCTGTTTTTCCGTCAGAAACGGAAAACCTGGATCCCTAGTTATGATATACAATCCTTCCCTGGAACCTGTGCAGAAAAGACATTGATGTTGTGTTTTTTTGCAACAATGAAGATACAGAATCACTTTCATGCTTAAAACATCCAAAGTAAACTTTGCTTTAGAAAAGAAACTACACAAGTAGAACAATGAGGGAATGTCTACCAACAGCACTGCACAGCAAATTGTTTCAACAGTTTAATATGCCTGTGTTAAAAATGAGTTGTTTAAATTGGGTAATAATCTATCAAATTATTTTTTTATCCTTGAACTGAAAAAAGCCTTGCAAGGTTCCAGAGGAGATGATATATTGGACATTCATACTTGAACATCCATGGCAACATTAAAAGCTGCCCTTTCTCTACATTATATTAATTAATAGTTCAACACAGCCCTAACCTTGCAGGCTAGGGACAGAAAGTACACATAAACCAGCATAAGTGATCAGAAACTGGTTCAAATCTGTAACACAACAGAAGTAACGTGCAAATAAACCACTTTCAAACTTGCTGTAACCAGTTTAAGATAAACCTTGATGGATTTAGAATCACACTTGACTGATTTAGGTTAAATCGGTTTATTTAACTTCTGTCCCAGATCCCCTTCACATTCAAGTTAACCCTGTCACAACCCAAAGTTGTGAGTTTTTGTTTGTGTGTGCTTCAGCATCGCTAAATTATGTTCCCGCTAAATTGCAGCTTCCTTGCATGGTGGAGTTCTCTGCTGCGGGAGAGAACTCTGGTGCAACGGGGAGTTTCCCGCCAGATTTGTAGCTTCTTTGCATGGTGCATTTCTTTTGCATCTCAGAGATGCACGGTGCAAAGGAGTTCACGCCATTTGTATAAGAGTTCGTGCCACATTATTGGCCAACTCTAATATATGCACACCTAATGGCTAGCGATTGGCTTGCTAGCCGTATAAAGGGCTTGGGTGGTTTCCGCCCAAGTTGGAGAGAAATCACTTGGAGAGAAATCACTTAAAGAGCGTGAAGATCTCTAAGCGCTGCGGATCCTCACGGACCCAACGCATTTCTTAAGCAGGCAACAGAGGTCTAAACAGCCTCTGGCCTCTCCCCATCGCCGAGCGCAATCCTAGACGTATCCCTTTCCTATATGCTCAATTTTTGAACCCACGGAGCCTTAACAACTCCGGGGCCTGAGAACCGAACACAGCCCACGGAGCTTCGACAACTCCGTAGGAAAGAATTGCCAAACCCGCGGAGACTTAACAACTCCAGGGCCAAAGAACCGAATTTGTCGTAGTCCTCCAACAAGGATTTAAGCGGAGCTGCACCTGGAAACTGTCCAGCCTACACCACGACCATCTTGGGTGTAAGTAAATAATCTTTCAATCAACCATTATGCCTCTGTGACTAATTCTAGCCCGTGCGTGCCTTGCCGCCGCACGGTCTCCTCCTGGCCGCACATGGCGACGAGAATAGGATCAGGAGGAAACACGTTAGAGCTAGAATTGGTTCAGAACTGCCCTTGGCGCAATAACCAATGCCAAGTGAAAAGCTTTGAGGAACTGGAGGCGCATGTCGCTTACCACCAGGCGGGCAGAACGGGTGAAAGATTTGTCAGTGGACGCCTGTCGCTAAAGGGAGAAGAGGGAGTCTCCGAGGATGGAGCCCCGAGATAGAGGGAAGTGTATTTGCTCCCCGCGGCATTCAGGTGTATAATGAGAGACGAGCGGGTCCTGTTCATGCCCCTCGATACTGTGTCCCTCGCCGGACCCAACCCGGCGGGCGGAACGAACCCGACCTTCACCCAGGAGTGTGCCCGATGCCTACGATATGTTCGGGAGAGTGAAGAACCGGAGCCCATCAGCCAGTTCCCTCCCCTCATGGCGGCTAGATTAAGGGGTCGCGAGTTACCATCCAAGCTCCGCGAAGACCTGGAAGCGGAGGAACGAGCCGCAGATGAGAGGGTGGCCCCGTGGTACAACAAGGGGGGAGAATGTAGTGCAACTTTTCGTACTGTGACGAATCTAATGCACAAGAATTTAAGTTTGAAAGCCCAGCTGCAGATGGCTATCCAAGCGGTCAAAGAAGCGGCTGAGAAAAAGGAGCCTGAAACGCCAGTCCAAGATGGCGCCGAGCAAGAGGGAGACCGCATGGAAGAACCGGAAAAGAAGGGTGGAGCTTCGGAGGAATCCGCGAGAGTTCAGTCAGCAACTCCACCCATCGACGCAGCATCGTCGCCAGCAACCCCGCCTAGCGACGCAGTGACACCCCTACCGACCACGCCTTCATGCCGACGAAGGAGAGAGTCAAGCGGAGGAGTGCATCCGCCCCTCCTGCCTGAAGCAGCAACAGCAGCAGTGACCCCCGTGGCAGCAGTTCATCCTATAACAGCATCAACTCCCGAAGGAGCAGCTTATTCTACAACAACAACTAACCAAGTTGCTACCACCTATTATGCTCACACCAGAGCTGAGTTGCAGGATTTGTGTAGAGCATCAAGAATTCAACCTGAAGAGACTCTAGCTGTATGGTTAGGACGTTTAGTCATGGAACTTGGATCCGACCTGCTGAACCAGGAAGAAGCAAGCTTCCTAGTTAGGCAAGCTTCGTGGAGTAGAGGACATGTCACTGACATTGACATGATAACAGTTAATACTCACTTGCCTATTCCACTGCCAGTGCTTGTTGCAGGACTGATTAGTCAAAAACCCCACGTATGGCATGCAGGACGGCCAGAATATACCGGCGCAGAGCATCTTATGCTAGCAATCATCGGTGTCTCATACCGTGCCTGGAACCCGAGAGCATGTGCGCTGGGACTGACATCACTCCAACGAATAAGACCGTGGCCTCATCGTCACCTATGAGATCCTGGAACCGTTCCACTAACCGTTCACAGCCTAGACAGTTGCCTCGAGGTTTATGGGCGGAAAAACATCGTCGTCCTTCAGATTCTGCTCAGTCCAATGGTGAATCAACCTGTGAGTAATCTTCTTTGTCAGTTGCCACGACTGCGTATGCTGATGGAGCCAAGATTGTCTCTTGATCGGGACTGTCGACACCCGACCGGACCTCAAGGCACCAGACATCGTGAATCCGATCTTCCACCACTGCCACCGAGAACCCTAGAGGAGCGATACATGTTTGGATTTCTCCTACAGCGTTCTGCACTCAACAAGCGGCAGCTTCGGATTTTAGGAGACGCATGCCAATGGCAATTGGCTTATGAGTTAGGTTTTCGTTATTTAGAAGAGCCAGATGATGAATCCTTAACGATTTCATCCAATTAAGCCATGGAAATTGTTTAAATCTGTTGAATAAGATCATTAATCTGTTTTTGAGAGTTTTCGGTTTACAGATCCGAGATTCAGAGCGCGTGGCGAGGAGGAGCCCTGAGAGGGATGACAGCACCGAAAGAAGTGAGGGCCTGACGCGCAACTTCGCCATGACACCCACTGAAGCCCTGCTCGTGCAATTTTGTTATGAATCAGATTATGTGTTTGTGTTAATTATTGTTTCTTGATTGTTATGTAACTTAATCCCAGGGCAGCAAATTTTATGTTTGTTTCTTTGTTTGTTTGCTTATCTGTTTGTTTGATGACTCACGACAAGGTTCTAGAGTGATGAGTGTATAGCATAATTTAGCTATGCTCTCAGCAAGGGGGGATGTCACAACCCAAAGTTGTGAGTTTTTGTTTGTGTGTGCTTCGGCATCGCTAAATTATGTTCCCGCTAAATTGCAGCTTCCTTGCATGGCAGAGTTCTCTGCTGCGGGAGAGAACTCCGGTGCAACGGGGAGTTTCCCACCAGATTTGTAGCTTCTTTGCATAGTGCATTTCTTTTGCATCTCAGAGATGCACGGTGCAAAGGAGTTCCCGCCATTTGTATAAGAGTTCGTGCCACATTATTGGCCAACTCTAATATATGCACACGTAACGGCTAGCGATTGGCTTGCTAGCCGTATAAAGGGCTTGGGTGGTTTCCGCCCAAGTTGGAGAGAAATCACTTGGAGAGAAATCACTTAAAGAGCGTGAAGATCTCTAAGCGCTGCGGATCCTCACGGACCCAACGCATTTCTTAAGCAGGCAACAGAGGTCTAAACAGCCTCTGGCCTCTCCCCATCGCCGAGCGCAATCCTAGACGTATCCCTTTCCTATATGCTCAATTTTCGAACCCACGGAGCCTTAACAACTCCGGGGCCTGAGAACCGAACACAGCCCACGGAGCTTCGACAACTCCGTGGGAAAGAATTGCCGAACCTGCGGAGACTTAACAACTCCAGGCCCAAAGAACCGAATTTGTCGTAGTCCTCCAATGAGGATTTAAGCGGAGCTGCACCTGGAAACTGTCCAGCCTACACCACGACCATCTTGGGTGTAAGTAAATAATCTTTCAATCAACCATTATGCCTCTGTGACTAATTCTAGCCCGTGCGTACCTTGCTGCCGCACGGTCTCCTCCGACCCCGCATGCCCGGGCTGCTGGCCACAGCCCGCGTGCGCAAAGACGGGCCCGGCTCGCCCCCGGCCCACACAAACCCCAGGATGCTTTGCACCTCCTATACAAACTCCCCCTCGCAGCCTTGGCCCAAGCTGTCTGCTCCAGCTGTGTAGGGATGTGTGCACCCCTGAACTTCTGACCTGGGCCACTAAGGACATGTGGCTGAATTTCTGCAATCAAAAGTGAATGTCTATTTGCTTGCTTATTGGTTCAATCTACCCAGCTTAGGCTAACCTGTGAAGATTGAATCAATTCAGCCTTGGTCTTTTTGACTGTCTGTATTTAGCTGCAAAGTCTAACACACTTGATTAATTTCATATACTGCACATAGTCCTATCAACATTATGTGTGTAAATATTTTAAAGGGTCAGGGTTGGATTCATGCACATCTTCCATGTATATAGCCACTCACAAGGAGGTTTTGGCAAAATATATTTAAACAGTGAAGAGAAAAAAAGTTTGTGATCCTCCTCTAATTACCATATTTTCTTAAATACAACATGCCCCTGAATAAGATACATGCCTTGTTTCTGAACAGAAGAGTGAAGAAAAAAAGATCTTTCCTTGAAAAGAATGTGAAGTAGCAGTAAGAAGCATCAGCTAGGAAAGCCAGTGTTTTCACTGTACTTTTCCCTGTGCAGCACACGGAGCATTATTTTCAGCTGTAAAAATGACTATTACCATATTTCCTCATCTTTAATATACATCCCTGTTTCCAGCAGGTGATTTTTGGAAAAAAGATGTGTGTTATATTCCAGGAAATCTGGCATGTCTGACTCTTATTACAAATCAGGGATGTGAAGCTGGAAGGTAGTCTGTTTGTCTTCTGTGGGGCTCCACACACACAGAGCAGTCTATCCATACTTATCTAACTGTTAGTGCTCAGCTGCTGAGTCTAGAAAATCTTACAAACAACTACATATCCAGTGTCATACCAAATTTAATTGCACATGTGACTTTTTTTTCCCAGCACTAACCAAAGAAACCCCAATGTTTCAACCCTAAGGCTTTTATCAAAGAGTCCTAGCTCTGTTCTTATGTTCTCTCTCTTAATAAAGGCCTGAAGGGCAAAACATTGAGTGTTCATGTGTTGTTGGTATTGTAAAAGATATAGTTAACCCTTTAAAAGCTAATCCCAAACCAAATCTGGCTATTGTTCAGGAAAGTGGCTATTGTTTGGAAAAGTTAAAAGTGTGAGGATGTGTTCAGGATATTTAGCAGATGTTTTCTGAATGCCCCTGAATGCCCCTGAAAGGCTCATCAGGATTCAAGTGGTTACTCTGGTTAGTAATTGCCTTATTGTGAATAGATACAGGAATTTTAAATTCTGCTCCCAGCAATGCCAGTTAACTACTGCATCACCTTGGGCAAGTCCTTTAACTTAACTTGAGCTGAGTTTAACTGTCTGCATATAATAATATCTTCCATACAGTGCTGCTAAACGTGTAAGGCTTGATTAACTAATTTTTGTTCAAAGATTTGCATCACCTGGATAAAAGGATGTTACGTAAGAGCAAAAAATGTAATATTTAAGTGTAAACCATATTTCACTCAGCAAATATGCATTTTAATACATACATTCTTCAAAACATCTGGATCAAAAAGCTCTTCAGAATGAAAATTCCACCTATTGTTCACTCCAGCAAAGTGGATCTTGTGTCAAAAAGAGATTGGTAAGTTCCTCCTTACCTCACCAGAAGTGTTAGAAAAGACAGTAGATCATTTAAAAACGCATAACACACACACTTAAATTATCTATTTCCTTTTAGTGTGTGTTACTTTTGACTTTAAGCAGCAATATCACAGTGTTCAGAAGAAGCAGTTAGTAAGTTCAGCCATAGTTGCAGTGAAGGGTATGATGGGACCCAAAACCTAGGATTACTGGCAAGCAGTCCATTGGCCAAAGGGCTTACAACTGAGTCTGTTTTTATATTTTTTATTATCATTATTGTTGTTGTTAATTTATATTATGTTTACTATGTTTATTATTATTATTATTATTGGGGTGAATATTAGAATAATATTTTCCATTTTCAGAATTCATGAAGA
This sequence comes from Alligator mississippiensis, assembly GCF_030867095.1. Lineage (NCBI taxonomy): Eukaryota > Metazoa > Chordata > Crocodylia > Alligatoridae > Alligator > Alligator mississippiensis. Next base: position 121,240,295 of record NC_081824.1, on the reverse strand, counting down.
ACCTTTGAGTCAAGTCTGTATTTTGGGACTGATGGTGTAGGTGTTAAAGACTACACACAATGGCCACACACTGTGTTGTATTAACTTCTTCTGCAACTGCCAGGAAAGTAATTACCAGAGTCTAGAAATCCAGTTCCATGCCTACAGTTACAGAATGGTTATCAGATTCATCTGACATAATTCTCTCAGAAAAAAAATCACTTATGCTAAAAGAAATAGACTGCCCTAGTACTTTGATATATGGCCTCCTCCATTTCCATTACTCAAGAGGAATTCCTAATTATTAAACATTAACATTAGACAATCTATGCAAAGCAGAATGTGGCCTAAGCTTTTATTTTATGACTAGTCATATGTTCTCATAGAATTTTTTATCTGAGCACTCCTTTAAAAAGTGATGATTAATAATATTCTATTTAAGTGTCTAATGTAAGTCTCTGATCTCTCCTCTACACGTGCTTTATGACAAGTACTGGAATAATAATGCTTGAATCTTTGTCTCCTATTTATCTATGAGAAGGCAACATATGGGCAGCAACTTCTATGGGCTGGCAAATATTTTATTCTTTTCTTCTGAAAAGTAAGAAGGCTTCAGTAAATAGTCCCACTTGGACACAAACACCACTTTTTCCATGATAAACTACCCCCAATGCCAGGCACTGGTTTGAGGCTCTTAACCAGATCAAAATGTAATGAGCTAGGCACTGCTACCGTCAAACACGGCATTCTGCTCAGTATGTGCATGGTAACAAGGGCTGGTGAATTAATATTAATGAGTGCTACAACACTGAGCAGACATGGCTGCACTGCTTCAGAAAGTAGAGCATGGAGAAGGACAGAGAGTAGCACTTCCTGACATGGTGAGTTTGTGATCTAGACATGTCCTTGAGGCCAATATTTTTGGTTGTCTACATGCCTAAGGATCCAGTGTGAAGAAGGCAGGAAATGGGTTGAGACAGAAATGATACTGAATGCAATCTGAGTAGATTCAAATAATGATTGGGACAAGGACCATGGGCTTGTGTAGCATGCTCAGAAGCATATGTCCAAAACCACAAAAAACATAGTGTTGGAAGTGATTGACCATTGAGTCTAGTCCCTAATAATCATAAGCAACTGGACAACAAATGAACCAAAATATTTCCTACATCTCCTCTTGTACACAATTATAAAGCACCCCACAAGAAATGTAGGTTGTTAAAAATCACCTATAATGTGCCACTGTCAGAAATCAAGGGTGGCAAAGACGCTGCCAATGCCAACTGTTGCCAAATCTCACAGTTCTGTTAGTTTCATGATATTTGATATTTTCCTGAAAGCTTCATCTCCTCTAGCCAAATGATGATGTGAAGATGTCAGACCTCTTTTCTTAAAGTGAATTTCCAGTCTTCATTGCTGTTGTGAATAGCTTTGAAATGTGACCTAAGTAACCTTCTGAAGAACAAAGACACTAAACATTATATTTAAAACAAAAGATAAAAAGGCTTCTGATTTTAAAATCATCCTCATGGTTTTTTTTTTCCAGCCACAATTCCTTAATGTTTAAGGTTGGAAATTTTGGGGCATATACAGCATGTCTACATGTCACCATATGGCAACATTGCTACAGCCCTGTGCTTTAGTACTTACTTTTGCACCATATATGTAGCAATGTCACCATACAGTGACATAGATTCATAGGTGTTAGGGTCGGAAGGGACCTCAATAGATCATCGAGTCCGACCCCCTGCATAGGCAGGAAAGAGTGCTGGGTCTAGATGACCCCAGCTAGATGCCTATTTAACCTCCTCTTGAAGACCCCCAGGGTAGGGGAGAGCACCACCTCCCTTGGGAGCCCGTTCCAGACCTTGACCACTCGAACTGTGAAGAAGTTCTTCCTAATGTCCAGTCTAAATCTGCTCTTTGCTAGCTTGTGGCCATTATTTCTTGTAACCCCCGGGGGCGCCTTGGTGAATAAATACTCACCAATTCCCTTCTGTGCCCCCGTGATGAACTTATAGGTAGCCACAAGGTCGCCTCTCAACCTTCTCTTGCGAAGGCTGAAAAGGTCCGGTTTCTCTAGTCTCTCGTCGTAGGGCTTGGTCTGCAGGCCCTTAACCATATGAGCGGCCCTTCTCTGGACCCTCTCCAGGTTATCCGCATCCCTCTTGAATTGCGGCGCCCAGAATTGCACACAGTACTCAAACTGCAGTCTGACCAGCGCCCAATAGAGGGGAAGTATCACCTCCATGGACCTATTCGCCATGCATCTGCTGATGCATGTAGACATGTAGACATGCCCTTTTGGAAGTACTAAAGCATTGTGCAAAACAGGTGGTTATTGCAACGCATTTGTGGCGCAAAAGTAAATTTCACCTCTACATTGCTGTAGTGGAGCATGCTGCTACAGCGATGTAGCTGGCAATCACGTGTAGATACATGTGATCACTACATCACCATAGTGGACCATAAAGCAACATAGTGCATCGCTATATTGCCATAGGACAAAGTGTAGATGTACCCATAGCCCACAACAGGGTTGAAGAATTATTTGGGTCAACAGGCCACGTAGGGAGTTTTGCAGAGATATCACAGGCTGGGTCAGCAAACAACAGCTCACCAAAACTCCCTATGTGAGATGGGGCCATGGGCAGGTGGGTGGGTGGGGAGCTGGCATTGGCATAAACAGATAGCAGCTCAGCTGGGGCCCCCACCACCATTAGTGCTGTCTTTGGGCTGCCCTTCTACCCCAAGGAGGGGCTGACACTGCTTCCTGGATTCAGCAGTGGTGGCCTGTGTGTGGAGGTCCTGGCAGCTGGGCAGCAGCTGCTGCTGGGCTCAGGGAAAAAGCAGAACCTGTCAGCAAGCACAGCCACCTCCCCTTCCTTCACTACTGCCGTGGTCCTTCTCACTGAGGCAGCCCAGAGCCTGCGCACAGGTTGCCCTATGGCTCCTCCCTGCTGCTTCCCCCAGCACTGACTCCAGGCTGCCCAAACCCTGCCCCAATCCTCCTGCAGGCCACATCTCTCTCTCTCTCTCTCTCTCTCTCTCTCTCTCTCTTTCTCTGGACATGGCCAGCAGGTTCCAGGTGGGGATCAAGGCATCTGTCCAGGTCTGTAGCTGATGCTGTTGTATCAGCACATCCACAGCTGATGGCAGCATCCATAGCTGATGCTTGCACAATCCCAGGGCTCTGGACAGGGCCAGGACATGCCCACCTGATGCAACAGGCACATGCTGGAAGCTGATGTAAGCTGCAGATGGGGCTGAGACATGCCCACTCACCCAGCAGCAACCAGAGCCACCACCTGCCCATGGGCCAGATCCCATGACTTTGCAGCCACCTGTCCGTGGCCCAGGTACAATCAGTTGGCAGGCCAGAACTGGCCCACAGCCATATTTTGCCCACCCCTCATATGCAACCACTGAACAGCATGGGGAGGTGGGGTGTGGGGAGAATGCTCGCCTGAGCCCAGCAATTTGGGCAGGTTCCATGATGCTATGCCCACTCACAGGAGTTTTTCTGGACTCAGTGTCAGGTCTGTGTATCCATCATGGGGTGCTTCATGATGGGCTTCATGCAGGGACACAGATGCCTCCTTTCCCCTGCAGGTTGCCTGGAAAGGGTTTGTAGTGGAAAAGGTCTGTGCGATCAGCTGGAGCAGCCTAGTGCAGGGTGAGTGCAAGTACACTTCCTTGAGAGGGGGGACCTGTGGGGGGGCCACAAAGGAGCCTGGGATGCCGGTGGACAGTGACCTAACATGAATCAATAAAGGATCAGGTACAGAAGTTTGATTCACCAGTCTAACTTAAATCGATTAAGTTTGAGCGCACATTCATCCAGATCTATCTTAGACCAGGTTCTGCCATTTTTAAACCAGTCTATGTTCACTGAACTTCTGTTCTGTTGCAGGTACATCTGTTACATTGGTTTTGGATCACTTATACTGGTTAAAATTTAATGTCTGTACCTGGCTTTGGTGTCAATGATAAATTTGGCCTAGTGTTTTTATAGAATCCACTAAAGAGTGACTTGAGGCCATCAAAGCAGAATTTTAGAATGACTGGTGTCCTATTGGGTACATGCAGAATTTTTTAAAATATTGTAGAGGCTTTTTAAAAAAATACAGTATAGATATTTTAAAAATAACCCTTAAAAATAAGCATATAAAAGTTATGTTAAAGGAAAAATTGCAGTTAAGTCTAGGGATACATGATAAATTCATCTTGTTCCTTGAAAAATCACAGCCATTGTAGCCTTCTCTTAGGACACCCTGTGAATAATGTAGGAGGAAAAGGAATATACATAGGTAGACATACCACAGGTCTCCGCCGTTCACTCCATCTGCTCTATCTCATGCTCAAAAGCAGATCTTGCCTGTACTGAGATATTGACCAGTGTAGCTAGTACAGAACAAGCAGTTCTGCAGGAAGCAATGAACACTCCAATCTGAACCAAAAGTGATTGTATATTTTAAAATAATCACTCCACTTTGTGACAATATGGGGCACGTTGACACATGCAAGCACATGCACTTGCAGCAGCTCAAATAGAAGCAGTGCAAATTTGAGCCGGAGTTTTTTGCCTTGGCGCACATGCACTTTGGTGTGCGGCAAATTGTGCTACTTGGGGCAAAACAACCCTGGCTAGCTCCTCCTGGATCTGCAGCCAGGGGGAGCAAGAGCCCAGGGCCAGCACTTGTGCTGTCCCCAGCAGTATATAAAGCTGCCCTGTCCTGGCTCCATCAGTACAAAAAGCTGCCTTGTGAAGTAGCTGAGGGTTACTTGCTCTCAGGAGTTTCTGGGGCCACTTTCCTCTCACTTGTCCGTGCATGACTCCGGGCAGAGCACCAGTGGGCAGCATCCATTGGCTCCTTGGATGTCTTTGAGGACCGGTGGGTGCAGCCCAGGGGGCTATGCTCGGTGTCCCCCTCAGGTGCACTTATTTTCACATTTTTACCCTTTGACTCTCACAACACTCCCATCCTGTTTTTTTTTGCTTTTGTTGTCCCAAGAATTCTGTTGTATCTTTCACCCATTGGCCCCACACAGTAGGGGCTATTAGTTAGCCAGGTGGGCCTTAGAGCCCACAATACTTGAAGCATACAAATAGACAAATAGATATGGGCTTCTGGGTCCCAGCCAATTTGTACCTGGGTACACTACCCCTTGTGCCAACTGGACTGCTGAAGCAGCCATGAGAGTTCCCTGCACCCTCTACTCACTGCAGCAGTCTGGCAGTGGGGGCTGCTGCCTGGCTGTGACCTGCCGTGCACCTGCCAGACCCAGATGTGGGGGGCCGTGGGGTGAGTGGGTAGGTGTGGGTGGATTGTGGAGGGACTGTGCAGGGGCGCTGCTCAGGAGGGCTGGGTCCCATGCCACCCGCAGGGCACAGCCCTTCCACACAGCTCACAGACTGCCCCCCCACAGGGCTACAGCCCCCCCCAACAGGGGCCACAGACCCCCCAAATGGGTTACAGCCTCCCAACATGGCCCCTGCAGGGGCTACCACCACCCCCTGTGGGGCCCGCATGCCCCACAACTGCTTGCTCCCCCAGCCCCCTTGATTGTTGCCCTTCCTAGCCCTATCCCCACTGGCTCCTACAGCCCCCCCAATCACTGACCCACCCAGCCCCACCCCCCACTTGCACCCCCAGCCCCCCCGATGGCTGCCCCACCTGGCCCCACAACCTGCTTGCAGCCCCAGCCCCACAATGGCTGCTATCTGGCCCCACCCCCTGCCTGCTCCCTCAGACCCCCCAATGGCTGCCCCCCAAAGCCCCATCTTCTGCTTGCACACCCAGCCCCTGCAATGGCTGCCTCCCCAGCCCCAGCCTCCCAGCACTTTAAAAAAAAAAAAGCCTTTCACTCACCAGCAGGAGCAGAGACAATGAGGGCTCTGGGGCCTCATGGCAGAGCCCCCTCTCCCTCCCACACACAGCACAGGGCAGCAGGGCTCCCCAATCAATCCCTCCACCCGGGCATGCCCTGATTCTCCCCACTCCACCCCACCCCACCCAGCCCCAGCAGTCCAGGACTGAAAAAAAAAAAAGCCCCACACTCACCTGTAGTAGAAGCTGCTGTGGGGGTCATTGAAGCCTTTTTGGAGAGGCCCCCCATGAAGCACAGGGCAGCAGGGACCAGTAGGGCCCAGCCACCGTTGCTGCCTGGCACTGACACTGACACTGACACTGACACTAACACTGCCCCATCGGGTGGGTGCGGCCCGGGTTGGCAGGGCACTGAGCTGCTCCAGGCAGTTGGGCAGCTGGGGCCACTGAGGCTGTCACCCAGGCTCCTGCTGCCTGGAGGGCTCTGCCACATGGCCCCAGTGACCCCAGTGCGGGCTTTAATCTTTAATTGCTGGGATGCTGGGGCCGGGCGGGGCAGCGATCGGGGGGCTCAGGGCAAAGGCAGGGAACGGGGCTGGGAGGGACAATGATTGGGGGAGCTCAGGGGGGAGGTGGGGAATGGGGCCAGGTGGAGCAGAGATCTGGGGAGCTCAGGGGCAGGTGGGGGATGGGGCCAGGTAGGGCAGCAATCAGGGGAGTTCAGGGGGCAGGAGAGGGATGGGACCAGGCAGGGCAGTGATTGGGGTGCTGGGGCTGGGCAGGGCAGAGATCGGGAGAGCTTGGGGGACAGGCGGGGGAAGGGGCCAGATGAAGCTGGGAGAGCGGCCAGGGCTGGGGGGGACCCCATGGTCCCCTCCCCTCTCCTTCAGCCCCCCTACCCCCTACTTACTGGCAGGAGCCCAGGTCTAGCTCCCTGTGAAGCATGCTTCAGCACTGCATCGAGATACAGCCATAGAGACACTCTGGCTGGCTACCAGAGCATCTCAGTTGCCTCAGGGCACTGTCTGAGACCATGCCCTACCCTGCTTTTTTCCCCTTCATTTTTTTTTGACCTCTGGATATCCAGGGGTCTAATTTGCCCCTGAACTGCAGATCTGCAGCGCGGGGAATGCTTTTTTTGTTCCCATACATGCCTTTTGCAGCATCTCAAAGCCCTTTGAGATGCTGCAAGATCCACATGCACACTCATGTGAATGCACCCATGGTGGCCAACTAGGAAAACTACTCAAGAGTTGCAAGCTACCTTTTGGTAGAGCAAAAACATCATGCATTGCTACTGGAGAAATCTGCATTCGAGGGCTTGGGTCTGGCACTACCCCAGCCAGGGAAGTAATAGTGTATTTTAGAGGTGCCCAGGTCCTTGGATATTGCTGAAGTAAAGAGGAGCAGCCTCTTATTCAAACAATTCTTCCAGTTCCCAGTTCACACAGATGTAATTACATTGTTTTTACAGGACACCTGAATTCCCAGCAGGACTTAAGCTAAGGGCAGAGATGGTTAAATGACAATCAGTTCTGACTGAAGGGGAAATATTCTATTTATGTTTAGAGGGGAAAATCCTAAGATACAAGACTGTCCACTAATATTTTTTTCAGATAGTGTCATAATGGTGCATCTCATTTCACAATAACCAGATGAGAGGATAACTTGCCTGGTAGGCATTTTAATCTAAATTAAATCAAGAACACAAAGCAATTATAATAGTCCATGGTAAGGAGACTAAGAAAAGGCTAGGTAAAATATATCAAAAAGCACAAGAAAAGGAGGAGCATGTTGGAAAAAGGTAAATTTTCCTAGAGGGAACAAATTGAATTGATTAATTTGCTATAGTACTTATTGATCACTTACACTTTGTTTTATTATAATGTTTCAAATTATTAAACACATTGCTCTTGAATTGTTGCTAATGCTCATAATTAATTGCAAGTCTTGTAGCATTTGTGGCTTCACTTCAAAGGTATAGCTAGGCAGTTCTACACTTTGGGTGTCAGTGGCACATGGGGCAACTGCTATTTTTGTGCCTCCCACCCCCAAAGTCAGCACCTGGAGTTGGTGCCTGGCAGGTCCCATCCTCTCTTGGTTATGCTACTACTTTACTCGGAGCCCCAGCTTCTGGAGTCTGATTTCATTACAATTTCAGGCTTCTTTTATTGTTAAAGTCCGTTTCTAGTCCTTATGGTTGCAGAGCTGAATTACCCGGGTATCTCCTAAAGGCTCATAAACCAGAAGACAGAGATTCAGATTTACTTACTGTATTTACTTACATATCATATGCATCTTTTCCCCAATATCAGCAAAAGAAGGGGCAGAGTCCAGTTTTAATCTTCTCTCAGCCATTGATGAGGCAGCAGTATTTGGCTAAAGAGAAACTGAGCTGGCTGAGGGTGAGTGAGCTATTACATGCAGTCTGCAGTATCTTGATAAGTCTTGTGGTGTGGAAACAACACTTTATTATTTATAGGAACTTATATTTTCTCTCAAATTGTCTCCCAGGATGCCACACTTCTTGAACACTCTGTATTCCCAGGAGGACTTACTTTATGTCACGTGGTTGGCCATGATTCTAGAAAACTCTTTTTTTTTTCTATGTTCTGTCTTCCCCAAACAAGGTGCATTTTTATTTGGGAGTGTATATCAGGTATATAAGACAATATGGTATTTTTTTAAAGCTTGCATGATATTTAAGCTGATCTCATAACTTTGGAGAACTAACATGCTTTTTAAAGACTTTGGGCTGGCAGCCTTATGTCAGAAGGCCTTATACAGGAAGGACTAAAATGATTTTAATATTAGAAAATCTGGGATAGCAATCAAAAAGACTGAAGCATAGAAATGCCAGAGCGGTTACATGAAAAGCACAAGTGCTACTCTTTCATCCTTTTCCATATTCCACAGTCACATTGGGCATTGGCTTAGACTTAAATTCTTACTTTATCCACTGACAAAAATACAAGTTTCTATATGAAGTATAGTTCATTTAGACAAACAACTTATATCGATAATATATATGTAGACATATACTCTTACCTATACAATTAGCCAGCGAAAGAAGAGCAGAGAGAGAATCACATACTTCCAGCTAGAAAATAAATGATGTTAGTGTTTGAATGTGGAGCTCTTAATTCCCACGAGGCAGTTATTAGAAGTTTCTTTCTCATATTTAGTCATGTTTGGAATTGTTTTCAGGATGTTTAGACTCTTTTCTTCAAGTTGTCACCAACTCATTACCACAGAATTACATTTTACAAACAAGAGCTGGCTAGAGCCAATTTGGCTTGGCTATTGCTGTCTGAGGGAAGAGAAAAAATGATCATTTCCCTGCATTTGGAAATAAACAGGCATGGGCTGAACAGCAGACAAGCTCACCTCCGCTCTCTCTTTCTCTGCATTGGACCCTACAACCTTTGTTTTCTTGGAGTGCTGCTCTCTCAAACTGAATGGTGCTTTCCAGGCACCTCAAAAAAAATTTTTTTTTTCGGTAAGTACAGGATATTTCTGTACTAGAACACAAGAGTGTAGAGCAGTCATGAATTTTCATCTCAAGTGACTCTTTAAAATACAGCACTGCACAAACTCCCCACTGGATCACTGCAGAAATAATTACTAAAGATGTGGTGGCTATACACATTATGCAGTACAATGGAGAATCACTCTGACACAGCAAAAGCCCAGAGGAGGACCTGCAGAGGGTTCAAGCAAATCTAGCTCCTTGTCTTTCCCAAGGAGGCAAAATTGGTTATGGCATTGATTCCATATAAAACGTTTTCCCTGAAGGGCCCCAGGGATTTTAGACCTTACTACATTTATAATTGACCCATCTACACCCGTGACTGACACCAAGCAGCTTCTTGCCCCCATTCTCCCCAACCCCACATATATCTGCATTGCAATGCCCTCATCTTCTGTAATTGAGTCATTTGTTTAACAAAAGTTGTCATGCCGATGCTTTAGATTCCCTTGAAAGTGCCTCTCACCTTCAGAGCTCTGACCTCCCTTCTCTACTTCCTATAAAAGCTTTCCCAAAGAGATCCCCAACTGTAGAGGTCCCTGCAAAGCAACCACATCTATTTCAAGAAATGAAATGCTGGCTACATTGAAAATACAGGACCACTTTTTTTAAGTGACAGACTACAGCAATAGTTTATTCAGAGGCCAAAATCATATGTGTGTATTACAGTGTATAGCTATTGTATGCATAGTGATTAATTGCCACACAAATGCGCCATATATTGATTTGGCATGGAAAGGGAGATGTTAATCGTATCTAGGATTTATCTTTAAATAAAATGGCAATTCTAAGCAGTCAGGAGGCAGGCTAGATATGCTCCTTTATAGACTAACTAATTAAGATATATACAAAGAGAGCACCAGCTTTTGTGACCTGAAGCTCACTTCATCAGATGCTGTGTACATCTGAGCAGGTCAGCTGAACAAAACTTTAAAAAGCAGTGCTAGTGAAGTTTGCAGGACAGATTCACAGATGATGTAAATTGCCATTGTTTTATTAAATCTAGGATATATTAATGTACCCCGGCCAAGAATTGAGTCCATTGGCTTATTTGTGAAATAAATGTCTATTTAAAGTACAGATATTACAATTTTAATTCTTTATGAACAACCTATAAAGCTGCTTCAGACAGACAAGCTCAAAAGGGCCATATTTTAATACCCTCACTGAGTTGTACAAAGAGTCTTACGGTAACCAACGGTACTCTGGAGGTGTTTTGTATGTGCATAACACAGTTTACATGCAACAGACTGAATGAACTGATTTCAAACAAATGATTCTTGTCTTTAGGTTTCTACACAGCAGTATGTCAAATTATCTAAATAGCAAACTCTTGTGCAGGTACTAAGACTACCTTTGGGCTAGGGACAGACATTCAAAAACCCAAGCCTGAATTGATTCAATCTTTGCAGGTTAGTTTAACCAGAAGATATTGGAACGGTTTGCAAGTGGATAGACATTCCCTTTTCATTTCAGAAATGCAGGCACATGCCTGCAGTGGCTCAGGCCAGAAGCCCAGGGGCGCTAGAGTGGCTCTCCGTTCCCTTCCACAGGGAAGCTGGGGGTGGGGAGGTGGCATGGCCTGGACCGGTCAGGCCTGAGTAAGACTGAGGAGGGCTCTAAACCCCCACCTTGACCTGCAGAGTTCGGAGGGTGGGGGTACAGTGAGCATGGCCAGACCCCTGTGGCAGTGGAGGAGGAGGAGGAGGGGAGAGCTCTGCTGCCCCAGCAGCTCCCTGACAGCCAGGAGAAATCCAGGTGCACAGCTCAGCCTGGCCCAAGAGGGGAAGTCTTCCCCCTCCTCCTCTTCCCTCTCCCCTGCCCCCTGCCTATGCGAGGCAGGGAGCAGAGGCTCTGTGCAGGGCTCCCAGGGCCCAGAGGGGGGCTCTTCCTCCTGCTTCCCCCACCTGCAGGTGGGGGGCTCTGTGCATGGCTGCCCAGCCCTGGAGGGGGACTCTTCCCCCTGCTCGTCCTCTCACCCCCCACCCAGGGTGGGGAGGGGGGCTCTGTTCAGCGCTGGAGGGGGACTCTTCCACCTCCTCCTTCCCCCTTCAGCCCCCAGCACAGTGAGCCCTTGTGGTGGGTGGCTGCCAGGCTCTAGGCCTGCCGGTGCCTCTGAGTCAGGCCAGGTAAGCCACTGCCCAGCTAGCTGCCACCTGTGCACACCGGGACAGGTTGCACTCCTGACAGGGCTCAGCCTCCCCATCACTGAGCTGAAGATGCCAGGAATGGCCCCACCCCCATGGCCCAGCCAGGACTAGCTCTGCCATGTGGCTGCCTCAGCCAGGGCTGAGTGAGGTCACCCCAGGCCGTGAGGGCAGAGCCATTCCCAGCAGCTGAGGCTCTGTGACAGCCGCTCCCCACGGCCAAGCTGGGCTGGGTCAGGCAGCCCCACACAGGGGCCCCCCCTCCCTGCCGCCCCGGTGGCAGGGGGTAGGAGGGGAGGAGGAGGGGGAAGAGTCCCCCTCCAGCACCAAACAGGGCCCCCATCCAGAGGAGGAGGAGGAGGGGGGGGGAGCAGTTGCTATCCAGGGCCAAGCAGCTGTGCACAGAGCCCCCCTCCCCAAACCACTTGGGGCGGGGAGCAGGAGGAAAAGTTCTCCTCTGAGGCTAGGCAGCTGTGTACAGAGCCCCCCTCCGCACCCTGCGGCACAGGTTGTTAGGGAGGAGTGGGGCTGCTCTATCCCAACTGCAGTCCCCCAGTGGGACGGAGGAATTAACCCCCTCCCTGCAACCTTAGCTTTACTGGGGCCATGCCCGAAGGGCTGCAGTCCCGGCTGGTGGGACAGTGAAGGGAGCAGAAGAGTAAACTCCCTCCTAGGCACCCTGACACAAAAGTGGCTGCCCCTACCCCTCCTGTCACTGCTCCAGTGGCAGGACCTAGCCAGATGCCATCCTGGCATGGCCCCGTTAAGGTAAAGGGGGTCAGGTCAGGGAGGGGATTAATTCCTCCCTCCATCCCTTCTGCCCCCAGGACTGCAGCCAGGGTCTTCCAGGCCCCTGCCCCCTCCACTGCTCATAGACCACAGGCAGACCCCAGCTGTGGTGGGGGAGAGAGGGGAAGGAGGGAAGAATTAACCCCCTCCCTGCCCACTTTGCCTTAATGGTGCCATGCCTGCCAGTGTCTCACCAGGTCTGTCCCTGTTCCTGCTCAGGCTAGAGAGCAGAGGGACAGGCCCAGCCCTGCCCTCTGGACCAGAGAGCACGCTCGGATGCTGGAAGACTCTAGTTTAACTTAAACCAGCTAGGGGTCTGGAACAGAAGTTGCATAAACTGGTTTGACACAAATCGGTTAAGTCTCATACTACATTCAACCGGGCTTATATTAAACTAGTTTCAGCCATTTTGAAACTAGTTTATGTGCACTGAACTTATGCTCTATTACAGTTTTATACCAGTTTCTGATCATTTAAATAGGTTTAGGTGTAACTTCTGTCCCTAGCCCTGATGATTACATTGTACAGGAGCAATGAAACTGTCAACTTTGAGGCTCAAACTCTTGAAATCAGGGGGACAATACTTTCCTGACAGCTGACTCAATAGTAAGACATTAGCTAAGATAAAAAGGGCACAGACCTAACCAACTTCAAACCAAAATGCAAACTTCATTTTTAGTGTACCGTTCTCACAATAGCGGCAGAAATTAAGGATAAAAATACAGGAAAAATAGGAGACCATACACCCAAACACACATGCACCAAAACCCAAACACACATTGATACTAAAATGTAGTTCATTCATTCATTCATTCATTCATTCTGTCATATGAATTCACATATTTTTGGGATATGTACCTGACAAGAACTCATGGGGAGGGAGCAATCTCACTTTTCAATTTTTCACTCTTGTTAAAGAGCTGATCAAAAAATGGGACAAAAATTTTGCAAAGACCTTTGTGAAGTTTTTGCCTGTTCTTCTTTCTCTGAGCACTAAAAATCAAAATGAATGAAATTTTGTCAAACCTTTGAAAACAATGTATATAGTTCAATGTTAGTGCTCACATCTGCAGTGTTTCCTCAGTAAGTCCTCAACTCTTTGAGCATCTACCTTCAAGCTTCCCCCAACAACCAAACAGTTTTTCCTGGTGGATATACCAGGAAACCACAAGTTAAAATAAGTTTATCCTGATTAAGATCAGATACTATTATCTTCTTGCCTACTTATCTTGAAAACATGTCATTCATCTGAGCACTGCAGAAATGTACATTAATGTGGTTCAGCCAGCACATTATCTACCACATTCCTATTTGAAACAAATTCTATAACCCAATGATATTACAAGCCGTTACTGTTTGACATACCAGCATTCACTCTCATTTTTTAACTATATTAAAAGCACTGTCAATTCATTAATAGATTTTTTTTCATTTGGGGGGCAAAAACTAAACAACTGATGAAGAAAATAGTTTGTAAACACTGAAGCAACCACAACAGCATTTCATGCATGCATGCTGAAGGCAAAATCAAAGCAGCATTTTGCAATCAAGTTTGTCTTTACGGAATCAACAAAGAGTCTTGTGACCTTGCAGGCACTCTTCGGAATAGCAGCTGAGAGTCACTAAAATAAAGTTAGAAAATGATTCAGAGGACAAAACTTGAGGGTTATATCAAAGCCATTGCTCTAACAACACTAGACACTGAAACCTTATTCTTGATGTGCTTTTGCACAAATGTAATCACTCTGTGTCAAGGACCAGATTTCCTACCGAGCTCAGTTCCTATTTAGGTAATTCAATAAGAACCATATTTTCAAAAGAACTCAGCATTCAGCTGCTCCCACTATGAGTGGCATGGCCTGATTTTCAGAGCTTCTTATCACAATGTGTTAATTTTGATGTTTAATTGGGTGCTGGGCTGAAAGTCTGACCTAAATATAAAAAAAAAAAAAATTCCGATACATATGATTGAGAAGAATTGGATAGTAAAAATGTAGATAAAACTCTTGTCAATCTTAGTCTTTTTCTTAATCTTACTCTTTTTTTAAAAAAAGAAACATAACACATAATATGATCTTGGTGGGTAAGGAAACTCGAAAGCCTTTATATCAGCTACTCAGTAAAGAAAAGTCTGTGTTTGCTCTTATGTTGCTTGCTAGAGCTGGTGCAATTTTTTTCATAGACATTGCCATTTTGTCAAAATTTAAATATTTTTGGGACACTTAATTTTGATGAAATAGTCAAAAGAAAAAAATTGGAATAATCTAAGAAGCATCTTTATCCCCATATTTATCTTAGAATTTTATGTTATAATATAAAATTAATGTAAGTATATTTATACATAATGGTTTTGACATTTTATCTCACAGCAGACAAAAGGAAGTTTAGCCACAGGTGTTGTTTTAGACCTAAAAGTCCTTCAACCCCCCCTTTCCCCCCAAATGCCTGTTCTTATGAGACCAAGGCAGAAGTAGCACAAGTGCTTTCAAGGGATCAGAAACCTTGCTGTGCCTCCCAGATATACCTGAATCCATAGCTGTTGTATTTAAACACACTTAAAATAGGCAAACACCTGGATTTCAGAGACACTACCCTCTGCTTTAGGGTGAGTGGGAAAGAAAATCTTAGGGAACTGAAGAATTACCAATCTCAGAAAAGTAAAAGATAGTGAATCAGACCCATGCAAAATCAGAAGAAATATATTTTTGCATTATTTTGAGTTTTTTAATATTCAGTTCACATTTTCATTTTTTTTCTTATGACCAGGAAGGCTAGATACTTTTCTTGAAAATGAAGCCAAGATGCTCACATAATAATTCAACTTCAATAGCTACTGTTTTAAAAGAGAGGTAATGAACTGTGTTGATCTAAAGTCAGGCAGAAGGAAAGATAGAGTGGCCCCATAACTAATGTGTTCAGAAATGCATAAGCTTTCATAGGCAGCACCCTGCTTCATCCAATGCAATAAATAAACTTTTAGAGAACACAGAAAGATCATAGAAAGAAAGAAAGATGTTTAAATATAAAAATGAAATGCAGACTGGGTTGTTTTAAGTATAGTCTCACCAGAGACACTAGATTCTTATTCCATTACCTGAACTAGTTTTCATAACCCCTATGTACATCAGAGGCTTAACTGCTTTGTTTTTTTCCCCCAATTTTGACCTATTTAACCTTCATTTCTCTCAGCAGAGCCACCTTCTTCTTTCCCCTTTTCCCTAACCCTTGAATTAAATGACTTTATTCCTTTCTATTTAGTATGGCTGCTCTCTGCAAGTCTATTCATAGCATCTAACAAAGTACAGTGTACTTGAGCTGAGGTCTCTCTGAACAAGCTAGTCTATAAGGTGCCACCCTGCCCTGCCTTCTGCCTGACTTCTGATAACACAGCTAATTACCTCTCTTTCAAAACAAAAGATGGGGAATGAAGGAAGAAAAGATAGTGGGAGGGGGGGCTCTACTGAGAGAGGGGAAGGTGGATTGAAGAGGATTAAGATGATAAAGCAGTTAAACCAGAAATATCTCAAGACTTGAAATAAAATTATAATACTGCCTCCCTGCCTTGAAGAGTTAGTTTACAATCAAGTTTATATTTTAAACCTAGAAAAGGCACAGAAATATTAAACAACAGCCAGTGGGAAAAATGAGACCAAAATGTTTATTCTCTCCGTGTGCCATTTAGTACACAAGCCAACTGGCAGTTTCTACACGATGGCACTGAGCACACACCTCCAACTAGCAATTTTAATGGCCTGGGCAGAGATGCTGTTGCGCACTAGAGAGTGTGGTGGGGCATCCCAAGTGGTAGCATGTGGCTGCATTGTACCATTAGCTCAATGTGGGAACACAGCCTGGCAGCTGCTGCCAACTCCCTACTCCCCGACTGCTGCTTCCACTGTGCAGGTCTCCTGGGGACCACCATTCTGGCTCCCCCTTCAAATTGATGCCTAAGCTGATGCCCTGCTTCCTCCACCCTAGTTTGGCTACTCCTCAGTATGAATCTCTGTTTCTCTGTCTCAGGAGTACTTGTTGGCTTGCACTCATGGGCTACTCTAGAGTGGCTGCTTTGCCTCAGTACAAGGACGTGGCACACATCAAGTGGGAGCCAATACGCTGGGTGTGCTTCCTGAAGGCACTCCTGAGTTTAGCATGGAGGCAGTGAAGATGTGCCTTACTGGCCCTTCCCATCAAATACAGAGGTGGGAAGACTTGGAAAGGGAGGGAGACATGCATAAAATATCAGCACACCATCAATATTCTATGTCAGGGGTCAGCAACCTACAACCCAGGGGTTGGCTCCAGCCCACAGAGAAAGGGCTTCAGTGGCATTTGTCAAGAAGACTTAGCAGCTGTGTGAGCACTCCCCATGCTGCTGTGGGAAGAAGCAGAGGCCATGGGAGCTCTCTTTATGCTGCTATGGATAGAAGTTGTGGTTGTGGTGGTAGCTAGGTCCTAGCTCTCACCCACCCACCTCCAGCTCAAGCTGGGTCATTGCAACCCACAACTTGAAAAGGATGCTGACCACTGTTCTAAGTAGTTTGCCTTTAAACATTTTTCAGTGTTATATAGTAGAATACAGTATTTTTCAGTATAGTGTGAACTATAGTAGTTCACACAAAATATCAAGAAAAACATTCCAGATTGTCTTCAGACTTGCATGTTCACTGTACCAGGTTAGGACCTAGATCTTTTCTTTTCTCTTTTTTTTTTTTTTTTGACATGCTTCTTCATGACTTCAGTATTGTCTAAGGATCTTCATTGAATCCAGGTGTAATTAGTCCACAAACAGGCAGCAGGGAATATTTTCTCCCTGATGTATATTTAATACCTCTGTTTAGCCATGCAGTTGCCCTGAATCCTGTACAGACGCTTGAAGGCACCCGCTAAAGTTTTTAATTTTACATTAGGAATTGGGCATGCAATACGCACCCCAACTCATGCATAAAATATCCTTGGCAAAAAATGACATCCCTGATGTAAGTCAATTATTAATGAACTTGGCTCTAAATTGGCGCATTTCAACTGCAAGAGAACAGTGGTACAGTTTGGTATATCCTACAGCATTTGAGTAACTACTCCCATTCCCAACAGTATAAGGAAATCATCAGTCACAGCCCAAGTTATTTCCCAGACTTGAATGCAACAAGAAAAATGCTGTGTTTAGTGAAGCCTTTACCCTAAAGGAAGGGATAAAACTCCATGACATTAGAATAGCCTTACAATGTTGAGTCACAACGAGCTTGCCTTAGGTACAAAGGATTGATTATCTCTGTACTCTTGCCACCTTCCTACTATCTTTGCTACTTCTCTCCTGTCTCAGAGTATTTCAAACAATCTCATAATTAGGATTCATTCTCCTTAGCCCTGAGGAAAGCAGTTTAGGCTGTAATTTTGTCCTGGTTTGCTATGCTTCACAATACTGCTGTGTCTATGTAATCTAATATATCTAGGTATTCATATCATGCCCATTACAGTATTTTTCTGTGTCTCTGTCTCCTGCACTGGCAAAGCATTTATTTTGTCTAATGTAAAGTTTGGGGAGATTCTGCCAGACTACTACTGAGGGCACATATCTAGAAGATGTGTTCTTGTTCTATAGCAAGGGTTTTAAATTGTTGACAGATTAGTTGATCCAGTACATGTCTTTCCTATTATGTCTCAACCTTCCTTTTGAATGACTTCCTGAGAAACATTAATATCATTGGGTTTTTTTGGTGTGCCCAGTTCTTTCCACTTACGTGCTAGCCTAACAGCGGTGTTAGGAAATCTTACTTGTTACTTTCTTAAAAAAGCAAAGAAGTGGAGATTATATTTGCAGTATTTTGGTAAAATAAAAGGTGTGGAAAAGGTTCTTCTTGCAGTGGGGTTAAGTTTCTAGTGTGATTCAATCAGTTTTAGAAAACACACCAGAAAACCTTGGTGTTTGCATTAGGTGCAGTTCTAACTCGTAAAATGAGCCATATGAGAAAGAGCAGCTGTAAATGCAAGCAGGAATGAACGCACCAAGTTGTGTGGTGACATGCATAGGAACAAATCTACCTAGCTTTGTTTTGACATGGCTCACTTGGAGCATGTTAAAATCAAAAGTCAGGTTTGCTATGTATTATTGCCACATGGGAGTCCCTGGCCTTCCACTTTCTAGGCTGGTGAAGATCTGGAAAAGGAGCAAGTGATCATTCGTATTCATTCTTCACTTTCTTTTTACATTCCTTTCCACTGCAGACCAAAGGAGAGATATGAAGAAGGAAGACATTTTTTAAAAGATAGTGGGAAAACAACAGCAGAAGGTAGGATGTAATGGGCAGCGCCCTCATGCTGATGTGTGTGGCAAAATACTAATGTCATGTTAAATCTAGTTACACCTGCCAACATAGGACATCATTACATTGCACCATGTACTCATTAAGTAGGTGCTGCAAGTAATAGGTAAGAAAAAGAAAGGTGTAGATCATGTTTAGAAACCACATGTTCTGTGTCTTTCAATTTATTTGTGGTATTTCATGAGTCTATTTAGTATTCTGTACATCTGTTTGTGCTTTTTGTCTTTTTCCCTTAGTGTTTCCTATCATATCAGCTACAGAATTGCCTACACAGAGGTATCTATAAATTATATTGCAGACTAGGAGTTTCAAGTGTCTGGAAAGCTCATAACAAAAGGCACAAATGCAAATGCAAGTTGTTTAATTCACTGTGTATGTGTGATGTTACCCAGGTGCCAGTGACATCTTTCTGACCAGCACAGAGGCACAAGGGACCAACCCAACATACATTTTTAATGTGATCAGCTGTGACAGCATATATACAGAGAAGACCTTAAGGCCTTAAAGTCAGCCTATTGGAACACTTTTAGGGGCCCAGAAGAAATGGTTTAATTAATCTTCTTTTTCAGGATTTTTTTTAAATATAAATTATGTACACTGAAAACCTGCCAATTATAGCAAATTAAGGGACTTGGCAAGTGCATCCCTTGGAGGCAGATGGTAAATAATATTCAGATTCCGACTTGAAATAGAGTTAGCGATTAACTGGTATAGGATTGAAAACAATCCATATAAATGAAAAAAAATGTTTTAATATGAATGCAAGTCCTGTAGGTTGCTTTTTTGGGTGATAATGATGGTACTGAAAATATTGATGATTCATAGCTAATACGCTATACCCTTGGAGTGGCAGCAGGAATTTAGATCCACTAGGACTATTTTAAAAAAGCAATAACTGTTGTTTATTTTCCTTTCCAGGGACTGAAAACCTGTCATTTCTCCCACTCTGAGAAATTCTGGTTAGAATGACAACGTTATAACCTAGTGAGCAAGGGTTGGCTGAAAGGGTGCACCCCCTGCTTCCTCCAGACAAGAGTGAACCATAGACAAACATTCAGAAGGAAAATAAGCATGGTCCCTGGGAGATAGGGCTAGGTAGCAGGGAGGCTTGTGTACCACTAGCCTTTCACCTCAAGATAACACCATTTGTTTCCAACTTATGCTGCAAATGAAATGAGAGTGGCGACCTCAACCTCATCCCCTAATGACTGCTTCTCCATTTCACAGTCCCCCTCCCCCACGAAGAGTTAAGAATAACTGGCAGTCTCTGTTAGCAGTGCAGAACAACAGAGGTGGTCTAGTCAGATGTGCCCTGTTGTGACTGTTTGGGAAATGGAAGCTGTCTCAGCACCTACATGCATTCTGTCTGGGAACAATGATCACTACTAACCTGTCACTCTCAGTAGCATTAAAATACCCCAGATTTGAACATGTGAAAGCACAGAGAGATCTTTTAAAGAATCCAACCACCGATAAAGAGGGATGACAAAGTCAAGAGTATGTTAGTCATTTAATTTGCACTCTGCTTAGGATACTAAATTCAGGAAATGACTCAATCACCATGCACAATTATAGCTATTTTCAGGCCAGAAATGATGCGCCACCCCAATACTGATGCAAAAACATACCACAATTAGTTCCTGCAAATGCTCTTGCAACCAGGCATTGTTTCCAAGGAGTCCTCTACCTAGTTATGGTATCAGACTCTCCTTCCAGGCACACCGCACCATATGATTGCATTTTGCATGCAAGGTAACCTGTCAGTGGTGTCACTGGAGTGCTGTTTCCCTTCTTAAGCTCCTAAGCACACAGAAAGAAGGTTAACTGCTTTGATAGATGTTTAAAAGGTTCATTTGGCTTTAGATGCTAGCGACACAAAAGAACTATTTTGCCAGCCTCTTCAGATGAATATTTGTACCCAGGAAGCACTACCATGGGTTACAGTGCATATCCTAGAGAGAGATGGGAAATGGAAAGCAGCTGCCAAGAATTGGTAGAATCTTTTGTAGGAACCAGATTATTTATTCAAGGCAATTTAACATATTACTTAGTAGTTTTTGCTCAAGAGAAAAGAGCCTAGAGTTCTGAAGAAAAATGTAAACAATTGAACCGCCAAAAATCAGTGTTTCACATGTTCAGTGTCCGGTTCCAGAACACCTAACATTCAGAAAACTTTGGAATGGAGATTAGGAGGGAAATCCTGACCCCCAGTGAAGTGAATGGCAAAGCTTCCATTGGCTTGATGAAGGCCAGGAAAATAGCCTGCTGAATTGCCACACTGAACTCAAGCACCTGTGCTTCAGCTGTGTAAAGCTACCATATTCAAAAGCGTAACTGGACCCCTACTCCATTGCTAGAATGGGAATGGGATCCAGGAGTACCTGGGCTTTCCCCCTCCTTCCTCCCTCCCTCCCTCCCCGCTTCCTCCACCTGTTCATCTCTTACCTTTTGTGTGTTTGCGGGTACATCCTTTCCCTGGGAGAGGTCCCTTCCCCCTGCTTTCCTGGTTACGTGGTTCTGATCCCCTCCCTGCCTGCCCTTTGCTTCCTTCTACTTCATCTCAGTGTTTCTTCTGCCTGTGCCCTGGTGGTGCCCCAGAGGGAAGGGAACCTGAAGCAGGATGGCAGCCAGGTCCAGGTGCAGGCAGAGCCTGATGACCCAGGGGGCGAAAGTAGAGGGATCATGTGACACAGCACAGAGAGCCCTGTATAAGCCCAAGCCTCAGGCCAGGGGAAGCGGTCTGACTGTGGAAGCTACCAGGGATGGAGGCTTCTCTGAGAGGCATGAGGACTGGATCCCAGATTGTGGGGAGAGGACTCAGGAGGCAGCGCTGAGTGAACAGAATCTGGGAGTCTGTCTAAGAAGTCATCTAAGGACCCTGGCACTTTCTATTTTTCCTTCTTTTCTACATGGAGCCCATCACCAAGGGCTGTGGTGAACCCCGTGTGGGACATTCTTTTGAACCAAGACTGGTGCTTGCATTTTGTGGTTTTTATTCTGCCCTGGGGGCCAGATCTAGAGGTGCCAGGGGATACCCCAATCTTAAAATTGCACTGAGTAGACAAAGGATAAGGACTAAAGTGCGTTCTTTGGCTGAATGAGGCCAAGCTTGCCCAGACTGTAAAGCCAGATCGTTACAGTATGTTTGGTGGCAGCAGGGGGCCAAGCTTGTCTGTACTATAAGGCAGGAGGTGGCAGGGGAAGAACAAGACTCCAGGCCCCTAGCTGCCTACATAGCAGATATTGCAGGTGCTAGAACCTGAGGTCATGGGGCATGACCAGAGCTGAGCCAGGAGCTTGCAGCCCTGAACAGTAGGCCCCAAGCTAGAGGGCTCAGTAAGAGTAGAATTGGGATGAGGTCAAAGGGAACCCTGGGACCAGACAGGGCCCACCTCTTCAAAAGTGTGCTTTACCCTCAGTGCAACCTCCCCAACTAATGTTGACATCAAAGGCGTGGCATGTGAGATTACTGAATAAGGGAGAGATCAGAGGGTGTAGGTACAAGTAGGCCTGTAGAGGTGGGTACCCTGTAGCAGCACTTGCAAATGGCCTACAGAGAGAACTAACCCACTCTGGAATTCTCTGCCAAATCCTCGACTGGGTGACTGTTTTACACCAGCTGCAAATCTGGCCTAAATGCATGTCCCTGGTGGGTTTTAAATAATAAAGTTAATGTTCTAAAAGTCTTCTGTTGTTAGAAAACAAATTGTGTTATGAGCAGGTTATACATTCAAAAGTTCCTTCAAAACAGGATAACCAAATTAGCAACACATTTTTTCAAGATTTGGAAAAAGGGGGAGGAAGGGGGGAGGATTAGGAAGGGCTTCATTAGCCAAATGTTAAATTCTTCTGGATGTCTTCTATCTAACAAATAGTACATTTTAGCAAATGCATCCATTCCTATTTTTGCTGACAAAGGAAGGTGAGGTTAAGGCTACATTATTGAAAAATGAAGACAATAGGTTTTATAGCCATTATCAGGCATTTCACAAAAACTCTAGGAATTGCATCAAATCCATAAAAAAGTAGGATTTTTTACAGATTTTATACTGCCTTATGCTGCCTTTTTAGGTTGTGCTTTCTATTTGTTTTGTTCCTTGCATGTTTTAGATTTCTCAATAATATTTTGTAACGCAACATTTGGTAACTTTGCAACTGTTTAGCTTTACCTCTGACCCCACAGTATATTAATAAACCTGGAAAGGTTTTGCTTGGTTTCATTTATTTATTCCAACGTATGAAAAAAAAAAGTCTCTCAACACCATATGTAATTATGCAACATAAACAAAACTTCCTCTTGAATCAGCATTAGTAGGTAAATGCTGCCAAGTTGCCATACAAAACATTGCACCATCTCACACTATTCCTATTTTAACCCATTTCATCAAGGAGAGTCTGATGATAAGGTAAGCACTGCATTGTGGCCTAAATGCCATTACATCTAGGCTCTGAGAAATCAAAGGTATTGAAGTATGTTTTTGGGTTGCAGAATTGTCAATGACGGTAGTCTAACAGTAACCCTATTTAAACATTTTAGTTCAAGCACTTCTACTGATCACAGTTCCCATGAAGTTACAGGAGTTCGAGGCAGTCTCTAAGGATAGAAACAAGCAATGCCTGACATTGAATTTGTGCCAACGTAATAATTTTTATGGCAGCACAAATAGTGAGCAAATAGACATCCTATCTTTTGTCATACTATATCAGTCCCTAAAATGTTAGTCATAGAAAAACCATTACAGGCAACTGTTTGACCCCCATGGGGGAGAATGATGGTCCTCCAACTTCTTATCCCAATTATTAGAGTACTTGTCCAAGGAATGGGAGACCCAGGTCTTTGGCCCCACCCACCTAGAAGAGATTGTAAACTACATCTTCTACTTTCCAACAAAGGCCATGGTAAGGCAAGGCCAAGAGCACCCTTTATCCCTTCTGCGCAACAGGGTACAAGCTATTCCATTGTTGTCTATGCACTCTAACCAATGACTAGTAAATGCAGAAACAATAAGACAGACTCCCTTTCAGGGCAGCTAGCATCTAACTTAGCCACACTCCCTCTAACTTGCTTTTCTTCTGGCCTAACACATTGTCTCTTGGCATCACAGTGAACTACCTTTAACAGGAAGGATGGAACTTGCTCTTATTGCTGCCTGGCTTGCTGGTTAGGGCACACTGCTGGGAAGCAGAAGAGGTAGGCATAAACCTCTCTGGCTAAGAAGGTATTCTTCTATCCTCCTGGATTTCCACTAAGCTACTGGGCTAAAAGGCAGGGGATGAGTTATATATCTTCCTGGAGGAGTAAGATCTAAAACCTGAAATGCTACTTAAACAGCTAAAGTCAGCTGTGCAGGTGCTACTTTAGCTGTGTAAAGGTTGAGTTGGTTTGGGGCCTGAATGTTTAGCAAAATTTACAATTCCTATTTACAGCATGGATTAATATTTGTATTTTAATTCGTTTTCTTCACTCCTGCCAACTCCTCTTGACATCTGAGACATTTGACACAAAGATATCCAGGATGAGAGAGCAGAGAGATGCATTCCCACTAGGGAATAACTCAGATGAAACCATGACAGTATATGCTGTAAATATAAATTAAGAATGTGTATTAACAATATATTATGACATTATCATTATATTATTATTAACAATATCTGTAGACAATATATTATGAGCACCTATATCTACTAATAAAAGCATGTGCTAGGTTATTATGGACCCAGAGTGCTTTAAGTAATCTTTTATTTGCTGTTTAAGTGCAAAACTGAATTTCCCAATAATGTTATCTCTGTACAGCTGGTAAAAGAAGGGCCTTAGCTGGACACAAAGATTCATACTTTGTGAAACTGGCATATTCTTTCTTCACAAATAGAGATCCACCTTCACTTTTGAAATAACACTGAACACATTAAATAAAATTAATCCACCAATCTAAAAACATTGAGTTGTCCTCCCAGGAGGACACCTAAGATTATATATTCATCTGTGGGAGCACAAAGAAATGCAATTATTTGTATTACATATATGCCCATTACAATAGGTTCCTCTGGCAAAGCTCATTTTACAAACTTTAAACAGCCTGGAGAAAGCACCTGTCCTCTGAGACTTCATAGCATAAGCATAAAGACAACAACTGCACTATCGAGCTTTCTGCTTATCCAGTTCTTCTAGATTCCACCTGCCATCAAAGAACCTGGTGTGGCGGGCCAGTAGGGGGAGCTCCTGTGCTGAGCCACCCACCTCACTGCAGCCTACCAAAAACCACACTTCCAGTATCTCCCCTGGGGCATCTACGTCTGGCCGACCCCCTGCCTGGAGCCCACTTGCAAGCCTGGGGTAACCACCACCATCACCTAGTGTCTGGTCTTTGTTAGGACTCGGTGTCACCCAGGATATACAGACCCTATAGGCCTTGAAGGTGCTTAACACATCATGGGATTTTGGGGGTGATTCTAGTAGCCTAAAGCATTCACAAGCAGCCTCCAGTACAGGTGGAAAGTAAAAAAGCCAAGCCCACCTTAGTCAGCCTAGCAAAATGAGCTAATAAGGCTAGTCCCCTCCCTCTTATCCACACACGGTGAGGCATGCTAAAACAGATAGATTTATTGATCAAAGAGGGCTAGTGTGAGAAAAGAATACAGAACAACAGAATATAAAAAGAAAACCACCTTGAGCAAAACAGTATAGGTTGGTTAGCCTTTCGATATGCGACTGGAACATTTAAATCTAAATTTCTGGCTAAATTTCAGGTAAGTTACTCACATATACATCCAGAGATTTCTGGAGGCTCATGCTTCTGTGTGTGCGCATG
The DNA here is from genome assembly GCF_030867095.1 of Alligator mississippiensis. Lineage (NCBI taxonomy): Eukaryota > Metazoa > Chordata > Crocodylia > Alligatoridae > Alligator > Alligator mississippiensis. The sequence continues at coordinate 121,214,891 of NC_081824.1, read as the reverse complement.
TGTTTCCAAGAAGATATCTTCCCCTCCAAGACTGGGTGGTCCCTTTTTTTAACTTTTTGTGACCTCATCACTAAGTCCCAACCAGAAGCAGGCCCATTGGACACCGACTGCTGATTTTAAACAATGTCAGTGCCACCAGGTGAGGTGACCTGGCCATTTGGCGGAGGATCTCAGGACAAAGGAGGAGTGAGTTCCCCCTCCGTCCGGAATTTCCACCACCCAGTCATATAGGCTCAGTGGGGGCTGTCTGCTTATAGCAGTGAGGCAGATTGGGAGTTGATTTCTCCATACCTGCCTTGGGCAAGAAAGAAAGAAAGAAATCGCATTTCCTTGCATTCCTTAGATGGCTCATTCTCTTCCTGCAAAGATCTCCTCTCAAGGTGTGAAGAAGTTAGACTAGGGGTAGGCAACCCCTGGCCTGGGTGCCAAAGCATGGCACATGAAGGCATTTTGCTTAGCATGCATGCCTTGGTGTGGATGGCAGGGAAGGGGCTGGGGCTGCACTGCCAGAAAAAGGTTTGGGCCCCTTGCAGCTCCCCCTCTGTCTGACCCTGGCATGCCAACATCTTCCAAGTCAAGGTTGCAGGTGTTTTTGGCAATCTGCTCAAAAACATTGCCAACTCCTGATTTAGACCCTAATCCTGAACTTTTCTATCACAATTTTAGAGGTCCCTCGCTAGAGAATGTTGCTTTTCTACTCAATGTCATACTAGTAGCCTAATTTGGAGTGAGGAAGGATTTTTTTCCCTTAGTCAGATTGGCATAGACTGTGGGGGTTTGGCCTTTCTTCATAGCCTGGGGTCTGATCCTTTTCCTAGGATCTTCAGAGGATATATTAACCAAATACTACCTTGTTGTTGTGTCCTCATCTCTCCTGCTTTAATGCATGACATATTATAGGGTGTTTGTGATATTTTTGGATTTTGTTCCTTACAAATATGTGTGAGGTTTTGCAGTACTGATTCTTGGGATTCCGTCAATTAATGATTGCTTGCAAATGCAAGGGTGTAGACTCAGTGGACCAGGAGGTCCCTTACTACTTTCAGAGTGGACATTTGGGCCTGTATACACTAACTCAGCATTGCTGAACCCGTGGGTCTCAACCCAAAAGTGGGTCATAAGAATATATGAAAGGATTGTGAACAAACTTTAAAAATGGATTCTCCTTTAAAGGAGAAAATGCAGAAAACCATAGCTTTTCCCTTGCAGGCTGGCAGAGTTCCAGCCTGCAAGGGGCTGCCTGCTCCCGTCCGCCACCCAATACCCCCATACACACACCCTCCCCCACACAAGGGGGGACTGGGACCTGGGGGTGGAATGCAGTGTGTTGGAAGTGAGGGGCACTGGGTCAGGTCTGGCCACTGGTGTTTACAAATGGGTCCTGATACAAAAAAGTCTGAGAACCACTGTACTAAGGGACCACCTACTCCACTGACCTGCTCTAAATCTAGAAGTTCATCTGTTAGGCTATTATAAGATCATCCTCAGCAGCTGTTCTCAGGAAGGCTGGAGGCCAGGGGTTCAAGAGCAGTACGCAGGGGAAAGCCCAGAGTACTGGGCATAGCTCTAAGTTTGGAAGCATACCTGGAGATGTGGATGGGTGGGGATGGGAAGGATGTGCTCAAGTCCCTATATGCTGGGGCAAAATCCAGCCGGACATAAGGATTTATGCCTTTGTACTTGCCTGCATTGTCATTCCATTGCTTCCAGCTTCTGTTAGGTAACTCCATTTAGGTCATGGCCTACGACCCTCTTCTGCAGCAATGGGAACTAAAGGAAAAAATACATGTTATACCTACCATAACCCACAAAAAGAAATGGAAACAAAATCCTCAGTCTCACCCCTTAATTGGATAAGGCTTCTGCTTCCCAGGGATCCCCAGAAAAGTAAACACTGGGCACCAGAGCTTCACAAAGGTTAAATCTTAACAGTGGTGTTCCAGGTTACATCTTGAAGCGCTGCCATGAAATGAGTGAAACCAGAGAACATCATAGATTAACTATTTTTTGGAGTCACCAGGGACCAATATTACAGATATTTTTTTAAAACTGCGTGTGTTTCATTGTAGAGAAATGGGAGGATTTGGGAGGAAAAAAAATCATTAGCTACAATAGGTGTCTTTCTTTTTAAGAAAATCAGTATATGTTGCCAAAGTTATGCTGCGTTATGTTTTCAAGTGCTCATGTGATAACTACATGCAGTGAAACCCAATTAAAGGGAGTGTTAAAAAGGCTCTCATTTCAGGGAAGTAGCAGGCACTTGTTTGCTGACTAGATGCCAGGACACGGAGCTCTGGAGTTATAAGAGCAGCTCTGTTTATATTGTTTCGTTTGGGCATTTATATAGTATTGGCTGTCTGGTCAAGAGCTGGACAAATACTGCAAAGCAGCGTTCACAAACATTTGTCTGAATTCTGAACAGCTGTGTGTTTTAGCTGTGGGCATGCGCCTTTTTCTTTATTTACATGAGCACAGTTTTGTGAGCATGAATGTTTGGAGAATGGCTGTTCTGCATGTGAACATGGGTGCTTACTGATTGTTATTTCCTGGTCTAAAAAGGTTTTTCCTATTCAATAAAGGCCAGGAAACCATGTGACTTCAACAACCAATCAACCTTCACAAAGGGATAAAGGTCCCATTATGCTATGTTCTGCACAGAGTGCTAGATTCTGGTCATACACATCATGAAAAGCCCTTGTCTTGAGCAGATAACTATCTACCTGCTGGACAGGGGATCACAGATGACAATAATGAACATATGGGTGGAGCACATGGTAAAAGCAAGACTCTGATTAGCCCAAATAGCATCAGTCACTGATCCCCCGCTACCAACAAACCTGCATGCTTCTTCAGAGGAACAAAAAAAAAAATCTTTAGGCAAGCTACAATTCTGAAGAAGGCTTTCTCTGCTTCACTTTGGGACGCTTGCTAAATTCCTTTGTATCTGTGTGAATCTTGACCCTGCACAGCATTGTATAAACTATTGATTAGCCCTCTGAAAAATTACAAATCTCAACCAAACCTGGTGATGCTTTTGGGCTGTAAGACCTAGAATGAAGAAAACAACAAGCCAGGCACATGAAAAGAGAAAAACAAGAAATTAAAGACTACAATTCCTTGTAAAAAACTGAAAACAATTTATAATAGTGCATAATAGTGTTTAGCAAAGTACAGGTATATGGAGAAAAGAAAACTTATAATACTTCCTTTGTACTGAGAAATATTCGTATTGCCATTTGATTACCAAATTTAAATAGTGACTTTTAGCAGGACCCAGGCAGTCTAAAATCTGAGTAAATTTTCTGAGTCCTATATGATACACTACCTCTGTCTGGGACAGCTGACTACCATCCAATTCTGATGTACTGTGATTTTGAAATATGGCATTTTTTCCCTTTCTCCTCTTCCATTTCTTTTTACCAAAGTAATATGCGTGTGTGTACGTACATTGTATTGCACATTGATCAAAGACCAGTAGTTTGGATTATCATTGATGTCTAAAGTATAATGAAAGGATGGGTGAATAGGTTCAAATAAATCAAAAACTGTCTCTCACCCTCACCCAGAATTCAAACCAGAGCCAGAACCTTTTTAGAGTTTTGCAGAAGTGAATTTTCTTCTACTTTTCTTGCCTTAGTACACAATTACCTCTAATCTTTCTAGTCTGGCAGAAAGCTATAAAGAGATGCATCACCATATCACAAGACAGGCTATTTTGGTATTTCCAGCCAAAGTAGAAATGAGAACTTTTGACTGCTTATCAGAGCATGCTATAATTAATTCTCCAAAACTTTTGTAGTTTACCTCTTACTAGTCATATAAACAAAACTAATATCAATGAATGCTGAATGTCAGTAAAATAATACTGAAACTAAAGCTGACCAGGAACTTTTCGGCAATATGTTTTCCCGTCAGGACAGAGATCCATTAAAACTGAAACTATTCATTAAAATGGATCAGTTTTGATGATTTTCTTGACTTAAAAGAATATTGCGTAAATTTTCAAATTGTTAAAATTTCCATTTCAACATTTTCAAAGTGAAAAAGTTGGCTTTCCATTTCAAAGCAATTTTTTTTTTAAATATAGGCTTATCATAACAAAAACAATTAAAATAAAAAATAGAAAAAAAAACAAAAAACACCAAAACTTGTCAACATTATCAAACATTTCCTGGAAACTCCACTTTTTCCAGTTTGTCTTTTCAAAAAATAACAGGCATTTTGAACTTTTGTCACCATTTGGGATGAGAAATTTTGTTGAAATACTGACTTTTTCCTTGGGCAGAGATTGTTTTTGTCTTTCTCAGTTGTAAATGAAATATGATGATTTTTTTGGCAAGAGGTTGTTGATAACCTTTTCTGGGAGGTAAATGTATGGAAGGGAAGGGGCATGGGGGAGGGCAGAGCAGATCAAAGTCCCCATGATGAGGCAGGGAGTGGGGCAGGGGTTGGGGTTGGGGCTGGAGCTCGAGGTGCTGCCCAGCCAGGGCAGTGCATGGGATCCAGGGCCAGGGCACGGAGCAGGATGGAGCCACGGGTAGCTTATCCAGGGGGTGCAGGTGAGGGAAGGAGTCCAGCTCCTCACTGCTACATGCACCCCCCAGGGGAGGCATGGTGAGGCATGTGCCCCCTGCCCCATACTTGTGCACAGGGCAGATGAGGGCTGCTCACTGCGTGCTCACGGCTCGCCACGCTGCTGCCTTTCCCTCAGGAGCCCTGAACTGGCCTCACGCCCCGTGCCTGTCCAGCAGCAGTGGGAGTGGCGAGTTGTGCCTCCCGCTGCCAGGCAGGCAGGGGCCACACAGCCAGCGCATGCTCCTCAGGGCAAAGGCCACAAGAACAGAGAGGCCCGAGGCCACAGTGGGCAGCCTGCATCTGCCCTCACCCCACTTGGCTCTGCACTGGCTGTGGCAGGAGGAAGAGGGGCAGGGAGCAGGGAGGCGAGATGGGCATGTGCTGCTCCACCCCCAGCCCAGCTGAATCCAGTCAGCCTCCCCCACAGGGCATGGAGGCCCACACCACCCTTGGCAGTGGCAGCACAAGGAGGGGAAGCACCCACCCCCCCAGCACTGGAGTGAAGCTCCCAGGACCTGGGTCCCAGTTACTGGGGCAGAATGTCCTGGTTTCTCTAGGCCTGGAATAGTCCTATGGCCCTGCCCTGGGCAGAGGGAGATGGGGGAACCGAGTCAGAGGCTCAGCCCTGGGCATCTGGGAAGGCTCACACCTTCCCCCTCAGCCTTGCTGGGCAGGCTCAGGGAATGCCCTTTGGCACTTTTACACATGCTCCAGGGTTGTGGGGAGGGGCACCACTTCATTTAGAGAGGCTCTGAGAGCCACTGTAATTAAAGTGCCACAGCATCTCATGTCTCAGAGTCCCTGCGCTTAAAAATGGTGATGGCAGCGCTTGAATTAAAGCTCATTTGTACTCGAGGCTATAGGTATGGTCTGTATTTTTCTTGCAGTAGTTTACTGTAGTGTAGGTACAACGTAAAATGTGTATTTAAAAAAAATAGTCAAACAAGAGTCTACATGACCACTAAATTAAAACAACATTCCTTTCGTGTTATTATACATTTATGGTGATCCCAGTTCTTTTATTCAGTTCTGTGTGTGGCAAAATTACGTAATTCGTTTCAACATCATGGGTCGTGCTTTATTTATTAATGCATCATGTAAACATTTAACGGGTCTATTTATTAATGCTTTTTTGATACATTTATGTTTATAATGGGTGGTGGGGGAACTCCAATTTTCTGTTTACCCAAGACCCCAGTAAATCTTAATCTTCCACTGGCTTGATGGATATAGTATCTGTGAATAAGGTGGAATCATCCTAGGATCACAAGGGGCCTGGACCATTGGAATGAGCCCATGGATGGCTTTTATTACGTGAAAGAAGCTTCTCATGTCATGTTGGTCAGCAAAACCACTCTGGATCTCCATGGACTTCACTTGCCAGCACTTGTTCTCAATGTCCCATAGCCTTCTCTGAACTACACCTTGGAGCAGATGGTAAGCCTCTCATTTTTGCTTGTTGGAGGGTTCATTTTGCTAACTGCAGAACCTGTTTGTCTTCTAATGGATAAGTGCTAAGATATCCTCATTGTTCTCATCAAACCAGTGTTGGTGACAGTAAGTGGAGTATCCAAATGATTCAACGCATGCCTTATAAATAACATTTTTAAGCTCCTCCCAACGTGCTTGGATGCCTTTGATGTTATCAGGTAGGTCAGAGAGCCTCTCAGTAAGAATTACTGAAGAGCCTTGCATCTAGCTTGGTCTTGGATTGCGTTGATGTTAAATCTCCTCTGCATTCCTTTTGGATGTTTAATACATTGTGGTGCTAGCCGCATGTCCATGATTGATCTGACTAAATGGTGGTCCATCCAGCATTCATCTACATCTCTCAGGATTTGGATGATATGGACACCAGTATGATCATGGGCTCTGACAATAATATAGTCAAGAAGGTGCCAGTGATTGGAGCATGAATATTTCCAAATGGTCTTATATTTGTCACTGTGTCTGAAGGTGATATTTGTGATGAGCAAGTCCTGCTCTGCCCATTTGCTGAGGAGGAGGATACCACTAGAGTTGACTTTCCCCACCCCTTTTTTCCCAATGGTGCCACTCCAGAGTTCAGTGTGTCACCCAACTCTTATGTTGAAGTCACCCATGAGAATGAGCTTGTGTACCTTGGCAGTGGCAGTCAAGACTGTGTCAAGAGCACAGAACTGTTTCTTGTTGACTTCTTCATTGTCAAATGTGGGGGCATATGCACTGATGACCATAGCATACTAGTTGTTACTGAGCTTGAGGTGGAGAGTCATAAGGCATTCATTAATGCCCACAAGGAGTTTTGTTTTTCATGGTAAAGGCAACCCCTTAAATGCACCTCTTTTCAGGTGACTTTCCTTTCCAAAAAAAGTTGTAGCCACCTCCTCCTTTCACTCGGCCTTCATCTCCCCAGTGGGTCTCACTTAGGACAGCAATATCAATGTCACATCATGCAAGTTCTCTATGGTGGTTCTTATTCATAGATGTTAGGGTCAGAAGGGACCTCAATAGATCATCAAGTCCAACCCCCTGCATAAGCAGGAAAGAGTGCTGGGTCTAGATGACCCCAGCTAGATACTCATCTAACCTCCTCTTGAAGACCCCCAGGGTAGGGGAGAGCACCACCTCCCTTGGGATCCCCTTCCAGACCTTGGCCACTCGAACTGTGAACAAGTTCTTCCTAATGTTCAGTCTAAATCTGCTCTCTGCTAGCTTGTGGCCATTGTTTCTTGTAACCCCCGGCGGGCGCCTTGGTGAATAAATACTCCCCAATTCCCTTTTGTGCCCCCGTGATGAACTTAAAGGCAGCCACAAGGTCGCCTCTCAACCTTCTCTTGCGGAGGCTGAAAAGGTCCAGTTTCTCTAGTCTCTCCTCATAGGGCTTGGTCTGCAGGCCCTTAACCATACGAGTTGCCCTTCTCTGGACCCTCTCCAGGTTATCCGCATCCTTCTTGAAGTGTGGCACCCAGAATTGCACGCAGTACTCCAACTGCGGTCTGACCAGCGCCCGATAGAGGGGAAGTATCACCTCCCTGGACCTATTCGTCATGCATCTGCTGATGCACGATAAAGTGCCATTGGCTTTTCTGATGGCTTCATCACACTGCCGGCTCATGTTCATCTTGGAGTCCACTAGGACTCCAAGATCCCTTTCCACCTCTGTGCCACCCAGCAGGTCATTCCCTAGGCTGTAGGTGTGCTGGACATTTTTCCTCCCTAGGTGCAGCACTTTGCATTTCTCCTTGTTGAACTGCATCCTGTTGTTTTCTGCCCACTTGTCCAACCTATCCAGGTCTGCCTGCGGCTGTTCCCTGCCCTCCGGCATGTCCACTTCTCCCCATAGCTTTGTGTCATCTGCAAACTTGGACAGAGTACATTTGACTCCCTCGTCCAAGTCACTGATGAAGACATTAAAGAGTATCGGTCCGAGGACCGAGCCCTGCGGGACCCCACTGCCCACACCCTTCCAGGTCAAGACCGACCCATCCACCACGACTCTTTAGGTGCGACCCTCTAGCCAATTCGCCACCCACCGGACTGTGTAGTCATCCACATCACAGCCTCTTAACTTGTTCACCAGTATGGGGTGGGATACCGTATCGAAGGCCTTCCTGAAGTCTAAGTATACGACATCCACCCCTCCTCCTGTGTCCAGGCATTTCGTAACCTGGTCATAGAAGGAGACTAGATTGGTCAGGCATGATCTGCCTGCCACAAACCCGTGCTGGTTTCCCCTCAGCATAATTTGCCCTGCCGGGCTCTCACAAATGTGAGCCTTGATAATTTTTTCAAAGACTTTACCAAGGATGGAGGTGAGGCTGACTGGCCTATAGTTGCCCGGGTCCTCCTTCCTCCCCTTCTTGAAAATGAGGACCACATTAGCCCTTTTCCAGTCCTCTGGGACTTGGCCCATGCACCACAAGCGTTCAAATAGTCCCGCCAGTGGCTCTGCAATGATGTCGGCCAGTGCCTTCAGCACCCTCGGGTGGAGCTCATCCAGGCCTGGCGACTTAAAGACATCCAGTTCTTCCAAGTGACTCTGCACCACCTCAGGATCTACGTATGGAAGTCTGGCGCCTTGCTGCTGCCTCTCTATAACCCCAGTGAGAGACTTGTTGTGCCCCTCACTTAGGAACACTGAGGCAAAGAACTCGTTGAGGAGTTCAGCCTTGTCCCCCCTGTCTGTCACCAATTGTTTCTGCCCATTTAGCAGAGGTCCTATTCCTCCCTGGGCCTTCCTTTTACTCCCAATATATCTAAAAAACAATTTCTTGTTGTCTTTTACTTGGGTTGCCATCCTCAGCTCCATGGTAGCTTTGGCCCACCTAACTGCCTCCCTACAAGCACGAGCAGAGGAGGCATATTCATCTTTAGTGATCTCACCTTGTTTCCACTTTTTATGTGCTCCCCTTTTGGCCCTTAGGCTGCCCTGGATTTCTCTGGTCAGCCATGGAAGCCTCCTGGCCCCTTTCCCTTTTTTGCCTCGCTCAGGGATCGTCTTGCTTTGTTTGGGGAGTCCATGAGAGTGTTGATATTCCATGTGGCAAATTTCAGTACTTTATTTTGATGGTTTTGACTTCAGGTAGAGTGATCTCACTGGATGTGGCAATCCAGCCAGGGAGATTTGAGACAGCCTATGTTTAGGGCACCTTTTCTAGCTCATTCCCCATTCAGGGTAAGCAGAGGGGATCCTAAAGAGAACTTCTCAGTCATGGCTGAAGCTGGCAAATTGTACTTCTGTCTCAGTAAGTGCCAAAACACTATCACACAACCACTGCTTACTTGCAGATTTGTGACTAGGGACTCCCAGGAATCACTGTTCCTGTCCCCACCACCACCCACCCATTGCCGCAGGACTTGGTTTGTGGGAGATGTTAACATCCCTGGCAGAAGCCTGTGCCTAACATCTTTTAACATGGGGAAGCCGGTGCGCGAGTGACAACCACAGGAGACTGACAGGAAGGAGCCCTGAACCCAGTGGGAAGGATATCCAAGACAACCTGAGATGTCCATCCCACTTCAACCCTCATCTGCCTTCACAGTCACAGAGAAGCAGCCGGTCATCAGATATGCCTGTTCTACCATTGGGGTCTTCAGGAGTTTGAACCATACTTAGTATGGGACCTTACCTCAGATCTGTTCACCAGGGGAGTACAAGACTCCAGACAACATAGCTCTGAGGGTCATTGACACAAGCTTCTCCACCACTACAAGATTATGATCCAAGGAGAGCACCAGAGTTTTTTACTTACAGAATCCATCTGCACTATGAATTGACCAATTATCATCCTTTAACTTGTACTGAAAGTAGATTAGGCCTGGTTTTATAGGTGCTAAACAAATGAAGTTCCAGTGAAGTTTATTTAAACCTACAAGTGCTTAACACTTCTGAAAAACAGGCCTTTAGTTGCTAGTTGCAAATGAGATAGATTCACAGATGTTAGGGTCAGAAGGGACCTCAGTAGGTCATTGAGTCTGACCCTCTGCTTTGGGCAGGAAAGAGCACTGAGGTCAGATGACCCCAGCTAGATGCTTGTTCTGTCTCCTCTTGAAGACTCCTAGGGTAGGGGAGAGCACCACCTCCCTTGGAAGCCCATTCCAGATTCTGGCAACCCTTACTGATAAAGACATTTTCGATTGTATGACAGAAAGCATGATTAATACTGCATCAACAATTATTCTGTTCTTTGCAGAGGTATTGGGGACACTTTATCAAAGATCTCAATAAATTTTTTTGCCATTGAAAATTAATAGCTACATAAACCGGATAAATATTATTATTCATTTTACTAATAGGCAAACTGAAACACAGAATCAGGAATAAAACACAGTTCTAATACCCAATGCCCTTGTCTAATGCCATATTTGCTCAAATATAAGAAGACCCTAAATATAAGATGGCCCCCCAATAATTAGATTCTATAGATGGAAAATATACATATTTGTTATAATTTTCCAAGTGTAGAATCTAAGTGTTGGAGGTTTGCCTTGAACCCCCTGTCCACTGCTACAATAGGGAAAACAAAAGCTGGGGGGATTCAGGTGCCCCCCTTGCCCTCTGCCCTGCCCACTTCTTCCCCATGCAGCTTTCCTGCCCACACCTGCCACCAGCCCCTCCACTGCCCCCAGCTCACAACCTCTGCCCCTCCCAACACTCCCCACAGTCTCTGCCCATTCTCCCCCAGGCTCCCCCCAGTTCTACCCCTTCCCCCCAGTCTCTGCATCTTCCCCTCCCCCCCACTTACTGTCAGATGCTGCTTAGGGGCACAGACAGAAGTTACATTTGTCACATGATCAGCCCCCTGAGCATGTTCTACAGCTGTGCCATGACACACATCCATGACTGCAGAGTGCTTTTGAAATGCCTGATCACATGACACATTGACCGTCATCAGATGCGGGAACAGAGGAAGGAGCTCCACTTCGGAGCACTTTAGAGAACTTATATTCCTAGGATTAATTTGTAGCACAATCAGGGCTGGTTGCTACAGCCCAGCCCTGCCCCCAGGGGTGTCTGCTGGAAGGGAGGGGCAGCAAGCTGCCAGCTGGGGCTTGCCCAGTCTGAGCTGGACAGGGGTGGGTGGATCAGAGCCCCCTCCCCACCTCACAGTGCCACCCCAACCCCCTCCCTCCCGCTCAGGCAAACCCTAGCCAGCAGCTTGCTTTCCCTCCCCATTCACTTCCTACTGACAGCCCCAGAGCTCGGGGAGAGGAGGGGTGGGCTGGGGGACAGGGTCAAGCTCCTCAGGATCCTGCAGGCAGGCTCAATTCCCCCCCCCCCCCAAACAAACAAACAAACAGGCAAATGCCTTTTGGGTTGGGGGTGCTCTAACTCATGGTGCATTACATAAAGTGCATGAGTTAGAGCAGGGGACTGCATGTCTGCCAGTGCCTCAGGTTGCTCTGTCCCAGAGCTCAGCACGTGGAAGTTCATCCCTTGCCTGGTCATGTAGCAATGTCAGTACTGCTGATTGGCTGGGTAGAGGAAGGAATTTCCATATTCTCTGTGGCGGGGAAAAGCCTCAGCCTGAGCTGCGCAATGCCTGACAGTAAAGGGAAGAGAAGGGGGAGGAGGGGGCAGAAACTGCAGAGGAGGGTGTCAGGAGGCTGCTGTGGGTCTGACTCTGACCCCAACCTGGGTCCAGGGCCAGAGTCAGAGCCACAGCTGGTGCCTGCTCCCCACTGTACTTTTTAAGATGAATATAAGATGAGGGTCTTTTTTCCCTATGCTGAATGGGTGGATGAGAAAGGAGAACCTTATCTCATATTCAACTAAATATGGTAATTAGATCACAGTGAACTTATGAATCAATATGCCATTGATTCATAAGTTCTGACAAGAGAAATTCAACCAATATCAGTTCAGAACATTTTAACACTGCCTTAAGCAATAATGAAAAGCTTTTCAATTGTACATTATAGCTATTTCCTTCTACTGAACATAAAGGCCAGTTCACTGGCCATCCTTTAAACAAGATTCTAATTGTATCTTCTTTATTGCCATGTAAGTTGCAGGGAAGGTACAAACAACAATCAGCAATATAGAACAAACTCTCTCTGAAGGGAAGAAAAGGAAGCTCTGCTTTTGTATACTTACCTATTTGACTTCATCTACCTACACCAACTTATTGCAGAAACAGAAGAAATATAATTCTTAGAGATGAAGCATATGCTTACTTGCCTAAGTATATCCCTTTGCACTTGACAGAGTTGCATTTGCAACATCCGCTGAACAGGCAATTTTGATGTGGATTTATGCATTGCTTTGAGCCTTTTGCACAAGCAGCTTAGGTGTAAACACTCCAAAAAATGTAAGCCAATGTGTACAATTCTCAAAGATACCAATTTCTTACTGGCAATGGCTACCTGAAAAAGCTATTTCCTGAGTCAGTGTAAACACCATCTTTTTGAAACACCTTTATCAGGCAAAAAGAAAATATCATCTTGTGCCCAAATTAGAGGGAGTGCTACATCCAGTAATAAAGGACTCTTGGTAGTATGTCATGTGACAAAATTATAGAATAACAGAATAATAGGATGGAAAGGGATGCACAAGGTCATCTAATCCAGCACCACTGCTCAAGGCAGGTGTATTCCTATCTAAATCATCCCAACCAAGTGCTTGTACATCCTGCTCTTAAAATCTTTCAATGATGAAGATTCTACAACTCTCCATGTAATCTGTTCCAGTTCATTTAACATAGACATTTTTTCCTACTATCCAATCTAAATTTCCTTTGTTGCAATTTAAAACTATAACTTCATCATCCCTTGTCATGGGCAGATCCAGGTAGGGCAGCTATGCAATTGCACCTCACTTCTGCTACTGCTGCTGCTTTGCCCATCTGACCCAGGTGCAGGGGGAGCCCCAGAGCTGCTCCTACCCTGCTCCAGCCATGGATTGCAAAGAACAGCTGCACAGGGTGCCGGGCTCAGCAGGATACAGCAGCAGCAACAGGCAAGTTTCTCTTCCTGCACCAGCTCCCTCCCCCAACTATGGTCCCTGCTGGCTAGGACAAGGTGCCCCACACTGCTGCTGTTGTTGCTGTCCCTGGCTGATGCAGACATGTTGTGGGGCATTGCTGCTCCTGCATATCTCTAGCCATGAGCTGCAGGAAGCTGTGTGGGGAATGAGGCTTGGCTAAGGACAGCAACATACAAGTTTCCTTTCTAGTTCCTGCTCTCAGCCAATAGGGGACATGGGGTAGGGGAGAAGGGTGGGTTAGGAGCAGACATTTACAGGAGGAACTTTTGTGCTACTGCCATTGCTCCTGGTTGAGCCTGGTACCCTGTTCAGCTGCTCCTCATAGCCTTTGGCTGGAGGGAAGCAGAGGTATCTCTGGGGCTCCCCCACCCCTGGGTCAACCAAGGACAACAGCAGCAATAGGGGATCGTCTTCATGCACCTGCTCCCTACCTAGCTCCCTACCATCCCCCACCAGCCCTCGGGCTTTAGCTACACCTCACCCCCACCCCCCATAATCTGAGGGATGGTGTTCCTCACTCCTCTTTAGGGAATTGTAGATCTGTGTGAGACAGGCTAGCTGGCAGTGACTTAGCCCAGGGGTTTTGAAAGGGCAAAAGATGATTGGAGGACTTGGGATTCCCTTTCCTCACCAATGAGGCCCCAGAGACTCACCCTCCATGTCCCCTGATTGGCCCCTTGGGTCACCTGGAGGGGGATAAAAGGGGCAGCGCAGCTGACTCGACCAGCGAAGAACCGCAAGGAAGGAGCTTCAAAGAGCTGACAAGAGGTGGGCCAGTGGGGTGGGAGCAGTTGCCCCAGAAGCACCCGAAGGAGTGGGACCTTCAGGCAGCAGTTGGACCCTCAGCAGTGTGGTCTGCAGCTGGCAGGAGAAGCTGCCCACTGGGCTCCAGGATCCCCTATGAGAGGCTGTGGCCAGCAGGAGAGGCTCCCCAGATCCAGCAAGGATCTGAGCAGCGACCTGAGAGGTTCCCAGCTCCACTTCCAGCTCCTCCAATAAGAGGCCAGGCAGTGCAACATGAGGCCAGGGGTCCTGGAAGAGCAAGACCCCTTGTAGTTTGAAGCAGTGCTAACACTGGTGGTTGTGTGGTAGCATTTCTACCTACTATGTGGGAAATCTGAGTTCAAGTCCCAGTTGGGGTGGGTGGAGTAACAGCAAGCAGTTCTTGTTGCAGTGGAAAGGGGTCATTGTGTTTTCCCTGTTTCTCCCCCTGCTCCAGGTACCTAGGGCCTATATTCCTTTTTATTTGACATTTCATATTTTGTGCCTTTTATATTTCACCAACCAGTATTGTTTGTTCTGCTGTTTGTGTTTTATATTTTATTAACCCTGTCTTTTGTCAATGATTGTAAGTGTCTAACCTTTGTTACATCCTGCCCCTTTGGGGCATTGTAGTGTTCCCTATACCCCCTGATTATGTCTGTTATGTTCCCAGTACTGTTCTCTCATTTAAAGGTATATGGTTAGGGCCCCATTGGTGCTCTGGCTCTGCTCTATAGGGGGAGGAGAGTCCCTACACCTCCCACAGCGTTTGTGCACCTGCTTTGATCCCTTCAATTGGAGAGGGGGTACATCTTGGAGTGCCACCCGGATTACATGTGAACATGGAGAACAGTCTACCAGCATCCTCTTTATTAACATCCTCTTTTTTTAAATCAAATCCTTCTTCAGTTTTTCTTTTTTCCACATTAAATAATCTCAGTTCCATGTAGGTTACATTTTCTTGATTTTTTTTTTTTAATCATTTTTGTTGCTCTCCTCTGGATTCTTTCCAATTTGTCCAGGTCTTTCCTAAGGTGTGCATATGGACTGCACTATGCCTGAGAGTTTGGAAATGGTTAAGAGCACCTGTCTTCTAAACATTTGAGGAGTGTCAGGATTTACTAATGATATTCCTTTATTCCAGGGGTAGGCAATATTTTTGGCTGAAGTGCCGAAAAAAACCACAATGTTCACCTTCCAGAAAAACAAAACTGGGGTGGGGAAGAAAAAAAAAAAAGGAGGAGAGAGAGAGAAAGAAAGAAAAAAGGAGAGCGAGAAGAGGGGAAAATAAATTAAAAAAAGGAGTGGGGGAGAATGAAAAAAAAGCCGCTACCACTGATGCTGGTTTCCCTTCCCCTGCTTGCCCACCTCCCAAACAACGTAGGCAAGCATGCAGGGCAGAGGAAACACCTGAGGCAGTGCAGGGGGAGGCTTGCTGTGTGGCACAGTGGCTGGGCTCAGGCTGCCTGCTGCAGCCCCATCATGAGCTCCAAACCTGGCCAGCAGCGCAGCACAAGCCACTTGGGCCCCTGCCAGCAGCCTTGGTAAAAACTGGGGGGGGGACGGTGCTGGGAGGGGTAGCTATGAGGGTCTAAGGCAAATTTTGGGGTGGCTGTAGCCCCCCCAAGCCCTCCCTAGTTCTGTGATTAGGGATCTAACAAATTAACAGCAGGAATGAGCTGCTCCTTTATTCTTGTAGGCTTCCCTGTGCACCCACCCATGGCTAATTGGTGGAGGGGCCCCACTACTCACCCATGCTAGCAGGCATGTGCCACCTAACACTGCCACCCAGAGCCCAGAGACCCCACTGACTCCCCAAGGCCCCTGACAGTTGCTGTCATCTTGAGCTCTCCACCAGCCCGACTGGACTCAACAGGAGACTGCAGACCTCATCATCTGTGGGAAACAGGAGGTCCAGCATCAGTTCAGCCAGGTAATGGGGGCCAATGCCCATATACATGTATATATGCCCATATATGTGTAGTAATGGCTAAGTGGTTGCAAAAAGCACAGAAACAAGGCTCTGGACAGCAGTGCAGTGTGAGCATAAGGATCTCCCAGCCCATGCCTCATGACTAAGGAGCTCAGGCTGGAAGATAAGCATCTTTCAGCACTGGACCCATGACCACAAAACTAGAACTTGGAGATAAGGATCTCCCAACTTGTGCTCTGCAACTACGGAGCTGGTGCTGGGTGATAAAGGTCTCCCAGCCTGTGCCCCAGACTGAAGAGCTTGGGCTAGGAGTTAGGAGCTCCTTGCTGCTGGAGCAAGGGGACATTGTCCCCACTTGGGCAACAGTGGTGAAGCCCCCCTGACCAAGGAGCATTGTCCCAGCCCTGACCAGGAGACAGCTGTCTCCTGACCCCATGCTCCCTGCCAGCACCTTCCTGCCTAGAGCTCCTTCCTGCTGCTACAGGGGGCTGATGCAGAGCCAGCAGGAGCAGGATCAGATTGCTGCCATGAGCACTTGGCAGTCCCTGCATGTGTAGATGCCTGCCTGGGAGCATTTACTCACAAGTAGTTCACTCATGAGTAAACTGCTCTCAAATCAAATGCACATGTAGACACACTCAGTGATGTAGGTCTCCCCGCACCCACATTTTTTCCCAGACTTATGTTCACATGCCTGGCCAGTTCCCATGCATATACTCAGTTCACGTGCATATTCTTACATGTCTACAGTGCAGGAGTAATAGACTCACAACATGTCTAGAAAGCTACACAAAGGGCATGCTAGAGGAAACAAGAGTTCTGCTCCATGTATTCCAGGATTTTGCATTCCTGTAGAAGAGGACTTATTCAATTGTTTCTCCATAAACCACATGGCAAATGTCATTTATACTGTAAAGTCTTGAAATATTCATCCTTTGTCCTAGAAGTGTGCACTGAGAAGACTGATACCACAGCAGAGTGGTCAACACATGTAATTTAAATGGTTTTGGGGGAAAGTCTTTTGAATATGGTCTAAGAGTATTTTCCTCTAGCAAAGTTTTATTGAACATGCCTATACTTGATGAAATAATCTGTTTCATCACAAAGACCAAAGATTTTTTTTATAAAACCTAATAGTAATCCTGTTCTCTGATTAAATGGGATCAAGAAAAGAGGTGACTCCATCAAAGGCAAGAAAATCTTAGCCCTCCTTCCAACTGGCTAAACTTTAACAAAAAAGATCCTAAGAGCTCTTTCTGACACTTCAGATGCAAAAGACTATAGATGGTAATATATAATACAGCCAAAAGAGGCAGCCCTATATTCATGCCTACACCTTGATGCCCCAAGGAGTATGTTAGTGAATGTTTGGTTGTCATGCCAAACAGTCTTACTATTGAAACAAAACATCAAACTGTGGGCAGTCCAATGAACATGGAGGACTCCAAGGGATTTATTTGCATAAGTTTACTAATATTTGCAGTAGCTATTCTGAAAATGAGGGTCTCATTGAATTTAATGTTTTAAGAGGCACACTGATTTATTTATTTTTCTTCCCTTCAGCCTTATAATAAGCTGAAATAACAGCTTTTTAAAAATTGTTTTTAAAATTCATGCTTGAATTTAATCCAAGGTATTGCCTTATCATCCTTTCACTCACTGTTTCCCCACATTAACATTCTGTGTGCCACATGACTATTAATAGATTGTATGAGCATGCACTGCAGATATATTCACCAGCACAATTGCACATATGGCTGTCACTCCATGTTCTACATTCAAGGAGAGATTCTCACAAAAAAAAAATATTTCTGCCCTCAGATTTCCCCTCACCAATATGACATCTTCCCTAGTTTAGAGACCCTCACTGGCACCTCCTGGGGCATGCTTGGGCCTACCTACATGCTGGCTCTATGAATATTTAACAGAGAAATTGAGAGGAGACTTACCAGAGATCTGTCTGTTAAGCTGCTGGAACTATATCAGGGACCCATGAATTGGCTGCAGGCTTAGAGTCTATAACAATGCCAGGATTCAGCAGAGAATTTAAGACATTCAGCTGATCCACAGCCCAAAAGCTTGCTACAGGGAAGAAGGATGGACACAACTTATTGCTGGTGAGAACTGAATTTACCAGTATATAAAGCCAAAATTATCTCTGAAAAACCATCTGTGATTAGTAATAAATTGTTTATCATTCTTAAGCTATAACTCTTTATGCCCTTTTTAACACAACAAAGATATACCTCACCTTATTTTACTTTGTCAAACCCTTGTACGATTATCATATAGCAAGCAATACTCACTGGACTTACCTGTCTTCTAACAGTCACTTCACCATCTGGATGATGATTATAAGAACAATAATAGGGGGTGAAGGCAAATAGTACCACAACTCAGGCCACTATGTCATATCCTGTCACCTAATGAAATAGGTTGTTTGTTTCTTGAGGAACAACATCAGGATTCCTAATAAATCTTTGATGGCTTATAAAAAGTTGAGTCAACTTCTGCAGGGCATATCACTTCTGTGTTAATGTGGAAGCTGAAGGACAGCAGCTAAGTATTCTCCCTCTCTTTCATGAATTTCAGATTTTGTTTTCTCCAAGGACTCATTTAAAATTGAAATGATGTGTCCTTAAAAAGGTCATTATATTTCTTCTAAAACAAATTAAATATTTTTAAAGAGCAAATATGGAAGAACAGCTGCTTTCCTCAAAAAAGCAACAGTTCGCAATTTGTAGTTATATGCCCCAGCCCTTTCCCTTCCCATCCCATCGCCCTTTATCAGAACTATCTGAGTCCTTATTATACAAAGGGAAATCTAGCTATTAAAAGAAGCCGCTAAGAGTTTACCACCCTAAGGAAATTTTATCATGTTTAACACAATGTTAAAGTATTGTAGGTCAATAAAAATGGGAGAAGTTATGTTTAACGTTAGGTCAACCATATAGAGACCAGTAACTATATGTACCAGGTTACAGTGATGAAAGATCACCTTTCTTTGTACTGACTGAAAGTTGTGAACAGCATTATGTCAACTACCTTAATTGTTAAAATTCATAATTTAACACAATACAGTAAGCACAATAAAATACAATAAAATGTTCTAATGCAGTAAAGCCTGTAACTACTATTAAAATGACTGAGCACTCAACAACGGGAACTAACGTATAGTATATTCAAGTTCAAATATCATTGACCTAAATCTGAACTTTATTTAAACTGAAGATTTATAGAAACAACTATAAGTCAGATTCTTGCCCAAGTGCAAATATGAGCTGTGGCAGGCCAGTAGGGGGTGCTCCTCCGCTGAGCCACCCACCCAACTGCGTCAAACACCTACCAAGCTCTGAGTGCCTCCCTGGGGGTGCCTCATATCCAGAAGCCCATTGTACCGCTGCCACCACCCAAGGGTGCTAGTCTGTATTCAGGCCCTGTGCCCCCTGGGGTACACAAGCCTTGTACACCTTGAGGATGCTTGATCCCCTGAAAGAACTTGGGGGGCTTCCTTTAGCCTGGAGTACAGAAAGTAGCTTTCCTTAGTTATCTGAACCTAGGGAGCTTACAGTCATGCTCCAATCCCTCTCCCTGCAAGTTCACCACTCTTGTAATAGTGGAGAGCTTTATTGGTTAAAGAGGGTAGGCTTGGGGAAGAGTACATGATAGGGAAGTATCACAGAATAACCTTAGAGCAAACAGTGTCAGTATAGTAGCTAGCTGATACGCTTCTACGTTACAGTAAGCTATATACCTAGATCCGTTTCAGATGGTTTACTTACTTCAGCATCTTGAGAGAGAGAGAGAGTAAGATCTGTAGATGTTCCAGTTGCTGTGTGACCCTTAACATGGCTGCTCTCCCTCCCCCTGGTCAGTCTTAGGTTTATATAGGCCTTTTGACATAATCCCTGAGACACAATTATGGCCAGGTGTGCAGGATGCCAACCATTCCATTTAAAAAGCATCACAGTTCACCTGTGAGAGTGACAGGAGCTTGAGCCCCTGCCCCCATGCCATAAGGTCAATGCTAGCACAATAGAGAGCTTGGTCCACCCCCCTCTCACCTGGCCCAGGTCACATAGGCAGAGCTGGTTGCTTTGCAACCAGTTGACAGACAGGTGAGAAGACAATGGCAAGAAAGAAAAAAAAAACAAAAGGAAGAGACTAAGAAGAGACTAGTATGGAATTTTTCCACATAAGCCAAGTATAAATTAAAGAATAAATTGAGAAAGGTGATAGCACTTCCAGTAAAAGCCCAGCCAAAATATTATAAGACGGGTTTGTAATATTTTTGTGTTATGGTGCTTGCTAACATGACTGTCCAATAAAGATTTGTGAAGTGAGATACACATATTAGGGGAGAGTTAGACAGATAGTACATTAGGAAGAAGAGAAGGAACAAAAATGACAATAGAATGTATTTCCCCATAGAATCTAACATAAAGGGCAAATATTCTACTTTTACTATACAAGGAATAAGGCATGGCTTAACTCAGCCAATTGTCCTGAATCTGTGAGACAGTTGTAAAGTTTGTGACTGTGTCCAGGTGCCTAAAGAACCATTATAGTGGAACTTTTGTGCTGAATTTTAAAATGGTCCTGAACTGCCCCTCTTCCCCACAAAATATTGCCATAGGAGTGTTTAGTGGTTTCTGATGAAAGGACATAGCACAAAGCTGCCTGGTGTTGTATGACCATCTGGTACTGTATACTAACTACTCTGCTGAAGTGCCGAGCTAATTAGCCCAGACACAGCAAAATGTGAATGTGGCTATACTGCTTCTGCGTTAGGAAGCAGCAGCAACTTTTTGGCAGACTTAATTATCTTCACACACAGAATACACTAAGGCTGTTACCTTAACTGGAACCAGATATAGTGTAAACTATTTCTGTTTCCAGAGGTCTACAGAGCATCTAGGACTACATCCCAGACTTTGCTCCCCGAAAGCTGGTCGATTAAACTCTGCTCCTATTCTTAGAAATTATAATATAAAGTACAGGGTACATGTGCTACATTTAATATTGATGATCAGTAGAAGGATGGCACAGGGATTGAAAAGCTAGCTCAGCAGTTTGTAGAACAAGCTTCCAGTCTGTACTGTATCACAGCCTGCCCATGAGACCTTGATCAAGTCACTTAGGGTGCGTGCATACATTCAGGGATATTAAGTGGAGGTTAGATCATGTTAGAAATGGCCACCCGATCTAACTTAGTTCACTGAGGTGCAGACCTTACACTTAGATCCCTAGTAAGGTGCAAACAATACAGAAGTTCCAGGGAGACTAGACCAATCTAAAAATGGCTGACCTGATCTAAGTTAACCCTACCTCTGAAGTAGTCTAACCTAGGTTAGGTTGGCCATTTTTAGATTGATCTAACTTTCCCAAACTTTTCTACAGCTCCCAGTGCAGCCCCAGGGCTGGAGAATCCTAGCTACTGCCCCAGCCCTCCTGGGCCCTGGCTATTTTTAGGACCAGGCTATTTTTAGCCCTCCAGCCCCTCACCCCACCCCTAGGCACAGAACCCCCACCCTGCAAGCTGCTCCCAGTGCCATTTTTATCTGTGTTCACCAATGCTGAAAGCCGAGGAAAAAGGTCCCGGTGGGGGGACAGGCAGGTAGGTTTGCTGTGGGGGAAGGTCAGGATGCTAGAAATAGCCCCTGGTCCTGGGGTGTGGAGGAGAAAGCCCTCCATTCTGCTCATGGGGGGCTGCCTGGGAGTCTGTCAGCTGTGAGGGTAGGGAGGGGGAAGCAGGGGGCTGTTCTGATCCCCTCACCTCCAGCTGTGGCTGCTGCTCCTGCTCTTGCCCCTGCCATGCTGCTCCAGGTGGGCAGGTAGGTGGGTGGGAGGCTTCAGCCAGGTGGGAGAACTACATTCAAGGGTAACAGCTATAAAAGAGATCATGAACAACACATTACTTGTTGCCCCTTTTCATTTTGAATGATGCCAAGTTATTTTGGTACTTTTGAAAAGTTCTTCTAATAGTCTTCATCATTATAGGACATAGATATCAACTACATATTGGCCTCTAGATTTCCTCCTTTTTCATGAATCATTGTATAGTAAGTGGCTATTCTTGTCCAGTATAACCTGGAGTTTAAGGCCTAAATCTCATTTCAATGATCACATTTACATGTTTTTTAATGCACAATGGTTACTGCACATTAAATTTAGTACTTATATAATCAAGTGCTAAATTCTTGTGCAGTAACCAGTGTTACTGCACAGTAGTGCCAGTGCACACCTTTTTAGTGACACTACTGCTAAGCGTAGTAGCCTAATAATACTGTGCAGTAGTGTATTATCATTGTTTGTGTTGTGAGGCACTACTGTGCAATATGATTAGGCTACTGAGAAGTTAGTGTCTCGTTTAGATGCACCCAGTATGTACCTAAATTGTATATATTTAGCTAAATTAGTACAGGTGTTGACACTTAAGCAAAGTTTGGAATTCAGTTTCTCACTGCCTACATAAAATTACACTGCCTACATATCTGCTAGAGAAGGAAAGTCCTTTCACCTTTGACCCAGATTCTAGCACCCCTCACCCAGAGGGAACTTGAACCTGCAGCTTTTGCTCTCCATCAAAGTTCACTAACCATCTAGCCATGGATACCAAGCTGAAGTGGGAAACCTACAGCCCTCTCTAGCCTTCCTCTTGAAGTCGCCCCACTGCATCTTGCATTTAACGTTCATTGGAAAAAATGAATAAACAGCCCTGGGAAAGTTTCCTCCCCATTAGAAACAAGGGCAAGGACCCAGGCTAGAATGTGCCTTCCCTTGCATATCAGCATCGATCTCAATAAGCCTTCTGCCTTCCTGTCTTCCTCCTCCTCCTTCTGTCTCTGCACCACATTTGACCATTTTGTTACACATGGTTGTGCTTCTTTGTTGTACTTTATGAGATCTTTCATTGTAAATGTGCCTTCAAGCAGCAGATATTGCAGCTTAGGGGGCCATAGCAGAAGCATTCATGTTGCAGCCCCTGTCAGGTAATAGCTGGTAATACCTGCTAATTCTGATAACACTCCAAACCACAGTTTTTGTCTTCCTAATTCCTCATATCTCACTTTCTAAATGGGGGCCATTTTAGCAAATTTGGCTACCAGTGGCCCTGCTTCAAATGGAGGGCTGGAGAGGTCTCTCAGTAATGCCTGGCCTGTGGCAGTGATTAGTGTACTCTGCTCAGAACCAGGAGACTCAAATTAGAACTCCCTCTGGGTCAGGAAGGCCTATAACCCAGGTCTCTCACTCCTTGTGCAAAGGCCCTAACCAATAGACTATTGGGATAAAAACAGACTTGCTAGTCATGGGTTTACCTGACTAAATATTCGGTACCTTCCCAGCCTTAGCATGTACCCGTGTGATTTTATTTCTCATAGGTCGGTATGCTAAAATGGTCAATACAGATTTGCCAGCTATGTGTAATGCTGAGATATGGTTATGATTATGTATGTACCAGATAAGCACATAACATAAAATAGGATTTAGCTATGAGTATTTTAAAAGTAAAATACGGATACTTCTAATTGCATTTCTCAATGAATAAGTTATAATATTTTTGCTATGCAGTATTGTTCTATGCTCTCCCCAGTATCTCTCACTCAGATTGCTTGTGTATACTACACAGTGGGGAGAACAGGCTCCTTGTAGCTATTACATCACTCCTTCACCCACAAGTGGGTGGATGTGGGCAAAACTTTGCCAATTAAGTGCAACTTAGTTAGCACTGGGAAGAAGTAACCTAAGTATGGTACAGAGCTGACAGTTCACCTTCCCCTCCATCCCCTCCTTCCGGGGCAGGGGGATGGCACATGGAGGGATTTATGACCAGGGATCCAGATTTTCCATTTGCCATGAAAAAACACAGTAAAATATGGATTTTCTATTTTTAAAGGAGAAAAATGCAGATTTTCTCTATTAAAGGGGAAAAACATGGGAAATAATGGGTTTCCACTTGCAGGCTGGCAGAGTTCCAGCCTGCAAGCGGCTTCCTGCCCTCCTGCCCTCCTCCAGGGTCTCCGTGGACCAGTGGGTGGCAGCCGGCAGGGCAGGGTGGGTGGGGAGGCTTGGTACGACCACCATGAGCCCAGCGCCACCATGGCCAGATGGTCCCTGCGCACGTGGCAGCAGCAGGGAGCACAACTGGTTCCTGGTACTAGCACTGAGCCTCCCTCCCCATTCTGCTCTCTCACACTGGGACCCACTCACTGGACTGCAGAAGCCCCCAGGGGAAGGGAAGCAGGGTGAGGAGCCCTGAACTCACAGCCACCAGCCCACACCTCCCCACCCATGGACTCTGCTCCAGCCGTGCTGCTTGGAGGGAGGAGGGGAGGGGGGGCTGCAGCAGCCGCTGCCACCTACAAACGGAAGCCAAGGCTTGGGTCTTGCTTGGGCAGGGCATGGGACTGTGACCCTGGGTCCCTGGCCCTGTAGCCCTGGTAGCTGGGGCTGGGTGGGGAGCAGGGCTGGGTGGGTGGAAGGCCGTGGGTGGGGAGTGAGGAGCACTGGCAGGGCTGTGGAGCGGATTGAGGGACAAGAGCAGGGCTGAGGGGTAGTGGGTCCTGAGTGAGGGGCAGTGGCAGGGCTGTGGCTTGGGAATGAGGGGCAATGGCATGTGCAGAGCACCAGCATATCAGGGCTGCTGAGCACCACAAAGCAGTGGGGGTAGCAGCTCCAGCTAGACCCGTATCCTGGTGAACAAAGGGGGCAGGGGGAGCTTTGATTTTCCATGATAAAAAAACCCAAAAATCAAACATCAAAATGTATAGGTTTAGAATTTATTTATTATATTGATTGAGGCACTGGTAGGCTTCCAAACTGCTTTAAAATTGTAAATATATCAATAAAACATTGCGTTCAACTGATATATGGGCATTTAATTTTAAAATCACAGAAAAATATGGATTTGGGGTTTCTTAATCAGAGAATTCATTACTCTCATCAGAGAATTTGTGATTTTTAAACAGAGAAAACCAGGATCCCCGCTTATGACTGAATAACAATTTCTCCTATGAGCTGTTCCTACTTAGCTGCAGCTATACTGGGCTTTGTACCTGGACAAGCTGCAGAATCTCAGACTGGCTCTTGAGGTTTAATGAGACATTTTATGCAATTTCTGTTAGGTTAATGACATCTTCTGTGTCTTGCTTGGCATTTCATACAATAGAGCTAAAAGTATCTCAAGTTCATTTCCTGTGTTACACGGTAACAAAGCCAGTCCCCACTTAGACTTCCAGCTTGCTTCCCAGTTTGTATTCACTGATTCTAAACCAGAACTAAATAGAACATGATTTGCAGTGTTCAGCTGAGTAACATTTTCATAAATATGTGGAGCTTAGAAACATATTTATAGCAAAATTAGTAGTATATTTCCCTGTGTAGAAAGAGCTGAAGTTCCATTTTTAAACAAAGAAATGTTGCTATCTAGGATCCTAGATCTCACTACTTTCAATGAGATATAGGCTCCTAAGTGCCTACATTTTTTTTTTAAATGATATTATGTCCTTTTGAAAATTTGATCAGTTTGCTTCTGAAAGAGCAAATCTACCAGGCTGACTGGGTTACATATGAAAAGTATGCATTCAGCTAACAGCCTCCTTCCTTCTAGTACTCAAATTACAGTTTCCCATGGAAAGAGGAAGAGTTTGGTTTCTGCACCTCACTTCAGTTACTCCTAGACATCTACAAAAGGAATACAAATAGGTACTTTAAAAAGCAAAGTCAAAGAATTCAATGCAGAGAATAAAAACTATCCCCCCCAAAAAACCCTTCTTGCTCCTCAAAGAAAGAGGCTTTGTGATCTAATTCCTCTTTTGTTGAGGAAAAAGCACACACACATACATAAACATATCCCACATACTGTATGACGCACAGAGTCCCTTCTAAACATAGAGCATATTATCAGTGTGGCTGTACATATCAACAACTGAGTGACTGTTGAACACCATGTTTATCTAATGGACCATAATAGAGAGAATGAAAAAGCACAATAAACAGAGCTGTAGAAGTATGTTGCAAGCTAGTCCAATTCTTTTTTTTTATTCTCCAAATGGGGAAAGGAGGGGGTGAGGGCATTACACAAGACTGATCACACGGCTGTCCAGCAACCAGTGAACCATGGCATAAGGGCCTTGTTTAGATAAATAATGAATCTTTTACTTCATTCTTACAAGTGGAAGTCACTAGAGCCGAAACATGAAGTCCCACACAAATTGTAGCATCTGTTTTTGAGAGGGTGGGATAGTTTCAGGGCATCACATTTCAAGAATTGCACTTGGTTGTAGAGAGAATTCATAGCCTTTTATTAATAGATACCATCTATGTACAGAGAGAACAATCAGGCTGGAAACCAATAACGTTCTGGATTCCACTATAATTTTTTGGAAATTTACCATGTGATATTAAGCAAGCCACATGTCCTCCTTAGACCTTAGTTAAATGTTTTTAAAACTGGGTTTTAAATAAGAACTTTCCTTAAAAAATATTTACTACAAGCATTTACCACAAGCCAAGTGACTCTGAGAAAATAACACTTTAAAAAGAAACTAAATTATCCAAAGAGGTTGAATTGTGAGAGACTGGTTTTTCTATCCATTTCTTTTCTTTTAATTGAGCACTTCTTAATAGGGGTGTGCAAAGCAGGCAGTATTCAATTCGGATTCAGATTTGGTTCGATTTGGGGGACAGTAATTGGATTCACTGATTCGGATCACTGTACCAATTCAATTCAGCCGAATCTGAAGATTCGATTCGGATTCAGACAATCAGCAATTTGGAGATAGACACAGCTTTTTATGTTTTTTCTACATACCTTGAGGTACCAGGTGCAGCTCATGAATGCTGAGATGGTGGAGCAGATGGAACATCCCATGGGAGGGCAGGGGGATCCCTCGCACACTCAGCAACAGACCCGGAAGTAGACCAGAAGTACTTCCAGTCCACTTCTGGATCTGCTGCTGAGCATGCGAGGGACACCCCTCTCCCCATGCCCCACCAGCTCAGTCAGCTGCAGGGGACCCTGGGTGCCCTCCCAGACCCAGAAGGCACCAGTCGCTGAGCCAGGGCGTGGGGGTGTCTCCCGCACACTCTGCGGCAGACCCAGAAGTGGACCAGAAGTACCTCTGATCCACTTTCAGGTCCACTGCCTAGTGTGTGAGGGACCCCTCCTCCCCCCATGCTCCCATGGGATGCTCCATCTGCCCCACCATCTCAGCATTCACAAGCCACGCCTGGTACCTCGAGGTATGTAGAAAAAACATGAAGCTGTGTCTATGGCCAAATCATTAAATATCTCCAAATCTCTCTGAATCAATTTGGAGGCTTCCAATTCAATTCAGAGAGATTAATGGTTCTCCTGACTCGATTCGGATTTGGAGATTCAGCTGCCTAATTGAGCCAAATCTCCTCCAAATCGAATCAGCGACCAAAGCTTCACACAGCCCTACTTCTTAGAGCATAATTTCATGATAATCATAGAGAGATGCAGGATCTCATGAAAGAGAACTCCAGAGGTCATCTAATCCAGCTGTCCCCATTCTGAGGTAGAATCATCGCTATCCAAACCATCCTATACAAATCCATTATCTAAAGGTAGAGTTATACATTATATTTACAGCATGCTAAATCTATAAAACATTAAGTGATGTTAAAGATAAAACGTGCTTTGAGCAGTCACACATTAAAGGGTAATACTATTTCTTGCCTGCACAGCTCTGACTTACTACTAGTGGCAACCAAGGATGTGGCTAGGAGCCAAGACACTTACGCTCAATCTCTGCTGTGGGGGAGGGGAACAGTGCATCCTGGGATTGTGGAGAACTGCAAATTGCTCATTTTATATCTGTGGAGTAGACTGAAGTTATTCTAACATGAGCTAGCTAGCACACCCCTGAAATGGCATAACTTACAGCATCTCAGTGGGCACTTAGCACATGTTAACAAGCTTTAACGTGCAGACAGTCACCTTTTAAGTGCTCTTAGTATGGTCTTAGTGTAACATGTAACTTCACCCTAACTTACTAGTGCAACTACATAGTCAACCATTACACAACCACAATTTGTCACAGGTAAAGCAGGGGGACCATGGTAACCAGTGTCCTCCTGCTGCAAAATCTGCTACAATATGGTCAAGAGATCCAGTGAAGAGGGCCATGCCTCCCACTACAGAGGAAGACAAAACCCCAGCCACTCCATACCAATCTGACCATGGGGTACAATTTCCTTCTGACCCCAAATATGGTGATTGGTCTAACCCTAAGTGGAGGAGCAGAATCCTCTAGCCAGGAACCTCTGGGTTTAAATCCCAGCAGAAGCACTGAGACAGCCCATTAAAAACCCCTGCCTTGGCTGCAGCCAACACCCAGTGCTTTTGAGGAAGGTGAAACCCCACTCCTCCTTCCCCCCCCAAAAAACCCTGACACAGCACCAGGAAGGGAAAGTGTCCCATGTGGCAATCAGCAAAGCCCAGAAGCGTGGGAAATACTCATAGTTGAACATAGGCCTAGCTACTCCTAGATCATCCATGACCAATGCTTGTCCAACCTCTTCATGAACACTCCCAGTGATGGAGATCCCACAACTTCCCTAGGCAGTCTACTTCAGGACCTCACTGTTCTAACAGTGAAGAAGTTTTTTTCCTAATTCCAGTGTTAACCTACTTTGTTGCAACTTCTATCCATTTATCCTCTTTATGCCTCCTTATACCCAAATGAGCTCAGGCTATGCTTAAAAACAAAATATATTACATCACAGGGGCCAATCTGCAGCAGGAGTACCACAAAAAAGTACAGGTTGCCTCTGTATGTGGTACATGGCAACTTGGGGAGAGAGGACAGGTAGTACAGTTGCAGATAGAGCAGGGAGCAGAAAACAGAGGTCAGAAAGCACATGACAAGAAGCAGAAAGCAGAGCAGCAGACTGAGTATGGGAGATGGATCACAGTGGCATTCAGAGAGGGTGCGGGGCTAATTTGTGGCACACATGCCAAAAAGGTTGGCCCCCACTGTGATAGCATATTATTCATAGTCATTTTGCTCCTACAGAGTAACCACAATGTTTTTAAACTATTACTGGCAAGTTTTTTTGTATTGGTTTTAATTAGAAGATCAGGGTGGGAATATTTTATCTAATCTCTAAAAACAAATACATGAGGAAAAAATGTGGTAAATTAAGATGGGTAATACTCCAGACTATCCCAGTGGCCTAAGATCTTCAGGAAGAGAAGAACATTCCAGGTAGAGTTGATCCAATTATTCATTATGAATAGTTTTTCCTTTGATTTCTCTCTCTTTAAGTTATGGATTATCCTTAAATGACCTATAAAATGTATGAATTTATTCTTCATTATCAATTGCTTGATGAATAAGTAGTCAAAAAACTTTAGCCTATGGTTTGTTCATGAGTTAATCTTTATTTTAAAAAACTCATTTTATTATAAATAATACAACAGTCATAAAGTTAAAGTCAGTTTGATTGCTCACTTTAAGCACAAGGTGTTGTTTCTGTCCCCTAATGTAAGTTCTAAATGCAGGAGGAGTCCATTTCTCTATTCAAAAGTTATTCAGGAATATTGAGAAGTGTTTGACAAATGTGCTTTTGAAAAATGTGATCAGTTTGCTTCTGAAAGAGTAATCTACCCTGCATACATGTGCACAGAAAATGTGCACAGATGCTGGCTCTGAATAGAACCCAAGGCAAGTTCCAGAGTTTCTTGAACAATTTACCCAGCTATTTGTTATTAGCTGCAGAGTAGACGTTTCTGAAAGGTGATGATGGCCAAAGACATACAGCTCATGGAAAGCTTGATAAATAGAACAAAAAACATTATTCACTGCATCAATGTTTTTTCAGTCAAGAGGGTTTATTCATAGTCATTTCCTTTTGGAACCAAAGTCAGGTCTTTAAGTAGCCGGTACCTCAGCCACTAAAACCATCTGTAAAGGTCAAATCTCTGTGGACAATCTCTCACTAAAACAGGTCTAACCTCTACAGATTGTAGCTGATTTCACCACTATTTTTACAGCTCTGTTGGGGCAAGCTCATCTTCCCACCATTTTCAAGACAATGAGTGAGAGAAATACCTCCACCTCTTCCCAGAAAGATAAGAAGGAAAGACAGACTCCAAAGCATATAAGAGCCCGGGTTGCTGAAGAATTATTTAGTGATTTAAGAAACTTAATCATGCTAGTAATTTAGGATGGTATCACATGGTTCTGTACTGGCTTCTGAAAAATCAGTCACTGGAGTCTCAAAGTTTCATGTGTAACCTATGGCTCAAGTCAATGAGCTGTTGGATCATTTGGTAGAATCTCTACACTCTGGCTCTCATTCGCTCCATAGTCTCAGGAAAAACAGTATTTTTCTGTCCGCATAGCCTATATTAGTTCCAAGCTAGGCCATTTGGTCTCCATGGGTGCCTGAATGTGAGCACAGAGACTGCTCCAATGTGTTGTAATTACAGGACATTGGAGCAGACTCAATTTATTGAGTCTACTGGAGCTTGGTAATTACCACGCTCCAGCAGCCTCCTGTATCTCATCTATCAGTGCCCCTGTGCTTCAAAATGGTGGCAGGGGTGATTTATCTAAAGCTTGTTGAATAAGCAGTTTAGTTCAAGCACTTCTGCCACCATTTTGAAGCATGGGGACACTGATACATGATATGCTGCATCTCTTTAATTAAATAGGCTCTTAGACCCACTCTAATTAAAACACTGCCTCCCCCCCGCCCCACCGTACCCCCAGAGTACATGTAAAAGTGCCTTATAGAACCATCACATTTTCCAGTGGTTAATGGGCAGTGTCCTCTAGCCCTAAAGCAACTCTCCAGAGTAGCTGTGACATGAAATCATTAGTCATAGCTGGAAGTGGGAGGACCATGTGAAGTAAGTAGTTTCACTTCTCAAATCCCTAGAAGAATTGGATTAATTGTTCAGACTACAGAAAGCTTCAAGGAGAAGCAGCACACTGGGGGTATACATTGGTGAAGGATTAGATATGGCCTCTTATAAATAAGAAGAACTCACTGTGATCTCTAGGAAGCAAGTAAAATAGCTCTTGGAATTATGTGATAGTGGTACTTGTTGTCCTGAACTGTAACTCTTCTAACTGATTGACTTCAGGAAGTCAGCCTGAAAATATCCCACTGTACTGACATCTCTAATAAGGATCACCAAGGCCCACATATGATACAGGCCCATTTTCTACTGTCCAGACCTTGCCCATTCTCTAAGCTCATGCTATTAGGTTAGGAACTGTCTTGTTCCAGAAGATCATTAAAAAGGAATATCTAAAGCTCTGGATAAGCCACAAACTGTTCCTCAGGAACAAAGTCTACTCCATTACAGAGAAAGAGGGCTGGGCAGTGAAGCAGATCGTGCTCCAATATTAGCTTCATAAAAAGTCCTTTACTGGGGTTGGCATCACGAAATGAAGGAAAGCAGTCCTCATCTCATACACTAGTATCATCTTTTCCTTCAACTATTCTCATGCCAAATCCAATATAAGACTGGGAAGATTAAATGCCAACTTCTTCAGAGATAAGATCTGTCAGAAAAGGATAGCATCCTGAGGAACAGTTTGAGAGGAGAGGGGAGTGATGGGACAGGAATGAGGTAATGAGAGTGTGTGTATTTTGCCCCACCCAAATACTCCTGCAGCAAATCATAGTGTCATAGTGCTTAGGGTCGGAAGGGACCTAAACAGATCATCAGGTCCGACCCCCTGCCTGGGCAGGAACGGGTGCCAGGATCATATCACCCCAGCCAAATATCTGTCCAGCCTCCTCTTGAAGACCCTCAAGGTAGGAGAGAGCACAACCTCACTTGGGAGCCCAGTCCAGAGCCTGGCAGCTCTAACTGTAAAGTAATGTCTCCTGATGTCCAGCCTGAACCTTCTCTCTAACAATTTGTGGCCGTTATTCCTAGTAACACTGGGTGGTGTCCGGGGGAACAGAGCCTCCCTCAATTCTCACTTGTCCCCCCCTGGTGAGTTTGTAAATGGCCACCAGATCCCCTATCAGCCTTCTCTTGTGGAGGCTGAATAGGTTCAGGCCCTTTAGCCTCTCTTCGTAGGGCCTGTCCCATTGCCCCTGAACCATGCGAGTGGCCATCCTCTGGACCCTCTCAATGTGCAGTGTCCAGAACTGGATGCAGTACTCCAACTGTGGCCTGACCAATGCCTCATAGAGGGGAAGGATCACCTCCCTGGACTTGCTTGTGATGCATGTGTAGATGCACGACAAGGTGTGGTTAGCCTTACTGACCACTTATTCGCATTGATGGCTCATGTTCATCCTGGAGTCAACAATGACTCCAAGCTACCTTTCTGCCACTGTGTTGGCAGAAAGGGTGTTCCCCAACCTATAATCAAATGTGAAAAGTGGGGAGTTAAAAGAAACAGAACTTACCCAGGTGGGAGCTGTCCAACAAGTAGACCAAAGGGTGAGAGATCAGATTTTCACCGAGTTAGCCATTTTTTAAACTGTTTGCAGCCATGCACTTGTGTTTGGTCACAACTATAGGCTGCTTTGTGTGGCCAGATCAGGTGAAAATAGTCACTTCTGTCTGTACTTTCACATCCCAGGTGAGAGCGGTCTCCATGGAATTATTGTATAAAAGGTGAGTGGCACCAAGGGCATCACCAGTCCTGTTTCAAAAGAGCACCTTGACTTCATTTTGTGAGGAGCCCAATCCTGTTTTATGCATTCTCTCTGGGCATGTCTGCATGTGGGCATTTAATGCACGTTAGCCCAATTTAAGGTGCATTAAGGGCACATGTCTACATGTGTGTCCCCTTAATGCACCTTAAAAATGCCAATTTTAGGCTAATACTGCCTAAATATGATATCTGCATAAAGCAAGTAGCAAATTTAAATGTGATTAGTTAAAGCACATTAACACACACGTAGACATGTTAATGCACATTAACTCTGACATCAGTGCTGGGTCTGCCCAGCCACTAGGGGGCTGGCCAGATCCCAGCCTCAGTGGTCCTAGCTGTCTACCTCTCCTCATCCAAGGTTGGGCTGTTCTCTGGCAGTCCTTAGCTGGAAGCTGTAAAAGCCTCCAGCCATTTTTTGCCTTCAGGCACAGGACACAGGGAGCCTGAGGGAGCCAGTGCTCTCTGCAGGAGCCCACCAGGCCCCATGTGACCTCCTGGACAGGACCCAGGCAGCTTCTGCCCATCCTGTCCCCCAAACAGAGCTGCTCCTTGGCCACAGGTGAGTGTTGCAAAGAGCTGTAGCCTGCTGCATCTGTTGCCCAGCCCTGAGATTCACCCCAGGGCTGCTGGGCCTGCTCTCTAGTACAGCAGGGCCAGCACTTGCTCCCTGCTTCTGCTCAACTGCAGCTCTGTCTCTTTGCAGGCACTGTGGTGAAGTACCTCTACCATGAAGTTCCGGGTTGCTGGCCATGCCCTTATCCAGAGTGCAGCTGGCAGCCATGCAGGGTTGACATTGCAGGGACAGCTATGCAGGGGGCCCAGAAAGCCATCACAAGAAGCATGTCCAGAACATAGTCTCCATTGAGCCCTGGCTCTGCCTGCATGTTCACTCCCATGCTGGGTGCCCAGGCCCCCAACTGGATCTGGGAGGAGGTGTGCAACCTCATGGTGCTCAGGGGCGGAGCCAATGTCCAGAGGCAAGAGGACCAAGGTCTTGCAGGCAAAGTGGGTGGCCAGGACTGACTTCAACTGTCAGTCTAATTGTGCCCAAAAGACCATGCCCTTCATGCAGGAGCTGACCCACATTTTGGCACCCTGGGAGACAAGCCACACCCCTGTGAGTACCACCAGCAGGGATGACCTGCTGTCACCTGCCCCCTGCCTTTACACATCTAGTGACACATCACCAGAGGAGGGGAACTTGAATCTTCATCACCCTACCCTGCCCACCTCCCTGGCAGCTTGCAGAGCCCTGCCCAGCAGCTACCTCACCCTCAGCCCAGTCCCAAACCCCACCACAAGGAGCGGCCAGCCAGCCCACTGCCAGCCACCTGCTCCTCCCTGGGGGTGGTCCTTGGCCAGGTGCCAGCCTGCCAAGCACCACAGGCCATGGGCAGCAAGTGCAGTCAGACACCATCACTGACAGGGAGCCCTATGCCAAGACACCAGCCTCAACAGCCAATACATGGTAAGTCCTGCACTGGGGGAAGGCCCCCACTCCTTGCCCAGCCCACCCATACTCCCCTGGCCCCAGGTTCCCCCACCTGCACAGCATACAGAGAGGCAAGACACAAATCAAAACTTCATTGATCAGCCCGTGTCCCCGCAGCTGGGCAGGCACAGGTCTCTTACATGATGAGGAAGGTGTCAATGCCAGCAGTGATGTCATCCTCAGCAGCAGGGTGCAGGGACATGTAACACTGTGACAGGCAGCCCTGCAGGTGGTGAGGGAGGTTGTGGGGCAGCCCAGATTTGTCCCCCACACCACCATAGCTCAGGGTCTCAAACCAGGTGCCCAGGGCACCAGCAGGATCAGCAGTAGCAGGGCATAGTGGCTCAGGCAGCCCTCTACCTGAACAAACAGCTCATCACACACCACCTGTAGCACATGTAGCAGGGCAGTGCTCCGGGAATAGCAACAGCATGGGGGAGAAGGCCCCAGGGCACCTCCCCAGAAAGGCCCCTAGCAGGGAGGGCAGGGACACAGCCACCCCCTCACCCTAGTTGTCTGGGAGCCCCATGTGTCCTGAGCCGGGAAGCCATGGGTTGGGAAACAGCAGAGCAGAGCATCTGGCCTACAGAGAGGAGTGGGGTCTCAAGCTGTGGCAGCAGGTGCTTCCAGCAGCCTGGCCTGGCCCACCATGGGAAGAGGGCAGGGGAGGCAAGCTGTTTGTGGCCAGCATCCAGCGGCCTACCAGCCCCAAAGAGTGTGCAGGGCCAGGGGACTCAATCAGCATCTGCCTGGGCCCATCCCTGCCTGGACAACTTAGCATGGTCCCTTGGCACCTGCGCACAATTGACCTCTGATTTGGTGTAGAACACCTTACTTCTGCAATGTTGCAAACTCATACAAAAGCCTTCTGTCTCTTGCCTCTGCACAGCCAACATCTGGATGTGGGGGAGAGGCTTTAGGGCCCTGCAGGAGTGCCTCATCAGGGTCGCTGCCACCTGCCACTGGAGCCACCCAGAGAAGCACACAAGGGACTGGACCCTCCTGCTCAAGTATCTAGTGGCAGCAGTAGAGAACTGGGTGGTGCAGGAGCAGGCATGGCAGCATGCACATGAGATGCAGGAGCTGGCCTGGCAGGAGGAAAACATCACCCAGGAGATTGCCCAGGAGGAGGCACAGGACCAGGCATAGCAGGAGCACTGGGCCTGGTTGGAGACCCTGGAGCAGCATCACATGGAGCACTACAGCAGCAAATGGCCAGCCAGTGGACCCCACATCCAGGTCCTCACAGGGCCCCTGTATCCTGCCGTGCACCCTGCAGTAAGCCCCTGCCTGGACCTTAAAGGAGAGCTTCCACCACCTCCCACCCACAGGAGCCCTTGCCATGCACCACAGACCCAGGACCCATGGGGGAGCTGTCCATGGCCAGGGTTCTGGCCACCTGGCACCACACTCTGTGCCTTGGGTGTCCCCACCACACAGCCCCACACTCCAGGACTCAGAGAAAGACTGACACTGATGCATATAGTTTTCAGTTTTGGAGGAGAGTTTTTATTGTTGGCAGGTGGGGAGGGTTGTGAATGGGGTTCTGTGTTTCGGGGGGGGGGGGGGGAAAAATGGTCTCTGTTGGCTGAGGGGAGAGGTGGGGGGAATGGGTGTAGGGGTTGTGAAGGGAATAAAAGTTCATTACAAACATGTGCATGGGTGCCAGAGCAAGGAACTGGGGTAGCCAGAGCTGGGAAGTACAGCTGAGGCAGGAGCAGAACAAGCACATGCTGCCTATGTCTCTGCCATATTCCTGGTCTGACACAGGAAGCATCAGTCCAGAGGTCACAGTGCAGAGGCTGTGCTTCCAAGATGGCTGCCAAGTGCCAGTAGCCATGTGTCTGGAGGCTGGAGCTTCCCCAGATGGCCACAGAGGCACATGGCAGGGCTTGAGCAATGTTGGTGTAAAGTTAGTTCCAAGTCCCACCACGTGTAGACACCTGCCAAAAAGCACTTAATACACATTAGCTTAACATGCATTAAAATGTAAGCATGCTTAAATTTATGTGTAGACACACACACACACTTAATTGGCTCCTCAGTGCCTCATTCCTGGATTTCTATCAGGTGTAGGGAGGAATGAGGCACCAAAGTGCTCAGATTACAGCAGTTCTAGGTACCCAAGGAAGTTTAGAGTTCTCTATTGAGTTTAGCCTCCTCCAGTCTTAGGCATCAGCTTAGCAGTGATTTTTTTCAAATCCCAGGAAAGGCATTTCTTGTTATGCCAAATTTACATATAGTTAAACTGAGCCACAAACAAAGTGATTGGCTTCATTTGTGGAAGGGGTGATTGGTAGAAATGCAACAAAGGGAAAAGTGTTGCAAATATAAAGCAACAGTAATGATATCTCAAGAGCTCTATAAGCAAAACCAATTAAAGTGACTAGAATATCAAAATGTTCTTAATTGTTTCAGGAGTGTGTGTGCTTACATGTGTGAATGTGCATGCATGTGGGCATATGATGAGCCAGCTGTTGTGGCAAGTTCCTCCAGGTAAGAAAAGGAGTTTACACAAATCACTCTTTAGCACAAAATGATAGGCGTGTCAACCACAGTTAAAACTAAAACAAAAGGACTCCAGCTTCCTGCAGCTCAACATGCATTAAGATCATCCATTAAGATACACACCCACCATAGCTTCCACTGGCTCCCAGCAAGAACAGTTCAGTCCCTTCCTGCTGGGTTTATATCTTCATTCTCTGGGGACATATCTGCCTACTAGCAATTACCCTTCATACACCAGCAGGTATTTCCTGAGGGAAATGACAAGCTTAATAGCTGGTAGCTGTTGGACCTCCAGCTGCCTGAGCCAGGGTTTTAACTCTTGGCATGTTGGGTCCCATATAGTATCTACTAATCTTGTCACAGGTATTATCTACTATTTATGAGAAAGGATGTAATGCAGTTAGAAGTTGTTCATGGGAGTTTTGTGATTACAAGCTTTGTATGTTTCATTTTCTAGTTGTCAATTTGCAGAGCAGAGATCTGAAACATGCTACAAGTTTACTTGGTTCCACAGTGCATGGTGTTTATATAAACAGAAGGGATTTACATACTATTTAGTGAATATGTAGCATCAAAAATGATGAGAGAGATTTTGACAGAGGAACTGGTGAAAAGGAAAGTCTCACACTAATATTCTGAGGGTTGGATTTCCAGGAGCACCTAAGCAATTTAGGACTGCAAGTTACACTGAAATCAAAAAGACTTGTGTTTCCAGGATTTTGAAAAGCCTATTCTTAAACCTTTAATGGCAGAGACAGGTCAAAATCAGAGTCTTTCATCAATGGCAATGCTGATCCTCAAGTCTGAGGAATGTAAAATGTAAAACCAGTAAGACCTTTCAGAAAAAAAATATCCTCCCTTCCAGTTTGCCCCATTTCAGAGATGAGCCCAAAAAGAGATCTTTTTATTTAAATATTTTACTCAAATAGCAAATATTTTTGTAATGTGAATAAAATGCACAAGTTCTATATTGCCTAAGGTTTTAAAATTAAGACCTGGTTGATCTACAAAACTAAGATGACTTCCTTTGCTCATTGCAATTTAATAGTAGGCATAAAGTGTTTAACAATAACCAGAGATTAACAGCATTTTGTTGTCTTTTGCTTAGTACTGTAAATCTACTTTAGTCTGTAGCTCCTTAACTGCTGACTGTGTTTACTTAAAAATGTTTTTGAATGCTCTGCTAGAGACAAGGATTCCAGTGTCCTTGCCAAATTGTTGCCAGATTAAAAATGTGCATAGTTTATTTTCCCTTTAATACTGCAGACTCTGGACAGGAACAGCCTGTTTTAGACCTCATTTAGCAACTCCTCATATTATTTCTTTTTGCTCTCTACTGTACTGTAGCACCTATATGAGCCCCAAGTATGGAGCGTGAACTACACAGTTTTCACCACTTGCTACAATCTGTTCAAAACATTATATTGAACAAAATTGGCTAGAAAAACTATCTTGGTGCCCTAAATATTATGTGAAATTGTTCTAGTTCTAATAAAAGACACCGGTGTCCCTTTCCCCAAATACTTAATATTTGTTCCAAAGTTGTCCACAGAAGCAAAGTCTTCCAAAAAATGAATAATTACTATAAGCTATTTAAAAAAAAAAGAAAGCAAAATTTCTGACTGTTTGAATCGCTCCCTTCTATGGACCTGTCAGGCCATGCCTAGCCTTAAACCAGGGGTCTCAGCTGGCCAACACAACTACTCATCCAGGTCTACCATCCCTCAGGTGAACATCCAGGCAGGGCAAGGCTGGCCATAAGCCTTGAAAAAGGGCCTTACCTTCTCCACTGCCCCCGCCCCTATAAATTGTCTGAGCAACAGGATTCAATCTGATCCAAGACTGCTTTGCTGTTCTCTTCAGCCTGCTCTCCGACTCCACTCTCTGCTTGACTTCTTGGCTTTTCAGTTGACTCACTCCTAGTCCCTGCTCTCAGATTGACCTCCTAGCTTCCTGACCTGGCTAGTCCCTGAATTCTGCTCGCTCATCCCTAGTCAGTATCCAATCAGCACCTTGATTCATGAGTGACCTCAGACTTGACTGCCCACATCCCAGCATGACAGGACCACATTGCAAAGATGAAATAATACAGTATTCATTAACACCTCAAATGCTAAATACATCAAGTTTTCCATTAAAACAGTCAACAATGAGAAGACAAAAAAAAAAAATCTATCAGAACTTTATATAACAAGATAAAGACAACGCAAGAAAATACATGCTGGATTTCATTATGAACAAGAAGGAAAACAGTGTGGTGAAAAAATTGTTTCCATAAGGTTTTCTTTACTTGCTTGTTTTACACTGGAAGAATGGGTGCAAGGTAGAGAATTTAGATGAGTATAAAAAAAAAGGTAAAATTAGAGCTCCAAAAGCTGAAAAAAGGCAAAACTTAAGGCAGGATGTACAAATATCCTAAAATAAGGTAGGGGCTAGTGTTTCTCAGCTACCATTTCTTATTGCCTTTTTCTTTCCCAGATAATCTGTTTATGTCATCTCCTTTTCAAAAATACATCTGTGTTTGACCAGTCTTCTGCAATAGATGCCACTGATTTCCAGATACCTCCTTGGCCCTTTGAATTAGTTAATACTGGTACTAATGCAAAATGAACCAGTGACTACCTACAAAGAATTTGCCTTTTGGGGCATGCTTGTAAAATTTTTTTTTTTTTTTTTTTCCTCGTCTCTGTGTCACAGTGGGGTCCTTCAGGAGGGCCGTGATCTCCTCAAGGCCCCCTTCCCGTGCCAAGTTGGCCCAAGGGCACCCTCAGATTCTTGCCCACCACGTCTTTGGTATTCAAATATGTTAGGGAGGCTGCCTTTTACGCCTTCTTGGTCACTTCTTGATGGACACTAAGACCCCGTGGTTTCCCGGATCCCTCGTGGGTCCCGCTCTACAATGGGTGCTTCAGGGGCACCCTAGCCTTAGGCTCTATGCATGGCTCCAGCCATCCCTTTACCATGGCCCAAGCCTCACAGCTGGAATAGACGTTGTTCGGTCTGGGTCTACACCCTCTCTCTGGCACTTGGGCTCTCCACGGCCCTGTCTCTCTCCACACGCTCTCTCTGGCACTTCTCCACAATGCCGCCTCCTCTCCTGGGGCTTCCCAAGTGCAGCCCCCTTCTCCTGGGGCTCTTCACTGTCCCTTTTCTTTAGGGCCTCCTCACAATAATGCCGCCCTCTCTCCGGGGCCTTCTCAGTAGCGCCGCCCTCTCTCCAGGGGTTCACCACAATGCTGCCCCCTTCTCCTGGGCTCACCACGCCCACACTGGGGCTTTGCAGCAATGTCCCCTTCTCTGGGCTTCTCAACAGCCCCTTTCTGGGGCTGGGGTCTATGCACCCCAAATGCTGCTCCCTCACTGGTGCTGGGGTCCCCACACTACTGTGGGTCCCCTATGAGGCCTCCTCCAACCCCTAATAGCCTCACCCAAACCACCAGTTACAAACAGCAACACTAACACAAGTCCCTGGGCTATAACACAAACAGAAGCCTCCTGGCTATAATCACGCTCAAGCCTACCGGGGTTTCTTCATCCCACAGCAGTGTCAGATGTTGCGCCTGCCTCAGGCTTCTCCTCTCTTCCATGACCAAGAGCTCCTTCTTCCTTGGCTGCTGGTAGGGAACTCCCTCTGGCCTCAGCCCCTAGGGTTTATCAAGGAGCCAGGCCCTGCCCCTTACAGTCAGCTGACCGCTGGCAGGTGTGATTGCTTGTTAGCTCGGTTGCCCTGGCAACCAACAGCTGGGCTCCTTATTCACTCACTGCTAGGGTCCCTTCCCTAGCAGTTTTTCCTTCTTAGAAGCAGGGCGCCTAAATGCTCTGCGACACTCCATTTTGTAAAGTTGCCCAAATCCCAATCAACATGCTTAGCCAGCATAACATTTTAGAAGATAGAGAGGATGGAAGTAAGCTTTTTCTCTGTGGTCATAGGGGGCAGGACTAGGAGGAATGGACTTAAACTACAGACCAAAAAATTTAGAATAGAGATTAAGAGGAACTTTCTCATTATAAAAATGGTCAGACATTGGAACAGACTATCTAGAGACACTGTGGAATATCCATCTCTGGCAAATTTGAAGAGCAGACTGGACAAATATTTTGCTGGGGTGGTTTAGTCACAAATAATCCTGTATGTGGGTGAACTAGATGACCCTGTGAGTTCCCTTCCAGCCTTATTTTCCTATGATCCTAAAAGTCTATGGGAAATCTTTGATGCACACCAGGCTTAATTAACTGAACATAAAATATAAAACCTAGATATTTTTTCCTTCCAACCCTAGAAATTAGTTCACAACCAGTATACATACAGATTATAAGGGGGAATAAAGAGAAATAATTTAGAAAATGAGAGCATGTGAGTAAAATTCAGTAATATGAATTCAAGGAAAAAAATATTCAAAAGTAAAATGAAAGTTGCAAGTTTATTCACTCACAAGTTAGGAAATGCCCAAGTGAAGGTTCCCTATGCAACTATCATTTTGTCCTCTTTTCTGTTGATTTGCAATGCACTACTTAGTTACTGCATCATATATTTAGGGACCTACTTAATTTGTGGGTTTGTTGATTTTTCAGAAACTATGAAATCCAGGACTGTCTAGAAAATCCATGAAATCAATAAAAAAAGCTTAAAACTAAATTGCTGGCTCCCCAGTGGTGGCTGGGGATCCAGACAAGATGGTGGCTGCCCCCTCATCACTCCTTCGCCCCAGGGCCTCTCTGCCAATCAGTGCCAAGGGACGGGGTGGCATGAAGGGCAGCCAGCAATCACGATGGCAGCTACCCCCTTGTCCCTCCTTCCCCCCCAGGGTCTATCCACCAATCAGTGCTGAGGAGTGGGGCCACCATGATATGCCCACAAAATCAGCTCTGTGTGTTGCAAATGGGACGCAAAAAAACCTTTGTCTCACTGTGACTTAAATAGGTCCCTACATATATTATTTCTCCAAAAAGTTACTTTAAGCAGGGCTATCCAATTGGTGACCTTCCAGCTACATGCAGTCCACACGAGGTTATTTGTAGCCCCTGGGCTCCTTTGCAGCTCCCAAGTTCAGTAACAGATTAATATGTAGCTCTCACTTGGCTACTGTTCCCCTCATCATGCCAGGTATGGCAGCAACAACTGAGGTCTCTGCAGTCCCCACTCCGTCTTCTAGCTTCTACTTTTTGCTCACACCACAGGGAGCAGTGGGATACAGCATGGTGCAAGACAGACCACAGCATGGTGACAGAAGACCCTGTGGCCTGCAATGCCTGCACAGCACACTGCAACAGGGGAGCCTGGAACCAGGGAGCTCAGGGTGGGGTTGGGGCATCTACATGTGGTACAGCAGAGGTGGGAGAGGCTTCCCCACATCTGGTGCAGCAGGGGGGACCTGTGGCTCATCAGGGCTAGAAAATGGTAGTTGGAGGTTTGCTTTTGGGAATGGACTTGTAGGTAAAGTAGATATGTATTAGAACAATGGTCCAGGGCAACAGCAAGGGTTAATTGATTTCAAAAAGCCTGTCTGTGACAGTCTCCTTCAAGGTCCACTGTGTCTGACACGGACAAGGAGACACACAGGTTGGAAAATTGAAGACATGTACCACAGTGTAACATAACAGAGATAAAGGGCTCTGCAGCATTTGTGCCAGGTCACCATGCCCAAGTGCATAGCCCTAGGGCTTTCTGGTTTTGGTAAATGCACCAGATAAGGAGGATATCGGAAAAAAACAAATTAGGGTGTGTGCATGTGATGGGCTTGTGAAGCAAGGGAATATGCTGACAGGAGAAATCGACCACAGAGAGACCAATCAGTGATGCCCAAATATGAAGAATCATCAGAGGAGAGAAAGAATACAAAAGGGGAACCCAAGACCACCATGGACAGAGGGCACACCACCAGCTCATCTCACCCACACCACTGGGGGGGGGGGGGGGGTCTCAGCCTCCGACCTCCAGACAGTTGACAACTGACATTCAAGAGAGAACCTCAGAGTGAAGCTCGTGTACTGGCCAGACTTACCTTGATTCTTTGAACCCTGGGACTGGTAGATATAGAATTGTTTGTATTATTCTTATCTGCTATCACTGTGTATCAATAAAATTTGCCAATTATTGAATGGAGAAGTCATGGTCGGTCTGAGGGTTCTGCATGATCCAAGGTATCTGGGTCATAAATCCAGTGCCAACAGCTCACACTGGCATGGTTCATGGAGCATGTGGCCTCTGGCCGCTTATAAGATAGACAGTCCTATACTAAAGTATTTTGCAATTTGAGAACTGCTCCTCAGTTGAGGTTACTTTCATTCCAAAGTGCACCTTTTGAATCTCCACGTCATGAATTTAAAGGGAAAAAAGTCGTGAGGTTATTTTTGAAGATAAAAAGAAACATGTATTTTCCCCCCACCGGCTCAAATATTGTTCACCTATATGATGTTTTTTGTTCAAACTTTAAATTAAAAAAAAATCAGCTTGGGAAAGAGACCTGATCAGTACAGTTTCAGAGCAACAGCACTCATATCACAAAGTTACAAACATGTGAAAACATGGAGGTCATAATGAAAAGTGCTTTCCAGCATTAACTGGTTGCTACTAAGTGCCCTGCCTGAGATAATAAAAAGGATTTAACTCCCTAGACAAGAAGTGAAATGCACTCAGAGGAAGCAGCTGCTTGTGGACATAATAAAGGGTAATAACTTCCTAATACACATGGGAGAAAAAGGACTTGTGCAGAAGCAATGTTCCATTTAACCTGGCTTTGAATAGAATATGGATCCTGCATGGATGATTTTAAGGCAATGGTTCTATTGACTCACACCCACTTTACCTGCTTCTCCTTATTCTTAAATCAGAATAAGGACTTCCAAGTAGTTCACAGTTACAACTTTCAGGCTGCTTCTCTGAGAAGTGACTTCCTGGTTATTTAAAATACAGTTGTTCCTTCCCCACCCTCACTTGTTCTTGGTGTGATGAACTTTGCACTCTTGTGTGCATAACTCATTTTCCTCACTGCAGGGAAAACATGAGTTACTCAGAGGGAAAACTCTCTCTCTCTCTCTCTCTCAATCCCAGTCTTTTTGCTCTCTGGTATTAAAAGAAACAAAAAAGTTGCATCCCCACAAGCAGGAACATGAAGTTTGTGGTGCCTCAGTCTTTTGAGGCTCCACAAAATTCACACAGCTCATGTTAATCCATTGGTCGTGCTGCATATTTGTAGCACAGCGGCAAAATTAAACAATGCACCCAAAAAAAGTGGTGTGGTGCACGTGGCAGCAGATTGTGCCACCTGAAACCAGAGCCTGGCTGGCCAGAGCCATGCTCTACCTGCCAGCCAGGCTCTGCACAGAGGCCCCCAGATGTCTAGTCAAGGCTTCTGGGGACATCCCAGGTACTGGCCATACCATCCCCAACCCCAGATACGGCAATTAGCTTTACACCAGAGCACACATGCAGGGGCATACCTGGGGACAACTTGCAGCCACACAAATATGTGTCGCTGTTATTTTTCCCCAGGGAAATACACATTTCCACTTGTGGGACACATCCAAAGGCCACATTCAGACGAGTGTAGCTATGTAATATGTACTGCCGCAGACCTGTCTGTAGTGCTACATACTGCACTTTCAGGCATTTCCCATGCTACTACCTTGCAGCATGGGTGGGGTTTGATCACTGGAGATCCAGGCATTAAAAATCCTGCACAGAAAAGAAGCAGGGAGGCATATATGGGGACAATGTGTGCTACCCAAAACCAGAGCCTGGCCAGCTGGAGCCACACTCTGGCTGCCAGCCAGGCTCCATGCTGCAGAAGCAATGCAACTGCAGCTTCCCCCCTGACATGCAACTGTGCTGGCCTCAGCCTCCCCTACCCCACCCAGGATAACCTGCCATGTGCCAAAGGGCATGTGGCATGGATGTTCACCAGGAACAACTGGCAGTGGCACAAGGTGTCCCACTGTTAATTATCCCTGGGAAACCAAACATCTATACTCATTTGAATGTAGCCAAAGAGTTCAAATTCCCATGATTCACCTCTTCCACACTCTAGCAAGCAAAGGAATATTTGAATGCTTGTTGCAATATAAAATTAACTCATTTGTGTGGAAACCCAGTGTCCATTAAATGCTACAAAATATAAGAAAAGCAATTGCAAATACAAGAAGGGATATAGAAACTACTAACCCAAAGGGAAGAGAGGTGGCTAGATCAAGTACTGGTAGTATTGCATTATCCTTCTGTTTGGCATGTATCAAATAATGGGATTCTGAGAATTTCAGCCACCCACTTCCTTCTACTGTAAGA
Organism: Alligator mississippiensis; assembly: GCF_030867095.1. NCBI lineage: Eukaryota > Metazoa > Chordata > Crocodylia > Alligatoridae > Alligator > Alligator mississippiensis. The sequence goes on along the minus strand of NC_081824.1, from coordinate 121,170,212 downwards.
CCTCCTAACACCCTAAATGAATTCATAAATGAAGAGACAAATGTTGAGGAATTCAAAGGAAAAAGGAGTTGCTCAACTATTGTACCAGAGTACAAGAGGTGATTAACTACAAGGGAGAATTTACAAAATCATGTAGTGCCAACCACTCTGCAGTAATTCCATCTTTAAAAGAAAGTTCCTAATTAGATGCAAGTGAAGACATAGTTTGCATAATGGAATGATCTTCCTTGAACATTCCCTATCATGTAATTCCCTCTTCCACCATGGTTCTATACTACAACCCTTTCATTTTCAGTTTCTCAGTTTCCTCTGCTCAGCTCTTTGCCCATCAAAATCTCCTTTATCCATTTTCCTTTTCTAGTTCTCTTTCCTTCTCTCTTTTAAACTATATCCTCTCTCCCTTCAACAACTACCCTTAAATTATGATTACAAACTCTGGCACCAAGCACTTAGCTGGTTGGAAGCCACATCTTTAAGTGAACAAATTCATATAATATTATTGTCCCCTCAACAGCTTTAAGCAGGTGTGAGTTCAGTGCCATTGTGGTAGGCAAACCATTTCAGATAAAATAATAAGGCACCCAAAGCTTCTGTTCAGTGTTGAACCTGAACCAAATTGTTGTAATTCAAAATGTGCAGGTGGTTATTTGCTATTATTTTTAAAGTGCATGCACTTCTGCACTTCAAGACTAGAAGCAAATGCCAAAGTACCTAAAGACAGGCTGTTTTCAAGATGCTTTATTCAGTCAAAACTGGAAATAACAAAAATCTCATTAAAAGCCTGTTCTCCTAAGATTCCCAGCTCCATATTTAGACCAAAAGGTTTTGATGTAGCTAGATGCTCTCACAAATGTTGGAATGAATATCAAAAATTTGTTTTGCATCCACTTCTATTCCTATCAGAAATCTCCTTAATATCAGGGACAGATATTGACTGGGTGCTGCACAAAACATTTGAGCTATTTTACACTCCCAATGTTAGACTAGGTGAAATCACAATGCTAATCACAATCACTACACAGCTGAACTTGAGAAATGAGTATTGTCTAAAACTCTAGACTGATAACATGAAAATGTTTACTGAAAACCGCTTCCCTGACCTGCACGAAAATATGACTAATGCAGAAATATGACTATGTACTACATTTCACACTTTTCATTTAAGGAAGTTTGAACTAAAAGAGTTGGTTGGTATAGGAAGGAGAACAGAGACAATTGGTAATTAATTTGTTTAATTCAGTATATATATATGGAGAAGCACAAATGCAACAGTGTTGCCAAACAATGTTCTAGGAGCTCTTGAAGAAAGCCTACTATTATGAGTTACAGAAATCACATATCACAAGTGTCACTCATCCCCCTCCCTTCCCTCACTTCAGCAATAAAAATAGTCTGTGTGCACGGAAACACACTTGAATCACAATAGTTGCATGTACCAATCTTGTGGTTTTAAGGGCACAGAGTGGGACAAAGGAGTGTCCAGATGTAGAGACAGTCAAAAGGTGCTCACATATTTCATGGCTCATAAAGAAATATGTTGGTATTAGCTTAATTTAAGGTAGAGTGAGTGTAATTGTGCTTATATGGAGAAGTGTCTCATCTTGTCCTCCCTCGACAGTTGATGTAAAATGAAACAGAACACCCTAAAACTCAGTATTTTCCATAGTTCATGAACTCATGCTGTTTTAGAAGTAAGTGTGGGCAATTCCATCTCAGATCTCTCTGGTTCACAACAAAAAAAAAAAGTCAATTTTTAAAAAGTGAAAAAAGAGAGGCATATAAATGTAGTTCCTTTATTTCTGTGCTAAACGTATGAAGTGTACATTGGGCGCACATACTTGTTTCTGTCACTGATAGTTTTCAATTAACGAAGTCGTAAAGTTATCCATTTGTTTTCTCTCCAGTTCCTCACTGATAATTAGTTTCTTTTATTATTTAAATTCAAGATAGTACTAAAAGCTCCCAGTAAACAACTTTGTATGTTGCATGAATTACCAAAACAAGTCCTTTTCAAAAGGTTCTTTCAAGAACATGTGAAATTCCCCACCTTCAGCATCTTTCCCTGTGGAGCCAACTCCCAGATGAGAACTCTACCAATCAATCAATGAGTCTGAAACCACAGGAATATATGACTATATAAACTTTAAGCAATATAGTCTATTATTTGATTGACCTGATGGTTCTCTTACATGAAACTATCCATAGTACCTGCAGTTGGGGATGTTTTTCACTTATTTCTTGTATTTTTTTAACAGATGCTTTTGTCTGTTTTTTTCCTCACCTGCTTTTAATCTTTCTGTAACACTCTCCCATCCCCCAAAGTACAGAATCCAACCCCAACATCCCCTTTTTCTGGGAAGTGTCAGTTCTTTTAAGGCCAGCAGAGATCTCTCATCATGCACAGATCCAATGTGTTATCTGCTGACCATTCCAGAACAAAGACAAATTTTGTGTGAAATTCAGTTTCCTACTGTCAGGGAAACTGCTCTCTGGGGAAGGTGACAGGAGAGACGCACTTTGTTGTGAGACTCTAAAGAAGCGGCTATTATTTGATCTTTACTTTCTTGGTAAGTATTTAACAAATTAAGTGCATCGCAATTAGTGGGAGCTTCTATGAACATGTAAGCAGAGGATTTCTCTGTAAGGTGAAATCCTTACAGAGAAAAGCAAAACCTCAATATTTAAGATTAATTTGGTAAGTTTCATTCGGAAGCTGAGAACTTTGAGAAGGAGTCAGGAACTTGAAACCTGTGCAGCTTTTAACAGTCTAAAATCATGTTGTTTATTTAGGTCAAATCTTCTGAATGTCTGTTAGCTCTTTAATGATTTGTTAATATTTGCAATTTTCCTTGAGGCTAAACAAATGAGGAAGCCATCTTGTTTTCCACATCAATGGACCTAGCATGCTATAGCAGATTGCCATGGCAACAGGAGCTAGTGTGCCTGGTGTGAAGACAACAGTGTAGGCCTCATTTCCTAAAAGCATGTGTCTACTGAAGTTGAATCACCAATTAAAAGACTTTTCTGTCCTCCAGGGCTTCACAGATGCAAATAGAGTTGTGAAGCCTGGCTGGTCAGTTGCTATACCTACTAACGCTTATTGATTGTCTAAAAAATAGAGTAATTTTCACTAAACAATGAGAACAAGGATATTTCTTGAATTTCATTGAGCACTGGATTAATCATCAAAAATAAAAGGATTGTTTGAAAGAAAAGACTGAGACAATTCTTGTTTTGACTTGTGCTTATTGGGTAAGCAGCTTAAACAAGAGGGTGTTCTTTCTGTCTTGAAGAATCATACAGTTAAACTTCTATGATACCAACAATATCATGTTTTGTCATCATTCCTCTGTCAGTGTGTGTCACAAACATTTAGTATTAGTGAGGATTAATTATAGATTGAATAACAAAAAAAGATATGAGACTATGTTATGACTCTACCAAGAAAGCTTTAAGGCATCATTCATACGTTTATAAATGCACCACTCTGACTGACTTCTCTGTCTGTCTTAAAGTAAGATAAAATAAAATGCTTTCAGTTGCCTTTATTAAAGCAGAACCAATCTAAATTATATCAAGGAAGATGAGTTTTAAAAAAGGCACCAACAATAAATTGATGGTGCCACCACAAACTTGTTATGCTTAGCACAGACTCATCAGTATGGCTAGCTCTTGCCAAAAACTAGTCTTCAACAGCTCTTCACTTCTTCAGGTATAATTCTGATAATATTTAAATCCCTTCAAATTAGTTAAGAGGCATACATTTAGAAAAAGTGGATGGGGGGTTATTTTAGTAAAAGAATTACAGTTACATTTTTCTCTCAGACAATCATTGATTTAGTCAATGGTCACTGCCAATTTTGCATCCAGCCTTGCATCAAACACAGCTGTTTATTGTACAGGAAGTATCAGAGCTGGCCTGGAATAAGTTTGCAGCAATTAATGTTGACTACAGAGACACGTGTATCTCATAGCGGTGGCCCACTTACAACAAATGTCCTGAAGTCTTTGAACTACTTGAAAAGATGGCTAGTGCAGTCGTTAATGGATCAAAGACTTAAGCTGATCTTTAGCTGTCATGCCGTTCCTGCAGATAATTGGTGACCATATAGTGTTTGTCAGTGTTTGTGTGTTCACAAATAGAAGAAGGTCCTAAAATGACCAAGAATTATTTTATTCTTCACCGAATGATACTAAATCAAAAACAATTCTACCATTATGTTTTTAACTACTCTTGACTTTTGTGCAAATATCTTTCAGAGAACAGTCTGAATTCTAGTGTGGATCCAGCATAATAAAGCAGCCTAACCTTTTGACTGCCCCATGCATAAGAGGAAGGTATGCAAATGCACAGCACTTTTATTAACCGAATGAGTACTACCTGTCAAGGCCTACTCACAGCACTAGAAATATGTACAGTCAGTTTGTAAAAGCATTAGGTACCTCTGAATGAAGATTGGGCCTTGGTAGACTTTTTCTAAAGGATCTTGTGCCTTGTGCCTATATATTTTAATGGGAACTAGGTATCCAGGACCCAAGCCAAATTAACGAACGAGATGTCTCAATAGAACATAAGTGTGATTCAAGCAACCAAGCTGCAAAAATTGCAAAGAATCCTTTTCCAGCACCCCCAAACTCATAAAGCATCCTAGTGCATTTGACACTTGTATTTTGGACTGTAAAAATACTGAGGCACTGAAACTTAGTCCTCTCTTTATGTATGAAAGTGCCTCAGTCTGAGTAGGTAGCCCCTAGGCTAGGGACAGACATTACACATAAGCAGGTTTAAGTGATCAGAAACTGATTTAAACCTGTAACAGAACAGATGTTCAGTGCACATAAACCAGTTTGAAAATGCCTGAAACCAGCTTGAGATAAACCTGGTTGAATGTAGTATCAGACTTATTTGACTGAAACCAGTTTATGCAATGTCTGTCCCAGACCTCTTTCTGGTTTAAGATAAACTAGACTCCCCCAGCATCCCAGCATGCTGTCTAGGCTGGGCAGGGCTCTCTGCTCCACAAGCCCCTCCCCTCTGCTCCCTGACCAGAGCTCCAGCAGAGACTGCAGAGACAGCAGGGTCTGCCTTGCTTCCCTCTGCCCTACCTCCTCACCTCAGTGCTTGCTGAACAAGCAGGGATCCCCCTCCCTCCCTCCTATCTCCCACAACACAGACCTTAGCCCCATGGACCCTAGGCATTTGGTATGCTAGCTAATGCCAAGAGATGTCTGTGTATGTGTGTCTCCAATTTCATTGGGACAGGCAGACAGAACAGTGACTGCTTAGGAATTCATGGAGGGAGGCTATTGCTTGGTTGATGAGGTGATAAACACTGTTATCACCTCCTTGTAGCCTTGCTTGCCTGTCAATTTTCTGCACACGGTATAAAGAAGCAGGGATAGAGATTGAAAAGCTCCATATCATCAACAGATGCAGCTGGGGTGCTGGCCACATGCCTTTGGGCTCTGCCCCCCAGGTGCCTCCACCCCACAGCCCCCCACTCTGTGACACCACAAAAATCACTTTGTACATACTTTTGCATGGGGAAGAGGGTTTTTTGTTGTTGGTGGGTGGGGTGGCTGGTGGAGGGGCTCTTTTTGTTGGGGAAGGAGGGAGGGGGGGCTCTGTTTGTTAGGGAGGGAAGGGGATCAGGGTTCTATTTGTTGGGGAGAGAGGGGTGCTATGTGCATTGGGGAGGGAAGGGAAGGGTGGCTCTGTGTTGGAGGTGGGGGGTGGGAATCTGTTTGATGCAAGGGAGATAAAAACTTGTTCTTCTGATATGTGTCTACAGTGAGTGTGGTCCAGGAGCTGGGCAGGTGGAGTTGGAGGTCCATGGGTGGCAGTACAGGTGAGCTAGAGCAAGGAGTGCTGGAGGAAGTGGTTGGCCAGGGCCTCCCATACCAAGTGCCCTGGCCCCCGCTGGTGAGTGCGTGACTCTCCTGGAGCCTGGGCAGAGAGGACCTACTGGGGCCAGCAGGGCCAGCACCATAGCCAGCAGGAGCATAGGGTGCTGGTCATCACTGCTAGGGGCAGGGGCTAAAGCACCTATGGTGTAGGGAGGCAGATTGGGCAAGAAGAGAGCTGCTGCATGCTGACCCTGAGCTGGGCACACTGCTCCTGAGCAGGGAAGTGGCTGGCAAAAGAGCAGAAAATGGGTCTGGCTTTTAAAGATGGCTGCTGCATGCTGACAGCAGCAGCTGGAGCCTGGCGCTCCCCTCAGTGGTGGTAGGGGCCCATTGCAGGGCTACAGGAAACCTGGTACAAATCTGTTCCCTAATCCCTGCATGTGTAGACATCTGCCCAAAAATGCTTACACCAAAGTATCTTACACCAGAGTAAACTTAGGCCAAAGTAAATGCATGTGTAGATGAGCCCAGTATGTAAGATTTTTGTGAATTACTCTGTCGAGTCACCTAGGGAGAAAATGCACCTAGTGCCCAATTCTGTGAATCCACAGTTTTGCCAGGCACAAGCAAATATTAAGCATGCTGACACCAAAGTGGGAGGCACCAAAGGATGTCAACAAAGTGCAAGGTAGCTCTGTACAGAGATATCCCATGCCAGCTCTATACACCCCAGTTCTAGAACTGGAAGGACAGCCATGTTAGAAAATGATTGAAGGTAAGCCAATAAGCTCTGCTTATACCATCTGTATCATCATGCTATCACAGCTATACTGCTTAGGCATCTGGAGCTGGCATGCACAAGGCAAGCTCAGGTATGATGCTGCATTGAGTTATGTAAACATGCTATATGGGGACAATCTGGATTTTGCCCCTAGAGCTTTTGGAAATACCAGTAAGAGCCTAAATAACATAATTCAGATGCCTACATTTGTTTCCAAACCTAACCCCAGATCTGCTCAGAGCTTTCACACAACATAATGGTGTGGTCATTCTCAAACCAGTAGCATAGCACCAATCCTTTTTAGGCCATAATTCAAATAAAAAGTAATGTGTCTGATTTCCCTTTTTAAAAGCCTAACTAACCAAACACATTCCATCTAAGGATTTTCTGATAGATAAACTCAATATATGTCTTCCTTGGACAATCAACAACAAACTGTAGATATATGTTCAGGCTTACTGAAGCTAATCAGCATATATCCTTCAGCAGTTTCTTACATGGGGTTAGTCCAGTTTTGACAGAGCTCATTAGTTTTCAGCTATGAAGGAAAACAAAGTCTTGCTAAACAAACAATGCTGAAAGGGACAAAGAAAATTCAACCTGCATATACCTTCTACCACGTTTAATGTGCTAGAGTTACATTTTTTCTTAAAAAGAAATGTCAATTTTTTAAAATGTCTTTAAAAGATTACTGTTTGGAAATGGATAGGAGCAATGTAGGAAATTTATGACACTATATAAAAATTATAAATTCTTACTTGAAATACTGAACTCAATTGTGGTTGACTCATCCTCAAGCAAGATAAAGCAGAGATTGATGAAGTCCAAAGAGCAGCAGTGAAAACAGGTGGAGGTTTGGTGGGATTTATATGGATAAGATATTAAACTAGACAAGACAGGAGTAAGAGGAAATTTGATGGAGGTGTGCAAAATTGTTGGAGGTATGTGTAAAAACTAAACAATCTCTTCTTTTATTAAACTTGTCCCATCATTTGATAACATAGACATGCAAATTAAAAGGAAATAAATTCAGAAATATAAAAATAGGTATTTCTTTATAATGACATCATCACTGCTGCAGCAAATCAAGTGAAAAGGCATGGTTAGAGTTTTAAAAATTGGATAATGCTACAACTGTTAATACCTTCTACAGATATTAGGTCACTCAGATATAAAGATTATCCCACATGAGGGTTATCAAAATATATTTTGTGGGATATATATTGAAGGACCTGGGTTTGAAGGGCATTTTTCCTCTCACATGGTACAGCTGTACAACTGGCTTGATGCACTGAAAGTGATTTTGCCATTCTCTGAAGTGTCCAATGCAAGCCACTGCCAGCTTTTATCTTTTATAGATTTCAATTTTGTTTCACTGCCCATTGCTTGTAATTATCTCAGATGCATGAAAATAACATTTTATCAACTGATTTTTATCCTTTTCCATTTGGCAAACATTGATTTCTTGTGTGTGTTTTGAGCCAAGCTGAAATCAACACATCTGTTTCAGTTTAATATCTTCAGTTTATATGATAAGGCTTTTATAGAAAGATAGTGTCTTTCATGCAATTGGTTCATAAAGATCTTTACTAACAGCTGGAATCTAGCCAAAAGGGCCAGGGGTTTAGTGAAATTTTCAAAATGTATAATCAGATTAGGTGTCTCACCCCAATGGTGCTTTTGAAAATCCTTATCTGCATCTTTAGGCACCTATATACCTTTGAAAATCCGGTCCTCAGGAACCTAAGTCTCATTAATCCTGGTACTTAGACATTTTGGAAATTTTTATTCCGTTTAAAAAGAACATGCCATTTCTATGTAGCACCATTCCAAAATAGACTTGTATACTTTAAGATGGATCAGATTTTGGGGGGGGGACTTTTAATACCATCTCTTTTGTAACAGGCTTGTGTTTATTTGTTTGCTTGCTTCCCATTCTGTTCCAAAACAGACAACAATGATTCTAATGTTTTAGAATCTCGAGGAGATAAAATGCATCAATACAACCTTACACGCTGATCCACTGTGTTTTAGCAAAAGAAGAACTTATATTGAGTAATAAGCAAAAAGATTTTTAGGTGGATGGCTGATGAAGAAAATCATTGTTCATTCTTGCATAATGAACCACAATGACCATTCTAAGGTAGGAATGAGAGAGTTGGCGCTTTATTCATTAGGTCAAACAAAAACAGGCAAATTGGTGACTTCTAGAAAATAGCCTAACTCTTAGTCACTGCATCTGGCTAAAAGTTTGGTTATGTTTGCACTGCAGTCTGCAAGATGGATACCTGAAGATAGATACCTGAAGTAGCCTCTGTGCCAGAGGCAATTTAGTTGAGGCAGCACAGAATTTACCTGGGCTAATTTATACTGATCAAAAACAAAGCTCTGCTGAAATTATGCCTGATATGCAAATCATCTAAAGTGAATATAGATGTATGATTTCAATCCAAAAATATAAATTAGTCTCAGTTGGCTTGAAATATGACCTTCTGATTCACAGACCTTATACACCTTGATGATCAAAGTCCTGTCTCAATTTTATTTACATAACAAAGTCCAAAGTAATGCAATCTCAGTGCAGTCTCAAAATTCATTGAATAAATTTCATTTAATGATTGTGTCTGGTAGAAGCAACTCTCCTTTAACACTGCACAAGAACGTGAAGGATTTGCTCCCCTGAATAGCTCCATTGCAGTCCACGTGATCACCAATGCAAGTGAGGCCATGTGCTATTGCACAACCCAGGCAAACTGCAGAAATCATAGTTTAAGTAAAAAAAACTTGGAAACCATCATAAAACTTCTCATGGCATTTCAAAGTCACTTTCATCGCGCAGGTTCCAACAATAAATGATTTTTCAGTTACCTTATTTTTATGACATTTTTTATTGAGTTTCCTTATTATTTTTCAGTATTTTCCTTCCTCCTGTCTTGTTTTCCCCCATTTTGACACTAAAACCAGGACTAGGCAAGGAAAACAGAGGGGTGAAATAAACTAACCCCCCTGCCCCAAATCTAAAAAGAAAAAGAAATGTTATGTTTTCCAGTTTCTCAATACAACCTGAAACATTTCCTTTAAAAAAATCTTTTGCAAAAAATTGTTGTTTGGGGAGGGAAAAAATGAATCAATTATTCATTTAACTAGCTTTGCTAAGAGGAGTATCGAAACACCAGGGCAGAGACACAAGAGGTGAGTTTTTAAGGTATTTATGTGAATATATATGTATTGTACAATTTCAGTCATCTCCAAACCTTAAATCTGGTTCACTGCTATTTTTAAATAACCTCATTTCTTCAGTTACTACCTTCCTTAATAATAGGAACAGGACCAAAACCAGAATATACACTGACACAAGTTATAAAATAGGCTTTGTAGGTAATTCACATTTCTGTGTTGTTCTGAATTGTTATCTTGTGCACAGTAGGTGATCTCATTAATGAGTTTATGGATCAATGCAATGAACAAATCGAAATCAATGTTGGTTGGGTCTTAAACTACCATTAATATGGGCTTTCTAGTGTTATTTTGTTAAAGTTGCACACGTGTATTAATCTAGTAAGTAGTTTCCCATAGCTTTTGATGATTTTGTCTCCCATATCTCTCTACTTGTCACCTTAGATGTATTCTAAGCATTTCTCCTATGATCCAAGCAAACTTCAATTTGACCCTGTTACCGAGAGCCTATATGTAGCACTTGCAGTCTGCAGGTTTTTAGAGGAATAAATGTGCTATTGGAACACCACTATTTACTTGGATGCGTAAGCAATCACAGGAAAGTCATCCTGCCCCAAGCCCCTAGTAAGGTGAATAACAGAAGTTTAAATTCCCAGTTGAGAACTATGGGAAACTACTAGTTAAATTTACAGTGTTACATGAAATATGACATGCTGGCATGTCATGCTGGCCATATTGCTGAGCTAGCAATGGAGTAACACAGAACAACAATGGATGTGTAAACCAATATTTAAAGGAAGAAAGAAAGAAAGAAATGATAAGGTGCTTTATCCCAAGTGCTTTAAGATATCTTTGCAAGGATGGCAATGTCCTACTTCCCTGGGACAACCAGAGGTTGATAGATTTTGACAAACTTTTTTCTTTAGTATATCAGTCTATCATTAATTCCTGGTAGGTTTGGGCTTAGTGAAACAACTTGCTGTTTCAATGTGTGAAATTTATCTCCTTAGAACCAAAAATTATAGTGTATTCCATTCAATTTGTCACAACATTCAGTGCAGCGAATAAATATGGATATTTTTGTTTATGAATAATAAACAGATAAACTTTCAGACAAAATCAAGGAACTGGTTGATTTAGTTCTACATGTATATATTATTATGTTATCACAGAGCAGTGGTTCTCAATCTCATTAGCCTCAAGGTACCCCTCAGAAAATGTCAGCTCTTCATTTCACTTGTTTTTTGACTACTGAAAAAAATAGAGCAATTCTTTCAGCTTCTGAGAACTCAGAAAGAGCATAATGGTTCAAAAATACTTTTGACATTATTGATTCCTATTTGAACTCTCTGGATTTATCTTGTGAATCATGTGTGACATCGTTCAGCACTCTTGAAAGAATCTCAAGAGTACCAGGGTGCCTTAGCTTCCTGGTTGAGAAGCACTGTCACAGAGCCCAGGGGCTCATCTACAAGAGACGTTGACTGCTCAGTAGCTGAATAATACTACTCAGTAGCATGTCACAGCACTAACAGTGCTAATACATTATTGTGCAGGATTATTAGGCTATTGCAGTAATAAGTAGCATCACTTATAAGATGTTCGCTGGTACTACTGCACAGGAAATGCTTGATTATACAGGTACTAAATAAATGCATAATAACCACTGCGCAGTAGCGTCTTGTGTAGACACACCCTAGGAGTCCTAGTTATGGACCAGCATACCATTGTACTTGGTGCTGTGGAATATATATATAAAAAGACCACCCTTGCCCTAATACATTTACAATAAAAAATATAAGATTAGAGACAACAGATTGATACAGAAAGATGAGAGAGTACAAGAAAAAAATCAGTTAGATAAATGATATTATCAATGCACTGATGGCTAACTGTAGTCTAGTTGTTTGTAGACAAAGGAGAGTGTTTAGACAGGATTTTCAGATCAACAATGAGTCACTTTGGTGGTGTAGAGGGGACTCAAACTCAGATCACTTTCATCAAAAAGTGTCAGAAAAAATCCAGAAGTGTAAAAAAAAAAAACCAGAGGGACAGGGAGAGAGCTGGCAATAGTTTTTCATTCCATTCATGTCTGATATCATCTTGATTCCCCACCAAACTGGCCAAACCAGTTGACTTGTTAGCTGCTGCACTGGGAAAAATCACTGATGCTCTCTGTGGGAATGAGTTAACAATGACTTGATAATGCTCCACCACCTGATACAATCAGCCTACTCTCCACGCATGGTGAACCAAGCCTGAACTGTGAAATTACATCCTATAAAACTGTAGATGTCCCAGCAGACTTCATTGAGAGTTACAAACACTTTTTGCTGACTTGGAGAATATTTATATATTTCCCCTCCAGAGCACTTTCTACACATTTGGGTTTTTTTCCCTCAAAAACCACATTAGAAAGTATGTGTGGAAATTATGCAAAGCTTGTAAACTGGTGTTATATTGCTCACTTTCATAAACTACCATTAGCAGGACACCACAAAAAGGAAAACAACAAACCTGAACTGATCTTGAAAACAAAATAGTGTGCTACTGCCAAGATCAACTGGTCAGATATTAGGTTTATCAGAAGCAACCAAGCAATTGAGAATAGCTTAAAAACTGGTTGTGTTACAAGAAATTGCAATAGAAAGTATGTGTCTAATAGTAGTTTGTGCCTTTAAACATATCCTTTATAGTTCATGCACAGAGCTCTGTGCAATAATAAAGAGACTCCACTTGGACTGTAGCAACCTTATTTGTACGGCAGCCATTGCTGTTGCTTGCATTGTGTGTACATTGTGTGTTCAGTTGCTGTGTGATCTCCAAGCACATGAAGCTTCCTGAAAGGTTTCTTGTGTCATCCTCCAAATCATTCCCTACAAATCCTGTTCCATCCTGCAGAAACCTGCAGGTTGTTACACTCTCCATATAAAAATCAGTGACTGAAACATTCTGTCTCTTGAGTGCATCCTCTTATTTTCAGCCCTGCCTCATTTAATCCTTGTACACTCCCGTTCCCTCCTTGCTCCAACTCCACCTCTTCAGTGCCTTCTTTCCTAGTGGAAGAGACGTTCATTTCTGAATCTTTTAAGAAGTCTCTGATTAACTATCCCTGCTTCCACTGGGGCTAGATACAGATATTTAAAAAGCCTAAGGTGGAACTGATCTAAGTTTCATGGTTTTCTGTATGTGGTGTAGTTTTAGATCAGTAGCAAACAGAATGCATGCTTGCCCTTTCGGGGTTGGGGAGGGCGAGTCTTAGACCAGGTTCCAACATTTTTAAACCATTCTATATAGGCTGAACGTCTATTCTCTTATGGTTATAGACCGTTTTTTTGTGCCAAATTTCTGTTCTGTTATGAGTATTGACTGGTTTCTGATCACTTATACCAGTTTCTGATCACTTATCATGGTATAACTGTAATGTCTGTACCTGGCCTCCGTGTACTTTGAAGAAGTATATGAAGGCACTATCATTCTTAGGTTACAGCCAAACAGATATCTCATTTGATGCAGGCCTAATTTTCCTGGTGTTTGATTTCTGTCAAAACATGAACATCACTCTCTTTTATACTCAGTGCCCTTCTGAGCTGCACTGCTGCTCTTCTATCAGTAGGTGGCTGGGATGAGCATGCAGCCTGACCACTTTGTCCCAGGAATGACCCACAAAAACTTTACAGATACACACCACAATGTCATGATAAAAAAATGATAGCACATTTTATCCCATATACTTCAGCAGGACCTGGAGCAGAACTGTGGACTTGTATATCTGTAGGGCCTTGGGACAAACACTTTCTCCTGAGACAAATATGACGTTGATTTATAGCTCCAATTTTTTTTGTCAGAAGGTTTTGAGGACAGTTTTGTCTCTAGAACTGGTTATGATGTTGGAACCAGTTTATATTGATGCCTTTATATTTGCAGGTTCCACATACAAATAATGAAACCTACAGGTTTCTTGTAGTTTTGTTAGATATACTTGAGGTATTTATCTAGAACTATATTATTAAATATAATGATATTGATCTTGAAATTACCATATACTCTCAATTCAACTTTCTTCTCACCTGACCTGAATCTAGACTCACTGTGGCAATAGTCCCTTTCAACTTCTCCATTTCTTTGTAGGCAGTTATAGGGACTCACTTAAGGAAAACAATGAGGTTCTGGACACATGATACAAAATGAGAGTACAAGGGCAGTAGATGCCTAAAGAGTTCATAAACCCCCTTGCTACCTATGCCAATTTCTTTATTTTAAGTATGTAGTTTAGGTCCCAATTTCATGCTTTGGGGAAGCTTATGAGTTTTGATGGAATTTTGATACATTCATGAAATAATGCTCAAAAAAGAATGGCAGGACTGTTCTTCTAAAGCAGTTTAAGGAGATTTAAGATGGGTTTAACTCTTCTTGTATAGGCTAAAACCTGTAAACTGGGTGGCACCTAATGACAAACTGGGAGGCACCTCACCTACAGATTGTCTACTGTTGAGAAAGCAGATTCATATTCAGCCTGAGATTTGATTCTTGAAACTATACAGGAGCAAATACTTCTATCTTTTTCACCATATATAGTATAGAAATCTGCCAATCCTTTGCCTACCACCTGTATGTTCTGATATAAGGATGGTGTTTCTAATATTGTTTCAAATATACATATATATATAGTGTGTGTATGTATAAAAGACAACAATAGTGGCCATTATACTCCCAGTGGCTGAGATACATGTAATGGGCCATTCTTATTGTCACTGAAGCATCCCAATGCTTTCATGTTCTATTTGCATATCTTAAAATACAACATGAATTCTGAATGCCTGGGCACCTAAATAAAGCATTAAAGATCCTGTCCATACTTTTAAAACCATAAGTATTGTTATTGTATTGCAATGTCAAGGTACTAGATCTTTTCTGGAGGTCTTGTGCAGGACAGAATATCATATTTCATTCGGTTGAAAAGTAAGTTACAGCTATCAGGCAAATTCAGAATGAATTTCATTTAAATTAAGGAAATTTGTGGTTATTATTCATTGTTAAGCAATAACAATGGGATCATCAATGGATACAAACAAAAAAACCCCAATGCTTGGTCTATGGAATTCATAGGCATCTGTGTGTCCAATAGGAGAAAATATGTGCTTCCCTTAATATTTTGTCTCAGTCAAATTCTATAAAGGCCCTGGGCACATGTGCCACTTAAGATGTGATTAACCAGTTAATCGCGCCTTAAATTGTTACCTGCCCACAGGTTAATGCAATTAATAGCATGATAAAACAAGGAATAAGCCACAACATTATTACATAGGATATGTGCAATAACTTTGTTCCTGGTTCCTAATACACCATTAATTGAACACATGGCCAGACTGTGGCTCCCACACCTGGGAGCCCCGTCAGCTGATCAGAGATCTCAAACATGGGGATGAACCACACCCCACTGCAGCTGGGAGCTGTCACCTGACAGGGCTCCCAACTGCAGGAGCTTGCTGTTTGCCAGTACAGGGGGAGCCCAGGATTATAAACCTAGGCTCCTCCCACATCAACAATACATTGTGATGGGAACTGATGCTTGGTCCCACAATCATGCTTCCTGCCATACACACGTGGCATAGCAAGAAGCACATTTGCGGGGATTGCCCATCAGATCCCATGGCACCTTACTTGCACATCTGCCAGGGGCTTAGGACTAAGGTGGGTAACCAGAAAGCTTCATGGATTTGCCAAAAGTAATATACAGTGTATGTGTCTGGCATGTAGTCTCCTGAGAGCGAAATTAGCCCTTGTGCAGAGGATTACCACAAGAACTATGCACCACACAAGTGCTTCAATAATTACTATTTCAAGGGTTTAGTTTGGACTTGAGGGTTTTATTTTAGTTCCACTGTGCAAAAGAAAATATCACACTCAGTGAATTCCTTTTCTTGCAAAGATTCATTAGATCCAAGTTTTGGTTTGCTTTGTTTTTCTGGGTTGAAAGGTAATTTTCACTTCTTTTCATCTCATTGTAATGTAAAAGTATTCAACTGAATTTTGAGTTGTAAAGAAAACCATGAAAAATCATGGGACTTGCAATAGTTTTATATATTTTGGCAATACTGAGAACAGACTGCTGCCAAAAAACTGTTTGAGATACGAACTAATTGGAGTCATGTGGTTTTGGACTGATGTTAAGGAAAAAAGGGACAGATACAAAAACACAAGTCAGGCAGAAATTTTTCATACAAAAGGTGGTTAAAATATGGACTTTCCAAAATGGTTTATGCCTGTAAGTATGGTTTGCATGTTCAGAATCAGGGAGAAGTTGGTTGTTGATGTCTTAATCTGTTATTAGGAAATGTTTATATTGCAGTAGGGCCCAAAAGGGTCCATTGTACAATGCACTGTACATAGAGAAGAGACAGTCCCTGTCCTAGAGAGCTTACAACTCTACTCAAGTTATTAAGGACTAAAATCTTTACCATCTGAGAGCAAATGGTGGTTTATATGAAAAGAAATGATGGCCTCAGTCCTGCTTCAATATCACAATGCTTATTCTCTAGTGTTGTCACCAGCTAGTACTAACTTGAGCAGATCCATGTGAGATCATAAATGCAGTAAATGTCCTGAAAACTGACCTGGCCTTTCACTGTAGGTTCCATCTACTCTACAGTCTTAGACATGAAAAACCTTGCCAAAGAGATTTGGTAACATAACAATTGTTAAGCAGAAAAACTGGGATCCTCATAGCCATGCAAAAATGTCCAAGGCTTTCTAGTTTAGATGACCCTATTAAGTAATGCCCAATAAACATTTCAACTTTAAATGGTCTTTTAACCAAGTCAGGAGACAACCACATTGTAAGTGGGTGCATCTACACAAGATGTTTACTGCAAAGTTACCTAATTAGCTCCTCAGAACAGTCTCAGTATCTACACATGCAGCCCTACTTGGCCACAGTGAACTAATAAATGCTGCCATAGGTTAGTAGTTGTAAACTCAAGTACTATTCTGCAGCAGCATTATTGGTGCACCACAACATACATGTAGGCATTGACGGGACTGGTTGAGGCACAAGGGGGCTGCAGTGCAGGGCTACCTGCTGGTTAACCCCATACTAAAGTGTTCTTGTGCCCCAGCCAGCCTGCCAGCAGGGGCTGCTCCCACCCCAGTGCCAGACACACGTGTAAATGCGGTACCCAAGAGCAATAAACTTTGGTGCAAACTGCCCCAGAGTTTATTCAATCACATTAATAGCATGTGCACTTGCAGCAGCTCAAATAGAAGTGGTGCAAATTTGAGCCGGGGCTTTTTGCCTCAGCGCACATGCTTGGACATGCACTTTGTTGTGGAGCAAATTGTGCCACTTGGGGCAAAATAACCCTGCCTGGCTCCTCCCAGATCTTCAGCCAGGGGGAGCTAGAGCCCGGGGCCAGCACCTGTGCTGTCCCCAGCAGTATAAAAAGCCACCCTGGCAAGTAGCTCAAGGCTACTCGCTCTCAGGAGCTTCTGGGGCCCAGCCAATTGGTACCTGGGGACACTACCCCTTGTGCCAGCTGGACTGCTGAAGCAGCCCTGAGAGATCCCTGCACCCTCTACCCACTGCAGCAGTCTGGCAGTGGGGGCTGCTGCCTGGCTGTGACCTGCTGTGCACCTGCCAGACTGGGAAGGGGACTGCAGAGCCAGTAGAGGCATCTGCCCCTCTGGGCCAGCTGCCAGCGGACTGCAGTTGCAGGGTTGGCCTTTGTGCGGCACTACTTCCATTTGCGCCCCCTGCTCGGCCATCTGGGCAGCTACCACCCAGAAGATGTTCCAGGCATGGTGATCTGCTTTGAACTGTCAAAGCATGTCCTCCTGCCCCCATTTGGCCAGGAGGTCAGCCACAGCTAGATGGGTCCAAGGTGCTAGCTCTGAGCAGGCACGATCCTGCCACTGGCCTCCCTAGCAGGAATTCTGGTGTTCCCTGTTGGAAAACTGAAAAATCCCTGATAAAAAAAATCCCAAAATCACTCTCTAAAATATCCCCAAATCCATGTTCCTCCACAAGTAAAACAAAAGACTATAGAGAGAGAGAGTGAAACAGAGAAAGTTATCAGTTGGACAATGTTTATTGATATATCTACAGCATTAAAGTATCAGAATAATAAAGTGAACTCTAAATACAGGTTTCATGAATTCATGAATACATATTTTGCTGCCCTCCCAAAGGGCGATGGCCCCCACACAAGAGGTTGGACCCCATACAAGGGCTATGGCCCCCCAACACGGGGTTAAAACCCCTACACAAGGAATTCAGCCCCCCAAAAGAGGGTTCAGCCCCCACACAAGGGCTACACCCCCCCAACTGGGGGCTCAGCCCCCCAAAAGGGGTTCAGACCCCCAACAGGGGGATCAGCACTCTCACAAGGGGTGCAATCCCCCAACAGAGGGTTCATCCCCCACACAAGGGGTATGGCCCCACAATGGAGGTCAAATGGCCCCCACAGGGGCTACCTTCCCTGCAGGGCCCACATGCCCCACCCCAGCCCCCTGATTGCTGCTCCACCTGGCCCCATCCCCCACCAACTGCTGCAGCCCCCCAATGGCTCCCCCACCCAGCCCTACACCCCAACTTGCACCCCCAGGCCCCCAAGGCTGCCCTCACAACCCCAGGCACCATCACTTAAAAAAAAAAAACAGAAAAAGAACAGAAAAAAAAGTGGGTATAAAAAAGCCTCTGCTTACCTGAGAAGCAGGGGTGGGGGGGCTCTGGGGCCTCCTGGCAGAGCCCCCTGGGCAGCACAGGATGGTGCAGGGACAGAAGGACTCAGGCTGGGGTCACTGGGACTGTTACCGTGTCCCGCACTGTGCGGGCAGGGCCCCAGGCAGCCAAATGGCAGCTCCAACTGCTGGTAAGTGCTGGGGGGGGTTGGTATTTTTAAAGTATGGGGGGGCAGGGATGGGGTTTGGGGGGATGGGGCCAGACAGGGCGGGGGTTGGGGGGGCTTGGGGGGACTGGTGGGGGGAGGTGCCAGTCCCAGTAGGGGTCAGGGGGGCTGGCAGGGGGAGGGGCCAGGCCTGGCAGGGGGAGGGAACCTTGGGGGGGCTGGTGGGGGGAGGGGCCAGCCCCATCAGGGATCAGGGGCCTCAGGAGGGCTGGCAGCAGGAGGGGAGGCTGGGGGAGTAGGCGGGGCCATCAGGGGTCCCCCCCACAGTCCCTTCCCCCCTCCTCCAGCCCTCCGACCCCTTACTCACCGGCACCGGAGCCCTGGTGCTGAAACGTGCCACCTGGCCGGCCACGTGTTTCAGCACCAGGGCAAGGGGCAACCATAGAGATGCTCTGGCAGCCAGAATGTCTCTATGGAGGACCCAGCCTCTGGTTGCCTCAGGGCATGGTCAGGGACCGTGCCCTGCCCTGCTTTTTTATACTTCGCTTTTCTTAGACCCCTGGATAGCCAGGGGTCTAATTTTCTCCCCACGCTGGAAGTTTGCAGCACAGGGAACATTCTTTTGTTCCCACACATGCCTGTTGCCCTGCCTCAAAGGGGCTTGAGGCGGGGCAAGAGGTGCATGTGTGCCCACTGTGTCCTAAAACCAGATTATAGCCACGGTGTAGACAGGACTTTATAAATAATGTCTCATTACGTGTAGAAAAAAAAGGATGCATTGCCAACTCCCACTCTGTACCTGTTCCATGATTAAGCAGAGAATTCTAGTCCCCAGGACTGTCAAGTCAGCAACTTTCATCAACACAACCTTCTCTTTAAAAAGAAAAGGAAAGAATCAAGGAGTAAATATCACTTCTGGAAATCAAGAGCAAACACACAGTAAGATGTGCTTCTCTAAAGCAGTATTATTCCAGGGCTGCTGAACATTTATTTTTAAACATGATTGGTGTTGAATTATCTTGGAACATTATCACTAAATAAAACTGCCTGGTCTCATAACTGCGGATTTTGAACCAAAGACAGAAATAATTAGTAATCAGGGCAGGAGACTGAGCTTGACAACTTCTGCCCCACAGCAAAATCCATTAGCAGCAATGTTAGACAACAATAGTTCTAAAATCTTTTTAATACTATACTCCAGTAATCTTACAGCATAAGTGAGAGTATTTCCATAATGGGTCTCTTATGCACTCACTTTTTAGGAAGTTTAAAGTCTAATTTTAAAAAGTGTTCTAGAAAATTGCAACCATCCTTGAAAACTGTGATTTCAATATTTTCAGAACAAATTATTCTGAGGTTACAATTATGGTGAATAGACTGACAATTTGGGTAGGATACTAATTCAGTTTATGCACCTAAATGGTACACATGCAACTGTATAACAACAGTTTTTGGCACTTATGCCACAATTTCAGCTTATATTACACCCTGTTATGAAACAGAATTACCCTGAAGTAAATACCCACCAGGGGCAAAATAGACAAGAAAGAGGTGCTTCCATGTTTTAACTCAGGGGTGTCAAACTCACCAGCCCCAGGGGCTGAATGAATCCAGGGGCTTGATGAGCTGGGGGAGGGCGGATGGTCTATGGGCTGGATCCAAACAGCAGAACCATATCATGTGGCATGCAGGCTGTCTGCCAGGACCAGAAATTTGACAGCAACAACTTTAATTGCCACCACTCCTGGAGTCATGGCAGGCACCACTTGTTCCTCAGCCAAAACTGTAGTCCCAAGGGCAGACCCACGCACCAGATGACATGGCTCCATGGGCAGGATGGCATGGCTATGAGGGGGCAACATCTCTTCATCCTATCTGTTTTGGGGAAAAGTATTGATTTAAGAACTTATTTTGAAGAGACAGTTTATGCTTATAAAAGTGAATGGAGCAAGATGCCTTCCTGCATCCCAGAGGTAAGCACCTAAGTAAAGCATTAAGAGGGATATGGTATAAGATCTGTCACTCTCCTTGACTTTTCCTATTAACTACATGAGGCAGCTCCATATTCAGCTTGCTGGCTTTTGTGAATATCATGCTCAGGAGTCTAAGGACTGTGTTGCACAGGACACTTAGCATGTGTTAAATGCACTTAAAATGTGATCATCAGCACATTCAAGCAGGATAACACATGCTAAGTTCACTTACATTATATTGTATAATATCATACCTAAAGTATACCTTTTCCAGAGAGGAGTACCTCCAGACTGTATTAAGTAACACATATTCAACGACCATGGGACTGTTCCGTGGAGATAATATGATCAATTGCAGTTCCAGGGTTAAGACTATGCAGAAGTCTCAAACTGACTCTGGTGTGCTACTGGTTGAAAACTCTTGTGCAGTCCTAGGACTGGGACTGAAAATTAGCTGATTATGGGTCCCAGCCCCAGAACTGCACACCAGCTCCAGTGTCTCCAACCAGCTCCAGTGTAGTCCTGGGGCTGAGACCCATGATCAGCTGATTTTCAGTCCTGGGCCTTAGATTGCCCCAGAGTCTCCAACTGGCTGTGATGTGGGGCATCAGCGGGATCCAGTAAGTTAAACAAAACATGCACAGCTAAAGTAAGCATTGCCATGCAACTCCTCAGGATACCTTCTAATGTTAATATGTTCTAACTTTAACATGTCACTTGCAACAACGCCCTAACTCTCCCCATTAATTGTGTAGATAACTTGAGCAAACTAACTTGGGGCTGTGGACTCCACCTATCAGCAGTGCACCTAAAGAATAAGCATTGCAATACTATGTTGCCATACATGTCCTTTTGCATATTTTTCTGAAGTCTACAAGAGGGGAAGGAAGAGAAATAACAATAAGAATAAGAGCCTGCAAATGAAAGAAAACATAACAGAAATTAGAAAGCAAACCCTGGGGAGCAGACAGACCGCAGATAGCAGAAAGACAGACATTTGGACGTGAATTTCAGAGCAAAGCAAGACTTAAGTATCATTTAGGGATGTATATTTAAGTTGCCACCAGTATAATATTAAAACTAATAGGAAGAAGGCAATCGATGACTTGAGAAAAAAAAGGGAAGTCATTTTTTTTAATATGCAGAATAACATACAACTTCCAGGCACCCTAATCTCGTTTTTTATATATTTTTCAGATGCCTTACATATTCTTACATCCATGAGTAAATGTATATAAGGAAAGCTTCTGTTTTATAAAATGTATGTGTGAAAGTTGTCTCCCTCTGAAATGAACCACTGTCCAAATGCCATGCATCCTAGTGAATGAAGTACTGGACTAGGACTCAGGAGACTTCATTTCTGTTCTTGTATGGTGATCTCAGGCAAGTCATATCCCCTTACTGTGCCTCAGTTCCCTCATCTGTTAAAAAATATATATGCTGACCTCCACTGTAAAATACTCTGAGATCTACTGATAAAAAATGGCATATATGAGTGCAAAATGTTATTATTATGAAATCATAGCAATTCTTTGCCTGTCAGTTTACTTCCTACTTTTGAGAATATTTCTTCAACAAGCTGAGTTTTTCTGGATGTATTGCTTTGAAATCTGAAATAACAAACTGTAGTAGGTAGAGCACATTAGGGTAACGCATTCTCTGCTCATCTTGAAAACTCAACATCACTTTTCACACAGTCTCATCCTCCTCAGTGAAGAAGCATGATTGTGATGATTTTTCATTGAGGAAGCCTACATTTAACCTACTTTTCAAAGCAATGGGATGACTGTAGGCAATGTAACCATAGCAGTGGTATATTAAAGTATTTTTATACTGGTATAACTTCACCCACACTAATGGGGGTTGTACCACTTCAGCTATATTGTTATAGTTAATGCACTCCAATTTTTATGTGTAGATAAGGCCTGAAGCTATGAAATAGTTTCCTCAGAAAAGTGACAGAATCCTTTTACCTGAGTTTTTTTTTTTTAAATCATTCTGGATAAAACATTTTAAAAAATCAACTGCATGAAACATTTCTTCACTAGCAGTGTAATGGATTAAATATCCTGAAAAGTGCTTTGTTAGTAGTTGTACAAAAAGCCTGCACTCAAGGTTAGGGTCAAATTTTCCTGGCTCATCTGCATTATATATTTTTTCTAACAGTGTAACTCTAAGTGTCCATGTGCAGAGTCCTAGTGACCTACCTATCATAATGTAATTATGCCAGTGAATTTCCCCATGTAAACACATCCTAACTCTCAACTGCAGTACCTTTAACCACCAGTATAACACCCCTTTCAAGATGCTTACAGTGTTCTCAAAACTGACCCTTGTGTGCATTCCCTACCTATTAGGAATTGTTTGTCCAAGCTAACCATATCTAATTATCTGATATCAAATCAGTCTCAGCCTCTTACTGCCTTGTGACTTTTTCGGGATCACAATTCTGACTCTGCTCCCTTTGCTTTAATGTAAGACTTCAAGGCAGGTTGCAAGTGCCAAAAGGCTCTTAAATGGCTGCCAAGTGACCAGTTGGTAAGTGGGGACAAGATGGAAAATTTCTTCTAATGCATTACTGAAAGTGGGAGAAAAAATCACCTTGGCTCATGCAAAGCTGGGAAACTATTTCTCACATGCTTCTACAAACACATCCTCCTCCATGTGTTCTAGAGCTGCTTGAGAGGGAAGGAGTGCCCAGGGCCAAAGGGCTGCAACAGAGAATGAAAGCATCCTCTGTGCACATTAGCACTGTCATTCCTATCAACAACCATCTGTTTCAGCTGCAAAGCATGATCTGTCCATTTTGTTTTAGTGTGTGGTGCAAAGGCACCAGCATTTTCAGCCTTGTCTTCTTTAGACAACTAAGAGGCCTTGAGTACTAAACAGGATATTTGTCCAGCTTTAGGGGAAAGTCTATATTGCCTTGTTTGGAGGTGTCACTTAAAACTGGAAAGAAACAAAATATCATTTGCTTTTTCAAGGTTTCACTAAACAGCCAGCCAGTTATTTACCATACAGGATTTCATACATTGTTTCCTTTTGATTCAAAAACACAATAAATAATACTTGTTAGGGTGACAATATTTGGATCTTGGGGAGCACTGGATTTGCAGCTGAATAAAGGCTTTAATCTGTCAGGGTCTAACAATATGATTGATATTATTATTGGCATTACTAATATTAATGGAAACTTTGTTATCAACACTTCTGCCCTAGGGTTTCAAGCATTTTCCAAGCACAAATCCAGTTTCATAGCTTCCCTGAAAAAGGAAGGGATGATCAGTTTACCCACCTGGAAATGCAGACACCTTTAGGGTGGATGTAGCAGAGCTTTTGAAAAACACACATCAATGCCACACTAGTTTAAGGCAAGATGTGAAGAAAAACAGTCTCTCCAGTCCCTACTGTGGGGGGAATGTTGGAATTTGGCCAAGATGTTAGGGTTTACACCCCTGTTCTTAACACTGTGGATAATAAAGCCTAAGCTGTGCAAAATGCAAATGATTAAACTTCAACTTAAAGCTCCAACCCACACTTTTGTTTAGCCTGGCCTCCCAAATAAGCAGTGGTACAGTTTTTGGGTTTGTTGCTTTTTCCCCCAAGTCCCCAAACTTTTCCTCAAAAAGGAAATAAAGTCCCCCCACATCCCCAGCCCCCTTTTTTTGGACTGCAGTAAACATTCTGCTCTGTTCTTTGCCAGTGCATTCAGAGTTTGAACTGTGTTAGTTGGGAAAGATCAGGCTAGGGCAAGTCACATGGGATTTTTGCTGTGTCCCTAATTAGCTGAACTACCCCAAATAATGTGGAAGGTCATTAAAAGCCATTTTTGCTCTCTTTCTCAGAGCAAGAGAGAGAGAGGTTATGTTCATTTGAGGTCTCTGATTTAGTTTAGAAAAACGATTTGTGGATAGTTTATCTTATACAGAAGAGTGAGGGAGGGAGAAGAGAGGTATTATGTGGGGGGTTTTTCTCCCTGACACTCTCAGTCAAAGTGGAAGACATTTCTTTTATGTTGTAATGAGCAGCCTTTGCATTAAAGTACTACAGCAGCAAAGGACTTACCTTTCTATATGGCAGCGGCTGTGCAGTATTCATTTTACTACTTAGCATGACTCGTTTACTATTCTAGCTTTTATGGGTAGCAAAGGCTAAGGTCAGGAAGTTTACTGATACTTTGTTCACGTGCCTAAACTCTTGAGGATTCTCCTTCTCAGACCAAAATTGCATATTTTCTCTCAAGTCTAACCAATATTCAGTTACCTGCTTTACAGTTATTCAAAGGTTTAAAATGATCTACTGTAAGAAAAATTAGGGCCTACATTACTCAAACAGCTAAGCTTAGAGTTGAGATGGTATAGCAGAGGTCATTGATATTTTAATGAGTGTGCTTGCAGCTGTACAATACAGAATGCAGGACACTGCCCTCACGATCAAAGACTAAATAGAGAGACAATACATCACACTCAAAGTGCACAGCACAATTCAGAAGATGGTTTTTACCTTAGAGACTACTTCAGATGAGTTTCAGGGAGGGCAAAAAATAAAAGACCCCAAAAGGCAATAGATAATACATAAATAGGCAGCATTTTAATGTTAGATTCAACATAAACATTGAATATTTGAGATGCTCAAAAAAATTTTAAAAGAACTAGATCATTTCAAATGAACAAATCTGTAGATTTCTATGTACCAGACCATAGTTCATAGAAACTGTCAGTGGCGGCAGTCCCTCAGTACAAGGCTGACAGTCTTCCAGTAAATAGGGAAATCATCAATGAATCCATAGATGACTAAGGAGACCCATTTGCGATCTACATGTTTCACTGCAGGTGTGTCAACTAGTTCTTGTAGGAAGTAGTAAATCTAGGTGATATCGGATCACAGTTCTTTCCTTTTGTTTCTCTCATCTATCCATCTACATAGTGTGGCAAGTTTGCTCAAAATGATCAATGCTTTGTTGTATATTATAGCACCATGGGGTGGGAGGGGATTCAGTGCTTGAATCTCCCAGGTTTTGATATTAGTATTGCATTTCTTCAGATAGGTCTTCAAGGTGTCCTTCAATCTCTTCTTTTGTCAATCTCCAGAGTGGAGACTGTGGGTGAGTTGGGTGTATAGGACCTGTTTTGGAAGCCGGTTGTCAGGCATCCTTATGGCACATCCTGTGCAACAGAGCTGGTGCCATATAAACCTGGTTTCAATGCCAGTGGCATTTGATTGACCCAGAACACTGACATTTGTTTTTCTGTCCTTCCAACTGATATGGAAGATTTTCTGAAGACATCACTGATAGTAACAGTCCAAAGCTTTCAGTTTCTGTTACATTGTCCAGGTTTCACACCCATACAACAGGGTAGGGATGACACCAGCCTGGTAGATGAGAAGTTTGGTTTGGGTTCTGATGTCATGATCAAAGATGTGACTTTGGAGACATCCAAAAGCAGCACTGGCAGCTTTTATCCAGTGTGGAATATCATTGTTTTTGTTTACTTTTGGGAAAGGTGGCTACGCAAGTATGGGAAATGCTCCAACTTCTCCAAAGATTTCCTTCTAATTGTAATATGTGGAGAAACAGCTGGTTGTTTTGGGGTGGGTTGATAAAGAATCTTGCTTTTAATGAAGTTCACAGTGGGTCCAAGCAGTTTATATGCTTCACAGAAGCAATCCAGAATAACCTGGAGCTCTTCAATTGAGTGGGAACATGCACCACAATCATCGGCATATCTAAGATAAGTAATGGAGATGTTGGTTATCTTGGATTTGGATTGTAACCAGTTGATGTTAAAGAGATTCCCATCCATGCGATACTGGATGCCGACTCCAGATAGAAGTCCCTCAGCAATGAGATGCAATATAGATGGAATAGTGTGTTGATGCAATCATACATCCTTGCTTGAATCCAGTTCTAAAAGTTAAAGGGTTCATTTCTAAGCTGTTGCTTAGGATGGATGTGACATTTCTGTTGTGTCATCATGAAGAGTTCTGATAATGGTAACAAATTTTATTGGGAATCTAAACCTCATCAGATCTTCAAAAGGGCAGCTCTGTTGATTTAATCAAAGGCCTTAGGTTAGTGATCTCTCTGTTGCTTGTGGCATTTCTGCAGTTGTTTAGCAACAAAGATCATATCTATTGTATCTCTGTGTGGTCTCAGGTTGAATCTTCTCAGTGAGGAAAGTGAGTATATTGAGGAGAATGCCAGAGAGGACCTTCCCAGCTATAAACAGGAATATAATACTACTATAACTGCTGCAATATGATCTTTTTTCTTGAATATGGGAAAAATACTAGCATCTTTCAAGTCACTAGGAATCTGTTCATGTTTTCAAATTTTAATACTAATTGTGTAGCTTGTGAGAAAGTTTTTTCCACCTTGTTTATAAATTTCATCTGGTATTCCATCAGGACCACATGCTCTTTTGTTCTTAATCATTTTAATGGCTTTCAAGGCCTCTAAATAAATTGCTGAATCTTCAATCTTCAACACATTAATGGGTTGCTGTCACCCTAATCTTCAATGACTTAATGGGTCTTAAATGGTATTGTCTTCAGTATTAGTGTCTCAGTTCAGGAGCTCTTGAAAGTGTGGACTCTCAGCTCAGGAGCTCTTGCTTCCATGTGTGGAAGCAATCTTTAAAGTGTATTTTCCCATCCCTGGATCTCAGAGGGATGACCCCTTGAGTGTTTGACGCATAAATAGCTTTGGTTATGCTGAAGCAACTATACATGCCATGGCTTTGGACAAAGTCTTGAATCTCTTTTGCTTTGTCCTTCCACCACTTGTTCTTTCACTCTCTAGTTTTCCTCTGGGTCTCAGCTTTAACATGGTGATAAATGTTTTGCTTTTCTTTTGAGTTGATGTCATTCTGCCAAACTTCGAAACCTCTTGTTTTTCTGTCAATGAGATTGTGAATCTCCCTATCATTCTCATCAAACCAGTCCTGCTGTTTCTTTGTGGAGGTGCCTAGAGATTCTTCATATGCCTTAACACACCTTTCTAGAGGTTCTTACAGTGATCCATGGTGCCAAGATCATTGGTGAGATAGAGGAGTTTCTTACTGAAGCACTGCTGGAGATGATCGCTTTTAGCAGGGCCTTTCAAAAGCACTCAATATATTGAACTTTTTATTAGATCTTTCTACAGGCAGAGAGATATCACCTGCAGAAGTTGACAACAAAAGTGCCTTTAATAAGTTCCCTTTTATCAGATTCAGAAAGAGGTCACTAAGACTTTTATTTTTTAATTGTATTCTATAAAGAGCTTTGTTAAGTTACCTTCATTGGTAACTATATAAAGTATGTGTATATGTGTGTGTAAATATGTTTCAGTGACATTAAGCAAGCTATGTATGTACTAGTTGTGATCACATCTTTCTACCATGACTTCTTGATAAAATGAGCTGTAATGGGCTCATATAAGTAAGAAAAACTTAGCTGATGCATTTAAAAGCATGTTGGCTGTTTAACATTTTTAATAAATCAGGATCAAAAGGCCATATGAGTAATTCTATCTGAAGGGCACTAATATGAAAGAGAAAAAAATATAGGGGTACCCAAAGGTTAAAGAGTAGAGACTTAACAACATTGAAGATTATGCATTTAGCTTACAATATGAAAAATGATAGTGTAAATGATATAGTCTTCATGGGTTCCTGAAAATGATACATTTAGGTTACATGTTAGAAACTATCTTTTGATGATAACCTCAGCAATAGTAACTGCATCGGGTGGAAGTTCAAGGACACTCTGTGAAAGGGATCAAGGAAAGGACCAAAAGGAAAGAAAATAACTTATCATTCAGTGATAGGACTGAGCAGAATGTTGATTTCACTTGGGGTCAATATTAAGTATATGGAATGGGCAATCCTTTATACAAAGAGTTAAACTACTGATCAGAAAAAAAATATCCTCCAATTCCATCAGGTGTGAATATGTGAAAATAAAAGATACATTAAAGGGGGAGGAAGCTACATTGTAATAAATCATTCAGTTATAGGAATGAGCAGAATGGTGATTTCAGTCAGAGTCAATATTAAGATTTATTGATCTAAGAGATAAATATTGACCAAGATGCAGCCAAAGTCAATATTTAACTTCAGGAACTGTAAATCTTGATAGTGACTGTAAAGAGCAGTCAGTATCATCTATGTTTGATATATAATTTATTTTATAAGGGAATAAAAGCTTTTAAAGAACAGAGGCAGTTCCTCTGATTCCAGAAAACCTCATGCCTTGCCAGAGCAATCCACATGTATAAACACTCTACTTCCTAAAGATCAGATAATGATTGGGGTGGCTGGAAATTGAAAAAACCAAAACAGCTGGGTAGAAGCTGCCTATTTAACTCAAAAAACATTTGGCAGCACCTTTTACAGATTTATGTTAGTTATGAAATGCTGCAATATGTGCAGCATGTTGCAAGCTGAAGCTATTTAACAATTTAGTAGAAAATCAATTATAAAGTATGTAAGGTATCTCCACAATTTTCTGCCTTTTTTTTCTTAATTTTCCACTGATCCACCTCAACACATCAATTGGATCCATAAAAATGCTCATGTACAACAGTTCCTATTATATTTACAAGTTATTCCAATATATAAACTACCATACATTGATGCACATAATTTTCTGTCGCTGTTGTTATTAAAATTCCTATGTGTTCTGCTACTGGTGTATGTGAGCTGTTTTCTAAGCCACTGCCTAATATTTTACCATGTTAAATAGAAAGATTTATCTATATCTCTTGTGCTCTCTCTTCCCCTATTCATCTTTGCTGGTATTAACATGATGGAGCTGATTGTCACAACCAAAATAAATGCAAATTAATAAATACAAATAATTAAGCAAAAACCCACAGCAGGTAACAAATAATGTGTTAGCAGCCTAAAGGCAGTGCTAGCAAACAAGTGTTCCCCATCATATTCAGAAGGGATTTCTATTATTATATTAGAAAGCCATTTGGTTTTAAAGGCTGCAGTATATTTACATGTATTGTTTTAAAATCTGAATAACCCATGTATAATGAAAGATTATTTGGACAACCCCATAACAGGTAAACTCATTTCTTTAAGAAAGCCCTCTTAGACTAGGTTCTAGGGCATAACTCACCATAAGAAATGATGTGCCACGTTTCTATGTAACGAGACTCTAATTCTACCAAAATACATTTTTATGATACGAAGAATTATATAGTAAGGTTGGAATGCTGGGTGGTTTTCTTTCTTTGTTTTTGTGATATCTTTTCTTGGATAAACAGGACCAGGTGACCAAAAGAAAGACATTTTATGCCAATAAGTTTGCCCAACATCTCTCCCAACTATATAGTTGGCCCAATGAAAGATATCCCAAAAAAGCATTGTCTCTTGTATATTAAGATTCATGACACTTAACCTTAAATAGTTTATGTCACCACAACCTAAAGATGAAATTAGTCCTAATGCACTTGCACTCAGAATCATACATCTGGAGATGAAAAGCAGTCATTTATATCCACCTCGTAAGACTGGCCAGACCCGATGAAGAATGTCTTGCATTTGAATATGTTTCTAACTCTATCCCAATTACACAATTGCTGCAATACAATATATCACCCTAAGAAATACTTTCCTATTGCATACTTTCTGGATGATCACAGCTACAACCTCACTTACACTATCATATATTTTCTAGTAATCTGTCCTTTTCAGTTTTGAATGGCTTGAGATGCAGTGACACTATGACTTAGATTTTCAAAAGTGTCCACTAATTTGGGTGCTTCACTTTAAACACACTTTAGGGCCTTATTTCAGAAATGCTAAATATCTATATTTCATCAATAATTTCAGGTGTTCAGCTTCTCTCAAAAATCAGCCCTAGGTTGGTTATGCACCCAAAATTAGTGAACAATTGAGCAGTTAGACATTTGTATCTAAATCACTCCCTTCTACTAATTTTGCAGGGTTTTTTAAGCATTCAAAGCTATGCACAGTTGCCTTCAAATATACAGTGGTATATTTCTCACGGCTCTCTTATCTATCACTATATATGTTACAAGTTTTATTGTTATTAATAGATGTTCAAGTGTTCTTAAAAAGCACAGGGATAAAGCATGGTCCCATTATTTAATACAATAAAAATTAAGCTTGGGTAAGCAGTGAGTTAACAACTGACACAAGGAAGCACTCAGTCTCACAGTTAAACTCTTTGCTAAAATACAAAATCCAAACTGTAACAGCAGCCAGGGAAACCAAATATTTTTTGCTCATTTTAAGTATCTGCAGCTGTAAACAAAGGTGATAGTACTGGGAATTAATGCACTTAAGAGCAGTTTCCAGGAGCATTAATAATAAGAAAATGGCATTCTAACACCACCACATTAAAAGGGTTTTCTTATAGATGTACAGCTGCAGCAATTAGGCTTTTAAAGTGCTTAGTAGCTAGCTGTAAGTTGCAAACTAAACCCTCTAAAACTTGTGATAATTCTAGGGAGGAAGAGAGGGTCATACAGGTTTTGAAAAAAAAAAAGTGGTAGTGGGGGGAACTCTCTATACTTTATCTCTGTTTCTCAAAACCAAAATGATTCCATTAAGTGTGGTCATCATCAAGCATTTGTCTAGACTGTAATGATTTGGTCTCTCTTTGTTCCCCGCATATAGGATGAAGTATTTAATCAGTATTGTCTGAACATTTGCTCAGTTAATCTCCTAGCAATGTGTGATGAACAATCTGCCTATTGACTGGCTCAGCAGTTGCTAGGCCCTCCACCGTCACCCCATGTTGAGACTCATCTAGTTTCTGCTGGCTGCTCATTTTCCTTTAAAAGAAATGCTCTCTTTCTCTTCCCATCCCCCAACATGTAATATCCCTCCCCACATCCCACACCCTTCTCTTCTTCTACTTAGTCGGTCCCTCTGGAATCTGGAAAATGCTGCCTACATCATAGTTTGTCCTTGGATAATTACTCAGTTACAGTCACCTTGAGTGCTCAGAGCACATAATGATCTCTGCTGGGTTTCATATCTTTATTTTCATCCCTAGGAAAACAAATTTGGAGTGAACAAGAAAGTTTTGGCAACAACTGTCATCACATTATCCGTATAGTGCTAATGATAAATAGTTGGGGGGAGGGGGGAGCTATACTTCATCATAAGAAAACACAGAAAGAGATCTAAGAGCTGGGAAGTTCACTTCACTAATGCAAAAGAAAAAGAAAGGGAGGTTGAAGCAAAATCCCAATGCCTAATGCCATGTAATTTAAAATGTAGCTGAAATCCCAACCTAAGACCCAGTTTTATAACTGGGTCCAAGTGGCTGCCTGTGGAGGCGTGGAACTAGATCTGCATTAAGCAAGTGCCCCCTAATTTCACATGGAACATAATGAAAGTGCAAGTCAAAACTTCCACGAAACTTCTAAATCCAAGTACAGGGTAAGATTCTCGTAAGTGCCAGCATTATTCAGGAGCTGAACTCTCAAGTAACATTTTTTCAAGCTAAAAAGGGCAGTCCAGCAGGTCAAACGGGGACAGGAAAACAGTGCATACTTTAAAAGATGAACAATGTGTTCTTTCAAAATACAAGAGTAAAAAAAAAAAAAAAACAATTAGTTTTCCCACCTCCAATTTGCATGTCCTTTCCTGAGAGAACAGCCTCAGAGCCTGCAATTCATCCGTATATGAATATGGAGATATGCACAACTGATGTAATATAAAACTTATTACAAAGTTTCCCTTGTGAACTTGCAAATTTCCTTGCATCAGGCTTCATCCAGCTTTAACAAACCTCATGTGTATTAGCTTAATTCTTAATGAAATTTGGATTTAAAACTCATGTGCCATGTTCAAAATGTCTCCCTTCAGTTACAAGACAAGGTTATTTTCCCCACAGAAGCATTTTACAAATATAAAATCTGACACATTTCCTTGATTTTAATCACTTCTGGTTTACCTACTGCACTGTTCTGCAGAAACATAATCAATCAGACTAGATGCATGAGTGAGTTCATGAGGCCCAGACTTGGCAACCTACAGTGCATGGACCAAATACAACCCCCCCCAAATAGCATGTGCCCCACTCATGGAGCTGGAATTGTGGTGGCATTCAGTGGTGGGGTGATTCAGTAGCAATCAGGGGAACAGAATCCATGCCACATGGTGGCACAGAACAGGGCAAATCCATATCATTTGGCAGCAGGATTCAATAATGGAGTGAAATCAGCAGCACCTGGGTCACAGCTAGTGACCCACCTTAGACTGACTCCATTAATTTGCTGCTTTAAGATATCAAAACCTACATGAGTGCACAGACGTGTATGCATACGTGAATTGGTAATGAAGGAAAGCTTTATGTCCTTCTCTAGGGGCTTGTAATATGCTTTACAACTTGGATTCAGCCTCCAGCAAACCCCAAATTTCATTCTTTGCAATAGACTGTGTTTAAGTTCTGTAGTACCTTGAACTGCACATATTATTGCAGATTATATTATATCAAGAGCACTTGATATACCAACATCCATTTCAACAGAGTGCATTTCAGCTCTTCTGACACTGTAAAGCTTTGTTAAGTTTTGTAAAGGAAGAAACATGTTAAAATAAATGAAAATACAGTAGATTGCAATAGCACCTAGCACTTAAGTTATCTATGCTAATAGAATGGCTATGTGTAGTGTATCAAGGTTGTATGTCTCATAGATCTTGTTTACACTTCTACATCTCATTCACACATTGTTAAGAGAAGGATCATGTAAAAGCAGGGTGTTAAATAATGTGCCTTTAATTAACTTGATTTCAGAAGTTTTTTGAAGTCCAGAAAAACAGAAAAGTTGCATATGTTTCCAAAAAATACAGGGATTCAGTCATTCATTTCTTGCTGAGAGTCAGCCTTTCCCTATTCAAATTAAGTCACCTGATATGCCTTTCTTTTCTACACATCAGCAGAGAGGTAGCTAGTTGTGTTAGTCTGACACAGACCACCAGTTCACCTACCTGTTCATTCACTAAAAAATCCCTTTCCACCTTCCTATCAACCTTGCCAACATAATCCTCAGAACTTCCTTTCTGTTTTTGTCCAATCCAGCCTCTTCTCAGAAACACCCCAAACACTATGTCTGTCTACTGACAACTCCTTTGGTCCCTGTACATTAGTTCTGCTCAGAATACTATTGTTAAAATCAAATTTTGGTGAAGCTCATTAGTAGTTTTGTCAGTTAGGATATTGGATGGAGAGGGAGTCAAGGAGAGAAGGAACGACTCACTCTCTCTTTCTCTCTCTAGCCTGTTAAAGGATTTAGGTCAAAGGACTTTGGTTAAAGGATTTAGGTCAGATGTGAGAGAACCTCCCCTATTTGGAACGGTTTGGGAAGAAGAGTCTGCTTTGCATATATGTAATGTATCCTTCAAAAGGATTATTGGTGCTTCGGGAATCATATGCTACCAAAAATGCAATATATTCTGATATCTGTAACTAAAAACTACAGAATTTCAGGCAGAGCAGGAATGATAACTCAAATGTCCATGGGTGTGTGTAGACGAAACAGGGGCCCTAAATTGAAGCAGTGGGTTTTAAAAAACACTGATTCAATTTAGGATTGATTAAACCCCCGTTTTGTGCACACACCCCACTGACTTACCTGCCTCTCTGGTGGGAAGGGGAGAGTGAACTGCCAGAGGGTGGAGCAGTCCCTGGGCTATGGGGTAGGGGCTGGTGCTTACCTCCACAGCAGCAGTGCCACCCCCCCCAGGCACCACCCACCTGCAGGCACTGGGCTTGAGCGGTCCTGGGGAGCACCGCAGCCGCAGAGGGAAGTACCAGGCCCCCACACAGCTCACTTAGGCAGGCAGGCTCCAGGGGGGAAAAAAAATCAGGCTCGCCACTTTTCTTGGGTGGAGCCTGCTTTCCCGGGCTGCTGCTAGGCTGCCTCCAGGGCTTCCTGCAGCTGTGGAGCTGCACGGAGCCTGGTGCTTCGCTCCATGGCTGTAGGGGCAGCAAACTAAAACTCCTTGAAGGAATTTTAGTTTCCTGCTCCCCAACTGTTTTAAGGCGCATTACACTGCCAAATTTCCTACAGTGGTTGGAATTAACGCACAGTACACCGCCGAGGTGTGTAAACACCAACACCATTAAAGCAGTGCAAAAACATTTAGCCCGCTTTAAACTGCCGTGCACACACGCCTTTTGTTTCACCCATGTACGGCCCAACATTTTATAGCTTCATCAGTCACAACACAAGGTGTGTTCAAGAATTACCCATTACACAGAGACACAGTCCAGTACTAACCCTCATTCCTGTTTTGCCTTTCTAGGTTCCCTCTGCTCAGAACTTCTTCCTGCTTGTGGCTGGATCTAGAGAAACAGAACAAATAAGGCTTGTGGTATCCTCAGAGAAACTGCCCTAGATACATAGGGCAAGGCTGTCTCCAGCTTTTACACAACCTCTCTTTTAGTGCTAGGCCTCTACTTTTTGCCAGGTAGCTAGGACTGGACCCTGGTGGCAGCACTGCTCTTCTTCACTGTGACTCTTTCAGTGAGTTCCAAACAACTTGAACTCCTGTTGGAGTCTTTTATCTTTTGGGGGTTGTGCAGCTAGTGGGGATTCCTCTGGCACAAGGGAGCCTTTTCAAAATAGACAGTTTCTCAACCAGAGCATAGCATTTTGGGGCCCTTGGGTAAGAATGGAAAAGCAAAGTTAACTGTTTGGAAATGTTACCTGACTCCAGGGTCAAATGTCCAGGATTCCATTTCTCTTCTTGCCTTTGGCATGCTGTTTTCATATGTGCCACCTCCCTTGGCAAGCAGTTCTTTAAGGTTAATATCCAGTCAACGTCTTCCATTAGACATGCAACTTATTTCCCTTCCTATGATAACAGTTCTAGCTAGTTGTTTCATACTTACCCAAGCATGCTTTTGGGACCAACACTCATCTGTTTCTCACATGTCCCAGAATAGAAATTAACACCTTCACCCCAGTAGGTCACAATAAGAAAGTGAGTGGGTAAAATGAATCATACTCATGTTTCTTATAATAACACAGAAAATCCCTACATTTTGCACAGACCCGTATACTGTCTCAGGAAGGGACTAATTCAGGGAGTGATTAAGTCAATCAGACCTACCACATTCCTTTCTCTACTCTGTTCTTCTTCCCTCTCCTTTTTGCAGTCTATGATCTTCACTAGATTTTTTTGCCCAGATGAACAGATTCCCAGTAAACCTAAGGAACTGCCTAACTGACAAAAGCAACTGTGGGATATATTTGATCTACAACACTATCTAGGCACCAACCCCACTATAAGCCCATCTATAGCACTAGGTGGTCTTATACCTTGTAATGTATCACTCACACTATGCAGATCCAACAGTACAATCAGCAGGAGCTGAAGTTTTGAAGTTTTCATTGAGTTTAACCCCACTAGCCATTTAAAGTTTCTACTGTAGCTGCCCCAGAACAACTATGATATAGAAGAGTGGGTAGTAGTAAGGACATATGACAGCTTTGAAGGTCTCCACCAGTGCAAAGGTCCCATAAAGACAGTGGGAAATTCCACTATGTAGCAACTTCCACACTTTCCTGCTAGATTTTGGGAGTAAGAGGAGTGATAGCAGGAAGAAAGAGAAAGTAATTGGGATGTGCTTAAAACTTTATGTCATTGCAGACAGAAAACAAGGAAGTTTCACGGTGGTTTAAATTTTCCATTTCCTTCCATTTTCAGCTGCACCAAGTGCTCCCAGGTATCAGCTAACAACATGACCTCTTAATATCTAATGCTATTCTCTGAAGGTTTGAAAAGGGAATGTTTGTAGAACCCCAAATGATTTCTCTGTCCTGACTCTCTGCCTCCCCTTCTTCTAGATCTAAGGAGCCAGAGCTCTTGCTTTACTCAGAAGGGCCTTCTACACTCTTAGGGAGAGGTAGTGTGAGTGCACAAACTACAAAGCTGATATATCCTTCACCCTGTCCTTGACTGCTGGTCCCAGATCCATATGCAGAGAGGAAAACATGGGTCCTGAATTTCCTTTAACAGTTACAATCTGGTTGAGAAGCCTCATTGGCCACATGTATCTTGTGTACTAATCTAAGGTTTGCTGTCCATAATAAATCAACTTTAGGCAATAATCCATAGCATTTATACAGCATTTTTCACTGTCAAAGTACTTTTCACGTACTCGCTAATTAAACATCGGGAACAATTATTTCCAAGTTATGTTACAAACACTATTTTAAAATGAAATAAGCACATTTTAGAGTGTGCATGTGGAACTGTGTAAACTTAAATTGCTCTATCAGCAACCTGCTAAAGGAATGAAAACATTTATCACATGGAGATTTCCAATCAAACCAAACACAGCAAAAAAATAAGCACATAGAGCCAGTTGGTCACGATCCCCTGAATATAAAAACTATCAACACAGCACAATCTATTTTATAATACACATCATACATTTCTTTTAGCTCTAAGCAGCTATATATTTGTTAAAGCATTACAGAATGAGACCGAATAAGGAAGGGTTGGTAGTGTTTCAGATTGATGCATGTTAATAGACTTAGGGTCAGATTTTAGTCCAACTTTTAGGCACCTAAAAGGGCTTAGGCCTAAGTTTGATCTTATTTCATTTAGGGCCTTGCCACATGGGACATTTAGCACGTTTCTAGATCATATCATGCCATACTGAAAGTTAAAACATATTCTGAGCAGTCACA
Organism: Alligator mississippiensis; assembly: GCF_030867095.1. Lineage (NCBI taxonomy): Eukaryota > Metazoa > Chordata > Crocodylia > Alligatoridae > Alligator > Alligator mississippiensis. The sequence continues at coordinate 121,132,913 of NC_081824.1, read as the reverse complement.
TAGTAATGTTTACTACGATCTCTAGGTGTAAGAGGCAACACATCGTGGGACCTAAGCAGAGTCAGTTCAAGATTTTTTGGGGTCTCAAGATTCATAGATTCATAGATGCTAGGGTCAGAAGGGACCTCAATAGATCATCGAGTCCGACCCCCTACATAGGCAGAAAAGAGTGCTGGGTTCAGATGACCCCAGCTAGATGCTTATCTAACCTCCTCTTGAAGACCCCCAGGGTAGGGGAGAGCACCACCTCCCTTGGGAGCCCCTTCCAGACCTTGGCCACTCGAACTGTGAAGAAGTTCTTCCTAATGTTCAGTCTAAATCTGCTCTCTGCTAGCTTGTGGCCATTATTTCTTGTAACCCCCGGGGGCGCCTTGGTGAATAAATACTCACCAATTCCCTTCTGTGCCCCCGTGATGAACTTATAGGCAGCCACAAGGTCGCCTCTCAACCTTCTCTTGCGGAGGCTGAAGAGGTCCAGGTGCCCCAGTCTCTCCTCATAGGGCTTGGCCTGCAAGCCCTTAACCATATGAGTGGCCCTTCTCTGGACCCTCTCCAGGTTATCCACATCCCTCTTGAAGTGTGGCGCCCAAAACTGCGTGCAGTATTCCAACTGCGGTCTGACCAGCGCTCGATAGAGGGGAAGTATCACCTCCTTGGATCTGTTCGTCATGCATCTGCTGATGCACGATAAAGTGCCATTAGCTTTTCTGATGGCTTCGTCACACTGCCGACTCATGTTCATCTTGGAGTCCACTAGGACTCCAAGATCCCTTTCCGCTTCCGTGCCACCAAGCAGGTCATTCCCTAGGCAGTAGGTATGCTGGACATTTTTCCTCCCTAGGTGCAGCACCCTGCATTTCTCCTTGTTGAATTGCATTCTGTTGTTTTCCACCCATATGTCTAACCTGTCCAGGTCTGCTTGTAGTTGTTCCCTGCCCTCCGGCGTGTCCACTTCTCCCCACAGTTTTGTGTCATCCTCAAACTTGGACAGAGTACACTTCACTCCCTCGTCCAAGTTGCTGATGAAGACATTGAAGAGTATCGGTCCAAGGACCAAGCCCTGCGGGACCCCACTGCCCACACCCTTCCAAGTCAATACCAACCGATACCGACTTCACTAGGGTCCTTGCCCCAGTACCTCAGCAGAGCTGTTTCAAGACTCCAATATCCAGCAAACTGAATTGGTATTATCTCTGAGGAGTGGTTGGATGATAACTGAACACATATTACTTAATATGATCTGGAAATACTTCTCTCCCAAAAAAATCCTAACTTTGCTATGATACAACTGCACTTAATGCAATACAGTCACACTTAACACATATTCCACTGCTTGAACGTAAGGATATTCATATTATAAGTGCAGTTAACACATCCTACACATAACATGCAACAAGCCCCCTAGAAATAAGATCAATTTCCTGAGAAAATGCTAATGTGCCTACTTTCAAACACATTATCATGTCAGTGTTAAGACTAAATCATAAAAAAACAACTTTTGTACTTACCATTTTTCAGGGATGTCAGAAGGGTAAAAAGAATTATACTTAAGCACTTAAATCCACTTAAGAATCTAAAAAGTTCAAAAGGATCTGTCCCTCAGAGCTTAATAAAAAAAAATTCTCATTCTTGTCAGTGTGGGTAAGTCTACATGGTACAACGCAGTGTTGTGCAGTGATACCCAAGCTAGCTAGCTCCAATATTAGGAGTGATCTAGGATAGAGCTCCATCCAAGCTAAACAGCCTACCTGAAAAGCAGGCTGGGCAGAATTCTTTATTAATATATCCTAAGAGACCCACAGATGTAATAAAATTCTGAAACCAAAGTTCAGAGTTAAAAATATCTTCTATACTTTTTGTTTAGAAGCCTTTTTTTGTGGTTTAAATGTCAGTTCATCTACACTCAAGTTCAAAAGAATCTCCTTGATTTAAGTGGGCTTTCCATCAGGCTCCAATCAAATGTCAGAGCCATTGGCAACATGTAGGGATCGGCGATCTGCCACTTGAGGACCCCCTCTTTCCCCCCCCCGTTGGCAATCAGCTGCTGGGGGACCCCCCCCCTTCAGTGATATGGTGCACCCCCAGACTTGGGAGGCACTAGTCAACCATGCTCAGAGCCTCTGCTCTCCTACTCTAATATGGGTACAACAACTTTTCAACCCACAATAACATATCAACCTATCATACAGGAATGTTATGGAGATAAGGCATTATTATTTGTGAAACTCTCAGATACTGCCATGTATATGCATGGAAGGCTATGCAACTGCCTATATAAATTTATTAGGCTTATTTGTCACAATTGCCTAATTATGGTCATATCAATATGCTATTTCCAAGGTGTTTGCACTTTGTAGTTTACCACCAGTTTAACTGGGTTTTTTTATGCAATGGCCTGAACATGATAATTTGTTGAGTGCAGTGATCATTCTTTGCTGCTCTGTTCATTGTGCTCTGCTACCCCACAATGTACTACTGATCCAGCTGTCAGGGCTAAGTCATCCAGATCATAGAGCTCCCTATGGATCTGGAAATTTGGCAGCAAAGGAGCATCACTTAATGCTATCACTGCTCTCCTGTAGCCATATTTCTGGACCTAGGAGGAGTCCTGTAAGCAGGACAATAGCACCATAGGCTAGAACTGACCCATTAGCCAGAGGTTGAGTACCATTGCAAAAGCAGTTCTGACATAAATATAATTCAATTATATGCTCAAATGACATAAACTGCATCTACATAGGGAGAAAGGATTTGTTAGCAAGCTATGACAGTAAAGGGTGTGATTTTTTTCACACTCCTCTCCAACAGAGGTATGCCAGCCAAACTCTACCCTTATCTTAGTGTAGATGCAGCAAAACATTTAAATAAGCTATACTGGCAAAATATATTTTTAGTAACACAAGCATGTGTGCAGTAAGGATCTTGCTGGCACTACTGTATCAGGGAGGGGCGGCAGAAGCCCAGATGCTCTTAACTAGCATGCATAGGCTAGCAAAAGTTCAGACTAGACTTTAATGTTTGTTCTGAAGTTTCCCACGTTTTATTTTTTTAATTAAAAACCTGAAATAAAAACTGAAAAGGCCAATAAATTTAAACTTTTTTCCACACTCAATACCTGATATTTTCCAACTATTTTTTAGCAAAAAAAAAAAAAAAAGTATCATAAATATGTATGTGAACAGACATGATATACTGAGATGACTCTCTTTAAATTGTCACTGTCTACTATAGAAATGCATATGGTTGGGTCAAAAGCAAGAAAACTATGCTACAGTTTCAAACCACAGTAGACATGTCTCTTGTCAGTCCAGGATGGCAGCGCTTTGAGTCTTCTCACTGTGGGTGGGTTGTCCTGGTAGACACTTGGATAGTTGAGCTGGCAGTTAAGCAAGTATCCTTACACAAAAATAAGGACTTGTGTTTGGGGCAGGTAGGGGACATTCAGTGAAATTAAAAGGTTGCACATTCAAAACCAATATATTACTTATTTGTTTCTATATAGTAACCTTCTCTGTGCAAGTCTATTCATAGCAGCTGATGAAGTTGACTGTTACCTACAAACATTTATGCGCTTCTGAATGAATTAGTCTCCAGTGTGCCACCTTGCCCTACCATCTGCAATACAACATTCAAAAGAGATTGGACATTTCCATGAAAATTGAGAGTTACTGATAATGATAACAAAAATTTAGAAATTGTGCTTCGCAGTTGAAGTTAGTCTCTAATTCATAGAGGCCAAAATAAGACATAACGGTCACATCTACACATGCCTTTTTTAAACAGGCTTAGCATAAAATCACCATTTTTAAGGAGCATAAAGGGCATGTGTCTACATGTTTGCATCCTTAACACTCCTTAAAAATGACAATTTAAGGCTATGTGAGTATAAATTTGATACCTGCATAAAGCAATAGACACACAATGCATTAATGAATATTAGCACATCTGCACGTGTACTAATGTGGCTTAGCTATTTGTGCCTAAATTTAATGCACCCTGATGCGCATTCATGAATCCATATATAGACATGCACCTAAATTGCCTTAATGCACCTTAAGCAAAGGCACATTAAGTTTAGGCATGTGTAAATAAACATGTAGACATGCACCATGTGAGGGAACAGATTATCCCACATCTGTGGAATGAGCCAATGATACTGGATTAGACAGACCTCAGGTCTCACAAGCAGGATAGTTCCCTTGTTGCTGTGCTGGATGGTTAGTAGTATTGAGTGTAATTTTTTTCCAGTTTAATAACTTAGGTGGAAAAAAAGCTCTAAAATTAGGTCACTTTGATTATCTTTATTACATGCTCACTTGAATTCCAGCATGGTTTTAGCAGCCAATATTCTCACATAAGAGACAACCAGAGATTAACACTTTATGTCATTTGAGGATTTGGAACCACCAGAGATATTGCTATATATTATTCAAGAGCTTAAATTCCCTAGTATTCCCATGGAGTGTATTGTCAATTTATAACTCTGGCTAGATCTCATACCATAAATGGTCACTACTTGCTCAGAAATACCAAAAATACAGTTCCATTTGCCAGATAAGCCAGGTTGCTTTTAATATCCCAAGAATCCTGAGCAAGTCAGCACTTCCATAGCAGCTCCTTAATAGATGTCTATTACTGAATGTCATATTTTATTATTGTGCACTAGTAAGAGAAGTTGGAAAAAAAGTTATGAACAAAAAAGGGAGCCTCTCTATATAACTCATAAATGGTTTAAAAAAATCAAAACCTTTAAATGATACATTTTCCAACAGCTCTTGGAATCCCAAAAAAGGAGTTATATGACTACAAATGGTCACATATGAATCCAAAAATGCCAAAAACATCACTACAATATTCCCTAAAAATAGCTGAGTGGATTGTTTTTATTGTATTATTAGCTGTTTATTTTCCCTGATTTTATGTCAAAGCATCCAGAAAAAGGAGGAAAATGATACATATTAACCCATTCTTCCATTAACAGTTGAAGAAAGCAGCCAACTTTCCAAATTTGTTCAAACTTCATAATATTTCAGCTGTGAGTAGATTCCTGATGTTTAATTTTCAACCTCTGGGAGGGGGGGAAGAAATATATAGAGTTAAAAATCCTCAACTAGCAAAGATAATTGTAATATTATAGCATGAAAAGACATAGGAACAGCTAAACTAGGGTCTGTAATTAGTCTGGGTTTAATCATTCTGAGTGCATCTACATGTGCAATTAATACAAAGCAATAAACTCCAGAGCAGTTTGAGCCAGAGTAAACAATTCCTGGGTGCAGTGTCTACACATACACCTAGGACAGCAGCAATTTAAGCTGGAGCAGAACAGGCTTGGGCTGACGGGGGGTGGATGGGGGGATTGATGGAGGGGCTGGCAGAGGCACAAGGGTGCTGAAAGTGCAGAGCCATGTAGCTAGGCAGCAGGCAGGAGTCTAGCCCCAGGTTGGCTGGGCTGATCAGACGCAATTTACGCCCAAAGTCAGCATCTACAATAAGTTACCCAGGCATAAAATTGTACTGTCCCCCACAGTACTATTTTATGGCAGCATAAAGTAGTTTAGTGCAGCCTAATACCATCACACATGTAGACAGTGATGCTTTACTTCACAGCTTATTAGTCTACTCCGCAGTGAAGTGAACATGTAGAAACAGCCTCTGTGTACTTGGTGTGAAACTGCATTTTTTGCTTTATTAAAAAAGAAAAAATAATAGACAAGTAATATTGCACCTGGGGATAAAAACTACAGAAGCCCTCAAGGAACTTGGATAATTATAGATTTGGACAAATTGTTAAACCACTTGTTTCAAATATGCTACAACCAATAGCTAAACCAATAACACCTGTGAATATGAGAGATCTGTTCTTGGCTTCCAGACATCACAGCCCCAAAGTCATAGACAATCATTGGACAGTCATACTCTACATCATGAAAAAAATCCTTCTCCTATAGAGGCTGTGATTTCATATTTCAGATGCCAAGATTTTCTTGCCAGATGCAGTCACAAAAATGATAGAGGCAGTTTCTTGAAATAATAAAAACGAGACAGAAAAATTTATTTTTAGATCAAGAGCCTACATTTTATTTAAATAAAAGAATGATTTGGTCTATTACATCATTTGATTTTCAACAATTGAGTTGTAACATTAATATTCCTATTTCTCAGGAATAGAAATATTTACATTCTCATGCAACAAAAGTTGAGGTCTTAGTAGTTCTTTACAGACAGGAAAGCAGAATATATTAGAACAGACAGAGCCATGCACTACATTGGGTCTCCTACTTCCAGTACTTTATCACACTGCTTTGTGTGGTGTTCCATATATGTGCCTTTTTCCAAAAAAAGAAAAGGCTACTGTAAATTTGGTTGTCCATGGTAGGCAAGGACATATCATGAGAGCAGTTTCTATTGCTTAAGCTTCTGCCAGGCAAAAACAAAAGTATCTATGTATGATCCACAGGGAGCAGAACAATAAGCAGTTTTGGCTCCCTGACTGCTGTTATTCAGGTACATACTTACTACAAGGAAAGATCTTTTTTCTTCATTCTGCCTTTCAAAAATAAAGTGCATTTCTTATTCCAGGGCATTTTATATACAAGAAAATACTGTACAGTACTGTGTAGGTACTAATTGCTTTTTTGTTCTTGGCCATAATTTTCCCTCCCTCTCTGCTCTTACCACAATTTCTTCCATCAGTTGATAGCTGTCTCTGTTCTACTGTGTGTACTATCTGTAGCACCAGATCTTAATTTCTCATAATTTATTTCCATATGTGATATCAAATAGCAATGCATGTTAAGTCAGGTTGTATAGCTTTTATACAAACCTTACTTGGCCAAAATATCTATAGGAGTCAGTAACTGATGTTGCAATGAGCTTAATGCAGATAGAACCCTTTTGGTCACTACTATCAGACTCACTACATCTCTGCTTTGTCAGAGGGGTCTACTAACACTTCCTATTATAGACCTGGGCTAAGTACAGACAGTTAAAAAACCCAAGGGGGAATCAATGCAATCTACACCAGTTTCCCTAAGCTGCATAGATTGGCTCAAGAGAGAATAAAACACACGTTCTTCCTTCGGTGGGGGCAGGGGGAACAGATGCCTGCACTGGCCAAGGCCAGAAGGCAGGAGATGCTCCCACATGCCTCCCAGCATGCTGAACATTGCCAAGGGTGGCTAAGGCCACCCAAACCAGGGCTATCCCAGATCGGTTAGGGGGCACATACCCCAACCTCCCGCTGTCGCCATGGACCCTCCCCTATGCTGAGTCAGAGGCTTCCAGAGCAGGTCATCATGGCATACCTGGCAGCTCAGGCAGCAGTGGCATGGGAAAAGCCAGAGTGGGAGATGAGGGAAAAATGAGATTTCAGCTCTGTCATACCATAGTCCCTCTGCTCCCAGCTGGAGCAGTCAGAGGTGGGTGGGGGGAGCCAGAATGGAGCTTTCCCTCAGGGTCTGCACAACCCCAGCTCAGTCAATATGCAGCCTGGAGCTGGCAGGAGGCATGGGAAAAGCCAGCATGGAGCCTTTTCTCAGGATCAAAAAAGTCCTGGCTTGTCCAACATGCAGCCTGAAGCTGGTGGGGGGTAGGGGGCTGTATTGACTTCCCCCTGTCCTCCCACCAGCTCTGGGCTGCGTGCTGCCCAGAGCCAAGAACCACAGCTGGGCAGAGGAGCTGTGTGGGTGCTCTGTGACAGCCCAAGGGGTAGGGCCAGCTAGATGCTGGGCTGGAGCAGTGGAGCATGAGCCATATTCCAGCAAGCCACCCTGTAAGGAGAGGCTAGCAGAGGCCCCAAAGCATCCCGAGATGCTGGGGCGTTGTGACATAACTTGAGTTGGGAGGGGATCTGGGAAAGAAATTTGATAGACTGGTGTAACCTAAACTGATTAACTCTGATACTACATCCATCCAGGTCTTAAACCAGGGTCTGCCATATTGAAAATGGTCTGTGTGCACTGAACTTCTGTTCTGTTACAGGTTTATACCAGTTTCTGATCACTTATACCAGTTCATGTGTAATTTTTGTCCCTAGCCTTGGAGATCAAGTAAGTACATAAGGAGCTGATGCTGTAAAGGATCAGAAGCAGGATGGAGAGTTGTGTAGCAAATTTATTAATGACTCAGTTTACTTCCTGGTCATATACGCATCCAGATTTGGTCATCTACATATCATTTCTGGTTGTCACCATTTTGGTTGTGCCAAAAGTGCCATATACATGTTGGCATTCTATATACCAGAGGTTCCCAACCCCCGGGCTGTGGCCCAGTACTGGGCTGCAAAAGGTTGGCTGTCAGTCCACGGGAGTGTTGCCTGCCGGACCAGAAGTCCAAAAGTGACTGGCATACCGTGGGTTTATACTCAGTATAAAAAAGGGTTGGCTGCTGCTTCGCAGTATGCCGGTCACTTCCAGACTGCAGTTTGCTGGTCCGTGGTTACTTCCAGTCCGCAATCTAAAAAGGTTGGGAACCCCTGCTATATACTACTTATACATATATTCTATATACATACATTCTCTGTATAACATATAGTCACACAGACTGGTGTCAGGGTTGCAGTGTATAAGGCTGTAGACCCAGATGAAAGGATGTCCTGCAAGTTGATGCCGTGAGGAAGAGCTCTTCTACCCTGTATAAATAACCAGCATTGGTAACCCAGTTCTCACCTGCCATGACTTGATGAAATTTATAATCTTTGGGAGGTGTTTCACTGTGCAAGGTTAATTATCCTGATATCTGGCTTCTTCCTCCTAGGGCTCCAACTTCTCCTTACCCCGTAGCCATTCACCAAATAGATATTAATATGTGATGGAGAATTGTTGTATCTTTAAGAGTCTTCCTGTTCAGTCTTTTCTTTAGCTCTAGTTGCTTTTCTAGGTTTTGCTATGGATGAAACAACCACTGCATTCTCTGTGGAGGGTCCCCGCACCTCAAAGCTGGAATCTGCAATGATGGCTTCAAAGCAACTCACACCAGACTTGGAACACAGTGTTCCTTCTGTGATTTTTCTTTCTTTCTTCTTTAAATCCAAGTTTCCCTGGGTCAGGGGATTGCTCTGCTTGATATCCTCCCCTTTATGGGAAACAGCAACTTAAATTAATTAACAAAAGAACAAACGTCTAATTGCAGCTAAGCAACTCCCTGCCTTTGCTATCATCCAACCAGATTGGTCAATTCTGAGACCCTTCTTTCTTTCACCCAACTCAACCTCAGCACTCTACAGGTGCCATTTTACCACAACATATTTAAATACAAAAAGAAATAAAGAAAAGAAACCTTCCCATAAGTCTTGAGGCTTACAGCCTCTGCAGCTCAGTCCTTGCTCTGGCTTCACAGCTGACAGATGCCTCTGAGCAGCCCTCGCATCATTTTGAGCTCCTCCGAGCTCCAAGACTGCAATCCAATTTTCTTCCCCATTCCCGGGGTGTCTCAATGGTGTTCAGAGAGAAGCAGGGGAACCTGCCAATTCTACCTCTGCCCTCTTCCTCTCTCCACCCAGCTCCGGACTAGAAATAGGGCTTACAATTTGGGGACCACCAATCCAGAAATACTGACGGCTGATAAAGTGGCATTCCAGCAACTGCCAGGTCTCCCACAGCCTCCAATATTTCAATTAAGTCTTTTTTTATGTTCTCTGTCTTTCTCTGAAGAGGCGAGGGAAACCTCTTCACAACTGGATATTTACAGCAGTAGCTGAGGCCCATACATTTTACCCTTGTGGATACATAGTGGCCTTAGATATTAGGCCTGTGCAAAGTGGTAAGTATTCACTTTGGATTCAGATTCAGCCCATTCGGAGGGACAGTGATGTGATTTGATTTGGTGATTCAAATCACTGTCCCAATTTCATTCAGGTGAATGGGATCCAAAGATTAGGCTCCACTTCAGAGATTCAGCCATAGACTAAACAGGCAGCAGTCCTCACCATGCTGGACACAGCTGCCTCCAGCTGGTAAGTATGTTATGGCGGGCAGAAGGGAGAGGGAAGGGACATGGCAGGGGCAGATCAATGCCCCCACAGTGAGGGAGGGATTGGGGTTGGGTCTGGGACAAGCTGCCCAGCTAGGACAAGGGAAGGCATGGGACTTGGGAAGGGGGACTCCTACCACTGTGCGCCGCCACATGCTGCCAGTCCAGGACAGCATGGGAGCACACATTTGACCCCAGATCTGTGTGGAGCGGGCTGGGCCACGCTGTACTCTGGAAGGCTAGTCCCCTTCTGGCCAGAGCGAGCTGCATCTGCATCGTGCCCCCCCTCACCCTGGCTTGGCAAGTGATGAGCTATGCCCTGCTGCTGCTTGCCCAGCTGGGATGGAGGGGAGTGGGATGCAGGTGCAGCAGCACTGAAACCAGGGGCTCTGCCCTGCTGTCACTTGCCCAGTCAGGGCGGGGGGGGGGGTGATGGAGGTGCGGCTCGCTCCAGGCAGAAGTGGGCTAGCCTCGCAGAGTGAAGCCCGACCCAGCCCGCCCTATGCAGATCCAAGGGCACACATCCACTCCCATGTTCTCCCAGACCAGTGGCACATGGCAGCGCGCAGTGACAGGAGTCCCCCTCCCCAAGTCCCGCACCCTCCTGCCTCAGCTGGGCAGCTTGTCCTAGCCCCAGCTCCAATCCCTTCCTTACTATGGCAGCATTGATCTGCTCCACCCCCCATGCCTCTACCCTCCCCCCTCTACCCACCACAACAGACTTGCCAGCTGGAGGCAGCTGTGTCCAGCATGGTGAGGACTGCTGCCTGTTTAGTTTATGGCTGAATCTCTGAAGCAGCGCCAAATCTTTTCCAAATTGATTTGGAGCCTTCTAATTCATAGATTCATAGATGTTAGGGTCAGAAGGGGCCTCAATAGATCATCAAGTCCGACCCCCTGCATAAGCAGGAAAGAGTGCTGGGTCTAGATGACCCCAGCTAGATACTCATCTAACCTCCTCTTGAAGACCCCCAGGGTAGGGGAGAGCACCACCTCCCTTGGGAGCCCCTTCCAGACCTTGGCCACTCGAACTGTGAAGAAGTTCTTCCTAATGTTCAATCTAAATCTGCTCTCTGCTAGCTTGTGGCCATTGTTTCTTGTAACCCCCGGGGGCGCCTTGGTGAATAAATACTCCCCAATTCCCTTCTGTGCCCCCGTGATGAACTTAAAGGCAGCCACAAGGTCGCCTCTCAACCTTCTCTTGCGGAGGCTGAAAAGGTCCAGTTTCTCTAGTCTCTCCTCGTAGGGCTTGGTCTGCAGGCCCTTGACCATACGAGTTGCCCTTCTCTGGACCCTCTCCAGGTTATCCACATCCCTCTTGAAGTGTGGTGCCCAGAATTGCACACAGTACTCCAACTGCGGTCTGACCAGCGCCCTATAGAGGGGAAGTATTACCTCCTTGGACCTATTCATCATGCATCTGCTGATGCACGATAAAGTGCCATTGGCTTTTCTGATGGCTTCGTCACACTGCCGACTCATGTTCATCTTGGAGTCCACTAGGACTCCAAGATCCCTTTCCACCTCTGTGCCACCCAGCAGGTCATTCCCTAGGCTGTAGGTGTGCTGGACATTTTTCCTCCCTAGGTGCAGCACTTTGCATTTCTCCTTTTTGAACTGCATCCTGTTGTTTTCTGCCCACTTGTCCAACCTATCCAGGTCTGCCTGCAGCTGTTCCCTGCCCTCTGGCGTGTCCACTTCTCCCCATAGCTTTGTGTCATCTGCAAACTTGGACAGAGTACATTTGACTCCCTCGTCCAAGTCACTGATGAAGACATTGAAGAGTATCGGTCCAAGGACCGAGCCCTGGGGGACCCCACTGCCCACACCCTTCCAGGTCGAGACCGACCCATCCACCGACCTGAATTCAATTCAGACCTTTTAATTGGTCTTCCAATTTGATTCAGATTTAGAGATTCAGCCGCTGAATTGGGCCGAATCTCCTTCGAATCGGCTACTGAAACTTTGCACAGCCCTATTAGATACCTAGAGAGTCCACCAAAACCAGCAACTACCAGACTTAGTCTCAGCAACAGAAGAGGGATAAGTGGCTGTCACTCTTTTCCTCTTTGTAGCTAAGTAACCAGGACATTTCCTGGGAACCTGGAAGTCCTCAGGTCTAGGCTCTGAACTGGGGATAATGCATAGGTTTCTAAAGAATATACACTGCCACATTTTACTGGGCAGTAGGAGGAAGTTTTGGAACATAATTACAAAGTCAGATGGTGAAGGGAATACAGTGTAGTAAGGGTGGAAGTATTTTAATTTATGTGTTGTCCTTCAAAAAGTCTACTTTTGCATGTCCTCTACTTATGCATATACAGTTGAAAGGTTGTAAGCAAAATGTAATGATAAATGTTGAAGGATGTGTCTGATGTAGTACAAGGAGTTGTACAAGAACCGATGATAAAACTGATTTTATTGCACATTTTCATTTAACAAACTTAAACATAATCTGAGCCCTTCTTTGGTTAATTAATATGAAAGCCTGACTCCCTTATCTTGTACCTCAGTACCCGAAACGTCTAAGACAAGAAACCCTATCCTGGTGTTTGTTCAGGATAACTAGATTCCATATCTCCAGAATTAATTTTCTGCCTTGGTTTATCTAGACCCCACTGCAAGCATTACCTGTTTCTTAGGCTTTTCCAGAGGGGGAAGAGGACATGTTCAACTTTTGGTTCTGAGCATTGGTTATGCACATGAAAGCTCAAAGCCAAAAGAACACGTCACGTGCTTAAAGTTTGACTACCATATAATGCCAACAAGATATTGACATATCAAAGGGAAATAGAGAAAGCATGAAAAAGGGTGCTACAAGTATCAATGTAAGACTAAGAGTGCTGAATGTGTATATTTTGAGTGAGTAATTATTAAGGGGTAAATAGTGGAACACTAGAAATTCAGAGTAATTTTTAAGAATGGGACACTGAAGTAGAGAGAGTACAGTAGTTAAATAGAGAGCCTCCAAGAAAATATAAATATTATTTGTATTTAAGCTATGCACTATCCTTACGTGGGGCCTGGAGGTAGCCCTGTCATCAGAGTGGACTAATTAACAGATTATTTTCCATCTGGAACAATACCAGAGACTTGGTCTAGATCCTAAGGGCAAGCTGACACTGCTTCTGTGCTGCACCTAGGGGTGTCACCATGAAGAAGGCCAAATTCACTCCTATAACACACACAACAGCTCTCAAAAATGAGACAATGTCACTGCTTCAGTAATATTCAAACAGAGACTGGATAGTTTTCCAATACTCCACCTAACTCATTTCTCCTACTTCACCCCTTGAGAAACTAACCCATTAAAGACAATTTCTTTTCATATCCAGTCTGTATTTTCCATCGCTTACTTTCATCCTGTTATTCGAAGTAGAACTCCCTGAAAAATCCTAAATTATTTCTGTCCCCTCTTGATGCTCACAGTCTTCGAGTATTTATTCATGGTGATCTGAGGTTTGATATAATTCAGGCAAGCTATATAAAAGTGGTCCTTTTAATCTTCCACCATAAATAAGCTGTTCCAGCTCCCTCATAATTTTTGCAGCTCTTCTTTGATTCTCTCCAGTTTATTAACATTATGAGGAGCCCAGAAAAGAATTATCTGTATGGTCTCACAAATGCTAAATATGACAGGACTTCTCTGAATGAAGCCAAATGTCAAAATAGTTTGTTTTGTCTTCATAAGGGGGTATCAGTTCCTCATTTTGAGCGTATAAATAATGATACATTATCTTTACAGTGTCAGAAATGTGACAGCCATCACTAATTCAAAAAAATAAAGTAACTGGTGACACAACAGAAAACATAAGTTCAAATTCTTCCCTCATTTCCAAGGTGTAAATTGGATTCAAATCAATTATAGGCAGTGAATTATTCCTTTTATATATTAGTGTAACTGAGGGTAGAATTTACCCTGGAATGTCATGGCATCCGTAAACTGTTCCTCCTATGCTGAGCAATGTCAGCCATTGTAGGAATGTGTCATAAATGCTGCAACCATTAGAAAAGCGTAGGTTTTCTGTTGATTAAGGGGGGCACTTTTGCAAAGGGTATGGGCCCCTTCATAATACACATTGGGTACCTAACTGCCATTCATTGCTTTGAAAACCTTACAAATCACCAAATTGGCAAAGCACTAAAATGCTTCACAATGGTTGCATCTAATGTGGGTGCAAATTAATGAGATACAGTGGGTGCAAATTAATGTGACAGTGGGTGCAAATTAAAGTGACACAATAAGCTCTGGAGCAGTTCATGAAGGGGTTAAGGGATTACATGCAGTATCTAAATGTACTCCCAGTACCTCAACAGTTTGAGCCAGGGTGGAGTAGCCCTGGGCTAGCAGCAGGCTTGGTGGGTGAGCCCTGGGCTTCAGATGGCAGCAGTGGGCAGAAGAGGGGCTGGCTGGGCACAAGAGTGCCTAGCATAAGGAACTATGTCTGGATTCCTGCTGCCTGGGCTAGGCAGATGCAATTTAAACCCAGGTCAGCATTTACTCATGTGTTTCAGTGCAGTTAGTAACTGCCATAGGATAAAACTATCCCCAACAGTACTATCTTACAGTTTAATTCATTTACTGCACCCTAATATCGGTACATGTGTAGACAGTGATGTTTACTGTGGAGCTAATTAGTCAACTCCACAGTAAAGTGCCTGTGTAGCACAATAAAGTGCCTGTGTAGATGCACCCACTATGCAGAAATCAGGGTATGTTTGGCAGTACCTCTTATTGGACCAACTGTATAGTTGAGAAAGGCTTTAGACAGGCTTTCAGGAACAAAATGCACTACTGCTTCACATTAAGCCTGTGAATAGTCCTACTGATTTTAATTGGGTAATCCACATACTTAAAGTACAGTATACATTTAAGTGCTTTGCTAGATTACGTTCTAAAACCAGGGGAACCAGTTCAGAAAAAAGATATTTGCCACAGGGAACTGCTGCCATAACCTAAAATGAACTCTAAACTTTGAATGTGGTTATTGATTTATTTTGATTTTCACACATATCTGTAATTCCTGGCATCAGCTGTGAGAAGAAGTGCTTCAATACCATCATATGCAAGGTAATCCTTTTTATGCTTTTTGCAATGTGAAACTAGAAAAAAAACTGCAAATCTCACAAGAGAACCTGATCTCAAAAGCTTTTTGGTCTGATTTTCAGAGCAAAGGGTTCTGTGTGGCTTTGGATTTGCTTCAAAACTTTTAGATATTTTCCCCCAACACTAGCCTCCTTTGAGGTTCACCAGCTACTGCTAATGCAGTATTCAGGATTTCAATTTTAGGTATTTACTAAACATAAAAAAGGAAAAGAAAAGCTTCCTCAGGGGAAAATAAACAACACTCTGCAAATTCACCAGCACTGACTAGTTTATACCAAGAAAACGCAAATATTTTTTCATGTTACCCTCATTTCCCAGCCACAGCTGTCATTTTTATACCACTCCCAGTCAATTTCACACAGAGAAAGTGTAATGGGGATGACTGGAGACATGCAAATCAGGCAAACATCCTTGAAAAATGCTTGGCAAATCTGGCTTTTCAGCTTTGCATTTACTTGCCAAAAATACTCCCTCATTCCCTCCCCCTGCCCTCCGCCATGCCTAATTTCATCTCTAAAAGGCAAAAATCTTAATAGGAACAAAAACCTGCTCAACATCTCATCATCTATCTATGAATGTGAATGCAGACCTTATCAAGATGCTTTTCTTAAGGGGCAGGGGAAGCCCTTCAACCTACCAGTGTATCCACAAAAGCTAATACAGTTAGAAACTCTGATTCCAAAGAGCTGCTAAATATTTTAGGGGCACTTTCCTCACAAAAATAAATATCATAAGTGCTCCAGTTTTCAACTGCAACCCAGTCTTGCCAGGGAGCCGTGAGGCTTTTGTCTCTGATGTCAGTGGATCTGATTTGTATAACTACTCCACATTTCAATGCAGCAAGCAGCTGAACAGCTCTGTAGTGAGCTCAGGGCAAATGAATTTAATCAACTTGCTGTTTCTATAACTCTGCTATTTTATCTTTCAATGGGGACCTGTACACTGGTTGCAAGATTGGAGTTTAAAGTACAAATAAATCAGTCGCATATTCTCAAAGATACTCCCTGTGTGTTTTTCTTGCCTTCAGGTCTTCAGGACCCTTTTTGACAAATGTTGCATGTGTGTGAGCATGTTTGGGAAGGTAGATAGAGATATCACTAATATTAATCAGTTTTGAAATGTCTGGTGGAAATGGACTATTCTCTTCAAACACTGCCATTTTATGCACTTTATTTTACAGATGAAGAATTCTTGCTTAAAGTGAGATTTAAGGATTTGCCAGTAGCCCAGTTAATATATTTTTTCTTTTTGTATTACTATGATGACTGCTCTTCTTTCCCCTTCAGTAATCATTGTCTAAAAAAAGAAAACCTCCAGGAACACTTCACTTTTGTCCCTTCCCCCTGGCAGAGTGCCCAGCCTCAGTATGATGCTTCTAAACCCTTCCCCCAACAGACACATGGTTTCCACAACAGTATTATCCTGTATGGTAAGGGAGGGAGACAGGGCCGTGGGATACATGCAGTGATATACTGACACAGCTTTTAGTACAGAGTGTATAAATGCAACATAATTTATGGGGGTATGCTCATGCACACACACATGCAAACATATACATACACATACAAAAATGTTTTAGCTTATCATGTGTTTTGTAGCTGCATTGGGTAAGAAGAATCTGCCACAAGAAAAATGCAATGAATAGACAGAGCCCAAACTGCCACTAATGCGTGTATGTGTGTGTGTATGTGAGCATGCACACATATGCGCGTACATGCATACACGTTTGTCTTATGTCTACATAGGTTTTACTGAAGTTCAGCAGCAATTTTCATAAGTGAAAAACAGCTGATATTGAAAAGAAAAAGGTGTTTCTCTATTACTGCCCAATGGATTAGTTAAATTAACATTCTGGGCCTGGTACTACACATTAGGGCTGTGTGAAGCTTCAGGTACTCATTCAATTTGGAGGAGATTCGGCCCAATTCGGCAGCCTAATCTCCAAATCCAGATTGAATTGGGAGACCGATAAAAAGGTCTGAATTGATTAAAAAAAGATTTAGAGAGCTTCAGAAATTCGGGCAGTCCCTGCTCGCCGCTGCAGGGAGCTGGACCCAGACTCTGTGTCAGTAAGTGGGGGGGAGGGCTGGTGGAGGGGAGAGGGGATCAAGGGGAGACCCCCACCAGGCCCCATCCCCTGCCTGCTTCCCCAGATTCCCTTAACACCCCCCCGAACCCTGCCCACTCTCCCAGCCCCCCCATAGCTGCCCCCCACTGTCCCCCCCACTCACCAGCTGCTGCCAGGCAGCGGGGGGTGATCTCCACTCCCTCCTACTGCCCTGCACTACATGGGGGGCTCTGCCATGAGCCCCATCCCCCACCCACTCTCCCAGCCCCATCAATGCCTGCCCTGCCCAGCCCCAGCATCATGGCTCTTTTAAAAAAAATGTAAAAAGCCCCGAACTCACCAGTTGCTGCAGTGGCCTCAGGGCTTCTGCGGGCTTGTAGCAGAGCCACCCATGAAATACAGAGCAGTGGGGAGCAGCAGGGATCGCCCCCGCCCTCACCTGGCAAGAGCCAGTGAGTGTGGGGCTTTTTTTTTTTTTTTTTTTTTTAAGCCAATGCTGGGGCTCAGTGGGACAGCCATGGGGGGCGCTGTGAGAGTGGGTGGGGAATTGGGGCTCATGACAGAGTTCACCATGCAGTGTGTGGCAGTGGGGGGCAGCAGGGATCACTGTTGAGTGTTGGACTTTTTTTTTTTTTTAAGAGCCAGGAGGCTGGGGCCAGGTAGAGCAGCCATTGATGGGGCTGGGAGAGCGGGCGGGCGATGGGGCCTATTTGATTTGGAGATTCAGCTGAATCAACTTGGGACAGTGAATCAAATCACTGTCCCCCGAATTGGCCAAATCTGAATCTGAAGCGAATACTAGCCGCTTTGCACAGGCCTACTGCATATCCTTGGAGAATGAAGATGATAAAGACTATGGCAAATAAAGATTATCAGTCCTCAATAGAGTGGCACTATCTTCTTCAAGGACCTTGCACATAGGCAAATTCAAAATGAAGACTGCATTATTAAGGAGATTCAGACGGAATAATTCAGATGGCAACACTCCTGTATCTACTATATAGAATTGTTGCAACACTGAAGTTTTATCAGTAACTTAGAAAAATCAATGTTTTTACAATCTTGCTCTTTCCTGTTGCCACACAATAACATTTTGTACTAGATTTTTTTTAAGTCTTACTCACTATGAAACAGTCCAGAAATAATTCAAACCCAAGAATCTTGCTTGCTACTCAACCTTAATTTTATGGACATTAGCTCAATTAAATTTATCATATAGGCAAAAGGAGACAGTGTTCTTCAGCTGATGGTAATAACATCATAAAACAAACACAAGGTTGCTGATTTATTTTACTTTGCTTTAATGCAGATTCAAGGAGACTAAAATAAATGAAGACACAAGAGCATCTAATTAGAATGGAAAGTACCTGTGAAATCACATTGGATAAGTAGATTCACTTGTCAAGCCTACAGGGGAAAATACTTAAAATGCTATTTGCAGGATCACAAAAATAAAATAAGTTGCAGATATTGTGATCTGAAGGAATTTTGAAATTAAAACTTTATTAATATTCAGTTGATTCTTCTCACATGGTGTACTACAGCTTTGCAGGCATAGATCTTGGTCCAGAGAATAAACCCCGAGCAAACCTAGTTCACTCTCCCTTTCATCATCCACACACTGCCACTGTGTGACACAGGATACTGGGCAAGATGTACCTATGGTCTGACCCAGTAAATGCCAGTTGTTAAGTTCTTATGTTCTTATCTTAAGGTCCTTATCTTTTGGGCATCAGGGTAGGTAGGACATGAAAACTTCTGAGATTCTGCTAGTCATAGCATGAGGAGTGTTCCTCATATCATTCACCAGAGTTCTGTCACAGAAGCAACTAACAAGGTGAGAATCTGATTGCACCTTTTCATATTTTCAGGATCTTGGCTCTAGCCTTGTTGGTCTAAGCACAGAGGCATACAAACTCTTTGGGTAGAGCAGCGGTGGGTAAAATGCGGCCTGGGGGCAAGATGCAGCCCACCAGGACATTTTATGCGGCCCACAGGGCCCCTAAAAAATCTAGAAAATTAATATTAATCTGCCCTGGGCTGCCTGTCATGTGGCCCTCGATGGCTCGCTGAAACTCAGTAAGCGGCCTTCTGCCCAAAATAATTGCCCCCCCCCCCCCCCCCGGGGTAGAGGCAATCTCTTTTATGAGACCAACTAAATAGTTGTGAAAAGTTATTTGCAAGCTTTCAGACACACCCATCCTTCATCAGGCAAAAAAGGCTGACTCAGATGTAAAGTTTTATAGCTGACCTAGATGTAAAGTCTGTTTTTATCTGCCATCTCTTCTAGAGAAAAATCAAACCCTCAGTGGATTCTAAGTTCTGTTTGTAAGAGTTACTCTTACCCCAGTCAGGGAAAAAATATGCTATTTCTGTACCAAACGCCCCTTACATGTTTAATATCAATTACTTGCAGTAAAATCATTTGCAACAATAAAAAAATAAGCAAGTTAATTTAATAATGGATGAATCTAAAAAAACAAAAACAAAATAAGCACCTTTCTGTTCACAGACATTACAAGAGCAAAGAAAGAGGTTGAACTGACCATGTTAGTGATCTCTTCTGCTCAGCATTATTAATGAACTCTGATTCAGAGTTTAATGCTAGTGAGCAATTCCAGTTCCTCCAGAGGAGATGTAAGGCATTACAAAGGACTCAAGTGTCCACAGAAATATGTGGTTTTTTCAGTTATAAAAGTAAGCTCCATTATCTCCACAATAAATCTAATATGCATGTAAACATTTATTATTGTAATTATTTTACAACTATGTAAGATCTTAATCCTCTGTGTAGAGCAACATTCATTCATGGGGGATGAGAGAAGGTATGAAATGAACAAGCAAAGAAGAGCCACAAAATGAGCCAATTCCACCAAATACAAAGCAGTTAAGACTAAGCCCTACTGGAGAGAATTCCATCACAAATACGAAATAAAATCTCTCCCTCACTGTAGTAAAATTTCTTGTCATTGCCTGCCTGCCATAAAGTACCCAGAGCAGTGCTGGTGAAAGAATTCCAAACATATTGGAGTAGGTAATCTTCTGCCAGGATGCATACAGGATTAACAGGCCTGCAGGCAAGGAAGGAAACAAGGGAGGCAGGGAAAGGGACAAGAGAACAGGAAATCCAAATTGACTCCACTTAGTACAAAATCCCAAGCAGATTCAAGGAATAACAGCCACAAGTTGTTGGAGGGTAGGTTTAGATTAGACATCCGTAAGAACTACTTCACAGTCAGGGCAGCTAGGTTCTGGAACCAACTTCCAAGGGAAGTGGTGCTCGCTCCTATCCTGGGGGTCTTTAAGAAGAGGCTCGATGCCTACCTGGCTGGGGTCATTTGAGCCCAGTTTTCCTCCTGCCCAGGGAGGGGGTCGGACTTGAAGATCTACAAGGTCCCTTCCGACCCTACTTCTATGATTCTATGATTTCCCTTACTCCATAACAAATGGCGGATGTAGCTCCCTCTGTAAAATGCAAATGCAAAATTACCACTTTTCCATTTTCCTCTTATTTCAGGATTCATAAGGGACTAGCAAACAAATGCAAAACCAGTCTGTTTTAGATTGTATAAAGTATGTTTACCGGGGCTGGAAGGAATTTAGTAAATATTCCCTCCCCCATCATCTGCAGACATTAAGGAAGGACTGAACCATGCAGAGGAAGAGGTATAGGAGTTTTAAAGGGAAGCAATGGAAGATACTTCCTTGATTGAAGCATTCCAGACCTATTAAAAGCACACTCTTAAATGCAGTTAGTCACATGGATTTTTTTTTTCAAAAGAGTTTTTATGAATTCCAATAGGAATGTAATAGATTTTACAAACTACTAGGTGATAGTAATACCTTCATTTAAGATTTTAAATCAACCAACCAGATAACTGGCCATTTAAACTGAAGTGCAAATATAAACAGAGTACACAACAATTAGTGCGTTTTGTATTTAAGAAGTTATTTCAGTTTTAAAAGTCTAAATTACTTTTAAGACAGATTTTAAAAATCACTTAAATGCACATAGACTCAATCGCGACTTAATCTCTCCTTGGAACAAATAGGAGATGTGGATGCTCTACCTGTCAGAAGATGCTTGACATTTTGCAGAATCAAAACCTATCTTGACTTATTGTCCTGGCAGTGAAAACAAAAAGGATTCAAAGCTGTGGCTTTGTTCTTTCTTGACTTACTGGGTGCATCTACACTTGCACTTTACTAGGTGCATCTACACAAAACACTTACTGCACATTAGCCTAATAACACTGTGCAGTAGCAAGATAGTTAAAAAATGTGCTAATAGCCTACTGGGCAGTGATATGAGGCTAATTCACAGTAAATGAAAAAAACTGTCATGAAAAAACTGTGCACTATCGCTACTGCTCAGTAACTGTAGTTACTGCACATTTAGTAAGTACTTTATTAAGCAAGTACTAAACTAAATGTGCAGTACCTAAGGTGCATTAATCAGCATGTAGACATGCCCATGCAGAGTAGACTAATCAGCTCCACAGTAAAGTGTTAGTATCTACACATGTGCTGGTATTAGGATACAGTAAACTTATTAACTCCACCATAAGATAGTACTGTCAGGGACTATACTATCATATGGCAGAGTAATTTATTGCGCTGAAACACATGTGTAAATGCTAACCACAGGCATAAATTCCACCCAGTCAGCCCAGCCAGCCAGGGGCTTGCTCCAACCTAACTCAAATTGTTACTGACCTGTGCATGTGTGTAGACACTGCACCCAGGAGCAGTTTACTTCAGCTCGAACTGCTCCGGAGTTTATTTCCTCACATTAATTGCACATGTAGATGTAACCAGTATGAATTTAGCCTGAGCAAACAAACTTGGTTTCAGTTTATTACAAGTAAGAACTTGTAATAAAGACTATATGTCCTTCATTCTCTAACTTCCATACATGGGTAGAGAGAGGTAGTTAAGCCATGTTAATCTAAAGTCAAATGGAAGACAGAGGAAGATGGCACCTTAGAGACTAACTGGTTCAGAGGGGCATAAGCCTTCATAGGTGCTGATCTACTTTGTCAGATGAAGTAGGCTAGTGATTCTCAACCTTAAACTTAAGGCACCCCTCAGAAAATGCCACCTCCTAGTTCTTAATTATTTTTTGACTACAGAAAAATAATAGAACAAATTTTCTGTTGCAAAGAACTCAGCAATATCACAACAGGTCAGAATGTTTTTAACACTATAGATTCCTATTTCAAATCTCAGAATTTATCTTGTGAATCCCATTTGAACAGCCAACAGTGCTAATGTTAAATGGTATGTCACAGCACCCTATAAAGGATCTCAAGGCACCCCAATGTGCCATGTCACCAGTTAGTCTCTCAGGCTACATACATACATTCAAAAAGCCCAAGGCAGAATCAATCTAAATTATGCAGTTTTCTGTAAGCAGCATAGTTTATATCAATAGTGAACAGAGTACTCATTAACTCTTTAGTAGGGGAGGGGCAAATTTTAGACCAGGTTCCACCATTTTTAAACCAGTCTATGCGCGTTGAACTTCTGTTATGGATATAGCTTGGTTTTGTGTGCTGAACTTCTGTTCTGTTATGGGTATAGAATGGTTTCCAATTATTTACACTGGTAATAATGTCTGTACTTGGCCTTACGTGCTACCTTGCCATGCCTTTTTTCATATAGCGGGTATCTTCAAAGCATTTTACAGAGCTATGAATTGGGCCCTGGCCTTATATGAGAATCTGGTGGACAGCTGCCCAAAGCCATTCAGAGCTCATTAAAACTTCATTTGGACTTTGTATAGGGATATGCCTATATAAATGTTTTTTCCTGAAGAATTAGAACCTCAGACACCCGGGTATTTGGTCTCGTTTTGGCTTTACTTCAACATAATCTCACTCAAATATACAACTCAACCCTTTTCATGTTCAAATAAAATATCACAGTCTTTATTGATACAAGTATATTTATAGATAAAATAGATCTTGCCCTAGCTCTAGCTGGAATTTAGATTGTGCATTTGAGTGTGATTCTGACTGACTGTGTTGTATTTGGTTATTTATATTATATCCAAAAGAGAATTTGTTACAGTACTAAAAAAGTCTTAGATAGTGCTTAGTTATAATATTGTGTTGGGGACTAAAGCAGATGAACTGTCTTAAGCCTGTGTGATATTTTTTTTACCTGGTCATTTCTTATGCTTTTAGTATTTTTGCTGAAAGAAGATAAATTTATACAACATGTAGACATCTAGCATAATCCATCTATGGGGGATTATTATAAACACCATCATCAATCCATTCCTATTGATAAGTGGGTTGTGATTGCCATTAACTCCACTACCAACTCTCAGTATTTCCTACACTAAATCTTTACCATCTCAAGAGAAAAGATAGAGCAGCACTCCTTTAGCATCAGTAGATCACAGTACATGCATCTGTAGCTGTGAAGGTTGATTAGTCACTAACCTGATTTTCTTCCTAGGCTTTCCACTCCACCATCCACTGATTTTGTCACCTGCAGCTTTGATGTTATTATTGCAAACAGAAAGAATGTCCGCCCCATTAGTGAATTCCCTCACTGCTAGCTTTTGTGGTAGACTCTTTCCAGGGTTCCTGCTCCCCTACACCCTGGTCTCTCACTCACCCAGTTGGTGTACTTAGTGATCCCCATTCAACTATGAAGAATTACCTACATGACTCTCTCCTCATCCAATCTCTGGGTCTTTCAGAGTCTGCTTCTGGTTGGGTCCAGGTTAATTAAATCATAAACACAATTTAACTTAAATTAATAAATAAGGCAACTGATTCTCTACTGGATGGGCCTCTCCTCTTGACCCAGTATCAATATCAGATCCTCCTATATCTTGGACCACTCTTTCATTACCTAACTTCCCAGCTCCTGGCATGTTCAGACTCTCAGTTTTCTCCTGAGGCATACTACACCCTGAGCAATCAGCTGGCCTTTTTTATCTAAGCACTCTCAGTTAATCAACGGAACTCATGCCACACAGTCTACCCTTGAGTCAATCAGTTTCTCTACTGACTTTGTGTCCCTTTCTCACTGAGGCTTGGAGCCCTTCTCAACACAGTCCTGGCTCTAGTCAGTCAATTTCCTCTTTTGATTCTGTCCCACAGTCTATCAGGCTTCTCTTGGCTCAGTTAGGGCTCTGATTCTGCAATAAATAGTCTTTCTGGCCTTAATTAGCCCCAATCTCTGATTTCATTATACTCAGACTAGGTATCTGGCTTTTGCTAACTCACTCTTTCCCTCTCTCTTTTGTTTTCTGCTGTTCCATTCCAGGGCCCTCTGGCACAGACATTTGCTAGGGGGAGCAGACAGCCAGGTCTAACCGCTCGCATAGGTTCCTGGCTGTATCACAGGACCTTCACCTTATCCAGGAAGTGCACAGCCCCACTAGGGGTAACACCTTGCTGGACCTGGTCCTGGCCATGGGGGATGACCTGGTGAGGGGACTGCAGGTCCTTGACCACCTGTGCAATAGCGATCATCACCTGCTGGATTTCACTATCCAACACAGGGCATCAAGGGCTTATACCAAGGCTAAAGCCCTTGACTTCAGAAGGGTCAACTTCAATGAGCTTAGGAGACTAGTGGGGGAGGCACTGAGGGCTCAGAACATAGAGGAGATGGGAGTCCACGAGGAATGATCGTACCTTAAGGGGGTGATCCTCCAGGCCCAAAGGATAACAGTCCCTGAGAGAAGCAAGGGGGGTAAGAGTGCTCAGAAACCCCCTTGGCTCAGCAAGGGCATTCAGCAATGCCTGAGGACTAAAAGGGGGGCGTACAACCAGTGGAAGGGAGGAGCTATCACCAAGGAGGAGCTCCTCGGCCCAGGAGTGTAGGAGGGCTATTAGGAAGGCCAAGGCAGAGATGGAACTCAGGCTAGCGTCCAGGATTAAGGACAACAAAAAGTCCTTTTTCAAGTACATTGGGAGCAAGAAGAGGGCACCAGGCAATGTAGGGCCCCTGCAAGATGCAAACAGTAATCTTATGGCTACACCAGACAAGAAAGCTGATATTTTTAACAGTTTCTTTGCCTGTGTTTTCTTGAACAGGGACCAGGACATCCCACCTACCAGAGGCAGAGACAATCTCGGGGATAGCTCTGTCAGGCCTTCAGTCGGTGCAGATGTAGTTAGGATCTTCTGGAAGGGCATTTTTAAATCTGCAGGTCCCGATGCCCTCCACCCCAGGGTGTTGAGGGAGCTGGCAGGGGTCATTGCGGAGCCCTTGGCCTGGCTGTATGAGCATTTGTGGTCATCTGGCCAGGTGCCGGGGGATTGGATACTGGCTAATGTGGTCCCAATTTTCAAGAAGGGAAGAAGGAGAACTATAGACCTGTAAGCCTCACCTTGGTGCTCGGGAAGATCTTGGAGAGAATCATCAAGGAGCACATCTGTGGGGGGCCTGCAGGGGAGAGCATGCTCAGGGGCAATCAGCATGGCTTCATCAATGGCAGGTTCTGCCCGACCAACCTGGTTGCCTTTTATGACCAAGTAACTAAATCTTTGGGTGATGGTGTTGCCATGGACATAGTCTTTCTAGACTTTAAGAAGGCCCTTGACACTGTCTCTCACCCCATCCTCATCAATAAATTAAGTGACTGTGGCATTGATGCGTGCATAGTTGGATGGGTAAAAAATTGGCTGATGGGGTGCACCCAGAGAGTAGTGGTGGACGGGTTGTACTCAACCTGGTGAGATGTGAGAAGTGGGGTACCCCAGGGCTCGGTCCTCAGGGCTGCACTGTTTAACATATTCATCAGCAACTTGGATGAGGGGGTGGAAAGCATGCTGTCCAAGTTTGCCAATGACACTAAGATGTGGGGCAAGGTGGACATACTTGAAAGGAGAGAGGCTGCAAATAGATCTAGACAGACTACAAAAATGGGCAGATGAGAATAGGATGGGGTTCAACACAGACAAATGCAGGGTGCTGCACCTTGGGAGAAGGAATCCACAGCATACATACAGGCTGGGGAGTTCCCTTCTTGAAAGCACAGAGGCAGAACGGGATCTTGGAGTCATTATTGACTCCAAGATGAACATGAGCCACCAATGCCAGACCGCAGCCAGCAAGGCCAGCCATACCTTGTCATGCATCCAAAGGTGCATCTCAAGCTGGTCCAGAGAGGTGATACTCCTCCGAGGAGGGCCACCCGCTTGGTGAGAGGGCAGCAGGGGGAGGCTGAACCTGTTCAGCCTCAGCAAGAGGAGGCTGAGGGGGGACCTGGTGGCTGCCTAAAAACTCATCTGGGGAGATCAACAGCAAGTAGGCAGAGCCCTTTTCTCCCCAGCACCACCTGGGGTGACAAGGAACAATGGTAATAAGCTGATGGAGAATATGTTTAGGTTAGAGATCAGAAGGCAATATTTTACAGTTAGGGTGGCTGAAATCTGGAACCAACTTCCCAGGAAAGTGGTCCTCGCCCCTACCTTGGGCAAATTCAAGAGGAGGTTGGACAATCACCTGTCTGGAGTCTTGTGAACCCAGCATTCATTCTTGCCTGTGGCAGGGGGTCAGGCTAGATGATCTGTTCAGGTCCCTCCTGACTCTAGCTACTATGAAACTATGAAACTCCACCACAGAAAACCCATACCCCTTACCCTCTTTAATGATTGAGCATTGTCCCTACCAGTTTGCCATGGCCTGAAGCAGCAACGCTCACATGAGGCATCTCGCATCACCTCTGTCAGTTGGAATTAGGGCTGTGCAAAATTTCACTGGGTGTTTCATTTCAAAGCTGTTTCTATGCATTTTGAGCTCAAAACAGTGAAGTCAAAATGAAACAAAAGCCTTTGAAACAGCTTCAAAATGAAACAAAGGCACTTGAAACATTTTGAAAATTTCAAAACGCTTTGAGTTTCAAAGCCAGGCTTGGCTTCAGTACTGATCCCAGCTGGCTGCAGCAGCATCCTGTCATCCCATGGAGATCCAGGGACAACACCCCCAGGAGGATTCTGGCACAGTCCCCAGCCCTCCTGGAGGGACACCAGCCCCTGGATTTGTGCGCCAGGTGATAGCATGCTGTTGCTCCCAGCTGGACCCAGCAGCAGCACCAATCTTCCCGGCACTGGGTGCAGGCTGTGCCCAGAGCTGGTCCCAGCTGGCAGTAGCAGCCTCCTGTGATCCAGCAGGCAGATCAGGGGCCCACCCGCACCCCCGGGAGAAGTCTGACAGAGCCCCACAGCCCTCCCAGGGGTGCAGTCCCTTGATCTGCTTGCCAGATCACAGGAGGCTGCTCCTGCCACCAGGGACCAGTGCACAGCCCTCACCCAAATCCAGGAAGATTGATATTGCTACCTGTCCCAGGTGGCAGGAGCAGCCTCCTGTGATCCAGGAGGCAGATCGGGGGCCTCCGCACACCCAGGAGGAGTCAGCAGGGCTCTGCAGTCCTCCCAGGGGTGCAGGGGCCCCGATCTGCCTGCTGGATCATAGGAGGCTGCTCCTGCCACCTGGGATGGTGCTAGGCACAGCCCACACCCAGCACTAGGAAGATTGGTGCTGCCACCTGTTCCAGGCATCAGGAGCAGCCTCCTGTGATCCAGCAGGCCGATCAGGGGCCCCCCACACCTCTGGGAGAAGTTGGCAGAGCCCCACAGCCCTCCTGGGTGTGCAGGAAGCCCCTGATCTCCCTGCCAGATCACAGGAGGCTGCTCCTGCCACCTGGGATTGGCGGCAGCACCAATCTTCCTGGTGCTGGGTACAGGCTGCAGGCAGTGCTGTCCCACGCAGCAGAAACAGCCTCCTGTCATCTGGCAGGCAGATTGGGGGCCACACCCCTGGGAGGAGTCCAGCACAACCCTGGAGCCCTTCCAGGGGTACGGGCCCCCAGATCTGCCTGCCAGATGACAGGAGACTGCTGCTGGCAAATGATAGTTTTGTTTGTCATCAACTTGAAGTGCAGTTTCCCAGAAATCTTTAAACCTAACTCCATCAAACTTGGCAGGCTTCATGCCCTCAGAAGGGGCTACCATCCCTGGAAATTTCATCTACATCAGGCTAGAAATGACAAAGTTATAGGCAGTTTTGTGCTTTCCCATTATAGCCTATGGGTGAAATGTCGAAAGAGCATTGAAACACCAAAACAGTTTTGACGAAACAAAATGGAACAGTGCTTCAAAACTAAATGAAACTCAAAACGAAACACTACTCCATCAAAATGGAAGTCAAAGCAGAATGGTGCTGTTTCACACAGTCCTAGCTGGTTTCCACCATATCCCTTACCAGCAGTTTGTCCACATTTCTGTGTCAACCCCAGGTAAGTCCCCTGGCTTTCCCCCTTTCCGGGAGAAATAAACTGCCATGCTGCTCCCAGTGTGCTCTCTTTTAAGGAGAACTGGAACTCCCAAGGCCTCCTGGGAGTTTGTCTTTCTCACACTGAGCTACAGAGTAGTAAATTTATCTATTTCATTGCCAGACTGGTGTTCCTCTGGAGCTGAGTTTTCATGTCAGACTTGACAGATGATGAGGGCGGGGGAAGCCATGGACCACCAAACCATGTGGCACCCACAAGGACAGCCCAGTCTGAAGAAGGAGAACATTGGGAACCTGCAATCCATGGGGCGGCCAGCAGTACCCCACAGGTAAGCACTAAGCAGTTAAGCAATAAGGGGCCCTTTAGGCATCAGAGCCAGGGGGCAACAAAGGCACCAGTCACAGGGCTCAACTGCCTATACACTAACACTGGGAGCATGGGGAACAAGCAGGATGAACTAGCACTCCTGCTTACAGAAAACACCTACGACTTAGTAGGGCTAACAGAAACCTGGTGGGATCCTTCCCACAACTGGGCAGTACACATTGAGGGTTATAAGCTATACAGAAAGGATAGAGTGGGAAAGAGACGGGGAGGGGTGGCGCTCTATGTCAATGAGCAATATACATCGACCCTTATCAAAACGGAATCATAGGAGGAGAAAGTAGAAGGATTGTGGGTTAGGTTACATGGAGGTCAAGGAGAAAGGGATTTGGTGGTAGGAGTCTGCTACACACCCCCACACCAAGGGGAAGAACTAGATTTGGGGCTCCTGCGGCAGCTCTCAGAGACCATAAAAACTAGGGAGGCAGTAGTCACGGGGGACCTAAAATACCCAGACATCTGCTGGGAGACGCAGACAGCAAAGTCCCACCGTTCACGCAGGTTCCTATGCTGTGTACAGGACCTCCATCTGACACAGGAGGTACATGGTCCCACTAGGAGGAATGCCTTACTGGACCTGGTATTGGCAACGGTGGATGACATGTTAGGAGACCTACAGATCAGTGGTCACCTGGGGGACAGTGATCACCAAATAATAGAATTCACCATAAGACGTCGAGTGGGTAAGGTAACTAGTAGGGTGAAAGTGCTGGACTTTAGGAAAGCTGACTTCAATGAACTCAGGCTTTTAGTCAAGGACACACTGCAGAGTAAGAGTTTTAAAGAGTTGGGAGCCCAGGAAGGGTGGCTGTGCCTTAAGGAAATGATCCTTTGGGCACAGAGGGAGACAATCCCGATGCGGGGAAAAAGGGGGAAGGGGCCAAGAGGCTTCCTTGGCTGACCAGAGAAATCCAGAGCAGTCTACGGGCTAAAATGGGGGCATATAAAAAGTGGAAACGGGGAGAGATTACCAAAGAGGAGTATACCTCCTCAGCTCGCGCTTGTAGGGAGGCAGTTAGACAGGCCAAAGCTACCATGGAGCTGAGGATGTCATCCCAAGTTAAGGATAACAAAAAATTGTTCTTTAGATATATAGGGAGTAAAAGGAAGGCCCAGGGTGGAATAGGACCTTTACTAAATGGGCAGAAGCAATTGGTGATGGACAAGGGGGACAAGGCTGAACTCCTCAATGAGTTCTTTGCCTCAGTGTTCCTAAGTGAGAGGCAAGACAAGTCTCTCACTGGGATTGTAGAGAGGCAGCAGCAGGGTGCCAGACTACCAAGCATAGAACCTGAGGTTATCCACATCCTCAGACCCTGAGATGGTGCAGAGGGCCACACATATGGTTAAGGGCTTGCAGGCCAAGCCCTATGAGGAGAGACTAGAGAACCTGAACCTCTTCAGCCTCCACAAGAGAAGATTGAGGCGACCTTGTGGCTGCCTATAAGTTCATCATGGGGGCGCAGAAGGGAATTGGTGAGGCTTTACTCACCAAGGCGCCCCTGGGGGTTACAAGAAACAATGGCCACAAGCTAGCAGAGAGCAGATTTAGACTGGACATTAGGAAGAACTTCTTCACAGTTAGAGTAGCCAAGGTCTGGAATGGGCTCCTAAGGGAGGTGGTGCTCTCCCCTACCCTGGGGGTCTTCAAGAGGAGGTTAGATAGGCATCTAGCTGGGGTCATCTAAACCCAGCACTCTTTCCTGCCTATGCAGGGGGTCGGGCTCGATGATCTATTGAGGTCCCTTCTGACCCTAACATCTATGAATCTATGAATCTATGAGTTTTCATGTCAGACTTGTCCAGAGGAACAAGCATAGCAGGGCTTGGAGTAGACCCCCTGCTACAATATCCAAGCTTAATGCTAACTTTGTCATCCTCAGACCTCTTCATCCTCTCAACTTCTTCACCTGAATTTTCATTTCCCTTAGATCAGCCATAGTAACTGTTTGAAGTTCATAAGAAGGCACAGAGAGCCTTCTTATGAACTTCAAATCAATTTTTTTAATATATGTATGTAAGGCCATAGTACCCCACCTTTCTTTTTTTATTTTACTCTAATATCCATATAATGCTCATGGAAAGCAAAAGTTTGAGACTGTACATTCAAATCCTTCCAGAAATGTTGAATTTTCTTGTTTGAGACTGTCAAGCACATTCATCAGAACTAAAAAACAAAACAACCCCCCTCCACACACAATATATAATATTTGAACCATTGCAACATCCCAATATAATGTAAGACATACATTTTTTTAAAAAAGGAAGCCAATTTTAAAATAAAATCTTGTTGAACAACTTCAAGCAAATAAGACTGAGAATTATGTGTTTTGACAGCACCTACCACAATGAACCCATGATTCTACCTGGGGTTACTACATTGTAACATTAATAATAATAATAAGGATAGCAGGAATAACACCATTCTTTGTTCAAAGGCATCACAGCAACTGAAATCAAGCCTAAAATATTGGAGCAAACCATGTTGTTAATTATTTGCTCAGCTGTATGTATAGGTAATATCCCAAGCCCTCTCAAAAGTTTCTTGACAAAATGAATGAACTTAATTTCCTTTTATGTCCATGACTGTTTGCTAGTTCACACGTATATTGATCCCTTTTGATCTGAAATCCTTTTCCTAATCAACATGGCTTAAATATATAAAAACAAAAAACAGGGGCTTTTTGTACTGCTCCTAGAACAACAAACAGAAACATGAACTGTAGGAGGTTGCCACATCAGTAATAATTGTGTGCAATCTTTTGTTAGGTTAATAATAGTTAAGCATGCAAAACCTGTCAAAAAGAGTTGAAGGACTCTTCTTTGAGACACTCTGAGGTCTTAGCGGTTTGTGTTCTTTCTGCTTCACTGTGACATGCATTGTCTTTTTTGGCACCATGATTATCTTTGCATTATTGTTAGCCTCAGGAGAAGATATCATTTACGGTGCCACCTTTGTGACTCTTCAGGTATCAGATAACCTATTTAACGCTTACTCTCCAGATGTTGAGAAATCTGGACAATACAACCATGCAGTAATGTAGTAGCAATCTTCTCAGTGTCAAAGGGATTTTTTTTCTCTCCTTTTCTACTATGGATAAGTGTTACTGAAAAAGTGCCAGAAGACAGTAGCTGGGCAGAAGTAGCACAACAGTTATGTGTCTGCTATTGCACTGTTTGTGCTCTTTTCTCTCCCTCTCTCCAGAGATCCCCTGCCTTAATTTTTCTCCATCATTGCACTAGATTTATTGCTCCAGTAAATTTCTGCAAAAGGAGAAAAAGAAGGTACTTGAGGACCCTGGGGATTGCCAGCATGAGATCACCTGACTGCTCAGCACTTGCAGTGCAACAAAAACATTCCTGAGGGTTTAATTGTTTTGCCAGCACTAATCCAGAGTTGAAGATGAGCAGGGGGGATGCAAAAGTGCATGTGTGTTTGGAAGAGGAGGGGGCAAAAAGTTCTTGGAAGCAAAAAGGGGAGGTAGGTGAGAGATGTCTCTTAGTCCCTGAGGAATGCAGTAAGGGAAGGAGGAGGGAAAAAGAAGAGTCAAGCATGGCTTTGCAGTTCTGCCTTTTGAAAACCAGCCAAGAGAGGCCAGTTTTTTTTCTGGAAAGAAAATTCTGTTATATCACACACTGCATTTTTTTTTCTTTTTGCTTCATTCTTCATCAGAGAGAAAGGTTCCCTCTCTCTTTAAATGTTGTTTATTTGCCATTTGATTTAGCTCAGCTATGTGACATAAATACACACCATGGATGATGGGATGATTTCAACTCTTTTGCCACACCTAGTGACCTGAAGAATGGCACTTGATGCCCAAAAGGCAGTCCCAGCTATATAGTTGATCCAGTAAAAAAAAAATCAGAAAAATCCTTGCCACACTGGTTGATACTTTGCAGGAAGACACGGAGGAAAGATCACATACACTGCTTGAGACAAAGGCAATTTCATACAGTGCTTAGGACTTCACCCAGCACCATCAAGTGCTTAATTTAAAATCTGGCAATCCCATCCTTACATTGTGCTTCATTTAAATTTGACATCCCAGTTACCTGGAGCAAGTGCTTTGATGAAGAGGAACTTAGACGGTAATCCACCAGGACACATTAAACTGTTACAAGTCATAAAACATCTGCACCCAATGGCCAAACTATAAAGCTGAATGGATAAAGCTATTAAATGCACTGTATTGCTGGCATGAATTCTTCTTCCCGTGAACACACTCAGCTTCTTCATGCGTACAAACTTTTTCCATGATTATATCCTGTGAAACTCACATGATTATTGCTGCAAATAAGGAAGTTGCTTATGAGGATTTGGTTACACAGTTTGGAAGAGTTCACACATTTCTGGTGAATGCAAACCACCTGCCATATGAGATCCTCATGTATTTTATTGAGCAGGTAACACAAGATGTCTTTTCCATGCATCCTTGTTATGCAACGTTATAAAATCATTAAAGCACCAAGAAAAAAGATAAAAGAAAAGAAAAATAAGATAAGACAAAAAGAAAACTACCAGGGCAAGAAAACTGAAAATTTAGAAAGCCACAGCCTGATTATTTGATAATCTATTCCTATTCAGCATAGGATTGAAAGCGGGAGCAAGAAAAAAGGGGATTTAGAGCTTTGTCCTACTTTTCTTGGGGGAAACCAAGGACCTGCCTGGGTCCCAGCATAAAAGTCATGAGTAGCAAATGTAACACAACATGTCGGCACCCAAGTCAAGGAGCTTGAAAGCAGTGCAGGACCCATGCTCAAGTCCCATCTAAACCATCTACACTGCCCAGGGCTAGATTTATGCCCTGGTCCAGTGGCCCAGCTGTCCAGGTTTAGGGAGGCAGTATAAATGTGACCTGAGAAGTAGCCTGTATCCACTGATAAAGCACAGGGTTATGCTGAACAACCACTCTTCCCACAAGCTTTGGCATCAGGCACCCTAGTAGGGCTGTGCGAAGCTTCAGGTGCTGATTCAATTCACAGGAGATCCGGCCCGATTTGGTGGCCAAATCTCCAAATCTGAATCGAATCAGGAGACCAATTAAAAGATCCTAATTGATTCAAAGCTCTCTGAATTGATTCAGAAAAGATTCAGAGAGCTTCAGTGATTCGGGTAGTCCACTGGCTGCAGCAGGGACCTGGACCCAGACTCCAAGCTGGTAAGTAGGGGAAGGGGAAGGAGGGTCAGGAGGAAGGGGAGGGGATCATGGGGGGACCCCTGCCAGGCCCCACCACCTGCCTGCTTCCCCAGCCCCCCTGAGTGCCCCCTGACTCCCGCCTGCTCCCCCATGGCTGCCCCACCCGCCCCAGCTCCCAGTGCTTTAAAAACAGCCTGGCAGGGATGATCATCGCTGCCCCCCACTACCCCACGCTATGGGGGGGGGTCTTCCACGAGCCCCCTGATCCTTCCCTGCTCTCCCAGCTCCCCCTCCCCATGGCTGCCCTGCCTGCCCCAGGTCCTGCCCTATAAGAAAAAAAAATGGACTCACTGGCTCCTGCAGTGGACTTGGGGCTTCTGGGGGCTCGTGCAGAGCCCCCCCCCCATGCAGCACAGGGCAGTGGGGAGCAGCAGGGATCACCCCCCTGCCCGGCAACACCCAGTGAATGGGGCCTTTTTTTTCCAAAGTGCTGGGAGCTGGGGTGGGCAGGGCTGGGAGGCGGGCAGGGGGCGGGGCCTCTGTGATTCGGAGATTCAACTGATTCAGCAGTGGCCGATTCTCCAGTATCCTTCTGGTTAGAGTGAGTTTTTTCTTCCCCAGAGGTGAAAGATGTGGGTTCTAGGCCCTCTGAACCTTAAGAGGATTTGAACTCTAACCTCTCATTCTCAGGAGATTCCCTACACAGCCAGGCTGTAAAATAGGCAGTGCTGGCAGCAAACAAGGCAGAGTCTGGCTCTGCAGCCAAGTGGTCACGGCGTTCCTAATTACTATGCTCCCGCCACTGTGGATGTGGTTTGCATTGTGCCCAGTTACAAAACAGCAACATCTCTGACAACAGTGACTTGAATCTATGACCTCCAGTACCCCTTACCTACAAAAGCAAACTCCCTTTCTCAGGACTCGTTCTTAACCCATAACTATTTACATTCTTGTCTGTCCAGTGACCCAGCTTCAACAGGAGGAACAGTGAGCCTATTTTATAAGCTGGTAACTAAGACTCTTTGGAGGTGGGACCTGTGGAGTTACATCACCTAAAAGTCTGGGGGACCAAAACCTAGGTCTCTCATGTGCTAAGTAAGTGTCCTTAACACTTGCTTATGTGGTAAAAGACAGCATCCTCCTCCCCTTGCCACCTTTGAACTGACCTTAGTGCTCTTGATGCAAATTAGTCATAGTTTTACCTGGTTATCAATGTGGCACTCTCTGTGGACTTGGCTTTAGCTTGGCCACCTCTCAGAGCCACTCTGAACTGCTTAGGAGCTTAAAGAGATGGTAACTGCTAAAGTATATGCCCTACATTCAACAGCTCAGCATTTTCCAGTGGAAAAATAAGCTATATCTGTACCTTATCCCTACATAATTTGATCTGAAAACACAAATTTAGCCAACTTTTCCATGCATCTAGATAACTCACAAAGCTACCTCTCTACTTCATACCTGTCTTCTCCTACCCAGACTAAAATTTTAACTTGACCATCTGGTATCATCAATAGTTCAAGCACAGCTAAAGAGATCTCCAAATCTCCCTTTGACCAACCCAAACCTCCCTTCTACCACGTTTCTTATTCAGTCCTAACAGCTCTATCATCCTGCCTGTCTCTCAGTCTGGTAACTTGGACATCAGCTGCAACACAGACTACTTTCTTAGCCTGTCCACACCGCTTTAGTACCATGCCAGGGAATACCACAATGAACTGTGATGCTTCTGCTCTGTGCACACTACCTCTCAAAAAGGAAGCAGTAGAGGTCTTACTAACAAATGTGGGGTCTTGTGGTAGGAGAAAAAAGATGTGATCCCTTACCCAAGACAGCAGTTTGAGAAGAAATGCCTCATGTAGACAGAGTAATAAAGGTAAAACTGTCAGTTAGCCAGTACTGGTTGCATGTCTGTGGGGCCTGGGGTAACAAGGCACAGCTCTACTGATGTATCTGAATTGACTGTAGGACAGTTTTGTGGGTATGGTACACCAGTATGATTATATATCAGTAAAGCCTCCTATTGTAGGCATAGCCTAAGAGGTACCTTCCTATTCATCCATACAGCTAAAATTCTTGTCCAGGTGATCATCAGTTTGTTTCATGGTAGCTGCAACAGCCTTTTGGCTGTCCTTGACAAATGTAGTTTTGCCACACTTGTATCTATTCTGAACACTGCTGCAAAGATTGCTCTCCTAGACTATCACTCTGAGTGTGCAATCCTTCTCTTTATAGCTTTTCATTGTCTCCCCCTTTTCTATTATATCAAACATAAGTTACTTGCCTTCACTTTTCAGGTGCTTCACAGCCTTCAGCCCTCCAGTCATCTTTCATTCATTGTTAAGATATTAGTTGTGATCTCTGTTCAGCCTATGAGACCAACATCCATCTCCAACTTGCTGAATTTTTAAAGAATCATCTTTATGCTTTCTCCCAATCTGCCCATCACACTCAGGAGGAATTCTCTTTAAACATCTATAAAACTACCTCACCATCTTCCTCTAAATTTCTCCGTAAAACTATTTTGCCATAATGCCAAAAGAAAATATATATATTTGAAAATAGTTAGGCCACAGGTGTTCTGAGATTACTGGCTCAGGAGTTCTGAGATTCATGTTGACCTGTCTCATTATTTCCTGTATTCTGCCCACCTGTATCTATCCATTGTTTCTTACATTATACTTTGATCGCATGCTCTTTGGAGCAGGTACTGCTTTTTTTTCTGTTTGAACAGAACCTAGGAAATGGCATCTTGATCCATGATTATGGGTCCTAGATAGGACTACAATACTGCTAGTACTAATATATAAAATGTCCCAGTGGGGAAAAAAATGGAGTCATTATAGCTACGTGATACAGCACACAGCACCCCTCCTTTCACAGGGTCTTATGATCCTGGACAAAAGTGCATCTCTTTTTGTGGTTGTATAAAATAACAATCAAATATTTGTCATTGGAGCAGTACACAAAATAACCATTCACATACAAAAGGCCGTACTTTTGAAATAAACATACTTTGCAGAGTTATGTGGAAAGTCACTCATTGTTGACCCTCAAAGGAAGGAATGAACAGTATGTGTCACAGGAAGACATGTGCTCCAATGTACTCTCTATGCTGCGGGAAGAAAGTGCTTCAGATAAAAATAACTTGAACTTTCACCCAAAGCTTGAACCAAAACTTTGTTTCAGATTTCAGAAGGCTGTCTGCTCTTCCTGATTTCCGCCGAGACTGGAGTTGGGAATACAAAAGTAGTACAAAGAAAGACTTTCCCTACTTTATTCATATATGACCAACCACTGAAGTGTTGCAGTTCTCATGTTGAAAATTGATTTTGTAAGATTTCCAACCAAATTTCTTTACTGATTTGGTTTTAAGTAAGTGGGGATGAGAGGTGAGAGAGAAGATAATCTTGTGGCTAAGCCAGTGAACTGTGGAAGTCAACATTCAATTGGTGGTTCTTCCACAAATTGGTGCCCCCAGACAAGTTACTCAATCTAGCTGAACCTTATTTCTCCATCTATAAAAATGGAATAATTCTAATTGTATATTTTGCTTTGGGAATGAAGAATGGACTAAATAACCTATGTAGATCTCTTTCATCTCTGTGTTCTATAAGTCTTGGTTGATTGCCCAGTTGTGAGTAGACCATCAGTAGCTATCATGCTTATATCCAAATAAACCCACCAAAGAAAACTGTAGCGAATGAGCTCAAAATTCAGATCCTTTTTTGAACAGTGATATTGTTTTAATAAGATTTTCAGGGCAGTTCATTAGATCAGTTTACATCAGTCAAGTAGTTGGTACTTTGCATTTGGAGTTTTTCCTGTGTATTGATTTTGTGGCAGAATACCTTGCATTGGCACTCCTACCATAATCTCAATTGCATACATTTTCTTCACTGACTTGAATCACATTTCTTTGATCACTATCAGATGACAGTATATTTCCCACAGATTTGTGGGGAATTAAACACAGTTTTTATGTTTTGGCAACAATTCTTCTTTTGTAATAATTTTAAGGTTTGGGGTTTACTAGTGGAAGAGAGAGTGGGATCTGATCTTTTAGCTGAGACTCTGGTTCTATAGTTTCTAAACACATCTTCTCATCATTTAGGATTTTAACAGTAGTCCATTGCTATAGATTAGTTCTTACATATATGATCATATTCTGACAGTGCCTGTTTACTTTAAATAATCTGAAGTAGGAAAAATGACATATCAGTAAAATGCAGGAAGGAAAACAGATAAACTGTGGAGACAGAAACCATCAAATCCAGCTTGAACTATTGAGAAGGCTTGGAGAGTACTTCCTTATTGTCCGTTCTTCTCCAAACACGTCACCTTATTTTGGTTTGGAATCTTTTTGTTACAGATGTAATAACTCTGCTTTGTTATCCTTGACTAGAAACTGCTTTCTTTTCAAGACATTTGTTAATTTGTTATTAGTGTATCCAATGGCCAATGTTTCCATAAGCCTAAGAAGATGCAGTCAACATGCATTAAAGGCCGTTATTCTCCTGCTCTACTCAGCATTGGTGAGATCGCAGCTGGAGTACTGTGGGGCAACACATAGGGGGTGCACGCAGGTGCATGTGCACCCCCTGAGCGTGGCAGTGTACCCCCTACCAAAAGGTGCTGGCAGTGCCTGAAGGTGGTTGCTGACCCCTGGTCAGCACTCACCCCCTGCCCCCCCAAACCGCTGACAGCACCAGCTGCGTCTGCAGGAGCTCCACGCTTGCCACCGCCACACTCTCACTGCTGTTGTGCCCCCCCCCCCAGCTGCCGGGGGCATGTGCTGTTTCACAGTGTCCAGTTCTGGATGCCACACTTCAAGAAGGATGTGAGGAAGCTTGAGAGAGTCCAGAGAAGTACCACTCGTATGATTAGAGGCCTGAAGAGCAAGGCATGTGAGGAAAGGCTGACAGATGGGACTCTTCAGCCTGAAGAAGTGCAGGCTCAGGAGTGACATGGTGGCAGCCTATAAGTACATAAGGTGTGTACATCAGGATCTGGATTTTGCTCTTCACCAAAGCACCCCAGGGGATGACAAGGTCCAACAATCACAAGACCATTTTAGGCTCGAAATAAGGAAAAACTTCTTTACTATCCGAGCCTTCAAGGCCTGGAACAGGCTCCCCCCAGCAGTGATGCAAGCACCTACTCTGGAAAATTCAAGAAACATTTGGACACTTATCTTGCTGGGATCCTTTGACCCTAGATGACTTCCTGCCCCTTGGGCAGGGGGCTGGACCTGATGATCTTACAAGGTCCCTTCCAGCCCTAATGTCTATGAAATGTCTAAGATATGGAACTGTTCAGCCTAGAAAAGAGAAGACTTCAAGGGGATTTGGTGGCAGCTTACAAATATATCAGCGGAGAGCATCTGGGGCTAGGCAAACAACTATTCACCAAAGCACCCCACGGGAAAACTAGGAGCAATAGTCATAAACTCCTAGATGAAGGT
The DNA here is from genome assembly GCF_030867095.1 of Alligator mississippiensis. Taxonomy (NCBI): domain Eukaryota; kingdom Metazoa; phylum Chordata; order Crocodylia; family Alligatoridae; genus Alligator; species Alligator mississippiensis. The sequence continues at coordinate 121,093,520 of NC_081824.1, read as the reverse complement.
TTCAGACTGGTTATAAGGAAAAACTTCTTCACGGTTCATGTGACCAGACTCTAGAATTGACTCCCAGTGAGGGTGGTGCAGGCACCTACCCTGGAGATCTTCAAAAGGAGACTGGATGCACACCTTGCTGGTATTACTTTACCCCAGCAGTCTTTCCTGCCCAAAGCAGAGGGGCTGAACCTGATGATCTCATAGATCCCTTCCAGAATCTGTGAAGCATACAGATACTGTGCTTTCTTACCTGACAAATTTTATTTGAGCATTTTCTAAATATTCCATGAAGGTTAGTTCTTACTGCACATAAAGGATAATTACATTTTATATGGAAGAAAATATTTGGTTGGACAATACTGTTATAATTTACATAATTAGAAATGATTTACATGACTTCTTTTTTTTATAAGGTGACAGGTTGTGTGGCAGGGGGAAGAGCAGTGGATGTGACATACTTTGACTTTAGCAAGACTTTTAGCACTGTCTTCCACAGCATTCTCATTAACAAGCTAAGAAAATATAGACTAGATGAAAGTACTGTGAGATGGATATACAACTGTTTGGATCATTGTGCTCAACAAGGAGTCATCACTGGCTCAATGTCTAGCTGAGAGGAAGTATCAAGTAGGGTTCTCTAGGGGTCTGTCCTGGGTCTGGTATGGTTTAATAACTTCATAAATGATTTGAACAATGGGATTGAATGCATGATTAACAAATTTGCAGATGATACCACGTTGAATGGAGTTGCAGACACTCTAGAGAGGAGGGCCAGGATCCAGAATGACTTGGATAGATTGGAAAAATAGTCTGCAATCAACTGGATGAAATTCAACAAGTACAAAGTCCTACACTTGGAAAGGAATAATTCCATGCACAAACGCAGACTGGAGAATGATAGGCTAAGCTGCAGTAGTGCAGAGAAGGATCTGGGGATTACAGTACACTATAAACTGAATATGAGTCAACAGTGTCCTCTTTTTGCAAAAATCAATTACAGTATATTGGGCTATACATAATAGAAGTGTCACTGCAAGTCAAGAAAAGTAACTTTTCTGCTCTATTCATCACTGGTCAGGTCTCGCCTGGAATACCATGTCCAGTTTTGGGCCCAGTACTTCAAGAAGCATGTGGGCAGATAGAAGAGTCCAGCAGAGAGCACTAAAAATGATTGGAGTCCTGAGGAGCATGATGGGGAAAGGCTGAAAGAACTAGGGTTATTTGGTATGAAAAAAGAGGACTGGAGGTGAGGCCTTGATAACAGTCTTCAAAGGGCAATTACAGAAAGGCTGGAGATCAGCTTTACTCCGGTTATAGGGAGTAGGACTACAAGCAATGGCCTAAAGCTCCAGCAGAGGGAATTTAGGTTGGCAATTAGAAGGAACTTTCTGACTATGAGGGTGGTCAAGCATCAGAACAGACTACCTAGAGAAAGTTGGGAATCTCCATCCCTGAAGATTTTCAAGAGTATGTTGAACAGACACTTGATTGGAATGGTTTAGTCAGGGATGATCCTGCCTTGAGCTGGGAGCTGGACTAGGTGACCTTGTGAGGTTCCTTCCAGCTCTACTTTCCTATTATCCTGTGATCCTATTATTTTTTTCAGGTTTTTCCTGTCAAATTATTTCTCAAATAGTTTTAGATGTAACTTGATAAAACTCTACAAAGCTCATCAAATAGTATTTAATGTGCAATACTTTAATAGATCGATATAAAAACCATAACTGGTCAATTGTAACTAGCAACCGAGTGAATCTCAAAAGCTTTGTATGTCAATATGGATCTTTCTGTAAGGTTTATATGAATATTTTAACTTTCCAAGCCTGGCAAACTTACAAGAACAGGTTTTATCCTAAACTTTCCAGCACTTTTGCTTTTGGTCACAGCTGGACAAAACACAAGATCAGCCTTTCTGCAGTATCCAAGTTAATTCTGGTTCAGTTCCCAGAAGTGAAAATATCTTGTTCAAACATTTCTAAATCTGAAAGCATGGTTTTAATCAGTATAATAACTGTAAAATGGCATTGTGACATTATGTTCTCTGAAACAGCTTCCAGGTCACATTTGATCTGTTTAAATGTAAAATGATGCATTTTGCAACATCCAGCTCTGAAAATTTAGTCTGGGTTCTGACAGTCAAGCAGTGTTATCTAGGATTCATATACCATATTTTATAATAGTGATTCTACTGGTTAAATTCTAGCTTTTTACACTTGCATAATACCATGGTATTAATAGTAGGTCCACAGACATAGCTGGGAAAAGAAGTTTGACTTACATGGTTCTGGTCTGTGCATGTCAGAATAGAATCCAGATTCCTTATGCCTATCTGTGTTGGCCCCACAGAGCTAACAAAAGTAAACAAAAAGACAGTCATTTTATGTTACTAGTGTGAGTTATGAAAGAGCTCGGCTGCATTAAATAAAAGAACCCATTTTTATACAACATTCATCAGAGTAAAACTGTACTGGAGAGTCTCTTGTTTATATAGTGTCATGTACTTCTACAATTCTCAGTTGGTAATATGTATATATGATTCTAGCAATAATGGGTCACACCTGTTATCCATAATCAATATTGCCCTTCAAGTTGCTGGATACGTTGCTCGTTAAAAAAAAACAAAACAACAACTGAAATGATAAACTACACTCTCAAGTTTTTACAATTCTTCCCCCCGCCATAAAAAACCTTTAAGGTAATAGTACAGCAGAGGTTATTTGTGTTAAATCTATGGCTGTCAATAGGAAGAAGCTGGACAGAGTGCACAGAGAATTTTGAGATTCCAAAATATGTTTTCATTTTCTTCAGAGTGAAATCAGAACATTTACATCCGTAAAAGCAATTTCCAAAAATATTTGATTCCAAATCAATCAAAATCTTTGTTTTGAGAAAAAGATCATATGTATTATACAAAATAAGAAATACTTCAAAATCAAGAGTCATTTCAACATGAAAAATCAACCTGTTTCATACCGAAAATGGTGAAGTGGCGCATTTCAATGTTGTCAGGATTTCTTCCCTTCTTTCTTTCCCTTTCCTTTTTCCTTCCTGTACTAAATTTGAGTACAGTTTTCATTTATTACATAACTGCATTCTCAATTTAAAAAAAAATCAATAAAATGTTTTTCCAACTTGCTGCTCTAAATATATTCTGAAAGCAACCAGTAGAACTGGAAGATGCTCAGTTATCTGTTTCTTGGCATCATACATGGGATGGCTTAACTTCAAGTAGAAAGACATTATTAGCAGAAACATATATATCTGAATCTCACATTATACTGTTTTAGAGACTGACTTGAGGGTCATCAAGCTCTCTCTCAAGGCCTGCAGAAAGAGAATTGCATATTTCTTGATGACATATATTTGGCTTGGTTTGCAATGAAGTGTTGCAGGAACAGCTGCTGGAGTCTGAGGCTACTTCTAAAAGCTGTGTTTAGCATTCACAGCCCAGTTCTATTTTGAAAACTAATCATGTAAAAAATAATACCATCCTAACCAGTAGTCCTGAGCCTTGTATGCAGTCAGGTTTTGTTTGCAGGGTCCTTTGTATTAGTCCACGCTTAGTTCAATGCTGCCATGGTTAAGACTGTTACCTATATCAGAAATAACTGGTTTAAAACTAGTTTGGGTATCTTTTTGTTACACTGCAGTAGGCAATGTACAAAGTGTTTTCCTACATTTTTATTCATATCAGCCCTATAGAGCCAATTAAGCTTCTGAGGGAAGAGTTCGATTGTATCCTAGCTCCTGCATCATCAATGCCTTTTCATTTTTTAAAGAATAGAATTATTCAGAATAGAACTTTTACTTCTAGTAAGTCAACCTGCTATCTTATAATAGTTTCATATATTTAAATGTATAATACATCTGGATTTACTTGAGAGGAACTGGTGCATTTAAAATTTTTCTATCTGGCTAGAATCTCTGTACATTACTTCATTTAAGAACTACAATTATCCATTACTCAGTTGAGATGGTAAGTAAATTAAAGGCAATGCCAGACAACATTATTTTGATGAGGTATTTATGGCACCAAGGGGAGGGGTGACAGGGCAATAAATACATCTTACTGCAGTGCAAGTGGCATGAGTTTGAGCTTTACTCCAAACCACTGCCAATGGCCATCCTCAATTGACTCAGCTGTAAATGGATATGTGGGGAGTCAAAGATGGCTGAAGAGGATGCTTGCCCCAAAACTCCCTTGTGTGTTTTTGGCTCCAAGAATTGAGGAAACTTAACCACAGTAGTTCAATGGGTGCTAGGCTCGGGGGGACCTTTAACCAGACTTTTTTGATCTATAATGGTGGCTAGATGTCTGATCTCTATAAAGCAGAGGGTAATTCATCACTGTTTCTTTTCTTCGTTCAAATTTAATGTACTTAAGTGTTCATGAAAAGTGGCGAAATAACAGCTCAGGAGATAAACTACAATATTTGAAGTTCAGACAACAATGTCAAATTTTTCTTAGCTGAATAATGTAGTCCCTTATTCAGAGTATGACAGTTTTCTAATAATAATATGGATAGCATAGGAGTTGTCTTAACTGGCCAGTGTTGCCATACTAGTGGCATCTTTTTGGTAAAATAATATATGTAAAGAACATTTTTCCTATAAAAAACCCGATATTAAGAAAACTAATAAAGGTACAATCCCAATTTAAGTTATTTGTGATTTTCACCTAAATAGGTTACATATTAAGACTCATAAGAGCACAAACACAGGTTAAATACTATGATAGACAGAAGCTCTTATTTTACACAGACAAATTTGAGCCATTTTGGAATATTTGCTAAGGAATGATTTTTAACCATAGCTTTGGAACACAAATTTCTAATGGCATTTTTCCTGGCCAGATAGAACTCGTGTTTCTACTCCCTTCTGAAAATTAGTGTATTTTTCCCCCTATTAACTTTAAGCCATTTCCCCACCCAAATGTATTAAATAGGGTTGGGGGGGGCTTTGTTTTGTATTGTTTAATAACAATTCGTTACTTTTTGCTCATACAACTCAAACCCAAGCTGACAGGAGACTGACCAAGCAGCAGCAAGATTTTGGAGCTGCTTTAAAAATGTTCACCACCCTACCAAATGATAGTGCAAAGTTTCCTTGTCTGAATTTTGATCAAATACTTACTAAGGATTCTAAGCCATTCAGAATTCCATTGTACCTCTGCTCCATGACATGTGAGTTATTTGCTTTCATCTCCCTTTTACTATATAAAAGAGGATCTAAGGCTGTAAAACTTCAATCCAGAGATTCATGCAGCTGGTACATAACAGATCCTTCCTCTCTCGTCACTGCAGCACAACATCAAACCAAACAAAATGTCTTAGAAAGTATTTGCAGCTAAGCTTTCACAGATCTCTTTTTTTTTTTTTTTTTTTTGCCATTGAAAAAGAATGGCTGAATGCCCAGCACCTGCCTTCTTACTGACATTTCACAAACGCTAAGGTAAAGGAATCAACCTTTGACAATCTCATTGCAGTGATTTGTTTGAAACAATGAAATGAAAAGTCCGGGCCTCTATCCTTGCTACTGGATTAGAGGATTAAAATAAAGGACACTTGATTTTATTGATTTAATGAGAAATGGGGGCTCAAGAGGAGCATCACTTGTGATTAGAGAACAAGCTGTGTTTGCAGGTACCATCTCTCAGGCACTTCTTTCCCATTGGCTTGGCTTTCATGGGAACTTGTTTATGTATTTCACTGTTACGATGACCCACAGCGTTCAATCCTGTGCTGCATGAAGCATTCAAATGCCTGCAGTGATTTCAGTCTGTCTCTCTCAACAGGAATAGGAAGAAAGACTGAAGGGATTGCAGCACAGATCCGCAAACTAAAGAGATGCAGGAGAACAAACGGGGGGGTGAAAAAATCTTTAAAAATACAAGATAAAGCAAAGCAAAAGGGAAAGGAATAACACTTCCTACCTGCAAAGCAGACAGTGTGTGGAATGCATTAATCTCTCAGTATGTTTTATCAGCTAGGAATTCCTCCCCCCCAGCTATGAACTGTGAGGTAGACTAAAGGAGTTCAGGCATGGTGTTTTGTTGTGGATTGATCCGTGCACAGCTAGTTAATCTCTTCCCTTAGACCTTTTACCTTTGTTCTTTTTTTTCTTGAGGTATTCATATGATATAAATGACATTTTCATATGGTAATCTCTCCTCATTGTATGTTTGCTCTTAAAGATTAGCCAGAGGGATCAAGCACACTGGCTTGCTTTCTCAGGAAAAAAAAAAAAAAAAAAAAAAAAAAAAAAAAAATATATATATATATATATATATATATATATATATATATATAATCCTCTATTCTCCATTTGGGCATGTGATAAGAATGCTTAGACTGAATGTATGTAAATATCATAATATAAATGGATACATAATTGTCACATATACCTATATGTATTCATGCATACATTTTAAGGGCTAATATATATGTAAACATATAATCTATTTTGCTATGCTATCTACTTCATCCACAGATTAAATACCCCAAATTCCCACTGGTATTATTGTCCCTGATTGATAGCTTAAAAAGAAACAGTTGCTAAAAGCATGGTTTCCAAAACACGGCCCTTCCCCCACCCTTTTTAGTTTACAGAAAATGAGCTGCTACCCTTCCCCCACATCTCCTTTGCTCTGCAGGCAAGCAAGTCAGAAACCAGGGGGCAAAATCATTACTTCCCAATTATCTTAAGCCACACAAGATAACCTCCCTCTCAAGGGCCGATGTTAAAATATGCACATAGTTGTGATGTCTAGACAGTTATGAAATATAGGTGTAAGGCTCTGCATATGCAGAACGGAAATGCATCCCGAATGAAGTGCTTTTATTAAAGAAGTATAATCACTGGGATAACTAATTACGTCAATACCACATAGTTAATTAAACCCATTATAGTTACTATTCCCTTAGAGGGGAGGTCAGACAAAGCAGCCATCCCCCTGACTGTATTGTGCTAACAAAAGAGAGAGAAATTAAATAAATTAAACAATGCTTTTCAGTCAGGTTAAAAATGAAAAGTTTAACAACTATGCAGTCACTCAACACAGAAACTCTACAAAGGTAATTTGTGTCTGTACATTCATGTGTGGGCTTTTCAAATGGAGACCTCACAATTCCCCTGCGTGTCCATTAACTTTATGCTAACTATACTGATCAGGAGAAATTATTGCTGGTACAGATGAAAACAAAAGGCGACATGCTAGACATGTTGCAAGAGTATTTACTTGTACTCATTCATTTGAAATACTTAATAAGTGAACATCAAAGATATCAGGCTGAGGAGTAGGTTTGTATCACCACACTAGTAAAACCTGATCCCTCCACCCCTACCCTGAGATTGGTCAGATTATAAAGGTTTGATATCCAGAAGCTCTGGTACTTATTTCCTGGTCCTAGTCACCTGTTCCAAGTTATCAATCAGGGGTTCAAAGGTTATTATTCTCTGTCACAAGGTAAGGATAATTATCCTCTCACTTAAGAGGATACAGTTAAAGATGTCACTGGTCCATAAAAACGTAGCAGTTCCTATCTTTTATCCAATTAGTAGCTTAAGCAATTGCATTGAAATAGACCACAATTCCTGCCTAATTAGCTACATGTAAAGTGCTATAATGACACCCTAATGAGTGGGAGGGAAATATGGAGGATCCTACTATCTTTGCCAAGGCCAGGTATATATAACAGAATTCACATATCTGCCTGGCATTAGCCACATACATAGGTATGTGCATACACAAACATACACATACATTGGGTTTCAAAGTGTGAAGAATTTTTTAGCAGAAAATAAAAAAAATCCCAATTCTAAGTACACTTAAAAAATTGCACAGGTCATTATATATTACAGCTGTTAAGCAGTAAAGATTCACAGTAACTCTTCTGGATAGAGATACTTCACTAAAGAATCATCTGGGGACATGTGTAAATAGAGCTGGTTTGTCCCTGCTACAGGAGAAGGTAGGACAAGAGATGAGATGGTGGAAAAGCACGAATGCTTTGATCCTGCTACAAAAAATGCTGCAAGAAACTCATTGTAAACTCAAACCCTATCTTAACAGCTACTTTGAGTGATTTCTGCTGTTGAGGTGTACTTTATTCTACTAAACGCTAAACTTTTTAGAAAGTACTATACATGGGGGAAAGCAACTTTTTAATTTTGCACCCTTTTAAAAATGTTCACTTACTGGTTAGTGTTGATATTTTAGCAAATATTATAGAAATATGAAGGACATTTGCATTCTCCAAGAACTAATTATAAGACTATAAAATACAAATATAAAAATAAATGCGCACTAAAAAAACAAAAAAGAACTAAAATGTGTAGAGGAAAGAGAAGGCACAGGGTCACTCTTAAAAATATATATGGTTTGCCTCAGATAAAGGTTATCCCAATATTTTCAATATCAGGAATTTTGCAGTAAAATTATTTAGTTATCTAAGGTAAAAGCAAGTTATTAATAGGGGTAGTTGTTAAACCAGTTTCATTATTACAGCATTATATATCTTTATTGTAGTGGTGCTTAAAAGATACAACCCATATTAAGTCACTGTCATAGGCAGCGGAAGGCTGGGGCGTGGGGGGAGAGTTCCCACTGCTGCCCGCACCTCCAGGGCAGGCGCAGGGGATATGTGCCCCCTGCCCCCCATAAGTGCTGTGCGTGGGCTGGAGGCAGCTGCCACTTCAAGGTGCACTCTGATCCCTGCTGCTTGTGCCCTGGCAGTCATGTAATGCCACATGCCTCCCACTGCAGGCAGGCAGCACAGCCAGTGCACAGGAGGCATGTGGCGTTGGACATCAGGGCACCAGCCATCAGGGCACCAGCAATGGGGTGCAGAGAGGAGCCAACAGTGGCAGCCACCTCTACCCTGAACACAGATTGGGGGGTATGTACCCCCCATGCCTGCCTCAGGATTGTGCACAGCGACAGGACCCCCTCCCCCCCCCCAAATGAACCACCCAGGCTCCGAACCTCCAAACCACCCATGAACCACCCTGGCTCTGGGGCCCCATTCACCCCAGCCCCTGCCCCTGTCTCTGCCCCACTCCCTCCCTCACCATGGGAACCTCGATCTGCCCCCCCCCATGCCCCTTCCCCATGAGAGACTTACTTGCTCAGGGGAGGGATGCATGCATGTGTGCGTTTGCACATGCACTCAGCCCCCCCAAATCATACTTTCTTCCTCTGTCTATGGTCACTGTTCTATGTACTGTATACAATGGAACCTGAATAACTCACATGAAACAACCCTTCACCACCACCCCATCAAAATATAGCAATAGAAGGGCCATAGCAAGTAGCTGGGTGGATCTGTTGTGATGCTCTAGTTATTTGCTGTAGCTTTTACTTCTCCAGTTAGAAGAAGCAGTATCCTTCAAAGGAAAAATCACAGGAAACAACTAAGTGAGCAATCCTTAATTTGGGAACCTGCTGCAAATGAAGTGAGTTTGAATAACAGAGATATGAATGATCCAGGTTCTACTGTATACACAGAACAAGAGGTTGACCTTGCTGTGTAGGGCTAAAAATCTAAGCAGATGAGACAAAGACAAGGAGAAAGGATGTATTATCATTCCTGTTTTCCTCACAGGAAAATGAAGCACACTTCAGTGCAGTGACATGGAAAGTTGTGGCAGGTACATTTATCCATTGATTTTAATCAGAAGACTACCCTTCTGCTATACAATGAACCACAGCATGATATCTTATGACTGGAGAAACAAGGGCTGCTTTCAAAGCTATTTTTCTCACTATGATGTGGTACAAACATTCAATAAAGTACTCTACCCTAAAGCACTTTAGACTGATACCACATCCATCCAGGGTTAACTTAGAGTGGAATCCTCCATTTTTAAAGCATTCAACATCTCTTTGGTTATGATTTTAGGGTGCTTTCTAAATTCTTAATGCCTGATAAGTGTAGTGTTTCTGCAGGTTGTGATTTAACTTTTCAGAGAAGTCACATTTTTCCCCAAGCACATAGCCCACAAGCTCCCTACATGGGAGAAGATTGTTTTACAATGATTTTGGGTGTGACAAAATCCCTGACCAGAAACTGACACAAAAATTTGGAGCCAGATTTTATGCCTATTAAATGTTTACTTGGACTTATGTACCTGCATGTTATTTGATTCCATCTTGTTCAAGTTCCTGAAAAACCATCAATGTGTTTGCCTTTTTCCACACATCATCAACTTACCCTCAAGACTGAATCACAAAAAGCAGGACGGGGAGGGGTCCCACCAGGGTTGCCAACCATTCATAAATTTATGGGCAGTTTGTAAAAAAAACAAAGCAAAAAACACTCATCCATAAAGTCCATAAAAATTAGGCTGTCTATAAAAAAATAAAAACAGTGAGCTTGATTGAGGCCAAATACAAGTGTGGATAGATAGAGCAGATCAGTGCCAGTTTGTGTCTGAGTAGGAGCGCAGCTCAGTGATCTGGAGGGAGCTCTTTATCTGGGCTTTGTGGTCTATGAGAACCACCATAGCTTCTACCATCCAAGCCTCATGCTGCTTCTGCATCACATCACCTGTCTATAATGGCTGCTTGCCTGGAAAGCAGTCAAGGCAACAAGGCCCCAGGAAACATGAGGCACTGTGTGAGACAGGGAGGGGTTTGTGCTGTCAAGACAGGGATGTGGGGCCAGAAGTGATGAGAGGTAGCAGATGGAGGTCTATACCAGGATGAGGGGATCAGGCACAACAGGGGTCAGGTTGGAAGGTGGATTGCAATGGAAACAACACAATGAGGGGTGAGCTTGGAAGTGAGTAGGGATCCCTAGGGTGGGGGCAGCATGGTGTAAAACCATTGCTGATTTCACAGAAGTCTTTAATCTGGATGGGATCTTGTGCTAGATTTAAAACGTTAGTGTTACACCCCTAATTTGAATCCTGTCCTTGTTACTGCCATGCAGAGCCTGGTGTACGGGCTACATTTATATTATATTAAACATATGTCAGTAAAAACATGTCCACAACAAACTGGTTGCCAGTAAAAAGTTTGCAGACTCTGACCCATGAGCTCCCGTGGTGCCTTCAAGCTGGCCCAGGTAGTCTGCTGCCTAGCCAGCCACCGGCCACGGGCACCAGGGCTGGGCTGTGCTGTGCTCACTGACAGGGCTCAGCATCCTCATCACTGAGCTGCAGCCTCCAGGGCTGGCCCCACCCTGCAGCCCAGCCTGGCCCCACCATGCAGCTGCCTCAGCCCGGCCTGAGCAAGCCTGGCCTGAGCCATGGGGGTGGGGCCATCCCCTGGGGCTGCAGCTCAGTTACAACCACCGCCCCCCCCCACACCTCAGCTGGGTTGGGCCAGGCCAGGCAGCCCTTCACAGAGCCTCCCCTCCTCACCCTGCACCAAACAGAACCCCCTGCCTGCCCTGCTTCGGTGGGGGAGAGGGGAGAGGGGAAAGAGTTCCTCTCTGGGGCTAGGCTGAGCTGCATGCTGGGATTGCTCCTGGCTGTCAGGGAGCTGCTGGGGCAGCAGAGCTCTCCCCTCCTCCTCCTCCCCCACCACAGTGGTCTGACCACACTCCCTCTCCTCCCATTCTCCGAACCCTGCAGGCCAAGTTTCGGGTTTAAATCCCTCCTCAGTCTTAATCAGGCTTGCTGGGGCCTGGCCATGCCCCCCCTCTCCTCAGGTCAACTTCTCTGTGGAAGGGAAGGGCTGCTCTAGTGCCCCCGGACTTGTGGCCTGAGCCACTGCAGGCAAGTGCCTGCCTTTCCGAAATGAAAAGGGAATGTTTAGCCACTTGCAAACTTTTTAAATCTCTGCAGGTTAGACTAACCTGCAATGATTGAATCAATTCAGGCTCAGGCTTTTTGAATGTCTGTCCCTAGCTCCACTTACTGGGAAGGGAAGGAAATGCCAGAGTCCATCCCATGTCTTAGGGCCTGAATGAATTCTGTTCTATCCATCTTGAGACCCAAAAAAATTTCAGTCTAAATCCGGGTGGGTCCTAGGGTTATCAACACACACACACACACACACACACATTATATATATATATATATATATATATATATATATATATATATATATATTGTGTGTGTATATTATAATAATATATATTGTGTTGGCAACCCTGTGACCCATCCAGTTTTTTAGTGAACCATGTTTTCAGGTCTCAAGAAGCATAGAATAGAATTCACTCAGTGCCTATTAGGTAGATTAGACTCTGGCCCTTCCTCCTCAATGACTTGTAATCACTTGCCAGTATTCTGCAAAATAATTTGGAGGTGTGTTGCATATGATCAACAATGAATTGGTTTTGCCTGTATTGGTCTTCTTTAATTTCTTGTTCCAGCAGGTGGAAATATGGTATGTTTATGAGAATTCAGTTCAGAAACTGTGGCATTAGAGAGGTCAAGTCCCAGTCCACAAAACTGGGAATGAATGCACAAAATCTCAGATGTTAGTAAAAGCAGTGTTTTCACTGTTTTGCCAGAAGTGGGAGAAGATCACATGGACTCTACACCCCATGACAATGGTTAGAAAGGTGAAATAGATTAAATCAAAAAGGGTTAGATGGGTTTAAGTTCTCTTTAAATGTTTGTGAGTGCATTTCCATTGTATATGAGCATGTCTCAATATGAGTGTATCTCCACTGATTTAATAAAGTTCCAATTGTTTACACCAGCAGAGATTTGCCCAAAGAGACTCTTTTCTTCACTAACTATGCTTTATACAATTCTACAAGACCAAAACCGCCAGCATGCGGCTTGGTTGATATGATACACAACTGTACCATCTCCTAATTCTCTAGAATATAAGAATTTATTAAAACGTAATCTCTGTTACAATTGTAACAGATAGTTTCAAAGCCACAATCATTATTTTAATTGTTACTGTTCAATGATATCTGCCCCATTTTGACCAATGATAATATTTTAAACAACAATGTTGTCAACTGGCAGCATGTGAGATGGGAGAGGGAGGATACTTTTATGCAAATTTGCACAGTATACTGGGTATGACAGCTTACTGACACTGCCAGTATTAAATTTAATAGAGCACCAAAACTTTTTCCAGAATCAAAAAAAACCCAAGACTGTAACATTTCTGCTACCTCAAAACTGTGCTTTTTTGTAAAAAAAAATGAAGTCAAATGAGGTATGGCTATAGGAAATCTAGAAGATGTATATACTTCATCTTTAAACCTATAGCAAGCAGCAATGCAGGGGTGAAGAGACAAGGAAGAAGCTCCTTAATGAATTAGAGAGAGTAGCTTTAGGGTTCATGCTGTTGCCTTTATTTTCTAATATGACTCCTCATGCAATGGTAAAATAAAGTGACTCTTTTCATGATTCTGTATTGTTGTCACATGCTACTTGTTGCTTCTAAATAGGGCAGTTGTTCTTGATAAACGTTATCATGAATAAAATTTTCAGTTTCATTGCAAAGTGAAGACACTAATAGAACACCATCTAGTCTTTCTCATGCAGCTAACCCTAGGTGCAACCTCAGAAAGCCAAGATTCACTACCCACCATTGAATTGGAGATTTTTATGTTTACTGGAGGTTTTTAATGGACTTCTCAGAGCATTAGTACATTATAACTAATAAATCTCAAATCTCTAAATTTAAGTGGACAGAAGGGAATAGCTATTTTTAAAATAAAGACAGTTGAGCACATTACATACACAAACTCAAGAATGCCTTCTTATATCTTTATACCTTAAGGCTGGGGTGTCCAACTCAAATGAGTTGACCAGATCCAGACTGTGGGACATATTGTAGAACACATCTGGGCCATTTCTGAGGCCAGACAAGCCAACTCTGTACCCAGAGTTCACCCTGTACAAAGAGTTCATACAGGACTTCTTGACCCAGTTGCCAGAGCTGCTGTGTCGGTGCCAGCAGCCAAAGGACACATCCAGAGAAACATGCATATGCAGTTTGTGGCACCACAAACCCATCTGCAGTGCTGCAAACCACACACGCTGCACATGTGGGGTGGGGTTTTTTGACACTGGGATCTCTGAGTGTCAAAAAAAAAAACCACACACCAGAAAAAAGCAAAGTGTCTTATGTGGCAGCAGTATGTGCTGCCCAAACACAGAGCCTAGCCAGGCTGAGCCACACTTTGGCTGCCAGCCAGGCTCCATGCACCTGGATCTCCACAACTGCAGCCCTGGGAGGTTCCCAGGAACCCAAGTAAAACTGCTGGAGCCCACCCAGGTGCTGGCCCCAGCCTCTCCTACCCCAGTCCAAGCAACTTGCCATGCACCACAGTGCGCATGTTCCCCAGGGGACAAATAGCAGCGGCACAAACATGTGCCGCTGCTATTTGTGGCCAGGGAAACACACATTCCCCATCATGGGAATGCACCCAAAGAGCTCATACCACACCTAGACAACCCCCATTGCCCCAGCTGCCAACTTCACTGTAACAACATAGCCAGCATCCACAAGCCATGATTTAACCACTCCTGGATTGCATGCGGCCTTCCATTTAAGGCATCAGCTAGTTCCCAATATTACCAAGATTGTCCCTCTTTGGAAGAACAAGCATTTGACTCACTTTCCCCCCAAAACCATGCCCTGCATAGCAGAGCAGCCTGTCATGAAGTGAAGCCAGAAGACATCGTAATTTTGCCACTGACACATTGCAATAATTAATGCAGCAAAGGAATGCATATGGAGAAAAAATTAAATGTAAGTTCTGCTGTTCTAAGAACATACAACTGTTCCACATGGGTAAGATAATTCCCACCCAGCTATTTCTTCCCTACCCTTTTTAAACAAACTCTGTACTGTTTTCCTCTCAAAAAAGTTCCCTTTCCTATATTTTTCAAGACACTGGCTGTATCTACACAAGACACTGACTGCACAGTCATTACTAAATGACAAGTACTTGTATAAACAAATATTAAATGACTGCGCAGTAACCTGAGTTACTACACTGTAGCACTAACAAATGCTTTTTTTGTGATGCTACTGTGCAGTAGCCTAATATTACTGCACAGTAATGTCACGTCACGGTTTTTGCTGCGCAATGCTACTGTGCAGTAGTATCAGGCTACTGTACAATCCGTGTCTCTCGTAGACTCCGCCACTTTGTCCCTATTTTCTTCCCAAATGTCACTATCAGGGCCGTCCCGGGGGAGGGGGGTGAATTGGGGCAACTGCCCTAGGCCCCGCACTTTGGGGGGCCCCATGGGACCAGGCAGAGCAGCACGGCAACTCCACACTGCCGCCGGCTTCATGTCCAGCCACTCGGCACCCCACCCCCCACTCCGCCGAATCTGCCGCCAGCTTCCTTGCATCCTGGGGCAGGGCCCTGCACAGGCTGATTTGTCTTGGGCCCCACACCCTGCTTGGATCATCTCTGGTCACTATGAATACTTTTTGATTGTTGGGAATTTTCAGTATGTAACAGAGAATAGAACACATTAATAGGAATAGTCATTCATGTTAACCTTCTAAGCAATGTATGTGAATTGTTGTTATCCATGCTCAGCCCAGAAGATTCCCCCATTGCAAGCCTTCCAATTTGTCCCACAACTGGAACTGGCTTAAAAGCCAAAGGCATACGTGCAGAGTGAAAGGCAGCTATATATACGGATATTGTAAAATGCAATATTTGGCCCATTTGTAGCAGTAGTAATGGTATCTGAGCTTTCTTCCTTCAACTTTCTGGTTTTAATTCAAGATGCATCTTCAGCGCTGCTGCAAATGTTGTAACTGACCTCTAAGCAAGTCTAAATGCTACAAATATAAAACAACTGACATTCCTAAAGGTGAACTAGGAGACATCTCGTCCCGATTCTACTGTGTATGCCATTCTTCCTTCTTCAGATTCAGATGTCAGTTCTGACAGCCTTCTTGATGAATGGGGTGGGTGCTGACAGCTGAAGACAAGGGGCTAAGGCAGAAGGAGAAATCTTTGAGACTGATCAAGTCCTGTAATGTTGACTTTATGACTGTGATATACAACTGAATAAAATACAGTTTAACATGTACTCAGCGGCCTCCAAATACACATCATTTGGTGATTCCACTTTTGAAAAGCAAAAGGCTGCAGGGTCAGGAGTCAGGAGTATTGCTTAATAGTAACAATGTTATCATTAAAGGTTAAAATGGAAAAAATGGGTTTCTAGTGTTAATCAGTAGAAAATATGCCAAAGTTTAAGGGGAAAAGCTTCTGAGAATACAAAGCAGCAAAAAGAAAGAGGGTCTGATTTATTTCAAGTTTCATCCTAGCACTTGGAAGCTTTTCCCATACTGCCATGCCAATTTGTCTCATCTTTGAGATGTAGGAATTGGCTGTGTTACACTGCTAACTAATAATATACATGCATACGTATCTAATTTGCATGTTCAAATATGGTAAGCATGTACAAATCATGCAGCGGTTGCACATTCATTAGTGCACAAGCTAAATTTAGAAGAAAAAAAATTAAACCAATTATTCAGCCATTTGGGGCCAGACTTTTAAACAGTAATTCATCAAGTCTCCATTCAGTGTGATGGTCCTGACTAGATTTCCTTTTCATTTGACTATACTATGCCTCTAAATACCATGGCAGACATTTGACAGCTTGCTCAGCAGGGCTTGGGCTCTGCAGAGCTTGCACAGTGCTACCTATTGTTAATTGGGTTTCAAAATGCATTCTCCTGTAACCAGAGCTAAGATGTAACTATTAGACCTGTCATCCTGAAGTATGGTGAAATAAAGTATTTGCAATTTATTCATAACATCTTTGTAAGATTGATTGGTTAAGGCTTATAAAGTTTAAATATATTAAATAGAAAAAGTTATAAAGGCACTAAAGATTATTGCACCTGCCTGTTCAGCTATTCAGCTACAATATTTGCTCTATGTACTTCAAATACAATAGTAAAGGGTTTGCATGATCAGAAAACTTGGAAAAAACATTGCGTATTTTAGGGAGGCAACACTTTATACTTTGATCTAATAAGGCATTTTATATCCAAGAATTCCAAAGCATTTCACAAACATAAATTAAGCCTCACAACTATCCTAGTAAGGAGAAAAGAGAAAGAAGTAGGAGAATAAGTATGGGCAATAATAGTAGATGGTGACCTTTGATGATGGTGTCATCAGTGACTGGTGGCATGCAATTAGTGCTGGCTGGAAACTGTCAAGATGAGAGCCCAGAACGTTGTACACATGGAGTATACTCCACAAGAACAAACATACACTCCTGTATAAAGCATGCACCTGTTCACAGGGCACAAGAATGAACTAATAGAGGGATGGCATCCAGTAGACCAATAGTAGTAGTCCTTACAAGAGGCTGCAATGGATTTTATCCAGAAGTTTAAACTTAAATTTGATGTTGAACCAGTATAAGTTTAAAATCCAGTCCCATTACAGTAAATCAAAATCTGATAAAGTGTTTAACTATATATATATTTTAATAATCATCTGAGATGGCTAGGCATAATTTGATTATAATTTTTGTGTGCACAAGATCTTGTTCATTTTCTTAAACTATATTAGAAACCCCAAATTTACAAAGCAGTGTTTTTAAAAAGTAGATCAAAAGTTGAGTTTAAAAAGTTGTTTGATGTAGTTTTTCCCTGTATTTTCCCAGTTAGAAAAATAGTAAAACTTTCTTTACAGCCACTTGTAAAATAAAATTTTCAAAAAAAGTTATGAAATATAGTTAATAATTCAAGCATTTATAACTAGAACCATATTCAAGGTTACCACTAAATATTGGCCAGCTGTTTAAATAACATACTTGATCATAATAGCTACAGAATTATAAATATTTCCTCTAATAGACAAGGCAGAAAGCTGAAGGGAGAAGACAGGGCAGTGCGGCACTGTAGAGAATAACTCGTCCAGAAAAAAAAAGTATAGCGAGCAAGAAGTAGTTTAAGGAACACAGCATCCTGAGGCTGAATCAGTTCAATCATTGCAAATTAATCTAAACTGCATAGATTAAACCAATATGCAAATGAACAGACATTCACTTTTGATTCTGGAAATACAGTCACATGCCTGCACTGTCCCAGGCCAAAAGCCAGGGGCACTAAATCATGCCTCCCCACTTGGCTGAAGCAGAGAGTTGGGCCAAACCTAGCCCATTCATCCTGCAAAGGAGGGTTGTGGGGGAGGTGTAAAGCATCATGGAATGTTGGGGGTCTGGAAGTTAACTTGAATCTGGAGGGGATTTGGGACAGAAGTTCAATAAACCAATTTAACCAAAATCAGTTAAGTCCAGGTTTATCTTAAACCAGTTTTGGCCAATTTGAAAGTGTTTTATGTTCACTGAAATTCTGTTGTGTTATAGATTTGAACCAGTTTCTGATCACTTATACCAGTTTATGTGTAATTTTTGTCCCTAGCCATTGAGATATGGATCAGGCCCTTACTAAATTAATTATTTTCATAGAATCATAGAAATTAAGGGCTGGAAGGGACCTCAAACTATCAAGTCCAACCCCTCCACTCTGGGCAGGAATACTGCTGAGATCAAATGATCTCAGCAAGGTGTTTGTCCAGTCTCCTCTTGAAGACTTCCAAGGTTGGAGACTCCTTGGGAAGTCCATTCCAGATTCTGGTCACCCTTATCATAAAAAAAGTTCTTCCTTACAACCAACCTGAAACCACCTTCTAACAGTTTATGGCCATTGCTCCTTGTCCTCCCTTGGAGCAGCCTAGTGAACAGTTATTCTTCCAATTTCCAATATTCACCCTTTACATACAGACAGACAGCCAGCAAGTCCCCCCTCAGTCTTCTCTTCTCCCGGCTGAACAGTCCCAGATCCCTTAGTCATTCCTCATAAGGTTTGCCCTCCAGACCCTTAATCATTCTTGTAGCCTTTCTCTGGACCCTTTCAAGATTCTCCACATCTTTTTTGAAGTGCAGTGCCCAGAACAGGAAACAGTACTCCAGCTGGAGTCTCACCAGTGCTGAGTAGAGAGGAAGTATCACTTCCTTAACCCTGGTTGGGATGCATCAGCTAATGCATCCCAGTATGCTATTAGCTCTGTTGACTACAGCATTGCACCAGTACCTCATATTCATACTGTGCTCAACCATAACCCTGAGGTCCCTTTCAGCCATCATGCCATCCAGGACATTTCCTCCTAGTCTATATTCATGACTCTGGTTAATTCTCCCCAGATGAAGAACTCTGCATTTATCCATATTGAATTGCATCCAGTTCCACTCCCAACACCTTTCCAGTTTGTCCAGGTCCACTTGGATCCACGTCCTATCCCCTAGTGTGACCACTTTTCCCCATATCATCCAAAAACTTGGCCAGTGTGCTTTCCACATACTCATTTAAATTGTTGATAAGGATGCTGAACAACACAGGGCCAAGAACCAAACCCTAAAGGACATCACTGGCCATCTCCTGCCAAGACAATACAGACCTGTCCACTAACACTCTCTGGGTTCGACCCCTTAGCCAGTTCCCAAACTACCTAACAATGGACTCTGACAGCTCACAATCCCCCAGTTCTTTTATAAGAGCGTCTTGTGCGACCATATCGAGGCCTTTTTAAAATCCAAGTATATTACATTGTAAGCAACTGTGCTTTTTTGAGATTGGACACCTACAATTTGATGAGTGATCTTCTGTTCACCAGTTCTTAGGGCCTGGCAGTTTGACATGGTATGTAATTGCTAATGGTGTGTACTCGTCTTGCCCACCACATCTTGTTGTATATATGAGAAAAAGGGAGGGTCCTTGATCTAATTCACCATTAACCCTTAGTCATACATTGACTCCACCTCCCCTTTCACCCCATCCTTGCACCAACCTGATGTTATAGGTCTTATTCAGGTCTTCTGTCTTTGGAACACACAGTATTCTTGTCCTTACAATTGGTTTATATTATGGCACAGTCAATAACCCACTTTTAACTCAGTCCTTGGGGCATACATAAGTTACACCCAGCTGGGTTCAGCCCTCTAGTCAATTCTGTTGCACTTTTACTTTAGAAAAAAGTTGAAAAGGGCACCCTTATCTAAGCGTTCCAGGGGGATATCCCCTTTCATAGAAATTAACTCACTGTTCGTCATCTTCTCTTTTTAGCAGAGCAGCGAGGCCCTCCCAGCACTCCAGTTGCTGGCTGTCAGACCACCGTTCCCCATTTGCTGGACTCAGGTAAGTGGTGAGACTCCTATGAGTCTCTGTTTGGAGAAGCAGCCATCACTTCTCTCCTTTTGCTCAAATGGGAACCAGCTTCTCAGTCACTGCACTCCCTTCTCTCTCAATCCCCCTGCCCGGCTGGGATGGGGCATGTCTTTTTGACACGATCAGCTTCATGCTGGCCCAGCCAGAGCCAGCACAAGCTGATAAAGCATGGTGGATGTGGTATCAGGGATTCCCCAGACCATGCCACCAGCATTTCTTCTGGTGAGTGGCTGATTTTGGGGAAAGCTTGCTCCTTCTTTTCCCGCATCTGAGGGAAGTTGGGGGCATCCTCAGAGACTTTGGGACCACATCAAGGGTTAGCAGGAAGTGTCCCGCTATCACATACATCAACTGTGTCTTCCACATCTAAGCAGTTCGTTACTTGATCATAGACAGAAACATGGTTGGTCAGAGATGATTTTCCCCCAATGAAACCATATTGACTATCCTTCAGCATCATGCCTTGTGCTAGTCTCTCACAAATGGACTTCTTGATATTTTTTTTTCCAAAATTTTACCCAGTATCAAGGTCAAACTGATCAGCCTATAGTTTCCTGGATCCTCCCTTCTTCCCTTCTTAAAAACTGACATCACATTGGCCTTTTCCAATCTTCCAGGACCTCTCCTGAGTACCACAAGTCTTCAAATACCTTCACCAACAGTCCTGTAATGACTTCAGCCAATTCCCTCAGCACTCTCAGGTGTAGTCTATCTGGTCCTGCTGACTTGAAGACATTCAGCTGCTCTAAGTGCTCTCTCACCAGTTTGACACTGACCATTGGTTGCCAATCACACTCCCTTGCATCCATCCAGTATCTGACCAGATGGTTGACCACCATTTGTATGCAAGAACACCGAGGCAAAGTATTCATTAAAGAATTCAGCTTTCTTCTGTTACCAGCTGTCCTGTCCTATTCTGCAAGGGTCCCACATTTCCCTTGATCTTCCTCCTGCTCCCTATATACCTAAAGGACTTCCTATTGTCCTGGATTTCAGTCACCAATTTGATCTCAGTCACCACCATTGCCTTCCTTATCCTCTCCCTACAAATACAGGCTATACTTGTATATTCCTTCTTGGTGACTACCCCTTGTTTCCACCATCTGTAAGCCTCCTTTTTCTTTTTTTAAGCATTCCTTGTTTCCTCTGGTAAGCCAAGACGGCTTCCCGGCCACTTTACCACCTTTCCTGCATACAGGAATGGGCCTTTTCTGTGCTCTGAGGATTGCTCCTTTGAGGAATTCCTACACTTCCTGAACTCCCTTCCCCTCCAGTCCCTCTTCCCATAGGGTCTCTCCCACTGTTTTCTTAAGCTCTGTGACAGGCTAGCTGGTAGTGATTTAGCCCAGGGGTTTTGAAAGGGTAAAAAAAGATTGGAGGGCTTGGGATTCCCTTTCCTCACCAATTTGATAGTGATTTGGCCCAGGGGTTTTGAAACAGTAAAAATGATGGGAGGGCTTGGGAATCCCTTTCTTCATCAATCAGGCCCCAGAGACTTATCCTCCATGTCCCCTGATTGGCCCCTTGGGTCACCTGGAGAGGAATAAAAGGGGCAGCACAGCTGACTCAGAGGAGACCTGTGAGGGATGATGAGGAAGGAGTTTCAAAGAGCTGGCAAGAGCTGGGCCAGCAGGGCAGGAGCAGTTGCCCCAGAAGAGCCTGAAGGAGCAGAACCCGCAGGCAGCGCAGCACAGCCAGTAAGAGAGGCTTCCTGCTGGGCTCCAGGATCCCCAGCAAGAGGCTGCAGCCTGCAGGAGAGGTTCTTTACCTGGCTCCAGCAGAAAGTTGTGCAGTGACCCGAGAGACTCCCAGCTCTGCTTCCAGTTTCTCCAGCAAGAGGCAGGGCAGCTTGATGTGAGGCAGGGGCTTCCAGAAGGTCAAAAACACCAGCAGCCTAGAACAGGCCCAGCAGTGGCTGCTGTGTGGTAGAGTTTCTGCCTACCCTGTGGGAGATCAGAGTTTAAGTCCTGGTTGGGGTGAGTGAAGTGACAGGGGAGAAATTCTTGTTGGAGTGGAGGGGGCCACTGTGTTTTCCCCCTCCAGGTACCTATGCCCTATATCTCTTATTATTTGGTGTTTTCTATTTTGTGCATTTTATATTTTGTCAATCAGTATTGTTTATTGTGTTGTTTGCATTTTATATTTTGTTAAACCTGTCTTTGGTTAACTAGAGGAATATGTCTACAAATGTGAATGCCTAACCTTTATTGAATCCTATCCCTTCGAGGTATTGTAGTGTCCCTGTACCACCTGGTTTATATATGTTATGTTCCCACCATGGTTTCTCTCATTAAAAGGTGTATGTTTAAGTCCTCATTGGTGATCTGGCTCTGCTTGATAGGGAAGGAAGGTCCCTACACCTCCCACAGCGCTCATGTACCTGCTCTGATCCCTTCAATTGGAGAGGGGGTACATCTTGGAGTACCACTCAGATTACAGGTCATTGAAGCCAGCCTTCCTAAAGTCAAGCACCTCTGCTCCACTGGCTATCTTCCCTGCCCTACATCAGATAGTGATCATGAGATGATAAAATTCACTATCTCCCAGATGACCCTCAATCTCCCACCAGGCCATCCCCTTTGACTAGAACCAAATCCAACAAAGCCTACCCCCTGGTTGGCCCATTCACCTCCTGTACTAAATAAAGGTCTTCCACGCAGGTCAAAAACCTATGTGACCAGTCAGATCTGGCCAAGTGCTCCTCTCAGCAGATGTCAGGGTAATTGAGGTCATCCATGACAACCATGTCCCTTGAATATGTGGCCTGAATCAGTTCCCCAATTTTCCCCAATTCAAAAATAGCAAGTTTGGAATGATGATTTCTGTTCATTGTTATTCTGCAGATAGGCAGACAGCTCATGAAGGTGTCTCCAGCTTAGGCCTGAGCTCACTGAAAGTTATAGGTTTCAGTATTTTGCAGAATCAGGCCCCAAGCATTTTGATTTTCAGCAACATTTAATCAAGGTTCCCTGAAGCCAGTGAATGGGCAAGAGGAGGTATCTATTTAGGCCTGTATTCCTGTAGTGTACATACAATACATTAGCTTTACTATTTTTGACTTTTTAAGACTTTCTAGGTAATTGTTATAGCAAGGTACATGTTCTAATAGGCAATTCTGCTGGGAGCCAAACTGTGTAGCTTTATGTCACAGTTAGTCAATTTATTATATAATACACAGAAAGAAAGTGAAAAGCAAAGTCAATGACCTGTGTATTCACTGTTTTTCATTTTCAGTGAGGAAGAAGAAGAGGAGATGGCTAACAGCATTTGAGGACAATGACTGAATTCTGACCCTAGTTACTCTGGGCAAAATCCACTGTACTTACAGCTCCCTACAATGTGAACTCCAGTAATTCCCACAAAGTATATTTAATTTGGTCACACAGCCCACTGACCTTGTTACCAGTGAGAAAAACAACAGTATTGTCAGTCATGCTCCAGGCAACTAGAACAGTTAATACATTCCCAAGCCCTCAATCCACCCCCATCATACACATGTGATCACAGACATGTACCAACTTGGCTCAAACCAGTGCTGTTAAAAGTTCATGAATCAGTTTTAAATATGCATGAGTGTGGGTGTGCAGCTGTGCACATGTATGTGTTTATCATAGAATCATAGAAAATGAGGGTTGGAAAGGACCTCAAGAGGTCACCTAGTCCAACCCCCTGACCAAAACAGGACCAGCCCCAACTATATCATCCCAGGCAAGGCTTTGTCTAACTGGGTCTTAAAAACTTCTAAGGATGGAGAGTCCACAACCTTGCTGGATAGCCTGTTCCAGTACCCTCATAAGAAAGTTTTTCCTAATATTTAACCTCAACTATGTGCATGTGTATGTGTGTGTAGCCAGGGTTCTGGAAGATGTCTTATGAAACTTTAAATATGGATATATATATTCCTTTACCACCCTCCAAAATGCTTCCCAAATGCTTACTTTGTAACCAAGACATTGAAAAAAACAAATAGTGTTTATTTTTACTGCCATTTTCCTCCTGCCAATCAGATTTTCTTAGCTTCACCCTATTCTTTTCAGTATCTAGACTCAAACAAAAACAAATGATAATTATTGGACTGACTTTGGTTGGAGAAATAAAATAAAACAGCCGCCTCAAAACCTCAAAAGCAAACAACGAAACAGACACAACATTTAAATTTAATCCTCAGAATGCTCATGTTTTCGAGACTGTCAGACTAGTTATTGCTTATGAGGATGGGTATGGAAGCACACATACACACACCTGCATGCACACACATGCACTCAAACACACAGAAATCCTACCCAAGTAAGTAAATAGGGTTTTCTGGCTAAAGGATCTGTGATTAAATGAACAAAAGGCCTTGGGAGGTTATCCGTTATACCTTTTGTATCAGCTACCTTTATATAAAGGGAAAGCACCTGGCCCTGGCAGATGGTAGAAATTAAGAAACCTCTACCGCAAATGAAGGGTGCTCACCCATACAAAGGCCACTGGTCCATCTGAATCCTTCCTAACCATCCCTCTCTAATCATGCTTGTTCCATGGCAGGAAGACCAAGTTGCAGGGGATGATGCATGTCTGAGTATATACATGAGTCCTCCTGTCTTTGTGCATGTGTGTATGAAGTTTCAGTACCCAAAGAAGAAGATATTGTTTTCCAAGGTGGTCAGATTTTGTATCAAACTGAGAAAGGTGAATATTGGAGTAAAGGAAAAAAGTGCATCTGGGAAGGTCCACTCTCATGCAAAATACCTACGTTAATAGGAGGTAGAAAATAGAACATCCATAAAAGCAAAGAAAGAAGGGCAATTTACAAGGAATATGTTTAGGCCCTGCCAGCTGCATATCCCCATGGGCTAGAAGGCTCAATAGGAAAATCTTTCTCTCATGCCATTCTAGGAAAAAAGGGAAACTAGCTCTATCAACTGAATAGCTATACCATGGGTACTTAACCCCTGGCTTACAGGTCAGATCCAGCCTGCTGCCCTATCCAGCCTGCAGTGTTCCCCAAAGGCCCAGAATTTGGTGGTGGGAGAGCAGTGGCACTGCTCCCCTACTGCCAAATTTTGGGATCCAAGGCAAGCCCAGGTCCTCTGAGCTGGATCAAGTACCCAACTCAGAGTGCAAGGGCAGGCAGGGGCAGTGACAGGCCTCAGGATCCAATCCTAGTACATAGGAGGCTGGGAAGGGGCAGCACCAGAATCCCAGGATCCAGTCCCAGTGTGCAAAGGCAGGAGGGGGCAGTTCCAGGCCCCTAGGGACCAATCCCGGTGCACAGATGTGGAAGGGAGTGGTACCTGGCCCCAGAACCCTATCCTGGCATTCTGCAGTGGGAGTGGGTGGTGCCAGGACCCAGGGCTTGGTGTGCAGGAATTGATCCAGCCTGCAGACCAGCCCACCCCACTCACCTGGCCTGCAGTACCAAAAGGTTGAGCACCACTGATCTATACTACAGTTTTGCTGCAGCACGGTTTTGTGCAGTGTTTGATGTTGTTTCACTATTCCATCTTGGTATTGATGTCTGTCAATGTTTTTATATAAGACAGAAGAATTTGTGAAAGTCTGGAGATTCCAGAAATTCTGAAGAATTTTTATGAGATTATGAAATGTATTTAAAAGTTTTTGAAATTTCATTAAAATAAATTATGAAAGTCTGGTAAATGTAAGTCACCCTGACCTGATATGTAGTAGGCCCTGATCAAAACTCAAGTTTAACAATAAGATGTGGGACTTTCTAAGAGAGACTGGAGACTTCCCTGAATATGGGTTCTGTCCAGAGATTCTGGCCCCTATATAGAGCTGATTCCATGTGGCTGGATCTGGTAGCAGCACAGCTAATTCTGAGAAATACATTTGACAGCAGGTAAGCTGTGAAGCTGACTTTATAGAGCCTGATCTTGCAACATCAGGCACGTGCAAGACCTGATACAGCAGACTTCACTGAACTGCACTGGGCCAGGCTGAAGACACCTGAATCATGGCTTGTACTTAAATATCATTAAGTTTGATAAGGACAAATGCGAAGTCCTGCACTTAGGATAGAACAATCCCATGCACCAGTACAGGCTGGGGACTGACTGGCTAAGCAGCAACTTTGCAGAAAATGGCTTGGGGGTTACAGTTGACAATAAGCTGAATATCAGCCAACAGTGCGCCCTTGTTGAGAAAAAAACTAATGGTATACTGAGCTGCATTAGTAGGAGTTTTGCCATCATATCAAAGGAAGTGATTATTCCCATCTATTCATCACTGTTGAGACTACACCTGTGTCCAGTTCTGGGCCCCCCACTCCAGAAAGCACATGGACAAATTGGAGAGAGTCCAGTGGAGGGCAACAAAAATAGTTAGGGTGCTGGGGCACATGACTTATGAGGAGAGGCTAAGGGAACTGGGCTTCTTTAGTCTAGAAAAGAGAAGACTGAGGGGGGATTTCATAGCAGCCTTCAACTACCTGAAGCAGGGTTCCAAAGAGGGTGCGGTTACCAATCTGCGGTACTCAAACAACCTGTTAGTGGTACGCATTAACAGATTTATTATAATTACTTTATATGACAAAAATTTGCTGGTGGTACTTAAGGTTGTATTGTTTTAAATGGGCGGTGCACAATCTGTCAGAGTTTGGGTACTGCTGAGCTAGACTGTTCTCACTGGTGGCAGATGACAGAACAAGGAGGAATAGTCTCAAGCTGCAGCCAGGGAAGTTTAGGTTAGATATTAGTAAGTTAGTAAAGTACTGGGACAGGATACCCAGAGAGGTTTAGGGATCTCCATCCTTAGAGGTTCTTAAGACCCAGCTAGACAAAGCCTTGGCTAGGATGATATAGTTGGGGATGGTCCTACTTTTAGCAGGGGGTTGGACTAGGTGACTTCCTAAGAATTCCTTCCAACACTAATTTTCTATGATTCTATGATAGTTCAAGTGAAGTTCATATTATCTTGTAGCTATAGACCTGGACTCTAACAAGTTATCCAGTGCCTGGCCTGTGAGGTCAGCTGTATCCTTTGTACATTGTATATGTTCTATTAATTATGTTGTTCTGTGTAAATCAATACTTAGCACCAGGGGTGATGAGCAGGGGATGCATACGGGTGCACATGCACCCCCTGAGCCTGGCAGTGCATGCCCTACAAAGTGCGCCCCCTCCAGTACAAGATATATCAGGCTAGTTATTGTTTGGGGTATAGCATGTAAAAAACAATTGTGAAAAAATGTATATACTTGATAAAAGTAAATCCATAGTGAAAATTCCATAGGCCAGTGTTTAACTTGGCTATATTTCTTACTGATGCAATGTGTAGCTCATGCAACCCCCTTTATTCAGGATTCTTATGCTGACAATCATACACCCTATCAGAATGGTGCACTACAGCAAGTATTGGCATAATATCACATAACACAAGACATAACACATTACTAAAGTCATGAACAACAATATACTTCATGTCAGAGGAGGCCCCCAGTGGCAAATCTAACAGTAAACAGTTAGTCCGGCTATTTGAGGTAGTTTATACAACTCATACAGAAAAATTTATTTATGGTTTAAATCAATGGATAATTCATGACAGGTTTCTCCACTAATTTATTTTAATTATTTTTCCATATGCCTTTCCATTAGAATGGTGGTTAAAATATTGAACAAGTATGAACCAGAAGAGAAGGGGAAATTAAAAAAATTCTGACAACCCTAATCTCCCATGCCTTCAAAATATCACTCTATTAAAGAAAAAAGGCACAGGGATGCCAAGAAATACTTTCCTCTCAGAGAACACAATTCCAAGATGACTTCTATATCATTTTTATTCAGCACTCAAGAGTGAAAACATTTTGGATTTCTTTCAACTCTGCTGAGGCCAATCCAGATGTTTAGCACAAACATTTTTTGTTTTCTGTTCACTCATCACCCATCATCCTCTGGGTTCAGCTTCTCTCCTTACACAGCCATTAACTCCAGTACAAGAGAAAATGCCCAAAGCTACCAAATGAGAACAGGCACAGATATTCTCACTGTGCACAAGCATAAATGATTAGGTGAGGTACAACACTGTAGAGAATCAGGACACTGGATACCAAGATGTGCTTTGTCTGCCTCAATGATGATAATGCTGATGACTGGTAAAAGAAAAAATAGTTTGATTTTTTTTATTAGGAGTAGTAGGAGTTTGAGATTATTGCTATATTATATCCCATTATATCATTATATTTAAGTAAGAGCTGGAAACCACCAGGGTTACTTTTTGAGTCATCTATAAGCAAGCACAGCTAGGTGGGAGAACACCTGCACTAGCATGATGAAAATGTTCCCTACATTACCAGTTCTGAGTGCATGTGTCAGCAGTTGGGGACCCATGATTAATTAGTACTTAACACTAGAAGAAAGCATCCCAGGAAAGTTAAAGAGGGAAGCTCTTGAATAGCAAAATGAATTAGAGTATCATTTACAAAAAATTATTCCCAAATGAAAGATAAAGTTACAGTAGATATCTGGCTTCTTCAAAGAATTTCCCCTTGAAAACTACTCTTTTGACTATTTCATATTATCCTACTATTCCAGAACACCGCTAGCTTCTTCCCTTACACTACAGCTATTGAAAAGATGATATAAGGAGTTTTCATTTCTATTACCCTTGCAATAATAATCACCGGGTATGAAAAGGAACAGGCAGCATAATCATTATTCTAATCAACAGAACACTCTGTGTTGGATGAGATTTTGAATGGGATCAAAATGGTTATTTCTAAAATGCATAAAATGGCTTGGGATGGATACTGCCCCTGATAATCCACAGAAGCAAGGCATTTATTGCCACATTAAAGATAAGATGCAGATGAAAATTTTCAGTGAAAGAAAAAAGTGGTGGAAAGACAAAGCAAAAGAGATTCAAAAGTTCAAAGACAGCCATGACATGTAGTTTCTTCAACGCAACCAAAGCTATCTATGTCCCAAGTACAAAAGGAGTTATTCTTCTGAGGTCCAAAGACAGAACAATACTCTTTAAAGACATCTCCACCATCAATGCATGGTGGAAGGAGACTCTTGAACCAAAATTCTAATGTCAAAAACCTCTGAAGCCCCAAGCCCCATTCAGGACTACTTTGCAGATCCACCAACTTCCTAAGAGACCTTGAAAGCCAGTAAACAGATGAAAAACATTAATGCTTGTGGTTCTGATGAAATACCAGCTCAAATTTATAAGCACGGTGGAAAAAGCTTTCACCAACTATACATTATTAGTATGGAAATCTGAAAACAGGAACAGATTCTCAAGGACTTCAGAGACTTCCATCTGGAGCCAGTGCCCAGTATCACATGGACAGTAATCTCTTTAATATCAACTGGTTACATTCCAAATCCAAGATGACCAACATCCCATTATGGATCTTCAACATGTGGATGATTATATTGTATGTAATTATACATTATGATTATGTTGTATGTAATTGTATGTAACATGTGGATGATTATGTTATATGCAATTGAAGAGCTCCCAGTCACTCTTGATTGCTTCTGCAAAGCATATGACATGCCTGGACTCTCTGTCAACATCACGAAAACCAACATTCTTTACCAACCCACCCCAAAACAACTAGCTGCTCCTCCACATATTATAATTAGAAGGCAGTCGTCTCATCTACCAGGTTGTTGCCAATCTTACCCTGGGTGTGAAACCTATGCAACATAACAGATACACCTGAAAGCTTTGGAATGTTACTATCAGTGATGTCTTCATTCAATCTTCTGTATCAATTGGAAACACAGAAAAACAAATGCCAGTGTTCTGAGTCAAGCAACCACCACCAGCAATGGAGGCTATATTTATACAGCACCAGCTCAGTTGGACAGAACATGTCAAAAGGATGCCTAACAACTGGATCCCAAAACTGGTCCCATACTCCCAACTCAGCCATGGGCTCCACTCTAGCGGTAAGCAGAAGAAGAAACTCACGAACACCTTGAAGATCAATCTGAAGAAATACAGTATCATCAGAACCTGAGAGATTCAAATACTGAATCATCTTCAATGGTGCTGTGATATACAATAAGGCTCTGATCATTTCAAGCAAACTCACCTCACTATTGAGATACATAAACATGAAAGACAAAGGAAAAGGGTTGTGACCCAGTTTCACCAGGGTCTACTCCTTCTTCCCAAAAAACATTTGCCATGGCTGCAGTTGAACAGATGGATCTTGGATCAGCCTCCTTAATCATCTATGGAATCACTGATGACTTCCCAACTATCATCTTTGAATTGAGGGAATGCTACTGATGATAGTAGTCATAGAATCATAGAAAAATAGGGCTGGAAGGGAACTCCAGAGATTATTTAGTCCCACCATATACCAGAGGCAGGATCATCCCTATCCCAACCATGCTATAAGAATCCCTTGTCTATTAGCAAAGATATACAGTCACCCCTGACACAACCACCAGGCATAACAACCACAAACCACAGGCAGACAAAACCCTAATCAGCCACAGATAAAGCCAGGTGACCATGATGGAAAACATCCTCCTGCTGCACATGTTAAAACAAGTGCCTTTTCCAGATGCTGACCATGCCTTTTTCCTTCAACCTCTCCTAGTATGACTTGCCTTCCAAGCCCTTTATCATTTTTGTCACCCACCTCTGGACCCTCACTAACTTTGTCCAGTGGGGATCCCAAAACTATACAAAATACTCTAAACGAGGCCTAACCAGCTCTGAGTAAAGAGGCACTACCACCTCCCATGTCTTGTATATAATGCTTCTATAGATGCATCCAAAACCACATTCACCTTTTGTGCAGCTGCATCACACTGAAGATTCATATTGAATCTGTGACAGACCAAGAATCCCAGTTTCTTCCCATAGTGCTGCCATCCAGCCAGGTGTCACTGATTTTATATTTGTATGTTTGCTTATTCTTCTGCTGTAACACCTTGCAATTGTCAGCATCCTATTAGCTTTAGCCCAGCTTTCCAATCTGTCAAAATCCTTCTGAATTGTACTTATGGGCTAGGGACAGAAGTTACATATAAACAGGTTTAAGTGAACAGAAACTGATTGAAAACTGTAACAGAACAGATGCTCAGTGCACATAAACCAGTTTCAAAATGGCTGAAACTGGTTTAAGATAAACCTGGTTGAATGTAATATCAGACTTAAATGATTTTGGTCCAACTGGTTTATGAAATATCTGTCCATGACCCCTTCCTGGTTCAAGTTAAATCACAGTCCC
This sequence comes from Alligator mississippiensis, assembly GCF_030867095.1. NCBI lineage: Eukaryota > Metazoa > Chordata > Crocodylia > Alligatoridae > Alligator > Alligator mississippiensis. Next base: position 121,062,186 of record NC_081824.1, on the reverse strand, counting down.
CCAGCATCCCAGATTGCTGGGTGGGGCTGGGCTGGGCTGGGCTGGGCTGGGCTGTGCTGTCTGCTCCAGAGAGCAGGGCTGGCCCCACCCATAGCTGAATCAGTGACGGCTGGCTGACAACTGGGTTGGGGGAGGGCTAGCCTGGCTGGGGATGCGGCCTAGTCTACAAGCGGGGGCTGCCCCTCCCAAAATCCCAGAGACCTCAGGGGCAGCAGAAAGGGGAAATGAACACACAGCCAGAGAGCCTGCTGTAGCGATCCCTGGCTTCTGGCCTGGGCCACTGTAGGCATGTGGCTGTATTTCCTGAATCAAAGGTAAATGTGTGTTCACTTCTGTTTCAGTTTAATCGGTGCAGTTTAGAATAACCTGCAAAGACTAAACCAATTCAGCCTCAGGTTTTTTGACTGTCTGTATTTAGCCATGTTCTTCAATATGTTCATAATCCTTCCAAGTTTTGTCTTGTCTGCAAACTTGCCCAAGAAGCTCTTAATTCCAGCATCCAAATCATTAATAAACATGTTGAACAGCACTGGGCTCAGGACAGACCCTTGAGAGACTCCACTTGAAACCTTCTGACATGGATCCATTAATAATGACCGTTTGCTTGCTTCTATAGACCCAATAGTCTATCAACCTTAAAGGAGTTTTGTCTAGCCCACATTTCTCCAGTTTATTTATGGAAAGGAAATGTAGGACCCTGTCAAAAGTCTTACTGAAATCCAGATAAACTATATACACAGCATCCCCTTCCTTCAACCTAGTACTTATTTTGTCAAAGAAGGGAATCAAGTTTGTTTGACATTATATGTTCTTAGTAAATCCATGCTTGGCTGCTCATAAACAGCTTTTTCTCTTCCGTATTATTGCAAATGGATTTCCTTAGGATACACTGCAGTAACTTCCCAGGGAGGCTAACTGGTCTGTAGTTCCCTAGAGCATCCTTTTTTACTTTTTTTAAGGAGGGGTAGTACATTGGCCCTTTTCCAGTCCTATGGTATCTCATCTGTCTCCCACAACTTCATAAATATTATTGCCAAGGGCTCAGAGATCTCTTCTGCCACCTCCTTCAGTACCCTCAGATGAAGTTCATCAGGCCCCGATGACCTGAATTCATTCAGACCCTTCAAAGGCTCTCTGACTGTTTCTTTTGTTATCTCATCCCTCAGCTTTTCCCCTTCCTTATCAAAATAGTCTGTATGAGGTGTCTGGTTTCACCTTAAGTTTTTTTTTGAAGACTGAGACAAAGTAGCTGTTGAGTATCTCTGCCTTGTTTTTGTCTTCTGTTAAGAGTTCACCCTGAGAATTTAAGAGTAGACCCAAAATTTCCTTCAGCTTTCTTTGCTGGCCAAAATACTTATAGAACTTCTTGTTGTCTTTAACTTCCAGTGCCATATGAAGCTCTTTCTTGGTTTCCTGATTTTGTCTCTGTAGGTTCTTACTATTTTTGGCATGCTTCTTTGGTGGCCTGCCCATTTTTCCATTACCTGCATGCTTTCCTTTCACATTTGAAGCATCCTAGAAGCTTCTGGTGCAGTTACATTGGTCTCATCATTCTTTTGCTTCCATCATATCACATCAGTTTCTTGTTGGGCTTCTAATATTATGCCCTTTAGAAGCTTGCAGCATTTCTTGGTGTCTTTATTCTTAAGTTTGTCTTCCCATGGCACCATGCCTATTAATTCATTGAGTCAGTTGAAATCCACTACTTTGAAATCTAGCATCCTAGTTCTATTGATCTCAGGTTTTCCACATTTCTGGATCTGGCATTTTATCATATCGTGATTGTTTCCTCTCAAATTTTCCATCACCTTCAGACTCCATCAATTCTTCCCCATTTGATAGGACAAGATCCAAGAGAGATGATCTCTTAGTTCAGCGGTCAGCAACCCCCGGCACGCATGCCATTAGTGGCATGCAGAGACATTTTTCTCGGTGTGCTGGGAAGCACACAGACAACTTGTTTTGGTTTGGGGGGGGGGGGGGTTTAAGTTGCTGCTCCAGGCTGTGCAACCACAAGTGCAGCAGGCACTGAGGTGGAGCCAGAACACAGGCAGGGACACTGTCTTTGTTCTACTGCCCCTGCCTCTTGCTCCCAGGCTGCGCCCTCCTGCTAGGCTGGCCCCTGGAGGGAGCTGCCCAGGCAGGCAGACACCCTGTCCCACTTGGGGCAACACTGAGTTGCTGAGTGCTGGGGTTGGGCAGTCAGGACAGGGTCTGGGCGGTGTGGGGAGAGGCAACGCAGGCAAGCCAGCCTGGTCAAGACCTTAGGAAGGCAGGGTCTGGGTGGGAAGTGGAGGCTGCCCCAGGGCTCTGTGGGCTTGAGCTGTGGTGGGCTTGAGGCAGGCTTGAGGCAGGGGTGCCCAGTGGCACCCATGATGGAGCATGGCCCGGCCCGTGCAGCTCCTCAGGGATGTGCCACAGCCACCCTGCGTACATGGGGATGCTGCCTGGCTGGGGCAGGATGCCAGGCTCAGGGGTCTTCCCTCTCCAGGATCAGCCTCCCTGCACACTTGGCACAGGCAGGGCAGAGCTGTCCCTGGTGCAGGGGCCTGGCTGTGGGAGTCCCTTGGAGCCTGGGAACAGCCACCCCAGCTGCCTCAGCTTGCCCAGGCCCTGTCCTTGCCCATCTGCAGCTCCTCTCAAGAGGCCAGGGCTGGGGCAGGTACTGCGCAGAGCAACCGCACTGCAGGCTCCCGGCTGGCTTGGCCCTGAGCACCGGCTGCAGTGGCTGTTTCCAGAGCCCGGGAAACAGCCTGTGGCTGCAGCTCCCACTCACAGTGTACCCAGCTGGCACAGAGACCAAGCAGGGAGCTCCCTGAGCCTGGCGTCCTGCCCCAGCCAGGGAAAGTCCCTTCATGGGCAGGGTGGTTGCGTTCCATCCCCGCAGAGCTGCATGAGCCGGCTGGGCCCCACCTCTGGTGCTGCTGGGTCCCAGCTGTGACCCGAGTAGCGGAGCTCTGGGGCGGCCCCCGGTCCCTGCCTAACACCAGTTCTCCTCCAGCTGCAGCCTTCCCAAGCGAGCGGCAGCCTTCCCAAGCTTCCCAAGCTCTGGGGCGGCCCCCGGTCCCTGCCTAACACCAGTTCTCCTCCAGCTGCAGCCTTCCCAAGCAAGCTGCAGCCTTCCCAGGCCAGCATGCCCACAGTGACTCTCCCAGTGCCTGCTGATCCCTGCTTCTCTCTTCCTCTCTTCCCCCTCATCAGAACATGCTTAACAAGAAAAAAAATTTTCACAAGTACAAGGCAGTTCATGAAGTTTTATTTATTGTCATTAGGTTTTGAATTTTTAGAGAGCCTGATATTTACTTTAAAAAAAAAAAAGCAACATTAATGATTATTAATTGTATTAAGTATGCAGTGCATCCTGTCATGTACCCCCTCCGCCTCAGTTTTGTTTTTGTGGTGTGCCGGCACTCTGGCACCTTACATGGTAGACGTTGTGGTTTTTTCAGCACTCCGGCCAAACAACGTTCCCTACTTCTGTCCTAGTCTAACTAACCTTGTCTCCTTCTATGATCAAGTAATGAACCAGTTAGATGTCGGAGATGCAGTTGATGCCATATATAGAGATTTTAAAAATGCCTCTGATATGGTCTCACATGATGCTCTTATAAAAGAACTGGGGGCTTGTGAGCTGGCAGAGTCCACAGTCAGGTGGATTGGGACCTGGCTAAGGGGTCAAACCCAGAAAGTGTTAGTGGATGGGTCTGTATTGTCTTGGTGGGAGGTGGCCAGTGGTGTCTCTCAGGGTTCAGTTCTTGGCCCTGTGCTGTTCAATATATTTATCAGCAATTTAGGTGAGGATGTGGAAAGCACACTGGCCAAGTTTGTGGATGATATGGGGAAAAGCTGCCACACTAGGAGATAGGATGTGGATCCAAGTAGATCTGGACAAGCTGGAAAGATGGGTGGAGTGGAACTGGATGCAATTCAGTAAGGATAAATGCAGAGTGCTTCACCTGGGAAGAAGTAACCAGAGGCATGAATATAGGTTATGGGGAGATGTCCTGCAAAGAACAATGGCTGAAAGGGACCTTGGGGTTATGGTTGATCACAGGATGAACATGAGCTACCAATGCAATGCTGTAGTCAACGGAGCTAATAACAGACTGGGATGCATTAGCTGATGTGTCCCAAGCAGGACTAAGGAAGTGATGCTTCCTCTCTACTTGGTTCTGGTGAGACCCCAGCTGGAGTACTGTGTCCATTTCTGGGCGCTGCACTTCAAAAAAGGTGTGGAAAATCTTGAAAGGGTCCAGAGAAGGGCTACAAGAATGATTAAAGGCCTGGAGGACAAACCTTATGAGGAATGACTAAGGGATCTAGGACTGTTCAGCCTGGGGAAGAGAAGACTGAGGGGGGACTTGGTGGCCATCTCCAAGTATGTAAGGGGTGAACATCAAGAGCCAGGAGAAAAACTATTCACTAGGGCACCCCAGGGGAGGACAAGGAGCAATGGCCATAGACTGTTAGAGGAGGTTTTCAGGTTGTATGTAAGGAAGAACTTCTTTAAAGTAAAGGTGACCAGAATCTGGAATAGACCTTCCAAGGAGGTGATGCAGTCCCCAGCATTAGATGTCCTCAGTAGGAGACTGAATAAACACCTTGCTGGGATCACTTAACCTCAACAGTATTATGCCTAGAGCAGAAGGGTTAGACTTGATAATCTTTCAAGGTTCCTTGCAGCCCTTAATTTTTATCGTTCTATGATTCTAGTTATATCTTCATCCTTCTGAAACAGAAAGTTGTCTTCAACATGGGTTAGGAACTGGCTCAACATTTTATGTTTGGCTGCATTCTTCTTCCAGCAAATGTCCAGAAAATTGAAATCTGCCATCAGTACTCTCTCATAACTATCGGAAAATGTTGTCTCCTCCTTGAATAATGGCTCACCCACCTCTTCTTCCTGACTTGGTGGATGATAATATATCCCCACCATTATGCTGATGCTGTATCTTTCACCTTTTATCTTCACCCAAATATATTCTAGTCTGCTATCTTCTTCCTCCTGAACCAAGAAACAAGCATATCTGTTTTTGACATACAAAATGACACCACCACCTTTTCTCCCAACCTTGTCCTTCCAGAACGGAGTGTAGCCCTTAATATTGACGTTCCAGTCATTAGAGCTATCCCACCAGATCTCTGTGATACCATTTGGATCATCGCTCTTTTCACAGGTTGTGACTACCAGCTCATCTGGTTTGAATTTATATACATACTTCTTGAATTAATATACATACTTCACAGGTATTTTTCATTCCAACCTGTTTGTTTCCCTTTTTCATCACTTGTTGCTGTCCTGTGGCTCTCTGGCCCTCATTTGGTCTTTTCCTCTTTGGATTGTTTGCTCTGTTGCTGGAGGACCCTCCTTACTAGGTTGGCCAGGTGACCCCCAAAGTTGCTCCTTCCAGTTCTAGTCAGATGGATTCTATCTGTTTACAGCAGTCCTCCTCCCCAGAATGTCTGCCCATTGTCACAGAATCCAAAATAGGGGTGCACCAATATATCAAATGGGCATAAGTGATTGGTGATGGATGGGGGGACAAGGCTGAACTCCTCAATGAGTTCTTTGCCTCAGTATTCCTAAGCAAGGGGCAAGACAAGTCTCTCACTGGGATTGTAAAGAGGCAGCAGCAGGGCACCAGACTACCAAGCGTAGACCCTGAGATGGTGCAGAGGCACTTGGAGGAACTGGATGCGTTTAAGTCGGCAGGCCCGGATGAGCTCCATCCAAGGGTACTGGAGGCACTGGCTGACGTCATTGCACAGCCACTGGAAGGAATATTTGAACACTCATGGTGCATGGGCCAGGTCCCGGAGGACTGGAAAAGGGCCAATGTGGTCCCTATTTTCAAGAAGGGGAGGAAGGAGGACCCAGGCAACTATAGGCCAGTCAGTCTCACCTCCATCCTTGGCAAAGTCTTTGAAAAAATTATCAAGGCTCACATTTGCAAGAGCCTGGCAGGAAAAATTATGTTGAGGGGAAACCAGCACGGGTTCGTAGCAGGTAGATCACGCAGGACTAATCTAGTCTCTTTTTATGACCAGGTTACAAAACACCTGGACGCAGGAGTAGGGGTTGACGTCATTTACTTAGACTTCAGGAAGGCCTTCGATACGGTATCCCACACCATACTGGTGAACAAGTTAAGACGCTGTGACTTGTATGACTACACAGTCCGGTGGGTGGCGAATTGGCTAGAGGATCATACCCAGAGAGTCATAGTGGATGGGTCAGTGTCGACCTGGAAGGGTGTGGGCAGTGTGGTCCCGCAGGGCTCGGGATCTCTTCAATGTCTTCATCAGTGACTTGGACGAGGGAGTGAAGCGTGCTCTGTCCAAGTTTGCGGATGACACAAAACTGTGGGGAAAAGTGGACACACCGGAGGGCAAAGAACAACTACAAGCAGACCTAGACAGGTTGGACATATGGGCAGGAAACAACAGAGTGCAATTCAACAAGGAGAAATGCAAAGTGCTGCACCTAGGGAGGAAAAATGTCCAGCATACCTACTGCCTAGGAAATGACCTGCTGGGTGGCACGAAAGCGGAAAGGGATCTTGGAGTCCTAGTGGACTCCAAGATGAACATGAGTCGTCAGCGTGATGAAGTCATCAGAAAAGCTAATGGCACTTAATCGTGCATCAGCAGATGCATGATGAACAGAACCAAGGAGGTGATACTTCCCCTCTATCGGGCACTGGTCAGACCACAGTTGGAGTACTGTGTGCAATTTTGGGTGCCACACTTCAAGAGGGACGTGGATAACCTGGAGTGGGTCCAGAGAAAGGCCACTCGTATGGTTAAGGGCTTGCAGGCCAAGCCCTATGAGGAGAGACTGGGGCACCTGGACCTCTTCAGCCTCCGCAAGAGAAGGTTGAGAGGCGACCTTGTGGCTGCCTATAAGTTCATCATGGGGACACAGAAGGGAATTGGTGAGGCTTTACTCACCAAGGCGCCCTTGGGGGTTACAAGAAACAACGGCCACAAGCTAGCAGAGAGCAGATTTAGATTGGACATTAGGAAGAACTTCTTCACAGTTCGAGTGGCCAAGGTCTGGAACGGGCTCCCAAGGGAGGTGGTGCTCTCCCCTACCCTGGGGGTCTTCAAGAGGAGGTTAGATAAGCATCTAGCTGGGGTCATCTAAACCCAGCACTCTTTCCTGCCTAAGCAGGGGGTCGGACTCGATGATCTATTGACATCCCTTCCGACCCTAACGTCTATGAATCAATTGGCTATCGAATCAACCCTGATAAAAGGAGAAATGATATTATGGGCTATCAGCTTTTTTTAGTCATTATACCCAATAATTATGGCCGTGTGCCTGGAGTACCCCAGCAAGTATAGTTCAGTCCCTGCATGCCACCGCTGGCCTGAGCCCATAGCAGACTGCACGTCCCAGTGAGTAGTGGGAGGGGGTGAAGGGGATCGCTCACAGGATGCACCTTTCTGCAATAAAGGGACTGTTACTTGTTCTTGCTGCTGCTGCTGTCATGGAAACACTACACGTGCAGCAGGGCCCCGAGTGCTGGAGCTGCTGCAGAGAAGTTGGGCTGTGCATGGATGGGGTAAAACGCCGCACAAGGGACATTCTCCTCCACTGGGCATCGGCCTTTGCAAAAGCTGCTTCTCCCTGGCAGCTGTGGACGCTTGGCTACACGGGGCCCACTACTGCTGAAGCAGTGGCATGCACTGGGGCTCCAAACACACTTGGAGACACTATCTGTGTGAGGGTCCACGCCACCCACCTAGGATGGCAACATGGCCTGTGTAGGGAGCAGGGCGGTGGGTAGGAACCATGGGAGAGGGGGTAATATGCATGGGAATAAGGCAATCATTGGCTTCCTCATCAAGGCCCAGAGCAGACAGGAGGCTTGTGTGTGTGTGTTATAAATGCAAAACAAATTTTAAAAATGTATTTATGTCAGCAGTTTAAAATGCCTTCCACTATTACTAAATATTGGTTATAGGATTGGCATCGTCGAATAAGGTTTGTTAATCATCGACTATTGGTATTGACCAAGAAAATCTTTATCAGTGCACCCCTAATCCAAAATCTTCACATGAACATGACTGCCTCAGCCATGCATTTATATGATATGATGATTTCTTCCTGGGCCCTTGACTTCCACAGAAAGGTTTTATGAAAACACCACTTGTGCTCCTATCTCCTTAACCCTTCTGTCAAGATCCTTGTAGTCTCCTCTGATGATCTTAGCATCATTCCTGGCAGTTTTGCTGGTCCATACATGGACAAGCAAGAAAGGGTAATGATCTGAGGGATGGAGGAGCTTCGGCAGTTTTTCTGTGACATTCTGAATTCAGGCTTCAGGCAAACACCACACCTTCTAGGACCCTGAGTCCAGATGATAAATTGGGCTTCTCCCACAGAACACACACCAACCACCATCATTCTTCTCTCCCTTCTTGATGAAGAGCTCCCATCCCTGAGGTCCTGCACTTCCTGATCTCTAGACTGCTGAGTTCACTCAGTCTTGCCTGCTTATGTCATCAACTCTGCCTTTTCCTCAGCTGTTCCACCATAGAGTACTTGAAAGGGGCTGTTGACTTTAGTCTGTTCTTCTTGAATTCTGTAGACTCTCCAGTGACCCTACTCCACTAGGGTGAAGCTACTTTGACCCTTCCCAACTTCTGATGTCTAACTGTGAAGGAAGAGAGGAGCTATTTAAACTTCCTAAAACTTAGTTTCTTATAAGAAGCTACAAAAATATATCCATCTGGGACCTAGAGATTTAAATAAGACCACTCCAAACCTCAGACATAAGCCTGCAGAAATAAAGAGAAAGGGCACTTTCCTTTTTTTAGAACAAAATATTTTATTGAAGTAAGAAAATCAAACACATTATAAAGAGAATATTTTTTTAAATACTTTCAGATCTTCTTGGCAAAAATGGTTTTGTTTGGTTTGGTTAAAGGCAGCATGGATTATGCTTTTGGCATTCAGATTTATATACTAATAAAATGTGCTTATAAATTTGAGGAACCACATACCACAGTCCCAAATACCATGCCTCCAAATCTAAAAAGCTGCTACTACTAGGGTAAGTATATTGTCTAGACCTTTCCATCTGCAATCAATTATTCTGCCTTAACGTGAACAGAAATCCCAGGCTGCTATAGCATACTCCCAATTATTAAAGTGCACTTCTGCTCTCTCAAAATGACTAATGGCGATGGAGCATTCCCTATTTGTCATCTTCAAATTTCCATATCAAATGTGCTCAGTCTCATTAGGATTTTTTTTTTTGGTCAGCTTTGCAAATCCAAAGTAGATTCTGAGAGTCAAGCTGGGCTTTTTCCATCTCACTGAGCATCTCCAATAAAGTTTTTGCAGGCCAAACTCCTCATCTACACCTAGGCAGTTCCATTACTTTCAAATTATGTTCTCAGTGATCCATGTGTAACTCAATTGTCTTCACTGGTTTATACAGATGTAATTTACTGGAACATATTTAACAGTGTTGATGATGCACAAGAATACATTCAAGCTTCTTCTCTTAACTGTGATGATTCTGCAGGACTAACAGGAATAAAAAGCAATTCAACCCTAGTTTTCTGTCACTAAGGTAAAATGAAGGTAAGCTAAAGTAAAATGTATATTAAGTGAAAATTTGCCACAGTAAACTGTTACCCATTATCCTTCCTGATTACATTGTGCATTTTGAAAATTAGAAAACCTGCTTTTCTTATTCTTGTAACTTTATCTTTCAACTACTTGGGAAGTTAGAAAAGTAAGAGAGACAGTAGTAGCTTTGAAGGAACTATATCTGTAACCATCAAATACCTTCCTCCATGACATTGGGAGCATCTACACAAGACGCTTTGAGCACAGTAGACTAATTCTACTGTGCATTAACGCAGCAGGAAATATGCTAATGCACAGCAGAATTAGTTTGCTGCACATTAGAGTCACCAAAAAAGTGTGCACCAGTACTAGTGTGCAGTAGCACCAATTATGGTGCATTAAGCTAGTACCTGTAATTACAGATACTAAACTTAATGCTCTGTAATTATGGTACATTAATGAGCATGTAGACACACCTACTGAGAACTTTTTGCAGGGTTCAGTCTCATCCTGCGATATCACAAAATGCTTTTCTATTTGCAGTTCTGCACTCCAACCAGTTTTTATTGCTGTCATCATGCTAAGGGATATGCAGAGGGCAAAAAGCCTAGTAACACTCAAAAACGGTATTACCACTTTGCAGAAGATAAGGTAAAGTCATACAAAAACCATCCAGAAGAGATGCCAGCTTGGCAGCAAAGTGGCAATTTATTTATGGTAAAAATGAGAGAGGTGATAGGACATGTTGCTCAGGCTTCAGCCTGGCAATAGTAACATCTGTGTACTTAAGGTTGTTAAGGATTTTTAGGCAACTGTGATTGTTGAAGCATATAGAAGTCAATGGATAAACAGAGATGTAAGTAAGACCAGTGTAAAAGAGAGTAAAAATTCAGTCCCACTGTGTTGAGTGGATACTGCTGGCTCTTCTACAATATCTACTTTTAATCCTATCATATGGTTGGTTGTTAAATGACAGAAAATGGCATGCCAAATGTCAAGAGCATTACTGTTGCCACTTTCGCCCCTCAATCCTAACGAAAGTAGAGCAAAAAGGGAACAAGTTGGCCAAATGTTAACAGAGTTAAAACAGAGGTGATAAGTTGATGAAATGGTGAAGATGACATCCATGTTTTCAAATGACTACTAAAATTCCCAGAACAGGAGTCCTCAGTTGTTTTTGGTTAGTAGTGGTAACAGAAATCTTCATCATTACTGGAGAAGGAGGCTGGCACCTTTCCTAACAGATGGGAATCTATTCACAACTAACCATAACTACATCTTGTCTAGATTATATCCATGCAATATACCTTAAATGCTTGGAAACTTAGCAGTGGTGGTCTGTACCTGACCACCTAAAATTATTATACCTGAACTCAGCCCTAGCTTTCAATTAATTATAGAGTATTAGTGATGTAAAGATCCTTGTGTTGTGGACTTTGCATATCTTAGAGAACACTACTCTCTGTGCTGCACTGCTGTCACTCAGAAGCTGAGATCTGCTGAAAAACTGTAGCTGACAGGCTTTGATTTTCATGGATATCCTCACCTTGGCCTGACAGAGCCCAACTATGCTGATTTTTAGAGAATGTTGTAGGGTTACTTGTTAACTCCAGCACTTTTGGTGGAGGGAACGAAGGAAGGAGTGGGAGGTAGTTTGAAAGGTTTAATGAATATGTATAGGGATTATATAATGTTATAACAGGATATAAACATTTTATTTGCATGTGTTGAGTGAGCTATGTGGGTCATCAAAATGACTGATGATAATTTTTTTCCTGTACTATACTGTACTGATATATACCATGTTTTACAAAAATATAATTGAAAAATGTTTTAGACTCTAAAATTTTCATTGGTTAGACTTTCTTAGGTTTTTTGTCTCTTCAACTAAGTGCCATGATCATTATCCATTCATCTTGGAAGACCCAAAAGAAAGAGAAGAACCTACAGGTACATTATATTGTAATTAAATTACAATGTTATACAGCACCAAAATTGACAGAGATGGTTGATAGCAGTCATGGTGCCAAGAGTAGCGAGGACAGTAGCTGGAATGCTAACAGTGATTTCAGGGATTCCAATTGCACCCAGCTCTTTGCTACGTCCACTTACTCATCTACCTTTTTTTGCAGAAACAGTTTGAAGAAAAAACCCCACTGATATTATGTTATTCCACTTCCTCTAAATAGCAATTGCCTTCTTCTCATTCTCAAATTCGAGGAAAATGGGTCTTCAGAGTCAAGATCATCAGAGTGGCCATCATATGATCCTCAGAGTGAAGATCATAACACCAGTGGCAAACTTTATTTAGAAATAAGAGGATGTTATATATTTTTGGCAAAGAACTAAATTAACTTAAGCAATGCTATAGGTTGTAAAGCTGTTAAGGATGTGTTTTTGACTGAATCTCTTTGGCACAGAGAAAACATTGGGCATAAGTTAACATTCTCAGCATTGAGCAAGCATCCTGTTAAAGCTCCTTACGATTGGAAAGTTCAAGTTACTTTAAACTTTGTTTAAAAAAAAAAAGATTCAAAATCAACCTTTGCCCTAAGCCACATCTGTTCAGGAGGAGAAAAAAAACAGGTTACATCATCTTGTTAACTTAAGATGAGGCCTCCAAAATATAGATCAAAAACAGAATCTTAAGAAATCAGATAATTTATTTTTATTATTCCAGGAAAACTGAAATGGCATGCTTGCCTTGAACATACGCTGCCAAAATTAATAAGATTATACACGAGGCCTATTTTACACAAAGTAAGGTCTATCTTTTCATAATACTAAGATGTTTTACTTATCTAACAGGTTTTACATAAGAATCTCAAATTGTCTTAGACATGTTAATCAATTAGTCATGTAATGCCCCCTGTAAAGGAGGTAAGATTTATCCCTTTTTGAGATATAAATAAATTGAGGTCCTAATACTCTGCCTGCCTCATCCAATCAGGACAAAACTAAGAGAAGCCCCACTTTTGTGAGTAACTTAAGTAGGCACCTAGAATTAAGTATGCTACTCAAGGACTTTAAGGCAGATATGTGATTAACTGCCTTGTTACATTTGGGGCCAAAATGCAAGGTTGTAGTTACCACTTCTCTGTTTTCATGAGACAATGCTGCCTTTGAAAAATGATAGGGACAGGACTGCCTCTTCCTACACAGAGATGAGCAATATGAACTAGAGAGTGGCATTGAACAGCATACACACAGGGCACAGACAGAAATGACATTTGTTGTGTGATCAGTGGAGGGAGTGGAGGAGGAAGGATGCATTGGAGCCCCTCACATCAGAAGGGCTCCAGTATACCCACCCCATGACTCCAAGTTCACATCACCTGTCACCAATGCATTGGAAGTTTGCTCCTAAGGAAGTCAAGAAATCAAATGAAAGGGAAAGTATGGTGACTCATCTTAAGACAATTTATTTCCTTTCCCAAATACATCTTTCTTAGTTTATACCTCTTCCTACAACCTCCCATTTTTAAGTAGGGCATCTTTCTTCCTTTTTTCCCCCCTTCCCTATCACAATCAGACTGCTTGGCATTTTCATTCCCCTTTATCAGGTATAATGTAATGTCACACTTATAGAAGTTTGGGGTTTTTTCAAGGAGCCAGTACACTTCACTCTTCTGAGGGAGTATTAACAAATCTGCCAACAAATTCATATATGAGGTGAGATATCTTCATTTTGAATTCATTTTAACTTATAAGGCATTTTACAGAATATGCTAAAAAAAAAACAGGTGGTAATTTTTTTCTCAGTGAAGCCTATTCGACTTCCTTCAGAACTAGGTGATATATCTAAATTGCTATAGTAGATATGGATCATGCCAGATTCTTCTAAAAAAAAAATAAGAAATAGATTTTAGGAGATGAAAATTCTTCATTAATAATAGTATTACTCATAATCCAGTAAATGGGGAAGAAAAATGCATTTCCCTGTATTTGTACTTCTATTTTGAATCACCAATTAGAGCCCATCCAAAATTTTGAAGATTCAAAATGTCAATAATTTCTTTTTGCATGAAAACCTACTGGCATTTTTCAGCCAACCCAAGAGTCAGTGTTCCAGTGCAATTCTGGCTTTTACAAGAACACTGTAATGCTCACCTTCAGTCTTTCATAAGAATAAAAATCTTAAGATGCAATGCAAAGGACTTCTTATCCCATTCACTGTCATTCCAAGACATCTAATCCCCAAGACATATTGAGACATCTAAACTACTAGAAATTTTAAAATAACATTATTACTTGGCCAATTATAGGCTCATCTTCTGGTTCTATTAGCTAAGTAAAAGAGCTGGTTCCTTGGTTTGTCTTACCTTTCTTATGACTATGATGGAGATTCCTTTATTTCATTATAAATTACAGATTGGTAATAAACTTCATACTTACTGTAATACTTATCATCCAAGAAACTCACAGGTTAACACTTTCAAATGAACGTGCATGAAGTAAAGCACCTAAAATCATACATCTAGAAACTGTCACCCCAAATTCTTGGCCACTTGTGAAAATGGGAGCCCAATTAATTTGCTCAAAGTGAGCCAGTTAATCAGTAACTAGCTCAGCCTGTCTTGTGTGAGAACATCTTTAAAAAGAATAATCTCTTCTTAGATATATGCATATATGCTAATAACTAGAGCATCAGCCTCCTAATACTTTTATTTCGTCAGAGAGGGTGAAAGTGAAACAGCAATCAAGGTCATGAGCATCAAGTAAAAACATGCCTGTTTGTCCACAGGGGTTTCAGAGCCAGATTTAGATGCCTAGAGATGTGAGTAGCAGTGGAGTGGAAGTTTCAAGAGTGCTTGTCTGTATCTTTAGGCTCTCAAATACTTCTTGAAACTCTGGCTCTCAGTAACAGAAAACAAGCGGTAAGGCATCAAGTAATTTTTCAAAAAAAGTAACCATTTTGGTAGTGGCTCTTTCTCCTACCATCATTCTGAAAGGTTGACGGACAATTGTGGTACTTGCTTCTCTGGATGGATGGCTTTTATTTTATTCAAAGCAGCTGCTTCTCTAGAAATCACTCTGCACTGTTGTCAAAGGTTATTTTTATTTGATCTGCACTATCTATTAAGACATAAAACAGAACTCTGACAGCTTGAAAAAATGATAATGCAATGAATAATTAAAACCCAAAATTTACAAGTTCAACAAAAACTGGAGACCTTAACTGAAACTGATGCAATTTGTCCTTGAGCACTGGCTCTTATCTAGACCAAACTGCCAGTGACTGAAATTTGCTTCTGTCTGATGCCTGTCTGGTGGCCTAGATGAAACTAAGTATGTGGTCTTGGTTCATTCCCAAGTGAGCAAGGTCCACATGACAAAACAATAGCTACCACAATAGCCTGAACTGGGTCTTTGTTGGCAGTTTTTGTGAAAAGGCCAAGAAGAGATTGTACATGCAGAATGAGTAACACAGATAGCTCTAGAGGTAATTCAGGTCAGGACTGAAGCATAGTGTTAGGAAAATATATACAGCTGTTGCTTTTAACTTCCCCATTTTGTCTAAATGCAATTAACCCTTCTACAGAAAGCCAGAATGGTCAGCTTGTTTATGAACCATACTTAAGTACAGCACTGAGCTTTAGAGGGATCTAGTCACAAGGTTAAATTACGTCCTAGATGAAAGAGGTTTTCAGTGTTCAGGTCTGTCAGTCAAGCACCTTTTTCACATACTAAATTCAACGTTATTGAAAAGGCATTAATTTTTCTATACATTTCTTCAAAAGAAGCCTGAATAGATGCATACGTGGCTCAGTGCATACTATTCCTCCACTACGCACACACACTCCAAATGAGATTATTATGTCAGGCTTCTCTCTCTGAACATGACATTATAGTTTCAGATACTCTTTTGGCTCCCTGCATTATGGAACAGCTTGGCACTATCTAGAGTCTCGGCAAGTGATGCAATTTTCAGTTCACTTCATTCTGAGCTTATGCAGTGATGGACAGTGAGCTTGTAAGCCTGGGAAGCAGGAGGGGGGTTATTTGCTTAGTTCAACTCTCTGGGGTATGGCTCACTGCTGTTCTAATGTAAATGTTTATGAGGGATGCAATAAAATATTAAACTGTATGAATAATTGATATTTACTTTATAGTAATTCAGATCCTTGCTTGTTTGAATAAAATCCATTATTTACAATATTCTACTTAACTAAGAGTGATTTCTCTTTGTTCATACCACTTACTAATTACTTGTTCCATATGACACATTTTCCAGAGCTATATTGAGTTGGTTGTTGCCTGACAGTATTTAAGAGGTTAGTCTCCATATTCCAGTCACAATTTGCCACAAAAAGCAGAAGTTTCCAAACGTCTTTTTGAACAGTGAGTGATCTCTATATAGCACTGATTTCTTTGACATGCACAATTATTATCAAACTACTACACAACAGAAAAAAGATTGACACGTTTTATCTAATACCTGGTTTAATTTAGTTAACTGTGTGTGTAGTTATACCATGCATCATTCATGAATATTCAGGCTGGCATGTCAGAATAAAATGTCCACAAGTTCTGAAAAGTTCATAAAGTGAATGATACACTGTTTATTATTCTAGCAAAAAACGTCAATCATCCAATTAGAAACTAGGGACTTGTATACTATGTGATTAGTCACACAAAGGTGACAACACAAGCCATTCATCAACAATCAGTACCTTAAAATGAGTCATCCGAAATGTTTGGAGCATACTCAAATACCAAATATATTTACAAGTGATGGGATTAGTTTGCTTCCCCATGGTGATTCATCATATTTTTTTTTATTCAGATGTAACCCTTCACTTATATTCAAGATACACATTAAAATCTTCATAAATATAAAGGCTTGATTCCATACAGGAAACCATACAATGAAACAAGATTCAAGTTTTCCCTTAAAACACGAAATGCTAAGACCAGTATGTAGCCAGTTTAACTTTTGCAGCCTGCTGCCTAACTTATGATATAAAAGACCTTCAGTGAACACATTGAACATGGGATGTTTGCAACGAAATTTCATCAAGACATTTTATAAGAATCTGCTTTGCAAATGATTTTATAATATTATTTTTGTAATGATGATATAATGTGGAAAAATACTCTTTTACAAACAAAATGCCAGAGGGGTCCTCCTCAGTTGAAGTCCAAGTTCCTCTTAAGCCTAATGGTCTATTGGGCTACAGTGGACAAGGCAAGCCAGTTTCTCTTCAAAGGAGACTATCTCTACATTATGATTATAGCTGCTGAGTAGCTGCGGAGCTACATGCACTCATCCTCTATTCAAATGAATAATGAAGTCTATATCAGTTGAGTCAAATTGACAAAATACAAAAAATAACACATACTAATCAATTCTTCTTCCTAATATGTTATTGGAGAGCAGGGGAGTTTTGTGATTTTGTAATGTTACCACCAGGAAATCCATTTTAAAGCAAATGCACAGAAAAAGGACCACACACTTCCAAATTCTTAGTGCAAACATTGTTTTCAATGATGGCCCTTCTAAGACTTCCTGAGAAATTGTGGGGAGGTTGGTATGGTAGCGTGAGTCCATATAATTGGATCATTAGTGATATCTCAAACCACAACCTGGGATCTGACTCCAGGTTCGTCCTAGACTTTCAATTTAAAATTACCTGTTTTCAGTTTAAAATTATCCCTAGTTTTGAATGGAGCCAGAGGCAAAATTACTAGATGTCCCACAGTATTTATAACCTGGATGAAAACAGATAGCAGAGAAGTCCTTTGACAAAACCTGACTCTGTTGCTAGGATACAAATAGCTTCTGCTGGGTCCGAATGTGAATCTGAAATTTGGGACAATTATTTGAACTTAACCTCCCAAAACCTTGGGGTTTACACATCAATACAATTTGTAATTGTTGCCAAGATTCAAAGCCCAGGAGTTATGAAGAGAATTATTCACTCCTCCCTTCTGAATAGCATGCATCTTTCAAGGAAGCAACACAAACAAAGACCCTGGTTGTGAAACACAAGACAGATACTCCTTTCTCAAAATATTAAAAAGCTTTCCATCTACCCAAAAAAGAAGGTAATATCTACATCATATGAGGTACCTTTTCACTCAGGCTGCTTGAAGCTTCTCTGTGGCTTGTCAGGCTCATTAGATTGGTGCTTGATTTATTTTTCTTGTTTCTTCAAAACTTTGACTTCTTGAAAGGCCATTTATTGCATTTATATTGCTGCATTTTGCAGTCCACCATCCTTCAAAAGGACTTGACATGGATTGCCCATAACAGTGTTAGAAAGGGTTTGAGGTAGCATGGATTGTGTGACTGTGATATCTTCACACACAAGCTTTCCTGGAACTGTAAACAAAAGCTTGCTGAGGATTTATTAGTGGATGTGCAGAGTAAGCAAAAGCATACAAGGATTGTGTTGGATCACGCTACCTGTAAGCTACAGCTTGCAAAGCATGTGAAGGAACTTCCTGGATTTGTGAAATAGAGCAGAGTGACTCAGTCGCACACTGAAGAGGCAGAGAGGATACAACATTAGCACTATTCTGGATCCCTCATGCACATACAGTATCTGAAGTTATACATCACCTTAAAAAAGCTCATTGTAAATATGACTAAAACTAATGAATGCCATAGATAGTTCACCTAAATCAAGTACAGTAAATAAGGCAGTGAGCCAAAACCTTTGTCATGTCTTCAGTATTTTTTCAATCATGCAACACTGTTAGAAAAGAGCAAAAGGTACTTTTTATAAAATAGTTGGCAAATTCAGTGCTCAGGCAAAGAAAAGATTTATGACATGTTTATGACATGATATGATAGACTGTGCAGACACTGTGAAAATTTACACACAAAACACTGACACAGTGTTCTGTGGTGCTAACTTGAAAATCCCTTGACATTTTCTTCTTTTCAGTTCCTTTAGTTTTAATTCTTTTCTAGAGCAGATATTGTTTGTCCAGCAGCATTGTACTAAACTGGATACAGGAACATAAGGTTAAATTTATGTAAATACAGGAGTGAAAAATTATATAAAATTGGGCGATATGTGTCTAAACTCGTTGGTCCAAGGAAAGCATGATGAGATGACACTGGGCATTTACACTTGTCATATAAAGAAGAGGTAAGAAAGTGTGAGCATGTGTGATATGAGCTTAAAAATACCAAAAGCTCTAGTAGCATCTCAGAACAAGGAGATCAGTCAAAGCCCTGAGGAAAGATTTTTCCTATTTCTGCTCAAAATGGAGAAGGAAAGCTAAGTGAGGTCCACAGAAGCATAATTCAGTCTTCAAAAAGTTGAGAGAGGATAGACTTGAATTAGTTACAGTATACTGCCAACTTAAGAACAGTGTTGAGGGAAACTTCAGAAAACTGCTGCACAAATGGCAACAGTCACTCAAGCAACATGTTCAATTAGAACTGCATCTTCAAGAAAAGGATTAATAAAAGTGTTATCAACAGATCTCCATTAACTATAAACTCTAGACTTTGGGAGTATAATATATCAGATGTCATCCACCTATACTTGATAGTCTTTGGATAATATTTGTGGAAATGTTCAGGTATCAGTTAGGCCTCCATATGCATCTTATATTTTTATGCAATTACAAGATAATTTTTTTAAATGTCTACATCTATAAAGTTCAGAATGTCTTTTCTAATTCAGACCAGTCTGGAAAACATGCACAAGTTAACATAAAATAGAGTCACTTATTGCAGGTTTGGTTGTTAGGTTTTTTTTCTCTTTAAGACTAGAAGATTCTTACAGGCACAAGCTTATGGCATGTGTTGATATTGCACTGAAAAGAAAACAATTAAAATGTGTGCTACCAAAGAGATATTTTTAGTCTAATATGTATCTTATGGCACTGGTTGACTCAGAGGGTGCAAACAAGCATTGCTCAAGATTTTGCTCAGATTAGGTTTAAGCCACAAAACCTGAGTCTGGATTGCCAAATTCAAACATTCATCTCTTGCTGAGAGGATGCAAGTAAATTGGTGGGTGTAGGGAGGAGGGCTGACAGGCCTGCTGTGGGGGAGGGGAGGGACTGGCAGATCTGGAGGTCATAGAATCATAGAGAAGTAGGGCTGGAAGAGATCTCCATAGGTCCTGATGGCGGGGCGGGGAGGCGGCAGGAAGGAGAGCTAGTCGGTGGAGCAGGTAAAAAGAGTCCAGTTAAGGTTGTGGGGGTGGCTGGGTTTTCCCAGCCGCAGTGCTGTGCTATGAACACCTGCAAGTGTTCACCAAGGCAGATTGACCCTTGCTAGTTTGGGCTAACCCCATGCTGATCTGAAGTTGGGTCTTGTCTGACAAGAACTAACTTTAGATAGGATGCACCATTTTTAAGGTGAACTAAGTCCTGAGAATGCTTGCACACCCAATCATTTATAGCACCCTAAGCATGGTTATGGAGATGTCAGTGTAATGCTTGTATGTACCCAGAATTGTAAGAGCACAAGGCTGCCTCTGCCCATCCTTCAGCCTGTCCAAGACCACTGCCTTGTAAAAAGGCCTCCTGCAGACTGAAAAGAATCTGGAGAACTTTAAAGTTCTCTGTTGCTTAGACATGTACTAGGGGTATTCATGATCGCTCAGGCCTACTCCCAAGCCCTCCGTACTACATATTTTGTGGACTCAAGCAGTGATGTAATGAGAGGTGAGCAACTGGGGCACAAGAACAGCAGTTACCACCCAGCCAGTGCTACAGCTACAGCCAGCCCCTGACACTACTGCTGCCCAGAGTAGTTATGCCTCTAGTAGTTATGTCTCTGGATTCAGGTGCACATGGAGCAAAGATAGGTGGGTTGTGCTGGTCTGTCAGACACTATTGTGGGCTCATTCCAGGGGCCATATAGACATAGCCAGAGAGACCAAGCAATTAGGTTGTATTATAAAGACTGTCTCTGTTTTAAACTGGCCAGACTAAAAGACAATAAAATGTATTATTCCTCCTGGTCATGGAATTGGAGAACATTTCATGTACAGGATGGTATAGAAGAACATAAATGATTTTGAAACAGACCAGCTCATTCTCATTGGTGAGAAAACCAGACACACAC
Organism: Alligator mississippiensis; assembly: GCF_030867095.1. Taxonomy (NCBI): domain Eukaryota; kingdom Metazoa; phylum Chordata; order Crocodylia; family Alligatoridae; genus Alligator; species Alligator mississippiensis. The sequence goes on along the minus strand of NC_081824.1, from coordinate 121,041,562 downwards.
ATACACAAAATGTTAAATAATAAATACCTAAAACAATAAATAATTAATCTAAATTCACATCCTTTCAAATGCAAAGAAGCTAGTGCCTAAATTAACTTCTTCATATACTTCCCATTTTTAGAGGTGGCATTTAATAGTTTGATATTTTTTTTCTGATCACTTGAGCCTTTAACATAATAGTTAAATCATATACTGCTATATTCCCAGAAATCATTTTTATGTAGCCAAAGGAAGTCATGGACACTAGAGATTTAAAAAAATACATTTGGTGTTTATTTGATTTTCTTGTTACATAAATGGATTTTATGTACTGGAAAAGTAGCTAATCTTGATAGATGTGAATGTGGTAATACAGCTGATGGTTACTGAAGCCAGACAATGTGAGCTTTCTCTTTCCAAGCTCTTATTGAGAAACTGTACTGAGACTTAAGTAAATAAACTGGCAAAAAGAAAATGGATAGAAAACGCATAGAACTTATTACAATTAAATTAAAAATAAATCAACAGAATGTTCTACTGAAATGCAACTTAGCACTCTGAAAGCTACAGTCTCATCACAGCATAACACAAATGAAGAAAAATGCATTGATCTCTATGTACAAACCTAGCATTCATCTATTCATGCACCATTTGGACATTTTAGAGGGCGTTTGTTTGGAATGTTCCAGTTGATTTGGCTTGTGAGATCATCACATGACAGTCTCCAAAAAGCTGGTGAAGTTTATGAGAGCAGCTGATAGATCACACTACCTTACAAACATCAGGCCAGTTTAAATTATATCACGCTCACTGTCAAATGTATTAATTTTGTTATGTGTATAATCTGTAATATTACACAATTTATCACTGTTATACACACATTTCTATATCTTTTTTCCAAATACAATAAAAGCGTACTCATTTTTTATTTCTCTCTCTTCCTAATACTCTTCCTAAATCTCTGCATGAGATGCTTTACTGTGTAGTAGCGTGGTTTACTGCACAGTAAGCGTGCACGTCTACACATGCATACGCTTACCACACAGTAAACTTCACTATTCATAAGTAAATTTACTATCTACAAATAGAAGCAGCAAATTTACTTGCAAATACTTACAGCACAGTAATGCACATGTAGAGCATGTCCAGATGAGTGCAGTTGTGAGGTATGTGCTGTTGCAAACACATTTACAGCACCACATAATCCAGTGTTCTCCATGCTGCAAGGCCATGCTGCCCAAGTGTGTGTTACACTGTGTGTGTGTGGGGGGGGGGGGGAGGGGTGTTTCTGCGGGATTTTTCCACCATCAGCCACCAGCATCACCTTGCTGCACAGCTCCTAGTCCCACGCCATTCCCCTGTGCTGGGTGCTGGAGGCAGCTCAGCACAGGGACAGCCATATGAATGCCCAGAAAGCCAGCTCAGGAACCCTGATGCCCTTGTCACCAATGCTATATGCTGCCACTTGGGGCCTCAACTGGTAGTAACACTGTGGGTCAAGGCGGAGGTGCAGCAGCAATTCACACAGGGCAGGCACTCCAACGCCCATGTCTATGAGGGGCTGTCAGGCTGAATGTGGGAGCACAGGCAGAGTTTCAGATGGTTCAGCTTCTCTGAGAGTTCTTATTATGGCTTCTGCCCCTCTTCCTGGACAGTCTTTAACTTATATAGACCTTATGACCTCATTTATAGTACCTGATCCAGTGAAGGCCAGAAGTTCTTGGCTGCCAGCCAACCAATTTGAAATGCATCACTGGTTCCTGGGTAGACTGGCAGGGTCTCTAGCCCCCTCCCAGTCATGATGACATTGCGTAGAACAGGGGCAGGCAATTATTTTGGGCAGAGGGCAGCTTACTGAGTTTTGGCAAGCCATCAAGGGCCACATGACAGACAGCCAGAGGCAGATTAATATTAATTTTCTAAATTTTTTAGGGGTCCTGTGGGCCAGATAGAATGTCTTGGTGGGCCACATGTGGCCCACGGGCTGTATTTTGCCCACCTCAGCTTAGAACAATAGGAAGTTTAAGCCCCACTACCCAGGTGTGTAAGGCCAGTCATGTAGGCAGAGGGAGCAGGTTTCCCCCTCCCTCAGGAATGAATCCAGCTCAGGTTACAACTCAGGGTTACCTGAAGCCAATGGGGCCAGGGGTGTCTGCCCTCTGCAGTGACCATGGTAACCAAATTGTCAGATTGGTCATCAGCCTGATAGCAGAGTTTGGGGAGAGACAGATATGGCATTCTGCCACACCCAGCAGGACAGGTGACAAACAGAGGATGTTTCCCATGAGGACACATTGGACCAGCTAGACTGGGAGTTCAGGGCACATCTTCTGGCCCTGGAATGCAAGTACATGGAGGCCCTGTGGAAGCAGGCACAGTCATGGCCAGGGCAGTGCAGGCCACAGAGGAGGACCACTGGGTGCTGGACATCATCCTGGCCATGGCAGTTGCCCAGCGCTGCCTCCACCTGCCTCCACCAGGAACCCTTGCCCTGGCCTCTGGGCCAGGCCCCCCACCACCCAGCCACCCCACCTAAGACCAGCACTGCCACTTGTCCCAGCTCCATGCAGGTTCAGACCCAGAGCTGCCTACAGCAGGACCATGACCACACACCAGCCCAGCTGGCCCTAGCCACTCGCTGCCAGAGAGGGAGCTGCCCATGCCAGTGGACAAGTAACTACCATCACCCCTGGGTGATCCCCCCCACCCACTGAACTCACCGCAACATGTGCACCCATGGGAGCATGGTCAGAGGCCAGGGTGCTAGCTGCCTAATCCCAGGCTCCAACCCCTAAGTTCCCCCACCCCACAGCCACCCACCCCAAGGGGGCACACACACAAACCACATTGTAAATAGTCTGCATGGGGAAGAAAGTGTTTTATTTTTCATGGGTGGGGTGGGTGCTGGAGGGATTCTGGTGTTGGGAAGGGTAGAAGGACAGGCTCTGTTGTTGGGGAGGGTGGGAGGAGGGGTGGTCTGTTTGTTGTGAGGGCAATAAAGTGTTTTGCTGAGTGTGGTGCTGTAGGTGGGCAGAGGGGTGGGGGTCCTTGGACATCCATCCAGGTGAGCTACAGTGGGGAGTGCAGGAGGAGGTGGTCATCCAGTGTCTCTCATATCCGGTGCCCTGATGAGTATACAGCTTGGCCAGAGCCTTGGGGGGGGGGGGGGGTCACTGCTGTTGCTACCACTGCAGCTGGTGCTCCTGCTGCCAGGCGTCCTCTGACTACTGCACCTCCTCTGCCCAGACCTTGTAGAAGAGCTCATCCCAGGCCTCTCAGATGTTATGCAACATGCAAGCTGTGATGATGATGGGTGGTGGGAAGTTGTCCTCAGTGAACTTGAGGTGGGTGGTAAGGGAGCACCAGCATCCCTTGAGGTAGCCGAAGGCACACTCCCCCAGCATGTGGGTCCAGCCCAGGCACCGGGTGAAGTGGGTCTGGTGGGGGTTCAGCTGTCTGGTATAGGGCTGCATGAACCAGGCCATGAGCAGGTAAATGCGGTCCCTGATGAAGAGGAGTAGGACCACCGTGGTGCCCAGTGGGAGGTCCAGCACCCCCAGCAAGAAGCACCCGCTCTGCACCAGGGCTGGTAGGGTAGAGTTCTGAAACGTACAGGTGCCGTGGACACTGCCTGCCCAGCTGGCACTCACGTTGGTGGCATTCTGGAGCCTGTCATCGGTGTCCCTGCTGAGGTGTGGCCAGCAGGACAGGGTTCAGGTGGCAGCTGCATGGTGGCAGTGGTGGCCCTGGGATGGTGCAGTACAGCCAGGCAGGCATTCACTGCATGTGGGGGAGTCAGGAGGGCCCAGATGGCTGTGGGCCAGCTGGTGGCCAGTGCAGTGGAACAGCAGGGCCAGTGCAGCAGCCAATGGGAATCCAGGGCACTGGGCATCACTGCCAGGATTTAGAACAGCCATGGCTCAGGGAGGCAGAGGCTGCAGCATGAGAGCTGCTGTGTGCTGCCCCTGCACTGTGCACAGTGTTCCTGGCCAGAAACGCAGCTGGTCAGGAAGCAGGAAGTGGGGCTGCCTTTTAAAGATGGCCTCCAGCCGCAGGTAGCTGTGGCCAGAGCCCCCAATTCCTCATGGTGGCAGCAGGGGCCAGTTGCAGGGCCCCAGGAAGTGGGAGCCATTTGCTGCTAGGAGCAGCGAATCAGCTCACACATCTCTGCACATGTAGACATCCTGCCCAGAAGCATTTATTCGTGAGTAGTTTACTCATAAGTAAATTGCTCCCACATCAAATGCACATGTAGACACACCTAGAATATAGATCCCTAAGACTGAAATAGACCTTGGAGACTCAATTCTCAGTTCTTACAAAGGAGCACATATGGTTACACGTATTTTTGTATTCCCTCTATTCTAGGGCTAAACAGAGAGCCATGCCTAGATTTGAGGGCTGGATAACCTTAACTTGTGCCTTTACTCCCATGTGCCAAGAATGACATAATATTCAAGCCATGTCTCCTTTCATTCAGGTATGGGAGCAGCAACCAGCTGCTAGACAGCAACAAATCCAGGTCTCAAAGCCCAAGCCAAGTGGACAACAACTCATAAGCATTCATAAACTGTCACTCCCACTGAAGTTAATAGAAAGACTCCCATTGATTTCAAATGAAACTGAATCAGGCCTTAGGAAAAATGGTATCTTGAGTATTTCTCTCTCATACTGCAGCAGTTGAGAAATACCCAAAATAGTTGTAAGTAAGCTAGTATGGGCAGATACAGTAAATCCAACCTTTTTGACACACAGCCACAATGAGCTAATTCCCAAATGTAGTTCTGTGACAGTGTTACAGACCTACCCTGAATAGTGTCTGAGACACTCAGGTGATTGCCTATTCCTTCTGGAAAAGGCAATGGGAACTTAAGCTCCCACCTTAAGTGTCACCAGAGATCTACCTGTAATTAAAAAATTTAGAGAATGGAATAACCTGTTAAGTCATCAGGTCCCTCAGAAAAATAATACAATAACACAGCCCTTTAGAAGAGCATTACAAACACCAGCAATGATCACATGACAATTTTTCCCTCTTAATAGCTTTAGTTTAAAAATAAAAATGAGAACAGCTGCAGTAACTAAATTCAATTTCAAACATACAATTCTCTTAATAAGTTGGAAAAGTAGATAATGTAATGTTCAGGAACAAAATATAACTGCCAGGACTGTATGCACTATCATTTGCTATTAGTCAAGTTACTGAAGGTATCTGAAGGTCATGAAGAAAGTAAAATAGCCAAGAGAAAGAGAGCAAAAGAATGGGGCAGAAGAAAGAATGATTGAAAAAAAGTTAGAAAAAAGAAGTAGCAGCTAAATAACAATTAAGTAGAATAATTCTAGAAACTTCCATTTTGTAAGAAGTTTGGCATGGACCTATTCATGGACCCTATTAACTTCAGTGGCGCTCAACATGAGTATAAGAGGCATGTTTCAGTGGATCCATAGTTACAGGACTGTCCCCATTGCTATGTTTTGAAGACAGTTGAATGTAAATTATGGGTAAATCTATAGCAATTGATCTATAGAAAAAGCATCCATACTTGAACTATACTTTATGCCCTTCACACCAGATGTTTAAATCATTCTTTTCACTAACTGCTTTGATGGCTGTATGCAAACACATTTGTTAAATACTTTTAGTATGACATACTGGGCGTGTCTACATGTGCACAGTTACTGCGCACTAACTGAAATTACTGTGCAGTACAGGTGTGTCTACATGTGCATACCCATACTGTGCAGTAACTATGGCAACTTATGGTGACTTGGACTTGAATTTGCTACCTGCATGAAGCTGGTAGCAAATTTATGCCTGAGTAGTTACTACACAGTAAGACACATGTAGATGCCCTACTGAGCAGTAACCCTGTGTGTATGGACTGACTTGGGACTAACTTTAGTCCCAAGTCAGTCAACACACAGTGTTTCTGCACCGTAACACCTGCACGTGTCGATGCCAGTGTAAGAACCATTTACTGCATAGTAACTTTCTGTGCAGTAAGTGCAGTAAATTACTGCACAGTAAATACAACTGTAGATATGCCTATCTAGGTAGGTAGAATTTTATTGTCATAGGTTGTAATAAAATAGTGCTTCTCATTGATTAAGATCTCACTGATTAAGCTCATATTGGTAACGTATTTCATTGGTTCTTTTGGTATTTAAACCATGATGCAATATCATGGCATTGACAAATAAATTCATTGCATAAGTCCACTCTGTCACTCTGCAGGCAAACCCACAGCAAATGAGCAGATGAGATTTAAACAGACAGGGCCAGATCCTAACCAACTTCTAAGGTACCTACACTTAGTTGTCATAATGCACAAAGTTTAGGTATGTAGCCCCATAGGGGTGATCCCAGTGATCAGAATTAGGCTTCTAGGTTTCTTCTACTGTGAATGGGGAGACCTAGATCCCTTCAAAAGAAGATCTAAATTGGCTATTTATGCAACAGGGAGGGCTTTGCAGCTAGTCAATATGAAAGTTAATCATAAAAGGGTATATGACCTCCTGCTCCTTGGATTTCAGCTGTATGATTTTACCTACAATGGAGACCCTTCTAGCTTGTCAGGATTCGGATCACTTACAGTGAGGTGCCTGTCTGAACCACAATACCTAACTGATAGCAGTACTAAATTCAGCATAAATGAGGGGTGTCAAACATAGGGCCCGCACAGCCATTTTATTCAAGCAGGCAATTAGACTACCAGCAAGCAACTAGAAGTTAACAAGGGGGGGAGGAGGGGAGGCTTATGCGGGGTGGCCTACTGGACAGGACACATCCCTGGTCACCCTCTGGCTGCTTCATCAATCGCCACTGCTAGAGTCCTACCTTCTTGGACACTGTTCCCAAGATCCCATCATAATGGAGCCACTACCCTGTGCCCCACGACAAAGCCAGTGTTGCCACAACGGCACAGGGAATGCAGTGGCAGGGGAAGCTCTGGCTCTGGCACAGGGTACACAGTGGTTGTTGCAGCTTCAACTTCAGCATGAGGCATGCAAGCAGGAGCCAGACCTGCCATCGTCACTACATGTCCCATGCCAGGGCTGGAGCTGCCACCACTGCTGCATGTCCCAGTCAGATCTGGTCTACAAGTAGCTCTGTGGTCTGGATCCCAGTTGGGGCATGACATCCCTGGTATCAAACATAGCACTACCTATTACCTGATGATGCTCTCTACTTTTTCCTACTAGCCTAATGGAATGAGCTGATATCTCCCAAAGTAGAAGATATGGGTTATAGGACCTCCTTACCCTGAGAGGGCATTCAAATCCACATCTCTGACCTCCCAGGGAAATGTGCTACACACCAAGCTATAGATGTCTATTCCCTCACCTTCCTGTTGAAGCTGAGCTGCCACAGGAGCAAAATTCTTGGGGCCAGAAGCAAAGTAAGCAAGAAGGAGTGAGACTATGTGGTCCAGTGAGGAAGATACTCCCCTGGAAGAAAGGACCTCTGGGTTTCCAGGGCCTCCTGCTAGAGTTATTTCTGCTTTTAAAGCCTTATGTAGAATGCATATGTAGAAGAAATCAGAGATCAGGACTCTAACCGTCACCAAGTGAATTCCTTTCTTAATGAACCACAGAATCTGAAAGACACATAGGGAACCATTCAAGACAAAAGGAGAGTACTTACTTAATCTAGACATCTAGACAGAATTATGGGAACTAAGAAGGATAGGTTTAGATCACACTTTGTGACTTATGCATCTATTTCAACAACTTAGAGATTGAGTAGGACCTAGCCCATACATACTAACCAAACTGGGTTTCCTCAAAAGCATTTTTAGATTCATCTGAGTTCTAAAGCAACTACACAAAAATTAATAGCTCCAAGATTCATCCATTTCTGGCTAGTTCAGTCAGATTTAGTTTTTGTTTATTGGTCTTAAATGTGCCCCAGAACATATTCTTCTTTTCATAGCAGCCTGCCTGAAACATCTAATTGTGTCATATAGTTAAAACAGGACCACGGCCAAAGCTACAACACAGATATCAGAGAGATAAAACCCAAGATAAATAATCTTGTAGGGAAAAAAATCACTGTTATATGCAAGCTTGATTAAGCACTGGTCTAGATCATGACACATTATGTCATTCTGATTATGTTTTTAATTTGTAAAAAAAAAGTATAAATGCTTCAAATTTTTCAAAACATTATATGGGTGCAACTATAAAAGGAAGAACTCATTTTAAAGCATGGGACCTTCTAAATATTTTAACTCTTGAGAGGCCAGCAAAAATCTGGGAAAAATCCCCTACCCAATAGACATATAGTACAACATGGCAGGTGGGCAAAATGGTATCATGTCAAGGATCTGCATGTATAAGTTTAGGGTGGGAGTCATTAGAAAGATATAGTAGTGGTGAAAAAAGTAGTTCTAACTAACTTACAGGCAAGAGGAAAGGGCACACTTGTGCAAACATGAGAATTAATAATTTTTGGTGACCATCAGACTATTTGCTTTGGAAGCTGGTGTATAATCCTTAATCACATGATGGTAAGGAGTGAAATGGATAAATGGATTATCTCAAAGACTTTGACACAGATAAAATAAAGCTATAGGTACTTAAATTGTACTTTAAGCAAAATTTAAGCACCTAAATCCAACCTCGTAATTTACAAATCCAAGAGGCCATAGGTAACCAGCAGGCTTAGCCAGAATTGTTTCCATTTTACCAGAGCTAAGCATTCAATCCCCATTCAAGGCTTTTTAGAATTCACAAACAGACAATTCCTGAGCCAAAATTCCTGGAGGGACCTGATCCAGTGGGCATTCTTGGACTATGCCTGACATACATTGACAGCATTGATATTCATGCAAAGTACAAAAATCAGTGGTCAATTTTCAAATATTAAACTAGTGGTCAGATCACTCACCCAGAAGTATAAGTTTTGGGGTCAGTTTCTGCTTGAATTTGAGGGGTTTAAACCCACAACTGCTATGTTCCAGGAGAGTGCTTAATTACCAAATTAACAGAAAGATTGTGAGGGATTTTCTCTCCACAACCCTTTCACCCTCCCCCCATCATTTAAGGTAGGCCATTGTACAACAAACATTCAGTGGCTGTGTCTACATGAGACGCTTACTATGCAGTAGCTCATTACTACCGTACAGTAGCTTGTTAGTACTCCACAGTAGCATGAACACGAACCATGATGCAGTGCTACTGTGCAGTAGTAACAAGCTACTATGCAGTAGTAATGAGCTACTGCACAGTCAGCATCACCAGGAAGCTGTGTAGGAATGCTACTGCGCAGTATTTTGGTATGCAAGTACTAAATGACTGAGCAGTATCCACTGCACAGTCAGTGTCTCAATTAGACATTGCCAGTGTTCATAGTGGCCAAGGTCTAGAACGGGCTCCCAAGGGAGGTGGTGCTCTCCCCTACCCTGGGGGTCTTCAAGAGGAGGTTAGATAACCATCTAGCTGGGGTCATCTAGACCCAGCACTCTTTCCTGCTTATGCAGGGGGTCGGACTCGATGATCTATTGAGGTCCCTTCCGACCCTAACATCTATGAATCTATAAGAAGGAGAATGTGCATGAAAGACCCTAATTTTGTAGCCTAGTGAGAAGAACATTCTTCTGGAAAGCAAGGAGTCTTAGGTTCCTGCTCCTAGGACTACTTATGCCTTTGTTTGTGCCCTCTTGGACCCCACAACTTGTGCATTCCTTTTTTCTACAGTGGCCAAGTTTCAACGGGAGGAGCTGACCACCTCACACACCATCACAGTCTATACTATAATCTGATTATTATGACACTGTTCTTTAGGTTGTCCCTGGCTCAGGCTAAAACAGCACTAGAGTATAGGTCTCTACTTCCTGGGTCAGTGCTCTGATCCCCAAATTATTATGTAAAAGGTGGCTAGCACCTCTATAATGTAATAAAAATGAGCCAATCATTTATACAAAAAGGACAACTTAAGTTTCTAGTTCTAGCCATGAGTTTCAGAATCTGAATCCTGGTCTTACATAAGCACCAAACTCTGACCCACAGGTGAGCTAGGCATTCAGGTGGGTAAAGGTGCAGACAGAAGTGACAAATTTCTCCCAGTCTGGCCACAGAAAACAATTTATAACTGTGACCAAACACAAGTACACAGCTGAAAACAGCTTAAAAATGGCCAGTTAGGTGAAAATTTGACCTCTCGTTGGGGAGAAGCTATCCCTATTTTCAAAAAGGGAGGAGGAAAGGGAGCAGAGGGAGTTCAGTCTGGGGGGTTTTCAGTCCCCCCTGGAGGGTGGGTAGGATGTATTGGAGCCTGCCCCCCCCCCAAGGTGGGGGAGTGCTAATTTACCCACCCCACCCTTCAGCACCAGCTGGGGAGCCCATTTCCCCCCTCCCATTCTGAAAACAGTGAGCACTGGCATAGACCCATGACCATTGCTTTGGGAGCTTGGCTGCAGGCTCCCAGCCTGGAGCTAGATTCCCCTCCCCCTTGGAACTAACAGTGAACTTCTCTTTGGCCTTGGGTAACATTATAACTCCAAACGCTTTGCAGAAATAGTTCTAAGTTACAGCTGTGGATGCACTTCTGTCTGCACCCTAAGTCTGAGTGAGAGGTGGGACTGTAGACACTTCTATCTCTTCAGCTAAGAATTAAAGAATTCTCAGTTTGAAGAATGGGGGATTTAGCATGTGAACAGATGACAAAATTATAACAAGTTAAAAGGGGAGAGGGTTTTTCTGTAGGTTTTCTCATCTTAGATAACTGTTTCATCTGTCCATTCTGTTCCACAGAAGTGGAAGCTTAAACTATGGTTAGCAATTATTTAATTCAGGGTAAACTATCCCAGCTTAGTTCTATTTACCATAGGATGGAATGGCTACACAAAACAGTCACCATGGATCAGCTGACATATGGTAAGTGCCTGCCTGTCTTTTAACCTGAAATATTTTTTTCATTTGTCCCCCACCCTTAGACACTTCAATTGACTTTATGAAATCTACTTCTAGAGCTGAGTGCCCGAACTTCAGACATAGGAATGTGAAATAATACCATGTCTAAGTCCCTTTTTAGAGAAAGGGGCAGGTCTCAAGGTATGGAGTGATGCATGCTGTGTGCCACATTTGCAGTGAGTTCTCTTAGCTCACAAGCATGTCATTACAGCTCCTGCCAGGAGCTCCACATGTTCCATGAACTCAGTTCATCAGCTGGTCATCCAGGTCTGGCCAGAGCCCCTGCTTTTACACAGCATCAAAGCACAGGGGGTGCTGATTCACTGTTCCTTTCTTCTTCTACTGCATTAATTTTCTGACTCCTGGACAGTCTGCTAATTTTTTAATTTTCTTTTTAGAAAAACCATACAGAGATACCTAAGGCTAATACTTCCTCAAGAGCTGACATTTGAACCCTCCCCACCCACACTTCCTCCATTAGCCTGTCCACATTACCACATCTTCAGTCGCCTTCATCTTTTTTTGGACAGAAGGTCTTCCCAGGCTCTGCTCTTCCTGATTTTTCAGTCCCAGGTCAAGGTGAATCAAGGGAAAAGAGTAATTGGACCCAAGGTGAAAAACTGAATTTTGATGGGGAAAAGGTGGGATCTGTTGGGGCACTATGTGTGATAGGTTCTTAAATAAAGGGAAGTGGCGGGGGGGTGGGAAAAGTTTTTAGATGTACATTTTGGAGTAAATTTTGGGAATCAATATGAAGGCAAAGTCTCCATTTTGAGAAGGAAGAAGAATGTAAGTCTATGATCCCACAATCTGATGTACCTAGTCAAGATCCTAAGAGCCCATACAGCTCTTAAGAAGAATTTAGAGAACTGTACACAATGCTTTAGATGAGGCCTAGCCAGAGTCGAGCAGTGTAGCACTACCACTTCCTGTGTCTTGCATCTAATGCCACTATTGATGCATCCTGAAACCACATTCACCTTTTGCACAGCTGCATCATATGGCAGACTCATACTGAGTCTGTGATCCATCAAGATACCCAGATCCATCCCATAGTGGCCATCCAGCCAGGTGCTACCCATTTTTATTTGTATTTATGATTATCATATCCAGCCACCCCAATATTTTCACACTTGAGAATACACTGAAAAAAGCCTGGGCTAAATAGATATTTTTCAAGATGAATATCTAAAACCTAGCTGTATTTAGACCAAAAACAGTTTGTGATAGAACCATTGGTTAAAAAAATATCCAGGCTTCATCTCTCTCCAAAAGGTAAGCGTGTTTTTTTCTTCCAGGCGGACTGATCTCATATGGTAAACTTTAAACTAGGCCTCTACACAATGCTCGAAGCATGGGGTAAAAGCAGGAGGAACTCGCCCACCTGCTAGCTAGCAAAAACCCAGACCTAGTGGGGCTAATGGAAACCTGGTGGGATTCTACCCATGACTGGGCAGTGGACATCAAGAGATACAGGCTGTACAGGTGAGACAGAACAGGGGAAAGAGGAGGGGGTGTAGTGCTATATATCAAAGAGCAATACACATCCTCAACAATCAGGATGGGGTCATCAGTGTCAGAGGGGCAAAATGAAGCGGTCTGGGTAAGAATGCAGGGGGGGCATGGGGAAAGGGACTTGATAGTGGGCATCTGCTACAGACTGCCTCACCAGGGAGATGAGCTGGACCTGGAATTCTCAGGTCAGTTCACGGAGGTTGTAAGGACAAGGGATGTGGTTGTCATGGGTGACCTAAACTACCCAGACACCTGGTGGGAGGAGCAGTCAGCCACTCATGGAGGTTCATAGCTGGGATACAGGACGTCCACCTAACCCAGGATGTGCATACTCCCACCAGGGGAAATGCCTTCCTGGACTCGGTCCTTGCCGCAGGCAATGACCTGGTGAGGGGTCTGCGGGTACTCGACCACCTGGGCGACAGTGATCATCGCCTGCTGGAATTTACTATCCAGCACAGGTTGGTGAAAGCAAACAGCAAGGCAGAGGTCCTCGACTTCAGGAGGGCTGATTTTTGTAAGCTAAGAAGGTTAGTAGGAGAGGCATTGTGGTCTCAGACCTTCAATGAGATGGGAGTCCAAGACAGGTGGTTGTTCCTCAAGGAGATGATCCTCCGAGCTCAAAGGGAGTCAGTCCCAACACGTACCAAGGGGGACAGGAGTGCTAAGATTCCCCCATGGCTCAGCAAAGGCATCCAGGGATGCCTGAGGGCAAAAAAGGAGCCGTACAAACAGTGGAAACAAGGAGCTATCACCAAGGAGGAGTACACCTCCATTGCTCGGGACTGCAGGAAGGCTGTTAGGAAGGCCAAGGCAGAGATGGAGCTGGGCTAGCAACCAGAATTAAGGATAATAAAAAGTCCTTTTTCAAATACATAGGAAGTAAGAAGAAGGCACCAGGTAACATGGGGCCCCTATAGGATAAGCTTGGCAATCTGGTGACTGCAGCAAACAAAAAAGCTGACCTCCTTAACAAATTATTTGCCTCCATATTCCTGAACAAGGACCAGGACATCTCCCCAACTAAAATTACGGATGGACCATGGGGAGGCATCGCCTGGCCTAGGGTCAGGGGTGGCCTAGTTAGGGAACTTTTGGAGGGGCTGGACATGTTTAAATCAGTAGGTCGAGAAGCTCTTCACCCAAGGGTGTTGAGGGAATTTGCAGGGGTCATAGATATCCCACCATATTCTCTTAAAAAAACTAGGTGACTATGGCATTTATGCCTACAGAGTCAGATGGGTGGCAAATTGGCTAAATGGTCACACCCAGAGAGTGGTGGTGGACAGGTCATTTTCGACCTGGAGGGATGTGGGCATTGGAGTCTCCCAGGGCTCAGTCCTGGGGCCTGTACTGTTCAACATCTTTATCAGCGATCTGGATGTGGGTATGGAATGTACGCTGTCCAAATTCGCTGATGACACCAAGATGTGGGGTGAGGTGGGCACACTGGAGGGGAGGGACAGAATCCAGCTAGATCTAGACAAATTACAGAGGTGAGCGGATGAGAACAGGATGGAATTCAATGCAGATAAGTACAAAGTGCTGCATCTAGGGAAAAGGAATGAGCAACACACCTGTAGGCTGGGGAACACCCTTCTTGTCAGCACGGTGGCAGAAAGGGATCTTAGAGTCATTGTTGACTCCAGGATGAACATGAGCTGCCAATGCAAGGAAGCAGTCAGTAAGGCTAACCGCACCTTGCCATGAATCTACAGGTGCATCACAAGCAGGTCCAGGGAGGTGAAGGGAAGGCTGATAGGGGATCTGGTGGCCGTTTACAAACTGGGGACCAGCGGGAATTGGGTGACGCTCTGTTCCCCCAGGCACCACCCGGGGTTACTAGGAATAATGGCCACATATTTTTAGAGAGAAGGTTCAGGCTGGACATCAGGAGACATTATTTTACAGTTAGGGCTGCCAGGCCCTAACTGGAATGAGCTCCCAAGTGAGGTGGTGCTCTCTCCTACATTGGGGGTCTTCAAGAGGAGGCTGATCAAACATTTGGCTACAGTGATATGACCCCAGCACCCATTCCTGCCCAGGGCAGGGTGTTGGACCTGATGATCTGTTTAGCTCCCTTCCAACCCTAAGCACTATGATACTATGATCCAAATCACAATGTCCTTCAGAAAACCATGCTGAGGATCATAATAGACTCTATGGCAGGGTCAAGCAAAATACGCCCTGCTGGACAGATCCAACCCACCAACTAAATGGATCCAGCCTTCAGCTGTCCCTGCACTGCTCTGCGTTGGGCTGAGCTCCACCCACTCTCACCAGGGCAGCCTACGCTGCATTCCCATCTGCCATCCCAGGCCCCAGCCACCACACACAGCTTCCAGCAGGGCTGTTCCTGGTGTTGTTTTGCTCCCCTTGCCTTCAGCGGGAGCTGCCTAGCTGAAGCTTCCCCCCACCCACCCAGAGTGACACAACAAGGGCAGGAGTGGAGGATGAGCCACCTCTGGAGGTGAGGGAAGCAGAGCAGGACCGGCTGGCTGCAGTCACTCCAGGAATAGTCCCACCGAAAGCTGCATGTGCTGGCATGGGCACAAGCTGGTAGGGCTGTTCTGCTCCCCTTGCCTTCAGCAGTGGCTTATCCTCCTGCTCCTGCCTCTGCTACACTGCTCTGAGCAGAGGGGGGAGCTTCAGATGGGAGGCTCTTGCCACAGTACGTGGGGCTCCAGCTCCAGTTTCTGGCTGCCTTCCACCCATTCCATCCACCCTGTCCTCAGTGAACTACATGGTAAATAATTAGCTTTTTGTCTTTGGACTAATATCACATATAGTTTGTGCTACATATAACTTACCGGGCAAGGAAGATACCGTGATCAATAGGTTCTCCCAGGATGACGCCTATCCATTGTACTCTAGGCAGGCTGACCCCTGTGAGTTTACCAAATGCGGGAAACTCAACTGGACACTTTTGTGGTAATGGGGGACTGCATTTGCACTTTCTCCCTGGCTTGCTCCTTCAGCCTTTTGACTAGGAGCACGTGAGAGTAGGAGGCATCCAAACTCCAATGCCTTTGGACTTGGGGCCTGCATGTAGAATGCCTGACATGGATTTGGGGAATAACCAAAGTCCCAGACTGATGGGTCTGGAAGAGAAGAGACTTGCCCAGTGGTAGAGGCACACAGACTTAAATGACTAAGCTCAGCTCAGTAGATTTAGAATTCAGAACTAATTAGGCACTAAGCCAAAAAAATAGTTTGTGCTATATATAAGTAGATATAAAAGTGCTGCTTTAAAGTCCATTTATGGAATATCTCTGCTAAAACTTGCAGCAGTTTCAAAAAAGGTAAACTGCACCAATTCTGGATGAACTAAGTCTATGGCTATGTAGTAATTTGGCTATATGTGAATTACTACAGGTATATTTATTTCAAGGGCTGTGGGCAGGCCTACACAAGCATCTTAATGCAATGCAATAAACTCTGGCACTTATCACACTGGTGTTTATTGCTCCTGGGTGCTGCACTTACACATACATCTGGAATTGCAGCACTTTGAGCCAGCTTTGAGCCTCCACAGGGCTTCTCCTACCCAGCTCAACGTTGGGTGGAGGGGCTGGTTGGGGCATGACGGTGCTCCAGTGCAGGGCTAGCTGGCAAGCAGCCTCTGCACTGAAGCACCCTTGTGCCCCAGCCAGCCGCATCAGCATGTACATGTGCACTGCTGAAGTGCACTAAAAAACTCTGCAGAAGGATAGTACTTGTATTTACTGCCTTGAAATTAATTAGTTTACTCCACCCTAATAGCCCAGCATGTGTACATGCTGAAAAGTTTACTGCAGAGCTAATTAGTCTCCTCTGTGGTATATGTCTCACGTAAACGTGCCCCGTGTTTCCAAATTTGCTCCTCACTTCCATTTGATCATGGAGAGTAGGGAAGAAGTGAGGGAAGGGGCTGTTGGGGTAAGAAATTGGGGAGGGCAGAGGTCAAGGAAGGGAATAAATTCAAGGCATATCTCCAATAATTAGATTCTATACCTAGAAAATTATAACAAAGTTATACATTTTCCATATATAAAATCTAATTATTGAGGGGTCATCTTATATTTGAGTAAATACAGTACTTTAGCCAAGGTTCTAGCTTCACTTACTGCTTATATGAAAAGTGTGATATACTCTCTGGTGAGATGCAAGCTCTGGAAAGCTGATAAGATATGATAAAATGCTTAATGAATGGCCTAGCTTGTACTGTCCATGCAGATAGTGTAAAAAGAAAAATTGTATGATAATATCTTAAAACTGTGGAAGTAATTGCTTCTGACATCTCCAACTAGGCAATAGACTGCCCAAACACTGCTGTTCAGTCACAAATTCAAAGGCTAATGAAGTGAGAAGAACACACTGTAGATACAAATTAAAGCCTACTTATGATCAAGTGTCTGGGGTTTAAAAAAAATCCCATGTTTTGTGTGGAGAAAGGGGGAAATAATGTTTTTGTACTTTTTTAGAAAAGGACTTGGTGTTGTGATTAGCAGCAATAAATTGCTGAAGGGTAATTCTGATACATTAATGAAATGCTACACTTCCTTGTAGATTTTTTTTTATAGATTTTATCTTGTTGAGGAAATGAACTATAAAAATACACTATTTAAAAATGATAAATCTTTTACCATTTGTTTATATCTTCTTTCTTACCATATCTCTCTACTTTTTAAATATCTACTTGTCCTATCAGCATGCCTTTTTTTCTTAGATGAATTTTGTTTCCTAGGTTGAAGCACTTGAGCCTTATTTTGAAACTTGGATGTCCAGGTTAGACATCTGAATGACTATTTTAGGTGACTAAATAAAAGGGTTGCCAGCTATCTGCAGCTCTCATTTCCTTAAATGACTGAATTAGGATTTATGAGTGTATAGTACCCTTGAATATTTCACACACCTTTTATTTAAATTCCCAATTTTAAATAATTAAGTTTGAAAATGTTGCCAATATCTCATTACCTAGGATAAAGAATCAATGATTAATTGATAATTTTGGGAGCATTACTAGATACCACACAATTCTTTGACTTATTCCATTGGTAGGAAATCTCCACACTTGGTGAACTGGCATTTGCACTGACAATAGACAACCATCAGACAATAGTTCCTTACTTTTATGAATGTTGCAGAAAAAATATTAAAGTAGACTCAATAATATATAGGAAAAAATTAGAGAATGGTGCAAATATATAAAGAGAAGATACATTGATATTTAATGGTTTGCATACTGAACCTCAGTCTGGCTGTTGTCTGTTCCATATGCATATCATAAGTCTTTATCTGATGCTCTGTGATGGACACTCACTGACATTGTCTGGCACATTAGAAAAACTTCAGTAAACATGCTGAGAATACTGCACAAGCAAGATAAAAAAGTAGAAGTCATCTCAAATTATATCTCAAATATGCACTGTATACTTATTGTACTCACAGAAGAGAAATGTTTCTGTCTACCTTGAAGTCACAAAATTTGGACTCACATTTCCCACTGGCTTCAATATAGTATTATACATTCTTCTAAAAGACCCTACTTATACAGTCCTGGATGTTTGCATTAGAACTGTTACAGCATTCAAACTCCTTGAATCATTATGCACATTAACCTTGAGTATCATCATAAGAGTGTTCACTGAGGCACAGATAACCACAAAGCAGGCAGGAAAAAAATTGTAGTAGAACAAGGGTTCAAGGTCACATGTCAACCAAGAACACATATACTATGTAAAAGAGTTGGCTAATAAAGATGCAGACAAGATTCCTCAAGGTCTTAAGGACAATTTTTCAATCAAATTTTTCAATATCATTGTGGGCACTGCCATCAATTTTATGAAGAAGCATTATGAGCAATTTAGCAAGCACACCATCTACTGGACTTTTCTCTACAACATAAATGAAATTTCAGAGGATATTACTACCTTAGTGAGAAACATGATATTTTTCATTTTCCCAGAATCATAGAATCATAGAAAAAAACAGATAGAATAGATCTCAAGAGGTCAACTAGTCCAACTGCCTGCCCTAAAGTTGCAGCAACTACACTAAAAACATTCCTGACGGATCTTTGTCTAAACACTTAAAAATGTCTACTGATGGAGTTTTCACAGTCTCCCTAGGTAATCTATCCTACAGGTTGTCTATCCTTACAGTTAGAAAGGTTTGGGGGTTTTTTTCTAATGGCTAACTTGAATCTCTCTTGTTGCAATTTAAGCCCATGAGTTCCTATCCTCAGTGGATATGAACAACCACAATTCTGGTGAACTCAGGCCAGCAGTTTAGGTTCATCTGATTTCAGCAGGCCAGAAGTTACACACTGATGCCTGGCAAATCCAAAACTGAAACTTAGCTCTGGAAGATGGTCATTTGTGGTTTCAGATTGGATACAAGTTGTGCACAGAACTAAACCTTCCTGGATAATGTTTTCAAAAGCATCTAACTCAGTTAAGAGCTAGTGCCACTATAAAAAATGACTTCATATTTAGGAGCCTAAGTTGTAGTGAAAGTCACCTGAACATAGGAGCCTAAGTGCCCAAGTTATCTTTTAAAAGGGGATTTAAATTCCAAATGTTATTTAGGCCTACTCCTCTTCAGGTGAATAAGTAGCACTTACACAGATAAATGTAGTTACATGAATAGCATTTTGGACCACTTAAGCAAATTCCCCACAGTGCAACTCACCTCCTCTTTCTGAGCACACTCAGAACTCCACCTGAGTTCTGCAGATGAAAAACAATATGAAATAGGCAAGTGTATTTTGGGCACTAATCCTAGATCCATTGTGTAGCTAATGAAATAATTTAATCAGTGAGCACCATATTGGATTTTTCTTTTTGCATCTTCCATATTCTTAGTAGCTCTGTTTGTTTAAAAAGGTTTTTTTCCCCTGCTTTTCCTTGCGAGTGTGCGTGTGAGTTAGAAATTAGACTCTCAGGCCATCATCAATGGAAGATGACCTGTGAAGACTTAAGCTTAGAGTTGAAAGCACTCAGAAAGGATGCTTTTTCTCAGGCATCTTCCTGGACACAGCTTTAGTGAATAACAAATGGCCAAGCAGGGAATGAGAATCCCAGGCCAACCCAACATGATCTTCATGTGAACCTCCATGAAGGATTTACCTTCAGAGGTAGGTGTAAATGCATTTTGTGCTCCAGATGCTCTCCAAAGGAAGGGCAACACATATTAGGTATGTCCTATAATTTTTAATATCCCTTACCGCCATCAGCTGCAGCTTCTCTAGCTGAAGCCCATAAACATTTATCAGAATTTAAGAATGTATTTGGAAAGACTGAGTTTTTTGGAAATGTGCTTCACTGAAGAAACACAGAAAAGTTGACCTGTTTACAGTAGCAGAACTGAAGCCTTTACCAAGAGAAATGCATGAAAGTTTCATTATAACTATTAATCTAGTAGGCTTTATTTAAATTAAAAATACATCTACAATTTCCCCATATGTGTTTTTTACAAAAGAGGAAAGAAATAAAGCACCAGATTTGAGACTGTAAAAGCTAGGGATAGCCATGAGTATTTTCTTAAAGTCCATGTACATTAAAGACAGGAATAAATAAATCCTTTCAAAATCGAAGTTCTTTCCTAGCTCTTTAGCCAAATTCGTTCCTTGAATGGTGCACTTCACTCAAACCCAGCTTCCAAACGCTTCTGAATGTAGCTAATTGAGAGTTAGATGAAAATCCAAATTTTCTCCACCTGTCATGTTGATATTCCACAATCACATTTATCTCAATACAGAGAAAGGGGGAAAGAGAAGTCTGAGCTGCAAGCTAGTTTCTGCATCAAGATCTTTAGCACTGGTTGTACCATTGCATATTTTAGCCTGAAACTGTGCTATCATTCACCTCTAATGCAACATCTCTAAGGTAAAACAGTATCCTTGACTCATGCACCCTTCATCTTCTTCAAATTGGTGAATAGCTTCCTATTTTCAGTAGAATGCAGTAGAATTCATGAAAGATTGTGTTAATGGTGAAAAGCTAAACTCTTGGGTATCTAGTAAGTTTTGAATATTAGGGCAGAGACTTCATATTCTAGGTTCAGAAAGGAGCGAATACAGAGAGCAGAGCACAATCATGAAGTGTTCACAGTGCCATGTATTGTTCAGCCGGCAAGCTGCTGTAGTTGGAACTATTCCACATTGTGTGGTTTCATTTCTAAATATAGACAATTGAGATAATCAAGCCAAGAGGTCATACTGTTGATTGCATGATCATGTTGGATGTATTTTCTTGCTCAGTTGCAGAGACAGGTGGCCTTTTTTCTGCCATGGCTATTGGAGAATCCAATACATTTTGAATTCTAAAAATAGGCTGCAGCCCAATTTAACAACCTGCAAAGAGAAGTTCTCAAAGATGGGGTATGTTATAAAGGAACTAAGTCTTCTTACATGCACAGCTTCTAGCTTACCTGTATTTAAGTGTCTATTTCAGCCAATCATCAAAGGAAGCTGGAGATGGTGGTACTCATATTTTAAGGACAAAGAGATTGTAGGATTGGATATGTCCTACGTGCTATTAACATTTCAGCCTATGATGTCTTACCAACTCTTCTAACAATTTTCTGTAGGTGTGTGATAGTATTGTGAGGGATTCTTCAGATGGAGGAAGGGTTACCCATAACAAACCTTTGGAGTCAGTCTTAAAGGAAAATAATGAGCTGCTCTGAAAAGTTTTCATTTGCACTTGTAGCTTTGAGAAACAAATAGTAGTATTACTACTATTAGTGGTTAACACTATCAGATGCTACTGAAAGGTCTGTACTGTACAACTGTACAAAAGGATGAGTATGTACAGTTTGATGCATGTCATTTACTGGGAGAACCAATCCTATTTCAGTAGAGTGATATAGACTGAGGAGGTGACACTGCCAACTACTTTTGCTTCGCATTTACTAGGATACAGGAAGTAAGAAACTGGGTTGTAAATACTGATGTGTCTGGTGCTAAGCAATAGTTTCTTTACACTGATTGTACATAAGAACATAAGAATATAAGCCCTGCCATTTACTAAGTCAGACCATAGGTCCATCTTGCCCAGTATCCTGCATCACACAGTGGCAGAGAGTTGATGCTGAAAGAGAGAGTGAACTAGGTAAAACCAGGGGGTTTTTTCCACTGTTCCTCTCTCACTTGCAGCCTCCAACATTTAAGGTCTAAGAAGTTCTGATGCAGAGGCTGTATCCCTAACTCACCTGCTCAATAACCACTGCTGCCCCATTTCTCCAAGAATTTGTCCAATCCCTTTTTGAAATGGCTAAACTGTCAGATTCCACATTATCTGATGGCAATGAGTTCCATACTTTAAGTACCACTGGGTGCATCTACACATGCAATTAATGCAACACAATAGACTCTGGAGCCATTTGAGCCAGAGTACACTACTGCTGGGTGAAGTGTCTACACATATGCCTAGGACAGCAGCAATTTGAGCCAGGGTGGAGAATCCCCTGGCTCCGGGTGGTGGAATCAGGTGACAGAGGGGCTGGCAGGAGCCGGGTGTCTGGCTCCTGGCTGACTAGACTGACTGGAGCCATTTGCACCTAGCAGTCACTGTCTACATGGGTGTTTGATCATATTTAATAATTCTACCATAAGATAGTACTGTCCCCAGTAGTACTATCCTACAGTGAAGTTAATTAGTTTATTGCACCCTACTAGTGCCACACGTGTAGACTATGATGCTTTACTATGGAGCTAATTAGTCTAATCCACAGTAAAATGCATGTGTAGATGCACCCACTATGTGAAAAATAACTTCCTTTTGTTAGTTGTGTTATTGCATATTTTAGCCTCTAATTCAAATTCTTCTCATCATAGTGATACGGCGAATCTGTGTGTTAATAGTAAGGGATTTTATTGCTTTTACCATCCAGAAAATATAAGGCTCAGAGTCTGAACCTCCTTCTTTTTCAAACTTCAGTTCTGTGGTCTCTCTGTTTTACCAGTAGATATGAAATGATGGAAACGGCAGCAGAGGCAGCTTAGATAAGATAGTGTAAAAAGACTATGGTTGGTGGTTTAAATCGATGTGTGTATATAATCTTTCCCATATTGCATATTTGTTTCTGGAAATGAAAGGTATTGACTGTGAAATATTAAGCTGAATTTAGGACCCTTTGCATCTGGGATCTTGTTATCAGACACATAATCTCTCAATTTAAGCCTATCAGGGAATAGTCAGCTTGCCATTTGTTGGGATATAGTTGCCAAAGCCCAGCAGCTGAGGGCTCTTGGTGAAGAACTATGCTTCTTCAAATGGATTTCTGTAGTTGACAGAGTCTATGCTTAAACCTATTAATCACCCAGATTTTTAATTGACCTCTGGGCTCTTTTTTAATAATGGTGATGGAGCTTTTGTTATTCTCTCCCCCCACAGGAGTTGTATTTTGTTAATATACTCTTTTAATTTAAGTTGCCCAGGTGCCAAGGTGATGGGAATTAGAAACAATACTTCAAGAACTAAAGGAAGAAAGAAAGATTCACTCTTTTTGGTTAAATCTTTGCAAAAAAAGCAACTGATATAATAATAGAAAATTATACAATAAACAATATGGAATCATTTTTATTAAAATGGCTTACCATGCACAAAGCAGTATCCAGTTTGAAAGTCATTGTACATAAGCTTTGCTAATTACAATATGTAAGACAAATTTATTTTCTACTGCACTCTAAATCACAGTTTGGCTTTATTAATGGATTTGTTTTGGGGTCTTTTGCCCTGTTTACATTTCTTCGGTAGAGGCAGGAGGAACAGAAGCAGAGATCTGTTTTCCCTTCAGTCTGTCATACAGAATTAGCTTTTAAACAGCCAAGATATTGCAACCTGAAAATGAAGATATTTAAATACATGATAAGAAAAAAAAGAAACACCATGCTGCAATATGCCAACAGCCAAGCTTCTTTGTGGGCTATATCACAAGGTAATTGGCTGTGATGTAAATTATGCATCCTCAGCCAAATGTGAGAGCGCTTAACAGACACAGAGGTCAATTATCTCTTAGTAGAGCCTGCTACAAAGAAAGAGGTTATTGCAATTAGAACACACTATTTAAAATGCTTAGTTGTTTTAGTATTTTAAATCACCACATCTTTTTATAAAGATGTGCATTGTAATTCTTGTAACCATAATCATCACAGAATAAGCTGATCTTAGAAAAGAAAATCATGAAAAAAATTAGTCACCTAGGTTTCTTTTAATAGGAGCCTTAAAAGCATAGAATATTCGAATAAGAGAGAAATTCACAAGAGAAATGAGGGCTCTGTTTCTTTTCATGAGTTCAAGTCTAAGTACATGTTTGTCTTAAGTCTTCTCCCACTGGAAAAAAAATGCAGACATACATTGCACAGGCAAAAAAGGGGCAAAGTGCTTTATATTAAGAATTTGTTACAATGATCAGTATTGCAAAATTAAAAAAGAGACAGGCTTTAATCAAAACTGTGGCCCAATCCCCAAAATATTTGGAAAAAGATGATCTGGATTTTCATGTCACTGCTTGCTTCTGTTTTTATAATAAGCACACTAAAATCTTAGCTCTGAAATGTCTCCAAACCAAGCTGAATTCTGAAATTCTTTGGAAGTTCTTTTTTTAGAGGTGAGCTATTTGTAAAGTCTCTTTTTTTCTTCAACATTGTAAACTCCAACATGTATCACTCCATGAAAGTATTTGCACAAAACCAACACGAGGTTTTTCCCCCTTATGCAACATGGTGGAAAAAAAACTTCATTTTGGTTCAAGTAGAGGGTCTTGTCTCTGCCCTGTGCTGCCCTGCCCCACAATGCCTCTAACCTTCCCTCCCCTGCCTTCCCCGCTACTCACAACTACCACGTATCCTGAGTCACAATCCCAGGTCTGTGTCTGTGTTCACATCCATGACTATATCTATGCCCAGATCCAATCTAGCTTTGCATTGGGGTACAGAGCACAGGTTGGCTCCTGGCCCCATCTGGCCAGGCAGCAGTGGTTGCAGTGGCAGCAGCTCCAGCCCTGGCTCCAGCTCTGGCTCCAATCCAGTCTGGAGCCAGGGCTGGGGCCAGGGCTGCAATCATTGCAACCAATGCTGCCTGGCCAGGTGGGGACCGGAGCTAGCATGTGCTCTGTGCATGGATCAGACTGGGGCCAGAGCCATGATTCAGGGTAAGAGGTGGCACTGGGAAAGGGAGAGGAGGGAGGCCTGGGAAAGAAGGCAAGTGGTGGGAGGGGGCAGGCACCAGAGGTGCAGGCATGGGGGTTGTTCAGACAAGGCAGGGCAAACACGAGACAGCATAGGCACTGTGTGGGAGGTCAGGTGCTGGGTGACACAGGCACAGAGGGGTCAAGTAGCAGGGGGGCAAGTAGCGAGGGAAGACGAGCAGGGTCAGGTTTTGCTTCCCTGCCACATATCCCCTACTGCCCGTCCCCTCATGGCCTGCCCCTCTGCCACTGCTCTCTCCAGCTCAGCAGTTGGGGGGATGAATTTCCAATAATTACATTCTATACCTGGAAAATGATAACATGTTTATAATCTACTACCTGAAACCCACAAAAAATTTACAATTAAATTTGTATCCTTTGACCAAATACTTTAACAGAGAATCAAAACTTCTCACCCTCGAAAAGGCTACATAAAGCTGGCCATATGTAAATGCACGCTTAGGAATATAAATACATATTTTGTCAAAAGTCTGACTTTGTGACTTGTTTAGAGTCATAGAATAAGAGGGCCCTTGTATGTGTGACCAGGGGCCCTTGTACGTGTGAGGAAATTTGCCCTTTTTGTGGTTTAATTGCCCTTTTTAATGATTTAATTACATAACTGTGTACATGTTCAGTGGCATGTTATAGTTACATTTTGTAACAGTGTACATGTTCGGCAGTGTATTTTGATTTAAATGACTTTGTAACATAGCAAACTAAAACACATCCCACGTATTTTATTTTGCTATGTAACAAATTACAGTGATATTCCTCATGTATACAAGGGCCCTATCTGGAGAGGGTGGTGGGGATGGTGCACAGGGTGCTGGAAGCCCAGGCGTGCTTGGGGAAACTCAGGCTTGGCAGGCTTCCAGTGCACCATGCACTGCCCCTGTCACCTGCCCCAGCTGCACTTTTCCTTAAAATAATACATTTTCTTAAATTTAAAACAATACCTATTTTTAAGCTGCTTGATGACAGCCTCTATTAAAAAGACCCTCTCTACAAAGGAAGATATGTCCTAGTCTCTTTCTAGTATACTGAGTACAAAACAAGTTGAGGCCCAGCTATGAAATAAAAATAAGATACAGTGCATAGGATATGATGGTTTACAAATATAAAATGCAATTTCTCAGTATTATACCACATAATTGACTTTCACACACAGTTGTATGATAGAAGTAAGAGTTGTGGTTTAAAGAGAGAGAGAGAGAGTTACAATTGCCCACTCCCCTCCTCCCTAACTCACACCAATAAACCACAAATTATGTTTACAATGAAGATGCCCAGAAAAACAGAAAACAGCATTTATTTAGCTATCATTTGAGAGATCTCTGTGCTTCAGAGGTCCTGAGGGCAAGAGGCAGCAAATATTCAAAAAGACAAACCTGAAAATACATCTCAATACTGGGGAAAAAACCTTAAGAGCCAATAAATCCTTGTTCATTTTTGTTAAGTGAAAAGCAGCTGCACAGCAATAGTTTTCAAAAAAGAGTGCTGTTCCACCTGAAGCAAAATATAAAATATGTTTAATAATATACTATCAGCTCAATAATGCAGAATTCATTCTGCGTACAGTCCCTTTTGTTTTTCTTTGCCTAGTCCTTTTTCTGAGAGCTTAGTTTCAGTGAACTTTAAAGAATTTCATAATGGCAAAATCCACTATTTTTTATTCACAATTTCAAATAACTATTTTTAGGGCTAAGCTCTCTATAATCTTTCCCAATTTAGTTTGCAAATTATAGACTAGTCCACTGAAATATTTGGGCATGCAAACAGGTTTTTGCATGCACAATTACTGTTATGCCATGGTGGATTTAAGGTTATGCTCACCCATGGTCTGTGTAGGGTTTAGAACATTTTTACTCTTAAAGTCTATAACTACTTGCTCTAGGGTTACCATATTTCCAGTACCAAAAAAAAGGACCTTGTGGGCAGGATGGGGGAGATGTGGAGAGGGGGGTAGGAGGGGGGAGAGGAGGTAGACCCAGGCAATTTTTACTGGTTGAGGTTGTTTGCCCCATTCAACTTTTCATATATTTGCATGCCCAAACAGTATAAAGGCTCCTTCTGGGGCAGATCTGGGGCCTATCACTAGAAAAAAACAGGTAAATGAAAGGAAAAGAAATCACCTTGGTCCAGCTTCTAGCATAACAATCCCCTACCTCCCACTGGGCTACATTTTGTTGGAATACTTTACACAACAAAGAGGACTTAACAGGCTACCTTTTTTTCTACTTCAGGCCTCCCTTCATGGTTGATGGCACCTACTGCATTGCAAATGACCTCTCTCCTAAAATGTAACTTGCTTTCTTTCTCAACTTTTTTTAGTATGGATGTAAACAGGAAAAAGGATGATGTTTATTGTGGTTTTCAGACTTGATTATTATTGCTCTAAATTATTTTCTGAATATCTAAGCTAGTCTTGCAAATACACCAGCAATGACACAGAGAGGCTTATGAGTCTTAAACTGATCTAGGTTCACCCAACTGGGATGGCCCAGCGGCATAATTTAGGATGCTCTAAATTAAGATAACTTAGGATGCTTTAGTGAATTTAGCACCCTAAGTTATCCTAATTTAAAGCATCTTAAATTATACCACTGGACCATCCCAGTTTCAAGCAATGGTAAACTGCATCAGTGTAATTCTTACCATTTAATAGTCTTGTTATGCATGGTAGTATTGGCTGCTAGCATTTAGCTGAGAACAGCTATTAGATCAGTGATTCTCAACCTTTTAAGATTTAAGGAATCTTTTGTTAAATTCAAAGCACCACTTGGAAAATGCCAGCTCTTGGTTTTCACTCATTTGTTAACTATAGAATAATAATAGAACAAATTTTCTGTTGCAAAGAATTCAGAAAGACCACCACATTTCAAAATGTTTTAATACTTTGGATTCCTATTTGAAACCTGGATTTATCTTGTACACCTAACAATGCTAATATTGCGTAGCACTCCATAGTACTCTTGAAAGGATTTCAAGGCACCCTAAGCTGTGGTGCCCTGGTTGAGAATTACTGTATTAGAAGATCAACTGACAGAAGCTAAATCCTGGAGAGACAGATCTTCTTGTGGAGAGAGGGAGGGACTTAGAAGAAGTTACCATATTCCTTCCAGGAGGCACAGGGGTGACTAGTGCCTCCTGAGTCTGGGGAGGCAAAATTTGTGGGTGGGCCAAAAGCCCCATATCCACTCCTATATGTCTGCGCTATGGCTTAGTGCCCCCCCCCCCCAAAAAAAAAAACATGCCACAGGCCCATGCAGCAAAAAAAACTGCCCCATCCTGAGCCGTGCTGAGTCAGGAGCCAATCTTGGGGGGAGGGGCACGTGCCCCCATGCCCTCCCTACCAGTTGCCTGTGCAGGAGGGTATCTATCTTCACAAAATTTAGAGACTTGACTACTTTGCTGTACATCTGGACTCTCCACTGCTTCCAAATAACCATGGCTATTAAAAAATGTTGATATCTGTCTGGAGCTGGGTAAAAAACTGTTCCCTCCTGTCATAATGTGATCCACAAAGTTATGATCTCATGTCTTATTAGTTATTTTAATTCTTTGTACCTTGATATAAAAATATTCAGAACCACAGCACCCCAAAATAGCTACAAATGATTCAGCACACAGCCGCCTATCTTCGCAGCATCACAGACATTGAAAATACATCACTGTGATTCTATGCTTTTTTTTCTGGCTCACTATTAACTACTAAGTCATATTCACTTCACAAAATGTCCCGGCTTGCTTAAGCAACACTTCCTAACCTAAGCAAACATGCCTTCCTATGAAACCTGCAGTCTACTAGGGCAATGAAGCCATTCACCTCAAAAGAGAACACTAAGAACAAGAGAGACCTTTTTTTGCAACTGGCTGATGAATCTGGAACTCATTCCTGGAAGAAATTAAGATAATAAAACCTCAGCACATCAAGTGAAAAGCTCACTTTTTGCAACTATCTTACTCCAAGGGTCCCAGTACTCTTAAGATTTCAGATGATGAAGAGAGGGGGAAGGGAAATACATATATTTCTTTATGGCTACGCTTCATAACCTTAGGAGTATCTTAAAGGCCACAGGATGTATCTACATGAGTTGCCGCTGACCCAGCTGGTTGGATACAAGGGTGCTTGAATGCAAGGGCTGCCTGCCAGCTAGCCCCACACTGGAGCACCCTCTTGACTGCAGCACGTTCAGCCAGGTCAGAACAGCCCCAGGCTGGCAGACAGACCCTCAGGCCTCCTGACAGCCAGGGATGCTCCGACCAGGCTCAACATGCTGCAGTCCCAGGCACGTGTGCAAACGGCGCACCTGGGAGCAATAAACTCCAGAATGATATGCTATGGAGTTTATTGCTGAAAATTTATGGCACATGTATACACACACAGAGTGCACTACAGATCTGTCTTAAACCCTAGAAGAAAGTTTAGTAACACTGAAAGCACTCAGTACAGTAATTAACCTCAACAGACTTTTCTTGCAACTTAAGTTGTATTGTGGCGTCAATTTTTTTTAAGTGTCAATTGACCACATAGTATAAAACAAAGCAAGTAGAGTTCGCTAATTTGAAAAGAGTCCTAAAGGCTTTAATATTCCTTGCACTATAGCAATGCAGAAAGTCATTCCTATTTAATTAGTTAGGCCAAAGTATTTGCAAAACAATTAAGAATGTAATTTAATTTTGGTGTTTGGTAAACATCCAGGGATTCATTCATTGTGAACTTATGACCTACATGTTGAGTTTACTTTGCAAAGTATCATTAAACCAGTCAGTTAGAACTTACAATTAAAATGCATGACATGGCAAGTCTAATATGTACATTCTGCAGAACTAGAAATATGCAACATCCATTTATTTTTTAAATATTTAGACAATTAGCAAAAATTAATTATATTGGTCAAACACAGCTTGTTTTCCTCACGCAGGAAATCCCTTTGAAACTGTCTTAAATAAAATGGGCTACGTTCAGGGACTATTTCCCTACTTACTGTTCACATGGAAAGGCAAACAAGTTTAGTTTGTTGGTTCATAGGCTGCTGCCACAAGCAACCAGCAATGGCAGAAATCCTATAAATAGATGGGAAAGATTGATATTGGTATATGTGCTACAGCTTGGCTCTTTATAGGCAGTGACAGCAAATCCTTGAGCACAGCCAATAAATAGGTAGCATGAAATCCTAGTGCAGCCAACAAAGGCAAGTAGCAGTACTCCGTACACTCACACACACAAGTCAGCAGAGACTGGTCAGCCACGTCAGAATTATTGTGTGCAGTCATTAAATCATTAAATACAATAAACAATATTTTAAAAAATAAAGGTTGACACTTTTGGCACCTAAAAGTTAGAAAATGGCAAAATTAAGGTTTCCTTTGCACGTGTGTTATGCTACACTCCTTAGTTACATGGTCATTCACTATTTTTTTCCTTGGAGGACCTCTTCTTCAATCTATAAATTGGAAATTATTCAATATTTTCTTTCACCTATGTTATTCAAGCACTTGCTTAATACATACCATCCAAATTTAGCACTCAATAGAAAATAATTAATCTCCTCCATTTTTCTAGGGTACACTCACTAATTTTGAAGGGCTTCACAAACATTTATCTTCACAACATCCCGTTTTACAGGTGGGGGCTGAAACACAGAGATCAAAGCCAATTTCTGTAATAGATATCAACATAAAGATCCAGATCCTCACAGACGACTGGGAATTGGGCCACAGTGCTTAGGAAGAATTTTGTGCTGTGCAAGATTTCCTCACACAGATGTCACTACATCCTAGTTTTACCTCGCCTGCAGTGTTCTTGCTGTTCCAGTCTTGGGACCTCTCTCAGCAAAAACTGCCAGACATGTAACACATTAAATTGTAGCTTGGTTTTTGTGCTATGGACAGATTCTCACGCAGGAGAAGACTGAAAGCACCAAGCCCACTTTACATGTGACCTAAGCTAGAACCCAGCTCTCCAGAGGCAAAAGGCTAGTGAATTAACCTACTCTGTCACCTAACCCTTCACTATTGATTAGTAATTATTCTTTTCAAATGAAACAAGAATGTAGGACATAAGGTCACCTACAGTATATCTTGAGAATATCCGTGGCTTCTACATCTCCTTCAATCAGTTATCACTGAAGGCTGAGTCAAGAAAAATTAGTTCTCATTGAAATACAATTACAAACTTAATTTCATTCAGGTCTTTGTAAATAATGAGGAGTACGTGCACGCAGGCTGTCTGTGAAGTAGCAAAGCCAGATATGGCAGGCATGACTATAATCCAAATTCTGCTTAATTTGATAAAGCGGTTCAATAATTTGATTTAAAAAAAAAAAACCTGGCCAATTAATACGTAATGCAATGGACACTGATGATGTCATCAGACAGCTCTCTGCTGCATTCATTCTAAGAAGCCATTCCTCTATGCTGATTGGCTGCTTGCTCAAAAACTCCCATCTGCTTTAATGTGGGTATAACTGGAAGTGGGTGAACAGGGCACAAGTCCTGGGCGCCAAATAGGTGGAGGAGGTGGAAGGGTGGGGGACATTTGGTGTCTAAAGTCACATACCTATCCCAGAGCTGAGATACGTAAATACTTTTCCTGGCATGGAGCTGCAGTACACTGATGCTTTGCATTCACCAGCACCCTAGTGCTATAGTAGCGATTACAGCATGTACCATCAAATAAAGATTTGTAATATGTCTTCCCATCCAATACGTTTTGCAAAGTCCAGACGACTTGTCATACCATCATATTTTACAGACTTTCTTACATCATCAAAATAACTTAAATACAAATGTGTCCTGAATTATTTAAATACATATTTTGACATAGGAATTCAAAGACAGGAAACTAATTTTCAGGACTTGACCTAAACCCACAATATTGAAGAGTTTTAGAATTAAGACTCCACAGACAATTCTGTTTTCCTCAGGTACAGCAGAGACCTCAAAACACCTTATTAATCTTGTACAGTATATATGCTGGACCAGTCCCAGCTGTGCTTGCTGCTAACAGACTGCTTCTCTGAAAGGACACCCAAGTACTTCCCCAAGTACCAGGAGACATGGGTTGGTCATAAACAGTAGCTCCCACAAAGATAGCATCATACCATTCCCTGGAGAAGTAGTAAAGCAAGGCCACACAGCATGGTACCTTGCCTGACCACCACCAGCACAGCCTCCTATCCTCCATTTCTTGATACTTTCTTACTCTATTTTTAAAACAGCCTCACTCTCATCCATACTCCTTTTCTTTCCTTGCTTTCCCTTTCCCAGTTCTAAACTTAATTATGATCAATTCACCTTTACTGTCTTTTTTTCCTCTCCCCAATCTTGTCCCCTTATCCTGTCTGTAACTTGAGTATCTTGAAGGTAACAAGCACCCACTGCTCCCTACCTCTTTTGTTACATGAGGGTCTTTTCAGTAGGTTTTCAAATATTGGATATGAGTAAGTCTTGAAACTTCTTTAGGGACACTAGCTCAAAGATATGATTTTGTCATTCATAGAAACGATTTTAAACATGCCACTCCTCTTTTTGTCTCTTTCCAATCTTTCCCTATTGCTTCAAAAAAATAAAGTATTTTTATTTATTTCAAGGCTTTTCCTTCCCCATCCATTTCACATTTAGTATAAGAGCATTTTCTCATCAGTGATGATGCCAGCCTTCTTCACAAACTTTTTACAGTTTCAAACAAAAACCTTTGTCCTTTCTCCCTCCCATGCTGTCCCTCACACTCTAGAAGAACACCCCATAAACAGCAACAAAGCTACCTCATTTTTCTCCTTCAAATCCTTCCTAAAAAACCTCTTTGGTTGTGTTGTCAAGAGAAAACTTGACAACCATAAGTTTTGTTTATGTATTAAGACCACTACCTATTACCTGTTGTCCTGACCAATTCACCAATTCACAGCCCCTGTCTACCTTTATCTATCTGTTATCTTTGATCTTAACATGAGTTTCCAAATGGTTTGGATCAAAGACCATTTTTTTTGTTCTGTTTGAACAATCCCTAACAAAGTGACCTGGTTTGGTACTCCCAGGTGCTGCAACAATATAAATGTTGAACAATAATATTGGTAAATTTTGCATATATTACTGAAATTGATTCAGAATATATGATAGACACTGTCACAATTCCCTTTCTGCCTTTTATTTATATCAACAACCCTTTGATTACAGTATAGCATTTAAGTCTTGAACATTTTGATCAACGTGATACACAGCTAACCCATCCACTCTTTACAACTTTCCTAGTTTTGAGCTTCAATAACTTGCTTACCTCATCCCCAATTAATATTTCTCTCTGTATTATGCAAAATTTTATCCTGTAATTTTTTACATGATGGGTCTGATTTTTTTTAACTTTTCCTTCTGAAATTTAGCCCTACTAACTTTTCTAGTTTGTAAAGACCAAGTGACACCAAAATACTGAATAAGCATTGAGCATATACACACATTTCTGTAGAGCACATGTATCAAGGGGAGTGACACTGGGAATGGGTTAATAGTAAGGAAATCCATTGGTTACGGACCAAATCTGGTTACTGTTGTGCAGTATCCTAAATTAAATGATTGCATCTCAGTAGAGTTTCCAATAGACAGATATAAAGATCACTGCAATTCTCACTTGAGTCAATTTCAGTAGAGAGTTTAAGTATTCAATAGGCATGAAGACTGAGTTAAATGTAGGCAGTCACCGTAGGTTAAAGCCGTAGCATATGTAACCCTGATTATATTCTTTATGTTTTACTATGGTTATATTCTATAATGGTAATTGTATGTATTCTTCATCTTCATATACTGTAAAGGACAGGTGGATCAGCTCTTATGTCCACTGACCCTCCCTTCCAAATTTGTGAAGTTTATAGGCACATAAATATTGTTAAGAAGCAGACAAGGTTCTTTGGGTGAATCTGATATCTTTTATATCAGATATGAGATATCAGATTCACACAAAGAACCTTGTCTGCGTATGTCCTTAGACCAAGATGGCTACAACCTACACCCCTGTAAATACTGTTAATGCACTGTTATACAAAGGTCACTGCTAAGGACTGTCTAGATACTCCAGATGTTGTATCTGGCAGTATAGAGGATAGAGCCAAAACAAAGGCAAAAAGATGTTGGCTTGCATACAGTGGCTATAAAAACTGCTAAAGAGAATGGTAGCTACAGGTGTAAGCCACGAGCCAGTAGACCATGCCCGACTCAATGAAACAGTGGTAAGTAAGCTTAGTCTACCACAACAACAGGGGAATCCCCCTCATTTCGGTCAGTTAATTAAGGAGATATGGGAGGAAGGGGAAAGTGAGTCCATTAGAGAGGCTTTTTGAATCTGTGCAGCCAGTGTAACCCCTT
Organism: Alligator mississippiensis; assembly: GCF_030867095.1. Classification (NCBI taxonomy): domain Eukaryota; kingdom Metazoa; phylum Chordata; order Crocodylia; family Alligatoridae; genus Alligator; species Alligator mississippiensis. The sequence goes on along the minus strand of NC_081824.1, from coordinate 121,007,620 downwards.
TAGGAGTTTCTCAGGCTCTTGTAGTATGAATCCAAGATGTCTCACAGCAAGTTAGGACCCTAACAAAGAAATAGGTGCATTACAAACTGCCATGCATTCCACAGGTCCCAAAGACCCCAATGCTACCAAGGCTGCAAAGACCTCACAAAGGGTTAAAATTAAATGGCCACAGTGCAGAAGCACATCAGCAATCTCCCCCAACCCTTTCTTCCCCTCCAGCTGTGTGAAGATGCAGTTGAGGCCCCAGAGGCTCCCAAGAGTGGCAGCAACCCCTGGAGGCAGTACCCAAAGTAGTGCTTCCCAGCATTGCACCCTAGCAGCACTCCCCAGTGGCCAGAGCAGCACTTTCCAACATCAGAGTAGCAGCAACTACAGTGCAGGCCTCACTACCCAACGCTGGCTATTTTATCATAATGTAGCTGGTAAAGCCCACGGAAAGCAGCGCTGGATGATTTTCCTTTCCCTGCTACGGGAAGATTGCTTTGCTGGTGACAGTGACTGTGATCTGTTTTGAATTACTGAGTACATCTACATGAGATATTTAGTGTGCAATGGACTAGTTAACCATGCAGTAAACATCTCAGCATCTACACATGCATTCTTATTAGGGCACATGAAATTAATACACTCTGCAGTAGATACAGGTACTACCCTGCTGCAGAGTTTTTTTCTTGCACAGCAGTGCACATATAAACACTGCCCCAGCTGGCTAGGGTGCAGGGTGCTTCAGTTCAGGGCTAGCTGGCAGGTAGCTCGACTGCTGAAGCACCCTCATGCCCCAGTCAGCCACTCTGCAGCTTCTGGAGCCTGCTCGGAGCAACTAGCCGTACTGCCTGGTCAGAGTCCAGTTGGAGCAGTTGATGGCTGAGGCACAAAGGTGCCTGCTGGCCAGCCCCTCGCTGAAGTGCCCTCTTAGCAGCACGTGGAGCCCAGTCGGGGTAGCCCTGGGCTGGCAGGATATCCCCTGGGTCCCCTGCCAGCCGAGGCTGCTGTAACCAGGCTCCACATGCTCCACACAACGTCTGGTGCAATAAGCTCCAGAGTTTATCCATGCTCATTAATCACATGTGTAGGTGCACCCACCATTAACTAAGTTTTAACAGTGCAGTTTTTCCTTAAGGTGTATGTTTGCTCTCCTTTTTTCTGTAACAAACCGTGTTTTAGTTTAACATTTGCTTGGGAGTGAGGAAGTTTGTTCACATTAACATCCAGTTGCAATTTATTTTCCCAGGTTTCTGGGCGGAGGCTCAAGCAAAATGTGAAAATGTGGTGTTTAACCCTTATGTTCGAGCCTGGCCCGCATTACTGCCATCCCATGCCTGGTAGAAGGGTTACACATATTAACAGAACAACGTGCAGTATTTAGTATTGGCTGTGTCCACGCTATACCTGAGCAATTAGCAAACAGAAGCTTCGAGGCTGACAGTCCAGCACATTTCATGAATGATAATATTCTCTGAAAAATAGAGTTTATTGGTGTTGGATACTGGAAACTTTATGGCTGCTGACAGATGTGGGGAAAAAAATTTGCTTTACCAAAAGAAGCAGCATGTAAGTTTGACCTGGTTCTGCAGCATCTGTATAGATCAGGCACTTCAGTGGGGCTTTTTGATGCTTTTATCTAATAGCTGATTCAATCAGCTATTAGAGAAAAGTGCCAAAAAAGCCTCACAAAAGTGCCCAATCGATACAGATGTTGTGTGAGCTGGGTCCAACTAATACAATGCCTTTTCTGGGCATGCGCTGGGCTCTGTGCAGGGGCATGTAGAATTTAAAATAAAGCACCATTTTTGTTTTTGTTTTTTACATCTGTAAACAGCCTATTTTTTAATATGAAATTTTGCAACCAGTGACTTAAGTCAATTTAAGTCTTCTTATATGCCATAAATTTTATATATATATACACACACCATAAAAATAAATAAAACAGATAGTATTAACATATAACTATCACCTGCTGTGCATATGAAACATTTTTTTCTTAGAGAATTTTTTAAAATATGCATATCTGTATTAGAATCATAATGGCTCTAGCATTATGGATTAACATGATACAGGGACCACAATTACTCCAAAGCAGCCATTTCAGTCTGGCAAGGACAAAGTATGCATTTTATGAATGTATAAGTTGAGTGTACAGTCTGTCATTCAAACTCTCATACATTTCAATGACAGATTTTTTTTTTCCTCTGGCACTAGTGGTTTTAGTATAGCTACTGCCAGGAAAGGACACTGTTCTGGGAGGTTTAGCACAAAAGCATTAAAATATAACCACAAAAAAAAAAGATTTCAAGTAGCATTAAGAATCTGATTTAAATCCACAAAAGCAAGGAAATTTAACATTAAGGCAGACAATTCAGGCTGACATGCTACCTCTAACTCACTCTAGATACTGCTTGTCACACGTAAAGGAACTTATTAAAACCATTAAAAAATACATTGTGCACCAGGGCAGCCAGATTTCAGAGCATGGTAAATTAAAATGAGGGATGGATAAACCTGAAAATGTTCAAAGGCTAATTCAGTTCAAAGATGTGACTAAAAGTTCAAGTGATTACGCAAACCTTTATAGTCTGTTAATTGAACTGTAAATCTCATCATAACAAGCTTTCCTGAAGTATTTCGGGCCAGAATTCTCCAACCTGGTTGCCTAACCTTAGGCCTCTAAATACAATAGATAGACACATAAATAAAAATGACCTTCAGTTTAGAAGTGTGTGGGCACCCTCAAGTCACATAGAAGTTAATGGGTTCTCTAGGTGTTCAACTGTTACACTCATATATACACTACATATAGTTGCATTTCTAAATGTGGTTTTTAGAAACTAATTGTAGGAATGCCAAAGTTCCAAATTTTTCGTTGTGGTTTTTTAGCTTCTGCTGTTACCTGAAACAATATTTTTTATTCTTCATTATGCTTTGCACATAGAAATAGGTGGACAAAAACCCTGACTTCTGGATCATTTAATCTAAGACAAATCCAAGAAAATAAAATGCACTTTTTAAACCTCGGCATAGATTCAGCTCTATTTCTCTTTTGGTTTTAAGAGAAAACTGAAGCCAGTTTTTTCTTTTATCTAAACAGGTTTGCTCACCACCCATTACAACAGTAATCTTTTTAAATGAGGATATAAAGGAAGGAGATTTTTAATGAATTTTAACAGGGTTTTAGAAATCAAAGAGTAAAATTTTGAGATATATGTGGGAGTAGCTATCAGGGAAACAAGGGTGGATCCATGGGTGTGCAGTGGTTTAGTTGCAGCCCCCTTTGACTCCTGATCCATACAAAGTTTAAAACCAAATACCTAACAGTAGCAGCAGCATTTCGATTCAGGAAGCAGTAACATAATCAATTGACTTCCTTGCTCTTTATAATCCTGATTCCTTCTAAACTCTTCATTGTACAGATGTTAGTGACCCCCTCTCCTTTTTAATGGTGTTGATGTTCAATTAATCAAACTACCTTTCTTCTGCAATTCTAATGTTAGCTGATCTGGGGAACATAGCTTCTATTTCATACCTATAGACCTTTTTTAACTTCAACTAAAAACATTAACTCCGGTATAAAAATAACTTTCAGTGAAGCACTGGATATACTTTCAAGATGCTCAAGAAGGCTAGATTTCCTTTTATGACTCTGAAAAAGAGATATCCATTTAATTCTAATGACTGCAGAGTTAATAAAACAATATATTTTGATTATTTTTGCCTAGTTTGATGTGTTTTCGTACATAGGGGCATGTCTACATGTGTACTTGTGCTGGCTTAAATTTACTGCACAGTAAATTACAGCACAATAAGTGGGAATAGGCTGGCATCTACACCTTCATAGTTTCATAGTTGGTAGGGTCAGAAGGGACCTGAGTAGATCATCAAGTCTGACCCCCTGCCATGGGCAGGAAAGAATGCTGGGGTTAAATGACCCCAGCTAGGTGATTATCTAGCCTCCCTTTGAAGACCCCCAAGGGTAGGAGCGAGCACCACTTCTCTTGGAAGTTGGTTCCAGCTCCTAGCCACCCTGACTGTGTAGTGCCTCCTGATACCTAGCCTGAATCTACTCTCAAGAGCATATTGAGAGGCTTGAGAGGCTGGACATCCACAAGTCAGCTGGCCCAGACAGAATGCACCCAAGAGCGCTAAAAGAGTTGGCTGACATCATAGCACAACCAGTGGCGAGGATATTTGAGAACTCATGGTGCTCTGGAGAGGTTCCAGAAGATTGGAAGAAGGCCAATGTGGTGCCTATCTTCAAGAATGGAATGAAGGAAGATCCAGGAAACTATAGGCTAATCAGTTTGACCTCAATCCCTGGAAAGATCTTGGAAAAAATTATCAAAGAAGCCATCAGCAACAGGCTAATGGAAGGCAACATTCTGACAGCTAGCCAACGTGGTTTCATTGTGGGTTGGTCTTACTTCACCAACCTCATTTCCTTCTATGACCAGGTGATGTGTCACCTGGACAAGGGAGAAGAGGTTGATGTCATATACTTGGATTTCAAAAAACCCTTTGACTTGGTCTTCCATGATGTTCTCCTGGTAAAATTGGGGAACTGAGGCCTCAACAACCTCGTGGTCTGATGGCTGGGGAACTGGCTCCATGGTCAGACCCAGAGAGTAATATTCGATGGAACCAAGTCAACATGGCACATGGTGACCAGTGGCCTCCCCCAGGGTTCAGTACTTGGACCAGTAGTCTTCAATATATATTCATAAATTATCTGGAATCAGGTGTCAGAAGCGGACTGACCAAGTTTTCAGATGACACCAAATTATGGGGAAGTGCGGTGACGCTAGAGAATAGGCTGGGGATTCAGGCTGACCTGGACAGGCTCGCAAGGTGGGCAGATCAAAACCTGATGACATTCAACACAGAGAAATGCAAGCGGTTCCCACCTCGGGAGAAAGAACCCACATCATACTTATAGGCTTGGCAGTGCTACACTCACTATCACCACAGCCAAAAGAGACTTGGGGGTCATGGTTGACCACAAGATGAACATGAGCCACCAATGCAATGCCACAGCCAGCAAAGCAAATAAAACTCTGGCTTGCATCTACCAATGCATCTCAAGCAAGACCCAGGAAGTCATCCTCCCACTTTCCTCAGCCTTGATGAGGCCGCAGCTGGAGTACAGTATCCAATTCTGGGCTCCACACTTTAGAAAGGATGTGGAGAAGATTGAGAAAGCTCAAAGGAGAGCCACACACATGATTAGAGGTCAAGAGAGCAGGCCTTATGAGGAGAGGCTGAAAGGCATGGGACTATTCAGCCTGGAGAAAAGACTCAGGGGGGGATTTGGTGGTAACCTATAAGTATCTAAGGGATGTGTATCAGGAACTGGGAGAATGTCTGTTGACCAGGGCACCCCAAGGGAAGATAAGGTCTAACAGTCACAAACTGCTGGAAGACTGTTTAGAGGACATAAGGAAAAACTTCTTTACCATCCAAGTCTCCAGAGTCTGGAATAGACTCCCCCCAGAAGTGGGGCAAGCACCCACACTGGATATATTCAAGGAACACCTGGACGCTCACTTTGCTGGGGTCATCTGACCCCTGCTGACTTCCTGCCCTTTGGGCAGGGGGCTGGATTCAATGATCTTGTGAGGTCCCTTCTTGTCCTAATGTCTATGAAATCTATGGGAAATCTAGTTGGGGATGGTCCTGCCTTGAGCAGGCAGTTGGACTCCTGAGGTCCCTTCCAACCCTAATTTTCTATGATTTCTATGATTAATGCACAGTAACTAATCGTACCTGCATGATGCAGGTATCAAATTTACATTCAAGTTGGTGTAAGTTGCCATATTTACTGAGCAGTATGGGAGTGCACGTCATTTCAGTTAATATGCAGTAAATGCTCATGTGTAGATGTATCCAATATGTAATATAGCAAATGAGTACATATTCCAATAAATTTATATTTGCTTTTGCTCCAATCTTAAACTCAATTAAATAGCTCTAGGTTCCTAGCATAATTGTAATATTCTAGGTTATTTTTAATTTGATAAAAAATATGTGTTGTGTTATATGTGATGATGCACCACACCACCTGTACCCACTTTTCAAAATCCTAGATCTGCCCTGTCTTTTCTATCTAGATTAGGATGGCCAGCTTGCAGCAAAGGTGCTACAACTGGCATAGGCAACCTTTGTGTGAGGCACACATCAGATCAGGGAGGGGACAAAGTAGTACAGCAGCAGATAGGGCAGGAAGCAGAGATCAATGCAGCAAACCAGGTAGGGAGCACAAGGAAAGAAGCAGAAAGCAGAGCCATAGATCGGGCAGGGAGCATAGGTAGAGAAGAAGAAAGCAGAGCAGCAGATTTAGAAAGGGAAGGGGATCAGAGTGGCATCTGGGGAGGGTGTAGAGCTAACTTGTGGCACAACTGCCAAAAAGGTTGGCCCCCTGCCAATCCAGATTATCAACTCTTCAGGATATGGGCTATCTTCTATGATTTATTGCACAGCACCTCACATAATGAAGTCCTCACTTAGGAATATGTCTCTAGCAACTATCTAAAAATATTACTATTATTAGAATAAAAGACAATAAATATGAAGCCATGTTATAAACATTAATGAATTACAACACAGTCTCACAGTATATTTATACCACTGTACACATAAAGATAACAAGGACACAGCAGTTAAGCAAGTTGCCCCAAGGTCATACATGAAGTCTATTTCACAGCAAGAATAGAAAGCATATCTCATGAGTGCCAGTTTTGTACTTTTTATTCATATGTCCTTAGTAATAAAAATAAGGGAGAAGAAATGCATTAGATATATGATACAGTCTTTAAGCAGAACTGTCTCCAAACAATATGTCTTTAAAATTTTTCCATGAGGCATTAACATCTCTTTAAGGACTTTATCATCATAACTGACACATAATCATTCCTTGCAGGTGGAAAAAATTGTGCTGAAAGATAATTGGGATAGTTATTGGATATGACTCCTCACCAGGTTTTAAGGCAGTATTAAGGCATGATTGCATTCTACTCAAAGAGAAGAATGAATGCTCTTTGCATCTATGTCATATTGAGTGATTTATGGGGTTGGTACATACTGCATTAGATGATGAGGGCTAACATTATCTGATATGGTGCAATGCAAAGTTAATGGATGTGTGTTTCCCCCTGTATATATAAGCAAGTTCTTTGGCTGTTTCGAGTCACCCTGCTATTCATTTATTTATGTAGGTAGATAATTTGACCTCAATTTATGTGGAGGAAACTGTCATTTGAAAGCATGACATTCCTCCTAAGGGGAACACATAGTTTAAAAACGCCTGCAGAATTAGCGGTTTCACTAAAGAACAGGAGACATTATAAGCAGATGAACACTTTAGCATAACTGTTTGTCTTACCCAAAGCCAATACATTCACAAGAAATAAATAATTATCCTTAATCCTCCACCTTGGGCAACTTAAATAAATACACAAGTCAGAGATTCCTAAAACTCAAGTACCTTTTCCCTTAAGGTATGGGGCTGAGCAAGAACACGTGCAAGAAAAGTGAAGGTTGTAATGAGAAGTTCCCTAAACAGAGAAATCTTGGAGATGGGAATTTCTGAAAAGATAATGACTGAAGAAGGAATTCCCTGCTGAGAAATGGGTCAGAGAAAAGGAAGCAAAAACTTTCTGTATCTGGAAAAGCAACCTAGAAGTACAGCACATGCTGATCTATGGCATGATTCTGTTTACCAGTATCACAAAATCATAGAAAATCAGGGCTGGAAGGAACTTCCAGAGGTTATCTAGACCAATCCTCTGTCAGAGTTAGGACCATCCCTAGTAAACCATCCTACACATATCCATTATCTAAACTATTAGCTAAATGACACAGAAAACCCTGACACAAGCACAAGGAATAATACCCTGAGCTGCAACAAGCAAACAGGGGGACAATGGTAGCCAATGTCCTACTGCAGCAGTTTTTAAAAAAATACATGGTCAAGAGATCCAAGAAAGAGGACCACACTCCCATTACAGAGGAAAGCAAAAGCTCCAACAATCTGCACTGATCTGACCATAAAGTAAAATTACTTCCTGACCCCAAAGATGGTGATCAGTTTGGCACTGAGCAGAGACGTAAAACCCTCTAACCAGACCTAAGTCCCAGAAGGAGCATTGGCATACCTCAAGCAAAATCCCCAGTCTCAGTGGCACCCAACACCCGATGTTTCAACTAATGCAGCCCAAAACTGCATTTGCCTTTTCTGCAGCTACATCACACTGCAGATTTGTATTGAGTCTGTGATCTACCAAGACTCCTGGATCCTTCTTTGTAGTATTTTCATCCAGTCAGGTGTCATGCATTTTATACTTGCATTTTTTATTTTTCCTTCTGGGATGTAGCACCTTGCATTTGCCAGCACTGAACTTCATCCTGTTAGCTCCAGCCCAGCTTTCCAATATGTTAAGGTCTTTCTGAATTGTATTCTTGTACTCTAACATGTTCATAAGCCTTCCCAGTTTAGTATCATCTGCAAATTTGTTCAAGAAGCTCTCTATTCCAGCATCCAAATTTTTAATAAACATGCTAAACAGTACTGGACCAATGACAGACCCCTGTTGGACTTCACTAAAAATCTCCTGCCATTCTGACATTGTTCTGTTAATATTTACCCTTAGCTTGTGGCTATTGAAGCAGTTGTCTATCCACCTGGTAGTAGTTTTGTCACATTTTTCCAATTTATTTATGAGAAGGTCATGCAGGACTTGCTGAAGTCTAAATAAACTATGTACGCAGAATTCCCTTCCTCCACCCAAGTAGTTACTTTGTCATAGAGGATCAAGTTTGTGTGACATGATTTGTTGTTAATAAATCTATGCTGGCTATAAGTGATCAGCCTTTCCTTCTCCAGATGCTTCCAAATGGCCTTCTTTACAATATGCTCCAGTAACTTTCGAGATATCAAGGTGAAGCTAACTGACCTATAGTTTCCCAGGTCCTCCTGGGGTGCATCTATACATCACTCTATGGTGATGTTGTTACTGCACTGTGCTTTAATACTTCCTTTGGGAAGTACTAAAGCATGGCGCAGTAATTGCCCGTACTGTGCTGTGTGCATGGCATATGGTTGGTTTTTGCTGCTACTTTGTCATAGCAGTGTGCTAAAATGGGGGAGTGTGCCACTACAGTGAACTAGCTGTCGATCATGTGTAGACTCACGTGATCACCACGTCACGATACAGCGTCGTACGGCACTGTAGCGTGTCACTACAGAGACATAGGGTAACGTGTAGACACTCCCCTTTTTACCTTTTTTTAAAGAGCACTACGCTGGCCCTTTTCCAGTCCTATGGTACCTCACTCATCTCCCACAACTTCATAAATATTATTGGCAGGGCTCAGAGATCACCTCCGCCAATTCCTTCAGTACCCTAGGATGAAGTTCATCAGGCCCTGCTGTCCAGAATTCATTCAGACTCATCAAAGGCTCTCTGACTGTTTCTTCTGTTGTTTCATCCTTCAGCTTGCCCCCTTCCTTATACAAATAATCCTTATTAGGTGTCTGGTTCAGCTTAAGTTTGTTGTGAAGACTAAGGCAAAGTAGCTGTTAAATATCTCTGCTTTCTTTGCATCTTTTGTTAAGTGTTCACCCTGGCTACTAAATGGTGAGCTCATAGCTTCCTTGGTCTTTCTTTTCTGACCAAGGTACTTATAGAACCTCTTCTTGCTGCCTTTAACTTCCCTCATCAGATGCAGCTCATTTCTTTACCTTTTCCTTCTTTGTTTGGTCCTTGCAAGTTCTTGCTATTCCCTGGTATCCTTCCTTGATGCCCCACCCATCTTTCCATCTCTTCACCTATGAGAGGTTGGGGACAAGAGAAGGTGAGTAAGGCCATACAGTCTCTGGATCAAATTTTTTTGCAGTATAAGTCAATACACACACAGACACACACATGCATAGACAAGCACATGCACATTCACATGCATACAAACATACAGTAGCATAGCTAATCAGGGCACACTAGCCCTGAGTGCCAACTTGCGGGGTGGGGGTGCAAAAAGAAGCAGCTGCCACCACTGTCAGCTCAGTACCACAGCCACTCCAGCAATTGCCCCATATGTTGCTGCCACCCACAGTGTACAACTGTCCAGCCTCTGCTACAGATGTTTTGCCTCTATAAATATGTGTAAATGTGCATGTGTTGGATGTGTTGAGCCACCCTACTATTTGTTTAAGTAGATGGGTAATTTAATTTCAACGCATAACATGTGCTTTATTCATGTGTTATATGAACATTTTCTTTTCTTTGAAACAAAGAGAAGGGCAAGGATATTTTGGTAGGAATGCTCATGCTCCATTGCTTACTCCTAATCAGACTGAGGCTAAACAGGCTGAAGTCAATGAGAGTCTTTTCATTGCTTTCAGTCACCCTTTCTGTTCTTCAAGATAATTTCTGTTCTGCAGAATCATTGTTTAATTTTAGTAAAATGAGGATGGTTAATTTTGGGGGGGGGAAGTATTTTTTTAAAGCATGTGCTGGTAATATACATAGTAAGTTAGAAGCTTCTTCATTTGCCACTATGGCACTAGAACTGTTGCTTATGCTTTTGCCATATTTTAATAGATGAATTGTGTAAAAGCAGACATCCAATATTAACAGCCCAGAAGCTTAAACTTCATGCAATCGAAAACTCCTCAGAAAAAAAAACAGAAATGCAGCATAAATTTGTTGCCCCGTGGTTACTCTTTTTTTTGGTACCTTCATGGAATACAGTGTCAGCATGTGCAGTCTGAGAAAAATATCCTGCCATTCTCTCATATGTGGAACTTGCATTGAAATCAACATCAACACTGTGTGAAACTTGATGGAAAGATATAAAAGAGTAGTAAATGTTATTTTAATGTAAAAAAACAGACTGGCTATAAAGTGTGCCACACCTCTAAGAAAGGTAAGGACAACCATGAGTACAGATATGCTTTGAACAAGATAACAAATATGAAGTTATGGAAAAAGAGAGTGAGGCCAAATTACCTCTACTGACGTCAGTGAAAATACACCTAAGGTAAATTTACAATTTATTCTCTATCTACCCTCCTCAGAAAGAGCCTCAAAAAGACAAGCTTATTTCTTCGTTGTTAAGGATAAAGCAAAGCCAATGTTATAAATCCAGTTTTGGCATATATCAATTTCCCCAAGCCCAATCCACAGCTAAACTAGTATATTCGAATTTTCATGGCTATGATAGCATATCTAATCTATCAAAATAGATTAGGCATGGAGAAAGTGTTTGAAGTAAATCAGACAAAGACTTTGGAAGATAACAGAGAACTCCTTTAAAAAAAAAATATGGTTATTTCAATTCAGATTCTTTCTTTTTTAACATTTTTGGGTCATCGTAATTCTAACCCAACCCAGTTTCCATTTTTAATTTTGATGGCAAAAGTGAGTGCTTTCATCTAGTTTTCAAGGGACTTGTTATAGACTTTGCTGAGTCATTAAAGTGGTGTCCACATATAGATCACTCTGGGTTCTTACCTCTTCCCAGCCCCTAATCTAGGCAACCATGATCTAGATACACTAGGCAGGGGAAAAATCCAGAGAAAGAGTTGCTGATACTGTGGAGATGTCATATCTATTACTTACTGCCAGACATATGACTGCCTCCTTGACTGGGCCCAAAGTTTTGACATATCTTAGGCATATTGGTGTTAGGATTCCAGTTTCACATGCGATTTTCCCAGACATCTATCCTATGGACTATTTTCAATTTTTGACTATTAGACACTGCTTCAGGTGGCTTTTAAAGACAAGTTTGATCTGGAAGAAAAAATGTAATATACCTATAGTAAAAATGCCTAATTTTGAGTATGAAACTCAGCCTGGATCTCCTTTGCTTAGTATAGAATGAAAAAAATATTAATCTTATAGTCAGTTGAAAACTATTTCTTGTGCATGCTTGATGGACAACTGGCCCCAGGAAGAGTTATGCTGCACAAGAGTTGCTGTTGTTGTGCTCCATGTCACCAACAAAAGGAACCCTTCTTAAAATACAATTAAAGTAAGTTTGTTGGGTCTATTATGTTGTCTCATTGCCAGGCAAAGACAGGAAACATGGTTCTATAATCAAGTTGGGGGGGTATTTTTTTAGTCAGGAATCATTCAGAAATAACATGGCGTAGTGGCTAGAGTACCATGTCGACAATCAGGTGACCTGGATTCTATTACTGCCACTCACCTGTAGGGTGACCTTGGATAAGCCACCACAGGCAAGATCTTCCAGAAGCACCCATAATGTCAGCTGCAATCAATGCAAGATACAAAGGTTCAACCGCTCTGCAAAATACGACTTAAGGTGCTTCCTGTTAAATTTGCAAAAGTCAGCAGCCTTTTAAAAATAATTGTTAAGTAACTTCAGTAACAATTGTGAAAGGACAAGGAAGTTAGGAGTCTACACACAGCCTGGTTCTACTGAAGTATCTTAAACTTGCAAATCAATATTGGGCTCTGAAAAATCTTTCAAAGGAGAAAAAAAACACTAAATCTCCACTTTAAACTATGGCAAATGGCAATGCTTCTTTGATCCAGCCTTCATTTTATTCGGAGGGCATGGCAATTGGCAAGTGACAGTTTTGCTTGGATGGGAAAACAGCCAGATAGTTGTCTTTCTAGAGAAATTGGACTGCACTGAACTCGCAAGATTTGCGAATCTTTCTGGCTTGCATTGCTTTACAAGCTCTGACAGAACAGTGTTGAAGTGCAGCTACTTAATGAGTTTCCCAGAAGCTCTAAAATGTTATATGTACGCAGCAACATGCTGAGGATCACCTGTAACAGTAACTTTACCTAAATATGTATTGTGTGAGTCTGAGTGAGGGAGAGAAGGAATTATTCTTCTCATAATTTTACAGAAAATATATGTTCAAGGCTAAAAGCAAAATACTTTGATATTAACAGACATACAAAAAACTAGAACTCTTAGTTCCAAAATGATACCTTTTATTAGACCAACTGGAAACGGTATCATTTTGGAACCAAGACTTCTAGATTTTTATATGTCTTTTTGTCTCAGACCAACACGGCTACCAAGTACACCCCTGATATTAACAGGACATTTGTCCTAAAAGAGCCAAATGTTAAGAACAAGAAAAGTGTATTTTTAAAACCTTAAAGTGTTTTCAGTTTTAAAAAAAAACTTTTAAAATTTGTGTTTTAATTCTTATAAGTCTCATCACTGCCTCCATTTTGATGCTTTTATTATTTTGCTTATACATGCCATTTTTAGTGAGAAAGTCTTGCATTTGAAAACCTAGGAAAGTATGTCAGCTTTTATAAGACCTAATCAGTTAGCACTAATTCCACAGTAGATTCCTTTCATATCGGTGAATCCACTTTTGTTGAAAAAAATATACAATAAAACCATTTGAACTAGCATCTGAATTCCCAGATGCTGATCATGAAAAATCAAATGGCTGCAAACTATACATATTTATTTATTAGTTCTAATTGTTGACTTAAAAAACACCCATCCTGGTTGCCACATATGCTTTCCAGTAATATTAAAACAAAACAAGAAACTCCAAATGTTGACTCAATAATCAATCTCCCTCCCCTCAAGGAAAACTTTCCTGCCGTAAAATTTAAATCAGTTGCATACACAATTATGAAAATACGAGGCTCAAAATTTCATTCAAAAGCCTGATTACACTAAATATAGATCAACATGTAATTTTCCTTCATTTCTATTTTTAAGTCCTGTTTTTGACAAATGCTGAAGTGATAATGAGCGGTTTGAAATTTTTTGCTGAGTGGAGTGTTTTATGTGGGGTTTAAAGGTCTTATTAGCTAGATATATTCTTTATTAATGTTTTAAAATACTAATAAGAGTGATGAAAAAGTATGAATCATCATTGATTGCATAGAAATTCATTTAAAATATTATCTTTCCTTGGCATAGTTATCATTTGTGGTGGTGCTGCCTTACAAAAATGGGGAAAAGCTAAAAAATCTTAATAACAAAAATACGTTTTTCTTTATTTCACCACCACATTTGGATATATACCCTTGTAGAAAGCTAGACCAGGTTAACAACTGCTAGACAGCTTTATTGTAAACTATATCTTTTTTTTTAATGTCTTCTCCAGTAGTGTAAGTCTAGTGCATTCTTTCTGAGTAGCTCTCTAAGAGGATCTTTTCTTTTTATCAGATTTGCCTCTATCTTTTAGAAATAACCTTTACCCATGTGAAGGAAAGAGAAAGAAAATATTATTAGAAGCTAATAAACGGACAAATGCTACAAGTATTTAGCAACTGAGTACAAAAGGGCATTTATACTGCACCACTAAGTCTCTTTGCATTTAAGGACAGGTAAGAATTATTCTTTGCTACTTCACAGAGGGGAAATGGAGGCAGGTACCCAAAGTTATAGGGTAGATCAGTGGCAAGGCTGGGAATAGAATCCAGAGCTCCTGATTTCTAATCATACCACAGTGTGCTCATTTCTGAATGATGGTCACACTAAGAAACCATCATTTACACTGACGGGGTGTGTTCAGATGAGCATGCACTGCACATGCACGCATTCACTACGCTGTTAATTTGCAGCATGGTGGGGGGTTTTGACACAGGGAGAAAAAAGTGCACATGGTGGTAGCATACGCTGCCTGAAACCGGAGCCTGGCCAGCTGGAATCACACTCTGGATCACTGCTGCTGGAACCCAAGGAAGCCCCCCAGGATCCCAGGTAAGCTTCCCCTACCCCACCCAGGGCAACTTGCCATGCACCAGATGCACATGCGCAGGAGGGACAAATAGCATCAGTACAACTATGTGCCATTGCTATTTGTCCCTGGAGAAAAATGCACATGCATGCTCGTCTGGACATGCCCAAGGTGTGGCCAACCCTAGTCTTTAATGGTCTTGTACAGTGGCTGCATTTTAAAAATGTCGTCTTCTTGCAAACATTCAGTAAATTTGAAAGAGATTCCCCATGCTTAAAATGTGAAGTAACATTGAAATCAGGAATCATTCTTGAAATTAAGGAAAAATTTAAGTGAAATTTCTGCTTATCAAAGTTTAGGAATGGAGCTGTAAGTTTGAGAAATAATGAGGCTGCCCCTGATTTTCTCCACTAAGGTAGGCGCAGAGTGACTGGGACCCAGGGAGCAATGAAGAAATAGGAGTTATCTTTGTTTTTTGAGCAAGCATTTCTGGTTTTCCCCCAAAAGAAACAAATAGTATAGAAAATTATTATTGACAAAATAAGAGTTTTAGTATCAAGTCAAAGGGGAGGGGAAGGGTTGGTTAAGCAGATGTCATGAGCTTTGGCAAGGGGTTATAGTGGCCTCAAGAATAAAAGGTCCTAGTAAATAAATGCCCAAAAACCACCAGTCCCATTGAGAAGGCCGACACTGATAGCCTTATATATTTTGTGTTAATTTATTAAAAAAGATAATCCCTAAACTAGGGTTAGAATACACTCTAGTACCACCACAGTAAAATTATACTAAAAACTGTGCAGCAAGGGATAGATGGAGAGATTTGTAAAGAAGATATAGGGCATCTAATTCTTATGCCAGGGGCTGAGGAAGATGCTCAATTTTCCCATAAATTCTGTCTCAGAACACAGGAGGTTAAAATGGGCAGAAGGCATTCTTCGATCCATATTGTGTTTCATTCCTGAAAGCAATAAAATGAAGGAATTACTTGTAAGGGCAGAAATGTCATTATTTTTGCACTCATCCTGACCCCAGCATCTAAAAATACGAAATGCTGGAATTTGTAGAGCAGGTGACATTTTAAAAAAGGGCCCAGGGAAGTCTAATAGTTTAAAGGCTAAATGTACTTAGGAGGTGGAGGAAGAGAAATAGAGAGATATCTCTGTTACTGACCTAGGCCTTACAAGATTGGCCACATAATTCATTTCAATGACTTCTTGTCTGTGCAGTTTACCTCTGGGTTTAGACAGAAACATTTCTCTTTAGCATAATGGATCACAGTGTCAAGTTAGCTACCTTCAGTCCAAGAGCAGGGTTAATTTTAGTTTGATCCTCATGTTCAACACACAATGAATTTATATTACTCATCAACCTTTGCCAAAAGCATAAGATACCTTCTCTGACACTCAAAGGCTATTTACTATTTGAAGAAATTCAACTGTTTCCCATTAATTGATCCAGTTCTCCTTTTAAGTGCAAGATAACTGTGGAGGAAGATATTTAAAATGTCTAAAGTGTTGTATCACAAAGTTTTAATACAATTCAGAAACTCTTATTAATTTCCTTTTATGACTGTATTTTCTTTTTGTTTGACAGAAACAGAATGTCTAAGCTTGCTTTCCCTGAGATACTGCATTAATGTAAATGTATTGGCTTCTGCTTGAGAGCCAAAAAATGTGACATGCTTAGGGCTCTCAGATGCTCAGGACCTGGAGGACTGAACCCTTGCACCAAAAATGATATTCTGACCCTTTATAATAGGATCGTGATCAAAGAAAATAGCTAGGGGCTTTTCTAGTTTGGTTGTTCTTTTTGGGGGAGTCTCCCCCCATTTTCTTCCCCCTCCCTGCATAAGAGCCATCTTCTGTGGGCAAAAGTACTAAATATTATATCATTCAAGTAAAGATAGCAATAGAATTCTGAGGTATCATTACCAGAGATGGGGAAATAGATTCAGAAGAATTAAGCATCTTAGCCCATTTCCTCTCTAAAACTAACTACAGACAGTCAAAAAGTTCACAGCTGAATCAATTCAATCTTCGCAGGTTAGTCTAAGCTGCATAGATTGTACCAATAAGCAAGTGATCAGACATTGACTTTTGATTCTGGTAATGCAGCCACATGCCTCCAGTGGTCCAGGCCAGAAGCTGGGGGCACTAGAGCATGACTCCCTGCTCAGCTGAAGCAGATAGCTTGGGCGAAGGCTAGCCCACCCACCCTGCAAGGGAGGGGGGGTGCAAAGCATCCTGGGATGCTAGGGGACTGAGAGTTAATTTGAATCTGGAAAGGATCTTGAATAGAAGTTCAATAAACTGATTTAACCTAAATCAGTTAAGTCAGTTAAGTACTACATCCATCTTGGTTTATCTTAAACTGTTTTGGCCCGTATTGAAAGCAGTTTATGTACACTGAACTGCTGTTGTGTTACAGATTTGAACCAGTTTCCAATCACTTATACTAGTTTGTGTAATTTCTGTTCCTATCCTAATAGTTACTATTAGTGTGTACAGCATGGAGATGTATCCTCCATAACAGTTGTGCCCTTTATCTCAAATTTTTAAGATAAGCTCTTCCTTCTCTGTTCCTAAAGCATGTAATTGGAACATTTGGCTGTGGCGTGATCATCAGAATAAAAGGTGTGAGGCAGAGAAGTCCTAGTAAATGAACTCTAGAAATCACCAGTCCTAGTGAGAAGGCCAAGGCTAGAGTTTATCTTATTTTTTGTACTGACCTGTTAACTCTTTTTTATGGACATGAGTTTGGACCCTTTACAGCATACACTCACTGGGCTCATCTACACAAGATGTTTACTGTACAGTAGACTAATTAGCTACACAGTAAATGTAACACATCTACATGTTAGGCTGGAGTAAACTAATTTATTCTGCAGCAGGATAGTACTTGTTAATACAAGTTTATTTTTTACTCCACAGCAGTGCATGTATAGATGCTGCCCTGGCTGGCCAGGGCACAAGGGTACTTCAGTGCAGGAGCTGCCTACTGGCTAGCCCTGCACTGGAGCACCCTCATGCCCCAGCCAGCTCCTCTGCAGCAAGGTGAGCTAGGGGGAGCAGCTCCGGGCTGAGCCCCCAGATCCCCTGCCAGTCAGGGCTGCTCCACCCAGCTCAGCATGCTGAGGTCCCAGGCACACGTCAAGATGTGGCACCCGGGAGCAATAAACTCGGGAGCAATAAGCTCCACAGTTTATCATATGCATTAATGGCATGTGTAGATGCACCCACTGTGTTTCAGAGCAGGCAGAGTTAGGGGGTTGAATTCTGGTCAGTGTAGGTGTGAGAGGGGAGAAGAGACTGGGCAAAATGACCAGTGCCCACTGCAAGAGCAGTCCTTTAGAGTGGCGAGCGGAGGTCAGTGCAGCATTTCCGGAGCAGCCAGACCCACTGGATTGGTAGGGAGTGTGCCAGCAAAAGTACTTCTGGCTCCAGTGAGGGGCCTAAAGGGGAAGCCTGTGGCATGCTGGGGAGGCAGACACTGAAGCAACCCCCTGACAGGGAGCAGCAGGCAGCTAGAGGGAAGCCAGCAGATCAGGCAGATTGGCATGCCATTCGGAGGAACACCAGTTCCCCAGTACAGCCTACAACAGACATTGGAACAGATGGTGTTGACTCCAGCAAGGCAGATGGCAGAGAGCCAAGAATAAGGTCAGAGGGAACTAGGGAGGTGGCAAAGAGGGCAAGGGGCCCAAGCATTGGGCAAGAGGCCCTGTCCTCATCAGAAGTGAATGACTGGCCTAGGGAAACATACCCCAGGACTTCAGCCGATCAACCAAGAGGCTCCAGAGGTGAAAGAAGTGCTATGGCCAGCTTGCCAGGACCCATGGTGATGGGATGGAAGATGATGAGAAGCCAGTGAGCCTATAAATTGTCCCGGGCAATGGGGTTGAGTATAATAAATTGGACTGATATTAGCAGACTCTGGTGGGAAGGGATTACCTCTGAAGAGGCTTGGGAAGTGTAGCAGTGGATGCTGCCACCTTTTGTTCTGATTTTCTTGGATTCAGTTGTATACACTGTTAGAACTAAAGAGGTTGACGGAGCATTTGCAGACCCCATAGAGCCATACAGACAAGAGAAAGGCTAAAGTGAAGGTCAGCTGGGCTGTGGGCTGCTGCCAAGGGACTGCTGTTGGGACCCATATGGTAGATAACATCAGTAAGTCTCAGCATTGACCATTTTTTTCAGAAGCTGAAAGTGGTTAGGGTGGAGTAAAGGGAAGGTTTCGGAGCCCTATGAAGAGGCCACAGTGCTGGACCAGGAAGATTGCCTGTGGGGAACTGGCTCCCAAAAATATAACACCAAAGTCGTGGGAGGGGAGAAGAAACAGCAAGCAGGTCCCACCCTGCCACCACCAGTAGGCTATGTCCCATTAGAAAGGCATTAAGCCATATAAAACTTACTGGTGGCACAGTAGGTAAAATCCTGAGAAGGTACACCTTGGCTTATATGTGTGCCAGAGAGAGTGGAGCCCAAAAAGATCTCAGAGGTAAGATATTGTCACTCATTATGTAACTCCCTTGCTAGTTATAACATTATGTTGGATGGTGCAGCATGGAAAGGCATCTGCGGGTACTTGTAAATGTGATCCCAAATTTCCCAAGACAGGCCCTTCTATTTTTGTTACCCCAAAGGATAATAATTAATTATATCTGGCTATATTAAAAGACTCTACTCTGACGTGTGTTTTGAGCATAATCTGTTATATCTATTTTATACTTTTTACTATGCTGCTTTTTCCTTTTACTTTACTTAATCCCTTACTCCACCCTGCATTTGGAGCAGGGGCTAGTTGAGAACAACTGTAATATATTCTGGAAACCAGAAAAGCATATTATCTCTGCACAGACCTCAAGCCACCACTGCTTAGGCAAAAGTGAGGCTGTGGAGTGCTTTCGAAAGCAGGCTCTAATGGAGACTAGTATTACTTCTTGTGGGTCCATCTACACAAGACATTTACTGCACAGTAAACTAATTAGCTGTGTAGTAAAAAAATCACACATCTATACATGTGCCCCTATTAGGCTGAAGTAAATTAATTTACTCCACAGTAGGGTAGGACTTGTAAATATAAGTACTATCTTGCTGTGGAGTTTTTTAATCTGCAGCAGCACACGTCTAGATGCTGCCCCAGCTGACTGGGGCAGGAGAGTGCTTCAGTGCAAAGGCTGTCTGCTAGCTACCCTTGCACTGAAGCACCCTCATGCCCCAGCCAGCTCTCCACAGTACGTTGAGCCAGTGGAAGTAGCCCCAGGCTCAACCCCATGCCACCTAGGGCTGCTGTGACCTGGATCAACATACAGCAGTCCAGGGTGCATGTGCAAATGGTATGCCCAAAGCAATAAACCCCAGGGCAATAAACTCTGGAGTTTATTGCTTCACATTAATATGCACATATAGAAATGCCCTGTGGGTGCATCTACACCTGCACTTTACTGCGGAGTAAACTAATTAGCTCTGCAGTAAAGCATCAGCATCTACATGTGCGCCAGTATTAGGGCATAGTAAACTAATTAACTCTGCTGTAAGATAGCACAGTCCCTGACCGTACTATCATACAGCGGAGTAATTAGCTGCACTGAAACACATGTATAGACACTGACAGGGGGCATAAAATGAGTCCGGTCAGCCCAGCCACCTCCGCCCCCAGCTCAAATTGCTGCTGTCTCAGGCACATGTGCAGATGCTGTGCCCAGGAGCAGTTTACTCCAACTCAAACTGCTCTGGAGTTTATTGCTTCTCATTAATTGCATGTGTAGATTCACCTAGTCACTGTTTTTTTCAGCTGATGTGGAGGTGGTAGATTAAATACTCTGAAGCCCACTTAAAATACTCTGAGGACCAGATAATCTGCTTGTTGGCATAGCTCCATCACATTTATGCTGAGTACTACCATAAGTCTATCTCTTTGTGTATATGAATTATGAAACAGATTAAAGTTACAAGATTCCATGTTTCTTCTTATGTAATACACCATGCAATATTTTGAACTTCCTTAGATGCATGCCTAGCAACTTGTAATGGTTTTATAGTTTTTGTACTTTCTCTAATTTCATTAGCATAGTGGTCCAGTACTTATTTATGAATAATTTTGAATAATATTGCAGGGCCGGGGGGGGGCAGAGATTGGGGGCCCCCACACCTGTCCGGCAGGTGCCCGTCTTAGGGCTCTGGAGGTGCAGGTGAGGGAGCTCCGGGAGGAGGTTAGCAGGCTAAGGGGGATCAGGGAGGCGGAGGATGAAATTGACAGTTATTTCCTTTCTCTGCAGGCCCAGGCACCCAAGGAAGAAGCAGCCCAGGGAGTGCCCTCCGCAGCAGTGGCAGACGGTCACAGCCAGGACCGGAGCAGCTCACAGCGAACCGGTACCAGCTTCTCCAGTCCGACTGGTGAACAGGTACGAGGCCCTGGCGACCCTGCAGGAGATGGAAGGGGAGGAGGACACCCTTGGGCAAGAAGAAACACCACGTTCTTCACACTCCGAACAGATCAAGAGATCCACGAGGACCCAGAGGAGGAGGCGACGAGTGCTCGTCATAGGCGACTCCATCCTGAGAGGTACGGAAGGACCCATCTGTCGCCAGGACCCCTCGGTACGAGAGGTATGCTGCCTCCCTGGAGCAAAGATTCGGGATGTGACGGAGGTAATCCAGGCCAGGATCAAGCCCACCGATTACTACCCCATGGTCCTAGTTCATGTGGGTACTAATGATGCAGCCAGGAGAACCCCCGATCACCTGATGGCGGACTACAGTGCTCTGGGTGGCGTGCTGAAGGAGTTCGGTGCACAGGTGGTTTTCTCTTCCATCCTACCAGTGACCGGATGAGGAAGACGGCAGGAGAACTGCATCCGAGAAACCAACTGGCGGCTTCGGCAGGGGTGTCTCGAGACAGGCTTCGGCTTCCTGGACAATGACCCACACATCACGACGAGGGACATGCTCAGCTGGGATGGGCTTCACCTGTCCCCCAAAGGTAAGCGTGTGTTTTCTACTAGGTTGGCAGATCTCCTCCAGTGGGCTTTAAACTAGGCTTGTCGGGGAGGGGAGGGGAGTACGAGCGCAGGGGAAGCTGTGGACCACCAAACCATGTGGCACCCACAAGGACAGCCCAGCCTGAAGAAGGAGAACATTGGAAACCTGAATGCCATGGGGAGACCAGCACTACAGAACAGGTAAGGAACAAGAAGGTAAGAAACAATGGGCCCCTTGGGACTCGGAGCGGGGGGGCAGCAAAGGCACCAGTCGCAGGGCTCAAGTGCCTATATACTAATGCTAGGAGCATGGGGAACAAGCAGGATGAACTAGCGCTCCTGCTTGCACTAAACACCTATGACTTAGTGGGGCTAACAGAAACCTGGTGGGATTCATCCCACGACTGGGCGGTACATATTGAGGGCTATAGGTTGTACAGAAAGGACAGGTCGGGGAAGAAAGGGGGAGGGGTTGCACTTTATGTCAGTGAGCAATATACATCAACCCTCATCAAGACAGAATCCAAGGTTGAGGAAGTAGAAGGATTGTGGGTTAGGCTACATGGGGGGCAAGGAGAAAGGGATTTGGTGGTAGGGGTCTGCTACAGACCCCCACACCAAGGGGAAGAAATAGATGTGGGGCTCCTGAGGCAACTCTCGGAGACCATAAAAGCTAAAGAAGCGGTAGTCATGGGGGACCTAAACTACTCGGACATCTGCTGGGAGACGCAGACAGCAAGGTCCCATCGCTCACGCAGGTTTCTAACCTGTGTACAGGACCTCCACCTGACACAGGAGGTACACGGTCCCACTAGGGGGAATGCCATACTGGATCTGGTATTGGCAACAGGGGATGACATGATAGGGGACCTCCAGATCGGTAGCCATTTGGGGGACAGTGATCACCTAATAATAGAATTCAACATAAGACGTCGAGTGGGTAAGGTAACTAGTAGGGTGAAAGTGCTAGACTTTAGGAAAGCTGATCTCAATGCACTCAGGCGATTAGTCAAGGACGCACTGCAGAGTAGGAGTTTTGAAGGGATGGGAGCCCAAGAAGGGTGGCTGTGCCTTAAGGAAACGATCCTTCGGGCACAAAGCAAGACGATCCCCGAGCGAGGCAAAAAAGGGAAAGGGGCCAGGAGGCTTCCATGGCTGACCAGAGAAATCCAGGGCAGCCTAAGGGCCAAAAGGGGAGCACATAAAAAGTGGAAACAGGGTGAGATCACGAAAGATGAATATACCTCCTCTGCTCGTGCTTGTAGGGAGGCAGTTAGGCGGGCCAAAGCTACCATGGAGCTGAGGATGGCAACCCAAGTAAAAGACAACAAGAAATTGTTTTTTAGATCTATTGGGAGTAAAAGGAAGGCCCAGGGAGGAATAGGACCCCTGCTAGATGGGCAGAAACAATTGGTGACAGACAGGGGGGACAAGGCTGAACTCCTCAACAAGTTCTTTGTCTCAGTCTTCCTAAGTGAGGGGCACGACAAGTCTCTCACTGGGGTTGTAGAGAGGCAGCAGCAAGGCGCCAGACTTCCGTATGTAGATCCTGAGGTGGTGCAGAGTCACTTGGAAGAACTGGATGCCTTTAAGTCGGCAGGCCTGGATGAGCTCCATCCAAGGGTGCTGAAGGCACTGGCTGACATCATTGCAGAGCCACTGGCGGGAATATTCGAACGCTCGTGGCACACGGGCCAAGTCCCGGAGGACTGGAAAAGGGATAACGTGGTCCCCATTTTCAAAAAGGGGAGGAAGGAGGACCCGGGCAACTATAGGCCAGTCAGTCTCACCTCCATCCTTGGTAAAGTCTTTGAAAAAATTATCAAGGCTCACATTTGTGAGAGCCCAGCAGGACAAATTATGCTGAGGGGAAACCAGCATGGGTTTGTGGCGGGCAGATCGTGCCTGACCAATCTAGTCTCTTTCTATGACCAGGTTACGGAACGCCTGGACACAGGAGGAGGGGTGGATGTCATATACTTAGACTTCAGGAAGGCCTTCGATACGGTATCCCACCCCATACTGGTGAACAAGTTAAGAGGCTGTGATGTGGACGACTACACAGTCCGGTGGGTGGTGAATTGGCTAGAGGGTCGCACCCAAAGAGTCGTGGTGGATGGGTTGGTCTCGACCTGGAAGGGTGTGGGCAGTGGGGTCCCGCAGGGCTCGGTCCTTGGACCGATACTCTTCAATGTCTTCATCAGTGACTTGGACGAGGGAGTCAAATGTACTCTGTCCAAGTTTGCAGTTGACACAAAGCTATGGGGAGAAGTGGACATGCCGGAGGGCAGGGAACAGCTGCAGGCAGACCTGGATAGGTTGGACAAGTGGGCAGAAAACAACAGGATGCAGTTCAACAAGGAGAAATGCAAAGTGCTGCACCTAGGGAGGAAAAATGTCCAGCACACCTACAACCTAGGGAATGACCTGCTGGGTGGCACAGAGGTGGAAAGGGATCTTGGAGTCCTAGTGGACTCCAAGATGAACATGAGTCGGCAGTGTGACGAAGCCATCAGAAAAGCCAATGGCACTTTATCGTGCATCAGCAGATGCATGACGAACAGATCCAAGGAGGTGATACTTCCCCTCTATCGGGCGCTGCTCAGACCGCAGTTGGAGTACTGCGTGCAATTCTGGGCACCACACTTCAAGAAGGATGCGGATAACCTGGAGAGGGTCCAGAGAAGGGCAACTCGTATGGTCAAGGGCCTGCAGACCAAGCCCTATGAGGAGAGACTAGAGAAACTGGACCTTTTCAGCCTCTGCAAGAGAAGGTTGAGAGGCGACCTTGTGGCTGCCTTTAAGTTCATCACGGGGGCACAGAAGGGAATTGGTGAGTATTTATTCACCAAGGCGCCCTCAGGGGTTACAAGAAATAATGGCCACAAGCTAGCAGAGAGCAGATTTAGACTGGACATTAGGAGGAACTTCTTCACAGTTAGAGTGGCCAGGGTCTGGAATGGGCTCCCAAGGGAGGTGGTGCTCTCCCCTACCCTGGGGGTCTTCAAGAGGAGGTTAGATGAGCATCTAGCTGGGGTCATCTAGACCCAGCACTCTTTCCTGCTTATGCAGGGGGTCGGACTCGATGATCTATTGAGGTCCCTTCTGACCCTAACATATATGAATCTATGAATCTGTGAATATCATAACACATTGGACAAAAAATAAATTAGCTGCACTTCCGCATGGGATCTACTAATGTTAGGACTGAATTTAATTAGAAGAGAATTGACAAATAAAAATAAAGGTTGAGGGTATCATTCGTTCACCAGAGAAATTGGCTTAAACAAAAATATGACATCTGAACTCCAGAGTCTGGATGCATTCAAAATGTGAATCCTAATCTAAAATGAAGCAACAACCTCAGTTTTAGAATGGGATGAAACAAAAAACACTGATCCAAACACCCCTAAAATTTGGGGCTTTCTAAAACTGGATTTGAAGTTTGTGGCTTAAGCCTACTTAAATAAACTTCTATTTAAAACCTCTACTTAAATAAACTTCTATTTTGTGGCTTTGGGCCTGTTTAAATAAACCTTTGGAAATTAACTTCTATATATAGTCCAAACATTTATTTACAGTATCAATTTTTTGAGATGAGAGATATCTGCATGTAAAAAGGAGCCTTAGTTCATAGGATGTTTCTTCCTCCTCTGCGGTGTTCTTCTCCAAGAAGATCATATTCTACCAAATGTAATGTGAGTGGTTACAGCATATGTTTGCTGTTATAAAAAAATGCATGTCAGTAGAGCCTTGCTAGAAACACACATGAAGAGGAAAGCTGATTGTGATGGGGCAAGGGAAAAAGCTTCTACCTATTCACCTCTACACGGGTGGATCTCTTTCTTTCTCTCCTCTCTTCTTGCAAGGGGAATTGTTCATATGAGTGGAAAAAATAGTCTGCAAATGTCTGGGGGTTTTATGAAAAAGTTAAGTTGTTCATACTCTTCTAGAATGTTCCTCAAATTCGATAAAGGACTAAGGATTATTGCTAAGATACAGGTTTCCATAAGACTTTCAAAAACAGCACCAAGAAAAAGAAAGGTCAAGTTCTATCTTAAATATGTACATGCTTAAAAATGTTTCACACCCAGGTTTTTTATTCTGAGCAACAATGTTTTTCAGTCTTTTCACTTCCTTTTATTTTCTTAATTTTGCTCTTCATTTCCTGTTTCCCTTCTCACCCTCTCCTTTCTGCCTTCTGTCTTCACTTTGTTCAGACTCTTCCCCTCTGCTACATTTTCCTTCTCCAAAGGGCCATAATCTGAGATACTTCAATTCACGTAGAAGTCATTCAACAGATCATCATCTGGTGCAAATAAATGTTGTTTCAGTGACTTAGCTTGATTTTAACTTTGTAGGATTAGGGCCTTAGTATCCTTCTCTTTTTCTATTTCCTCATTAGTATTTAAACTGTCTCTCTTTATTGGACTCCACTCTTCCAGCTCGGGCTCAGAGGACAGAAGGAAAACTGATACCAGTTGCCACTTCCAGTTTTTCATCAGACAATAATCAAAGTGGAAACTCAAGACCCCATAATATTACTGCACTATCATTTTCTGCAGACATAAAGAAACACCTTGTACTCAGTTTTGTCCTGTGGTTTCTCTAGGCTGTTGTGCTATCTGGGCTATATTTTGGCTTTAACGATGTAAAAGGTCCATCTTTTTTCCCTAGCTCAGCAGAGAAAGCAAAAGAAAGAGTTATCATGAACTAATTACAGCCCTTTGATAATTATTTTTGTGCTTGGAAAATACACATTTTTTTTCCTTTGCCACTGATGAAAAAGTTGACAGTTCAAATAAAAAATACTATTTAAAGTAAGAGTACAGTTACATAACCTTTTCACAAAAATCACATGATAACTTTTGAGCTCTGCTTTGCAAAAAGAATTGTGCTACTTGTTAACATTTAGATGTATAATAAGTTGGGGGTATAAAAATCGGATTTCTTTCCATGCTGTAACTTTTTTAAATTGTTAAACTATGGCCCAAGTTCAGGAACTGGCAACAAAATCAACAGTTTTGCTCCTGTTTGCTCCTGTTCTTATCTCCCCACCTCAAAGTCCATGGGAAACCTGACTACATACCTCTGGGTCTTAGTCTAGCTGTATTTTCTAAAGTGGCCCCTCATTTTGGTCTGGCTGAAGCTAATGGTAGTTGTGGGTAAAAGGAGCTTTTAAAATAAGACCCAAAATTTCTCAAATCTCAGCATGTGAAAATCAAGATACCCCATATGCCTGTCTGCTCTTTAACTTGTTATACAGAATGTGATGTTGTTAGATAGGCAACAGACACATACAATATGTCAATTCATACTTGTTCAGGAACCTACTGTGGTAGAGACAGAATACAAGACATACTACAAGACAGACAGTTCTACACCTACAATCTCTGTAGATAAGGAATGAGAAGGGAAGAGTGACACAAAAAAGATTAAAGGATTTACTCAAGGTTACATAAAAAGGCTGTGGAAAAAAATAGGATTAGGACCCATGTTACTGAGTTAGGAGACCTATCTGGTGGATAACATTGCTTGGTCAAAAGTCCATCTTATCTGTATAGAATGAAAACTGACTACAAAATATTTCATTGGAATACTTGAAACATGAAGGAGAGGTAGAGTCCCTTGCATTAACACCCAACAGCATATGTAAGCATTTTATTAGAGTTGTTTGCCTCTGTTGGCTATAGTGCTTAAGACAAGTTCTTTAGTTCAAGTCTGGCTCAACCAACAGGTGATACTGCTTTCTTTTCAGTATGGATATAAAGCTATATGTATTGTAAAGGCACTGTTCAGTCAATCCTCCTTCTTCCATTCCCCAATGAAATTCTCCGGTTCTTGCCAACAGTGCTAGACAACACAAGAAAGATTTTTTTCAGGGCAACCTTGGTACATCCACAGCTGTTAGGCCTGCTGGGTGTATATACACCTAAACAGTTCTGTCAGCAGCATAGTTGCCAAGGATAATATATAAGGGCTGTAAGGGACCTCCAGAGGTCATCTAATTCAACCCCTGGCATGAGGCAGAATCATTCCTATCTAAACCACCCCAAACAAATTCATTGTCTAACTTTTTGCAAAACTACACAGGCAACCCTGACATGCCCACAGGGCATAACACCGTAACCCACCAAAGGTAAAATGGGGGCCATGGTGACCAGTGTCCTGCCACTGCAAAGCTTGTTTGAAATGGTTGAAAGATCCAAGAAAGAGGTCCATGTCACCTACTACAGCATAGAGGCAAAGTCCCGCACAGTCTGTACCAATCTGACCAGGGGGTCAAAATCCTTATTGACCCCAACTATGGTGTTCATCTGACTCTTTGCAGAGGGGCAAGATCCGCTAGCCAGGAACCTCCAGGTTTTAGTCCCAGCAGTGCTCACCCCAGTCAAAATGCCCTTCCTTGGCTGCAGCCAACCCCCTCAGTGCTTCTGAGAAAGGCAAAAATAAAAAACCCTGATACATGTAGCAGCAGAAGCAGGGACAAATCTTTCCAGGCCCCATGTGGCAACAAGCAAGCAAGTTTTTTCTTGATGTCTAGTCTAAACCTACTCTTCTGCAATTTCAAGCCATTGGTCTGTGTCCTGCTCTCTTCAGTAAGAGAGAAAAGGTGTTTTCCCCCTTCTTTATAGCAACCTTTTTGATATCTGAAGTTTGCTATCATGTCCCCTCCTGAGTGCCTTTTCTGCAAACTGAACATGCCTATTTCCTTCAACCTTCATTTACATGACTTGCTTTTCAAGTCCTTTATCAGTTTTGTTGCCCAGCTCAGAAACTCTCTCTAACTTCTCTATGTTCTTTTTAAAATGTGAAGCCCAAAATCACACACACTATTCTACATTAGGCCTAACCAGTGCCAAGTGAAGATGCACTGTCACTTTGAATAGACAATGCTGCCAAAGAATCTGAGCCAAAAGGCTAAGCAGCAAGGCCCAAGCGTGTTAAAAGCCTTTAATGCAACCACTAGCCTACTTAAATAAATCTATAAAAGTACAATATGTGCTTGGGTTCGAAGCATAAACATGAAAAAGCAGCACTCAAGTAGGTAGAGAACGTGGAGGAGGCTTTCTGTGGTCCTGTGCAGGAAACAGATTAAGATACTATCTCTTCTTCATTGCCACAGTCATTTGTGTAGTGATTGGTAGATGATTCTTCTAGAGGGGAACAGAATGGACTGATCAGACTTTCTAACTCTCAACAAACCATGTCAGCATTGAACACAAAATTAAAGTGAAGGGCACAAAATACAAGTTAATTCAGAGCACTTGGGACTGATTTCATATGGTAATATTTTTTGTAATCCTATAGTCCTGTTTCAGAATTTCTGAGCCATATTACCTACAGGAATTATTGAGAAATTTGTAGGGGTTTGGGTGGAGACACCCAAACCCCTACAAATTACTTTAGCGATTTGCATCTGTATTGAGAACCTACCAATCACAATAGCTTCATTACGCAATATTTTAGCAGATGCCCCTTTCCCCTCCCCCATCTCCCCATTTCTCATCTTAAGCAAGGACAAATGTTGTGATGACATTTGAGAATATACCAACTACACTTTTTTCCCATAAGTAACACCAATTGTGGAGTGAATGATATGTAAAACCTCATATTTTTCCAGGTAGGTAGAGCAAAGAAGACAGCTGGCAAAGTGTTTGATATAGCACTGCTGCGCCATCCATGCCACCCATAAATATAAAACCCAAAATTGTAGAAAAAAGTGAATGGCTCATTCACAGAGCCACAGAGCTTGTTGGTCAACACTGTAAATCTCTTCAAATTCTTGCTTCAGTTTTGATGGAGAACATTCAGTTCTATAATAACACTACTTAGATAACCTGTATTTGACCTGTTTTTGAATAGCAATGATTTTCCATACAAGATGTTTTAGTGTGATAATACGCTAATTGAGATGCTCAGTCTTAAGGCAGCAAATGTCCAAGTAACTGGCTCTGGATTTTTTTCTCCTTCCACTGCTGAATTTGAATGAAAACTACATGTTCAAGGCCTTCCATGCCGGTCACATTTTCAAAGTACTCTGCATAGTTAATGCATTTCTATTAGAATTCTTCTGTATTTTGATTTCAAGAACAGCAGCGCACCCATGGGAGCTGAGCTTTTCAGGTGTTAAAGAGGATTTGTTATAAAGAAAGTGATTATAATAGGATTTAATGTAATTGAAAGTCAAGGTACAGTAGCCATACACTGTATCAGAGACAGCATTAGAACTTGTATCAAGGGTGGGGTAGGCTTCACTAAGTAAAACCTGAACCACTCTGAATACAACGATGAGGAAGATCTACACAGCTGTGCACTTTTATTCATCTCACCCTCCTCTGCATTGTCCCCTGTAAGAGGCAGGACAAGCAGCAGAGCTGAACAAGCAGAGGCTTGTCACAGAATTTCAAAACCTATAGGAATAACAGAGGCTATTCCCATGAAGCTCAGCTCACCCACCTTTCTGATGATGTCCTATGTTGCAGTTTTTTACTTTTGTTTCTACAAGGCTACAAACAGTGGCTGTGCTTTGTTGCCCTCTCCACCATCCCATCCCCAGTAGATGAATCACAGAGGTTCATTTACTGCAGCATTGGACATCACTTTTTACATCAAACCTATGCTGAAACACATGATAACCTATTACTAAAATAAACACATACCACATAGACTGTTCCCTCTATAGACCTATTTTTACAGATCCTGTACAGCATCTGTAGAGAAGAAAGGCATATATCTTCCAACATCCCTTTCTCACTGTATGCCTACTGGTCACTCCGCTCATAAATAAAAAGAGAGCTAAGAAGGAAGAAATGATGCTACTATATGCTGAAGATGAGGTAGAGATCAAGAGCATGGTCCAAAAACTTAACAAATACTTTTCCTCAGTCTTCCATTAAGATAAAAAGGTAGTGGAGGATATTAGTGATGTGTCCCATGGTAGACAGGACATGAATTTAGGCATTACTAGATCTGAGTTGGAAGCAAAACTTAAGACTCCTTTATCACAAAGCTGGGGGCCCAGATATCTCCATCCTAGAATGCTGGTACACAAAATGGCAACACTTGTGCTTGGAAAAAAGTAAACGTAATACTTATTTTTAAAGAAAAGAGAGAAAGAGTGATCCAGGCAATTACAGGTACGTTATCTTGACTTCAGCGGTATAAGATCTTAGAAAAGATACTGAAGAAAAGAATAAAGACATGGGAGGAAATGGAAAATGGCACAAAACACGACATGGGTTTATCAGAGGATGATTGTATCAGCCTAATTTAATATCCTCCTATGACAAGATAACAGACTTCTTGGATAAGGGTAGTGCAGTGGGTTTAATTTATCTAGATCTAAACAAAGCTTTCAATACTTTGTCTCCTGGGAAATTACTGGACAAACTGGAAAGGATGGGGATCAATGTTACAGTTGTGAGATGGATAAGGAGTTGTCTCAAAGAGAGAATATAGCAGGTTACATTGAAAGGTGAGTTATCTGATTGGAGAGTGATTCTTTGTGGTGTCCCTCAAGGACTGGTGTTGGAACCTTTCCTTATTAACATTTGTATCTGACTTTTGTACAAGAGCTAAAAGAGTCCATGAAATTTGTGGATGAGACTAAGCTAGGAGGTATTGCCAATATGGAAAAGGACTAGATCATTATGCAGGAGATTTTGATAATCTCATGGAATAAAGTATTAGAAACTGAATTAAGTTTAACATTATGACGTGCAAAATCATGCACTTAAGGATCAATAAAAGTTATAAGGTGGCAATGTATAGGCTGGCATAAATAACATTTATAAGATATTGGTGAATTGGTCGATCAGATTATGACCCTGAGTCCTTAGTGCAATGCAGCTGTGTAAAAGATAACACAATTTTAAGGTATATTAGACAGCAGAGACAAGGAGGTACTAGTACCATTGTATGAGGCATTGATACAACTCCATTTAGAATACACGTGTAGTTCCGATCACCAGTGTTCAGGCAACATTAAACTGGAACAAGTTAATGAAGAAACAATAAGATGGTTAAGGAAATGGAAACCTTTACTTATGAAAGGAGATTAAAGAACCTTGGCTTGTTTTGTTTAGCAAAATGGAGATTGAGAAGGGATATGATGGCTCCTAACCAAGTCATTTGTAGGGTTCTTCTTCCTTTGAGTCATTGGGACACTGAGGCCAGCTAAGGTTTGGGAAGGTTTGACTAGGATGTGTTGATATTCCTGCCAATAGGTAGAAAACCCAATGATTCCTAGTGAGAGGATCTTGCTCTTCCACTCAGGATCATACCAGTCACTAAATCTCTGATCAGGAAAGAAATTTTGCCCTAGCCCAAATTAAGACAGACCATGTGGGTTCCTCTAAATCAATGGTTCTGAACCTTTTTCAGTTGACATACCCCTTGGTCTCAGAGTGAAACTTCACATACCCCCTTTCAATGGGAAATTAATTTTTTGACCTGTGTTAGACAATGTATGAAATATATCTCATGTACCCCCTGATGAGGCTTCACGTACCCCCTGGGGGTACATGTACCCCGGTTCAGAACAGCTGCTCTATATCATGAAATATGATGCTTTCCCTACATTCTTCTAAGCATATTTTAATCAATAACTTGCCTGTTGTTATAGTAAAAGGGCAGTGGTAGTGCCCTCATCTCCCCTGCTTTTACCTACTTTAGAAGCAGTACTGTAGCAAGGGAGGGGTGAGCAGGGTGACAACCCCGGGCACAGAAGCGAAGGGGCACCAACACGCACTTCTCTGTTGGGGCGCAGCACGGGACAGAGCCACAAGTGACTTGTTTGGGGGATGCACAGGTATGCAGGGGCAGCTCCCGCTGCTCCGTTCACCCCCGAGCAAGCATCGGGGGCTTGTGTCCCCTGGATCTGTGCATGGGGCAAGGGCTGACTGCCACTGCAGGCTTGCCCCAGGCACCAAACTTTCTTGCTACAGCACCTTTTACAAGGATCTTCTTCATGTTTCAGGTATTTTGCTTTGTAACTGTGTTGTGAAGGTTTGAAGTGGCAATTTTGTATATTCCTTGTGTTAATGACTGTCTGTAAGTGCAGGGGATTGGACGCTATGGTTTAGGAGGCTGTTTACAGCGCTGTGATTCTATGTTCCTATGCTCGGTCCAGTGAACTTGCTCACTACCTAACATACTTTCTGTTTCTTATATACTTACATAAATCCTTGTTACTTGACTATTTGCTGTTCCTCAGACTTTCCATCCTACCTTTCACATAGTTTATGCCTCTTTACATTGGTTTCATTTGTGTTAGATCTTCATTTTTGCAAAATACCACCAGTATTTGCCTCAAACTGCATCTTGAACTTTGCTATTTAATTATAGTGGAATTTTTTTCTTGCCTTTTTACTTTCCTTTCTGATACTTCTGCGACTGCTAGTATCCTTATGTATCTTCTATGTTGTCTACTCATGGCCAACTGAAGTCCCCATTATTACTTTTCATTCTGCTTTGTTCTTTTCTTGATATTCTTCAACATTGCTGTATTCAGAGAGAACCTTCTCCAGATCAGAGGTCAGTAATGTAGCCCTGGTAGCATATTTGCATTTATACTTGTTGAGCTTAGATTGTCAAGTATATATATATATATTGTCAAATATATAAAATATTAAAAGATTAAAATATTAAGATTAAAATATTCAAAGATAATATTCCTTTCACTGAACATGAGGGGGGGTTTTCTTTTGTTGTTGTTGTTTTTTTTTGGGGGGGGGGGAATTGACAACACTTTTTTGATAATTTTCTACCAAAACTCTCTCTTCTTTTGGTTAATTTTTTATCCATCCAAATCTAGTGCTAAATCTTTGCTAATCTAGTGTCTAATCCAACTAAATCAGAGATGCATAGCATAGGTTTTTGTGGGCAGCAGGCTTGATTCAGCATGAAGAAGTAAGCCTGCTGCTTATGAAAGCTTATTCTATGCATTTCTCATTTCATTAGTCTATTACAGGGGCAGGCAAAATATACCCTGCAAGCTGGATCCAGCCCACCAGGCCATTCTATCTGGCCTGCAGGACCCCTAAAATTTTAGAAAATTAATTACTATCTGCCCCTGGCTGCTTGTCAAAGATGACAAGGTACCAGCGGCAGTAGGACCCAAGAGGAGCCAGTGGCAGGACCCAGGGGTGGCAGAACCCAGGAGCCACAGCAGCAAGGCCCACATGGCCCTGCCCCATCCCCAACCCCAAAGTGGAAAGCTCTGCCTAGCAGAGTCTTCTGGCCTGGGACCCTGGGGCTGTTCCCTGACTCCCACTGCCCGAGAAGGAAACTCAGCTAAGAATGTAGGAGGCAAGCAGGGGAGGACCGTGGCCAGGGATGACCTGAGCAGGGTGCAGGGCCAAGAGCAAATCAGCCTGTACAGGGCCCCACCCCCGGATGTGAAGAAGCCAGCAGCAGATTTGGCAGCAGGAGCGGGGAGTGCCAAGCAGCTGGACACGCCAGATTCAGTGGCAGATTCAGTGGCGGGTGGGGTGCCAAGCAGACGGACATGAAGTTGGCGGCAGTGCAGAGTCACTGCAGCTGCCCCACCCGGCTCCACAGGGCCCCCCAAAGACTGAGGCCTGGGGCAGTCACCCCGATTCGCCCCCCCAGAGATGGCCTCCAGAGATGCCCCCCCCCATCGTCCCAGTCCTCAGGGCTAGGCCAGACTGGCGTCTGTTGAGTTCTGCAGTCCAGTGATGTAAACAGGAGCCACTTGGTGCCAGAACGGCTGACGCACCTCTGGGGGGGTGGGAAGAAGCAGTGGTGGTAGGCAGGAAAGCAGGGAAATGGTGGTAGCAGCTGGGGGAGGTAAGTGGCACTGAGTGGACGGGCAGGAGTGAGTGCAGTGACATCTGGGTGGGAGCGCAGGGCCCAAGCCAGTGTCCTAGGGCCAGGGCTGGCAGGGGCCCAGAGTGGGGGGGCCCAAGCAGGGTGCCACTTGGCATCATGTGGTTCCCGGCTGCATTGCAGGAATCAACAGCAGCCAGCCCAGCCCCTGCAATTCTCAGCTGGCTCCATGCAGTGCTGGTCAGGCTGAGCTGGTTCCTGCTGTGTCCTGCAATCTCAGCCATGCAGCTGGGGCATGGTGCTGAAGTGGCAATGGAGGGGGGCATTGGGAAGGAGTGACAGAAGGTGGAAAGGTAGGGAAGGGCAGAAGAAGGGCAGCAGTGGCAGACTATGGGGGGAAGTGGTGGTGAACAGGAGAACAAGGCCCATGACAATGCCCTGGGGCCAGGAGCAGCAGGAGTACAGAGCCCGGGCTTGGAGGAGTGCTGACAGGAGCTCTGCCTGCTGTGGTGAGAGGTATGGGAAATGAGGGAGGGAGAGAGAGAGACTGTTTGTAGAGTGAGTCCCACATGCACACCCCACAATACACATGTACCCACACTCCCCCTTGCACAGCCATACACACACACCCCACACCCACACCCCCTCACATATCCCAGCCACCCTCCCCCTCCACACATGCCACAACCCTCCCCAGCCACCTCTCCCCCCCCACACACACACTCATACCCCCAACAAAACCCATACCCACCCACACCCCATATATCCACACACACACCCACATGCTCCCTCACCCCACATATACACCCACACCCCTACACCTATCCATCCCCACAACTCTCCCACACACACCCACACCCTCCCCCACAACCCACATACCCACACACCCACAGGCCCCCACAAACCTATACCCACCCACCCATACTCCCACAACCCCCACAATATACAAGAGTAAGGCTTCATTTTAAGCTATTATATAATCACCTCTATGTGCACTACACAAACACATGTAAATCAGAACAAAAATAGTTTTTTTAAATCAAATTAATAAGTGTCGTAGTAGATGTTTGATTTTTAGAATATAATTTGGTATTTTTCCAGTTCTGAGATAGCAAACCCCCTTGCTGAAAGGATTACCTCTAAGGGCAAGGGGAGAGATGTCTAGTGGCAGAAGTCAGGGGTTAGGGAGCAGGACTTCTAGTCCCAAGATGGTGCCCAGGGGGTGGGGCACCTTTCAAGGGGTGGGGATACCCATGTGGCCCTCAGCAACTTGCCAAAACTTGCTAAGCAGCCCTCCAGCCAAAATAATTGCCCACCCCTGGTCTATAAGGCGTAACCCCTAGTCTATACCCTGGCTTCTACCCATCCTCAGACTAACATGGCTAACTATCTCTCTCTAATGCCTAATCTCACTGGTTGTAGCAAGGACACATTTTTATTGGTTACTAGTGAATGACAAGGCTCTCACATGCTATTATTTGAATGTATGTAGGAAATACAGGAGGGGGAAAAGATTGGGGAGGGACATGTTATGCAAGGGTTAAATGCCTTAACTTTAGTCAACCAGAAACTGGATAACTAAAGTTTTGAGATGTAAATACATCTGCATAGGGATCATTTAACTTTGTTTTCCCATCACTAAAATACAGCCGTCCTTGTGACACATGGCAACAACAATAATAATAGCACTATAAATGACCCTTCACCTGTGCTGATTTCCAAACACCCTACTGTAACATGGATGAGGGAGGAGGAAGTATGACTATAGCATAATACATTATATAATTCTTATTAAAGTGAAGGCTCCTCTCATAGCAAGTCATATTGTTAATATCTTCCTTCTTTTGGGGGTTTTAAGGACTATTTATTAGCTGCCTGCAGTGCAGTCTAGCTTTAAAGTTTAGATGGATTGGAAGCTAAATTGGTATAATCAACCTGACAGCAAAAAAGTGTGGCCCAATCCACATTCTTGATATATAGGGAATAGATTTGCATGGCTTCCCTTGAGCTTTCTTTTGAGAGAGCCCTCTAGTTCACTTTCCCAAATTTCCAGTAGGTACATACTTCATGTATTCCATAGATGAAGAGAAAGGAAAGCTATTTACACTATGATTTCCTTTAATTATTTCTGGCATTTCACCTCTCATATTGAGTCAGGATTTTTTTTTATTTTCCCAAGGAAGGAAAAGAAACAATAGAGTAAGTTCATTAAAAGGAAAAGTGAAATGTCACCAATAATTAGTTAAAAACACCAACCCAAGGAACCAGTTTGAGGACCAAAAAAAACAATTAGTGTTTCAAGCTTAAAATTCAGGACCTTTGATGAAAATGTGCAGTGGTGAGAGGATCAATTTCTGATGATGTTCTTAAAGGGCAGAAACAGAAATAATAACTTTGATGCACGTTCTTTGTTTAAATGACTATTGTTTGTAGTTAGCTGCTGTTTAATCTCCACTACTGAGAGGAAGCACTACACAGCTAAACTCTCTTCTAATGAGATCATTATTTTCTTACCACTCTTTCAAATGAATGTCATTTTACATAGCAAAACTACAGAGACAGCATTTTAGAACAGTGCTACCTTTTATCTAACCAACATAAGAGGCACTTGAGAAAAGGACAAGGAGGGTCAAGAAGAAAATTTATGCAGCATAGTTTCTTTGCCTGTCAGGCAGGAAAAAGACAAAGAAAGAAGTTCATGATAACAAGAGTGACCATCACTATTAGCAGAGATGGGCCTAAACTGCAAAGTTTAGGAATAGTTTTATCCGGTGTTCTGAACCCATATATAGTTAAGGGACTGTTTAAAACATTTTGAACTGACTCCAGGTTTCCTCAAAGTCCAAGATTTAAGTGCATCTCTAATTATCACTAAACAGCTTGTCACTGACCTATTCTCCAGTCCACAAAGACAATAGCAATAGGGCTGTGCAAAATTTTGCCGGCTGTTTCATTTCAATGCTGTTTCAACTCATTTCGAGCTCAGAACAGCAAAATCAAAATGAAACAAAGGGCTTTGAAACAGCCTCAAAACGAAATGAGGGCAGTTGAAACGTTTCGAAAGTTTCAAAATGTTTCGAGTTTTGAAGCACAAGCTGGGCTTGCCTGTAGGGAAACAGAAAGTAAGGAGAGGGAGGGGGAAGAGCAGGGAAGAGGGAGGAAGGACTGCTCTCATATTGACTCTGTAGCTGGCCAGTGACGGTGATCCTTCCCTGAGGTCCCTTCCAATCCCAGTGCTCTGGGGGAGGGATGGAAAAACTGCATAAAAGGTAGCATTGTTTGAACTGGCCTGCTTTCTGCCTTGCGGTCTGACACTTACTGAGCTGCATGTTCCAGCAGCTCAGGAGCATTAGACAACAAAGGCTAGTACTAGCATTGATTTGAATAATTTCCTACTTGTGGGATTCCACAATACCTTTTTCCTTCTTCTAGACACTTTTATTTTATTATTATATTTATTGATTTATTCTTTTCAATTGTATAATTATATTGAATATTACACTATAGAATGTATATAGGAAGGGAGATACATTTATATTTTATTTCTATACATTTATACCTTACAGCATAGACTACACACCTTATAAAATGTATATAGGAACGCAGATACATTTATATATTTGTATAAAAGCAAGACACTATGAAACACACCATGAAGTGTGGTGGAAAGGCAGCTGGCAAGCCTTCAGGGAGGGGAAGAAGAGGGGGTAGAGGGAGAGGTGTAATTTCCCCTCCCCCTCCCAAACTGAGATGCAGCCTCTTTCCTACAACTAGCAGGGATGAGGCTTCCAGAAGCAGCAAAGAGAGGGGAGCAGGGGCCAGTGCCACTACCTGTTCCTGAGACTGCATCCCCTCCAAGAGCACCAGCCATAACTCCCCCACCACCACCACCATGACAACAAGCAGCAGCAGCAGCACACCAGCATGACAGTCTCCTCCACACCCATTTCATTTCCCATGCTGAGCCTTCCAGTGCCAGAGGAAGAGCTGGAGCTGCAGCTGGAGCTGGATCCGAGCACCCTAGTAAGGGAAATTCTGGGGAAAGGGGCAGGAATCAGCTGAGTTTGTGCTCCACACATCTCAAGTTTCCCTTAGAGCCAGGTCTCCTTCCCCAGAAGGCACTTCAGAGGAAGCTGAGGTAGAGGGTGAAGAGGCAAGTGGCTCAGCTGAGTCTGCTCCTCCTGTTGCTGTGCCTCTGCCTGCTGAGGAGGGAGAAATTGCAGCATCCACACTTGCACCTGCCCCCCAGAAGTGGTGGTATTGTGGTCTGGGATCATTTTGAGCTGGCAGATCATCCCATCTACGCTATCTGCCTGCACTGCTGAGCCAAAACCAGCTGGGGCAAGGGAACAAAACACATGAGCACCATGGGGATGCTGATGCATCTCTGCAGGCACCACCCCTTTGCCCTTGCTCCTCCTCAGCTTGGCACCAGTGGGAGCATGCCCAAAGGGAAGTCCTCCTCTTGCTCCAAAGTCCCCTCCCCCTGCCCCCAAAGCAGAGGCAGGCCACCCTGGAACAGTGGGGGAAAGGCAGACAGAAAGGGGGGCCTGTTGCAAGGGCAAGCAAGATCACCTACAGCATTGAGGAGATGCTTGCTGTCGATAGCCAACCCTTCTTCCTAGTTGAGTGGCCAGGGTTCAGGTGGCTCATGGTGCTCGTGGACCCATCCTCCCAAGTGCCTGCACACACCACCCTCAGTAGGACGGTGGTGCCCTCCCTGTATGAGGCAGGCATGGAGTACATGAGGGAGGAGCTGCACAAGGTAGGTCTGCAGGTGGCCTTACACTTCACCTCAGACATCTGGAGCAGCTAGGGTGGAGATCACGCCTACCTCTCCCTCACGGGGCACTAGTGTGACCAGTGAGGCCATCAGTGGGCTCACCTTCAAGCCAAACTGATGGATGAGTCCCATACGGTGACAGACATTATGGGGGCCATGAACTGCTTTGTGCAGAGTTAGCTCATTGGGCAGGGCGAGTTCACCTGCGGGTTCATGGTCAACAACAATGGGGCCAATATGGTCAAGGCAGTACGTGATGCCAACTTCAGTGTTCCTGGCTGGGGAAAGCCAATGTCACCAGACGTCCAAGCACTGGTGAGGTGACTGAAGGAGGGCATCAGGAAATGTCTTGATCCCTTGCAGTCCAGTATGGTCCACATGCTGGCCACCATGTGTGACCCGGCAGTGAAGAGCAGCATATGCAGCAGCGAAACCCTGTATCAGTGGATGGAGGTGCTGGTGAAGAGAGTCAGGGAGGCAGAAGGGCAGAGGCAGGGGGATGTGGAAGAGGGGGATCCACTGTCCCATGCTAGCACACCATCCACCAGCCAGTCTCCTCTACCACAGGTGCTGCCAATGTGGGCCAAGGGCACGGCTTCCATGGTGGGGTCCAGAGGCACCAGATCCCACCATCAGGCCTTGTTGTCTGCCTATCTTGCCAAGGACATGGAGTCTCTGCTGTTTAAACCCCTTGGCCTACTGGGTAAGCCACAGTTAGATGTGGCCGGATCTGGCCATGGTTGTCTGGGAACACCTGTCCTGTCCACTGACCAGGGTCCTGAGCTGGAGATGTAGTGACCCCCCACTGCACCTGCTTGGATCCTGGTTTGGTGTAGCTGCTGGTGTTCCTGAAGGTGAACCTCCTGCTGCTGGGGTTCCCCAAGCTCCACGTGCAAACGGAGTGAATGCCACCCTCCTCACTCCATCTGTACCTATTTCCTTTTTTCAATTTTTAAAAGTCATTTAATGCCCTGCTCTCAGAGCTGGAGGGGGCACTCACTGCATCACCAGCCAGCAGGGGAGCAACATGTCCCTGCTGAGGTTCCATGTCAGGACTAACTTGGAGGTATGAGCTGGGGCTATGGGGAAGGAGGAGACCCCAGGTCCTGGGCATGACCACTAAAATTGCACTCTGCCAGAGTTGGGGTGGCCTGGTGGGACTGCTGGCAGTGTGGTAGCCCCAGGAAATGCCAGGACCGAGGATCCAGGATCCCCCCGGTGCCAGGATCCCCCTGGTGAAAGGCAGGTAGGAGGCACCATAACCTCCAGCTACCACACATATGCACACAGTCCTGCCTGGGGAAAGCCCAGACCCATCACCTCTTTGACAGGTCTGAGGTATGCTGGTTGCAGTGGAGTTGTGAGGCTCCAAGTGAGCTCAGCTTAGCTGCTTGGAATGCCAGCTTTCAGGTTGAAAAACCCTTTGTCAAGCTGAGGAAGCACCTGCAGTTGGGGTGTTCGTGTGTGCTGGTCCTTGATGGAAGGAATAATAAAGAAGCCAGAGACTACCATGCAATGCAAGCAAGAAACCCAGTCAGTGAAAATGGAAATGGAGGCATCAGGGGATGGGGGACAGGCTGGGATGTGAGGGGGGGAAGGAGGATGTAGCAGCACAGGTAAAAGTGGAGAGGTACCTGGGGAGTCAGATGTCTGGCAGGTTGTAGTGTGCCAGCCTGTATGGGGAGGAGGAGACCTCATCAGGGCACACTACTGTGTCATGTAGAGGCCCCAGCACCAGTGAGCGTGCACCTTAACACACACAGTCACACAGTGAAGATGCACCTTAACACACATGCTGGAGAAGAAGCTCCTGCAGGAGAGGAAAGAAAGGCTTTGTCACAGTTTGGCTGCCTGAGATGCTGCTAGTGCTGCTGTGCTGCTCACTAAGTTATTCTATTACCCACTGTCATGTAAAGTGGTGGACCGGACTGAGGCTGTAGGAGAGGAGAAGACCTCATTAGGGCCCACAACCGTGTCATGTAGAGGCCCCAGTACCAGTGAGGGTGTGCCTTAACACACACACAGTGTCACCCATGTCATGAGTTTTGCTTGTCAGAAGCATAAGGTGCAGTTTCCCAGAAACCCCTACACTTATATCCATGAAAGCTGGCAGGCTCCATGGCCTCAGCAGAGCCTAGCATGCCTGCAGTTTTCACTCCACTGTGCCTTAACACACACACAACACATTTTGCTTTCAAGAATTTGAGGTGCAGTTTCCCAGAAGCCGCAGTACCTATCTCCTTAAGACACGGCAGGCTTCATGGGCTCAGAAGGAGCTACCATCTCTGCAAGTTTCATCCAAATCAGGCAAGAATTGATAAAGTTATAGGCAGTTTCATGCTTCTCCATTATAGCCTATGGGCAAAAAGTCAAAATAGCATTGAAACAGTGAAACAGTTTCAACAAAATGAAACAGAACAGCAGTTTTGAAATGAAATGAAACTCAAAACAAAACACCATCCCATCAAAACATCGAAACGGAACAGTGCTGTTTTGCACAGCCCTAAATAGTCATGTAATTTCATTCTCTTTGTATATACGGTCTCCCTTCCTTCTAATGTGGGTAGTTATGCTGCCGCTGCCATTTGAGCAGATTCTATTAAAAATGAATGGACATCTATTTGAGAGGATGTTGGGTGCTTAAATGTGAGGCTATTCATTAATGCAGATACTTTTGTAATACACCATCATTTGACCTTTAAAGCTGAGTCACAAAAAAGCAGGGAGAAGAAAGAGAACCCACCTTGGCTAAGCAGAGACAGTCAAAAAGCCCAAGGCTGAAACAATTCAGTCTTCACAGGC
The DNA here is from genome assembly GCF_030867095.1 of Alligator mississippiensis. Classification (NCBI taxonomy): domain Eukaryota; kingdom Metazoa; phylum Chordata; order Crocodylia; family Alligatoridae; genus Alligator; species Alligator mississippiensis. The sequence goes on along the minus strand of NC_081824.1, from coordinate 120,965,584 downwards.
TAAGCTAAGGTGTATAAATTGAACTGAAAATCAAGTGAACAGACATTAACTTTTGAATCTAGAAATGCAGCCACATGTTTACAGTGGCCGAGGCCAGAAGATGGCAGAGGCACTAAAGCATGCCTCCCTGCTCGCCTGGAGCACAGCTTGGGCCAAGGCTAGACCAGACACCCTGGGAATTGGGGGGGGTTGGGGGGGAGAGGGTTTACGGGGGAAGTGCAAGGCATCCTGGGATGCTGGGAGACTGGGAGTTAATTTGAATCTGGAGGGGATCTGGGACAGAAGTTCAATAAATGGATTTAACCTAAATCAGTTAAATCTGATACTATATCCACCCAGGTTTATCTTAAACTGTTTTTGGCCACTTTGAAAGCAGTTTGTGTGCACTGAACTTCTGTTATGTTACAGATTTGAACTGATTTAAACGTGGTCCCCATTTTCAAAAAGGGGAGGAAGGAGGACCCGGGCAACTATAGGCCAGTCAGTCTCACCTCCATCCTTGGCAAAGTCTTTGAAAAAATTATCAAGGCTCACATTTGTGAGAGCCCGGCAGGACAAATTATGCTGAGGGGAAATCAGCACAGGTTCATGGCAGGCAGATCGTGCCTGACCAATCTAGTTTCTTTTTATGACCAGGTTACGAAATGCCTGGACACAGGAGGAGGGGTGGATGTCGTATACTTAGACTTCAGGAAGGCCTTCGATACGGTATGCCACCCCATACTGGTGAACAAGTTAAGAGGCTGTGACTTGGATGACTACACAGTCCGGTGGGTGGCGAATTGGCTGGAGGGTCGCACCCAGAGAGTCGTGGCGGATGGGTAGGTTTCGACCTGGAAGGGTGTGGGCAGTGGGGTCCCGCAGGGCTCGGTCCTTGGACAGATACTCTTTAATGTCTTCATCAGTGACTTGGACAAGGGAGTCAAATGTACTCTGTCCAAGTTTGCAGATGACACAAAGCTATGGGGAGATGTAGACACACCGGACGGCAGGGAACAGCTGCAGGCACACCTGGACAGGTTGGACAAGTGGGCAGAAAACAACAGAATGAAGTTCAACAAGGAGAAATGCAAAGTGCTGCACCTAGGGAGGAAAAATGTCCAGCACACCTACAGCCTAGGGAATGACCTGCTGGGTGGCACAGAAGTGGAAAGGGATCTTGGAGTCCTAGTGGACTCCAAGATGAACATGAGTCCGCAGTGTGACGAAGCCATCAAAAAAGCCAATGGCACTTTATCGTGCATCAGCAGATGCATGACAAATAGGTCCAAGGAGGTGATACTTCCCCTCTATAGGGCGCTGGTCAGACCACAGTTGGAGTACTGCGTGCAATTCTGGGCGTCGCAATTCAAGAGGGATGCGGATAACCTGGAGAGGGTCCAGAGAAGGGCCAGTCGTATGGTTAAGGGCCTGCAGTCCAAGCCCTACGAGGAGAGACTAGAGAAACTGGACCTTTTCAGCCTCCGCAAGAGAAGGTTAAGAGGCGACCTTGTGGCCACCTATAAGTTCATCACAGTGGCACAGAAGGGAATTGGTGAGCATTTATTCACCAAGGCGCCCCCGGGGGTTACAAGAAACAATGGCCACAAGCTAGCAGAGAGCAGATTTAGATTGGACATTAGGAAGAACTTCTTCACAGTTCGAGTGGCCAGGGTCTGGAACGGGCTCCCAAGGGAGGTGGTGCTCTCCCCTACCCTGGGGGTCTTCAAGAGGAGGTTAGATGAGCATCTAGCTGGGGTCATCTAGACCCAGCACTCTTTCCTGCTTATGCAGGGGATCGGACTCGATGATCTATTGAGGTCCCTTCCTATCCTAACATCTATGAATCTATGAATCTATGATTTCCAGTCACTTATACCAGATTGTGTATGATTTCTGTCCCTAGCCCTTTTGTACAAACAATTTGCTGGGACTCCAAGAGGGTCAAATGATTCACACTTATGTACCTATCTGCACTTTTGTGTCTAATAGATGGGAAAGAATCTGGTCCTTTGCATTTCATTTCAGATGCAGAATGTTTCGTCTGTTTCAATATTGCTAGCTTTGAGCATCCAAATACCATGAGTCTGGCAGAAAAGGATTGTGAGACTGGCTTAAAAATGATGAAATTTTAATAAACAATAATTCTGGGAATCTCTTTATTTGCCTTTTTTAAAACCTGTCTCAGCCTTCTAAGTCTCTACAAGCTTCTCATAAAGACCATAAACTTATTTTTTTAAATGAGTTTCTCATGTAATCAAGTGATTCCAGGAGCTTTTGGAAATAAAAGACATCAAATATTGTGAGATGTGCAACAAAAATCATGAGCTGGCATACAGAATAACCTCTCTCTCTCTCTCTCTCTCTCTCTGGGTCATGGAGACTTTTGCATTTGTTCTTTCTTTGCTGTTCCCCTTAATCAAAAATAAATCTTCTCTCTTGCCCTTTGTTTTTGGGAAAGCATATTAGGCAAGTTCTATGGAACAAAAAAGAATTGCTCTGCTCATGTGGAGGGGGCTTTGCATTCTTAACTGGAATGCCCTTAAAAATGCCTCTGACTGCTGTTTTTAGACTGCACTCAGCCCTACCAAGCTTTGGTGATACCAGGCCTGAATATGAGTGGTGATGTGGGAAAATGGGGCCTCTTTTAAGGTTTCTGTGTCACTGTCAGAGCATTCAGGCATGTGGAGACACGCCAGTCCTGGTGTGTGCTTTTTTCTTTTTCTTTTTTTTTCTTTTTTTTTTCTTTTTTTTTTTTTTTGGTTTTGTTTGTTTGCTTTAACAGCTGCTAATAATTATATTATCCTGCTAAAAAGGTAGTTGTGGGAAATCAGGTTCTTTGACAGCAGTAAAGTGATAGCAAGGCGAAGATGCTGTTCCCCCTCCCCCCAGCCCTTTCTCCATGTTAGCTTTCTGATACAAACAGCATTCCTGCCTCATTCCCTTCTGAAGTTAAAAGACTTAAATTCTTTACAAGGAAGGTCATCCTTTCATAGCCAAAAGTCTGTTTGCTTTCGTCTTCCCACTCACTTTCAAATAAAAGCTGAGAGTGTACACCAGCCTGCTGCAACCAGCTCCAAAATTAAGCATAATGAGCTCCAAAAAGGGACTATTAATGCATGTTTCAGGCACAGAATGCTTTCCAACAACTCTTCCAAGAATGCTCTGAGGATTGTTCTGATGCTGACCTGATCAACAGTTAAAGAGCACCTAATGTACAAACCAGTTACTTATTGTTCAGAGCCTTGCTGTGCTTACTCCAAAGAACACTGTCAAGTACTTCTAACAGTATTAAATATTATTTATTGACCTTCCATTGCTTGTAATAATAACCTTTTAGAGGCTAGAAAATAATGTTTTCTTTTCTCCTGCAGATCTTGTCCTATCAAACATTATATTTCCCCCTTCTTGTGTTTCTAACAGACCTTGAAATTAACGTTGCATTTATGTTGGGGATATATAAACACTTGCTTGGGCTCCAGCACCACTATCATCAATCAAAATACCCAAAACACAAGAAATATAATGCGGATGAACTTCCCTTCCATTCTGGAGATAATGGGACAGATTCTGCCTTTAGATTTAAGTGTGCAACTCTCAGTAAGGTCAAGAGTTGTTACATGTGTGTTACAGAGGCAGAATTTGACTCAAAAGTTAGACCAGTGATTGTGGCTGCAAAGCTAGAAGGAAACTTTTTTTGTTTTGTTTTGTTTTTTTAATACATCCATGTAAACATTGGCCCCCAGGAGATTTTTATTGTCCAGTGGCAAAATACTTAAAAATAAAGGCAGGTATCTACTAAGTCCTTCCAAAATTAAAAGAAACTTGAAACTGGATTAGATTTGGGGTCAAAACTAAACGATAAAATTCCTTTGCACCCTGAATGAATCCAGTCTCATGAGAAATAATCTAGGCTCAAAGTGAAATTTGAAATATGGTTTGTCAGACTGTCTTATAGTTAATGAAATGGCAATTATTCCACTTACATTAGCAATTACCAATAAAAGAATTTATAATTTACGTTGAACAGTATTATTCACTGAAACATAACATTTCAATAAAACTGTTATACTACTATTAAAAGCTTATTGCACTGAAACCCCCAGTAAAAACTCAACATGTTTCAGGGTCACATTAGCTACCAGCAAGTAGGTAATCTTACTTCAGTGCTATTTAAAAGGCCCCCCTTCTTACCAGGATCTTTTCTTCCCCCATGAAAACATAAATGTGAGAAATGAGCTGAAATGTAAACAGTTTGAGGCATGTAGAGAAGAGATACACCAGAAGCAGAAATTCACATTTGAGGAAAGCTTAGTAATATGGGCTTGCACAAGTATTCAGAGTTCTAAGGAGGGGTTTTCCATAGCTTGTAGCTAACTGCTCATGCATGGAAAGGCTGACACTGCAAAACTGCTGGTGTGGGGGAAGGGAGAGAGGAATGGGAAGGGAAGCAAGAGGGAGAAAGAATCCTGCATGCTGCTTTTTGCCTATAGATTCCTATTCGAGTTACTGCTTGAGACAGTTACCAAGATATTAGGCGTAATAGATCTGATAAAATAATCACACTTGCAAAGTCTGTATGTGTTTAAAGACTGCCAGAACTTCATCTGTATCGTGGGTTCCCATACAGGAAATAATGCTGGGTGATTTATAACATTTTATTGCACTGCTTGACCATTGCTAACATTTTCTTCATTGAGTCATGACAGAAGCTGCAACTCAAATTTTCACTGTGCATTTTGCTAGCTTTCCTCCCCACCCCTTCTTTTGTCTTTCCTGGGTGAACTTGCACTAAGTTAAAAAGGAGATAAAAGTTTATAGAATCAGATGAGTGTGGAGGGGATAGGCTCCAAACACAGAGCCATTGAGCATATTGCCAGACTTTTATCTAGCTTTACAGAAAATACAGTATCCGGAAAAAAGAAGGGTGATTATAAAGGAGAGTGACTTAGCCTTTAACTTACACAAAAATTCTTGGCAAGAGTTATTAGGTTTTTTTTTTTAAACAAACAAAACAATATTTCCTGGTTGGCAGTTCCCAAAGCCCTTCCTTGTTCCATTTTTTGGCACGTTGTTGAAAGGTCATGCTGATGTATTTCCAAAACATGGCCATTGAGTAAATCTTCACACACAAAAAAAGAGTCCTCTTTTTTATAAGGTCCAATCTAACTTCTACTTCCTCGGAGTGACTTGCAGGGTGTAAAATTAGGGTCAGTATCACAAGGGTGCAAGCTCACGTAGGGTTTATAGGCAGAACTGGTTATGCCACTGAATACTAAGACTGCCCAGCATAACACTGTAAGGTCCTGTTTTCAATTGTTCAGATTATGTGCAATCAGGTGCTCTGAAATGGACTTGGAGCCCCAGGAGGACCTTGCAAGAGGGACAGATCTAGCTTGGCCAATATGGCAATTCCTGAATTGCCTGCACATGCAGACTGGAAGATCAAAAACAAACATGATCAAATTGAGCTACTCTACTGATACGAATATATGGGAGTGCGGTGAAATGCAGATTATGGAGGAAGCACATGTTCATTTACCAACTCCTTGTTGAGACCTGTATGAGGGAGGACCTCACTGCAGCAATGGAAAGAGCCATCGCTTGTGCATGATTCTGGAAAAACACTGAATTCACGACAAGAACACAAGAAGAAGAAGTCACTCAGAACTTTGCCAGATTCCAATTATTCAAGCTAAAAATATTCATGCTGTGTTTCTCAGGCAGCCATCTCTGAGCATGAGACTAGGAAAAAATATGTTGTTTTGCACATGTTCAAAAATTCTAGCGACCTTTTATTTGAAAACACTAATGCCCCCATGCTTTGGAACAGGGACTTGAAATTTGCTGCTATTTAAACTAAGGAGGTGCTTTTTGCCATCCATCAAAATCTAGCCAAATTTTCCCAACTTAAAAAGCTTTTGAAAAGCTGCAGTTTACCTGTACCCAATAGACTTTAACTAGGGGAAAAAAATTGTTTTCATGTAATTAAAGCTATTATCATAACTCATATGTGCCAGGCAGATGAATTAATGTTGCATAGGCGACCTTAATTTTAGCATTTCCTAACTTTTGACTTTTCAGTTTTAATCACGGTCTTTTAAAGTAATTTGTGTGTGGTTTCATGTGTGTTATATATATTTATGATGCAAAGAGAAGGGATGGTCTAGAGCAGTGTTTCCCAAATTGCAGTTTGTGGGTCCCATGATCGATGAAGCCATGGTAACTGGTTAGTGAATCTCACTGGCCCATTCCCTTACAAGTTCACTGTTAAGGGTACCAGCTGGTTCACAAGAATTGTTAAGGACTGACGGTAGTTTCTTTGTCAAAAAAGTTTGGGAACTGTAGATCTACAGGGCAGAGTACTTCAAAAAATGGATGTTCAATTCCTTGACTAGCTTCAATTTTTCAAGCGTGTCCTTGTGAAAGTCACTGTGCCTCTGTTCTCTGTCTGTGTTGTGAAATTCACACCATTTCTCCACAGGGGTGTTGTATGGGTAAAGGGCTTCAATGTATGTGAGTTATTCAGATGTGATGATGTAAGGACTATATATACTGGGGGAAGCTATAATCAGGAGCTTCCTGAAACCACAATGGTTCTCACTTCCTTCAAAGTAACTGTAACTGAAGACTGTCTAATGTTAGTCATATTTTATAGGGTATCACAGTAGCACTTAGGAACCCCAGTTATGAACTATGACTATACTAGGCACTGATGGAAGAAGATAGTACTACTGGGCTTCCAAAATACAATTTTGCATCATCAGCATAATTTTTTTTTAAATGACACTGTACTTGGCCATTGTGATGCGTGTCTTTCTGCACTTTGCAATATTTATTTTTTTAGGGGTTTTATATTTAAAAAAAAAAATTAATGTGAACCAAAAAGTTCTTTCAGAGACAGAATTGATGCCCTCCCTCCTTCAGCCTCTTTTGGATGAGAAATGTCATATTAGCTGTCAGTAGTAATGCTGCCAGTGCTTGCATTTACGCAAGGAGTTAAAAGCAAACGCCAGTCTGTTGCCATTAAACTTCTTCTCTGATCCCAGTGAGTTTGCACAGGGCTGAGAGGCTTTGAAAGAAAGGCAGGTTCCTTGTCCCCTTTGACATACAAACATCTCAGGCAAGTTACCGTTTGTTTATTCCACTGCAAACCTCAGAACAAGCTGCAATTCAGGGCTCTTACCTTCCATAACATGACCTTTCAAGTGTATATGTCCCTTCAAACATTTGAGTTCAGTGAGATAGAATTAAAATCATTGACCTTTTATTCTGATCCACCTGATTCCCCCCTCCCCCCCCATTTTATATCCTTTACTTTTAATAACCAAAAAGCACATCTGCAGGTTTTGTCATAAACACTGAAAAAAGCATTAGGGGTTGTGAAGTACCTTGGAAAAATCCAAATTAAAGAACATACTGCAGCAATTTATGTTTAATCTCTGAGTTATTATACAGTGCAGCTGACAGTCTGCATTCGGCAGAACTTGGAGTTGGTTTGGTTCCCTCCTCATCCCAACCCCCTTCCTCTTCATGCTGCCTCCCCCCCACCCCTTAGAAACCAGCAGTGCAAAAAAAAAAGCTACAGAGGAATTTCTGTCTCCATTGGGGGTCTAATATGTAAAACACACACAAAGGACTAGTTCCTGTTCTGGTCAGGGAACTAAAAAGGGATACATTTCTTAGAAGTATCAAATAACATTGTCAAATAAACAACAACAAAAAGGACCTGGTTTACTGGAATGGCTATGTAGCTCATTAATTGATGATTTGGAAGATCTTGAGCTTCCTTTCTTCTAGTCAGGGCCACTCTGCCAAGAATCTGCTGCACTGTTAAAGTCATCACATTACTGTCATCATTTTCTAAAACATGCCATTGCCTTTGGTAGTGTTTAAAATTTATAAAGGAGACAGAGGGAACTGGGGGGGGTGGCGGACGGGAGGACGGACATACAAGGATGAATCCTGACTTTCTGCACTTCAGCTGAGAGAAGTTAACCCAAAGGAATGAAAGATGCAGGCACCCAGGCCTGGCTGAGAAAAGCAAAAGCAAGGGAAAGCAAAAGAAAGAATGATACTACTAAGGGGTGGGGTTCTGTTTTTCTCAGAAACGTGCTGCACTGTAGGACTGTGCCTTTTATTTTTGGCGCAAATTGCCATAGCAAATTATATAGCTTATCAGATGTGGTTTGTTAGGCTCAACAAAGAAACCACTGCAAGGACTTGTTTTCCTTGTTGTCTGCACCCAGTTGCGAGTTTAGCACAAATCAGATTCCTCATGTTGTACATGAACAAGGTTAAAACTCCAGTGGTCTTGTTTTGACAGTAACTGAATTGAGCTTGATTGGGTTACAAAGCAATTCAGTCCAATTGGGTTGAATCTCTGTCTTTATACCAAAACTAAAATGACCTGCATGTTACATTGATGCACAGAGATTTAATAGTACGTTTGTATATGAATGAAAGTGTATGGACTACATTCAACCGTGATGTAAGCACATGCTTGAATCCAGCTCAAAGTGGGATGGACACACTTACTCCAAGAAGAAATCTGCCCCCTTGGCTTAAGTAGCAATTATGGGCACAAAGAGGGTGCAGAATCACAATGATGTGTTCTCTTCTCCATAGGCTAGCTGTGCTATTGGGGCTCAGCAACAAATTAGAGGTGGCGCACAACTGCTCTGTCCCTTGAGCAGTCATGGAAGGGGCTGTGGACAAATGACACTAACACTGATGCAAAAAACTAACATAGATTACATGGATGTGAGCCATGCCAGGGTCTAGAGTGGATAGACAAAACAAGCTCTCCTGGGAGTTGCTCTCAGTAGGCGCTATTATGATGTCTCTCCACTAGGTGGTGAGAGAGCCACTAATAGACCACAGGATGAAGTGAGGTTGGGCTCATGAAAGCTTATGTTATATATAAAGCTCTGGCTTAGGCTGTAATGTGCAAATCTACCCTGCCTTCTGCTTGGCTTCAGACTAACATGGCTAACTACCTCCCTCTGTAAACAGCTATTCCAGGGTGAAACAGATCAGAATTGCAGACAGATGAGCCATTTGCTGGTGTCACGTAGTTAGTGTGAAGGATAACACTACAACTTTGTTAAGGATGACTTTATACTGGACTAGACTGCCTACCTCTGGGGAGGGCTCCACCCACTTTGTCACTGATGTGAAAAGCAGATTACCCTGATGTAAACATGTAGCGCGTCCACACCCTGAGTCACCACACCCGCTCTCCCTCCCTCTTGCTCTGGAATGCAAGCCATCTTTGAAGCAGTACAGTTCACTTTCCTCCTCTCCACTTCAGCTTGGACAGCAGATGTGGTCAGCAAGTGCAAGGGTAGAGCCAAGGTACAGGTACACAAGGAGGAAATAGACTCAATATGAGATTCTCAAGTGCAGCTATATGTTCAGGAAAGAAGAGGAAATATTGTATGTTCTAGCTGTAAACAAAAATGGATTCATGTCACATCCGTCTTTGATTATTTCCAGCATTATGTAATTCAATAGGTTTGCTGTCTTGATTAGAAAAGCAGGATAGAATTTTAATTGTGAATCTCTGGTAGGCAAACTGGATAGATGTTCCTGGAAAAAAAGTTGGATGGCAAAAAAGTTATAAGAGCACTCAGCTTTCTACAGTCAGTGTTTCACTTTGGTTCATTCAATTATCTGCATTTACTTCTGCTCCTGTAGAAGCTCCTTCCTTTAAGAAGGCAAGCAGCCAAGTTTAGCAAGATGAATAAAAAGATAAAAAGCTGTGTTGAAGGGTATATCTATACTGTGGACTCTACTAAGCTCACACCACCCGTGGCCCACCCACATGCTCCAAACCTGGAAATATACTGGGCAAGCAGGCTTGGGCTGTCCTTCTGCCACTGCTCTTGAGAGTGCAGTCTTCAGCATGCTTGAAGGCAACCCCTGGGGACAACCCCAGAATGGCCTCACCAAAGTATTTCCAGGTTTGCAGTGTGCAAGCCAGAGTAGTTAGCAAGATGTGCCGAGTAGCATTCCAGCTGGGATATGCTGCTGCTGTAAGGAAGGAATACCCTAATATCTCCCATCAGACGGAAGTATGTTGACAAAGAAAACATTTGAAAAATAGTTCCTTTTATTATTAACATTTTTTTCTTTTAAAATAAAACAAAACAATGGTGATGCATTAGGTAACACAAGCCACAATCTGAAAAAGATCTTCTCTGAAACAGAAAGGATATACAGGTAAAACAGGGCTTAACTAAGAATGAAGCTTATAATAACAGAGACACTCTTGTTTTTTGTCTTACATGAACGTTGATAAAGGTACAGCTAAAAAGGGATTGGTTAACATAGATTAGTCATTCAAATTTTGGTTGAGAAGATATGAGTCTTTGAAGATATGAAAAGAAGATTTTGGTTGAGAAGATATGAGTTACTAAAGAACAAATTAAGAATTCAGGTTTCTGTTCATCCCTAGGCCAGAGTATTGCAGGATCCACAGGGAAACAAATGCCTTTGTATCACATTTGTGTCCCACTAAATCCAGGCCAGTAGTTGTTTCTGCTGTCCAGTTTTCTACTGTACACTGGCTGGAAGTACCTTTTGTAGTACTCTTATAAACAGTGCCACATCCCTGGACAGGCAAGAGCTGTACCTGCTTTCCCTTTCCGCTGACTGACTCTGCTCAATATGAGTTGTGCACCTTCACGGAGAGTAACAGCCACCATACTGAATTCTCCCATTATTGACACAAGCATTTGTGTGAGCATTGAAAGAGCTGGGCTACAGCCTGTTGATTCATATATTTTTGGAAAGTGCATCTATTTTTATTTAGCACAACCTTTCAACGGTGATTTACTTACAACACCCAAATCACAAAGAAAACCTGTCCCTTTTGGGCACTATTCCTGCACTCACCATTATGATACATGAAGGAGTCCAGCAGGAAAAAGGTACAAACCAGTTTACAGCAAATGATGGAGAAGTAATTACAGATATTGTTATGCAACTGCTGACATCATCTCTCAACATATTTGCCACAGCAAGTCTCACGTCAAGGCAGGAAAAACAATAATAGACAAAAAGGCTCTGACTCAGGAAAGCACTTAAATACCTGCCTAAATACATCCCTATTTAGTGATATATTTAAGCATCTGTTTAGGTTTAGCTACTATCTTAAACATGTGCTTGTTTTTTAAGTGCTCTGCTGAGTCAGGGCATACGCAAGAAAACTTCATCTGAATTTGAGAAACTTTACTGAAATGATGTAGGTAAAACTTTTCAAGCAGACAACCTGAAGCTAGGAACCTACATGAGTGACCTAATTTTCAGCGATGCTGAGTCCACACGCCTCCAACTGAAATGAAAATGAACTGAAATGTTCGTCCTCTCTGAAAAATGACACCATTTAGCTGGGTGCCTGATAGGCACCCACATTTGGAAATGTTATCCTGTGATTTTTTAAAAGCAAAACAAACCTCTTCTCTCAATTCATATTTATTGCAGGAGCACAGCAAGCGAGTTTTAAATTTGAATTTCAATTGTATAAGCAAACTCCTGTGCACGGAGCAGTGGACCTTCTACAGTATTTAAGAAAATATACACGCAAACTGTTTCATGGTCTCTCCTTTGAAGTAGCTAAACAGAACCAGTGCTGCTGTATTTAACGATAACAAATTTATCTAGCTACCCAGAAATAGATGTTAATTTTAAAAGGTATTAAATGTAAAAAAAAGAAAGAAAAAAGAAGAAAAGAACTGCTGCATGCTTCTGTTTGTGGACTTTCCGAATTTTCATTCTAAACATGAACCTAACATCATTCCAGAAAGTACCAGCTCAGCACTGTTGAACAAGAGAGTGTTCCTTTATATTCATTTTGCCCACTCATATTTTCTGCCATTAGTGTGTGGCAAATGTATACAAACAAAATGCAATGAGGGAAAAAAAAGACAAAAATGAAACTCATAAAAAAGACTGGCAACAGAAGTGACCTTTGCCATTCCTTTGATAGTATTTTGCAAATTTCCCCACTACTGGTTAAGATTTTTTTTTACTCTTTCAGGCACTAGTGGATGATAACATGAATAAAATTGTCTGATGTCTCATGAATTTAGCAGAAACATTTTAGACTCAATAACTGCTCTTTCTAGAGTGCACTTTAATTTAGAGCTGAAATTTTCTCCGTGATTTTTTTAGTAGATTGTTTTAATGATATCAAGGTATACCTCCTGCAAACCCAGACACATACAAGATAGTGGAGGGGAAGGGGTGTGAAGACAAACATTTTCATTTACTATATTCCTGATTGGACTATATTTCAAGAGTATCATAGAGCCATTGCTAGAATATGGGTAAATGCTGGCAGTCTAACTGAAGATATATCAAGAAATGTGATCTCTTTTCCTGCGGGAGTCAAGGTTGTGGGACATCTCCTGCCCTTTAGAACTCACAACTAACCACAAAAGCTTAGGTAGTGGGAATAAGCAAAAATTGTTTGGTTTAAAGTTTTATTTTAAATATTTGCCTGATCAAGTGACACTTTGTGTTTGAGAATAATAGTGGGTGGAAAAGACAATATCTTGGGCACCTATTATCTATACCAGTGGTGCTCAAACTTTTTCTCTGGCAGGCCAGATGGGCAGTGCCTGGCCTGTCTGCAGGCCAGAGCCAGCCTGTGGTCCCAATCTGGCATCTAGGGTGGGCATGGTGGGTACCATCTAGCCACACAGAGGGAAGCAGGGGGCAGCCCAGCCCCACCCTGGCCCTGCAAGGGAAGGGAACATGACTCTGCCCCACAAAGGAAGGGGGTCTGACCAGCCCCAACACAGCCCCACAGGCAGGGAAGAGGGTATGGCTCAGCCCTGTGGGAGGGAAGAGATGTGGCCTGGCCCCAAAAGGCACTGCAGGTGGGGAGGATGCATGGCCCAGCCCAGAAGGGAAAGATGGCACCACCCAGCTTCAACCAGACATGTGGGGCTTGGGGTTTGAGAATTTGATTTTGGGGAGGGTGGAGGTATTATGTTCCAGTCCACCACATTTCCACCAAATGTTCTGATCTGGGGAAGCCCTACAGGCCAGAGGCAATAGCTGCATGGGCCACATTTGGCCCACTGGCTAAAAGTTGAGCACCCCTGATCTGTACAGATTAGCGGCTACAGTCAATGAGTTTAATAGCCCCTCAGCCCATTATATTTCTCAGTATGTGGAAATTGTAGCTAATAAATGTGTGTGGTTCTGGATCTGCTCTCCCCACCTGCCAATGCAGAGAACCTCTTCAGCCAGTGTAGAGTGTGCCACGGTGGAAGTCTGGATCCAGCCAGCACAGCATATTGGAATTACCTGCAGCATTTCATACCACAAAAAAGCAGTGTAGTGGCAGTTCAGCCATGTTACAGGCCTTCTGTGAGACCCATACCTCTAGTTCATGACAACCTAAATCAAATGAATGTATTACATGAGTATTGTGAATGCGCACTCCAACTGGAATGTGCAGCGATACTGGATATCATAAAAATATTAAAGATTTAAATAAGATAATGTTCTTGGGAGTGACCGTAAGTACTCACCAGCACATAAAACTGCATGACAATTCAGCTCTGGTCAGATGCAGCAACTATTTTTCTAAAAATATATCCCCATGGGCCCCCAAGTTTAATTCCAATATGTTCCATTCACTACTTTTGCCGTTATGCCAGAGCCAAGTGGTGAAAATATATTTCCAAGCCCACACGACTTTGGGGGTTGTATTTTTTTATTTCAAAACAAGCCAAAACCAAGAACTTTTCCACATGAAGTAGATGTGATCATGCTCTATTGAATAAACCCCTTCTGGCGTGCGAAGCAGTCTAGGATCTAGCTAGTGGTTGCCTTGGGAGACCACCTTGACACAGTCTGTATTTCAGGCACAAAGCAAGGAGTTGGTCAAATATTTGGCAAATTCTGAGCCATAGAAACTAAGAGGCTGGCCTCAACACTGCTACTAATCTGACGGATAAGAATAAAAAAGAAACAACAGACTCCAGACAGAAACTGATTCTCTAACCTAGTCCCTAGGCTCAGTCAGGCAGAGTGGAGACTTGAACCACACTCTTCCACTTGCAAGTGGTATAGAGCAGGGGTGGCCAACCTGTGACACACAGTGGATCAGGGAAGAGGCAAGCTGCACAATGGTAGATAGGACAGGGAGCAGAAAGCAGAGTAGCAGACACAGCAGGAAACAGAAACCAGAGAAGCAAATGGAGCAAGGAGCACAAGGCAAGGAGCAGAAAGCAAAGCAGGAGATCAGGCAATGGAAAGGAATCAGTGGCACTTGGGGAAGATATAAAGTTTAAAGTGGCAAAAGGGTTGGCCCCCACTGGCTTAGAGATTCATTCTCTCTAGCCAATGAGCCAATTGTGTCACCCTGCCTCCTGCTTAGCAGCCCTTTACTCCACAAAGGCTCCCAATTCAGCTGAAGTACCTGTATGGCAGAGGACTATTTAGCATAAGAATGGCAGACTCAGGACCATAGTGACAACCTAGGCACAAAGGGATGGGCTTTTTTACTTTTTCTTTTCTCCTTGTTGTGTCATTTTGTGAGTTGCTTCCTGGAAATTGAAATGTTGTATTGTAATGTAGATTTCCTCCAGAATCTTACTGATGATTCTCTGCAGGGATTTCACTTTTGAGCAGAAAGAAATTTCTGCAGAGGTATTGTTCATTTATTCAACGGCTTTATTTTTAAACATAGAGCACTGCAACCGTGCATCACTAACTCCTTGTAAAAGTATTTAAAACATTATTTTCTGTTGAGGGCTTGAAGGCTCAAGTATCATTTGGATAAGTTTTATTGCTGTTAGAAGTAAAGACCTTTAAAAATGGGGTAGGGGAGAGGGGAAAGCTAGTGCATTCTTTTTAGTTTTTCCATGCCAATCCAAGCCTTCTGTTTTTTCCACAGATAACTAATTACTTTGACATAATCACCACACAATTGATTTTGCATTCTAGTTTCACTTCCATGCCCTTTGTAATAGGTCAGAATGACAGTGAAGGTCTTATTTTTTTTATCGGTAGAAGCCAAATTTTGGCCCCATGGTGCTTCCATGCAAAAAGTCAACCACAGGTCTCTGGCTTTACCCGAGTCAAGGAGTAGAGCTGGAATCATAAACTGGAAAAGACAGTGGCAACTACCAAACACCAATGTGAATTCAGCCAAAGAAATGGTACTGGAAAAGTTCTGTGCCCATACAAAGCAGTGCTTACATTCAAATATTGACAGGAGGGTGCTCTAAATCACATTAGTAACTCCAAGCAGCCCAAAGTTTCCCACCAGATGATTTCAAAGAGGAAGGGTCAAGTGAGACAGAAGAGGTAACAACAGGAGTTGGGTAAGGGACAAAATTTCCCATTTATTGGGGGTTGGGACTGATTTAAAAGACTTTTTGCAGGCTTTTCTTTTTCCTGTTGTAGCTGTTCCATAGCATTTAATACATCTACTAGGGAGAGATGGAGAGACAATGGTCAGCAGAGAGCAGTATCTTTGGGGAGAGAGGTCTAAGGGGTGTTCATTTACTCACTGCACACTAAACCACTGTATGGGTCCTCAGCAAATGTAATTGCTAATCTGACCTGCAGCACCTGCTGTATATGCTTGTCAATGCTCAAAATCAATAAGGCTGATACATGTACAATATGTGTAGTTGTAGCACAAGACAATACATCCTTTGCTCTGGCTTAACTAGGTCTGAGGAAGTAGCTGTAAGATCACAAGTGCCAGCTAGTAGGAGGCAGTTTGTTTGTCCTCTGTCTGTCCTTACTGCATTGCAAGAAGGTGGGGAAAACAATGCCAGCCTTGCAGATCTTGGCTACTGATCCATTCTACCAGTAAAGGGCAGGATGGCCTAGAAAATACGAAAAGAATAAGGTTTTCAGCTATAGTGCATAGAAATTACATAATATCCCTTTAAATAGTTTGGCACACTTCACTGGTGTTTACAGAAGGAACATTAAGGTGTGCCCTTGCGGTGACTACACACAGAAGAACCAGGATGTCCAGTTATATCCTGGTAATCTGGCTCTGGAGATTTATTAATTAGTCTCTACAATAATGTTCAAGAGAACACTTTAAACTCCAGTTCAGCAAAACACATAAACACATGCTTAAGTCCCACTGACTTAGATGAGATATGCTTAAATTTCTGCTGATGAAGGATGTTTTGCATTGGAAAGCTTGTCTAACTCTACTACATTTTTGATCCAATAATAGATACCACCCTGAGACATCCTGGCCTCTCTGCTGAATGGGACAATTTAAGTATATGCTTGAAAACTAACTATGTGCCAAAGTGCTCTGCTAAAGCATGTCCTTAGCAGAAACCCTTCAGTGCTGCTAGATTCGTGCCCTTGAGGACATGGCTAAGAACAGAAGTTCAGAAGGCCACAGGAGGAATCAATCTAACTTACACAGGTTTCTGTCAGCAGCGCAGGTTAAACTAGAAATGAACAGAACACACATTCACTCTGCTGGAGACTGCCAACTGCCACCAAGCACCCAAGCCACCCCTGACAGGCTGCCAGACATGGGCAAGCACACCCCCAGCCCCCTGCCACATCACCACAGACCCTCCCCTGTGCCTAGCCCTAGGCTTCCAGAAGAACCCCAGAGCGAGCATCCTCCATCATGAATTGCATATGCCTCAGTGTCCCAACCTGCCCGTACCCTGCCATGGCATGCTGCTGTCCACACACAAACAGGGAGACCCAGGAGCTACTGCATGTCCTGCTTCTCACCCTGCATGACTCATGCTGGAGGCTGTGGGACATCATTCTTGCCCACATGGACACAACCCAGCAGCTGGTTGCCGTGGCACTTGTCTTCATGCCCCAGAGCCAGCAGTTGGACACCCCATGTGGGGCACCCAGCACACCCTGCACCTGCCAAGTGTCCTGGAGTGGGCCAGCAACTTTCACAGGGCTGATGAAGACAAGGCCATCCAAGACTCCATGGACACTAGGGTGCTCTGGTACCACCTCCAGACCAAGCATCAGTTCTGGACCCCCCGCCACCAGCACTGACTGGTGAAAGCGGATCACCCTGGGCACTTGGGATGATAAATTGTTGGTCCAAACAACCTTCCACATGCACCAGGCCACCCTCATGGTCATCATCACCCAGATGACCCCCAACTTCACACACCAAGACATCAGCATATGGCCACCCCTCACTCTGAAGAAGCCACTACTGTCATGAAGCTGGACACCACTAGCAGTTACTTCTAAATCACCAACCAGTTCAGCATGGGCAGATACAGCCTGCCAGCTCACGGGAGCTGGCCTATGGGCAGCCAGTGGCTCCAACTCTGGCTACTGCATGGTGCCAGATTGGTAGGTGGGGGTGTTTCTGCCCAGTGCTGAGGCAGTGGTGTCAGCTGTGGACCTAGGTGGACATCCTGATCCCCACCCAGAACCTGCCAGACATATTTACAGCTGATGTCAGCACCCACCCAGAGCTTGTTCCACTGTGCCACACAGGTAGTAATGTAGTTCTGGGTCAGGGTGGGGATTGGGGCATGTTACAGCTCCAGGTGGGTTCCAAGAGAGAGAGAAAGAGACAAAGTGGCCTTCAAGAGGACACCAAAACTCATTAAGTGGCCCTCCAGACAAAATAATTGCCCACCCCTGGGTTAGGGTCTGGCTGCAAGGGGGTGGATGGAAAGCAGGCGGGAAGGATGGAAGGCAGGATAGAAGGGTAGAAGGAAGGCTAGAAGGGTGGGCAGATGGAAGGAGCGGTGCATACATGTTGGTGCAGATTCTGGTGTGTGCAGTTAAGTGTGGCCCCTGCTTCAGTGTGACCAGGGCTTCACTGATTAGGCCAGCCCACAACCTCAAACTTTACAGGAGCTACCAGCAGATACCCCATGATTCTGACAAAAGCCATGCACCCTGGCCTGGAAATTTCCAGTGTCCTGTACCTGCAACATCGAGGCAGTTGGCCATGCCCTACCTGTTCCTGAAGTTTCCAGGTGCATCTGTCTGCTTGCCCTGGCCTGGATACTCAGTGCTTCCTGCTCCACCAGCCTCAGTACTCTGGGACTCTGTAGCTATGGGCCAGAAAAGCCTTGAAGCATGCCAGGTACCCATGGCCCGGGTACCTGCTGGCGATGGCTGAGCCATGGAGGTTTCAGGGTTGCCTCTGCGCAGGCCCAGTCTCAGTGTTCTGCCCCCAGCCACCCTGACCCACCAGAGGCACGCTGCCCACACCAGCTCTTGCTTTGTTGGGTGGTCCATGCTAGGGTCTGGGTGGGAAGATGCCTGGCTCTGGCATCTAAGAGGTGATGCTCAGGAGCCGGAGTTGGGGTCCATGGGGCTGTGCCTCCGTATGGGGCCATGGGGTTCCCTGGCTTGGTGTATAGGAGGCAGGTTCAGGGTCTGTGGGACTGTGCCTGAGAACAGGAGCTCTCCTGGTCTCAGTGTCAAGTCTATGTATACTCTGTGCAGTGCTTTGTGACAGGGTATGAGGGCACAACCCAGGGACATGGGTGCCTTGTTCCTGGGGTTTGTGAAGAAGACACAGACACCCCCCACCTGCAGCTGACAGATGGCCAGAGGCAGGAGGCAGAGCTGGGGGGAAGGGTTCTTCTGGATCAGGGTGGGGCGCACGGGGCACTTGGCTGAAGCAGCCAAGAATAGACCAAATTCCTGCGTGGATCCCTGCAAGGAGGAGGTAGTAAAGAGCTACAAAGAAGGTTGGGATGCTGGAAGACAGTGACCTAGCTTGAATTGATAAGGGATCTGGTACAGAAGTTTGATTCACCAGGCTAACCTAAATTAATTAAATTTGAGAGCAAGTCAATCCAGGTCTATCTTAGACCAGGTTCTGCCATTTTTAAACCAGTCTATGCACAGCAAACTTGTATATGGTTATGGGTTTAGACATAGGTGGTGGACGGGGGGGCTAATGGGGCTTAGCACCCCCAAACACGGGCAGCAGTAGGGCTGTAAGGCAGCCCAGCTGCTGGCTTCCAGCAGCTGCAGCAGGGGTGAGGGAGGGAGTGGGGCTGGGGCGGGGCCAGGCCCTGCACAGCCAGGTTGGGCACAAGGCAGAACGGCAAATGGCTCATCTGGGGAACACGCTACGCATGTCCCAGGAAGGTATGGAGGGGTGCCCCTGGATCTGCATGAGGTGAAACGGGACAGGCTGTGGCTGCAGGATGGGGCTGGGGCTGCGATGGGCTCTTTCCAGCAGGGGTCCGGCCAGGCTGCCATCGGGGCAGGTGGCAGCAGCACTGAAAGAGAGATTACGGGACAGAGGCTGCAGCCACCCCAAAATTCATCCTATCCCTTCAGCCCCCTCCCAGCACTGCCACCACCTACCCCAAGCGCACCCTGCCCAACCTCCACCCACCAGGAACAGCCCAGTGCAGCTCCAGCCCACCCCACCCCCCCTTACACACCGGATGCCCCCTGGACAAGCCACTCGCAGCTCCATCCCTCACCCACCCCAGCTGTGCAGGGCCTGCACCTGCCCCACTCCCTCCCCCCACCCTTTCCCCTACAGACTTACCAGTTGGGGGCGTGTGTGCATGTGCTCAGCCCTCCCAAATTATTTTTTCTCCCTCCGCCTATGGGTTTAGATCAACTTCTAATCACTTACACGAGTGTAAGTGTAACATCTATACCTAGCCCATGAGTTTCTAAGCTCCTTCTTTCATCCTCCCAAAACAAACACACTGGGCAAAACAAAGGAGAATTTAGCCTTTAGTTTAAAAAAACCTTTCAATGGGAGATGTATTTGCTTTTATTTAATATCAAATATAACAACTTTTATTAGCTCCAGGTTTAAAAGTGAAGACTGGTTTATCTCCAGGCTGAATGTCCCAGGCTTTGACTCCCATTAAAGTAGGTGCAAAACAGTCCTTTACACACACAACTTGAATGACAAACTAGCCCCAGTTTGGGGGTGGGGGAAGGGCAGGTGTTATTTCAGTATTTAACAGGTATTTAGGATGGGGAAAAGGGCTCCTGTAAAATCCCAAAATAAAAGTCTATGTCTTTGTGAGGAGGGCAGATGGAATAGGTCTTCTGTTTTCAGCCCCGTAAGTTAAATTCTGTTTTCAAATGTGTTTGTGCAGCTTTCACTGATGTATATACATAAGCTATTGGGCAGAAAAATAATTGATTTAGAAATTTTAAAAAATGGTCCATTTTGCACAGAAAAAGGATTGCACTAGAATGATATGTATTTTAAGTACTAATGACTGTGCCTTATGACTATAGCTTTACCCAGTGTATAATGCATGAGTGATAAAATAGGTCAAACCCTGGAAGCATCCACATCTTTGAAATCATTATGAATACAATAGTTTTACTGCATCACCACTTGCATAAGAGCTCCAAAGCAAAGCCTTATGAGGAATGCAAAGCATAATGAAAATCCTTGCTCTTGTGTTGAAGATTAGAGAGCTACTGCGATTTTGGATTCTTTCCCATTTGAATCCAGACACATTCCTGTGGTCAGTACTTCTAAATTTTCACCTCTATGTGAGAGAGGATTTGCTTGTTTGCATTTTTCATTTTGCTCCTAACACTTCAGTCCTTTGTGACAGCAATTCAGGATGTTAGCCACAATATTCATTTTTATGCAAGAAAATGCTCCAGCCATCCCATTTGTACTCTGCTTGTTTTTTATGCCATAAATGGTTCAATACCCCCTCCCCCACAAGTAGGGAATGCTCATTCACTCTCTACCTACCATTACTGCTAAAGTTATGTCAATGCCAGATAATGAGAAGGCTTTGTTATTTAGCAGGCAAATAATAGAGAGTCTTTGTGCAGGGATAATTACAGTGGTTTGGATATTCCTGGATTAACTCTTCGGATGAACATTCATCACTAATAAATACATTAACACCATGTCTCTTTCTATTTTACCCCTCAATCCTCGTGGTCATTTGGTTCTCACAAACTAATGTAAGAACTGTTTCATGATGCTTGTTTCATGACTATTTGCTTAACTTTGTTATATAATTCTGACAAAAACAACTCAAATCATTTGCACTTTACCTCAGTCTGACTTGCCATCTGTAAAGCAAGAACAATAATACATAGCTCAAAGAGAGAGCTGTTGTGAAGATTAATTGGTAAATATTTACACAGCACTTTAAAGATGGAGGACCTGACTCAGCTCTGCATTACTTCAGTTGTACACTCGTACAAAACTATTGAAATCAATGTCATTATATTTGTAAAATTAGGTCCGCAGTAAAGCTACGTTTTCCTACTGCTGCTCATTTTCATATTTCAGAAAAAAATAGTCTTATACAAAATGGGCTAAATTCCATTGTTGCACCTGTGAAAAACAATTTCAAATAGGAATCTCTAGCTGTAAGTGGAAGCTGAATTTCACCCATTATTTCTTAGGTGATTTTCACTGAATTTAAAGCCAAAAGTTTAAATAATGAAAATAGTGGTGTGATCTGTATGTCAGTGTCACAACCCAAGGGTGTGATTTTTGTTTTGTGTGTGCTTTGGCACCACTGAATTATTTTTCCGCCAATTTGTAGCTTTCTTTGCAGTGTGCATTTCTTCTTTGCAGTTAAGAAATGCTCGTTGCAAAGAGTTCCCGCCATTTGTATGATAATTCGAGCCCCATTATTGGCTTGCATGAAATTATTCACACGTGGTGGCTAGTGATTGGCTTGCTAGCCATATAAAAACCTTGAGTGGTTTCTGCCCAAGGTGGTGGACTCCACGAACACCAGGAGGAGGGATCTTCACGCTGTGTGAAGATCTCTAAGCACTGCGGAGCCTATCGGACCCAGCGCATTTCAAGCAGGCAACAGAGGTCTGATCAGCCTCTAGCCTCTCCCCATTGCCGTTCGCAATCCTCGACGTATCCCTCTTCCCTGCGCGCAAAAGGATCCACGGAGCCTCAACAACTCTGTGGGAGAGACCCGAGCTTGTCGTAGTCCTCAAATGAGGATTTAATAGGAGCTGTGCCTGGGAAACTGTCCAGCCTACACCGCGACCATCTGCGGTGTAAGTAAACAATCTTGAATCAACCACTAAGCGTCCATGACTAATTCTAGCACGTCGCCTGTTTTCTCTGATCCAGCATGCCCGGGCTGCTGGCCACAGCCCGCGCGGCTCGAAAAAGGGCCCGGCTCGTCCCCAGCCCGCACATGGCGACGAGGATGGGATCAGGAGAGAACCCGTTAGAGCTAGAATTGGTTAAGAACTGCCCTTGGTGCGATAACAAACGCCAAGTGAAAAGTTTTGAGGAGCTGGAGGCGCATATCGCTTACCACCAGGCAGGTGGAATGGGTGAGAGATTTATCAGCGGACGCCTTTCGCTGAAGGGAGAAGAGGAAGCTTCTGAAGACGGAGCCCCGAGAGAGAGGGAAGTGTATTTGCTCCCTGCGGCGTTCGGGTGTATAATGAGCGGCGAGTGGGTCCTGTTCAGGCCCCTCGATACTGTGTCCCTCGCCAGAGTCAACCTGGCGGGCGCAGTAAACCTGACCCTCACCCGGGAGTGTGCCCGATGCCTACGATATGCTCGGGAGAGTGAAGTGCCGGTGCCGATCGGCTGGTTCCCTCCCCTCATGGCATCTAGATTAAGGGGTCGCGAGCTTCCATCCGAGCTCCGCGAAGATCTGGAGATGGAGGAACGCGCCGCAGATGAGAGGGTGGCCCCGCGGTACAACAAGGGGGGAGAATTAAGTGCAACTTTCTGTACAATTGCTGATTTAATGAACAAGAATTTAAGTTTAAAGGCCCAGCTGCGTATGGTTGTTCAGGCGGTCAAAGAAGCAGCTGAAAAAAGGGATCCTGAAATGCCAGTCCAAGATGGCACCGAGCAAGAGGGAGACTGCGTGGAAGAACCAGAAAAGAAGGGTGGAGCTTCAGAGGAACCCGCGAGAGTTCGGTCAGCGACTCCGCCCATCGACGCAGCGTCGTCTCCGGCAATCCCGCCTAGTGACGCGGCGACGCCTCTGCCGACCACGCCTTCCTGCCAACAAAAGAGAGAGTCAAGCGGAGGAGTGCATCCGCCCCTCCTGCCTGAAGCAGTAACAGCAACAGTGACTCCCGCAGCAGTAGTTCAGCCTGTAACAACATCAACTCCCGAAAGAGCAGCTTGTCCTACAGCCACGATCAATCAATCAAGTAACTGATGAGCGAGATGTCGTCACCAGTCGCATTCGTGCTTGGACGGAATTACAACAGCTGTACAAAGAATCTGAAATGGAGTCTGACGAGGCTATAGTCTCATGGCTGGAACTCATGTCCATGGAGTTTAAGCATGACTAACTGGCATCTTCTTCGTCAGTTGTCACGACTGCGTATCCTGATGGAGCCAAGATTATCTATTGATTGGGACTGTTGACACCCGACTGAGATTCAAGGCACGAGACATCGTGAATCCAATCTTCCACCACTGCCACAGAGAACACCAGAAGAGCGATACATGTTTGGATTTCTCCTACAGCGTTCTGGACTCAATAAGCGGCAACTTCGGATTTTAGGGGACGCAGGCCAATGGCAACTGGCCTATGAGCTAGGTTTCCGTTATCTAGAAGAGCTAGACGACGGCTCCTCGACAATTTCATCTAGTTGAGTGTGCAAGAGAGAGTAGTTTAGGGTGGTGAACACTTGTATTATAGTAAAGTTCCATGGAAACTTTGTAAATATGTTGAGATGTGTTAACCTATTTTTTTTTTTGAGAGTTTTTGTTTACAGATCCGGAATTTAGAATGCGTGGTGAAGAAAAGCCCTGAGAAGGATGACATCATCGGAAGAAGTACGACTTCGCCATGACGCCCACTGAAGCCCTGATCGTGCAGTTTTTGTTGTGAATCTGATTATGTGTATTTGTGTTGGTTATTATGCAACTCAATCCCAGGAGAGTGAATTTTATGTTGGGGAATTTTATGTTTGTTTATTTGTTTATTCGTTTGATGACTCGTGATAAGCTCTGGATCACTCGAATGACAAGCGTGCAGCATAATTCAGTTGTGCCTTCAGCAGGGGGAATGTCACAACCCAAGGGTGTGATTTTTGTTTTGCGTGTGCTTTGGCGCCACTGAATTATTTTCCCGCCAATTTGTAGCTTTCTTTGCAGTGTGCATTTCTTCTTTGCAGTTAAGAAATGCTCGGTGCAAAGAGTTCCCACCATTTGTATGATAATTTGAGCCCCATTATTGGCTTGCATGAAATTATTCACACGTGGTGGCTAATGATTGGCTTGCTAGCCATATAAAAACCTTGAGTGGTTTCCGCCCAAGTTGGAGGACTCCAAGAACACCAGGAGGAGGGATCTTCACGCTGTGTGAAGATCTCTAAGCGCTGCGGAGCCTATCGGACCCAGCGCATTTCAAGCAGGCAACAGAGGTCTGATCAGCCTCTAGCCTCTCCCCGTTGCCGTTCACAATGCTCGACGTATCCCTCTCCCTGCGCGCAAAAGGATCCACGGAGCCTCAACCACTCCGTGGGAGAGACCCGAGCTTGTCGTAGTCCTCAAACGAGGATTTAATCGAAGCTGTGCCTGGGAAACTGTGCAGCCTACACCGCGACCATCTTCGGTGTAAGTAAACAATCTTGAATCAACCACTAAGCGTCCGTGACTAATTCTAGCGCGTCGCCTGTTTTCTCCGATCCAGCGTGCCCGGGCTGCTGGCCACAGCCCACGTGGCTCGAAAAAGGGCCCAGATCGTCCCCAGCCCGCACAGTCAGATGTTCCCTTTTATAAGGGAAAAAACCTGTTGAAAGTTTGTTAAGCACCTTAAATATTTACTACAAAGTTGTGTTGTATTTTTCATGTGATCAGAATAATTTTACTTATTTGCAGTTACCATCAAGAATGAAAACACTTTGACTTTTGGCTTCAAAAGGAACATTAAGTAAACATAATTATATAACAACTATCTTGTTTGACACAGTGACCCTGATGCTTCAGTCGGACTGGAAAGGGCTTGCTGCAAATTAGGAGGGAACAAGGTATAATTCCCTCTCAGTAGTTTTGGTGTCAATACAGTTCTCCAAATCTGTTAGATGAAAATTTATGTTCCTCAAAATTATGCCAGCTGACAACTACCCCCAGCCAGCTGGGGACTGCTGGGGCATAGAAAGATATCCAGTCATACCTCCTAGCCTAATCAGAAGAGAGATGGTACAACCTACTATGGCAGTATTTCTTTGACCTGCAGAATCCTCCAGTAAGGTAGGATAAGATGATTTTAAGAAAAGATTAACCAAGAGAGCCTTGTGCCAACTATCTGTCTCTCAAATTTCTTCAGTGAGAATACTCAGCCACATGCAGTACCTCATGAATGACTGCCATAATATACTTTTAAAAATCTTTTTTTATAGCTTTGTCACTCTTGTCACTTTCAATTTTGCATCATTTAAAAATAAAGGCAATTATATCACCAAGGAAGCTCATACAATGTTGTCCTTGAAGGGCATGTGTGTAGAGCTAAGCCAAGAGATACCAGCAAAAGTGACCAACTTGTGGCACAAGTCCCAGAAGTGGCACAGGCAGCTTGTGTGCACGGCATGCTGCAGAATGGGGAGGGGACAGCTAGCACAGTGGCAGACAGGGCAGGAAGCAGAAAGAAGCAACCAGAGCAGCAGATCAGGAAGAATGAGGGAATTGGAGTGGCACTTTGGGAGGGAACAGAGCTAATTTGTGGCCTGCCTACCAAAAAAGTTGGCCTCCACTGGTCTATATTATGTTTATATAGCAACACCTCTTTTCAGCAATGGGCATACCTTTTCTAGGCTATAGGTATTATTTAAAATAGCCCTTATAAAGGAAAAGTAAAGATGCACAGTTTATGGAGGGAAATGGATGGTGAGAAAGTAATACTGTGATCATGGAACAAAAAATATTAAGACCTCACTGTAAAAACTGAAATATACTGGCATACGTTTATTTCCAAACCTGGTTTTGCCTTAAAATAATAAAACCAGGAAAATCAGAAGTGGTAACAGATCTATTAGGTCATTCTGTTTTCTGTCTGCTGTTAATTAAGGGGTTGTCCCTACAATATTCCTGACTGCTTTGTTCAGTTTTAAATTACTCAAGCAGTGAGGGTTCCACTACTTCCCTTGGGAAGCTATTCCACAGTCTAACAGACCTCACTGCTAGGAAAATTTTCCTGATGATCAGCATAATTTTTCCTTTGTTTAGTTTCATCCCATTACTTCTAGTTATATCCGACTGGCCCATTTCGTATGTTCCATGTCACTTTCTGTTTCATCATTTCACCTCATACTCTGAAATGCATTTCTCTCTCATCAGAATGATATATTGGGCCAACTTCAGTGAAGTAACAGGGTGTAAATTGACAATAGCATATTTCCAGCATTTCTAAAGGGGCTGCCATAATAGATTTTTTTTTTTACTAGATAGTGAGAAAAGAACAAGTTATCTGCTATTGAAATTCTAGGAAGAAATGAAAGCCTTAAAAGAAGCCATATGTTACTTTCTTGCACATGCAAGGCTATCTGTCTCCCAAATCCACCTGTGCACTTGGACAACAAGTGAAAGATCCTAGCCCATGCCCCACCCCCCCCACCCCCAACTCTTCCCCAAACTAGAAAGCGAATCTAATATTCTAGAGCAGCATTTCTCGACCTATAGGTCCCAACATTGGGGTCTTTAACAGGAGACTGGACAAACCCCTGGCTGGGGTCATATGACCCCAGCGCTCTTTCCTGCCCATGGCAGGGGGTAGGACTCAATGATCTATTGAGGTCCCATCTGACCCTAACAACTATGAAACTATGAAACCCAAAAATGGGTCCCAAGAATCTATGAAAGGGTTGCAAATAAACTTTAAAAAATGGATTTGCCTTTAACAGAGAAAAATGTAGGAAACCATAGATTTCTCTTGCAGGCTGGCAGAGCTCCCCCCATGCCCCACACACACACACCCCCTGCCCCACACAGTGGAGGACTGGGGCCTAGATGTGGGCGGGCAGCAAGTCAGGAGTGAGGAGAAACAGCAGGGCCAGGGGGCTGTTTTCAACTCTTTATTGGGTCAGAAATGGCCATCAGTGTCTACAAATGGGTCATGGTACAAAAAAAGGTTGAGAACCATTGTTCTAGAGCTACTAGGTAGATTGCATAGCAGCTTACACTAAAGGTGAGAGAATGTTCACTCTTTCACTTTTCCTTGGCAAAGAAATGTCAGGCATATCTCTGTCCAAATTATTAATTCAGGCTAAAATCACCCTTCTTCAGAAAGCCAAAACAGATCTACTTACCACTTAAGTTTCAGTTAATACCCAATTTTACTCACACTGGTCACATCTACACACCCAGTTATCATGGCTAAATAAACTCAAGCACAGTTTGCACCAGTTTATTGCTCCCAGGCACAGCATTTACACGTGTGCCCAAGAACGCAGCATGTTGAATCGGGGCAGCGCAACCCCAGCTGGCAGGGGGCCTGAGGGGTCAGCCTGCCAGCCTGAAGCTGTTCTGACCCATCTCAACATGCTGCAGAGGGGCTGGCTGGAGCACAAATGCGCTACAGTGTAGGCTAGCTAGCAGACAGCCCCACACCATAGCACCCTCATGCCCCAGCCACCCCCAGTCACCTTCTCCATATTCATTACAGCACACTAAATAACTCATCTGTAGGATAGTACTTGTGTCAGGCAGTACTATCCTACAGTACAATTAATTAGTTTAGTGCAGCCCAATAACACTGCATGTGTAGATTGGGACACTTTACTGCAGAGCTAATTAGTCAACTCCTATAGTAAAGTGCACATGTAGATGCACCCACTGTGACTTTCTCTTTAACTGTAGATTTTGGTACCTCCTTCATTTTAACCATACGCTAGGCATTCCACCCTCACCATGTAGGTCAATTCTGTGGAAGGTCATTTAACTATTATGGGTTATGTTGTGAGCTATTAAATCTAAACTTTGTAATGTACGCCTAGAGATTACAGTGAAGGGCATAAATTCTTGTAATACTGTTAATAATTATTGTTCTCCTGTCTGTCTTTTCTTTCAAACACTCTTGGGACTCTTGGCAGTTTAATAATTTAAGCCTGTGTAAAGAAAGTTGAGGACTTTGTTAAAAAGTTTCTGCATTTTTGTTTTGCATTTTTGCTAGAAATGTGTCAAAAAGCGTCATGAAAGAAAGCACAATAATCTTTAATCTAACACTTAAACCAAGGTGCAAGAAAATTGAAACCAAACCAGCAATACAAAAAATAACAAAGTTTCAAGAGCTTAATGCTCAAAATTGAGTTAATGAGCAGATAATAGTAAATAAAAGATTATGAATATTTGTTTGGGAGATTTAGGCTGTGATTTGGAACCTAGAGTCCATAAAGAGATCCTTAGCGCACTACATCTTCTCTTTTCAATAGGAAAATACTGCTCTCTGTACTACATTCTTCATATACTTTCCCTTTATAAACATATCTACACTAATCAGTCACTGGGTGAGGGGAGTGGAATTTGGTCAAAATGCTCACACCTGAGTTTGCCAAGTCTGGTTCCTAAATCCACTACCAAATACTCTAAATAAAATCTCAACTTCAAGCATCCAGACAGAGGTATAACAGAGCAACTCTATACCCTGGGCAGCCACTCTGCATGGAACAGTGCCAGCCACAGCCATTGCTGTCTTTGCAATTCTTTCTAAAGCCAGCACAGGGGGCTTCTGCCCTGCCCTCCCCCACACACCCCTTCGCCCAGTTATGCTATTGCATCCACAAGGAGATCCAGTGTTTCTGGGGACTTGGTATCTGTTTACATTACTAATCTTCCAAGAAAAATTGTCACAAATATATATTTTCTTCCTCTTTCCAGTTGTCTATGGTTGAGACCTTTTATGCTTTGCAAGGGCAAAGGGTTAAATCAGGATAACACTTTTTGTGATTAGCAAAATATAGATTTGGTCCCCTAGCAGTGTCTCTTTCTTTAGTGAAAATAAGTTCAGTTTTCTCAGCCTTCCCTACTTGTAATGCGCATTCAGGAATGCAAGGCTGCACAAAGCCATCAGAGCCCTTTGGAACTAGTCAGTGGGATGTCCTTTTTGTGTAGGAGTGAAGAAAATGGATGAAAAAAAAATGTGGCAAGCTTGAATTTTTTGCTGCACACTGAACTGATAAAGTAAAGAAATTATTAAATATACATTAAACCAAGGGTATATAGTAATAGTAAAAAGTGAAGTGCAGTGTGCCTGTGTAGTGAAGAATGGTATATTCCAGCTGTGAACTTCCTAGGTTTTTTGTGTGTAAGTCAACCCCTTGAAATTAGCTATTTGTGAATGTTCTTGTGGTTTCATTTCCTTTGTGGATTTTGGTTGTTATTTTTTCTGAAGCAGTTAAAAAGAAACAAAAGAGAAAAAATAAAGAAATTCATCAGTATTGATCCCCTGAGAGCCAGGTCTATTCTGTTCTGTATAGATTTTTATTCTGTGCTCATCAGCACAGAATGTGAGTGCCTTCCAGTAGCATATTAAGCAACATGACTAACATCTGTGACATGTTTGTTCTCTTATTCTCTTCTGAAAGGTTGGGGAGAGACATGTGTGCAGTGGAGTATTGTTCTGGGTTTTATTTATATTATGCACCCACACAAGCTACCATACATTAGCATTAAGGAAGCAACGTCAAAGAGCCAAAGATGGTGACCTTTTGGGGGGTCCTTTGTTCCTGTGAGAGTACGTTCTATAGCCTTGGACTAGCACCCAAAATAGTTCGAAACTCCCAGTGAGTCACAGTTATCCAAAATGATTACTGTTGGCACAAGGGACTCCATTTCCCACTAGCTGAGTGATCTGCAGCACGTCCAGACCTTACTAGTCAAGTGAGTGAGAGATAATACCCAAAACTAAGTCTATCTTTCAGTAGTGCACTGCACCACCACTAAGGCATCAGGACTGTCCCACAGAAAACTCTCATCCTCAAGCACACAGAGTTATTACCAAGAGATGGCATTTTCTCTGATGCTGAACAGGCAGCCAAGTTTTCATTCTAACCTGATGCACACTTCCTATTTAAAAATATATATAAGTACTATACGCATAAAAGTTTTAACAGCCTCCAAATTGGCCAGTTAGATCTAAAAGATGATGTAGAAATTGCCTACCTAATTCTAAGTAAGTTGGAGAAATGGTTCTTGAATTGTAACATTTCATTTATCAAAGCATACAGCTAAGTTCCAAATGGCTCCAATATTGTAGCCACTTTAGAGCAAGAAATAGGAAAGGCGACTTAGTTTACTGGATATTCCTTAGCTGGGACCCAGTGCTTAGCTCTAAAAGTTATTTGATTATAGTCAAATTTCAAATGTTATTTAAAATCCAAGTAGTAGCATGACTTAGCTTGTTGGTTCCAATGAGGTACTTCTGGTTTGTTTTAGACCATGTTAGAGGGCAACTGCCACTACAGACCTGTGGAGAAGGGAAAAGAGATTGAGGGGGCAGAAAGCTTTATGGGGAAACACTTTATGGGGGAACACTTTATGGGGCAGGCAGTTATTTCATGTGGAGGGCCACTTAATGACTTTTGGTGAGCTGTCGAGGGCTGCGTGGATAGCCCTGCCCCTTGACCGTTGTCCCACCCCCTTGTTGCCATCTTGGGACCAGACATCCACATCCCCCAACCCCTGATCTCTGCCACCAGAAGTTTCTCCCCTTGCGCCTCCTGGAAATACTCCTTTTGGGAGTGGGGATTGCCATCTCAGAACCAGAAAAAAACTAAATCATACACTAAAAGTCAAACCACTACTAGAACATATTTTAATTTTATTACTAAAAATATTTTTGTCATGATTTCTGTTTGCATAGTGTATATAGAGGGAATTGCATAATAACTCAAAAATAAATTATTAGTTTTGTACAGTGTGTGTGGGTGTGTGCGCACGTGTGCATGTGTATGTGTATGGTGGGGGTGTATGGTGAAGTGGTGTGTGTGTGTGTGTTAGGGTGTGGGTGTGGGGGGGGAGTTGTGAGGGATTGTGCATTCTGTGTGGGGGGCATAGGGTATGTTGGGGGATTGTATATATGTGGGGGATTGTGGGGGCAGAGTGAAGGTGTATAGGGTTTGTGGGGTGTGAGGGATGGTGTGGAGACCCCCAGACCCCCCCATGGCACAGCAGCAGCATACAGGGGTGCTCAGGGCTCTGGTACCCAACAGGATACAACTCTGGCCAGTGCTGCACATCACAGCGAGAAGCACAGCCCCGCACCAGACAGTCTGTATCACTGTCACTCCCCACATACGCACAGCACAGGGGGGAAGCCCCAGGCACTGGAACTGGCTGCCTTCCCCACCCCCCAGGGGAAGGTGCCTGGGGCTTCCCTCCCGTGGTGCGCAGCCCCAGCGGGGAAGGCAGCTGACTCCAGGATGCAGGGCTTCTCTCCTATGCCACATGAGTGCGGGGACCACCAGGGATACAAATGGCAATGTACAGCGCTGACCAGAGCTGCACCCTGCCAGGCATCAGAGCCCTGCATACCCCTGCCCGCTGCTGCTGCCTCTGCCATGGCTGAGCACCATGGAGGAAGTGTGGGGAGGTCCCCACACCCCCCACCCTCCCTCACACCCACTCACTGCCCAGCCAAGCTCCACACTACTGCTGCCCCTGGGCGCGGGCTCCACTCTGCCACCAGCACCATTCCCATGCTCTGTGCTGCTGGCCAGCCGCAGCCCTGCCCATCCCACTCCACTACGTGCTGCCTGCAGCAAGCAGGAGGCCAAGGAAGCAGAGCAGGTCCCAGGGGCTCTAGCAACAGCAGCAGCCCTGCCTAGAAGCTGCATGCTGGCTGGGCCAGGCCCTTCTGCCCATGAGGGTGGAAGCGAAGTGCAATAGGGTATATTTGGGGGGTGTATACATGGGTGCCTCACTCCCATCCTCATGGGCGGAAGGGCTGGGCGGGGTGCTGCAGGCCAGATGAAAGTGCTTGGTAGGCTGTATTTTGCCTGCCCCTGTGTTAGCAGGATGTTCTTTTAGGGCACTTTTACATGTGATGGGGTGGGGGGGTGGCACTCTAATTAGAGCAGCTCTGACAGCCGTTCTAACTAAAGCGCCACAGAGTCTCATATATCAGCCTTAGTTCAAGTGCCCCCACCACCATTTTGAACCATGGGGACACTGATACATGAGATGCGGGCTGCTGCTGGAACATGGTAATTACCACAGTCCAGCAGACTGCTCCAACACGCTGTATTTACAACACGCTGGAGCAGCCTCTGTGCTTGTGTACAGGCATGCTTTGTTCCCAGAGGTCTCTTGAGATCTATAGGAGGAGAATAATCCCTTTCTCCTTTAGGATTAGGAACACTGTAGGAAACCTTTTTAAACCCCTACATTGGGACCCCTGAAATCTTGGATGGCTTATATGTAACAGCCCCAACTCCCTCCATATTCTCTCCTCACCGCCTCCTCATCCCCAAATACACACAGCACAAACCCTCACTGGCTTGTTAGTGCCTAATGAAACTATTTAGAATATTATCGGAAACTGTTTCACGGAGAAATTTCTGTGATTTCACTCATGGTCGAGGGTTGGAGAGATGAATGAATGAAATGAATGAATATCACAATCACTCTCATAACCCGCCTTCCTTCCCTTAAAGGCATCTAGCCAAACACAGACATTCTCAAACCTAATGATACAAATAGCATTAAGCACTACTTTATAAAATAAGAGAATCATACTTCGTTGTAACTCTACTGAGACAGAATTAATGCTGTTCTGATCATCTAAATGGATTTTGTGACTTGTGAAAGTATACCCTTAACTCTAATTTCTCCTGGGTTTCCAATGTTAGTTTTCTTGTCAACCACTAACATCTGTAAAAGGCAGTACACCTGAAAAACCCTGATATGAACTGGCAATCTTAATTTCAGTCCAGCTAAACTTCTGTATTGTCAATTAAACCCTAAAATGGAGAGGTTCATTATGGAAATGGAAACTGACCCTTGTATAAGGCTGCCAACATGATGCAAGAGTATAAATAGATTTATATAACATATTGACTATGTGTTCACAGGCTGCTACTGCTGCTCAAGCTTCCTGACAAGGGCTGGATTTTAAGACAGGCATAACAAGAAATTCAGCACATGGAACATTACAATATATTTTACTTTAAGTACAGCAAAATTTAGTGAAGCACTCAAGCAGGTCAGGTGTTGCCATTCCCATTTTAGATTTTGATCATGTTTGAAGTGGCAGGTTGGTGACTTAAATTTACTTTTAGCATGTATTTACTAATTAACTGCATCTAAACTAAGCTTTCTTCTGGTGAATGTCCCATCATGGCTAATAGTGCTGCAACTCCAGCAGGGATAGCACTAATGGATTTACAAGTACGGACTGCCTCTGGGCAGCTAGTGATGGCTCAACCACCATTTTGTCAAAGCCTTTTCAGGTTCAGTGTATATCACACACTGGCTACATTCAACACCAGCTGTTGATGCCAACAGTGGAGCTGCATGGATGTTAACGACAGAGGAAACTCTTCAGGGGAATAATACGTAATGAAAACAAAGTTATAGAAATAACATTTCAAAGTTAAGCAGCCCATATTCAAAATTCAGCAAGGTTAGTTCTTTTACACATGAGGAAAAGAATGATCTAAAATGAGTTGTCTTTCCAAAAAAAAAGATGAGGTAATACCCTTAATAGTTAAGGGTTTTTTAGCATATAGTTCAGTGAGATAAATACAACAATGCCACAAATGAATTATTTTGCTACAGATTAATCACCTAGGGTCAGGAACTGGGGGAAAATTTTCAAAAGCCCAATTCATATTTTCTTGTACTTAAGGGCTTAGGTCTAGAGGACTGAAGTCAATGGGGCTGAAGCTCCTAAGTCACTTGGGTGCTTTTGAAAATTGTACCCCATGTCATTTTTTATATGTAGAGAGCATCAGGCACACTGATGCTCCACAGATTATCAGTAGAGTGCTGTTTCAGAAAATATTTCTGTGAACTACCCAATCATTCTTCCTAGCATATTGAATGCTAGGATTAATAAAAGCTCGATTATCAACTTTTTAATGAATGAGGAAAGAAAGATGAATTTGTTCCTGGTGTTGATAGCAGAATCTCTTTTTGCATCTTTCTGTTTATTGAGGTTATAAAGCATTCAACACTGCATTATCTGTGCTTTGGTAAACTTGACTTTCTTCATATTACACACCTTTCTAATAAATGAATGAATAATCAACAAATCTGCCCAAAAAGCCACTAAGTTGTGAGAAGTAGTACCGGCCAATTGTGCTGACCAAATTTGTTTTATTTCTCTTGATTTTAGACAGGGCACTTGTAG
Organism: Alligator mississippiensis; assembly: GCF_030867095.1. Lineage (NCBI taxonomy): Eukaryota > Metazoa > Chordata > Crocodylia > Alligatoridae > Alligator > Alligator mississippiensis. The sequence continues at coordinate 120,931,340 of NC_081824.1, read as the reverse complement.
AACACATGTCACTACAGCTCTTGAGGTCCATTTCTTCTCCACCACTTATTTACCTAGTCACATAGACCAGCGGTTGGAAATCGTTTGCGAGTGGTGTGGCAAAACAACACAGCTGCTGCCTCTGCCATTTCTTCCTGCTGTTTTTCCCCATGCCTGGCCATGGCATGAGCAAAGCTCCCCCGACCTTACTCCATAGGTTGCCAACCTTTGGCTTAGACTGAAAATGTGTTGTCTTTTTCTATATATGTTGGTATAACACCTAGTGTAAGGATAGCCGGACTACAGTATGCATGCCACGAGTGGCATAGGTACCTGGCAGATTGGGCAAGGAGCAAAAATCAAAGCAACAGATGAAGCAGGGAGCAAAGGGCAGGGAGAAGCAAGCAGAACAACATATTGGGCAGGGAATGGTGATCAAAACTGCACTTGGAGCAGGTACAGGGCTTATGTTGGGGCCTTGCCAAAAGGTTGCCTCCCCCCACCACTGACCTAGTGTAAAAGGCCTGAGGTCAGTAGGTGCTACTATAATATAAATAATACATAATCATAATTATTGACATGGCTGGAGTGCACTAATCTGAAGGCACAAATTGGTATAAATATCCAGCTCAACGACCCCAACAGGTGAACTCAAGGGTTTTAATAGCAAATTACCACTGAGCCGAAGGACTTAGGATAGAATAAATGGATGGGGAAACTGAATGAAAATGGCCTTCGTGGCAGATTTCCAGTGATCTTGTTCTAAACGTTTTTAATTCAGGTTTCTTAGCAGACTTATGGTGCCTTATTTTCTTTATTATTATGTCTTTTGGTCACAGCCAAGTTTTTTATTCTGCAACTGTCTTTCTTGTACAACACGGGATGTGTGGGTTCAATCCCTGTTTTGACACTATTTTTTCTACAACCTTATCCAAGTCACATATATGATTACCTTGATATAAAATAGGTGTGATAATTCAATAACTTCCTAATATATTGAAGTGCTGTGACACTGAAACAATATCAGTAAAATGTTTTGTGGGCTTCATCTACATTTGCACATACGTAAATTCTTGTTAACCAAGTATCACCTTTCTTCTCAACACGCTTCCTGAGGTAACCATCAATACCAGTTCAATAGATGAGCCATGGTGCAAGAATGAAAACTGTCAGAATAGTAACTCATGTTCTTTTGCCCAAAATCATGCCTGTTGCATTTCAATAAACTCCCCTACTCTGACAAGGCAGGGAGGGGGGTGGAGGTGGATTCAAAAGAGTGGTCCCAACCCAGGGTTCTGCAAGACCTTATATTCAGAACAAGACACTAAGGGAATATCATGATGACAGGTGCACTTACATCACTGAAAATAATTATTCTGATCCATGAACACAAGCTAAACCATAAGAATGGTCTTGTAAGCAAGGTCTGTTTTAATAGAAACATAAGTATTATGCATTACAGTCTATTATAAATTGGTTGTAATTTTCTCCTGACACCCTGTGAATTAAACTAGTTAGGATACAAAAAAAAAAAAAAGCCACACAAATGCCACAAAGCAAAAAGCAAGCTCAGTGTCTGAAGGTTAATGATTGCTCATGAAAGCTACAGAAATAAATTATCTGCCTAGGGACACTGTCACATGATCAGCACAAAAGCTGCAACAGCCAAAAATGTTTATGTAGAGAAAAAACACTGTCAGCGTCACAGAACCCTTCCCCCACTGCTAAATTCAAGTCCTGAGCCAAACAGCTGCTCCTGACTGCTTACATTAAACTAATTTGTGCTGCAACATTGCAGCTGCTTAATTTTTAGGCTGAACTTTATCACCAATAAGTGTTACAATAACAAGTGATACAATCACATCTCTGAAGAAATATCAGTTCCTGAACAACAAAGATGATTTTACATGGCTAGATTGCCTCCCTGTCCGCTTCCCCAATGACCCTAACAATGCAATTTACAAAAAACCCCACAACTTTTAGTGCGACCGGATTAAAATGTTGCTTTGTTCCAAAATTAGCTAGGGCCAGACTTTGCCCGGCAGTATACATGCAGCTCTCATGGATGTCAGGGGCACTGTGGATGAGTATTCAAGGGCAGAACCTGATCCTTCAGTGAATGAAACCCTAGAGGGTGGGAGCTGATTAACAACATCTCCTGAAAGTAAAGGTGACATGCAAGGTGAGAGCATTTGAAGGGAGAAGCTGGGTTTTGTTAGGGCTTATCCCCTGCAATAGGGACATGGGCTAACGGAGCTTACCTGGAAATCATTAAGGCTCCAAACAGTACAGTAACTCGCCCATGCAGCACTGAGCATATATATCATTACAGTAGCATGACTAGGGGGGAGGAGGGAGAGGGATGACCAGGACAGCAGCCCCGAGGGTTGACTTAGAGTGGGGTACAGAAATAACACCTGTCATCGCTGCTACTGGCCAGCCTTGCTGCCACCAGCAGGCAGAAGCTACCACTGCCTTGTGTTTTGCTACTGCCCAGGGTGTATAACTGCCCTATTGCACCTCTGCATCATGACCTGTCCTTCCAGCCTGACTCCAATGGAGTTTGGTAGTACTTGCTCTGTGTACATAAAATATTAAAGAGCTGCTTGTTGCTCTTGCAATGGAAGATTCTGCTGTGTTTCTCTGGAACATTTATAAAGTCACACTCACCATTAGGAAAAAAAAAATCTAGGTCATTCATATTACAACAGCTCAAAAGCCCTGAACTCCTTACCCAACCCCCTAGCTCCCCACACCATGAATAAAAATATTGTTCAAACACAGTTGCATAGGAGGAAGTGTTTTCAGAGAGACTGCAAAGTGTTGCTCCTTGGGTAATAGTACTGCTGCACTTACAGAATGTCACATGTTGTTCCTCATGTTTTCCTCTGAATTGTTTTCCTAGCCCTCTGTTACATGCAGAGCCTCCTCTTTCTGCTGAAGCAGACACTGACCTGAACTGGTTGTAATTCCTGCCAAATATGCAGGCACTGTTTTGCTACATTTCAGAATTTGACTTTGTCCCTGTGTCAGGCGTTTGCTTGCACTCAGGAAACTAGAATGCTTAAACCAAAGCACGTTTTCCCCACCAGCATTTGGAATTCGCAGAAACTTCTCCGTTTTTAATTAGTTTTAATATGATTAATGTTTTTAGCTCGGTATCTTGTTACATCTCGTTCTTCTTGTAAAAAAGAAACCATTCGCATTGACTATTCTTAGTTATTAAGAAAACAAATCTAAAGAAAATAAACACACAAAGAGCAATTTTACAGTTAAACAAACCCCTTGAGTATCTAGTAGTCTTAGCAACAGGGTTCCAAATTTAATGTTGTTAGTTCCAGCAGGGGAGGATTTGGTGGTTTGGGTATTGCGAAAGTATGGATGGTTCAGCTTCATCTCCCATCTTATCCAGTTTCCAAAGCTGAGCTAAAGGAAGGACAGGTTACATAAAATCATGGTCCATCAATTTGGGAAATTGAACAGAGATCCTTTTGATTTTGCATTGTTACCAGTCAGGCTTTTGCCTAAAATGCAAGAACAAAGGAAGGCTTAGTGTTGGATACCATTTTACCCTCCCCTGAAACCATGGGAATGAGGGTGACATAATAAATGGGTTCTAGTAGGCACTTGTTGCTGATTATGGAGCCATGCTGCTGCTGGGGGAAATGGGGGTAGGGCTCCACACACACGTTCTAACATGGGATAAAATGGTGGGTAAAGGGAAGGTAACATAATAGCTTCCTTTCCTACTATTGGACTTCTTATGGTCCCCTCTGCCTTTCTCTACTCCAGAGTTCAAAGACTCAAAACCTTATGAATTTCTTAAAATGGGTACTTTTAAGTAAATACATAAAGGATAAGTTCAAGCTAAAAACTGGAATTCAAACTCTGTATTTTGAATGCATTGAGTTCTAGAGCAGTGGGATCCTGGGTGGTAGCATAGTCCATTTGTCCATGTGGACAAATTGGAGAGAATCCATCAGAGGGCAGCAAAAATAGTTAGAGGGCTGGGGCACATGACTTATAAAGAGAGGCTGAGGGAACTGGGCTTATTTAGTCTGGAGAAAAGAAGACTGGTCATATCTACATGTGCACCCCTCTGCACAGTTGGTACTACGCAGTCCCAGTGGTGTATGGGTCATTTCTGACCCTCCTGAGCAGTAACTCAGTGCTACTGTGCAGTAGTGGTGGCATCATGGTTAGTGCCCGTTAATGCTATATCGCAATAGCAATGAGCTACGTCACTGTAGCTCATCTCTACGGTGATGTACCATCTTGTGTAGACGAGCCCACTGAGAGGGGATTTAATAGCAACCTTCAACTGCCTGAAAAGTGATGTCAAAGAGAATGGAGATAGACTGTTCTGGTGGCAGATGACAGAACAAGGAGCAATGGTCTCAAGTCGCAGCAAGGGAAGTTTAGGTTAGATATTAGGAAGAACTTTCTCATGAGGAGGGTAGTAAAGCACTGGAACAGATGACCCAGAAAGGCTGTGGATTCTTCATCCTTGGAGGTTTTTAAGACCCAGCTAGACAAAGCCTTGGCTGGGATGATCTAGTTGGAGATGGACCTGCTTTGAGCAAGGGATTGGACTAGATGACCTCCCAAGATCCCTTCCAACCCTCATTTTCTATGATTCTGTTATAAAGAAGAAAAGGACCACCTTCAAAATATGATTTCTAATGCTTATTCACCCTTAAATTTCTAGATGTTTGGATCAGGTCTATCTCTCATGTACATATTATTAATTATTATTACAATGATTATTACATTAATGCTTTTTAAACAGAGAATCACAAATGCACATGGTACTTTACAAATGTAAAGATACGTTTGACTTAAAAGTGCTTTTATTCTTGCAGTGTAAAGCAAATCACAGGTAGAGTGAGGCAGAAAAAAAGTGTGGGAAGGAATGTTTTAAAGAGGGGATTTAGAGTATTTTACAAGGGAAGAGTTTGGCTGGGACACGAAACTGCTTCAGGTGTACCATGGTAGAAGGCATGAAGCCAATAGTAGGAGATAGAGTAAGAGGGAAAAAGCATAGGAAATTAGAAGTAAGAAGAAGGAAATGTAGTCCGGCTTTAATTAATCAGGGTCCTGCCAGTAAGTATAAGGCACTTAAAGGTAAAAGAATAAGTATTTGAAAGGATATAATACAGAGATTCAAAGTTGACTCTGATATACTTATAGAATTGACCAGAAAAATCAAATTCCATTTCATATAAAATTTCAAAATCTCTTTTTCTGCTACATGTAAATAAAAACTTAGCTTTTTGCAATTTTTTAAACAAAAAGTAATAAACATTCTGTCTTCTCCCAGAACTTCCAGGAGCCTGGCACCTGCCTACAACTGTGAGGGACCTATGTTTAAGTCCCTGCTCCAAAGAGTTGAGTCTGGGACTCCCTCTTTTTCTTTGACCAATTGACAACTTCCTGTCTTTGACCAGATATTTCAATCTTATCATGAAACTTTTGTCATAAAATGTATAGTGAAACTGATACATTTGCATTTTAAAAGTCCATTGCTGATGAATCAGCATATTCCCATTGAGGGCAAAAAATGTTTCTTCAAAAAATTCCTGAACACTTCTACAGGCATATGATGAACCAAAGGGGCAATCAATAAACTGCACATTCCTATGATAAATGCATTTAACACTCACCTTTGTTTGCATTATCTGCCCTCTAATCCATTCTTTTGGCTTTCCTTAGACTTAATTAAAGACTGACAACTGAGTAGCTTCCAAAAGCCACCATTTTCTTTTAAAATAACCTGCCAGTAAAAATGTTTTATCCTTTTTCATATATAAATTTCCCCCCCTGTACACCTACAGCTTGATTAAATGGTGTGGAAGAAAGACAATGTGTGACACTGGTACCCATGTGATAAATTACTTATGTAATAAATGACTTGATCAAGCACCTTTGACTCCTGTTCACTAACCCATCTCTTTGGGACTTATTCTAACATTACAGATCCTAAGAAGCTTAAAAAAATCCCACTTCTCCGAGTCCCCACAAAATTGTCCTTATTCTTGAGCCAAGAGGGGCAAACCCAGCCTAGATCAGTGGCAGATTTTATGTTCATAAACATGTGATGTTCAAAGCATTAAGAGCTGTAGTCTTGCTAAACTAGAAACAGTAACAGAAAAGAGAGATTCTTGGTTTCCCAGTAGATCCCAGTGGTTGCTTCCAGCACTGAGCATTTCCCAAAATATCATATTTCAAACTGCTGGTGCTTTTAGACCATTTTCAAAGACTTTTATGATTCCCTCTGAGACCTGGACAGATGGACCCAGAGTTAACTAACACAGAGTTTACAGAAAGAAGGAGGAATTATCCTACCATAGTTTTAAATTCTCAAAAATGCTTGTAAAATTGTGCTTTGTGCACTATGCCAGCAGAAAAAAAATGCACTATATATAAGCCAGTGTGATGTAGCCCAAAGGTTATATTGATACATGTCTGGGATGACCTGAAATAATTCCCAACTCATGCTGAGAAACCTTCATACAATACTATAACTTATTCTCTCTCTCTCTCTCTCTATGTATATATAAAGTCTATTGTACATCATTTTAATGCAATAAATTATTCTTTCCATCCAGGCCCTGGCAAAATGTACCAGATCCATTTTCATTTTTAGTAAGAAAATATGCCTTCTTATTTCTAATTATCATGTAAGTTGAAGCAGTTAATGATGTATGCAGTAATTTCTAATTCACAGCATTAATGCTCATAGTTATAAGCCTAAAATTTATCATTTTTCCAGAAAGAGGCAAAATGTCAGCTATTATATATGAAAGTAAAATTGTGACACTTTTAGTTTACACAGAGATAGGCTTCAGCCATAAATTCTCCACCTTACTCCGAAATGTGTAATGGGGAGGGGTTGTAGGAACCATGACCAGATATTTGTTTTGAGTTTTCTTTCATGCCTTTCAGAACAACAAACTACATAAAGGATCAAGATTTGTGCTCAAACTTATACTTGCAACTAACTCCTTTTGGCCCTGGAGCTGTGCATCCCCAGAAGGAGCACAGAGCCAGAATTGTGCCTCTGGGTAAGTCTATTTGTAGCAAAGCAGCACCACATTGGGATACAACATGCCCACTCCGCACATGCTACTGCCAAATGAGAAGCAAATACAGCTCCATGGTTTCTGACTGGAATTAGCATGCACAGAGCGAGCCTGACAGGTCTCAGCCTGACACTACTTTGAGGCAGACAGACTTACCCTAAGAGTCACAATCCCTCCTCTGCTTATCTGCTGATCCAAGGGTGAATTCATTTTACAGGTTTCCCTCACTTTATGCTGTACACACATTCCTGGAAAATGGTGAATACCTCAAATTCGCATAAAGGGAGCCCACTTTACAATGTAACAAACAGGGATATGTTTCAAGACCTCAATGGTACTGACCCCCAGACCCATTTCTACCACTTTGACAAGACAATTTTGATACTCGCCAACAGCCAACAGTACACACAAGCACAGGGTGCTGGTGAATCTTTAGTTGGTGTGAAAAGAGGGTGGTGAAGGGTCTTCAGTGTCAGACTCCACATCATTGGTAGGAGGTATAGGCAGGGTAGCATCCATAGGAGAATCAACAGACACAGGGCTCTCACCACCCTCCAACACCAGTGCGGGGTAGCTGAGTGAGGCTTCAAGAACATGGTGCACTGCTTCGCCAGTCATTGGATCTGGGCATACACCTCCTTGTAGGGACCAAGGAGAGAGTTAAAACCATGCTTGAACTGCAGGCTCCTGTCCAGGCTAGGGTCCATATCCAGGGCAAACTGAGCAATTCTCTTGGCCTGTGAAAAAAAACTCTGCCAACTTCTTCATAGTCATGCCCTTTACCTTGAAGACCACCTCTTGCTCCTGTTCCTCCTCTTCCTCATCAGCAGCTGCAATCTCTATCAGTTCATCAACACTTATTTCTCATTGTGGGAATCGATATGCTCCATGATGTCTCCCTCCTCCAGATCTTAAAAGCCATATCCTCCCACCTTCTGTCCAAGATCAATAACTTCTTGGACAGTTGTGCACAGTTTGGGGGAGCCCTTGGAGTTCATAACACATTCCTTCCATAGAGGCTTCCAAGCACTATTTATGGTGGTGGACTTCACTTTGTCCCATGAAGCCTTAATGTTGTCTATGGCATCCCTCACATTGCATGCCTTCCACCACTCATGGACTGTTGGCTTGTTGGGTCTGTCAGTATCCTCCAGCAGCTGGGAGATGCTCCTTCTTAGGTAGTAGGCCTTGAATGTTGATATCACGCCCTGATCAAGAGGCTGGATTAGTGAAGTCATATTAGGGAGGAGGAACACGGTTCTCTCATTGGGGTTCATAGTTTCCAGGTGTTTAGGGTGTCCAGGGGCATTTTCAAAGACGAGCAACACCTTGAATGCAAGGTTAGCTTCCCTACAATAGTGCTGTGCCTCCACGATAAAATGTTAAGTGAATCAATCCTCAGAAACTTGGCCTGTCACCCATCCCTTCTTGGTTGCAGCCCAGTCTATAGGCAGCATGTTCCTACTCAGTCCTTTTAATGGATGTGGGTTTAGGGAGTTGTAGACCATCAGTGGCTTACACTTAAAATCTCCAGCAGCATTGCCACACAGTAGGACAGTCAGCCTGTCCTTTGCTGCCTTGACCCCACATGCAACCTTCTCTTCCTTGGAGATGTACGGCCTAGATGGCATCAGCTTCCAAAACAGCCCCATCTCATCTGCAATGAAAACTTGCTTAGGGCTGTACCCCTCATCAGCTATGATTGCTTGAAGCCCCTCTGGAAATTTTGCAGCAGCTTCATGATCAGCACTTGCAGATTCCCCAGTCATCTTAACATTGTTCAGGTTCATACACCAAAGGAACTTGTTAAACCAGCCCTTACTAGCCATGAAGGGGTCTTCATGGCCACCATCCTCTTGAAGCAGGCAGCCGTAAATTTGCAGGGCCTTATCCCTTTTCGCAGCAGAGGAAAGATTCATCTTCCTCTGGGTCTGATCTTCTACTCCCACCACCAGCATCTACTCCTTTTCTCCAACATCAGGTTTCTTACTCTCATTGCTATCTTGGCAGTAAGTGGTGTAGAATACATCACAGAACTCCTTGTGTTGTCGGCATTCTTCTTGAAGGCACGTATGATTGACTCACCCAGACTGAATGCACAACCAAGTGCAAAGGGCCCCTCACCAGCTTCTGCATGGTTCAAAATCTCGAGTTTTGTCTCCAGTGTTAGTGAAGTTCTCTTGTGCTTCATTGATGGACCAGGGAGAGGAGTAGGAGATAAGCTAATGGGACTCTTAAAAGCCATAATGGGGATGGCAACTACAGAAACACGTGTCTCAGGCAACAAACGAAGATCACAGATCCACACAAGAGGCTATATTTTGGTTCACATCACTCCCACAATGCACTTCACAAAGCAGCTGACTGCAGGCTTCCACCACACCGATCACAAAAGAGTGAATTTACCTCGCATATAACAAATGTTTGGTATAAAAAGGGCCATTGCATAAGAGCAAATTTGCACATACAGAACCCGCATAAAGCAAGGGAAACCTGTACTTGCTCTGAGACTTCTTTCTCTTTTGTATCCAACCAACTCAATTTTCTAAGGCATGAAAGGTGGCAGTCCCATCATCCAACCCACTCCCACAACCCATCCCCACACCATGTTGCAAGAACTGGAAACAGCAGTTGTTCCCCTAATGCAGGGGTGAGCAAAATGTGGCCCATGGGCCAGATGCAGCTCACCAGGCCATTGTATCTGAACCACAGAGCCCCTCAAACATTTAGAAAAGTAATATTTATCTGCCCCGGCTGCCTGTCATGTGGCCCTCAATGGCTTACCAAAACTCAGTAAGAGGCTTTCCACCCAAAATAATTACCCGCCCCTGCCCTAATGCAACCTTACAGTAGGGTAGATTACTAACTGTTACTCCCTATTGGGTGCTTCATCATTGCTGTGCCCTGAGGAACCATCCCCAACATAGGAATAGCTGCTTCTTTTATTTTTTTTAATCTTCCTAGATAGTGGCACCTTGGTGTGACATGGTATATAGACTTCATAATCATTATCATTTTTCACCTACAGATACCATTACTGATTTATCATAATTTCACCCTTAAAATAACCTATGTGTAGAATGACACTTGAGCAAGACTAAGCAGCTGATTCACTTGTCTTATCTGAAAGTACGCCTGGTACTCTGAGTTCACACTATGCACATGCTTGCACGTGCGAGTCATGCTATTGACTCAATGGGAATGTTCATATGTGCAAAGTAACTTATGCTTGAACTAGCTGTGCAAGATGGAAGCCTCAAATTTAAATACACAAATCCTATTGATTTAGGAGATAGTGAAGCCCTTTCAGGCCCTGCAATGTATGTCAGTAATCTGCAGATTGTTGGGCTATTTCATACTTCCACTGATTTTTGTTTATTCATTTATGAACAAAGACAAAAAAGAACTGTGACCACAGCAGAAGCAGAAAGTTAAGTCCTTGGTGAGTAAGAATCTTCTTGTATTGGTTTGCAGCTTGATATAGGGACATATTCATCTTTCATCAGCTGAAGGAAGACTAGAACAGCATTTGTTTATAGATTAAATTGTATAGCACTGATCTCAGACTCCTGAGGCCTTATTTTTAGAAGTACAGGGAACAACGTTTTCTACTGAGGTCAACTGGAGTTGTGAGCACTTGATAGCCCTAAACAAATTGGCCTTTGATGCTTTTAAAAAATTTCAAAATAATATTAAAATACAACACGTTTAGTTGCTGAATATATTAAAGTGAAATGGTACGTAATTAACACACACACAGAGAGTCTGCTTACAAACCCATTAACCCAATCTTTCCACAAATATCTACAAAACAACCACAATCCAAAGATGAGAGGTTTATATAAAAAAAAAAAAAAAAAGCTGACAGTAGACTCCTTCTATTTAAAATGAGTGTTTCCACTCCTTACAGCTTTGCTAATCTCAGATGTGAAGACAGATAGTTTCTCAGGAAATTGGTTTCAGGCTACAGTATATAAAAGTTAAAGGCTGCTTTGAAAATTTAAACAGAAACAAAGTTTTGATGAAAAGTGGAAATGAACTTGTGTGAGAATTTTCATGATATTTGTTCCTTGTTTTCTGACCCACACTAATCAAAACCAATAACTTGATCTTCACCCAGAAGCTTTGAGCTGTCAACTCAGAAATGTTACGTCTTCTCTAAGAAATTCTGTTCAATAATTCAAGCAGCCACACTAACTTCAATTTCCAAATGGTCTCAAGATATTGTTCCATGAAGCGTACATTATCATAGTCTAGTCCTGAGGTGACAACGTACAGATAAGCATGGATAAGTGTAACAATTTATTCCAGATACAGACTTTGCAGCACCTACCTCACCAAATCAAATAAGGAAAGTGTATTGTCGGTGGTTGCTGCTACCAGAATATTCAATACCAGGGTTGTCCAGCCATCCCTTTAGACTAAGGAGCAGTGTCTTCTCATTAACCCTCCCCATAGTCTTTAATGCACATTAACAAAGAAAAAATTCTATATCTATATTTGTGATACCTGGCTAAAGATAACAAGAGCGGGAAGAGTAATTCCCAACACTCTCCTCTGGTACCTCTCAAGAAGCAGAAGGAGTGAATTAGGGCAACCATTTTTCTATCTTCTAGGAAGCACAGATGGCAATATATTCCTCTGGTGAACAGCAACAAAAGACAGACTAAAAATATTGATGCTGATAGCGTCCACTATCTTTTAACCACCTTCTACTAAAAACAAAAAAATGGGAAACATATTGATTGATAGGTGGCAAGATTGTCAGGGTTGAAAGATGGATTCTTGAGCAAAGTGAACCCCACAGTAGTTTCTTCGACCCTACCTTTCCCAGCAGCTCTTGCTACAGCTATATTTCGCCGTCTAAGAATCTCAAGTGAAAACAGAGTATTGCAGTGCTTCTTAACCTTTTTAAATTTGAGTCACCCTAAAAAAACACCAGCTCCTAGTTTTCACTCATTTTGGACTACAGAAAAATAGTACAGCAATTCTTCTGTTGCAATGAACTCAGAAAGACCACAACAGGTCAGAATGGCTTTAAGACTATAGAATACTATTTGAAATCTCTGGAGCTGGGGAGACCTGGTTGAGAATCACTGGGGTACTGCCTTGTGGTAGTATCCCTATAACCTCAGCAAGTGATGCTAATCAGAACTGAAGCAGAGAAGATACTGCACTTGGCTCTTACGATATTTGTGTATTACTATTCCTTGCAATTCTAAACATAGTAATTGAAAGTTACTAATTGCAAAAATGAACTGTCAGATATTTTGAAAGGCCTTTTCATCATGCAGGGAAACCATGGTTTCTAGATAAAGACAGCTTTAAATACATGAAAAATTCTTCACTGAAGGGGGCCTCTAATTCTAAAGGCAGAGGAAGATAAGAATAATTATAACAAAGTTGGGCTGTTTTAGTTCAAAAGTTGCAGAGTTTGATTTAATTTTTACTTCGGTGGTTGGCTGGGTTTTCTTCTAAGAAAACCAAAAATGCCTCTCATGTAGGTATATGTAGCTATTCTGAAGTCCAGGAAAGTAAAAAAAATGTGGGATGGGAGGTAAGAAGAGAGGGAGTTAAAGAATGATTTAAAAAGAGAAATAGCATATAAATGAAAATGTTTCCCCAGGAGTGGCTAGAGAGTTGGGTTGGAGTGTAATAACAAAATCCTGCATTGGAAACATAAATAACTCAGAAGGCTAGAAGACTCCCACTCCCCATGTTTTAAGAAATCCAAAGGAAAAGCACGTTTAAATCTTGAAGAAGAGGAGTAAGAACCGAAAAAGCTATAATGAACTGCATGCAATCAGTATTCCACATAGTCATTAAGAAAAGGATTGCGAAAAAGGGTTAAAAGGAACAAATTGTATAGTTAAAAAAAAAAACTGAGGGTCAAAGGATGAAATTAATGCTCATAATATTATTGGCCACAATTTGAAGGAGATGGATGTGCAAATAAACAGGCATAAGTTTATTCTGCCATATAATGATATACTAAGTAACAAATGCATAATTAAATAGATCAAAATATGCTAGATTTAGTGTTTGTTGGTCGTTTTCCACCAAAACCGAAGAGTAGATATACCCATGACAGGGATAGGAGCAGAACCCAGGAGTCCTGATATCAATTAATTTCTCTGAACATTACACTATGTCTGCTATACTGTTATGCTAGTCACTTGTTTAAACTGATTTGGAGGAGGAGGAGTTGTTTGGAGTTAGGTTTAGGTTTGTTTTGGTTTGATTTTTATCTAAGCTCGCTCCAAACTTTCAGGAGCTACCACAATGAGACTGAGATCAAATGAACACCCCTTTTTAGATTTCAGAACTGAAGTGCAAGATTCAGTTATCTTAATAAACATGGCACTGCTTTGTGAAATCCTTAAAGGAATAAAAGAAGGGAACTGAATGGCTTTAGGAGACTGTGTCAGCAAAAACAGTACACTCTGAAATGGCATCATTTGATAAGTTTCTCTTAGAAAGTGGGAGTGCTGTTTATGAAAATGAATTGTGCTGAAGTTGTTGTTCTAGCTGTAATAGATACTGAGTCAAAACAGACAAACAGATTCAGGGGAAGATTGCACATTATGAAAAACAACATTGGCTTACTTCCTTGATTACTTTGCTAGAAACTCCCAAGTTTTTAAACTGCGAATTAAGTTTGTTTCAAGACAAGCACTTTTGCTTTGAGGTAGAATTTACTTTTTTGCACCAGCACTACTCCTGGTGAGTAGGAGTACTATATGAGTAATCTACTATACTGTAATACTGTTCAGAGACACTACCTAGAAGAAACTATAGCATTCAGGGTAAGAGCAGTAGAATCTAGCCCTCACTGTGAATTGCCACCATCACTAACAGAAATGGCTAGCTGGATGGCTAGAAACCTCTCATCAGGCAACGTTAATGGAGAGTAATAAGCCTCATATGTAATAAGTGAACAATCGGGTAATGGAGTCAAGGAACCATATAGGCAAGGTGGAAAATAAATGCCAGGGACTTGAGAAATCTAATCAATGCCTGATTAAGCTAATTGAAGCCTGGCCACTGAAAATTAATGATTTGGAAAATTGCTCCTAGAAAAGAAAAAAGCAAAGATTGTTGGATCTCACAAAATAGACGAAGGTTCAAATGTGAAAGTGGTTACCAAGAGATTAATACCTGGGACCCTGGGTATGTGTACGCTGTTTCACCTTTTACTGAATTGAGTATAACACTTCCCGACTGCTCAAGTATGGGCTCCAGCAAGCCTCAGAAGCCCGTCAGTTTGTATTTTAAACTAATGGGAATAGGATTAAAAGGGAAAAAGCAGTTATGTTCTAATTGCTCCAGTATTTCTCTCTCGTTCACCTGCAGTAAAGGGCTTAACAAAGTAACTGAGAATAAGCTGAGGAGAAGCTAATGGCAAGGATTCAAACTGTAACCTGCTCAGAGCAACTTCATAGTTCCAATCATCACCCTGCACCCCAACAAGTAGAACCACCTAAAGGAGCCTGACATTTAAAGCTTTAAATCAGCTGGAGCCTTAGTAGAAAGAAGCAGCATGTGAATAGACAGTCACGAGTCTTTGGTTCCAAGTTTAAGTTGGAATCTTATAGATCCTAATATATTGTCTGCCTTTTTGACCACTGCTGCACATTGATCAGAGATCTTCACTGAGCTGAGATCAGTAAAATACAGGCCTTTTCCCTCAGCTTCATACGGGTAATTAAGAACCCAATAGGATGTATGAGTAGTTTAAATCATCTCTTCCAATATTATCATGTTGTTTTTGATAATATGGACTTCCATCTACCCTTGTATTGACCATATGCCCAGGTTGTTTTGGCCCTGCTGAAGTTCTTCATACCCTCCTGCTTTTATCCAAACTACTTATCCAAATAATTGTGGAGTATCTACATATTTTGCTACCTTTACCAACTTCTTAGTATGGACCCTTAGAATACCCTATGATTACACAGTTGTATGATAAAAATTCTCTTCCGCTGGGTCAGGAAAAACAACTTTTAACATATTCTGGGAAAGAGACTTTCTAAGCTGTCTGGATCTGCCACAGAGTGTTAATTCTTCAGCAGAAAAAGTCTCCAGAACCTTTCCTGAAGGTCTTAGACTGATCCTCTCTGTCTGACCTATATGCTTGCTAATACAAGCACATTTAATGACTTCACCTGTTAACTTACCCACTAAACAGAGCCTACATGTCTCTCCCCAATTCTCTCTAATGAGCAGGAAGAAGGAAGGTGGAAGAGATGAAGGCTAGGTGATCCTAATTGCCCCAAAGTGGGTAAGAAATGCCTCCTTTGCTGAACTCATTGAGTTTTTCCTCACTCCTTCCAAACAGACCAAGCCTCTTCCATGGATTGTCCTAGAGACCTCAAGATCAAGTCCTGTTTTGTGAGAGGGAATTCTAGACCAAGGCATAACTACCAGGGTCTGTACCTTGGGCAACTGTACCAGCTACAAGTAGCAGCAGTGGTAGTAGCAGTGACTGGGCTAGCAGCAACTGCTATTCTTGTATCCCCTCTAAATGGGTACCTGGCACTGTGCCCTGGTTGCCCACTACTTATGCTACTGTTTCTGAGCATTTCTGAAAGTTATACATGCTTTTTTTTACATTCCTATAGAAAAAGCTTCAGCACAATTTATTAGAAAACACAGTAATCTTCTCAGCCTAGCAGAGGGCTGATGGACTTAGGCTGAAGAAGTCTCTAACCCAAGTCAATTATCTCTTTATAGACCCAAGCATTGGCCTTGAGTACCTTCCAGGATTTTACTGTAAAGGTACCAAAGTGGATATTATCCCATTATGACTATACCCTAAAGATCTGTTGTCATCAAATATTCATGCTTTTAATCTTAAAATTAGCTTTACTGGAGTATTCACAACAGTAACAATCAAGTACTTGAATGTTCACAGACAGTGAACATGAAAGGGCTGTAGACATGATTAAATCAAAATTTGCTTTTGAATTCAAATGAATGATTGCATACAATTTTTTCCACTAGTCACTCAGCTCTAGTCAGATTTAACATTGATATAATAATCTAACAGGGAATGTGTATTGTGCATGCATTTGCTGGATATAGTATATTAAGATGTTTGTATAGACTTTTAAAATTTTAACTTCAAAAATTTAAAGAAAAGGAACAACTGAATAGGTTATTTTTGTTCATTCCAAGCTGTAGGTGTTAGAGAAATTGCTTTTTTCACCATGTAAACTGCTTTATTGCTGTGACTTAACAGAATTGCATGGCTTTGCTACACTTTAAAAATGGGTACAGTGCTTTAAATTAACCCTTGTTAAATGAAGTATTATATTTAAAGCACTGTATTTTATAGCACTTTAGCAACCTACAGCACTTCAAATAACTTCTGTATACTGGTCAACTTTCTGACCAGTGAAGAAGGCCTAGGAGGCTGCGTAGTGCCCCCTGCCTCTTAGCCTGAAAAGCGCAGGGAGGCTCAGAGCCCGCCCTCCACTACCAAACACTGCACTTCATGTTTAAGAGTGCTATAACTTTATAGTGCTGTAAAAAGGGCTCTAAATTATAGCAGTGTAAAACATGCATGGAGCACTTCTGTACACATCCTGTTATCTAACTGAGCACCTATACTGAGGAGGAGAGATTTGGTTTGGTTGTATTGGGTCCCAGGGATTCTTAACTCACCACTGGAAAGGATCATGGTGGACAGAAATAGGTTATGTTTGAAGAACAGGATTCAATAAATGAAAGTGTCAAAAGCACATGCCTGCACCTTTGTCCATGCTGCATAACACTCACAGGCTGCCATCTCTGAATTGAGCCATAAGATCACCGTTCTCCCTACCCTAGCTTCCTTCAAATCCCCTTTTACTATCCACCTGGCCAGGACTTCATGAGGACAACTCATACTTTATCTGCTTACGCTAATAAAAAAGGAAACATACATATATCATATATATGGGCTTTGCAAGTCTATAAATAGCATCTGAGGTAGGCTGTAGCTTACAAAAGCTCATGGCTCTCTGAACAAGTTTGTCTATAAGGGGTCACCCTGCCCTGCCTCATGACTATGTATGGTAAATTAATTGATATGATTTTGCATCTGTACTTTCTCCCTTCTACCCAATAAATGCAATAATTGCCTTTTAAGGTCCCACATCCATGAAAAGATATAGGTATATGCTTAATTGTAAACATGGGACTAGTCTAAAGGAGTCAAGTCATCAGTACATGACAAGTCTCCTCAAGGTCCAAAATGTAAATTCAGTGGGGGAGCAGTCACACATATTGTGTTTATTGGAAAAATATCTAGCATAGCAGAGTCCTGATCTGCCTTATTAGGGCCTCTGGACTCTGAAGCAATGTATATAGCTATTGCAATATAAATATTAAATAATTATTAATAACATGTATTACCTGAAAGATAACTTGCTAGGCTAAATTCATCTTCACCCCACAAAGAAACTTGGGCTATATGATTCTCTTCACAATTTCATGGTATATCCCAATGTTACCAATAAGTCTTGAGAGATAAGGGCTTTCTCTTTTAGGAAAATCAGGTTATTAAATTGGTCAGAGATGACTGTAACATAAATGTATTCAAATCTTTTTTTATTAATTACAGAGGGAATTTAGTTTGAGTCGCACATAACATTTTGCTCAGTTTTCACAGATAAAATAGATTATATACAAAAAAAACTCCTAGGATTTTAATTTAGTAAAGCACCAACAGTACTTAACAGAGCAGGTTATTTGCCATATAAAGGAGAGCTCTGAGGGGTGGATTCATTCTTTTACAGTGCATTACTTTAATCACCTAGGAGATTTCTAACAATTGATGAAATCTAAACAAGAGCAAAAACTTTAATTATCTTTGCATGAACATTTTTTATTTCATGTTCTTTCCTAGCACTGAAAATAAAACAGTCCAAAAACAATATGCTGAAGTTTGATCCAAAAAATTATTTGGCTACTGTTAAATTTTAAAGGGCACGATCAAAATATTCTTTATTAATGTTGTGGGTATTTGTTACTCTCTCCTGATAGCAATGCTCTTGGAAATGAAGTCTGTTTGATTTTTATTTGGTACTTTATTATTTTGCAATATAAAAGAATTGCAATCAACACAGAACACACTAACTTAGAATAAATAAATGTGACAAAGTAATAACCATTATGAATGATAGACTAATTTCTTAGTATCCCATTTTTTGGATAGAATTATCTAGTGTATGGTCTCCTAATCATAAAGAAATGATCCAGAAAGATGCTAGAGGCATGATGACAAATTAACTGCACAAATAAAGTGAACTATAACGCACAAAATCTTAAACTTTCTATTCAGGGAGATGACTATCATTTTTTTCCCTGAGAAAGGAAGACAGAATCGGGCCCAAACAGCACAAAAATTAAATAGAATCCATAATAAAAGACGCACAATAATAAAGTATATAAGGGTGGGGCACACACTGATCAGAACACTCTCGCTTCCTCAAATATCCTAAGCATTGCAAATGTGTTTTGCTCTATACAATATCAGATTTCAGTAAACCATCCTGATCATATATACCAACCATATATAAGATCACCATTTCAAAGTATGATATCACCACCACTGTTTCCCCACCCTCTGTCCTCCTGCTTCATTATTGTAGGATTATTCATAAGTACTGAAACTGTAAAAATATTTTTTCATAGTTTATAGTATATAGACCTGATGGCACAAAAGTTGAAGCACTTGTTAGACAATAATTCTAATAGACATATCAGCTGATGAGTATACAAACGTATTATGGAAACCAATATATAACCAAATCCTGCTCGTCTTACTCATTACTTGCACCAGGGACTGAGAATGGTAACATTTGGAGCCTTGTTCCGTCTTGCTCCGGGGTAAACAGGACCAACCCAGTATCTGACACAGTGTTCTTTTTCCACACTACCTCAGCCATACCATCAGTGCCTGGTATGACAAAAGCCTGCACAGGGGCACGTTACCCTTCATGGATGTATTCATATGAGTATAGATATGTGGTATGCAGCACCACAGATGGGTCTGTGGCATCGCAAATGCAGGTGTTCCACGCGCTGCTAATTCGCAGCATGGGAGAGTGGGGGTTAACAACGGGAGATCCCAGTGTCAAAAAAATCCCATGCTTTAAAAAAGCAGGGCAGCACACATGGCAGCAGCGTATACCACTGAAAACCAGAGTCTAGCTGGCCAGAGCCACACTCCAGCTGCCAGCCAGGCTTCATACTTCCAGCTGCAGTCCCCTGGAGGCCACCAAGACCCCAGGTAAAGTTGCTGGGGCCAGCCCAGGTGCTAGCCTCAGCCTCCCCTACCCCACCCAGGGCAACATGCTGTGTCAGAGCACAGATGCATGGGCATTTCCTGGGGACAAGTAGTAGCTGCACATATTGTGCCACTGCTCTTTGTCCATGTGAAAACACATGTTCCCACTCATAAGCAACTCACTACTGGGCCCAAAGAATATTAGGTATTAGATTGACACATGGGAGATATTAATAAATGTATTTGTCTCATTCAGAGGGTGAACTATTGAAAGTTTAAACTCATTCTCTTCTTTGTTCAGTTAATTTTAGCCCATTCCTTGCTTTTATTGAAGTGAAGGGAAACTCCGTTATTGAAGGAGCTAATTCATGGCTAAACTAGTATAGGTTTAGGCCAGTACATTTTCCTAGTGAAATCTATGGCTGCTTACAAATTGGTGGGGGGAACGGTACTTTACTTTCAACCTGACAAAGCCCCGCACTAAGCGCAGCACATGCTCAGAAGAGGAATCACATCAGTTTGACCTGGCTCACTTAGTGTCTATATAGATCAGGGGTGGGCAAAATGCGGCCCGCCAGGCTATTCTATCCGACCTTCAGGGCCCCTAAAAAATTTAGAAAATTAATATTTATCTGCCCTGGCTGCCTGTTATGCGGCCCTCGATGGCTTGCCAAAACTCAGTAAGCGGCCCTCTGCCCAAAATAATTGCCCACCCCGATATAGATCATGCACTTCAGTGGGGCTTTATGGAATCTCTGATTGATTCAGCGATTAGATAAAAGGGCCAAAAGCCCCATTGAAATGTGCAATTTATACAGACGCTGGGGAGCCAGGTCAAATTAATGCGATTCCTCTTCTGGTAAATCGCTGTTTTGTTTTGTTTTGTTTTGTTTGTCCCCTTATCTGTCAGCAGCCATTGTGCCTATGCAGGGGTTTATGATGAATCATTATATATAACATCTCCCTGCACGTTCATGTTCAGGCACTTATACAAAAAGTAAATGCATGGAACTCTGCATTAAGAATATGTGCACAGTAACTAATGTGGAATAGTATTAATGCAATCTGTAGTGAGTAGGCTAGTGAGAGAAACAGGAAGATCATGACACTGTTTCAGTACTATGAGTTCTCAGAATAACATGAGCTCTGATAAACAAAACCTCTCCTGTCTAGAAAACATGCTAAATGGATCCTGCACATAGGAATCTGAGGACACTGTAAAATAGGAAAAGCATTCACATGCGCACACCTACACACAGACACACACACATGCACCAAAACATTGCACATTTGTATTAAACATCCATTTGGGGCTAAAAGGTAGTAATTGCATAGGAAAGCTGTTGGTAATTTGTTAAATACTTTATTCTGGGGGAATGAACCATTTTTACTCCCCCTCCCACGCCTTCCTCCCCCCATCCCCCTCAACATTTGCAGGCAAAATTTTCACACACATCAAAATGATGTATTTAGGAGCTACAATGCATTGATACTTAAAATATTTTAAACTCTATATTACAGGGACTTAGTGTTGTTCAAACAACAGCATAATCTGTATTGTTGTTATTTGTATTCAAATAACGAGGTTTAGAGCGTTGTTGTAGTTTATATTAAAAGAGTGCTTGTATTAAAGTAATACAAATCCTTGTCTTTTCTATTAAAGCAGTTCTTAGAGGTCCCAAAAGAAATGGGGACCCTTTGCCCAAGTCTCTAAATTCACACTTTAAGAACTGGGATCTGCCGAAAGAACTTTCAGTCTAGTTAAACATAACAATGTTTGGGAGTAATGAAAAACTGGAGATAATTATCCCCATTTTACAGATGGGAACTGAGACACAGAGATGACATTAGGGACTTAACCAAGGTGGTGCACTAAATTTGTGGTAGAATCAGGTATTACAGCCAGATCTTCTGAGTCCCTTCTGATTTAGCATAAAACTAACTAGCAAGCCATGAAGAATTCACTGAAAATTAATGCTGTGGAACAGAAGTAACAATACTCTAGCAGAGCCACATTATATTTCCCTAGCAAGAGCAGTAAAACAGGTGTCAGGGCCCTTAGGAGTAGATTTACAAGGAAGACATAAGTACTCTAGTGCTCTTTCAAGTGTCTCCAGCCAACATTTAGGCAGCACTAGCATTCATAGCCCTGTAGGCACCTGAACTCCCTAACCACCTTAGTTTCCACTAATTTTATGTAGCTGTGTGTGCATGGAATGGGCAAAATGATGACAGTCCTGAACTGTTTGACATCTCAAGGCCACCACAGGATTCACAAAGTAGGTGTTCCCCCACCTCTCTTACTTGGGGCTGAGCTATACTGTAGGTGTCTTCTAAGGTAAGTACCATATTTTCTAACATACAAGAGGCACTTTTTCCTAAAAATCAGCTGCTGGGTGTGCATTTTAATTGAGAAAATATGGTAATAGCATCTTCTGCTGCTCAAGCCTCTGCTAGGGGAGAGAGAAAGTAACTGCCTTCTTTTCAATTCTGCATAGGAGGAGCCCTAGCTGCTGGCATTAAATACTTTCTTTTTCCCCTAGCAGAGACTCATGCCGCAGTAGCTAAAACAGACTTAGCAGAAGCCTCTACTCTCAGCTCTGCTATATTTCTAAAGCAGAACTGAGCCCAGGGTGCCAGGACAGAGGATCTTGCTGTATCAGGCAGGTGGGCTCTCAGCTAACTCCACAGGAGACGCTGGCTAGGATCAGACCCTCAGCTAACATGGCAGGTCCTGCAGGCTGCACACCCAGCTCAGCTCAAAAAGAAAAGAGGGGCCAGGTATTTTGGCTCAGCCAGAAGTGCCTGAAATATCCTGCAGCTAGGGTTTTAACAGAGCAGCCACAAGGTTTGCTGTCCCTCAACTGCAGCTGCCTGTGTTTTCCCTGGGAAAATGCCATACTTGCCAGTATTTTCAAGAAAAGTCTGCATTTCTTCATTCTGCCCTTTAAAAACAACAAGTATTTCTTATTTGGGGGCATGTTATAGGCAAAGAAATGTGGTATATGGGGGCAATGATGGGGGCTGTCATCTTCTCTGTATTTGCAGGGGGGGCAGCAGGGGCTAAATATTCACTCAGACTGGCTGACATGAGTTCAAATCCCTTTCCTACCTCTGAGACTTTGAACCCAACTCATATAAGAGTGTTTTACCAACCACAATAATGGTACTCTAGCATGCATGGAATCTTCTAGTTTCTCCAGCTGAAGCTGTTCCATTTTACATAAACTATTTAACTATGTAGATCAGTAGGTACTGGATCCCAGGTCTTCTGCTCTCAGCCTCAGTTCTCTTCTCTGTAAAATGGGAATAATAATACCTCCCTAGTTCAAATGAGAGTGCAATGAGGTTTGGTAAGCCTTGCACTGCAGGTTGAAATCCTTAAATGAAAACTAAAAGTGGCAAAGTAGGTTTTACTTCCCCTAATTTGCATAGGAGAAGGAAACCTAAATAACCACTCAAACCATATGCTCTGGAAGTGTCACAGTTTGGATTCTGAGAAATCAGGCCAATCTGAGCTATTATAAATCAGCCTTATGTTGCCACAGCCCCTTGTTGCCCAAAGCTGGGATCTCATAAAAATCCTTCCCTCTGCAGCAATGCTGCTGCTTCCCAGCCTCTCCTAGTCATCTTGCAGTTTTATTCTTTTGGAGTTTTTTCATGAGAGGGTACCAGTCGCAGGAAGCTTGTGGAACAATAGGAGACCAGACACATTTGCTTAGAAAAAAACTCTTTACTGCCTGATTTTAGTAAATAATCCAAATCCCAATGCACTTTGCTGAGTGCAAATTCAAAGCTTGGAGTCAGGCCCATTGGGCAACAAACCTCAGGGGCTATTAATCCACAACCTACAATTTGTAAATGTGCAGGATACTGAGTCAGTAGAAAAAAAAACACATTTTAAACATCTGTGGTATTCTTTCAATTCCAGATTAATTACACTGCTCAGATTTTAATGTTAGCAAGAAATTTCAAGTCTCTCCACTGCTATGTTGGGAATGTTATATTTTCCTTTGTTTTTAATGCTCCTCTGCTACAGTAGGAGGCTTCCTGCCTGCCACAATCTTATGCCCTCTTCTGTGTCCTACTTTTATTCCCTGGTTCACCTTGTCTGCCTTTTCTTTCTCCCTTTGTACTGAGCCTTTCTGTAACTTTTTGTTGCATGGCATTAATTATTATTATTACTTTAAGACAAAAGCTGTGTATATACCCCCACATCACTCCATCAAAATGGTGATATAAATGAAACTCTAAACAGGCTGTTTAATCCTTTTGAGAAGCTAATAATTATTTTCAATCAGCAAGGACTACGTTGCCGTTTCAAAGAATGATTAATGAGAGCAAATGTGTTTGTAATTTATTAGCAGCAGCTTTTGGGGGTGCCTCAGAAATGGCAGTAATAGCATCAATATCTGATTGTGAAGAGGCACTTCTGCTCCGTGGTATAAAGTCATGTATGAGGCTGAGCCTTTGTTGATTTTTATTCTCTATAGTGATACTCAACTCAGAGTAAACTCAACTGACTATATGGCACCATAGTATCTAAGCACCTCTCAATCTCTTGTGTGTATACTTATCCTCACAACACCCCTATGAGGTAAGGAACCACTATTATCTCACAGATAATTAACTGAGGCCCAAAGAAACTAAACACTTTTGTAAATCTCAATAAACATCTATCTGTCTCTATTGGTGCCCAAATACCTTTAAAACCTTGGCCTTAAGTGATTTGTCTAAGGTCATTCAGGAAGCCTGGCATTGAAGATTTTCATCCAGATTACTCAGGTTCTGCTTACTTCTCGCACTACTGACCTATCCTTCCTCTGAGCTAGGCACACCTGTATAAAGGAACAATGAATACACAACCAAGAATGGGAGAATTTGTTGAGAAATGTAAAAAGAAAAAGAAATGGGTAAAGATCTTCCAAGAAGATTTAACTAGCAAACCCAGCATTTACTAAAACAAGACAGATACAACCCATGCAGCCACTGATTTTGGCAGCCTTACAGGGATAATATTTTCCTAAGGATGAACTATTCTTGTAGAATTATGCCAGTATATTAGACACAGATATGCATTCTCTCATCGACTGGAATGCATGTCTTCTTATTCCACCTCATTCTTATTTAACGAATCTATTTACTGTGAACACTGCAAAGATGACCTTTTTTTTCTAAGGGATTTCTTCATGGTCTGTTAGGAAGTATATTTTTTGGCCCTCTTCAGCACCACGAAGGGTTGATCACTGCTGGAAACAGGATATTGGCCTTCATGGATCAATGATCTGATCTGATACAACAAATCTTATGTTTTTATTCCATTCCCTTTGATGTCCTTCTCTCCATTCCTTCTTTTGTTTTTGTTGCAAGTGGTCTATTTGTCTAAATTAGATCTTAAATTCCTTGCAGAAAAGACAAGCTTAGTCAAGATTTTTTTTAAAATGGTTCCAATTCTGGATGCACCTTTTTTAATGCCTGCCGTGAGACCATTTAAAGAGACCAGATTCAGCTACAGAAGTCAAGCTACTTTATCAATGTAAAAATGAGGCACCCAAATCAGTCATCACTCTGGAAAATTTGTGTCTTTGTTATTTTTTGTAAAGTATTATGTACATTTAGAGTACCCTAAAAAGAAAGAGTCATATGCCTAGCTTTCAGTTCTTCTGCTTCTCACTCTAAACGTACTCCATAGTCATGTCTTTCAATGCAGTGGGAGGAGGTCTGCATTATCAAAGAATAGTGCCTCCACATTTCCCAAGTTAGAAGGGGGAGGAGGAAGGGCATAAAGCTATTCTCTGCATTTGATTACTGTATAGAAAGCAATGGCAGTTACTTAGAACTGCCTGTGCCAGGGATTATGTGCCAGTGCCAGGGAGGGACATTTATGTGTGGACCTCACTTTCTCATAAAGATAAGGTCCAACTGCTTTTTCAGCACCTTTCCCTTCAGATGTCACTGGACCCTCCATGATGCTTTCCATAGCAAAAGGGATTTGTGCAGAGGGAGAAACAAGCTGGGGGCATAAGCTGGAGGAGAAGGGGCAGGGCAAAGCATACTTCCTTTTGTGCCCAGTAGAATCTAGGTGCAAATATACAATTGCCCCCTCGATGTGTAGTCCCAAGGCTGCCACCAATACAGAAGTGCTGCCAGCATAATTGTAACAGAGCCACACTGACAAGTTGTTGGAGCTAAGGGTAGTTTCAAGAGCCCACTGAAAAAACAAAGGGGTTGTGCAGATAAGATCATCCTGCCAATCCTGAAATATGGGGGTAAGACCTAGCATCTGAAGAGCTACAGAGTGTGCAAACCTATTCTCCTCTCCCTGCAAGCTTTGCCACCACCAAGAGTGATCAGTTCCTCTGCAGTCATGCTTGGCTTTCTTCATCTTATCATGTGAAGATCTGGAATGTGTTCCCTGACTCATTACCCATATGTAGGCAGGGAAATGACAAAGAATAAGAAAGCAGCAGCTTTTGAAGCATGCCTACATCAGCCTCAGCAAACCATGCTAAACAGGTCCTCTGGTCTGTCTTATAATTCCAAAAATGTATGTATTATAGATGAAAGACTATTTTTGCTGCTGAACAAAGTACAATGTTCAGTCCACTGTAGAATAGTTGCATCTCTCTCATCAAGAAAAAAAGGTATCAAATCTCTTTAGGCAGTCATTGAGAAACACCCCCAAGAACAGCATATCTGAATAACATTCATGTAACCCACACCAGACCACCACTCTGAGCTAGCACAATTTACATTTCTGAGACTGGATGAGTGTTCACAGCTGTCTAATGAAATCAAATACATGAATAAGTCCAATGCTGATGAAAATTACATTTATCAGAGTACAGCTTATTAAAATATAGTCTTTATACTTCACAGAATTATTAGGAGATAACAGCCTTTCCCAGGCCTACTGGTTTCCAATAAGCACAAAGGTGCTCTTGGATTGGTTATAGCTCATCCTGAGGAGCTTCTTTGGGATACAGAGTTTCAAGAACCTCTTGTTAGCACTAATTCTCCTGTGATTACACGATTCTCTGATTGCTGGACAGGAGCAGGCGGAAGAAGTTATTAAATGTGAAGTTTTATAGAAGCAATTTTTTGTAGATGCATGCAAACTGCTTAACTGGAACTACTGTAGAGGACAGTATTTTAAAGGTAATGGAGTAAAGACATGATGAAATGTATTTAATTTAACTCTACTTATCACCTCTGCGTGATAAGTAGCAGGTTTATGCTGGTTTTCGAGAAAGCAAGGAGCAGAATTCTTTTTCACTCTCTGAGTCGACCTGGCAGTTTTCCAAAATTCAGAAGTGATATTTTTGGCAGTTACGTACAGGTTGTGTGATGCTATTACCCCTGCATTGTGGACATGTAAGTGTGTGCAAGTAGACTAGGCATGCACCATATCTGCTATATCAGAAAGTATATGGCTACATACGTGTGTGCAAGTGCATGTACATCATAAAAACATGACTAGCCAGGAGAAAACTCCATGAATACTGGAGAAGGGAAAAGAGGGAGGAGGATGACAACAACTGTAATGTTGTTTTTTAGCCCCAGTTGCTAAGTGGTTGATACAAAGCCAGAGGCCCAGGTTCTAGGTCACTCTCTCCCAGAGAGGGTTTGAATACGTGTCTGTCTGACTTTCCCGGACAGTGCTCTAACCCATAGGCTATAGGCAAGACTTAGCCAGGTTCTTCTCCCGCACTCTTTTTGAAGCTGGCCCCCAGGGATGCCAAGAGAGGGAGATATGTGAAACAAGATGCAATAAACAGGCTAGAGAATGTGTACCGCAGTGAGATGGATGATCCTCTGGAGGGGAGTAGGCTCTTGACTCTAACCTTGGTCTTTGCTTCCCACACAACAGAAACGTCTATACTAGTCTCCTATCTTTTCAATGACTTAAATGTAAGGTGCAATTGTTTAGCAGCAAAAGAGACACTTTAGCAGCAGAAGGGACCTGGTAATGCCTTCCCTGTGACTGAGCACTGTTCTGGGAAGTCAGAGAGGTACAGGGTCAAGCCCCTTCTAGGCAGCTTAGGGCCTAGAACTCAGCTCCCTGGGCAACTGTAGTAGCCATTCAGGTATCAGAGCTAAAATATGGGATGGCCCTCCTTTTTTTCTCCAGACTTCTACACACGTGTGCACATACCAGCCCTGTCAGTGCATAGCCTACTGCACATGTTCACCCTATACCAGGGGTGGGCAAAATGGTGGATCAGGCCGGTGGCCCAACTCCATTTTCCAGCAGCCCCTGCCTGTGTGGCTTGGGCTTGTTTCCACGGAGACCCCAGAATCAGCCATATTGTGATAGTGTGAGGCCGGGGTTTCTATGGAGACTGTCCCCAGCAGCACTGGCAGGGCATAGAGCTGCTCCAGAGCCAGGCTGGGATCTTGCAACAGTGACAGCGTGGTCCAGAGCCAGGGCAGAGCCACGATCTGCAGCCTGCACACCTCGGGCAGGGACATGCAGGCAGCATATTGCGGCTCTGCCCTGTCTCTGTCCTGGCTCTGGCCCACGCTGTCACCATTGCAAGATCCCAGCCCAGCTTCGGAGCAGCTCCCTGCCCTCCACATGCCCTGCCAGCAGGGGCAGTGCTAAGAGAGGTTTGGGGGGGCTATAGCCACCCCAAAGTTCCCCATAGCTGCCCCTCCCAAGAGCACTGCTGCTGCCACCACTACCTGCCCAACACAACCAGCGGCCGCTGAGTCCACCCCACTCCCGCCCACAGCACAGCCCCCCCAAATCTCTCTCAGCCTCCCCACCAGGAAGAGGCTGGTGCCGCTGTTGCCTGCCAGCACTGCTGGGGCTGGTCTCCATGGAAACCCTGGCCCCGCACTGTCACAGAGCAGGTGCTGCTAGGGTCTGCTTGGAAGCTGGCCCCAGCCACGTGGACAGGGGCTGCTGGGAAATGGAGTCCACTGCTGGGTAGACTTGGCCTGCCCCTGCTCTATACACATGCTTACGTATCCACAGGAATAATAAAATCACAACCCGTACTGAAGGGCCAAAAGCACCATGTATGCAACTGGAACAGTACAATTTAGGCCCACAAAGTAAAACAGAAATTCACCCAAAGAGCACAATCCAGTCACCTTGGCTTACCAAAGAGAGGAACATTATCCAAAGAGAAAACTATAAAGAGTAGAAGAGTAGCAAGGAGATGCTGAAAGGAAAAAAAAGACTCATTTCAATTAATTATCCAGGGCATACTAAGGAAAAGGCACTGAGACAAAAAATGCGTAAAGGGTATAGTAGCTGAAAATAATATGATGTAGGACTACTGAAAACTGAAGCAGAGGAGACCTTGACATAGGATATAAGAATTGCTGAGTAGCTGAATGAAAGGGGTTTTTTTCCCCAAGCTCATCATTAACATAAGCAGCTGATGAATACGCTGGAAAATTATGCTTTGAGCGTATGCATAGAAGTAAGAGATGAAGATGTTGGTGCCCATCCACACTGGGCTCAGACATGCTATGAACATAAACAAATTGTTGGATCTAAATGGTTCCTACTTCAGAATATTAAAGGAATGCTATCAAACCAATTAGCAGATGTAAGAAAGTCATGGTAGAATCAGGGGTATATTATGCAAGTGGAGATGACCTCCTATTTCAGTATCACCTTTAAAGAGGAGTTAATTGTGAAATGTTAAAGCATTGTCAACACTGGGGAGGCAGATCCTAAGTTGGTGTAAATTGTCATAGCTCCCCAACAGGCAGCCCCTGCACTGAAGCACCCTCATGCCCCGGCCAGCCCCGTCAGCATCTACACGTGCATTGCAACGAAGTCTCCTGTATATCAGTTTGTTTGCTAATGACCTTGGGCAGAGCTGTGTCTGCAGATGGGCAGATGACTCCTAAAGTGGATTTTTCATTAATGTACCATGTAACAGAAGGTATGCTTCACTGACTTGACTGAAATCAGAGCAGCCACACCGAGAAATAACTCTGGAGCTGCTCTGACTAAAATGCCATTGCACTCATGTGTGGTGCATAGACTTCTGGAAAGACATCCCATGGTTCCTTTACTGCAGCTAGCTGAGGTGCTCTATGTATTCTTTAATTGCAGGAGAACATACCTGTCCTTTCTGGGCACATTTCACAGCGTGAAAAAGTATGTGTATAAATGCCCTGGGAGACTAAGGAAGGTACTAGCAAGCTAGCATCACTCAAGTACAACTAGCCTGTTTGCAAACTGCAGGGTAATTGCGTTACAGACTAACAGTTGTCACTACCCTGAACTTTAGCCTTTACCCTCTAAATGGATGTCAACATTGCAAAAAAGACAGGTATGTACATAATGCAAATTGGCTAATCTGAGTTAGCCCACCTAAACTAAAACAGCAGCAACAACAAGATAACTTTGGATCAGCAGCTCAGAATCAAGTCTATAGAAGGAATCCGGGAGTAGCACTTCCACTGAACACCTGAAATGTCTTGTCTTTGCTGCTGTGTTAACTGAAATTAGCTAACAGAAGGCAACCCAAATTAAGAGCACCCTTCCCTTCCTTTGCCTTTTTTTAAGTGTAGACATATAGGCTAAGAAACTCAAGGTAAAAGTATCACTACCTAAGAGTTAAGGAATTGGGTGTGTGGGTGGGACTTGAGTTAGATGCAACCTTTGAATTATAACTTGAATTAATGCTGCAGTGAAGATAAGTCTAGACAATTCTTTAGAAGGATTTAGGCCTAAGTGTTTAAAACGTGATTTTAAAATGTCAAAAAATATACATATTTAAGGGGTTTTGCAGAATTGGAAGACAATATATAGTACCCCACATATAATGGCTACATAGGTACATACGTAGTTGGGATATGGTGATGGAATCTAGGATATGCAGTTGGTCATGCAGCCTACCCTGGTGCAGAGTAAAGTCAGTAGGAAGTTTTAGCACAACACTATAAAAAGAAGACTAGACCCGGCACATGGTAACCTTATTGATACAGAGTTGTCAGTTTGAAAGACATTCACAAGCAATGGTTTTAGCAAACAGTGTTTAATTGCTGGGGTGGGAGGTACTACATTATGAGCATAGTCTCAAAACAGTAAGGCAAACTATACATTCTTGGATAAAGAATGGGAAAGTACAGATATTTTAAGTGATTCATAAATTTAAATGACTGGTATCATGATGGTAGGAACTTCTTATTTAACTCAACAAGAAGACCAACAGAAAGTGCTGGTGCATCTTCTGACCTTACAATCATGACAAAAGAAGCTAATTATATCATCACAGCCAAAATGAGGCTCCTTTGGGCGTATCAAGTCCAGTTTAGGGCATGTTATAAATGAAAAGCTACTTAATTGTCAGCCATATTTTTTAAGGTAATTGCAGCTGGACAGTAGAATAACCAAAAAGTCCAAT
The DNA here is from genome assembly GCF_030867095.1 of Alligator mississippiensis. Classification (NCBI taxonomy): domain Eukaryota; kingdom Metazoa; phylum Chordata; order Crocodylia; family Alligatoridae; genus Alligator; species Alligator mississippiensis. The sequence continues at coordinate 120,900,630 of NC_081824.1, read as the reverse complement.
TTGCATACAAATAGCTGTTTATCAGCACAAAATACATACATCTTCTGTTCTGGGTTTAGTCCGTTCTGTATTCAAAAACTGGCACTAAAATTGGAGGTTTGTTCTTTAAATGTGGTACGAAATAAGATTTATATTTAACTGTAGATTGGAGTTTTCCTTTTATTTTAACTTTGGGTTTTCCTGATTTTATCCAGGTTTTCAAACAGAACTTGTCATGTGTATTAAATCGTTACAGACCAGAGGTCCTTCCAGTACTCAGCACTTACAGTCCCAATTACTGTTATGTTACTAAGCATTTTACTCTTCATTGGTTGGATCCTGAATCCAGTTATTTGGCTACGGAAAGAAAAGAAATGTTGCTCTTCTGTCTGTAACCACCAATATCACAAACATCTATCCCAGAGGTTCCCCAAATGTAGTCACTGGTGTTATTCAGACCACTAGCTGGTAGTTTTTGGAGGTCTAGTAGGTCATGTGGCACTGGATCAGATTCCTTTTGTCTCCAGCTGAAACAACAGATGGGAGAAAGAGATAAATGAGTAGCAAAAGGAGATAATGTGAGGCCTTTTTTTTCCTTTCCCAAGAAAGGACAAAACACATTAAAGACAGCTACGAATATATACCTGCATACCTTTGTACTATTATTTGACCTTGTAAAAATTGCTAGAGCTACCAAAAGAATCTTATATGGTCACAAGTGAGACAGGTATATTGGGAATGGGACGGCATGTGGCAAATGGTAAGGGAAGTTTCCGCTAAACAAACTGTCAATGAAGGTGAGGTCCACACTATGAAAGACCTTGAGATTTAGCCTATTAAGTCTAGTGCAGATTATTTGCATGCGTCTGCCTTCCATTCTAAAAATAAGCTAGTCAGAAGAAGCACTGTACTTCATATCATACAGCTTCTCTATGCAAAGTTAATCTATTATACAAAAGGTATCTTATAATGGCTACTCACTAGACATTAAAGTAATCTAATGAAGTTAAAGCAGCTGTTTTAAAACATATTCAAACAAAATCTAGTCAATGAGATTTGGCTGTCTGAATTTCATGTTGTACTAATAGGTATTTAAAATGTAGCTTTTAAGTTAAATGAATTCTTCACATTAAGTGAAAACTGGTTATTTGAACACCTCATTATACTACACATTAAAGATCTTTTTCATTCATATTAACCTAGTAAGGGTTATAGTGCTACCCAAATTGTATTCACTGCTACAATAAAAGGACAGTTGTAAAGCTGAAAATGATGGTTCTAATCCTGTAGGTCTTACTCAGGCAAAACTGTTTGTCTCAATCAGAGTTTTGTTAAGTAACGACTATAAGATCTTGTATTGTAACCCTGCTATAGCTGACCACTTGTAGAAACATAATTTTCTGCTGTGCCTGGAAAAAAAATCAAAGATTCAATCATTATTAAATACTTATGCCTGCTTATGCCTCTCCCTCTCTTCTGGCAGATCTCTTTTGAAGCAAAATGGGTGAATTAGCTTCAGGCTATTTAGCCTTAAAAGGGTCAACTTGAAAATCACATTTCTGTTACAAGTACAAAAACTTATATCTAAATTGGTTTATAATAACACCTAGAGACTGTTATAACTGAAAGGACTTAGCAAAAAATTGTCTGTCTCTTTGTGGTTCGTTTACATTGTGCATTTGACCATCATGTATAAGCTGTTTCATGATATAGTTATACTACTTGCATGGTTAAAAATTTAATTAGTTTATTCCTTTCTTTAAAAACAAACAAACAAAAACCTTATAAACATCATCAGTGGCATATAAACCTCTTATATTTTTAAGTATCTTTAACTCAAAACATATTATTTAAAGGACACTTTATTAAAACTGGATAATTTTAATTAACATATATACTTTTTTTTTAAAAAAGAAGCAGCTCATAGTATCTTTTTCAAATATTAAAAATAAAAGAGCATTCATCCAGGTTGCATAAAGCACATTTTATCTTGAATTATAGATGTTGGATATGGACAAAGATATTCCAGTTTCAACTATGAAAATAAATTCTGTTAATCCTAGTATGGAATAAATGGTGTTTTGGGCATTTAGTAGAAAGTCACCAACAGGAAATGCATGATTTCAGGGTAGGGGCATGATCCTGCCCTAATTAAAGTCGATGTGAGTTTTGACATTAAATTCAATGGGAGTGAGCTTCTCCTCTTTGGGGGGAATTAATTAGGTACAATGTACTTTAGCTAATCATTTCTGACACTCATAGAACTACTCTATGTCCTGGGAGAAAACAATCAGCTGGAAATATTTATGTACCACAATACCATGTATTGTCCCTCTTTTTCCCTTAATTTTTCCTATTTATTCCCATCACCTTCTGAGGCAAGCATGTAAAGGGCTAAATTAATCAATGGTGTAATTCCAATAAAGTCAATGATGTCACATTGAGGTAAGAGTTTGCCCAAGGCAATCATTCTTATAGGTATAAATAATGGATATTAATGCTTAATATGAAACAGAATCAATAATGAACCACAATGACACCTCTGAGGAGTCAAACAAAAATATAAAAAATGAATAAAATTCCAAGAAAACAATTGCTAGAAAAAAATAATTCTGGAATAAAAACAAACCGAAATGGCACAGCCACAAGGATTACCGTATTTACTCAAATATAAGGTGACCTTGACTAGAAGATGACCCCCCAGTACTTAGAGTTTCTATATGGAAAATTTATGAATGTATTATAATTTTCCAGGTATAGAATCTAATTATTGAAGGTTTGCCTTGAATTTCTCCCCCTTCCACTGCTACAGCAGAGAAGAAGATTCTATGGGGAAAGGTAGTCTCCTCTCTTCTCCCCCAACCATCTTCCCCCTGCAGTCATTTCTTCACCACCCTCCTTACTATCAGACCCTGCTCTCCCTGGGCACATAGTGAGGACCAAATTTGAAAACAGTGACCTTGAAATAAACATAATTTACCATGTAGGCAAATTACTGCGTGTACCCATTGACTTAGTTTATCCAGAATTCATAGATTCATAGACATTAGGGCTGGAAGGGACCTCAAAGATCATCAAGTCCAGCCCCCTGCCCCAGGGGCAGGAAGTCAGCTAGGGTCAAAGGACCCCAGCAAGATAAGCATCCAAGCATTTTTTGCCTGCAACACCTATTCCAGATCATGGGGGCTCAGACAGTAAAGACATTTTTTCTTATGTCCAGCCTAAAACAATCTTGTAGGAATTTATGACCGTTTGTCCTTGTTTTTCTTTGGGCTGCTCTGGTGAACAGATGTTCTCCCAGATCCTAATGAACACCCCTTGCATACTTATAGGTAGCCACCAGGTCTCCCTTGAGCCTGCGCTTTTCCAGACTCATGTATTTTTGATATATGAGTCTCCTGTATCATTGATGTATTTTACCTATTTTGAAATGGCTGCAAGTTTTAACACAGATACTACATAAACACTTTTAAGCACCACTTCCATAGTAAAAGCTATGCATGGTCTTAGTCCAAGCCAAAAGGCTCATGATTTACCATAGAGCCCATTGGGCCAGATACCAGCAGAACCAACAGCATTTCAAGCTATGGTGACCCCACAGCTCATAAGTCCTGGATTCCTCCAAAAAATTATATGCATGGAAAGCACAGGGTAGTCTGGTCTGGCTCCCCCTCATGGAAAGCAGGACCACACTAAACATGCCATGCTGAGAGACGGGGCAACAGAGGGATTCTGGCTGAATTGTTTGGGGCCCCATTAAATTATGTTTGCCAGACATTAAAAGCTGGTGAAGAAACAAGAATAATTGGAAACGGGAAACAAAGTCACAGCTCAGCTGTGAGTATGAAAAGAAAGCCAAAATGTATTCAGCATAGTAGGTCACCGTGACTTTAAAAAGAGTTGGTGCTGAGGGGAACTGCATGTAATGGCCACCACCATATATCTTATTCAGATGGGCTGCCCTGGTCTATTCTTGTGGTGGGTTCCCATCAGCATTTTTGGCACTGAGGAGTACAAGCCTGGTTTTGCAGTGCCTCTGGATCCAATGCTCATTTCCTCCTGGGGGAGCAACTGCCCGTTATTTTTCAGGGCCACACAAAAAAACAGGTTCCCAGAAGTATATATGCTCCATATGGGCCATGTGTTTTATAGTCATGCTCAATGTTGGCTGCATTTAATCAACTACTTAGCTGGTTTCCAGTACTGAGTACATGCTGCTTTTGGCAGCAGTTTAATGATAGACTGGGCACATCTACACATGTGCATTTACTATGGAGTAACAGAAATTAGTGGGCATGTCTACACGTGCACACCCAGACTAAACAGTAAATATGGCGACTTACTCTGACTTGAACACAAATTTGATACCTGCATCATACACCCAATTAGATACTGCCCAGTAAAGCACATGTAACCCAGGGGGCACTGCACAGTAACCCAGGGGGCTTCCCTGCTGGGTCTACCCAGCACTAGGGGTCTGGCCAGAGCCCAGCCCCAGGGCTCCTAGCAGGCTGCCTCTTCTGGCTTCAACTTGGGTCTAAAGCCTGGCAGCCATGTGCCCGGAGGCTGGAGCTCCCCCAGTGGCCACAGGAACACATGGCAGGCCGCTCTGACCTGAACTAAATTTAGTCCCTGGTCATCCGCACGTGTAGATGCCAGCCTATTCCCACTTACTGCACATTAAATTTAAGCATGTGTAGACACACCCGCAGTGTATTTAATGAGGGTTTGTTGTATGTGATTATAAGATGAGGGCCTGTTTCCTTCATGCTGACTGAAAGGAGAAAAACCTCATCTTAGATTTGAGTAAATATTCACAAGTTTATTAGTTATCATGGTCAAACATTTTTAATAGAGTCACTAGGACTCTAAATATAGGCAAATCCAATATGTATTAGTGCTTAGTTCAATAACCTCTTACTTTCCCATCACATTGTGTATAAACCTATCCACAGAGATAAGATTTCTAATACATGTCCCTTTGCTACTGGCCCATCAGCACTTTGTGAATATGGCACATAGTGATGCCATCTTATCCCAAATTGTCCTGGGAAAAAAAACACCCAAGTGTAGAATACAACAAATGGCATGTGTGCACTTTTATCCATGAGTGTGAGAACGTTGTTTTCCTGCTGCTGCTCTTTCACACACAAAAATGCAATGGTACCATTTGGTTGTTTTAGTGTGAAGGTGAAGAAAATAAAGCAAAGTCACAAAAGTAAACTGCCAGTGCAGCAAGTTTCTTAGTTCCCTGAAGAAACATGATCTGGGACACTGGGAATAGGTCTGGGAGTCCAGAAGTTATTTGTTAATGATTCCCTTCATTGGCTTGGTCAGTTTATTAAGCCTCACTGTAAAAATTAACATAATAATATTTGCTTGTCTCCCTTAAAGATAATGTTGTAATTAGAATCATCAGAGAATAAGAGAAAATTAGGGTTGGGACCTCAGGAGGTCATCTAGTCCAACGTCCTGCTCAAAGCCTGACCATCACCAACTGGATCATCCCAGCCAAGGCTTTGTCTAGGCAGCTCTTAAAAACCTCCAAGAATGGAAAGCCTACAACCACCCTGTGTAACCTGTTCTGGTACTTTACTACCCTTCTCTTGAGAAAGTTCTTCCTAATATCTAACCTAAATTTCCCTGGCTTCAACTTGAGATCATTGTTCCTTGTTCTATCATCTGCCATCACTGAGAACAGTCACTCTCCATCTTCTTTGGACCCACCCTTCAGGCAGCTGAAGGCTGCTATTAAATCCCCTCTCACTCTTCTCTTCACCAAACTAAATAAACCCAGTTCCCTCAGCCTCTCCTCATAAGTCATGTGCAGGGCTTGAATTACACTTCAACTCTTGGGGGGGTCTGCAAAAATGATTGGCCAGGGTCAAGGCTGTATACACAGGTCTCCACCAGTACCGCAGGGCTAGGACCAGTGGTGGTGGCAGCTGGAAGGAACCACATCAACCACTGCCTGGGCTGTTTGGAAAGGTGTGGGGTGAGCCAGGGGCTGTGTGTGGTGGCACATGGGCTCTGGGATGTTCGGGGGTGGGAGGGAAGGGGTGCTGATTGGACCATAGGGGGGTTCTCATCTCTTATGGAGGGGCTCAGCCCCCCCCCCCAGCTCCCCCATAATTTGAACCCTGGTCATGTGCCCCAGCCCTCTAACCATTTTTGTTGCCCTCTGCTGGACTCTCTCCAATTTGTCTACATCCTTTCTGTAGTGGGGAGCCAAAAACTGGCAGAGTACTCCAGATGTGGCCTTACCAGTACCAAATAGAAGGGAATAATCACTTCCTTCAATCTTCTGGCAATGCACCTACTAATGCAGCCCAGTCTGCCATTGGCCTTCTTCACAACAAGGGCACACTGCTGGCTTATATTCATCTTATTGTCCAGGTCCTTTTCTGCAAAGCTGCTGCTTAGCCAGTTGTTCCCCAGGCTGTACTGGTACACAGCAGTTCTAAGTGCAGGACTTTGATCTTGTCTTTATTGAACCTCATGAGATTTCTTTTTGTCCAATAATCCAATTTGTTGAGGTCTCTGAGTTTGTTGAGGCCCTACCCTCCAGCATATCTACTATTGCCCCCAGCTTGGTGTCATCAGCAAACTTGCTGAGGGTGTACTCCATCCCATCCTCCCAGTTGTTGATGAAGATGTTGAAAAAATAGGCCCTAAGACCAACCCCTGGGACACTCCGCTGGCTGCCAGCTAGGCACTAAGCCATTGATTACTACCCTTTGAGCTTTCATATCCCTTGCTAGCTATAACTCCAGTTTCATTTTGGTCTCCCTGATTTCATCCCTGCATGCCCCAGTGTGGCAGAAGGCTTGGTGCTCCTGACACTTTAAAGGCAAGCAAGCTATGGCTGCAACACCCTACAGGTGTGGCCTGGGCTGATTGCAGTCATCTGACCCAGGAGGAAGGCTGGGCTTAGGGAGGATATAAACCCAGGTCCTGATATGAGCCAGAAGTAACATAATGAGGCTGGTGAAGGAACATCACCCAGCAGAGGTGTTGCAGATCTGGAATGCCAACACAGGGAGGGAAGCAAGAAGCAGTCTGGAGGTTTGGGGAGGAACTAAGGGGAAAAGGAGGTTCCTAGAGACCCAGGGAAGGGTTGGAGTCAGGCCTTGGAAGCAGTAGATCTGGGGAGGCCACGTATTGGAATGGATAGACCTGAGGGAGACCAGGCCTTGGACCTGTAATCCATTAAAGGCCAGGGGCCTGTAACCTATTGAGGGGCTGAGAGTGAAGGACCAGAGAGGGTCCCCAGAGCCTAACAAGAGGCTGAATGTGTGGGACCAAAAAGGGTCCAGGAGCCCAGTGGAGGGGCAAAGTGTAAGATAACCTCAGTGACTGATTACCAGGGATCTGGGTTTTCTGTTTCATACAAAAAAATGTGGAAAATTATGGATCTTCCCCTTTAAAGAAGAAAAACCCAGATTTTCCCTTTTGAAGCAGGAAACTGCTGGCAAGGAGCAAGTTGTGGGCAGGGGGTGGTGGGCAGATGCAGCTGAGCTACAAAGGGCCAGCTGTAGAGCTGTGGCTTCACCTCACCCCCACAGGTAGGGGTTGGGGCTGGGGCTGGGGCTGCAGATGGAGCAGGCCTGCAGACCTCTCTTGTGCCAGGATCCTGATCCCACCACCATGGGAAAGTAGTCAGGACGAGAGAGGTGCCTGGCTCCCACAGAGGTCAAGCAGAGCCTTCCCACCACAGCACTGAGACTCCCAGCCATGCAGTGGATCTGCCCAGCCCCCCTACAGCAGTGGGGCCTGAGCAAAGCAATATGCTTCCTGCACCTCCTGCCATTAGGATGGCCATCATAGAGGACAGTCCAGTTGTCCTCTGTCCTCTATTGATACAAAACCAGGAAAAAAATAGAGAACATAAAGGCATCGGGTTTCATATCAATAGAGGACAGAGGACAGAGTAGCAGAAAACCGGAAGGTCCTCTACGTTGGCCACCCTACCTGTCATGCTTGTGTCACAACAGCCTGGACCTGACAGGCTCCTCCACACTGCTGGGCTGGGCTCTCCCCAGCTTGCCCTGGGGGAAGGAAGGGGTCTGATCCCAGAGAAACATCCTCCACCAGGCATGCTACATCCTTCCCCCTCCCACCCGTGGCCTTGGCCACGCAGAGCCTGGCCCAGGCCTGAGACAGGGCTGAGCGCATGACTGACTTGGCCCAAGGAGGCACCACTGTGACTGAAGCAGGCAGTGCCAAGTGTGAGGGGTCACCACTGGCCCCTTGTGCAGTGAACGTAGTCCCAGGGCATTCCTGAGGGGCACCAGTGCAGCAGGGATCCCGGGGCAGCGTTATGACTGCAACAGCAGCCTCCCAGGCTGGAACTGCTGCGCTGGCACCTCTCAGGAATATCCTGGGGCCATGCTCAGCATGCAAGGAGCCTGCAGCGACCCCTCAGACCCAGCACCACCTGTTCCACCTCCTTGTGCTGAAGCAGCTGTGTGCTCAGCCCTGCCTCAGGGCTGCGCCAGGCCCCATACAGCCCCAACGCCATGGGGAGGAAGAAGGATGTAGTGTGGCCAGTGGAGACCATGCACTGGAACCAGCCCCCCACCCTCTTCCCCTGGTGTGAGCTGGGAAGGGCCCAGCAGAGTAGCATGGAGGAGCCTGCCAGGTCTGGGCTGCAGCGCCATAAGCACGGCAGGAAACACAGGGAGCCTAATGCCCCTGTCACCCTTCTCAGGCTCCACCACTGCAGGAGGGCCAGTCAGACCCACATGCAGCTGGGAGTCTCTGTGCTGCAGTGGAAAAGCCCTGCCTGATCACCAGGGATCCTGGTTTTCTCTGATTAAAAATTCCCCAATTTTCAGATTTAAAAAAGTAACCTAAAATCCACATTTTTCGGTGATTAAAATGAAACACTGCTATAGATATATATCTATATATTAGTGCTGTTTCATTTTAATCATAGAAAAATGTGGATTTTGGGTTCCTTTTTTTAATCTGAAAGTTGGGGATTTTTTTTTAATCAGAGAAAATCAGGATCCCTGCTGATCACTGTGGGAGGGACTGGCACTTCCCCTTCCTCCCCATGGTGATGGGATTGGAATCCAGATACAGGAGAGGTCCACAACCCCTGCCCATTGGGACAAGGGGAAGCCACAGCTCCACCTCTGGGCAATGCCACCTAGGGGCTCAGCCACACCCGGCACGCTCTGGACCAATGGCCTGGGACCTGTGCAGCACCAGGGTCATGGGCAAGTGGGGTAGAGGCAGGGGCTGGAGTTTGGGAGTAAGGGGCACCAGCAGGGATGGGGGAGCTGTGGCTTGTGAGTGAGGGTCATCAGCACATCAGGGCCACTCAGCACCACAAAGCAGCAGGGGAAGGTTGGACAGCGCCTGCATCCTGGTGAGCGCAGGGGGAACTCTGGATAAAAATACCAAAATCAAATGCCAAAATATATAGGTATTTTGAATTTATTTTATTATAATGATTGAGGCACTGGTAGGCTTCCAAATTACTTTAAAATTGTATATATATCAATAAAACATTGTGTTCAACAGATAGATAGATAGATAGATAGATAGATAGATAGATAGATAGATAGATAGATAGATTTTTTTATTTTAATCACAGAAAAACATGGATTTTACATTTTTAAATCTGATACTTTGGGGTTTTTTATCAAAGAACGTTGAATGTTTTTAACAAAGAAAACCAGGATCCCTGGTGATTATACTTGCAAGGCATGGGGCATAGTGTAGGGGGTAAAATGGGGCCATGCAATTAGCCCATAAAGCAATGACCATGATCACCTGATGGTCATTAGACAGAACAGCTTGGGAAGCCCTGGGGGAGCCTCCAGTATATACAACGTAACAAGACTTGGCAGGTGAGATGAAGGGGCAACTGCCCAAAGTAAGCAGAGGAAGCCAGGGCTGAAGAGACTCCAGGGGCTTCATGGCCACCCCTGACAGTGGTGCCCTGTTACACTGAGCAATACCCTTATACTCCTCCCTAGTTGTTTGTCCAATTTTCCACTTCTAAGCTTCCTTTTTGTGTTTTAGGTCACTAAAGAGTTCCCTGCTGAGCCAAGCTGATTTTCTGCCATACTTGCTAGTTTTCCTGAGTATCAGGATGGTTCATTCCTGCACCCTCAGTAAGGTTTCCTTAAAATACAATCAGCATTCTTGGACTCCCACTCAGACCAGCCTCTCAGGGGATCCTACCTATGAGTTCCCTGAGTCAAAGTCTGTTTTTCTGAAGTCCTGGGTCCATGCTCTGCTACTCTCCTTCCTTCCTCTCCTCAGGATCCTGAACTCAATCATCTTGTGGTTGCTGCTGAACAAGTTGCCATCTACTAGTACAGTGTTTCCCAACCTTTTCCACCCCACAGCACACTTACATGGCCTCCCCCACCCCAAGGCACATTGTCCAAGTGGGGCGGGGTAGCGAGCAACCAAACGCCGCAGAGCGCAGGGTGGGGCGGGGGGGATCAGGTGGCAAGCAGCTGAACGCTGCAGACCAAGCACGGCGGGTAGTAAGGGGTGGAATGCCACAGAGCAACGGGAAGCAAGTGGAGCGGCATTTGAATCCCCACCCTGCGGCTGGCTGGCTGCCCACAGCAGCAGCAGGTCTGGGACATGGCTCCAGCCAGGCGGGATGGAGGGTAACTTCACCCCAAAATGCTGCGGCACACCTGGACGTGCCTGATGGCACACCAGTGTGCTGCAGCACACCAGTTGGGAAATACTGTACTTGTACATTCCCCCGGCAATTCTTCCCTGTTTGTAAGCAGAACATGGCCACTAGTTGGCTGCTGTAGCACTTGCACCAGGAAGTTGTCCCCAGCATCCCCCAAAAACCTCCTGGATTGCCTGTACACTTCTGTATTGCCCTCCCAGCAGATGCCAAGTTGATTGAAGTCCTGCATGAGAACCAGGGTCTGTCATCCGAAACTTCTGCTAGCTGTTTGAAGAAAGCCTCATCAACCTCATCCTCCTGGTCTGGTGGTGTATAGCAGACCCCCACCATGACAGCACCCTTTTTGCTCTCCACTCTGACCCTAGCCCAGAGACTTTCTCAAGTTTTGTACAGGAGCTTGGAGCAATCATATGGTTCTTTTACACAAAGTGCAACTCCTCCTCCTCTTCTCCCCTGCCTGTCCTTCCTGAGCAGTTTGTACCCATCCACGACAGTGCCCCAGTCATGTGAGCTATCCCATGAAGTCTCTGCTATTCCAATTATATCACAGTTCTGTGACTGTGCAAGGACTTTCAATTATTCCTGCTTGTTTCCAAGGCTCTATGTATTCACGTACAGACACCTGAAGTAACTAGCCAATTGCCCTACTTTCTCAGGTTAGGACCAGTTAGTTAGTTAGGTCCAAGTGCTGTCCTTGGTAATAAGCACACATGATTTTCATTGACTTCAACAGGATCTGTACATAGCTATCAGAATGCAGAATTTGGCCATTAAAGGTTAGACTTTGTACTACTTCTTGAAGAATCAAAATCCCAGTGTTGTTATAAGTTTATTAAGAGGAATATGAAAAAAAAGCAAAAGTTGAATACAAAGCTGCATTTACTCAGTCACCCCTCTTAGAAAGAGGGGAGAAAAAGACAAACTTAAAGTAAATGGAGTAGGGTGTTTCCTTTAAATTAGAACAAATTTGCGTGCCAGAATAAAAGGTGGAACAAGAAGCCATTTACTTTCAAAGGAAAGTATGTTAAGTGCCAGAGATATTGACTAAATTGTTCAAGAACACTCCATGCTTGCTTAATGACTGATTACTCTCTAATGTTGCCAAGGTCAGCAAAACCTTGGTTATCTGTCATCTGAATGCCAGTTCTATGAGTTAAAGTGACCAGAAATGTAGTAATTTAGCTGATGTTTCTAGAAGTGGCATGTTATTTTATTATTCGTGTATTTATTTAGACATAGTTAAAATTTGCATTTCCTGTGCTCTACTATGCACGTTATCTCTGAAAAGCATGTATCTAAAACATAGACCTTCTTAATTTACACACCTAGATTTAAAAATCTCTTAGAAACCTCCCTCTCATTTTCTCTTCTTTCCCAGACTGGACTTAGCAGAATGCCCTAAAGGTCAGCAGATTTGGGCTCTGGCAACTAAATGGAAGAAGCAAATGTCATAGTCAAAGATCCCTATCCTGGATGTGCCCTGCCTCTAGCCCCCTCAGAAAGCTGTGAACTCAAGCCTCTCAGATATCATCAGGGCCACATAATCACGTGTGGAGAGAGGCAGTCCTTGAATTAACTAGAACAAAGTGCATTTAGGGCTTTAGGATTTCATACTAACCCCTCATCTTACAACTTGAAACACATCAGAAGCCAGTACAGATCACAGCAGAGAAGTCTAACATGTTCTGTTTGAGAAACCTTACTTAACAAGAGGGTAGGCACATTCTGCACCCGCTACAGCTTTTGAGTACTCTTGTGGTGCAGCAACATGAAGAGCACTCTGTAGTCATCTAATCATGACGTAACAAAAGAATGGTTCACCGAGGTGAGGGCCATATCTGAAAGGAAGTTATAAATGGTAAGTGCTCTCATACACTACTGCTATATGAACATCTAGTAGAAGCAAACAAATGAATCTAAGTAACAAAAGGCTGGCATGCTCCTTCACCTGAGGGTCCTGATATCAATCTTGCCATTTCTTCCAGGACTCTGAAAGAATCTTCTTCCAGTCCCAGCCAAGTGCTCTTATGAATGAGTTACAAAGACATGCTTCCTCTTGCTTGCATGAATCCTGCCTTCTTATCTACACAGTGGCACAGCTTCAATAGGTATGGTGGAGAGTGGTCCCAGCTCAACATTAGCAATAGCCTGATGTTTAGGCCCCTCTCCTAGGAGATGAGAGGTGTTAGGTTTAAACCCCCACTCAAACTGAGGAAGGCCCAGAATTCTGGACTCCCAATTTTTGGACAAGTACTTTAACCAATAAGCTATTGTGCAAAAGGTGAGTATCATCACCATTGCTCATTCATGTCAAGGGTTTTTGAACCCGAAAGCTTGCTTAAAAATGGTTTTCCAACTATTTAAGTTGGTCTAATAAAAGATATCAGATTCACCCAAAGAACCTTGTCTACCAATGTAGCAGCTGTGCTTTATACTGAATTCCGTGCTTTTGCTGTGTGTTAGATGTGCTCCGAGTATGCCCCTTAGGAGATTTAGACATAGGGGCACCTAGTTTGGAAACCATAACCAACTTAAGTGAGTGATAGGAACTAGGAACCGGGATGGTGGCATCACCAGGACCAAGACAGTGGTATGTGCAGAAACTCCTAAGGATGTTTTCTGGCAAAACCATAGGTGCCAACCAAGGGATTTTGGAAGTACTCATTGGAGTCGATGGGGTTCTTTAAATTGCTTTATTGGACTTAGATTCTTAAATTCCACCCAACTCTTGTTTTAGGCACCTAAGTTCCTCTGTGAATCTTGCCCCAAGTCTCTGTGTGGATTTAGCCTTATATCACCATTAGGCCCCGATTCTCCAATTAACCCTGCACTGGCAGAACCTTATGCTAATATGAAGCTCCAGTTATATCAGTGCAGCATCAAGCAGGTGCCTCTCAGAACTCATTGCCCTAACACACTTCATTGCAAGTAGGTTTTTTGTTAAATCAACTGACAAAATCAATCTTCCTGCCTAATATAGAGACTATTCATAGTACATATAAACTTCTCTCTTTCTCTCCCTCTCTCTGTCCATACACAAGTATAAAAATAATACTGAAAGAAAGATTAATGCATTTTCTTGCATACAATATTTTTCCCTCCAAAAACCAGCTGCTAGAATTGGAGGGTGCATTATATGTGAGGCAATATGGTAGCTTAACAGCATTTTTTGCTGCTTAAGCTTTGACTGAGCAAAAGCAAAAATAACGTATGCACAAGGAGAAGAATAAAGAACAAGCTCAGCTCCCTATCTGCTGCTACCTACTATAAGGAAAGAACTTTTATTTCTTCATTCTTCCTTTCAAAAACCCAGTGTATCTCTTATTCTGAGGCGTGTTGTGTGCAACAAAATACAACATTGTTCATTACTTTGATGTCAATGTGGATGATAACAATGTGGAGGATAACTCTCATACTAATTCAGTATCTCCCAGCAACTATAGGTTGATTCCATACTGACAGTAACATTCTTGGGCTCCAACCTGGAAATTGCTTAATGAAGAGGTTCCCAAATTTTCCTTACTGTGTACCCCTTTCCAGATTTACCAGCTGCCTGTATAACGTTACAAGCATACATTTTATATTTTAACACCTCCAATGCCAAATATTATTATAATGAAAATTAAATCCTCTGTTACACAATGTCTACCACATATTCTTCAAAGATGTCTTGCGTACTCCTGGGGGTATGCCTACCACAGTTTGGGAACCCCTGGCTTAATGCACAAGGTTAAATGTAGGCACATCCCATTGACTTTATGGCTTAAGGTTAAGAATTAGGGCTGCGCAAAGCTTTGGGTGGTGATATAATTTGGAGGAGATTTGGCCTGATTTGGTGGCTGAATCTCCAAATCTGAATCAAATCAGGGGACCAATTAGAAGTCTGAATCAATTCGAAGCTCTCTAAATCTCCGGAAAAGATTTGGAGAGCTTTGATGATTCAAGCAGTCCCCAGTGGCTGCAGCAGGGAGCTGCAGCTGGACTTGGAGCTTGTAAGTAGGGGAGGGGACCATGGAGGGATGCCTGCCAGCCCCCAGCCCCTCCCTGCTCCCCCAGCCCTCCCCATGGCTGCCCTGCCTGCCCCAGCTCCCGGTGCTTTAAAAAAAAGCCCCACTCACCAGGTGCTGCCAGGCGGGGGGTGATCCCCATTGCCCTCCACTGCCCCACACTGCAGGGGAGGCTCTGCCACGAGACCCCTGCCCCCCCCCCTGTGCTCCCCCAGGCCCCCCACAGGTGCTTTGCCCAAGCCAGCTCTGGCCCTTTAAGAAAAAAAAACAAGAAACCCCCCGGGACTCACCATTCCTGCAGCAGCCTTGGGGAATTGGGGGGATCATGCAGAACCTCCCATGCAGCGCAGGGCAGCGGGGACAGAAGGGATTGCCTGGGTAGGGGGGTTGGGAGGGCAGGCAGGGTCAAGGGGCTCATGCAGAGCCCCCATGCAGTGGGGATTGTCCCCTGCCCGGCAGCACCTGCTGAGTCAGGACTTTTTTTTCCAAAGTGCCAAGAGCTGGGGTGGCTGGGGCAGTCATTGCCAGGCTTGAAGAGCAAGTGGGGGATAGGCCTGGGTGATTTGAAGTTTCAGCAGGAGCTGAATCTCCAAATCACATTCAGCCAAATCAATTCAGGACAGTGATTTGAATCACCGAATCAAATCGCTGTCCCCCAAATCGGCCAGATCCGAATTGGAAGCGAATACTGACCACTTTGCACAGGCCTATTAAGTATACCCATAAATGTGTGGCTTTGACCTTGCTATTGGCTGGGAATAGTAGAAGCTGAGTAGATGAAGTGACCTGGCCACTAGCTCTTTTGCTATGCCATTGAGATTCTCCTTGGTCATAATGGACATTTATAGACGTGCTCTGGGAAGCAGGGGCGCACTTTAATTAGCAAGCTGTGCTGTGCTAATTAAGAGCACCTGAGCATTACATGTATCAGTATCCCCACGCTGAAAAAATGTAGTGGGGAGCATTTTTCAGTGTGCAGATGCTAATACATGTGATGCTGGAGGCTGCTAGAGCTCATTCATTTCTGCACTCCCGCAGACTTGATTGAGTCTCCTCTGATGTGCTGGATTTGTAGTGCAATGGAAGAGCCTCCTTGCAAGTAAGTTCCCAATAAGGTCAAGTTTACAGTACAAGCCCTTTTGCTTGGATGGCTACACCAGTATTTTATACCAGCAAAGTGCTGCTTATGCAGATGTACCATATAATGGTGCTTTTAAAATTTGCTTTTAATGAAGTTAGCTTATCCTAGCAAACAGCCCTTCTACCCCCAAGCAAAAAAGAGCTAAATCACAATTTCAGTGGTATGGCCACACATTCCCTTTTGCCAGACCAACTAGGGCAGTCATGGATCATACTTCTTCATACCTCCAACCAGCGTAGCTTTGCCAACAGAAGTCTGTAAACTAGATAAAGCCTAATGCTGCATGCAGTAGGCAGTTACTGCCCAGAGAGCTCCTGTTTTGTTGATCCACCCACGGGTGCTCTGGAATGAGGTATTATTGACATTAGTATAAACTTTGCAGTGAAAAATGGAGGCAACCCTCTCTCTTTTATTGCTGAAAGGATATTGTTACCCACGAGGTAATGACTAACAATTACTCAAATGCTCATTTTTGTGTAAGGCTCCTTCAGTGACCACCTTCATGCTAACTATGGGCTTGTCTCCACATGAAGTTGATCCTGATTAAGTTCTTAATTAATGTCACACCTGGCAGGGGTGTCTACACATGGTGTTAATCAGGAACAACTACATGTATAGACAAGCACTCATCCCAGAAACTATGAATGCTTGGCAGCTCACAAGATCAGGCCCAGATATGCATTCCACTAAACCAAAAACTAACACCACTGCTAATGGAGGGATTCAGGGCTGTTGCATTCTGAGCAGATTGATGCACCTCTTTGCAGTCCTGCCAGGCATCTGAAGGCAAGATATAAGACTTGCCACGGTCCTAAGTTTCCTACTGGCTCTCTCTAGCTGGCTGTCTCTGCTACAGTTTTGGATCCCATCCTGAGGTGCCTAACTCACCATGTGCTACACAGGGAGCTTGTTTCCTAACACAAGGTTCTGGATTCCACACCAGAGACCAAGTACATAAAAATTAGGCACTGTAGAACCTGACTTGTAGGTGCTTAAGTCCTTTATTGGATCTGGTCCCTAGGGGTATGTCTACTGTATCCCTAGCACTCCCAGGGAATAACAATCGTGAGCATCTCCTGCTTGCTAACTCCTGCTTGCATGTACTGCACCTGGAAATGCACCACTGAAGCTGCTCCAGGCAGCATTTCTTTGCTTTGGAGATTTGTCTCTGGTGATCTTACCAGGAGTCACAGGGGAACCTCTCAGAGCCCTTTCATTGCTACATTCCTGCATTTAGTCCTTCCCTACAAACACAATGGACTCAATGTAGACATTCCCTAAATCATTTATTGAGTATGGCTCCTAGTTGTCAGCCCTCAGCTTGTTGCTCTTGTTCTCAGGTGTCTTTCTTGACTAGGTGTTTCTTGTATAAGAAGAATTTTATTTTTCCTCAGCAGGTTTATTTTTTTCCGGGTTCAATTATATATCACATTAAAGTGAACCAAGCAGTTATTACTCCAAGCACCACAATTCAGAAGTGGTTTCTTGAACAATTATTTACTGTTTTGTTTTGTTTTGTTGTTTGGTCTGCTGGGTATCTACAGCCTGTTCTGGCACTGCATAGAATTTAAAGAATAATTCTCAGTGGATGTTATTAAACCAATGTCATCTGAGCACTCTGGTTTTCTTATTTATATACACAAAACAAAAATCCCCCAACTGTTTTTTTCATTATTAGAATGGAAACAGTCTTGGTAACAGTTTAAGCTCTTTAATTTATTATTAGAAATAACCCATATTTATTTTGATGGAGACCCTATCTAGTAATTGTTTATTTTGCAGATTATATCTTTAAATGTTTCTTTTTTATGATGATTCAGAATACGAAAATTGATTTACTTTACCATTCATAAAAACTTAAAACCCTTATGTAAATATAAGCTCGTGTGGCATGGTATCTTTATTTCCTTCTTTTATTATAATCTCATTTGTAAGCTTTTTATCTTTCTTTTTCAACTGATTGTTTAGTTTATATGGGAAATGATATGTCTGCGTGTTAGATGTGGTTTTAGAATGCTCTCTATATATCAGTTGTTTTGGACCAGGTGTTGACCGGTCAAATTACAGGAACATGAAGTATAATTTGTACTTGTCACACAGGCAGCCCCTGTTTAAAGACATTAAGTACTATCTTTTTCACCTGATTCAGTGAGAGGAGATCTAAATGTGAAGCGGGCAGTTACACCCTCTCAATATGCCTCCACCCACCCCACCCCCTCGCCCTGTGGGTAGGGCTTTGTTATCTGAGCACTGGAATTATGCTGGACCCAGCTGGTGAAGCAAGCAAGGGAGGGCTGGCTGTAGGAGGGGTAGAGCTCTTACAAACCACTCATGGGTTTGTAAATAGGAAAAAAGCTATTTCAAATAAGATGATGCAGTTTCTAAAAGTGATTAAGCAAGAGAGAAACAGGACTTGAGACATATCCAAAGAAAGGACTTACATTTCCTTTCAAAGGAAGACTTTGAGCACCTAAATTGATATTGTAATCAGGCATTCAGGCACTTGAGTTCACTGGGCCTGTTCCTTCCCCCTGAAAAATCTCTGGATACTCAAGAGTTGCAGTTTTGCACATGCCTATAACCACCTAAGTCTCACCTCTAAGCAGTGCCAAACTCCTGTTTGTGTTGCGTTGGGATCCAGAAACTGGGTGGAACAGGGTGCATCTACACATGCAATTAATGTGCCTGAATTTTCTGGCAAAAAATTCAGGTGCATTAAACTGCACCCCCGCACATATTTGAACATATGCCCATCAGGAGCAAATTTGCTTCTGACAGGGAGCTTCAGGCTTCCCTGGATGCAAGCCTTTGGCTCGCAGGGAACACCAGTGCTGGTCCCAACCTCCACAGGGTGAGGGAGAGCTGTCCTGACTGCCAGGCAGCTGCCTGCCAGCCCTGTGGAAATCAGGACCCATCCTGGTTTTCACGTGGCTGAAAGTCAATCTCCACAGGGCTGGGAGGCATCTGCCTGGCTGCCAGGACAGCTCTCCCTGCCCCATGGAGATTGGGATGGGTCCCAATCTCGATGTGGCTGGCAGACAGCATCCTGCTGAGCATCTCCCCGCCTCCTGTCACCCCCTGCTGCCTAAGCTGATCAGGAACAATTTACTCTCAGTCAATGTCTACACATGCAGTATGATGCATTAGTTTAATGCACCAATTTCTAGTACCTGTATTTACAGGTACTAGAAAATGGTGCATTAGACTAATCTACTGCACAGTAATTGCTGTGCACATGTAGACAGTGATGCTTTACTGTACATTAGATTAGTCTAATGTGCAGTAAAGCATCTCATGTAGATGGACCTACAGGCCGTGTCCAGACAAGCGTGGCCAGCACCACATAAAGCAAATTTAAATGTTCTCCATGCTGCAAGGGAGTGCTGCCCATGCGTACACTGCTCCACGATTTTTTTTTTCTGCAGGTTTTTTTTGACCCCTGGAGCCCCATGGGGAAAAAAAGCAGAGCCGCGCACGCCCCTCAAAAACGGAGCTGGGCCATCCGGAGCTGCGTTGCAGCTTCTGGCCAGGCTCCACATGACACAATCACCACTGCTGCAGCAGCCCCGGGAGGCTCAGAGGACCCTAGGTAAGGCTGCTGGGGCCAGCCCAGTGCTGGCCCCAGTCTCCTCTACCCCACATGGGGTAACTTGCCACATGCCAAACCATGCATGGTACAGGCATTACCTGGGGACAAGTAGTGCAAGGTGAGCCACTGCTACTTGTCCTCAGGGAATCAAATGTCCACGCTTATGTGGATGTGGCTAGTGTCTAAATCCTCTGGTCCTGATCAGATCCAGAAGGCGCACTCAGAGTAATGGAAGTACAAACCAATAGATTAGGCCATGCACAAAATGCAGACAAAGGTGCTGAAGGAGTTCTGGCCATTTGTATTGGTTCCATGGCCTCCTTGGCCTGAGGGGAATCAAGTCCTCATCTCCCGCCTCAAAGGAAAGTGCTCTAGCCATCAGGCTGGAGGCAAACTGGAAAGGTTACTCTTTGCCCTTCTTGTTGACTCTGTGCCACTCTGCAGAAAGGAAGGCAAAACTCACAAGAACCAAAAGGACAATCAAGAAGAAGCCTGACAGTATTGACCAGTGATTAGGGCACTGAGCTGGAACTGAGGACTCCTGAGTGTTTTTCCTTGTTCCTAGAACTTTGTAATGCAGTTTCTGTTCAACAGTCATTTACATAAAAACTAAAAATAATCCTGGAAGTAGGATGTAGAATATGGTCATGAATGATGAGGAAGGAGCTGAACATAGAATCCCCTACTTCCTGGGTGCACATGCTAACCATTAATCTACTGTACACAACAGTGGTGCTCATCCTTTTTTTTTTTTTTTCTTGAGACAGTCTTTGTTAGACTCAAGGCACACCTCATTAGACTCAAGACCCTTCTCAGGATTTTTTCCCTCTGTTTTTGCTCTTTTTTTTTTTAATACAGGAAAATACTAGAGCAATTCTTCACTTGAAAAGGATTAAGAAAGACAACACCAGGTCAGAATGTTTTTAACACTAGAAATTCCTATCTGAAATCTCAAGGTTTATCTTGTGAATTGTGTTTGCACACCTAACAGTGTGTGACACCCTTGGAAGGCTCTCAAGGCAGCCCAGAGTGCCACAGAACCCTGTTTGAGTATCACAGATACAGAAAGTGGGCACAGCAGCTGTACAGCCGCCACCTCCTCTTTCTCCCACTGCCACATTTGAAAAGAAAAATAGTGACTCCTGTTCAGTTTTTCAAAGAATGGTAGGTGCCTACGCTCAGGAGAAGAATTTGAGAACTGGATCCTGAATAGATAAGCGCATCTGCCTACAGCTCTGACTCAGGTACCTGAGCTCTGGAGTATAGGTGGATGCTCAAACACCCTCCCTTCTCTAGGCTTAGAATCAGAGAATCATACAAAATGAGGGTTGGAAGGGACCTCAGGAGGTCATCTAGTCCAACCCCCTGCTCACAGCAGGACCAGACCCAATCAGACCATCCCAACTAAGGCTTTGTCTAGCTGGGTCTTAAAAACCTCCAAGGATGGAGATTCCACACCCTCTCTGGGTGACCTGTTCCAGTGTTTTACTACCCTCCTAGTGAGAGTTCTTTCTAATGTGTAACCTAAACTTCCCTGGCTGCAACTTGAGACCATTGCTCCTCGTTCTGTCTTCTGTCACCACTGAGAACAGTCTAGCTCCATCTTCTTTGTAACTCCCCTTCAGGTAGATGAAAACTGTTATTAAATCCCCCTCAGTCTTTTCTTCTCTAGACGAAATAAGCCCAGTTCCCTCAGCCTGTCCTCACAAGTCACATGCCCCAGCACTCTAACCACTTTTGTTGTCCTCCACTGGACTCTCTCCAATTGCTCATATCCTTTCTGTAGTGGGGGCCCAAAACTGGACACAGTACTCCAGATGTGGCCTCACCAGTGCTGAATAGAGGGGAAGAATCACTTCCCTTGATCTGCTGGCAATGCTCCTCCTAATGCAGCCCAGTATGCTATTAGCCTTCTTTGCAACCAGGGCACACGATTGGCTCATATTCAGCTTATTGTCCACTGTAATCTCCAGACCCTTTCCCGCAGAGTGGCTGCTTAGCCAGTTGGACCACACCCTGTACCAGTGCATGAGATTTTTCCATCCTAAGTGCAGGACTTTGCACTTGTCCTTATTGAACCTCATGAGGTTGCTTTTGGTCCAATTGTCCAACTTGCGAAGGTCACTGTGAATTCTTACCCTACCCTCCAGCATATCCACCACTCCCCATAGCCTGGTGTCATCTGCAAACTTGCTGAAGGTGCACGCCATCCCATCTTCCAGTTCATTGATGAAGATATTGAACAAAACCGACATCAAGAAGAGAAGAAGACATCAGCCACAGGGTTTGGCCCCAGGCCCTTGGGCTTGGGAGACTGGCAGGCCCTAGATTGAGTTTTGGGCTTATCACTTCCTGTTGGATAGCTCTAGTTAGTTCCCTGCTTAGGTTGGGGAGTGGTGCATGGGGGAGGGGAATCACTGGTCTGAGACACTTAACAGTCTGCATGATCTAATAGAGAACCTATATGTTTCAGAATTCATTTTGACAACAGGCATCTACACAGCCTTGTGATACCTAGGTTGTAGGCATCTTAAGTATTTTACTGCATCTAACCCTTATTGTTCTTCCACTGGAACTACAGGAAACATAATGATCCCTTCATACAGATTGGGCCAGATTTTCAAATGTAAGTCCCAAAATTATACTCCTAAACTGTCAGACAATTTAAATAAAAGAGTTGTAGTTTTCCGAGGAGCTGAATGCCAACAGCTTCCATTGACTGGTTATCTTTGAGCTCTTTTGAAAGATAGAATAAATATCCAATTTGCATCCTATTACTAATCCATTTCATGGCATGATATGGGGTATGCTACTGGGTACACAGTTGTGAAGGTATTTAGGCACCTAACTACCACTGAAATCAATCAGTTAGTAGGTATTAAATGCCCGAATCTCTTCATGGATCTTGTCACCTAGTTTTTTTTCCTACTTCTACTGCTGTTTTGCTAAGTTAACTCAGACAAATCAGTAGCCTGCCTGTGCCTCTGTTTACCCATTTGCAAAATGGGCATATTACTTACTTCAAAGCTAATGAGGACTCTTTCATAATGCTTAGCTAGTTAAAATGTGTCTCACTCTGTGACTTTTTGAATCTCAGGCAGAAGGGGCCAGCCAGGTGCAATGTATTTTTCCACATTATTTATTCTATTTTATGTGTACTGAGAGTGATTCTGCAGCAACTTTGCTTATGAACCTCCCATGGAAGTCCATAGGAATTTGTGTAGGAAGAATCACTGTGGAAGCAGGCCCACTGTAACATTAATTGACAAGATTCACCCACAATGGTCCTTCTTAGTCATTAGCAGCTACTTCAGCCATTCCAAACTCTTTTGTCATTGCATGGATTATTCAAATGTGTCAATGCAGCATCAGCAAGAATTTTTTTTAAAGTTAAATGCCAAAAGGATTTCTTTCCTTCAAAATAAATTGAATACCCAATTTGACCCTTATGTGGAACATGCCTATTGATAATAGAAATGGGTATGGAATAGCCTCCCAACTTAAACTGTCATAGGCTCATCCTCTGGGTAATTGAAAACTAGATTGTACAAAGCAGTGGAGTATATACAGCAGTATAGGGAATAATCCTACATTAGCAGGGGAGGTAGACTGGATGACCTAATGTGTCATTCTCATCTTTAATTTCTATGATATAATCTCATTTCCACTTTCCAATTTTTGCTGAAAGAAAAGAAAATATATTTTTGGTTCACAGGGAGGAAACAAATATTTCAAAACTAGACTTCCTTTACTAGCTCTGAAAAACTTCCAGATGCCTAAGAGGCAAAGGAGGAGTCTGGAAAGAAAAGTGAGATAGTGCTTTTGTTTTATAAAATGTTTTCATTGCTGGAAGAGTGGCAGCAAAGCCACCTTCTGTTTCTATTGTACTTGAAATGTTTTAATTTTTGCCACCTTCCTTAGCAATTTGTTTTTATATTTACTGTTCCACACAGCAATTATGTATTCTAAGCAGGCCTCCCTAGCAGTGGGAATTAAAATTAGATTATAAAAAGAACCTTAAAAACCAAAGGAGATTTTAAATGGATCACTGAAACCCACTGCAAAAATCCTTCATCACAAGAAGGGGATACTTTCAAAACCTGCCTTAAATTAATTCAGAAGGAGTGTTAGGCATTTCCAATGAATCTGATTTGTAGGTCTAATCTAAGGCTAATACTAAAAAAACTCAACATTGTTTTAAACCTTTCCATTCACCAAATTAGAATTCTATGAATTTAAAGCTTTGGGGAACAGAAGTGGTATATATAGTACCAGCCTTATAATTGCCCCGCAAGGGGAGCAGGTTGTAACAGGGAGCCGATCCCTGGCCCTGTTATGTGCAGGAGCATGGCGATGGCCAGGCGTGCCACTTCCTGGGTCAGAGACCTGCACCGGGACCCAATTTTCCCTGCTGGGAGACTTATCGTGGGCAGTGGAGAGTTGGTCCCTTTCCTTAGGACAAGCAGGTGGGGGCCTCAGGGGTCTACCAGACCTTCTCACAACTCAGGAAGGTCACTGGCTGTGCCTGGCAGACATGACAGGTGACCTGAAAGTGCCTGACAAGTGAACCTGGAAGTGCCTGAAGTCTAAATCTAGAGATTCCCCAACTACAGGGAGTCATGGGGAAAAGGAGCCAAAGGTGATTGGACATCAGAGGAGCTGACCTGTTTTAAAGTAGGAGGGCAAAGGCCCATTCTTCCCCAGAGAGGGGATAGAGACCACTACCTCCTAGCCAGGAGTGGTGCAGACGTGTGCAGAGGCACAGAAATGTGCCTAGCAGTGGTGAATTAGGACCGTCGGTCTGTGCGGCTTGAGGACTGGAGCTCAGCAGACAAAGATGTCACACTGAGAAAACGTCAAGGTCAGGACTGTGGCCAGCTGATGGAGGATAGCCAGCATAAGGAACTTTAACCATTAAAATTGGGTTTGGGATGCTGGACTCATGGTAAGACTGTTTATAAGATTTGGTCCTGGAGACCCCTCCAAAGGACTTTCCCAGGGTTGACTGGGAGAAAGTGGGGTGCTGACCTGGAAGGGCACATTTAAGCAGTTACCTGGAATTGCAAATGAGAGAGAAGGTGTGGGGCCTGAGAGGGCACGAGGCCAGTTAGATAGGATCTGCTCCAGAGCTGACCACTTGGGGTATAGGTGTTGTGGAAGATCTTTCATTCACCATATGGGGTGGCAAGGACAGGGTGTAAGGGAGGACGAACCCTGTGAAGAGGATCTATCTATGGGAAGTGGTCATGACCCCAGGTTATTTTGTTTCCAACAATCAGCTTCCCTGTTTCTTTCCATCAAGGTGTGGCGGGCGAATAAAAGGAAGCTGGCTGTGGCTCGGACTCAGAAATGCAGGACAAGAATCTCCTGCAACACAGGCCCTAAGCTACCATGCAGAAAAAAATCAGGATGTGAATTGTTTCCTCTTCTACTCTTGCTGCCTGAGGCAAGGGAAGTAGGAAAAAATGTTTCAAGTTATTTTGGAAGAGGAACTGCGGAACCTTTGGAATTAGCCCCTGAATTACTAAAATTATCCCAGGACTCCCAAATATATGGGCCTTCAAATAGTGATTTGTTTTGCTTGAGATTGCAGCTGGTTCTAAATAGTGTAAAGCTAAATTATTTCTTGCTAGGAAAAGCCAACAACAAACAAGCAAACCAGCCTCCAAAAGAATGTGATTTGGGGCAGAGCAGTTTTGCCTGCACTTGTGGTTCTCTGAGATCTTCCAAGGATGACAAGGCCAGCACAGCTCCATCGGTGTTGGCAGTGCTTGAAGCCCTACTGCAGATGAGGCTCCTCTGTTGCCAGCATTTTGAACACTGTCATTGAGCCTTCAGACTTGGACAGCAGAGTATTAAACTTTCCAGTGAGTCCCTTAACTACACCAGGACTCAAGTATTTCAAACACCGGTAGAGCTGCAACAGTCAAAGCAATGTTGAGAACTCGGAGCCAAAAAAATAAAGGCCAAATAGCCTAGACGCAGCATAGTCAGGTATTGCTTTGGTTTGATGGAAAATAACCCCCCATATGTCACTTCTTTCTCCAGGCACTGATGTAGGATGGTGTTGCCTACACTCAGTTATAAGTGTTGTGATAGCTGGTGTTTTTCATAAACCACCAATTCGTGAAAGCAGGAAAACCAAGCTTCCTTTCTTTTCGGTTTGTTTCTTTTTTGAAAGTCATCATCTAGCCTGGTGGTGATGGACAGGAGTTTGAAAACATGACCCAAGCATATCCCAAAGGCTTGAATACCAAAAGACAAAAAGACTGCATCCCCAAAGTATCATTTAAAAAAATATATCATTTTTCACCTAATTTTATGATTTTACTGAGCCTGACTCATGATATTGGAAAGCCTGAGATGAGGTCAATAGTGTGTGAAGGGATCTAGACTTAAAGCAGCCTCACTCCCTTCCAGTTCTGTTGCTCAGGATACCCCAAATAGGCGAAGTGGAACATGAGACCTCAAAAAGCAAAACAGCTCAAGAGTGCAGGAACCCCAGCAGCTCCGCCTACCCATCGGCCCTCAAAGCAGTGAGTCACATTCCCTGCTGGAGGTGTCAGTGTCACAAGTCTCACAATGTTGGTGGTTTTCCTAAAGCCCAGCTCTGAGCATTAGGAGATTGCCTGAGAACCTCAACTTTCATTTGGAAAATAAATTAGTTTCTAGCCCCCGGGGCTGTGAAGAAATGCATGTAAGTGGGAAGCAAGTGAACCCTGAAGGCACCCAGGAACCAGACAGCAAATAACAACAACCTGACATTTATTATATCCTTTAAAAAAACCCATAAATCTCATCATTTTTAAAGCAATTCATAATTGTGGGGTGGTTCTGGAACCCCTGGGGCTGGCAATACTGTAAGTGAGTGGAGGATGCACTTGCAGCTGGTTCTGCCCTTGAGTGAATTTGCCTAGGGATGCCCTCCTAAGGCATGTGTGTTCTTCTTATCCAGCTGGAAGCATCCTCAGCATGGGCTTGAGGGAAAGGTGGAAGCAGGATGCACAGAGCCAAGCTACTGAGCATCCCCTGCTCACACGCCTGCAGTTTCCCTGCAAACCTAGCTGTGTTTGTCCTCTGTGTCCTCAGCACAGCACCGCTGCCTCCTGCTAACGCTGCTGTTTGCAGCTGCTGCAGGCAGGAACATCTGCTGCTGTTATACAACAGTGGGAAGGGCAAGCCACGCAGCAGCCCCTTTTCCTCTCCCCCCACCGCTTTCTTTCAGTCAAGGGTGGAGGAGGGAGGGAGATATAAAGCAGGCAGAGGGTGGTGCAGGCGCCCCACCTGTTTGTGCAGCAGAACAGGGTGGTGCAGAGAAGACAGACCGCAGTTCAGCATCTGCTGGCTGGGGGGAGGGAGGCATCCACTGACAACAGTGAAGAGGGAGTGGGAGCTTGGCTAAGGAGATGGGGGTTGATGCTATGGCTGGAGGGGTTGTGAGCATGAGGCTGATTCATCTGAGGGATGTGTCCTTGAAGGGGAAAATAAAGCCTGGCTGGGTAGAAGGGGGCTGGGGAATTGGAGGCGGGCGTCAAAACAGCAGTGTTCGAGGGATGTGTGGCTGAAGGGGAGGAAGGGGGCAAGAGAAGGCTGAGGGTGGTCAGGCCAGGGTGGGCGAGAAGGGTAAGAGAATTTACTGAAATGGGGCTTGAGATGTTGGCTGGGAAGTGAAGTTTCATGGAACTAGAGCAGGAGCAAAATCTTAGGGCTATATGGCCAGTTAGTACCATCCGACCAAGCAAGAGTACCTACTCCCATTCCCACCAGTGAGGGAATGAAATGATTCAAATACTCCTTCACATTGGCAATCTTTGCTAACATGCCTGCACAAAAAATGAGCCACATGAGTTGCACTGAGAGTTAGAAATGAATTCTTAAATAAATGAGGGAGTCTGGCTCTTTGAGCTGGGCAGATGAGTGAAACTTGTTACATGTTAGTCCTGGTACACCTCTGCAGGGCCTGCTCACTGGGGAAACTTGATTTCTCTGATTTTTTTTTACCTGCAAGTGGCTGAATAAGATGCCCCTGGAGAGGTTTCTAATCATGCCAAAGGAATCAGTCTCTTGAATGTATTTAACCTAAAAACTAGTTCCTCTCTGCAGCACCATTGCAGCAAAACAGGTCTAAATGCCCCCCTATGTTTCTGGGTCATGTTGGGATGACAAAAGCTTAAAAAGAAGCTGTTGAATAATGTTACGTAGATCAAGAAACATGTTTATAAAGGACACTAAAGTTAGGGCTTCGTTTACATGCTTTTTATTTTTTAAGCAGAATTTTATAGTGGCAACAAAATACTGGATAATGGGGAAGCAGTGGACATAATTTATTTAAACATTCAAAAGGCTTTTATAAAATCCTTCACAAGAGGCTATTAAGGAGCACTAGTAACCACAGAGGGAGAGAGGTAAAATCCTGTCATTCATAGATTAAAATCTAGTTAAGAGACAGTGGGGGGAAAGAATAGGAATAAATGGTCAATTCTCATTGTGAAAAAGAATTAATAGTAGGGTGCCCCAGGGATCAATATAAGGGCCTGTTGTTTAATATATTTATTAAGGACCAACTAGAGAGGCTATATAATGAGGCAGTGAAATTTGCTGGCTACACAAATGATTTAGGTTAGACAAGCCTGGAGAGGGTTGTGAGGTACAACAGAAGGACTTGACAAAACTAAGTAACTGAGTAATGCAGTGGCAGATGGAATTCAATATAGACACGTGCAGAGTAATGCATCTTAGAAGGAATGATTTAAACTGGGGGGGGGGGGGGCAACCTTTTTGGCAGGCATGCCACAAATTAAGCCTGCACCCTCCCTGAGTGCCACTCTGATCCCCTTCACCTGCTTTGTGCTCCATGCCCTGTGCCTGATTTGCCATGTGCTACACATAGAAGCTGCCCATGCCATTTGTGGCACACATGCCACAGGTTGACCGCCCCTGATTTAAATTATTTGTACACGCAGAGTTCTGAATTAATTGTAACCTTTCATCACAAAGAATTAGGCATCCGTGCAGACATCTCAATGAAGATGTCTGCCCCGTGTGCCTCTGTAGTCAAAAATGGCGAATAAGACATTAGACTGCAAGAAAGAAACTGGAATGCAGACAAAAATAATAATACAGACAATAATGTATTGCCATTAAATGAAATGTTGATAGTACATTTGGATAACCTTGTCTTAAAAGGGATGTGGGAAAATCTGCCTGGGGAATAAACTGAATGACATTTTAGGACTCAGCGCTACAAAGTGCTGACTCCAGCTACCAGAGACAACATTAGAAGCTGAGGTTCCTAATCCCTTCCAGGATCAGGACCTTAGCTTGCAAAGAAAAAATATGAGAAGGTATGTATTATAAAGATGGAAGAGATAGTGCTGCAGCTCAATTACTTCTTTTGTCCTTTAATAGTAAGAGAATAATAGATGTTCCAAAGGATACAGTTCTTTCTGCAACATATAATGTGAAACTTGTTGTCAGAGAACATCAGGGAGGCAAATGGCTTAGCGTAATTCAAAACACAAACAAACCAGCAGGCCAGATCTTCATCTGGTATAACTCCACATAGCATCTTTCAAGTCAATGAGAATATGCTGCTTGCACCAACTGGTAATCTATCTCAGTATCTGCAGCCACACAAAAATAATATGGGCAAGACCTATCCATCTACCTGTTATAAGTCATAACTGACTGCCAGCTACATTAAGGTGATAGTCAGTTGGTAAACATTTGCCATTATATATATATATAATGCATCTGGCTCACTGAACAATATCATACCAGGGATGGATGGGGAGAACGTCTTCTTGGCCCATATGTCAGAAGAACACAAACCTTCCAATATACAATGACTAGCCACTTATTATATATCTATATCTATAATCCATAATATCCTTATCTATAGACATAGTTCAGTCCAGGTGCATTCTGGATCACTAATAGATGCAAGTGGTATATGCCACTGCTGGTAGACACATACCAACTAACTGTTCCTCTGCCTTGATCTGTCATAGCACTATCTATGTTTAGTCAAAAATATCTGTGACTGAATCTCAGATTTGCAGCTTTTTTTTCCCTCCTGAAATCAAACCACCAAATACAAGGCTAACAAAAATAAACCAAGGATTGTTGACAATAAAGCATGAGCAAAAACAAATCTAATATTGTGGTTAAAATAGCATTAATCTGAATTAATAAACTGAATTTAAGCTGGTAACACACACAGAACTGTTTGTTTTTCTGCATCATAAGTAGTCTGTAGGGAATCAACTATCCTTGAGAAGTTATACATTCAATAATGATTGAAGCATTAATGAAATGTTGTAATGTGACAGAAGATGTCTTTGCAAATGTGAAGACTTTCAGAAAATATATAAATACAATTATAAAACAAAATGTTTGTCAAGCACCTGCAAGATCAAAAGCTTTATACAAATGCTTATTACTTTATTAAAAATAAGCCTTTCCCCTACTGGGAGGGCAGGGAAATCTCATCAGGTGGAGGAGTGGGCCAGGTTAGCCCAGTTTTCTTAACAGTAGCTTTCACTAAAATTCCTGGAAAATTTCCTGAAGAAAAGTTCCTGTGAACGGAAGAGCCTTAGAACAGAGGTGCCCAACCACCAAGCCACAGCCTGGTACCAGGCCACAGTGGGTTATGGCTTCCACCGCCGGCAGTTATGTGTAGGGTTAAAGCTAGGCAGTGGGGCAGCCCCGAGTGAGAGGCAGTCAGCTCCATATGCCCTGTCCCACTGCCACCACCAGGGCCATACCTGGCAAGGTGCTGCCCATGCAGCAGTTACCAGGGCCCGTGCCAGACCAGACAGGACCCGCTCACAGCTGGGAGTGGGGGACGCAGGCAGGAACATGCCAGGGGCGGAAGCTGTCCCAGGAAGCTGCCCCTGGCTTCCCAGGCAGCCCTAGCTGGATCCTCCTGGGCCATGCCCTGCGCAGTCCCCTCCCCTGCAGGGTCCCCTGGTGCTCACAGCTGCAGTGCCCCAGCCCAATCCAATCCTCACAACCCTCCCCCACACATAAAAATTAAATTTAAGTATGTAAATTAAATTTAAATATGCATGTTATATTTAAATATGCAAAGTAGACAGTTTACCAGTCCACAGTATAAAAAAATTGGGAAACACTGCTTTAGAATACTTTCTTCTTGGGTGCCTATACACGAGCAGAGAGGCTGCATTTGACTAGCTTTAGATAAAGCACCCACGCCACCATTTTTATGCACAGAAACACTTATACACAAGATGCTTGGGTGCTTTAATTAAAGCGGCTTTTGGAGCCAATCTAATTAAAGCACCCTCCCCACCCCCCCACACACACTCCCAGAGCACATGTATAAACACCCCTTGTGCCTACATGACCTGGACCCTCAAAACAAGCTATGGAACTAGTTTGGGCTGGTTTCATTTGTTTGCTTTGCTTTGTAGGGCTTTCAATATGGGTAAAAGTATGTTTTGTGGAAGAGTAGGGCTAGTGTTTGGTGAGTGAGCAGGCAAATTGATTGTACAGGACATCCATGGGGTTTATTATGAGTGTTTGTCTGAAATGCAGGGAACTGGACACAGATTATGAGACGGGGAAATCTGAAAAACATGGTTTTACTATGGTGGATTGTTCTTGAACTTCTACTGTTTGCTGTGTTGGCGATGTTTTTCTACATGGAGTTCCAGGTAAACTGCAAGAAATGGGCCATTTGGAATTGAAATTGCAGTGAGTCTACTAGCAAGGACTGCAAGACTTGAGAGTTATCTTGGAGCTAAGAGGAAGCAAGGCCCCCAAACGGTCACTGCAGGCCTCATTTGTTAGGTCATGGGAGGTGGAGTATTGGGATGCACAGAAGAATAAGAGGAGAAATCAGTCTGTAAATCTGTCATTGAGGAAGCGAATGTAATATAAATGAGAATTAGAAATGAGTTGCAGTATGGGATTAAGTACATCAGGTGACGTCTAAATTGCAAGGGCCAAGAAACTCACCCATGCTCATAAGAAACCAATGTAGTCTTAATTTAATTAAAGTCATAAACTTGTAATAGTAATATGCAAGCTAATATAGCAAGCTAATGTAATCAAAAATATCTAGGTCCCATGCAGTAATAGGTAACAGATACTATTCCATTTTGCAGACAGGGAAACTGAGGTACATTTGAAGTTAAGGGTGAGATTTTCCAAAGGAGCTAAGCAATTTCTATTGATTTTTCACTGGTAAAATTGGGAAAAGAACCCAGATATCCTGATTCCCATTGCCTTGCTATGTATGTCATTAAAACTCATTTACCTCTCTTGATTGCACAACAGCTATTTAAATCTATCAAATGCTTCTCCTTTATAGAGTGGAAAAGAGTGTGTGTTCATTTCCAGAGTAATTAGGTAATGTCGGTGTTATGCTTTGAAGCTATAAAGTGCTAATTTATGTAAATGCTAAGGAGTAGTATTATTAGTGCTTGAGTATGATATCATCAGGCTGACGCACATGAACCGCAAGTGTGAAACATCATGTAAATCTGCTCTGTGTGCCCAAAAAGTAATCTTAACAATTTAAGATGAAATTAATTGATCAATTAAAAATAAATTAAAAGTAATCTTAATATTGAAGAACTGCCTAAGAAACATTCAATTATAAAACAGATTTTGCTTTTACCTTTTGAAACTATTGTTATTAATAAAACTGGGCATTTTTTTAATTAGCAAACATGAAATACTTTATTTTTATTCTATTTTAACTATTTATTTTTTTTAATATATTTATTTAATTGTTTTCCAGAGGGCCCACCTAAGTTACTCTACCAACATAAAGGCAAAAATTAAAATATTTCTATATTTCTTCTAAACCAAACAATCTTGGACCTTACAGTCCAAGAACAAACCTCTTGAGAAAATGAACATAGGTACACACAAAAGTCGTCCAATAGGAAAAGACAGGAGGAAATCGAATTTTCCAACAGGAAATAATCAAAACAGAAAAGTCTTGCTACAAGTCTTGAGACAGTACTGCAGAAAATCTTTGTATGTATTCAAGAAGGGGGGGAAAAGATAACTTCAAAACTGAGAGTGCCCTGCCCAGACAAGATTAACTCTTACAAAAGGGAATCAATTACTACTACTTTGGAGTCAAGATAACTCATCAGATACCAGATGCCTGAGAAAGAGAGAGTGGGGAGTACAGCATTCAGCTGAAACCTGACCTAACACACAAAGCCTGAAACCTAAGGGTTTGCAGTAAAAAGTGTTACAGAGCCTCAAGTAAAGAAATGGAGTAAAGGGCTACTAAAAAGACTGATCAGATCGGGATGTTCCTCAGGGCTCATAACTGTAAAAGGAAACTAAATTACCTGGAAAAGTGTGAGAGAAAGACACACAAAATTCTCACTGAAGAAACAAGTAGGCTCAGAGCCTATAAATTCCCCTGAACCACAGCATATTCCTAATAACCCTGGTATAAATGCTATTGCTACTGCATATTCACTGTACACCTTATAATTATTTCATTTTTTAGAAAAGCAATCAAATTGAAGGAAAATATGTGACTAAGTCTATAATTGTCAGCAATGTGTAAGGCACAGCAACCACCTTGCTTTGCTAGAGGTACATTGGGAGAATTACTTCCCTATTAATAAAAAAATTAAGATGCAGAAGCACTAATGACCGTAGTGGCCACATTTGTGCTACCATTAGGAAAAGACTTGGAGGAATTACTTGATTCCATACTTGGACCCTGATCTTACACATGCTTCTACACAGTTCAATTTTGAGCATATTGAAATCAATCTTTTGTGTGCAGATTAGAAAGTTCTGCTACACATGATGTTGTGAGGTCCAAGCAGTATGTGCAAGTAGGTACTTATCAAGAATCTGAAGCAAGATGCAATATAATCCAAAAAATTGTTTATAGGCCCTAATATATTATTGTCCTGGATAACATTCCAATAGGTATGTTATATTAGAAATGTAAAGGTAAAATGAGCCTTTGACTTTAAAACAGAAACAAAAAACACTCTGGACCAGATGCTCATCTGTATATCTCCACTAACTTCAGTGAAGTTGTGCCAGTTTATACCAGCCGAGATTCTGGCTTCTTGAATTTAAAGAGGGCATTGACAATAAAATTTTGGAATACAGTTATGATGGGCCAGATTCTGCCAGGTTGGCAGTACCATTTCCCTTGAGTAGTCCTTTTATAGCATACTATACAAGATATGCAGGAGTAGGCTCTAGTGTGAAGTGATCAAGAAAAAAATGCAGTAGTTACATGTATAAATAGTGCAGGATTGGAAACTCTGTTGCAGCATTTTGTTTGCTATCTATTTATTTATTTATGGTAGAACATTGCAGTCTAATAAAAAGCTTCATTTATGTATTCAATGAATTATTGTCCTGGCCTTCATCACATAAATAACTTGTCAATGAATATTTTTCTAGTATTCAACCAGTTCTAGAATATACTTGGAAAGATATAATCTGCTTTCTAATAATTTGAGTCAAATAAAATATATCAGACAACCTAAAACTATTATTTTATGTGATGATTTTTGTTTTTAGTTCTGCAACAAAAACAGAAAATCAATTGTTTATACAGCCCTCCTGCCAGCTACATTTTAGTCACTATTAATTTGTGCTGAATTTGAACGCTGTGGCCTAGCATTGTATTTTAGAAGCTGTAGCAATTTCCCAAGTATGAAGAGAAGTTCTGTTTTTTTGTTTCTAGTCCCCATTTAATAAAAGTACTGAAGATGTTTAGCCTGGGATTCTGTGTGACAAGGCAAAGTGAATGATACTCGATGGGAGATTGTTTGGATTACTGTATCTTCTTGAACCTCCTCAGGAAAGAATTTCATTTCTCCTCCTCTGTCCCACTTTCACAGAGTTAACTTTTAAAAGAAAATGGCTTGTGATAGAATTACTCCTACAAAAGGAAAATGTCAAGTAAGATCCTTCCACTGTCAAGATGTGCTGGAAGGGAAGGCAGTGCAAAAAGGAAGGTGCCTGGCAGCCATCCATCATTCCAGGACCACTCCGAACAAAGGGACACAGGTTTATGGTGCAAAGGACACCGGCATTAATTCTAATAATTCCTTTTTACTATCTCAGGCTATCCAGTCAAATGTGAAGAAGGTGTGTGAAGGGAATGCAAAAAATTAGCTCAGTTAGCAAAATTATTCTATCACCTGCCCTTCAATCTAGAAGGACCCCTGGTATAAAACACATAGATAATGCAGGTTTCGGAAGCCCACTAGGTTCCCCAACAGTCATACTGTGTTGGCTCCCTATTATCAATGTCCTTAGTCCTCCTGACCGTGTGCTTGTACAATGACACTCAGCAAAGTAAAACTGAGCCCCTGTACCTGGCCAGTGCATAAAACACTCCTTATTTAAATATTTTTCTTTTTGTCCCATGGTAACTAGTAGGGGCTAACCCAACTGTACTGAGCCTGCCTCTTGCAGTTTTTTTCCATCAATCTGTTCATCCTTTAGCATCACAGCACCCCAGATTTTCCCCTGAGTGACTTATCCCATGCCTGGGTTATCTGGTTGTACATCAGGGTATATAGACTCTTTCAGTGTGGTGAAAGGATGCTCTAAAAAGGAGGTACTGTGGTAGCTCTAGGGAATTCTGGGCTGGTATCTGGAACCAGACAAGTGACCTATGTTGATTATATGAAGAGTTGCCTGGCGCCAATCCGATTCTGTTCCATTGATTGATGAAGCCCAAGCTTGCCACAATACCGTTCTTTCAGTTGTATAACCAGGGAATCTGGAGCCCAGGCACCTAACCATCTTTGCAGTGCAGACCCTAGCTTTGGCTGTTTCATTCTTTTCCAGACAGACCAAGTAAAAGTACCAGGTTCCTCACTAGAGGGGGCCAAAATGTGGAAATCCCTTCCTGTAAAAATTTTGCATTTGCATTCCCAATCAGGATGATAAGTCAGATATACATATATGGTGGAGCTGGAAGACAGATGGGGTGGATCCAGAGTAGGTGCACTGGCACCCCCCTCTCCCCACTTCAGTTGACATTACCATGGGTACAGCAGCTGGGGACTCTTTTTAAGTGTCCAAATTGGGTAAGAATTGTCTTCCCTCCCTTTGCCTCCATGGTGAGCAGCACATCCCTTCCCCCTTCCTTCCTTCTCCCCCACTGCCATTGTCCCCAGCTATCCTAAGGGCTGTGTGGGAGGCTGCAGAACTACTCCAGCCTATTCCATCTGGACTCCATGGTAAGCCAGGCTCAAATGGGGGCAGTGGCAGAGGTGGGTTGGTTCCCCCTCCCTACTGCATCCCCCTGGTTGTTCCCTGCCAGTCCAGGAGCCTTCCCAAGAGCAGGCCACCACTGTCTCTGGCCAAGCCTAACTCTACATGCAGCCTCACTGGAAGGAGACAGGAACAGCTCTGGAGCCATCCTTCCCTCCCCCTGCCCTCAGGTCCGTGGACACAGTAGGGACGGTGGCAACTGTGGGCAGGGGAGGGAGAAAATGGGAGGGAGGAGAGGGGATGTCCTGCTGTGCACAGAGGGGAAGGGTGGGGGAGGGAAGATTGTTACCTGATTAAGGACTTTTATTAACGTGCCAGTCGCTGATCCCGCATCCTCCTTTACAAAATCCTGGATCCACCATGGAGACAGATATCAAGGCCCAGCACCCTGCCTCTCATCCTCTTTAAAACCCAGACTGAAAGGGCCTTGGCAGTTGAATTTACTGTCTGTAGGAACAGAGAAACATTAAGAAAAGAATCCCAGGTGGGCATTTTACAAAGCCAAAGGATTCCATTCCAGTCCTCCTAAGCAGAGGACTGAAATCCCTTCCCCCTTCCCAGAAAAAACCCTCAATTTAGGAGCACTGAAATTGAATGTTTTGGCTTTGTAAAATGCCCACCTGGGATACTTTTCCTAATTTTTCTCTGACTACAGGCAGAAATGAGCTGACAAGGCTTTTCCAGTCTGGTTTCTAAAGAGGATGAGGGGCAGGGTGCTGGTCTGAGATATCCATCTCCCAGCTCTACCAGTAGCTGCATAGAGTAGGCCCACTTTTGGCTAGGCTGAAAGCTGAGGAAGCAGAAAATGATAATGAGAAGGACCCACTGAGCATGAACTCAGTTTGATTTTCTGGATGGAAATTTTTTCTACAGAAAAATTTCAATTTTGCATAAAAGACTTTTTTTTCCAGAATATTGTTCTCAAAGCAAATTCCCAGCTAGCTCTGCTTCTCAACTCACATAACCCTAGTTGTTCTCCTTCAGATTTTGCACATTGCTAAGGTGACCATAAGGAAATCCAGGACACTGCCCCAGCTGCCCCGAATCAGCAATGGTGCTGCAGGCAGTGGTAGAGGCCAGTGGGCAAGAACACAGGTACAGTCAGGTAGGGAGGCAGAGCTGCCTGGAGCACCATGCCACTCTGCCCCCCACCAGACTGCATCCTGCACTCCTGAGATTTGAGGATGCTCGTTTTAATTTTCACTGACCGTCCGGGACTGGCCTTTGAAATCCAAGACCATGCCAAGGTAAACCGGGATGTATGGTCACCCTACCCATTGCCCTACACCATCAGCTGATGGAACACCCACAAA
Source organism: Alligator mississippiensis (assembly GCF_030867095.1). Classification (NCBI taxonomy): domain Eukaryota; kingdom Metazoa; phylum Chordata; order Crocodylia; family Alligatoridae; genus Alligator; species Alligator mississippiensis. The sequence goes on along the minus strand of NC_081824.1, from coordinate 120,863,675 downwards.
TCAACCTCTGGGAGGGTGCCACATTTCCACGGGGTTAATCCTAGCTGATATATACAGGGCTTTGTAAGGAATGTGGAACATCGGGCACTGCAGAACAAAAGGTCCTGCTGATGTCCCCACAGAGTGGCATTTAGTAAACTGCTTCTTCACTTTCTCCACAACTGCCCAGTTGTCCACAGTTGCATCTTCTCAATTTTCTTTTGACCCACAAAGTCACCAAGCATTAAGGGGAAACTCTCAGGAGAGGTGCATGGTCTCTTCCAATCACACCTGACCCAGGTTACGGGCCTGACTACATACCATGTTCCCTGAAGCCCAGAGCTCCAAAAGTGTCTGGACCTGATGATTACCTCCATCTGGCCAAACAGCATATGAGGTGGCAGATCCCTCACCCCATCCCTGCAGGCATTGCAGCTGGTTGTTGATGAGGTCACTTCCTGAACAAAGCTGTCACCAGGTCCTTGCTCTTTCCCCCCCCCCCCCTGCACTTTAGATTTGTCCTTGAAGCATTATATAGGGGGCTGTGTTTCCTGGCCTACTTCTGCTTGCTCACTAGCTCTGTGCCAGCATCCTGCAAAATCAACTCCCGCCTCCCCCCCTTCCCATTAGCTCTTTGGGTAAACTGCCTCTTCCTTCACCTGGCACTTACAACAGGATGTGGGACAGGGAAATACTTGCTCCCTCAACCTGCTCTAGAGGGCTACCAGGGGGACCATCCCTTCTCCAGCAAGGTGCCTACTGCCTGCCCTATCCAGCAACATCCCTTCCCCCCTGCCCTCCTCCGTGATGCCACTCCTTGCAGAGGACAGCAGCGCAGTTTTGTCCTTGCACTGGCAACTGGAAGGGACGGAGGCATTTCTGCCTGCTAGTTGATGGCTGATTTGTTTGATCTGAGAAGGGGTCTGCCCTGTTCTTTGTCTCCTCCAAGGACAGCTGCTGTAGAGCTGCTCTGCACTTCAGTGGACAGCGACACTGCACCCCATGCTGGTGGGGGGGGGGTGCGGTGATTAGCAGTAGGGGAGGCTGCAAATAGGACAAAATCCAACTTCACTGCAGAGGGCTAGTCCCTTCCCCCTCCACCGCCAGCCTTCTAATTCAGTGCAGCTGCCCTTCAGAGAGGAGGAGGGCGTGAGTCCTGGGCTAGAGGTGCCTTCTGCCAGCCCAGCACCGCTGATCTCGGGGTGGCTCTGTGCCCCGCAGGCAGGGGGTGCTCCGAGGGGCGGCGCCGCCTGGCACACGGAAGAGCTGGGCGGCCCCGCGATGTGCCCTGGCCCGGCCCAGCCCGGCCCGGCCCGGCCCCGCGGGGCGCCCGAGTTGAGCGAGCGAGTCCCGGGCGGCGCGTGTTTGTCCTTCCTGCGCGGGCAGCCCCGGGCCCCTGCCCTGCCCTGCCCTGCCCCCCGCCGGGGGCGTGTGGGGGGGCTGTAGGGACGGAGTGCGCGCCTGTGTGTGTAAGACACGCTGTAGAGACACTGTGTGTAAGAGAGACCTTGTAGGGACTGTGTGTGTGTGTGTGTGTGTGTGTGTGTGTGTATGTAACCCTGGAGGGGGTGTGTGTAAAACCCTGGAGGGAGTGTGTGTGTGTATGTGTGTGTGTGTGTGTGTGTAAAACCGTGGAGGGACTGTGTGTGTAACTGTAGGGGGGGTGTAAAACCCTGGAGGAGTGTGTGTGTGTGTGTGTGTGTGTAAAACCCTGGAGGGATTCTGTGTGTGTGTGAAACCCTGGAGGGACTCTGTGTGTGTGTAACCCTGTAGGGAGCGCGCGCGTGTGTGTGTGTATGAAACCATGGAAGGACAGTGTGTGTGTGAGACCCTGGAAGGACAGTGTGCGCGCGCGTGCGCGACAAAAGGTGGCTGCGGGGCAGGAGTCTCCCCGAGTTTGTTTACAGAGCAGAGCCGCCTCCGTGTGAATGCCAGCGCTACCAGGAGAAGTAAACGCAAAGTTAGCAAAAGCGCACGTCCGCGGAGCAGCCGAGTGTGACACGGAAAGCGCGGCTCGGATCTGGTTTGCCCAGGCAGAGCAAACAACATTCCCCGCCAGACCCTGCCCCTCCGCTCCCGCTGGTCACCTGCAACAGCTGCCTGGTGCCGTGCAACAGAGCCCTGCACGTACAAGGAGGCAAACGCGGGGGGTGGGGAGCCCCCTTCCTAAAAAATGAAGAGGTAACCGGCTGCAAAGGCTCTCCCAGGCACGTGCTCGTAGCTGCATCCAGGAAGCCCAGCGATGCTGCTCGTGGCAAGAGCCAAGCTGTTGAATCACTCGGAGCAGATCCGGCTCACCCCAAGCCATGCTGCACGAGGGGCGGGGGCATCATCCGCGGGTCCATGCCGGTGTGGAGCAGGCTGATGGATCCGGGCCGGGAGGAGAGTGCCAGCACAGGGCCATGATGTGTGACAAAAAAAAAAAAAAAAAAGCAAACCCGAAGCCTATTAAGTTATTCTTAGCCGCGATCGCAAGGCAGATCGCTCTGCTCCAGGATCTGTTTTCCCTGCCAGTCTTCTAGCATCAGGGCTTTGGGTTGGTTTTCCTTTTCCCCCAGCCACATCAAGGCGATCTATTTGCAAAGCCCCCCCCAGCCCTTCCCTTCCCTTCCCCCCCTCCCCCCACCAGCCCCTTTGTCTAAGCTATAAAAGACTCAAGCAGGGATGCGGCTCCTTAGCAAGAACTGATCCGGAGACGCTGCACAAGTGATCAGCAAACACACGTGTCGCTCAACCAGAAGGAACAGGATTCCTTGGATGCTTTCCAGATCCGCCTGGCTTTTTCTCTCTCTCTCCTTTTTTTTTTTTCCCTCCCCTTTCCCTGGCTGGCTCCAGGTTTTACTTCTGGTTGCCTGCGAGGACTGCTTTTGCTCCTCCCTTCTGAAATCCTATATTAACTGTGGCCAAAGCCGGGGAAGAAGCACAGCTCATTGTTGGCGAGGGCTGATGAGCCTGGCGGAGGAGTGAGGAGCGGCGGCGGGTCGGAGGGGCCGGGGGAGCCCTCTGTATGCGGGGCGGCTCCCGCTGAGCGATCGCGGAGCCCGAGGACCAGAGAGGAGAAGGGGAGACGAGGCAAGTGTGCAGCCGGGGGGCGGGGGGTGCTGTTCCCCAACGCCTTGCGCTCCCTGCACGGCTGGGGAGGTGGCTGAGCGGAGCAGCGAGGGGACGTCTCAGCATCGGGGACTTCTAATCCCTTTACATCTGCGTTACATAAAGAGGAGGACCTGGAGGACTTAATTCCCCAAGTTGCTGACAGCGGCTAGGTGGGACTTATTTGCAGGGCAGCAGCGTGCCGAGCAGGGCTGTTGGGGTGGGGAGGCTTGGCTGGACGTGCAAAGCCGGGGGGGGGGGGGGGGATTGCACTGCAGAGTTGCTCTTTTTAAAGGCGATTGGGACTCGTAGTAGAGAGGATCTCTTGTATGAGACCAACAAGATTTTTGCACCCCCAAAAAATTGTCTTTAATTGCAAGCTTTTAAAGGGGCTTTTGGGCGAGCTCGCCCCCCCCCACCCCGGCGGAGGGGAGGCGGGCTGCCCGCCGGGCGGGGCGGACACCTCTGGCTGATGCAGCCCCCACCCCCATCTTCCCCCTTGCTAACTTTCTAGGTGGGCAATGGCAGAGCACATGATGGCCATGAATCACGGGCGCTTCCCCGACGGGCCCAGCGGGCTGCACCACCACCCTGCCCACCGGATGGGAATGGGGCAGTTTGCTAGCCCGCACCACCACCACCAGCAGCAGCAACAGCAACAGCAGCAGCAGCACGCCTTCAGCGCCCTCATGGGCGACCATATACATTACGGAGCGGGCACTATGAACGCCACGAGCGGGATCCGGCATGCCATGGGGCCGGGCGCCGTGGGCGGGGGGCACCCCGCCGGTCCGCTGCCCCCCGGCGCCAGGTTCCCCGGCTCGCAGTTCCTGGCGCCGCCCGTGGCCAGCCCCGCGGGGCAGCTGACGGCCAGCATGCAGCTGCAGAAGCTCAACAACCAGTACTTCAGCCACCACCCCTACCCGCACGGCCACTACATGCCGGACTTGCACCCCGCGGCCCACCAGCTCACCGGCCCGGGCCAGCATTTCAGAGACTGCAACCCCAAGCACGGCGGCGGTGGTGGCGGCGCCTTGCCCGCCCCCGTGCCCCACGGCCCCGCGGCCATGCTGCCTCCCAATGTCATAGACACCGACTTCATCGACGAGGAGGTGCTCATGTCCCTGGTCATAGAAATGGGCTTGGACCGCATCAAGGAGCTGCCTGAGCTGTGGTTGGGACAGAACGAGTTTGACTTCATGACAGACTTCGTTTGCAAACAGCAGCCCAGCAGGGTGAGCTGCTGACTGACTGCAGGCAGACAAAGGACTTGGGAGCCCGTGCGGATGACAACATTCCCTTAGACACAGGACCTGGCTTCCCCGCCTGCACAGGCTGAGGAGCTGGAGCCCAGAGTCAACTAGAAGCTTGTAGAAATTGATTTGGGGTTTGTTTTTGCTTTCTCTCTCTCTCTCTCTCTCTCTCTCTCTCTTTTTTTTTAATGCTGCCACACTTCTTTTGTAGCTCTGACACTCACTTCCCTGCCTGTAGGACTAATTCCTAGCTAACAATGCCTTTGGCCATTTGTTCCCCTCTCTTTCTCTCCCCCTCTTTCCCTGCCTTTCCCTTTCCCCATCTTTATCTCTCCCTTTCTCTCCATCTTTCCACCTTCTCTTTCTCTCCCCCTTTCCCTGCCTCTTTCTCTTTCCCCATCTTCCCCCCCTTTCTATCACCTTCTCTTTCCCTTGCCCCATCTTTCCCCCTCTCTTTCTCTCTCTCCTTTGCTTCCTCTCCCCCCCCTCCTTCTTTCCCACCCCCCATTACTTTCTTCACAGTAACATGTGCATCATGTCCACAGGGCTGAACTGTTAGATATTAACCTTGGCAAATTGCTTCATCTTGTGGATTTTGTAGGTGATGATTTCCAAGCCACTCAAATTCCGCGTGAGCAGGGCCAAACCGTTGCATTAGTGGGTTGCATGAACTTTGAAGGGCAGATATTACTGCACAAAACGCTGCCATCTTGCTTAATTTTTAACTATGCATCGCAGTGCAGGCTATTACATTTATTTTTATTATTTTTCAGTGCGCTTAAACTGGAAGCTTAACAGCCTTGGGCCAAACCCTCTCAGATCAGGAAGAGTAATACTGTTAACTTAAAGTCTGCTCCCCATTCCCCTTCCCCCATATGTACAGACAATAATATGGTGTGGATGGAATGTTGACTAGTCAGTGGCAAACATTTCACAGACTTTTATTTTGTTCCGTCTTCAGCATTTTGACACTGTGCTAATATAGTTTATTCAGTACATGAAAAGATACTACTGTGTTGAAAGCTTTTTAGGAAATTTTGACAGTATTTTTGTACAAAACATTTTTTTGAGAAAATATTGTTAATTTATTCTATTTTAATTTGCCAATGTCAATAAAAAGTTAAGAAATGCTTTAGTTTTTCTAGAAGTCATTTCCCGATTTTTTCCCCCCCCCCCTCCCCCTGCCCTTAAACTTCCCCCTTCCCCTTGGTAAGTAGAACATCTACCTGTAAAACTGTGTTGGTGTGCAAGAAAACATTCCCAAATAGAAAGTGCACTGCACCCATGTATGTGTCATGGTGAGCTCAGTAGGACAGCAGGATTTAAACAGAATTACAGCATAAAGCCTCATTAAATAACATTGTAACATGCCTGTCAATGTGGTATTATCAGAAAATAAAGTTGCCAAGAAGCAACTTTTTTGTGACTTGCCAACATACTTGCTTTAAATGTAGTTGTCCAGAATTATGATGCATAAAGTATTTATTATATTTATCTATTAAACTTGTAATTTTATAAATCCTCTTTCATTTATATAGTAGACTTTGTTCTTTTGTATTTTTATTATATCCTGCTTGAAGAATTACCTAAATTGGTTAGGATGTGGGGTGTTGTTTTTTTTCTTCCTATGCCATCTCCAATCACTTGGTTTACATGGAAGTTTGCTATATCAACCTACAAGACTTGTATCACATCAAAACCATTTGCAGTGACTTGGGAAATAACCAGCATTGATCAGTGAAAACATTCCACTGTGGGACAACTAATCTATTTTTTTCAGACATGACTGCCAGCTAATCCTACTGAAATGAATTCATATTAATTTACTTCGGATCTTTGGAAGGAGAACATCCTTGTGTGACAATAATGCAATTGGTACCTTGCTCTTGAAGATCCAAATCTTGTGGTCTCTTTGGCAAATCTGCCATTTAAGTCATTACTTCAGTGAGGAGTGCAGGATCATGTCCTTAGTAATGCTTATAATCCACTTAGTGTATCCAAAATTTAATACTGAAATGACACCATTCTCTCCCATTTGTTTCATTGGCTTTTCCTTTTCAGTTAAAAAGAAAAACAGCGTGAAAATGGAAAAGAATAAAGCTATGATGTGGCTGTCATGTAAACCCAGGTGTGCAAACAGGAGAATATCCCCACATGGTGTGAGCATAAAAATGACAGTAAAACTTGGAATCAAGCTGCACATTCTAAGCTGATTAATATTGGTAACATTGTCCCAGCTGGTGGTAAAAGTGATACTTGATTTGACCCGTTTTAAAAAAATGCAGTAATAAATCTGACTTTATCAATGTGGAAAATCTTGCTGATATTCATATTGGTTAATATTTATAAAATACATACATCATCAAAAAAGGCAGACTGGTCTGGAACTGGACAAAAGTGGTGTAATGATGCCCTTCTCAATATGTGTAAATTTATACTTAGGCCAGTCTCAGCATTTAAATATTTTAAAAAGGCAACTGTATGGTTTCAGACATTACTTTTATCATCGAGTGATACTAACGCATAAATTATCAACTTTCCGGTAACTTATAAGGTGTTTAAGAGAATCTGTGATGTAGTCTGAAGAGTTGTTGCCTAAGTTGGCACTAAAGAAATCCCTTTTTTCCATTTCAAAGCTGTTTGCCCTGCACATTGCATCATTGGCTCTTCTCATTAGAATTTTGCACCCCAATTCTAATCACCTGACTAAGAAAATTGCTCTTCAAACTATTCCAAGTGTGATCTTGAATTGGTATTTAAATCCTTTTTGATGGTCTCCTAAAAATAGGAGACAGTCTTCTGGGGTTGCTAATATGCATTTTTGCCTTATTCACTTGGTAAATACATTAATTTTGGGGTAAAGCATCACAACTTTCTGTGTTCAGCATTAAATCCTTTCATATTATTTTTTCCATAAATAGCCAGGTTTATGGGCACATAAGAAAAATATCTATTCCCTTACACCTCATTGTACAATTGCTGAGATTCACTTCCTCTGAAAAATGGTCGGATAGAGGGCTACCACAAGCACTGGTTTTGAGGAAAAACTGAAAAAAAAATGTGGAACCATCATATTGCAGCACAGAGAAAACTAGAACATGATCACATCACCCACGTTGTCACTTAGCTTCTAACACAGTACACAGTGGATGTCATCTCTTTATCTCTAACACAAAAATCTCTTCATCTGCAACACTTTTACATAGTATCTACCAAAGCAACCTGTGGGGCCTGTTCCTGATGTTGCCTTGAAGCCGGTGACAAGATTCTCACTTGACTTCAATTGAAGCAGTAATAGGCCCTTGAGTTGATCCTATTTGGATTTCATGGTGTTTATAAATTTGTTAAAATTTATTGTTTGAAGCAAGTGATTAGTGAAATATGTACAACTTTGTACTTTACCAGCTACTGTACTGCCAGATATTTACAAGCCATGCTGTGATCTTGTGTCCTATTAAGTTGCTTATAGTACAGGAAACTTGACCTCTGTACTTTGGCTGCTTTTCAAAAAGTTCTAATATGGTACATGAGATCTGCAGTTGTTTAAGCCATGTCCATAAATAGCCACACTGCTTTATTTGGAAGGGAGATCAGTGATAAGCTGCAGCACAACACAAAATACCTTCATCAGAAAAAATAGGTGCTGATTAATAAAATAATTAGGCTTTTGATTGAAAAAACATGTAGCTGACATGCTGACTTTACTGGTGCTGAGAAAGCCATTTCAGCACTAGATGGGTTTTGCAAGAAAAGTTGCTGTTCATGGGTTGCTGTACAGGGTACACCAAGAACAGACATCTATTGTAAACTTTATAGTCCCAATGACTTTTACAACTGTAAAAGTCTGGGTTGGATATAAATTGATGTCAACAGTAAAGGCCAGATCCTTTAGAGCAAAATATTAATCTGCTAATCTGTTACGGGTGGTCAGTTTTGAAATGCAAAACTGTTTTAATTCCTGCATATATTAGGCATTCACGCCCCCTTGTGGATTGTGTACAAAAGGCAAGAGGAATTATTAACTTTTTTTTCAGCATTGTATTTACCTGTGGAATGACAGTTTTAATGTAAATAAATGTGTCCATGGACTAAAGGGACTCTGTAGACAAATGAATAATAAACAAAGTAAGAAGCAAATTACAACTCAGAAGAAAATAACTTTATACACCAAAAAGCTTAAACAGACTGTAACTATCAACCTGTCTTCCTTTTTCTGTGAAATTTTTCATTCAGAGACCAATGCTATGGTACTCTACAGAACGGTCTGAAAATGATGCATAGTATTTATAGACAGGGAGTCCAGGTTCTAAGGTGGCATCTGTTCTGTGCACTAGGATCACTACCTGAGGATGGTGGGGGATGAAATGTATAATAACATAATCATCTGCCCCTGCAAAGAGGAAAAAAATACCATCCCCTGGCTCGAAATGTGGTTTTAAAAAAGTTGCCATAAAGGGGGAAAATGAAAAGTCATGTATTTCAAAGGAAACAGTTTCTTTTTCCATTGCCTTAGGCAACTAAAATTGAAATGACCTCTCTTGCAGTATTGTGCTGTTTGTTTATTTTTAATGTCTCTCAGCCTGGCCAATGGAAGCAGGAAGGTAACTTTCTATTCAGTTATACTTTCACTAGAGCAAAGCTGCAAAGTCTGTATTGCAAGTACTGCAGAGAAAGTTTAATTGTTCAAAAAAGGTTTCTGTTGTGATTAAAAAACAAACAAACCCTGAAACCATTTCTGTCAATCACAAGTGTCATAAAAAAAGTATTGGTATACAAAACAGGGGTCAAAAGTGTCTGCCATTTGGATTAATTGTGATACAGGTTTGGAAGCTTCCCAAGTCTGGATTTGTGGAGTTTCCATCTGAATGTTTCTTTGCAAGTGACTGTTTTCTACCAACCCAAGTCTGGTTGGGAGTTTATACTCCAAAACTTTAGGAGAGAACAGGGAAAGGTGTGGCGGTCTGTATGGTAACCCAGGCCTGAGTAAGTGCTTCATGACATTTCTGGCTGCCATGGCAATATCCTCTTTCAGAAGCCCTCCTGTCCCTGCCTCCTAATTACTTTCTGCCTGCTTCCCCTATGTATCCTGGGATCCATGAGGGATAATGTAAATTATCCCAAAAAGACCAATATTCACTTAACGCCAGAAGCCTTTGCTTGCCTGGAGGAGTAAATGATGCAAGAGAAAATGACCACTGCCCACGGTTCATCCTTCTCATCCTTGGAGCCTTCAATTCCTGCAAAATGTTTGCTAAGAGGCTATCACAGTGCTAGACTCATGTTATCAGCCTAGCTTATGCTTTACCGTAACCCCAGGCATAACATGCTTCACCTGCTATTATTTCATCTGTTGGTAGGGAACTAAGTAGGAAGGCACATTTGACCAAACGAGGGTTACTATTCACATGATGCAGGGAAAAGTATTTATTTTTTAATATTTGGCAGATACCAGAAACATCTAAATACATTGGGAAATTAAAGGAATTTGAGTCCTGAAACTGGCATTGTCTCAGAGTTTCATGTACTCTTAAGTGCATCATTTTGTTAGAAAAAGAGGGTGTTTCAGAAACTGTATTTCTATGCTTTAATACTACGCCACAATAGCTAAAAATCAGACACACACAGAGGATAATGCAAAGTCCCAGAAACCGTAACAAAAAAGAACATCAAATAACTGAACAGATGAACCACTATCACGTTTTTTTCTCTGTCGTTCTATTGTCTGGTTTTCTCTTTGTCTCATTAAAAAAAAGATATTTGTAACATCAGGATTTTAAAAGGTATGAGTCGGGTATTTCAATACCAGCCCATCTTGTAACTTTGCATGCACAAAAATATGTAGGGCAGTTTGATCAGTCTCCAATATATATATTACACACACACACACACTTACATATGGTGACACACGTATGAAAACCTTAAGAGCTAAGATTGACATTCACTATTACCGTTACTCATCTCATATTTTACCAATTCTTTAATGTCTTTTGTTAACTCTTCTTATATTAGGCTTTTTACAAGGAAATATATACTTTACTACTAGTAAAGTAAAATAAAAGATTAAAGGCATGATTTTAAAACAACAGCTGAAGTTAATGGGAAATGTGTGCTTAAAAATCAGGCTTCGTTTAACAGAGAGATGCATCAAAGTGCCATGACCAGAGACCTCATCTGCATGATATTTCCCACAAAGAAAAATAACTTCATCTCATAGGCTTCACACCTTGTCCAGTTATTCCCAAACCTGGATCAGTCACAAAACTGTCTTGTGTTATAAGCTTCTTGAGCAGAGTACATGGCTTAAAAAAACAAACAACCCCCTTCCCCCCTCCCCCAAAATCACACGCATCTTGCTAACCTTTTTAACGGAACATTACAAATTAAAGACAAAAGAGTGTAGGTAATCATCAACATTTATTAAGGATACATTTAAACTGTCGAGGCTGCAACTTAAAAGGGGTTTAGATTCAATTCCTAGATTACATATTGAAACAGAAGAGGAGTAAATACGACATACAAAAAAAATCTACTTGGTTGGCTACAGAAAATACTTACTATTTGGCCATTAGGTGGCACTGAAGCTCTGTATTCTGAGGCTTATAGTTAGAACTACAGAAAATGTGAATTGATTTATAAATGTACTTCTAAATAAAGTAAAAGGAAGTTAACAACACATAAACTGTGCTATATGTTTATGGACTGAAGTCCTTTTCAATAAGAAAATAATTCCTTAATATAATCACAGAAATTAGATGAATACTGAGGTCACCTATGGTGACTTCTACCCTACTAGTACAAGATTATTCCTTAGATTGTTCATTTTAGTTGTAAATATTTCAAGCAATGGGATGGATTCACATCACTTCCCAGGAGAGAATCCCAGAATCTCTGGAAGATTTCAGAACTTTTTCTCCAGGTCTCTCCTCAGAGTCTCTGCAAAAACTGGGCTCTGCAGTTCCACACTGGAGAAGTGCCCCCTAAATCCAAAGCTGAGCACGTCACTTCTCCAGTTCAAGACATTATAGAACAATTCTAAGAACTCCTAAAATGTTCTTTTTTCAGGTTTTCAGCCATCGCTGTTCGTTGGCCACTATACAGTAGTCAAGCAAGTGAAACAACTCTGATCCCAGTCCCTTTGGGTTAATATAGACAGAGCAAAGAAACATTTGACTTGATATAAATTATCACCAAAATGTTTATTCTCAGTTTCATTGTTTTCATCTTCAGATGACTTCATGTCAGCAGATACCCACATACTGAGTAATTGGGGGGAGGGGGGTGTAATAAATATCCATTTATGATTTGGCCCTTGATAAGAACCAAGACTTGACCAGCTTTGTCTCATAACCGCTTCTGAAAACGCTGAGATTCAGATGTCTCTGACCAGTATTTGAAAATGACAATATTACTACTAGATTGATGGGTTGGGGGCTTATCTGTGTCGTTCATATGAAGTGCAGGTAGTTTCTCATGCCAACATCGCATTAAATACACTGAGCTTGATTCTCATTTACCCTAAGGTGGCAGCCTTACACCACTCCATCAATGTCAATGTAAAAAAATGACAAAATTTTGCCCAAGTCTATCAAGCTATCATGGCCACACCAGTTTCCACAGTGCACAAAGGAGTAAGGTGCTAGTATAATAGCCAGTCAACCCTGACTTCTCAGCCACAGTGATTTGGTACTCACTGGCTGCTTCTACATGAGACCCTGACTGTGTAGTTGTTACTGTTCCATCATTTAGTACTTATATAAACACCTAGATTAACTATGTATAAACAAATACTAAATGATTGTGCAGTAACCTGAGTTACTGTGCAGTAGCGCTGACAAACATCTTTTCATGACACTACTGCACAGTAGCTTAATCCTAGTCGTTGCCACACAACACTACTGTGCAGTGGTATCATGCACTGTGCAGTCAGTGTCTCATGTAGACTTGGCCCCTCATGTAGACACAGGTGTGTCTAGCTACATGTACATTAATGTGCTGTTGTTACTGTGCATTAAATTTAGTACCTGTAATAACAGGTACTAACTCATGTGCAGTAACTAGCTCTACTGCACAGTAGTGTCAGCACACAGTCTTAAAAGTGACATTAATGCACAGCAGACTAATTCTACTGCACATTAGCCAATTAGCACGGCTTTTGCCGTGATGCATTAATGCACAGTAGAATTAGTCTACTGCATATTTAACGTCTCGTGTAGATGAGCCCACTTGCAGCTAGATTAACTATGAGCAGCCTGTGGCTGGCATCTGATAAAGCTTTAACTCACACCTCTGGAGCTGTAGCAAGAGTCCTTCATCATTTAACTGCACCCTGCAATTTACTTTAGAGTGGGTGTAAATTACATTCACTGTTAGAATAGTTTAAAGGAGCTTTGATGTACAAAGTCTTGAGAGTCCTGAAATGGAGTCTTGTGAAGTCTCTGCAAAGGCTGATTACATTTTATACTAGTGCACTAAAAGCACCACATTTTAAATTCCTGAGCTTGACTTTTAGTGATCAGGCAGAAGCCAGGTCAGAGTGGCACCTTATAGGCCAGCTCGTTCAGCAATGAATAAGCTCTGTAGGCAGCAACCTACATCATCAGATTTTATTAATGGATTTGCAGAAAACAGGAGTACTAGACAGAAAGGAATAGAATAATTTAAATACAAAGGATAGGGAAACAGGGAGGAAGAGGTTGTGCAAAGGGGCACTACTAAGAGAGGTGAACATGAATTGAAGAGATCACAAAGTATAAAACAAAGCCTTTAACCTATTGAGAGACACATGGCTTATACAAGCTAGTCCAAGTAATGGGAGAAGTATCCATAATGTCTTTTGAGATCATACCTAACACAATCCAGCCTGTGGATGATTTATTGCAACACAATTTTGAATTCAAGTTGGTTTTAAAAGTTTTGCTATTAAAGGACAGCTACTCTGAGGTCAGTGGTAGAATGTCCAGGGAGATGAAGTGTTCTGCCACTGGACTGTGTGTCTTTTTGGAAATGAAAACCAATTGGTGTTCATTCATTCTTTCACATAGAGATTGCCCTGTCTCATCAATGTAGACAGCAGAAGGGCACTGTAAGCAGATGATGACATATCAGCATTTCCCAACATTTTCCAGCCCAAGGCACACTCACATTAAAACTTTTTCGTGGCACACTTTTTAAGGCATTCCCCATTCTCATAACTATTATAGTTCATAATTGTAGCTCATTGCCATGGCAAAAATCCGTGGCACACCTGTTCATTTCTGACGGCACACTTTTGTGCTGTCACACTGGTTGGGAAGCACTGATATATATGACATTGGTAGATGAGCAGGACAGTGAACCCCAGATGTGATAATCCAGGGGTGAGCAAAATACAGGCCCCAGGCTGGATCCAGCCTGCCAGGCCATTCTATCTAGTCCATGGGGGCCCCGCACCCACCCTAAAAAAATTAGTAAATTAATATTTATTTGCTCCTGGCTGCCTGTCAAAGCTGACAGGAGCCAGAGACAATAGGACCCACCATACACATGTACCCACACCCCCCTCACCCTGCCATACATACAGACCCCCACATGCACACCCCCTCACACACTCCAGCCACCCTCCCCTGCCACACAGCCCCCCACAAATCCCACACCCACCTTCTTCCACATACCCACACACCCACAGGCTCCCACAAAACTATACCCACCCCCCCAGTATACAATAGTAAGACTTCATTTTAAGCTATTGTGCAATCACCTCTATGTGCACTACACAAACACATGTAAATCAGGACAAAAATATATTTTGAAATCAAATTAATGAATGCTGTATATGTTTGCTTTTTAGAATATAATTTGGTATTTTTCTAATTCTGAGATGGCAAAACCCCTTGCTGAAGGAGTACTTCCAGGGAAAGGAGAGGGACTTCTGGTGGCAAAGGTCAGGGGTTAGGGAGCGGGACTTCTGGTCACAAGATGGTGACCAGGGGGTGGGGCACCTGTCAAGGGGTAGGGCTATCCATGCGGCCCTTGACAGCTTGCCAAAACATGGTAAGTGGCCCTCCGCCCAAAATAATTGCCTGCCCTTGTGATTATCCATATTGTTTGGTCCAGTGATGATATAGTCTGTGTTGATAATGGAGCATACCTGGCACCTTGATCGGGAACAAGACTTGGTGGCTTAATGAGAATAGAATGTAGGTGGTCTGTTGCTGGAGAGACATTGTGTGAGGTTGGGGGGCTGCCTCTAAGCCAGGACAGGTTTGTGCCCCAAGGCTACAGACGGCCATCATTTTCCAAGAGAGTTTGGAGGTCATTAATGACTTGTTCAAGGTGTTCAAGTTGGGGGCTGCAGGTGACAATAAGAGGGATTCTGTAGTCCTTGTCACCTGGTTGTTATGGTAGCAGGGCAGAGCACAAGCTGGGCCTCTTGATTTGAGTGGATATGGTATTGGTATCTCCTTCCCAGATCCCCAAGGTGTGCATCCTAGTTGGTGAGATCATAGTAGATATATTTTTGATGGAGAGCATGGGTGTAGATGATGGATCTCATGGTGGGCTTAGGATGAAAGCTAGAAGTAGCTGTAGCAGTTGGTTGGTTTCTGATGTGATGTGGAAGTGATATGGTCACTGCAAAGTTTCACAGTGGTGTACAAAAAATGAATTTTCTGGGTGGAGTATTTTAGAGTCAGTTTGATGGAGGAGTATTTGTAAAAGTCCTGGTAGAATTTCTCTAGAGATTCCTTCCCAGGTCTGATTAAAATGTCACTAAAGTACCTTAGGTTTACCAGGGAGATGAGAGGGCAGCTGCAGAGGAAGCAGACTTCAAGGTCTGTCATAAATCTATTGGCATACTGGGGGGCCACGCACATGAATGATGCATGCCCCTGGAGGCTGGGGAGCACGGCAACTGCCTGTAGGCAGCAGCAGCGGTGTCGGGGGGGGAGGTGAATGGCAAGTAGGGACTGCCCACAGCCGCCATCCTCAGTGTTGGCAGCAGCAAGTGGGGACCACCCTCAGCAGCTGGCAGCCACATCAACAGCAAGGGGGCAGGGGGGCACCCGCAGAAGCCAGTGGCAGATTCAGCAGCGGCCACCAATCTCAGTGGGGGCACATGCCCCCCGGTGTCCCCTCTACATGTCGGCTATGGCCACGCATATGCCCATGGCTGTACCATTTATTTGTAGGTATAAGGTGTCACCAAATCTGAAATGATTGTGTGAGAAGCAGAAGAGTGTAACGGAAACAGGTAGTGTAGTGTCATTGTTAGGGATAATGGTGTTTATAGCTTGTAATCTGTGCTCATGAAGAATGTTGGTATACAAAGATATGACATACATGGTAACTAATATGGTGTTTGGTGGAAGCTTGTTAATGAAGCCGATTTTTTTTTAGGAAATCTGTTGCGTCTTCCATATACCTGGAAGCTCCAGTGGTATATGGGAATATGATAAAACCCACATAAGCCATAAAAGCCCTCTGTCTCTGGCACTGGCACCATCACAATGAGGCATCTTAGGTTGTCAGGTCTGTGGATTTTGAATAAAAAGTAAAATATTTCTAGGTGGTATAATCAGAAATGCTCTCCAGTGTTTCCAGAGACAGCATCTTTAAGAGACTGCCTAGTTCCTTTTGGAATTGTTTCATGGGGTCATTGGTCAAAAATTGGTAAAAACCTGTGTTGGAAAATTGTCTCTTGGCTTCTTGTATGTATGCTGTTTTGTCCATGGCAAGAGTGGCACCTCCCTTGTCAGCGTGTTGTATAATAATATCAGGGTTGTTTTTAAGTCCAAGTATGACTCTCTGTTCTGTAGAACTGAGGTTGTAATGTATGCATTTCTCTTTGGCAAACTCAATGCACGCATGGAAGCAGAAACAGTTGATGTACAGCTCTAGCCCTCAAGGAAGTGAAGCTGCAGCCCTTGAGGAAGACACCTCCAAGACTCCACCTTTGTGCTGTGTAGGAGTCAGGTCTGTGGGGGCTGATCATTGTGTGGCTCATTGTCATGGAAACATTTCCTTTATTTTAAGAAACCTCAAAGTTCTCACAAAGCTGTAACTGATTGAAGGGTAGAAGGAAGGGGCAGAAGGAAAAACCAGGGGATTGTACAGATACCTCAGTAGGACTGAGAGTGTTGATGACATTGCTGTGGATTGTAGGGTTGTTGCTGGAGTATGTAAGGTTGAAAAAAGTTTTGCTTCCTTCATCTTCTTTAAGGAGTGGAAGTGTTTATGACAGACTATGACAGACTTCATGGCTGGATGCAGAGATCGCCTCTTGGTAAATGGCTGTTATGTCCAGGCAGTTCTGTATGTTGTTGGTTAGTTCTGCAAGTCTGGTGGTGATTTCTTCCTATTTACTGTATAGAACACAGACAAGGTGGTTCCTCTATTTCTCAGAAACAATGTAGCACAGAATAGGCTGTGTAGTACGTAGAACGGAGTAGACTGGTCACATGGAGTCCCTGAGGTATGATATTCATCTGCTAGCATCTGTTCAGAAAAGAAATATCAGAGTATACCCAAGAAAGTTTTTTTTTCTTTGTAGACTGCAGCACCACACAGCTTTAGATAGAGTGAAAATTATTATTGTGTTCTTTCTATAATTTGCTGTATGCATCCTTCTGAACAAACAACTCAGCTGCCATTTTTCTATAAAATACAGTTATTATTCTGGTTTAATTCACTATCACTGTGCCAATTCTTGTTTCCACCTCTATCTACATGTTTTGTCTTCTGTCACAGGTATTCCTATCATTTCCAAGTCCTATATATGTATTACCTCAATTTTCATCCTTCCTGTTGTAGCTATCTATATTCTTGCCTCTTGCATTAGGTAGATGAGTCACTAGTCTTATTGTTGGTTAGTCCCTTCTGGCTTATATTTCTTTGTAATCAGTATCTGGTCCCATTCCTCTCCAGAGAGACTTTTGGCTCCAGTCTTGAAATGCTTTGTAGCCCTTGTGTCTCAGAACAGCAAAGGATTTAGCCTTCACTAATTCACTTTATTCTCAATTCTCCTTATTAGCAAGTGTTGCTTGTGAAATCAATGCAAGTTTCACACACAGAGCAGCTGAAGGTGTAAGCCCTTAATAGACCTTTTCCAATTCTGCAAGCCAGTTCCAGTGATGACCTAAATTATTTGCGAAGTGAGGGGGTGGAAAGAGAGCACAACAGAAAAACCAACTAGTAGTGTAAGTATGCAGATTAGGCTCCTTTATCTTACACACCACTAACATGGTTACTTTCCCTTCTTTTCCTTCCATCCCTATTCCCCACATCCTTGCCACATACATTAATTTGTACTTACATCCAACGTGTAACTTATATCATCACGGTCATCTAAATGTGTCCAGAGACTTCCATGGGAAAACCAGTTGCTTCCATGGAAAAACCAATACTTGAAAACAAGTGTAAATTTAGCACTGTTCATCTTTGATCCCAGACGTCTATTGATCCCTAAAGGTCTTTTCGGGTAGATGAAAGCTGACTTAGAACAGAATTAAAAAATATTTTCCAGGATGTTTCCATTCCTCAGTTTAGGGTCTGCTCTGTTTCATAGTGGTGTAAATCAAAAGTACCATCATTAAAACAACAGACTAAATGACACATGGCCTTTTTTACTTTCCCAGTAAGTTACCTGTATTGGCATGAAAGAGGGCCATTCCAAAACTGCAGATATGTATTCAAATATGACTTCACGGCTCACCTAAGGGATTTCTTTACCTTCAGCGGGGGTTTTCAAGTGAGACGATTCACCAGTTTGTCAAGTTCCTCAAACAGCACAGATCATAACAAATTTATGGAGAGCCTATCTTTTGGGCACGCTGAAGTGGTAGAGACTGCCTAGAGAAACTGAAACCCTGATAATTGATTTCTCCTGCTCTAAAAGTTTTTGAAAGAACTGAATCTTTCCAAATTTAAATCAAAACTGCACAGTAGCAAGCCACAGGGAATTCCTACAATTTAGAGCAGTTTCTTTCCTTCAATCCAAAAATAATATTCTTACAGATGTAGATTAAGAATTTAATTATTTTCCTCAAAGTGATACTTCTGTTTCCTCTAGGGATTTTCAATGGCAACTAATTTGGCTGTTACTAACTTTGTCATTAGTATCCAGAATCTATGAATTGTAGAAGAGGAAAAGTAGCCAACTTTAGTTATATAAGAAGCCCTTAAGGTCATGAAATATTATTAGATGTCAAATTATAACCTCACCACCCCTTTGATATTGATTTGGTGCTAGGATATCATCAGGAGATAGATACAATATGGGGCACCCAGTTTATGTATCCACACACCTGTGTACAGTTGACAGAGGAGCAGGCACTTCCAGGTGCCTGACAAGGTCACTGTTCACAATGTCTCATTTTGATTTCCAATGTTCAATTGTTTACCATATTCTTCTAACCAAACCAATATAGCAACAACAACAATTGTGACTGGCTGCCAATGAAGTTTTGTAGCACTCTGTGGCCCCAGCACTGTCTGTGATGTAGCTGTATAAGACAGAAAAGACCAACAGGCTCAGAATAAGCCTTTGCATTCCAGGTTACTGGTATATCAAACTACTGTATCTCCTCATACCCTAGGAGTTCTATTTAAACAATTTTAAGTAGCATTCTTCATAAATGCCATACTTACACAAGGTTTCATAAAACATCTTGCACATATGTCTGAATATGACAAACCAAACTTATCTCCAGTAAAGCTTAAAAGACTATTGTGGAGTGACACCACACATAAAGCACATTCTAGATGGACAGAATTCAACTGCTTGTACCAAATGATCACTCATTCGTCCCTGGCCTCACTGCAGTCCATGTATAGGCATGCTGCACTGGGAGAAGGAACAGAGATTCTTCTTGCTTATGTTCTGGCTCACTGGTGCCCAACCTTTTGGGCCCTGGTCCTGGACACTATATCACACCCATGGCCAAAGCCCCACATGCCAGATTGGGCCCAATACCTTACCCTCAGTCAGTCCCACACATGCTGGATCAAGCCCCCGACCCACCACATGTGCTGGATGGGGCCCACCACCTTGTTCTCAACCCTGCATGTACCATATCATGCCTGCCATCCCACTCCAGGCCTGGGCCTCAACCATGCACATTCCAGGTTAAGCCTACCTCCCCAGCCCTGTGTGCTCCTGATCGGGCCCACCACCCCAGCCCCAGCCACACATGCTGCATCAGTCCTGCTGCCCTGTCCCCAGCCCTGCACATGCCAGATTGGGCCTACAACCCAAGCCCTGGCCCCACAAGCAGCAGGCAGATCCCATGCATGGGGCCATGCCATCTGATTCATAGGGCTTGGAAATTTGGCAGTGGGGGAGTTTGGCATTAATTGCCATTGCTCCCCTGCACCACATTTCTGGAACACTGAGGAGCCCTGCAGGCCAGATCATACAGTTCAGCAGGCCAGATCTGACTGGCAGGCCAGGTGTTTAGCACCCCTTCTCTAAGTGAATAGAGAACTTTCTTTGAGAATTGTAGATTCCATATTACAGGGATGGGGCCCTGGGGAGTGTGTAGAAAACCTTCAGAAATAGCCCAGGTTTAACCAGTGTCATCTTTGTAAGGTATGGATGTTGCTCTTAAAACCGAAAGGCGATGCACTAAATCAGGGGTGGGCAATTATTTTGGGCGGAAGGCCACTTACTGAGTTTTGGCAAGCCATCGAGGGCAGATAAATATTAATTTTCTAAATTTTTTAGGGGCCCTGAGGACCAGATAGAATGGCCTGATGGGCCGCATTTTGCCCACCCCTGCACTAAATAGAGTCAGAATTAACTATTTCATTGATGATCATTTTAGAGTTTGGGAAACATGTGGAGGTAAAGCTTAAATGGGAATTAGGAGTCCCAATGTAGAAGATAACACAGAGGAAAGAAAGAAGAGGAGATAGAGAGAACCAGAGGAAGCAAGCTAGGAAAGGAAGAAAAGAAAGGGCAGGAATATTAATAATGCACAGATCTCCCTTCAAAGTAAAGCTAACTGCAGTGAATAATATAGTGAACGCATAAATAGAGCTGAAAGTTTAGTTACTAGATCTGGTAAACGGTCTGCCCTGTTCCTCCACCATGTTATTCCAGTCTTGTATTTGCAGAAATCCCATGACTCCACACACCAAGCTAGAACTTTAATACAGCAAAGAGTCAGGCCTATGGCCTTTATGCAAGCCTCCCACTGACAGCAGTGAAAGTCCTGCTTTGGAATGAAGAGACCAGACAGTCCTAAATTTATAAATCAGCTCAAAAACCCTAACTAAAAATGAAATTCTGCCCTGTCACAGGGATCTCTCAAGCTGTGGGTCTAGCTTTACTAAGACGAAGTCCCAAAACCTCTCCTTTGAACTTAAGTAAAGATTTTATTCAGCCTTCCCCAAACAGGGACAGGACGTTCCAAAAAGATTTATAAAAACCCTCAAAATGTCAAAAGAAATTCAGGTTTCACAAACCAAGTTCTCAGCATGCAATCTTCTCTAGTGTGGTCTTTGCTCATCAGGCTTAACTGTCTTATTATCATGCAGATTCAGAATACTCACAGTTTTCAACATCTGTGTCAATGGTACAACAGTTTCAGAGTACTGCTGAATACTCCTAGCCTGAGTTAGCCTAGTTTCAGTTGTTCCAGTGCATAGTATTTATCCCACTAACATGCATATAACTTCCCTTTTCTTCTGTTTTTCAGGTAGTGCATGGAGCCTTTGGCATCAGCTGGGAGTGTCAGTCAGCTGATCAGTGTTGGCCATATGTTCAATTAAGGTGCAATGGGAACCAGCCATAAAGTTATTACACATATTTTGTTTAATAACTTGGTAGTTTATTTCTTGTTTTATCACACCATTAACTGAATTAATGTTGGGCCAGGTTACTACTTAAGACTTGATTAATTGGCTAATATATCTTAAGTATACCATCTGCCAGAGGCCTGGGCCTTTTATGATCAGGGCAGTTAGATCCTGGTCCTAAACAGCCTGATTCTTGGCTATAATCTTGACAAATTCAAGTAATTTCCTAATGTCAGCAAGCTCTGAGACTCTAGAACACACTTCCCAAATAAAGTAAAAAGGGACTAGAACCAGGAAAATACTGCAGGCTAAATAGATATACAGCAGAGGAGGACAAAAAACAAGATAATCTGTCATACTCCATTAATATCATATTCACTCATTCACTCAATCATGCCACATACAACATGAGAGTTTATCTTCTACCAAAAACTGCTTATGGTAAACCTCTCCTATCTCACCTTTCTATGAGGACTGCCCTTCCTGCAAGATTTCAGACTACTCTGTTTTTAACCCTCGTCTCAAGTTTGATAGCAATGGTCGAGCCCCACAGGCTATTACAGCTATGACTATCATAATTATCACTTAGGGGGTATGTCTACATATGTGCTTTAAATCACAGTAGCCTATTTTACTGCACATTAAAGCATCACATTAAAAACCATGCAATTACACTAATGTACAGTAAAATAGTCTACTGTGCATTAAGCACCACTTTTAAAACGTGCGTTTTTGGCACTGCACATTAGGGTAGCCTAAAGCACATTTATTTAGTACCTTACATTAGAAGTATTAAATTTAATGTGAATTAGGACAAGCACATTATTGCATGTGTAGATGCACCCAGGAATTCCTAGCTCCCATTACCATAACACTACAGACTCCCACAGGACTGGGAACAATCTATCCCAGAAGGGTTTGTCTTAGCCACTTTTTCATAAACTTGAATCAGCAAAGGATAAAAAAATTGGTAATGATAAATTCTGGCTTGGCCTTCATAGTGCCTACCTTTATTTCATTCTTTTTTAATGCATACCTGCTTCAAGGAACACTGTGAAATTTAACAATATTAAAAAGAGACTTTAAGAATTATTCTTGTTTTAAGCCACAGTGTCTGGATTCCCTTTGGACACTTGTTTCCAAACCAGATTTCCCCTGTTGAGAAATAAAACTAATAAAAATAACAGACTGCAAGTATGCACATTTTCTCTAGCTTAGTTTTTACTATCTCTGCTTTTCTCTCTCACCAAGAAAGCTTGATCTCCTGATCTAGCATCTCCTCCTAGTAGTCTACCTAGCATGCTCAGCTACCATTTTCATCTTCCTCTGTATTCCCCTCAAGATAAGATAGATAGCACATTTGAGTTCTTTAGATTGACATTATACTGGGTGATCTTGAGAATTTTTGTCCAGTTCATTATAAAATGGGTGCGTTTTTGACCCTGATATAGACTAATCATTGTCATAGGCCATATTAAATTCTACCTTCACTCCCTTTGCTTTTCTTATGAGACTGCTTCCATCTTGGCTGGTGCCTCTCTTTATCAGTTGTGTGTACACATACTTATAACTGAGGTACAGCATATCAACATGTTAAATGGCCTGCATCTCTCCCCAGGGCCTGCACACCAGCCCTAGGCTATCTGCCATCATATTAAGCTAGTTGCTTGAGAGAGACGCTGATGGCATAATCATCTGGGTCACAGAAGTAGATGTTGGGCTCCATGAAAACAGCATGCAGTTGAATTTCCTTGCAATAGATAGATAGATAGATAGATAGATAGATAGATAGATAGATAGATAGATAGATAGATAGATAGATAGATAGATAGATAGACAGACTTCTGACTGATTTGAGGTCTGCAGATTAGGGTGCAAAAAGTAGGCCAGAAAGGCTGCCTCGGCAGTGGCTGGGACACTAATATGAGGATGCGATGTCTCTCATGCTGTGCCCCCTAAGGTTGCACTGTCACCCCCTTTTTTTAAATTAACACAGCTCACTTCCCCAACCAGCCCATGTTCTCACCTGCTACATCTTGGTGCTTTAGTTTGTTATGAGATTTGAGTTCAGTTGAGGGACCATTGTCCTGATTCTCTCCAGGGCATTAATAGGAGGTCTCACACAACCACAGGTCCAGCCCCACCTGGGGTTGGCCTCAGTCTGATCATTCTGATTCAGTAAGACCATCTTCTTGCCTCCCCTGAAGATCTACTCTCAATTACCCACCATCATCCTCAAGGTGGGTGGATAATTGGTCCACCCACAAGCCATCTTTATGGTTTGGCATATGCACAAAGCCATCTCTAGGGCCTGGTTCACCTGCAAAGCTTGCTTTAGCTGTCTCCCCTTTTTCCACTGGCCATCAAGACAGCTAGAAGAGCTCCAAACTGTCTCCTATTCATCTACTTAGCTCTTTGACTAGGCCTCTTATATACCCTAGAAGAAGGCAGGGCTTCTGCTCTGTGCCTACAGCTTTAAAGGCATATAACCCCATTCAATTTAACAGGGTCTTATACACTAGCAATCTCCATTCACATTGGTGCTATGCTGAGCATCAGGCAGCAGATGGGCTTGTTCAGGGAAAATCTGATCCAAAGACTGGCTGCAATAAGCCAACACAACTAGAAGACCGCATGCAGAAAAGCCCACCAAATTTTTCTTGTATAGTCAAGAAACCTAAGCCCACATTCTATTTACCTTCAAAGGCACCTTAATGGTACTTCAGCAATTCTACTTCACCATGGTCCTAGAAAACCATTAACAGATCAGCTTTGTAACATCCCTTCATATGAGCTTGTAGGGAGGCAGTTAGACGGGCCAAAGCTACCATGGAGCTGAGGATGGCATCCCAAGTTAAGGATAACAAAAAATTGTTTTTTAGATATATAGGGAGTAAAAGGAAGGCCCAGGGAGGAATAGGACCCCTACTAAATGAGCAGAAGCAATTGGTGATGGACAGGGGGGACAAGGCTGAACTCCTCAACGAGTTCTTTGCCTCAGCGTTCATAAGTGAGGGGCAGGACAAGTCTCTCACTGGGATTGTAGAGGCAGCAGCAAGGCGCCAGACTGCCATGCGTAGACCCTGAGATGGTGCAGAGTCACTTGGAGGAACTGGATGCCTTTAAGTCGGCAGGCCCGGATGAGCTCCATCCAAGGGTACTGAAGGCACTGGCCGACGTCATTGCACAGCCACTGGAAGGAATATTTGAACACTCGTGGCGCACAGGCCAAGTCCCGGAGGACTGGAAAAGGGCCAACGTGGTCCCCATTTTCAAGAAGGGGAGGAAGGAGGACCCAGGCAACTATAAGCCAGTCAGTCTCACCTCCATCATTGGCAAAGTCTTTGAAAAAATTATCAAGGCTCACATTTGCAAGAGCCCGGCAGGACAAATTATGCTGAGGGGAAACGAGCATGGGTTCGTAGCAGGCAGATTGTGCCTGACTAATCTAGTCTCTTTTTATGACCAGGTTACAAAACGCCTGGACGCAGGAGTAGGGGTGGATGTCATATACTTAGACTTTAGGAAGGCCTTCGATACGGTATCCCACCCCATACTGGTGAACAAGTTAAGAAGCTGTGACTTGTATGACTACACAGTCCAGTGGGTGGTGAATTGGCTAGAGGGTCGTACCCAGAGAGTCATAGTGGATGGATCAGTTTCGACCTGGAAGGGTGTGGGCAGTGGGGTCCCACAGGGCTCGGTCCTTGGACCGATACTCTTCAATGTCTTCATCAGCGACTTGGACGAGGGAGTGAAGTGTACTCTGTCCAAGTTTGCAGATGACACAAAACTGTGGGGAGAAGTGGACACACCGGAGGGCAGGGAACAGCTACAAGCAGACCTGGACAGGTTGGACAAATGGGCAGAAAACAACAGAATGCAATTCAACAAGGAGAAATGCAAAGTGCTGCACCTAGGGAGGAAAAATGTCCTGCGTACCTACTGCCTAGGGAATGACCTGCTTGGTGACATGAAAGCGGAAAGGGATCTTGGAGTCCTAGTGGACTCCAAGATGAACATGAGTCGGCAGTGTGACGAAGCCATCAGAAAAGCTAATGGCACTTTATCATGCATCAGCAGATGCATGACAAATAGATCCAAGGAGGTGATACTTCTCCTCTGTTGGGCGCTGGTCAGACCGCAGTTGGAGTACTGCGTGCAATTCTGGGCACCGCACTTCAAGAGAGATGTGGATAACCTGGAGAGGGTCCAGAGAAGGGCCACTTGTATGGTTAAGGGCTTGCAGGCCAAGCCCTATGAGGAGAGACTAGAGAACCTGGACCTTTTTAGCCTCCGCAAGAGAAGGTTGAGAGGCGACCTTGTGGCTGCCTATAATTTCATCACGGGGGCACAGAAGGGAATTGGTGAGGTTTTATTCACCAAGGCGCCCCAGGGGGTTACAAGAAATAATGGCCACAAGCTAGCAGAGAGCAGATTTAGACTGGACATTAGGAAGAACTTCTTCACAGAGTGGCCAAGGTCTGGAATGGGCTCCCAAGGTAGGTGGTGCTCTCCCCTACCCTGGGGGTCTTCAAGAGGAGGTTAGATAGGCATCTAGCTGGGGTCATCTAAACCCAGCACTCTTTCCTGCCTATGCAGGGGGTCGGACTCGATGATCTATTGAGGTCCCTTCCAACCCTAACATCTATGAATCTACGAATCTATGAGCTTTATGCCTTCATCTGAGTCATAAATGGAGGAGGACCCACTCACCTTAAACTTAGACACCTTGCAAGTGAAGCAGGATTTGGATGATGGGGCATATTTGACCACTGAGAACCCATCAATAACAGTCATTCCTACAATGCACAGAAGGTCCAAATAGACTTCAGTCTGCAGAGAGGCCAGTACTGGAGGTCTGAAGTTAACTGAGAAGAGCAGCTGCATTTGGATCAAATCCTTCATTTATCCTCTCTCTGTTTAAAGGCCCTCTAGTTCTCTGTTCTTCTTTTCCCATTATGATGTCAGAAAAGGGAACAGCAGTTCTGTCTAGGCTTGGCAGCCAACTCTCAGGCAGCCTCTCTACTCGCCTATCAGATCCAGTCTCTTGGGAAGCCTGCCTTTGAGTTTTGGAGTGTTGCTCTCCTGCTGTCATCTAGTCCTTCCCCCTCCTCTCATCTCTCAATCCCTCCTTCCCTCCATAGCAGGAATACAGTGTGAGAGTCCTATTGCTATCTGTCCTTGTCTGTGCCCTCCTCCTGACATTTTCTCCAGTCAACTCTCTCCTCTTTCAGGTAAGTCTACCAAATACTTTCCATGCTGCCACTACTTTGTGGTATTGTACAATGTCTTCAATCAAAGTGCCTCATTTTGGGACTCTCAGGGCAAGAGTTTTCTAGGTACATCAAAAGCACAGGTGTTTTGTTTGAGAGAGACATCGCTGATATGTTGGGCTGCCATTCTGAAAGGGAACGTGCATTTCTCGAAGAACAATTAGAACAATTAAAACATAATCTGATGTGCATTGCTTCTATGTGAGAAACTAGCTGGGTTGCAACAAAAATAGATCATTGGGACTCAGATGTGTCACGAAAGAAGGAAAGTGACCTGGAAAAGTTTTGGATACGTTTTCTTTCTATTTATGTATTCGCAGCCTCTGGTTATTTTGTTGATCTTTGTAGTAAAATATTATACTTAAATCCTGAATATATTAATGTCTGTTCTATAATTAGTACTGTTAGTTTTATTGCTCTTTTTTTTCAAGTAATATGAAAGGCAGGGACTAGGTCACAAAACACATCCATTTGTCTGTGGGGTAATCAGAACTGATCTGGCATAGGATGTTCCAGAGTTTAATATTTAGAACTTCGAGGTTTTGCTATAGTTCAAATATAGTTTTGTTTCAAAGTAATGCTTTAACTTTTAACAGCACATGATGTCTGTTTTAATAACAGTGGAGACTGTTTTATAAAGGCTTTTTTGGTGAATTTCAAGGATAACGTGCTAAATGCCATTGCCCTTTTTAGAAGTGCTTAAAATAACTTCTGGCTGCAGAGCAGGTGCCATGTGTCTTTCTGCTGGTTACACAGGGAGGCAAGAACTAAATTTAGATAAGTTTGACAACTCTCTCGAACTTCAAACTGCAAGAGGGGCAGGAGAGAGCAATTCCTGTGACAAAGAAGGTCATGCTTTTTGCAGTAAGATCAGCAGCCATTTAAAGGACCACTGTTATTCAGAGAGAACAACATTTATTTTTGTGGCTGTTCAAATTTAAACAATATTCCCTATCACCTTAACACAGTGTCCAATTCAAAGTGCAGAATATAATAAGTGGGTTAAGGGGCTATATGACACAGCTATTTTTCCTAAAAATAGAGGCATACTATTATCACATTTTTATATCAGGGCTGCAGGACTGAGACCAATATGTTACCAAATTTGCCCATTACCTTGGGGTGTGCTCATTTATTAGGGATAGTTTCTAGGGTCTTGGTGATTCTGTCAGTGTGCTGCTTGTGTTACTATACGGAGCTGTATTTCTCCCTTCTGCAAGCCCTCACCCCCAGTGGAGCTATCTTGCAGGACTCAGTCTCAATGGGACTGGGTTCCTCCAGTCACCAAATCAGTCATACACACAAACACACACAAATTAACGTGACACGCCTGACCTGGCTGGGCTGATCAGCATGGACAGGCTGACACCCTCATATGCCAAGAATCAGTTCATAAGAGCAACAATAAAATGCAGTCAGACACAAGCACACAGGTAAACAGAATCCCTCTGAATCCGGCTGGGTGTCCAGCTGACACCCTCATGGGCCAGCATTCAGTTCATAAGGGCACGTCTGAGTCAAACTGGGTCAATCAGCCTGTACAAGCTGATCCCCTTATGTGTTTCAAACTCAGCACGTCCCAATCTTTGGCCTCTTGATGAGCAGACCCCACAATAATTTGGGCTTCACAGGGATCTTTAATATAGGTAAAAGAAGTGTTGCTGCAGAGCACGGGAGGAAAGAGAAGCAGAGAAGGAAAAATATACCCAATTACTACCAGTTTGACTATAAAAGTTATTTATTGCTAAGCATATGAAATATATAATAGTACTAGTAGTAATAGACATGCAAAAGAAAAACAAACACAAACAATGACAATACTACCCTGGTTTCACTAAGTATTTGGGGAAACTTAGCTGAGGCTTAACTAATACAGTTCAGGTTCAGAAGTTTATGCCTAGACAGAAGAGAGAGAACGCTGGGGTCTCACCTAGTCCACGGTACTCAGGCTGCAAAGCTGACAGGCACAGTCCGTAGCACAATCCTTGAAGAGAGAGATGATCTGTTCTTCCAGCGTCCCAAGAATGACAGGGGATGGTGTCAGCACAGGAGTTTTCTTCTTCTTTTCTTTTCCTCTTCTTCTCCTTTCCTCCTGCTTCTTCTTTTTCTTTCTCTCTCTTCTTTGCAGGACACACACTTACAGATTTTTATACCCTCAGTTCAGCTGCTTCGAAGCACCCTCAGTAATGTAAATCATTGTCTTTTCTATTGACAAGGGGTTATCTGGTTTGGACCATCTCAGGAAACTGATTGATAATCAGGAAACACTTAAGATTAGGGAGTAACCCAAATACTTGGGAGCCAGCTTGAGATTCCTATGGATGGCAGATATACTGATGGGATATCTCATGGTTTTTTCAAGAACAATAGATAGCTTGCAGCATCAGGATTTTGGATTTTTACTTGTTGTGCACAAGCCTCATCTTAGCATGACTTTTCCAGATCTTACTATAGTCTTTTAACAGACTTAAAGCAATTATTGGGGTGCTCATAACCTTTTGTGGAGAGGACTCCCACCAGTCGTCTTGGGAAAGATATGACAACACCTGTGATTAGGGCTCCAGCAGGAACCCTTAACCATTGTTCAAATGTTGCCCATACCCCCTCTGACTCGGTCTCTTGCCTCAGCATTCCCTAACCCGGCAACCGAGTTTTAGTCAATCAAGTTTAAATAGGCCTCCCATAGTGGGACTGGGGAATGTACGGCCCGAGATGCCTATTAAACTTAGAGCTCTGTGTGTGTGTCTGGGGGGGAAAAGTCCTTAGCAAATCCAGATTAGAACTGGTCTGATAAATGCTGAGCTGGGTGTGTGTGAACATGGGTTGATTAACATTGGAAGCACAGATTCCCCATCACGCAGTGCTCTCCTGCTTCTCTGGTCCCAGAATTCACTGCAGTTTCTGCTTCAGGCTTTCTGTTTTCCATCTCTCATGTAAATGAATGGTCATCTGGTTCCATCTCGGATGCAAATGAGACCTAGGGCAGTTGATTCACTCTTGTCACCCTTATCTGGTGAGGGTCTTAGGTGCGTCTCTCACTGCATCTTAATCAGTTTCGTTTATGTAGAGGAGGGGAGGGAGTGGGGGGGTGAGTCCTTTGTGAGTCAGACAGACTGCATCCTGTGCCAGGGTTGCCCAAGAACACAGAGCTGAGACGTAACAAATAGGACTTTTACTTTAAAAGTTCTTCCATACTTTAATGTACATATCTAATCACAATGTGTTAGGAGACAGTCACAAACATTTAAAAGATAGCTGATCAAGGAAACTCAACATACAATAATCGTATTTTAAACAAGCTGGAAATATCCATTACAAACAAGCACAATTGTCTCTCTTACCTAAGCAGATTGCAAATTCAAATTCCTCCAGCACCTCCTGGGCTAACTCACTGACCATGCTGTGCAGTATTTGGGGCTACAGTGTTAGATATGCTGCCTAGGTGAAGTAAGGCCCTGTTGGCAGCTGAAACAAATGTTCCTAAAAATAATTCCAGGGTTACAAACCAACTTTTTTCCCCAACATATCCAGAAATATACCATAGTTTCAGGATTCCTGAGCCTCAGTATGCAGAGACAATTTGAGGCAAGGCAGGGCCAAGCAATCAAGGGCACTACAGATCCATTGGCCACTCATTCTCTTCCTTACCATATGATGGGATGCAGCCTGCTTGAGAACCATTACAGCCAAGAGGCAATAGTAGTAGCAAGAAAAAAACTCTATAAATACTTCATGCTATGACAAGTATAGGATTCCTGATATACAGTTGGGTTACGTGGAGTAAAACAAATGGAAGATCAGGGACTATATCACTGAAATTTCCTAATGTCCAAAAGGTTATGTCAGCTGTTACTCAGCATTCAATAGCTGCTGCTCGTACCCAAACATAGTTGCCCTCTGATAATGTTTTGTTTATTAATATTTCAAAGTACCTTGGCTGCCCGTAGACATGTTCGTTCATGTTCTAATTAAAGCGCTCCAGCGTCACCTCACTGTCATGTGAATTAAGCCCCCCTGCATTTCAAAATGGCCACAGGGGCACTTAAACTAAACCTTGTCAAATGAGCTTTAGTTACAGACCCCCCATGGCCATTTTGAAACACAGGTGAACTTAATACACGTGACAGTGAGCCATTTTAATTAAAGCAGCAGTCTGGGAACCAGTCTAATTAGAACATCTCCCGCCACCACCACCACCACCTCCAAGCATGTGTATAGGCAACCCTTCAGTCTCTGATAGCTGCTGTACAAAATGAACTAGGTTGGTCTTTGTCTAGATAGACCAGAATCTCTGTCACTGGAAACTTTTAAGCACTATGTAAACAAATGTTTGTGACAGATGGTTCAGACAGGGATGGTCTTAAATCCAGTCATATTTTTTTTATGATTCTGCATACACAGTAGTAGTGGTGTCTCTTTAAACAAGCGAAGTAGAGAATGGATATAACATCAATACATCTATTTAGGAAATAATTCAATATGACCTAACAAGAGATGCCCCTAAGTTTACAATTAATTTGTCTGAGGGTGGCTTTCACTCCAGGGTTTTAAGTCTGGTTATGGTTCATATTGACCTTACAATTCAAGGTAACAGGCCAGGACTTCAGCCTGGTGTGAATTGCTGTGATTTCATTAACTTGATTATAATCTATCTCTTTCCACTCATGGATGAGATGGATTATCACCACAAGATTATCCTATTTAGACCTACATTTAAATAAATAAATGTGCCCCAGATTCTAAACAGCAAGGCTCTTTTTAATTTATCAGCTTAACACTGTGTTTTGTGATTGCAAAACGAGGCGGTAAACAATGTAACAAATATTTTAAAAGACCAGTGCTGACATACAGATGATGATGCTGGGACACAGGAAAGAACTAAATGAAAGGAACCATGTTGTCTTATGTCTGGCTATAAACATGTTGGGGACATAATGTGAGAGGAGAAAGGGAAATTAATATTTATAAACTGGAAAGGATGAAAACAGCTAAGGCAGAATCCTAATTAATTTTATCTGCCCAAATGGCACTTACCCAGCCACATAAATACCGCTTTTGGCCCTTACACACTGTTTGTGATCCTAGTGCACATGCAGTGTGGGAGTATTCCCACATCTAGTGAGCATGCACAAAAGGTTGTGCTCTAGCCAGGCAGGTATGAAATGCCATACACGTGACAATCACTTGGGTGACTGTCAGTCACAAAATTGCAACTAGGCAAAAACCCATGACTAGCAGATATAAAAAGAGAAGGGTGGCCTTTCCTTGTTTCAGCCCAATAGCTGAAACCCATTGGTGATAGCATGGTCCGGAGCTGGGGCAGAGCCACAATCCACTTCCTGCGCACCCCTGCCCCGGGGCATGTGGGCAGATCGCACCTCTTCCCTGCCTCTGGACCACGCTATCACCACTGTAAGATCCTGGCCCCAGAGCAGCTCCCCAGCCAGCTGCACACCCTGCCAGCTCTGCTAGGGCTGGTCTCCATGGAAACTCTGGAGCCACCTCTGCTGGGGTCTCCATGGAAACCAGCCATGGTGACACGGAAAGGAGCTGCTAGGAAATGGAGTCTCTCATGGGCCCAATCTGGCCTGTGAGCCAGACTTTGCCTGCCCCTGCTCTACTTTCACTATAGCTGATCTGTGCTAATGGCCATCACATCCTAAAAGAAAAAATAACCAACCTGAATGAAGAACTTCCAAAGCAAGACCCAGGTCTTGAGTCTCCAGCTAGTGCTTTGCACCATGACAAAAGGGCAAAGCAGCAATAAAGGATGGAGGCTCCATAGCTTCTCTAGGTAACTTGGTCCAATACTTGACTACCCTCCTGGTCAGAAAGGTCCTCCCAATCTCCGATCTAAATTTCCCCTCCTGCAGATTGAGGCCATTTTTTTCTAGTCATGTCCCCTATGTTCACAGGGAAAAGTCCATTTCTAGCCTCTTTGAAATCACCCTTCAGGTATTTGAAGAATGGTTATCAAATCCCCCCCTCAGTCTTCTCTTCTCCAAACTAAATAACCCTAGTTCTTTCAGTCTTTCCTCATAAGTCTTGCCTCCTAGGCCCCTAATCATGTTTGTTGCTCTGCATTAGACTCTTTCCAAACTGTTCACATCCTTCTTGAAGTGTGGGGTCAGGACTCCAGGTGAGGCCTCACCGGTGCTGAATAAGAGTCACTTCCGTTGATGTGCCTAATTTTCTTCCTGCATTCCTGTATGCTACTCTTATATTTTTCCCTACTACTGTGACTAAGTTTCCACTTTTTGTAGGATTTCTTTTTGAGTTTCAACTCATCACTGTCTAGCCAGCGTTGCTGCCTCTTGCACTTCCCATTCTTCCATCGCATTGGGATAGCTTGGTCCTGTGCCCTTAAGAGGGCCTCCTTAAATTACAGTCAGCTCTCCAGGACTCCTTTTCCCCTCAAATTTACCTCCCAGAGGGTCTTGCCCATGAGGTCCTTGATTTTGTTAGTCTGTTTTTCTCAATCCAATATCCTTATTCTTCTGATCTTCTTCCTTCCTTCCTTCCTTCCCTTAGGATCCTGAATTCAATCATTTCACTGTCACCCACATTATCTTCCATTTTCACATTCTCAACCAATTCCTCCCTGTTTGTGAGCTGTAGATTGTGTTGTACCTGACTTCCTAAATCCTTTGCCCAGTGCTAAGTGGCCTCACAGCACCACTAATTCAATAAATGGGAATCATGCTGTAAAGTAATTTAATGTAGTATTTATTATATTGGGATAAGGCTGAGAAGCCCCACTCAGGGATAAAGGTTTCACTGCTTCTGGCTTTGTAACAACAGAGCAATTTTACAGCTGATGTTTTAGGTTTAAATGTCCCTGGTCAGTGCTGTTGACTCAAGAAATAGCAAATGTTATTGAGCCACAGTGTCAGAAATGGAAAGTGAAACTGATCCGAATCTGAAGTAAACTTCCCCAATCAGCGGTCATTGTCTCAGCTGAATATAATGCAGAAAAGGCAGAAATACATGCAGGAAAGCAAGAAATGTAGGTCTTTTCTGGTGTGATCTTTAGTGGTATCACAGGCAACATTAGCAAAGATTATGTTTTTTGATGTTAGTTTGCTGTCAGTTGTGTTTCCCCCTTTCAGTATGTAAAATGTGATTTTCTCAGTTGGGATAAATAGCCTCAGATGCTGATGTTTTTTACATGATGTATTTATCAAGTGAATGCCAACAGATAAGCACAGTCCCCTGTAATTCCAAATTCTATACAAAATCACTGGTATATTATATGATATTCATGTATGATTAAATAGATGAATTCATTTGCTTAAGTTAAACGTTTCTTTTTTTCCCCCTTTTTAAGCTCCAAGATTCTATAATAAATATGGAGAATAACCAGTCACTTGATCTCAAACCTGAACAGCAATCCCTCTCTCCTGCAAACAGCACTACGGCGTTACCTACTCAGAATGGCCTGGAGAAACAAAACACTGAGAAATCAGCTTCCCAGATTCCACCCAACCCCCCTGAGAATGAACCAACTTCTCCACCTGAAACAATAGTTTGTGACATATCAGAAGAGCTGAACCGACAGCTGGAGGACATTATTAAAACCTACGGGTCTGCTGCTAGTCTGGTGGAGGAGAGAACTACTAAGGAAACAGACAAGTCTGAGAAAGGGGAGTCAGTTAATAATGAGGAAGGAGAATACGAAGATGGAAATGATGAGAATGAGAAAGAACAAATAGCTACTGGGGATGCCTCGGGAGCAAAGGAATCTAGCACCAGTAAGGAGCAAAAACTGGAGAAGAAAATCCTAAAAGGGCTAGGCAAGTACTTGTATAACATAAATGCACCCCTTCTGTGAGCCATGGCTTAAAACAGAAATTAAAAAAAAAAATCCTTCATAGTACTGGTTCCCACATTAAGGGCATGTCCAGATGAGCACGCATGTGCAGTTTGCAGAGCTGCAGACCCATCTTTGACACCGCAAACCACCACTGCACATGCAGGCATCCATTACACTGTTAATTTGCAGCACAGCAGGTTTTTTTGACACTGGGAGATTCTGGTATCAAAAAAAACCTGCACCAGAAAAAATAGCACAGTGTACATGGTGGCAGCATGAACCACCCAGAACTGGAGCCTGGCTGGCCAGAACCACGCTTCAGCTGCCAGCCAGGCTCCACACACCAAGATCGCTGCTGCTGTGGCCCCAAGAAGCCCCCAGAACCCCCAGTAAGGCTGCTGGAGCCAGCCCAGGTACTGTTCCCATCCTCCCCTACCCCACCCAAAGGCAACTTGCCACATGCCAGTGTATATGTGCAAGGGCATTCCCCAGGGACTAATAGCAGTGGCACAATTACGTGCAGTTGCTATTTGTCCCTGGGGAATGGACATGTCCATATGTCCATCATTTAGCGATAATAAGAACTTCCTGGTTACTAGTGACCAAATGTGGCTGGTTTTGCAACCTTTGACTAGTTCATCATTTTTAAACAATTTCCCCAAAAATACATTTAGCTTGTAATACACATTTGTTCTTTTAATACGGCAAAACCACCCAATCCAACATTTTTGTCTCCCACAACCATATGAAAACACCGGATTTGAGAACATGTTGTGGGAAGTTGTTCTTTTAGCAAAAGAAAATCTAATCACTGATTTATTCTAATATAATAAAGGGCATGGTGTATCTGTCTGTCTGTCTGTCTGTCCGTAACACTGTTGGCCAGCTGCACATACACTGCCAAGAGGGTGGGCAATGGCTAGCTGCATGGGCCCAAGTTTGAAACACTGCCGGGGAAGTTTGTGGAGGCAGCAAACACACCCCAGCCTCACGAGCAGCGGGCTTCCCCATGTCTCCCTGCCTGTGGGCAAAGCAGGGGTCACGGTGGCAGCATCCCCCCACCACCCATCTGCGATGCCCCTCGAAACAGCCATTGGAGGGGGGAGGCAGCAGGCAGGGAGGGAGGGAGGGAGGGGAGTGGGGCAGAGGGAGGCAAAGAGGGGGTCATGGTGGCAGCTGTTCTTGGGGTTGGTTGACAGGGAGAAAGGGAGGGGAGCAGGAAAGAGGCCCTGACAACAGCCAGCAGGGAGGGGGAGGTGGCAGGGAGAGAGGGAGACTGCACAGGCCCAGGCGGGCACAGGGGGAAGGCGAAGTGGGGGGTCATGGTGGCTGCTGTTGTCAGGGCCAGGCGGCAGGGAGGCAGGGGAGCAGGGGAGGAGAGAAGAGGTGGAAGGAAGTCCCCATGTCAGAGGCTGCAGGAGGAAGCGGCAGCAGCGAAGGGAGTCTTTACATAGCTGGCCCTGAAGAGTGAGCAGGGGATGAGGGAGGGCCATGTAAACACTCCCTGAAATCCATCATTCTTGATGGGCAATTAGCTAGTAATTCAATAAATCCCTTCTCCAAAACTCCTTACAAACAATCAAAACAGTGTTTATTGTGCTAAATTTATTACTAAGCTTGACTGAGAGGAAATTGCAAAACAAATGCATTGCCTAGTTGAAGTCTATGACAAGGCAGACATCCCAGAGATCCATTTTACCTAGTAAACCACTGAAGTTGCTTCAACAATGTGTGACAGATCTATATGCCACCTCTGTGCAGACACCCTGGGAGTAGAAATAGAACTGTTGGCTGCAGAACAGTAGGTTATCTGAGCTAAAGAGTCACTTCTGTTTTTCCTGGTGTCATATCTTGTATCCTTCTAGTGCAGCAGCCACTGTAGAGTAAGAAGGTCATCTTTCCATTTAATCAGTATATGATATACTCACCATCCACACTCAGCTTGCTTAGATATAACTTGACCTCAAGTTTCATAAATTAACATGATCTCAAAGCCAGTGGCATGCTGTAACAAAACTATTAGGCCTGTGCAAAGTGGCTAGCATTTACTTTGAATTCGGATTTGAGTGATTCGGGGGACAGTGATTTGATTTGGTGATTCGAATCACTGTCCCAAATTGATTCGGTTAAATCTGATTTGGAGATTTGGCTACTGCCGAATCTCTGAATCTCCAAATTACCCAGGCCCATCCCCCACCTGCTCTCCCAGCCCAGCAATGGCTGCCCCTCCCACCTCAGCTCCCAGCACTTGGGGGGAAAAAAAGCCCTGACTCACCAGGTGCTGCCGGGTGGGGGGGAACTCCACTGCCCGCCACTGCCCCACGCTGCATGGAGGACTCTGCACGAGACCCCTGACCCCACCCTGCTCCCCCAAGTCCTCCCCACATGGCTGCCCCACCCACTGCAGCTCAGGCCCTTTAAGAAAAAAAAACGGATAAAACCCCGCATTCACTGTTCCTGCCAGGTGGGGGGCGATCCCTACTGCCCTTCACTGCCCCACGGTTCTTCATGAGCCTCTAAAGCCCCGAGGCTGCTACAGGAGCAGTGAGTCCCAGGACTTTTCTCTGGGTTTTTTTCCCTTAAAGGGCCGGAGCTGGCCGGGGTGGGGCAGGCATGATGGGGGCAGGGGGGTCAGGGGGATCATGCAGAGCCCCCCATGCAGTGTGGGATAGTGGGGGGCAGCAGGGATCGCTCCCCTGCCCAGCATCACCCAGTGAGTTGGGCTTTTTTTAAAGCACCGGGAGCTGGGGTGGGCAGGGCAGCCATGGTGGGGCTGGGGGACTGAAGGAGGGAGGCCAGGGGGGCTGGGGGAACAGGGGGTTGGGGGGGTTGGCAAGGGTTCCCCCATGGTCCCCTCCCTCAGCCCCCCCCCCCCCCCCGCTTACCAGCTCCAAGTCTGGCTGCAGCTCCCTGCTGCAGCCACCGGGGACTATCCGAATCATCAAAACTCTCCAAATCTTTTCTGAAGATTTGGAGAGCTTTGAATCGATTCAGACCTTTTTATTGGTCCCCTGATTCAATTCGGATTCAGAGAATCGGGCTGAATCTCCTCTGAATCAAATCACCACTCAAAGCTTCACACAACCCTAAAAACTATTGTAACAGGCTTGCCTTTTGGAGCTCGGGTTGAGTCCCAGGCTTGAAATCTCCCCCCTTGCTGTTTTGATTGGTGGAGCTCATCTCCCAATCAGGAGGCAGCAAGAGGAGTTCAGTCATGCCCCTTTCCTGAGGGGAGGGGGAGAGGAGTCCCCCCCTCCCCCCATGGACCTGATTGAAGACTGCAACACTCAGGTCTGGAAGACTTCAGGGCTCTGAGACGTATAAAAGGATCTGTGTGTGCAGCATGAGGGAAGCACATCTGGGAGAGAGAGGAGAGAGAAGAGCAGGGCTTAAAAGAGCTGAGGAGAGCTGCTCAGCAGGGCAAAGCAGTAGCCCAGAAGCACCCCTGAAGACTTCCATCAGTGGGAAACGGCGGATGGCTCCAGCAGCTAGGCTCTCGGTGTGCAGCACAGTGCACGGCGTCCAGATCCTGGGAGCTGTGTGAGGCGGCTCAGGTCTGCAACCTCTGGTGCGTAGCCAGAAACCCTGATGCATAGGATGGTGCATGGAGTAGGACCTTTGGAGGGTTTGGGCAGCTCAGGTCCTCAATCCCCAGAATGAGACTGGGAGCTTGGTGCAGGAGTCACTGCATGGAGGGTCCGAGAGTGGACAAAGCCTAGTGCTGCACGAGGCAGCCCAGGCCTCTGACCCATAGCAAAAGGTTGAGTCCAGAGAGCTAGATGGTGATCAGGCTACTGAGCCAGCTGACAGGGCCAAGCCAGAGGCCCCAGAAGCCCTGCATAGCGGAGCCGTGTTCCAGGGGGCAGCGACCCCCACCCCAAAGCCCACTGCAGGCAAGAGAGCAGCCTAGCGCAGAGGACGAGGACCACCCTCCAGGCCTGGGAGCCAAGAGTTGCAGGGAAAAGAGGATTCCTACAGGGGAGGGGAGGGGTTAGTTAAGGGCTTCTGAAAGGGGAGGTCCCACTGAGAGGGGCCCCCTAAAGTTATCAGCTTCTATGTAGGGCTTGGGAAAAGCCCAAGGGCATTGGGGTTTTCCCTCAGGATTGAGTTTATCTTTGGGGTTTATCTGTTTCAAATCAGATACTTACCTGTATCTGGAGCACTGGTATAAGGTTTTATGTCATTTACCCAGAGGGTTTTGTTTATGTTACTGGTTTAGATAGCTTATAAATATATATATACATTGTACATATGTTTATATCCATGTTCCTTTCCCTTGTGATAAGTTAATGTAAATAAATGTGTGCATAGTTAAGTCCCTTGACTGTCCTGGCCTGGTTCTATAGGGACGGAGGGAAACTGAGCGGTCTGCAGTTCCCCCACAGCACACCTGCCAGCTAACAATCCCCTTCAGTTGGAGAAGGAGAGTATATACCAAAATTACCTGGGCTACACTATACATCTAATATACAGGATGGGTCTTCACACACCTGGAACTAAGAATAAGGACCAAGAGCTTTGTTTCCTAAAAAAGGGGCCTGACTTTCCATGGTTTTGCATTTAGTGTAATTATGTAATCTGGTAAGTATAAAGCACTAACAAATCAGGATTTGCCACCTGGGCCTGTAGCATTTTAGATTTATTTTGCACTTGTGTGGCCTGATTTTCTATTGCACTACAGAAGAAAGGCTAGCACTACGGAAGAAAGAGATTTGGGGGTCATCATTGACCACAAGATGAACATGAGCCTTCGATGCAATGCTGTGGCTAGTAAAGTGACCAAAACGCTGGCTTGCATCCATAGATGCTTCTCAAGCAAATCCCGAGACGTCATTCTCCCCCTGTACTTGGCCTTGGTGAGGCCACAGCTGGAATACTGCATCCAGTTTTGGGTCCCACAATTCAAAAAGGATGTGAAGAAGCTTGAGAGAGTCCAGAGAAGAGCCACGCACATGATCAGAGGTCAGGAAAACAGACCTTACAACGACAGGCTGAGAGCTATGGGGCTCTTTAGCCTGGGAAAGCGCAGGCTCATGGGCGATCTGATGGCCACCTATAAGTTTATCAGGGGTGACCACCAGTATCTGGGGGAACGTTTGCTCACCAGAGCACCCCAAGGGATGACAAGGTCGAATGGTCATAAACTACTGCAAGACCATTTCAGGCTGGACATATGGAAGAAATTCTTTACTGTCTAAGCCCCCAAGGTCTGGAATAGCCTGCCATTGGAGGTGGTTCAAGCACCTACATTGAGCACCTTCAAGAAAAAATTGGATGCTTATCTTGCTGGGATCCTATGACCCCAGCTGACTTCCTGCCTTCGGGCGGGGGGCTGGACTCGATGATCTTCCAAGGTCCCTTCCAGCCCTAATGTCTATGAACTCTATAAATAGTGCAATGGTAATGTAAAAGATTTTGGTCCTAGACAACGGACTTTGCCCAAAGGAAGTGGATGTGGAGTAAAGATGGTCCTCAGCTGGTGCACAGCTGGCCAGTCCTCTGCAGAAGGAAGAGGAAGGTGGTACCCTAGAGAATGTTATGTATACCAGGGGGCAGCCATATAGGAAGCAGACTTCAAGGTCTGTCATAAATATAGTGGCAGATAGGGGGCCCATGCATGTGTCTATGGCAGTGCCCTTCATTTGTAGGTACAGGGAGTCTCAAAATCTTAAACGGATGTGTGTGATAACAAAGCACAGGAGTGCGATATAAATATCAGCAGTGTCATCAGCAAGGATAATGTTCTTTATGCCTTGTAGTCTGTAATCATGAGGGATTTGGGTCTACAGAGATGTCTATGATAGCTAAGAAGGTACCACTCTGTCCTGAATGCTGCCTGACTTCAGACTAAGAGGGTAACTTCCTTCCCAGGATCTAGTGTAGGAAGTATACTGGGGAATATGAGGGCATATGCTGTGCTCCAACTATCCTTAATTGTCCATGACCCCTAGAGGGGCCTTGGCAATCTGGACATAAATTAGAGCAGCCCTAATCTTGTTCTAATTTATACAGACTCAAAATGATACACGGGGAACGCATCTACAAATGCAGTTAACTCAACTGAATAAACTCTGGCGCAGTTCGCACTGGACCTGGCACCACAGCACCTTAAACTGACCCCACAGGATCAGCCTGTCAGGCTGGAGCTGCTCCAACCGAGCTCAGAGTGCTGCAGAGGGGCTGGCTGAGGCACGAGTGTGCTCTAACATGGGGCTATCCAGTAGGCAGTCCCTACACTGTAGCACCTTCATGCCCCAGCCAGCCCAATCAGCATCTACATATGTGTTGCAGCACACTAAGTAACACTGCCATAGGATACACAAAGCTCTTGGGTCAGATCCAATACCTTTTATTAGGCTAACTAAATAGTAGCAAAAAAATACTTTCTTTGCAAACTTTCAGTCACATATACCCTTATCACGCTGAGCAGAATTCAAAGATTGTAAAAGTCCCCCTAGATAGAAAATAAACTCCATTTTGCACAGGGAAGGTAGAGGGTGGAAGTTTATTCCCCTGGGTATCTCAAAGTCCTTTTGTGAGAATGTTGCTCTGTGATGAGCAAATTAGGCTGTCTTCTTCCATGGAGGTGTCCAATGTCAGAGTCAGACAGGGAAGTGAAAAAAATCCTTCTTTCTTGCTTAGCAATGAAGTTTGCTTTTCCAAATGTTTACTTTTACAAGTACTATCCTACAGAGGCATTTATTAGTTTACTGCAGCCTAATAAGGCCATACGTGTAGATGCTGAAACTTTATTGTAGAGCTAACTAGTCAGCTCTGCAGTAAACATCTTGTGTAGACATGCCTAGGGAAAACCAGATAGTGTTCTTCATCTCAGTGACAGACATGGGTATTGGTCTGTGAATGTATATGTAATACTATTGATAATATAGAACCTGATTCCCTTCCGCATCCAAGCTTCTCAAGTGGGATCAAGGACCTCACTGATTGCATGGACCAGTTAAACCGAGTAGAAGTAGTGCACTGGCATGTGGTTACAAAGGGCTGGTATAGTGGTACAGAGTACTGTCCCATTCTTCCCCAGCTCAGCTCACATCCAGCATGTTCTTTCCATACCCTACTACGTTCTGGCTTTGGAAGAGGGTGATATGGTGGTTGGCTGTGCCAGCTTTACTTTTACATAGGGAATTCTCAGTTGGCTTCCAAATCCACACCATTGTATCACATGAGAACCAAGTTCGCAAACCTCTATTTCAGTACGATGCATAAGACTCAATCACTTCACAAAAAACATTGAACAGATATTCCATATTCTCCCCAGTAAATTGTAGGGAGGCACATTTTCAAAGGCAATTAACTCCCACTGACTTTCAGACCATTAGGTGCCTATAGGCATTTTTACCTTTTAAAATCTACTCTCATAAATAGAAAACTGCACATGGCTAAGTTCTAGAATAGGAACAAGTTATGGACCATTTTTCCATATAACAAAAACACGATATCACCCTCCCTTGATCCAAGATGCTTCATTTCTCACAGAATCGTTTAGATTTGAACATCAAATCTCCTATTTATTAAAAGCATGCCGTGTACAAACCTCCTTTGCTATCAATTCTTTATTTCTTTTTTAAGGTAAAGAAGCCACCTTACTGATGCAAAGCTTGAACAAGATGAATACGCCAGAGGAGAAGCTGGACATGTTATTTAAGAAGTATGCTGAGCTGGTTCGTAAAACATTTGTTGCCTTTTGTGGAATCAATCTATACCTGAAGTTAGAAACAAGATAAAGAGTGCAATAGGCACTCACAGTATTCATGTTAGACCCTTTTATACAAAATGTGTCCTAGAACACTTTTCGGAGTTAAATAATAAATCATACCCAGAGGACACAAAAAAAAAAGAAAGGTCAAGGAAGAAAAGATAAGTTTTTGGAGACAGACAACTCATGACATAGAACATTCGGAGTTGAAGTGAAATCTGTACAAAAACTTTCAGTAAAATGGAGTATAATTTTGAATTCATAATTTTGCCAACCAGCTGTAAAGCTACAGCCAAAATAAAGATTATTCTTCCTTATCAAACCTATTTATTTACCACAGTTTCCAGTCCATTTTTCAGAAGATTCAATTTTATTCTTTTTATTCTCTCAGTACTCTTTGATTTATCAAGGATCAGAAGAGTTGCTCTCGTTCCATATGTCTCCCTCTTGTTTCCCTCTTACCCCACCAGCACACATCTCGTAAATTCCACAAAGATACTTTAGGACAGATTCCAATGTCATATACACTACCCTGACTCTTTTTACCTTAAAATAAGTCCTGTTCTGCATGTAGTTGAGAGTAGAATCCACAGCAATATCATTTGTAACACCAGGAAAGCCAGAAGGGGTATTATTATACCTCTGATTTCCCATGCTTCTGGACTTTGCTGGTTGCTCCCTCCCCTTTTCTGTTATGTGTGTCAAGGTGTCTTTAGACCTTCCCAAAGGCACTGAATGCTGGCTGGGGTATGCCAATATCCCTGCTAGGAGCAGGGTCATAGATTCCTGGCTAGAGGGTCTTGCCCCTCTGCTCAGTGTCAAACCAATTGCCCTATTTGGGATCAGGAAGGAATTTTACCCCATGATCATATTGGTATGGGCTATGGAGGATTATACCTTCCTCTGTAGTTGGGGACATGGCCCTCTCTCCAGGACCTCTTGAGCATATACTGACAAACTTTTATAGAAGCAGGACATTGGCTACTGTGGTTCTCCTGCTTTACCTGGGGCAGGTTAGTGTGTTAGGTCTATGTTGTGTCAAGGTTGATGGTAGTCTTATGTACAGTTTAGATTATAGTTGTACGGCACAGTTTGGACAGGGATGATCCTGCCTCAGGCAGGGGGGGTCAGACTAGATGACCTCTGGAGGTCCTTTCCAGCCCAATTTCCCTATGAGTCTATGACT
Source organism: Alligator mississippiensis (assembly GCF_030867095.1). Taxonomy (NCBI): domain Eukaryota; kingdom Metazoa; phylum Chordata; order Crocodylia; family Alligatoridae; genus Alligator; species Alligator mississippiensis. The sequence goes on along the minus strand of NC_081824.1, from coordinate 120,820,588 downwards.
ATGAAACATATATAATGTAGGGTAGGGGTTTTCAAACTTTTTCGATCTTTGTACCCCCCTGGCGGCCAGACGCAGGGCAGTGTACCCCTGGGTGCCGAGCAGGGGGTGCACAGCCAGATACCAAGGTGGAGGAGAGCATGCAGTTGGACACAGAGTGGCAGCAGTCACTGTATGCAAGATTCCCCCGCCCCTGTGTCCAGCCTGGTGGGTGGCACCTGCACGGCAGTGCAGGATGGTGCATGGTGGCACTCCGTCCCCACCTGCCTGTGATTACCCCCTAGGGCCTTCTCAAGTACCCCCAGGGGTACATGTACCCCTGGTTGACAAGCCCGGAGGTAGGGCATTTTACTTCTTGTACTCTCTATCATTACTTATACCTATTCAAAGGTGTTATAAACATCTATTAGTAGGGTGACCCAATTTAGCCAGGAGAGTCCTGAATTTTGGAGGCTGGTCCTGGCCAGCTGGTGAGAGTTAAAATGAACATTCTGGAAATGCAAGGACTCAGGGAGCAATCTAGTGAGGAAGCAGAGCAGTGCAGAGTGGCACAGCATGCTAGCCAAGCAGACAGGCAGACACCATTGGGAGGCAGTGTCCTGCATGTCTGGAATTCCTTATGGTCAGCCTACCCATTAGGCACTTAAATGGACTAATAAACCTATATGCAATCATATTCTACTCTGCTTGAGTCCATGAAAAACTGATAATACAAAAAGCAAATGGGCCCTCCTCCTTCTTGCTGTTTTTTTGTAACTTAATCTTAAGGCTAAGATGACACCAAGTTACAAAAATAGATGCATGAATACATTTTCAGGAATCAAACAGGGTAGAATAGGATCAATCAGGCACCTAAGTCCACTTAAATGTCTAATAGATGGAATAGGATTTGGCTCTTAGGGCCCTGACCCTCCTTTGCCCTGCACACTGTAAAAAACAGCACAAAGTACCATACTACCACCGTGGTTCAGTTGGGTTTTATATTCAAATTGTACATGTACCATTTAGTACAACACAGTGAAGCATTGGATCATGTAACTGCAATCTGAGGCATGAAACCTATAGTGAACTGCCAGTGACAAACCCCCTTTAAATGTATAGAGCCTCATCTAATTTGACGAGAGCTGATTTTCTGCTTCAGTAGGCTGGGGTCTGTGTGGGAACAAATATCTTCCCAAGCTGAGCTCATTGCAGGATTTGGACAAATTGGCTGCATCCAGATGAGCTCCGATGTGCAGAATGTGGCACCACATACCATATATGCAGGCATTCCTCATGCTGCTACCTTGCAGTGTTGGGGGGCAGGTTTGACTCAGGGAGATCTCGGGGTCAAAAAACTGACACCGAAAAAAAGGCAGGGTGGTGCAAGCCATTGTTTTGGAAATGTACTCTGGAGTTAAGAATTACAATTAGCTCACTACACAGTATTGGAGGAGACAGTAGGTCAAGTTTATACTTTTGACAACACTCAAAAGAGAGAAAAACAATAGAAGTTATTGGTATATCATATTTGAGCCTACCCACCTCAGGCAATGTTTTTCTCAGTATATTGGTTCCTGCACTGTTTGCCTCCTAAAACAGATTAGGGAAAATGGAGAAACTAAGTGTGGTTTTGCATTATCAAGTTAATACATATTGGAGATTAGTGGAATCCTTACCTTCAGAAGCGAGCATTATTTTGGACACTCTATAGCTACTAAGAATGATTGACAGTTTTACTTTACCTTTTCTTTATATACATATGTTTGTATGTAAACATATATTAAAAGGAAATCCTACTATTTTTGACATCTTCTTTAAGGTTTGGATATGATTTTATTGATAAAATACCAGGGCTTAAAAAAGCCGGTAAACTGTAAAGTTGAAAACACATTTAAATAATTTAAGATAAAAAATGTGCTTATTGAAAAAGGGGGAAGAGATATAGAAAACCAGAAAATACAGAGTCAAACTTAAACTTAAAAGAACCTAATATATCAAAAAATATAGAAATGAACAGTCAAGGTAGCAACAACCATAACTTTACCCTGTAACCATGCCAGCCACCCACTTCCCCTTCTTTGTTCTTTTCATACTTTGTAAGATGCGCTATTTTTGGATCAAGACTTTTTCTAAATGCCACAGGCTGTAGCTATCATACATACAGAAATGCCGCTGAATTTTTGCAGAATATTAAAAATCTGCCTCACATACCATTGATTTTATAATTGGTTTTATATACAAATGTATCTGAAACTGTGAGTGGTGTTTTATCACAAAACTAAGTTGATTTTTTTTAGTGAATGTTCTAAATTCATATCCTGGGCCTCTGTTCTTCTACTGAGTTTAATGGGACTTAGGCATGTATTTAAAGGGACGTTATGTTTATGGTACAAGTTAAAGCATTATTCCTTCTACTATAACTTAAACTCTGGCATATTTAGAGAGAGGTAGTTGGCCATATTAGTCTGAAGACAGGAAGAAGCCAAGAAAGGGTTGCGCCTTAGAGACCAACTAACTCAGAAGCACATAGTCTTTAAGGGCATGCGTAGACAAAACAGGGGCCCTAAATTGAAGCGGTGGGTTTTCAAAAACACTGCTTCAATTTAGGGTTGATTAAACCCCTATGTCATGTACACACCTCGCTGACTAACCTGCCTCTCCGGCAAGGAGGGGAGGGCGAGCTGCTGGCCATTAGTGCAGTCCCTGGGCTGCAGGGGGAGCTGGTGCTTCCCTCCACAGCTCCCCCCCCCCCCCAGGCAGCACCCACCCACAGGCACCCAGGGGGCACTGCAACCATGAAGGGAATCACCAGGCCCCCGAGCAGTTCAGGCAGGCAGGCTCCAGGGGGGAAAGAAAAAAAAAGATCAGAGGCTCCCTGCTTTTCTTAGGTGGAGCCTGCTTTCCTGGGCTGCTGCCATGCTGCCTGCATGGGCTTCCTGCAGAGCCCAATGCTTTGCTCTACGGCTGTAGGGGCAGCAAACTGTGCCCCAAGTCATTAAAGGTGCATTATGCCACTGAATTTCCTATAGTGGTTGGAATTAATATGCAATATGCCACCAAAGCATGCAAACACCGACACCATTAAAGTGGTGCTAAAGCATTTAACCCGCTTTAAAGTGTCATACACACATGCCTTTCATTTTGTCTACACATGGCCTAAAGTGCCAACGTGCCCTGCTATATTTAAAGACATTTTGAACATAATAGAAAATTTTGGTCCATACAGTCAGGGCTCCTAACAAAGGGAACAAATGAAGCAAGAGTGCATTTTGATCCACACTGACCCTGCCAATGCAAATTGATTAATAACATTAACTCAGGGCTTGCTGAAAAATCCTCATAGAATTAAATCATCTTTACTGGGTTGCATGGGGCCCTTTCAGGATCTCTTGAGCATATATTGACAACCTTTTATAGAAGCAGGACATTGGCTGGACAGGTTCGGGTGTTAGGTCTATGTTGTGTCAGGATTGATGGTAGTCTTATGTACAGTTTATGGTTGTAAGGGACAGTTTGGATAGGGATGACCCTGCCTCAGTCAGGGGGTCAGACTAGATAACCTCTGGAGGTTTCTTCCAGCCTTACTTCTCTATGGGCATGACTACACATTGCCCTATGGCAACTTTGGTATTGCGGCACACGGTTAGTTTTAAGCCACTACTTCGCCATAGCAGCGCACTAAAATGAGGGAGCGTGCCACTGAGGCAAAGTAGCTGCTGGTTACATGTAGACTCACGTGATCACTACATTGCTATAGCGCATTATACAGCAACATAGTGCATCACCATGACGATTCTGTATGATTCCATGATAATGTTAAAGCTGAGATGCAAAAGTATCTGAAGCTGCCGATTGCTTTCCTTTGCAATCTGACTTGATGTGATTTGATTCATAATATAGTTGGTTCAGTAACACCAAGATAAATTGGAGACCATATGCAGAAATTCACCAAGCAACAGAAATATAAAACATTACTCACTACGACTATCGTTCTAATCTGAGCTACATATCACATAACCTAAACTAACAACCTCTCCCCCTTGTCCTTTTCTGGGTTATGCCTATCATCAACAGTACTTTATTGTTTAGTTTTATGTAAATAATCAATGATCAGGTAGACATGCTAAGTCTAGTACACATATTTATTCATAAATATGATAATATGCTGATAGGACAGACCAGTGGTTTTCAACCTCATTAGATTCGAGGCATCCTCATTAAACTCAAGGCAGTCCTCAGAAAATGCTAGCTCTTAGCTTTCACTGGTTTCTTGACTATGGAAAAATAATAGAGAAATTCTTCTGTTGCAAAGAACTCAGATAAGATCACAAGTGCTCAGAATGTTTTTGATACCGTGAAGTCCTCTTTGAAATCTCAGGGTTTATTGGATGAATCATGTGTAGGTATTTGCACACCTAACATTGCTAATATTGTGTGGCAGTACCGCACAAAAGGATCTCATGGAACGGTGAGAATCACTGGTATAGAGGAAAGGAAAGTTCCCTTGGAATAAAAATAAAGATGTAAATATTTCAAAGATTACTCTGTGGTATTTCTGTTGACACGTGGGACTTGCCTGATTTGAAAAATGGACATTCAATACTGCTCACAAACATGTGCCAGGATCAGTGAACAGTATATGGAGCATAGTTTTTAATGTTACACTGCCTTGTTTTTTTTCCCTCAATGTGGGCTCTTGAATTTATAGTAGAATACTGTAACATCAACAGAAAGGTATTAAAGTCCGTGGAGTATTTTATGGAGACTGCAGCACCTCTTATTCCATGCAAATGTTGGAGGCCAAGTATGTGCCTGACCACAGTGAAAATTATATTGTGCTTGTACATATATAATAGAAGGGACTGTGGGGTTTTTTGGGTGTTTTGTTTTGTTTTATGCGGAACAGAACATTTTTTTAGGAGGTGATAGGCCTCTAGTCAGCTTGACTAGATTTCTATCCTGTGTCCAGTGTGAGCAATGGTATTATAGGGCTGTTTCTGCAGGTCTTCAAAAGCTGACAGAACCCAAGTGCTACCCACATGTGTAATTTCGTTAACAAATATTTGTTAACAAAACTAGAATTCTTGCATCTTGATGCTGTACCTCAGGATGTGTGTGTCCTGATCAGCATGGTATAACATGAACCCCTTGAACAACACAACTCCCTGGTGCAAGCAGACCTCTTACAGGGCCTTTTTGGAGAGGAAATTTTGCTTGGGATAGGCTAGTTGTTTGTTAATTTGCTTGTGGGTTGGGTTTTGTTTGTTTGTTTGTTTGTTTGTTTGTTTCAATGGGTGCATCCACACAAGTGTGCATGTGCCCCTTTCAGTGTCTCAAAGCCCTTTGAGATGCTGCAAGAGGTACCTGCGGGAACAAATAAACGCTCCCCGCACTGCAAATTTACAGTGTGGAGGCAAAATTAGACCCCAGGATATCCAGGGATCAAAAAAATCCATGGGAGAAAAAAGCAGGGCAGGCAACCGGAGGGCTGGTCCTCCACAATGATGCTAGGGTAGCAGCCAGAGTATCTCTATGGCTGGCCCTTGCCCTGGTGCTGACGCACGCTGCTTGCCAATGAGGGGCAGGCACTGTGCCAGCTGCAGGGAGCTAGACCCGGGCTGCTGCCGGAAACTAGAGGGTGGAGGAGCTGGAGGAGGGGGACAGGACCATGGGGGGACCCCACCGACCCCACCTGCACCCCCAGACCCCGATTGCTGCCTGTGGGGGCCATGTGGCCCCTGTTGGGGGGGCTGTAGCCCTGTGGGGGGGCAGTCTGTGAGCTGTGCAGGGGGAAGTGCCCTGTGGGGAGCAGGGTGCCCACCCCTCCTGAGCAGCATCCCCTCACAGTCCCTCTACAATCCACCCACACCTACCCACACACCCCACAGCCTCTCATATCCCTCCACAGCCACCCACATCCCTCCATCCCCCTTCTCCCCCTGTCCTGCAAACCCCACATTCCCCCAGCAAACACCCTGCGTGCCCAGCTGCCAGACAGGATGAAATCTGCTGGCAGGAACTGTGGCTGCAGGGGCAGCTGTCCCCACATCCTGGTTAGTGAAGGGGTCACAGAGAGTTCTAACTGCTCTATGGCTTCCAAATTGCTTGAACACCGTAGATATAGCAATAAAACATTGCCCAACTGATTGCTGTCTCTCTGTCTCTCACATATATATAGTGGTTTTTTGTTTTAATTGTGGAAGAACATGGATTTGGGGGTATTTTACATAGTGACTTTGGGATTTTTTTATCGGGGATTTTTCAGTTTTCAAATAGGGCACACCAGAATTCCTGCTAGGAAGGCAAGTGGCAGGACCCAGGCAGAAGAGCCTGCTCAGAGCTGGCATCTTGGATCCAGCTGGCTGTGGCTGACCTCCTGGCCAATTGGGGCCAGGAGGACATGTTTTGACAGTTCAAAGCAGGCCACCAAACTGGGAACATCTACCAGGTGATAGCTGCCCAGATGGGCAGGCAAGGGCACAAATGGCAGTAGTGCCACACAAAGGCCAACTCTGCAGCCACAGCCCACTGGCAGGGAACTCTCAGGGCTGCTTCAGCTGGCACAAGTGGTAGTGTCCCCAGGTGCCAATTGGCTGGGCCCCAGAAGCTCCTGAGAGCGAGTAGCCCTGAGCTACTTGACAGGGTAGGTTTTTGTACTGATGGGGCCAAGAGAGGGCAGTTATTTATACTGCTGGGGATAGAACAGGTGCTGGCCCTGGGCTCTAGCTCCCACTGGCTGCAGCTCCGGGAGGAGCCAGGCAGGGTTCTTTTGCCCTAAATGGCACAATTTGCCCCACACCAAAGTGCATGTCCAGGCACATGTGCTGAGGCAAAAAGCTACAGCTCAAATTTGCACCACTTCTACTTGAGCTGTTGCAAGCACACATGCTCGCACGTGTAGATGCGCCTATGCAGAGGTGCAACAGAGCAACAGTGACTTCTGGCTGCTGGTGCTGCCAGTGCAGACATGCAACTGTGGCAGCAGGTGTTATTTTGCAAAACCCTGCCACAAGTTGGCACCCAGGGCTGTTGCTCCAATCACCTTGCCTTAGTTATGCTACTGGGGTTATGGATAGCAGGGGTTTCACTATTGTTAATGACATTCTTAGGGCAGAAATGCTTTTTCTAAAAGGATGGGGGGGTTCATATTTCTTCAGTTTCTTCATATTTCTGACCTGTAGATATCAAGACTTGTGCATTTCACAGTTGAATAAATAAATCACTGTCTGTACTGCTTTGGTTAGTCACATGGTATTTTTCTGGTCACTGAACAGATGCCTTATATAACTAATAATATTGACCTGAAGAAGATTGCATTGCATTTGAAAGCTTGTCTAAGTCTATCCCAACCATACAGTTGATCCAATAAAAGATATTATGCACCAAAATCCTTGCCTCTCACATATTTCCTGGATCATCATGGCTATAGCATCATTCAAATGCTAATAGGCCCTGTGAAATTCAGACTTTCTATTCCACTGTAATCATTTCCTCAGAATTGTACTGTGGCATTGCAGAAGTCAACTGACAGTCAGGCAACAGAAATAATACCATGTAACTTCTATAACTGACCAGCATAGCGCAAATAATGCGTTGCTTAATTTTTTTGTAGAATCTGCAATGCCAGCTAAGGAACAGCATCAGTTATTACCAAACTTGAATTAAAAAATTGTCTTCCTGTGTACTTGTTAGAATTAGGCAATGGAAAATATTTGAAAACTTTTGCCAGATATTTACACCAGCCATTACTTTATAATATTATTATCCTATGCCCTAAAGGAATTTTTACAACTGAAGGATATATCATCAGTGACAACAGAAACCCATAGAAGGTGTCTCCCCACAAGTGCGAACTTGAGTTTCCCCAGGGACAAACAGCAGCAGCACATATTTGTGCTGCTGCTACTAGTCCCCAGGGAAAGCCCCTGCACACACATTGTGGCACACAGCAAGCTGCCCCAGGTGGGGTAGAGGAGGCTGGAGCCAGCACCTGGGCTAGCCCCAGCAGCCTTATCTGGAGTCCTGGGGGTCTCCCAGGGTTGCAGTGGCAGCGATCCGGGCATGCAGAGCCTGACTGGCAGCTGGAGTGTGGCTTTGGCCGGCCAGGCTCTCATTTCAGGTAGCACACACTGCTGCCACATGCCCTGCCCGGCTTTTTTCTGGCACAGTTTCCTTTTACACTGGGAGATCCCGGTGTAAAAAAAACTGCTATTCTTCAAATTAGCAGCATGGTGAATGCCTGCATGTGCAACATGTGCATTTTGCAGTGCTGCAGATGGGTTTTTGGTGCCACAAACTGCATCTGCGTGCTTGTCTGTATGCACCCAGAGAGGCTACATTCTTGATCTCCAGGTGCCTTTCTTTTAACAGATGCCTAAAAAGAAAGAAAATATAGCATTTTTCCTTTTCCTGATATATCTGCCTGCCCCTCACAAATCCCATTGCACGAGTCTCCAGTTACTGCCTCAGTTTAAACAACTAAACAAAAACTAAGATAATAACCAGGAATCAGAATTCGGAGCAGAGGTGATATCTTTTATTAGACCAACTAGATATTTGCAAAAAAATATATTTGCAAGCTTTCAGGCACAAGTCCCCTTCTTCAGTCATAGGAGAGAGCAAAGATTGTAAAAATTCTCCTCAGTAGAAAAGAAAATGAAATATGAATTTTCATTTCTACCTAGGAGAACTTTTATAATCTTTGCTCTCTCCTATGCCTGAAGAAGGGAGCTTGTGCCTAAAAGCTTGCAAATCAAGAATTTTTTTTGCAAATATCTAATTGGTCTAATAAAAAATATCACCTCTGCCATGAGTTCTGATTACTTTTGTTTCTAAGATAATAACCAGGTATTCAAAATAAATTTGGATCTGGCAAACTGAAGAAGAAAAAGTTGAAATAAGAGAATGGAATATTAAAAATTACTTCTTTCCCCTTCAATGCTTCCACACCATTCATTGGGCTATTGTAGAAAGTAGGTTTGTGATTTTACCATAAGCAGTTTGCTTTTTTTCAATAGGTGCTAAAAAACACAAGCAAGTTTCTAAATGCTTATGAAAGAATGAGATTGAACTGAAAGCCCCGTGTACGTATTCTTTCCCTTCTTTTCTTCCCCTCTCTCTTTAGCTGGAAGAACATCGTGCTGAGCAGAAAAAACTGAAGCACCTGCAGAAGAGACAGGCACAGATCATCAAAGAGAAGGACCAGCTGCAGAGTGAGCACAGTAGAGCCATCCTTGCCCGCAGCAAACTTGAGAGTCTCTGTCGAGAGCTCCAGAGACACAACAAAACCCTCAAGGTAAGTAAGGGGCCTCTCAAATTACACAGCAGGATATAAACTCCATACTGACTGGGCAGGCTCAGAAACCTCCTCATTCTGGTCTACCATCATACTGAAAAGAATTTTTACAGGAACGTACACAATATACAATTATTTACAGTGCGTTTGATTCCTATTTACATTAAGGTTGCTTAAAACAGCTCCTAAAGAAGACACTTTACAATGAGAGTTCAGATAGAGTCCAACTTTTCTTTACAGCAATGGTATGGGATTTTTGGACTCTCAGAATTGTGAGATAAGCCTTATGGTACACAAAATTTGGATGCAATAAGCATGCATATAAATGTATAAACATACAGAAATTATTTATGTAGATAATTTGTGTTGGTAAATCTACAGGTACAAATTAAAGTGTGTGTGTGTGTGTGTGTGTGAGCACGTGCGTGTGCGCGGGCGGGCACACGCACACAGGTGATTTTCTGCCAAAGATTCTCTATAGTTTCTCAGGTATCTTGATATAATTTGGACAGTGGCATATTTGGAAAAGAGGAATTAATATTGACCAAGGAAAGACATCGGCCTGATTTGCCTTGAAGATGGGAGGAATGTTGATTGGGTGCACAAAAAACTTCTGAACTTACAATATGAGTTTGAGAGAAAAAAAATTAAGGGGTATGATGATTTAAACTATGCCTCGCTCTTCCTTGATATATTATGCCATTTAGATGCTAAATCTAAAACATAGCCAGATATCTTTAAAGGTCTAATTCTCTATATATTTTCTTTCGGATATAAACATTCTAACCAGGTATAGCTATGTGTGCTAAACTTCTGTTCTGTTACTGGTATAAACCAGTTTTGTGTTCTGAACTTCAGTCCTGTTACATGTATAAACCAGTTGTGCTTGCCAAATTTCTGTTCCCTTATGGGTATAGACTGGTTTCCGATCGCTTATACTGGTAAAAGTGTAATGTCTGTACCTGGCTAAATGTTAGTTATAAGCTGATCAAAATGGAGCATTAGCAAACTAGCTTCTAGGGCTAGGGACAGAAGTTTAAACTGGTTTAAGTGATCAGAAACCATATTATACCTATAATAGAACAGAAGTTTAGTGCACATAAATTACTTTCAAAATGGCTGAAACCCGTTTAAGATAAACCTGGAGGTAGTAACAGACTTAACTGATTTAGGTCAAACCAGTTTATGGTTTGGTCAAACCAGTTATGGAATTTCTGTCCCAGAACCCCTCCTGATTCCAGTTAACTCATAGTGCCTCAGCATCCCAGGATGCTCTGCAGACCTGAGCTGTGTTTTCTGCTCCAGCAGAGGAGGGCTTGCCCCACCGCCCCCTGCTGTCATGGAGCTGAAGCAGTAAAGCCTCTGCTCCCTAGCCGCTGCTTGTACCTATCAACACAGTGGGATGGGGGCCACGGGAAGGTACCCCAGGCCCTCCTAGCATGGGTCTGCACAGAACAAGGGGAGGGAAAGCATCCTCTGTGGGGCTAATCATCCCAACACACACACTCTTGAGCTGGCTGGAATCACCTTAGTCACACCCCACCCCCCAGCTGCCCTTGCCTTGGAAAGGCTGCAGGGGTGGGGAAATGCACCCACCCAACACAGGAGCCCTATCTGGGGTCTGCACCACATGAGGGAAAGTCCCTTCCACCCTGCCTCCCCCTGCAGATATCTGGGCTGGGATCCCTTAGCCCCACACCTTTACCAGCTGTCATTATCTCCAAAGGGCTGGGGGGGCAGGGGAATACTCCCCCCCAGCCCAGCACCAGCCCCCCCCCCAGCTGGGGTTTGCAAGAGACCTGCAAAGATTGAAACTATTCGGCCTCAGGCTTTTTGACTGTCTGAACTTAGCCTAGGGGAGGTTATGGCCCTGTCTACACAAAGAAACCATGCTAAAAGATAAAAGCTCTTGAATCAAACCAGGACAAACATCTCTGTGGACACGTAATTTTGTTTTCAGAGAGTTTCTACCAGTTTAATTTACTCTTGTAAATTAAAACAATATAAGGCATTTTTAAAGTGATTTAAAAATGTTCACTCAAGGGTTAGTACAGGTTTAACAAGGTCATTTTAGAAAGCCAGGCCTTCAGGCTGCTTGCAGATGTGGGGAAAAAAAAACAGTGTTTTATTTTAAACTCAGCACACTTCCACCCCAAGCCCAGCAAATGCCCAGAAGAGGCAGTGAGTTAGCTGCACCTAGCTTTTCCAACATCCATAGAGATTGGGCGCTTTACTGGGGCTTTTTTGGCACTTTTATCTAATATCTGATTGAATCAGCTTTAGCTAAAAGCTCCACTGAAGTGCCCAATCTTTACAAACGCCACAGAGCCAGGCCAAAGTAACATGCTGCTGCTTCTGGTAGAGTCCAGTTTTTTTCCCCCCATGCCTATCAACACCTTCAGTTAACCAGTGAAACTTTGTATGGAATGCTGCCCTACTAATACATAAAGAGTATGGACAGACATAACACTTAAAGTGCTTCAAATGACTCTGAAATGGTGAATGCCCTCCAAAAATAACCCTGAAGAAAACAAAAAACTCTTTATAAGAGCTTCAAAATGAAGCACTTCCTGTTTCATGTGCATGCTTTCTGCACCTGCCCGTACCTAATGGAGGGAGTGTGGGGAGAGTGGAGCAGACTGTCAATATGCTCTCCTGTGTGCCCCATCTCTGCCATCTCAGAGGTGTCCCATCCCCCCCAGAACTGGAAGACTGGAGGCCCTGTGCCCTCCACACCTGTCCCAGTTCCAGCAGGATGGTGCTCTGGGGCATGGGCAACTGGTGCTGCATTAGTCAGGGGGGGCACATGCCCCCCCCCAACAACTAGTCAGCGACCAGGGGGAGGGGGTCCCCCTGCAGCCAATCGCACCAACCGGGGGGGGGTTCCCTTGCAGCTGATCACGTTGACCGGGGGTGGGGGTCCTCCTGCGGCTGATCGCATTGGCCAGGAAGCAGCTGTGACACGCCAGGAACCAGCCGCAGCACTCCCACTCCCCAGTCGGCGCTCGCAGGGGGCGCACCGGTGCTCCCACCTGCCCCCCCGCCCATCACCTGAATGAGGAATGTGGCCTGTCAGGGGGTGCACCAGCACTCTCAGGGGGTGCACATGCACCCCTGTGCACCCACTATGAGCTCTGGGAGAACAGAGAACACGGGAGAAATCTCACTGGCAGTCAGCTCCATTCACTGTTACTGAGCACCCCATGTACAACTCCCCAACCCCATCTCCCCAGTTTCCTAGAAATTGATGCATCCTGTGGCTCAGCTCTGTAGCTCCTGCTATCCTAAGGGCTGCTGTGACCTGCAACTCAGCTCTACCCCAACACCACTGGGATGGGGATGAAGCAGAACTGACTTCCAGTGAGTGTTTTCCAATGTGCCCTGGCTCTAGTCTTGTATGTTCCACCTCCACTCTCCTGGAGTCCCACCCCTCCCTCCAAAGTTTGAGAGGCACAGAGGAGTGCAGGACCCCTGGTTTCTGGGTTCTGTTGGTAGGAGAGTTCTCTGAGATATGGAGACAGAGCACACAAGGGACAGTCTACTTCACTTCCACCCTGCTATGGTCATTTTGACGGACTCCAACTGGGGTCATGACAGGGAGCTGTACACCTGTCCATGGCTGATGCATTCCATTTTTAAAGCACTTCAAAGGGCAGATGCACTTTGAAGTACTTCAAATGTTACATCTGTCCTTACCCAAAGACTGAATCTGAGGATAGAGGCACTACCTCACTGTAGACCTTGTGCTGACATCCAAAAAAGCAAGATAAAATGAACTATGAAGAAAAAAATAGTGTCTGTAGAATAGATAAGAATGAAAAGTGTAGATAAAGAAATTGTTTTCTTACATAGAATTGCCAGCCCTCACAATGTTAACATTGTTTTTACAATATTCAGTGTTTCTTTATAGCCCTCACTTCTGGAGTCATGTGATGACATGACAATCTCAGTTTCCAGTCTTGTAACTTTCTAGCCCTTGTGATTCGAGGAAAAAAGTCTTGAAAATAAGACTAATAAACAAAATCCAAAATTTGCTGTTTAAAATCTGTTTTTAAGTCAGTTTAAAAACTCTTTTGTAAGTCAGTTTTATGAGGGCAGAAGGCTTACTTCTGATATTTTTCATACTTGAAACTGGAAATTCTGCTAATCTTGAAGAATACAGAGAAATAAAAACTGTATTAAGTACTTTATTGTCATTCAGGTAGCAGAAGGTAAACAAAACATACCTATCCATCAAATTTCCCCTCATTTACCATATAACATATTATGTCATGTGAATATCATAAGAATATTTGTTGCTCATTCAGTGTCTTAAATTCCCACTCACTGGAGATCCAAGAATGGAACTGGTGCTTAATAGATAATATAATACATGTCTGCATTCCTGCAGACAAGAATTTCTCAGTTCAGATCAGAGAGGTGCAATTTTGCCCTTTGGCTTTGGGGAGAGTTTTTCCTTCCTAATGCCAGGGATAAAGCCTCAAACCATTTACAAATTGCCTTGTCTCAGAATCTTGGGACCATTAGATGTCATTTATATCTATTTTTACTGGTGTGACTTCCATGGAGTAACAGTACACCAGGGCAAGATGAGAATCAAGCCCAGATAAATTTAATTCTATTAGTTTCCTTTTATGTACAATATATTTCTTATTCACATGATGAAACCTAATACATAATGTATTTTCTGCGTAATTTTATGGGAGCTTATTAAATAAGTTCCATTGACAACACTGAAGGATATGAAAGCTATATCAGCATGATACTGGAATATAAACGCAGGCATATAATTCAGCTATTGGAAAGATGGAGAAAATAGATTAAGAAAAGAGGGAGGTAGAAGAAGGATGGAGAGCTAGCTCAAGAGAATAATATTTTAAAACTAAACTTTAGTCTCCTGAAGCTCATCCACTTGGAAGTACAGGAGAGATATAGCCTAACTGTGGTAAAAGCAGACTTTTATCCCTGAGATGGCATTAGAAGAGCAAACATAGATTGCACTAATTAATGCAGAAAGTATGATTAGGTTTAGGGTCACATATGCTAAAAAGAAACTCCACGGACAAATTCTGCTCTACTACAGCAGTGTGACTCCGGAGCACCAAATCAGTTCAGTTTTTTCCAATGTAACTGAAGTAACCAGGAACAGAATCTGGCCCTTAATCTTCATTATTGTGGGGAAAAAATGCTCTTGCTTTATAGAAACAAAGCTTGAGAAACTGAGGGATAAGAATCAATGGAGCTTTTGCAATGGTGTCAAACTCACTTGGGGCCCCGGGCCATATCTAGAACATGGGACTCCTTGGGCGCATCCAAATGAGCCCGAACATATGCTCCACATATGTGAGCCCACACATCTGGAATATGGGACTCCTTGGGCATGTCCAAACAAGCCTGCTGCAAATATGCAGTGCGGGGAAAGTTGTTTTTGTTCCCAGAGTGCCTCTTGCAGCATCTCAAACTGCTTTGAGACACCACAAGAGGCATGCTGGGAACAAAACAAACTTTCCTTGCTCTGTATATTTGCAGTGCAGGCTCAAAATATGATACCTGGAAATCCAGGTATCAAAAATAAAACCCAAGGAATAAAAGTGGGACAGGGCACAGTCCAGCACCACACCCTGAGGCAACCAGAGGCTGGGGTCCTCCAAAGAGATGCTCTGGTAGCCAGCCAAAGCATCTCTTTAGCTGCTCCTTGCCAGGTGTTTCAGCACACTGCCTCCACGTGTGGGGCAGCCTGGAGCAGTGCAGCTTGCAGCTTGATGGGACCAGGCTCTATCTCAGGTAAGTAAGGGACTTCAGGGTGAGGGGGACTGGAGCAGGGTACGGTGTGGGTGTGGGGGACTGTGAGGGGGGGCTGCTCAGGAGGGGTGGGTCCCCCGCTTGCCCCCCCCCACACACACACACACACAGCAGCAGCAGCCATTGGGGCATGCAGGGCCCTCCTGGCACACCAACCCTGTGCTGCGGGGCATCACGGCATAGCCTGGCCGCCTGACACCCAGCGCTGCCTGTGCCACATCCTGCAGACCCAGCTTGGCGTGGGGTCATGGGCCTTTGGGCAGCTCTGGGCCACTCAGGTTGTCACCCAGGAGCCAGCATCGCTCTCAAGGACTGTGTGTCGTGCTGGGCCAGGTCCTGCCTCCATGGGCCCCACATGCCATTGGGCCAGGCCAGTTTCATGGAGGCAGGACCTGGCCTGACACAACACATGATCCCTGAGAGCAGCACTGGCCCTTGAGTGACAACCAGAGTGGCCCATTGGGTCTGAAGGTGCAAGGCCCTATGTCAGGCCAGGCCAGGCTGGGCCCACACGATGTGGCACATCTGTAAAATGGGGACAGTAATAATACTTCCTTTTCCTACCTGGTTGTAAACTCTTAGACAAAGAGTGTTTTCTGCTAGCCCAATGGGAATACAATCTCAGAAGCCTCTAGACACTACTAAGAAATAAAAACAATGAAAAAATAATAATTTACTTACCAAGAATTCCCCCCACAGGGCACACATGCCTCCCCCACACCCCACACATGCCCCCACAGAGCACATGACCCCCGCGCCACACAGCCCACAGCCCCTCCCCCCTGCAGCAGCAGCAGCAGCAGCCATTGGGGCGCTCGGGGCTCTCCTGGCACAGCCTCTCCCATGGCATGGGGCAGCACTGTGTGGCCCAGGCTGCCTGGCACCTGGTGCTGCTTATCAATTCAATCTACACAGCTTAAACCAGGGGTGGGCAAAATGAGGCCCATGGGCCAGATGTGGCCTGCCACGCCATTCTATCCTGCCCATGGGGCCCCTAAAAAATTTAGAAAATTAATATTTATCTGCCTCTGGCTGCCTGTCATACAACCAGCCCTCAATGGCTTGCCAAAACTCTGTAAGCAGCCCTCTATCCAAACTAATTGCCCATCCCTGGCTTAGAATAACCTGTGAAGACTGAATGTATTCAGCCTCTGGCTTTTTGACTGCCTGTACTTAGTCCTAGTGCTGCAGAGTAGTTTATACAAGGTCCCAGAACCCCATGAGGCAGCTAGTACCTTGGTCATTCTCTAGTCTTTTGTTTGGGAGAGAGGAAAAGATCAAAATTAACACTCCAGGTCTCTGAAAAAACTGCTGCATTATTTAAAGTGCCTTTTACTAGTGATATTTTTCTATAATCTTCCTGGTCCAAGCAATTATTTTTCCCTTTACAGCATGATAAATGATACCTAAGATTCAATGTGTTGTCAGTGTGCTTTAATATTTGCGTAATTTTTATTTTCTGGCTGTTTTATTTTCATAGTGTTACAAAAGCTTGTTACAGGTATAACTAATACAGGGAGATTTTTTTTTTTTAACATTCAGTTGAATTTATTACTTTGCTAAGTTTCAAATAATGACCATGATAGCACTGTTTTAATGAAAGAAGTTGTCATTTTTGAGGAAGAGTAGTCCAAAGACTTTGTTCAATTCCCAGCTTTACCGTTGCCTTCTTGTGTGATCTGAGCCAGTCACTTAATCTTTCTGGGGCACAATTCTCCACAAAACAGAAATTATCATTAGAACGGAGTGGTTTGGGTTTTTTTTCATTAAATAGTGGATTTGCCACCAAAAGAACAGAGTCTTGAGAGAGGGACTCAAAAAAACATGTGAATTTGGTTAAATTTGGCAAATACTTTAGGAAAGGGGTAGCCTACCTGCAGCACAGGTGACAAGTGGTACGCAGATCTGGGAGAGGAAAGGTAGCACAGTGGCAAATAAGGCAGGGAGCAGAAAGTAGAGCAGCAAATTGGGTAGAGAGCACAGAAAAGGAAAAAGAGTAACAGAAGCTACCCAGACATATGCTGGGAGGAGCAGTCAGCTAGATCTAACCACTCACGCAGGTTCTTAACCTGTATTCAGGACCTCTACCTAACACAGGAGGTAAGGTGTCCCGCCAGGGGCAACACCTTGCTTGACTTGGTGTTGGCCACAGGGGATGACCTGGTGGGAGACCTGCGGATTCAAGGCAACTTAGGGGACAGCGATCACCAAATGATTAAATTCACTATCCAGTGAAGGGCAGGCATTATACCCAGCAGGGCACACGTGCTAAACTTTAAAAAAGCTGACTTTAACAGACTCAGGGGATTGGTTAGCAGGGTGCTAGGAGCTAAGAACTTAGATGCATTGAGGGTCCAGGATGGGTGGACATTCCTCAAGGAAACCATTCTTTGGGCTCAGAGTGAGTCAATTCCATGGCAGAGGAAAGGGGACAAGGGGGCCAGGAAGCCCCTTTGGCTAACCAGAGGCATCCAGGATACCTTAAGGGTAAAAAAAAGAGGCGTACAGGAAGTGGAAGCAGGGGGTAGCTAGCAAAGAGGAGTATACTTCTTTGGCCCGCACCTTCAGGGCGTCGGTCAGGAAGGCCAAGGCAGCTCTAGAACTCAGGCTAGCATCAGGCATTAAGGACAATAAAAAGTCCTTCTTTAGGTATATGTTGGGAGCAAAACGAGGGTGTGGGGTAGCATAGGACCCATACAGGATGGGCAGGGAGGCTTAGTGATGGATAACAGAGACAAGGCAGAGCTCTTCAATGAGTTTTTTACCTCTGTCTTCTTAAATGGGAATATAGACAAACCCTCAACATACATCACAGACACCAACAAAGAGAACATCAGCCGACCAACAGTCAGTGCCAACACGGTAAAAAGACACTTGGAGGGACTGGATGTATTCAAATCACTGGGACCGGAGGGACTCCACCCATGAGTAATGAAAGAATTAGCGGGGTTCATAGCTGATCCACTGGCCAGGATATATGAGTGCTCATGGTGCTCGGGTCAGGTTCCAGAGGACTGGAAGAGGGCTAACATCGTCCCAATCTTTAAGAAGGGGAGGAAGGAGGACCCAGGGAACTATAGACCAGTCAACCATACCTCTATCCCTGGGAAAATCCTAGAAAAAGTTATCAAGGAACACATCTGTGGGATCACAGCTAATGTGATGTGGAGGGGTAACATGGGTTTTTAGCAGGCAGGTCCTGCCTGACTAACCTAGTTTCTATTTACGACAAGGCCACCAATTGTTTAGATGCAGGAGTCAAGGTGGATGTTATCTATCCGGACTTCAAGAAGGCCTTTGACAAGGTATCCCATACCATCCTTATTAATAAACTGAGGAGATTTGCCTTGGATGATTACACGATAGACTGGGTAGCAAATTGGCTCAAGGGTCGCACTCAGAGAGTGGTAGTGGATGGGTCGGTGTCAACCTGGAAAGGTGTGGGCAGTGGAGTCCCTCAGGGCTCAGTTCTGGGGCCGGTGCTGTTTAACATCTTCATCAGTGATCTGGATGAGGGGGCGGGAAGCACCCTGTCCAAATTCGCAACAACACAAAATTATGGGGTGCAGCTAACACCTTGGAGAGAAGGAACCAGATCCAGGCCAACCTAAACAGGATGGGAAAGTGGGCAGAGAGCAACAGGATGCAATTCAATAAGGACAAGTGCAAGGTGCTGCATCTAGGGAGGAAGAACTGCCATCATACCTACAGGCTGGGGGGCAACCTTCTCAGCTCCACTGAGGCAGAAAAAGATCTTGGAGTCACTGTTGACTCCAGGATGAACATGAGTAGCCAATGTGATGAAGCAGTTGGCAGAACCAATCACACTTTGTCGTGCATCTGTAGGTGCTTCACAACCAGGTCCAGGGAAGTGATTCTCCCCTTCTATGCGGCACTGGTCAGGCCACAGCTGGAGTACTGTTTCCAGTTCTGGATGCCGCAGATCAAGGAGGATGCGAACAACCTGGAGAGGGTCCAAAGAAGAGCCACTTGCCTGATTAGAGGCTGCAGGGAAGGCCCTATGAGGAAAGGCTAAAGGACCTTAACCTTTTCAGCCTCTCCAAGAGAAGGCTGAGAGGGGACCTTGTGGCGGCGTACAAATTCATAAGGGGAGAACAACATGAAGTAGGTGACAATCTGTTCACCAGGGCACCCCCTGGAATGACAAGGAACAATGGCCATAAGCTACTAGAGAGAAGGTTCAGGCTGGACATTAGGAACAAGTTCTTCACGGTCAAGGTTGCCAGAATCTGGAATGGGCTCCCAAGGGAGGTGGTGCTCGCCCCATCCTTGGGGGTCTTCAAGAAGAGACTGGACAGGCACCTGGCTGGGATCACATGACCCCAGGGTTGGTGTTTCTTTTCTTGCCTGCCAGGGGCAGGGGGTTGGACTAGATGGCCCACTGAGGTCCCTCCCGACTCTATGAATCTATAAGAAGACTGGAGTGGCACTTGGGGATCATGCCAGATTAAGTTGTGGTAAAAACACCAAAAAGGTTGGCCCCTACTACTACAGGTGAAAAAAACATGGAAATGTTGAAATATTGCATTTGGACCTTTTCTAAATGAAATGTTTCGTTTGAGAAATGTCAAAATGTTTTGCTTTGACATTTTCTAAACTAATTTTTGGACTCTTGAGTGAATTTTAACTATCCTTGCAATAGCAGGACATTAACATCCCTTGTTACCCTGCTTTATCTGTAGCAGGTTAGGGTGCTTTTGGTGGTTTAATGGAAAGTGCTTTGTAGTTGTGTGACAGGATTGTGTAGTTTTAGGAATAAGTTAGATAAGGATTTGTCTCAAACAAGCTGGATAGGGATGGCACTAGATGGCCTCTGGAGGTTCCCTTCCAGCCCTACTTTTCTATAATTCTGTGACTTTCTTTTCAAAATGGCCTGACTGACCCCCATTATAAGAAAACAGGTTACATCAAAATGAATCACAACACATTATTTCAGGTCAAATAAAATGTTTTGGGACTTTTTTCCTAATTTCACCACATTCATTGTCTTGTAAAATAAGGGGTAAAAGTACTTCTTTTGGTTGAAGAGTATTCATTTAAATGCAAGACTTTGTTTTCCTCATTTTTTTCAAGGTTACTGTGTAATCTGATCTATGTATTTATAGTCATACTTGTTGCTTGGATATATGAAATATAGACAGGGCTCCAAAGAGAAATGAAACCCTGTAATCCTTCAATGATAACCTTCACACTAATCAAATGCATTATGTTTTTCAAACTGGTTGTTGTGTTATCCATTTAAATGATCATGTTCTCTACCTTTTTGACAACAGGAGGAAACAATCCAACGGGCACGGGAGGAAGATGAAAAGAGAAAAGAGATAACTAATCATTTCCAGGGCACACTGAGTGAAATCCAGTCTCAGATTGAACAGCAAAGTGAGAGGAATATGAAACTATGTCAAGAGAACACAGAGTTGGCAGAGAAACTGAAATGCATCATTGATCAATATGAACTCAGAGAGGAGGTGAGAACAATATGCATGCCTTCCAAACAGACACTTAGGTAGGAAGAGGCAGACTTTGAAGTGTATAAGGGTCAGTCTTATTGCCCTCCTGTCCTCCCAACTCGTTAACAATTGTGTTTTCATGGAGGCTTTTGTGCAGTAGATCATATGCGTAGCACAGTAAAGATTTAAGAATATGCTCCAATTTAACAAAGACTTTAAAGGAGGCAGGTAAAGTCCTTCTTTCTACAGATTAATAAAAATGTAAACATGGGCATTTTGAATAGATTCTACTTGGCAGGCACAGCCTTTTTGATAGATATTATCCTTTCAGTAAATATCACAGCTGATCATAACATTTCAATGCACACAAAAATTCAAGAAATGTTTTCAAACTTTCCTGATTTTTCTTGAATTAAATATATGTGCTTTGGATGGTCTCTAGTAGCGGGCCAAAAAAGTAAAGGGATATTCTCAGGATTTTTAGTCCTGTAATTATGTGAAAGTGGCATGGTTTACTCTGGGGTACAAGAGTCAAAAGGTTCATTCTTGGCATTTCTTTTGGAGATGCTGTTATATATACAAATATTTTAAGGCTGAAAGGAACTACTAGATCATCTAGTCCGATCAACCTCCTGTGTATAGGGGTTAAATAAATTTGCCCAGTGCTTTTTACTGTGTTATGAGGTTGAGCTGGAGCACATAGATTTGTGAGGAGAAAAAAATAATGATCAATGAAGATTTGACCCTGCAAGGTACCAAGAAGTGTGTTCAGGAGATCAGACATGGGTATCCAGTTAAGCACACACGCCTTTACTTAACTTGACATCTGTTAAATAAAGACAGTGCCATTGACTTGAGTAGGACAGCACACATGCTTGAAGATTAGCACCTATCTACATACTTCGCTGAATGAGGGCAGGTGCTCTGTACTCAAAGGCCTTGATCTTGCATGGAGCTCTGTGGTGGTAAATACTTTGCAGCTGCATAAATGGTTCCTTGCAAGACGTGGGCCTAAAGTGCCTGTTTTCTTTACGGGCTCAGTTAGCTTTGAGACTTGTTTCCCAAATCCTCTCTCAGTCAAAAAAATCTTCACCAGTTAACTGTGTGTCACTTATGTTTATGTTTTGGTGAGCAGTTATTTGAGATCTAGCTGGCCTCTTTGATCATACTGATGATATAGGTAGATACTATATATTTTAATGCCCAGTTCTGAAAAGGGCACACAAGCATTTTTAGGTGCACTGGTTTCACTTCCAGCATAAATTCTGACACAACTTGTTCTTACAAGTGTTAGAGTTTCCTGGGAATATTGTGGTTTGAGAGTTGCAGTACATTTAGTTTTATTCTTGTCCCAGAAGGCAGTCATACATGTTTGAGCATGAGGGTATATATGCGTCAGTAAACCTGCACATTCAGTAGGGTTTGTTTTCCTGCAGCACCTTGACAAAATATTCAAGCACAGAGAGCTTCAACAGAAACTGGTAGATGCCAAGTTGGAGCAGTCACAGGAAATGATGAAGGAGGCAGAGGAGCGACATCAGAGAGAAAAGGAATATGTAAGTATCTGTGTCATCTGTCTGATTGTCTGTCTTTTATCTAGCAATAATCCCTAAATCACCCCTTACTGCCATTTCATCCCTCATCTTGGTGGCACTCCTGGTCTGAGTTCTGAAACAATGGCAGAACAGTGTGAAGAAGTCTTTCATTGCTACTCTGTCCTGAGTTGAGAGGAAAGCAGTCTCCTGGACTATCAGACTAGCACTTTTCATTAGCACTAAACAGTTTTTAAGCAAACCATAACATATAATTACATATAAAGGGCCAAGTTGTGCTGTTACTTTGTAAGAATCCCTCTGATATCCCATATTCTCTCTCTTCAAAAGAAAGGAATATAATAAAACACTACACTTTGTCAGGAGAACAAAGTCATATGGTCATACGGTCACACTGAAGTAACAAACTCACCTCAGGGGGCTGATGGCCTTTCACAGGGGTGGGCAGAAGCTAAAAGCAGTGCAAAAGTGATGCAGTCAATTCAGGATGGGCGAGAATGAGGCACTTTGCACCAGCTATTCAGCTGATTCTAAAGGAGTGTTGATGAGATAATATGGAAGCTGTGCTTATCCTCTACTCTCCCCACATTGTCTGAGAAATGAATAGTCTTGACATGTAACCTGGAAAATGGCGACAGCAAAGCAAAATATAGGGAAAAACTAGGAACTTAAACCATGCTTGAAAGGGAGAAACAGTACAAATAAATAGATACGAGTGGACGCTGAGTCGTCGTAGCATGTTGCTACATCGATGTTGCATCACGTGTACGCACACCCAGATTTACCCACTAGTAGAAATTTAGGAAGGGCTAGGATTTTGTTCTCTGGTTTGAGAGCTGCATGAAATGCTAGGTTCACAAGTGGATCAAAACCAAGGAAAATATTTATATAAGCCATTTTATAGATTCATAGATGCTAGGGTCAGAAGGGACCCAATGGATCACTGAGTCCAACCCCTGCCCGTGGCAAGAAAAAGTGCTGGGGTCATGTGAGCCCCGCCAAGTGCTTGTCGTGTCTGTTCTTGAAGACCCCCAAGGTAGGGGAGAGCACCACCTCCCTGGGAAACCCATTCCAGATTCTGGCAACCCTTACTGTGAAGAAGTTCTTTCTGATGTCCAACCTAAATCTGCTCGCTATCAGTTTGTGGCTGTTGTTTCTGGTTATTCCAAGAGGTGCTCTGGTAAACAGAGCATCTCCTATTCCCTGCTGCCCCTCTGGTGAATTTGTTTACTGTCACAAGATCTCCCCTCAGCCTTCTCTTGCAGAGGCTGAAAAGGTCCAGGTCCTTTAGCATTTCCTCATAGGGCATTCCCAGCAGGCCTTTAACCATATGAGTGGCCCTCCTCTGGACCCTCTCAAGGTTGTCCACATCCCTCTTGAATTGTGGCACTCAGAATTGGACACAGTACTCCAGCTGCAACCTGACCAGTGCTCAATAGAGGGGAAGGATCACCTCCCTGGACCTGTTTGTGATGCACCTACTAATGCATGACAATGTGTGGTTAGCTCTACTAATTACTTTGTCACATTGACAACCCATATTCATCTTTTAGACTCAAGGCACCCTCCATTAGACTGGAGGCACCCCTCTGAAAATGGCAGCTCTTAATTTTCACTAATTTCTTGACTACAGAAAAATAATAGAGCAATTCTTCTGTTGCAAAGAATTCAATTCTGAGTTCTGCACAGCTCTGTTCATAGTAAACATCCTGATTGTGACTATGTTATCCTATTACATTAGGATCACTTTAGGAGCACCCATCACTTTAGTATATGCGCAAATAAGGCAGGTGAGATTGAGGGTCTCCCTCATACATGTACAGATATAAATATTTAGTGGCCATATCTACACGAGATGCTGACTTCACAGTAGCCCATGACTACTGCACAATAGTGTTGCATGGCAAAAAGCATGATGCGACACTACTGCGGAGTCTTGGACTACTGCAAAGTCAGGGTCACAAAAAAGCCATTTGGCGGCATTACTGTGAAGTAACTGGTTACTCTGCAGTCATTTACTACTTGTTTATAGTACTTGTTTTTAGTGCTGTGAAGTTAGCATCTTGTGTAGACGCAGCCAGTATGTACAAAAAAAGGGGATTTCCCAGGCCCACCACAACAGTAACATGGAACTAATCAAAATCTGGCAAAGGAGATTTATATTCTTGCCTGGGCACACAATGTGAAGTATCATACCATTCCAGGGACAATGAGAGTAATTATACACTGGAATAATTATATACTGAAGTCTTTGGGAGCTTTGCCATTGATTCCAAACAGCTGAGGATTTCATCCATTTAGCAAAAAAAAAAAGGTGAAAGGCAGCATCAAGACAAATTCCAGGTTTTGTTGAGCAGTGTGCAAAATTAACCTATAAGGCCTTGCATCAATCACCTCTCTGCCTCCCTATGATGTTTGGCTCTGAAGACCCTACACCAAGGGTGAGCAAAATGCAGCCATTCTATCCAGCCCACGGGGCCCCTAAAAAAATTAGAAAATTAATATATATCTGCCCCTGACTGCCTGTCATGCAGCCCTTGATGGCTTGCCAAAACTCAGTAAGCAGCCCTCCGCCCAAAATAATTGCCCGCCCCTGACCTACACAGTATTCAAATGAAGACCAACCACTCAGCTGAAAGCGGTAAGGAATTAAGGAACTTATGAAGAGGGCTGAAGAGGATCATCCAGTAATCAGTGTGTGCTGAAAGTACAGTCCCTATAAGTGGTGGTCCTCTCAGAAGGTGGCTGACCACATGGGGCTGCAATTGCTGTCTTTGGCTGGCTCTGTCTAGCATATAGTTACCTAGGGTACATAGAGACATTGCTGTTATTTCCATTTTTTACAAAGCAGTTGTAATCATCATCCTTCCAAATTGTACAGGGTGGGGATATTTTTTTTGCAGTGCTGCTCTGCGTGACTAACACCTCTGAGATAACAGGCTTGAGAACCAGTTCAATTAGCTAAAAAGCCATATAAAATAGGCACATAATAATAAGGCCTTAAGTATAAAAACCTTTACAAATATTATCCAAGTTAATGCTCACAACCCTGCCTTTGAAGTATGTTCATATATATTGTCATCACCCCTTTAGAGCAAGGGAAACCTGAAGTCGAGTGACTGGCTGAAAGCCATGCAATGAGTCAGTGTTAGAGCAGGATTAGTTCGTCATTCAGAGTCCTGCCTCCAGACTACTAGACTACACTTGTCCCCCTCTTGAATCATATTGTAGACTTAGTTTAAGACCCTGTTATTAAAGTACATCTAATTAAGACATTTTGGGTGCAGGCCTTCTCAAATTTATCTCCATCCAACACTGTGGAGATAAAAGGGATACAGAAGGAAAGTGTTTTGGAATATTCTTAACATCTATCTTATACATTTCTATATACTGTTTTGGAGATCACATCAGCTTAGCTACAGTTTTTTTTAATTTTCAAACTTTTTAGGCAAATATTTTTATCTAAGCATCTGTTTGGTATTTCTTTGAAGCCTAATTTATTGTCTTAACTTCAACACGATGCTGTAGCTTGCATGAGCTTTTACTCCAGCTACAAAAATTCTGTACCACACTCAGCTAGACATGCTGGACCTACAAAATTTTGCATTGTACAAGGATACTTTTTAAGATGTGTTCCTGATACTCAGGAACCTATGCCACAAAGTATTAAACAAATGTTTATGTTCCTAGAACATCAGCTCAGAATGAACCGGGCACTCTATATTGAATGTAGTGGCTTTTTTCAGTATGTAGATGCTTACGCACAGTCAATAGCACAAATTTGCCACAAAGTAAAAAACAAAACAATCTTTCTGAGTTTGGAGCATTGGTCAAGGAGTAACTCTGCTGCCCCCAAGTGTCCACAGAAGAAGATTCCCCCTCCTGTAGTTCCCCACCAAGAACTGGGGAACCCAGCTACTCAAGCCAGGAAGCAAGGGCAGGATGCATCTTTAACATAATGACAAACTGAGTCAAGAAGCTAGTCATTTAATAAAATATAAGTACATAACTGCTCAAGCAAAATAAAGTTCTACACTAAACTCAGTAACATTTTTCTGTGTATCTGTAGTGTGGTAACTTCTGAATAAGGCAGAATACAGATGCACCTTATAAGCTAACAGAATCAGAGATGTATAAGCTTTCATGTGCAGGAACTCATTTAATCAGATGCTATGAAAAGACCTCTATGCTGCCTTCTGTCTGACTTCAGAATATCATAGCTAACTTTGTTTCTCAACTTCTGAATACTGTTTCCAATCAATTTCAGCATCCCAGGAATATTCTGATTTCTAACAGTGCCAGAAAAAGTCAAACCTACAGAGTGATGCAGGCAGAGAAATTTCTCGGGTGCTCCCGCTATTGCTACCTACACTATTACAGACAGCAATTTAATATGGTTCTCTCTCTCCAGGTGCACAGCTCAGCCTACACAAGCAAAAAAAAAAAAAATGCAAGCTCTAGTAAAAAATGTACCAGTTGGCACTAGTTTAGACCTGAGGAATGGCACTGGATGCCCAAAAACTTGTCCAACAGCTCTTTATATATTGGTCCAGTAAAAGATATCACAAAAAAGTCTTGCCTCTAGTTATTACTGTAAGTCCTTCCCTAGAGGTCAGCACAACCTAAGAATTGATTAGCACACAGCTTCCATGGCCTATTATAGCCTTTCTCTATCATCCTATATCTATCTGGTTGATATCTGACTCTATGATATGATTTGGACTCCCCAGTTTCCTTGTCTTACTTGTAACACACATTTTAGATCAAGTTAATTGCAGGAGCAATTTAGACCATTTAGGAGACATGGGTTTGCTAAGTCAACCCCAAATATTTCTTCTTACATCTTGTCTTAAATTCTTTCTGAAGGGCATTCCTATGGGGCAACAACTGTTCTTGTGTTCTCCAGCACAACAGGGTCTGATGCTAATTGGGCCTTCAGGCCACTACTATGCCCAAAGTAACAAAATATTACAAAATATTTTTCAGTGAAGCAATATGTGAACACAATATTAAATATACATTGATATTTTATGAGTTGGGTCTCCCTTGTTACCACTTCATATCTTATTAATAAAAACATCAGTTTTTATGATTCAGTTTCTACCAATTTTATGTTTATACATGACTCCAGGCTAGGTAAGAAGGCATACTGGTTTGTGTCAATGCTCTGCAGTTTGCCTCTGTTACATAAAATTTTATTCCTGGAAGTAGTAATGCAATAAGATAGAAATAGGGTTTCATTAGCAGGTAGAGGTACATTATCAAAAAAACTACTTTCCTCTGCCTCGTCAGTTTATTTTAAGTATATTGCATTATAGCATGAGACCTAAGGTCTCTGAGCAGGGGGCACTTCAACATACTAACTGAAAAGGCTTCCAAAAAAGCTCCCATGAAATTTAGGCAATAATGATCAAAGTCCAAGCAGTCCTTGGGATTAATGACTGGTCTGGAGAATGACAGGCCTTTAGGCTTTTCAATGTTTTGTTTCAAACCATTAAACCCAAGCACCCATCATTCCACCAAAAAGCACAGAGGTACAAAAAGCAAGGCCTAGCCTTGAAAATCCAGCCCATTGTCAAATGTTAACACAAATAAGCAGGCTTCACATATATTATATGCATGCCTTACCAAGAAAGAGATGCAAAAATTAGGCCCATCCAACTAAAAATCATCTATATCATTGCTTCATGCTGGGTGGATTTCCCTGTGATTCTCTGCATTACACTTACACCTGACAATTATTTGTTAGCCAAAACTTGGGATCTTAGCTAAAATCCTGCCTCTGTAAAAGCCAGTGGGAGCTTTGCATGAGTGGACCCAACTTTTTATCCAATTGGCTGAGTTAAAGGTATATAGACATGTTTCATTTGATGCTGTACTGGAGCCACACAAATGACAGATTCTTCAGGTCAGTGACCAAACTATAAAAATATTTTTTTTTGTGTTGACTGAGATGTGCGTTTCACCTGAAACAAAATGTCTGCTTTCACTCTGGGGTTATTTAACTTTTTTTAACAAGTCAGAACAATTTAAAAAATGTCATCTTAAAATTAGAAGTTGAATGTAATAATATTCTGGCCTTTCTGATTTTTTTTCTATTCTAATAGTCTTGACCTAGATTTGTGAATAAATTTGGTCATCGTGAAACTGCATTTTTCCGCAAACTCATCATTCACTAAAGAATTCACCTAGCTCTAGGCTATATGTCCACTTTTGTAGAGATACCACACTGTGTAGAGATATCTTGATTTAAAGACAAGGTAGAGGGCAGATTGTATACTCAACATGAAAGCTCCTATGTTGCTCTCTGTTGTTTTAAATCAGAGGTGTCAAAACAGCGGGATTCAGGTAATGGGTTCTGGTAGGGTTTGTAGAGGAGCCAGACACTCGTTCTTAATTATGCTACTGTGAACACCATTTATGGCACCACTCCTCCTAATCCCAAAGCTTCCCTCTGTGATTCTTAGGTGTAAACAAGGATGTGACCATAACTTGAACTTCATATGACCCTGGTCTGGAGTTTCTATGTGAGTGTTGATAATTTGTCAATGGAACTAGTTTTGCCAACATTTATATGGTATTGCCTCACTTTCTTGTGTTATGTATTGTTCAAGAAATCCTGCCCATGTTATCTTTACTAGAATGGTTAGTGTCAAACTTTCACAATGTCCAGGTGTACTTGGTAGCTATGTTGGTCTGAGACAAGAAGACATACAAAAAACTAGAATTCTTGGTTCCAAAATGATAATACCTTTTATTAGATCAACTAGACTTTGATCCCAAAAGCTTGTGAAAAGGACAACTTTCTTGCTATTTCCCAGTTGGTCTAATAAAAGGTATCATTTTGGAACCAAGAATTCTAGTTTTTTTGTATATAAACTTTCACAATGGAATTTCAGAGTTTTCTATGCTATTTATGTGATCTCCCCCAAAATGCCCCGTACCAGAGAACTTAGTTATGTTTTCAGGTATAGTTCTTCAGTATCTACTTTGGTTGTTCTCAGTACCTCTTGTTTCTATAGAAAACTGGTTCTGAACCCTTTTTTAGACTTGAAGCATCTTTCATTAGACTTAAGGCACCCCTCAGAAAATGCCAGCTGTTAGCTTTCACTTTTTTTTGTGACTTCAAAGAAATACTGGCAATACAGCTATTTGTCTGTTGCAAAGAATTCAGAAAGACCACAATAGATCAGAATGTTTTTGGCTTCCTACTTGAAATCTCTGGGTTTATCCTCATGTTTGTACACTATCAATGTTAACACCGATGTTAGCCATGGCACCCTGGTTGAGAATCACTGCTATAGGACATGGTCCCACATTAAACCAATCAACTCATCCATCATTTCTCAAGTTGCCTGTAGGATTTCACCCTAAAAACATTTATATTTGGCTTTAGCAGTCAAAGAAAATGCTTACTAAATGTTTGGCAAATGCTTTTTCCAGGCATTTCTTAAACATTTCATTACTACGTCAGGGAAACTTCCCGTCTTTAGTTATAAATAATTGTTAAACTTCTACTAAGTGTTTTCCCAGGTGCTGGGAGCAGCAGCGGCTGTTGTTCTTGCTGTTCTAAATGGACACTGAGGGCTGATGCTGCAGTCGCCCAACCCTTGTAACACTACTGAGAACAGGCGCAGGCTCTAAGTTGTATTAGCACAGACACATACCACAAGGAGGATTTAAGAGGCCCATAGAAGTTTGAGGCACTTTTCTGTGATTAGCTGCTGCACTCTTTACTACACAATATATTGTAACTCCCCAACTTTCAAAATAACATGAAACACTAATCTATGAAACATGAAACAAACTAGCTGACACATAAAACAGACTAGCTTCTTGTGCTGCACTTTGCTGGGGCTAACTTCTGTTATTTCCAAAAGGTGCTAGTGAATATAAAGAACACGTTCATGAGTGAAGCACTAGGATTTAAAATTATAAAAGCAAGAAAATAACAAAATTCTCTTTGTTGCTCTACACCCAGCTCCTGAATCAAGCTGCAGAATGGAAACTCCAGGCCAAAATGCTGAAGGAGCAGGAGACTATACTACAGGCCCAGGTGAAGTAGGGGAGTCCCGTGCATGGTGTACCTTTGTTTGCCCATTTTTAACCCATGAGACACATCCCAGGTAAAATACTTAAAGTGCTTTATAGGTGTTCTTTCTAATTTAATTATCAACCATAAAGAGGCCATGGCAATGCAATAATGCTATTTCCAAGTACATAGAAGAACACAGAACTATAGTGCAAATCATTCTGAGGTGTTTGCATATGTATACAACACTGATCCATGGAACTGTGCTGAATTACAGCTGGGTGTCCATACCAGTATACCATCCATATCATTTTTTTCATCCCACAGCTACTTGCCCTCTCATCCACTGAATATTTAACTTGAAGTACTCAAGTGAGATCTTAAATGTGTGCTTAAGTGGTCTGAATGCAGATTCTCATTAGCTTCCAATGAAGTGGTTATGCATAGAGGGCCTGTATACAGAGAAGCTTTCAGACATATCTATAACCCATTGGACAGGGCTTGGGAGTGTTGCTATGACAATCCCCACCCACTCACTCACTCCTTCTTTGTATATGCCACGTGCTGAAATAAAAAGTCATGTGGGTGGCTTTTCATACATGCCTAGCACTGTGTTCAGACTTTCATCAGAGCAGTTATGTGACATTTTTTCACTATGTGGCACAGGCAGAACATAGGCTTGTTTTCACAGAGACATTTTCAAGCACTGTCAGACATGGCCTAGACTTGCCTGTAGGTTTTCTGTTCAGCTAGTGCTTAGCTAGTGCTTGATAAATGCATTTAAATAAATTTTATTTTAAAAAGTGTCACACAGATCAGGCCTGAGTGGATGTCGAGTAACGTACAGCTAGCTGGTACAAAAGCACTGACTGGTCACCACTTCACCCAAAAGGACTGATGAAATAATTCAAGACCTCGAATCTTCATTAAGAATTAAGAGGGACTTAGAAAATATATATAATATCCCTAGCCTTATAGAAACATTAATAGAGAACGATATTTTAGAATGTAAACGAGAATGATCTCTGTTCTACAAACTTTATAAGACAGCCTGTAGAATTCTATTAACTCAGAGAGAATGATCTGAGAAATGGTGTGCTTACTACCCTCCTAGTGCTTGTTGATTGTCCTTGAAGAACTCGGAACCCATCTAGCTAACAAAACAAAGTGGTCAAAACAGTGGTAACAGCTAACGCTAGTGCTTCCACTGGTACAACCACCAATCAAATATCACACCCAGTAACAATCAGAAATATTATGAGGGAGAAAAGGCTATTATAAACATAGCCTTTGTGGCTCTGGATCTGTTTATGGGCTAGAACAGCATTTCTCAACCTGTGGGTCATGACCCAAAAGTGGGTTGCAAGAATATATGAAAGTGTTGCGACCAAACTTTAAAAATGAAAGAAAAAAATGAAGGAAACCATGGCTTTTCCCTTGCAGGTTGGCAGAGTTCCAGCCTGCAAGGGGCTGCTTGGGGCCCCCCATGCCCTACACACCTCCCCGCTGCCCCACACACTGGGGGGCTGGGTCCTGGGGATGGAGGGCAGCAGGTCAGGAGTGAGGGGTAATGGGTCAGGATTGCCCATTGAGATTTACAAATCAGTCATGGTATAAAAGATGTTGAGAACCACTGGGCTAGAACACAGATGCTCAATCTCTGGCCTACAGGCCAACTGTAGCCCATAGAGCCATGGTATCCAGGCTATGGGACTCCCCATGGGTTGAATAATTTAGCAGTGGAGAAGTGGTGTCAGTTAATACAGTCACTGTCCCCCACTTCCAAATTTCCAATCCCCAAGCCCTGCATTGTGGGTTGGGGCCAGGCCACACCCCCTTCCTCCTCCCCACCTCCATGCAGTCGAATCAGGACCAGGACACACCCCTTCCTCCCAAGCAGCTGGACTGCCAGACCACACCCAGTTCCCCTGCTGTATCAGGGCCAAGCCATGTCCCTTTCCCCCATCGCTGGTTTGGGACCAAACCATGCCCCCTCCCCTCCTTGGGGCCAGGTTGGGGTCCTGCCATAATCCCACTGGATACCAGGTCAGGATCACCGGTCAGGTTCGTCCAGATCAAAAAGGTTGAGCACCACTGGGCTAGAATGTAGAAGTGACATTTTCCAAACAACATTCTGGGGGTGAAAGTACAACTCAAAGAACAGCATTTTTTTTTCTGGCCTTCTTCTTGCCCTATATGAGTAAGTTATTTATTTCTTTTTGTGGAGTGTCTTACTTGCTGCTGTGTGTCCAGAGAGCTATTTTAGCTAGCAAGGAAAGGCATAAGAAATCAAAGCTTTCCATGGCTTTTTCCAATCAACCTGTACATGATGCATTATACTGGACTAGGATTTCCTGACCCACACATTTTTGGAGTTACAGTCCATGCAAAACAGTCTAGGTCTCCTGTGCAATCACATCAGAGGTGTCTTCATCTATATTTCTATGAATATGATAAGGTCTTTAATGTACGTTTTCAAAGGTTAAAAAAAAGCAGGGAAGACACTGAAGAAAATTACATTATTTATTGCGAGCCCTCTGTTTACGGACACAAATTTGACAGGTCCCTCTATCAAACTTCAAAGGTCTCCTGAAGAGTTGGTCCTAAATGCAAATCTGTTCCCAATTTTCTTTTAATTAGCTTTTATGCTGGGTTCAAAAAGCTTTGTGTATCAGCTATACCTTTGTAGCCAATTTAATGAAATTGAAAGGACAGATAAAACAGAATAGATTTAACATACATTTCAAATGGTAATAAAAAATTGTAAAAAAGGAACCCAATCAGACTGTTGACAGTGCCCCATGCTCCTCTCACATTGTTTAGTTAAAGGTTTCAGTGTCTGGTTTTAGCGGGACTACTCACATACTTAACTTATATGTTCTGCTGTAGCATGGCCTTAATTTGAGAGGCCAAGTAGTCAAAGAGGTCTATTACTCCTGGGGCTCTGGTGCAGTGCCTGAAGACTGGAAGAAGGCCAATGTGGTGCCTATCTTCAAGAAAGGGAGGAAAGTGGATCCGGCAAACTATAGGCCCATCAGCCTGACTTCTATCCTGGGAAAGATCTTTAAAAAGTTTATTAAAGAGGCCATCCTTAATGGACTGGCTGATGCCAACATCCTGAGGGATAGCCAGCATGGGTTTGTAGAGGGTAGGTCTTGCTTGACCAATCTCATTTCCTTCTACGACCAGGTGACCTATCACCTGGACAAAGGAGAAGAGATTCATGTCATATATCTTGACTCCAAAAAAGCCTTCGATCTGGTATCCCATGATCACCTCCTAGTGAAACTGGCCAATTGTGGCCTTGGGTACACCACGATCCACTGGCTGGGAAATTGGCTCTGTGGTTGGACCCAAAGGGTAGTAATTGACAGAAATCAACTGTCATGGTGCCCTGTGACCAGTGGGGTCCCCCAAGGCTCTGGCCTGGGACCCATATTGTTCAACATCTTCATTAATGATGAGGACATTGGAGTCAGAAGCGGCCTGGCCAAGTTCACCGATGACACCAAACTTTGGAGCAAAGCATCCACACCAGAAGACAGGGGGGTGATCCAGGCTGACCTGGACAGGCTCAGCAAATGGGCGGATGAAACCCTGATGGTGTTTAACACTGAAAAATGCAAGGTTCTTCACCTTGGAAGGAAAAACCTGCAGCATCCTTATAGGCTCGGCAGTGCTACACTGGCTAGCACTATGGAAGAAAGAGACTTAGGGGTCATCATTGACCACAAGATGAACATGAGCCTTCAATGCGATGCTGCGGCTAGTAAAGCGACCAAAACGCTGGCTTGCATCCATAGATGCTTCTCAAGCAAATCCCGGGACGTCATTCTCCCCCTGTACTCGGCCTTGGTGAGGCCACAGCTGGAGTACTGCGTCCAGTTTTGGGCTCCACAGTTCAAAAAGGATGTGGAGAAGCTTGGGAGAGTGCAGAGAAGAGCCATGCGCACAATCAGAGGTCAGGAAAACGGACCTTACGATGACAGGCTGAGAGCCATGGGGCTCTTTAGCCTGGAAAAGCGCAGGCTCAGGGGTGATCTGATGGCCACCTATAAGTTTATCAGGGGTGACCACCAGTATCTGGGGGAACGTTTGCTCACCAGAGCGCCCCAAGGGATGATGAGGTCAAACAGTTATAAACTACTGCAAGACCATTTCAGGCTGGTCATAAGGAAGAATTTCTTTACTGTCCGAGCCCCCAAGGTCTGCAACAGCCTGCCATCAGAGGTGGTTCAAGCACCTACATTGAACACCTTCAAGAGTAAATTGGATGCTTATCTTGCTGGGATCCTATGACCCCAGCTGACTTCCTGCCCTTCGGGCAGGGGGCTGGACTCGATGATCTTCCAAGGTCCCTTCCAGCCCTAATGTCTATGAAATCTATTAAATTACTTTAGAATATTTCAGTAATTCTTATTTGTTATTTATTACTTACATCACCATAGCTCTGAGAAGTCCCAGTCTTGGACCAGTTCTTATTGTACTTGGTGCTGTTAAAACACAGAACAAATAACTCAGTTCCTGCCTCAGATAACCTAAGCAAGTTAGAGACAGCGTATGGATATAGACAGACTGGGAAGCCTATGGAATGAGGAGACGATATTTGTCAGTATGGGAGGCATCGCTTTTGCCCAGTGTAATACCAGAGTTATATTCTGCTCCATTTCCAAGGAGCAGCTAAGCTTCCACTGAACTAAGCAGTAACATTAGCACCACAACTAATCAAGCACTTAAAAAGTAGTGCGCACCTTATGCTGGAGAACTCAAATGCTCATCATAGTTAAAAGTACTTGGTATTAACTCAAAACACACACCTATTGTGTGATGATCTGATTCAATATAATGCACATGCTCTCCAAGTGTACTGCTTATCACTTTGTGCTTTATATTTTGAAAGAAAGCATAAGATAAAAGCTAATATAGGCCTTTCATTTTGTCTGAATAAGACCCTACATTAAAGATAACAAATTGAACTGAATGTAAAACATGTGGTGACTTCATGAGAGTCCTCACTGTAACTCCACACCCAAGCTTTGCAAATGGAGCCACCATCTTTCTGAGGACGTATTCATTTAAAGCACTACCTTCTGCTCATTCAAGCACATAATTAACAGAATGGTGGGAGGGTTCTAATTCCTATAGCACTACATCTATACATTTATACTTGAAGCAGCAGCAGCTGTCTCTTTTTACCCAGGGTCTTCACCCACACAAGGAATTTAAGAGCACGTCTACACCACCTCCATGCCACACACAGGAGCACCAGCACAAAGCACCTCTTGGCCATTCACTCCCACTCAATACACACTAACTCCCAGAAATGAAGCAACATAGCTGCCTTAGAGTGGCCTTGAGCTCATGCCAATGACACACCCACTGCCTCATTTGGGGAGTTGGCACATGCAGAGTGGAAGCAATCGGGCAGGACTTCCTTCATGTTGTGGCTTCCAAGAACAGCATACAGAGGGTATGGACATGCCTTGCCAAACCATGAAAGTGAAGCTAAGTGCTCTTTATCTCCCTATGATAACATGATTCATGGTCATAACAAGGGATGGTTCCTAATCCAGACACTATAAAATACATTAATTTGTTTATTAAATTTAGATTATATGTATTATTATTATTAGTGTGATCCAGAGACCCCAGCCAAGATCAGGGCTTGTCATTGGACAGGCATATTTTACTCTGAAAGAATTATACTATAATGAAGCACAAAAGGTGGGAGGGAAAGAAGGGGGAAGGGGGCACAAAGAAGTGCAGTGACTTTCACAAGAAAGCAGTAGCACTGGGATTTGAAGCCAGGTGTCCTGGCTCCTGACCCAGTAACTAACAGTAGTATTGTTAAGCATCTAATTAACATTTAGAATGACCCATCAGATTTCACATTGCCCTTCAACTTAAATCTTGTCTCTCTCTTGTGTTTACCCTCATTTACATATTTATCTTCAGCAACAATCATATTGTAGATCAGCCTACATCTTGCCAGGCCTCTTGTTAGTTCTGCCAAACTAACCTCTTTTAGTTTCTTCTCAAAAAATAGACCCTCCTTTCCTATGCTCTCCTGGTAGCCTCCCTCTGCACCTGGTCTGTTCATTTCTCTAGAAACATGGGAAAATATGATAGTTTTATGCAGGTGTTATATTCAGGTCTTGTAGTTAAAACAAGAGTCCCTGGGTTCTTTTCTAGGTTTCACTGCTGTCTGCTTGAGAGAACTTAAGGACATCACATATGCAAACATTTTCAGCAGTCACCACTTATTGGGGCTTTCTCCTCTTTTTGGGGGGGGGGAGGGGCACATAAAACCAGCTGAGCCTGATTTTCAGCAACAATAGTTTCCAGCTACTTTTGAAAATATTAGCCAAAATATTTCTGCTCTCTCTCTGAGTTTACTCCTCTGTAATAGAGAAATGATAATACTTCTTGACCTCATAAGTGTATAAAAAGGCTAAATTCACTCAAGTTTTTGTAGTGTTTTCAGATCTCCAAACAGAAGCTGGTCTGCAGCCGCTAAAATATCTTATCATTTAGTTAGAGTTATGCCTCTCACATTTAATTAAATAAGAGCCAATCGAATAAAATCAGTTTGCCCTCATGGGGATTGTAAAGCTGATCTGGTTTTTCTTTCTTTTCCTTTCTTTGCTCCTGGATCTGTAGATAACTCTGTACTCTGAAAGGTTTGAAGAATTCCAGAAAACGCTGACAAAAAGTAATGAAGTGTTTGCTAGTTTCAAACAGGAGATGGAGAAAGTAAGTAGCACAGATAATTTCCAAAAACAGCTCTTGACACTTTTCATTTTGATTTGGATGATTCTCTTTGGTGATTGTCTTTGGATTTCTGCACACATGGTAGAACAATACACTGATCACCAAGACCAATCACATTACATGACTCTGATATACTTTCAATGTATATTTCTAATTTCTATTGTCAGCTGATACCATACTCCAGTGGTTTGCAACCTTTGGTCCACAAACTATGTCTAAGGAATCCATGAAAGATGACTAGGAAAATAAAGTTTTAGATCCCAAGTGCAGGGGGGCTGGACCCGATGATCATGTAAGGTCCCTTCCAACCTCTAATATCTATGAATCTATAAAAGGCATTCCATTTCCAAAGGAGTCTGCACCTCCATTTTCAATTTTTTTTAGGGGTCTGCACCTCCATTCACTTTTTTTAGGGGTCTGCAAATGAAAAAAGGTTGAAAACCACTACCATGCTCAAAGTCCAGTAGAAGAATGGACCTAGGATCTGCTCTTTACAGAAACATGTGGGTCCAGCTCTTCTGTAGACCTAATGGAGCTATGATGATTTTTGCCAGCTTAGAGTTTATACCCCTCTGTGTCTTCTCAGCACTGGAGGTTGAATATTCCAGTCTCTTCTCCAGCAAAAAATCAAAATGATTTGAAAGAATAAAGAGGAACAATCCAAAGGATACCTAAAATCTAACCTAGTGCTTTATATAGTGTCCACTTAATATCATATATGAGTTGGCAAAAATGTTGGCATCAATCTTTAGAGCCCTATTCACCACCACTGTGCACCTTGTGTATTCGCTTCTTCCAATACAAAGAGAATTTAAATATGACCAAACCAAATCTAGCCCCTTTTGGCACTAGTGCCAATAACAGCAAAGTGCAAACACAAAAGCAAATTGGACCCTTACAGTTCATGTGTTTCAGGATGCAAAATGCTGGTGTCCTGGATCATGGAAACTTTAATGATCTTCAGTGCTGGAGGTGCTATTGTAGCCACAGGGTACATGGTTTTCCCTCTTCCCTCCAAGGCAAGGGTGAGCACAGTATAGGCCTAAAGAGTACCTCAGTATTTGTCCTCAAGAGTGGAAATCTTAAACTAATAAGGAAGGAGAAAGAATCCTTTCCAATGCTGGAAACTGTACTTTAAATTTAGTAAAAGCAGCCAAGAGGGGCTTTGCTTTCAGAAGCATCTCAGACTTCAGATGGAAGTGGAAGGAACACAGAATTGGAAGTCACCTCTTGAGCCATCATGTCCAGGTCCCAACTGCCAATACCTCATAGGATGGGGTCTACTTAAATTGCAGAGAAAATAAACAATTTTCATTGGTTGCTCTTGGCATAAATAGCAAATTTCATTCATATTTCCTGGATGAACTCCAGAGGCCCTGCCCCTCAGTGCTGATTGGTGGAGAAATCCTAGTGGGGGGGCGAGGGGGGAGGAGGGAGGGCAGAGGGACAAGATGGCCCCCATCTTATCTGCCATACTTCATGCTACCCCTCCAGCTGGTGCCTCTCACGCCCCCAGCCAGGCTGCAAGGTTAGGTTGCAGCAGTAGTGAGGACCACTGGCTTGCCAGCATTTTATTTTTATTAAGTCTTTTTTAGTTGATTTTGCAGACAATCCCAGATTTTGCAGTTCTGTGAAATCCACAGAACATGAATTGAGTAGACTTAGTAATCAGGAATCTCCCTTTCCACAGTCTTTCAATTTCCTCCACCTCCTGATAAATTTGGTATAGAACTGATATTGGCTACAGATCATTCTCTTGCAAGAGATGGTAAAAGAGAACAGCACTGAGTTTATAAACTGACCCTTTGTATTGGAGTAACCACTTTTGGTTACTCATTATTTGGTGAGACCTGGGTATCCCTTCCCATTACATAGCTTTCCTTTGAGAAATGTTTACTTGCCTCCATCACAGGTACCAGCTTGAACTTGTATTTCCTACATGTATAATTAACTGTGTAATAAACTTCTCCACCTTTAAAGGAGTAGATATCAGGGTGGAAGGCACATGGCAAGAGGGACTCGTGTGTCAAATTTCAGCCCTCAGGAATTAAAACTAAACAAGGTTAATGGTGAGAGTTATTACTCAGTCATCATTCTTTGACAATGGCATTATTATGTTCACTGCAGTTACTGGCACCTGAGCTATAAGTATGCCCTAAAGAAAAGATTGCTAAAATTCTGTTCTTACTTCGGTTAACTATTTGGATTTCCTGCTATGAATTAGATTATCTTCCTGTTTGTATAGATGACTAAGAAGATGAAGAAGCTGGAAAAAGACACAGCTACATGGAAATCCCGGTTTGAGAACTGTAACAAAGCTCTACTGGACATGATTGAGGAGGTGAGGAGAGGAAGCTGTTTTGAAATGTTTCTTCACACTTCAGAGTTAATTATGACTGATCCATATGTTCCAGTGACAGTGGGCAAACTCCAATTAATTTTGATGGTCTCTGGATGAGATCTCTTTTCTTATAGTTTCATAGTTGATAGGATCGGAAGGGACCTGAGCAGATCATCAAGTCCGACCCCAGAAAGAAAGGATGGTGGGGTCAAATAACCCCAGCAGGGTGATTATCTAGCCTCCTTTTGAAGACCCCCAGGGTAGGAGCGAGCACCACTTCCCTTGGAAGTTGGTTCCAGATCCTAGCTGCCCTGACTGTGAAGGAGTGCTTCTTGATGACTAGCCTGAATCTACTCTCCATCAATTTACGGCCATTATTCCTTGTTACTCCCTGTAGTACATTCTTAAGGAGATCTTTTTCGTGGAAAAATACCATATATGTCAGGGCCTAGATATTACTGTATCTGGCTTATTGTGTATATTCACAGTTTGCCTACATGGGGGTTTAAGCCAAATTAGGTAAAGGTATAAATTTTAGCTGCATTTGGCCACATGCAACCCCTGTGTGGAACAGTAAATTGGCTTTAGTTCACTTCAACTACCAGTCCATTTACTTCTAAATTAAAGCCTCCACCAAGAGGTGTGATGCTGTAATGCATTTTAAATTAACACCTTCAGCTGACTGTGTAGATAAACCCAAAGAGCCAAAACCAGGGCCTATCATAGCCCCCCAGCTTTTTTGGCTAGCTGGCAGTAAAGTGGAACCAGAAACCATAAGAGATGTTTTTTCATAAAAATGCCAACCCAGTCTTGCAAAAAGTCTAGATAAGACTTAGTCTTCTGGTGCTTATTTGTGCTGACATCTAGAATGTTTTAATGTTCTTTTATTGCTAGAGATTATTCATCACTGTGTCTATGTATCATAAGAGGCCTGCAGAATGCCTCGAGCACCACAGAATTGACAAACGTGAGTGCAGTAGGGTGAATTTTCCTTAAGTTCTTTGTGCTTATTTAGGAAGACTTCAGTTGCATTGCGCTGCTGTGTGAGAATCAGCTACTTAGCAGGGAAGGAGAGCTGCATAGAGCTGAAGTTGTATCTTTAGAACTGCCACATACTTGCATGACTCACAAATACAAACTCCGTTTTTCTCTATCCTGATTTGATTTTTTATATTTGATCACAGAAAGCAATGAGGACCAAGGAGTATGAATGCTTTGTGCTGAAAATCCAGAGGCTAGAAAATCTTTGCAGAGCTCTGCAGGAAGAGAGGAAAGAACTCTACAAAAAAATAAGAGATGCAAAATTCCCTGAAGAGTTAGAAGAGGAGGATAGAAACGATGACATCTTGCAAGAGGAGGCCGGTGCAAGTCCTTCTGTTATTGAACAGCCTAATACAGAGCTGTACACTGCTGATGAGAACATGCTGAAGAATCTGGCTGCAGCTTTCATGGTGACTCATCAGAAGGAACAGCCCCTCGCAGTCTCCGACGAAAACACCAATCAAGAAACCTGTGACATGCAAGCATGCAGTCCTCTGCCCCCACCAGA
This sequence comes from Alligator mississippiensis, assembly GCF_030867095.1. Taxonomy (NCBI): domain Eukaryota; kingdom Metazoa; phylum Chordata; order Crocodylia; family Alligatoridae; genus Alligator; species Alligator mississippiensis. Next base: position 120,779,795 of record NC_081824.1, on the reverse strand, counting down.
GCCAGAACTTCTGCCTCATCCCACCCTTCAGCCTGAGATAGCAAGTCACTCAGAGCCAGCAAGTCCAGCACTGAAGCCAACTGAAAGTGAGCCAAAGGATGAAGAATGTGTAGGAGCTCAGGCTCAGTGGCCAACTCAAGATCAGCCCACACAACAAACACCAGATAATGACATGGAAGGAGTAGATTAAATACAATGCAGTGTTCAGGCTCATTTTCTACCAATCACAGTTCCTCTTACTCTCCCCAGATTGATTTTAAAAACAAAACAGCAAAAAATAGGGCTTGAAAACATGCTGAAATGTATTTGTAGGATACTGTGCTGTTTGTAGGAGCATATAATGCAATTTTCTTCTTTGCCACCATTGTACTGTAACAATAGGTCTTCAGTTTTGCTGTTCCTTGTACTCCAATCATATTTTCTTAATTATAGTAAATTATAAAACAAAAAATTGCAAGATCTTCTTTCCAGGCATTATGAGTCACTGCACTTGGCAAAAATCACTTGAAACCACTGAGGCTTTGTGTTTTAAGAGTTATTGCAATACAGATGCACATTTTTTAAAACTATAATCAACTGTGTCAATTTGGTTTGGTATGACATAATAGATGCCTCTTTAGGCACCAGGTGATTTTAAGAAAAAAGATGAGACTTTGTAATCATAGCAAAATGCTGTGAAAGCCTCAATGAGCTTAGTCAAATCCAGGACAGATAATAACAACAGGCTCATTTGTTGCAAGATTTCACTGTCATTGGCAACTGTGTATAGTATAAACACTCACAGCACTGAACATTGACCCTCACCTCTGTTTAGTGCTGTGGTTATGTCACTGCTTTCAACAGAATCAGCTGAAAGGAAAAAAAATTCCTTTGCTAGATTCCTCACATAATTAGTGGTTTAATCCTGAAGGCCAGATGCTGGCTTTTAAGTAACAGCCCTTGAATGGGAGGCAGAGTAGAGACAATGTTGCATAGACTGCTTCCTCCATGAGAATGAAGCAGATTCCCTCCTGTGCTCCAGTCCTGCTACACAAGTGGGTGCAGACAGAAATGTAATCCTATAGCTTCTATCTCACCCCTTTCCTGGAATCCTGCTGCCCAGAATGCTACCTGTCCTTGCTCCTTCTGGGTATGAGTAATGTGGGAACATGCTGTTGTAAGCAGGAGAGGAGGAAGGTTGTAGGTGCACCCCTGCACACCTGCACGTCCACACAGACATCTCAAGCAATAAAAGAACATTAAAACATTCTAGATGTCAGCACAGTCTGAGTTGGGTTTGTTTTTTTTAATACATCAGGCAGTTTCAAGACCTCTCTCATCTCTACCATGTGTTTTCTATAATCAGTATGGGTCCACAAGATACCATTCTGACCTGAATAGGTCAACGTTATAAAGATATAGACTGTGTGAGAACAGATGTCCAGAAGCTAGACAAGGAAATTTTCTATCCAAGCAAATCCACTTTTACATGCAAACCTTGGTAATCCCTAAACTGCTGTAAAGCAGTCTTTATCAAACTGTGGAACATAAACCATTGGTGTTTCATTAGGCCATAATAAGTGGTCACGCTGTTTCTCTGCCTTTTTTTATTATAATTCTCATGATAAAGGTACATGGTCATCTATGACAAATTTTGAGGGCTGACAGTGTTCCATTGGTTCTTAAAGTACGAGAACCACTATGCTAGAATATTACACATTCAAACTGAAGTTGAAATGTAGATGAAATAAGAGAAAGTGTCATCAGTGGGAGACTGATCACAAAGAACAGAATCTTTACCCTTCATCCACCCAACTGGCAGTTTCCAAATGCTTAAGAGGCATTTTTGTACTGCTTGCAATTTTATTACACATTCTGTGTGGATACATAATTGTCCGCATGGCTTCTGAGCATGTGTAGTAGGCTATATGCTGGCTAGGAATGTACACACATACCTGAGCGTACGTATTGAAAGAACAAGGAAAAGGAGGGCCCTTCCCATCTTTCAGCCCCAATAGTTGAGTAGATAGGGCACCCCCCAGCAATCAGGGGACCCTCAACCAGATGTGTAAACGTCTGAATTGTCAGCATAGTGCCATAACACTACCTATCCAGTCATGCCTGCAGCCCCTCCTTTTGGAGCTGAGCTACTGCCCCTTGTATTTAACATTCATCAACTAAGCTGGACCCTTGCTCCCAGTAGGAGCAAGGGTCTGAGCTAGAAGTCTTTTATCCAGGGCAACAGTCACGTAACTGAGACATACTACACAGCTTGCCTGACCCTACACGTTCTTTGTCTCTTGAACGCTCAGGGAGCCAACTTCAAAAGAAAGGCTAAAAAGGGCCTTTTATTGCCTTTCCATGCCTAACCTGTGGTTTGAGCACTGTGCTAGAAGTTGAACAAATACAGGCTCAAAACCACTCGGAGTGAAGAAGGGACCCTAGAACCTAAGGCTTCCACACCCTAGCCAAGGATGTTAAGCACTCAGCTCATGGGGTGGAAGACCCTTCTGCTCCTCCTGTATCTTGCACCAGCTAGTTGTCAGTTTTTGCAAGATGGAATTTTATAAATTATGCATACCAGCATATGCAGATATGGAGATACATATTCACTCAGCCAGTGCATAGCCTACTACAATATGGTCAGTAGCTGTTGGGTATTTACATAGGCAAAAATTGCAAACTTTGTTTAAGTGCCAAGAATGTCATTTGTACGGCTGAAACACTGCCATTTGGGTAAGGGAATTCTGTTGCAGTTCACCCAAAACACTTTTTACCTTCTTTGCTCATTCCCAATGAGATCTTCACCCTGGTTGACTTAATATAACTTTTTCTGTTTGCACTGTTTGGTACAATCTTTTGGGAAAGGTAACTGGTGTCAGTGTTCCTAGCATGATTTGTAACAGTTGTTTGTTTGGATATTAGCCCTATCTATCCTGGCTGAAATTTTCAAACTTTGAGGCCTAAGTAGGACACCTACATTCATATTCAGGCTCCTACATAAATGGTCATCTTTTCTGAAAATCATCCCATTTAAGTGCCTAGTATTGATAATTTTAGCCTAAATAAATCCTTTCAGAAGCTGAACATCTATAATCATTTGATTTACTCTCTATGGGTTCTAGTGTTTTGTGTCTATAGAAGCCCATATAGCTTTGCTTGTTGTTAGGGTGATTTTTTTTTAATTAACATAATTTATATATCTATTAAACCTTTTTTTTCCTTTACTCATCTCCTTGGCTTTTTTTTTGTCATTTCAATACTCACATTTATGAAACCATCTTTTCTCTTCAACTAAGATAATATCCTTAGCACTGTTATGTCTGACATCCTTACAAACATCCAAAGAATAGTTGAAATAAATTAAGCACCCCTAAAATAGGGAATGACAGAATAAGTGTTGCCTGGGCACGACATACCTTGTGTGTACACATTATAATACCATCTTTAATTACATGATCAGTGTAGCAATGTCTCAGTTGCCACAACTTCCAATTTCTGCAAGAAATGAAACAAGGATCTTACAACTAGTAGCTGCCTTCACCACACGCCCATAATTCATGCCCAGAGCACAGTCCATTCCCAAATAATGTAGGGCTTCCTGTGGAAAACATTGTATATAATCATAACCCTCAATTTCTGCACTTAACTCCCTCCCCGTATGCTATTCCCTCCTTGAATTCCTACACTTGTAGGAATTATACCCAACAATTGTCATCCATCCCTGCATCTTTCACCAGCTTCCATCTGCCATTATTTACCTCTCTGCATTTTAGTCAAGCAGTCTCCTCTCCTACTCTTGCTCTTCCTCCATGTTGTACATCAGAGGCATACATTAAGAGGCTCAGTGAACAACTGTTCACCAGGGCACCCTTGGGGAAAACTAGGAGTAATGGTCGCTAACTCCTGGAAGACCGCTTCAGGCTCAACATTAGGAAAAACTGCTTCACAACTAGGGTGTCCAGACTGTGGAATAAGCTCCCTCCAGAGGTGGTGCAATCGCCTACCTTAGAAATCTTCAAGAGGAGACTGGGCAGTCACCTTGCTGGGGTTAACTGGCCCCAGTGGTCTTTCTTGCTTGGTGCAGGAGGCTGGCTCCAATAATCTTCCAAGGTCCCTTCCAGCCTTACAATCTATGACTCTATGTTGCCTGTGAGCCAACGGCACAACACTTAGAACAGGAGAGAGAATCTTCCTTCTCTTGGCTCCAGGACCTACCATGACAATGGCTTGCACCAGATGGCTTATACCCTGCAATTTCAAAAAGGAGCATGCACAGCCACTTTAGAAATGGCACGTGTAGAATCTGGTAGCATGCAGGAAATCTTAAGGGATGAAGCATGCTCAGTGCAGATCAGATTCCCAGCAAATTTAGTTATGAAATGCTTCTTTCATTTGCTACCCAGACTGGTAGGTAGACAGGCAGCCTCAGTAATTTCTGTCCTATCCTGCCAACACACTTCCTTCCATGACAGCCTTTGTTTTCTGCTGTTCCACAGATATCCATCTTTCTCATTAGTTACAGGCCTCTTCTCTTTATATTTCCCTGTGGTGGTATTCAGTACAATGCTTCTCAATCCTTGCATCCTCCATTCTGGACAAATGGCAAAATCACGTTATTCAACATTGGCACAGCAATCCAGACATTGCTTCTGCACCCACAGTCTTCCTTACTTTATTATTTGAGGCGTAAATGTATGTTTATGATATTTTGAAAGCACTGATGATGAAACATTTCTAAGCATCTTTTGTATCACCTTTCTTCTCACACTGATGATGCTGGATCTCCAGACATCGTGGAGCCTATCAATGACATGCATAGGTTTTTTTATCCCATCAGTTTCCTCCAGCAAACACTCCCTTCCACATCTCATAGTAACAAAACTTTTCAACAGGTATCAGTCCCTTGCTTACAATTTTTTTTGCCATCAGCACTGCCAGCTTTCCTCACCTTGGTCTTCTTAAAAAGTCTCTACTTGGCCTGTGAAAACAGGTCTTTCAAAATCTCATGATTTAGCCAGATTTTGATGAATTTTCATAAGGATAGAGAAGCCCAATTGATTATGCTAGCATGACTCCCTTCCATACTCCAAATCTCTAGCACCTGCTCCAGTGCACGGAGCTGGTAGATCGTGTAAGTGAAAGAGTTTATAAGACTTTGCTCATTAACATGAACAAAACACTGCATCTTTCCCTAACTTTGTAATCAGAAATAGCTGAACTGCTTTTAGCTGAAGATACCTCAAAAAGGTGGTCTGAAGCAATTGCCAGTATGAAAAAATTCAGCCCAGTTAGTTTAAGTTTGGAAAAGCTATAACCAATTGAAAACAAAATGTCTTTGGACACAAAATGGTAGCAGAAGAGCTAGCTTTTTTCTCTCTCTGCTCCCCATCCTCTTCTAATTATCTCCTAATAAATACACCAGCTTTAGCTCTTGGCAAAAGTCTTCCCTGGATAATGTGTCCACACAGTCAATAAAAAATCACATATGTATCTAACTCAACACTGCAGTACATAGAATCATAGAAATTAAGGGCTGGAAGGCACCTTGAAAGATTGAGTTCAACCCTCCCCGCTCTGGGCAGGAATACTGCTAAGATCAAATGATCCCAGCAAGGTGTCTGTCCAGTCTCCTCTTGAAAACTTCCAAAGTTGGGGACTGCACCACCTCCTTGGGAAATCCATTCCAGATTTTGGTCACCTTTACTGTAAAGAAGTTCTTCCTTACATGAAACCATCACCTGACAGTTTATGGCCATTGCTCCTTGTCCTCCCCTGGGTGCCCTAGTGAACAGTTTTCTCTCTCAGTTCCCAATGTTCACCCTTTACATACTTATAAAAGGTCACCAAGTCGCCCCTCAGTCTTCTCTTCCCCAGTCTGAGCAGTCCCAGATTCCTTAGTCTTTCCTCATGAGTTTTGTCCTCCAGGCCCTTAAATCATTCTTGTTGCTCTTCTCTGGACCCTTTCAAGATTCTCTACATCTTTTCTGAAGTGCAGCACGCAGAATTGGATACCATACTTCAGCTAGGGTCTCACATCTTTCCTATCCTTTTTAAATGAACAACACTGAACAGGCTGTACATCAACATTGATTGGGACATTGTTAATTTTAAAAGAGGCTTTAGGAAAATAGTAGTACTCACTGTACACATACCTCCCCCACTCTACCTCTACCCAGACCCATTGACTCTAGAGTTTAGTCATGCCTCAATATAACCAGTGAATTAAGGCTGCCAGCACTGGAGGATTGAGGGGTTCCCTGCATTTGGGGGGAAAGGTCAAAAGGCCACTGAGGTTTTTCCCATTTACATATTTACTCCACATATTATTTGAGGCCCCCTGACTTTTATAGCCCATTGCAAAGATTGTGGTCATGCAACAGTCTCTCTGCTAATTGTTACCAAAAAGGCTTGAGAGCAAGTCTATACCTGAATAAGTAATTACTAGCTAGATTTGAGATTCAGCTGACACTCCCACAATGCAAATATATTTTGCAAATGCTGGCTATCATTCTGCCATGCTCAGCACAAAAGATTTCAAAAGCTTAACAAAGGCTTCCCACCTGATAGCTGCAGGCTATGGCTCAAACAAGGGAAGGAAAACATCTCCTCCTTACCAACTTTATTAGAACATCAGAATGCAGTATCCAAGTAAATGATTTCCTAATTTGTAAAAGATTCCCTGTTTCATTTACCCTAGATCAAGATGCTGCCTGCCTATTCTTATTATCCTTTTCATATAGTACTTTTCATAAAATACCATGTATAGTCCCTTTAATGACAAAGGATCTGCAAATGCTTTATGTTCTGTAAGCACACCGAATCAATTCACAGAGCTGAACAGTAACCATCTTGCAACAGTGCACAATAATATATAAATTCTGGACAGATGTTTTGATTAAACAGATAAGAGATATGTATACTCATACTTCTGAGCAGATCCAACCACTAATTGCATGGGATTTGGGAACTATTTTCCCAATGGCCAGATTATCCCATAATCATTTAATTTTTGCATCTTCCTCTGATGGATTTGACACTGGTAACAGTCAGAGACAGAGGGCCAAATTCTCTACTGGTGTAAATCTGTATACTTATATATAGAACATTGGCAACTTCACTGTTCCTAATAGGCAAATATTTTACCCAGCTGAAATTGCCGTGGCCTTGGGATATATAAAATAAAGTTACCAAATTAGAATTAGTCCAGAAGATCATGTTTAATTATCTACTTGGATCTTAAGTGACCACAGCTGGTTTTAACCTTGTCCAAAAGACAGTTCCTTCAACACAACACTCCAAAAGGTCTCCCATCCCATTACTAGGCCCTCTTGCTCTGCTTTCTAACCAGTTTCAGTAAAATGTGTTCACACCTACTAGATTTCATAGACATTAGAGCTGGAAGGGACCTCGGAAGATCATCGAGTCCAGCCCCCTACCCCAGGGGCAGGAAGTCAGCTGGGGTCATAGGATCCCAGCAAGAAAAACATTCCAGGTTTCTCTTAAAGGCATTCAAAGTAGGTGCTTGAACCACCTCCAAATGGTTTTGCAGGGGTTTATAACCATTCGACCTTGTAATCCCTTGGTGCACTCTGGTGAACAAATGTTCCCCCAGGTCCTGGTGAACACCCCTTATAAACTTATAGGTGGCCATCAGGTCGCCCCTGAACCTGCGCTTTTCCAGGCTGAAGAGTCCCATGGCTCTCAGCCTCTCATCATAAGGTCTGTTTTCCTGACCTCTGATCATGCGCGTGGCTCTCCTCTGGACTCTCCCAAGCTACTATACCAAACCATAAAAGAATGACAAAATCTCACTTGTGTTCAGGTCTCATTTCCAACAAAATATTTCGGCCAGTTTTAGAAAAAAGTTGTTAGATAAACTTGAACTCAGTTTCAAGCAGTCAGTAGGGGGTTCATGGAAATGCTTGGCAGTTTTCTCAGTTAATCATTTGAACCAAGGTCCAAAAAAGGTTCTGAAGTATCTGAAGTGGCACTTAGGTAGATTTTAGAGGTGCCTGTAGACATGTCGTGAATTGGAGCAGACTTGATTGAGTCTGCTGGAGTGTGCTAATTAGCATGCTCTAGCAACCTCAGTGTCTTGTATATTCAGCATCCCCATGCTTCAAAATGGCAGTGGGGGTGCTTTAATCAAAGCTTGTCGAACAAGCATTAGTTAAAGTGCCCTTGCTACCATTTTGAAGTGCAGGATGCTGAATACATGAGATGCTGAAGGCACTTTGATTAGAGCAGCTCCTGAGACCCCTGGAGTATGTGTAAAGACACCCTAAGTACCCAAGTCCTGAAAACTCCCACTCACCTGTCACTCATCCCTGGAGGCACCTAAACTCCACAGCTGGTTCAGTTCTTGACTCCCAGGATGCTAAAAATTCCTTTCTGCACATGCACATAAGCATCTCCATCACAACACAGCTGAGTAGCTTGATACTTAGCTTCCCCTGAAAATGATAAACATCCAGAAAGTAGGCACACCTCTGCCTATCTCACCCAAGGGGTGGGGGCTTTCACAGAACAGGCCTAGGAAATGAGGCTTGGCACAAAATAGTGTGGCAGCTGCCACACTTTTTTTTTTTTAAATGAAAAGGTAGTGTACAACTGCCCTTCTTTCATAGAAATACTCAGTGATTCTCAATGGGGGTAATGTGAGATCCTTTGAAGGGTAACGCATAATATTAGCACTGTTAGGTGTGCAAACATCTACACACAATTCACAAGCACAGATTTCAAATAGGAATCCGTTGTGTAAAAAACAATTCTGATCTGTTGTGATCTTTCTGAGTTCTTTAAAATGAATGAATTGCTTTGGATAATGCAAAAAAAAAAAAGTATGTCAAAAATGTAAAGAGAGCTAGAATAGCTGGATTAGACCATTCATGGCTGTGGAAGACCTAGGTTCTGTCTCCTCCTCTGACTCAAGGTTTCAAATCCACAGCTCTCACCCCTCTAGAGTGTGCTCTAGTTACCAGATAAGAGGCTATTCTGAGCTGGAATGGGAAACACTCTCCATGCCTCCTGTAAAAGTTGGTCAGCTATGAAGAAAAAAATCATTAAGTCAGAGACAGACTCTACAACAGAGTAACTAAGGCATTCATCTGAGAGGGAATGGAGTCCTAGGTTCTGACTCATGCTCCAAGAACTGCTTTTGCATTTTATTTGGTGTCTGTTTCATGTACAGTACACAAGCAGCCCTTGGGACAGGGAGTATAACCAACCACTCCTCTGAACTAACTAAGTGCTTTCACTACTGGTACAGAGAATAATGCTCTTTCTCCCTGGTCCAAGGACTTCTTAATTTTTTTCTGCATAGTAAATAAAGGTGAAGAATGCTTATGGCTCAGAAGGGCCTGGAGCCATAAAGTTAAGATAACTCACTTTTACATCTTTCACTAACAAAGAAAGTAAATCATGCTTGGAGACAGAGATGTAGAGGCTCTCAAATGTTCCAAGAAGGAGACCTGACAGAATATATCTTCATCCAGCTGATCATTGACTAGATTTATCTATGTGGCTCCAGTAATTTCATTGTTTGCTAAAGGGTGAGCTCCTTCGGCAGTAAGACTGCTCAGGATTTTTGTCTAATGTCCAATTCAACATTTTGTCAAAATGTTAAATTCAACAATATTGGACACACTGTTTATTGCATTGCAAGATATGCAATACCAAACTGTCTGTAGACCACAATCTTCCAGCACACAAAGATTTAACTAAATTAGTTTTCCCTCAAATCAGATTAAAGCCAGATGCTGCAAGAAACAGGAAGAAAATTAGAAACATTTTCTTAAAAAGCAAAAACAAAGAACAGTGCAGTCAATGCCCAGTTGTGTTACAAGCAACATTTTTGTGGTTAGATAATGCAATCTCACATTAAAGTCACATATTTAGGGTCGTATCTGGTTTCAATAAAAAGAAAGATAACTTTGGGCTGAAATTTGCTCATGTGAACACTACACCACTACAGAAAACAACCCACCACTCTGGCACTATTTATCACAACTGAAAATGTCTGCTCATAGAAGGCTGAGGACTAGAAGAATGAGGTTGATGAGGGTCTGGAAAAAAGATGTACTTTCAGCTGTGAAAGACAATTTACTCAGCAGTTTTCCCACACTATGCACGAGTTGACCCATTTCATTTTTTGTTCTTCTTTTTCAGGAGCATTAAATTTGTCTATATGATTTCAAAAAAGATATTTTAAAAACCGATGAACCAGGACAACTATACAAACCAGCAACGGTGTGGAACTTAAGCTGGCTTTACGGAAAGAAAACTGAGCACCTCCACTGTATAAAATTATCATATTCATATATTCACTGGATGTGTGTAAAGCAATTCTCACTATATTACACAGGGCTCCTCAGTATATAACTCAATGCATACCACAGAAATATGTCGATCCAGATTTTAAATCACTTGACATAAACACAGCAAAGCAATGTAATTTACGTTTGTCTGTGAATGTTAATACAGTCCTGACATTATCACCACCAATGGCAAAAAGGTATGCATACTGACTGCATCCAGACATGCACTTAACTGCAGAGTAGACTAATAAGCTGTAGAGTAAAGCATCACTGTCTACACATGTGACAGTATTGGGCTACACTAAACTAATCAACACTGCAGTAAGACAGTCAGGGACACTATTATGTTACACTGGGGTACTTTATTACGATTAAACACATATGTAGATGCTGACCACAGGCATAAATTGCACCCAGTCAACACAGCCAGCTGGGGGCCAGGCTCCTGCCTGCCACCTGGCCACATAGCTCTGTACTTTCAGCACTCTCATGCTGCAGCCAGCCCCACTGCTGCCTGGTGCCACCACCCAAAGTTGAGCAGCCCTGGTGTAAACTGCCCTGCCCTGGTTCAAATTACTGCAGTCCTGGGTGTATGAGTTAAAGCTGTGCCCAGGAGTAGTTTACTCTGGTTCAAAGTGCTCCAGAGTTTATTGCTTTGGAATAATTGCACATGTAAATGCACCTAGCATGCATAAGAGATATGATAAGAGCCCTACATAGAGTCCTTGCAGTTCCTAAATTCTAATGTCAGCCTTAGGTAATCCTTACATCCTTAGATAAACCAACTGAGTTTACTGCCTCAGTTTCGTATGGGGAGACTGAGCTTGAGCAAGTTTGTGCACTCATTTTGAATTAAGAGTACTCTGTTGCAACATAGCCCAAATAGCTGCAAAACTAAATCACTTTAAGTAAAATAGGAAACTCTTCTTCCAAAAAAGAGTTTCCACAAAGAAACTTGCACCCAAAGTGCAAGTTACAGCCCTCCTAGTTTGGTTCCCGTTTCCATATCAACATGTCCAGTTTGCATCACTTTCTAGGAAGGCTTGACTATCGTGTCTCCTCAAGACATTAGTAGCTCAGCAACAGCAATAAAGAATAGCTTTTATGCACATATATGAATTTCTGATTGGTTCTATCCCTGGCTTTATAAGAAAAAGACAGAATGCTATTGTGATTAAGGATGAAAATGGACCACCTTTCACAATTTGCTCACATTACAACCAGCACATTAAAGGAGGAAGAGGAGATCTGAATCCTCAAACAATAAAAAAGTGCTATCACTGTGTGTGTCACTCTGTGGTACCCTTGAAAGGTTCTCAAGGCACTCCAGGGTGCCATGGCATGCTGGTTGAGAATTGCTGCTGTAGAGGAAGGGTTCCCCACTTGACTGGCCCAGGAGCTACAATACTAAACAGGTAATGCACCACAGGTAATGCAATACTTCGTTCTCTCTGTCAACTTGAGGTTTAATTTTTGGATTTTTTTGTACCAGTGAGCAACATCAGAGGGTCTTATAGCCAACATACTGTCTGCAAGCCATAGGTTGGGGACCACTGCTATAAAGAGAGTGTCTCCCCTTCTTTTCCAAACAGCAAAGCCTAAATTAGAAAATACACGGAAATGGTTTTGAAAGTGTTTTAAAACAAGTGAGAGCCAGTCTTTTTGGCTGGCATGCCACAAAGTAAGCCTGCCCCTTCACAGAGTGCCACCTTGATCCATTGCTTTGCTTTCCACCCCGTTTATTTGCGCTATTATCACTACTTGCTGACAGATCTGTCAAGTGCCAAACAAAGCGTTTTACATGTCATTTGTAGTACACATACCACAGGATGTTTCCTTTCCCAAGAGATAAATAAGGGCATTTGAGCTGACAGTGGATGTAAGCAGTTTTTTTCAAAACCAGTTAGAGAGACTAACTTGCAAATTATCTTTGAATTTGGCCTACTTAACCTAAGTCCAGCAAAAGTCTAAGGTTTGCAATTAGATCAGGTTTAAGTGTCAGTCTAGTTAGTCTGAACCTAGCAGAGATGCAAAAAACAGGTTTATCCCTTGCTTAAGTTACAGCATTTTAAAATTATTTTTAGTGAAAACAGTGAGAGTTCTCATGGGGTACCAGACTTATGTCCCATAAAGAGGACAGATGAAGGTGCAATTCGCTCCAACTCATACTCCAAGATTCTTTAGCTTTACTTATATCCACCTCTGAATCTGGCCCATGTTCTCCACCATGGCTTATGAAACTGTCTAAAGAGAAAAGACAAGGACAAGATTTATTTTAGGAGGAAAGAGGAGCAGCATAAAATATTACTCCAGAATTTCATGTCTTGCTGCTTATTAGGTATAGATGTGTGTTTAGACAGTCTTATTAGTACTGAGAAGGTGACATGAAAAAATGGATCTGTCAGTAGTAATGTCCCAAAAAGAATGGAGTATGGACTATCCTCTCCCTTGCCAAATCTGTTGCTATGACTTGTGATTTCAGTGCATTTTCACTGAAGACAGTCAGTCTATGAGCATGCCAAAAATCTACACACTTAACACACTTCCAGTAACACTGTACCAGGGGGCGGAGACTAAACAGAATAGTCTTGCTCTTTAGCAAAAACTGAGTTAAACATATGATTCTACAATGCTTTCAAGAGCCTATGATACACTTTTTGTAGCTTGTGTCCAATACTACCACAGGAAACTCATCCTTGGTTTAATTCCAATTTCTAAAGCAAAGGGGAACCAAAGTTGCATTTGAGCCCTTGTTATTTGGTAGCAATGTTCTTCCCAAACCAAATCTCATCTCATCAAAAAATTAAAGCAGTTAGTAAACAGTTAGTAAAACATCTGAGTAACAGTTATCTCTTCCATTCCTCTGAAATTCTTATCTTGACTCTTTTGCATTCTGCCAGATAATGAACGTTCCTCCTTTAATTATGTAATTATGTAATTTAATGATAACTTTCCATTGTACATTATTCTACATAATAATGCATCCATGTTAAGTCTTATGCCACCTCCCTTTCTCCAAGTGCCTTCACTAAATTTCCTCACTACAAATCAAATATCAGGTTCTTTTCTTACTGCAAAGTGTGTTTACATGGGTAATTGCTCACTAGAGTTAATAAGAAATCCCCCAAATATGATTAGATTCATTTGTGTAGTACTTCATTTTACTGGCATCTGTACTTTGAACTTCCATTTTTCGTGTTCATGTGTTAGCAGACACATTTCCATCTGGCATAAGCAGGCAAAATACTCCATTTCAAGCAAAGGCATGCCCATTTATTATGGTGGTAAAACTGCAGTCTAACTCTGGCAACTCTCTCTCTCTCACACATACACACACCCACACACACACACACAAACACCCAGACACAGACACACACATATTCCTTTGCTCCCCTGAAGATTTTATATCTGTAAATCATTTCAGCAGCAAAAATATAATGTATTACAATTTTTATTTAGTTTGGGCTTCTCATCCAGGGTTAAATCCTATCTTTACTGGTGGAAGATGGGCTGGTTAGGCAGGAAACAGAATTAACCATATTTGTGGATTGGGCAGAATGCCTCACAAGAGGCACACCTCATTGTTGCTGCAAAAAGAAACATGCCCACAACTATTACGTTGCAGTCAGCGTATATCTAAGATGGCTACATGCCTGATCGGACTTCCCCATGGCCATGGTACAAGTGTAATTCCAGGAAACTCTCCATACTCTTTTGAAGCATGGGATTAGAAGTACTGCCCTACCAATGCACCAAAGCAGGAGCAGTTAAGCATATCTGTTTACCCAAATTTCCTCTGCCTGTCAATTGAGTCCATAGAATATATGGCAGGAACAGGTCCTTGTGATGTAGTCTCCTGGCAGCTTGAGCACATCTGGATACTGCACTGATGTCGTCAGCAAAATATTGTTTGTGCTTTACCTTGCTACTAACTGTACTAGACTCGCATCCTCGACTGATGGGTCTTGAAGAGTTCAGCTGCTATCATCTAGTTTCTGCTGTCATCTAGCCTGTCCGGTGCTGAATATACAGCATTTATTTATTCAATTCATATGCCACCTTTCCCAGCAGAGGCTCAGGAAGGCTTATAATAACAGATCACAATAAGTTATAGATGACAAGAAAGGAGAATGACAAGAGAACAAAAAGGGAACTAGGATATCAACATAAAACAGGCAACCTCTAAATAGTATCTCGACCCAGCTTCGTTGGTTAAACACCTGCCCAAATAGAAGGGCCTTACAGCATTTCTGAAAGATGTCCACACTTGGGTTCTGGTAGGCCTCAAGAGTTGAAGGATTATCTTGCAGTGAAGAAGCCTTCCATACTGCTTAAAGTATTCTTTAGTGTACCTGAAAGGGATTTCAGTCCACATTTAATTACTACTTGCCTAAAGAAGTGACAAAGCTTCCCATCTTCTATCTTCTCCCCCATTGAACATACAGTAATTTGATTCCCTTTACTTTCCCATGTTAACTTTCCTGTCTGAATTCTCAGAAGTCTTGTACGCTTGAAGTTCTTATGGAAGACTAGAGGCAATCAAATATTAATCTTGAATTGCTGAACACCTTCAGTCATCATGGTTGCTTGCCTTTCGGGGAGTTGGGTTATGCTTATATATGTATGAACAGGAACATATCCCATTATGAAAAGTGGTGGGTTTATGATCACCATATACTTTACCTTGTTTCAGAAGGCAATGGGACATTACTTGGAACTACCCTTGAGCAGCAAGCTTGAGCCAATAATTCATATTCCAAAGAAGGTGGATAGATTACTCTAAATATATCCAATCTAATGGTCCTAAAAGCCAAGACATTGGAAATGAGCATGACTAAAATGTCTGGTAGTTCTGTATCACTATTCAAGTTTTCTTGGCTTTGTGGTTGGATTACATCAAGATTTTTGAGGAATCTGTTCCACAGCTAGAATTACTGCACTAGTAAGAATCATGCAGGAGTTACCAAAAGCAACATAATTCTATAATTCTCTCAGGATAACCATAGAGATGCTGCATTTTTCTTTTGAAAACATCATGCTGTAGCTTTTAATTTTTCACCTGTTTGTTACCAGAGCATATAGCACAGAAAATTCATTGTAGAAGCAAATAAAATGTGGGTTATAAACATGCTTTTTCTCACAAGGAAACAAAAAGGGAGTATCAGTGTAACAGAAGTCAGTAGCTTCAGGGTTCAGTTATATAAGTGAAGCCAGTTCTAAACTCTTGAATATACTTGCTCCAGGAAGTTATTTAAAAATAAAAAAAATCTTTGATTCCAGTGGCAGGGCAACTAGTCTCTTCTTGAAAACATGACTGATACAGAGCTCTTGAAATGTCATTACTGTGGGCCCAATTTTGCAAGACTTACTTGCATTAACAGTCCCACCAAAGAATTAACATTGGAAGAGAAAGGTATTAAGATCCATCCATGGACCAGTGTATTATACCAGACAACATGGTTTGCTCTGCAAGCCATATTGAATTGAACTGAACATAAGACAATGAAAAAAAATTAACAACAAAATCTATGACTTCAGGTGCAGGCAGAGGTGACAATTTTTGCCTGATCTGGCCACAGAGAGCAGTTTAGATGTGACCAAACAAGTGCACGGCTGCAAACAGCTTCAAAAATGGCTGATCAGGTGAAAATCTGCCCCTCTTTGAATGAGGTATAAGATAGGCATTTAAAAATGTATTGGCTTCTGTAACTTGCATCTGCCAAGCTCCCAGCCTGTTGCTGTTTTCAGAATGGGGGGGGGGAAGGAGAAGAGTTCAGTCTGGGCATTTTTCAGCCCACCCAGACTGTGGTATGGGTGTACTGGAGCCCTCACCCCACCCGAAGTGGGGGGGGGGGTTCCAACTTACCCACCCCATCCTTCAACACCTGCTGGGGCATCCCAAGAATGAGCTCCCTCCACTGCCTTTCCTCCCTCCCATTCTGAAAACAGTGCACACTGGCAGAAGGCCTGGCCATTGCTATGGGATCCTGGCTGCAGGCTTAGAGCCAGTAGCTAGGTTCTCCCTTCCTCTCCCCTACAACCAACAGTGAGCTTCTGTTTGGTCTGGGATAACCTTGTAACTCAGAATGATTTCTGGAAAGTGTTCTGAGTTACAGTTGAGACCAACACTTCTCCTGCTGTATGTGTATTTAAGGCCAAAACATTCTAAAATTAAAATGTATAGAATAAATGACAAAAGTACCTCAGCAATAACTTAAAAGGAAGATGTTTTGATTAAACAGGTAGGTTTTACCAGAATCAGAATGAAAAGAATAGTTTTCAGAAACAGTAGTGTTTAAGAGACAAGGGATCATTAGTGGGGCACTTAGAGGGGGCATAAGAACAGCAGCTGCCAATGTTAGCCTGGCAGCCTAGCGCACAGCACCTGCTTATTACGCCTCTGTTCAGAGAACACTGTCAAAATAGAAAGAAAATCCTAATATAGTCATGTAAGGCTTGCAAATGTATTCCTAGGTATAGATGTTCACATGTACATGCAATCTACATAGATTGTTCCTTGCCTCTGAAATAATGAGGAACACTGTCAGCAGAAATACAAAACAAAGCACATTTCTGACCCAATCTAAACCTATGGCACCTCCAGTTAACTTCACACTGTATTATGTAACAATTTGAAATCTTTTCTCCCTGTAATTCTAGTCTTCCTCTATAGTCGTCCAATGACAGTCCATTAATTTAGGAACATAGGAATTACTGTATTGGATCACACATGCAGTCCTAAATTTAGCACCATCTTTATAGGAAGGGATAAAGAACCCTGCAATAAGAAGTTGTAAGATAATCTGTCCCTCAGCATGGGGTCATCATCATGTTTCTAAGAGCTCATTTTGGCTTAAGCCTTGAGGAAGCACAAGGCTTAATATCCCTGCCACCAATATTCCCCAACATAATGAATCCCAGGTTACTGGGGCTCCCCACCATGCCCTATTCTATACTCCATATAAAAGTTTACTGCATGAATATACCAGTTCTTCTTTTCTCATTTAGGAGACACATGCAGTGTGCTGTTACTAGCCTGTGTGAATACCAATCTTCTAGGTACGCAAGCTATCAAAACCATGTGCAGCATTTGCCCCCAACTTCAGGTCTGGACATCTTGACCTCTGCTGACTCATCATCAGGGCATCTTTCTTGTCTCAGATTCTCACCCTATGAGCCATCAGTCACTAGGCCTTTCTTCTTTCACCTTTGGTAAATCCTCAGACACATTCTATACCAGCTGAAACAACTTTTGAATCCCCCTTATGTCTTGTAGCTCATCTTGACATTCCTGTTTTGTTGCTTACAAATGTGTTAAAACTTGTACTAAATATATGCACTGACCTGCTAAAATGTAAATCTACTTACTTGCCAGCACTGAAGGTAGGCAGCAGCCAACTTGACGTGGGGAAACAAATGAAATCCATCCCCCTGAGCAGAGTTTCAGAAGTGAAGAGCTCAGTCTGAACACAATAGTAACACTGCAGAGCAGGATTTTCCTATCCCAATCTCCAATTAAGCCCTGACAGGTATAAGAGGGGCTGCTCCCTTTAAATATATTCAAGAAAGGTTTTAGTGGGCTGCATACTTTTTATTCCAGCTGGTTAATGGAACTGTATATATAGTATACAGGGACTTTGCTGTATTGCAGCATCAACAACTAAAGAGCTAACCTGAGTAACAGAACTCCCACTTTATCAACCACTGCCTCTACCCCTTACTAAAGCTACCTTCCTAGACACCGACGTGTCTAAAATACAGTTATTGATAATGTCTTGAAAATTTAAAGCTATGATGTCCTTGAATACCACAGGTGTTTTCTATAAAAAGTAGAAGAGCTAGCGTGACACACCCAGCTCCTGGAAAGTGATAGTACTTGGCTATTTGAATGTCCAGAAATATATTTTTAAAGAAAACTAGCTAGCTCAAGTTATTTCCTAAACAAACCAAAATTAGACCATTAGGAACTCTTGTTCTTCCTATTAAAAAAAGAGAGACCCACACAATCACCTTTCTAGAATTTATTATTGTCTTAATACAGAGAAGTCACAACAAAAAAAAATCCTCTAACACCACACGCAAATGATATCATAACCAATTATTTAAATTTCATCAACATTCATTTGTTATGTATATACACTTCCCTTTGCAAAAGTGCAATCCAATAATGTCTCAATGAGAAACTTTATTGAGAAGTAGATTTTAGAGCCCCCTCCCCCCAACCCACCCCCAGAGATTACCTCACATGTTTGTCCTTAGTTACCTGGTATAATTAAAAAAACAGTATATGAAAATAAAGACATTGGGTTAGATGTTATTCATCTTAGGAATACTTAATGAAAATTGCTTATTTCCTTCAACTAAGCCACCCTAGAAATTCAACCCTTTATACACTGCTTAATACTAGGCAAATTAATGAAATTTTGTATCTCTGTATCTCTTAGCTCAGGCAATAGGGCACTATATCTTTAGTGTCTTTGTAGCACTAGGTTAAAGAAGAATTTCAATCAGATTGTGTGGGTAGATGTCTAATTACCTATCAAGAAAGAGATTGTGTTCATTACCATTACCAAAATCTAGTTTTAGATGTTCTACTGATGGATGAATTAAATTTACAAATTCAAGACTACGATGTCTACCTGAATGCACACATCTCCCCTGGAAAATTTATTTGGCTATTCAGAGAACTAAGTGACATATGCATATCTCCCCCAATAATATCAAGAGAGCACCATGCATGTGGGGTGAGCAGAATGAATCCCCAAATCCAACAGGCTACGTTCTGGTTTACAAAAGCACATTTCATGCACATAATTTTACTCCGACCACAACATCAAATAAAAAGATTCAACCCCAGACAAATGAAATGAAAATATAAAACTTGTGCTAGACAAGCAAAGCAACCAACTTTTGCGGTTATTTCCCACTTGAAAAATTGAAGGGCTCCTGACACTTTCCAGCTCTCATCAAGATGCGCAGCAAAACAAATGAAGTCTTTAACCTACATTTTAAAAGCAACCATAGACTCCATCACTGGTTCCTTCTATCTGTATACAACTCTAGCTCAAACCTGTGAAAGCAGACTCTTGCAGATTTAACTGCAGAACTTGGGTATGTTAAACAAAATATCATATTAGGTAACAACTTGAGACCCAGTTTTCAATGTTGGCAAGAAATACAAAAATAATTCTCTACCAATTAAAGACAGTTTACTTTGGAAGAGACATCAGGAGGAGTACTTTTACAGTTCAGCTGGTTTCTATCAAGGATACCTTTTACCTATGCAATGTTAACATCCAGTTGAGAGCTGCAGTATGTAAGATAATATGCATTCTTTCAAGCAATGGCTAGGGCACATTTAATAGCAAAATCAAAATAAAGAGCTTGGTTGAGAACTAAATTGTTTTCTTATGATAGTGTTGCATCTAAAGCCCTCAGTACATTTGCTTAAGATGTTAAACATGCTTTATCCCAATATATTGTGTGCTGTATTCTTGGCTTTGTTTTGCAGATATTGTATAGCCTTTCATACAATTATTATTTTTTTAAAAATCAGCCAAAGCTCTTTTTGCCTATGCTCTTATTACAGATTGTCATACATACATGTATGGATAGGCATCTAACTGGTTAAATACTGAAACAAAAGCAGCAAAAATTAAGCAACTGTATGAAAGCCAAATTAACTGAAAAAAGAGGGAGGGAAGTGATTGGCGGTGGTGGGGGAGGAGAAGAGGGGGAAGGAGCCCCAAAGAAAGCAAGAGCCTGTCTCTGCTGCCTTATACCATGCGTAGTTGTATGGCAGCTTTAGAGAGCAAGATAGACATAAATAGGAAGTTACCATTCCCATTGACGCCTATTCTACTCTGCACAGGTGAGAATTGCTACCCTTAACCCAAGGTAGAGGAGTGATACAGTTACAAGTGCCCCATTTGTTCTCCTTGTATTACAGCATTCCTCACTGCTACATGATTTTAGAACACTAAAATGAGTGCAGTATACTGTACCCTCAAACCACTCATCATACTGTTAGGCAAAAGAGTCAGATTATTTTCAAGTAATTAATCATTTAATCATGGAGAATACAAGTGACTCCTGTGTGTCAAAATCAGTTCTAAATGTTTGAGAATGTCTTCCCTGCAGAGTTCATTCAAATTACAGCTTGAATGTTGTCCTACGTGCGTCTTCCATTTTCACCCAGGGTATACCACTAACCACTGCTATTGACCACACAGAAAAGCCTCTTTCTGGACACATTTTAAGCTAAGACTACCTCACCCAGCTGTGGGTTTAGGTTAGCACACAGACCCACAGAATATGCTCCAAATGTACACGCAAGTGCAGAAACCATAAGAAGGTTCCTTGGGTGAATTTGATATCTTTTATTAGACCAACCTAAATGGTTGAAGAATAGTTATTAAGCAAGCTTTCGGGTTCAAAAACCCTTCGTCCGAAAGCTTGCTTAATAACTATTCTCCAACCATTTAGGTTGGTCTAATAAAAGATATCAAATTCACCCAAGGAACCTTGTCTGCCTATATCCTTAGACCAACACGGCTACAACCTAAACCCCTGAAACCATAAGAACACATTAATAAGGAGAGGATCATGGGCGACTGGTGCCTCCCGAGTCTGGGGAGGCACCAGATCGCCGACTGGGGGTGGGGGGAAGAGGAGGTCCCCCAGCAGCTGATCGCCGAGCCAGTGGCGAAACTGGAAGTGCACTTCCAGTTTCACAGCTGGTGCTTCCAGGAGGTGCACGGCCAAATCTCAGGGGATGCATGTGCACCTGTGTGTACTCCCTACGCATAGCCAATGGGGAGGATTATTTAGTATTTAATAACCTAGCCAGATTATTCAAGTACTATGTAAACAGTATTGTATTTAAACTGGTAGAAAGCCTACCTATACAGAATGTGACAGGTTTTCATTTTTGCTTGGTTTGGGGGTTAGGCTTCCATTATGGGGTGTGCAGCATGTCAAAGCCATTTAAAATACATACTTCAAACAAAACACATTCTGAAAAATTCCAATGCAAGAAAACTGTGTTTTGTTTGAACACAGCATCTTACAGCTTCTAAAAAAAAGTATTCTATTTATGCAACAGCAATTCTTGACTCAGGAAAAGAATTCATGATGAACATGGCATGAAAATAACTTAGACTGATCTTATAAAACCAAGTAATAGATGTAGGACGTTTTATTTTTAAATTTCTGCATTAAAAATGTAGAAACCAAGAAGCAGAACATTGACAAAGGTTACCCCTCTGATACAAATTAATTTTCTGGTGTACAGTCTGCTAGGCATAGGTATTTAAAAAAATAATTTTAAAACATTTACTTTTTTTTTCTTTTTTTTTTTTCTTTAGTATAGTCTCCCAGTCCTCAGAATCTCAACTAAATTTGGATAGTTTTGAAAGACAAAGGTGCAGTGTTTGCTTTAAATGAATTCAACCAAGTCTATACCGATGATTAAGAGTTGACCTTAAGGCCTCGAACCTTTATACACCAACCATATACACTAAGTCCTTTAGCTTGAGTCCTGGCAGCAGCCCAGCCCAACCCAACTTTGGAAGTTCTCCTGAAGTTTGGGGCATGAAATCAGCCCCACCCCTGCTCACTTCCCACTGCCACTCTTTCTGCAGCGTGTTTGGAACTTATGAGGCACCACAGATCACCAGCTCCTGCACTAGTATCAGCAACCCCACAGTTCCCTGGTTCTTGACTTCCTCTCTCCAACAGCCCATAGGCAGAGACAAGAAACCTGGAGATCAATACCTGGAAGGGCTCTATAAGACAACATGGAATACATCTTGCCACTATGCTCAAGCATTAAACATCACAATATGGATGGTTTTGGCACAGGCTGCGGGATATGATATAGATGGGGAAGGGCATCTCACATAGCTCAGGCTTCTTGTGGGTGACCATATCAGTGCAAACATCCTCTTCATGACACACTCACACTAAAATGGCACAAATACCCCACAGATCTTACAGATCACACTTTAGGGTCTTCTTTCAAAGTCAGACATACTGGTCTGAGGCATGCTACCTGAAAAGGTCCAGCCTCAAGACGCAAACATGCACACACTCCTCTCTATAGCTGCTTTGCCATAGACCATACCACTCTCTGTTCCTTCTGTGTGTAACACAGCAGATTCCTAAAATATTTAAAAAATAAGAATACCTTTAAATAAAGTGTTTTAAAATCTCAAACTTGTTTTGGTATAAATCATTTACCCGATGGCTAAAATTACAATACTGGTGGAAACAGTACTATCTCCATATGATCTGTCAGTGAGGGTAACGGATGTCAAATATACACTGCAGGAAGACACTATGCCAAAAGTGGAAAAAAAAACCCCAACATTTTTTAAAGGCTGCATTTTCTGGCATAGATTTACATTCACTCGTCACAATATTTTAGTTTACTCAATTCTGAGGAATCTAAACAACAGATCTGCTACTGCTACTATGAACTTAGGGACAAATTCTGCTCCCAATGGCATCAATAGCAAAGACTCTAATAAATTCAGCAGTAATAAGACTGCACCCTTTATGAGGCTTTCCTCTTCCCACCCAGCCATATGAGCTACAGGCCCATAAGAGCTCTCATTTCCAACCTTTCCTATATCATGATAACATGAAAAATAAAACCAGTCCACTTCCAGCTGAATTTTCCCCCATTCTTAGGACATACTTCAAGGCCATTAATTGGCTTTCCTACAACCTTCAACTGACATCTGCCAGGAGGACCCTGGTCTTAACAACACATATCTTAATGTGTACACAGACAAGGAGCTGCTCTTTCAGTTAGAAAAGAAATTAATTCTGTCACAGAATGCATCCTATAAAAGATATGTAATAAAGTAGTAATACCCATAAAATAGCTATTACTAAAGCAAAGCTTTTGTCAATAAGCCTCCAGAACTTTAAATGAAGAGAATGGCTTCACAAAATGGTAGTCTAGATTTCCACAGTGTGGACACTGCTGGACGTTGCTGTACTCTGAGAAATACTGCATCCCAATCCGTACATCAATGACTGGCTTTCCGCAGTGCTTACAGTTCAGTCGAGCCTGTAAAAGAGCAGAGAAACACTTCTGAAACAAGTGACTACACCACAGAAAAATAAGTTATTTTACACAGTTCATTCCTCTTTCATAAAAGGAAATCAGGCTTCAATCAGGAACTATATCTAGTATTATCTGATGGTGAAGACAACTGCTTGGAATAGTAACCTCCATTAATTGGGACATCTCCATGTGATTTTGGATCCACTCCTGTAAAGCACTGGATAGTTTCAGCTACCTTTTAAGCACTCTTCAAGACTGAGCCCTTAGAGAACATCTTCACAGCACCATGCAGATAGATTGTTCAGAACTGCTACCAGAATGTAACTGGCTTGTTCAAAGCTGCCTCTGATCTCTCTGTGCTGTACCATGTAAATATAATCAAAGAGAAAACCCACGTGATCCTGATGGTAGCCAATTACTCTGCATAAAACTCCAAAAGTTACTTCAAAATCCCCTTTTATTAAGAAAAACAAACAAAAAAAACCCCACCAACCCTTCTCCAAATGCACTCAAAGTTCCCCTTTGTCAGGCTGCCACAGCATGAGTGTCCACGTTTCTGGCAGACTCGTTATCACGTAAAATTTTAGAAACCTAAATTACTTAGGGAATTTTATGCTGCATGCAATTCATGGGAAAGCTACCAAGCCTCTTGCCAGAGGCAAGGAAATGTTCATTTTTTGATTTTTTGGTGAGTCCTAAAGTTTGGTAAAAAGTATAATGTGGCGATCAAAGCAACTGGGAGAAAAAAAAACTTCAGCTAATCAATAGCTTTCTAGTTAATCTCATCAATGGCCATATAGTAGGGCATCCCAACTAAATACGGTACATTCTAGGGAAGTCTCCAAACAGTGCTAGAGTCCCCAGCATAAGCAGTATGTACGTTTTAGCAATATAATACTTGAATTTGTAAGTTAACTACATTTTGGCAAGTCTAAAAACAAAAAGCAAATGGCATATTTGAAGTATGCACCTATACAGACTTGATTAATGAACTTGAAGTCACTTCCAAAGCCATTAGTACACATCATGAGAGCTATTTTTATATGAAAACTAACTGCTAAGAAATTAAGGGGAGTTAAGTTCTTACTTGACATATATGCAACATATCAACTTTAAATGCATAAATACTGATTTTTATATCGATTATATTCCTAAACTAGACCCATGTACTTCACATTATTCTTCCTGTCTATGTACCTTAACTTTGAAAAGACACTAAAGAAAAGAAAAAGTAAACGATTTTTAAATCCTTGCAACATCATACTTAATCTAAAGATTCTTACTGTGATGCTATTTAGGTTTATACTTAAACATAATCTTACTGTGCTACACATCAACATTTTAATCTTTATGGATTAACAAATTTAAAGGTTACCATATTTCAGTAGCATGATATGGTATTATACATTGTATTGTAATTTAAAATCTTCTTCAGATTTTGAAAACTTACATATGAGCTAGATATTATTATAGTATAAAAGCATTTTAAAAAAATCCAATTTACATAGGCCCTACTTTAATTGGATAGATCTGTGAGGCAATTAAAAAGTAAGTGTCAGGATGAGAACAGCTAGAACTATTGCTGAATAGAACAGATGGCTAGGCAAAATAAGTGGGTCTAAGGAAGATATTGGGCTGTGAAAAAAATCAGGCCACTGGATGTACAAGGCAGCAGGTGGCTAAAACCACAGCAAGCAAAGTGGAGGGGGGTTGGGAGAAGACAAATATAAGAACGGAAGAAACATAAGGCAGAGCATAGAAGGAAAGAGGAATGACATGTAGGTAGGGTCCAAAATGCACAATAAAGCCCCAAACACAATTTAATGGGTACTTTGGAACTTCTACCACAGGTCAAGAGCAACAATGACTGCTCAAAGTGTCAGATTCATTAGATCTTCACTTGGAAAAAATATATAAATTGTTTAAATTATATATTGTTTATTATATTTTTTATGTTATATGTATATATTAAAATGGTTTATTATATCAGTGCTGGACTCAAATGATCCTCCGCGGTCCCTTCCAGCCCGAATGTCTATGAAATCTATGAAATTCAAGTAAGAGAGCATTAGTATAGTTTTACGTATAAATAAATAAATAGATAAATCAGTCTTGTCTTCTCTGCTAGGACACCAGAGATCCTAAAGCAGGGGTAGGCAACGGTTTTTGGCCCGAGTGCTGAAAAAACCACAATGTCTACCTTGTAAGGTGCCGGAATGCCACAAAAACGAAACTGGGCTGGAGGGGGTACATGGCAGGATGCACTGCATATTTAATACTATTAATAATCATTAATGTTGCATATTTTTTATTTTTATATATATATATATATATATATATATATTTTTTTTTTACAGTAAATAGAGAGCTGGTGTCAGGCGAGGAGCAGGGGCTGCCTCAGGGCTTTGCTACTCGGGCCACAGCAGGGGGCCCAGCAGCACCGGAGGTGGGGCCCAGCTGACCTGCGCAGCTCCACGGGGATGGGGCACAGCCACCCTGCCCACGAAGGGACGCTGCCTGACTGGGGCAGGACACTGGGCTCAGGGGGCTCCTGCTTGGTTCTGTGTGTGCCGGGTAGAGTGGGAGTGAGAGCTGCAGCCACAGGCTGTTCCCTGGGCTCTGGAAACAGCTGCCGCAGCTGGTGCTCAGGGCCAAGCCAGCCGGGAGCCTGCAGTGCAGAGGCTCTGTGCAGTGCCTGCCCTAGCCCTGGCCCCTTGAGGGGAGTTGCGGGTGGGCAAGGCTGGGACCTGGGCTGGCTGAGGTAGCTGTAGTGGCTGTTTCCAGGCTCCGGGGGCTCCTGTGGCCAGGCCCCTGCACCGGGGACAGGCCTGCCATGCCTGTGCTGCAACATGCAGGGAGGCCAATCCCAGAGAGGGAAGTCCCATGAGCCCAGTGTCCTGCCCCAGCCAGGCAGCATCCCCACGTGCACAGGGTGGCTGTGGCCCACCCCTGAGGAGCTGCGCGGGCTGGGCCAGGCCCCACCATGGGTGCCACTAGGCATCCCCACCTGCCCACCCACCACAGCTCAAGCCCGCAGAGCCCCAGGGCAGCCCCCACCTTCCTAAGGGCCTGACCAGGCTGGCTTGCCCACGGTACCTCCTCCCACACTGCCCAGACCCTGTCCCAAATGCCCAGCCCCAGCACTCGGCACCTCAGTGCTGCCCCAGGTGGAACAGCGTGTCTGCCTGCCTGGGCAGCCCCCTCCAGGGGCCAGCCAGGCTGGAGGGTGCAGTCTGGGAGCACGGGGTGGGGGCAGTAGAGCACAGACAGCCTTCCTGCCTGTGTTCTTCTGGCTCCGCCCTGGTGCCTGCCACGGTGCTATGACTTGTGGCTACACAGGAGAGCCCAGAGCAGCAACTTTAAAAAAAAAAAACAACAATTTCTTTGCGTGCCTCCCGACATGCCAGGAAAACGTCTCTGCGAGCCACTAATGGCACGCGTGCCAGGGGTTGCCGACCCCTGTCCTAAAGCATTCCCTGATGGAAAGTACATGTATAAGTCACTGTGGTCAATTTTCCCTCCTCCAGTGCCCCTCAACCTCCTTGTGTCAGCCAGCTTGTTAGCTTCCATCCTTACAGTGGCTATATTATAATAATGCTGCTTATATAGTTCGTGAAGTGCTCTGGGATTTTTTGGAACAAGGTACTGAATTATTTAGCTGAGAAGTAGAAAATCAGTTCAGAATTAATTTACAAAGCAACTCTTAACTCTGCCCCTTTGGGTACTTGCCCACATGTATATGGAAATTTTAAAGTTAAATATATAGGAAGTCAATGCACATTTGCATGATGAGCGGACAGTCTCTTCTCATCATGCAAAGGTCTTCAGGGCAGGGACCGTCCCCTTTCATGTTTTAGGTAGAGCCAAGAATTTGTGGTACTTAGCATTAATAACATCTAGAAACTGGAAAGTCTTATAAAGTGAGTGCACAAGAAAAGTAATTAAATACTGAATTAAAAAAAAACTATTTTTTCTTCCATTGTGATGAAACCAGTCTATGTATCCTTGGATATGAATGCAATAGAGCTACATATTGAACTGAAAGGACCTATTTTTTTCTATTTTCTTTTCTGTCTAAGTAACAGTTCCATTGAGCCCCTCCACTCACACCGGCAGCTCAATGCAACTTGCATACAATTTAGCTCACCCTTAGTATATACTTAAGCAATATGCCAATGAGCTACTGCCATTGTGACAATTTTGAAAAGCCTCTTGAGGCTTGATGCTGTGAACTGCGAAGCATTCTCATCAATAATCAATCACATGTTAATCTGCAACAACATGGCATGAGATTTTCCTATGTAAGGAAAATCCTACAAACTGGGCTGCTGTTATACATATCAAAAAGAAGTTCTTTCAAAATGTGGTATTATTTCAAATATACACACACATTCCAAAGTTAAACAAAAAGGAGTGAGGGGGAGCTCCTTTAAGACTTCCTATTATCTCTACCTTTCTGCTATGACTACCCCTTGATAAAGGCGTATTTAGAGACTTTTAGTTGTCTAAACTAATTTGACACTGTTTGCAGTAACTACCATGGTGCTATTAAGATACTATTAAAGTCAAAGATAATATTAAAGTAAACACTAATGCAAAAACTAGAGGTGCATGAGATACTCTGTAGTGCTTATTCAATCTGAGTATTAAGGGTTAATATATTTAAATAATGTTTAAATAAATGAACTAACAGTTACGGTTCTATCAACTAACAGTTCCCCAATTTTAAGTTCTATTATTATACACCTCAGTGCTTTATAATTTCACCATTTAAAACTATGAAGGACCATTACAGTATTAGTCTGACATCCTAAATAACACTGGCGTGTGCTTGTAGGCCATCTGTTTTTCTGGAGGAAGAGGAAGGAAGGAAAATTTAAAACACCCATCAGTTTCACTTACCAGTTGGAACTTCTCCTTGCAAGCCTTGTTATGCATAATACTGACCTGACAACAGGGAGAAGCCGCCAGAATATCGTAGGTATACATAGTTCCCAGCTGGTGCCAACTTCCATCCCATCGGGACTTGCACTTAATGCAGATGATTTTGTGAACTCCTTCTAAGCAGTCTACACAAACAGCATAAAGGTGCATAAGCCTTCCTGTGGACAGGAAACACATTTCTTAAGGAAAGGACATATTGTCAAAAGATCAAAACAGACATTTCCTTTAACATGCTATTTGCTGTTTGTTGCAATACAAATCATACCTTATTAAAAAATGCTTCTCTATTAAATTTAATAGAGCTTGGCCCAAAGTATATTCAAAAGAGATCAAAAAAAAAAACCCCTTTACAAAAAAAAAAATCCCAACAAAACAGCCGCAGGGATGTCAGGTCCTTAATCCTCTCTTTACTAAAAGTTATTAACACAATATCAAATGATGGAAAGAACAGTCACAGCAAACAATATATTCAACTATGCTCCAAAAGTAATATTTTGCCCTTCCTCGGTTCCCACCTCAAGAAGGAAATGTTATAACTGGCCAGTTCAATCTGCAGATATTCATCTTACCATGTTCTTCTAAGGAGGGAGAAGTAAGGACCTGACATTGCTAACATGAGGAACAAGCAAAACAGAAAGCAAAACTGAAAATTTTGGTTTTGTTCAGCAGTTCACTTTAAGGTGTGAGTAAATAATCTTTACTACATATTATGTTTTCAGATTTTTACATTTATGTACACAGCTGACTCAATACATTCTACCTTATTTTAACTTTAAAGAATCTCCCTACCCTCCAATCATATTCTGAATTCTTATCACCCTATGGGGTGAATTCCCATGGAGCCAAGCAGTTCAGACCTTATAACTGAATAGTTAAGCCATAAAAACTTTTATATGATTCTTACTAATGACTTGTTCCAAGAAGCAAATCCAGATCAAAATATAAAAAACTCCACATACATTTCTGGTATTCAGTGTTTTGATCTGACGTCTAGTTTAATAGCCAATGCTCCACTCTCTGGGCCCACATGCTATATAAATAAAAAATTATCACCACATTTTTCATTACTGGTATGCAAGACAATGTAAAACTAATACAATTATAAATACCAACTACAAAAGAATTGTGGGTTGTGCTTACGCACTTTTCATGACAGTCTATGATCTTAAGCAAGAAGGTGTTGGATGTATGCATAATTCATATAATCAATATGTGTGCAGCAGCCACTTTGAAAACTCAGTTAACATACCCAAAATGCAGAGAAGCCAAAAACACATCTGATCAGTCTACCGCAGTTAAATTAATATTTTTTGAAGCAACCTTCTTAGAGAAATGGAGAACAAAACCCTTTGAAAACCAATTAATCTCCCAATTATTTTTAACTATGAACACATAAAACTGTAGTTATTTCAAATTAGCAAAAGCATTCCCCATCCAAAGAAGTGTTTAAATCTCATAGCCTAAGTGAACACCTGGAATTAGAGTCTTCAAATAATTCCATGCATTTACAAAGCTTTGTGTGCATGACAATATTATTTTTTTCTCAGAAAGTAACTTTGGGCATATTAGCTGCTGCTCCAAAGCAGAAATACTTCATTACTTCATTCTCCACTAACCATTTGACATTCCTCATCAAAAATATAAAACCAAACACCTGACCTCTAACATGCCCACCGAAAAAGAAACAATTATTATTTGTTTAACCCATGAAGAAAATACTACCGTAAAAACAATGACATTTACCTACAATTCTAAACATCCACTAAAAAAAAAATATCTTTCAGTAACAAACCAATCTACTGAAAATAAGGAAAAAAGAGGAGAAAAAAAAAGCAATGAATTATGTAGATCCTGTCTTCTGAGCCAGGATTTCCACAAATTTACCAAACACTTGGAATGTAAAGTAATATATATATATTTTTTTATTTTTTTTTTATTTTTTTATTTTTTTAAGTAATAGTTATGTTAGGCAGAGTTTCAAACTGTCCTTAGTAAGTGACAATACATTCACTGTTGCCAAAACACAGTACTGGCAAAAGCACAACCATACTGCACCTTTCTCCAAAATGGCAATAAGCATTTTGATTTGTAACATAACCTCATTAGAGTTTACTTCTTTTATTGATTTTGTCAGATTTATACGCCACACTTGCTAGATCAGGGAGATTATATACACTGGAGCCAACTCAATCTGGTAAATCCATCAAAACTAAAAGGTGACTTCATTATCATGTACATGTAACAAGGAGAAAATACTGGTTTATGGTAGTTTATGTTATGAACCTTAGTTCATTTGCCTTTTATCTATCACTAGTTTTCCTCTGAAGTACAGTAGGTATTATAAAAACAATATTGTTAGCATAGACGTGGCTTTGCGACAGATGCAAAAGTTTTAAATACACCTCATTATCTGTTAAATAAAAAGGATCTTAGATAAAAGAGTATTATAACTTAAGTGTGGGATATAACAAGCTATAAATGAGAAAACAGAACATATAGCCACCCAAGAAGTGGCATGCTTGACTCCCACAGTACCTATTTAACTTCAAATCCCTATTCTGTGCTGCAGCAATAATCTTAACTTTCAAGTCCAAATTCATGATTTTGTCTCAGACTCAAAGCAAGCAAGCCAGTGTGCACATACTGGCTAAAAACCTTTACATACTGCACTAGAACCCTAAAGGCAAATTCCTTGCTTGTAAAAAAAAAAAACTAAATGCTAAATGCAGAAGCAACAAGGTAAATCAGTGTTTAGACCTTTTCTTTCTAAATATTGTTTCAGATCTCAACCAGTCACATGAATGTGAATTTAGACTTTACATAATTACTTTTAAAACACTGCCCGGGGAGACATCTGAAATGCACAGAAAGCATTTCCATCTTTTAATGAGAGATCACACACAACGGACAGACAACCTGTACCTTGAAGGTGACAGGGAACATCATATTCAATTTCATCGTGTCGCGACGGACTAAGAAACAGGGTTCCATCCACAAGTGGGAACTGTTCAAACACTGGCAATGTTCTGTGGCACAGCGCACAATTTACAACATTTCTGTGGCTGGCACTAAGTGCTGCAAGAATAAACTTCCGAAGGTCCTCTCCTTGACCCACTTGGGCATCATCTTCCATCCGAACATGGAAAGTATTCAGTTTATGCCTTGGGATGTGAGTGAGAAGTTCAGATAGATCAAGCCTCCTCAAAAATTGCACAGGCGCATCAAAATGTCCTGACCTATGTGCTTGCAGCCCAGCTGCCCCATAATCAAAATGGGCATTTCTGAACATCCCGCCACCAGCCATATTCTTTTTGTGTGGTTCCAGGTGAATGGCGTTTTTTAAAAATTCTCCTAAATAGCGTGAAGAACGGGGACCACTGAAATGTGCAGGGGCAAGAATGGAGTAGCCTGTAGGAGGGGACTGGCCAGGAGAGCCACAGGGAGAACGAACAGCATAGCCCCCACTAACTACACCTTTCTCTTGAGAGTTCTGTCTGTCCATTGAATGCCTTCGCTGAATATCATGACTTAAACCTTTCTGTGGCTTGTTACTAGGCCTGCCCTTTTTAGCATCTTCTGCAGACTCTCCCATGGACCTTCCTGTGCTCTTCTCTGCCACAGACTTTTTCTTCTTGTCATCCTGCATGCGTTTCACTTGGTACCAATCAGTATCTTTCTTTAAGTGGCCCTGTCCACATCGGCAGGAGCAAAAGCGAAAAGCAAGATCATATCCTTTCTTTGTCCACATGTTCTGGCGACACTGTTTTTCATTCCAACTCCTTGCTCTGCCAATACAATTAAACTGGACAAGAATGCTGCTTTCCCACTCATAAAAACACTGAAGGTGCATCCAGGTGCTGTAAGGGCAATGTTCATTGTTGCATATAACCTTCTGGTAGTCATCCTTTTCAAGGTCAACAGGCCTTCCAAAACTACATATCAGTGGAGTAGCACAAGGTGCTTCTGTGGAACATAAAACAAATATATTAATAATAAACTTACCCTCTGTGCAATTCGTTATTTGTATATTTGTTACTTGTGTGTGTATCACTTGGCAGGACAAGGCCTGTTACTTAACGTTCACTTTACTTTCATGCTGAAGAGCACTAATCATGGGCAAAGATTATGCTAGCTGCAAACACAGAACAAAGGTGGCCCTTGACCCAAAGAGTTTATAAATACAAGATGAGAGATGAGATGCAGACAGAAGCACAAGAAAACAATGATAACATGGGAAATGTTACAGTCAGTCGTGAAAGCAGGCCCTGGCACACCTGTTGTCATGAATCTGTAGGCACAATACCAAAGGAAACATTTCAAGAAGGATTTGGAGAGGAACAAATAAGGCAGATGCTATGGGGAATGACTCTGTGGCAGTACAGGAGAAAACACAAGGGTATTAAATTTTCCAATAAGTGTGTAAGCAATGGAGGCTGGCTTCATGGCTGATCAGAGGTAGAAACTGACCCTCTGGTAATTAACAAGAGATGACAAGGTAGAGTTAAGCTGGGAAGAGCTTTTGAAAAACAAGCAGCTTATATTTGAGAGAGCGAAAGCAGATGCTAGGGCAGGTTCTCAGACAAGTAAAAAAGCCACCATAATTTCCAATTTATCTACCCTCAAGGTTTTACAAACTGATAGACTTCAGCAAAGGATAAGAAACCAGTGATCATGCAAAGTCCTTGCAAGATCAGATCCTAAACATCTGTGTAACTGGATGCTTGCAGTGTCCCATTCGACTATTCAAGGTAGGGCGGGGAGGGAAGGTATGCAAAAAATGGCAGGGGGAAAATCCTCCTATTGGTCCATCTCAACCCGGTGAAGAGATCCACCTCTACAGGCAATAGTCTCCAAACTATGTCAATCATTTACCTCTCTGTTCTCCGTGCCAACAAGGGTGGAGATTACAGTGGGATTCTCTCCTACAGTTACCTTTCTATCAAGAACTGGACTAATACAGTTTCACCATGTTTTTTTTTCCAAACTCTTCTCTCTGAATTGACAAAGAATGACATGCTTCATTTCAGAATGCATCTAACATTCATATGCAAAGTAAGCTAAGGGGAGAAGGAAACAGGTCCTCCTGGATAGTATAGCTAGCATCAGAGGGAGGAACCAGGGTATTCCTCTGGCACTATTTAAGAAGTTCACCCTGCTAGAATTAAATCTATTATCTTACTAGTTGTCTAAACTCTAAAGCAACTCTTCAGCTCTGTGGACCAGATGCTACATGAGGGGCTGGCCCTCAGGTTAGACCCAGCTTGGGGTCAGTGCATACGGTCAGTCCATCAGCATGATCTGGCTGCAGCACAACCCCAGGCACCAGCCCAACCCCATGCACTGGACAGGGCTGCAGCACAACACCACGTGCTGGCCCGACAATGCACACCAGGTCCAGCTGCAGAGCAACTGCATGGCAGTGCAATCGTGCATATGGGACCATGTCATTCAGACTGCAAGTTCCCCACAGGTCCAAAAATTTGGTAACACAGGAGAGGTGGCAGCATTACTTGCAATTAATGCTGCTCCCCCACCACCAAATTTCTGAACTTAGGGGAATCTCCCTGTGCCTAATGAGACAGCTCCACAGGCCAGATCCAGCCCATGGGCTGGAGGTTGATCACCACTAATCTAGACTTTCGAACAGCCCAGAAAGAATACTGTAAGCTTTTGTTTTGTGTTTTCAGGTGGTTACTCTTCAATAAATAGTGTTTGGGCCGACACCAATTACTATGACTTCTCTTTAAGCTGCTACTGAGTATTGTTGAGCATATATTTTGAAGACCACGATGAGAAACGATGACAACTTATCTGCCTTGAGCCAAAAACTGCCAGTTTCCCAGTTCACACAGCTTCTCCCACCCTTGCTACTTATTTATTATTGTCCCCTTCCAGTCAGTTACAACCATATCACGCCATGTCAAGCAACTCCTAAGTAGATGTTTTTCTTCTCCTGGCTATATGGCAAGCAGTTAAAACTTTAAGATACTGTTGCCTGATATTTGGAAGTGTAATTTAATTATAGCATCTAAAGCAATAACATTCAATTTATCTCAGAGGGGCCAATTAAAGTTAAACCATCAAAGGCACATCATCATAAACCTGATGCTGAATAAGTGATAAAAAAAATTACTAAAAAAAAAAACCAAACCACTCACTCACACATTCCCAGCACTCATTTGTACTTGGATGCAGTTTTCTTAATACCATTCCTAAGAGAAGAGGAGACTAAAAGTCCACTCACCCACCCCCAAAATTTAAAATGCTCAAACATCTGTGCATATAAATACAACCATAAATGCCTATAATTTAAAGGCTTTTTTAATTTTAACAAAGATCTCAGGTTTGGGGATTTTTTTTTTTTCTTATTAGAACACCCTTTGGAACAGAATATAAGCATTAACTCTGTTTCTTAATACCAGTATAATAGTTACCATTAAAGCTAATGAAATGCTTTCTTTGACCCGCTCCCACCCCCCTGCAAAAAAAAAACCCTCACACAGTACCTCCAGTTTACTGGATGCAAAATAAATAGATTATGTATAATCATATAAAGGAGCCTACCCACTGTTGTGGGTCAATGGTAAAATACTTGTCTGCCACACAGGAGACCAGGGTTCAATTCCCAGATGCATATATAACCAAAGCCATCAAGGCACCAAACATGGACTCAGTCTGGTCCTTGGATTCTGTCTCAATGGCCTAAAAGGGGAAGAAAGGTCTGACCAGCCTCCAATAACAAAACTGGATTAATAAGTGCTTAAAAAAAAAAAAACAAAAAAAAACCAAACCATGATTTATACAGAAGGCTGCCAGTCAACTTGTTCACTACTGTTGTTGCTGTTTGTATAGAATAAGATTACAGCTGAGGGAAAGGGAATATTTTAAAGGTAAATTGCCAAGAAGATATTCTTTTTTAATCTGGTTGTGTGCCTTTTTGTTACTGTTTTATCCATCATGAAATCTGGATGGAGTTTGCCCTCTTTTCTGCTTTATTATCCCTCTTCATCCTCAACCCTAAAAATAGCAGGGCTGTTAGAAGTACCCTTTCTTTTTTCCCCCCTGAAGTATACACTGAATATCTGAGTTTTATTGCTAAATTTCAATTCCATTGAAGGATGAAGGAAAAGGAGCACTGAAAGTAATGCTGATATCTTCTGACATTTAAGTTTAAAAAATGTTTTATATCTATCTATCTATCTATCCATCTCAATTATAGAAATGTGAAGGCAATGCTACAGTTAACTTATCAGAAGCTAAATATTAAAAAAGAGAACACAACTGGCCAGGGACATTTACCACATTAAGCTCAAATGGGTTTGCTTTAGAACTCAAACTTGACACGTACATGTCTGAAGCGTTTTTTGCCAAACTTAAATGCGACTACGAAATAAAATTATAGATGAAAATTCTAATTATTCATGCACACTAAAGATTTACCTTACAAACCAAGGGCTCCCATCCTGCCCGTCTGTCAATGGCAGTGCACACAGACACAATTCTGGGATAAAAATGTATGGCTCTGACCTTCCATTATGCATCTTGTGAACTGACTCCAAGATTGATAATGTAATAATGAGATAGAGAATGGATGGGACTTCAGACATGCAAAGTGTCCACAGCAAGACACCAATAGCCAAAAGCAGCTTTTTATCAACATAAATCTGCTCCAAGTAACTGTCTAATCATGCACTTATTTAACAGTTCAGTATTATAATTTTAGTAGCTAACATGCACTTAGAGATGGATGGATCATCTCCATTTCTGAATTAACTGACTGGCAAGGTCAGTGAATGCTTGCATGTGCCTATATCATCTTTTTAGTTGTAGATTTTTTTCCGTAGGCAAAATTTACAGATACTGGCTGTATATAAACTTACATGGCTTTTTTGCCTACCTAAAACTCCCCCTACAGCTTTGAAGGAGAAGCAAAGGGTAACTTAAAGTTGAAACATTTAAAAAAATGTTAAACTAACAAAAACGTCTTCTAGGTCTGGATGTAGCTGTATGTCAGTAAACAAAGGGATTCAAATGATGAAGCTATTTGAAGCAAGTGTCCACTGATCACCTTAGCGAGTTTTGCTACATCATGGATATGCTTCTAGCTACTGTGATTTCTATCTGCTGATGTAGTAATTTTATTTGGTATATCTTTCAAACAGATGTAAAAGAGAGGATCTAGTAAGGTACCAGACAACAGTCATAAATATTACTTTTATTCACAATGTTATACTAAGCCCAAATAACTCATTGCTTAAATGAAGCATGTTTTGGTTTTCACACTAAACAATCTGAATTAACTTTGCAATTGGAAACAAAAAAATGACTGAAAACTGGTTTACACTGAACTCAGTTTCTACATACTTAAACTACAATAAAAGCTGGTGATTAAAATCGGCAATTTAAAGCAATCATCCTTGATGAAAGCTTATTAACATGTTTCTACTGTGAAAAAACAGAGCAACAAATATATATAAGGAATCTCTCCCACTTCCATATTTAAATGACGTAAAATGTACCCTGTTGCAGTTTTGGTTTCCATCAAATGGTAATTAACCAAATCCAGTGGATTCTGGCTACTGTGGACCTGCACCAGGTCAAGGAAATGGTATAAACTTTGGACCTTCTCTACAGTTTGTCAAGGGCTTGTCAGTTGCAAAATATTCTGTTCTCAACAGCATTTTCTCCCAACTTCATCTGCCTTCAGGATCTCCATCTTAATTATCTTGCTGCCAGTTGGTTTAAGTCTCAAACTACAACTTGCACGAAAAATATGGCTGACATGGAGAAATGACTATTTCAACCCTACCTCTAATTACATCACAAGGATAAGTTAATTTGAAATTGCAAATGTTTCCAAGTCCCTTAATGAATCCTATCCTGTGCTACTCCACCATCCCACTATTTATGCTGCAATTTTAATAGCCACGCAAGGCTGAGGAGAAATGGATCAAACAGGTTTCAACCTTGCAAACACAGACTCCGTCAACAAGCTCCAACACAACCGTGAGTAACAAATAACACTTCACTCTACCTGCTGGAACAGTTCTACTCACCTGATCTCATAATCATATAGAGAAGTGCTGGGACCACTCTCTGTCACCTGCAGGGCCTTGGAAGTTTCCCCCACAAGCAACCTATCTCCATTCTCATCCACATCAGTCTAGTCACATGTATGGTGACCACTAGCTGAACACCATGTCAGAAACTAAGGAAAGACAGAACAGGATAGTTGCACTAAGCTCACTAACCAACATCTAGCATGCACCCTCCTCAACATCTCAACATACTCAAGCATACATGTTCACCAAAGTAATTTTTAATCCTGTGGAAAAAAAAACAAAAAACTTCTAGATCACATCTAAAGGAAGAACTTACAGAGCTCTTTAAACAGTACAATCACAGATTCACAAATAACTAACTACCAACTAGTAGAGGTGCACCGATACATCGGTCCATATCGGTCCATATTGTATCAACAATGATAAAAGGGAAATTGACATTATTGGCAATCAGGTTTTTTTTGGCTGATGTGGCCAATAATGTTACCAATAAATGTTGCATGAATGTGCACAGCTGCAGCATGCAAGTGGCCAGGAAAGCAACACAGCAGCTTGGAAAGCAGCGTCTGGTGGGTAAGCCTGTGTGGGGGAAGGGGTACAGGGCAGACTGAGGCCCCCATGGTGAGGGAGGGAGTTGGGCTGGGGCAAGGGCAGGGGAAGGTACTGCCCAGCCACGGCGGGGCAAGGCACAGGACAGAGCTGCGAGCAGCTTGTCCTGGAGGAGTGGTGGGGGCATCTCCCACCCCTGGGGGAGGCATGGCCATGTGGCCGCCAGATCTGTGCACAGGGTGAGGGTGGGCTGCCTGCTGCGGGCTGGGGGAAGTTTTGGGCTCTTCTCAGCATGGGGGTTGGGTTGAGGCTGCGCTTGGGGCAGGTGGCACCAGGAAGGGAAGCTACAGTAGGCTACAGCCACCCCAAAATTCCCTGTAGCTCTCCCATACCTCCCCCTCCCAGTGCTGCTGCCGCCTACACCAAACACAGCCCTGGTCCAAGCCACCCCACCAGGAAGAGCCCAGCACTGCCCCCAGCCCCAACCTGCAGCAGGCAGCCCACCCTTACCCCATGCACAGATCTGAGGAACATGCTCCCCATGCCTCCTCTGGGGGTGCATGCAGTGGGGGGAGCCGCCCCCCTTCTCTGAACAAGCCACTTGCAGCTCCACCCTATGCCATGCCCTGCCCAAACAGCACCTGCCCCAGTACCTGCCTCTGCCCTAGACCCATTCTCTACCTCACCATGGGGGCCTCCATCTGCCCCTCCTCCCCACGCCTGTCCCCCGTCCCTCCCCAAAACAGATTTACCAGCCGGATGCTGCTCTCCTAGCATATTGGAGAATCAAATCGGTATCAGCCCAAAAATCTTTATCAGTGCACCCCTACCAACTAGAGATCCTGAATACCTCCTGAAGAACATTCTGTGGCTTCTTCCCAGCAATAGACATGTCAAGATCTAGAAGGAAGCATGAGCAGGCCTTCAAAAATTTGGAGCAGCACAAAATTCACCACATACACAGCTATAAAAGGACTTTCCGAACAGTGCTGTAATACAAATACCTCATTGCTAAAGAAAATAAAAACTTTTGGAGGGGGGATTCAATCAAATAGAAGAGTGGTATTAAACGTAAGAAACACCCCCCCTCCCCCAACCCAGCTCAGCCATGACAAATTTTCCAATCATTCTCTAAGAAAAAGAAATGCACAAAAAAATAAATAAATAAAAATCAATAAAAAGAAAGCAATGCATCACCAGACAATGCATTGCCAGGACTCCTACAACTTCTTAAGCAGAAAAGTCAGTGAACCTTTTATGTTTTGCATCGTACACATATAGTGAAAAGCTAGAGACGTAGTTACACTGATGGCAAAACAACACATGTGATCTGATCAAGCAGATTTTGACCAAGTTGAAGCAAACGTGACCAAGTGCTAGTGCTCACTATGCATGCTGAAAATGAACTGCAGAAGAAAAGAAAAACATCCTGTGACAGCCTACAACACAATTGGGCACACAGGTCTGCTGTACAAGATGTCAAGAGCTCTTCCTAAAAGAGTTCTTCTGGCAACTGATTCTCCTAGTCAAATCAAGTCATCTTTTTGCATGGTAAGTGGTTGACAGATGAGTCAAAGCCAGCTTTCCTACTTGCATGCAAACTCGACATGGCTCAAGTAGCTTAGAAGATTAAAAAAAGACCATCTCCTGAACAAACTGGCAGAATACAGGTAAGGAGTCAATGCTCAAATACGACATAATTCAGGGCTTGCTGTGACCCAGATAATAAATGCCATGCCCCAGTTTGATGAAATTCTGTCCACACCAGACCAGCAGCCACACATTAATCATACCATGAAAATCCTCACAAACGATGAAGCCAAAAAATGGTATAGATTACTGGGCCTACTGAACACCAACATCAGATGCAAGCTGATCACCAAAGTGCAACATATGCAACACTTGTCACAGTTTTCAGAACATATGGACTCACTTGCTGCTGACTACTTGGTAGAAGCCCTGTCTGGACACTGAGAACACCACCCATTCAGGGAGACAGAGAGAATGGGAGATGGTTTCTGCTGTCACTAGGATCTCCCACACAGTCACCAGGCCAGATTAACAGCTCCTTGGTTTTGGGCTCCTATAAGGCCACTGGAACCAGCTTAACAGGCTTAGGTGTGGTATGGTGCCAAAACTGCTTATGCCAAGACATCTGGGACAGCACACTGTGCATTCGAACAACTACAAAACAAGCTATGTATGTGCATATTAACTGCTCTTCTTGTGTCAGACACCCTAGAAGTCTTCTCCAGCTAAATCTGGCTAACTCAGAAAATGACCCCTATAACTGGTGTGTGCATGTGTACATGCATTAAACCTTGCCTGGCTTGCTCTGCCCACATGCCACACTGCTGTGAGAAGATATCATTTAATCATTACATTCCCTGTTCATGCTTCCCACAGCCTTTAAAAATTTGAAGCCCTTCAGTAAATCAACCCCCACATCTCAGGGAGGAAAAATACCTTTAATATTAATGTAAATTACAATGCTACTGCTCTAACAGTTTACTAAACTCTTAGTGCTTTTCCCAACAGACACCCCAGCAAAGGATCAGTAGTAACCGGTTCTAGTCTTTCCCCAAAGATATTTCACACTATT
Source organism: Alligator mississippiensis (assembly GCF_030867095.1). Lineage (NCBI taxonomy): Eukaryota > Metazoa > Chordata > Crocodylia > Alligatoridae > Alligator > Alligator mississippiensis. The sequence continues at coordinate 120,739,265 of NC_081824.1, read as the reverse complement.
AACACAAAATTCTAACTTCTGAAGTGAAGAAAGGAGAACCTTAAGTAAAAGGCTACATTATGAAATAACTCATTCTTAAATTTGAGGAACAAATGCAGTTCAGATTCACTCAAGGTCAATGCCAGCATTTACTAACCACCCCAGTCCAACAGCAAAAAGTCTGATGGGGAGAACAAACAAAATAGGAGATGGCACAAGGTGTTTGCCACCTCTTTTTCAGCATGAGACATCAGTTTTGGGGCCATATAGGCCACTCTTGAGTGCTTTGGTTGAAGAAGTGGTATATAGCAGTGATGCCTAATGTTTCTGCCCCATGGACAAGATTCAGCCAGTGGTCCCCATCCAGCTCAACCAAGTGGAAGGCTCAACCCAGGCCCAATTGTAGCTGCACAAAAAGAGCCTCATCCAGGCTGATCCAGCTGTGTGGGGCTTGGAAATTTTGCAACAGGGGAAGGTTGGTAGTGTCAAGTGCCACCACCCCTCTGCTGCCAAATTTCCTGAGCCATGGGGAGCCCTGCAGGCTGAATGCCATGACTCCATGAAACAGATTTGGCCCAAAGGCCAGGGTCTAAACATTCCTAATGGTTGGGGTTGCAGACCACACTCCCTAGCTAGTCTCTCTTAAAATCCATCTGCAGCTTCCAGTGCAAACCAAAGCAGCCCTTTCCCAAAAGACACCTCAAGAAAGTCAGTGCTAATGGTATCTTGTCCTCCTCCAGAGAATCCCCTTTTGAAGAACACCACTCATTGCTGGGACAAAGAACTGAATTTGCATTCACTGCAGCAGAAGTATTTTCCCTTTCTCTCTCTCTCAGCCTAACGGAAGATGCACTTTCTTATGACATGTTTCAAGAATATTACAACAGCCTAAATGCATCCTGTTTCCAGGGCTCTGCACCGTACGAACCATGAAACTCCAGCGCTGGTTAGTCTTATAGTCAGAATGGAGCCAACCTTCTGCATTTGAACTTCCAGTTGTGAATTTAACTATTTCCTCAAAGGTTCTATGCTTCTGTTGCCCTGAATTTCTACTATGACTAATTAGAAGATATATATATATATATGAGAGAGAGAGAGAGAGAGAGAGAGAGAGAGAGAGAGAGAGAGAGTTGTTGTAATTCAGGTGCCTTTTTAAGATCACAAATCCCACACACTTTCCTATATAGGAGGAAATCTGTAAGATGCTGACCATCAGCTCCCAATATCAACAGCAGTGGGAAGAGGAGGAAAGAAAGAGGCCCGTAGGGGGAGAGTAAGCAAAATCTCTCAGCACTTCAATAATTGAAACTTTTAGTTCAATTTTGGACAAATTGCTTCTTTTTTTTTTTGTCTAATTTGTGCCACAGGCATGAACAAGCAAGGATGAATCCAACATCCATGAATATTAAGCATGCAAACCAGCATGTTTCTATATGCAAGGCTGTAAAGGAGTCCAGAGACAGCATTTATACAAGCCTCCAGTACCCAGTAACAGTTTTGTCACTCTTACCTACAAGCGTAAGGAGGAAGATCTCAAGTATGCGGGTGCAAAGAAGTTATCTGATTTTAAAAACCTCTCTCAAAGAGAAATGCAATACAGAGTCAGACCATCACCTTTTATTTATACAGATATGGTCTAACTTACTTTAAAGGAATTCAATGATGAAGATAAAATGCACACTCAAACACATGGTTAACCATTCTGATAGAAAAAATTTTAAAAAAAGATCACAGATGATACAGAGGGCAGGGTGTGTTCACTTGTCTTACACAAAAGGACAATAGTTACTTTATTGAGAAACACTATATGTATGCTTCCACTGGCATACATTTGTAGCATATGAATCTTCCTGACACAAACAAGCAACTGCACAGTTTAAGAGTTACTTCCTAAAGTAAGTACCCCAAATACAAAAGGATTTCTTTTTGCCCTGTAAAAATGAAGTACTCTAGTATAGATAATAGCTATGTTCACCAAGCTGATTAGTAGAACATAACAGAAGTATGAAGCACAAGAATAATGTTTTAGTAGCTTGTTAGAAGTTAGATCAGAGATCAGCAATGTTTTGGGCAGAGTGCCATAAACACCCACAACCTTGACTTGTAGGACGTTGCCGTGCCAGGGGTGGGTGACAGAGGAGCTGCAAGGGGCCCAATCCTTGTTGTGGCAGCACAGCCCCGGCGACTTCCCTGCCATCTGCCCAAGGTGCACATGCCAAGCAAAATGCCTTCACATGCCACACTGACATGTGCCAGGAGTTGCCAACCCCGAGTCAGACTCTGACCTAAAACTATCTTAATTGTGCGTACGGCCTACTCAACTTGTATTTAATAAGAGGCTTCTTATACAAAGTACCCAAGTACCAAGTTGGAATTAGAGTTATGCACATCTCAGAATATCTGATAGTGTGCAAATTAAACATGAATTATGTCATACTCTTTACAAAATTCTACCATTCTATTGGCAAATTATGTGAAATTTCCTTAACTGCTTTGTCCCCACAATATAATCAGTTTTTGAATCTTAATTGTTGACCAGTTACACCTTTCAGAAGATCTTGGTCATCTCTAGTCTCATTTTTCTAGTTACAAAACTAGAATCAGCTGGGTTTTTGGTTGTAGCAATGTTGGTCTAAGGACATAGGCAGGCAAGGGTCTTTGAGTAGATGTGCTCTTTTATTAGACCAGCTGGGTAGCTGGAAAAACATTCTTGGCAAGCTTTCAGGTGCAGTCACCCTTCTTCAGGTATAGAGTCCACATGCCTGAAGAAGGGTGACTACACCCGAAAGCTTGCCAAGAACTTTTTTCCAACTACTCAGTTGGTCTAATAAAACATATCACAACTACCAAAATTAGAATCACAAATTTTAAAAATATTTTCTCCCTTCTAGTATTTTTAATTGAAAGTAAATAAAAGTCTTTAAGAATTTGTAGAGTCAAGATAAAACAGCCGGCCACTTTATTTTAAATTAAACCTTTAAAATAGGTATCTAATTTTAAACCTGAACTTAACTTAGCTGGAGAGATTTCACATGTGGATACTGTAATATACTTCAAGGACTGCTTATTTATTTCATCATTGTTTAAGTTAAAATGACAGTATGCAGTTTTAATATCAGTATTAATAACTTATTTTTCTTGTATAAAAAGAATAAAATACTATCTGATTTGAAATGAATTTAAAAGTAGCCACATAACAGTTCCAATGAAGAACTCAGAGTGGGTAAATAACACCAAGAAATATTCAAAACATGCCACTGACCTTGCACATTACAATACATTAACTAATAACCTAAGTGCATGCCCTTCTGCCCTATCTCACTTACAGTTAATAAGTATGGCATTATATTTTTAGCTATGCCATTTTACAGCATAGGCCCCAAATGCATCTCTCAAATTAAGCAGGGTTACAGTAGATTGTTACTTGCATGACACAAAACGTAGGTGCTTCAGGAAGTGGTTGCAATGACATGAGAGAACTGTCTACAAGGCCTGTACTAGAACAAGGCTTCTGCAAGGGAAAAGGAAACTACCGTTGTTAGAAAATGTAGACCTAAGTGAAACCCAAAACCAAGATCCTGATCACTAACTATCCAAATGTTAGCCTTCCTAAGAGCATACTTAAACCCAGTGTCTTGGCCAAAATTCAAAGTTAGGTAATTACATTCCGCCAACTTCTAGCAATTCTGCTGTTCTGCAATTTAAGGATATATCTGTTAGGGATGCTTTACCATATGACAGCTAACATATTAAGATGCTGGAATAGACCAACCAAGCTGTATTTTTACATCAATTTACCTGCTTGAGATGAACCCTCAACTACAGATACTGGGTCCAAAAATTAAAGAGCAAGGGCCCACTTTCTCCTGTGCTGTCACTGCTCCTACCAGTGAGGAGGCAGCTGGGAGAAAGAACCAATCTGATGGAAAAGCTGAGTGTGAGGAGGCAAGCAGGAGACAGTAGAGAGATAAGGAACCTGGGGGCTGCAGGCTAAGGAGACTAGAATTGGAAGCCAGGCAGATACAATATAACCTACAGTGGGGAGGGCAGCAATGCTATGACCAACTAAGGAAACTAATTTGGAGAAGCTCCTTATAAGGAGACATGCCCACACTGGAGGGGATGAGGCAAAAGGAGGTCAGGCTCAAGTATGGAGAAATGGAGACCAAATGGCCTGTGACTACTAAATATTTATCTCAGACCCAAAACAGAACACAAGACCTCAGTGCTTCACCATTCCTTTGCTCTCAACAAATAACTATACAACCTACTGGCACATCGCATCTCATCTTCCTCCAGGGCTGGTGCTCGTAGAGGAGAACAACCACCAATTATTGCCATCAGCTACTGTGTTAAAGCAAGAAGTAGAGTTCTACATGGTGGATCTAAATGTTCCAGGCATCACTACATGCATTGCAGGCATCAGTGTGTGTAGTGGCATAGAAGTGATGTTGATGGTCCAGGATGTAAAAGAAGAAAGAATTGTTGGGGGTAATATCTTTTATTGGACCAACTGTATGATTGGGGATAGACTTAGACAAAGCTTTCAAATGTGGTGCATTCTTCTTCAGGTCACTCCTAATTGTTGTAGAAGCTAGTATAACAGATTCACCGCAAGACAAAGTTACTTCTGCGGGGTCACCATGCGGCATGCATTAGGATATTCTCCTAAATTAGGCTCACTCTTGTGGTGTTTAAATCTAACTGTAGCTAGGGCACAGCTGTGTTCACAGTTTTATTGTTCTCATACCTGCCTGCCTTAGAGTATTTGATATAAAATGTATTACTGATGAATCACAGCCAGGTTGTGTCAGTAAGGCAGGGATTAACTTGAGCAGCCCTCAACTGTTCACACTTAGAAAAGTTAATGGCTGATAATTAGCAGTTGACTGGGGTTGTTTACTGGTCCAATGTGGAATGCAGGCACAGGAAAGCCAAGATCTGGTCAGGCAGTGAGAAATTTACATTTTCAAAGAAGAGGCAGAAGCCTGACACCTGGCTAGTCAAAACTATCTTGGGGGAGAGAGGGATATTGCATTAGCACATCTACATTTCTAAAAAAGATGCAATTTTGTAATCTAGTAAATATGCACCTTTGAGAGTCAGGAATTACTGGCATACCTAGAAACACAGGGGTGAGTATGTTAATAACCAGACTAGCAAAAGTACTTAAGCCTACCTCAAAAGCATGACTTTGTCTTCAGTCTTCCTTTGAACAAGTGTGCGTGTGTGTGCGTGTGCGCGCAGAAGGGGGCGGGGGGTGTCCTCTAGCCATAGAAGCTGGGAAGAGCAAAAGATGCAGGAAGCCCTGACGGGAAAGGTCAGAGGCAGGGTCTGTATTTAGACCCGTGAAGCTAGCTAGGAACTGCATCCTTGGATTTAAGGTGCAAAGTAAGAACAGTTCAATATTCTGGTATTTTATTTTTTTTCTTTAGTCTTATATCCCTGTTTATCTCAGCACGTGGTTACTGATTTCTTATGCTTGTTCTGTTTTTATAGTAAATCCTTTTGTTGTGCATCTCCTGACTGATTGCCTGTGGAAAGAGTGATTTCCAGGCAATTTCTTCCCTAACCCAAAGTGAGATTCCTTCACTGCAGCTGGAAGATCCAGCAGAACTGATCCTTGTGGAACTGATGCTCCAGTGGAACAAGGCAGTGGAATTGAGGCTTGCTAGGATGGGAGCTATCCCCTAGGTCTATATTTTGGGGCAGGAGGCAGCACAGTGGGGAGAAACTTGAGACTCCAGAGTCCCCTGGGAATAGGCCTGTGCAAGGTGAGTTATTTACCTTCAAAGGAAAAAAAACCCCAAAAAACAGTGTATAAAGTTGGAAGTTATGTGAACCTGGGACTGCAGGAAGAAAAAGGCATGTTGTCACATGGTTAAAGAAGCAGAATGCCATCCCAGAGCACTGGAATCTCCCCCTGCTTCTCCCATGAAGTTCCACCACTCCACAAAGCTCCAAGTCTATTCCAACTCCAAAACTGAGCCAAAGGCTACTGAATCAGTGGGAGATTTTCTTCAAGAGGTCCCTGAATAAAAGGAAGAGACATCTTACCATTTTGTTCCTCATTCTCTTGATTCCCAACATGAGATTCAGATTCTCAGTTTTGGCTTTAAATTTCAGGCTTCCCCAAGGTAAAATGGAGATAATACCACCTTGCTGCACAAGCTGATTGTGAAGTTCATTTTATACAAATGTTAATTTAAAATTCAATGAAAGGAATACAAAAAAGACCATAAGGAAATGCACTATAGAGAATTTTTTTTTAAATGCCTAACTACCAATTTTGCTAAATGAGGCAGTGGTCCCATGGGGAAGGGAAATAATAGCATGTGACCATACTATTAAATTATCATACCGAATAGGCACAAGGATGCCAGTCAAGGCAACCTTAACTCTGGCATTTTGTACCTCTTCAACTGAATGTTCTTTTCATTCAGTTTGCATGCAACAGACATTTAATGCAGGGGAAGAACTAAATTATGTTATGCTATTATATTAATGTAGGGTAATTGAAAACGTTCTCAAAATTCACTGCAGCAAAACAACCTGTATCAGGAAATAATGCATCATCTCTGATAAACGTTTCAGCTGTGGTAACACTACTTTTCCAGGGACATGCTTAAACTACAGTTTCAAATGAAATTCACATATTTTAAAGGCAGCAATTTAAACCCAAATCAAATGATCTGGGCAAAAATGCTGAAGTACAACCTAGGAAGGATGATCAGATGACTCTTTGGGAGCCCATTATAAAAGAACAATAATAGAGGCCACATAATCAAAGAGAGAGATTAGAGGCCATATAATAAAAGCTACCATCATAATTGGTACTATAGTTGGATGAAAACTTGTTACCTTGTCAAGACAGGAATGAGGCACGTTAACAGGATACTCAGAGTAATTGCCAACCCAATGCTGCACGTTCTGCTGTGCAAAAGAGGACTTTGGTCTCCAGAGCTGTCAGAGTCTAACATTCTACAAGCACTGAAGTCGTAAAGAAAAAAATATAGTTCAAAGGAACTTCTCAGTATGGCTTTCCAAAAGGACTACTCAGAAACCAGATTAAACAAAGTAAGTATATGTGAAATGCACGGCACAATCAGGCATATATTTATAAAAAAAGAATATCTGTCCAGCTGGGGGTTGATACTGCTATCATTTTATAACTCAGAATTGCCATTGTATTCAACAGGAATCTGCCCAAGAAATAGGGTCTCATTTCCCTATGCAAACACACTTGTTTACAATGTTTCCTTCTAGTGTCACAATGGTTCTGCTGGGGAGAGAGAGGAAAAATAGGAGTCTTTCCACCCCCACCCTTCCCACCACACACACACACATACTACTTTCTCTTTTAAGCAAAAAACCCAACAATTCTCCTTTCCAAGGCAGAGGCCCTGTTCATTCTCTATCATGGCAGCAAAACCCTGCATTATTTCACAATATGATAATCAAGGTTAACGGTTCTAAAAATTCTGTAACTTCAGTTCGTTTTTCATTCCCTCCCATCCTTTATCTAACCAAAATATGGGAACTTCCAATTATATTCTGTATAGTTTTGTGTAAACAATAGTCTTCGTACACACACGCATACACACCCCTGACAAAGACCTAGCAAGATGAAAAGGTTTGTAATTAATCAACACACAATATTCCTCAGGAATAAACACAGAATAATACCTCTAGATTCACATATTATTGCAGCAAGATCCTTGACATTTTTACTGAATGACTACAGCCATGCAAAACTGTCAAGGAAAGGTCTCAGTCCAATTGCATCTACTGCCCCCATTCTTCAGGGTACAGAAAAAGGCTAGGGAAAGCCCTAATACCCTAACTTTGACTTTCTATGGCTCTGCATGGGGTTCTTTGCAGATCTGAGAAGTGAATACAATTTGAGGCCTTGTTTCCAATCAAACACAAACATACCTAACTAGCCTGGGATATGGAGAATCCTGAACTGCTCATTTAAAGGACCTAAAAACTGTCATTCTCCAAAGAAACTGCAAATGACAAGGTTCCCACAAGAAAACAACATACTGCTCCGAGTCAAAATATATAGCACAGAAATGGCTTCAGGCAAAAACATCACCCTAAGAGCCAGTCTGCATGTATGATTATACATCTCTTCCAAAATTTCTCATCATTTGCCATTTTGCAATAAGCTAGGACTCCATCTCTTTAGTTGTGACTTACATTAATTTAGAAATTCTTCATGAAAACAAATATTCTGAATCAAAAATAAAACTTCTAAGCAGGGAAGGAGAGGATGCCACCAGTTTTTATGTTCAACAAGGATTCACCACTCAGTGAGGATTTCTACTATTAAACCCCGATGGGTATTTTCAGCCCGTCAAGTTTTGACTGCAGGCAATCCCATAGCTCGTCACATAATATTCCCAATATTTACTTTGATACGTGGTCTTCCCGTAAGCCTCTACCACAGCAAGGGTATGAGCAATGAGTTGCTGGCGTTAATAATTCCTTTTAATCACAGCAATGGCTGGAGACTAATCAAGGGGCTGGCTGCCTGCTTCTTCTGATGCTTTAGGGTTGTTGGTTGTAGCCGTGTTGGTCTAAGGACGTAAGCAGACAAGGTTCTTTGGGTAAATGTGATACCTTTTATTAGACTAACTAAATAGTTGGAAAAATTGTTCTTTGCATGCTTGTGCCCGAAAGCTTGCAAAGAACAATTTTTCCAACCATCTAGTTGGTCTAACAAAAGGTATCACGTTTACCCAAAAAACCCCGTCTGCCTACTTCTTCTGATGACAGTTACTGCAGTACTAGATGGAGGTCTATGAGCTGCACATCGGGTATCTGAAGAAATAAAACATGACCCGCAAGCTTAAAACATCAGTGCCACCGAAAGTCTTGAGAGGACCAGGTCTCTCTCAAGGCTGAGGTAAAAAAAAATCAAAATTAAAAAAAAATTAAAAAAATGCAACACTCATGGAAGGACCCCCAAAAGGCTTTGTGATGGGACAAAGCCACGGGTAATATCAGCTACCCAGACAAGGTTGCCTACCACCTGATAACCCCCAGTAACCGCTCTACACTTTACCAGCTACATCCTATCACCAGGTCACGGATCCCTCTTCCCCCCAGTCCACCTACGTGTCTTGCACCCATCCTCTCTCACCCCCTCTGATCCTCACTGCCACACATTTTCATTTTCACAGACCTGCATTTTTACATACATAGCTTCTATCCATCCAGAAAACACATAACACCAGCAGACTCTCCCTGCGCCTGAAGAAGGGCCTTTGTATCCGAACGCCTGCAAGGACCCATTTTTCCAACTATTTAGTTGGTCTAATAAAAGACATATCTACCCAAAGAACCTTGTCTGCCTATGTCCTTAAACATGAATTTTCATTTCTACCTAGGAGAACTTTTACAATCTTTGCAATCTCCTGTGCCTCAGGAAGGGTGCCTGTGCTAAAGAAATAATAATAGCTTGCAAATCAAGACTTTTTTTTTTCCCCCAAATATCTAGTTGGTCTCATAAAAGACCATAAGTTTTGATTCCTTTTGCCTCGGCAGTTCCCAACCTGTGGTACAGGTACCACCAGTGGCATGCAGACAACCTGTCAGTGGTATGTGTTAACAGATTTCTTATAATTACTTTAGATGATTGGCTGGTGGTACTGAAGGTTGTATCATTTTAAAGTGGTTAGGCATGACCTGTCAGTTTGGGAACCGGTGCTCTAGACCAAAACAGGTACAACCTGGATACCTCCCCTATGTCCTTAGACCCACACCCCCAAAACCACCTACCAGGCCCACCTGCAGCAGCAACTCACACCAGGTGCTCAACACAGACCACCCCCTCCCTGCCACCAGCCCTGAACTTGTCAGGAGCAACACCTGCCACCAGTGAGCAAAACAAATCCCCAGGGGCTCATGCCAAACCCACTGGGTGCTGTCAGCGCTGTACCTAGCCCCCTGGTGGCCCCAGACAGACTTAGTATTGGGCCCCCCTCCCACCAACGACAATGATAATAATCATCATCATTTTCCCCATTCTCAGGCCCTGTTTTGGGGGCCCAGGTGGCCGCCTGGTTTGCCCATGCCTGTGTCCAGCCCTTGGTGCTGTGGGAGTGTGGGCAGTGCCAAACACACTGGGTGCTGCACCAGGTCACTCTCAGACACCCCCAGGCAAACTTTTGGTATCGGGCCCCCTCCACCAGAGATAAAGATAACAATAATTTCTTTAAATGACCGTTTTTGGGCACCCTTCCTGTCAGCCGCCCGCTTCACCCCTGCCCGCGCTGGGTGCTGTGGGAGTGCTCAGCGCGAGGAAGCGCCCGGGGGCTGCTCCCCGTTCCGTGCAAGCCCCCCCTGCTAGGACAGCGAGCCCACCGCCCGCCCGCCGCGCTGCCAAGCAGCCCAGGCCGCGGCCGGGCCTGGCGCAGCGGGCTGGGCCCGAGGCGGCCCCCGGAGGCTCCCGCGGACCCGCTCACCCGGCTTGACGTCCCCGGGGCCGGCGCCGCCCACCGCGGCCCCCGCGGCCGCCGCCCCGCCGCCCAGCGCCGCCGCCGCCGCCGCCCCGCTGCCCAGCGCCGCCGCCGGAGCTGCTACTGCCGCCGCCGCCGCCGCTCCCCCGGCCGCCGCCGCCGCCGCCCCTCCTGCTGCCGCCGCCCCGGCCCCGGGCCCGGATCCGGCTCCCGCTGCAGCCGCCGCCGCGGCTCCATTTTCCTGCTCGTCGCCGCTGCTGTTGGCGCGCTTGTTCTTCCTGCCCTTGCTGCTCTTCTGGTTCGGCATCGCCCCGCGCCGCGCCCTCCGCCGGCTACCGCGGCCCGCGGATCATGGCGGGGCAGCGGAGCGGAGCGCGGCCGCGGGCGAGGGGCGGGAGGCGGGTCCCGCTTGTTTTGATTCCGCTGCCCCGGCGGCTCCTGCTGCTGCAGCGCCCCGCCCCGCCCCGCCCCGCCCGGGAGGGAGGGAGCGAGCGGGCGAGCGCGTGTCCGCGCGGGGAGGCTCGGCCCCCTGCGCACGCGGGCACACGCGCGGGCACGCGGAGCACACTCCCAGGCAGGTGCCCGCACACAGAGGCGCGCACACATTCATACACACACGCTCACGGGCAGACGCACACGCATAGTCACATGTGCACACACTCGCAGGCAGACGCCCACAGGCGCACGGACATAGTCACACAGGCGCGCACACTCGCAGGCACGCACACTGACGGGCAGGCGCACACACACAGGCACAGATACGCACAGGTGCACACACTCAGGCAGGCACGCACACTCACAGACAGGCGCATGGACATAGTCACACAGGCGCACACACACATAGGCACATATACGCACAGGTGCACACACACAGGCACACATGCTCACAGGCAGGCGCGCACACATAGGCACATATACTCATAGGCAGGTGCACACACGCACAGGTGCACACATACAGGCATGCACACTCATAGGTGCACACGCACACATACACAGAGACACACACATGCAGGTGCACATCTGCACGCACGCAGGTGAGCATACATACATGGTGCTCACACACAGCCACCCCAAGCTGCTGCGGGAGAGGGGAGCTTGTCTGCAACCTGCCATGGCCATGCTGGCTGAAACTTGGCCTCTGCATCTCCGTTCTAGGGGGGGCTTCCAGCAAAGGAAGGGAGCAGCCCCCCAGAGCCCGAGCTTCTCCCACTGACACAACCCCATCCATCAGTGTCTGCCAGTAGGTACTGCAAGGGAAGGGGCAGTGGCCCTCAGCAAACTTGCACTCAGTCCCCCAAGGCGATTTCACTGCAAAAGGGTTTAGGCTAGCAGTTCTCAACCTGTTTTTTTGTTTTTTAATGTTCCCCTCCCTACACTCAAGCCAGTGCTCGGGAAATGCCAGCGCTGAGCTTCTCACTCTTTTCCTGCCTGCAGAAAAAATAACAGCAATGCTTCTGTTGCAAAGAACTGGGAAAGGCCACGTCTGGGCAGAACGTGATTGACACTGTGGATTCCTCTTTGAGATCTCCTGCAGATCGTGTAGGTGCTAATACTGTGCAACCCCCTTAAAAGGATCCCAAAGCACCTTGGTTGAGAACTGCTGGTTTACATCAGTGGTTCTCAGCCTTTTTTTAGAACCAAGGCCCTGCCTTTAGATGCGAGATTCCCTTCAGAAAATGCCAGGTCTTAGTTTTCACTAGTTTTTTGGCTAAAGAAAAATAATAGAGCAATTCTTCTGTTGCAAAGAACTCAGAAAGGCCACAACAGATCAGAAACATTTTTACACTGTAGATTCCTATGTGCAATCTCTGGGTTTATCTTGTGAATCATGTTTCCACATGCAACAGTGGTAATATTGTGCAGCATCCCGTGGCACTCATGAAAGGATGTCAAGGCACCCCAGAGTGCCATGGCACTGTAGTTGAGAACTACGGGTTCACATTCTCATTTCTGCCAATACATTCAGCATGCTGGCAGGATGGCAATGCCTTCAATTGCACCGCTTGAAATGTCATTTCAAGGAAATAAGAGGAAACTGCATAGGGGGAAAATAAATAGGGCAAAGCTTTCAGTCATCCTCCCACAATGTTTTATTTGTGGTAGAAAATGTTTTTATTGCAGTGCTTGAAAATTCCAGCTTGATCAGAAAAGCTCTTTAGTAGCTCCTTACTGACTAAGCAGTCTTGCTAAGTTTAATTGAAACAGAGCCTCTTAATAGCTGATTTATTTTTTTCTTCAGGACGTAGTTCCTGGATTCCTGTGAGCGGATGGGAATCTCAGCTTTCATTTAAAATATAAAGTATTTTTCTAGATTTTGTTGTTAAAGAATAAGGCTTAAAATGCACACCAAGTTCACCCTACAGGCTCCAAAACCAAATATGATAAAAATGAGTACTAAATTTATTTATGATGATTTTTAAAACAATCTTGGGTGGGGGGGTATAAGAGAGCTGCCCAGGGACAACTAGCAGTGGCACATATTTATCCTTTTTATTATTGGGAAACATCCCTGCACATGCACTCTCGTGCAGGGCAAATTGTCCCAGCTGGCTGGGGCCAGCACCTGGGCTGGCCCCAGCAGCCATACCTGGAGTCTCTCCAGCACAGAGAATCAAATCACGTGCACAGGGTGTGTTTTGCGGCACCTCAAAACCCCTTGAGGTGCCACAAAGTGCACAGGTGCACTTATGTGCATGCACCCAGTGGGTCTTTGCAGGGGTAAGTATAAGAGTATCTCTGCATGGAGCAGCTTGCAAGATAGGGACTCGTATCTCAATCCATATGTCAGGGCCAGACTAGATGGAAAAATTGCTATCCCATTAAACAGTGTGGATATGCTGGTTTACACCGGGTACAGAGGTCAATAATTATAAAAAGCATAATAATTATAATAATAATAATAGATCATTATGCTTTCAAATGGTTGTTGTTAAAATATTTTTGTATTATGGCATACCAGTGTTACCTGAAACAGCATTCAGGTTGGCTTTTATGTATAGCTCAACATGTCCCAAATCATCCTGTACATCTGCACTTTGACACTCTAATAAGGTAGCTTCTACCTTTTGCAAATTATGGCCTCACAAAAGTCCATTTAAAACATTTTAAAAGACCCAGGTCAAATTCATGCTCACAGACATTAACTTTTTGGGTGAGTTAGCTGGTTCCGCTATTTTCAGAGCAGGTGGGCCTGCACCCCCAATCTCTGGTTCTCAATAACCTTGGGCATTTGGCAAATGTTGGTTCATCTACTTTATTTCACTTTTTTTGAACTCTCTGAATTGCACTTCTGCTCACCTCTTAAGAATTTTCATAAAATAAAACATTGAAGGAGACAAACACTGGCTAACTCCAGGAAGTACCAAATCTGTATTCCCACTGGTTTGGGTTACTTTTACTGTAAGTAGTTGAAGGATTTCAACTTTATGTCTTTGAGTAGTTTCTCACAATCAAATGACTTGATGTCCAGTCTGTTCCTATAAATTAGCAAAATAAATAAATAAATAAATAAATAAGCAAAGCTTGAGCAATGTGGTTTTTTTTTACCCAGACAGTGACATTTCTTATTAAAGATGCCATTCATTCAGCCTCAGAGATCATCATGCTTCAATGGCAAACTAAAGGAAAAGAGAAATGGCAGGTTAAAAGTCCAGTCTTGCTACAGTAGAGTAATGGTTTAAACATCGGTTTTTCACTGCTTAAACTCTGGTTTTCAGGCTCAGGTCCTGGCAGTCTCTTCAGCCTTACATGCTCCAGAGAGAGAAAATTGAATCCTATGCAATTTACTGGATAAGGCCTTTTCTGGTTGAGATGATATAAAATGTGATTCTCACTGCCCTGCATTGACTTAAGTAATCAGGGCACTATTTGTAACCATAGAGATTTGTCTTCTTGTTTTGGGAAAAAGACATTTTTCATCCTCACACTAGAGTATTCTGTATCAGTTGGTACCACCTCTGAAGTGACTGCATTTCAGTGATGCTTCCTTGGATGTTTTTTGTGGTCTAGTTCAACTGTGATAGGTATTGCACATATGCAAAACACTATCACTAAGTACTGGTAACCAAAGAATAAACCTATTAGGGTTTAACAACCTCCAAGAAATGAGATTTTGCTGAACATAAAAACTATGTAGGGTAATGAAGATCAGAGAGGTTGTGAGGAACTCAACAGAGCTAGGTCACTGGGAAATGAATGAAATGATGTAAATATGAAATCCGATATGGATGACCATACAGATAAGAACTGCTGAAAAATTCTCTATAAATGGATGTTTTGAAATGTGGTGGGGAGAAGACTGAGACAGGGTTTGGGACAACTTGGTGCAGTGATTGGCTCAGTGTTCAGCAGTGAAGAGATACCTGACATAAGGATACCACTTGCACAGATATAAGCCCCATGTCTGAGATCATAGCATGGAAATCTCTGGAGATTTCCTAGAACCAATCATAGTGAATAACAACATGTTATATCACAACATATATACATTTAATTGATTACTTTTGCCTATTGCTAGTATTTACATATGCAAACATTAACTTTGTAATGCCCTTGGTTTGCCATCAGGCAAAGGCAGCTAACACAAAGACAGACCTCAGAAAGTTCAAACAAACAGACTTTTATTGTAGCTTTTCAGGAATTACACTGCCTGCCCTGAAAATGGAGCCAGCCAGTTCCCTTTTTGATATGTGCCACTCCCAAATCTCTTAAAGGCAGTCTATATCACTCTCCGTTTAAATCAGTTAATTAAATGGTCATGAATGAATTGCATGTATTTCAATTAATAATTTAACTAACAAACATAAACATTAGATAACAATGAAAATGGGGTCAGAGATGATCAGGACACGAGCCACTGTGAACAACTGTCTTTAGCACTGTCCCTATACAGCACACAGTTCCACAGATAGCAAACAACTGCAGTGTGGTATATTATTTGAGAGAGGTAGTTAGCCATGTTAGTCAGAAATCAGGCAGAAGGCAGGCTATATTTGCATTTTTATAGACTAACAATCAGAGACATATAAAATACGCTTTCATAAGCAGAAGGCTTGTTTCATCAGATACTGAGTCATTAGTTTCTGCTTCAGCTGGCTCATTGTTTCTAGAGCCAAAGGTTGTCCCTCCTTCCCTAGATTTTTGGTCCTGTGTGGCTCTGAATTGTTCCTGTTCAAGTTCTGCATATGTCTTAGTCCATGTTCTGGCTGTATTTCCTGAAAGAGTGATCACTTGATACAAGCTGGGATATTTACACATTCTATCTGTGAGAGCAAACAACCATCTATTACTTGTTTCTCTCTTGACAAAGTCTCCCCGCCTCAAGCAATCTTGCTACATGGTAATAGGATCACTTCTGATCATCTTTAATCCTTGGCAGACTTCCTTTCACTTTGCTTAGGATTTTATGTCTCAGAAGGGCTGTCACGGCTTGGAGTTTCCCTCTGAACATTCCTTGGTGTTTGTGCAGCATCCCATTGCTTGAGGCTTCCCCATTTCCCACCAAGGCCAAATATGGGTCTGACCTTTCTAAGCATGGCCTTCAAAGGCTGTTATTATTCGTTCAGTCATTTCATTGGATGGAAGCTATCACATGAATGATGTTAAAGAGCTCCTGCTTTTTCTCTAGCTGCTTCGGTAGATGTTTTTCTTCCCACTTCTTTTCTTAGTAATTACAGTGACATTGTATTTATGTTGATTTTTTGGCATAATCTGGTAAATTTTGTCTCCCTATTTAAAATGTTTACACTGAACATTAATTTTCTTAAGCTAGGAAACACTCTGTATGCCTCCTAGGAAACCCATTTGGATCTTTCCCATTGATTTATTGGATACACAATTACACATTGGTTATCACACTGAAAATTCAAAGAGGAATCTTGCCATTTTCTCTACTTCTAACTAATGGATACTTTTCAGCAGCTGCTTCTACATTTGCAACTGATATACAGTAACTGGTGCAAATAGAAAAAGAAGTAATGACTCACAGGGCATTAGTTGGAACTTGTAAGTTTCTATTTTAAAAGTAATATTCACTTGTGCAATCTCAAAAATATCTGCAAAAGACTTAGCAGTTTCTTTTCCATGCAGATGTTAATTGCAGATATGCCACCACCTTTTCACATAACAGTGATTAAAGAACATGAAATCATTTGTAAAGTTGATTTGAAAAAGCCAAAAACTCTCATAGTACATCTTTTTTTCACTTGACAAGAACCATCACATCTATGCTTCAGGACTACAGCTGTCAGAAATCCATAGGCAGAATAGGTAGGAGCATTCCATTCTGAAGTGAATTATTTGAAAGTCAAATAAGGAAACTTTCAGAGGGAGTTTTGGGGAACTCATTTAGAAATCCATCCACACCTGAATCCTTCCAGTTTTTTCACATTCTTTGATGAGGCAGAACTTCTTTGTCAGAAATAGACTTGTTTATATCATTGACTTCCTGCTTCGATAATTTTGAGAAGGAAGAGGTTAATAAAACATATGCAGCCTGATCTTCCAGTTCCCTCTGCAGCATATGCTAGTGAGCCCTGGTAATATGTCTGAAATTTGTGTTTGACTTTACCTGCTATATATTTTTTTTGTTTGCATTTACTCATTGATTTACAAATATTCCCAAATAATTCTTCCTCATTCAGAAATTGTATATGACATTTCAGTCTAAAACTTAAAACTTAAAACTCTAGTTTTAGACTAGAAAAAGACATTAATAACTAGCTACAATAACCAAAACCATTTACATGAGCAAGTTGCAGCCTGTCCATATGGAAGAATAAAGGGACATCAGATACCTCCTGTCTTCAGGCTGCCCTTAAGTAGCCATGAAGAAGAAGGAGCAGCTTGCTTAGGGTTGCTAGGTCCATTCTCATGAATGTGGGTGGAAAGGATCAGGGAATGAGCAGAGTCAAGAAGTTGCCCAACATCTGGAACTGTAATAGTATGATATGAGAGACAAGGATTTCTTAGGTTGATATCTTTTATTGAGCCAATTATATAGTTGGTCTATAGCATACTGTGTCAAAAATAGGGTAGGGCCACAATATGTGCGACAGGGTCAGAGGAGAGCATAGACCATAGGATAGAATGATGCATCTCTGTGTGGACTTTCGGAAAGTAAATTAAATAGCAAAATTTGACTCCTACTCCATGCCATGAATTGAGGACCTGACTGAAAGAGCTGGGAGGGCTCAGTTCATCTCTACTTTAAGCCTCACAAATGGGTATTGGCAAATTCCCCTTAAACATAAGTCCCAAGAGAAGATGGCCTTAGCCACTCCATGGGAGTTGTATGAGCTCACCCAAATGTCTTGTGGGTTGCATGGAGCTACAGCCAGCTTCCAGGGGCTTATTGGC
The DNA here is from genome assembly GCF_030867095.1 of Alligator mississippiensis. Taxonomy (NCBI): domain Eukaryota; kingdom Metazoa; phylum Chordata; order Crocodylia; family Alligatoridae; genus Alligator; species Alligator mississippiensis. The sequence continues at coordinate 120,721,464 of NC_081824.1, read as the reverse complement.
AGCATGTTATCTCCCTACCAAGATTATGTGGTTGCTTAAATCAATGATGTAATTTTTTTTTTTTTCATGGAGGTGAGATGAACACCTGAGAGCACTCAGGGCAGTGTTAGAAGAGTTGAGGAAAGCTGGCCTAACAGCAAATCTGAAAAAAATGTGTCCTAGGCAAGGAGGAAACACAATATGTTGGATTCCTGGTGGCAAGGGGGCAAATTAAGCTCTTGCCCAATACAATGCAAACACTGACAGACTACTCCATGCCACATATGAAAAGGTAGATGCGAGCCTTCCTAGTCATACTTAACTATTATCACTGGCTGGTGCCCATGTTTCCCTAGCTAACAACACTCCTATTTGAGCTGACCAGTATGGACCAGACTTTGAAAGACCCTTCCTAGTGCAAACTGACACCTCCAACATGGCTGTAGGGGCAGTACTGTCATGAAAAGAAAACAGAGAAGAATACCAAAGAATACCCAGTAGCATATATCAGTCCCAAGTTATATCCCCACAAACGAGCACCACCATTGAAAAAGAATGGTTAACCAAAAAGTGGATGGTGGAGAGTTTCCATTGCTACATTTTGGAGAGGAAATTCACAGTGGTAACAGATCACACACAACACACCTTTAAAATGGCTTCACCAAATGAAGGCAGACAAGCCATCATTAACCCAATGATACTTAAGCCTGTAACCCTATAATTTTATTATAGAGCACCAGCCAGGGAGGCTGCATGGCAATGCAGACTTCTTTTCCAAGAAGAATGAGGAAGAGAGCCAACAGGAGCAACTGAACTGTAAACCTGGAAAAAAAAAAAAGGATGGCCCTTTCAAAGTGGGATACTCCCTGCTGACCCTTATGGGGGTCACAAAGCCCCCAACAGCAACCCCACCTTTCTCAGGGTGTTGGGGAAAGAGGAAGACACTCTTACCAAGAGCAAGAACTTATCCAGAGAGATGCTGGTGGTGCGGTCTGGGGAATCCCTGGCATCACAGCTGCCAGGCTTTATAAGCTTTTGCCAGATCTGGGTTGGCCAGTACACAGCTGATCACATCATAAAGACATGCCCATTGCCAGCTGGGGGAGAGGAGATGGAGACCAGACAGCATGGCTGTAGAAGAGTCGGCTCTGGCCAGAGTGTGCCCTGGCAGGGGCAAAGGGAGAAGAGCCACATCTGCTCTTCTGACCGGAGACTCGGAGTCTGATTATCATCATGTGACCAACTCGACTGCAGCAGTGGACCAACGGCTGGCAGCATGATAGCCAAGAGACCACAGATGCTTCGCTGGAAGGAATAAGATGGGAAACAGTGAGTCTATTCTGCCAGAGGGGAAGGGGAAGAATAAATAAGAATTATCAGGACTGGCCCAGTTGGGCATAATTACCAAAGCCCTAGGAACTGAGTTAAGAAGGGCTATTGACTATGCTTGACATAGGATAAACCAATTGTGAGGACAGGCATATCTCATCATCTGATGACAGATGACCTGAGTAAATTGTAAGACCGGATTGGCACAAGAATGGGGTGAAAGGGGAGGCGGAGCCCCGAGGAACAACATGATGCTCACAGGTGCAGGTGAATACCATCAAGGATCCTCCCTTCTTACATACAAAGATCAAGACATGGCAGATGAGGTGGAGGGTGTGTATTGGTAGCATCTGCTTGCCAGATCAAACTGTCAGGCCCTAAGAACTGGCAAGTGGAAGATCAGTTCTCTAAATTTAAGTGGCCAATTCCAATGAAGCACGGCTGCTTACAGGCCCCTACCCCATTACTGAAGGAGAGAGAGCGCCATGGAGCAGCTGGCTGGTTCCAGCCCCCTAAAAGGAATTGATAGGGCCAGAAGGTCCTTTAATAAAATGGCCACCCACTCCAGGAGTGACCAGCACAGTACAGCCCGTGATTCACAGGTGTGGGGTGGGAGTAGGAGGTCAGGTGACATAGGGCACTTGGACAAGGCAGGCAGTCTAGCCCTGCATGCTGCAAGGAGGTCTGGGAGTAGAGGGGCCTGACTGGCCAAGGAGCAAGGACTCCAGCCTGCAGGGAGCTGCAAGGAAACCCCTGCACCACCAGGTAGCAAGTATTTTGGGCCTTGTGCTGTGGCTTGTTGCCACAGTAGAATGTTGACCCAGGACTGGGCAAACCTTTTGTTTGGGAGCAGATATATGTATTTGGGGGGGAGGACAGAGGGCCAGTTGTGCCTGTGGGGGAGGAAGAAGGCACTGAGAAGGGCACCAGGGGCACCCCAGGTCCTAAACCCTTCAAAAGGGGTGAACACTACTGTCAGCTGAAGGACTGTGGTGTGAGACAGAAAAGACTGAGGGCACAAGCCCAGAGCCCATGAAGGGCAAGGCTGGAGCTGGGACCTGAGAGCCCAGTGTCCTGGTTCAATGGACCCCAGGGAGAGGGTCCCAGCCATAGTAAAGTGGGCCAAAGCCAGGGGGCCTCAGCCCAAACAAGGACCTAAGTAAACTCCCCTGTCAACTAGGGCCAGCCTTCCTGTCCAATTATAACATGAAGGCATTGGAGGTGGGACAATAGGGTAGAAACCTAAGAAGCCAGAGGAGGCAAGCAAGGTGGAATCCAGGCAGCTGCTATGCTGCCCAAAGAACCAGGGGCTATCTCGTTCTGCTCTCAAACAGAGAAAGAGCAAACAGCAAGATCAATATTGCCTTAAAGTATGCTTCAGTTTTTTCCAACCGAGGACCTATTCTTTCCCTCCGAGGGCCCAGTTTCTATTTATCTTCTCCAAATGAGGACCCAGTTAGCTCTTTAATAAATCAGTTTTATTTTATTGAGCATTATAAGGTATTAACTCCAAGAATACACATAGATATAATCTTATCAGTTGGAGTAATCTTAATAAGATACAATCTTAGCAAGCAAGTAATTGTATATTACCAGTCCTAATAATACACACATCAAGTACTGACAAGACATCTCAGAGTGGGCTCTGGTTCCTTGAAGGGAGATCAGATGTCTTCAGTTCTCAGACATCATTGGGATTAGTGGAAAGGAAGGGGAGGAGCAGACAGGACGGAAAAGGGGAGGAGAAGGAGAGAAAGAGGGGAAAGGAAAAGGTGGGGATGTAATATTTATAGTCCTTTAGTCACATACCTACCAATTAGGCCAATTTTCTGTTTTTCATCAACATGGGATTTGTCTTCACATTATCATTGTTTTTCTCTTCTTAGTACCAGGAGCCATTTGCTTCAGATATGGGTGGAATGCACCATAAATTCTTTTATCCATAACAAGCATTTTTATCATCAGACTTGCAGAAAAATAAGCTGCATCAGACCCTTTTCTCTGTAGAGAGCAGGTCATACAATTGCATAACTCCATGAATGCACTCTTAGCCTACTTATGTCAAGGCTGCCTTGCAGGCCTAATGGACCATTTCAGTTCTGTCAAACAACAAGAGGTTGAACTGTCTCCACAGCTAGGCGATGTGGTAGGGGCAAGGTGTAGGGGAGGTGGAGCCCTGTGAAGAATGAACTTGCTTTAATTCTTACTGTGGCAGAATACCATCTCTGTCTCTCCCCAAACTCTGCTATCTGACAATTCAGTTACCATGGTAACTGCAGAGAGCAGACACCTCTGGCCCCATCGGCTTCGGGTAACCTTGAATTGTAACCTGAGCTGGATACATTCCTGAGGGAGGGGGGAACTTGCTCTCTCTGCCTACATGACTGGCATCACATACCTGGGTGGGGGCTTAAACTCCTTATTGTTCTAAGCAATGGGAGGGGCTAGAGACCCTGCCAGTCTACCTGGCAACCAGTGATACATTTCAAATTGGTTGGCTAGCAGCCAACAGTTGCTGGCCTTCATTGGATTAGGTAAATGAGGTCATAAGGTCTATATAAGTTAAGGACTGCCCAGGAAGAGAGGCAGCAGCCATAATAAGAACTCTCAGGGGAGCTGAATGATCTGAAACTCACTCTCTCTCTTGGAACTCATTTTCAATGAACTGCTTGCCTCCAGAGGGAATCTCCACCTGCCTCTGGATGATACTTGTGAGTAAGCTACTTGAGATCTAACTAGATATATAGCTTGCAGTAACACAGATGCATAATCAAAGGCTACCATGCCACTGTTTTCTCTAAGGTATTTCTCTGATATCACTCTACCCTGTACCCTATTCCAAACCTACTCCTTGTAACCAATGAAGTTCTCCTTTGTACATAGCATGGGAGGCTTATTGGGACCGGGTCTAAATTATGCCTTGGAGTCCCCTTGGTTCGGCTGACTAAGGGAGGCCACTATTTGAGCTTCAGGCTGAGGGAAGCACCCCAAGTTCTTGCAGAGGGTCAAGTACCTTCAAGAACTACTAGGCCTGTGTTTCCCAGAGGGTGCAGGTCCAAGATCAGTCCAGACTCTGGGTGGTGGTGGTGCTACCCCCAGACTTGCAGGTGTGCTCCAGGAAGGGGGTCGGCTAGATGTGAGGCACCCCCAGGAAGGCACTCAGAGCCTGGAAGGTGGTCAGGCGCAGTGAGATGGGTGAGAAAAGGGGCGGGGGTGTAGCTCTCTATGTTAAGGAAAGCTACGCGTCCCTGCAAGCCGATATTGGCAACCAGGGTGGACGGCTGGAGACCCTCTGGGTTAAAATCCGTGGGGAACACGGCACAGGGGACACAATGGTGGGAGTCTATTACAGACCTCCCACCCAAAGTCCTGAGCTAGACCAGGAGTTTGCCCAGGAACTGGCTGAGGCAGCTTGCTCCAGGACCATGGTTGTCATGGGTGACTTCAATTACCCAGACATCTCGTGGGAGGATCGCTCAGCAAAATCTGAGCGGTCGCAGAGCTTCCTCTCATGCGTGGATGACCTCTACCTGACTCAAGAAGTCTATGGGCCAACGAGAGGCAAAGCGCTGCTCGACCTGGTGCTGGCTACTGGGGAGGACCTAGTCAGCGACCTAGTGATCAATGGGAAGCTGGGTGACAGCGACCACGAGCTGATCACCTTCACCGTCCGCCGAAAAGCTGGCAAGTCGGTCAGCAACACGCAAGTCCTTGACTTCAGGAAAGCCGACTTTGCCAAGCTCAGGAGGCTTGTCAGTGAGGCCCTAAGGGACTGTGACCGTAGGGAGAGGGGAGTTCAAGAAGAGTGGTTGCTCCTCAAGGGAGCGATCCTCAGTGCACAAACTAAGTCTATTCCATCTCGGAGGAAAGGCAGCAAGAGGGCACAGCAGCCCCCCTGGCTCTCCAGGGACCTAGCAGACCTCCTGAGGCTAAAAAGAAAGGCCTACAAAGGATGGAGGATGGGAGTCACCTCCAAGGAGCATTATTCTGCACTGGTCCGGTCCTGTAGGGAGCAGACCAGGAAAGCCAAGGCTGCAACTGAACTCCAGCTAGCTTTGAGCATCAAGGACAATAAAAAGTCCTTTTTCAGGTATGTGGGGAGCCGGAGGAAAAGCAGGGGCAACGTTGGACCCCTGCTGAACCAGATGGGGCAACTGACAACTGACGCCCAGGAAAAAGCCAACCTATTAAATAGGTACTTTGCGTCGGTCTTTCATCAGCCCCATGGGACGCCCGTGCCTGCTACAGGGCCGGGAAGTCCGGGTGAGGGTGATCCCCTGCCCTCCATTAATGCTGACTTTGTGAAGGAACATCTTGAGAAGCTGGATACCTTCAAGTCAGCCGGCCCTGACAATCTTCACCCCAGGGTACTCAAGGAGCTGGCGAGCATCATAGCCCAGCCTCTAGCGCGGATCTTTGAAAACTCTTGGCGCTCTAGTGTAGTGCCCGAAGACTGGAAGAAGGCCAACATGGTGCCTATCTTCAAGAAAGGGAGGAAAGTGGATCCAGATAACTATAGGCCCATCAGCCTGACTTCTATCCCGGGGAAGATCTTAGAAAAGTTTATTAAGGAGGCCATCCTTAATGGACTGGCCAACGCCAACATCTTAAGGGATAGCCAGCACGGGTTTGTTGCGGGTAGGTCTTGCTTGACCAATCTCATTTCCTTCTACGACCAGGTGACCTATCACCTGGACAAGGGAGATGAGATTGATGTCATATATCTTGACTTCAAAAAAGCCTTCGATCTGGTGTCCCATGATCGTCTCTTGGAGAAACTGGCCAATTGTCGCCTTGGGTCCCCCACGATCCACTGGCTGGAAAATTGGCTCCGGGGTCGGACCCAGAGGGTAGTAATTGATGGAAGTCACTCATCGTGGTGTCCTGTGACCAGTGGGGTCCCCCAGGGCTCTGTCCTTGGACCCATACTGTTCAACATCTTCATTAACAATGTGGACACTGGAGTCAGAAGCAGACTGGCCAAGTTCGCCGATGACACCAAACTTTGGGGCAAAGCATCCACACCAGAAGACAGGCGAGTGATCCAGGCTGACCTGGACAGGCTCAGCAAGTGGGCGGACGAGAATCTGATGGTGTTCAACGCCGATAAATGCAAGGTTCTCCACCTTGGGAAAAAAAACCCGCAGCATCCTTATAGGCTTGGCACTGCTATGTTGGTTAGCACTATGGAAGAAAGAGACTTGGGGGTCATCATTGACCACAAGATGAACATGAGCCTGCAATGCGATGCTGCGGCTAGTAAAGCGACCAAAACACTGGCTTGCATCCATAGATGCTTCTCAAGCAAATCCCGGGACGTCATTCTCCCCCTGTACTCGGCCTTAGTGAGGCCGCAGCTGGAGTACTGCATCCAGTTTTGGGCTCCACAATTCAAAAAGGATGTGGAGAAGCTTGAGAGAGTCCAGAGAAGAGCCACACGCATGATCAGGGGTCAGGGAAGCAGACCCTACGATGACAGGCTGAGAGCCCTGGGGCTCTTTAGCCTGGAAAAGCGCAGGCTCAGGGGTGATCTGATGGCCACCTACAAGTTTATCAGGGGTGATCACCAGTATCTAGGGGAACGTTTGTTCACCAGAGCGCCCCAAGGGATGACGAGGACGAATGGTCATAAACTACTACAAGATCGTTTCAGGCTGGACATAAGGAAGAATTTCTTTACTGTCCGAGCCCCCAAGGTCTGGAACAGCCTGCCGCTGGAGGTTGTTCAAGCGCCTTCATTGAACGCCTTCAAGATGAAACTGGATGCTTATCTTGCTGGGATCCTATGACCCCAGCTGACGTCCTGCCCTTTGGGCGGGGGGCTGGACTCGATGATCTTCCGAGGTCCCTTCCAGCCCTAATGTCTATGAAATCTATGAAATCTATGAAATCTACTGGGCCACCACACCTACCACTGTCTGTGACAAACACCTCACCTCCCTTCTTCTCTTCCTTTCCTTTTGAACACCAAGGCATGGCAGGAAAATAATAAGGGAGACCCCAAAGTGTGGGAGAATAAACAAACAAGTGGAGACATCTCTAGAATACAAACTCCCACAGATCCATTACATTGGACCATTTATTTTTGTGGTTATGCCACAAAGAGGATGAAACTGATTTTGATAATTTCCCTTCTGCATGCCTTCCTGGAAGCTTCCAAGTCTCGATAGCAATTTTTTTCTAAACAAATCTCTTCTTGATAAAACCAAGTCTCAAGCACATACAACAGTGGTTAATGCAGTGAGTTATTTGTATAAGCAAAGCCTACTGGATCTGGCACTCTATTTGGTTGTGCTGTTCACTGGCTTTGAGGTTCCCCTGGTATTTTTATAGCTATTGCATGACTTCTGGTCACTTCAGAGCCACATTGTTGATGTCTGTGTAGATTTAGTACACCTACATTGAAAACTAAGTGGTTCTCTAAAGAGAGTTCTACAAAGAAGTGGATAGTCTTGCAGCAAGCAAAGTAATTAGTAATTCTTTTGTGATTTCTAAGTAGTAAAAATAAAGAAACCTTGCATTTGTTATTAATTCTGCAGTCATTTTATGTCAGTGCAGAGCACTGGAATATCTTCAGTGGATTATATTTTTCCAAAGTTCCAAATATTATCCTGACAAATCTGCGCAGAACCTATAGAAAGATTGAACTCAAAAACTGAGGGGCATATTGTCTGTGTTCCATTTGTAGCATTTACTTTTTAAAACCAGGTTAAGTTTTAAAAGTCCCACTGTAAAAGCATACATTATCACTATCTGCCTCTTGCTGTTACTTGATGTGTGTGCAAAGGACTGTTCTTCTGTTGTAAATAACAGTATATAAATGACTGTGTATGTTTTTAATTAAAACACTGGGGATAGGTTTTATTGTTACTAGTTGCTGTTACTCATTTGACTAGGAATATCATTTTAGACATCTGTTGTAGGAAAATTATAACATCCACTCAAAGGTTTACATGAACAAAAAGAAAAAAATTTTGAAAAGTGGTGTCCATCACTACTGGTGCTGAAGTGAGCCTAAGTAATGATCAGATGTGAATGATGACCCAATTCAGCAAAGCATGAGCAAAAAGCTTGGCATATGCTTAAGTGCTTGCTGACTCAGGACCTATTTCCCTTGTATCGTTACTTAGCTGCTAATTATTACGAATTCAAAACCCAAAGCAACATGATTTTGCATTGCACCACTTTATGTAGGAAGGGGAGCCTTCTGTTTTCCTCCCATTCTTGCCGTTACAAACAGATGGGCCTTGTATACGAGTTCTGTTTCTTTTAGTTAACAAAATCAACAATCAAAATTGTCATTGTTGCGCTATCCATAGATTCATGAGGATTAAAGTCTAGTCCAATGTGTTGAGGGTTGATTTGCATTTTCTGATCTAGCTGTTCCCCTCTCTTTGGTTTATAAAAGACTCATTTTCTTTTGAAAACAAGAGGATTAAAAAAAGGGTTCGTGGTTAAAAATTCCAGCATGTCTCTTTATATATAAAGTTTTATACATTAAATATTTCTACTATAGTTATCATGTAATTTATGTCTCTCTGGAAAAATAACATCAGTCATTGCTGTGGCTGCCCTGTGTTTATAGTCTCAGACTGTGAGACCACTGGCCAGGTGCAAAGACAATGGCTGTCTATTAATTTCTCTGCACCATCTGTTACCCTCAGTATACACAAAGCCTGGGTCCTGCTGAGGAGAGCCTTGCTGTAGTTGCTGCTATGGATTTAATTTTATTTTAATCTGAACTGTTCATTCTGAAATTGTGCATAAGTGTATGTAGGGGTCAGCATGCTTTGTAGCAATGCATACACCAGACTTTAAATCTGTCCAATGTAGCTCATGAAGCTATTTTTGCAAATTTCCACTGTATTAGACTCACAGGAGATGTGGGTTATTACATAGTTGCAGGTATGTTTTGGTGAAGCAAGCTAATATAATGTGTTGGGCTATTAGTTGTTTGTGCCTGACTTAAGTCAATTGGTGTCAATTCAGTGCCCAAAAGAAACAGGTCCATACCAAAAAAAAACAAAACCAGTCTTCAGATAGGTGTCAGCCAGCCCTACAAATTTGTCTGCATGCATGGGTGACTGGTGCCACCTTAGTCTGGGGGGGCATGTGCCCGCCCTGCAACCAGTCCCACTGACTGGGGGGGGGGTCCCCCCACAGCCAATCTTGCTGCCCAGGGGGACCCATTGTCTTCATGGACACACCACCAAGTCTGTGGGCAACCCTACTTCACTGGGGCTGCTTACAAGCACAGAGTCTACCTAAACAGAGCTATTTGTAGGGTGACAGCCAGACTTTATCATAACTAGCTGATTGTACTCAGTATGCACCCAAACTGGAACAGAAGAGGATAAGTAAAAAAAAGTGTATGCATTGACAATGCTGGCAAACATAGGCGATGCATGTTTCCTGAGGCTGGGGGGGGCACAGCAACTGCCCGCAGGTGGCAACAGGTGTCAGCGGAGATGGCAGGCTGAGCGGGGACCGTCTGCAGGTGGTCATGGTGGTGGCGGTGGCGAGGGGAGGCCTGCAGCCGATCACTGACTTGAGCGGGGGTGTTTCCCCTGTGGCCGGACACCAAGCCCAGAAGTGTCAGCAGCGTTCCTGGAAGTGCCAGTGGCACTTTTCGGGAGGAGCACCAGCTCTCTGCCTGCCCCCCCGCCTGTCACCTAAAATGAGAGTGCTTGCTCTCAGGTGGGGCACCAGCACTCTCAGGGGGTACATGTGCACCCTCATGCAGCCCCTACACATTGCCTATTCTGGAAAAGGTAATAGCTTTTAGGCAACTGGCACAATGGTTGGAACAAGATCTTTTAGTCTTGTGCTTTTATGAGAACCAAATTCACTCGGTTTTTATTTAAAAAAACCAATAGGTGGGGAAATAAACCTGTGAACTCCTGGTTTTGATTACAGGTTCTGCCCTTCACTGAAATATCATTTTAATAAATAATAATAAAAAATAAGACCTTACAGTGAATCAAAAATTTGTGAACAGGAGAGGAAGTTAATTACGTTGGGGAAAAATTAGTCATACAAAATAAAAAAATGAAAACAAAGTGGGAAAATATTTTATTAGACCTCCTTATCCTTACCTATGTCATTCACTGGTCTCCAGTATCTTTTCTATCTTCTTACTGTAAACGTTCTGCATTACTGTTAAAGGAAGATATAATTTGTTGTCTTGAGATTACATTGTTCACATCTAATTTACATCAATAATGATGTAACCACTCCTCTGTTTCTCATCCTCAACTCACAGTATTATGTTATCAGTCACAATTCCCAGCTTGATAACATATTTCTCCAAAAGGAATTTGTTTGCTTCCCTCCAACTGATAGAATGAACTTACAAGTACTCTGAACTTCCTTCCTCAAACAGTCTAACTGGAGTCAGTGCCAATGGTAGCTTTGTTGTTTCATATTTTCCCAGCTTTATTTATTCCAGCATCTGTCATTTTCTGTATGAACGGAGGCCTCCACAGTAAAGTGTGTTCTTCTTTCATCCTACCAGTTAGCAAGGGAAAGATAAATAATATGCTTTTTAACATAGTAATAAAAGCCCAAATAAATGGAACTTCAGACCCTTGGGAGATGACTCAAACTTTACTTCCAATTGTTCCCATCTTAATGATTCTCAAATACTTGCATATGATCAATGCTCAGTAAATGCTGAGAAATAGAGATGGAAGACTAATAGGAAAGAAGAATTAGCTACTGTCTACACAGTAAACTTACTGTGCTTGGCAGTGATGCCTTCAAGCTACTGTGATGCTCTGGATAGTCTGCATCCTAAACTGGCAGCAATGTAGCTAAATGCAGGTTAAATGGAACTACTAAGTGACAGGACAGTTAGCTCAGCTCTGAACTAATTAGCTCATCCACAGTGCTATATGGACTTGGTTACACTGCTTCCTCTTCAGGAGGCAGCCTATATGGATCGATAGATAGATATGGAGACATGGAGAGATGGCTTCAGTTACCCTATGTCTCAGTTTCCCCATCTGTAAAGTGGGGACAATGGAAATGACATCTTTGTTAATGCCATCTGAAATATACTGAGGGAAACTGCTGCGTAAGAATTAAGCATTATGATAATAATCAATAATAATATTCATTGGCAGAGCAGCTTCCACAAGCCTCAGTGTGTTATACAATTATAAGCTATAGATATAGGAATTAATCTTAACTAGAGGCAGACGAAAACAGGATTTCCAGCTCCTGGGGAAATATGGGTGGGAAAGGAGGAAGAGTTGAAGTTTTGGTCCCCAAATTACTGAATTTCCTGTGAACTGGAGATGCCAAGTTCATTTCAGAAATGTTGCTACAGGGTGCTTCCAATTGTAGCACTTTTACTCAGTAGTTTCTGGGGTCCGTAGCTTCTTTTAAAGTTGGGTGAAGAGCCGAGAGCTAGGACTAAATTAAAAGCTACACCTACCAGCATCTTTCAAACTCTAATCTCCACATCAGCAAGCCTGGAAGCCCTGGTGTGGCAGGTTGCCCTGGAACTGCAAATACTGAAAGCACCATACTCCTTGGAGGAGCATGCCCCAGAGCTTCATGAGATCTGTAGCCCTGAGTTAGTCCACCAGAACTGCAGGATTCAGACAAAAAAAAAAAACAACCCAGCAAGCACTTCAAATTCCAACAAAACTGAGTGTTTTGTTGGAAAATTTCCAGCCTGCTCTACTTTTACACTACTTATTGAAAAGCAGCACCTTATAGTGGAACTCAGAAGTAGCTAGACTGAGCTACTTCAGGAAGAAGTACTCCAAGAAGAATTATGACCCCGGAAGTGACAATTCATTCATGTTCTCCACTTTCTGAGCTGAAGGTCACTAGTCCTCCAGCTCAGCTGGACTGATGCATGGTAGGAGAGAAGGAAGGTGGAATCATGGCTCCAGTAACATTCTTCCTAATGCAACTTTCTGAAGGATGGAGAGTATTAGGATTCTGTCCAGTTCTTTCTTGCTTGTTTTCTCTCTCACCTTCTGTAGCTTTCCCCAGACTCCACAAATCTTCAGAAAATATAATCCAGTGAAGTTCCCCTGCTCATGTATATACACCTTTGTTTTGGGCAGCAACATGCACCTGTATCTGGAATATAGCCTGCTATAGATTCAGCAGTCTGACTCCATAAGGAGCGTAATGGTTTTATTTCAACTATCTTAGCTGTAGGGTGGTTGTTACACCCACTTAATATATTATTCTGATTGGAATCTGACCATGATGCTGGAGCAGTTTTTATTTCTTGGACAGAGTATTGTTATGTTTTTATTTTAATCTAACATAAACATGTCACACAGGTTCATTTTCTGGTGTCCTGATAGCATGATTTCAATAAGCTTTTGTTTTACCTAATGGTTCCAGAGTTTTATGATGAGCCTTCCAACACCTGGGGAGGATTCCTGCCTCCACTGAAGTCAGTGGCAAAATTCTCTCCCTGTAGCCAAGATTTCATCCTATTGTCTGTCTTTAAAACCCTGCTCTTGGAGACAAATGATTATATGAGAAGATCAGCTTTGATTTAAGAGTTTATATCTCTCATGGCTTCAGGGAAGCATGACTGACAGTGGGTGAAGTTACACATTGCATTTAGACCAGAGGTTCCCAACCACCAGGCCACAGCTGAAGGGTTGGGTGCTGGGTCATGGCACGAGTCCCCCACTTAGACCCCCATCTCTCTGCCTGGGCGAGCGGCTTCTGCCACCAGCAGTCATGTGCAGGGTTAAAGCTAGGTGGCAGGCAACCCCAGGAGGGAGGCAGCCAGCTCCGTGTACCCCATCCTGCTCCCATGCTGGTCCACAGTATAAGAAAGGTTAGGAACCATTGATTTAGACCATACTAAATCTGTGGAATGTTAAGCAGTGTTAAAGTTAGGATGTGCTGTAAGCAGCTGCATATTAAGGGAAGCAGCTGTGTCCAGCATGGTGAGGACTGCTGCCTGGTTAGTGTATGGCTGAATCTCCAAAGCAGTGCCGAATCTTTGGATCTGAATTGGCCAAATTGAATCAGGACAGTGATTCAAATCACCAAATCGAATCACTGTCCCTCCAAATCAGCCGAATCCAAATCCAAAGTGAATACTTGTCGCTTCACACAGGCTTACCACTGGCCCTCTAAGTAAGCTTTGCCTGCTCTAGGTTGAACTGCTAGAACAACTTAATAATGAATAGCTGTCCTCTGGCAGGCACCCTAGCCTTAACATAAAACAAGGGCCACCTGCCCATATAACTATGCCCTTGTCTGCTCCAGGTATCTTTCCCTGTTCCCTGCATTGCAGAATTCCTCATTGAGAGCCACTGTCAGTTCAGAAGTCCTGCTGCTCTGCACATAGCTAGCACAGTTTTTTAGTAATGCTTTAATTCACATTAATGTGAGCTAATGCACATTAAAGGGCATGTATAGACATGCCCTCTGCCTTCTTATGATAGGAGACATGTATACACTGTATTTACAATGCGTATCTGAATTTAAAACGTTAAAAAGTATGCAATCTCCAGCAACAAATGTTGCACTAGTGGGAGGATGAATTAGGTGACCTTATATGTTCTTTATGTGATCATTTTGATTCTTACAAGACATCTTGTGAACTCTATCATAGGTAACCAAGGTTCCTACACCTTGATCAGTGTCTTGGACCACCTGTGACAAAAAAGAAACCTGTTATCTGGAATAACATTGGGAAATTCATGGACCCAGAGATTCTAAGCCATATATGACTTAGGGATGAAAGATTGTATGTCTATCTCTGGGGTTTCATGAAATCTGAAATGTTTCTGTTTCCCCATCCCTAGTTAGCAGTCGTATGCCAGCAAGACATCTAGCAAGTTTAGATGAATAAAACATTGCTAGATGCTATTCTGTTCCAAAAATAAAACAAATGGAGCATCTAATTCTGTATGGATGGAAAAAAATGGATGTTTTCCATTTAATCAAGTCAGTGAGAGCATCCCACATGGATAGTTTACAAGATTCTCTCCTAAAGCAAGAGACATAAATTATATTTTTAGGCAAATCATTAGTTGTTTTTTTTACCTTTGAAATCACAATCTTTCCTCATCCTATTTTTTATTTTTAAAGAATATGTTGCAATTAAATTGGAATTAATTGTCCTGAGATGGCTTGAATAGTACAGGCACCAGCAATTACATACATCCTTATACAAGGCCAACTGAGTATTTCTAGACCTTCTGTAACATTTTTTTCATTATCCCTTGCTACCCAAAGCAACCATCCATAGGTCCGAAACAACTGCATTAGTCATTACTATGCAAGAGGATAACGAGAGCACTGGGGAAATGGCCTTTTGGAACACCCACAAGCTATAGAGAACACTATATTAGAAGGCAAACAACTGCCTTTGTGTAGGACAAACAAATGCAGGCTCTCCTCACCTCAGCCTTATGATTCAGGAAAAACTAAATCCATATGCTTTTGATGAGGCTCATGCTTACTTGCTACCAGCAGTCCAAATAAGGCAGTCCTGGGGATCACTGCTGCACTGTGTGCTTTCTAATGAACTGTAATCCTTACATACTGTATTTGCTCAAATCCAAGAAGAGAAACTTCCCCCCCCCATTCAACATGTGGAGGGAAGCCCCTCATCTTAGATTCAAGTGCAAGCATGGGGGTAGGACTGCAAGCTGCTGCTGCTGCAGCTCCAATTGTGCAGCCACTGCCCTCCCTGCCATCTGCCCCTCTTTCTCCCTCCCCGATACCCCTTGTAGCTCTGGCTCCACCTGGAGTCCTGCTCTGGTCAAGGCCAGGGAGCATGGGGCATGCTCCAGCCCCTGTCTGGCCATGTAGTGATGGCAGCAGTGCTGGCCTCAGCTCTGCCACCACCACCACAGCCTGCATAGCTAGGCTGGAGCTGGACCTTCATGGGGAATGTAAAAGGCAGAGGCATAGAAAGCAGGCAGTGAGGGGTGGGGGGGTGGGGGTTGAACTGGAGAGGGAAGGTGGCAAGGGAGCGGTGGTACAGGAGAAAAAAGTGGGGGTCAGGCAAGAGTGGGGGGCAAGTGACAGAGGGGGCCAAGCACATGGAGGAGGGATGAAAATGAGGAGTGCAGGTGGCAGGGGTTACAGGCATTATGGAGGGCAGGCATGAAATGCAGGGGTGGGGGGGAGGAAGCAGCTGGGGGCAAGTGATGTGGAGGAGAGGTGGCAAGGGGCAGGGACCGGCCACTTGACTCCCCTGTCACTTGCCCCTGCCACTGCTTGCCCCACTGCAGTGGTGAAGAGGGGATGAAATTAAGATGACTCCCCCCAGTAATTAGATTCTACACATGGAAAATTATAACAAATCTATAATTTTTCCTTGTCATCTTGGGTAAATACAGTAGATCAACAGAGGCTAATGCATTATCCCAGCCTCTCTGTCAGGTAGGTAAATACTGTTATCCTTATCTTACCTAGGAGAAAAGTAAGCCAGAAAGGGGTCACAGAGGCAGTCACAGAGCCAGGACTGGAATACATGAATCCCTCTCTCTCAGTCTCATGCTTAGACCATGTTGCCTCTCAAGCTTTTGAGCCATTACTCCTTGTGGTCAGATTCACACTGATTCCTCCATAGTGGGAGCAGATGTAAAGACGTTTGTCTTTGTGCTACATGTGACACCCTGGGCAGCACCAGACCCTGAAGTCATGAGCTGATCTGGCTTCTTCCCAATCATTGAGGGATTTGTAGCTGTTTTCCTACTCTGCATAGCTGCTGGGGAATTTTGATCTCTTTGACAAGCTTTCAGTGCTTGTGTTATAGTTTTGCAAGAAAAAGTATTAGAAACACCTATAAGAAATCTGAAACTAGCAAAAACATTTTTTTTTTTGTGGATCTTCTAAGTTCAAGGTGTCATGGACTTCAAGCAGAGGCTGTGCTATTGTTAAGGGTAGGTAAATATAAAATTCTCACCCTAATTACGATAACATATTCAACCTATGCAATCTTGAAAGACTCACCGCTCGTAGGCCTCAAGTCTTGAAGTAAATGAGCAAGTATCACTTGGTGGACACAGACTTTCCATTCCACCTTACAGCAAAAGAAGAAAGAACATGTGAAAAATAAATATTTAACAGAGCAGAAAAAATAACCTGTTCACCTAGCTCTAGCTTTCCCCTAGAGTTACTCTCTTCATATATCAGCAGTTCTCTCTTCTGACTTTCAAAAAACTCTTCAGATTCTGGTCATTTTCCATCTGCAAACAGCCCATGCTAAAGTCTAGTTGACTTTTTGTGGAGGGACTCAATTTTTCCAGCAGACCTGGCTCCCAAAAATGTGATTATGACATAACAAAGGAGGCCAAATTATTCCTTCAGCTACTCCCATGCAGTCTGGTTGGCATTAATGGTGTGGCAGTGATTGAGGCTGAGACAGCACAATTTAGTTCTAACTTACTGGACTGATGCAGAGGCACACATTTCTGTGAGACTTCTGGTTCAGCACTTCTGGGTTGCTGGGATGGAACCAAGGCCTGGTTCTCTATGAAAGTTGCTAGCTCAGCAGTCGTAGTTTGCTGAACTAGTGTCAGGAGAGCCATAGTTTCCTGATCTGATGTCAATGCCTCAGGGAGATCACTACATTAGTATGCTGGGCTGAATATAAATCAGGATACAGAAGCCTTTTTGAAGTCTATGGCTGATTAAAATCAATATGAGAAGGGGAGCTAACAGGATTTATGATTATATGCCTTCATGGCCATTCCAGTCACATGGTAAAATGAAACTCCATTATCTTGTACTATGAGACATGACAGAAGGAAGGTGATAAAGACAGGAATTAAATGCAGCTGAAGGGATTTCATTTCCCCAAGAAAGCCCCTGGGCAATCAAACAAAAGCACGTGAGAAAAGTGTGTTTGTGTGTACAGGGTGTGAAATTATAAAGAACAGTCCTTTAACTTCCAGCCAGCAGCCAGGAGGGAAAAGAGATGTGACTTAGTCATTCTGTTTTCCTCTAAGGCAGGGCTGTCCAACCTCTTAACAGCTGAGGGTCACATGCACCATAGGTTTCATTAGTGTGGGCTGTATCCCACACAAGTGGGAGCAGGAACTGAAAGCCAGAGGAGGGAAGGGGAGCCCAGAGCCCCCAGCTGCTGCTGCAGCTGGAGCAATGGGGGGAGCTGTGACTGAGTGGGAGCCCTGGGGCCACAAGTTAAACCCTTGCAGTTCACATGCAGTCCGCAGGCCTCCAATTAAACAGCTCTGCTCTTAGCTTTGCCAAGGTAAGGGAAGGAACTGGTGGAGACAGAAGACAGTGGTGTAACTAAGGGGAGAGGGACACATGGGGGACCAGCCCCAGGTGTTGATTTAGGGGCAGCTCAAAAGTATCAGCCTCTGCTGCTGCTGTTCCAGCCACCATGCCAATACTCCAGTTGCAGCCATTGCGCCCTGCATTGCTGCTGTCCATGGTGCAGAACTGCTCAGTTACACCTCTGGTAGAAGACTCTGGCTCTTTTCCTTTCCCTCTGGAGGGCAGGGACAGAGCATCTTCAGCAAAACAGAAGACAAGTGGGCACATGGCTCTAAGGCAGTTTTTCTTTTCCAATTGGGCTTTCTACATGTCGCCATATGGTGCTGTTGCTACAGTACTCCAAAAGGAAGTACTAAAGCACAGCATAGTAACTGCCCCTTCTGTGCCATGCGCTTGGTGTATGGTTAAATTTTGCCACTACGTCGCCATAGTGGCGCACTATAACAGGGAAAGCATGCCACTACAGCGACATAGCTACTGATTACGTATAGGCCCATGTAATCACTACATTGCTGTATTATGCCATATGGTGATGTAGCGTGTTGCTATATCACCATAGGGTGACATGCAGATGCGCCCATTAGGTGCAAATGCTTGCACACTTATTGGTATCTGAGACTTGGAGCCCCATTTATTCTGCTCCCCACAGAGCTAAGAACTCACATTGATCCAACTTCATGCTCTCCTTCTTCAGGCTTTCCTCCATCACCTCAAGTATTTGCAGCAGACTTTTGAAGTTTGACAAGTACAGACATCAGAAAAATGCTTTTTCTCTGCCTCATCCTCATTTCACAGGCCAATAAAGAGGAAGAAGAATGGGCAGCTTTGCAGGATCTACTTTGATCCCTGAATGTTCAATAGCTTTCAATTTATCTTTTATTGTAGCTGGACAAACTCCTAGTCTTTATAAGAGATACTATATGCTGATTTGACCCTTCCAGACTGCACACTGAAGAACAAAGAAGAACATGTAGTAAAGAGCAGAGACAGTGTATAGCATAGAAGGGCATAAAATAGTGCAGGCTGTATGTAAGAATTTTAGCCAAGAAAATCCAACTAGCACTGGCTTTTATTTTTTCTTTTTGCCAATGTTACTAGTGTAGAGAGTCAGTGTATATAACAAAATTGTACTGCCACAGACTTTATAGCATACTCACCTACATGACAGAGTAAAAGCACTGACATTATTTTTTCTGTTTTAATGTACAAAATAACAACATATATTTTTAGCTTTCATCAAAAACATCTTTCTCATGCCCAGGATCTAAATGTAAATCTTAACCAAATGCAGGAGTTTTAAGAGTATCAATTATGTGTCTCTTTCTACACAGTATAGTAGCTTGATTTAAAATTGTTGAAGAGCATCAGGACTTTGAGAGAAACGTACTAGGTGGAGGTTTTCAGTTTGGAGCACGCTATACAAAAAACATTACTTACAGCAGAGTATAGTGATTTGAAACAGTCAAATCTAGACATGGACAAGACTACAAAAAATCCTAAAAAATTCATTCTTCAAAAATTCAAACCTATTTGAGAGTACTATGTCCAGTCCTGTAGCTCTGATGGAGACATCTGTGGCAATTCTGATCTCATGGAAGCTACAGAATTTTGATCCTGGAAAATCTTTCTATTAAACTCCTTTTTGATATGCATATATCTAGAAACAGGGCCTATTTTTCATCCGTTTGCAATTGTGCAAAGTTTATGTAAAATACTCTTTCTGGTTTGGTAGTAATCTTATATAACTTTGTACATGTGTAAGGGACTCAGCAAGGTGCAAAGCAGAGGAGATTCAAGGATCTTTCCTGGAGAGGAAGAGGAATGTGAGTGATAATTCACTTCCCTTCTAAAGCTTACCAGATCACAGGAAGTGGACAGTGATAGCAAAATAAATAATTCCCACAAAGCAATGGAAATGGAAAAAAAAATGGGAGGGAGAAAGACAGAGGCATTATAGCCAAGGAGCCATGTTATATGTGAGGATCTCTGGAGCTGTCTGTACAAGTCAGTCTTGATGGGGAAAATAACCATTTAGCACTCGGATAAAAGCTGCCAGAAAAGAAAAACAAGAACATAGGTTTGAGAAACTGAAACTGAACGTCTGACTCTTAGGTCACACGTGTATAAAGATTTTGCCTTGCATTTCTCACCAATACACTTCCAGGCATACATCTCCCCACCGATAGTAGTAACATTGGCAACTCTAAGGGTTACCCCAATGATGGTATATTTACCATGCTATCATCTCACCCTGCTCAAAACCAGCCTATCTGAGAGAATGGAAGAACATGTTTTATACATTATTTCTGCTAGAACAAAATAGTAAGCTACTGCTAGGAAATTAAGCAGCAGCTCGCTGTAATCAAAGTGAAAAAAGGACGGTTGGCCAGTAACAGTTTCTCTCTCTAAAGGCTAAATCAACTTGGTCATTCCACTTTCTCCCAATAGCCACTGCTTCAGGTACAGAGTTAAAGACAGCAGTAACAGAAGAAACAAAGTTGTCCTGTTTCTGAAGACCTTTTCCATGACTGCTGGAAGGTCAAGGGTCCATCCCAAACCTAAAATATCCATTAGGCTACCATGATTAAGGCATACCAGTTTCTGTAAACAACAGCTCAGCATGGGAAGATATAGCTAACATCACATCTAGGCATCTTTAACAACCCAGCCGAATGAACAGATACTCTATTACAGCTGGGTCAGCTGGGGGTGGCCTTCAGTGAGAGTCCATGACTTCCACAACTGGATTTGGCAGGATTCTCTGCTACCACACACACTCCTTTTACCTGTATGAAGGCTAGTTTATTTGAGAGATCTAGCTGGTATTATAGGTAGAGATGGTGATAATTTCTATATTTAGGCTGAGAGATACACAAAGCTCTTGGATCAGAGGCAATATCTTTTATTAGACCACCTAAATAGTAGCAAAAAAATCCTTTCCTTGCAAGCTTCCAGGAACACACACTCTTCTTCAGACTGAAGAGAAATCAAAAGTTGTAAAAGTCCTTTTAGGTTGAAAATAAACTTCAGGGGAGATAGAAGCTAGAAGTGTATTCCTCTGAGTCTGGGAGTCCTTTTCTGAGTGTTGCTCTGTGATGTGCAGATTAGGCTGTCTTTGTCCCTGGAGGTGTCCAATGTCAGAGGCAGCCAGGGAGGTTAAACATCCTTCTTGTTTAGCAATGAAGTTTATATTTAGATTGAACGATTTTTGTTATCATAAAAGATTCTTGGATCTTTTTGAGAAGCTCCATCACATATTGCATCTACAGCAAGCCCTTAAAATTGGAAAGGAAAAAAACATGGGCATCAAAAAATGCCCTCTATGTCCCAGTGAAATTCTATTTAGGTTTGAATGAGAGATGCATTTCTGAAGATTGCCATTTTCCTTCTGCTCTTTATATTGTCAGCAAAAAAATATGTGAGTTTTGCCAAAATAATTAACTATAAGCAATCTAAATTTCCTGTCCCACACTATTGCCAAAGTAGCAGCAGTGTACACAGTACTATTGGTTATACCCTAGCAAACAACCTCTCTAAAAGACAGAAGGGGATTTGGGTCTCTTCTAACAACTCCCTGACCCTGGCAATCTGAGTAGTCCATCTCTCTCAGGGCACCAAATGGGGAAATAGTTTCTACCAGCTTCTGGGATGGGAGAAGAGTGTGTGTCATGCTGGGTTCCCCACAGATCTCCCGACTCAACATTTGGCTCCAATATCCTATTTCTGTTCTGAGTTCCCAGATCACAGTCTTCTCCTGGTGTCATCTCTGATATTCTAGTAGTAGTCTGTATTGTCTTGCTGAAGGTTAGAATCAGATTACTGATGCCTCCTGGGTGGATTGTTATATTCACATATAGCAAATTTTCTTTTTTTACCTTTTTTCTTTAAAAATTAGGAAATTTTATTTTTTAAAAGCTATAAAGAACATGGTTTAGGTTGTAAAGTCAAGTACTATGTAGGTAAGGTGCATCTCCACCTTGCCTTCTGACTCATTATATGGACAGAAAATGTCAGATTTCTTGTTGCCCATGTAACTCAAGCTGTGCACATGTATTTTTAAATAGAGAGTTTTGAATTCATGGCCACATACTATTTTTTCACTGGACCATTCTCTTACTCACTAGACAGGATGTGCAATGCTAAAGGAATTAATAAGACTTGTACAAGGGATGAGCCTTTGTAGAATCCCTGCCTTTTTTTTCTAGAAGAGGCAGCAGCATAATCTGGGCTAGGACAGCACGGCACATGCTGAGGGCACTGCCTAAGCAAAGGGACACCAGAAAGATGGGGGCACTGCACTCCAGAGCTACAGCCTGCCTCACCGCTGCCTGCCTTGTTCTGCCTGTACTCAAAGCAGCCCGCACAGGCAGTGTGTGTCACAGAGCACAAGGCTTTCTGGAAATCATAGTATCATATAGCACCAGTGGAATTCACTGCTTTGGGATGCGAATTGATCCTATTTTTTTACACTGAAATCCTATTTTTTTGCCTTCTGGACGCAGGCTTTGGCAACAAAAAAATGAGTTGAAAGCTTCTCCCCAGCAAACTACCACCAGTGTAGAGAACTACAATTCCCAGAATGCCTTGCACTCCATGATACTGCACAGCTCTCTGTTTGCTGTTGGTCCTGAACCTAAAGGCCAGAGGCAGGAGGGGTGGTGGGGCAGCAGAGGAGAGGGGTGAGAGAGTCCTGCCAGGCACATTTTTTCCACACCACACCTCTAAGTAAACTCATTTGCCTTCCATGCTCCCAGGCTGGATCCACATCATAGAGCTCCTCATAGGCCTGATCCAGACTGCAAAGAGTTTCTCAGGCTAGATTCAAACCAAATACCAGCGGCAGAGCAAGCAGTGGTGTGGGCAAACAAGTGACATCAGGAAGCTGTGCTGGTAAATGCAGCTATTACTCGCCTCACCACCACCAAAATCTGTCCCTAACTTGGCTCCATACCATGGACTTCACCAGCGGGCCCTACCCTCAGCTGCCCTTCCCCCAAATTCCCAGCCCCTCTAGGAGCCCCATGGGCTGGACAACACCATTTCACAGGCCAGATCTAGTCCACAGGCTGCATCTTTGACACCTCTGCTCTGAAAGACGAAAAGTGTACTTCAAACGAGCAAGGGGATGACAAGAAGAGAGAAGGTGAGGGTAAGTCAATGGATTACCACACAGGAGAAGTCATTTTTATCCCTGCCACAGATTTCCTGTGTATGGTGATCACCTTGTAATGGGTTCTGCTAATTCTGTTAGATTCAGACTGCAAGTGTGATCTTTAACAGCAAAAGAATAGGCAGCAAGTCAGTGTTTACCGGGGCTGAAATTGGTGAGTCTGTCAGCTGAGAAAGAACAGAAAAGGAAGGAGTTCAGTAACAAGAGAGAAGAAATGCAGGAGTTTTAAGAGTATCAATTATGTGTGTCTTTCTACACAGTGTAGAATGTAGTTAATGGCACAACACCTGGTAGGTTTATGTGATCATTCAGGCAGTAACCATATGAATCATTCTAGACTTTTTTTTAAGTTCTACTATAATGTGTGAAAAACCTAACTCTTCTGAAAGTCTAGTAAATATATTTAAAAAGGTGAATAGTACTTACCCAGGTTTTTCTTTCCATAGCTGGAGGTAAATGAAATGGCTTCAATTTGAAGATGAGTCAAGTAGTTATAGTTTATTAAACGAAACAACCTGAATACTGGAAATCTTCCCTCATGCTGGCTTTTTTTTAGACCCTACTTTAGTATTTGATAGGAGGGAAAAGATGTATTTCAGTAGAAAAATGTACTTAGCAAGCTAGTAAAATGGTATTTAATAATATTATTTAATATTTGTATTGCAGCACTATTAGAGCAAGGACTGAGGAAAAGTGGCCCCACTCTAAAATAAAAGAGGGTTTACCCCTTAGAAATACACATCTGTTGATCCATTGTTACTGTTTCATCAGTACACTCCTAACCTACATGAATGAAATGCTATATTTAGTCACCTACCATACTCACCTTTCTCCCAAAAATTAGCCTTCCAAAATGGGGGTACATGTCTTAAGAAGGGAATCTAATTTTATGCCCAGAATAGAAGCATGGGATTTGATATAAGATGGCTGCTGCTTCTTTTTCTTCTCTTCCTTCTAGCAGCTACATGGAGGGAAAGGTGGAATCCAGTAGGGGCAGATCCAGGAGGGCTGCAGTGGTGCAGTTGCACCCTGCTTTGATTCCTACTCCACTCAAAATTTAAAATCAATTGTGCCAGCAGCAGCAGTGGTTCCTCTATTCAGGCAGTCCTGAAGGAGTCAATTGACTTCATGGCTCAGTATAATCTACCTGACTCCTGATAATTGTTCTTCACTCCGCAAGTATTAACGACCCTCTTGTTTTTCAAGGTCTTGATTTCATAGTTTCATAGTTGCTAGGGTCAGAAGAGACCTGAACAGATCATCAACTCCGCCACCCTGCCCTGGGCAGGAATGAGTGCGGAGTCATAATACCCCAACCAGATATCCAACCTCCTCTTCAAGACCCCCAAGGTAGGGGAGAGCACCACCCTCCCTCGAGAGACCATTGCAGAGCCTGGCAGCCCTAACTGTAAAATAATGCCTCCTGATATCAAGCCTGAACCTACTCTCAATCAATTTGTGGCCGTTATTCCTTGTTATCCCAGGTGCTGCCCCAGGGAACAGAGCCTCACCTATTTTCTGCTGGTCCCCCGGGTGAGTTTATAGACAGCTACCAGCTCCCCTCTCAGTTTTGTCTTGTGGAGGCTGAATAGATTCAGGCCCTTTAGTCTATCTTCATAGGGCCTGGCCCGCTGCCCCCTGACCATGCAAGTGGCCCTCCTCTGGACCCTCTCAAAGTTAGCCACATCCCTCTTGAAGTGCGGTGCCCAGAAATGGACACAGTACTCCAACTGTGGCCTGACCAGTGCCGCATAGAGTGGAAGGATCACCTCCCTGGACCTGCTTGTGATGCACTGTAAATGCACGACAAGGTGCAGTTAGCCTTACTGACCGCTTCCTCACATTAGCATCTCATGTCCATCTTGGAGTCAACAATGACTCCAAGATCTCTTTCAGCCACTGTGTTGTTGAGAAGGGTGTTCCCAGCCTATAGGTGTGTTGCAGGTTCCTTCTCCCTAGATGCAGCACCTTGCACTTGTCTGCATTGAATTCCATTCTATTCTCATCTGCCCACCTCTGTAACCTGTCTAGATCTAGTAAGATTCTAGATCTAGACAGCAGGTGGATTCTAATAGGATTCTAGATCTAGACTTCTCCCCATATCTTTGTGTCATCAGTGAATTTGGACAGCGTGCTTTCCACACTCACCTCCAAGTCGCTGATAAAAATGTTGAATAGCACAGGCCCGAGGACCGAGCCCTGGGGAATTCTACTGCGCACATCCCTCCAGGTCGAAAACGACCTGTCCGCCACCACTCTCTGGGTGTGACCATCAAGCCAATTTGCCACCCATCTGACTGTGTAGGCATCGATTTCCCACTAAGCAAGCTACCCTTTCTTCAGCAATTTGGCTGTTATCTACTCTTGGTGTCTCTTTTTCCTATTTCACAGTCCCAAGACTTTTACCTTTTTCAAAATCTCAAATCCGTCCATGCAGCCCAGTCTTCAGCAATAGCTACAGTTTCAGCTTTTGGCTGAGCAGCCAAGAACAGCTGACATTTCAGTTGTGAACAGGTTAAAACAATAGCTTTGGTTTGAACAGAAAAGGGAGAGCGAGCTGAAGATTAGGTACTGTCTGCTATCTATGTGGCCATAACTCTGGGGGAAAAAATTCTTCATTCTGCCTTCCCAAAAACAAGATGCATCTCATATTTTGGGGTGTGTGGTGTGAGGAAAAATGGTAAGAGGTAATTACTGCAGTTCAGCTTCCACTTATTGTAAAATAAAGTGTTCAAAATATTTACAATGGATTAAGCTGAGCTGGGGTGAAGTTTACCTTCTTTTTCAGTTAGTGTAATTGTTTTGTCTGTCGTGTCTGTCCAAAGATCCCAAACAAGATTAAGTCCCTGTTGTACTAGTTATATTGCTCAGTCACATTCAAAGGCAGTTTCAAGTGTGAAGAGTTTCTGATCCTAATTTTTAACACAGCACTGAAAACCACATAGATGGACTTCTGTGATTGCATAGAGCTCTGTTGCTTCTACAACGGTTGCAGGGTCACAATCCTGCATAACCTAGGACCTGGGCTACATGGAAATATTTTACCCATTATACTTACGTAATCCCATTTGTACTCTTCACCCACAATACACTTTTTTTGTTTCATATCTTGTTTTGTTTCAGTTTATCTAAAATTTCTATTCGTTCAAGTGACACAATAACTAAGAAAAAACTCTTCTTATACCAAAATCAGAATGCCTCTCCAAAGCATTCTACTGGTATAAATATATACCTTTACATTCAAACCTTAGTTTTAAAGCAACAGGGAATTGCTTTAAAAATAGCTTTAAAAAACTGAGAGCAGAACAAACTTCCAACCAGTGAGAGGCTAGGCTGCTGTGCTGGGGTCAGAACAAACAGGTTCCCATTCTAGGGCCTAGAACAGGGCAGAAGGGTCTTGTTTTGTTTTTTGTTTGCTTGCTGCTCAAAGGCTGCTTTAGTTGGGAGGACCGGCTGAGGAGCTCCTCAGGGAGCAAAACCTGCTTGTGGAAATCCACAGGCTAGACAACCTGCATACAGACCACATTTTTTTTTTTCATTTTAAAAATCATACAGGTTTCCCTTGCTTTATGTGGGTTCTGTATATGCGAATTCGCTCTTAGCAATGACCCTTTTTATACCCAAAATTCATTATATGCGAGGTAAATTCACTCTTATGCAATCAGCATAGGCGTGCTCCCTGCTCTCCTAATCAGGTATGTCTGTGGGGAGAGGGGGAAGGGCCACAGGGTCAGGGCCCCATTCACCCCAGCCCCTGCTGCAGCTGCTCTGGGAGTGACCAGTGCAAGCTACCTGCACCTGCTGGGCTGCACTGCACCCCGAACCCCCCCAGGGCTCCGCTTGTCCCTACTCACCCCAGCCCCTGGGCTGCACCATGCTGTGGTGCTGGCAGCTGGCGTCGGCTGCTACTAGGGCTGCTGCAGCAGAGTCTGGGGTGAATGGGGACAAGCGGAGCCCCAGGGGGTTCAGGGCACATCACAGCCCAGCAGCTGCAGGCAACTGGCATTGGCCGTTCTCAGAGCAGCTGCAGCAGGGGCTGGGGTGAGTGCAGAAAAGCTGCGCCATACCCTGTGCCCCCCAGAGGGCTGAGAGGCTGCAGCAGGCTTTTCCTGGGGGGGATGTGCCCCCGGATTTGTGTGCAGGATGAGCCGCAACCCCTGCCTCATACCCACTGACAGTTCCCCCTGCTTTACTCCCTGCTGCATCCCCAGGAGCGGCTGACACCACCTACCTGCCGTCACTGGGAATGTATCCCTATTTGTTACCTTATAAATTGGGTTCCCTTTATGCAAATTTGATTTATGCACAGTTTCCTGGGAATGCATGCACTGCATAAAGTGATGGAAACCTGTAAAATTAAGTCAATCTTAAGATATTTTTTCAGCTTGACTCATGAAGCAGGGTGCGGGGGGGGGGGTGCGTGCGCACACGTGCACACACATGCATGTATGTGACGGAGAGAGAGAGTAAGGAATGGTGAACAAGAGAATATCACTGCCATTTTAAAAATTGTTATAAATAAATGAACTAAGTTCCAAGTGTCCTCAATCCATCATTAATTTCCCTCAAGCCATCATTAATTGGCTAAGATTATTACCATCACCCATAACTAACAAGGCAAAAATGATTAGCTTTGTTTCTTAAATTTTAAGTGACTGTGTCATAAGACTTGACAGAAACATGCAGCTTCCAGGATAGGACTTCAGAAATAATTTTTTGAAGGCTCAGTCTAAATGAGGTTTCTTTCTATGTGATCAAGAAAGAAAACAACAAAAGGTTAACCTCCTTTTTCTTGTCTGCATTATTAATAAGACCTCTGATGATAAAACAATATAATTGACTTGTTACTGTTTATAATGTTTACTGTCTACTCTTCACTCTTTTTGTAATTGCTTTTATTTTAATTTCTAAATTAAAGTAAAAGCAATTACATTAATTTCTAATCTTGAGATCTGTTTCCCCCCTGTCTTTCATGCACTAGCCTGATTTGGAAATGCCTAGTTTGTAAACACTAAGGTTAAATGTTTAAATCCAAATTAGAAATTTACTCTTTTTGAATCTTTAAAAATGTACTGAAAACATATTAAGTTTTGAAAAATGTACTGAACACATTTTGAATAAATACGTATTGAATAAACATTTGGCCCCTTCAACGTCAATGTGACTGTGACACTGTATTGTCACTTACATATTTTAATAATCCATTTTTCTAACTGAACTACCATTATAAATTTTAAACTATTTTTTTTCCAAGCTGTGCAAAACTCTCTTACTACCTTACCTTATATTACCTTTCCTTATTACCTAAACAAAGGTAAAAGAACTTTATAATGGCACATAGCTATTAATGGGGTCCCAAATGATTAAAACTTAATGCCTCTTTTCATGACAATGGAGTGAATTCAGAGAGTGTTTAACAAGCAGCAAAATGCTATTTTGCAAACTTCCAATATGTTATGTATAATAAAACATTTCTCAGCAGTTCCACCACTTTTTTGGCGACTGATTATTTATCTCAATAGATACAATTATAAACAAGTGGGGGGGGGGGTCTTGTTCTAATTGTGAGATTAAACAAGGCATTGGCTGGTGGGACTCCTGAGTTCATTTCCAAACTCTGCCTTTTTTTTTTTTATTTGAGCACATCCTTTAACAGCTATGTCTCAATTTATGCATCTGATAACAAGGGAATATGTACCTACCTCCCAGAAGCAAGAGCACCGTAACTTTTATAAAAGGTTGCATGTCTACCTACTTAGTATTTTCTGCATATCAAGTTCCATAGGAGGTAGGCCTACTCCTTCAAGGAGCTGAACTTCTTAAGGTGTGGAATGGCAACAACTCCACTGCTTTCAAAACATTGTCTTTCCAAGCCAAATCAATTTTCCAAGACAAAAAGTTATAATGGAGCATGAAACACAGGGCCTTACAAAAGGAGCTGCCCCTCCATTTTACAAATGGAAATACTTTGTATTTATATAGCATCTTTCACCCACGATTCACAAAAGACCCCAACTTGAAAGGGACTGTCTCTAAGCACAATGTGGCTTTCAAAGAACTGCTAAATGCTATTCTGTTAGAAGTTCCTCTTTATGCAGTTATAATTAAATGGGCAGTCTTCCTTGGGAAAGAAATTTTCATATTAGGCTCTCCCTGGTGGAAAAATAAATGTGGCCAATCAAAAAACACCACCATCTGCCTATAACAAAAATAAAGACATCCAGGGCCTTCTGAAGTTGTATGTAGAATTTCTGTTTGTGTGTGTGTGCAAGTTCATAATAAGCTGATGTGTTTCTCTGTGTATATGCATGTATATACATACATAAATATACATGCATGCATACACATACAGGACACAATTCCATGATGTGTCTCAGGAGAAACAAGAGTGGCAAGGGCAATAAGACTTATGCCATGTAGATCCTGGATGACTGCACAGCCCTTGCAGTAAAGAAAAACTTCTTCAAAAGATAAGGGTAATGGGTACAATACTTCTGTATTGAAAAAATGCAATATTGGTAAACACCAAGGTTCATATTTCAGCTTTTCACAGAAAAGAAGTTTGATATGGATTTGATCTGACAGGATATTAGAATGTGCTTGTAGATCAAGATATCCTTTCCTCAGGTATAAACCTGATATTTAACCTCTCAGAACATCTCAAGTACTTTGATAGAGGTAAGTATAATCCATGATGACATCTCTGCTACATTGTGAGATAACAGTCCCTCAGGAACTATCTAGTCCCTCGGAGGACTAGCTCTAGTTGCTTAAATATTAATTTAGACTCTATTTGGTTTGCAAGCTTGCACTCAAATAGACTAAAACAAACAGAATTGTCAAAAGTAATTCATAGGAACAATTCTCCAAAGGTAG
Organism: Alligator mississippiensis; assembly: GCF_030867095.1. NCBI lineage: Eukaryota > Metazoa > Chordata > Crocodylia > Alligatoridae > Alligator > Alligator mississippiensis. Next base: position 120,691,862 of record NC_081824.1, on the reverse strand, counting down.
CTTTAAAAAAATGTCATTGAAGTTTATTGGATTTCTAAAATCAATGATTATACAATTATTCAAGGCTGATATTGTGTTTGATATTAAGTAAGTCTTGGAAACACTGACTCTTTGAAACATCCCAAAATAGAAATCCTGGAAACTTTTGCCTTGAAAATGAATTCTTCAAAAGATCTAAGCTAGGATGTAGGTTAGATCGTTGACCAAAGGCAGAAATACACCGTGACCTGTAGAAACAACAAATTTGACCTATGTAATTCCAGTTGCTTATTTTTGGGTGGTTTTTGGGTCTTCTCCATTTATGGTATAAGTGATATATCCTTTATCAAACCCCAACAGGACTGCCTAATACAGATTTGATGGACAAGCTTTGGACTGACTAGGTCAAAGAGCAGGGAACCAGAGAGCTCTTAGTACACACCACCTTTCCCTCAACACAGAACATTTTGTTCAATTGCTTTGTGAGGTGTTAATGTCTGAAAAGACTTCCCCCTGGACAAATTATGTCATGTTGGCTACTGTATTAAAAGGGATTCAGGCCTTGGAAACATTACAAGGGCCATCATATTCATATTCTTTGACCTAGCCAAACCACCCATGCATAAATTTGTTGCAAATGACTGTCAACACTGATAACAAATCTTCTGGTACTGGATCACCTTGTTTTACTCCCTTTTTTCATTTACTTCTTCCTACGGCATTTGTCTTTCCCTTGTCTGAGAACTGTCTTGAAACTCTACGCTAAAAAATGTTGATTTTTATTACTCCAGTGGAAACTCATTTTTAAATATCTTGACACTACCACTTTTGCCCCCACTGTTGACTTTTATTGAGTGATTATTAAAAGTAAAAACTCAGTTCAGAACCTAAGACCACACCTCTTCAAGGACAGAGTCTCAATGTGACACAAAACCAGGGTCCTTCTGAGCTTGCTTTAGCCTCACATATGTTCACCTCTTGGCTACCCAGTAGCTAATCTTCAAAGGGAGAAGTGGGAGTGCTCTTAATCTTGCCTAGCCCACAGTGTCATGGTTAGAGGTCTTAGCTTGGAAAAAGTCAGTTTAAATCCCATTGGAGGGGGAGGGGCAGAGGATCCTAGGGTCCGGGTCTTCAGCTCTTTGCAGGGGGGTGTTATAACTAAGGACCTATTTAATTCACAGTTTTGCAGAAATCGTGAAATCCAGGATTGTGTGCAAAATCAACACAAATAAATAAATAAGTACTGGCTCCCCAGTGGGAACTGTAGTCCTCACTGTTGGGAGAGGAAAGCTCCAGCTGGTGGGGCGGCACAAAGGGTATCAGACAAGATACTGCCTGCCCCCTTGTCCTCCCCCCAACCAGGCATCTCAGCCAATCAGTGCCAAGAGACAGGGCCACACAAAGAGCAGCCAGCAATCAAGATGACAGCTGTCCCCTCATCTCTTTCCTGCCTGGGGCCTCTCCACCAATAAGCACCAGGGAGCCGGGCCTTTCCACCAATCTGCACCTAGGGGTGAGGCCGCCACAAAATGACTGTGGAATTGGAACTTTATGCCACAATCAACCCACAAAAATTAGTAAATCCCCCCACAATTTAGGTAGACCCATAGTTATAACTATGGAGCTAAAAGGTAGGAAGGTTTCTTCCTCCCCTACCTCCATCCAACAGTCACTAGTCATGGTCCCCACCCCCCTGAGATTAACATTGCAAGGGCTTACAGAGTTACACACCTTCCCAGTGGAATAAGATCCCAACATTGAATAAGTAACTGAAGTCAGACCCTTTCTGAGCATGAACAAGGGCAGGGTGAGTTGCATAGGACAGCTGAGGATCTCAGGCTTAGGATCCAAGGGCACCTATACATGCAACATGCCTCTGCTCTGCATCCCTATGTTTCAAAATGGCTGTGGGAGCACTTTAACTAAAGCTCATTGAATAAGCTTTTGTTAAAGGGCCTCCACCACCATTTTGAAGCATGGGACACTGAATACATGTGATGCTGCAGGCACTTTAATTAGGGTGGTTCTGAGAGCTGCTTTAATTAAAGTGCAATATAATCAGTTTTCAGGAGACAAACTATCAAGAATCCTATTCTTCTGCTACTCTTCTGTTCATACCATTTTCTTCCACGGTCTGAGCAAAGTTGAGTAAGTATCAATGTACAGAAGCCAACAAAGTGGCATTATTGAAAGAATTCTGTAACAGGACAAGCTTCCTAATTTCTGGTGGCCTGACAGTAGCCCAACAGGGTGGATAGAGAGGCTCCACAGGTCAGGTCCAGCCTATGGGCCTATGTTTGACATCCACGATTTAAAAGGGTAAATAGAAATATATTATGCCTGATGTATGAATAAGACCTAGGGGAAGCAGCTTGCTTTCCCCTGCTCAGAAGACACAAACTACAGAGGTTCTGGAGCAGCCTTAAATTGTGCCTGCCACTGTCATATGTTTATGGGGCTAACATACAAGGGGAATTACATGGCTGAGGGAGACCTTGCTATAGTATCCTCCCCACCCCAATCAGGATAGTATACTACAAAGGTGACACTGAGGTAGCAGAATTCAGGGGGGGGGTGTCACCTGTTGCTACAGGAACATAATTCAGTGCAATTGTTTGGCCACAATATGGATAAATTATTTCCACTCTGTGATTTGTTGCTATAGGGACTCAACCTCTTCATAAAACTTATTCAGAACCATTCTACTTAACACATCTGACTCATTGGACAGTTCCTCCTCCCATTTTTGCTCCCCTTGCCACCAGCACCACTAAAGAATTCATGTTCTGTGCTTAATGTTCCTGACTGAGATTATTTTTACCTTACACATCTGTCATATTTCCTGATATATTCATGGTGACCTGTACAGGTCATTTCTTAATACAGATACACATAATATGAAGGTTCCATGGAATTCTTATAAAAACCAAAGAAGATCATCATGTTGGAAGTTGTTAATAAATGGATCCTTCAATTACCAGCATTATTAATCTTTATGACCAAGAAAATCAAGCTCACCCTTTGATTTAAGGAAGTCCTGCATTTTTCTTTTTCCATCTCCCATGGTGAACTAAGGAGTATAATAATGCACAGCTATTTCCATCTCAGTAGCTGATTTTAGTGCAATTAGTTGCAATACATTCCACTGTTTTCTACAAAGAATAGCAACAATTATATGAATTTAAGCAAATGATTTTATTTTATATTTTGTGGCAGATTTTGAATTGTAAACGCTTATATTTCCAGTTTCGTCTCCATTTTATATTGTGACAAAAACCATTGGATACATTTTAAAAAATGTATTACCTGAGATTTTAGTTGTTGGATCTTTTACCTTGCAGTACAGTACTGTTCACAGAAAGAACACAAAAAGAAATAGATTTCCAAAATAGCACAGTTTCCTTGTGACTATAAAGATATAGAAAATTGCATTCAAACACATTAGCATGATTTCCATTGATCTGAAAATTCTGCAAATCATTTTACCTGAAACATATTAACTAATGCATAGAATAAGTGCAATTTGCATTAGTCCTGCAATAATAAAATGTCAACATTGTCATGAACACCTTGTAAAAGCAGCTCTCCTGGGTAAGTAACAATCTTTCTTCGTTTTGCAGCCTTAAGAGTTCCCACTAGGGCTTCAAAGAGGTTGGCACATTTTTCATCAGCAAAGAGCACGCCAAACTTCACACTCATTTTTCCATCAGCATCTAAATCAGAGATAAAGTATTAAGATACATACAGATTGTCTTTCATTTGAAACACTTTTAGAATATGGATATGAAACAGTCAAAAACAATGCAGAAAAACTGTGTCTTATTTCCAGCTCAGCCAATGACCCACTGTGCGACTTCACCTCCATAATATTTAGCATCTTTTGCAAAGCATTTGAAATTTATGGATGAAGAGCACTATAAAAGAAATTGCTGTTCAAAATAAAAAATAATGATCCATGATAATTTCTGATGAGATTTTCATTTTTTAGTGGCTTCACATCTGGGATGAAATAGGTCTCTTCTACTTTTTATTGAATAGTTCTGAAAGCATCTCTTACAGACTGGGCCAACCAACCTATTCAAAGCTCTAGGGACAGATTTATTTTAAGACAATTTCTCATGCTGGTTAAACATTTAAAATCTCAATTAAAAAGCTAATGTGTCCTCCTTGACTCACAAATAAACTCTTGCAATTGTTTAAATTAATTTTAAAAGAATCATCCAATCTAGGTTAGCTCTAAAAAGCAGATAAAAATATGGAATAAATTAAATGTGTAACAGTTTGGGTTATGGAAATGAACAGAATTAAACTGGAATAAAAAACACAGCAATGAACCAAGTAAGAGCTGCACAAATTTCATATGTTACCAGCCTATACCTATTAAAAGGGTAGAGTATTAACAATGATAAACTTGTGGTATATTGCACTGAAAACAATAGTCTTTTTTCCAAATAAGTTCAGGGGATGCAGGCCCTGTGCATTTTAGCATGATGCTCAGAGGTGCTGAGCAGCCACATCCAGTATAACAGGGGCATCAAACTTATGGCCTGTGGGCCAAATTTTGTCTGTAAAGCCTTTTTATCCAGCCCACAGGGCTCCCAGAGGACACCAGAAGTTAGTTGGGTCCTGCAATCCCACTGGGCATGGCCATCAGTGGTAAGCTTGGCTCACCACCACCTGACCTCATGCCTCTACTGCTCCACAATGTCATGGGAACTTGCAGCACCCTGCTCCTGCCCCCACCCTTGCCAGACCCTGCACACCTGCCTCCCCCACTCCCACCAGACTCTGTACTGCCCCCATTGCTGCTGGACCCTGTACTACCCTTGCCTTTGCTGGACCCTGCACTACCCCACTGCTGCATCCACCCCTGCTGGACCCCAGGTGGCTGCCACAGGACTACTGCAGCAGCATTCATGCCTCAGATTTGATCCAGCCTGCAAGGAGCCCTGCCTCTGGATCCAGCCCAGGTCCCCAGGTGAGTCTGATACCCCTGCAATAGCACACTCTTTCTTAGCACCAGGGTAAATCATTAGTTCAGTAATTACTCCAAAGGAAGAGTACAGTTTCCTACACTGCCTGGGTTCAGACTGGAACACTTCAACCCAAGGACCAATCATTAAATCCCACCACCACTGATATCAGTGGGAGTTTTGCTATTGATCTCAAATGGGACCAGGATTTCATCCAAAGGTGCCATCCTGAGCTGGTTTATGCACTGGCTTACCTTTCTGATCTAGGCATCCCACTATGGGTGGTGCCACTGAAAGTTAATCATATATAGTCTTTGAGAGACCTGACCTTAAGCTTGCTTGGCTGACAAGTGCTGCCAGGTTCATAAATTGATATAGTATGACTATGCTTCAAAGATCAATGAGATTACAATACTTACTTTTGGTCCCCAGTCGCCGAATCTCCTCAATTAAGAGGTTTATTTCATGTTCCACATTCATTGTTGTCTAAAAATAAATGAAAAGTAAGTTATTCAGCGTAAACCCACAATTTCCATTAACAGACACACAGTTGCCCACTCTCGGCTCACAATACTGAACACTGTACTTAAATCCCCATATCTTGTAGATAGTGCTTATGTGATAACCTCAGGCATTATTTTTAAAAACAGTAGATCTCTAATCTTCCTGATTATAAAGGGAAGTTCGAATATGTGGCCCAATTGCAATTGTGTAGTCTCAAAGACCAGAAGCTGAGAATCCCAAAAATGTAAAAAATATTTTATTTGTTTAAAGAAACTTGTGAGATTTTTAAGCCACTGTTAGGATTCTGTGGAACTAATTCATAATTTCTGAACATCTGAATATGGCAATACCAAACATATCTGATGGGCTGTTTCATTAGACCAGGAAAGAACCCACCAAATTCACAAGTGCCACAATACAAAGCAATTCCCCTGGCCAAAGCAGGCTAAATCATCAGAAGGTTTTTCTTTGCTTTCTCCCAGTCAGCTGCCCATCAAAGAAGACATACCACATGCTTAAATTTACTACTAGATCATACAGTTGACAGATAGTCCTTCAAACTTCCCTGGCTGTTTCACCCTGTTGCAGTTTTCTATGTCCTGCCAAGCTGTCTGGTTTTTCTGTTTGCAGTATATTGATTGAATATACATACAAACAACATGTGCAAAGTATCATGAGCAAGTACAAAGAAGTCAGGGTATCTGCAAAACTATACCTTCAACAAGACATAGCCATACCTCCCCTGTGAAAACCCACCCCCATACAGCCACACCTCTTCCTCAGAATCAAAATTAAAAAGGTTGAGCTAGAGTAGCTAGAATCTGCTCAAGGATCTCCTTCAAACCTTGAGTGTCCCAGATAAGGCTAAGCCCTGGCCTAGTTCCTGCCTGCTCCAGTTCTTGCCCTAGTTCCTGCCTGCTCCAGCCTTGATTTGTCTAGCCTGACCCCCCTCCTTCCCCTCAGTATTTTGACTCTGAGCCTAGCCTAGGCTTATTATTTAGACTTTGATCCTGGCTCAGATCCCAGACCTTCAATCCTCCTCTAGCCATTGCTCTAAACTATCTACACCTTGGTGTTTGATCTAAGACCCAATTCTGTAAAATGCTGTGCACCTTTTAAAATCATGCTGAGTCCTCAGTGTGCAAGACAATGACAGTGTGCAATGACATGAGTCTCAACATCTTACAAGGTTAGGCTCAAATCATATGCTCATAAAGTATAAGAAATGGAGCCTTAGAGGTTATGTGGGATACATGACAAAGACCAGGTCATCTACCATAATACTGTTAAGAGAAAGTCCATACAATACAGTGCTTAAAAGGCTAGTGATAGCTGGCACCTTGTCTACACCAGCAAAACTGAACCAGCTGTAACAATGGTCAGGAATTAGGCATCTGCCCTACTGGGGACAGTGATGTCAATAATTATTTTCATTCATAGTAATCCCAGAGAACTATTAGAAGGCAATATTTGGTCTGGTATCTGTACTGTAAAACTCTCTTGATCTGGCTTTGAAGCGCAACCTCCCTTTGCATATCACGCATATCAGTGTTACACAACAATTTAGGGCAGGAAGTAAAGAGGCACTTACTAGTTAGAAAGACTGTAATTGCCTAAAGTGTTATTTAGCTAACCCAATGCTATATGCACAAGTTTTCAGGATCTCTCATACTTTGTCTAAAAGTCAGCAGAAGCAACAGCACAGTCATTTTGCACCGTGCTGATGCATTAAATGACAATCACAGAAAATTGACAGAATCCGCACCATTTCCTGCAGTACCTGGGGTTTTCTGGGAAATCACTTGTGGTAAATTAAGCAGCTTAATTTGTAAGAACTGAAAAGATCACAACAGGAAGTGCTGTGAAAAAAAACAAGTAAAAGAAACCTGACTGGACAAGTTCACTATTTTGAGAGCTGTATTATCTCACCAAAATCTGAGCCTTTGAATGACCCAGAAGTCAAGATCAGTTCTTGGAAAAAGGATGGGGAACCACTTACCTCTCCCCCAAGAATAGCCTGGATGTATATTTTGAAATTACTGATGTTTTGTTAAAAATGGTTAACTCATTTGACCAGGTCTGATCAAGTGTTCAGACAGAAGTCTGAACTGATGGTCAGAAGGGTGCCTTTTGCTCCTTTTGTGTGTGGAGTCATATCAGCACATTTTGATGCTTTTACTATATTGAACACCTTCAGCACACAAACCAAATCCCACTAAGTAAGAGCAGACTATATTATTTTCTTGGTTACAAACCAAAAGAATCCAGCCACTTTCAATTAACAAGTAATTTAAATTAATAGAACTAGGCTTATTTATGAAACCAACTAGCTGAAACAAATAGCTCTTCCACCCTAACTATTAGCACATATTACCATCCAAACAAAAGCCACATACAAGGTACACATGGCTCTAGAAATGTCACTACTATCGTTTTTGAATTTTTTAAATCGTTTTTGGGTTGTTTCTATGTTTTATAGGTCTGTGAAAGAGACAGAAAAGACCAAAGAAGCTGAGAGGCGACACATTAAAGAAGAATCAGATAGTTTAAACCAGTGGGAGTGCAACCCTAAGAGACTACATTTTGGGCAGAGTGCTATCTGAAAGGGTTTGGAAGCTGTGAGCATTAAAGCTTTCTCCAATATCCAGAGAAACAGAACTTTTTACCAGTTTTGTGGATAATTAGGATAATATCAAAGCTATCTTGCTCCATCATAATTTTTCCTTCCCACTAGAAACAACCTGCAACAGCTCAGGGTCAAATGGGTAATAAAAGCTTAGCAGTAGTTACATCTCCAAAACCTGTATTACATATATCAAAGCAAGAAGGGGAAGAAATTGGTTGAGACATCCCAGGTTCAGGTTTCAGACTTTGCGTCTGTATTTTTTTCACATAAATGGGAGCCAGCTTGATCTACAGTTACTAAAATAACAAACATGGGAATAAATAATTTTTGTGGGGCCATATTTTGTTATCACCAATTGTAAGTAATTCCTCTTGTGCTGAGGGCTGATTAGAAAAAAGTCAGCTCCACAACTTGTGTGCCTTTATAGGAAGATAAGCCTCTTACACAAGTATGAGGAACCCACACTTCCTCCTTACAACAAGAGAACATGATTTATCATAAATATGAAAGAGGATACAGTATTGCAAATGCTGTACAGCAGTCTAATCGCATATGCTGCAATGCTACCACCTCTTCAAAATGTGTTTTAAATTAAATGGCAACACAGTTTCATAGTTTTAATTATGAAATGCTAGGCTGATGGTATAAATAAATTCGACTTCATTTCTGAAACTTTCTGCAATAAAGAAATGCTTAGTATTGGACAAGACACAGAAGAACCCAGGACCCCTGCTCCAAAGAGCTCACCAACTAAGGAACAATTTTCAAACATTCCCAAGTATAACCCTCACTTCTGTGAGTAGCATCAATGATTTCTATTTAAATAGCACTATTTAAAATGAATTTAGGATGTCTATCACATGCCACCAATCAGGAAGAACACCTTGGACCCAAATCCAAAACCACTTTTTTGTGCAGGCTCCTACTAAGGTCAAAAGAAATTGTTGAGGATATGATTGGGGAAATAGATCCAATGTTAACATTTTAAGCATACTTTAATATTGACTTTATTTTGGTGGAAGTCCTGTGTACCAAATCTCAAAGTAGAAGTCAAGCCTAAACCTATTGTGACAGCCAACATAATTTTCACTAGTCACTACAAAAACAGACTTTCACTTTGCCTCCTGAAAATGTATCTAGGAGAAAAATACAATACTACATTGTCAACATATCAGGAAGCATGCTGATATTGTAGTCCACTGTACTCAGCTTTTACCTTTAAAGTAACTGAAGTTATGATTACATGATGTAGTGCTCATTTTAGATTAATAGACCACTTCTATTCCCATTGAATCTCATTGATCTGTGGAACCAGAACTGGGTTTTTAATGTTACCTATATCATACAGAGCTATACTGGTGCAAAACTGCAGAGCTATAATCCATCCAGTCCCAAGCCATTTACCACAGCAACATCTCAATCCCCATACTAAGATCTCCTAGGATAGACTTAAATTCCTCCCAAAATCCTAATGAAGTAAATAGGACACTATACCTGAAAGCCTGCTTTCTTGAAAAGCTTGTTGCAGGACCAGGGCCCAAAAAGTCTATTTCAAGAGATGCCTGATCAAGCCAACAAAAAAAATTCAGTTATTAAGATCAGACATAGTGTCAGAGTGATGTAGCTGTGGCTGTAAGGGAATTATGCGAGAGGTGAGGATTTCTTAGGGTGATATATTTTATAGGATCAGCTGCATAGCTGAGGTAACTCTGCATATTTACACTATGTTACACTTGGGAATGTTTGAAATATCATTCCTCAGCTGATGAGCTCTTTGAAACAGGACCTTGTCTTCTTCTGTGTCTTGTCCATAGAACCACAGAAAGTTAGGGTTGGAAGGGACTTCAGGAGCTCATCTAGTCCAACCCCCTGCTCAAAGCAGGCCCAGCCGCAACTAGATCATCCCAGCCAATACTGAGTATTTTTAATCTCCAAAAAATTGAAGAAATGAAGCAGAACATACTCCTTCCCTTTGCTAAGCATTTAATCATTAAAACTATGAACAGCATTGCCTTTTAAGTTAAAGCACATTCTGAAAGATGTGGTAGAATTGCAGCATATCCCACGTATGGGATGGTTTGGAAAGGGATGATCTGCCTCAGGAAGGGGGTTGGAGTAGTTAACCTGATGACTAGAAAATGGTTAGAGGGCTGGGGAATATGAATTATGAGGAGAGGCTGAGGAAACTAGTTTGGAAAAGAGAAGACTGAAATAATAGCAGCCTTCAACTCCCTGAAAGGGGGTTCAAAGAGGATGGAGCTGGACTGTTCTCAGTGGTGACAGATGACAGAACAAGGAGCAATGGTCTCAGGTTGCAGCAAGGGAAGTTTAGGTTAGATATTAGGGAGACAAGGTTCTTTGGGTAAATCTGATATCTTTTATTAGACCAACTCAAATAGTTGTAAATTCTTCTGTGCAAGCTATTTGGGACAATTACCCTTCATCTGGCAGAGGAAGATATTATGAAACTTTCACATGAGGAGGGTAATAGAGCACTGGAACAGGTTACCCAGACAGGCTGTGGCATCGCCATCCTTGGAGATTTCCAAGCCCCAGGCAGATGAAGCCTTGGCTGGGACAAGGTAGTTGGGGCTGGCCCTGCTTTGAGCAGAGGGCTGGACACAGTGACCACCTGAGGTCCCTTCCAGCCCCCATTGTCTAGGATCCCCTGCCCTCTGGCCTTAGGGACAGAAGTTGCACATAAACCCATGGGTGACTGGTGCCTGCCTCCTGAGTCAGGGGGGCACTTGCGTGGGTCAGGGCAATTGGCTGTGGGGGAAAACCCCCCCTCCCCCAGTCATCGCGATGGCTGTGGAGGGACTGCGGGGATTGCTTCTCCTGGCACCCCCACTCCCCAGCCAGTGCTCTCAGGGGGGGCACCAGTGCTTTTGCCTGCCCCCGCCCGTCACCTAAGCGGGGAACGTTGCCCATCAGGGAGTGCACCAGTGCTCTCAGGGGGTGCATGTGCACCCCCTCCACGTCACCACTGCGTAAACCAGATGAAGTGATCAGAAACTGGTTTAAACCTATAACAAAATAAGCTCATAAACTGATTTCAAAATAGCTCAAATGGTTTAAGATAAACCTGTTTTAATGTAACCACTGGTGGGGTGTATGCTGGTGAGTGTGATGCGTAGGGTGTGCATGCGGGTGCACATGCACCCCCTGAGTTGGCGCTTGCCCCCCCGCCTCCACTGACAGCACCACGGCTGCCTGCAGGAGCTCACCGCCGCCGGCGGGAGCTTGCTGTGGCCCCCCAGCCTCCAGGGGCACGCGGTGTTCAAGGATTTAACAGATTTGGGTCAAACCGGTGTATGCAGTGTCTGTCCCAGACCTGGAGGTCCCTGCCCGCCCGGCTTCTCTGGGCAGAGCTCTCCATCCCGAGGAGGTGGTGGGTGCGCTGCACCCTCGCCTCTGGCTGAAGACCCCGGAGCGCAGCCGGAAAGGGCAGCAAACGCGCTTAATATCCCCGAGCACCTTTCAAACAAGCAGGCGGAGGCAGGAGAGGCTCGTGGGGGCGCCGGGCTCGTAGCTCTGCCAATACAGCCCAGCAGCAGAGTAGGTCCCTCGCCAGAGGGGCTTGCAGGAGCTGCAGCCTGAGGCTCCGGGAGGGGAGGGGAGGGGAGGGGAGAGCCGGCTGGTGCCTGCAGCGCGGCTCTCACAAGACAGCCCTGCCTGCGGGCGGTGACTAACTTCCTCGGTGGGGCTCGGCGCAGGGCGCCGGCTCTCTCCAGGGACCAGGGGCGGCCGCCTCTGCCCCGGGCTGCATCTCCGCAGCCTCCCAGCGCCCGGGGGCATCGCCCCCACCCCGGGCCCCCGCGAGCCCCCGGCCCCGGCAGCGCCCCGGCCCCATCCCAGACTCACCCGCCTCTGTCCTGCCGCGCGGCGAGAGGGAGCTGTAGCTGAGCCGGGAGGAAGCGGGGGCGGGAGGCAGACAGAGGTGCAGGGCAAGTCCCGGCAGCCGGGGCCGCCCACAGGGCTGGGAGGCGCCCGGGGCTCCCTGCCTGCTCCCCGCGGAAGGGAGACACCGAACCGGCTCCGGCCGGCCCCCGACACGTCTAACCTCCCCTCCCCGGGCAGGGCTGGACACTGGCCAAGGACCCCTACGACTGGAGCAAGCCCAGCCCACTGCTGAAGCCGGGGGCTGCATGCCAGGCCCCCCCGCACACACCGCTCAGGCTCCAGTCCCACATCCCCTCCTCTGGGAAGGCGGGCTCAGAAGCTCCCTGCCCGCAGGGGCGGGAGGCTGCCTCGGATTGCCAGCCGCGATGGGCTCGTGGGCGGCTCGTGCCCCTCCCCGGAGCACAAGTCCGCTCTCCGTTTGCTGCTCTGGGTAGTGTAGCTCCTATCTGCCTTGCAGGCTGGTTTTAACTCCTTCCAATAAATCAGAGAATAGCAGAAAATGAGGGTTGGAAGGGACCTCAGGAGGTCACCTAGTCCAACCCCCTGCTCAAAGCAGGACCAGCCCCAACTAGATCATCTCAGCCACCGCCAGGTTTTGAAAACCTCCAAGGATGGAGCTTCCACCACCTCCCTGGGTAACCTGTTCCAGTGTTATACTACCCTCCTAGGGAGAAAAGTCTTCCTAATATCTAACATAAACCTCCCTTTCTGCATCTTGAGACCATTGCTCCTTGTTCTGTCATTTGCCACCACTGAGAACAGTCTGGATCCATCCCCTTTTGAATTCCCCTTCAGATAGTTGAAGGCTGCTATTAAATCCCCCCTCAGTCTTCTCTTCTCTAGACTAAATAAGCCCTCAGCCTCTCCTCAGAAGTCAATCCCCCAGCCCCCTCACCATTTTTGTTGCCCTCTGCTGGACTCTCTCCAATCTGTCCACATGGTTTCTGTAGTGGGGGGCCAAGAACTCCCCCAATAAATTCTCGAGCTGAAATAGTCCTCCCCCTCAGCTGATTATCTTCTCCTGTCTTGTCAGGCAGTCACCATCCCCTCCTGAGCTTTCTTTCCTTAAACTGAATAAATCTAGTGGTCTTTGGGCACATCTACATGTGCCAATTTAAGGTACATTAGCCATTTTTAAGGCACATTAAAGGTGCAGGTGTACATGTGAGCACCCTTAATGAGCCTTTAAAATGGCAATTTTAGGCTATCTGAGCCTAAATTTGATACCTGCAAAAGCTCTTTAACGCACGTGTAGATGCACTAAGGCACATTAATACTGTGTATGTCAACTGACTTGGGACTAACTTTAGTCCTAAATCAGTCTGCGTACCACAGTAATGCGCCTTAGCACGCACACCTGTAGGCACACACCTAAATCACTTTAATGCGCATTAAGTTTAGGCATATGTAAAAGCACATGTAAACATGCCCTTTGTCTCTTCTTGGAAGAGAGCCTCTTCCTCAGGGAAAGATCCAGGAGCTCCACTTGTATCTTGCCCCCCTCCCCCCTTTGATTCCTGCTCTAGCCAAAGTTTCAAACCAGCTGCCTGGCAGCAGCAGCAGCAGCATTTCTAGTCAGGCAGGGGTTGAGGGAGTCCATTGACTTCATGGCTCATGAAAAGCCACCTGATTCTTTCTAAACCCTTCATTTCGTAGATGCTAAGGACCCTCTCTCCTTTTTAATGGTCTTGATGTTCCACTGATCCAGTGGACAATTCTGCTGTCTGTTTGCTGCTCTGGGTAATGTAGCTCTTATTTCATAGCCTTATAGACTGTTTTTAACTCATTCCAATAAAGTCATATTTATTTTTGCTTTAATCTTACACTGAATAATACAGCCCTAGGACCCCAGCATATTAGGAAAGCGTCTTGTTTCTTTTCACCTGGAGAAAAATGTGTAACATATTATATGTCATGACAATGCACCTCACCACACATACCACCACCCTTTTCAAAATCCTAGATCTGCCTATGTTCTCTGTTCTTCAGCTGTCCAGTCTGAGTTCATCTTTTTTGACGAGACCTGAACAAGTATTTTGGATGAGCTCTTGCCAAGACATTCTACAATGGCTATATGCTCAGTTCATCTTATTTGCCTTTTTTAACTATGACATTGCCTTTTTCATATTAGAGGCTCATCATTATCCTATAATCATCCAGCACATAAATCTTTCTTCTCCTCAATTACATCCAATGGTGAGCTCCCATTTCATAAGAGAGATTCTTACTATTAATTCCTAATTGAGTTATCTTGCAGTTTCTCCTGTTGAATTTCATGCCCTTGTTCTCCAGTTCTCTAAGTTGCCTTGTATGATATTCTGACCCTCACAGTCCTACTTTTTGTGCCAAGGTCATTAATACACATTAAATAAAATTAGTGCCAAGGTGTGGCAAAGCAGGGGCTCCCTGACTAGCCACAGTGCTAGTCTCCCCAACTGCCTTTGGGCATGCCGCCTGCCATGACTTGATGACACATAATTAAGGTGTTAGTTAGGTGTAAGGCTGCCCTTCAAACTCCCTGGTCTCCTGGGGCTATGTATGCAGCTCCAACCATCCCTATACTGCATCCCAATGTGTTCCGGCCTGCGGCCAGGCTCAATTCATCCCAGTGTTAGACCTCTCGCTTTCTGCCCTATTATGGGCCACACTCATACCACCTCCCTATCACTGAGGCCTCTCCCACTCCTCCACCTCTCACACGGTCTCTCTCATACTGCCCCTCCTTTTCCAGGGGCCACACTCACCCTGCCCTTGCCCAAAGGGTCCTGGGGCTTGTTTTCCCTGCACTCCCTGGCCAGCAAATGCGTGGACCCTTGGGCCTCTCCCACAACCCTTATCTGAGCAAGCGCTGGGTGGTTTGCAGAACAGTGGAGTGACTCTGCGTCTAGTCCCTCACTGGATCACTTACCCAGCTGCTCTGAATTAGGGGCTCCTGACTCACCCTGTTGTTTACCCATGGCACTTCCTCAGCCGCTCCACCCAATTGGCCTCTGGCCCACCTGTGGCCTCAGGCGCCTGAAGGCTTACCTGGACCTAACCTGGCCCCCATGTTAGGAGGGCCTACCTTCAAGCCCCCTGCTCACCGGGACCCACCTCGCATCCTTTCCTCACAGGGCCTCATTACTCGCCCCTCTCAGCATTCACATGTTGTAACTATATCCTGGCCCCTAACTCTGGCCTGTCTCCTTGGGCTCTGAGCCCCTCACTTTCACTGGGCTCCTTCCCCCACATACATGCACAGTTGGGGCTCCTAGCCTCTGGGCTCCTTACCTCTTGACTAGGCTCTCCAGGCTTCCCAAATGCCACTCAGGTGCAGGCTGTCAGGTGCCGCTCTGCACCTTCACCTCCACTGAGGCCCATACTCTGCCCCACTACACTGGGGCCTGGGGTCACACACACACCCCACAGGCTCAGGTGGCCACAACTATGCCTGGCCCCATTCTCCACTCTCCGGGGTCTTGCACCCCACACAGGCTTAGCCGTGCCTGGCTCCCAACTACCTCCAATGTTAACTGACCCACCTGAAGGTGGGGACTGGGGTTTAGGCACCCCTACTCGCCTTCCACCAGGGAGGTAACTGGCCTGGCATTTCCAGGGGGCTGTTCCACCACAAGCAGCCCCACCAGACCACCCATCCCCAGCAGTGTGCAGTTTTAGGTTTTGCCTAGGACCAAGAGCCTCCTAACCATCCCCATCCCCATCCCCATCCCCATCCCCATCAGCCATCAGCCATCAGCCCTTGCCCTTGCCCTTGCCCTTGCCCTTGCCCTTGCCCTTGCCCTTGCCCTTGCCTCCTGGTGTTACCGGAGCAGCAGCTCCACCAGGAGAGGTTGTTTCCTCGGTGCCAGGCAGCAGAGTGCTGCCTCCAGCTCTGCTGGTCTGAATCTTAAAATGGCCACTCATCAGAGCAGGGTCGCACCTGCCGGTTGCCTCTTCAGGCTCTTAAAGTGGCAGACACTGGAGGTGCTCTGTCGCACACCTTCCTTCCTTAGCATAGTTCCTGGGGGAGGTTCCCCCTGCTGCTCCACCAAAGCAGGCTCCCCCTCAGAGCCCATGAAAGCCCTCGAGTGGTGAGCACCCCCAAAGGTGCTCCACCACACACCTCCCCCCCTTAGAATGACATTCAGGGGCTTCACTTGGCTGCCTTCTCTGATGACTTTGTCCCAGTCTACTGCAGCCCTGCCAGGTGGCGAGCACCACAACTGTGCTCTGCCACACAAGGTCATTGATGAATTTATTAAATAAGCTCTATCCCTGAGAAACTCCTTAAACTTGATACTTTCTTTTCATCAGTAGCCTTTATCCTCTCCTCTTTAGCAGTTCCTTACCCACTTACAATCCGTTCTTGTTCACCTTAACTAATTATTTTCCACATGGCACCATATCAGGTCCATTACTGACCTAACACATTTCCTTTGTCTAAAAAATAATTTAACTTACTGAAGACATTAAGTTAAACAGGCATGATCTACCTTTGATGTAGCCATGTTAAATTTTACCCTATTTTCCATTTGCCCCAAGTCTTTACAGTGTAACACAGAGGCAACAGGCTGACAGATCACTTTTTTTTTCTCTTTCCTGAGCTAAATTCATAGAACAAGGTAGTGAGAGTGCCATGGAGCTGTAAGTCAGAGGCATTCTAAGTGAATTAACTTGCCCAATAAAACATAAGCCAGGAAAACCTGCCTTTGCAAGTTCAGACGTGTTACTGGAGTCCAAATGCTCTTATTTTGATAGTATTTTTTTTTTTAAATGGTGATATTTTTAACGAGAAAATTAACTTACTGTCTAGTGTTTTACTAGCAAGGAGGGTGAAGTAAATTTTGGCTAGACACAGCCAGGAAAATAATATACAATACTATTTCTTGCACAACAGGGAACTTCATTTGCAAATTTGATAAATCTTCACAAAATCAAAGGGTCTTGTTTACACAAGAAAAAGAAAAATCACTTAATCTAATTTTAGTAAGGCAGTTCTTACTAATAAACTAAAACAGTGGTACTCAACCTTTTGGCCCTGCAGACTAAATGAGTGGCTCAGGAGCCACTCCCTGAGCCACATACAGCCTCACACACCAAAGTCAAGTCCTGGGGCCTAGCACTGCCTACACACTGGGACTGGGCCCCAGGAGCCTGGAACTGCCCAATCCAGCTCATGGGGCCTAGAGCTCTCTATGGAAGAGCACTGCTTTCCCGCTACCAAATTACTGGACTTATAGGGAACCCCACAGGCTAGATGACACAGTGCTGTGGACTAGATCTGGCCCATGGGCCAGGAGTTGAGCACCCCTGAACTGGAAATTAACAACTGGAAATAAAGAAGGATTAAAAGATTGCAAAGTCAGTTACTTTATGTTAGAAAATGCTGGAATGAATATTGCCCATGTAACCTTACTTGAGTTTGCTTTTGCTTTTGCATGATGATAAAGTCTTTATTGCTATGATGTTTTGCACATAACCCCAAATTCATTCAGGACACATTTCAGTCTGCACTGGGAATGACTTGGGATTGTGTAGTGAAATAATATATTCTTTATTACCACACCTTAGTCATCTTCAGATGCCTGTTGTGTGTAGGATCCCTGCCTCAGTTGTAAAATATTGGTTTGAAATCTCTGGATTTAATTTGTGAATTATGTGTAGGTGGCTGCACATTAATATGTTGCTGCATCACTGCACTTGAGAATCAATGCTACACAGGTCGTAAAGTTTACAGCAGATGGGGGAATAGATTTTAGGAAGAAGAAGGATGGTCTTGTGCTTAGGGCAGTTGAATGATGCTCTGGAGAGTGGATCAGGTTCCTCTATGGTACTTGGCAAGTCTTTTGCACCAAACCCGTCAGAGGTGGTCACTGCCACACATAATAATAATAGGTTGTGTCGCAGAGCATGGAGGTGCCCTGCTCCTAGAGAGTGGAAACTGCCAGGGAAAGAGCCCTGGCAGGACATAACGAGCACAGCTGTGGGTTGCCTGGGGCAACCAGGAAGTCAGCTGACTGGAAGGGGCAGGGCTTGGCCCTCATAAAGCCCAGGGCTGAGGCCAGGCTGGTGGTTCCCTGCCAGCAGCCAGAGGGGCAGGGGCAGGGGCAGGGGCAGGGGCAGGGGCAGGGGCAGGGGCAGGGGCAGGGGCAGGGGCAGGGGCAGGGGCAGGGGCAGGGGCAGGGGCAGGGGCAGGGGCAGGGGCAGCGGCAGCGGCAGCGGCAGCGGCAGCGTATTCATCGGGAACTCACAACGGAGTGTGAGGACCCCGGCACCAGTGAGGGCGCAGCGTACTCAAGACCCCAGCCCTAGAGAGGGGCACTTTTGAGAAGCCCAGGTGTGGGCGTGGTGAGCCCCAGAGAGGGGACCATATTGAGTAGCCCAAGTTGGGCACGGCGAGCCCCAGAAGGGGGGGTCGCACTTCTGAGAAGCCCCAGTGCGGGTGTGGCAAGCCCCAGAGAAGGGGTACTACTGAGAAGCCCCAGGGCGGGCGTGGCGAGCCCCTGTGGAAGGCATAGTACTGTGATAAACCCCGGAGAAGGGCGGAGTACTGCGGTAAACCCTGGTGAGAGGGGGTAGTGGTGCGGTGAGCCCTGGAGAAAGGGGGTAGCAGTGTGGTGGGCCCGGGAGACAGGTGGCTCAACCAGGAAGTCCCAGAGTGGGCACAGAAGTCCCCAGGAAAGGGGCGGCTTCATAGGGAAGGCCCCAGAGGGGGGCGATATTACAGAGAAGGCCCCAGAGAGGAGCGATATTACAGAGAAGGACCCTGAGAGGGGCAACACTACCGAGAAGGCCCAGAGTGGGCATAGAGAGCCCTAGGAAAAGGGCAGCATTGGAGAGAGAGCCCCAAGAGAGGGGCAGTATTCTGGAGAAGACCCAGAGCGGGCACGAAGAGCCCCAGAGAGCGGGCGAGTGTACAGAGGAGGTCCCAGAGAGCGGGTGAGTGTACAGAGGAGGCCCGAGAGATGGGCAGTGTATGTATAGAGACAGACCAACGTCCATCCCATCTGCGAGGCTTGGGGTGTGGTATCAGGGGTGGTTGGAGCCACACGTAGCCCATAAGGCTAGGGTGCCCGGGAAGCACCCATCATACAGGAAGACCCCCGGTGGGTCCGGGCAAACACGGGGACAGAGGTCCCAACTAGCCATGCCCAAGGAGTCATAAGGCAGCCTCCCAACCTTATCTAACCATCAAAGACGTGGCGGGCGAGAATAGAGGGTGCCGTTGGGGCAACTTGGCACGGAGAGGGGGCCTTAAGGCGATCACAGCCCTCCTGCAGGATCCCGCCGTGACAGGTTGCCTCATCATGTATATATACAAGCTGGGTGAAATAAAATGCTGTGGACAGTGTTTATTCTGTCATTCTCTAACTTGCAACTGTTTGACTTCAGAATCTTTTAATCGGTAACATTATTTTTTTCTAATTTTCTAAGCCACTAGGGTATGAATTAGTTTACTGACAGGAGCAATCTTCACTAACATTAGGCAAAGGTATTCATTTTTTAGTATTCCCATATTTTTGATGAAATTTTGATGAAATGTTATTTAAATATTAAAGCACCTACATATTTTTATGTTCAATTGTATTGTGATCTTTATGAAGATCCACATTTCATCACTCAGTCTTACCAATATGTTGGAATGATAAAAATTCAGCTGTATTCAAATGAAATGGGATTTTTGAATTAAAAGCATTCTGAGTGCTACACAGGCAACAATATAAAATAATGTAACTGTGCACAAGATGTACAGAAGACTTATATTTTTCACATTATTATGTGGCTATATTTTTGAAGATCTCTGCTTTACAATGCTGAGTACAGTACAATGTTGAGCAATATAGTAAGAGCAATAGCTTATGCAAAGAATCCACAATAACCTTTTTAGAACACAAATAACAACAGAAGTTAGTATTATGGAGCAAATATTATTTTCCTGCTTTCTTATTAACTATGTGCTTCTGGGATTATGATGTTGGTTTTAAATGTTTAGGAAGTTTGAATTTCTCAGTTATTCTATCATCATTATGACCATACCAGCAAAATGGACCTTTATGTAAATAATAGAATTACTATTGTGTATGGCTAATCCTTAATGGAATATGAGCATCAGGGACACTGAGCAGGCAAGCCAGCCTGAGCCAAGTACTGTAGCAGCCACACCTGCAGCAAACCCTGGGTACTGAACTATGTTCCAGTTTATGAGCAGCAATCCTAATTGGTTGCTGGTAGCACCTCCTATCCATTTAGCATCAGCTGGGGGCCTGGGTCTGTAGGCCAGTCAATGGTTCTTCTGTAGCAAGCCTCCTGGTTCCTGTACTTAGCTTATTTCTAAATGTTGGCTTTGGATTTCCCTGTGGTTCCATTTCCAGGCTCCTGACCCTGGTTTCACTCTGGTTTTGGACTTTGCTTTGTGGATTTTAGGAAAAAAAACTTTCTCACTCATGGAGTGGTGAAGTACTAGAACGGGTTACCTAGAGAGGTGGTGGAATCTCCATCCTTGGAGGTTTCTAAGGCCTGGCTCAACAAAGCCCTGGCTGGAATGATCTAGGTGGGGTTGATCCTGCTTTGAGCATGGGGCTAGACTAGATGACCTCCTGAGCTTCCTTCCAACCTTAATTTTCTACGATTGTCCCTCAGACTGGTACTTGGCTTTTGACCCCCTGACCCTGGACTGCATCATCCGCTTCTGGTTCTCCCTCTGGCTTTCGTATATGGTTCCTGTCCTCTGACTCCACCCCAGGCCCTGCTTCCCTGTGGTGGCCCAGCCATTAGGCCAGACCACCTATGCCCCAGTTACTTACAATAAGAAGTCTTTTCAGACTAAAGCTATTATCGCTATTTAGTCTTCTCATTAAGAAACTTGTGATAAAAAAGTTATTTTGAAACATGTGGTTTAAATCATGGCCCCAAATCTGTAAGAAGGATGCAAATAAAATACCTATATACATGAAAAGGCACTGTAATTTAATATCTTATTTTCACATATCGCTTTTTGAGGAAAGTAACAATTACCCTTTGAAAAGAAACAGCATAACTTACCAAAGTACAAACCACAAGGAACACAGCAGGAGCTTATCAAAACACAGTATGCTTTCATTACAGTTTCTCCTGTGACCCTCCCTTGTCATACAATGTTGTGGTAGTCCAAGGTAAATCAGTCATCAAAGGCAGTGGATGCCATGACAACCAGGAGAAGAGAGAGACTCTACCCAAATATGCAAATGAGCTGGAGGGGGGGAGAGCTGAGTTACTGATTATCACAATGTTACAGCTTCAGCAGCAGTAGGAGGCAGCAAATGGGAACACTATGGAAATCAGGGCTTTCTGGTATTCTGGTTTTCCAAAATTCCATAAAAAAAACCAACATATGCAAATACAGAATACATGTAAGAGGCCATTCCACCAGCCTATTAATTAGGGACTACAATTTGGTTCCAATTTCCCATGCCCTGCTAACAAAAAAAGATTTTTTTTAAGTGAGAGACTGATGTACAGACTGCTTAACAGAAAATTAAACAGAAAATATGGGGCAGCTTTAACAAGAGTCTCACTCCTGCCAGATTGTGATTATTTATATAACACAGCCAGGTGTGCTGTGTGTTTTACAGGCACAATAACCTGAGTCACTGTCCAAAAGTATTAACAGTCTAATTAGGCAATCTGCAGAGGAAGTGGAAAGGATACAATGCAAGATTTCCTCTTCCTCTAGCTAAAAGGAGTTTTATATACAATGTAACTTTCTCCTTATCTTTTGACATTGGTGGAAATAAAAGTTTCTTTTTCTGTGCAGTTTTCTACTATAGAGAGAAATATTTTGGACTGCCCAAAAACCATAAATGTGATTGATGCCTCTGCTCACCCACCAGTTCCACTAAATATGAAGCTGGGCATGATTCATAGATCCCCTTCTAATCCATTATAGTCATCTAGTCTGACTTCATAAATAAAACAAGCCATAGAACCTCAACCAGCATTTTTTGTACCCATCTCATAATTGCTGTTTTAGCCACAAGTGCTCTTTAAGGAAAAATAACAGGGCTTGATTTAAAGACTTTGAGTGATGGAGACTCTGACATATCCTTAAACAAAGCCTCTAACTTCATGGAGAAGTGAGATGTCATTTCCTCAGACAGAAGCAGGGTTACTGGCTACGGGGTACAGATGAGAGATAGCTAGTAAGTCAGTGAGGTCATAACATCGTGAAAGGATCTAGAGACTGTAGCAGTAAGGCACAGGCAGAGGTAAAAATATACTGGTTGGAGCAAGCTAGTTGGCCAGGAAAATAGCAACATTGTTTTATCTAGCTGCAGCCATATTTTTATCATACTTGACCACTCTCCTCTTCTTTAAATATCAGCTACATCAGAAAAGACACTCACATTAACAAAAACAGAAGCACTATGGTGTTCTTTCCAATCCTTCTGCTTAGTAAATGGTCTCAGTGTAGGCAGAGAAAGGTATTGTTCATAAATGTAGGCCTTGCTGGAGTGTGGATTAATACAACCATTGATCCATGCATAGACAAATCAGAGGCCCTGCCAGCAGCATGAAGCAGGCCCTAAGGAATGTGGAACTAGGCATGCCATATATGACTTGCATAAAATTGCTGGGAAAGTTACTAAATAGGTATTTCACAAGGCCAGCAGATACAGAGCAAATTGATAAGACCAGTACAGGACACCAAAACAAATATCAGAGTGACCTGACAAAGAGGTGTCCCGATCTATTGGGAAGGTCACATTAACAGATGGGAAGTAGGATGTGATTGATGTCACCTACAGATGTTTTAGTAATCACTGAAAACTAGGATGTATTCTAGGAAGTATAAACATGAAGTTGTTTTGATTGGTGTGTAAAGAGTGGCCTGGGATCCCTGAACACTTTGAGCTGGGCTTATGGGGTGCATCCTTTGTGTATTATCTTGTTCCATGCCTGCAAATAACCCAGCTATCACCATGGGCTGGCTGGTTATGGATACTAGTGTCTAGGTTTGTGTGTGGACAATAAACCTGGCTGAGATTTTTCTCACTAAGAGCTGAAGCTTATGGTCTCATCCTTGTAACAATCAGGTCAGTAAGGGCACAGTATCACAGATATTCTGACAGTCTTCACACAAATCATCTAAACTAAGGAATCCTGATGTGGTCAGTCACATCTAACCCCTAACAATACTAATAAAGGCCGATAACAACATTGATGGAGTCTACCCTGACAGCACTGGTGACTGGTGCCTGGCAGGGCAAATTATGCTGAGGGGAAACCAGCACGGGTTTGTGGCGGGCAGATCGTGCCTGACCAATCTAGTCTCTTTCTATGACCAGGTTACAAAACACCTGGACACAGGAGGAGGGGTGGATGTCGTATACTTAGACTTCAGGAAGGCCTTCGATACGGTATCCCACCCCATACTGGTGAACAAGCTAAGAGGCTATGATGTGGATGACTACACAGTCCGGTGGGTGGCGAATTGGCTAGAGGGTCGCACCCAAAGAGTCGTGGTTGATGAGTTGGTCTCAACCTGGAAGGGTGTGGGCAGTAGGGTCCCGCAGGGCTCGGTCCTTGGACCGATACTCTTTAATGTCTTCATCAGTGACTTGGACGAGGGAGTCAAATGTACTCTGTCCAAGTTTGCAGATGACACAAAGCTATGGGGAGAAGTGGACATGCCGGAGGGCAGGGAACAGCTGCAGGCAGACCTGGATAGGTTGGACAAGTGGGCAGAAAACAACAGGATGCAGTTTAACAAAGAGAAATGCAAAGTGCTGCACCTAGGGAGGAAAAATGTCCAGCACACCTACAGCCTAGGGAATGACCTGCTGGGTGGCACAGAGGTGGAAAGGGATCTTGGAGTCCTAGTGGACTCCAAGATGAACATGAGTCGGCAGTGTGACGAAGCCATCAGAAAAGCCAATGGCACTTTATCGTGCATCAGCAGATGCATGACGAATAGGTCCAGGGAGGTGATACTTCCCCTCTATCGGGCGCTGCTCAGACCGCAGTTGGAGTACTGCGTGCAATTCTGGGCACCACACTTCAAGAAGGATGCGGATAACCTGGAGAGGGTCCAGAGAAGGGCAACTCGTATGGTCAAGGGCCTGCAGACCAAGCCCTATGAGGAGAGACTAGAGAAACTGGACCTTTTCAGCCTCTGCAAGAGAAGGTTGAGAGGCGACCTTGTGGTTGCCTATAAGTTCATCACGGGGGCACAGAAGGGAATTGGTGAGTATTTATTCACCAAGGCGCCCCTGGGGGTTACAAGAAATAATGGCCACAAGCTAGCAGAGAGCAGATTTAGATTGGACATTAGGAAGAACTTCTTCACAGTTCGAGTGGCCAAGGTCTGGAATGGGCTCCCAAGGGAGGTGGTGCTCTCCCCTACCCTGGGGGTCTTCAAGAGGAGGTTAGATGAGTATCTAGCTGGGATCATCTAGACCCAGCACTCTTTCCTGCTTATGCAGGGGGTCGGACTCGATGATCTATTGAGGTCCCTTCCAACCCTAACATCTATGAATCTATGACTCCCCAGACTCCTACAATAACTACCTGCTGTTACCTGCCACAAGAAAAATCATTTCTCTTTCTTCCCAACCTTAGTGATGTTGTTCATAACTGTGATGAAGAAACAAAAGGACCCCTAAAAACATTATGTAAATTACCAATCTGTTTTTCATCTAACCCAGGTATAAATCTCTCTGAGGAAAGAATGAGGTGTTCCACCTGTATTCAGATAGCAAGATTAGACTTACCATCAGGGCTGTCCTTAGGGGGTGCGAATCAGGGCAACCACCCCAAGCCCCATGGTTTGGGGGGTCCCATGGACAGTGCTGTACAGGCCCCATCGCAGTCACTGCGCACTGCCATCTCTGCGCTCTGGCCACTTGCCGCCAGCCCCCACCCCTGCTTCACACTCCAGCCACTTGCCACCCCTCTGCCCCCCCTCTACTCGCCACCCCCTGGCCTTGCATAGGCTGATATGCCCCAGGCCCCGCACACCCCTAGGGACAGCTCTGCCCATAATATTAGTAATATAATAGACAACTTAAAAAATGTCAGGACAACTATACAGATGTGTTAGGTAGAAGTTATCTGACGTCTGTAAGACTGAAGTTGAAGGCTTGTAAAAATGCATGAAGACCAAGTTGGTAGGGAATGCATTGTGGGACTTGAGTACAATACAACATTTGGAGAAAAAGGTACTCAAGGGAAGTGTGTGTTGAGGAGGTGTTTCACTTACTGGCTCTATTTAAGTAGGGTGAGCATATGTCCCAGTTTGGCCAGGACAGTCCCAGATTTCATAAGCTGTCCCAGCATCCTGGCCAGCTGGTGAAATTTGAAGCAAAATTCCCGGATTAGAGGGGAGCAGCCAGGGTGGGGTGGGACAGGAGAAGAGCATGGGCTTCTCACACATGTATGCATGCATATGTGCATGTATGTGTATAGCATCCCAGTGGGTGGAGCAGACCCCTGGCCTGAGGAGAGCAGGCTCAGGCCCCTGGCTTGAAGAGAGCAGGGGTCCCTCCCCCATCCTGCCCAACAGACTGCCAGTGGAGACCCATATTTGGAGGGATAGCTGTGGGCTCCAGGCTCTGCCCTGAGACTGTGGCCCTGGCAAGGCCAGGCCAATAGACAACTGCAGCAGCAGTAGCAAGAGGCTATCTGGCTCCAGCTACTGTTAAGCCAGATGCTTGTATGCACTGCCCATGCAGGATGGATGTGAATTCTAAAGGTGGTGGAGTCATGCACCTGGCTATGCTAGCCATGGGGATGCTGTGTGCCCAGGTCTGTGTGGAGCCCAGTGACCACTGTGCACTGGTCCATGCCTCTTTCCAGGTGCCACAGCCAGGAGCCAAGAGGGTGCCAGATGGCCCCATGCCAGGTAAAAGGATGCATGCACCAGGCTAGGGGTAGAATCAGAGGAGTTCAGGTTGCAGTCTGGTAGGCCAACTTGGTGCTCCAGGAAGGTGGGCAGCAGGCACTGCTGGCATACCATGCCACTCTGCCTCTGCCTGCAACAGTGCTGCTGACTTGAAAGAGTGGTGGGGGTGGAGAAGTCAGTGTCCTACATTTCCCATGGTCCCATATGGTAACCCTATATCAGGGGTGGGTAAAATGCAGCCCGTGGGCCGGATGCAGCCTGCCAGGCCATTCTATCTGGCCCGTGGGGCCCCTAAAAAAAATTTTTGAAAATTAATATTTATCTGCCCCTGGCTGACTGTCATGTGGCCCCCCGATGGCTTAGCAAAACTCAGTAAGCGACCCTCCGCCCAAAATAATTGCCTGCCCCTGCTCTGTATCTAAGGGAATTATTTGATCCTTTTTATTATAATACCAGAGTATCTCACAATCTTTAAAGTATCTATTCCCATGACACTCTTTATGATTATGACTATGGGGTAGAGGAGTATTATTATTGCTAATTAAAGATAGTAAACTGAAGCACTAAGGCCCAGATCCACAAATGGGCTTAGACATGCCAATGCTGAGTACTACCACTCCTAATTTCTCTGTCCAGCTCAGGAAGTGGAATTCACAATCCCAATTTAGGTACTTAAGACCCAATTCAACGCCTAGGCTGAATTAGGCACCGAAGAGTGACAGCTACAGCACACAGTGTGTGTTATAAATAGGTATCCTACCGTAAAAAGTGTTGTAAATATGTATCAATAGGGAGCATATTGTTGTAAATAGGTGTCCTGTTATCTGGACACCTAAGCCAGCTAATAGGATATGCTCAAGGGAAGGGTGGGTCTGAAATTCCACCTCTCTTGAGGCTTACGTATTTCTCTGGAGCCGTAAATTATGTGCCCATGAGAGGCTGGAAGTCACAGACTAAAAGAAACTAGGTACCTAAGCTGTTCTTATTAAAAACAGATGACTGCCTCTCTCTTTTAAAGCATAGCTAGTGGTAGGGGGGTTCACCTTTTATATAATAGTTTAGTGGTTAAAGCATTCATCTAGGAAGTAAGAGACCTGGGTTATAGGCTTTTCTTAGCCTGACAGGGTCTAAATCCACATCTCCCATCTCCCAGGAGAGCGTACTATCAGCCTACTGGCAGTGCTGGGAGAGGAATACTTTCTGTCCCTTCTGTTGAAACTGTATCACTGTGGAGCCCACAGTCCAAAATCAATAGGTACAGAGTAAGCAAGGGTAAATATAATTCTTCAACTCAGTGATAGAGACATTAAATTCTGGTCCATGCTCCAGGAATGCTTATGTATTGCATGTTAGAGTCATAGGATAAAATACCTTATCAAGTGTTGGGATCAGGGGCCAGAATGATGGAACTTTCCTCCTTGCTGTGCTAGAGTCATGCTAACTCTTGCTTGCTCTTTTTCCAGCCCAATTAATCTGACATCCCTGTCAACATAATAGATTTCATAGACATTAGGGCTGGAAGGGACCTCGGAAGATCATCGAATCCAGCCCCCTGCCCAAAGGGCAGGAAATCAGCTGGGTTCATAGGATCCCAGCAAGATAAGCATCCAGTTTGCTCTTGAAGGTGTTCAATGTAGGTGCTTGAACCACCTCCAGTGGCAGGCTGTTCCAGACCTTGGGGGCTCCGACAGTAAAGAAATTCTTCCTTATGTCCAGCCTGAAATGGTCTTGTAGTAGTTTATGACCATTCGACCTAGTCATCATCCCTTGGGGCGCTCTGGTGAACAAACGTTCCCCCAGATACTGGTGGTCACCCCTGATAAACTTATAGGTGGCCATCAGATCACCCCTGAGCCTGCGCTTTTCCAGGCTAAAGAGCCCCAGGGCTCTCAGCCTGTCATCGTAGGGTCTGCTTCCCTGACCTCTGATCATGCATGTGGCTCTTCTCTGGACTCTCTCAAACTTCTCCACATCCTTTTTGAATTGTGGAGCCCAAAACTGGATGCAGTACTCCAGCTGCGGCCTCACTAAGGCCAAGTACAAGGCGAGAATGACGTCCCGGGATTTGCTTGAGAAGTATCTATGGATGCAAGCCAGTGTTTTGGTCGCTTTACTAGCCGCAGCATTGCACTGCAGGCTCATGTTCATCTTGTGGTCAATGATGACCCCCAAGTCTCTTTCTTCCACAGTGCTAGCCAACATAGCAGTGCCAAGCCTATAAGGATGCTGCAGGTTTTTCTTCCCAAGGTGGAGAACCTTGCATTTATCGGCATTGAACACCATCAGATTCTCGTCCGCCCACTTGCTGAGCCTGTCCAGGTCAGCCTGGATCACCCGCCTGTCTTCTGGTGTGGATGCTTTTCCCCAAAGTTTGGTGTCATCGGTGAACTTGGCCAGTCCACTTCTGATTCCAGTGTCTACATCATTAATGAAGATGTTGAACAGTATGGGTCCAAGGACAGAGCCTTGGGGGACCCCACTGGTCACAGGACACCACGATGAGTGACGTCCATCAATTACTACCCTCTGGGTCCGGCCCCGGAGCCAATTTTCCAGCCAGTGGATCGTGGAGGACCCAAGGCAACAATTGGCCAGTTTCTCCAAGAGGTGATCATGGGAAACCAGATCAAAGGCTTTTTTGAAGTCAAGATATATGACATCAATCTCTTCTCCCTTGTCCAGGTGATAGGTCACCTGGTCATAGAAGGAAATGAGATTGGTCAAGCAAGACCTGCTCGCAACAAACTCGTGCTGGCTATCCCTTAAGATGTTGGCGTCGGCCAGTCCATTAAGGATGGCCTCTTTAATAAACTTTTCTAAGATCTTCCCCGGGATAGAAGTCAGGCTAATGGGCCTATAGTTAGCCGGATCCACTTTCCTCCCTTTCTTGAAGATAGGCACCACATTGGCCTTCTTCCAGTCTTCGGGCACTACACCAGAGCACCATGAGTTTTCAAAGATCCATGCTAGAGGCTGGGCTATGATGCTTGCCAGCTCCTTGAGTACCCTGGGGTGAAGATTGTCAGGGCCAGCTGACTTGAAGGTATCCAGCTTCTCAAGATGTTCCTTCACGAAGTCAGCATCAATGGAGGGCAGGGGATCACCCTCACCTGGACTTCCCTGTCCCGTAGCGGGCATGGGCGTCCCATGGGACTGATGAAAGACCGACGCAAAGTACCTATTTAATAGGTTGGCTTTTTCCTGGGCATCAGTTGTCAGTTGCCCCATCTGGTTCAGCAGGGGTCCAACGTTGCCCCTGCTTTTCCTCCGGCTCCCCACATATCTGAAAAAGGACTTTTTATTGTCCTTGATGCTCAAAGCTAGCTGGAGTTCAGTTGCAGCCTTGGCTTTCCTGGTCTGCTCCCTACAGGACCGGACCAGTGCAGAATAATGCTCCTTGGAGGTGACTCCCATCCTCCATCCTTTGTAGGCCTTTCTTTTTAGCCTCAGGAGGTCTGCTAGTTCCCTGGAGAGCCAGGGGGGCTGCTGTGCCCTCTTGCTGCCTTTCCTCCAAGATGGAATAGACTTAGTTTGTGCATTGAGGATCGCTCCCTTGAGGAGCAACCACTCTTCTTGAACTCCCCTCTCTCCGTGGTCATGGTCCCTTAGGGCCTCACTGACAAGCCTCCTGAGCCTGTCAAAGTCAGCTTTCCTGAAGTCAAGGACTTCCGTGTTGCTGACTTGCCAGCTTTTCGGCGGATGGTGAAGGTTATCAGCTCATGGTCGCTATCACCCAGCTTCCCATCAATCACTAGGTCGCCAGCTAGGTCATCCCCAGTAGCCAGTACCAGGTCGAGCAGCGCTTTGCCTCTCGTTAGCCCATAGACTTCTTGAGTCAGGTAGAGGTCATCCACACATGAGAGGAAGCTTTGCGACCGCTCAGATTTAGCTGAGCGATCCTCCCACGAGATGTCTGGGTAATTGAAGTCACCCATGACAACCATGGTCCTGGAGCATGCTGCCTCAGCCAGTTCCCGGGCAAACTCCTGGTCAATCTCAGGTCTTTGGGTGGGAGGTCTGTAGTAGACTCCCACCATTGTGTCCCCTGTGCCATGTTCCCCATGGATTTTAACCCAGAGGTCTCCAGCCGTCCACCCTGGCCACCAATATCGGCTTGCAGGGACGTGTAGCTTTCCTTAACATAGAGAGCTACACCCCCGCCCCTTTTCTCTACACGATCCCTCCTGTACAGGGTATAGCCATCTATACCCGTGGTCCAGTCATGGGTGGAGTCCCACCAGGTCTCTGTTATCCCTATGACATCATAATTATTTGCATTGAGCAGGAGGATGAGTTCCTCCTGCTTATTCCCCAAGCTCCTGGCATTTGTGTACAGGCAAGCAAGTGCCCCCTGGGGGGCTCCTTCCTTGCCCACAGATTTTACCAGGGCAGGAGCAGGGGCGGGCTCCTTTAAGTGCCTTGAACTGCTGGCTTTGCAAGGATTGGTCAGCGGGCCAGCAGTGGCGGTAGTCCCCCCGTCCCCCAGCGGGCTTAGTTTAAAGCCCGGTGGAGCAGGTCAGCCAGTCTGGCTGAGAAGAGCCTCCTCCCTAGGGGAGAGAGGTGGAGGCCATCTCTTCCCAGCAGCTCGCTGCCTCTCTCGCCAAAGAGCGGGCTGTGGTCATGAAAGCCAAAGCCTTCCTGACGACACCAGCGCCGCAGTCTTTGGTTGACCACGTGGATCCTCCTCTCCCTCCTTGGCCCATAGCCTGAGACTGGGAGGATCAACGAGAACACCACCTGTGCCCCCAGACCCTTTAGCCCCGCTCCCAAATCCCTGTAGCGCCTCATGACCTGGCTGGGAGCGCTCTGAGCTGTGTCATTGGTGCCCACATGAATTAGGAGCATGGGAAAGTGGTCTGTGGGTTTGAGGAGCTCAAAGCAGCAGACTTCCCGGGCTAAGGGGTAGGAGCGACAGATTGCCCCCTCAGTCCCCCTCAGGAGGGAGTCTCCCACAACAAACACCTTACGTTTTGTCTTGGGGAGAGCAGGGGCGGGAGCTGCAGTTGGGTCCATGTTGCCTGCTGGAGCTGGCAACTCAGCAGGTTCTGCTGGAGCAGCAAGAGGTGCATACCTGTTTCTCAGCTCCGGTGGGGCAGGGGCCTTGGTCCGGCGGGTCTTAGGGCCCTTGACCACCGTGGTCCATGCTCCTGGCTGGACAAAGCGGGAGGTCCCGGAGTCCTCCTTTGGCCTGGAGGGAGACTGTGGTCTACCCTCCGCCTCCCAGGGGAGAAGGGCCTGGCAGTAGGAGTCTATCTCCTGTTCACAGTCCCTGATGGCACACAGTCTCTGGACTGTGGCCTGGAGCTCCTCCAGCTGGCGTGCCAGAGACCCCAAAAGGGAGCAGACCCCACAAGGGGAGGTCACCATGCTCCCAGGCCCCAGAGCCTGAAAAAGGGACAGGCAGCCCCCGCAGCCGAGAGCCAGGGGCTCCGTCTGCGTGGAGCCCAGAACCAGGGGCTCCGTCTGGGTGGCAGTCTCTGAGGTGCCAGGGGGGGGGCCACGGAGCCCGAGGGGACCCTCAGGTTGCGGCGCGTGCCCATCCGTGGCATGCCTCTGGTAGGCTGGCTACGGCTGGGACTGTCTACCCTGGGGTCCTGGGCCCTCCCATGCACCCTCCCGCGCGAACTCGGGAGCAGAGTTTCAACAAGAAAAGTGAAAAATAGCTCCAGTCAGATGGTGCAGACACTTTTGTGAAGTATGTGTCTGAAGCTCTCCAGGTTGAGAATAGACTCAAAATCGCATCTCCCACAGCTTAGGCTCTATTTGCTAGGGCTGTTTCTTAAGAGTTGGGCACTACCTGCTATGGCTGTGTGTTTGAAAGAAAGTGGCCATGGCTTTCTGCTCAGTGCCGTCTGCTTTGTCCCCAGTGTGGCTTATGCAGCGTTTTCTATGACTTTGTAATGCAAAATGCACAAATAATATTGGAAGCAAAAGCTCACTACCTCCACCCCTGCTATGACAGCGTCCGCCTCCCTCACAGAGTAGGGATGTTCTTTTTCTAGCCTGCCTCCCTCGTGACTGCCCAATGGCCTGCTTTCAATAGGAACATGCCTGGGTCACTCATTCTGCTGCCTTTCCTCCTGGGACCTTCAGCCCTTCAGATAACCTGGCTTGACCACCTTCATTCTGGGTTCTCTGGCACTGGTTTCTATCAACCTTTGGCCTAACTTAGGCTCTGGCCCTGTCCCAGGCCAGTAGAGAACTCCAGACCTCTCTCTGGCTCCAGCAGTCTCCCACTGTGGCCACCTCTGGCCTTCATCCCTTCCCTTGGCCCTGGAAGGGAACAGGCCAGTGAGATTCTGTTGGGATCAGACCACCAGCCTGCTAGCCCACACTCACTCATAGGTCTACTCTTGCATTCCTAAACAGGTCTTCTGCACTGAGCTCCTCACCCTGGGCTTTACTTGGACCCACAATAGGTCTTCTACATGGAGCCTCTCAATCTGGGCTGCCCTGAATCTCACAATAGGTCTTATGTCCTGAGCCCCTAGCTCTGAGCTTACCTGAACCTCAGCCTGGATCTCTAGAAACCACCTCCAGCCGCTTAGTTCCTACCCAAACCTCCAGGCTGCTTCAGCTGTCCTCTCTGTGCTGATGCTTCAGAGCTACAATCATCCTGCTGAGGTGGTATTGTTTCAGCAGGCTCCATCTTACTGCTGGGCTTATCTCAGGGCCTGGGTTTATAGCTGCTCCAAGCCCAGCTGTCACGGGATGGGGCTCCAAGCCCAGCTGTCACGGGATGGGGCCCTCAAGGATGGCCGTGATCTCCTTGACCATGCCAATTTGGCCCAATGGGCACCCTCAGTTCTCGTCTGCCACGTCTTTGATGGAAAATAGAAAAATAGGGAGGCTGCCTTTAAATCCTCTTGGACACAGTTTGATGGACTCTCTGAACCCCGTGGGTTCCCGGACCACTTATAGGTCCTGTTTCACAATGGGTGTTTCGGAGCACCCTAGACTTATGGCCTATATGTGTGGCTCCAACTGCCCCTTTACCACACCCCAAACCTCGCAGACGGTACTGGCGTTGTCTTGCCTAGGCCTCATTATAATTCGGCCCCTTGTCCTCACTGGGCTCTCCGCAGCCCTGTCTCTGTGACCTTTGGGGTCCTGTGCTCCGCAAAGTGCTGCGCCCTCTCTGGCGCCAGGGTCTGTGCCCCCAAATGCTGCACTCTCTCTGGCACTGGGGTCCCCGCGCTGCCGTGGGTTCCCAATGAGGCTTCCTCCATCTCCAAATAGCCTCACCCAAACCACCAGTTTTATAAAACAGCAAACAAAACATAAGCCCCTGGGCTATAACATAACACAAGCTACATAAGGTGTGCTCAGCCCCTTTACATTACCCAGAGCAGAACTTAGTCAGGCCTCTTGCCTTCACTTGCTCTAGGAGGGCTCCTTCTCCCTTGGCCGCCAGCAGAGAACTGCCTCCTAGTCCCCGTCCTGGGGTTTATATAGTCCCAGGGCCCTGCCCCTTCTGGCCAGCTGACCAGGTGCAGGTGCCAGCTAATTTCCTCATTAGCTGGTTGCCATGGCAACCTGCACCTGAGCTCCTGTCTGGCACTTTGGGCTCTCCCCAGGCAGTTTCTGCTCTTTTAGGAGAAGGTACCTAAGTGCCCTGCGACACCAACTGTTCTCCTGAGTCAGATGACTCCCTCTATCACCTGCTGGCTCCCTGGATCAGCTGACTCCCAATTATGGATTAATACAACCATTGATCAATGCACAGACAAATCATACAAAGGCCCTGCCAGAAGCATGAAGTAGACCCTAAGGAATGTGAAGCCAGGCATGCCACACCTGCAGGCACCTCTGCAGGCTGCCTGACCTCTTAAGTGGCAGGCACCGTAAGTGCCCTGCCACAAATGGATAGTTTGAGTAGTGGAACATCAAGACCATTAAAAAGGATAGATGGTTATTAACACCTGTGGAGTGGCAAATGGTTACAGGAACTAGGGAGATGATAGTGCTCCTGCATTAGTAGGAATGTTGCTAGCAGGTTGAGGAAAGTAATTATTCCCTTCTATTCTGCACTGGCGAGGCCACGTCTGGAGTACTATGTCCAGTTTTGGGCCCCGCACTACAGAAAGGATGCAGACAAGTTAAAGAGAGTCCAGCAGAGGCAACACAAATGGTGTGGGGGCTCAGGGACATGATTTCTGAGGAGAGGCTGAAGAAACTGGGCTTATTTAGTCTGTAGAAGAGAAGAATGAGGGAGGGATTTGACAGCAGCCTTTAACTACCTGAAGGGTGGAGCTAGACTTTTCTCAGTAGTGGCAGATGACAGAACAAGGAACAATGGTCTCAAGTTGCAGCAAGGGAAGTCAGTACAACCATTGACAGGTGGAACTGTCCCACGTGTTTCCATTTCTGGCAAGTGTGTGAGGTCAGTTTGACCTGGTAAGTGCTGCAGCAAGAACAGGTTTACCAGATAAGCCTAATACCAGCAGAAGTACCTGCTGCAGCTGCACCTCAATATAGAAAACTGTGAGGCAGTTCTACTCAGTAACATGACTGTGGGGGGAACCAGGCACCAGTTTTTATTGTGGCAGAAACAGCTCTGTACCACCATGTTTGGCTGAAACAGCCCTGTACCACCTAGTCAGAGCCAGGTGCAAGGACACCCAGAGCAGGTAAGACCACTTTCCCTTTCTGTCCCCATATCCCAGGTCCAGGGGATTTTTACTGAAGTTGCAAAACTCATTAGTTATGCCTCTGGTTGCAGCTGGTGGTGGAAACACCACCCCAATAGAGAACCAGTGAGGCAAGCTGAGGCAACCTAATAGTGGTTCTCAGCTAGGATTCTGCTAAATTCAGAAAGGTTATGGGGGGGTGCCCTTAACCAAAGAAGGTTGGTCTAGACCAGGGGTGGGCAAAGTCTGGGCCACAGGCCAGATTGGGCCCACAACAGACTCTATTTCCAAGCAGCCCCTGCCTGCGTCACTGCAGCCAGTTTCCACGGAGACCCCAGGAGCAGTGGCACTGTGACGGCACAGGGTCAGGGTTTCCATGGAGACCAGCCCTAGCAGCGCTGGCAGGGCATGTAGATGAGCAGGGAACTGCTCTGGGGCTGGGATCCTGCGGTGGCAACAGTATGGTCTGGAGTCAGGGCACAGTTGCCATCTGCTGCCCTCGTGCCCCATGTGCTGTCACGGTGTTGCCACTGCTGGGGTCTCCATGAAAACTGGCCGCAGCAACATGGGCAGGAACTGCTGGGAAATGGAGTCCAGCTGCCCACCAGATCCACCATTTTGCCTACCCTTGTTCTAGAACATTGATCCAGCCTGCAGGCCAGATGCAGCCTGCAGCATCATTACATCTGCCCTGTGGGGCTCCCCATCACCCTCTATGCATCCAGATCTGGCTGCACTGCTCTACCCCCACCCACCATGTCCAGATTGGGGTCAGGCTGCTCCCCGCCATGCATGTCCAGATTCATAGGCAACCGGTAGGGGGTGCGTGGGGGTGCTTCGCCCCCGACAGGGCTGGTACCCACCCGACGGCCAACACTGATGCTGTCAGTAAGGCTGGTGTCCCGCCTGACAGGATCAGTGGCTTCTGCGGGTGCCCCCCCAGATTCAGGAGGCACCAGTCACTCATGTCCAGATCAGACCTACTCCTCCCCTCACTGTGTGCATCTGGATCAGGGCTGCCCTGCCCTGCCCCACTCTACCCAGTCCCAGCCTGCCTTGCCCTGTGCATCCAGAACAGGACATCACTGCTTCCCCCCACACACACGTGTCTAGGTCAGGGCCACTCCACCCCACTCCTGCCCCTGCCCCAGGCAGATAGATCAAAATTGGGCTGCGCAACCCCCTGCAGCCAGATTGATCCCACCAGCCAGGTCTGGCCTGCAGAGGGATTTGGCACTGCCCATCCAGCCCACAGGGTAAAAGGTTGAGAACTACTGATATAGAGTAACCAGTCAGGTAATGTTAAAGCATGGGATGCATTGATAACATCTACTGCTCGTTGACTAGCCAATGATTCTTTATATATGTCAATTAGTGATCCTAAGTAGTAATGACTATACACAGTGAATTTTTACTCTGTACATTTACAGACCACACGTGGAAAAGGTGCATATACTTTCTCTCTCCTTCTACTCCCACCTTTGTGCTTCCACCACAGTTGTAAAACCTGCAAGATGGTAAGTTCAATTAGACATATGTAGATTCTGTTTCCTCACTTAAGGAACATGCAGATTTCATTACTGGGAATTGAAATTCCTGTTTGTTTCCAAGCTAACAACTGAATGACAGATTTTCCTCCAGCAGGGCAGATGTGAGGAAGCAGACCTACTCCACTTCCTTCATCATTTCTATATAAAGTTGAAAGGAAAATGGATCTGGACCTATTGTTCTTAGGGCTTCCTGGCTCCTTTTTAATAAGCTTCATTTGGAAAAGTAGGAGTCTGCCATTCTAAATAAGGACAAGTACAGAACACATACATTTTACCAGGTTAATGTCCCAGAACTTCTTATTGAATAATGGGCACTAACAGAAGAAAGACAAAATCACAATGAACATATATTTGATT
This sequence comes from Alligator mississippiensis, assembly GCF_030867095.1. Lineage (NCBI taxonomy): Eukaryota > Metazoa > Chordata > Crocodylia > Alligatoridae > Alligator > Alligator mississippiensis. The sequence continues at coordinate 120,655,482 of NC_081824.1, read as the reverse complement.
GTAGATTGCTGAAATGCTGTAGACATCTTGCTTACTCCTCCCAGGCTACCAAAAGTTATTGCATTTGTCTATACAAAGTCCTCTCAAATACCTGTAAATTAAATTTCCCTGGCCAGAACATCTCCCTTCTCGGTTTCTCATCTCTGAGACACCTATAAAAGCATCAACCCATCCTGAAAAGACCTGCCATTACTGTGGTTTGAGAGGAAGAAAGAGGTTTATACAGCCTTATCTCTTTACCCAGTGTATCATGTTATCATCTACAATACCCAGGCATGGATTAAAATGGTTTGATTTGGGAGTTACAGGCTTCCTTAAAAATCTGTATGTCTCCATATAACTATAGTTGTTTCGCCTATTGAGTATAGAAGAGATGCAAGTTAAATTTTGCTATATTTCTAACCAGTAACATAGTTTTGCACTATAATCACTTTTTAAGTGCTGTCTCTGTATGCAAGGCACATTGTCCTTAGCCTTTATGAATGAGAAGAGACAAGAATGGTGCAAGGAGCCTCCATTTCTACTTTTATCTTACAGTCACGGACAAGAGACAGTTATTTCCTTTGATTTGGAGTATTGTAAGGCTACTTGTTCTGTGTGGTCAGAAACCTTTATCCTCTTAAAAGACTATATAACCTCTACATCATTCCATGAAATCAGTTAGGTAGAGTGAGGAGAGCAGGTTGCCTTATAAAAAGGGGCAAAACAGAACATATGACAAAATCCTATGTGGATTGTTGGCAAAAGTCAGAATTCAGGCCCTTCACCACCATGAAACTTGATGTAAAAATGTAAAATTCTAATTCCATTACATTGTTATTTTTCAGCAAACATTCCACTGGAAGGAATCACTGTGTTGGTCATGTTTGAGCATGGTAAAATACTCAACCCCTTTCCTTCATCCCTTTTTCTTTGAAAACACAGAGTGAATCAAAGCGCTTGGCATCATTTCTACAGAAACATCCCTGAATTCAAGGAGCCTTGGTTCTACATAGAATTAACACCCATTATACTAATACAGTTCCACTGAACTTACACACAACTGGAATAGAATGGAGTATTTTAAAAAGTAAAGAAACAAAATTATCTTGGAATATTCAATTGGTTATTAATTCAAGGTATTTCAATAATCACACTTTGCACCAAAAAACCCCCCCACACACATTTTTACTTTACAAAGAAACAAGTGTCATCATTAGTGCCTACTAGCTAACTTAAGCTTAATAGGAATTTTTAATAGTAAGAGTTTTGCTTTAGAAATTACATTTCAACATCTTCCCTGTTCTAGTTTTTTTAAGTAGCTTAGGACAGCGGTGTCAAACTCATCTGGCCCCGTGGCACAGGGCCAGCCCACAGGCTGGATCAGGCTCATAGATCTCCTGTCTGTATGCCTGTATGTGGCATCTGCCTAGGCCTGGGTGATGCAGCCTGGGACCAAACCCCAGAGAGCACTACAGGTAGCACAGTCCAGGACCTGGCCCCAATGAGTGCTGCATGCCATATGCAGCGAATCTAGCACAGTGTGTGAGTCAACACAGCACCACCAGGGGCCAGATTATGGGACTCTGCAGGCCAGGTCCAGTCCGTAGGCTGTATGCCTGATACCCCTGGAAATTTCAGTTCTGGGTATTCAGGGTGCATCTTACGGTTGTACTAGAGAATAGACATGCCTTGAAGGAATATGTCTGATAACACAATGGAGACACTTTTGTCTATTACAGCCAAAAACTGCTCCCAGTGACACCAATGTGAATCCAAAGGTATTCCATTGAGTGTAATGGAGTTACCTCAGTTTTTCAATGATATAACTGTTAGAGTTTGTTACTTATCTTTTATCAGTTAGATTCCTTATCAGTTTTCTTCAGAAGATTTCTGGTAATTAAAACTAGATAATATGTTTCAAAATTAATTACAATTATTAATCAACTGGATAATCATAATAATTAATCATTAAATGATCATTTATCAATCATAATTCATCAGTTGGAGAATACTAAATATTATGGATTGGACCCTCAACTGTAGTAAAAAACTGGAAACAGTGTTATGGAAATTTAATTCATAAGAAGGTCTGGCCTCAAAATGAATAAGAAACTTAGAAAGTATGGTCTGATATTTGCTAATTTTATTCTGACTAGTTTTTCATGTTGGAATCCCTTTTCATAGAAGTTGTATTACTTGGTTAACATAAATCTCAGCAGCTGAAGTTTGTCCTCTCTGGCGTCAAAGGAAACTTTAAAACATTAGGTGTTATATCATGAAGTTTGTACTTTTTTATCAGGCAAAACAATTGATTTAAATATATCCCACTGTTGCCTCCCTATGACGCTATAATGAGTTTTATACCAGGCAAGGAGACTCAGACACAGTTGTCCTAAACCAGGGGCGAGCAAAATGCAGCCCACAGGCCGGATGAGGCCTGCCAGGTCTTTCTACCCAGCCTGTGGGGCCCCTAAAAAATTTAGAAAATCAATATTTATCTGCCCCTGACTGCCTGTCATGCCCTCAATGGCTTGCCAAAACTCAGTAAGCAGCCCGCTGCCTGAAATAACTGCCCGTCCCTGTCCTAAACTGAAGGCAAGTTTATAATTCCAATTAAAATTAAAGTAGTAGCAGTAGTAGTTTAAACATTTTAGGTTAGTAGCTAGTCAAAGCAGATGCTCACCACCCTGAAATATTGCAAATGCAACTTCACTTCTTGATCAGGCTGTGAAGTCTTGTCTGGGGCTCCTGGCTCCCACGTCTGAGTCAAGACAGGATCTTGAATCAATGACAGGATCGCTTCAGGCTTTCTTCAGGAGTGTTCCTAAGGGTACACTCTCTCACCTCTGTTTATATAACATATAGCTTGCATTTCTTAATACATAAAATTAACTTAAGCCTTCCTCCTACTGCATATTAATAATCTTGCTATTGTTTGCCAAATATGGTTACCTTTAACTAAAATTTTCTATTCTGTGATAATCTTTTCATTCTTAGGTAGGGGTAAGGTTTTGCTCTGACTGTTCCTCTTGTTCCTCTTTTGCTCTGACTTTTCCTCTTGTTCAATTTAGTTAGCCAACTTCCTGATTCGTTGTAAGATGGGGACACTATTTTTCTATCTGCTCCTTTCACTGGGTGCAGGTCTTGACCACAATTCAAGCTAAGCATGCAGCTTGAGCTGAGCACAGAGGCCAAACTCAAGCCTGAAGGCCTCTGGGTCCCAACACCACATAAAAATAAAGATTATCTATTTTTTTCAGGTCAGCTTCAATACTAAAACATTTTAAGCAATACTAGCTTTTTAGAGTGTTTCCATTTAGAAGACTAATTCAATGGCGGTGATAGCAGGGGATTTTATGTTATTGTATTTTGATAATTTCCACATCAAATTTACTCAACTTACAAGTAAAAAAGAGACAATTTTTCTTGCTGCAGCTAGAAAAGCAAACTGAGATATGAAAATTAAGCTGTGTCCTTTCTGGTTCATAAACTATTGCCAACCACTTTTGCTCATGGTTATACACTGTAAAGAAGAGGAAAGAAGAGAACTACTTACTGACAGCTGCAAATACTTACCAAGGAGCTGGTGAAGGAGAGACAAGTGCACCAGGAGCTACGGTTCTGGAGCAGCTGCTCCGTGAGACTAGAGCAGCCTCTGGAAGCCAGAAAAGGGGCATGCAGGGAGTGCGGCGAGCCAGGGAGTAGGGATAAAAGTCCTGAGTCCCAAGTAGCAGGGAGGAATGTCCCCAGTGGCACTGAGCCAGCGGGCAGCTAGTAATTAAGCTCAGGAGAGCTTATTTAGGCCAGGAGACACTGGTCAGAGAGAAGCCACAGAGTGGAGTGGCGTTTGCAGCGAGGGAGTGATGGTGCAAAAACGGCCAGTTGGAAGTAAAGTGTCTGAGCCCCGATTATTAGGGTACTGACTTTTTTTTTTTTTTTTTTTTTTTTTTTTTTACTTTCACCTTCTTTTTATCTGTGGCTGTGTTTCCTGCCATGCCCTTGTCTCTACAGGCTGGCAGGGTGTTGCATTAGGTGGGTAGAACCCCAACCTGAGCTATTTAAAGGGTAAATATCCCCAGATAGATTAATATCCCCTGGACCGGGGTTATTAGCCCAGACAGGCTTCTCTTCTTTTTGTTGGCTTAGATTATTTTGTTTTGTTATTTTTAGAGGGCTTAACCATCAGGGAGAGGGAATATACAAAAGGCCCTTCCCTGACCAACCATGGGACTTACCTGAGACTGAAGAAGTCCAGCAGTGTACGCTGATTTAATTCTGTTAAGAAGGTTGTCTAGACACACACAAGCCTGTGAAAGAAAAGAAGAGACTTCAGTTAAGATCAAAAAACAAAATGGTGGCATAATATCTGGGTGGTGCTAGGCCAGGGTGTAGGGGAGGTCAGAGCCCCAGAAGAAACCTACTTTGAGCAATCATTGTCCGGTGGCAGTGAGAATTACCACCTTCCAATTGTTATCATCCTAAAACATCAAGACATGGCAGAAAAGAGTTGAGATAACCACTACAGAAAACCAGGCAAGTGATTACGTGACCGAAGGTCAGGGTCAGGAAGGCTCCAGGTGCCTGTACATGTAACTTTAACTAGGCCAAGCCCTGAAAAAGTGGTGCATTGGCTGGGAACTCGACGGTGACCTAACTGATCCAACAACATGGATCTCTCATGGGGCATGATGGAAAACCCTGAACCGCTCCAACAAACTTGTCATCTGGTAGGCCAGCTCCAGCAGCAGCAGCAGCAACAACAGGCCTGGGCTCAGAGGAACTAAGTAGAGCTGAAAGTCCCCAAGATGATGCCGCAGGATGATCCAGAAGCATTTCTGGAGAGCTTTGAGTGGGCAGAGCTAGCTTCAGAGCTAGATCAGAGCTGCTGGGCTGGGCAGTTGGGTGTAGTCTTGATAGGGTGGGCACAAGGTGCCTAACAATCCAGGGCATGGGAAGAAGTCTTAGATTACAACAAACTAAAGAAGGAAATCCTATACTAGTTGGACATCAATCCTGAAAGATACCACCAGACGTTCTAAGCTAACAAGAAGAAAGTGGATAAATCTCCTAGGGTCTTGCTTCAGCACCTGGCAGATCTACTGGAAAAGTGACTGAGGCCACAAAAGATGTCCAAGGTCAATATATGCGACCAGATCCTGTTAGAACAGTTTCTCTTGGACTTAGATGAGAATACACAAAGGTGGGTGAGATGTCACCATCCAGAATCATTGGTGGAAGCTCTGAGGCTGGAAGAGAATTTTGACAGTGCCCAAGGAGAAAATGGCTGTGAGTGGACTTTGAAAGGTAAGCTGAATATCAGTCAATGAGAGGCTGAATGTAAAGAGGCGCGTGAAGCACGTCTGGCTCATGGACGCAGCATGGTATGTTTTCAGTGTGGCAAGCTGGGACATATGGCCAGGGAGTGTACCAGCATGCCTCGGCAGGGGCCCCGTTCAGGAGACCCGTATTTCAAAGTGCGGGAGTACCGGAATGACCCGAAGGATAGTGGTCCAGGCAAAATGATGGATTGTACCCTAGGAAAGAGCAACTGGGAAGAGAACAAAGAGCAACCTATGGTTTGGGCAACAGCTGGGGGGAAGAAGATACAAGCCATCATCAATACCAGTTGTGCCCAAATGTTGATTCTGGAAGATCTAGCTTCTCTCAACTGGGCACCAGATGCAACGGCAGTCCAGATGATATGCATGCATGGACAACCTTCCACGTATCCCCGAAAGAGGTACCGGATGGAAATCCTTAATAGAGCCAGAGAGATGCCAGTTGGCCTAGCGGAGGATCTACTTTACCCAATGATATTGGGCCATAACTGGGAAGAGATCTACCAGGTGCTGAAGGTGGTGAGAAGACTGACTAGGACTCACAGGAGAAGAATCAGAGAACATGGAGGGATTTGACCTAGAGAGTTTGTCCAGCAACACACACTTTTGAGAGGCGCAAGTGGAAGAGGGGGCGTTCCATGCCATTATCCAGATGGAGCTGGTCATGAACAATGAACAGGTAATCTGCCCCAAGCTGTGTTTCACATTACCCCAGTTTGAACTTAGAAAGGGCCTACTTTATAGAATTAAGTCAGGTCATCAAGAAGGGCAAGAAATACCTAAACTATTGATCCCTCAACCCTACTGGGCCCCACTAATTGAGATTGGCACATATGAATCCTCTGGGAGGACATATGGGGAGGGCAAAAATGGAAGCTCATTTGGCCAAATACTGTTTTTGGCCACACCTGTCTAAGCAAGTCGAAGACTTCTGCCGAGCGTGTCCAAATTGCCAAAGGGTCAGCCTAAGGAAACCCCCATGGGCCCCACTACAGTCTATGCTGGTAGTGTCAGACTTAGGCTTAGAAAGTGGGTGGATAAAAACCAAATGACATTCAATACATATAAATGCAAGGTACCCCACCTTGGGGGGAAAAAAACTCGCATCACGCTTATAGGTTCAGCAGTGCTGCACTCACTAGCACCACAGCCAAAAGGGACTTCGGGGTCATGATTGACCACAAGATGAACATGAGCCACCAACGTGATGTCACAGCTGGTAAAGTAAACAAAACTCTGGCTTGCATCCATAGATGCTTCTCAAGCAAATCTCAGGATATCATCCTCCTGCTGTACTCGGACTTGATGAGGCCGCAGCTGGAGTACTGTATCCAATTCTGGGCTCTACAATTTAAGAAGGATGTGGAGAAGCTTGAGAGAGTCCATAGAAGAGCCACACACATGATTAGAAGGCAAGAGAACAGGCCTTATGAAGAGAGGCTTAGAGCCATGGGACTCCTCAGCCTGGAAAAACCCAGTCTCAGGGATGACCTGATGGCAGCCTATAAGTATGTAAGGGGTGTGCATCAGGATCTGGGGGAATGCCTGTTCACCACAGCACCTCAAGGGATGACAATGTCCAATGGTCACATACTCCTCCAAAACCTTTTTAGGTTGGACATAAGGAAAAACTTCTTTCCTGTCTGAGCCCCGAAGGCCTGGAATAGATTCCCTCCAGAGGTGGTGCAAGCACCTACTCTGGACTCTTTTAAGAAACATTTGGACACTTTTCTTGCAGGTATCCTTTGACCCTAGCTGACTTCCTGCCCCTGGGTCAGAGGGCTGGACTCAATGATCTTCTGAGGTCCATTTCACCCCTAATGTCTACGAAATCATTCCAGTCCTTTTAATATTTAAACCCTTTTGCACGGATAGCTTTAGATAGTTGAGCCACTACCGAGTTCAGCGGAACACCAGTTTATACTAGTCCTAATGGATTATGCAACATGGTTCCCAGATGCCATCCCACTTCACTTAGTTACAGGACATCAGGCAACAGAGGAATTACTGAAGTGGATATCGAGGGTCGGCATTTCCAAAGAGATAATTACCGACCAGGGGACTAGTTGTATGTCACAGGTCATCTGCAGCCTTTGCAGTGTGCTTCAAATCCAGCACCTGCAGATGGCAGTGTATCATCCCCAGACAAATGGGTTAGTGGAGAGGTTTAATGGTACCCTTAAAAATATGTTGTGCCAGTGTGCCCAAGAGGAGCTCCGTAAGTGGGACCTATTAGTGCCTCCACTCTTGTTCGCCATATGGGAAGCCCCTCAATCTTCCATGCGGTTTGCCCCATTTGAGCTTGTGTACACCACATCAGCCTCAAGGACTCTTAAATATAGTACAGGCGGGTTGGGAAAGAGAAGAATTTATGAGCCCACAACCCTCTGAATATGTATGAGAACTGAGGCACTGGCTACAGAGGGCCGGAGAGGTTGCTCGAGACCATCTCAGTTGAGTTCAGTAGAAATAAAAAGAGTGTTATGACAAGGGTGTACAGACGAGAAAGCTCAGTGAGGGACAAAAGGTGTTAGTGCTCCTTCCCAGTGCTATTAGTAAGTTCCTGACATGCTAGCAAGGGCCGTTTGAGATAGTGAGATGAGTCGGCCCAGAAGTGTTCCAGCTGGGGATACAAGAAAGAAAAGTAAATTTACCACATTAATTTGCTAAGGTTATGGCAAGAAACAAAGGGTCTATTATCTACCCCAGTAAGAGAGAGATCAGATGTAAAGCAGGAGAAAAATAAAAAAAACCAGAAGAATGGGGACTTACAAAGGATATCTGTCTAGGATCCCAGTTGTTAGGGGGGGACAAAAGGTGTAGTTAGAGCAGCTAGTACAAGAAATTTGCAATTTGTTTAGCAAAATTCTTGGATGCACAAAGGGACTAAGTCACAGCATTATCACAGCGAAAGGCAAAGAGGTAAGGGAGAAATGGCAGAGGATCCCTTACCATAGATATGACCTAATAAGGGCTGAAACAGATAAAATGTTAGCTCAGGGTGTGATCACCAATTCTCAAAACCCCTGGCGAAGCCCCTTAGTGGCTGTGCCAAAACTAGACAGATCACTAAGGCTGTGCATAGACTTTTGAAAATGGAACGCTATCTCTAGATTTGATGCTTTTCCAATACCACAGATTAACAAGTTACTAGAGAGGTTAGGGCAAGCAAAATTTATATCCACCTTGGACTGATCTAAGGGATATTGGCAAGTGCCAGTACAAAAGAATGATCAAGCAAAAACTGCCTTTGGCGCTCCATGGGGTCTTTATGAGTTCAAACGCATGCCGTTCAGTCTACATGGTGCAGTGGAAATGTTTCAAAGACTAATCGATTGGGCACTAGCCCCACATCAAAGATATGCTGCAGCCTACCTGGCCGACATCATCATTTACTCAAACAAGTTGGAGCAACATCTAAAAGCCCTTTGGGCAGTCCTCCAGGAACTCTGATTAGCCGATTTAACTGCCAAACCAGGAAAATGTGTATTAGGAAAGGCAGAGACCAAATATCTCAGGTTCTCAGTGGGATAGAGATGTATCCGACTGGCTAGCAGATAAGATAGAAACCATAAGAGACTAACCTCTGCCCCAAACTAGAAAACAGATGAGAGCTTTTCTCAGGCTAGCCAGTTACTACTGGCACTTTATTCCACATTTCGGGGGAGGTGACCACACCATTAACAGACATTTTGAAGGGAAAAAGCTCAGACCTTATAAAGCGGGATGAATCACGCCTCCAAGCATTTCAGAGAACAAAAACAGCACTGTGCCTTGATGTGGTCCTAAAGACTCCTGATTTCACACAGCCTTACATTTGTCAGACGGATGCCTCTAATCATGCCATGGGAGCTGTATTGTCCCCAGAAATGGACAGAGTGGACCAGCTCATAGCCTATGCCAGCTGCAAGTTGAACTCTCACTGTAACAGGGTGGCTGAAGCACCCTGGCACAGGAGCGCAAGTATTAAAACATAGGAAAGAAACTTACCGGGAGATGCTGAGGAAACCGCGGTGAGCCAGGGCGGGAAAGACACCATGGCCTGATTAATTAAGGGAACCAGCTGGGGCCACAGCAGTTCAAAGGCTGTTGTGGCAAAACCCAGCTGCCAGGGTTCAAACCCAAGATGGAGAATGACGCAGCCAAAGAAAAAGAAAAAGCCGTGCCAAAAAGTTAAAAGAGAAACAGCTGGGTTGGGAAGGCAGTGAATCGGAGGCTGCCCCAGGGACCCAGCTGACCGGGAGATAAATTTAAGGGGACATTGAGGGAGAGTCTGGGTTGGATCTGAGTAATGGAAGAAGGAGGAGGAGAGAGAGAAGACAACGAGAGCTGAGGAGGGAAAGAAACAACTTTGGGGTTGGGGGAAACCCCAATCCCAGACTTACCTGGTGAGAGCCAACAAAGACACAGAGGAGACTGTTCTGTCGGTGAGTACTGTCCTGAGGGGTGAAGATAACCTCTTGGGGGACCTAGAGGAAAAGAGATACAGACAGGATTACACCCCAAGGCGGGGTAAGTCCATCCTGACCCTGAAGGTTAAGGGTGGGATTAGAACTAAGAAGTGGCTACCTTGGGACCTGTGCAGGGAAGAACAGGGCAAGCAGCCAACTTAGAGGAGGACCGTACAGGAAAGGAGTCCATAAGACTAAGACAGGACCCTCAGTAGCATAGGTGAGTAACATCACGCCCAGAACATCTGGTGTGGTTAGGGCAGGCTATAGGGATGGTGGAGCCCTACAAAGATAAGATGTCACCCTGAGCCTATAACCAACCCCATTTTCTCACAAAACTGTTTTTGCACCTCTCTTTTCTAACATCAAGGCATGGCAGAAGATTTTTCTGAAGGACAGAACACAACTATTCCAGCAAGGAGGCAACTCAGCTCTAGGAGGCACGCCACCAACCGCTTACACTCACTAACAAAGGTATGTCACTGTAGAGTGAAAATGTCTAGCCATAAAATGGGGGCTAGAGTATTTTCATTACGTGGCCAGAAGTTTACATTAATAACTGACCACACCCCTCTGAAATGGCTTAAGACCTCACAGACTCATAACCAGGGATCCTGGTTTTCCCTGATAAAAAAATTCAAATTCTCTGATTAGAACCCCAAAATCCACGATTTAAAATTAAAGGCCCCCCCACAGCCCTGCTTATGCCCCTCACGGCCCACCCCCCCCACCCTGCTCATGCCCCTCACTCCCTCCACAACAGCCCCCACAACCCAACTGGTGCCCCTAACTCCCCCCCCCCCCCATAGCCCCTGCCTCCCATTCTTGCCAGAGGGGGGCCCCAGCTGCCAGGGCTATGGGGCCAGGGACCCAGGTCTGCAGCTCCCTGCCCCTGACAGAAGGCAGCAACTGCTCCAACAGAAGAAGCACAGAGGTGGCTCCCCCACTGCAGGCTCAGGCGAGGGTGAGACTGGCTTCTGGTGGCAATGCGCACTCCCAGGGGTCAAAGGGGACCTGTATCCCCCAGATCTGTGCAGGAGACGGTGGCAGAGCAGGTATGTGCTGTGGGCTCATGCTCCCAGCTCTGCTGCCCTCCTCCAGGGCATCCACAGTGCAGCGTGTATGACCCAGTGTGGCCAGGCGCAGCAAATCCACACAGGAAAGCTGCTTGCTGCTGCGAGCTCTGTGCTGCCCTGGCCACACTTCCCCTGCAGGCAGAGGCAGGAGCAAGGGGCACAACCCTGCACTGCTGCCCATGCTGCGCCTGTGCACACAGGAGAAGTGTGGCCAGGGCAGCACAGAGCTTGCAGTGGCAAGCAGCTTTCCTGTGTGGCCCCACTGGGCCCTGCGGCTCTGGGTTGCACATGTTGCACTGCAGAGACCCTGGGGGAGGACAGCAGGGCAGGGAGCATGAGCCCACAGCATGCACCCACCCCATGCACAGATCTGGGGATGTGGGTTCCCCCTGCCCCCTGGGGGTGGGGCTGGCTCCCAGCCACAGTGTGCACTTCTGGAGGGTGGGGGGGGACTTTGTTTTAATAAATATAATTCTGTATCCAAATACACAAAGGAAGCAGAAAGGTACGTTTTTACACATTTTACTTAATGTTACTCAGAAACAGACTAAAGATTAGGGGTTAGATCCACATAAGGAATTAGATGCTTAATTACTTTGTTAGGTCCTTAAATCCAAAATGGGATCCTCACCTGGCACCTAAAACCCCTATATCTTTTAGTCTTCACCAGTAGAATTCTTTTAGTATTCTAGTCTTCACTACTGCTGAGCACATTAGTCTTGACTGTGATGTATGCTTCAGGCACGTAGTCCACTCCTACCCATGACAAGATAGATAAATTTGGCCTTTTCACACCTCTCTCACCTTCTATATCTGGTCAGATTAGTCCACAAAGCACATGATGGTGGTAGTGGTGCCCTATTTGTAACCAGCAGCTCAATGTTTAGAGCACTCACTGAGGATGGGAGAGACCAAGGTTCAATACCCTTCTCCACTTGTGAGGAATGAAATATAAACCTCCTGTGAGAATGCCCTAATCACTAAGCTAATGAGTCATCATTACTTTTACTCCCTCTTGGAACCAATACATACAGAAGTAGCTTATGCAAAGCAGAATAATTTTAACAAGAACTGTAAATTCCCTCTTCTTTCCAGAGTGCTTAGACTTCTCTGCTGGGAGGTGGGGATTTGAATCTCCTCAGGCAGAGGGTCTTCCAGTTTCCAGTGAGTGAATTAATCCACAGCTGTCCTGTGGCACCTGGACTTCCACCCAGCCACTGCTCCTCTCACTGCTTTGGTTGTGGCAGCAGCTTCACTCTCTGAGCTCCCACTTCTTGCCCTCACCCCAGGGAAAATTGTGGCACAGGCTGCAGTGCCATGGGAGTCTTCAGTCCAGGATGCTTGAGCACCGTTGTGAAGTAGGACAGCCTGTAGCCAGGGAGATGGGGTGAGGCCAGGGCATTGCCTATGCAGTGCAATGGGGTAGCCTGGTGGAGTACAGCTCAGATCCATGGTTTGCATTGGTGCAGCCTGCATGGCATGTAAACCCTGCTGTTCAGCTTGCAGGGCACATGGCACCTGGCTGATTAGAAGTTGGACAGCCCTGCATTAACCAGTGAACTTGTTAATGAAAGGGGACTGCTATCCCTTTAGGTTAGATATTAGGAAAATCTTTCTCATGAAGAGAGTAGTAAAGCACTGGAACAGGTTACCCAGAGAGGTTGTGGACTCTCCATCCTTGGAGGTTTTTAACACCTGGCTAGACAATGCCTTGAGTGCAGTGGCAACATATAGGGGGTGCACATGCACCCCCTGAGAGTGCTGATGCACCCCCTGCACAGGCAGTGTTCCCCACTTAGGTGATGAGCAAGGGGGCAGATGCCTCTCCTGAGAGCAATGCCCGGGAGAGTGGAGGCACCAGGAGAAGCGCCCCTGGCCCTTTTGGGTCAGCTGCAGAGGGCACCCCCCACCCCCAGTCGCCCCCTCTCGACTCGGGAGGCACCAGTCACCCATGCATGGCTGGAATGACCTAGTTGGGGATGGTCCTGCTTTGAGTACGGGGATTGGACTAGATGACCTCCTGAGGTCCCTTCCAACCCTCATTTTCTATGATTCTATGATACCCCATCTCCTCTGACTGTGTGCTGTGAGAAAGGGCTGGCATGGGTTCTAATTGTAGAAAAGGTTTCATGACTGTAAATCCCAAGTGCTAGCAGGTAGAGTCCTGCAATAGGGGTGGGATACCCCCAGGGCTTGGGGGATCTGGCAACCTGCTGGTGGCTGTAGGAGAAATACATTTTGTTGCACTCAAAATAGGACAGGAAAAAAAAAATCAACTTGCAAGAATTTGTGAAAACAGGTCTCATTTACATATTTGTAAGGATGAAATAAAATCTGCCTCTGTGCAACATGAAGTGTGGCTTAAGTTGTTACAGATAGGAGCAGTTAAATATGACAAAAACGTGTGTGAGCTGGTTGGAGCAGGGAAAGTTTTCATGGGGTGGGTTGGGGGCTCTACAGGGGGTGGATCTAAATCATAGGAAGAGGGCCCTAAAACTCATCCCTTTCTTCGGTGTTTCCCACTACTTCAGTTTTCCCCAGCTGGCGTGTCTACCCATGTGCCCAGCTGCGCAGTTGTTATTGCGCAGTTATTACTGCACAGTCATTTAGTACTAAATTTAGCCCCAGAAAGTACTAAATGACTGAGCAGTAGTGGTGGTTACTGCAGAGTCCTGACAGCACATGAGTCGTTTCCAACCCTACTGTGCAGTAGCAATGACAATGTAGCATCTTGTGTAGAGGTGCCCACTGTGTCCTACTTTAAACCTCCCCCCCTCCCTCCCCCGCTCAGCACAATAAATATATCACTTAGATTTCTTTCATCATAAACTACTCTTCTCTCTTGATAACATGGCTGTATTCATCTTTAGAATATTATCTTACAAACTCTTATATGTTTAACTTAATTTCAGTGGAAACATGTATATGTTTAAAATCATGCATGCATTTAAGATTAGAGCCTTATTTACTAAGGGTTTGGGATCCTGGAATACTGATCACAGATTTACTATCTTTCTATCCCCAGCCCTGCAGATTCATTAGTGAGTGGTAAGGAGGACAGGAGATACCAGTCACCAACATGTGAACAAACCTTAAAAAGGACTATTTCTGGAAGAGTTGGCTCTTTTAGGAATTAAGTACAAAAGAAAGTTTGGAAGCTCATGGCAAGCACGAACTGTTGCTGGCAGGAGCTGCCATATAGCTGACAAGCTAGTGAAGCTCCATCTGTGACGTTTAGTGAAAATGATTGAGTTAATGTGTATGCAACTATAAAGATCAGTTTAAAAATCCTGTGGATTTGGTGGTAAAATGCGTAGGTTTGTTAGGTCTAGTAAATGAAGTTCTCTTATTTTTAACCAAAAGTACCATTATATTAAACTACCAACATGACTCAGCCTTCATCAGGACAGGAGGAATCAAGGCTCTCTCAGTTTCAAACGTCCATGCATGACTTGCTCTTTCTGCTGAGTCTGCCAACAGTTGTAAATCAATGTGCAGTGAACTTGTGAGGTGGGAGCTGAGATCCCCCCAACTCATTACATATACTCCTAAAAACATTGATTACCTGGGAATAATTTGTAATCTGTGTTATGCTGGGTTGGATTCAAAATGGTAACGTTCAGGTGGAAGCTTCTGTAGTTCCTTAGTAATTCCCTCAGTTACCGTATTTGTTACTAGATGTGAAGTGAGGCTTATTTTCTTGGAAGATACCAATAAGTTTATTACATCTAATTCTGAACTTTTTGGAGCTTGGGCAGGCACAATCTTAGTAGAAAGGGGTGGGGTGTAGGGGGGGAGGAGCCCCATAGAAGACATGCCAGTAGAGTCACCCTGGGTCCTACAGAAATTACTGAGCACCACCTCTGGAGGTAAAATCCAGTATAAAAAACAAGTTGTGGCAGGTGAATAGACCCAGGTGAGATGTGGTTCAGGTGGGATAAGCCCATTGGCTGGTATGGTGGTCATGAGCCTGTCATACCAGGATTTCCCAGTATCTAAATTTATTACAGTTATTACAAGATCACTATCCTACTTTATGAAGGGGTCCTATACCTACATTTAAAGCACTAATGCCTAAGGCCGTGAGTAGACAAAATGAAGGGTGTGTGTGCCCAACACTTTAAAGCGGGCTAAATGCTTTTGCACTGCTTTAATTGTATTGGTATTTGCATGCCTTGGCAGCGTATTGTGCATTAATTCCAGCCACTGTAGGAAATTCAGTGGCCTAATGTGCCTTAAATGACTTGGGGTGCAGCAAAATAAAACTCCAAGGACGTGTCTTAATTTGCTGCCCCTACAGCCGCAGAGCAAAGCCTGGGGCTTTGTGCAGCTCCACGGCTCTGCAAGAATCCCTGCAGGGAGCCTGGCAGCAGCCCAGGAAAGCAGGCTCTGCCCAAGAAAAGCAGTGAGCCTGATTTCCCGCCCCCCTTCCCCGGAGCCTGCCTGCCTGCTTGAGCTGCACAGGGACCCAGTGCTTCCCTCCGTGGCTGAGGTGCCCCCCAGGACCACCCGTGCCAGGTGCCTGCGGGTGGGTTCTGCCTGGGTGGGACTGCTGCTGCTGTGGAGGGAAGCACCAGCCCCCCCCCCCCGCCTCATAGCCCAGGGACCGCTCCTCCTGCCGGCAGCTCAACCTCCCCTCCCTGCTGCCAGAGAGGCAGGTAAGTGCAGGGTGTGTGTATGACACAGGGGTTTACTTCACCCTAAATTGAACTGGTGCGTTTTTAAACCCACCAGTTCAATTTAGGGACCCCATTTCACCTACACACGCCCTAAACTAGCATGCAGCTGCTGAACCTTTAAAAAGCAATGACCCTTGGAACCAAATCATCTGCTAAAAAGAACCCTTGACATGAGCTTAGTCTCTCATAACACTGACTAATTATAATAGAACTATAATGTGTTATTTAGTAGTTGAGAAAGTGATGATTGCTTCAGTTACAATGATTCTGGTGTCACAATTGCCTCAGCTAAGAGTGACCTCAGCTATTACTCTGACCCTATGTTATATGGTTTATTTAATCAATACAATTACATATAATACTAATGAATTAGCTTAATCATAACCTAATGGAACCCACCTACAAAATGCACAAGCCATTTTATGCTGCAAAGTGTGTTCTCATTTTCATGTTGCTAGTTATTAAACATAATTGTTTTTTTCCTCTCATATTTGTTGTATATGATCATGTCTTCTATATATGCTGTATTTAAGCACCAGGCCTCCTTATCTTCAAAACACCAAGATAAACTGCATGTAGGCAGATATCTGTGGCTTTTGTTTAGGCCTATTGTTTAGAACCCTTCGTACTGTTTACTGTGAACAAGAAAGCAGTGGGTTCAAGCAATGGGGATCAGCTCCTAGCCTGATTGGCAAAAGTGGGCAGTGTTCTTTTTTAAGTAATTGACTAAGAGAGATGATGAAATGTGGCAACACCTGACTGGATACTTGAGGGTGATGTCGTGCCATAGTATATAGGAATTTTCAGCTGAGAGTCTCTCTCTGGGGCTGCAAAGCTGGAAGCTGAGCTGCAAAAAATTGCAGCCCATGGAGGGGGGTCTTCCCCCACCTTCACTGGAGAAGCAAGTTGGAGCTATGTGAAGGAAAAATCCAAGGTAGAGGAAGAAAAAGACTGTCTCAGAGTTTGGGGGACAGCTTCTCTCCCTCTTTTCTCCTTTTTCCTGGGGTTTGAGTGGGATAAAACCATGGGGTTATTAATCCATGGGGGTAAAACTATGAGAGTTTTGAGTGGGATAATACTGTGGGGGCTGAAGCCTGGCAGTTTTGCTAGCAGATTTGGGCCAGGATTAAAAGCCTGGCACATTTCAAACCAGGGCTGAGGATGTGGCATGTTTGTTACTGTTGCAACATCTTTTGTTTCAGTCTAGCTATGTGGCTGAACCCCAGCAGTATATTCCATTGACACATTTGGGCCAGGATTAAAGGCCTGGCAAATTTGGGACCAGGTTTAAGACCTTGAGTGGGATAATACTGTGGGGGTATTAATCCCTGGAGCAAACTGGCCATGAATGGAGTCCTGACAGTTATTGACCAGAATAAACCTCCCCATCCACCTTCAGCTTTGTTGTTTTACAGCTGTTTTGTCTTGGTCTAGTTCAGACTTGTCCAACATACGGCCTACCAAGGCATTTTCTGAGGCCCGCAGTGCTGCAACAGGAAATGAAAGTAAACACGGTTTATTTTCATTCCCACTCCTTGTCCCTCCCCCAGTCCCTCAGCAGCTTCCTAATGGCTGCTGAAGGGCTGGGGAAGGGACAAGGTTCCCACACGCACCGTGTCAGCATGGCGCGGCCCAGCCGGGTCCCTCACAGGGCCAGAACCCTCCCTGGCCGGGTGGGTGGCGCTGGCTGCGGCTGCTGAGCGGCCCCGCCTGCCCGCCCGCCCTGAGGAGCTGGTGCCTGCCCGGGCAGCTGTAGCCGATGCCACGGGCTCGGGGCAGGCGCAGGATGGAGCCTTCATGGGAGAACTTTGCTGCTGGATGGCGGAGGAGCGGTTCCGCTCATGGGCCCGGGACCTGCCGGTCACTGGCAGGGAGGATGCGCGTCCAGGAGTGCCTGTGCTCCTGCCCCCACCTCCCCACCCTGACACAAGCCTGTGAACATGCCCTGCACTGTCAGAGTGGCCCCACGCGGGAGGCCAAGCAGCGGCCGCTGGCACTGCCAGCCCACGCCTGCCTCCTAACCCGCCCACTTCAAGCCAGCCCCGCTGCCCTGCCCTGCCCCACAGCAAGGCGGCACCTGCTCCTCTGGCCAGTCTCCCCCTGGTCACTGCGGCTCTCCGGGCTTGGCCGCCCACGCACAAGGCCCCGAGGGTGCCATTTCTCATGTGCTGCTGGGGACGGGAGGAGCCCAGTCGGGTCTGCAGCGACCAGCAGAAGTGGCGGAGCCATGTGCCACTTGGGACAGGATGAGCCTGCAGCGGTCAGTCCCGAGAGGCACACGGCTCTGCCGCTGCTTCTGCAGACCTGGCCAGCCTCCTCCCATCCCCAGTAGCACATGGGAAGCCAGCTTCAGCTGTATGCTGCTTTTCCTGGCCGGTGCTGACCTGGTTCTGCCCAGGCAGGTCCTGCAGCACCATATCAACCCAGGCATGGCACCAGCAGGCTGGGTGGGCCTCCAGTCAACTCTGGCCTGGCCCTGCGGCTTCTCCAGCACCAGGTCAACACAGTTGTAGCCAAGCGGCTCCTGCAGCACCATGTCAACCCGGGCATGGCACGAGGTCGGCCAGGCAACAGGTCTGTAGAAATACTGTCCAGTGTTTGGATTGTGTTTACTTCTGTTTCTATTTGTGTGGGATTGGGGGTTCAATTTGTTACTACTTGTTAAAGATGTGTTACTAACAAATT
The DNA here is from genome assembly GCF_030867095.1 of Alligator mississippiensis. Classification (NCBI taxonomy): domain Eukaryota; kingdom Metazoa; phylum Chordata; order Crocodylia; family Alligatoridae; genus Alligator; species Alligator mississippiensis. The sequence goes on along the minus strand of NC_081824.1, from coordinate 120,637,270 downwards.
ATTAATTCAATAAATCTTCTTGAAGATTATTCTCAAAAATGCCCATATTTTGTTGCTTTGATTAGTTTCCACTCTGGCTGATATCTTTTCCACATTTGATCTGTCGACTTGCATTATGCTTCTTTCATTCATTGAGAAGTGAGTAGAAGCAAAAGTGTTTATTTTAGTCAAGTGTTTGGTATTATTTCATTCTTGCTTTTTATATTTTTTTTATTTTGGATTTTAAACCACATTTCCAGACCCATTTCATTGTCACTTCCTGTAACTTCATTGGTGTCAAAGGTCACTTGACATCACTTCCTGATGTGATACCACTTCCTGTGAGGTCTTTAAATATGGCTCCCAGGCCCACTGGGTGATAAAAAGTTCGTGATCCAGCCCCACATTCAAAAGGGTTGGACACCCCTGGTCTAATTGGTGTTACTGAACCCTGCAGTACTCCAAGCCCTGGCACAGATAGGCCTGGCTCTCTCTTGTTGCTTGGTCTGGGCCCAGTGCAGGGCCTGGCTCCTCCCTGACTTCTTTTTGCACTTCTTCTGCTCCAGCAGAGCTAGAGATTGGACTAGGAATTTTGGGGTGCAGTATGCTGGTGGGAGCTGCAGTCAGCCCCTCAAAGCCACCACATGGAAGCAGAGATCTGTGCCCTGCAGCTTCCCAGAAAGCAACAAAGGGCCCCTTGCAATGCAGAGGGATCAACACTCCCTAGCACAGGGGTGGGCAAAATATGGCAAAAGCCAGATTCAGTGCGCTCTAGGCTGTTATATCCGGCCTGGGGGCCCCTCCATAAGCCCTGGCCCTCGAGGATGAGGTGCAGCTTTGGGTGCTAAGCAACCACCCCCACTCCAGCCTGGCCTAACCTGTCCCCAGGCCCAAGCCAGGGGCACTAGAGACAAGAAGCCTCTGCCTGGCAGGAGCTTTTGCCTCGCCTCCCCAGGGCGGTTTCCAGCCTCCCTGCCTATGAGCCCAGAAATGCAAGTAAGGGCCCCACCAGGCCAGGGCCAGGGACTCCTGCTGGGAGAAAGGGGCAGGAGCACAGGGAGCCATGCGCTATGGGGCTAGGCTGGACTGGCCCCATACACTGCAGGAGCTGCATGTTAAGAGGCTGGGTCAGGCTAGCCCCACACGCTGCCACCATGTGCAGTCAGAGACTCAGGCAGAAGCTATGTATTACGGGGCCAGGTGGGGCTGGCCCCGCTTCTGCCACCACATTAAGATCCAGGACTGACGCACTCCAGGGACTCTGAGGACACCCCCCCCCCCCACCATACTCCCCAAACAGAGCCACACCCTCCCACAGTCCACACACACACACACACACACACATACTCCCACCATAACCCCACACACACCCACACCCTCCCACAGCCCCCACACACTCCCAGCCCCTCACATACACCCAAAGGACCAACAGACACTCCCCTCCACATGCCCAAACACACCCACATCCTACCACACACGCTCCCACCCCCATATCCGCATGCACACCCGCACCCTCCTACATCCCCCACCCCAACCATACCTGACACCCCTCCACACACCCCCATCCGCCATACCCACACTACACACACTACTCCCCACCCCCCCCCAACGTACACACCCTTACCTGCTGACATAGTCTTATTCTTATATATTGTATTTCGAACTATTATGCAATCACCTCTAAATACACTATGCAAACACCATAAATCAGAACAAACATATATTTAATAAAATTAAACGATTTGGACAGGCTGGGGAAGTGGGTAGAACAGAACAGAGATTTATACAGAGAGAACAGAGAGATATTTTAACAAAGATAAGTGCCGTGTTGCACCTAGAGAGGAAGAATCATCAACACACCTATAGCCTGGGAGGTACCATTCTAAGTAGCACAACTGTGGAAAGGGATCTCTGAGTCATAGTTGACTCCAGAATGAACATAAGTTACCAATGTGATGAAGTATTAAGTAAAGCTAACCACATTCTTTCTTGCATAAGTAGATGAATCACAAACAGAAAGGAAGTATCACCTCCCTAGACCTATGTGGCACTGGTCAGGCCACAGCTGGAGTACTGTGTCCAGTGTTGGACACTGCACTTCAAGAGGGATGTGGATAACCTGGAAAGGGTTCAGCAGAGGGCCTGCAGGAAAAACCCAACGAGGACTGATCGAGGGACCTGAATCTCTTCAGCCTCCGCAAGAGAAGGCTGAGAGGTGATCTTGTGGCCATCTACACACTCATTGGGGGGGGACAGCAGGAAATAGGGGATATGACATTTACCAGGGCATCTATCAGGGTAACTAGAAACAATGGCCACAAACTGAACAGCAAATTTAGATTGGACATCAGGAAAAAATTATTTAGTGAGGGTTGCCAAAATATGGAACATGCTTCCAAGGGAGGTGCTGCTATCCCCTTCCTTGAAGGTATTTAAGAGGAGATTGAGCAAACATCTGGCTGGGGTCATCTGACCCTAGCACTCTTTCCTGCCCAGGGCAGGGGGTCAGACTCGATGATCTAGGAATAATGGCCATAAGTTGACTGAGAGTAGGTTCAGGCTAGACATCAGGAGGCACTACTTCACAGTCAGGGTGGCTAGGATCTGGAACCAACTTTCAAGAGAAGTGGTGCTCGCTCCTACACTGGGGGTCTTCAAAAGGAAGCTAGATAATCACCTGGCCGGGGATGTTTGACCCCAGCATTCTTTCCTGCCCATGGCAGGGGGTCGGACTTGATGATCTGCTCAGGATCCTTCCGACCCTACCAACTATGACACTATGAAACTATCTAATAGGTCCCTTCCAACCCTAAAATCTATGAAATTTATGAAAATAAGTTATAGTAGATTTTTTTAGTATATGATAGTTTCAAGATGGCAGCACCCTTCCTCCCAAAAGTAGTACTGCTGGGGCAAGGGGAGGAACTTCCAGTGGCAAAGTCAGGGGTTAGGGGTGGGACTTCACGTCCTAAGATGGGCAACCAGGGGGTGGGACTACCCTTGTAACCCTCAACAGCTCACCAAAGCTCAAGTGGCCCTCCAGCCAAAATAATTGCCCACCTTTGCCCTAGCAGCTTTCTGAGATGCAGCATACCCCAAGAAGCAGCTCATAGGACTCTCTGGTGTGGGCCCTCTTGTCCAGCCTATTGCTGAAGGGCAGGTATAGGGGTGAAGGCCCCCAGAACTACCCTTTGGGTGAACCCCCCCAAGTCCCAGACTGCCTGGGTATGGATGGAGCCCCTCCCAAAAGGGTGCAACCTTGTAGTTGATAGGGTTTCAAATTCCATTTGGTGTTTTTCTTTGCTTCTATTGCCTTTGTTTTCTGAAATAATCTGTCCTTTTGTGGGGGCTTGTGAGGAGGGGTTTTGTTTATGCAAGACACCCCAGCCAAAATCAGAGATCACAGATTTCTGGATAGGGACTTGAGCCACAGTGAAAACTTATTGGGTACTCCAAAATTTGAACCCAGCCCTTGTTGCAGATGACTAGTGCCCAGCAGAAGGGTTACTCTAATTTCTTCAAAGGTAGCCTACACATAAGAGTTTTAGCTATGTGAAAAACATGAAGAGGCTACATTGCCGATGCATCGAGAGCAGGGCTAAGAAGTGATACTTCCTCTCAACTTGGTGCTGGTGAGACCCCAGATGGAGTATTGTGTCCAGTTCTGGGCAACATATTTCAACAAAAAAAAGAGAGACACGAAGACTCATGAAAGGGTCCAGAGGGGCTACAAGAGGGAAAGCAAACAGCAGCAAACTACCCAGGAGAAATGAGAGCCAAGACATAAGTGAAAGCAAACTGAGAAATTTGGCTGAGAACATGAATCCCTGGTGACACTTTTTCACTATACTGAGGGGTAGAATTTCCACTTGCTGCATTATAGTTTTTGCTACAAAGACCCAGGATGATAAGAGGAGCAAACATGCTGTAGGGAGCAACAGCACTGCAACTTAGGCATTTGCTATAAATAACAGGATGAGCAATTAAAGTCCACAACTATTAGAAAAACCAGTATTAGCAATGGGTCCCATGGCTGACAGGAAGAGTAGGTCATAGAAAGAAATCAGGCCATGAAGTTGTCTTGTATTGGATCTTCTGAAAGCAAAATATGCTTACTCCTCAAACTGGTCTTTCTGCAGAGGTGGAAGCAGCAGTTTGTCTGGAATGAAAGTAGTTCACAGTATTCACAGGAAATACAGCACAGCTGCACAAAAAATACAGGACAAGACTTATTTTTCAGACACTACCTCCCAACATGACTTACTCATGGCATAAATCACAGATTTGTGTCCACCTCTGCTTATTAGCTTTTGCCCAATCTGGTTAAGTTATATGGCAAAAATACATGGAATGGGTTCCAGAAACGGGTGAGAGTGTATGTATGGAACGTGAGTGTGGAATGTGTATGCATACGTGTGTGCAATCATGCATGTTTGGGGAATGGATGTACATGTGTAGGGGAGTGAGTGTGTGTAAAATGGGTGTAGGGAATGTGTGTGAAATGGGGGGGGTGCCCTTGCACATGGGCGTGGAAGGGGCGCAGGGAACGCATATACAGAATGGCTGTGAGGAATGTGTGGAACACACATAAGTGAGAGACTCCCCCTAGTTTTATGATCACGTGACCTCCAAAGCTGCCAGGAAGCTCCCTCCCATTGCGGAGGGTCCGAGCCCGAGTGCCGCGCACAGGTCACCCCCCAACCGCTCTTGGGGAGAGCGCTACATCACGCGATTCCAGGAGCCGGGACCCACTCCAACGCATGCGCCGCGGAGCCTGAATCCTCTCCCCCTCCTCCTCTGTCCACCTATGGGGACACAGCGCGCAGGTACAAGCCGCCAGCGAGCGCCGCAGCCCCCACCCCAGGCCGGGTCTTACCGTCACATCCGGGTCCTCAGGGGAGGAAAAGGGGAGGCGGGGCTTTTAACGTATTTGCGCGGATACGCCCCCTCCCACCGCAAATGGCGCTGCTGGGAGGCGGGGCCCAGCGAGACGCTCCGAGGCTGGGCTAGAGCGGCTCCTGCCCCCGACAGAGCCCCGCCCCCGCGCTTCCGGTGCAGCAGCAGCGGCAGCGGCGGCAGCAGCAGGCGCTGCCCCGCCCCCAGCTCCGCGCGCAGGGGCCCGGCCTCGCGGAGGCCCAGCCACTCCCGGCGGGCTCTGCCCTCCCCGGCGGCCGGGGCGGACGATGGAAGGCCTGACGCTGAGCGAGGCGGAGCAGCGCTACTACTGCGACCTCTTCTCCTACTGCGACACGGAGAGCACCAAGAAGGTGGCGTCCAACGGGCGCGTGCTCGAGCTCTTCCGCGCCGCGCAGCTGCCCGCCGACGTGGTCATGCAGGTACTGACCGGCCCCTCCCCACAGCCCGGGCCCCAGTGGGCGGGGCGTTCCGTTGGGCAGTTGCGCGGCTGCGGCCAAGCTCCGCCCCCCGCGGGGCAGCGACGAGGGGGGGCGGGGCTTGGCCGCGGAATGAACTCCCCACCCCAAGCAGTGCGGGGGGTCGGCTCCCCCCTGGTTTCTCAGCCAGGGAGCTGCAGCCCCTCAGGGTGCCCCAAGATCCTGCAGAGGCATGCGAGACAGCTGCCACCCTCCTGTGCAGATGCCAGCACAGGAGGGCATCCTCTCATGGGGTTAAGAGACACCAGCCTGTGAAGTGTGCGGGTGTCACACACAATATAATCCCAGGGATTTCAAGCAGGAATCTAGCGTTCAAAAGCCCCCGCTGCTGCCTCTCTCAGATCTTTGCAACAGACAAATTGCTGCCTTCTTGCGCAAAAAAAAAAAGGGTGGAAACTGATGGTGTTTGGGGATGCCTGGAGACTCATGGGGGAGGGGGGTGCTTTGAGGCTACAAAGACTGAGAGCCATTGCACTTGTACAGGCTCCTGAGAGCCAAGGATGGGATTAGCTGCAAGGGGCTTAGAGTGCCCCTGTGCATGGGCTGCACTTCAGGGGAAGGAGGGGATGGCTATTGGTTGTCTTACAGAAGTGGAGAAGATGTGTGTGTGCACCAGCGTTCAGACTACCTGGGCAGGGGGGACCCATCTATTCACCTCATCGACACCAGGGTTAAAGGTTATAACTCAACCCTTTCGTTCCTGGGCCCACAGGAGTGGTACAGGGCTGCTCTATGGGCCAGTCAGACCCTGTGTGATGGAATTAGGCTGCAGGGTCCCACGCTGCCTCAGCCTAGCCCCATGCTCTGGGGTTGAGCCCTGGGCTGTTCTGCGTGCCTGATCCAGCAACAGCTGTGGCCTGTGGAGCTTTCCACGGACTCATGAGGAACTCCACAGGCAGCGTGATGCAGCAGTGGGGGCTAAGTGACCTTGGTTAAAAAGCATGTTGGTTCCTTGAGGTCATGATCAAAGGCTTTCCAGGACTAGCATTTACATAAGGAATTGTGACTCCATCAGTCAGAAATACTCATAGCTTGCAAGCACGTGGTCACCTTTTTATTGTATTTTAATGTCTCTTCCCCTTCAGACATGGATTGCTGTGCATTTAAGTCCAGTGGTAGTGCTCTTCTTTTGAGACTAGTTTAGTTGAAACAGACAGACTCGCAGCCAGTTTTTTTCCAAACACAGGTCAATGTCCTACCTAATTTGTTTCAGATGTGGTAACTATTCTCTTGCAAAGTAATGCATTTTTAGAAGAAGAAGAACTGTAAACTGCTGAAAGGATTTTACACACCTGAAAGGATTTGAAATTAACTGTATTAATGAAGAAAAAGACTGACTTGCCGCTTCAGAGATTGCTGTGAAAAGTATCTGGTCAGTGTGTAGTCAAAGCAGAAAGTGGGAGAAACATTTTATAAGAAATGAGGGGGAAGAAAAAGTACAAAGAAAATGTAAATACCATTACATGCACATATTCATCTGGAATACCATGTGCACAGATGTTATAAAAAATCTGGAACTTGTGGGATTGATTTAGTTGCATCTTCTCTTCATGTGTCTTGCCCACAAACCTGCTGGTTGCAGTTTGAGGGGACAGACCTTCCCTTTGAAGACTTATTCTGCATCTTTCTGTTTGTTTTTCTTGTCTTCAACAGAGAATGGTTTGTTCATAACTCCTACCTCCAAGCTGCAACCACAATTAAAAGACTTCCTGCACAGTTAAGGTTACTATACACAATGTATGACAAAGCAGCAAAACCCAGGGAAATTAAGCTATCTAATGGATACGTATGCTTTAATTCTCCACATACCTTGTCATTGCAACAGTAAACATGCCATGGACCGTGCACTGCAACATAATCCTCTAAGGATGCTAGCCTTTCATTATGTCCTCTTAATTCTCCCTATATACATAACCTTTAACTTGGTGGTTTTCTGTGAGCTCCTTTTAATGGTGTTGTGTAATATTAGCGCAGTCAGGTGTGCAAACACCTACACTTTAGGGTTGTTGGTTGTAGCTGTGTTGGTCTAAGGACATAGGCAGACAATAATTTAGTCGGTCTAATAAAAGATATCACATCTACCCAAAGAACCTTGTCTGCCAAACACCTACACATGATTCAGAAGAGATCAAAGGGTTTCATATGGGAATCCATAGTGTAAAAAGACATCTGGACATGTTGTAGACTTTTTGAGTTCTCTCTAGAGGGAAATTTTACTATTTTTCCATAGGAAAAAAAAAATGAGCGCAAAGAGGTGTCACTTTTCTAAGGGGTGCTTTGAATTAAGCAAGGGGTGCCTTGGGTTTCAGAAGATTGAAAGCTATTTTTTTATTAAGCTAGCAAGGGAACTACACAAGGATAATTGTAAAATCCTAAAACAGAGGGGAAGCGAGTGTGGGATAACATCCCTGACAACTGCTTCACAGTGAATTTGTCTGGGTATCTTTAAGGTGGGTCTCAGACAAGTTGGTAAAAGGGAGAACTGATACCACTTAGCTCCATGTACATGTGAATGGCATTCAAAAGGCAAGGTTTCTTGTTGTTGGGGGTTTTTCTTTGGATTTGTCCAGGCCAGTGGGCCTTCCCCTGCAGAGTTGACTCACTGTGAAGCACTGATGCTTAGTATCTAAGGAAAGCACAGGAGCCAAAAACTTCATCTGCATTCATTAGTGAATTTAAGGGCTAATTCTGTGATAATCACAGAATAGTTGCTTTGGCTAGAGACAATACCAGTTTCTTCTCTACGTGATGAGATTGAGAGGGAGTGCGCTGACTGTATGCAAGGATTTTACCTCACTTTGTTTAACCTACATTCTTAGTAGTCCCCCTATTTGCCTGCATGTGAAAGTCTGTTGTTGAAACGTCGAGAACCAGATTTACATTTTATAAAAATCAAAATTGAGACTCTGAAGAATGTATCACAGTTTACTGTGAAGCAGTTGTCAGGGATGTTGTTATATCCCACCCTCACTGCCCCTCTGTTTTACAATTTTTTTACAATTAATTTTGTGAAGATCTATGGCTGTTCTTTGCATCCATTGACTAGATGTTTTATGTTTATATCTGGTTTCCTTACACACAACTTCCTAAAACTGACTCTTAGAACATAACATTTTTTTTCTTCAAGACTGAAGCCAAATATAAGGAGCTGAGTGGGAAAACTTACCCCACCATTTTTTGATGGGCACATGTTTTCATATAGCTTGAATAAGACAGGCTATATTTTAAAATCTCCTTAGAATTCCATTAAAGGAAAAGTGGAATTAAAGTCTCAATTGAAGTACTTTTAATAGAGGTGTGACACACACTAATTTGCTGAACAAAAGGACACTGATAAATTAAGTTAGTAAGGTGCAGAACTTTATACAAATTAAATTTTGTGATGAATTAGAACATGAAACAGCAAGAGACTTTATTTTTCTAAGAAGAAAGGTATAGTCTGTTTTTAGTGCATCTCTGTTCTGATATTAGAGAGATTTAGTTGATGCCCTGCCCTGCTTTGTTCTGGTATTGAAATGCATACAACCAGGCCTTTATGATTGTTCCTTTATTTTGTTAGGCTGATACTTAAATATATTATTATGCTAGTCTGATATTAATAGATACCGTTCTCTCTTGCAAGCTTAATGCACCTTGTTTTTGGGAAGGCAGAATGAAGAGAGAGTTTTCCAGAGTTATGGCTGCATGGAACAGAACCTAATCTTCAGCTTGCTTACCTTGTGTTTCCTACAGCTTTAACCCTTTCACAGCTGAACTGTCAGCAGCTCTTGACAGCTCAAGCAAAAGCTGAAACTGTAGCTGTTGCTGAAGAATGAACTAAACGGGTGGATCTGGGTTTTTGGAAAAAGTCTTAGGACAGTGAAATAGGAGAAGAGAGACCAGGAGTAGCCCACAGACAGCCAAATTGCTGAAGAAAGGATAGCTGGATTAGTGGAATATCAAAATCATAGAAAAGATGAGGGTTAACACCACTGGAATGAAGAACAGTTGTAATGAGCTGCAAAGTTAATAGACTCTCTCAACACTGCCTGAACAGAAACACCAGTACTGCTGCCCCACTATTAGTTCTAAGTTTTGAGTGGAACTGGAATGAAAGTAGGTACTAAACCACTGCCCCATACCCATAACTCAGCCACTGGCCTCCTTGCAGCTGCTGAAGGGAAGAGAAGGAAAAGCAGCAGCTGCCACTTTTACAGCATGTCCACTCTTCTATTCTGAGCAGAAAAAACAGGTTTCACCACTTAAGGTGACTAATTTTTTGGGAGCAAAAGGGGGAGTGTGTGTGTGTGTGTGTGTGTTTTATTCAGAGAGAACATCTCTTGGAAAGGGAAGCAATTGTTTTGAAGCTTTCAGTGCTGCATTTGTACAAGTTGTATAATTATAGACCATTTTATGAATTTGCACTGAATTTCTCTTACTATATCATGAGAGAGCCCTAGAATTTAATTTACAACACTTAACTAGTCTGAAGTTACTGTTTATGACACTCCTGAAGTTATAATGGTGCAAATGATCTTGTTGCAGTGTACTATTTACTTTCTTCTTTTAATGTTAAGTAAGCACTTTTACACCATAGAATCATAGAAAATTAGGGTTGGAAGGGACCACAGGAGGTCATTTAGTCCAGCAGTTCTCAACCTTTTTTGTAACAGGACCCATTTGTAAACATGATGGCCATTCCGGACCCAGTGCTCCTCACTTGCAACCTGCTGCCCCCAGGTCCCAGCTCCCCAGTGTGTGGGGTGGGTGGGGAGGGGTCCCAAGCAGCCCCTTGCAGGTTACTGTCCTATTGAATAATACAATTTCATGTTATTGTCCTCTTGAATAATTCACAGTAGAGATTGGAAGTGTACACTTGGAACTGAGTAAGGAAAATGAAAATATTATCTGTCAAATGGTATCTTAGTACTGTGGTTAGTACATCTGTAGCTTCTCTCTCTACTGCTTTAGGTTTTAAATTTTAATTTTGTGATGTAGACTTTACTAGAAACAAAAGGCATTAAGGCATGAGTTGAAGTAATTACATATTTCAAAATAAAATTTGTCTAAGAGGCTTTTAAAGTTGATTTCTAGATCTGCCTTTAGGAAGCCTTGTTTGCTTGTATAGACTACCATATATCAAAACCTGATTTAAAAAAAAAAAAAAAGCTGAAAGCAAGTATTTTTTTTGCACAGATGGGGACCTGCTGTGAAAATATTTCCCTGGAGATAGACTGCAATTTACTAACACAGAAGAAGCAATAAAATGTTAACTGCAAGTGAAAACTGAGCTGAAGTGTCAAGTGCCTCATCTAGAGAAAGCAAGCAAGGGTGTGTTTGTGCGCATGTGTGTACAGGATGCTTTTAGGTATAAACCAAAACTTCAAAATGCTGTGAATGTCTGTTTACTCAGTGCCTGATCCTGTTTTGATTGATTCCACTGAGTGCTTTACTGTTCTCAGTAATACCACATTCAGATCTAGGACCTCTGCTGTAGTCTTAAGCACCTTTTTTTAGCTGGAAGTCTCCTTTTAAAGCTTTTTCATTTGGTGATACAGGGGTATGGTACCACTTTCTTTAAAATGGCCACACTTGCCCCCCTCCCAAGTTCCAAGTAATTCTCTCAAGTTCTAAATCATTTGGATAGCAATCATGTCCTTCCAAAACATTTCCCTTCCTTAATATTATAAGTAAGGCTTGTGATATTTAGGTTTTTTTATATATTTCATGCCTCAGTGTGCATTTGGGCATAAACCCAGCTTTCTTTTTGTAAGTTATCTTCCAATAAGTTTACGTCTACTGAATATCTGCAAAAGTATAGTAAATTAGTGCATTTGTTCAATATTGAACCAAATGACCAATTTATAAGATGGAAAGCAATACTTTACCTTTAAAAATTTCTTTCAAGCTGGGCAACTAAAGCCCAACAAATCCTTAAATGAACATTTACAATACAAGTATCAGAGACATGCATAATCAGGAATATGCTTGAGTTCACTTCGCTTTACCTTGGGCTTTGGTAAACAGGATGCATGTTGTAAAGCATAAGTACAAAAAAACTATTGTCTCTGAATATACAGTTAGCAACATCCAGCATGTGAAAGGTATGCAAAGTTATGAATTTAATTCATTGTTACAATAGAATGCCTTTCTACTTAAGATCATAGAAAACTAGGGCTGGAAGGGACCTCAAGAAGTCCAACCCCTTGCTTGAAACAGGACGGTCCCCAACTATATCATTTCAGCCAAGGCTTTGTCTAGCCAGGTCTTAAAAACCTCCAAGGACAGAGATTCCACCATCCAAGTAACCTGTTCCACTACTTTACTACCCATCTTGCGAGACATTTTTTCCCCAATACCTAACCTAAACTGCCCTTGAGACCTGCAACTTTAGACCATTGGCTCCTTGTTCTGTCATCTGCTGCCACTGAGCACAGTCTACTTCATCCTCTTTGTCCCCCCCCACTTCAGGAAGTTGAAGGCTACTGTTAAAATATCCATGCCCCCCCCTCCCCCCCCCCCAAATCTACTCTTCTCCAGACTAGAAAAGTCCAGTTCCCTCAGCCTTTCCTCATAAGTCATGTGTCAGCCCCCTAACCATTTTCTTTGCCTTCCACTGGCCTCTCCAATTTCTCCACTTCCTTTCTCTAGTTGGGTCCCAAAACTGAACACAGTACTCCAGATGTGGCCTCATCAGTGCTGAATAGGAGTGGGGAAAAAAAAAAAAATCACTTCCCTCGATCTACTGGAAATGCTCTTACTAACACAGTCTAGTATGCCTTTAGCCTTCTTGGCAATGAGAGCACGCTGTTAGCTCATATTCATCTTATTGGCCACTGTAATCTGAGGGTCCTTTTCTACAGAGTTGCTGCTTAGCCAGTTGGTCCCCAACCTGTACCAGTACATGGGTTTGTTCTATCCTAAGTGCAGGACTTTGACACTTCTCCTTATTGAACCTCATGACATTCCTTTTGGTCTAATTCTCCGATTTGTTAAGGTTGTTCTAAATCCTAGCCCTACCCTCCAGCATAATCACTACTCCTCCCAACTTGGTGTCATCTGCAAACTTGCTAAGGGTGCACTCCATCCCATCTTCTAGATTGAACAAAACCAGCCCTAGGACCGAGCTCCGGGGCACACCACTTGATACCAGCTGCCAACTAGACTTCAAGCCACTGACTACTACACTTGGAGCCTGATGAGCCCACCAGTTTTCTGTCCGCCTTACAGTCAATTCATCCAACTGGTACTTTTGCTCTGCAACAATAATGCACTTAATCTGCTTCTTTACTCATACTAGACTCACTTCTTAAGTTCTGTGTACTCACCTGAGTTCCGAGTATTGTCTTGACCAGCAAACATATTCTGCACTGCATAAGTTAGCATTGGAGAAGCCCTGTTATGATCTGGTCCCAGGTGTTAAGTACAATCAATTAGATTTCTGTCTTGAGCAGGTTCAGAGAACATGTTGATTAAGCTATTAGCTGTTTGTTCTGTCCTAATGCTCCCACTACTCTGGGGTTTTTTTGGAAAATCTGACAAAAGCCTCGATAGTGTAGCAAAGTGTTTCATTGGGGGTTTTTTGTTTTGTTTTTACACTATTCTTGGTAGTGAAAATGAGGCTTACATTAAAGATTGATGTTTTCCTAAACGGTTTCTGACCACAAGTATTTTGGCAGTCGGTGAAACTGGTCCAAAACTCATACTCTGTTGCCTAATATGGTGAGCTTTCCCTCATAAATATCTAAGCCGAAATGCTTTTTATTATCAATTCTCAACTCAGTGTGAAAATAGCTTTTAAAAACTGACCTGCAAAGGGGTGGGGATTAACAAAGCATCCTAGATATTTGCAACTGGAACAGAATTTTAAGTGTTCAGAAGTGTTCACAGCTTTAGTGTTAATTAGCTGTCGTATACTTAGACTACGTGTTCAAAGTGGTCACTTACATTCACTGTAGTTCTGCCTTCTCTTTTGCTTGAACACGTAACATACTTTCTCTTCTAACATTTAAGTAAATGTCTCATATCCATTGCAAACACTTGCAGTCTGAGATCTTCAACTTGCAGTCTAGTCATTAGTAAATAGTTTCAATTCCAAAGTGTCACTGTCAGTCTATATGGATTTCTAATATTTTACTAGTTTTTAAAATGTTTAAAGTGTAAGATTCCACCTTTTGGCTTCCCAAAACAACAAAACTCTGTGGTACTATAACAGTGGCTGCTGTGAAGGGCTGTAAGTACTTACCATGCAAATTAAGCCTTCATGTGGGAGTTCCCTAGACTTCAAGGAAGTCTTCACTTCTTTACTTAAATTTATTTAAGGAGGTATGCAGCTACTCTTGTTCAGTCAGCCTCTGAGTACCATACATACATTGTTCATGTTCCAGTAGGAGGATCAGACAGACTTATTACTACCCCCCCACACACCCCCGATATCCCTTGAAGGCATTTTGAAATCTGCAATTAATTGCTAATCCAACTATGGCTTAGATCAGCACTTTTTTGGTGACCCACAGACGCTGACTGGTAGGACAAGTTGTCCAAGTGGTTTGGCCCCTGAAATAATCTGTTTATAAAAGAGGTATTTCCAAAATATGCCTTTTTGGTTATTCTGTGCGTTTCTGGGGACTGTCATATGCTAGTAAGAGAGACTTGGAAAATCTGGCCAGAATTTCTGAGGGTTGCTTATCTGCTTTGTTGCATTTCCATCATTTTTGAGAATTGCAGCTAGATGAGCTGCAGGACTTGCTGTTGCTGCATCTTCATAATATTACACCAAATATGCATGTTCTAGAAAACCCTGATTAAAGTTTATTGAAGGATTTTGTGCTCTTAGTACAAAATTCTCTTGCCAGGTTTCAGGGACTTAATGATTACCAGTTTACAATGGGTTTGGAGTCAGCAAAAGAAATGGCGTGTGTCGTGTAACCCTGTTTAATTAGTTTGTTTCCTTATGGCTCTTTTAAGATTATTTTATTCGTAAAGCAAGGTGTTAGTCTTCTGCTGTTGAATGCGTCTGTGCTAGCTACTCACTCAGAAGAACTACAGTTTCTTGAAACATTAAAATACATGGGGACTTTTCAGAGATAACAGGACTTAGTGGCTGCCCATGTTTCCCCATTTCTAGTTTTTCCAACTATTTCATCCCTGGTTGAATGGAAAGATAGGTAGTTTAGATAAAATGGCTTATCATATTATAATGGTTCATGGCCGTTCACTAAAGCAGAGACTGACTTTGTGGGGCCCTTACACCAGAATCTAGCATATTTCCTGAAGTGAGTGCTATACTGATCAGAATGCCACATCCTCCAACAGGAGTGGTGGGGAGGGGAAAACTTAAGTAATTAATTTTCCTAGGGCACTACCATAGCTGGAATAGTAGTAAAGTAACATAACAGATAATCCCCTTCCAGCCTCGGAAAGGTAAAAATGTCCTGCCACATAATAAAGAAGAGCAAGGGATTAGTTTAGCATTAGAGAAGAGATCAAGAGTTGAAAATAAAGTAGCATTCATCATATTGCAGGCAGCCAGAGAATTTTAGACTGCCATGTTATACTCCCAGAACCTTTAAATTAAAGTTTTTGGTTAATAAAGGTATTTTAAACATTTAAAATATGTGCTGCTAATGAGAGCCCTTGAACTCTGACTTAATCATTGAAGACAGTAGGTTTATTCCCCTTATTGTCACCTCACATCACTGATTTCTTGTTTCCCCCCCCCCCCCCCCAACCTCCTTGAGACCTGTTTGTCCATGTAACAGGGTTCTGCTCCAGGCATGGCTATGATGTCCCTGAAGGCCCTGTCCATTTTGCTATCTTTGGGCAATCTCTCCTTCTCCTTGCCTGTCGTGCCTTGATATTATTTATCTTTTAGGAAAAGGGAGGCTGCTCCAGGACTTCCAAAGCCTGGTCTCATTCTTACGAACACAGGTGTCAGTGTTCCTCACCTTAAGGGCCAAGTACATGGTCTCTATAGTCTCCAGTGCACCCTGTCATGCCTCACAGATGTGTCACACCCTGATCAAATCATATCTGCCCCTACAGGCTCCTGGCTTTGTTCATCCTTGCAGCAGCTCCTCTCAAGCTATGGGTACTCTGGCCCCATCTGTTCCTGGCTGTGGCCCTCCTGGCCTTCAGTTTTTCTACTTGAACCTTGGCCCTGCTCCTAGGCCAGTTAAGACCCCTGAGCTCTCAAGCCTTGCCAGCCTTCAGCTGTGGCCTTCTTGGCTGTTGGCTCTTCCTGAGCCCTGACCCCACTCCTAGGTAGTGAGACCTACAGGCACCCTGGCTCTACCTGCTCCCCAGAGCCTCTGGCCCTCTACCCTCTTTCCAAGCCTTCTAGCCCCTGCTTTCTCTCTGGGACCTCCTTAGTCCTTTCTACAAGCCATCAACATTGCTTACCGTAGCTCAGACATTTCTCAGAAGCTCCTCTCTCCACAGCTTTTGGGTGTAGACTGTCTGCCCAGCTCCATCTTATATCCCGATAGCCCAGCCCCTGTAGGCCATGTGACTCCTAATTGCCCTACCACACCTGCAGGCTGCTTTTCAAGCAGCCTACCTCCTCTTAAAGTTGCAGGAGCACTGAGCCTCCTGCTACAGTCCACATTATGGGTAAGTGTTCTCCTCTGAATAGGGAAAACCTGCTGAGCTTTCCAGCTAGGCATGCAACTCTAGATCAGTTGTGATTTGTTAGACTTGGGTTTCTCTGTTTTAACGTTACAGATTTTAGCAGGGAGGGGAAACTATCTGAACAGTTGAGATTTAGGGTCTTGTTCTAGAGCCAGGTCGTGCTCCAAAACAAATTTACTTTCTCCTTTCCCTTGGCCAGTGCTTCAAGTGTCAGAAGAGGGGTACTTGTCACCGAAGCTGTCTGAGGAGCTAGTGTCCCAGTTGAGTTCCTCAGATTGCTTCCACTGCCAGTGAAGCACTTGTAGTGAAACCTCTGGGGAGTTCTGCGTAATGAATTGTGGCAAACTATCATACCCAAAATAAAACGTGTTTAAATGCTATGATAGTGTAAGAACTAATATTAGTAGTACTGTTCCAGCCTAACCATGAACACTTGTGTTGGGATAGTTAAACTGCTGTGTTAATGACTTTCTTAACTCTTAAAATTGCCAGAAACCTAATCAGATTTCTAATAATGATCAGCTTTGAAGACTTGCAATCCTTAAACTTTGATAGAGTGCAAAGCCAAGTCACTGAGTGTCTTGTATCTACCTGGTCAATCATGAGACTACACATTAAGCCAGGGCAGCAACTTTATCATAGTGGGTTTAGTGGCTTGAAATGCTGCATTTTCTTCTGTTGTCTCTTTTGGGGCTCAAACTAAATATAATTCCTGGAGCAAACAATACTAGCTGAGCTATTAATAAATGTGTGGAGTTCAGTATTCATATTTTCACCCACTCTTTTATTACTTCAGTACTTCCACAGTTACTGTATAAGAGCATACTACAATGTTAAATGATAGTTCAAGGAATTCATTGTTTTGGCAAGAAAAAATGCCACAGTAGTGTAAGCTATTACTTTTGATTTGATTTGTGTATAAATAATCCAAACAAATGTTAAAAGATGGAGATTTCTTGTGTTTTCGATAATTAGTTTGTTTAATTTGTATTGTAGTTTGAAAAGTCATGAAACTCAGCTACCATTTGCCTGCTAATTGGCCACTAGAAAAATAAGAACATAGAGAGGAGTTCTATTCCCATTGCAATTCTCAGGAGAGAGCCATAGACTTTGAACACACATCTTTAGAAAAGTTTAAATTTTGTTTCGTATGTATTACTTGTGCTGCTTGTCTTTACAATTTTTTAGGTAGTTTTAAATTTAGGAAAAGCCATAGTAATAGTTGCCTGTACCATTGTTTCTCAACCTATGGTATGCATACCCCTGGGGGTATGTGAGACACAGGCAGAGGGGGTACATGGGTACCCCAACACTCTCTCTTGCCCTCTTTTCCTCTCTCTCTCTCTCTCTCACCCCTTCCACCTCTCAAAACTATGGCAAAAAATTTGGTGCACTGCATATTGCGTGGCACTTTAAATTCCCCAGTAATAATTTGGCATGCTGCGCAAAGCCCTCCTAGCTTTGGCCAACATCACCTTTAGCCCAGGTACATACTTGAGTTGTCCACCCCTGGTATAAAAGGTGGCAACCCTATCCACACCAGATCAGGCATCTGTCATATCACGGCCTTATATACGCAGCCCTTCTTCCAACACATGTCACACATTAGTCTGTAAATATAAAATCCCTTGGAAAATTGAGTGTTGGGGTACTTATTAAAATTTTAATAAGTTAAGGGGTACTTGCTACTTAAAAGGTTGAGAAACACTGGCCTATACAACCTGAAGGTAAACTGCTTTAAGACAGGTTTTCAAGCTTTGCAGAGTGGTTGCAAGGAATCTTTTAAGTTAGAAGGTACTACTTTCGTATGACAGAAATAGTGTCCATATTTTTATCATCTTGTGCTTAGGCGTTTTTTGTCAATTTGGGAGCTCTTGGCTGTCAGAGATGTTACCAGGGATCACTGTGTGGAAGTGGTTCTGATCGATCCCCTTAGAAAGTACTAAGCTAACAAGATAGTGCCCTGTACAATTGTTGCCACGCAGTGTCAATAATATCAAATAGGGATGAATTTCTTATCCGTTTCAACCTAGTCCTGTTAACATCTGGAATGTTTCTTGTATTTTGATAGCTCGTGGAATGAATACTCTTTAATACTCAGCTGACTCTTGCTGGACAAGAATGAAATTATGCTGCATTGGAAAAAACACAGTACTTTAGAAAGCAGTTGCCCTTGGGACTACCTACATGGCCCTTTGAACTGATTTTCAGACCTGAACTTGCATAAGGAGTCATGGTTCTGATCTGGCTCCAGTTCCTTTTGATAGTTACTCCAGGAGGACTTTGAGGTTCAAATAATCTTCCTTTTTCCCTGAGGCTTCTTTCTCCCTTTTCATGTGGCTAGCTTTAGGTATAGTTAGCTGTACAGTTATAGACCAAATCTTACCAGGTGACCCACTTCAAGAAATTCAGATGTCAGTAACATACAAGATCTCATCCTTAAAACAGAATGTAAGTTCTTAGCTATTTGCACATGTAAGTTCATAGCTACCTGCACATAAGTTTTTGTGTGCTTTTTTTTGTTTTGTTTTGTTTTTTTAAGTTATAACCAAACTTAGAAAGACGGGTCTTCATAAACTGACCTTTTAAAAACAATTACATTCAGAACAGTTTTCATATCCTCCTGGTCAGATAAGGATCATTCTTTCATCAGGCTAAGAAGGGTGACTTCTATTTTTTTTCCTTGAAGTGAATCAGTTAGATGCAGGTAACTAATCAAGCTACATTATGATCACTACATTCACTGCATAGCTTGTTATATCCTGAGTCTTGTCTGTGTGCTTCAAATTCTAAACTTGGGCAGGGGCCACTGGTATCTTCATGTATATGTACAGTGCCCAAAATAGAAATATTATATATATGCAACATGATGATTTTTGTGCAACACTTATTATATTGTGATGTACCCTATCAACTTGTTTACTCTGTCCAGTAGTTTTCCTGTCTTGGGACTACTAGCATTCTGAATCTGAGTAGTTTTACTAGTGACTGTTAAAACTTACAAAGAATCCTTCCTTTCCTTCCAAAACTCACAGTGCTCAGAATAAGCATATCCTGTGACAATGGCATTTTTTATAAAGATTCTGCTGTACTAGAAATGGGAGCTATGCTGATTTTAAAAGGGAGACTTCTGGTTTCCGTTGCAGGCCCAGTTTTAGAAGGGCCACATTTCTGATCTTTTAAATTATATTTTTATAGCTTTCTTCAAGTGATACACAGTTAGGTAGATGGTATCATATTTACTCAAATATAAAGCAAGGTTCTCCCCCACCTCAATCAGCATGGGGAGGAAAAGCCTCTTGCCTTGTATTCACATATAAAATGGATGGAGGAACAGGCGGCTGTTGCGGCTCTAACTCTGGCCCTGAGCCCGGGGTTGGGGCCAGAATCAGACTCGCAGCAGCTTCCTGCCCCAACCCCCCCTTCCTACCTGCAGCTTCTGCCCCATCCCCTTCCCTGCCCCTTACAGTCAAATGCAGTTCACCTCTGGGCTCTAGCTCGGGTCTGGGGTCTCCTAAACACAGAACACACGGAAACTCCTTCCCGTTCCTGGCCAATCAGTAGTGCAGACCCTGCTGCATTGCCTGCGGAGGCAGTCAGTAGCATCCAGAACTGCAGCATGGCCAGGCAAGGGCTGAGCTTCCACAAGCTGTGTTCCAGGACAGAGCAGCTCTATAAGTGTCTGAGAGTAAGGGGGGGAGGAGAAGAGGCAGAAACGGGGCAGTTTGGGGAGAACGGCGGGGAGGCAGACGGGGGAGTTGGTGGGGGGGGTGTAGGTGGCAGTGAGGCAGGAAAGCTGAAAGGGGAAGAAGTGGATGGGACAGAAGGCAAGGGGGCCACCTGATTTCTCCCCCCCTCTCCCTCACACTTCTTTCCCTGCTGTAGAATTTGGGGGGTGAGACGTCAAGAGGACCTTCTAATGCTTTAGATATACCTAGAAAATTATGACAAATTTTCTGTTTTTTATATAAAGAGAATCTAGTGATGAGGGGGTGTTGTATTGTACTCCAGTAAATATGGTAATTTAGGTACTGGTAAGTATGTTCCTTGCTTGTCAAAAACCATATCTACCTTTTGATTTTGCCACCCTAATATCGCAGTTACCCCAAATGCATACTGATACAATTCTTACATCGTGTTACTCAGTGTGGTCTATTCTGAATTCCAGTGCTTTTGTTGTCTTTATTTCGGATTTGAATGATCATGAACAGTTAAGTAATGGGATATTCATGAATTTGGGATTGTAATCATGTTGCTTTAAAGAGGGAGAGAAACTCTTTTGTATTTTACTTGTGCAGTGCAGAATCCATTGTCAAAGATGAGCACAGACTTCTAAAATGTCACTATTTACATTATAGGTACAGCATGCAATAAAAATGGTCCCTCTGGGTATAGCTGGGAACTCCAGATAGTTCCTCACCACAAAGAGGAACACTACCCTCACTCGTTTCTCTTCTTGGAAGTGCTCCAGTACTGTCGACTTTATTCCTTTGACTGACTCATCTGAAGTTGATATTCTATGACCCAGAGCTTGTGGAATCAACTAAAATTCCCTTGATTATCATGACAACAAATTTAGCATGCCCTACTTCTATTATAAGGTCTTTAAATCTTGCTCACCAGTCTTCCAAAATATATGGCCCAAGACCTGGAAAAACTTTTAGTGGACATCAGCTAGCTAGGGTGGAAAGGATTTGTTGCCATATCCCTTATATGCAAAAGAAACAAAATAGCTGTAGTGTCAACCTGTTTTAAACTTGATATGATTAAATGTTACTTCTTGGTACATTTTGCAAATACATTATGCAAATAGTATTCAGCTAACTAGTATTCAGTTCTTCAGATTTGAATGTCATGAATATTTGCTGAAAGTGTTTTGTGTGTTGGAATTCAAATTCATTAGCGTTAGTATCTTTTGTTTTTTATATCTTTTATACCTTCTACAGAGTACTTTGAAGGTACATAGTCTAAGGACTGAAGAAAAGTTAGCACCTGTCTGAATGTAATGAAAGCAGTGCTGTCATTTTTGTGGAACTGACCCTTTCAAAACACTCTAGCTCCTAGCGTTTTCACGGTTTCTAATAGCATTCTCTTTATAATGTATTAGTCTTTAACCTATCTGCTGTCCACCTTTCCTTTTTAACAGAGTAGCTGGCCTAGTGAATACAGTGAAAGCAGGAGATACGAGATGCTCTGTAAATTTGACAGTCCCCCTTTAGATTCTTCTAAGCAAAGTAGGGAAATATGGTCTAGATCATTGATGCCCAACTCATTTGGCTCCACAGGACTGCATCATCTGGACTGTGAGGCTGGCGTTTGCTAGTACTGTTCATAGCTGCAGGTCCTGGAGCCATGGCGGCCACTGCTCCTCCCACCACCAAATTATTGGCCCCACAGGACAGATGATGTAGCTCTGCTTTGGATCCAGCCAGTGGGGCTCCCCAAAAGTCCAGAAATTTGGTGCCAGAACAAGTTGCAGCAGCACTGATTGCTGCAACCAACAACATTGCCACTGCTTGCCATACTTCCAAATTTCTGGACCTGTAGGTAGCCCTGTGAGCCAGATAACACAGCTCTGCAGACTGCATTTTGGTCACCGTTGGTCTAGATGAAGGGGGTGTACAGCTGCATGGCTCACTGAAAGGATGTACCCTAATAATCAGTGGCTTGCTGTCCAACTGGAATGACATGCAAATGAGGTCCTGCAGGGATCTGTCTTGGGTCTGATACTTAGTATTTTGACAATTTCGTTGACGGATATAAGTATACACTTAAAATTTGATGCCAGGCTGGGAGGGTTGGGCTCATGACAATAATATGAAATCCAGTGAAGCAAGGTCCAGTACTACATTTAGGGGAACTAAAATGCAGAAATACAAAATGGTAGATTACTGCTGCCTAGCCAAGTTCTATAGATGAGAAACTGGGAGTTGTTATAAACTGATAAAGTTAACGTCATACTGTCAAAAGGCCAAAGCGGTGTGGTAATGGAAGTGTTGCATGTAAGATGCAGCTACCCTGCTATTCTTTGCAATGGTGAAATCTCATTTGGAATATTTTGTCCAACTTGGGTGACGCACTTAAACATGTAAACAAATAGGAGCAAGCCCGAAGGAGAAGGACAAAAATAAGAGATTCAGAAACATATTCTGTGTTGGAACTGAGTTTGTGTCAGCTAGGAAATACAGTATTGAGATGATCTGCTAGTTGTGGGAAAAGAAGTCATTGACCTCAGCAGCAACTGTCTAGGAAGACTGTTGTAATCCCTGTCAATGGAGAGATTTTGAAAACAGGTTAGATAAGTATCTGTCAGGGATGTTTTAGATATACTTCATCTTGCCTCTGAGTATGTTATAGACTAGGTGACCTCTTGAGACACCTTCCAGCCCTACAGTTCTGTGATAAGCATGCTAGAGAAGGTTATTTGAGCCATTTAGTTCAATAAGCACTTAATTTTGAGAACCATCTGCCAGTATAACTGTTCAGTGTTCCAGAAACTGAATTCTAAAGCTACTCTGAAACTTTTCTTCCTGAAACGCATGCATTTTAATCAGATTATAACCTAAAATGCTAAACTTTTCAGCGCTCTTTAGCATTTAAGTCGGTTCTTGTCAGTTTGATCATTTTATGCCTCTTCTTCAGCTGAAAGCTCTTTACCCTTATTTATATAATTCCAAGATTGTATTTTTTCACTACTGAAATTTTGCTGTTTAACAGTGCATAACAACACTGCAGTATCATCTTGCAGGAAGTAGTGGGGAGGAGGAGACATGTGGTTGAACAGGTTGGAGCAACTTTTATAATTCATAGTTCTATAAAGTCTCAACGAGACTTAACTCAAACCTGAATTTGTCATTGCATCTCTAAAATGCATAGTGGAACTGGGTACAGATACAGAATTTGCTGTTGTAAAACTTTTTTAGACTAAAACAAGATAAAGGAAATTAAGTGTCTCTTCCTGCAAAGCCTCAAGCAAGTACATAACTTTGTTTCCGTGAATAGTTTCTTTGAGTTGATTTGGACTACCAGTGTTCTTATAGTGAAGAATTTACAAGTCTGCAATCTTAAATCACAGGTTTGAACATAGGTTGTGTTTTTTTCATGCTGGAAAAGAGTATTGGCTAATCCATGCTAGTGTATCATAAACTAGAATATTTGTGTATTCATTTTTAGCTGACAGTGGTTAACCATAGCTGGGAACCTGTTGACTTTTAAAATGCAAATTGCCCAAAATATAATGTTAATATTTACTTTTTAAATATCCCTATTTTTCTAGTGAAACATAGCCTCAGAAGCATAAACCGTCATAAATGATTACTTCATTGGAATTGCTTACTACGCGATTACTGCACTAGAATGAGACTTCCAATACCGTAACACCTATTGCAGACTTCTTATACGCAAAGCCAGTCAGTACATTAAAAAGCAAGTGAAACATTACAGACTCATTTAGTATATAATTACATAATAAAACATAGTAAAATAAATCAAGCGCTTATACTATATTTGCAACACGCTTTTACACAGTTCTAAGATGAGAATCAATTAGTTACGTCTCTTAATCCAGCCCGGGAATGGGCCAGAATAATCAAGTGGCCTTGCTCTCCATAGTATAATACTCTTCCAGTACATAGACGTGCACATTTCATTCCCAGCGTTCTGATTGGACCCTGTGCGTGGGTAGTTTAAATGATGGGTAGGCAATGTAAGTGAACCACAATGACGTGTTTAGGTTTCCTTATAATTTCCTTCATACAACTATAGAAATTCTGACCTCTCCTTTGAAACTTACTGGAGATGTATGTCTTGTTTGTACTGTGAACTTATGTGAAGTTATGCCAAGATCCACTTTGTTGTTGTTGGTTTTCTTTATTATTTCTCCCCTGAATATGATCATTTGAACCCCTGGGTTCCATTCAGTGTAACCAGTAGGCTGTTGGCATCTGTGAAAGGTACCAAATTTACTCCAATATGAGATGATCCCCCCCAATGGTTAGGTTCTATATGTGGAAAATGTATTAACTAGTTACAATTTTCTAGGTAGAGAATCTAGTTATTGGAGATTTTCCTTGAATTTGTTCCCTTCTACTTCTACAGCAGGGAAAATAAATCTGGTGAAGTCAGGTAGCCCATCTCCCCTGCAGTTCCATTTTCTCTCCCCCTTTACTTCCTGTTCTCTCTGTCCCTGCTCGCTCTGAGCACATGGAAGTGAGGTGCAAATTTGAAAACACTGACCTTGAAATAAACATAATTTATAATATAGGCAAACTTCTGACGGGTATCCATAGACTTAGCTCATCCAAAATTGATGTATTTTACCTTTTTTTGAAACTGCTGCAAGTTTTAGCAAATGTACTCCATAAACGTACTTTTAAGCAGTGCTTTTGTACTTATGTATAGTACAAGCTACTTATCACATTAGTCTAAAATCAAACGTCTTATGAGTCACCATATACAGTATAACCTCATAAATCTGGCATGCTTGGGACCAAGCACCTGCTGGAAATTTGAAAATTTCTGATTTTTGAAACCAGAGCTGCGGCCGGTCACGGAGAGAGGGAGGGTGCGGTAGCAGTGGCCGGTCATGGAGCAGCAGCTGCACGCAGAATGGTGGTACAGGGTGGTGGAGGGTGGTGTCAGCTGCCGTGTGCATCTTCCCCCTCCACTGCTCCCCTATGTAGTGTATTTTTTTTAAATGCCAGATTTTCAAGAATTACAGATTTTTGATATCCGGGTTTATGAGGTTATACTGTAGTTCATTCAGCAGTCAACAGCATTTAAAGCCATGGTGACCTCATAGCTCAGCATGTGTGTGTATTCCAGATTACAAACTCGAACCCCAACCTCCAAAGGTCTATGTGCTAATTAGCTCCCCACCCCCCCCCCTCCCCCATGACTGGAACTGGCTGTTCTTGTCACAAGACCTACGATCCTCCAAAAAAAATACATACAGATGAAGTGCAGGGCAACTTGGTCTGTATTTACCTTATGGAGAGTGGGGCCACACTAACCATATGCAGCAGGCTGAGGGGGGGGGGACATGTGACAGAGGGATTCTGGATGAACTGTTTGGGGCCCCATTTGGTGATGTTTGCCAGATGTTTAAGGTTGATGAAGAAATGTCATTGAACATGGGAATCATTGGAAATGGGAAAGAAAAGCACAGCTCAGCTATGGAAGTGAATCATAGAATCAGTGGACCAGAAGGGACCTGGAAGATCATAAAGTCTGGTTCCGTTCATAGGCAGGAGGTTAATGAGCTCAAACTAGCTCAACGTGCTTATCCAGCCTCCTCTTGAACACCTTCAAGGATGGCAACCGCACCATCTCTGCTGGGAGTGTGTTCCAGGTTCTAGTTACCCTTATGGAGAAGTTGCTCCTTATGTCCAGTCTTCCAGTAAAGAGGAAGTCGAAATGTATTCAGCATAGTGGTTCACCATGACTTAAAAAGGAGTTGGTGCTGAAGGGGGCTGTGTGCAGACACTACCATATTTCTTCTTCAGATGGGTTGCACTAACCTATCTTTGTAATAGATTTCCATCAGTATGTTTGCCCTGTCACAGGCCAGCAGGGCACTGTGAGTGTATCAATTTAGTTGCAGGCTAACTGGGTGCTGCAACTATCAGCTGCTGGGCTGTTTCGTTTGGGATCCAGGAGGTGGGAGTGAAGCAAAGACAAATTTATTATAGCTTACACACACAACAGTTAACAGAAAGATAAATGCGACAAGCAGATAATGCAGTATTAAAGAGCTAATAGTAAATAATAACAACAGATAATAACAACAGATAGATGGATCTATTCTGTCGCAGGCCAACTGGGCACTGTGAGGGTATCAGCCACTTAGCTGTTCAAAACAACAGATGGACAGACATGGGTCAGCAACTTATCGATAGTCCTTCAATGCCATGTACACGTCAAGTGATTCCAGCGAAGTCAGGCGTCCCCGATCGATGCTGTCTGAGGGATTACAGGGGAGGAGATCCCTTGATCAGAATCCTATCCTCACTCACACTGGGAGTCCGGAGTCTGGGCTTTGAACGGCAATGAGCATTCTGTTCCCTCCTTCCTGCTGGTCACCTGATGCATGCGCTTTTTATACTTAGTCTTATGCTAATCTGTTGGCTTTAGAGCAACTAACAATCTTGCCTTATAGCTGTTACCCTATTGGATTGAAATGTGTTAAAATTATCATAAAAAGTTACTACCTAGACTCGGGTTTATCCAATAAGCAAATTACAATGCAGCACCTTTAGGTTTGAAATTGACATTACCAAACCCCCCAACCCTTTTAGGTTTTGTTTTTTTTTTTTAATATGCTTTCTTGGGATGTGCTTTACTGGAATGTGTTGGGTGTGCCAGGCGGTTAGATCCAGTTTTATTGTCAAGGCTGAACCTTGAGCAAAAAACCGTTAGGTCAGCTCATCTTGCAGCTACAGCTTCACCTTTGGGGCCCAGTCAGTTCCACGAACAGTTAGTTTTGTCATTTTGGTTAAACTTATGACAGACAAGTTACATTTGCGGGTTACAAACTTTATATTAGGCAAAAATTCTAAATGCCTCCAAGAAGCACGTGTTTATTGCTTATTAATCCCTCTGACAGGGTAAACCACCGAGGTGATTTTCCTACTCACTGGGGCAAACCACGAATGTGGCAGGGGATAGTACTCTGACTGAGGCAATGCACAGTTAGCCTCCCCTTTTACTTCCACTGGGAAGATCTCGGCTATACACCGGTTTTATGGAAAGAGGAGACTCCCCAGTAGCTTGCTCCTGCAGCCATACAGCTGAAGGCAAGCAAAACTAAGGGACATCTGAATTCCAAGCCTCCAGGCTTGGGCCTGCACATAGGATGCATGCCAAAGGATTTGGAAGCATCTGAAGCCCTGGGCGGAGGTGAAGGATATTTGCTGGGAGCAAGGTTATGTATGGTTCTTGAATGACTCATGGATTTGGAATCTATTTGGTTGACTTGACTTGGAACACAACATTTTTTCCTTAAAGTTTGCCCAATAATGGGCCATGCGTTTCATTGTCATGCTCAATGTTGACTGCATGTAATCAGCTTCGTAGTTGCTTTCCATTTACCGAGCTGAGCACATGCTACTTTTGGCAGTAACTTAATGATAGATGGTGAATTTAATGAGGTTTCCTTGTATGTGATTATAAGACAAGGGGCTTTGTTCCCCAGTTCTGATTGTGGGGTGGACAGAAACCTCATTTTGTATTCAAGTGAATATAGTAGATCCCCACCAGTGATCCAGCAGCATGCACAGACTGAGGGAACCCAAGGCATCATAGCTGGCAATGGAACAATTAAGCGCTACCCGGGGTGGCTAGCAAGATTAGGCTGCTCCTTGTTCATTTTCCTGTACGTAATGGGTAAACCTCCAAAGCCTACATGAATACGAGTGTCTGGGAACCAGATGAACACAAGTTACAGGGTCTCTACTTCTGCTGTTTAGTGTAAAGATTTTATATACTATTTGCAGTTCATGTTACATAGAAAGGATTTCTGCCTCAGAAAAGTTGTAAAACTCCAGAAAATTGCTGAGTAGGCAAGGAGGGTGGTGTTGTGTTATGTTTGTTTTGTTTGTTTTTTTGAGGAGCTTACATTTTTACTTCAGTTTACAGAAGTACTAATATTGGTTGCTTTCTTTCAGATCATGGAACTCTGCGGTGCAACAAGACTTGGATATTTTGGGAGAAGTCAGTTCTATATTGCTTTGAAACTTGTTGCTGTGGCCCAGTCTGGTCTCCCTCTAAGAGTGGAAAGCTTAAATACAGGTACGTCTAAAATCTAAACATCCTTTGGAGTAGGTATATTAAGACTTGTTGGAGTTGGCTTGCATCTTTCTAGAAGATAATGTAAACTATTAGGGCATGCCCTTTATGCACAGTTGTTCACTTTTTTGCATGCATGAAAATCTGAAGAAGGTACTTTAAATTAAATTTAAAATTTTAGTTTAGCTCTCTTTATAAAAGAGACAGTCTGGGGGCATGAAGTCCTCAAATATTTCTTTTCTAAACTAATCCAAACAAATGGTACTACAAGGTATGGAGTTTAAGAATGAATCCATATGCAAATTCACCCTGTGGTGTAGGTGTTGCATGCTGCACTATTTTTTTTTCTAGGTGTAATGGTGAATGGCACTGATATTAAACTTCTGATACTGGCATGTCAACATTTAACCTTTTTTTTAAATATAAAAACTGTTTGGGGCCACTTGGAATGGCAACTTTAGCTTCCAGCACCAAGTGGGCACCCACAGATGTCTTCTGGATTGAGTCTTCAGACTCCAGCAGCAACTGCTCCCAAATGAATTGAAACCTTAATTTTTTTGCAAAGCCCAATAGTACTAATATATCAGAAGGAGACAAGATGGTGCCTGGTTTTCCAAATGCAAAGATAAAAGATGAGCTGATATCAAAGCTTTTGACATAACTCAGGGCTTTCTGAATTGTTTTAAATTGCTAGTGCTGCGTATAAATAGTTAAACTTGACTCATCTAAATGAGTGTATCAACATAGATTTAGTTAAAGAGAATGCTGTATTAAGTCTGCAAACAAGTATCATTTGGGGAAAATGGCAAAATGTGACCCTGAAATTTTAAATAAAAAACATCGGATTTTTAAAATTTAAATCAGATTTTTTAAATTTAATTTAATTTTTTTATTTTTTCAGATGCTTTTAAAAATATACCTATATAAAGATAGTTTTAATTTAAGATATGTTAGAGCTCAAAGGGATCATTGTGAAATAGGGATTATAACATCTAATTATATGCTATTCAAGACCATATATTCATGTAACCTTTTCAGAAATGTTTTATAAATAGGTCACAACAGGCCATGGACCTATAGGGGGCCAATCTTATGGGGTTCCCAGGGGCTCCTTTATAGTTTAGTAAAGATTAAAGAAAATCCAGTAGGACTCAGTGCTCAGTTTAGAAGATCCTGTTAAGCATCTCTGTGATGCCTAGTTTCAGTTATCTAACTATGGATTTGTTTCCAGAGATAACATTGTTAACAGCAGTCTATGGCAATGAGAGATGACAGACCTGATTACCTACCCATCAGCCATATCATCTCTCTGCAAGTTTGTGTACACAGAGTCAAGCCCTTACCTCTTTCTAAAAGTACAAAGTTTCAAGAAATTAAATGAATAGAGGATTGTTGGGGATGGGGTAGATCTGGGCAAGAAGGAGGAGTCTGGAGATAAATGCAAAGAGAGAGGGGCAGTAGAAACAAAACAGAAACATTTTGAGCAGAATATTCCAGAAGTCTTGCAGGATAAGTTTCTGAGTACAGCTTCTACATTGATTTGAGATCTAGTGAGGGAATGGTATGGTAGAAGGGAAAACCTATCATGGCAGCAGGCTTGCCAGGCTGTAAGAGACCCTGTTTGGGAATATTTTAATGAAGGTTATATCAAACAAGAATGCACTTTTTGTAGAAAACAGTAACTAAATAGAGGCTTTCTGACTAGGGATTTAAATTGTGAATTAAATCATGATTTAAATTGATTTTGATTTAAATCAAATCCACCCTGATACCCATGGTCAGCAATAGCTCTGAGAAACTACTGGGGGGGCTTTCTTTGAACAAGCATGCTCATAATCTCCATTTACAAAATCTTGAACAAGATCTCAGAACAAACCCATTTCCTCCTGGAAATCTTTACATCACTTCACTGATACCACAACTGCAGGCATGAATTTTTTTGCTAAATCTGTGGTGTTCCCAAACACCACACAACAAATGCAACAGATGTGAAATAGAACAAGCTACCAATTGATGTAATCTTTTAGACTAGTAGTTCTCAGATGGGGTGCCATGGCATTCTGGGGTGTCACAAGGCACTTTCACGAGTGCTGCAGTAAGACCCTTCCATTGCCCCAGTCAAGTGGAACAGCCTTGCATGCCTCATTCACTGCCTCATAACTCTTAAAAGTCAGGAGTGCTTGGTCCTGCCATAGCCCTTCATGGTCCAACTTCCCCACCTTTCTCTCTGAAATGTGCATGGAACAGGTGGAAACAGGTGCATGGGGAAGGTGGAATTGTCCTATGCATCTCTTCCCAGGAGGAGCATAGAGGATCTGGACCAGGAAGCTCTGCAAACTCAGTACCATGTAATACCATTTGTTTTGGATTAGTTTAGAAAAGAAATCTTTAAAGACTCCATGTCCCCAGATTGTCTTTTCTATCAATAGAACAGAGCTAAATCTAAAAATTTTAATTTAATTTAAAGTACCCCAACTTCTTCAGATTCTTAAGTATGAAAAAAATGAATGATTGTGCATAAAGGGCATGCTCTAATCATTTACAATATCTTTTAGAAAGATGCAGCTTCCTTACTTGTCTGCTTTAGGCTTATCTGGCTGTGTATGAGGCATGTAGGGCAGTTCCATCTGTTTGGGGTGGTGGCAGCACCTTGGTTGAGAACCACTGATGTAAGCTGAGGCAGCACAATAGTGATGCTCAACTAGGGTACCACCAAATTAAAAAATGGTTACAGAGGGCTTCCCTGAATCTAAAATGGTTGAGAATGCATAGGCTTGGTAATAGAGAAACTAGAACAGCAGCCCAGGGAAAGAGGGCTACAGTTGGGAGACCATTGTAGATCCACATGGCACTCTTGCATAGATACAATCTTCCATTTTTCCTCCCCCTCCAGGATTGGCATACCCCTAGACTGGGTAACTTTGTCACTGTGGCTGATCCTTCAGTCAAGCTGTATGATCCCTCTCTGGATCACTGGAGGGAAATCTGTCACCATAGACAGATTTCAGTGCAAAGATATAGACATCTGTCCAACACAAGCCCTTCTTTCCTAGAAATAACTCTTTCCCTGTACTTTTCTCTTCTTTTATTTCTCATACTGATTATCCCTAATGACAGGACATGCTATTGTCCTGTATTGGGTGATACCTACATGGATCTGCACTTTATTTAGTTAACATATATCTCGGACCTTCACCTGTTTGCAGTCCAGAGTAACATTTAGACCTTCTGGAATGGGACAGAAACAGGGAGCAGCAGATATCTTCCAAAGTATAGAGAGAAGGGTCATGGATTGCTTGTAGGAACAGCTCTGTTTAGGTAGGTCCAAATAATATGGATTTTATCTACAATTTCTCATTGCAAGAAATGCTTCTCCTAGGGCTTCTAGCCACAAGGTATTTTGTCACATGGATAAATAAGGCCTTAGACTTTCAGCCATAAAGTACTTTTTTATGTCAGTTTTGTGTTCCTTCCTCTCCTAGAGATCCAGGACACTTGCATCTGCATCAAACGTGGGTTTCTGCACACCTAACAATAACTGGCATGTGCATATTTATACCCATTTGATCCAGTGACCTTTGCCTACTTAAAAAAAAACAAAAAACAAGATATACTTGCAGCTGCATCTTGTTTAGTTGCCTTACAAAGTAGTGTTAAAAGTTATTATGTAGTCAGTAGCTCAAAGTAGAAGAAGCTGCCTGCCACCTGCATTTCTCGGTTGAAGAGACAAAGGTGATAGTTCGGAGGTCCTGATGAGTCCAGGGGCTTGAGTGCTGTGCCTGAGCATGACAGACCAAATTAACAGTAGGAGGGCATTCTTGGGGCACTGAGGATAAATAAATACATTGCTGGGAGAGCAAATTGCATGCTGTGAAGGAGGGCTTTTTCAGGGTGAGTTGTGGATTGCAACTGTTACCATGCTGAAAGGGTAGTGACCTCCAAATGAACAGCTGCCTTGGAAGTTGGAGGATCCAGATATTGAAAGGTGCATCCACAGCACTTATAAATACAATAAGCACCTGTTGTCTTTGTCCACACATGGACAGTTAGAGTCGTCCGTAGGGGTGTGCAGAGCCTGGGGCATAAAAGCCTGTGCAGGGGTGGGGTGGGGGGTGGCATGGGTTTCTTCTTGTAATGGTTTTAAGCAAAAACATGAAACTTCTCACTGTTAATGCATAGCAGGCATGTTCAGAATAATACTCAGGTATTTCTAAACTAGCTAAGTAGTGGAGGTGCACCAATATATCAATGCCATATTGGATCAGCACTGATAAAAGGAAAATTAACATTATCAGCTATCAGGTTGATAATGTATTGATAAATGCAATAAGCCTTATGGCCAGGGCCCCCAGATGCCACGTGCATGCATGCAGCTGCAGGTGGCCAGGAATGCAGTCCAGCAATGTGCAGAGCAGCACCCTGCTGGTAAGTCTGTGAAGGGGAAGGGGTGTGTGTGGGGGGGGTGCAGATTGAGTCCCCTATGTTGAGGGAGTGGGGCTGGGACTGGGGATGCTGCCCAGCCAGGGTAGTGAATGGGACCCCGGGGCCAGAGCAGGACAGCTGTGGGTGGCACGTCCAAAGGGCACGGGGGGAGTGAGAATGGAGGCGGGGGACAGCTTCCCACCGCAGCATGCACCTCCCTTGGGGGAGGACACATGCCCTCCTAGATTTAGGCGCAGAACAGAGGAGCAGAGGAGGGCTGAGAGGTGGGCTCAGAACTGGCTGCCCTGCTGCTGCATGCCCTGGGAGCCACGCATTGGCTGCATTGCTCCCCCTGCCCACCCAGCAGCAGTAGGGGTGGCGAGTTGTGCCTCCCACCAACAGACAGGCTGGGGATGTGGCATGGCCAGCATGTGGCTCCCAGGGCAAAGGCAGCAGGCTGAAAAGTCCCCAGCCCACAGTGGGCAGCTCACATCTGCCCTCGTCTCACTCAGCTCCACTCCTAAAATTGTCCCTTCACTTAAAAATGGTGGCAGTGGCATTTGGACTAAAGCTCATCTGATAAGCTTTAGTTTAAGTGCTGGGACGCTGATCCCTGAATGAGCTGCCCATGCCTCTGTCTTGCTCCCACCCTGGGGTCCTATTCAGCACTCTGGCTGGGCAGTGCCCCCTGCCCCACTCCCTCCCTCACCATGGGGGCTTTGATCTGCCCTCCTCTCCCCCTCACCCGCTTCCCCTCCACAGACTTACCTGCAAGGTGCTGCTATGCATGCTGTTGGGCTGTGCTCCCATAAATCAGTTATTGAATCGATATCGGCCAATATGACTGGTGAATAATCAGCTATCAGTATTGGCCAAGAAGATCTCTTTTGGTACACCCCTATTAATCAGTTCCATCTTACTCTGTCTTCATCCCATAGCCAAGGGAGTGGAAATAGAATGAGTAATCTCTGATTTCATTTTGAATGGTGTGTGATTTCTGGGAGGTTAAAACTAGAGTGGAGCATGGAGAATGCAGTTAAATTATCTAAAGATGCACATCATATTACTCCCCTTCCCTCCCTGATGCACATGCGTACAGTATGGCTTGATACCATCATTTACTGAAATACCTGTTAAAAATTAATCTGTCAACTCTGAGGCTTAAGGTTCCAACTTCAGCATCAGGCTGTGGGACCCTAGTGAGCCTTCAAAGCCTGGCTGAAGCTGATGCCTAATGTTTGCAAGAATTGACTCCTGTGCACATCTCTTGCACAAAAAGGACCTTGCTCTCTGCCCTGCCCAGGTACCTCCAGGGCTGTGCCATCAGTTCCTCTTGAAAGTCCATGCAACATCAGTTATTGTATACCCTGGTTGTGTATCTGGAAATGGGGGGCATTTGTGGTTTATCATAGAATATTAAGGTTGGAAGGGACCTCAGAAGGTTATATAGTCCAACCCCCTGCTCAAAGTAGGTCCATCCCTAACTAGATCATCCCAGCCAAGGCTTTGTCTATCTGGGTCTTAAAAACCTCCAGGGATGGAGAGTCCACAACCTCTCTGGGTAGTCTGTTCCAGTGTTTTACTACCCTCCTCATGAGAAAATTCTTCCTAATATCCAACCTAAACTTCCCTTGCTGCAACTTGAGACCCTTTCTCCTTGTTCCATCATCTACTACCACTGAGAACAGTTTAGATCAGGGTTAGCAAACCCCGTGGGCCAAGCACGATATGCAAGGCCATTTTGCTTGGCACAGCAGGGCTGGGTAGCTGCTGCCAGTGATGGAGGCCAGGCTGCTCCCAATAGGGCTTGCAGCATCCCAACTGCCTGCTGGGAGCAGCTACCCAGAGCCGGGCTGGCTGCAGCTGGGAGGCTGCAAACAGCTGCGCCGGGCTCTGGCATCAGCTCTGTACCGGCACGTGCATTCATGCCTCAGAGTGGGTGGTGGGGGAGGGGCCTGAGGCAGCGCAGCCCCAGTGTCTCCCTTGCTCCTGGCACAGAGCTGGTGCCTGGGCTCCAGAGCCCAGTGCAGCTGTTTGTAGCCAGCCTGGGCTCTGGGCAACTGCAGCAAGTAGCGGGCAGGCTGCAAACAGCTGCACCGACTTGTGTCCTTGTTGAACTTCATGAGATTCCTTTTGGCCCAATCCTCCAATTTGACTAGGTCACTCTGAATCCTAACCCTACCCTCCAGTGTATCTATTACTCCTACCAGCTTGGTGTCATCTGCAAACTTAGTGAGGTTGCACTTTATGCCATCTTCCAGGTTGTTGATGAAGACATTGAACAAAACTGGCCCCAGGACTGATCCCTGGGGCACTCCACTTGATATTGGCTGCCAACTAGACATTGAGCCATTGATTGTTACCCTCTGAAGCTGATGATCAAGCCAGTTTTCTGTCCACTACAGTCCATTCATCTAGTTCATACTTCCTTAGCTTGCCTGCGAGAATGTTGAGGGAGACCGTATCAAAACCTTGCTAAAATCAAGGTATGCCACTTCCATCAGTCTCCCTGCATCCACAGAGGCAGTCAGCTCATCATAGAAGGCAGTCAGGTGTGATTTGCCCCTGGTGAATCTATGCTAACTGTTTCTAATCGCCTTTTTCTCCTCCAAGTGCTTAAAAATGGATTCCTTGAGGATCTGTTCCATCATTTTTCCAGGGACTGAGGTGAGGCTGACTATATGTAGTTCCCTGGATCCTTCATGGCAACAAGGACATACTGTCCCATATTCAGCTTTTTGTCCACTGTAACCCAACTGCCAACTAGACAGTGAGCCATTGATTACTACCCTCTGAGCCTGATGCTGTAGCCAGTTTTCTATCCAGCTTACAGTCCATACATCCCGCCCGTAGTTCCTTAGCTTACCTGTGAGAACGTTGTGGGAGACCATATCAAAAGCTTTGCTAAAATCAAGGTGTACTGCATCCACTGCTCTCCCTACATCCACAGAACCAATCATCTCATCATAGAAGGCGATCTACAGTGTGTGTTCCTAGGCAGTCACCCTTGGTCCTTCCTCTTTGACCAAGATGAGGACAAGGTGGAGGCATTAAAGGGAGCTGTCTGCTTCATTACATAGCTAAAGTTCTGGAGCAGCAGAAATTGGAGAAGACCATTATGTGACAAATGCCTGATTTAATGCCCACATTACTGTGGCATGAACAGTGGATGTAGTGCAGTTTATATACATAGTGGATCATCCATTACACCTGCTACTACTGAGAAGCAGTATAAAGCAACAGCAATGTCAGTAGAACATGCTTGTGTTAGTAGAGCTAGTACAGTCTTCTGTTATCTCAATTCCTCCACTTCTGTGCAGGTCGTAAATACAGCACTGCATGCAGCTTCAACAAAAGGCACCAAAAAAGTCTCCCTATGATTCCACCCCCAAAAGCTTAGGTAACAGTTTAGGTAGCACAGTCACCCCTGATACTGTCCAGACCCTACCCTCCAGTGTATCTACTGTTCCCACCAGCTTGGTGTCATCTGCAAACTTGCTGAGGTTGCACTTCATACCATCTTCCAGGTTGTTGATGAAGACACTGAACAAAACCAGCCCCAGGACTAATTCTTGGGCAATCCCCCACTCAGGGACACCATTGCCCTAACTGCTATAGTGAGCACATCCTGCTATCTAAGATAAGTCCAGCACTGTTAGGGTATCTACTACAGGCACCATTCGGGAGGATCAAGTCCCCTAACTGCCTTGGCTGCCTCAACCATTACAGTCAAGACTAGATGTGCCACAAGGATGCAGATGGATTTGCCTAGGGCTTTAGCAGCTCTGCTTTGCAGAGGTTGAGAGAGGTCTTCCAGCCTATCCCTGCTGGTTCACCTTCAGTCTTTCCTAAGTTTTCATACTGGAAGAGAGGTATTTGGTGCGATTGCCCCAAGACTGATACAGAAAAGATGGTGTAGATGTAGGGCGCATACACTTATTCTTTATTTGGAGAACCCCTAAGACCTGGCATCAGACATCTCCCATAAATAGTGTGATCCAGCCACAGCTGACTAGGTCTTGACTTTAATTGCTTATTTTTATTCCTGTTCAATTAATCTTGCTTTTCCCTCACAAAAGTATCTCTTAAACAATATATATTTCAAATGGGTGCTTTAAAAATTATTGTATTAATACCCCCCCACCAAAAACAAACAAACAACAAAGCAATGATGTTTGCTGTATTTTTCTACTTAGAATATCTGGGAGGTAGACTGGTGTAAACTAAACAGTGTTTGAAGCTGACTTTAGGACGGGACTGAGCTGAGGTAAGATTTGGGCTGGGGCTCAGGCTCTTGTTCCTCTTCCTTTCAAGGCATAAGATCAAGCAACACCAAAACTATTGTGAATCATGGTATAGTGCCTTCCATATCTACTTCTGTTTACAGGTAACCCACAGCCCAATCTCTGCCTAACCAAGAAATCCCTTCTGATCTGCGGTATTTATAGATCCACTTCCCCATACTGTTCTACTTTCCCAGTTGTCTCTAGCTTATCCTATACCCCATAAGCTCTTAACCAGCATACCCAACTACCCTACATATAATTAATTTATCACAGCAATCTGTCTCATTTTCAGATTCATGTTTGCTTTATGCCTCTCATTGTGCTCTTTTATGGGGGCATGTAGTGCTTGCCAGGGATGGAGGAGGATATGTTTTCTTGCAGTTGCACCTTTATCAGGTGTCTAAGAGGCAAATGTATGCTCAAAAGATGCCTAGCAAATTGAGCTTTAGATGTTTTTAAGGTGTTGCTCCAGCATCACTCTGGGGTTATGGACAGGCATTACATTTCTAATGCTAGATACGTCTTTTTGGTGCTGCAGAAAGCAAATAGAGAGCTGTCCAAGCAGTTTGTCACTCAAAAAATGTGGCAAAAATGCTGTGAAATGTTGCCTCTTTTCAACAGGAACTTCTTGGCAATATGACATTTCTAGCGCCACATATAACACATTGGCACGACAGGGAGTGGCTTGGTCCTCCAGCATCCCAGAAGGTTTTCCTCCTCACCCCCTGCCTCATGGCTACAGGGAGTCTGTGACTAACACCAAAATCAGCTGCCCCGGGGAGGTAGAACCAAGTGCACACAGACTTGGCAGTGAGTGCTGTCGTCATTGTTCAGGCACATGATTTAAAGTCCTTTGCAGTCTGCATGAAAGCGGATTTCAAACCATTTCCAAAGTTTGCCCAATTTGAGTTGCCTCTGATGATTGTTTTGCCAATTCTTCTAACTGAATCACAGTGGCAAATTACCTTGAATTCAGTCCTGTACCATCATCTGGAAAACATAGCTTGAATCTCCCTTGCAAATCTGCTTCTCATTCACTATTAATATCTGTTTGTATCCCATCAGCATCTCTAGCCTTATCTACAAGCTCAGGTTGAGTGCATGCTCAAAGATCAGCTGAGTGTAATTTAAGGCTGCTGTAATTGGAAAAGGCTGCAGCTGGGGTGAATGGACTGTTAAGCATCACTTACGAAGCCGTGGAAGCAGCAGAGTCCCACAGAAGCATTGTTTATTAACTGTGCTTGGCTCCTCCAGGGGGTGTGTGTTGGGGCTGCAAGACTGAGGGCTTGTGCCAAGGTGCAAGCCCAGAATTTTTAAAGTCTCTACAAGGGTGGTAGCACTCTCCCTTTGCTACCAACCTCCTGTGGGTTGGCAAGGAGAGTGAAGCATGGTGCTAGCACCCACCGTATAGCTACGAATGCCTTCTGTACTGCATCTCCTGCTGTGGACTTGCCCACATGGAACTGGTTGGTGACGGACTGGAGACTGCTAGGCATTGAGAACGTCCAGGTGGCGATGGCAGTGGTGATGTGCTTGTCCATGAGGAAGGGTGCCCTTATGTTGATACTCTGTCATGTGAGGATGGGGACCATTTCAGTTAGATATCTTCACAAAGGTGGTCTGGCATATCCTGAAGCTCTGCTGCTACTCTTCGTTGTCTGGGGTACTTAAGACTAAGCACTCACAGCAATTAGTGCTCATGTTACATGCCCCAGCCCACCAGTGTACAGTGTGTAAGTGATCCGCAGGCATCTCATGCCAACATGGCATGGTCTTCATTGGCCATGTAACTGTTGGGGGACAGGAACAGAGATCAGAGCTCAGAGGCACTCATGGCCAGGGCCTTAGTCATGTGTACGCATAGTGTAGCATGCTGTGGGGGCCGAGGGGGATCCGGGAAAGGGTCGGCTGGGTTGTGGCCACAAACCCAGAACGTACAGATGGGTACTTTCGACTGCTGGAGTAGAATTAGGCACAAACGTGTACTGGTTCAAACAAAGATGGCTTTACTTACACTGTCGAGATGTACAGCGTAGGAAGAAAGTTAACTTCAAACTTCAGGTCCGTTACAGTTTAACCAAGGAGCTCTGATAAGACGAGACATCTTTCTAACGGGTCTGAACACGAGCATGCAGGACATGGGGGGGGTATGTCGGGACGGTCAGCGACGGGGAGTCGGCGGCGGTTGATCAGTCCGCCACGTTCGCTCCGAGTTGGGCACGGAGTTCTCCAACTTGGGCGGAAACTGCTCCAACCTTTTATACAGCTAGCGAGCCAATTGCTAGTCGCCACATAGGAATAATTTAGAACCAGCCAATAGTAATGTGTGAATTTGCATATGAGTGGCGGGAACCTTTCCACGCCGGGGTTCTCCACCGTGCCGAGAAATTCCCTCGTACAAAATCTCACCGTGCCTTTTGCTAGAAAGTTCCACTGTGCCGAGGCACTCAACCACTAGGCTCTGACACATGCCAGCCCTCATAAAAACTGAACTAGCTTGCCAAAAAAGTAGTAGCAAGTTTGACTGCGTGTTGGCAGGAGTACAACATGCATATGACCTGCTGGATAGAGCTGCAGGGTGTGCAGGCAGCAGGGTCTGTTCTGGGCTAGGACTGTAACTGTGGAGTTACATTTGGGAATGGGAACTGACCATGGCAGCTGTGGCACAGGCGGTACTGGAGTGCTCTGGCAGATGTTACATTTGTGACAGTGTATATACAAGTTCCCTGCAACAAGTCATGACTGGCCAGACATTAAAGCAACTTCAGTTTATGTCTGAAACTTCCCTCCCCCCACCCGCTGCTTCAAGTAGGAGAGGGCAAGAGTGGCTGGTTGCCTAATATCTGGTCTGCTGCAAACTGTCAGAGATTCTAGCAAGCTGCTTCTGCGTGATCCCACTGATCTGTGCCCTACCAGCATGCTCTGGTCCTGAGCTTCCTGTGTGCCTTTTATGTACTGAGAATGGCAATTCTGCACTGGGAAACACTGTGGAGGCAAGTGATCTCCAGTCCCAGACCGCCCTTGCACCTTTTCAAGATTCTAGCAAGCTGATCAGCAGGATTTGGGTGGCTCTGTCACCAGCCTCGGAGCTTGGTAAAAAGTGTAGCCAGGCCTGGGGGCTGCCCTACTAGATCTCAGGCTGCCTGCAAGTGTGGATCTTTGAAGGGCTGGCAAACAGTCCAGAATCAGAGAATGCTGCTGCTGCAGTGCTCCCCAGGCCTTGACTGACTGCGTGCCCTTCAAAGATCCCAGCAACAGCTGATCAAGGAAACAGCAAAACTTTAAAGGTTGCTTGGGCCTGGGGAATGCTGTGGCAGTGGTGGTCTCAATCAGCTGTTTCTGGCTCATTGACAGGCTCTGTTGGTGGGGTGGCAAGCTTCGGGAAGATTCATACAGCGGCAGCACCCTGTTGCTCAATATTTTCAGTGTGCGCCTTCCTGGAAATATTGGTACCCTTCAGCCAAGGGGCTGTTCATATGTGCCTGCCCATGCCGCTCTATTTTCTGTAGTGTTGCAAATTTTGTAGCGCTACAAAAATAACATCTGTGAAAGACATACATGAGTATGAGCAAAATTAATTTATGTAAAAATAATGTAATAAGTGGCCTGTTCTTCTAATTATTTGGTGTTAGAAGAATACTTTGCAAATAACTTTGCAAAAAATAACTGCAGAATTTAATTTGATAAGTGCACTAATGAGATCAATATTCAGATG
This sequence comes from Alligator mississippiensis, assembly GCF_030867095.1. NCBI lineage: Eukaryota > Metazoa > Chordata > Crocodylia > Alligatoridae > Alligator > Alligator mississippiensis. The sequence goes on along the minus strand of NC_081824.1, from coordinate 120,597,083 downwards.
AACGGTATAGCTGTCTGAACGGTAGATTTAAGTTAGGTATGTAAATGTGTTTTAAAATGATCTGTTTAACTTCCTCTAATTATATCGGTTAAACGGTTAACCAATAGCATATTCGGTAAAAGCTCTCTTATCCGGCATCCCTCAGGAATGGGGGATGCCAGATAAACTAATATGACTCCAAGATGAACATGAGTCGTCAGTGTGACGAAGTCATCAGAAAAGCTAATGGCACTTTATCGTGCATCAGTAGATGCATGATGAACAGAACCAAGGAGGTGATTCTTCTCCTCTATCGGGCGCTGGTCAGACTGCAGTTGGAATACTGCGTGCAGTTTTGGGCTCTGCACTTCAAGAGGAATGTGGATAACCTGGAGAGGGTCCAGAGAAGGGCCACTCGTATGGTTAAGGGCTTGCAGGCCAAGCCCTATGAGGAGAGACTGGGGCACCTGGACCTCTTCAGCCTCCACAAGAGAAGGTTGAGAGGCAACCTTGTGGCTGCCTATAAGTTCATCATGGGGGCACAGAAGGGAATTGGTGAGGCTTTACTCACCAAGGCGCCCCTGGGGGTTACAAGAAATAATGGCCACAAGCTAGCAGAGAGCAGATTTAGACTGGACATGAGGAAGAACTTCTTCACTGTTAGAGTGGCCGAGGTCTGGAATGGGCTCCCAAGGGAGGTGGTGCTCTCCCCTACCCTGGGAGTCTTCAAGAGGAGGTTAGGTAGGCATCTAGCTGGGGTCATCTAAACCCAGCACTCTTTCCTGCCTATGCAGGGGGGTCTGACTCGATGATCTATTGAGGTCCCTTCCGACCCTAACATCTATGAATCTATGTCGGTTAATTGAGCAGTCCCGGCCACTGCTTCTCACGCCGCGTCTGGGGTGTCCCTCTGCCCCTCCTGTGGCATTGCCAACCCTCCTGTGGCATCGGCGACAGGGAGGTGGGTCCCGCACAGCCTGTTATACCCCGGGACTGTGAGGGCTCGGCAGCACAGGCTGCTTTGCCCCAAGCAATAAGGGCTCGGAGAAACCGGATGTGCCATGGTGGGCACTTCTGGTTTCACTTTATATTACAAGCTGGCATGCTGGTTAGCAGAGCATGCCGGCTTGTAAGATGTCAGATAACAGAACTTTTACTGTACTTACTGTAGTGACCTCCAGCAGGAATAGCCCTGGGGCCGGGGCCATTCTTGCTGGAGGTTACTAAAGAGTAAGCAATAAAGGGTATAAATATAATTGTCATTTAACCATTTACATCCCTGACTTAGATAACATTCCTGCTGGTTAGTAAAAAGTGTGCTTCAGGCTGAGTTGTAGTAAAGCTGTGGATTTAGTTTGGTATAAAAATTTTGCAGGTGTAGATTATTTAAACTTTTAATTTACTGCTAAAGACTATCACCAAATGCCCTTAGTTAATATCCAATAAAATAGCTTATTGGCCACCTATGTAGTAATATAAAAGAATGCTTAACTCTTAGTCTGAAAAATAAATACAACTATGGCTTCTAAAGTGATGCTACTTCTCACTTTGTTTTCTGGTGTATTTAGTTGTATTTAATCACTTTAATGAGGGTTTTAACTTTTTTATTTCTCAGGTCATGCACCCTGAGTACAGGGACTTGAAGAGCTTCTTAAGCATGCCCAGAGATTGTGCTGGAGACCATCTTAAATCTGAATAGAATTAAACAAACAACAAAACAGCTGAGAGAATGAGCTGGATTCTATTTTGGCTTGCATTTCAGTACAGTTTAACAACCAAATCAGAGTTGTAGGAACAAACTCTTCTCACTTTACAAACACAATCATAAAGCGTGGCCACATACATATAATAAAGATGGAATTTGTGCTGCAGAATCTTAAAACTAGTGGTAGATGATCCAAAAAAATCTGTTGGGTTTTCAGATCTTTGGTTGAGTTTGTAAATTATGTCAAATTTATTTAAGTAATTGAGACAGATGCAAAACCTCATAATATCTTTTAGATTAGAACTACACTTTAATTTTTAAGCAGTAAAATTTTATATGGTTAAAAATACCTCTACTATTCATTCCTTTCCTGTTTGTGTTTTTTTTAACAGTCAAAGACCTCCCTCTTCCTAGGTTTGTTGTGTCAAAGAATGAACAAGAATCGAGACATACAGCCTCGTATGCTTCAGATGCTGATAATCCAGCCTCATATTCAGGTGTAATTCCCCCCCCGCCTGGCAGGGTACAAGCCAAAAAAGGCTCCGTGAGCCATGATGCAGTTCAGCAACGTACATCAACAGATCAGGTAATTAACTGAAACAAGAATTGTTTTTCAAGGTATTGTACCATTGTGCTAACTAAGCTCTAGCTTTGAAGTAGCTTCTTTGAAATGACTTCACACAAGCTTTTGTATTAATGGTTATGTTTGAAGTTTATATTTTTAATCTATCTAAACTGTGTGTGTGTGTACAGATTGCAGTATAGACTAAATCTAAAACTGCATTTATCTAATTTTACTGTTACATGAAGCTCCAGTGATAGGACATGTACTGTTTATTCTTCAGAACCCCTAGAGATGTGCCCTTTTGCTCGACCTAAAGAAAAATGCATTGCATTCAAAAGCTTGCCTATGCCTATTGCAGCCAAGCACTTGGTCCAATAAACTATCATCCACTAAAACTAAACTATCATCCAATAAAAATCCTGATTTTGTTAGAACTATTTCATATATATGTTGCTTCTATGCACTGTTGTGTGTGTGGTGCCCCAGACATAAAGCAGGTTTTCAGATATGCTTAAAACAGAAGTTTGGAAATAACACAGTTATTAAGAGGTAAGGGAAAATGAGTTAAACTTAATGAGCAAGAACCTCTGATAGTTTTATTTCATTTTTATATTTTTATTTTCTCCCTAAACTTTGAGTAATACCCTGAGACCTAGCTATTTCCATACATTAAGCTGCCTAGATTCTTATCTGAATGTGGCTTTAATCGAACAGATGTTATAGGACCTGCAGGTGTGCTAAACTTTTATAAGTATTACCTTCTGTCCAGTTCACTTTTACTTAAGAAAATCCTTTGTACCATCATAGCCTCTACTATGCTTGTACAGCCCCTTAATGGAGACACTGCGTCAGCTGGCAGGAGTTTTTCTGTTGGTGTACTTATATCTCATCTCTGAACAAAAGACAAGTAACAAGAGAACTCTTTTGGGTTCTGTCTACATAATTGTATTGTCTAGACTAGGGGCAGGCAGTTATTTCAGGTGGAGGGCTGCTTACAGAGTTTTGGCATGCTGTTGAGGGCTGCATTTTCCTCTCCAGTGCAGGGAAGTAGGAAGATCCCCATGATCCCAGACCAGAAGCCTCTGCTAGGCAGGGGTTTTTGGTTGGGAGGACAGGGCTAGACAGACCTTGCTGCTGGGTCCTGCCACCAGCTTCCTCTGGGTCCTACTGCCCCTGGCTCCTGTCATCTTTGACAGGCACTTAGGAGCAAATAAATATTAATTTTCTAAATTTTTAAGGGCCCATGAGCTGGATAGAATGGCCTGGCAGGACAAATCCAGTCCCCTGGGCCATATTTTACCCACCCCTGGTCTAGATACTGGATCTGGAACCAACTTCCAAGAGAAGTGGTGCTGACTCCTACCCTGGGGGTCTTTAAGAGGAGTCTGGATGAACACCTTGCCGGGGTCGTTTGACCTCAGTACTGTTTCCTGCCATGGTAGGGGGTCAGACTTGATGATCTGCTCAGGTCCCTTCCGACCCTACCAACTATGAAACTATGAATAGACAGTATGGTTGTTTTCGTACTCCTAGCCAAGCCAGCTGTCTTGGCAGAAGTTTGTAATATAGCTGAAACCTGAAGATTTCAGAGGCTGAAACCCGCAGACTGTTCTTCTGAACTGGTTCCTAAAATAAACTCTGTAGCTGGGCCAAGAGTTTGCAGTAGACTACAAACTAATACAACATGCAAAACATTGATTAGGCACCCCTATAGGGAACAAGACATGGAGTTATACTGAGAAAAAGGTGTCTCGGAAGAGTCCAAAAATTTAGAGCTGTTTTCTACACGCTGTTGTTATACCAGATCAGATTAGAACTAAATGTTAACCATAGTGGTTTGGTTTGGGAGATTCCAGAACCTTGGCACAGACTAGTATTCTCAGATTTATGTAGGTTCAGAGGTTTGAGGTTTGTATTATCATATTTGATATTTTCTAAACTAACAGAAGTATTCAGTCTGGGATTGGGCCTTCAGTTTTTGGGAGTTAGAAGTCCTTGGTTTATTTTTGTGCAAATGAACTGCTCTCTAAATCCTGGTAATATTGGAATGAATGTCTTTGCAGATGTGGCTTTACAGATTTGTAGAGTGGGTTAATACATAGTTCTTTTTCTGATTCTGATTTTTCCCCATTCATCCTTTAAGGATTAGTTGGTGGCCAACAACAAGTGCAATGGGGTTTCTGGTTAATTGAACACCTATGACCAAGAAGCTTCACCTTTCACATTTTGGTGAAAGCAGTGTTTAAAAGAAATGTAGCATTTTGGAACTGTGTTCGTGTCTTCAGTTTCCCACCCTCTCTCTCTGCTGGCTTTAGACACAGTGGGCCTTGAAGAAAACTTTGTCACAAACAGGCTTTTATAAATCAATTAACCTTTGCTGTTGCCCTGGACCATTGTTTTAATGCAGTGTCTACTTTACCTGCAAGCCAATTCCCAAAAGCAAACCTTTTAAATACCATTTTCTAGCCATCAGTATCAACTGTAATCAGTGAATTGACAAATTTGACACATGGTTATCAGACATAGATTTAGATGTCTATTCTAAATTATCTTTCTAATGTTCCGAAGCAGGGTAAGTGAATACTTCAGTGGAGTTTGCTTATTGGCATAGGAAATCAGCAGGGATAACTTGTGTAGGCACTTTTGAAAATCCCAGCAGCCACCTTTCTGTATCTTTACACGCATAAGTATCTACAGAAAACCTAGCTCTGGCCTTTGGGTTTTTGGAGTTGATCTCGTCCACTCCTGCTTAATTCTTATTCATAGATTAGAAGAGAGAAAACAAGCTTTCCTGCTTTTTCAACTGCCATCTGAGTACTTAGCTTTCAAAAAGTAGTCAGATGAACAAAATTAGCCTTTCTGCACCTACTGGATAAATTAAAACCAGAACTAATTAGGCCCAAGCTTAAATGTAAAAGCCAGTTTCTGTTTCATTGCAAAGAGGGAACACAATATAAATAATTAAGACAGCATGTAATAATGACACTTCAGAAGCTTTAGCTGACAATTTTTTTCCTCAAGCTATTGTGTAAAAAAACCAAAAACAACAACAAAAAACTAACCACCTATTTTTAACTTATTATTTGAGTGCAACTCATTGATATAACAGTTTATTTAAATAGCTTTAATTTAAAATTTAATTAAATCATTTTAACAGATTTTGATCAGTTTTAGGCCTTAAGATGTAGGTTTTTCTCATTTCGTGTTTAATTTTAAAACAGGTTCACTAAAAATAATTAATTTTTATTTACCTGTGATGGATGTCAGTAAGGACTGTGGAATCTTCCCTGGGTTAAATAGCAAGAGGACCATAAGTACTTCTCTGAACAGAGCCATAAAGTCTGCCATTTATCAGATTTGGAAGATGAGATGAAAGATTAAAGGGGCAGTAATCTTGTTCCATTTATCAAAATCTGTGGGGAAGGGGTGGTGGGCAAAATGGTAGAAAACCTGTTTCTGATGAGACTAAGGTGCTAGCACAAGATGGGTATAAAGCATATTTTAACAGGTCTTAGTGGCTTGGGTGATTATGTTCAGTTTTTCATCTATAACTGAAAAACATTTTTTTTAGTTATAAACAAACAAACAAACAAACAACCCATGATCATTTGTGGCCAGTAAGTCTGCTGATAGGTGGCCATTAAGGAATTTTCTGCTTCGGACATCTCCCTACATTGTTTCTGTAGATTCACACCGACCATCCTGCCTTTGCTGCTGTCAAGTATTGTTTTGTAACTTAGAGTGAAGATAAAATTGTAATTAAGCAGAGGTCTCTCCTTGCAACCGCTATTTTACATTAAAATTGGGTGGGAATAGGAAGCCCATGTTTTCTGCTGCTTTTCAGTGATTCTGGAGTCTGTGAACTTGCGCACCAGACTTTGATTGCAAGGAGCTTCTGAGATGTTCAGTGCTCTAAGTAGTAGTAAGATTAACAGAAGGCTTTAGAATGTGACTAAACGTTTTTTATTTAATTTCCAATATTAGTCCTATATACTTCTGACTGTTTCTGCCTTTGTATATTATACCTATAAGTAAATCACATGGTAGAAGATGCTTTGAAATTTTTTTTAAAAAATTAGGTTGCTATAGACATCTCTTTTTATGCTTTATGGTGAAATTTGTCATTCTTTGTAGCAGGACTGTTTGCCAGAGAACTACATTCCTTGCATTTCAGCTTGTCAGTCTGACTAGTAGAAGTAAGAATCATAGAAAAACGGCATGGTAGGGACCCCCCAGAGTCCCCTTCGGCAGGACCATCCCCATCTAAACCACTGCATACAAATCCATCGTTTAACTTGTTAGTAAAACTACACAGTCAAATCTGATAGCCACAAGGTGTAACACCTTTACATGCCATAAGTGTGGCAGGGGGGCAGTGGCAGCCAATGTTGTGCTGCTGTGAGGGTTGTTAAAATTCACTTTAAAGGCCCAAGGAAAAAGAGGGCCACATCCCAAACTACAGGGGAAGGCAAAAACTCCCACTGTCTATACCAACACTGGGGTAAAATTCTTTTCTGACCTCAAGTATGGTAATCCGTCTGACCCTGAGTGGAGGGGTAAGTCCTTTTAGCTAGGAATCTTTGGGTTGGAGTCTCGGCAGGAGCATTGGTACACCCCAGTCAAAATCCCAAGCCTAGGCTGCTGCCAACCCCCAACACTTCTGGGGAAGGTGAATGCTCCCCCTCACCCCAGCATGTAGCAATGGGGGGCAGGGATTCCTTTCCAGCCCCAAGTGGCTATCAACAAAGCCCCAAAGCATGGGAAATATCCATAGTAAGAGCATAGGCATTAGGCATAGCTTCTCCTAGATAAAGGGTGCTCAACAAAAGGCATTGTTGAGAGGGCCTGTTAAATGTTTTACTTAATACTCTGCGTGCTCCTGTGCTTTACTTTAAACTCGGTGTGCTGCTGCACTGAGCCCAGCTCATGCCCAGAGGAGACATTGCATTAGTTGGACCTGACTCACCCAGTGTCTGCATAGATTGGGCAATTTAGTGGAGCTTTTTTGGTACTTTTATCTAATAGCAGATAGCTGATTGAATCAGCTATTAGATAAAAGCACCAAAAAGCCCCACTAAAGCGCCCAACCTATACAGATGCTTCAGAGCTGGATCAAACTGGTAAAGCACCCTCCCCCTCATGTTTGGCAGCACCCTAAGTGTCTGTGAAGAACTGACTTCAGGTAATAAATACACATTAGTCTTGTCATTGTTCAGAGTGGACCAAGCTTTGAGCATGCTTATGCCCTGGACACTGAACTCTCTCTTCACAAAAATTCAGATTATAGAGCTACTAAGGACAGGTCCACACTGTCTTTGAATTAAACCCTGGAGCACCACTGGAAGCTTGATCATTTGCTTCTGTTCATTGTGAATCCAAGGCCTAGAAATAAGGCAATGAAGCTGGTTTAGCTTGGGTTTAAACATGCAAGAAGAATTATATCTCAGAACAGCTGAGTGCCTACTCAGGACTATGGTAAACTTGATTTTGTTTAATTTCTTAGTTATGTCCTGTGTTGAGCAGGAGCAGCTGTCTGAGGCATGCTTTTTAGTATTGTTTTCAAGCCCTTCCACAGGGCTTTTTCCAAAGGGCTTGTTCAGTGAACTGTGTTCATGACCTGAGTCATTCTTTTTTTGTTGGAAACAGTTGCATCTGAATGTTTGTATTTAAAAAAAAAAAAAAAAAAAAAAGTTAAATTTGGCTCAGCTTATTAACTTGAAATGTTAACGTGCTTTTGAAATGGAAAATGAAGATAAAATGCTTAGCAAGTTTTAGGTGGATTTTACATATATAGTAAATAACATTTCAGCTTTTGAGACCTAGGTTCAAGTGCAACTTTTATTACGAATGTAAATGAACTTCATGAACTAGTTTTCCAAAGTGGTGGTATACTTGTAAAATGATTGTAACAAGGCACGTTGTTGTACTGCAGGAATACTGGGATCAGGGAGTGAACGCTTTTGGGTGGGGGAACTATGTTCAATGTCAGTTGTATTGTGCCTGACTTCTGCTGTTTCCTCACTTCAAGTATTGAACTCTTCTTTATTCTAAGAAGAGTGTTTTAACTACTAAACAAACCTTTTTTTAAATAAGAAATAATGATTGTATTTTTATTATTTACATCACAGTACAGCATTTTTAAAAAGTTCCTTTGTTTTAATAGGAGTCCACATCTCCAGTTGTTTCACCACAGCAATCCCCACCAACTTCTCCACATACATGGAGGAAGCACAACCGCCATCCCAGCGGAGGGAATAATGAACGGCCTCTTGCTGGACCTGGACCTTTTTGGGCTCCATTTAGTGAAGCACAACCAGGTATAAATGTCTTATGTTATACTTGAAATGTTGCCTGAAGTTGTAGAATTTTTTAGAAAAGTTTATAGGTTAGGTTAGTTTACCTTTACATTTTCAGTACTGAGAGCAACTCAGTTGCAGACTGAAGTGTTTAAATTGGTACCAATACTGCAAAACCTTCTATCCTGGCTGCAGCAGGCCAATTTCATAAGTGTGATATGACAAGAAATTTGTGGAGGGAGGGATATAAGGAAAGATTATGAACTTTGCAAGAGAAAAATTATATCATTATAAAATTGGTACATTGTTCAAGCTCAACAAGAAACTTCCAAACAACTGTAAAATGGAACTTAGAATGCAAAGAGGGTAGATAATTGTACTTGCTGTCTCCTTGAATTATGCTTTTCTTTACAGTAGGTTAAATTTTAATTTTTGTCAGGTTAAAGCTGAGATATTTCTTAACAGTTTGAGTTTTCTGTATTATCTAGAGCTTCTGCAAGTGTTAAGAATTCAGTCTTGAATTTTTTTTTGTTTCAGTTATGTCAGAGAGTGCATTCATACATTCATGACTTCTGTGCTGTTATAACCATTCCATGTAGTTAATTATTTCTTGTCAGGCATTAAGAAAATGTCTAGTCTGTGATCCATTTCTCTTGAAATGTAAAGAGCTTTTCACCTGTAATGTCCCTGTTTCTACAAGTTCCGTTTGCTTTTCTCCACTGTTCCAGATTTTCTACAATGAAAGGGACTCCTAGTTTCAGCAACTCTTTTGGCTTGTTTTGTTTTCTGTTAAAAATATATTGTATTTTATAGTCTTGTTATTTTATATTAAATTGAATTATGCTGTGACTTATTTCTTACTTTATTTAAATACTTACATATATCTGGGTCTCCAGAATTGGCCCACTATTTTTCATCATCTTTTCATCGCTTTTTTGTAGTTATTGCTGTAATAAGCTTTGAGGATAAGGGAGATTGTATAATCAGAACTGGTTGAAGGTATTTTCCTCACCTGTTAAATCCTAAAGAAATACTAAAATTTGTTTTATTTTCAGGGGCACCTAAATAGGAAATGGGTCATATGCAGTGGGTTGTGCCAAACATGATGGTATCTTAACAAATGACATACCGTGCTCAGTCAGGTTTATAAATTAAGAGATTAAACAGTTTAATGTGGTCTTATGCCACATGCAAGTTAGAACAATTCTATTTAGGTTACATTTTTAATGGATAAATTAATGTCACTTTCCCCCTTAAAAAAACTTGAGTACAGAGGTTATGATAAGATCAAATGTAGATGAGTTATTGCCGGTGGCTTGTCTTTTAGTTTGCAAAGCCAGTGAACTCCTCCAGGCTTTAGTCAATAATTTGCTGGTACCAGTTTTGTTACTGGAAATTGTCTTTTTTTCTTCTTTTTTTTTTTTATAAACCAATGAATTCTCTCTTAATTCATCAACTGTTGCAGCAGCGTTTTTTCCTGTGATACCTATTTAAGTCTAAGAAGTCCTCCCTGAATCAAAATATATAAAAATCTATTTAAATTCAGCCCTACTTCCCATGCTGAAGTACTTTTATTGAACTTAAAATCATTCTTAATACATCCCTGTGGAGGAATTGCTTGATTTGAAAACTTTAAGTCTAGAGATGATTTATATTTTACTGTGTTAGCTGAGGGCTAAATTAAATTAAATTGTTGCCTGGTTCTGTTACAAATCCTAGGTATACTTTTTAGACATAACTTTCACACTCTTTTGCTCTCCCCTGTTTCTGTCTTTAAAAAAAGGTGTTGTATGCGTATTAAACTAGGGTCTAGCAGAGTAGTTGCACAAGGTTTGGATAACTGCTCTGCTAAAATTCAAAATCAAGCTCTGCCAGTTCATCTTAGTTCTGACCTGTGAAATTCCCTTTCTGTTCCAATCTTAGACCTCTCTTGAATAATCAGCTAATATCAAATTATAACGTACCTACTGTGTGGAACCATTGTACTAGGATATGAGATGAGACCACAATATTTCACTTGTGATCCTGTCCCTTAAGAACCCAAATCTCTCTGGCCGTAAGGCAGTAAATCATGATAGGTTTGAGAGAAGTGCATCTAAATTTTAAGAGCTTGTTATTGTTAGCCTTTTTCATTACTTAAGCTCCCTACAATACCTTTCTTCTCTTGATAAAGCATATTGTTTTTAAATATGTCTAGAGTAGGGTAAGAACTGGTTAGACATTACTTAGAGAAGCTAGATGTTGTCAATTAGTTAGGGTCAAATAAGGCATACTGTAGGGCATAAAGTAATTGGCTGAGGTAATCTCAAAGCTATTGACTTCAAAGGTCTCCTTTTTGAGAGCTCATGGAAGTCAGGTGTGGTCCCAAATGATTGGAAAAGAGCAAATAATCATGGCCATTTTTAAGGAAGGGTAAAAGAAGGATCCAGGGAATTACAGACCAGTTGGTTTGACCTTGATACCTGGAAAGATCAAGGAGTTGTTCCTTGAGGAATATAATGTGAAGCATCTAGAAGAGTACAGGGTGATCAGGAACAGCCATCAATGGATTTGCAAAGAGCAAGCCATTCTTGACCAAGCTGATTTCCTGCTCTGATAAGGTGAACTTGGGGAGAGCAGTGGATGTGAGATCTTGACTTTAGCAAGATTTTGATACAGTTTCCCACAGCATTCTCATTGACAAGCTAAGGGAATACAGGCTAGACAAAAGTACTGTAGGTGGATACATACCTGATTGGATCATCGTGCTCAACAAATAGTCATGAATGGCTCAGTGTCAGGTTGGGATGAGGTATCAAGTAGGATTCTCCAGGGGTCTGTCCTGGGTCTAGGATTATTCAACATTTTCATTAATGAACTGGACAATGGGATTGAATGCACACATGAAATTTGCAGGCAACTCCCAAGTTGGGTGTAGTAGCAACTGGAGAATAAGGGTAGGATCCAGAATGACCTAGCTTGTTAAAATCATCCAAAATCAATCGGATTAATTTCATCAAGGACGGGTCCATAGTCCTGCACTTGGGACAGAATTATTGTATATACAAATACAGACTGGGTACTGCAGAGAAGGACCTTAGGGTTGCAGCAGACTGTAAGATGAAATATAAGCCAACAGTGTGCAGCATACTGGATTGTATAATAGGTTTCTTGCAAATCAAGGAAGTTATTCTTCTGCTTTATTTGCCACTGGTGAGGCCTCACCTGGAGTAGTGTTGTAAGTCCCATATTTTAAGAAAGTTGTGAATAGATTGGAAAGAGTCCCACAGAGACCAGCAAAAATTATTAGAGGCCTAAGGAACAAGATGTAGATGAGGAAAGGCTCAAAGTAGTATGATTATTTAGTCTGGAGAAGAGAAGACTTGATGGGGTGGGATTTGATGAGTCTTCAGGAACAGGTTAGAGAGACACATGGCTAAAGATGAAGGGAAATGAAATGTTAAAACCTTTCAGTACCTTGCTATGTGCTGATTTGTACTGGTAGGATCTGGCAGAACTTTGGAGGCAACAACACAGACACTTGCCTGGGATGGTTTAATTACGAATGATTGTCTTGAGGAGGAGGCTGGACTGCATGACCTCCGGTGGTCCCTTCTAGCCCTACTTTTCTATTACCCTATAATAAAGTGGGCACCACCACCTTTATCCTTCCAGGTTCTTGAATGATAGAGGTTGTGGCTGCTCTGTTTTGGGCTGAATTCAATGTTGGCATTGTGTTTGGTGTGCTCAGAGATGGTTATTGGCTCGGTTCTTTAGGGGATTTAGGTGTCAGAATGCCTTGTTTGAGGATACTGATGAAGTTTGTGAGAGACAGGTGCTGAGGTTCTCTGCCCTTCCAAGACAGAGGCAGTTTTGATCATTATTCCACCTACTGTGGAGATTAGGTGCCAAATGATGGATCAGGGATTTGCATCCTGGTCCCCCAACTTCTAGGCTAATCACTGAATTATCTTTTCTGTAGGGGGAGGAAGGGAGGTGTGGGGGGGAGGGTTGTTTTGGTTTTTTTTTCTCCCCAGTTATCTATAAAAAAACAAAAAAAACTTTGGTGAATCTGCCTGCTCCTTTGGTCATTAATCATTCTGATAATACAGTTGGTGTCCAGTTAGTTGAAGCATAATGGTCCAACAAACATTGCACATGTGGTGCATGGAAATGCCTTTAAGCTTTATCAACACGTCATAGTGTACAGAATATTACAAGAGCTTGGCAGACCGGAAGGTTTTTATCACAAAAATAAGCTTGCACAAGTTGAATGGCATTTTATGGTGTAATAAAATGTATTGTGGCCCATCTGTACAGTAAAAGACAAACATTTCAATTTATGGGTGCACAATCTCATCCATGAAAAAATAAAAATCTATGGTTCTAAGAATTTTATGCTTTCCATAAGGTATGGGACCAGGGTGAAAAGTCGATTTGCTGAATCAATGATTTTTTTTTAAATTTTTTTTTTTAAAGGTCCAGTATCTCTTCTACTATAAGGGCTTGAAATGTATAACCTATACCAAATTAAAACTATGTTACCTTTCTGGAGAGGAAAGCTGTTAACTTCAGCTTTGCTGGTGTAAGATTTTAAAATTGCTCCATTCTGTTTTTCATCTTGTCAGCACTTTATTGAGGACTTTGTTCCATAAGCAGTAACTTGTACTTAGCTAGAAGTTAAAGCAGTAATTTTCAGCCAGGGTGTTGTGGCACCTTTGGGAGTCATGGGATCTTTTTAAAGGTGTACTAGAGTTCCACACTATATTAGCACTGCATATGTATGCAAACATCTACACAGTTCACAAGATAAACCCAGAGATTTCAAATGGGTATGGGAATGCTTCAAAACCATTCAGACCTGTTGTAGTCTTTCCTTTGTTGTAAAGAACTCAGAATTGCACTACTATTTGTTTCATAGTCATAAAAACAAATGAAAGCTTGGAGCTGGAATTTCCCAAGGGGTGCCTTTTGTCTAATAAGGTTGAGACCCACTGGCTAAGTACAGACAATCAAAAAGCCCAGTGCTGAATCAGTTCAATCTTTGTAGGTTAGTCAAAGCTGCATAGATTGAACACATGAGCAGGCATTCACTTTTGATTCTGAAAATGCAGCTACATGCCTGCAGTGGCTCAGGCCAGAAGCTGGGGGGAGGGGAGGGGGTGCTACAGCATACCACCTTGCTTGGCTGGAGTAGACAGTTTGGGCCAAGACTAGCTTGCCCACCCTGAGGAGGGGGGGAGGTGGAAAGCATTCTGGGATGCTGGAAGACTGTGAGTCAATCTGAATTTGGAGGGGATCTGGGACAGAAGTTCAGTAAACTGATTTAACCTAAATATGTTAAGTCTGATACAATATTTACCCAGGTTTATCTTAAGCTGATTTTGGCTGTCTTGAAAGTGGTTTATGTGCACTGAGCTTCTGTTGTGTTACAGATTTGAACCAGTTTCTGATCACTTGCATTGGTTTATGTGTAATTTCTGTCCCTAGCCACTGAGTTAAAGGGATGAAAAATCTTTCAGTTTTTTAACCCAACTGTTGCAGGAATATAAAGACTTCCTAAGTTTACTCGTTGAAGTCTGTATAGGTGAGTAGCTTTCTTGCCTGTTAGAGTTGTTCACTCCAACAAGCCTGTAATCCTAGTAGTTTCTCAGATGTTTGAATAAAACAAGTCTTAACGTAATGCTGAATAGAAATCACTTACCCTCTCAATCTGAGTTTCAGTTTGTGTCTGCCACACCTGTAGAGGTCACATATTTGTCTTCCAAGGGTGAAATGGATTCTTGAATGTCTTGTAGGAAAAGAAAACAGGTGTGGATGGGTATATGTGAGAGAATGTTTCACACCTTTATTACCTAATTGAGAAGAAACAGCATAAAAATATTTATGTTTTGCAAACCATTTGGAGCACCACCTCTAGCAAGTAGAACATTATTGGCTCCCCAGAACAGTTCAGAAATGTCCTGATGGTTGAAATGGCATGCTCAAACAAGTTGGTAAAAAAGTGACACACTGTTAGGCTCTGTTATCTTATAAGGTGACTGTTTTGAAATGAGGCAGCCTAGGCAAAGAACATTTAGATGGGAATCTCCCAGACATAGGCCACATAAAACAATTCCATTTCAACCGGGAAAAGTGCTGCTTTCCCAGTAGAAACCCTGTACAGGTGTTCTCTCTTTTCCTTGCAGAGCAAAAATGGTGGTTCCTAGAGAAAAATAGCCTGCCTTCAACTAGGTAAAAATAACTCGTGGGAGAATAAACTTTTGTATACTGCCCTGCAGCTTAACCCCTCCCAGGGACCAGGAAGAGTGGAGCCACAGGGACAGGCTTCTGTGCTTCCCAGAGACTGGGGTCACCTGCAACTGTAGAAGACACAGGAGGGAAAGAGCTGCCACCTGTTCCCTGCTGGTTTCTCCCACAACACTGTCCTTGGGAGTGAGAACTGGGCAAGGGTTTGGCCTGCTGTTCCAGTCCCCCCAGGAATGGAAGAACTGGAGCAGCCCATACTTTTGCTTAGTCACTTACATTGGGATAATCCCAGTCTTGGGAAGATGTGAGGGGCAGGAGAAAGGGGTCAATTGCAGGCAAACACCTGTACTGCTTCCCCTCCTGGAATAATTTTTAGCAGTGAAAATTTCTCTTTGTTAGAAATGAATGTAACAAAGCCAGCAGAACATGGCCATAGCCATCAGAAAAAATCTGAGAGATTCTGTGCAGCCATCATTGTGGGCACATCCTGGCATTGAGCTTGTGGAGCTTCAGAACATGTTGCTTTGAGGTTAAATGGATGATCCAGGTTGATGTCAAAGTGTATGCGTAAGGGACTTCAGGTTCAAACCACCTCTATTCTTTCGTGGCTGATTTCATAGAATCATAGCGTAACAGGGCTGGAAAAGACCTCCAGAGGGCATCTCGTTCAAACTCCCTGCCTGATGTAGGATCATCTCTCTCCAAGCCATCCCATGCAAACCGTACTCTAAACTCTCTGTAAGACCACCATCCACCCTGACGCAACCCAGACATAGCACCGTAAGCTGCCACAGGTAAAACAAAAGAACCACAGCAGCCAGTGTCCTGCTTCTATGAAATATTGTCAATATATGTTCAAGAGATCCCAGGTAAAGGGCCACACCCCCATTATAGAAGAAGGCAAAAAGCCCTACAGTCCATACCAGTCTGACTGCTGAGTTCTCTGAATAACATACTTGCAAAATAATTCAGATTGATTGAATAAGGAACTGTTCATCGTTTCAGGTAAAGCCAGTTTAGGAGGTATATGGCAAGTTCATTCTGACTAAACTATAAAAGATTAGAGTTTAACTGACATGCATAATTTCTCTTCACCTAAAAACCCATGAAAAATTATTTTATTTGGAAATTTCAGAATAGAAGTTAAGAATACAGTGTAAATTAAATCTTCAAAAAAGCTTGAGCAGTATTAGAGATATAGGTTTCAACTCCCTGCCTGACATCTGACACCTTCAGGGAAGAAGCCTGATGGAGCCTCCTCTCTGCCTGACCTGAATAGTCACAGAGCAGCTTTTTTACCCTACCCTCCTTTACCTCCCTGGTGCAAGATGAAGATTCTTTTCTACCTGGGAGAACTTTTACAGTCTTTGAATTTTCCTCTATTTGACAAAGGGTGCTTGGGCCTGAAAACTTGCAAAGAAAGACATTTTTTTGCTACTATTTAGTTGGTCTAATAAAAGATATCGCTTCTACCCCAAGAGTTTTGTCAGAGAACTATTTGAGCTAGAGTCCCATTTTCTAAAGTCACTTGCAAATCTAGTCTCTGAAAGTCAGTGAGACTTAAGCTCCTAAATCACTTCTGAAAAATTTACCAGTAGACAATTTGTACTCTTCTCTTGTTAACTTTGTCTGGCAGAGTTCTGTAAGAAATAAGAGTTATTTCTAAACTTACCTTTTGCAGTTACTACTTTGATTGTACAGAATAGGGATGTGAAACAATTAATTGTTTAATCAATAAGTGCAGTGATATCTGGTTAGCTTACCAGTTAGCTTGAGGCCAACGCAGTCTGGCAAGGAAGTGGGAAAGGAAAGCCTTGCCCTGCCCCAGCAGGAATGGGAAGGCAGCAGGGCAGGCAGTGGGGAGGGGGACTAGTACCCATAGCTTAAGGGGAAAGCAGAGAGAAGCCTAATGATTCATCAGTTAAGCACTCAGGTGCTCCTTCCCTCCCAAGTAGGGCTTCATGTGAGCTGTATTCTCTGGAAAGGCTTATCTTCTCTCCCCCTCCTGGCAATCAAAGGGCTTTGGGAGCTAGGAGTGGCTCCCAGCAGCAGCTATGTTAGAGCTGCTATGTTATCCATTAATCGTTTAACCATCGATATAATTGGAGGATGTTAAACTAATATTTTTTTAAAGGAAATTTACGTACCTGGTACAGGATGTTTCGAGTATTTCATTGTTTATATATTCAGTTGAGAAAACAGAAGAGCCATGTGTAGCAGTGCAGATCCTACAGCTCACTGTAATGTGTAGTTGTGATTTAGGTGTGAAAAGGGGGGAAAAGTCGCCCATAATTGCTGAACTTTTATAAAAGACTGAAAGAAGTTTGGTTGATATTTGAAAATCTATATTTCCTGTTTCATGTAAGAAATCAGGTTGGATAAAAGAACTCTGGCAGGTGTTCATACTCAAAAGAATAACAATAGAATCCTTCCAAGCAAAAAGGCATTATTTCAATTAGCTGTTTGACACTTCAGTCCTGCGGTGATAGTAAAGGAACACTGAATCACTTTTCCAGCATGAGCAGATAATGTAATGCTTGAAGCTGAAGCTTGCAGAATCCCAGCATAAAGGAAGCAGAGCTATGAGAGAGTTGCTACTGACAGTGTAGAGCAAAATTGTGCATGTAAGGTGTAGTAAACATATGCATGGTGAATGTGGGAAGACCTTAATGTAGTGACCCACAAACCATAGTGCCTATACATTTTTTCCATTGAATTTGGCAAGTTTTCTTTTGGGTTTGCAGAATGAGTAAGTAACATGCAGTTAAAAGAAAAACAAATGCATGCAAATAAGATAGATGAATATTGAATTACAACATTCCTTTTAATCTGACATTTGAAGTGGGCAGTACGATCTGAATTGTTCTTAATTTATTCTCTGGACTATTAAAAACAAACAAACAAAAACTAGACAACTCTCCTGTTCAGGCTTCCTTATTTTGTTGGTTTTGAGATCTCTCTCATGCTTGTGGACAGCACAGTGCTTCCAGGTAGGCATAATGTCTAGTACCTCTCTTCCTTTTTTGATTTCTGGCAAATGTATACATCCATATAATCGACAGTCTGTACCACTTATCTATGTCTGTATGTTAGAGAGTTGCTTGGTAGTTTCCAGCTCCAGTACCAGCACCAGCGGCAGAAACTGTCATCATTGATATGGTATAGGAGAGCACAGTGTGGATATCAGCCCTTATTTAATGTTTGTTTGTTAAGGGCAGTAAGTAAAATGCACATAAGGAAGCTCTACTGGTAATAGGTGCCATAACTGAGGGGGAGATGGGGGATGAAGACAAAATATTCCCTCAGTCCCCATACCCAATAAAACTTTAGAATGTAACTACCATCATCCACCATAATCAAAATAGTCTTTGCAGAGCAAGTTTAAAATAAAAAAAGCCTAAAACCTGCCTGCCTGCTGCTAAAATTTTAGCAGACGAGTCAGTTTCAGATCCCACCTATTCTTAACACTGCTGTAATGGAGGATCTCCAAATCTGCTGTAATGGATAATGTGGGGACGCTGAATACATGAGACTCTCCAAAGTAGACATGGGGAGGATGTGGTTCAGTTACTGTATCTGTGGGCTGTCGGTCAGTACATGAGATGGGGCAGCAGGCTAGAGCATTCCAATTAGAACGCTCCAACAGACTCGATTAATCAAGTCTTCTCCGATGCATTCTAATCAGGACACATCAGAGGATGTGTAGAAGTGCCCTCAGTCACTAATGCAGTGAACTCCTAACTACAATACAGGTTTCCCTCACTATATGCTGTACATACGTTACTGGAAAATGGCGCATAACTCAAATTCACATAAAGGGAACCCACTCTACAATGTAACAAATAGGGTTACGTTCCAAGACCTCGACTGTACTGACCCCCAGACTCATTTCTACCACTTTTACAAGACAGTTTTGGTACTCATTAACAGCACAGTACACACAAGGACAAGGCACTATCAATAATGGAGATGGCAACTACAGAAACGTCGCAATGAGCACAGATCCATACAGGAGACTATATTTTGGTGTGCGTCACTCTCACAATGCAGTGCACAAAGCAGCTGACTGCGGGCTTCTACCACACCAGTCATATAAGAGTGAATTTACCTTGCATATAACAAATTTTTGGTATAAAAAGGGTAGTTGTATAAGAGCGAATTCACACATACAGAATCTGCATAAAGTAAGGGAAACCTGTAGTTGAAAACCTCTTCCAGGGCCTTTCCAGACATAACATGTGCAGTTCTTCAGGTCCCTTTTAAGTTCTTTGAAAGGTTAGCAGACATACACGTGTCCCTTATGAAGTGCTCCAGAAATAGCCCTGGATGAAGGGACAGTTGTTTGAAAGAGTTTCATTTATATAGTAATTCTGCATAATAGTAACAATAATAGTAATATTTTTTCCTTTAACATTTATTCAGTTTGTTACCCTGATTGTTTAGTTCTTTTTTTTCCACTCTGTTTACTATTGATAATTAATTATCAGATTTAAGCATAAAGAAGTATTGGACGTGAACTGAAAAGTTGATAGACTGCAGTGTAGTCAGTGTTCTTTCCTTTCTTTGCATGTACAATGTAGGCCTCGATTGTGGTCACATAATAGTGAGTTATGAATCCACTACTTTCATCTGGTACTGGATGCGCGAGATAGAAATGTTCTTATAAGTAGTACGTTCTGAGACCTTAACAATTCTACTTGGCATGCCTCAGAAAACTGCATTTGCTTTTACAAACGCACTAAACCATTTTCATTCAGTTTTACATTCTGCAGGGCAGCTATTTCACACCTGTTGGCTGGGCTTCCAAGACTTAAGCTTTCTATATGTGATGCAAGAAATTGAGGCCTGTAACCAGGGCCTTTAAGTCTTCCATGTTTTTTAAAGGCTTCTTGTCTGTCTGAATACCTTACTAGGACCATCTGGATTTTTTAATTTTTCATTTTTAGCTTTGGAGACACTTGAGTCATTCATACTTGGCAATAAGTCATATGGGCGTCACATTTTCCTGTATATATTTAAACGAATAATTCAACTCTATTAAATCAGTTTGCTTAACAGAATCCATTTCTCAAAAACAGTGTGGTTTTGGGTAATACTCTCAGCCCTCGTGTTTTATATGTGCAGACTTCATGTGTTCATCAGTAGTACTTGCATCATTCTGAGATGGTAACATTTTCCTAGCAGGCTTTCAACTTATTTTAAGATAAAATGATACATTCCAAGAAAATTAATTCTCAAACAATAGGTAACTGCGTAGCTTGAATTACAAAACAAACCATTAGGAAAAATTGAAGGCACAGTGTATTTGAATTGCATCAATACCTTGTGATGGCTCTAAATAACCACATACATTTTTTGCCCTATCAGTACAGAGGTTTTTCATCTGAATTATCTTTGGAGAGAAACTGTGGCGCAGTTCCATTGTAGTTCTTACGGTTCAATGTGCTTTGAACAGATTTATTTTTAATATTTATAACCACCATACAGAGTAAGCTATCACTTCTTTTTTTCCCTTTTTTTTTTTTGTATACTTTGCAGTTTAAAATAGTACTGCCTAAGGAAAGGTGACTACTAATGCAGTAGGGTAGAGGTGATAAACTCGCCCCATGCCCCAGACTCCAGGGATCCTCATAGGCTGGATCCATGAGCAAGCCGTCGGTCTGGCGGCAGCAGGGCTAAAGGTGGAAGTAGCAAGGGCCAGTGATGGAGGCAGCGGGGCAAGCAACTGAATGACACAGGACAGGTGGGGCTGTGACAGGACAACTCCTACTCACCCTTGCTCCTGCTGCCAAGGGTCATATCCAGCAGGACCCTGGGCCTGGAGTCCATGGCAGGCCCTGCACCCTACATTCCCTGGCCCCCCAGTAGCCTCGTGGACTGGATGGAACAATTCTGCACCCATGCAGTAGAAAATAGATCTGAATTTGTTTCGCCTTACAACTTTTATTTTGTAAGTATTTCTGCAGTTCTGTAAACATGTACTCCCTTAGGAAGACCACTTGTGTCACAATCTGCTATGGCCGTTTTTTCCACCCAGAGTCTTTCTTTAATTTTCTCAGGTTATGTTTTGAAAGGGGACTGTTTCTTCTGCTTTCAGGCTCATCTGCTGCTGGCGATCCCATATGGTCTGGCCATTCTCCGCCCCCACATCAAGAAAACTGGGTCAGTTTTGCAGATACCCCACCAACCAGTACTCTTTTAGCCATGCATCCTGCTTCTGTCCAGGTGTGACATTTTATTGGTATTCATTTGATTTGCTTCATTCAAATTAGTGTTGCAATCCATCTTTTCCATACTTTCACTGCAGACTCATGCTGTGGATCATATTCACTATGTGGAGATAAGAAATCTGTTCTCTTTCCTATTTACCTACAACGAATACTTTGGCTTCGTTGAGTTACATGCTAACTCTTTTTACCTAGGAAAACTTTAATTGAAAATTTGGTAACTTTTGAAGAACTAAACTTAAAAAAAAAAAAAAAATTAAATCGGGAGTATTTGTGCTTAGCTTTCTCTGCATAGACCTCCATACCTTTTTGTTGCTTACATATCTGTAGCCACTTCTACCCATTTATGTGTGGAAAATGCATCTAGCTTGATGGTCCTAAATATGCAATCTGCTAACAGCTTCTTGCAACATATGGTTTCTGCAGCATATAACCATGTTTTACTTTTTGGAAGGCAAGTAGTTTAGAAATAATGGCAATCCATTCATTGGTCATTTTAGATAGATAATACTGAGGAAAAAATGTTTCGTTACAGGATCAGACAACAGTACGAACTGTAGCATCAGCTACAACTGCAAATGAAATTCGTAGGCAATCGAGTAGTTACGATGATCCCTGGAAAATAACTGATGAACAAAGGCAGTATTATGTAAATCAGTTTAAAACCATTCAACCTGATCTAAATGGATTTATTCCAGGTGAGTTCTTTAAAACAATTATAGGTACGGCAGTTCTGTATTTATAAAGGTAACTTCTTGGTGGATATGGATTTATTATATTATTTTGTAAGAAGGCCCTGAATTTACTAAATTTTTGGTACAGCACAACTCCAGTGGATTTAAAAACTGGATCTTGAACTCAATTTGTATGCAAGCTTAACTCCTTTAATTAGTACAGTTCTCCTGTTTTAATTGATTTTATTATATAATTTGAGATCTTTAGTTCTGTAAGGATGGAATAAATATTAAACAAAACTGTTTTAATATTCCAGGGTCTGCAGCTAAAGAATTTTTTACCAAATCAAAACTACCTATTCTTGAACTTTCTCACATTTGGTAAGTGTGAAGTGTCACTAGTGGAGGTGGCTATTTTGAAGAACCACGATCTATTTCATATTAGACCTGAACTCTGACAGGTCTTTTTCTCCTCCTTTTAAAAAAATGTCACTCATACCAAACATTACTGCTATGAGGCTCAATCCTATTCCAGTTTAAGACAGATTTTGCATTTTCCATGGATTTCAATGTAATTCTGGGACTGTATCCCTTCTTACCATAGAGCTAGAGTTGACAGAACAGTATTAAGTGTTCACACAACTAAATATCTGGTTTGAAATCGCATGGATTAAGGTAGATATTGCTTATGCATGTTTCATTTAGTTACACATGCTTCTGGGTAAATTTGTGGTAAAAGTCCTACTGACTTAAACACAATGCTTACCCTTCATTTCAACCTGGAATGATTGCCACACTGTTAGACATGATCATTTAAATGACTTGTCTGGAACAGATTTGGTCTCCTTCATAATTGTTCAGACAAATTAAATTTTGGATTCCAGTTTATAACTGTTTCCCCATTACATGAAATATTTCAATTGCCACATACCTGTGGTACATAGAAGCTGAACAAAATTGCTTCTGTATACTCTGCCTCTAGCTTGGTGCTAATAGCATTGTGCAGAACAGCTGAAAACAGAGAGAGAGAACTAAAGGCCTAGGCAATGTAAGTGTAAATGAGTTAAGCCTAGTCATTAACTTTGAGCCATGTCATTAATAAGGGCTTATTTTTGTTAAAGAGCATTCAATGCCTAGTACTGTAGGTGTGTGAAGTACAAACATGGTAAATGGACCTATAAAACATAAGCATTTAATGGTCCTCCAGACAGGGGAACAAAAGTGCATACACTTAAAATGGCCCAGAGAGGAATTTGATTTTATTTATAGTAAGTTTTCCTTCTAGGGAACTGTCAGATTTTGATAAAGATGGCGCATTGACACTGGATGAGTTCTGTGCTGCTTTTCATCTGGTAGTTGCTAGGAAGAATGGCTATGACTTGCCTGAAAAACTACCTGAAAGTTTAATGCCCAAACTGATTGATTTGGAAGATTCAGCAGGTAAGATGTGTTGCTAAAGAGAACCTTTGTGTGTCCAGGTGAAAGTACAATTAAGGTTACAGAAATAATAGCAAGTATTTGCAGGTTTATCAAATAAACTTACTAGAATGTTTTAACTACTTTGTGCTGTTATATTAAAAAGCCCACTCTCTGAATAACAGACCATGTTTAGGATAGAATATTCCGAGTGCATTTATGATTTAGGACCCAGAGTTCAATTTTTAAAAATGTTGCAGATATTTGGGAGTTTTGAAGCTTGCAGTACCTAGAGTTCTGCAGGTATAACTGTATGGAGACTTTATAACAAAGTAACTGTGGTGTTCAGGTTCTTGAAGGTGGCTTAAGCTAAAAAAGGAAAAATGTCCACATACAAGGTTGTTGAGGAATAGCTTTTGTGATGTAATCTGAATTAGTTTTCAGAAGTTTAGATGAGCACTAAGTCTCTCAATTTGAAAAAAATGGGACTTGCAGCCATAAGTCTTGTAGGTACTTTGGAAATTTTCCTAGAACCAGTATGAGGGGAGAAGGAGTAGTTTTGGAGTTAAAGCACAGGACAAAGTGTAAGGAGATCCAAATTCTGTTCCTGGCTTTGCCACAGTGGTAAACCACTTAATCATTATGTGCCTGTTTTCCTACCCGTAGAATGGACTGCTTACTTGGCAGAAATGTGATGAGTCTGTTCACTAATATTTGTAAAACACTTGGATATCATTGAGTGGAAAGTATAAAAGTAAAAAATGGTTTTGTGCCCATTTTTGCCTACTTTATACTGTATAAAGAAGGCCCAATTTATATTCTAAAATTTTACTTTAGAAATAGCAAGCTTGCCTTGAATGTTGCTTTCTTTTGTTTGTTTGTGTTTTGTTTTGATGGAGGACTTTATTTAACAGGTTAAGGACTATGGAGTTGACTTGAAATTTAATATGTTTCATCTGAGTCTGAAAATGCTTACTAAAATGGAAATTATTACTCACATTCTATAGATGAGGAAACTGAAAACCATGGTCCATATAGAGTAAGCAGTGGCACCTAAGTCTGCTTCCTTGCCCGCCCCCCCCCTTTGGACCATGCTATTTCCCACTGTAGAAGTGCCAAAAAATGGATTGGGAATTTTCTCACCCCTTATTTGAGGTGCTATTTTATTGAATTTTTAATAGTTTTTGCCCTTACAACTGCTGTTACTATATCCAAAGAATTTGTTAAATCCTGAGAGGAAATGTTTCAAGCATACTACCTCCTTACTAGTGACTTGTCCTCATAGCTTACCAGTTTGTTATTCTTCACAAAAATAGATGAGATTTAGCAGTTAAAGCCTTTCAAGCCAACTTTTATAAGTCCTAAAGAATTAAAAAGGATATTGACTTAATTTTTATTTCTTAATAGTATTAGTTATGCTGAAGCCATGATGATCTAGGGGTATGCAAGAGGTAAGCATTTCTTAGGGTGCTACCTTTTATTGGACCAACTGTATAGCTGGGATAGAGCAACACAAGTGAATTGTCTGGCTCTATCCCAACTCTGCAGTTGATTCAATAAAAGATCACCCTAAGAAGTCCTTGCCCCTCATAATTTCTGAACCACTCTAGCTACAACATCACTCTAGCAATACCATAACATCCAAGATATCACAATCCACATCTTAGAATAGAAAATCCACAACCTAAAGAAAAAAGAAACTAAACTACACAGCAATATCTTTCTAAGCCTATGCAAAAAACCTAAGAAAGACCTGATGAACATTTTGCATTTGAAAGCTTGCCTAGCTCTATCCTAACTATGCAGTTGGTTCAACAAAAGGTACCACTCTTTTATTGAACCAGCTGTGGAAAAATCCTTACCTCTTGCATACTTCTTAATAGTCCATTTAAATGACTGTAGCAAATTTCACTTTGGCTATCTTTGCTTTAGGAAGTAAATTTAACAATTGGATTGGAATACTGTTTTCCTTAGTGCATCTAAATGGCAGTTTTTATCCTTGTAAGTGCCATTTTTGGTACTTATGCCCACATTGTAGTTGTTTCCCTTAGACTGTGAATGTGTAAGCTTGTGCACTTAGCCTATGGTGCATGCTCAGCCTATTCACTAGCTGGGTCAGGCGACAGTTGTGGAGAAGGGGAACCATGCCCCATTTTAGCCCCAGCAGTTGAGTAGTTGGGGCACTCCCCCAAGGAACTAGAGATTTCAGATTCAAGGACCCACTCACCCAGAAGGGATCTGAATATGCATCTCTGACTTTCTGTGCTTCTTTTGAAGTTGGCTCCCTATGTAGTAGAAAGAGAGAAATGGGGCTGGGAAGTTTTTTGTCTTGTGACTTTTAAGTGCAAGCAGCAGTAGCTCTAGGTCAAGAGGTCCGGAGGGGGGACTGGATAATACCCAACTTGTAGTTTGGTAGTTAGAGCACTGTGCTGGAAAGACAGAGCTAACTGCAAGCCCCTTTTAGTAAGGTGGGCTTAGAACCTGGGGGCATCTATAAGCATGTCGGACGTCTGCTCCACCAGATGCTAATTAGCACAAGGCAGAGCAGGCTCGATTAATCAAGCCTGCGGGAGGGTGCTAATTAACACTCTCCAGCAGCCTCCGTATCACATGTATTCAGTGTCCCTGTGCTTCAAAATGGCAACAGGGGCACTTAACTAAACCTCATCAAACAAGCACCCCCACTGCCGTTTTCAGGCATAGGACACTGAATACACGTGATGCTGTGGGTGCTTCAATTAGAGTGACTCTCTCAATCTAACTAAAGTGCTCCCCCTCAACCCCACCGCATAACATGTGTAAAGATGCCCTGGATTCCTGGCTTGAAGGGAAAGTGTCCTAGCTACTCAATTCTTAAGGCTAAAAAGTAGAAGTCTTCACCCCCGTGCTTTTTCTGGGACATGTGCGTATACATAGCTGTGTACCTTCCTGGCCCATGTAGTTCAGCCTACGCATGCATATGTACACGTCCACAATACAAAAGTAATAGAATCATGATCTTTGCGCAGGTGTCAAAACTCCACTTTCACAGCTAGAAAACTGCCATTTAGATGCATGCAGTGAAACAGAATTCCACGCTTAGTTTTATTATAGCTTCATAGAAAGTCAATTTCTTGTCTTGTGCACATCTACTAGAGCATATCAAGTAGCTGCTTTATGCTGTTTCTGTAATTTTTATGATAGAGACTATAAGTGTAAATGACAGATATTTTACCCATTCATAAAATAATGTCTGAGATTAAAAATTTGTCTTTATTAAACCATTTTCTTAGTGGTAGCTTGGCCCAAAATATGAAGGGGTTGCTTTTTATTAACACAGCAGCAAACCACAAATTATTTTCCTTTACTATAGCTATGCACATTACTTTGGGCACAATCTAGTGAAATGTTATATATTCTGAATCACCATTTTTCAGTATTTTCTCTTATGAGTTAAAATTTGTCAAAATTCTTTGTTAAGAATGAATTAGATGATACAAGTCTCTTTAAAACCCTGCTAGTGTTCACTGTTTGGTTAAAAATGCTTTCTAGCGGGACAGGTGTTCCCATACTGGAAAGGGAATAATTGTTATTAGTATAAAAATGTACACTAGTTTTTCAATTGGCATAACTATTTAAGTAAAAAAGTCATGCCCCTAATCAAAACATTTTGTAGCAGTCTGCAGCTTAACCTGAAACATGTAAGTTCACTAATCTAAAATGTCACTATTAGCTGTTTTCATGAAGTGTCAAGTGGAGTCCCAAACTGGAGAAAAGCTGCTTCCAGAATTAAAAAATAAACATTGAAAAGAAGCTGCACTTAATTATCTATGTTCAATATTTAAAGCCTACATTCCATCTAAATTAGTTAATGGTAGAGTTTTATACAGTTAATTTGGTTCTGTACTGGTACTGGTGGCTGTTGTAAAGAGTGGAAACTCTTGTGACAAATTGTGAGACACTGCTGTTGCAAGCAGTCAGTTTTGGATCTAGTCAGCTGGGCTTAGAAGTGCTTGTGAAGTCCTCAAGCTAGATGCTAGCATAGGGGGTCACATTAGCATGGTGAAAGTATTTCTTTTAGCCTTTATGGAATAAAGGTCTCTTTAAAAAAGGAGGATGAGCTCAAAACATGTTACTGATGAAACAAAATGAAGTAAATTCAGATGGCAACAAAAGTCCAAATTTCTAATATAGATGTATTTAAGCCTCATTTATACTAAATTGAGTTTTCATGAAAGTCACATTTCAGCAAAGTTTTCGTTTTTAGCAGCCTACTTAGAATGTAAAAAAGTGTGATAGATGAGTGTAGCTTGCTAAGTGTACTTATATTTGTGCAAAATGAGATGCCTCTCTTTCAAAGAATACACTCTTGAGCTAGAGACATTAATATACTCTGTGCAAGACCAGCTCAGTGGAACCTTAGTTTTGACTGAGGCTCCTAGATGCCACATAATATGAATAATAAATAACAGACCCTAAAAGCTATTTAAAATAGTTAACTGCTTGAATAACTTCTGTTTTTTTCCCTCTTTGATATTAATTTAAGCTTTTCATCTTCTGTTTCAAGGCTTTAAATTATGATATCCTTGTGATATCTGTTTTTCCTTAATACCTTTCATCTTAATTTCTCATGCTGCTAGTCTCTGTGCTTGGAACTCTCTGCATTTATGTGTTGGTTACAAGCCATTGACTAAATTTCTTCCTGAAACACACTGCATAATCATATCCACATTGGATCATGAAGTACATTAGAAATTCAGTTTAATCTGATGCCTTCCGTGCATGAATTTAATCTTTGCCTGGTCATGTTGAGTATTTTCTAAATATTCAATATCTAGATAACAGTCCATAGAACAGCGGTGTCAAAGATCCAGCCAAAGGAGCCCTGTTATTTGACCAACTGTGCTGCCTGTGGGTCTCAGAGTTGACTCACTCAGCATGCAGTGCATGCTGGATTGTCCACGCATGCTGTGTGGGGGACTAATCTGGAACACGCTGCTCACACCCCCCCCGGCCTGGGCCAGACTGCACACTGAATCCAGGCTGTGTGGACTGGTCCTGCACCTTTCACCCGCCCAGTCCATGGTGCTTGAGTTTGACACCCTTGCCCTAGAGCATAGATTACTTTTGTCTTTGGTACACCACTAAGAATGAGAAATTAGAAATATGTATGAGCAAGGAGATAAAATGAAAAGTAAAAGTTGGCTTTCCTAATTTTATATTGTAAAAATGCACAGTAAAATTCCTTGGATACATTTAAATTTACACAGATTGTGGCCTCAAAGCTCTATAACAATCCTATAGTAATTTCTTTTCTAATAGATTTAATATTTTTTCTCCACATGAGTAACTAAGGATGCATAACTATTTTCCTTGCAGTACCTCCAGTGAGGTCCCAGGACCACATTGTGTTAGAGGTTATACAAGTCAATTAGATCATCTCTGTTCTGATGACCTTCAAAGGTGGTGGTGATGATAAGAACAAACAGTAAAAATGTGAAGAAAGGAAGATGTGGCTAAAAATATGAAGATTAGGTCACAGGTTATATGTGTGAACACAATATGTTTCAAGACATCTGCTATTTTTTACCTTAACAATTCATTGTGGTAGTGGCAGTTGCCCTGTTTGAAATGTTATGGCTTGGCATTGAAATGTGGACCAGTTTAGATTTCAGTTCCTATTAGATGAATAAAAACGTTAATATCTTCCTTAAAAAATCACCTTCATGTCAAATTACTACAATAATGCCATTTTCTTATAAGAAAAGGAAACTAAATCTGTTCCTTTCCAGACTCCCTTTGGAAGTAGCAGTTTTTGTTTATGGCCCATAGAGATATGAAGATATGAAAAAATTTCATAAATATAACATTTCTAGAGGGATTTATCTTTAATTTCTACCTATTTTACAAAGCCAAGTATTGAAACATAAATCAGTGCAAATTAACAGTATTTTATAGCTAACTAAAATAAACATTTGCTGCTCTTAGGGCATTTTCCTCAAGTTTACCTACTGTGAATGTGCACTTTTAAAATGTTTTAAGTGCCATCTTCAGTCTAAAAGTCAGTATCAATCATTTCAATTATCTGAACAGATTATAGGTAAAATTATAATGTCTTAATATTACAATATGATCATCTTTTGACTTGTCAGTATTAAAAATTTCTAACTGTGATGGAGATCATATTTTCCTGGATGTGAATTTATTGGAAATAAAATAATTTCATTTTTCAAAGATCTGTAAATTTAGATACAATAAGAACTATCGTTGTAAAAATAGTAATAATTATTTTAAGACAAAATATAAACTAATTATTGCACTACCTGAATCTTAAGTTTTCTCCTTAATAGTTTTGTCCATGCACATCCACATTATTAGTGTATGTCTTAAAATGGGAATCACAAAACCAGTTCTTAACAGTAAAGGATATCTCTAAACTAGAGACAAAAAGCAGAATTATATAAAATTCTCTAGTTTGAGCCTTCTAAAATCTAGGCTTTTTGAATTTATGATGTAGGCATCATGCTGTCCTTTTAGATTTAGGTATGTTACCAACCGAAGGAAAGCAGCATATACGTTCGTATTCTCAATAGTCAGTTGTTTTTGTTGGGTTTTTTTAATGAGTCTTTTGACCTAAAAATGAAAGGTGCATCCTAATCTCAATGTGAAGGAATTTAATGGTATCGAGGACTATGTTATGTCCATGATACAAATCTCTATGATGCAAACAACATGTATAGTTCAGTTAGCTGCATGTTTGTTAGAAACTTATCCCAGGTAAGCTCATTTAATGGGTCATCTTTATTCAGATAGTCAAGGGATAGCCAGAAAAACATAACTAATGTCATCTATTCATATACAGTGTTCAGACTAACAAATGGCTGTCTTTTATAACAGCTAGGAGCCCCAGGCATGGACCAGAACACCATGGTGATTGGTTGTGCTGTGCAATGAATGCAAAAGTATTCTCTTTATCAGTGATCCATGCATTTGCCCATGGAACAGAAAATACTTGGCTAATAACCAGAGACCTTAGTTTTCTCTGATTTAAAAAAATCACAAATTTTCTGATGAAAAATCGCAAATTCTCTGACAAAACCCCCCAAATCCATTATTAAAATTAAAAGCCCCCTGCAGCACTTCCCGCCCTACTCATGCCTCTTGCCCCTACCTGCAGCTCCTGCCCCCTGGTCCTGCAGGAGGGGTCCCCCAGCTGCCAGGGCCCCAAGTCTGCAGATCCTTGCCCCCAACAGCAGGCAGCTGCAGTAAAAGTAGCCTGGAGCCAGCTCCCCCATTGCTCAGACGGGGGCGGAGCCGGCTTCTGGGTCCTCCTAGCCCTGCCGGTGCCCCCAGCCATGACCTGCGACTCCCCAGCCCTGCCAGAGGGGGGCCCCCAGCCCTCTGCAAGCCCCACTTACCTCACAGGCTCCAAGAGAAGAGTCAGGCTGAGCTGAGTGGAGCAGAGC
Source organism: Alligator mississippiensis (assembly GCF_030867095.1). Taxonomy (NCBI): domain Eukaryota; kingdom Metazoa; phylum Chordata; order Crocodylia; family Alligatoridae; genus Alligator; species Alligator mississippiensis. The sequence goes on along the minus strand of NC_081824.1, from coordinate 120,566,548 downwards.
TGTGGCTGAGTGAGTCTCAGGCCCCACCCTCCCCTCCCCTTCTGGGCAGGGCTGGGGTTTCCCACCTTGTTTGCAAACAGCTTTTGCAGGCTGGAGCTCAGCCAGCCTGCATTGCTGTTTGCAAAAGCAGGGAATCTGTGAGTTTCTCTGCTAAAAGGAAAAATCCACCTTTTCTCTGATAAAGGGAAAATCCATGGTTTTCTCTGTTTTTCCATGGGAAACGGAAAACCCGGATCTCTGCTGATAACTAGTCTCTAAATCTCATGCCGTGATTGCATTAGGAAAGGGTTTTTTTGCCAGTATAACTTGGATCCATTTTCTGAATAGAACAGATTGTCTGCTAAAGGTCTCTGGGGGTGAAACTTTTATCAGAGTCCTAATCAACATAGCCATGCCAGCAAAATTACCATATTTGCTTGCAGACCATTTGCAGTTTTTCCTCAGAATCAGCCGTCCAGAATTGGTATGCATATCTTAAATAAGGAAGCTGACTTTTCTTTGGGATAGAAACAAGATGGAATAAGGCAAGCAGATGCTGTGATGTGGTGCTGCCAAGATGGCTGCCACTTCTTCCTGTGGCTGCAAAGAGCAGGTGAGCTGGTTCAGTGTTAGCTACTGATCAGCCCTGGCCCAAACACCACCTTTGCCCAGTTCTGTGCACTGGGATCTGGCACTTGATCTAGGGTGTGGGGCCTGGGGCTCTTCATGGGTCTAGAAATTTTGGCATGGGGGGGAGTGGTACCAGTGCTCTCCCACCACCAAACTTCCAGACCTGTGAGGAGCTCTGAGGGCTGAATGACACAGCACTGTGGACTGCAGTTGGAGAAAAGAAGCAGATCTTGTCACTGCCCTTGCAAGGGGCTGGGACCTAGCCTTGTTGCTGTTCTGCCACACCAGGAAGATCCTGCTGCCTCACCCAGACTGGGTGTTTTCAGGAGGTCTTGTTCTGTCACACAGTCAGCGAGCTCTGACCATTTAACTCTGAAACAGTGTTTTTTCCCCTCCAAATTTTGCCTTCCAGAAACAAGTTTCATGTTTTATTTGGTGGCATCTGGTACGTAAGAAAATACAGTAACAATAAATACATGTACCACCCCTGGAAATACTAGTATATTTCCACCAGTAGAGTTCTTGCGTAGACACAGCAGCACTGGCAAAGTAAAACAAGGTATGCTGGTAAAAATGATTTTGATAATATAACATTTTTATACTAAATGTTCCTGCTGACACAGTATATTGCTTAGGGATCACACCTCTTTACACACATGACTGGCATCATTATAACAAAAACTTATGTAGACCTGTATACAAAGAGTCATCTGTATGAAATCTTACCCTCTGTATTGTGGCTGAACCAGGGAGCTGTCTTGTGGTTCAAAGACGCATCATATATCATTTATATTTCAGTATCTTTATTTTCAGATTATAATTTGTATAGTACATTTTAATTTCAAAATTCACAATATCTGTTGCATTAAACCCATTCTGTTAAGATTGTTTCTGTTAATACTGCAAGCTAGGTTTGTTTTCAGCGAATACTGATACAAGTTAAGAAATGTAGCCTTTACCTACCTTATGAGAAATGAACTCCACGTAAGAATTATAATGTCCTTTACCAAGTGACGCTTGCTTTTTTATGCCATATTTACTCACATACCATACAGCCCTCAAATAAGACATATGCCTTGTTTTGGGAAGGCAGAATGAAGAAGAAAAGTTTCTTCTAGATTCCTAACCGACTCAGCATGAGTGCACTGTGGTTGATTGTTCCCAGTTCAGTGTCACTCTTCCAAAAGCAGTTGCAAATTTAGCAGTAGCTGTAAGAGGGTGAAACACTCTAGCTATAGCTAGAGTGGATGATGCTGTTGAATGGACTCTCAGGGTACCCAGAACAGTACCTAGCGACCATTCTGGAGCCCTCCTCTCTCCCTTCTGGCATAGAAATCAATTTCCTTGCCTAAAACGTTCATGGAAGGCTAATCTGGGAGAGTAAGGTGTGTATGGTGTACAAGTAAATACAGTATCATCAGGAAACCATTTTTACCTTTAAACTTACTCTGATGTTGCTGTGTGCTTAACAGTGTAATATTAAGAGAAACCCTAAAACTTAAGATCAAATAAGTTACAGCAGCTGATACTTAATAAATGTATCTGAAAAAATATTAATTAATATTATTAATATTAATAGCATTTGTATTAAAATAATGTGTATTTTTATTTTTGTGATATTAAACAGAAGGCAGAGGCAAGATAACCTGATTCAAGGCCTAGTTTTTCAAGAGGATTCTGAGACAGTGTTATTTAATAGTTAAAGCCTGGGGTTCCAGAGTGAAAAACTCTTCAGAATTTTCTCTTGGCCGTTATTTCTTGTTTACTTGGACAAGTCACCTACAGAGTGAAGGATAACTAAATATTCCATGAGGCATCAGCAGTTTGTCAAACAGCAAGATTAATGAAATACATTATTTTGGTTTATAGTGGTTCCTGTCGTTTCAGAAGTTGGGGATCAAGCTGGTGAGGTAGGTTACTCCAGCTCTCCAGCAGAAGCACCTCCAAGCAAGTCTCCATCAATGCCATCCCTAAACCAGACCTGGCCAGAACTGAATCAGAGCAGTGAGGTTAGCAAAAGCTTTCTTTTTATTTTAGAAGTATTTAATTGCCAATGTCCAGTAACTGAACTGTGTATCCATATTTCAAAATGTAAAGAATGAAAACTGCAAAGTAAATTCATTATTCTTTCTCTAGAATTTCATTTATATTATGCAAGATTTATAATATTTTTAATAAACCACAGTTCACTAGAAATAGAGTGGAAATATGTTACCACTGAAGAATAATGGTGGCTATTACAGATTAACTTTTGAAATCAGAGCTAATTACTGACTAATCTTTGTTAATTGTGCTTATATTGTACATTGCTTACACTCTGTTTTATCATCCAGTTAAATAGAAGAAATCTCCACTTAAGCCATATAAAATGTGTCTAAAATTGAAACCTACCAAAGGTAGGAATTTCTTATTGCAGCTGTGTTCTTTCATTTAAAAGCCCTTAAGTAATAGGGCACGTGATGATATAAAACAGTTAAAATGATTTGAGCTAAAATGGCAAACATTTTAAACAATGCTAAATATTCTAAAGGCTACTGTAAATAGTTTCTATGTAACATTTAAGTTCAGTGAGTCAGGGAAAAATGTGCTGTCTGTACAGTACCAAACACTCAGGGCTATGGACCATGGCCGGTGCTTATAGATTCTACCAAGATGTAAACAGGATATAATTTGTCTTCATTTGGCACAGAAAAATATTGAAAATAGTCATTATTGCATGGGACTACAATAAGATAAAAGACGGCTTAAATCTTTAAACTACTGTTAGCCTGTAAATTTTTTTGGCCTGTAGCAGGGCTGTGCAACCAGTGGTTCACATGCAGACTGCAAGGGATTAACTTGAGGCTCGCAGGCTCTTGTCTGGCCTCTGCTCCTCCCACTGTTCCTTTTGCTGCCATGCCGTCTCCCCCTCATCCAGTTTCTGCTTCCTGACCTGCCCCTGAGGTTAGGGCAGCACAGCCCACACAGCCTGGCCTCTCCCCCTTCCCCAGCTTGTGAGGGAGGAAAGGAGAAGAGCTGTGCAGCATGTGGCCCCCGGTTGCTCAGAAGTTGGACAATCCTGGCATATAGGAAATGTTAAAATTGAAATGGTTACGAAGTGTGATAGCATAAAAGAAATGCAGCCCTGCAGAAGTTTAGCCTCATAAGTACAAAGCAGTAGGATGTTAAAGCAGTCTTAATCAATTAGTTAGTTGTGCAGTCTGCATTCACGCAAGCATGGGTGTCTGGTGCCTCTTGAGTCAGGGGGGGCATGTGGTGTCCCCCCCAGGTGGCTGATCCCACTGGCCTGGGGAGGTGGGGAGGGTCCCCAACAGCTAATTACACAGCCAATTTCACTCAGTGTAAAAGCGGCTGCACCGCTTCTGGAACTCACGCAGCCACTTCTGGAAGTGGCACAGCCACTTTTGCTGGTGGCCCCGCTCCCCAGCCAGCACTTGCAGGGGGGACACTGGTGCTCCCGCCTGCCCCACTGCCCGCTGGCTAAACAGGGAGCGTGGCTGGATAGGGGGTGCACCAGTGCTCTCGGGGTGCACGTGCACCCCTGTGTACCCTCTATGCATTGCCCCTGCACGCAGGGTAGAGTAATGAGATTTCTACACAGTTCCTACACAACAATATTTCTGTGGGAGAGAGAAGACCCCATGCATGATAATCCTGCAGACATTTAAAACAAAAAAACTGCACTTTAAAATCCACACATCCCTGCACCGAACCCAGCGCATGACCAGAAGAGGCAGTGCATTAGTTGGACCTGGCTTGCCTGACATCTATATAAATTGAGTACTTTAGTGGGGGTTTTGGCGCTTTTATCTAATAGTTGATTGAATCAGCTTGAGATAAAAGTGCCAAAAAGCCCTGCCGAAGCACCCAAACTATACAGACACTGCAGAGCCAAGTCAAAATAACGTTTTGCTACTTCCAGTAAAGTGCGGGGGGGGGTTGTTGGGGGGGGGGTTAACATCTGCAAGCAGCTGCAGTTTCAATTTGCCTAGGGTACAGAACTGTCTATTAGTCTTTATTCAAGCCTAGGGGGTGAGAGGGGGTCTTCTTCAGTCTGTGTGTCGTTCCTTCCCCCCCCTGCCCCTTGCTTCTGATATGTTTGCCCCACAGCTTGATGTTTTGAAAAATCTGAAATCTTTTCTGAGTGCTTAGGTATTTCTGAAAGGTACTAGGTGGCAGAAAGGTAGTATGTCACTATTTCTGGACCACAGCAACAGATAAATTTGCTCTGTCCCACAGATCATTCCTTTGTTTTCACTATCTAGCAGAAAAGGAGTATTGTCACAGACTGCCAGTTGCAGCTAAAGCCGTATGATTGGTTATTGGGTCAGACTTTCTCTTAGTGAAAACCGTGAATTTATTCCTCTCATATAAACAAGACAGTAGCAATCTTCTACTGTGGCATGAAAAGATTATTGACAGATAATGCTTTATCTGTCCACTCGGGAAAGGAGGCTTACATATACCATTCAGTCTAGGAATTTAGGAGATACAAAAGTTTGATCTGAATTGCTGTACTGGCACAAAGAAATATGATTCTCAGCTCAGAGTGTAAATGAAACTGTTTATACCACTGCAAAAGGTGGGGATGCTTTCCATGGCTCAGTTGAATTTGCTGTTAGCTAACTTTCTGTATGCTTTCTACCATGATGAATGGAAGCTAAACCACAATAATTTATGACTTGCATTTCATTTGCATAAATTACTGTGGCTTAATTTCACTTAATGCAAGATAGTATTGGACAGATGATACAGTTACAGTAGATCAGTTGGTGCATGCTCAAGAATAGTATGTCCTTTTTCCTTCAAAACGGTACAGTTGTTCCCTCAATCCTCTACATATGTATCCTCTGTTACCTTTGGCCAGAGCCTGTGACATGAGGTATGGGTTCTGTTTTACTGTCCCAACTAGGAACTTTATTCCATTCAAAATTAAAAGCCTTTTCTGTAACAGCTTAGTTCCTGAAATCTTAATGCTTTTTTTTAAAGGTGACTTTTAGAGCTTCCCTGGCCTTAAACACTATTTATAGGAGAAATTTCAAGTAGAAAAAGCAAGCTTTGCAGCTATTGCAAAATGGCCCTATGAACAGTTCTGGAGTATGTTTTAGTAGAGTTCCAAGTAAGTTCATTTAACTGCTTTTTTGGCTGTCATGAACTAATCTTGGGTGGACCAATTGAAAGACCTTTTTGAGACCCCTTTGTCACAGGGTACCATCTCCAGGGGTGACCATAAAGCCCCTGGAGACCAAAAAAATTTACTTTTTACTTGGCTTTGTAGGCAGTCTGCCCTCCTTTCCTGCCACGTCTCAGTGTCAATTGCCGTTAAAATATGGGAGGCTACCTTGGTCTTAATCGAATGACCACCAACTGTCTGTGGTCCAAGACTCACAGGCTAATAGTGTGGCTCTGTTTTGCCCCTACACCATGCCCCAAGCCTTCCAGATGTTATCCTCATTGATGTTCTCTCATTACACACACAACGCCTCTCTGAGCCTCAGTCCTTTTGGTCTTTTCCTCAGCCCCTTTCTGGGCCCTCAGCCCCCCTTGGTCTCGCTTAACCACTCTGTGGGCTTCCAGAGCCCTTGGTCTACCACTCAGCCCCTCTCTGGGTTGCCAGGCCACTTAGTCTCTCATCCGACCCCTCGGCCCTCAGACCCTTCATTTCTTACTCAACCCCTCCCTGGGCTGTCAGGCCCCACAGTTTCTCACCTGGTCCCTCTCTGGACTACCAGACCCCTTTGGTCTTTCCCTGGACCCTTCTGGTCCCACACTTTTCCTGGCCCCTTGCTGGCCCTCCTGGTCCCACTCTTGCTCTAGGCTCCAGCTCTCTCTGCTGGGCCCCACTTAGTCCCAGAGATCCTCTTCTTCCTGCTGGGCCCACACTCAGCCTCAGGCTCCTATTCTTCCTGCTGGGCTCACTCTTATCCTCAAGCTCTTGTCTTCCCTGCTGGGCCCATTCTCAGCTTCAGGGCTCCTGTTCTCACTTTCTTCTTCAGACTCTCCCCAACTCAGATGGCACCACCACTGTCATACTGGACTGCAGTCTCCTTGATCCCCTTCCTCTCAGGCTGTAGCCACACATGGACCTTTTGACCTATCCATTCCAAGGCCCTGGTCCTGCCTCGGGCCAGTTGAGATCTCCAGGCTCTGGCAGTCTCTGCAGTGGTCTCTTCTGGACCTTTTGTTGGGCCCTAGCTCTGCACGACCCAGTTGAAATTCCATAGGTCAATCCCTAGCTGCCAACTCTCACTCGCCCATGGATCCACTTGCTCTACTAACAACGTGCCCCTTCTGTAGGCTCAAGCCTTCTTAGGCCTTCTCCTTAGCTCCAATCCACCCCTCACTGCAGTCCTAGACCTGTGGGCTCTCCAGCCCTCCTGCTGTGCGCCCTCTACCCAGCCTCCTCTCAGGCCCTAGGACTACTAGAAACCTCCTTTCAGTGCTTCTCTCTCAGGATGTGCTCCCGTGGCCTTCCCCTGCCAAGGGGTGACCCACAAGGCAGTGGGGGCTGGGCTTTTCAAGCACCCCATACTCAACCTTCCCTGGGTTTTGCCACCAGTGGCACTTTCAGAAGGCTACTCCACCACAAGCAGCCCCACCACTGACCACAAACCTCAGTAGGGAGCAGTTTTTGATCATACTTGGGGCCCATGTCCAGGCTATTGTGTTCTGGCAGTCTTCACCCCTCCTGGGTTACGGGCTCCTTCCAGCCCCATTCCTTACCCCTCTAGGGCTATAGGCCTCCTGGCCCCAACTCAGCCCCATGTCTGTTCAGGATCATCTTCATTCCTTCTCTGGGCCCTGGACCCCTTATCAGGTCCCACATACTTGGCTCCTCTCTCTGGGCTCACCTGGACCCCGCAATAGTTTCTATGCTTTCAACCCTTCTCTCTGGCTTCAGACCCCTCCTTGGGTCCCCAGGATACTCCTCCATCCCTATACAGGCAGTCCTCAGACTTGCAACACAATTGGTTCCTGAGAACCATGTCTTAAGTCAAAATGTGGTAACTCAGAACCAATTTTTTCATAAGAAACATGTTATAAATGGGGGATTGATTCCTGAACCAAGGCCGAATACCCTATTTTCACCAACAGTACCCCAGAACTTTGTAATTGATCAATTATAGATGAGTAATATAGCTACATTAATGTATTTATATTGTAAATAGCAGTCATTGATTTGGAAGGACTTCTTTGAGGTGACTTTGCTGGACTTTTTGAAAGGCTCTTGGTTGGTCTTTTTGAAGTGTTCTTGGCTGGAGTCTTCTCAGAAGTCTTGGCTGCAGGTTTTTTTGGAGTCTTGTCTGCTTTCTTAAAGAAAGTGTCCAAGGAAGTTTGGACAGATGTTCTCCAGGGAGATGAGCGATGCAGCGAACTTGTTTGCTGGCATGGCGTTGCATCGGACCAAGCGTTGTAAAGTCGACACTGATGTCATAAAATTGAAACGGTGTCAATTCATAAACGTTGTAACTCAAAACGTTTTAAGTCGAGGACTGCCTGGAGTTCATTCTCAAACTTGCAATGTTGACCTTCATTGGTGTTACCCTCCATGCTGACCTTCCGGACCTGCAGCCTTCCTGCTGAAATGGTGTTGTTCTTTCAGCAGGCTCCAAGATCTTACTGCCAGTTTTGCTCAGGGCCTGGACTTGTATCTGCCTTAAATCTAGTCCTCCTCCTGGGTCAGATGACCCCACCTGCAGACAGCTGCTTCTCCCCTTAAAGGCGGGCACCCTATGCAGCCTGCCACCCCCTTATTGAACATTATCTAGGAGCACATGAGAGTTCCTTTCCAAGCTGGTTGGTAATTGTGAGCTCAGGTTTCTTACAAGAAGTAGCATTTTTTAATGGTAATGAGTATAGATTGTAGAGCAAACTTAAAAGTTCCAAGGGCGCACCATCTAGAAAAATTCATAAAATGGTAGGCTCACAATTCTCTTCAAGTAAATGACAGAGTTCTTATTGAGTCTGTTATAGTGTCAACATTTGTTCTATGCCTGTATTTCCAGATCTTTAGCCTTAAAAATTTGTTTTAAGTGGAATAAAACTCTTAAAGTAGATCCAATATGAGATATACAATCCAACAACTATTTTATATTTATATGTAGTCCTATAGTGATGATACTGTCAAAGAAATAAGCATCAAACCACAAGTTATGTTGACTTTGAGCATTATTCCAGTGTGGGGCAGGAAGCATTTGCTTTCCTCCTACTGGTGATAAAAATAAACAGCTTGTGGAGTCCTGCTTGTATCTCACTAGGAACATGAGGCCCAGAAAGACACCTTTTTGTAGTACACCTCTAAGAAGTAGAACTATACATAATCTATCACATTAGGGTTTGTTGCACAAGTATATAGAAAGAGTTCTTATGAGTATTTTAGATATACACTGTGTAAGAGAAAGCAACTATGATTTAGCTATATCGCAGCTGCTTTTGAATTTTAATTTCTTGTAAAACATCAGCTGAATATTCTCATCTAAAATTTGGAGTATAAGGATTTATCTGACTGGGAGCTATTCTGGAACTCCTCTGCCAGAGTTGGAGCACCTTGGCCTTGTTAGCTTAACTACTTCCAAAGTAGGTTAAATGAAAACAAAACACTTTTGTTCTGGAATGAGTGCATGTGGAGCTGCCCTTGGAGTAGCTGTTCCCAGACAAGCTCCTTGTGTATAAGAGCCTTTAGAAAATAGCTCAACATAAAAAGAATGTATGAGGACAGTTTGGCTTAACTCCTTACATATTATTTTCCTTTCTGGAAATATTAATAGTGATTTTTTTTATAGCATGTTTGATTTTATGACTGATACTAACACTCTGTCCCTGTGGCAGGTCCTCTCAGCACTAAAATCCTTCATTCCCAAATTTTTCTGAACTAGTGTTTTAAAATGAAGTCTGACTAATATTTACTTACCATTCTACTAATTGCAAGAGGCAAAACACATTCAACATGCCTCTTTGAAGAGTCAGCTAGTCTTCAGATTCCATATCTTTATATATTTTGATTCTTAATTGCTTCAGTTGTGGCTGTAGCTTGTTTTTCAAGCATGAGGACTCTGTTTGGCAATTATGTATTGTATGTAGCATGGCTTGTATCTTGTACAGCTGATCAGAGACATTGATTTGCTGTTGAGTGAAAAAAGCAGATACGTTTGAACTTAATAATTCTTTGCATTGTTTAAATGATAATTTTTCAAGACTTGTTAAAATGCTCTCATGCATAAGAGAATCATTTCTCAGAGGTTGCACTGGCAAGTTGAACTGGCTGGGTTTAATCAGAGTACTCTGTGCTTAATGTTACATTTTACATCTGTCTTTTCAGGGGAATCATGTTTACTAAATGTTGTAAATAAAACACTTGTTTTTGCCACTTGTATAAAGCATGATAAACACATGCATCGATACATATTATGGACAATGCCAAGATATGGCACCACTTGCCTTTTTACACCATTTAATGTTTTAACCATTCTCCGATTCTCATAGATTTCTCAAATAAAGTTTCTGAATAGTGTGCATACCTACATTTTCAGTATAGCACGTGCACACATGATCAGAACTTCTGAAAAGGTTAATAATCTTGGTTGCGTATCTGTCAGGCTTGAAATTGTGAAATATTCCTTTATTTGTTATTTTTTTCCAAGCGAACTCCATGATACAAACCCCAGTGCAACCTCTTAACAACTATGCTTAATCTTCTCTAGTGATCTTTTACTCCATCTTTCTCATCATGCTGACTTGTCTCTCCTCTGTCTGTTCAGCAGTGGGAGACATTTAGTGAACGCTCTTCAAGCTCACAAACTCTGACCCAATTTGATTCTAACATTGCACCAGCTGATCCTGTAAGTCAATCACTTAGCTTGCTTGTTTGAAATTAATTTTATTAACACTTATTTTTCCATACATTGTTTTTAGCTATTATGCATGATTCTGTGGACTGCTTGGTTGGAAATGGTGGCAGGCTGATTAATTTTGTCTGCTTGTGTTAAGAAGATGAATTTCTTATTTCCTTTAATTTTTAATATCTGAGTACAGGGGATGTTTTTCTCAATTGTGACATGATGCAGTGCTCCTGTCAAATCTGTAAAGGAGCACTTTGCAACATGATTATTACATTTCATTTAAAACTGTTTGAGTATCTGCATTATATAAAGCATGGGACCCTTAGCTTATATCTATTCAAGTCTATTGCAGGTTGTAAGGTCACACAATTGTAAAACTGACCGTCCCAGTTTATATGAACTACTTTATGAAACTTTATGTTCCTGTTACATTCCAAAATTGACATGGTAGTTCATATTTATGAGATTGCCATCACGTTATTCTAGAAATAGTATTTTTGAGTACTTTTGAAGTACAACTATACTAGCAATAGCATTAGACTGTAAATAAGTGCTGTGAATAGCAATTATGTAGTTAAACACTTTGCCAGGTTTGCTTTACTTAAAGCCTGCAGGACCTGTTGAAGCAACTTTAAATACTTTGAAAATGTGTTGCCATTTCTTTTATAGATTTAATTTGTAGCAAATTAAAATTATCTAAATTCATCTATAGCAGTGGTTCTCAAACTCTGACAGATTGTGCCCCACTAATTTTAAAACAATACAACCTTAAGTGCCACCAGCAAATTTTAGTCATATAAAGTCTTTATAATGAATCTGTTAACGTGTACCACTGACAGGTTGTCTGTGTAACACTGGTGGTACCTGTACCACAGATTGGGAACCGTTGATCTACAAGCAGCCCCTGCTTAGCACAATTAATTGGTTCCCGAAAAACAAAGCGTTAAATGGAATAATGTTAAGTGTAACTGATTTTCCCATAAGAATGCCTGTGAGCGTTAAAACGAAACTCGCTGAGCACTAAGTGGAATCGGGTATCAATGTAAAACGAGCATTATACCAAAATAATGCTAAGCGAAATAGCATTAAGCAGGGGTTGTCTTTATTACATAAGCTAGCTATAATACATCTTAGTATAAAATATAAGATATGGCACTTCATAATTCATCTTAATCAATAAGATGTATACATACATACAGAATTATACATTTTACTTTGTTAAATCTATTTAATGTCAAAGAATCTTGCATATTAAATAACTAATTGAAAAAATTGCAGCCTTGTGAGGTCTCTTTGGGCAATTTTACATGTGCTCTGGGGGTGGGAAGGGGCGGCGCTTTAATTTGGAGCAGTTTTGAGAGCTGCCATAATTAAAGCACCACAGTGTCTGATACGTGAAAGTACCCCTGCTTCAAAATACCGGTGGAGGCGCTTGAATAAAAGCTTATCAAACAAGCTTTAGTTCAAGCGCCCCCACCACCATTTTGAAGCATGGGGACGCTGATACATGAGATGCAGGAGGCTGCTGGAGTGCAGTAATTACTACACTTCAGCAGACTATTAATCGAGTTTGCTCCAGTGCTCTATAATTACAGCACGTCAGAGCAGCCTCCGCGCTCGTGTACAGGCACCCTGTATTGAGAGTAAACAACATTTGATTGATATTTGTATTACAACAGTACCTCTAGATCCCAGATAGAATTGGGTCTTTTGTACCAGGTACTACATAACTCATTTTACTCAAAAGGGTGTGGGGTGTGGGTAGACAGTGGTCTACACACATCTATCAAATGCATTGAAAAAAGCCAAGTTAAACTGTCTATACTCTTCAGGGTAAACACACATCCCTTTTCTATTTATGTACTTATTCTTCATTCTTCAGTTGAAATATATTAATGGAACATATTATATGCAGCTAATTGCATCTCATGAAATTACATTGATTTATAGCTCTTAATTTATGGCCATGAAATGCATCCATTTTTTTTGTAGCATGTAGGCAAGGAAATTATATATATAATTTCCTTGCCTACATGCTACCAAAAAAAAAAAAATATATACACACACACACATTTTTCTTTCCCAAAATAATGTTGATGTCAGTTCTCTGTGACTAAAAATATTTTTCCTTGTTTTTGTTTTTGAATATTGGAGGATCATTTTTTGAAAGTCTTTTACCTAATGATCAGAAAGTCTAAAATAAGTTTAAAGCATTCATGCCTAAAACCTTTGACTACATTTACCATATACAGTATCAATTAATTTGGGAAGTTTTAGAAAATACTGATATAAATGTACCTGGGCTTATAAAAATGGACTAATTAAACAGTTTAAATCATGTTAAGCAGTTTCCAAGAGCAGTTAAAAAAAATTAAAATGATAATCTGCCGTCCATATGTATATCTATTTGCCATGGCTCTCAGTAGTGACATTGTGAACACTACTTATATGGTGCAGATTTTGTTTTTGAAGGGGTGAGGAAGAATATGAGCAGAGGATCTGATAGTTTTCTATAAGGCCATAGATACAATTGTGACACAATCTGGTGCCCAGTACTTTTTCAGACTTCATACCTGACAACAGTCGCTTGAAGTATATGTTGTAAAACCTCCAAAGTATAAGCTTACTCTTTGGAGTAGACTTTCTGGTGGAGAAAACTCATTAAATTTCTAAAGCGATACTATTTTAAATCTTTAAAACTCCAGAAATCTAGAGCACGTTGACACTTCCATGAAATGTTTCTGACATTAAGGAAAAATGCACCGTCTGTTTGTGGGCTGCATTTTAATATGTTTATGAACCACCCTTACCATTCATGAATATATCATATGCTTTGGGCAACAGCAGTGTTTATTTTTACAGAAATTAAAACAGGAAAGTTGGGTATATAACTATATTTGAAGGAATTTGGTAGCTAGAAACAGTATTCTGCAAGCAATGGACCTCTGTGCATAATATTTTACTGCATATAGCTAAATATATTTGTAATGGACATGTTATTCTGAGACTGGTTGACTGTTGTCCACCATCATAGAATGTGAGTTCTTGGGGACACTGGAGAAAAGTTTACATATGAATGTAGGCCTAGCAAAATATGCTGTAGGCAGTTAACAAACCGTTGGAGAATCACTAAAAAAATAAATTAAAATTACTTCCTCCTTCCCCTCTTTAGGATACTGCTATTGTTCACCCAGTTCCCATACGGATGACTCCAAGCAAAATCCACATGCAGGAAATGGAACTTAAAAGAACTGGAAGTGGTAAGTTACTTTCTAGTCTGATTATGAAAGCAGCTATTACACTTATATAAAACTAACAGGATACTGCTTCAGAGTCTGTTTCTCTATAAAAATTGTGACTCTTTTTCTTGAAATTAGACAAAAGTATCTGGTATTCCAACCATCATAAGCTATTCCAGGTGGTAGAGAACTTTGTGTGTTAGAGAAGCATTCAGATGCACATTGAGATAGAGAAATAACTTTTTGTTCAGAAGACGTCTTCGTCTTGGGGACAAGGGTGCTTGGAATAGTTTGGAAAGGTCTTCATGGAGGCTTGGTTAGAGAGGGGAGAACTTTTTCCAGATTCACTTGTTGCATTCTGGAGGTGCTTGGGGAGGTTTGAAAGAGAACTCTAGTAACGTCCAATGACCTTTTTCATTAGCAAAACCTAGTGGGGGAGACATTTAGTCAGTTAGGTTCCCTTTACACATTACATGTATCGTGCATTTACAAGGTTAATTGCACAATTCATTTAGACTGGCTACATGTGGAAATTAACTATCACGTCTTATAAGGTCCAACCAGCTATAAAGTTATTGCTGGAAAATGTGTAATAATATAATAACTATAGCTTTATAGTATAATAACCAGCTTTAATTTTCATGTGGAGCATAGCTGTGCCCCCTGCCACTGGGAACCCAGTCAGCTGATGGGGCTCCCATCCACTGAAGTGGATCATGTACTGTGACAGCTGGAACTACCACAACCGAGGGGACTCCCAACCCTGGCACCGTCCCACAGGCTGCAGCAGGTGGGAGTCCTGTTAGCTGATGAGTCGCCCATTTGCACAGTGGGGAAATGGTACAAGAGGACCCTGGAGTCGTAATCCTGGTGCTCCCTCTACACTTGCAATAAAATGCAATTAGGATCTGATGCTGGATCTCACAATCAGACTTCCTACCATGTGATTATGTGGATCACCCAGTAGATACTATCCTATCACACCTTTACCTCAGTGTCTATAGAGGGGCCCTTACTATCATATATTATCAGCTCTTCCACTTGAAAACTGCTAGCCTTTCTTGAATGGTTGCTAAGCCTTTCTCAAGAATCTCATTACTGCATAGCCCCTAACTTCCCCTGTTCAGAGAAGAATACTATAGCGTGCAGATTTTATGGAGATTTTTGGACAGCAGCAGGAGCCAAGAGCATGTCCCACTTGTAGCTGACTGGAATCCGAAAAGGATTTTTTAGGGCCTTGGATGGACATAACACTTGAAACATTTCAGATGCGTTTGGGTGAGCCTTCTGAAGTTCTCCAGAAATGGTCAAAGCTTTTGAAGATAATCATGAACAAAGAGCAACTATTTGGAAGCATTTTTAAAGCTGTTCATCTGCTCTCCCTTCCTCCTCCCTCCCCCAAGGAGGAGGGTGGAAAGTGAAGCCTCAGAACCGAGGGGCCCCGTATTGTACCCTCTGCCTGGAGAGCATGCCACTGCACGCTCTTGTGACAGTTTTGAAGCATTCCAGAATGGGGACTGTACTCTGTCTGCAGCTGATGCACTGCAGTTCTGAAGCACTTCACCTCAGTCTTCAGAGGCAAGGTCAGCTCCCAGACTCCTTCACTGGGCAACACAGTTTGGGGAGGAGGTGAACAGCCCTCAGCGCTGAAAGAACTTGTTAGAGACTTCTTAGAAAAGCTGGACATGTAAAGGTCCATGGGGCCAGATGGGATGCACCTGAGGGTGCTGAGGGAGTTGCCTGATGTGACTGCAGAGCCATTGGCCATCATCTTTGAAAACTCGTGGTGATCAGGAGAGGTCCCAGATGATTGGAAAAGGGCAAACATAGTGCCCAATATTTAAGAAAAGGAAAAAGGAGGATCCAGGGAACTACAGACCAGTCAGCCTCACCTCAGTCCCTAGAAAAATCATGGAGCAGATCCTCAAGGAATCAATTTCTAAGCACTTGGAAGAGAAAAAAAGTGATTAGGAGCAGTCAGCATGGCTTCACCAGGGGCCAGTCATGCCTGACCAACCTGATTGCCTTCTCTGATGAGATGACTGGCTCTGCATACAGGGAGACCAGTGGATGTGATATACCTTGATTTTTACCAAGGGTTTTGATATGGTCTCCCACAGTGTTCTTGCAGGCAAGCTAAGGAAGTACGGTCTGGATGAATGGACTGCTTACATGGATAGAAAAGTGGCTGGAGCATTGGGCTCAGAATAGTAATCAATGGCTTGATGGCAGGGGCGTAACCCCGCACTGCTGCCGCACACACAGGGCACATGTCACTAGGGCAGCACAGAGCTTGCAGCGGCAAGCAGCTTTCCTGTGTGGCCCTGCTGTGCCCTTTCAGAGGGCAGAGAACACTAGCGAGCAGCCCACCTCTGCCCCGCACACAATGTTGGGGGCACAAGGTCCCCTCTGCCCCCTGGGAGTGCGTACATCAGCAGGGAGCCTGTCCGTCCTCCTCCTTCCTCCCTCCCCCCCACCCCCCCCCCCCCCGACGAGCTGCCCATGGCCCCGTTCCACTCCACCAGGGCCCTGTGGCCATGCATTGTAGCTCTGGGCCCCATGCACCCCCCGGCTGGGCAGCAGCCCCAGCCCTGACCAACTCCCTCCCTTCCTATGGGAGCCTCAATTCTCTTCCCCACCACACTTACCTGTGGGAGCTGCTCTCCAGGCTGTGTGGCAGCCATGTGCATATACATGCACATGGTGCCCCCTGCTTGACCACCCTCCTCCCAGTCCCTCCCAGCCCCTTGCAGGCTTGAACTCTGCCAGCCTACAGAGAGCTCTTTGCAGAACTGGAAATCCACGGGTTTCTCTGCTAACATGAGAAATCCGTGGTTTCCTCTGGTGAAGGGGGAAATACGTGTTTTTCTCTTTTTTTTTTCTCTGGGAAGCAGAAAACCCTGATCTCTGTTAATCATGCAACTATATTTTTCCATCTAGATCATACTAATCCTACTAGTCCACTACTTGTGAAACCAGCCGACCTCTCCGAAGAAAATAAAATAAGTTCATCTGTAAAATTTGTACCTGGAAATACAGTTGGTAAGTGTCCAAGCAAGCACTTTTTGATTTTTTTTTTTTTTTTTTTTAATGTTTACAAATGACAGCTTGAGTCATTGTACAGAATGGAAAATAGCTTTTCAGTGTTGGTTTTCCAAATTTCTTAAAGTAAGTGTCGGATTATCTTGAATTAGCAACTATCATTATTTTAGGAAAATCTCAGGAGCTATATCCCAAGGGAAGAGTGGCATGCTGCCACTGGCTTCATTCAAGCTGTGGCATTTTGTCACTTGAGGACTCCCCTATCTGCTAAAAAAAATTATTTTTTAATTGTTCACTGTCTTATTTATCAACAGACCATTTTTGGCTACCAAGATTAATCCCAGAAATACGAGCAGGCTGCAGCATTCTTTATCCAAGGCAGGATTGACTTGAAGTAGCACTTGACTCTATTCTGTCACAAAACTGATAGTTTTTCAAAGGAAATAATTTATTAGACAACTGGTATATACAGAATTTTGACGGTAATTGTTAATTTTGCAGTTCCTTGAAAAATCAGATAAGGCAATATACTATAGTTCCTTATAATTGGGTTGTTACTAGGTACAATTGTATTGTCAGTTATTTGCCTAATGTGTTTGGCTTTTTGTATTTTTTGCTTTTAAAATATACTGCATTATTTGGATTTGATTAGTCTTTTTGTGGTAAGTAATTTTACATACAAGTCACAAATAAGACATCAGTCTGAATATCTAGTCTCTAGCTTTTACTCCTGAAATTGATTTCCATCCACTTCTTTCATCATATTGTGAACTTCCCTTCAATAAAGATCCATATCTGATTAATTTGTTCCCTTAGATTCCATACCATGAGTATGGAGACAGAACTGTTGGAGTTCCCCCATACTGCTTTTATTGGTAGAACTGAACAGTAATGTAAGGCAGCCAAGGATCTTTCTGGCAGTAGCCTTTTCCTTACTTTTGAACTCAATTTCAGTGGTATTGTTTTCTTTCATGGTCATTTCATTTCTTTTCTGGTCCCTTTTCTCTAACTCTTTCCCTGTCCCTTTTCCCAGTGTAGATCCTTTTTTTTTACATCTAAAAACAACAGTAGTGGGCAGAAGGATAAGTCTTATACATTTCACCCACTGATCATCATGCAGAACTAGATTGTGCCACCGTTGGATTTCCTCTTGACTTCACTTAGTGAAGGACTTTCCTCCAGGAGCTGTACCATTTCAGTTTTGTCTGTAATAGTCCCTTATTCTATCAGCTTCTTCCGCATTGGGTAGCTATGAGATGTGGAGGAGGGAGAGCACATAGCATCTTGTAGATTGTTCAACTTGGAAGACGTTTGCTTTATTTTTCTTCCTCTTTTGGATTATTATCTACTGTTTAACTGGTCAGAAGGAACGCTGCTCACTGGCTTTGAAACAATGTCCATGCAGCTGAAATTTCTTGCTACTTCTGCCTATGACTCGCATAAGCTGTGCAGGGGTATCAGTCATTCTGCAAAGGTGACCTATAGTATTTCAATATTCCAGAAATTAATTTAAAGCCTTGAAAAGAACCATCCCCAAAATGTAAGTCTGAGTTATTTTAATTTAAGAGAGAAGCTTCCAGCAATATTCCTTTTAAAACTAAGGGATTCCAATGCAGTTCCTGATATCCTCTTGCCTCCGTGTTTGAAATCAGCATTACTTCAAGCTTATTGTTTGTGCTATGACTTCTCTAGGGCCTCTGGTACACATTATATTTCAGTCTCAATCAATGTGTTAATCGTGCCAGAGAATCATGCCATGTATATATTGTATTTATAGAACCATAAAATGGCAAACCAGTTGCAAAATTATTCCACAAAAAATGTGTAGTATATTTGTGGCTGGTATGTATGGTGCCATGAATTGAGCATGTGGCATGCCTCGTCATCCTGATGCTGGCAGTCACCTAGAGAAACACTGAAGAAGGCAAGGTACTGGGTAATGGCTGACCAATGGTGGAGTGGTTAGAGTGTGGAGATGGGAAGTCAGAGAGACGTGGGTTCATACCCTCTTTAGGTGACTGATGAGGACCCAGATCCCAGGGCCTCCAGCTCCACAGGAGTATCCTAGCCACTGAATTATTTGGGATGGGGAATTGGAAATTTCTCTCATTTAATTGCCAGTGCATATGCCCAGTCTGAATGTGTATGTAGTCAATTGTGTGCAGAGAGCTGTACATTTAGAAATACAATGCCAATAGGGTACAAATAGAGCATGCACCTAAGTAGTATTTTTGGCATGATAGTGACCAAATCTGGACACTTCAACAATCAGGAGGTATTAGAATCTACCCCATCCTCATTTCTGTGCCTCTTACAACGTTTTTGACTGGTTTGGTCTCTAAAAGAAGAATTCTGCTTTAAAGCTTCAGTCTTTTCCTAAACTAGGGGAGCTTCTGTTCTGTTGCTGTTTGCTTTTGCTTTTGGGATGTCATTTATTTTACTTGGCCAGGCTGTTAAAAACACCTTTGAAGATGCATCAGGTATTAAACGTGGTGCTTAGGGGGTCTCTAGTTTTAATCTTTTTAAACAAAACAATGTTGGCATTGATCTTTCATCTTTGGTGGCATTAGTTGAGTTGCCAGTTACTGTATTACTGTTTTGTTTTGGGACGTTCCTTCAGTTACTTAAACTGAAGGGCTTCGACTCCTGCTCACATGGTGCGTTGCAGGGCAATAATGTAAATTATTTCTTCAAATTATTTTTTGGACATTTCTGAGTTTATCGCTTCTTGGCTTCTTGAAGGCTTAGATCAAGTGTATTACCTCTATCTGCTTTACTAAAATGTGAAGTATGATGCAATAATAAATATATTTTACTTATCTTCTATTAGCAGATGGTTACAGCAGTTCAGACTCGTATACTTCAGATCCAGAGCAGATTGGAAGCACTGTTACACGACAACGGTCAGTAGAGTAGCCACCAAAAAATTATTCACGGTTTCTAAGTAGGATAAACTGCCTGGTCTGATTTCTTGGGCATTTATTAAGTAGCTATTTCAACTACAAGAAGATGTGTGGTAGCCCTTAATTTAACAACCAAGACCTCTTGCATCAGTCTGTTGCCTAGTATGGTAAAAAATGTACATGTCTGCCTTTCGTAAATGTGTACAACTAAAACTTGACAGAAAAGCATTGCTTAAAGTCACAACCCTACAACTTCATGATACAAACTTCTTTCTGAAATGTAGTTACGTAGCATACTGTCAGTTCCATTCATTTAAACTTCAGTAGCTATTTATATCAAGAAGCTAAATATAACATCTTATATTTGAGGAGTTTTTACAAACTGCTTAAAAATAATGCAACTTAAAGTATAGTGTCTCCCATTTATGGGGCTGTTTACAGTGGCGCTGAAAAAGAAGCTTTACTGTTAGACTACATTAAAATCAATTTCAAATATAAGCTTCAAAACTAAATTAAGATGACTTCACCTTCATGTTGTAATTAACTTTAAAGTACTTGAAAACATTTTTTTCCCAATATTAATGACAAAATTGATCCTTTATACAACGTTCACATACAACTTTACATTATCAAAACGATGGTTTCCTGTTCAGTTTTTTTAATTATCCTTGGTTTTTGCTGGTTCCCTCTAATTGCTTAAGGAGTGTCTACTCATTTTTAATTTTTGCTTGGTCTTTTTTCCTGATTGTATAAAGTAAGCCAGACCTTCCGTCTAACCTTTTCAAGTCCTGAGGAAATCTAGTCAGGAAATCCTTTCCACCTTCATCTTTCTGTTCCTTCTTTGACATGATAGTATGTAGGAGATTCTGTCCTGTCTAGTTCATTGAGATGACCAGTACTTGCTGTTGGGGACAGTTTTCCCAATATTAGAGGTGCACCGATGCATTGGTCCATATCATATCGGCACCAATAAAAGGAAAATTGACATTATCAGTAGTCGGATTTTTTTGGTTAATGTGGCTGATAATGTTGCCGATTTTAAATGCCACGTGCATGGGCGCATGCACACAACCCGGAGTCCAGCCCAGCAGCTTGGAGAGCAGCATCCAGCTGGTAAGTCTGTTGTGGGGTATGAGGGGGTGGAGATCAAGGCCCCTGTGGTGAGGGAGGGAGTGGGGCAGGGGTAGGCACCGCACAGGCAGAGTGGGGCATGGGATGGAGCCACAAGTGGCTTGTCTGGGGTGGGGGGTGGCTGCTGCCACTGTGTGCAGGATGGATGTGCCCCCACCCCCCATCCGGATCTGTGCGCAGAGCAAGGGTGGGCTGTGTGCTTGAGGCCCGGGGCAGCTCCAGGCTCTTTCTGGTGGTGGGGGTTAGGCCAGGGTGAGTGGAGGGGGGAGCTACTGGGTGGGCTACAGCCACCCCAAAACCGTAACCCCCCCCCCCTTCCCAGCGCTGCTGCCGCCCACCCTAAGGATAGCTCTAGCCCAGCCCCTTGCTAGGAACAGGCTGGCACAGCCCCTGGCCCTGAGTCTGCGTTGGGCAGCCTGCCCCCAACCCGCACACAAATCCAGAGGGCACATGCTCCCCATACTGCCCCCAGGAATGCACGCAGCAGTGGAAGCTCCCCCCTGCTCCCAACAAGACACTCATGGCTCCATCCCATGCCCCTCTCTGCCCTGGCTGGGCAGTGCCTGCCCCAGCCCCACTCCCTCCATCACTGCGGGGACCTTGATCTGCCACCCCACGCCCATTTCCCCACCCCCCCAACCGATTTACCAGATGGACACTGCTCTCCAAGCTGCTGGGCTTGCATATTGGCAATTGGATCGGTATCAGCCAATATGGCTCGTTAATAATCGGCCATTGGTATCAGCCCAAAAAATCTTTACCGATGCACCCCTACCCAATATACATTGGATCCAGATTACAGCAGTGGCTCAGGCCAGAAGTCAGGGGGGTGCTAGAGCATTCCTCCCGGCTCAGCTGGAGCAGACAGCGTGGTCCAAGACTAGCCTGCCCACCCTGTGAGTGGGGCAGTTTGTGGGGGAGGTGCAAAGCATCCTGGGATTCTGGGGGACTGGGAGTTAACTTGAATCTGGAGGGGATCTTGGACAGAAGTTCAATCAACCTGTTTAACCTAAATCAGTTAAGTTTGATACTACATCCATCCAGGTTTATCTTAAACCAGTTCCAATAATTCTGAAAGTGGTTTATGCGCACTGAACTTCTGTTGTATTAGATTTGAACCAGTTTCTGATCAGTTATACTGGTTTGTGTGTAATGTCTGTCCCCTAGCCTTAGAAAAATCTTTTCTGTTTATGGCCTCAATTATGTTGAAGAAATTCAGTTAGTATTCATTATTAAATATGTTTGTCAATATATTGGCCTATTTAGGAAGTAAGGTTTAAAGTCTCTGCAAGTTACTTTTTATTAAATGACTACATTAAAGGCATTCCAGATGATAGATAATAGATGTCATTCAGATAGCACTGCTCCAGTGTGAGACTTAATCTCCGAGGCCTCGTTCTGAATTTGAGCATATTGCAGTTGCATTAGATTTTTCATTAGATGGTGATCCTTCACAAGTATATAAGGAATCTGTCTCAGGAATTTAAAACAAATGTGCCAGGTGTTGAATCACTCAAATGTAGAAGCTAGCAGCTTGGGGCTTCCTTATTTTGTTCAGCCTGAAGGCTTGCAATCAGAAATTCTTGATGGTCTTTAATATTGTCCCACTTGAATTCATCACAGTCCTTATCACAGTAATTACCAGTCTAGACCCTTTCCTTGATTATCAGAAACCATAGGCTTCACCAAATAAATTACAGGAGACCGGATGAAAGTGTAATTTAAACGGCTAAATCGGATTTGGGGAAAAAGATGGGAAAAGTATAAAAATAAGACATTTAAGTATAACAAAATTGACTTCCTCTTAAAAATAAATTTGGCTGGTAGAAGGGGCTGAAGGCTACTGAAACAAAACATCTTCATGTGGAAATTTAACTTTCTGTAGTTCTGGCTGTGCTGTTATGAAGCTGTTTGTGCTTTGCAGGTCACATTCAGGAACATCTCCAGATAACACTGCACCACCGCCACCCCCTCCCAGGCCTCATCCTTCGCATTCTCGATCATCATCTTTAGATATGAATAGGTCATTCACGGTTACCCCAGGTAGGTCCGTTATCAGTTCTCCTGTTTATCTTTTGTTCAATACATGTATACCTTAAACACTGATGAATCTATTTTAAAAGTAGTGCTTTTAAATTGAAGAGCTAAAAGTGTCAAATTGTCATTATCCTTTGTATTAAATAAAATTGTGGCATATAAAGAGCAGTGTAGTCCAGTGGATAAACATGGGAATTGGATCTAGTCATCTAGCCAAGTACTGCATGTTTCGGTAACTTAAAAATTAAAATAGGAGTTCTTGATAGATGCAGACCCGTGAGAAGAGGCAATGAGATGCATAGCTTCCAAGTCAATAGTACAGCTAGCAGAAAAAAATGGTGTTTATAATACTGCACAGCCAGTCAGTGCCTTCCAGCTTAGGATCTCAAATCACTGTGTAAAGTTGTTTAAATTCTTTATTTTTCTTTTTTTTTTTTTTTTTTTTGCAAGGGGATGAGGGGGGCAGGGTCCTGAGCTATAGAGAAACTGACCCAAATTTATACAGCAGTTAAGAGTAATGTAGATATAGCACCCTGGTCTGATTCTCACTCCTTTGTTTTGTCTGTTTGCCAATTTTGTTTGACCAAAAAGGTTAGAACATAACTGTGAAGTATCATGGAATAATAGTTCTTGTTATGACAGATTATATGCAGATGTTATTTGCAGTATTTTATGTCAGCAAATCTAAAAATTGGACAGAAACTCATTATTTGCAAAAAGTACGTTCCATACTAAATAGCACCATTAGCTAACAGTAGTTGAAATACTATGTCTCTTTAAAGGACAGCAACAGGCTGGAGTTGTTGCCTACCCCCCTGCAGTGCCTCCAAGACCACAGCCCTCACAGGTGAAGTTGTGACTTATTCCATCTCACTCTCAATTAAAATGTCTTTTTAAGTATACTTTAAAAATTCCTGTCTAACATTTTTCTACTTGAACTATTTGACTTTTCTCTCAAAGTATTTACAAATATGGACCAAAGCCATGGCTTCTGTCACCATAGGGCTTCTCCAGAAAGGTGAGAGGAACTGCTCCTAGGGAAGTCCCAGAGAAAAAAAGGATGTATTTAGGCCTGAAGTACTTCTCATTTGAGATTAAGTGGAAGAGTGACTGCTTCTTAGGGCCTTATGGGATGGGGATACAAGAGGAAATTTACCACCATTCTTATACCTTTCCCAAATTTCCTGTGTAGCATAGTGCTGATCTGCTACCCAAATTCTGCCCTCTAGATTCTGAGGTGCAAGTACTAATAATCCTATGAAATTTAAATATCCTTGTTCACATTCTTTTTTCCACCACAATTGGGACAGTTACTCTCACCCCATTCTTTCTATTGGGGACTGCAAAAGCAGCTTCCAAGGATCTATTTGTCCCTGGTACTTACTACTCTCATGTAGTCAAGCCCATAACAAATATTTTTGGCTTATGTTATACATATCACAGACTTTTGGGCTCGCTTTCAGATATTGACCCCTTTCAGTCATTCATTCTTCCTGATATGGTGTTTGTATTTTTTTTTTCAAAGGAGAAGGGGGAAATGCATTTTTACAGTGGTAATGATGAAACTATCAAGATTGGCAAAAAGCAGGGAAAGGAATACAGTAATGAGGTGTCATAACTAAGGACCTACTGAAACTGATTTTGTAGATTTCATGAAATGAGTCTGATTAAAAACAAAACAAAAAACTTACTGAAAATAAAGTGCTAACTCCCCAAAGGGAGCCAGCAGTCCTCATTGCATTGCAGCCCAGTCACTTACACATATAATTACTATCTTCTTGTTTTGCTGTAGGGCACTGGTCCTCATGTGCATCGCCCAGTAGATGCTGAAGGCCTAATAGCTCATACTAGTACCTCACCTCAACAAATACCAGAACAGCCAAATTTTGCAGACTTCAGCCAGTTTGAGGCATTTGCTGCATCAGGTGTAAATGAAGAGGAAGAAGATGAAATTGAAACACACCCAGATGTCTTGCAGGTAAGCAGAAATGTAGATGTTGTACGTAATAGTATTCTCTTTGGTGATATCCACTTACGTATCAGAAGAAAAAATACCAACTCGTTTTTCTTTATCAGTCATAACTTCTTGATTCCAGAAGTCTCTCTGCTTATTCATGTATAGGTGAAGAAGGGTTTGAACCAGTGATTTTTACTGCAAGATTATTCCTAGCTGCCCTGACGTTCCCTACTAGCTCTTGTGATGGCTAGTGGTTTGATGTTACACTGTCCACTGGACTGTCTGTTTAAGCAGAAGTTGAGCAGAGTAGAATATCTGTTAAAGCTTCAATGGGAATTTGACTTTCAGACTTGAAATCCAGAGTATTGGACAGGCAAGCAGCAGGGGAGACCATCATTCAGGAATCCCTGTGTAGCGAATCTTTGAGAGGCTCAGCGGTGCACAGGGATTCATTTATTGGGGTCCAAGAAATTGCAAGAATTTATTTCCAGTTTTGTCACTGACTTATTAGATGGACCTCACATAAATACCTTAATGCTTCATGTTGGTTTCCCTTCCCCCCATTTTTCTGTCTTGTCTGTTCAGAGTGGGGCAGGGACTGTTATACTCATTTTATATACTGCTTAGCACAAGGAGCACTGTCCTCAGTCAGGGGTCTTCAGGTATTACTGCAAGATGAACTGTTCAACCTCTGACTTAAAGCACATTACCTCAAAAATATTTGAAGCTATCTTCATGCTGAGATTATTTCCAATAGCAAGAAGTTCCTGTTAAGTGTTCAAAAGATCCAGTTATATTGCTGCCTCTCAGAGTATAGCTTTCTTACTACAACCTTGTCCTAGGTCACAATAATGAGACAGCAGTGTGTGTTCCCTAGGAATTCACCAGCTAGTGTTGGTAATTGAGCACAGTCTTTACTCTCCACCCTCAGGTTGTTAAAGAACGCTTAGATGCATGAGATTTGAGAATGTAAATTGGGTCAGTCTAACGGGAGAAACTGCCAGTATGAAATATGCAGTCATTCTGCTTACTAAATACAGTATTTTTAAACTATCCATCTAATTCTCTGCAGGCTGAAAAACCCTCCGATTCTGCAAGTTCTCTTAGAGCTGCCAAAACAGAGGGAAGAGTTGAAGACAAAGCAGCTACTAGTGTCCCCAATAACACAGTAAGTAAACTATACTGCAAAGGGAAATGCAGGTTTCAAATGCATACAGGAACATGTATTGAAGTAGAAGCAGGTAATGATTGCTACACGTTAGGCTGTTTGTTTCCATTTGAACTGTTTTCTTTGCTTCCAAACTTTTAAATACTTTTATTCGTAGCTAGAGGTATTACATGTTTACAGGACTGGTTCCATTTTGCATTTTATGTTTTAAGTAAAATAGACTTGGAGATAAATGGTCAAATTAAGTTAGCCAAATTGAGTCCTTTTTGGTTAGTTGTTTAGAATCTTCAGGAACAGATGGCTGAAGCAGTTATTCATGGTCCAGGGATCATGCAAGAAGTAAAGATTTCTTTGGGTGATATCTTTTAGTGAACCTGAAGAAGGTCTTGCATTCAAAAGCTTGTCTAACCTATCCCAACTATGTAGTTAGTCTGCTAAAGAATATCATCCAAAGAAATCTTTGCCTTGCAGTTATTCATAACATACATGCACACTTCCATGGTTAACTACTGCTGCTTTGAATTGTAACTCTTCTTGTGGCTGTTTTGATGCCAGCAGGGGGAGATGACTTAAAGTAGATTGTTTTAAATCAGTGTTTTTAGGACTCAGGTAATGCTTTGTTTCCCAGGGCAAAGGCACTACACCCCTTGCTCCACCACCAAAGCCCATTCGCAGAAGATTAAAATCAGAAGATGAGCTGAGACCTGAAGTTGAGGAACATACACAGAAAACAGGTGTCATAGCTGCTGTTCTTGCTTCACAGCCATCAATTCCTAGGTAACAGAAGATGTGTATAAATACATCTATTAATGGGACGTTTATGCTTAAAGAGCAAATAAAACTATTGATTAAATACTAGTGGCTATAAAATCAAATGCAAAACTAATCAGTGAGTGAAACCTAAATCTAAAGGCTTTTAAATGAAAGCCTCTGAAAGAATCCCTGTTAGTATAGATGCGAATCTTGTAATGCACTTGAATTTTGGGTGTGTAAAGTGATGCCTGTTTTGCATCTTGGAGATTTTAACTGCTATGTATAAGTCTATAGGGGTATTAGTTATAAATAAAGTGCTGAACATGGACAGTCTTGAAATTCAACTAAGTTTTGTATCCTTTGCCTTTTGCCTATGTTAGGCATGAGGAAATTTAGTTTGGTATTGTGTGTTTGTACATTTAAATCTTCCAGACTACCATGGCAATTTATAAATACAGTTTTGGTTGTTCTTTTGGAAAGCATCTGTGTGGACAAGATTGATGAACTACTTGTTTTAATCTGTAGAGAGGCAAGCAAGGGGAAACGGTCACTAACTACACAATGTTGTGAAGAATCAAAATGTTGGTCGCTGAACAGCTAATAGAGTCTAAGGAATTGAACTGACCAGTAATACAAGTAATTAGTTTTAGTTTTTGGCAGTGAAAAGATTTCTTAAAATATTTTTAATATATCCTTAGATCAGTTGGAAAAGACAAGAAGGCAATTCAGGCATCAATCAGGCGCAATAAGGAAACCAACACTGTTTTGGCCAGATTGAATAGCGAACTACAGCAGCAGTTAAAGGTAACACCACTGTTCTGTATATCTGTTTATGTAAGGCTGTGCATGTAGTAGGGGCAGAAAGACTGTGATGGAAGTACTTAAGTAGATGTTTGTGTTTGGGATATATAGGTACTCACAAATGGTATATGGAAAAAAGCTTAGGAAACCTCTACTTAAAATGTTAAGCAGGTCGTATATATCATGTTGTATTTTCTCGCATACAACACCTCAGAATATAATAGGCACCTTGTTTTTGAAAGGCAGAATGAAGAAAAAAAGATTTTTCCAGAGTTATGGCTGCATGGAGCAGGGGCACAGCCTAATCTTCAGCTGACTCACCCTCTCTTTCCTGCTTAACTAAAGGGGAAACCCTAGCTGCTGCTGAAGACCCGTCTCCATGGGTGGATCTTTGATTTTGAAAAGGACTAAAGAGTCTCCAAGGCTGTGAAATAGGAGGAGAGAGACCAGGAGCAGCTAGCAAACAGCAAAAATGTCCTTTAAAAAGGTTAGCTTGATTAGTGGAACATCAAGACCATTAAGAAGGAGAGACTATTGTTAACACCTGGAGTAATGAGCCACTAAATCAAATGACTCAGTTAGCTGCCTGAATAATAATGCAACAGATTCTGCACTGTGGATCAGGAATCAAAGCAGAATGCTTCTATCCCGGTCACAAAATCAGCTTCCCCGCTTAATTGCATGCACCCCAATTTTGGAAGGAAAGGTGCCTGTTGTTTGTGAGAAAATACAGTAATTCATATAGAACCTTGGAATTGCAAGGACTTTGCCTCAAGGGTTCTACACGGTGCCTTTCTTTTTATTTCTTTTGTATTAGTGATTGATTTAGGTTGCAGACAGACAGTGCCATAAAAAAAATTATGGCAGCACAGAAAAAGCAAACAAACGTCCGTGTTCTTTGTCCCACCACAAATGCATAGACTTCTGCCTGTGACAAGGTAGTATTAATTTCTGCCACTATTTTGTGATGGACACTTGTTTTAAGATGGGAGAAGACAGGCATCTCTAGGGCCTTGCCCTCTACTTCCAGAGGTTGATGGGTCCAAGCCTGTATGCCCTAGGGATTTCCCTGCAGGGTATTTCAGGGCTCACAAGATCCAGCCCTAGGAACGCCTTCTCAGGCTTCCCTGTTTGCAAAAGCATGCCCCAAATTGGAATCTGTAGGCACATCTCTGCACCAAGTGAGGAATCCCAGGGTTCCCTGTCTGCAGAGATGTGCCTGGGGAATTTGTCTCTGTGCATCTCTGAAAATAAGGAAACCACAGTACCCAACTTAAGAGGTGCACCGTGAATGCTGTCCTGCAGGATGCATGTGGGACTACAGGTGATGTCTCCCCCAAAGAAGCAGATTAGCTGTGCTGGGTACATCCCACCACATGATCTGCTTGCGTGTCTGTTTATAGGCTTACTTTCAACTACAGCAGAATCAAGAGAAGAGATGACTGATATCATCTGTATTTGATATCACTGTTCCAAACAAAAGGTAATTGGAAGTGCCTTGGAAGCAATGCATTTAGAGATGTAATTGTGATATTTTTCACCATTTGAGTAAGAAATCAAACCCTGAAAAGGTTTTTTGGGTTTTTTTAATGAAATTAAGTACAAAATACACAGAATCATTTTAAAATCATTTAAATTAAATATATTAAACGTTTAGAAATAAAGAATATTCATTAGATAAAAGTTATTTCAATTAACTGGAAAGAGTCTGTTTCCAAAACTTAGAAAAATTATAAATTGGTGGCCAAAACTGACAGTTTGCCCAATTTTACTTACAGGTGGAATTTCTTTTTCATCCTAGTATTTCACTTGAACTTTAAATAAAATTATCCTTCTTTTCTAGGATGTTCTTGAAGAAAGAATCTCCTTAGAAGTTCAACTGGAGCAGCTTCGACCCTTTTCTCACCTATAAGCCAACTGCCGTTAACTGTGAACTTACTAATTTTGAAAGGGGGGTTGGGTTTAAAGCCTATTCAAAGATCCATGCATTCAGCTCAATGCACTCTATTGAACATTACATTTTGTGGTTCTGTTCTGTCCAGTTTATTCACTAATGTATTTAATTTTCTTAATTTCAATACAAAAAGAATCACAATCTTTTCCTTGAATGTTGTGTATTTTGGCACTGCCTTCCCTGCCATTTTTCTTAACAATATGTTGGATTTATTTGCACAGCTTCAGTGGCCAAAACTTCAAACTGGAATTTCAGAATGGTTTCTATATTTCATGTCACAAAACACACTTAGAGAAGAGGATAACTAGCCAGTTAACTCTTAACATTAAAGCACATAATATACCATAAATAGCCTCCTAAAATGCAACATTGGTTTAATACAGGAAAAACTAGTATGTTATCTTAAGGGATTTTGAAAGGGGGTTGAGGGAGCAGTGACCAGTATTGCAGGTGTGAGTGCAGCCCCTGCTCCCAGCTTCCTCATCCCTCTACTGCTGCCCTGGCAGTTAGACCACACCATGGCTGCAGTAGCTTGGGACTTTTACTTCTTCAGTCAGGTAACAATCTTCTATCACTTCCCTTCCCCTCTGCCCAGAGGCAAGTCCCCGCCTTCCCCCTCCGTCACCCATTGCAGCCAGTGTCTCTGCTGTCCCCAGCTGACCCAAGGGGCATGGGGTAAGTGCCAGAGCCATCCCTATCCTGCACATGAAGCCAGGCCCAGGCAGGGGTAGCAGTGGACAAGTTCCCTTCTCCCATGCCTGCTCCTGGACTGGCAGGGAACACCAACGGGGACTGTGCAGGGTCAAGAGAACTGCCTCTGCTGCTGTCCATAACTGAGCCTGGCTTCCCTTATGGCACAGCTGGAGCAGGCAGGAGTGGCTCTGGAGCCTCTCCAAACCCTCGTTCCCAGAGTAACTGGAGATAACGGCAGCAAGGAGTGGGGAGGGAACATGGAGGGGACAGGAGAGTATTCTTACCCAATTGTGGGACTTAAGCGTCCCAGGCTTCTGCTTCTACAGTGTTGACTGAAGGAGGTGCATCTGTAGCACTGCACCCCCTGGATGTACCCTGGTTCTCATCAATCAAAATTTACTGCCCAAGCCACCTTTCACAATTCAGCAAGTCATTCACAATTCCAGAAGGCCTGCTCTTGCAATAAACCAGATCCTTCTGGGTGCCAGAGTTCTTGCAGGTTACCTTGCCATATCAAATGCATTTGGTTATTTCATGTTTTTCTTACGTACTCTACAATATGTGACCCCAGATTGCCAGGTGTTCATTTGTCCACTCATGATCCTGATTCTGCCGCATGCATATAAATGACTTAATGGTACAATTGATACTATACCTAACGGATCTTTTTCAGTGATCCCTTTTGTGAAAGAATTGGGTGTTAATTCTTGGTATATTGATTGCACATTTCCTGAGCACCACCTGTAACTGCATGCTTCACACATTACCTTTTATTAACAGATCACATCCACCAGTCCTTACTGTAACAGATTGTATTGTCAAGTAATGTGTCAATACCTCTATGAAGTTCTAATTCCCAGCCAAAAAAATTAAACAGTTTGCTTCTTAGGACTCCTGGGTTACCTTTTTGTCATCTTGTCTCCCGGACTTATTCTTCTGGCACGTAAAGGCTTCACTATTAACAGAGTTCCCTGAGTGTATCCTGCTCTTCAGGTTGATGTACTGTATTAGGATTTGTTGTATATTGTATGATACACAACTTTTGATCTCATATGTAAATTTGCATTAATTGCTGACTAACAGCAGATATTCTATTTAATAGCTTCTTCTGGCTGTGGGATCGTAGATGTTAAATTGCATGGATGTATCTCAGCAGAATCAGAACTAGCAATTGTGTGATTTTTACACCAATAAAACAGCACAATATTTTAATATTGTTGATTCATCCTTAACTGAAATCAGTAACTCACACAAATAGGTTTCTCTTGCAAGTTAGCAGGAATATTTTAAATCTATTTTGATGGCAAGTGCAATGAGCAGTAAATCCTAATTTGTGGGCTGTTTTTTTTTTTAAACCCAGATTTTAGGCTTTTAGCTACCAGTGAAATTAGTTTGGTAGTCTGTGGCTATGCTCCATTTATGCTAGTGCCTTGTTTGTGTAGCTGAATTATTTCTATAGTACAAGATCACATTCATGATTAAGCTTGTAAAGAAACATAGATATCCTCTATTTAAAAAATGTAAGATTTTGGATCAAATGAGAGAGCTGATCAACCATGTTGTTAAACTACCTTTTTGGTAGGCTTCTGTGAAAGTACCTTCTAATGTAATCAAACTAAAATGGGTCACGGTTTAGAAATCCTTATCCTCCTTGTTTTGCTGTTTGGGTTTTAATTAGATTCTCTTACTTGTTCTTAATGAGTGACAAGAAAATTTAAGTCAGTTTTTCTACTTTGTATGCTGCCTTTTGCTTGCATTTCTGTTTAGACAGTAAATAGATAAGAGTTTTCCACTTAGGGTTGTTGTAGACTAACAAGGTAATTATAGTTGTTAATATACTAGTCTAACTGTTCAAATTCATTTTTTAAAATGCCATGAAAACATTTCTGCTAGCTTTTATACATTCCATGCAAACCTGCATTCCTTGGGTATAAAACAGACTTCACAGCTGCATAAAAACGTGAATCTTTTTATTTGCATGTAACACAGGTTGAAAAATCTATAGTGAAATAACATTTTTAAAGATAAGTTGCCAATGTAATTGTAATTCCACAATATCTTTGTCAGTTGTTAGCCTGTGAAAGTAGATACAAGTCATAAGGAGAAATGCAAGGCAATCCAGGGAAGATGATGGCCTAAGATCACTTCAGTTATGTGACTAATTATTGCTGTAAAAAAAAACAGATGCTGTGCTTTGTAACTAGATACACTTGAGAATATGATTTTTAAAAAATTACCGTATATA
This sequence comes from Alligator mississippiensis, assembly GCF_030867095.1. Taxonomy (NCBI): domain Eukaryota; kingdom Metazoa; phylum Chordata; order Crocodylia; family Alligatoridae; genus Alligator; species Alligator mississippiensis. The sequence continues at coordinate 120,534,177 of NC_081824.1, read as the reverse complement.
GTTGTCCATGCAGTTTGAATTTTAAAAATTCCTTTCTAAAAATGGACTGAAATATTTCCAAGTTAAAATAAAATAATTTTGCTTCTGCTATCAGCATTTGAGGAATAAAAATAAAACCTCTACTTGTATAAAAGTTAATATTTTTTTTAAACATTCAAATTTTTTAATTAAATAAACTTTTACACTAAAATTTAAATATGTATATGCAGTGAAATTGACAAATTGTAAATAAATCATTCAAATTAAGAACTTGTAGTAATAGCTGTAGCATAATTATGTCTAGCCAGTGGATTGTCTATTTTTAAAGACTGTACTGTGGTTCAGTTGAATGCATCATTCAGCAAATTCTTAAATCAAACTTTTCACTATATACTACAGTCTTAAGTGTCTCTTGTCTTAAGGGCATCAGTTCAGGTGGTGTTCCTACAGAGCTACCTTATCTTGACGGAGTTAACTTCCAATAAAAGAACATGTGGAAGGCAAAGAAAGAGGTCCATATAGCCTGAAAATATTTTTTTAAATGTTACCTCACTTGTCTGTTCCAGGTACATGTTGCATTTTGTTATAAATCCAGATTTTGAACTCTCTTAAGCACAGACTCTTTATAGGATACCTAGCACAATGTATATGCAATCTCTGCTATTGTGTGCTCCTGGCATGTATTTACACTGGTAGTATAAATACTGTAGATAGGGAATTATTACTGTACACATTGAAGAGGATGGGCAGTTGTCAACACAGTTCAAGCCAGCATTTTTCTTCCAAAGCTTTCTTTAGGAAAAAAGAACTTTTATTTCAAACACCAGTCATTTCTTACATTTGCTTCTTTTCTTTTCTTTCCATCTTGTTTCCCTTTGCTGTTTTGTTTTTAATCCTTTCCTCCATTCCCACTGCTTAAACTGTTACCTTTGCCCATCCAAAACCTATTCATTGTCCATCCCTATGTCTGTTTAACAGATCTACAAAATGGAACAAAATACATGGAAAGCCATTCCTTTTTTCCAAAGGCAGTGCTAATATAAAGCAACCATCATTGTATTTTAAGAATTATTCTAACGTGTCTTGTGCCTCTCAAATATTCCTCATTTTAGGCTTAAAACCATTTGTGCACTGCACAAACTAGATAACCCCTTACTTAATGCTGAAAACTATGTCCATAAGGATATTAATGGAATTATTTGGCATTACAGTTCCTACCCAAATAAGCTTTGTCCCCTGTAGAAGTTCTGTCACACATTTTATCTCTTAACCATGCCTTTGCAGGTTGAGGAATCCTTTGCTCTACTCCCACTAAAAACTTGTATTTGCTTCAAGTAGCTAAGCAAAATAAATTGCACAAATGTCTGAATCTTCCTAGTAATACCCCTCATATTTTTTTCTGTTGTTCAGAAATAGCTTTCTAAAACAATCTATCTTTAGCTTTTAATTGAACACATTCTCATTCCATGAAACAATTACAAATGGCATAAGATTCCCAAAGAAATACGAACAGAACTATGTAATTTCAAGACAAAGACAGAGCTGTTCTCTTGTTTGCATTTTAAATCACTTCTCTGTTTTTTCTTTAATTAAATACCTGTTACAGCAGTCTCTTTTGGGTAGGTGCTTCAGTTTCAACAATTAAAGAACCAATTGTCCCTGGAACCTTATATTATTATTTCATTTTACTTCCCAGAGCAATATGACTCCATGGTTTAGTATTCATGACTTACCATTCATAACTTTTTGAGTAAAATTTTCACTCAAGGAAGGTTTGTTCTCTAGTTTAAAAAAGGGGGGAAATTGTATATCCTTAATGTTCTTGAAACAAGGAATTGGCACAAGATGATAACAGAAAGTACAGGGACATACCACTTAAAATCTTGTGTGTTTCAAATAACGAAACAATGGAGAAAAAACAAGGTCCCTTCCTGTAGGTGAAGGGATAATTTGTGCATATAGCAGTTCTTCATTATTTAGTCATACAGTGTACATTTTTATGAAGGCCCTTATGAGAATTTTGCCTTGAATTCTATAGTCAAATGAATTGTAATAGTATTTTTTAAATATCAAACCCTCCTATCTACTGTGTAAGGCTGTGTTAGTTCTGTTGTATTTTTTTAGTCTTACCAGTACATTCTAAAAGCAATAATTTTTATTATATCAAATTTGAGCAATAGTTCCTCAGATTGCACAAAATATCATATCTTCTGTTCTTGCAGATAATTAGCACATACTAAAAGCTCTGAGATTCATTTTAAGAAGTTCAGTTTTTCTCAATGCTACAGTTGATTGCACTGTGCAGCACAGACAGCCATATGAATTTACTGTCTTCATCCTCTGTAGAACAAATCCATCGCTGTTTTGGCCCTTGTAGAATAAATGCATTCTTGATATCTGTTATACAGAAAAGTGGTTTACTGTAGTGTGTTCCTGTTGATCAATAGGTTATTTAGAGGATGGGCACAGTTTTAATAGACTTGGAAATAGCTTACTCTATTAGAAACTGACTTCCAATAATAGTTCATTAATGAATGCAACAGATTGCAAAAATAACATTTGTGGAAGCTTGCCTGATTGTTTGTGGCTGAATCATGTGGAAGCTTATTGATTAAATGAGATGGGAATCGTATTTGTTACTCTTGAAATGTAAGAATGCTGACTTTACATGTAAAAATAACATAGCTCCAGCAACTTGGTTGACTTAAATAGAGACTCAACTAGTACAAGAACAATCGGTTAATTAGTCTACTCAGCACTACTGGTGTAAAGTTGGTTTGTATAGAGCCGAATTAATTGTGTATAATTTTGTTATACTAACCAGATCCGTACTGCAGATGTTTTGGCAGTATAGGTCTGGCAAAGAAAACTTCAAATCTGTACAGTCTTAGACTTGAGAAATCCTCTCTAAAATAGATACACAAGGAATGGATCTGTTCTCATGCATTCATAAAACTCATTACAAACTCATTAGTGTTAATGAAATATGGGCATTCATCAAGTGGATTCCCTCTCCAGCTGTTTGCTCATTCAATAATTGAACACTTTTTTTCTACTGTCTGTCACTTATTTGATAAACAATCTTTCTTCAGTGTTTCCAGTGAAGCACTGATTAATATAGGTGTTCTATACTACGTAAAAAATTGTTTTTGATAGGCAGGAGGAATTGCCTTAAATAATCAAACTTTTCATTATGATTGAATATGGAAAGGCTATAATAACAGGTCAGGTGCAGGAGTAAAACTGAGACAAAAACATCTGACTATCAAGGTTATTACTCTAATGGTGAGAAGCAAGAGTTTTACATAAGTTTTTGTTCCTCTGTTACTTAGCTCTGCTGTCTGCTTCTTTCCCAGAGGCCTGAAGAAGGGTACTGAGATACCCAAAACCTGGTCTAAGCCTATTCCAACCAAGCTGGTCCAATAAAAGATATCACCTACAAAAATTGCCTCTTGCATATTTTCTGGACCATCACAGTACAACATTATGTCAGCATGTTCCCATCCCTTCATCCCCCGCCCCAATCCATCCAGTATCCGGCCAGGCAGCTGACCACCATTTGTATGCAGGAACACTGACCCAATGTATTCATTAACGAGTTCAGCTTTCTCCTGACTCTATCAGCTGTCCCATCCCATTCTGCAAGGGCCCCACATTTCCCTTGGTCTTCCTGTTCTCTATATACCTAAAGAAGGACTTCTTATTGTCCTTGACTTTGGTCATCAACCTGATCTCAGTCCCCACTCTTGTCAAAAGGCAATCAAAATATCTACAACCCAAGCATGAATCTAACTACTAGTCAAGTCAATAAAACACTAACAGAGGGTCTCTCTAAGCTCCCACACCACCCAGAATTCAGGCATCTGAGTCATACCTGCAAGCAGGCACCTCTGTCTACTTTCGATCCGGAGTCCCTCTAAAGTTTGGTGTCTACAAGTATTATTGGAAATGAACAGTTTGATAAGTGTGCATCATATATGTAATAAGCCAGTGGTTAGACCATTTGCCCAGAAAGTGAGTCCTGGATTCTAAGCCTTCCTTAGCTTGAGGATATTCTGACCACTATTTCCCACCTGCTAAGAGAGTGACTACTGGGCTATAAACTAAGGTGAATGGGGAAATCTATTATTGGGATACTGAGCAGAAAGGAATGTTAGATTTATAAAGCCATGTCTGTAGATTAGTGTTTAGGAATTCCACTTACAGAAGACCTGATTTTTGGTACGTGCTGCCAGATTTTTTTTTTTTTTTTTTTTAAACCAACAACTGTTTAGTGCAAAATGCATACAATTCTGGGAGCACCCACCTAATTGAGACCTAGGCCTAGAGTCAGCTTCTTCTTACTCTCCTTTTTGCCTGAAGAATCTTGAGGTTTTTTCTACATAGTGGTACACCTTAAACAGCCTTTAGCCTGGTCTGGGGGGTCTCCTGGCAGGTAATCTTAACATCTTAAGTTTCTTTTGACCATTGTACTAATATTACAAAACATACATTTTGAGTCTGGAATGTCTTCTACAAGGAGCCTGTGAAGTGCTACTGATGCCAAGAATTGGTATGATGTGTTTGGGATCCGTTCAAAAGGCTTGTAAGAGATGTTGCAGCTTGAAATAACAAGTGCATCATTGAAAAGAAAAAGACTAAGATCACTGACGTGTTCATAGAGTCTGTAAAAGAACAAAAAAAAGTGAAGGATTACTGTAAACTCTGAAAGATAAATCTGTCAAGGCCTCTAAGAAATGAGCGTGAATATTTCCGATGCATCTAAGAAATACATTTGAAGAGTACATGAACTTTCTTGTTTTGGGGGCATAGGAGTTTAAGTGCAAATAATAGGAAAGGGGCCATAACATTAAGAAAAGGACCTGAGCTTGGACAAGAAATGGGATGATTAGATCATTGTCCATGTTTTGTATTTACACGTAGAGCTACAGTTCAAACTTTGGGTTCTAGTGACCCTGGAATACACGTTTTGTTATCTGGCTTGGTTATAAGGATCCCTAAAGCTGAAGCTATAGTTGGGGATACATCTTTTTACATAATAGCCACTGGGATCAGACATTTTAATGTACTTTTTTTCCTTTCAATTCAGATTTATCTTATTTCCTAGTAATTTACAGAAACTGTGAATGTATTATTGTGTATCCCTTCCTGTGTTATATCTAAACAAGTAGCTGCTGTAAATTGTGTTTTACTGTTCCTCCAACGGAGTCCTAGGAATCAGGCTGCCTGCTGCCTGCACTTGGCTCTTACAGTCAGTGGAAACTGGAAGTGGTGTAGAAAAGGGCCAAAAATCAGGAAGAGGAGGTTACAGAATTGCTGTGGTGGACTTCCTGTGTTTACAGTGCACAGTGCCAATTTGAGTCCTAAACACTGCAGGTGGCCACCCAGCAGCAAGCTGGACTTCAGGTCTTTTGACTGAACAGAGCTTCCAGTCTTGATGATCAGTTTGCAGGGACTTGAAGGCAGCCCTAAAGTCAATGGTTCTTGACCTTTTTAGACTAAAGGCACTCCTCCGAAAATGCCAGCTCTAAGCTTTCACTGTTTTGTTTTGTTTTTTAAACTATGGAAAAATAATAGAGCAATTCTTCTGTTGCAAAGAACTCAGGACCATAACAGGTCAGAATTTTTGCCACTATAAATTCATATTTGAAATCTAGTTTTATCTTGTGAATCGTCTGTAGATATTTGTGAACCTAACAGTGCTAATCGTGTCGTGCCCTTAAAAGGATCTTGTGGAAATTTGGTTGAGCATCACGGTTTTAGGTTGACTCTGAGAAACAAGGTAGATACAGCTACAGAGAGAGAGAACTTTTAACATATGGAGAAGTGGCTTCTGTTTTTACTTTTAGTTTAGAGAATTTAAAACATTAAAGTACTCTAATTAAGTTATTAATAGTTCCAACTAGTAGTAATGCAACCACAATTCTGTTGAAAAAGGGCAAAGGACAACTTAAGTTCTACTTCCTCACTATTAATAATACTGAAATGTTAGTTCTTCTAGTCTTTGCATAATCAGTATAGATGACTGGTGGGGGGAGGTATAGAGCAGCATGTGCCCCTCTCCCCCTCGGCAGAGCTGTCCCTGCCAGGGGTATCTGTGGGTGCCCCCCAGACTCAGGAGGCACCAGTCACCCATGATAATTAGCATATTACAAGTGTGCAAAAGTTGGCTTAAGAGAACTTAACATGTAGTAATGAATACCTCATTATATATAATAGGCTCTCTCTTAATTTCAGTGTATGGCACCTCAGTTCTAGCAATAAACTACTAAACTGTTTTCCTCCCTCACCTATAGCCAACTTTGAATCTTCCTTTATATTTCTTTTATTTGCACCCTAGTCTTAAATGTTGCACTATAAAAGGGTTGTGAACAGGAAAGTAATTCTTAAATTTTATACAGTCGGCCATAGCTGAAATATTGTGCATGTTACAATTCAGTAGAAGTTGGTTTGTAAGGGAGGGGCTTAATGCAAAACTAAAATAGCAGAGGAAATGTAGAAAATGACTCCTGAAATAAAGTGGGTTTTGGACACATTTTCTTTTTTAGCTTTTACAGCTGATCCAGAGCTAACACATCCTGGTTCCTCTACCAGAGATGAACAACTGAATCTAGCAACATGATCACACCTAAATAGTGTGGTGGTATCACACAGATCAGTTGATTACAATCCCCGCAGCCAAAAAATTAAGGCGAATCTCTCAAGGTAGGTGTACTAACAGAGTTAAAACTTGAAGTTAGTTCAATCTTTAATTATTGTGGCCTTGCAGCTATGTATATATTCTACACTGTGTATGAAACTGATCATTTTCTCACACATTAGTTTAGTGCTGCTGTATTTCCTTCATTAGCAGGAAACAAGAAAAATTTGCTGTCCTTCCACCCTTCCCACACATCTCTGTCCCTAAGGGCCCCTCTAGACATTCAGGTGAAGGCATGGTGGGATCTGATGCACAGACCACACAATCACGCTTCCTGCCATGCCACACATGCATGACAGGAGTCGTGATTGTGGGATGCAGCATCAGATCCTTTCACACTTTACCACTGGTAGAGAGGGAGCCCTGGATTGCCATTCTGGGCTCCCCCTGTACCAGCAAGTAACAAGCTCCTGTAGCTGCAAGTCCCATAGCTGACAGGACTTGCAGCCGTGGCAGCACTCCACAGTTGCCAGGACTGAGAGTCCCACTGTTGTAATCTCTCCCTCCCAGCAGTGCCCCATGGCAGATCCCAGAGTCCCACAGCTGGATCCCAGCAGTGCCCCACGGCCACTGGGACAACGTCCAACAGCTAATGGAACTCTTCCCCCTGGCAGCACCCTGCATTTAAGGACACTGAGTCCTAGCAGTGCCCCCACAGTACTGCCAGGACCCAGAGGCCACAGCTGCGGGGCACTGCCAGGAGAATAGAGTCCTGCCAGCTGTGGGATCCTCCATCTCAGCAGCCATGGGGCACTACTGGGGCTGACAGTTCCCTCAGCTGCAGGATTCCCAGTCCCAGCTGCACCAGACCCTGCTACAAGTGAAAATTAAAGATGGATACAAACAAGCTATAAAGTTATTACACATTTTCCAGCCATAACTTTATAGCTGGTTGGACCTTTTTACGGCATGATAATTAATTTGCACATGTAGCTGGTCCAAATTAATAGTGCAATTAACTTGGTAATTGTATGATGCATATAACTTGTAGAGGGGGCCTGAAATGCCCACAGTTACTCATAGGTAATCATCACTTAATATCTATATCTTCGCTTCCTTCCACCCAAAATGTCTCCAGTCTTTACCAACGTGACCTAAGGAAAACTTTCTACCTCCAAATTAGCAACCAGTCACTTGAGGCCTTTTTATTTACCACCCACCAATATTTTGATGATCTGTTTACCTGAGTGAGAGATGAATTTCCTCAGACCTGCAGCTAACTTGGGCTACATCTTGTACTTTGATCAGGTATCTGTTGGCTTCTAATAAATTCTGTGAATTAAATATTACAGGATTAAAAAGAAATGCAAACCAAACTTTGGATTTAGAGCTTGTCCTGATGTGTTAATTTTTTCACACATACTAGATAATTAGAAAATAGCTATTAGTCTTTGGCTTTTTATTAACTGGACCTTATCTTTGGACAAATTTGTTTCTAATAACTCATTTTAATATATTCAGAAATACTTTGGTTATTAACCAGATAGGAAAAAAAATATCTTCTGCAGACAGATTTTTTCCTGAAATACATCTCAACTAGCAGAAGTATTAGATGCTGCCATGGCTTAGTTAAATACAGTAGGCTTATACTTTTTAGCATATGTCATTAAATCACAAATTTAATTTGTAGGGCTAGTTGAAAATTTTCCTCCAAACTGTTTGTCACAGAAATAAGATGTATGACTAAGCAACTTGTTTAGTGGAAAATTTCTGCAGAAAATCCTGATTGTGTCAAAAAACAAATAAAACACCCCCCCCCCCCCGCCCTTTCTAAAACTTAAATGTTTTGTCATTCTTTCTTCCATCATCTGGTCTCAGAGCCAAATTACCCAAAAATTCATGATGGCCAAGGAAAGGGAAAATATAACCCATGAATTTTCATTCTAGTACCCTCCATAAAGCCCTTCTGGACAAAGGTGTTAGACTTTTGACTTTTATTCCAGGGAGGGTGACACATGGGGGGGCAGTAAAGACACTACAGGTTGGCCCAAAGGTCTGGACCTCAAGGACAGAGCCTGGGCTCATGATCTGCAAGGCCTACCCACACAGGCTAGAGGAGAGGAACTAAAGAAAAGCAGCAGAGCAGAGCTTCCAACTACATCTAAGCAACACTGAAGGTTTTCTGCCACGTTAGTAGTTATATATACACAATTCTGAAAAAAACTGGAGGAAAGAAAATGGAGGCATGAGTTTGCTTGTCCACAGCATGAGACAGATTATAATCCATTTCTCCCTCTTGGGCCATATCTCAAGTCATGTAATAGTGAGAAAAAAAATTTCCCCCTGCATGGGAGAATCTTTATATACAGAGTAGCTGCTGCTGGCTGGAAATGAAGCAAGATGGTATTCCCACAGGACACCAGTGTGCATAGTGGTTTTGTCAGAAACATTATCTTTAGAAAGGTCTACTACTGTTTAGCAAATCAGATGGCAAATGACCTGTCTCTCTCTTGAAGTAAAGATAGTTTGGAACAATAACTTAGATACTGAATGTTTGTGGCCAATGATCAGATCCTTCCCTCATAAAGAAAGGGATCTGCCCAGACTTGAGAAATTATTGTTCTGGTTATCAAGGTTAGAAAGACTAATCTGCAATTCTTTGGGTCTTGCATGTTCCCTTTTTTAAAAGACAAGCACTATGTTTGCCCTTTTCCAGTCTTGTGAGATCTCACTTGACCTCCATGAGTTTTCAAAGATAGTAGTCTTTGGCTCTTAAATTACTTCAGATAATTCCTTATGTCCTTTAGGATGAATCCCATCAAGCCCTGGTAAACATCCAACTAGTTTAAATAATCTGACCTGTTTTTTCCTACGTGAGATTTATCATCATCTCCTGTATGGTTGCTCTTAACTGTACCTGTCTTCAGATACAAAGGTAGTTATAGCCATGTTAGTCTGAAGTCAGACTCAAGTCCATTCATAACACCTGACAAAGTAGGCTGTCACCTAATTAGTAAGCATCTCTGAACAAGTTAGTCTCTAAGCATTTATACATGTGCTCTGGGAGTGGGGACAGGGTGCTTTAAACAGAGCAGCTCCAAAAGCTGCTCTAATTATGGAGCTAATTAAAGCTCTCAGAGTGTCTTGTGCATCACTGTTCCTGTGCTGAAAAACGGCAGCAGGTTTGCTTTAGTTAAAGCACCCTCACTGCCATTTTTTAGTGCGGGGACACTGATACACTTTACGCTAGAGTGCAATAATTACCACACTCCAGCAGACTCAATTAATCGAACCTGTGCCGGCATGCTGTAATTACAGCACATCGGGGAAGCTGTGCTGCATGTGTATAGGCATCCTATAGGCACCCTGCCCTGATTTCTGCCTGACATCTGATAACTGATCTTTTTTATTATGGCTGAAGAAAAAAGGCATTAAATGTTTTAGCCTTTCTGCTTCAGCCACTCTTAATTTCTACTCCCCATTCAGTAGAGGACCTAATCTCTTCTCTGGGGCAGCAGAGTTCAGTATGAGTCCCCTTGAAGGAAAGAAGTTGGGGGAGAGGGGATAAAACAATCCACCCTTGGATGCTGGAGGGCTTGGCTAAACACTTTCACTCAGTGTAACATGCCATACATTCAAATTAAAGCACAGTACAAACAAACTCCAAAGAGATTCCACATTTAACAAGGCACATCTTTGGGGCTGAATCATCATTCATTTTTTTTGCAGCTTTCTACCAGGTAATACATTTTTTAATAGTGTGGCATGTAACAATGAACATATTAATAGCAACCTAAATGTAACATCCGCCAAGGGCTTTATAGAATACTTTTTTATTGCTTTCTATGTCTGTTGCTAGTTATATCTCAATTTGGGCCTTGACCTTCCTTATTTTTTTCCTCCCTATATGTCCATGCTATTCTCACTCATCCTTAGTAATGTGGCCAAGTTCCCACTTCTTGTGAGATTCCTTTCTAAGCTTGCCCCAAAACATGGAAGTTTTGAGCATACAGTTGAATCATCTGTCCTGAAAAAGCTACAAAGTGGTTGGGGAAATCTAATTTAAAATAGATTTTAACTACAGGACTTTTGAGAGGGTTTGAATATATTCACATTAGCCTTACAGGTACAAAGAAACTGCAGCTCAAGACTAAGGTTGCTGTATCCAGGTTCCAAGCTGAATGATCTTCCTCTGTCTATGCATGGCAGGAATACTTTCTTGGTCCTTTATTGTGCAGGTAAAACTTTAAGTCTTTCTGAGCAAGTAGGTTTTAATAGAGAAGTCTCACACTTACAAACCAGGTAAGGAAGAACTGCACAAGTTTTTCAGCTTTGCAAGTATCTTTTTTTTAATTTTCTAAATCAATAAGTACTGATGAATTCCATGAAACCCAGTCATGCTTTATTCTGAGATGCTTAGTTGAGTCTCAGTTATCTCACTCAAACTTTCAGCTTTAGATCTCCTTATCTTTAAAGGACCTAGAAGACAGATTTCCTCTTTGTGGAACGCTTCATATTTTACTTTCTCCCTTTAAGAAGGAAGGGGAGATGCCTGGGAAGGGGAAGAGAAGAGGTGATCAGTCCACCTGTCAGGGAAGCATGTCTGAACCTTGAGTGAGATTTTACCCTCATGCTTGCTGCCCCTGGCTGATTGGGGACTGACAGACCATACAAAATAATGAGAGAGAGAGAGACTTCAGAAACAAATGCCTCATTGTTTTCTGCTGGAACTTTTCATGGTAGGTGAGGCCTCTCAGGTAAAACAGCTCACAAGGGGGAATTTCTTTGTAGCCTTCTCAGCCATTTCAATAAAGACCTCACTTTCTGTGCTGGCTGGAAGCAAGCATTTCCTTTCCCTGATTGTTGTGTTCCCTTTAGATTCGTGAGGCTCTAGTAATTTTTTTCTTGTGTATTCTGCAAACTATGGGAATAAGTGTCTGAAGCCTAGGGGAGGAAAGAGACTTTGAAAAATTTAACCCCAAGCCAGACCACTGATTTTTTTTGGCATGCTGTCAGTAAAGGGTGCTTCAAGAAGGGCCTGGAGCCCATGTTGGCTGACAGCTGCATTTCCTGCAGCCTGCTCAACTATCTCAGTGGTCCTTATCCACACTCTGACTGGGAGCCTATTCTGTCCCCCAGTGCTGAAGGCAGAGAATGAGAGATGCTGTCTTTCAAGCCCTTCTCAGAAAGCCAAAAAAAACTTTTAATTTAGGACTTTTTAGGCTGAAGGAGAAAAAAATTGAAGCCAGAAGAGAAAACACCTTTATCTAGAACTTTTAGAAATCCTATGATCATTCTGTCCAAAAGGGAGCTCTGATCTCTGCCTTGTTCGCTGCCGGGAGACAGAACTTTAGGGAGATCAGCCCTCAGAGCAAAGATGTGGTCTGCCTCCAACAGTCACATTCATTTTGAAGACTGTCTGACAGCAAGAGTTGAGAATGGGAGCATAAGCATCTCTTCTGGTCTATATGCATTATTATACTGTGCTCACCCCTATCATTGCCAAGTACCTTCCAGAAAGTCATTAAGTAGTGAAACTGTACATCTGTCATGTGCTTGGTTGGTTGGTTGTTCCCTCATCCTTTTCCTAGGGGAGAAGCAGATGAAGGTGAGTGTCTTGTATTTTCTGGTACAACAGAGCTTTCATGGAGGGTTTGCTTTCTTTAACATTCATGTTGCTATGCATTTTTGCTAGAGAAGGCAAGATGAAAGAAATGTGCCATGCACTGATTAGTTCTTAGTTCCTGGGAGAGTTCATCGCAGTCTCAGACCAGTTCCCAAGGATGCACTGTTTCCCAAGTAGACAAGCTTTACTGGTTAGAGTGCCACTGTGCCAAAGGACCAAAATTGTCTATCCCAGTCTTTAACTCAGAACTTGGGGTCTTTTTGAAATGGGCTGAAGCTGTGGAAGGCCTTAGAGATAAGGTTGAGATTTTAACTTCATTTGAAATTCAATGAGAAGTTGGTGTATTGAGCAGAGCAGAGGGCTGATATGTTGACATTAACTTGTGTTGCTGAGAAGATACGTTGCAGCATCATGTACTGGTTAGAGTTTCCAATGTGCTGAAGACTTTGTGCCCAGGAAATCCTGTTCGTGTAGTCCAAGCAATGAAAGTAGGAATTACCTGAACTGCAGCTCCCTGGGGGAGCGGGTTGGAGATAGAATCATGGCACTGTTTCCAGAGGAAAAGTATTTTGGCTTTCTTTTAAATCTTGATCTTTTTCTCCAAAACGTCAGCATTTTCCACTGAGGGGAAAATCCCTCTTTTCAGCTAGCTTTAGTTACACAATTTAAAATTTTACAGAATTTGATTAAATCATGCAAGCTGCAAAATCTAACATCAAAAGAAATTCTGTTGGCCTAAAAAAACTGTCACATAACATTTATCCACCAATCTGCAAAGACAGAAACTTGTGCATATGGCTTTATGTAGCTGCAAGCAAGAAAGCAGCTTCTAACATTCTCCGTTGTCTTTGGCCCCCTTCATGCAGAAAGCAATGAATCTGGCCTTGTATGCACCTTTCGTCCAGGTACCTATGTGGCCCACAGCTCTGTTCAGTAGAACTGCCAGATCAATGGACCCTTTCCAAAGGGAAATTTTGATAATCAGTCCCTTAAAATATTTCTATGAATGGGCTAGGGCATTTGCAAATTAGAGGCCTCAGGCTCTTCCATCTTCTCCTGCATAACCAGCTTTCAGAAGGTCTGCTGGCCCAGCTTCTCCTAATGTTCTCACACTTCCTATTTTTTTGCTTTGTCCTCATGACCGTGCTGTAAGGAATTTGAGAACTTTGAATATGGTTTGTGAAAAGTACTTAACAAAATACGTCTGGCCCCATACTCATAAGGTTTTATTAACGGCATGACTCAGAAGCCCTGTCCAGTGTCAAGTTCTGAACAAGAAGACCATGTCCTTCTATCCAGAAATAACTGTTGAGACCAAACACATCTGGACCTTTAATATTTTTATTCTTTTCTGATTTTCAGGAAGTCGAGGAGATTTTATCCTATTTTCTCCTTAGTGGGTGGGTCTGTACAAATTAGTTACAGATGGAGATTGTCAACCCCCATCCTGAATATCTGTGCTCAAAAATTCTGAAGAACGCCTACTTTCCTAATTTCCTGATTGATCCTATGGCAACTGTATTGTTTTCCTGGAAAGTGTATCTCCTGATATACTTATAAATAGTTCATAGAAGGTTAACAAAGTCAATACATGTCTTATAAAGTATAGCTTCCTTCTGTTTGTCTGGAAAGCATCAACACTTTCATTTCTGCTTCCTAACTTTTAGGTCAGCCACATTCCCTAGAGAACGTTTACCAAATTCTTAGTGGCCCCTGTGTGCCAGGTAAGAGCACCGTTTTTCTCTCACTTAGATGTCAGAGACAAGTTCTTCATTCATCTTCATGGTGACCAAGGCCAGAGAAAGAGTTAATATTTGATCAAGTTGGAGAACTCCTTGTGTAATGTCATCATGTGATCTCTCATTTATTAATCACTGTGTCTGACCACATTGGCTTCTCCTACCCTTAGTCATAAGATAATTTACAACAAAATTTAAAGTTCTGTATTTTCTAGATTCTGTGTAGTGCTGCTGAAGTCTGAGAACTGGCTTGCTTTGCAGGATGCCAAAAGATGCCAGCCAGCAAAGGACAAAAAATGTTTGCAAGTAAAGGAAAGTTGCCGGTAAAGCTGCATTTGCACTGTAAACAAGCTTTTCTCCTAAATGGCATCCTCAGATATACTGTACTTATTGAAATGAACTGTCTTCTAAGCTGTAAGGAGTATAGCTGCAACCACATGGCACAGGAAATCGTGTTAATCAGCCCACTTAAAGCATGACTTGGACAAAGTTTTGGTTTTAGGAAGCAACCCATCTATCACAACACAGCATGAAAATGCCACTGCAGAAAGTGGCACAGCAAGTTTTATTCTGTAGGTGTCACCTTAATTCTGTTTCCAATATTTTTATCTTCTTCCACAGCTTCACCACAGAAGGGTTGATAACTGTGTTTTTGGCATTCCTTCTCTTTATTATCTCTTAGCTGTGCTAGACTGCAGCATTAATTAAAGGTTTGGCTAAAGAAAATAGGGAATGTTTCTGCTTTTCTCTCTCAGCTAGGTGGAGCTATACTGCAGGCTCTCTTTTAGCCTTAGGGTAAATTATGACAAAAAACTTTAGCAGAAAGTAATTTCTTTTTATGTGTAAACAAAGGTTGATTAGGATCCTGTGAGAATCTTTGTAATAACCCTCTGGTCACATATCTGTATTTCGCTGAAACATCAGAGAATTCAGCATTTGGGTCATTTCAGTATTCTGTGTTTTATAGTTCCCTCCAAGCCCCTTCTATAGAGGGATACACAAATCAATCAAAGAACTCAAAGTAGTCTCACCAAAATTTAAAAAAAAACAAACAACTTCCTTGAAATCTGTAAACTATGTTATTTTATAAGTATTTTACTACTTTTTAAATTTTATTTAAGATGTTGTTATAGTCTTTACCTCTATAAAGCCAGTTTTTTTAGATTTGGAACCTCTGAAAATGCCCCAGTTTAAGAACTCGTTTGGAAGTAGATTGTGCATACAGGTGGAAGTCTCACCCCAGTAAAATCAATATTTTTGCTATCGACTTAACTTGAGTCAACAATGAAAAAAAAAACAAAAAAGGCTTATGCTGGAAGAGCTATAACACTGCAAGTGCTACCTTGAAACAGAGTTAAAAATACAATCCAATAAAATAATTTACCTTTAAAAAGATGGAAATACTTACAGGGCATCCTTGGATGATTCTTTGTGCATTTAGCATTTGCTCATCCCTGCTGATGTTCAGCTGTAGCTGGAAAATAAAGTAATTTTAGAGAACAAATAATTCTGATTTGGCTGGGAGAAGAATGTACGCTGTACAAAGACCCTCATCCAAATCGTGCTTAAATCAGTACATTCCCATATATTTTAATAGGCTCTGAGTGGGAATCTGATTCATGTGTGGGCAATTCTAGGTGGTTTGATGATATAGGAGTTAGTTTCATTAAACTAGATTTGGTGCTGAAAGTTTGGATTAAGAAAATAACTTGTTTCAGATTCTCAAGGAAAAATAAGCCAAGGGTTTGACAAGCCTAATGTTTTGTATTCCTTGGCAGTGTGTGTAGATATCTTTGGAGCTCTCCTACAGGATAAACAAACCAGCTGCTAGGTATTTTCTTATGCCTGATAACCTATCTGAGCTTCTATTTTCATAAAAATATAGAAGGCAAAGAGAATATTTTGTCAGTGGAGTTAAACACGTTGTTCAGTTCAGAACAACTGAAGCTCAGTGTCCCATAACCCTGACATGTCACCGAAGCACTACTCCATCTAGGAAACCTCTCTTTACTGAAGTTATTCCTGGGGTCTGTTTGTCCATTTTTTGATCCTTTTATACTGCTGCATCAAAGTATTTAATAGAGGACAGCCACTAAGAACTATTAAGGAAACTTGGTTGACAGGACTGCTGTCTCCCCTGCTTTGGCATTTGGACTAGAGAGGGAAGCAGTTCTCCCCAGTGAGGACTGGGTGAGGAAGACAGCTCATGTCCTATCTCCTCTTGAAATTTCCTGGCTTTTTGTGATGACCTCATAAGACAAGAAGAGTACACGGACTTCTGAGATGACAGACCTGATCCACATAGTCCTTGTACTGTTTCATCTTCATGATTGCAGCTGTCACGTCTTCCCGGTCAGCATGGTCTGGTGGTGTGTGAAGTCTCAGAGCATAAAGAAAGTTAATATACTCCTCAAATCTTCTAGAAGGGCATAAGAGCAGTTCCTGTAAGCTACATTACATACACACAATCCATAAATTAGTTGGGACCATGATTATTCAGTAGTGTTTGCAGAGTGTTTCTATATGGAGAGCCTGTGATTCTCATAAGGGATCTAGTTTTAATCCCAGAACCTTATTTTTGTGCCCTGACACAGTGCAACTGTGCTGCAAAACTTACCTCCTCATGTTAGTAGCAATTGTCTTATCATGTCTTTTCAAGAAGGCCCAAAATAAAGGAACAGTTTGTCTGCACTGTGAAAAGTAAAAATGTGACTGTAAATAGAACTGGATTAACAGATATCAATTTGCTGGAGACTTTGCTACTTTAAATTATGCTATCATCAAAATTACCCTTATTAAAGGCATGGTCTATAAATATAGTATAGTATAAATATATATAGTATAGTATCACCTATAAATATAGTATAGTACAATTACCATACTACAAATGTACCTTTAAAGTCATATGTGGCCTATCAAGATGAGTAAACCTAAAGTTGAACATATACAGTACCTCTCCTCACATAATACTTTTTTTTCTTTTTACTAACAAACCTTCAGAACAGGGATTGCAAGTGCTGAAGTCCAGCTGGTTGTCAGTCCCAGGCCTAGGGACTACACTGGGAAAACCAAGTCATACAAGGAGAAGCTGAAAGAGTTAGACACGTTTGGCTTAGAGAAAAGATGCTTAAAAGGGGACATGATAACAGTCTTCAAATACTTGAAGGGCTGCCATGAAGAAGAGGGAGAAAACCTCTCTCTTGCAGCAGACAGCAGAACTCAGACGAGTGATTTGAAGTTGCCACAAAGTACATTTAAATTGGATATCAAGAAATAATTTTTTCATGGTTAGAATTTCTTTCAGACTGTCTAGGGAAGTTATAGACTCTCCATCAGCCTCAAGAAGAGGCTGAACAGCCACTGGTTGGGGATGATCTAGGCCAGGCTTGTCCAGTATGCGGCCCGTGGGCTGCCATGCGGCCCTCCAAGCTGTTTTCTGAGGTCCAAGGTGCTGCGACAGGAAACAAAAGTAAACACTGTACTTTCGTTTCATGGGGGGTGATGTGATACCATTCCTGGGAGGTCTTTGAATATGGCTCACCGGCCCACTGGGTGATAAGAAGTTCATGATCTAGCCCCACAATCAAAAAGGTTGGACACCCCTGATCTAGGCATACCTATGCCTATGTTCTACTATGGGTGTTTGCCATGTTTCTGGGTTTTGCTGGCTCTCTCTCCCTCCCTCCTTCCCCTTTCTGTTATAGGTGTCAGGGTGTTTTTAAGTCTTCCTCAGAGGCATTGAGTTTTGACTGCAGCCAAAGCTAGAAATTTTGACTGGGGTGTGCCAGTTATCCTAGGACTTAAAGCCACATGTTCCTGGCTAGAGGGTCTTGCCCCTTCACTCAGGCTCAGACCAATCATGGTCTTTGGGGTCAAGATGGAATTTTATCTCATGGTTGGATTGGTATAGACTGGGGGGGTGTTTTCCCTCCTGTCTTGTGTAGGCATGGCCCTCTACCTGGGGTATCTTGTAGGGCTGTTCGGTCCCCAATTCGATTTGGCGGAGATTCGGCAGATGAATCTCTGAATCCAAATCGAATCAGAGGACCCTTTAATCACTCCAAATCAAATCGGAACCCTCCAAATCAATTTGGAGAGATTCAGAAAGATTTGGAGATTCAGATATGTTCACAGCTTTAAATGTTTTTTCTACATACCTCTAGGGAGCGGGGGCTCATGATTGCTGCAATGCTGGGGTGGATGGAGTATCCCCTAGGAGCATGGGGGGCTCCCCAGTGCACTCAGCAGCAGTCCCGGAAGTGGACCAGAAGCACTTCCAGTCCACTTCCAGGTCTGCTGGGAAGCACGCTGCCCTCCCCCCCCCCCCCCCAGAAACTGGTGCCTCCTGGGCCTGGGGGGGGGGGGCACCTGGGGTCCCCCCATGCCCAACTGCTGAGCCAGAGGGATGTGGGGATGTGGCCGGGGGGGGGGGGGGGGGGCGCGGCGCCACCTAATGCACTCTCTGGCAGACCTAGAAGCGGACTGGAAGTACTTCCGGTCCACTTCCAGGTTTGCCACCAAGCACATGGAGGGCCCCCCCGCACTCCTGTGGGACGCTCCATCTGCCCCAGCATCGCAGCATTCATGAGCCATGGTGGTACCTTGAAGTATATAGAAAAAAACATTTAGAGCTGTGTCTACGTCCGAATCACCGATTCTTCACATCACCATTGAATCTTTAGATTCGGATTTGGCCAAATTGATTCGGGGAAAGTGATCCGAATCAACTAATCGAATTACTGTTGCTGATTTGGGCCAAATCCAAATCAAATAGGGCCCTCTTTGCATACCCCCAGTATCTTGAGCATGCACAAACATCTTTTTACAGAAGCAGATCAATGGCTGTTGTGGTTCCCCTGCTTTACCTGTGGCAGCTTAGAGTGTTATGTCTTGTGTTGTGTCAGGGCTGAGAGTTTAGATAATGGATTTGGATCAGGATGATCCTGCCTTGGGCAGGGGGTTGGACTAGACAACCTTTCAACCCTGCTTCTCCATGATTCTAGGGGAACAGATGGAATGAAGCATTAATTAAATGTTGTTAATTTGTGGAATGAAGCATTAATTAAATGTTGTTCTACTTGTCGCAGGGCACCTTAGTGCCTGCTCCTGGAGAGGAGAAACTACCAGGGAGAGAGTCCTGGCAGTGCCTAATGAGCACAGCTGCAAGTTGCCGGGGCAACTAATCAGAAGCAGCTGGCCAGAAGGGGGCAGGGCCTGGCCTTTGTAAAGCCCAGGGCTGAAGCCAGGCTGGCAGTTCTCTGCCAGCAGCCTGGGAGGCAGGAGCTCTGGGAGTGAGGATGTGGAAAGGAGCCTAGCAGCAAGTACCATGGTCATATGGAGCAATGTTGTTATGGCCATAGGGCTTCGGGTTTGAGTTACAGCCAGATAGCTTGAGCTTGCATTTGTGTTACAGCCTAGGTGCTTGTGGGTTTGCTTTGACGTTGTGATATTACACCCGGAGGCTTGGGTGAGGCTGTAGGGGGTGGAGAAGGCCTCAATCATAGGGACCCCAGAGAGTGTGGGGTGCCCTAGCGCCAAGAGGGCGCATTAATTTCACAGCGCCAGTGAAGGCGCAGCTTGCACGCCAGTGCAGGAGCAACTGGCTGCAAGGAGCGCGACCAGTGGGTCGCGGGCGCAACCAATAGGTTGCAGACGGGGGACATAGACCCCGGATCGCATGCGGGGTACATAGACCCCAGCCCCAGAGCGAGGGGCAATTTCATTGAGAAGCCCAGGTTGGGCACGGTGAGCCCCGAAGAGGGGGAGCGCCACGTTGTATTCTTGAGAAGCTCCGTGGGTCACGGCGAGCCCCAAAAAGGGGGAGCGCCACATTGTATTATTGAGAAGCCCTAGAGAGGGGCGATACGGAGCAGCCCTAAGGAGGGGCCGTACTGAGGAGCCCTAGAGCGGGGCAATACTGAGGAGCCCTAGAGCGGGGCCATATTGAGGAGCCTGAGATGGGCATAGCGAGCCCGGCCACAGGCTAGTGCGGCAACACCCCTCAGACCGAGGCAGGGCGCTGCGGTTGCCCCGAGAAGACAGGGAGTAGCAGCGCGGTGAGCCGGGGTCAGAGAGGGTACCCGTGCGGTTGGCCGGAAGGGCCGGGGCCCGCTAAGGAGTCCCTGAGCAGGACTGCACCATCAGGAGAGTCCCAGTGAGAGGCTGGGTGCGAGAGAGAGAGCCCAGAGTGGGCTACACTTTAGAGGAGGCCCAGGAAGCGGGCGTACAGACCTAACAACGTCTATTACATCTGCGAGGCTTGGGGCGTGGTATTAGGGGCTGGTAGAAGCCACGCACAGCCCATAAGGCTGGGGTGCTTGAGTAGCACCCATCGTACGGGGCGACCCACAAGGGGTCCAGGAGCTTACGTGCCCGAGGAAACACAAGGCAGCCTCCCAATCTTATATTTTTCCAACAAGACGTGGCGGGCGAGAATTAGAGGGTGCCTTGGGCCGGCCTGACACGGAGCGAGGGACCTTAAGGAGATCACGGCCCTCCAAGAGGACCCCGCCATGACACTACTCAATAAGGTTGAAGAAGTAGTTGTTTACATTTTCAGCAAAATAAATTAAGATTGGGGCTACATAACGCATGTTCACAGTTGTTACAGTACTTACTTTATCAATGGTTTTCAGAATGACAGCGTAGTTATTGAAGAAGTTGGTGTATGTTTGCAACTGCAGGCCAAATTTAATAAATATGTCACCCAGGCACTGGGCTGGACACCATTCTTCAAGTCTTTCTGTCAGGTCATCTAAAATCTCCCTACATTTAAAAGAAGACGACAAAGATTTTTTTTACCAGAAATACCCTGGCCACATTACTGTTTAGATAACTATGTCCTTCCTAATTTAAAAATAGTTCTCAGTTCTTTTAATTGGTGTCTGTTATTCCAGATCCTATATTTCATTCTAGTTAGCATCACCCCAATGGTTGAAGTAATTTTTGTATATTGTATAAAGTTCTTCAGGATTATTCTAGATGAAAGCCAGTGTATAAGTATAAATTCTTTTTCATTTAAACCTTCCCTATTTGGGTAACTTGGAAATGGAACTTCAATACTTAGGAAGAGAAACATACGTGCATTTTCTTCCATAAATTTTGGATAATTTAAAGATGTTAGCTGTAGAAATCTTTCAAAGCAATAACAAAAGGCTGACTGTATAAGTTACCCAAATAGAGGTTTCCAAGTAGGTACTGTTGCACCAATGAATGACGGAAGTTAAGCACCAGATTGGATTCTATTTCTAGTCAACTGAGTTGCACCTTTTTAAGACTCTCTCTCTCTCTCTCTCTCTCTCTCTCTCTCTCTCTCTCATATATGAGAGAGAGAGAGATATTCAATCCTGTCTAAATTCCTAGCATACAGTTATTAACAGAAATTTTCATAACTATCTCTGAACATCTCATGCACATGAGTGAACATTTTCAATTGAAAATCATAAAACTTATATTGGTAGTCTTCTTTCATTCTACTAGTTCAGTTTTTTTCCTTTTTTATTAATACCTCCCCCTCTACTCAGATGCCTTAATAGACACGTCAGGGATGAAAGCTCCATTTGTCTGCTGTTTTTATTAGCTTTGTTCTTAGGTCTTTAGATGTTAGTTGTGAAAGGATTTAAAATACTTTTAACTATTTTTGGCTCCCAAGTCTCTGGTTTACATTCTTGCTTCTGTTATGGTAACAGTTTGCTTCCTAAATTCATAGTTTCCTTGAAGTCTATTCCAAATCATCTTGGAAGGAAGAGACTAAGAAGAATAGTGACTTAAGTACTTAATGTGTCTCAGTCTTTTAATTTCTATTTATAGATTCATAGATGTTAGGGTCGGAAGGGACCTCAATAGATCATCGAATCCGACCCCCTGCATAAGCAGGAAAGAGTGCTGGGTCTAGATGACCCCAGCTAGATACTCATCTAACCTCCTTTTGAAGACCCCCAGGGTAGGGGAGAGCACCACCTCCCTTGGGAGCCCATTCCAGACCTTGGCCACTCGAACTGTGAAGAAGTTCTTCCTAATGTCCAGTCTAAATCTGCTCTCTGCTAGCTTGTGGCCATTGTTTCTTGTAACCCCCGGGGGCGCCTTGGTGAATAAATACTCACCAATTCCCTTCTGTGCCCCCGTGATGAACTTATAGGCAGCCACAAGGTTGCCTCTCAACCTTCTCTTGCGGAGGCTGAAAAGGTCCAGTTTCTCTAGTCTCTCCTCGTAGGGCTTGGTCTGTAGGCCCTTAACCATATGAGTGGCCCTTCTCTGGACCCTCTCCAGGTTATCCGCATCCTTCTTGAAGTGTGGCGCCCAGAATTGCATGCAGTACTCCAACTGTGGTCTGACCAGTGCCCGATAGAGGGGAAGTATCACCTCCTTGGACCTATTTGTCATGCATCTGCTGATGCACGATAAAGTGCCATTGGCTTTTCTGATGGCTTTGTTGCACTGCCGACTCATGTTCATCTTGGAGTCCACTAGGACTCCAAGATCCCTTTCCACTTCCGTGCCACCCAGCAGGTCATTTCCTAGGCTGTAGGTGTGCTGGACATTTTTCCTCCCTAGGTGCAGCACTTTGCATTTCTCCTTGTTGAACTGCATTCTGTTGTTTTCTGCCCACTTGTCCAACCTGTCCAGATCTGCTTGCAGCTGTTCCCTGCCCTCCGGCGTGTCCACTTCTCCCCATAGCTTTGTGTCATCTGCAAACTTGGACAGAGTACATTTCACTCCCTCGTCCAAGTTGCTGATGAAGACATTGAAGAGTATCGGTCCAAAGACCGAGCCCTGCGGGACCCCACTGCCCACACCCTTCCAGGTCGAAACCGACCCATCTACCACAACTATCTGGGTGCGACCCTCCAGCCAATTCGCCACCCACCGGACTGTGTAGTCATCCAAGTCACAGCCTCTTAACTTGTTTGCCAGTAAGATTTGTAAACTTGCAGTGGCCATAGAAACTGTTTGTTTTTTTTTAAGGGGAAAAAAGTACTCCTGCAGTTGGATATGAACCAGAACCATGGATCTGAGTGCCTATCCTGTACTGGATCTTCATATTTCTGTTGTTCCCCCCCTCCCCCAACAAATTATAGAATATGACATTAATGAGCTTCAGGTTTAGAACCCAAATCCAAAGTTTGGCCCATCTGAGAAAGGTGTAAACTTTGATCCAGACTTAGGATCCAGGCCCTCTTTAGACCATGATTCTACCTTCAGATTTATGCAACAAACTACTGCTTCTCTACAGGAACACACTTCACTGGGGCCCTGGGTAGGTACAAAGATCTGCCTATTCAGACCTGTTTCTACAAGTGGACCCTTAGTTTTTACACTTCTGAGTTCTTCAAATTAACATGGCTGAATTAAGATTCTACTTTCTTTCTTCCAGTATCTAACAATCACATTCAGACTGCCAAAGACCTAGTTTATACAGAATCCTTTATACATCTCAAAAAAAAAAAGTTAAATGGTAACTTCATCAGTTCCATGATTTTTTCACTGGTTTCAGTTCCTTAGAAATGCAAAACTGGAGATTTACAAACTAACCAGAGGTTTGTACAGCTGTAGCAAGCAGCTGGGCCAGACTATAGTACAAGGAGATAACTTGCTTAACTAGTTGTATGAGAAATCCTTAATGAACTTAAAGATTCTAGGATATATACCTATTGAGTTGTAAGACTTCTAAGATATCAGAGAAGATGATTTGAACATTAGAATGACTCAGGATAGCTCGATTTGAAGCTAGTGCTGCTTTCAGTGGAGTAGTATAAACATCCCTCACAATTTCTAGCATTTGCACATAGTTTCTCTCACTTCTCAGGAGCTCTCTGGCGAGTCTTGTTCGTTTGTCATCAGAGTCCTTTAGATGTCTCTTACCCTGCCATCAAATATGGAGAGTAGGTTAGTGGCACTTAACCTTGAAAACTGGGAACTATTAGTTTCAGAAAAAAAGATTGAAGAAATAGACCAGAAAACGTACCTGCATCACTAAAAAAATAGGGCCTAAGGATGTTAACATATCCCACAAGAAAAACTATTGAAAGTTCCTTTTCCAACTGCACATGTTCAAAATTCAACATACACAAGCATGAAACCTTCACACCTGAACCATCACCCTTTAAATCTACAAATGTACACATATAGCTACATCTTCAAACAGTCTTGCTATTTCTCCCCACCTCCCCCAATCCTGAATAGGGCCACCCTGGGTGGGGAGTTGGGAAAATATCCTTCTGCAGTGGCTCCTGTTTAAAACTATATCCTGTCTGAACTATAGGCTGAGCACACTTTCACACAGGTTTTCAAACACAGTTCAGACTGGTTTAAGAGGGAGCATATGTTTGACTGTAGACCAGGCAGTGTGTACACTACTTTTTCCCCACCTCATTTTAATGACAGCTCTGTATACCACCTGGATAGACATTCACTTTTCATTCAGGTTGAGCTTAGCAGAGAAATCTTGGTCCTACAAAGTCAATGAGAGTATTGTCATTGACTTCAGAAGTAGAATTACATGTTATAGCTGATTTGGGAATTCAAACCCAGATCACATGTTTTGACTACAGCACCACCTTGAGGGTCACAAGCAGAACAGAGATCCTTGTTTTGTGTCTAAATGTCACGATAGAAAATTCTGTTCTCCTTTCCCCCCTGTTTTTGTCTACAAGTACAGTAATTCTCTCTTGACTACAGAGTAAACTCAAGACTAAGATTTAACTCAGAGGGAAAGGATTAACTGTTACACACATCACCAAAACATAATATGAGGTGCTACATCCAGTTCTGAGATCTGCTTGCAAATTATATTCCAACAAAATCATAGGTTTCTAAACCTCTGCCTAGTAAAAAATAATAATATATTTTAATACTAGAAATATCACTTACCTAGTTTTGTTCACTTTCCTCAAATTTCCGGTAGGAAAAGAAAATAGAAAAAAACAAAAAAAAAACCCCAGCCTACTGCTAAAAATGTACGTCAAATATACTAAGATATTTAACTACTATCAGAGTTGATTGTCTTATGACCTAAACCAATACTTTAAATTTTAACTCCTTTTCTTTGGCCTAAGGGCTTAGCCTCTTTTGCACCATCTTCCTGATTATTATATGGGAATCTTTTTAGAACAAAATTTGAATAATTCCATTCTTCTCTATTCCACTAAGAAGACTCTTTTATATATAATAATACTGTAGAATTAGTATGGTATTAGTAATTACCTATAGTAGCATTATTTATTATGTTTACATTGTCAACACTATTTATTTGAGGGTTACTAATCTTCTCTAGAGAAGAATGATCCCCAAACAAAAATTGACTCTGTTCTTGTAGTCTCTTAAGCGTTCTGAAGTGTAGAATAATCTTGTTGAAATCAATAGGATTACTTACATACTTTAAATTAGGAAGATGTGTAAATCTCTGCAGGATCACTACATAGGGTGACCAATATGCTGGGATCCTGTGACCCCAGCTGACTTTCTGCCCCTGGGGCAGGGGGCTGGACTCTATGATCTTCCAAGGTCCCTTCCAGCCCTAATGTCTATGAATATAGAACTACAAGAGTGTCAGCAAAGCCATTTAAGAACCCAGTGTTGCAGTAGGTGTTCACAAGCCCTGGTGTTCTGACCTTGTTCTGTGGTAGGACTTGGTTGTAGTGGCATGTTCACTTGCAACAGTTACAAATCATTGGAATGTTGTGACAATGTTAGTAAATGTCAGGAGACATATGACCTGATACTGTAATCTCAAAATAATCCTCACCTGAAAGGGATAAACTTTGCAATGCCAGGATGTCACTTAACACATGCTCTAAGGTGCATTTGCTCGTGTTTTAATAGCACTCAGCAAGTGCTATTTGCTTGTTTGCATATACTATGTGTTGACCCAGATTCTGCCTGTTTCCAGTAGCCTTTTAAAAATCATAGAATGATAGAAAATTGAAGTTGGAAGTCATCTAGTCCAGTGGTTCTCAACCTTTTTTGTACCAGGACCCATTTGTAAACATTGATGGCCAGTCCTGACCCAATAAATAGTTTAAGTAGAAAACAGCTGCCTGCTCCTGCCAGTGCCCCTTGTTCCCAACCCTCTGCCCCGTCTCCAGCCGAGGGAGTCCCAAGCAGCCCCTTCTAAGATGGAACTCTACCAGCCTGCAAGGCAAAACCCACAGCTTCACACTTTTTTTCTCTTTTAAAAGAGAATCCACTTTTAAATTATGTTCACAACCCTTTCATATAGTCTTCTGACCCACTTTTGGGTCATGACCCATGGGCTGAGAAACGCTGATCTAGCCAATCCCCTGCTTAAAGCAGGACCACCCCCAACTAGATAATCCTAAACAAGGCTTTGTCTAGCCAGGTCTTAAGCTTCAAGGATGGAGAGTCCACAACCTCTCTGGGTAGCCTTTTCTAATATTTTACTACCCTCCTTATGAGAAAGTTCTTCCTAATATCTAACCTACACTTCCCTTGCTGCAACTTAAGACTATTGCGCCTTATTCTGTCATCTGTCACCACTGAGAACAGTTCAGCTGCATCCTCTTTTGAACCTCCCTTCAGGTAGTTGAAGTCTGCTATTAAATCCCCCCTCAGTTTTCTCTTCTGTAAACTAAATGGGCACTTACACACATGCAGGGAGCCTGCTCTGACATGCTGGAAATCCAGTGTGTCAGAGCAGATACAATTAATCGAATCTGCTGGAGCACATAAATAGATGCACTCTGGCAGCCTTGAATGTCACATGCATCAGCAGCACAGCATATCTCCGCTCTGAGAAAACAGCAGTGATGCACTTTGAAATAAAACACGTTTGGTGTGCTTTAGTTCAAAGTGCACCGCCGCCATTTTTTCAGTGCGGGGACAAGCTGCGCTGCTGATACATGCGACATACAGGCACTTTTAACTAGTGCAGCTCTCTAATTAAAAGCACCTGGCACCATAGTGGGAACACATGTAAAAATGCCCATCCAGCCCAATTGCCTCAGCCTTTCCTCATAAGTCAGATCCCCCAGCCCCGTCACCATCTTCATTGCCCTCCACTGGACTCTCTCCAATTTGTCCACATCCTTTTTGCAGTGGAGGCCCAAAACTGAACATAGTATTCCAGATGTAGCCTAGCCAGTGCTGAATAGAAGGGAATAATCACTTCCCTTGATCTGTAAAAATGTCTCTCTGAATCCTAATCCTACCTTCCAGTATATCTACTACTCCCCCCAGCTTGGTGTTATCTACAAACTTGCTGGGGGTGCACCCTATGCCAAATCTCTTATATTTTACTGCATATTTATTTTTACTGTGCTCAAAATGCTATCAGATAAAAATATCCATTACTTCAATTTTGGTAGAAGGCGAGAGAGGGTGGCATCTTCAAGGCAGACTCATTCAGAAAGGCATAAGCTTTCATAGGCATTAGTTTTCCTACTTCTTCAGATGCTATTATGTACTCTTAATACTTCAGAGTGCTAGGAGGCACCTGAAGTAGTAAGTCTGTAGCCTATGCAAGTTTATGCCTTTCTGACTTAAGTCTTTCAGATGCCACCCTTCTGCCTGACTTCAGATTAACACAGCTAACTACCTTTTGTTAAATGTTGATGTTAGCAAAAACAGCTTTGAAAAGAGGAAATGTATTGTATTTACAATGTTTACTTGTTTTGCAAGATTTTTAAAGCAATATAAAAATTGCTCTCCTCTTACTTTTTTAAAAATTAATTGGACTTCCTGGCAGGCCAGAAAGGGAGATATGTGGAGCCAGGAAGAAGCAAACAAGCTAGAGTGTGTGTGGATTAGTGAGATGCCTGCTGCTCTGGAAGAGACTAAGCCTTTAGTCTCATTTCCAATGCAGCAGAAACTTCTCCTCTGTTCTCAATCCATTGTATCCAATGGCTATTAAATGCAAGGTGCAGAGACTTCGTTTTAAAAGGAAGACTGGAGAGGCACCTGTAGGTTCAAGACCCATTTGGGTGGCAGTGGCCTAAAACCCGGGTCTTCCACTGTCTATGTGAGTGCCTTAAAACATGGGGCTAAAACATAGGGTGGCTGCCCCCTTCTTCCAAATCCATGTAAGTCATGGATTTTACCTGGCTACAGTTTCAGACCTGGGTATATGTGAATGGTGCCTTGTAGTTGCCTGCCCAAAGTGCAGCCTACTGTGCATGGGTGCTTGCATGTACTGCACATGAAACAGAATCACAAATTGAATATAACCACCTTTGGGGCAAGCTAAATGAAATAGGATTCTGCCCCAGGTGTCTAACTTCTGCCTGACAAGTTCTAGCAAATTTGACAAGCAAATTTGTCTCCCAGTGTTCTCTCTCTTCTTCAAAGAGTCCAAGGGGTCTGCTTTTCTCTCATCTGGTTCACAGAGAGATTAGGCACTACTTCAAACTGAGCAGTAGATTTCCAATGCAGACAAATGCCCCTTAGAGACTAGAATGAGGTCACAAAATATATATGTATTTGATCTAAAACAGAAACTGAAGCCTACATCTTCAGAAATGAAAGGTAGCTGAATTAATCCATTGCACAAGCTAGCCTCTAGCTAGTAAACTGTATTGAAAGAGGTCATTGTACCTAATGTATTCACCAAGGCTTGTTTGCAAGTCATATTTTGTCAAGATAATCTGTATTCTAAACATTTTGTATAATATTTCCTCAGTGTGAAAATATCTATTTTTCTACATAAACAAACGTAAAACTAAGATGATCATTATCCCAGACCAAAGGAGTACGAGTAAAACTAAACTGGGTTACGCATGAGGGCTTTTGTTTTTGGTTGTTTTTTTTTTCCAAGGTGCTGTGTTCAGTGACTGCATCCTTGTAAAAATAAATGTGTCCTCATAAATATGTATTTACACTGGTTCCAAAGCTTAGACTGGCTGGCAGTTAGGCCATTGTGGAGGAAAGGAGGAATTCTGAATTCAATCCTTATGCCAATAGAGGCTGACAATTTTGTAACTCTAAGCCTGACAGATAAAGGGGAAAAAAAGGGGGATTGTAGCTATATTGGTTAATCATGTGGACTCCCCTTGATATAACTTATTTCTTCCATGCAGATGAGAAATCCTACCATATTGCTTGCTTGCATAGATTTAAAAGTATGCCTGCAGTAGATTTAAAAGCTGTAGATAAGATTTTATTAACTTGCACTTCTCAGAATTTTAAAAATTGAAATTGGTAAAGCAAGCTGAAATGTTGAGTTATAACAAGAACTGTTCAAATTTTTTTTGGCAAAAATGTCACTTTTTTTACTATTCTTTTGTTAAAATTAATCACTGTTTCTTTTTCAATGAAACTTCAAAAACTGAACACTTTCTACTATTTTTCAGATGAAAACACAAATATATGACACTTTATTTTTCTGTCAGAATTAAAAAGTTGTCAACATTTTGAAAAACATCCATCAGCTCCAAGAGGATCTCATTTGTTAGTCTAAGATGTAACTAACTTTTTTAATCAATTGTTAATAATTATATTCAAGTTTGTTATCTGAATACAGTAATAATCAGATCTGTCCGCAGACAATTTCTTTAGTTAATAAAGTGTTCTGAAGTCCCTCAAAAAGCCAGCTGAAAAGGGCTGATAGGAATAATTTTGGTTTCAAACTTTAGGTCCTGAAATATTGCCAGTTTGCACTTCACTAACATTCATAGATGCAAGCATGCATTTATCCCAATAATATAATCATCACTATAGAGACCTGTGCTAAAGATTGGCAAAATGTTTAATATTCTATTTGATTTAACCTTCTTTGCCTCAGTTCCTGAGTACTGCAGAAGACTATTTTCCTCATAAAATAGTTTAGCTTTGTTTCATGTGAAGAAATTAAAGATTCTTTTAATGGGAATCCAGTACCCTCCTGTATACTGTTTCCTGTCTCCTATGTATTAATCAGCATGCGTTCCCAGTCCTTCAAGAATTTTGATCATAATACTTAACTTGTCTAAGCTTGCTGTGGATGGACCGAATGACTAGAGACGTTTGTGAAACAGCAGCAAATCCATGCAAGTAGTTTTTGCATACAGCATCTGCTCTTAGAGGACACATTGCTAACTGGGACTCGAAACCAGAAAGAAAAAGGATATGACCTGACATTAGAGCAATGGAGAGGAACGTATCTATCCATTTATAAGCTGGCACAGTATTTCTTTGTAAAGTGAAAACAGTATTACATAAATATTCATAAACCCTTGCACAACATTAAGCTTAACAATTTTACTTACGTAGCTTCTTTTTGACAGTTCAGTTAATCCATCAGCTGTGGTCTGGGCTACTTCTTGATCAGTGCTTATTCTGCCTGTGCTAATGGCATCAAACATAAAGTGACCTGAATACAGAAGATCAAGAATTATGCAAGTCACAATGGATGTGATAAACTTACCACCTTTGTGGAAACTGTTCACCATAGTCATTATATTCTAGTGAGGGGGATTTAGCAGGCTAATATTTTGGGGATTCATAACAACTGCCAGCCCTTCAAACTCAACTGGAGACCAAAGTCTAGTGGAGACATTTCCTTAGCATTGCTTTAAACTAGAGACCCCAGAACTACATTCACTTTGGAAGTTTTCTACAGAAAGGTTTCTGTTCTTGAGAATTACAACTGGGATCTTATGGTGTGCCAATACTCAGTGGTGTAACTAGGATGAGGCAAAGGAGGCAACTACCCCAGGTGCCTATTTGGGAGGCAAAAAAAGTCAGCTGCTACCAGCAACTGTGCAATCTCAATTCCAGAAGTTGGTGGTGACCCTGTGCCCTGGGTGCCCAGCTGTATCCCTGCCTCACTGTCTTGGGTACCAGCAGTGTAACTGCAATAACAGAGGGCACTGCCCAGGATAATTTTGTCCCCAACCTAATTTGGCTATCTCCGCACAGTTCTGTGTACACGTCATCTAACTGCTGCACGGTACATGTATTCGTATAGAAAGGGCCCTGAGCTAGCCAAACTGCATGTGATGGTTCCTAATCTGAGAATTTTAGGCTGAAACCCCAGATTACTACCAAACAAGCTAGCATACTGAGCAATATAGTTTAGAGGTATTTTTATTCAAATGTTTATTTTTTTAGCATTATCACTTTTATGATTGTGCAGGTCAAAAATCTCTCTCCCCCCATGCATTTGCTTTTTTGTGTAAATTGATGTAACACTGGAAATATTGATTTTATTATAGGTAATATTTAATAGCCATTTTGTGCTGTACAGAAGATTATTCTTGCCAAGCTAATAAACATAATGTGGTATATGGGTGGGAAGTGGCAATCAAATTCAAAATATGACAGTTCAATGAACTGTGTTTCTTGTTGCATGTTCTTGTGCTTTTTGAGTGTATCCTAGTTTTATATCTATTACAAAATGGCAGTGAGAAGTCTTACCAATAAGCCTGTCACTAATGTTCTTCTGCAGCTCTCTCAAATATGGTCTCATTTGCTTGCGGATGGGTTTCATTGCATCCTCCATGAGCTCTGTCAGTCTGAGCCACATCTGTAGTTTTACTTCAGTGAAATAAATGGAAGTAGGAGGTCCAACCTTCTGCTCTCCTAGCCATTCACTAAGAACTGAGGATATTATTATGCTGAGGATATTATTATTATTGAATCTGGTGGAGGTAACCATTACTCTTCCATCCATATAAATATAAGACATAAGCAAGCCCCTTTATGATAACAGATAGCTGTAATGGGATCAACACTCAAAACATAGGTGCACTGAGAAGGCTTGAGTGGAAGCTGAACCATATTGTCCTAATCCCAAATTCCAAGGATTTCCCTAGAATCTGATATCAAATGCTGGGGATGGGGCATAGGTCAGATTTATTTGTCTGTTTGGATAAGCAGCAGAAGCAAAGACAAACAAAGAGAAACAGTAAAATCAGAGAAGCACTGGCAGCATGACTGAGAAGGAAGCTAAGTGAGAGCATCTGTATGTGAGCAAAGAGACTCGTGCTCTGCTGCTGTTTGATTGCTATTGTGCCCAGGGAAACAGAACTCAATACATTATTTATAAATGCACAAAAGGACTTCAAAGAAGTACTTAACTCCACCCCTACCACCTCCTCCTAGTGGGACTCACTCACTAGACTCCAAAAGTTGGGTAGCTGCTCAGGTCAAACTGTGGGAACAGTGTCACAACAGGTTAACTTTCTTTTCTGGTTCGTTCTGTGGTAAATATCTTTTCCGAAGACAGGCTTCGGAAAATTCAGACTTCTGCTTGCATAACAATCATTTCACCTAACCCTATAGTAGAGCCTATTACAGCGTTTCAACAGGAGACTGGTTGAGTTTCAAAAGCCTAGTCTGAAGATCACATTGAGCATAGAATTTTACTCCACTAAGACAGAATAGTAAATACATTCCCTTTTGGAAATAATGGATGCAACCAGAGGTGACCCGAGCAGAGTGCGGGGCCCGGGGCAAATCAGCCTGTGCAGGGCTCTGCCCCCGGATGCAAGGAAGCCGGCAGCGGATTCAGTGGTGGGGGGGCCGAGTGGCTGGACGTGAAGCTGGCAGCACCGCAGAGTCTCCGCGGCCGCTTCACCCAGCTCCCCAATAGGCCTGGATGTAACTGTTTTATTCAGGAACTGACACTATTTTACATTACATTTTAACATGTATCAGGCACTTCATGCAAAATACAGAGACCCAAGTGGCTGAATTTATACATAGGTGTAGCAGACTACCCTCTCCTCCATTTTCTCCTGTCTGATCAACAGGGATCCTGGTTTTCTCGGATTTAAAAAAAACCCCGATTTTTGGTTGAAAAAAGTAACATTATTCTGTGCTTTAAATGAAATACTTTAATGTATATAGTGGTCTTTCATTTTAATCATGGAAACATATGAATTTGGGGTTTGTTTGGGTTTTTTTTTTTAAATTGGGGATTTTTTTAAATTGGAGAAAACCAGGATCCCTGCTGATCAAAATATACTGGAAGACTATTTGGTCTACCATGCCTTCATCATGCTAAATTGACATTTAAGCAAATAGCACTACATCAAAAAGGAATTTACCCAATATGGGATATTAAAATTGTTGCAGAGGTAGTAAAAGAGAATAGCTTTAAGCCTACATATTCTGTAAATGTAGAGGATCACTCTAGATATTTAATAAACGTATTGAGCTATCTAAAACTGATCAACCTACAAATTTACAACTCCCTATCGTATATTGACTTTCAGCCCTATGTTACAGAAGTAGAATTAGACTAATTTTTCTTTGTTTTTTTCATAAACTAATACTTAAATTATTTATTGGAAAAACAAGTTTCTCTCTAATGTGATTAACATTTTCAAAAAATGGTTTAACTTAAGCTCTACATGGAAAGAAGCCTATACAGTTTCCTTTACAAAGTTATGTAATAAATTTCTGTACTTACTGTGCTGGTAGCATCTAGTTGCTATTCCTGTAGGAGTTCTGAAGAACACCCCAGTTAGATGAGACAGGTGGGAGAGGACTTCCATCCCTGTCTCTGCAAAGTTATATTTTGCTTGCTTTAGTTCATGAAATAGTTATCTCTATCAGTAAATTATTTCAGCCAACAGAATCCACTAGCCATATCCTTTTTCTCCACACTACTATTAATGACATCAAAATGAATATTAGCTTTGTCCAGGGCTAGAGAATGAAAAAAGACACCACATTAATTTATAAATGTACAAATATACAGTCCCATAATTCTGAAAACTCTGCTCAAGAAGAATGAAAGATGCCTTGTGTCTCAACAAGATAATGATAATAGCGTGAGGCAACAGTTGAATCCACTAAAGTGAACATTGTGCAACAAAAGTTGCCTTTGGTATGAGGTCCCATAATAAAGGAAAATATTTCTAGCTTAGGTCTAAAGTCTGTGAAGACACTTACACTGTAATGTAAGTCACACCTGTTACATGTGAATGAGCAAAGAACAAAGCAAATATAGCAAAACTACAACTTTTGTATGATTTTGGCTCATTAACATAACAATAGGAATGCAACAGCTGCTGCCTTTTTTAAATATTCTTCTTTTAAAACTACTCCATATGTACATGTGTCCACACCAGAATCTTTGCATCTTGTATGCTTCTAGATGAGAAAATGACAGGAATCTATGTTCTTTAGTTCTTGAAGTGAACTCCTTTCTGCCAGCTAAAGGCCTAAGCCTGAAGGATGCTAAGTTAATGGCTGCTCTGTAATTCCACGAGTTACTCAGCATCAAGCTTGAATACATCAGAAATAAACAAACAGAGATGGGGTATTCAAAATAGTGAATGCACAATAGAGATCTCTGAGAAATCTACAGAATATATCAGATACTGAGTGAAACTACTCCTCCTGATAATGGACTCATTACTGAATAGTTTGTTCCTAAGCACACCAAAATCAGTGCTAAAACTGGTTAGAAAATGTTGGGTTGTCTTCCCTGCAGAGAGTCAGTAGTTCTCCCCCATAACATAACCGGTAGGCAGGAGGGGATTGGGCACCAGCCCCAGGCACCAACGTGGGGGGAGAGGGGTCCTGGAATCTGCCAGGGAATCAGAGAATCACAGAATGAATCATGCAGGAGTAGGACTGGTAGGGACCTCCAGAGGTCATCTAGTCCACCCTCCTGCCTGAGGCAGGATCATCCCCATCCAAACTATGCTGTGCAAACCATAATCTAAACTCTACATAAGACTACAGTCAACCCTGACACAACAAAGACCGCACCCTAACCTGCCACAGGTAAAGCAGGGGAGCCATGGCAGTCAGTGTCCTGCTTTTATGAAATGTCTATATATGCTCAAGAGATCCCAGGTAGAGGACCACACCCCCTGCTACAGAGGTAGGCAAAAACCTTTCGTCTGTATCAGTCTGACCATGGGGTAACATTCCTTCCTGACCCCAAGTATGGTAATCAGTCTGACCCTGAGTGGAGGGGGCACAACCGTAGCCAGAAACCTGTGGCTTTGGTTCATTGGCACACCCCAGTCAAAGTCCCCTGAAGAAGGCTTAAAAACACCCTCACATGTAGCAGATCTACTATGATGCCCAGATCCTTCTCCATAGTGCTACCATGCAGCCAGGTGTCACCCATTTTCTGATGGTATTTTTGCTGCTGTTTCCTGTGGTGTAGCACCTTGCAGTTGTCCTCATTGAACTTTACCCTGCTAGATTCAGCCCAGCTTTTCAATCTGTTGAGATCCTTCTGAATTGTGTTCCCATCTTCCGCCGTGTTCGCAATCCTTCCCAGTTTTGTGTCATCTGCAAACGTGCTCGTGAAGCTTTCTATGCCAGCACCCAAATCATTAATAAACACACTGAAGGACACTGGGCCCAGGACAGACCCCAGTGGGACTCCACTCAAAACCTCCTGCCACTCTAACATGGATCTGTTAATAATTAATTAGCCTTTGTTTGTGCCTATTGAGCCAGTTTTCTATTCACCTTGTAGTGGTTTTGTCCAGCCTACATTTCTCCAGTTAATGAGAAGGTCATGTGGGACTTTGTCAAAAACCTTGCTGAAGTCCAGATACACTATGTCCACAGCATTTCCTTCATCCACCCAAGTAGTTATTCAGTCAAAAAAAGGAGTCTATTCCACTGCCTTACAATTCTAACAGCGAAGAAGGTCTTCTGGAAGAAACAGTCCTGTACTGCCCAGTTGCAAGAGCTGGGTGCAGGTGCACCCTAGACAGGTTAACACCCTCTTCCCTCCCCTCCAGCACTCCAGCGCTTGGCTCCTTGACCCTGCAAGTCAGGGAGCAGTAGACAATTGGCAAGTGTGCAAAGCCTGTTAGATAAACCTCTGGTTTTCCCCCAGAAGTCAATAACTCAGTAAAAACCTAAAAATTTAAATTCTAAAAATGAAAAAAAAAAAAAAAAAAAGGGTTGTGGAACTAAACCGGTATGTCTGGCTTGTTAGATATTAAATAATGCCTCCTAAACTGCTATGAGAAT
This sequence comes from Alligator mississippiensis, assembly GCF_030867095.1. Taxonomy (NCBI): domain Eukaryota; kingdom Metazoa; phylum Chordata; order Crocodylia; family Alligatoridae; genus Alligator; species Alligator mississippiensis. The sequence continues at coordinate 120,498,308 of NC_081824.1, read as the reverse complement.
TGTTGCTCATGAGAATTGTTGCTTAGATGTTGTATGCCCTCATTCTCCTCTGTGAACCATGCTCCTGGGCCAGAGTTTAAAATGTATAATGTATCATGGTCATCCCTTTTGATGAGTCTGCAGACCATGTAAGAGGATTCCCATGCATGATAAAAGATATAGTCCAGCTCTGTAGCTGAGGACCCAAATTCTTAACTTCCACAAAGCTTTCTGGAGTTCAGATTATTCAACTAAGTTTTAGTTTTCTACCAAAAGATGACACTTTTTGTAGAAACCATTGTTTTAACTCCAATTTTCTTCCAAAATACATTTCAGTGGAAATGTTCCAAGGACCCCTAGTCCACAATGAGCAGGACCATTCTCCATTCTTACCCAAATTCAAACAATACTGACCTGATGCTGCCAAAGGAACAAAGATGTCCACATGGCCGCCTTCCTCGGGAGAAGTGACACAACCTCCTAGCTTCTCCCAAAATTCTCTAATTTCAGAGCTCAAAATGTTCTCAATACTAATTCTGCAGCCTGAAACAGATTAAAATGAAAGTCAATGAATGAAGAGAAATAGAATTTGAGGTTTTAATCTGCTAAAAAATCCATCTCATCTGCACTTTGGATTACTATCCCTTCAACTGTTTTAGGGCAATATAATAAAAGTAGCAAGTATGAATAAGTGCAATGTTCCATAACTTGCAAACTGTGAGATTACTTCTATAACTTCTAAACTGTGAGATTACTTCCCTTCCATCTTTTTTTTAATTACTTCTACCTCTAAATTTATTTCTTTGTATCATAGTCCACCCCTCTCCTCTCTCACACCTTCTCCTGTGACCACTATTTTCTATTTATGGGGCTGCTTTTTAATTCTCCTCTTTTGCTTCATTTTCTCATCTTACTTGAATCCCTTATTTAACTTCCTGGTCAGACTTTTAGTTCTATGGCTTGTCTTCAGGGTCTCCATACCCTTATAAAGATAATAACAGAAATGACTCTGCAGTCTCCTTGTTTTTAACTGATTACTAAAATCCTTGTCCTGTAAGCTTTTACATCTAGGCAACCCTTTCTTCCCAGGTAACTACAATAGAAGGTGCAGATCCTCCTCCAGCTAGAAACTCATTATAGTGGGATTAACTTTTCAGATTTATACTACTGTCCCTTTTGGGAAAACTCAGCATGTGATAGCATGCGAAATATTACCAATTATTTTGTTTCTGCTCTTTAATCTAACCATTACCTTGAAGCAAACTGATTTCTCTGGAGTCTCCATCACTGAAAATTCCAATACTCTTTGCTTTTCGGCCATCAAGGGCCTTTTCTATGTAAAAAAAGAGACTTTCCAATGTCATTCCACTATGTTCATATACCACGGGAACTACTTCTGGCTTAGTGCTATCCAGAACCATCTGCAGGAAGAAATTATTTAAGAATGACAATTCATGTATTTCTCAAGAAGGTGATTCCTTGATAAGTATAATTTCTAAATCAGTTAAAATGTTGTAGATCAGGGTGTCAAGCATATAACTTACAGGCCAAATCTGGCCTGTGGAGCCAAAGGATTCTGCCCATGAGCATGCAGAGCCAGTCTGGTGCGTGGATTGGACTTGGTGCTGTGGGTTCCACTCACAGCCAGGGGTTTGGTCTGGGGTGAGAGCTGGCTCTGGCACAGTTGGATCTCGCCTGCCGACTGGCACAGAGACCATCATCTGGCCCTGTGGGCTGGACAAGTTTGATACCACTGTTGTAGACTGTACCACATTATGTATCATATGTAATAATAATAAGTCACTATATCAAGAAGTGACTTTATAATTCCAGGTGGATCTCTTTCCAAAAGCCTCCATGTAAGGTTAACAATAACCAGGCTCTTCACTATGACACTTATTGGGCATGGGCTTGAAGTTAATGGTATTTTGTAGATGTGCAGCAGGTTGCCTACATGCAGTAGATGGTAGGACCAGGTCCTTATCTTTATCAGGGAACAAAATAATGCTGCTTGGTGGTTCAGCTCTGTGTTCTGCATTTTTCCCTCACTGTTACTTTTTGAAGCTGAGATTATAGACACATTTTAAATAAATATGCAGTGTAGGCTGCTTTTAACATGACACTTTACATACATTTGTAAAGCAACTTTCACATATTATTACTTAAAACACAGGAGCTTTCTTCCTGCCTAGAGTGGGTGCGGGGCTGGACCTGATGATCTGCAAAGTCCCATCCAGCCCCTAACAATCTATGAACTTTAAATCATATGTGTATTAGTACATTTGAAAATCTCATCTTGAGCAAGCAGCATTTTTAAAATCAATTTCGTGTTAAACTCTGAATTTCTGTCAGTAAGAGTCATTTGGACCCAAAGACTTACTTTACAGATGTTACTGTAATTTTCTGCTGCACTCATTAAGTATGGTACATTTCTTCAAGGAAGGAAGAAAAGTCTCTTGTAAAGCTCTGCAATATTGAGCACAGTTTGGGCACACAGAAACCCAGTCACCCAAAAAAAAGAAGCCTTTAAAAAAATTCATACCTCATATGCAGGAATCTGAGATGATATCAAGAGCAGGCATGGATGAAGTGGATATATACAATTGCTGTATTTTTGGTAGATGTTCTGACGATGTTTGTAAGGTAGCAAAGGGTAAGATCTGGTTCCAGCCACATTTCTTCTATGTGAAGATAAGTTAAAAATAATACTAATAATTCAAAATCAGTATTAAAACTATTATAACCATTCTTTTTTGCTTAAATCTGTGAAGGTGAATAAACAATGAAACTTGAGAAAAAAAAAAATCCTGGATAACCTGTTATCCTCAATACACATGCATTTTGATTTCCAGCATTACTGCCTCTTGTACATAGTACTTTGGAAAATATCCCAGTGTTCCATATGCATAGTTGTGACACCTCTTTGCATTTGGGAGAGGGATGTGGAGAGTAAAAAGTTCTGGCTTTTATAAATGACTACTGTCTATGAGTTCCTTAACGCTCTAATGTCTGAAAACATCATAATGTTTCTGAAATTCCATCCTATCTCTGTAGCTCTGTAAATTGATAAATCCTTAAAATACTGGACTGAAACACCTACCAGTTACTTTGATAAATACATGTGTAGCCATGTCTATTATTCTATTCTATTCTTGCTGAATGACACCATTTCTAGGAGAAAATAAACTTTAATAGTCTAATGAATATTGGAATTCTTGATTTCTAAACACCTATAGTTCACCTACTTGAAGTCTTTATATTTATTTTTAGGTCATGTCTTTGACAAGAATAGGTTTTAATGCAACAAAAGAGAATGCACTTTTTGGAGCCTCTCCCCAAGTAGCAGAGGCATAACTGGCCAGTACTGCACCTAATGTGTGGGGTGAGGGGCCATTTAACCACCAATTTTCAGTGGCAAAAAGATGACACCTCACCCTCACAGGAGCAAACCTCCAGATGCTGCTCCTATAATATGCATTGCTGCTGCTGCTTTGCCCTCCCTGCTGTCAGAGAAGGTGCAAAGTGCCAGGGGAGGGGAGAATCAAGGAATGGGAGGGAGTGGGGCAGCACCTGGGGCTCACGCTGTGCTCACCTATCCGTTGTTACACTACTGCTACTTAGCCAATACAGCTCTGGCTTAGCCCATGGAAAGTACAACCTTCTGGATTTACTGGTAGTCCCCCATCCAATGGCACTTTTCCTGGTTCAAGTTAAATGACAGCCCTCAAGCATCCCAGCGTGCTTTCCAGCCCTGGGCTGTGCTGTGCTGTCTGCCCAGCAGAGAAGGGTTGGTGGGGGAGGAGGGCAAACCCCAGCTGGGGTCTGGGCCAGGGAGAAGAGTTAAACTTTCCTTCCACCGAGTACAGAGCTGCCCTGCCCTGCCCTGCTAAAAATGTACTGCTGGCTGTGACTGTGGACTACAAATCCCAGAGGAACCTGGAAGTAGGAAGAGGAGGTAAAAAGCAACTCTGCAGAGTCCTGTTGCTGTAATTCTGAACTGCAAATCCCAGAGACTTTGGGGGCAGCAGGAAGAGGAAGCAAACACACAGCTCATACTGACTATGTGCCAGAGAACTGTGCTCTAGAACTCCCCAGCTTCTGGCCTGAGCCACACCAGGCATGTGGCTGCATTTCCTGAATCAAAAGTGAATGTCTATCCAGTTGTTTCTCAGTTTAATCCCTGCAGTTTATATTAACTTGCAAAGACTGAACTGATTCAACCTTGGGCTTTTTGACTCCCTGTACTTAACAAAAATGACTACACAGTAGAACCAGATTCTTCAAAACCAGGTGATTCACAATCTGCTTGACTGGGTGCTTTTGCATAGGATGCTTTTGATGAGCCTGGCAGCTGTTTCCTGAGGGTTTTCCTTCAAATGGTACTGTTTCTCCAGCCATCTGGAGATTTCTCAGCAGTCCCAAACAGCTGACTGGAGAAGGAGCACCATTTGAAATAGAAGTCTGAGCAATCATTAGGAGCAACTCAGTGGTTGCATACACTGTTTGCTATGGCTATAAATAGTACCCAACTGGTTCACAAACCCACATTTGATCCAACCATTATTCAGATTCTACTATATAATTTTCCTATTTTGGACGAACAACCTGTTGCACTGTGGGAGAGCTGTGGGTCTTAAGATCTGCTGATTTAAGCCCATATATTTCTGGTAGTGGCTACTTCAAGCCAAATCAGACCCTGGGGTTTACAGAATGAAGCTAGTGTCCCTGGCTAACCCTCACACAACACCACATTTCTGCCCAATATCAAATTTTAATGCTAGCCGTAAAACTAGACTCACTTGGTTTCAGTTAATTGGAAGACCTGATATGACAGATACATCTCCTATAAGTTGGTTCCCAGAGCTGCTACTTTCAGCCTGAAGATCAAGTACCAATTGTACAGAAACTATATGGGCTTTATTGAGAATGAACTCCATCAAGGTGCCTGTATTTCAAAAGTGTATGACATGACAACAGAGACTTGCATTTTTGTGTTGTTTCCCATATGTCCTGTGTTCTGTGACTGTTACTAATCAATACTTTGTGGGGACCATTTTATATTTTGTGTTGAGAGACTCTCCAGTGCTTTGAAAATTTTGAGCATTGCTTACCTGTTGGGAAAAGATTTTAAGGAGGCTAAAACCAACTGCTTCTCTGCTGCCAGACTAAAACTTGACATGGATTTCATTTCTTCAGAGAGCAAAGTTGAAAGAGTATGATTTGGAATAGCATTTCTTTCCTGTAAGCATTTAAAGAAAAATACAAAAGCTAAATGCATTTGACACAGTATAATAATATACATTCCCTGTATTATTGTACCAGTCAGAAATACTAGCAAACTTTGGCAGCAGTGACCAGGAGATGATTGAGTTCAGGATCCTGAGGAAAAGGAGGAAGGAGACGAGCAGAGTAAGGTTGCTGGACTTCAGGAAAGCAGACTTCAACTCACTTAGGGAACTGATGGGCAGGATCCCCTGGGAGGCCAGTCTAAGCAGGGAAAAAGCCTAAGAGAGCTAGTTGTACTTAAAAGAATCCTTACTGAGGACACAGGAACAAACCATCCAAATGTGCAGAAAGACTAGCAAGTATGGCAGAAGACCAGCTTGGCTTACAGGGAACTCTTCAGTGATATAAAACACAAAAAAGAAGCTCATAAGAAGTGGAAACATGGACAAACAACTAGGGAGGAGTATATGAGTATTGCTCAGGTATGCATGAATAAAATTAGGAAGGCCAAAATGCAACTGGAGTTGCAGCTAGCAAGGGATGTGATGGGTAACAAAAAGGGTTTCTACAAGTATGTCAGCAACAAGAGGAAGACCAGGGAAAGTGTGGGTCCCTAACTGAATGGGGGAGGCAACTTAGTGACAGAGGATGCACAAAAGGCTGAAATAATGCTTTTTTACCTCAGTCTTCACAAGCAGGGTCAGCTCCCAGACTACTGCACCTAGCAGCACAGTTTGAGGAGCAGGTGGGAAGCCAACACTAGCAAAAGAACAGGTTAGGGACTATTTTAAAAAGCTGGATATGTACAAGTCAATGGAACTGGATGCAGTGCACCTGAGGGTGCTGAGGGAGTTGGCTGATGTGATTGCAGGGCTATTGGCCATCATCTTTGAAAACTCATGAAGATTGGGGAGGTCCTAAACAATTGGAAAAGGACAAATATAGTGCCCATCTTTAAGGAAGGGGAAAAGGAAGGTTCAGGGAATTATAGACCAGTCACCCTCACCTCAGTCCCAAGAAAAAACATGGAGCAGATCTTTAAGGAATCTATTTCTAAGCACTTGGAGGAGAAGAAGGTGCTCAGGAACAGTTAGCATGGATTTACCAAGGGCAAGTCCTGCCTGAACAACCTTCCTTCTTTGATAAGATGACTGGCTCTGTGAATGTGGGGAAAAGCAGCTGACATGATATACCTTGACTTTAGCAAAGCTTTTGATATGGTCTCCTACAACATTCTCACAGGCAAGCTAAGAAAGTATGGGTTGTATGAATGGACTGGAAGGTGGATAAAAAACAGGCTGGATTGTCAGGCTCAGAGAGTAGTAAGCAGTGGCTCAATGTCTAGTTGGCAGCTGGTCTCAAGTGGAGTGCCCCAGCAGTTGGTCCTGTGCCAGTTTTGTTCACTAGCTTCATCAATGACCTGGAAGATGGCATAGAGTGCACCCTCAGCAAATTTGCAGAGGACACCAAGCTGGGGGGGAATAATAGATAAGCTGGAGGGTAGGACTAGAATTCAGAGAGACCTCAACAAATTGAATGACTGGATCAAAAGAAATCTCATTAAGTGCAATAAGGACAAATGCAAAGCCATGTACTTAGGACAGAACAATCCTAAACACCAGGACAGACAGGTATTGGCTGACTAAGCAGCAGCTCAGGACCCTCAGGTTACAGTGGAACCACAGTGCAGAAAAGGAGCCTCAGGTTACAGAGGACATTAAGCTGAATATGAGCCAACAATGTGTCTTTGTTGTGAAAAAGGCTAACAACATACTGGGCTGCATTAGTAGGACTGTTTCCAAAAGATTGAGGGAAGTGATTTTTCACCCCAATTCAGCATTGGGGAGGCCATATCTGGAGTATTGTGTCCAGTTTTGGGCCCTCCAAAAGGTTGTGGATAAAGGATGTGAACAAATTGGACGGTCCAGTGGAAAGCAATGAAAATAGTTCCAAAGAGGTGATACTTCCCCTCTATCGGGCGCTGGTCAGACCGCAGTTGGAGTACTGTGTGCAATTCTGGGCACCGCACTTCAAGAGGGATGCGGATAACCTGGAGAGGGTCCAGAGAAGGGCCACACGTATGGTTAAGGGCCTGCAGACCAAGCCCTACGAGGAGAGACTAGAGAACCTGGACCTTTTCAGCCTCCGCAAGAGAAGGTTGAGAGGCGACTTTGTGGCTGCCTATAAGTTCATCACGGGGGCACAGAAGGGAATTGGTGAGTATTTATTCACCAAGGCGCCCCTGGGGGTTACAAGAAATAATGGCCACAAGCTATCAGAGATTAGATTTAGATTGGACATTAGGAGGAACTTCTTCACAGTTTGAGTGGCCAAAGTCTGGAATGGGCTCCCAAGGGAGGTGGTGCTCTCCCCTACCCTGGGGGTCTTCAAGAGGAGGTTGGATATCCATCTAGCTGGGGTCATCTAGACCCAGCACTCTTTCCTGCTTATGCAGGGGGTCAGACTCGATGATCTGTTGAGGTCCCTTCTGACCCTAACATCTATGAATCTATGGTTAGGGGACTGAGGCATATGACTTCTGAGGAGAGACTGAGGGAACTGGGCTTCTTCAGTCTGGAGAAGAGGGGCACCTGTACACACCATGTGGTTTAATCGTCCATTAAATTAAATAGGTTTATAAAATTTAAAACCTGTTTATTTTGAAGTGTCACATCAGGTTTGCACACGCTTGGTTTTCAAACAGATTAAGCCTGGTCCCCGGCTGGCACCGCAGGAGAGCAGGATGGTCCTGCGCCAGAAAGACTTTTAAAGCACCTGGAAAACCCTCTCGTGCAAACAGTCATACCATTGCAGTGCAAGAAAGGGCAAAAAATGTGGCATGTACAAAGGCCCCAGAAGACTGAGTGGGGATTTAATAGTGGCCTTCAACTACCTAAAGGATTGTTAGAACGAGGATGGAACTAGACTGTTACCTGTGATAGCAGATAACAGAACAAGGAGAAATGGTCTCAAGTTACAGCAAGAGAAATTTAGGTTAGATACAAGGAAAAACTCTCTCACTAGAAAGCACTGGAACAGATTACCCAAGGAGGCTATGGAATCTCCACCCTTGGAGGCTTTTAAAACCCGGCTAGACAAAGCGTTGGTTGGGATGCTGTAGTTGGGGATGGTCCTGCTTTGAGCAGGGGTGCTGCCCCTTTCCTTCCCATTAGATGACCTCCTGAGGTCCCTTCCAACCCTCATTTTCTATGATTCTATGATTGAAAGAGGCAAACAAAATCAGAGGCAGACAAGGTTTTTTGGGTAAATGTGATGTCTTATATTAGACCAACTAAATAGTTGGAAAATTGTTGGAAATTTTTATTTAGTTGGTCTAATAAAAGATATCACATTTACTCAAAGAACTGTGTCTGCCTATGTCCTTAGACCAACACAGCCATAACCACCACCCCTAAAACAAAAGCAGATGCATTTAAATGCATTTCTCAGGGCCACTCTACACATGCAGGTAAAGGTACAATGGGATCTAACACATGATCCATACAATTGCACCTCCTGCCATGCCACACATGCATGGCAGGAAGCAGAATTGTGGGATCACACGTTAGATCCCATCACATCTTACTGTCAGTGTATGAAGCCTCATTGTGCATGGAGCCCTTGGGGCTGGGAGATCATGGCTGCTACAGTCTCCCAGCCTAGGGGTTTCATGCACCCCTAAGGCTGGGAAACCATCATGGCACCATGGTCTTCCAGCTCTGGAGGTTTCACACACCCCTGAGGCTCCATGCAGCCCTGGGGCTAGGAGATCACAGTCTTGCCCCAGCTGGTTCCTTGCATCTGTGTGGTGCTACCAAGACCCAGAGTCCACAGCTGCCTGAGCTGAGAATCCCCTCAGCTGTGGGACTCCCGGCCCTGGCTGGGCCTGGTGCATCCCTGCAGTTCAGAGCCTGGTCAGCTGACAGGGCTCACAGCTTCAGGGGGGACCCTGCTACACATGCAAATCAAAGCTGGATACCAACCATAAAGTTAGTATACAATTTTCAGGTCTTTTATAGCTGGTTGGACATTTTTACGGCATGATAACTACTTTACAGGTGTATCTGGTTTCAGTTAACTACACAATTAACAAGCTAATTACATAATATCTATAATGTGTAGAGGGAGCCTCTGAAGAACAGTAATCAAAAATACAGCTGGGTGATTTTTTTTTTTTTTTTTGGCTAAAACTGTTCAACTGAAAAAAATGCAATTAGGTCAACTGAAACTTTTCACAAATTTAAATTATTTTTTGATTGTTTCAATAAAAATGGTTTCAGTAAAAAGCATTTAGAAATTCAAAATATGAAAATGTTCATGTCCTATCCCATTTAGAATGAAATATTTAGGGTTTTTTTATTTGATACAATGTTTCATTCCAAAATTTCCTTCAATTGTATTGCAAAAAATTAAACCTCAAGAACAAACAAAACAAAACATTTCATTTTATCAAATTAAAGGTTTTGTTCAAGTTGTTTTCTGACTTCTTAGATTACAGAAGATTTTGAAGTTTCAAATCAGTCTAAAATTATTTTTTTCAGGTTTTCAGAACTGCCAGCAGATCAGTTTTCACAGATTTCTAGTTCAGACAGAATCCTGTAAATTGTACAACACGGATGAAACCTCAAGCATCACTTCAGCAGTGTGCAAAAGCTAGCATATATAATTCAGTGGCAAGGTGAATCAGTGGTGGCAGCTGCCACAGGGATCCCCACATGCACCACAGTTCAAGAAATACTACTTTATAAAACCAGGACCCTAAATATTAATTTGTGTGTGTAAAGTAGGGCTACCCTTGAAACTGTTTTCCTGCTTTATGAGAATTATTCTGATTTCAAATTTATCCCCATCCCAAACCAGAACAAAAAGTCAATCTTATTGACTCAATTTGTAAATAAATTGTTCAGGTCATGCGCAACATTTAATTTTAAAATGTTTTGTTTAGATTTCAATCTTTTTGTAATTAAAACCCTGTTAGTATGTTTACTGTAACTTTGAGGGAAAAGTCATTCCCACTCAAAAGAATGATACTTTTTCTTATCCTTTCATCTTATAAATGATTATTTTAGCAGGTTTGAAATTTTTTAGAAAATAGCTTTGAAATTGTCTAACCAGCCAATTTAGACTTTTTCAAAAAAAGTATTTTCCTTGACTGGGAATTGGCTTCTTCTACCTTTATTTTTTTATTTCTGGTACCAGTGGGCACATCTACACATGTAAATGTTGCTGGATGGGTAAGCCATCCTGGGCAGGTGTCCACATATGCACACATTTGGGAGCAGATTTGCTCCCAATGGGAGCAACCCAGAGAGGGTGCTCCCACCATGCTCTGCCCCACTGCAGCAGCCAGGGGGAGCTCTAGGCTCTTCTGATGGGGCCTGGGAGATTGCTCCCTGCCCCCAGAAGCTGCCTGCTTCTGGGGCAGGGACAATGTCCCCCTGCCCCGGCAGCAGGGAACTCCCAGTCCCAGCTCCCCAATCTGGGGCAGGGGGCTTGGAAAGAGCTGCAGGGGAGGGGCAGGTCCCAGCACCCTGCCCCAACCTGCTGGTGGGGCAGCTAACAGGGGGCAGCTAGCAGCGAGGGGCGGCTAGGGGTCCCGATCCACAGGTGGAGCAGCTAGCAGCAAGAGGCCCAGCTGGGGGCTCAATGCTAGCTGCCCCACTGGCAGATCGGGGTAGTGGGGCTGGGACTTGCCCCTCCCCCGCAGCTCTTTCCAAGCCCCATGCCTCGATCACCCGATTGGGGCATGGAGCTGGGAAAAATCTGCAGGGCTTGGACCTGCCCAAGATCAGAATAGTTCCTAGCCAGCCTCAGGCTGCGCAAGGAAGTCTACACATGCAGCTCAGAGCTAGCTGGGGACTGCTCAAAACAGGACAGTCCCTAGGCTGAATGTGTAGACCTCCCCGCATAGCCTGGGGCTGGCCAGGAACTGTCCTAGTCCTGGAGAAGATCCCATCCAACTTCAGGCTGGGCGGAGAACTCTCCCCATGTAGGGAACTCTTGGCCCCAGCTCTGCAGTCACGGAGTGGGGGCTGGGTGCTCCCTGCTCCTGGGGCAGAGGGACATTGTCCCCATCTAGATTCTGCTGCAGAGCCTGCCCCAGCAGCAGGCAGCTCCAGGGGGCAGGGTGCAACCTCCTGCCCCCTGCTGCCCCGCTGACAGGGAGCAAATCTGCTTCTGGGCTCCCACCTACACATGCTGCTGAGTAGAGTAAATTACTGCACAATAAGGGTCTGCACTAGTAGATGGTGATGCTTACTACACACTAATTTGCTATACAGCACAGTAAAGTGTCTTAGGTAGATGCGCCCAGTGTCTCATCAACCACCATCAACTCCTGCTGAAGTCTGAAGAAGCCCAAGGCACTCAAGACCTCAGAGGAACAGTTGTAGATAAGGCCCTGTAATGCATTAAGACTGATTTTTATGAAGAGTCAGAACCCAAGGTAGATATGCACCATTGCAGGCTAACTAAATAAGATATATATAGATGCTGATGAAGTGGACTTTGGTTCACAAAAGCTTGTGCTCTCATATATATCTTATTTAGTTAGTCTATGAAGGTACATATCTATCCTGCCTTCTGACTGACTTCAGACTAACACGGCTAATCACTTTTCTCTTTTATATAGAGTTAGATATGTAATGGAGCATTTTCTTCTTTCTGTATTCATTGTCCATTGTTATAAATACTTGACTTTGTTCTGTTGTTTGGGTGTACACAGTCTAAAATCTTAATTTATTTTTAAATTATGTATTTAGATGTATATCCCACCCTATCCAAACAGCTCAGAGTGTTTACAGTAAACAAATACCTACAGACAGTATTCCCCAATCAATACCAGTCATAGGAATGTAGGGCTAGAAGGGACCTCAGGAGGTCATTTTTTCCAGACACAACTCAAGGCAGGATAATAATTAGGGCTGTGAGAAGCTTCGGTCCCTGATTTGATCTGGCAGAGATCTGGCCTGATTCAGTGGCCGAATCTCTGAATCCGAATTGAATCAGAGGACCCTTTAATCTCACTGAATCAAATCGGGACCCTCCAAATCAATTCAGAGAGATTTGAAAAAATTAAGACATTTGGACATAGACACAGCTTTAAATGTTTTTTGTACATACTTCTAGGTAGCAGGGGCTTGGGAATGCTGTGATGCTGGGGCACATCGAGTCCCACAGAAGCATGGGGGGCTCCCCAGTGTGCTTGAAAGCAGACCTAGAAGTAGACCAGAAGCACTTCTGTTCTACTTCCGGGTCCACTGGGCAGTGCACTGGGGGGCCCCCCGCATCCTCCTCAGCTTGGTGACTGGTGCTTCCTGCGGCTGGGGGGAGGCATCTGGGGTCTCCCCGCAGCCGATCACCGAACTGGGGAGGCATGGGGTGGGGACCCCCTCAGAGCACTCCCCAGCAGACCTGGAAGTGGACCAGAAGTACTTCCGGTCTACTTCTGGGTTTGCCACTGAGCACATGGAGAGACCCCTCACACTCCTGTGGGATGCTCCACATGTCCCAGCATTGCAGCATTCACAAGCCACACCTGCTACCTCAAGGTATGTAGAAAAAACTTTTAAAGCTGCATCTGTGTCCAAATCACTAATTCTCCGAATCAGCATCGAATCTTCAGATTCAGATTCAGCCAAATCAAATCAGGGACAGTGATCCAAATGAACAAATTGAATCACTGTCCCGGATTCAAGCTGAATCTGAATCCAAATCGAATAGGACCCACTTTGCACGCCCCTAATAATCATGCATTAAACTATCCGAGCTAAGTTTCCTTCTAATCTGGTCCTGAAAATGTCCAGGGATGGAGATGTCACAACTTTTGTAGGTAGCCTGTTTCAATGGTTGACTACCCTCATAGTTAGAAAGTTCCTCCTAATCTTCAGCCTACATTTTCTCTGCTGCAGTTTGAGGCCATTCCTCCTACTTCTGTTCCCTACAGTCACACAAAAAAAATCTATCTTCATCCTCCTTATAAATTGCCCTTCAGGTATTTGAAGCTGGTTATCAAGTCCATTCTCAGTTTATGACGTTAAGTGTTTGCAGGATTTGCCCTCTCTTCGTTAAAATATTCAAGTTGCAGCCTTTGTAGCACTTACCAGCATATCCTGAAAATAAGCTTGCCACATTCAGTCATGAGAGAGCTTGGATATCAGAACCTGGTTAGTCCCATTAGCCAGTTCTTGTCCAAACTAATTAACCATAATGGGCAGTAGAGCATGGTAGCCCCAGGCAAAGCACTGTGGTATTCTGCTTCTCAAAGCCAAACTAATTTGTTCAGAGCCTACTTGGGTATCTCTACACAGCACTGCACTACCTTACATATTCATACCATGGGAGCCATTCTGAACCCAGCATTATTAGATAAGCAAAGGCCCACTATACTTTATCATCACCTGTATTTCAGACAGAAAACAATTCCATAGAATTTTCATTTATAGCACAACTATTATTGGTCTTATTTTCCCAGCCTTATCCATGGTACAGGGTACTTTATTCCACTAGTACACAGTGGGCATGCCTACATGTGTTCCTAGGTCACCTTTGTTACTGCACCATCATTTAGTATTTCCTTTTGAAAGTGCTAAATGACAGCACAGTAAGAGTCTGTATTGCGCCATGCATGCCATGCACAGTTAGTTTTAGCTGCTATGTTGCCATAGCAATGTACTATAACGAGGGAGCACATTGCTACAGCCATGTAGTGTCATGTGTAAATGCATCCAGTGGGTGCATCTACATATGCTGTTATTTCACAGTATTTTACCATGCAGTAAGCCTTCCCAGGAACAGATTTGCTCCCAATGGAAGCACTTCAGTACAGAGATGCTCCCATTCTGCTCTGCCTGCCTGCAGCAGCCAGGGGTAGCTCCAGGCTCCCCCTTGCGCTAGCCTGGGAGTTTCATAGATTTCATAGACATTTGGTATGGAAGGGACCACGGAGGATCATCGAGTCCAGCCCCCTGTCCTAGGGGCAGGAAGTCAGCAGGGATCATAGGATCCCAGCAAGATAAGCATCCAAATGTGTCTTGAAGGCGAGTTGGCAAGGGACATGCCAGTCCCAGTGGGCATGAAGCCAGGAGAGGCCAGTCCCAGTGGGCATGGAGTCAGGAGAGCTCTGCTAACAGCAGCAGCAGCTGTGTCCTTCCCCCATGTATACTGATGCACACAGGGCCAGGAGGGAGCTGCCCCTACAGCAGGCAGAGTTCTGGCCCTGGACACATTGGGACACACAGCTGCCAGCAAGCCCCCTGCCAAGCAGGGAGTTGCTGAGAGCTGTCCTGGGAAGCAGGCAGGGGCTGGAAATCTGCTTGTCCTCCGGAGCTGCTAGTTCCACACCAGGAGCTGGGACAGGGGGCAGAGAGCTCCCCAGTCCTGGTGCTGATTGGTTCTCAGCTCCTGTGGGTAGCGGGGGAGCTGAGTAGCACCAGGACTGTGACAAAGAGCTCCCTGTCTCCTGTGGCCCCCTGCTGGTTAGGCCAACTGGGAGCAAATTTGTTCCCAGTATTCGCAGGTAGCAGCTAACTGCACAGTAGACTAATTTGCTGTGCAGTAAATGTGCGCACGTATAGACAGTGATGTTTTACTGTGCTGTAAATTAGTCTACTGTGTAGTAAAGCATCTTGTGTGGACACACCCAGCAAGTAAGGTACTACTCAGTCTGTAAAGATGGCAGAAACAGGTCCTCAATAAATAAAGGCTATAAACTGTGCTGACTTAAATAGCATTACATAGACATAAATAAATAAATTGAAGTACTTTCAATAACTGCATTTCCATTAGTTCAGATTCAAACAGAATCTCTCTCTTAACACTGACAAGCAACCTCAACATCCTGCACTAAATGTTGGTACATGAAAAGAGTTGTCTGATCAGAAGAAAATGATGCGTGACAAGATAGATGCCTCATCTGGTAATGCTAGTAACTGAACAATGAGTCTGACTGATCTACAAAGGATCAAATGAAAGCAGGTTTTTGTGGGGAGGGAACCCAGTACCTTAATTATTAGCAAAGCTGCCTGAAGTCTCGTGCAATCCTGAATAGTCTGGGCCGGGCATGGCTGTAATGATGATTTAAAAAACCTTGAGCTCCATGTCCTGCTTCCCCAGTGTGGTCGAGCCATGAATAAATCCTCTAAAAAAGGAGCACAATCGCAGCTGTTTAATCCTATGCATCTCCAATGCAATTTAAGCAAACACTGTTAGGAGCAATGAGGCAGTAATTACAGAAATGATGAAGTGAAAAAAAGCATGATAGTTTTACATGGCAAATATTGTATTTTATCTCGACAGAATAATTTCACCTGAAGATCCTGATCATGCTAGGCTAGGAATCACTGTGATCACTGTGGAGAGAGTGGAAACTAAGGTGTGCTCTCCAGAATATCTTGGAATACTGCATTAATAGATAAATCCTTTCCAACATAGAATGAAAGATAGAGGAATCCCATATGGTGAATAAAAATTAACAATCTATGTCTAATATCAAATACCCATGATTATTAGACTTGTTAGTCAAAAATCTCAATACACTGTGGAATGTTTGTAAAAGTGTCTTAAAATTTCATGAAATTCCATGAAAATATTTCTGGTTGTCTTAGATTTTATCCAAATAATTTTATTTAAAAAAACCCCAACAACAAGAGTCCCTAACTTTTGGCTCAAATTTGATTTTATCCATAACAGTAACTAAAAATTCTCCAGGATGCACAGCTATTTAACTTTTTCCTCTCAAACCTTCATTGTTCTAAATTTGTAAAACAGCGTATACTGAAGTGTAATAGACTCTTGTCAGCAACTGCTGACAATTTGATACTTTTCATAGCTTTTACAACTGACATATATTAAAAACTATAACGTACATGGTTGAGCATGAATATTTTTAGTCCTTTGCTTACAGGCATGTTACATGGTTTAGCAACTGTTACTGAAGAAAAATAATAATTTTTGTATTTCCAATTTTTAGTACATAACCTTTTTATATTGAAAGAAATTTGAACTATAAAAATTAGTTTTCCTAAGCAAATGGCCTTTGACTATTTGAATAGTTGAGCCTAGTTTATTAATTTTAAAATAAAAATATAGTTATTTAATGCCACTGACTCTTGTGTAATGCCAATCTTTCCTGAATCATTTTTCTCAGCTGTTTTTCTCGCAGCCTTTCTTCCTGCTCCTCATTTTCAGATTTTGGTTCATTGAGGGTCCCATAGATTTTACTGGCTTCCCTTGGAGTGAGGTAATCCAATGTAGCTGCACAGGTGATATAATGATGCTTCCAAGCGCCGTGTTCATTGTCTGTTGGAGTGTATGGCAGGAACCATCCAAACTTGATGCATTTTGGCATCCACAGACAATCCTTAAGACAAGATGACAATAAAAGAGGAAAGGCAAGCTGTGAGGTAGGGAAAAAAGTTTCTACTTAAAACCCTAAAATAAATTATAGTGCTACTTATTAACACTTGCAGGTATTTTTCTATGAATTATCTAAAAATGTGGTAGGGGCTTAAAGCCTGCTATGGCATTTTCTTGTGTGTTCCTGAGAAGGAATACTCAAAGCATATTAAGGAAATCAAATACAAGCATTGCATTTGTCTTCTTAAAAATTCTTCATTTGGAAATATTGTAGTCTCCTTGATTGTCATATTTCTTCTAAAAAGAATGCAGAAAAGAAAGAGAAGATTAACTGTTGAGCTATTATGAGCAACTTTTTAAGATCCATATTTATCTGTGTATGTTGTGTAGCACTTATGTTTTATACCGGGCATGTCTACACATTCATTTACTCCAGCCTAGATTTAAGTGTGTCTACAAAAAGAAGTACTGCGCTGTATCAGTGGTGCACGGTTATTTTTAGCTGCTACACACCGTAGCAATGTACTATGAGGAAGCGTGTTGCTTTGAGTAGCCCTCGTCTGGACCCTCTCAGGGTTATCCACATCCTTCTTGAAGTACGGTGCTCAAAACTGAATGCAGTACTCCAGCTGTGGCCTTACCAATGCCACACAAAGGGGAAGTATCACCTCCTTAGACCTGTTTGTGATACACCTGCTAATGCATGATAGAGTGTGGTTAGCTTTACTTATCACTTCGTCACATTAGTGACTCATGTTCAGCTTGGAGTCTACTATGACTCCGAGATCCCTTTCTGCCACTGTGCTACTTAGAAGGTCATCTCCCGATCTACATGTGTTGGTGATTCTCTCTTCCCTAGGTGCAGCACTTTGCACTTATCTTTGCTAAACTGCATCCTGTTCTGTTCTACCCACTTTTCCAACCTGTCCAAACCTGCCTGAATCTGTTCCCTGCCCACCCATGCGCAGGGCTGTCCCTACGGGGGGAGAATCAGGGTGACCACCCCAGGCCCCATGCTTTGGGGGGCCCCGCGGAGCCGGGTGGAGCAGCAGCGGTGTGAAGCCTGATGAAGCGGTGGCTCCACATCCAGCTGCCTGGTACCACCCCCGCCCGCCACCAACATTGCTGCTGCCAATGGTGCTGGCAGTTTCTTCGGATCAGGGACCATGGGATCGGAGTTGGGGCGGGGCCCCACATGGGCTGATTTGTCCCGGGCCCCACAACCTGCTCGGGTCACTTCTACCCGTGTGTTTACTTTGCCCCATAATTTGGTCTCGTCCACAAATTTGGACAGAGTGCTTTCCACACCCCTCATCTGAGTCACTGATGAAGATATTAAACAGCACTGGTACAAGGACCGAACCTTGAGGAACCCCACTGCCCACATCTTTCCACGTCAATACCGACCCGTCTACCAACACTCTCTGGGTTCATCACATAAGCCAATTCACCACCCACCTGTCCATGTAATTATCTATGTCACAGACACTTAGTTTATCTATAAGAATGGGATGAGACACCATATCAAAAGTCTTTTTAAAATACAAGTAAATGACATTGACCTCAGCTCCTGCATTTAAGCATTTTGTGACCTGGCCATAAAAAGAAACAAGGTTAGTCAGGCAGGATCCACCTGCTATGAATCCATGCTGGCTGCCCTTCTGCGTTTTTCCTGTTGGATGCCAACAAATGTGTTCCTTAATTTTTTCAAAGGTTTTCCCAAGGATAGAGGTGAGACTAACCAACCTGTAGTGACCCAGATCCTCCTTCCTCCCATTCTTGAAAATAGGGACCACATTGGCCCTTTTCCAGTCATTTGGGACCTGTCCTGAGCACCAGGAGTGTTCAAACAGTCTTGCCAGTGGTTTTGCTATGACACTGGCTAATTCCCTCAGCACACTTGGATGAAGATAGTCTGGGGCTGCTGACTTAAACATGTCCAGCCCCTCCAAGTATCCCTTCACTAGGTTGGGGCTAACTGTTGGTGGGCTGGTGTCCCTCTTGTGCCCGTCTATAATCCAACTGGGAGATGTGTCTTTATCTGTGTTCAGGAATACAGACGAGAAAAACTCATTGAAGAGCTCAGCTTCATCACTCCTATCTGTCACCAATTGCCCTAGTCTGTCCTGCAGGGGTCCTGTGTTGCCATGCGCCTTCTTTTTTGCTCCCTATATACCTGAAGAAGGACTTTTGTTGTCTTCAATTTTTTATGCCAGTCTAAGTTCCGTTGCTGCTTTGACCTTTCTGACTGACTCCCTGCAATTGTGAGCCAAGTAGGTATACTCCTTCTTGGTGGCTACCCCCATGCTCCTAGGAGTAGGTATACTCCTTGGTGGCTACTTCCGTGCACGTGCAGCCCAGAGCTGGCTGGGCAACTGACTGAAACAGGATAGTCCCTAGCTACCTCCAGGCTGCAAATGCTTCCCCACACAGCTGGGGGCTGGCAGGGAACTGTCCAGGTCAGGGGTAGGTCCCAGCCAGCCCCAGGCTGGGTGAGAAACAGTCCCCATGCAAGGAGCTCTCAGCCCCTGCTCCACAATCAGAATCGCAATCATGGAGTGGAAGTTGGGAAGCTTGTTCCCAGCCCCACCCCACAATTTCAGAGTAGGGGCAGGGAAGAAGTGCCCAGCCCCTACCCCATGATTGCTATCAGGGAGCAGGGGCTAGAAGCTGCTGCCAGGGCACAGGAAAATTGTCCTCACCCGGGCATGCAGGTGGGGATTAGGGAGCTTGTTCTCTGCCCAGCTTTGTAAGTGTAGAGTTGGGGGAGGAACAGGCTGGGGAGCTTGTTCCCCACCCAACTCCATGCAGGCAGAGCTGGGCAGGGAACAAGCTCCCTAGACCCCACTAGCAGGGAGCTCCCAGCACCAGCTCCATGACCACAGGGCTGCTGCTGGGAGATGCTCTGTGGTCTTGGGACCACTATTGAGAGATGCTTATCTCCCAAAAGCAGGTCCATGACTCCGGGGCTGCTGCTGGGAGACCCTTATCTCCCAGCCTGAGCCTCATGTGGGGCTTGGGCTGGGAAATAAGAGTCTTCTACCCTGAGGCCCATGACTGCGGGGCTCAGGCCAGAACATAAGGGTCTCCCAGCCCCCTGTACCCCGACTGCAATGGCAGAGCAGAAGCTGGGTGATAAGTATCAGCCCCTGCTACCTAATCGCAGCTCCCTGCTGCTGGGGCAGGGGGACATAGTCCTTGCCCTGGCTTCTGTGGCGGAGCCTGCCCTGGCAGTAGGCAGTTCCATACGTTTAAAGTCATAAGCCAAAGCAGGTTTAAATATAGAGTCAAATCAGAAAAATCAAATGATAGGATAGGAGCAGTCTTCTGGTCAGAGAGAAGAAAAATACCTTTATGTGTAATTTAAAAAACTTGCTAGAATTGCGCTATATCTATACTCAGATTGCTCTGCCAGAAAATTGGCATATGACAATGGCCAAATGGTTTTCTGTTAACATTACTAAACTGGCAAAGTTGTGCCTTTTCCGGGTAAGAAAAAACACCTCATGCAAGTGAAGCAGAAAAAGCACAATTTTGCTCTTAGACTTGCATCTGCACTGGGTCAGAGATCACAGTTCTTCACACCCCTGCCTGACATGGCATTGCTGCATAGACCCAGCCCAGGATAAGGTTCCAATAATTCATCAGAGTTAGTGAATTAAGTAAAGCAAAGTTTAAAGGTTCACTCTATCAGGTATCAGAGGAATAACAGTCTGGTGCAAATCTTTCCCATTGTTTATAATATTTGTTTATAATATTTCATTACATATCTAATTCCTTAAAAGTGTGGTAGATGGACACATGATGAGACTTTCATTGATAAGCACATATCTGACATCTGAGAAAATATGAAATTCCCTTGAAAAATTATGCTATATGCAAAATATAAATGCAGATTTCCCATTTCATAGAATGATAAAACGAGGAGAGAAATATCAGGAACCACCCATCTAAAACCACCTGCACTTAAAAACTTCAAATGAGAGAGATTCCACAACCTTTCTAGGTAAAAGGTTGCTCAACCGCCCTTATTGCTCAGCCACCCTCGTAGTTAAAAAGGTCATCCTACTATCCTACATAAATTTCTGTTATCCCAATTTAAACAAATTACTCCTTGTCCTGTCCCCTTTGGATCAGAAAACAGCTAATCATCAATCTCTTTATGACAACCATTTTTGTATTTAGAGAAGGCTATCAAATTCCAGCTCAGGCTTTTCTTCTAATGATCCCATATCTTCCAAGCTTAACTTGTAGGTCATGTTTTCTAGGCTTCTCATCATTTGTGTTGCTTTCTTCTGGGTGTTTTCTCAAAGTGTTGACCCAAGTCAGAGCTCCAAGAAAGCAGATGCTGTGGCTGGAGCCCATGCTGCTCAGCACATGTGGAGCTCCAACAGGAGCTGAGCTAACATGCTGGTGAGCTCAGATAGTTCACTACTCATGTATACTCCACAGCTGAATGGAGGGTACAACCATGCCATTGCAGCCCTGCTTAGCCTTTAGCCCTTCTTATTAGCCCCTCTTCCCCCTTCAAATCTAGCTTCCCTTCCGCCTAGCCACCTCAGATGCTTATCAGCCTAGCCACCCGCTTATCTGATGTCTGAGGGTATGTACCAAGTACCTCTCATATATATCAGAAGCACTCCTCTATCTGGCAGTTTTTGGCAGGGACATGCAGGTTGCATTCCTCATAAAGTCAGACCAGGACTTAAATAGAAGCATCTGGGGTCAGAGGCTACCTGAACAGAGCCCGCTACAGGTAGAGGCAGAGGAACAAGCAGTGGTAGTTTTGGCATTACAATGTTGTCTAGCAGCTGCAATGCTTCTTTTGGTACCTCTACCTCTCTAACACTACTGATAACCCAGCAAGCTTACACTAAAAGACCTTGCCACATAGAGAGGGTACTCCCTCTGCAAACTTCCACTCAAACTCCTCTTTTAGTTGGCCTGCTTGCTGACACCTGAAAATGTCCAGTTACTGTTCCTATTCCTATTGATATCAGAAAGTTTTACTGCCTGCAGAGGAAGTAGGGTTATAGATCTATGATGACCAGACCTGTTCAGTTAAAAATTTCCAGTGCCAGCTGACTTGGGCAGTTGCACAGAGCTCCCTGGGGCTGAGAAAAGAGAAGATGTACAAAGATATGAAACGTGGCAGCACGCTAGTGAAGTCCACTTTGGTCACTGGAATCCTCTCTGCAAACCAATTTTGGGTAAACCTGTGAAGAGATAGATATTCAGATACTTTTATGCCACCTCGTCCTTCTCTTTCAGAAAGCCTGATTTGTCTATGAAGAATACCGTTAGGATTGACACAACTCTGATGTGAGCACTACAGTGCAAAGCCCTCAAGGGCTTATAAGGAAGGAATGAAAGCTGCTATATACACTATATACCTATGAGGGTAGTCAGCTATATACACTATTTATTCATCTAATTACTGGTAGTTGGCTATTACTCTAAATATGATCACATGACAGTGACATGATGCAGCATTCGGGGAAAAAGTCCATGTAAAGAGAAGCACTGGGTTTCTATAGTAGATTCTGCAGTGAATTGTACATGTTGCAAATTAAATTAAACTGTGTCTGTTGTGTGGTATTCTGGGCATTTAAATCACAGGTTTGTTTCACTGTTCTGAAAAGAATTGAAAATGTAACTTTATGTTTGTGCAAGCTGCTTTATGTGATAACTAGTAGGTAAGAAGTTTAAGAAAGACAACTACTATGAATAAGAGAGACAACTTCATCATTTTCTTAGGCCCATTTGAGGCCAACAAAAAAGGGAGCAGTCATTTCAGATGTTTGGAGTGGAAAGGATTAAGATGTTCAGAGAAAGGTAAAAAGGAGCACATCTACACGTGCAATTAATGCCACCCAATAAACTCCAGCACAGTTTGCACCTGAGTTAGCTGTTTCTGGGCAGTGTCTGCATGTGCACCCAGGACAACAGTAGTTTGAGCCAGGGCAGAGCATCCCTGGGTAGGCTGCAAGTTTGTGTGGCAGCATCAGGCAGCAGAGAGGCTGTCTGGGGCACAAGAGTGCTCAGATTGAGAAGTTGTGTGGCTGACCCCACAAGCCTACTGTCAGTCGGGGTCTGCTCTGCTCCACTTCAAACTGCTGTGGTCCTGGTCACTGTCCACACATGCTGTGTGTGCAGTAAATGACTCCACTATAAGATAGCACTGCCCCCAACGGTACTATCTTACGGTAGTTAGTTAATTTACTCTGCCCTAATGCCAGGACACGTGTAGACAGTAACACTCTACTGGGGAGCTAATTAGTCAACTCCGCAGTAAAGTGCATGTGTAGATGCACCTGAGGAGACCCATCTCTAATAATCAATGGCTAGGCCTCAAGTGTGCAAATCCTTCTGCAGACACCCACCCAAACTGAAGTTAGTTAGACTACAGGTAAAGGGATTTCATGACTAGACCCTTAGCTTGTAAAATCTGGGAATTAAAGATGTTCAGTACTTTAGAAGGTTCCACATTTTATGCCCTGATCCTACTACATGTAACACTGGCTTGACCCTAACAACCTGCCTAGGTTAAAAATTGCAGGATCAGAGTACTAATTGGTGAGCTCCCTGTGGCAGGGAATCTTAGTTCTTTTTACAGTACTGATCAAACTGCCAGTACTACCCAAACAGTATCTACTGCTTGTTTTACTAGGCAGAAAGGTTGTATTTTTTTATTTCACCTTTAATGCAAGAAAAGGGAATCTGGATCTTCAAGTCTATATTAGGTAAATTTTAATAAACACACATCATTTCAGTGGAGCATTAATGTAGATCTTAATCTATTCTGGGGTCTTTAATAAAACAGACTAAGCAAAATTTCTGAGAGAAAAAAGGAAATGTTTAAAGGCCCCAGTGTTGCAATGTGATCCATGCAGAAAGTGATTTCATGCAGAATCAGTGACTTGCATCATAATCTGATGTACCTGTTTAGAAGAAAATATTAACCAAGACCTTTTAATTAACTTACCTTAGTTGTGATTTACTGCATTTCAGCAATATTGTGTGCAGGAATTGTTTGCGCTGCTTGTCTGTCCACAGATCAAACCAGTGGCTTATAAGTCCAACTCTTTTCTGAAAGAGCTACAAGGAAACATAGTATTTTCATACACAATTCAGCATGTCATATAACCATGTATAATCCTACTGCGTGTCTAACAAAGCTTGTAGATTGTATGATCCTACAAAGAGAAATGGGACTGAGACATAGGTTATGTTTCAGTGATACTGGTCACTGATCTGCTCTATAAAATGAGCCAAGCCATTTCACATCTCTGCCTGTTCCCTCTCATATCTTTTTATCTGCCATCTTCGTTGAATACATGAGCTCTTCAGGGACAGCGTATAGGGGCTGGATTCTCTGCTGGGACCTTGAGCTCCCACTGGTACACAACAAAGAGCAGCACTAATGAGTAGAGTATTATGGAGAATTGTGCCCATTGTTCTTATTCCTTTCCTGTCTGGATAAATCAGCTCTCTCGTGTATTTACAGAGCATCACTGGCTGTATATCTGCCTCTGATGATCCTTGACAATAGGGATCTTGATGGAGACCAGACATTAATTTTTGTCCTCCTTAGCACTGGGTTTTGTGGGGGGTGGCACTCCCTCCAAGTCAGTGGTTTTCAATCTGTGGCCCACAGACCCCTGGGGGGCCGCAACAGATGGCAATGATCAAAAGTTTGTGAATACCCACACTTACAATTCAAAGGGGTCCGCACATCCATTTGAAATTTCCAAAGGAATCCACAAAGAAGAAAGGTTGAAAACCACTGCTCTAAGTTAAAAGGAGGACCTCAGCTTACCTGCCCCCTGAAGGTACAGTCTACTTCCTCTCACTCCCTCTTCCAACTGCTGTTCAGCAAAGATCTCATTCCTTACACCTTCTCATTTTCCCAGCAGGCACGAACATGGACACAGATGTGCATTTAGAAGTAGGCTTTGGGGAAATATACCCATTTAATTAAGAACAGTTTCTAATCTGATTAAAGAAAAAGAACCATTTACTTTTTAAAGTGCTAATGTTTCAATGCATACATTAGTTATTAAAAAGAAAACACATCGTAACAAT
Source organism: Alligator mississippiensis (assembly GCF_030867095.1). Classification (NCBI taxonomy): domain Eukaryota; kingdom Metazoa; phylum Chordata; order Crocodylia; family Alligatoridae; genus Alligator; species Alligator mississippiensis. The sequence goes on along the minus strand of NC_081824.1, from coordinate 120,473,663 downwards.
TAACGAAATAGGATGTTCTCATCTTACTTCTCTACTGTGTTAGAGACAATTGTGAACCCACTGATGCAGTGGTCTCCAACCTTTTTAAGTAGGAAATCACCTTTGGCATTTAAAAGCAACCTAACATCTACTGTGCGCCACCGCCACCCCACCCCACCCAGCAGGTAAGTCTGTGGCGAGGGAAGGGGGAGCAGATCAAGGCAGGGGGAGAAAAAATTATTTGGGGGCACACTTCCCCAGCTGGTAAGTCCCACCCAACTGGGGCCCCACTCAACTTACCTCTGCTCCTGTCTCTGCAGCACTGTCCTTCACCACGGGGGCCTCAATCTAGCCCTTGCCCCTTCCCTCCCCATGGACTAACCTGCTAGGCTGGGGTGCACGTATGCATGCACATGGGTACTCAGCCCCCCACCCCAGCCTTGGATCAACTCCAAGATCTATTGGTGGATCAAGATCCATTGGTTGGTGACCACTGCACTAATGGATACAGTAGATGTACTGTAAACAAGTCTCAAGCCTAATGGGGACAATACCTGTTGCTGACAGAAATCATGGTGGTAGTATTCTTTGTTATTTATCTGCATTACAGTAGTACCTGAACCCAGAGACCTAATTTCTTAGGCCAATGACTCTTAACTAGGGTGCCATAAGATCCTTACAAGAGTGCCATGGGGTGCCTCACAACATTAGCACATTTAGTTTTTACAAACAATTCAGAAGATATACCCAGAGATTTCAAATAGAAATCCATAGCTGTGGTCTTTCGGAGTTCTTTGCAACAGAAAAGCTGTTCTATTATGTTTTTATGTAGGCAAAAAGAGAGCGAAAACTAAAAACTGGCATTTTTCAAGGGGTGCCCTGAGTCTATCCAAGGATGCCTCAGATCTAAAAAGATTGAGAACCACTGTCTTATGCCCTGTACAAATGTATAAAAGGAGTCCCTACCACATTTTTATTAAAGGGACAAATAAAATAAATTTGCAGCAATTCAAAGGCAAGACATTTTTATAACTTTCTTTCATATGGGATTGTTTCCAATATATTTACCCATTTACTTTTACCATACATACCTCAGTGTGCATAGTGTAAAATCTTCCCCTGCCACTGTGTTGTCAAACACGAGTACGGTATTTTTAAGATACATGGCAATCTGTACCAGCGCATTTCAAGCAAATCAGGACAATCATTTCTACCTGAATTTAACTTACATGCTTGTTGAATGATTTGTTTGCAATAGGTGTCCAAGCACTGAATCTTGTATGCAAGCTCCCAGTGGCCTGGATTTGACCAGATAACTCCCTGATGGACTTTTCAGTACCTTCAGCAAGGAGCCCTAAGCTCCGTTGTTTAATGGTGTGTGGGGTAGGTGTTACAGAAGCTGTTGTCATCATCACTGCAGCAACAGTTCCATCAGTTATAGACTCACTACACAGTTCAGACTTTTGCTAGAAACCACCTAGACATTTCAATGAATTAAATACGTTGATTCCTAGGAGAGAGAAGAGTACAAGTCTGGATTCAGATCTGAATTTAAGTCCCAAACGCCGCAGCTGACATTCTATTTGAAGCTGGAGCATGAGGTCAGAGTATGTATGTAAAGAAAATGTTAAAAATAACTTGAGGCCTGCACATACAACAGCTGAACACCAATACAATTTTGTACACTGATGCAAAATGCACCAGGACCTGGAGCAGACAGACAACTTGTTATCCTTGGGTAGTTATTATGACACCTCACCATTACATAGCATGGGAGCTGTTGCTTTGAACCAACAGTTACCCTAGGAAACTACAGCCACATACACCACATATGTTGGTGTAATTTACACTGGTGCATATTTACTGCTATTTTTTCCTGGAGAAACTCTACACAAACTTCCAATGAGTTACCTTAAGGTAGGGACTTATGTCATTTTGTCCCTACTTTTTTTACACTTGTGTAAAAGCAGCTTACATCAGCACAAACATATCCTGTGTCTAGGCATTTGATGTTAATCTTACATTTTACAATCTTGAGTGGAATAAATGTATCCATAGATAACCCCTTCACTTGGACTATGACATTCATAAGTGAGGCTAGGACTGGTTAGTGAGTACTGTACCTAGATAACAGGCTCCCCAAGAAACCCAAGGTGCCACTGGAAATGGCACTCGGGAAGGATTGATTTGTAACAGGGCTGTTGACCAGAACGTTGAGCTAGAATTCTCAGCTCCGCAAGAAACAATATTGTCTTTTTCTTTTAAATGAAAACTGATACAGAAATAAAAATGTAATTAATTATAATACAATTCAAATCAGGATCAAGTGCCTTCTTATCAATGAGTTCTTCAATATAAGGACTAGCATCAGATCCAGCGAATCTCCTAGTGCCAGGCCTGTGACCATGGAGCTGGCACTGGGAGATAAGGATCTCCCAGCCCCCACTACCTGATCACAATCTCCGAGCAGGGTTGAGGCTTGGAGCAGGCAGCTCGCACAGTCACGAACCAATCTCCCGTTCCCTGGTGGCCAGCTGACCAGGAGCAGATTTGCTCCCAGTCAGGCATCAATACAAGCACTACTACGCAGTAAGTAATCGTAAGTAAATTTGCTACTTGCATTTGCAGGTAGAAAATTTACTCACAATTAGTGAGGTTTACTATGCAGCAAACATGTGCATGTGTAGACACACACACTTCCTGGGCACGTCTACATGAGATGCTACATCACCGTAGCAACGAGCTATGGCAATGTAGCTTGTTGCTACAGCAATGTAGCATTGGCAGGACAAACTGTAATGCTGACACTACTGCGCAGTAGTGACAAGCTATGTTGCTGTAGCTTGTCACTACAGTGACATAGCATCTAAAAATAATCATGCACCATCGGGACTTGCTTTAAAATGTACTAAATGACTGCACAGTATCAAATGAGCAGTCAGGGGCACATGCTGACGTGACCCCTGCGTAGTAAGCTATGCTACTGCACAGTAAAGCATCTCATGTAGATGCACCCTGAGACAACTGTTCCCTTTGTTATCAATTAGAGCAAGTACTGAACAGGTAGAAAGAATAAACTGCGCTTGTTAACACAGAAAACTTTCCTATTTCCAGCTGAAATACAATGGTGGGAAGGCCTAGGAAACATACATTATGACAAGCCCTTTCTATAGCTATTACATATTGAGTAAATATTTATTCTAAAGATAAAAGGTCTCCAGGATTTGTATTTTTCTAATAGTACAATGTCTTCATTTTAAAGGCATTAAAAGAGTAAAGTTATAAGGGAACTGTAACTAGGATAGCATATACTTACCTGACTTATAAACTGGCTGGAACAAAAAGGCATGGCACAAACACTCCATGAAATTTATAAAGGCTAGAAATGGTCAGGACTTCCCCTGGCCCTTCACCTAGAAGGTCGCACCATCTGCAATGGCTACTATACTGGAACCATATCTCTACTGCACATAACACACTGCCACCTGCTGGTACAAACCAATCATGCCCACTCTACCTGATTTATTAACTTAACGGCATAAAAAAAGACTCATTTTTCAATTTCGAAATCTCTACTGGTGTTGTTCTTCAACCTGTATGATAGGCCTCCACGCTACTAGGTTCTGCATTTTCTAGTGACAGTAACAAAACCAGAATGAAAACAAAGGCTCTTCCTCCATTAGAACACAAAAAAGTTGGTCACAGTGTATCGAATGCTTTACCTCTCAAGAGGGGTATGGCTTGCATCTCTTTCTCTCTCTCTGATAAAGCTGCTGAAAAACTCCAGTGAAAGCTGGAATTACTGTTGTATTAGACAAGGGTCAGTGCTCTCAAATCTCCATAGGAACTGCACAACAAGCTACACCCTGGGCTCTAGGCCAGAGCTGGACTCAGCTGTGTTTGCCTTGAGTGTGCCCCACCCTTAAAGAGGAAAGGAACAGGACCAGGGAGAAAGGAGTGGTTCAGATTCCAGCTGCGATGGACAACTTGCTGATGGTCACAGGGGGACTACAAGACACCAGTGATGCAGCCATGGGGGGAAAAAAAGCAAATGCAAGCCAAGGATGTAATCAGGCAAGCTATTTCTAAGAGAGATATGGAAATATTAATGCCTTTGCACATCATACTAGTTCATAACACAGTATATAATTCTGGTCTGCTATATTCAAAATAGTCAAATTAAAACCGGAACAGGTAGAGACAAAGTCTGTCAGGATGGTCAGGTGAATGGAGAACCTATCTTGGCAGAAGAAACTAAACAAGCTTTGCCTATTTAGCCCAGTAAAATGATGGCTAGGAGAAATACAATTGTTGTCTCTAAATATATTGGGAGGTATTCCCTAGGGAGCCAAGAGCTAGTTAAGAGACAACATTGGTGGAAGAACATGAACTGTCTAATTTCCAGCTGCATTTGTTTAATTTCAAACCATAAGAGCAGTGAGATACTGGAACAACCTTTCAATAGGAGTAGTAGTGGGAATAAAATACCTAATATTAAAATAGAGCTTAATCTGTTTATGAAAGGTTTATATGATGTGGCAGGCTGCATTTTCAGGATACTGCACACAATAATTCTAAGGCCCTTTCCAGAATTGTGCTTCCTAGATGCACAAACATTATAAGAAGATATAGGCAAGATGCCCCTTATGTTCTCATTCTAACTCTCTCAGTCACCCCAGATATTTTGGCTGAGTGGGAAGAGGAATGGTAAATACAGATGGGTGCACAGGATTGTTGTCCTGGGTGCTGCCTGAGGGTGGGGTGCCAGAATGGATGTGGGAGGGGCTGCCTCCTTCTCTATCCCCTCTGCACCCTTCCTGAAGAGGCTCCAGCAGTCAGGGCAAATGTGCAGTCACAAGATCAGTGCCAGCAACAGCCTCACTTCTAAGGGAAGCCACAGCTACAGGGGGTGAAAGTACCAGTGCAACAAGAAGTCAGAAAGTTAACGCTCTCACATTCCCTCTTTGTCTATTTTTAAAACACCACTCTACATATGTCTGTGGCAGTGCTCATTCTCTGCCCTGGGCACAACTCTTTTATTTATGGCTCTGATCATTGCAAATCACAAGAACATCCATCCCAGCCGGTGAACAACGCTGCAAATAGGTCAGCAACCCTTACGTAGGAAAAGGATTGTTTTTTCAAGAACAACTATTACACAAGTAGGTAAGATTTTCCAAATAATAAAGCTTGAAAAATCAGGTTACAAAAGCAAACAATTTTCACAGGGTCATGAAGCCAGTCAGTGGCACTATTGGAAACAGAAACCTGTTGTATTCCGACGTCCAATATCCTCAATGATGTTCTTAAGAAATAGCAAAGCCTCTTAACATTTGTCTCCAATAGAAATAGGTAATTTCACAAGAAATGGACTAAGATACTGCCTACATTTCCATAACAATGCTGATTAAAATATTTGCAACTATTTAAACAAACAAGGTGCCACCACACAATATAAGCACTGTTAGGTGTGGAAGTATCAACACGATTCATAAAATAAACCCAGAAATTTCAAATAGAAATCCAGAGCATTGAAACATTCTGACCTGTTTGTTGTCTGAGTCCTTTGCAACAGAAAAACTGCTTTTTTCCAGAATCAAGAACTAAGAGAAAGCTAAGAACTAAGTTTTTCCAAGCGGTACCTCGAGTCTAAAAGCTTGAAAACCACTGATTTAGACAGCAGGTTTGGCCAGTTTTTATTCTTTATATTTGGTTACTTTTTATCTAGAACGTTGCCCAGAAGACGGTAGCTTATTATCTCAATGGCAATAAATTGAGGTCATAAATGTCCTAGTAGAAACAGAATATATTCAGGTTTGGTGATAAGGTTTCCTTGGCAGGGGGAGTGAAGTAGGGAATACTAAGCATCTAGCTCAACAAGAAGACATCAGCGGCTTGACATCTAGTGAGAAAAAGATACTGACTTCAGCACCTTGCTTGAAGTTTCAGGCACTCTGGAGACTCAAAATAACCCCAAATAAACTAGCAAAAGCATCGTAAATCAACTGAATGCAGTTCTGTTTCTACTAGGATGCTTATTACCTCAATTTATTGCCAGTGGGATTATAGTGAGAAAGTTCTTCTACTATCCAATCTAAAAAGCCCCTGCTGCAATTTAAGACCATTGCTTCTAATTCTGTTCCCTTTTGTACAGAGAGTGGTTTGTTTCCATCCTCTTTATAATCTGCCTTCAAATATTTGAAGACTTATCTAATCCCCATCTCAGTTTTCACTTCTCCCTACCGCATAATCCTTGTTTTTTCAGTTTTTCCTCATAATTCATGTTCCAAAGATCTCTAATCTTTTTCTTCACTCTCTCTCCTGGATCCTCTCTCATTTGTTCACATTTTTCTTCTAGGGCTCAAAACCGAACTCAGTACTCCAAGTGAGGCCTCACAAGTACTGAATGGCATGGAAGGTTCAGTAAAAGTCAGTATGCTATTGTAGAGTTGTATGGGGGGGGGGGAGGGGGGTAACAGGAACAAACAATTGGTTTAAATTCAGCTTATGGTCCAGTCTAATCCCTACCTCCTTTTCATCAATGTGGCAGCCTAGTCCAGTTTGTATTTGTGCATGCAGTTGTTCTGTCCCAAGTATCAGATGTTGAAATACAACAAGGACAAGTTATAGTGCAAATGATGTTTAGAATTCAAAACTGTGTGATTTACATGATGCAGAGGGGTAGCTTGTATGCTAAATCTAGGTGGGTGATCTTTTAAAAATGCTGATCTGGGACAGAAAAGAAATCTAAGTTGCAGAAATTCACACCACACAAGAGTTGATTATGGAGAGAGAACTTTACTACACAAAATGTGGGTAGCGTATTTTAAAATGATTTGTATTAATAAATTCATTAACACTTTTTTTTAGTGGCATCATTGATCAATAAAACACCAAAAAAAGTATGCAGATTGTCCACATATTGAATAAGAAGGCAGCAACATCACTGCCACCTTAGTTAAAAATCACAGCAATGCGAGAGAACATATATACATAAGTGAATTCAGACATATGAACAATGCTGAATAGGAAAAATGTACTTTCAAGTTTTCCCAAATTTTATATTTAATAAGGCAACAACGTACAGCATGGCAGCACAAGCACTGTAGTTAAATCTCTAGATTCCAACCCGGACGCACTGCAGTGCTCAAATCAGCTAATACCAAAAAAAAAAAAAAAACAAACATCGGCAGACAAGGCTCTTTGGGTGAATCTGATATCTTTTATTAGACCAACTTGTTTTCCAACTATTTAAGTTGGTCTAATAAAAGATAACAGATTCACCCAAAGAACCTTGTCTGCCTATGCCCTTAGACCAACATGGCTACAACCTACACCCCTAAAAAAAAAAAATCATTGCATTTGAACTATAATTCATTGTTGTGCAAAAAAGGCTTCACTGGAAAAATAAAATACAGCTTCAACATTTCACTGGAAAAATAAAATACAGCTTCATGGAGATGTCCCCAAATCAAGAAATCGACACTCTTAACTGGTGGTAGTATTTGGAATATCTTGAGCATCAGCCAAGTGTAGTTTTTGTCTAGAACAAAGTGTTAAGGAATTACATTTTTCACATAATGAAGCACAGCTATGTGCATATTTACTTTACATGTAGCTGTGATGCATTGGTATTTAATATATATATATATATATATATATATATATATATACACACACACACACACACACACACACACACACACACACACACACACACACACAGAAAGTCAGACTTGAGGAACAATACAATACATGTGGCTTGAGAAACTGGAATACCACTATGCATTACAGCATTTATACACAAAGCCAAAGTGTGCATGGCAAAGAGGAAACACACTGTCTGCATTTAAACAGCTCACTGTCTGTATCTTCTCTTTCACTGCAGAGACTAAATGGACTGAGGCAAGTTTTCCCATAAAAAATAAAAGTAATACACAATATATGTTTATTATTTTTCTTGCTTAAAAAGATACCAATTCAGTCTCTAAATGTAAACTTAACGGTAAAACATTAAAAATGGGAATGCTGACATTTAAAAACCGGAGGATGGAGGTATCTAGAAAAAGAACAGCCCTGGTTATGTGCATTTATATTTAAGAAGTAGTAAACAGTCTGGCTCAGCATTTTGGTGTACATACCATTAACTGCTGGGTTGGTATGAGGTCATCTAAAATGTGTATCAGAACATTATCTTTGTATTAAGATGCAACATTTCTTTTCATGCAAAAATGTTTACTGTTGTTAAATTAGATATTTAACCAAAAAAGGATACATAGAAGAATTCAGTTCTTCCAGCTGCAATGTAAATGGACAAAGGATATGAAAAAGCACTGTAGTTAATTAATCAAATAAATATGTCAGAAGTATAATTATTAATGGTACCCAACATAAATTTTGCCATTACAGAATGCAACACAAATTTTCATAAAAATACTTCAGATTAATAGTACTGATGGTCTAAAAGCAAAGATAAACCTACATGTTATAGGAAGTTTAAAGAAATTATGTTTATCAAATACTTAAATGCATTAATGTTTACAAAATAATACTTTTTCCTTTATTCAACACCTTAAGTTTAAAAATAAGTCTAGATTATCTTCTGTATCTGCTCTTCACTAGATACAAGTAGAAGGATTACAACTGAGATGACTGCAGTCCCCTGATATTCAGACTGGCTTAAACAATCTTTAACTGAGACAAGTTTACACTTTAGGCTGCACTGTAGTGCGCTACCTAGCAAAATTGCTCTAAGGAGCAAACTGTAACACAGGACATATGTATTTTCTCAAACAGGGGGAACATCTTAGTTCATTAAAACACATTTTTTTCAAACACACCTAACCATGAATCCATAGATCTTAAAAGTTGTACAGAAAGTTGTAACTCTATTCACTGCTACATGTATTCCTGAACTCAGATCTAGTTCTGAGGAAAACTTTCCAAGGGAAGCCTCCTTCTTCCTTTACTTTACTTACATCTGATAGCAGCCTGTCCAAATTGGAGTCACTGGCTATTTTTCTCTTATCTTCAGGAAGTTCTTCCAACTCCCCATATAGTTCCAAGTTCAAGCGTGCCAGCTTCTCCTGCATACTCCGCACATGTTCCATCTGTTCTATGGAACATTCATTTCCTGGGGAAAAAAAAAAAACAAAAAAAAAGATTAATCAGACTTCTGAAAAAGTTTTACAGTGAGGAAGACAGCAAGGGCCATATTACATGTCCATCTTAAGTTTCCATGCTACATGCGAGAAAGCATTTCAATATATTTACCTTCCACATGATTCATTTGTGGCTTCTATATTCACATTTGATCTGATAATAAATTACTATGAATGTATTAATACCAGCCAGTTCAATGACAAGAGAGGGACATTTTAAAGAGGTGGGGCATTAATCACCCTGCTCTGAGTGAAGGATGTATACGCTAGTTTTAGTTCATACTTATCCCTTCTCTAGACTGGGACTTTATTTTTTAACTTAAAGATGCTGCTCTGACTTATCTTTTTCCTATGCTAGGTTTAGGTTCAAGCACCTGAGGCCAGAAAAGCCCTATGCAGAGTCCTATCACACAGAAAATTGTGACATTATTTCGTATTCAAGCACAAGAGTAACCTAGGCCATGCAAGTTAAAAGCAAAGTATCTTCAACTCCACTACACCCAATCCAGCTCCTATTGAAATCAATGCTAAAGCTCCACAGAATCCAAGAGTTTTATATACTACAAGATCAGGGTGCTAAATAAGAGCAAGCTTATTTCATGGTTACATATTAAGTACTGCAGTGCAAATATAGTTTTAAAACTGTTACTTTATACCAAAATAGCAAGTTTGATATGCTGTACCAATTAGAATATCAAATCTTGGAACAATACATAGACACTTCAATTAATAGGGTTACTATCACAAAAAAAGAATCTGAAGTGAGAGATAGTGTTCAATTGAGCTTTAATCGCATGCTTGTCTAAAACAAAATGAATCTGTCTGTAGCTACTGTAGCTAGAATATCTGCTTGCAAAAACTAGTATCTTATACCTGTGAAGGCAGCAGTAGTGCAAAGAAAACCCACATATTTACCAAATGCTTGGAGTTTGCCAGAATGGAAGTCATTCAAAAGGCTCAGTAGTCCCTTTTCCATCTCCTGGACATCTGATACATCTGTGAGAAAAGAGTGCTGTATTGGAGCGGCCTGTGCTCCTTTTCCTTCTGTTGCAGGAGGTTTGGCTTTCTCTTTTGTTGTTCTAAAAGGAAAAAGGATGTATTTAATTTTATTTAAAAGAAAAGGGGGGCATAAGGGGAGGGAGGGAGGAGACTATTTCCTCCTCTGGAGACTATTTTAAGAGCTTCATCAAGTTACAAAAAACAAATCTCAGATTTGCCCTAAGCATAAAGACTCATACTGCTATCATAACAATAAAGAAGGGATCCAAGAATCTGCTTTCCTGTTATCACTATAAAGTATAAGAGAATGCACAGATTTCCCTTTTAAAAATATTAAGAAAAAGACTTTGGATTTCCCCAAAACTTCAGTTAAGCAGATTCTTGGGACTCCATTTGGCATCAAACTGGGCCCCTGGGATGTTAAAATGGCAGCCCAATTCACAGATTAGACACTAAAACAGTGGCAGTTATTTCTAAAAGCTCCTTTAAAATTAATAAAATATGCATTAATGGTTGGCGACTATTTATCTAAACTTTTAACTTATCACTAGGGACCTGTTTTCCCTTCAATAAAACTTCATGAATATCAAATGTAGTCTTAAATACTCTATAATATATACAAGCATATAGAATGTTTAAGTAAATCCAGTGTTATTATTTAAATTCTCCTGACACAAATAGTTTTGTTGGCTGAATATAATCTGCAAACATGGACTTAAACTGTGGTAAACTGCCATATGACCAGCTGCGTTTGAGGCAAGTTAATAACTTGACCATCCAGAGACATGATCTGTACATAAAAAATATTTTAAGTCAAAATGTAACAACTGGAGGCAAATTCTTCTCAAATCAATGCTGTTATTTTCCTGCCACATTTTGCGACATGAGGAATAATTCTACAATTTTCAAATGTTACTGAGCCCTATAACTGTAAATCACAAACCAAACAATATCAGCTGTAACTACAGTAGATGTATGCTTTGCTCTTTGGTTAGTCTATTAAGTATTTCCCTCAAAACACTGTATTTTTTCATAAAATGCAGGGGAAAAAGACTGTAGCTCTGAATGGCAATCAACAAGCTTCCCCATTCTACCAATACTGGTTCCTTTAAACTAGCTTTCAATATAGCATTAGCAAATTAGATAAACATTTGTAGCAGTTAATCTATTAGTGTTTTTAGAATTTTTGTTCTCAGTCTGTACTCTCTGGCAACTTGCAGTAGTTCACTGTTTAACAGTTAACTAATACTTTTCATTCAAACCCAACCGTTTCCATCAAACCCTTCACTTGCATATCACTGCGCATGTATACACATGCGATTCATGAGTATGAAAAGACTCCAGAGCTTATTGCTCCAGAGCTTTTTTCATGAGTAGCAGCACACATGTAGACACTGCCCTGGGCTGGGGCACAGGGTTTGCTAGTGTGGGGCTAGCCAGCAGGCAGCCCCTGCACTGAGAAACCCTGAGCTCCATGCAGCTGCTTGGCAGCACATGGAGTCAGGGGGAGCAGTATGTATTATATGCATGTATATACATATACACACAAGAGCATCTGGTGCAGGAAACTAGTTCACGATAGCTTGTGCTATATATGCAAGCACACCCCTGTCTAGATAGATAGACAGAGTCAAAGTGCTGTGATCCTGGGCACACGCATAGACGCTGCTCCCAAGAGCAATTGACTCCCGTGTGAGGTGCATCAGACTTTATTGCTCTGCCTTAATTGCATATGCAGATGCACCCTTTGCATCTTAAGTTGGCCTATAAAAGGTGCATAGGCCTACCTGACCTTCTGATGGATGCAGACACATACAGGTTTTGCGAATAAAAGTTCGTTCCATCAAATGCCAATATAGATCAGGAAGCCAGGCAGAGATGTACCTTTATGGACTAACTACACTAAATATCAAGTCTACTAATGTTCATCTCTACCCATGGTGCGGGTGCACGTGTTCACTTCATCAGCCACTGATGTGTTATAGAGCCCCCGAATTCTTGAATTCCCATGCAGGGAAAGCAGGGATGACCCTCCCCCCTGACAGTGACCTGAAGTGTGTTTTGCCCCACAATCCTAGCCTAAACTCATCTCCTTATGTAACTGCACTGCACCCAGGAATCAGCTGCTTCTCCCAATGCTGTTACAGCACCCCAGGGACTTTGCCTTTCCCCCACCGCAGGGCCATAGTTCAGGATGCCTGGCCATCAGACCCCCCACCCCCAGAAGATGCTTCCTCAGCCTGATGAAGGGTATTTATAACCCAAAGCCTGCAAAGAAGCATTTTTCCCAACTCTTTGAGCTGGTCTAATACAAGGCATCACATTTACCCCAAGAACTTTGTCTGAGAAAGATGGCCCAGCAATCATTCCAAAGTTGGCCCCACTCCATCCCAACCGGGCGCTCGGCCCAATGAGAGGGATCTCCCCTCCCCCATCCCCCTGAAAAATACCTGCTGTTCCCAGAACGCCGGAGGCCAGGGCTACAACCCTGCTCCTGGGCTACCCCCAATCGCCTGAGAAGCCCCAGGCCCGTAGGGGGGAATTAAAAGATAGGTCAGTATAAGCCAGCCAGCAAACACTGCGCCCCCCCCCCCCCCGGGCGTTCCAACGCCTTGGTGCCCCCCGAACGCGCGTGCGCTCTCAGCCGTTGGCCTGGAACGGGCAGGTTACTTCCCCCCGCCCCTCCGCGAGCGCGGGGCCCGGCCCGGCCCGGCGGCGCCACCCACCGCTTCAGCTTGGGCCTCTGGGCCGCGGGCTGCGGCACGGCGGGGGCGAAGGCCGTGCTCTTGCTGGAGGGCAGGGCACCCTTCTTGGCGCCGGCAGCCGGGGCGGGGTGAGCGCTGGAGGCCTTGGGGCTCCGCCGCTTCATCTTCCGCTCCTCCATGGCGGCCGGCCAGCCCCACCGTCCCAGAAGCGACCGCCCAGCGGGCGGCAGCGGCCCCGGCCCCGGCCCCAGGGTCACATCCCGCTCCGGCCCGGCCGGCTTGTTTAGGGAAGTGACGATCCTGAGTCATGTGACCGAGGGGTCGGGGAAGGGGGCAGCGCGGTGTATGCTGGGAGATGGAGTACGACTCCAGCGAAGCGCCTGAGAGTGAGCGAAAACGGATTCCCAGCATTCCCCGCGGCAGGAAGCGCCCGAGCCCTGGGAGGGAGGAGAAGGCGACACTTCTGGCCACGCCCCCTCGCGGAGTCCGGCTACGGCGGGCCTGGCCCCGCCCCCGTCGTGCCCTCCCTCCAATCACAAGGCATCTGCTGCCGGCCTGGCTCCGCCCCGCCCCTCCTCGCCTCCCCCCTCAGCTCCTGAAGCCGAGCCTGCCCCGCGTGGGGGCGGGAGGATCGAGCGCGAGGCGGCTCTGGCTGCAGCGCTGATTGGGCAGCAGCCGCGGGGGGAGGGGCAGGCCACGCCCCCACGCTCCCTCAGCAGCCAAGAGCTGTTTCCCCCGCTTCCCTTTTGCCAGGGGTTGGTTGATTCTCGGCGCTTATGTTCCTGTTGCAGAGTGAGCATGTTCTCAGCTATGTCTGTTCGCTCAGAAAAGGCCCAAATAGCAGCGTGTCAGGTGCGGAGCCCTCAATAAGAAGCTGAGGTTAGCCAAAGAAGAATTTTGTCCGAGGAAGATGGCCTGGCATTCATTCCAAGGTTTATGGGGCAAAACCCTTCTAGGGTCACCCCAAACCACATGTCTCCACCACCGTGCTGTTGGAAGCCGGGCGCTGCCCACCTGAAGTTGGGTGCTCATGTACCAGCCTGCCAACCAACAGCCCCCAGAGGGGTTGCCCCCTGCCCTGTGCATTGTATGTTGCCCCGACTAAGGAGCCGAGTTTAAGCTAGGATTATGGGGTAAAACCCCCTTCAGAGTATTGCACACCATATGTCTCTGTGCCGGGAAGACCCTCCTGAAGAAGTCCCGGCTCAACCCAAAGCTTGGTTTTTGCATGCCAGCCTTCCAACAGGGGTTGCCAGCTCTAAGCTATTCTCAGATTTTTTTCCCCCCCCAACATGACATAATGTCACTAATTGTACTGTTCAACCCATTCACAGTATCAGTCTCCCAGACTGCTTTCAATAGCCACCAGGAGATGGATGCCGATTCTGGTAGACTCCCGACCTAACCCGGGGAATTGGCAACCTACTGCCAACCGATGCCTTCCCAGGCCTGTGTGCTGTTTACATAGCACTGAATATGGAGCTGATTTTGGGCAGGGATTATGGGTGAAAATCTTTTCTTGTCACCCCAAGTCACAGGTCTCTGCCACCAAGAGACTCTCCTGAAGAAGCCTGGGCAGGGTGGTGCCCAGTCCAAAAGTCAATTTTTTTGTGTCGCAGCCTGCTACTGATAAGGAACCAGGAACTGGAAATAGGGAACCAGCTTCATCCCCATCCCTTTGGAGGACTTGGTGTCAACCTCCGACCCTCATGTCTGTCCCTGTTATTGTTTTAAGTCAGCGCTTTTCAAAGTTGAGCTGAGCCCCCCTTTGAGTTACAATTTTGTTCGTGCCCCCTTCCATCCAGACAAAAACACACATGCAAAATATGATTTCATAAACATAACAGAGACTAACACAAATGGCCTAATTAAATTACCTATGCCTGTCAATTTCAAATTCCCAAATACTATACTTACCACTTACTGTGCAGGGTGTGCCTGTTTCTCTGCAGACAATTTACCAATTTGTGGAGAGATTTTTTAAACCAATACTCTGAGGTTGTCCCACACTTCCAGTCTCCAATGGTACTTTTCACAGAGACAGTATCTGTGAGGTTCTGTACAGCTGCAGCATAAAGAACCAGAATTGAACAGGATCAGGAATCTCGGAGCCCGGAGAGCACTACTTAACAGCCTCCATTAATTTATTCTGAGAGCCTGTGGAGTGGGCTCTTGTTTTCCAACTCTTCCACTTAATCTGTTCTCTGAAGAAGTGTTTCTCCCAACAGTGAAGGAAATCTCTCACCCCACACTGCCATTCATAAGTAATTCCTGTTACAATGAGCAGCTGAACTGGGACAGCCATGTATTGATTCAGGAGCCTGCTCAGGCCATTCCGCACTTCTGTCAGGTAGCATTTCTTTAAAAGGAAAATAATTTACCTCGTTTGCCACAGAGCTGAGATGTGCACTTATTACATGGGCCAGGTTTGCTCTGGGGGCTGTGGGGGCTCCTTTTTGCAACATTTTAATTGCCTTTTCATCCTGAAGCTTCCCCCTGCTCCCTGCAGAAGGGATGCGAAGCACACAGCTCCCATGGCAGAGCCAAGTACTTCTCTCCATTGGGAGCCTCTCGCGTGTATACTGGTCCTGCTCCAGCCCACCCAGAACTACATTCTTGTGATATAATAATAATAATAATAATAATTTTAAAAAGTAACATATGTCTTGCAAAAGCCCTCTATCCCCCACATTCCTTCATGCCCTTCAGGCAGGCATGCCCCACTGTTTGAAAATTGCTGTTTTAAGTTGTCCCAAGAAATCAGTTGGTGCATACCTGCAAGTCCCTTTTAACAACAAGAGAGGGCACTACCCATGATCTTTCTGTGCCTCAGATAGGTCTGGGCCTGTTATGGTGCTGCAACATTTTAATTGCTTCCTCCTGAAGCTCCCCCCTGCTCCCTGCAGAAGGGATGCAGAGCACACAGCTCCCATGTTGCAGTGGATGTAGTCTTTCTGAACTTTAGGAAGGCCTTCAACACTGTCTCTCACCTCATTCTCATTAAAAAATTAGATGACTGTGGCACTGATGCCTACACACTCAGATGGGTCACAAATTGGCTGGAGGGCCACACCCAGAGAGTGGTGGTTGATGGGTCATTTTCAACCTGGTGGAATGTGGGCAGTGGTGTTCCCCAGGGCTCAGTCCTCGTGCCCCCACTGTTCAACATCTCCATTAGTGACTTGGACGAGGGGGTGAAAAGCTCCTTGTTCAAGTTTGCAGATAACACTAAGATGTGGGGAGAAGTAGGCACATTAAAAGGGAGGGACAGGCTGCAACTAGATCTGGACAGGTTACAAGGGTGGGCAGATGAGAACAGGATGGGTTTCAATACTGACAAGTGCAAGGTACTGCACCTGGGAAGGAAGAGCCAGCAGCATACCTACAGGCTGGGGAACTCCCTTCTCATCAGCACAGAGGCAGAAAGGGATCTTGGAGTCATTATTGATTCCAAGATGAACATGGGCTGCCAATGTGAGGACACGGTCAGGAAGGCTAACCACACCTAGTCATGCATCCACAGATGCATCACGAGCAGGTCCAAGGAGGTGATCCTCCCCCTCTATGCAACACTGGTCAGGCCACAGTTGGAGTACTGCATCCAGTTCTGGGCGCCACACTTCAGGAGGGATGTGGACAGCATCGAGAAGGTCCAGAGGAGGGCCACTTGTATGATCAGGGGGCAGCAGGGCAGACCCTACGAGGAGAGGCTACGAGACCTGACCTGTTCAGTCTTCAAAAGAGAAGGCTGAGAGGGTGGCCGTCTATAAACTTACCAAGGGGGACCAGCGGGGAATGGGAAAGACCCTGTTCCCCTGAGCACTACCAGGAGTAACTAGGAATAATGGTCATGAGTTGATTGAGAGTAGGTTCTTTCCTGCCCATGGCAGGGGGTCAGACTTGATGATCTGCTTAGGTCCCTTCCGACCTTACCAACTATGAAACAGACAAAATAGAGATGAGGGAAGGTAGTTAGGGATTTGCTATAGGTGGTCTTCAGTCTGTGGTATGGGAGTAAAATACAAAATATTCACTCCCCCTTCCAATACCAGTTATTTGAAATGTGAATTAGGGTTGATGACCATCACTGTCACGAGTGGTGTAAGCTCACAGTGAGGGTTCTTTCTGTGCTCGCAGCAGCTTCAGAAATCTCCAGAAAATGACGGTGTTGCTCTGGCTACTAAAGATGGTGGTAAGTGATATTAGTTAAAAGTCGCTGTTCATCTTTTGCTGTCCCAGGATATTCTGTTTGTCACAGCACAAATGTATAGTTCAATACTCACTGTAGAGAATTGATCACCAGTGGTCAAAGCCAATAGAGTTTCAGCTTGCTATTCTTCTTTACTTAACTAAGCTCTCTCTCTGCATCTCCTGCTGCAGGAGTGTCAAACTCATTTGGGTTGGACTAGGGACAGAAGTTACACATAAACCAGTGTAAATGATCAGAAACTGGTTTAAACCTGTAACAGAACAGAAGTCCAGTGCACATAGACCAGTTTCGAAATGTCTGAAACTGGTTTAAGATAAACCTGGTTGAATGTAGTATCAGACTTAATTAATTTAGGTCAAACTGGTTTGTGAAACTTCTATCCCAGACCCCTTCCTGGTTCAAGATAAATTCGGAGTCCCCCAGTATGCTTTACAGCCCTGGACTGGGTTGTGCTGTCTGCTCCAGAGAGCAGAGCTGGCCCCACCCCTCTGCTCCCTAGCTGGAGCAGTGAGAGCTGGCTCACTGGCTGGCTAATTGGCCCCCACTAGGCAAACCCCAGCCGGGGTCTAGGGCCAGGGAGGGGGGTTAAATTCTCCTTATCCTGAGTACAGAGCTGCTCTGCCCTCCCAGCTTACTTAGTGCTGGCTGCAACTGTGTGTCAGGACCCAGGGCAGCCGGCCAGCAGCTCTCCCTGACTCCCACCCGGGCAGATAAGGGTCCGGAGCCTTAGAAGGCCGTCAGGCGGGTACTTGTGACGCTTGGAGTGGAATTAATTAGGCGGATGCTTATCGGTTGCAAAGCAAGATTATTTACTTACGCCGTCAAGGTGGTGAATAGCGGAAGTCAGAGATACTTGGTTAGTTACAGCTTAAGGTTCGTAGGTCATAGGTCGGTCTGCATAAGAGTTCGTTGGTCGGGCAGATAAACGGAGAAAAAAAATCGGGCCAGCAGGTCGTTGATTTACGTCTGATAAGGTCGAGACGGGGGAGACTGACAAGTGATCAATTTGTCAGTTATTCTCATGCATACGTTCAGAGATTTTTTCAGGTGTGTGTGCGGAGGTCTCCCGTTCTTCACGGAAGTGAAGACGGGTTTTATTTGTGTAATAGCCAATTGCTTTTCGCCACGTCATTTATCTAGCAGTCTTCGCTAGGGTGTTATCATAGTGTTACTCCCTGTTTTTTCTGACCAGTTATAATGATTTATGTACAGCACAGAAGGCTAAGTTTTATCTCTGTTAGTGTCACAGTTATAAATTTCTTTTTGACATGCGCAGCAAAAAAAAGCGGTTACTATCATTATTGTTAACCCTTAGTTACCCTAGTGCAGAAAAAAACTGTTTTGAATGGTTTTACTTGTTTGTGACATGGGCACTACTTAATTTGGTTGTGACACTGTGGACTACAAATCCCAGAGGCACCTGGAAGCAGGAAGAGAAAGTGATGATGAGCAACCCTGTGCAGTCCTGCTGCAGTGATTGTGGACTGCAAATCCCAGAGACCTCAGGGGCAGCACACAGCCCATGCTGACTACAGTGCCAGAGAGCTGTGCTTTAGTGCCCTTCCCCCAGCTTCTGGCTTGAGGCACTACGGGCATGTGGCTGCATTGCCTGAATTAAAACTGAATGTCTGTTCATTTGCTTATTGGATCAAACTTTGCAGCTTAGATTAACATGCGAAGACTAAATCAATTCAGCCTCAGGCTTTTTGACCATGTATACTTAGCCCAGGTGTGCCATATTTAAATTTCAGTGCTTCACCTTCTCACAGGCCAAACAACCCACCTCTAGCACTGGCAGTAACATTTGCAACTGATTGTACTGACAGTAGCTCACATGTTAAACCTCACAGCTGCTTCAGCCGCTTTGTCAATATGGGGGTTATATCACTACTGCAAAGTGAACAGCAGCAGTGTTAACTGCCAGATGCTGCCCCACTGACTGAATTTATGGACCTATGGGCCAGACCTGACGATGGGTCTGTAAGACTGCAAGAAGCCCCATTGCCTGGGCTCTTTCAGGATCACTTCCTTCCAGATGAAAATTGTAGTAGTGCTTTCCATCCTGGTCCTAGGGTATTTTGATTGGTCTGAAGCTAATCATTTTTACCACAGAGAAGCCAAGTGCACCTGTGCCACATGTCTCTCATTCTCCCTGTCTGCCCTGGGAGGCAGGTAAATGTGTGTTGTGAAAGATAAATATAGCCCTTCTGGCAATGGGGTGCAGGTGTGTGGCAGTGGTGACTCAAATTTCACCTAACAGTACTTCAGTTTAACAGGAAGGGACAAACAAGCATGATTTATTTACACACATAAGTATCCAAACCTGTAACCCAGCAAGGAAACCTGATAACACAGTTACCCTTTTGAATAATGCAACTTATTATTCAAACAGTCTCACAAGGACCCTCCCAGGTGAGAGTCTTCACCTTCACAGCCCAACCTGTTGGAGAAGCCAAAAGGACTTCCACTGCCTGCACTAACTTCTGCAGCCTTTTCTGTGCTACTCGCTGTGGTCTCCTTCATGCAAAAGTTCATCTTTCTCCCAGCTGCACTTAGACCAGGCTCCTCCACAGTCTTTCTAGTGCCTCTTTCAATGGTGCCTGGAGCATATGAGGGAGCAAGACCTCTGTCCCCTACTCTAACCACACTGGTTCCAGGCAAAATGAACCCTATGTTGCAGTTCCTCTTTCCCTCTTCCCTTCCTGCTAGCCCTCAAGGCAGGTTGGGAGCCTTAGTTCAATCCAGCTCCCTAGGTGTCGTTTTCCTGGGCTTTGAGTAGCCTCACCCCTCTTTGCTTAACTACTTGCAACCCAGATACAATAAGTGGAAATTTCAGAATTTTTCTGCCATTCAAGGGTTTCTATTCAAAGCACAGCTGGAGATGGTCATAGGAGTTTTGACTGAGAAGAAAAGCCTAACACGAAGGTAATTGTTCAGCTGAGATCATCCTCAGTGCTTCATGTGTGCTAGTTATATCACTTCTTAAGGCGAAACAGTGTTTATTTTGGAACAAAATATTTCCAGTGTTCTTAAAAGTTTTCCAGTCTAATACATTTCAATAAATTTTAAAAATTATTTTCTCCCCCAGGTGTCTGCAGTAAAATTTTACTGTTAATTTTAGACAGTTTTGGAGAAAGATGTTAAATTAATTTCAGGTACTAACCTGCTTTAGAGTCGCTCTCATCAGCCATAAACACTTACAGTTTACAGTCATTTGTTCCCATTTGGAAGTGTTTTACTTTTCTATGCTGCTGCTTAAAAGACCCAAACAAAAAGGGAAATGTGGAGTTATGCATATGGAGATATTTACCAGCATAATTACATCACTAAAACTACATGACTATAGAAATATTAGTATAACTATGTATGGAGATACAATATCAGAATAAGCATTCATGCAAGGCATTATAGTGTTATATCACTGTAAATATACTAGCAAGTTTTCTTGTGTAGACATAAAAAGTATGATCCTGCAAATTTCTCTACAGAGTTGCATCTCCATATTTAGGTGATTTCAGAAGGGCGTGCTCTCTCTCTGGGTTTAAAGGTACATCTGTGGAGAACAGCTTATAGATTTGGGATGTGATCAAAAGTGAAACTGACTATATTTAAAAAACCGTCAAGTGGCCAAATCGGAACTACAAAGGCATATGTTATCTAAGGTTCATAAGATTTGGGGGGGGGGGGTGTTATCTTTTATTGGATCAACTGTATGGACAAGCTTTTGAATACAAGATATTCTTCATCAAGATTGAGGTGGTTGTGGATTCTCCATCATAAGCAGCAGATTTCAATATCTTTTGGGTGTTGGTAGAGTTAAAGTGAGGTGAGGCCATGATAGTCCAGCAATTCTGCGAGAGGCAAGGACATTTTTGGCTTGATAGCCTTCATTGACCCAATTGCATGTTTGGAATAAAGTTAGGCAAGCTTTCAAATGCAATACATTCTTCTTGAAGACTAAGGTTCATAGCAAATTTTAGATGTTACTTTTAATTATATTCTGTTAAAAATGTTCAGGCATCAGGGAGATTGTTCAGTGAATGACATGTTTTTAATACCTGAGGTGTTTCATGTTTTGCAATACCTGCGTGGCCCTGCCTTATATTGAGTGCAACTCTGCTTTGGGAGTCCACCCAATTGTCTCTGGGAGTGACACCCACAATTCCTTTCAGTACCTTCATCTGTTCTCCAGATGGCAGCATGAGTTCACCCAATGGATCTGTTAAAAACTTTATATTCTATCTTTCATATCCACAAAGCAGTGGCTTAGCTGTTCTTATTTAAACAAAGTTATTTGCTTGGGAATAACAAATGCTGTTGTAGTACTATTATAATAAATGCATATCCAGCATTTCTATTGTGTTTTCTCAAATAATACAAGATGAGAAGATGGGAGAATAAGTGTCTGGTGGTATTATTTCTTAATTTAATTATAAATTAAGTCCTCAAATTATATTTAAAAAGTGTTAATGCAGGCAGCAAGTTTGTACTATCATGCTTGGATAACCAGTAATGTCAGCGTCAATTTCTAAGCTAGAAAGTCAAGGCACCAAAGAATACAGTCTCATTTTATTTCTTCAAATTACTTTTCTATGACCTCAGAAAACAATCTGAACAATTCAAAGCTGGCTCTAAGAAGCTGTTGTAACAAGTTTTAATCTTAAATGGGAATGCAAAGAAACGTGCACATTAAAACAACTCTTCCAAAATGCCAGTAATTGCATTTTTTGAGAAAGCCTTGGGAATCCAATTTTGGATAATCTGTGTCATGAGAGAAGGCAGGAACACAGATGTTTACTCTTAACTAATGGTATTCATATTTCCTATTTCTTCATGCCCACAAATAACTGTTCAGTTTTAAATGAAATCTGCTTGAAGCCCAGCACTAGAGAAAGCAGTAGACTGGTCAGGTTTTGCAGCGGATCTGTGAAAAGGGCCAAAAAAAAAAGCATTAGATTTGGCAAATCTACTCCTTATTAATTTTTTCTTTTCCCATTTGAGATACTTTCTCTTCACATGGTCTGGAAGTTAAAACAAAGCTCTCTGTGTCATGATTCCTAAGTTTTATTTTCATCTGTTACTGATTTTTTTTTTTTGTGACCTTGAGCAATGAATAAGCCCCCAATCTCATAAACATTCATGCACATCTAAGTTTAAGCAGGTAAGAAGTTCCTTTGTAGGCAATAGTGCTGTTCACTTACTTGAAGTGAAGAATATGAATAAGTTTTTGTAGGTCAGAGCTATTCTCTCAGCAGGTGTGTCACATGTGCAATTAATGCAACTGAATAATATACTCTAACTCAATTTGAGCTGGACTAAACTAATCCTGACCTCACATTCTACATGTGCTTTTAAGCATAGTGCTTTATTGCAGTATAGGATAGTACCTGTGTCTGATGGGACTATCCTACAATGGAGTAAATTTATCTACTGTGCACTAATTGCGGCACAAGTGTTGACGGTGACATTTTACTGCACATTAAATTAGTCTAATGCTCAGTAAAGTGCACGTGTAGACGCACCCAGTATATTCCACCATTTTATTCCACTTAAATGAAAAGTATTTATATCTTGGGGCAAACGTGGTCAATGCAAGTACAAATGTGACTATTTCCTGTGTTTCTTAATGAGCTAGTCCTTCACATGGTAATTTCATTATTTTATCATTTATAGCTCTGAGGCACAGTGCTTCTCACTTCTTCATTTCACATGCCTTCTGGAGTGGTCCATAAACCTTAATTATTTCTGAATTACCATTTTAAAACCCTCTGGCACTTACAAAAAAACCTTTTAGAAGTCCCATTGTTCTCCCAAGGATAAAAATATTGTGTTGTATTTTTTCCTTAAACCTTCTTGTCTTGTTCTTTTTTATACTGTTAGACTGTAAGCCCTGCAAGGCAAAATTTGTGCATTTTTATTCAACTTCCTCAATTTGCTGAAAAATAGCTTGTGTGCACTCATGCCACTGTGCAAAAATAATTTGTATCATCAGCACAAATCTAGGAATTTGATTCTTAATTAACTCATTCTTTCTCTCCTGGCTCCTAAACAGTGTATTCAGGCCTTATCATGCCCGTTGCCATCAGCTTCCACAAGAATTAATCATATTTGACACCCTGCAGAAAACACTAACTCTTGCACTTGAATGGCCTTATTTAAAACTAAGGATTTTCAAGACTTTGTGTTGAATTCTTAATTTATGACTAGAGGACAGTTTACTTGTTTATTCTGACATCTGAACAGCACACATTTGTTGAAGCAGGTAAATGTTCTTCTCTGCCACCCACAAAAGCTGAAAAGTGGGAAGAGTAAAAAAAGTGTGACATGTAGTTGTGCATTATGCAAAGAGTATAGAATGCTTGCATACCAAAAGTATATTAACAAAATTAACTCAAATCTTCTTAGGAGTGCATTGTTAAGCAACTTTCATTGGTCCCCTGGAAACTTTTGTGATGGAGGAAAATATACTGTCTCATTGGCTTGCTATTTACCTAAGATACTTAAAACACTCAGAAATCAGTTTGGTATGTGAGTTTTTGAGAACAAGTTTGCCCTTTTGGCAAAATTACTTTTACACAGCCTTGATTCTCAGGTCATCTTTTCATCTCCATCCACTCAAATGTTCCAAACGCCAACTGTTGTTCTTATTCACTGCTAACAATATATAATTTTTCTCTTACACTGATCAACTGCTTGCCTTGAAGTTTTTAAGCCATGATAGTGTCTGCATATTTAATACTGATTTTTGTAAGAAAATTTTACCCAAACCCTGCTTTATGCCCATCTCTTAATTTTCACAAAATGGCATCACATTTTCATGTCCATAAACATGGAACAGAGCCACTTTAAATCTTTAATCAGGTCATCATTAAAGTTCTTGTTTTTCAGTGTTAATAACCTTCGGTTCCTCAGTCTTTCCTCCTGATCCTCACCCCTTACAAAATTGGCCAGCAATTTTCCCAGTGCTCTGGCAGCGTTACTATTGAAATCTTTCTTAAGGCTGGCATTGGGCCAACTTTCTAGATGAATTGGTCTTTCTTGGGAAGAGGGTGAGTTAGCCTAATGGGTGACTGGCCCTAATATACATGAAAAGGAGAAAATAAGGGCAGGCACTATGTTAGGAATGTAAATTATGGGCTCATAGAGGAAGAGTGTGAAATTATATGTGAATTTCTAATTATTATGGATGTATTTAGACAAAACTAGGTGATACTGTATAAAAAAAAGCAGTAAAAGTCACATGCTAGTACGTGAGAAGCCAGCAGTCATAGGCTTACAAATCATTAGGACGCTGAGAAATTTGTGCCAGTGTAAAGATATCATATGCACAAGTAAGCAACATATTAATTTCTTCATTATCATAATCAAGAAGATAATGTGTGGGCAAGTAAATATTGTACCTGGGCTGGTAAATGCTCACAGCAATATGGAAAATCTGCAAGGAATCTTACCTAAAACTTTCATAGTGGCTTGCTTCACTGCTTTTTTGTGGGATTTATGTCCTGTTTGACTTCACTTTCCTTGAGACTCTAAGACTTGAAATAATATGACTATATATACTTATGATTTGGATACTTTGAATGAGTTAACTGGATTTAAAGTTTTTTTGGTACTATTATTTAAACATGCTTGCAACTCATATTTTTGAGATCAATACAATTGCTTATGTGAAGAAGCACATTGAAAATGTCCATTCCTCAAATTGTACAGATAAGCAGATTATACAGATAATATTATGAGTTTTGTTTGAAAAACAAGTTTTTAGCAAAATGTGTTATGTTCAGTGAATAATATTCTATAGTTTTCTAAACATTGTTATGTTAAAAACACAACCCACTTTAAAACAGTGAACATCAACAGCCAAAATACAAGGATAGCCATTGTTGTTATATGTTTTAGCATTTTTTTTTTGGTATAAATTGTGCCCTTGGCACAAGTAACCTCTATCAATTGTTGTGGGAACTACTTTTATGGTATATAGGTCCACATGCATGTTGCTTTTAGTGTTGAGCATTAGTGTATGTACACTCCTGCTATACTTTTAAATCCTCAGTTTGTCCCTGGATATGATCAAACTAGTCCAGTTGATTTTCAGCAATGGTGTATAACTGTCAGAGCAGAACTTGTTCCTAAATTTCATAGATTTCATAGACACTAGGGTCTGGAAGGGACCTCATGAGATCATTGGGTCCAGCCCCCCGGCCATAAGTGGGAAGTCTGCTGGAATCAAGTGACCCCAGAAAGTAATAAATCCAGCTGTTTTTTGAAGGAGTCCAGAGTAGGTGCTTGCACCACCTCTGGGGGGAGTTTGTTCCAGACCCTGGACACATGCCCCATAAAGAACTTTTTTCTTATATCCAGTCTAAATCAGCCTTCCTGGAGTTTGTGGCCATTAGACCTTGTTATCCCTTAGGGAGCTCTGGTGAACAAATGTTCTCCCAGGTCCTGATGTACCCCTCTTATAAAGTTGTAGGCTGCCACCAAGTCCCCCCTGAGCCTTCTCTTCTCCAGACTGAAAAGACCCAAGTCCCTCAGCCTCTCCTCATGCGGCCTGCCCTTCAGGCCTTGGATCATACAAGTGGCTCTCCTCTGAACTCTCTCAAGCTTCTCCACGTCCTTCCTGGAGTGGGGGGCCCAATACTGGACACAGTACTCCAGCTGCGGTTTCATCAGGGCCGAGTAAAGCATGAGGATGACTTCCCTGGTTTTGCTTGAGATGCATCGGTGGATACACGTCAGAGTTTGGTTAGCTTTCCCCGCCAACACATCACATTGGTGGCTCATATTCATCTTGTGGTCAGTCAAGACCCCCAAATCCCTTTTGGTCGAGGTGCTACTGAGTGTAGCACTGCTGATCCTGTAAGTATGCTGAGGGTTTTTCCTACCGAGGTGCAGCACCTTTCACTTTTCTGCAATGATCACCATCTGGGTTTGGTTGGCCCACCTTGAGAGTGTGTCCAAGTTGGCCTGTATTCCCAGCCTGTCCTGCAGTGTGATGTCCCTCCCCCATAATTTGGTATCATCCACGAACTTGGCCAGTTCACATCTGACTCCCAAATCTAGATCGTTGATGGAAATGTTAAAGACTACTGGCCTGAGTACAGAGCCCTGAGGGACTCCACTGATAACCCTGCACCATGTTGATTTTTTCCCTTCAACTAGTACTCTTTGGGTCCAACCCCATAGCCAGTTGCCTAGCCATCAGACCGTATGATGATCAAGGCCACAGTTCCCCAGCTTAACCATGAGGACATCATGGGGAACTAGGCCAAAGGCCTTCTTGAAGTCCAGATAAATGACGTCCACATCATCTCCCTTGTCCAGGGCATATGTTACCTGGTCATAGAAGGAGATGAGGTTGGTCAGGCAAGACCTGCAGTCACAAAGTCATATTGGGTGGCATTCAGAAGCTTGCCTTCCATTAGTCTGGTGTTGGTGGCTTCCTTGACAATTGTCTCCAGGATTTTTCCAGGGACAGACGTCAGACTGATTGATCTATAATTCCCCGGGTCATCCCTCCTCCCTTTCTTGTAGATAGGGACCACATTGTCTCTTTTCCAGTCATCTGGACCTCACCCGAGCACCATGATTTTTCAAATATCCCTGCCAAGGGGGATGCGATGATGTCTGCCAGCTCTTTCAAGACCCTCAGGTGCATTCTGGTCCCATGGACTTGTAAATGTCCAGTTTCTTAAGGTGTTACCTCACCTGATCCACATCAATTTTTGGGCCCGTCACCCGCTCCCAAATTGGTTTGTGCCATTCCTGGCAGTGTGATCCTTGTGGGAGGGTGAAAAACCAACGCAAGGTCATTTAGGAGATTGGCCTTTTCTTGGGCATCTGATGTCAGTTGCCCCGTTGACTCTCTCAGAAGAAGGACTTCTTGTTGTCCTTGATTCCCATAGCTAGCCTGAATTCGGTTTGTGCCTTGGCTTTTCTCGACTGCTCTCTGCAGGTGTGGGCGAGTGCAGAGTAATCATCCTTGGTAATGCTTTCTGTTTTCCAGCTGGTGTAGGCTATTCTTTTGAGCTTAATGAGGTCCAACAGTTCCTTATTCAGCCATAGGGGCTTCCTTGCTCATTGACTGCATTTCTTGCAAGAAGGGATGACATTTCCCTGTGCTTCAAGGATTGTGTTTTTTGAGTGATGACCATTCCTCGTGTACTCCTATTTCTGGCAGGGTACAGCCTCTAATTGCCTGACTGACCAGTTCTCTCAGTTTGCAGGAGTTGGCCTTCCCAAAGTTAAGGACTTCTGTTTTACTGAGCGGTTTGCTTGCTCTTCGATGAACTAAGAAAGTGACCAATTCATGGTTGCTGTCACCAAGCTTCCCTTCGATCCACAGATCGCTCACCAGGTCCTCCCCTTTGGCCAGGACTAGATCCAGCAATGCCTCTCCTCTAGTCGGTCCACTGAAAATAAAATTCTTCCTTTTGAAGAAGATCATTTTTAAAAAAGCACAAATTTATTTTGACAGTAACAAATATTCACACTGAGCCCTTATAGTTTGAGAAATAAAAATTCTTCCCCGGTCCTTGCATATTTACACCTTTCCACGTTTCCACCTTCATCAATGATTTTGTTACTAACTGGTGAGCTAACTGAAAGCCTGCCACTTTGGCTCCTTCAATACTAGAAATGCAGCAACACTGAATGCCTTCCAGACAGAGAATGACTAGCAGAAAAAGGAAAAAGCAATCATTTTCAGGATTGGGAGGCATTGTAAACAATGGAGTTTCAAAGCTAATATGTTGTGAGTTCAGCAACTACACTCTGGACACTCCTGGGTTGCACTAACAGTTATTTATTATTATAATTCTCTGGAATCATATCCAGCATGAATCTTGACAATGACCCTCAGTAGATGTATGGTGATGGTGCAGGTGCAGGGGGAAACTGAGAATGGAATTGGAAGTGGGAGGTGGATCAGGGAAGCTGTATGGGAAGAGACAGCTTGGCTGAGTAAGGAGACTGGAAACTTGAGGTAAATAAGGAGGTAAGTAGGAAGCCAGTGTTTGGGAGAGTCTGAGATTATTTAAGGACCTTGCAGAGAAGACTGGAACATGGCCACAGTGGGATGGAAACAAGACAGGGTGGGGGAGAGCGAGGATCTATGTGGTACTTGGGAAACTGAGATTGGGTGAGTAAAGACAATGGGAAAAAAACAAAACATGGGGGCGGTCACTCAAACCGAATGTAAAATACAGCAGGCAGAATAGCACCAGTGAATATAGAAACATGGGCAATGTGAATGGTGGGATGGGGAAAGATACAGATCAGATGAAAAGTCTGGTAAAGGAGAATTGCAACTTGGATAGCTAGAGGGGGTATAAGTACATTTTTAACCAAGGTGACAGCACTGTGAGGTGCCTTAAGATCCTTTCAAGGGTGCTGCAGAGTGCCAAACACTATTAGCATTGTTAGGCTTACAAACATGATTCACAAGATAAACTAAGACATTTCAAATAAAATACATAGTTGTGGTCTTTCTGAGCTCTTTGTAACAGAAAAATTGTTCTATTATTTTCTGTAGGCAAAAAAAAGTGAAAACTAAGAGCTGTCACTTTCCAAAAGGTGCCTCAAGTCTAAAAAGGTTGAGAGCTGGGCTAGGACCTAGCAGAGTGTGGAAGAACTGCAAATGGCTGGTTAGGAAGGGTAGAAAGTGTATCTAGGAAGGAGAATCCAGATAGAAAGGATAAGATTGTCTAGCTAAAGAAGACATAAGGTATCATATCAGAAAGATAAATTAATCTGCACAGAACTCCATCATGCTTTACTAGATTGCCACATAATTTAAAGCTGACCCAGGCATATCTTCATTATGCATTTCTATAGCTACAGTGTAGATATAACCTGGGATTAGGATGAGGAAACTGAGGAGTGGAATCTTGAATTTAGTAGGTGTGGAGTATGGGATACAGAAGAAGACCTAGGAGTGGGGAGGAAACAGGACTGGTATAGTGACAGTTTGAAGGCCCTGGGGCAGAAGGAGTCAAGTTGTAGATACAGCTAGAGAGTCTCTGCCCATGCTCATTCAAAACCTGGAAAGGAATTCAGGATTCTTGAGTCTCATAATTCACCTGCTGTCAAATCCATGTAGTAAGCACGTCTACATGAGATGCTACTGTGCAGTGGTTACTGTGCATTTATTTAGTACTTGTTATGCAAGTACTAAATATTATAAGCAAGTACTAAATAAATCGACAGTAACAGGAATTACTGTGCAGTAGCATCAGTGAACACCTTTTAAGTGACACCATTGTGCAGTAGCCTAGCACAGTAGCGTCTTGACACAGTTTTTGTCACGTGACAGTACTGCACAGTAGTATCAGGCTATTTCACTGTCAGCATCTCATGTAGACATGCCCAGTGTCTCTCCAAAAAAAGCCAGTAGTATATTGGGTTGCATAAACAGGACTTGCAAGTCAAGGGGTGGGATTCTTCCATTCTATTCAGCACTGGAAAGCACAGGCGACTTGTGCCACCTTAGTGGGCGGGTGGGGGGGAGGGTGACCGGCGCTCTCACCTGCCCCCCTGCCCATCACCTAAGTGGGGAGCATGGCCAGTCAGGGGGTGCACCAACACTCTCAGGGGGTGCACATGCAGCCCCGTGCACCTGCTATGCGTTGCCACTGCTGGTAAGTACTCATCTGGGGCGTGTCTAGACAAGTGCGCATGTGCATTTCTCTGGGGACAAATAGCAGAGGCACATAGTTGTTTCCATGAGGTACTAAATTTAATGCACATTACCAAAAATACATTAATGAATGTGCCCTCACCAGGTGGCATAGGATCTGTTCCCTTGTGGTAAGTGTTATGACACTTACTTTAATTATATGATCACAAACTAGTTTTTCCACATAATCTTTGTGTGTGTAATGATGATGATAGGTGATCACTTGCGAACAAGTAAGACTGTCTTCCAAGGATCTTAATAGTGAGTCTGCAGGTGGCTCCATAGTCCAATTCTAGATCTACATATCTTGTCGCAGTGAGGACAGGTGTTTCCAGGAGGGATGGGCACTGTGTTGCAGAGTTGGATGTTCTGATGTTCTTTTTGCCTGTTCCTTTTTTCCTCTTCTGCGTATCAATGAGGTGTTTCAAAGTGTTGAGGCCTCTCCCAAAAAGCCTTCCTCCATTTGGTTGGTTCTCGCAAGTGTTGATGTCAATGTTACACCTTTTCATGTTTGCCTTCAGGGTGTCTTTGAAGCTCTTTCTTTGCCCTCTGACCTTCTTTCAGCTGCAAGAAAAAGATTTTCTTTGGAAGGCAGGAGTCAGGCATGTGAACAACATGATCTGTCCAGCGAAGTTGGTTTTGGATGATCAAGGTCTCAATGCTGTTGGAATTTGCTTCGGCCAAGACACTGATGTTTCTGTGCCTATCCTCCCAGCTAATCTGAAGGATCTTGCTAAGGCACCGTCGGTGGTACTTTTCCAAACTTGTGAGATGTCTTCTGTATGTGGTCCAAATTTCTGAGCCATACAGCAGAGTTGGAATGACAATGGCTCAATAAACTAAGAGTTTCATTTCAGCAAGGATGTCATGATTTAAGAAGACTCTCTTACTCAGCCATCCAACGGCTGTGCTCACACATTTCAAGCAGTGTTGTATTTCTGCACCAATGACTGCCTCTGATGAAAGATGGCTTCCAAGATAGGCAAAGTGTTCCATGTTCTCCAGCAATTTTCCATTGATTTGAATGGAGGGGGTGGGGTTGTTTCTCCGTGTGGAGCAGGTTGGTAAAGGACTTGAATTATCCTGATGTTTAGAGTTAGGCCAACACTCTTTTAGACTTCCAAGAATACATTAAGAATGGTTTGAAAGTCCATTTCAGATTTAGCCGTGACAGCATTGTCATCGCATACTGGAGCTCCATTATGGATTTTGTCAAGGTCTTCGTTTTGGACTCAAGTCTGTTGAGGTTGAAGAGTCTTCCATCTATCCTATACACAATACCAATTCCAGGAGGAAGCTTTCTGACAATGAGGTGCATTATGGTGGAGATGAAGATGGAAAACAAAGTTGGCGTGAAGATGCAACCTTGCTTCACTCCAGTTTTCACCTCAAATGGTTCTGTTTGATTCCCGTTGCTGAGAACCCTTGCTGACATGTTGTTGTGAAGAAGTCTCAGAACACTGATGAACTTGTTTGGGCAGCCAGTTTTGGACAGGATTTTCCATAGGACTTCGCAGTTTACAGAACTGAAGGCTTTAGAGAGGCCAAATAGACAGGTTGATTTTGCTCACGACACTTCTTCTGGATTTGACGTGCTGTAAAGATCATGTCTGCAGTTACTCAAGATAGTCTGAAGCCACTTTGAGATTCTGGAAGAATTTCTTCTGCAAGTGGGAGAAGGCAGTTAGAAAAAAATACAGGCGATGACTTTCCTAGCAGTGGCCAACAATGAGATGCCTCAATAGTTTCCGCAATCAGCTCTGTCCCCCTTCCTGAAGATGGTAACAATCAAGGCATCCCTTAGGTCAGCTGGGATTTCTTCCTTGTTCCAGATTTTAAGGATGAGGACAAGAAGCTGATACATAAGTTGTTCTCCTCCTGCTTCGAAAATCTCTGCAGGTATTCCGTCAACACCGGCTGCCTTGTTATTCTTCATTTTCCCAATGGCACTCCTGACCTCTGCCAGGGTAGGCAGAAAACCAAGGTCTTCTCTGATTTCTTTTTGCGGAAAGTTGTTGATCTTATCTTCATCAAGAGTTGAGTCATGATTCAGAAGGTCCTGGAAATGTTCTTTCCAGCGAGCATTGATGGATTCACTGTCTTTCAGGAGTGTTGCTCCATCCTTTGATCTTAAAGAATTAAGGTCTTGAGTGCTAGGGCTATAGACAGCTTTGGTAGCACTGAAGAAGTCACAAGTGTCACGGATGTCAGCAAAATGTTGGAATTCTTTTGATTTCTGAATCCATCACTCATTCTTCAGTTCTCATGTTCTCCTCTGCACCTCTGATTTTGCTTGTTGGTGTGCATTTTTCTTGATGGCAGAGTTGATGTCATTCTGCCAGGCACAGAAAGCTTTCTGTTTCCTGCTGATGAGACCTTGAATTTCAGTGTCATTTTTGTCAAACCAGTCTTGATGTTTCCTGGTCTTGTATCCTATGGTATTTTCACAGGATGAGAGAACAGCTGTCTTGGGTCCCATCCTGTGCTCCTCGACTCCTTCTGGGTGCTCTGTTGGTAGTGTCTCATTCAGGAGTTGCTGGAATTCTCTCTGCTTGAGTGAGTCCTTCAAGCACTCGATATTTAACTTGCGCCTGCTCAGCTTCCTTTGCATTCTTCATCTAGGAGCAAGCCTGATGGACATGTAGGAATGGATGAGGCAGTGGTCAGTCCAACAGTCATCAGCGCTAGTCATGGCTCTCATAATCAGGACATCCTGGCAATCACGAGTCTCAACAATCATGTAGTTAATTGAATGCCAGTGTTTCGATCTAGGGTGTTTCCAGGATGTCTTGAACTTGTTCCTTTGACAGAACAGGGCATTTTTGATGACAAGTCCATGTTCTGCACACCTTGTTAGCATTTGAATTCAAACCCTGTTAGCATTTGAATTTCCAATGCCTTCTTTTCCGATAATACCATTCCAAAGTTTTGAGTCTCTTTCCACTCTGGCATTAAAATCTCTGAGAAGGATGATCTTGTCTTCCCTTGGGATATTTGAGAGGATGGTGTCAAGCTGTGAGTAGAAGTTCTCCTTCATGATCTCAACGGCATCAAGAGTCGGGGCATATGCACTCACAATTGTTGCCTGTTGGTTTTTGGCAAGTTTTAGATGGAGAGTCATGAGGCGTTCATTGATGCCAATTGGGAGTTCTGAGAGTTGGTTCACAAGTTCATTTTTTATGGCAAAACCAACTCCATGTGTCCGTCGCTCTTCTGCTCTCCCTCTCCAGAAGAAGGTGTATCCTCCACCTTCTTTTTTCAGATGTCCTTCTCCAGCATGTCGAGTTTCAGATAGGGAAGCAATGTTGATGTTGAACTTCCTCAGTTCATGAGAGTCAATTGCTGTCCTTCGCTCAGGGCAATCGCTATTTGCATACTCTATTAAGTTTCGTACGTTCCAGATTCCAAATATCATTTTTCTTTCTTTGTGACCTCATAGAGGTGATCCCACTGGACACGGTTATTCAGTCATCAGGAACTGATTGAGACAAACTGTGTTTGGGGCACCTTTTCTACCCTCCTCCCCATGTGGGGTGAGCAGAGTGGATCTTAAATACTTAAATAGGACTGCTCAGTCATGGGTGCAGCTGCTGAACTGCTCTTATTGCCTCTGTCCTCAAACAAGATAACTGAAGCAAACACCTACTGCCTACATGCTGGTCCATGACTAGGAACTTCCAGATCTCACAGTCCTGTCCCCATCGCCACTCTCCAATCGCAGTAGGAGTTTCCTGTTGTGCAGAGATGTACAATTCCCGTAAGGAAGAGGCCTATGCATGACTTCTTTTAGTGTGAGGATGCTGTCGTATGCCAACAAATGCAAGGTTCTTGACAGATAGGGATCTAAATCCAATGGCATGGAATCCAAGACAATTCGAGATCCTTGATCTGCTGCAGCTTTCATCCAGCTTCACAGCTGCTGAAAAGGGGGTTACACTTTTCTTCCACCTGGTCCACCATTGAGGTCTTCTTCTTGTGTGTGTAATATTGTGATAGTATCCCAAGTCAGCCAAGGCTCTGATGGTACAAACATCCTGCAAGGTAAGACACCCAATTAAAGGGCAGCTAAGTTTAGGGATAACTTTTGCCCCTCCCCCCCAACTTAATAATTAGGGAAACATACAACAACAGAACTGGGGAAGACAGAACATAAAATAAAGTTTAAAATACATTATCTCCTCATACTTTTCATCTCACATTTGGTCAGTGCATATTTCTCAGTCCTTGGCTGGTTTCAGTGGCAGACAGTAATTGTCACTATTTATATAGTGACCTTCCTGCTCATCCCCAGAGGTTTCTGCTTTTCTTTTGTCCCTCAGTGTGTGCATCTGCACATTCATTAATGCACGTTTGGTAATGTGCATTAAATTTAGTACCTCCATTGTGAGGTACTAGAAAAAAGTGCATTAGCCTATTTTAATGTGCATTAGTGAAAGGGCACTTTTTGTGATTCTTTAATGTGCAATGAAATAGGCTAGTGCACATTAAAGCACATGTATAGACACACCCAGCAAGTTGCTTCTTCCCCACCACTCCAGCTTTTTCATTTGCAGTCCATGCATGATAGATTGTCTCTGTCTCCACTCTCTGGGGCTTCATACCAGCAGGCTTTCTTGGGCTCCAAGCAGGCTGCTGGCTGGCAGGCGCTCACACAGGCACACATAAGCATGTGCACTCTCCAGCTCCCCTGCTCATATCTTATCTGTTAGCTTCTAGAAAGAGCCAGAGTTCTTGGGGAAAAGGGCCTTTCCAGCACCATTCACATTAGCCAGGCCACATCCAGTCCCTCTGGAATCCAGCCATTAGTGCTTTGCCTGGCAGAACAAAACCCATTTGAAAAATCAACTTTCAACATAAAACATCCAAACAAACAATACAATTACATAATCATCACAAATATGTATGTAAATTACTGATCAGAATACATCATTATATTTATGGATTGTCATGAAGATCAACAAACCTGCACTCTATGAGTTCCAGAGAGATGGATCCTGCCTGAAAACACCTGAAACAAGGTGCCTCCTTGTACTTCATAGTTCAGAGTACGTTTCCTGATGGAAACTTTGGCAGGTTACCTCAGGTCAGAATTATTACAGGTATTTCCTTTGAGCTCATGTTTATTGGCTGCTCTTGGCAGCCACCTGCTCTTCCTCACTGAGCAATATTTTCCCATCCTTTTAAGTTAAAAGAAACCAAATATTGTCTATGATTAATTTAGTACAACAAGGGACAATAGCAAAGAACCTAAGTACATCTTTTGTTGTTTCCATAGTCTACTTTTCTTTAAACTGTTTAATAATTGATCACAAAAGGCCATTATGGAATATGAGACCTTTGCAAAATAAAACAGTGCTTAAGCTAGCAATTGGAAGAAAATATTTGCTTCTGTTCCTTTCAAATCCTGACTAAATTCTAGCTCAGATTATTTCATTTTCTTGACCTAAGTTTATATTTTAATTTCAATGGCATAAGCTATTCTTCACATTCCCTTCATAAAAGCACTAATGAATAGAGTTGGAAGCAAAGAATAAATGCAGACCAGACTACGGTGATCCAATATACACAGTGAGATTTTTCAACGGCAATAGCCGAATTTCTAATACACACCCACATGCCGTACAGGAACATAATCATTTATACACACCTCTGAGTCCCAGTCATGGTTTACAACCTCTGTTAGGCTAGGCACTGTGCCAACAAAAAGTTGGTCCCCACCCCGAAGATCCCATGATCAAAGATGAAACTGCAGAAGGATACAGAAAGAAAGGGAAGTAACAGGGAGGTAGTGTAGGTCCACTTGTTCAGCAGAGCTAGGGACAGACATTACACATAAACCAGTTTAAGTGATCAGAAACTGGTTTAAACCTGTAACAGAACAGACATTCAGTGCACATTAAACCAGTTTGAAAATGTCTGAAACTGTTTTGAGATAAACCTGGTTGAATGTAGTATATCAGACTGAACTAATTTAGCTCAAACCGGTTTATGCAATGTCCATCCCAGACCCAGAGGTGTAGGTACATCAATAATGTAAGATTTATCAATTTTTTTATAAGCATTGCAGCAAAGAAGGGTATTAAGGAAGGATTTTAGTGAAGCATTTGTAGCTTAATTAAGGATTTTTGGAGGTGATATCTTTTATTGAACCACCTGCATAGTAGGGAGACATCTTAGACAAAGCTTTCAGGTGCCAAGTACCTTTCCTTAGATCTGGGAAAGAAGAAGACACAACTTGAGTTAAGTAGTAGAGAGGACAATGATTTTTCTATAAATGTAAATGCAGAGCCAACCCTAGAGGGGTGTGGGGCCCAGGGCAAATCAGCCTGTGCAGGGCCCCCTTAACACTGTGTGGGGTCATGGTACCCCTGCAAAGGGGGTGGGGGGGGGTCTCCATGCTTCTTCCGTGGTGTGAAGCTGAGCCACCAGCTCCAGGTGGGCCCCACAGGAGGGGCCGCAGCCACTCCGCCCGGCTCCACAGGGCCCCCACAAAGCACAGGGCACAGGGCAGTTACCCTGATTCACTGTACTCTAGGGACGGCTCTGTCTAAATGTAAATTAAACCCGCCTGCTTAAAAGAATGGAAAAGGCCTTTCTAATAGGAGTGAAGAGTTGTTAAAATGTTCTATTAAACCACACATGACTTTTGATAAGAAATGCTAGTGTAAATTTTATCTGCAAATTAGTTTGAATGAACTGTGCAAGTGCAAAATTAGAGGACCCCATTCCAAAACTTTTGTTGACCTCAGTAAAGGGTCTTTGAATTGTTCTGCATGAAAGGGTTGTGAATGGTATGTCCAGACATATTGCGAATTTCTGTGGAGCTAGTCATACGGCCACCTTTACTGGCTGCATTAGAGATGTGAAATATTTGCATACTAGAATGTCTCCAGGTGTAATTTGCTACAGGTCACTTTTTTTAATCATTCTGCAAAATTATTCCCTGGATTTTTTTTCTCCTTCTATGGTTCAGTAGCTCAATATAAATGAAACTATTATGGAATCGCTAAACTTCAGGTTTTTCTGTTTAGACTATGCTTAGTTGTCATTGGAAGGGCTACTTAGTATTGCTGACTAGTACTAATGTTTGTATGAAATCCTCTTTCAAACCCACAGATATTTCAAATCAAAATCAATCTAAGCCATAACCATGTTTGATGTTGGAATCAGCTTTATACATAAAAAATGTTCTTAAAAAGGGGTGCAACCTCTGAATAAGGTCGTCTTAGGCCTCTGAAGCTGCAGGTGGAGGCCTAAGAAGCTGGAAGCTATAGGTGGAGAGGACAGGAGACAGATCAGTCTGGATAGGCAGAAATACTCTTCCCCTTAGCATCTGCTCTCTGCCACTGAGAGAGACAGGTTATGTTAAGCAGGCACAATGTTATGTTAAGCAGGCACGATGGACTCAGGCCCACCAGAAAACTACAACCCCCCCTCAGTGGTTAGAGGGAGGCCACTAGTTCCATAACAACTGAATCCTTGGGACAAATCATGGAAAAAAACAAGAATAGGAGTGCAGGTAATAGGTCAATAACAATACTTCCATGGGAGAACACCAAGCAGAGAACAACAGGTTGCACTCACTGCCCCTCAAATGCATCTAAGGAACCTATGGATGCTGCCCAGTGAAACTGCCCAGAGAAGTGCATGGGTGAGTAAAAGGAGGACAGCCTCACAGTTGCCCAGTTACTGGATTAGATGGACCTGTGATCTGATCTTGTATGGCATTTCTTATGTTCTTAATGCAGGAAAAAATATATAACCATTTTCTCTGTATTTGTTTTTTGCATTTGTGGTTTGAATTAGCAGAGAGAGTTAAATATTCAAATATTTTTTTCCTCCATACTTTTAATACCTACCAACCCCTTTTGCAATCAGTATGCTGTTGGTGCTAGGCATTGCACAGCTATGCATTGAGAAGCACCGTGACCAAAAAAAACCTCGGGGGCATGAACAACACATGCTCCTGGAGGCTGGTGGGGCACACCAACTGCCTGCAGGCATTGGCGGTGGGGGCATGGTGCTGGTGAGCAGGGAGCTCCTGCAGGCAGCTGTGGCGGTGTTGGCGGGGGCTGGGGGGCGGAGGAGTGGCAAGTGGTGACTGCTTGCAGGCACTGCTGACAACATCGGCTGTGCTTCTTTCAGGGGATGCACCACCAATCTCAGGGGGTGCACATGCACCTGCATGCACCCCCTACTCATTGCCAATGCTTGGGAGTCTTGATTGACCACAAGTTGAACATGAGCCACCAATGTGATGCTGTGGCCAGCAAAGCAAACCAAACTCTGGCATGCATCCACTGATGCATCTGAAGAAAAATCAGGGACATCATCCTCCCGCTTTACTCTACCTTAGTGAGGCTGCAGCTGGAGTACTGCATCCAGTTTTGGGCCCCCCACTTTAGGAGGGATGTGGATAAGCTTGAGAGAGTCCAAAGGAGAACCACCTATATGAGCAAAGGTGAAGAAAGCAAGCCTTACTAGGAGAGGCTGAGGGACATGGAACTCTTCATCCTGGCAAACAGAAGGCTCAGGGGGGACTTGGTGTCTGCCTATAAATATATAAGGGGGGTACACCAGGATATGGGAGAAGACTTGTTCACCAGGGCTCCCCAAGGGATAACTAGGTCTAATGGCCACAAACTTCTAGAAAGTTGCTTCAGACTCAATATAAGGAAAAACTTCTTTACAGTCTGAATGTCCAAGGTCTGGAACAGACTCCCCCCAGAGGTAGTGCAAGAACCTACTCTGGACTCATTCAAAAGGCATTTGGATGCTTATTTTGCTGGGATCATTTGATCCCTGCAGGCTTCCTGCCTCTGGACTTGATAATCTCACAAGATCCCTTCCAGCCCCTAATGTCTATGAAATCTTGGAAGATAGTCCCTGTCCCAGAGAGCTAACAATATGAATATACGACAGAAATAATAAGCTGTGTAGCTCAACCTTTTTAGATTCCATTCCTTGGAAAATGCCAGCTCTTGGTTCCCATTCATTGCCTGACTATTGAAAAATAATAGAGCCATTTTTCTGTTGCAAAGAATTCAAAAAGACCACAACAGGGTAGAATGTTTTTGATATTATAGATGCCTATTTTGGGATTTTATTTTTGATATTATAGATATCTCGGGATTTATGTTGTGAATCATGTGTAGGAGTTTGCACGCTTAACAGTGTTAGTATTGTGTGGCACCCTGCAGCACCCTTAAAAGGATCTCACAGAGGCCCAGGATGCAGTGTCACCCTCACTGAGAATCGCTGCAGCAGGGGAATACAACAGATAGATGCAGAAAGAACAAGATAACAATGAGTCTGTTATACAGAGCCTAAAATGCAGGATCTTGGTAGTGGTTCTGTAGGTACGGATGAAATGTTGCACAAATGCCAGTCTCCTCACTGATGCTAATACCGCCAGTATGAAAGCGTTGATTATTCAACATCAGTTGTGGTGAACAGGGCATTGTGTGTGCACGTCTGATGTACATATATCAAAACAACTGCTATATTCCCAACTCAGCCAAGGACGAAGGACACATAAGGGCCAGAAGAAATGTTTCAAGGATACTCTCAAAGCAAACATTAAGAAGTGTGGCATGGACACCACACACTGGGGAAAACTAGCCTGAGACAGGGCTACATGGCAACACCTTCTGAGAGAAGGCACATCTTACTTCAAGGAAAACCATCTCACCCTGGAGGCAGAAAAATGGCAGAATTGGAAGGAAAGGAAATGAGACTGAGAACTCCATGGTCCATCTCTCCCTTTAACCATCACCTGTGGTGTTTGCCATTAAGCCTATGGCTCAAGGATAAGCCTTCTTAGCCATCAACAGACTTATCTACAATCCTTTACTTGACCCATGGGAACGATCATCCTCGACTGTGAGGGATTGCCACTGATGCTGCTGCCCATCCATTTTTTTAAATATAATAATATAAAGAAAGCTTTTCTCATCAGTTAATACCCCTTCCTCCTACAAAAATCAAACACATAACAAAAAAGTAGCTACAAGCAAAGCTTTTAAGTGTTAACTTCAATGGGAAGTAAGCACAAGCTTGAGTTTAACACACACTTAAACACTAAAGGATTATGATCGTGAATAACAAGAATTATATTAGCAAACACAAATTAAATCATCATCACATATGCAGTATAAAAAGCCAACACATGAAAAAGCCAAACAAAGTGGGATTGTTGTAAAAAGGGTGGGGAAGATGGATCCTATGTATGTAAAAGCAGTGATTAAAATTGCAAATGTTTCTGAAAATAACTACAAGAGGCTTGAGGAGGGAGATGCAAAAAGAGCCAGCTTTCTCATTTTGAAGAAAGAATTTATTGGGCTGAAATGTTTAATACTTATTCTCAGCCCACAGGATAAATGTATTAGAAAAGATTTAATAAAATCTATTCAGCTATATTTCAATGTTTTTTAAATGAAGTTTTTCAGTATATTAAGAAAATTGTTTAGATGCTTTCTTTTCTTAGAATAGCCCAAACATGTTTTTTTGACATGTTCAGAACTTGGCACATTGACAGTCCTTTGAGGAATGCATACACTGCCAAGTTTAAAAACATTTGGATTAGAAATAAGGAAGGTCTAACTGAGTAAAACTTGTATTTCGTGCTTGTACAGTTCATGATTTTTTTTTTGCTGATTTATGAAGAATGTGCTAATGCTTAACTCAAGTTATATAGCATGTCTGGTCTGTGCAAGCAAATAAACACAGCTGCATTATT
Organism: Alligator mississippiensis; assembly: GCF_030867095.1. Lineage (NCBI taxonomy): Eukaryota > Metazoa > Chordata > Crocodylia > Alligatoridae > Alligator > Alligator mississippiensis. The sequence continues at coordinate 120,433,195 of NC_081824.1, read as the reverse complement.
CCAGTCATTGCAGAGTGAAATATGTTGAACACAACACTTTTGAGAATATCAATATATAAGAGTGTGTGTTAAAAGTTCTATTTTTCTTTCTTCTTAAAGGCTCACCCTCCAATTTCTCAAATTAACTTGTATGCAACATTTTATACTATATATAGAAGTTAGGAAACTCACTGGTCATAGTTATGCTTCTGCGGCAATGGCAACTCAGCTAGTATGCACAAATATTATAAGACAGTAAAATTATCAGCATACATAATAATAGATAATAGTAATAGAAAATACACATCTGCAGATAAACACAGTTTTGATTATTAACTTTGAATTTCCTAACTTGTCTGCATGTAGGTTCTCAACTGTAAAACTAATTTGACATTTAATTATAATCTGCATTGGACCATAATATATCCTTTCCCCATTACTTCTCTAGGCCCCTTTTTTGGAATCTTGAGTACACTTCATCACTTAGACTTTATTTTACTAGGGATAGGCTAATCTCCAAGATTGATTATATGTATACACAAATATAATCAGATTATACTGGGTATACTGCATCTCAGTCCAAAACTGCATGAATAGAACAAACATACATTTTTGACAGGTTAATAACGGCAGACCTTGTGCTTGGTGCATTCCAAAGTTTGCTGAGCTGAATGAATAGCAAAATGAAACCAAACCAAACTCTTTCTGAAGCAAAGTAACACTATCAAATTATAGACATTCGAAACTTGACAACTACATCCAAAAATTATTCAGGACTCCCATTTATCAGAAGGTCCTAAGTTCTTGAATAACTGGGGATTCAGATGCATGGAAACTCCAGTCCTTTTAGATTCTTCTTTAGAGCTTTACTATTGCAAATTTAAATGGTCTTCAGGTGCACTCACTGCAGAAAATTCAGAGCCTTCAGAAAGACTGAAACTTAAGTAAACTGTTGAGACACCAGTTCCAATGGAACTGGCTCTGGGGAAAGTTTTTTGTCTTCATGGGATGTGCTGCCATGTTTTCTTACCCTGTGTGTGCTTAGCAGCACACTGGCAATCTTGGGTGACAAAAGGAACGTTTAGTGAACCTCAATTTTTAGTTAAAAGTTTAGTTAATGAGAGTAGTTAATTGCAGCTTATCTATACATCTCTAGCTCCCAATATAACTGGCACTACATCTCTTTCCATTCCTTCTTTTTCAGTCTGACATTCTGTCCTGACAGCAGCAGTAAGGCTGCACAACTTTTTATTAACTTTCTGTCTCTCTCTACCTGAACTGACAGAAAAAAAGTAGCTATTAGCTATACCAGCAGTTCTTGACCTTTTTAGGCTCAAGGCACATCTTGTAAGACTGAAGGCATTAGACTTAAGGCATCTTTTGGAAAATGCCAGCTCTTAGTTTTCGCCCATTTTTTACTAAAAAAAGTAATACAGCAATTGTTCTGCTGCAAAGAAATCAGAAAAACCACAGCAGGTCAGAATGTTGTGCCTGCCTCCCACCATCCCTGCAGTGCTGCTCAGCCTGTGGCCGCTTCCTGGTGATCTTTTGGCTGCTGGCTGGGGGCAGGGGCTTTTGGCTGCTGAGCCTGTGGTTGCAGGCTGCACCTTGCTACAGTCTCTGGGCAGGCTTGCCAGCCCACCTGCAGGAAGCTGAGTGCAGCAGGGCCAGCACCACCTCGCTGCTGCACACCCCAGCACACCCCAGCAGCCTGCCCTGTAACTGCAAGTGCTGTGGGGCATAGCCTCAGCTGCACAGCTCCCAATCCCATGACATGCCCCTGCCCAGAGCTGGCAATACAAGGGCAGCAGTGTGGGGTCCAGAGAACCGGCATGGGACCCATGATGTCCTCCTCATCCTCCCTGTCCAGGCCCAGCCCCAGCCCCAGCCCCATCCATGTGTGCATGCCCATGCCATCCACCCGGGGCCCCAACTGGAGCCAGGAGGAGATTGGTGACCTTATGGCGTGCTGGGGCGATGTGGAGATGCAGAGGCAGTTTGAGCTAGGCTGGCATTCGAACACCCACATTTATGAGGCTCTGTTGGGTGGGATGCAGGAGTGTGGGCACTTCTGGTCGGTATAGCAGTGCCACATCAAGGTCAAGGCCTTGCAGGCAGAGTGGGTACCTGTGACCAACTACAATCATCAGTCCAGTCATGACCGCAAGACCATGCCTTTTATGTGGCAGCTGAGCCATATTTTGGCAACCCGGGACCCAGGCCACAGCTGTGCAATTTTCACCAGCATGGGAGGCTTGCCCGAGCCCACCCTGCCCTGACCCATCTGGTGACCTGTCATCAGAGGAGGAGCCCTTGGGCATTCAGTGTCCCACCCTGCCAAGCTCCCTGGCTGCTCAGTCCACTAGCAGCCTGGGGAGCCCTGGCCAGAAGTTGCCTTTGCAGTTCCACAGCCCTAGACCCTGCCCCAAGTAGCCACAGTGCCAACTCCTCCCTGTGGGGGGACCCTGGCCGGGTGCCTGCATGGCATGCATCACAGGCCCAGGACACTGGGTACAGCCTGACACCATTGCTGACGGGGAGGACTGCACCAAGCCACCAGCCTCACCAGCCCCAGATATATGGTAAGGCCTTCACTGGCAGGAAGGCCCTCCCTGCCCCAGCCCTCACCCTAGCACCTACCGCTATGGCTGTTCTGTTCCCTGCCCCTGTTCCCCTTCCCTGCCTGGCCAGCCCACAGTCCCCTGGCCCTGGGTTCCCCCCACAGCATGCAGAGAGGCAGGACACAGTACAAAACTTTACTGATCAACCCGTGCCCCTGCAGCTGGGTGGACATGGACTTCTCACACCCTAAAGAATGTGTCAATGCTGGCGGCGATGTCTTCCTCAGCAGTGGGAGGCAGGGACATGTAGCACTGCCACAGGCAGCCCTTCAGGTAGTGGCAAAGGTTGTGGAGCAGCCTTGGTTTTCCCCGCATGCTGTCTTAGGTCAGGGTCCCAAACAGGAATGCAGGTGGGCCCAGGACACCAGGAGGATCAGCAGCAGCAGAGCATAGTGGCTTGGGCACCCCTCAACCTGCACAAATAGCTCATCATGCACTGCCCAGGGCACATACAGCAGGGGCACGCTCAGGGCACAGCAGTGGTGTGGAAGGGGGCTGGCCCCAGGTTGCCTCCCCAGAGAAGATCCCACTGAGTAGGGCGGGGGGTGCAGCCAGCCCTTTGCCCCAGTTGTCCAGGAGCCCCATGCACCCCAAGCCTGGGTGCCATGGGCTAGGTGGCAGTGCAGAAGAGCAGTTGTCCTGCAAAGGGAGAGAGAAGGAGCAGGGTCTGGAGCTGCAGCAGCAGGTATTGCCAGGAGCCTGGCCTGTCCCACTCTGGGAAGGGGGTGAGGAAAGCAAGCTGCCTCAAGCGGTCTGCTGGCCCCAAGGGAGCACACAGGGACAGGGGGCTTGGCCAGCAGCCATCTGGGCCTGCCTGGCCAACTTACCATGGTCCTTGGGCACCCACGCACAGCTGACCCCCATCTGAGGTCAGGCAGCACACTGTCCCTGGTACAGAGCATCTTATCTCTGAAACGTTGCAAACTCTTACAAAAGGCTTCTGTTTCTTGGCTCTGCAAGTCCTGCATCTGGATGCGGGGGAAAGGCTGCATGCCCAAGTGAGAATGGGAGCTAAGGGACACTACCACCCAGCACTGGAGCCCTGCTGATGTGCCAGCTGTGTCAGAGGCACACTCAGGACAGAACCCTCCTGCTCCAGCAGCTGGTGGTGGTGGCCAAGGAGTGGAAAGAGCACGCTCAGGCCTGGTGGAGGAGGACCCAGCCTGCCAGGAGAAGTGAAAGGCGGATCACCCAGGAGACCACCCAGGAGGAGGTGCGGGACTGGGCAGAGTGCAAGTTCTGGGCCAAGCTCCTGGCCCTAGAGAGGGAGTGCCTGCAGGTCCTGTGGGCCCAAAACAACATCCTGGGCTGGGCTATGGAAACCATGGATGATGACTGCCAGACCCTGAGCACTGTCCTAGGCTTGGTGGTCTCGTGAATGCTAGCCACTACCCAGCTCCCAGCTCTAGCCATGGAGGCCTCCTAGCAGCTGTCTGCCACCTTGCAGTGGACCCCGACCTGGGAGGAGGTTCTCTGCTGCCTTCTGCCTGCAGGAGACCCTGGCCGGCCCCTGCCCTGGGTCTGCTGCCACCTGCCTGAGCCCAGCCCTGCCACTTGTCCTGCCTCCATGCGGGTGTGGAGCTGAAGGTGCCTAGAGTGGCACCAGAACCATATGCTGGCCCTTCTGGGCCTGGACTCCAGCAGCCAGAGGGGCAGCCACCTGCCCTGGAGGAGCACCGGCTGCCATTGTCCCTGGGTGAGTCCCCCATCTGTTGCGGTCGCTGTGGCCCTCAGACCCACAGAATAATGGCAACAGCCCAGGTTGCTGGCTACCTGCTCCCAAGCTCTGCCACCGTAAGTGGCCCCACCCCATAGCCCCCCATTCCGGGACACAAAAACACAGAGACTTTTGTAAATAGTTTTGAAACTGGGAAGAGAGCTTTTTTATTGTTGAGTGAGGATGGTGGTGGAGGGGCTCTGCTTGCTGGGGAGGGAGAGGAGAGAGGGCTCTGTGTGGGGAGGGAAGAGGGGGCTCTGTGTGTTGGAGATGGAGTGGGGAGGGACGGGGGGGTGTGAACTGTGAGGGGAATAAAGATTTTTTGTTTGAACATATGCCTGGCATGAGAGTGGTGCTGGAGGTGGGCAGGTGGTGGGGTCTGTGGGTGGCAGGGCGGGGAGGCTAGAGCAAGGAGTGCTTCATGAGGTGGTCTACCAGAGGCACCCGCACCTGGTGCCCTGGCCCCCACTGATGGTGCACAACTTGCCTGGGGCCTCACCCGAGGGACCTATCACTGCTGGTGCTGCCGCAGCTCATACTTCCGCTGCCAGGCTGCCTCCACCCGCTGCAACTTCTCTGCCCAGGCCTCACCGAACAACTCTCCCCAGGCTTCCCATATATTGTGCAACACAGAGGCTGCACCAATGATCTGGGGGAGGTTGTTCTCAGCCATTTTGAAGCGGGCAGTGATGCAGTGCCAGTGGCCCTTGCGGTGGCCGAAGGCACACTTGATGAGGGCACAGGTCTATCCCAGGCATTGATTAAAGTGAGCCTAGCAGGGGTCCAGGTGGCCAGCATAGTGTCTCATCAGCCAGGACAGAAGTAGGTATGCAGGTCCCCAATGAGCAGGAGTGGAACGATAATGGCGCGCAGCTGCAGGTCCTCCATTCCTGGCACAAAGTGCTTGCTCTCCATCAGCATAGCCAGTCCAGACTTTCTGAACACTGCCCACCCAGCCAGTGGTCATGTGTGTGAAGGTCCCCCAGTGGTCCATGACTGCCTGTAGGACCACAGAGTGGAACCCCCTGCAGCTATAATAGGGCCAGTCTCCATGAGGTGGGCAGGTCACCAGATGTGGGTCCTGTCCAGGGCCCCGATACATTGAGGAAACCCCAGTGCACAGAACCCTGCCACCACTGCCTGGAGGTCATGAACACGGAGGCCGGTGTCTGCCAGCATGTTCTGGAAGGTGCAGCACACCTCCAGTATGGCCTCCCTGGTGATGGCCTTGCCCACACTGAACAAGTGCCCCACATACCATGGGCTGGTGGGTGTGGCCAACTTGAACAGTGCCAGGGCCAGATAGGTGTCAACAGGGAGTGCTGGGCACATGCCAGTGTCCTAGCATGGTGAGGCCAGAGCTGGTGGGGAAGGTTCATGAAGTAGCCCGGGTTACCCTAAAGGCATTGACCCACACTGTCCCAGATGTGCTGCACCAGCTGTTGCCACCAGTGATGGCTGCCATGGTGGGCCCAGAGGCAGTGGGGTTGAAGGCCCAGGAGGGAGATAGTGGTCCTGGCGGTGGCTTCCTGGAGCCCCTTGTCAGTGTCACTAGCAACAGCCACTGCATGGTGGTGGGGGCCCTGGGAGGGTGTGCAGTGGGCAAGTGGTCGCTGCGTGTGGGCGAGTCAGGCTGGGTGGGCCAGCCATGGGTCAGCTACCAGTTGATGTGATGGGCCAGCAGGGCAACCGAGGCAGCCAGCAGGATTGAGGGACCCTGTTGCTCGCTGCCAGGGCCATATCACAGGGACACAAAGGGGGCACAAACACAGCTGCCACATGCTCCCTCTGTGCATGCCACACTGCTCCTCTGTGCACAGCAACTGGCTGCCCAAAGAGCACAGAGCTGGGCTGGGTTTTAAAGATGGCTGCCAAGTGCTGGCAGCTGGGGCTGACTTCAAACATAGCTGCCAGGTGCTGGCAGCTGGGCCCGGAGGCTGGAGCTCCCCATGGTGGCCACAGGGGTGCCTAGCAAGGCTGGAGGGACCTGGCAGCCAAATTTGCTGCCAGGTTTCTGCACGTGTAGATGACTAGCCAAAATCGCTTACTGCACAGTAGCTTACTGCACAGTAAATTTAGTCACGACTAAATGTGTGTGTATATGTGCCTACTGAACTATACATTTGTGGTGAAGAAGAGCTTAAGTTACATGTATCACATCCATATAACATTTGGAAAGGGATATAAAGGAACTTAACATTTTTCTTTGCTGAAGGTCACAATAATAATATAAGCAATGCCAAACTTACTATGAAGCTGGGTTTTGGGTTGTAGCTGTGTTGGTCTACGGATGTAGGCAGGGAAGGTTCTTTGAGCAGATGTGATATTTTTTATTAGACCAACTGAGTAGTTGGGGAAAAGTTCTTGACAAGCTTTTGCTGGTCTTCAGAGATGCCCAAAAGCTTGCCAAGAACTTTTTTCCACCTACTTAGTTGGTCCAATAAAAGATATCACATCTACACAAAGAACCTTGCAAACTTACTATGAAAACATTGGACCACTATTGATTGGTCAGAGAGCTTCCCACGTACTGGTATCCCAGTCTAGTGGTTGAAGCATACCTTTCTCCCTGAGGCTTCTTGTTAGCATGAGCTGTTGACACAGTACAAGGTTATACCATTGCCAGTATTCATCATCTAAACAAAGCAAAACAAGGCTACTGGTTGAATTTTTTAAAAACCCAGTGACCTTAATTGTACATCCTTAATTATGTATTATGCTATGTATATAATTTAATTGCATTAAATTTAATTGCATTAAAACCTTATTAGCTATAGTCTCTCTGTGCAGGGAAAATCAAGTTCTATGCCAGTGAACAGTGATTTTGCATACATCAGTGGAGTTATTCAAGAGTCTCCCTTTCATCAGCTGTATTATTTGCCCTATGTCCCAAGGTACTTAGTCAAAAGGGTAATCAGTCTTGTTAAAAAAATGTAATTTCAGCTCTCATTTGCCTGAACTGTTGTTAAGCTGTTTTGATTTTCCAGCTAATAAGATTCTTGGTTAATAAATTAAAATAATAACTACCTAAATACTTTAATGATGACCAAATATAATGCAGTTAGAAATCATATCATAAAAGTCAGTATGTTAAGTAAATAAAAATATGTCATGGAATTTTATTTCTGAAGTTATCCTCATTAGCTTAATCTTGCTTTCATTGAAACCAATGTGAAATTTTACCATTTACTTCAGTAGCAGCAAAGTTAGGCCAGTGCTCAGCACTTTAAAGATCCCATCTACTAAGCCTGATTTTTCAGCCTGGTCTCCACCCAGCCCGTTTCTGTGGGTGCAAAATTGCATATACTGATAATGGTGCCCATATTTTTGGCCTGCTATAAATTGTGGGTACATAGATCACTTGACATATAACTGTCTGATTTGGGGATACAAATAAATATCTAGTTACTAATAAATGCATTTAGAACTTACAGAAGAGTGGAGACCTGATTTGAAAATCAGAGTCTCATCAGAATCTGAACTTCCCAGAAATTCAAGACAGAACATCTTGTCCTCACTTTTGGTCTGAGTGGTGTGGGTGGTGTTCTGCCCCTTTGGATATCTATACATGTGCTCTGGGGAGATAAGGGGCGGGGGCTAGATTGAGGCCCCATGGTGAGGGACAGTGCCACAGAGGCAGGAGCAGGGATAAGTTGAGTGGGGCCATGGCTGGGTGGGACTTACCTCCTGGGAAGGTGTGCCCCCAAATAATTTTTTCTCCCTGTCTCTATCTGGCCCCCTTTCCCTCCCCACAGACTTACCTGCTGGGGTGGGGAGTGCTGGTGGTGCATGGTAGATCTTGGGTTGCTTTTACATACCAAAGGTGATCTCTTACTTAAAAAGTGGTTGGAGACTACTACTCTAAACCAAAGCACAGCCTTGTGTTATTACCTTAAACAAGGCATGGGTAAGAATAGTCAGAAATTTGAAACATGGGTACAGTAACTACACTGGATAATGTTTTGAATGATGGGGCACAAGAGCAGACAAAGAAAAAACCACTCCAGGCACATCCTAGACAAACACTGGTAGGACCTTGAGAGAAGTCTAAGCATATTGGGTCAAGGTACTTGTTGAAAGATTCTAGGAGCTGTGAGCAAAGAAAATGGATTCTGCTGTTTGATGCTTGATGTTTAGGGATACAGAATTTTTGTACATTGTTTGTAAAGAAATACATTTACATGAAATAAACACCTTGTTTCACCATCAGTTTATCTACCAAACTGGAACAATCTCCAAGACTTCAAAGTTTTGACTGACCACTGGATGATACTCGATATCCTGAGTAAGGTTGGCTCCTGTAGATTTATCACCTTCAATAATCTTCTCGTTTACTGATATCTGCATCTCACAGAGACAAAAGGCCAAAGAAAGATCCTGCAGCATCATCAATCTGTAATAAGGATATTCAATATAGCATGTCAGTCCTTAATATAAAAAATAATAGCTACCATCTTTCTAAGTCAATTCATTTTTAATTATGTATATAATGTAGCATCTTAAGTTTACATGGGGGAGTGACACAGAAAATAAAAACTTTGGGAGAAATCCTGATACAAGTAAATGGCAAAACTCTGCTTGACTTCCACTGATCTCTGCCCTGAGAACATACAATCTACTTTTAACTTAAATAAAAATTTCAGACAAGCTTAATAGGCTATGTTCATCCTTAGGATCTGTATATTTTAGGTTCTTCTGATCAGAGCCTTGAATTGTATTTAGAATATGTGGACATTTTGAGTTGAGGGCAAAGATCCATTATGATCTTTACTGAAAGAGCCCAGTTTGCAAGGAGAGTGAGACCAACCACCTTTTTAGTTAACCAGAATAAAATGATTCAAAGCTATTTTGTCCTTGTCTAGAATAGGCACTTTCTTATACTCACATCTCAGACTTCTGCAGCTCAACAGCCAAAAGAGCTCAGAAAGGAGGAAGCTGCCTTTGGTTAGCACATTGATTTCTAAATTGCAAACCAAAGCACACAGATCAAGGAACAACTGAATAGATGCAGACAGATAAAAAAGCCCATAACAACAGGGATGTTTATGATTTTGTTTTCAAAATATCACCTGAGTCCTTTCAGTGTTTCTGACCAGCTTGAATTTGTGGTCATGCTTACAATAGATTAATTCATTAATCTCAGATGACCATATTTATACACAAGTCTGGCAGATATTTTTAATTTCAGCAAGACCAACCATATATAGGTTAATAGCTGAATAGGTGTTGCTCTATGATACTATTTTCCATTTACTACTGACAGCTCAAATGGATTGCAAAAACAAGCAGAGTAGATTGTGCTCCACCCTCAACAAGCAATGAGCAACTCTCACAAGGCATAGGAGCTTTCTATTTCTTGAAATAAAATTTTGGATTACTCAGCCTCTAATTTCATAATAGAACTTGTGACTCAAAAGCTTAAAGAAAGGGGTTGTAGTACAGAAGTAGTGAACTTTTTAATGCAAGTATTAAAGTTGATATGGAACCGAAAGTCAACTCAAAGTCTCCCTAGAGTTTCTACTGCCCCTTCTTCTTTTCACCTCTGATATGCCCATTCTGCCACCCATTGGGCACATCCACATGAGACGTTTACTGCGGAGTCCACAGTAAATGTCTGGGAGTCTACACATGCAGGCCTATTACAGTGGAGTAAACTAATAAAGTCCACAGCAGGGAAGTACTTTTAAATACTATGCACATGTAGACACTGACTTGACTGGCTGGGGCATGAAGGTGCTTCAGTGTGAGAGCTGCCTGCCGGCTAGCTCTACACTGGAGTATCCTTGTGCCCCAGCCAGCCTGCCCACAGCATGTTGAGCTGGGTTGGAGCAGTCCTGGACTAGCAGGCTGACCCCCCAGACTCCTGCCAATCAGGGATACTCCAACCTGCCTCAATGTGCTGTGGTCCCAGGTGCACGTGTAAATACAGTGCCCAGGAGCAATAAACTCCAGCACAATAAGCACTGGAGTTTATTGTATCACATTAATATGCACATGCAGATGTGCCTGCTGTCTCCTCTCCCCAACATGTTTCCTCATTCCTCTGTATTAGAAGATAAGTTGCAGGTGTGTCATATCAGATAAATGGCTGTATCAGCCACCCACAGCATCCCTACATTTGTGTAACTTTGTGTGTGTGGAATTCACCATCACTGTTTAGCAGACAGGGACAGGTAGGCAATGAAAACAAAAATAATAAAAATGTAGGTAGGAATAATAGAAATATATATTTTTAATGCTCTGAAGAGGAAAGTAAATATTTTCAACAGGAAACTCAAACAGACTAGATAATGATTCATGTGTAGCTAGAAGTATCCATATGGAGTATTTTTGGGGCAATACAAAGTGTATGTCTGTGCTGCCACTGGACTTTGATATTTTGGTATGTTTTCTTTCTAGTAAAATGTTTTACTACCTTACATTTAAGACCATAGCAGCTCATCCAAGTGTACTTATATAAATAGAAACAAATAACTCTAGTTCTGGCATAAGTGTGTCCATACATTGAGCTATTATGCTTTAAATTCATAACCTACTTTAACTTTCAAAGATAAACAAGTCTTTATTTTTTCCCAGGCTTTATTCTCACAGCAAACAGTCTTTTGCATTTTCAGACACCAGTGACATTTTCAGTCTACAAATACCTCATCTTTTGAAATGGATACGTCTTTATTGATTTCTATGGTGTTTCACACATTTACACCAGAAAAACACTGGCCTGCAGTTTGTTTAATGATGAATTCTTCTCTTCTGTCCCACTTTCTGCATTAAGTGCTATTCTTTTTCCTGCATAATACTCAAGGGCCTACAACTGCATTTAAAAATAAGAAAAGGTGTAAGGATCAAGACCTAAATCTTTATTTCTATAGCAAGATGAGACACCACAATGTCAGGTTTTTACCTTTTTAATTCTTTCAACCATTTCAATCTTGAGTTTCATAGAAAATATAGTGTCAATAGCAATTAAAGAATTCTAATAGTACATATATTCAGACAGTTTTGTTAAAAATCCCAAATTTCACAGATTTCATAGACATTAGGGCTGGAAGGGACCTCGGGAGATCATCACATCCAGCCTCCTGCCCCAAGGGCAGGAAGTCAGCTCGGGTCAAAGGATCCCAGCAAGATAAACATCCAAATGCTTCTTAAAGGAGTCCAGAGTAGGTGCCTGCACCACCTCTGGAGGGAGTCTATTCCAGGCCTTGGGGGCTCGGACAGTAAAGAGGTTTTTCCTCATGTCCAGCCTAAAATGGTCTTGGAGGAGATTGTGACCATTGGACCTTGTCATCCCTTGGGGCACTCTGGTTAACAGGTGTTCCCCCAGATCCTGATGTACACCCCTGATGTACTTATAGGCTGCCACCAGGTCACCCCTAAGCCTGCGCTTTTCCAGGCTGAAGAGTCCCATGGCTCTCATCCTCTCATCATAAGGCCTAGTCTCTTGTCCTATGATCATGCGCGTGGCTCTCCTCTGGACTCTTTCAAGCTTCTCCACGTTCTTCTTGAATTGTGGAGCCCAGAATTGGATGCAGTACTCCAGCTGCAGCCTCACTAAGGCCGAGTACAGTGAGAAGATGACATCCTGAGATTTACCTGAGAAGCATCTATGGATGCAAGCCAGTTTGGTTTGCTTTACCAGCTGTGACATCACATTGGTGGCTCATGCTCATCGTGTGGTTAATTATGACCTCCAAGTCTATTTCGGCCATGGTGCTAGCGAGCGTAGCACTGCTGAACCTATAAACATGCTGCGGGTATTTTTTTCCATGGTGGAGTACCTTAACATTTGTCAGTATTGAATGTCATCAGGTTTGTATCTGCCAACTTTCTGAGCTTATCCAAGTCAGCCTGGATCACCAGCCTATCCTCAGGTGCAGACGCTCTACCCCAAAGTTTGGTGTCATCGGCAAACTTGGTCAGTCCACTTCTGACACCATTATCCACATTGTTGATAAAGACGTTAAAGAAAAAAGGTCCAAGGACAGAGCCTTGGGGGACACCAGTGGTCCCAAAGCACCATGATGATTCACTTCTATCGACCACCACACTCTGAGTCCAGCCTCAGAGCCAATTCCCCAGCCATCAGGCTGTGATGTAGCCGAGGCCACAGCTAGCCAATTTTTCCAAGAGGAGATTGTGGGACTCCAGATCAAAGGCTTTTTTAAAGTCCAGATATCTGACGTCAGTCTCTTCTCCCTTGTCCAGGTGATATGTCACCTAGTCATAGAAGGAGATGAGATTGGTCAGGCAAGACCTACCTGCAACAAACCCATGCTGGCTGTCCCTCAGGCTGTTGTCATCAGCCAGCTTGTCAAGAATGGTCTCTTTGATAATTTTTTCCAGAACCTTTCCAGGGATTGAGGTCAAGCTGATTGGCCTGTAGCTCCCCGGATCTACTTTTCTTCCTTTCTTGAAGATGGGCACCACATTAGCTTTCTTCCAGTCTTCAGGTACTTTACCTGAATGCCAGGAGTTTTCAAATATCTTTGCCAGTGGTTGAGCTATGACTCCTGCCAGCTCAAGTACTCTGGGGTGTAATCTGTCAGGACCTGCTGACTTGAAGGTGTCCAGCCTCTCAAGGTGTTCCTTTACAAGGTCTACACTGATGCTGAGTATAAATTCACCCTCAACCTGGCCATCCCGCATCATGCTAGGCAGGGTGGTCCCTTTGGGTTGATTAAAAATCTATGTGAAGTTGGCTTTTTCCTGGGTGTTGCTTGTCAGTTGTCCCATTTGGTTTAACAGGGGTCCAATGTTACCCTTGCTTTTCTTCTGACTCCTCACATAGCTAAAAAAAGACTTTTTATTGTCCTTGATACATGTAGCCAGATGGAGTTCAGTTGCAGCCTAGCTGGTCAAGGGGGAAAGGGGATGTGGGGACAGTCCTTCACAGTGGAGGCAGCTTGGGGATCCCTCTGGCAGGTCTGCGGTGGGGGGAAGATTTCAGATTAGGAGTGAGGTGCACCAGAATGGCCTGGGGCGGGGTGGGTGGGGCAAGGGGCTGTGGTTTGGGGGTGAGTGGCATCAGCAGGGCCCGGTGAGGGGGCCGGAGACTGTGGGTTGGGCACTGGCAGAGTCAGCGGGGTGTGGGTCAGGACAAGCCATCGATCTTGGCAAATGGGTCCTGGTACGAAAAAGATTGAGAACCACGGGTCTAGGTGACGTCCTTAGGTCTCTTCCAACCCTAACTTTCTATTTTTTCAGCTCCTTTGTGTACCAAGGTATTCTCTGGTTATATTTCTGTTGGCTGGTGCCTGGCCACTAATCTTCATGATGCCTTAAAGACCTTGTGTGTACTGACGAATTTTCGGGGAATATTCACACTGGTACAACTAACCCAGTGCTAACCCCTGGTGGATATTTCTTTTTGAAGATGACCACAGCTCAGAACTTTTTGTATTGTAAAGTATGCTGCAATAAGAGAGGGAATGTGAGAGCAAACTGACTATTTACCTGATTCCTGCCAACTATCTCTGTCTCTTTCATCAGGCAGTTAATTGTATGTGTTGTAGTCACAGAGGCAGTAAAGATGGGTAAGTGACTGGAAGCGATGCTATTGTACAGCCACTTTTCCCTAGGCCTTATTTCTATAGGAGCATAGGATGTTGTTCTCCACAACATTATACTGCAATAACACAAATCACATAGGCCACCATTCCAATTAAATAGCAGTCATTACCATTCACTATTAGACTAAATTGGTTCCATGGGGGATAACCCAAGATTCAGCAGTAGCCATGATCAGAGAAGGCTGAGCGTAATGTATAACAGCAGAGGCGGGATAATTTTGAGGATGGCTTATGTGGTTTTGATCCACACTAGAATTACATCCTTAAGTCACTCATTTTGGTTGGTAACCCTGCATGTTGTGTTTACTTGTTTGGATTGTTTTGTCTTGCGTAGGTGTAAGTTTTTTTTACCTGAAAACCTATGATAAAAATGAATTACAAAGCAGTAGTTAAGAACAAGAATGTCTGTGGATTCTTTAGTCTTTTAAAGGATGTGGCTTTTTTCCCTGTTGGGTTTGAAATTTTTCTAGAAAGGGAGGGAGGAAGAGGCAGGGCAGATATATGGGCAATAGCTGCCCTGTTTCTCTCTGGAGCCAAGTTTTTGCTGGTGGGACAAGTCAGAGTTTCACCTAGAGCAGTGATTCTCCAACAGGGTGCCTCAAGATCCTTTCAAGGCTGCCACAGCATGGCAGCACAAGTGAAGTGTGCTGAGGTGATTCATAAGAGAAACCTAGAGATTTCAAATAGCAATCCATAGTTGGGTCTTCCTGAGCTCTTTGCAGAAGAAAAATCTACTCTTTTATTTCTCTGTGGGCAAAAAAACAAGAGAGGGAAAGCAAAGAGCTGCACTTTCTGAAGTGTACCTCAAGTCTCTCCAGGGGTGCCTCCAGTCTCAAAAAGATTTGAGACCACTCTCTGCCATGGTGTGACATAGACCTATTTGTCTTGCATTGGAAGCGTGGGCTCTTGCCCACTAAGTAAAACTAAAAGTCCCCCTTAATCTGAGAGGGGGTGCACTAAGTGCACATCAAGTGATTAGGGGGACAATTGAAGAAGAAAACGGGGATGGGAGTGAGGGTCACAGGTTCAAAACGAATGTGCCAAGGAGGAACACTGGCAGTACGCTGGAACTGTGCCTACTGGCCCTTGAATGAGTTCAAGAAGCCAGTCAACACTGCCCAGTGAAATTCTGCCTGGAAACTAAAATGGAGCAGGGACAGGAAAACGGGTGACTGGTGACTGTGTGACACTGGCAGTTTGCTAGGCCATTCCTGAACATGGGCCAAAGCCCACCAAACAGAGCTATAAGCCCTCCTTGATGAAGGGGGCCTTTAGGGACATATCACTGATTGCTTGGGACAACTAAAGACAAAACAGGGATGGGAGTGATGATCACAGGTTCAAAATGAGTGCACTGAGGCGGGACACTGAGAAGAACACACCAGACAGCGTGCACTGGCCCTTGAATGAGTCCCAGGAACCAGTGGATGCTGCCCAGTGAAACTTCCCAGACGTGAATGAAAGAGGAACAGGAATTGTGGGGGCAGAAATTTTGGAGGGTGGGAACCTGCCCCTCCAACACCCCGCCACATAACCCGTGCCCCCTCCCACCTCCACGCATCGTCTGTGCTCTCCTCCCTATTTCCCACGCACTGGGGCCCTGGGGGGCACACTCAGTGAAACTTTTCCCGGAGACATGAATGGACCAAGGACAGGAAAATTACCCTGCAGTTCCCAGGGGCTGTGTGACACAGGCCTATTCGTTGCTTTAGAGCAGTGATTGTTAACCTGTGCTCCATGGACCCCTGGGGGTCCACAGGCTATGTCTAACGGGTCTGCGAAAGATGATTATGATCAATCAGAAGTATGTGAACACCCACACTTACAATTCAAAGGAGTCTGCACCTCCATTTAAAATTTCCAAAGGGGTCCGCAAATGAAAGAAGGTTGAAAACCACTGCTTTAGAGGAACTGTGGGCCACTGTCCACTAAGAAATGCTACAACTAGGAAAGCAACAACTAATTGCTTTGGACAACTACAAATAACAGGGACAGGGGTGGAGATCAAAGGTTTATAACTAATAATGCACCAAGGGGGGGATGCTGAGCAAATCACATTGGACAGTGCCCCATTGGCCCTCAAACCAGTCCAAGAAGCCAGTGGACACTGCCCAGAAACATGACCGGACCAAGGACAGGCAACCGGCCCTGCAGTCCCCCGGGGGGTTGCATAACACAGGCCTATTTGTCACCTTAAGGGGCATGGGCCTAAGCCCACCAGGTCACTTACTGGCCTCCCTCAGGCTGAGAGGCTACAGGAAAGGTGACAGCTCATTACTTGAGACAAATAATAATGAAAACAGGGATGGGAGTGGAGGTCAAAGGTTCATAACAAGGGGGTCAAGGGGGGACAGCAAGCAGAGCACTCTGGCCAGCACACACTGTTCCTCTAAGGAGTCCAGGGAGCCAGCGGACACCGCCCAGTGGCTGCCGAGAAATATGAACGGACCAGGGACAGTCCCCAGAGGCTGCCTGACAGGACTTAAACACATCAGGGGAAGGCATGGTCCAGCCCTGCCAAGGAAACTAGAAGCCGCTAGTGATGCACTACAGATTTCTTTGGACGAATACTCAGGGTTCGAATTACACTTTGACTCTTGGGAGAAGGGAGGCTGCAAAAAAAACCCCTGTCTGCCCATCACAATGCCCTAATAAAATCGGAGACCCCCGCAGGTTATGATTTTTAAATCTTACGGGGGGGGCGGCTCTCGTCTCTTGGGGCGGGGGGCTCATACCCACTGAGCTCCCCCATCATTCAACCCCTGCAAATAACAATGAAAACAGGGACAGGAGTGGGAGTCAAAGGTTCATAACAAGGGGGCCAAGGAGGGGCAGCAAGCAGAGCACACCCACCAGCACCCAGTGGCCCTCAAACCAGTCCAAGGAGCTGGCGGACACTGTCCAGTGACGCGAAACAGGAACAGACCAGGGGCCGGCAATGGCCCCGCAGCCCACAGGAGCCTGGGCAGGTCTCCGCCATGAAAGCGGCACTTCTTGGGACCCGCTGAGCCGGGCGGAGAGCGCGGCTGGGACAAGGGGGTTCACCCAATGTCGGTGCGGGCAGGAGGGCGCTGAGGCGGCTGAGAAGCCCGCGCAACCGGGGCCGCAAGAGCCGAGGCAGGTGGGGGCCGCTCGGGCCAGCCCGGGCTCCAGTTGCAGGAGCCACAGGTAGGCGGTGGCCTCCCTCCTCCCTCCAGGTCGGCCCCGCCCCGCCCCGCCCCGCCCGGCCGCACTTCCCGGCTGCTCCGCCCACGCGGGCAGGAGGTAGAGGCGGCGGGTTGGGTCGGGGCTGCCGCGTTGCGCCGGCTGTGAGCGCCGCTCCAGCGCGCCCTCCCGCCCGCCCGGCGGGGATGCCTTTCCCGCTGCGCACCGTGGCGCCCCTGCGGCTCTGCCGCCTGGAGGAGCCCGGCGCTGGGGCCGGGGCCGCGGCTGGGACCGGGGAAGATGCGGCGGGGCCGCTGTTCGGCTGCCTGCAGCAGGTCAGCGCGCACGCCCTGTGCTCCGTGCTGTGGCAGCTCTCGGACCTGTCCCGCTGCGCCGGAGACATCTTCGGCGGGATCGCGGGGCAGGCGGACGCCCTGTGCCGCCGCGGCGCCCGGCTCCAGCGGCGCCTGCGGGCCCTGCAAGCGCTCGGCGCCCGCCTCGACCACCGCCGCCTGCCCGTCCGTGAGTGTCCGGGGGCTGTGCCCTGTGTGTGCGTGTTGTGACCTCGGAGTCCTTCCCTGCTCCTTCCCCCCCCTCCCCGGTTTTGTTTTCTTGTAACTTGCTCCCGGTTCCAGCAACTTGGAGCAGAGGCGGCTCCCCCTGCCTCTGCGTGCCTAGGAAACTTCAGTCAATCTCGTTTCACAGCGCCCCTGCTCTCTCGGCTCGAGTTCAGAGGGAGAGCACAACGTGGGTTTCGCACTAAACTCCACATTTCCTTCCAGTAGTTTTTGCTTTTTTGGCTCCTGTATACGGCGCAGTTGGAATTTCCTGCCGGCTCAGGGCGGTGAGGTTTTCAGTGCATGGGGTTTATTCCAGTCCCGCTGCTTGTCCCCTAGATCATTCGGTGAAAAGGGCAGGGATGCTGTAGGGTAAGGGACAGTGGCTTGTGTCTCAGCACTGCTAGCCTGGCAGTCTTCAGCAAGAATGTAGTGCAGTCCTTGGAAGAGTTTTTCATTGACATCTAGTCTACCTGCATATGACATCAGCTCACTTCTGTCTGGTCAGCAGCATCTGTAATGCGCGTATGCCTCAATTAACATGTCAAAATGCATATATAATCAGTTCCCTCAGTACACATTGTCCATTATCCTCTTTTCTCAGCTACATGGTCATTCTGACTTGATTTTCATTGATGTAAAGCTCTCATATATGCTTGCCCCAAATTATAGTTACCTTTCTAACTTAACACAGAACCCAGCCTTTAAAACCTGGATCTTGTTTTGGGCAGTTTGACACTAAAGTTCAACTTTTAGTCACTAGGTCAATCCACTGTGGAGAGTGACCTTGTAGCTAGCTACCTAAACAGGTACCTTTCATTTTCCCTGGCTGCAGGGTTTCTACAGGAGCAGAAGGATCTTGAGAAGAAGGACCTTCAGAAAGTCCATTGGGTGTCCTTGGGAGTAGAAGGGTGAAGAAACCCTCTGAAACTCTTACAAACTTTTATAATACCTACAGATTGCAACTGAGGCAGGGAAAAGGAGTGGATCAAACCTTCTTAGATATCTTTTTTTTTTTTTTTTAACCTTGGCAATCTAGAACATAGTCCAAGGATCGTTTCCCACCATCACTCTTACTTTTGTACAGCACGTTAGAAAAAACTCTGTCCCTAAAACATGTGTTTTTTAAGAACTGTAGATGGGCTTTATGTACTACAAGGCCAATGTAAATAGTATGGCTTATGTAAAAGCAAAAACAGTCTTCTATTTAAAAGAAATGGAACACATGCTTCAAATCTGTTAGTTGTAGCTAGGGGTTAATGAAGAAAGTCAAAAAGGACTATTACAGACGGAACAGTAGAAAATGAGCCAGAAGTGTTGATCATCTTGTCCATTCCATTTTAGAATTATTTCCTACATCGTCTTCAGTAATTTCTTCCAGCACCCAACCCCAAGCTAGTTCTAAATGAGCCAAGGTGCTTTCACCACTTTTTTTGTGTGGGGAGGCTATTTCTTGGGTGATATTAAGCTTTTACTTTTCTATCCTCATGGTGATTTCAAGCCATAGAAAACTGGCCTGCTTCTTTATTGAGTATATTTGCATAGAGGCAGTAATATAAAACAGGACTTAAGTTAAAGAAGGTTAGGCCCCCTTCTTATACTGATTCAACACATCTACAGTGGAGGCTTTTATCAGCCTAGAGTTGCATTTGCTTATGTAAATAAACCTCTATTTTCACTCAGCTATCCAGTTACGATAGTATTCCTTAGTCATCATTAAGCCAAATGGCATTTGTTTTATTTTTCTTTATTATAAATCACTCCTTTCAGCTAATCCTAATATTTCATATGGCTTGTTTCAGTAATTTCCTTCTAATGTAACATTTTCATTGTAGTGTTGATGTTTTCATAACTGGTATGCAGTTTTCTTATTAACTTAAAAATGGTCATATTGATAATTGATACCTCTCTGATGTCTTTAGAGTAAAGCTCTGGCTTTGCTCAGTTTTTGGTTGCAACTGTGTTGGTCTAAGGCAGGGGTGGGCAATTATTTTGGGCAGAGGGCTGCTTACTGAGTTTTGGCAAGCCATCAAGGGCCACATGACAGGCAGCCCAGGGCAGATAAGTATTACTTTTCTAAATTTTTTTATGGGCGCTGTGGGCTGGATAGAGTGGCCTGGTGAGCCGCATCCGGCCCTCAAGGCTGCATTTTGCCTACCCCTGCCTGGTCTAGGGACGTAGGCAGGCAAGGGTCTTTGGGTAGATGTGATATCTTTTATTAGACCAACTGAATAGTTGGAAAAAAGTTCTTTGTAAGCTTCGGGGTGCAATCACCCTTTTTACACCTTTCTTTTTACATTTTTCTTTCCCCTCCTTTTCTACCCTTTGTCTTCCTAATTTCCAGCTTTTAACTTTTTCACAGACAGCCTCTTTTCTACCTTGGAAAACTACTACAGTAGAGCCTCCCTTACTTTTGTTTTCCTAATTTTACATATTTTCATTCTCACTGACATCCTATTTATTACATGTGTAGCTTTCATTCCTTGGAGTCTCAGAACCTCACAGACTCCCTATGCCTGAAGAAGGGTGATTGCACTTGAAAGCTTGCAAAGAACTCTTTTCCAACTACTCAGTTGGTCTAATAAAATTTATCACATCTACCCAAAGAACCTTGCCTGCCTAGCTTTACTCATCAATTTTGCTGCCCAGTATTTAAAAAGCATCATCTAACTAATAAAGTTGGTATGGAATGGCCTTGAAGTTAACCAACAGTGAATTTATTTTTGTTTTAAAAACTTTCTTTTTTATAAAAGACCGGGGTGGGGGGGTGGGAAGGGGAATTGTAAAGCAATTAATGTTAATTATTTGGGTTGACTACAAACCATGAATAGTTGTTGCTCAAACTAACCCTTATATCATGAAGTGTATGTTAAACTGTATCTGTTGATTCTCTTGTCAGCAAGATTTCTTCATAGCATAGTCTTGCAAATAAGATGAATAACTAACATCGTTAATTCATCTATAATGAAAGCTGTCAAAGCTTGTCTGGAAGTTTAACCCTGTCACTGCCATTGAGGAAATACCTGGGAAACAAAGAGTTGTTTATGCTTGGTTTGTTTTGTAAAACAATGACAAGATTCCCCCCCTCCCCCCCCCCATTTCAGAAGATAGTTACAGAAAAGAGGCTTCATATAGGAAACTGGCTGAAGGGGAGTAGTGAGGAAAACAGGATAGTGAATGAATAAAAATAGTTATCCCATATTCTCATTTCTTATAAAGTACACTGCAGGACAAAATACTATGAATAACTAGCTGTTTTGGTAGGTAGTTTCATGAAAAAGCTGTGCTTTTCAATAATTATTTTACAGTTGGTGGATTCAGTAACTTATTTAATTTATGCATTATGTAGCTTTCAGCCCATTTTTTACTGGGATGAAGTTTCCATCATGCTGTAGATTGGCTGGGATCCATTTAGAAGTTTGCCAGCCTTTGTCCAGTTAGAGGCTGGTAAGGCTACTCCTTCCTGCCTGTTCTCCATAGTGGGGAAAGTATTTGACTGTCTTTGGAAAATGTAAGATGACTGTCCCAATGTAATCTCAAATAACTTGATTATGAGAGGAACATAACTTTGCCCCTGAACATTTATAGGTCTTTCTTTTGGGTTCAGACCAGTCTTCTCCATCTTCTTCTTGCAAACCGTCAAAAAGTGTGTGTGTGTGTGTGAGCACGTTCATGTGCATATGCATAAAAGGGAGGGAGGGAGGAAACAGAGACATAAACTTCTTTGTCTTCAAATCCTGGTAGTTAGTTATTCTCTAAACAGGCATGGCTCATCTGTACCCTACCTATAAATGAGTTCAAGGCCAGTATGTGCCTAGATGCTGCTATGCCATCATGGACTTCTCTATGTTAATAGAAACATGGATAAATGTGTCTTAGTTTTTCAGTTAAGTCTTTTATATTTTCTACCTGTTAATATCTTTAATGGCTCATTTTAGAGAATGTGCTTATTAAATTATATCCTTTTTTGTGCTATAATTGTAGAAGGACTTTTAGACCTTAGACATGCCTTGCAGATGTTTATGTATTCCAGCATGTCACATATTTGTAACCCTTGAAACAGGGGAATTTTCTTATCTACCAAAACAGGATAGGCTGGATTTTTATAATGCATTTCACTTGGGAGGCCCTTTTTCCAAGCGCTTAACACCTATTCTACATGCACTCCATTAACTTCCTTTTCAGTTCTGAGTGCAATGAAAGCTGTTGAAGGCAGGCTTTAGAGCCCCGTGTGACCTCGGAGATCACTTCTTTTCTCATGTCCTACTGTGACAAGTGAGCCCTGTTAGTGTCGTAGCTGTCTGCACCTGAAACTACTTTCTGTCTTGAGCAGTAAAATACTATCCAGATGAATGCCGTGGTCTGTGGAACTCCCCTGTCTCCACTGAATTTAGGATCATGTTGCAAGGCCTTTTGGTCTATTTAAGTATTTGGTAGAATGCTGTTTCTGGTAGAATACACTTTGATTTTTGTATCATGAGCAGTACGTTGCACAATGCAAAGAGCCATAAAGATGCCAGACCTTTCTTGGGGACTGACTAATTAGAAGTTAATGGGCAAAGTGGTTGTTTAAAGACTAATGGTCTGAGGTGGTTTTAAGACTAGAGGTAAGACTAAACGTTGCACATAGTAATAGAGCTTAGTTTGGATTGTGCTGAGCACTTCTAAAGCATTTAATTCCTAGCAAAAAGCTAATTTGGTTTATTTTCTTTTACCATTTTATTTGTATCACTCCCCCAGGTTCTCAGTGACCTTGCATACATTTTTTGTTTTTACTTCTTTATCTAAAACATAGTGATAGTAATATTTACCATAAGTGGAACACAGCTTTTCTCATTTTCTTGGTATTGTGCAAAAATGTGTGAATCAGTATTTTGTAATGGGATTTCAAAGGAACTATTTAGTTGTGAAACTTCAAGAAGGGTTGAGAGAGACTGCAGGTACAACCTAGTTGCATGATTATCAGATGGCATAAGTGCTAGTGTATTGGGTTCAGGAGCCTTCTAGTTTCTTTATCGATTCAGGGCCTGGCATTGTGAGATGCTGTGTGCTCTTAATTGCAGTGCTTTCCCCACCGTGTGGGAAATGGTCCAAGTCTGTCCTGTTTATATTTTAAATATGGTGGTGATGTAACCTTTTGGCGACTGAAGCATGCTTTTCCCTGAAAATATAGACTAAACTATCGTTTAACTCAGTTAAAATGTAAAAGCTCTGCACATTAGTTCTTGGGTCACATAAATAATGATTGCTTGTTTATCAATGTAGACACATTTTGATGGACCAAGGAGACAAAGTTCTTAAATACTGAGTAATTTTATACCTGGTTAGAGGAGAGTCTGCTCACTTGGCTTTTTGGCTGAAGAACACAAACATGGGAAGACTGAATGAAGCTCACTCAACTCCAAAGCATTGATCACTCCTTAAAGAGGTCATTGTGGCTTTGTGGATGGCAGGAGGAACCCTCTCTACTATTCTTCTTTTCAAAGGCAGCAGGTGTAAATGGCTAAAAACAGAGGTCAGTTTTATTCTGAGTCTGATTGTCCCTGCCAACAGTACTTTACACCCCCCCCCCCTTGAATGGCAGTTAACTTGAATTGGCTGCAGTTGTGGGCGGGGAGGGAGTGTTACCACAGCACTTCACTGGGATAACAGGCTTGTATTAATGTAGAGTTCCTGGATAAAAGGCTAAAAACAGTCATAGAGTGAAAACGGGCATTGCATTTCTGTCGGGACAAAGCCTTTTTATCCTGGGATCCTACAGAAGTCCATAGAAGCTCATTGTCCCACTTTAAGTACCAGTGAAGTGGCTAAGATAACACTCCTTTATTCCTCCCCTCCCCATTGTGTTCAAGTAGCTAAGATAAAATTCCCCATTTCAGTTGAAAAGGACTGTCCTGCTTCTGTTTAGATGTAAGTCAAAGCCTGGGACAATCAGACCCCAGATAAAACAAATGTCTGCTTTTAGCCTATGTAAAAATCAGTGCTGTTCCCTTCTGTTGTGGAGCCAGTGATTCACAGAACTGTATCTTATGCATCCTCTTCAGCCTCTCTCCCGTTTGTTTATTTATTTATTTATTTAAACTTTGAGGAGATGTTGGGAAGGAAATCCTGTTGAATAAGCCTTGATAAAGTTTCTGGGTCAGCTATCTTACAGCCTGCAATAGCAAGAGAAACTGATTGTGAGTAGCAGCTCGAAATGGTACTTTCTAACTACTGTTGTATTCTGAAGTCTTATCAGTCAGTCCTTGTTGGAAAGGCACAATGTCTAGAAAATGTATTATTTCGTGCATTCTAAATTGTTCATACAAAGTATATATTTATGCACAATTTTTTTTTTCAAAATGCAAGTTTGCTAAAAAACCAGGGAGAGAGAGGAGGACCTTGCTGTTTTTTTTGTATAAGGAAGCTGTAGACTCCTAAGAACAATCCAGTTTATGCTTCATTTGCTCTTTTTTAAGTAAGTATTTTCCACTCTTTGTATGCAAGGCAGCACTGGAGTACATTTCCTGCGTTAGCTGAACAGGAAGCTTTATTCAGCTTTTTCCTAGGGAAACCTTTCCTCCACCCTCCCCCCAACCATGGAACTGAACATTAAGACAGCATCAGCAGTGGACAAAAGAATGATGGACTGACTTACAGACTGATTTATAGGTCTTACTGTAGCTTCTCGTGGGAAGGAAGATTGTATGAAATATCTGTCACCTAGTAACAATAAGTCTTACTGTATTTTAAGAGACTGCAAGGTGCAGTCTAGGAAGTTTCATTTAGGGGGGATTCCCTTCTGGATCAAGAGCTTCATTCAGGGCTGTCTGGGAATGGACAGTTCAGGTAAAATGCTCAGCAGATGGTAGTCTGGGGGCTGTATGGTAACCAGAAGAAGTAATCCAAGAGGAAGTTCAGATGACATGCAGTAGTTTCTAGCAAAATTTCCCTAGAAACAGAGGATTAAGTAGGATGTTAACAAGTTTGTCTTTTACCTTAGTTGTATTTGTGCAGAATGCTTCTCGGGAGCCATTTAACCGTTTTTGTATTTATTTGGTTCAAGACTAATTGTCTGCGGAAATTCAACCTGACCCTGAGGAGATTTCATTTGAAACAAGAACAGGAAAAAAGCTTGAGCTAGAAAAAGATTTCCCACAGGCATGCTGGGCCAAGTCCCTGTCCGACAGAATGGCAGAACTCCAGTTGAGTTCTGTTTGATGAGGATTTGGCTCACTGTGTTGAAAGCAGGGACACTCTGGCTCAAATTTGGAGCTGCTTTGTATGCTTCTTAGGAATCTCTTATATAGAATCTATGAACAGTTGGCCATCCTTTCAGATTTCATGATTGATTAATAAGCACTTGTGACACTTTTCTAGAAAGATAGTTTTGAGGAGAGGTGGCTAATGAATATACTTAATTTAATTGGGAACCATACCTTAAATATTGCTATATATTTTAGTATATAATGATAGTGGCTTCAGTTACTGCTTTTCATCACTGGCGGGAATATTTGAACACTCGTGGTGCACAGGCCAGGTCCCGGAGGACTAGAAAAGGGCCAATGTGGTCCCCATTTTCAAGAAGGGGAGGAAGGAGGACCGAGGCAACTATAGGCCAGTCAGTCTCACCTCCATCCTTGGCAAAGTCTTTGAAAAAATTATCAAGGCTTACATTTGCGAGAGCCCGGCAGGACAAATTATGCTGAGGGGAAACCAGCACAGGTTCGTAGCAGGAAGATCATGCCTGACTAATCTAGTCTCTTTTTATGACCAGGTTACAA
Source organism: Alligator mississippiensis (assembly GCF_030867095.1). Lineage (NCBI taxonomy): Eukaryota > Metazoa > Chordata > Crocodylia > Alligatoridae > Alligator > Alligator mississippiensis. Next base: position 120,407,845 of record NC_081824.1, on the reverse strand, counting down.
AACACCTGGACGCAGGAGTAGGGGTTGACGTCGTTTACTTAGACTTCAGGAAAGCCTTCGATATGATATCCCACACCATACTAGTGAACAAGTTAAGAGGCTGTGACTTGGATGACTACACGGTCAGGTGGGTGGTGAATTGGCTAGAGGGTCGCACCCAGAGAGTCCTAGTGGATGGGTCGGTATCGACCTGGAAGGGTGTGGGCAATGGGGTCCCACAGGACTCGGTCCTAGGACCGATACTCTTCAATCTCTTCATCAGCGACTTGGATGAGGGAGTGAAGTGTACTCTGTCCAAGTTTGCGGATGACACAAAACTGTGGGGGGAAGTGGACACACCGGAGGGCAGGGAACAACTACAAGCAGACCTGGACAGGTTGGACAAATGGGCAGAAAACAACAGAATACAATTCAACAAGGAGAAATGCGAAGTGCTGCACCTAGGGAGGAAAAATGTCCAGCATACCTACTGCCTAGGAAATGACCTGCTTGGTGGCACGAAAGCAGAAAGGGATCTTGGAGTCCTAGTGGACTCCAAGATGAACATGAGCCGGCAGTGTGACAAAGTCATCAGAAAAGCTAATGGCACTTTATCGTGCATCAGCAGATGCATGATGAACAGAACCAAGGAGGTGATACTTCCCCTCTATAGGGCGCTGGTCAGACCGCAGTTGGAATACTGCATGCAGTTTTGGGCGCTGTACTTCAAGAGGGATGTGGATAACCTGGAGAGGGTCCAGAGAAGGTCCACTCGTATGGTTAAGGGCTTGCAGGCCAAGCCCTATGAGGAGAGACTGGGGCACCTGGACCTCTTCAGCCTCCACAAGAGAAGGTTGAGAGGTGACCTTGTGGCTGCCTATACGTTTATCATGGGGGCACAGAAGGGAATTGGTGAGGCTTTACTCACCAAGGCGCCCCTGGGGGGTTACAAGAAATAATGGCCATAAGCTAGCAGAGAGCAGATTTAGACTAGACATTAGGAAGAACTTCTTCACAGTTAGAGTGGCCAAGGTCTGGAATGGGCTCCCAAGGGAGGTGGTGCTCTCCCCTACCCTGGGGGTCTTCAAGAGGAGGTTAGGTAGGCATCTAGCTGGGGTCATCTAAACCCAGCACTCTTTCCTGCCTACGCAGGGCGTCGGACTCGATGATCTATTGAGGTCCCTTCTGACCCTAACATCTATGAATCACTGTTGGCACAGTCTCAGTTTGGTTGCGAGGCTGTGGTCCTTTTTTCTAATAACATGAAAATTTCATAGATTTCATAGACATTAGGGCTGGAAGGGACCTCGGAAGATCATCGAGTCCAGCCCCCTGCCCAAAGGGCAGGAAGTCAGCTGAGTTCATAGGATTCCAGCAAGATGAGCATCCAGTTTGCTCTTGAAGGTGTTCAGTGTAGGCGCTTGAACCACCTCCGGTGGCAGGCTGTTCTAGACCTTGGGGGCTCGGACAGTAAAGAAATTCTTCCTTATGTCCAGCCTGAAACGGTCTTGTAGTAGTTTATGACCATTCGACCTAGTTGTCATCCCTTGGGGCGCTCTGGTGAACAAACGTTCCCCCAGATACTGGTGATCACCCCTGATAAACTTATAGGTGGCCATCAGATCACCCCTGAGCCTGCTCTTTTCCAGGCTAAAGAGCCCCAGGGCTCTCAGCCTGTCATCGTAGGGTCTGCTTCCCTGACCTCTGATCATGCGCGTGGCTCTTCTCTTGACTCTCTCAAGCTTCTCCACATCCTTTTTGAATTGTGGAGCCCAAAACTGGACGCAGTACTCCAGCTGCGGCCTCACTAAGGCCAAGTACAAGGGGAGAATGACGTCCCGGGATTTGCTTGAGAAGCATCTATGAATGCAAGCCAGCGTTTTGGTCGCTTTACTAGCCGCAGCATCGCACTGCAGGCTCATGTTCATCTTGTGGTCAGTGATGACCCCCAAGTCTCTTTCTTGCATAGTGCTAGCCAACATAGCAGTCCCGAGCCTATAAGGATGCTGCGGGTTTTTCTTCCCAAGGTGGAGAACCTTGCATTTATCGGCGTTGAACACCATCAGATTCTCATCCGCCCACTTGCTGAGCCTGTCCAGGTCAGCCTGGATCATCTGCCTGTCTTCTGGTGTGGATGCTTTTCCCCAAAGTTTGGTGTCATCAGTGAACTTGGCCAGTCTGCTTCTGACTCCAGTGTCCACATCATTAATGAAGGTGTTGAACAGTATGGGTCCAAGGACAGAGCCTTGGGGGACCCCACTGGTCACAGGACACCATGATGAGTGACTTCCATCAATTACTACCCTCTGGGTCCGACCCCGGAGCCAGTTTTCCAGCCAGTGGATCGTGGAGGACCCAAGGTGACAATTGGCCAGTTTCTCTAAGAGGTGATTATGGGAAACCAGGTCAAAGGCTTTTCTGAAGTCAAGATATATGACATCAATCTGTTCTCCCTTGTCCAGGTGATAGGTCACCTGGTCGTAGAAGGAAATGAGATTGGTCAAGCAAGACCTACCTGCAACAAACCCGTGCTGGCTATCCCTTAAGATGTTGGCGTCGGCCAGTCCATTAAGGATGGCCTCTTTAATAAACTTTTCTAAGATCTTCCCCGGGATAGAAGTCAGGCTAATGGGCTTATAGTTAGCTGGATCCACTTTCCTCCCTTTCTTGAAGATAGGTACCACATTGGCCTTCTTCCAGTCTTCGGGCACTACACCAGAGCGCCAAGAGTTTTCAAAGAATCGTGCTAGAGGCTGGGCTATGATGCTTGCCAGCTCCTTGAGTACCCTGGGGTGAAGATTGTCAGGGCCGGCTGACTTGAAGGTATCCAGCTTCTCAAGATGTTCTTTCACGAAGTCAGCATCAATGGAGGGCAGGGGATCACCCTCACCTGGACTTCCCTGTCCCGTAGCGGGCATGGGCGTCCCATGGGACTGATGAAAGACCGACGCAAAGTACCTATTTAATAGGTTGGCTTTTTCCTGGGCGTCAGTTGTCAGTTGCCCCATCTGGTTCAGCAGGGGTCCAACGTTGCCCCTGCTTTTCCTCCGGCTCCCCACATATCTGAAAAAGGACTTGTTATTGTCCTTGATGCTCAAAGCTAGCTGGAGTTCAGTTGCAGCCTTGGCTTTCCTGGTCTGCTCCCTACAGGACCGGACCAGTGCAGAATAATGCTCCTTGGAGGTGACTCTCATCCTTTGTAGGCCTTTCTTTTTAGCCTCAGGAGGTCTGCTAGTTCCCTGGAGAGCCAGGGAGGCTGCTGTGCCCTCTTGCTGCCTTTCCTCCAAGATGGAATAGACTTAGTTTGTGCATTGATCCTTCAGTTAAAACTTCTTTTTTTTCAGTGGTTGATGCTATTAACAAATATAATCAGAGGTGTAGCAACCTCACTGAGTGCCTAGGGGTGGGGGGCAGCACAGACAACTGCAGATGAAGGAGGGATATGGGAGTATAACTGGAGGAAGGATGTGGGTTTGGGGAAGGGAAGGCTTACCTTCCCAAACTACTTCTGTGGTGGGGATAGCAGCATCAACAGCTCCCTGGCCGAACTTTCTGTGAGCCAACCCTAGTGCCCTGTTTGTTCCCCCCCCAGATGCACACATATATGGTGCAGGGCAATGCCTGCTGTGGCAAAGGCTTCCCAGAGGGTTGGGAAGGACGGAGGTGGAGGGCACCACTCTGCTTGCCCCATTGGTCCCCTGCCCTCCAGATGCACTGTCTGGCTCCTATGGCCAGTGGCTGCCACTGCTGTGACAGACTCCCAGTGGAGTGGTAGGGTGGTTTCAGGGAGGAGGGTGCTGTAGGCTGTTACATCTCTGCCAATTTTGCAGTTCTCTTACCTTCCTCTGAAGTTTTTGGTGTCAGCCACTGTCAGAAAAAGAACCCTGGACTTTCTGGACCGTAGGCCTAGATTCAGTAGCCAATTTCTCTGTTTTAAAATCTTTCTTGCAGAAAGAAGGGAAACTTCCCTTTCCTCTCATTGAACCAAAGGTAATGTAAAGAAGGCACATATTTCACTGCACAGCAGCTAGAATAGGTCATCTAGTTAATTTTTTTCTGTAACATTTTTTAGTTAAATGTGAAATCAAAAATGCAAAACCTGTAGTATTTAAATTGTGAAACCAATGTGCATAACTGTGCATTGAGTAAAACAAAGTACATTTATATTTTTTGAGTTTTTTGATTAACTAAACTGACTAAATTCCTTCCTCACATGAGCTATTGTACAGTACAGGAATAGGGAGATCAAGAAATAATGTGTGATTTTTAAAAAATGAGTGTTGAAATGCTTGGCAATTACGGCATTAAAAGTCCAGGTTTCTTTTCTACTCCCATTGTAACCATCAGCAAGATGGGATCAAAGCTTGCCCTGCACTACTGTTGATGAGATCAAACCAATGTGATAATTAAAGTATTACTCATGGGTGTAGGCTGGGTTAGAATCCTGCTGATTGCATGTTGTCAGCCACATGCTGGTTAGGACTGGGGTGGGGGGGGGAAGGCTGCAAACATACAGGTCAAGCAGGTTGGCTGGTGTGGGTGGACTTTGCTAGGGGCTTGTATGTTTTACTTGCGCAGGGCTTATTTTATTCATGAGCCTTTTTTTCCTTGTGTCTCTGTATTATAATTTGCCACTAAGCTAAAATTCAGGGTTTTTTCTCCTCCTGTAATTTGTCTTGTCTTGAATGGATATCACGGCTGGTTTTCACAAGAGATTCACAGAAGTTTAGGGCTGGAAGGGACCTCAAAGACTGCTGGGGTCAAATAACCCCAGCCAGGTGTGCATATAGTCTCCTTTTGAAGGTCTCCAGGGTAGTTCTTGTAAGGGGTTTGGCTAATTGCTGTATGCAGACTTAATACCTGCTTAAGGTTCCAAAGTGGGATAAACTAACCTGCATGAAGTAGATATAATTGTCTGTGCAGAATAGGTATTCCAGACTAGTTACTTTTGGGCATCTCCCTAGATAGATGAGCTCAAAGTATCGCCTTCCAAGCCAGGTTTGTACCTTACTGACATTAGGGTTTGCTATATGACTTCCAGTGCTATAGGGTTTGCTATATGACTGATCTATTTCCTAGATTAGTGCACAACAGGGGTGGGCAAAATGTGGTCCGTGGGCTGGATGCAGCCTGCCAGGCCATTCTATCCAGCCTGCTGGGCCTCTAAAAAATGTAGAAAATTCATATTTATCTGTCCCTGCCTGCCTGTCATGTGACCCTTGATGGCTTGCCAAAATTCAGTACGTGGCCCTCCACACAAAATAATTGCCCGCCTGTGGTGTACAACCTGTGGGCTGGCCCTGGCCCAAGGAGGCCTGCAGGGCTTTGCCTGTGCCTGCACTGGGGTTTAGCAGCAAGAAACTGTGCTGGGGCTGGCAAACTAGAAGCTGTGCCCATGCCACTGCAACTTCTCTGGCAGCCACCCTCCTTGTCCAAGGCTACAGTATGGGTACAGCTTTCAGCTGCAGGGGAGCTGCACTGTGGCTAGGAAGCTGGAAGATGTGCCTGCATGCCTCTCTCTACCCTTTCTGCCTCTTTACTGTCCCTCCTTCATCCTCCTCAAGGCTGCAATAAGAGCACAGCCCCTTCACTCTCTTCAAGGCAGCTGAGTTGCACCAGGACTGGGCTGGATGTGGGAGGGTGTGGGCACAGGGATAAGTGGCAGGATCCAGAAACAGCTTCCAGTTGCCCCACCCTGGTGCAATTCCCCTCCATTTGGGAGCTGGGCTCACACTGCAGCTGGGATGCAGGGACTGGGGAGCTGGGAGAAGCAGCAGTGGTACTGGTCCAGCTCCCAGGTGGCTATGGCAGGGGCCCAGGGAAGCCCTGGCCTCATTGTTGATGCTCCAAAGGGCAGTGTCCGACTGGAGCTGGGTTGTTTGGGCTCACTGCTTGAAAAAGTTTGCTGGGCCCCTGTCATAGATATCTAAGGACTATAAATGAGGCACTTCACAAGTATTTTTTTTAAATAAATAAATTAACTGGAAAGATGTTAGTTTGTTCTGAATTCCCACTTGTACTCATGAAATCAAACTGCTATGAAGTTTGAGCCAGAGTTTCTTATAATAAGCTTCAGCTCTTAACAGCTCTCCTATAGTGTAGGGCTTGCAAAGGCCTGCTAATGAATGGCCAGTATTCTGTTAACTTGATTGGTTTTTCTTTCCCTCTTTTCCAGCTGATCCAAGAGCTGGCAACCATTACACTGCACTGATTATAAAATGTCCAAGAGTGTGTGCACACACGGGAGCTAAACTGAAGCCAAATCTAATGAAAACTTTGCTTATGGAAATGCACCAAAACCTCCTTCAAAATGTTTCTTTTCAGGACAGGTCTATGTTCTATTTCTTTTTTATGTATCATGGGCCTTTTTGTGTTCGTTCTATTGGCATAAATCAGTAAATCAAGAACAACTTCATTTATACAGATTAGAATAGTATATTTAAGGAGAGCAGACCTCCTTAAATAGTTAAAGTGAAGAATGCATTTCAGTTTAGATCTGTTGTCCAGGATTCCCTTAACTTCTGAACTATATTGTATTTAAATGCTGTGTTTGGGTTATTTAAAAAAATGCTGTATTTCAATAGCAAACTCGCTTGATTATAATTAAAGCATAGCATCTTGACAGCTATTTCTTAGTGAATATATTTCAATTGAGCTCATTTACCCATCTTTTATTTTATTGTTAGGTATATATAGACTTGGAAGGATTTGAGTTATTTTTTTTATGAGTAATGGAAGTAAGTAGCTCAATATTATTTATGATTTTAACATTTTTTATTGATTGATTTTTTTTTCCCCCCCCCCACCCCCCCGAGTGTCTTAGTACTGTGGACTCCTCCTGATGTCAGTGGGAGCGGTGGTGTTGAGTATATTTGAAGGATCAAGTTATTACAGTTTTGAAAAAATATATCAAAGTCTTGGCTGACGTGATCAATGACTTAATGAATGTATAAGTAGAGAGACCAGAGATATTGAGAAATAATTGCAATATTTCTTTTGGTTTGATTGAAAATGAAAGCAGAACTGTTCACTGGATGCCAGCAAATGACAAAATACCACTGTTTTTAACTCTTTTATTTTTTAAATAACTAAAATGTAAGTTATGAAAACCCTTTTATATCAGCTTTTGGGTGGAGGAGGAAGTAAATTGCTACCATTTGCCGATTTTTAGATGTAATCATTCCCAGTCTGCTTGTTTTGTGTTGGCTTGCTTTCTTGTTGGTTTGTTTAAATAAGAAAGCAAGCTTTGCTGTCCCATGGCAAGCAGACATCTGTCTCATGTTTTCTACTCTGGCTAGTTCTAGCTTTTAAGGCAACAGATGGAGTCCGTTTATAGGAAACTCAGCAGGACTTGAGAAGACTGTAGGCTATCTCTAGTGGCACCTTTTGTTCCTCTTGTGTAGGGGAAGAAAGATGTAGATCAATTCAGCAGTCATTCCATTATACTATTATCTATAGAGATGATACTATCTGAATTTATTTGAATACTTTGAAAATGTAGTTTCGTTAGGCGTTAAAAGTAAACCTAAAATGTACAAATAACCGTGCACAAATGTAAAAATAATCATAACTTTAATTTTTTTCAGCAAGGAATGGGGGCAAAATGTATTCCATTTTTCGGCAAGTTACTATGTCAGTCTTTAATACAAAAGGGGTGTAGAAAAAGGAAGCGGTATCTTTCCTTATTCCCTAACATACTTTGAAATTATCATAGATATATCTGTTTTCATTCTCTCTCTATTCCCTTCTGTTTTTGTGTGAAGGTGATTGTGTCATGATCTAGTGTTTTTGATCCAATGGCATATATGTGTGCCACAGAAAATGTTTCTCAGCAGAAAATTCATTTGTGTTACTAGTTTCAAATTTGAATGTCATGGGGCAAAGTTAATCGATATTCTGATTACAAGCTTTTTGGATATTGTATTGTAGAAGGGCCTAGTACCCCTGGTTCTGCTAGGTACTGTAGAAACAGATTTAAAACATTTTTGAATCAAGGATTATTTTTATCTTTTACTATAAAAAAGATACATTAAGTGGGTTTTAAGAATGAGGAAGGGAGGAAAGGGGAAGTCTATATCTATTGCCTATCATAGGAGGTAAGTTGCAAGGCTCAGTACTAATGATAGGAGAGTGGGGAGGTTGGGAAAATATAAATACAAAGGACCCAGATAGGTGGTGAACAAAATATAAGTAGAGAAAACAGATTGAAGATAAGATACAGAAACTGGTATAGCAGTGGATCTTCACAGGACCAACACCCCTCATCCCTGTCTCAAGGTATAAGTCTCAAGCTAATAAGTACATACAAAACTTGTCAGGCAGGCTTTGACTCTAATGCCCACAGGGACCAGCAGGTGTGTCAGGAAGTTTGTCTCCAATCCAGGACAGTAAAGGCCCCTGACAGTAGTAGTATTAGTAGGCAAACATCAATCCTTTTGGATCATGGTATATGCACGAAGTCACCCAGACCTTCAACACATATGCCTAGGCAGTAGTATGGAGGAGTGGAGGCTACCCAGACCTACTGTGGCCCATGTTTCAGTTGTAGCTCCAGCTCTAGGACAGGATATGTGATGAAAGCCAGCAGCCAGGGAGGTAGGGTCGTGGAAGTGGCAATAGGTAACGCATCCCTCACTGGCCCTCCTGCTGCTGATCATCACTGTGTCCATTGGGGTCCGAGGGTCCTGGATTCTGTGGCTGGCCATGCCTCCCTTACTTCTGTTGGCCTCTGGACCAGAGAGAGCTGCTCTGTGGGCCAGATCTGGTGCATGAGCCATATGTTTGACACTTCTGCTTTATATCATTATGAAGTACTACCAAATCACCCATCAAGAGTGACTGGGGTGGGGGTGCTTCACCATGTGTGTGTCTGTCTGCAGAGCACTCTGGTTGTTTCAGTAAGTATTGTGATTGGCTGCCAAGACAACCGATCGTAGTACTCTTAAAGCATTATGGACAGACAGACTAAGACTTTTATTATATTGAATTTATTTATAGCTAGATGCAGTAAGACTTAGTGGCCTGCAAGTTAAGCACTGCAACACCTAACTTGTCAGGTGCTTGCTACCTGAGTGGGATCCAGACTGCAGAGTTAACGGTTAGGTGCTTCAGAATGGGATCCTCTTAGTATGTACAATGTGCAGGGAGACTTGTAGGAGTATGCATGCAAGTCTATTCCAGTTTACAGGTAAGCTTTGTAGGAAATGCACACAGAAGTTTGAGTTACAGGTAGGTGGTTCTGAACACTTGTGGTCCATGACCCACATTCCTTTTCTGCAGGTAGGTGCCTGCACCTAAAACGCAGCCAGAGGAAGAGGTGGTGGTGGGCATGGAACCTAATTTTACATAATACCTTAGTAGTGCCATGAAACTGGGGAAACCACAACCTGAGGAAGTCTGTGTCTCTACACCTCTACTTCCCAGAAGAGTGCCTAACAACCAAGCCATCAGCACTCTCCACCACTCCAGTTAAGTGCAAGAGCCAAGGGACCAGAAAGAGAGTTTTAAGTGAGAGCCTGACCATAGTGTTGCAAAAGGTAGTCCTAGCTGATTCCTTCTTAAAGTGCAGCTGGAAGATGAGGTGGTTCAATGAGGCCTGGAACCTGAGTTTCCCATTTCTTTTTCTTTCTCTGAGAACTTGGTTGTTGCTCCACTTGATTTTTGGATCTGGTGGGAACAGGTGCTTTGCTGATCAAGCTAGGGCAGTTCTGGGCACATGCAGAGCTGCAACTGAAGTTGCCCTAGGGACATTCCAGGCTGATCAGGACTCACCCAATGAGTTTTAAGTGCCTTCAGGTTGAAAAGGCTGTTGACCAGGTTTTTTATGAATTGCACCTGACCTGGGTGTCTAACGGTCACTAAATCTTGGAAAAGCATTCTTAAGACCTTTATTGGATCAGGTCCTTAGTACTCTCAATGTGCATAGTTAGTGAACTATGCATAATACACTTTTTGCCCCAAAGAGTTTGCAGTCTATAACATGAAGGGGATAAGACATGGGATGACTCTCCAGGTAAAGGATGTTTTGGAAAGAGCAGTGAAGAGACCACAATAGAGAGGTTCATATAGGAAGGTTTTATAGGGCAATAGAGAGGGTTACTAGTGTAAAGGGAAGGTTACCACTCAAAATTAGAACTCTGCTTGTATATTACCTATAGCCTGGTATGTTGCTAAAGCATGTGCTTGTTCCATATCCATTACAGTGACATGGTGTCTGGGTGATGGTAATGAATACAGATACGTATTACTCTCATTGCTCCCACTCATTGTTCTGTATGTCTATAATATTGTGATCTGTGATGTTATGCTGACTTCCCTCTGAAAAGCATGCCACATGATATGGGGAGGGAATACTCCTTGTGACAATGTTTTTATGACCTCACATGCCCTAACAAAGCATGTTTTCTTTCTTCTTCCTTTCCTTGTTGCCCCACACAAAATACAGGAACTTTCCTTACTGATGATTCTAACTTCATATTTTGTTTGGTTTCTGAAACTTTATTTAAATCTGAAAGTGGCTACAAGAAGGTGGCAAAAGTGTCTGAACTGTTTTTATGTATGAATATATATTCCTATTTATACAGTGAGTTAATGTGTATTAGAAAAAATCTATGTTTGAACTGATGTCAATTTTTCCCTCTTCTAAATGTGCGTATACATACTTGATTCTGGACATGTGTACAAAAATGAATGAGTTGACAACAAAAAAGTCAAATAGACTGAATCCTAAAATCAGGTGATAGTGTAGATGTAGTACACAGCATCATTCTATCCAAGATAAGCTGAAACTGACACTCCAGGAGTAAAAAGGACTCAAGTTTTCTGAAACTGCAAAGTCAGATGAATAATAGTGGGCAAACCCTTTCAATTATAGGATCAGACAACATACTTTGATGCTACAAAAACAGAAAAGGGCAGAAAGCCCTGGAGTCCTGAAGCACAGGGGAGATTTTTGTGGCAGAGAGTGGTGGCCCCTTCTTTCCCCCAACTCTTAATTGGCCAAAGGGCCCTGGAAGGCCCACCCCTCCCCAGAGATTGACAGATTGTTTGAAGAGAACAGTGAGATCTATAAAGTGAGCAGCCTGATTAATAGGGATAAGGGAATATGGGCACTAAAGGTAATGCTTGAGTTGTCTCATCAATTTGGGTGATAGTTAATAAGACAGCAAATCAGGAGACAAGTGCCAGATAATTGTTCACTTGAAGCCCCCACTTCTTTAAAAGAGCACCAGTTTTCTCATTCAGAGTACCCATGCCTACCTTGAAAACTGGTATAATAGATGAAATTATACACAGCAAAGGCAGGAGGTGGGGAGGCACTCTTTCAGCATACAGCAGTGTTGCACAGCCTTTTTGGCCAACTGGAAGTGTCAGTGATGTCTATATTGGAGAGGAATGCCCAAGAAAGGAAGGTTAGAAGAGAAGGGTTGAATTCTACTGCTTTGAGAAATTCTAATTGAATCATTGGTTAAAACAACAGAACACCCTTTTGTCTGTAGTTCTTTGCCTACCACAATGTAAATTTTAAGTCCAGGAGAATGGGGGGGGTTCCATATTAATCTATCCCTTTTCTCACTAAGGGCAAACAAGAAAGCTCAAATGAGAACAATGACAAGTGTCACCCTTTTCTGATCAAACATAGCATCCACCCAGCTAGTGAAATATTTTCTCCATGAAACATTATGATTTATCTTTAATTAAAACAATCCTCTTATCCTTGCCCTAAGTAACCACCGTTCATTTAACATAAATCTTTGGCAGTATTTCCCATACAGAAATCTCAGCCTGGGATTTAAGGACTGGTTGTAACAATGGGATAAAACTGCTTTTACAAATGTTTTTTTGTTAAGCTCTAAAAGTATCCAGTGTTCAACATAACCTATTATTTGCACACATGTATGAAATACTATTGTTATATTAATCTGTCCAAGGAAAACTCATAAACTCTAGTTTAAAGCATCCAACACCAGATGGATATAGCCAACTGGCAGTGGAAGCAGCCATATGTAAGGTTCTCAAAGGGATTGTGTCTCATATGGAAGATGTTATATGTGGGTTCTTGGAAAAAAGTTTAAAAAAACATGTTGAGATGCTGATTCAATAAGGGTACCAGGTCACCCTAACAATTAAAAGAACTATATTCAAGTTCGAACTGTACATTCGGGTACAGAGTTTCTCTTCTAGAATATCTTTCCTATAGCATGTATAGGAGCTGTGCTCTTAGATAGCATGACATCAATTTTTGGGTACTGACCTCTCCCTGGCAGGCATTTCTGTTGTGGAATCTTGTCATCATGAGGTTGCTTGAAAAATCTGGTCTTAAATATTAGAGAAAGATTAACTTATGATTACATTTTCCTCCCACGTTGCATTTATGAAGAAAGTATTTTGCCTTGTGAAAAATTTTAAATTTCCTGGTCCTTTAACTGTCCAACTCCTGTGAGTCTCATTCTGACACCCATCACATACGTTTTTCTGAATGGCAGACTGACCATTCAGACCATTCAAATTTGATTCAATGTTTAGATTTTGTAAAACTGAAAACCAACAGAAAAGTTTCTATTTCTTTTGTACAAAGTTTACACAATTGCTTTTAAAACAATAAATACTATAGAAAAGTGATTACCATGCAAACATTGTAGAACTAAGAAACCTGTAAGTTAAATTGACTTTGACCGTCACTGTCCCAACTAAAAGAAAAGCAACATACAAGGTATCATAAAAAGTGACAAGTGAGATACAGAAATTTTTTTTAGAGTGATCTAAATTCTTAGTTAAATAATTACATTTACCTTACAGTATTTTTTTTTAATTTACAAGTGTCCTTTATATATATATTTCTAGTTTTAAAGTGAGAAGACTGTAAGGCTAAAATGTATCTTTTACGAGACTTATGTCTGAATTTCAGCTCAAGAAGTGAAGGAAGGGGAAGTTTGGATTGACTTACGATTTGCATTTTCCAAAATCGGATTCGACCTTGGGTTTTTAACTATGTACATGGAATAAAAGAGCTTTATAGGAGTTGTTGATGGATGGGTTATAATATTGAATTGAGGTCCCCTCCCTCATCCTCACTTTCTCAGAGTCCAGTTGGTAATCAGATAACGACCAAAAGTACTCTCTGTACAGAAGAGGATACTTCTGAAGAAGTTAATAATGCTGATGCTAGTATTTTAGGAAATTCTTTTGTACTTTTTCTCAGAACATGAGGCTGTTTACAGTAAACAAGGCAGCGAGGGAGTCCTTTTGTCTTTTCATGGGACTGGTTACAACTGGAAGAAGTAGCATTATGAACACACAGGAATCTTGAACTTGGTAAACATAACTTCTCTTGACTAAGCATCCTTGATTCTTCATCAAGCCTTATTAGCACACTTCTGTATCTGCAGTAACACGGTTTGAGTAAGTGCTTTTATGAAACCTGTTTTATTGAGCAGGCCAGTACATGATTGTTAGCTGCACCATCATGAGCACCATGATTATTTTGAATCCTGCATGCTGATTCTACAGCCAGCTGTGGAAGCACTGACATCAGGAAGTGTGGGGCTTACAGATACACCAGGCTGTCCTAACCAAATGAGTGACATTTCCTTTGTATTTAACTTTTGCCCTTGCCACACATTAAAAAGAAATTGTGCACAAGAACAAAGGGCAGAAAACACATGACCATGTTAAACTGGACAAGATGAACTGAAAGGAAACAAACACAGGACAAATTTTATAGATGAGGAAAATATCAGTCTCACTGAACTATTTTGCACTTAATTCCACTTACAGTAAGCAGTACAGCCCTGTTTCTGCTGTCTAATGCTTTATTTGTTATGTATTTTTTTTTTTTGGTGATGAATTCAGACTGGAGCTGGGAGTAGGAATATTTCATTGATAATTCATTTTACCAAATAAACAGTGAAAGTAACTAAAAGTAAATTGACAAAAGCTACTGTTTTAAGGACAAATTCTACAAAGACTGCTCATGGCACTAAGACCTACATGCAGTAAACTCCCAGTGGGTGTGTCTACATGAGATGCTTTACCTCGCAGTAAAGCATCGCCGTCTACACATGCGGGGCATTTACTTTGCAGTAAATTAGGTTACTGCACAGTTAGCTAATACCTGTAAATACAGGTACTAGACTAACTGTGCAGTAGCTACTGTGCTGTACGGCACTTGTAGATGGTGACTAGGAGCAAATTTACTCTTGGTCAGCCTAGGCAGAAGGGGGTCGCAGTATTAGGGAGTTCTCTATCCCAGGTCCTGGCACTCCTCAGTTTCTGACTCCTCCCAGGTGTGGGACAGCTGCTGATGACAGAAGAGCTCTCCTGGACCAGTGAATACTGGGACTTCCCCTGCCCCTTGCCAGCACCTGGGGGAGCCTAGAGCTCCTTGTGGCTATTGTTTGGGGGGGAGGGGGCAGAGCAAGGTGGGAGCAGCTCCCAACAAGATGCATCTGTAGACATACTCCCGTGCAAGGCTTACTACACAATATTTTACTGTGCAGTAAGCGTAAAGTGCATTAATAGCACATGTAGGGACGCTGAGCAAGAGTTCTTATAATAATTCTTATTCTTGAGCAATTTATAGCAACCTTGCAGAACCTAGTCTTTTAGTGCTCTTTTAAAGTCTGCCTAAATGGGCACAGTCCACTTTTGCTCTCTTTCCACCTGCCACTTCCAATACAGATAAGTATAATATAGCATATCTCCTTCTCAGAAAGACAAAACCAAACAATAACTAAAAATAAACATTGTAAAGCAGCTAATGGAGATGAAATAATAACTGGTAATTCAAATCGTGATCTTCACTTATAGCAAAAATGATTTTCACATTAAAGTAAGCTTTCTGCCTAGAATTTCAAGACTTTGGAATGAGATCAGGAATGAAATAGAAAGGGTTTTAAATCACTTTTTAACTTTTTTTGAAAACTGAGTTTTAGGAAGGAGAGTTAAATTCCCCATAATTGTTTTCCTGTTTAAAAATGTCAGTGTAACCCTTTAAGTCTTTAAGTCACTAGATTTAAATGTAGCTCAGAATGGTATTTATGAACATAAACATTGTATGGTGCCTTGTTGGTTGCCTGTTGGCGTGTCTACATGAGATGGTTTACTGAGCAGTAGACTAATCTGTGCAGTAAATTGGTACATACAGGTAGTATTGTAGCTACTGCAGTAGTGCACGTGTAGACAGCTGACTGGGAGAAAATTGCAACTGGTCAGCCCAAGGGGCAGGGGAACTGTTGCCTCCACCAGGGAAGCTGCATCTGGGATGGGAGGCAGCTGCTTGGGGGGAGGGTACAGATTCCCAGCCCTGCTCCCCAATCTGCTGACCCGGGGGTGGGACAGCTCCCCCCCCACCCCCTGGAGCCCAGGCCTGGCACCAGTGCCCCCTGCCAGTGTGGGGATAGCACCCTGGGGGAGCCTGGAGCTCCTGCTGGCTGCTGTAGGAGGGCAGAGCGCCCGGGCAGCTATAGCCCTGCACTGAACTGCTTCCATCAGGAGCAAATTTGCTCTCAACGAGCATGCATGTAGGCACACTCCCAGGGAAAGCTTACTGCACCTTATTTTACTGCACAGTAAGCTTACAACACATTAATAGCACTGAGAAATAAATCTAGTTTTATCCATTGACTAGTAAATAAATGTCCCTGACAATCCCTTTGTGCTATGGTTGGCACTGCTTGATGTCACTGCTTGGCTTCACTGAGACTGACAAGCATGGACTTACCACGTGTGCCTATTTGCTGTGCAACATTTCCCTTCTTGCAGATAATCTGTAAAGCCATTCTGAAGCAAGCACATAGATAGGTCAGTGGTGGGAAGAATATCTTTTGCTACCACTGTTCATGTTTTCCTGTTTTGCATATGATTTGAATGTTCCCTTCTTGGTTTGGGAACTGTAGGATTGAGTAGGAGGTGGGGGAGGAGAGCAACTTTTCAGGAGGGCAGGAGGTGAGTCTTCTGAACTAGCATGCTGAAAGGTGGACTGTCTTTTAGTTCCAAATTTGCATATGTAGAAGAGAAACTGGCACTTTAAATCCAGTGACAGAGAACTATTGCATTGTATTACTCCTCCTCGAGTGCAAGCCTTAGAGGAGGGTTCAGCTCTCTATGTATGTGGAGTGCTCAGCAGGATGAGCCCCAGTCCCAATTAGTGCAGTTGTACTTCAGTAGCTTTCAAATATTTAGTGAAAATATACTTACCTAGCAGGGGAAACACCATGTATCTGGGTCCATGAAGGCAGTTTTCCTTAAGTGCTCCTGGGGATAACTGTTTTCCTGGCATGGTTTAGTACTTGCTGAGGTGTTGGGGCTTAAAGCCCACTTTATGGAAATGAGAAGCTCCTCCCGAGCTTGCGAAACTAGGTGGCATCTGAACCCCAAGCCTCTGGGCTTGGGCCTACATGTAGGATGCCTGCCAAAAGCTTATGGAAATAGCTGAAGCCCCTGGTGGGGGTGGAGGATGTTTGCTAGTTGTAGGGCCACTTATGGTTCTGGACTGACTCATGCATTTGGACTTGATTTGGCTTGGAACACGAATAATTTAAAAAAAAAAAATCAGTTGAAGTTTTCACCCAGAACCTGCAAACTCTTTTACAAAAGTGACAACGTACCTTTCCCCATTAACTAGACAAGGAAGCTGGAAAAAAAAAAAAGCTGGAAGAAAAAAGCTAAGCAACTTGTTAATAGGGGTCAATAGCAGGACCAGTAACAGAGCCCAGGCCTCCTGGCTCCAGGTCCAAGCTGAGCACAATGCCTGTCAACAGGACTTTGTTTGCAGAATGCTGGTGCCTGCTACTCCAGTTCATCCCCCATGTCTGGCTCAGACTAGTAGTTTATTGCATTTCATTGTCTTGACCCATGCTTTGGAAAAGCCTAATTACTAAAGCTTGTTAGATCTGATAACTTTACCCTTTGTAAACAGGACATCTGTTGCCAGGACTATCAGTCTGATCTCAGGGGGAGATAAGAATGTTTAGCATCTGGCAGTCTTGGGCCTCTCACCAGGATTTAACTAACCTTAAGGTGAAAGTGATAATAATTTACTATAGTTATTCCATGTTAGTTTTTTACATTTTGTTTTTTACAGTATGTATGCAAGATGGCAATCTTACATTATCATATTTTATAAGTTCAATATAAAAATTATGTCCGCTTCAGCCTAATGCACTGGCAGAAATCCACAAACCATACAGTTCCCTCTAAAATCATCAGCAATGAAACTACATCCAACTTTCTCTAAGATCACCTGCTCATCTGCTCTGTTATACAAATAGTTAGCAACAACCTTTGACAGCATGCTAAACCCTTTAAATCTAGCTGTTCCCACAAGTCACTTCACTAGTCTTAGCTGATTAATTCCTACAGATCTTTCAAAAAATCTTCACTTTGTTAAATTTAAATAACCTTTGCAAACAATTCCAAGGATATTCCTACCACAGCAGTTAAGGTTTATAGTACCCCCATATCCATATTAAAATTAATAGACAAGCTATATCTGAAGGCTTGATTTTGTTTTTAATTTATTTATTTTTACTACCATAGAATTAAATATCAAATCTTTCATTGATTTTAATTAAACCATACAAGGAAAATACGTGCATCACTTTTCATAATTAATGACTTGCAAATATTTGTTTGGGGTGATTTGCTTATAATAGGAATTTCTAAAAAGTTCCTAATAAAAATGTTTGTGAAAGGTAGTTTTTTATGGCACTAATGACTTTTGAACCTTTTTATCTTAACAAGCAATAACTGGGAAAAAGAGCTATTTTAGATTGTATTTTGGGGGGTAGGGACTTGGGCCTAGATTTGTAAAGGTATTTAGGTGCCTAACCCATTGCTTTAAAAGTTTAGGCCTTGGTCTTTACACAGTCTGGATAATGACTTGCATACTTATTGCATTGCATGAATTCACTTGGGTGGAAGAAATGACACAAAGTTGAGGCTGAAAAGTCAAAAAATGTCAAAATTGAAGTGATGTTTTCAAACTTGTGCATGTGCATTACAGTGTGTACAGCTTCTAATTACACAGGCATGTTCTGTTTCTCAAATAACTCCAATATATATAATATTTTTATTTGTGGCTTTAGAAACGCACCTTTTTCCTGATTATATTAGTGCCTGTGTTTTCAAAGGAGGCTACAGATTTTTGGTTGTTCAGTTTGAGATGTAGGATTAACAATACCTAAACATAAAACTGTTTGACCTACTCCCAGTAATGAGGTTTTACAAATGCCATATAAATGTCTTCACAATCAGAATGGGTTTTTTTCCTGAAGCTTACCCTGCAATCTCTTGTTTTAATTTCAGCTCAGTACTACTTGTCCTATCCCCGCTAGACATGTAGAACAGTTTGCAATATTCCTCCCTTGCCCATTTGAGATCTGTTATCATGCCTCGTTTTCTAGAGTAAACAAACCCAAATCTTTCAGTCTGTCCTCATAAGTCATCTTGTTTTCTAGACCTCTGATCAGTGTGTTGATCCAATAACTACATCTTTGATTTGGACTTTTCTCCAGGTTCCAATATGAGGCTGTCTCTTACTCTGACAAACTATATATTTATCGCATCTCTAAGATGTCCCCATTCCTATCTATTCATGCAGCTAAATGTTTTGTACCGGCCCTGTTTTTGCATGTTTTTGTGCTGTTTTTGATGCATGCAGCCTTGCTCTGCTTGCATCCATCTAGAAAGCTGATGTAAACATTATTTTCCTAGCCTGTAACTTTGACATGTTGCTCCTCTTGGTGTATCTCTCTGTTAGGTCTTCCTTCTCTATTGCAGTCTAACAAAAGCTGCAAGGTACTGCACCTAGGGAGGAAGAACCAGCAGCATACCTCCAGGCTGGGGATCTCCCTCCTCATCAGCACAGAGGCAGAAAAGGATCTTGGGATCAATAATGACACCAAGATGAACATGGGCCACCAATGTGGGGACGCGGTCACGAAGGCTAACTGCACCTTGTCATGCATCCACAGATGCATCACAAGCAGTTCCAAGGAGGTGATCCTCCCCCTCTATGCGACATTGGTCAGGCCACAGTTGGAGTACTGCATCTAGTTGTGGGCACTGCACTTCAGGAAGGATGTGGCCAGCATCGAGAGGGTCCAGAGGAGGGCCACTCGCATGATTAGGGGGCAGCAGGGCAGGCCCTATGAGTGGAGGCTACAGGACCTGAACCTGTTCAGCCTCCACAAGAGAAGGCTGAGAGGGGATCTGGTGGCTGTCTACAAACTGGCCAAGGGGGACCAGCAGGCTATGGGAGAGTCCCTGTTCCCCCGAGCACTACCGGGAGTAACGAGGAATAACGGCCATAAGCTGACAAGAGAGTAGATTCAGGCTAGATATCAGGAGGCACTACTTCACAGTCAGGGTGGCTAGGATCTGGAACCAACTTCCAAGGGAAGTTGTGCTTGCTCCTACCCTGGGGGTCTTCAAAAGGAGGCTAGATAATCACCTGGCCAGGGTCGTTTGACCCCAGCACTCTTTCCTGCCCATGGCAGGGGGGTCAGACTTGATGATCTGCTCAGGTCCCTTCCAACCCTAACAACTATGAAACTATGAAAAGCTGCTTGCCTTTACTTCTAAAGCACTTCACAGACTCTTCCACTTTGCCTGTCATTTCTAATGTATTGAGAGGTCTATTTCTGTCTCTATCGCCAATGTTATCCTTTCTACCAGGCTGTTCCTTTTAGCTTAGGACAAGATCCTTGTAAACATCCACAGAACCAGCTCGTTATCTTATATAAAGTCCATCCTTAAAACTCCCCTTTGACATGACACGGAGAACTTGACAATATCGTTTTGGATCAATGTTTGGATCAATATATTTTTTTTTTGTTTTTTTTTTTTTTGTGCTCTGCTGTCTTGTTCTGGTTAGGCTCTGAGCGCAGAGGGGCAGCAGTTCTCTTTTATACAGCAGTTACCACATTGGGGTCCTGGACTATGATTCAGGTTCCTGAGAGCTATACTAATGATGATAATGACAAAAGTAGATCTGGTTTATTTGTGCTTTGTTGAATAGTACAACCCGTCTTCCCAAAATATAAGTAACTTGCCAAACAGCACACACGATTAGTTTTTGTTTTAGCGCAGCTTGCATACTAGTGTGAGGTTTGCATAAAGCTTGAATATAACAGAACAAGAGTGCTGGTGTCATGGTGATCACGGCATAAAGACTGAGGTACTTGGATAGGTGTGTTGAATACATTTTGTTAAAAAGGAACTTTCAGAAGCTAATGAAAAATGGGATTAAACGCACAGAAAAATAGTAAGAAAAAGAGAAACTTCACACGGATAAAAATGAGCAAAATTGAAGTAATGGTTCCTGGAACTAAAACAGATCTAAAATTGTTAGCTTGTTTTAAAGAAAAGCTTCTATCTTTCCCTACTGCCTTCAGACTGCAATAAAAACCCTGAAATGTGTAACAACAAGGTGTGGCCTGATCACCAGATTGAAATGACTTATACTATCATAAACTGAGAATCTGTACTGGACACTAAACCTACAGAAACAGTGTTTTCTGAATGTTTCAAGTGCCTGTGTGAGGTATTTCTGTTAGAAATGCCTCCTTCAGTCACAACTATTCTAGACGGTGTATGTGGGTGAAAGAGTACCTTTTTCACTTGCATTTTTTATCTTATTGCGTAGTTGGTGTAACTGGTCTTATTTTTTAAATCATGCAAGTTCTTCTAAATGACAATTGAAAAAACCTGTCCCTTTTCGTCTTTGTCTCTGCTTGCTTGCTTGTTGTTTTAGTTGACAGTCAAGAACGTAACATTACAAGCTCTGAGTAAGAAGTACTGAAAAAGCCTCAGTTTGTGCAGATTTTGGAGTCTGGTAAAGCAGTAATAAAATATGTGATGGCTATCAAAGAGTGGGAAGCTAATACACTGCATTAGGGTTATTTGAAATCACGTGTAGTTTTCAGTGACACAGTAGTTTTTCCAGTTCTGTCTGTCAATGTTTGTTGGTTAACTTTTTAATCTGTTTAGAAACCATAAGAAAGAAACTAGGTTTGGGGAGTCTCAGGTGTCTTTACTCACCTTTTTCTGTATTAAATCAAGCTCCCATCAGCAGTATTTTTCCTGACTCTAATGTGTTACCTTTTAAATAAAAGTTGGCTACTGAAGTTGAAATACTGTGTAAATGGAACATATTAACTTTTGAGATCCCTCTAAATTCTAGGATATGCAATAGACCAGGGGTTCTTAAACTGTGGTAAGTGTACCCCTGAGGGCATGCCAGATATCTCTGGGAGGTATGCAAGACGCTGTGTAATGGCAGGTTTAACTTCCTTATTATAATTTACATTTAAGGGGTTAAAGTGTAAAACATGCTGGCAGGGGAACATGGGCAGCTGGCAAATCTAGAAGGGGGGGAATGGAATAAGAAAAAGTTTGGGAACCTGTGCAAGAGACCAGTACCCAAAAGACTTCAGCTGCCTGTCTTTGTCTCTACAGTTTGAAATTGCTCATTATTTACCACTTTCTTTCCCCTTGGGGTAAAATGGCATTCTGTCCCTTTTGATCCTTTTTTCCCCAATACAAGACATGCAGGATGTCTGTCTGGTGTAAATATAACTGGAAAGAGCTGTTTGTAGTTAATAGATTAAAATCTAAGACCTTAATGATCATTTTGAGCAGAATCTGCTAGTCATACGTAGTTTTTGGATTGGAGATAATGTTGGCCTCTCATGAATGTTTATGACAAAATTAGCTGATGGACATACCACATTTTCAAGATTGACAATACCAGAAGTTCGGGTTTTTTTTGCCTGTTTTATCTTCTTTTTCTGTACTTTGTGACTTCTCTGTTTTGCCTGTAGGACTCTGTGGAGCCAAATCCTATTTAGCTTTTCTGGGCACTTTGCATCGCTGCAGTTTTTTGCACTTAGCCTGAATTTAGATTCTATTTCCACTTCTGTAGCTATATTCACCCTGTGCTGACCTTCTGAGCATGTTTAAAAAGCTCTACTATGGCCACAGGAGCTATGGAGTGGGATGGTCTCATCCAATACATGTAATACTGTGCAAGTCCTAAAAACTTTGCTTGGACGACCCCCCAAAAAAAGAAAAAGGGCCGAGCAGCCACGGAGGAGAAAGTGGAAGATCTTCCCACCTTTTAGTATGAGTAGCATAATGGTTAGGACACTTATTAAGGGTGTGGAGACTCATGTCCTAGCTCACTGCCCCCCCGCCCTCCCCCATGGCACCAAGCTCTGGGCTTCATGAGTGATTCTCAACCAGAGTACCATAAGGAGTGCCACATAATGTTATGACTGCTAGGTGTGCAAACATGATTCACAAGATAGATTCAGAGATTTCAAATAGGAATCCGTGGTTTTAAAATATTCTGACCCATTGTGGTTTTTCTGAGTTCACTGCAATAGAAGAATTGCTTTATTTCTTTTCTGTAGTAGAATAATGAGTGAAAACTTAAGGGCTGGCATTTTCCAAGGGGTGTGTTAAATCTAATGAGATATGTACCTTAAGTCTAATGATGGATGCCTCAAGTCTAAGAAGGTGGAGACTCATTGGGTTAAACATTAATTACCCAGAACACTTTCCAGACCCCTTGAAGCCTGACAACTCAACATCCATGAGGGGAAGATACGTGAGGCCAGAGGGAGTATACATCAAGCGGCTAGGCTGTGCTCTGGAAAAGGGAGGACCGTGAATTTTGGCCTCATCCTCTGCTCTAATCCCTCATGAGGCAGAGTCTTTTCCACTGCTATTTATCCATGTAATCCAATATATATTAAAAACCATTTGGGCAGGGAAAATTGATGCGATTATAACTGTTCCCTAAACACTGTTATTATTTCATGCCCAGTCTCAAGTAACAGGTCTGCCTCATATCATGCAAGGGTTCTGGAACCCTGTACCAAAAACTACAGTCAGTGTCTGGCTTTACTGTGTTGACTAGTTTTTGGGATTGAGCTGTCTGAGAACATCATGCAATTAATATAGGCTGGTCTTATGGCTAATACTTATTTTTTGTTCTTGAAATACTAGTCATCCTGGTGCAGTAGAGTCTCTAAATGTTGTAGCACAACCCGTCCATCTGCAGTGACTTGTATAGTCTTGTAATTGTGAGTATAAACCAGCCCTAACAGCAGTGTTAGAAACCAGTTGACAGGAAGGCTGAGCATAATTAGGGATTTTTATTTCTTTCTCATTAATGGGCAGCTGTGAGAGAGGATTAGACCACAGGTCACAATCTGGAAGATTTGGCCTTTTTGATGGTATTATGACACTTGCATTCAGTTAGCTCCCATAAATGAGCAGCTGGTCTCCATTAGACCTTAAAGCTGTGAACCAGAGTTCCCTTCTGTCTGATGTAAGGTGTGTCATTTTTTGTAATAAATTTAGTGGTAGTTGTGTGTCAGTGACAGCCATGTAATAGTGTTTTTAATGGTTATGTCCATCCCATTTGGACACATGATTGTGAGCATACTACATAGAACAGAAAATCTTTATTCACCATGCCCATAGGAAGTAGTAGTTGTAATATGTCCCGGAAATGTAGCATGGCTAAGCAGTATTCTGGAGTAAAAACACTGTTTAATAAAAACCACAGAACTTTGTGAAGATCTGTTTCTTTCATTGCTTAGTCCTACATCAGAGGTCAGCAGTCTTTTGCTGCTTAGTCCAAAGCTTGCAACACAGCCTATGGCTACAAGCTCTGTGGATTATAAATTGCTGCCCCCTTTTCTATGTTACTTAACTCCTAGATCAGTGATTTTTTTTCAGCCAGGATGCTGGGGTACCTAGGGATGCTGCAAGATCCAAGGTGGCACAGAGGTAGCTGGGTGGCACAGAGGTGGAAAGGGATCTTGGAGTCCTAGTGGACTCCAAGATGAACATGAGCCGGCAGTGTGACGAAGCCATCAGAAAAGCCAATGGCACTTTATCGTGCATCAGCAGATGCATGATGAATAGGTCCAAGGAGGTGATACTTCCCCTCTATCGGGCGCTGGTCAGACTGCAGTTGGAATACTGCGTGCAATTCTGGGCGCCGCACTTCAAGAAGGATGCAGATAACCTGGAGAGGGTCCAGAGAAGGGCAACTCGTATGGTCAAGGGCCTGCAGACCAAGCCCTATGAGGAGAGACTAGAGAAACTGGACCTTTTCAGCCTCCGCAAGAGAAGGTTGAGAGGCGACTTTGTGGCTGCCTTTAAGTTCATCACGGGGGCACGGAAGGGAATTGGTGAGTACTTATTCACCAAGGCGCCCCCGGGGGTTACAAGAAACAATGGCCACAAGCTAGCAGAGAGCAGATTTAGATTGGACATTAGGAAGACCTTCTTCACAGTTCGAGTGGCCAAGGTCTGGAACGGGCTCCCAGGGGAGGTGGTGCTCTCCCCTACCCTGGGGGTCTTCAAGAGGAGGTTGGATATCCATCTAGCTGGGGTCATCTAGACCCAGCACTCTTTCCTGCTTATGCAGGGGGTCGGACTCGATGATCTGTTGAGGTCCCTTCCGACCCTAACATCTATGAATCTATGAATCCTGTGAAAGGTGCCCCAGGCATGAGGAGATAAGCTAGATGTGAAGAGATCAGCAGATAAGTGCCAGGTCAGGCTCTTCCCTGTCTGGCCACTGCCCCATTCTCACTGCCCAGCTCCTCTGCAAGGAGGTAAGTGCTGTAAGAAATAAGTTAGCTTTTGAAGTGGGTTGCTGCTCAATTCAAAAAAGTTGATTTCAATATACATAGTAGGCTGGGTGGAGGCAGCCACATGTCCCTCTCTTGTGGAAGCCAGACCATTGTGTAGAAAAGAATGCAAGTTTCCTGGGTCCAAAGAGAGAGCATGAGAGAGAGCCTGACTCTGATCAAGTGGTTGTGGCACTCCCCTAGAATTAGGTGAGTGCCTGGGTTCTGGTTTCCCACCCCAAGGAGTATTTGTTCCTTTGCATTGACTACTTTAATATGAAATACAGAAATTGTCTTTGGATAAAAATCAAAGTTCTTGGGACCATGAATAGGAACCTAGGGACTCCCTTCTCTGCAGTGAGAGGCCTAACAGTGCACCACTGCCTCTGACTTGTGCCCTCCCTTTCTGGCCCCATGTTTCCAGTCTCCTTCAACAGCTGGTGTGGAGGGTACCTCCCTACCTTCACCCCAACATGCACTAACACTTGGCTGTAGCCAAATGGTTTAGGACACTGTTCTAAAGAGTAGCAGATATGAGTTTGAATCAAGAGGCTGAAGGGGGAAAACATTATGCTTCTTTCTACTTCTTTGGCTTATGCTTAGTCCAGTGATTCTCAACCAAGGTACCATGGCATTCTGGAGTACTGTGAGAGCCTTTTGAGGATGCTGCAGGGTGTCAATATTGGCACTGTTAGTATGCAAACCTACACATGATTCACAAGATAAACCCAGAGCTTTGAAAAGGGAATCCATACTGTCAAAAACATTCTGACTTTTTGCGGTCTTTCTGAGTTCTCTGCAATAGTAGAATTGCTCTTTTATATTTTTGTAGTCAAGAAATGAGTGAAAGCTAATAGCTAGCATTTTCAGAGGATGCCCTGAGCCTAAAAGGGTAGAGAACCACTGGCTTAGTCATTAGACTTTTCTAAAAGTGGGCACCATCTTCTCTGACTGCACGTTTAAAAAAAAAATAAAAAAAAATAGAGCAAGTCAAAGCAGAGAGGTAGTCATCTATGATCTGGAGAGGATGCCAGATTCTGGATCCCAAATTGATGGAGATGCCTGCCCCCACTGAGTCACACACCCAGCTCAGTGGAAGAGGAACAGGAGTTCAAACGCACTCCTGAATTCAGCCTTTTCTATTGGTTAGCTTTAGCCAGTTCCTTGCTGAGAATGTGGTTGTTTTGGATCACCACTTGGCATTTAACTCTCCTCATAAACTTCAGTGGGAGTCTTAAGTGTGTAACCCCGGGTTTTGGATTTCACTCTATGGGCCCAGGGCGGCAGGTCCAGTCCCAGCCTATTTTTACTTGTCACAATTGAACCGTTTTTCTGCATGTGTGTAGAATCTTTCCTGTCTCTCTCTCCCCACTTATTCATCCTCATTCCCCCACCTAGGCTCTAATTTTATTTTATAGTATTCAGCTAAACTGAGTTTCTGTTTCTCTACCAGACCTGTAATATCCGCCAATTTCTCAAGTTGAAATAGGTGCCATACTTGAGCAGTTAAATCCACCTGCATTCTTAAATGCAAATTTAAAGCACTGAGGCAGGTTTCACTCAGCTGCGTCACAACTCTATAATTAAAGCATTTATGAAAATGTTTTTTCTTCTTTTTTTTTTTTTTGTCTGAGTCAGTGACTATCTCCCTCCCTCGCTCCCAGGCTGATACAGCAGCCTCTAACTCAAAAGCAAAAAACCAGCTCCCTAACCTTAAGGCACATTAGTGTAGATGCCTCTCAGATGTTCACTTTGTAAAACAGGGCATGTCTCTAGCGTGTTTGCTGCTGTTTCATAGGATTTACAAAGGGTTGTTTGGTTTTTCCTTTTTTTAAAAATTATTCACAAATTGGCCTAGGGAATCAAATTTGTGAAAGTCCAACAGATTCTACTAGACCAAACTCTGCTCCAACGTGTTTTTATTCTGATTTATTTTCCTGGTGAAATGGACTCCTAGGTTTTTCTAATCCATTTACATGGCAGGATTTTTCTCTATCCTGTTAGACTCTTAAATACAGTATAACCTCATAAATTTGGCATCCTTGGGACTTAGCACCTGCTGGAAATGTGAAAATTCTGGATTTTTGAAACCTAAGGGAAGTGCATAGCTTGGTGCTGCCTGGCCAGCTGGATGTGGGGGCGGGGGAAGCTTGCATGCAGCGGCTGCCACCACCATCCACCACCCTGTGCCACTGCTCTTCATGCAGCTGCCACTACTCCCTCCCCCCCCAAACTCTGTGACCAGCCATCGGGGATACACTGGTCAAAAAATGGTTGAAAACCCCTAATGTAGTGCATTTCTAAAAAGTGCCAGTTTTTTGAGAATTCTGGAATTTTAAAAATTGCATTTACGAGGTTATACTGTATTTGTGTTAGTTTCCCATCATCTCTTGCATTTAGATCAAGTTTCTTATCCAGCTCTTACACCTGTGCCCCTTTTTCATTATTCTACACCCTATATTTTACCAGTTCTGCACCATGGGTTGCTCTTCAGAAGCGGCAGATGTTGGGCTTGCTTTCATGCCAGCAACATCTTGAAAAGCTCACCTGTTTTATGTTCCATTCTAGGTACAAACAACCCACCTATTACTACACAGAACTCCGATAGAATGTATCCTGGGCGCCTCACATTGGGATCTCCTTGCAGGAAGGACCAGATTAGTTCACTTGCAGCACAATACTGAAAATAAAATAATGTGCACAATGTTGAGAGCAAAACTGATGCGACACATCTTAAATATGAAAGGCTGATAAGAGCGGGCTGATTTTTTCAATGGTAGATGCATTTAAAGCCCTTATGTAGCTTGTTCTTGGAATTATGGCAATTATGAATGAATTATCCAATTGCCCATCCAGAATGACTGGGGGGTGGGACAGACAGAGACCAGTGTCTGGCCCCCCCTGCACTTTGGGTCTGGCCCTACTCCCCCCTCCCCCTGCTTCGGGTCTGGTGTTGATCCCCCTGAGCTCTGTGCTCTGGGTCTGCCTGGACTGCGTCCACCTGCCTCCCCTTTCCGCTCTCCTTCCTTCCAGCTGTTGGCAGGGCCCAGCGGTGGCGGGGCGCTGTTAGTGTGCCCCACCTCCCGCTTCCCTTCCTCCCTCCCCCCCCTCCTTGCTGGCTTTTGTCGGGGCCCGGTGGCGAGGGGGCAGCAGCACACTCCCTGCCATCATGACAGGGGGACGGAGTCCCTCATATGGCCCTGGTCCCGCTTCTTGTCTGGTTGGGGGGGGGGGGTGAATGGGCCTGCTCCCCCCATCCTTGCCCCTGCCACTTCAGGGCCAGGCCCGCTCTCCCCCCACACTTTGGGGCTGTTGTTGGGGTGTGGCAATGGGAACAGCAGCGACGGTGGGGCGCTGCTAACGGTGTCCCTTATCCCGCTCCCCTCCCTCCCACCCTCTCCTTGCCGGCTTTTGGCAGGGTCTGGTGGCTCTGCGTCTCCTCCTGCATCCAGCCCTGTCCTCGCTTCTTGTCAGAGAAAGGGCCTGCTCGCCCCCCCCCCCCTTCATCCTGTGTGTCCCCACTGCCATGGTGGGGCACTGATGTGCCGTCACCTGTCCGAATGCTCTTGGAGCGCTCTGATAGGTTGTTTCATTCAGCCAATCAGAGTGCGAATAAAGTGTTATGGACAGACGGACAGACCAACTAAGGCTTTTATAATATTAGTATGAGCTGCAGTTCTCCCAGAAAAGTGTTTACAAGTATTATCTTGGGTTAAAAAGAGACATTGGATTTATCCTGGGTCTGATTGTCTCATGTTTTGGTTTGCAATTGAACAGGCATGGGACAGTCATTGCACACTAAGCTTGAATGGCAGCTAATTTAAATTAACTGCTGTTGTGCTATTGTTGTTGGTGGAGAGAGGGGAGGGATAAAGGCTTTCTCCTCGGATTTGGGAATTATCCAATGTCTTGTTTTTACCCTAAAATACTTCACAAGTACTTAAAATGGGACCATGAATACTAGGGCTGTGTGAAGCTTCGGTTGCTGATTCAGTTCAGTGGAGATGCGGCTGCCGAATCTCTGAATCCGAATCAAATCAGGAGACCCTTTAATCTCTCCAAATTAAATCGGAACCCTCCAAATAGTTTCGGAGAGATTCGATGATTCGGATATAGACACAGCTTTAAATGTTTTTTCTACATACCTCAAGGTACCAGGTGGCTCGTGAATGTGGAGATGCTGGGGTGGATGGAGCATCCCATGGGAGCATGGCGGGGGGGGCAGGTCCCCAGCACACTTGGCAGTGACTGGTGCTTCTTGGTTCTGTTGGGGGCACCCAGGGTCCTCCCATGGCCGATTGCCAAGCTGGGGGGGACACAGTGGGGGTCTTCTGTGAACTTGGTGGTGGACCTGGTAGTGGACTGGAAGTACTTCTAGGTCTGCCGCCAAGCACGTGGGGCACCCCCCCCCCCCACACTCCTGTGGGATGCTCCATCCCCCCACCATCTTGGTGTTCATGAGTTGCACCTGGCACTTCAAAGTAAGTAGAAAAAGCATTTAAAGCTGTGTCTATTGCCGAATCTCAGATTCTCCGAATCAACATTGAATCTTAGGATTTGGCCGAATTGAATCGGGACAGTGATCTGAATCAACGAATCGGATCACTGTCCCTGATTTGAGCCGAATCCGAATTGAATGTGGCCCATTTCACACACGCACCTAATGAATACATCTATAGGATCCCATGACAAAAGTCTGTCTTTTGGGAGAAATCCAACATTTGTTTTCCACATACTCTAACTTGGGCAAAATGCTGCTGTAAACTCAAGCTGGTTTACCTGGGGAGATGACAGGTTGTACTCCAGTTCTGTTGAAGCACAAATTGGTAATGCAGTTTGAGGATGCACCAGTGTCTAATCTGATCACTCTGCTAATCCAGTCACTGTTTGTGCTCTAGTATTTCACCGTCTACTCACTCTAAACTGAGTGAGCCTATGTGAAAGTGAGCAGCTTGTATGCACCAACTCATGTTAACTGTTATAACAAAGGCATGCCTTGTATTTTTGTACTTGCTGTTCCATATTCTTAGAAATGTTTGTGAATAGATGCAGCCTTGTGAAATCTGCACTTCTGGTGTGTATTCATTTAATTATCTGGAAGTCCCTTAGGTAGCAAAAGCTGAAACATTGTAGGTAAACAGTAAACTTTTGTTGTGGATATTCTGTTCTCCATTCTCCCTATATTGTATTTTGAAGCTGGGATGCTGGGGGATAGAGATGACTAATTTTTTTTGGCAAATGTTAAACAAAAGCACAATATAATTTATTGCCTCCCTTGGGTAAATGTTGATTGCTAGCCACAGTGTGAAAATATTACTAATGAGCAAAATTATGGTTAATGGCACACTAATGAAGTAAAGAAAGAAGTGGGTTGACAGGATATTGGTGGGTAATGGAGCTCTTCACCTTCAATATACTGACCAACAGAACAAATCTAGCCCAGTTTGCTAATATCTAAGCATTTTTTAAAATCCTTGGTGTGCACTGGCCTTCTGAAACATTTGGCTACAGTACAGTGTCCATTATACAAGTGTTAACAGCTGTGATAGTTATTTTGCAGCTAATAGCTTTGTCCTGCACAGTACAGGTGGGTTGCTTTGTGTATATAAATGCACAATAAACAAATGAGTGGTGCAAAGAGCACTGCTTAAGCAGCAGAGACCTTTGTTCTTATACAGTGTCAAGTGTAATAGAGCTTTGAGCCAGTTTCTGGCTTTGGGATGCTCTTGCAATACAAATAATAAACAATAACCATAAAGATGATGACCACCAAGTATCTCCTGCTTAGTAAAAGAAGTAAGGACAAAGAGAGGAGCATACACCTCCTTTACATCTGAAGGGCTGCAGTAAAGTCAAGTGTGCAAGAGGGAGACAGCATGATCCAGTAGATAGGGCACTACACTGTTTCCTGAGCTTTGGAGTCTAATTCCAACCTTGCTGCTAACCATCTGTAAATTGGGGCAAGAAACTTCCCATGTCTGCGGTAGAAAATAATTGTTCTTAGTTCGTGTTTGTTAACACAAGGTGATCAATGACTCAGGTAAAGAATATTTTTCCATTCAAAACAGTCTCTGTTCCTCTTTCACTTGTTTGTCTGTCTTGCTTAAATTGCGCAAGTCCTTTGGGTTTATAGGCATACTGTCTGGCTAGGTACAGACATTCAGAATGCCCGAGGCAGAATCTAAGTTACACAGTTTTCTGTAAGTGGCATAGTTTAGATCGGTAGCAAACGGAATACACATTCGTCCCTGGTTCGGGGGAGAGGATTGGGAGGGGAGGGGTGCGTAAATCTTTAGACCAGTTTCTGCCATTTTCAAACCAGTCTGTGAATGCTAAATTTCTGTTCTGTTATGAATATAGACAAGTTTTGTGTGCCGAACTTCTGTTCTATTTTGGGCATAGACCGGTTTTTCCTATCATGCACACCGGTAAAAATGTAATGTCTATACCTGGCCTGTGTCTCACTAGGGGCTTAGTCCAATTTGCACCTAAATGGGACGTACGCAGCAGCATAACTTCAGATTTTGCATTTACAGTTTGTGATAAAGCTCTACATGTGCAAGTCTGCAGATGTCTGCACACAGTGAGCTTGTTCCCTAGGGCTGCACTCTGGCCAGGCAGCTGCACAGGGAAGTAGGATTATCGAAGATTATGTAAAGCCAGGTAGGCCCTGGAATAAAGTTGAACAAAACCACATGATTAGTCAGAGTTAGCTGGAGGTGGAGGCTCCTATCACCTTTTATAGCTTAATGGTTAGAGCATTTGCTGCTGGAATGAAAGAACCCAGGTTATAAGCCTCCTCACCCAGAGTGGCCTCATCCAGATGACCATGGCCATACGGTATGTGGTGCTGCAGCCAACACATCTGTGGCGCTACATACCACACATTCAGCTATTCTCCATGCTGCAAGGTAGCAGCATTGTTGGGGTTTTTTTGTTTGTTTTTTTTGACCCTGGGATATTTTGACCCTGGGATATCCAGGGGTCAAAAAAAAACATGCAAAAAAAGCTGGGTGGCATATGCTGGGACAGTATGCGCTACCCAAAATCAGACCCTGGCTGGCTGGAGCCACATTCTGGCTGCTGGCCAGGCTCAGAGTGGCAGGATTGACATTGCTGCAGCCCCAGAAGGCTTCCAGGACCCCAGGTAAGGCTGCTGGGTTCAGCTCCGTGCTAGCCTCAGCCTCCCCTACTCCACCTGGGGTAATCTGCCATGGGCCAAGGGGTGCATGGCACAGGCATTCCTCCAGGGACAGCTAGCAGCAGCACAAGGTGTTCCTCTGCTAGTTGTCCCTGGGGAACCAAATGTCTATGCTCATGTGGATGTGGCTAGTGGGTTTGAACCCTCCCCCCCCCCCCCCCCCAATTCCAAGAAAAACATTAAAATCATTGGGCTGTGGACTAGGCAAAACCCAGTCCCTTCTAGTCCTCCCCTTGGAGCAGGGCAAAATAGAAATCCAAACTGTGTGGAAGTGCTCGCTGTAGTTATATAGCTACATAGGCAGGTAAAATGAAATAAGTTTTAGGCCAGTATGTCCCTGTAGTCTGTATAGTTACTGGCACAATAAGATATCTACTTATGGCTTAGAGCCATTGCTGTAATGAGAATAACAAATTATAAGTTCATGTCTACTCAAAATGAGAGAAATTGAAAGAAGATGAATAGAATATGGAAGTTGAAGTCAGAAGAAGAGTGGTGTTTAGTTAAGACCAGAGCAAGAGGACAGTGGTCATGCTGGTAAGTGTTGGAGTTAGATTTCTTAGCACTTTTCACCCAAAACCAATACTTATGGAGGATATCTCACAGATCCTTGATTGATTACAGTGTTGGAGCATTACATTTAAAACATGGCAAATGTTCAGTCCATATCATGTCCTAGGAACATAAGATCTGCCATATCTGACCTAATCTCTTTATCCTCTGAGTCTCGTCTACCTCAAATATATGTAAGAGCAAAGGAAGGGAAAGCCCAGTAATAGCTTGCCATTGCATACTGTTAGTGAAACATTTTCTTCTTGACCCTTCCAATGGACAGCTTAAACTCTGAAGCATGGGATTTTATTATACTTACTTTCACACGATTAACTTAGTTTATGAGCTTTTCCAAGAGTTCCTGGGATATTTTGGGGGCAAGGCTTCCACTGATTCCTCTGAGGTATTTCAGTGCATGTACCAATATACAGTTTGGACCTCTTCCAGCAACTGATATATGTGGTTAAATTGACAGAATGCATTTTTTTCTCCTCCCCTCCCCAATTTTTTTTTAACAATTGGCGAGAATCGGGGAAATAATATATGGATCTCTTCTTGTTTCCTGATATTTTCTGCATTCTTATATGTTTGCCTTCTGATTAGATGAAACATACAAACACTGTCTGAACATGGCAATAGGAGATCTAAGGCAAGATCAAATACATAAATATAGCTTGCCATGTAAAAAGAATCCACTTAAAAGCTGTAAAAAAAAAAAAAGAAAAAGAAAAAAAAAAAAGACCAGTTGAACCACTAAAAATAATAATACACTAATCATATGCTATGTGTTTGCATTTTTCCCTTTCCTGTCATTTCCTAACGGTGATTTACATTAAGTTGGTTTTAAGTATCAACCTTGTGTAGCTTTGGTGGCTGAAAGATGTGAAAATGGCAGCATTTCCTAACTTTACTGCCACTGACATGGCTTTACCAGTGGAAGGAATCAATAGGAACACAAGTGCAAATGAGCTGCTGGTAATCAGTGGTGGCTGAACTAGAGCTGGGTTAAATATTTTTGGAAAAGGGTAAATATGCAAAGAATACAGATTTGGTTATCCAGGAATCATTCACAAATTTGGGAGACATTCACACAGTAGTTACAGATGCAAAAAAAACAAAACAAAACAGGGGAGGGTGCTAGTATTTCCTACAAAGTAGAACAATAGGGATTAATCAATAGGGATTGCAGAGTATTGGCCTATATACCAGCAGCTTGACAGATTGGACACTTACCCAGGAGGCTGGAGACTCACTAAAATTTCTGCTTTATTTCCGGCAGAGAGTGCATTTGAACATGACTTTCCTGCCTCTCAGCAATAGGGTATTCTGGGGCAAGATGCTCTGAATCCCTCCTGCTAGAACTCTTCCATTTTGTAGCAAATACTTGTATACTAATTGAGATGGAGAGCAAATGCATGAGGATGATTTGTGGTTAGCACAGTTTGTGGGAGATGGCACACTTAGATTTTAGCATACTACTACTACTCAAATGTATGTTAATTATAAACCAAGTGGAACAGTAACAGCAAGAGATGCTGCCAACCCTACCCTCTCCACACTCTGCACAAAATCCAGACTACCATAGAGCTTGAGTGGATAACACATCCTGCTGGGAAGTAGGGATGTGGGTTCCTCTCCTTTGGGAGAGATGAGGGAATGGATTCTGAGGCTGTGTACAGATATTCAGTTTCTCCTGGAAGAGTCAGTGCTCTCACAGGAGAAACCATGAGTACACATATTCAGGTTTTTTCTCCCAGAGTAAAAATGGCTGCTCCAGGAGAAAAATAACCTGGGAACAACCTGGATTAAATCACTCCCAGGAGAGTTTCTCCTGAGAGATCGAACGTGTACACATTCTGTCTTCCACATTCTGGGTAAGAACCATGATTTTGCATCCAGAGCTCTCAGGTAGAAGAGTAACAGTTTAGTGGACATAGTCCTTCATTTATTTCACTTTTTTCACAAGTGTCTGAAATTTCTTGAACAAAACACAATTCTTCATTTTACATTTTGGCAGGAGAGATTGAAACATTTTCAAAGTGGATTCAGTCTCAACCGAAGTGCCATTTTTGTTTCTGTTTTTTCTCTCTCCTTTTGGTATGGGATCAGAATTGAAAAATCAGTGTTCATGCATCTTTGAGTTGAATTGGATGACTCTGGCAGAAGTACTAACAGGAATTCTATGGTTACCCCATTTCTGTAAGAATTGCACCAGCCTTACCAACACTGGGAAAATCTCAGGGAAAATCGAGCACAGACAAGGCAAAGAATCCTAGTCTTTAATTTAGTATTGTGGCTGGAAGCAGCATGGGCATGGCATGAAATGCTGGATTTTTATTTATTTTTTTAAGTTCAATTAAAGCTTTAGTTTGTGGTGAGATGCCGACATCAAGGACTAGGGCTACAAACCAGTCAAAGGCATAATGTGAACTGGAAAACATTGAACAAAGCAAACAATAACTGCATTTTTGGAAGAGTCCTCAAATTTATTCCCTTAGTGAAATCTTGTAATTCTTTCTTTCAGTTGGCATTTCAAGTTCTCCGACTGAAAATCTCTGTGGGTTGACTTGAAACGAATGTTTTCACACAGGCGCATTAGCTTTTAAATCAGTACATAAGCTGCTTTAAAAAAAAAAGTGAATAAGCTTGTAAAATAGTGTATTTGAAACAAAAAAAGCCCTTTTTCTTATAGACAGATCTGATTCATCAAGAAGCATCAAGATAATTGTCACGATTTTCATTTCACAAAGAAACCAAGAAACATTGGCACAAGTGTAAAACTTTCTGTTGCTGTCCTGGCTTCCTGCCTAGAGCCAAATATTTGCCTCATGAATTGCCCCCATCAGGAACAGGAAGCTGTGTAACAAATGAAATACATTCTGGTTTGTAACTGGCACCTGCTGTTCAGGCAAGAAAAGTACAATACAATGTACATGATTAGCAAATTTGATGCAGTGAGTAATGGACCTCTCTATTATGTCTGAAATCTGATGGGGAGTCATTTAGTTTAGATTAGGGTTGACAAACTGGTCAATTGACTGGTCAAAAATTGTCAGTTGACTAGTCAATTAACTGCATATTTTTGACTGATCAAAGATTATAGCAATTTTATAGGGAGTGAATTTTTTTGCAGTTTTCTTGACAGAAATATGATTTCTTAAAAATTGTTTTGGCACATTTATTAGAAGAGTTGTGCCTTTTCTGTGTATTATTTGATGATATTAACAATTTTTACAATTTTTGACTGATATTTGATTGGTCAATTGACCAAACTTTATTTGACCCCAACCCAGGTTTAGATTATTAAAATGGTTCATTGCTTCCATTTCCATGCTATAGAAACTTATATGTACTCGATTAGATTCTTCTTCCTATAGAGAGTGAACATGCTATATTTTACTTTAGTGATAAAGAGTTTGAGCCACTTGTTTTTAATGTGGCCCAGTTTTCCCTAGATTATTTTAAAGTTGAATTTAACACCCACAGTGAATTGGGCTTTCCTGCCACTGAATGAATAAATAACTCTCTTTCAGTCTGTGGTGCTATACAGTAGCCGAATAGGAACAGCGAAGCTGCTTTTTTTTTTTTTTCTTGTCCATCACAAACCTAGTGGTAGCTTTCATGTGCTGTACTAGTGAGACTTGTTCAGGAGCAGATGTAGAATCTTCTTGTGGTCTGGTCAAGGAGTGGTAGTGTTAGCTGTGTTGAAGGAGATGATGGCATTGTGTCTAATGAACAGGAGGTTTCAGTAGTAGGTCTTAGCCTCTGCTCTTGTTTGTTTTCACAGGACAGCACTGGAGATGGCTGAGCAGGTTGTTGCTCATTGATCATACTGCTCAGATGCAAGGCATCTGTGTATTGATAGCTTTTTATTCTTTTCTGTAACAAGTTTTATTTTTCCTTGCCTCGACTGAAGACCAAAAGACCAAAACACCCCAGAGACAGAGGTTCCTTTCAAAAGATTCTGAGATGTGAACTTTTTTCCATTTCAAGCTGTAAGAATACTTGTTATATAGCAAACACTTTTCCCTCTTATGTAGGATGAGTCAGAGAATAATTAATTTCTGTTCCTCTTGAAGTCGTAAGGAATTGTTAAACCACCAGATTAACAGTCATGGTGTGTACTCATTGATGAAGGCCCCCTATACATGTTACAGGCCTCACAAGTAACATTAACTGGTTAATTGTGCAAATACCATGAGACGAGCTACACATGCAAAGTACTTACCACACAATAAAAAGCTCCAACCAGCTATAAAGTTAAACCTTGAAAGTGTGTACTCACTTTATAGCTGGTTGATATTGAGATTTAATTTGCATATGTAGCAGGGTTTCTCCTGCTGCTAGGAGCCCTGGCAGCTGAAAGGGCCCCAGCCACAGGGGTGTAGTCCATGAGTCCCATAATTGCTGGGGACTCTCAGCCCCAGCAGCTGCAGACTCTGGGTCCTGGCAGCACCCTGAGGCTGCAGGAACCCAGTCTCAAAGCTGCAGATGCTGGATCCCTGCTGTGTGCCTCTTGGCAAACTCCCAGGGCAGGAAGATCTCTGCTGCGGTGATCTCCCAGCCCTGGGAGTGCAAGAAAACTTGGGGTGAGAGGATTGCTGCAGGGGTGATTCCCTTGTCCTGGGGGTGTGGGAAACCCCCAGTACTGGAGGATCCACAGCACCTATGGCACGGTAGAAGGCAATTGTGTGAATTAAACATAAAATGTGTGAATTAAGCATTATATCCCATCACACCTTTACCTGCACATGTAGATGGGGTCTTGTATATCTAAATATACAGCATTCCATTTTTGAAACTGTATGTGCATTCCTTAGTCTTTCTGCCTTGATTTAGTTGAGTCATGTTCATGGGGAATGACTTTTACTGGTAATAAACTATTCAAAGTTTTGTTTTTTTTTTCTTCCATTCCATTTACCATCAGCATTATTTGTTTTTATGGTTCTGTTTTTATATGTTGTTATTGCCATATTTATAATACTAAGCAATAAAACTGAATAACACAACCATCTAGCTTAAGTTCAAAATTTTCATTTTTTTTCTGCTCTCTGCTTCTCCATTGTCAATGGCAGAGAAGTCATTTTTTCCTTCTGCCTGATATTGTGGAGAGGAAATAATTTTGTATTATAAAGTACAGGTCTACTCCAAAATGAACTTAAATATTTTATTTTTCTTAGAGAATTAGAGTTCATTCCCATAATTTTGTCCTTTTTGCCCAGATATGTTTGTAAAAAGGCTTATTTTCTTTAGCTCCAGACCTCCGGACCTTGCACCAGAGGGAATTAACCTTGTAGTACATGAAATCTACCATCAAGGGAGCTAACCTTGATTTGGTGACTGAGTTAGCCATGCTTGAGTGAGAGTGACTGCACTGTGAACTAACACTTTAATTGTTGCTTCCATACTGACTGCTGCTGTACTCGCTCATGTCTGGCTATGGGACTTCTGGGGATACGTCCTGCAGTATTTAGCACTCTATGAATTCTTTCCCACTGAGCAGAACTTTTCTGTTCTTTCTGGGCACACGGAGGGATTGTGGAAAGGCATTAGGGAGAGCAACAGTTTCTTAGTATCAGCACAGAACGGTTCTGTTCGGGTCCAAGATAGGCTGGTGCTACAACTCCACTGCTTCAGCCCCACTGCTGCTTCTCCTGGCTGTGGTACAGGTGAAGCCTTTGCTACCAGAATGCCAACAAAGCCCCCTAGCTCTGTGCACTGGATCCAGTGGCTTTACAGGTCAGATCCAGGGATTCCAGCCCCTGTGTTCAAAGACTGGTGGCACTCTGGTCATATTAGTCTGTATCCATTGATGAGATGTACTCAATTGAGCTTCAGTTTATATATCCCTGCTTATGGGCTTGTCCATTGTATTTAAGGGCTAGAGACAGAAGATAAACCAGTGCAAGTGTAAGTAAGCAGAAACTGGTTTAAACCTGTAAAAGAACAGAAGTCCAGTGCACATAGACCAGTTTCAAAATGGCTGAAACTGGTTTAAGATAAACCTGGTTGAATGTAGTATCAGATTTAACTGATTTAGGTCAAACTGGTTTATGAAACTTCTGTCCCAGACCCCTTCCTGGTTCAAGTTAAATCAGAGTGCCCCAGCATCCCAGCATGCTTTGCAGCCCTGGGCTGTGCTGTGCCGTCTGCTCCAGAGAGCAGAGCTGGCCTCGCCCCTCTGCTTCCTGGCTGGAGCAGTGAGAGCTGGCTCACTGCCTTCCCTGTGCCCCTCCCAGGTGAACTCCTGCTGGGGTCTGGGTCCAGGGAGTGGGGGTTAAACTTCCCTTCCTCTGAGTACAGAGCTGTCCTGCCTTGCTTACTTAGTACTGACTGTGACTGTGGACTACAAATCCCAGAGGCACCTGGAAGCAGGAAGAGGAAGTGCTGAGCAACCCTGCAGAGTCTGGACTACAAATCCTAGAGACCTTGGGGGCAGCAGGAAGAGGAAGCGAACATACAGCCCATGCTGGCTATGTGCCAGAGAGCCTGCTCTAGCACCCCCTGATCTCTGGTTTGAACCACTGCAGGCATGTGGCTGCATTTCCTGAATCAAAAGTGAATGTCTATTCATTTGCTTGTTGGTTCAGTCTTTGCAACTTAGACTAACCTGCAAAGACTGAGTCTATTCAGCCTCAGGCTTTTTGACTGTCTGTACTTAGTCAGAAACACTAATGCCCTTGAATTCTTTTACTACTAGTAAATCTGTCACCCTTACAGAATTGTACGCAGTAATAAATAATTGTAATGATATGGAGGAACTGTCCACTGGGATGGCAATCAATGAGAATCCTTATGTTGACTTCTACAGGCACTGCCAAGGTACTTATTCTGTAGAGTGCTTTTTGATATGAGCCATAAGAAAAATGCTAAATTAAATGGTTGTATTCAATATGACATTAATCGTTTATGAATTATAAGCAGTAAACCTCCTAGCTCTCATTCATAATAGAAGTACTTTAGTCCAAGTAAATATTTTTAGTGCATTTGGCTTCTTGATATTTTTCCAACTAAATAAAATCAAGGATGTTTAAATCTGGGGGAAAAGAGCAATTTATGCTGTTTCTGCGAGTGAGGGAGGGGATGCAGGTGGTAAAAATTCATAACATACTGGCTGGCTGGCTCTTAAGCTAGAGAAAAGGTCTTTCTTTATCTTTAGCACCAAAATATACAACTAGTTATCTCATGGTTGAAAAGATAGCTTTTTAAAGGTTTTGACAGTATTTTTGTCATCTGGGTATGTATGGAATCCTATGTTTGTGTGTTCAGGATGTAGAAGATTGGTTTAATTTTGACTGAAACTAGTGATCATAGTAACTGCCCTACGTTTGGGTTAACTGTAAGGAGCAGAAAGGGCTCCTCATACCAAAGCAGAGGCACATATCGCCCCCAAAACAAAGGAACAACAAGCTACTTGACTTAGGAATTTGATCTTTCTGGACTGAGAGCTTTAATTTGGGAAAGAGGTATGTATGTGAAATAGGGAACAGGCAGAAACACAGAAGCAGGGGAGGAGATTCCAAATAGGCTAAATGTGGAAGGCTAGAGAGTCTTTTGGGTTGGGTACTGGCTGAAAGAGCTCTCTGGATGTAAGCAAGGAATCTGTCTCTCATTTGCTCTTTTAGTGCTCTGAGAAACCGTATTCTGTACATTTGCTGTGTGGCGGGCCTGTAGGGGGCACTCCTGCGTTGAGCCACCCACCTCACTACGCCCGACCACCTTGCAGGCTCCGAGTGCCTCCCTGGGGTGCCTCATGTCTGGCCGACCCCTTCCCTGGAGCACACCCGCTAGCCTGGGGTTCCCACTGCCACCATCCAAGGCTCTGGACCCAATTCTGGCTCTGCTCACCTTGGAAAACACAGGCCTGATCGTCCAATGGGTACTAGACCCAATATAGGCACTTGGGGCACTTCCCCAAGTCAGAGGCTTATTAGGAAAAGTCTCCCTTAGTCCACAGACCTACGGGGCCTCCTCGGCATAATTTAGACCCACCCCTCAATAAGTCTCCCACACCAGTCACAAAGGAGAACTTTATTGATTACAGGGGATAGGGGGTGAAAACAGGGTAAAAGGTAGAGCAATATCAGAGGAATCTCAGAGGAATCCCATAAAGCAAACCAGTATGGCTGAGGTAGCCCTTTTGATCTCGCATCTGAGTTACTGTAAGCTAAATATCTAGTTGGATCTCGAGTAGCTTACTCACTCGCATCATCCAGAGGTGGTTGGAGTTTTCCTCTGGAGGCAGGTCACTCTTTGAGCATACGGTTATGAGGAGAGAGCCAGTTTCAGATTCACCTGGATGACCGCGGGGCTAATGGCTTCCTTCTTCCTGGCCCGGGCCTTTAAATAACCTTTCTGACCTCAGCTGCCCGGTCCAATCGAAGCTGCCAGTGCTGGCCACTAGCCAACCAATCTAAAAAAGCATCACTGGCTACCTGGGCCGGTGGGCTGGGCTTTTCCCTCCCCCAGGTGACCAGAGAATCCACACCCGAGGCACCAGGCCCCTGTCGTGTGAGCAGGGAGGAAGATCCCCCACAGAGACAGATCTCTGGAGAGGGGCACAGACGGTGGCCTTTCTGCCACATGCTGTATCAAAGAAAAGCCCGATTCCATTGCCAATTCTTCCTCCTAATTAAAACAATCTACTAGACCAGTGGGAAACAACTGTTTGGCAGGTATGCCAAACTAGCCCCATATCCTCCTAGAGTGCCATTCCTATTCCCTTCTCCTGGCTGATCAGCTGCACTGCTTTCTGTTCTCTGCCTTATCTGCCGCTATTGCCTGTCCACTCTCCAGTCTGGCCACATGCAGACACTGCCCATACTACTTAGATTCATAGATGCTAGGGTCCGAAAGGACCGCAATAGATCATCGAGTCCGACCCACTGCATAGGCAGGAAGGAGTTCTGGGTTCAGATGACCCCAGCTAGATGCTTATCTAACCTCCTCTTGAAAACCCCCAGGGCAGGGGAGAGCATCACCTCCCTTGGGAGCCCGTTCCAGACTTTGGCCACTCTAACTGAAGAAGTTCTTCCTAATGTCCAGTCTAAATCTGCTCTCTGCTAGCTTATGGCCATTATTTCTTGTAACCCCCAGGGGCGCCTTGGTGAATAAAACCTCACCAATTCCCTTCTGTGCCCCCGTGATGAACTTATAGGCAGCCACAAGATTGCCTCTCAACCTTCTCTTGTGGAGGCTGAAGGGGTCCAGGTGCTCTAGTCTCTCCTCATAAGGCTTGGCCTGCAAGCCCTTGACCGTATGAGTGGCCCTTCTCTGGACCCTGTCCAGGTTATCCACATCCCTCTTGAAGTACGGCGCCCAAAATTGCATGCAGTATTGCAACTGTGGTCTGACCAGTGCCCGACAGAGGGGAAGTATCACCTCCTTGGATCTGTTTGTCATGCATCTGCTGATGCACGATCAAGTGCCATTAGCTTTTCTGATGGCTTCGTCACACTGCCGACTCATGTTCATCTTGGAGTCCACTAGGACTCCAAGATCCCTTTCCACTTCCATGCCACCCAGCAGGTCATTTCCTAGGCAGTAGGTATGCTGGACATTTTTCCTCCCTAGTTGCAGCACTTTGCATTTCTTCTTGTTGAATTGCATTCTGTTGTTTTCTGCCCATTTGTCCAACCTGTCCAGGTCTGCTTGTAGTTGTTCCCTGCCCTCCGGTGTGTCCACTTCTCCCCACAGTTTTGTGTCATCCACAAACTTGGACAGAGTACACTTTACTCCCTCGTCCAAGTTGCTGATGAAGATGTTGAAGAGTATCGGTCCAAGGACTGAGCCCTGTGGGACTCCACTGCCCATACCCTTCCAGGTCAATACTGACCCGTCCACTACAACTCTGGGTGCGACCCTCTAGCCAATTCGCCACCCACCGGACTGTGTAGTCATCCAAGTCGCAGCCTCTTAACTTGTTTACCAGTATGGTGTGGGGATACCGTATCAAAGGCCTTCCTGAAGTCTAAGTATACGACATCAACCCCTACTCCCGCGTCCAGGCGTTTTGTAACCTGGTCATAAAAAGAGACTAGATTAGTCAGGCATGATCTACCTGCTATGAACCCGTGCTGGTTTCCCCTCAGCATAATTTGTTCTGCCGG
Source organism: Alligator mississippiensis (assembly GCF_030867095.1). Classification (NCBI taxonomy): domain Eukaryota; kingdom Metazoa; phylum Chordata; order Crocodylia; family Alligatoridae; genus Alligator; species Alligator mississippiensis. Next base: position 120,365,351 of record NC_081824.1, on the reverse strand, counting down.
GCTCTCGCAAATGTGAGCCTTGATAATTTTTATACTTGTGGCGCACACGCTGCAGGCTGGCCGCCCCTGTACTAGATATACATTTTTTTTTTTTGTGAAGGTGCTCAGGTCAAAAGGGGTATTGGTTATTTCTATGGTGACCAATATAATTTCTTCATTCAGCTATGCATTTTTTTGGCACAATACACTTTTGGTTTGCTATTATATTTAGCTAGGGTTTGTTTATGGATTGAAACCTGGTTTTTTTTGGGGGGGGAGGCGAAGAAGATGTTATAACATTATTTTTCTAATACCCAGAACAATTATGTTTGATTTCTTTTGATTTATTGGTTGGTTGTAAACACTGAAACTAGGCTGTAAATTGTTTTTTGTTTTGTTTCAAAACTGCAGTCTCCATTGTTAAAAGTAAAAAATTAGCGTAATGTTCTGTCCTGGTGTTCACGTGCCTTTGGAAAATAGGAGAAGAATGGGGGGTGGGGGTTGAAATTCATGTGCATTTGCTATAAATTGAATCCTAATCTTTTGTAAATGTGAGGTGATCGTTCTCAGTGAGTCCCTGAAACTAGATTTTGTTGCCAGTTTGTTTCAACTTATAACAAACCCTTTGAAGAGGCACATTAGTAGCCCATTGTGATGTGGTGGTAGCATGTCACCTATGATCCTGCTAGTTCTTTCTACCCGCTACTTAACTCACTGTTGATCGTTTATTTTTCTGCTTAAAAAATAATTCTCTTTATAAACCACTCACTCTTAGGCTTGTGCACAGTATTTCCTGCTGTTCTCAGACACTTAATTTTGTCACAGGTCAGAATATTCAGCATCAACTCAGAATATTCCCTAACAAATGATATATATTAACCTTCTATATAAGCCTGTTTTACTTGAAGTATTAAATGCACTAATTTTGTGTTTTAACTAGCTCACTTTTTTGTGAGGGGGGGCTGAATATGGAGTGGGAAGAGGCCATGGCCCTTTACTGCATTCTTAACCTCAGCAAAACTCGTACTGAAGTCACATGAAGCCAAATAAAATAGTTAAAAAACAAGAGGAAAAGAAAGCATGCAGTATAGTTAAAATAATCCATGTGCCTATGTATTAGACCTAGTAGAATTTCTGATAGCTGTGATGTCACAAAGTCACATTCTGCCTTTTGCCATTTTGGACATTACAAACATCAAATGAAATTTGAAGTATTATTACTAACTATGAGGAAATTAAATAAAGGTATTTTATTAGCAAATGGGCAAGTTAGCATTTAAATATAGGTAAGAAGGTTAAAAAAATATCCAGTGAAGGGATGTATAATTCCAGTCTCATTCTTAGCAAAAATGTGGTGTAGAATTGGTTCTTCCTTATGTTTCTTGAAATGATGAACAGACCTGTCAGGATAATTTGATTTTTAGCAGAAGCTTCATGAAATTTTACAGGCATGTGACACATTTAAAATGTGCTTCATCTTCCATAACCAAAGCACCCATTACAGCAAACAGGTGCAAGGAATTTAAGTAAAGCAGCAATTAAATAATTATGTAAAGTGTTCTTATAAGTAGGGACTTAAACAGTGCTTATGCAATTTTCACAGAAGCTGCCAAAAAATAGCAGTTTCTGCGATCACAGCAAAAAATGGCGTTTGTTATGATTTCCTGCGGAATTGCCTTAAAAAACTTACTAAAAATAAAATGCTGACTGCTTAATGGGAGCCAGCAGTCAGTATGGCCACTGCTTGCTTGGCCTCATAGCTCGCTGGGGGTGGGAAGGGCCAGCTGGCAGAGCAGCATAAAGGGGAGCAGTCAAGGTAATGGCTGCTCCCTTGTCCCTCCTCCCCTGCTGCAGCCTCTCCACCAATCAGTGGTGAGGGATGAGGCCCTCAGGGTCTCGACCAATAAGCAGCGAGGGGCAAAATGCCTGTGGAAAATAACTGTGTGCTGTGAGGTGGCCATGAAAAACCCTGTCTTGCCCTGATTTAAACAGGTTCCTACTTATAACCAATTTGGATAGACTTCTGCTATTTGTGCATATTTTTTAACAATGGAGATAACTATTAAGACACGATCCTACAAATTCATACTAGTAACTCATCTCATTTGACTTCAGTGGACCTACTTGTATGGGTAACCAAATGCATTGTATTTGCAAGGTGGAACCAAAAGAAGCTAGAGAATCAGATTAATTCAATATTTAAATACTATTACAATTTTAAGCATATATTTTTATTGATGTGTTTATACAGAAATGTGTCTTTGCCTAAATTCTGCAGTGAAGTTTTGCAGTAGAAAACTCGTGCCTGTTTCTTCCTTTTTTTAGCTGTCCAAACCAAAAAACTATTTTTAAAAACTGCTCATTTACAAAATCTTAGCAAGCCTCAGAATCCACATCTGAAAAAAAGTTTTCTGATTTTGACAGAGAACTTCAGTCCTGTTTCCTACTGTGCACATATTTATATTTTACTTTTTTAATGAAATGTTTTTTTATTGGATTCTGATTAGTGGCTTGGCTTCTTTCATTGTCATGCTGATTTTATATGGTTCTTTGGGGGGGGGAGACTAGAGGCAGAATCAGTTCTTGGTGGGCAACCAGCAGTCCAAGAGTTTTCTGTCCCTGTTAATAAGAGGATAGCCTGTAACTGTAAGAGATGAGAGCAGGATATGAATAGAGTGATGTGGAGAAGAGTGATGGGGAGCCCCTTAGAACAGTAGCTTATAAAACTTTTTGTCCAGATACCCCTTTACCCACCAATATTGCTGTGTATACCCCTTATATGCAACATGTATCTGCATGTTGACAAATATGAACAATGAATAATTTACAAGGATGAGGGACAAAAATTATTAGGGGTGACAAAAATATTAGAGTCCTGGATAGCATGATTTATGAGCAAAGTCTGAAATAATTAGAATAGTTTACTCTGGAGAAGAGAAGACTGAGAGGGGATTTGGTAACAATCTTCAAATACCTGAAGGGAGATTATTGATAGGATAGAAATGGACTTTTCTCTGCGGCCATAAAGGACAGAACTAGAAGAAAAGGCCTCAAGGTGCAGCAGAGGAAATTTAGGTTGGAGATCAAGAGGAACTTTCTGACTATGAGGGAAATTAAGCACTGGGATAGGCTCCCTAGAGAAGCTGTGGCTTCTCTATCCTTGGGAATTTTCCAGAGCAGGTTAGAAAGATACGAGGCTGGAATGGTCTAACCAGGGATGATCCTGCCCTGAGCAGGGGACTGGAATAGATGACTGAGGTCACTTCCAGCCCTACTTTCTAATATCCTATGAACCTATTGTAATTTTTAAGGAAGAGTGTTGAAACTAATGTCAACACGTGGCAATGTTATCTCACCCCACATTAACTGATCAGAAGCTCCACCATACATGTGTACTCCAGTTTGAAAACTACTGCCTTATAATAGTGATAGGCAACCTTTTCTGGCTGAGGCCAGGTGACCCATTTTGGGTCATAGGTGGATGGGCAGGTTCTGGGATCTGCACACAACTGGTGCCTCCCTGCAGCACCTTAGGGAAAGTATCTGCAGCTGGCACTTCTACTCATAGAGACCATGGAAATGATACTGCAGCCAAAGGTCCTTGTGGCTGAGCTCTAGTAAAGCCCCATGTTCACAGGCTTGATCTAATGGCACCACAGGCTGGATCTGGGCCATGGGCTGTAAGGTGTCAGTCAACCTCTGCCTTAGAACAAAGGAAGAGGTGATTAAATAAAATGGACTAGAAATTTGCTTTTTTTTCCCTTTTATCTTGCACCCAGCTTCAGACCTGTTTTGAAGCTAGACCACTGTGCATGCAGAATTGCTTGCATTAACCAACCAATAAAAAAGAATACTATCCTGTGTTGTCCAGGATGGTATTCTATTGTTTGTTTTAGCTATTAGTTTCTTAAAAACATAGAAATGAATGGGGCCTTCAAAATACTTTGAAAATGCTGTTGTTGTTGCAGAGAGCCGGGGCAGAGCTGTGATCTTCAGCCTGCATGTCCCTGCCCGGAGCATACAGGCCGCAGATTGCAGCTCTGCCCTGGCCCTGGCCCAAGATGCCCTACCTCAAGATCCCAGTGGCTCCAGAGCAGCCCCCTGCCCTGTGGTGCATGCTGCTAGAGCAGCTGGGGCTGGTCTCCGTGACAGCTCCAGCCTTGCGCTATCACAATGCAGCTGGAGCTGGGGTCTCCATAGAGACCTGCTCCAGCCATGTGGGCAGGGGTGGCTGGGAAATGGAGTCCACTGCTGGCTGGATCTGGAGGGCTGACTTTGCCTGCTCCTGGTTTAGAATGTACACCTGGACTAAGTGTAGTTCAATAAATATCACTTAGGAGACCTGATTTAGTATCATGGGTTGGAAATTAACTTTTAGTTCCTGATGTTGAATTCATTTGCTGTGTAACTGTTGCACTCGCAAACTGGATTTTAAACCTAGTGCTTTAAGAACTGACACAACACTCAGTTGATTAAGAGCAGGAAGGCTTGCTTTAATAACTACCAACACGCTATAAAACTAAGTGACAGAAAAAGACTCTTTTTTTTTTTTTTTTTATAATGTTCAACACATGAGCTATTACAGTATGTATTATTTTAGCTGCAAGAGATTTTTACCCAAGCAGGCAGGAAGCAGCTCTTGTCTTTACAGCTTTCACAGAGCGTGGGTCCTTCACTTGTGAGCTGGGTGCAGGATGGCTTCTTGATCTTCCTTGGACTGCATGTCTTGATGGCAGTTCTGCCTTGCTTTTTATGCTGTTTTAATTGTGTAGCTTCAAAGCATTTTTCCTTGATGGTTGGTCAATTAAAATCTGAACAAAACAGGGAGGAAAAGGGGGGCCATCATATTAAAACTGTTAAATTGCGTACCTCCTGTTTTTGGATTCATCCAGGTGTGAAAACTTGTGTTTCTTGCAGCTACTGACTAGCGTGGAAATTATAGGTCAATTAAATGTGATGGGTCTTGAGTGGCTAAACAAGATACCTAGAAGCATTGGTTACTGGACCTGTCTTCGGGTATTTGTTTAATAATGGAGCGAATTTGCAATAGCCTGTACCAGTGATAGTCTGTTTACAAAACTTTAGGCAGACATTGAATGAGACATTTGTAACACTGGATGTGTGTTTTGAGAAATATGGAGCTGTGTTTAGCAAGGCATGCATTTGTCACATACAGGACATCTTTCCTGTATTCAGTGTACCTTTTATAGGTTTTACTTGAAATGTATATTTAGTCTTTTGCTTTCTTTAGTTGCTAGTTCAATATGGGAGGGGAAAGCCACATTGCTTCATGTTTGTAGTTTTGATAATTTTGTCTGTAGATAATCATGTGTTCAGATTTGCCTGAGGATGTTAATTTCTTAGGCATTTGGGCATAATGAGATGAGAACTGGTATAACTAGAAAATAGAGCTTAGTCAGTGTGCTGCCTATAAAATAAATAAAATTATGCCATGCAAGAAAAACTGAAAACAAATGATAAAATATATATTCATAAGCTTATTTATTAAATAAGTATTAAATCTGAGTACTTGGGAAGACTTCATGAATGTAAATTCTGTGTTAGAATCTGAAATTTCTGTTTTACAGTTCTATTCCTTCTCCCTAAAACAGGGAGAAAAAGAATTATTCAATCAAGATGCTCATATCCCTTTTTATTTAAGGAATATGACACGTCATTTTAATTCTGATATTTCTATTTTACCTTTTTCTCCACAAAGAAAAAAAATCTACTTTCAGAATAGGAATGTGTCAGAGTGAAATATTCGACTTCTTCACCAGTCATTTAACCAGTGTAGTCTCTCCCAGGGGCTTGGATCCCTCACGTGTCCATCAGGCCCTAGTTATAAGGGGATAAAAAAGCTCAATTGATGGACTTAAAGTTTGTATGCAGAGTTAACAAAAATGAATTATGGTATTAGTGCATTTTGCTTACTTGCAAGCAAGGTTCCCTCTAAGGTGTGCACATGCATGGCCGCACACAAGTAAAAGTCTAGCCGCGCACCAACTTTTTCAGGCTGCGCACCCACCGGGAGAAGAGCTGGGCTGCGGCGTGGGACACTTACTAAAGGTAAGCTCCTTTCCAAGGTGAGGCAGGGGCCTGGTGTGGGCTCTGCTGGTTCTGGGGAACAGCTCCACTCCCCCACATCACCTGGGGAAGCAAGGAGGCACATGGCATCAGGGCTGAGGAGTGGAGCACTTCGCTGGAGCCAGCGGAGCCCGCAGAGCAGTTCCGGGGAGCTGGCAGAGCCTCACTCAGGGCAGGCAGTGGCTCCTCCTCGAGGTGAGGCAAGCCAGGGATGGAGGCTGGGGCAGGCTCCGCTGGCTCTGGGGAACTGCTCTGGGGAAGTGCTGCACACCCCAGCCCTGAAGCCATGTGCCGCCTCACTCCCTGAAGTGATGCGGGGGAGTGGAGCAGTTTCCCAGAGCCCACCCCAGGCCCCCAGCCCCCACTGCCTGCCCCTGGTGAGGAGCAAGGAGCTTACCTTTGGTAAGTGTCCTATGCCGCACCGAAAGAGGGAGGCAGGACCGAAGTGGCACACTCACGGACTGCTACTCCTTAGAGGGAACGTTGCTTGAAAGTTATTTTTTGTTTCTTTCTCTCTGAAATTACTTAAAACAAAATGGTTTATATGGATGGGGTTGTTATAATGGGCCACAGAGCTGGTGTCTTCTGAGTTTCTAATTAAATTGTACTTAAATTATTTGTTACTAAAAGTTATTACCTGCTAAGATTATCTTGGTAACAAATGAAATATTTGGTCTTGGTGTTTTTTCCAAGCGGGCAGTTCATCCACACTGCAACAAAACAGTGGCATATGGATGGGGGCAGTAGGGGGTCATGGCCCCCTGGGTGCAGGGCTGTGGGGAAGTGGAAACAGCCATTTTTACATTACCAGCACCTGGCATTCCCCCCTCATGCTGGATAACGGAGATTTTACTGTACTAAAATTAAGTTTCTAAGCATCTAAAAACATGTAAAAGCTGAAAGCCTGCTCAAGCTGGAAAATTTCTGCAGTCTCAGCATGCCTTATGGGGCATTATGTATATTTAGGCTGTATAAGCTGGAAGCTGTCCAATGTGGCATTTGGAAAGGGCATTTGAAGTCCATTTATAGAATCAGCCTGTATATCGAGGAAAATAATGATCTAGTTGTGTGTTGTGTGTGCATATGTGCATGTGTTTACATATATGGTGTGAGGAGGGAGCAGTGAGGGATGGGCTGGGATGTTGAGAGAGAAATCCTGAAACAGAGCCTGGGGCATGGCTGAGATCACATAGTCAACAGAGCAAGCAGGGGGCAGAGGGGAAAGTGAATGGAAAAGTGTTTAAGCCAGAAATTTGTCCTGGTCTTTTGTGATTCTGACTGAGACAGGTTTCAGTGCATTTAGGCACCAAAATCAGTGGCTTGATTTTTTTATTTTTTTTTTTCCTTCAAAGTGTTTACTTGCTAGTTGTGTATAACTGTTGAATTTTAGCAGATTTCTCAAAATGACCATGACTTCGCTGTCAGAATCTGTTCCTCCTCTCCCAAGCTCCAGGAGGCTCTGCAGCCAGCTGTGGGGCAAGTACCTGCAGCTTCCTTGGTGGACTGGAGGTCAAGTGTGGCGTAGGAGGGCCTGTACCTAGAAGGAACAGCTAGTGTCAATGGGGCCAACCCACAGCATGCATGTCACAAGTGGCACAGGCAGCATCTATGTGTGGCACACAAGCTCTGGATACTCAGTAAAGGGAGGCACAATAGAGGCAGAGGGGCTTGAGCTTCAAGCTTTGTAGAATGGGGGATGGGACAGGACACTGTGAAAAGAGGTGTCAAGTGTCACTGTCAAGAGCCATGTTAACCCTTCCCTGGCCCTGCAGCCACTACCAAATTTTTAGGGGTTTACATCTTTGCTTGCAATTTAAAACTCTAGCAGTTTTAGGAGCAGGGAAGGTTGCACTTGACTTGTAGTGGTGATACCTCCTCTTGTGATGAGGTCCTGCCCCTGCACCGCTCCAGGCAGCCGGACACTCGAGCATCCCTGTCTCCTTCCATCCCTGTCTCCCTCTGGAGCTCCAGGATGCAAACTGTATCAGGTAAACCTATTGGGGGGCAGGGATCAGAGCAGCAAGTGGGGAGCTCGTGGGGCTTGTGGCATGCCGCTTGTGCCACACCTGTCAACAGTGTTGGCCACTGCTGCACCATACCATTGCTGTTAAGGCTAGTGCAGTCCTGTATGGATGTTGCCATTTCTGTATCTCCTCTGAGGGTTGCAGATACAAAGACCACAAAGGTTTTCTAATTTTTTTTAAAACTTGGATTGCGATTATTTTGTGGTTTGTCATGTTATGTTAAGCCCTTATGGTTTTAAACCCTGTTTTTGTACCTTAGAAGTATTGGAAAGTGTTTTTCAAAAACATTCTGATATCCTTGCCCTCAGTTGTTCAGTTTTTGATTTTTCTAACTGTTGTTAGAATGTCATCGTTTTGCTAGACTCGAGTCTTCCAACCTACACAGGATCCAAATTTCTAATGCTAAAACCAGAGAGACATAACGGCAAGCTGTCTTTGTATATTAAAATGAAGCGAAAAAAAGGCACAAGTCCAGTTTTGGCCTTCTCACTTGCAGGTGACCTCTTGGGTCCCCAGGGCTATTAACGAGTATGAAATCATCTAATTCAAAAGACATGTTGAAATTACAGTGAATCATAAACTTTAACAATAGTTGTCTTTATCTGCTTTGTACTAAAATGTAATCTTTGAAGTAAGCACAACATTTTGAAAAAGAAATTGAAATAATTTCCAGTCAGATATTTGTAACAAGAAGTTATTTTGAAGACTGTATGATAAACAACTTTGGAATCAGGTCGACCTTCATGTTCAGGAAAAAATGACATTTTCATCTCTTAGGTGATACAAAAAAAATGTTAAAGATTTATCCTGCAACTGCCATAATAGCTCCTCTTGCAGAAATTTCAGAAACATTCCATGAATCTGCTGACCTTTGCATGCAGGTGTAAAGTGCCTTCTTTCAAAAGTGAAATCTTGTAGGACAAAAACAGTTTAGTCAGGATTGTCTTTAATGTGTACATTCGGTGACACCTAAAGATTTCAATCTCTGTAACCTTGGTAATGGTAATTTTGTCTTTATGTGCAGTTGGGAGCAAGGCATCTGCGTTAATAAGCACACTTCTGAGAGAAAAGAATTGTTTAGGAAGGTATGTAGGGTCAGTGAGGTTATAATGTCACAGCAGGAAAGGGAGCATAGCATGATCATTTGGTAACTGCAATTTAATGAAGCATGAAGAGTAGCTAATGAGCTGGAATGTTTTCTAAATAAGGTGCAACAGAGGCAGCTAAATGTAGTCATTGCATCTTTCTTTTTGGGACTTGGTGCCTGTTTGGTAAAAAATCCACAAACACAAAGTCCTGAATTATGTTGCTTCACTATGTCTCATTACACTAACACCCAGATCTACCACAGTTTTCTTTTCCCAGTCTCTTCCTCTTTGTTCCTAGTGTGTGAAAGTGCACTTAGAGAAAAACACACCTGCCCCTTAGGCAAGATTAACAAAGTTTGACTTGTTCTACTAGCTGAGCTCTTAAACAAAACTGAAAGGCTTCCAAATTAAAGATGGAGCGGGATTGTTGACAAGAGTATGTTCAAGATCAAGAATTGGCTGACATGCACCTTATATACAATTTGCCAGTTTCATAATTGCATAAGAGTCAGATAAGTTTGACAATCCTACACCATAGTTAGCTGAACCAAGCTCCCATAGAAGTTTGCATTAAAATGTTGGTGACAAGCTTTGATCCTAAGTGATTTTTGGGATTATTTTAAAAATAAATTCATGGTGGTGTATTGCTGTAAGGCCCTACTCATTACTGAACTCCTTAGGACATAGGCAGGTCTTTACAATTGGGAATCTTTCTGCTGAAAAACTGCTTTGGAAAAATGGAATATCTAGAAAGTTCATTTTGACTCTGTTTCAGCTGTTCATATTTATTGATTTACATTTATTTCATTTTTCATTCAGTTAATCTTGATGTTTCTTGCAGTGTTACATAAATTTTGTTTTACTTGGTTAAAACTGAAATTTGTCATTTTATTAGATAAGATACCAAAAGATACAAAAGATTAAATAAAAGATATAAAAGATATCAGATTCACCCAAAGACCCTTGGAGGATGATTAGCACTTTTCAGTCAGGAAGTTGGTGAGTGGGTGTGTCTACACCTGAAATTAATGTGCATGAATAAACTCCTGAGCCTGTTGCTGAAGAGTTTATTCAGGTGCAGCAGATGGAGCCCGGTCAGAGCAGCCTGGACTAGTAGGGGACCAGTACAGGGGGCTGCACCCTTGTGACCCAGCCAGCCCCCATGCTGTACATAGAGCCCAGTTGGAGCAGCCCTGGGCTACTCCAACTGAGGTTCATGTGCTGTTGGAGGAAGGGTTAAGAGGTGGGCTTGCAGGCACAAAGCTGCTTCAGTATGGAGGCCGCACCCTTGTGCTGCAGCTAGCCCCCCTGTTGTACACTGAGCTGGGTTGAAGCAGCACTGGGGCTGCTCTGACCCAGCTCAACATGGGCAGCATGGGACTAGCTGACAGGCAGCTGCTGCACTGAAGTACCCTTATGCCCCAGCCAGCCCTGTCACTATCTACACACACACTGCAGCGTATGAAACCATACCGCTGCAGGGTACTACTTGTGTTTAGCCAGACTACCCTGGAGCAGTGTTTATTAATCTACTGTGACTGAATAGGGTAGATGGTGATGTTTTACTGCGGAGCTAATTAGTCACCTCCACAACAAATCTCATATAGTGGAGTCTTAAACCAGCATTTGTCTGCATTGGCTAATGAACCACCAGTGCTCTTTTATTTTTGGATCCTGGAGCACAGGTTCAGAGGCGGTTCTTCTATGCCTGCTGAATATTGCTTATCCCTTCTTACCTTCCTGCTTCTTAAGCCAAAACTTGTGCAGAATGGATTTTTGTTTCTGTATTCCTTCTTAATGTTTATTCACTTTTAGGAGTGTGGACATCGTTAAAATAATCTTAGAAATAGTTTGAGACAGTAAAAACTAAGCCTTTTCTTTTAGTTTTATCAGTAATTTTTATAAAATAGACTTCATTCTACTACATATTTTTCTCATGTTTAATATCTCCTAATTTGATCTAGCTGGACATTTACAGATGGAAGCACCCTAAAGTGGAACTTTTAAAAACAGTATTGTGAGTTTTTTTTAATGCTGTAACTGTGCAAACACAGTAAATTGAAGAATTAAAAGTACTCTCCACCCACAGTTTCTGTCATATGGGTCTTAAAAGAAAAACCTCTTCTTTAGACTATTTGCAAGATTGGTGTTTGAAGGAACAAATTATTCTGCTGTATTCAGTTGCAGGGTTTAGTGACAGGGGTGACTTGACTCGTTCTATGCTTGCTTGTCAACACAGTTCCCACATTTAAAATGTGGGTCCAGTAGAACCATTTCCTAGTGTTTGTGGTTGGCAGTTGTGCTGGTAGCTGTGATGTAAACCTCAAAGAACAATGTTTACTTATTATTGGATATTAAGGTCACAACCAGGCAGGTTGTTCCATGTGGGTGAACCCTGGTGCTCATCAGGGTTGATTCCATGGTATACAGTGGGGCTTTGTGTGGGTTCCAGAATCAGTTCATGAGGAATAACTTATGTGTTTACTGAGCATGTCTACACAGTGTTTAGCTCCACAGCAAATGTCTCAGTGTCTACATGTGTACAGTAGGGTATTACTTACAGGCACTGCTGCAAAGTAAAAAAAATACTCCACAGCAGGGTAGTACTTACAAGTAGGGAATCCAAACAGTGGCAAAAATTAATTTTATTTATGCTAAAATGCATCTATGAATCTATGAATTGCTAGGGTCGGAAGGGACCTCAATAGATCATTGAGTCCGACCCCCTGCATAGGCAGGAAAGAGTGCTGGGTTTAGATGACCCCATCTAGGTGCTTATCTAACCTCCTCTTGAAGACCCCCAGGGTAGGGGAGAGCACCACCTCCCTTGGGAGCCCATTCCAGACCTTGGCCACTCGAACTGTGAAGAAGTTCCTCCTCATGTCCAATCTAAATCTGCTCTCTGCTAGCTTGTGGCCATTATTTCTTGTAACCCCCAGGGGTGCCTTGGTGAATAAAACCTTACCAATTCCCTTCTGTGCCCCCGTGATGAACTTATAGGCAGCCACAAGGTCACCTCTCAACCTTCTCTTGTGGAGGCTGAAGAGGTCCAGGTGCTCTAGTCTCTCCTCATAGGGCTTGGCCTGCAAGCCTTTGACCATACAAGTGGCCCTTCTCTGGACCCTCTCCAAGTTATCCACATCCCTCTTGAAGTGCGGCGCCCAAAATTGCACGCAGTATTCCAACTGCGGTCTGACCAGTGCCTGATAGAGGGGAAGCATCACCTCCTTGGACCTGTTCGTTATGCATCTGCTGATGCACGATCAAGTGCCATTAGCTTTTCTGATGGCTTCGTCACACTGCCGACTCATGTTCATCTTGGAGTCCACTAGGACTCCAAGATCCCTTTCCACTTCCATGCCACCAAGCAGGTCATTTCCTAGGCAGTAGGTATGCTGGACATTTTTCCTCCCTAGGTGCAGCACTTTGCATTTCTCCTTGTTGAATTGCATTCTGTTGTTTTCTGCCCATATGTCCAACCTGTCCAGGTCTGCCTGCAGCCGTTCCCTGCCCTCCGGCGTGTCCACTTCTCCCCACAGTTTTGTGTCATCCGCAAACTTGGACAGAGTACACTTCACTCCCTCGTCCAAGTCGCTGATGAAGACATTGAAGAGTATCGGTCCTAGGACTGAGCCCTGCGGGACCCCACTGCCCACACCCTTTCAGGTCGATACCGACCCATCCACTACAACTCTTTGGGTGCGACCCTCTAGCCAATTCGCCACCCACCGGACTGTGTAGTCATCCAAGTCATAGCCTCTTAACTTGTTTACCAGTATGGTGTGGGATACCGTATCGAATGCTTTCCTGAAGTCTAAGTATACGACATCAACCCCTACTCCCGCGTCCAGGTATTTTGTAACCTGGTCATAAAAAGAGACTAGATTAGTCAGGCATGATCTACCTGCTACAAACCCGTGCTGGTTTCTCCTCAGCATAATTTGTCCTGCCGGGCTCTCGCAAATGTGAGCCTTGATAATTTTTTCAAAGATTTTGCCAAGGATGGAGGTGAGACTGACTGGCCTATAGTTGCCCGGGTCCTCCTTCCTCCCCTTCTTGAAAATGGGGACCACATTGGCCCTTTTCCAGTCCTCCGGGACCTGGCCTGTGTGCCACGAGTGTTCAAATATTCCCGCCAGTGGCTGCGCAATGATGTCAGCCAGTGCCTTCAGTACTCTCGGATGGAGCTCATCTGGTCCTGCTAACTTAAAGGCATCCAGTTCCTCCAAGTGACTCTGCACCATCTCAGGGTCTACGCATGGCAGTCTGGTGCCTTGCTGCTGCGTCTCTACAATTCTGGTGAGAGACTTGTCTTGCCCCTCACTTAGGAACACTGAGGCAAAGAACTTATTGAGGAGTTCAGCCTTGTCCCCCCTGTCTGTCACCAATTGCTTCTGCTCATTTAGTAGAGGTCCTATTCCACCTTGGGCCTTCCTTTTACTCCCTATATATCTAAAAAACAATTTCTTGTTATCCTTTACTTGGGATGCCATCCTCAGCTCCATGAGAGCTTTGGCCCGTCTAACTGCGTCCTTATAAGCGTGAGCAGAGCAATATATGTCTTCTCTTCAGAAAAGTATTGTAAGGTACTTACAAGTACTACCCTGCTGCAAAGTTGTTTTTTTTTTTTTTACTTCACAGCAGCATATGTGTAGACACTGATGTGGCTGACTGAGGCACAAGGGTCCTTCAGTGCTGGGGATGCCTTCCAGCTAGCCCCTCACTGGAGCAGCCCTGGGCTGGCATGTTGACCCCCTGGACCTCCTGCCAGCCAGGGCTGTTCTGATCTGGCTTGACGTGCTGCAGTTCCAGGTGCATGTACAAACAGCACACCTGGGAACAATGAACTTCAGCACAATTAGTGCCAGAGTTTATTGCTTCAAGTTAATTGCATGTTTAGATGTGCCCACTGTGCGTATATGTGTATAAAAGCTTGTAGACATTTAGATCCTCTCTCTCCCTTTACTTTTTCATGTATTGCCTTTTTATTTTTTGATTGTAAGCTTTTTTTGGTGCTGGGTTTGAACAGAATCCTATTAAACTTTACACTGGCTCTTACCCAGTTGTGTAACTACCTTTTTTGGATCTCATGCATAACTTGCAGTCCTATTCCACATGTACTATAAGCTGTTAAACCTTTCTTTTAAAGCTCAGCCACTGCAGCTTGCATTTACAAATCATTGGATATATAGTATGGAAGATTCTGTTCCATTAAGAGCAAGGATTCGGGCTAGAACCCAGGGCTTCCTCGCATCCCAGCCCTAGCAACAGCCATTTCACTGGTCCAAAGAGGGCTGGAGAGGGGACTAGATAATGTTCAAGGAGCTCTGGGATAGAAGTCCAATAAACTAATTTAACCTAAATCTGTTTCAGCCGTCTTGAAAGCAGTTTATGTACACTGAACTTCTGTTGTGTTACAGATTTGAACAGGCTTCAGATCACTTATACTGGTTTATATGTAATTTATGTCTCTAGCCCCTGTGACTTAGTAGTTACAGCACTGTGCTGGAAAGCTGGAGAAATGTAGGCTTGAACTTGCTTTTGTTCTCCTGCTTCTTGGGAGCAGAGCCGTCCCTAGGGGGAGGCGAATTGGGGCAACCACCCCAGGTCTCACATTTTGTGGGGCCCCGCGGAGCCGGGCGGAGCAGCCGCAGTGACACCATGCTACCGCCAGCTTCACGTCCAGCTGCTTGGTACCCCCTACCCCCTCGGCTGCTGAATCTGGTGCATCTGGCAGTTCAGCACTCCCCACCCTCCCCCCACCAAATCTGCCACCAGCTTCCTTGCTTTCGGGGGTGGGGCCCTGCACAGGCTGATTTACCCAGGGTCCTGCACCCTGCTCGGGTCATCTCTGCCTAGGACAGTATATTAACTAGTAGTTAAAAAATGTGCGTGTGTGTGAGGCGAGCAGGGGGAGGGACAACTCACTTGTCATATAGAGTTTTGCCTAGCTACAGATTTGTGATTTATGCTCACCGAGGTGCGTGTGTGTGTGTGTATGTTGTAACGGACCTATTGCCGGAGCACAATCTACTGTGCATGTGCAGTAGCTGTGTGGAATAGGATGGGATAAATGTGAAAGACGGCATTTACACGTTTTAGGTGTCATTTGGGTGCGTGAACAGGCTTCTGCACCTGGAGTTTTCAAGGTGTAATGGATATGGATTAAAATGTATATTTTTACTTTCAGTTTTTTACTGAAAAAATATTTTACTTCTCTATAACTTAATCCCTATTTTATACAAATGCTTCATAACCACAACATGTTAAAATAAACACTCAGAATCCACATTGAAGAATATTATTGTGGATGTTGGACACTCGTCTTGAATAGGGATTATCTGATTGCCTCAAAAGTATTGAATGTGGCATATTTATTATTTTGCTGCCTTGCTATTTTCCCATTAGTGCTTACACAGCCCTTTTTCATCTTCAAAGGGCTTGGTAAACATTGTCTCCGTTCAACACACTTGTCAGATAATGTATTTTATACCCTGGCTTACACATAGGCATGAAAGAAGCTTTTGGAATTATTAGACCCACATCTTCTAAAAATGAGCTAAATATCAGACAGATGAGTGAAAGCTTTTCCCTTTATCCTACCCTCATCTGGATTGTTTTTCTTGGAAAGGCTCTTGTTGAAGACTCTGACCGAATTAGAGCGCAGCTGCTAGCCACAAGTCCCTGGTAGGCTGTGCCTGAGCCATTGTTTGTCCTTCCAGCAGGACTTAGTGGATATTTCAGTCTTTCCAAATGTTCATTCTTGCTCCCTTCTTGCAAACTTTTTTTTTTTCTTACTAGTGGCTGTGTGGCTTGGCCTGGGTTATCAATGCTGTGTTTCAACTTTGCCTGTAAAAGCATTTATTACTTCTTGGTAACTGATGCTCTTGAGTTATTTGAAAACTTTCTATTTCCTTGGGTTTTTTTTTCTCCCTTCACTTAGTGCAGCATAAACAAACCTTTGCTAAATGACTGATAGTGACATATTTTTGCATTTTACAAAACAGATTTATTCTTTTACTGTCTGAGCGGAGGACTGAGGAAAGGTTTCATTTGGGGGGGATTTTTTAACAGTTTTAAAACCAACATTTCAGCAATTAAGAATTAGCTTCATATTTTCATGCCAGCCTTAATTGTAAAGCAGAGGGTGGAAAGATTTTTGCAGAACTTGGAATTGGGTTCCCCCTTTCCATGTAGTGTAAGGTTGGCTGGCCTCAAACAAATGATAGCTCTGTGAAAATGCCCTGCCCATCCATATCTAAGCCCCATTTAGAGGATATAAATTATTCCTTCACTTAGTGTATTGCAAATCATTCAGTTCCCATTTCTAAAATTATAAGGCAAGAGTTTGTACCTTACAATACTTTTCTGAAGAGAACACACATTGTGTTTTAGCATAAATAAAATGAGCTTTTACCACTGTTTGGATTCCCCATAATTGCCTAGTCCTACACCTACAGCAGTTAAAGTTAAAGCTTCCATTGATTGCAGTTGTGCAAGATCAGGCAGTGAAAGAACCCTTGGAAGTGACAGCCAGCAAAGTAGAGTGCCTGAGAACAAGGGAAGGAATTGGAGATGCTGTCTGACTGAAATAATGAACAACCAAATGAATATAAAGCTCTCGGGTAAAATTTTGAAGAAACACCTAAGTGATTTAGGATTCTTTGCTCAAAAGGCCTAAATATGAACTCACTTTTGAAAATAGAACTGGGGATTCTAAACCAATCAGCTGTTTTTGAAATGTTTACATTGTGTTTCTATTTCTACAACAGATGTAGTTTGATAGTTTAGACAATGATGCCTTGCTGTAACACACTTTTTTCACACTGTATATTTAAAATTACCCTCCCTGTACTTTATGCTTAATTATTCATGTTGCCAAATGTAATTTCACCTTGCAGTACATGATCAACCTAATAACCCTTGTTTTGTTTCTTCACTTAACTCCTGATTGTACACATGCTGTTCCTTAAGCACAGAAGTCTGGCAAAAACCAGAATTCTGAACAGGAAGATTGAGTTAACGATTTTATTTTAACCTTGCCTTGTCAAAACAGAAGGGGTTACCATTTTATTGTGCTCTTTTTTCACTGTGGCAAGAGAGAGGATATGTGGTATGACAGGGAGTTGCATTTAATAACCTTCAACATTGCTAAAAACCCATGGGACAAGTAGTCAGGCATTTGTGAAGATGAAAAGCTTTTTATCCTAATCTAAGTAGTAAATTTGCATGGAGTATAAAGGATGTTTTGTTTGCAAATGGAATATAAACAATATTTTTCTTGGTAAAAGATAATTGAACTAGTTGTATATATACTAATCAAGCCTGAAGTATGCAAGCTGCAAGAGTAATTGGCACATTATATATGAGGAACTTTTATACCAAATCATCAGTTATTTATTTTTTAGTTTTGTTCTGAGGATATGAATAAAATCAAGTAGTATGTAAATTAAAATAGGTTTGAAAGTTTGAGAATTGGTATGGAGTCAAAGAAACAAGGATTTTTTTTTTTTTGATTTTTTTTTTTTGCGGTTGTGGACCTGTAGCATTGGGACCAAAGTAACTTAATACATTTTTTAATTGTGACAAACTGGACAAATGAATTTAAGACTCTCACTAAATTTACCTTGGGTTTTAATCTGTACTAAGGATTGCACCCAAACTTAGAGTAAACTACAGCACCACTTCGTGTTGTTGGAGCCAGTTTTGCATTTAATGAACAGATACCCTAGTATGAAATTGATTACGGGAGCAGATGCTTGACACTTATTCCATAGTAAATCACCTAGTTGTAAAGTTACCATAGTGGAGTAATGTTTTCTTTGAGAAAGGAGAGATCACTTCATAGTGAAGCTATGAGTTACAGGTTCATTCTGCTTTAAAGTCAATTAACTCTGTAATAAATATGTCATGCATTTGTAACTTCAGAAACTTCCTAGTAATATTCCTGCTGTAGGAAAGAACCTCACGCCATGCACATTTCTGTTTTAAAAATAAAAATAATGCTGAAGAAGCCATTTATAATTTTTAAAAAAGTGATTAGATTTTTTTTTTACTGAGTAGCTTCTTACAAATAAACGGGTACCTCCCTAAAATTTGGGCCTTTTTCAAGACTCATCAAGCCTGGACATGTAGATTAAATATAGCTTTATTTCAATTCAGTGTACTACATTTCATCTTTAGTTGTATTAAGTACAAGATTATATGTTTGACATTTATTTTTATAAATAATATGACTTTAAAATAGATACCCTATTTATAGGGTAATTGTATAGATATCAAATTATATCAATGTAAGCTGTTACAGTGTAACTGTTTAGTTCTGCAGGCTTCTATAGCAATGCAAGTGTAGCACATTCCACCCAATTATAACCTTGCTTCATTCATGGTTAAAGTTTTAATTATTTTTGGAGACAGGGGACGCATATACACGTGCAATTAATCTGACTGAATATACTCTGGCTCACTTTGAACTGGAGTAAATTAATCCCAATGTCACCATCTGCACATGCGTGCTAGTGCAGTAATTTACTGCACTGCCAGATACCGCTTGTATCTGACAGGACTATTTGGCATTAAATTAGTCTACTGTACTATAATTGCCATGCACATGGAGATGGTGACGCTTTACTGTGCAGCAAATTAGTCTGATATGCAGTAAAGTGTCTTGCATAGATGCACCTAGAATCATGCAGCTGATCAGCATAACTGATTCATGCTCCTGACTAGCAGCTTCCCGTCCTTCTTTAAAATTTACGTTTGTCCATATCCTTTTTCTTTTTGTCCTGACAAATAAAACACTGTCCATGGCTGAGTCATATCCCATCTTGACTAAAGTGAATTTCTCTATCCTGGCCTCCTCAATACCAGTTTTACTTTCTCTTCATTTTGTCAAAAATACCTTTGCCTGATTAACTTCCATCATTCCCTGGGGGACTCTCTCTTGCCCACTAAATTGAGTCTTCTATTCCACACCTTCAAGGCTCTCTAAAAATCCAGTCAAACTCACATTTTGAATCTTAATTCTAATTGTGACACTGCTCATTTATTTGTTTTGCCTTACCTTCCTTCTGTGACATTGTTCATTTGCTGCTTGCTTACTCATCTTAGAATCTCCACCTTCTCTTCAAGTCCATCCTGAGCATCTCTTTCTTCCTTGAAGCCACAAGCATTAGACAACACAAGAGACCTTCTCCAGCCCCAAATTATATTAGATGGAGAGAATGAAATTGGTAAATATTTATAACATATGTTAACTCCCTTTTCTGGTTTGGCAGAGTATCAAAAACTTGCCTGACCTACAATATAATGTACATGGTACAAAGGGGTATAACATGCATGGTCTTTTAGTGTGAAATTTCAACAAAAAGTGGTCAAGTTGTTTTTGTGTTTGGTGAACAGGTAGACTTTTTTATAGCTGAAAATTAAAAAAAAAAAACAAGACTTCTTGTGTGTACTTGCTTAAAAATGACTGAATTTTGAAACGTCAACTTATGTGAGAGAGAACTGGAAAAGAAACTATGAAGCTAACAATGTAAATATTTGCTTTTACACACAAAACTACTAATTAGCTTATTAGTTAATTTTTACTTTGGAGAGGTGAAGCTTTGCAGCAAAGCAAGCAGTTTTCTCTAGGTAGAGAGAAGGAATCAATTTAAAAACATTTAGAGTTGTAAATCACATTTACTCAGCATTTTGATATTCAGCATTTTTGTTGGTATAATGCGACAATTCTTACTCATGTAAATCTATCTATCTATCTATCTATCTATCTATCTATCATCATGTAAATATTCTTACTGAAGTACAGGGTTTGCAAGGGTACACTGTTTTGAATATGTCGTAAATGAGCATGTAAAAACCCACAAATAATGTTGCATTGTTTATTCACAAATTTTATTCTTTTCTTTAAAAATTATTTGTTTTCCAAAATGTTTTCCCCAAAAACAGATCCTTTGTGTACTTATAATTGTATTCTGTCTTTGCTTGAATAAGCAATGTATAGATGCATATTCCTATTTACAGTTTACATAATTTGCTTGAATCTAAGATGACCCTGAATTTAACATGACCCCCAATAATTAGATTCTGTATATGGAAAATTTATAAATTTGTTACAATTTTCTAGGTTCTAATTATTGGAGATTTGGCTTAAATTTGTCCCTGTCCCACTGCTACAGCAGGGAAAATAGTGGGAGAGGAGGGTGTCAAGCAGCCCCCTTGCCCTTTGCTCCTTCCAACTTCTCCTACTGTCAGACTGTATTCAGGCTCTGTTCCCTCCCTGAGTACATACACAATGCACAAGATGCAGGAGACCAAAACGCACCGACTTTGCAATAAACATATCTGTAGCAATTAATTTGCACATATCCAAATTACTGTGGGTACCTACAGATTTACCTCATCCAGAATTAATGCATTTTACCTTTTTTTGTAAACTGCTGCAAGTTTCAGCACATTTACTCTTACAAATACACATTTGAAAAGCATGTTTATAGCTACTTATTCATAGTTGAAAGTATGCGTGATATCAGTCTAAAGCCAAAAAACTCGTGATTTATCACATAGTTCAGTAGCCTGGGCCCCAGCAGTATTGACAATATTTCTAGCCACAGTGACCCCACAGTCCAGCACTGTTCAATATGTGTGTAAACTGTAGATACCCCTCACAAAGGATCCGTGTGCTAATTCATCATCACCATCATTGGCAATCCCTCACAGTTGAAGATGATTGTCTTTCATGCTTGCCTTTTCTGTGGTTTTGAAGGTAGCTGACAAAAGCAAGCTGGGATCAACAGGTTCTGCAGCAACTTGGGCATGTTTCCATGTGGTGTGGGTGGCTCTGGATTCTTGGTTTGGTCTATGACATACTGTCTCTGCCATTCTCACTTTTCCATCTCCTGTTGTTGTGAGGTTTCAAAGTACTGAGATCCCGGCAGCAGACTCTTCTTCCGTTTGAGATGGCTCTTGGCAATAGTCTCCAATGAGTTGATGTCTGTTACATTTTTTCCAAGTTGGGCTTGAGGTCTTCTTTGAAGCACTTTCTCTGTCCTCGTTTTTGGCGTATGCCTTGACTGAGCTAAGAGACTAAAACTTGCTTTGGGAGTCTAGAATCAGACACCCAGATGATATGTCTGGCCCAGTGAAATTTATTTTGGAGGATCATCACCTTGAGGCTTGTGGTGTTTGCTTGTGAGAGGATGCTAATGTTGGTGTATCTGTCTTCCCACTGGATTTGAAGGATCTTCTGCAGGCAGTGCTGATGGTACTTCTCAAGAGGCTCCAAGATCTACCACAAGAGGCTCTGAGTGATGATGCAGCCTTGCTTAACTCCAGTCTTAACCTCAAAGGGATCTGTGATAGATCTGTTACTCAGAATCACAGCTTGCATAATCATGGAGCAGGCAAAAAAAGATGATGAATTTTGGTGGGCATCCATACCTCGGAAAGATCCTTCACAGCACTTCTATGTTGACTGAGTCAAAGACTTTCATAAGGTCAAAGAATGCCATATAGAGATGTTTATATTGTTCCTGGCATTTTTTCTGCAGCTGGTGAGTGGTTAAGATCATGTCAGTTGTGCCTCTTTATGCCAGAAGGCAATCATGCCGTCAAGGGCAATGTCGGCAGCGCCACACATGAAGGATGAGCTGTGCCCTGTGCTGGGAGTTCCCCTGCCCCTGGGCCACTGCCATGCTCTGCTCCCAGTAGCAGGTCACAGCAAAAAAAGGTTGGGAACTAGTGCTCTAGCACAAGTGCTACAAGTGGTCCAGGCAGCGTCTGTGTATGGTTCATAGATTCATGGATGTTAGGGTCGGAAGGGACCTCAATAGATCATCGAGTCCGACCCCCTGCATAGACAGGAAAGAGAGCTGGGTTTAGATGACCCCAGCTAGATGCCTATCTAACCTCCTCTTGAAGACCCCCAGGGTAGGGGAGAGCACCACCTCCCTTGGGAGCCCATTCCAGACTTTGTCCACTCTAACTGTGAAGAAGTTCTTCCTAATGTCTAGTCTAAATTTGCTCTCTGCTAGCTTATGGCCATTATTTCTTGTAACCCCCAGGGGCGCCTTGGTGAGTAATGGCAGATTGGGGATGAGGCAGGTGACATAGTGGCAGATAGGTCAAGGAGCAGAAAACAGAGTAGCAGGTCTCAGGCAGGAGAAGATCTGAGTGGCACTTGAGGAGGGCATGGCGTTACTGAGTAGCCTGCCTGCCAAAAAGTTTGGCTCCCCACTGCTCTACCATATTGTGTCCCTGAAAATGGCCAATAAGTGCAAGAAGTGGTACAAGTAGGCATGTGTAGAATAATCTGTCCCTAGTGAAAGTTTAATCTTTTGCCTCTGTCTTCTTCTGAAAAAGTTTATAGGATTCTAGGCAGACAAGATTCCTTGGGTGAATCTGGTATCTTTTATTAGACCAACCCAAAGAGTTGGAAAATAATTATTAAGCAAGCTTTCGGGTTCAAAAATCCTTCGTCAGGCTAAGGAAGTTTCTGCAGTTGGTGTGTGCTCTTCCTGGATGGAATGAAAAGTAAAGAAGCCAGCAGCTGGGCTCATCTGCATACAAGACAGGTAGTCAGCGAAAATGTAGATTGAGGAGTCAATGGGTGAGAGAGAGGCTGTGGGGGGGGAGAGGGGAGAGAGAGAGAAAGTGGAGAGATACCTGGGGAGTCAGATGTCAGGCAGGTTATAATGTGTCATAAATCCAATGTCTATACTTAGTCCATGATTTTTAGTATCCAGGAGGTTGATGAAGTGGAGTTCATAGGCTCGTCTCTGGGAAGTGTTTTGTAGGTTTCCTTTGAAGATCAGGACTGAGAGATTGGAGAGAGAGTTGTTTTCTTGTGAGAAATATGCCCCCACCGGTAATTGGGTATTTCTGTCCTTGATAGATTTCCAGTGTGCATTCATTCTGATGCGCAGTTGTTGTTTGGTCTCTCGTACGTATTTTCCATCTGGGCATTTGGTGCATTGGATGAGGTATATTACATTTCTGGAGGTGCAGCTGTAAGATCCAGGAATGCTGATGGCTCTGTTGTGGGGTGTAGTAATAGTGGGGGTGGTGGAGATGTGTTGGCAGGTTTTGCATTTCTTGTCATGGCACAGTCTGGATCCTTTTGGTGTGTTCTGGGCTTGAGGAAGCTTGTTTCTGGTGATGAGGTTAGCGAGGTCCGGTGCTTGTTTGAAGGCTAGGATGGGTGATTCTGGGAAGATCTCTTTAAGAATAGGGTCTCTGTCTAGTATGGGTTGCAATTGTTTGAGGATTTTCCGTACAGGTTCAAGGGAGGGGTGATATGTCATAACCAGCGGTGTGCGATTTGTGAGGGGTTTTCTTCTGTACTGCAGCAGTTCTTCATGTGGTATCCGGGTGGCTCTTTCAAACGTGCGATCTATCTCTCTGGAGGAGTGTCCTTGCTGGGTGAAAGCCTTTTTAAGATTGGTGAGGTGGCAATCCCGGGTGTTCTCTTCAGTGCAAATGCGGTGGTATCTGAGGGCTTGGCTGTATATCACAGCTTTATATAGCTGTATATAGGTTTCTAATCATTTTTATAAAGGACACCCAAAAGAGTCTTGTTTTAAAAGTATATATTTTGCTGATTTTATTGGGGGGGTGCTATCTACATAATTTATAGTGGTATAATTAGAATGGTTTAGAAACTGATGTAATTAACTTGGTACAATCCTTCGTTGTGTGGCTACTCTTGAATCAGTGTAAGAGCCTCATATCAATATAGCTTATGTCAGGTTGCCACTGACATAAGTTAAATTGATGGATAAGGCATTCCTAAACTAATTTATGGGGATTTACCTTTTCCAAATTGAGTTAGTTAAACCGATAAATATTTGTGTGCAGATGAGGCCATAGAAATACAAAGAATGCATTAGTGTGTGAGGGTGGTTGAGATGTAAAATGACTGCCTGCAGTTTATTTGGAGAAGCTGAGAATCAATCTGTGTGCTTTTCATGTTGTTCTTCCATGATTGAGAGAGGTTATATCTAGGCAGGATCACTCAGCCTGGAACAAAATTTTGTTTGTTTTTTTTCTGACGAACAGAATCTAAAAGTAAAAATAGTAAGAAAACAGAAGCACTCTTTCTTTTCCTTTTGCTAAGAAGTACCAATCCAATCTAGGCTCAAAACACTAGAGTATTTATAGCATTGTTAAAAGTATTTCAGAAAATTAAATTCCAGGTTTCTGAGTGCATTCAGACTGTCCTTTGACATACTTTGTGGTTGCCATGTTAGAGCTGTGATGGTCGAGGTAATACATGAGAAGCAATGTTTGTTTGGTAGTGTATTTTCATGGACTACCTGTACTGTTGGAAGAGATGTTAGATAAACTGCCTGAAAGCTTGTATGTCATCTCCCAACTATACAGTTGGTCCAGTAAAATATATTACCAAACACACTTTGCCTTTGGGCATAACAACACTGAGGTGAATTATACAGGAAGTTTTATCCATATGATACCTAGGTATATCCACCTCTGTAAATTCTTTTAGTTCAAGGGATTCATAAAACTCAGTGTCTTTGCTAATAGATCAAATGACTAACCAGTTGACTGCATAACAAACTTTAGAGGCCTAAGTTACAATTTTAGATTGTGATTGGTCAAGGAACATATTCTTTTTTTATTTAATTAATTTTTGGTTATTTTTCTCCAATTTTATGCATCTGACTGCCAGGAATTTTTAAAGTATTACAACCTTAGCATAATCTTAGAAACTGTATAGCTGTGGAGTATACCATATGTATCTAGACAATAGTTAGCATTATATTTATTGATGTCACAAAGTTCATCATACATGTAACACCGATTTCCCCTATAAATTCCCAATTTACCCTCTAGTTCAGCTAAACCAAGAATCTGTTCAGATTAAGAAAGCCTGGCTTTGTCTGATGAGCACCAGAGACATTGCATGTAGAATATCCAGACACTGGGTTCTTATGTCTGTGTAACCGAGCTGCTATTAATTGTGCTCATGTTAGCTCACTTCTGAATGAAAGCAGATTTGGAACAAAGAATTGGACTGTTGACATGAGTGCCTTGTTGAATTTGATCTCTTCTGATTGAGGGGGAAAACTGTTCTGTTGAGGAACAGAGTAGTTGGGAAGGCAGGGATAAAGGAGTACCATTTGAAATTTCTGTATAGAACCAGTTCAAAGTTAGTTTGTTGTAATTCATTCTGCTCAGAACGGGGAATTGGGGAGGGAGGAATATAAATGACTCAGTATTTAAAGATACCGAACCTGATATTAAAACAAAGTTCATAGAAATGCTTAGAAATATAGGCAACTGCTTTTGGAAAGAAGGCAAATGCTATTAAAAGGATTATATCCAAGATGAATGAAGTAATAGTACCTATCTATTTGGTACACGTTAGACCTCAACAGGAGTGTTGTGTCCAGTTTTGGATCTCACATTTTTAAGAAAAATGTGGATAAATTAGAGAAGATTCAAAGGATTGTAGTGAAGATGAACAGGGGTTTGGAAAGCAAGCAATATGAAGAGTGTTTTTAAGGGGCTGGGAATGTGTATTTTTGAGAAAAGAAGATCAAGGTAACAAGTTAGCTGTTTTTATATGTGAAAAGCTGCTATAAAGAGAATGGTGAACACTTGCTCCCTCAAACTGAAGGCAGGATAAGAAGTGGTAAGTTTAAACTACAGGAAGGCAGATTCAAGTTAAAGTTTATTAAACAAACAAGCAAACAGACCCTTTCAAAATACCATAATAGCTAGATAGAACAAAACACCCAGAGAAAATATAGCATCTTCATATGAATTTTCAGATGGCTGCATAGGCATCTGTCAGTGATGGTTTAGGCACAGTAAGTGATGGTATAGGCAAACACTGTGTTGTGCCAGGCTAACTAAATGCAGAAATAGGTGGTTAACCATGTTGGTCTGAAGTCAGGCAAAAATGCAGAATAGAAATGCATAAGCTTCTGTGATTTAGTTGGCCTATATTAGATGCACGTCTACCCTCCCTTCTAAATGTAGACGGCTGATCTGATACTTGGCAGCTGACCCATTGTGGGTTGTACAGCATAGAAAGAACAATTCTTTGGTAGTTGTGGGTTGCTTTTCTTTCTTCCTTATATAGTTCCTATTCTCACTGGGCATTTCACCAAAGCTCCAGAATCCCAGGCTCTTCTAAAAGTAACCAGCAACTGAAGTAACTATGCAGATATCTGTATAATAAAAACCCTCTGCATCCATAACTTATTTTGCTTTCTTCAGTTTAAAATGACTTGAGAGAGACTACAATAGTGGATAATTCGATGTGGAAAGCTGTAGTCTGAGCACAGATCTAGAAGTTGAGAACTCCATTATTGTAAACTGGCTCCAGAATTGACTACCATGGTGTTAGGCATGTTCCAGAACCCTTTATTCAGTTTTCCCATTAAATGGTTTCCTCAGTAAACTAGAAAATCATAGTCTTCTGTACAGTACTTCAGGATGTTTCTAGAGCAGTGGTCACCAACCAGTGGATGTCAATCCACTGGTAGATCTCAGACCTCTTGTGGTAGATCTTGGAGCCCTTTGGAGTTGATCCAAGGCTGGGGTGATCTGAGGCTGGGGTGGTGGGCTGAGTGCCCACGTGTATGCATTCATGTGCCCCAGCTCAGGAGGTCAGTCCATGGGGGAGGGAAGGGGCAGGGGCTAGATCTTGGCCCCCGTGGTGAGGGACAGTGCTGCAGAGGCAGGAGCAGGGAGGTGGGGTTGAGTGAGGTCCCAGCTGGGTGGGACTTACCTGCTGGGGAGTTATGCCCCCAAATAATTTTTTCTCCCTCTGCCTCAATCTGCCTCCCCTGACCTCCCCACAGACTTACCTGCTGGGCAGGGGGTTGGGGAGTGATAGTGGCGCATGGTAGATCCTTGGGTTGCTTTTAAACACCAAAGCTGATCTTCTACTTAAAGTTGGAGACCACTGTTCTAGAGACTAGTGGGGACAAATCTCATTTAAGCCATGGAATAAGATAGGCCTTGTTATGAGTGAGCCTGGCAGCATCAGGCCCTAAATGTTTGCATAAAACATAAAAATTGCATGTTACTTACACAAACAAGAATATTGTTTGCCTTTACATTGATTTTAAAAGTCTTGTGAGTCTTCAAAATCAAGCATGGTATTGCACAACTGTTACACATTTTCTTTTAAATAGCAACTGCTATTTAATATCTTATGCCTATCTCCTTGTTTTATGTACGAGTCCTATGTATACTGTTCTTCTCTTTATTCATTTTAATAGCTCTTTTTTATTTAGATTTCTTTATTTTCCTTGTCCAATACAACAGCTTGTGCTTACTTAAATGAATAATTCTCATCCTATGGGATGACTGTCCAACCATTTTTTTTTTTTTATGTCTTTGACTGTTACTACACTAGACATCCTTTTAAAATTCTTAACGTTGCCCATAGACAGGAGCTAAGCACTTCCACCATTTAATATCTAGACCCACTCATAGCAAGAACTGGATAATTCAAGATGGAATATTGGTCCAAGTGCTGGTGGCTGCCTACTCCCAATTTACAGTCATGTTCCCACCATTATTAATCATTGTTGTTGCTTCAAAGACCAGAAATGTTTTCTAAATATTTCACATTATAAAAGCTTAACAGGGCTATGATGATCTGTAATGAATAAATTGCAGGAGCACATGAACTCTTGAAAAATAAGACTCTGTGAGCATCTGTACACATGATATTAATGCAACACAATAAACTCTGGTGGAGTTCGTGCTGGAGTTTATTGCTCCCAGGTGCAGCATTTACATGTGTGCTGGGGACTACAGTGCAGTGTAGCCCTGGCTGGCAGATGATGCGGGGGCTCAGCCTGCCAGCCCAGAGCTGCTTCCACTGGTTCAACATGCTGCATTAGGGGTTGGCTAGGCAGGGCAGAGGGGTGATATAGTGTGGGGACAGGCAGCCCTCACATTGGAGCACCCTCGTACCCCAGTCAGCCCTGTCACCATCTACATGTGCATTTTGTGGCACGTAACTACTTCACTGTAGGATAGTACTTGCGTCAGGTAGTACTACCCTACAGTGGAGTTAATTAGTTTACTGTGGCCTAATAGCAGTGCATGCATAGATGTGATGCTTTACTGTGGAGCTAATTAGCTCTGTAGTAAAGCGTGTCATGTAGATGCACCCTGTTTGTAGACCCATATCTCTCTTAATAAAAATGTGGATCAGGAAAAAAAAAAAATATATATATATTCTGATCCACATGTGTTATTAAGAGATCTATATAAAGGTTTTGCATTGCATTTAATATCTTTTTTAATGTCTTTATGAGCTTGGATAATTTAAGGGAAAAATGGAAACCTTGATTTATTTTCACACAGACAATATTTTTCATCATGATTGTCTCCAAAAATCATGAGCAAATAGGATATATACTATATGCTGTACAGTAAAGTAAGCTTTATTAAAGTATAGGTCTATAGCTGCTGTTTTTTGAAGACTCTTTTGAGGAATTTAACAGAAGTGTATGTCTTTTGTAAAATAAAATTCTATGCATGTCACATTAATCCCTTAGTACTGGTAATAGAATGAAGAAGCCAAACAGGAGATTAGAAGGTAAAGAGAGGGTCTAAGCCCATGGTGATGACTTTCTCTGCCTAAGGCATGGTATCTTCAAACCTTGTTAGCCTTGATCAGTATTGGTCCAGTCCATATCTGTAGACCTAGTATGTTATATTTTACTACTTCCATTAGAAGGTGTTTCTCTGATGAACAAGAAAGTGCTGTAGGGAAACCTGCCTCCTCTGACTGTGTGTGCAGGAAGCTATATGTTGTACCTTTAGCGGTGGCTGCCTCTCACTCATTGATCATAATCTGAAGAAAATGAAAACTTGCAACCAAACACAGTTAAGAATAACTTCCTTCTGAAAGAAGGAGTTCCTATAATAAAAGGGGGATTAAGTTAAAGATAGAAGATATGGGCATTGGAGTAATAACTGACTGTGTCAAAATCAAGGTTTCTTGGTTTTGTGATATCAAGTATATTGAACAGAGCAGGCAGATAGCATGTATTCATATTTCACTATGTCATAACCTTGACTTTGAAAAGTCTAGGTGTATGACTATAGAATACTTCCTGTTACTTATAGTTTCTTTGATGATACTATTATAATGATTTACACAATAGGTTAACTTGATTTAGAAAATATTTGAGATTCTTAAGTTGTTTTCAATGGCAGATTTAAATTAAATCTTCTTAGTAAATGGGGATCTAATAATATCATGGGCTGAATTTTTCACTGATCTAAACTATCCTAGAAAAAGCTATGAGAAACCACATGTTGCTTCTATTAAAAGGAATCAGAAAAAAATCGATTGATTTATTTGATTTGATTGTTCTAGAAACAGATTCCCTACTGCCTTAGATTTTTATAGAGCATATCAAAAGTACAGAAAAACATAAGGTTTTGTTTGGTTGTTTTTCCCCAACTTAATGTCCATGCATCAGGCCTATAGATACATAAACAAAGAAAGTGTTATTTAGAGTTTGATCAGAAGTCTTGAGGTATCAGTATTTAACTCCATGCAAACAGGTTTATGAGTTGTGCCCATCAGGTATGATCCTGAATCACTGAAGAAATCCAGTGTAACCACTAGCATCTTTGGGAATAAGATTAGAGCCATTATCTTGTCTTAATTCTAAACAAATTCTGCTCAGAGCATATTTACAGTGCCCTTAAACAACTTTAGTGACTATCTCTTGTTCTACCTAATTGTACTCTGTATTCCCACAGTGTATGTGCGATCACATATTCTAGGTCTGCACCAAATGTAGGCAAGTATGTTGAAGGGTTTTTTTTAATTGGACCTTTTTGTTAAGAGGCAAAATGCATGTATATACTCTATTTTAAATGCAATTAAATGCCATCTCCTTCATCCCTAGAGGAGAATGAATGTAGAGTACCAGCCTTATGTTAATTGCTTAGATTTTTTTTGGGGGGGGGGGGGGTATCTTAATCCTATTTAAAGATACAAGATTGTATCTATATGTACATTGTTTGGTAACAATTATTGTGAATACTGGATTTATGGTTTTGAACTTTTTATAACAAGACTGCTCTAATTTTTTGCATTAATCTTTTCCTTCTCCTTTCCATATCAAGAAGATAGAAGACAAGTCATTTTTAGCCCTGGTTAGATAAAATTTATAACTTTGTTAGCTACAACTGTATTTTGAACACAGTTGTTGCTTGCATATGTAATTGTATATAGTACAAAAACAGTTATCAAACTCTCTTCTTTGAACTGTTGTGGTTGTGCAGAGCCACTCCCTTGTGGTCTGAGGAATAAAGTAGTTCTGAGAGTTCAGCAATAGAGAGCTGGCTATCTTCTGTGAAGAGATGTCTCTTATATAAAAGTGGTGATGGTGCACAGAAAGGATTTGTAGAATCATTGAAATATCCCATTCTTATCTATTATGTGGGTTATAAACATGGTTCTTTGGGGAGATGGGAAATGTTGTCAGGAAAATCATACATGCATCCTTACCATTTAAAAAGAACTGAAGAACCTTTTAAATGTGACCGTAGTTAGCACATTTTTTCAGGTGCAGTAGGTAATGTTGCAATAATGCACTCTGTGTAGCTAGTGTCCTACTTTTTCTGATGGATTTCAGCAGTCTCAGGTGCTTCTCTTCATTTACTCCTTTAGGAATAACTATGCAGCAAAACATGCTTGTGCACCTGCTTTGAAGAAACAGAATAGGGCAGGTGGAGGACTCCACCTGAAGTCTGTTTGCTTAGTATGTGAAAGCATTTTGTGTATGGGCAGTTTCATTGTTCAGCTGCAGTCTTATCAGGGGCTTTGTAGGGTAACTCTCTGCCTGCTGTTCTATAAGCTTCCTTTTGTGGCGCTGAAGTATAGAGCCAAGCATTTTTAGTGGTGATGTTCTCCATAGTATCAGTGCAAGAGAAGAAAAAAACATTATTTTCTCTTATGAAGGATTTAAGGAGAAAACTAAAAAACAATATTTAAATGGTGTTCTAACAGAAAACTGAGTTGCTGAATCGCATTCAAATGTTATAGTATCTCTTCAAAATCTCTAGATGCTTTTATTTAGAGAGAGAGAGAGAGAGAGAGAGATCTATATATAAAAATAAAAGCTAAAAAGCCAGTTTCCGTCAAGTTCATTTAAGTATCCAGGATTGGAAAGAAAATCATGATCAATTCTTCAGAGGGAGACCGTTGTTGTTGTTGTGTTTTTTTGTTTGTTTGTTTGTTTGTTTTTTTGAAGGCTAATTATTACTGAATCTTTCATGTCATCCCAGGAGTCTTATCCTGTTAGATGAAATATTGCATTTTCAAAGCACATTTCTTAGTCTAGAATTTCAATTGTTGGGATTAGCTATTGTAAAACTGTCTTTCTCCCTACGGACGGGGTTGCTCCTGCTTTGTCCTGCTTGGCTGCATATGGAAGAGACGAAAAAAAATCACAACAGCTCTCAGAGATGCTTTGCCTTGATTATTATTCTCATAGAGGAGTACTGGTCCACCTTAGCATTGATTAAGAAGAATGCTTCTGCGAGGAGCACATTTCTGGAGATCCAGGAAAAGAAACACCCCATACTCAGGTATAAACAAAATTTTAGTTTTGCTTCAAGTGTTTTTGTTTTCTTTTTTTGTTGTCACAGGTTGCAATCTATTTTTATTACTTTAAAAATGTATACTTTAAGCACACATACAATACAATTCTAGCAGTAGTCTGCATGCCAGCAGGAGGCTCTGGATAGGCAATATTTAAAAGAGCAGAGGTACTGTTTTTAACTACTATAGCTTGAGCAGTATAAAATGATGTCAGCTGAAGGTCATCAGCTGCTGTTGAGTTAGATGAGGTTCTTTCTTATTTTTTCCCTCCCTTCCTCCCTTTTACTGTTGTTGGATTGGAAGCTACTCCTTCAGTGTCGCCTCAAACTTTTGAATGCTTTAGGCAGAAATCTTTTAAATCTTAAAAGTACTAGCAATTGATTTAGCATTTCACAGCACTATTGTCAGTAAAGAATGCATGTGTATTCTCTACATTGTAATCCCCTGTGTGTGAAATTGGATCTGCTTCTAGTGTTATTTTTAATCCCCCTCCCTTTTTCATTCTTTTTTGGTATTGAATATAATGTGTAGTTTAATCACACTGTGTTTTGGGTTATATAAAGTAGGGGATTATGCATTTGGTAAGTACATTTTCAGTCTCTTAGATGAACAGCTTAATAGTACACTTAAATAGGGTAAGTGCTAGTGAAATGCTAGTGTGAAGGGTTCAAGGATGTTCTCCATTATCTTAAAAAATAAGTATTCAAAGGGGAAACCCTTCTACATCACTATTTTAAAAACAGTTCTTTAGGCATATATTGCACTTCTGTGATTAAAGCATGGCTTCATGAGGTATCTCACTTCACACAATGGTATTATTTTATGTCACTTCTAAATTAGAGCAGCATAGCCACTTCTGAATCTCTTAAAATGTTCCCTTTCTATGTGTAACTATCACTTTTTTCTTTGGAGATTAGCTCACATACTTTTGTTGTTGTTGTTTACTTCCTTACTTTGAACAAGCCACTAAATCTTTTTGTGTCTGTCTTCAACTGTGAAATGAGGCTAATACCTGACTTACCTGACTACATCATGAGGGTAATGTGAACTTTGTCAGTGTTTGCGCAGTGCTCTGTGGCTGTTCAGTTTTATGCATGATTACTTAAAATGGTGCCCAAGTGTATAAAAACTGCTTTAAATTTAATGACTAGCACTAATAGGTCTATAGCTGATTTTGCATGGTTGAAGGTGCAGAGGTGAGCATGGATAGGATGGGGGTAAAGTGTGTCAGGAGAAAAAAGCAAAATATGACTTAATGACTCAAAGTGCAGTTGTTATGAGGAGAGCTGCAAATTCCTGATGTAGTTTCTCTTATACTTTCTAGTGTTATGTAGTTTTTTAGGTGACAACTTGGTGTAGAAAAGTCCAGTACCATTGAGGATGAGATGGGTCAGGTATCTCTGTTATGAGGTCCTATTTCCAATTTGTAATATACCAGGATAATATTGTTTGTTTTTAATAAATTAGGGAAATAAATGAACCAAAGTAAGGTTGAAATATTTTAGAAAAGCTCACCTGGAGCACGAAGGAGGTCAGGATATAAATCTGTGGTAACTTTGTTTGCTAGAGGGTGATGGCCTGGAACATATAGTCATCAATGAAATTGTAGTGTCATGGCAAACTGTACAGCAGGGGTCGGCAACATTTTTGGACAGAGTGCCAAGAACACCCGCGAACTCGGTTTGTAAGATGTTGGTGTGCCGGGGTGGATAGTGGGGGAGCTGCAAGGGGCCTGGTTCTTGTTGTCCAGTGCAGCCCCGGCCCCTCCTCCGCCGTCTGTCCCAAGGTGTGCGTGCTGAGCAAAATTGCCTTCATGTGCTGCACTCTGGCACCTGTGCCAGGGGTTGCCTACCCTTGTTGTACAGTATTCAATTACTAGACATAAAGAGAGACAGAATATCATATCTGCTCAGTCCACATATCCCATGGTAGTGTCACTAGATGTAGGCTAGACCACTGACTCAACCTTTTGGCCCTGTAGGCCAGATGAGTGATGCGGGGCTGATCCACAGGTTGGATTGGACTCTGTGCTGCCTCCGCGTGCTGGAATTAGCTTAGTAATCAAATATTAGGTTCATGTCAGCTGTGAATCAAAGTCATTCATTCCTTTTAATCATCTCATTATCTGCAGGATAGAGAGATGTCCACAGTCAAAACCATTTCTCTTTCCATGCCCTCATGTACTTACGGTAAAATTGAAACCACTTTGATTTGGGAAAAATTAATATAAAGAAACTGTCTGGGTTTGTTTCACTATTAGGAACCAGACTGGGAGATGACTTCCTAATCGGCACAGCAGCACAAAGGGATCTTGGAGTCATAGTCGACTCCAAGATGAACACGAGTCATCAATGTGACAAAGTGATCAGTAAAGCTAACCGCACTTTATCATGTATTATCAGGTGCATCACGAACAGGTCTTGTAAAGTGATGATACTTCCCCTCTATGCAGCATTGGTAAGGCTGCAGTTGAAGTACTGCATCCAGTTTTGGGTGCTGCACTTAGAGGGATGTGGAAAACCTTGAGAGGGTCCAGAGGAGGGCTACTCAGATGGTTAGGGGCCTGCAGGTAAGGTCCTTTGAGGAGATATTGAGGGACCTAGATCTCTGCAGCCTCCGCAAGAGAAGGCTGAGAAAGGATCTAGTGGCCATCTACAAATTCATCAGCGGGACCTGGGGGACAGCAAGGAATAGGAGATACTGTTTACCAGGGCAGCCCTTGGAGTTACTAGCAACAACAGCCACAAACTGACAGAGAGCAGATTCAGGTTAGACACCAGGAAGAACTTCTTCATGGTAAAGGTGACCAGAATCTGGAATGGGCTCCCAAGCAAGGTGGTACGCTCTCTTGCTTTGGCGGTCTTTAAGAGGAGACTGGACAAGCACCTGGCTGGGGTCACCTGACCCCAGTGCTCTTTTTCCTGCCCAGGGCAAGGGGGTTGGACTCTATTTACTAAGGTTCCTTACGACCCTAAACATCTATGAAATCTTTATTAAGAACCAAGCTTTGATGAATGTATTGAAGGAAGTACTACAGAATGCCAGTCATCTCACAAATCTTAGTTAGTTCATGCTAGAAGATACCATGGGATTTTAGGTAAACGTATTAACAAAGGGCTAGAAAATCTTTTTATTGAGACTCATAGTTTAAGGGTGTATTTGCATCTCTGTTGGGTTTTTGGAGATTCCAAATTTTGTATAGTAATTGTGATGTTTTCCTCTAGCGCAGTCCTTGCCACAGTCATTCATGCTGGGTATAAATCTCATAGTTGATTTGCCTTTCTCCGTCCCTACAAATAGCCACTACAACGCAGCTCAGCTGACGTTAGTGAGTTTAGACTTTAGGGTACTGCTGACAGGATGCTTTTAGCTGAGGGCCTATGCTTCTGCAAATTTTTTTTCTTCATTTCCCTTGTTGATCATTGGGACTCAGTAAACAAAAGGGCTTTGCATTCAGTTTTAGCTTTAGGTCTGTGGAGTTAATAACGGCAGCATTATCTAGTAGATAACATTTCTTAATCTTGTGGGTTTCTGCACTCAAGCCTTGATTTTGATCTTATCTTTAACTCTTAGAGTGCTTAATTTATTTTCTATTAAATTACTGACTTTTGGGGAGATTTTCCTTCCTTTATGGGACTGTTGTTTATCCCAAGAAGAGTTCAAAGCTAAAAAAGAAACAGATTTACAAGGCAAATGTCCTTTACAGTTAAAGTCTCCCAATATGTCAGGCAAAAGAAACTTCTTTTATGATAAAGTGATTCTTTTATTACCTTCCTTTTCAGCTGTATTGAAATGAGGATTATAGTCAGCATTCTTCATAAACTAAAGATTTTTCAGTCCTAAAGAGTAGATTTAAAAACTTCCTGGAAGAGGCTTTCATAGTTTCATAGTTCAGGAGGGACCTGAACAGATCATCTAGCCTGACCCCCTGCCACAGGCAGGAATGAATGCTGGGTTCACAAGACCCGAGACAGGTGATCGTCCAACCTTCTCTTGAATTTGCTTTTCCTCCCTCAGTCAATTTTAAGGTATTTCCTGGTTAATACAGCATGAATTCTGGTAACTGGAGGACTCTTGCAGTTTTCATTACATTATTACTTTAATTTTAACAAGTGACATGCTGTATGTCATACCTAGGGGCAAAAACTTTGTGCAAGAAAGGAGAATCCACACAGGGACTTTGTTGCCTTTTTAGATTGGACTTTGGTTTGTACTTCAGAAGCATATTTGAATTATTTATATCTCAGATTTTAATGAGGCATAAGCTTTCATAGGCAATAGCCTGCTTCATCAGATTTATCGCATCTGATGAAGTAGGCTATTGCCTATTAAAGCTTCTCAAACACTCTAAAGCAGTGAATCTCAGTGCAGGTCCTGTGAAATCCTTTTAAGGGTATTGTGGGGCGCTGTGCAATATTAGCACTGTTTAAATATACAGACACCTACACATGATTTGGATCATAAACCCAGAGATTTCAAACAAGTGTCCAGAGTCAACAACCTTTCTGACCAGTTGTGGTCTTTCTCAGTTCATTGCAACAGAAGAATTACTCTCCTGTTTTTCTGTACTCAAAAAAGAGTTAAAGCTAGGAGCTGGGATTTTCGGAGGAGTTTGAGTCTAACAAGTTTGTGAACCTGTAAGGTTACACCTTGCCCTGTGTTCTGCGCGACTGTAGACTAACATGGCTAACTGCCACTCTTAAATTGTAATGGTAGGAATTACTGGCCCACCAACGCCCTACCATTCTTATTACAATCAGGAATGTTCAACAGATGTATAAAGTTTGGAAATCACTTTGTAATATACAGTCTTAAAATGTATATATCTTCATTTGTGCTAGAGCAGGTGTTGGCAACACTTTGCAGCAGGGGGCCTCTTTAACGGACCTCAACTCTGAACGTGGGCTTGTTCTAATCCGACCAGAACTACAGCTTCCATCGCTGTTCCCAGCCGTTTGGACAAAGCCCAGTAATTATGATGCTCATCTTATTACTATCAAAAGGATTTTAGTTTTCTTGGAGAAAGATGATATAGGAATATTAGTAATTAATTATGCCTGACTATACAAATTGATTGACTCCTGCCTTCTCTCCCCCACTCTTTCACACATAGATTAACATTCCAGTGGAAACATACTTGAAAAAAGGCTCTGCAGTGATGAAGAGGAACATGTTTAAACCAAACACAAATTTCCATTTGATGTTTTTGAGGACTCAAAGTTTTTAACCAGGTGCTTTTATCAAGTGATGGTTTCTCTAGTTTCGATGAGTCATGGCTTGCATTCTTATTCTTGTGTTGGAGGAAATTGCAGAAATATGGTTCTACTTTCATGAAGTCTGTGCCTACGTGTAAAAAGATACGTTACTATATAGTCCTGAGTACAGGCAGTGTTAATTGTTGGTGCATTGGAAGTCAGATCCTTAATGGAAGAATTATGAATTTATCAAAGGTCATTCAGAAACGTTATTTGTGCACTCTTGCCAGTTGGAGACTAGTGCATGTTGTGTAACCTAAAAATGTATTAACTCCTTGTCTTGTGTAGCCTGGGACAATTGTAAGCTTTAAATTTTGTTAACTGAGATGGTATGAAGTGATAGATTATTCTTATCCACAGTTGAGGCTAGGCCCACTTTTCTTCTTTGTTCAGAATGATTTATTAACTATGGATTTCTAATGTGGTTTTTAAAAGATGCAGGAGGGAAGGCATCATTATTGTTGCTATATAGTATTAGGAGTTGATATTCTTCAGGTTTTGAAATCTCATTCTTAGAAATGCAATAATGACACAAAACAGCATTAATTAAAATGGGAAAGAGTTAAATCTGTCTGCATGCCCCCCCCCCAACGTCAGCTGGGTAAGTGGCAGCAAGGCAGAGCCCGTGTGGCTCCTCCTACCGGGGCAGAGGCAGGCACAGCTGGAGGAGTCGCGAGAGAAGCCCCCATGGCTGCCCTGCCCAGCCCTATTCTCTGCCTGGCCCCAGCCTCCTGGCACTTAAAAAGAAGAAAAAAAGCCCTGCACTCACCAGCTCTGGCAACAGGGATCGGCGGGTGCATTGCAGAGCCCCCATGCAGGTCAGCCGGGGGCAGTAGAGATCGTCCCCCCCATGCTTGGCACCCACATGGCAGCCGCCCCGTGGTGAAGAAATGGGGGTCTTTGGAGTTTTTTTCGCAAGCAAAAATCTTTAACTCAAGTTAAGTGGTGCTTTAAGCATGAACAAGGTGACTTGTGGAAAGGGTGATTGATTTAACAGCTGAACACTGCTGGTGGTGAAGCTAATGATACAGTATGCGTTTAGAGTTTAGATTATGGTTTATATGGGATGGTTTGGATAGGGATGATCCTGCCTCAGACAGGGGGCTGGACTAGATGTCCTCTGGAGGGCCCTTTTAGCCCTACTTCTCTATGATTCTATGAATACAGTTTTATTGGTATTAAATATGAAAACCATAACATAACATCTCTTGGCTCATTTTTTCTGATTAGCTAGGTGATGTTCAGGGAGTTGAATAGTTAGACACTATTTGAAGTAGTCAATTTTAGTAATCTGTGATTATGCTAATCATGTGCCTGTATTTGGGTAGTATGCATTGAAGTAATGTTAAATGATTAAAGAAATGCTGGTTGAGTTCATAACATTTTTATTAAATGTTATAATTTAAATTCCTGCGATATATGCTTTAGTTTTAATTTTGCAGTAGAGATAACTGATTAACTGAATTCTGTTGGCTACTCTGTGTGGTGACTTTTGGAATATCTCAAGGTATAATGCCTGATATTTACTAGTATAAAACTGCTTGTTATAATGGGCATTTTCCCCTTTCAGCCCCTTAATCTCCTCCCCTCCCTCCCCAAAAAGCTGTAGAAATACAATTTGAAATTTATACTGCTTCATCAGTAAATATTTCAGGGTTGTTTCTGTTTGAAAATATTTTGCTTATTAAAACCTAGACTTGTAATTGTGGTATCCTTCTACATTCCTGTTACCCTCTTATTTCCGCTGTCGGAATGGAGATTAGAGAGTTCAGTCCAACAAAACTCAACTTAAAGGTATTTCATTATAATTAGGGGATATAGTCTCAAATATACCTTTTTGTGGTGGGATTTGACTTTTAATAAATCTAGCAATTACAAATGTCCCCAGGAGCTGAAGTAAAACAGAAAATGTATTAAATTTATTTGTGCAATTCTTTTGGGAAAGCAGCAACTAGCAGGACATGAATGTTC
This sequence comes from Alligator mississippiensis, assembly GCF_030867095.1. Taxonomy (NCBI): domain Eukaryota; kingdom Metazoa; phylum Chordata; order Crocodylia; family Alligatoridae; genus Alligator; species Alligator mississippiensis. The sequence goes on along the minus strand of NC_081824.1, from coordinate 120,326,332 downwards.
CATTTCATGCGAGACGTGCATAAACAAAACTCTTGCTAGGGTTCTTTCTGACTCTTTGCATTGCAAATGGGAGCTGTTCCTTGAAACGATGACAGACGTGTTCTTAATTGTCTGGCTGTGCTGTCTAACTAGCCACTTGTAATTGCCATATTAAATAATTTAATTAAAGACATGGTTTGAGGGGGAAAATACCATAACAGATTGGTTCTGTACAGTGTTCTGTCTGCTGGCCTTAGTTTCTAGTCTGTATTTGCAAAGGAATAATTGAGTGAATCAGTAGCCACTGATCTAATTTTGTATTGCCCTTATGATTATGTGAATAGCAAAATGCTTCTAGACTTGGTATATTTTTTTATAAAATTCAGGTTGGAGCCCAATTACAGTAGAAATGTTCTTGTTCTCTCTCTCGCTCTCTTTTGAGGACTAACCACATAGGAAACTAGAGGATGCAAGTGAACAAACTAAAATTAAGTGGTTAGAACTTCATTGTTTAAAATAAAAACAAATAATGAAATACAAAGACCAAAAGTTCTAACTCCTAGCTTGGGTTACCTTTTTACAAAGGATCCCATAGATAATATTGGTTTGGATTTACAGCAAAACCAAAATGATTTCATTGTTTTAGGACTTAACCTCCTCTGTCTGGAGTGAATATCAATTAAGATGCATGTAAGAGCAGCTTTTAGAAATGGGATTAGATATGACATGTTCCTAGAGCCATTTATCACATTTTTTGTGGCTTCTTTCTGAATTAATTTGCACAAAATTTTATCTCCGGGGAGAGTTGATTTGCCTGCAATACTAAATAAAAATTAAAATAGAGGAACATAATTCCTTAAGGAACAAGGTTGAAATTGTAAACCTCTTTGCATACTGATTTGCTTAGTATGCTCTCATGAAAACATGCAATCCATCAAATAGCTTTTGCTCATCAGGATGATACTTGTGAAAGAAGAAGCACCCTGAAGAAGTTGGAAATCATTGATTCTAGTGTCACTTAGGTGTTTGTTTATTATTTTCTTGTTAACATGACTCTCACTGAACTTATTGTTTTGTATGTGGTGTATTGAGGTAACAAAATATTTTTTCTGCTTAGTGACAGTTATTCATTATGAAAAGTTTAAATATTAAATATACAGCTGATGACTTTAGATGTTGCTTCTTGGGCTCTTTTTTTTTTTTTTTTAAATAGGGTTATCAAAGGCAGCCTTTGTTCTGGTTTGGTGATAGTTGACTTAAACCAGTATTTATTCTCATCTATCCTCTTACCTTCCTCAAAATGGGACTATTATTTGGAATATGCAAAGCCAAGTTTTAAAACAAATTATGGCATCTTTTTAGTGTAGTCTAAAATCTCCTTAAAAATGCAAGTGAAAGCCTTGAGGAGAATGATTGAAGGGTAGATATGCTGCACAGGAGCATTTCTTCCCTTTTGGGGCACACTTGTTGCATAGAGTGAGTGGTTCCACTCTATGGATCAGTGAACGGTTGTGAATTGGTCAGAGCATGTTTACTACTATCTGGAGCTTCCTAAGGGGTGCTGCCCTAGAATCTGCTCTTAGAGCCCTCAGTCTGTGGTACATTTGAGAGCAGGGGCTGTAGACACGTCCAGAGCAGTCTCACTGGCAAAATTCTGTCTCTAGAGTACATTAGTGAGTTTGGATGAGCCAGGTGCACTCACACCTGTACTTTCCAGGACCAACTGCTTTCAGACTATAGATGGGACTTAAGTATCTTATTTGTAAAATGGATAAAGGAACAAGCTCTTCTTACACATAACAGATGGGGCCAAAATAACAAAAAGGTGACTGGATAAAAAATATGCAATATCCAATTTATATCTTTTAAAAGTGTAAAAAGTTGTTTTCAGAGTTGTAAAGTCAGTATGCACTGAATCCAATTTAAATTAATACGCTCTAAGATTAGTTCTCCAATAATTTTAGGAATTTGCTATGAATGTGATACTGCTGCAATTACAGAAGAGCTGAGGGGGATCCCCCTCCCCTCCAACCAGTGGCTACTCTGCCCTTGCTTTACCCTTATCCTCCCGTTCTGTTCATCTGCCATGCCTTGATGTACTTATACCTTTAAGGAAACGAAGGCTGCCCCACCAATTCTCAAATAATCTCTCATCTACTCTTGTCCTGCTCCTGGGTCTGAATCTGTCCTTGTTCTGTCCTTGATCCCACCCTGGCTCCCATTTCTGCACTAGTCCCAGGTATGTCATCTCCTGCAAGGTGCTGGACCCTTCTGTGTCCATCCGTGTCTCCCCCCCCCCCCCCCCCCCCCCCCCCCCCCCCCCGAACCAGACCTGCTCTGGTCCCGTCTCCATTCAGTTCCTTGGTACTTAGTCCCCTCTGGGTACCAGACCCTCTTAGTCCCTCTACCCTGGTCCTTTTTCCCCCCCTTCACCCATGCTTTAGCTCTACTCCTAGGGCACTGGCCTTGCTCCCAGGCCTTAGTACTTCCTCCTCCCCTTAGTCCCTCTCTAATCTCCAGGTGTTACCACAGGCTGTAATCTTTTAGGTATTATTCAGGAGCTGAAGCCATCCTGCCTGGAAGATGTTTTCTCAGCAGCCTCAAGGGCCAGACAGGCTCCTCAGCTCAGGCCTGGGCTTATATACAGCAAGCCCAGCCCCTTCTCTGTCATGTGCTTTCTAATTGTCTCCCATCACACCTGTCACTTGCTTCATGTACAGTTTGCCTGCTTTTAAAGTAGCAGGAGCACCAAGCCTTCTGCCATACCTATTGATTCTTGTTTTCTGACTTCCCAACACCCAGCTCCACCCCAAAGAGAGAAAAAAGAGGAATTCATGGAGCCCATTGTAGCATTGACATGGTTTCAAGCACTTCTGCAATTCACGGTAACTGTACACCTGCTCATTCCCCTGATGTCGTATGATAGGCTGAAACTGTGGTGACTCTTTCTACCACCATCGTTAATTGTGTGGGATGGTGAGCATGAAGGGAGGTGAGAATAGGACTGCAGACCAAGCTGCTGGTATAAGGAGGGAGAATGGAGGAAAAGATGAAATGGGGAGTGCACAGAGATATTGAGGGGAGAATAGTATAGAAGAACCTTGTCTGGGAGAAGCAGGAGTGGAAGGAGGCCTTTTTGATGTGTGCCATGAACTTGGATTGCAAAAGCTATTAAGTGTGCGAATCCCCTTTCCCTCTCTCCCCTCCCCAGTTACTTCATCTAGAACACCTAAGTCCCTCATAGCTGTTAGTGCACCCTGTGCAATACTAGCAGGCAGTACATTGCCAAACTCTCAGCATTGGCTACTAAAGCTCTATGGAATGCAAATATTTGTGCTAGAGAATACAGTGCTGTTTACTGTCATGTCTTGCTGAGTCATCTCTCTTGAAGTTGATGAAGAAGCAAGGAGTTTAAATCAGGGCAGAACTTGCCTGTTATTTTTACAGGTGGTTAGGGTGAGGTAGTTAAAGTATTGCTAAATTCTATACTGTCCTCTATACTGTGTTCTAAACTACTCTACTATACTAGTTCTGTACCAGGCACATTATAATTAAAATGATCTTTGGATGTCAAACGGTGATTCTTTGGATGTCAAACAGTGATTTAAAAAAAAAATTAGATACAAAATATATCCCTTATTGGATACCTACTGAATTAAGTACCTTTGTGAACAAACAGTGAGCATTGATCACAACTATTTGTCAGGAGTGGACTTCTAAATGCAATTCATGGCATTGGTGGTTATCTTCAAATACCTGTGTGGAGTGGCACCCACCTGTGTTTCTCTTGGAAGAGTTGCTAGTGACTCCAGAGGTGAATTTCTTAGAAACTACTTGAGGTTATTCAGATTAGAAAGCTTTTGTCTTAGTAATGTCCGTTTTTTATCAAGAATCAGTGTTTAGTGAACTTTCGGAGCCTGTAAAGCCATGTGTTTTGGCTTTTAATAAATAATTTTTAATAAATTCCTGGGATTTTGTTGTTGTTGTGCTGCATGTAATAGCCCTAAAAATAGATCTTTGTTATTGCGTATAATTTGTACTACTGCAGGACCCAGTATACTAAAGTTTATAGACGGTTGCATGAGTGCCAGAGGAGATAAATTAAAACTAGGGCTGACAAATGATTAAAAAAATGAATTGTGAGATTTAAAAAAGCTGCAATTAATTGCAGTTTTAATTGCCCAGTTAAAATAGTCAGCACCTGCCTACACAACTGCCCAGGGCCTGTGCGCCCTGCGGCTCCTCCCTGCCACCACCAACCATGCACAACCCCTGGCCTGCTCCAGACTTGCCCTGGCTGGAGCGGACCAGCTGGAACCTGTGAGAATAGCCCCAACCTTGACCTACCCCGTGCCAGGTACAGACTCGCCTGCCAACGCTGAGCAGTGGCAGCATCCAGGCAGAAGCTGCTGCTCAGTGCGGGGGAAAATTGGCCTTTTCCCCCTCCCTGCTGCCAGGCCCTTGTTGCAGCCACCCAGAGCCTCTGCCCAGGATGCCCTGCAGCTCCTCTGCACTGCCACTGCTGCCCTAGTAGGTGGCCCAGAGGCAGTGGTAACGGCATTGGAGAGGAGCTGCAGGGAAGCCCTGGTGCAGGCTCTGGGCGGCTGCAGCAAGAAGGCCCTGGCAGTGGTGAGGGGCCACTTTTCCCCCTTGGCAAGTAGCTTATGCCCAGCTGTTGCCGCTGTTCAGCGTGGGCTGGTGTGTCTGGAGCAGATATGGGGCAGGCTGGAGCTGGGGCTGTGCACATAGGTTCCAGTTGGTCTGCTCTGTTGGTCAAAACAATGTGTGTGATCAACACGATTAAAAACAGTGCGTTAATTTGTTTTTGTGCTAATTGCTAAGTGAATTGCAATTAACTGACAGCCCTAATTACAACCAGTGCAAACTTATATCAGCCTATAGTTATAAATTATAATGCACTCCCCTTCCTATGTTCTCATACCCACGTTTGGATGAAATAACAATGGATTCATTATTGCGTTTTTCTTGCATATAGCATGTCCTGGAATACAATATGCATCCTGTTTTTGGAAGGTAGCAAGAAGGTGAAAAAAGATCTTACCTGGTACTGCCCAGTCTGACTCTGGCTTGATCTGGTACACAAGATCCAGGGCTGTGCCCTGGGTCCAACCACATTCTGGCCTAGTCTGTTGCATCAGATCTGGAGCCATGTGCCAGATCCAGTCTGGGGCGACACGCCAGGTCTGATGCCATGTGCTGGGTCCAGGACTACATGCCAGGTCCAGCTGTGCATTAACCCTGCACACTGATCCAGTCCATCATGTGGAGCATCTGCCCAGGAGACTCTCAGAGGTCCAGCAATTTGGTGGCACTGGAGCAGTGGCAATGTTAATTACAGTGGCTCTGAGAGAGAGAATAGAGTAAAAGATAAAATGGGTAGTACACAGAGATATTGGTAATGGTAGGTAGGTGGTTGCAAACAGTTCCCAAAATAAAAGTGGGGGTGGCAACTAACACTGCCATTGTTCCCCTACGACCAAATTTCTGGACCTTGTAGATCTGTATTCATCACATATAAGGCACAACCCAGTTTCCCTTAGCTGGTTTGGGGCAAAAATGTGAGGTTTATGTGAGGAAAATATGGTGTTAATAAAGGTGGGCTTATATTGCTATGGGTCTTTAAAAACAGACCATAATATAAAACAAGGTAAATAACACCAAGATTTTCTGCTCACAAGTATTATGAACACGTGTGCTGCATGTGTGGACAGTAAACAGCTAATTTGCTTTGATAACTTGTTACAGAGGCTTATGACCTCAGAGGGTGCGTCCACACATGCAAGCATGTGCGCTTGCAGCAGCTCAAATAGAAGAAGGTGCAAACTTGAGCCGGGGCTTTTTGCCTCCGCGCACGTGCTTGGACATGCACTTTGTTGTGGAGCAAATTGTGCCACTTGGGGCAAAATAACCCTACCTGGCTCCTCCCAGATCTGCAGCCAGGGGGAGCTAGAGCCTGTGCTGTCTCCAGCAGAATAAAAAGCTGCCTTGTCCTGGCCCCATCCATACAAAAAGCTGCCCTGGCAAGCAGCTGAGGGCTACTTGCTCTCAGGAGCTTCTGGGGCCTGGCCATTTGGTACCTGGGGACACTACCCCTTGTGCTAGCTGGTCAGCTGCAGCAGCATCCCAAATCCATTTTTAAAAATACCCCCAAATCCATGCTTTTCCACAATTAAAACAAAAGACCCCCCCTACCCCCCCCACCCCCTAGAGAGAGCGACTGCAACCAGTTAGGCAGTGCTTTACTGGTATAATTACCATGTTAAAGCAATGTGGAAGTCTACCAGTGTCTCTATCATCATGGTAAAATAAATTCTGAATACTTATATATATTGCGGGAAGGGGTGTGGGGAAAGGGGTGTGTGTGTGTGTGTGTGTGTGTGTGTGTGTGTGTGTGGAGGGGTGTGGGTAGTTGTGGGGTGATTGGTGGGGGACCTTGGGGGGGGGGGGCTGCTCAGGAGGGTTGGGTCCCTTGGCACCCACAGGGTGCAGCCCCCACACAGAGCACATGGAATGCTGTTCCCCCGTGAAGGGCCACAGCCCCTATCCCCCACAGGGCCTCAGCCCTCCCCCCCCCCCCCGCCCAGGGTCCCAGGCACCCTGGAGGGCCACAGCCCCCAAGCCCAGGGCCTATAACTTACCTTTAGCAGCAGCAGCAGCAGGAGTGGGGCCTTCTGAGCTATGGCGGCAGGACCTGGCACAGCATTTGGGGACCATGTGCTGGGCCCAGCTGGGTCCTGCCAGCCCTGGGGCGCCTCTGCCACCTGGCTGGACCGAGTCATGGTGGCAGGACATGATGCAGCATGTGTCCTGCTGCCATGGGCCTAGCCCATACAGTCTGGGACCATGCCTTGCACCGCTCTTCTGCGGAGTGGTTTTTTTAGGCACCCGGATATCCACGAGTCCTGCTGCCATGGATGGGCCCAGCCCGCCTGGGCAGCAGAGGGGCCTGAAGGTTGGCAGGACCCAGCTGGGCGTGGTGCGCGGTCCCTGCACACTGCACCGGGTCCTGCCTCTGCCCTGCTGTGCCTGCGGGGGAGGGGGGTGGCACGCAGTGGGACCTGGGCCAGCCCCATGTGGCTCGCTAGTTTGGCTTTGCACCAGAGCAGGTCACACGGCTTTGGGAGGCATGGGTCCTGTGCGTGCCTCCCGAAGCCCTGAGACCTGCTCTGGTGCATGTCATGACCCAAAGGGTATGATTTTGTGTGTGCTTCGGCACTGCAGAATTATTTCCCGCCACATGGAGCTTTCTTTGCACGGTGTAATTCTCAGTTGCATAGAGAAAACCCCGGTGCAAAGGAGTTCCCGCCACCCGTATGTAAATTTGTTTCCCACTATTGGCTGTTTCTAAATTATTCCCACGTGGCGGCTAGCGATTGGCTTGCTAGCCGTATAAGAGGCTTGAGTGGTTTCCGCCCAAGTTGGAGGACTTCACATCCATCTCGTGAAGAACTCTAAGCACGCTGTGGAGCCTAACAAACTCCGCCTGTGCCTTAGAGGAGGATACAGGGGCCTGATCAACCTCTAGCCTCTCCCCATTGCCTCACAATCCCTCAACGTACCCTACCCTGCGTGCTCGTGGAGAGTCACCTTTCGGACTCTCATTTCGGTCGTTCCACGGAGCCTAGCAAACTCCGTGAGTGTGTATCCAGAGCTCTGTTCGTGTTTGTTTTGTGGAGCCTAGCAAACTCCACGTGTGTGTTTTTTGTTTTTTTGTAACTGCAACTCAAAGTTTTCCTGCCTGCACCGCGACCATCTATGGTGTAAGTAAAATAATCTTTAATCAACCTCTACGTGTCAGTGCCTAATTCTAGTTCGCCGTGCCGACCTTTTCCCCGGCCCACGTGCCTGGGCTGCTGGCCACAACCCCTCGGCCCCGACAGTGCAAAGCCAGACTAGTGCGAGCTGCACGGGGCTGGGCTGGGTCCATACCCCCCACAGCTCTGGGGTTATCCCCCCTGTCATCCCCCAACCCCCCACACATCCCCCTGCCACCCCCTCACTTACGGTCTGGGACTGTTCCTTACTCCACTCTCCTGTGGAGAGGTTTTTTAGACACCTGGATATCCAGGGGTCTAATTTTCTTTTTTTTGTTCCTGCATGTGCCTCTTGCCCTGCCTCAAAGGGGTTTGAGACGGGGCAAGAGGCATGTTCATGGACATGTGGACGTGCCCAGACTGTTGAAAACTGACGTTTAAATATAAAGCCTTAATGTTTTGGGTTGTGTGATCAACTTTCAGTTTATCACTCTATGTAACATTTACACTATTTAAATCATATAAACACAAGCGAATATGTGCAAGCTTTGCTTAAAGCTGCAAGAATTATTCCTGACCCTCACCCACCTTCCTTTCCAGTTGTGAATTGTTTCCAAATGTTATTTTTAACTATGAGAGAAGGCAAATTAATTTGTGTCTATCTCTGTAGGAAAAAATTTGGTTTGGTTTCAGATTTTGCTTTCCTACTTTTTCTAGAAATTCAGGAGAGTAAACTTGGAACGTATGGTCTTTCCTTTTATACTAAATTTTCCTGCCAAAAATACCTAATACAAGAGAAATAATTTAGTGAACCTCTGGAGAGTTTTCTAATAGCTTTTCTTAGTGTGGCTCATACTCCAGAACAGACTTTTATTGCATCAAAGTGCAGAATTGATACATACTGCATGATTCTGTTGATTGTTAGAGAGCAGCTTTGCTAAATTAACATAACACATTCCACAGGTTCTCTTTCCGTGGTCTCAGTTACACATGCTTTTTTCTAACCCTGGTATGGCATAGCACATTTAATACTGTTCTGTCTTTTTAAATAGTTATTCAACATGTGTGTCTGTGTTTAAGCAAAGGGCCAGCAAGCCTTAGAACAGATCAAAAAATCATTTTTCAGTTTGACTATGTAATCCTACCAAGTGGGGGTTTATTGTTCCTTATTTTTTTTTTCACTTTGATATTTCAAAGTTCTTATCCTTTTAAGTATAATTCTCAAGTTTTTTGTGAACTACTTGATAAAATGGCCATTTATTTGGACTTCTTATCTGGCCTATTGTATTGATGACTCAGAAGTGCCATAAATCGAGTAGAAGAGGGAGTTAAATACTAATATGTGTATGATGGGGAAAATAGTTGAGGCAGTTTGCTTCAGTTATTGGCCAAATATCACTTGCAAGCTGTGGGAGCTCTTGTGTGTTTATAAAAGACTTGTATTGGGTAGTGGAAAGGCACTGGTAAAGTGAAAAAATAATCTATCCTTGGTGTAAAGAAACTTCTATCTGAAACCCCTGAAAACAATGTTAGATTTTTTTGTTTGGTTCCATTACAATAAATAAAGAATCAAATCCTTGTTCCTCTCATACAGCTTCAGTTCGAAGACCCTTAAGGCTAGGTACAGACAGACAAAAACCCTGAGGCTGAATCTATTTAATCTTTTCAGGTTAGACTAATGTGCTTAGATTGAACTGAGAAGCAAGCGAACAGACATTCCCAAAATGCAGCCACATGCATGAAGTGGCTCAGGCTAGAAGCTGGGGAGTGTTAGAGCAAACCTTCCCCTCCCTTCGGCAATGTCTGGAAGACTGGAGGGAAGCTGACTCCAGCCTTTTCTCTTTCCTTGCATGGGGGACCGTGATTTAATTTGAACCAGGGAGGGATCTGAGGCAGAAGTTCCATAAACCATTTTGACCCAAATCAGTTAAGTCTGATACTACATTCAGCTAGGTTTATCTTAAATCTTTTTTGGCCATTTGGAAACTGGTTTATGTGCACTGAGCTTCTGTTCTGTTACAGGTTTAAATCAGTTTCTGATCACTTAAACTGGTCTATATGTAACTTCTGTCCCTAGCCATTGTGGAAAAGTCAGAGGGAACTGGGAGGAAGAAAAATATTCCTCTCATTTTCCATCAAACTACAGATACAGTGTGGTTGTCCATGGGCAGCAACCCTCTGACAGACTTTTGGGCCTGTCTCCTGATGTGTGTTCTTCTTAGTCTCTTAGAGAGAGCTGTTCAAATGGGTGCTTCTCATTTGCACTATGTGCATTCTCATTTATGCTTATCCCTCCGTTGTACCAGACAGTTAGCAGCTGGCCTGTGACTTGTCCTTTAAAAGATTTTCTGTATCTCCTGGCTAGAATTATGATATTTGGTAGGAGCTGTTTCCTCAGTTTATCACAACTATTTTTACCACCTGTAAGGTTTTATAAGATTTGTAGACTAGCCTTTTAAAGTTGAATACAATGTTTCTGGTGTGTTTAGAATGCATTTTATCAACTGGTCTTGCTATTATTTTATTATTATATTATTTTTTAATATCTTGGCTTAGTGCTTACTAGGATGAAGAGTAAGAAGTGGAGGGAGAGCAACATCAATTATTAACAGTTATAGGTCGTGTTGCCCTCTCAAACTATCTCCTTTTGTAGACTGAACTGTAGAAAACCTTCATCTTAAGTTTCTGAGGAATTAAAAGTATACTGTAGAAATCCTTTCCCACCAAATTTTAGGAACCTTTGAAGCAGATCCTTTGGTTGGGGTTGATGACCGTATTATGTAGACAATATGTATTACGTAGCTTTTTCTTAGAATAGAGAAACTTCAGGTTTTAACATGTTGGTGCTTTCAATTTTTGTCCAAGTATAGATTGTTAGATTAATTATGTTTCCAAAAAGTTTACAGACATGATACTTAAGATCATAGATTCAAGTTTTTGTTTTAAACTCTACAGAAGCTGAAATGGTGAAGAGAAGAAATTGCAGATATACATAAGCCTTGTGACGATGTTTGGTACTTTCTTGCCTGGAGCCTGTTTCTTGTCCCTATCCACACCCTGCCTTCTGCAACTCAGTATGGAGGAGGCCTCTGTTATACAGAACAGCCTGTAGCATCATTTGTCAATGTTTTCAGTAAAATTTATTTTGATTAGATATATTCCTGTTGTGCATGTGTGTGGGGGTAAGGAGGCCCATGGTAGTATTTCTGATTGGCTACTGTGGGTTGGGAGGCCATGCTTTTCTAGTAAGTTTGACAGGATGTTTCTTTTTGATTCTCACAGTAAAGTTACTGTGGTATTTTAGCTTTTGTCCAACTGCTAAACTCTAAAGTGAGATGAGTCTTTGTGAAACAACAGGTCTGTTAATAGGTTCAAGGTTTTTATTGGTCCTCTTGTTCTAGATACTTTCATATTTTTATTTGGCAGTGAGCAAGAAGTTAGTGAACCACTACCCCTGCCTTCACTGGTGTGTTCCACCCATTTGTTTCATAATGAAAAGCCTGAAGTGGGTTTTTTTGTCCCCATCCTGATGGGTGTCAGCTTAATGATGACATTACTGTTTTAAGATTATTGTATGCATGCAAACCTTACCCTTCAGCAGAACATCCTTATCATGCTCATCTAATTGTATTCTGTAACGTGCCTGCTGCCTTTAGGGGAGACCTTGGAGTCTGTTCTGCCTGTCAGCAATGCTGCCAACCTGAATGTGCAGAAATCATGAGACTTATTTAAACATCATAGAGTTTTAAAAAATAATTCAGAGGGGTGGTTTTTTTTGGGTCTCCTTTACAATGTTGTGCTTTCAAATGGGAGTGATGGGGGTGCATGAATGAGGGGTGATTAGAAATAGACTCTTTTAGGTTAAGTGGTTGTCAAGACCGACACAAGGGGTTTCTCTCCCCTCTCCATCCTCTTTCTTTGGGTACCTACTTCTGGTGTATTGAGAGGCAGCTTCAGGTGAGGTCTTCCAAAATTTGTGAAACAGTTGGAGCAGTGCTGGATAACAGTATTATTTTTAGGCAGATAAAGATTGGAGCATCCTGGACAGCAGTCCAGTGTGGTAGTGTCATGATGCAGAAAGCATGTTGGCGAGGCAAGAGAAATTTGTTTTCCTGTTTTTGTCCCAGTTGCCCTTCCTCCTCCCAGTTTGGCTGTCACCAGTGTGGATAGTTACTAGCAGTGACCATTAGCAGGGAGGGAAGTAGTAACTGTACAGAAATTCAACTATAGTAAAAGGAGGAGGAAATTGTGAGAACAAAGCAGGAAGGAGGCTGGGCTTGCTGGAGGGAGCAGACCGTTTCCTTCTGCAGGCAGAACCTGTAGGACTGATGTAGAAGAGCCCTTCTGAGGGTTCACTGAACAAGGCAACATCAGCTGATGAATGCAAATCTGGTTTGTACCAACTCAGGAAAGTATGAAGTGAGCATTTTATGAACAGATCTGTTGCTGAAGGGGAAAATCAAGGCTGGGGCATGCATGTTCAAACCTTCTTGGTTTTTTTGGCGAGGAAGATTTGTCATTCTAGAAATCAGCTGCTGTCTTGAAGAAAGAGGCTGCCTCAGTTGCAGCTGCTTCCAGCAGGCCGGGGAAAATGAGGGAAAGCTGCCTGTGTATTGGGGAAAAGAAGACTTGACTGTAAAGAATCCTACATCCTGATTGAGTGTCCCTTTTGTGTCCCTACTGATGGTTGTCACATGACAGAAACATATTTCCTGCCTTATTTTATTGCTGTGTTGACTTGCTTCCTTTAATAAACTTGGAAGGTGCAGGCAAGTATTCTAAGCTGATTCAAAGGTTTCCTCCTTCTTGTTCTCTCTCTCTTTTATGTGTTGAAAGCCAAGCAGCAGGCGACAGCATTGCCAAGAGGGCCTGGAGTTAGAGATTTGTAAAGGAAATAACATTCTTTGGAACCATAGTGGAAATACATTTCCACTTAATTTCAGCAGGCTGCTTCAACACGCTGTAATATCTTGTTGGCTGACAAGTAGAAATAACCCATGAACTGAAAGACAAGTTTACCTCAGCAGAGGACTCTCCTAAATTATTTATCTTGGCTTGCCCCTCCTCTAAACTGGGAAGCAGCGTGGCTCTGCCTTTCCCTCTCTGTATTCCTCTCTTGGCTGATCTTTTAGAGGCGTTTGGATACAAATTAAGGCTTCTCAGTACAGTAGAGGACTCCAGCAGAGCAAAGCTTATTGCCAGACTTCCCTTGCCCCACAAAAACTAGAATGGATCTCTTGGGGAATCATTTTCTTTAGGAAAAGCTGTTAGCTTGGTGGAATGAGCACAGGGCTGCAAACGGAGGTGGGGGCGGGTATGTCTGCTTCAAACTAATTGTGACGTTGGAAGTCATTTCATCTTTGGATCGCTGGGCTTCAGTTTCCACATGTCACAATAGGGATAATCACAGTGACCCATCTTTTATAACATGTTTAGAGTTCTATAAGAGAGGTGTCCATAGAAGCTGGAAATATTTTTCTTCTCTCAGCCCTGGTTTTTGTCTCATTTAAGTGGTTTTTGTTATCTTTGGAGGGAGTGGGGGTTGACCCTATGGGACTTACTGTGCTAGATACCCTTGGGTGGATGTTCTTTTTGTGGTACTCAAAGAATAATTTCCTGCTAATAACTCCTATCAGAAATATCTGGCTGGTCTACAGGCAACAAAACTGAGGAAGTAATGCTGTGGACAAGTTTAGCCTTTGTTCTCCCTATTAACATTGGAGGAACTCATGGACATTTATTGTCCACTAGTTGTGTGTTGATCTGTTTAATCAAAAATTGGGAACAGATTAATTCCATACCCCATTTATTTTCATTGATGCAATGCAAATAGCGAGAGCCCTGTTGAAACTTTGGGCTGTAGTATAAGCCCATTGGCAACCCTAGAGAGTCTGCTGTAACTTAAAGCTGCTCCCAGAAAAGATACTTTAAGTTTCAAGATGACCATTACATTGGTTCCCAGAGCAGCCCAGAATCTGGAAGGCATAAATCACTTATTTGTGGGTATGTTTGGGGTATTGGTGGTAACGGTGGGGATTTTGTTTTTGGTATTTGTTTTAAATATTTATATATTAAATAGCACCTGCTTGTGGGACATTATCCTGAAGACTGCCTCTAGACCTGATCTGTTCAGTGCTGAAGCATTTTGGCAGGTTCCATGCATATATGTATACCATGATTTTTGTGGAAGCCTTCTTCAGAGGTCATCACATTTCTGGTACTAAATTAAATGGAATCACACAAATAAGAGTAGAACAGGCCTTTGTCTATGCAGTTCAATTTAATGTTTTAAATGGCAACACAGCATAGAAACAAAATTCATCCATGGTATTCGTTTTTCGTACAAAAGAAATGTAAAGTACTTTATGAGAATTTCTCAAAAGTATGGTTTCTATTGCCAGACATAAGTGAAACATTATGTCATAATGGGTGTAGTATTACCTGCAAGTAAAGATTTAAAATGACTCCTGACATGTCTGTCTGAGCCAGGAATGAGGCTATTAGATGGGAGAAATAAATCCTTCTGAAATAGTTCTACTGTTTGATTGAAAAGAAATCTTTGACATGTCAGCCAATGCTGATATGCTTTTTTTCACAAAGTTAGGTTTACACTTCTAGTATTTGTGTATTTAAATCCTTTTATGTAATAGTACTATCATATAGTTCAGCTGCTTGGTGAGAATGAAGAAATAAAATTTTACCCAGAATTATTTGGACAATGGGAGCATGAGAAGTTAAGGTGACTCAAAAATGCCTTGGAGGCATCATCCTAACCATAGAGTGTGATCATGTCTGAGTTCCAAAGCTGGCTGAGAAGATTTAATATATTTTCCACTTCGGTATTCCAGGAAAAAAAAAAAAATTTACACTAGTGAAACCCTGGTTCTTTTCTGAGTTGTGCTGATAAGACTGGTTTTAGAGCACATAGCATTAGAAGAGTAGGAGACAGTAAGTAAATCAAAAGGAACAGGCATTTTCCACGTATAGCTGTCAGTATTGCATATTCATTGCTCATGTATCAACTTCTCTAGCCAAATAGGTTAGTTTTATAATAAGTATTTTCTTTAAAATGTAGCATATGAGTGGCTGATAAAGTTTGTGCATGCATTCCCATAATTTTATATTTGTGTGTTTTTGCATAAAATAGATTCTAAAATAGATTAATATTATCATATCTGATTCTTTACTGGGTGTTTCCAGACACCACATACTTAAAAGTGGGAATGTTTTATGTATGACAGTTTAGGTAATATAACTTTCTGTTACATTTGAATTGTATGTAGTAAGACTTGTCTTTTCAAAAGTAGAGGGATATGAAAGCAGTACCCGTAACATCTTTTTCAGTTACTTTCCAGTTGCTCAATAAAATAAATAGTCCATATGTATTTTAATGTTTTTGTACTGAAATGAGCAATGAGGACTTGTTGCAGTCACCTGGTTTGTTTGGTTGGATTTTATTGTATTCTCTGGCCTCACAAAATTAAAAAGCAAAAACCTATTTATATTATTATATCTTGCCAAAGATTTCAAGATTTGCCGAAAAGTTTTGATGTTGTTTTTTCTCAACCATTAAAGTGTGGTGAGGCACTGTAAACCTTCTCAATTCTATTCCAGGTGATGTTATCTTATTTCCAGCACAGTGAAACACCTCTGGCAGTGATTTGGCAACTGATAACATGTAGGCACAGCACTGGAAGCTGCTGCATGGAGTCCAGCTAAATGCCCAAAGGGAAAAAGGCAGAAATGCTTTGTCAGTGCAAAGCAAAAAAACCCTGCCTGATGAGGATAACAAAGAGAACTATCCCTGGATTTAGTAAAGATTTTTCCTTTTGGTTTTAACACAGAACATGGTCCCAGTAATTTTTAACTGAACTAAAAGATTAAGTTATTTAATTCACGTTTTGCTCAGAATGCTGTGTTTTTAAATTGTTGACCAGCGTGATGTATCACCATTCAAAAATTAAATCCTTATCAATATGTACAGTGTTCTGTTACAGAGTACATAGAGGGAAGTGTAGGAAAGTGGATATAATTTTCAGGAACGCCTGAAAAAAAAAAAAAACAACTAGAGATTAGAGGGGTGTAGGTTGTAGCCATGTTGGTCTAAGGACATAGGCAGACATGGTTCTTTGGGTGAATCTGATATCTTTTATTAGACCAACTTAAATAGTTGGAAAACAATTATTAAACAAGCTTTCGGGTTCAAAAACCCTTCGTCAGGCTGAGGAAGTTTCTGCAGTTGGTGTGTGCTCTTCTTGGATGGAATGAAAAGTAAAGAAGCCAGAGGCTGGGCTGGTCTGCATACAAGACAGGCAGTCAGTGAAAATGTAGACTGAGGAGTCAATGGGTGAGAGACAAACTGCGGGGGAGGATGAATAGTGGAGAGATACCTGGGGAGTCAGATGTGAGGCAGGTTAAAAATGTGTCATAAATCCAGTGTCTATATTTAGTCCATGATTTTTAGTATCCAGGAGGTTGATGAAGTGGAGTTCATAGGCTCGTCTCTGGGAAGTGTTGTGTAAGTTTCCTTTGAGGATCAGGACTGAGAGATTGGCGAGAGAGTAGTTTTCTTGTAAGAAATGTGCCCCCACTGGTAACTGGGTATTCCTGTCTTTGATAGATTTCCGGTGTGCATTCATTCTGGTGCGCAGTTGTTGTTTGGTCTCTCCTACGTATTTTCCATCTGGGCATTTGGTGCATTGGATGAGAGATTACATTTCTGGAGGTGCAGCTGTAAGATCCAGGAATGCTGATGGCTGTGTGGTGGGGTGTAGTAATAGTGGGGGTGGTGATGTGTTGGCAGGTTTTGCTTTTCTTGTCATGGCATGGTCTGGATCCTTTTGGTGTGTTCTGGGCTTGAGGAAGCTTGTTTCTGGTGATGAGGTTAGCGAGGTCCGGTGCTTGTTTGAAGGCTAGGATGGGTGATTCTGGGAAGATCTCTTTAAGAATAGGGTCTCTGTCTCGTATGGGTTGTAATTGTTTGAGGATTTTCAGCATTTACAATGATTAAGGTCACAATCTACCTGTACAGATCTCTTCAGGGGTACAGGCAGATGAACACTAAAATCAGTAGTTTTTGTCCATTGTGTGTAAGTGGAGCCTTGTTATCCATAATAGCAGTACAGTATTTAACACTACTTTCAAGTTTATAATTCTTGGATTGTTGTGACGAGCTGTCTCTGAGATAGTGGTGTTCTTTAAGTCATCTCAGAAACCATCTTTTTTTGGAAGCTGAGAAAGTAGTCTTTCTAAACAATTCGTTTATCTACCACTGCTTTGGGGAGAATGTGACAAGGAGTTCTTTTTTGGTAGAAGCTCACTCTTAATTTAATATTCAGAGAGAGAGAACTAGCGTACATTTGTAGTTTCTAGTATATGATCCCCACCCCTTCCATATCATGCACACATTTTATCAGATCCTATACAATGAGAGTTCATATCTTTATAAAATGCAAACAAGAATCCATTCACTAACATGGTGCTAATGAAAAGGGATTTACAAAGAGGAAAAAACTCTTTTGATTTGCAAAGACCAGCTTCAAAAGCTGGTGTCTTGTGTTCCCTGACAATAGGGTAATATTCTAAAAATTTACACTTAAATTTTAACTGGAAGTGAACAGCCACACTGCTTTTATCTGCAGAGATTCATTTATAATACAGCTGTATGTTGCATGGATGCTTTTGGACTGTTCCATGCTCATCTCTATCTCTACTTCTTCCACCTTCACCACCACTTCATGATACCCGTTTTTGCTCTTTGGGACTATCATTAAGAACTTTTTGAAGTCTTCAAAGAATTGCGTAGAATGATGCTTATTTTTTCCAGTCCAGTCCAGATTAGAGACATACAGAGGAAGTATGAGAACAACTTTTCTAGTACTAGTTCCGCATTCCCACTTCTAATCTCTGGTAACTGGTAATGATGAAAAAAAGATTACTGGTATAGGAGTTCAAAGCTGCACAAAGATCTAGGTTGATTTCAGATACAAGTAGGAATCAAACTGGCTGAGTAAGTGGAAATCCTTCTGATCTATCAAAAGTGGTGCTTCCATGCCTACTGCAGGCATGCATATACATACATTTACCATTTAATTATTATTTAAAATATTTGTTCTCTTGGATATTTTTTATCAAGACTCCTGCAAGCCGAATTAAAGTCCCACTCTCATTTTAATTTTGGCATACAGCAATGGAGGGCAGTAAATTATGTATGACATCTGCATTCTCCTCTCCATTTTTTTGCACTACATGTCAGCAGTATTCCTTTGTGTTCAGTCTTTACCTAGGAATGAGGTTTTGTTGGATTTTTTTAAGGGAGAGCATGCTGTGAAGAACTGACAAGACTCTAGCATTCCTTTAGGTGTGGGCTAATTTAATTTAATTTGGGAAAACATGATTGCAACTCTGCATATGCACCAAAAAACAACACTCCATACATCATGGCCACTCATTAGGGCAGGGGCGGGCAATTATTTTGGGTGGAGGACTGCTTACTGAGTTTTGGCAAGCCATCAAGGGCAGCATGGCAGGCAGCCAGAGGCAGATTAATATTAATTTTCTAAATTTTTTAGGGGCCCTGCAGGCCAGATAGAATGGCAGGTGGGCCACATTTTGCCCACCCCTGCATTACAGTATAGTATGTGTCAACTTTGTAAATGTTTTTTCCTTGTACCTTTATCCCCCCCCATTCTGAAGTTGAAAAGTGCACTTGGAGATGTTAAGATGAAGGGCAAGCTAAAATTTGAGGATTAATGCAATGTGTTTTGGAAATATATATCTTAGTCTGCTTTACATAGGATATGTGAGTACAGCTGTTTAATATCATTGAGGAATTCGGCACCTTAAGGTAGAGTTCCTGTGTTGCAAAGATGGTTTTGGAACTTGGAGACGCTTAAAATTTATCTGTAGTTCCATGTAGACATAAAAGCTGATGCGGCTGGCTGGGGTACAAGGGTGCTTCAGGTGGTAGCGAGGGAGGGTTGGTGCAGATTAACCAGAGCATACTGTATTTGTACTAAACTACCAGTGGAGGTTGCTAATTCAGTAGTCAGCATCCTTTCTTTTCCTTTCCTTCCCCAAAGGAGAAAGTATATCCCCTCCACAATTTCCCAGGTGCCTGTTACATCATACAAGTGAGAGATGGAAAAGATTCATTGAGCCATCTGGTGTAACTTTCAAGCTATTACATGATTGTTCTATATAGTACATTTACTTTAAAATGCTTGGATTCATTCCTTAAGAAACTGGTCACATTTTTGAACGTATAATAAAGTGCTACGACAAGTAGTTAAATTAACTAAAAACTATGCAAGGTACATAAAAAGGGACAGTATGCTGTTTAGATCTGTTTTCTTTGTGAAGTGCTCAAGGCAGCTAAATAAATAAATGGAAATAGAGGAATTAGACTAAAGAACTATTACAGAAATGCACACAAAGAGAACATGACTAGAAGAAGATAATTGTTTGACCCCCTTTCCCTTCCTCTGAACTGAAACAAAAACTGTGAAGACCAGTTAAATACGTGCTGTGCAGACTGACCTGCAGCATTTCTGCTCTTTCTGTCTTCCAGTTCTGGCAGAAACTAAAATCTGAGAAGCGTAAGGGAAGAACCTTTGTGATGTGGTCAAATTGTAGAAGACTAGAGAGAGACTGAAACCCTCTTATCAACTGAAGCAGAGCTTGAATCTGGGTTATATAAGCAAGAACCCAAAGGCCAACACACATAGACAGCTCTCTGCTCAGTTTTCTTTTGTAAAGTAGAAAGCTATTTAGATTCTAGAAGCAGAGAAATGTATATGATATTTTCCCTGCACACAATGTATACCCTGAACCCACTTGCTAGCCTTTTGTCTAAGTAGAGTAACTTTTTAAAATCCTCCTTTGCATGTTTTCATTTTAAAGAAATCTACATTTTTTTTTTTCTAATTCATGCTTGTTACCCTTTGGATAAGGGAAAATTTTAAATAGATTTTCTCAATTTTTTTTTTCTCCCTGTATTGACTTAACCTTTTGAGTGTGCCAACATGTGGGGTTTGTTGAGTGATATGTGAATGTTCACTTTTTCTTTGCTCTCTTTAGATGAAACTTTTTGCCCTAGTCCAGTCTAGTTTTGGGAGAAGAGCCGTTGCTATTTATGGCTCTGTCTCTCCAGCAGGGATGCTTCTCCTTCGACAGAGGTTTTATATTATGAAGCCACAAGTACAACCACACCCACCAGAGAAGGGCTTTTGTGGAAATTGGTGCAACAGCTGAGGTTGGGATGGCAGTGTCTTAGATGTGGGACCTGCTGGTGAGACTGGAGGACTATGGCTAGAAAACAACAATCTCTGAGCCCAGACCACTAAAATAAATTATTTATTTTACTCAGGCATGCATGTATGGTGGGGGGGAGGGGGAGGTAGCAAAGTTCACAGGAAAATGTTGCTAATGCCAGGATAATTAATCTACAGTCCTAACTAGGACTCTGCATGATTTCTTATCAGTTCAGTTCCATGGTTGTATAGTAGTGCATTGAAGCTCTTTATTTTCTGTTGGTCTGTACAAATTTTAATGATACGACCCTATAGTCATTTTAAGTGTAGAAACAAAACGCAAGAAATCCTTTTGTCCAAAGTTAAATTCTTGCTCTTTTATATATAAGCATGATCCAGAACTCTTTGCTGTTGGCCTTGGTTTTGTACACCAGGCATGGTGCCTTGTTTATTTTTCAACATGAATGAAAAATAAAAATATGTGGCTAAATAATAGAGAACAGTGAGTTGTTTCACACTGCCACCTTGTGGTTTACCTGCTTCTCATTTCCTTAGAGTCGTGAAGTTTACTCCATTGATTCCAGAAATATGACTTCAATATGACTTCAGTTGGTCAAAACACAGATGTTAATAAGCTTCTCATATGGAAGGTAAAGTATTTTTGTAGTGGAAAGCAATCCATAGTTCTCTACCCCAATTAAATATTTTACTTAAATATAAAACAAGATTTTTTCCCCCCAATGGGGGGAAAAAGGCTCGTCATCTTACATTTGCATATAAGAACCTCATTAAATACATTGTCTATCATTAAACTACTGCCAAAAGCAGCATGTGTTCAGCAATAGAAACCAACTATAAAATTGATTTAAATGCAGCCAACATTGAGCATGACTATAAAACATAAGGCCCATATTGGGTAAACATACTGATGGGAACCTACCACAAAAATAGGTTAATGCAGCCTATCTGAATAAGATGTATGATAATGCCCATTGCATGCAGTTCCCCTCAGTGGGCATGTCTACATGTGCCCCTACATCACTGTTGTTACTGCGCTGTCATTTAGTACTTCCTTTTGGAAGTACTAAAAATGGCATGGTAACAGCCTGTACTGCGCTGTCCATGTGGCATACAATTACTTCTAGCTACCATATCACCATAGTGATACACTATACTGAGGGAGCATGTTGCTATCATGACATAGCTGCAGTGTCATGGTTTTTGCCCACCAACATTATGTCATCATAGTGGATTGCTACGGCAACGTAGCATCACATGTGGATGTGCCCAGTGCCAACTTTTTAAAGTCATAGTGAGCCACTACAATGCATACATTTCAACTTCCTCTTTACTCCCACAGCTGAGCTATACCCTTCTTTCCCATTTCTAGTTATTCCTGTTTCTTCACTA
This sequence comes from Alligator mississippiensis, assembly GCF_030867095.1. Taxonomy (NCBI): domain Eukaryota; kingdom Metazoa; phylum Chordata; order Crocodylia; family Alligatoridae; genus Alligator; species Alligator mississippiensis. Next base: position 120,304,917 of record NC_081824.1, on the reverse strand, counting down.
GCCTTACTAAACAGGGCCTAAAACAGTTCACTCAGAATCCTTCCCTTACCCCCTCTCTCAGCTAGTGGCATATGATTAGTGTGTCCCCACCCTCCATGAGCTGGAGCCAGACCAGGTAGCCCAGTACCTCTTCTGCATATACAATTTTGGAGCATCCCAGGACTTGTGAAAAGACACCCAGTTCCAGACATGAGCGGGGAGCTACGTAGCACATGGATCGTTTGTGCGGAGTATCTGGAGTACACATACATACCAAGCAGTGCTGAGCTGTGGGGTCAGGCTTGAAACGCTGTTGACTCTGCTGGGGCCCAGCTCAATGAACTATATGGTAAATCATGAGCCTTTTTGCTTTGGACTAGTATGCATAGTTTGTACTATGTATAACTAGGCATGAAAGTGTTGCTTAAAGTGGATTTATGGAATACCTTGCAGCATTAATTCTGAATGAATTTAGTCTATGGGTACCCACAGTAATTTGCCTTTGTGCAAATTTACTATACAGGCATGTTTATTTCAAAGTCAGTGTTTTCAGATTTACCTCTTGCTTCCATGTGCTCAGGGAAAGCAGGGTATGACAGTAAAGGGTGGGGAGAAGGGCCCACAGAGGGAAGAAGTTGGGGGGACAGAGGCTATGGGGTTAACTGACTCCCCAGGTTTATTTTCCCTGCTGTAGCGGTTGGAGGGGGACAAATTCAATGCAAACCTCCAATAATTGAATTCTATACCTGGAATATTGTAAATAATTTATACAATTTCCATATATAAAATCTAATTATTGGGGGGTCATCTTGTATTTGAGTAAGTAAGGTATATATATTTGGTATGAAACTAAATATTTTTAGTGTTCTTTCCCTTATATAAACATCAGTAAACTCCATGTCCTTTCCAAGTGAGGATACTTACTTTTCTTTTAAGCTGTTATTGTTTGATGTTGGAAATAGATTTCTGGGGAATTTTGCTTTTTGATCAGTTTTTTAATTTTCTCCTGACCGTTTCTGTTCTTAAATTTATGACTTTTACCAACATTAATCAGGCTCCATAGGCCAGATCCTGTTCCATCTGTGGGTATCTAAATGCAATCATATCCCCCAACCCTATTTGTCTCTGAAAAATTGTCAATGCAGAAGGTTGCTGGGTTGTCCCATTGCCACTTTTTGTGATTTGACTGTTGGATAGCTAGATACTTAAGGGTATTAGGCACGTAAATGTTCAGTTGGTAGAATAGGGTATGGCCCCATAGTATTTGAATTCCAAGCACCTTTGGAGGAAAAGTTTTGTTTGGAGTAGAACAGGCCCTATCCCAATTTCCTTCATGCATTTAATGCAAAGCAGGAGTAAATGGGTTGATATAGCTGGCACTTCACTGATATAAACTGGAAGAAAGTAGAGGATCAAATCCATTCTTTCCTGTAAATATAATTTTCTCAAAGAGAGAACAAAGGGATGGTGCCACATACCTGCATGGGAAGGTCCGCAAGCCAAGAGTGGCTGTGCTGTGGCCAGCCAGATGAAGAGCTGGGATTTTAATGTCTCTGGAGGCTCTTTTTTAAGTCTGACAGAATTAGATGCATGTGTGAGATACCCCAATTAAAATATTGATTTCAGTATAATTATCCTTGGTAATGCATTAATTTGTGACAGGAAAATTGTTAATGAAACATAAGGTTTCAAAACAGAATTTTCCATTGTAATTCAACTGAGATGACAGAATTGCCTACTGAATTGGTCATGGGTCTGGGAATTAAGAGACCTTGATTACTTCCTTGCTTTGCCACCTATACCATCTGTGATCTTTGGTGCCTCATTTAATCTCTGACTCTCTCCTCTCTCTCCCTTTGTCCAACTTGTCTATTTAGATTGCAGGCGCTTCCCCTTCCTCCCTTATTGTGCAATTGTACAGAAACTAACCCAGTAGGCCTGTGATCTTGGCCAGGCCCTCTAAGCCCCTTTGGAATACAGGTACACTCTCTGTATTCATGCTAGCTGCAAATGACAGTGTTGGACTCTGACTTATGTTGTTGTATTACTTCATCTGTCTAAGCATTTTTATGCTGTTCCTTTCAAAATGGATAAATGCACCTTTACTCAGCAGACTGTTCTGGTTCTTATGGAAGGCAGTCTCATAAGCTTTTGTGCCAGTTATATCCAATGAATTTTCCACTTGTCTTCAAATGATTTTCATGGCTGGAGATGATCAGTCACACTGTGAGGTGGCTGCACTTAATAAGTTTGGAATTGTGTCTGAATTACTTTCCCATAGAGCAAACTCTGAACAAGTAGGGAAGATTAGTTTTGGCTGCCTGTTTTATCTTCCCAGGTGGTGGCCTGTTTACAGGTTCATAGTGAAGGGGTGAGTCTACAAACAAAACATATCCAAGGAGCTTTCAGTTTTATTTAACCTGAATGTCTTTGTTGCTGGCTGACAATGAATTCTTAATACCTGCAAAGAAATTGCCCCAGGAGGCTTCTTGCTTTGGAAGGTGTTCATTGACTCTTTGAGCAGTAAGTACTCCAGGGAACAATCCTTACGAATCCTGTTGGTTGCTGTCTAGGTGAGTCATCAGAAATGAAATTATAGGAAACATAGGAATTAAATTAGCATGTGAATTGTTCCAGAAACCACAGGCCAGCCAGAAACGGAGCATATCTGGGTTTTGTACTAAACTGACCTTTCTTTTTACAACAAATCTTTTTGTTTGTTGGCTGTAGGGAAACGTCAATGGCTTGAAGCCATTTGTGTGTGTTCACTTAAGAACTTTTAGAGTTCAATGAAGAATAAACCATAGCAGATACTTGTAGTTCTGGTAGGGTGAGTAAAAAAGTGTATTTTGTTTTTGTCCATCACTGTAAAAGTGAAATCTATATAAAGGGAAAGTGTATGTATATACACATTATGTATAGCTATGTATAAAATAAATTTGTGTGTGTGTGTTTACACGCATGTTATACACCCACACATTATTCTTTTTTGCCTTCAGCAACCTGTGTGGTAGAAAGAACTGTGACTCGGGGATATGATGTTTGTGTCGTTTATGACGGGGGGAAAAATAAGGTCTTCATTATACCAGATTTCACTCTGAACTGGGAGCTTATTTACCTATACAAACACTCTCAAGGAAGGAAAAAAATTATAAGATTGGAAAGCAATCTCTTTGACTAGAATTATGTACCATGGCTTTTCATAAGTGGCTCTTATATCTCACAGTACGCTTCCCACCTAAATTTTAGGATCTGAAAAACTTTTCCAGCTACTTGTTTCCATGTGAAAATAAGTTTTGGAGATCAGCATACTTGTAATTAAATGTAGAACAAGTTACTTTTTTCTTGGAACAAATTTTATATTCCATCTAGTGATACAAGAAAAATTTTCTCCTTTTTGTGTTGTGATGGCTGGTTCTGAGTTTACTATATTAGTTATTATCAGGAACGCTGCCACTAAAATATAAACAGGAATACTATGATGGAAATGATCATATCACAATTGGTTAAAATGTCTTTCTTTTCCTGCAGTGAAATGTAGAGGTATTGGATCAGTATCAATATAAAGAAAACTAGCTGTATCTGATATTGGCCCAATGAATGGGGTTGATGATTTGGCCAATAAATGTCAGTGTGCGCGCTCAGCCGCAGCGCAGCACTCGGGCGGCAAGGAGAAGAGCAGACAGCATGGAGAGCTGCCTCCAGCTGCTAAGTCTGGTGTGGTGGAAGGGGAGGGGGGGAGGAAAGGAGTGTGGGGGGTGTCAGATTAATGCCCTCTGCAGTGAGGGAGGGGGCAGGGACAAGCACTGCCTGGGTGGGGTGGGGGGAGGGGGACAGAACTGTGGCTTGTGGGAGAGGCATCTCCCACTGCTGTTTGCACTCTGGGAGGGCACAGGTGGGGGCATATGCCCCATGACTGTGTGGGACAGGGCGGACTGCAGCTGGGGCTGCGTGGGGCTGTTCTCAGCGGGGGCTGTGCTCGGAGTGGGTGCTGGTGGCTCTGGGAGGATGCTGCATCTACCCCAGATTTTGCTGTCACTACCAGCTGCCTAGTGCAGCCCCAGTTGTTCCTGGTGCATGGGTGGAGGTGGGGCATTGAGCCTGCCCTGCCCTGCGCAGATCCAGGGGGCACACACGCCCCCCACATGCCCTCCCAGGGTGCAAGCAGCAGCGGGAGCCACCTCCCCCCAACAAGCCGTGGCTCCGCCCTGCCTGGGTTGATCTGCCCCTTCATGACCCTTCCCTCCCTCCTCCCCTTCCACCACACCGGACTTACCAGCTGCAGGCAGCTGTATCAGAAATTGGACAGGTATCGGCAGATATGCCTCCTTAAATATAGGCTATTGGTATTGGCCCCAAAAATCTCTATCAGTGCACCCCTAGTGAAATGTCATAGCGATGTGATAACCAATTTTTTTATAACTGCTACATCATTGCTTTTCACTTTCTTATCTCACCTCATCTCATCTTAATAGGGCCTGTCACATAAAATAAATTTTTCCAAACTTCCAATCAAATTCTGAGGCAGCATCATGATGTAAAGTCAAAATATGACCCGCGGGCTGTTGTTTGTGCCTGCGGGGCTCCTAAAAAAATTTAGAAAATTAATATTTATCTGTCTTTGGTTCCTGTCAAAAATGACAGGAACCAGGGGCAGTAGGACCCAGGGAAATCCTGCTGGGCTTCTGCAACAGCAGGGTCCACCCAGCCCCACCCCCCCCAGCCAGAAGCCCCAGCAGAGGCTTCTGGCCTGGGACCATGTGGTTGCACCGTGCCAGAACCGCAGGTAAGGGTGCGGGAAGACTGTGGGCAGGGAAGGAGTCTGGGGAAAAGCGGCCCCTCCCCTGCCCTGTGGCCAGCGCTCCCTGCTGCCAGCCGCTTGTAGCCCATGTGGGGCTGTCCTGAGCAGGCACAGGTAGCTCTGCACGGGCTGTGAGCAGCTGCAGTGTGGAGTGCCGGCCACAGGGTGGGGGAAGGGATGCTTTTCCCGCTCTGAGCACCAGTTTGTAATCTGCCCCGCAGCCAGCCTGGGCCCTGCTCCGGTTCCAGGCTTGCCCGTCGGGGCTGCATGCAGCGGGAGCAGCTACAGTCCCCCTGCTTGCTGCGCTGGGCAGAGTTTGCTGCTTCTGCCCGCCCAGAGCTCACATGCTGGGCAGCCCAGAAGCGGCTGTGACAAACACTGCCCAGCGCGGCAAGTGGGGGGCCGCAGCTGCTGCCACCACGGAGCAGCCCCAACGGGCAAGCCCGGAGCCAGTGTGGGGCCCAGGCTGGCAGCAGGGGTGAGTTACAAGCTGGTGCTGAGCACGGGTTGGGGGGGGGGGGAAGCGGCCCCTCGCCCCCCCCATGGCCGGTGCCCAGTGCTGCAGCCCTCATGGGGCTGCCTATGCCTGCTCAGGAGAGCCCTGCATGGGCTGTGAGCAGCTGCAGCAGGGAGCGCCAGCCACGGGGCAAATGAGGGGCCACTTTTCCCCTGCACTCAGCCCCAGCTTGTTCCCTGCCAGGGAGCAAGGGGTCGGGGCCTCATGCTGCCCCCCACCTGTATCACAGGGCTGGGGGGCACTGGGAGTGTGGTGCCCACCCTGGTGTCCCTGGGCCAGCACTGGTGGGGCCCAGAGCAGGGTGGCAGAAGTACAGGGTCCCAGTTGTCAGGGACTCTATGGAGCCTGGCCAGGTCCCCCTACTCCCTGCTGGTGCAGCCCAGCTCAGCTCCACTGACCCCTGCCAGCCTGTGCCCTGCTCTGTGCCCCACCGGTGCTGGCTCTGAGACATTGGTCCTAAGATACTGCGACATTGGTTCCAAGATGGTGAGCAGGGGGCAGGGCTACCCATGTGGCCCTTGACAGCTTGCCAAAACTGGGTAAGCAGCCCTTCACCCGAAATAATTGTCCACCTGGTGTAGACGCACCCTGTGATAGCTTCACATCTATACTTTCCCTAGCCTCCAGTTTCTAATGATTCTGGTGTAGCAGTGATGGCTATGGTTCTGCAGTTCCTGCTGGAGATATTATACAGTTGCTATGAAATTTAGACAGTATTAGTCATGGTAGTTTGCATAGTTTTCAGTGTTTTACAGTTGAATTGTCTGAGGCTGCATATTGAATCCCCAAATATTGCAAGACTCATAATAGGGTTACGAGAGTTGGCAACATTGGAATAGTGTGTTTGTTTGTTCACGTATTTACTTCCAGATGTGTGTGTATGTGCGCACGCGCACATATGCATCACCTCACAGGAAGATTTCAGTTTAAAGGCAGCCTATTAAATTATTTACACAAGACAGTTGGCCTGCCCATTGTACTGTGTTGTAGGAGCCAAAGGTCACTTGGCTGTGCCTAGTTGATTCATAAGGTAATCTGATACAGTACTTAGCTCTTTGCCTCCTAGTCAGTCAGTTAAATCTTATCCTTTTATTATGAGTCGAGTCAGAGAGCCATAACTTTTGGAAAACAGTGAAGGCTTTTTCAATGCCTTCTGAAGGGCGTGTTTAGCAGAATGGACAAGTGCAGGGAGGGCAGTGCTGTATTCCATGAGAGTATAAATCTTCCAAACACAAGACCCTGACATTTGACAGTTAAAATGACTATATTTTTTATGTCACTTGTTGTGCGCTTACCTCATTTGTATTGGCTTAAATTAGAACTCAAATGACTTGTTTCATGTAACACCCTTCAATACTGCTCTCTTTTCTGTTTGTTTCAGTTACTTTACAAAATGTTTGGCATAATCTCGGTTGCAGCTTTTATATCTGTACACACATTTTGTACACAAGTCTTTTGTTGACATGCAGCATCAGGCAAAATCCCATAGTTTTCATTCATGTTGTGATGTTTGGGTATTTTCTATTACCAGTCTCTGTTTCCTTGCCCTATCATCCTTTGTTTTTATCCCCCCTTCCCATTTTGTTTGCATCTCTCAACAGTGTCAGTAATCAGAGCAAACTGTTGGAATTGTTGTCTGACTTTTTATAAACGATATAAATTTAGCATTTTCACTTGCTAATGAAAAGCGAAGGTGGCAGAACATAGCACAGCTGTAGATAAAACACATTTGAAAACACAGATGCTGTATTGTGAGCCTGATTGCTGAAATTGCTCCTCTACACTTTTTGTTGTTGTTGTTTGCAGATGTATGAACTCAGACTTTTTTTTACACTTGCTTGTTTTCTTTCTTGAATAGATCTGTGGCTGTATAGATCATGGGAGGTGGAATATTCATGCAGTAATGGAAATCCAGGACTTATTTCCTATCGGTGTCTGCAGAGCTACACTTGAGTTTTTCTATTCCTGTCTACAAAGTTCAGAAGTTGCACTGCCTTTGGGCTCTGGCTCAGGAAAGGAGGAGTCGGCAGTCTCTGTGGCTGCGCCTTAGGAGAGAGAGGCTATCGTATTTCACTCTAATCCTAAGCGATAGCCACGCAGCCTGTTTTATTGTTAGGAGAGTCCTCTTGGAGATCTTTCACAAGGCTTTTCATGAAGGGAAAGCAAGGGTTGGTTGGGTTTGTGGATTACAGCTGCAGCTGCAAGGTGGTGTTTCTGATGAGGTGGAAAAGAAGACTGGATTGCAGAAACATTACTGGAAAATGATGCCAGGGAAAGGAGTGGAGCTGCGGTTTTGGTTGCTGAGTGGAGAATGGTGGAAATATGTACCTTGGTACTGCACTTCTGTACAACCCTGACAGGCTTTTCTAAACTACTGCAAGATGCTGCTTTCTGTTGTTTTCATGTCTCTTGTTTTATTTAGAAAAGTGCTATAAACCAGTCAACCTCTGGAGAATTACCCTGGCATGGTGACCCAGCTCTGTTGTTGTTGTTGGTTTAACCCTGGACAGAACTTGCATTACAGTATTAGCATTTCAAAAATCATTGTGAAGCGAACAGGAGGACTTCTGAAAGGGCTTCTAAAGTTTATGTGCTCTAATTGGCTTCAAAGAAAATGAAAAAAGAATGCACCTCAAGGTCTTTCAAACTCAAACAAAATGTAGGATCTCTCTCGCGTGCTGTAAGCTGGATAAATTTCTCATCTTTGTCCAGGCAGACAAAGAGGTTATTTCGTAGTGATGGTGAGCTCTCATCAATATGTGGGCAGCAGGTAGAAGAGGATGATGAGAATTGGATCTACAGAACCCAGCCCAGAGAAGGTGACCAAATTTTTATAACCCAGTTAACTATATTCTTAATTATAATTTCTCTACTATATTCCCTCCCCTTTCCCCTTCTTTATTGTGTCTAAAAGTTCACTTTCTCTGACATATTTGCATCTCACATGATTTGTGATGCCCATTGGGGTCAGGAAGCCTATTTAGTTGTTCATTTTTCTTCTAGAGACCTTCCGTTCCTATAGGTCTCGCCAAGAAATTTGTGAGCCCTATTCCCCTCTCCTTTCTTTCCCATGGTGTTAGTGCTGGCCTGTGTATTTCACCGTCATAATCTCAGTACAGTCTTGCAAAGATTTCCTTGGAGTCACTTCTTAACTAAGGGAGTTCATAGACTCCGAAATGGAAAAAAACCAAAACCCTAAACCTTTCCCTTCTCTGATAGGCAACATAATATTTATGCATGTGGTGTGAAGGAAGGTGTTGAAAAGACATCCTGGTCTTCCTACTATAGCAGGACAGTTTGGCACCTTCGTTTTTCTGCTGTGTGAGAGGCTGGAAACATTTTCCTCATGACGTATTGATGGGCCTGTTGAAAAATATTATGTGTGTTTTGTGGGGGTGGATAGAAAAAGTGACCCTCCAATACATACCCTCATAAGCAGCTTGCAACCCTACCCGTAACTAAGGAAAATGGGATTTGCTCTATAGAGAGGAGGAGGTGGGGGCTAGACTGAAAGAGACCCCAGGAGTAGCCAAGCCTAAGAATCTTCCTTTTGTAAAGAAAACCAAAGCTAAGCAACAAGGTTAGTGCAGAAGCTTCCTGCTTGCATGTGCATCTCCATTTTGTATCTATATCTATAGCTATAGAGATATATATCTATATCGATAGATAGATAGATATCAGTTCCTGTCCACGGTTTGCCGGTCCGCAATCTTAAAAGGTTGGGAACCCCTGGAGTAGAGCACAGATCTGTCTCTGTCTCTCTGAGATGCTGTACTGTTGTCAGTGCATTTGTTAGTCATTACCTAGTATATTGTAATATAAATATGCTAAAATTACCTGATAAACTGGGTGAATTGTTGTTTCTCTTATTCCTGGAAAATGGCCAACAATGATTTGTTACTAGAAAGTCTAGAGTGATTGACTTCTGCCACAGGGTGACTTGTACAACAGCAGGCGGGCACTCAAAGGACACTTGAAGTTCAGTTAATTTTATTTTCCCTTCCCTTTCTGGCAGCAGTAATGCTTGTTCCACTAGAGCATTAGTTTGACTTTGTCCAAGTCAGAAATAAATTGTGGTTTTAGTAAGAGTTTCTGATGTAGCTTCCTCAGCAGGAACACCAGCAAGGATGTGAACCGTCATGCTGTGACGCAAAGGGAGAACAACTGAGCATTGATTTGAGCTTTTGAAAACTGCTCTGTAACCGTCTCCTGTGTGTAAAGCTGTCACAAAACATTAGTTGGCTAATTTTCGTTTTTAATTGTTGGCAAGTTTGTGCCATGTAGCAATGGATGGTGGGCTGTATTATGATACGAGAGCTCCAGCACAGCTGCTTGCAAAGTTTTTGTTACATATTTATATTACTTTTTCTTACACAGACTAGCAATCCTTTAACACATGTTCATGTCAGGGCAGTGATGGGGAAGGAAACTATGCTGGTGGATTCATTGTGTGTGAATGTTGCTGGGCACATTTTTGTACACTCGATTTATGGAAAATAAAGCAATCTATTGTATAGAGCACAGAGGGGAAGATTTTTTTTCTGTAATTGGACAGCAAGCTGTCAAAGCTTGTTTCCTTTGTCATAACAGAAATTGCAAAACAAGGGTTTTTTGAGTGGGAAATGGACTAACAAAGAGGTTATATGGTGCCAAAATGTCCTTCACTTTCACTTAGAGACATCCAGTCAGATTGGATACTAAATTGTAATACTGTGTATGCCTGGCTGATAATTGTTAAGATCACAAATCAGGATATATGCTCTAGTTTGACTGGTAGTCACTGCTGAGTAAAGGTTTATGGATTGGCATGGTACACTCTTGCAGATCAGGACAGAGGTGGATTTCATCTGAATTGGAGCTGGATGCAGTTTGTCCATTACAAGCATTCTGTCCAGTGCTGTCATTTATGTATGCTTGTGAGAATACCACATAGCATTCAAGTGACTTCCAAGACCTGCCTTTTGTGCCAATAAACTGAAAGACAATTTATAGCACCTGATCCTTTTTAATGGTGATGTTTGTAAATTACATACCATTGGATAAGCACATTTCATGTTGCCAGCTTTTGTAGAAGTAAAACTTAGCATGTCCACCTGTGTCTGTCTTAAGTTCTGGTTTAATGTATTTGGTTCTAAATTCTAAGTGGACTATAGAGAAAAGTAGAATGGTTTATATGAGTGGTAAGAAAATGAGTTTCTTAGCATATGTAATCTAACTTGCTAAATAAAGGATGTCACTGTAAAAAAAGAAAGGGAAGCTGGCTAAGTACAAAAAAAAAAAAAAAATCCTCAGTTCCTAGAAACCTCATTCTTGTCTGCCAGCTCCTTGTCAGATGAAATGACCTCATACATCAATTCAGAATCCCTCCTTTCTCTTTCTTTAACTACATATAAGGAAGAGGGGTTGATAGTGGAAGGCATGGTATGCCTAATTCTTTCTCCTGGTTTTTAAGCTGCTTTAACTCCTTGTTGCACTGCCTCATGCTGCATTAGAATAATAGAAAATGTGGGTGGGAAGGAACCTCAGGAGGTCATCTAGTCAAACCCCCTGCTCAACCATCCCCAACTAGATCATCCCAGCCAAAGCTTTGTCCAGGCAGGTCTTAAAAACTTCTAGCAATGGAGATGCCACAGCCTCTCTGGGTAGCCTGTTTCAGTGCTTTAGTACTCTCCTGGTGAGAAAGTTCTTCCTAATATCTAACCTCAGCTTCCCTTGCTGCAATGTGAGACCATTGCTCCTTGTTCTGTCATCTGCCACCACTGAGAATGGTCTAGCTCATCCTCTTTGTTACCATCCTTCAGGTAGTTGAAGGCTGCTGTTAAATCCCCTGCAGTCTTCTCTTTTGCCGAGTAAATAGACAGCACAGCAGCAGATAGGGCAGAAAGCAGAACAGGATATCAGGCAGAGAGCACATGGCAGAAAACACAGGAAGAGATTGGGCAGAGAGCAAGAGTAAGGAGCAGAAGGCAGAGCAGAAGATTGGCCTTAGGAAGGAGATCAGAGTGACATGCGGGGTGGGTGCAGGACTAACTTTTGACACTCCTGCTGAAAAGGTTGCCCTCCCACTGCTATAGGTGACATGTTGCTGGTTTTCTACCAGCCAAATGGCTAATCCCCATTAACCTAAGTGTAAAATAATAGCAGTCAGGGGGATTAGCAGAGTGCTTCAATTTTTTTAAGTATATAGTTTTTATCTATGTTGGTTGGTTGGTTTCTAACTAGATATCAGAGAAGCAAATACTGGTCAGCCAGGCTCATTCTTACTGATGATGTCTCTCTCTACTGGTTTGAGATTTGGTTTATAGCAAAGAGAAATCCTTACGATGCTTCAACAATTCCATATTGTCTTGCTATTTAGTTCAGTAAATACAGCATCATGTAGTTTTGCTGTGTCAGGCTGGAAGTCTGTTAGTAAATGATGAAGTACTTGCTGTGCCTTCCTGCGTATTCTTTCCTCAGATATTCTTTCAGGGAGGTGAGATGATTCACAATAAACGTTTATTACTGTGTTTCTCTCCCTGGGGAATATGAAACTTTTATTTGAGGATTGTTCCCTCACTGAGTGAAGAAGGAAGTGTGGGTGAATATGCCATAACCCCATGTCTCCCATCACTTATCTGAAATCTGATGCGACCGAAGAAGGACACACACTATTATTTGTAGAATAGCAATGTCACCTAGCAGCCCCAAGGTCCTGAATTACTTCTTTCTCTAGCATTCAGACTCTATTTTGGGTAGGTCCATGAGAGAAAGTTCACCAGCAGCTGAAAGCAGAGGATTCTGATCAGGGTTTGGGTGCTGACTGATTTTTTTTTTTTTTTTTTCTGGGCTTGATTTGTATGTGAAGCTGCAGCTCCATCCTCAAAAGGGCTTATATTCACCTGGGGATTGGAGTAGATGGGGGCTGCCCTTTTTCTTAAGTGTTTCATCTGGTAAGGCCCAAATACCTAATGCCTAGCAGAATCAAGTCTTCTCTGAAAAATTGAAATTCGCAGCCAAAAATACATGAACCTTTGTGTAATACAGGAGTAAACAAGTAAAACCTTCATCCAAAAAGGCATGCCAAGCATATAAATTCTTGCTTGCTGGCTTGTATGCTCTCTCTCTATACATGGTTCATACTCTAGGTTTTATATTGTTTAGTTTTTGATCATTTTTCCCTTTAGCATGCATTTCTGCAAAATGTTCAAGGGGTGAACAGCAAGCGATCATGGCTAAAATCAATCGGAATTTAGCCAGTTCATTAAAGATTAAGAGAATTGAATCAACAATGGTTTAGAGGGCTATGCATCAGTATCATATCAGTTTTCAATGAAGTACTGATGGATCTGTACAAATGGGTTTTGATGATCGGTAGATGCTACAGTCACACACTGCTTGATATCAGGCAGACCATTCAAAAAGCAGTCTTATTTGCTCGTACAACAGTCTGACTGTAATCTTGATTTAAGAGAGAGCTTTAGATAATTTTGTTGACTCAATTTCATAAGGGATTTTTTTGTGTATAGCTTATACACATCCTATTCAGCTGTCCATTAAAATGGGACTCTGTTGGCACATTTACATGAGACATTTACTGCAGTTCCGTAATTAGCTCCACAGTAAAGTCTGGGTATCTCCACGTGTGGCCCTATTGGGCTGCAATAAATTAACCAACTCTGCCATAGGTTAGTGCTTGTAAACACAAGTACTATCCTGAGGTGGCATTATTTAGCGCACTGCAGCGCACATGTAGACACTGACAGAGCTGGCTGATGCACAAGGGTGTTTCAGCGTGGTTGCTGCCTGGCAGTTAGCCCCTCACTAAAGCACCCTCGTGCCCCAGCAGACCCCTCTGCAGCACATTAAGTTGGGTCAGAGCAGCTCTGGGCTGGCAGGCTGAACCTCCAGGTTCCTTGCCAACCGGGGCTGTCCCACTCTGGCTCAGCGTGCTGTGGTCCCAGGTGCATGTGTGAACGCAGTGTCTGGAAGCAATATACTCCAGTGCAAACTGAATTGGAGTTTGTTCATTTGCATATGTAGGATTACCCTGAGAGAGAGAGAGGAGAAAAAACATTTTACTTGTGCTTGTTAAGTAGGATGAGGTCTAGCTGAGTGTGTGTGCACATGCATTCCTGTGTATATATATTTTTAAACTATCACAATCTTTTAAGTGTTTTCCCTTCAGGTAAGGTGACACCCACAAGACTTTTACAAGCTACTGTATCTGTTCTTTATGCAATGGTATCCATGCAGTGACCCTGCCTGTGAAGGTTACACTTTGAATTTCACTATCCCTGGAGGGCTCTGAAATGGTGACATACCAAATGTACATCTTGAACAACATTTTTTTCATTCAAAAGGATCTGTCTAATGTATTTTGTCAACACAGGTACCTGCTGTCACAGTGCCGAATGCTGTGCTCTGAGCATTGAACAGATAAATTAGGACATGGTTCCCTTTCTGCTTCCCTTTTAATAGATTCTTGTGTCTCAACCACTTGAAATACCCAAGAACATTTTGGGATTCAGATAGGCACTGAATAGTTTGGACACTTATCTGACCTTTAATAGATGCCTGACTATGAAGGCTCGTACTTTCTCTATCCCTAGAAAAATCCTCTTCCCACAAAGGTAATCTAAACAAAGACTTTTTTTTAATAGTCTTGGGTAGTGCACTGTGCCTTACCACTGCCTGTGGATGGTTATTGAAATATGACAGGCCCGTTTCTTCTTCCGGCATCTTTTAGGGTGATTTTTCTCTCTTGTTATTCATAGAAGACGTCATTGTGATCATCCAGTATAGTGGTTCTCAACCTTTTTATATTTGAGGCACTCCTCATTTGATGCAGGCATCCCTCCATAATGTTTTTCCATTGTGTGGCACTCGATTTCAAAGTGTAATTTATGTACTATAGTGTTCATCTCTTTGCAGAAGTGGGGGGTAGAATTGGCCAGGCAGGGACAAGCCTGAGCCTGCCCCTAAGTCAGGGTTTCAAGAAGTTCAAGGTTTCTTTCATTTCTTTTAGATCATGGGTGGCCTAGGTCTTCCCCACTTTTGTTTGTTGTTTACTACTGTTCAGTCCTTTTACATTCTCCTACCCCTTTCTTGCCTCCCCTTCTGCATGTTAAATACGGTGTAACTACATTTTTAGTTAGAAGTAGTACACCCTGTTTCTATGCAAATTACTTGCTGCAAGAATTAGGAATGGGACTAATAGCTGACTCTGATTTTCACTGGGCCCATGTACACATGCATTAATGTGCTTTACTTAATACACATTACATTTAGTACCTTCATTCTGAGGTACTAAGCCAGGGGTGGGCAAAATGATGGATCAGGCCTGTGGCGGACTCCATTTCCTAGCAGCCTCTGCCCATGTTGCTGTGACTGGTTTCCATGGAGACCCCAGCAACGGTTGGACCGTAAGAGCACAGGGGCAGGGTTTCCATGGAGACTGGCCCCAGGAGCACTGGCAGGGTGTGTAGCTCAGCAGGGAGCTGCACTGGGGTCGGGGCTGAAATCTTGTGGTGGTGACAGCATGGTCTGGAGCTGGAGGAGAGCCACCATCTGCTGCCTGCACGCCCCTGCCCAGATCATTCGGGCTGTAGATTGCAGTTCTGCCCCAGCTCCAGACCACGCTGTCACTGATGCAAGGTCCTGGCCCTGGAGCAGCACTTATATGGGAGTTTCTTATATCATATGCTAACTCAGAAATGTTTTGTTTTGTTTTTTGTTAACATAGTTCTTACGTGTTAACTCAAAAAAAGGTGGGAAGGGTTTTAGATACCTTGCTGGAGAGTTGAAAGAACACATCATTCCATTGTGCCCTCTGCCTATCCTTCTTCAGTAGAATAAGATCTAGATGCAATAAAGATTCTTTTGAATATTTAAAAGTTTCAGAGAACAGCTGATGGCAGGTGGACACACAGTCTGTTTAGTGAGAGTTCTCCATATTGCATGTTTGTTTACATATGTTGGAGGTGTGACAGGAAGGATACAAATTACATCCCATGTGTTGCTTTGGGAACTTTGCAAAACCTCTTTATAGCTCAGACCATTTGCTCTTTGAAAATAGATGTAATGATGAAAAACATGGGTAGAGTTGTCTGAATTTTTCAAAGGTGCGGTATATATTGAGAAGCATTCCTGAGATGATACATGGGCATTCAATAATTGTTCTTTTTGAGTTTGGACTCAGATGTCTTGTCTTTTTCCAGATACCTCCTTGCAAGCAAATGACTGCATGCATTTGTGCTCTGCAAAGCCTACTGCAACAACAGTTAATTAATAAGTTTGTATATAATACAAGTGTTAGTGCAGTTATATCAATTTTTAACAAAAAGTGAGAATAACCATATTTTCCAACCTAAGAAAATAGGTTGAATGGCTGGCAAATTTCAGTTTTCTTAGCCAGTTCTCTGTCCCCCACTTATTCCTTGACCTCCCCTGATTATCACTGTCTTAATTGAAGACGGACTGTTTCCTCCATCATGGGAAAAATAGGCTTTCCTTCACTACTAGCAGTGCCACCCGACACAACTCCGAGTCATTTTTTTAAGATGACACTCCTTTTGAAAAGCTGATTCAAAGAATGTTCAGAGACGGACATGAGGCATTTTCTTCTGAATAAGGCATGTGGAATGTTTATGCTTAAATCTAAATGTGAAACATTAGAGGGTTTTTTTTTTTAATGCCAAAGGCTGCTTTAAATTCCAGAAGAGTAACTGCTAGTGGGCTCAGCTTGTGGTGACATAGCAGGGATGATATGGATAATTATGGTACATTGATAAAAATGTTGAGTTTGAAAATGCCCAAATGATAGGGTAGGATTTTCTTTAAGAATGTCCATTAGTTCTTGATAGCATGGTTATCAGTGTTTTAATTTTCCACAAGCTTAAAAATTAATGACATTAGCACGAGTAGCAGTATTAGTAGTTATAAGATTCATTACTGATTACTATGCTGTAAATGCTTTTACCATCTGTGATAGATTTAAATATTTGATGGTATCAGGCAAGTTTTCTCTAACGTTCCAGAAAGGACTTTTAGCACTCTGGGAATTAATTTTTGAATACTTTTTGAATAGGTGTGTGAGTGCTTCCATTAGAAATTAATGTTATGGATTTAGAACGTAACCTGAAAAAAAAAATTATTACCGTATAAAACTTGGTTTTCAGAATCTCAAAGGTTAGGTTTTTGGATATTTCACATTAAGGTTTGTGGATGGTTTTGTTCTTAGTTTATGAAATAAAATGAAAGGGTAATTAGAGCCTTTTGTACCATTTAATGCAGCATCTTCTAATATTTTTCTATATATTTGTGCACTGATTATCAGCAACCAAAATTAATAAGGATGAGTAATACACCAAGAATGCACTGTGTACTTTTAAAAGGAACTGTTGTGGTCTATTGAAACAGTAATTTATGACAGACTGTAGTGTCCATGTAGGTATAAAATTGTGCAAATAGATCTTGAGGCTTTAGGTAGGTACATAAATGGCCATTTATAAGAGCCTACAAAAGTATATACCCAAGAGATTGGAATGGCTCCAAGGTACATATTATATATTTTATGTACTTCCATAGAAGTCTGTATTTTCTTTATTACTTCTTATCTTTTTAAATATTTCATAAACATGGCTATATTAAAAAAGCTAAGTCTAAAATGAAAAAATCCTAGGAAGTTTAGTGTAAAGTATGACACTCTGACTTGTTATATATTCTCCCTTTTACTTACTGTCATTAGTTGTAGACCTAAAAATAAAATTACATATGATATAATTATCTGCAGCTCAGTAGGTGGACACAGTTATGCTTTGTATAAAATTGGCCCCTATTATGTTTCTTTAAGTGTGAACTTTATCACATACATTGAATATATTTTATAACTAATCAACTTGATTCACCTACAGTTACTCAGAAAGAATTCTATAACTGGGGTGACAGGCTTAAATTATTCTGATTATTGATGCTTTGCAATAGAAAAAACAGATTTTCTGCCCTGCTTTATCTTAATGTTTATTTTAATTGCATACTCATCTTGGAAAATTGTTACTATGTATCCAGTGCATTTATCACTTCAATATTATATTTAATAGATATATATTTTATATTACTGAGAGTGTAATATAAATGCTCTTAAACTCGTTCTAGAGCTACAGAGTTACAGGGACCGCATTGTGAATAAAAAGGACATACTCAAGGAAGACTTGAACACAGCTTGTGACTAAGTGTCATTTTACTAAGTACACATAAAAGACATTGTTAACAGAGTTGTCTTATGTTATGGTTGTGGATGATGTCTGGATTGGCATGGTTGTCACAGCAGTGTTTTTTACAAATAGCTTTATCATTTGTTTACTTCCTTGTAGTTATGAGAGAATGAATGTAGTGCTGTGATTTCCATCCAGAAGGTGAATGGTTTAATTTCATAAAGAACAACTTCAGGATGCATAACCCCTGAGCGCAGAATGTATGTTTTTTTTCCCCTTGTTTTCCAGAATTGTTCCTTTTCTCTATTATGTGTTTTAATTTTTCTCTTATTTAGATTATGAAGTCCGTTTCAGATGAGGGGCAGTGCCACTACCTTTGATCTTGGTACACTCTGCAGCTGGCTATTTTATAAGTGGTCATACATGTTTCAGCAAGGTCTCACTCTGAGTCTTTGTTTGCTATTGTGCTCTAAACTGAATGAAGCAGTGTGTGCCCTCTTGCAACATCCCTCCAACTGATAAAGCAATGAAATTGCTGAAAGTTCCTTATGTGACTGTAGTGTTTGCTGAGCATTGGCAAATGGCTAGTTTCCTTAAGTCTCTAAAGCCTTTTAAGATGGCATCACCCAGATGGCTGAGATGTTGGCTGAGGAGATTGTAGCTAGCCATTTGTGGTTACACAGGTGGAAGTATAAGTAATATTGAAGTGATAAATGCATTCTTTATCTAGACAGGATTTTTCAGCTTCCAGGCAGCTGGGGGCCACTTGCACCATGGTACTTATTGTGTGCCGTGGTGCCCCCCCAGCCACCTTCAGGCTCACCTCCACTACATGGGCAACCTAGTATGTTCCCCTTCCCACCATGTGTGCAGCCTGGCTGCTTCCTTGTTTCTCAGCCTTGTGGGAAGCCCAGCTTCTCCCTCATCTCTCAGCTGCACATGCCACTTTGGCAGCCCAGCTCCGGTCTCATCTTTTGGCTGCAGGTGCACATGTCAACCTGGATATGCATATTGCTAGGTGCCTGGCTCCTCAACTCCCAGCCATGTGTACAGGCCCCATGCCTGCAGCATAGGCAGCCTGTCCTTCCCCCTGCCACAGACACAGCACCCTCCCTACCTCCTGGCCACATGCCCAACTGCAGTGCAGGCAGCCTGGATCCTGCTTTTCTCACATGCAATGTGAACAACCCAGGCCCGTCCCTCTTTGCATGCATAGCATGAACACCGTGACCTCTTGTCTCTGTGCTGCCCCACTCCATTCCCAGGAGGCAGGAAATAAAAAAAAGTTTTCAGGCAGGAAGTAAAATCCTGAGGAAGACAGGGGAGCCTGAAGAAATTGGCTGCTGTGGCAGGAGCAACAGGGAGTGCCAGTGGTGGCCATGGCTGCTGTGGCAGGAGCCACAGGCCGCATCCAGCTAACGAGTCATTAGTGGGACATCCCTGATGTAGATGAAACAGGAATGGGTAATTAAGGGAAAGAGCATAATTTAGTAAATTCAATAAAAATAATTTTATAAGCTCGTTTGCAATTAGTTTTAAATACTAATTTAAAAAAAACCAGCTTTAAAGTAGAAGATTTGGCCCAGTTACTTGTAAATAGAATCATAGAAAGTTCAGATTGGAAAGGACCTCAGGAGATCATCTAGTCCAATCTCCTGCTCAAAGCAGGATCATCCCTGTGGCAGAAATGCCACTGTCTGTGTCCCTCTCCAGAAATCTGTCTCTGCCAGCGTGAGAGGCTGGTGCTGAATTCCTCAGGGAGAGGGATCACAAAAGTCTGGTGCCTCGGGTGTGGATCCTCTGGTCACCTGGGGAGGGGGAGGGAAAAGCCCTGTTCACTGGGCCCAGGTAGCCAGTGATGCTTTTTAAATTGGTTGGCTAATGGCCAGCACTGGCAGCTTCAATTGGACTGGGCTGCTGAGGTCAGAAAGGTTATTTAAAGGCCCAGTCCAGGAAGAAGGCTGCCATTAGCCATGCGGTCATCCAGGTGAATCTGAAACTGGCAGAGGAGCTTCACCATCTGAAACTGGCTCTCTCCTCATAACTGCATGCTCAAAGAGTGACCTGCCTCCAGAGGAAAACTACAACCACCTCTGGATGATGCGTGAGGGTAAGCTACTCGAGATCCGAATAGATATTTAGCTTACAGTAACTCAGATGCGAGATCAAAAGGCTACCATCAGCCATACTGGTTTGCTCTGATATTCCTCTGATATTGCTCTACCTTTTACCCTGTTTTCACCCTGCCCCCTGTAATCAATAAAGTTCTCCTTTGTGACCGGTGTGGGAGACTTATTGAGGGGTGTGTCTAAATTATGCCTAGGAGGCCCCGTAGGTCTGTGGACTAAGGGAGACTTTCCTATTAAGCCCCTGACTTGGGGAAGTGCCCCAAGTGCCTGTATTGGGTCTAGTACCCATTGGACAATCAGGCCTGCATTTTCCAAGGTGCGCAGAGCCAGAATTGGGTCCAGAGCCTTGGATGGTGGCAGTGGGAACCCCAGGCTAGCGGGTGTGCTCCAGGGAAGGGGTCGGCCAGACGTGAGGCACCCCAGGGAGGCACTCGGAGCCTGGAAGGTGGTCGGGCGTAGTGAGGTGGGCGGCTCAACGCAGGAGCGCCCCCTACTGGCCCGCCACAATCCCCAACTAGATCTTTCCAGCCAAAGCTTTGTTTAGCTGGCTTTTGAAAACCTCCAAACATGGGTAACCTGTTCCAGTGTTTTACTGACCTCCTCATGAGAAAGTTCTTCCTAATATCTAACCTAAACTTCCCTTCTGCAGCTTGAAACCGTTGCTCCTTGTTCTGTCATCTGCCACTGCTGAGAACAGCCTAGCTGCATCCTCTTTTGAACCCCCCTTCAGGTAGTTGAAGGCTGCTGTTTAATCCCTTCTCAGTCTCTCCTCGTAAGTCATGTACCCCAGCCCCTGAACCATTTTTGTTGCCCGTTGCTGGACTCTCTCCAATTTGTCCACATCCTTTCTGTACTCCAGATGTGGCCTCACCAGTGCTGCATAGAGGGGAATAATCACTTCCCGTAACCTACTGGCAACTAGGGCTGTGCAAAGCTTTGGTAGCTGATTTGATTTGGAGGAGATTCATCCCAATTTGGAAACTGAATCTCTGAATCTGAATTGAATCGGGAGGCCAAGTAAAAGCTCTGAATCGATTTGAAGCATCCGAATTGATTCGGAAAAAGATTTGGCCAATTTGGAGATTTGGCCATAGACTAAACAGGCAGCTCACAGCTGTCTCCGGCTGGTAAGTCTGTTGGGGTTGTGGGAAGGGGAGGGGGAAGGGGTGTTGGGGTTGGGGGAAGGATTGGAGCTGGGACAAGCTAGGTAGCTGGGGCAGAGGGGTATGTTACTCGGTGTGGGGGGCATGGAATGCTGCGGCTCTGCCTTGCTGCCGCTTGCCCAGCTCGGATGGGTGGTGGGTTGTGGGGGTGGGATGCAGGTGCGGTTCACTCCGGACGGAAGGGGGCAAGCAGCAGCAGGGCATAGTTCCTGCTCCCAGCACTGCCATGTCCACATTCCATGCCCCCTGTGCTGTCTGGCAAGCAGCAGCCCTGCTGCTGCCCGGAGCAAGCCACACCTGTATCACTCTCCAACCCTGTGTTGGGGCAGAGACAGGCATAGCCAGAGGAGCCACAGGAGAAGCCCCCATGGTTGTGCTGCCTGGCCCCATCCCACGCCTGGCCCAGCCTCCTGGTACTTAAAAAAAAATAAAAAAAAAAAATAAAAAATCTCTGCACTCACCAGTTGCAGGAGCTGTGATTGGGGCCTCTGGGTGCTCTTGGCAGAGCCCGCCCCATGCAGTGTCTGGCAGTGGGGATGCCCCTACCCCGTGCTTGGCACCCGTGCAGTAGCTGCCCCATGGCGCAGGTGCAGTGAGGCTTGGCAGGATGCCACATGCTGCCTGGGAGCTGGGGTGGCTTCATGTGTCAGCTGGAGCTCTCAGTTCGATTCCCCAGCTCTTCCCAGGGGGCACAGTCCCCAGATTTGCGTGTGGGGTTTCAGCAGGCTGCTGCTGCTGCCAGCTGGGGAAATAACTCAGACCCGCCACCATCACCAGCTGGCAGTGGCAGCCGGTTGTCCTCCCGCATCATCCAGGGGCCCGCACCCCTGGGAGGACCTGGAGGAAGTGATCCGAGAGCTCGGGGAAAGATCGAACCAGGAACTGGGGGAATGTTCAGGGACCTGAACATTCCCTAAGCCCTCGGTTCAATTCTCCAGCTCCCAGTTCGGTTCTCCTGGGAGCTGGGGCAGCTCCAGCAGTCGGCCATAGCCTGGCAGAACTCAGCCCCAGCTTCCAGGCAGCGCGCAGCGCCCTGCCAATCCATAGCGTACCTGTGCCGTGGGGCAGCTGGTGCAGAAGTGCTGAGTATGGGGGGAGTGATCCCTGCTGCCCCCCACCTTCCTGTGCTGCGTTGGGGGGGGGGGGGTTCTGCCACGAGTGCCCAGAGGCCCCAATTGCCACAGCCAGAGATGATGAGTGCATGTTTTTTTGTTTTTGTTTTTTTTAAGTGCTGGGACTAAGCTGGGGCTGGGTGGGGGATAGGGCCGGCCCACTGCCCAGGGAGAGGCAGGCACAGTTGGAGGAGCTGCGGGAGAACCTGCAGCCACCTGGCTGTGCTTGCCTTTCCCTGGCTGATCCGAATCACTGAATCTCTCCGAATCAACACCAAATCTTCCGAAGCTAATTCAGCTGAATCGATTCTGGAGGGTGATCTGAATCAAATAACTGTTCTCCAAATCATCCAAATCTGAATCTAATACTTCCCTACTGGCAACATGCCTACCAGTGCAGCCCAGTTTGCTGTTAGATTTCTTGGCAACAAGGGTACACTGCTGGCTCATATTCAGCTCCTTGCCACTAAGTCCCAGGTCCTTTTCTGCTGCCCAGCCAGTCAGCCCCCAGCCTGTACTGGTGCATGGGATTGTTCCATCCTAAGTGCAGGACAAGGACTTTGTACTTGTCCTTGTTGAATCTTATGAGATTTCTTTTGGCGCAGTCCTCCAATTTGTCCAGGTCTCTCTGAATCCTAGCCCTACCCTCCAGTGTATCTACTACTCCCCCTGGCTTGTTGTCATCTGCAGCTTTGCTGAGGGTGTACTCTGCCATCTTCCAGGTCGTTGATGAAGACATTCAACAAAACTGGCCTCAGGACTGACCCCTGGGACACTCCACTTGATACTGGCTGCCAACTAGATATTGAGCCATTGATTGCTACCTTCTGAGCCCGATGCTCCAACCACTTTTCTATCTACCTTAAAGTCCATTCATCCAGCCTGTACTTCCTTAGCTTGCCTGCGAGAATGTTGTGGGGGACCATATTAAAAGTCTTGCTAAAATCAAGGTATATTGCATCCAATGGTCTCCCCACATCCACAGAGCCAGACATCTCATCATAGAAGGCAATCAGTTTGGTCAGACATGACTTGTCCTTGGTGAATCGGTGCTGACTGTTCCTAGTCACCTTTTTCTCCAAGTGCTTAGAAATGGATTCCTTGAGGATCTTCTCCGTGATTTTTCCAGGGACTGAGGTGAGGCTGACTGGTCTGTAGTTCCCTGGATCCTCCTTTTTCCCTTTTCTTAAATATGGGCACTGTTTGCCCTTTTCCAATCATCCAGCACCTCTTCTGATTGCCATGAGTTTTCAAAGATGATGGCTAATGCCTCTGCAGTCACACCAGCCAACTCCCTCAACACCTTTGGGTGCATCCCATCCGGCCTCAGATCTTGTCAATTAAAATAAATGACCTAAAGATGAGAGAAAATTTAAGTTTTGCTGCAAAGTTTCAGAAACAGTAGAGCTTTCATGTAGTGTTCACCCTTCTGTTTTTAGGCTGTCCTCATTCAGGAACCATTGCTTAATTTAGCTTCCAATTTATATTATCAGTTTGGAGGCCAACATTTCATATTTTTTTCTTTTGGGGAAAAAGGAGCAAAGTTGGAGTTTTAAAATAGAAAACCAGTTATAACTTTAATTGTAGTTATTGTCATTGCAGGATGGAAAAAATTAAAATACACACGTGTGCCTTGATGTTCAGAAATGCTGTAACTACCCTTCCTCCCTAGCTTGGTCCATTGAAGTACATAGCTTTACACGTGTGTATTGTCTTGGAGAATTATATCCTTTGCTTGGACCTCTTTTTTTTTAATAACATGAAAAGGTAGCATCTTTTCTGTACATCTTTTCAATGTAATTAGAATCTATTCTGCCTAAATCTTTGCAACATTCCCCTTACATCTGCCACACTGAGCTCCATGTTGGCACTTTACCACTGTGGAGCAAATGGTTTCCTTCGGCACTGCTCTCCTGATGAGCCTGCAGTGTGATAGTGAGATTACACCAATTGCATGTGCACTTAAATCAGTGCTTGTATCACTTACCCATTCCCTTAAGTGAGGAAGATGTTAAGAACAGGGAAAGAGGCTCAAACACTGAAGTATATATAAGAGTGGGAGAGGATAATACATTGCCCAACTGAGATGCTGAGTAAAATTATTGTAGCATATGAACCACCATCACAGAAGACACTTGTTCCATGAATGTATTTGCATGCGAGTGATTGCAAACACATATATATTAGGGGAGAAATCTCCTCCCTACAAACATCACCTTGCCTGTCCATGGTGCAGGAAGCTATGCATGCAAATTGGCAGGTCTGATTTAATCATTACCAATTTAAACTTTGTTGTTCCCCTAGTGGAAGGCAACACAGCCAGTCATGGTAATGTATTTTGTCTGATTAACTGCACCTGCTGACCATCTCCAGGGAAAACCAGGCGGTTCTGTGCATATCAATATAAACAGCAGATCATTTCTGGCATATCGCTTTAGATATACCTCCACACATACCTCTGTTCTTTAGCTTGCTGGTTTCTGTGCTGTGTCAATTCTCTTATTTTCTCTATATCTCTTGCTGAAGGACATAGGGTGGAAAATGAAACATAGCTCAATTGAGATGTTGAGTTCTTTGGCCATTGTGCTCAATGATGAGTGGGGATAGTCATGGAGCTCAGTCGGCTGTTCTGACCAGGCTTCAGGTGCTGCGCACAACATTGCTCTTTGTTTTTTGTTCTGGGGCACATATTCAAATGTCATGCCTAAGAGCAAAAAACTCTGGAGCAATAAGGTCTAGAGTTTATTTGTACGCATTAATTGCATGTGTAGACGCACCCAGTGACTCTTTAATATGATACACAGTGAGTTAGCAGCAGAACTGTGAATGCAAGGGTAAATGCCTTTCAACCGTCTGCTCTTAGAAGGGGAGAACTATCCCCTTTTGCTAAGTGGGGAACAATCCACTACTGTTTTACTTCTGGCATCTGGCTATCTCAGTGGAATTTAAACACTCCAATCCAATAAACACCAAACAGCAGTGCTGATAAGGAACTCAGTCAATTTTCTAGATTTCACTTTGATTTTGACTGATAGAAAGGCAACAAGCATGTCATATTAATCATGTCAGATTGGAAACAGAAAAATAATTTTGTTTCACTTCTGTATGGATGCTCTGCACATTCAAGATGGGGTTTTGTGCAAGGAAGTTATAGAAATACGGCTTATTTCATGTGTTTCTCCACTAGGGTTCCAAATAGATCCATGAAGATCTTAACATCTGATTATGACTAATAGAAAGGGGAAGGTTATCAGTAGGGGAGCTCATTTTTCATCTGTAAGACATACTTTCAGATTGTAAAAGGTTTTGGATCATTGTTTTATCTTGGATGGTGCTGACACAGTTTTATATCTCAGTGGAGAGAGGGCCTAAGTGCCTGATCTGTTAAGGAGTACTGTGGCATTATAGTTCTATGATTCTGAATCATTAGACAACCATATGGCTAAAAACTTGCAGAATGCAATGAATTTATTCCTGGATTGCTAAGTAAACATTTTGTTTTCATACAGCAATAATGGCAATAACTGGCACTGTCACTCTGTTATGCTCACTTGTACTCCTTTAGTCTGGAAAGAAAAGATTATTTTCTTTTTTTGTTTTGTATGTCGGCTATGGGATAACTGACATGGAGTTAATTGCAGATTGTGTGGTTACGATGCATTTTATATTGCTCAGGGTGGCTACCTGTTTTGAACCACAGCTTATCTGACCATGCTAAATTCTAGTTATTAGAATGTGTGCCTTCAGTGTAAACAAAGCAAGCGATCCTTTTCCGTCAACAGCACACAGGAGGAAAACTTCATGCATCTTTTCTGCCCGTCTTGATCTTGACTTTTACACTTTCCATTTTAATACCTGAGAGAATCCCACGTGATGTAAGAGTAAAATACTGAGAATTATTTTATTAGGAACCTCATAGTTTGTAATGGAAATACTGTTTAAGGATAGATTTTTAGAGGTTTTTGCCTCTGCTGACAGGTGGTAGGATTTGAAGCTTTTAACTCTAAGTGGCATTTATACAGTTCATTTAGTGCAATTACCCAGATACGATTTGGTACTGAAGTTCTTGTAAAATGATGATTTTATATTTTGAGAGAGAATTTGCAGCAGCGTCTTGAAATCCTATTCTCATTTGTTTTCTTTGTGATTTCCATTATGATACTTTCTTGCCTATTGGCAGGCAGTTCTTTGAGTAGCTGTGATATCTTTTATTAGACCAGCTGAGTAGTTGGAAAAAAGTTCTTCGCAAGTTTTCAGGCGCAATCACCCTTCAGGCAGAGGGAGTCTCTGCTGTTCTGTGACTATCTTCCCAATTCAGAAATATTTTCTTTTCTGGCTATTTTAACATAAATGGTTGTTATGGTAAACCCTTTCTTTCTTTAGTCCTGCATGCATAAATGAGAATGCCCTCTTTATATAGTTTCTATTACTGAGAAATTTCTGAACACATTTCGAGATGTCAGTAACAGATTCCTTCTTTGACCTACAGCAAGTCATAGAAGTGTTTGTCCTTTGTGTGCCCTTTAACTTAAGAATAAGTCAAACAGAAGATAAGACAGACTTTTTGATGGCTAAGCATTATCATTTGTTTCCTTTCCTTATGGCAAAAGAATAGTACTTTCATGGTACACACCTCACACCTGGCAGAGAACATTTTATTTTATTCACCTGTTTCATACAAAAAAGAACTTTTAAGTATATGATAATTGTGGTATGTTACAAACCTACAGGTTCTAATATCCTGTCTAGCAGTATTAAAGTGAGACCTAAGAAAATTTAATTCAGGAGTCTACTTTTGAAGGATTTAGTTTACTGAAGTAATGGGTTCTAACCTCTGTTAGTTTTGATTGCAGATTATTAAAAGATAAAGTGTGTATTTGTGGCTGCCACATTCAGGCAACCTGGTGGTGTTTCAGGGCTATTTTCCCATAGGGAATGGATGCACATATTAATATTTCAGAACTAGAATGGTACTTCCCAAATGGTATAAGCTGGAGACTTAAAAATGGAGCGTTTAAAAACAGACAAGCAATTTTCACTGTTTCCTTTTTTCTTTTCTCCCTCTAAATTACTTTTCCTTAGAATTCCATTCCCTTGCTTCTTTTGAATACTTGGTACATTTGCTGTTTCTGGCATAAAGAGTTTGATATGATAGAAACTTAATAGTGTGAACTATAAGAGTGGTGATGCTCAGGAGCAAAGCTGTTATCTCCCAAAGGCTCATGTTGCAAGTAATTTCAATACATCTTTGTTCTCCAGGCTCTTGGTAGCCAAGTTGAGAATAAAATGGACCTATGTGGGAAACAAGTAGCAGGGTGCCACTTTAACCAGTCAAGCAATGGAGCATCACTAATGATAATCTCCTAATAAGAGACTGTATAAGACATCATTGTAAAGAGTTACATGGATAATGGAAAATAGAAGAGGACTGTCAAGATAGCTGTTATTTTTCCTACTGGTGTGTTTTAAATCAAGCATGTGAAACTCACCCCTCCTCACAGGCCAGATCTGGATGTCACTGACACAGCCCCAGTGGGACTCTGTACCCTTATTTCAATGGCAGCTTCTGCCCCACTTGTCCTGCCCCAAATTCCTGCTCTCCCCCCAGGAGCCCTACAGGCCAGATTACTTCTGAGTTCAAAGACTTCTAGAATTCCAAGGTTAACGCTGATTAGATTATGTTCATGTTAAAGTTAGTCTCTTAATTCTCCAAGAAACCTGTAGAATGTTTCCCCGTGCGGGGTAAAAGAGGGAAAGGGGCCAGGAGGCTTCCCTGGCTGACCGCAGAAATCCAGGGCGGCCTAAGGGCCAAAAGGGGAGCACACAAAAAATGGAAACAAGGAGAGATCACCAAAGACGAATATACCTCCTCTGCTCGTGCTTGTAGGGAGGCAGTTAGATGGGCCAAAGCTACCATGGAGCTGAGGATGGCATCCCAAGTAAAGGACAACAAGAAATTGTTTTTTAGCTATATAGGGAGTAAAAGGAAGGCCCAGGGAGG
Source organism: Alligator mississippiensis (assembly GCF_030867095.1). Classification (NCBI taxonomy): domain Eukaryota; kingdom Metazoa; phylum Chordata; order Crocodylia; family Alligatoridae; genus Alligator; species Alligator mississippiensis. The sequence continues at coordinate 120,277,021 of NC_081824.1, read as the reverse complement.
AATAGGACCCCTGCTAAATGGGCAGAAACAATTGGTGACAGACACGGGGGACAAGGCTGAACTCCTCAACGAGTTCTTTGCCTCAGTGTTCCTAAGTGAGGGGCAGGACAAGTCTCTCACTGGGATTGTAGTGAGGCAGCAGCAAGGCACCAGACTGCCATGCATAGACCCCGAGATGGTGCAGAGTCACTTGGAAGAATTGGATGCCTTTAAGTCGGCAGGCCCGGATGAGCTCTATCCAAGGGTGCTGAAAGCACTGGCTGACATCATTGCAGAGCCGCTGGCAGGAATATTCGAACGCTTGTGGCGCACGGGCCAAGTCCTGGAGGACTGGATAAGGGCCAACGTGGTCCCCATTTTCAAGAAGGGGAGGAAGGAGGACCTGGGCAACTATAGGCCAGTCAGTCTCACCTCCATCCTTGGCAAAGTCTTTGAAAAAATTATCAAGGCTCACATATGCGAGAGCCCGGCAGGACAAATTATGCTGAGGAGAAACCAGCACGGGTTCGTGGCAGGCAGATCGTGCCTGACCAATCTAGTCTCTTTTTATGACCAGGTTACGAAACGCCTGGACACAGGAGGAGGGATGGATGTCATATACTTAGACTTCAGGAAAGCCTTCGATACGGTATCCCACCTCATACTGGTGAACAAGTTAAGAGGCTGTGACTTGGATGACTACACAGTCCAGTGGGTGGCGAATTGGCTGGAGGGTCGCACCCAGAGAGTCGTGGTGGATGGGTCGGCTTCGACCTGGAAGGGTGTGGGCAGTGGGGTCCCGTAGGGCTCGGTCCTTGGACCGATACTTTTTAATGTCTTCATCAGCGACTTGGACAAGGGAGTGAAATGTACTCTGTCCAAGTTTGCAGATGACACAAAGCTATGGGGAGAAGTGGACATGCCAGAGGGCAGGGAACGGCTGCAGGCAGACCTGGACAGGTTAGACAAGTGGGCAGAAAACAACAGAATGCAATTCAACAAGGAGAAATGCAAAGTGCTGCACCTAGGGAGGAAAAATGTCTAGCACACCTACAGCCTAGGGAATGACCTGCTGGGTGGCACAGAAGCGGAAAGGGATCTTGGAGTCCTAGTGGACTCTAAGATGAACATGAGTCGGCAGTGTGACGAAGCCATCAGAAAAGCCAATGGCACTTTATCATGCATCAGCAGATGCATGACGAATAGGTCCAAGGAGGTGATACTTCCCCTCTATCGGGCGCTGGTCAGGCCGCAGTTGGAGTACTGCGTGCAATTCTGGGCGCCACAGTTCAAGAGGGATGCGGATAACCTGGAGAGGGTCCAGAGAAGGGCCACTCGTATGGTTAAGGGCCTGCAGACCAAGCCTTACGAGGAGAGACTAGAGAAACTGGACCTTTTCAGCCTCCGCAAGAGAAGGTTGAGAGGCGACCTTGTGGCTGCCTATAAGTTCATCACGGGGACACAGAAGGGAATTGGTGAGTATTTATTCACCAAGGCGCCCCCGGGGGTTACAAGAAATAATGGCCACAAGCTAGCAGAGAGCAGATTTAGATTGGACATTAGGAGGAACTTCTTCACAGTTCGTTTGGCCAAAGTCTGGAACGGGCTCCCAAGAGAGGTGGTGCTCTCCCCTACCCTGGGGGTCTTCAAGAGGAGGTTAGATAAGCATCTAGCTGGGGTCATCTAGACCCAGCACTCCTTCCTGCCTATGCAGGGGGTCGGACTGGATGATCTATTAGGATCGGAAGGGACCTCAACATCTATGAATCTATGAATGCCTCTGAGTTGAGACATGAATGTAATGAGTACAACTTTAACAGAAGGGGTGAAGAGTGTTCATGTTAGTTAAACTTATTTTGATGTGCCAACATCCCGCTTCCTGGGTAAGCGCCATAACACTATCAAATAATAAGATATGCAGCATCCCCTACTTAAAAGCGAAGTGTGAGCCTGTGATCCATACCCAAAGGGACTAGGAAATTCAAGAGAGAGTTTCAGGCTACGAATCTGTTTCTCTAGGAGGCCCTACTCAGGTTTGAAGTCTGGGCAAGATGTGGTGGGTTTTCATCTGTTCCTCTTGGCTTGATTAGCATGTGCGTGCTTAGCATTGAAACCGTTATGATTTTTGGGTCTTAAGGGCATGCCTATATTGACCTCCTGCTGAGTCTGGCAGTGCTGCTGAGGAGCACAGTATCCCATCCCTCTAGCACCAAGTTCCGGAAATGAGGCAATGTTGCCACTTGAGACCAGAGTTTGAGCATCTTTCACGATGTGTAGGGCAAAGAACCCACTAGTGGTTCTGAGCACATGTTCAGGACCCATCTGAGACAGCTGCCCTGCCTTACAATTACAGCATTTGGCATATAAGGAGCCCCCTCCTGTGAGAGGGTGGGAGTGAGCTTCCTGATGGTGGACATGGCCATGGCAGCACCCAAGCCCTAATTCTTTTCATTCACTGTAGAGTGATGTAGGCTGATCATCCCCAGGCTTAACTTTTAGATACGTAAAGCACCCAGCCACTGGTCCTTCCTTCTTCACATCATGTCTTCCCTCTTATCAGGTCCTTCTTCCTATCTTATTCTGGTCTTCCTCTCTGCCTCTGACCCCCATTTAGCCCTCCTTATCAAAGCTATCTGCTGCCACATTGCCTGAGTTTGGAGTCTCCGTGCTGTATTCAGCAGGGATTAAGGAATGCAATAGCTTGCAGCGGGCAGACGTAGGAACTGCAACTCTTTCAGAAGATCCAACTGGGCTGAGAAAATGCCAGACAGTGTTGGCAATGCACAAGTGTCACACAAACTACTTGGCAGCCTTGCACACTGGATATGTTTCATCCCCTGAGACTGCTTTTGTAGAAGTGTTTTCCAGGCAGTGGTAGCATGCTGAAAAGGAAGTAATCTGTGTTTGCTGTTTCATCACATGCTACTTTGTAGAGATTGGCAATTTCTGAACATGCCAGAGAGAAAGCTTGAATACAGTGAAGTGAGGAAAAGACATATTTTTCTTATTTGGATTTACATATCCACCAATGCAGTGGCATAATGGCACATTCAAGATGCTCTTAGTCTGACCAACATGCACCAAGTTATGAGAGATCACATGAACATTTTTAAAATTCATATTATTGAACAAGAGGTATTTTATATCTAACCCAGAGGTATCAAACATCCAGCCTTGCAGGCCAGATGAGTGATTGTAGGGCCAGTCCATGAACTGGATCTGGCCCACAGGCTGCATCTTTGACATTCCTGATGTAACCCACCTTCCTGCCAATACAAGATTATTTCCTACTGTTCATTTAGCAACTGTTTGCCCATTACTGAAGGTATTTTTTCATTATCCCAATAAAGAGTATACTTGTTTGACCAGGATTTTTCCTGTTTGCTCAGTTCTTAATTTAATTCCCTAAATCAAATTATGCGTGTTTAATACTTCAAATTGCTCATAATGGATCAACCTTTTGTGCTTCTAGTAAGTGTGTTGCACTTTTCTCTTCTGAATTCTTTTCACTATCTTTCTGTTAACAAAGTGCCCAGAAAGGAACCTGATAATCACCTGGTTACAGTGAGCTAAGCAAAAAAAAAGGATTATTATCTTTCTTTCTGTGATAGTGATTTTACCCAATTCATAAGAGACTGAGACACTGCGGGGGCTGCAAAATGGGCAGCTCCACAGGGGTTTTTCAGTTGCCAACCTGCCATTTGTTTCTGCTGCACCATAAAGAGTTCTTATGGTTGCTTTTCCTTCCTTGTTCTCTGTTGCTTTGGTTTGCTGTATTGCAACAGTGGATCTAGCAGAGAGAAGAAAGCCTTTAACATACAGACTGAGATGGTTAAAGCAGTACTGACTGCTTTAGATCATGTATGTAGGGTAAAGGGGAGGAGTGACCATGAGGAAAAAGACAGTTGGGACTCCACTTCGGTTACTCGCTCCAGCCTAACTTCTAACTTCGGGGGGTCTCCATCTACCTCTACCCTCTAGAAGCATCATTCTCCCTCGCAGTTGCCCTTTTCCCAGTACCTATCGTTTTCTGGACTGGAAATGTTTTCTACTTTCCCATGTCTTGGGGTTACTGCCTATCCCTTATTGGGTGGGACAGCCCCAGAATGGGATCATTAAGTCCCAGTCCTAGGCTGCATGACTCTGGGACAGTATTTGTCCTGGATTTGCAGCATCATTCAGGGATCCAGGTTTCCCCTTGCAGGCTGGCAGCTTTCTGGGCTGCTTGGGGCTGCCGGGAGCTGGACACAGGGGATGCCACATGCACATATGTACCCATACACATGCACATGGCCGGTAAAACAGCTGGGTAGGGTGGCGAGCAGCTCCTTGCAGATAAGTCAGTTGGAGGGGAGCGAGTGTGAGGGGGAGAGAATGAGGCCTCCCCCCCCCCCCCCCCCCGGTGAGGGAGAGAATAGGGTAGGGGTGCTGCCCAGCCAGGGCTGTGCATAGGGCCCTGAGGCTGGGGTGGGGAGTGGGACAGAGCCACGGGCAGCTTGTCCAGGGGGCACGGGGGGGGGCAGCTCCCCACTGCTGTGTGCAACCCCTGGGGAGGGGGGTATGGTTGGGAAGTTCCCCTCAGATTTGTGTATGGGGCAGAGGCAAATGCTGGCTGCCTGCTGCAGACTTGGGGCTTCCTGTCCTACTGCCATCCCCCTGGGAGCCCTGAGCCCACAGCAGGTAGCCTCCATCTGCCACTGCCCCGCTTCACTCAGCTCTGCTTTGGCTGTGCTGCCAGTGGGGTTGAGGGGAAGTGGGCATGTCCCTGCCTTTGTTTTAAAAAGGTGGTCACCCTACCATGTGTCCTCATCTTTTCCATCCCTACTCCCTTCAATGGCAGTCAGCAGAAGGATCCGGTATAGTGTAGCTGGTGGATATTTCACAAGGCGATGCAGAGAAGTTGGCTTTCCAGGTGGCCGTTAGAGTTTTGAAGAGTGGTGGGGTATTTAGCCTCTGAAATCTGTGCGACAGGATAGCCTTTGTGGGCACAGCATCAAAAACACATTTGCTTTGTTTTGGAACCAAGTCACACTTCCAAGTCATGCATAATTTCTTGGTCAGCATTACTGATTCCCTTTCCCCTGTACATCTTATTTCTTTCCCTTCCCCCTTCTCTCCCCATGTAGAAAGTTGTATTTTTTTCTAAATTCAATCTTATTCTGTTTTTCTTTTTTTTCTCCCTGCTCATGTTTTTTTAATCTCCCAAGGTCTACTTGTATTCTTTTTTTGGTCCTCACTGGCGTTCGCAGCTGCTCTCTGATAGAATCCCCTATGAATGTCATTAATGTGCTGCTTATTTCCTCTTCCAGGTAATTAAAATTTGACAAGGCCAGACCTAAAACTGATCTCTCTGGAACCCAGCTAAACACCTCCCCCACCCAAATATGTTGCTGATTGTTTTGTATGCACAGTTCGTTTGCTAGTGAAGATCCTCCTTAAGAACCAAAATAGCCTGGGATGTGAATACAGTACTCAAAACAGAAAGCAAAGAGAGGAATGCTTTTCCTTAATATAACTTCTCAGATAAGGTATATTCAGACATTCACTGAGCTGTATCTTTCATGTAGGAGGAAAATACAGGTTAAGCTAAGCTAAACTGTCTGTTAATCATGGACTGAAACCTCTGTAGATTTACCCTACTGTTTTGTTGCAGGAACTTCTGTTCATTCTGAAGCTGTTACCCACCCACTGAAATAGCTTGGGTATCTGATGACAAACATTGACCAGTGACAGCTGACAGCACTCAACATCTTAATGGTGCTATGTTGGTTTTTGAGCTGTTTGCATCATTTTCTACATTGATATTTTGGATAGGAGCTCTTTAAGACATTTTGGCATGCATGTTCTTGTGTATTTCACATTAGGCTGGACCTACACACAAGTAATGGATATGGAGGGTATCCCATTTCCTAGTTATACAGTGAAGTCAGACATCCTGACTCTTCCAGAGAATCATGTGATATAAGGACCAAGGTCTTTTAGGACCTGGTCTTGCCAGGGGCATGGGACTTAAGTGTTATGTACATATTAAACACTCATGGGACTGTGCATGGTAGTAACTGCTGCAGCTGGCAGAAAATATTTGCTGATTCAGACCATTTCAGGAGAAGGTTTTGAAGACCATATGTACCTAAGCCAGAAGGGTTGGTCTGTCTGAGTTTAGACAGGAGTACTCTATGTATGTAAGCAACCTGTTTACGTGCTAAAACACCTCCAGTACTTTATCACAGGAAGTATTTCCTTGAGGGGACAAAAAGTGATCTGAAGACAAGACCCATTGTTTAACTCCTACCCACTGGTCCGTGGAAAGGAATTGGTATCCTGTGGGAACACTGTGCTCCCATAACTGGAATAGCTCTGGATATACTCCCACTAAGTAGTTTGTACTTCCCTTAACCCAGGGTTGTGCCTTAAAAGTACAGTTAAGGCCGAAAGAAACTGAGCCAAATCCTGTGGTCCTTATGCAGGAAGAACTCCCATGCAGTACAGTAGGACCGGGGTGAGTAGTGAGAGAGAATAATTTTGTGTCATTTACCAATTTAGCCAAGTGGTAAAGATGAAGGTGGAAAGTGAGGAACTACTGTACAGAAAGATCTTCCCCTATGGAGTGAATGGACAACTAAATAGCAGATGAATGAATTTAGTGTTAGATAAGTGTAAAGTGATGCCCTTGGACAAAAATAATCCAAACTATACCTATACCATGATGGTCTCTACATTAGCTATTACCATGTGGGAAAGAGATCTGGGAGTTGTAAACAGTTTGCTAAAAACATTAGCTCAGTGTTCATTAGCCATCAAAAAGGCAAACACTATGTTAGGGAATATTATAGGAATTGTAAACAAAACAAAGTATCATTATGCCCCATGTACTCTCTGCCACTGTGTGACAGGATATTGGGGATAGTGAGCAAGATAGACCTATGGTCTGACCACTGGTAAATGGCAGCTCGTTTGTTCTCATGTTAATGGGTAGATTTCTGGAATAAGGCTTACATGATTGGACCCAATGTAGGATTGCTGTAAAGCAAGGCTGTCCAACTTGTGGCCTGTGAGCCACATGAGGCCTGTGCAGGATTAACTTGTGGGTCATGGGCTCCCTTCCCAGCTGCCACTCTTTCTGCTACTGCTGGAGTCCCTAGGTTCCCCTTCCCTCCTCCAGCTTCTGCTTTCTGTATGTCAGTGGTGGGGCAGGGGTGAGGAGTCCATGCAGTCTGAGCTGTAGGGCAGTCCAGGGAACCTCCACGCTGGAAGAGCCCATGCGGCAGGGGGTGAGGAGTCCATGCTGCCTGTGCGCTGGGAAGCCTACACGGTGAAAGTGGAGGGTGGCAATGCCAGGGTGTCTGCCTAGTCTACACAGCCCATGTGGCCCCAGCTGCTCAGAAGTTGGACAGCCCTACTAAAAAGCTGCGACTTCATTTGATGCTTTTTTTTGAGATTTCCTAATTGCTAACCTTTTTTTTTCCCCCATGTAAAATAAGTGTTTTTGAAGCCATCCCTAGCTGACATTCCAGCACAGTTATGAGATTTCTGATATATGTATCTGTGTTGTATATGCTCATCTGAAATACCACGCACACAAACAAAGCACTTTTGGGGGAGGGGTGAGAGAGAAAAGCCATATGTTCCAGAACAAAAAATGTTCACAAAGAGCAGAGTTAGTAATTCATAACAAACAGTTAAGTTGGATTACAGTGATTTATTTTTTTAATGCTAACCAATTGATGGATATAAGCTGCATTCACAGCAGGGGGAAAATGCTGACAGAAGAGATAAAACAATTACACTCCGGCCTGTGCTGTGGTGGGGTTGACTAAGGAGGCACAGTAGCCATTTAATTTTTTTTTTTATTAAGGGTCTTTTTGAAAGAGGGTGGGGAAGTTAGAGATAGGGAGGTGTCAGCCACGCAGCTCAGAAATCAGTGGATTGGGTAGCAGCTTCCTGTAACAGCATGAGCTGGCCCACTGCCACGCTTCTCCGGCTGTGTGCTGAATGGGGTAGATCGGAGAACAGCTGTACCTAGTACTGTGTGTCGCGCTTGGAAAGCAGAACACTTTTTCTCCTCTTCATGGAATTGCCTCACAATGTTTTGTCTGAAAGGTGAGGGGGGCTTCTCTGGCAAAGTCATTGCAGTGGTTCTAGTCAGCTGAGCTGGGCTGTGTTATTTGATAGGCTTGGGTTTTTAGTGTTAGGATGGTAACTGCTTTCAAAACACTCTGAAGTATATGGAAGTTTATTCTGGTGTGCAGGAATGAGAGAGTGGTATAAATTCACTGTTCCTTTTGTTCTTATGAACCAGCAACCGATACAGCGCTGCTGCCCGTTTGGAATTCTCTTCTTGGGATGTGGATGTCTGTCGGATAATAGGGCAAGCTTGCTTTATGTGTGTCAAGGACAGCTGAGTAGTTAGTGTAAAGAAGATTTCAGGGGGGGACTGCTGATATCACAGAGACTTGTGGACTGGTTTATTATGTGAAACATGGACACTGGCTTAATTATTGCATAAACTGAATGGCATGTAATGAGTGCCAAGTGGGAAAAGAGGGGAAATACTTTTGTCATAGTGATGCAAATATTGTGTGTGTGTGTGTGTGAGGGGGAAGCGGGGGACGAGTGAGAAACAGGGAGATGGACTTGGAAAAAAATAATGAAAAGGTGTGGTTTGTAAGAATATGATCCTCAAAATCAGTGAGAGTAGGAAGGGGTGTTTTGTTTTGTTTTTTCTTTCAGGTCTCAGTATTTCTCTAGAACTTATCTAGCTGCTGCTGTCACACTTCTGAAGTGCAGTTGCTGGAAGCTGACTGACCAAAGAGCTGTTGGAAAGGTTAGGTCTCTAACAAAGAGATACTTCTATCTGGGAGAAGCAGCAGTAAATGGGAAATGCTGTACTTTACATTTCTTTTGCTGTACAAAACTTTCTTTTGCTGTACAAAACGTTTCTTCTGATATTTCTCTGGCGTCTGTCTGTCAGTTATCTCAAAGTGCTGTATGAATGATATTTAGTAAAAGCATATAGCTGGTATTGTTGGTTGAACAGACTCCAGAGGCCTAAGTCAGGATCCAGGTCTCATTGCACTGGACACTGTAAACACGCACATGTGCACACGCACACACCTTAGGACAAAAAGATGGCCCTTATGCCAAAATCATAGCCTGAGTAGTGCCACTGACTCCAAAGATCCCTGGGGGGAAAAAAATTACAGAGCACACTTTTGCTATGCATCTTAAATTACGTATTGCATCTATTCCTACACACACATGCACACTTGCATGTTGTGTTTTGTGCATTTTCTTAAAACTAGGCATGTCTACATGTGTATTTAAGCACGCTTAAATTTAATGCACATTTGCTTAATACTCATTAAGCGGGTTTAGGCAGATGTCTACATGTGCAGGCATTAAAGCGCATTAACTTTAGTCCCAAGTCAATCCACACACAAAGTTAGTCCCAAATCAGTCCACACACGCACAGCATTAACACGCTTTAACGTGTCTACATGTTCATTAATGCACTTTAACTATTCATGCCTGAATTTGATACCTGTATTTGCAGGTGTCAAATTTAGATGCAAATAGCCTAAATTCACCACTTTTACAGCATGCTTAGTGCATGTGCATGTAAACATGTACCCTAATACACCTTAAATTTAGGCTAATGAGCCTTAAAGCATCTCATGTAGATGTGCCCACTGTAGACCTTGGGGTTTTTGATCCATGACATGCACACAATTTGACAGGTCATTGGAATTATAAAATAGAGCAAAAATGAAACCAGTGGTTCTGAGCTATTACTTCTGAAAGTGTTACAGTATCACTTTGATGCTATCTATTAGTAACTGCTTAAAGCAGAATCTATCTGAAGTATGGGTAAGATTTTCAAAAGCACCTAAGTTCTGTTTTCATGTCAGGCACCATCAAGGTGGCCATTGTCTGTCAAATGACATGGGTTTCTGACTCATGTCACTTTTTGAGAATGGGCATACTTTGGCATTTATGAAAATGTTACTGTCTACAATAAGGCTTATATTTACATTAAGTATTTTTTTAAGTAAACCTGTATATTAGAAGCCTTTTATATAGACCAAATGCAAAGGAAATGTCTCCACATAGAGGAAAAGTTTTTATAAGCATTATTTTCTTGAATTGGTAATGATAAGATTTTGGATCCTAGCTAGGGACATACTTTGCAGAGTGGTACTAAACAGCTTTGTTGAACTGTTAACAGTGTGCTTTGATTAAACTTAGGACATCATTACCATTAGAATTTTAACTGTAGATCTTGGTCATTGTGATGACAAAGTAGGTTTCCTGTTTTATGGCTGTTAAACTTTGCAACTCTCATGTTCTGTATGATATTTTAGTGCAATTATATCATTCACAAACAGAGAAATAGAAGTAAAAAGAAAGGAGTAAAGATTAAGCATACATTATCTTAGTTTTAAATTTATATAGAAATTAATAATTGGATAACCTTGGAGATACCAAAGTTCCACATCACCAGGGAGCTCAAGGAAGGCATTAAACGTGTGAATCATCAGTCCTTTCCCGCCCCCCTTTTTAGTATTTTCCTCTTTTTTCCAGTTGTTTCAATTTGTTTTGTATTTAGTCATCATATTAAGCTTGAGCTTCGGACATTGTCGGGATAAAATAGAAGGGAGCCAGGCTTGACTGGGTGGAGGGTTTTTTTTCTGTATCTGAAACAGAGCAGCATGTTTGCTTTTTGGGTATTGTTTTGTTGTGTTTTGTTTTGTTTTGTTCAGTTTGGAAAGCACTAGGAGAGCTGGGTGTTTTTATTTGTATGTTTCTAGGGCTAGCAACTCCCATGCTGCTGTGCAATAGGAGTTGTCTTCAGGCTCTGGTAACTATTAGCATTCTTGCTCAGATAAATCAGTCGTCATTGTTTATATATGGTTTGAATCATTGCATGCTTTGGTGTTTGAGTTTGTTCTGAAATCCTCTACATAAACTTTAGCACACCTTTAATGGCTTGTTTGGCTTTGGGTGTGCCATTATTTTATAATGTCAGGTATCCAGGTTGTAGCCATATTGGTCTAGAGGTAAAAGGAATCAGAACTCCTGGTAGAAATGATATCTTTTATTAGACCAACTAGATTTTTGCAAAAAAAATGTCTTTAATTGCAAGCTTTTGGGCACAAGCATAGCTTACTTGCAAGCTTTTGGGCACCCTTCTTCAAGCATAGGAGAAAAGATTCCAAATAGGAGATTTTATCACACCTTCAAGTCTCCTGTGAAATATGAACTTTCATTTCTACCCAGGAGAACTTGCACAATCGTTTCTCGTATGCCTGAAGAAGAGCGCTTGTGCCCGAAAGCTTGCAATTAAAGAATTTTTTCTGACCAAATCGAGTTGATCTAATAAAAGATAATACCTTTACCATGAGTTCTGATTATTTTATAATGTCATTTAGTCTTTTTTGGGCTACCATTTTGGTGCCCTTACCATCATAGCTGGCACCTTATTGTGAAAAGAAAAAGAATATAACTTCTTGGTGAGGGTATAGTGACAAAGAGGTTTCCCCAAGGTAAGTGAATATATGATATATTTCTGAATTAGTCTGTGAGGTGCAACTGTGTATGAATGTACAATATATCAGTCACACTACAGTAACTGCTTGTGTACATGAAAGTGTAGGGCAGCTTTTACCTTGTGTAATAGCACTAAGCTCCGTCACGCTACTGCACAGTAAGAAATGTACACAGGAGAGCAGTCACTTGTGGTAGTTTACACACCATAATTCACAAGGGAGGCTAGGATGGGAATTTGTCCAGTAGACTAACCAACGGAAACTGCTGTTGTTCATTTTCTTAATCTATAATGTAAAATCTATGTTAAATATGAGAGACCACTTACCCCTTTTGTATTAAGTGCCCCACACTTACGGTAGTCTAACTCATGGGAACTTATCTTTGTGGCCAAGCTTTCAGTAACCATCTACAGCTCCTTTGGAATTGCTTCAGCAAAGGATGCATCTGGGACAGGGCAGATGCACCCTGCTGTCTCCAGTGAGCCACAATGTATTTTCTCTAAGACTCATTCTTAGCCAGGGTACCACTGCAGCCTTGGGTGCCTTGAGAGGCTTTTAAAGGTTCTTTACAAAATTAGCCCAGTTAGGTGTGCAATCACCTACACCTGATTTGCAAGATAAACCCAAAGTTTTCAAATAGGAATCCATAGTGTCAAAGACATTCTGACCTAGTGGGGTCTTTCTGAGCTCTTTGCAACAGAAGAATTTCTCTGTTATATTTTTGTAGTGAAAAAAAAACTAGTGAAAACTAAGAGCTGGCATTTTCCAATGGGGTATCTTGAATCTAGAATGACTGAGAATCACTGCTCTAAGTAGTATCTGGGTTGATGCATCACGGAAAACTAGTTACAAAATTTTCTGTTCCTTAATGTTGCATTTGGAGAATGAGATACTCCTACGCCCAATCACTGGGATTATTCAAGTATTGTGATACAACAATGGAACTGTTATTGCTGATGATAAACTGAAGCCAGGATGTGGGATGAAGGGCCAAAGCCATACCGCTTTATTGCTCTCAGTTCTTTGGACTGTAGAGATTCGCATCTATAAACTAAATAAACTTCAGTATTTAAGAATTAATTTCAAGAAGGGCTGTGAGCCACCAGCCCCAGTACATTGTGGGGGGCTGAAAAGCAAGCTTGTACTTCTGCAGCTTTCGCCTAGGTTCCATTAGTTTGTTTGCAAAAGGAAAATAGTGCCAGAAATGCTGTAGAGTGGGCGTGCACTCCTGCCTGCCTGCAGTTGTGAAGTATTTACTGTATCTTTGCTTGGTGTACAACTTTAGATTTGGAGGGGGAAATCTTTCATACTAATAATAGCAAAGGGTTATGTTGGAGACTATCCATGAAAAATCCTGGGCATGTTTGTTGCTCCCTAGAGGAGAGTTCCATGCTAGAAATGCAGATTTTTTTTTTTAAAGAAAAAAATTTAAGATCACAGGCCTGCTCACCAGTTGTCTCGCGTGTGCTGTGCATGTAAGGACATTCCTTGGATTCTTTTCTTGGCAATGTTCTCAGAAAATATCTAATGTTTGGAATCAGAAACAGATTTTCTCTGATGTCTTGAAACAAATGCATTTTCCAAGTTAAGCCAGGCTAACAACATTCTGTACATGACGCTGCATTGCATCTCGTGTCTTACGTTTCTCATTTTTCATATATGGAGCAGCAAGCCAACAAGAGTGAGTGAAGGGAGGGGATTTGTATTCATTTGGAAAAAAGAAGCTTCCTGTATTTCCAGTCAGAATTTAAATCTGCATTGCTTAAAAGTAAAAAACTAGTTAGTTGATGGTATGCGTGTGTAAATTAAACTCTGGTTTTTCATCTGGGAGTTTTATGACATTGTGTGTGTGCTGGGATCGATACATTTTTCTTTTGTATATTCTATAGATCTTTTTAATAATGTAGAGAAACTAGGACATTCCTAGTTTTACATTCTTTAAGCCTGGTAACAAGCTGCTTTAACAAACACACCAAAGACAATTAATTTGTTTCTACAATGACATAAGATGGAACAATGTTTAGAAGATACTGCCCACATATGAAACTGTTCAGAACTTGTTTTATTTTCCTTTTCCTTTTCATAAACATTTTGTCTCCCTCTCTCTGTCCCTCATGTCTCCTAATTTCAGCTTTATAGCTCTTGAGCAAAGCAACTTATATCAGACCTGTTGCTGCAGGGATTCTAGTTACTAGAGAGTAGTTCTCCTTTGTAGAAAATTGTTTCCGCTTGTGATTTGATACATTTGGTACTTTATTAATCCAGTATGATCCACCAGAGTTTAGCAGGCTAGGTGAAATGGATTCAGCTAGCAGATCCAGTTTTGCTACAACAACTCATGCCTCTTTTTTTTTTTTTTTCACCTTATTTTGCATTTTAACAGGTTTACTCTTTTGCTCCCTTTTTTACCTGGTCTATTTTCTTCCTTTTTTCTTTTCTTGTCCACCTTATTCAAGTTTATCTCTCTTACTGAGTTGATTTGAGGTCTTCTTATACTCTGAAGCACTGATTTGGTCCAGTGCTGTCCTGCTAAGCTATTACCACCTCATCCACTTCATGGAACACTTGACTCTAAGTAGGACACCTGTGTAAATTCCCTGAATGAAAGCAGGTGACAGCAGAGAAATGAAGAGCAGCCTTTCAAACAGACCATGTGTTTATTGACAGGGGCCAGATTGTGTTATGAAAGGTCTATTTCCTGACGTGTGTGTGTGTTGTTTAAAAAAAAAATCCAGCAAATTTCAATGGGGATTTTTAAAATGGTTGTTGGTTATTCTTTGCTTTATTTTTTGGACTGCCAAAAGGGAGAGAGATGTAGAGACATATAAAGAAAGAATAAAAGAGTGAATACTTGTAGTTTGGCTAGACAAGTAGTGTGAGGATATGTAGCTGTATTCATAGGAATAAGCAGCATATGGGTTGGCCTGCAGGCTAGATCAGACCTATGGAGAGCGGGCTTTGGTGGTCTTCCAGTGGTGGTGGCGGGGCTTCGCTTGTGTTGGAGCCAGGAAGCTGGAAGCTATGGCGTTTGACTGCATTTTCAGAATCAAAAGTGAATGTCTGTTCACTTTGCTTATCGGTTCAATCTACACAGCTTAGACTAACCTGTAAACATTGAATTGATTCAGCCTCGGGCTTTTTGACTGTCTGTACTTAGCCAAAGAGATTAAAGTAGTAATGGATAGGAGAGAGTGGATGCGGGGCAGGGAAATGGTACAAAAAATGAAGCGACTTTGCAAGGATCAAAAGAGTAAGTCAGTAGAAGAGCTGAGTAAGAAAGAGGAACTATGTTAACACACTGGCCTGTATACTTTCACCATGATTTGTCTCAGGAGTCAACAGATGCAACAAAAGTTATGGATAGGTGTTACATTTCTAGTGAGAGAAATGCCATTCTTCTGCTAGAAGCTGGGAGTGTATATGTGTTCATGCAGTTTCTCATACAGGAAAAAAGCAGATCCAGGAAAAAGATCTTCCATTCAGTGAGGAAGATCTTGCCTGCACAAGTCTCTCATGGAGGATTGAATGCTTGTATGTTCCCTGCCACTGGATTCCTCCCAGGGATTGGGGAGGGCAAGGGGAGCAGTGGTAAGAAAAGCTCTGGGAAAGGCTCAGGGAGCCCTTCCCTACCATTTCACTCCTCCCAGGGACTAGGAGGAATCAAGCAACCATTGCTACCCTCAACCTTCCCCAGACTGGGGAGCAGAAAAGAGGGGGTGGCTGCAGGAACACCTGTATGCTTCCTCTCACAAGTGTACTACAATTTTGCAGAAATTTTCAGCACTAGAAATGAATGCCTGTCCACATCCAAAACATCAAACAAAGAACTTGTAGGCTAAGTACAGACATTCAAGAAGCCCAAGCCTGAATTGATTTAATCTTTGCAGGGTAGTCTAACCTGTGTCGACTGAACCAAGAAGCAAGTGAATAGATGCTGACTTTTGATTCTGGAAATGCAGACACATACCTGCAGTGACTCAGGCTAGAAGCTGGGGGGTGCTAGAGTGAGCCCTCCCTTCCCTTCGGCAGTGGCGGGAAGGTTGGAGGGAAGCTGAGCTCGGGGGTGTGGCTCTGGCCTTTGAGTATGATGGGGGAGGGGCTTAAACCCCCACCCTGGCCTGCAGGGATACCAGCCGGGGTGTGCTTGGAGGGTTAAGGGGGAAGCAGTCTCTGCCAGGTTTGTCCCTGAGCAACGGGGGGCTTGGCCAGCCAGCAACCCAGGCAGCGTCTCAGGGGAAGGAGGGAGATTCTCTGCCTCTCTTCTCTCACTGGCATGGGATCCCAGCCGGAGTCTGCTGTCTTTACCCCCTTGCTGGCCATTGAAGCAGCAGGGGGCATGGCCAGCCAGTGGCCTGGCTGGCGCCTCAGATTCAGGGTAGGGGGAAGGGGTTAAACCTCCTGTCTCCCCTCTCCTACTGGCACAGGATCCTGACAGGGGGGTTGGGGGGGGAAAGCTAGCAGACCCTGGCTGGGGTCCCATGGGAGAGGGGAGGCAGGGGGGTTTAATTCCTCTCCCTTCCTTCCACCTGAGCCTGCTGTTCCATGCCCACGCCCGTTCCACTCCAGCAGGGAAATATCTGGCAGGGGCTGCATCCACAGCCAGATTTCCCACCCCCACTCCCTTGTCAGGCAGCTCTCACTGCTTGGATTAGAGAGCAGAGTGGGGCAAACCCTGCTCTGCTCAAGCAGACAGCACAGCCCAGTCCAGGGCTGAAAAGCATGCTGGGATGCTGGGGGACTCTGATTTAACTTGAACTAAGATGGAGTCTAGGACAGAAGTTCCATGAACTGGTTTGACCTAAATCAGTTCAGTCTGATACTACATTCAACCAGGTTTATCTTAAACTAGTTTCGGCCATTTAGAAACTGGCTTATGTGCAGGTTTAAACCAGTGTCTGATCACTTAAACTGGATAATGTGTAACTTCTGTCCCTAGCTGTAGTGAAGACTGACACTGGTAAATGAACAGACAAGAGTTTCTTTTCCCTCTCATTTCTGAGATTCAGCGTTTATACATAATGGCTCTTGTGTAGAGTTATATTTAGATATGTCATTACAACTGCTAGAATTGTTTTAGTTAAAAGCAGCTGAAGAGCCTGCAAGTAGAACCAACAAAATGAATGGTGCATGTGCACGCATATGTTTGTGTTTCACTTCTTTGCAGCCCAGTGGAGTGAGATGTGACTGTGTGGACAGTTTGTTTTTCTCCCCTAAAATTTTTGAGTGAATTAAAAGCTGCCCTGCATTGAAGCTGGACAGGTGCTTGATAAGCAATCTCTCCTTCTCTAGATACGCTAACATTCCTCGATGTGGTTGATAACTCCTGCCATTCCAGTTCAGTGGGTTTTCTGAACACTGAACCTCACTTGGAAATGTGCGGTGGGGATGAAATTTGTACTGATTCATTTATGATCTCATTCTGAATATAAGTCTGTTTTCCTGATCTCCAATTACTTTCTTTTTTTTACTGATAGCCTCTTTTCCACCTTGTATTCTATCATTGTAATGTTTCCCTTTAGCCTTTTTCCCCCCCCTGCTCTCTTCCCCCTCCCCTCTCTGCTTTACCTCTCTACTTTACCTTTTGTCTTTCTAATTTCTACCTATTTACATTCTCACTAACATCCTGCCACACTTGTAGCTTCTTTCATTTTTTGGAGACTCAGAATAGCAGAAACTCTCTATGCCTGAAGAAGGGTGACTGCACCCGAAAGGCTGCTACTTTTTTCCAACTACTCATTTGGTCTAATAAAAGATATGACAGTCTACTCAAAGAACTTTGCCTGCCTGTGTCCTTAGACCAACACGTCTATAACCCAAAACCCAGCAGCCTGGCTTTTAGAATTTCTATAACTGGTTATTTAGTATCTGAAGTTTTGATAAATATTTAGCGTGGATTTTGTATCATTTCTATGCGCTACTCTTTCAAGATTTGAATTGATCCAATGCTGTGTGCATACATAAACACAAATATTTGATTCTTGTATTCCATTAGTTGTTCCAGGTGGTGCTGTTCACAATCTTTCAGGCTAATTTGAAAATTGACTTCTCTGAAGTGGAAATATTAGATGAGTAGTATAATTTAGATGAAATGTTTCCACTGTGCTCGAATTTCACATTCACATAGGCACTGTAAATATACATTGTGTGTGCTCCATCTTCTTTCCTAATGTATTTCCATAGATATATTCCTTCATATTGGCTGTTTTAGAAGCCAGTTGTGAGATTTACGTAGTGTCATACCTGTAGTGGTTTGTGAATGATCAGTAGGAGGATTGGCACCTTTTTCTCTGTTGCCATTTTGTTCTTCGTTTTTGGTGATGTATGCGTGAATCGTCTACTTAAAAACACAGATGATGGTTCTGCAAGTGTAATACAAATTGGTGTTGAAATGTGTGGACTCAACAAAGGGAAGTGCATTCAAAATGCAACTCAGATGCAATGCTTTATTTCTAAGGAATAAAATGTGTAGGCTTGAGAACAATAAGATATGCAAGAAAAAAGCATGCATTGATGCTTAGATCCACAGGCATTGAAAGAAATGAATACTTAAATGCACTGTAAAATAGGATGTGTGTACTTTAAGCTTATATATCTCTATATAGATATATAGAGATAGACTTAATCCATTAAAAAGCCTATGCAGATGTATAAGTCATTACTTTGCATTAAGTACAGCAGTTTTGCATATTGTGGGCATGCCTACAGGTGCAATTAATGCAGATAAATAAACTCAAGCGCAGTTTGTGTTGGAATTTATTGTTCCCGGGCACGCATTTGAATGTGTGCTTGGGACCACAGCACGTTGAGCCAGGGCGGAGCAGCCCCAGTTGGCAGGGGGATCTGGGGGGTCAGCCTGCAAGCTCGGGGCTGCTCTGACCCAGCTCAGTGGCTGTGGAGGGGCTGGCTGGGACAAAAGTGTTCCAATGTGGGGCTAGCTGGTAGGCAGCCCCCACACTGAAGCACCCTTGTGCTGCAGCCAACCCCATCATTGTCTACATAGCATTGTGATGCGCTAAACACCGGTAGGCATGTCCACACATGGTATATGAGGTACTAAAATGAAGTACTAAAATGCACATTGGGCTGTGCTAATGCACAGTAGCACAAGCACATGCTTTTTAGGTGATGTCCATGTGCAACACTATTGCATGTTAAGCTTAATTAGTGTCTAATTAATTAGGGTTGCTCAATGGGTGGCTTCCCCCTAAAGTCCGGCAGCAAATGAAGAGGTGGTGTTTGGCCCCAAGATAGTTAACAGATGGACCAGGGCGTATCTATCACCACCCAATCCACCTGGTAATTAGTTATGATTTGATTAATTAGGACTCTCACCAAGATGTTACTGATACGAATCAATGGTTTATTATAAAACTAACAAGAACAGGTAAGTATCATATGCCATACCCAGGAGCCCACTTAGTCCTAACAGTCACTATAAGTTCTAATTACCCATCAAATCGTATATTGCCTATACTTACCTTAATACCAATGCTATACAGATTGTTACCCAGAAATATCTAATTACAACAATGACAATAAGACGACTGAACTTTATTATAAGGAACAGGGGAACTTTATTCAGTTTGGCTTCGGTCATTGGGGTAAAGACGACAGCACCTCAGGCAGCGGCTTCAGGTCTTTGTTCGAAACATGCCAAGAAGAAGACCCGCAACAACCCAGAAGGGAAGAACTGGATAGGGTAATGCTTACCGATCAGAGCAGAGGGCCGCTACTTTACACGATAGACACACCTGGAGGGAAGAGCCCAGGAAGCCAACCCTTTCTGCTCCAGTGGCAGACAGAAGATCTCTCAGGGTAAGGGCCCCTGGGACCCACCGCGACTGGGCCCAGCACCAGGAACCTCCACAGTTCACACAGTTGATCGGTCACTCAACCTCTCCATGTCTGTCTCTCTCTCTCTCTCTCTCTCTCTCTCTCCTTCCTGCCAACAAGCACCCCGACTTCTTTCCTTTTCTCAGCCACACCTCAGGCAACCCCCCCCCCACACACGCACACACCTTACACGCTGGACCAGAAGGCATGGCCTCACTCTCTCACACACACACACACACACACACACACACACACACACACACACACACACACACACACACACACACACACACACACACCCACCCCCCCAAATTTTTGCTGCAACAGTAGCTTATTCTACTGTGAATTAGTGTATTGTCGTGTTTTTAACATGCCACTTGCCTATTCTACTGCATATTTTACTGCGAATTTAAGTGTACATGTAGATACGCCCACTAAGACTGTACTGTGTAGCTAATTGTTCAGCTCTGCAATAAATGTCTTGTGTAGACATGCCCTGTATGTACTATTTTAAATCTGCCCTTTTCCACCTTCCATGCAAAAGGGTGGTGCTGTTCTTAAGGAGATGCCATAAATCATTTAAAAATTTATTTGATGAGCCCAGGAAAAGTTAGCTTCACATGACTCAGTTTGTCTCTCATTATTTGGTTTGCATTTTTATAAACATTTATTTTCTTTCCTTTTTTTAAACTTTATATCCTTTATTTTTGGTTGTTTTCATAAATGGCATAGTGGGTGCTTTTATATCTGTACTGATAAAACGTCTGTCATCTAGTAACTGGGTCATATTTTTTCAAGTGAGGTGACTTGTGGTTTGTAGCATATCGAGAGTTTTTCCAGCATAGTTACCAAAGATTAATTTTTACTAAAGAAAATAAGGAAACTTATAATCTCTTTATCTCTCTCAGCTTGAGGGTTTTACTGGTAACAGAGGTGAAAAAAGGAATGTTAAGGTGGAAACAGATGTTGCCTTTCATCAACTCTGTGCCACCATAACATTTTTTTTATGGTACCACAAAGTAAAAGGAAATAGACATCCATACCCTTTGTTGTGCCATGATGGTGTTGTAACAAAAAGTAGTAATAATTTGTGCTGCTTTATTGTAGTGAATGTCAGTTTGTTTATGGCAGGAGAGCACAGGCAGCCCAGAGGTGTTCAAGTCCTAGGCAAGTGTTCTTCAGGCTTGAGGGGCTTGGTTTTGCTCATACCAGGAATTCCCATGCAGGATCAGGCCCTTTGAGCCTGGGGAATGGCTGCCCAACTTCCCCTGCTCCCAGAGACGCATCCCCAGGATCTCTGGGGTGTAGGTCTTTGGAAGCAGGGAGAGTTGGGGTTTCCCACTTCCAGAGGTGTGCCCCTGGAAATGTCTAGGGCTAGGGACAGAAGTTACACACAAACTGGCTTAAGTGATCAGAAACTGATTTAAACCTGCAACAGAACAGAAATTCAGTGGACATAAACCACTTTCAAAATGACTAAAACTGGTTTAAGATAAACCTGGTTGGAAGTAATATCAGACTTAACTGATTTAGGTCAAACTGGTTTATGGAATTTCTGTCCCAGATCCTTTCCTGTTTCAAGTTAACTCACAGTCCTCAAGCATCCCAGGATGCTTTGCAGCCCTGGGCTATGCTGCCTGCTCTAGTGGAGCAGGGACTGCCTCACCCCTCTGCTCCTTAGCTTGCTACCTGCCTATGTCCGTCAGCACATAGGGACTGGGGGGCAGGGAAGCAGACCCCCAGGCTGCCTTAACCAGGCTCTACACAGCACATGGGGGGGAGGGAAAGCCCCTGTGGTATGAACTTTTCAGACCCTGGCAGCCCTCTCCCCTCCTTCCCAGCTGGTGATTGCTTCTATGGCTGTCACAGAAGCCAGGGAGAAGTAGTCCTTTGGGCTGTATGCCTGCTCATGCAGCCCAACATGGGAGCACCTGGGAGCCCCTGCCTTGGGGGGGCTTCCCCCTTCCCCAGCCCAGGGTCCTCCCGCCTGGAGCAGGCCCAGGGAGCTGAGGGAATTCTTCCCATCCTGAACTTTGCCTTAGTCCCTGTGAGTCTCATGCAGTTTCAGGGAGCAGAGAGAAATCCTCCTGATTTTCCACACCTGGTTTTACCTTAACTGCTTTTTCTCTGCTCCCAGGGCTATCCTTGAGTCTCCAGCAGTTAAGGCGAGGGGGTCGGGTTGGGAAGAATGCCATTCAGTTCCCTGGGGCTGCCCGGGGCTAGGGGGCCCTGGGCCTAGGGTGGGGGAAGCCCCGCAAGGTGGGGGCTCCCTGGTGCCCCCATGCTTAGCTGCATGGGCAGCCACCTGGCTGGGAGGTTTCCATCTCCCTCACTCCTGTGGCTGAAGCAATCAGCAACTGGGAAAGGGGAGGGGGGAATTCCCTTCAGCTACCCAGGGCTGCCTAGGCTGGGGAACCCAGGCTGGGGGAAACCTCCTGATGGGGGAGGCTCCCCCCAAGGTGGGCCAGCGCCAGGACAGGAGGCTCCTTAACCCCCTGTGGGGCACAGCAGGGGTTTGGGGATGCTTGGCTGGGCTGGCAATGGCCAGCAGGCTGGGGGAGATGCTCTAGCACCTCCTGCCCACTGGCCTGGGTCAGTGCAGACCTCCCCTTGCTTTTCTCAGTTAAAAACTGAATGTCAGTTCAGTTGGTTATTGGTTCAACCTACAGAGCTTTAGAGGAAGCTGCCTAGTTTGAATTGATTCAGCCTCAAGCTTTTTGCCTGTCTGTAGAGAAAGCTTCTAGGCACATTCTAGCACTGCTGAGCCACTTCACTGGGTGACATCTATTTCTAGACTTATTTCTCATGATTCTGCAGGATCTGAAATACTTAGGTCACATGCACTAGAATAGCTTCACACAATTCACTTGAAGCTAATCAAGCATTTTTAGAAGCAGTGCAGTTTTCTGGATGTACCTTTTTTGACTTTTTTCAGGAAATTTTAATGCTTAGCTTTTATGTATGGGATCATGTTGGGAGGAAGGGGGAGAATGAGAACAGCATATTTAATCAGCATCCCACCTGAAAATTTACATATTTCAGTAAGCATTTTGTTTTTCAGTGAGTTTACACCGAAGTGTGAGGAATGCATACTTTCTGCACATGTTCTATGCATCATCATCTTAATTACAAACATCGTTCAGGAAATTTGAATCTAGCAGCTGACCCCTAGGAAGAGTATTTTTAATTACTCAAACTCACTGCTTATCCTGGGTCCACAGGTAACCTGTGGAATATCGTCATGGTCTTTGATCTAGAAGTTGCCAGCATTTTTGTAGCTGACTCCATTATATTTGAAGCAGTTTGTAATGTCCTCAGAGAATAATAAAAGGTTAGCCTGTAAAATCTATTTTTGTGTAATTATGTTGAGTGATGCTAAAAGTGCAAATATAATTAATTTAATTATTTCTTGTTAGCCCTTTCTCAACCGTTCTGTTGATATTGCCTAAAGCTGTTTATCTCAACCAGGGTGAACAAGATCCTTTTAAGGATGCCGTGTAGTGCCATGCAGCTTTGGCACTGTTGGGTGTCTAAACACCTACACATGATTAACAAGATAAACCTAGAGATTTCAAACAGTAATCCATAGTGTCAAAGATGCTCTGACCTATTATGGTCTTACTGAGTTCTTTGCAACAAAAGAATTGCACTAGTATTTTTCTGTAGTAAAAAAAATAAGTGAAACTAAGACTTGGCATTTTCTGAGTAGGTGTTTGAAGTCTAATGAGGGGTGCTTTATGTCTAAACAAGTTGAGAACCACTGGCCTAAGACAATGGTAGGCTGAATATCCTATAATTAACCAGGGCATCCGGTTCACTCTTCTTAAATATCACCATGATACTTACTTCTTCCAGTGTTCTGGAATTTCCTGTATTTTCCAAGATGTGTTTAAAAAAATTAGTTTCAGTGGTCCCAGAAGCTCTCTTGCACTACTCTTAAAACTTTTGAGTGTAACTTAGCTGGATCTGCTTGCTTAAATTTATTTAACTATAGTAGAAGCTTCTTTCTATATAATTGTGGGGCAAGAAGGAAAAGTGTCCTATCATTTTCTGATATGAAAACATAATAAGGTTTTCATATAGTTGCTTTCTGTCTGGTGTGCCTGTAGACCATTTCCTTCTAGAATTAGAATGGTATCGCAACTAAAGTGTACGTAAGGTTATTTTTGCTTCCAGATTTCTTCCTATATCTGCCACTCCTTTAACTCCATTAAATGGTAGGATCACTGGTCCAATTTTATGATTTTTTTGGTCACTCTCTTTCTAAACCATGTTGCCCAACTTTGGTTCAGCTCTTCATAGCACAAGGCCTGTCCCCTTTTGTCCTTTGATAGTCCTACTGGTAGAATTGAAATGGAGGTAAGAAACGTGAAGAATTTTAACAAAATTTCCTACCTAAGCTGAGGCCTGGTGCTTGTGCATCTGTGAAAAGGGCTTTGCTTTTGGAGAAATATGTACATGTTATACTCTCCTAGACTAGGTACAGCTGTTTGGGGAGGTTGGATCATGTTAAAAATGGCCACCTGATCTAACTTAGTTCACCCAGATACAGATCTTATGCTTAAATTGACCTAACTAGGGATCTAAATGCAAACTGCACAGAAGTTCAGGAAGGTTAGATCAGTCTAAAAATGGCTGACCTGATCCAAGATAAGTGTACCTCCATGGTAGTCAGGTGAGACCAATCTAACCAAATGTCTGTACTGTTCCCAACATGGCCTCCTGGCTGCAAAAGCTGAGCCCCTGGTGCCAACTCCAGGACTGCACTTTTCCTATCCCTACCTGGCACCAGGCCATTTTTAGCCCCACAACATCTTGCCCCTTCCCCAAAACAGACAATCTCCCCCAGACCAGTCAGTCTATCTCAGGCCTACCAAACCCTGATCCCACAAGCTGCACTTGGTACCTGTTTTACTGGTGTTCACTGGTGCTGGGAGCTGATCAAAGTCAGTTGGAGTAGGGGGAAGGGTAAGTGAGATCAGGGTGGTGTAGGTTTACTGATTTTTTTTTTTTTTTTCTAGGATGGGGGGGGGGATGAAAATAGCCCCTGGTCCCCTCCCCCCCCACCCACAAGCCCAGCCCCACACACCCTACTTGCCCCTTCCCCCCCATTCTGCCAGCCCCTCCTGGACCCCATCAACTCTCTGCTGACCCTTCTAGCCCCCCCGATCCCTCCAAGCCCTTCATAAACCCCACATGCCTCCCCCAATCATGCCAAACCCTGCCAACTTCCCTGCAGATGCTGCTTGCCCTCCACCTCCCCCCCTCGATCCGTGCTGTAGACCCTGCCTGCTAGCACCCCCATCCTGATTTACTTTAGATTGGGTGACCATTCTTATTTTAATCTAACGTCCGCAAGAGCCTGTACGTACCACTAATGACAAAGTCCATGTTGTAGCTTGTAGCGATAGCTCGTCCTCGAGTCTTTTACAGTTTCCGCATGCAGAAAAAGAAGTTTGCAGCCTAAATAAGGAGGGATTTCCAGCTTTTCTTAATTCATTATTCAGGACCGTCCCATACAGATTTAATTTGCTTGTGGTCATATAAAAGTACATTTGAAAAAAACTCTCTCATAAAACTTACATATTCAACTTTAGTCCTTCAGTTTTATTTCCAGTTGCCAAAGTTTCCTACCTCAGTTGGGAATTCAGGAACTGAACCGAGGTGGGTTGTGGTTGTTATTAGCAGCCAGCATAGACATAGATCCTGCAGTGCTTCATGGATGGAAACATCTTTTACCGTATAAACCAGGTGTTTGCTTGTGAATGAACAGACACTGAACAGTAGCAACTTCTAATTGAGAAGAAGGGATTCAGGGTTTTTTTAGGCTTTTCCCTCCTTGCTGATGTTAGGAAGAATGTTGAGGTTGGGAGGATAAAGGATTTCAAACTACAAAACTAAAAGAAGAAATCCTTTTGAAAGGTGTATGGTTTTTTTTTAAATCCAAATACAAGAAAGCAGTAAAATACTACTACTATTTATATGCTTAGTCCATAGTTAGGTGTAGAGAACTTAATAAGGAGTAGGCTCATACTTATGTATGTTCAGGAGTGTGCACTCTAATTTAGAGACTTGAATCTCTCTAGCTTTTCTTTTTGAACTCTGTTAATTTTAATAAGAGTGGTGTTACCATTAAATAAGGCCCTGAGCCTGCAATTAGCAGTATGTGGGCAGATTGTCAATAGGCTTCTGTGTGGGCAGAAATGTCTGCTTGCCCTCCCTCCCCCCCGCCCCAGGATTAGGGCTTAAATATATACTTAAAAACCACATGCCTGTGCCAAGGAAAACTGGCATTTTGTCTCTGTTTAGAAGTTAAACTAAAAGAACCATTCTAATGATAAGATTGTAGGATAAAATGTTTCTGGGTTAACCGTTTTGTTCATGCTTCAGTTAGAGACCGAGTAAGAAACCTGAGTTATGAATTCAACCTTACAGAAAAAGGAGCATCTGATAGCAAGTGCTCAGTGGTAGGGCATTGGTATTCCAGTACAGTACAAGTCAGCAAGGTCTAGGTATGTATTTGGTAGCTGTGTTGGTCTGAGACTAAAAGAAATGCAGAACTCAAGTTCTGGGTAGATGTTTTTGACGCTTTGCACAATTGAAACTAGCTGCTGCATTGTGGGGTGTTATGCACATGTGATGTACCTCTGTTCTGCTACTGAATTGAGGAAAGTTATTTGACTTTTCCCCCTTGTTTTTTCTTTGTTGTTTGTTTTGTGTGCAGTGAATGTCTTGGAAATATTATGTTTTTGGTTTCTGGAACCTGTTGGCATTGACCTGCCCATATCTATTGATCACCGGACGGGTCAGAGGTGGTGTTGCACAGTGAAAAAATGAATATATATATTCACTTTTTTCATATATATTCACTTTTTCACTGTATATATATATTTTTTGCTGGGACATTAACAGGTGCAAGTGAGTGTCCAGAAATAAGTGTAGTGTAAACTGATGAGTCAAGTCTTTGTGACAAGGAAGCAATTTACTCCTCCTTGGAAGTTTGGTGGATTTTGAGGGGGGAAAATACTGTTAATAACCTTGGAAGCGGGCTAGTTATCTGTCAGCTTCACTCGTTTAACGGTACTGTGTAGTGGTTTACAATTAACCTGACAAGGAATTACAGAGGAATGTTTTCTGACTGGAAACCTTACCCACAAAAGTTCTAGAAAGAACAGCTAGATTTAGACGCTTCCCCAGGTCTCCAAGGCTTTTAATTTCTGTAGTGATTACTACACTATAGAAAGTGTTCTTTCCCTATGCCAATTATTTATTATCATGGATTTCAGTGATTAAAAATTAAACTCATTTCTGTATGAATTGTTTCTGTAGTTTGTACTGTTTGTATCTGTAGTCTTTTTTTTAATTTTTTATTTTTACTTTTTTCAGAAAACATCACTGATTGGTTTGGTATTTTTAATTGTGAAAAATCTGCCATATATAGAAGCTGGACACATTTGGATTTTCTCGTTGCTTCTCCTCCTAAAGAAATAGTTTCAATTTGGAATCTGGACATTTTCAGAAAATGAGCTAAAAGTAATGTATTACTCCACTAAAGGGATGAAACCTGCTCCTGTACATTACTACTGAGTTTTTGAGGGCTTAAAATGAATGTTTTCTAATAGTTAAATTATATTTCCTTTCCCCATTTCTGCAAAATTAAATTAAAAAACCCACCACCTCTAAGGCAAAATGGATAGAATAGAGGATAAAGAACTGTTTAAATTCACAGTATACAAGATGTTGTCCAATGCACAATGTGAACTGAAAGATATGACCACCCTACTTATTCCTAGGGGAGCAGGTGGCACACACTACCTCCTGCATAGGAAACGGTGTAGCACTGCAGGCTAAATAGTTTTCCTGAGAGGCAGAACTTAACTAGTTCAGGGGCAGCTCAGTTCTAACATGGCATCACTGCTTCCTACTCAGGAAGTTTGGGTAACCCTGCACAGTGCTGCCTTACACTTACAGGCAGTGCCACCCAGGCTTCCTGTAGATAGCTCCATAGTGCTGGTCCCTGAACAGGAAGCTGCAGAGCAGTAGCAAATCTAATTATACTGCTTTCTGCACCACATGCTGCCATCTTATTTTAAGATTTCATAGCGTGCAAGGTCGCTGTGTTAGAATAATTACCTTGTGCACTGAATTGCTGCTTTTGATACTATTGTACCAAAGCTTCATGGTGTGCTGTAACTGTTTTTAAGTTTTTGTCATACTAAGACTTAGGTGTGTTAATTGTACACAATAATGTGATTTATGGCACTGTTGTTTTACACTGGACTTTTATGCTGGAGAATCTTGGCTTTTTGCCAAAAGGCCAGGGGTAGCCTTTGACATTAGCTTTATTTTTATGAAATATTGCTCTTTTCCCCTTTTAATTGTTAAATTTTGAAATGTTTGCCTTTTCTTGCTCCTTTCTCTCAGGAGCCTCCTTCAATTCATCTGCCAATAAGATGTTTAAGATCTTAAGAAGACTCCAACAACCTGCAGAACATAAAGTAATAATCTTTACTATCTACCAGCTATGCTGTAATAGATTCTGCCTTGATTATGGGCCAGTATGGAGTGTTCTGGCCCAAAAGCCAGAACAGCAACCAAATGGTTATGTGGCAAGCCATAATAGTGTCTACTTCTTTTTGCTTTTCAGGGTGAGAGGAAGACATCTGTGGTGATCCTTTAAGGTTTCACATTACTTCCATCTCCCTGCTGCCTTTGTTGTCCTGGGAGCATATTGCATATGTAATATCAGAGCTCAGCCCAGTCTCCTGCCCTGCCTACTCACCTGCATGGGAAGAGCCCAGAATAATCTTCTTTGCCGTTGTGCTTTGGTAGCCAAATGTGGTTTCATGCTCTCTAAACATGCTAGGTTGCCATTGATCTCCTAACTACACTGACATTTTCCATCCCTTATATTAAAGGACAAAATATGTCCCTGAACCATAGGGAGTCTGACTGGTTAGACACTCACAGCATGAGCTAGCTGCTCTCAGGAGGCCCATGTTCTCTCCACCCCTTCATGATCCTTTACTCTCTGGTCCCAGGATGCCTTCTCAATATTTCTGTTTCGATCAGATCATGGAATTGGATCAAGTGACTGAAGTGACTAGCTTGTCTTCTTGGCCTTCATTCCTTAGAGCAGTGGTTCTCATCCCTTTTCAGACTTAGGGTACTCCACCACTTTTTTGATGTGGGCTCCACCCTGGTTGAGAACCACTGTTGGTGCTTCCTCAACTTACCACAGAGCTTCTCAACTGGAAGTTGCTGCCTCCAGGTAAAACTGCCCCATGTGCCTTCTATACATCCAGCCTAGGAAAGACTCTAGAGTAGGTTATGACTCCCATGCTGTAAAGAATAACATGCAGAACTCACTCCTTCGATTTTTAGCTTTTGTAGAACAACTGTTAATATTGAGATGAGAAGGGAGTGGTAGACAACATTGTGTTTAGTCATTCATTTGGATTTTATTATTTGTTGCATGGTTGAATATTATGGTAGTGGCAGCAGTGTAAGTAGAAGCAATTAACTTAATTAATTTTATTTTCCTTTCATGAAACTGTTCATCAAACTTGCAGTTAAGTATGCTGAAGTGACATATCAATAGGAGATGTGAGAACCTCTTAACATGATTCATCTAAAAGAAACATGACTTCTCTAATTCTTGACTCTAAACAACTTGCTGTTATTAGTGAATTCTGGCCTGAAGTATGTTGCTCTTATGGGGTTTGACTTTATTTTGGAATGAAGTACTGATAATTGGACTGCTCCTCACAAGATTCATTTTTTATTGTTAATAGTTGTGCATATTTTTTATCATTGCTCTTGCTAGATTCCTTCTTCAGTTAGACTCTGCACATCCAGAGTTAATATTATTTTTTTCAAAACATCTTGTTTTCCTTTGAACTGTTTTAAAGGATACTGTATAGTACTAGTTAATTCTATTATTTTATTTCTTTTATATACTGTACTCTAATGCTTAAGACACTAAATGATATTTTAGATCTTCATATAATACAAGATTTCCTACTGTCTTCTTCTGGCTTAGTTGACACAAAGTAATGCAAAGTTAATGCATTGTCTTGTTGATACAAACTGAACTTCAGTATCTAAGATGGTCTCAAATGTACTTAATGGAAATAAGTTTGTGACATAAGTCTATGTATAGTTTTTGGTCAAATATATCTTGGCCATTTAAAAGTAGTAAGATTCCATCATGCCTTAAACCCCACTAAGAACACTGGTCATGAGAAGGTTCCAATTTAAAAATATGTGGCCATTACCCAAACTACGACAATACCAGATGTAAACCCAAAAATATGATAAAATTACCCCGCTCCACTAAGAACCATATCTTACTATACTGTTCACTCTTAACAGTGCTGCACTACACAAGCTGACTTACTCATTCTAGATGTTATCCTCTTTCCTCTAGATATATGTTCGATAATACTGCGTAAGGGTGACAATGTCTTTTTTTTTTTAAGTTGCCCTTTAACTTGTCATGTGAAAATGATCTCTGACTCCAAGCATCTACACGTGATTTGCTGTGGGGCTAATTAGTCTACTAGACACTAGTAGGGCTGCACATGCAGATGCACAAAGTTTACTGAAGGGCTAATTAGTCTACTCTGCAGTAAATGTCTTGCATAGACACACTCACAGAGGCCAGATGTGCACATTGCCCTGACATATATCTTGCTCTAAGAATGGTGTAAATAGCTAATTTATTATGCTTGTTGGGAAATGGCAGTTTTGGCCATCTATAACAAATACATTGTAATAAAAAGTGAAGTAGTCCTCGACTCCTGTATCTTGACCTCATTACTGTGGATTTGACATACATTTCTTGCAAGAACTTTGTAGTAAAACTGATCTCTACGTTTATTTTCCATGAGGCTGGAAGGCAGTGTCTGCATGCCACATGTTGTAGCATATTGCCTACTGGAAAGGTTTTAAAAATACTGAAATCAGAAAGTTTTGAAGTTGCTGAAACATGTTTCTACCCCATCCATTTTTTTTCCTCTCCAGATTATCATTTCTTAAAATTCTGAGATTTCTACTATTTGGCCTGATTTTGGATAGGAAATATTGTACAGAATCTTGAAATTTCTCATATGCTGGGAAAACCATTTTCCTCTGTCCCTTCACTAGGCATTTTGCTAAATTGAGCCTCTTCTATACTTTTGTTGACTGTCCAGTAGATGGCATTACCTTTTTATGATTACAGTGGTAATGCAAATTAACAAGTGCAGGCTGAACCAAATTTCTAATCCATAGTATCAGAATAATACAGCTTTCCATTTTCCAACAAAAAGCTTTATGTGACGCTGACCTGGGAGAGTCTGTCATTTTGTGTTTGGGTTTTTTTTCCAAGTTTTATTTTGAGAATTCAACTGCACCATTGCTTTTAAACACAGTTTAGCTTTTGAAGGGAAATGAAGTCATTGTCACACTATGTCAAAAAGCAGCTTTTCTCTCCAGCCTTTTAAATCCATAAAGAGATTGTGAAGTGAAATGGCAGTGAGGAGATGACTTTCCTCTGTTACCATGGCAATGGGTTTAATAAGCAGGCCTGACATTGGTAATCCTTCTGCAACTGTGTCTGAATTGCCATTTAATATGAGCTGTAAAATGAGCTGCTTTTCATAGATGTAAATGAATCCTTTGCTTTGGTGGTGCTTGGGTGTACCAGCATTACCAGCTTTGTCATTCTATTGTTTCTCCAGATTAGAACCTTTCCGTTTCTTTCTTTCCTTTTTCTTTTCAGCAGATCATCTTTCATTCCATGTTTTCTGATACTGCAGCAGCTGCACGGGACCAAACCCCTAAAATAATGCAGCATAATAGCTTCTGTTTTGACCGCCACCGGTAATAACTCATACTAACTTCTCAGAGCAATTTACTTCTGCATTTCTGATGATTCTCTTTAACCTCAGTCTCTCCAAAAATCATAACTTTCTTCCTTGGCTCCCACACTTAAAAATCTGGTTCACAATTTCTGATAAATGAAAAACTGTTCCTTAGCACATGTCTTTTGTCAGTGTGGTAATTAGGAGAAAAAGGAAAACTGTAGAAGGATTATACTAATTTATCTACTGCTTATACATCTGGTTTTATTTGCTGGGTGTTTAAACATTGCAAAACAATGATTGAGAACTAATATCAAACATATGACATTGTTGCTATTAAAACAGCACCCCCCCCTTTTTTTTTATTTTGGACAAAAAGAAATGATGACTGACATACACATTAAGTGTATTTTTAAACGTCCAGGGATTGCAAACAGTAGAATATAACATATTATTTGTATTTCCTCAATAATCTTTCCTATAAACTGTATCCCAAAACATTTTATCTGGTTAATAGTCACAAATTTAATTATTACATGATAGCAAAGAAAGTAATATGTTTGAAGTTGATGAGGAAGAGCACTATGGGAAGGTTGTTTTAGATTAGAACAGCAGAAGAGAAGGCTACCACATCATTAACGTAGAGATTTGTGGATGAAGGAACAAGGAGTTTGGAGTCGGAAGCAAACAGTTCAGGCTTATGAAGTAGTCTGCAAGCAGTCTGCGAAAGAGTCTAATGCCAACCATGGCAATCTGGAGCTGGATCCTGAAACTAATATGAACTTAGTGGAACTGTTTGGGGAGGTTATAGTTCTTTGTTCATGTTGGTAATCAAGAAACTTAAACGTGACAACTTGTTTTGGCTACCCGCAAAGGTTTAATTCCTGGTAACTTTTCAGCCACTTAAATTTTACTTTGTTATTTTATATATTTCTAGGGTGTTATTGAGCAGAGAGAAGGTGTTTGTGATCAGATTTTATTTATAGTTAGTAGCAGGCTTTCCTGCTGAGTTTCAAGGTGCTTAATGTATTAGACTAGGCAACAGGGCAGCCCTCATGAAGAATTTTAAGACTGTCTACATGACAGGATCAAATTTGAAACCATCTAACTTTTGCAATACCAGGAATTAATTTGACCAAATGCATCTGAACTATTATGCACATCAACACTTGCACCACAACTATTTGCCTTAGTGAAACATCATGCATTTCGTTATTTTATTATTGCTTTAATTTTTTATGCAATCTAAGCTCCTCTATATGTCCATGAACATCATCCTTTAGTTGTTTGTTATTGAAAGTTTGCCATGTGTTTTATTGGTCAGAAGCACATAAGATAGATAGAACTGAAGCCAGAGAATGTGACATTGTGTGGTCATGGGGAAACAGTTTTGTCCTGAACACTATGAAACTGGTGCAGAGCCTGATTGTAAATCTCACAGACTCTTCTCAAACCTGTTGCTCTGTGCTGAATGGTCTGTTGGAATAACAGCATACGTTGGAGTTACTTTTAAGAATACAAACTAATACACTCCATCAGCTTTGTTTAATTAGTTAATTTTTATTGCTAAAAATGTGAATGATAATTTGAAGTCTCTTTCCTCTCTGTGAATGATTTTGTATGAACATTGTTCATGAATTACAGTAATAAGCAAGGTTCACCCATGTATCTATAAGCCAGACATTCCTGAATTCTAATGCTACCTCTGACACTGTCTCTTTCTATAGGATTGGACAAATATTAATCCCAGGGCTGTACAACTGACAACCCACGGGCCACATGCAGCCTGCAAAGGGTTAAGTTGTGATTCTCAGGCTCCCAGTAGCCTGCAGCTCCCCCTCTTGTTGCTGGAGCCTCCAGCTTCCATGTTCTGAGCTCGTCCCAGAGGGTGGCGCAGCATGGTATGAAGTTCGCAGAGTGAGGTTGGAACCATGCTGTGTGATGCCCATGCAGACATATAGCGGAGCTTTCATGCAGGCACACAGTTGAGCAGTGGGGTGGGTGGGGTATGGGCAACATCCATATGGGGTCACTGCAGTGATTTTGGGGGGCACCTCCTCAGGTGTGTGGTGCAGTAGTAAAGGGGGCATCCATGCAGCCTGGGGCCACTGGTGCAACCCACAGGGTGTGGGGCCCCTGGGTGCTTAAAATTTGGACAGCCCTAATTTATCCTGACCTGCCATGTGTCAAGTTACAGTCTGTGTAATGTGGATATTGCCTGTCTCAGAAAGATGTTTTTGTAAGATTTTTATTAAAATTAATACAGGAAACCATCGCTATTTGCGGTTTCACATATATTCACAAATGCCGAACCCGCATCTTAAATACACTTATAGGAGCTCCTCAAGAGCTCTGTGCTTGGTGCTGCTGCTGGGCTCCCACTGATGCTAGCGCAGCTTTTCCCCTCCCCTCCCCCCCCCCCCCCCCCCCGGCTGCTGAGGGCACTACATTCACAAACACAGATAACGTTCATGAACACAGTGCCATATTCGTGGATTTTGCCATTCCTGGGGATCTCCAGAACGTATCCCCTGTGAATGGCGAGGGTCACCTGTATAGCAGTTCTTCATCAAAGTGCTTAATTAAGTGCTAAATACCATTACTATTACATAACCAATAAATAAAGCTACTAGATATAACATTACTCTGATACAACAAAGTGCTACCTCTGTGCCGTTTTATGTAACCAATTCACCTGGGCGGTGGTAGTTTTCTGTAAACTGTAATCTGATAAATAAGGGAATTATAATATTTTTTTTACTTTACTTTGTAAAAAGCGTCCACAGGCACTTGAACCCTACCATCACTTGCATGGGTTGAGCCTTTGTTTAAGTAGTTGAACATTGTCATATGTAGGTACAACTCCCCTTTTAAAATTTGAAATGCAGCAGTTGTCCTTGTCCCAGTAACTACTTCTCTCAATGTTTTTGTCAACAGTAGGTATGTTGTTAGCATCTACAATGTAATAAAATTGTAGTGGTTTTATGAACATCTTGTTGTTTTCAAAGGATTTACATATCCTAACATGATGTTGAGGACTGAAATTCTTATTTTGTGTACTCATAATAGGTGATGTGAATCTGATATGTTAGTAATTTGTTTTTATTATATGGTGTGTATCTCTAGTATATAAAGTACACAACTTGAGTGATGCTGAATATCACATACTATTTTGATATCCTGGGAATACTGCAGCACAATGTGGTTGGTTTTCTAGACACCAAATTACTATGCTTCGGGGATCTGGTCAGACCTAACATAGCCTTCTAGGTAATGGAATAAGTTTTTTCCCTCACTGTTAGGAACAGATCTTGAAACAAAAGAAAAGGTTAAATGAAAATAAAATACACTAATAAATAGCTAGCTATTAAAACTTGAATGCAGTGACTGGTTAATAACAGCCTGGTCAGGGCATTCATATCTATATTACTAGTAGTTTAATTTGAAGAAATGAGGTATCATTTTGAGGATCTGTGTAAATGGCAGTTTAAGCTGAAAACAAAATTGACAGCCTTGTTCTTTTTTATAAAAGGAAAACTTTAATAAAGTGAACTATAATAATAGGTTTTTTTAATTCAGAAGTTTTTTTTTAACACTGCTGAAGTCAGTGGGGATCAGTATGGACAAGATTTCATTCATAATATATTGTCAGAAACGTGATTTTTTTTTTTTTTTCTTACTACAGAAGAGTGTTCAGTTTATTAGAAATGGATCATTATCACATTGAGAATGAAGCTTCCATATTGTTTTAACTCTGATTTTCGCATTTGCCCATAACTCAATTTAGTGATTTAGAACTTTCAACACACACATTATGAATGTGAACTTTAAGGATTCACAGAAGAAACGCTTAAAGAATTTGTGCAGACATTAATTCCTACCATATGGTAAATATACTTCCTAAAGTGGATTTCGGAACTGATCTCATTATCGTGAATCAACATAACTTCAGGGGTACAAATCTGAAAAAATAATTAATTGAACATGTCTGTAGTCTGTATAGAAGTTCATGTTAAATGTTATAGGGTCTCTAGACAAATAGATTATCCTGTTTTATTAACTGTGAAGTATACGGAACACAGAAATTAGCCTGTTTTTCCTCTCTCCACAAGAGAGAGAGGTATTTGTCTTGAAAATTATATTAAGCTGAGGTTTTGACCTGTATATACCAACACCAAAGTGTTGAATCAGTGAATGTGTTTGCCATTATAAATTCATTAATTTAGTTCAGTGGTACCCAGCTCATACAGCCCTTTGTGCCAGTCGATGAGCCAGGTCAGGCGCACGGGGCTGCCTTTTCCCAGGTCTAGCATAACATTGCAGCCACCCCCCTACCACCAAATTTCCTGTGGGTAGCATCTTGGTCATCCCTGATTTAAGCGATCATATTCCCTGTTGGTTTAACTGGAGAACACTAGTTGATTTCCACCCCGCACCCCCATTTTTTTAAAGGAAAGGGGAATAAACGATTGTAGCTTTAAGAGCAGAAGTCTGCAAACTGTTAATATAGTGATTTTCCCCCCCTCCCCGACATTCATGATCCCAAGGGGGAGAGAATGAAAGAAAACTACCAGTTCAGAAACCTATTGTTTCTACAGAGATGTTTTACAGAGATGTTTTACAGAGACGTGATATTTCCATTTGGGTCCTTTTAATAGAGACTGCTTATGAACTGGTAACTAATAACCTTCTCAGCATTCTGTTCTCTTTTAAGAATAATGTTGAGGCATGAGCATGTTTGGGGAGGTGCAGAAGTACCAGGGTAGTGAACAGGATGGCGGACAAGGCTATCAGTGTGGTGGACAGACTAAACTCAGCTAATGTTAATCATAGTTTACCTGTTTTCAAGACAATGAGTAAATTTACTTGGCCATGTTTATATTCACAGCAAATGCCATGTTGCCAGCACAAAGTGCAGCAGTTAAAAGTTCCTCCCTATGTCTATATGACTTGCTCTGAACTGATATCAAAGTTACTTTTCTCCATATTACAGATACTTGAAAAAATGCACTTACATTTATAGTTTTTGTACTGTGGATAGGGCTGATTCCAACACTTTAAATTTACACAACCTTTTCTACTATGAGATCCTTGTTTTGGGTTGCCCAAAGTTAGCTACTTGCAGTGAAATTTTTCCAGGCTGACTGACTACCTCAAAGTTGATTTTTCCCTCCCTCCCCCCCCCCCCCTTAAATATTATCTAACTCCAACTTCATTAAGATTGCTGTGAACAAAATTTTAAGGACAGCACCTGTTATTTATTTTCTCTTCCATTTGTTAGCTTTGTATGCTTTATTGTCTTTTTGGGCCATTTTTTAAATCAATATTTTGTTTATGGTCAGCTTACACTTCCTATTTCATATAGGAGTTCACTGCAGGAAACTTGTGTGCCTGGGCTGCCAGAGATGTTTGACAGTAATAGCAGCAATGCTGAAATTAAGAAATGAGACACAGATTCACACTGGCAAAGACATGGAAGAGCAGACTTAACTGTATTTTACTCATTATTCTTGTGCCCACCCATATGTTGCTTCCAAGGGGGGGTGAGGATGGGACTGTGTAAAATACGTTCTGAATATAATTGTACTGCAACGTGTGATAGGGATGTTGAGTGAGGGTGAATGGGAGGGGATTTGATCCTGTAGCTTACAAATGGGGATTTGGGAATGTTTCTTGAAATATCCTATTTATATATGATGTGTAATAGGGGAAGCACTTTTAAATCATCACATCAAGATGATTTAAAAACAAACACCTCTGTAAAAACTTATTGCATTAAGGTACAGCCTTAAAATTAAAATTTAAAAAGAAATAAACCCTAGCTGCCCTGGTTTAGTTAATAAAAAGGCCAGGAGAACCACAAGGGATGGGCATATGTACAGAGAAGGAGAGCTGGCTGATCGGAGCTGATGCAGATTTAAATGTGCCACCCCCCTTCCCTTGCTTGCCACTGGGTTTTCAGTACTTGGGAAAAGTAGAATGGACTAATGCAAGGGTTGGCAACCTCTTCGGAGCTGATGGCTGAAATAACGCAGCTTAATCTGAAGATGGTTGCCACCATTGTCATTTCCCCTGATGTCAGTCCTCCCTGCCATTGAACAGCTGCTGACACACTTGTGATCCACTGCTGAATGTTGTGACTCTGAGGGCCAGATGGAATCAGTTGGCAAGCCAGATCCAATCTCTGGACTAGTGGATTGAGTGTAAGGCTAGAAACTGGCAAGATCTGAATTCTAATCCTGGCTTTCCATTTAAAGCACAGACAAGTTACTAAACCTGTCCGAGGCTTTCTTCTTCTTTAAATAGTGACAATGCCTCTACCTGGAGTACTGTGGGGATTTGGTTTGTGTTTTGTGTAGTGTTTACCAAATGCAAAGTGATATAACCAACATTATTCACTATGCTATGGCCACAGAATAAGTGTAAGTTGTTTTCTGAAATGTTGGTAGCAAATAATAGTAGGAGTTGGATATTGAAATTGTGTATCTTTTTACAGCAGTTCACATATCTAAAATCCAAATACTTTAAAATAAAATAAAAACTTTGTTCAGAAATCATTGAAATAGCTATTTGGGGTAGATTCCTCCACGTTATGAGCCTATAGCTGTTTGCACTGTAGTGATTATAGTAAGTTAGTCTTAAATAAGCTTCTCAGATATGACCATCTGTGTATGGTCACAGTACCTGTTGTTCAGAGGGTGGCAAATAATCTGGGATAAAGCTTAAGAGAAGCAACAGACTTCAATGGCAGCACAGAGAAACAAGCTTGAAATCTGTGGCAGATGAATCCGTTTCACAGCTCTATGCTCTTTGTTTGTTTTTCCTTCTTCGCTACAAGAATGAAGCTGACAATTGGACGGTATTTCTGTGTATAGCACTTCAAAATTCATCTGCTTAGTCAGATGAATTTTTAGGGATAACAAGATTCTGTTCAGAACAGTTCACAAAATTAATTAAATAGTTGAGCTTGCTTAGCTGTGGAGGAAAGCCAAGTCTTTGTCCTCCATCATCTTTAACTCTCTGACCATTCTGACCATTTTAAAGGTTATGAATAGGCCACTCCCTTCCACTCCAAACTAACCACTGGGGATAATAGGGACATCACTGGGAGCAGCATCTTACAATGATTGCCTATGTGCACTGCCTGCCTTCAGATCCAATGGTGGGGTGCTTACACAGAAGCAAGTGGCAGGCCAACTGCAACGATGATGAAGAGGAACTTATCCTACTGTATTCAAACAAAATGGGGAATATTCATCCCGGACTGCATGGTCGCCTCAAGAAAAGGTTACTGAACCGAGAAGACAGTTCCCTCTGGCCAAGTAAGAACAGATCATGTTTTGTTAATGATTAGTTGCTCAGTATTTTTTTCCATAATTTTTTGGTTTTACCTCATAATTATAAGATTAGATGACCACCAAAGATACTTACAGAACTATTAATTTAATTGTAGTCTTTTTTGCTAGGTAGAGAAATTGGAAAAATGAATTTTGTTAGTCAAAAGAACAGTTTCCAGTAGAATTAAACTATAAGCAGTGTCTTTTGCTGTGTGACTGTTCAGTGAAGACAGTAAGGTATTGTCTTTGTGCTGAGATGTGACCATGCTTGAGAGCTCTTGGGCACCTGCTTCAGCTCAATGGTACATTTCTTTTGCAAAAGAGTTGTTTTGGATGAATGGACATGTTGATGTATTTACTTCAGTTTGAAGAGCGTAGAAGATTTTTTTAAGTATGTAAACAAGCTGGAAAAAATAGAAGTGAATGAAAAGGTGCAGTACACTCAGATGTTACATCTGTTGATGTTGGTGAAAACTTTCTATTGCTACAATAATTTTCTTTTAAAAATTCCAGTTATGCCTAATGGTATATTTCCTCAGACTGTGAGGAGAAGCATGCCTACGTCATAACAAGTCTTTGGAAGTTCTAAGTTAGCTAAATAGTTAACAAGCACTATTTCCTAATGAACCTTGAAGAAAGGAAAGAATCTACAGTGGTTATATCTCAGCTGATTTGTTAGCATCATTGCTTGCCTTCCCTGTTTTCCCTCCACCAAAGCAGATGCACCCCACTGCTCCTGAAGTATTTTTTTCAGAAAAATGCATGGTATAAGGAATAGGGAACTTCCCTGCAAAACCTGCAGGACTTACAGAAGCAGGCTGTGTTCAGGTGCAAATGAATTACTCACTTTTTCTGTGTTGATTTTCTTTTCCTCATTGCTCTCATTCTGATTCTCTAATGATCTCTATTTATCACCAGCAATTGAAAAAATTGCATCTGTACAATGCTAATTATGATATACAAAATTATACACTGCTTTAATTTTCTGCTTTGCAACATCCCATCTAAGGCCCTTGTAGGCTCCCTTTGGCCTGTACAGAGGAGAGACTGAACTTGTCCACGTGTTGAATAGCTATTTTGACCCTTTTGTTAAAAAGAAATTTCTCAAAATGTATACGAAGAAACAACAGAGCAGTCGTATTGAATTTTGCATCCAAGCGCGCAAGTGCATGTCTGCCTTAATTGAAGGAGAAAATAAAAAGAATGACTTTACAAAACTTTTTGAAATATGTAGTTTTATTCCATCTTGATATACAGAATTTTTGATTTGCTACATAGGACCTTTCACAAAACAAAACAACTGGTTCCTTTTACCATGTGCTACTGGTGGTTTTTAGTCACTTCTGAACTGCATAGTATAACTTGTGATAACCTGGCATGCTTTAAAGTATAGACCCAGTCATAGATTCATAGATGTTAGGGTCGGAAGGGACCTCAATAGATCATCGAGTCCGACCCCCTGCATAAGCAGGAAAGAGTGCTGGGTCTAGATGACCCCAGCTAGATGGATATCCAACCTCCTCTTGAAGACCCCCAGGGTAGGGGAGAGCACCACCTCCCTTGGGAGCCCATTCCAGACCTTGGCCACTCGAACTGTGAAGAAGGTCTTCCTAATGTCCAATCTAAATCTGCTCTCTGCTAGCTTGTGGCCATTGTTTCTTGTAACCCCCGGGGGCGCCTTGGTGAATAAGTACTCACCAATTCCCTTCTGTGCCCCCGTGATGAACTTAAAGGCAGCCACAAGGTCGCCTCTCAACCTTCTCTTGCGGAGGCTGAAAAGGTCCAGTTTCTCTAGTGTCTCCTCATAGTCCTTCAACACTCAGCAGTGACTCTAGCATGCTTCAGTTTTAACTGAATTCAGCGCATAATTGTTTAGTTTGAACCTGCTACTCTAGAGTGTGAAGTCAGGATTAAGGAGAACATGTAAAACACGTAGAAATCCTTGAATGCAGCAAACAGCTTTCCACTCCTTTTTCTTGGTTCTTTGCATGGGGGAGGGATTTTCTTTTCAGAGTCATGTTGTGTGTTAATAATGATAATCTCTTGAAAAGGGAAGGGTAGTGGAGGGGGAGGAGCAGAAATTGAGATAAGAAGCAAGCCAGTCCTAGAGACTGTTTGGTTACTATGATCTTTTATAGTGCGTGCTAAACAGGTGTTGATTTTGCTAAATATAGCAGGTGTTTTGATCCTGTGTCCTTCCCAATGAAGACTTGGTATTTCCGAGCCAAAGTTTGTTTTTTCTTCTACAGTCAGATCAGAACTTAATGAACTCTGAATCAGGAATTACACCTGTAGGAATGTTACAACATTGAGTGGTTGTGGAAATAAGTTTCCAGAACGCTTCAATGGTTCTATATTCAATTGTTTGGTTCCTGTCTATACGTCATAGGTTTTTTCCCTCTATTGTCAAGTGCATTACTTTTTTCTGTTTTAATTTTTTAATAAAATGCGAAAGAGTAGATATCTATCATTTTAAACCATACATGTGTGTTAATAAGAGCTATATTGAACTGAATAGCATTGATAGACAAAATGAATGAATGCATATTCTTTGGTTGGTAGCCTATCAACCTTAGGAAATTTTGGATAACTTAGCCCCATTCTTATTTCCCTGTTCCAAACAAAACACAAATTTGGCTCCATGCACTACTTTTTAAAGTGTATAAAAGATGCAAGATAAACCTTGAATTGGTTTATCATGTACTTGTATGGGGTTCCTTAGGGCTGTAATTTGTTCATTTCCAAAACGTTCTGGAGAATTTAGCTTTGTTTTTTAAAATAATTCTCCTGGTAGTGACACTTCTTGATTTTTTTTTTTTTTAATTTATTTTTTAATTAATTAATTTATTTTTTTTGTGTCAATTGGCAATATATCCAGCATCTTAAAAAGACTTGAACGTTTTGCTTTTTCATTGAAATGCTGTTTAGTGCCATGATACTGTCTAAACAAAACATACTATGCTTTCTTGGGTAATATCCTGATGTGGATTCTGGAGGGATTCCTGATACCAACATTTTTTTGGTCATTGCTCTTCTGCTAATGTCATTTAAATCTATAAAAGAGCCAATCATAATTAAGCCATCATTTACAAGCTCCCTGAAGATCAAATGTAAACCTGACTTCACTAAATAAGTACTGTTTCCCATAGAGATAGGCAAGTTCTGTTGTGTGTTTTTAAAATTTTTTATTTTGTTAATGTTTATTTAAAGCAACAAAAGTGATTTTGGACTGAAGTGATTTCTGGGAACAGGTTAAATGATAACTGCAGAACACAGTATGTGATTATTGGCTAGGCTTTTATCTATGTTGATAAAAAGGCTTCCCTTTGGGGTCCTTATCGAGCTGCATGAGAACAGCATTTCAAATGGTTTCACAGTAATGATTTACACTGTAGAAAATGCCCTTTCTAGTACTGAGGTTGTTTTAAAAGTATAACATGTTCATATTATTGACCTTCCTCATGAGTTAAGGGCTCCCCCCCCCATTGGTGAGAGAAAGTATTTGATTATTTTATGCTAATAATCTTTAAAGCAAACCAAAATAAAACCCTCCACTTTAAATAACAGTACTTTTAATATAGTTATTTTAATATTTTGTAGAGTAAAATGCCTCATTTCAAATTGATGACATTGTGAAATAGGATTCTGTGTTACTGGTCTGGCCTTGGTTCAGTGTTCATGACACTGTTTTGCTGTCCTCAATACCAGCCTGTTTTTCTAATAGGCAAGGTTCTGAAACCAGCCAGAATCCAGAAATAAGAACTGTCTCTTCTAATAATCTTCCTAATCACAAGAAAATCACTTAAGTCACTAAAGTGACAGGGACAAAGGTGTGCGTGCGCGCGCGCACACACACACACACACACACACACACACACACACACACCCACCCACCCACCCACCCCCGGGATTGCAAACAACCCTAACCCGCTACATTGTTTGCAGGCTGCTATGTTCAATAGAGAAGTTAGACTGAGACCCTGAACTGTCAGGTTTTATCAAAACAGGAGGGAATTATCCCGATGCCTGTCAGCCATGACTTGTACCCTTTTTATCCTTCTATTTCTAGCAAGTGCAAGTCTCTTGAGCTTGTGTTGATCAGCATTTTGTTGTTTGTTTGCCAAACTGGCAAATGTTAGCAATACACTCTATTGCTGAACTAGCTGAAAAGTATCATCTGTTTTTGTGATTGAATTTGTAGGTTATTATTACTTCTTGGTCAGATTTGGGAACTGTAAACTGGGAGAGCTAATAGCTTTTGACATTCGTTAAAAGAAGTTGCTGCTATTAGAACTGTTCTCTGTGTTTTTGTAATTTTATACATATATATTATAGGAAATGTTATATTTTTTTCTGTAATGCTTACTGAAAACCCAGTCTGAGCAGTCAGACACTGATTTTGGCATCTTTGTTGTATAAGCAGGGTGTGTGTGTATAAATATTAAAGACTGTAATACAGCTAAGTGAGAAAGGAAAGGTAGCTTTAAGTCGCTCTAAGACCTCTCCTGATACTAAGTCTATTGAATGTCTATTCCTGTAACAAGTTAGAGCAGTCATCCTTCTGGTCTAACTTATACCTTTTGTAAGTCACTTAAGGACATTCTCCCAGCTGGTGTTCAGCAATACATACTTTACTCTAGCTTTCCCATGTCATCCTTTTTTCCTACTGTGTAAAACTTCCATCCTTGTTCCTGGCTGGGGCTAAAGGTGTCTCCTATACTAGAGGACTAAGTAAAGTAACCTTTGTACAACAGGGTTTGAACATCATACCTCCTTTTCTAGAGTAAACAAACCCAAATCTTTCAGTCTGTCCTCATAAGTCATCTTGTTTTCTAGACCTCTGACCAGTGTGTTGCTCCAATAACTACAGGTTTGATTTGGACTTTTCTCCGGGTTCTGACATAAGGCTATCTCTTACTCTGACAAACTATATATTTATCACATCTCTAAGATGTCCCCATTCCTATCTATTCATGCAGCTAAATGTCTTGTACTGGCCCTATTTTTGCATGTTTTTGTGCTGTTTTTGATGCATGCAGCCTTGCTCTGCTTGCATCCATCCAGAAAGCTGATGTAAACATTATTTTCCTAGCCTGTAATTTTGACATGTTGCTCCACTTGATGCATCTCTCTGTTAGT
Organism: Alligator mississippiensis; assembly: GCF_030867095.1. Taxonomy (NCBI): domain Eukaryota; kingdom Metazoa; phylum Chordata; order Crocodylia; family Alligatoridae; genus Alligator; species Alligator mississippiensis. Next base: position 120,233,341 of record NC_081824.1, on the reverse strand, counting down.
TCTTCCTTCTCTATTGCAGTCTAACAAAAGCTGCAAGGTACTGCACCTGGGGAGGAACAACCAGCAGCATACCTCCAGGCTGCGATCTCCTTTCTAGTCAGCACAGAGGCAGAAACAGATCTTGGTGTCACTATTGATTCCAAGATGAACATGGGCCGCCAACGTGGGGATGCAGTCAGGAAGGCTAACTGCACCTTGTCATGCATCCACAGATGCATCATGAGCAGGTCCAAGGAGGTGATCCTCCCCCTCTGTGCGACGTTGGTCAGGCCGCAGTTTTGGAGGATGTGGCCAGCATCGAGAGGGTCCAGAGGAGGGCCACTCACATGATCAGGGGGCAGCAAGCCAGGCTCTACGAGCGAAGGCTACAGGACCTGAACCTGTTCAGCCTCCACAAGAGAAGGCTGAGAGGGGATCTGGTGGCAGTCTACAAACTGGCCAAGGGGGACCAGCAGGCAGTGGGAGAGTCCCTGTTCCCCCCGAACACTACCAGGAGTAACGAGGAATAACTGCCATAAGTTGATTGAGAGTAGATTCAGGCTAGTCATCAAGAAGCACTTCACAGTCAGGGCAGCTAGGATCTGGAACCAACTTCCAAGGGAAGTGGTGCTTGCTTCTACCCTGGGGGTCTTCAAAAGGAGGCTAGATAATCACCTTGCCGGGGTCATTTGACCCCAGCATGCTTTCCTGCCCATGACAGGGGGTCGGACTTGATGATCTGCTCAGGTCCCTTCCGACCCTACCAACTATGAAACTATCTGTATTTGCAACAGAAAAAATTATGCTTTCAATGTTCTCCAGTAGCTAAAATCTCTGTCTCTTGAATCTGATTTTATTAAGTAATATATTTAACAGTAACGTGCCTTTACCCATTTTTGATCTACAGTGAAAAAATTGCCTAAAACAGGGAGACTGGTGTTTGAATTGCCAACGTTTGGAAAATGTACGTAGAGACATTTTAGAGACAGAAATTATGTAGAGACGTTAGGGACAGAAATTACATGTAAACTGGTAGAAGTTATCAGCTGAGATCTGTAATACAACAGAAGTTCAGTGCACATAAGCCACTTCCAAGTGACTGAAACTGGTTTAAGATAAACCTGGATGGATGTAGTATCAGACTTAACTGATTTAGGTTAAATCGGCTGATTGAACTTATGTCCCAGATCCCCTCCAGATTCAAGTTAACTCACAGTCCTCCAGCATCTGAGGATGTTTTGCACCTCATCATCCCCCCCCCCCCCCCCCCCCCTTGCAGGGTGGGCAGGCTAGCCTTGGCCCAAGCTGTCTGCCCCAGTTGAGCAGGGAAGTGTGCTCTAGTGCCTCCCGGCTTCTGGCCTGGGCCACTGCAGGCATGGGGCTGCATTTCTGGAATCAAGTGAATATTTGTTCATTTGTTTATTTGTTCAATCTATGCAGCTTAAACTAACCTGCAAAGATTGAATCAATTCAGCCTCAGGCTTTTTGACTGTCTGTATTTAGCCTTCAGGGGAAAAAGGAGACCAATACAGAGAGTTGTTGAGATCCTTCAGATGAAGGCAGCTTTTTAGTGGCATACTGGAAAAGGATAAAGATTTCACTGGAAAGTTGTGTAGCAGATGAGTAGAAAGTCTTGTGTGGTGAGCGAGGCTGATGTATTGAAGAAAGTACTTAATGTACTGTGTTTTAATTCCAGTGTGATGTGTAGATACAGTGCAATCTGTCTAAGACAGAACCTGTAAAAACCAGAAACCTGCTCAAGCTGGAAAATTTCTATGATCCAGGCATGCCTTATGGAGAATTGTGTGTAATGACTTAGTCAATGCAAGACAGAAACTAGTGTGGAAAGAAGAAGGAAATTTGGGGCCCATTTTTAGAATTATCCTGTAGAACATGGTAAGTAGTTACAGTACATGTATAATTCCTGACAAGGTATGCCAGAGTAGAACTGTTCTGGCCTTGAGCAGGTTTCTAGCTGTTACAAACTCCCTCTTCTGCAGGTTTCACTATTTTGCTGGAGGCTCCATGACAACAAGGATGTCAGCCTGCACGCTGGCTCAAATGCTGGGCTGGGAGCAGCTCCTGCTCAATTGGCCATGCCATCCTGACAGGATGTCAACCACTTCACCACTGCCCACAACTGATTGGCAGGGCCTGGCAGTGAGTAACCCCACGGTCCATAACAAAACCAGTCCCTGCCCAGTTCTGGGAAGAAAGGAGGCAGGGGGATCAGGGATGGTGCAAGAGAAAGGGAGCAGAGAAAAGAGCTGGTGCCTCTGCTTCCCCTATAGGACAGAAACCAGACTGACCTTTTTCCTGGTCCAGTAGTATTTCAACCTATACAGGTCTCGCTGTATAACAAAATGTATTGTTTTGGTTTTATAAAGGATAAAAGAGTTGTGGGAATATCCATGCACTTCTCTACCAATTTTGTCCTAAAGTCTGTGAGACACTCATGAAGGGCATGCTCAGAGGGGAGATTTTGATAGAGGGCTCATTATAATATCACTTGAGTGAGCCTGGAAGAGTCTAAATGAATGGAGAGTATAGAGGCATTTTTTGCCATTTAAGCAATCGAGGGTCTCGATTAGTTAATCAGGTGGAAAAAAAATTTCAAGTTCCTATTGAATTAGATTAATACAAGAACTTGCAGAGAATGGTGATGAGTTAAATTGTAGGGTCTATGGCCTCTGCAGCCCTGTAATCTGTCTAAACATCCTGGGATTTGCTTTTGGTGGTAAAGGCAGTATTTTCTTAAATATTCACCATGAATTACTCCATTCAATGGACTTTTAATCAGCAAGTGGTTCTGCCTAGAGAGCAGCCGAGAGAAACCTGGACTTAAATCAGATTATGAACATGCAAAGCAAAATGATGAATTCTACAAAAAAAGTAGAAGTAATGTTAAAGGCTGCCTTTCAGTCTGGAAATGCCTAATTGAATCAGGCTTGCCAGCAGGAATTGATTATGGCAGCATAATCTAAACCTATTTTATCATGTCATGGTTCATATAGACTGTTTCTCCAAGACAAGCAACTCTTTCGAAACAAAGTGATAAAAGACAATCAGATTGCAAATGAGGTGCATTTTCCTGTGTTGAAACCCTATGGCTAACCAGATTTCAGATTTAAAGTGCCTGTTTTCATACAGGCCCTTTAAAGACCTCTTTTTCAGTACAGCATTATACTGTCCAAGCATCTAATCCTGACTTCTTAGTAAAATATGTGTGTCTGTGTGTGAGAGTATGAGTAATATAAAATGCCTATATGAGATTTAGCATATATGACAGTGCTTATGCAACAGAAAGGAAGATTAGAATAAGTACCTTATTTTCTTTGAAGTTAGTCAGGCTTTCTTGAAAACTCTTACTTAATATATGTTTAGATTTAGACTTTTCTTTCTCCCCCTGCCCCCAGCCTGACCCACTACAAAATCAGAATCATTGTCATTCTGCCAGTGTTTCTCCTCCCACATGTGATTCTCCAACATGTGTTGCTGCATTGGTAAGTTAAAAATTCTGGTAATGCCCACATGAAAAGTTTTCATGCAAGTAGGCTGGGTATAGTTTTCATTTAATAATTTCAGCACTTGATAAGTCTGGTATCTATCCCCAGACCTGTACTCCCAGTGACAATTTACAGTGCAATCCTAGCACAGAGCTCTTGGAGCAAGGTACAGTAATATCTTTGTTCAGCTATAAAAATAAATATATAGGCCACATACTGATGTTTTACCTGTGCTGGGAGAAAAACCCTTCTCCTGGCACAAAAAGTAGAGCATGCAGGCATTCAAGGGCTTTCTTGCAGAAGAAAAATCTCTCTTCTTCAAAAAAGGTAGATTGGTTGCCTGCCAAGAAGATTGCCCTCCTTCCAGTCTAACTTAAATGTCTGTATGCTTCTCTGGGGAGAGAGATGCTATGTATCCCACAGTCCCCTACTCCAGTGGTTCTCAACCTTTTTTGTACCATTTGTGAACATCAATGGCCAGTCCTGACCCATTGCCCCTTACTCCTGACCCGCTGCCCTCAGGCCCCAGATCCTAGCCCCCCAGTGTGTGGGGCAGGGGGTGGGTGGGTGTGGGGCATGGGGGGCCCTAAGCCTGCAACTCTGCCAGCCTGCAAGGGAAAAGCCAGTTTCACACGTTTTTCTCCTTTAAAGGAGAATCCGTTTTTAAAGTTTGTTCCATTTTTCAGGTTTGTTCATAACCCTTTCATATATTCTTGCCAACCCAGTTTTGGGTCATGACCCACAAGTTGAGAAACACTGCTCTACTCTTCTAAGGGAAAACAGAGGGAGGGAGAGCACTGGCTCCTTGACAGCCTGCCCAGGGGCAAGCTGTGAGACAGTCCTGTGGGGACCCTGCCCTTGTCCCACCAGTCAGCTGAGTGATGTGGGGGTGGCCAATCTTTTGGGGTGGGTTCCCGCCATGGGGAAAAATGCCCCCACCCAGTGAACTCCTTTGGTTCTCCCTTCCATTTGGGTTGCACACAAGGTGATTTAAAACCTGGGGATGGGACTGCCTATTGACAGTCTGCCCCCTTTCCAGTAGTGTAACTAGGGTGGGCTGACTGGGGACCAGAAGTGGGTTGCAAGAATATATGAAACGGTCACAAGCAAACTTTAAAAATGGATTCTCCTTTAAAGGATAAAAACGTGGGAAACCATGGCTTTTCCCTTGCAGGCTGGCAGAGCTCCAGCCTGCAAGGGGCTGCTTGTGGCCCCCCATGCCCTACACACACCCACACACTGTGGGACTGGGGCCTGGGGGCAGCGGATTAGGAGTGGGGTGCACTGGCTTGGGACTAGCCATTGATATTTGCCAATGGGTCCTGGTACAAAAAAGGTTGAGAGGCACTGACATAGGCACCTAGCTTAAGTGTTGCACATTTTGCTCCCTTCCCAGGTAAGGGGGAGGGCAGGCTATCAAGCAATGGGGTCCCTTAGGGGTGGGGGTGGCAGTGAGCAGCCCTGTAGTGCCCCTGGCTGGAGAGCTTGCATGAGGATATGTATGCTCCCGCTCCCAGGTTAATTTTCTATTGTGAAAAATTTTGGAGAAATTCTTACCGGGAGAAATGAACGTCTGCATGCAGCCATAATATTATCTGGTGAAGTCAGTATAACAACTAAATGAATTCTGAGGATGAGAAGTTAAAGCAGCATTTAGAGCTGTTTGAGTTCAGGTCTGCCCAAGCCCATCTTTCCCTTTTCTAGATCAGAAGTAGTATAAAATAGTTAAAATATCTAGAATAGCTGATACACAACATATGTCACTTTAAAAACTTCAGCCTTTCCGTTTTCCTTGCATACAAGTGAAATCTGGTCTCATTCTTTTTCTTCCTTTGCAAAACCAAATGCAAAGCCTGTTGTGTCCTGCTGTCTGCGATGCTTGCTGCTATCCTGGGTAGCAGGGCATGGATTCTTTGAATCAGATCAGTTTTGCCATTAACTCAGCAATGTACTTATGCAAATATTTTTGAAGGAAATCAACTTGTGCTTTTCCATCATTACAGATTTTGGGGGGGGGGGGGGTTAATAAATCTTGCTTAGTGATACCCTTGTATTTTTTTTTAAGGATGTAATATTTAAGCACCAGCAGTGCTGTCAGTTCATCAGCAAACAAAAGTGGTCCATCTTAATTTGTCTAATTACCATCCGACACGCAGACCAGCTGCTTCCTTGAACAAAAGCAGTTGATCACACTATCTTATTAATTGCATATTAATTACTACATTCATCTTAACCATATGGGAGTTGTTCCGAATACATTGAAGGCTATTTAGTACTAAGAAAGGAGAAAATGAAACAGCAATTGTATCTTCAGAGCATAAATCTCGGGGGGGTGGGATGTGTTCAACATCCTAATATGAACCATGTGGTGTTTTTCTGTTGTTAATGTGTTATGACCTGTACTGAAAATTTGGGGAAATTTTGTCCAGGAAGACAAGCGACTTACTGAAGTGTTTTGGTTGATGAATGACTATATAGGTAGAAATACCATACAAATGGGTACTTACTTGTATGAATATATTTGTGTGTCTATTAATAACTGCCAGCAGGAGACTAGTGGTAATAATTATATAAGCTTCACATCTACGTATAAAAACTTGGCATGCCTGCCTTTCTCTGGTTCTAGGCAGGCAAGGTTCTTTTAGTAGATATGATATCTTTTGTTAGACCAACTGGGTAGTTGGAAAAATTTTCTCTGGTTCTTGTACTTGCCTTGATTTATGAGATAAGAATCTAGGAAGAGTTGGTTAGAAAGGGGGTCAGATAAAATACAGCAGTAAAGGTTTGTTGATGTTTGTTTAAGTTTTATACATTTTTGTTAGATTCTCATGAGTCTCTTTTACCCGGAAGTAATCAGTTTTGGACAAAACCAGTCCTGTTGCTGAGCAAAAAATGGCCCCTTAAATAGAAACTGGTTCTTGCATCCACGCTGTATGAAATGTTTGCATGGTTCCTGTGCGAGTGCAGCCATTTATGTGAAGCCAAGATGGATTTTTTTTAACTGAGACAGAAATTCCACAAAAAAGTATTGACTGCTGCGTATGTCCTCCATCAATCTGTCTTTCAGGATGGTGAACTCTGCCCTTAAAAGTGAAATACCAGAAAGCTTGCCTATATAGTTTTTTCATGCATTCTGAATACAGCTGACACCATTGGTAGATACTTGGCAACTTTAAATCAGAGAAGAAAAGTAGGTTCATTAGTAAGCGCAAATACTGACTTCTTCACTTTCACTCCCAGACTTAAAATATCATGGTCTAGTAAATTCTTTACTTGATTGCAACTTGATTAACTTGATGTTGGTTTCCTGTAGATGGCAGTCTTTTGCCTTATGCTAGACAGTCACTCTCTTGTTTTGTACTCAGTCTGATCTTGTTCTTTGCTCTTACCATATTCTTTCCTACCACCACAGAATTTTTTTGGACTGAAAAATTAAATGAACATAACAGGGGAGGTTACAAGTACACAAGTAATGTGTTGTTGTTCAAATGTTAACCCATCTTAGACTTTGACTAAATGCATTGCTGATGTTAAAGAAATCATTCCTAACACTATTTAATTTCATTTAATTTTTTGTTATGATAGAGGTTTTGTTGGTATTCTATTTTATTATAGCAATATCACTTTTTATAATTCTCCTAATTCTCTTTAGATTTTCTAAACTGTAAATGTTGATTTCTTTCTGAGTTGCTTATAGAAGCCTGATGAAAAGTGTTTAGTGTATATATAAACTTCCCTCTTCACTTTCTCAGAAGCTATTTAACGATGTCCAGAATCTGCATTTTTACAGAGAATCTTTAGACTCACCGGGGAAAAAAAGATAAAAACTTACTGAAAGTAAATTGCTGGTTAGCCAGTGGCCCAGTAGTTCTTATGGCCAATGCAGCAGCTGGCTGCAGTGGGGGGGATGCAGGTAGGCAGAGGAGCCACTGGCACACAGGAAAACAGCCAAGATGGCAGCAGCCCTCTCTTCCCTCTGCTGCTGATTAGTTGAGAGGGCTGCTTGTTGTGTGGCCTCACCCCTCCCTGTCCATCAGCCGCAAGGAGTGGGGATGCATGAATGACGGTCCTTGTTCAATCAGCAGTGAAGTGCTGGGCCAGTGCCAATGCTGGGGCCCCTTGGCCAATCAGTGTTTTGTTGGGTTTTTTTGGGAGGGGGGGCTCACCATGGAAAAATGTGGATTTTTATTTTTTTATCACAAAGCTAAGATCTCTGATCTCTTGTGCCTGCAGTTCAAACTGAAGGCAAATATGATCCTACCAGTTCTTTTGTCAGAGTGAATTGTATTGAAGCAAAGATGAGTTTGACCAGGGGTGCGGCCACTCTCTGGCATATGTGGCACAAGTGGCATGTGCAGCCACTGTGAGTAGCCCACACGGGCGGGGGGCAGAGCTGCAAGTGAAAAAGGCTGGAGCTGTAAGGTCATGTTGCGGTTTTCTGAGCCTGGCATCCTGGGCGGGGAGACCGGTGGAGGTCATCCCTCCTGCTGTGTCCCACCTACCTGCTCAGCTACTCCATAGCAAACTCAGCCCGAGGACTGGGCAAGAATTGTCCTCTGCAGACAAGTAGGTGAGGTTGGAGAAGATCCCTGCACTCAGCCAGAGAAAGCGGGGAGCCCGTGCCATGTGGGCAGAAGTGGGGGGAGAATGGAAGAGCCCATGGCGTCCAGCTGGAGGAGCTAGTGCAGGACAGAAGCGGCAGCACTTGGGTCTTTGTCTCTATGAGACAGATACAACCTTCTGTCTCTCCTTCCACTCCCCAGTGCTCAGCATCCCTTGCGCGTATCGCAGGACATGGGAGGGTTTGGCCCAGAGCAAAAAACTTGTAGTGAGCCTCTGCCTGTGCCAAGCCCAGCCTGGTGGTCCCAGATGAGGGTCTCGATGCCTGCTGCAAGCTCTAAGTCCAGAGACCATTTCTCTCTCTGCCCCTCACCAATGCCTCTGTGCCAGGTGCCCCCAGAACCACAGAAGGACACCCCTCATGCAGCCCCATGAGCCCCAGTGGCACCCTACTCTGAACCCTCTGCCCCTTATCTCCAGTTACACCCAGGCCTGGGGTTCTAATGTCACTGCCCCACAAGGAGACCCCATTGCTGCCAGACCTCATCATGTCACTAGAGAGGCACTGCTCTGGAGCTAACCCCTGGGGACATCTCATCTCACTGCCCCATGGAACCACCCAAACCCTGAGGGTGCTGCCCACTTGTGCCCTGAGGGTGCAGTTGGGGGCTACCCCATTAAGAGAGCTCCCACTGAAGGGGATGTCCAATGTGGGGCAGGTTGCTCCAAGAGACCCAGTGACTCCTCTTAAGCAGTCTGTGGCATACAGTTGCCTGGGGTGCAAGTCCCTCTGTCAGTGCTGAAGGTGCCACTTCATGAGGTCCTGCAGATGCAGCGTACTGCTCCATCTCAGGCATGAATGTACTAGATGATACAGAACATATGATGCTGAAGGCAGCACCTTGTCAGGAGGGCAGGACACTGTTTATTCTGTCTTGGGGAAGTGAGAGTCCTTGAAGCTATCACGGCACATGGCAAACCCATCACTGAAAGTATCCTTAGATGAAGTTAAGGTACCTCAACTGAGGACAGCACTGGGTGCAGACGCTTGTTACAGCCGTGGCTATAAAATAATAAAGGTCCCTGCTGACAAGGGACATGGACACCCCCCCTCCCTCCCCCCCCCCCAGCCCTGACACTTTCTCACCAAAGAACCCATGCACAACTATTGCACAGCCCTTCATATGCTGCCAAATTAAGGGATTTTGATACTTGCCATATGAAACTCGAGTGGGTGCAGGGATGAGGATGGGTTAATCTGGCTCTGGTAGTGACATCACCTCTCTAAGCAGGGTTATTCTGCTCTGCTCAGTGCCTGGGCACAGACTCCAGCTGTGTCCCCTCCATTCTGGCACCTCAGGGTACAAACTCTACCAGGTGTGCTTCCAAGGGAGCAAGTATCAGAGTAGCACTTGGGAAAGTGGGGGCTTAACTTGTGGCACACTTGCCAAAAAGTTGGCCACAACTGAGCTTGAGGGTCTCAAGTGACAGAAATCAGGTGATTATGTAGCAAAATGTTTAAGTTTCATCACTGTTGAGCTGTTAGGCAGGTACCTCCTGCTCTTTCTTTACACAAAGTATAATTAAATTCTGCTTGCCAGCACTAAAAAAAAAAAAAAAGAAAGAAAACTTGCCCAAAACACCAGTGCTGAGACCTATTGTTTCCCTCGCTCCCCAGGGATACTTTTTTCCAGATTTTGTAAATCAGTGAAGAATTTGTAAAGCAGTGTTGACTTAGCAACAGGAAAGGTAATGGTGGAACTTATAACTTTCTTAGGAGTTCGGTGTGTGAATGAGCTTTCTTCAATTTACAAATCTCTGCTTATATAAAAAGAAAGATAGGACTAGTACTGGAACTGGGAGATGCTCAAAATTTGGAATTCGTAATTAAATATATCCACTTGGATGGCCTAAAATGAGCCTCAGCGTATTTTGTCATTATAGGACTTAAGCCTTACTGAATGTTAGCAGATGGTATTTTATTTTCATTCTTTCAACTTTCTGTTCTTCTGAAAGATTTATGGGAAGACAAGATTAATGTATTTAACATGCCTTTTTAAAAAATGGAATGTCCTTGTCTGTGATAATTAGTACTAAATACAAATTTAAATGCATCACAGTTTACAAAACTTCATGAATATACTGTAATATTTTAAAGAGAGCACAATTCTTTCTCAATTTTTAAAATGTTTTCAATTGGGTTGAATCAACCTTTTTGCAAAACTGTATGGTGCTTATGATTTTTTTTTTTCTTGCTCCTGACTCGAGATAAATGGTGTCAATGGCTTAAAATGGCTTATCACAATTGCTTTTAGTTATATTATACCTCAGTGAGTCAGGATTATTGGGATGTTGCATGAAGTAGAAAGACACAGCTTGAATTTTGGATCCCAAGCTGTGCCTGCAGTTACTGCAGTTAGGAAAACACTATTTTACTTGTAAACTGACCACGTTTGGCCTGGAATCATTGAGAGAGAATAAATATGAAACCCCATGATGCCACTTTTACAGTCATTTTTCAGAAAGGAACTGCATTCAATCAGCCTCCCTATTTGCTATAGTCTAAGCATTATTTAAAAAAAACAAAACAGAATTCCCTAAATCATTGGAATTCATTTGCAGTTCTTATCTCTTTGAACAATACTTTCCCAGTATTACAGCAAATACAGAGTCCACTAAGTGGATCTGATTTATGTGGCATATTAGTGTAGTCCTGTGACAGACTAAGAGAATTTAATGTTTTTTATTTATTAAATATTGTTTTTAACCCTTCATAGTAAACCTTCTGTGATCTATCTATGCACAGCTGACATGAAGCAATAAATCTGAGAAGTAGGAAGAACCCCATTCATTTCAGAATGCTGCTTCTGAAAGCTAATGACGATTTCCAACACTTAACTTTTCCAATTCAGCTTTAGTAGGTATATGACTGTGTTTACCTTTGAATGCAGGAAGTTTTCAAATTGTGGATCTGCAACTGCTAGAAACTTAATGTAATAAACATGTGTTTTTGCTAGGTTTTTTTTTTTTCAGTAGCCAGACCAATATCATCCTTAAGCCGAGAAATGAGATACCCATTGGCATTTCTGTCCTTTGCTCAAAAATAGCAGTACAGTTTTTAATAAAAGCTTTTAGGCCCTTTTTCATCCATCCCTAGCACCATCAGTTTTGTGCTCTGGCTGAAAGTCTCCTATTATCTTTATAGCCCCTGCTTCCTCTATGAAAGTTTAACACTTTTCTGCATATAATACAGTGAGTCCCCTTGACTTTTTGGTGGCAGCACCTTTTTTGTGCCTAGCTTTCTTTTTGTTTTTAAACATGATGGTATAGCTGTACCAGTGATGCTGAGTTGGTATTTGGAAGTGTGAGAGCAGAGCACTGAACAGATGGCAGCATTTGTGTCAGATTAAATAATTAAATAGAATCTGAGACAGAAGCAGTCTTTCAAGCACAAAAGATAAGGGGGATTCCTTGCAGTAGATTTAACTTGTTCCAAACCAAACCCTATCTGATCATTAGTTTAAGAGGGAAATGTAATATAGTATGCAAGGTTTTTGCAGTATATTCATGTTGGCAGAACTGCACTTTGTCATGCATTAGTAGGTGCATCACGAACAGGTTCAGGGAGGTGATGCTCCCCTTCTATGCGGCACTGATCAGGCTTTAGCTAAAGTACTGCATCCAATTCTGGGCACCACAATTCAAGAAGGATGTGGACAACCTTGAGAGGGTTCAGAGGAGGGCCACTCATATGGTTAGAGGCCTGCAGGGATGGCCTTATGAGGAAAGGCTGAGGGACCTGGATCTTTTCAGCCTCCTCAAGAGAAGGCTGAGGGGGGATCTTGTGGCAGTATACAAATTTGCCAGAGGGGCAGCAGGGAATCGGAGATGCTCTGCTTACCAGAGCACCCCTTGGAATAACCAGTAACAACGGCCACAAGCTTATGGAGAGTAGGTTTAGGTTGGACATCAGAAAGAGCGTCTTCATGGTTAGGGTTGCCAGGATCTGAAACAGGCTTCCAGGAGAGGTAGTGCTCTCCCCTACCTTGGGGGTCTTCAAGAGGAGATTGGACAAGCACCTGGCATGTGACCCCAGCACTTTTTTTTCCTGCCACTGGCAGGGGTTGGATTCAATGATACTCTGAGGTCCCTTCTGACCCTCATATCTATGAATCTATGTGGCGCTACCACAAAGATAGGTGAGTTCAGCCCATCTGAATAAGATATATAGTACTGCCCATTGATCTCAGTCCTCCTCAACGCTGACTCCTTTTCAAGTCATACTGAGCCATTTCATTAAATGCATTGAGACTTCTTCTTCACTCCCACAGCTGAGCTGTGCTTTTCTTTCCCATTTCCAATGATTCCTGTTTGTTCACCAGCCTTAAATGTCTGGCAAACATCACAAAATGGGGCCCCAAAAAGTTCACCTGAAATCCCTCCATCACTCCCTTGTTCAGACCATTATATTTGATTAATATGGCCTTGTCTTCCATCAGCTGGAACCAGACCAGGTTGCCCTGTGCCTCATCTGCATATAAAATTTTGGAGGATCCCAGGACTTCTTACAAGAATACCCAGTTCTGGTGATGAGTGGGGTGCTAGATAGGACATGTATCCTTGGTGGGTGGGTATCCAGAGTATACACACATACTGAGCAGTGCTGAGTTCTGGGGTCACTTTGTTGGGACTACTGGGACTCTGTTGACTCTGCTGGGACCCAGCCTAGTGAACTATATGGTAAATCATGAGTCTTTTGTCTTTAGCCTAACATCATGCATAGTGTGTACTATATATAATTACCTATGAAAGTGCTGCGTAAAACTTGCAGCAGTTTCAAAAAAAGTAAAATGGATCAATTCTGGATGATCTAGGTCTATGGGTAGCCATAGTCATTTGCCTATATTCAAATTACTATAGACGCATTTATTTCAAAGTTAGTGTTTTCAAATTTGTCCCTCACTTCCATGTACTCGGGGAGATTGAGATCTGACAGTAATGGGGGAAGGAAGAAGTAACAGGGGGCAGAGCGCCCCCCCCCCCCATTTATTGTCCCTGCTGTAGCAGTGGGAAGGGGACAAATTCAAGGCAAACATCCAATAATTTGATTCTGTACCTGGAAAACTGTAACAAATTTATAAATTTGCCATTTCTTATATTCGGGGTCATCTTATATTCAAGTAAATATGGTAGTTAGTTTTTGTAAGCTTTATCAGATTGTAACTTTTTGGGTTGTTAGAGTGTATTTACATGACAATTTGTTGTCAAGTTAAAATAAATAAAAACTTCAGTTGATTAATAGTTTGAACAAAATTGTTAGCACCAGTAGCTGCATTGTGTGCGGGCCGCGCCCTGATCCCACCTTTGTCGCCATGTGCGGCAGCGATTCCGATCTCATTCCCGTCGCCATGTGCGAGCCGGGGGTGAGCCGGGCCCGTCTTCGTTGCACACGGGCTGTGGCCGGCAGCCCGGGCACGCGAGGCTGGAGAGAACCGCGGGGCGGTTTAGTGTACGCGAGTTAGAATTAGTTACGGAGGCGTAATGGTTGATTGAAAAGATGGTTTACTTACACCCAAAGATGGTATTGGTGTAGGCTGGACAGGTTTCCAGGCACAGCTCCCGCTTGGATCCTCACTAGAGGAACACAACAAATCGATTGCTCCCACGGAGTTGTTCAGGCTCCGCGGGTCCGGTTCGGTTCCCAGGTCCCCCGGAGCTGTTAAGACTCTGTGGGTTTGAAAATTGGGTTTGGTTAAGTTCAAAAAGTTTCCCCGTAGTTACTTAGGCTCCGCGGGTCCAAAGTTACAGGAAAGGGATACGTCTAGGATCGCGCTCGGCGACGGGGAGAGGCGAGAAGCGAAAGCTCCGTAGGCTCGGTTCCATTGCCTCTATTGCCTGCTTAGGGGAGGCGCGTTGGGTCCGCGAGGGTCTGCAGCGCTTGGAGATCTTCACACAGAATCTCTCTCGTCCTCCCTCCTCCGACTTGGGCAGAAACTACCCAAGCCTTTTGTACGGCTAGCAAGCCAATCGCTAGCTGCCACGTGTGCCTACATTAGGAATGGGCCAATAATATGGCGCGAATCCTAATACAAATGGCGGGAACTTCTTTACAGCGTATATCACCATGATGCAAAAGAGATGCACACTGCAAAGAAGCTATAATTTGGCGGGAAATCCCCCGTTGCACCAGAGTTCTCTCTTGCAGCAGAGAACTGTACCGTGCAAAGAAAGTGACAAATTGGTGGGAAATAATTTAGCGGTGCTGAAGCACACACACAAACAAAAAATCACACCTTTGGGTTGTGACACATTTGTACCCAACACTGTTTTTCAAAATACTTAATAAAATTGATGTACCGTTATCATCACCTACATGAGGAAAGAAATGCATAGCTTTTTAAGATTTTCCCTCACATCAGAGCAGAGTGCATCTTCAGAGTAAAACAGTTGAGGTTTTATTGATTTAAGTTTTCCTAAGGGTGGAAGCTTCATTTGCACTATTGATTTTGTGTGGGGTTTTTTTCTTTTACACTTTAATTAGACATTTTTTCTGGGGGTCAAAACCTTCCCATAAATCTACTTTCATCATTTTTTATATGCCCTGATGACCAAAATATTTATTCTTTAAATGTTTTTTAATACTTTCATAACTTTGCTCCTCCACTCTATATACTTACTTATTTAATGGATTTACATGTTGCCTCCCTCTCCGCTCCTCTCCCCTCCCCACCCCCAACCCCCTGCTCAGGATGGCTATCAATAAAAGAGAAACTAATTTAGAAAAATAGATAAAATATTAAGCTAGCATATGACAAGAAAATTTGGGAAGTTTCTTTTAACTTCAGTTTGCTTGCCAAAAGCCTCTGAGTGAAAAGGTCTTGCATTACTTTCAGAAGATGTCAAGGCTCAGACTGTGGTGGACTACCAGTGGAATGGGGTTAGATCTGAGGAACTACTACTGGGAATGACCTCCCATATGTTTTCAACAAATGAACTTGGCGAGCAGATGGTACTTTGCAGGAGGATGCTCTTGGCTGACATTAGGGATCAAGAAGGAGCATAAAGGAGAAGGCAATCTCTTAGGTCTACAGAACCCAGGCCATTTAGGGCCTTGTAAGTCAAAACCTCTTGACTTGGAAGCCAGTACAAATCTGGCACACTGGTATAATGTGGCCTGATGACCCACCCCTCTCAGAAGAAAAGCTGCCACGTTTTGCACCAGCTGCAGCTTCTGGATGGTCATCAAGGCCCAATGTAGAGTGTATTACAGTAGCCCCTAGCTTACAAAAGAATGGATGATGATGGCCAGGTCTGAATCTGGGGGTGGGACTTGTATCTTTCTCACCAGATGGAATTGGTGAAAGACATTTCTAACTAGAGGTGCACCGATACATCCGTCCAATATCAGATCAGTACCTATATAACGAAAACTGGCTGTATCGGCTATTGGGCCAATAATTTGGCTGATAAATGCCCATGCTGCACGCAGCCTCTGCACAGCACTCAGGCAGTGAGGAGCAGAGCCAGCAGTGTGGAGAGCTGCCCCCAGCTGGTAAGTCCTGTGTGGTGGAAGAAGAGCGGGGAAGGAAGGGGAGTGGTGACTGCAGCTGTGGCTTGTGGGGAGGGGGAGGCGGCTCCCACCTCTGCTTGCACCCTGGGAGGGCATGGGGGAGGGGCGTGTACCCCCCAGATCTGTGCAGGATGGGGCAGGCTGCAGCCAGGGCCACACAGGGCTCTTGGTGGGGGCTGGGCTCAGAGCAGGCACCGGCAGTGCTGGGAGGATGCTGCATCCACCCCAGTTTTTGCCACCGCTCTGCTCCCAGGGCGCTCGGAGCAGAGCAGCATCAAAATTTGGGTTGGACGCAGCATCTTCCCAGCACCGCCAACACCCACTCCCAGCCCAACCTCTGCCAAGAAGAGCCCCGTGTAGCCATGGCTGAAACCCGCTCTGCCCCACGCAGATACGGGGGGCGCAGATCCCCTGTGCCCTCCTGGGGTGCAAGCAGCAGCAGGAGCCCCCTCCCCCCCACCCCCCCCAAGCTGTGGCTCAGCCTCCCCCACCCTGCCTGGGCAATGCCTGCCCCCACCCTTGCCCTCTCCCTTACCACAGGGGCCATTGATCTGCCCCCCCCCCCCCATGCCTCTCCCCTCCCCTTCCACCACACTGGACTTACCAGGTGGAGGAAGCCGTATCAGAAATCGGATTGGTATCAGCCAATATGCCTCCTTAAATATCAGCTACCGCCCCAAAAATCTCTGTTGCTGCATCCCTATTTCTAACCACCACCATAACCTGAAAATTTAGATTTAGCAAAAGATCCTCTCTCCTAACTAGTATCTATTCATTACTTTGAATGATTTGACTACAATCTCAAATTTTATAATAATGATTATTGGTAGGTAACAGTCTTATGTGGTACATAAATAACCGAGACTAAAATTTGGAGTATTGTGTATATTGGAACTTGGAATGGATTACACACTAATTCTAAAACTATCTAAATATGCCAAGTCTCCTATGACATTCTCACTAGTAACTCAAGAAAATAAGAGATGGAAGTACGGAAAAGTTGTGTCAGCATACCCAACGAAGTTGTAAATGGCTCGATGTCTCTTTGGCAGGGGTATTGAGTGGAGTTCTCCAGGGATCTGTCCTGGGTTCAATATCTTTATTAGTAATTAGAAAGATGGGATTGAGTGCACATAGGTGTTGCTGACCTGACTTTCAGCGATTGAGTGGCTGTGGTTCCAGCTATTTTAGCATGTACCTTAGCTACACTCACTCACTCTGCAGGATTTTTAATATCTGTCAGTGATTTATAAGACATCTGTCAACTCAGCACTGAAGTGCTTGATAATACCATGGAGTTTTCAAACACAAATAGCAGATTGGTAGGTATTAAATTATTTCTAAAGCCAAATGGGATTCTTGATAGCTTCAGGTTTACACTTCTGCTATAAGAAAAGTTTTCCATCGGGCATTAGTTTGAGAAGCCAAAGGTAGCAAAGGAAATGGGTTTCAGTTAAATGCATCTTACTCAAATTGTATTATTTGACTAAAGAAATTGTTTTATATAACAGCTGATGATAGTTGAATGCACAAGCCATCCACAATGAAAGCATTAGATTTTCATTGAGGGGACAGGCAGCACAGTAGTAAAAGTCACCTCTGTAGAACACTTATTTAAAAAAATTAATAAAGCATAACCCTTGCTGTGTCCAGCATAGGCAGGGAAAGCAATGTTAAAAGGGGAAACATGATATAGATGAATGAGCATGTTATAGTCCTGACAGCTGGAGTTGGGTTATTACCATGGAATTTCTTATTGTTTACACAAAAATGTAGGTTTGCAGTTTTCACTGTCACATTTAAAATCTTGGAAATGTGAATCTGAAAGTTTCAAACACCCTAAGCCTCTACAGCTTTCCAAGGCAACATGTTCCACTGCCCTGACTCTTCTGACAGTTAAAGCTGATATAGGAAGTTTTTTTCCTTAGATTTACTACAGTTTGAACACATTGCCTTGTGTTCCTGTCCGCTGTGGCAAAGGAGAACAGTTGTTCTCCCTCTTCTTTATGGAAGCCTTTCAAATATTTGAAAACTGTTGTCATGTCCCATCCCACCCTCTTAATCTACTTTTCTCCAAACTAAATATACATAGTTCCTTCAACCTATTTTGGTATGGATTGCATTCCAACCCCTTTGTGATTTTTGTCACTTGCCTTGGGATCCTCTCCGGTTTCTCTACATCCTTTTTCAGATGTGGAGCACAGACTGCATATAATACTGTAGCTGAGGCCTAACAACATCAAATAGAATGGTAATATTGCCTACCATGTACTGTCTACAATGCCCTTGTTAATGCAGCCCCAAATTGCATTTGCGTGTTTCATGACTGCATCACATTGCTGACTCGTATTGAGTCTGTGATTCAAGGCCCCAAGATCCTTCTTGTGCAGAGGTGGACAATTATTTAGGGCGGAGGGCCGTTTACTGAGTTTTGGAAAGCCATGGAGGACCACATGACAGGCGGCCAGGGGCAGATAAATATTAATTTTCTAAATTTTTTAGGGGCCCCGCGGGCTGGATGGAATGGCCTGGTGGAATGTATTTTGCCCACCCCAAATCTTGTGCATGTATTTCTTCTTTCCTACATGTAGCTTTACATTTGTCTTTGCTGAATTGTTATCTCATCATTGGTAGTCCGTCAGTACGAGGATGACCGTCTTCCAATAACTAGGGGAGTCATTGGTGAATCCAGAGATGAATGTGGAGGCCAATTTTAGATCTGCCTGTTTGACTGCAGACATGACCAATAGTTCCAGGAAGAAGGAATAGATCCTAGTGATGTCGTGTCACAGCCCTTTGCCTTTGTTTCCCTTTTGTTATCTATAGCCCAATTCTCCAGCCTCATAGTCTCCTATGATTTGTTTTTGGTCATTCCTGGAAATCATTGATGCCCATATGGATAGGCAAGAATGGGTGGTGGTCTGGTGGATAGATGGGGTCTGGTAAAATTTCTGCAATATCCTTAATTCAGGCTCCAGGCATGCAACTGACCTGCGATTCCAGGTGTGGGAAATAGATGAGTGCCTTTCCTCCCCTTCCCCCTCCCCCGCCCCAGTCTCCTTTCAGGAGGAACTCCACAATCTCCTCCATCCTCCTCCTTCTTGTATATATCTAACATTTAATTTGTAGACTGCAAAATACTTAGCAGAGGTAGAGAAGTAACATAAGCCTCATTTTTACAGAAGGTGTTTTAAAACTTGGAGAATTAAATGACTCAAAATAAGCTAAGGCAATGAACAGAGTCACTGGAAAAGTGGGGAAAAATACTTTGGGCAGCAACTCACTACACCCAGAACATCCACTTATCCCATGTATGGAGATAAATGTTCAAATGAACAGCATGAGGAGGGGACATGGGAAGGCCCCTAAACTCTTTCTGTGACCTTTATATAAGTAAAACAAGCAGGGAATGCATCTCTGTCGGAACACCCATGGCTAGAACTCAGACTGGGATTAGTTAAAAATGGTTGTGGAATATTGCTGTAGGGCCACAGATACACAGCTGCCACGTCTAAACTTGTGAAGTGAATGAGGAGGCAGTGTGGAAATACAGTTAGGAAACTGTTTTTTAAAGGATGTTTCTTGAGGACAAGGAAAACAAATTTCTGCTCACTGCGGTTGCCTTACCTTAGTTGTGGGAATAGCCAAAGAAAAAATATTGCAGTTATGCTCTTATATTTTAAGATGAAGGATTAAGCAGTCACACATGGCTAAATGTTTTCTGCTCTCCTATGTGCAGGCAGAAGGTAGGGTAGTGTGGCATCTTAATGACTGACTTGTTCAGGGGGGCATGAGCTTTCACAGGTTACACACTACTACTACTACTACTATGGCCTATGCTATTCATAGCATCTGACAAAGTAGGTTGTAGCCTACTTGAATTTGTTAGTTTATAAGGTGCCACCCAGCCCAACTTCTGACCAACATGGCTAACTACCACTGTGATATATAGTTTGAATGGAGATATTCCAAACAACAAACTGCTATTTTAATTACTTGCAGATCTGCTAAAAAGCCTGTCTCTCTCTGTAGAGACTTTTTTGCATGATAAAGCTAGAGAATCTGAGGAAAGATTTTTAAACTGTCGAAAGGATAAATTAGCTTTATTGTGTTGTGTTGTTCCTCAATAGGATCATCAGATCAATCAAAGTCTCTTTCTTTTCTATCCTCTCTAGCTAAGGTTGCGCTGCTGCTTCTCATCTTCCTTGTTTTTTACCCTCCCCCTTTATTCCTCTCCCACAGCCTTCTTCCCAGTCTGAAGCCCTTAATCCTCAATGAGTATGAATAAATGAGGGAGCTGTTGTGGTTCTCTTTAAAGCAATACCTGCTTCGTAATTGCCTGTGTAGAGACAGACTCCTTGCATGGCTCCCCTGTGGGTTCAGCGGGGCATGGGGCTCTTTCTTTTACAGATGCTTTTGGATAAAATACCATCCCCCCTCATCCTCCTGATCCAAGGTTTAATGAATTATAATATGTTAGTAATTGGTGAAGTATCATGCTTCACGAAGAGTGAGATTGCCTTGAAAGAAGCCATTGTGATCAACTCGAGTTCAAGACAGGAGGGCAGCTGAATGTATTGCCACTTGGGAGTGCCTTTGTGGAGGGAACTTACTTTTGTTCTTGTTGGGGAAAAATGTCATGAGATGGCCAGACATGATTGGCCCTAAAAGAAAAAGACCCTTACAATTATAAATGTATGCTTGCTGGTTGCAGTGGAATAATTTTTGGGTCCAGCTCAACAATATAGGTTGGAAGGGGACTGAAATAAAACGGTGCACCCTTAAATGCTATTTGCCACAATATTTATATCCTTAGTTTTTCATAAAAGACTTCTTTAACTGGAAGAAGGTAGTGTAGTAATGCCTCTATTATGTGAAATGCTAAATATCCTTTGAAGTCAATGGAAATGGAAAAAAATGTTACATCTTAGAAAAAGTTCATTGCACTGTGAATGGTTGTGTTCTAAAAGTTCACTTCCCAGTTTCTCTCACCTGCAAGATCAGCGCCTGCTCACTCATATGTGCTAAGAGAGCATTCCAGATTAACTTGGAAATCATTTCCTTGCACAGCAGCAGCTGTTCCTAGGGACTGACAAAGAGATGACTTGGAGAGCAGTTCTAAATACGTAACATGCTTTAACGTGCTTACTTCTACACATGCAAACTTCTTCATATTGCATGGTCATGTCATCTGCAAGAGTGTGTCACAGATAAGTTGTTCTGAAATCATGCCTCGCATGTGACTTTCGAGCAAAAACATTTCTTTGACTTCTCATGAATATGCATCTTTCCTCCATTATTTTGCTTAGTCTTCTTCACTTATTGAATGGAGGCACATAGTAACAGTTTTCATGATGGGGCTCCCCATTCAGTCATGCATTTGTATTCTTTCTTTCAAAAGTTATTTAGAGCACTCGTGTATCTTTATTTTTGCTGATCAATGAATGTGACTAACCCTTATTGTTTAGCTTTTTACATAGATCTCAAAACAGGGTGGGCTACTTGAGCCATGGCCCAATCAACTGTTAGCACATGAATTTAGCTAGCTATGCAGTTAAAAAAAATAGCTATACAATTTTAACTGGAACAACAGTTGTGCATTTGTGTATTATATAAATTAAAGTGCTAACAGTTGGTCAGGCCATGGCCTGGGTGGCCCACCCCATTCCATAGCCTATGATTTTTTATTTTCTGAGCCTATGGTGCCTCTGTTAGCAATTTGATATCTCAGTCACTGAATTGACTTTAGGGTACATGATAATGGACATTAGGCTCTTACCTTCAAGAAAATAAACGGTAACATTCAATTGTGTAGGAAAAGGGCTGGATTCTTTATTTTCTGAGTTTGCTTAACACAGTAGTGTTAGTGAAGCATAATGTTCAGTGAAATTGGAATATACGATCCATTCAACAGTTCTTCATAGTGCCGTTTTTGATCTGTTTTTGATATTTGGGTTTTAGAACCTCAGCAGCTTTTCAGGAAATCAGTAACATTGGTGCAGAATTCCATAAATAAGGAAGCAAATGCTGGTTAAATGAAGGAATACTGTGTAGGTGGCCTGCTGTGAATATTTCTTAGGAAAGGGTATATTTCCAGACTGTGTCTAAGGCACCAACCTCTCATGTAGCTGTGAATGTCAAGGGACGGCTGTCCCAGATGGTTGCCATGAAACAGGTCAGTTATAAAGTTAACGCTAAAGAGGAAAGGGGAACAAAGCGTGGTCACTGCAATGGTCACTAGGGATCCAGGTTTTCCATTTCCCATGGAAAGGAGAAAGGAAAAAAACCCAGGAAACTACAGATTTCTCCTCGCAGGCCGGCAGAGTTCCAGCCTGCAAGGGGCTGCTTGGGGTTGGGGGGAGTGACAGGCTGGTGATCAGAGGTAGGGGGCCATGTACATGTGTATGTGCACATGGCTGGCCATGCAGCCAGGCATCGTGGGGCAGAGCAGCTCCCTCAGCTTGGGGGAGTGTAGGCTATGTGTAGGGAGTGTAGGCCGAGTGTAGGGGGTGGACCATAGCTGACAGGTGGGGAGGCGTGGGAGAGCATGTGCCCCACATATGTCTGCACCCATTGTAGGGCATGGGTCTGCAGCTTGGCTAGACTGGCACCAGGCAAAGGCCGCCTCTGCAGCCCTGTGGGTGGGACCCAGCGCAGGAGGGCAAAGCAGGGCAAGGAGGCTCAGTGCTGCTGCTGTTGCTAGGTGCACTGTGCTACCATGGCTGCTAAGGTGAGGCACCATCTGCCCCCCTGGCAGCAGTTGGGTTGGGGGAAAGGAGGGGCACAACTTCCAGCTGTTGCTGCTGGAGCACCTCACCTTGGTGGCCGTGGTGGCGTGACTGACATGGGACTCCTGGTGGTGGTAGCAGCACAGTGTTATGCCCCCTGCTGCTGCTCGGTGGGCAGGGGGGCACCTTACCTTGGTGGCCATTGTGGCACAGCATTCTCTCTAGGGCTGTGCAAAGCTTTGGTTACTGATTCGATTCAGAGGAGATTCAGCCCAATTCAGCGGCAGAATCTCCAAATCCAAATTGAATTGGGAGACCAATTAAGTGGTCTGAATAGATTTGAAGCCTCTGAATTGATTCAGAAAAGATTCAGAAATTTGGGTGGCCTCTGCTTGCTGCCGCAGGGACCCAGGCTCCATGCCAGTAAGTAAGGGGCAGTGGGGCTGGAGGAGGAGGGAGTGGACCATGGGGGGGGGGCCCTGCCAGACCCCATCCTCTGCCACGCTGCACCTGTGCCATGGGACAGCTGCTGTGCAGTTGCCAGTTGCCAGGCAGGGGGGTGATTCCCGCTGCCCCCCACTGCCCTGCGCTGCATGGCGGGGCTCTGCCATGAGCCCCCAGAGACCCTGATGATGGCTGCAGCATCCAGTGAGTACGGGGCTTTTTTTTTTTTAAGTCGGGATGCTGGGGACAGGCATGGCAGCCATTGACAAGACTGGGAGAGCCAGTGGGGGATGGGGTCTGTTCTCTTCAGAGAATCGGCCTAATCGATTTGGTGATTCTAATTGCTGTCCCGAATCAAATCACTGTCCCCTGAATCAGGCAAATCTGAATCCAAAGTGAATACTAGCTGCTTTGCACAGGCCTAATTCCCTCCCATACTGGATCCCACCTACTAGGCCTCGGAGGTGGCTCCTGCCCAGTGCTGGCTTGGCCAGGCTGCAGCCCTATGCCCTGCTGTGGGTGCAGAAATCTGGCATGGCATGAACCCCCCTCCCTCCCCCCCCCGATTATGTCACCTGTGACATTGCCTGTGTCTACACAAACCCCTTCCCCACAAACACAACTCCTGCCTCACACAGTAGCCACTGGTATCAGGGGGCAATGGGTCAGGAGTGAGGGGTACCAGCAGGGCTGAGAGGAGTGGCGGACTGTGAATTGGGAGTGAGGGGCACCAGCAGGGCTGTGGGGTGGAGGACTGTGGGTCAGGAGTGAGGGGCAGTGGCAGAGGCAGTGAACTGGCATATTGGGGCTGCTCAGTGCCACAAAGTGGCAGAGGAGACAGCCACAGCTGGACCCGTGTCCTTGTGAGCCAAGGGGAACTCTGATTTTCCATGATAAAACCAAAATCAAACACCAAAATATATAGGTAATTAGAATTTATGGGTGCCTATAGAAGTGTAGAACACTTGCTTTGATGCACTGTAATTACAGTGCATTGGAGCAGACTTGATTAACAGTGCATTGGAGCAGACTTGATTAACAGTGCATTGGAGCAGACTTGCTAATTAATATGTTCCAGCAGCCTTGGCATCTCATGTATTCACTGTCCCCACACTTCAAAATGGCAGTGGGGGCACTTTAACTGAAGCTCATCAAATGAGCTTCAGTTAAAGTGCCCCCACTGCCATTTTGAAATGTGGGATGCTGAATACACGAGACACTGTGGGCTCTTTTAATTAGAGCGGCTATAATTAAAGTGCACGCCCCCCCACCTTTGGAGCACGTGTAAAGACACTGCATTTTATTATAATTATTGAGGCACTGGTAAGCTTCCAATGGGTCAGGGGGCTGTGGGTTTGGAGTGAGGGATACTGGTAGGGTTGGGGGGCTTGGGAATGATGGGCAATGGCATGGACAGAGCACAGGCATATCAGGGCTGCTCAGCACCACAAAGGAGTGTGGGGGTACAACTGCAGCTGGATCCGCATTCTGGTGAGCGAAAGAGGCAGGGGAGCTCAGATTTTCCATGATAAAAGATACAAAATCAAATGCCAAAATGTATAGGTATTTAGAATTTATTTTATTATAGTGATTGAGGCACTGGTAGGCTTCTAAATTGCTTTAAAATTGTAAATATATTAATAAAACTTTGTTCAACTGACACCTATATATATATAGTGGCATTTCATTTTAATCATGGAAAAGTATAGATTTTTGGGGTTTGATCAGAGAATTTTGTATTTTTTTTTTTTAGCAGAGAAAACCAAGGTCCTTGATGGTCACCCACTTAGCAGTCTTCTTCCTAAGTATGTCCCAAAACATAAACTAAAATGCTGCTGTTGCAACATTATTGCAATACTGTTCTAGGGAAGAGTTATTTTCTTGGCTGTAGTGCATGTGTAGACAGTGACTGGGGCTGGCTGGGCACAAGGGTGCTACAGTGGGGGGACAGCCAGCCCCTCCACAACACATTGAACCAGGGCAGAGCAGCTCTGGGATGGGAGGCTGACCTGGTCCCCTTGCCAGCTGGGGCTGTGCTGCCCCAGCTCAGTGTGCTGAAGTCATGGGTGCACAAGTAAAAGCTGCACTCTGGAACAATACATCCAGTGCCAACTGAGCCAGAGTTTATTGCATTGAGCTAATTTCACATGTGGATGTGCTCTGTGTCTCTTACTTATTCCTAAGTGTTTTTTAGAGTCTAAGCTCTTGGGGCTGAAAGGTGGAACAAACCTGTTGTTTGTCTGGCTACGTTTCTATGACTTGCATGCGTGCACATATCTATGCGGGCCTGCATATGTTTGTAGCTAGATGCATATACTCAGTCTATACACTCAAGCTTATATGGCCACAGTCCAGGAGTAATAGAATCATAAACTGTGCATAAATGCTGAGCACTGCCATTTATGTGCACGAAGGGTAATGGAATGCCGCCCTAAATGACTTGGTCTAGGGCAGGCTTGTCCAACATGTGGCCCGCCAAGGCATTTTCTGTGGCCCGCGGTGCTGCGACGGGAAACAAAAGTAAACATGGTTTACTTTTGTTCCTGCCCCTTGTACCTCCCCCAGCCCCATAGCAGCTTCCTAATGGCTGCTGAAGGGCTGGGGAAGGGACAGGGTTCCCACACGCACCGCATCAACTTGACGTTGCTGATGTGATGCATGTGGGAAGAGGAGTAACTGTGTGCCTCTTGGGATAGGATGAGCCCAGCCAGAGCAGCAGGGGGCTCAGCTGCACTTAGGCAGGGGGAAAATGCAGCTGAGCCCCTGCCACTTCGGCCAGGCTCATCCCCCTCGCAAGTGGCACACAGCTCCGCTGCTGCTTCTCCTGGCCAATGCAGACCCGGCCCGCCTTCTCCTGTCCCCAGCATCACATGGGGAAGCCACCGCTTCCCGGCCCGAGCAACTTGCTGCTCCCCGCCCGCAGGCAAGAGGCAGCCCAGCTTGGCCACCTGGCCCCGGGTTGCTGGCGGAGGTGGAGTAGTGCGGGCAGGTGCCTCCTCCCGCCAGGCTGTCGGCATTGGCCGTGCTGTGCAGGGCAGCCCTGGGCTTGGGCAGAGCCTGCACTCGCTGCACCCTGAGGTGCCGCCTGGCCCCAGCTCCGGCTCCCTCCAGCCCGGTGCGGTGCGGCAATGCGGACCCGTGGAGGCTGTGCGGCAGCCAGGCTTGCCCTCATTCTCTCTTTGCTGCCTCCTGCCCGGCTGGGGTGCCACAGGTAGGGCTGGGTCAGGGCAGGAAGACGGTGCCTCCCCCGGGGCCGGGCTGGTGACTGTGGGCTCCCGGCACCTGTGTGTGTGGGGGGGGGGGTCCCTGCCTTTCACGGGGAGGGAGCAACTCCATCCTTTTAACTCCCCAAATCACACTACTTTCCCATGCTCTCAAGCCACGCCTGGGTCCAATACCAGAATAAACACAATAGATTAACAATACAAAAATACTCAGGATTTCCTCTCCTGAGAGCAAAAGGAAAGAAAATATTCAGGCTCATCACTGATATATGGAGATCCTGTTTGTACGTACTCCATTGAAGCAAGTTTCACTGACTTTGGCACACCCCAGTCAAAGTCCCTAGCCTCGGCTGTAGCCAATGCCCAGTACCTCTGAGGAAGACTTAAAAACACCCTGGCACATATAGCAGAAAGGGGAAGGGTGGTGGTGGGGGCAACTAGCAAAGCCCAGAAGCATGAGAAGTACCCGTAGTAGAACATGGGCATAGCTATGCCTAGATCAGGGGTAGGCAAAATATGGATTTTAGACCACTTTTCCAGACCCATTTCATTGTCACTTCCTGCAACTTAATTGGTATCAAAGGTCACGTGACATCACTTCCTGATGTGATACCACTTCCTGTGAGGTCTTGGAATATGGCTCCCCGGCCCACTGGATGATAAAAAGTTCATGATCCGGCCCCACATTCAAAAAGGTTGGACACCCCTGGTCTAGAGTCAAGCATGAAGCCTACAACACAGCCGGTCATTGGACGAGGGTCTCAAAGTGCCAGATTAGCAGCCTCAGTCTTGGGCTATCCTTCTGAGGTGCTTGGACACACGGACACGGACACACAGACACGGACACACCCTTTGCTTGTCTCACTAACTATTTAAAATTTTATTTTGAGGCATGTGGTTCATTTGCTGGGGTGCCAGCAATGGAGGCTATGGACTTCTAATAATCATCTAGGTAATAGAGATGGTAAAATCTGTCTTGTTTTTCTGTTCTCAGTGTAGAGGGACTGCCTAATTTTCCTCCAATATCAATCTATTCAGGAGAGCCTAGGTTAGGCACTCTGACTGTTCAAATCATAAGCAGCTTGAATGCAGTTGTGGTAACAGTTTAGTGATATAGAACATGTCCACCAGGAACCAAGTTGAGACCATTAATTAATTTCACAGAAACCACTAAACTTCCATTCAATGGTACGAGCTTTTAGTTTTAGCTTTCATGGTTCAAATATGAACCAGCTTCCTAAAGATGTGAAGATGCAAGCAGTCTAAGTGATGGTTTTCCTAAGCTATCCTCTTCTCATACCAGTTTCTACAGGACTTTGTGATGAATTGCAGCTGTTGGTTTTGGATAGCTGTACTATCCTGTTGGGCAGCATTTAGATTCACTTCCAAGGGTAATACAAACCTGGAAAGTTCACAGGGGATTGCTTTGTGAAGTGAGATTTGAGGCACTGGCCTTATGGTACACCTAAGCTTTTTAATGTTTCAGTGTGGGTAATGAGCATAGTGTTTTACTGAACCAGGACATGACAGACAGACAGACAGATGCCTTCATAGAGGGGGAAGGAAATGGTCTTCTCCATTCCAGAGTGCCATGAGCTCCTCAGTGTAAGTATTTGGTGTTGGAATTTGATTGACTATGTCAGCAATTCAGCTAAAATTCCTTTATTAAATCTGAAGGCCAAGTGCAGTCATACAGTTACCATAAATACTTACAACTGGGGTAGCAAGGGAGACTCTAACCATGCCATGCTGGCTGGCTGCAGCACTAGCTTACACTAGCAAAAAAAACGCTCTCTTGTTTCATTTCATCTGTCTAGAGTTCTCATTACATCATCCTATTGTGAGTTCCAAAAATTGATCAGATCTAGCCTGTTACTTGCACACATACCTAACTTATTCCCAACACACAAAACCTCTTCTTAATCCCTTTGTCTGTTCTTAGTGAGTTTCACCTACCTTTCCTCCTACATTAGCATATCTATGGTTCTTCACACTCCATCCTGACATTAACATCTTCACTAGAGGTGCACCGATATATTAGTCTGATGTCGGATCGGCACCGATATAAAGAAAATTGACTGTATCAGAAATTGGCTTGATGTAGCTGACAATTTGGCCAATTAAATGCCCATACATGCGTACAGCCACAGCACAGCATGTAGGCAGCAAGAAGCACAGATGGCAGCTTGGAAAGCTGCATGCAGCTGGTAAGTCTGTTGTGGTGAAAGGGAGGGGAGAGGAAAGGTGCGTGGGGGGGGGCAGATCAACATCCCCTGTGGTGAGGGAGGGAATGGGGCAGGTGCAGGTGCTGCCCGGGTGGGGCGGGTGCAGGAAGGAGCTGCACCTCATCCAGGGGACCCGGTGGGGGGCAGCTCCCACTGCTGCACACACCCCGGGAGGGCACGGGGGGTGTGTCCCTGCATCTATGTCAGGGGTCAGGGTGGGCTGCAGCTGTGGGCTGAGGCTGGGCCTGTACTGAGCTCTTCTCGATGCATGGGTGGGGGGTTGGGTCAGGGCCGCGCTTAGGCAGGCAGTAGTGGTGCTGGGAGGGGGCGGCTATGGCAAAATTTTAAGGTGACTGCAGCCCCTTCCAGTGCTACCACTGGCTGCCCTGAGCACAGCCTGGCCCAGCTCAGCCCCCACCAGGAAGAGCCCGGCACAGCTCAGCCCCAGCCTACAGCTGCAGCCCGCCTCACCTGCCCCCACTGCACAGATCCAGGGGCACACGTCCCCCCATGCCCTACTCCCTTCCTCACCACAGGGGCCTTGATCTGCCCCCCCCCACGCCCCTTCCCTCGCCTCTCCCCTTCCACCAAAACAGACTTACCAGCTGCACACAGCTGTATTGAAAATCAGATTGGTATCAGCTGATATGCCTCCTTAAAAATCAGCTATTGCTGTTGGCCCCCAAAATCTCTATCAGTGCTTCTCTAATCTTAACTATCTCTCTGTGTTTGTCTGTCTGCCTGTCTTTGTTTTTTTTCCTCAAACAATGGATCCCTGGCAACTTTTCATGCTCGCATCTGATATAAAACATTTAATCACCCAATGCCTAGTCATAGTGTACTGTACATTTCATAATTCCTTTCATTTGGTTGCTCTGAAGACCTCTGTCTCTGGATGGATGGATGCCCCCAGAGCAGGTTTACAGCTGCATTTCTGGGTTTGGGCATGTGGGAACCAATAGGCGTGGTGTGTTTGGGGCCCATGGTTCCTGGGATAGCCTGAGAACACAATGTAGTCCTACTCACAGAGCTACACAAAGGAAAATTGAAAAGTTTGGGAGCCATGCCCTTCTTTAGTATCTGTCAATGGATTGAGATCAACCAGTGGGATAGGGAGGAGGGTAGGAAATATGTTTCCCCCTTTCAGCCAAACAGCACAGCTTCTTGCCAGTCTGGTACGTGCTCTTCCTGAAGGGCTGCCTGTGTGCTGATCCAGACAGATTGCTTCCTGGACCCACTCCTGCTGTAGTGATCCCTTCTCCATCGGTACTTGTGGAATCAAATACACTTGCAACTTGTACAATGCTTTTGGATTTTTCAGGCTGAAAGATGATGTATATGTATACAACATTTTTTTGATGCACTTTATCTCCCCTTCTGCACACTTGCTACTCTTAGGCAAACCTGTGAGGCTGGGAACTGATGTTTTTTTTCAAGTGCACCTGCTTGTACATGCTGTACTGGAAGGGTTGTAACCTGTAACAGATTTCAGGGCAGACTAAGACCCCTGCTGCTGGTATTTCTTTCCCCAAAGAAAAATCCTTTCATTGTTAACCCAAAGCAGTTGCCTAGCCTTGCTTTGTAAGGGAGGACTTGCTTTTTGAGTTTTAGCATTGTGTGTGGGGCATGCCCTGCTGAGCACATTGATGGAGTACTTAGCATTTTTCTTCTAACTTTTATAAAATTGTAAGTTGTTTTTAAGCAGGAAAACATAATATACCTATAATTGGAAGTGTTCAAAGCCTCAGGAGGAAGCTGCATTTCAAAAAACCTTCCTTTTATTCAAGTTCAATTTATGTCGACTTATAATTTCTGTATAGGACCAAAATGATTTAATTCATTTACTTTTCATTCATTTTCTTATTTTACTTTTCCATGTAGTTTCCAAGTTGACACTAATCAGGACACATCAGCTTGTGATCATAGTGAGATTCAATGTGTAAGGTTACTAGATGGATCTGATCACTATCAGTTCCTGAAAATTATTTTGAAAGCAAAGGAATGCATAGGAGAAAAAAAGCCTCATTTTGTGGACAATTAAATTGCAGCTCTTGGGTCATTAATAAAGTGAGAGCAAAAGTATAAGGGAAAAAAAAAAGGGGTGGTGGGGAAGATGGGAAAGGAGGGGATCCTAATTTGCACAAAAATACCATGCTCCTTTACAGCTCCATGGAGATTCTATTGTGGCGCTTTGCTGCTCATAAATGTTTCCTATGGTATAGGAGGGAGGGAGGGATTGGGGGCGTGTTTGGAAAACAATAGTTGAAAGCCTCACTGTCCCAGCCAGTTCAGATTCCATACACACACAGTTAGACTGGAAGATACAAAGGATTGACATGAAAATATCCACATCTCTCTCCGCTACACTGTAAAGAGTTTAGAAGATCCTTGTTTGCACAGTGTAAAAGGAAATTACCTACAACTGTCACTGCAGCAGACTAAACTTGGAGAGGCAGAGGGGAGGGGGGTGTAGAACTGTTGACCTGCTGGAGAGATTGCTGAATGAATGAGCACTGAGGCAAAAAGCCTGATCGTGGCTCCATGCAAATGTGAACAACGAATGGCTCTCTTTTTTCTTTCTTCACATGTTGTAACGGGCTATTTTCAGCTCCTGGGATTACATTTCAGAAAGTGGTTTTCAGGTTTGAGGTTGGTTAATGGTTTCCAACTGCCAAGACAATAAGAGCGGACTCTGTTTGTGCAGAGGAGGAGAGTGGGCAGAAAAGGGAGGGGTGCACGAAGAGACAAAGTTAGTGGGGTTTGTGGAGTTTTAACAGGTACAGCCTGAAAACCACACACCTGCTTCTTGCGTCCTGATTTTATTTTTTTCTTGTATGGGATATAAACTCCAGGATTGCAGATAAGCACGTCGGAAATGGTGGTGTTCATCAATACAAAACTTAAATCTTTAATTAAACTTTTCAAGAGGAAGAGTAAGTAATTGTGCAGATGTGCTCTCTTTCAAGAAAGTGATGGAATTTTCTTAGACAAATGTATTCAGTTAAATGATGCTTTATGGATTATTGCCTCTTAATCAACATGTCTATGTGTTTCTCCTATGCAGCAATGCTTCATAATGTCCAGAAACTGTTATGAAAGTCAGTATTACTGAGTGTGTGCTTCTTTGTGATTGTTTGTGTGTGTGTGTCTGTGTGCATGCGCGCACGTGTGGACTTCTCTGGTATCCTTTTGTCTCTTTTAATGGCTCTGAAGAAGCCAAACTTTTCCTTATAATATTAAACTCTTTGATACCGGGATTGAAAGCTTTGTGTCCTTTGCTACTCTCTGTAGGTATCATAGCATGCAAAGATGTTAATGTAATGTCTTCTGGTTTCCCCTGCTGTGCAGCTGCTGAACATGTATAATAGACTCACCTTTTATGCAGAAAACCTTGTTCTGGACTGAATAGTGCTCACTGTAAATTTCAAAGCTTTTATACGTAATTGCAGCTTCCGTGTAGTTGCAGACTTTTTTTTCTTTTAATTGTTGTGATTTTTGATTTAATCTATTACAACTGGAATAGTGTGACATGACAGCTTATACATAGCACATCTTTGTTGTTTAATTATACTTTAGATAAGCAGTAAACTTCTCTTGGTATGGCAGAACTACAGCTGGACAATAATATGGCTGCTATCCTTCTGTCAGAGCGTCTCTTCTATAATCTTTCTATAAGGGGGATGCATTAGGAAGAGTTTTCTTTGGCAAGTCAGTGAATACTTGGTTTTCTAAAAGATGAGGATAGTATCTGCTGTGATCAGGTAGTTAGTGATCTGTCTGTTCATTATCATGTGAATTTGAAATCTAATTAACAAAGACAGGGAATGCAGTCCTATGTTGTTGGCATTCTCTGTCTTGCTGCATGAAGTGCATTTGTTCCCAGCTAGTGCAATGCAAATAGGTAGAAGTGAGGAGGAGCCTTGTGGCCAAAGCAGTCTTAAGGGCAGATTAAGAATCTAACCAAAATGTTATGAAAAATATCTTTGAAGTATCTGACAGAAAACCAAAGAAACAGGGAAACTGAACTAAGAGCCCTTTTTAAACTCATGTCTTGTAATACCCAGGAGTGTTTAGATACTGAAGTTTTAATTTGGGTTCCTTTTATTTTTAATTAATACAATTTATTTTCCGATCAAAATCCTTTTTCTAGAGTTTGTGATGAGGGGATCAATCACTTCTCAGATGTGTGGATGCTATCGCCTTCCTGCTGGGCTTTGCTCTCTATGGCTTCTCTGGTGCCATACAGAGCACATCATTTTTTATTCTTGATACTAGAACACAAGGTCCTATGCTGTGTGCATTGAAGTAGGTGGTGTGCAATCGCTAAACAATGCCCCAACTGTCAGCAGTGAAAGGTAATGAATACTCAAAAAAGTGGAGGACAGCAATGCAGCCAATATGATTTGGTTGAGCCAGCATGACAGGTGCTTGGGAGGCAGCACAGCTGTACCCTCCCCAGATAAAAGCAGGGATGCAGAGCATGTGGGCTGAAGGCCAAATGCTGCCTGAGGGATCATAACATGCGACCCCCAACTGCCCTTTCCTGTTATTACAGGGTGAGGGATAGGGCTGTTTGACTATAAAAGTGTTGGTTTTTTTTATTGATGGTAAACAAGAGCAACTATTATCTGTGAGGGAAGATAAATTACAAGCAAATATTAGGGCTGCTTGCTTTTGCTAATTAGGTAATCAATGTATTACTAGGTCTAATCTGTAAAGAACCTTGAACTTTAAGAGTGCCAAAAATTTCATTTTAAGAGATGTAAATGAACATGTAGTTGCATGTTAGTGATGGTGTGGTGGGAAGTTTGTCATTGGTGGTGGCGATCACTTGATTCAAAGGTAGCATCTACCATGGCTCACTGACAGATCTTGAGGCAGTCCTTGAGCCACAGAAGGGTTTTGTTCCCTATGTTCTGCTGGAAAGTGTAAAAACGTGATTCATTTTGCACTCATGACAGTGTAAAGCCAGTGCAATTTAGTGAAGTTGTTTCTGATTTTTACCAGTGTGAGAACAGAAGAGGCCCAGCCATTTTCCACACATGGACAAGACCTCATGTGGAATACTCTGCATAACTTTACGTGGTGGTAGTGTTGGAGCGATGCTGCAGCTGGTGGTCCAGGAAGTCTGGGAGAGATGAGGATATTTTTATGGGTAATACCTTTTATGAGACCAACTGCATGGTTGGGAGATGCATTAGATAAGCTTTTGAGCACAAAGTGCTCTCCTGTAGAAGAACTTTGCTTGACAAAAGCATGTCTAAAATGTCTCCCAGCCATGCACTTGATCCAATAAAAGTTATCAACCCCAAAAATACCCTTGCCACTTATATAATTCTAGTCATTCATGCTCAGGGAAGATGAGTTCAGGCTGTAACAGAAATTAGCAGACAACAGGGCAGGGTGGCAAGTTGGAGACTAACTAGTAACTGATAACCAGTTAGTTTCAAAGGTGCCATCATTCCCTGCCTTTTGCCTAAATTCAGACAAATGAGGCTAACTACCTCTCTACTAACAGGAGCAGGGCAGGGCTACTGGGGTAAACAGGAGAATTGAAATCCGGTCTTTATTAAAGGAGGCTGAAAGAGCTTGGCTTATTGTAGCTTAGTAAAACAAAGCCTGAAAGGGGACATGACTGCTCTCTGTGAATAAATCAGTAAACACCAGGGAGGGGAAAAAATGTTATTTAAGCTGAAGGGCAGTGTCAGTAGAATAAATGGATATAAATTAATTGTGAACACATTAGACTGGGACTTGAGTAAGATTTTAGAGCAGCCTTCTAATTGGAGTAGTGAGCTAAACACCTTCATTGGTTTTATGATGGAGCTGAAGCAGTTGTTATATGAGGTAGCTGCCTGCAACAGCTGGGAGTCGAGAGTTTCTTCCAGTCCCATATTCCCATTTTTTTTTAATCAGTAACCCCCACATTTACTACCCGTTTATTAATACTTCTAATTTGATTGTGTCTCATTTTGGCATTATCCTCTGTTTTTGTGCAGCTGTCTCCAACCTAGATGAAGAGAGTAGATGGACAGTCCATTATACTGCCCCATGGCATCAGCAAGAAAATGTGTTCTTGCCTTCCTCAAGGCCACCCTGTGTGGAGGATCTCCATCGCCAAGCTAAGTTGAACCTCAAGTCAGTGCTGAGAGGTAAGATTCCACTGATTAAAACTGTTGATAAATTGTCATAGAGAAATCAGTAATGTGTGTGCTCCTACATCGTTTTGCCACTAGAGAGAGCCTAGCTTTTCAATGGAGCTCAGAATCTTTTTGAAGCATGTTTTGGGTTTCAGAAGTAAGACATTGTTCTTCTGTTTTACAAAAGGTTGTTCTTAAAGTTGTAAGGACAAAATTCTAGCATGCACATGCACAGCTCCATGTAAAGGCATTCAGAGTTCAATGTGTACACCTAAATGCAGTGTGATTCTAATTTTATAAATTTTGGAGTTGGGATGGATGGGTTCCTGCATTAAAAGGAAAAATGAAAAAAGATTTTAAGTGCATGCAAAGTATCTCTTTTAAAAACATTAAGTCTGTAAAGCTGGCTTCTTACTGGCTCTTGCATGTATATAGCCACGGCTATAGAAAGTGGCATTATGTTTTGTTAATGCAGCCAGGTGAATGGAAGCAGCTATGGGAGACAAGTTCAGGATGTCTATCTTTGAGTAGGGGTAAACGTTTTAAGACACTGGCCTGCTGCATTGATTTTTAAAACTTATTTGTCCTTTTGATTATTCAGTGAAGAGGAGAGGCCCGCAA
This sequence comes from Alligator mississippiensis, assembly GCF_030867095.1. Taxonomy (NCBI): domain Eukaryota; kingdom Metazoa; phylum Chordata; order Crocodylia; family Alligatoridae; genus Alligator; species Alligator mississippiensis. The sequence goes on along the minus strand of NC_081824.1, from coordinate 120,198,344 downwards.
TTTCACCTGCCATTCGGAATGAGGCCCAGTTAAACACCAGTTATTTTGTTTGTAAGGACAAAATAGACTACAGTTGTTACTTGTGTTTTTGAATGCACAGAAATGTTCTTTTTATAGATAGAAATGGAAAAAATGTTCTGTTGCCACATTTTATTCTGTGTATTTTTTTCCCCAGTTCTGCAGTTAATTGGTGTTCACTTTCTCTCTCAGGTGCCTTTGACTGTAATGAAATAGGTGCTCTTGACAGCCAACTTTATTAGATCACAGGGAACCCAGCAGATAGTCGAAATGCTTTTGCACTTATTTCATTTGTATAGTGCTTTGGCTTTGAACTGTTTCCTTGTAGTGTGAATACTTGTCAGTTGTTTACAGTAAAAAGGTACTTGTCTGCTACAACCTAAAGAAAATATGGTAGGTACTTAAATGAGAAAATGTTAAATCTTAACTACTAGTTCTTTTCTACCTATTCTCTATCTTGGGAATCTTAGCAAAGAAAATTATACAGGCCAAATTCATTCCACCTGTTGTTTCTTTTACTTCACTGAAGGTGTATCAGGGATGAATGTCTTTCTTTAGTGGATTATATATAAACCATATTAGTATGAAATTGATTGATTTATTTAATTACTGTCATTACCATATATTAGCTTGAAGATATCAAGCTAAGTGGTTAACTGATGTCACTTTGTTTGGAGCTCTTCAATAAAACAAAAGCTTCAGGGCTAGCTGTTAATTAGTCACAGCAAGTTACACTGTATAGAAACTAATCAGTTTATTACCAAAGTTTCTTCTGTTGTACATAAATCAGATTTTATTTCCATGCTGCCATGGGCTGGGCAAAATAAACACAATTCTTTAACATCTTAAAAAAATGAAAACATAATTGCATTGTTTTTAAATTCTCATCAGTGAGATTTCTGGTCCAAGAGATGATAAATTCTCAAAGCCAATGTTTTAATTTTCTGAGTTTCATGATGAAAGTTAAGATTCCCATAGCAGTAATAGCATGCTCATTGTAAATGGGCTATGTTATGTGGTCATGCCATTACTGTGCAGTAATACAGAATCTTTGTGTGTTTTGTGCTTGGAAAATGTATCTATTAGCCAAAATCTGGGGAGGATGGATTCTATTGGTAATGGCCTTGTAAGGTGTGTGCCCTATCTTCTTCCCATATTCAGCATTCAGAGTTGCACAGAGTTCACATCTTTTATATTAGACATTTAAAGGTTGATAAATTTAGTCTCTGACTTCCTTTTGTTCTAGCTGGTGCTCACTGGAAAGAACTTCCTCTCTTCTCTGTGCTAAAGCCTTCTGATTTATGGTAGTCTGCTACCTGTCCCCCAGGCAAAGTAATGATCTTGGACTCAGCTTCTTGGCAGTTCCCACAGCAGCAGCTCGCTCTGCCTGGCTGCCATTTCCTGTGTCTCTGCCGCCACCACCACTGCTAGACCTGGTCCTGTTGCCTGGATATCCTAGCCTGTCTCCCTGCACCCACCACCGGGGGCACCAGATGGAACCAGGTGGGCAGGCAAGGTCTCCATGGAGATCAGCCCAGAACCGCTGTGGCCAGGACACACTTGGCGGGCAGATGTGAATGGGGCCACGGATGGGCAGGAAGCAGCATCTGGGAGTGAGACAGGTGGCTAGGGCAGGGGCTGGGATTGTAGGCCAGTGATAGTGTGGGGCAGGGGCCTGGGGCAGAGCCACGATCTGCTTCCCACACATCCTTGAATGCAGAACTGGCACCCATCAGGGACATGAGCAAAACAACTCATGGCTCTGGCAGGATGATCACTTACAAAGGCCTTTGTTTTTCCCTGTGGCTGCATTGCTCCATTTGCTTCAGATTCCAGTTTCTTTAATTTGGATCTCAACTTCTTTCATGTCCTTTCTCATTCTCCACTTCTGACACCATATAGTAATCATCAGCTTCAATAAACAAAGGCATATGGGAATGAGAAGAACTAAAAAGCAAGTTTTATTTGTGGAGCAGTAAGCAAGCTTCCGTTATTCTTCAGTCTCCCTAACTACATACATAACTCAGGGACCATCACTCAATTCTCAGCCTCAGTAGTCTTCTTCTTAGTTAAGGAGCATCTTTAAATTACAACTTATGTTGCTGCCTTCCTAGACTGCTCTTCAAAGGTGCCTTCTCAGTTCTCCAGGGATAAAGAAACAAGAAGTACTCTATCTACCTGAACCCAAAATCACCCTGAATCTAAGATGACTCCCCAATCATTAAATTCTATAACTGCCCCCTTACACCTTGGTCCTGCCGCCTGTCTCCCCACTGCTTACCCTCCTGTGCCAGTGTACCCCAGCACCTGTCTCCCTACCCCCCCCGGCAGTGCCTCCTCATGCTACTTGAGCATAGGCCAGAGCTGCTGCCACTGCCATCATTGCTATGAGGCTGGGCTGGGCCCAGAACAGCCACGTGCTCTGTGCCCCATGCTGGAGTGGGGCAGGAGCTGACGTGTAAGCATCAGGTGGTAGGGGTGATGGGGCAAAGCTGTGTAGGCAGCACCTGTGGCTCTGATGTTAACCTTTAGGTTCAGGCCAGAGTTGGAGCCAGTTACATTTTCCTTTTCCGCTGAAGTCTTTTGGTCCAAGCCTTGCTTGGGTTGTGAAATCTGTAAACCTGACCACCCTTATTGGAGGGTATTGACTATTTTGTTACTTTCATGCCTTGGTGCATGAGAAGCTCAGGTTAAAAACAGCATGCCCCTCCTTCCCCTTCTGCCTTGTACTTAAATCTGTCATGAGGGGCTTTTTTCCCCTTGTTAAATGGAGAACTTTTCATGTTGCAGATACAGATTGCTCTGTTATAATGCAGTCTTTCCAAATCAAAATTCAGATACACCAAATAGAAGCATGTCTTATGTTTTTATCTCCAACTTTGTTTGAATTCTGTGATGGGGTTTAGTTTACATGGAAAAATAAATTAATATATCCACACCTCACTACTTACCTTTGCAGGAACATGAATTGCTACGATACTGAGTTTATGAAGTTAAAGAGGAAATTGTTGTGGGATCCCCTTGATAAAAAATGGGCAGCATTATACTTTGCCAGTCTCCTGGATGCTGATGTTGCTTAGTGGAGACTTTTTTACTTCCTTATGTTGTTTCATGTCTTCCTACAAGTAGTTACACAGCTGCTACTGCTTATAGTTTTCTGAAGTAGTAGCAGCAGCATAAAATGGATAAAGTTCTCCCCTGTTTTATTTTTGCCCATTTAATCCTTTGCCCATTTGAAAAGATAGGCAGATATCTTGAAAACGGCAGCTGTGGCAAAAGAATAAAGTTTACATCTTTACATTTATATTTGTTTAAAGTTATATTTTATTGGTTGTTGTAATGTAAAATCTCGAGGAAATACAGTCATAAAAAGCAATCGGGTTACTATGGGATTTATAACTTTGACTTTCTAGGCTCTATGATTAAACTTAAACGTAAACCTTGTGTAGCATTTTTAAATATGTTTAAAATGAAGACAGGTAAGTTATAACAACTGCAGCCAAAAATATTAGATGGGATATCCTAGGAGCTGAACTATTTGCTACGTTTTGATTTAATTATTTTTTTCTTTTCCGCTGAAGTCTTTTGGGCTAAGCCGTGCTTGGGTTGTGAAATCTATAAACCTGACCACCCTGATTGGAGGGGATTGATTATTTTGTTGCTGTTATTCCCTAGTGCATGCGAAGTAAGTAATAATCAGCCCAGGTTAAAACCAACAAAAGCAGAAGCAGAGCAATTGCCACTAAGTCACCTTGCAAGATAACAAATGTGTAAAATCTTTCAAAATAGTTAAACAAAAACTCTGTTGTTTTGTCAAGGGATATTTACATGGCCTTTCTTTCTAGTATTAACCAGGTCAAAACCTGCTGAGCTTTTAAAATTATACAAGGCCAAAACTATTCACACTGATAGAAATTTTAAGAACTCAGCAGGTTTTAGATATTATGGGCCTCACCAGAAGCCCGTTGAAGTGAACAGGAGGGGAAAAAGACTTATTGTATTCAACAGGCTTTGAGAAACGCACAATAAATAATGATAGCAGTTAAGCTAATAGCCTTTTAAAGAGCAGTCATTCACTTAAATTTGTTGCCTAACTTATATAATAAAGGTTGAGAATGGTATTCTCATTGCAATGCTTTTATTTTAGACAAAACAGTTTTTTTCTCTTAGTTGTGAATATTTGGTTCAACCAAGATCTTGGAACACCCAATAAAGCAGATGAGGGAGACATATTGGACATTTCCATCCAAGACACCTGTTTCTTTATCCTTTATCAAAGCTTATTTAAATATCCATTTCCAGAAAGTTTCTTAGCAAGGATTTTATTCACACTCTCATAGGTTTGCTAAATTCTGCAGTGTAAAGGATGCAGAAGAAATAAAATGATGCTAAAAATCTGTGGCTCATAGAGAAAATTAATGTGAATGTTTCCTCAGTGAGTCTAGAGGAAATGAATGGGCCACGAAAAGGTGAAAATGGGGACTGAAGGAAATCTGGATACCAAATACAGCCTAGCCAGCTGCCCTATATGGGTGTGTACAGACATTTGGGGAGGTTGGGGGGGAGTTTAAATAGATTTAAGGCTGGCCAATCTAAGCTAAGTCAGGATGGGGGGGGCATGGAGGAGTTCAGGGAGACGAGCAGGCTCCAGGATTGGTGGGGGGGGCAGGTAAGGTCCACAGGCAGGATCGGGGGGATAGGTCTGCGCGGGGGGGTTTGGGAGTCTTGCAGGGCCTGTGGGTGGGATGGAGAAGAGCTCTCTCCCCCACTACCTGGGGCTAGAGGCTATTTTTAGTCACCCCCCAAAATGAGCAACTCTCCCCCTCCCCCCATCCCGCCCCTCCCCTCACAGCAACTTATTTCCTTAGTTCCTGGCACCAGTGAATGCTGGTAAAACTGGCAGTGGAAGTGGCTTGTGAGATGGGGGTTTGTACTGATCCAGCCCACAACAGCTTACCAAAATTCCCAAAGTGGCTTTCTGGCCCAAGTAATTGCCCACTCCTACCCTAAACTCTTCAAACATCTGTATGTATCTTGTATCTCACTGTAATGCCAAATGGCTGCTTAGCTTTTTTGCTGCCATGTCAGTTGGGTCACTTGGGTAAGAAAGGGTTGTTAGCACTTTTTGGAATCAAAAATATGTTCCTGTGACTAGCTTACCACAACCAGGGTAAGATGTAAAGGAAGAAGGAAGAGAAGGGTGCATAATTATTTTGTTACACTGAAAGGCTGTCTCCTCCTAGTTCCAGCTGTGAATGGCCAGGCTGCATGCATTTATATATCTGCTGAGAATACTCCCTGGAAAAGAAACAACCAGTCTTTGAGATAGCCAGGACTTAAAAATTATAGGTGGTAGGCAACACTCAGAACTTTGCAGACTCAGTTTAGTGCACTTTGCAGGAAGGAGGTAATGTTTTATTATATGCGAAGACTCCTATTAAATTAACCACACATTCTAGTACTATTTCCAAATACCTTTAAGCATGTAAACCTATATATAATAGAAAATAAAAGAAGTAGAGTTTCACTAAATCGACTTCTCTTTTATTTATGCACATCTGCAGGGGCTTCACATAGTACCATTTTTTTTCCATTTTTCATTTTCATCTTTTTTTCATTCAGTTGTGTTGATTCAAATGATTTGCTTGTACTATCCAACTCCAGGCTCCAGGCACCAGTGTCTGTGACGATTCATTAATTATCTCATCTTGTAGGGAACTGGGTTTGCTGGCTGTGGCTTCTGTTTATCTCTGCTTGCCAAGTTCAAGAAATGTATTTAAGCAGCAGTGATTGAAAAACTTGATTTATATTCCAGAACACATCTGGAATAAAGCACTGTAAAAGAAAACCCATTTAAAATGGCAGTTATTTGTAAAGCCTTCATTATCTCATCTTAGAAGCAGGTATGTGCTCACCCTTTATTTTTGCCATGTCTTTGCTTGATCAGTATGCAGATGAGCAGTATTGGGGTCAATCCCACTAGTGGATAATCCTGCTGAGAAGATTGTGGTCTTAAAAGTAATCTTGTGTTTCAGTGAAGAGCTGCAAAGTAAGGGGGAACCACTTTAATATTAACAACAGGTCTACTCCAGGTTCACAGAGATGTCAAGATACAAGCTTCCCACATATTAATGGAAAACTTAATGAAATAAAAGACCATTAAAGGCTAGGAGTAGACCATATGTTCCAGCAAAGCCTTGTAATTACAAAACCAGAAAATAAAAAGCAACTCATTTCTCATTATTTTGTTTTAATAGTCAAGTTAGTGCCATTGACTCTGCCTATGTATTCCATCCTTTTTACCCTCTTTACATTAATTCACAGTACATCTGTTGTTGGCTTTGGCAGAGTTCCATATTCCAACTGCCTTTTCTTACAAGAGATTAAAAAAAAAAATTCAAAGAAAATTAGACCAAACTTCACTAAGAATCTACACTTCACATATTGAATAGTGCTTTCGTGCTGAGAAATGAGAGCTGCTGGGTCCTATTCAGAATGTAAATCTATAGATTTATTTAAGTACTGTACCACTGGGTATGGAAATATATAGATTGCTTATGTTTAGACTGATTACATGTTCACAAACATGATAGAATTAAAACATCTTTTTACAGTCGAGTAGTTGATATGTTTGAAGTTCTGACAAAGAAAATACCTAAAGAAAAGATTAAAAAAAAAATCAGTTTAATAAAACACGTTGTACCTGCTCTACAGTTGGAATCGAAACCAGTTATAAGATCCCTCTAAACAGTATTCTCAAGCTTATTCAACCTTACTACTTTTCAAGTGTGTGATCGTTCCCAGTGGTATTCATGTTAGCTTTAACAAAGTTTCAATAAAGCGTCTTCATATCTGAATTGATGCTGAGTTCTATGTACAGGGTTCAAGAAAGATTGAATAGCTTCTGTTTTTTCTTAAGTGGGATATTTTGCAGAAAATCCTAACTAACATATTCTAAAAGTCTAATGCAACCAGGATGTGTTTTAATGTATACTAGCTCATTTAGTTGGAACCTAATGAAGAATCATAGTAGATAATACAGCCTAGCACACCTTTAAATGTTTGCCTTGACTAATGTTTAGAGGAATGGTAATGGTTCAAGTAACAGAGCATTTTTAGCTCTCACTTTTACATTCATAAAATCACGGGGCTAGAATGAGCCTTAGGAAGTCATTTAGTCTTACTCTTTTACAGCTAAAATACTTCTACTTTGACCAAAGAGAATCATAATATCATCCCTGGTGTCAGCATGGGAAGCTTGGTTAGCACCAGCATAGCTGCCTAGGATGCCTAAGCATACCATTGCTACAGTTATATCAGTATGTTGCTCAGCATCACCAGTGGGACTGAGGTGTAATCCCATGTATGGACAACTAAGTATACACATACCTGAATACAGATCTGAATCCTTAGTGGGCAGCTGTCTAGATGACTACAAATATAACTATCACAATGGCATGCCTTGGTCAGACTTGGCAGAGACTAATGAATGTATGAAGATAGGTGCTTGTCTATAAGTTTATATCTAGTAAATTAAAATGCTTTAAGTGATTATAGACAATCATTTCGAAGTCCAGCTTGCTGGTCTACACGAGTTTTAAAACTCTATCTAAAAATTTTTAGGTCAGGTTTTAATACATGTGAACTGTTTATTTAACATTGGCAACCTTAGATTCTGGTTTGAGGCATGTTGGGGAGAGAGAGGTAGAGAAATTTGGATGAGGAAGATAGGTCCAGAGGAGGCCTCCTGGGCCACTGAGCACAGTGCTCTGCAATCACAACCCATCATTTGTACAAAAGCATCCTACAAGATTCTCCAGTCTCCATTTTGATGCCCTGACACACCAAAACTATAAAGCATCTTATTAAAAAGTCCTACAGTGTGCCACGATAAAGAACAGAAGAGGTGAGGGCACTGCCAATGCATTCCCACTGCAGTGGCAGGGAACATTAGATTAACTTCTGCTTGGATGATTTGAGGATGAAGAGCATACCTTGTATAACAGAAGAAGACAAAAAGCCCACAATCTTTGTCAATCTGACTTAGGTAAAAAAAATCCTTTTTGACTCTATATCTGATGATTGATTTGTCTCGGATCATGTGAATAAGACCCTCCACCCAGGAACTTGTGAGGTTTCTAAATACCTCCAGGATCACCAACATACCAGAGTCGTAGTCCCATCCCTAGCTGTAGCTAATGTCCAATGCTTCAAAGGAAGGCTGGGGTACAACATACCCCAGAAGCCAAAGAAAGCATTCGTGAACTATATTTTTTCCTGGCCCTATATGCAACCAGAAAAGCCTTCAGGTATGGATTTTCTGGGTACCTCTCATATAGAGACAGGTTTTTTTTTCAACCCCGCTGTAGGTTTAGTGGATCCTTGAATCTACTTATTATGCACATTGATTATTGCTCCCATAACATCCCTGTACCATTATTCTGCCTCTTCTGGAAACTTGTGGAACTTCACTGTGAAGATATTTACGCTTCTTGTTCCACTGCTCTTTTTGAAAGAACAAAGCTTCACTTCTTTGATGGTTAGAAACCCTTTACTAATTTCCAGTCTAAATTTGTTCACAACCATTTTCCAACAAATTGTTCTTGTGCTGTAATTGTTCTCTAATTTAAATATCTTGTCTACATCCCTGATATTTACCCTTGTCAATATATTTATTACAAAGAATCTCAACCTTAATTTTGTGAAGCTAAACAAGCCATGCCCTCTTAATCTCCCCTCCCAAATAAGCTCTTTATTCCTATAACACATCCCCAGGGGTTACTCCAACATGTGTGAACAAAGTGAGACTCTGTTCCAGGAATTCTCAGCCTCAGGAAATCCAAAATGTAGGGAAAGCTCTCTTGAACTCACTACAAGAATCCAGAAGACATAGATAGACCAAAGCGATGGAGTCATTAAACTTCACACACTCCAGCCATAAAGCTTAGAGTCTCCCGAGACACCTAGGAGTGGCGTGACCACCAAAAAAAGAATACCATCAATATATCTGTAAATGCCATCACCTCAAAAATGGTGCTGGGTGGAAAAGACCTTTACAGATCACCAGACTAGACAGCAAGTATAAGGACTCAATCAATGACTGTGCACCAAAAACAGCCCTGTCCTCTCCCTTTGCTGAAGAAGAGGTCATTGAAGCTGTAAGAGCTACCAGATCAGGGAAGGCTGCAGGATTAGATGGGCTGTACCCTGAGTTCTTGAAACAACTTGGCCAAAAAGGATGCTGTGCGTTGGCCAGACTCTTCTGCAACATAATGACCACAAGCAAAATACCCAAGGTATGCTGACAAGTGAAGGTGATTGCTTTTCCAAAATGCAGAAAATCAACTGTGGACCCAAAAAACTTCTGCCCTATATCTCTGCCTTTTATGACATATAAACTTCTCAAAAAAATGCTACTGGTTTGCATGTCTTCCATCTTCAAGAAGGTTATACCAGTTGAACTGGCTGGCTATGTGAGCTGCCAGCCTGTAACCTGCACTTGCATGGGATTTTCTGGAACTTACTTGTGACCCTTTCAAGAATTCTTGGGACTTGCTTTTGGGTCATGACCCACCAGTTGAGAAATGCTGATCTAAACAATGCCCACACCAGCCAGAAACTCGCCATCACTTTCTGTGGAGAAGAGGTTTAGCACGAGCAGTGCCCAAAATACCTTGGTGTAACTCTTGATCAGAGCTTCACCTTTCATGTACAACTGTGGAATGCTAAAAAAATGAAAGCACAAATTAACCTTGTGCATAAACTGGCCAGAACTACATGGGGAGCAAATGCAACCACACTTTGAATAGCCACTCTAGCACTTATTTTCTCTGCAGCAGAATATTGCTCCTCAATCTGGAACAGAAGTGTGCACGCAAAGATTGTTGATACTCATTTAAATGCAGCTTTGTGGATTATTACAGGAATGGCAAAAAGTACACCATTGCCATGACTTCCAGTCCTAATAAACATTCCTCTCCCGCAGCTCCACTGCAATGCCACATGCATGAGGGACTACCATAAGGCCATTGGCAACCCAAACTTTCCAATCAACAAGGGCATCACCACACCACCACCGGGTAGGCTCAAATCTAGAAAACCCTTCTGGAAATACACCAAGAAGCTCTATGATGATAACAAAAGCACCGAAGAACAATGGAGAGAAGCCTGGGCAAATACCAACCTGCTGAGAAATGCGTCATCAGTGACCCTACATTCCCCCGGCTAGGATTTGACCTACTGAGAAAGATTTGGTCCTCCCTGAATCACATCCAGACACTTCATGGAAAATGTGGACACCTACTCCATAAATGGAGAATCAAAGAGAGTCCGGGTTGTGATTGCGGTACAATTTTTCACATGGTCCAACACGTTGTGAACGATTGCCCAATTAGATTATTTAATGTAGATCTAAAATCAAGCCATGCAGCTACCCCTGAAGCAGTCCAAATGGTTATCAAATGTAGATATTAATCTATGAATGTTGTAATCCTAAAATGCCATACGAAAGAGGGAAATTCCTTCTTTGCATCTTTTCCAGTTTTAATAAATCTTTTTTGAATACCTGACAAAAGCAGTACACAATATTTTAAATTCAGTTTTTCTAATTAATTGCACAACAGTAGTGATATTTCCTTGTCTCTACTAAAAATAAAATAATCATACAACGCACTCTTTTTTGTGGCCATGTTCCCTTGGTGGCTCAGGGTCATCCTCTGATCAACCAGTTTATCTTGGTTTCTCTCTTCCTCTGTTGTCTCTGTCTTACTAGTCTCTATCTTAGAGCATACATTTTTAAACATTAGCCCATAACTTTGCAATTTATACTATTAAACTTCATGTTGTACCCATGATGGCCCAGGAAATATGAGAGAAGGAATTTTGGAGGTGACACCTTTTATTGGACCAACTTTATAGTTTGGACCAATTCTAAACAAGCATTTGGTGGCATGGTACCCTTCCTTGGGTCTGCTCCATTTCTGTTGTCCCACTCCACATGATTAGCACATTCTTCCTCTATAATGATCTGAACCTCCCTCCAGTTCGGTGCCATGTACAGTTTTCCTAAGTAGCCATTTGATCCTTTCCTAGTGAGACTTTTCAGCCAAACAGGTTTGGTTGGGTTTTTTTCCCCTAATGTGACTGCATTTCATTTCCATGCCATGTATCATTTTATTCAGGGGTGTCAAATGTATGGATGGTGGGCCAGATGTGGCCTGCAGAGTTGCCCCATCTGGCCCAACAGGCTACTAGCAGGCTGGCAGAAGATGGGGGCATGGCTGGTGCCCTGGCCTGCTTCAGACTTCAGGGCCCTTGGGTCTTGATGGACATGGCCTTGGGCAGGAGGGCAAGTAAAGACTGATGCAACTTTGGTTGCTCTCCAACTGCTTCGCCCATCATCACCATTGCTGGCCTCACCTCCTCGGCTGCGAGCCCTTCCATCACTGTTTCCCCCATGCTGGAGCTGTGTGTCATACCGTGTCCAGGGCTCCCACTAGCCATGCTGTGTGCCCCAGGCTGGAGCAGGCCTTTAGGGAGCCCTGTGGTCCAGATCTGGCATGGAGTGCAAGATGAGTTTGACACCCCTGATTTAACTGATACAGTGTTAACCCACTCCCTTTAGCCTTATTCCTGTCTTTCCTAAATAGTTTGTACACTTCAGTACTCTTCATTTCTAAATGCCTGCCTTGAAGTTATTCCGTTTTTAGATCAGAGACCTCCATCTCCAGGAGACCGATCTGGTGCTTTTGTGGGGAGGCTGTTATATTTGCTCAGATGTTTGTTTGCAATATTTAGGGAATTTGAGTGGGTTAATTTAACATGAAGCAAACACTTTATAGGCAAATGCAAGTCTCTGGATAATTTTATAGAAATGGTGCTCGGTTGTCTTAGAAACAGCAAATGATCATAAAAAGATAAGAGAAAAAAATTATTTTTTCTTTCAATACCAAAAATGTATAAAAGTGACTGTATAATAAGCACAGTTAAATTAATCATACTTCGTTGCCAGTATATGCAGTAATATTACAAGCCCATAGAAATTTAAATTAACCCAAGACAAATGGAGATAATCATTTTGAACCCTCCCCAGGGGCAGCTGTTAACAGATATAACTTGTAAAGTCTCTTTTATTTTAGTGACATTGGAAAGCTTGTTCAGTTTCCTGTGTTGGTGAACCATGCAGCTATTTTAATGTGCTAGATATACTGGTAGTGAAAGGGCCAAGTGACAGAAAAGAAAAAATAGCAATGTTTGAATAACCTGCGCTTAACACTTGCAACTGCAGGGCTCTTTCTCTTCTGTCACATCTGAAACTTTTTTGAAGGATTAGATAGCAACTTCTTATATGTTTATACAAGAAAAAAGCCCAGTCATATACATTCTGCATTATAAAATAAATCGCCACTATAAATGCATTTAAATAACTGCAGAAGTTTTGTTTTCAGTTATAAATCCAATGAATGAATGCTTCATTTAAAGCAGGGATCTCATGGGCTGTGAATGCCCCCCACATACTGCTCCTGCTGCTGGGGTCCCTCTTCCTCCCCTGTAGGACCCTATCCTGTGGGAGGATTGAGGAGTCCCAACAGCCTACCCAGCAGAGGGGTGCACACAGGCTGATCAGCCCTGATTTAAAGTCTCAGTTTTTCTTCAAAGCTTGAAATTATCTGGGCTACATCATTTCAGGAATGAGATGATGAGAATCTAGACTGGTTTGACATGACTTAAAGCACATTAATAAATGTATAGATGCACCCTATGTCTACATGTGCAACCCTATTAGGCTGCAGTAAACTAACAAAAATCACCATAGGATAGTACTGGTAAACTCAACTACTGTCCTACAGTGGCGTTATTTAATGCACTTCAAAGCACATGGAAGATGTTGACATGACTGGCTGAGGCACAAGGGTGCTTCAGCATGAGGGCTGCCTGCTGGATAGCTCCAGACTGGAGCATACTCATGCCTCAGCCAGCGCTCTTTCCCCACCACAGACAGACAGACAGACAGACAGACAGACAGACAGACAGACAGACAGACAGACAGACAGACAGACAGACAGACAGACAGACAGACAGACAGACAGACAGACAGACAGACAGACAGACAGACAGACAGACAGACAGACAGACAGACAGACAGACAGACAGACAGACAGACAGACAGACAGACAGACAGACAGACAGACAGACAGACAGACAGACAGACAGACAGACAGACAGACAGACAGACAGACAGACAGACAGACAGACAGACAGAGCATGTTGAGCTGGGTCAGAGCAGACCCAGGCTGACTTCCCCAGACCTACTGTCAGCTGCGGATGCTCCAACCCAGCTCAGTGTGTTGCAGTCCTGGGCACATGTAAGTGCTGCACCTAGGAGCAATAAACTCTAGTGCTGCAACACTGCAACATGGGGTGAAAAACAACCTGTTCAAATTTGCTGATGATACCAAAATTTGGGTTGAGGTGGGTACCCTAGTAGGGAGGGAAAGACTGCAGAAAGACCTGGATAGGTTGCAGGGGTGGGCTAACAAAAACAGGATGCATTTAATACGGACAAGTGCAGGGTGCTGCACTTGGGTAGTAGTAACCGGCAGCACACTTATAAGATGGGAAACTCCCTTCTTGAGAGCATGGAGGCAGAAAGGGATCTTGGAGTCGTCATTGACTCCAAGATGAACATGGGCTGACAATGCAAGGTCACAGTCGGCAGGGCTAACCGGACCCTATCATGCATCCACAGGTGCATCTCAAGTAGGGCCAAGGAGGTGATCCTCCCCCTCTACGTGACACTGGTCAGGCCACAGCTGGAGTACTGTGTCCAGTTCTGGGCACCCCACTTCAAGAGGGATGTGGACAACATTGAGAGGGTCCAGAGGAAGGCCACCCGCATGATCCAGGGACAGCAGGGCAGACCCTACAGTGAGAGGCTACGGGACCTGAACCTGTTCAGCCTTCACAAGAGAAGGCTGAGGGGAGACCTTGTGACCGTCTATAAACTTGCTAGGGGGGACCAGAAGGGTTTGGGGGAGACCTTGTTTCCCCTGGCGCCCCCCGGGATAACAAGGAATAACGGCCACAAGTTGTTGGAGAGTAGGTTTAGATTAGACATCCGTAAGAACTACTTCACAGTCAGGGCAGCTAGGATCTGGAACCAACTTCCAAGGGAAGTGGTGCTGGCTCCTACTCTGGGGGTCTTTAAGAAGCGGCTCGATGCCTACCTGGCTAGCGTCATTTGAGCCCAGTTTTCCTCCTGCCCAGGCAGGGGGTTGGACTTGAAGATCTACAAGGTCCCTTCCGACCCTACTTCTATGATTCTATGACTTTCAGGTGCCAGGGTTGCAGGCAACCCCATCACCTGAGCTGACTGGGAGTGTCCCTCAGTGATGGGATAATCCAGGGTCTGCACCCCTCATCAACCAGAACTGCACCAGAGTTTATTGCATTGCACTAGGAGCACGAGTAGACCCTCCCAGCGAGCAAAATTGTAGGCTTGATTTGGTTCTGAAGGTGAGGATCGAAACTAAAGCTAACACTAAGAGAAAAGAAGCAAAGATCAAGCGATGGAAAAAGAGAGAGAGGGAAAACTCTGAGAATTACAAAGGAATCTACTAAAGTGACAGCTAAGGGGGGAGGAAAGTTGGGAATTCTGTGACTTGTTGTGTTGGAGAGACCTGGCACTTCTACACAACACTGGGTAAGCCATGTTTTCTTCAGTTTGAGCAAATTAACTTTGTATTTTGCTATGGTAATTTCAGAATATTGCTTCCACTGCTGATGTGGGAAGGAGGAATGGTGCCAAGTGGAACAATTTTCTTCCCTTCCCATGGAGCATAAGTAGAAAAAGGAATCCTTTATAGAACTGAATGGAGAAGGTTTTGGGGCATCTTTCTGAAATCACTCACAATATGCCTCTTAGTCCCTGGCATTCGTGGCAAACTTCTTTCAGGAGCTCTAGACTGATTTGGAGATTATATGGTTCAGCGCTTAGACCTAAGAGCAACCTAAGGATAATCAGTTAAATTAACAAAAAAAGCACTAGGCAGGCCAATGGTTCACTGTTTTAGCCATGCCAGTGACCTCATTCCAAGGAACTAGTAATATACAAATGCTCTAAGAACAAGTTTTTCTTTCATTGCTTTCAGGTTGGTCCTTCCTCTTGTTTCTTCTAATAGGGCAGAAAAGGGCTGTTTTGAAGTCTGTTGCCATTTAGCTTGTCAATTCCTTTTTACGTATTAAAATAGCTATGCTATGCTATTTGTAGCTCACAGTCGCAGCCAGCAGTAACTTTCAGTAAGTTTAGCAGGGCAGGGCAGGACAGCGCAGCTCTGTACTTGGGGGAAGTGGGGTATAACTCCCCTCCCTGGTCCCTGACCCCAGCCAGGGTTTGCCTGGGGGAGGGCAGTCCCTGCCTTTCTTCCCCCTCGCCCCCCCCCCCTCCCAAACCCTTCTCTGCTGGAGCAGGCAGCACAGCCCAGCCCAAGGCTGGAAAGCATGCTAGGATGGTAGGGGACTCTGATTTTAACTTAAATCAGGAAGAGGTCTGGGACAGAAGTTTCATAAACCTGTTTGACCCAAATCAGTTAAGTCTGATACTGCATTCAACCAGGTTTATCTTAAACCAGTTTCAGCCATTTTGAAACTGGTGTATGTGCACTGAGCTTCTGTTCTGTTACAGGTTTAAGCCAGTTTCTGATAACTTAACTGCAACTTCTGTCATTAAAGGCCAGCTGGACAGTTATACCAGATCTTTTTATCAAGGAAGAAAACTTTCTACTTTCCACTGTTTTTAGCAGACTCAAAGAAATCTGGTATATTTTTCTGTTCCTGAGCATTAGGCAGGCTCGGAAATCCTTGAAATAAATGCCTGTGCTGCTGGCTGAGGTGAAGTGCTTGATACCTGTAGTACTTAATTGTGGAAGAAGAGTTGTTTCAGTCCCATTTGCTGGATTGATGCTGTCAGGGAGATGCTTGATTGTATATTACAAAGTATTAATAAAATTGCTTTACATTTTAATAGTAATAGGGGGTTAGGAGTGCCCCAGGGTGGGACTTGAATGGGTCAAGGAACTTTAAATAGACACAATATTAGCCAAACCATGGAGAAGTCTGTTTCGTGAAAGATTTTTCAGCTCATCTGCTGAAACAGATGTGACAGCACATCTGTTGGAATTCCTGACTCAGTAAAGAGAGAATTGTTGTTCTCTATGCAAAAAACAAAAAAAACCAAAAAAACCTGGGGCATTGGATGTGCTGTAGATGAAGTTCATGAACTTGCTTTACTGTTAGCACTGGTTTATTTTTCAGTTGTTCCACAAGAGCCCAAATGAAATAGCTCTATAGCATGTTTGAATGCTAGTTTTCCATCTTGCATGCTGTGGTAATACAGTTTTACAGATGATGTGATAATCAGTCCGTTTAAGATGGGATTGAGTCCAAGTGGAATGCGTTCTTGTGTGGTAGGCAAACAGGGCCAAAAGCAAGCTGTTTGCCTCTTTTAGACCCCAGAATACAAATAAACATTATGTCATAATCTAAATCAGACCCTTCTTTTTAAAGTGGTATTAAATAAGAGGTAGGTCTAGAAACCAGATTAGTGCTGATAATTCTTTGCACTTTTACAGGGCAGGTTTTCTCCATACAGATACATTTCATATCATACAATCATTTGATTAAAAAGAACAGAAGCAGTCTTGGGTTCAGGGCCTGGGAAGCAGAGTTCCCTCCACCCAGCTGAATGCCCTAAAGCACTAGGCTACAAACAGGCCTCCTGTGAAGTTCTCTCTTTCTGGGCTCCTGAATTCTGCATCCCTTTCTATACAGTGGCATAGCTTCAAAAGGAGGAATGGGGAGTGCATGTAGTTGGCCTAGTCTACGTGTCATGGACAAGGGCCATTCTTATCTGCTATTTTCCTAGGAGATAAGATGTGGGTATTAAACATAGGCTCTCTCCAGGCTATTAAACGTAGGCTCTCTCTTCTATTTTTGCACAAATAAAGTGGTTTGGGCAGGCACATGGGCATGGGCCCCTAACTGGAGTGCAGTGGAGTTGCCACAAAGGAATGTGCTCCAACCAGGGAGCAATATAGGCCTGTTCCATGGCTCTTTACCCCCAAGAAACCTTAAGGAATTCCCCTGTCCCTGTCCCAAGATGTTGGAGTATCTACAACACTTTCCAGTTCCAGAGTTGCAGGTAACCCTATCACCTGAGCTGCCTAGGAGTGCCCCTCAGCAACAGGGGCTTATTCAGGGTCTGCACCCCTCATCAGCCCATCACCACCACTTGTACTGAAAGTAAGAGTGAAGGAGCTATCTGAAGGAGCTCTCTGCAGTAGCTGATGGGGGTGCACAGACCCCACCATCAACCTTTAGCACCTTTACTCTTGCCACCTAACCAGGACAGTTTCCAGGTGCCCAATGGGGTAGAGGCAGCTCTGGTTGCTATCACCTCCTCTACCCTGCAGGGACCAGAGTTGTTCTGGGTGCCTATCCAGACATTGGGACTTCTAAAATACACCCATGTGGCCTGGCATTGAGGAGCAGCTCCCTAGTGCTGTGCTTTCCATGTACCCTTTGAAATACATGGCACAATCAGCTTAGTTTGAAGTGGGTAGCCAGGGGCCAGTGCTTCGTGCAGGATGCCCTGGGGTGGTGGCAAGGGCTAATCTTGCAGGGGGAAGGTGTTGCCCCATGGTCAGTCCCTGCTGCCATTGCAGCTGCCTTGTCTCCATTACCTGCCAGCAGGCCTTGCCTACAGCACAGAGTTAGGCACTTAAGCTCGTAGGGACGGGGGTTCTGGGGAACTATTTAGATATACCTTTCTACTTAGTGTTTCCTGGCAGCTGGCTTGAGGGATTCTGAGGTGCCTAGCTCTCCCCATGCTCAGGTGATCAACACTGTGTTCTGGATTCCACTCTAAGGGCCAAATGTCGAAAAGCTAAGTGTTATAGCACCTAACTGGTAGGCCCCTAGGTTCTTTATTGGATCTAGCCCCAAGAGATTAGTTCAGGGTGACACAGTGAGTTAGGCAAAATTGATATTGGAATTCAACACCCAGACCTGCACAAATCCATAAGACCACTGTTGTCTCAGACCTAATGCAACAATAAATTCAAAATTGCGTGAGGTGAGACATAATCATATCAATGTATAGTTCTGCCATCTATTATTTGCTAATCTAATCTGATAACACTTAAAATATATGTGATGCATCAGGCACAGCTTGTGATTGCTGAGATGCTACGGCGGATGGAGCATCCCACAGGAGTGCGGGGGGTCTTCCAGAAGTGGACCAGAAGTACCCTCCTGGCTCGTTGACTGTGTCTTCTGACACCTGGGATCCCCCCATGGCTGATCACCAAGCTGCGGGGGGGGGGTCCTCCTTGCGCTCCCTAGTGGACCATAAGTGGACAGGAAGTACTTCCACACTGGAATTACTTCTGATCCACTTCTGGGTCTTCTGCTGAGTGTGCTGGAGACTGACACCCCCCCCCCCCCAACCCCCCTGTGCTCCATCTGTCGCAGCATCTCAGCATTCACCAACCGCGCCTGGTACCTTGAGGTATGTAGAAACAACATTTAAAGCTAGCCAAATCGCTGATTGTCGCAGCAGCGAATCTTCAGATTCGGGTTCGGCAGCATCGAATTGGGTCAGTGATCTGAATCAATTAATCGAATCACTGTCCCCGATTTGGGCCAAATCTGAATGTGAATCCGAATCAAATACAGCCCGTTTCGCACACCCCAAATAAAAACTAAACTTGAAGAGTTATTATAATATTGCACTGCATGTATATGTGACCTATACAAAGGAGATCCTTTTATGAATATTTGCATAAAATGAGACTGCCTGTGATATTTAAAGTCTAATAAGATATTTTGCCCTCAGGGAATAGAGCAATTTTCCAATGGTATGTGCAATGAATGGGTAAATATGTTTTAATATACTGGTCAGCAGATTTATTTCTATTGTTGACAGCTTTAGCCGACTTTTACAATTAATAGACCCTCTCACTGATCTCTTCCTAGCCCCTTTTATAAATGCAAGGCACACCATAAAAGGCTGTGTCAAGAAGTCCCCCTGAATTTAGCTGAGTTAATTTTTCAGGTATGTAAATCCAGCTGCCAGTTCATTATTCATCCCTTTCTCCTTATAGCAAAGAAAAGACCTCGAAAACAAAAGCAGTACCTACATGCTCTTTTCTTCCCTTTGCACCATGAATTTTTTGCTGCTGCTGATTGATACAGCTTTGCATGGACTCGTCTCCTGTGCCATAAGTGTGGTGCCAGTTGAAATTATCCGTGATCCAACTGGCTTTTTGATTTTGCATTTTATCAGTTGGGCTAATGTTCCAGGTGAATGAATTTTCTTTGTATGCAGCCTAATTCAGAAACTTCTGAGGAATAATTTTCTCTTTTGCTTTGCCTCTTCAGTGGTTTGAGTATTTACTTAGTTTATAAATACCCTGTGGGAAACTAGACAAATTATCTATGTATGTGTGTATGGCTAGCCATCAGGTCTTGGACCCAATTTTGCAAAGGTAACATAAGAGAAGTTTGGTAAGCAGTGTCTGCAAGATCAGGCATAACATGTAGATTCCAAAGGGTTGAAGTGTGATACAGCTTCATGGAAAATACTCCAAAACATTTCCTTGGATCTGTTCTGTTGTTGGTTTAATTGCTGTCACTCATGGCAATCAATTTTACTTCCCATAAATTTTCAAGGTAGCGAGACTAGTTTTACCTATGGAAATTCTACAGGTATGAAATGTTAACTACTGTATTTACTCAATTATAAGATGAGGTCCCCGCAATTCAACTTGGGGAAAATCAAACCTTGTCTTATGATCACATATGACTTACCTGAAATCAGAGAATGAATTGGGGATGGCAAGGTTAGTGAACAGGCAGTGTGGCCAAGCACCCAGCATGTAGCCAGCCAGCAGAGAGCACCTGAGCTCCCCTCAAGAGTGCAGGGTTCCTGGCCTGCCAGTTGGGTCGCTCCAAGCTGCTTGCCTGCCAGCATGTGCCAAGTTGCTTTGGCACTCTCTGCCCAGAAATCCCACATGCAGCTCAAAATGACCCAGCTGGCATCTGTCAGGCACTGTCCCTGCAGCATGCAGGGTTTCTGGCCAGCACATGCTAAGTCGCTCTAAGCTGCTGTCAGAGCAACTCGGCACACAGCAAGGGACCTGGCCAGGTTGCCAGCATGTGATGAGTTGCTTTGGCACCTGTCCCTGGGGCAGCTGCTCAGAGTGACTTAGTACATGCTGGCCAGAAACCCCGCATGCTGGGAGCAAACTGATTGCCTGCCTGCCAGGCACTGAGTATGCTGTGGAGAGGGGCTGGCCAGGCATGCAGCAGGGAGGGACCCCACAGAAGCCGGCCAGCATGCAGGGAAGAGCACCCCAGCTAGCACACAGCAGGGAGGGACTCTGCAAGGGCTGGCCAGCACTCATGGAGGAGGGAACCCAGGGGCCAGCCAGGCACCTTGCATGTTGCAAGGAGGGGCCTGACTGCAGTGACAAGAGACCCAGCATGCAGCGAGGGACCCAAACATGATGAGGATCCAGGCAGTTGTAGGGAGAGATCCAGCGCTCAGTGAGACTCCTGGCAGTGGCAGGGAGGGACATACCAAGGCTCCTGGCAATGGCAAGGGACCCAGCATGAGGTGTGGTGGTGGTGAGGGACATGAGAGCTGCAACAACGGGCTCAGAATGAATGCTCATGCTGGTGTGGGATACAGCACACAATGAAGGACCCAGAAGCAGTGACAAGGGACCCAACACGAGCAAGCCAATGGGGGCTCTAGCACACAGCAAGGCTCCAGGAAGCAGTGGCGAGGGAACCAGCAAATGATCCCTGAGACAAAAAACATCACTTCCATAAAATTTACCATCAGACTGTCACAAAAAACTAAGCCCTTAAAGGACTATTTAAAGTATTTATGATGTCAGTATGCAGATTGGATCTTGGCAGGAAACTATACACTTACACCTGGTGGGAAGATTAAGAAACCAATCATAGCAGTGCTTTGCCAGTGGATTCAGACATCTGGGGGAAGAATATCTTCAGAATCCATTATTAAAGTCTTCAAGAAGTATTGTATATCCAGTGCCTGGATGTAACTGAAAACAATGTTTGGTGAAAAGACAAGGGAGCAGATGAGAACAATGAGGAGTGAGAGAGTGAGGATGCATGTGAAAGTGACCAGTCCCAAGTTGTAGGATGTAAGAAAGGAGTAGCACTCCCCAGGTTCTAGACAGAACCTAATGTAGATTAAGTTAATGTTTAAATTCAGTTGAAGCTAATGTAGACTTACTGTATTACTCTAATTTTTGTCAGTAGGTCTGTTTATTAAAATAATAACAAATTAATTTTTTTCCTTGTATGGAATCTAATTGTAGGGAGATTGTCTTAAATTCAGGGTCATCTTAGATTCGTGTAAATATAATAAATAGTAAGGCCAGACAAAAGGAGAAGGCTGCAGGAAAAAGAGCCCCATTGAGTCATATGCTGTGTCTTTTGACATTGAGAAATGCAGCATGTATGTCTTACTAGACAGACAGTGCATAAGTTAATCCTGTTTTTTTCACAGTAATACCATGTCAAATGAATTAATGAGGTATCAGCTTTGTGCCTCCTGTTCACCCAATTGATTTGCAACTCAAATTATGTGGTATGACTATATTGCCGCAAATTGAAAAGCAGTAAATTGCTTATATAGGCAGCAGTTGCTACTGTGCATAGACTACAAAGGGTCAGCTAGAGTTTGACATGAGGCAGGAGTTTCTAGTACAAGAATGATGAGGTTATACTTTTTCTCCTATGTCAGTTTTTCTCTGCAGCATTTCCATGGGGTTCATCCTACTACTCCCTAGAATGTTTTTTAAGAGCTTGAAACCAAAAGCTCCAATTGTTCAACTGGTGCCTGATCTTTAACCCTGTTCTACTGATGCTAATGTCATTGATAAATAAAAAGCTCACTGAGCTGTGCAAACATCCTTAGCTCTGTGTTCATGGCACAACGTTCTGCTATGGGTTTGCATTGCATTCCACTGAATCCTCTCTATAAATTCCCCTTGGAAACATATTGCACTAATGCATTCCACAAAATCCCTGTTCTTAACAGCCTTATTTAATGAGGAAAGAGGGCTGTAATTAGCTTGTGTATTGTCTGTGAGAGGCATATTTTAGCTTGCTTTGGTCATACATGGGGATTTAGCAGTCTGTAGTAATAAAATGCCTAGCGGATATCTGAGAATGACAGCAACTCAAAGTAAACTCTGTACACTGACAGCTTTAAAACACTTCCTTCTGAAATGCATCTTTCACACAACACACCTATCCCTGTTCTTCCAGCTAAAAATAATGGGTAAGCCTTTAGGAGGTTTCTGAGCTCATACCCCTCATGTTCACTTAACTCTTGAAAAAATATACCCTGGATATCTGAACATACAAAGAAGCAGCCCTGGCTAAAACATAGTTATCTAACTGGAGTGATAACTTTTTTCCCTGTCTACACAAGCAGTAATAAACCATGCTATCATGTGAGTTGACCACAGTCGTCTTTAGGCAGTTGTATTGCAGTGCAGAATGGGGTTGGAACTTTAAATAGCTCTAATACAAGGAGAGACGCAAGTATCAGCTAATACTTTTCTACAACCTAAGCAGCACTAGGAAGGTCATGTGGAATGGTTGTGTGCACTTATGTAGCTATAGCTTCATCAGCTTCCCATTGGGAGTTTCTAGTTTCAAGCATTAGAATTGGCTTTACACTTGCTGTATATTCAGCTTCACTTAATGATTCCCTCACTCACCATAGTAGTCTATGAAATCATGTACTTGACTCCAAGACCCTTTTAATGAATACAGTACCTGGGCTTATCTGTATTTGGAAGTGGATTAAACTTTATTAGACAAAGGCACTTTTGCTTAGAATAAGACTGTCCATATATGGAGTTACTTTGGAAGAATTACTATATTTTTAAATTAACACTACTTTAAATTAGTATTTATTTTATTCCAAAATAATGTTCATATGCATATTTCTCCTACATAGCACTCATCTAAAAGTACAAATCCAATTTATGTAGAATTTAGTAGACAGAGTTGGCCCTGCAGGTCAGATATGGGCAAGCAGTGGCAGCTTATCGGTACAGCTTCTGGAGCTGTTGCAGTGGTGGTGTCTCCAGAGCCCAAGACTGAATGCCACTGCCACTTGCCTTCTACCCACTTTTCTCCAGCCACTGTTTTTAGTCACCAGGGTCAGCCAAAGACCCCAACATTGGCAGAAGCAGTAACATTCACCCCTGCAGCCCCATGGGCTGCAATTTAACCACCAGTTGGACAGCCGTGGACTGCAGAATACCATATGCCCCAATATAATTATTTATCCAATTTTCTAAAATGGCACCACTATAGAGAGAGCTTTGAATTCTGACTTTACATTTTCAAAAAGCTGTATAAAAGATGACCGGAAATTGAATGTCTGGACTTTCTCAAAGTAAACTTGAATCCTGACGTTTTTCTAAAATTGGCATAACATACATGTCATTAATTAGAATAAAGACACTTCTGAGCTCTGAAGAAAACAACTGGTAGTAAAAACAATTAACACAACAAATTAAAGCAGTTTGACGGTCATTTTGTATCTTGTCTGCCTCCCTGTTTAAGCCTTCATTTCAAAAGCTATCCTGGCATTCTTAGCTACAGTACAGTTGAGAGGAAAGACCTCAAGGGTCATCTGGTCCAACCGCCTGCACAAAATACATAAGTGCTATTCCTTTAAAAACAAACAAACAAACAAACCCAAAAAACAGTGGGAGAGGAGTGTGGCCTTCTCAGCCCAGGAAGAAACCCAGGGATTCAGCCTTGGTAGGCCACCCTTGATTCCACTGGCTGCTGTTGAGATACTCAAGAGCAATGCAAGGAGGTAAGCACTGAATTAAATACGTTTTTGAAATGGTGTGCTACTTAAATCACAAAAGTTACGGCAGGGTGCCTTCAGTATAATGAGGGGTGCCTTGAGTTTAAAAAGGTTGAGAACCGCTGCTCTAGAACTTTACAAATTATGTCATTTTTCCTTTCTTTTTCTATTTTTTTAATATACGTCCTGCTTTTGTGTCACTTTTGGTCCTCTCATTTCAGGTACCATCTTGCCTTCCTCTCTGACCGCCTCTGGTCCCTTTTTGAAGGTCCTCCTGCCCTTTTCTCAGCATTATTGATTCCTTTTCTCACTGCGTTCTTTGAGCCTCCTCCCTGGCTGTTCTTTACATTTGGAACTCCCTCTGCAATTTATTCACCACACTGCCTCTTGCGTTGCACAAGTTTTCAACCATGAATTCTCAAGGTTGTATTATTTGTATTTTCTCTTCTTGCCTTCCTGCTAGCTTGGCTGTTGATGGTCTTCCTTTTGTTGTCATGCTGAGTTCAGATTTTATACTTCTTAGGGCAAGGACTGAATTCTACTTGTTTTATGTGGCACCCAGCATATTCCTGGCCATATAGAAAATGAGTAATCATAAACCTGCTAGTTCCCCAGATAACCATAGAGTCTTCCATCGTAACACAACACATGACTTTCCAAAGTGCGGAACATGCAGAAGATAACTTTGCAGGCCTTCATATAAATAAATCTATTTGAAAAATTTTCCTTTCCTGGAAAGTGTCAAGATACAGAATTACTTTCTATTCCAAATTTAGAACAAAAATATCAAAAAATCAAATATTTTTTGCCAAATGAAAAACACTTAAAGTATATAACTTGATACGGCAAAATGGAAAATTTCAGCTGGAACTAACTAATCCAAACAGTTTGGCACATCAGAATATTTTTCATTTTAATTTCTGAAAAAAAAAAATCACATTCAAATTTGTGTGGAAAACTTTGATGTTGATTAAACCAATAGGCGACTGGTGCCTCTTGAGTCTGAGGGGGGAGTACCTGCAGAAGCCGGCGTCGTCGGCAAAGACGGGGATGGCGAGCACCCACAGCAGGGATGGCCCTGTCAGGAGGCATGTGCCCCCCTGTACGCCCCCTACCAGTCTTCTATGATTAAACTACTTTTCTAATAGGAATGTATTTGTGTGCATTTGTGTGTAAGAAATTGTGACCAGTTTAACTTGTAAATAATACCATATGTACTCAAATATAAGATGGCCCTGATTATAAGACAAGCCCCCAATAATTAATTTTATATATGAAAAAATATACATTTGTTATTATTTTCCACGTATGAAGTCTAATTATTGGAGGTCTGCCTTGAATTTGTCTCCCTCCCACTGCTACAGCAGGGAAAATAAATCTTCATGTAACCCCTTTACCCTCTGCCTCCTCCCAACTTCTTCCCCCTGCAGCCCCTTCCCCCTTTCCTTACTACTAGACTCTGCTCCCTCTGAGCACATGGAACTGAGAAGCAAAATTTTTTTTTTTTAAGTTGATATTAAACATAGCTGTAGTAATTTGCATATAGTGGCTGTAGACTTAGCTCATCCAGAATTGATGCATGTTACTTTTTTGCTGCAAGTTTTAGCAAGGTACTCCATAAACTCACTTTTAATCAACACTTTTGTACCTACTTTATATGTAGTACAAACTTTTATTTAATGCAAAAAATATATTTCTAAATGGACAGATAGATATACACCTCCACTTTCAGAGCCCTGTCTTATGACTGATCTGGTTTACTTGATGGCCCCTAGCATGCATACACCATTATGGCATCACATTCCTGTTACAATCATTGCATCTGTGCACCATATAGTTTATTGTGCTGGGCCCCATCAGAGTCAACAGCATTGCAAATTGTGGTGACCACAGAGTTCAGTGTGTGTGTGTGTGTGTGTACTCCAGGCACCCTCCACGAAGGACCCACTTGTTAATTACTCCCCCCCCTACCCCCATCCCCCCGGCTGGAGCTGGGGGTTCTTGTCATGAGTCCTGGGATGCTCCAAAAATTTAAATGTGGATGAGATGCAAGGCAACCTGGTCTGACTTAACCTCAGAGGGTGGGACCATACTGATCATATGCAACTGGATGAGAGGAGGTGACAGAAGGATTCTGGCTGAACTGTTTGGGACCCCATTTGGTGATGTTTACCCAACATTTAAGGCTGGTGAAGAAACAGAAATCATTGAAAACAAGAAAGAAATGCACTCAGCTGTGGGAGTCGAGAAGAAATTGAAATGCATGCAATATAGTGGCTCACCATGACTTGAAAAAGAGTTGGCACTGAGGGGGACTGAGTGCAATGGACACTGCTGTATATGTTATTAAAGTGGACTGCATTAATCTGTTCTTGTGGGAGGTTCCCATAAGCATGTTTGCCTAATATGAGCCATATGTTTTATGCTTATGCTCAGTGGTAGCTGCATTTAATCAGCTTCACAGTTGGTTTCCATTGCTTTTGGCAGCCATTTAATGACAGCCAATGCGTTTAATGAAGTTTCCTTGCATGCAAATGTAAAATGAGCTTTTTACCCTGTATAGATTGGAGGAAAAAATCCTATCTTGTATTCAAGTAAATATAGTATATAGAAGCAAAAAAAAGGAAAGAATGATTTTTTTTTTCTGATTTGTATTTTGCAAGTCATTTGTACAAGCTGTTCACTTATTTTTCACAGCTAGGATAGCTTCTGTTGGCCTTTACAATATCATCCTCATAATTTATCTTCTGTACTGTAGGTGTTCCCCAGTTAATCTTCAGGGGTTTAGAAATTATTGTTGTCCGCACTAAAGACGAAACACTGACCAGGTGTATCTTAGAAGCCAATAACATTGCTGCAACTTTACAGCAAGAGTCTTTGAGTTTCCCCAGGGAATCATTTATGCAGTTGCAATGAATGATAAGTTCATAAGGTTTATAGCTGCTTATAAGAATGATTTGATCAAATGACCCAATTGAATTTCCTTCAGTTGAGTTGTGAAGATTGGCCTTGCATTCTGTTCAGAACACTCTCAGTGTAATAAGCAGTATCTCTCTGAATTCAGTTCCTGTAGTTAGTAACAGGACATCCTATTCTGAGCTCCTTCTAGTCTAGGAAGTTGCCATCCCTACATCAAACTGCTATATGGAAATATTATTGAACATAGTAAATGGAATGAATGGACAAATCAGAAATTCAAATGGACAAATTCTTCCAGTGTATGCCAGTA
This sequence comes from Alligator mississippiensis, assembly GCF_030867095.1. Lineage (NCBI taxonomy): Eukaryota > Metazoa > Chordata > Crocodylia > Alligatoridae > Alligator > Alligator mississippiensis. The sequence continues at coordinate 120,171,165 of NC_081824.1, read as the reverse complement.
TTAATCTTACTATTAAGATTACAAGTGTCCCTCGTGTCCAGGCTCCAAATGTTGTGCCTTGCTGTTGGTGTGATTCCTTGAGACTTCTTGTGCTTCTGTAGGAGGACACTAAAGGGCCTGAGCAAATCTTGTTACACCTAGAAGCAACATAGAGCCTTGATGGTCATCTACAAACTTCAACATCTGTCTGAGTTTGAGGCCATTTTTCAAGATATTCTTTCTCTTGCTCCCCACTCCCTGGTTCTATTTCTGTGGTTTGGTGTTTTTTATATTTCCTGCCCGCTATTCCCACTCTCCCATTCACTCCCCTAAAAATGGGGCAGAGGTGCACAACTGTTTGACATAGACTCCAACCTCTTAGGGTTTAAAGTGTGCTTAGGGTCTGTCTGCACATGGGACTATTTTGGACTAGATTTCCAGGGATACCTATACTAGTCGTGTGTAAGTTAAACTCCTGTGTATAATTGCTCGATGCCACTGATAGATAAGCATAGTAGGTGCCTCTTTGCCTTGGGGAAGGCCCCTGTCCCTAGTAAATGTACCATCTGATGCCCCTTTTCTCACCCCTGAGATTCAGGGACACACTGCAGTTCATGAAGCTACCTTTATGGATTGTTCCTGCCTTTCAGGAAGGGGAGTCCTTTAGAGCCAAACTGAGGAAACCACTCCATCAGTGCAAGGGAACACCTTTAGTTTCAGAAGAGAGAAGAGGCCCCAGAAGCATTGAACAGGCTTTTGCTTTGTGCTTTGCACTGAATTATCAATGCTTGGATGCCAATTTCCTGACAGAGAGCTGGACTCTCAGCTGCAGATACCAGATGCTGTTTACATAAATGTAGTTCTGTGTACATGGCATGGTGGCATGGCAGATTCCAAGTCCAGAAACAGCCAGGTTTTCAAGTGTCAGGCCTAATAGCAAGGTGCCAATGGCTAGGAAACTATGGTCAATGAAAGGTATCCCATCAGAAGAACCTGTCTGGATGGCTTGCCTTTGAGGACCTCCTTACCTTTCCTCCCAGCACCTGGACCAAAAGCATTGCTGGAATGATATGAGACAGGGCTGCCATTCCCAGAGGTACCCTTCTCTTCTCCTTCCAGAGCCCTCCTCTTCCTCCAGTTCTACCAGAATGCCCTCATTAGACAAGCTGGATCAGCAACCCCAGGGGGTTCTGTAGCACTCTGTTGTATGCCATCTGGGCAGTAGCAACATAATATGTTTCCTTGGCCTGACGTCCCACAGGTTCAAAGCAGTGGCACATCGCTTGTCACTAAGATAAGATCTTATTTGTGCGCAGCATGAACAGGCAAGGCACCATTCACAAATCAGGGGAAACCCCAGATCAGAACTGCAGTACAGAGATGGAAGAGCAAGCCTAAAGAGATACCCCTCCTCCTCCCCCACAAAAAGAGAATTGCCATATCTTTGATACGGCCAGTGGCTAAATAGGGCTGTGCAAAATGGCCATTTTGTTTTGGTTTAGGATTCAGCCATTTTGGAGGACACTGATTCATTTCAGTATTTTGGATCACTGTTCCGTTTCGATTTGGCCGAATCTGTTTCAGAGTTTCAGTGCTGATTCGGAGATTGATTGGCTGGGACGAGGCAGGCACAGCCGGGCAGCTACAGGTTCTCCCGTGGCTCCTCCGGGTGTGCCTGCCCCTGCCTCAGTGGGGGGGAGGGGGAGGGGGGGCGGGGAGTCACAAGAGAAGCCCCCGTGGCTGGCTTGCCCAGCCCAGCCCCAGCCACTGCCCATCCCCAGCCTCCCAACAAAATAAATAAATAAACAAAGGCCCTGCACTCACTGGCTGCAGCAGTAGTGATTGGAGCCTCTGGGCACTCATGGCAGAGCCCCCCCCCATGCAGCATGGGGCAGTGGAGAGGCAATGGGGATCACTCCCCTCCCCACTTAACACTTGCACGGCAGCTGTCATATCGTGTGGGTGCAATGTGGCTTAGCAGGGTGCCATATCTGTCTGGGAGCTGGGGTGGCTCCAGCAGTCACCCGGAGCCCAGCAGCACTCAGCCCCAGCGGTCCCAGCTCCCAGACACTGCACAGCGCCTTGCCGAACCATGCTGCACCTGTGCCATGGGGCAGCTGCTGTGTGGGTGCCAGTCAGGGGGCTCTGCCACAAGCTCCCAGAGGCCCTGATCACCACTGCTGCAGCTGGTGATTGCGGGGCTTTTGTTTTTGTTTTTAAGTGCCAGGAGGCTGAGGCTGAACTGGGGATTGGGCCAGGCAGGGCAGCCATGGGGGCTTCTCCCGTGGCTCCTCTGGCTATGCCTGTCTCTGTCCCAGCAGAGACAGCCACGGGAGAAGCCCCCATGGCTGCCCTGCCCAGCCCCAGCCTCCCAGCACTTTAAAAGGAGGGGTGTGGGACTGTGCCGGACTATTTCTGGAGGGTGCCTCCAAAACATCTGAAACATTTCCAAAAGATTTTGGACAATTTAGTTTCAGAGCTTTCCGTTTCATTTCGGATTCAGTGTTTCAGGTGCTGAAACGGGCCAAAACACCTCCAGAACGAAATGGCTGCCAAAATATCTTTGCTAAGATAAATGATATATCTTTCATCTAGACTCCATGTCACTCCATTTAACAGCCATGCTTGTTGTATGAGTATGATGAAACATTACCATTTGTCCACACATGTAGGATATCTTGGCACAAAGGACAAAACCATCCATGAGGAACCCCTCCTTCAGGGTCTGGAGAGGCCACAACGCTGAAGATTCCTGACTGTTTATTGAAATCAAAATATTCTGGACTCTTGTGTCCAGTGAATATCCATTTTGTGGCAGTATCAACATGACACTTTCTAACAGAGCTATTTTCCATCTCCCATCTCACAGTATTGAAATAGCACCAGGCCTGTGACCATGTTCTACCTACCAGCCATCGAACTTGCTGTGGCCTAGGGACTTGCATAACGTTCTTCCCCAAAGTGGTATCTGTTTTTTTTTTAATCAGTCAACAAACCTGTGGTCTTCCCAATGTTGTATTCCATGAGCAGGAAGAATAAAGTTTACACTGCTAGTCTTCATACTGCTCCCATGTCCATCTGGGGTGATCATAAGGGCTAAGTAGGTAACTCAGTAACTGTGTTACCAGCTAGTGGATGTACCTCCCCCATACTCTTCCAGAGTCGAGTCGGCATTCTTGGCCTGTACTGTTTGAAGCAGCTGTACTGAAGAGTTTGTATTCATTTATGGAACATTATACACTAGATTTTAACAGTTAGATCTAGTGCCAGATTCAGAAGAACAGTGCTGCAATCTCTGTTTACAGTCAGTACTCCCAGAAGGGGATGCTGCTTGCTTGGTTATCTAGAGTGGGATTCATGCTTACACACACTGGGAGAAGAAGGAATTGTTATTTATCTTGATGTCTGTGGTTCTTTGAGATAATGTCAATTTGGGTCCTGTAACCTACCTTTGTTCCTGATCTTTGGAGTCCTAAGCTAACATGGGCTTTAAATTCCAATGGAATTGAGAAAGAGCCATGGCCGCTGTCCTCATATGGGAGTGTGAATGCATGGCTCAGTAGACCTGGCTATATTCATGAGCTTGTAAGCTTGCATGCTTGAGGTACACATATACTATGTTTGGGTCCACACTGGCTACAACAGAACTATAACTACTGTAGGGGAAGTAAATGCTATGAGTGAGAACCTGCTGAAGGAAGTGAATAAAATTACACTCTAGTTGCAAATTGTAACTTCATTGTTCAACAAACAAAAGATGTCTCTATTAAAGTCGCACTTGATAAATAAGAAAGTTAGTTTATATTTAATTTTTAAACTGTCATAACACACCTCTTTAATGCACAAGGACATAAACCATATTTTCCTACGATAACATGTACTATAGGAAGAGAAGCTTCAGTTCCAAAGGCATTACTAAATACCTTTTTTCTAATCTTTGAACAGATTCAGATTTCAGTCTCTGGAAATGTAAAACTAACAGTTTGACTAGGCAGATCAGCTTGCTCACCACATCTTGAACATTTAATTTTTCTTTGTGTGCCAACGTCTGTTAATCTTCAGCACAATCACACTGAATATCAATTAGGAGATAGGAACACAACTACAGAAATTTTGTTCAGGAAAATCAAGTGAAACTAGGATTTTGGCCAATTTGAATTGGGCTGTTCCCTCTCCCTCTTTCCCCCATAATTTCCCCCTATATTCCCATTCTACACTAAGGCTCTGATTCTATACTATACTTGGTTTAACTAAGGCTGAACTGAGGTTCTAAGAATCCCTATAATTTGCGTTCCTGTCTCTCTTTCTAAAAGCACTATAAATTGGTCTCTTCCTTGGGCTGGGAGGCTACACAAGTGGTCAGTGCCAATGCTGCATGGCAGATGGTGCTTAAGTAGTAAGCAGCATCCTCACTCCAAGTGTGAGGCACATTATGGAGACGTACTTGCCTGGCAAGTGAGCCCCCCCCCCCCCCATATTGCTTCCATGCTGCAGTACCCTGCCATCTGTTAAGATGCTGTGCCAAACCATAATTAAAAACACCCCCCCCCCCCACACACATGCACCTTTCTTCCACTGTCCATCCATAGTCTTTCTGGAGTACTTAATCACCTGAAATAAATTAAATCTATACTCCTATACACATATATATATTAAACTATGTTTATATTACACTATAGAGTCGTGTGTGTAAATTACTGTGTACATGTAGTGTATGCATTCAGGGTTGTTCCTATCCCACACTATTGCTAAATATTTTATATGTTCGTTATAGGCTTATGCTGGTTTTTGTAATATACTGATACGCTGTTGTTATATGTTTTTTGGAAGTATTCACATATGTGTGCCCCAAATAGTATGTATGTATTTGTGATCTAACATTATTAGGAAATTGCCAAAAAATTATCTGACTAGATATGATTAAGGATCAGTTGTCCTTATTAAATCTACAGATGTATAAACCCAGTAATATAATTAGGGCCTTTTTTCATATCGAGTTCCCTATACATGTTATATCTATTGCACAATGATCTTGTTAATGGTGCAATAAGTTTAGACTGGCTACACATGAGAATTAATTAATGGACCTTAAAACGTTTCAGCCAGCTGTAAAGTTATTGCTGGTAAATGTGTAATAATTTTATAGCTGGTTTCTATCCACCTTAAATTTGCATGTGTAGGCAGTCCTGCAGTTGGGTGACTGCAGCAGTGCCCTATGTGCAGCTGGGACCGAGGGGGACACAAGGTGTGGGGATTCTTGATCCTGGCTGCACATGGTTCCTGTAGCTGGGAGCCCTGTCAGCAAATGGGGCTCCCAGCCATGGGAGCCTGGTTCTTGCTGATGCAGGAGGAGCCCAGGATCAGACTTCCCCTTCACTAGCAATAAAACATGATTGGAACTAATGCACAAGCCCACAGTCGCATCTCCTGCCATGCACGCGTGGCATGGCAGGAGGCATGATTGTGTGGATTGAGCATTAAAGCCAATCGCACCTTTACCTGCATGCACAGAGGGGGCTGCCAGGCCATATATGTTGGTTTTTATTCTTACAAAGAAAAAAAAATTGACGTGAATCTGATCTGCTTGTTTCACCAAAACTAGAACTTTGTTTGCAAGTAAAAGAATGGGAATAACATGTTTTCCATCTTCTCTCTTTTTTTCCCTTCCCATACTCTTTGCAGAATGTGACAAATTGAGGAGGGATGGCTATCGAAGTTCTCAGTATTACTCTCAGGGGCCAACCTTCTCCTCTTCTTCCAGTACAGTCAGTGGAAGTTACCAGGATGACTATGAGGAAATCCAACAAAAGGTAATGGGGGGCAGAACATTGGAAAGAATGAAGTGACAACATTATGCAGACAAGGTTCTTTGGGTGAATCTGATATCTTTTATTAGACCAACTAAATAGTCGGAGAACAATTATTAAGCTAGCTTTCAGGTTCAAAAACCCTTCATCAGGCTAAGGAAGTTTTAGCAGTTGGTGTGTGCTCTTCCTGGATGGAATGAAAGTAAAGAAGCCAGAGACTGGGCTGGTATGCATACAAGACAGGCAGTCAGTGAAAATGTAGATTGAGGAGTCAATGGATGAGAGACAGGCTGGGTGGGGGGGAGAGAAGGGCGATGAATAGTGGAGAAGTACCTGGGAAGTCAGCTGTCAGGCAGGCTATAATGTGTCATAAATCCAATGTCTATATTTAGTCCATGATTTTTAGTATCCAGGAGGTTGATGAAGTGGAGTTCATAGGCTCGTCTCTGAGTTCCATCAGAAATTCAACAATTGCCATCCCTCCATCCAACTATCTCTTGAATACTCCAGCACCAACATCTCCTTTTTAGACACGATGATCAGTATCCAGAATGATAAATTACAGACCACGTTATACAAGAAAGCCACAGACCAACATACATATCTGCACAGAACCAGCAATCACCCTAAACACACCAAAAAAGCTGTGATATACAGCCAAGCCCTCAGATACCACTGAATTTGCACTGAAGAGGACACCCGGGATCGCCACCTCACCAATCTTAAAACAGCTTTCACCCAGCAAGGACACTCCTCCAGAGAGAGAGATCGCACCTTTGAAAGAGCCACCCAGACACCACGTGAAGAACTGCTGCAGTACAGAAGAAAAACCCACAAATCGCACACCGCTGGTTATAACATATCACCCCTCCCTAGAACCTGTATGGAAAATCCTCAAACAGTTGCAACCCATACTAGACAGAGACCCTATTCTTAAAAAGATCTTCCCAGAGTCACCCATCCTAGCCTTCAAACAAGCACCGAACCTTGCTAACCTCATCACCAGAAGCAAACTTCCTCAAGCCCAGAACACAACAAAAGGATTCAGACCGTGCCATGACAAGAAATGCAAAACCTGCCAACACATCTCCACCACCCCCACTATTACTACACCCCACAACAGAGCCATCAGCATTCCTGGATCTTACAGCTGCACCTCCAGAAATGTTATATATCTCATCCAGTGCACCAAATGCCCAGATGGAAAGTACGTAGGAGAGACCAAACAACTGCGCACCAGAATGAGCGCACACTGGAAATCTATCAAAGACAGAAATACCCAATTATCGGTGGGGGCACATTTCTCACAAGAAAACCACTCTCTCTCCAATCTCTCAGTCCTGATCCTCAAAGGAAACTTACACAACACTTCCCAGAGACGAGCCTATGAACTCCACTTCATCAACGTCCTGGACACTAAAAATCATGGACTAAATATAGACATTGGATTTATGACGCATTATAACCTGCCTGACAGCTGACTTCCCAGGTATCTCTCCACTTTCATCCCCTTTCTGTCTTCCCCACCCAGCCTGTGTCTCACCCATTGACTCCTCAATCTACATTTTCACTGACTGCCTGTCTTGTACGCAGACCTGCCCAGCCTCTGGCTTCTTTACTTTTCATTCCATCCAGGAAGAGCACACACCAACTGCAGAAACTTTCTTAGCCTGACGAAGGGTTTTTGAACCCGAAAGCTTGCTTAAAAATTGTTCTCCAACTATTTAGTTGGTCTAATAGAAGATACCAGATTCACCCAAAGAACCTTGTCTGCCTATGTCCTTAGACCAACACAGCTACAACCTACACCCCTGTGACAACATTATGACATCTGTGTGTCATGCTATTTTGTATTTGGGGTGAAGATTTTCAAAAAATTGAATTTAAGTATGAGGTCATCTATTCTGTTTCTTTTATTTATATATATATATATATATATATATATAGGGTGCAATACTAGGGCCATTTGTGATGTCATACTTGTATTATTCCAGGAAAAAGGCATAGTTTATTAGCAGTGGCAGGTGTTTTGAAACTAATTAGGTTTATGATCAGCAGGGATCCTGGTTTTCTCTATTTGAAATCTGCAGATTCTCTGATAAGTCTGCTCCCTTCCCCCCCCCCCAACTGATTAAAAACCCCAAATCTGCAGGGTTTCCGGTGGTGACACCAAGCCTCCCCACCCAGCTCTGCTGTGCTGCACCAGGTCCTGCCTGTTGGGTTGCAGAGGCCCTGGAAGGGAGGGCAGCAGGTCAGGGAGCCCTGAACCCCCAGCAGCCAGTCTACATCTGTCCCCACCCCATGCACAAATCTAGATAACATGTGCCCCCCATGCCCTCCTGGGGGTATGTGGAGCAGCAGGGAGCCAGCCCATCCATGGCTCCCTAGACAAGCTGACTGAAGCTCCATCCTGCTCCCCAGCCAGGCCCTGCAGCCATGCATTCCTACCCTGGCACCAAGCCCCAGGCCCCACTCACTGCCCCAGCTGTGCCCAGTTCCCTCCTTCCCTGCCTCCCTCACTATAGGAGCCTCAATTCCTCCGCCCCCTCCCCCAGACTTACCTGCTCTTCATGCTGCCTGCCTGCCATGTGCATGTGTGCACACGGTACCCCCTACCTGATCACCCTCCTCCCACTCCCCTCAGGCCCTTGCAGCTTACAAGGGGAAACCTGCTGTTTCCTGCGTTGTTCTCCTTTAAAGGAGAAAATCTGCACTGTTCTCCTTAAATGGAGGAAATCCACATTTTACTGCGTTTTTTGCATGGCAAACAGAAAACCTGGATTCCTGCTGATCAAGTAACAGATACACAATGTATATGCAGATGTCAGAGTTGGTTCTGTTTTTTGGGGTTTTTTGGGTAGACTTGGTTGTGCAGAAATTCTCTTCTAATGCATTCTGTCTCTGTTTGTGCAATGCAGTTGTGCCCAACCTCTGGCCTATGGGCCAGGCCCGGCCCATGGAGTCATGCCATCTAGTCCACAGGGCTCTTCACAGGTCCAGTAATTTGGCAGGGAGGAAGCAGTAGCAATGTTAATTGCTGCTTCCCTGTTTCCAAACATCCTGACCCACGGGGAGCCCCACAGGCCAGATGATGTGGCCCTGTCTGCTAGATCACTAGTCCACAGTGGGGCCAGTGTACGGGGTCACCCTACAGGCAGATCCAGTGTGCATGGTCAGGCTGGCACCTGGCTGGATCCAGTGCATGAGGTCAGGCGAGCACATGGCTGGGTCCAGAGTGTGGTGTCAGGCACAGGACAGGGCCAGCTGCATTGGATCACACCCACACACTGGCCCTGCACATAGGATTCAGACTGGCCATGCCCCACAAATCCACCCTGTGGGGCCACAAGTTTGAACACCATAGGTGCAATGGATTCCAAGCTGAAAAATGTATGTTGATACTGGTTTTGTGCTCTGCCTATCAGTTTACTTCATATTGTACACCCTGGCCCAACTCAGTAACATTGAGTGATTGGCTCAAAAACTTGGAATTACTAAAGCAAATGAAAGAGGACAGGGAAGGGTGAGGTCAGCAGTCATTTTAAGAGGGTTTTTATAGCCTTCTTGTGGCTTTTGGTCAAGATTATGTGTTTCAGCTACAAAAGAACAATGTTGCCTGAATTTTAAAATTCTGACTTAGCTGTGCAAGGCAAGGCTTTCTACTCTGCCCTTAATTCATCCCATTGTGACTGAATGCTAGAGCACATATGGTATCCTGTGACACATTGGCACAAAATGTTGCTGACCCAGCAGTTTCTTGAAATTCATTTGTCTTTTGCCAGCTTATGTTACAGCCTTAACATCATTGTAATTTGATTTATGTGGGGCTTTAAGAGTAACTTTAAACCATGCATTTGTGTGCCTGTAGAAAGATAAAGAAATTCTTGGGTCTGTGCTATAAAATCTGTAGGCTATTTGAACTTAATAAAAGCTGAATTGCACGATCAAGTGGTTTTTTCCGCATGTATCCATCTACTCCCCTTGATAGTAGGGGGAGTGGTGTGGACGTGGAACAAACTTCAGCCAGGTTGTGATTGCATTTAGTAGGCATGGGAATATCAAGCATGCTATATCGTGGTAAGATTACAGCGATGAGCTGCAAAGTCCTGCTGATATCAGCAAGAGGCTTAGTTTGTAATATTTGCTTTTTTATTAAAAAATATTGAGTGCATTTTTATAGTTGTCACTATTTATATAATACATGTGTGTGTATGTGTGTTTTGTTTCAGGTTCTAAGTATCTAACTACCTTATTCTATTGTGGAGTTTATTGCTTAATTGTCTAAAAAAATTGCATTTGTAAAGCTAGTAAATTATAACATTCAGGCAGTTTATAAAAGAACAGATCTACTAAAGATTTATTACCCAATGGATAATACTGCTTAGACACCAAGTACTCATCAGTTTTAACTTGGGTTAAGGTTTCACTGGTGTGTTTGTCTTTAAAATAATCAATAACAAGTTGTACTCTTGTTTTATGCATTTGGAATGTTTAAATTAAATAATTATGTTCCTTCTGAGCAGCGAGCATTTCAGTTTCAAATGAAAACAGCTTCTTTTTAATCTGTGTTCCTCAAAGCGTGGTTTAGTGGAAAAGGAAATGGACAGATGCAAGCCTGACACAGTTCTGAGGGATGCAGATTTAACTAAGCACCATTAACTCTCTGTCTTTGTTTTAAAATTTAGCAGAATTTTACCCATTAATAAAACTGCAGCATCCCTCTGTCTTCATACGGTAAAATTTCAGTGGCTTATGTGGACTTTTTGCTCAGCAGCAACTTTATTCCTTTAGGAACAATGGTCTGAAATTTGTGTAAAAATAACACCTACCCAAAAACAGTCTCCTACGAGATTGGGAGATTAATCCTATTGATGAAAAATCAACAATTTATAATAAGGTAACTGGATTGTGATTTGAGCCCACCTGTTTTTAAGTATGTAAGCAAAAGAATATTCAAGACTGACTCTCGAACAGCAAAGAAGCTTGGTCCTTAATATCACTGCTTATCAAAAACAATTAAAGCATGTGTTTAACTGGAAGACCTGAGGAAGGGGATCCTGCTTTCCTGAAAATGGAGAATAGTAGAATAGTGAGTGGATAAAATGAATACTCATTTACTTTTTGGAAACTTCCTCTAAATTAACCTAATTCCATTTTAGCTTCAGGAAGATCATTTTAGAGAGCATAGTAATTTCACATGCTGAAATCATCTAAAGTTTTCATGTGCTTTAAAAGATTTGGATGAGTATAAAATGTTTGTGTGTGTGTCATTTGCTTTTTTTCCCCTGGAACTTGGCATGAAATCATGTCTTAAGTCACATACATATATTTTTCTAAGCTAACTCGCCAGCAGATGTTGCTCACCTCATGGAAAACTACATAGTTCATCATAATTTTATACTTCCTAATTAGAATAAGTTCAAAACTGCTAGAATGTTTAATGGTCTAGGTAAAACCTTGAGTGAATTTTCAAGGATATGCAGGCAACCAGCTCATTCATTTTAATGAGAGTGAGAATGAAAAATATGGATGCCTAAAAGACATTTTGTATAGTATGAGATATTTAAAATGGTCTTTTCTTCCATGTGGAATAGCTCATATATTATAGTACCTACAGATTAATCAAATTCCTCCCAGACGTTGCTCTGCTGAACTGAGTGGACTTTGTTAGGAATGAATTTGGCCTTTTTGTATGTTCAGTCTCAGCAGGAAAGCTGTAATTAGTTCTCCTGATTTTCCTTTTTAAAAGATGACAATTGGTCATATTACTTGAAATATTTTTGCCTGTTAATCTCCTTTCCTAATATCCAAAATAGATATTCAAAATAGCCAACCTACTTCAGGCACTGATGGTTCTGGTTTTCTGACATGTGTACACTATATAATTTTAAATGTATGTGTCTTTTATATGTGTGTTTCTCATTCTTTTTTCCTTTCTTTCTCACTCATTCTTTTTCTTTCTTTTTTCTTTCTATTTTTCTCTGACTCGACAGTCTAGTCTGTTAGACTGCATCTCTCAGTCTTGCCTTAGCGTCTGCTGCTCCTTGGTTCCATGGAGCCTCAAGGTACCTTCCCCAGAAATGGGATCATCCAGCTGGCATTTGCAGCTTGATGTTACTGTAGCATTAGCACATCTGCAGCATTAATCTTTGTTCATCCCCTGCTGCTGTTTCCTTTATAAATACAAACCAAAGCCTGTGCTGACAAAAGTCATGTTCAATCCTGTTAATCTTATGTTTTTTTCCCTCCTTGTTAGCCAGTTTTCCTACAGCCTAGGATCCCTTTACTTCTTGATAAACTAACACATTTTCATTGCCTTTAATAACGTGTTAACATGTGCTTCTCTGTAAGCTTCTATATTAAACAATGTATTTTTTAAAGGTGATTTATTGATTTGGTTTTACGATCAAAAACTTTCAAATATTATCTGGACTGGCTTGATTTCACAATGAAGGCCAGTCACACAGAGTACATGATCCTAGGAGTGTCTTATTTCATGTCTTTAGTCCATCAAACAGTGGGTGGCAAAACATAAATCACATTTGCTAATAGAGAAGAAAATATGGGTCTTCCACATTGTTAGTCAAAAGTGTTAGTTTTCTTGTCAGCAGTTTGCAGGAAATCTTCAGAAATTGTATGCAGAAAGAAATGTATTAACTGCAGTAACACCTAGAATAGAAATCTGAGGCCCATATTTGCAAAGCAGTTTAAAAAATTGGGTTCCTAAACTCTGGGTGAGATTACATGTTAGAGTTAGCAACTACAAATTGTAAGGAATGTTAGTCTGTTAAATTTAAGAAGTACTAGTGATCAGTCGCATGCTCAGGGTTAATACCCTCTCTAACGTGCACTGCTCAAACTTGTGCTAGAGGGATTGGGAAGCTGAGTCATGGCTAGATACTGCAAATCTGTTCCATGCCTACTCTGCTCACCAGGTCTCTAACCACAGAATAGGCTGGGGAGAAGGGGTCCCCCACCCCTCTTGGATTGCCCATTCTGCCCCCCAAATAATCTTGCTTCCGCCCATCAGCACCTGATCGCCCTGCTACTCCCAGATCACTGCCCTGGAACCTCAGTCAGCCCTAGGGTGGTGGTAGCAGCAACAGTGGGAGGGAGGGGTTCTCCCTCCCTGTCTGCTCCCAGGCTCCCTGCAGCCCAACCTGCCCTATACACCTGGATCCAGCCCAGCAGCTCCTTACCTCCTCTTGCCCTTCCCTCAGTTGTGTGGCTCAGTGGGGGCTGGATCTGGGTACACTGGGTCAACAGGGACCCCAGGAACAGGCAGGGAGATGCACCCCCCTCCATTGGCACTTCTGCTGCTCTCAGGCTGATTAGAGTGGCAAGGCAATGATCATGGGGTGGAGGGACTGATGGGGACAGAGGGGGTGATTCGGGTGGCATGGAAATGATTTGTGGATGAAGGGGGAATTTGGGGGTTGGGAGTGATTTGGAGGGGCAGAAGGGGAAGAAGTCCAGCAGCTCACCACCCACCTGCTCCCCTGCTCCCTCCCCTTATCCCTTTCCCCCTTCCAATTCTGGCCCCCTGACCTTCTTCACCCCTTTTCATTCCATCCCCACCCACCCATTGCCCAGCTGTTCTAGCCATCAGTCTAGGGCCATAGAGTCTTGGATAATAGTTCACCTAGAAGCAGTGCTTCCTGGGATACTGGAGGAGAGCAAATTGGTGGTTTTATTTGAGGTAAACACCCAGAAGTTAACGTAACTCAAGCTGTGTAGGGCAGCTCTAAAATAACCCTCATCCAAAATGGTGCAACTTTAATATGCCTAGAGGGCACTTTGCACTTGTTAATGAACCTTTAATGTGTGATCATCGTTCAGATTTTAAGTGCTCTTAACCTGGTCTAATTGTAATGTGTAATCTTATCCTATCTAACCACTGTGATATTAAGGATGACAGTTCTGCAGGTGCTGATTTGATGGTCTGGCCCTTGAAACAGCATTGCTCTTCCTAGTGCTTGCAGGCAGCGTTCACCTTCAGAATATATTGCCAAACTGGGATTTTCCATAGAAGGATGGTTTGCAGCCTGCTTAGTTTGCATCTGGTTATCAAGTTAAGAATGAGTGCTCAGGTTCTTGCTGTGGTTCTTACTTCAGAGGACCCTCTTTCTTTCATCAGCTGGAACACAGCTCTTGTTCTCTGCAGCTGACTGGAGACATGGTGCCCTTTGAAACAAGACCCACAGCAAAGAACTGGCTCACCTTCACAGCCCCACACAGCTATTTGCTGCAGCTGTATATACCCCTGTCTAGTTTCCAAACTTACCTCTTTCTGTAGGGGGGTGAGGTAGGGTTGGGGAAAGGGGGTCACAACCAATCCTTGTGAAGAATCCAGGCTCTACTGTACAGGCTGAGACCTGTCCTGCTTTCAGAGCCAGCTATCCTGCATTACACAGCTACCAGTCCTTTAATACCCCAAAAGTGTAACTCGCTGATGATTGCCATGGTGCTGTAGTATCTTAAGACATCTGAATGGCTAAAGAGGTAATGTAGATGCCTTGTGTCTTTATTTGGTGAAAGTATCAAAAGTTACAAGTAATTTGGGAGCATAAATCACATTAATGCCAATGGGACTTGCTCTCCTCTAAACACCTTTGAGTCCTTTTTGCAGAAATCCCATTGACGAGGATGAAACTTTTACTCCTAAATTACTTCACCATTTGAAAGCTCCACCCATCTTGTTCAGAGGATGATTCAAAAGGTAAAACACCAATAAACAGGGAAATAAGTAAGGAAGCCTTACTGCAGCAAACAGAAAGATAGTTCTGGTAGTTGTTTCTTAGCTTGATATTTCCTTGGTGCTAAGTCACTTGTGGCTGACAAAAAGTACTCCTGTAATGAGACAGTAATAAGTATTCTGGAGCAAAGGTTAAGAGCTGATGAATTAGTCAAGAGAACTGGAGATAAACCTGTTCAATTTGTCTGTTTTGTGATAAATAATGTAAGCAGTACTGACTGAAAACTGGGAGGAAGGGCTTAGGTTTTAGACATTGAAAATAGAATAAAGTGAATGATTTAGATGCTGGTAACAAAGTTGACTAGTGAGACTAGAAGTGGAAATATATAAAGAAAAATAAAGCATGCTCTATCAGATTCAGAAGGACTCCAGCTAGACTAGCAGATGAGAAAATTTGTATGGTAGAACTTGAATTCATAATGAAAATAGAGGCTAAAACCAGAGCATACACAAACTAAAATTGAGCAGTTGTGCAAGCTGCTGATTGACAAGAATGCAAATGTTTTTTAGTTTGGCTTGTCTTATTTTGCTTTTTTAACAGAATAGCACTTGAAACCGTTAAACCTAGAATTTGCCTGAAAGAGAAACTGCAAACAGAACATTGAGATGCATAAACAGAAAGCTGAACTGAGGCTGTTCCTAGCCAAAGCACTACAGAGATCTCTCGTTCTCAGTTTGTCTATCTTTTCAGAAGAATTCTCAGGAGTGGTTGCAATGTGCAATACAGGAAATGGGAAGATGACAAGGTTCAAGTTCGTTGTTAGAGAAAGTTTCTAGATATTGAGTTGTCATCTGAAAAGACAGAACTTCTAGGTGACCCAGCTGAAACCATTGCAACATAGTGTGTGTCCATTACGAGATGAAGGGTAAGCAGCAAATTTGGGCAGGATAAAATACAGCATACAGTTAGTTTTCAGTCAGGGCCTTTGAAAACAGGCTGTGTTTCGACAATGAAAACTTCCTATATACATAAGGCGTTATGGAAAAGGCTCATTGAGCCAACAAAATCTTCCGTGTCCAGTAACTTTCTTGTGGGGGTCTCACTTCAACTAATGTTTGTGAGTTCACTTTTTTTTTCTGTAGTTCTGCACCTCATTGTGCACTACAAGCCCATCACTGATATATGCAACAAAAAAACTTGAACATGTGGTAGATCTCACACAGTTCTATGCATACAAAAGAGGAACCATCCTTTTTTTACTCTGGTGCTCTAGGAGAAAAGCTAGTGTGAAGCAAACAAAATTAAAAAAATAGGAAAAGTTGCCCTCTTCTTTCATAAATATTATGTTTATGTGTGTAGCTAGATTTTCTATAACTTACAGCAATACCCTAAGTAGTGCCTGATGTGGTACCACAGCGATGTGATGTAATATACCTTGGTTGATAAGAAAACATTTCCTATATTTTAGAACTGCAGCTCATCAAATCTGTGAACAAGGCGTTGTATGCTAGTCTAGCAGAGTGAATGACCTTGAAATATTTTTTAAAATATTTCCGTATTTGTAAGTAAATCTATATTGCCTTTATTCAGCCTACCTGCAGGCAAACTCTTTCAGTGCAAGTTGATTTAGGCTTTTTTCCCCCTCCCTCCAAAGAACAAATTTCTAAAATTTCCTTTCCACCAGAGTACAAGCCTGAGAGAATAATTTTTATCCAGGCAACATTTTTAAACACAGCTGCCACAATAATGTTTTAAATTGCTTTCCACTAAGATTTTTATCTGGAATATTTGTGATTTACTCCTTTTGCTGTTCAGTTCATTCCCCAATCCTCTCAACTTTCTGAATCCCAATTTTTCTGAAAAATACAGGTATTGTCTCAAATCTTTGATCATTCAGTTTTTACTCTCATTGGGTTTTTGTTTGTTTGTTTGTTTTTCTCTCTACCATCCAGATGTTTGTTTCCCCTTTATCTGATCATTATGTGGTATAATAGCTTCATTGAAAAAAATATTTTCTTTGCTTTGTTTGCCTGAGTAATTTCCTTGAAAGGGAAGGAGAACTTCATAACTGAATATCTCTGTCACTTGTCATATTGGAGCAGCCCCTGGTGACTGCTTCATAGCAGCTGAGACCTAGAGTACAATATAATTTTAATGTGACAGTTATTGATTTTGATAGTATCAGCCAACCAAGGAAAAAGTAGGTTACTGGAGCTTAAATCATCATCACAAAAGGGCAAAACTATACTTAAAATATCTCCCTTGACAGACAAATGAAGAGAAAAAACTTATTTCTGCATGGGTAGAAACAATGTTGCTCACCATCAGATACCAACTACTCTTGTAAAAGCATATAGGGAACACCATTTGTTGTTGGCTCCCTTTGTTCTATTATATAGCCACTGCACAGCTTAGGATCACTTGCATTTCAAATTTGTTTGCTGTTTTCATGATAAAGCCATTACATCTCAGCTATTTTTGAGTCGAACATGGTACACAAGCTGCTACTCCTTCTGTGATGGTGTTTTTTTTCTTTTGGATTGCTTATATTAGCAAAATTTTGCTGCAGATTTGAGTAATTGGAAAAAATATGCTTTTGTAGTTTCAGATATTTAAAAAAGCATTTAGGCCTTAGTCTTTAGAAGCTACTTTCTTCTGAAAGAAGCCATGAAATGTACAGATATTCACTCTCCCATAAGATAAGTGAGAACATCCCCCTTTTTGAGTGGGACTGCATGCAAGGACAGAGTCGGCCATTATTGAGTTTTTGTTTGTTGAGACCCTATGTTTAACAAATCTATCAAGATTCATGTGGGTTTGGGATGGTTAAAATGTGAACAAAAGTGTCCTGTGATCCATTGATCATGTTGATGTAGCACAGGGCTACTCAACCCTCAGCCTGCAAGCCAGTTCTGGCCTCCAGTGCCATGTAATCCAGCCCGCAGAGCTCCCCATGGCCATGGGGAATCCTGCACATCATTGCTGCATGCTCCAAATTTCTCCTGCAGGGTGGTATGGGCCTGATTCCAGTGTGCAGAATCAGGAGGAGGTAGTATGGGGCCCCAAAGCCTGATCCCAGCACATGGGACTAGATGGAGTCAGCCAAGGCCCCAGAGCCTGATCCACGTGGGAACAGGTAGGGGTGGCATGGAGCTCCAGATTCCAATCCCAGCATGCAGGACTGGGTGGAGGCAGCACAGGGCCCCAGGGCCCAATTTCAGCATGCTGGGCTAGTTAGAGCCAGCACAGGGCTTTGATCCCAACAGGCAAGGCTGGGTGGAAGTGGAACAGGGCTCCAGAGTCTGATTCCAGTACATGGTGGGCCAGCCAAGGCCACGTGGGGCCTGATCAGGGAACATGGAATCTGATCCAGCCCACAGACCATCTCCATGTCACTCATCTAGCTCATGAGTCCAAAAGGTTGAGCACCGCTGATGTAGCATACCAGGACTGTATCATATTAGGTAAAAAAAATATATCAAAGATGTTGAAAGACATTGGTTTTGGGTGGGGAGGGGTTTTTTTTGTTTTTGTTTTGTTTTGCATATAACTTTAAAGAAAATACAAATAGGTCCATTCTGGGTATAGCACAATAAAAAAAAGGTTGACTCTCTTCTGAATAGCTTACAATCTAATAAAAGAAAAAAAAGGCTACAACAAGCAGTGGGAGCGCAATTTAAGACAGTTTCATGAGGCAGTTATGAAAGAGATCAGCACAGTAGGTTGTTGTTGTTGCAGCACCAAAACTACCTCTTCTTTTTCTTTTCATGTTTTTACTACTGTGTACAATTGAGAGAAACAGTATCATTTTTGTTTTTAATTTAAAAAGAAGTAGCAGCAGCAGCTCTGTGCCCAGAAAGAACAACTGTGTTAGACAAACAGGGAATCACAGATTTCTCCTTCTATGCGTGGCTATCAGATTATGGAAAATGACATTTGGGGGAGGCGCTGATCAAGTATTGAAAAATTCCTGTATAATAGTGGGGTTTGTCCATACCTGGTTCAGTCACAACAGTGAGTTGTAACTGAGTAGATGCCCTAACAACCCTGAAAACACTTTGGAGCTTAGTGGTCAAAGAGAGGAGAGATTCCTTGCCACCAGTCTCTCTTAGTACTCGCACAAAACTTTGTTTTCTTTTTAACCAAGAACTTTTCTCTAGTTCTTTCTTCCTCCCTGGCTTTTGGGCTTTGCTATAGTAACCTTATTGGCCGCAGCCTGGGGAAAGGTCTGATGGTTGCTCAGGATTCTTGACCCTTGCCTTAAATCCTATGGAGTACGCACAGATATCAGAGCTCCTCTGCTGTCATACATGTTGAGTCTAACTCTCCTCAGATTTAGTCTGAGTGATGCGGTCAGCATAGTCAGATCAGCTAGGGGCTATGTTCTTCCTATCTCCACCATCCATGGCTCCTGTGGACCATCTAAGGAAAAACAAATGTGGCTTCTACCACAGCCTCTTGCAGATGTTCAGTTTCTCTTGGGAGAGCTGCTGCACTCCCAGGAGAAACCATGAGTATACAGATGTTCAGGCTTTTTCTCCCCGAGTAAAAATGGCCACTTTACAAGAAAAATAACCTGAAAACAACCTGGGTTAAATCACTTCCAGGAGAGTTTCTCCTGGGAGAGTGAATATCTATACGTGTCATGGCTTCTTTCAGAAGAGAACATAGCCCTTCAGCTTCTCCCCCCCTACAGGGAACTAGTGTGTCACTTGCTGGACTCTGCTGTTCCAAAACATTCCCCCTTTGCAATCCCCACTTTGAGCTGCAGGGAAATACAGGCTGACCATGGGCAGTTGGAGTCAGCCAGTCAGGGCTGTCCTGTGCACTGCTGTGAACTTTCACCAGGTAGACTAAGGAAGCCTGCAGAGCATGCTGAAATGTGTGCACAGGGCTGCGAGCTCTCTGGTCTCTCAGCATTGCAAGCTCTCCACTCTTCAGGGTCTCAGCATTCAAATGTCTGTACACGTGGCTCAAGATAAGTGTCTGTACCTGGAGAGCAAGCCTGGGCGAATTCTCCCAGGTTACTGCCTATGTGAATGCTATTCAGCCAACAGGTGACTTAATGGTGTATGTTTTTTTTTAAATCCTTTTCCTCTTGGCCATGTCCTCCTCCTTCTGACCTTCCCAAAATAATATGAAATAGAATTAATCATGGGCATGACTCATGGTGAAGAACGAGTTATATGGTAATGTTATGACAGATAGTAGTAAGATTTACCTTACCCAGTAAAGCTCAATTGTTGTTAGGGTTTCTTTTTTTTAGGAAATGTCAGCCCTAGAATAGAACTTAATCACTTTTGTCTCTGGTATTAGCTTGTGCTTCCTTTTGTTCTACTCAGTTGTGTCAGTATTTTTGTCCCATACTTTAGTTCTTTGTTTCATTGAGCTGCATTCAGAGTTCTCTCTATAAAAGTTCTCCAGCTAAAACTTTGCACATGTTTAGACTCTGTCACAGCAAAGTTAGATAGTTGCTCAATCATAATATCCCTAATAAAGAGACATACACAAGGGGCAGACCTCAAAAGTAGCTAATCTGATGATGATTGTCTGGAAGTAACACAGAAGCACAATTCATAACTAACTGTAATTGACTATGCTCAAGACATCTTTCCTGGTAACTTCAGCAACATGCTCTTGAATCTAAGTCATTTTGTTGGATAAAGAAAAGGTGTAGCAAAAACCAGTCATACTTTTATGGGTCTAGACTGTGATATCCTTACTTTACTCACTGACCAGGTCTCACTCCATTAGTAGTCCCACTGACAGCTGTCAAACAGTGAAACTACTTGTGGTTTCAAGTACTATCCCATTTTTTTCCATGTTTTTTTTTCTTAAATATATACTGTTGTACATACTTCTTTTTTTTGTAGGGCTCTGCCACTTCCCCAGAAGAGGAAAAGCTTATTAATATCAGGAGACCCAGAACACCAGTTCCAAATGATTTCTCTGATATCCACACTCAGACTAACTGGACTAAATCACTTCCATTGCCAACACCAGAGGAGAAAATGCGACAGCAAGCACAAGCAGTTCAAACAGATGTGGTTCCCATTAATGTAACTGGTAGGCTTTTGACTTCAGTGGTACATAGAGTATATACATCTGAGATGGGAGGGAAAGGAACTCATGTCAGTGTTGTCAGATTTTAAACCTTGCACAAATGGATTTACTCATATCCTCTGAATTTAATACTTATTGACCTTTTGTCAAATCAGTATTGTGTGGATTGCAGTGCACCACTTAACTTAATGAAGGAAAACTCTTTCTTTAAATTAATTAGACTGAATGTTAATTTAAAAATATGGTACACAGCATGGTCTTGAAATAGAATAAATTTTGATGTGATGTCATTACACTGTACAGTGGATTATAATGGAAATATATAATGAGATAATCAGCTGTTTTTAGTATGGGTAATGATTTTCAGGGTGTTTCCCTAAGTTTTTACATAAGGAAAGTTTACTGAAAGGTTTCTGTGTTGGAAAGAACTTTAAATTTTGTGGAAAAAAATTATATAGCCTCATGTTACTTGGTCTAAGACATTTAGAGGGTAAGGAGTACAGAGTGAGGATATTCAAAGTTATAGGACCACCTATTTAGGGCTCTAGGGAGGAAACTTATCTTCAGTATATGTATTCCCCATTGCCTTAGCATTAATAATATACTGATGCTAAATCTTTAAAGCATGATTGGTGCTTTCAACTGTATAATCTTACTCAAGCCTATTGAAGTAAAATGATTAAAAACCATTTAGAACCCATTTTAGAACTTCTGTAAAATATTAAAATGTCACTTTAACTTAATTCTCTCTTCTTTCTGACCACTATAAAGATTGAAGATTATAGTTTGTTTAAATTGATGTGTTTGCATGCTAGAAATAAGATATTCAACACTGGATTTATTTCAAACTACACATGCCTTCCATTTTACTACCAGTTTACCAGTATATAGTTACCAATTTTGTATCATCTTTGGGTGTTCTCTTCTCCTATGCACTTATTAATAATTATTTCAAATGTCTTCTTTTTAATCAACGTGCTCTTTTAAAAGAAACTCCACATAGCTTTAATGTTGAGGATGTATGTTGGCAGAAACCTTGCGATGCAATGTAACATAAAGCCAACAACAAAAGCTACAATGAAATCTGTAAATCAAGAAGGAAAAAAATACCATGTAACTTACTAAAAAGAAACTATAAAAATTGAAATGGTTCAAATTATTGGCAAAGCAAAACCAAATACTACCACTGAAATATTACAGGCCGGTTGTCATTATCTTGGGAATAGAATACACAGGTGCAGAAGGCAGTATTCTGGGAACAATGGATTATCTGCCATAATCAATAAGCCTGAGCATGGGACAGCAGGATTACAAAATGCTAACAGAATGAGTAAGATGCAGTTCAAATAAATGACCTCTGTGTACTAAAAATATGTAGGAGAGAGAGACATAGAAAGAAAAGTGGGATAAAAAAGATAAACAATGAAAGTTATTTGATCTCTAAGTCATAGTTTAAGACTGAAAACTTTCAGTACTAGTCTTTAAACCAAGCTGTACAATATACCTAGCAGCTTTTTGTTTCTTCGTATGTTCTGTTTATTTATTATTGGTGATGTTTATGTTTGCACAAAAGTAGGAACAACCTCCCCCCCCCCCCCTCCAATGTATTGCTAATAATGCTAACCCTAAAGGTGGATTTTAAAGATTGGAAAGGATTTTTATCAATGCTTTAGTAATCAGTGTAGTTGCACTTGGGCCGCACAACAAATGACAGTTGTTCCATTAGTTCATCTTTCAGAGCTCCCCAGTAGAACAAATTGCAACTAATGCAGTAATATTAAAGGCCTAGTGACTAGCCTGAAGGTGCAGGGGCAGTGCAATAGGCTAAGCTGCTGACTAGACACCCTGGTTTGGGAATGGATTCAGTCTTTGGGGTTAGCTGGGGCACTGAGCTTGTTCTTGCAGGGATTATGCTCAATGTTATAGTAGTGGAGTGGTGACCAGCCTGTGCTTTTGCAGCATGTCTTACATTTTATACAAGAGTCATACCGTAGTATCAGCTGTAAGTTTTTTACAGCCAGGAATAATCTGGTGGTGGTCTGTGATCAGCAAAGGGAAAAATCATAGTAAGAGTCTGATTCTGCAAAGGCGTGAAGTATGTGCTTATGTCCCATTGACTGTCAGCTCTTTGTGTAACAAGGTGGTCACACTGAATTCAGTGGGACTTACATTCATAGGTCAAGGTGCTACTGAATCTTGGGCAAAGCAAGTAAATCAAGTGAGTTCTCACAAGTGTGTTTAGTAATCATTAGGAGGAAAAATAGTTGATTTAATCTCATTACTCTTAATTTTATATCTGCTAAATACATACTCAAGCCTGAAATAATAGTTTAAAAAGCACAACAAAACAAAAACAAACAAGAAACCCTGAATCATTTTGTTTGTTTGTTAACTTATTTTGTTAAAGTTGCTACTTTATCCTTAAACTTTTTCACTGTACAACAGTATTGCAAATAAATGTAAGGCAGCTTACAGTTTTACTTAATTTTAAGTAAAAAGATTGTGTGATTGGTTCCACAACTTTGCAAAGTGACTTTCACATGAACTACATAATCCATGCTGCAAAACCAAAGGCAAGATAAGGCAAATGGAGATGGGTTGGCAGAGTTAATGGAAACTCCTTGTTTTAACTCTCTTTATTTTATTTCTAAATGTTGTTTTGTGCTAAAGGGTTGGCTGTTACTTTTTTTTTTTTGGTTTGCATTCAAATTTCCCTGCAACTTACTTATTTATAATTATTTATTGGCCTTTAAATGAAAGGTTATATTTTTAAAGAAGCAAAAACCTTGCAGCTCTTTTGACACATTTTAACACAGGTAAAAGTGGTGTTTGTTCAACACAGAGCTAAAGTAACCAATGATCCTGACATCATTCTCCACTCCCCAAGCTTCAAGGGTTCAGGCATCTCATAACATTAAGCTTTGTAGCACGGGCAGTGAACTTTCCATCACCATATTCTGTAGCCCAGTTATCACAAATCTCTCTTCCCTCCCTTTCCCCCAGTCTGGTCTTCCTTTAATTATGTGGACCTTGAACAGTGAAATTAAATTGACCAAATTGTAGGGTAGCAAGAACTCAGTGCACTGGGTCACAATGCTCTGTTAACACAAAATCGTATTTGGCTTATGGTGAATAAAACATCCATGTTTTTATCCCTGTGTCTTTTGGAAGATGCCTACACACACTATAAAAATGTATGTGCCTTAAAGAGTTGTAGAAATCCTGGGATTTTTCCATACTACCTGTATGACACACATCACATTGATGTGTCACCAACCAGGAAAAGATGGATGACGGGTATATTTGTTACTGTGCACATGCAGTAGTCACTTTTCAGAGGTAAAGAATATGGCCATTAATTTAAAAAAAGACAAAATCATAAAAGAAGGCAAAAAATGCCTTTTGTCACATTTTGTTCTTAAAAACTCTGCCTTCATCTCTCACCCATTTAAAATGTAAGTGGATTTAATTTAAATTTAAAGGTTTGGACTCCCTGCAGTCCTCCAAAGAGACTTTTTATTTTAGCCATTTCTTGTGGGATTTTGAGGTGAAAAAAGAGCTTGACCAATCTTAGGGGGAAGGAGAGGAATGAATTTAGCTGATAATCTGCAAATTGAGTTTCATCTTTGTGTGATTAAAAATGGCCATGTTGTGAACCTCTAAAAAAAGTGAGTTTCTGAAGAAAAGCTGCTTAACCTTAACTATAGTGGGGCTGCGGGGTCCCATTATGATACAGTGCATGTTCACTTATAAGGCTTTCTTCAGTAAAGCTCCCAGACCACAAAGAATGGGTATTAAATCTATTACAATCAATTGTGCACATTCCATTTATACAGGCCCAACATGAACCAATATTACAGTTGGTTAAGACTTTACTGTTCTCTTCTGGAGGATCAGCTTGTAATATAGCTGAAGGTCATAAGATTGGTTTAGCCTGACCACGGTCCATAGAGAACATTTTGTCCACATTATGTAATCGCCACAAAAATGTGGTTCATTTGACAGTTTTTGCTTCAGCTAGCTTAAACTGAAAAAGAAAGATGTCTGCAAACAAGGCTTTAGATGTTTTGGAGTTGCCTGGCATAGCTCCTGCCATCACAAAATGTGTTCCCAAATAAACATCAGTATTCTTTTATTTTCAGGAGTAGTCAATTTGTTGTCCCCCATCTCTTTCCAACCATCTCCAAAAGCACCAAAAAGAAAATATACAAGTGAATAAATTTAGAAGCTGGTGAAGACTTGGTGTATTCATCCACTAAAACCAATGGAATTGCACCTGCTTATATCAGTTATGAGTTTGGCTCAAGACCTGAAAAAAAACACTTTATGATATGCCCCTTTCTATAACTCAAGTATTCTACAAGCATTATTGTGAAGATGCGCTGTATCTCTTCCTTTAATATATACCCTCACTGTAGGAGTGAGCTAACATCATTTATTAATGCCTTTTTTTCATGTCTGTAATAAGCTAGTGGAAGAAAGTGCATGATGTCAGCGTGCTTGAAAGTAATGTTGCTTTGCTTATTCTACTATACATTAGGGGAGAATTTCGACCGCCAAGCCAGCATTCGGCGGTCTCTAATTTACACTGACACTGTGGTAAGACGGCCGAAGAAAGTCAAAAGGAGAAAGACTATTACAGGAGTCCCTGACAACATACAAAAGGAGCTAGGTATGGCTCATCAGAACTGTATTCCATCATTATTCATCATCACTTCTTATCAATACTTGACTAATAACATTTCCCGTGCTCATGAAATCAATACAGTCTGATAGCCTATTACAGTTCCAAATATAAATGTGCACCATACTGTGAAATATTGGCTTCTGTTCTATCCAAGAGAACACAAAACACCAGCAGACTCTCCCTGTGGGTGAAGAAGAATGTTTGTGCCCAAAAGCTTGCAAAGAACAATTTTTCCAGCTATTTAGTTGGTCTAATAAAAGATACCACATCTACCCAAAGAACCTTGTCTGCCCTACGGTGAAAGGCATGTTAATTCAAGCCAAGCTAGCTTCTGCCTGTGAAAATTAAGGTTTTTTGTTTGCTGCTTTCAGTCAATGGCGGGGGGGGGGGGGAATGCATTATTTGAAAAAGTTTGTGTACTGGTACAATAGAAATCTGCAGGCATACAAAATCCGTGGAGATCTTATGCTATTCTCCACATGTAAACATTCATTTAAATAAAAATGAAGTGGTTAGGCACTTCAGTTGTGAAGAATGCCTTAACAGTGTAAACCAATTCATGGTTATCTAACTAGATCTGTTCTAACTACAGTGAAAGAAAAACGCCAAGAAAACCATCCACTTCTTCCACTTTAGTTCCTACTTAATTGGAACCTACTAAATTTCAACAGTATTTGATTAGAAATATTATGTGTGTCCCAGTGTTTAAATCTTTTGAAGGCTCCAAAGGAATTTTCTTCAGAAACTACAGAAGCACATTTTTAAAAAGCAGTTATTGGCACAAAGTTGCATAGAACTAATCTTTTCAGACTTAATAAGTTAGGTGTGTTTTGAGCTAGTAGAGCTCTGTGTTTTTGTAGATCTTCGAACATGTTTTACATTTTACGTTTACAAAACTACTTTAAGAAAACAAGGCCTTATTTTCCATACTCATATAAATTCATTTTATATTTTCATTTTTAAATGTGTTTTTTTCTAAATCATGATTTTCTAGCTAAAGAAATTCTGTAATTATTAAATATAAGTTTTCCCTCAAGGAGATAAAAATCCCTGATATAATACAGCTTTGGGTGCCTTATGTATGGCAATGTCTTGTTTCTTTTGTTTCTTTCATTTGAATTTTTTTTTTCGCCTGCATTTTTTACCCTTTCTTTTTAATAACATTTTTTCCCCTCTCTTCCTTTTCCACCAGCTTCATTTTTCAGTCTCCCAAGTTGAGCATGCAGCATATGTCATGTGAATCTAAGTGGTTTTAAAACTGTCAAGCCAGTTTTCCTATCCCCAGTTATAAGGGTCAGACTAAGGGTATAAACAGATACAACAGTTATAACAGATATAAACAATTATAATGCAACTGTTATATCAACATAATTCAGTAGTAGATATACAAATACAGCAAAGCTTCTCCAAGGTTATCTGTTTCATTTGGGGTCAAAATTAAGGCAATTCAGCCAGCTTATATTGCTTCCACCTGATGCAAACACAGTGATCAGATCATGATGGCTAATGTATATTCCTGAGGAGCAGCAGCTCCCTCTCCCATTTTAATGTGGCTAAAAAGTATGTTTGTCCATACCCTTTGAGTGAAACCCAGGTGTGGAAAATGCTGTTGGAAACTGTAAATAGAACTGTTCCCTGAAAACAATTAAATAAATCTCTGACAGGGAGACCGCCCCCCTTCTTTGTCCTAGATCACATCCTACACATGTTCACAAACTGTACTGACTTTAGGTGACAACTTTATATTTCATTATGTTGTGATGTCATGATGGAATGACATTGTGTTCTACCTACAGTGACTATAAGAGTCCATTAACATGCTGAATGATAGGTTTATAGGATGAAAAGTTGGGAATCCACAGGAATTTTGAGCCCTATTTGGGACCATTCTGTATATTTTTTTTGATTAAATGCCCAGATCCTTAGGATTATATTTGTGAACATTTTTAGGTGCTGATTTTTGGTGTCTAAAATCCTCCATTATAACTTCCCATATGAAATAAGTAGAAAATGCAGCTAATACAAGGAATACACTTCTCACAACTGTTGTAAATACAAATTGCAACTTTTCGACTTCTGCTTCTAAAAACCTTGGGATCACAGATTTTAGAGTCCCTATTTCTGTTCATGTTTTTCTTGGGCAGCTGACTTAAATTATAGAAATATCAGGGCTGCTAATATATGAATACATGTATGCTAATGTATGCATACATATATTATTTTGGAAGCTGCCAGAATAGCTTCCTAGTGGTACCGTGGCAGCTTTGTACTATCTAGGTAACAAGTTCACATCAGGGAGATTTTCCAAGATGGTTCTCATTCCCTTAGTAATATCACGCTCTTATGTAGTGCTTTTTGCCTGTAAATATCAAAGCACTTTTAAAAGGAGGCAGGTATCTTTACCATGATTTCACAGATAAGGAAATGAGAGACACAGCAGAGAAGTGGCTTGTTCAAGGCCCAGCAGGCCGATGTCAAAATTAAGAATAAAATTCAGGTCTCCCAAGTCCTGCTTCAGCCCAGCTTTCTGCTAAGCCACACTGCCTTCCCCAGTGTGCATATGCGTGTGCATGTATATATTATCCCAGTAGCCTTTCACTCCCTATTTCTCTACCCATGTCCCAAAGCAAATAACTTGTTGTTATGAAACATTCCACAGCTCATTTTATAGGAATGAGGGTCCAGACCAAATTCCAAACCAAGCATTTACATTGTACCTATCTCTGTTCTCCCTGTGGTTTCAGCTGAATAAATCATTCTTTGTTTCTTTCCTAAAGCATTGCTGTGAATGGCTATGATATTTATACAAGGTTTAAAATCCCCTGACACACAAAATTTGCTTAATAATCAACATATATATATAAAATGGATTTTTATTATGTCTTGTTTATTTTTCAAAAGTAAATAGAAACACAAGAGAACCTCAAAGCTTTGGCCAAACTTGACTGTCTTCATTTGTTGTTCCAGAGCTTGGAAAAGATTCTATAGGGCCAAACTTTTGGGATTTTCCCCATGTTTCTGTTTCCTTTGGAAGAATAAAGATAACATTGCAAAAGTCTTATGCTGATTCTTGCACGTGAGATCAGGAGTTTTAGTACCTCTTGACTTGGATGTCATTGGAATTTAACTAAACATACTAAAAGGGGTCATTAATTATACCCTTGAGACACCCAGTGAAAATATTATTACTAAACATATTTTGGCATGGTTTGGAGCATTGTATTATGGCCAAGTTTGCACAGGTGTATTTCAGTAATGAGTAAAGTGATCCCTTTACAAAGTCTGTAAAGCCTTTGAGATTCTCCTGCATAAATGTAATAATTGATGATGACCCTTCAGTTGGGTTGATCTGGGCTGAGTGTGGAGCCAGACTGAGAACATTTAGACTAAAAGTAATTTAGAGAGATCACCTAAAATCTTCAGAGGGACTTTATATATGTTACCCAACCACAGCATATCTTAACAGTAGTTAATAAAGTGGTGTAAAATTGAGGAAAAAATGAGGTATTCTATTTCTACAAACATTGTTAAATTAAAGATTAAATTTCTGGGGGGGAGGCTCTTCTTCCCATTCTCCATTTCTTTGTAGGTTCTCAATCACCAGATCTACTCTGGCCAGTCTCTCAAAAGTCAGCATGCATGCAGCTCATCAGCCAGAATCCAGCCTGCTTGCTTCAGCACCCACTCCCTGAGAGATCACATAGCTCAAGCCTTTCCAGCCATCCATAAATGTCCCATCTGTCATTACTATACTGTGTTATGGTCCTTAGAACTGTCTCTGTTTTTTTCCAACTCTTAAAAAAAAATAAATTCCTGGGAGGTCCCAGCACAACTACATCTCTAGTGAGATTAGGCTTTCATAACTAAATACATATGTGTTTATGTCCTTGGGTGCTCAGCAAGGTTCCTGAGTTTATGCAGTTGCCATAAATGTTTTAGATCAATCCCCAGCCCACAGGCCAGATCTGGCCCCAGGAGCCATGTCATCCAGCTATTCACATGGGCTCAATCCCAACACATCACAGTCAAGCAGGGTAGGTGCAGATCCCCTGGAGCCAGATCCCACTGGGCAAAGGTGGGTTGGGGCCCCCAGAGCCCACCTCCTCCTAGCCAGGATCAGCCCCAGAAGTCCATGCACTGGGACTGGGACCTGGAGTCCTGCACGTCCCCTGCCCAGTGTGGACTGGGCTCCTCACTGCCCCCACACAGCCAGGATCGGGCTTCAGCTGGGCAGAGGTAACACAGGGCCCCAGGGCCCACTCCAGCTCATGGGCTAGCCCCATACCATTCCTTTGGCCCACAGGACTAAAAGTGTGAGCACCACTATCTTAGATGTTTTTGGTTTCTGCCTCGTCTCCTAGCTTCTCAGTCATGCAGATTATACCTGAATTTGGGCTTGATACATTGCACTTAAAGGCCAATTCATCCAAGAGTTACTACAGGCTTTACAGTAATTAAAGAATTCACAATAAATTACATTTCATCAACCTCCTGGATACTAGAGATCATGGACTAAACATAGACATTGGATTTTTGATACATTATAATCTGCCTGGCAACTGACTCCCCAGCCCAGCCCCTGGCTTCTTTACTTTTCATTCCATCCAGGAAGAGTACACACCAACTGCTGAAACTTCCTTAGCCTGACAAAGGGTTTTTGAACCCGAAAGCTTGCTTAATAACTATTTTCCAACTATTTGGGTTGGTCTAATAAAAGATATCAAATTCACGCAAGGAACCTTGTCTGCCTATGTCCTTAGACCAACACGGCTACAACCTAAACCCCTGCAATAAATTACAAGATGCTTAAGTATTATCACCACTTCATAGATGAGGCATGTAAAACCCAGAGAGGTATAATATAACACATTTGCCCATTGTCAGGTGCCCAGTCAGGGGCAAAGCAAGAAATCCAACTGAAATAGTCTACAGCAGTGGTCACCAACCAGTGAATCTCAATCCACTGGTAGATCTTGGAGCCTCTTGGAATCGATCCGAGGCTGGGGTGGGGGGCTGAGTGCCCATGTGCATGCACACATGCACCCCAGCCCAGCAGATCAGTCCATGGAGGAGGGAAGGGGCAGGAGCTAGATCGAGACCCCTGCGGTGAGGGACAGTGCCACAGGCAGGAGCAGGGGTAAGTTGAGTGGGACCCCAATTGGGTTGGACTTACCTACTGGGGAGGCATGCCCCCAAATAATTTTTTCTCCCTCTGCCTTGATCTGCCCCCCCTTGCTTCCCTCCCTATAGACTTATCTGCTGGACAGCAGGGGGTTGGGGGGTGGCAGCAGTGCATGATAGATCTTGGGTTGCTTTTAAATGCCAAAGGTGATCTCCTACTTAAAAAGGTTGGAGACCACTTGTCTACGTTCTACTAGGGCCCCTAGCACATGTTACTGTTATGGTATCATTTATGTGTTAGTTGCACCATGAATAGTAACAGTGGTACTCATTCAGCTGACTTGTGCCATAAAGTGGCAAGTCAGCCACCAAGTAATTTCACATAAAATATGGAGCATCTTTGCGGGTTGTTTGTTTAACACCATAAATTGAAGGTGTAGCACCCCAGTGCTGATGCCAACAATCAGCTGATTGTCAGCATCAGCACAGAGACAGGGTTTGAAATCGGGACTAGGACAGCCCTAGTCCTGATGCCAAAAAATGGCTGCCAGGAGAGCAAGTTGCTAGCTTCCCTGGCAAGGGTAGCCAAGGGGCTTCAGCTGCTGGGAACCTGGGAGCCTGTTTAAGCAGCAGGGCAAAGCACTTAAAAATATTGGGTTGTGGGAGCCAGGCTGAGTCTGTGCTTTTTAGACATTGTGGGGCACAGGGACCCTTATCCCAGAGTCTTGAAGCCACCTGGGACTGTCTGGGATAGGTCTGACAGTCAGCTGATTGTTGGACCCCACCTCACCAGCCCTGGGTGTGGAACCTCTGGGGGAAGTCCCGAGTCCCAAACAGAGCCACTCTTGGCCTGATCTGCAAGATTGGGCTGGGGGAAGCTCAGCAGTGGCATGGTTGGGATTGGAGGAATTTTATGCCCTATCCCAAACATTATGCTTCCTGCCAGAGGCCATGTGCCCGGGGCCTAGATGTTCATGTTTTATGGTACCAAAAGCATTTACAAGGATCCGACACTGTTTAGCAGCAGTGTCAAACTCACCTGGGGCCCTAGAGTGGATCTGGATTGTGGGGCTCTGCAAAAGAGCTGGTAGGTAAAAAGGAACAATGTTTTTGAACATATCTCAGTCATAAGGGAAGAGAGAGAGCATGCTCTAGAAATGGTCAGAGAGCCAGACACAGGACATCTGCAAAGAGGGTCTGCTTTTACATTTGATTTTAAATGGATACTTTCTTTCCTCAGAACACTTCTCCTTTATCTTTTTTCCACCCTTTCCATTTTCATTGTCTTGAACACAGTCTCTTATGCGGTAGTACACAGTATTGCTCACAGAGCCAGTGGGCTTGACACCTTTTTAAAATTCCACACATGATGATCATTATTATTTCAACTACATGTGTGTTTCCATCTAGGTTTTTACCTAGTTGCAACCACTTCTGACTCCTTAGCACTCAGTATCTGTAATTCATTTTCAGTTTCTAAAAGTGGGGGGGAAGAAATCACTTATGTCACTACCCCCATCTCTACAACCAGATGGGTGTTTTAGTGCTTGGTATCTTTTTAAAGCTCAAATTCTCCTTCAGCATTTCATCACATTCAGTTGATGATTTGAGCTCTTCCTTAGAAACTACTTCTAAGTTAATACACATTCTAGCAGCTGTAGCAACAAGGCAGCTAGTTGATTTTATGAGAATTTTTGAAAAGCTCTGTGCATCTTGTCACAAGTAAACTGCCACCAAACATGGGATTTCTTACACACTTAGGAACAATTTTAAAAAGAATTTTCCCTAAATGTGAATAAAACCACTATATTTTAAGGGAATATTTAACAAATTCTAACTAACTTCATTGCGGATTTCTATTGTCCCTGTGCAAGTAATGACACCTGAAAAAGGATTATAGTTGTATCATTAGTTGAGGCATTGACTTTGAAAGCAGGTTGTATATTGGTATCTGAGGATAGAATTGGGCCAGTGTAATTTAACAGTTAATCACATTAGTCTTATGTTTTTCATATAGAAATTATTTAACACCAAAATTAACATTATCTTAAAATAAACTTCTAAAAAATTCTTTGTTAAATATTTGCCCTGTGGTTTAAGGCCATTATCCTGGAGCTATACTCAACACAAGTGAGCCCTTGGGCCTGCAAGGAGTCTCCTTATTTTACTTTGGCTCCAGGCTAGTGGCTTGTTGTGATTACATGGAATGTCAGCCCGCTGGCAGACATTACACTTAAGACACGATTAACCTGTCCTTCATATCTTAAATAGTAAACTGGCCATATATTCAGGCTAGTAATGGCACCACAAAATGCAAAACCTGCCACAAAATTATTCCACAAAATACGTTTAATAATTTTGTGTCTGATTTCCATTGTCTCGTAAATTGAATGTGAGACAGTGTCCCTTGCCCTGCAGCGTAATGCCAGCTTCATGGCAAAGCTAGGTTGACAGCCTCTCCAGCCCCAGGACTGCACTAGAGTCTCCAGCCAGCTCCAGCAGGGTCCTGGGGCTGGGACCCACAATCAGCCCCAGGACTGCATAGGTTCATCAGGCACCCAGCTTGAAACCTGACAGTGCAGAGGGAGCTTGGGATCGTGATTGGGGAATGGATCCCATGGTGCCATTAAATGAATGTGTGCCAGGAGCTTGAGTTAAATTGTGGAGCCATGTACAGGTTCAAGGACCCCTTGCTGTAAAGTTTTGATGCTTAAAGTTTTAGACCTTGCAAGAATGCAAGGAGTATTATGTTGGCCATAAGTAGTTCTATTTTTATTTTGTTCCAATCGTTTTAAAAGTTCTATGCCTAGTTACAGTGAATAAATTTCGTCCTAGTCACTTATAGTGATAAGCAGGGATCCTGGTTTTCCCCGATTAAAAAAACAAACAAATAAACCCACAAATTCTCTGATAAAGACCCCAAAACCTGTGATTAAAATGACAGGCCCCCACTCCCCACCACAGTCTTGCTGTTGCACCTCACTCTCCCCCACAGACCTCCTGGCCCTGCTGGTGCCCATCATGCCTCACCCACAGCCCCCTGCCCCACCCAGCCCTGCTGGAGGGGGCCCCCAGCTGCCAGGGCTTTGGGGCCAGGGACCCATAGCCCCCTGGCAGGAGGCAGCAGCTGCTACAACAAAGTGAAGCCTGGTTCCTCCCCCTGCTGCCTGCCTGCTGGGGGCTCAGGTAGGGGGGCAGCTCCGTGCCATTGCGTGCACTCCATAGGGGAGCAGGGAGGACCTGTCCCCCCCAGATCTGTGTGCGGGGCGGACACAGGCTGCCTGCTTTGGGCTCGGGCTCCTGCTCTGCTGCCCTCTCCCAGGGCCTCTGGAACCAGTGGGTGCAATTCAGCCCTGAAGGGAACAGCAGGGCTGCGTGGGGATCTCCTTGCCACTGCAAGCTCTGCACTGCCCTGGTAATCTGTCCCCTGCCAGTGTGGCTGCAGCGGGGGACACAATCCTCGCAATCCCACCCGTGCTACTTCCACGGGATACTGCACCAGGCCAGTGCAGAGCTCACAGCAGATCCCCCGTGCTCCCCTGGGAGTGCGGGCAACAGTGGGAAGCCACCCCCCTCCCCCAGATGAGCTGTACACGGCCCCATCCCCCTCCGTGCTGGGGGGCTGCAAAACCCCATGCACCACCTGGCTGAGCACCAGCCCTGCCCAGCTCCCTCCCTCCCTCCTTATGGGGGCCTCAATCCCCTCCTCCTCCATTTACCTGTGGGAGCCACTCTCCAGGCTGCCTGGCAGCCATGTGCATATACATGCACATGGTTCTCCCTGTCTGACCGCCCTCCTCCTGCTCCCTCCCAGCCCCTTGCAAGCTGGAACTCTGCCAGCTTGCAGAGACCTCGCTGCAAAACTGCACACTCCACAGGTTTCTCTGCTAAAACGAGAAATCCATGTTTTCCTGAGATAAAGGGGTAAATCCACGTTTCCCTCCATTTTCCCAGGGAAAATTCAAAACCGGGATCCCTGGTAATAAGCTTTCTTTGTGGGTTTAGAATGTTTGCTGTTGTCCTGCTTCGTGAATGGTACTATTATGCTGAACATGTAGTTTCCCCATTTGTAACATTTTAAACAAATGCGAGGTCTGTTCTTCCACATTTATGCTGCTTGTGAAGAGGAACGAATTTAGCTGACCTTTACAGACATCCATGAAATAATCTCAGCCAGTCAGAATGCAGCTATCTATCCTTTTATAGCTACTATGAGGTTCCAGCTACCTTGTCACAAAGCCCCCTGCATTCTGTCTCATTTTTAAAATGCCTAGTGATTGTTACATAGTATAACGATCCTAAATCTCTTATTAGCTAACAATTCGTCTCCAACCACACCTCAAAAGCATGGACCTCTGTGGTGTCTGCCTTTGTATTTTTACAGCACATCACAAAAGAGAGTATTGATCCCATAATGAAAATATAAGAAAAAAAGTTTTATTTTATTTAAAAACCATATTACAGTAAGGGGGTCTTTTTGTACCCAGAACCTGAATATATCTCTGATTTGATTGGCCACTGTCCTGTATCTGCTCCTTTTGTTCTTGGACAGTTCAAGCTGTTTGCCAGCAAGAATGGGTCTCATTTTGCTTCCCATTTTCTGTACCAAAGCAGAAAAACCTACGTATTCATGAGAGGTAAATAATCTACATAGAAACAAAGCGGATTTCAGGATGCTTAAAGGTTACCTTTTCTGTTTTGGGGAAAAGGAAATAAAGCCTAGTTTCATCCCTTCTCCCCTCCCCCATGTATCTTTACATATTGTTGGATGCCAAGACTAAGAATAACATGCTTTAAATAGTGTTTAAAATGGAATAGAAGAAAACACTTACTCTACCAACCTAGTTATGTTGTTCCAAGAAATTAAACTGAAAATGGAAAATAAAAATAAATAAATAGAAAATAAATGGGAGATGCTGCCCTATCTAACATGCCGACCAGAAAGCAAAAGTTTTAAAACAGCATTCTCTCAGCAGCACCACAGGTGGTATGGCGGTCTCTTTTCTTTTGTACTTATTGTAGTAACCCAATTGAATCAGAAATTAAGAGCCTTTTGAATCCCAATCCTAAATGCTGTTTAAAACACAATATGTTCTTCTTATCTTTGCTTAAAAGACCTGTAAAGATCTCCGTTTGTAATAATCTACTAGTCCTCTCTGTTGACTTAGTAATAGCTATATCTTGAGTTAATACACCCCAATCTTTTGTTCTTCAAGTTTGTTTATGCCAGGATATGGTAATTACTTTGTAAACAAGAAACATAACCACTTCTGATTTTCCAGTCCTCAACATCTGTAACACAATAGTTTGTTTGCTTTTAAATAAGGGCTGCAAGAATGTGATGGTTCTGAACATTAGACCGTCATCAGTTCCAGCTCTGCTTTCTTCCCCAACTTCCTTCTTTTTCTGTAAATAGGAATAGCTTCATGGGAAAATGCTATTTAATGTTTTGTAGATATGGGTAATGCTTTGTTTTTTAATGCTGTTTTTAAATATTTGCTTTCTTTGTGGTACAGAATTGCATGCTCTCAAGATTTAACGAGCTACTGATGCCTTCTGAATAAAATTTGAATAGCATAGCGCTTAGGAATCATTTTGCCTATTCTAATTTACTTATATATTTTGCTTCTCTTCTTCTTGTATGAGATAGTATCATTAACCAGCAGCTGGATCTTTGAGGCTTTTGTCTGTGCCTGCTACTTTGCTTCCGGGAAGTCTTGTTATTCAGTTTGACATAACTGATTGCTGGGGAAATTCTTAAGCTGTCAGAAACAGAGGATTGCATGTGTGGAACACATATGAAGAACTCAAATGACCCCATAAGCTTGAAAGGTCCCTTTTTATAAAAAGAGTGGGAAATGAAATACAGAAAATATAGTGTGCAAGCAGAATTTGCTGCTGCTGTTGGTCCTTCAGAGGCATGGTTATCTCTTTATGCCTCTGCATCCATCAAGAGGGAAGGGACAAAGAATATGGCCCATGGTATGTTTTTAACAAAACACCAGTGTTTTATTTGTGTTTTCAAGGAATAATTGTTTTTTTTTGACTCCAGCAGTTGGCATGGGCCAGAGTGACTTCCGTGGACATTCGATGTATGTCCCAGATCACTGTTCCACACTAGGGCGACTAGACAGTTACCGCTCTGCTATGCAGCAGTCTGAAACCAAGGACACCAGCTGCCAGACGGAGGAAGTCAAAGTTGTACCCCCTTCAGTGAGAAGAATACGTGCACAGAGAGGACAAGGTATAGCTGCACAGATGTCACAGTTCTCCAGTTCGTCTGGAAACATGTCTGTGATGAGTGACTCAGCTGGTGTTATATTTGCCTCTCGCCAAAATAGCGACCTAGGTTTTCACAGCCTGCCTCGATCTGGAGCAAGAGTGTCTCTAGGACAGACCCAGGGCCCCTCTAACCAGGCAGAGGACATCGCCAGCACTTTGCCACATCAGATAAGCAAATTGCAAGTAGATGATAGTGTAGTCCATATGAGGAGCAATCCTAGGACTGGGACACTTTCAAGGCCAAAGTCCCAGGAGGTGAAATGTTATGACAGTGATAAAGCACCGAGCCCAGCATGCATGGTCTCTCCTCATGCTACTTATTCCACCAGCATCATACCGAATGCCACATTATCCTCATCTTCAGAGGTTATTGTTATTCATACTGCCCAAAGCACTGGGTCATCAGATAGTAAAATCACCAGCTCATCTTCCTACGCAAAACCCAGAGACAATCCTGTTGTCAATAGTGCAGTAAGCATGAAAGAAGACCACCATTCTTCGAGCGGTAACTGGAGTGAGAGCAGCTCTACACGTCACTCACAGACCTCAGATACTATATCATCTAATGCTGTCATGGTGCTCTCTCTTGGTGACTCAGCAGTATCTCTCAACACTCCAGGAAACATGGAAAATGGATCCCAAAATATGAGCTACAGCTGCAGAAACAATCTGAGTTTCCCAAGCCACCCTCAGGACAGTGATGGTAGAAGTGAATCTAGTTATTCTGGGGATAGAGCACAAAATAATAGTGTGAACAGCACAGATCACTGGGTGTACAAATCTGGAGAAAGTGATGGGACTCCCTCGCACAAACCAGTCTGTGCCACTCCAGGCTACTCCACTCCAGTAAGCAACATGAGTAGCAACAGCCTGGAGAGAACTTCAGTCAAAGAAGATTCAAGTTCTTTGTATTCGGTGGATCATGATGGCTACTACACTTCAATGCATATGGATTCTGGGCTCAAATCAGATAAGTCATGTGACAATAATAATGGTTTTGGGAACCCCAGGCACAGTGTCATTAATGTTTTTGATGGGAAAGAGAAGAAAAATCAAGGGGGACACAGTGACAAATCCCTCTCACGAAACATATCTTTAAAAAAAGCCAAGAAACCACCTCTGCCGCCATCCAGAACAGACTCACTCAGAAGGCCCCCCAAGAAAAAAGCCCAGTCTAATGGGCAGGTACTTGATGAGACACTAATTGCCACCCTTCAGCATTCCCTTCAGCTGAACCTCAAGTGCAAAAATGGGAGCTCCCCTTCACAAAGCCCATGCAGCGATTATGAGGATCCCTGGGTGCTGCGCTCTCGCAGCCAAAGCTCTGTCAGTGCAAGCAGCAGCATGATGTCCACGACTGCTCCCAATATGTACTCTATCTGCACTGTCACTCCCTCGCAGAGTGAAACGAGCAGCATTAAGTCAGAATATGCAGACCAGTGGGGTTACTATGGTGACTATGCTGCAATGCCTGATGATCAGTTAAAATCCTCAGTCACTCATTCCACAAGCAGTACAGCCACCCTCCATGATTACACCATCAGCCACCTCACTGATGGGTCAAGGGCTTCTACACCACAAGTGCCCAGTGGACTGGCCAAACCAAAGACCACTTCTCCAGAGAAGTCTCACCGAGTTACATCACCATCCAGTGGGTATTCTAGCCAATCAAATACTCCCACAGCAGTTACTCCAGTGCCTGTCTTTTTAAAATCCACATCACCAGGAAATGGGAAACCCAAAGTGAAACCTAAAGTGCCTGAAAGAAAATCCTCTCTGCTGTCTTCAGTCTCCATCTCTTCATCCTCCACTTCTCTTTCTTCCAGTACATCTGCTGAAGGGTGTGTGAGCATGAAGAAATCAGACCCCGCCCTGGGTTCTGCTCCTGATGCTGCGGCTGTTCTTCCTCCTCCAATACCCCCATGTTCTCCTGCTCATACTCCTCTTCCACCCCCACCACCAATAGATACCATGGATCTGCCACCATTACCAGCCTCTCCTACCTTTCCCCCTCCTCCACCAGAAGCTGTTACAAATTCCTCCTTCCCCCAGAACATCTTGTGGTTTCCTTCCCCTCCACAAGAAACTTCCTTCAATCTTGGTTCTGTCCCATCTTGCTCTTCTTCCAGTTTGCCTTCTGTAGTTCCTCCACCACCACCACCACTTCTTGACCATCAACTGATGAAAGAAGCAACTAAATACCCACAATATTCTTTTAAGAAATGTAACCAGGAGGATTCCTGCTACAGTCCAGGGAAAGATCCATTCATCAAGCAGGATACCATTAGGCCTGTGATGCCCCTAGTAACCACCAAAGCATTGCAAATGGTACAGCTGAGGTCTGTGAAAAAATCCACAGGGGCAGAAGTTGAACAATCATCTGAATCTGCTTCTGAAACCAGCTCTCAGGAAAAAGCAACTGTAATTTTGTCACCGCAGCCTTCTTTAAAGCAGTCTCTCTCGTTAAGGCTCAGTGACAGCATGGGTGAAGAAGGAATGAAAACTCATAGTGCTTCATTCAAAAACTCAGTTCAAAGTCCTGCTCAGAGTTCTCATCCAAGTTTCTGTGACAATATACCTGAGTTTGACTGTAGTCAAAAATCAGGGAATACAACAAAGCTAACTAACCCCTTGGAGGGTGATTTATCAGGAATGAATGCTGAAAGAGCACTTCAGTCTCCTGCACATAATGAGGAATCCTACTCTGGTCACAGTACTCCATCACTTCAGGGGCCATCAGCATCTCCAAGCAAGACTCAGGGCATGTTAAGTAAAAAGCCACCTCCTATTTCAAAGAAACCCAAACTATTCCTTGTTGTGCCACCTCCACAGCTAGATTTTACAGAAGAGAAAATAGCTCTCGTGAGCGGTACTGTCAAAAGCACATCAAGTCCAACTGGGAGAGAGACTGTGCTTGCACACTGTGAAGAAGCAAAAGATTGTCTTGCTGATGGACTCAGCTCAAGAAAGATGGACCCTGGCAGCTTGTTTCCTGAAGGAGGAGCTGGAGGAGCTGCTGGTTCCACCTTCTCTGAAACAGTGGAAACTAATGCCTGCATGGTTCAGCCTGCTACATCACCAGTTCAAGAAGCTCCCAAGCAAGAAGCGCAGACCACTTTGGATGAAGGAGGCAGTGCAGACAGCAGCCCTAAGACTGATGGGCACGCATCTGAAGAGACTGAAAGTGGTAAGTCTCTCTTCTCTTTTACTCTGTATGTACCAGTAGCTAATTTAGTGAAGGAGAGATGAGGAGGGTGTTCTAGCAATCCGATTTCACCTGCAGAAATGGAGCTGCGATTATGAATATCCTAATGCAAGTTATGGGGCTTGGATTAATCCTTTACAAAGATTTTCTACCTTCTTTATTCGCTGTTTCTGGTCGGAAGAGCAGTGGAGAGAAAAGCAGAATTTTATTAATTGCATTATCTGTTTCAAAAACTCTATGGAAATGTGATCAGCTTAAGAATTTCAGTGATATGTTGTAATGGAAGGTATAAAGATGATTTTGCTATAAAGCTGTTATTTTGTGACTAAACCTAGGTACTTTAGGGGCTTCAGCATCACAAAAGAATGCTGCTGTGGTGAAATTAGTCAGAAGGTCGCAGTGTATGTTAGGAAATCCCTCGGATGTTTCACTTGGATAGCTGAAGAGCATGGAAGGATGCTCTTCGGAGGTTGTGCCGTTTGGGATTCCTGCGACAGACTGTGTGTATCTTTCATTCCTTCTACATAGCTGAAGTGTTTGAGTCGGACAGCACAGATAATCTGTCACTGCCAGGCAACAGTTATGTGGAAGAGCCTGAGGAGGTGTCGACACCAACTAGACCGAGAACTACTGAAGATCTTTTTGCAGCCATTCACAGGTACTGCACAAGCTGCCCTGTTTGTGTTGCCCTCTCTAATAACTTCCTCACAAATTAAGCAGTACTTTTCACTCTTGACCCCCGCCCCAACCCAAAAGCTAATTTTGATTATGATTTTCTTACTGAAAAATGCCTTCTAATACTGACCCCCTACTACCAATATATTATCTGAAAATAAACACTGGAACTTGCACTTTATTGCTTTACAGTAATGATGAACTAATCCAGAACTAAAACTCTTCTTTGTTTAAACCTGTTTTGAATAATCCTGTTATCTTCTGCCCCCTCAAACTTTCAAGTTACGCCTTGTGTATATTGTGTTGTTCTTAATCTGTTTTATTAACTTTACTGTTGCTTTCTCTGTGTATCTTTTTTTTTCATACCCTTTCTTCTCCATCCCTTTTTCTCTCCTCTGCTGGTTATATGTTGCAGTTTGGGACAGAGGCTCAACGCTAATGCTTCATGGCAAGCGTGGCTTAAACTGGCAAGTAACACCAAATGTCAGTCATATGGCAAAACATATGACAAGTACTGGATTATAGTTTGCCATAATCCAGCCTGGGATGGGGTATTTTGTATCCAACTTGTTTATCAATGAGACGTGCAATACAGAGTCCATGCATTGGTCCCCGTCAAAAAAAAAACAAACCAAAAAAGCTCTCCCTTCATGGGTAAATAATGTTTTACTTCGTTTTCTTTTGTGTTTAGAAAACACACATTCAAGTGAAGAAACCAGGAAGGATTTAAACAACAGACACAGAGAAGAAAATCACAATTGCATATGAACGGTTACACTTGCATTTGGAACTTCTGCTGTGTAGTGGTGGTGCCATCTTGTGGCAATGTAACGTTTCCAAACCCTGCCTAAAAAGCTGTTGAAAAGGGCTACTTGTATCTGCACATGGGCAGCTAGGTATCTATTTAGTTGGTGTTTGTACACGTTCATGGCTTCTCCATTACAAATATTGAGAGGCCAGAAAAATCTTATGAATTGTGCACGTGTCCTGGAGTCAGGAAACTTGGGATGTAAAAACTATTTTCATTTGTGAAATAACTCTTTGAGTTTTTCTTTCTGTGTCTCTCTGTCTCTGTCTCTCTCTCTCTCTGTCTCACATGCATGCACATGCACACAGTGGCTCTCCATGCCTTTCCATGTAACCCCTAACACTTGGTCTGTAGAATTTTGTTCATTCTAAAAGTGGTTCGCTTACATTCATAATACGCATAATATTTGCTTGAGATGTGGTGCGTGCGCCCGCACACACACACACACACACACACACACACACACACACACACACACACACACACACACACACACACACAGAATAAATATGTTTATATATGAGGGGTGATTAATAAATCTACTGCCTGACACATTTTCTTATAAGATCCTGTTTTTAGTTGCATATAACTTTTCCCAGCATCATTTACTTGTGCTGAAACATACGTTCTAGATACAAAAATAACTGTAGATGTGACCTAATTGTCACTAAGTTTCTCCTTTATACTTATGAGTTTGTCTATCCACTGTTGTAGTAGATGGATGTCAGAACTGCATTTATCTCCTAGATGGCAGCATCTTAAAATTACACTGTTAGTTGTACAAGTATAGCACAGGTGGGAAGTACTAACTCACCAATAGAAAGGATCTGGAGATCAAATTACTTAACATAGTGTATTTTGACACCCTTGTTATCTGTTGATAGGATGCAATACATAAATCCTTCTGAGCTTCCATTGAAAATACTCATCCTCTGGCAAAGGTTGTGGGGCTAAAAGTTATCCCAAAATATAAGGAGCTGAATATAATCTACTAGTTAACAAGGGGAAGTCATCTGTATTGCACAAGTCTCTTAATAAACATTGGCATTAAGTTTGTAAATATTGCAAAAAGTGCCAAGTCATTTTAATTGTTTACACATGCATATATAAAATGCAGCATTTCTTACTCTTTTTTTGGTATCATTCTTATTTATTTCACAAAGAAACAAAGTGGATAGACACAGATAGCCAGCATGCAACACACTAATTTCTTTAGGACTTCTAATGGTATAAAACCAGGGGCAATAAAAATCCAGCTCCTACATATTTTAAATTCTTTTGATTATGTTTAAATTTAGTTTTTACTTTAAAATTAAAAATCCAGTAGCCTTGTTGGCGGAAAACAATGAATTTCATGCTGTAAATCAAGACACTGGCCTTTTCATGGCTCATCAAACAGATGGGAATGATAGAATACAAACAAGATTTGAATCCCCCGTCCAGCCCCCTCCCCCCCCCACACATTTATCTTACCAGTGTTAACCATTTAAATGCTTACTTTTTAAAGTATTTTACCCCAAATTATAACATCTGACTATTTTAACTGAATCTTACGGTTAACATCAGTGCATTAAAAGATATGGACATGTACATATGTGCATTTCTAAAGTTAAAATGGATTGGACCTTCTTGAAAATGCACAGAACTCCTAAAGTCAAAATGCACAGAATCCATAATCTTTCTTTAGAGAAACCAAGGGCAAAAGCAGCATAAATTTTTGATGAACATATGCCAGAATGGCTCCGGTATCTCTTGTTTTTATCAATTCCAATACTAATGCATGAAAAGAATGTCTTCGCCCCATACCAAATAATTCAGAAAATCTTATTTGGAAAATAAGTTTCAGTTGGCTCTGACATTAGCATTGTCTAATGCAATAGATTCCTTTTTTTCTAAGAAGAAAAATAAGAATAGTGGTTTGGTCTTGGACTATTTTTTGTCTCAAATATCTGTATTAATACATACATAGATATAATGACCTCATTATTCATGCTTCCAGTTTTATCTAGTACAAAATCTTCATCTATTTTCCCAGGTAGTTCCCCTCTCCTTAATGGCAATTTATTGTCCCACCCATTAGTTTGCTGAACAGATGTCCTTGCTTATTTTGGGGGGGAACAAAACTGTCTGTTTTTATATTTAAAACCCCAGATCCAAAAGGAAGGTCCTTGGCCGCAAAGATTCTGAGGATGACCGTACCCGAAACCATTCTCCATCGCCTCCAGTAACACCCACTGGCACCTCCCCTAATCTAGCTTCCCTCAAGCATGCAGGATCAATTCAGAGAAGCATTCGCAAGAGTAGCACCAGCAACGACAACTTTAAAGCCCTGCTGCTGAAAAAAGGGAGCCGGTCAGATGCCAGTTCACGCATGTCAGCAGCAGAGATGTTGAAGAACACAGACCCTAGGTTCCACAGAACAAAGGCAGACTCCTTCTCTGACCTTCTAGACAGCCCTACCAGCTGTTCTCCCAGCAAGAACAAAAGGGCCCAGGAAGAATGGGCCAAGAGTGAAGGCCTGATGCCGAGGAGTATGTCCTTTTCTGGTACCAGGTACGGCCGGTCACGAACACCTCCATCTGCTGCCAGCAGCAAGTACAATGTCCGCAACCGTATCCAGAGCAGCCCCATGACTGTTATTAGTGAGGGAGATGGGGAAGCTGTTGAACCATCAGAAAACAGGATCCGAAGGACTTTAGAAGAGCAGCAAGAGAGTCTACTCGATGTGTTTAACAGCGATGAAATGGACACGAATGATTTTCCATATGCTGAGGAAGAGGGAGTGAAAGAGCCCAAGGCTCCAACCTGCGTAGACTTAATGACACAGCCAGTAAAAGTGAATACTTCGAGGAAGTGTCTAAGCCCTTCAGCTGAAGAAAGCTAATCAATGACAAAGGCGTTTGGTGTTAATCATTCAGATGGTGCAGGAAAATGAGTGAGGAATTGATCCCAGGAG
This sequence comes from Alligator mississippiensis, assembly GCF_030867095.1. NCBI lineage: Eukaryota > Metazoa > Chordata > Crocodylia > Alligatoridae > Alligator > Alligator mississippiensis. The sequence continues at coordinate 120,126,886 of NC_081824.1, read as the reverse complement.
AAAGCCCAGATGAGGACATACATTTTACTGCACATTTATTACGTGAACTTCAGGCATGTGTTAAATGCAGAAGTAAAGATTTTCTGCATAGTGGATTGGAGAGGACTTGCTTTGAATATGCAGTCTGTGACTTTAAAGAAAGTGAAAGTTGAACTTTTTTTTGTAAAGCCTTAAAAGTCCTGTTGGGGTCAGGGTAGGATTTCCTCAGTTCCTTTTGGAGTGTGATTTTTTTTTTTAAACGTTGTGGGAATAAACATTAGGAGTAACTTGAAAAGAAGATGAGATGCTTTTGTGGTAAAGGGTGAACAGTTGCTATAAAAGCATTTTATTTCTGTGGCTTAGGGAGTTCTTTAAGCAGGTGAGTTGAGGCAGGATGAGACGCATATTATCTGTTGGAGGGTAGCAGGGCTAGTGTTGTAGCTGTACAGCTTCTTTTGTGTGTGTGCTCCTGTGTTAGTTTAAGCATGTCACACTAATGTAAAGAGGTCAGCAGAGCATGAATTGGTTCAGGTACTTTTCCCCAGGGACAGAAAATAAGATACCTTAACACAAGAAAGAGACAGCTATATACCGTGGTACTAGCTGCTATGCAGCCGTACGCACACTATCTATTAGATTTTTGGAGAAGTGCTCATTTCCAAATGCATTGCTTCCTTGAATGGAAATAATAAGAAAAGGAGAGAGGAATAAGCAATACACTACCAGAGTTGGAAAGTTTCAGGTTTCTGAAATGAAATTAAAAATAAAATATGAATTTGAGAACTTGCACTACAGAGTTGTGGGTGGATCCTGTCCTTTTAAATTAAACCATGAGGGTTACATTTTGCCAGAAGTAATTCTTCCATTTGTCAAAATGGGATGGTTTATCTTAACTTTATCACTTGAAATGTTAGATACTTGCTAACTTTTGGTTACCAAAGAATAAGTTACGGTTACTTTCCTTTTGATTTGCCTGCAGTATTTCTTTTTTTAACCTTAAACATTTAGCAAGGTTTGTTTTTATTGTATATTTTACTGATGGTAATAAAAAACGTTTAACTTTTCTCATTTGTAAAGAAAACAGTTGATTAAAACTGAATTATTAATTGGAGATTTGATTTCATAATAGGAAAGAAGATAATTTTGAAAAGGAATTTTGCATCACTTCATGGTTTGTGCAGTTTTTATATTGTTTGTAAATAACGGAAGTTGTTAAAATATCTTTTGATCTCCCCACTTTAGAATTTATACATTTTTAGACTGATTTTAAAAGTAAAACCCTTCATATAGATTATTTATTTTAGTGAAATATGCTTGTAATCTCTTATTTCAATCCCTTATTTGTGAGTAATGTAAATTTCAGGGGCCTTTATCTAACTCTTCCTTTCAAAAGAGGGTGGGCAATGATGACAATGCTGTGACTTTGCTTAAATAAAATAAGGCTGCCAGTTGCCCATAGTGTCTTTCAAGTTGATAGCATTTCAGTCAAAAGTTACGTCCAACACTTTGTGCTGCACTCTAGACTATCATAAGCCATACTTCTAACTACTAACATTCAGTTCATGTAGTGAAACTTACCGAAACTCAGTACATGCTACTACAGTATATATGAAAATCCTGTTACTGCATGTAAGCAAACAGCAGTCTTGTCTATCACAGTGAAGATCCCTAATTCTTTCCTAGCCCTTACACCACAGAATTTATTGTGTAATGTTACCATGTTTCCATTCTTTCCTTGTATTCCTTCCAACTAACCAACCCCAGATTAGAATGCTTGGAGTAACAAGTGAGGGGTTAAATCAGTGAGAGCATCTTGTCTACAATATAGGCCCAGTATTGCATGTCCGGGTCCCTGGAACAATGGTGGGATAGAATTGTGTACAGAAAACTTTACATACATCACCTGTGTTGACCAGGAACACATGCATGAAATCTGAGTCTGATCAAGGGAACTAAATGAAAACTAAACAAAGAAACCAGGACCTAAACTGATTTTTAATTGTGATCTGAATGATTTACAGCTAGGGAGAATCCTGCATTAATATTTGCATTCCCACGCTGATCAAATCTTAAAGGTAGAGCTCCATATTTTCACTAAACACATAGCACTTTATATAAATGCAAACTGATACTCCCATGGGAGAGAGAATGATCTTTGTTGTACAGATGGGGAACAAAAGGTCCGATCCTGCAAACATGCCTATGAGTAAACTTTTTAGTACTGAACTCATTCGGGACAGCTCATTGTCCTTGTTTTCAGGATCAGGCCCTAGGACATTAATATATGTCACTCAGCAACTCAATGACACGTATATTTGAATTTTCAGGTTCCTATTTTTCAGCCCATTGCTCAGTCTACCAGATATTGCTGCTTTGTGGATTATGTAGGCATCTATTGTGGCACCATAGTTGAGGCAGGCTGTGTTAAATGTTGCACTTACATGTAAGAAATACAGGTATGAAAAGAGTAGAATAAAACTGTGACAATTGAAGGCCACAAGCCATAGGGAAAAGGTATACTGTGAGATCAGTAATGTGCACAGAGATTGGTGAATAACAATAAATTTGCTGTTTCAAACAGCAATGGAAGAGGATTAGAGTCACGGACAAGATTCTGTCTTCTGAAGAGAGATTTGAAAGAATGTGGGATAGTGTAGTGTAAAGAAGAGATGAATGAAATAGATGTGCTGGAAGGAAACGCCATAATGATTGGTATAGAGAAGGGATACCAGGTTTGTTTCTGCCTCTTTTCCCATACTATTAGCAAAACAGTCATCTGATGAAATTGAAAGGTAACACATCTGAAACTGCACAAAATTAAGTCCTGGAATTTTTTCCACTGGCTGTCATTGAAGTGGAAAGTGTGATTCCAACAAGAATAAATATTTCTTTAGATAGGAGATAATCCACTTAAACAGGCATATTTAAAGAAAGATTTAGGTTGCAACACAACCACATATAGCATTTGGATGCTTGGTTGGAAAAGTAGCGATTTGCCTTGTTTTTATTGTATTTGGGTAAGTAAGCTGGGGTATTCTGAAACTCAAGCTGTTGTATCCATGAATACAATAATGTCTCTTTTCTAACACCCATCCCTTTCTGTTCCATGGCCAAGATATAAGTAGCACGAACCATCACACTGTTAACTGGATTCGTCCTATTTTCCTCATTGTCTTCACATTCCTTTATGTTGCAAACACTTGCAATTTCTATCTTAAAAACTTGCAAGAGGCAGGAGTTTTTGTGGGTGATATCTTTTATTGGACTAACTGCATGGTTGAAATAGATTTAGACAAGCTTTTGGGTATCACAGTTGCCTGCCTCTGATTTCCCTCCTCTCCCCTAACAAATAGTCTATGCACCAAAATTTTATACTATATTCAATTGATGTAAGAACACAATGGGATGAAATCACTGATATGATCAGGTATAAGTTCTAACATTCTGAAGCAGGAAACAGTGCATCAGATGGTTGCTACATGGCTGTATTTTACTCACTGTAAGGTTTATACAGTTAAATGAGATTTAATCATATTACAGTTATCTTTATTTAAACCAGTGCCTCTGGGATTTGTGGTATCTTTAGTTAATGTACCTTCTGAACCCTCCTCTGACAGGACATTTCTACACTGAGCATTCTGCCATGTGTACAGTAGTACATTCTTTGGCCAAGTCTACCCTAGAAAATTTGTCAGCATAGCAACATTGGTTAAGGGTGTGATTTCTGTGCTGGTGAAAGCTATAGTGTATATGCAGTCATGCAGACATAAAAATGCTTTATCTTATTTCAGGGGTGTTGGTTGTAACCGCGTTGGTCTGAGGACATAGGCAGATGCCAGGTTCTTTGGGTAAATGTGATATCTTTTGTTAGACCAACTAAATAGTTGGGAAAATTGTTCTTTGCAAGCTTTCAGGCACAAACACCCTTCTTCAGGCATAGGGAGCGTCTGCTGGTATTATGTGTTCTCCATGGTGGAATAGAAGCCAATATGCAAAATGCAGGTCTGTGAAAATGCAAATGTGTGGCAGTGAGGATCAGAGGCCATGGGAGACAATAGGTGTGAGACAGGTAGGTGCGGAGGAGGGGGAATGTTGTCCTGGTGATAGAATGTAGCTGGTAAAAAGTAGAGAGGTTACTTGTGGTTATTGGATGGCAGGCAGGTTAATGTGCTATAGATCTAATGTCTGCATTTAGTCCATGATTTTTTGTATCCAGTAGATTTATGAAGTGAAGTTCATTGGCTCATCTGCGAAAGGTGTTTTGTAAATTCTCTTTGAGAATTAGAACTGAGAGATTGGAGAGAGAGTGATTGTCTTGTGAGAAGTGTGCACCCGCAGGTAATTGGCTATTTTTGTCTTTGATAGATTTTTGCTGTGCGTTCATTCTAATACGTAGTTCTTTGGTTTCTTCTACATATTTTCCATCCGGGTATTTAGCTTACTGGATGAGATATATTACATTTCTGGAAGTGCAGGTATAAGATCCAGGAATGGTGATGGTTCTGTTGTGGGGTGTAGTTTTTGTGGAATTGGTGGAGATGTATTTGCAGGTCTTACATTTCTTGTCCTGGTGTGGTCTGGATCCATTTGGTGCGCTTTGGGCCATAGGAAGTTTGCTTCTGGTAATAAGGTTGGCAAGGTTTAGTGCTTGTTTAAAAGCTAGGATGGGTGGTTCTGGAAAGATCTCTTTAAAACCTGGGCCGCCTTCTAGTATGGGTTGCAGTTGTTTGCGGATTTTCTGTATAGTTTTCAGGGAAGGATGGTATGTGATAACTAATGGTGTGCAATTCTTGGGGATTTTCTTTTTGTACTGCAGCAGTTCTTCACATGGTATCCGGGTGGCTCTTTCAAAAGTGTAATCTATCTCTCTGGAGAAGTGTCCTTGTTGAGGGAAAGCCCTTCTGAGATTTGTGAAGTGACGATCATGGGTGTTCTCCTCAGTGCAAATTTGGTGGTATCAGAGGGCTGAGAAATGGTTATTGAATTTATCTAGCTATTGGATGGTATTTCAGTTTGTTTGTTTGTTTTTTAATCTGTTTGTTCAATTTCACTGACTATGCTCTAAATTTGCTCTTTGTTAACTAATCCTATACTTCCTTATCTGTGCTTACTGGATCTTTAAGCATTCACTCTAAATCAGACGAGCACATTATGCAGCCCAAGAACAAAACACAACGTTTGTCCTCAAATTGTTATTTATAATACACACAGAGTTTTCATGGCACTTTCCAAACACAAACAGTCCCTTCCCTGATGTATTTAAACAAAACAAAATACTATGCAAGGGGCAGTAGCTTGGCTTAGAAGAAGATATGGAGACACAAGGAAGGATTTCCGGAATAAATGGATTTGAAGGAAGGGAGACAGTTCCAAGTATAGAGCAAGAAGTGACAGTGGGAAAGTGAAGAAATAGAGAAAGGATTGGGGAAAGCACAAGATATAAAAATTAAGAGAAATGAGACCAAGATATAAATGGGTATAGAAGGGGAAAAGTAGGCTTAGACTGGAGAGGAAAGAGCAAAGAGGGCAGACTTGAAATTAAGGAATGGAAGAGACGAAAAGGCTAAATAAAAAGAGTCAAATGTGTCATGATTATGAACCTTGGGAAAAGATATGATGGTAGAGTTGAAAAGGATGGCAATAGAGAGGAACTATTAGGAAAGTTCAGTTTTGCAGATGGTTGGGAAAAGAGCCATGTTAGGTAGGCAGCTTGCAATTCAGGAATGGGTGGAGGAGCGAAAGTCCTAAAATTTGGCAGGTGATGCTTCAAATTCTGCAAGCAGGTGAGGTCAGGGAGAGATTACTTGAGTACTGAGGGGGGAAAGAGGGAACTGCCAATAGCATTTTGAGGAAACAAACAGGTAGAAAAGAGGATGAGGAGACACTGAAAAAAATCTTAGATCAAGAGAATACTGAGTTGTAGAAGGCCAGAGGGGAAGTCATCACAGAGTTCAAACAGATCGATGAGGAGTGTTCCCAGAGATTTCCATGGGAGAGTCTTCTAGGATGCATCCAGACAAGTGTACACTGGCACTTTGCAGTGCCTCAAAGGCTTTTGAGGCAGCATGTGTGAAAAGGTTCTCCACATTGCAGTGCATAGTCAAAACTAGATATCAGGAAATCCTGGTATCTAAAAATAATGGTTCAAAAAAGTGGGGCAATGCATGTGGCTTCAGTGTGTGCTGCCCAAAACCAGAGCCTGGCTGTGCTTAGAGCCATGGTGCAGCTGCCAGTCTGGATTACCACTGCCGCAGCCCCAAGAAGCCCCCAGGGCCCCAGGTAAGGCTGCTGAGGCCAGGCCAAGTGCTGGCCTCAGCTTCCCCTACCCTACCCAGAGCAATTTGCTGCACACCAGAGCACACATGCAGGGGCATTCCCTGGGGACAAAAAGCAGTGGCACAACTATTTGTCCCTGCTATTTGTCCCCAGGGAAATGCATGTGTGTGCTTGTCTGGACACTCCCTTGTCTTTGGGCATACTATTTGCAGTGTAGTGGCAAAGAGAAAAAGCTAGAGAAGATGGACTTGAAAGTGGGTTGGAGATAAAGGTAGCTTGAATAGATACTATGCTTTAGGAATTGGAGATACAACAGTCAACGTGGAAGTGAAATTGTTAAATTTCTCAGCCTACAGTATAGAATAAAAGAGAAGCTTGAAGTCAAAGAGGAAGGAGCAAGTGGAAAGGGCTCAGCTGCAGATCAAGGAAGTGAATCCAAAGTAATCTGAACATGTCAGGAGGACAAGTGGAAGTGTAGGGAGCAGACTGAAGGGTGACCTATGATCTGGAAACTGCTTTAGAGGAAGGAGGAAATAAATTCTTGGTAGCTATTGGGGAAAGTGGATCTCATGAAAATACATTCCATGTAACTTCAAGGTGCAGTTGTAGCTGTAGCTTTATTTTTATTGCTTCTGACATCAGCAGACCTAGTCTGTTTTGTGGGAAATCAAGTGTAGGCGACTATTTCTAGGTACAGGCGTTACATTTAATGAGCTTTAAGAGCACAGAAAGTGCTTTACAGCCATAATAGAATAGACATTTATAGCTCTCAGAGTGCATTAAAAATGGCGGATACCGCTCCTAAATTAACCCTGGATGGATGTGTACTAACCTAAAGCATTTTTTGTTAGAGTGCTTTATCAAAGGTCTGTGCCACATCCCATCCAGGGTTTACTTAGAGCACTGTCACCACCCCACCAGGCAGCGTTGTGCAGGGCTGCGCTCCAGCTTTAGGCAGAGCTTGTTTCATCTGCCCAAGTGCCAAGACAGCCTAAATCATTGACAGGCTCTGATCCCAGCCCCGCACACAGCCTGGTGGTGGTGGGTGGCGTTTCTATCCTTGCAGCTACCCTGGCCCAATAATGTGCCGCAGCCCAGCCAGGTTGAAGGTAAGTTGTGGGGGAAGGAGTCCAGGTTCTCTCTCCCAGCTGGGCTGCAGTGCACTGCTGCCTGCTGGAGGTGGGACTGCAGGGGAAGGGCACTGGGATGTGTATCCCTGTATTAGGGCTCCTGGGTCTGGGTCCCTGTATTAGCCCTGGTTGTGTTGTGCCATGGTGCAGCTGTTGGCTGCAGCTGTCAAGAGGCTGGGGGGAGAAGGGAACCCTTCCCGTGCAGACCCAGCCTGCCCCCCACCACCCAAGATCCCAGCCAGCAAGGTATGGACCTTCATGGTAGGTGTGCTCTGTTTCCCCTGCCCCCTCTTCCACCCCAGCTGCTGCTGACAGTCACCAGCTGGCTGGGGAAAGGGGCCACACTTGTAGCCTCCTGGGAAGTGTGCAGGAGAGCCCCTAGCAGCCACTATGCTCTAGTTGCAAACCCACTGGTTCACTTTCCTACACAAAGAGAAGATTCCTGACAAATCATAAACCTACACCTTATGGACACATCCAGACAAGTGCACACATGCACTTTGCAGCACCTCAAAGGCTTTTGAAGCGCCACAAAATGCACATGGCATACATGAAAGGTTTCTCTGTGCATATTTGCAGCACAGAGGCAAAATTAGATAGCAGGAACTCCCAATATCTAAAAAAACAAAGCAAAAATAGTAGGGTGGTGCAAGTGGCTGCAGCATGTGTCACCTGAAACCACAGCTTGACCAGCCAGAGCCATGCTTCAGCTGCTGGCCAGGCTCCGTGCCCCTGGATTACCACTGCTGGAGCATCAGGTGGCCATTGGGACACTAAGTAAGGCTGCTAAGGCCAGCCCAGGGTAACTTGTCGCGTGCCAGAGCATGCATGCAGGGGCATTCCCTGAGGACAAGTAGCAATGGCACAATTATGTGCTGCTGCTATTTGTCTCTGGGGAAATGCATATTCCCACTCATGGGGATGCACCCTATCTTTGCACACAAGACCTGCACCATTTGGATACGTTGATCTTGTTAAGGTGGTATAAAATCCCAACTGTAGTTGCACTTAAAATTGTTTAATCCTCTCTTAGATTAAGCTAAGTGGAGTTAAAGCTGTACAACCATTCCTGTATAACAAATAATTGTACTGTCTCTCAACTTCCTTTGACTGTCAGTCCAGATGGATCTATAGACAGGAGGCCGTTCCCAAACACATGCTGTAACCATGTATCAGGTGCTAAGCATATTACTAGTGGATAAATATATTCCCTCTGCCATAGGTTTTTCACCTGGAAAAATGTGGACTGAACAGACATCAGTGGTGCCTCATGCATCCTCTCCCCACCTCTGAGGGAGTCCAGCAGGTTGTAGTAGCCATTCACAAACAGGTAGGGCTAGCAACCAAAAGGACTTTCCTGAGGAAGATGTTGACTGGGGAACCAAGAGACCTGGGGTCTGGTAACTTGCTCAATCTGCATAGCAATGTTGTAAGTGCAGATTGGTCATACTTTCCAGTGCAGGTACATGTGACTTTAAGTATATGGCAAGTGTGCGTGTCTTACATATCAGTATATTTTATACTGATACCGGGTTCTGCAGGTACCATATACCATTATGTAAAATGCATAGTATTTAGTTACATAAAGCAAGAGTTGAAAACCCCTTTAATCTTGCTTTACTTACTTAAAGCCCCTTAAATTAAAAACAAACCAAATTCTTGTGTGACATACTAACCTTTTCTATTGCCATAAAAAATACCAACCACTTATAAGAGGATCTGAAGAATGCAAGCAAGCATCTGAAGTCATGTTGACATTGGCCCACTAAATTTCCCCGAGCTGCAAGTAGCATAGTTATCTTAGTGTAGCAGAAATCATTTTTGACACAAAATGCTAATTCTGACCCTAAGTAAATAGCATCCTTTCACAGTTAGATGCAGAAATTCTCCTGAGAAGAAATGGGTGATCATTCTCTTGGTTTTGTCCAGTGTAGAACCACTACCAAAACTGAATCAGATTAGATATTTGAAAAGCTATTGAATTGTTTGGATCACAGCTGTGGTCACTCTGTTAAGGGTTTGAATTGATATATGCTGAATAAAATGAAAGATAGTAAAGGTAGCTTTAAAGAAAAGTGCCATTTAATATATAGTTTTGAAAGACAGTAAATACAACTTTATAATACCCTATTGTAGAATAAGCTCATTCTAGTCTCACCAATTTAGTGCCTTGTTCTTAATATGAAAAATTCTGACTGCTCTTTTCAAGCCACCCTTTTGGGGCCTATCATTGATATCAGTGGGAGAATAGGCTCTTAGCAGTAAATAAATGCAATTGCTCCTTATCCTCTGAAACATGCACAGCATTCATTGACCTAGACTCTGCTACTGTACTAGGCAACAGAAGTTCTGCTTACAGCAGAACCAAAGAATGAAAAATGGAGCGCAAGATGAGGTTCAGGAAGAAAATGTTCTCCTAAAAAGTTTAAAAATAAAGAAAAAACCCTGTAGCAGACAGCTACTATTTGAAACAAATAACGTGTGTGCTATTTGCATGAAAACTCTGCTTCCTTATGCAGTCCTTTATCATTGGATTTGGTTGTCTTTCTGCCAGGGACCTAGTTCTACTTTAGTCTTTTCATTTCCAGTCTAATATAGATTGTAAATTCCTCAGAACAGGCACTTTTATCTTTTAATTTGTTTGTAAAGCACCATGTCATGTTATACCAATAGTATGAGAAACGTATCTGATAGTTTTATTTAAAAAGTGAACTGGCTTCTATAACAACATTTTCTGTTTTAAAAATTGTGGTAAAGCGTTAAGCTCCTGCAGTACAGCAATATCACATGGATATTATTATAATAAAGGGCAGCCGTAATTACTTTTGCTAGTTTGGAATTACAGTATAGCCAAAAAGATGAGCCCATGGATTTTTAGAAACAATACTTACCTAGAGAACTAAGATAGCCATTTAAATTACTTGAATAGACTGATATCCTAAATAGAGTGCCTCAGCTAACACAAAGCAAAGATGTCTTTTTGTTAAGCAAATATGGAAGGTTTTGAAGCAAGCAACTGAAAAAAAAACCCCTAACAAATCAGGTGTTCCTGTGTAATAGGGTTATTTATGCTTGAAAGTATAATGCAGAAAAACTGTGGCAATCTGAAATCTGCTTGATTACTAACAGGAAATGATTCAGTGGTTCGTTTAGCTGGTAGTGAACAACTGTCACAACCAAAAGAACCAACATAATTCTCTGTAGCAAAGACATCTTTGCTGGCAAACTTGGCACAGTGGCCAAGGATTAAGTGGGTATGGAGACTAGTTAAGCATGTATTGGCAAGGCAGCAAGCTTTACAACATGGAGACAGGATGTGCAATTGATTGCATTGCCAGTCCAACACATCCTAAGCCCTGTTTATTTTTATAAAAATGGACTGTCTGCACAGTGCCAGTGTATTAGATGCAGGTGATCCAAGCTTAAATATGTTGTGCCTGTTGGCCAAGGGTCCTAGTTTACCAAGCCATGTATCAGCTATGATTTTAACATTTCTTTAAGGTAAGCCAAACTAAACTTCTACGGAAAGGTTTCTTTTGAAATCAAGTAGCAGCTACGCATGCATTTAAAAAGGAGAATGTTAATTTCCTGAAAAGCAACTAATACTCAAGACAGTCACCCGTTGATTTATTTTGTTATTGGACTTTAATATTGTCCCCTACTCCATTTGATACAGAGGTAGTTAGCTGTTAGTATTCAGGCAGAAGGTACAGCCGGGTGGCACCTTTAAGACTAGTTTAGAGGGCCATGACCTTTTATAGTATCAGAATCATAGAAAATGAGGGTTGGCAGGGACCTCAGGAGGTTATCTAGTCCAACCCCCTGCTCAAAGCAGGACCTTCCCCAACTAGATCATCCCAGCTAAACCCACTTCATCAGATGTTTGGAATGGTCTCATGGAGAGAAAAGATTTTATTTACAAGGGAAAGTGTATGTTGCTAAGAGAAATAAGCAGACTAGTTAAAATAAACAAGGCAGTTAGTATTTGGGGGGACAACTAAGAAAACAGCTAGTCTGGGTTAACTGTCTTTTCATCCTAATTGATCTAATCAATCCGCTTACCTTCCTTAACATCATCTCCTCCCCTTGTCACTTTTCCTTCTTTATAAAATCTTTTCTACCAGTCTTTTCCTAGTATCTGAATAAGTAGGTTGTTGCCTACAAAAGCTCAAGTGTCTGACCCAGTCAGCTTCTTAGGATGTAGACAGACATAACACTTGAACCGTTCCAAAAATGTCACTGATTGGAAGCCAGTTTACAATTGTCCCAGGTCAGAGGTGTCTGTACGTGCACTGCTGTGGATTCTAAGTAGAACAGTCACCTTCTGGTCTTGCAGTGCCATAGGAGTGCTACCCGAGTGTAGTGAGTACCCAGCCCAATTGCGACTTTCTGCTCCTCCTTCTCATTAATAAGATTCAATAAAGACCCATTCCTGCATTTTACTGAAATATGTGGGGTAGTACCATGACTGGGAGTGCCTTAGCACACGTGTAGTAGAGGCTGGCAGTCAACTGCAGGCAATAGAGATTGGGTTAATAGGGTTTTGGCTTCGCAGTACCAGAGCAGCCAAGTGCCACAAGGGGTGAGGAGCAGTGCTGTGTGGGACACTTGGAGGACCAAGCAGACACTAGTCATATAAAGCTTGGTATCTGCACATAACACTGAGCTGATTGGCAGAGAACCAGTTCAAATTATCCAAATATGGGTTTTTTTAAACAGTTCAGGAGGTTGAAATCATTCTAAACTGGTTTATATGCCTGGATGCTTGCAGTTTAAACCGGTCTAAGTGTTATGTCTGTCTGCATCCTTAAGGTGCCACCATGTCCTGCCTTCTGTTAGTACAGCTGGAAGTTTTGGCACCTTCACAGGCGTGAAAGGCAGCATGTGCTCAAAAGTGCTGGGCTGACATTTCTGTCCAAGTGCTTAACATTAAGAGTTTTCAAGGTATCACCTTTCTTTAAGGTAATAACTCTAACTGCAAGGATGACTGGCAGTTTATATCCCTTAGTCATTGTTTCCAGACAAGCTATAGACTCATTAATGGTTTCTTTGTCATCTGACAGAAGTTAAAAGTTTATTCTGGATTACAGTTCTGTGTCTGAAACAGAGAGAGATTCCACAATTAATTCTATAGCCACAAAGTACACCAAGAAGGTACAGAAGTTTCCTTGTATGAAGTTGTAGCAATTACTCCTGGAATGTGTGCTAGGTTACAGTGATACATTTCAAGGGCAAATAGGGAGCATGGTGTGTGGTAAGAGGAGCAGGAATGTGGAAGAGTTTGAAATGACTTTAAGTGGAAACATGACCCATCTCAACTCATCAATAGAATAAAAGAAATTGCATGATCAGTCTCAGAAAGGCACATTGAAAGTTGTTTTAATCTGTTTTAGATGTTAATTCATCTGCAATAATTGCCAGAAAAAAAGTTTTTTGAACAATAAACCAAACTTCTGTCTCTGAAAGCAAGCATTTTGTTTCCTACTCTTGATTACTGAGACTTTTGTTTCTCTGAAGCCATGCCTCACTATGTCTATTAAATAAGCTAAATAGGTGGTCACTGCCAGCAGCATAAAACATATTTTGTCAGACACTTTCCCACCTCACTTCAAACTTTCTGCTAATGCGAACAGTTTTTGGTTCTTTGGGCACTGGAATATCCTCAAGAATAGTAAATACAGGAGTATGAAGAAAGGTGGTTACTGCTAAATCTAAGCTTCTCCTTTTAAGCCGCTTGGGTCAGCAGAGATGTTTAGGCTCTGGTCTATGGACTATCGGTCTGCCCCTTTCAAGGCTGTACCCTACAACCTATTCCTAGTGCTTTGTCCATTTTCCAAAGGTGGACCTTCTGTAAGAGAGTACTTCATATTTTAACAGGCTTTAACACTGGGAAATGGGGTCTGCTACTGGCCTACTAAGTGCCCCTCTAGGAGAAATAATAAGATTTATTACATCTTAAATGTATGACTAAAATGAATTATGATTGTCCATAAATCGTTGCACTTCCCAAGAATTTTACGTTGATGTCCTGAAAGATGCCACTGTGAAAAACACAAGGAGAGAAAATACCAAGGATCAACAATCAAAAACGGGGCTGGGAATTTATTTTTCCCCTAGCTTTCTTCATTAAGCCTTTTTTCCAGGAGCTTGTAACTATAAGGAGTAGTAACTAAACATGGAAGTGCATTAGTTCGGACAAACTTGTGAGTTAACTTTGTCAGGGAGCGCTCGGTTTTGGTTTAGATTAGAGGGAAGGGACTGACAAGTTAACATTCTGCTGCTCATTTGAATGTACATTGTTTGCAGCTATATGAAGGGGGATTTGGAGTGTATTACAGATTAATTAAAGTTAGGATTATTAAATAAAGAATGCTCACGCACTATGTTTTTCATCACCTGACAGCCACAAGGTGGCAGCCTCAGTTTGGCTGGAGAATTTCATACTGAGCTGCCTACTGCTAGAGGAGATGTGAGAACTAAAACCCCTTTGGATTATAAAGGTATTGTCTATTGTACATGGCTGCACATTACAGAATTGCCCTAATACCCTCCAAGAACAGGCCTTTCTGCCTATTTTCAATGAAGATGGTGATGGTGTGTTTGAGCAGGATGCAAAAGAGAGATGAATTGTGGACTCACAGAATAGGCTTCTGGCCCCCTCCCTTCCATTCCAGGCACTTGGCACATGCATACCCACAAACACCGAAAAATCTCATTTTGCTGTGAGGATTTTTTTTTTTTTTAAATATATACCATTTCACATCATGGTAGACCATTTCTCTCCTGGGATTAGCCAAGAGAGGGTTACTCAGGCACACATGCTTGTGTAAAAGAAAGACCACAGCTGGAAAAGAGATTGTAATGTCTGGATCAGGTGTTCCAAACTGAGTGATGCCGCAGGAAATTAAAGGAAGGAAGTTTTCTGAAATAGGATTTAATAGGCACCAACCAGATATTTGCTTAAAGAACCTTCTTCGTAGAATTATATCTTGACCGTACAAGGCCCTTTTGAAGTTTCGCTTCAAGTACTCTGAACAAATACCTTGTCGAAGGAAGGTTTTGAGCTCTTAAGTTTTTGGTAATAAATTTCAATCTTTGCTTTCACTATTTTTATTGGGCCCTGGAGAATTTGAGAGGACCCATCATTTGGAATCTGAAACCTTTGTAGGACTGGGTCAGAAGAAGGCTGCATAAAAGTACTAGTGCCCTGCAAGTTCCTGGTAAGTGCAGATATTAAACTGTATTCTTTTTTAAACAAAATTTGAAGTATCACCTTTCACTGTACAACAACACAATGCAATCTAGCCCTCTTTCCTTGTGTTTCTCTCTCTCTCCTCTGTCAGGTAGTTTTAGGTCCCTAATTTTACAATTTAAAACTGTGTTGGGTTGTAAGAAATTCTGTCTCTAGTCAAAGTGTGTGTGTGTGTTCGTTCTACTGCAGTTAACAACAGGAAAGTATCAGAGTGTTGTGAATATGCGAGGAAAAGTGTAGCCAGCTGCTGAGACTTGAAAGGGGCTTGGGGGAAGTGGTAAGACTTGAAAGGGGTTTGAGGGAAGGAGTTTTGTAACAAATGCCTCCTTCCTAGCTGCTACCAAGACAATCCAGTACAAGCTTTGAAATTTAAGCAGACTCTTTGATGTCTCTCTCTTCCCTGTTGTACTGATTGCTGAAAGGATGCAGTTATGCTAACATATGTTATGTGCCTTAGTAAATGAATAGTCCATTTACAAAAGACAAAAGGGAAAAATCCTGTTATAATAAAAAAGGTAGATATTTAATAAGAGTTTATGACATTGCTTTTACCAAAAATTTGCTTCTGCATAAATACTTCTTTTGGAAAAAGAAGATAGATTGTTCAGTGTTGGTGCATTGCATGCTTAACAATCCTTTAGTTCTGCAGCTAGTTGTTCTGTACCTTTTCTGAAAGCATAAAATACAAAGGCATAGGGATTAGGGCTATTTTGCATTGGATCAAACTCTAGATGCAGCATTCAATAATATTTTTTATTTTTCCTATGAATCCTAAAGAGAAAAACTTACTAAATCCTCTACTAAATCCTCTGCTGTTCCTTACTGCAGTTCGAATACTAAAAAAAGTGTTCATAAAGCTAGGGTTACCATACATCCAGGTTTTCCCAGACATGTCCTTTTTTTGGTAATGAAGAAGCACTTTTTGTGCTGGAAATTAATCAAGACAAACATTTCCCTGAATTCATAGACTCTGAAACAATGCAACAGCTCTGATAAGTGACTTGTTCTATTTCTTTCACTAGCTGCTAACCTAGATAGCAGTCATGATATTCTAGCTTGTCAGAGATAAGTATTTCACTGTTCAGAGCTTATAAGAAAAGAGGAACGTCTACATCTGCATTTCCAGAGTGCAATAAGAAAAGAGTGAAAAAAAACCTGGCTGATGTGTGGAAGGTATATATGGATGAAAAGGTAGACTTTCAATGCTATGAAGTAAGGCTTCTGAGAGATGCAACTGGTTGCATTTCCTTGAAGAAGAAACACAGGTTTCACAAGTGTAAAATATATTCTGGGCTTCCCACTGCCCTCCTCCCTGCTTACTTGTGGCTGGCTGATTGCCTGTGCTGCCTCTCCCAGGGGAAAAGGCGGGGAAGGGTAAACCTACCTGGCTGCCTGCTGCTCTTGTCTGGGCTCAGCCCAGCCCAGACAGCAGCAGCTGGGCAGACAGGTTAACCCTTCCCTGCGTGCTCCCCCAGGACAGACAGCGTGGACAGCCACAAGCAAGCTACAGGGGAGCAGTGAACAGGGATCTGGGATGCAGGGGAGTTTGGGGAATGGGATGGGAGCGGGGGAGCAGTAGGCCTGAACTGAGCCAGCAATGGAGGGTGGGGTGTTTGATAATCCTGTCTTCCAGTGGTGTAACCCTGAGCTGCCTAGCAAATGTTTAAAACTAATTTCAGGTGTTAATGTGCAGACAATCCAGGTGTTAGGAGCTCTTGGAGCTGCTTAAAATTACCGTGTAACCGGCCCTTATCTCTTTTTCATTCTTGCCCTGAACGTCAAAAAAGTTTCATCAAGTCGGTATTGATAGTTGAATTGTAATTCATTATATTGACAGCAATGATAACACATCAGATCTTATAAGCGGAAGCCTACGCAGAAACAGACAAAAACAAAGCTGGAGGTGTGGCGGGACCTTCAAGGCTATTGCTTCCAAACCAATTGGAAGCAGTAGGAGTCCTCTTTGCCACATTACTTGTCACATTAACTGAAGAGGATCTCACCAAAAAGAAAATAGAAATCAGGAAATCGGTTCCTTCTTAACATAATCATTTTTAGAAGGCCCGACTTTGAACAAACCTCATGTCACTGGAGAAAACTGGGTTACTGGAAAATGAGAAGAATTTGCCCAACCTCAGTCAAAACCAGGATGTTTATTGTGGATCAACTGTTCAGATTAAAATCCAATTTTATAATGTGTTAAAGAGCATTGGGGAAAAGACAGAAGTTAACTCTTAATTCATCCAAGTTTTACGTTACTCTAAAGAGCCCATTGCAGGGGTTTCACCATGGAGCTGGGAGCCTTTGGCAGCATTTCAGTGGCAGGAGGCTTTGCTCACACAGTGGCCAGGCTGTGGAGAGAAGCATCATCTCTGCCTTTAGCTATGGTGGCTGCCAAAGATTAAAAGTTGACCCATGCTCAAAGCTAAGCTCTGTTAAAGCATCCCTCCCCACCCACCCCTCATCCTCACTGGAACATGTTGCCAACTCCTGATCTAAAGGATTTAAACTTAACAAAATGCTGTAAGTATTTAGGTTACAAAACCCAACAGATGTAAACAAACCCCTTTCTTTACAAAATGCCACAGAAACAGGTTTTCCTTTTGAAACTCCTATTTCAACAAAGCTAAATCAAGCTGTTTGCTTCTTAATGTGGTTATGAACACCTTAATTTTCATGCTTATATATACTTAAATCCACTATTAATGTTAGGTTTAGAAATATCACTTTTTGTTTTCATTCTATTCCAGAGAGTAAAAAAAATGGTTACTTTTGTTAAGTGCGTTAAACAACATTACTCCGTTATCCACAGTTAGAAGCCTATGTGCTTCAGAACTAGAGCATTGTATAAGCTTTCCTCCCACCGCGCGTGCATGTACACACACGCGCTTCCCTTGGAACACCGATGTTTTGTGCTATACCAGGTTGTACCTACTGGATACAAGCTGTTCATAGCAATATGGCATCCTGTAGCCCTCTGCTCTTCAGGAAATAACTGAAATTCCTATAAAATATGACCGTGAAAAATACCATCATTTTACTTGCACCTGATTTTATTCCACACTCATGATCAGTCATTTGGGCTATTATGAATTCGCCTCCCCTCCAGCTCTGCCCTTGGTGGAATGGACATCATCGGTCCCTGGCCTGTACTCAGTCCTGTAGTTCCTGGAGATTTTAAATTGCAACACTCTTTTTGCCTGTGTAACAAATAGCTGGGGGCTTATGTTCGCAGAGATATGCCCTGGGTTTGTATAAGCTTCTTGATTTCCCCCGCTCTCCTTGAATGGGTATGCCCAAGTTATGGATTTGCCCTGAAATCACCACTTACCAACGGCACTTTAGTAAAGTAACAGGAAAACAAAAGGTTGTATTGCAAGGAAGAATAAATGGTATAAAAAAGAAGAAAAAGGAATCAAATCTACTTTAACAACAGAGTGTGCTAAAATAAAACTGACAAAATCTTCACCCTATGTTCAGACTACTACCTAGCCCTCACAATGATTCCTGTGAAGATCTCTTGGGATCAACCTCCCCTCATTCACAACTAGCTCTCCTAACCGAGGACCTTCATTCCCCCTCCCTTCACAGGCAGCCCCCTCTCTCCAGCCACTCTGCAATAGTCACTGCCTCCCCATCCACCCACAGGGGAGCCAGTCTTCGTGGAGACCAACAGTTCCCAAACTTGTGGTACAAGCACCACCAGTGGTATGCAGACAACCTGTCATTGGCACATGTTAACAGATTTATTATAATGACTTCATATGACAAAAAACTGCTGGTGGTACTTAAGGTTGTATCGATTTAAATTGGTGGTGTGCAATTTGTCAAGAATTTGGGAACTGCTGGTCTAGACTTTCTGCCTGTGGATCTGTGACAAGTTGTTTCAAGAAATGACTGCAATGCTTTCTCAGCCTCCAACTAATGCCTCTGGTTGTGCTGAAGTCCTTGTCTCAAAGCAAAGACTGATGAAATGTCCTAACGCAGCCTGCTGATGTTTACTCAGAGCGCCAGCCAAGCCCAGTGCATTGTGCATCTGTCCCCTGCACCCATGTTTAGCACCAGTCCACTCTCCACTTTTAAAACGTTTAAGGGATATAGCATTAGGTTGACACCTCTCTCCATTTGGGCAGCTTTGTTGTTGATCTTCAACATCCTGCAATGGGTGCGGAAGGAAAGGCAGATTAAAGTTAGTAGTGGTTTCTTTGTGCTTTCCTAGAACCATCCGCTCCTCCTTTGCCATCTGCAGCTCAGCATCTTCCCAGCCAGGAGGCAAGAGCAGCAAAGGCCCTGCTCCCCTGGCTTTAGCATCCCTCACCACTGTGCACCTACCAGTGCATCTTGGTGCCTGCCTAAAGTGCACAATGCCTGTCTTGGTTATGGGACCACAGACCTCTCTGCCTGACAAATCCCTTCTGTTTCAGAGACAGCCTGAGAGGTTTTCCAACACTAATTATATGTGACCTGATCATGACATGCCCACTGTGCTGTGCTTACTGTAGAGTTGGGGAAAGCCTCCATCCCCCACTTTCACAACAGGTGGAGAGACTCCTACCGCCCTGTCCATTGTAGCGGGCAAGCTGCCCCCAGCCCCAGGACTAGCTGGACACTGCCCGTAAGCAACAGGACCTGACTTTGAGCTGCAGCCACTGCTTCTGGCACCCACGTTGGCACTCCATTTTTCCAGGGTGACTTGCCACGGGCTGCCTGGAAGTTGCATGAGTGTCTGGCTATGGCCTTCTGCAAGGTAATACAGTGAAGAGTATCTATGGGAGTGGCCAACATCTGCTTAGACTGGAGCAGGTTGTAAGCAGGCGGGGGAGGTACAACGTGTGAGGGACAAGTTGGGGGTCTGAATGGCTTGGCCTGCAAAATTCCTGGAGAAAGATACAAAAGTAGCTTTGCTGTAGTGCACGGCGTGTCACCTGCAGGAGACGACCTGAGTGCTAGGGGGATTCCAGAGCCAGGCTGACAGGTTTGCAAATGCTTATATAAGTTCATCTGGGGAGAACATGTCAGACCCTCTCAAATAATGACATCAGGTTACAATCACAGAATAGATTAAATCTTCTCAACAAGCCTTGTATTCAGGTATCATCCCTACTAGGGGTGTGCGAAGTGGGCCATATTCAATTCAGATTTGGATTCGGACTCAGCCCAATTCAGGGGACAGTGATTTGATTTGCTGATTCAGACAGATCACTGTCCCGATTCGATTCAGCCAAATCTGAAGATTTGATTCTGATTCAGAGAATCAGAAATTTGGCCACAGACACAGCTTTAAATGTTTTTTCTATATCCCTTAAGGTAGCAGGCTCAGCTCATGAATGCTGAGATGGTGGGGTAGATGGAGTGTCCCACAGGAGTGCAGATATTCCAGTCCACTTTTGGGTCTGTTGCCAAGCGTGCAGGGGACCCCCCCCCCCCGCACCCCCTTTGCTCAGCAATAGACCACAGGAGGACGCCGGGTGCCCCCCCAGACCCAGGAGGCACCAGTTGCCAAGCCGGAGGGCAGAGGGCAGTCCCTCACATGCTCTGCAGTGGATCAGAAGTGCTTCTGGTCCACATCCAGGTCTGCCACCGAGCACACTGAGGACCCCACTCATGCTCCAGTGGGATGCTCCATCTGCCCCATCATCTCAGCATTCATGAGCTACCTGGTACCTTGAGGTATGTAGAAAAAAACATAAAGCTACATCTATGTCTGAATTGTCAAATCTCTCCAAATCGAATGAGAGTCTTCCAATTCTATTTGGAGAAATTAATGGGTCTCCTGATTCGATTCAATGATTCGAATGAATAGGGCCAAATCTCCAAATTGAATCAGCATCCAAAGCTTTGCACAGCCCTAATCCCTACCTTTCTTTCAGAAATCTGTGCTTATGCCAGTCTAACTAGAGTAGATTAAACTTCTTTAAAAGAAATGCATATAAATAATTACTCAATGTCATGGTAACACAAAAGCAATTCTTATAGTCATGTTAAATAGGGACATAAAACTTAGATGGATAAATGTTGAAGGCAGAAGTACGGGGAGAAGAAGTTGTTATGGATTTATTAATATTTAACATCACTGAAAATTTAACCTTAAATGTTTAAAGTTGTGTTTTAAAATAGAGGTATTCAAGATAAATTGGTGCTTCAGAAAAATGTTAATCTCTTAGTTTCTGTCTTTTTTCTGTACTAATAAAATGGAGACAGCCCAATATAAATTAGAAATGTACTATGAAAGTTTTTGTTAGCGTTTATGTGCTCACTATCCATGATGGGTGCTGCTGCAGAAAAACATTTGTTTATTCTGATGAAGCAATACTTCTCAAACATTTCCAGTATTATCTAGTTATAACACAGGAAAGCAAAAGATGTACATCACACATGCATATGTCAAAAAACTGCATTGTTTTTCAGCACCGGTCGCAGAAGACAGCTGAGCAAATCCCACAACTTCACTTTGCACTGGCATCATTTTGGCAGTCTTCACAGAGAAATCCAAGGCTAAATGGACAGGGAGTCAATTGCCCACTTACCCCTACAAAAGGGCTTTTTGGCTCATATTGAAAGAGCTTCATTCTACAAAACTCTCAAACCAGAACCTTTCATCAGCACTAAGTTCACTTAAATAATCATTAATACTATGTACCAGGAAGAGAAACTTAACAGGTCTCTTTGTGACTGTTGGCATCACGGGGAGAGAAGCTTCAGTCAGAGCAGGTCTCCACAACCTGGTGGTTAAAAATACCACCAGCTGTTGGTAGAGTGAGTATGTTAACACTCTCACGGTTGCTAATACTAATGAGTCCACACCAATATTTGCAACAGAGCACCAGGAACAGCATAAACAAGTTCTCACTGTTAAGTATGATGGCAAAAAGCCAAATATGGACAAGCCTTTTTGTATGGCCTCCTTCTTTGAACCCAGACTCATGTGCTGCACAGTTGCCAAGAAAATAAAGAATATCTTTATAATGGTTTAATTTTCAGACTGAAAAATTAACAAAGAAAAGAGTTTTTTCCTCCTTTAAAGAGGGGTATGCTCATTATAAATAAGGAACACCTTTATAAACTGAGTTCCACAAATTAAATATATCTGTGTATGTTCTAACAAGGATACAAAATAATGTGTTGTTTTGCTGATCTGTTATGGTTATGAAGCTAATTAACATCATGATATTTAGGTGCCAGATAAAAATTACCATCCAATGACAAATATGCGTAGGAAGAATTTCCTTTTATGTAACTGGACATAACTTCTAAAGCTCTAGGAGGAATTCAAGCTGGACTGTTCATAGTCTCAGCGTGTCTGCTGTAGATGCATCCCCTAACTTGAATTTAAAATAGTAGGGTAGCATGACATACAAGGCACAGCCAAATTAATCTCTGAATGATGTGAGGTAGGATGATTTCAAGTGAGGTCTGTCTTGCATATGCCCAATGTGTTTGTCCCCCTTGTCTAATATGATTTTGACTGATACATTGGTCACAGGTGGGTTGGTGGATTTGGGTGACAGTTGAGGAACAGCTTCAAGTAAGTGGTCATAGCAAAAGACCAAATGTGTTGGGAAGGAGTAACTAGAACAACATTCATGAAAAATATATAGCTGAAGTAACAAAGATCTGTTTGCTTGATCTGTTACATATTTTGAGTTAAAGAGTGCGCTGATACCCCTAATCAAAAGTGACTACCTGTAAATAGATTAAATAAGGATATTATAATATGAAGTCAGAAAAAAGCTCTTCTTATCCTCTAGATCAGTGGCCCTCACCTCCTGCCTCATGGTCTGGGAGACCCTACAATGCTGCTGACAGCAGACATTTTTGCTGTCTAGGTGCACATTTCAGGGGAGGTTCAGTGTTGCTGCCTGTAGGACAAACATGTGAGGACCGCAGCTTTACACTAACTCCTGCTTAACACAGACTACAGAATTCACCCGCTTATTGTAGCACAAAGCTGCAAATTGAACAAAATCCAATCCTGGATTTAAATATCTTTTACATTCAAAGCAGGCACAATGTTTAAGATCTTTGTTTTTTAAACTGAAATGTAGTCCTGAAAAAGAGTGCAGGAAGGTGAATTGCCTGCTAATTACCAGAACAGGTACTACACACGGAGCAGCCATTTAAACTTCACATTCTACCCAGCCAATACTTTTTTTTCTCTCTGAAGAAAAGAGAGTGGTGGGTTTTGACTTCTGGTGCTTTATTCTGCTGTCCCTAAAGCCACTTAGTGCTATTTTAAGGGCACTTTAGATAGCCAGTGGGAACTTTTCCCAGTGTAGGGAATTTCTCTGCCATTGTAATAAGGGAAGAAGTGGCTCTGTTGCAGATGAGTCAGCTTCATGGTAAAGGAGTGTATGAGAGAGGAGGGCTCCAGGATGTTTGATCTTCCATTGGTATAAGGTCCTGGGGACTTATCAGAGCTACTCCTTTAGGCTAGGGACAGAAGTTGCACATAAACCTGTTTAAGTGATCAGAAACTGATTTAAACCTGTAACAGAAGCTCAGTGCACATAAAACAGTTTCAAAATGGCTGAAACTGGTTTAAGATAAACCTGGTTGAATGTAGTATCAGACTTAACTAATTTGGGTCAAACCAGTTTTTGAAACTTCTGTCTCAGACCCCATCCTTGTTCAAGTTAAATCACAGTGCCCCAGCATCCCAAGATGCTTTGCAGTCCTGGGCTAGGCTGTACTGTCTGCTCTAGAGCAGGGCTGGCCCCAACCCTCTGCTCCCTAGCTGGAGCAGTGAGAGCTGGCTGACAAGGGGGGCAAGCCTGGCTGGGGATGCAACTCAGTCTACAGAGGGGGCACTGCCGCCCCCAAAGCAAACCCCGGCTGAGGGCTGGGCCCAGGGAGGGTGGGTTAAACACACCTCCCCCCCCCCCCAAACTTACTGCTGGCTGCAGCTGTGGACTACAAATCCCAGAGGCACCTGGAAGCAGGAAGAGGAAGTGATGAGCAACCCTGCAGGGTCCTGCTGCTGCAGTTCTGGACTGAAAATCACAGAGACCTCAGGGACAAGACAAAGTGAACGCAGCCAGAGACCCATGTTCTAGTGCTCCCCCTCCCCCCCCGCTCCCTCCAGCTTCTGGCCTGAGCCACTGCAGGCATGTGGCTGCATTTCCTGAAACAAAGGTAAAAGTCTGTTCACTTCTGTTTCAGTTTAATCTGTGGATTGTAGATTAATCTCCAAAGACTGAATCAATTCAGCCTCGGGCTTCTTGACTGTCTGTACCTAGCCTTATATCTGTGTAACTTGCACTGGGACTGATTGGTTGAAGATCAAGGAACTGCAGCTGGCTTCCTGCACTCCAACCCTTCCCCTCTCTGCTAAACTGAGTTTCACTTTCTCAACAAGAGTCTTTCCCCACTTGTCTCTACTGTTTGGGCAACATTAAAATGAGTGACCTGAAGTTTGCTTTCTCCCAATCTGCATCTTAGAAGCCTAAGAGTAGACACAAGGGTGAACTATGAAATCTTGCAAAAATGAAGACCTCAGTGAAAATGATGACCTCAGACATATGATTAAAACCAAAAGGCTCGGATATAATAGTGCTCTCAAATTCTTTCTAACCCTTTATGCAGGAGAGCAATATTAAAGCCATCCTAAGAAATAATGGCAGGGAATTATTAAAAGAAGGTAAGAGTCCTTTTGAAATACTGAACAATTCTTTTGCACTGGCCTTTAAAAATAGAGAAGGAAGGTCCACACCAAAGCAAAAGAGCAAAATTAAGGTGAATTAGGTAGTATAGTAATAATATCTACAACATTTTGTTTAAGGACAAAAATGGTAGGAAGTTTTAAGTGAAGAGGCATAAGGACAAACAGACAGTTTAAAACCATGCACAGTCTTTGATTAAATGTTTCTACCAATTTTTCAATAAATGTTCTGAAAGGTTGGAAGCCATTTTCATGCTGTTAGGAGACTGCAACAAATTTAGTCTTGCCCTTTTAGCTAAAACTGAAAGGCTGCATCACCTGGACTTACTGATGCAATGTTCGAAGGGTTCAGTTTGGGATAAGGAACCTTTCTGTAGCATCTGCTTTGCTGAAGCAGATGCCTTTTCAGAAATGTTCTGGTAAGCTGGCTGCTAGGTTTAACTCAAGTGTGTTCTTCTTAAACTTAAATTCTAATCAGAAAATAGATAGTGTAGGGGTGTCAAACATACTCTCCTGTCAAGCCCTGTAACCTGGTTTGAGCCAGTGTGATGCATGGACTGAACCCAGTGCTGTGGGCACTGCATGAGGCACAGTGTCGATACAGGGTGCATCCTGAATATGGTACCTGTGTTGGACTGTCCCTGTGTACTGGGTCTAAGACTGGTCAGATTGAGCCATGTTGGCTAAACTGCAGGGCCAGTCTGGCAAAATGCTGCATGCTGCACGTGACCTTGTTGGCCCTATGCATCATGTGCAGAGTGAGCTGGGATGGCACATGCTGCACCCGACACTGGGTATAAGCACAGGGTGTAAGCTGCTTGCAGTTTCTGCTGGACCAGTCTTGTGCAGAGGCTCTGGTCAGATTAGTTTGACACTCCTGGCATAGTGGGATTCCATTTTTATTATCTTTCAGTGTCTCTCCTGTATCATTCTCCAGTCTCCTTGGGCACGGAGGCTGCTCCAATGCCCAGTGTGTTAGAGCAGACTCAATTTAATCGAGTCTGCTGGAGCGTGGCAATTATGGTCCTCCAGCAGCCTCCTGTGTCTCGTGCATCAATGTCCCTGTACTTAAAAATGCTGACAGGGGAGCTTGAACTAAAGCTTGTTGAATGAGCCTTAGTTCAAGTGCTCTGCCACCATTTGTAAGTATGGGGACACTGATACACAAGATGCAGCGGTGCTTTAATTAGATCAGATCTCGGAGCTTCTCTAATTGAAGTGCTGCCCTCCCCACTCCCACCTCTGGAGTACGTGCAAAAGTGCCCCTTTTGTTCTGCACTAAAAATTGAGGATGGACAATTTCTCATGTTTCAGCTGGCTCCATTGTAACTGTTTCATCTGTCCATCCTGTCCTGCAATAAGTAGAAGCTAAACATCTTGTTTCATTCAGGTTAGATTATTCCAGTTTAGCTTCACTTACTGAGAGGCAGGAATGGACAAATGAAACACTTAGTTGCAACAGATCCACTGATGTGTGCTTGTGAATGGAAAATTGTTTTTCTGCCCACATATCTATATTGAACATTTTAATTGTATCATTTTTCTTCAGTGTCAGAGTAGAATCCAGGCAATTTTACTATGGATGTATTGGCCCCTTTAGGGCTCACGGGATGAAAACTCAATTTTGTCAGCAAAGTAAATGGAGAGAGATTGTCATATTATGAATGTATTTTTTTTCATGGGCATTTACAGCAATAGCAGCATTTTACAGTTCTTCCGGTATGCTCAACGATAGTATCTTGTCTGTACAGCTTCATTTTCTAAATGGGGAAAAATGGAAAACAAAAATAAAAAGCATGAACAATAAAAGGCACATGAATTTTAAAGTGATTCTACTTGACTAGTCAAAGATTTTTGTCTCTTACACGGGCAAAGGATTTTATTTTTTAAGAGATGAGTTTCAGCCTGAAGATGTCCATTTTAACACAGTTATAACAACTTGTTCACGCATAGCACTTTGTAATGAAAAGTAGATGTTCTAAAACAGAGGTTCCCCAACTTTCTTATTGCATACCCCATTCCAGATTTACCTGCATACCCCTACCAGCATATATTTTATATTTTAACCCCTTAAATGCCAATTATAATAATGAAAATTAAATCTGCCGTTACACAATTTCTCCCACGTAGCCCCCAGAGATGTCTTGCATATCTCCAGGGGTATGTGTAGAACAGTTTGGGGACCCCTGTTCTAGATGGCATGCTGTATAGTTGATCTGAGTGGCAGGTCAACCAAATATATAAAATTATTCATGCCCTTCAGATACTTCCTGTATCTGGCACAAAAGTGAATTAAGCTGAATGAGACAGATTATGAAACTTGAGAGAGGGAAAGCTAGTTGATAAGAAACTTGCTTCTGGACTGGCTTGTCCTCTATTATTACTTTTCATTCATGTGCCTATCCCCCTCTTTTGGGATATTATGGGGAGCAGAATAGTTAGTTATGATAGCTCTGAGAAATGGTATCCACTTCTGAACCTCAAGAAACAAAAATACTCATAAGCTGTCTACAGTAATGATGCTTGTTACTGTACAGTGCAACAATTGCTCCATGAAAATACTACTGAACAGTTGATAGAAAGATGCTAGGCTTTCTGGATTTGAACCAGCAAAAAGTCAGGGCCACAAATCCTGTTTGCATGATGTGGACAGATTTACTGTATAGTTTTCCTTTCTTAGAAGAATTATGACTGGTGATGAATTTCAGTAAGTAGGAAGAAAAATGCTTTCAGGCTTTGCAGATGGGCATTAAAGGGAAAACTGATATGTAATGGTCTCAGGAGAAACAGGGAGGGGGGAGAGGGGAAGGGGAGTGTATACTGCACAGATGATTTACATACTGGAATGTCTTGTTTGACCTTCAGTGTATTAAGGAGTTAAATGCTAATTTTATTCTAGTAGATATTTTCCTGTGTATTAGTTTGTGCATAAAATAAGCATTAGGTCTGTGTGACTAGTGGAAAAAATATTATGAACAGCATCAAGCTCTGAACCAATTCATTCTGACCATTTTCACATCTTCCTTTTATTCGCAAATAGGGAAGCAATTAAGTTTTTCATCACACATTCTCATGGGAAAGCTCATAATTTTGCAGGGGAGGGTGTCTGCACTGCAGTCAGGTCACCTCTCTCAAAGAGTCCCTCTGCACATACAGGCAAAGGTCTAATGTGATGTAGGGATATGTGTGTGGTGGGGGGGCACGATCTAATGTGTGATACACACAGTTGTACCTCCTGCCATGCCATACATGCATGGCAGGAGGTCTGATTGTGGGATTGTGAATTGGAGCCCATCATGCCTTATTGCTGGTGCATGGGGAGCCTGATCTCAGATCTGGGATCAGACTCCCCCTGCACTAGCAAGAAGCAAGACCCCATGACTGGAAGGCCCCTCAGCTGTAGTCTCGCAGCCATGGGGGCACAGGCTACACATGCAAATTAAAGCTGGATAGAAACCAGCTATAAACTTATTATGCATTTTCCAGCAATAACTTCATAGCTGGTTGGACCTTTTTAAGGTATGACAGTTAATCTGCAGTGTGTAGCCAGTCGACATTAATGGTGCAATTGCATGATAGATGTATCATGTAGATGGAGCCAAAGACTGAACAGTTCAGCCACAGCAGAACAGAGGTAGGCAAGAGCTAATTGCCAAAATGTTTACCAGGCTTTTCAGGCAAACTTTTTGGCCTGTGCTCTGTGACTATATGGTTATCAGCAGGGCTCTGGGTTTTCTGTTTCCCAGGGAAAAACCTGGATTTTCCCCTTTGCAACAGGAACCCACGTAGGGCTGTGTGATGCTTCGGTCACTGATTTGATTCGGCGGAGATTTGGCCTGATTTGGTGGCCAAATCCTCCCAATCGATTCAGAGAGATTCAACGATTTGGACATAGACACAGCTTTAAATGTTTTTTCTACGTACCTCAAGGTAGCAGAATGCTGAGATGCTGGGGTGCATGTAATGTCCCACAGGAGTGCTGGGGGGTGGAGGGGGGTGTTTCCCCAGCGCACTTAGCAGCAGACCCGGACGTGGACCAGAAGCACCTCTGGTCCACTTCTGGGTCCACTGGGGAATGCACAGGGGGCCCTCTGGCACCCCCCCAGCTCAGTGACTGGTGCCAAGGGTCTGCGGGGGGGGGCAGTCAGGGTCCCCCTGTGTCTGATTGCTGAGCCAAGGGGCATGGGGAGGCCCCCCAAGCACGCTTAGTGGCAGACCCAACACTGGATACAAAGTACTTCCAGTCCACTTCTGGGTTTGCCACCGAGCACACGGGGGGGGGGGGGCGGGCGGGCACTCCTGCATGACCCTGCATCTGCCCCACCATCCCAGCATTCATGAGCTGCACCTGGTACCTCAACGTATGTAGAAAAAAACATTTAAAGCTGCGTCTATGGCCAGATCACTGATTCACTGATTCTCTGCTGCATTGAATCTTCAGATTCGGATTCGGCCAAATCAATTCAGGACAGTGATCTGAAACAACTAATCAAATCACTGTCCCTGATTTGGGCTGAATCTGAATCAAATACAGCCTGTTTCGCACACCCCTAAAACCGTGGGTTTTCCCTTGCAAGATGGCCGAGTTCCAGCATGCAAGGTGGTGCTTGGGGCTGGGAGGAGGGCAATCAGAGACGGGGGGAGGGGGTGCCACAATTTAAAATAAATTCTAAATCTCTATATATTTTGGAGTTTTGATTATTGGATTTTTTATTATGGAAAATCAGAGCTTCCCCTGCCGCCTTTGTTTTCCAGGATATGCGTCCAGCTGCAGCTGTTCCCCACTGCTTTGTGGTGCTAAGCAGCCATGATATGCCAGTGCCCTGCCCTCCCAGCTCTGCCACAGCCTCCCATTCCTGCGAGGGCCCCAAACTCCTAACCTGCAGTCCCCTCTACGCCCCCCCAGCCCTGCTTCACTGGGCCCACAGCTGCTAGGGCTATGGACCTGGTGGCTGCATCCTGCCTGGTTCCTGACCTGCAGGCACTAACTACAGCCAGTCCCAGCTGCTGTTGCTAGAGTGGATCACAGAGGGCAGCACTGCCCCACCCCCCACACACATGGGTGGCATGGCTGAAGCAGAGCCCGTGGGAGGCAGGGGTGGGGAGATGATATGGGCTGCCTGCTGCAGGACTCAGCCCCCCCCCCCCCCCACTGCCCTACCCCCCAGGGGCCTCCATGGCCCACTGGGCAGGACCAAGCATGGGAGGGTGAAGCAGGGTGGTGAGACATGTTGCTTCTGCTGCCAAGACTCCCACACCAGCCACACTGCTAGTAGCACTACGAGTAATGGACTGATGCGGGGGGCACATTGCCCTCATCTCCTCATCTCCAGAAGGGGGGTGGGGTGGGGTGGTGGCCAGTGCGGGTGGCCTGAGGGGAGCGGCAATGGCAACTGGGCCATGGTGGTGGGTAAAACTGCTGCCTGGTGCACAAGTGGCAGGAGAAGGCAAAGGCAGCACATCCTCTCTGAGTCCTCATGCTGCTGGTGGCATGGCTGGTGCAGGGGTGCTAGAGGTGGCAGTGGCAATGAGTCTTGCCATCCTACCTCTCCCGCCCATGCCAGGTCCTGCCTTCTGAGCCCCATGCCCATGGTGCATGCAGAAATCTAGGGGGTCATGTGCCCCCTCTGACCTGTTGCTTATGCCCCCCCCCATGTCACCTATACTTTCCTTGCCCCCCATATGTTGTCTATGACCATACCCCTATAGACTTACCTGTCGGGAGCTGGTACTCCACCAAGCTGTGTGGCTGCCACATGCATGTGGTCCCCCCTGCCTGTGATAGCCAGGGATCTGAGTTTTCTGTTTTCTATGGAAAAATAGAGTAAACTGTGTATTTTATTTTACTGGAGACAAACCAGATCATTTTACCAGAGAAACCCATGGATTTTGCAGTTTTGCACAGCTCTGCTGTTCTTTGCAGTGCTGGGTCACACATGCTGGGCTGTGGAGATGCACAGGGTGGGAGCAGGCAGTGCACAGCCCCCGCCCCGCACAGATGTCGGGGACACGAGTCCCCCTGCCCCCTGGGAGTGCACACCATGAAAGGGAGCACCTCCACCCCGCCCAAGCCCGCAGCAGGCAGGCAGCTGGGGGGGAGCCGGACTCTGCTCTGCTTCAGCAGCTGCCACATCTTGCCAGGGGCAGGGGGCTCTGGACCTGGGTCCCTGGCTCCACAGCCCTGGCAGCTAGGAGCCTCCTCTGGCAGGGCTTGTGGGAGCAGGAGTTGTGGGTGTGGGGTGAGGGGCACCAGTAGGGCTGTGGGGGGATGTGAGGGGCACCAGCAGGGCCAGGTGGACTGAGGCAGATGGGGAGGGAGGCTTTCACTTTAATCATGGATTTTGCATTTTTTATCAGAAAATTTGCCTTTTTTTTTTAATCAGGGAAAACCAGGTTCCCTGGACTGATCACGCTCTTCCCACTCCCCCCAGCCCCAGGCAGCCCCCTCAAGGCTGGACTCTGCCAGCCTGCAGAGCAAACCCTGTGGTTTTCCAGGGTTTTCGCCTTTAAAGGAGAAAATCTGCATTTTTCTGTGGCAAATGGAAAACCTGGATCCCTGGTAATAACTTTGTGACTTATTCCTTGTTTTATCATGCTGTTGATTACATTGGTGTGTTGTCGGGTAACAACTGGTTAATTGTATCTTAAGCATAACATGTGCCAGAAGCCATAGAAAATTAATACATAGCACTACTCAAAACACAGGCATATGCAGACATACTCAGGAATTTAAACCATGTGGACACGCGTATCCTTGTTTTGGTAACATTCAGTTTTTATAGTGGAAATTGTGTTTCAAACAACACAGAGGTATCCAGCACTGACTTTTTTTTCCTTCAATCTTTATTTATTTATTTATTCATTTAGAAAAGTTGGATCTCTATGTGCTGCATCTCATGTCAGCACTGAAGATTACAAGGTTTAATATTCTTAAATTTTAAATAAGACAGCAAAGTATAACCGTAAGTCCCATACAACTTAGAGTGGCAGTTGCATGAATATCCTGCTGTGTCTCTAGTTATATTGATGCCTGACTTTTTTTCTTAACTCAGAATAGCTGAGTTTTCTGTAGCCTCTTGTGCTTGTTACATAAACTCTGGTATTGTTGCAATGAAAGCCAGACTTCAACTTCTGGCCAGCTCTTGAGGCTCGTGGTGATTGATTTACTGATACTTTATAGGTCTTGCTTCTTGTTTACTTTCCTGAGAGCTACAACCATTGCTAGAGCACTTGCAGAATGCTGTATTTATGTTAATACACATCCAAATTACATTAATGGAAAGACCAGCAATTCCATTAAAAAGAAGAAAAAAGCACAGAATGAAATACATTTATGCAATAAAAGCCCTTTCTTCAGTTGGCAAATATATAGCACATTTGGCCTGTCTGACAAACCTCGTGTCCCAGACTTGACTCTTTAACCCAAGTGAATGTCCTTCAGTTTAGTTCCGTTTTTGAGGTACATCATTTAGTTTATATCCAGATATTTTACCAGCCTGTATCAACTTGGTGTTCTATTATGTGGTTGCTGCTATGAATGGAGGATAGATATGTTGCATCTTGAAATGTTTTGATGAAAGTAATGCCGTATCAACCCAAGCATCATTGTCCTCTAATTTCTGGTGGTGTTTGTTCGTTTGGAAACTCTCTTGCCAAATTACCAACCATCCCACATTTGTGCCTTTAGTGGGTTGTAAGCTTCATCCATGGGTGTTTTCTTGTAGAGTTGCTGTACTATTTGAACAGTGCATGCTCTCTTCGTAAGGAGGCACCGGATCCTGAGAGTGGTCACTCCGAGCCTCTCCTATAGAGGTTTTCATGGTAGCCTCCTCATATGATGGAGGCAAGCACAGCGTGAGGGAAGAGGCTTCTGGGAGCAGGGTGGAGTAATGGAAGTTCTGCTCATTGTTCCAGGGAAGCACTGAAAGGAAATCTGACACGTCACGCTCGGGCAAGGGCTCTGGGAGGTCAATACTGAAGATCTGCCTCTGGGGGCTGGGTCGCTGGCACCGGCGGTATAGAAAAAGCAGCAGGAATGCCAGGAAGAGCATCATGGTGGCAGGCAGAATGATGCATAAGAATGGCTCTATGTCATCTTTGGTTGAGCTTATTTGACGTCTGCTCTGAAATTTTAAAAACAAAACAAAGAAGTAAAAATGATCAGTCTTTTAGGATCCTTAAATCTCTCACTTTTTTTAACACAATGATCTACCTACTGGATATGTGTACCCGTTCTTTTATTTACCATATGTCTGGTCAAATGATTTGATAAATAGAAACTGTGTCAGTGGTTCTCAAACTGCAGTTCATAGTTGAGTGGTTTGCAGAAGTCTTCCTACTGGTCATGAAACGTGTCTCATTTTAGCAAGCAGGGACTAGAAGATTTGAGTTATTGAAAGGAGAAGTATGTTTATTAGTAGGGACTTAGCTAAATCACGGTTTCATGAATTTTGGAGAAACGATGAAAAACTGCATTGTCCATGATAGCTGTGACCACCAGGAAATCTGGCATTGGCTGTCATGTCCCATGAAATCAACCAAAAAAAAAATTGTTAGTGATGTAGACTGAGTGAAGGCACCATCTACCAATCAGTGATGAGGGGTGAGGCTGCTGTGAAAAGTCTGTAAAATAGGCTTTGCTCACTGTGAGCAGGCTACAAAAAGCCTTTGTCTTGCCATGACTTAGGTAGGTCTCTATTTATAAGGCTCACAGTATAAGGGGTGGCCGGGGTGGGGCTACTGTATTAGACTTCATATTTTTGTTGGTACTTTTATTAGTTTTAGTTCTCATTTTTTGTTTTTTAATCTAACACTGAATTTAACACCAGCTTGCACAAATCCAGTTTATAAAAGAAGAAAGCAATATTAAGGAGCCCTCCATCAACCCTGTGATAACCTGACTAGAGATAGAAACACAGAACTCCCAGGGGAATGGTACCCCACCCCACCCCAATTTGCCTAATGTTTATTTTCTTTCTAGTTACAGTCATAAAACTCTATCATTTATTGAAGATAACAATATCATATACATTTCAGCTAGCTCAAGCTTTTATTAAACTCCTCCTTTATTATAAATACCTAACATATCAAAAATAGGAAGCTCAGTTTTGCTGATAGGGAATTAAAATTCAATTTGACTCTCTTCTTACTTGTTCTTTTTTATTATAATACATTTATAATTAATGCTAATAAAACTTAGTTGGGGGGAGGTATGATAGATAATCAAAGATGAGCTCGCAGCATGATACTGTTACTAAAAAAGCTAACATGAGTGTGTATCTGAGCAGAGCCCCAATTCCAGCACATCAATTTACTTAACTCCTCTTAAAGGCCAGTGCTAAAAAAAAGGGGAGAGATGATGGGAGCAGGGCTGGAGGGTGCTGAACAGGAATAAATCCAGGCTATTTTGAACCAGGGCAGAAGAACTTTCAAAAGTTTTGGGCCCTGTCAAAGCTTGTTCTGCTAGCCACCTGGGCTCTGTAATAAGTGAAATCTAAATATCTGCCTCTTCAAAAAAAATATCTGGCAGTGGATGGAAAAACTCTTGATGGCCTATGAAAGTATCCAGTGATTCAATGATTTTGAAACCAAAGATGGTTCTTTTTTAAAAACATTATTGTCACCTCCTGCTTAGTCCAGTTCAAATAACTTCTCCCAGAAACGTTGACATCAAGCTCATGATGTGTAAGACATTAAGAAAACAGTTCATGTTCTTAATAAGTGAAGTAATGTATTTCATTTCTACTCTGAGTTTCCAGCCATTCGGTTTTGTTGTGCCTTTTTCTGTTAGATTAAAGGGCCATCTGCTATCAGAAATCTCTTTTCCATATAAGCAGTTGGAGGACTGTAATAAAGATACCTCTCATCCTTCTCATAGATAAACTAAATGGATCAAGTTTCTTTAAGAGTCTTATAATACAGATTTCTCAGCTCTTGGTCCTGGTAGTTCATTTTTTATTTATTTTTAAGTGTGGAGATAGTATTCCAGGAACAAACAAATTGTATTGCTTCCCTACTCTATATGAATCCAGTTAAATTCAAGGATCATATTAGCCTTTTGTATATAGGATCACACAGCTCACATTTGATTGGTTATCTACCATGACCAGCCCTCCCCCGCATATCATGTTAGTATTTGTTTTTACATGCATTAAATATTATCAATATATACAAAGCATGAAAAGAGTAAAAATTTGAATTTTTGTTCCCACCAGCAACATTTGCCTCTTAAAGTACCTTAGCCAAAACCCACTGAAGGCATTTCTTCTGTTATTTCAGTGGACTATGGCTTGAGGCTTATGGCTGTGCAATTTGCTATGCACAGAGAGAGAGCACCACAAAATCACCTCATATTTAGTGATCCTTTTTCTTTTTTTTAATTAAGAGGTTGTGGACAGTACAACTTCATTTCTGGCCTTGGTATTGAAAGAAAGAAAACCAGGCAGCAGCATAGCTGTGAAAGTGTGGTTCAGCTCTGACTTCAATAGAGGCAATAGGTAGGGGTGCACCGATACAGATTTTTGGGGCTGATATCCAATTTTTAAGGAGACGTATTGGCTGATACCAAACCAATTTCCGATATAGCATGGAGAGCTGCCTCCAGCTGGTAAATCCATTGTGGTAGAAGGGGAAGGGGGCAGATCAACCCCCACCACCGTGAGGGACGGGGCAGGGGCAGGTGCTGCCAAGCCAGGGCAGGGTAGAGGGGAGTACGGACATGGCTTGTGGGGGCGGGAGGTGGCTCCCACCACTGTGCACACCCTGGCAGGGTGTGGGCAGGGGAGCGTGTGCCCCTTGGATCCGCGTGGGGTGAGCAGGTGGGTAGCAGCTGTGGGCTGGAGCCAGGCTCTTCTCGCTGGGGGCTGGGCTCAAAGTAGGGGCTATGGAGGCGGCTGCAGCAATCCCAAATTTTGCCATAGCTCCCTCCCAGCACCACTGCTGCTGTGCGCCCGGCACAGCCTTAGCTCTTCCTGCCTCAGCCCCTGCCTCCCCACGTGTGCTGGGAAGAGCCAGGGCTGCACTGGACACACGGTGGCATTGGGAGGGAGCTATGGTGAAATTTGGTGTGGCTGTAGCCCCCTCCATAGTCCCTGCTCTGAGCACAGTTCCCAGCGAGAAGAGCCCAGCTCCAGGCTACAGCTGCAGCCTGCCTGCTCACACCACACAAATCCGGGGGGAACATGCCCCCCCCCACCTCCCAGGGTGTGGGCAGTTGCAGGAGCCGACCCCCTCAGATGAACCGTGCTTCCAGCCCATGACGTCCTGCCTCGCCCTGGCTGGGCAGTGCCTGCCCCTGCCCACTCCCGCACTGTGGGGCGGAGGGTGTTGATCTACCACCCCATGCCCCTTTCCTTCCTCTTCCTCTTCCACCACAATGGACTTACCAGCTGGAGGCAGCTCTCCATGCTGCCAGGCTGTGCTCCTTGTTACCTGAGTGCTGTGCTGTGGCTGTGCACACACACTGGCATTTATCAGACAAATTATCAGCTGCATCTGGCTGATTTTCCAATACAACCAATTTTCTTTATATCAGTACCGATCCGATATCAGACCGATGTATCGGTGCATGTCTAGCAGTAGGTATTATTGGGTACATCTATATGAGATGCTTTACTGTGCAGCAGACTAATTTGCTGTGCAGTAAAGCCTCACCGTCATGCCAATTAGGGCGCAGTAGACTAATTTACTGTGCTGCTGGATAGTCCCATGAGATACAAGTGGCAGCACAGTAAATTGTTGCACTTAAATGTCAGAATTAGTTTACTTAATTTGAGTCAGAGTATTTTTCAGTTGAATTAATGCACATGCAATGCACGTGCACCCATTCAGTATGAAGCAATTGTCTAAAAACTTTAGAATATTTGAATATATTTACATGTTACTTTTATTTGCACCTTTTCAAATACCCACAACATGTCAGCAGCTGGAAAACTAATGTAAAATAGTGCATTATGTCTATTTAGAAAGATTGCCAATCACCAACAAGACCCCATGTGTTAGTAGTATTTCCATAAGCATTTTAGAGCTGGGCATCTTTCTTGGAAAGTATTATTCTTGTCTTCTTAAAGTTATACTATTTGGGTAGCTTTTAAGAATAACACTTGGGTTGTGTGTGTTAGGTTTTCCTTAAACCCCGTCCCCCCAAATGTGCTAGAATATTTAATAATAATAATATTTTTTTAGGAAAACAGCTGTCCAGTTGGGTTAGGATATTGTCCTGTAGCAGCTGTAAATGAAAGCTACAGCATTGTCCCAATCACGGGGGGCACAGGTGTCACAAGTGTCATTGGTAGCCTCTGTGTGTGATGCACAACAGATGGTGGTGGGTGAGGAATGGGACAGGCAGTACAGTGACAGATAGGACAAGAAGCAGAAAGCAAAGCAGCAAATTGGGCAGAGAGCACAGTGAAGAAAGCAGAGCAGCAGATGCAAGGAAAGAGGATTGGAGCAGCACTTGAGAAAGGGAGTGGGGCAAATTTGTGGCATACCTGGCAAAAAGGTTAGCCTTCATTGTCCTAACATATGAAAACTGGGTGATGACATTTAGTAATCTAATTTGAATTGCCAAAGTGACTGCAAGTGTCAGCTGTGCAAATAGATTTTTAACGAATCTAATTTTACTTGTTATTAGCCAATGCAAGATTCTGTTTTGACCTAGTTAATTTAGTATATTTAAACTAACAAATGCTGTGTTTCTTTTCTGGCAAGGTTATTTGGGTAGATGGGATGTCTTTTATTAGACCAATTGAATAGTTGGAAAAAATTGTTCTTTTCAAGCTTCCAGGCACAGGAGCCCTTCCTCAGGCCTAGGGAGAATTTGCTGGTCTTTGTCTGCTCTCTAGGGTCTGAACAGAAGCTTAAGCCAATAAGCAAAATGCAGGTCTGTGAAAACGCAAATTCATGGCAGGGGGGGGTCAGAGGGGATAGGAGTTAATAGGTGTAAGATGCGGGGGAAGGAGGGGAAAAAAGAGGGGAGTGTTGACAAGTGATAAAATGCAGCTGGGAAAATATGGAGAGGTTACCTGGGGTTATCAGCTGCTGGGCAGGTTATAATGTGCCATGTTTCTTTGCTTGTATGTGGTTTTAATACTAAACATGAATTGTTGAATCTTTTGTTACAAAAGGAAGGTGAAAGTTCTGAAGCACTGATGATTATGATTTAGAAAGGGTGGAAAGACAATATGCTAAAAATAACATAGGTACCAGTAATTATCACTTAGGTTGAAGGAGGATAGCCGGTGTTCTAGAAGACTACTAGAACTTGTGTAAAGACCTGCTCCTTCTCACTTTTAAAGTCAGTGGTACATCTTCTACTGAGTTCAGTGATAACAGCCAGGGAGGAAGCATCCTTCATACTCTGGCTCTACAGCAAAATAAAGATATGATTGAAGGGTTTTTTTAGCACAGTTGTTCTAGCTTAATGTAGCTAGCATAGGTCACAGTTGCCACAAAGGCACAATGGTGTAGGCATGTGCTAACAAGTAGAATACAAATTCTTTTATGACTCTATTAGTAGAAAGCGGTAGTTAGCCCTGTTAGTAGAGGTAGCTAGCCACCCTGCCCTGCCCTGCCTTCTGCCTGACTTTAGACTAACTGGTTCTGAGAGGCATAAGCTTTTATAGGTGACAGCTACTTCATCAGATGCTAGAGAGTTCATGCCTCTCTAAAACAGTTTGTGTCTAAGGTGCTACCTTGCCTTGTCTTTGCTATGTGAGAGTTTACATTGGTACTCAGGCTGCCAGTACATACTAAAGCCTGTGCTATTGGGTCTTCTCTGCTGCTGTTTCCCGTGATAGATAACTTAAACAGGCAAGTGATATCATTGTACCTTTATCTTTTTGCATAGGCGTATCATTTTGTTGGGCACCATGGATCTATAACTCCTCTGGCCCCACGGGCCCAATGCAGCATGTGGGGCTGCATCATTCAGTCCATGGGGCTCCCCAGGAAATTTGGCAGGAAAATGAGTGGCTGCAGCATCAACTGCTGCAGATCCCTCCCCTGCCTCCCAGATCAGTCTGTCTTTATCTGCCCTGTGCCTTTCCAATCCCTGTCCATCCTTATTTAGTACCAGTCTCTAATGAATTTCTCACTCTTTTGAGCTTCTTTGCCCAATCCCAGTCTCTTTGCCCAGCAAATCCCAGTTTCAGCCTTTCAGAGTCGATTCCAGCCACTCCCCCAAATTTCAGTCCTAGTTTGTCTGTTCAAGTAGCACCAGATCTCCCACTTGTGGCTTTTGTTCAACTTGTCTTTATCCCTGACCCTCATCTCCGGTGAGTGGCCTCTCTCAATTCTGTGGCCTGTGTTAATCATCCCCATTGCTACCCAACTCCAGTCTTCCTTCACAGTCCTACTTCTCTTCCCACTTTCTGTCCCCTCAGTAGATCTCTGACTTTCCCATCCAGTTCTTCTTTCATCTACCCCATGAGTGCTCAATCCTAGTGTTCTTGCCAATTGACTTATACCACCCCAGCTCTTAGTCCCACTTTTCTCCTCCAACCAATTCCTACTGCCAGTGCCACTGTTTGGTAGGCCTTGTGCCCTCTGCATTCGAGTTAGATAGCTTCCTTCCTCTCACTGCCTGGGTCCAGAATGGGGTGGGGGTGGGTATTGAGGGCACAAGAAAAAAAAATCTTCCTGCTCTTAGTTCAGTGGCCAGAACAGAGCCCACTTTGGCCTGCCAAAGTTCAGCGCTGCATTTGTAGGGAAAGTCTTACTGCGCTCTGTGATGCAATATGCCCACTGTTAAGAATCTGGCTGCTAAAAATACTGAGCAAGCATGACCATGACTTTTTTTTTTCCCCAAAAGTTTCTAATTTGCTCAAATTTACTACACCAGATTTGGGTAGATTGTTGTCCAAGTGACAAAAGTCATACCCTTGACACAATGGCCACCCCCTGTTATCAAATCGCTGATCCAAAACATGGGGGGCTCTAATGTTTCACAGAGGAATGGACACACTATTTTTTGTTCTTTTTCTCTCTTTTTTTTTTAAATGCTGGCACAGAGGAGTGTGTAATGCATGTGTGTGTGTGTATTCCCTCTCACCTAATTCTCAGAAGTGACTAAGCCATTGTGGCTGAAGGTTTTCCCACCCACATACCCATAATGAAATATAACAACCCAAATATTTGAAGTTGGTCAAAATAATAAGCAATTGAAAACCAGGTTTTGTAATGGAAAGTGTTTCTGCCACTTATAACAGGGGTGATCAAGACAGGCCTGAGGGCCAGTTCCAGGAGGTGGATCAGAGGGAGGCAGGGGAACAGGAGGGAGAAAAGTTCAGATACGGACAGAAATAGGAAAAAAATCAGTACCTACTAGAGGCTGGTAAAAATTTCACTGAAGTAGAATACCCTCCTTCTGGGATAGAAACTGAGATTTCCTAGTCTCACAAGAAAATATTTTGTGAATCATCTTCCTGGCAGTGTCCCATTTTCCCCTAGTGCTGGTCCAAAGAGAGGGTGACTACCTACTTCTGCTACCAGTTACTCATTTGACTCAGAAGACAGAGATCAGTCAGGTAGATCTAAATGTTGTGACATTACTAATACCCCGTGTGGGTGTAATGTTCCATTGCGCAGCATCACGGTATTTAAAACTACGAAGTCAAAAGCCAGAATTCAGGGTGTTTTATTGAACACTCTTAATTACATTTGGGCCCAATGTATCATATGAACTGTTCTGTAATTAAATGATCATGTACAATCCCCACCCTCCAAACCCCCTTACAAGATCCCTTCCAGCCTCCTCCAGGATAAATTTGCTCTTGGGATAAACCAGGATACTGTAGTGAAGGAGTTTGTCTTTAGGAAGATTTTTCAGGAGTTGAAAAGCTGAAGATTAGGGAAGTTGAATGCCTGGATTCTACCCCAGCCTCTATGACAAGAGTTCCTATATTATGCAAGACAAATTGCTTAATGATGGACTACAAAAAGTTTAGCTTAGCAGGTATTCCTCACCATGGGTGGATCTAGGGTTAGAAAAGGCAATTGCAGGTGGTGTCACGTCATCAGAACACAACACATTTTGCTCCAGTTAGAGAAACTAGAAGCTTTACTAATATGGTAGGGGGCTAGCATTCAGTTGAAAAACAAAGCAAAAAAACAAATGCAAGTATTGGAATGTGCACTGATTTGCTAGAGTATATATGAAGTTTAAAAAAAAATCAACAAAATAGGCAAAAATAGTAGAAGGTTCATTAATCATAGTCATTACAGTTGAACTTGTGTCTCTTATTCAGATTCATAAAACAAAATCTAGCCTACTTATGCACCTTGACAGTACCTCCAATGCTTCAATGTCAGTCCTTTCTACACCTGGGTTAATATTACTACACATGAGTTAAGTTTTTTAGTTAGGGCTAAAGACGGTCTGAAGGACTTTGAAATAGTAAAGATGTTACTAGGAGTGGCTAAGAGACAGCAAAATTGCAGAAAAGAGGAAAATTTCAAGTAGTAAAACATCAAGACCATACCAGAAGAGATGGTTGTTTACACATGTGGCCTGGAGAGAGATTAACAGGAATCAGGGAGATGATAATAAGCCATAAAGTTAGCTGAATCAGAACTACCTGAATAGCTCTTGCCCTTCCTAGGCAGTTGGTTTTAAAGTTTTTTTTTGCAGGGGCAAGAATCAAAGGAGGGAAGAAAGGAGGTGTGAATGTATTCTGGAACTGCCTCTGTTCCTTATTTTTGGGGGACTCATTTGCAAAAGTTTTTCCAGGCATAGAGAGCTCAAAAATAAAAGCATTGGGATATTTCTTTTGAAGGTATAAAATACTTTGTAATGTTAGGTATTCTGAAAACCTAAGACCTAGAGTTTCTAAATGGGCATCCACAATAAATGACTTGTTTTAACCTTCATTGCCCTGTTCCTACATTTCCCATCTACTTAGAATACTGCTTCATTTCACAAGGGCGTGGTAAAAATTAATCTTTAAAAATTTATGAAGCATCAGCTATTCTAGTGATGAATACCATAGAAAAAACCTCTACAGAACATAACTTTTTCCTCAGAAAAGGGTTTAAACAGTAGACAGTGGGTACATCTACACATTCATTAATGTGCTTTTGCTGCTGTGCATTAAATTTAGTACCTCTAATTTGAGGCACTAACTAAATGCATTTAGGCTGCCCTGATGTGCAGTAGCAAGAGTGCACACCTTTTTTTAGTGATCCTTAATGTACAGTAGCCTAATTTTAGTGTGCGTTAGCATATTGGCACCTTTATTTGCCATGATGATTTAATGCTCAGTAAAATAAGCTACTACACATTAAAGTGCATGTGTGGACACTCTCAGTAAGTATGGCCTTGGGTCACACTAAACAATGCACAGCAAAATGGTGAATAGCTGCTAATGAAGTGAGCATCATGAATAAGGTGTGGGTCTTCTGGGGCAA
Organism: Alligator mississippiensis; assembly: GCF_030867095.1. Classification (NCBI taxonomy): domain Eukaryota; kingdom Metazoa; phylum Chordata; order Crocodylia; family Alligatoridae; genus Alligator; species Alligator mississippiensis. The sequence continues at coordinate 120,085,188 of NC_081824.1, read as the reverse complement.
AAATGTAAGCATGAAAATTGTGGACTCTAAAACAAATATTAAAACGTGAAGCTCATAGGATTTAGGATTTTCTCTCTTAGCCCCGAAAAGGGGAGTGGCAAATATTTTTTCTTTCAATATTGATTCAGAGAAATGAAGGATTAGATTGTCCTTCATTTTCTCATCTTTTGCCATTGTATATATCTGTATGAAGGAGGGGGGAGTTAGTTGAATCCCCATCTGGTGAAACATGTAGTTGAAAATGTGACTATAAATGTATTTCTGTTTTTAAATTTAAGTGCACATTTCAGGCCATTTAATGCGGCTTACATTTGAGGCAAAATTTGCATTGAGTTAAATCTCACTTCTCTACCAGACAGTGATTTATTTTCTTGATATGACTCCTGTCTTCTTCATGAGAAGTGTCCTTGGTAATCAAAAATTATGGATACAGATGTCCCCAAGGGAAAGGGGGAGATGACTGTTTAAACACCCCCCCCCCACACACACACACCCCACCACCCCCCTCCATTTGACATCTGCTGGTGTATATAGAGCTTTAAACATGTGTGGAGTGATTAGTGCATTTACACACACAACTGCAAAAGGCTTCCTAGGCCATCAAGTTTAGTCCTTTAAATGATCTCGCATGTTTTTTTTATTCTCTTCCTTCATTCCTTTCCTAGGTTTCATTCCTTTCCTAGTAGGGGTTGGAGGAGAGGGTCTGTTGTCAAACAGTTGACCAAGGGAATAAAAGTAAAAGAGAAATAAAAGCCTGTCCGTATGAGTCACTATACATGTAGACATGCCTGGCCTGTAGAATTTCCAGCTTATAGCTTGCATGATATTGTTAGTGTAGCTAAGGTTGCCACTCAAGTTGATTAGTAAAGAAATGAAATCTAAGGAATGGATCAGTTGCATGGCATTTCCATAATGAGGAGCCGAATTGTCAGGTTTGATATTTTTGTTTAGACAAAATTAAAATAAGAACAATAGCAACAATAGCTATCAAAGCACTTGCTTTAAAAACTGATAACCCAAATAAGAGAAGATGTGAAAGTGCTTCCCATGACGCTGAGGACACTGGGTGGACACTACTGTAGGTGTTTGTTTGGCTCTAGGTGTTGATTCCCGTTGAAGTGATTATTTTATTGCTGTAGAGATTTTATTGTTGTAATGATTCGTTGAGGCACCCTGTCTTGTATAGACATTATTTATTCTCAAACTAAAAAAATGCCTTTTGTTTGATTGCTAATTGAATATATTTATACTTTTTTTAAAAGTGAAATAGGTGATCAAACATTTCAGAAGTGCTGAAGTGAATGAGGAAAACATTGCAATTGAAAGTCAGTAGTATTTATTTTAATAACTCAAGCTTTCTTAAAACCAACACACTAATTTCTTTAGATTTATCTCCTATTGTATTTTTCTTTTTAAAATGTTTCAGAGCATCCATTGTTGAATGTTAATTGGATTGACCCTTAGGAAGTATTCTTTGATATTAAAATAACTACTGCATAATACATACAAAACAGCAGCATAATGAGCAGTATTTTGATGAAAACTAAGACTAACATTACTTTGCAGAATTGTTCAAACTCTTTTTAGAATAGAGGCACTGCACATGTGTTTCCAGTTGCTTGAAAGATTGCTTTTATTGTTGTTCAATTCTATTCAATCTCAAATGAATCAATTTGACATGAAGACAATACCATCCAATATTTATTGTTTTGTAATGGACTGGTTCTACTTAACTTTAATCTGGAATTAGTTATAATCACAGGGACACTAAAAATCTGCTTTCCTCATTTTTTATTAGTGCTTTATACTTGATGTCTTATTTGGGAGTAGCAGAGACAATCTCACTTCTGATCTGATATCAACATCACTTAAGGCAATGGATTTACACCAGGGATGCATTTATATCTATCCTGAAGCTAGGACCTCTTTCAGTACATCTGAGGAATAAAACACACTGCTTCTCTAATCTCACAGATTCTTCCCTTCATGCTTTCCCTCCTCTTTAAAGTAATCCTTGTCTGTTTTAGAGTTCATTGCTGACTACTGGTCTCTAACATCTATAAAAGGGCTTCTAAGGACTAGATCCAAAATGTGTGTGTGTGTAAAAACCAGGAAAAGGACTATAAGAATAGCAGAATGCCATGTACTTCTTTTGTAATTCTATTTGAACAATGAAACTTCTTTTCCTACCGTCAGGTTTGCCTTCTCAGGTTTTAAAGCTTGGAAACATATTTACAGTGAAGGAGAAAGGCAATGTAGAAAATGATAACAAAATGCAGTGACTTTCTGGAACTAAGCAATTACTACTTGGCGGTTTCCAAGCGAGTAATCACAATGCTGGCCCACCATCCATTCATTAGCTGTATTCCACACACCAAGCCATCACACAAAAAAGCCAAAGAACATGCCACAAAGAGAAGCTGAAGTACTGACCTGCAGTTGTGTCTCCAGAAGTGTCACACCTGGTTCGCTGGTTAACCAGTTGTAATTTCCCCTGTCCGCGTGTCCGTATTTTCTCCAGCTGCTGCCTAAGAGCCACCTCATGCTTTCATTAACCTGGTACTCCATCTTAATCCTTCCACCTTGCTGTGCAGTTGGAAGCAGTGCCCCCACTTAGTTTTGACCCAGCCGGGCTGCTTTCAGCTAATGAGCATTTTATAAATTCTTTCCTATTTCCAGCGCTGAGGAGGGGAAAATGTATGTGTGCCGGTGGTGGGAAAGGGGAGGGAACAGCAACAAACTAAATAGATCTTGGATGCTCCTCTTAGTTCCAACTCAATCTCTCTGGATTTGCTTCACTGGCCTACATTACTAGAAAAGCTGGCATCAGGTATCGGGGATGGGATAACGTTCTGATTGGAGAGTTCCCTGCATTAGGAGTATTAAAGGGGAATTTGCCTGTGATTTCTGAGACCACATGGTCTTGACTCTGGATAGATAAATCTTCTATATTTAGATATCTAATAAACATTTTTTTTCTTTGAAGAGCTCAATGCCTAGTGTAAAAGTTCCTTACACCTTGTGGGAAGGGAGGGGAAAAATCGACCCAAATTTCTCCTCACCTCTGCTGAATATACAGTCTCAGGCTAGAGAGGCAAGGACATACAGCTAACCGCTGTGTTGAATTATTTAGAAGCATTCGAATGTAGATGTTAATGATGGATCCGGAGAAAGATCTCTGCCAGAGAAGGCTTTGGTCACTGAGACTACATGATTGCTTTCAGTAACAACAAATCTGGCGACTAATGACTGCTGTTCTTGTTTACTGCTTGCACGGTTAGGCTGAAATCAGTTTAGTGTAAAATCCTCTAAAAAATAAACCCCAACAACCTGTGTTAACATCTCATAGCAACAGCATGTATTTATAGAAGAACCTCACCCATCTATTTTGGACAGGTGAACAGATGATTTTCCATTCGGACAGAGGGAGGGACTGCTCAGAATGATTTCTGCAGCAAGAAAGGGCTTGGGGCTGGACTCACAGGACAGAATCGGGGTTTCTTCAGGCCTTATTCCTTGCTCTGACAGAAACTTCAGCCTCTCTTCTTTAACTTAATGCTCTAAAACACCTCTGGGCCTGATGGTGGAATACCCACAGCTCCAATGAAATGCAGCAGGATCTGTATGTGGTGGGTGGATTTGTAAAGGGGAGGAGGGTGTTTGTGTAAGTAAATGAACGCACAGTGTGAGAGACTGATATAGCCATTTTTGCACATGCATCATGAATGTCACTTGATAAAGGCAAATGTTTAGAAGTGAGGAAATGCCATTATTTAGGGTGACTGTGCAAGCTTAATTCCCCTCCCCCCCCCGTGTGTGTATGTGTTGTGATATTTGTAATGACAGTATAGTAGAGTGTGTGTGTGTACCTTCAATGCACACAATGGATCTCCTCTGTGGATAAAGCAGGGCTGTCTAGTACAGGAGTCTTCTGCCCATAGGACCCCTGTCCCATTTGCTGCCAAAGTTGGAATGTGTATGACAAAAAAAGCAGGGAGCTGCATGAAGAGAAATGATGGTGTCCTTGCAAAGGCAGCTGCATGACGCTTAGGATGTTAGAGTCTATCCTTGCCTCTGCTGCAAAAGGCCTTCTCTATAGCGCAGTTTCCAGTCCCAAAGTTACTTACAGTAAACTTTAGGTAGCCATTAATTGAGTATTCCTAGTTTTCTAGGTGCCTGACTTCTGATATGTTGCAGTGCTGAGCAATCTTTCTGCTGCGACTGAAATCAATAGGAGCTGAGCTTTAAAAACACCACAGCACTATATAATGGTCAACATTATGTTGAATTCAATCATAAGCATATGTCCTTGACATCCCATCTCCCTGATCTGGCTCTCTGACCCACTCTTTGCCTAGCTGGCCCTAGTAATCTCTCTGCACCCTGGCTCATCAGAGCTATGTCTCTAATTCTCTTCCAATCATATAGTTTCCTATTCTAGTCTTCTTGGCCAGCTACTCCCAGTCTCCCCCAATCCTAACTCCAGCTCTTGTTGTTTTCCCTCTGCCCAGCAGCCTCCAGTCCCCAAACTCCCTCTGATTGCCCTCACCTAAATAGGGCTATCATCCCCTGCATTTGAGTAGAAGAGGCTTCCTCCTCTACTGCATAAGTGTTATCTACATGAGCCACATCAGACTGAGATTTGGTTACTCTTCAGTTTAGCAAAAAATATAAAGTAAGATCCAATGGCTGAAATATAAAGTAGTACAAATCAGCTTAGAAATAATGGGCAATCATTTTTAGCAGTGAGGGTAATTGAGTGAACACAACACTTCTAATTTAGAGACTTATGCATTTCTGCACATCTTTACAATTCCCTTCTACTTTCAGTGAAGGGAATTTCACATCCCCCCCACCCATATTTTTCTTCACATCCTCTTGCAAAATGTATATGTGAGAGATAGCTTAAGTGATTTGTGTGCTGGGGTAAGGACTGGAGAGGTGTTCAGTTGCACCCCAGTGGGAGTGTTCTTGGAACATTGTGTGTGTGTGTGTGTGTGTGAATGCTTGGAGAGTTTGGGGATTTTTTAGGTTAAAATATAGTAAGTTATTTTATTACTATAATTTTTCAAAAGCAACACAGGCAGTAGGGTAAATCTTGCCATAATTTAAGCTTGATGGTAGCCCAGCAAAGGCACTGGAAGCTGTAATACTAACTTCAATACGTGGAGGATCAGGCTATTTGCTCTGTGGGTAAGCTTACTTCTCTAAAATGGGCTGTAAGCTATGTAATGTTTTTTTAAAAAAAAAAAAGTTACATCACTTTTTAAGTCTTAATCTTAGTGGGCACATCTACCTGTTCATGAATGTGCTTTTGGTAATGTGCATTCAATTTAGTACCTCCGTTGTGAGGTACTAGAAAAAGGTGCATTAGCATATTTTGATGTACATGAGCAAAAAAGCATGAATTTTTTTTTGGTGCTTTAATGCGCATTAAAATAGACTAATGTGCATTAAAGCACACGTATAGATGTGCCCAGTGTAACTCAGATTAATTAAACAATATTACTAGAATACAACTGTAATGTACTGGCAAGTCAGGCCCTATGACCTTTTATTCTGGTCTTTTTTTTTTAACCTTTCCATCAAGGACTGCTGTTCTTCAGTCACAGGATTGTTCTCTGCTTTTTCTGTATAACCTTTAAGAAATATGTTTGCAATTTAATACAAAAGCTATGAGTAATTATATCTTTACTAATATGTCAAATTAACCACTAAATTGAGCACGCTGCATTTCATAGCACTACTTCAGTGGAAGCCCAAGCACAAGGACAAGTATTGTGTTTTATTTGTAAAACAACATAAAATAGAAACAGGAAAACCCTGTCATCTAATTCTCTGTCGATTCCTCTTTATTCCCTTGAATTCAGTCTCTAGTGTTTTATTCTTTCTACTTCTGAATAATCCAAAACCACTATTATATTGCCCTGGGATTACACACACATTTAAAACAAGGTTGATGTTTATTTACCTTTATAGACTGTGTATTCAGGGGCAGATCCAGAGTGGGGTGCAGAGGCATGGCTACAATTTCCTTTCTGACCATATGGTGGAAACAGAAACCAGGGACTTAAAGAAGTCCTCAAAGAAAGTAAGAATACCCCCTTTTGCCCTCCATGCTCAGAGGCATGTCCTCTCTGCTTGCTACTCCCAATTTCTTCTCTGTCCTGGGGGTTGAGGGGAGCCCCTGCCCCAATCCAGTTGGGCTTCTTGGGGGCTGGGCTCAGTCTGGGGCAGTGGCAGTGATGGCAGGTGAGCAAATTCCCCCTCCCTGACTCCTAGTGCTCTCATCCAGCTGGGAGTAAGTGTGGGGAGGGGAAAGCCACCTGCTGCCAATGTGCTCCAAGCCCTGTAAGTATGTACTCTGGTTGCTATTATGTGCTAAAGGGTTTCCTGCCATGTCATTGCTGCACTGAGTCAGCCATCCTACTTTTAGGTCAGATGGTAGTGTGAATGGAGCAAATGAGTATATCTGTGTACCACTGCCTAACACCATAATTAAGATGAATCAACACATGTATTGGTACCTGCCAAGGTTATATAGCAAATCCAGAGATACAGCCTGAATAAAGGCCAAGGCTCTTGTCTACTAGGTCATGCAGCAATTCAAATTTTCAAGGATGAAGAGTGACTCCAGTCATCCTTTAAAAAAAAAAAAAAATGTCAGTCAGATTACGCTAGCATTTTCTAGGTGTGTTACCATCAATCAAACTGTTTCTTGTTTGATTCTCTAGCTGCTTGTTTCATTGCTTTACAAAGAAATATTCCCAGTAGTAAAGCTGGAAAGAAAGCAAGCGTCGATCCTCTTGAAAGATGCTTTGCTGAGATTTAAGATTTTTAAAACTACTTAAGTGCCCAAACATGCAGCTAGGCACTCTTGAAAATTCTTAAAGATGACTATAGCATTTTAGGTGCCCAAATACCTTTAAAAATCTGGCCCGAAGCCCTTACTGACTAAATAGATATTTCATAATTTATGCATAGGGCACATTTTTATGGAGACAGAAGCATTAGAAGTGCTCAGAAAAATAAATCTGTGTTTCAGAGCCTCTTGGAAGGAAAGGAAATATGCCAAAGTAAACCTCACTTAAATAATAAACAAAGTCCTTTGCAAGTGCTTTCCTGTGTGCCTCTGGAACAGATCATTGAGATAATTACTTTTATAAGAAATCTCAGTGAGAATAAAGGTGCTTCCTCTTTTTGTGAGCTTTTTAACAAAAGTCAACAGGGATATTCTACTTCTATGTTCCATTAAACCTGATTAAAGCTAAGGAATTAAGTCACTTTCTAACATGCCTTCATGATCAGAGAGAGCACCTTGTTCAACAGAATTTCTGTTACAAATGATTTCATGAACCAATGTGGGCACTACTGCAAATTAAATATTTTCCACTGCTAGCATCTGGAAAAACTGTAGTGTCTCCTTGATTTAAAAAAAACTTTAGGAAACAGAGGTAGACAGTTTGTTCCAGGGATGCTGTTAGGGCCACATGGTAGTCTTCCAGGGCCCAAGGCTGTTTAGTTCACTATGGTTCTGTTTTGGTAGGGTTGTCTTATAAAGAGCTGGGGGCTGTATGTGGACTTCTGCAAGGGGCCTCTAAAATATATATTTCATTGATGCTTGTCGCTTCAGATATGAGGGGATGACAGATAATGATTTTATTTACTTTTTATTTGCAGTTGTACACATTGCACATAACCTGCATATTCCTTTCCCAGTTTCTTTTTATTACTTGTAGTAATATAAAGAATTGGAAATCTCTTTATAGGAAATATTTTGTTGAATCTGGGTTGTCTTCAAATGGGTATCTAAAGTGCTGGATCTTTTGAGATTTTTGTCTATTATTTGTTGTATCTTGGCCTAACACGTTTTGATTTTATAAAGGCACTGTGCTAGCATTTGTGTTGTATGTCCTGATTCACAGCTCTTAACTTCACAGTTGTATGTCCTGATTCACAGCTCTGTATAACTTAATTACAGGATAGGCCTTCGACACAAGCATTTGGATTCCAGTGCTTTGTAGCAACTGGGGAATGTGGATCAGAACGAGCCTTCCAGCAAAAAGACCTGGAGGAGTTAAGCTCCTTATTGATACAGACTTTATTTTCTGGCAGCAGAATTGAAGTATGAAAAACCTGCCACTGATTTATTTATTTATTTATTTTGCTTGCAGAGTGGAAACGGAAGTGGGACAACTCCCAAACAGCTAGTCTTTTCCAACACAGTTACTCGAGACCCACAAACTCTGAGGCCTCAGTTCCAACCTTCTGTCTTGTTTTGTATCCACTACATTCAAGTGCTTCTTGGTAATACTGCTTGTCAAGCATTTTCCTTCTATTACATAGCTGTGTTTGGATTATTTTCTCTTAAATGTATTAGCTTGCATTTTTCCAGGTTGAATCTCATTTGGTTAATTCCTGCTATTTCTCTAATCTCCTTAGGTGCATTTGCGTTTCCTTTCTGTTCTCAGATATCTTGGCTCCCCTCACTTTGCCTTAAAAGTGGATTTAGTTTAAATGTGCTTTATGTATCCTTTTTTCCAGATCATTAATGATACCTTTTAAGAAAACAAGACCCAGTGCAGATTGCTGCATGAGCTCACTACACAATTCAGCCTAATTAAGTACAGCCAATGATTCTGTGCTTCTGCTTTGCCTACAACTTTTTAGTTTTCAGTCTTCAGTCTACTTATCAATATGTTTGTTAATTTACATGATTTAATTTTCCTAATTGAATTTTGTTGCCATGTAGATAGCAATTTAGAGAAGTACAATGTCCACTCCACTGGGTTACATTTTTTTTTTGCTGATAAATTGGATAGAAAAATGTTTTCCTAGTGAGATGTATTCACTGTAGGGTTCATGCAGTGTATTGTTCAGAATGTCTCTAGCTTCTAGGTATAAAAGGGGTTTTATTCCTCTCACTGTTTTTCCCATTGTACTACTTGGAACTGATGTTAGACATTCAGAGCTACTATGGTGAAGAAAACTCTTCCTTGTTCTAAACATTGGAAGTCTTCTACCTTACAGCACAAATTCTGTACTTCACAAGATTTAGAGAACAGAGTCCTAGCGTTGGAAGGGACCTCAAAGGTCAACCCATGCATGAATACAGGAATGCTATTCATAAACCATCTGTACCAGTTGGAGACGTAACAAACAGTTGGTGCTCTGGGCAAACTGTGGGAGCAGCAGTCTTCCCTGTGCTGGGAAATCCTAAATAGTCCCTGGCTACCCTGCTGCCACCCCTGCCATGTGCTCTGCCACCCTGGCTGTTGGTCTTAAAGCAGCATTAGCAGCCAGGGACAGTTTGGGAGTTCCCTTGGGTTATTCTTGCTGCCAGATGCATGTTCCATATCTGTGTGGGGCAGTTCCAGTGCCCCTCCTAATTTTGGTGCCTGGGTGGATGCCCTTCTTGCCTACCCCTAGTTATGCTACAACTGCTGCCAACACTTATCCTTTGGTGAAGGAGATGCCATAGCTTCCTGGGGACTCTGTTCCACTGCCTTACTCTTCTGACACTAAGGAAAAGTTTTCGTGTTATCTAACCTAAATCAATTTTGCTGCAATTTAACGCAATTGGTTTGTCCTGCCCTCTGCAGAGAAAAAAGTTGTTCCCCCTCTTTTTGGCAGCCTTCAGTTATTTTCAGACTGTTATCATGTTCCTCCCTCTACCTTTTACTCTCCTTTTTCTCCAAGCTAAACTTAACTAGTTCTTTCATCCTTTCCTCATGTGGCCTTGCATTATCTCTCTTTTTATTTTTTAGTCACCAGCCTCTGGACCCTCTCTAACTTCTCCATGCCCTTCTTCAAATGTGCAACACAGAACTGTATGTAATACTTGAGAGCTGCGTACAAGCATTGCTTCTCTATTGTTAGAATTGCATTTCCCTGGGTAGAAACTGTAGGTGTACAAATGTGGACACAGTTTCTACTGAACCAAAAATGGCATTTCTGGTAGAAAAATAAGGAGACTCCAATGATGTAGAAGTTTTTACTAGGGGAATCAACACGTACTGTATACACTTACCCTACTGATAGAAGCTGCAGCACTGTCCTCCAGCATCCCAGTGTGCCTTGCTCCTTTTCTTTTGTCCCCCCAGTTGCTCTAGGGAAACAATTTGTAACTCAGGCTGCACTCTGCTGTTGCAGCCCAGCACAAAGCAAATTGCACCCCCTCACAGTTTTGGTCCAGGAAAGCCCAGCTCAGCCCCTCTCTGCAGCCCCAGGGTTGTGTAGCTCTGTACCCCTCCATACTGATGTGCTAGCACCCAACCTGCACTGGAACTGGGTCTTTCAGCTGGTGCCAGGGAGGTAGGAATCCACTGGGGGCTGCTGGAGGGGAAGTTGACAGGCTTGAAAAAAAGGAGACCCCTCTGGGTTTTCTGTCTCAAAGCCTTACAGCTGGGAAGGAGCAGGTGTTGTGGGTAGGAGTTCCCCAGCTCTTCTGGGACAGCCATTCAGTTGGTGCTGACCTGTGCTTTCTGCTGCTGTTGGCAGTTGGGAAACCTGTAAAGCACACTGGGATGCATGCACAGGGGCTGCCTGGCTTGGTGGTGTCAGCAGTACAGATCTGCAGATCACCCACCAGACCCCATAACATTTATACTGTGCTCTTCTGCTAAGTTTTTCTACCAGGGAACAAAACCAGGAGAATTCTCTCAGCTCTTTTGAAGGCCTAATCAGCACTGAGTGGGGTGTTATTATTACATCCTGACATAGCCCAAAATTATATTTGCTTTCTTTCTGACTGTCACACTGCTGATTCATTTGAGCTTGTGATCTACCAAAACCCCTGGGTCCTTCTCAGCAATGTTAAGAATCCAACCAATTGTCTCCCACTCTGCATTTGTGGGGTTTTGGGGGCTTTTTTTTTTGTTCTTTCCTCTGTAGTGCTTTCTATTTGTCTGAAGTGGTTGTTAGTAGTTTACTAAGTTCATTCCTATACCACTCTCCAAAACTGGGATGATATTTTAGATTTTTCTATATTGATATCTCCGAGTATTTTTTCATAGAACTCTGTAAAGCATGATATTCTGTATGCATCATTGGTGTTGAGCCATTACATCTGCCTCTTTCTGTTGTTAAAGAGAAGAAAGGTCTTTGAGAAGTTGATGAATAGGGTCTACAGTCTGTGTATGTGAATACTTAGCACATTTGATTCTGAACTATAGAGTAGCAATAATAACAACTATTTAATTTAAATAAGGCTACTAAAATAAATGCTCCCCCTGCCCCAAACAAGCAATGTCTGCACTGAGGTGGGAATTAACTAATGTAATGCTTCAACTCTCTTCTTTATTCAACAGCAGAGTTCAGTGGCACACAACCACCCATAACAGTGTGAGCAGTATCAATACAAGAAACCTTATCCATATTGTTATTATGTGACCATGTAGCACTTTTCAGAATGTTTTCACTTTTTCAGAAACTTTAAGCAGTAGTATTAGTGTTTTTCTTGAAGCAGTTACTCTGTTTTAATTGCCATTACTATGTATGTATATGTGTGTGTGTGTCTACACACACACACACATATATATCAACATCTAATAGAATACACACACACACACACACACACACATGCATATACACACACATGTATCTGTGTGTGTGTGCACGTGTGTGTGTGTGTATTCTATTAGATGTTGCTTTTGATGTAACCAGTTAATCATACATTGATTCTTCTAATGTAGGTAGCAAAAAACTATAATTTCCATTTCAGATAAGAAGAAACCAAAACAGAAAGACTAAATAATTAGCCTGGGGCCACAGAAAAAATCAGTCAGAATTAGCATTAGAATTAGCATTAACTTTCTTCTTTTAGAAATGTCTGTGGAGAGGACTGAGCACTGAACTGGACCCAAGAATTTCTAATTAGAAATTCTTGGGTCCAGTTCAGTGCTCAGTCCTCTCCACAGACATTTCTAAAAGAAGAAAGTTGTACCAAGTCCATGGAGGAAAGTTTTCTTTGAATTGAGATGTAAATTATTTAACACAGAATTCACTGGCAGACTCTTGGGAATTCTACCACTGATTTTAATTTAGCTGAATCAGAGCTGAAACATCACCCTAATCTAACCACTGTGCATTACTCCGTCAGTTCAGAGATGACACCCCAGGAGTATGGCATTGGACAGTCAGTGTGAGCTCCCAGTCAGGAATCTGACAAGATCCACACAAGTCCCCTGAATATGCAAGATACAAATAGGCTATAGAAAACTAAACAGATGAAGAAAATCTTGTGCTCACAAAGGCCACAGTCCTGCAAACACCTTTTAAAAATTAATGAATAACTTTTCCTTGCATGGATACTCTTGTTAATGGTTGTATTCCTGTCAGTAAAATTATACCTAAGTCTGAGTGGCTCTGGATATGTTCCAAAGAAAAGGATAGATGGGTAAAAGAGGAACTGATTCCAAAAACGTATAATCTAAACAAAGATCTCATGCTTGTGCAATTCTCTGGTTTCAACAGGGTGCGTAGGTGTGATCATAAGATTGAGTCAAGCCTATGTTGGTAAAGTCCGAGGTATCAAATATCCAGCCCATAGCAGTATTTCACTAGGTCTGCAGGGCTTCCAGAAGTACTGGGACATCAAGGGCAGGACCTGCTGCTAAATTCCTAGCTATGAAACCCCTCTGGACACATGTCAGCGGCAGGGAGGCAAGCAATGGCCGAGTTGACCCCTGCCACTTGCCTTGATGCTGCCACGAAATCTGGATCTGGTCCGTGAGGAATCTCACACTATGGATCTGACCCTGGGGGCACAGGTGTTTGACACACCTGGGCTAAGCGACAACTTGACAGTGGGTGGTGGGAATTAATTATAGATTACAAATTTTTGAAGGGTGTAAACACCCTTGAAGGGGAAGAATTATTCAATGTTACAAAGAATGGTTGCTAACAGGAAAGATTTTGCAGACAGACAATGTAACCTGTCCATCTGAAGGACTTTGTAACCACAAGATGTATTAGGTTATGCAGTAATGTCTCAAGGGGAGCTGTGGAGACGTTCTGACTGGGCCCTGTAAAACCAGCCTGGACAAAACAGCAGCAAATGTACTGCTGAGAGAAATGCCGCATTGAGAGGTAGAATGGATGATTTAAATAGTTCTTTCTCTAGCAACTTGCATGGTCCTATCATGTTTGCTGATCACTAGATCTAAAAATCCATATGCTACTTAATGTTGCAAAAAAGACATTTGAGAAATAGCCACTGCATTCAGGTCCTCTCAGATACACTTGCTACGCTTAATCTGTGCGCGCCTAATTGTCCTTTATATCTGGGATTGGGTATCAGTTATTTAAAGGCTAGAATGGCTGCTTATCACAAGGAGTTGTCCCACTCCACTGAAATGCCTGCAAGCAATTGTAATGGGCATATGAAGACGTTACCATGAGGTAAGCAAGGCTAAGGATTTAGAGCACCTCAGCTAGTTATTGCTATATAACAGATATCCCATAGTAGTTTCTCTTTTTCTTTTCTTCTTTTATTGAGCATACCTTATCATGGTAAATGTTAGTACGTGCATACCACCCAAGAGCATCCCATGTGCATCTCACATAGGTTCCTAGCCAAGATACAGGACCTCCATCTAACCCTGGAGGTGTACAGCCCCACCAGGGGAGGCACCTTGTTGGATCTGGTCCTGGCCACAGGCAACGACCTGGCGAGGGGTTTGCGGGTGCTCGACCACCTGCTGGAATTCACCATCCAGCGCAGGGTGTCAAAGGCCTGCAGCAAGGCAGCAGCCCTGGAATTCAGGAGGGCAGATTTCAATGTGGTGAGGTCCTGGAGGGGAGGGGAGTCAGGTGTTCAGGAAGAGTGATCGTTCCTTAAGGAGATGATCCTCCAAGCCCAAAGGGAGGTAATCCCAATGCGGATCAAAGGGGGCAAGAGGGCGCAAAAGCCCCTGTGGCTCACCAAAAGCATACGGGAACATCTCCTAGCTAAAAAGGAGGCGTACACCCAATGGAAGGGAGGAACCACCACCAGGGAGGACTATACCTCAGTTTCTCGGGGCTGCAGCGGGGCGGTCAGGAAGGCCAAGGCAGAGATGGATCTGGGACTAGCTACCCGGATCAAGGACAACAAGAAGTCCTTTTTTAAATACATAGGGGGTAAAAAGAAGGTACCAGGTAACGTGGAGCCTCTGCAGGACACGCTAGGAAATCTGGTCATTGTACCAGACAGCAAAGCTAACCTATTTAACAATTTCTTTGCCTCCATTTTTCTGAGCAGGGACCAGGTCACCCTGCTCACCAGGACCCCTGTAGGTCCCAGGGGAGGCACACCCAGGTCTAGGGTCAGTGAGGACCTAGTCAGGGAACTTCTGGTAGGACTGGACATGTTCAAATCAGCAGGTCCTGATGATCTCCACCCCAGCGTACTGGAATTAGCAGAGGTCATTGCAGGATCCCTGGCATGGCTTTATGAGCACTCATGGTGCTCTGGCATGGTGCCAGAGGATTGGAAAAGGACCAATGGGTTCCCATTTTCAAAAAAGGGAGGAAGGAGGACCCAGGAAACTATAGGATAGTCAGTCTTACCTCGGTCCTTGGGGAAGCTTTTTGAGAGAGCTATCCTGGCGCATGCCCGCAAGGGGCCAGCAGGGGAGATTATGCTTAGGGGCAACCAACATGGGTTCATTAGAGGCAGGTCCTGTCAGACCAACCTGGTGGCCTTCTATGACCAGATCACAAAATCCTTAGACGCAGGGGTAGCAGTGGACACAGTCTTTCTGGACTTTAGGAAGGCCTTCAACACTGTCTCTCACCCCATTCTCATAAAAAAAACTAGGGACTGTGGCATCGACACCTACATAGTCAAATGGGTCTCTAACTGGCTGGAGGGCAGCACCCAGAGAGTGGTGGTGGATGGGTCATTTTTGACCTGGAGGGATGTGGGCAGTGGGGTTCCCCAGGGCTTGGTCCTCCCGCCCACACTGTTCAACATCTTCATCAGCGACTTGAACGGGGGTGTAAAAAGCACCCTGTTCAAATTCGCAGATGACACTAAAATGTGGAGAGAAGTGGGCATGCTAGAAGGGAGAAATAGGCTGAAATTGGACCTAGGCAGGTTACAGGGGTGGGCGGAAAAGAACAGGATGGGTTTCAACACTGACAAGTGCAAGGTACTGCACCTGTGGGGGAAGAGCCAGCAGCACACCTACAGACTGGGGAACTCCCTTCTTGTCAATGCAGAGGCAGAAAAGGATCTTGGAGTCATTATTGGTGCCAAAATGAACATGGGCCGACAGTGTGGGGACGTGGTCAGGAAGGCCAAACGTACCTTGTCATGCATCCACAGATGCATCTCAAGCAGGTCCAAGGAGGTGATCCTCCCTCTCTATGCAGCACTGGTCAGGCCGCAGTTGGAGTACTGCATCCAGTTCTGGGCACCGCACTTCAGGAGAGATGTGGACAACATTGAGAGGGCCCAGAGGAGGGCCACCCACTTGATCAGGGGGCAGCAGGGCAGGCCTTATGAGGAGAAGTTAAGGGACCTGAACCTGTTCAGCCTCCACAAGAGAAGGCTGAAGGGGGATCTAGTGGGTGTTTACAAACTAGCCAGGGGGGACCAACAGGCATTGGGGGAGTCCCTGTTCCCCCAAGCACTACCAGGAGTGAGAATAAATAACGGTCACAAGCTGGCAGAGGGTAGATTCAGACTAGACATCAGGAGGCGCTACTTTACTGTCAGGGCGGCTAGGATCTGGAACCAACTTCCAAGAGAAATGGTGCTAGCTCCTACCCTGGGGGTCTTTAAGAGGAGGCTGGATGAACACCTCACTGGGTCGTTTGACCCCAGTACTCTTTCCTGCCATGGCAGGGGGTCGGACTTGATGATCTGCTCAGGTCCCTTCCGACCCTACCAACTATGAAACTATAAGAGTTAAGGGCCGTGTCTACATGTGCCTCTATGGCACTGTCGTTATTTCCTCTGGGAAGTACTAAATGATGGCACACGGGTATTTTTAGCTGCTATGTTGCCATAGCAACGTGCTATAGTGAGAGAGCATGTTACTACGGTGACATAGCGGTGGTGTCATGGTCTGTGCCCACTGATGCTACATTGCTCTACCGTGTTGTTACTGAGACATAGTGTCTCGTGTAGACGTACCCCATATGTGTTAAATTCCCACCTTCAGTTACTTCATGGTAATTTGCTTGTGTGCCCAGGCCTTAATTGACGAGTAGTTGTTTCTGTAGCTTTTGTTCCTACTAGATAATTCTTGAAAACTTTTCAATGTTATATTACCACTGGTGCAGCTGTGCTACAGACAATGCTAGTATACAGTTTAAGCATCTGGTGCTCTATTTTTTTTACAATAATATTGTTGTACTCCAAACCTAGACAGTGTTTCTGGCTCCTGGAGACTGGTTGCACTGCAGAAGTATCTTTTTTTTCTTCCCAGACTGCTCGGTTGGTGTCAGGAGTATGAGGGGAGAAGATGAATGGCTTGGGGCTTGCTACAAGCAGGGTGCATCTACACACAAATTTGATCCAGGACCAGTTTACTTTCAAGTAAACTACTTGTGAGTAAATGCTCCCAGGCAGGCATCTACGCATGCATGGACGTGGGAGCAGATTTGCTGCTCCTAGTAGAAAACCACTCCCTCTTTCTCTGGCCCTGCAATGTGCCCCTGCTGCCACCGGGGGAGCTTCAGGCTGCTAACCCAGGTGCTGGCAGGGAGCACTGGGCTGGGAAGCAGCTGTCCCCTGGCCAAGGCTGGGATATTGTCCCTGCCTGGCAGCAGGTGGCCCTGGGGGACAGGGAGCAATATCTCCCTGCCCTGGCAGCAGGGAGCTCCCAGCCCCAGCTCCCTGATCAGGGCAGGGGACTTGGAAAGAGCTTCAGGGGGTCTCGTCCCCCTGCTCCAATCCACCATTGGGGCATCTAGCAGTGCAGTGAGCCCTTGGCTAGGCAGGGATTCCTTGCCCAGCTGGGGGCTCGCTACCAGCTACTCCACAGGTGGATGGGGCAGGAGTCTGGGACCTGCCCCTCCCCATAAGCTCTTTCCAAGTCTGATCAGAGACCTGCCCCTGACTGGGACAGTTCCCCAGCCCCTGTCAGCAGGTCCATCTCTGCAACCATAGTGCCAGTGGTAGGAGACCCTTATCTCCCAGTGCCAGCTCTGCAGTCATGGGGCTTGGGCTGGGAAATCCTTATCAGCCAGTGCCAGCCCTGTGACCATGGAGCTGGCACTGAGACACAAGGATCTCCCAGCACTGGCCCTGCTGTTGCCAAGTTGGTGCTGAGAGAGAAGGATCTCTCAGCCCCCCACTCTCTGATTTGCAATCTCAGACTGGAGGGCTTGGAGCTCTCTGCTGCCGGGGCAGGGAGACATAGTCCCTGCCCAAGCTCCAGCAGCAAGGTCCACCCTGGCAGTAAGCAGCTTCCAGGGGCAGGGAGCCATCTCCCGCACCGTGGTGGCTGGCTGACTGGGAGCATATTTGCTACCAGTCAGGCATCTGCACAAGTGCTACTGCGCGGTAACTACTCACAAGTAAATTTGCTACTTGTATTTGCAGGTAGCACATTTACTCGTGAGTAGCAATGTTTACTGATCAATAAGCATGTGCATGTGTAGATGCACATACTTATTGGACAGTAAACTACACTACTTCACATTAAAGCATCTCACATAGATGCGCCTGTGGAGTAGAGTTTCTGGCATGGGTCCAGGTCCCAGGGTCAGAGCTAGAGCCCTATCCATGCAGAATTGCTCCCTGCTGCTACTATTCAAGTTCACTTGGCTCTATTTATCTGGGTCCTCCATCTTAAAGATAGGAAAGGATAATGCTTTCTCAACATCCAAAAGCATGCAGTGTTGTCTTGGAATTTAGTAAGTTCCCCCTAGGTGAAATCCAAGACCACCAAAGGGAATCATATTGTGCTGAATCTCCTCTCTCCCCTCCCCACCTTCCTCACTTATTTGCTACAGAAAGCCAGGGAAGATGTGACTTGGAGATTCTCTAGAAAAGTTATTAGGCAAACTAGATTTGAACTGGCACCTTTTTTTCTTTTTTTTCATGGTTGGCTTTGCAAACTAATAATCCTTAATCTCTAGAGTTTCAAGATGCCCACAAGAGCATACATTGAGGTATTTAATTATTTAATGTTCTTTTAAAAGAAGAAAAGGCAATGTACGCAAGAAAGATGCAAGATCCGCTCTGATGAACATCAGTGCAGCTGGGACTGTAAATGAACACTTAGATATATTGGAGCACTCATATTTCATACATTGTTTTAGTGCAGCCCATCATAATTCAATCTAGAAACCCTATTCTCATAGTTTTTCCCAGGAGGGGATTAATTACATTGCTGTGTGGACCATTTAAACACAGAAACCCTTGGTTGCCTTTCTCTTGTATATGTGCAGTACATTTACAAAATGATTTCCTTTTTGTCCTTCATCCTCCTTCCTGTTGCAGTTGGCATTCTCACTACTGTCCCAGGCTTGAAGTCTCAGTCACCTTTTGACCTCTGATAAGTTTTATCTTATTGTTCGTGTAGGCAGGAGCATTAGTAGGATTCCTTCTGGAAACCCCATTGAACAGTAAGACTCCGTAAGGTGCCGTAGTTCTTAGTCCTTCTATGTTCACATCACATCTTGAACCAGTGGATGAAATTTGTTGTAAAGCCTTCATCTTTTCTGCCTCTTATTCTTCCTTCTGACTATATCATTTTAAATCGTCCCAGGTTTTGTATGTGGTGCAGTGGGTAGAGAACTGAACAAGTCCTGGCTTCTCTTCCTGTCTCCAACACTCCTGGTGGCTGACCTTGGGCAAGTGTCTGCAATGCTCTGTGCCTCAGTTTCCTTATCTGTAAAATAAGAATGAGGACATTTTTACATCCTTTGCAGATCAACTAAGAGCTGCTGGCGAAAGTGCTATATAAGAGGTAGGCATCTTTATATTGTTCCATTGTTAGTCCGTAGTGCACCTTGAGCCAGCTGGAAACATACGATTTAACTTCTGATGAATTACTTTAAATGAAACATTTTGCTGCTTCCTTCAAATTCCTTCACTCAGGGGTCTGACCCATTGCCACCTTTGGGATCAAGAAGGAATGGTACCCCATGGTCTCATTGAGATGGACTGTGGAGAGAGGGGGAAGGGGTGGAGTCACCTTCCTCTGTAGCAGGGTGGGGACATGGTTCTCTTTCTTGGGTTTCTTGAGCTTATTTTAACAAATTACTGGTACATCCTGTCATTACAGTGGCAGGACTTTGAAAATGCCCTGAGCAGGCGATTGGACTAGGTAACCACCTGAGGTCCCTTTCAGTTTACTATTCTATGATTCTAATGTCATCCTACTTTTTCATAAAATGAATATAATGGTCTCGCAATAATACAAGAAGTATTAAATATTTAAATCACCTGGATATCAGCCAAGTTTGGAAACTTTCGGCAGAGTCAGTTTCCCCGAGATGATCAAGGGCACAAAGAATGACTTGTTCAGTTACATAGATTATTGTATTCCTTTCTAGGCATAATGTGTCCTTCTGGCGAGTTTCTCTTTATTTATACCATAATCTATTGATATCCGAGACACAAGTGATATAGTAGAACCAAGTCATGGATAAAAGGCATTAATGGGATCTTGGCCCCACTAAAGTGAATGGAAAATTTTCATGGACTTTGAGGCCAGGATTTCACCCACTTGACATTGATTTATTTTCTTCTGTGTAACCTTCAGCAAATTAATTAAGGTGCAGACATAAGTGCAGCTCCTCACTGTAACTGAGAACACTTTGCAGGAAGCGTTCTGAGTTGCAACAATCCCCTGGAGCAAACAGAAGTTCACTGTTGGTTCCAGCAGGGAGGGGAATCTAGCTGTGGGCTGGGAGCATGTAGCTGGTTCTCCCTAGCAATGGCCCCTCCTCCCTCACAGCCTGTCTCTGTTCTCAGAATGGGAGGCAGGAAACAGAGCAGAAGGAGCTCATCCTAGGGGTTCCCCAGCTGGTGCTGGAGGGTGGAGTGGGTCAATTGGAGCTGCAACACCTGAGGAAGGCTCCAACAGACGTGCCCCATTCTCCAGTAGGGGCTGAAACCCCCCCCCCCCCCCCCCCAGACAGAACTCCCTCTACTCCCATTCTGAAAAGAGCAACAGGCTGAGAGGCAGCATAGACACAAGTTACAGAAGACGCTATGTTTTGAAATGTCTTCATCTGATCCCTCATGGAATGAGGGTTCAGATTTTCACTCGATTGGCTATTTTTGAAGTGGTCTGCAGCTGTGCACTTGTGTTTGATAACTTCACTGTCACCATTAAAGCTCCGGGTCAGGCAGCTTCCATAATCATGACAATCCAAAAAAGAATAGGTGGGAGGTAGGTGACTGGCTACACCTTGATACCAGGGTTGGAGCCCCTAGGGAATTCTAACATCAGAATTTGAGATGTTCATGAAATTTAGGTGCCTCTGGAATAAGGCAGCAGATAAGCAAGGAAATCACAATCTTGGATCTGGGCACCTTAACGTGAGAGTCACGGCTATAAACCTCTTTCTGTAGCCAGATTGGGTGAAAATTGTCAGTTCTGTCTGCATCCTTAGTTTGTTCAGGCCCCAGATTATGCTATCTGCAAAACGATGGCAATAGTATTTACCCAGCCTCTGTTAGAGCACCTTTATATTTGTAACCAAAACTTGTTCTATAAATGCTAATCAGTGTTTTCTTTCCCAGTTTAGTTGAAAAAGGCATAGGTTAAATCAAGAAAAGGACTTGGGAGCCTAACTCTCACGTTAAGGTGCTCAGATCCAAGATTGTGATTTCCTTGCTTATCTGCTGCCTTATTCCAGAGGCACCTAAATTTCATGAACATCTCAGATTCTGATGTTAGAATTCCCTAGGGGCTCCAACCCTGGTATACCTATTCTTTTTTGGATTGTCATGATTATGGAAGATGCCTGACCCAGAGATTTGATGGTGACGCAGTGAAGTTATCAAATTCTCCACTGAAGAGAGAGAGAGTGTGTGTGTGTGTGTGTGTGTGTGTGTGTGTGTGTGTGTGTGTAGGGAGGTATATTAGAGTAATTTGTGTCTATTTAGCCCTTTGCCCTTTTGCCAAGTCTGCCAACAGTTACTGCAATTAGTTCCACCCATAACTGTTGCATACTTAACTGTCCACTAGAAACTGGACTGAGACCATCAGATGCATTTTATTATAGAGCGGTAACTTCTGGCCATTATTGCCTTGAGATTGACTCAAATGTGCAGCTGAGAGGTGAAATATAGGGTGGTCCATTGTGTTGTACTGACTTCCTACTTTGTGCTACAGCATCATCAGGGATGATTATATGATATCAGAACAAAAAAGTGTCCATCAACTGACTTGCTACAGAATTTGAAAATGAAGCACCTACACTACTGTCTTTGCACCAACCCAGTATTAGTACTGTGCATCTTTGTTTCCCTATTTCTGACTGAAGGAAAACAAACGTTTTAAAAAATCAATAGTTAGACTTTAGAAAATGTCCTCTGACTAGATTTAAATGCATCAAACTTTAGAACAGAAACCACTAGATACACTTCCATAAAAAAGCCTATTAAATATTACACTGATCCCTTTTTAAGACAGTGTGTGGAGTTATGACTATGCATTATGCTGAAACAGTGCTCAGAAAATATTTGCAAAGTAAAATGGAATATATGCTAAGTAAAGTGCTTGAGAGTTGGAGGGGCGGAGGGTGTTGCTGGAAGCCCTATTCTCCCCATGCTAAAATGAGAGCTTAAATTATTAGGGTCATGGTGAGACCAGACATGGCCAGCATAGCAGCAAGGTTAACGCTAGCCTTTTTCTGCAATGGTTAGGAATATGTGCTGCCTGCTGGCGAGACTGTTCTAATGCAATATTCCCATAGCCTGGTCAGAATTACCTTACGCAGCAGCAATCCTTCCTCCAGCAATTATCATTTACTTCCTTAATGGGACTTTAAAATCTGACGTGACTCCACTCAAACAGGCAGTAATGTAACTATGTATTTTAAAAAGAACGGAAACAATCAAAGCCCCTGAAGAGGAGGGATTAAATCTTTATTTAAAATTTACAAGCAACCTTATCTTGCTTCTAAAAACGATGCCCTTGAACAAGTGGTGAAGGGACCAAATATAAAACCTCACTGCTGGGGCTAAGGTGCCAGCAACATTTGTGGATTCATCCAGCTATGTGTATAGAGCCCTGAATTCACAGCCACAGAGAACCAGTTGTATGCACTGTTGTTGCTAGTGGTAATATCTAGAGGATGCAACCAGATCAGAGTCTCCTTGTGCTAGCTATTGTATAGATATCTCAAAAGGACTCCTAAGCTCCCATTAACTAATGAGGTTAATAGCTATACCCAGCACTTGAGTACAGATTCCTTCAGTCACATCCCTGGAAGAGAGCTGAAAACCAGGGGCTCTTATAAAATTGTTGCACATGGATCATTAGTGATCTAAGAAGCACATTTCCTGCAACAAATAGTTTTCTGGTGGGATATAACACTGCTTATTTACAGAAATGCAATGGTTTTTGTAGTAAGCTCATACTCCTTCTCTTGAATGTATAATGCCGCGACAAAATGCCAGTATCCCGTTTCTTCCCCTCGCCCATCAGGATTTGGAATGGAGGATAGGGGAATGTAGCTGTATCCATGCTGTCCACACTCCAGAGCTAGGGACAGACATTACACATAAACCAGTTCAAGTGATCAAAAACTGGTTTAAACCTGTAACAGAACAGTTGTTCAGTGCACAGAAACCAGTTTCAAAAGGGCTGAAATCGGCTTGAGATAAACCTGGTTTATCAGCCTTAACTGATTTGGGTCAAATCAATTTATGCAATGTCTGTCCCAAACCCCTAGCTGGTTTAAGATAAACCAGAGTCCCCCAGCACCCCAGCATGCTTGCTGGGCTGGGCTCTGCTCCACCGCAGGGCTGGCTCCTCCCCTCTGCTCCCTGGTGACAGCTCCGGTAGAGATTGCATCCACAGCAGGGTCTGCCTGGCTTCCCTCTGCCCTTTGAGAGCAAGACGCTTTACCTTGAAATGGGCTGCTGCTTGTTTGAGGTTGTGGTTGTGATATCATTGGAGCCAGCTCCTCTTGGCTCTTGGAGTTGGCGTTCATTTTCTTGAGGACTCCTTGCAGAGCTTCTTCTGCGAGACCTCAGGTCACCACGAAGCTGGGAGCAAAGCACTTGTTTTGGGAGTCGAGAGTTGGGCATCCACACAGTGTCCAGTCCACTGAAGGTGGTGCCTGAGGGTTGGTAAACCCAGCTTCAGCAACGATGCTGGTGTTTGTGCAGCGAGCTTCCCATTAGGTATGGAGGATTTTCCGGAGGCATCTCTGGTGATACCTCTCCAGGCTCTTGAGATGGCTACAGCAGGTCACCCATGCTTTGCTTCCGTAGAGGAGTGGGGATGATTGCATGGTAGACACGGATCTCAGTGTCTTTCTGGAAGGGACCTCCACCGGTCGTCTCGTCCACCCTCAATAAAGATGTGACAAGCAATTTCATTGGATGCTGTGCTGGATCTCCTCATTGTGGGGCCCCTGCGGGATATGCTTGGCAATCTGGTGGTTGCACCACAGGAAAAGGCAGACGTTTTAAACAATTTCTTTGCTTCCATTTTTTTTGTGCAGGGACCAAGACTCCCCCACTGAGATTCAGGATGGATGCAGGAGAGCCACTGCCAGGCCTAGGGTCCGGGAGGACCGAGTTTGGGAACTTCTAGTGGGGCTGGACATGTTCAAATCAGCAGGTCCAGATGCTCTCTACCCCAGGGTGCTGAGGGAATTGGCAGGGGTTATCGAGGGGCCCCTGGCATGGTTTTACAAGCACTCGTGGTGCTCTGGCCAGATGCCAGACGACTGATAGAAGGCCAATGTGGTCCCCATTTTCAAAAAAGGGAGGAGGGAGGACCCAGGCAACTATAGGCCCATTAGTCTTACTTTGATCCTGGGGAAGCTCTTTGAGAAGGTTATCCAGGAGCACATCTGGGAAGGACCAGCAGGGGGGACGATGCTCAGAGGCAACCAGCAGGGGTTCATTAGGGGCAGGTCCTGTCAGACCAACCTGATTGCCTTCTACGATCAGGTCACAAAATCCTTGGATGCAGGTGTTGCGGTGGACGTCATCTTTCTGGACTTTAGGAAGGCCTTTGACACTGTCTCCCATCCCATTCTCATTAAAAAACTAGGTGACAGTGGCATTCATGCCTACACAGTCAAATGGGCCGCAAATTGGCTGAGGTGCCGTACCCAGAGAGTGGTGCTGGATGGATCATATTTGACCTGGAGGGAGGTGGGCAGTGGAGTCCCCCAGGGCTTGGTCCTCGGGCCCGCACTGTTTAATCTCTTTATTAACGACTTGGATGAGGTGGTGAAAAGCACCCTGTTCAAATTCTCTGACGACATCTAGATTTGGCATGAGGTGGGCACACTAGAAGGGAAGGACAGGATACAGCTGGACCTGGACAGGTTACAGGTGTGGGCAAATGAGAATAGGATGGGATTCAATACAGACAAGTGCAGGGTATTGCACTTAGGCAGTAAGAACCAGCAGCATACCTATAGGCTGTGGAGCTCCCTTCTCAAAAGCACGGTGGCAGAAAGAGATCTTGGAGTCATTATCGACTCCAAGATGAACATGGGCCGACAATATGAGGACGCGGTCAGTAAGGCTAACCGCACCTTGTCATGCATCCACAGATGCATCACAAGCAGCTCCAAGGAGGTGATCCTTCCCCTCTATGCAACATTGGTCAGGCCGCAGTTCGAGTACCGTGTGCAGTTCTGGGCGCTGCGCTTCAGGAGGGATGTGGCCAGCATCGAGAGGGTCCAGAAGAAGGCCACTCGCATGATCAGGGGGCAGCAGGGCAGGCCCTACGAGGAAAGGCTGTGGGACCTGAACCTGTTCAGCCTTCACAAGAGAAGGCTGAGGGGGAACCTGATGGCCGTTTACAAACTTACCAGGGGGACCAATGGGGAATGGGAGAGACCCTGTTCACCTGAGCATCTCCCAGAGTAATAAGGAGTAACAGCCGTAAGTTGTTTGAGAGTAGGCTCAGGCTGGACATTAGAAGACACTATTTCACAGTCAGGGCAGCTAGGATCTGGAACCAACTTCCAGGGGAAGTGGTGCTGGCTCCTTCCTTTGGGGGTCTTTAAGAGGAGGCTTGACAATTACCTAGCTGGGGTCATATAAGCCCAGTATTGTCTCCTGCCCAGGGCAGGGGGTCGGACTTGATGATCTACTTAGGTCCCTTCCAACCCTATGCCTATGAATCTGTGAATCTATGGTTTCTCATGGCACTCTTTTTGAAAGTGTAGGACTGTGCATCTCTTGAGACCTCAAATTTTAATTGGGTTATTTACAGATGATTTATATAAACAAGGTACTGCAAGGTAAACCTTGTCATCTTAGAGGAAAGAAAGGCAGCCCTTTTGCTTAGTGGCAAATTCAGTATATGTTTGAAAATGTGACTTCTCTCTGGTCCAGGAGTTATTTTGTTTCGGTCCAAGTAACTTTGGAGTGATATTCATGCAGATGAACTGGTATTGTGTAGTGACCTGCCCACAGATTTCCCACATTGCTTTGTACCTTTCCCTAAATAACAGTTCGGTTTACTTGTGTGGTTTCCTCTGCTCTGAGGTCACAGAGCAGATGTCAGCTCCCTTCAAATGCAGTTATGCATCCAGGTTCTCCTCTGTCTGGATGCAACTTATATGTATGCTTTTTTAACTGTTTGATATGCCTGTTCATTATACTTTCAGCTGAACACAAGCCAGGATTCTGGATTTTTTTACTCTGCCAGAAAAAAAAAAGAGAAAGAGAAATCCTTACAGAAGGCCCTTGTTTGCAGCCAGATGTACAGTAGCCTTTGCCGAGCAGATGGTGGCATGATGCCATGTGGTGCCACATGAAGGCAAAGGACTTGAAGTCTGCCTACCAGTGGGTGAGGAAGGGGGTAAGCAAGTTTGTCACCGCGTACACTGTTAAGACTTCCTAAGAATTAGGCAGAAGGTATTTATTTTGCTCTGTTACTGCTCAGCACACCATGAAATGTGGCTGTTGGTGAATACCCTTCCTGAGTTCCACTTCCTCTTTCTCTGTGGTATAGCTTGCCAACTCCAAATCTTTTTTCCCTCCCCAAAGTTTCACCTGAATATCCCTGTTACAGCAGGAGGAATAGTGGCTGCTATAAGTAAAGTCGGGTAAGTTTTCATTGCAACACTCTCTCTTTTTTTCTCTCTCTCTATTTCTCTCTCATTCCAATCTCTCTGCAATTTTTTCTTTTTTTGGACTGTTAATTTCCAAGCATGGGTGCTATACAGTAGAGAGAGAAAGGAGAGAATGTCTCAACTACTTGAGTACACAGAGCTGGGAGGGGAGGGGGCAGGAATGGACTTTCCTTACTATAGAAAATCTTTTCTGCTGTCCAGGGTTGCTAACTCGAGGCAAGTTTTTAAAACAACAATCTTTTTGCTGTCAAACTTTTTTTACTGACATATGCTTTTATATAACGTAAATATAATCCTTCTGCCAGCCCCTGGAAAAGGGTTGAGTTCAAATTTTAGGATTTAATACCAACCATAGTAAAGAAGAAAAAATGTAGTTGTCAGTGTTTATTAACGTCGTCTTGGACTGACAACTTGCTTGATTGTAGCGATGGTTTTACACTCTGCTCCCCACACCCTGATGTCCCTGACTGCACCCTGCACCAGATTGCCTCCCACAGCCTGCCCCCATCCTGGCATGATCCACCAAAGAAGGACTTTCTGTCTACCCGTGACCCAGCAGTGTTACAGGCAGGCAATGGGACACAGCAGCAGCACACGGCTAGGGGGAGGAGACTATGGAGGCTTCTGTGTACTACAAAGCTCTGAAAGAATACTTCCTGCATGGTGCTGCACTCCCACTTGGACACCAAGTGGCCTTGTCTGTCCATCAAGACTTGCCCGCAGTGTTTCTGATGAGGGATCTTCAAGCAAGCTTATGGTAGCTTGATTTTTTTAATGGACTTTATGGACAGGTGTTTTTAAGGTCTGTCTATAAATTTATGGAGTTCACAACCCTGCTCAGGCATGGTGTGGCTAACTTGACTGAAGTGCAGAAATTTCATGTCTATAGATCATAGATGTTTAGGACTGTGAGAACTGATTTTTATGAATACTGTGAATAAAGTAAAAGCTCTGTGAACTTGTATAAGAAGTGAAAAGAGGCTGTAAGTGACCCGTCTCATCTGATAGACAAAGTGCGCATAAAATGAGCTTCACTCTTGCATATTGCGGGAAATGTATGAGTTGTCCACTAGGGGATGGGGGAATGTATAATTTGGAGACATGCAGATGTACTCACCTGATCCAACCTTTGAGGTTACTTTTGAAGTTTGATCTGGTGAGTGCATCTGCTTAGGGACTCTATGTAGGTACAGCTTATGATTTCTGGGTGACATTGAAGACTTGTGTCAGGATGGAAATTTCTTTCAAGTGTAGGGTTGGTTATCTTCTCTGTTACCCAACTTTATGTTTGATAGACATTCCAAGGAGTGGTATGACGCAGGCCTGGCAATGCTTTCCATTCAAGTGAGGAAAGCTTGGGATGATGGAATGTTGAAGGCCTTGATAATATTGGACTGGAGTTCAGAGCTTTGTGGGTTACTTTATTTTCCTCTAAAGACGGAACAAATAAGTCAGGTTTCAGTAGGGACTGTAAAAATAGAAAGCTTAAAGAGCTGATGAGATTTGCAGAAGCTTGGGCAGGAGAGAGGAACACTTCTGAAGCAGGAGGGTCTTACTTAACAGTGAGAACAATTAAGGGAGGATATTGATTATGCAGAGGTGTGTGTGTGCATGTGTGTGCACGTGCTTGTGCACAGAACGGGGAGAAGAAACTTGTTTGCTTTCTGCTACCCCATGTCCCTGTTGAAGTAGACTGTGGCCTCAAAGATCCCACAGGGTGGGGCTTTGTATTTTAAACAATTGGGCAATCTATAGGACCAGCACTAGTCTGGGGGTCCAAGGGAGCATAGGTTCATGGTTCAATTTTTGTGAAAAGCTTACAAATGAGAAGCCTATGCCTAGGCAGTTCGCTTGGTACAGTGTATGAAAGCTCATGCCTCTCTGAATGTGTCTACTGGTTGCCAGCCTGCCTTCTGCTTTAACAAGTAGACTTCTGTTTTCTACCTTCCCACCTCCCCGCCCCCGCAACTCCCTGCCCACACAAACATATATACACACTTCCCTGGTAGCTCAAATGATGGACCTTGGAAAGAATACATGTTCTTTTCTGCTTTACCAAGTTTGGGCCTACTTCACATTTTTGTATTATAAATATTACCTAGACTGAGTTTTGGTTCTGGAGAGGTCCTTGAAAAAATGATGGAACAGGAATGAAAGAAGATGGGAGTCTTTTTGGCAGAATGACTTTACTTTTGCATTTTGATCTTAAAACTATTGCTGGTGCAACTGGGTTTTCTATTTTGCTTACAGATTGGGTCACATTTGTGCACAAGGGCTTACTTAAACACATGAAGATGCTCTCAGTTTTTAAACTTGCGTCTTTTTTCATCTCCCTGTGCTAGCACCAAAAACTAACATGACTATTAATATTAAAGAATTTATTGCAGGGGGAGGAGAACCTTCCTCCTGACAAAACTATTTGCACAACTGGCCCAAACTGTTAGCATTTGATACAGAGTCCTAGCGGTTAAGTACCTTGATGCTGGGCAGCTATAAATAAAATAATGGGCAGTTGATGAAAGAAGTAGTCATTTGAGATAACAGGAAGCTTTATTCAGCAATTAATAAAAGCCAAAGCAAGGCGTTAAATTTCTATTTTTTTCTTTTGCCTGGTTTGAGCTCACTGGCTGCTGAAGACCAGAAAGCCTGAGATTACAAAAACCCCAAACTATTAAATATTTATCCCAGCTATTTTCCTGACAAATGTTTTGAATTTAAGCCAATAAATGGAGGAAGTGCAAATGTCCCCTGTGTAAGTACAAAGAACCTTCCATTCTGTGTGTACAAAGTATGGTACAGACTGGGCCTGATCCTTCTGGCACCCTTGTCTAAATCCAGAGTCAGGCAGCTGACATCAGTGCTGGCAGAAAACTAGCACAAGTGAAAAGGCAGGCTGGCCTTGTAGGCAGGAGAAATCACGACTGAAAGGGAAATATTGCACACCTTTTGTGTTTCCCTAGAAGCTGTATTGTACCAGAAACAGGTTGGAGGATATGTAAAGCTGTCCAATAGGAGCTAAATGAGAGTTTTAGTGCTGCATGATGCAATGCCACAACTGCAATTGGACCCTAGTGTTAGGATTTCACATCTTGTGGGTTTTTTTTCCCCTGTCCCAAGTGCTGTAAGATCATTGAACACTAATAACTGTGCTTTATTCATTTGTAACTTGCTTTTAATACATTTTTGTATATGGTAGCCTACTCCATGTAATGGCTGGTTATGCTTAAAGACAACAAGAGCCAGATCTTGCATTGTTTCAGATACAAAACACAATTTCCATTCTTTTTTGGCCACTTCCAGTTGTCGCTGCCCTGCTCTGGGGACTGCATGGACATTAAACAGGTGCTGGATAGACTGCATAAACAGCATTGGGATTTGGGAACTGGCACCGGAACCCTGGGCTCCTTCCCCTCCCAAGAGCTGGTCGTCGCAGCAGGAGTTAAGGTTAGGTTTCCTCTTGTTTGTCCTTCTGCCCCCTATGGCTGTTCTATCCTTGGCTGCCCTGTGACCAAGCTTTGACAGGAGTAAAGGGTGCTCTTAACCTAGCCCAGTGTATAGCTTGGTGGGTAAGGGCATCGGGATGTGGGGCTAAACCTACTCAGACTGAGGAGGGCTAGGTTATCAGGCAAAAAGAATCTGATCATACTGTGTGGAGGGCCATTTAATTAAAAAAGGACATGGCTTTTATGCATGGGGACTCAGCCCCAGGCCTCTGGGCCAGATGTGGTCTGGGGAGCCATGTCATCTGATCCAGGGCTCTGAAAATGTGGTGATAGGGGATGGGAGGCAGTGTTAATTGCTGTTCCCCAGCTGCCAAGTTTCTGGACCCATGGGGACTTGGCAGGCTGGACAGTGTGGGTCTGTATGCTAGACTGCGGCTGTGGTGGCATCTGGAAGTTTGGGGCCTTATTTGGACAGTGTGAGGCCCATGGATCACCACTGTATCGCTTACCTGGCCCATAGGGGACAAAAAATTGAGCATCACTGGCCTTAGGCAAGTGAGCAGGGGTTGGACTGTAAAACTACTCATTAACAAATGCCTTCCTTAACTCAGGGCTGCAGGGAATGGCATAAAAGGTGCCAGATGCCAGGAGAGGGGTGAAATCCCAGAGGTAGGCTCTTCTGCACTTGCTGTTGGCTGGCATAGGCATCCTCCACTTCTCTGGCTAGCTTCTGTGAATGTCAACCCAAATGTACTTGAGTGTTTCCACTGGGGAAGCCTAACTGATACTTGGGTATTTCTAGGCTTACACATCAGTAGGATTTTTCAAAAGTGTCTATGTAGGTTAGGTGCATCTCTAAACCTAAATAACTTTAAACATCTGCACACTATTATAGAAGGTAGTATTTCCAAGAGTGCCTTTGGTCCCAATTCCTATTCATTTCAATGGGAGTTGGGAGGTGCTAAATCTACGCTGGCTATGAAAGTTACAACCTAGCTCAACCATGTAACCTCAAGTTACAACCTAGGTATCTTGGAGCACTCCTACTCTGCTCGTTCTATTAGTTGGTAAATATGAAATGATTACATTGTTAGTGTCCTGTCATAAACAAAACCCAGAGCCTTTTGTGCATTTGCCTCTTTATTCTACAACACAAGCAACATAAATACAGTTTGTTATAATTTGTTTTAAAATATTTCTCCTTAAGAATTCAGTTTGAATAAAATATACACAAAATACATTTTGCAAGCTGACTTACGGTGACTTGCCGGACAATGGACACATAATGACTGAACGTAACAGCACAAAAGAAAAGCAGGTTGGGGGTAGTGTTTTCTTGTGCCTGCATGAGGACACAAAGGAAGAAGAATGATCCAAGATGACTAAAATATTTAGGAATCACACCTAGGTAAGCACTAGATGACTACACATGAACTGTATGGAATGGAAACCAAGTGTATTAACTCCCTTTGACAAGGCCATTTAAAATTTCTGGAAAATTATCAGGGATGCCTCCTGCATATATAACCATAGGGGTGAAGTCCTGGGAACAGAATTGTAATTGAAGATGTCTATTATGGCAGTTATTACCATGGGAATACTGTCGTTTAAGTTTACTTTCATTTAATTTCCAAACAGGAAAGAGTTAGATCTTTGGCATAATCATAAGAGGGCAAATGGAGTACGTACTCCCTTTGGCTTTATTTTCAATTCATTGAAAGAAGGAAGTGGTATTGGGATACATTAGTGTTTGTTACATCATAAACCGCAAACAGTTACAACTGGGGAAATTGAATGAGGACGCTGGAGGCTCCTGTCACAGGCTCCAAGTCCCATATTGCAGTCTGCTGCAGCAAACCCACACTGTATACCTCATTGACCAATGGGCGACCTTGCTGCAGCAACAGTGCTCTTCTCATCTTACTAAGTTGGCGTAGAGCTGTATGCTCTTATATGGAGCTAGGCTCTAAGATGTAAGAGCCATTTTGATTCTGGCTTGGGGGTTTGTCTCATAACCCACATTTTTCCAATTCAGCTGGCAGTTATTTTGGTTACTTCTGGTCAAGCATAACATTTTTATGCCTAACTTTCTCTCACATGGCCTAAGGCAGAGCCTTGAAATAGAAAGTCAGGCCTAGATTCTCAAAGGTGCAAGTAAAACTAGCTGAGTTAAGTAGCTATATGCTTCTGAGGACGTGGGCTTTGGTGTCAGAAGTGTCATATGACAATAGAATCAACTTTTCTTTAAAAAAAAAAAATCACAATTTAGAAACTCATCTTCCCAATTCAGCATTACTGAGAATAAATTCTTTACAATGCAAAAGTATATGAATACCACACAGTGAATTTTGGTCTGAAAGGAAAGACAAGTAAGACCTATGATCCTCCAGGTGCTTTACACCAGTTTTATGCCAGTATGAGTCAGTTAATCCACTGATTTCCAAAGAAACAGATTTTTCCCATTGAAAATTTCAACCTTAACTTCTGAACACTGAAGAAATTATCATAAATGCAAATTTTGCAAAAGCAGATTTTGCCACGCCATTTGATTTTGTTTTTTGATGGTCAGACAAGCTACTGCTGGCCACATGTCTTACCACAACTGTTGGGTTCATTCTGATATTGATTGTGTTGAGGAAAAGTCCTGGTGGAGTGTGCATCCAAAGGTGCAGCATTAGTTAGATTGAGGTGGTGGACCCAGAAAGGAGGCAGTGATCTTTTTCCTACACATATGCAATAGGTTGTAAATCACCCTGGTGTGTTCTTGGTGAAGGCTGCTGGGACCTCATGGGAGCACTAGTGAGAGCAAGAAATATGGGGGCAAATGGATCCCTAGCAGCAGAGGGTATTGTTTATATTATATAAAATAAAACATTGTGCTTTTGCAGTATGCTATCTTGGTCCTTTTGCATTGTATTATAAAAAAAAGATGCAATTACTAATGCCTTTAAAATCTGAGATGAGTTGGAAAAGGACATTCTACCTAAATTAAAAACTATCAAAGTTGTACCTGTGCTAATTATGGCATGTGGTTGAAAGCTCCATCTTATAAATCTTCCCACAAAAGATTTTGCCAGGAGAAAGTTGAAAAGGGCCACTTGCATGGTCTGTGCATCTCACAAGCAGAAAGAAGTATGCAGTGTGAGGAGAAGGAATCAGATAGCTTTGTAGTAAAATTCCAGTCCATCCATATTTCCAGCATGAGCCATTCAGTATTAAAGTAACTGAAGCTGTCAAAACTTTTTGCACGGGAAAAGTGGTTGGGGAACTGATGACTTGGGCTTGCATGGTTAAGCATCAAATCTATGCACTAAACGTCAAATCTATGCAACATATGCCGTGTAACCCAGTGGCTTTAGTTTGCAGGGTCTTGTCTAGATACATGTCTGCTCCTCTGGATATCCAGACGTCTCTAACTACAAAGAAATCCAAGCTCCTGGAAACCTGAAAAGATATTCAGAACACATGCCTGTGTTCCTTCTCTCATCCAAATGTCACTGGTGTGGGACTTAAGTCATTCAGAGATGCTTAGCAGTCTAACTCTCATTGAGATGCCTATGTATTTTAGATATATGGCATTTACATTCTTCAAGAACACAAAACACTCAGGAACTTCACAGCACTAAGTTTCTCTCTTGGAACGAACATTCATGTCTCATTAGGGTTCTAGCTTGGACCCTAGCATTGGCCATGCAGGAAAAATACTGATGTTACTGGGGTGTTGCCAAAAGTACAGAACTGTATTGTGGGTATGTGGTGTGCAAAATGGGAAAGCTACCGAGGAGATGCTGCAAGTTGCAGTGGTACAAACCTCTCTTGTACAGAGGGATCTACTTTTTGTTCAGCCTGGATCCATGCAGACGTTATAGTCCATGAATTTAGCTATAAATCTAGGTTTAAATAGATTGAGAAGCACAAATTAAAACTCAAAGAATGTCACCAGATTTCAAGTCAAACATGAAACTGAACATTGCTTGGGAACTTTGGCATTGATATAAAAATCACAAACTGAGCCAATTTCATGCACATCAGTGAATATTTGGATGAACCCGGAGTGAGAGTTTTCAGCTTGCAACAAAAATACAAACACAGATAACTTGTATCTGGTTGGAGATTTTGGAATGAAAGCTTCACATGGGCTTATGTAAGTCTTGCCTTAACAGTTCACTCATTAAAAACGTATACAATAGACTTCGGCAGAGTAAGTGTGTGTGGATTCACAATCTCAATGGCATCCATTCTAAAAGGTGGCATTATCATTCCATTGAGAGCCACAATCTCAATATGCCATATCTTGGGACACTTGCACCATTTAATCCTTTCTAAGGCTGTTGGATGCAGGCAAAGGGTAACATGCTGAAATTACATGGAATGCTGTCCTAATACACCCACCCAGCAGACACCATCATTGTGCAGACTGACATGTTAACAGCAGTAGGAATTAGGCTAAATAGGGTATTAATATGGCCACCACTGTGTGCAAGTATCTACAGTGCCCCAGGACTGTAGTGAGAGGCACTACAGAAGTGTGTGTAAACACACACTGAACAAAGTATATCTGCACATAAACACAATATGCAGCTATACAGGCATACTTACATACAATGGCATTCTCTTGGCATATCCTGAAACATGCCGATTAAGAGCCAGGGTCCAATACCCTTACTCAGGCTGAGCAGCACCTTATTCTGCCAGCGTTTCTTTTATTTCTACCAGAAATTTGGGGGGGAAAGTACTGCTTGATGTGTGGAAGGTGATTGAGTCCTGGCCCACAGCAATTATTTCTTATAAGCAGTGTCTGAAAAAACCTAATTAGATTAGGTCTGACTTCTTTGTTAACCACCCTGAAAGAGAGGTGAAGCAGAAGAGACGCAGGTAGCACAGCTGGAAATATCTACCTGTATGAAACCTGTGAATTTGCTTAAAGGTGATAAATATTATTATTAGTTGTATTTTATTAGCACTTAAGCATCCCAATCCATGTAATTCATGCTGGGTGCTTTTGGGACCATTTATCCATCATTAAGAACCACTGAAATACATTGCATTGTATCTCAGTCCTAGCAATCATTTTGGTTAATGAATATGCTATTAGAAGGGATTTACACAAATAATGCATAAATAACCATACCTTATCATAGCAATTTCTGAGTGAGAGAGAGAATTTGCAAGTCTTTCTGGTCTTAGAAACAGCATATAATAAAATAAGCATTCGATGTAGCTCAGATGATAAATTTTGATGCTCTGTCATAATCAGGTTATGGTGTGTAGGCTTTTTACAATAGATGGCTTTACTTTATTAGTTTAGAAAAATGCAACTTGCAAACCAAACAACAAAGCAAGATCAAACAAAAGGCTGCATTTGCAAGCTGAAATTGGCTTCACTTGAGCTGGAGGGTCAGAAAAAATGAGGACAGTCTATGATCTTGTCTACTAAATAGAGGGGCACATGTCAAAAGTGACAAGATAAGAGTTTTACAAACAATATCCAGGACTGCCATGCAACACTTAAAGCATTCCCTTAAGGTCCACCTTGACAGGAGAATCCAATAAATACTACATATGCAAAATTCAACAGAGTTTTCAAAACAGAAAAAAGAACAAAACAGATTCATGTCATCCTATCAGAGTAAAGGATCCGTTTCTTCACTGATGGAAAGAAGAGGG
Organism: Alligator mississippiensis; assembly: GCF_030867095.1. Classification (NCBI taxonomy): domain Eukaryota; kingdom Metazoa; phylum Chordata; order Crocodylia; family Alligatoridae; genus Alligator; species Alligator mississippiensis. Next base: position 120,049,849 of record NC_081824.1, on the reverse strand, counting down.
GGAAAAAAAATCTCATAATATACTGCAAAGAGGTATTTACAAAGAGTTCAAAAGTTGACAGAACTTGTACATTTATTGTCTTCAGTTCTTTAAGAAAAATGAAACAAAACAAAAACCCCAAACTCCCCAAAATCTGACACACATGCACACAAAACAATGGAAACAAGGAACACAGAAGCAAGTGAGATGAAGAATCCAGTTCTTAACCCAGAGCAACGAGGACCTGTAAGCAAACTCAGGCTCTTGGTAATGCATTGTAAGCCAGACTGATTTTTCAAGGCTCTAATGATTTCTCCAATTAATGCTGGAACTGCAATATGCTGCCCTGACCTCATGTTACACTACCAGGGCTTGCAGCAAGGGCTTTAATGATTTATGTAAGGGAGTGCTCTCTTGTGCGTGTAAAGGAATATTTCTTGTTTGGAAATCCAGTAATCTGCTCCATCAAAGGAGGTGGTACCACACCCACCAGCATCTTGTTTTAGTATTCTAACCGGATTAATACTGAAGGGCCTTAAGGCATTTTCCACATGACTTTTCTGTAACTTTTCTCAACTGAAACCTAGTCAAATTAACCAAGAGGAGTTTCTAGTACTTCACTGGCCCTGCATCCCAGTGGCTAGTTTTTGAAGATTTACAGTCACATTTTCACATTTAAAAAATGCTTTGCTACCTCCCCTGCTAATTTGTGAAACAGCCACAGAAGACAAGAGGGGAAATAATGAAACTGCTCTAACAGAAAGATCTGGCAAAAGATGCACAATTACCTTGAACTGTTTCTCTAATCCTTTGATTTATTATAATGTGATACATGTGCAACAACCCAAAGTAAACAAACAAACAAACAAATAAACAAACAAACAATCAGCTGAAGTATTATTTTAAAATTAATATTATTTGCATTTAACTTTGGTAATTAGAGGGCTTTTTATCGGGACAATATATTTAACACAGATGGAGTCCTGATCCAGGACCAGGGGGTGTTATGTAGTACAACTAAATAATCATCACAGACACTCCCTGCACTGAGAAAAGGCAAACTCCTCAAACTATGATATCTCAGAGACCTGGAATTAGGGAAGAAAGGAGCACAAGGCCTAAATCTCAGTTAACTCCTGCCTGGCTTTGGGGAAGGGATAGTGGTAGGGATGGTGTGAAAGATGCCTCTAAAGCCACACTCACCATCTTAGGCTGTGCAATGGCTTATTTACTTTCTAATGTAAATCACTTCACTTCAAATACTGCTCTCAGTATCTCTTCCTTTTCAGGACACAAAAAGCAGAAAACAGCTATAGTGTAGTGCAATCAGATAGGCCCCAGCATGCCCCCATGGCAGTGAACTTGGAGCAAACCTGGGAGAGCGCTCATCACTGGCAGGGGAGGTAGTCTTAGCAGGAGCTACTGTCAAGGCATGCTTTTAGTGAGCAGAAACAGCTTCTTATGTTACCAGATCAGTAGTAGTGGGCCTGCTGCATTATTTTTTCCTCGTTTTTTTTCTACACAGTTAATAGACTTAAATTATCAGCAGTGTTCTTTTCTTCTTCCTTGTTATTTTATAAACTTTACAAAGCAAAAAGAACCCAACAAAAAACGCAGAGCATTCTGGCAGCCTAGTGTCCTGTTAATGTCCTGTCATTAAATATCCCCATGGACTACAAAGTGCTTTTTCTATTTAACAATTCTTTGCATGATGACCATTTCCTGATTTATTAATTTAAAATATACCAGTAATACTCTTAACACAACTTTGCTTATTTCCTATGACTATGTCCCACGGGGAGCTGGGGAGTAGAGGCACTGATGGTAATAGTGGGCACTTAAATGTGGTTGCATAAACAAAAAGCAGCTTAAAATAGATGGTTGGTTATCCATGACCTGGGCAATTGCTCCTAAAAGGTGCAGGAGTAGCATTTGCAACATGTAGCTGTGAGTGAGGGTGGATGAGGAAGTTGGGTCACATCTAGCCAGTGTCAGCTACTAACACACATCTTACACATTATGCTCTCACAAATTATCAATCTAATATTTCCCAGCATACAAGATCTGATTCTGCATCCAGCTTTATACAAACAGCACCCCTGAAAATCACTTCAGTTTTAGATTAGTTCAGTAACTCCCAATTCAACAGTGTCACAAAGACTGAAATCTGGCCAATGTACATTTCATAAGAAAATAGGAATAGACTGTGGTAGTCTACACATAACAACAGTGGGCTACAGACTACTCTTACTATATTCAGTAGTAAAGACAGTGATAACAGCATACACGCTCAATAAATAGCCTTATATGGTTACTTAAATATGAGTGAACCACACTGAAGATAATGCTACAACAAAGGCCAAGCTACCCAAAGGCTGTATGTACCAAGTAGAAAATTAGAACTGGTTAGGAGTTTCTTTTAAAGAAGCTTTAAATAAAAATAAATAACCAATGTGTCTTGTTGGCAGGAGAAGGTATCAATGAATCTCCTGGTTTCAAGAGGAAAAAAACCCTGTGAAACCATTGACAAATTTGTTCGGTCAAAATGCTTTTTAATTTCAGTAATTAACTGAATTTCTTGTAAAAAAAAAAAAATAGCTATCAAGTTGAAAAAGAAATGAAGCATTTGAAGTTACTGATGTGTAGCGATTCATGTTTAGGGAAATTTTCAAGATTTTTGTTCAGATTTGATAGAGGACTATTTTGTTGTGGTTGACAGCTCAACAATTATCAGACAGAAAACAGCTCTGGGGGATGATAGGGTGGCTATGAGGGCAGCTGGTTACAGCTCCCCAGTTTTTTGCATCTATCTGGCCAGTGTAGCTGTAAAGGATTCTAGGGAACACAAACCAACAGACAGCCAAGTGCCTTAGTCCCACAGAGGGAATAATAATGTTTGGGGTAAAATGTCAGCATTGCTGGTTTAATGCCAGCTGAGGTCTTTTCACTGTATCGCAGAATGCTCAGCTCTGGCCATATAACAGTCTGAACAGTGAAAAGGAGCCAGTTCACAGGAAAGAATCTGGCAGTCAGACTTCATCCATATGAATGCTGATGCCGTCCCCATGTATTGCAGCCAGTTCTGACCCATAAATGATTGTGGAGAACGTTTTGCAGGTAAGAGTCTCAAGAAGGACTCTCTATTGAACTAAAAGCTAGTCTTGGAAGTGACTCCAAGTTCTTCTGTTGATTTGAAGCTGAATTCTGACATTCTTCCATCAAACACTTTTGGCTTTAATTTCCAAAGATGTTTGTAGTTTAAGGGGAAAAAAAACCAAACAAATGAGCTAGACTGGATACAAAGGTGAATATCACAAACCATACTTGACCAATTATAGTCTCAGGTAAATTTTCAGATGTAGGGTTTAGCATGTACATTGGCTAGATCCAGTTAACTTGCTTGGAGAGGACAGATATGCTTTCAGAAAGGGGACAACTTGTACTTTTATGCAATTCAATGAGAGAGCCAAAGTTGTACCTGATGGAAACGGGTACAAACTCTTGGGAAAACTTGGGGCTTAAGATGGAAATGTACATTTCATTTTTGTGTACAGTTGCTAAAAGATTAAGTACATCACAAGGTATACAGAAGTACACCACACAGAAGTATGATCCTGGAGCAACAAAATGATGCCCCCTGTCAGGAGGGATGCAGCGCATTTCATGTATCCAGAGGACATTTCTCTATGCATTACTATGCACATGTATCAGCTATACGTTCAAAACTACTGGGAGGAAATTGGCTGTTTTAATCTGCAGCCCCTCCCACTTCCCCAGGACTTCCTGGAGTAATCCAAACTACTTGACTACCAGAAGCTTAGGTCCTAGTTCTGCAAAGGACTCTGCAGCTGCCTGAAATCTCTTAAACTGAAATAGTGTTTTGCCCTCATGTTGTTCCTTGTAGAATCGGGGTCTGGTTGTTGGCCAAGTTTCACTTTTTATAAGGAAGATTTTCTTTTTGTGTTACACTAACATCCACGCACACACCATTTGTAGACATTGCACAAACAGGCAGGGGCTGAGAAAACTAAAAGTGGACTCTGTCCAAGACAAGAGATCACTGGCCAACTGAGGAGTACCACTGCCACATCTTATCCACTTTGACTCTGCTAATCATGGAGAATTGGTAATGGGATGAATTCAGTAGTGAATGCTGGCAGTCCCCAGGGCTCCAGCAGCCACACAGGCTGCTTACAGATGTAGAAAAAACACAAACAAATGGTGCTTTACTTTGAGCTTGGTGTACCCCCATGCTGAGCCCAGCACCTGCTCAGAAGAGGCAGTGCGTTAGTTGGACCTGGCTCACCCACTGTCTGTATAGATCGGGCACTTTAGTGGGGCCTTTTTGGTGCTTTTATCTAATAGCTAATTGAATTAGCTATTACATAAAAGTGCCCAAAAACCCCGCTGAAGTGCCCAATCTATACTGATGCTGCAGATATGGGTCGAACTAATGAGCTGCCTCTTCCGATAAAGCGTTTCCCCCCCCGCTTCATGTCTGTCAACAGCCATAATAGTTATATTCCCGTGTCTGTCTTAAGTACAAACATAAACACTAATGCAATTTGGAGGGCTCTTTGATGTATAGAGTATACTTGGTTAAGTACTTGGTGCTGTCACAACCCTTCTTTCAGTCTGCACTGTGCCTCACGGGTGTATATTTCCCACTAGCTTCACAGGAAGAACAACTTATTTCCCTTAGCAGATGGACATGGAAGGATTGCAAGAGCAATCTGTTGTGTGGTAGAGAGGAGAGGGTTCTGTTGTGTATATAAGCTGTTGATATGTCAGCTAGGGATTAGGACCACAATGCTACCTTTGAAACCATGTTCTATATGTTGGCAACAAAAAGCGGGCAGCATAGGTTCCGTGATATCAACTTTAGGTCTTTCAAGGCTTCTATAATATAGGGACAGACCTCCTGGGTTGGGGTTTGAGTTTATCCATTCTATAGCTAAGATTTTCTGATGTTATTGAGCAAAGCAGCTACGTTGCACTCCAGATTGCAGACCTTAACAGATACTACAACTTTTCAGGTTTTACTTAGCAGTAGGATCAAACGTGTTTTTATATGTAATGATCTTTAGTTAGATTTTCTACTCCGGTGTGTGTGAGCTTCAAAAGGGGGAAAAAACCCCAAAAGATTACCCTAAGCAAACAGCCAAAGATGACTAACTTTATTCCTCAATGTTTTCCTTTCTATTCTTCTATGATCTGCATCTGTGACTTAGGCAACACAGCTGTCTGCATAACTGGTTTTTCAAGCGCAGGCACAGGACTGACTGTGCTCAAGTGACAGTTGTGACCACAGATAACTGCAGGTGCAGTATCAAGACTTGTAATCAGAGGAGCCCTTACTATCACACGTTCAGAAATGGAAATCAGTTAATGCCATACTGAGAATTTTGTGCCTGCACTAAATTTTGGGATTTATAATCGTCTTCCATGAGAATTTTTGTTATGAACATGATCACTTTCATCCCAACCTTATTCAAAATGATTTGGACTCTCTCTGCACTGCAAAGCAGATTCACAAATAATGTGCAGTTTCAAGATTGAAAATGCCCACTGTGAAATTTACTGAGCCTTTATGTACCAGCCTGATTTACTAGCAGTTGTCAGCTTAACCCCTTGACATCATTTCCTTTGCTGGTGTGAGACATACAATCTGAAATGGGCAGGGAATATGCTGAGGAGCTCACCGTTTCAGAATTTAATCAACAGATAGGCAGGTGAATGTATAGCTCCTTACTGGTTACACATTTCAAATATAACCTTCAGTAACTGCATTTTTTCTGTGTACCTTTTGATTCCTTCTCCCTTGCTAAAGGAGTATGTATATCTTTTAGACAATGATATCATAGACCCGACCGACTCTTCCCAGCCATTCTCTCACAGCCTGACGGATGCGGATGTCGGTCACATGGCATGTCAGCTGACTGATGCAGGGGAATACTGCTGGTTGGAGGGCTGTGAATGTTTGGTCTGGCAGGGCCTGGATCTGGTTGAGAACAGTCAGCACCATATTAGTCCAGGCCTGAAATAAATGGAAAAATGAGAAGGTAAATTAGCCACTGAGACCCTATACCACACTATAAGCCTCAATCTGTGATCAATCAGTGCAAATCAGGGGGAATTGTACTGCAGTCAACAGACTTACACCAGTGATGTAAGAGAGAAAGCAGTCAGGCTTTTATCTCAATCCCATCTTTACACTTCACAGATTTTAAGATGTACTGCCTGGTATTATAACCCACTTCATCCCCATCACCAGGAAGCCTAACCTTTTGCTCTTGGGAAAGGAAGTTAGGCACAAGGGTAGTCCCACCCCTTGACAGGTGCCCTGCCTCCTGGTCACCATCTTGGGACCGGAAGTCCCTCCCCTTGCCTCAGAAGTACTCCTTTTGGGAGGGAGGGTGCTGCCACCTTGAAATGGGAAGGAAAAAAAAACCCCAAATCATATAATAAAAGAATCAAACATCAACTATAACTTATTTTAATTTTATTTAAAGAAATATTTTTATCCTGATTTATATGTGCTTGCATAGTGTATCTAAAGGCAATTGCACAATAGCTCAGAATACAGCCTTACTCTTGCGTATTGTGTGTGGGGGATAAAGGGGTGTGGGGGATAAGGGGGTGTATGTGGGGGGCTGTGGTTGGGGAGTGAGGGCTGTGTAGGGTGTGGGCAGGGTGGGTGGTGTGTGCAGCGGAGGGTCTGGGGTTATGGTGGTTGGGATGGGAGTGTGTGTGGGAGGGTGTGGGTGTGTTTGGGAGTATGGTGGGGGTGCATGTGTGTGCATGTGTGTGGGAGTTGGCAGGGAGGGGGGTCCCTGGAGTGTGCCAGTCCCTGGAGCTATCTGTGGGGGCAGCATGTGGGCCGAGCTGCACCGAGCCCTGTGCGATGAAGCTAGCGGTGCAGGTCGTGGGGCTCGGCTGGGGTGACAGGGAGAGGGATGGAGTCAGCCCAGCTCCATAGCATAGAGCTCCCTGCTGATCCCCATGATCTGCTTGTAACAGTGAGTGCGGCCAGGCTGCCAGCTCCACTGCATGTGGTTCAGGCAGATGGCATGTGAGCCTTACACAATGCAGCGAGGCAGACCCCGCTCCCAGACTCCGCACTCCCACCAGGCTGCCCCACTCTGGGTCCCCACCAGCACCAGCATAGTCCCTGTGCTCCTGCCCCTTCCCCTGCCACCCTTCCTCTGGTGCTTCCCTACTTTCCCTCCCATGCGCCTGCCTGTCACTGCTGCCGCCATGCGCCTGCCTGTCCGCCCACTGCTGCTTCCTGCCCCCCCGCTCCCTCCTGGCCAGGCTGGCTCCATGTTATGCTGTGTGGTCCTGGCCATGCAGCTGGGAACGGCATGGTGCTGGCCAGGGTGAGTTGGCTCCGGCAGGATGCGGATCCCAGCTGCACAGCTGGGACTGCATGGCATGGCATAGCATGGAACCAGCCCATCTCAGGCCGACCCCTGTGGAGTGGGGCAATCGTTGGCGATCCTTCCCGCCTGCGCCCCCCACCCCCCAGTTTTTATCCGAAACTCTCTTGGACAGAGGGAGGGGCGGGGGAACAGCCCCATGGTTGCCAGGCCAGAAGTCTCTGCTAGGCAGAAGCTTCTGGTTGGGTCTTGGAGGTGCTGAGTGGACCTTGCAGCTGCCATTGCTGGATCCTGCTGCCACTGGTATCTTGTCAGCTTTGACAGGCATCCAGCAGTAGGTAATAATTTTCTAAATTTTAGTGGGGCCCCACAGGCTGGAAAGAATGGCCTGGCAGGCCACATCTGGCTCACGGGCCTTATTTTGCCCGCTCCCGTTACAGAGCATCCCTGTTTCTCCCAGAGATGTGAATAGCAACTCTCTAGCTGCAGTTCAGGATTTTTGCTCTGAAACTGGGAATAAAAGCAGTTCTATTAGCACAAGACATCAAACGAACAGTTATTAGAGTGTTCAAAAGCACCCATGTGACTCAGAAGCCCACATCTTATTTTTTGAACAGACTTAAGCATTGCAACTTTGAAGGTGGATGGGGTTTAATGTCACTTCCGAAAATGGGGTGTTGGCTCCACTTAAGCATTTTTTGAAACTTTTACCCAGAACTGATGACATTAATGTAAGGGAAGTTTAACTGTTCTTTCACAGAGTAGTCTCCCTCTGATTTCACCAGGACTTGGGCCCAGGTCAATGGCAGGCACTGGGGATATTCAGTATGGATCATGGGCAAACTTTTCCAAATAAGGTGTTAAGTCTCTGATTCAAGAGTTTCTTTCAATCTTTTCTACCCCTTTTCGCATTACCCTACCATATTCTATGAATGTTCCTACCTGTATTTGTGCCTCAGCATCTCGAACAGATATATTCAGGGAGCTAACAGTAGACCCCGAACGTGGTCTCTTCTCCTGCCTCAGGATCTCTGGGCCAGCACTGAAGGAATGCCTCATTTGGCCCTGGTCTACAAGATGTTGTGGTCGCTGGGGAAGAGGTGAATCTTGCCCTCTTGAGCCCAGCAGCTCCCCTTTCTTTTCCACCTTGACATCTTTGACGAAAGTGGTCAGGTTATGTTGCTGCTTTCTTTTCTTATACTCCGTCATGAGTTTGGAGATAGTCTTGTCAGCAGCGATGGTGTAGATTTTGTTGCCAGCACTCTCCCACCATTCTTTTTTCCTGGCTTGATCCTTTTTTTCCATCTTAGGGCTCAAGGGGGATGGCAGCAGCAGCATTTCTCCACTCCCTCCCTTGGGAGTCAGACTGTCTGCGAGATGGTCTCTAATTTGACTTCTGTCATCTTCTGAGGGTGTGTCCTTCCCAGACAGCCCTCCAGTTGATGGGGTGGAGGTTTCTGATTGAAAGGATGGTAGGATGAAAAAAGGGTCACCTTTGAAAACTGGAGGCTCCTCCACAGTATTCTCCAAGTCCAGGTGCATTTGGATATAGTTGTTGCACAATTCCATGCATAGTTTGTGAAGCCTTTTGATTAACCAACCCCAGTCTGCATTGCTGACTGGCTGAACACTCAAAGATGGAATTCGAGCTCTCCACTGCCTTTTCTCTTTCCCTCGTGGTGGGCTGACTTGAGCAGTTTCTTCAAAAATGTCTTCATCCTCTGATGAGCACTGCTGGGAGGAATCTGTGCTTCTTTCGTCATCCTCAAAAAGGATCTTCTTCACTTGGTCAGCGGTGATGTTCTCTTGGTTTGTCAGAATAGCACACACCAAAGCATGGAAATAAATGTTGAAACTCATTGCTGACTGGCGGTACAAGTTGGCTGCCCCACTTATGCCAGACACTTTTTTCAGCAAGCACTTCAAGCCAGGCCTGGTGTCAAACTCTCTGGCTGTTCGATAGGAATCCAACAGTAAGTCAAAGATGGCAGCCAAATTCTGCATAGAAATGTACCTAAGAAAGCCAGCCAGTTTATTTTCTGGTACTTGTATTGTCTTCTCCTCCATGTGAGAGGGCCCTTTCACAAATTCTTCCAACAAGATATCGTACAAATTTTGCAGGAGTACTTGATGGGACAACAGACTCACCACTATGGTCCTGAAAGGAATACTAGATGCCACAAACAAAGAAAAAGAAGGTAGACAAATTAACAGCTGATAAGTCATCCATTGTCATGCTACACTTTATTTTAGACTGACATATAAAAGATACAGAGGGCCTAATTTTGCCTTTCCTTATTTGCTTCTGTAATCTAGACTCATACCTGAAGTCTCATTTACTACAAAAGGGTGGGTTTAGCACCTTAAATTTCCTGGGCTGGACCCTAAGCCAGAGATACCCTCATGCAAACTGCTTTCAATGATGGCAGACATTGTGAACATATAAATAAGAGAGGGTGAATATAATTTTGAGACACCGCAACAAAGAGCCAAGACAAAACTGGTAAAAGCAGAGTGCTCATATTGCGATTGCAAAGTTTATTCCAATACTATACTGCAAGTTTGTTATTTCTGTTGCCTTTGAAGATACCTGGCATACTGACTGCGTGATTAAATATTCTCTTTTTTCAGTGCCATGACAACTGAATTTATTCTACACACTGTAGATTCCAGTAACTGGAAGAATTTATGTCAACTCCTAGAGACTTTTTTTGGTTTAGGCCCTTGGCTCACTGTCTTGCCTGCTTGCTTCATGTTTTGCTGAGCTCTGACACCCTCTAGTGAGAAAACCCTTACAACAACTCTATGCAAACCCTAGAAAAAGTTGTGCTTTGCTCTGACAAGGTCTAGACCAGTGTTTTTCAACCTTTTTTTGTTCACAGGCCCCTAAAAAATTTCCAGTGGAGGTGCAGACCCCTCTGGAAATGTCAATGGAGGTGTGCGCCCCCTTTGAATTGTAAGTATGGGTATTCACACACTTTTGATTGATCATAGTTATCTTTCATGGACCCCTTAGATGTAGTCTGTGAATCCCCAGGGGTCCTGGACCACAGGTTGAAAACCACTGGTTTGGACAATACACTACCGAAAGGTCAATGCCCGGATTGCCACTTCCACTTCTGGTTAAGCCAGTAACCTCACTAAAGCCTCTCAGATACAACCAAGAGGCCTCAAAAACATAGACATACATAAGGCATATAACAAAGATTGTGCTGAGACTATTTCATTTTAAATTATATCACTCTGTTTGTAAGAGTCTATCTAATTGATTCCAGGTTGAGTGCATTAAATAGATGCCTCCACCTGAACACTGTGAATATGATATGGAAAAATCACTCAGTCATTATTATTCTCATATCCCTGCTCCCCTTAGTAAGATTAGGAACACTTTATAATACCTCTCTGAATTCAAGGTCTGCATCAGAAGGCCAGGATTGCCAAAGAGCCTTATTGTTGCCATTCAAATTTTGAGAGGTTCACCAGTGAGTAACATTAAGAATCCTACTGCACTGACTAGGGAAGAAAGGCTAGAATAAGGTTGAAGGCACGATTTTTAATCCATACGTAATACCGGTGTCTCAGTTTTTTCATAATCTCTTCAGTCTTTATAATTACTCTATCATTAGAACTAGAACTCATGTTGTGGCAAACATACATGAACAGCAGTGTTGATCTTGAGCAAGGGTGGGAAAAATCTGCCCCCCCGGCTGCATCCGGCCTGCGAGACCATTCTATGCGGCCCGCGGGGCCCCTAAAAAAATTTTGAAAATTAAAATTTATCTGTCCTTGGTTCCTGTCAAAATGACAGGAACCAGGGGCAGTAGGACACACAGGAAGCCTGGCAGGCTTCTGCAACAGCAGGGTCTGCCCCCCTAGCCGGGGCTTGTGGCCTGGGACCACTTGGCTGCACCGGCACGGGAACCTCAGGTAAGGTGGGGGGGGAGGGGGAAGGGCAGGGAAGGAGCTGGTGCTGAGCACAGGGAAAAGTAGCCAGTGCTCCTTGCTGCAGCCCTTGCGGGGCTGTCCTGAGCAGGCACAGCAGCCCCATGCAGGCTGTGAGTGGCTGCAGCCCGGGGCGCTGGCCATGGTGTAGGGGAGGGGGCGCTTCCCCCCCCCGCACTTAGTACCAGCTTGTAACTCGCCCACCAATGTTTGCTGCTGCTGCCCACCTGGAGCTCGCGCCGCAGTAGGCTGCGGAGAGGCTGCCACCACCCCACCCTGTGCTGCCCAGCGCGCGAGCTCCAGATGAGCAGCAGCAACAGCAAACACTGCCCGGCACGGCAAGCAGGGGGGCTGCAGGGGGGCTGCAGGTGCTGCCGCCACAGTGCAGCCCTGATAGGCAAGAACAGAGCTGGCGCGGGGCCCAGGCTGGCAGAAGGGGCAGGTTACAAGCTGATGCTGAGTACAGGGAAAAGCAGCCTCTTGCCCACCCCATGGCCGGCACCCTGCCCTGCAGCCGCTCGCAGCCTGAATGGGGCTGCCTGTGCCTGCTCAGGACAGCCCTGCATGTGCTGCAAGCAGCTGCAGCAAGGAGAACCAGCCACAAGGCGGGCAAGAGGCTGCTTTTTCCCACACTCCGCACCAGCTCCTTCCCTGCCGGTGAGCAGGGGGTCGGAGCTGTGTGCTACTCCCCGCCTGTACCATGCAGCTGGGGGTACTGGGAGTGAGCAGACGTGGGAGCACAGGGCCCGCACTGGTGTCCCAGGGCCAGTGCCAGCAGGGCGGCAGGGGTACAGGGTCCTGGCTGGCAGGGGCTTTATGGAGCCGGGCCAGCTCCCCTTCTGCCTGCAGGTGCAGTCCAGCCCGGCTCCACAGACCCCTGCCAGCCTTTATCCTGCTCTGGGCCCCACTGGTGCTGGCCCTGGGACACTGGTCTGAAGACATCGGGACACTGGTCCCAACATGGTGACCAGGGGCGGGGCTGCCCAGGTGGCCCTCAACAGCTTGCCAAAACTGGGTAAGCGGCCCTCCGTCAGAAATAATTGCCCGCCCCGGTCTTGAGAGTAGGGATGTGTCACAGTGGGCATGTCTACACGAGACGTTTACTGTGGAACTGCCTAATTAGCTCTGCAGTAAAGTCTGTGTCTACACGTGCAGCCCTATTAGGCCACAGTAAACTAATTAACTGCTGTAGGTTAGTACTTGTAAATATGGCAGCAGCGTCCTTTACTGTGCAGTAATGTATGTGTAGACACTGATGTAGCTGGTTGGGGCACAAGGGTGCTAAGGTGCAGGAACTGCCTGCTGGCTAACCCTGCACTGTAGCACCCTCGTGCCCCAGCAAGCCCCAGAGCACGTTGAGCTGGGTTGGAGGAGCCCTGGGTTGGCAGGCTAACCCCATGAAACTGCCAGCTGGGGCTGCTCTAATTTGGCTCAACACGCTGCAGTCCCAAGCACATGTGTAAACACAATACACCTGGGAGCAATAAACTCTGGTGCATTATGCATTACCAGAGTTTATTGTGTTGCATTAATTGCACCTGTAGATCTGCCCACTTTTTGGTCAGCAAATAAATGAATAACTGATTTTCCAATATACTTGCAATACAGAGAAAAAATAGTTTCGAGCTAAATCCATTCAACTTGACATGTTTTGATCCAGGGATTAAACATTTTGTTTAATTCTGAAGATTTTTATATGATTTGAAATGTGTTTGAAAATTGAAGTCAATTTTGAAATACAAATAGTTTCAAATTGAAAATTTGAAACATTTTATTTACAAAGTGCTAAAAGAAAGTATGGGGGGGGGGATTTCCTTGTTTTCAAGTGAAACAAGTCAGTGAATTTGACACACATTTGTGAAACATGCTGTTCGAACTTAATTGGCATTTTTCCACGCCCCAGATTTTGCCCACCCCTAGACAGCATGCTTCTGCCACATAAATGCATGTCACCCAAGTTGAAAATGTCAAGAGGCAATTCCTGTGTGCATGCACTCCAGACAACAGTTTTATTGCTTTCCATGTAAACAGATGTGCATGTGCATTGAGCACGACTTCACTGGTTGGTCCTGGTGACTTGGTAAAATCTTTACTGGTCTCATATCATATAAGGAGGATGATAATGATAAAATCTTGATGCTCTTTTTCTAGGAAGTCATTTGCTTTAAATACAATACGGAGACCCTTGTTCAGTCGGGCACGTGCCTAACGGAGTGCTCTGATTTCAAGGAAAGATGTGTCAAAAATCAGGGAAACTGGCAGTCTAATAGGCACACAGACTAATTGAATCAAATATTTAAGGTACTGCAGGTTGGAGTGTTATTTCCTTACTAAACAGTAAAAGAAGGTGCTGACTCGGGCATACAGATGAGAGCACATGACACCAGGATAAGATTCAGGATAAGATCCTTCTATTGCCTCTTGTTTGCAATTGCAAATTACAAAATTACATTGTAGGAAGAGAAAAGATCTCTTACCCCAGCTTCCTGTGAAATGATGCAGCATTAAGGAAACAAAAATCAAAAGGGGAAAAGAGAAACTCCACTAAGGTTAACGCAACATTTTAGCAAAACTAGACCACTCTTAAGCATGCAAGATGGAGTGCAAGTGCATTACTGTAGAAAAGAATAATATGAAAATTAATATCAGGGTTAACTTTCAAATTCCTACTTCAAGTAGGAAGTAGGCAGAATGGTGGAAGCACACTTAAATTGGAAAACAAGGACAAACTCTTTCTGTTGTTCTTTGGATGCTGAAGGAGCATTCAAAGAGAGTCTGCTGTCACAGTGCAGTGATCCTTATTAAAATATGACCATATCTCTTGTTCCATTATAAGTACCATGGACCACACTGGGACCTATTTGTTAAAGGGGCATTATACAATCTGTTCCACTTTACAGCATGGAGAGGGATGGGTCTCATGAATGCAAACCTTCCTGACCCTCTTTTTGGAGTCTTGTTTCTTGATGGGCAGCAGGACAAAGCAGGGCCCAAACTCCCAAGAGGGTAGGGAGCATTAGGACTGCTAGTACTGGAGACAGTGCATAGCCATGCAAGGCTAGGTGGCTTCTTGCATGCCCTCCTTGCTCAACCAAAGGGTGGCCATCAAGATGTGCCCCTTTGCAGTGTAGAAGGCTTTAGCTCTGAATGAGGAGGGGCAAAAAGGATCTTATTTGGCACAAAACCTGCTTGCAGGATATTTCATCACACACATTTTATCCTTGAAAATATCACTGCTGATATTACGTTTCCAGTTATATAAATTCACCAGTCTCATTTTGCTCCGTATTCATACAACTCAAAGTGATGTTACTTCTGCACTGCTAATCTTTGCCAACAAAAATATTGTGACAAGATCAGAATAAAAAAATATCATGCAATCACATGCTGAAAGGTCTGTGATGACATGACAGGAGGGCTTTCCACACAAAAAAGAAATGCAACCAGAAAGAATTCCTCACATTAGGCTGTTGAGACTAACTCTTTGGCTGCGGATACTACTTTTTCCACCAGGAGATTAGTTAATGTTGTTCCACTAGACCCATTAATTTTTCTTACATTACTTCCCATTCATAATTCAACAGCATTATGAATTTAAGAGGCCTTTCACAGAAACAGGCAACACTAGATTTTTCTCTATGCACAATTTTGATGCAACAATAAAAATAATTAGAAATCTTATCAAAATATTTGTGCAGCTCAAGTTAAATTGGCTTTCATTTCCTACAGTCTCGGCTATTCATTTGCAAGCTGTACCCAGCACTCTGCAAATTTCTGAAAACTCTTGTGAAAATATCTGCATTTGGCTCATGAAAAATCAAGAACACTGCACTGAAGGAAATCTGTAGATACCAGAGATGGAAAGGAAATAGCACTGCAGGGCATTGAGTCCAGCTCCATCTGCTCATTCATGTACATAAACTCAACATAATTTATCAGCTCTTTTTCCAGTCTAGTTTTTACTTACCAGATAGCCCATAATCCGATTTCTTTGGGAGTACTGCCCAGTTCAACAGATCTCAATATTAGATATACTTTCCAGCATTTTGTCTAAAAACTTCAATTTTTCTTAATTTTATCCTATTTTCTTTAGCTGAATTCTCTTACATATTTTTTCAAGCATGCCCTTCATATCATTTCTCACAACTGTATCTAGCCATTCACTATGTTGCACATATTTACTTTTGTAAATGCTCACTTGTGTCTGAACCTAATGAAGAAGCTGACTGGCCTTTCAGTTTTCACACCATTACCACTGCCAGTGGTATTTAGGCACATGCTATAAGAGCAGTAGAACCATGGGACAAGCTGCTTAAAGAAGTTCTGGAAGCTCTTTCACTGGAGGCTTTCAAGAGGAGGATTCATAGCATCCGTCTGGGTTGGTTTAGGAATAGTAACTCTTGGTATTTGTGCAAGCGTCTAGAGTACATGACCCTTGAGGGCTCTATGACTATAAGCGCCTTCTGGAATGATGCCCTACCTTTTCTGTGTATGACCATTTGGTTTCTTGTCAGGAGGCAGTTCAATAATAAGCACGCAAGACTGAGCATGTTCAAATCCCTCCTTATTATTGGGCGTCTTTGGTGAGCATTGGGTGTCTAGCATGAAAACCTATAAAACACAAATTTAGCAAAATGAGCAGTTTAGTACCAAACTTTGTTCATTTCCAGTAACATCCCCAGAATCAAGTACTCTACAATATAAGACGATTCCAAATTCTTATTATTTATTTATAGATGCAATGAAGGAGCTAAGTGCCTGGTAGCAAACAGAGAGCCGCTTCTCTTTACCTAAAGAGTTTGGTCTCGGTAAGTGGCCCAGTGTTCAGAGAAAAACTAGACACCTTCCCCAGAGGCCACAGAAAGGTTGGTCTCTACTAATTTACTTCAGCTGACTCATGAAATAGCTATAATGCCAAATCCCTAAAACTCAAGACAAAGGTGGAATAACTTGGAAACGTAATGTAGGTATGAAAATGTAATTAAGGTAGGAGCAAAACAGCCCCCTTAGTGCGGTTAGTCTTTCACTTAGGAAGGTGATCAGAGACTGAGCACTCTGAATAAGGTTATTTTGTCAAGGGACCAAACAGGAATCAGGCACCCAACTCATACTCATTTGCAACAGGAGTTGGGAAAATGTTGGCCCTCATGGCTTTTCATGCTTTCTCTCTATCTATCCAGATAGTTGTGTTAAAGCACAACTGAACATAATGTGTCCTACAGGAACCACTGAAGAAATTGTGTATGAATAAAAAGTTACAGGAGTTGTCTTCTCCAATGCACAGCCCCTTCTCTTCAAAAATTGTGAGATGGTCCTCTGTTTGCCAGGGGCACCTATAAGTCATGTCACCCACTGGCTTTCCTTGGCCGTTGCCACCAGCACCTGTTCTACCTCTTAACTGCTGAATGGACATTTCAAGCAACAGCAACAGGTACTGGCAATAACTCAGGGCACAGGAAAGACCTGCTGGTTTCTTCTAACCATTCCTCTTTCTGTGCTGGACTTCCTTTAAGACGTAGCCTCAATGGTTAATTCAATTTATTTTTAAAATGACAGAAGTGACAGTGCTTTACTACTTGCTTTGCCTACTAGGGAATTCCCTTAGATCGGGGAGCTGCTGATTTGCTCCTGCTCTAAGCAATAAGCAGAGAAATTAGCCAGGTAAATTTCAACTATACTTAGCTGCACAAGTCTCCAAAGGGAAACAACAGATCCACAGAAGTGAACCCTACCTCCGCACTCCAAGTTACAGTTGTATGAGAGAAGACACTTTTCACAAGACAATGATCTCCCCTTACTAAGTATATTTGAAAAGAAAATTCCTCAGCTCCTGCTTGATCTAACTTGCTCACAAGGAGGGAGATCATTCTGGTTGCCTTAGGAATGAAATTGTTACCTGTTGTGCCATGGCTCGGATTCTCCAATATTCAGCTTCAGCACTGGGTGAGAGAGAGGGTGCTGCCACCTTCACTTCACAGGCATCTCCACTAAAGCTTTCAGATCCACTGTGGAAATAGCCCAGCAAGTTCTAGAAAGACACACATCAGACTTTCAGTGGGCGTGTCTACATGAGATGCTTAATGCTCATTAGTTTAATTCTACCGCGCACTAGTGCGGCTGGTAAAAACCTTGCTAATGTGCAGTAGGATCAGTCCAATGTGCAGTGTCACACACAATGTGTTCATCTGTGCTAATACACAGATTACAACTAATTACTGAACGTGTAAATGTGTCCGCTGTGTACAAAACCAGTGAAGCAGTCAGAGTCTTCTAACCTGGTGAGCACGTATTGAGCATTACCAGATTCTGAGGTTGCTTTTTAGCAGTTTGGCTTGGGATGGCCTAATAGGCCTCTCCCTCTCCACCTCAAAAACACAGAGGTAAATTCTAATCTGGACTGAATTTGCAGCAAAAAGGATCACTTGGACATTCTTTCCTTTGTTACTTCCTACTCCTTCAAATACTGGCAGTTTTAAAAAGTGTTCCCTACCTATGCTATTTACAATGTCTTTGTAAGAAAGAGAGAGAGATATGACTTCAGATTCCAGTGTTATTAATTCAACATTTTATCTTAAATTGAAGTTAATGTAATTATAATAATTTATGTCTTACAGTATCTTCTGGTGGATGCAATTTTAAGAACGTTTGCTTACTCTTAGCTTGTACAAAACACCAAACAGGGCTTGCATGACACAATGAAAAACAGGGCTAATTATCCCTGGCCGAGTGGCACATTAACATCATGCTATGCCACTTCCAGTACTTGAGTGGGTTCATTCAGAACTAGTTTGAGAATCTCTTAGTGGAACTACTTTGTGTCACGCAGACCTGCACATAACAATTTCTTTGGAAAGGAGTAACCTAGGAGTATCAATGCCCCAACCTTGCTGACATTCACTAGAATTTGGTTTTTACCTTCACTGGCTCAAGAGTGGCAGAAAATGCATCCTGCAAGGCACAGCAGGCCAGTCTCCACATCTCTTCAGTAAAAACAGGACCTGCTGTTACCAGGATGTACCTGCAAGAAAGGACACAAGAAGCTAGCAATACATTCTGTGAATCCCTACAAAATTCTCTCTGGCTCAAAAGGAAGGTGGCAAAAGTTAGAGATGCTGGGTGGAATAAAGTCTAGGCAGCTCATTCACAAGACACATGCCAGCCATTACACTTGAGACCTATGGGTGCCCATCAGACAGCTCTTTGATTAATTTACCTAGAGTTTGTGCATTAAATAGCAATGCTGGTATCAGTGTACAGCTGGTATTTCTATGGGAGACTGCTTACATTTAAAAAAATGGGCTTTGAATATTATCAGAGGGTAGGACAGTTCATATAGCCAGGCTGTGGGTATTCTCATGTCTACTTTTCACCATAAGGAATGTGGTTCTATAACAAGAAAACAGAGTGGCTGATTGCAGAAGTCCAACTGGAACCCTTCATAGTTTTCTCCACTTATACATTTTGCTTTTTAAGTAATGAAAAGCATGTTGTAAGACTACTATGGAGATGCTGACCAATCCAACCACTTCATGTTTTTGGCCAAGATTTCTCTATTCAGAAGTCTTAGAAGCACTCCTGTCTCCTAAACATACTGATAGGGAGAGAACACCTGATCATTACCTGATACAGGAACAGCCAACTCTTGAGATTGTTTCTGTAGGCTCTGCTACACATGCTACCAACAACTTGAAAAGGTCTTTTAGCATTGTGTTGATCATATTCTCATAGCCAATGTCTGGGGGGGGGAGGAAGAAAGTCAGAGCAATTAGCATTATCATTTTGCAATATCATTTAGACAAAAAGGATCCTTTTTTCTTCTTGTTGTTCAGAGAAGTGATAATCAGGTTCCTCTTTAACACTAAAAAATGGTGTACTGGCTTTGAAATATAAAACAAACTGAAGCGAACCTTATCATTTTCAGGCGGCGAGGATGTAAGAGAATACCGCTGAAGTACAGTTGTGGAAATTCTGTGCTAGCTCCTATTCCTGCAAATTTTAGGTCAGCATATTGTTTCGTGCTTTTATATTAAACATAACAAAAATTTAGTGTCTTAAGGTAAAAGCAAATTGATAGATTGGGAAAGTCTAATTCTAACAAAAACAAACCATCTCATATACCTACACAGTAAAACACAGCCCCTGTAACTATTATGTCCTTAGATCTGATGTCGATGGGGCAGTTCTTACCTGAATGTATAAAGCTTTGGATGTGCTCCACTACTAATTCGCAGGAAAGACCAATTGCATGCTTGAAATTAGCAGATGCCACGTCCCAGTATGAATGGTCACCATGGCTACGATGGAGCCAGAGAGACATTGTGGGGAGAAGAAGATGTACAACTGCATAGATACCAAATCCTGGGCCTGAAAGAAAAAAAATACAACTAAAAAGTCAAACAGATCAGGGATGAGGATTATTAATGAAAAGTTGTGGCTTCCTCACCTCCCTCTGAATACCGTTCCCACAGAGACAGGCTACAGCAAGATCCTGATGTCCAAGAGAGCAAGATGACTAACACCACAAGATCTATGTGATCAGCCCCAACAATTCAAGTTCTTGGTGTTAAAAAGCCGATGGCTGTATCTCTTTCTCAACATATAGTATCTCATACTTCCATCCACCATACTTCTCATTTTCTACCCTGGGTACCTGCCATCACTCTTATTCTACTGAACCACTTCTACCTCCAAGCTGCCTGCAACAGATTGTCCTAAAATATCCAAAACACTGTTACTTTAACTAAAGGCCAGTAATATGTTCAGTGGAGCACACACTTCTGATTGCCTGTGGGAAGCAAACAAATTACCATGCATTTCCTACCATGTTGCTAAGGTGCCGGGAGAATCCATCTGTCTTAGTGGATGTGTTGTAGATTTATTGTAAGATTTAAGAGAAGCCAGAGCAACCACTTTCAGGGAAGGAATTATCAAAACCATGGCAACATATTGCGCCCCCACACCAAGCACATGCCCAGAAAAGGCATTGTGTTATTTTGATCAGGCTCTCCCAGATAGGTTTCAGAAACGTTTACTTCCCTGGAAGAGAGCAAGTATGTGCATGAAGGAAATGTTGACATGAAGTAAACCTTTGTTCTGGACAATCTCTACAGATGTGTAGAGACTGGGCCTATGCATCATGACATGACAACATTGCAGGGACTAATCTTCAAAAGAACACCATGGCATATATAGGTGAAGTAGACCTTGGAAAAAAGTCATTTGCTGTAAACACAAACCTTTTAGTATCCTCCAAGAGGTACCAAACAATTTCTACAATTATGTTTTTCCTTCTCCCTTTAGAAAGGGATCCTACACATTCTTGTTAGAGCCCCTAAGCAAAGGACATAATCCTTTGATGAAATTCCCTTTTTATCCTGGCAATACCGATCTTTACCTAACTAGAAAGGTTACTGATGAGATGCAACCTCTTTTCTATGATGCTAAGCAAACTACTTTCACAGCCTTGGCTGGCTTAACAAAACTTCTCAAAACACCTATTTTAGTACCCATTACTTATGTTTCACAAAATGCACTGTAGATTACAACAGGATTTTTGGTTTTAGTAGCAAATTATCTCTACATTTTTAATTACCAGGTATTTTGGTAACATCTCTCAGCAACTCAAAGAGTAAGTCCAGGGTGGGAGGCTGGTGCTGACGGGGACAGTTGGATATGGCAGTTGTTAACTCCTCCAGCAGAATGATCCAGACATTAATGAGGCCTAGAAACATGGAAATATCAATAAGACATCAAGAATAAGGTATGAGGAAAAAGACCTAGAAACTAAATTATATGCATTCCCGTTTTCACAGGTGGATCTTGCAGGGAAGACCAAAGAAACGTATCTAATGCTGGCTGAAAAATGTATTCCTTTATATGCCCACTTTATTGCATGTGCCCAATACGGCAAGGCTGAAATGGCCTGTACCCATAGGGTACAACTGCAATTCTCTCTAACTACAATTCTGCTTTTAGCCATGTTGTCTTCACCTGTGCAGCAAGTCACTGAGTGTGGAAGCAATACAGGCAGGCTTTTAGTGAGATGGTTTGGAAGCAGGTGGCAGAGGGACTTCTGAAAATGATAATCCACAACAGCAAAGATGATAGAAATTCTGCATACTAGTCTCGGGGGGTGATGAATGAAACAGGGTATGGGGTTAAGGAGGGCAGAAATAATGGGGTTCTTATCAGATGATCACTTTTATTCAGGAAAATGTAACAGCTAATGATGGTGTTATGTGCTTACGGGAATGCTGGAAAGGTGGAATTTAATGACCTTTTCGGCACTCAGCACTTGCTGATATCTGACATCATCAAGGTATAAAAAGACTTTATGAACATTAGCTACTTGAACCTCACCATATTCCTGAGACATAGTATAGATCAGTGTCCTTGGGATCAAACCCCTAGAAGCCCATTGTTTTATTAGACTGAAATGTATTCTTCTGTGATTCACTAAAATTCCCAATTTCACTACTACCTGTAGCTACACTTCAACAGTCTATGTCCAGAGGGAGCTCTGCAGTGATTAATTATGTTCCCAAAGAGACTTTAAAGACAGCTGTCAGCCAGGTTTGTTTAAGACTCACTGACAAAACTTGGTTCAAATTCATTAAATGCAATTTGGCCATGAACCTGGGAGACCAGGGGAACACAGTAAGGATCATTACTCATTTTGTGAGCTGATCATTTATTGAATCATACCATTTCCATGAGGTGCACTGTGAAAAGCAATGTTTTTCAATGTTTTTATACTCAGGGCACCTGTTGATAGACTCCAGGCACCCCTCTGAAAATGTCAGCTCTTAAGTTTTACCTTGATTTTTGACTACATAAAAATAATAGAGCAATACTTTTGTTGCAAAGAACTCACAAAGACTATAGCAGGTCAGAATATTTTTAATCTCATGGTTAAGAATCACTGGTGTAGAGGCAGTTTTCCAGGCCATGATGTGTTTATAGGCCTTTGGGGTAAAAAAGCAACAGAACTCCATACTCAGAGAACAGCACCTGGAGATCTGACAGAATCTGGAAGTACTGCTGACCAACAAACATCTTTTAGGAATACATGTTTCAGGAGTTTTGGCAAAGGTGAACCTGTATGACCATCCATGATCCTACTGCATGGAAAACTTGGATTCTGTGCTTAGTTCTGGCCTTGGTCTCTGATGATCTGGGCTATACAAGTGCAGAGAGTGGCCCCCTACACACTCAGCTCTACTAGAAAAAGTATGTCCTTGGTATTGTTTAGGATAGTTAATTAAAAATGGAGAGAACTTGTCATCAAATTGTTCTCTACAATCTATTACCATAGCAAAACCTCAAGTTGCTGGAACTTGTCATGGAAATTTATCATAGATTTCATAGACATTAGGGCTGGAAGGGACCTTGCAAGATCACTGGGTCCAGCCCCCTGCCCAAGGGGCAGGCAGTTAACAGGGGTCAAATGAACCTAGCAAGATAGACATCCAAGTGTTTCTTAAAGGAATCCAGGGTAGGTGCCTGCACCACCTCTGGGGGGAGCTTATTCCAGGCCCTGGGGACTTGGACAATAAAGAAATGTTTCCTTATGTCCAACCTAAAACGGTCTTCCAAGAGTTTGTGATCAGTGGACCTAGTCTTCCCAGTCTTAATGAATCTTCAGTCAGGAATATATTTCTCAGATCCAGGATAGAATTTCTTCTTAAAATGACAGAGCAAGATAGAGAGTGAGCCACAGACACAGCTGCCCCCATCCCCAGTACACCTAGCAGCTACACTGCTGTGGGGATGTGGAAGCCTTAAGTTCAACTCTCAAGCCTGATCTGGAACAGGAACTTGAACCTGGGGCTTCTAAATCCTACATAAATGCCTTAACTTGTGGGCTATTGGCTATTCCAAAGTGAATCTTTTTCTCTGGGGAAAAGAAAATCCAGCTTCTAACTGAGAACACTGAAGTTTTGTCTATAACACGAGTTGCATTTACCTGCCTGTCTAACATGGGGCGTTACTGGGTGCTGAAAAGATTTCAGAAAGCTGTATGCAGTGCATGGCTGAGTGTAATGGAGCTGAAATGTATATTGTTAAGTTTAGTGAAGTGTTTTTTCTCCTCACTAGGAGAGGAAACCCTACAATGAAGCCTAATTTCTAGCATATGTGATTACGCAAATGACAGACACAAGACAATAAATCTTTTTGGAATGCTTTTCTAAACCATTTGCAGCAGTCAACAAAACTCACAACTACATATGACAATAGCTGCTGATAAAGTCCTTTATCTCCCCACACTTGCACAACACCTCTATATTGATCAATATGTACCAGTGTCATCATCAAAGTCAGAAATGACACACTCCGTGCCATCCTCGCTGCTGGCTGATCGCTCCTGGACCCTTCGGGGCAAGTTAGCAAGCCGGCCACTGAGGAAAATTGGCTTCAAGGGCATTTTATAGATTTTGGCTAGCAACTGAAATAGAAAAATAATATGGAAAAGTGATAGCACATCATACACAGATAAATATTAGAATAACAGTGCCATATTTGCTTGAATATAAGATAACCCTGTATATAAGATACTTAATTCTATATATGGAAAATGTATACATTTATTATAATTTTCTTGGTAGAGAATCTAATTATGGGAGGTTTGCCATGAATTTATCCCCCCCTACCACTGTTACAGCAAGGAAAATAGATCTGGGGGATCAAGTAGCCCTCTTTCCCTTTGCCCCTCCCATCTTCTTCCACCTGCAGGCCCTTTCCCCCCTCCTCACTGTTGGACCCTGCTCTCCCTGGGCACACAAAGGTAAGGGTAAATTTGAAAGCACTGACCTTGAAATGAACACAATGTATCATATAGACAAATTACTACAGGTACCCATAGACTTAGTTCATTCAGAATTGATTCATTTTACCTTTTTTGGAAACCAGTGCAAGTTTTAACACAGGTACCCCATTCAAATGCTTTTAAGTAGCACTTTTGTACCTACTTCTATATAGTATAAACTATGCATGACATTAGTCAAAAGATAAAAGGCTCATGATTTACTGTATAGTTCACTGCCACCAGAGTCAACAGCATTTCAAGCCACAGTGGCCCCAAAGCTTAGCACCGCTCAGTATGTGTGTGTACTCCAGGATCCACGTTAATTAACCCCTCACCCATAACTGGAACCAGGTATTCTTGTGACAAGTCCTGGGATTCTCCAAAAGTGTATATGCAGATGAGGTGCAGAACAACTCAATTCGGCATCACCTCATTGAAGGCTCAGCCACACGAATCATATGTGCCAGGCTGAGAGAGGGGGTGACAGAGGGATTCTGGGTGAACTGGTCAGGGCCCTGTTTGGTAACATTTTTCAGATATTTAAGGCAGGTGAAGAAAAAGGAATAATTGGAAATAGAAAAAGTGCTCAGCTGTGGGAGTGAAGAGGAAGCCGAAATGTATTCAATGTAGTGGCTCACCGTGACTTGAAAAAGAGTCAGCACTGAGGGGGTACAAGTGCAATGAGTACTATCATGTATCTTATTCAGATGGGCTGCACTTATCTCAGTTACATAAATTATGGTGTTGAGGGATTGCTCTTGGGCTTTCCCCCTAGCTTGCTCATTCAGCATTTTTACTAGGGGCAAGTGATATTAGGGGGCATGTGAACTCTAATGCCTCCAGGCTTGGGTTTGCATGTAGGATGCTTGCCATGGAGTTGGGAGTATCTGAAGCCCCAGAGAAGTGGGCTCCACTGAAGCCCCAGTGAAGAGTCTGGGAGGTAGGATATTTGCCAGTGGTAGCTCTACATAGAATTGAACAATTGAGCTTTGCTCAGTTGATAAAATTCAGAACTGATTTGGCCCGAGACACAAAATTAAAAAAAAAAAAAAAGTGGTAGGTTTCCATCAGCATTTTTAGTACCAGGGAAGGTTGTCAGGACTTGCTCAGGCTTCTCTGAGTGTTGGCCTGGTACTGTAGTACTTCCAGGCTTGGTGCTTATTCCCTGCTGAAGGAGCAATTGCCCTTTTTTTTTTCCCCTGGCACACACAAAAAAAAGTTCCTATCAGTATCCTTGCCCTATATGGGCCAAGTGTCTTACTGGCCTAGTTAATCAGCTTCATTAGTTGGTTTCCATTACTGAGCACATGCTTCTTTTAGCAGCAGATTAATGATAGACAGCATATTTAATGAGGTTTCCTTGTATGTGATTATAAGACATGGGGCTTTTCTCATCTTGTATTCAAGTAAATACAGTAATATAGAGATGGAGTACAGCATGATGTTATCACTCTAGTAGCAGGATGGTTTAGTGGACAGAATTAGGGGTCAAGAGTTCTTTCATCCATTGCTAATTTGTTGCCTGACCTTGAGCAAGTGACTTAAACTATCTGTACCAGTTTTCCCACCTGTGAAATGTTAATAATGATACTAATCTAACCTGAGTGCCCAAGGTGTACTTTTAGTTGTATACTGAATACCTTGAAGATGTGAAGCACTGAATATATATCAGTAATCTACCTGAAGAGTATTTTAGGGATTTTATTTTCCTTCTGATCACCAGTCCAGGAAAAGATGGTTACTTTTGAAAAAAACCTATGCACTGATTTGTCAAGATGCTACACACATACAGGAGCACTACAGGATTACTTAACCAATCACTAGGCAAGAAGTAACACTTTTATGTTTTGAAGCCTGGGACTCCATACTTTTGGACCTCTTAAAATGCCTAACCAGATACGAGAGGCAAGGGTTTGGGGAATTTCATTGAACCAGCTACATAGTTGGGAGGGACATGGACAAGCTTTTGGATACTTCTTGGGAAGGTGGCTGCTACTGTATGACCTAACGGAATCAAAATGACTACCACTGCCACCATCCTGTATGAACAATAATGCAACGGTATCAATGGCTCAGGATTAAATATGCTATAGCAATGTAGAGAATCACTGACATTTCAGT
This sequence comes from Alligator mississippiensis, assembly GCF_030867095.1. Classification (NCBI taxonomy): domain Eukaryota; kingdom Metazoa; phylum Chordata; order Crocodylia; family Alligatoridae; genus Alligator; species Alligator mississippiensis. The sequence continues at coordinate 120,023,623 of NC_081824.1, read as the reverse complement.
CTTTGCAACTATATTCTGTAATGGGGGCTCCGCATAGTTTAGGGCAATAATATTGAGTTTCCTTCAACATCTTTATTATTGAAACCTAATGCAAATAGTATTTAAAACAAAGCACCATCTAAGGTCTTGATTTTTTCACCTTTACTCCCACTGAGTATTTTTTAAATTTGCAAGCAGTTCCTCTGACTCATACAAGACTATTTACAGCAAGATATTGCTTGAATACAGGACATTTCAAATTGAACACAAAGGAATCCTGTACTTTGCTTCTATAGCCATTTCTCTTCTATTATCTTTTTTTTCATAATTATCTTTTTTTTCATAATGCTAATATCTGCAACTTACATGCTGTAATGCTTCCTTTAAAAGATTTAATTAAATGCATTTCAGGGGAACAGAGGAAGAGGCACTGCCCAGTCTTTCATACACACAATTATTCCCCCTCTTTATGATTAGGAAATGGGGAGAAAACGTGATCTGCAGCAGATATTGTTAAGCACCTAATGCTTAATGCTGTCACAAAGAATATTAAGAATGGTGAGTTATTAAGGTATGCCCTGACTGTTTCTTGCTACGCTGATAAATATAATTGCATTGTTTTCTTGTACCCATTCCCCGCTCCCATCTGTTGGCTGAATCTGCCTATTACTGTCACTTATCTTGTACTTTAGACTTCAATATTTTTGGTCACAGAAGCTTATTTTGCTATGTATTTGTACAGTCTGTAGCACATTTTGATCTATTTCTGAATTAGGAACCTCAAGTATGACTAATATAAATAACATTAATATTAAAGCACAAACAAAACAAGGCCCCAGCTTTGAACATGAGTTTTCTACAAAACACGCTGAACTGTGGAACACTTAGAATTCTACATCTGGGTTCAGCTATGCTCTCACTAATTTTTTTCCTCTTTGCAATTCCTCCACTCCCCAAAAGCCCAGCACTGCTGCAACAGTCACTGGCATAAGACTAGGTTAGTATCAGTGTACCCTAGAGAACATCTTGATGATTTCTAGAAAATGACCTTACATTTTTCCTACTGTCTTCAGATCTGAGTGTACCATATCCTCAATTGTCCTAGAGAGTGAGATGCATCATCAGAGAGCTGACTATTGAGTTCATCAGTAACAATGCCAGATGTTGTCAGAAGGTTGTCTAGCAGGGCTGTGTGAAGCTTTGGTAGCTGATTTGATTCGGAGATTTGGCCCGATTTGGGGACCGTATCTCCAAATCCGAATCGAATCAGGAGATCAAGTAAAAGCTCTGAATCTATTCAAACCATCTGAGTGAGCCGCACCTGCATTATGCCCCCCAGTGTCGGCTGGGCAAATGGCCGCAGGGCAGAGACCCCGTGGCTCCCCCTCCGCCAGGGTAGAGGCAGACACAGTCAGAGGAGCCACAGGAGAAGCCCCCATGTCTGCCTTGCCCAGCCTCATCCCCATCCCCTGCCCAGCCCAGTGCCCATGTGGCAGGTGTCCCATGGCACGTGTACAGCATGTCTTGGTCGGATGCTGTGTGCTGTATGGGAGCTGGGGTGGCTCCACCTGTCAGCCGGAGCCCCTGGTTCCGTGCCCCAGCTCCCAGACAGCGCACTGTACCCACACCATGGGGCAGCTGCCACATGGGTGCCAGAAGGTGGGAGGGGAAGCGATCCCTGCTGCCCCCCACTGCCCTGCTGCACTGGGGAGCTCTGCCACAAGCACCCAGAGGCCTCAATCGCCACTCCTGCAGCCTGCGAGTGCGGGACTTTTTTTTTAAGCGTCAGGACTAGACAGGGGACTGGGTGAGCTGTGGGGCTGGGCAGGGTAGCCATGGGGGCTTCTCCCACAGCTCTCCTCACCCAGGGACAGGCAAGCACAGCCGAATCGCCGAATCTCTCCAAATCAGTGCTGAATCTTTCCGTGCTGATTCAGCTGAATCGATTCAGGACAGTGATCTGAATCTCCAAATCCGAATTGAATACTTCCTTATTCACACAGGCCTATTGTCTAGGACTGCAAGCATGCAAGCATTTGCATGCAACATACATGCAAGCATTTCTAATGATTGTTGTGTATTAACAAGCTTGGAGGTGGTTTCTATACCTGAGAACATCTCCTGAGGTAATCAAGAGCAGGAAGGCACAAGTCTGTAGACATGGATCCTGATCCTGGCATGCAATCGCCAATCTCTTTACAGTCTACTTCCCCTAGGATTAAGGAGGGCAGGGTGAAGAGAGCAAAAGGATGATAAACAGAAACATGGCATTAGAAATAATACAAGTAAATTGCAGTCTGGCTTATGTGTTACTGACTGCACAATCCACAGATGGATTGTATATTGACCCAAGGAGTTTATCAATACCTTGCGCATCTAAAAGTACAACAGCACTGGCCTCATCTTTATTGAGGCTATATTTATAAAGTGTGAATAATTGATACATGCTTTAATAAGCAGCTGATTTTATAAGCAGCTGATTTTATTTCTTAGAATCCCAGCTTATATCCATTTGTTACATGTTAGAGTAAAATTCTTATTACCATGTATAAAATGTACTGTGTCTATAACATGCTTATAGCATATCTACTGATCCTTTAAACACCTGTTATAAACTATTTATGAAAAATCTTTGTTTATTGAATCTGAGCTTCATATACCAGATCTTTTCCCTTTGACATTCATCTCAACAAAGAGAAATTATTTTTTTTTTCAAACCATCAAAAAAAAGAATTAATAGTTTCCTCACTGGCTTCTGGCAGGCAATTTTAATATTGTCTGTAAAGTAGCAACTAATTAAATTCCTCTCCATTTCCCCCCAGCAAGGTCTTGATCCTGCACCCACTGAAATGAGAGATAGAGGCAGAGGTCTCACTGACTATGGGGGGGGTAGGATCAGCCATTAAGTAGTCCCATTTATAAATTAAAGATTGATTTTAAGAAAGCAAAGAAGGCCCCACTCCAGCTTCTATATGCATTTTGCTAGTTATATTAGTACTGAGTAGATCAATTCTAGGTTTCAAGAAAAGTGTCAGAAATTCTAACGATCAAAGCAAGCAGAGAACTGTGAATAAGAAGACGGAACAACCCAACAGCATTGGCCTTCTGATGTTTCTCCAAGCTGTACATTTTCAGCACAGGGTCACCTTGACCTAAATGATTTATTTTCTCTCCCATCTATTCCACCCTCACTAGCAGAAAGGAAAAGTTAATTTTGCTGACAGATTGTTATTACCTGCGATGCTCATGTTCTTACTGAGGTTTCCAGTAGGTTTTGGCAAGCTGTGTGCCAAATACTACTGAGAGTGAGGTAAGAAAGGGTAGGAAGAAGAAATGTGGTTTTGATTGCTGAATATAAACTTACCCTCATGAAAAAATACTACAGCATTCTCTGTAACAGTAAAAAACAAACCAGTATTCAATATTATTGTTGCAGAATTCTGGAATGTTATGGTAGAATTCTGTAACATGGATATGGTAGGTCACAGTGAAAATTAGATAAATGAAACAAACTTTTAAAGAAAATGGCTGCACTTTTCTTGCAGGAAGACAACTTAAGACTTGACAGCATCAAAAGTATTTTTGCTATAATTCTCTGTTGCATTTAGACCCTGGGTTAAACATCTAACAAACTTCTCCCCATGCATACGCTGCACCTCATTATACACCAAATTCTTTTCTTCCAGATAAAAAGCATCAATGCTGAGACATTGCAAGGAATAAAAAAAAAAAAAAGGAAAATACTACTTACCCAGTCCTTTAACAAACTTCATAAGGCACATAATGTAACTCGTGGCGGCATTGGCAAAGACCTGGATGTTGTCTGTGTTGAGAAATGCTTCAAAGACATCAAAGACAGGTGCCTGACGCTTCCCTAAAGGAACAGCCAGGTGTGAAGGTCATTTATTTCTTTTTCCCCATAAGTTCGGGGTTGTAGTTCCCTATGTTTTCTTATTATTCTAATTCATCTGAGTCAACAAGAGCTCTTGCCTTATGGTTAGGCAACTGTCTGTTTGAGACACAAATGATGTGACATACAGTCTCTCCTTTTCCCTGAAGGTGCTTTATGCATCCTTCTTGAGCGCATTACAGGCTCCCCTCTGCAGAGGATGCAAGCAAGTTATAGCTAGGGCCTGGTTTAAATAGTGGGCTCAGCTTCCTAATATCGTGGCCTGATCGTGGCAGGGGCTCCATATTTGTGCCCAGATTGTGGGCCCTGCCCTGATTGGCTGAGGGGCAGGTTTAGGGCCAGGTGTATTTGCAACAGCAGAGGCCTTGCTCCTGATCGCTGCTGAATGCCCATGCCCCCTCCCTCCCGCTTCACCAGAAAAGGCAGGAACAGCAGTAGCGGCCATCTGCCCTGCGTTGTTTCTGACAAGCAGAGAAGAAATTCCCTTTTCAAAAATGCCACTCGGCTCTGCTGGGATCCCAACCAATTGACAGCAAGTCTGATGCCAAGCTCAGTGTCAGCCAATCAGCACTGATGATGACGACCTCATCACATGGGAGGTTTGGGAGCACCTGGGGGCTGCCTTGGCAGATGGCCATGGCACTGGGTAGGGGCGGGGCTGTTTGTTCCTCCACACACGTTTTCTCCCTCTGCCCCCAAACCCTAGTACCTCAGTTTTCCAACCCAGAAGAGCAACCAGCCCCTTCCAAGACTGGTGCCAGGGCCATCTGCAAAGGCAGCCCCCAGGTGCTCCCAACCCCCTGTGCCTCAGTTTTTCTGCCTGGAGGAGCAAACAGTCACTCCTGTACCCATCCTCAAGATCTCTCCTCCCCATGTCCCTTTTGTGAGCCCTTCCACACTCCCCTGGGCTGCTAGGCTTTTGCTGCTGGGTGGGGAATGCTTTCCACAGCCTACAGCAGTCATCTTGTTTCAATGAAATACCATGATATAGCCACTTGCTGAGGAACTCCCTGCAAGAGGGCACATCCTGCCATTTCTTTGCAGATCGCATTTTTTGTGAAAATAACTTAATTTTGTGATTTTTAGGAAAAATGTCAAAATTGTGATTTCAACTGGGCCCTAATTATAGCTCAGCTGGTGAGCGTGACTCTAGCCTTTGCTGGAGCAACTCTTTATTTTACTAGGAGATTCCCAATTCAGCCCTTGTTTTGTGAGACAAAAATGGTGGCTGTCATGCCGAAAAGCTTGACTTTCTTATAATGGATCTGATGATTCCAGGAGGCACAGAACACCTCTTTATAAGATGGTTTAAAACATTTTTAAATACCTCCCAGTTTGAGAAGAGTGTGGATTAACAAACATTTTTCTACATTACACAAATTCATTTAGTCTCCTCAAAGAAATCTGAGATCATTATAACATGATTGTCACAGACAAGGGTGGATCCAGGGAGTGTGCAGTGGTATAGTTGTTACCCTCCTTTGATACCTGGTCTGCCCAAAACTTAAAACCAACTGCTTGAGAGTGGCAGCAGAATTTTTGTTCAGGCAGCAGTGAGGGAGTCACTTGACTACGTGGCTTATTAGAATCTACTTGATTCCTCCACAACTCTTCATTTTATAGGCGTTAACAACCTTTTTAAATGTTGTTGATGATGTTCCACTAATTAAGTAAACCTTTCTTCTGCAATTTTGCTGTCAACTAGTTTCTCCTAGTAACACAACTCCTGATTCACAGCCCTGATCACTGGTTTTAACTTGAGCTAAAGACATTAACTGAGGTGTGGAAAACAGTAACTGGGGTGGACTAACTCACGTGGGACAAACTTTTAGAGAAGCACTGGATGCACTATCAAGATGTCTGATTTTGTTTAATGAATCTGAAAGAGGTGCAGATTTTAATGACAGCAAGACTAAAAGAACAACATCTTTCCTGACTTCAGGAAAGCTGACTTTGACAAGCTCAGGAGGCTTGTCAGTGAGGCCCTAAGTGACCGTGACCACAGGGAGAGGGGAGTTCAAGAAGAGTGGTTGCTCCTCAAGGAAGCGATCCTCCATGCACAAACTAAGTCTATTCCATCTCGGAGGAAAGGCAGCAAGAGGGCACAGCAGCCCCCCTGGCTCTCCAGGGACCTAGCAGACCTCCTGAGGCTAAAAAGAAAGGCCTACAAAGGATGGAGGATGGGAGTCACCTCCAAGGAGGATTATTCTGCACTGGTCCGGTCCTGTAGGGAGCAGACCAGGAAAGCCAAGGCTGCAACTGAACTCCAGCTAGCTTTGAGCATCAAGGACAATAAAAAGTCCTTTTTCAGATATGTGGGGAGCCGGAGGAAAAGCAGGGGCAACATTGGACCCCTGCTGAAACAGATGGGGCAACTGACAACTGACGCCCAGGAAAAAGCCAACCTATTAAATAGGTACTTTGCGTCAGTCTTTCATCAGCCCCGTGGGATGCCCATGCCAGCTACAGGGCCGGGAAGTCCGGGTGAGGGTGATCCCCTGCCCTCCACTGATGCTGACTTCGTGAAAGAACATCTTGAGAAGCTGGATACCTTCAAGTCAGCTGGCCCTGACAATCTTCACCCCAGGGTACTCAAGGAGCTGGCGAGCATCATAGCCCAGCCTCTAGCATGGATCTTTGAAAACTCTTGGCGCTCTGGTATAGTGCCTGAAGACTGGAAGAAGGCCAATGTGGTGCCTATCTTCAAGAAAGGGAGGAAAGTGGATCCAGCTAACTATAGGCCCATCAGCCTGCCTTCTATCCCAGGGAAGATCTTAGAAAAGTTTATTAAAGAGGCCATCCTTAATGGACTGGCCGACGCCAACATCTTAAGGGATAGCCAGCACAGGTTTGTTGCGGGTAGGTCTTGCTTGACCAATCTCATTTCCTTCTACGACCAGGTGACCTATCACCTGGACAAAGGAGAAGAGATTGATGTCATATATCTTGACTTCAAAAAAGCCTTCAATCTGGTGTCCCATGATCGCCTCTTGGAGAAACTGGCCAATTGTCGCCTTGGGTCCTCCACGATCCACTGGCTGGAAAACTGGCTCCGGGGTCGGACCCAGAGGGTAGTAATTGATGGAAGTCACTCATCGTGGTGTCCTGTGACCAGTGGGGTCCCCCAAGGCTCTGTCCTTGGACCCATACTGTTCAACATCTTCATTAATGATGTGGACACTGGAGTCAGAAGCAGACTGGCCAAGTTCGCCGATGACACCAAACTTTGGGGCAAAGCATCCACGCCAGAAGACAGGTGGGTGATCCAGGCTGACCTGGACAGGCTCAGCCAGTGGGCGGACGAGGATCTGATGGTGTTCAACACCGATAAATGCAAGGTTCTCCACCTTGGGAAGAAAAACCCGCAGCATCCTTAAAGGCTCGGCAGTGCTATGTTGGCTAGCACTATGCAAGAAAGAGACTTGGGGGTCATCATTGACCACAAGATGAACATGAGCCTGCAGTGCGATGCTGCGGCTAGTAAAGCGACCAAAATGCTGGCTTGCATCCATAGATGCTTCTCAAGCAAATCCCGGGACGTCATTCTCCCCTTATATTCGGCCTTAGTGAGGCCGCAGCTGGAGTACTGTGTCCAGTTTTGGGCTCCACAATTCAAAAAGGATGTGGAGAAGCTTGAGAGAGTCCACAGAAGACCCACGTGCATGATCAGAGGTCAGGGAAGCAGACCCTACGATGACAGGCTGAGAGCCCTGGGGCTCTTTAGCCTGGAAAAGCGCAGGCTCAGGGGTGATCTGATGGCCACCTACAAGTTTATCAGGGGTGACCACCAGTATCTGGGGGAACGTTTGGTCACCAGAGCGCCCCAAGGGATGACGAGGTCAAATGGTCACAAACTACTACAAGATCGTTTCAGGCTGGACATAAGGAAGAATTTCTTTACTGTCCGAGCCCTCAAGGTCTGCAACGGCCTGCCACCGGAGGTGGTTCAAGCGCCTTCATTGAACACCTTCAAGATGAAACTGGATGCTCATCTTGCTGGGATCCTATGACCCCAGCTGACTTCCTGCCCTTTGGGCAGGGGGCTGGACTCGATGATCTTCCGAGGTCCCTTCCAGCCCTAATGTCTATGAAATCTATGAAACATCTTTTGATTATTTTTGCCCAGTTTGTTGTGTTTTTTTATACATAGTATACAATATTAATTAATGCACATTCCAAATAAGTTATATTTGTTTTTGCTTCAATCTTGAACTGAATAATATAGCCCTTGGTCCCTAGCATATTAGTAAAGCTTCTAGTTTCCTTTTCCCTGGAGAAAAAAAATGTATGTGATGATGAACCACACCATCCTCACCTCCCATTTTCAAAATCGCAGATCCACCCATGGGTACAGATCAGAATCAAATGTGTTACATTGGAAAAAACTTGCCCAGCCATTGCCTGTATTACTATTGCAAACTATCCATCACTTATTGGTAGGGATCTTCAGAATTTGCAGCAGAAGCGTGCAGCATGGGGGCTTCTTTAATATTGGAGTTTCCACTGCATACTCCCCCCAGTTGATTGGGGGAGAGACACAGTTGACAGTTGCTCGCTGCCTGAGCCTAAAGGCCAGGAGGTGAAAACTGCAGCATATTTAAAACTGCAGTTTTCACTTCACAGCCATCAGGTGAGGGCAGCAAGTAGCAAGGCCCCTCCACAAATCAGAGGCAGGGGGGATGCATGGGGGAACTCCAGGATTAAAGAAGCTGCCATGCCACACACTTCTGGTGCAAAGTCTGGAGAACCCTACCTATAGGAGTACCAGTTTCATATTCTGGGCAAGTCTTACTCTTGTATATTCTGTGTGGGGTGTGGTTCCAGGTGTGTGTATGTGTATGGTGGGGTGTGTGGGGATTGTGAGGGGATATGACTATATGTGTGTGGGGGGGTGTAAGGCATGTTGCGGGGCGTGGGTGTGTGAGGAAGGGTGGAGGGCTGTGGGGAACCGCTGCTTCTCTCATGCAGGACTCGTGTGCAGTTCCTGGGACTCGTGCGCCACAGCGGGGAAGCTCCATGACATGAAGCTGGTTGCCTTCCCTGCTCCCTCCCACCACATGCAGCTCCTATGACTCTGCTGGGAAGCAGGGAGCAGGTCTCCCTGCCACTTCCGGCGAAGTCCCAGGAGCTGCACATGGCAGCAGGGAGCAGGGGCAGGCTGCTGGCTCCATTGCATGGGGCTTCCCTACAGAGGTGTGCGAGTCTCAGGAGCTGCATGTGAGCACCGTGTGAGAGGTGGGCTGGCCTGGCTCCGCTCCTTTCTGCCACATGCAGTTCCTGGAACTGGCTGGAGCTGTGCACAGCTGTGTGACTGCACCCATGTAGACCATAAGCACCCCAAAGACTTGCTGCTGCTGGTGTTAGGAGCTACGCACCATGGAGGAGCTGTCTAGGGGGTTCCCTAATCCCCGCCCTCCACACCTGCTCACACCCACACCCTGCCCACCTGAGCTCTGTGCTCCTGCTGCTTGGCTGGGTGAGGGCCCCAGGCTCTGCGTTCCTGCCCAGCTGCAGCTTTCCTACCTGCTGCCTGGAGTGAGCGCCGCAGCAGGGTCACGAGGAGGAGATGCTAGAGGCTGGGGGAAGCTGAGCAGGTTCCCCAGCGGCTGCAGCAGTGTCAGCAGCAACCCCAATCAGAGGCTGGCTGGGGCCTTCCCGCGCATGAGCAGGGATCCTGGTTCTCTCCAATTTAAAAAAATCCCCAATTTAAAAAAAATTCCCAATCTATACATATAGTGCGGTTTCATTTTAATCATGGAAAAATGTGGGTTTGGGTTCTTTTTTATAAACTGAAAATTGGGGATTTTTTTAAATCAGAGAAAACCAGGATCCCTGCGCATGAGGGTAGGAGCAAAGCAAGTAGGCTGGGTGGGGTACACTTAATTGGTGGGTGCCTGCAGGCTGGATGAAAGTCACCTGGAGGGTCAGATCTGGCCCAAGGGACATATTTTGCCCACCCCTGTCCTAGAGGCATGAGTGGTTCCCAAGGGACATGGGCAGCCTGCTGAAAAGCATGGTTAAAGGTCTTTTTCTTTCTTACCCTTTGTGCTGGAAGGATTTTGAGGATGAAGCGTTTAGAGTTCTATATTTATGTCTTCCTTAATAAAAATAGATATTGCATGGAGGTCCCAAAGAAGGGCAATGACACGACCTAGTCATGTAGTGAACTGGTCTGAAGCACTGTTGTAGATTACTGCAGCAAAGTATTTTTATTATTAACCCTTCTGGGCCGTAGTAATAAAGAAACAAAGATGCATTTGAAACAAGCAATGTAGGAAGGCCTTACCCATAGAATATTCTCCAACAAGGTAATCTTTCACTTCTGACTTGCTACTACTATGCACTGTTTCCAGGGCACTGAACAAGGGCCTCCAGCCTGACTGGATCTGAGTAGAACACATCTCCACCAATTCCCCTATAGATGTGACCACCTATTGCAGATAAAGCAGGGAGAACTTTAAATAAAAAACAAATATAGGATACAACATATGGAAAGACTGAGGAATGGAATGAAAAGCCCCCATAGAATGTATTAGAACACTGCCAGCATTTCTACAGGATTTCTCTCCATCTCTGGACAAGTTAGTGACAAATAACATTTTTTTCAATAAGTTCTATAGGATCTGACTGCATTGTCCAATGAACAACTGCTTACAGTGCTTCTCAGCTGCCAATGTACTAACCCTGCTCTGAAGTCATTTAAATGCAAAGTGTACTTTAGACCAAATCCCTTACTTAGTAATAAAAAAGTAATCTGCTGTATAACCATATGCCCATGTACTGAGGCAAGTCCTAAAAAAGAATGAAAACACTCAACAATACACTCAACTGCAGTATACTTCACAAGGATGTTAATGGTGCAGATTATTTTTAAGGAGAGAGCATATTTCATGCATAACTCCACTGAACTACAGTTTGTGTTGGTGGTTTAGGTTGATAGAAAGAATCTTTCTGAATCCCAGTAAGAGAAAAGTAGACAGACAGATTGGTTGTTACTAAGCGGTTTCCCTCCTGACCCTGGGTCCATTGCTGACAAGATAATGCACCTACTCAGGGGCAGATCCAGAAGGGGTGCAGCAGATGGCTTGAAGCAGACCTGAATGTTGGTCTCTCCCAACACCACTCTCGGACTCTCCTCAGACAGAAAACCTGAGTGTGGCCCTGGAGGGCGCAATTGCAGCTGCTCCAAGCTGTCTGCGTTTCCTAACTGCCATTCTTTGGTGGGGGTCTGTCAATGCTGGAACCAGGAATGACAGGGAAGACCAATTGACCTGCTATAAGTGTACTTCTGAGCTCTATCCCTCCTTGTTTTATGGAAGGAAGGGCACAGACAGGATAGACTTACCTGGTCCTGGACGTCCTCATCACACAGCTCCAGCTGCATGATATGCTCAAAGGGCCGGAATAGTGCTTCATTAAAGTGAAAATGAGGGGGCTCGTTCCAGTCCGTCAGCACCTCAGTGAGGATGTCATGGATAAAGGACACAGCCTTCCGAGAAACGTGTCTCTCCTTATGGCAGGCAGCCTGCAGGGAGAAACAGAACACAAAGCACTCTGGGTAAGCAAAAATTTACTTTTCAATGAGACAATTTTGGAAGAAGTGGAAGCAGCAATCTGATGGTCCCTACAGACAGACCAAAATATCTGCTTGAATGAAACTGTGTGACTATACAGTCAGCTGACTTCTGGTGCCTTTGAGACGCTCAATATGCCAGAGTTTAATGATAAAAGTTGAAGCAAAGAAAAAAAAAGAGGCTACAATGTTCTATACTCTTTTCTTGAATTTGGATAGGCAACATGCTAAATACTCAATTTCTCTTCAACCTCATTATAGAAAGAATGTTTTACTTTCTAGTACTCAGGCATTCAAAGACTAAAGTATGAAAGCCTCTTGGGTAAGGGTGGCTGGCTCCTTACAGTAGTACAAAACTGACTATGGGCAGAGTAAACCAAAAACCGAAGGAGATTAATGTTCACTTTGCAATAGCTCTTCCAAAATCCGGGCAAGAATGAATCTGGATAGAAAACTACTCCACACTGGGGCCAGATCTTACTCTGCTGTTTAGGTAGCTAAGTGGACTTAGCCACCTAAATGCAATCCCTTTCCATCCTGTTTGAGAATCTAAAACCTTAGTTCTTAAAGGTGGGTGGATCCTCTTCCTCCTCACTGTTCTTTTTATAACTTGATTTTAAGACCAAGACAGTAGCATTCTAAAAAAATAGATGTCTTAATGGATTTTCAAGTGCTTACAAGGAGGAACAGGATCACACTTATGCACCTAATAACTGGCACAGGATCTGGCCATGGGTGACTATCCAGGCATCTCTAAATTCAGATCATTCCCCTGACACTTGTACCTAGGCTGAAGCTCACCAAAGGAAACAGTGACTGGCCTACTATGAAAGGAAAAACTGATTTGGAGAGCTCTCAATTGAGATTTCTTAAAGAGGCCAAAAATTCAGAAAATAGGTGGGCCACAGGAAAACACAGATCACACTGAAGTCTCAAGCTAGACATCTTAAAAACACTAATCATTTTCAAAATGTAGGCAATTTTACATATCATAATTCTGCAACATTTTGACTGTACTTAACGGTAGTCCATTAAGACTCCTCAGTAAGTGAACTCGAGTCAATGGAGTACCTAGAATACAGACGGTTCAGTTTAGGTAGTAAGACCAATTATTCTTTATCACACTCTTGAGAAACTGTGCGACAACACCTGCCTTATTCACAGAAGAGTCAAAACTCAAGAGCATTTGTGTTTTTCCTTATATGAAAAACACAAATCCAAGGATCTGCATGGAGTTGTTGAGACAGAAAACATGACAGGAAATGCACTGTTAAATTTTGCATCACTACTCAGGATGTGAATACACTTGTAGAACGCCAGAGTGATGCATGTCTCTCCTAGAGAGATCTTTGAGTTTGTTGCACGGTTCCTTAGAACCCATGCATTTTGATATCACATTGGGTCTCCATTTACTGGATCTGAGCCACCAGGGAGTCTATAGTTGAACATGCTTCTTTCTAACAGGAGAGGAGAATACAAGTTAATTATTTTTGAAGGGTTTTCTAAATTTGCTGTTGGAGGAAGCAGTTCATGTTGCAATGGGCTTTTCCCCTTATACATTCAAAACAAACAATTAAAATACAAAACAAATTAGTCTACAAAGGAAAAGGCTGGGTGAGTATTTAATCTAGCTTGATGCCAATAAGGAGAGGAGTTTATACTTATTGTAGGTGAGACCAATTTCTACAGGTTGTAACAGATTAATGGCTGGCCCCTAGAATCCTGTTTCCCAATGGATGTAATGCACTTACCAGTGGCTGAACAATGGCCAGATTTCCTGACTAGATTTTGCTGGCTGATAAGGAATAACAGAATGACATTTTGAATGCTATCCTGTTCCATCCTATGAGTCTGTATTCAATCCTTTTAAAATATCAAACATTTCTGAATCTAAATAATGTGCCTTTCTAATAATCTTAAAGCAGTGTGTTCCAAAAGGTGCTTCTTGTCCTCTCTCTCACCTCTACCAGATGAGGTGCCACTATGCTCCAGCAGCGCATGAAGTGGAGCAGTGGGCGGGATTTACTCCGTACAATCCTAAGCATGGTGTCCCCAAGTCGGAACAAGTGGAGTGCACTTCTCCTGTCTTGGGTAGACTTTACTTCACCTGCAAGACAAACGAGATGCATTAAGAACACGCACATGAGCATGAACATATGATTACAATAATTAACGGGAATTAAACAATGGCAGTGATTTTTCTGTAGGTGTTTGGATTGAAATTTGAATCCAGAATTCGAATCCAGTCAAAAATCAAATGAAATTCGGTGCATGCTCATGTTACCAAGACAAGTTGAGAAAGAAATACAAGCGGGAGAGTAGTCTGTATTAGCAAAAAGCATAAGAACAGAAAAGGGAAAGCTATACTGCAGAAGCTCTGCAAATTGTTTAGAAAATCTTGTGTATTATTAGTTCAAACACTGTAGTAGCTTCAAGTAGATTTTTAAGGGGCAAAAGACCTGGGGGGCGGTTATAAAAATTATAAATTAATAATAATGTTATTCAGTTTTGATAGGCTTGCTGTCCAGATCAGTACAGGATGACAACTTCAGAAAACTGTGGTGACATTTACATGAACCACACAGTCTTTCCTGCCCAAGTGCAGGGGGGCTGGACCTGATGATCTGTAAGAGCTCTTCCAGCCCCTAACAACTATGAAACTGCAGATTCTTTATTCTGTCTCTTTGTAATTATCTATATCAAGATGAAGAGCCTGAAAAAAGGGAATTTGAGAACATAACCTCTTTCTCCCCAGCTAATGGGTTTCCTGACATGGCAGCAATAGGAAAACCATGCTATTGCCAAGTTTCATCTTCCACTCCTCCTAACATTCAGGACATTCAGACCGTCTTTTTAAAAAACATGACAATACTTTTTACCTTTCATAACTCACATAATTAGGAAAAGTACTGTTTTAAAATCAATAACAATTGTTTAAGCAATCATGGGCACAGTGCTAATTTTAATCATGCCACTGCTTACAACTAGCTATTGTTGATTGAGTACCATCTACAATCACACAAGGAGTCCATCAAGTCATAAATGTTGTCAAGGTACAGAAAGATAATAGGTACAAGAAAACTGAAGAGAAAGAGTTTGAGTGTTATATTAGAAACTCACAAAATAGCATCTGTGGGAAAAAACACGTGAATTACGGATATTCTGCTAGGAATTAAATTCACCACAGTGCAGCTGGACAGCACTAAGCCTGAGTTCTACTCAAGGGAGGGTCTAATGTAATATTAATTGAACATAGTACTAAGCCTCCCTTTGGATTGGACCTTTTTGCCATATTTTGGAAGCCCTAAGGGAGCTTCAAAAGCCTGTTGCATAGGCTTTTATGCCTTAGACAGAGATATGGCACCCTGAGAAAGAGAAACCTGAAGAACATATCCCTTCTTGCTTTATCTTACACCCTGTTGATGCTGCCAAGTCTGCTACAGCGAATTCATAGCTCATGGTCAGGTACTGCACATTTATATCCACTCGGCCATCTATAACCATTATCTAGGTTGTCCTTATATTTGACCTCTGAATTTAGTGACTGATTTGGAATCTTAAAGAAAATTTATATTTATCCTTATTCATACTATATAAGCCAGAAGCATTTCAACTTAGGTTTAAGGATATGCTTGATGCCATATCACAGAGGGAGAGAAAAGCTCCACATTTCCTCTGTATTACTAGACAGAGCTCTCTATTTTTCTGTTGCCACTGAACTGTCTCTTCTGAGCATATTACTGCAGAACGAAGAAAGAACAACTTTTGTAGGATACACAGAAAACATATAAAAAGTATGAGTACTTAAGCGGCCTTTAGTAGATTTACCTGGCATGGCTAAGGAGTAATCAACCGTGTCTGTGACAGAGTGGAAGAGCTGGGACTGAGAAGCTTTCTTGAGCTGGTAAAGGAAGCCTCCCAGTGCCATAAGATTTAGCTTGTCAGCAGCATCTTCAAAAAGCCTGTAAGCAAGAGTGTAGAGAATGTCATATTTCAGAATTTAAGGTTTGTACATGTGTGAAAAACCATTCTATCTATATTATTTGCCTGTTGGAGTTCGCTACAGTTTAATTTATCTATGTCAGGACAAGTGAATTAATCTTACTATGAGAAACCATGACCTAAAGTTTCCAATCAGAGTGCCTAAAATTAGGCATTTGAATAGTTCTGTTTAAAAGGTAGTGCAAATTTCAGCTGGAATTTGCTTCCACCACTTCACTGAGCTCTTGTATTTTCTGAACTTAGGGTTCTACTATACATTCAAATTAAAGCTGGACAGAAACCAGCTATGGAGTTGTTACACATTTTCAAGCAACTTGTTAGTTGCATAGGTCTTTTTTTATAGCTAGATAGTCATTTTTGTCATGTGATAATTACTTTGCACATATGATCAGTCTAAATTTATTGTACAATTAACCAGTTAATTGCACCATATGTGTAATCTGTAGCAGGAACCTTAGTTTCAAATCAAACCGTAACATTTTATACCAAAACTTACATTAACGTGATTAATCCATTTATCATTTACTTTTAAGAAAAAAAATTACCATGATAATCTATGCTGTGAAATTCCATTACTACATACTCAAAAGCTTACATAAGAAGACCTGGATCTCAGATCAAGATACAAATCAAAATATACAAATTCAGCATCTCTGTAGGGGGTTGGACTAGATGACCTGTTAGGGTCCTTCCAACTCTCTGATCCTACGATCCTGCTCCCATTCAACCATAGAAAATCTCCAATTAACTTGAGAAATTCTGTTTCCAGGAAAGAAATATTACAAAAATCATATTGTGATCATAGCAAAACAGGGCTGAAAAGGACCTCACAAGGTCATCTAATCCAGGCCCCTGCTTAAGGCAGCATCCGCTCTGATTAAACCATTCCAGCCAAGTGTGTGTCTGACCTGCTACTGAAAAAAATCCAGGGAGAGAGATTTCACAAATTCTCTAGGCAGCATGTTCCAGTGCTTGGCCAACCCTCATAGTCAGAAAGTTCCTCCTAATCTTCAGTTTAAAATTTCTTCTGCTGCAGTTTGAGCCTATTACTCCTTGTCCTGTCCCCTACAGCCACAGAAAAAAGGCTATCCCCACCCTCGTTAGAACCACCCAAGTATTTGAGAACTTATAAAATCATCTCTTATTTTTTCACTTCTCCACACTAACTCACCCAAGTTCTTTCAGCTTTTCCTCATAAATCTTGCTTCCTAAACCTCTAATGACTTCTGCAAATCTCTGCTGGACTTTTTGCAATCTGTCCACATCGTTCTTGAAGTGTGGGACTCAAAACTGGACACAGGACTCCAGGTGAGGCCTCAACAGTGACAAGAAAAGCAGAAGAATCACCTCCCTTGATTTGTAAGTGACACTCCTGTTAATACAACCCAGTATGGTCTAGGGTTTGTTGGGGGGGGGGGGGGGGGGTTTGCAAAAAGAGCACATGGTTGGGTTATATTCAGGTTCTGTCCCTCCCCCTCCGCCCCCCCTGCAATCTCCAGGTACTTCTCTGCAGTTCTGCAGCCTAGCCAGTCATCCCCAGTCTGCATTTGTGCACACAATTACTCCATCCCATGCGCAGGACTTTGCACTTGTTGAATTTCACCTAGTCGATTTCACCCATTTCTCTAGTCTATTTCATTCTGGTCTTCACTCTACTCTTCAGAGTATCTGCAACTCCACTCAACCTCGTGTCATCCACAAATTTGCTCAGCATGTCCAATGCATTAATTATGTTAAACAATACAGAACCCAGCAGAGACCCTTGGGGTACCTCAGTAGATACCTCCTCCCAACTAGACATTGAGCATTAATGACTAGTCATTGAGCACAATGATCCAACCAGTTATGTATCCACCTTTCAATTCTTTCATTAACCAGTATTTCCTTCGTTGTTTATACGAATATCATGGGAGACTGTCACAAGCTTTGCTTTTGACATATCGCATCCATTGCTCTCTCCCCATTCAAAGACTGATAAAGTATTTTTATTATAATGCTGTGCTATGTACAGTACTGCAATTCTCAACTTACTGAAACATATTGTACTGTGCTTGCCAAGAACCACTCCCTCAAGCATTACTCAGAAAG
Source organism: Alligator mississippiensis (assembly GCF_030867095.1). NCBI lineage: Eukaryota > Metazoa > Chordata > Crocodylia > Alligatoridae > Alligator > Alligator mississippiensis. The sequence continues at coordinate 120,006,071 of NC_081824.1, read as the reverse complement.
TAACTGTTTTACTTATACTTCACAAAAATACTGTATTTGCTTGCATACAACATATCCCAGAACGTGATCTGTACCTTGATCTGGAAAGGTAGAATGAAGAAAAAAGATTTTTTTTCCAGAGTTAGGGCTGAATAGAACAGGGACAAAGCCTAATCTTCAGCTGACTCACCCTCCGTGTCCTGCTCAACTAAAGCTAAAGCAAACCCTAGCTGCTCCTGAAGTCTGGTCTCCATGGGTGCATCTATGATTTAGAAGAGCTAAAGAGTCTCTAAAGCTGTGAAATACAAGTTGAGAGACCAGGAAAACCTAGCAGACAGCAATACTTCCCTGCCATATTAAGAGAGGTTATTTTAATTAGTAGAATATCAAGACCATTAAAAAGGAGAGATGATAGTCAACACCTGTGGAGTAAAGAACAACTAGCTATTTAGTCCACTGGCCCCGTCAGCTGCTTGAACAGTAATGCCACAGCTCCTGCACTGTGGAGCTGGAATTAAAGCAGGGTGCTTCAGTCCTAGCTTCCCTGCTTAATAAGCAGGGAAAAATAAGCTTCCCTGCTTAATACATACACCACAATTATGGGGGACTGATTTTGGGTGAAAAAGTTTAATGTAGCATGCAAGAATATATACTTCTGTAAATACACAGATCAAGTTTGTAAAATGCTATCAAAAAGGAGGTTTTTATTTTTTAAAGGATTCTACGAGTGCATGAAAACAGGATGTTGTAATAGAACTCTCAGCCCCACCTCAATTACAGTGATGCTGCCAATCAACTAGCTCAAATGTTTTACTAAGTCCATAACTGGCAGTATGTGCTGCTTACTCCATAGGAGGGATCAAATGAGAGAATTTCTCTGGCACTGCCATACCTGTCAGCTTGTGTGGAAAGGGTGAGGACAGCCTTGGCAGCATTGCTTCCACTCAGCAGGCTGCCACCACGGAAATCAAAAGGTCTGCCTTTGCTACGCTCCTTGATGAGTTCCTGGATGGAGACCGGCTGAATGATGGGGTTGTTGCTGAGGGTAGTCTCCTGCTCAGGTGTCAGGTCCTGGGGAGAATCTGTAGACTGATAATCTGCCTGCAGCCCTCCTGTGGCATGCTGGGATTGAGTTATAGTAAAAGGGGACTGGGATGTGGCATCCCTGAAATGCGTGTGCTCCAGAGTACTGATGTATTCACACACCCTGGAAGAAAAAAGGGAAGATAATGATGATTGTGACAGAATAAACACAAGAATCTTCCAGACAGCTGTTTGGCTCTACCCTGCACAGACTCCTTAAAGGAAATCTGGAAATATATATATTTTAATTTTTTTTTTTCCAAATAAAATCAAGCTACATGCATGAGTTTTACTTCTCTCCTACAGTGCCCGTCACTGCAGCAACTAGTTTAGTCACAAACATTTAGGAAACATGTAGCTAAATGAGCCAATCACAATAAAAAATAAAATATCCATCAAAACATCCTACTACCCTGCCTCTTGCCAATAAATTGTAACACAGAACCGCAGCATGAGTGGCGACAACTGTTTTGGCACTATGCTGGCCCATGGAGACAACCTATATTGGGGCGGGCAATTATTTCGGGCGGAGGGCCGCTTACCCAGTTTTGGCAAGCTGTCGAGGGCTGCATGGGTAGCCCCGCCCCCCTGGTCACCATCTTAGGACCAATGTCTCAGGGACAGTGCCAGCAGGGCCCACAGTGGGGCGCAGTCTGGCAGGGGTCTGTGGAGCTGGGTTGGGCTGCACCAGCAGGGAGAGGGGGGACCTGGCCAGGCTCAACAGAGCTCCTGCCGGCCGGGACCCTGTACCCCTGCCGCCCTGCTCTGGGCCCTGCCAATGCTGGCCTCAGGATACTGGTGTGGGCCCTGTGCACCCACTCACTCCCAGTGCCCCCCCAGCTCTGTGGTACAGGCAGGGGGCTGTGCACAGCCCCAACCCCCTGCTCCGCAGCAGGGAATGAGCTGGTGCTTAGTGTGGGGAAAAGTGGCCCCTCCCCTGACCCATGGCCAGCGCTCTCTGCTGCAACCACTTGCAGCCCACGCAAGGTTGTCCCAAGCAGGCACAGGCGGGGGCAGGGGCTGGGGCAGAGGCGCAGCAGATGTTTGCAGCTGGCCCAGGTTCTGGGTAACTGCTGACAGCTACAGAGCCTGGGTTGGGGGGCAGGGGCAGCAGGGCTGGGGGGCACAGGGCACAAGCAGGGCATCCTGCCATGTACCCCCTGCCCTTATTTTGTTTTGAACAGGCACAGGCAGCCCCAGGCGGGCTACGAGCGGCTGTAGCATGGGGCACTGGCTACAGGGTAGACGAGGAGCCGTTTTTCTCCACCACGCTCTGCACCAGCTTGTAACCTGCCCCCGCTGCCAGCCTGGGCCCTGCGCCAGCTCCGGGCTCGCCTGTTGGGGCTGCTCCGCAGCGGCAGCAGCTGCGGTCCCCGTTGCTTGCCGCACCGGGCAGTGTTTGCCACTGTTGGCGCTGGGCTGCCCAGTGCACAAGCTCTGGGAGGGCAGCAGCAGCCGTTGGGCTTCCCCTGGGTTGTACTGCCCCTGGTTCCTGTCATTTTTGACAGGAACCAAAGACATAGAAATATTAATTTTCTACAATTTTTAGGGGCCCTGCAGGCTGGATGGAATGGCCTCACGGGGCCGGATCTGGCTCGTGGGCCGTATTTTGCCAAACCCTGACCTATATGGTGCCAAAAGTAGGGGGCGGAAGGCTGTTACTGTATCATACAGACTGATTTTTTTCTTATTCATATGTATGGAGCTGCAGGGTGCCTTTCACATATTTATAACTTGGGGGGAAGGTTTTCAGAAGTGCTTCCTGGGATTTGTGTTTCTAAATCCATTGACTGTTACCCCTTGAAAAAAAGGCAGGCCTTGCAGCTCAGGTACCAACCTTGAACCTGGGAGCTTGGGGTTTCAACCCCTTGTTCTGCCATGGACTCCCTTGTGACCTAGCACAAACGACATAACTTCTACTTCCCCTGTTCACCATGGGGTATTAATAATACTGCCTTGCTTGTCATCATTATTGGGAGGATAAATAGGATACAGCTATATCAGTGCCCATTAATATCTTTTAGGTCAGGGATGTCAAAATCATAGGGCTGGATGGGTAGCATAAGCCTCCCTACCCCTTTTCCTACTGCCCAATTTCTAGCCCTGCAGGCAACCCTGCAGATTGAACACCACATACCCATGCTTTGGATGTGTCCTGAAGGGCCAGAAATTTGGGACAAGCAGTAGCAACATTATTTGTTCTGAGAGTGACAGTAAGTAACAGTGCAGCCATTCAACTCATCAACCAGATGACATGGCTCTATGGGCCAGATCCAACCCATAGGATTGATCTTTGATACTCCCTTCTTTAAGTCCTTTTGATACATCTCCTCCTCACTCTTTTTCCAATCACAAAATTGTACCGTTTCATTTATCCTATTTCCATGTGATGCTCTAGCACCCCCCAAACTGATAAAGTAAATGCAAAAAAAATGTCCATCTTCCTCACTCTCTCTTTTCCCTTCATTCACTAGATCTGGGATTTGTTTTGTTAAAAATCAAATAGTGTGACCATAAGCCAGCAGGCTGCTCTACCTGAACACATGAGGCCAACAGTCTTGATTGTGACTTCCCATCTCCAGTCCCACATTAAGGATGGCATCCATGCACAAAACATGTGCAGTGTGCAGGCAGACTCCCTGAACTTTCCCCATCTGCTCCAATTTTTGCTCCACTTTCTGTTTCACTGTAGGTGTTAAAAATAAAAGAACACTGAAATGTTTGGCATTTAGGAAACAAACAGGAATTTCTTCTAGTATATGGTGGGGGTGCAGAGGGCTATATCCTACTACATGAATCTATATATTAAAAAGGAGTTTAAGCCAAAATAGAAAAGCAAGAATCTTTTTTTCCCCTCCTAGACATGCTCTATTACAGTGGTTCTCAACCTTTTTTGTACTGGGACCCATTTGTCAAGGTTGATGGCTTGTCCCACCCCACACTCCCTGGCCTTGCCAGCGCCTGACCCACAGTCCCCTTCCCACCCCCAGGCCTTACTGGCACCCCTCACCCCCAACCCAAAGACCCCCTGGCCCTGCTGGTGCCCCTTACCCTCAAGCCACAGTCCCCTGGTTCTGCTGATGCCCCTCACCTACAAACCAAAGCCCCCTGCCCCCCCCCGCCAGGCCATGCTGGTGCCCCTCACTCCCAATGTGCAATCCCCTGTCCCCCCTTCCTCCAAGCCCTGCTGGAGGGGGCCCCCAGCTGCCTCTGTCCCACTCAGACCAGAGCATGAGCAGAAAGTGCAGGTCCCTGTGTGTATGGGCTCTGACTGGGTGCCATGCGGCTCTCTACTGCAAGGACCATCCCTGCCTCCTTCCCTTGCTGAAGGGCCAGGCACCTTCTCCCCCTGCTCCCTTTGCCCTGTCGCGGCCCTGTGCCTGGCCACTGTCTCCAGCACCAGCAGTCAGGCGGGCATGCAAGTGTGCATGCACACCCCCCCATCCCCAGCCCTCTGGAGAGTCCCCTGGACCTCCATCCCCTGCTCCCCATACTTACATGTGTTCAGTGGCCAGTGCTGCTCCCATGACCCAGCCTTTCTCTATGCTGGCCATGTGCATCTGTGTGCGCAGATGCATGCACACCCACTGACTCCAATCATCCCAGGCAGCTGCTTGCAGGCTGGAAAGCTGCCAGCCTGCAAGGGGAAACCCGTATTTTCACGGGTTTTTCTGGGGACCTGCTCACGACCCTTTCAAATATTCTTGTGACCCACTTTTGGGTCATGACCCACTGGTTGAGAAATGCTGTTCTATTATATCAGAGATATAAAATCCCTGCTGTTTCATTTTGCATGCAAGAGAATGTGCATCTGCTCATGAAAGATGCCAGATTGTGTCCTGCAGATTCACATCTTAGCACCCACAGGACAAACACAACATTGCTACCAATAGCACAAGCTTCTCTTTAGAGTTGACTTGACAATTTTTAACTAAATACATTTTTGTTGAAACTGATAAGTTTGTGCAAATGTACTAATTTCAGTTAAGTTTTTGATGAGTCTAGAGTGAACTCTATGGTCAATTCTGATGAAAGGGGCCCTATCTGAAAAACTGATCCCAGACATTTTCAAAGACAATTCTATTTAATTAAGAAGTTCAGAAGGTTTAGAGTTTGTGTCCTGCTTTGGAATTCAAAAACCATGAAACCCTGGAAATAGTCACAAAGTAGTTGGCCTCAACTCCTATACTGCTATTCAACAGGTCTCAACTCTGAACTCCAACGTCAGAAGACTGTTCACTCACAGATCTATTCAGTCTTTGGCATCTCTGCCAAGATATTAAATAGGTTTTCCAATTAGAGGCAGGGGCGATTATAGTTTTTTTGATGGGAACTTCTTTCCTCAGCAATCAGGACTGATCAAACTCATTTCACTGACAAAACCAAGTAGCTATAAGAGGTCAGAGGCCTCTTTTGTCAACTACTAGGTCATGGAATTTGAAGCAGTGACCTGGAGATGACAGATTTTTGGCATGTTTCTGTAATTTTCTAGCTTCATTGCACATAACAATACATTTGACCGAGACAGGTCATTTTAAACATTTGATGATGATATGACAGAAGAACAGGTGCATATACGAATAAGTCAGATGAACAAAAACTGCAATGAACTGCAAGTGTAAGCAAGAATGAGCAGTTGGGTGTCCTACTCAACCTGTTATAATACCAGCTACAAAAGATGCACAAGTTTTTACCATGTTATCAACACAAATATGCATTATAGCTGTATTAGCCTAACAAAACTTTAAAAGGTGAGACTTTAAAAGCCTGTTTAACTGGTGTTCAGCTGAAGCAGAAGATTTATATAGAATAAAAGAGGATATATGAAGTAATGACAAAGATCCCAAAACAGAACACCCCCCAAAGAAACTTACTGTTACCCTGTAGGTGTACTTTCTGTATATTTGCCTGGCAAGCGAATATAAAGTGATACCCACCTCACTCTGTTTTTCTGTTTACAGCACAATACCTTAAAACATCACTTACGTAGGAAATATTAGATATTATGGACTTCTTGAGTAATAACAGCTACCTTGAGTTATAGCATCACTTGGCTCTTGGGTTTCTTTTTCCTCCTTGTCTTCTTGGACACAGGAAGCAGCAGCCATTTGGGCAAGGGCAGATGCACAGTTAGCAGCAACCCCTGTAAAGAAGCAACATGGGTCAGTATATTCAATCACCTCCTCCACTAGATTTAGGTACTGTATCAGACAGTTTCAAGAGGAAACGGACTGATATCAATATCAGCTTTATGCCACTTCCTAGGTTACTATCTTCCTCCCCAGGAAAATTTGCTAAACATCAATTCATTAATTACATACACTCAGCTAGGAACTCAGTTAGTGGTGTTACCCAGGGCACAGCTCAGTCGTGCGGCCTTCCTCAGTCCATCCAGGCTCATGCAAATGGAGTCTCTCTCTTTCTGGGTCTGCTCCTTGGCCCCCTCAGCTCCCAGGATGAATGCTAACCCTTTGGAGCTTCCTGCCATACGACCAGTCAAAGGTGTGGATAAGGTGTCGATTAAGTTTTTCCAGCAACCAATTAGAAGGTATCGAGAAAAAGCAACACCTGGAGCAAGAAATGCATTAATCATTTTCCTGGAAAGCAAAATAGTGTACGCTAAATTGCTACAGAACAAGTTCCATTCCTCTGCAACATGTTGGACCCTCTGATGCTTTTACATGTGTGCTAGCTTTATTGATCTTTGCTGCTTTACATTTAAACTTAGTTTAATTTGTTTATAAGTTTTATCAATAAAAAGCACCCTAAAGGCTGGCGTGGCCTCAGCTGTGATTACAATACTGAAGAGGACTTTGTTAAATTAATTCATAGTTCAATGTCACTGACTTCAATGGAGTCACACCAGAGATGAATTTGCACACAAGATGCAGTTGATCATTCTACTCTCAAAATGCTACAGCAGCAAAACTATCCCTTAGTTCATGGGTGCATAATATATTCACTGATTCTTATTGACCTAAGCCCCTCTTAGACAAGACCCATTTCAACTATGTCCAAGGGACTGGCAAATGCCACTCAACATCTGCATTTCCAAGCAACTCATTTATCTGAAATGCCATTTACCTGAATAAATTCCCATGGGATCATACCATATGCAGGAGTAGGTATACGCACGCTGATGCCAATAGATGCACATATGCACATAACAGGGCTTATTACCTGCCACAACAGAATCATCTGTCTTCCGGATCTGTGTGAGAGGAGATTGTGTTGATGCAGACGCCATCAGTTGTCCTCCAATGGCACTGCTTCCCAAGCCATCAATGTCTGTCAGACCATAAAAACAAAACAAAAACAACAACAACAACAAAAAAACCAAACCAAAACAGGTTACTATTCAACACACCTACAGGGTATGAAGGGCATTTCATACCAGCTCACTATCCTGAGAAAAATACAAAATGTTTGATGTTACACTCGCAAGGGCTCAGTAACTTCTCTGGCAGTGTATAGGGGGCCTTAAAGCAGACATGGGATTCTTGCAAACAAGAATTATGCTTTTGAGTGTTTTGTCCAGAATAATTTTAAATAAAACAAGGGGAAAGGTTTCCATTGCCTCTTGGGACAGTCTCATTCTTAGGACACTTCTTCCTGAGACCTGCTGTGGTTCACAGTCACAGGCCCTATGCCTTCATCTCTGAATCCACAGTTCTCACAACTCTCCCCTTGGGTGCCTGGACTGCAGCATTTTATGTGCATCCTCTGTGACTGCTCATGAGGCTCATCTAAGTTTATCTCCTGCAAGGCTGCCTCCTTCAGGGTCTGTGCCCAGTGATGAAAACAATGTTCCAAACCAGACTTTTCAAAACAACATATTCTGTGATCCCACCAATAAGAACAATACCTAATCAGACAAAGGTTAATATAATATAGTGTATTTACTTGTATACTACATGTACTTCCTCCAAAATTAGGATGCATATCTAAAGTGGGGAAGCTGATTTTCTGTGCTGGAAGGGAGGAATGGAAGCATGGATGAGAGCTATAATGGCTGCCATGCTGCTCTCTTTGGTGACCCCAGGAAGAGAGGGGTGGAGTTTCTTGTGCAACATCAGAGCTACAGTTTTAACCATTCAGAGCTGCTACCAAATTGATAGCAGCTTTTGGCTGAGAAGCTGGTCAGCAGTGGCTGCAAAAATGTTTAAACTCTAGCTTCTGCTGAGACAGAAGAGTGTACAGGATTCAGCCACAACTGTGGAAAAATTGGAGGCATGTGGTATGCGAGAACGAAAATATGGCATTGTGGTTAGTAGAGCAGAATGTCTACATGTATATCTCACCTACTCTAGGCCAATCTATTCCTATACATATCCCAGATAAAACCTTTGAAGACAGCAGGTCAGTCTGCTCTCCAGTAGGCTCTGCCTCTCTGTGCCACCTTTTTATCAGCTCCAAAGTTTTCTAATCATATTCCTGCCAAAGCCCCCAACTCACTGTGGTTACAAGTCAAAGGTAACATGTCAAGCAAACAACTCATGTATTCTTGCTAAGTAACACTCTTGTCCCCTTTTCTACACAAAGGGGACCTTCTGCTTGCATCAACACCTTGCAAGCAAATATCAAACACCACTCAAGCAGAGTAGACATAAATATTTATAAGGTAGTATAGGCATCCTTATCTTCTTCACAACAGTCACCTTAATTTTTCCTTTAGGAAAAATAAACAGAGAACTGAAGAATTTGTTACAGATGTTCAAGTCTTTTAGTTTCTCAATTGCATTTTTTCACAGCAGTATCATTTTAGCACATTCGGGCTGAGTATGAACATCAGTCAATGGCAGTTCAATCAGTGATTAGCTTCTGACTCCCTGTCCTTGTGCTGCTGTGCCATGAATATATTAAAATGATACTGCTCCAATACCATGAAAACAATACTCTTTTGGCGCTCTGACAATCTCACAGTAAGAACACAAGCCTAAAGATGTTTATCCAGAACTGGAGCTGTGAAGACTACTATCTATATTTTTTTAATTCAGGAGGGGAACAAAAATTAGAAAGAAAATTATTTCATTGCAGGTCATCTGAAACATTTCCTGTTAAACATTTCATAATGAATTAAATGTATTATTTCATTTTTATTGTAAAATATTTAGATATTTAGCTATATTTCTAAAGGAAATGTCTCTTGAGAATGAAATGATACAACTTTATTTTAATTCTTCCTCTTTTTTTTTATCCCAAACTCTTCAAACTTCTAAGCAGATTTGGTCCATCCAAACTGCATTTATTTGTTAATAAATAAATTATTTGTAAAAAAAAAAAAAAGTTCTCAGGCAGCCCAACCTAGCACACAAACACAAGACTGCTCTTTTCACTAGATTCTCCCTGACAGTCCCCATAGGAACAAAGGAGTCTGGTAAAATGGACTGTGTTGTTGTTAGGTAGCTATCCCCTACAAAGTTCCTTCTTCCTTCATCAACATTTATTTACATATTCTGGTCAAGGTTTAAAAGCCCTTTTGGCATATTTTCAAAATTATTTATGTATGATAATAGCAGCTTTGTACTATGTAGACAGACTCTGTTGAAGCAGAATACTGAGAGCCATATTCCCCCCACCTCCATGTAAACTGACATAGATCCAGCATAGATCCAGTGACTTCAATTGCTTGACATAAATTCACAAGTGGAGAAAAACAATGGTAGCTCAAGAACACTATACTTTGGCTTACCACCTTTTCTTTTGTCAATACAGAACCCCAGAAAGAAACATCTAATGGTCACAAATCATAAAAAGGTATTTTGTCATAGATGTTTGGAGCAAGTGTAGGACACTGGTTCCAAGTTATCAAAGGTTTATTTCAGCATCTACCTGAGATAATTTCTGAGTCTAACCAGACATAGTAGAAGTCTAACTCTACCCCCTTTGAGTCCCTGAAAAACATTAACATATTTATTTTTGTAACCTACCATTATCTAAACCTTGAACAAAATCCCAAAAATCAGCAAGGAAGTCTTGTGCATTAATGGTTTTGCAGGAATTCAAGCAGGATGATACAGAATTACACTTAGGCACTTAGGGCATCTTTATATGTGCAGGCGGGGGGGGGGGGGGGTGAAGAGCGCTTTAATTAGAGCGGCTCTGAAAGCAAGTCCCCCCGCTGCCATTATGAAAAGCAGGGACGCTGAATACACGAGACACGGAGGCTGCAGGAACGCGCTAATTAGCATGCTATAGCAGACTTGATTAACTGCGTCTGCTCCGACTCGCTGTAATTAAAGCACATCAGAGCAGTGTCCTTGCATGTGTACAGGCACCCCCTAGATCCTAATAGATGGACCAGAATCTTGGCCATATAATATTATGTTCTAGCAAAGCTGAATCCCAATGCTCATTGGGATTTTAAGAAACAATTCGGTCCATTCAGTTTTGGGCCATTGGGGTCACTGAAGCAAAGTACAGACAGTAAAAAAGCTGGAGGCTGAATCAATTCAATCTTTGCAGGTTAGTTTAAACTGCGTCGATTGAACCAATAAGCAAGAGAACAGACATTCACTTTCGATTCTGGAAATGCAGCCACGTGCCTGCAGTAGCTCAGGCCAAAAGCTGGGGGGTGCTAGAGCACACCACCCGGCCTGCCAGCCACTGCCAAAGGGAAGTGAGGGAAGCTGGAGGAGAAGCCCTCGAAGACTTTTCTCCCTGACCCTTCTTCAGTGGTGATGGAGGGGGAGGGTACTTTAAACCCCCTCCCTGGCTCCCATGGTACCCCAGCCAGGGTCTGCTTGGTGGGGAGCAGCCCCGGTCAGCATGGGACCTCAGCTGGACTCTGTCTGGGGGGGGTTGGGAGGGGAGGACAGCCCCTGCCAGGCTTCCGCTCCCCCACTTCCCACTCAAGGGGGGAGGGGGGTTCAGACAGCTCCAACAGCCCTCCCCTCCACAGTGTGGGACCTCAGCATGGGGGTGGGGGGTAACAGGACAGGCCCTGCCAGGCTTCTGCCCCCCCCCTTGAGGAGAGGTGGAGGAACCCCCTGCCAGGCTTTTTCCCCACCCCACTCCCCAATGAAGCATAAAATATGGCCAGGCCCTGGCCCGGGGCCAGCACAGTGAGGTGGAGGGGAGTGGGGGTTTAAGCTTGGCAGGGGCTGCCCCCACAGGCAGACCCAGGCTGGGGTCCCATGTGGGTCTGGAAGGGGGTTTAAACTCCCTCCCTCCCTCCCTCCCTCCCTCCCTGTCTCAATGTGCCAGCTCCAGGCTGGGGCATGGCCACATCCCCCTCTCAGCACTTGAGTGGGGAGCAGGAAGTGAGAGGCCCCAGCCCACAGACCTGGGCTGGAGTTCCATGTGGGCCAGAGATGGGGTTCCCCCTCCCCCTCCATAGCATACCAGCCATGGCTGCTGCCTAGCCATGCCTCCCACTCTCTGCTTGAGCAGGGAAAAGCCTAGGAGGGCCACCCCTCTTTCCCCACAGGTAGACCCCAACTGGGGTCTGGACCTGGGCTCCCTCACCCCCACCCCCTTCTCAGCCAGCTGGAGGAGTGATAATGCACTGGGGAGGGAGCAGAGGGGCAGGGCTAACCCTGCTTGGCTGGAGCAGACAGCACAGTCTAGCCCAAGGCTGCAAAGTATCCTGGGATGCTGGGGGACTAAGAGTTAACTTGAACTGGGAAGGGTTCTGGGACAGAAATTCCAGAAACTAGTTTGACCTAAATCAGCTAAGTCTGATACTACATCCAACCAAGTTATCTTAAACTAGTTTCAGCCATTAGGAATAAGGCAGTCATGTTTATATGGCCATGGTAATGATACTGACCAGTCAGCATGGTGATGAGTGGAAGGCTGTTCTCTTCAGGTCTTCCCCAGTATCCAGCCTCTCCCAGCATGTTTCTTTCCAAGACCTGATGGTAGAGTTCCTCAACCCAAGCCTGAGAAAACACGATCAGCACACCACTGGACTGGACCTGCTTCATGAACTCCTTCTGCAGAGAAGCATACAAATCCAAATAAAACATGGCAGGCCCTCACCATAACATAAGTCTCAACTCAACTCAACTGAGCAGATTCAGTTCTCTTCTCTGAGCCCAACAGGCAACTCCATAGCATGTGCCATTCCATAGAAAGAACTGAGTATGCAGGGCCAGTACTCTAGTACCATCCAACTTGAGACTGAACAGGATGTTACTGCTGAGAAGTGATGGCATCTGATGCTTCCAGTGGGGCACCTCTGATCCGTCTTCCAAATACAGGGCCTGTGCCTTAAAAGTACAGTATAACTGATCACTTAGTATACGAGGGGCCCCATCTGAAGTCCTTAGCTGGGCCTAACTCTCACTGGGTGCATCAACACATGCAATTAATGTGATGTGATAACTTCTAGTGCGGTCTGCAGAGGGGGTAGTGTCTGCACATGAGCCGAGGACAACAGCAATTTGAGCCAGGGTGGAGCAGCCGCACACTGGCAGAGGGGTGCTGGGGGTCAGCCCTAGGTTCTGGCTAGTGGATTCAGAGGGGCTGGCTGGGGTACTATTGTGCTACAGTGTGGGTGTAGAAGGCAGGCAGCCCCTGTGACACCCTCATGCCCCAGCCAGCCATGGTCATACATGCATTTCAATGCAGTAAAGTACTCCGTTACAAGATAGTACTGTCCCTGCACCCTAATACTGGCCCTAATACCACTGCATGGGTAGACTGTAAAGCTTTACTATGGAGTTAATTAGTCAAATCTGCAGTAAAGTGTATGTGTAAATGCACCCACTGATAACAAGCCTGAACTTGTCCCGAAGTGTTAGGGTCACAACTCCTAGAGATATCAATAGAAACCATGTCTGCATTATTATAGTTGAGAAAGAGAACTATTGGTGTTCAGTTTTAGGTGGATCATGTCCTGTGATTTCTAACACACCAGTGAAAGGGATGCTGCCACTTCAGCCACTCACAGGACACGTTTCTTCCCATCGTGGTTTGTTCCATATTACAAACTCACCAGTGGCACAGATTGTTGGGCAGGTTTCTTCCTGTAGTAATCAGAGTTAGACAGTTTCAGGTTGAGCAGCAAAATGTAGTGTGAGACCATGTAGAGGCTGTCTGCATTCATAAGCGTCTGGAAGCTGAAGCTGGGGTTCCCCTCAAGTCCTGGTGAATGCATCATACCTAACAAAGAGACAATGAAACTTCACAACATACATAGCTTTTAAGCTGGGGAAAAAACAACCCTAATTCTAGTGCAACAGAAGGATTTTAACTGTAATGTATTGTTTGAGTTGTTAGCATAAAGAATTATAATAACTGTTGGTTCCAGTACCTCTTTTTCCCATTCCATAACTAGGTTCAAACCTGCTGACTCCAGTCCAGCAAAGCACTTAAGCTTAGATCTAAACAACATGTGAATAGTCCACAATTTTGATAGGACAACTGCTCCATTTTAAGTGCATGGTTAAACACTTTGCTGGATGAGGGTCTAGTGCATTCAGTATTAATTCTCCAATTAACATTCTGTCCAAGACTTAAAATTAGAATTATAGGAAGAAATACTCAGGGCCAACCTGACTGGAACTAGTTATGATCCAACTTTTTCAATAAATACTGTATAGCTCATGCAATTAACAAAACCCCCCCAATTTTTGGATGTGCTAAGCCCTAACTATGACACCTAAAATCACCAGAAGCCATGAGTGCTCACTCTCCCTGGAAATCAGGTCCTATGTTTATATATAATACATCTGATCAGTTTTTTCAACAGTGTCTAGTGGCATTGTCTAAGGCAGATACTCTTCAAAGTTAGTTAGTTGACATATCAGCAGGAAAACTGGAATACTCAATTGAATCCTTATGTTTATTTTAAACATATCAAAATTGTAGACAGCCACAGTATTTTAGGGTATTATATCAGTTGTTATATTCCACTTACAGAATATCAATTAGTTGATTAAGGGAAAATGTTTGTTTTGGAGGAGTATTTGACATGAAATAAGAAATAGCTTTTGAAATTTGTTAAACGATGCAGCAAAGCTGTGTCATTCAATAACAGCCAAAGTGGTTAATTGCTAGTATACTCCTCCCACCATAAAGATCATGCCTATTTTTAGATGCAATAAAAAAGATACAACAAACCATAACAAGAGAAAGAGAAAAGAAAAATGAAAAACAACACACAGAAAAAAATAACATTTTTCTTGCCTCGTGAGGGTTTGAAAGTTCTGTGCTGCTGCCTTCTTGGACTTTCCATAGACGTCACTTTGGGGGCGTGGATAAGGTGAATAACTGTTTGAGGGCGGATTTAGAAAGTGAATAATAGTTCAAGGGTGGGTCTAAGAAATGAATACTCGTTCAAGGACGTGGTCTGTGTGGAAAGGGAGCAATGAGTCTAGATACCTATTGTATCCATAAGGATTTCCATGGGTTTTGTCAAGGAAAGAATGTTTGGTTTTCTTGTGGCTATTGGTAAAAAAAAAAATCTTAATTCTGTACTGTAATGCCAATATAGGCCTAAGTCCAGCAAAACACTTTACTACTTGCTTGAATCTAAGCCTATGTACAGTTCTAGAAATTACTGAGTGTTTAAAGTTAAACATATGTTTAAATGCTAGGCTGGATCAAGGCCATAACTACATGTTCCTAGAGTACATTACTATTTAATACCTACACGTGAAAAATACATCAGGACAAGAATAGCATGAAAGAGAAATAAGTCAAAGAGATTTTTAAAGAAAATGCAGACTTATCTAAGCACACAAAATGTATGCACAATTGCACATCAAATTAATGTGCATTGTTACTGAAATTAAAAGTGCAATATATAAAAGCGCATATGAAAATGGTTAATTGCCCATGCAAATTAGGTATCCATTCGAACACCCAGAATGAACCAGCTTAAGTCACTAATTTCCTCTAAAAATACGGGAAACCAGCAATTTCCTTCAAGCACATTTGACAGATTGAACAGATGCTTGACTCGCAAAAAGGAAACCAGTATCTAATGTGGAAACCTGCCTTCGTGCATTATTTACAGGGCCTAAATAGCTTGAAAATCCTTCCATTAACAGAACATACTAGACCAGAACAAATTCAGTACTAAAGTGTCCTCCTTGATTACCAAAACAATGGTATGCAGTTTATTAGAAATAACTTCTTTGTGCTGTCATGAAAATAACCATGTCTGCATTTAAAGAATAGTGGTTACCAGCTATAATTATAAAAATCTGCCAAGTATAACAAACAACAAGGTTAGCCCATTGTCTTAATGAGGACAACAATTCATTTAAATTGTATAGAAAGATCACAGAAGATTCATGCAACATAGATTTAATGCTTTGTTTAAACCCAGGTCATGTATTTGACACATTTAGATAAGGAAATAAATTAGAAACAAGCATCCAACTTGGTGCTATTAGCTCTTATTGTCACAATTTTCCTTTAGAAACAACTGGAAGAAGGATTTATCAGGGAAAAGATTTCCTACTGTCTACTTCTGACCCTTATTTTTCCTGCAACTCTGTACCTAATCTAACTTTAAATTTTTGCGCTTTTTTTTTTTTTTAAATAGTCTCATGTGCAAAACACATCTGTACTTTTTTCTTGCCTATACCACAGATTCCTGCTTTTTCCATTGATTCTTTTTGATAAATTGTATTACTCGAGTATCTTAGGGACTAGCTTGCAACTTTATAATGTTACACTCTTCCACTGATTAAAAAAAAATGAACAAAACAAAGCAGGAAGAAAGGAGGTTTTTGGAAGAAACAGAGACAATGCAAATTCAAAAACTGTGCGCGCATCCTTGTTTAATGGTTATCCAGCCTTAGTTACCAGAAAGTCATTTCTGTAGCAACTGGGCTCTTCACAGAAGCTAAACTTTTCAACTGTGTCCTTCATAAAAGTATCTTTTTTTAAACAAGGGGTCATATCAACTGAAACATGAACTACACTGCTACTATTAGGATACAAGAAAAAAATTCTACACTAATATGTAGGGTTCCAGGAAAATAGCAGGATACTTCCCACAGTAAATAAGGCTGGAGGTATTATTACTTTTGTTGTGTTGTTTTTTTATTGAATAGGATCTTATTAACCCCCTCTACTTCCAAACTTGGCCAAATGAGATCAAAAATAAAAAAGGAGCAGAGGGCTATTAGCCTTTGCAAGTGCTTACCTAGGGACATAATAGATTCTCATCCACTTGCAGTCTTTATATCAAGACTAGATGCCTATCTAAAAGAAATGCTATGGCTTCAAACAGAAGTTAAATGGAAATTATAGGGTCTGATTCTTCAATCTGTGTTCTGTTTCCTTAGCATTAATAGTTCCTTCAAGCCTTAATCTATGAAGCTACAAAAATCGCCCTTTTTCAACACTTAAAAACTCTGAAATGACAAGACAGACTATGATGCTGCTTTTACACAGGGATCCTTGTGTAACTTGCCCAAGGTTGCACAGGTGCATATACTGCTGCTGAGAAACTGACCTACTCTCGCACTTTAGCCTGAGGACCATCACATGGAGGAAGGGAGGATGGCCTTGAGTGCCTGACTCTCCTGACATCATGTTTACATCCATCACATCTTTACATCTCATCTTTGCAAAGTCAAAGAGGAGAAAAGGGCCCTTGTGTGAAGGAAAATGAGGCCCGTGGACTTCATCAAGACTATTCTTGTGCTTAGTATTACACACACAAGTACCTTTACAAATTGGGGCCTATCTGGTTAAGCCAGGGGCAGGCAAAGTCCAGTCCATGGACTGCAGCACTGGCAGGGTGTGAAGCTGGGTGGGGCGCTGCTCCAGGGTTGGGATCTTGTGGTGGTGACAACGTGGTCTGGAACCAGAGCACAGCTGCAATCCACTGGCCACACACTCTGGACAAGAGTGCGCAGGCAGCAGATTGTAGCTGTGCCCTGGCTTGGACCACACTGTCACTGCCACAAGATCCTGGCCCCAGCACAGCTCCACATCCAGCTATGTACCCTGCCGGGCGCCATCTCCATGAAAACCTTGGCTCTGCGCCATCATGGTACCACCATTGCTGGGGTCTCAATGGAAACCAGCTGCAGTGACACGGGCAGGGGTTGGTGGGAAATGAAGTCTGGCTGCTGGCTGGATCCACCATTTTGCCAGCTCCAGGGTTAAGCTCTGGCAGTTAAGCTCTGGCTACCAGTACAGTCGAGGTGTTGGTGGTTTGCATGAGACCATGGCTCTCCAACCACGATTTAGATCTGAAGCCCTAGACGGACTGAACAGATATAGTGTATCATTTCTGACAGTGCCTGAGAGAACATGAATGAATGAAAAGGAGAGGACTAAAGGTAAAGATGGTCATGATGAAATAAAAAAAGAAATAAATAAAAAGAAATGTATTTTATTTTATGCTGGCCAACTGTCAGGAAAAAAGAAACCCACAATGAATGGGCAGTACTTGTAAAATTTTTTGGAATATAATAAATATTTAAAATATATTCTCAATAGAAAAAAAAAAATCAACCTTTACTTGTTCATCCTTTTTAATTTGTAAAGATTAATCTGTTAAAAGTTTCTTAAAAATTAAGGGCAAGTATTTGACTTCTTAAAACGTATGCACTTGAGTATTTTGTACCACTATACAAGAGCCTGGGCTTTCATGATAGAGAGTTGACATGTACACTAGTAATAGAGACAGATGTGAAGAGAATAGAATCCCTCCTCTTTCTTTGCATTTAAGAGTATATTGCCGTAAGACCTTTTTTTCTTCTGTGACGTTTTTGAATTGCTAATACTAAAGCAGATCTGTAGGGTTCAATTTTCAAATAGGGATAGGTTTGCTTCCCTTTCATCTGCATGCTAACATGAAATTCAAAGCTTTTCTTCAAGAGAGGTCGTTTTAAACACTTGGTTCTTTAGAACTACTGTACAGTGTAATGATTTGCTTAGCTACCACCTCTGAAAATTCCCCTTCTCCTTTTAGTGACTGAGGGCTCAATCTAGGAGTCTATTAAAGACCGCAGACTGACTTCCCACTGACTTTCAGTGAACTTTGGATGAGGAACTTAATGCTCCTTTTGTGTCTATGTGAACATACCTAGCTTGTTTAAAGGAACAACGATATGCTTGGTTTCTTATGCACCTGGTTATTCTGGAAGTGATTTATGATGATTACTTATCTGGAGACAGGCTATGTAAATACAGTGCATGTTGGTTGTACATTAAATATCTGCTTGCAAACCTGAGCAAAAGGTTGAAGAGAAGTTCTGGAGTGCAGAATCCACCTCCTCTACACTAGGGAGCGTGATAAGCCGAGGAAGAAGGGTTTCGAGGGACTGTATGAACAATCGGGCACTGTGCTGGTCTGCTTCCTGATTCTTCAGTAGTTTCAGAGAGAGCGCAGCAGTACGCAAGGACCTATGACCTGGACAGTCCCTTGGGGTCTGCTCTTCATCAGCCAGGGAACAGTTGTCCGAGCCTATATCTGAGACATCTGACCTCCCAGAGTCTTTCTCTGCTGCCATGGAGTATTGATCACATGAGTCAAATTCAGTCCTAGAAAGGTCCTGGTCATCAACGCTGAAGTTACTTTCGCTATATCTAGATCCATAGGACCGTGTTCTGCAGTCAACTGAAAGGAAATTAGTTATATCTGGGTAAACTATGGTGTGGCTCCTTTGAACAACGTCTGGCTGGTCAACTGTTTCTGACTCTGGCTCTTTATGCTGAATCTCTTTGCTTTCTTGTCCAGCTGGAGACTGCAGCAAGATTTTTTGGCTTTCAGGATTATCCTCTGGGGTCGTCTGCCCCATATCCCCCTCCAAAGTAGTCTGACCAGTATCTGTGGTAACACTAATGCTGATATCAGGGCTTTTCTCATTTCCTGATTCCCAGGGTGTGTGTTCTGACGACAGAATGCGTCTTTGCCACCTAAAGTCAGCATCGTTGATTTCCATGGAGTCACGGCTTGTCTCAGTTCCATCCCTCAGTTCTTCCAGGCGACGAAGCAGTAAGTGGACTTGCTCCTCATTAAGGCCTTTCCCTTGGCTTAGCTCATCTAATGCTCCAAGGAAGGCACAGACACAAGACACAGAGGCATAACATGCTTCAATACCTCCTTTAATGCAAGCTTCAGTCATCCCATCCATGATCCTACAATAGAAAAATAAATAAATACAATAGAGGGAAGTTTATTCTGGCTCATGGATCAGATTCTTGGAATGAACTAATATTGCTAACGTGCAATGTTGAGTTTTCTTTGTAATGAAATAAAGAGACTGTGTAATCACCCTTCTAAACTGTTCATAGGGAAGTAGAACTTGCTGTTACTTTACAGGGGAACCACAGTTTAAAAAATAACACACTAGGGGCTTGTCTACACTGCAAACTATTGCAGAATAAACCAGGGTGTGAACTTAATGTTCAATCGTTATTGTGATTTTAACTCCCTAAACAGACATGCTCATTCCTCAGTTAAGAGTGGGGTCTGGTTAATCCATTTTCAGACTGGATTATCCTAGGCACAAAGAAACATTCATCAAGGGAATAAGAGCGGGGAGTTATTCTATTATAGCTAGCCTGGCTATTTCCTTGTGTAGACAACCCTTAAAAATTGCAAAAAAGCAATCAAAATGACAGGGATTTTTATTTTGAAGAAGCACCTACATAAAATGACACCTCCTTTCTCAACAGATCTGCTCCGTGGGCATATTCAGAGCTGAGGCAATATTTATAGGTGTTAGGTGCCTAACATCCGTGATCTGCCTAAAGACCTTGGAAATACTGGCTATTAGGTCCTGATCTTGTACCTAATTATGCTGCTGGTTACCTTTTTAAGCACGAGTAATCCTGTTGAGGTGAATTATTTTACTCCTAAATCTATAGTTAACCGCATAAAAAATGTTGCAGGACCAAACCAAAGCATGGACGTACAGCCATGACTCTGAATACACTGACAGAACAGGGGGTTTTGAAAATTCTAGGAGACCATCCACCTCTTTCTACAGCTTTCAAATATATTTGAAAAGCTGTCCCCCCTAGGGACTACAATCAATTTTCATTACATTTTATTCCTTTACATTTTCACAGCTCTGCCCACAAGCCAAATCTAACCTAAGACAGTTATTATTTATATACTTTCCTGGGTGGGTGGTTATTAGCAGCTTTTTTAAAACTGTGTACTCTTGAAAGAGAAGAAGCCAAAGGAGGAAACAAAAACATACAGTTTGAGAAGATCCAGATGTGACTTCCTTTTTGAGATGGATCTCTTTCTGGAGTCTGGCTCAGAAGAGCAGGGCCCTGCTAAATCGCAGAGGCGCCGAGGACTACCTACTATCTAAAAGAAAAGAAAGTGCAAATTACTAAATGACTAGCTAAATATGCTAAAACAGAGTCATTGTTTTATGAAATCATCTGGTTAAAGGAGAAGTTGAGCTAATACTGTAAATTGTCACAGTAAAAGAAAATGGATGATATTTCATACATTATTTCTTCCTCCAAAAGGAAAGATCTAGGGAAACAGTATAGGTAGTAATATACAGAATGTTCTAAGGGCTTTAAACTGTTCAAAACACACTTCAATTGACTTTTTTTTTAATACGCAACAGTTTAATTCTTGAGCATAAACAGACACCTTGAATAATTTAACATATTGATAAAGGGATGGAGGGCTCTTTTGTTGAATTGTTCATTTGTTAGGTGCTAGGATCTTACATGAAGTGGCAGAGTAATTACTACCAGTTCAGAGTGGTAGGTGGTAGCTGTTCTTAATTGTGTAAGAATTAAGAGGTGATGATACACCTCTGGAAAGGGGAAGGGATAATGGGATGGAAATTTCCTCCAGGAAGAAACCTTCATAACAAATTGCATAGTGTTTAAAAACTTCTTCACGCCAAGAAGGTGCTCCATTTTGTGAGAGGAAGCCCTTGGGCTAAAATGCACTGCATTAAAAAATACATAGATGTTTTGCCTTCTTGAAACTGTTGTTATGCAATGTGTGAAAAGGAGGCTGCACTTGTAAAATAACGGGTATGGAGTAATCCCAAAGGTAGTGTCTGATATTGGCCACAGGTCTAAAGAGTACCACCAAAATACTCAGTGGCTCTTCAGTTCTTTTGCTGTCACTAGTCCTGGGCTGCTAGCCAGAAGAAATTGGAGCCAGCATGGTCCAAAAGCTGATCATTACCAATACCTTGCATCTATCCTAAAGAATCTCAAGGAGACTAAGTCAAAAAACTGGCAATGAATCGAAACACAGTAGGCCCATCTTAACTCCCCGAGTCAAGATGTTAGGCTGTCCACCTCCTTCTATCAAAAGGAAAGGATGGAGAAAGATACTGGAGAAGTTGGGAATGGAATCATCTTACTCCATATCACCCAGCAGAGCTGTCATGTCTCAGCCACAATATCTGCTTGAAACAGAACAGCAGCATGCTCATTTCCAGTGTTGCCATGACAGCTGGGGTGATGGAGAAAAATATAGATGAGAGAGGAATAGTCTCTGCTGAGTAAATAAATTTGACAGTGCAGCTTTAAATTGAAATAGTTATATGCTCAAGGGATTATTGTGATATCGATGTGGCTAACATGTCACTGGACTTCTGTGCACATCTTTATAAATATTCACCATCCATAAATGTTTTACACCACCGGCTTTTTGCTTGAATTTGTTCCTATGATTATCTTACCTCTTTCATGATCTTAATGGCTTCCACCCGGTGCTGTGGTGGAGGATAAAGTAACATACGGTGATAAAGAGACTGTAGCACAGGTTTCATGGATTCCACTGACCCTACCAGTCGAACCAGCTCTGCTGCAATGTAGTAAATGGTCCGGGCAACAGGTCCACTGAGCGCAGGGGCTGTGGAAGAGCAACCAGATCCCCGGCCATGATCTGAGACCCCAGAGGAAGGTGAATCAGTCTCAAGACTGATGCTACTGTGAGCAGAAGTAATTGTTTTGTCATGGACTGGATTACCCAGTATAACTATGAGGGCTGGACACAGTTGCTTCCTGGGGAAAGAGAAAAAGCAGCAGGTGAAAACTGGGAAAAATAAATCTCACCAGGACAGTCCAAAAATAGTTTACAATTAAAAAGGTTATACATATTGTGGTTTACATGACCAATGACAATGGCTGGACAAAGAAACTTTATAGGATATAATCCAGGGGCAGGCAATTATTTTGGGTGGAGGGTCACTTACTGAGTTTTGGCAAGCCATCAAGGGCCACATGATAGGCAGCCAGGGGCAGATAAATATTAATTTCCTAAATTTTTTAGGGGCCCCGTGGGCCAGATACAATGGCTTGGCGGGCCACATTTTGCCCACCCTGATATAATCTTTCAACCCCATTCTTCAATAGGCATGAATCACTAGAGTTGCTCTGGGATGCTTTTTTTAAGAATGCACTGCACATACAGGTTAGTACTGATGCGTACCACAGTCCTTTATTGGATAACAAGCCATCCCTGCTGCTGTGTGGGTGACTGTCATTCTCCACTGGCTGCAAATGACAAAAGATATAAACTCCAAAATTGTATAGCCAAGACAGATTGAGCTCATGTGGCAGAAAGTCTGTGGATTTTAAGTACCCTACCTAAAGGCTCTGGGTTATATACCCTTGCTTATGGCACCTGTATGCAGTTCAGCTGGTGGCCAGGTATTTCTTGTTGCTAGCTATGAATGCATTAGTATTTTGGAAACAAAAATGCAATCACTCTCTATTTCCAGTAAACATATCCATGTATTTCAACTTTACGTGTGCTGTGACATTATACCCCCAACTATGTTTGCTTATAACCTCAATCATTTCTTCTGCTTGCTAGCCATTATGTACAGGTTTATCCCTCCTGCCCTTTCTATCTTGATTTACTTCTTATGGTCCAAAAATTCATGAGCTGCATCAGAATAACATCCACTTTTTGGTCCAAACTTGTGCAAACTGGTGGCTCATCAGCAAATGTAGTACAGAAGATAAAATAAATGATGCCACAATAGGAAAGAAATACATGAGTACAGCAAAAGCGATCCTGTTTTCTCAGGGATTTTTATCCCAGCCTAATATATTTAATGCTTCACTTAACAAGATGCCTGCCAAACCAGCTAAGGTTTCTGAAGTCACAGCAGAAAACATACCCTTAAATGTAATAGTTCACATAATGACTCTGAGGTTATTACATTTTTTTTTTCCAGTTGAGTACTTTGCTCATGAAAGGTGTCTGACTGGTTATATTAGAAACCAATGCCCTCTGCTGGAGAAGTGAGAGGTCAGGAAACAACTGCAACAGGTTTGCCACAAATCTCAATCCATCAATCTGTCTCAAACTCAACCTGCAGCAGATGTCCTGAGAGGTCAAAAGGCAGTTCAGCTTTAGCCCTTTATGTTTCAGTTGAAGTTAAGGATGTCAGTCATGATGACCAGTTTGGGGAAGTAGGTAACAGTCCCTTAAGAAATGAAGCAAAACTACCAACATCTGTTCACATCTATGTCAAACTATAAATATAAATGCCATTTTGCATGTCAAATGTTCTATGCTTCTAGGCTTGTATTTAAAACTCCATCTAGATGAAAATACAAGAGGTTTTCCCAAAAGGGATTTCAGGACTAACAATTCAGAGCCTTCAAGACTCATTAACCAGCAGTATTTTCCTTTCAAATGGAAGCACCTTAGGACAATAAGCTATCTGCCACCCAAAGAAACCAGCCTCAAAGGCTTGTAAACAAACACTGAATGAAGGAAGAGGAAGCCACTGAGCAGTCACCAGATGGGAGCATGGAGACTGAAGCTTCAGAAAAAGGAAGGCTGTCTCACTGGCCAGTTCAAAAAGAAGAAGAAAAAAAAATCCAAAGATAAATGATTTAGGAGGACAAGAGAGTCCTGGAAAATTGTAAAGAACAAGCCAAATAACGTGGTTTTGGTTATTTCCATAGATCTGTTTCTCACACTTTGTCATAAAGAAAGCACGCCCGAGATAAAAAATCTTCTGCATCCCCTTAATTGTGAAAACAGGGTTTCAGATCTAGTGGGAAAAGCAAGAGCTACTAGAGAGGTATGGGACAGCCAGCACTATCTTGAGAGACTAGGCACTTGGGGCATCTTTACACGTGCTCCGGCGGGGGGGGGGGGGGGGTGCATTTTAATTACAGCAGCTCTAGGGAACCACTCTAATTAAAATGCCTTCAGCATCTCATGTATTCAGCATCCAATGCTTCAAAATGGTGGTGAAGGCGCTTTAACTAAAGCTTGTTTGATAAGCTTTAGTTAGAGCACCCCTGCCACCATTTTGACACACGGAAGCAATGAATACAAGCAATGCCGAGGCTGCTGGTGCGTTCCAATTACAGTGCTCCAGAAGACTCAATTAATCCAGTTTTGAGTCCAGACTCGATTAATCGAGTCCGCTCTGACTCACTCTAATTAGAATATGTCTGAGCAGGTGTTGGGCGTGTGCATAGGTGCCCCTGGATAGCAGAGTCCCTCCTTCTATAAAGAGGTGCAGGACAGAGGGTCTTCACCCACAGTGCAGCTAATGGCCATGACCATGAACCTCTCTCCAGTCCCAGTCAGTCTAAGAATGTGTAATCCAAGTATTCAAGCACAGCTTATCCAAAGTTGTTACAGCTCAATAATAAATTTTTAGTGCCAATTAAGCCTGGATTCAAACCAATGACAAGTTCTTGTACGTAAATCCATTACCATCCAACTTCATCATAATGACTTTTAAATGTCTGTATAGCAAGGACAGCCTCAAGCAAAAAAATATAGGTATTCAAATTTGTTTTATTTTCTCAAATTTCTCTCCTGCCCACAACTATTACACAACATAGTTACAGCATGTAACAAGAAGGATCCTCTTGTGCCATTTGGTGTAACTGGTGCCACACTGTGTAAGCATGGAAAATAATTGCCAGGACAAACTTTACTCAGTGAGGAATAACTTCTTTGCAACCAACAACATCCAGAGTATTAAGTGTACTTCTTTCGACTGTTTCTACCATCTGCAAATACTGTGTGTGTGTTAGCAGATTAAGACGACCCAATGCTTAGCAATTTATCACTCAAAGTATTGGATATAGTGTATTCCACAGTGAGGGCAGAGCATAATTTCCCACTGCATGATTTGTTTTAGGTTTCCTCTAGTTTTTTTCTTTTCTTTTTTTTGTAAATAAAAGCAAAAACCTAGAACATTTATAATTGCCAAGGTCTGGTTCACTTTATAAAAGGGGAATGAAATGTGTGTACTTACCAAATGAGGTCAGTAAATCCTCTGTGGTGGTGCATGCTGGGAGATGAACTATTTAACATGGAGAGAATGCATTCAAGGTACAGGAGCTGCAGTTGCTGATTCTCACTGTCAAACAGAAACAAAGACTGTTCCTCAAGGATGAAAAAGATTTACGAGATCTGTTTATTATTCCTTTTGGAGAACTCCACTAGTTCATTTGCCCATTATCATATAATTTAATGCACAGCATTATTCTGCATCTGCCTCAAAATGGTATAGATTTCCAATTGTACAATCCCCTTTATCATCCTATTTACTTTGTTTTTAATGACATTCAGTAAAAACAGGCAACAGGGACAGCAGGGAATTATTAGTTCATCACATTTAATTATGAGGAATAAGAGAAAAAAACCTCTATGAAGAAAAAAAAAGAAAAGGAAGAGATAAGATGGATGTAATTATTGAAATTAAATTTAACAGAGAAAAAACAGTTCTTGTACAAATATGAAGAATTCTTTTCAAACTCCTGTAAAGTTTTTAACAATTTCTTCATGCAAACTGAAGAATGCTCAGTGTTCTTATCTTAATTCTTTCTATCAAACAGATATGTTATCATTCTCTGAAATTTTTTCCCATCCAGACATCTGAAGGCAGCCGTTATAGCAAACTCAGCAAAATCTCTAGTTCATAAAAGCCATCCTGTTGGGGTGGGGGGGGGGGGGGGGGGCGTGCATTGGGAATCATGTGACCACATCAAGTTTGGATGGGGATGATCCTGCCTTGGACAGGAGGTTGGATTGGATGGCATCTGGGGTTCCCTTCAGGCCCTGCTTTTCTGTGATTATTACATGTGACTTTTTTTTTTTGGGGGGGGGGGGGGGGGGGGAGGGGGTCAGTAAACTGCAATTACTAGTGTGAAGACAGAAACAGAGAAGTAGTGCTAGAAGGGGCCTCCAGAGGTCATCTAGCCCAACCTCCTGCCAGAGATAGGATCATTTCTATTCAAGTCATCCTATACAAATCTATAATTTAACCTATGAGCAAAATTACAGTTATCCTAGACACAACGCAAGAACATTTACACCCTAACATGTCACAGGGTAAGCAGAGGGACCAGGACAGCCAACATCCTGCTGCTGCAAAGGTGTTAAAATACACTCAAGAGATCTCAGGCTTCGTTGTTTTAGGGTCATGGGAGTCGTAACTAAAATTCATCTCCCTTACCCCTCTCATCACCCACAGCCTTGCTGCACTCAAAGGCAAAAACCAATATGCCTGCAATTAAGAACACTGTGTTAAAGTAATTACCAGGTTAGGTGATTAGATCAGATAGTATAATAAATCAAAGCTTCTCCTCACTGACCTAAAGGCTGCTCAGGGCAAAGCTCTCGGATGGGCAGTTTTTGAGGGGAGGCCACTGTTAGTGCTAAATGAGGAACAGCAGCTCCCAACCTCCCTCCTCTTAAAAATTACTAAAGTAATTCTTTAAAAAACCTTTCCAGAATGAAATCAGAATAATTCACTATGCTTCTCTGTTAATTAAAAGACCCCAAGAATATTGGTCCGGCATTACAAATTAGTGCCTGTATCTTAGATGGACATATTGTTGCAGTAAATCAGGCTTGCTGAGTATTTTAGGTTCCATTTATTTCTTATTGTGCCTCGCTACAATAAGCATTCATTTGTTTTGATTCTGTGCACATTCTGCTGATTTGGGATTGTAGACAAACTTCTCAATGAGCCTCTTTCATCAATTATTTAAAAAATAAAAATAAGAAATCCTATCAAATAGTTTAGCTTTGATAATTCACCTACAGTGATTATGTAAAACTGTCCATCAGACAACGATTGGTTTAAATTTTAGCATTCAGACAAATGGCCAGTTTTACTTACAGAAGCTCCTCATGAAACTGAAGGGACATTATATTTTGAGCACATAGTTTTGCAGACCTATGTTTTTCCCCAATCAGCATGCATGCATCTTTACAAAAGGACTTGCCAGAAAACCTAGGAGTAGGTTGTTATGTTCCCAATTCCTTACACAGATCAATGTTTCTCTGTTCATTCTAATTTGTGCTCTAATTTGCAGCTTGGAAAATAGCTTCCAACAACTTTTTCCTTTTAATTCAAAGCATAGTCTTTGTAATAGAGAAGAGCGCAACTGGTAAAAGCTTGGTTTTAATGATATATTTTTTTCTCAAAATCTCCTTTAAATCTTCAGAGAGATAACAGTTCATCATATTTAGATTTCTGTAGTCATCACTCTATAATGTTTCTTCTACTTTTATTTTTGATTCATTTCCTCAAAGTTGCTCTGGGCTTTTTTCTGATTGATTAGTTAGTAGGACATTAATAGAATTGTGCTAAAATACCAGTTTTATGGGGTTTTTTATTCATTTTTTAATCAAAGCTTATTTATGCGCACTCATAATGGGACTGTACACAACTGAGGCAAATATATATTGTTCTCTATTTTCTAATATTTTTTTCAGAATATTAACATCATGGTAGTTTTAGCATTGAAACAGACAACCTTTTATATACTTTAGGATGAAAACTGGTAACTGGAAGAGCAACAAGTTCCCAGCATCACATGTTAGCTCCCAGTCTTGCAAAGTGAAACACGTCAGTTCATTTTTCTGTTTGGTGAGCAAAAATCTAGCTGCACTGAAGTCAGTAGCAAGGGTCCTGCTCTTAGCAGGTCAGGACTACTCATGATATGGAAAGTTAAACATGCAGCTCAGAGGTGATGCCTAGAAAATGATATTTAGAGGTTTGCTTTTGGGAATAGGCTTATAGGTAAAGTAGATATGCAATAGAATAATAGTCCAGGGCAACAGCAAGGGTTAATCGATTTCTAAAAAGCCAGTCTGTGAGTAAGTTTATCCAAGGCCCGCTGTGTCTACTACAAGCAGGCAGCAAGCAGGCACAGGCTGGGAAATAAAAGACATGTACCACACTGTTCCATAACATAAGGTAGAACCAGATCACAGGGCCCAAGTGCAGAGCCCTTGGTTTTGGGGGAACAGACCAAATTAGGAGGGTACTGGGAAAGTCCAAATTAGGATGTATACATGTGATGGGCTTGTGAAACAAAGGATTATGCTGACAGGTCAGAAGTAGATGGTATGACAACAACAGCAAGACCAATCAGCAATGCCCAGAGATGAAAAGTCATCACAGAAGGAGAAAAGATACAAAAGGAGGGATTTCAGAGCAGCAAAGGGTCCCCAAGAGGGGAACCCGAGGTTACTATGGACAGAGGGCACACCATGAACCTGTCTTACCTACCCAACTGAAGGTGGATGAGAGTGGGATATGAGGGCGGAATGGATGCAAGGGGTGGAGGGGAAGGAAGGTGGGGAAATGGGCCTCAGACTCCAACCTCCAGGCTGCTGACATCTGACATTCAAGAGAGAACCTCAGGGTGAAGCTCGCACACTGGCCAGAAATACTTCAACTCTGATGACAGTTCTAGGACTGATAGATATAGAATTGTTTGCATTACTCTTATCTGCTATCACTGTATATCAATAAAACTTGACTATTATCAAATGGGAAGGCCATGGTTGGTCTGAGGGTTTTGGGGCCGCCCGGAACAAGGTACCTGGCATGGGCGACTGGTGCCATCTTAGTCAAGGGGGGCACATGGGGTCCCCCAGCAGCAGAAGTCAGTGGCCGGGAAGTAGCTGCAGTGCTCCTGGACTATCTGGGTCATAAATGCAGTGCCAACAAGAGGTATCTAACTCATTCAGCCCCATGGACCAGATGAGGAGCACGAGGCCAATTCCTGAGGGCCGATCAGGTCCATGGACTGGCCCCATGCGCTGGATCCAGAACTCGGGAGCAGTACAGTGAGAGTACACATGCAACATGCACCTGACTGGCTCTGTTCCCTATGTGTGCTGGCTTTAGCCCTACATGAAACAGACTGGTTCTTTGTACAACATGCACTATGTGGTATCGGGACATGGCATGCAGGGCCGCTCCGAGACCCACAGGCAACACCATGGGCCTGATGATAGGGTTCCATGGGGCAGATCAGTTTCAGTCAGAAATGGACCTATTTTTCAATTAGGAAAACAAAGAAATCACATCTCTTTTCCTGGAACTGGAACAATGTGTTTAGAAATTAAACCAAATGCAAACAATCTGATGCTGAGGGTGCAAGTACTTTTGTTACAGAACTAGAAAGTATTATTGATAGTTAAAATTAATTCTCATGCTAATATTATCTTCTAAAATGCCCCTTAACAGAATTTCAAAACAACAGTGGCAATAGTTTCTGAACTAATTCAGCCCTTCTTGTCCCTTGGTAGCATCATTGTTAGGAAATGGAAAGAAAAGCACTGCAGACAGAAAACAGTGACCATACAGTTCTTAAAGCAGCTGCTCAGTCCTGCTAGTGTGTATGAGTTAATGCACACAAGTCAAGACTATTCACTTGACTAAAGGCTCCAGGATAAAGGAAGCCTTTTCAGTAAATCACAGACTACTTGGCCACACTTAGTCTTCAAGTGAAGTGCTCCTCATGCAAGCCCCACATGTCCAAAAGGACCTGTGCTTCCACAGCCGCATGGCTCTGGACCACCTGCAAATAAGGGCCCTGTATAAATTAACACAATAAGGCCATATGGGCCCCACAGCAAGACTCTTTTCTGCATACCTCAATTTCCTCATCTGTAAAATGGGGAGAACAGTTGCTCACTTATGAACTCTGTTTTCAGTTCTTTGATGGAAAAGTGGTATATAGAGGGCAAATTATATTTTATACAATTTACCAAATACTGGATAAACTAAGGCATACTAAGTAACATGAAAAATATTATTAAAGATCATTGGGCCAGATTCTTAGCTTGTACTTATCAGCATAGGCCAATGGGTTTCTGTGACATGCAACAACTAACAAGGACAAACCACTTAAAACTAAAACACATGATGTAAAAATTCATGGACATTTAAAATATATGATATTAAAACTAAAATCATGATGTTTAAACCAGCAGAGAATCTGAACCAGTATTATGGTGTTTTGATGCAATATAAATGCCTTATTGTAAACATATATTGTACATATATATTGACATAATGTCAATTTATGCCATTTTCAAGTAACTGGAGTTGTTATAGCTAAACTAATAGTTAACTTAGAAAATACCTGTAATATTTTAGTAATACGATGTGTTGGCAAATGACTTGTAAATGGTAAATATCTGCTTTCTAATACTAGAAAGTCCTACCATATTTTCTAATATATAAAACATGGCTTTTCACACCAAAATGGTCTCTCAAAGTAAAGTACATCTTATACAATAAAGCAGAGGAAGTTAAAAACAAACAAACAAAACAACCACAAACCCTCTCAACAAAACAGATAATTGAAATTAGATACTGGCTCCTTGAAGACAAATCTAGAGATGCTGATAAGAGGCTGCAGGCTGGTGGGGCAGAAGGGGCCAGGGGGAATGGGTGGAAGGGGAGCATATGAAGGGAAAGAACTGTAGCAATCTGAACAGACCCTTAAGTGCTGACCCTCCAGGACTAGCCAGGGAAAGCTGCGGGATATATTGTAAAAGCACAACTTTAATAATTTTTTAGGGGGCTCATCTTACAGAACAGTACATCTTGTACACAGAGAATACAATATTCTGATGTAGTTTAATAGTAGGTCACTGAAAAGTGTTGTTATGATATTTGTTTTTCTCACTTTTGTGGATGTGTTCATTATGCACAGCATATCTAGGAAGGAAACATTTCCCTTTGCCTGATATGTGCTGCTACTATATGGAGTGTGTTAACAATAAAGGTTGCTGCCATGAAGGTAATACTGTTGCTTACTTGAGGCGGTACAGCAAAAATTGTGTGGGTGGTTAAAATCAGTTTCTCGTTGCAAACACAGACTGAATTAATACAGAATTATCAATCTGCTAGAGACACAGGATTCCTCTGACAAGTAATTATGCAACAAATGATTTTGCCCTGTTAATCTAGAATGAAGCCAGAATCATCATATGCAAGTAACCATACAGATAACAGATGCCCCACTTACTTTATGACAGCTTGGAGTTTCTCGCAGAGCACAGTGAGGACTGACACAACATCATCAGAAAGGGACTCTACTGTAGAACCTCAAAAAGGATGAACAAAGACCATTAAGTATGGCATTTAAATACACTTGTCCAGTCAAAGCCACCATCTCCTTAAGGACGTTCAAATGTCACCCAAATAAACTTATGCAAGTTTTGGGCCTTGACAGTAACTGAAGCAATAAGAAAAAAATATAATTTGGCTCCAATGACTTATGTATGATATCCGAGTATCTGCAAATTTATTTGGGTATGCTTTTTCCTGTGGTTTGTCTCTGTGCTGGTTTTCTGAACCACCAGAAATGTATGTAGAAGTGGGAGGCTCTGAAACTTCAAGAGAAACTATGTACATAAGACCAAAGGTCTGTATGGAATCAGTGGAGTCCATATGAGGTACAACAGTCTTCCAACACAGATCTGATTACATGATCAGGATCCAGAAGAGTTTCTAGCAACCAGGCAAGTAGTGAAGACAGAGTCCTGAGGAAACTGTTTTAAACTGCTGCTATAGTGGGATGAAGGTGCGACTCTTTCACAACCCCCTTCTAACTGAACTATGTCTCAGGACTGGCAAAATTTATGACAAATCAAAGAAGCTATTATATATTGCTTAAATCACCTGGCTGCCCAGCAGATAAGAAACTGCATGCCCATCTCCAACCTTCTTCTAGTATCTGAAGAAAAAGGCCTTAGAACATTGTTCAAATGTTTGGAGGGAAACCCACTTCACTGAAACACTTAAGATTGCAGAGATAGTATCTTATAATAAATAATTTTTGCTTTCCTGTATGCACTACTGTTCAGATGGTACAGATGAAGGTGTGATTAAAAATGTTGTAAGCTATCAAAGATCTGAAGGCAATGGCCAGTTCTGAAACTAACTGAAACCATTAATGGGGTACGAGCCACCAATAATGTAATCAATGATATGACTCTGTAGAGCAGTACTATCAAACTTGTTTGGTCCTCAAGGCTGGATCTAGACCATGGAGCTCCTTGTGGACTAGAACCAAAGCCATCTCTGGTAGCAGGCCAAGCAGTGATAGTGTTAACCAACAAGAGTACCTGAACTGCTGTGTTGGCTCAGAAAGCTGCAGAGATTAACATAGTGGTTGTTTACCCCATTGTCACCAAAACAAGTCTCCAAGGGGGCTCAGTAACCCAGAATGAAAAGACAGTGTGTTAACCCATGTAGCCCTGTGAGGTGCTGTGTCAGCTCAGGGAGCCATGAAGATTACTCCTGCCACCGCTGACCTCACCCCTACATACTGAGCCCCACCAGTAGCCTAGCAGGCTGGATGACACGGCTCTAACTGACATCCCTGTCATAAAGGACGTAATCACTGTGACCATGAAATATTTTGGTCACAGTGCAAGGATTCAATGAATGTAAAGAAATAAGGGAGAAGAAATTTTTTTTTTTTTTAGTCTTTAAAATAAAAGTGGCACAGATATACCTTGACTCATGAACTCCTGCAGAACTTCGTGATTTTCAGTTACCTGCTGTTGAAGGAACAGAATTAGTACAAGTGAAAGAAAATTGTAGGAATATCCAGCATACAAAAGGACTTAGAATTAACATGTAAAAGTCTTAATGTGGGGTTATTCTCAGGAAAGAGAGATGCAAAAATGACATCTTCTTTCTCAACATACTTGTTTCTGTATGTCAGGGTCATATCTGTATTTCTTGTAAAAAACATTCAAAAATCCAACATT
Source organism: Alligator mississippiensis (assembly GCF_030867095.1). NCBI lineage: Eukaryota > Metazoa > Chordata > Crocodylia > Alligatoridae > Alligator > Alligator mississippiensis. The sequence continues at coordinate 119,973,076 of NC_081824.1, read as the reverse complement.
TAAAAGCGATTCAAATTTAGGTGCCAAATTCCTGGTGAAAATAATTGGGAAATAAGCTCCCAAGATCTAGAGCCTTAAAAGTATTTAGGCACCCAACTGATTTTAGCAGGTGCCTTCAAAAAACACGTGCGCCCCAAATATTTATGTCCTGGTTACTTTCAATAGGACTTAGCTCTTAAGTCAGTTTGGTACTCTTGAAAAAAAAATGCATCCCTTGATCTCTGTTAACACTGTAAAGGCGGTATAATACAGTGCAGGGTTCCTGAGGTCCCTTTCAACCCTTATTTTGTGTGATTCTATGATTCTTCCCTGGAGTACAAAGAACTCATGGAAGACTCAGTTGAACTCCTGTCAGCCTCATCAGTTTGCCAGGAGCTACGTACAACCTGCGTAATGTCTATAAGTAAGGGTATAAGAACAGAAAGTATGCAACTCAGTTGTCAGTTTTCCATAGAATCAGTGGAGCTACTGCTTAGGAAAATAACATAAAATTACATTTTAAGAAATTCTTTTGACTTACAAACTAGCCACACTTGATATAGAAAATACAAATAAATGTATACAGACTCATTTTTGCAGCTATTCTACAGGATAAAACTAGACTCAAATTTCTGATTATTTAACCAGAAACTGAATCACTAAATTCACAAATGCTTTAAGAAAAAAAAAAAGAAGCACATTTGCAAACAAACCAAAAACAGCCTCACAAACCAAGCCAAAACATTTCTTAATTAATCTGTAAAATAGTGCTAACAAGTGCAAAAAAGGCCAAGATGATTTCAAAATTGTGCAGAAGTGCTTACAACCCCATCTGGGTAAAATATTAAACCTCCACCCTTCGAGGTTTTTAAGGCTCAGCTAAACAAAGCCTTGGCTAGGATGATCTAGTTGGGGATGGTCCTGTTTTGAGCTGGCAGTTGAACTAGGTAACCTCCTGAGGTCCTTTCCAACCCTCATTTTCTATGATTCTATGATTAAAGAGTAGTGCAAACAGCTCTCATACAGAGCAGGGCTGTCTAACTTCCAAGTGACTGGGAGCCACACGGCACATGGGCCATGTCACCAGGGAAATACATGGCCCGTGGGAAAGAAATGGGGTCCTTTGGGTCACCCACCCCGGCCCCGACCTTTGGCTCCCTGGGTACACCATACCATGAAGGTGCCCCAGGTCACAGGCTCTCCTGGCACTAGGATCCTGGCCACCACACCCCTGAAGTACTGGCAAGAAACAGAAACTAGAGGAGGGTCAAGGAGCTGGAGATCCTGGCTGCTGCTGCAGCTAGACTGATGGGGGAGCAGTGGCTGAGTGGGAGCCCGGGGCCCACAAATTAACCTCATGATAAACCTCATGCAGTCTACAGGCTGACAGTTGGACAGCCCTGCAACAGAGTTAAAATATTCCAGTTATTTTTGCCAATGAGCCAGACGGTTAAAAAGCCCTGTGGCTAAATCATATCATTAATTTGCTTCAAATCTTCTCATTAAAATCATAAAAATGTCAGCTATAGTTTCAATAGCTGAGAATTTGTTCTGTATGTGCAATGATTATTATGCAAGAACTTCAGTGCAAGAACAATTTTGCCTGGACCTTAGAATGATGAACAAAAACAGTAAGCAAGAGAAAAGTAAAAAGGAAGCAAGGTCAAGGCAATCTAACAGCAGCACAAAGCCTTTCCTGCAAAACAAAACACTGAGCCCGTCTGCTGGAAGAAAAGATTGAACAACACAAGGGTTCTGGCTCTGATGGAGTGTTTGCTAGGAGAGCACAGACTGAGCCTCACAAGAGAGATTGTTTTAAAACAGTAGTCATGTTGGAATGCTCAACTGAAGCCACAAGGTACAGCCAATAGCCACGGTATGCTGCATACAGAGACACCTGTGAAACACTCCACCATCTGCTTATAAAGGAAGACTCACTGTGTTCTTTTGCTTTTGCCGGAGCTGTAAAGTCAGGTCACTCAACATTTGGCTGAGGGTTGCGCGCACAGCAGTGTTAATACTCCGCTGGTGACAGCTAGACACATATGTTTCAATGCAAACCTGGTGAGGAAGCAAGAAAACAGCACATAGATAAGAATTAAAGTTATAAATATCCCATCCTGAATTAAAGTCAAGCTCTCAGCTATGCAGAAGATTTACTAGTTTGTGGAGGTCAGAACATTTTCAGCAATGTGACTAGCTAAAAATCAATTAAACATAAATAAGCAGCAGAAAATATGGCAGGGTATTTAAGTTTTATTTCTCTTGAAGTAGCATAACATTTTGGTTTTAAACTTTGGTGCTCTGGCACTTGCTTTACATAGTGCATGTTTCTTAAATATTAGTCCTATTGGTTAACTCCAGTGACATTGTCATGACACCAACAAGGACAAAATAAATCAGTATAGACCATCATTCTAAATTCAGCTTCCTAAACATAAAAATCATATTTTCAGCTGAGGCACAAAACCTTTTTTCCTTTTTAAATTATGTTGTCTCAATTACCATTGAAATGGGTTTTTGTATGAATTTCAAACAGCTCCTGTTATTAAGAAGCAACTGGCATCTCAGTTTACTATACATCATGATTTTAGCTTATTTTTTATCAGTATCCAAAGGTTTTCAGGTGCCCATAAGTGGAGAAAAATATTGTTATTGTTAATGTTGAGCAGAGTGTCTATTCTAAGTCTGTTGTTAGTTGCTCAGACCTTTTCCTTCAGGGATGAAATTTTTCATGCTTGATATGTGCCCAAAGGTGATATTTTGCGGACACATCAAATTGCAATACAGCTTGAATCCTGTGGGTGGGGATGGTGCCAACTGCAGTGTCCTTTATAAGATTTATTTTCAGAAAAGTGTCTCTCCAAAACCATTAGTAATTACTGTGCTGTCATTTTTGATGCAGGGACTCTGGTTTGATTATGGGGTAATTAGTGCCTCCTACTGGGACCAGATTATTGAACAGACTCCTATCAATAAACTGTGATGCAAATAAGCAACTCCACTCTCTTTGGTCTACAGCAAGTCCTCCTATTCTGCCTATGCACAGCTGTTATGCATATAGGCTTAGTCCCTGTTTTTGTAATATCTGGATATTCTTCAAGCAGCCACCATTCAGGTGCATAAGGGTTACATTCATTTTGAATGGGGTTACATCTTCCTTGAAGTGTGTGTGTGTGTGTGTGTGTGTGTGTGTGTGTGTGTGTTCATATTCACTCATGCCTATAAGCAGACTTTTTGAGAGAGACCATGTTCTAAAAAGGCCAAGGAGAGTAACAAAAGATTGAAAAGGGTCTCCTGGGCCACTGAGTCCAGTCCCCAATGATGATACCTTGTGAAAAGCCATTGGTGAAGGGACACCAGTAAAAATGCAAGAGCACAGGGCATTGAAGAGGTGAGCAATGGACACTTTGATCATTTCATGCATTCGGGGACTTCCAGCTTTATGACAGGCAAAACACAACTAAGAAAGCAAAACAGTGGGTTAGACAAAGTAACACAATGAGTTCAACAAGGCAAACTCCCACCATGTTGCCTTAATGAATAAAAGATAATAATCATGAGCATAAAATAACCTTTCATGCTGGAGCCTGGCAGATAGTAAATCTATGGTAAGTAACAAGATACAGCAATATTTACTGTAGCTTCAATACAAATAATAGCTAAGCCATGTACCCAGCGGTCTTCACAAATATTACCCCTTCACAGGACTGCAGCAAAATGAACAGGCAATACTATCCCAAATTTATGGCCAGGGAAGCTAAGGCTGAGGAAAGGGCCAATATGCCCAATGTCTACTAACTTAAGGGGTCTTTAATGTCAGTACCTAATTTGCATTAATTAGGTGTCACAGGACAGCCAGATGTCTGCACAGAGAACTCCCATCACAGGGCAGTCCCTGGGGTACATGGCCAGTTGAGACAGCAAAGCAGGTCCCACTCTGATATGTGGCATATCAAGGAAGGAAGAAGGCCTGCCAGAGAGGAAAGGGGTCAGAGAACATCTCCACATCATCTCCACATCTCCATCTCCTGGCTGGAGCCAGGTCAGTGATAAATCAAGGAGCCTTATCAGCAGGCAGGGGGAGCAAAATCTTACCTGGACTTTGCTTACTACACAGTGAAGGCAGCTGCTACTACTACTGCTGCTGCTGCAGCAGCATCAGCTTGTGCTCTAGCAGCCTTGTGGCACAGGCTCCCTGGGGGCTTGCCCCTGGTTCCCACTTTGCTTTCCTCCCCACCTCCCTGATATGCAACTGGGTGCAGGGCTGCTGCAGCATGAACTGGGTCCTGTGGCAAAGTGGAGGGAGGGGGAAAGGGCAAGTGCATCACCCCATTCACCCTACTCATTCCCTGCTCCTGATACACTGCTGGGTGCAGAGCTGCACCTGCCTGTTCCTCTGGCCAGGCAATGCATGGCTGCCCATGCCATGACAAAGTCCTGGAGGGAGTGGAGACAGGGATGATTCTGGCACCCCCTCAGTATTCAACCCCATTTGCACCCTCACCTTGTTACACTACTGGTCAGAGTACAGGTGCGGGGGAAAACTGAGTCCTCATCACTGGAAGTCTAAGGCCCTTATACTGTTCCAGGATTAGGTTTGCACAGGTATTTAGGCATCTGAAGATACAGGTACCCAATACAACCTGAAGATCAAAGGGAATTAAATCTCGACTTGGACACATTCTTTTCTAACAGTTATATTGGCAAATGTCCTCATGTAGATACAACCATGAGAGAGAGCAAGAAGAAGAAGAGTTTTTACTGGTATATCTTGTACCAGTAAGAACAGAATAAACTACTTTGGTAAAAAGCTTTGACCTGTATAACTGAATTTGTAGTAGGGTTTTGCATGTATAAAAGTGTCATAAAATATCACCCTTATAACTTGTGTGACTACAGTCACGTCATGTAGAAGTGCAGACCCGGCCCTTTGGAAGTGATAATGTGGTATAACCACTAGCAATGGGAGAATCAATTCGTTAATGCTGAAACAAAAGCTGACCTTTATTGAGAGATTTTAAATAGAAAAAAAAATCATCTGCATATTGTAAGCTGAATTCATAGAAGAATAGAAAATGTGATTTGAGGGAAGAATTATGGTTTGTGGATGTCTCTAGAGAACAGAACATGAAACATGCACTAGCATTCATTGTTTTCCAAGGCCTGTATAGTGCCTCAAAGATTGAAGTATTAGAGAGAGCTATTAAATCCTGTTTTTACTGTGTATATATGGTTCTATCTAGAGCACACCGATATATCACCAATATATTGGGCTTGACGCACCTTTGATTTTCACCAGTTTCTGACCTGTACAATAGAAAGTCTGACAAAGGGAAGCTGCAGCGATGGAAAGTAGTTGTAACTTCTCTTCCGCATGTGGAATTAAAGCTACTAGGGCTTAAACTACCCTGAAAAATGGGTAACATGAGTAGGAAGATCGCCAGTGCTGCTGGCCATTGATGCTGTGTAACTACATCTTCACGGGCATCTCACATGGATCCTTAGCAGCAGCAACCTAGTCTGAGTACAGGATTTTCACACTACTAAAGTGGCAAAACTAGAAGCTATACAGGCCATCCCAAATTATAACAATTATGTATTGTGCATGTGCCATACATACAAACCACTTTAGGAATGTCAGCTATGTCTACATCGTAAACTTAATGTTGCACTGCTCCAGGTGGGATACCCCCTCAGCTGACAGCATTGTTGTCATGTTTGTGTAGTACATATAGTAGGCCAACAGAGAATTTCAATGCTTTGCATTGGGACTGTATTTTTGCATCCCTTTGCAGGTAAATCTGGTTAGTTACCTAGGGGCTGGGGTGGCATGGGTGCAAGTTTAAGGCCACAGCAGAAGTGCTTATTGTAACGGCCTGTTAGATTCCAATGAATCTATGAATGCCACTAAATACCTTGTCACAAGGACATGAAAAAGGAAGGAAAGGTTAGTTACCCAGGTAAGCCTGCTTGTTTTCTTAGTTACCATGCTTCCTTTCCCTCCAAGATCAGGAGTTGGCAAGATCTGGCCTACAGCCCCATCAGATCCAGCCTGTGGAGCCAGTGGGCTTTGCCTGTGCCTGTGCTCACACTAGGGAGGACCAGCAAGGAAATGTGCTACGGCACAACAGGTGGAAGCTGTGCCTGCAACACTGCTGCTTCCCTTAGCCAAACCACCCCCTAGCTGTGGTACCCAGCTCTGTGCTTTGTGGGAAGCTGTGCTGCGGCTGTGAGAGGTGGTGCGGGATACAAGGAGAGGCAGCAGAGATGCAGCTTATGGCTGCCCAACCCAGACACAGCTTTCCAACCAGCTGGAAGCTGCACCTGCACTGCATCCTGGGAGCTGGAGGCTGGGGAATGTAGCACCCGGTGCACAGCTTCAGCTATCTGGCCTCACTGCGTGGGCAGGGAAACCCTCTTGCTACTGACATGCCTCCAAAGCCACTTGGTCCAGATTGGACCAGAGCTGGGTTGTCCCAGTTCACAACTGTAAACAGTTGCTGGCTGCTGCCCTAGATAGGAACACAATGATGAGGGATCAATTTATTCTTCAGATTTAGAAAGAAGCTACCTGTGTAAACCCAGTCATTGTTACTGTTTTTCCTCCTTTGTGCCTCAACTAAAAGCTAATGTTTCCAAGCTAGTTTGAGTAATTTCTTTTCAATACCCACTAATTTCACTTGCAGCTGTCCAGAAGGTCTTTCAAAACAAGTAGAGTACAGACTGATATTTCCATGTGTGATTGAAATGGAAAGAAGGAAACAAATAATGTTTTTATTTCCTGTTGCTCACAAGAACAGTTACTAAATGGGTTAAAAAACAAAGGAATGCTATCAATGAGTTTTCGAGCATTTTCATACAAACCTTGTCATTGCTCTACTCTGTACTGAACTCTGTATATGTTCCCTGCAACTATATTACAGAACTTGCTCTATATAGTTTTATATTAATTTTTAAATGCAACAGCCTCTACCAAACAACAGGGATGAATGTTCTGATGTGTCTGTTCCTTCCTGGATAAATGTCAGGCCAGTGGCTCATTACTTGTCATTGTGCAACTTGTCTGAAAATGCTCACTTACAAACAAATCTCCTCTTGGCAGGTGCATTTTTTTCCTGCAGCCAAAGCTCTTTTACAAATTAATCCAGACTGAAATTTAGTGAGAAAAAAGAAAGACTGATTCAGAGCAACAGGGCAATGCAATAAATCTAGAGATATAATAAATCCCTTTCATGGAAGCCTCAGGAGTGAGGCACACAGTACAAATGCACATTATATGCTCCACACAACTCTAATGGGATTGTGGTATAGTTTCACAAAAGAGGAATTTGGCACTATCTGGTGTCATAAAGTAAATGAAGCACACACATAATAATTGAACCATCCCTGAGAACCAGTTCACAATTGTGTGAAGTGCTGTGGCTCATACCAGTGGGTGGGAGTGAGCACTTAGCCCAACAGGTTTCACAAGTGGGTGAATGGAGAATGCTTGTACCCATGCTTTAGAAGTCCTAGCACTTGGATAACTTGTAGTCAGTGTATTGTCACATTTCTAATTTCTCTTGTTTCCTAAACATAAGCTAAAAAAACTTCAATAGCCTGCAAATAACTGAAGTCTACAATGCACTTGCCTGACTTCGGAGGGAAAAGGCAGTCCTCAGATCTATGCTCTTTGGTTCCCAGAAGTTGGAGGGGGTTAGGGGAGAGGGGCATGTTGATGGGCTGTGTTGGGTAGGGAGCAAGGACAGAGCTGGCTGTTAGAAAGGTAGCATTTACTGCGGAAACAGTGCAAGGGAAGTCTTTGATAAAAAGTTGTGTCAACAAAAGTTTTTAAAAAAATAAAGGGCGCAGTAGAGTGTGGGCTTCACACCAGAGTGGCAAGTTGCAGTGGAGTGGGAGAGGCACAGGGCAATGTAATATGGGATGCCTGGAGGACTGACCAGATCACAGCACGCTTGGTGTCAACCTCTAATACTGAATTGGTGCAAACCGATTCAAAATAGTATTTGATTTTGCAGGAACACTTTTGAACCATTCCAGGTGGATTTAGACTGGTTTAACAGGCTTGTATATCTGTCCTCTTGAAGTTTAAGCAACATTACTATTCTAAGTGTCATGTGTGTCCATGCTCCAAAAAGAATTTCCATCAGTAGAAAGTGCAGCTTCTAGTGCAGGTAAACAGCTATCATCCCTGTACAACTGCTAATCATACCTAAATATATATATAACAGTAACAACAGTAATATTTTTTTCCATTGAGAAAAGAGTGCAACAGCTATTCAGATTACTTCAAACCCAGTTCATTTAGGGAAGGCACGCTCTACTTGGTGGAAATAGATTAAATAAAACAAGCCCCATTAGGCTGGAAGTCACTCACCTCAGCAATCTTCAGTACTGAACTTCCATTCAGCTCAAAGGTAGAGGTGTATGTTATGCAGAGCAAAACCTTCAAGAAAAAGGGGAAGGGGGAAGATAAGGCACAAGAGCTTTAATTTCAATCACGTCTTTGTTCTGTGCTGTTTATATTACCTGTTGTGTCCCATCCCAGCCCCACATCTTTTTTCCAAATCCTCTTCTCCATAACTACTACCATTTTCCACAGTAGATGAACTCTTAACAGGTCATGTCAATGTTGCCTCTCAGCTGAGCCTTGGACTGATGCTTAACTGCCAGGCTAAGGCATGTGTGGGGCAAAGATGAGTGGGTGGAGTTTCCTTCACAGTGGGTGCATCTACATTGTGCAATTAATGCAAAGCAATAAACTCTGGAGCAGTTTGAGCTACAGTAAACTACTCCCAGGTACAGCATCTACACATGCACCTGATACAGCAGCAATTTGAGCCAGGGTGGAGCAGGCCCGGGCTGACAGGGGACATGGGGGTCAAGTGTAGCTTCCGGGTGGCAGCATAAGGGCTGGCTGAAACACATGTGTGGCTAGGCAGCAGGCAGGAGTCTGGTCTACCCCTAGCTGGGCTAACTAGGTGAAATTTACGCCCACAGTCAGTGTCTACACATGCATTTAATGACAGTAAATTGCCCTGGTGTGTAGATTAGTTTACTGTGGCCTAATACTGTCACGTGTGAAGGGCAATGATTTACTCTGCAGCTAATTAGTCTACTCCACAGTAAAGCACATGTGTAGACACAGCCAGTGAATATCTTTGGCTCAGCTGGGAATCAGTAGATGGCCTAAGCATCACTCATTACTGGTATGGAGACAGAGCAAGGGCAGCAAAGCTACCAAATGGTTCCCAGAAGTTCCCAGGAGACTTATCATTGTTGATACAAAGATGACAGAGGTAAAGCAAGCACAATAGGGTAAGTTATGCTGCTCTTTGTCAGTGAAGAAAGATGGTCCAGTGGTTGGAGTTCTAGCCTGGGACTTGAGATCTAGGTCTAGACCCTGTTCTATCATAGGCATGATTCAACCTTGAGAAAGTTACATTGGCCAGATCCTCACAGTATTTACATACTCAACTCAGTTCAATTTCAGTAGGAACTCAGTGTCTAAATACGCCTGAGGATCTCAGGTGCAATGCTAGCCTGGAGCTTCATGTCGGAGCACCCAACTTTTAGGTGCATGGATCCCTGAGTGAAATCCTGAGTTTGCCTTCCAGGAACTTCATACAGTACCCCGAGTGAATTAGACACCCCAGAAGAGGGGTCATAAAAGCCAGAATGTTGAGCTGGGAGCCATTTAGGTCAAGCATCAGCAGCTTTTGGTACAAGGAGTCATTTTAATGCAAGCAGAAGGCAGGCTGCTCCTCCAAATCAACTGCTAGCACTGCCACTGCTGCTTCCCCTGCTACTGCTGCTCCCACCCTCCCTACTTCAGCCACACTGACCTCTGATAGAAGCACTGCAAAAATACCCTGGCACTGAATCACTGCACTGCAGATGCCCTGGCTTCACAGGCCAGAGCTGATTGCTTGGTGGGCCAAATCTGGGCTGCAGGCCATAGGTTGCTGACCCCTGATCTAGGCTAATAGGAAACTCAGACTTGACCTTTGTTTTGACTCTCAAAGCCAATGTTCCTTGTCTCAAACCAAACTTCCTTGACTCTCAAAGCTAATCTTCTTCGGCTCAAAAAGTCTGAAGTAGCTTGCAATGCTCCATGCAAACCCTGACTACTTTCTCAAGCCAGAGGGAAGCAATGAGATGTATGGAGAGTTGAGATTTCTAGAAATGTAAGAGGAGGATTTTTTTCATATGGGAACCTCTAAGCACCAATACAAATAGGAAGAAAATATTTTTAGACAATCATTTGAATGTTGATCGTGTCTCTATAAGCTTCCACGGTCTCTTGCAGCCCTTCTGTTATCTATTTTCTTCTTTCACAGGGGAGTGCTGCAGCATGATAAATTAGAGCTACTAATTAGAAATCATTTTTTTTAATTTAGTGGATTTGATCTTATTCTGTTATGGACTGTGCGTTTACCCTGGGAAAGGTTTTCTGTGCTTAGAAAGTGGAATATATAAAATACGACTCTGCCACAACAGATGTGATTAAAGGTTGCAAAGAGCAGTGATTTAGGAGACTACTGCCCAGAGAGCTCCCTGCTAAATCCAGGCTGTTCTCACCTTGTAACATGGTTTGTTTCACCATATATAGGTATTTTATGAAGTCAGGTGCGTTGACCTGAGCTAGCTGGCTGAACCAATTTTCAGGAAAGAGTCACATTCCTCTAGTTGGTGACATCATCCCTAGGGCAGTTCAGCACTCTGATGTCCCTCCCCACCTTTAAGGAAAAAAAATAAAGAGAATCTGCCTTCTGACTGCACCAAGAATTGCAGTCCCCTCTATAGTGCTGTGCATTTACTGAGGCCAAGGAACACTTGAGCATCATAATACATGTCAGATAGGCTCTTCTGTGCAGTTGACCTGCTCCAGATAGCAAAATCATCCATTACTGATAAGTGCTTAATAACATGGAAGGAAATTAACAAAGCGGAAAGACCCTGTAGCATGAAGGATCTTTTGATCAATGCTTACCAGTTCTTAGCAGGACAGATGAAAAACCCATCTGCAGAGAAGTGTGTCATTTTTCCCACAGGATATAAATATCTATATTCTCATAAGCTCTTGCCAGACTGAAAAATCTTCACTGTATTCAGAAACACCATGGATTTTAAAAAAATTAGGTGGAAGATCAGTTAAAAAACAAAACACCGTAACACAGATGGAGAGTTTTATTTTGTAGTATTGTGTCCAGGTCTATGAACAAATCCCCCCCACCCCCCTTTCTCCACCAGTCTTATAAAATCCTCTGCAAATTCAGTGGGCATAGAGAAGCTGAAACTTATTTTAGAGAAGACTGTACTGGAATAAAAGTAGGCTAACAGAAATGACTGAATTTCAGTTATTCCTCACTCTTATCTTGGACTTTTGGTTCTTTCTATGTAGGACCCAAATAAGGCAGATGATAGCTTCTATAGGACCAGGGCCCACATACATGCAAGGCCATGTAGCCTCCTTCCTACATCTGCCTGTCCCCTGGCAGCAGGAGGGATTGGGGTTTGGCACCCAGGCAGAAGCCTGTGGGCTGCGAGTTGGACAGTCCTGGTGCAGATCTATGCCAGGGCATTTGGAAGAAGGGCACAGGAAGGAAGCACCTATGAAGCACAGGAGTTTTGGATTCTATGCCCAAACTCTATACTGCTTATATGGTACTCTTTAAGAGTGCTGCCAAGAAGCAGGCCCTACCTACCTGCTCTCACTCTGCATGTGCCAAACCTGGAAAGGGGGTAGTGAAGCCACCCTCTGAACAACTTGGGCTGCTGATGTTGAGCACTGTCTCTGGCATTCTTGACAGTGGTGACAACAGGTCCCCAAACGTAGCTTCATTGTCTGATTGCTTCCTACCCCCCACAACTGGCCCCTCAAAAATTGTATGAGCAACTCTTGTTTCCTTCATAAGACTTCTCTGCTCTATTATGGAAGCTCATCTCAGCATTATTTTGCAAATGTTTTCATGATTTTTATAATGCTTAATTTCAAAAGCATTCTATGGCACACAGGGGAATGCCATATTTTCTAGCATATAACCTGATCCTGAAAATAACATATACATTGATTTGAAAAGTGCAAAGAAATAAAAAGAGGTACTGTGTGTAAGTATCTGAATAGCAGAAACTAGGAAGGCAAGCTTGTTCCTGAACTTCCTGCCAGTCCCACATTCTGGCTCCCGGGCTGCATGCCAGCTCTAAGGCCACAGGCTAGGTTAGACCTGCAGTGCCAGATCTGGGACCATGCACTAGGTGGCACCAGGTGTGGATGAGGACCAACTCTGCAGGCTGGCCCAACTGGCTGCATAGAGCCATATCATCTGGCTGGAGGGGTGGGGAAGGATCCCCATAGATCTGGAAGTTTGGCAGCAGGCAAATTTCATGGCACTTAATATTGCCACTGCTCCCCCAACACCAAATTCCTGCACCCACAGGGATTTGTTCTTCTTGCATATAAATGCACATCCCAGTTTTCACCAGCTGGTTTGGGGGAGAAAGATACAGGTTATAGGTGAGAAAATACAGTACATCCCAGTGAAATGCACTCTTCAGAGTCTGCTACTCAGAATTATGATCCCTATTTGCTTTCCCTCATTTAATTTTTTCTGTCTTCCATTCATAAATAGCTGCAACCTCCCAGACCAGGAAACAAGCTTTGCTTTTCTGTCACTGTTATCAAAGCCCCTCCAGTTAAATAGGCAATTAAATCATTAACTGAGAGGCAGACCAAGCACTAGCCTGAGTCAAATGGTAAATCACCTGGCTGCTGATGTTCAGGTGATAATGATTACCTTCTTTTCAAGGTGCTGCTCCCTTCCCCCATGGCTGTGTTGAGCCAGCTTCTCCCTGGGCTCAGGCTTGGTCCTCCTCCCGGCCTGTGTCGGGCCCAGGCCCACTCCTCTCTCTCCTCCACCCCCTGCTGCCGCTGCCGCGGCGTACCCACTATTCCCCCAACCCGCATCGGGCCTGCTCCTCCTCCCCACCGCTGCTGCCTCAGTCCTGCAGGCAGCAACAATGGAAGTGGGGAGGGATGGGCTGAGGCCAAAGCCAGTGGTCTGGCCCCCTCACAGTGTCTTGACTCCTCTACCCCCTGCACCACCATCTGCAAGGTGTGCTGGCCTTGCCTCCCCCCCCCCCCATCCCCTGTGTCCCCACCATCATGGCAGCACTCCATTGCCACCAGCTCCTATTCTTTGCATCTCTGCACTCTGATTGGCTGTTTGTCAGCCAGCTGGAGTGTGCATAAAGAGTGACAGACAGACATACTTAGGCTTTTATAATTCATAGATTCATAGATGTTAGGGTCGGAAGGGACCTCAATAGATCATCGAGTCTGACCCCCTGCATAGGCAGGAAAAAGTGCTGGGTTTAGATGACCCCAGCTAGATGCTTATCTAACCTCCTCTTGAAGACCCCCAGGGTAGGGGAGAGCACCACCTCCCTTGGGAGCCCGTTCCAGACCTTGGCCACTCGAACTGTGAAGAAGTTCCTCCTAATGTCCAATCTAAATCTGCTCTCTGCTAGCTTGTGGCCATTATTTCTCGTAACCCCCAGGGGTGCCTTGGTGAATAAAACCTCACCAATTCCCTTCTGTGCCCCCGTGATGAACTTGTAGGCAGCCACAAGGTCGCCTCTCAACCTTCTCTTGCGGAGGCTGAAAAGGTCCAGCTTCTCTAGTCTCTCCTCGTAGGGCTTGGTCTGCAAGCTGTCAACCATACGAGTGTCCCTTCTCTGGACCCTCTCCAGGTTATCCGCATCCCTCTTGAAGTGCGGCGCCCAGAATTGCACGCAGTGCTCTGACTGCGGTCTGACCAGCGCCCGATAGAGGGGAAGTATCAGCTCCTTGGACCTATTCGTCATGCATCTGCTGATGCACGATAAAGTGCCACTGGCTTTTCTGATGGCTTCGTCACACTGCCGACTCATGTTCATCTTGGAGTCCACTAGGACTACAAGATCCCTTCTGTGCCACCCAGCAGGTCATTCCCTAGGCAGTAGGTATGCAGGACATTTTTCCTCCCTAGGTGCAGCACTTTGCATTTCTCCTTGTTGATTTGCATCCTGTTGTTTTCTGCCCACTTGTCCAACCTGTCCAGGTCTGCTTGCAGCTGTTCCCTGCCCTCCGGCGTGTCCACTTCTCCCCATAGCTTTGTGTCATCTGCAAACTTGGACAGAGTACATTTCACTCCCACGTCCAAGTCGCTGATGAAGACATTGAAGAGTATCGGTCCAAGGACCGAGCCCTGTGGGACCCCACTGCCCACACCCTTCCAGATCGAGACCGACCCATCCACCACGACTCTCTGGGTGCGACCCTCTAGCCAATTCGCCACCAACCGGACTGTGCAGTCATCCGAGTCACAGCCTCTTAACTTGTTCACCAGTATGGGGTGGGATACCGTATCGAAGGCCTTCCTGAAGTCTAAGTATACGACATCCATCCCTCCTCCTGTGTCCAGGTGTTTCGTAACCTGGTCATAAAAAGAGACTAGATTAGTCAGGCATGATCTGCCTGCTACAAACCCGTGCTGGTTTCCCCTCAGTATAATTTGTCCTGCCAGGCTATCGCAAATGTGAGTCTTGATAATTTTTTCAAAGATTTTGCAAAGGTTGGAGGTGAGACTGACTGGCCTATAGTTGCCCGGGTCCTCCTTCCTCCCCTTCTTGAAAATGGGGACCACACTGGCCCTTTTCCAGTCCTCCGGGACCTGGCCTGTGCGCCACGGGCGTTCAAATATTCCTGCCAGTGGCTGCGCAATGACGTCAGCCAGTGCCTTCAGCACCCTCAGGTGGAGCTCATCCAGGCCTGCCGACTTAAAGGCATCCAGGTCCTCCAAGTGACTCTGCACCATCTCAGGGTCTACGCATGGTAGTCTGGCACCTTGCTGCTGCCTCTCTACAACCCCAGTGAGAGACTTGTCGTGCCCCTCACTTAGGAACACTGAGGCAAAGAACTCGTTGAGGAGTTCAGCCTTGTCCCCCGTGTCCGTCACCAATTGTTTCTGCCCATTTAGCAGGGGTCCTATTCCTCCCTGGGCCTTCCTTTTACTCCCTATATAGCTAAAAAAAAATTTCTTGTTGTCCTTTACTTGGGATGCCATCCTCAGCTCCATGGTATCTTTGGCTATAATATATCAGATACCATAACATCAGAATGGTGATAGACTGTTCCCTTTTGACTGCAGCAAACCAAACAAGGAGTAAAGGTCTTAAATTGCAGCAAAGGAAATTTAGGTTGGGTATTAAAAATGGCTCTCTCACTATGAATGTGGTTAAACATTGGGAAAAGATTACCAAGAGAAGTTGCAGAAGTTTATGAGAGCAGGTAGTGGACAAATACTGGACATTAAAGGTTTAGACAAGAATGATCCTGCCTCAAGCAGGGGGTTGGACTTCTCCTGAGGTCCCTTCTAGTCCTACTGCTCTGTGATTCTATGAGTGCTTCAATACCATTCTATCTACATCCATATTAGTGACCATGGATAATTACTTGGTTTAAAAATGAAAAAGTCATATTCAAATTAACCAAAATCGTTAACAGATGTAACAGGGAAGCTGGATGCCTGAGTCGGCAGTGATGTACAAGGGCAGTGGTGACTTCTGCCTGCCAGTGCAGCTACATGGCTGTGGTGGCAGCCTTAATTTCCCTACTCCCCACCCAGTTGAGGCCCAAGACTGCTGCCCCAGTCACTCCACCTTAGTTATGATATTCATGGTTATAACAGTACAAAAAACCTTGTATAGATCACGACTAGGAGAGGAAAAATACTCTTTAACCTAGACTAAAGGCACAGGACAGTTACTCAGGAGATCTGAACTTTTACAAGCCCTATTGGAGGCTTCCTCTGTGACCCTGGCAAAGTCCCAGATAATTTGCATACCTTAAATTCCCTTTCTTTGCTCCAGAGGACTAAAAATGCTTCCTCACTTGAGGCTTAATCTCAAAAAGCACTCCCACAATTACTGAAGGAAAAGTGCTCTAGAAATGCAAATTATGGACATCTTAACTTTATTAAAACACTTTAAGATGGAAGTTTCCTTCTAACATATCATTATGGTCCCAGCTACAGACTGAGTAGTTTAAACACATGCCTAAGTAATACGGGCAGATGATGTGATGAAAAGAAATATGGTGTATTTCATTGGAGGATTATACTTGACCTAGTCAACCAGTGGCTGTGAAAACATAAAACAAGCTACCAAACAATTTCTGATAACTTTAGTAGGGAGAAAAGTATTGGAAAGGTAGTAAAATGTGCTATGGAAAGGGGCATTACATTATATAGGAAAGCCTGAGAAAAAGCAGTCTGATAAAGGAGAAAAGCAGTTACTGTGGTGACAAGTTCACAGTCAAAAAACCTTCTAGAGTGTTTTAATTGGACCTATTATCTTGCAAATGCTGAGATGAAATGTGCTTTCTGTAAATGTGTGACCATAATGAAAACTCTTCATTTTAATTAGTGGAGCTCCATGCATCATGGAAAAAATACGATCTTGGTTCCCTGGAGTCCCAAGATACAAATGGTATTATAAGACAATATCAAGCTGCATGCACAACTGAGTTTTCACAATGGGTACAGGAAGGGGAAAACTGCTTTTTTACAATACATTGAAAAGTCAGTTTTCACCAAACAACTTTATGATATTAAAATGAGTCATTCTAACAAGAGCTGGAATCTCCACCGTGCGGCACAATTGAGACAATTTAGGTTTCTCACTGCCCTTGAGAAAGATTCCTCAGTACAGATCCCATTTTCAACAGCATTACAGCAGCACTCAGACACCCCAGCCAAAAACAAGGTCCCCTGGATAGGAAGTGCAAACATTCTCCCTGCGCTGGAGAATGTGTAGTCTAAAAATAACTTGGGTGGAAGAAAGGAAATACTATTAGTGTTTTACACATGAAGAAAAGTGAGGAAAAGAGGGTAAGACTTTCAAAGGCATTTGAGCTATATTTACAAGGGAGGGCCCAAGGGCCAAGATATCCTTTGAAGTACCACATCCCATACTGAAGCACCACTGACATTCATGAAACTCTTGCCTAAATCATCTCACTGCTCAAAGTACTCACGAGTAAAATCCCCAGCTCCCTACATTTCAGCGGTTTGGCATGTGCACAACCATCTAGATCAGGGGTGGGCAAAATGGACATCTGGCTGGCAGCTGGGCTCCATTTCCCAGGAGCCCCTGCCCACATTTCTGGGGCTGGTCTCCATGTAGACCCCAGCTGCACCTGCATGATGATAGCTCAAGGCTGGGATTCCCATGGAGACCAGCCCCAGCCACTCTGGCAGGGAGCGTGACAGGGCAGGGGGCTGCTCCAGAGCCAATGGGATCTTGTGGTACAGGCAACTTGGTCAGGGGCCAGGGCAGAGCCGTGATCTGTAGCCTGCACGCTCCAGGCAGGGGTGTGCAGGCAGCAGATCGTGGCTCTGCCCTGGCTTCTTGCAGCGGTAACAGCCTGGTCCCGAGCTGGAGCACAGCCATGATCTGTTGTCTGTGAGCACCTACAGCCTGCACACTCCGGGCAGATAGCAGCTCTGCCCTGGCCCCAGACCAAGCTGCCTTGTAGGTGCAGCTGCGGTCTCCATGGAAAACAGCCCCAGCTACAAGGGCAGGGGCTGCTAGGCTAGGGCTAGGCAGGGGCTGCTAGGAAATGGAGTTCAGTGCTGGACTTTGCCTGCCCCGATCTACATTTTAATAGTACCAAGCTGCTCATCCCTTAACTCATGCCTAAGCCCAGTGAGATCCATAAATCAGTCATTATTCTTCCTGACCTGCATGATTATACTCTTTAAGGGTGCTCAGATCACAACTAACTGCACACGAAACACAGTCAAAAAACTCAGTGGTCAGGTCATTCACTTGGAATAGGGACACCATATAAATTCCCTCTACCTGAGAAAATGTAAACCTACATCACCCACTTCCCACCATGAACACACCCAAACCATTAGATTGTAGAAAATTTTGGGATACGGCTCTCAGTTGAAGCTGTTCCACTAAAGAAAGAAAAAACCTTTAAATTTTCACTGGGTCTAAGCAAGAATGAGAGAAAACAATTAAGATGTAGGCACCTGGAAATATTCTACCCAGAGATAATGAAGATCATTCAGGAAAGCCTGCCAGAGTTGGGAAGTGGAACCAAATCTTCTGAAGCCTACACTTATAAAGTTGCTTAATTCTGCAGGAGGAGAAAATTAAAGGCTGGCTTTCTGAAATGCCAATTTTTAACACATTGACCTTTCTGCCAAGGAATGTAACCAGGAAGCATCTTGGTTACTTGAAGGATAGCTAGTAGTCTGGTCACAATTTCCTTTAGCCTTGTAAGAAAAACAAGGGCAAAAGAAATGAAGTTCATTACTGAATCTAGGAGGACTGTGCAATCCTGTATCACTGGATAAAGTGTGATAGTTTATAATTATGGGAAAAATGAAGACAGTAGTCTCTTATGAATCAGTGGAGCTGTGGTCAACTTTGCTATCACCGGGAACTGGTGTTCAGTGTTATGAATACACTAGGGCTTCAGACAAAAACGCCTATCAAATACAGAATAGCCTCATAAATAACAAGTGATGACATACTGAATGTTCCCAGAAGAACATGCCCATTAATTCACTAGACTAAAACAGAGCTACTCCAGGAAACTATTTACAGTGGTAGGAAATCAAGTGAAATTAAGCTTATGTAGTAGAATGTTAGGAGGGGAGGAAATGATTTAGGACAATCACTTAATAGGTACTTAACAGGTTTTCTTAATGGCTCTGACAAGGACTTTTGCCTTCAGAATTATGATACTTAAAACTAAGTATAATTAAAACAGGATAACTGGCCAGGACTAAGTGCACTGCCTTCCCAGTCATAACAAATATTTGCATACATCATTAGGATTGCACCCTAAGCAAGTTCGCCGATGACACCAAGCTAGGTGGGGGAGTAGATACATTGTAGGATAGGACTAGGATTCAGAGTGACCTAGACAAATTGGAGACTGGGCCAAAAGGAATCTCATGAGGTTCAATGAGGAGAAGTGCAAAGTTTGGCACTTCGGATAGAAGAATCCCATGCACTGGTACAGGCTGGGGGCTGACTGGCTGGCCAGCAGCTCTGCAGAAAAGGACCTGGGGGTTACAGTGGGCAATAAGCTCAATATGAGCCAACAGTGTATACTTGTTGCAAAAAAGGCTAAGGATATACTGGACTGCATTAGTAGGAGTGTTTCCACAGATTCAGGGAAGTAATTATTTCCCTCTGTTCTGCACTGGTGAAGCCCCATCTGGAGTTCTGCATCCAGTTTGAAGTCCTCCACTATAATAAGGATGTGGACAAGTTGGAGAGAGTTCATCAGAGGGTATGAAAATGATTCGAGGGCTAAGGCACATGACTTCTGAGAGGCTGAAGGAACTGGGTGTATTTAGTCTAGAGAAGAGAAGACTGAGGGGGAATTTAATAGCAACCTTCAACTATCTGAAGGGTGGTTTCCAAAGAGGATGGAAGAAGACCATGGGTTTTGAACCTTTTTTAAAAAGTGTATCCCCTCTCTCTCAGTTTCAGCTCACGTACCCATTTATATATTTTTTGTTTTTAAGGGGTGAGGCAAGTAGAGGCCCCCACAATGAGGGAGGGAGTGGGGCTTGGTCTCAGGCAGGTGCTACACAGACAGGGCAGAGTGTGGGATGGAGCCGTGAGTGGCTCATCTGGGGGGCAGCTCCCATCGAAGCATGCACCTGGGGAGGGTATGGGGGCATGTGCCCCCGGACCTGCATGTGGGGCAGGGCAGGCTGGCCCAGAGGTGTGGGAGGGAGTGGGGCAGGGGCAAGGGCTGCGCAGCCTGGGCCGGGCATGAGACTGAGCCACACGGGGGGGGGGGGGGGGGGTGAGGGGGCAATCCCACTACTACATGAACCCCCAGGAGGGTATGGGGGGCATGTGCCCCCAGATCTGTGTGCGGGGCAGGGCGGGCTGCTGCTGCAGGATAGGGCCTGTGCCAGGCTGTTCCCAGTGGAGGGCTGGGCCAGGCTAAGCTTGGAAAAGGAGGAGGTGCTAAAGAGGGGTTGCGGAGGGGGAGGGGCTACGGCAAATTCTGGAGTGAATGCAGCCCTCCGGCACAGGCCCCCTCCCAGCATCATTGCCACCTGCCCCAAGTGCAGTCTGGCACTGCCCTGGTCCCAGCAGCAGCCCGCCCTACCCCACACACAGATCCGTGGGCAAATGCCCCCCCATGCTCTCCTGGGGCATCAGCAGCTGCAGGAGCAACCTTTCCTCCCCAGACGTGCTGCTCATGACTCTGTTCTGCACCCTGTTCCATCCCCAGCCCCTCCCTCACCATGGGGCCTTGATTGAGGCCACAAGTGGCTTGTCGGAGGGACATGGGGGGAGGGGAGGGACGGCTCCTGCCACTGCACGCACCCCAGAAGGGCGTGTATCCCTGGATCTGCATGTGGGGCGAGAGTTGGCTGCTGCTGTGGGCTGGGGCCAGGGCTGCGCTGGGCTCTTCCCAGTGGGGCTGTTGGGCCAGGCTGCACTCGACGTGGGTGGCAGCACTGGGAGGAGGGGTTGGGGGTGGGATGCAATGAATTCTGGGGTGGCTGCAGCCCCTCCTGTAGCTTCTCTCCCAGTGATGCCACTGCCTACCCCAGCACCCTGGCCCAGCCCCTCTGCTGCGAAGAGCCCAGCGCAGCCTTGACCCCAGCCCACAGCAGCAGTCTGCCCTGCCCCATGCACAGATCCGGGGGCACATGCCCCCCATGCCTCCTGGGGTGCATGCATCAGCAGGAGCCGTGCCCCAGCCACACTCCCTCCCCCACTGCTAGGGCCCCAACCCCCCCCCTCACAACACACTAGCCGGACCCCACTGCTCTCCTGGGCACTTGCGTTCTGTGCTGCAGGTACATGCACGCATGCAGCATTTATCAGCCACATTAGTTCTGCATACCCCCTATTACCTTTTTAAGTACCCCTGGGGGTACATGTACCCCTGGTTGACGACTACTAAGCTTCACTGTTCTTAGTGGTAACAGATGACAGAACAAGGAGCAATGGTCTCAAGTTGCAGCAAGGATAGTTTAGGTTAGATATTAGGAAAGACTCTCTTATTAGGAGGGTAGTAAAACACCGGAACAGTTACCCAGAGAGGTGGTGGAGTCTCTATCCCTGGAGGTTTTTAAGACCTGGTTTGACAAACCCTGGCTGGAATCATCTAGTTGGGAATGGTCCTGCTCTTTGAGCAGGGGTTTGGACTAGATGACCTCCTGAGGTCCATTCCAACCCTAATTTTCTACTTAACTACAAGCATAACCAGAGAGCTCATTTAAAGATATAAAAAGGAAGAAAGATGCCAGAAGATATACTGAAAGCTTAGATGCTAGTGTCTCTGCTTATGTTGTATAATACTTTACTTTAGGGTTGTCCAACTTCTAAGTGGCCAAGGACTACAGTAAGCACAAGCCACAGGCCTCCTGGGCTGCACATCATGTAGGCATTCTCCTCCTCCTTACTGCACAGTGCATGCAGCCACCAAACTGCTACTGTACCACATGCTTGGGTGCTACCCCACCACCTTCTGCCCTGCATGTGCATAGGCTCCACAACCCTGCTGCAGTTTGCACACACAGGTGCCCCTCCCCACCACCCCCTCAGCTCCCCGGCCGCAGGCTCTCTCAATGCCATGGGCTGTGTTACACTGCACTGCTTCCTGGAGCAACGGCAAGAAGCAAAATGCAGAGGAGGGAGGGGAGAACCTGGAGCCCTCAGCTGCTGCTGCAATTTGAGTGATGAGGGGGTAGAGACCTGGTGGGAGCCCAAGGGGCCACAAATTAACCCCTGTGGACCATCAGCTGGACAGCCCTATAGCAGCAGCCTTGTAGAAGTGTGCTGAAGTATGGTCCCAGATGGGATAGCATTTGTGAGCAAGTTGCCGCAGCTTCCTTCCATCAGCACGCGTGTATACCCACCCTCTACCCCCTCCCCAGCTACCTCTGTGCCCTCTGCTCAATGCCAAATCACTGCCACTATCAGGCTTTGTGGGCCAGAAAAAGTCCTGGGGATCATAGGTTATTGACCCTTGCCACAGATGTTTTGACTGAGTAGAGGTAGCAGAGGACATGGACATGTGTATATATTTGAACAGATTCAAAAAGAAAGGGGGGGTGGGGGGGAAGAGGGAAACAAGGGCTGTGACTTACATTCTAATTGTTGTGTGTGGACAAGACAGGAACGATACAAGCATAGCAAAACCTCTTTAACTTTGTCAGCAGTTAAAGGAGTGTCAGAGTTGAAGGGTTATGAAAATCAGTAATGCATAGGCTAAAGGAGAAATTCAAGAACGGGATCTTATGTGCGTTCATGTCGACTCCACTATGAAGATTCTGTTTATGCTTAAATTCACAGGCATAACTGGCCAGTCCTGGACCCTAGGTGACAAGCTGGGGGACACACTGGCTCAGTACAAAACTGGATTAAAGACATTCCTATTTCATCCTTAGCCCTGTACCAAGCACAGATCACTCATTTGATTGTATAATAAAAGACTGAATGGAAATATGCAAGTGCAAGAGGCAGAGCTAAACTTGCAGGTAGCCTTTATTTGCCAGTTTTTAAATTTAAGTGTTCTTCTGAAGCACCAGTATACAACTGTAACCTAATAATCTCATGCAAGGTCAGGTGAAGTGAAGAACTGCGGCTTTTGGAATTATACTTCTTTTCCTGCGATGACCCAACAAAAAGCCACTCCTTACCCAAGGGCTAAGAGAAAAATCTGTCTTACCCTTAATATTCTTTTAATGCAAGATCAACGGCATCATCTTAAATAGCTCCAGTATGGGACAGGACTAAAGCTTTTAGTTTAAGAATACTGAGGTGAGAAACACAGACATTCTCCCCCTGAAAATGCTTCATTACAAATAGTAATAGACACACTTATGCTTGTATCAAACCTTAAACTTAAAATTTTAAATTTTTGCGCAGGGTCAGCACTGAATTTATATGCAAGTGACTCCTTTGGCTTATTTATTTTAAAAATAAGATTAATATAAAAAATAAAAAGTACATACAATAAAACAATACAATTCAATAACATAAAATATACTTAAAATATAATAAAATATAAAATTATATAAAATAAAAGATTCTGTAAGATAACAACAAACGTCTACTTTGCTCCTTTGTAATTACAATGGTTTGAGAGCATACTTACAGAACAGAAAAGCACTTCGGAGGTAGGAGGTAATTCAATGGTCTGTAACTTAAGGCATGTGGTTCTCTGTCCACAGAAGAGATGGCATGATCTAACAACACATTACAAGAAAGGTGTGGGCCAGGGATAGCCAACCCTTGGCCCGGGTTCCAGAGTGTGGCACATGTACCTCAGGGAGGACGGTGGGAAGGGGCCAGGTCTGCACTGCCATAACAAGGATCAGATCCCTTGCAACTCCCTTGCTGTCCACCCTGGGCACACCAACATCTTACAAATCAAGGTTGTGGGAGTTTTTGGTACTCTGCCCAAAAACACTGCAGACCCCTGGTGTAGGCATTTTCTCCGCCTTTGTTCTGTGTGAGCTGGCACGTAGGTTAATTATTTGGGTATAAAAATGTATGATCTAATAATGCAACTACTAGGGCTATGCCTGTTCCCTGCCCCTACCCACCGGAGCAATGGCTTAGGCCTCAAACGACAACAGTGTAATAGATGTGCCTGTAGACCCCGGGCTCATCCAGGGCCTGGGCATCACCAGCACTTTTAGGTTATTGGGTAATATTACAAGCACCTAAATGCTGCACAAGCCAAAACTTAAAAGGAACACAGGCTTGGGGTTAACAAACCCCATCTTCTATTTTGTCATTATATCCAGTGACCGTTTAATATAAAATTTTAACTAGTCATTGCAACAACAACAGAGCCTCCGCCAGCACTCCTCCAAGCCCAGGCTTTGTGCTCCTGGCTCTGGGGCATCAGTGCAGGCCACGTGCTCCCACTCACTGCCATCTCCCCATCCCATCTGCCACTGCTGCCCTTCTTGTGCTGCTTCTCTGTCCTCTCCCCACTCGCTGCTCTGATACCATGTCTCAGCTGCACGGCTGAGACTGCAGGACGCAGCAGGAACCAGACCAGCTCGGCCGGCACTGCATGGAACCAGCCGAGAACTGCAGGGCCAGGCTTGCTCCTGCTGAATCCTGCAGCCCAACGCTTGAGCCAGAAACCATGTGGTGCTGGAGCAGCGGCAGCTGCAGGCAAGAAAGCAGGGAAATGGCTGTGGCAGGCGGTGTGGGAGTGGCAGTGAGAGGGTGTGCGGAGCACAGCAATAGCTGGGCAGGATTGCAGGGCCAGCACCAGTGGGGCCATGTGTGGGGTGCGGGCTGGCAGGGTTCTATGGAGCTGGGTTGGGCTGCGCCAGCAGGGATGGGGGGAGCCAACCTTGCTCCATAGAGCCCCTGCCAGCCCGGGCCCCATGCTCCTGCTCACTGCCCCTTCCCCTTGCCTTCCACAGCCATTTCCCCACTCTCCCCCCGCCTCCCCCCCAGCTGCTTCAGCACATAGTTCCTGGCTGCGGTGCCGGGACTGCAGGAGCCGGCTTGCCCCGGCCCTGAGGACTGGAGCAATTGTCTGTGGTCCTCCCCTGCCTCCCTCCCCCTTCTTATCTGAATGTCCATCCAGTACAGGAAAGCAGAAACAGCCCCAGCGTCCCAGGCCAGAAGCTGGGGGCAGGGGATGGAGTGGGGCTGGGCCAGCCTTGCTGCTGTGGCTCCTTAGTCCTGCTGCTGGCTCCCCTTGGGTCCTACTGCCACTGGCTCCTGTCATCTTTGACAGGCAGCCAGGGTTGGATACATATTAATTTTCTAAATTTTTTAGGGGCCCCGCAGGCCAGAAAGAATGGCCTGGTGGGCCAAATCTGGCCCATGGGCCATATTTGCCCACCCCTGCAGTAACTGGATAAAAAACCACTTATAGTTTCATAGTTGGTAGGGTTGGAAGGGACCTAAGCAGATCATCAAGTCCAACCCCCTGCCATGGGCAGGAAATAATGCTGGGGTCAAACGACCCCGGCTAAGTTTCTATCTAGCCTCCTTTAGAAGATCCCCAGGGTAGGGGTGAGCACCACTTCCCTAGGAAGTTGGTTCCAGCTCCTAGATGCCCTGACTATGAAATAGTGCCTCCTCATGTCTAGCCTGAACCTACTCTCACTCAGCTTATGGCCATTATTCCTTGAAACTCCCGGTAGTGCTCGGGGGAACAGGGACTCTCCCATTGCCTGCTGGTCCCCCTTGGCCAGTTTAGAGATGGCCACCAGATCACCTCTCAGCCTTCTCTTGTGGAGGCTGAACAGGTTCAGATCCCATAGTCTCTCCTCATAGGGCCTACCCTGCTGCTCCCTGATCATGTGAGTAGCCCTCCTCTGGACCCTCTTGATGCTATCCACATCTCTCCTGAAGTGCAGCGCCTATATGCTTTAGGTTAGGCACTATGTGGTGGAAACCTAGACTGGTTCTCCTCTTAACTGTACACAACGGGAAAAGAGACAGAAAAGAAAAGAGAGAGTAAGTGAAGTAGATCTGAGAGAGGCTGAATTTGTTGTACCTGGCTGTCACAGAGCACTTAGGTACCCTGCTCCTAAGGGTGAAAACTGCTAGAAGAAGAGTCCTAGCAGGGAGTAATGAGCACAGCGGCTGGTTGCCAGGGCAACCAGAGGAGGTCAGCTGACTAGAAGGGGCAGGGTATAAAAAGGTATGATCCCATATAAAGCCCAGGGGCTGAGGCCAGGCTGACAGTTACCTGCCAGCAGCCAGGAAGGAAGGAGCTCTCCCTGAGCAAAGCTGGGAGGAGAGGCCTGGCTGCAGGTACAGCCTGAGCCGGGTAAAGGATGGAGCATCCATGGAGTGTTTTGAGGAATGATGTTTTAGCCAGGCGGCTTTAATTTATGTTACAGCCCAGGGGCTTGCGTTTTTGTTGCTGTTTAAATACCGGTGGTTTGGGCGAGGCTATTAGGGGTTGGAGGAGGCCTCATAGGGGGTACCCAGCTGTGTGGGGACCCCAGTGCTAGCGAGGGCACAGCATTTGAGGTGCACTGACCCCAGCCCCAGAAAGGGGGGCAGTTGAGAAGCCCCAGGAGAAGGGGGCAGCACTCTGAGAAGCCCCAGGAGTGGGAACAGAGCAAGACAGGGTCGCACAGGGCCCAGAGAGGGAAAAAGGGGGCCGGATTATAACAAGGCCCAGGCTGAACAGAGTCAATTCCATCGGCAAGGCGTGGGCTGTGGTGTAAGGGAGGAAACGGAGCTGCAGATAGTGCCCCCTGGCATCGGGGCAGTAAAAGGGCAGCCTCCCACTAATTAACATCAATTAACAGCAAGGCATGGTCGGCGAAGGCGGGCGGTTGCCCCAGGAACAGGTGTGCGGGCCACGTTCAGATTGGCCCATAGCGGATACCTGTTACACTGGCCTACATTTTAAAAGACTTAATTATAAGAAACCATTACAGAAAAGGTTAAATTCTAACCCCCTTCCTGCCATGAGGTACTGTAGATAGGCACAGGTTTAAAGGTCTCCCTATAGATTCCCCTCTTCTTCCACAGTGCAAAGATTTATAGTACATCTCTGTCTGGTAAAAAATAGGTCCCTGTAGATCATAGCTGGGGACCTACTTAATTTGTGGTTTTGCGGAAATCGCTGAATCCAGGATAGTCTGCAAAACCAACAACAAATAAGATCAAATAAAATACACATAATAAAAATAAAATGCCAGAAGGGGAAGGCACTGGCTAGTGGGGTGGCACGAAGGGCAGCAGATAAGACAGTGGTTCCCCACTCCTGGGCCTCTCCACCAATCCGCACTGAGGGGCAGGGTGGCATGACAGGCAGCCAGCTATCAAGATAGCGGCTCCCCCCTCATCTCCCCCTCCCCCCCGGGCCTCTCCACCAATCAGTGCCAAGGGGCAAGGCTGCCACGAAAAGTGGCTCTGCGCACTGCAAGCAGGCCACAAAAAACCCTTTGTTTAGCCATGATTCAGTTAAGTCCTTAAATCATGGCTCTTACAGCACTGCCACTACTGTGGGATCCAAAGAACATATATCATTACATTTTCATCATAAACATTCATTGTTTCAATTCAGATTTCACTCTTCACAGTGCAAAAATAAATTTTGAGAATAAGTTTTGGGGGACTTTTAAACCATACCAAAAAGTAATGATGATAATGGTTATGAATTTTCATTTTGACCTTCACAGTTCAAACCTGCCTTTCACCTAGAAAGGGAAAATCTGAGTTCAGGCACAGACTTGTTTTTGCTGAAGAACATTTCACTTCAGAATGACAGTGACCTGCTTTGTTTAGTTTGCAACAACAACACAAATTGAATAGTCTCCTTTTATCAAAAATAATTTCCCAGCTCTTTGTAAATACGGAGTGGAATTATTTCTGCTCCCAAGACTCAGAAAGTTATTCTGAATTTATTTTGCTAATATTCTTTGCTTCTAAAACTGAGGTGGTGGTAGGCACACATGCGGAGATCATGAATGCAGAAAGGCAGGAGTGTGCATACAATTAGTGCTTTCTTGGTTTTATGCCCTGCTGATACACTTAAGTGCAAGTCAGCAGCAGAAATCAACAACCGCATTTTAGCTGATACACTCTGGACACCCCCCCTGCCCAATCTGTTTATCAGTTACTTTTTTTTATTATTATTGTTGTTGCCCCAATGGTTTTCCATTTTTATGGACAGTGAAATCATTCTTTTACACCTACAATAAAAATAGTCATTATACATGATGTGCCTCAAAGAATTACACAGGGAATAATGCACTTTATACACACTCTTAAAAAAGGCTATTTCAATCCAGCCTCCTCAATTTCATTATGCAGTTCCAGGGAAAAACTGTAACTACTAAATCCACTCCATAAAATGTGACCAACTGGATGAATTATGGAGAAAGACAGGTATTTCATGCATACTGACCCCCAATTCCCACAAATATGCAGGTTAATTTTTATGATTTTCAGACTCTCGTTATTGTCAATAAGACACCTTTTAATGGGCCTCTTCAGTAATCCATTAAAAGAAAAATTCTACCTACAGTGAAATCCCATTTCAGAAATAGCCCTAACAATGGCTTTCTGGGGTTCTATATTTACTCACTTCCAGATCAAAGAAAAAAAAAAAAATCTACTGACAAGCCGTAAGAGACAATTCTTAAGAGAACTTAACTATCATATCTTAAAAACAGAGAAGGTCAGAAAATAGGCATTTTTCCATAGAAAAAAAAAATTGCGTTGAAAAACAGTACCCCTCCCCTTTTTTTTTTGTTATATTTTTTTCCATTTTCGGGGGGGGGGGGAGAATTCATGCCTTTTCCACTAGAATTAGTCATTAAGAGTTGGAAGCTATCTAGACAACATTTTTCTAGGTAAAAAAAAGGCCATTTTTCTAATTCATTCTGTTGGCAGAGCTGTGCTTTAAGATTTATTAACGCACTAGAAACATTTAATCTAATATTAATAGCTTATTAGGTAGAATGGATTAGTCTGTACCTGCTTGTCAAACCAAAACTTTATTATGGTAGAACTGCAAGTTATATTTTTAATTTCCCTTCTGCAAACAGCCAAAGTGAATTCTGAACTCACAGAAGGTACTGTTTAAAATTATAGCTGTACAGTTTCCAAATGCTGTATTAATGGGTCCAAGAAGAGATAAGAGAAAAAGATTGTCTTAACACCGCAGTTTTAGTGAAGGTTCATTAGACCTCATTCAGGGATTAAATACAGTTTTGGCTGGCTCCTCTGAAACCCTATAAACAGAACATGAAAAATAATACTAATCAGCAAGCAGTACACCTAATCCACCAACAAATGCGAGTTTAGCATCACTGGGAATAGACTAATCTTTACTAAAGCAAACAGCTGGTCACCATGGCCAACAGGTAGAGACAAAGATTAGCACAACCTTCCTTCCTCCTACCCTTTGCAAATGTGACCTTTATTTTTATTACAATGGTTTGTTTTCAAGCCCTGCTATATGATATTCCAAATCTGTATTGCTAAATGCATGCAGAATGATTCTTCTGGACTCAAAAACAGCCAACAGAGACCTTACTGTTAGAGCCCCAAGGGATGTTCAGAGCATGTGCCCAGAATCTCTCTCCCACATTAATTAATAGTAAAATAAGGACTCATAAATACTAGACAAGGTTACCACTGACGATTGTTCAGGCAAATGGTGTCTTCATGATTTTCATCTTCTCCCGGATCCTCTCTGATACAGTATTTCCTCTCCGTAGTTTTAGATTTTCCATCACAAATTCTCAGATTCTATGGCTGTAATGGCATCCAAATTTCCCAGTGAAGTTAATGGAATTTTGAGGGCACAGCAGAAATGCAAGATACTGTTAAATGATCCGTGCTTTCGTTCATTAGTTTGACTACCACTACAAAAAGATCAAACAAGTAGTAGGGAGAGATAGGCAGAGCAGAAATCACCAACTGTTACCTTCAAAAAGGGCTCGTCTATTATCATCAGCAGTTACAGTGATTGGAAGCATATCCATCATTTGACTGTTCAGGGCAGGTTCAGGAGATTGCAGTGGCAGAAAACACAGCCAAATTCAAAAAGGGACCAGACAAAACCTTGGATGAGAGATCTGTTAATAGCTATTGAACATAACAGTCAGAGGTGTTTCCTCTGGCGGCTCTAAACCAATGATTGTGGATGCCAGGATGGGTAATGAATAGAGGACAGATCATTCTAGGTATACCTTATTCAATGCTTCAGTGCTCTCCCTCTAAAGCCAGGGTGTCAAACTCATTTAGCTCCACAGAGCTGGGTGAGGGATGTGGAGCTAGTCTGCAGGCCAGATCAGGCCCACAGACTGACCCCATAAGCTGAATCCACCCTCAGGGTCAGGGCAGTGTGGACATCTGCCCTGGAACATGATAAAATTCAGAGAAAAAAAAATCTTTGCTATTTTGGACCATTCACATCTAACCTACCATCCTTTCATACTTGATTTCACTTGTTTTGGACCCTAAGGATCATGACCAGAGCTCAAGTCTTGGTGCCAAACAAAAAGGGGCAGGGATTAAAGGTGAAAGGGAGTGAGAAAGGGAGAGAGAGAAAGAACCTATTCTAACTGCACCATCACAAAGGAAGATACTAAAAATGCTCAGCTGAATATCAACTTCCTCCTCCAGGCCTGACCTAAACATATCTGATAATGTTCCTGTCAACAATATACATGTTCTTGCAAGCAAAAAGGCCCTATTACAAGGGATAAATGCTAAAATATTTTAAGTCTTTTGGAGCTCATATCTGAAAAAGCATAGCTTTGTTTGATGGGGAAGGGGAGGCAACAACATTATGCAGTGGTAAGGCTTGATTTAAATGCAAATCAGCTCCAAACATGGGCCACTTCCAAACTGGTTTGCACGGCTGCCACTGGCAGTCAGAGCCAGAGCCAGTCACCATCCTCCTTCTCCCCTCCACCACTGCTGTCACCACTGCTCCTCCCTACCTCCAGTCAAAGCCAAAATGCCTGGAAGCCTTTTTGGCTCCACAGTCCAGATAAAATGGTTCAGCAGGCCATAGATTGCTGAACCCTGCCTAACCAAAACTCTTTTCATTATCTCTTTATACTCCAGGCTAATTTTATACCGACTCTTTCCATGCCAAGACTGTCAGGTTTACAAGGTAGTTGCATACAAACCCCATATACCACATATGTTCTAAACTGAAGTGAACACTAAGATAAGAGGTGGGGCCAAAGTTAATACAAGTTGTTTCAGTTTAACAATACGCTCCCTTCCATGCAGGTAAAAAACTGAAAATGACCGCAGTGCACAACCTCCTCCTCAACTTTTAGCTGAAATTTATTTGTTTTTTATTACAGGACAGGTATACACATGGAACCTGTGTATTTGACTTTGGTTCCATTTACAAGTGCACACACAGTAGACCTCATTATCGTAAAGTCATAATATATAGACTAGAAGAGTTTTTACTAGACTCATTGGAAGGAGCTTCAAGCTTGAGACATCTCGGGGGGGGGGGGGGGGGTCTCAGCTATACCTGATAAAAAGGTATTTTTAAAATCCTCTGAATGGAACACACTGCTCTTGCAAGACACTCATGTTACCCTGTAACCACACACTAGCCGTCTTAAGTGTTTACAGACCTTTCTTGTATCACTTAGTCTGAACTAAAAATCTTTGCAACACCTCAGACACCCAACTTAACTGGTTCTATTTTTATTCCCTTAAGTGTGAAAGTTCTCACTGGACATGCCTAAATGTGCACATTAATGTGCTGCAATAACTCCAGGGCTTATCACTAGGGCTGTGCGAAGCTTCAGTCGCCAATTCAATTCGGCAGAGAGACATCCTGATTTGGTGGCCAAATCTCCAAATTGAATTAGGAGACCCTTTTATCTCTCTGAATCGAATCAGAACCCTCCGAATCGATTCAGAGAGATTCAACAATTCAGACACAGACACAGCTTTAAGTGTTTTTTCTACATACCTCAAGGTACCAGGCAGCTCATGAATGCCAAGATACTAGGGTGGATGGAGCGTCCCACAGGAGCACAGGTGCATCCCCAGTGTGCTCTGCAGCAGACCCAGAAGTGGACCAGAAGCACTGGGGAGTGCTCTCCTGGCTCAGCGACTGGTGCCTCCTGGGTCCGGGGGGGGACACAGACAGACACACGACCCGGGGTCCCCCTGTGGTCCTTCGCTGAGCCAGGGGCTGTGGGGGGCACCCCAGCATGCTCCCCAGTGGACCTGGAAACGGACCAGAAGTACTTCCAGTCCACTTCTGGGTTCACTGCCGAGCACGTGGAGGGCCCCATCCTGCACTCCTATGGGATGTTCCATGCACCCCAGCATTGCAGCGATCATGGGCCATGCTGGTACCTCAAGGTATGTAGAAAAAACTTAAAGCTGCGTCTATGGCCAAATTGCTGATTCTCTGACTCAGCACTGAATCTTCAGATTCGGATGAATTAAATCGGGACAGTGATGAATCAAATTGGGACAGCGATCCAAATCAACTACTTGAATCACTGTCCCCAATTCGGGCCGAATCCGAATCAAATATGGCCCGTTTCACACACCCCTACTTATCACAACAGAGTTTATTGCTTCTGGGAGCCATGTTTACTCTTGCACTCATTGCAGCATGTTGAGCAGGTTGGAGAAGCTCCAGCAGCCAAGAAGCCTGGGGAAGGGGGGCGGGGGGGGGGAAGAAGGCAGCCTACAAGTCAGGGCTGCTCCTCCTGGCTCAATGTGCTGTGGAGGGACTGGCTGGGGCATGAGTGTGCTTCAGTGTGGGGCTAGCTGACAAGCAGCTCCATACTAAATTATCCTCATTCCCCAGTCAGCCAGGACAGGGTTTGTATGTGTGCTGGTGCTGAGTTTTTTAATCTGCAGCAGGATAGTACCTGTACTTACAAAAGGTATCCTGTTGCGGAGTAAATTAGTTTACTCCAGCCTAACAGGGGCACACGTGTAGACATGCAATGTTTAATGCACAGTAGCCTAATTTAGCTGCACAGCAAATGTCTCATGAAGATGTGTCCACTGGCTCAACTAATTCTTCTGACTGAATTCCAAAAGGAAAAGGCAGAGTATATTTGTATCTTGTATACTAACTAAATTAGAGATGCATCTAATGCAAGCTTTCACGAGCTGGAGCTCACATCTACAGATGCTCACAAAAGCTTGGACTATATGTATCTAATTTAGTCTGTAAGGTGAAAATCTGCCAGTCTTCTGCTTGACTTCATACTAACAAGGATACAGTGTCTCCGAATTCCAACAAGCAGTACTTTTGTTTGGTAAATGCAGAAACTCTTGCTCCAAGCAATGGCAAAAAAACAATAGAGAATAAATAATTCAGGATGCCCAGAATGCACTTGTATAAACACTTGTAAAAGGTGTGATGTGAGTGAATACAGCTGAACAGCCCTTTCAGAAGTACTGTTGCCACATTGATGCATTGAAACATTGCACAGACAAAGAGGGCAGCATACTATTTAGGCAGTATTCCTGGAACAATTCCTTCCAGTGTGTACACTGACTCAAGTCAAGTTTTAAATTGGTAACCTATTTGCAAAAGCCAAATTATTCTTATTTCAGTGTCCTCTCATTCCTTCCTCAAAGTAGTCTTAGTATACATAGTAAATATGTATATTATCTTATCGCCACACATTTAAGACAGAAGGTAACTGCAGATTACTGTAATATTCCTTTCTTTCGTAATATCTCAGTGATTTTTTGTAATGAAAGTATATTCTTGTCTCAGCCAAATAATGGAAAGTTTTGTAGTTAAGGTTATAGCTAACTTTTCCTCTCTAAAACTTGAAAGGGGGAAGCTAATCTACACAAGGGAGTATGAAACTTGAGAAGAATGTCAGACCAACAACAAGAGGAACTGGGCTAGATAAGAGTTCCAAAGATACATAATTTAGAGGGAAGAGGGAGAGGCAAGGAGATAAAAATGATGTTTTGAAAATGTATAACAGTGCTGGCTTGAGCTAGGAACTTCATATTTAAGGCATTTCAACATTCTTAGATGCAATACGCTACCCACCTTAGACAGTCTAGCTATATGCTTTGGGGAGTTATTTCCTAATGAACTAGGACAAAAAAATGGTTTGCCAAGGCCCATGACCTTTAACACTTCTAAAACATAGGACCAGATTCTCTAATCCGTTTCCAGGCCTTTTACAGCAGAGGGTAGGAAACTCTCCTGTTTGGGGATGGGGGAGTCCCTATTACTGCCTACATGTTCATTCTTAGTCCTGAACTTGTCACCTCTTACCCCTGAGGGGAGAGAGGCAGTGTGCTGGATGGAGCTAGAGAGAGGCCTTAATTGGACTGGTGCTTAGGGTCTCTATCAGATGGAAAAATCCTTCAGGAAAGAGGCTTTTCTTGCTAGCCAGTGCTGAATCTTGTTCCCTGATACAGCCCCAACATAGCCCTCCTGCTCTGAGCCTCATGGTTTTGTCTATCGCTACTGTGCTCAAAGTCACTCCCCTTTCAGGCAGAAGAGTTCTGTAGGGTTCTGAACACCACCACCACCACCAAGTCAAAGCAGCCAACAGCATACATTGCTAACATGGTGCAGTTTCAGTGCAGCTATTTTTGTGTTGTAAAGTACAAGGCCAGGTATGGATGCTGAAGAGGAGAGAGAAAACTAAACAATCTGCAAGCCAAATAAATGGCAGCAACTGAATCTAAGAGCACACAATGGTCAAGTCCTTTGGACTATTTCTCTCAGGCATCTTAATTCTATAGGAGACATCTATAGAGGTGCATTAAACATGTAGCAAGTCCTCTGTTAACATTTGTCAAGAGTTTGTCCTTAAAGAGTTTCCTTTTCCAACAGTAAGCAGCTATCCAAAAACAGAGGATATCAAGCATAAATTCTTTACATCTGGTATAATATTAATGTATAAACAACTGGGAACCATCCATCACAGTATTCTTTCACATGAATACTACTATGGAGCACAAATTTCAATTTAACCGCATCTTTAAACAGGGATTGAGGGCTGGTATCTCCAAAGCTGATAGTCTTGTCCTGTCCTGTCAAGACAACCTGTCACCATCCCCATGTATCCTTCGTAGATAGTGGCTCCTGGTGAGCATCCCATTTCACTGAGGCTGGAAACAGACATCACAAAGCTTTTTCTCCTGGAATCCTACAGATGTACACATCCACCTTCCTGCCTCAAGTCCCTCTAAAGCAGAGGGTCCCAAACTGTGGTATGCATACCTCTGGGGGGTGGCAAGACACCTCTGCAGGGGTACGGAGGAGAAATTATGTAATGGAGGATCTAATTTTCATTATAATAATAACTGACATTTAAGGGGTTAAAATATAAAATGTATGCTGGTAGGAGTATGCAGGCAACTAGCAAGTCTGGAAGGGGGTGCGCAATAAGAAAAAGTTTGGGATCCTCTCCTCTAAAGTATGTGGGATAAAACACATTGCTGGTGGTAATACTTTTTCCCAGGACGTCATTGTATACATCTGTACAGCTACTGTGCTTTTTCCCCCTCTGCACAAGCGGGCAAGGCTATGTGATCTTAGCTGGCAGAGGAACAGCAGTGGAGCTTGGAATGGGGATATGTGTAAATGACTAGGCCATGCCCATTTTGATCTGGGTCAAATCCCAGGACAAACAAGGCCTGCATCAAACAAAACTTATCTGCAGCCTCAACTAACATCCTAAAGCTGTACAAGCACATCTAGGAATAACAGCTTGCTTTAATTATATAAAAATGATAGTGGCTCCAACACAGCTTCAGAGACAGATATTTTGAGACACCAGAGACGAGGACAAAGCTCTAAGTGCAAACAGGGCTTTAGTGAGAAACAAAGAATGGACAAACAACATGGTCCAAGCTTTCAAATGCGAGCACTGCCCTTGCATATGCAAATAATTAAGGTCACTACAGACTGAGGCTCTGGGTGCATACAAACACTGAGCATCTAACTCTTCTGAAAACACAGACTTCAATACCAGTGGCCAGCAACCATTTGTGGCAGCAGGTTGGAGTGACCCCGACAGGCTGGCACTAAGAACTAGTTGCCACTGCCGCTTCTCCCTTGATGGACAGCACTAGCATGGCACAGCAGTAGCACCCCCCACCCCTGGAGCCACAGGCTGGATCCAATGGCTCCAGGATTCAGAGGTTGCTGGCCCCTTCCCTACATTATTTGTAAGCTTCTTCCAAGGCAGCTGTCAAACCATAGTAAATGATCTGCATGTTTAAAGGCACCTCCTACTGCATAGTCTGGGGTAGCATTAAAATGGCAGATAATCAGGTTAAGATACAATACTCTGGGGATCTCCATTTAATCTGATGTAACACCGTTCAGGTAACAAGGAAAACAAGCATTCACTGCCAACAGGAAAAAGGATCATATGCTGACAGGATAAGAACCTTTCCAAGATGCTTGAAAATTTATTTGCAAGCCCCAGGATTGAGTCAGCCAGTCTCTGTCACAAGCACTGACGTCTGCAAAACACTAACCTTCATCACTTCTACCTGCAGGTCCTCGTTGAGTGAAGGAGTCACTTTGACAGCATTCAGCATCTGATTAAGCAACTGCTTCTCATCTGAGTCTGTTTCCACGGATACAAATCTGTCATCAGACAGCAGCTTCTGCAAAGAGACAGAGGCACTTTAATCTTAGAGTCGGCATATTCTGTGAGCTTTCATTATCCAGCTCCCTCGCAAGTCCCTATTAGATATTAATGTTTGCAAAGTACCTAGCACAGTGGGATTTCAGCCTGGGCCTAGCTCTTTTGAGTTACAGCAATACAAACAAGGAAAACAGTTGTATATCTGCCTATCCTAATGGATTGCTGAGAAGGAAAGACTCTAAGCTTTGTTTACAGAGCAATTAAAGCACTTTTTGGTTCATTCCTGAATTCTATTATTTCTTTCCCCTCCGATTTTTTTCCTGGAAGCTCAAATGATCTCAAAAAAGGCCATTTTTCTGGTGCAGTCTAACACATGAATCCCTGAAGGCTGTTGAACTCAAGCAAAGCCCTCAACTGAGAATATAACTTCTATTTTAGAAATAAGGCTTCAATAGGTGTACAGTGGAAAACAGGCTGGCCTGGCAGTATAGCTAGCACTTTTCTATATGTTGTTCAGCAGGCAATGATGTTTCAGATATTGTCCCACTCATTTCTTTTGAGTTCACATGGGAACAGAAACACTGAGGGGGTGGCATGCCTGATTAATGGCAGCAGGTGGGAAGCAATTTTGTGTCACTCAAGAATAGACTAACCAAAAGTATCAACTAGGTTACCATATTTCCAGTTTCAAAAAAGGGGACACCTGAGAGCGATGGGGCCTCGGAACAGAGGTAATATGATTGTGGAGGGGCAGTGATATGCCCGTGCCCTGCTCCTGCTCCTCACTCCCAAGCCACAGCCTGCCCCCCACCCAGCCCTGCTGCCGCCCCTCACTTCTGACCCACAATACCTTGTCCCCCAAGACTATGCTAGGAGGAATGCCTTACTGGACCTGGTATTGGCAACGGGGGATGATATGGTAGGGGACCTACAGATTGGTACTCACCTGGGGGACAGTGATCACCAAATAATAGAATTCAGCATAAGACGTCAAGTGGGTAAGATAACTAGTAGGGTGAAAGTGCTGGACTTTAGGAAAGCTGATTTCATTGAACTCTGGTGATTAGTCAAGGACGCACTGCAGAGTAGGAGTTTTGAAGAGATGGGAGCCCAGGAAGGGTGGCTGTGCCTTAAGGAAATGATCCTTCGGGCACAGAGGGAGAGGATCCCGATGCGAGGAAAAAGAGGGAAAGGGGCCAGGAAGCTTCCTTGGCTGACCAGAGAAATCCAGGGCAGCCTGCAGACTAAAAGGGGAGCATATAAAAAGTGGAAATGGGGAGAGATTACCAAAGAGAAGTATACCTCCTCTGCTCGCACTTGTAGGGAGGCAGTTAGACGGGCCAAAGCTACCATGGAGCTGAGGATGGCATCCCAAGTTAAGGATAACAAAAAATTGTTTTTTAGATATATAGGGAGTAAAAGGAAGGCCCAGGGAGGAATAGGACCCCTGCTAAATGGGCATAAGCAATTGGTGATGGACAGGGGGGACAAGGCTGAACTCCTCAATGAGTTCTTTGCCTCAGTGTTCCTAAGTGAGGGGCAGGACAAGGCTCTCACTGGGATTGTAGAGAGGCAGCAGCAAGGCACCAGACTGCCATGCGTAGACCCTGAGATGGTGCAGAATCACTTGGAGGACCTGGATGCCTTTAAGTCAGCAGGCCCGGATGAGCTCCATCCGAGGGTACTGAAGGCACTGGCTGACGTCATTGTACAGCCACTGGCGGTAATATTTGAACACTCGTGGCGCACAGGCCAGGTCCCGGAGGACTGGAAAAGGGCCAATGTGGTCCCCATTTTCAAGAAGGGGAGGAAGGAGGGCCCAGGCAACTATAGGCCAGTCAGTCTCACCTCCATCCTAGGCAAAGTCTTTGAAAAAATTATCAAGGCTCACATTTGCGACAGCCCAGCAGGACAAATTATGCTGGAGGGGGAACCAGCACGGGTTCGTAGCAGGTAGATCATGCCTGACTAATCTAGTCTCTTTTTATGACCAGGTTACAAAATGCCTGGACGCAGGAGTAGGGGTGGATGTCGTATACTTAGACTTCAGGAAGGCCTTCGATACGGTATCCCACCCCATACTGGTGAACAAGTTAAGAGGCTGTGACTTGGATGACTACACGGTCCAGTGGGGGGCGAGTTGGCTAGAGGGTCGCACCCAGAGAGTCGTAGTGGATGGGTCGGTATCGACCTGGAAGGGTGTGGGCAGTGGGGTCCCACAGGGCTCGGTCCTTGGACCGATACTCTTCAATCTCTTCATCAGCAACTTGGATGAGGGAGTGAAGTGTACTCTGTCCAAGTTTGTGGATGACACAAAACTGTGGGGAGAAGTGGACACACCAGAGGGGAGGGAACAACTACAAGCAGACCTGGACAGGTTGGATATGTGGGCTGAAAACAACAGAATGCAAAGTGCTGCACATAGGGAGGAAAAATGTCCTGCATACCTACTGCCTAGGGAATGACCTGCTTGGTGGAACAGAAGTGGAAAGGGATCTTGGATTCCTAGTGAACTCCAAGATGAACATGAGTCAGCAGTGTGATGAAGCCATCAGAAAAGCTAATGGCACTTCATCGTGCATCAGCAGATGCATGACAAACAGATCCAAGGAGGTGATACTTCCCCTCTACCGGGCGCTGGTCAGACCACAGTTGGAATACTGCATGCAGTTTTGGGTGCCACTCTTCAAGAGGGATGCGGATAACCTGGAGAGGGTCCAGAGAAGGTCCACTCGTATGGTTAAGGGCTTGCAGGCCAAGCCCTATGAGGAGAGACTGGGGCACCTGGACCTCTTCAGCCTCCGCAAGAGAAGGTTGAGAGGCGACCTTGTGGCTGCCTATAAGTTCATCACGGGGATACAGAAGGGAATTGGTGAGATTTTATTCACCAAGGTGCCCCTGGGGGTTACAAGAAATAATGGCCACAAGCTAGCAGAGAGCAGATTTAGACTAGACATTAGGAAGAACTTCTTCACAGTTCGAGTGGCCAGGGTCTGGAATGGGCTCCCAAGAGAGGTGGTGCTCTCCCCTACCCTGGGGGTCTTCAAGAGGAGGTTAGATGAGCATCTAGCTGGGGTCATCTGAACCCAGCACTCTTTCCTGCCTATGCAGGGGGGTCGGACTCGATGATCTATTGAGGTCCCTTCCGACCCTAGCATCTATGAATCTATGCTCCCAACCCACAGCCCCCCACCCTGCTGATGCTATGTTGGGGGTTGTGTGTTGGGAGTGAGAGGCCTGTGCCCTACGCTCCTGACCCACAAGGAGGACCCAAAAGGAGGACATGTCTAGAAAAACCTAGACATATGGCAACCCTATATCAACCAAACCCATAGTAAGAAGGAAGCTCTCCCAAGAAGCTGCAGGAGAAGAGGCTGGCCAATGGACTAGGTTTAACAAAGACATTCTTATGGACTAGTCAGGTTCCCTCCACTTGGAAAGGTTCATAACAGGGTGTTAGTAAGTATTCCCAGACAGCAGGAAATACATAAATAGAGAGATTACTAGAACAGGTGGCATGAAAGTGCACATTCATTTCAAAGCCTTTATATTTAAGTTACATTTTTTGTGGAAGGCCACTTTTAAAATGCAAGTAAAGGAACATAAGTACCACCAAGGCTCATCTAATCCAGTCCCCTGAGATCACACACTGTAGCATCCTAAGCCCCCTCCACCCCATTTTTTTTTAACTGATCAAGCTCCATTTTTAAACTATTGAGTGTTTTGCCCCCACAACTCCTATTTGAAGACTGTTCAACCACTCCTCTTACAGTGAGAAACCTTCTTCCACTTTTGAGCTTAAATTTATTTATAGTCCATTTTATACCTAACTATTGTTGTGCCAAACTTGTCCATTCTTCCCTTGTGTTCAGCCTTCAGTGTATTTACATACAGTATTCAGATCCCCTCTTGGCCTTTATTTTGCTAGGCTGAACAAGGCAGACTCTCCGATTCTACCACAAGAGAGCTCTCCATTTTTGGGGTCACTCGAGAAGCCTTTTCTGATTCCAGTTTGAGTTTATCTTCTTAAATAAGGCTTACCAGAACTGTACAGAGAATTTTCACCACTGCTTCATACAACAGCACTACTACTTACTAATAGCCTCTTATCTACTGTATATATCTCCCTTGAGGCAGCCATAGAATACATCTGGCATCTTCAAGGCAGCATGACATTGGTAGCTCATGGTCCTATGACTGACCTAGGCAGCCAGGTCTTTGTCTGTTATTTCCAACTGAAAACTGTCCAGCTTTTAAAATCATTTTATATAGACTAGAATAGAAGTAGGCAACTCCCCAGTATGGGTGCCAGAGTGGGACAAATGTGAAGGCATTTAGTTTGGCACATGTGCCTCGAGGCAGATGGCAGGGAAGGGGCTGGGACCGCACTCACACAACAAGGATTGGGCCCCTGATGGCTCTCCTGCCACCCATCCCTGGCATGCCAACATCTTACAAGTCAAGGCTCTAGGTATTCTTGGCACTCTGACCAAAAACATTGTTGACCTCTGGAATAGAAGGATTTTAAAAAATAGAATCATGTGGTTGGAAGGGGGCTCAACCTTTTATGAGGTACTCTTTAGGGTCTCATCTGTACCTGATGAAAAGGTATTTTAAAACTATTATTGCAGAAATTCTTATTAGCCCCCAGATGTATGACCTTACCATTGAACTTTGTTCTACTGAATTTCCTCACACTGCTATTACACCACTTGTTCCTGTATAATACTCTAATCTGTCTCTATATTGTAGTCTCTTAACTTGATGTCATCAGAAGATTTAATTAGTACATTCCTACTCTTCATGCCAAATCCATTAAAGAAAGTATTAATGAAATGGGTCCCAGGACTGATCCTTGAGGAACAATAAGTTCCCTCCAGTCCCATATATCCCACTTCAACACAATCTGCTGTCTTCTTCCTTTTATCTATCTAGTTTTTCTTAGAGAAAATAGGATTACTACAACTAATAATTTCCCAGTGGGGCAGCAGATCAAACGCTTTGCTAAAGTCTCATAGATGAGATCTACCACATTTCCTGTCTAGAAAATCATTACTTATAGAGCAAGATAAATTTTTATCTTTGTTCAACCCATATTGCATTTTTTCCTGTATTCTGTTATGCTCCACATCTTTAATTATTCTTCAGTTCAAAATGTGTTATTAAAATGTACTGAAACAGTACTGAAGTCAGCCTAAAAGCCGCTTCTGTTTAGGTACTGCTTTAAATATAAGGCTAAATTTCAAAAGTCCACATCTAACAAAACTAAGATAAGCTTATATGGAGTTTAAAAAGTTTTTAAAAATGCCATTATCCTAGACTGTGGATTCATTACAAGATTCAGCCTTAGAGGATAAAAGTCAATTCACAATCCTTCTGGAATTCTTGGTTGTTTGTAGTTCTCAAAACATACTTCCTAGGTATGTCCATGCCAACACAAGAGTTTAACAGAGTCCTCCTATCATAGAACAAGATCTCCTGATACATGCCTACATCCCACTTATGTCCTCAAGATAGCTCCTTTGGCCTTCTGGCTAAGGGCAAGTGAGACTTGGGGGCATACGAACTCCACTGACTCCAGGCTTGGAGCCTACATGCAAGATGCCTGCCATGGATTTGGGAATATTTGAAATCCCAGGCTAAAGAATCTGGGAGGTGGGATACTTGCCAGTGGTAGCACTATACAGACTTGATTGATTGAGCACTGTTCAGTCGATAGAATTCTGAACTGATATGGCTAATTTGGCCTGAGATAAGAAACTTAAAAATGCCCTCAAGATGGCGTGCAAGTAGTAAAGAGGCCTTCTCTCCTGCGATGAATTCCTTGTTTGTGAACAGCAGCTTGCATTTAGCTAAGGAGTTGCTGTAACCATTTACTGCAAGTATGCTC
Organism: Alligator mississippiensis; assembly: GCF_030867095.1. Taxonomy (NCBI): domain Eukaryota; kingdom Metazoa; phylum Chordata; order Crocodylia; family Alligatoridae; genus Alligator; species Alligator mississippiensis. Next base: position 119,931,064 of record NC_081824.1, on the reverse strand, counting down.
CAAGCAGGAAGCATATACTATCTTAGTGCCTTTATTTAAAAATAAATGCTCTGTTTCTGTACTGTTAGCTACAAATGCTTTAGCTCCCTGAAGTCTGTGCCTGCTTTCTCAGTCTTACGTTGCATAAACATGTACTCTTGCAATTTAATAAAACCCTTCTATTCATTTAGAATTGTTGTGCTTTAATGCCTAAGAAATTGTGAAATTGAAATATTTCAAAGGAAGTTGACATGAGAAATCTCATGAGGTTCAATAAGGAGAAGTGCAAAGTCCTGCACTTAGGATGGAACAATCCCATTGACCACTACAGGCTGGGGGCTGACTGGCTGGGCAGCAGTTCTGCAGAAAAGGACCTGGGTGTTACAATAGACAGTAAGCTGAATATGAACTAGCAGTTTGCTCTTGTTGCCAAGAAGGCTAATGGAATACTGAGCTACATTAATAGAAGCGCTGCCAGCAGACTGAGGGAAGTGATTATTTCCCTCTATTCAGCATTGGTGAGGCCACATCTGGAGTACTGTGTCCAGTTTTGGGCCCCCCCACTACAGAAAGGATGTGGACAAATTGGAGAGAGTTCAGTGGAGGGCAACAAAAATGGTGAGGGGGCTGGGGCACATGACTTTTGACAGGCTGAGGGAACTGGGCTTATTTAGTCTGGAGAAAAGAAGACTGAGGGGGATTTAATAGCAGCCTTCAACTAACTCAAGGGGGGTCCAAAGAAGATGGAGCTGAACTGTTCTTAGTGGTGGCAGATGACAGAATAAGGAGCAAGAGTCTCAAGTTGCCAGCAAGGGAAGTTTAGGTTAGATATTAAGAAAAATTCTCTCACTAGGAAGGTAGTAAAACACCCAGAGAAGTAGTGGAGTCTCCATCCTTGTAGGTTAAGGCCCAGCCAGACAAGGCCTTGGCTGAGATGATCTAATTGGGGATGGTCCTGTTTAAGCAGGGGGCTGGACTAAATGACCTCATGAGGTCCCTTTGACCCTAATTTTCTATGCTTCTACGATGCAAATTTGTAGAACAGTCTTCAGTATTTGTTGCTATATTTACTCTTTCAGCTTCTGAAGTGCCACAATTATTTGAGATGATCAGAAAGGAATAGGGGACTCCATCAGCACAGGTTTTTAGTCACTGGCTAGAGTGCAAAGCAGGCGCTTCTATTTACTAGGAGAGAGGACAGCTCCCACACAAATCAGTAGAGTCATGTTAGCTCCAGAATACCTCTGCAGCAGTGCGTACATCACCAGAACAGTAGGGGTCTGTGAAGCAGGCAGTATTCAGAATTGGTCCAATTCGGGGGACAGTGATTCGATTAACTGATTCAGATCACTCTCCCAATTCAATTCAATTTGGCTGAATCTGAAGATTCGATGCCGATTCAGAGAATCAACGATTCAGCCACAGACACAGCTTTATAAGTTTTTTCTACATACCTTGAGGTACCAGGCGTGGCTCGTAACGCTGAGATGGTAGGGCGGCTGGAGTGTCCCACAGGAGTGGGAGTGTGTGTGTGTGTGTGTGGGGGGGGGGGGGGGGGGGGCCTGCTGCGCAATCCGCCGTGGACCCAGGATTGGATTGGAAGTATTTCCAGTCTACTTCCAGGTCTGCTGCTGAGCATGCAGGGACCGCCCCCCCCCCACATCTCCCCAGCACAGCAGTTGGCCACGGGGGGACCCCGGGTGAACCCCCAGGAGGCACCAGTCACTGAGCCAGGAGGAAGGGGGGGGGGGGTCCCCCACGCACTCTGCGACGGACCTGGAACTGGACCAGAAGTACTTCTGGTCCAGTTCAGGGTCTGCCACTAAGCGTGTGGGGGACCCCCCCTCCCCCCCCCCCGTGCTCCCATGGGACACTCCCAGCTGTGTCTATGGCCGAATCATCAAATCTCTCTGAACTGAATCAGAGGCTTCCGATTTGATTCGGAGATTCGGTTGCCAAATCGGGCCAAATCTCCTGCAAACTGAATCGGCAACCAAAGCTTCATACAGCCCTATAGATCAGTACTCAACTTGGAAGCTGTGTTTACAGTACATTCCACCCACACCTCAGAAATTAAACACCACAGGAGTTATCATTTTACACATGTGGTAAGACAGCAAATCAAATTTTATCTAAGTTTTAAGTCATACCTGCATCCCTGCTAGGGCATGTTGGGCTAACTTCACGTTCTTTGATTCCAAAGCAAGCTGGAGTGGAAGGAGGCATTTTTCCCTACAAAATAAAGAGGAAAATAGTGCTGAGAAATTAGCATTCAAGAAGAGTACAACCATTTGTATGTTCCTAGCATAAAAACAGAATCAAATGCAAAATAATAATAAAAAAATTAAACAGCAATGAAGACAATGGAATTTCCCCCCACCCCTATTTAAAAAAAAAAAAAAAAAAAAAAAAATCAACTGAATTTCTCTGAAGTTCTCATTCAAAAAGAGCACTTTTCCAGAAAAAAAACCAGGTTACAAACCCACTTTCTGAAGCATCTGTTCCTTAAAACAGCTTAGTTTTGCCCACCACGGGCTGGGGCTGTTTCCCCTCTGCTGCTTCGGACCAGGGCCTGGGCCATTCCCCGTCACCCATTGCCGCTTCCGCCTGGGGCCTGGGCCATTCCCCACCTTCCTCCACTGCTTAGGGAGCGGGCCTGGCTCCGACCCAATCTCCCCCACACCGCTTCAGGCCAGGGTCGGGACCAGCCCCAACCTGCCCCACGTCTTTTAGCTCTTCTGCTCTGCTCCTGCTCTCCTGTAGGGCAGCCTGGAGGCAGCGGTGAGGCAGGGCAACCCAGCACAGGCTCCGCATGGCTGCTGCAGAAAATGCTGGACAGAGTTGATGGGGAGAGGCCACTTTTCACCCATGCTGAGCACACTTTGGCTCTGTCAGCACTGCTGTTGCTGTACCTGTTCAGCGTAAGCAGGCAAGTCTGCAGCAGGTACAGGGCAGGTAGGGGCTACACACAGGTCCCTGCCAGTACTGCGGGACTGGGGCCAGTAGCTTCCTAGAAAGGCAGTCCAGTGTACAGCTGTCCCAGCCCCGCTGCATACCCAGGGGTTAGCAGAACATGCCATGGACAAGCAGTACAGAGCAGGCGCAGGGGCCGGGTCAGGGCTATGTGTGCATTTGGCTGATCTGCTCCTACTGGGGTCAGTCCAGAGCAGGCACGGGTAGCACTGGGGCTGTGCACTGCTGGCAGGGGCAGGGAGGTGTCTCAGGGTGCACAGGCTGTTGCGGGTGGGAACTGACCAGCTGTGGGGGTGTGTGCAGGGGGCTCCCATGCACACTCCATCATACCCACACACCCTCCCCCATAAACCCCACAATGACACTCTCCCCGACACACAAATCACACACCACAAACACCACACCACCCACGCCCCTCCCCACAGCCCCACAGGTCTCTGGGGGGAGCCCTGCTCACTACTACCCACACACATGCACCCAGCCCCCCACACACACCCCCAGCCATCTTCACCCTCCACAAACACCTATCACATAATTTAATTTTATTACAAAACAATTTTTTGTCATGGTTTGTGTTTGCATAGTCTATATAGAGATGATTGCATAATAACTCAAAAATAAAACCTTAGTTCTGTATGTTGTGGGGGAGGGTGTCTGCATGTGGTATGTGTGGTGTGTGGGGGTATGTGTGGTGCTTGTATACGGTGGGGTGTATGGATGTGTGGGGGGTTGGGTGGCTGTGAGGACCCCTCCACACTAACCCCATGGTGCAGCAGCAGGCAGGAAAATCAGGGCACAGGTGCCCAGTGGACTGCAGCTCCAGCCAGTGCTGCACACCACAGCAAGAGGCACAGCTTCCACATGGCTGCCTGTATCACTTGCATTCCCTGCCACTCATGTGCAGCCCCTGCACTTGCAGAGCAGGAAGGAAAGCTCCACATGCTGGAGCCAGGTGTCTTCCCCGCCACGGCTGTGCAGCACCAGCGAGAAGTCTCAAGTGCTGGAGCTAGCTACCTTCCCCACAGGGGCTGCGCTGCATGGGAGGGAAGCCCCACGCAGGGAAGACGGTTGGCTCCAGAGCCTGAAGCTTCTCTCTGGTGCTGTACAGCCCCGGCAGGGAAGGTACAAGCCCAAGTCCCATGCTCTGGGCTCCTTCCCCCAAACCCCACTGCTTCCCTACCTGCTGCCCAGAGCCATCAGGAGACTGGGTAAATGAGCAGGTCTCAGGAGCTGCAGCAGCCCTGCATGGAAACTGTACACTGGCCGGCCAGACCCTTCAGCCCACAAGAGTGGGAGTAAGGCAATAAGGTATGTTTTGGAGGCTGTGTGTACACGTGGGTGCCTCGTTCCCAACCTTGTGGGCAGAAGGGTTGGGTAGGGCACAATTTGTTTGGGGGGTGAGGAGGGGGAGTCCCGTGGGCTGGATGAAAGTGCTTGGTGGGCCATATTTTGCCCACCCCTGGCCTACACACATTTCAGTGATATAATGATGAAGGGCCGTTCAGTAAATGCTTTGCTCAAGATTCAATGTTGCCTAGATACCAGTTACAGTGCATCTAATAATGTTTGCTACTTTGTTAAAGTGCCACAAAGGTCTCTAGGGCACTGTGAAAAGTTGGCTAAAGGGGCTCTGGTCTAGTCCTCGGAAATGGGGGTAGCGAGGAGGGTTGGTACCTCACCCATGTCAAAAATTTAAATTACACTGGAAACAATGGTCTGAAAGCTTTTGAAGCTGGAACAGGCTGTGACAGAATACCATCCCTGTCTCTTCAAAACTCTGCTACCTGACAATTTAGTTACCATGGTCATTCCTCTGCCCCCTCTGCCTACGTGACTGGCATCACATACCCGGGGAAGCCCTTAAACTCCCTATTGTTCTAAGCAATGCCAACCTGACTGGGAGGGGGCTAGAGACCCTGACAGTCTACCCGGCAACCAGTGATGCACTTCAAATTGGTTGGCTCGCACCCAACAGGTGCTGGCCTCCACTGGAGCAGGTAAATGAGGTCATAAGGTCTATATGAAGTTACAGACTGACTAGGAGGAGGGGCAGTAGCCATGATGAAAATCAATGAACTGCCTGCCTCCAGAGCAGGGGCGGGCAATTATTTTGGGCAGAGGGCCACTTACCCTGTTCTGGCAGGCTGTCGAGGGCCGCATGGGTAGCCCCATACCTTGACAGGTGCCCTGCCCCCTGGTCAGCATCTTGGAACCAAATGTCCCAGGACCAGCACCAGTGGGGCCCATAGTGGGGCACAGGCTGGCAAGGGTCTGTGGAGCTGGGCTGGGCTGCACCAACAAGGAGAGCGGGGAGCTGGCCCAGCTCCATAGAGCCCCTGGCAGCTGGGACCCTGCGCTCCTGCCACCCTGCTCTGGGCCCTGCTGGCACTGGCTCCAGGACACCGGTGTGGGCCCTGTGTTCCTGCTGGCTCCCACACCCACTCACACCCAGTGCCTCCCAGCCCCGCAGTACAGGTGGGGGGCAGTGCACAGCCCTGACCCCCTGCTCACCGGCAGGGAAGAAGCTGGTGCCGAGTGCAGGGAAAAATGGCCCCTCGCCCGCCCTGTGGCCGGCATTCCCTGCTGCAGGTGCTCGCAGCCCACACGGGGCTGTCTGGAGCAGGCATAGACAACCCCATGCGGGCTGCAAGCAGCTACAGTGCGGGGCACTGGCCATGGGGTAAGTGAGGGGCCGCTTTTCCCTGTGCTCAGCACCAGCTTGTATCTGACCCTGCTGCCAGCCTGGGCTCTGTGCTGGCTCTAGGCTTACCTGTCGGTGGCAGCAGCTGCACCCCCCCCAACCCCCCACTTGCCACACCAGGCAGTGTTGGCTGCTACTGCCTGCCTGGAGCTCGTATGCTGGGCAGCCCAGAGGCGACAGTGGCAAACAGTGCCCGGCGTGGCAAGCAGGGGGGGCCACAGCTGCTGTCACCACATGCAGCCCCGACAGCCAAGGAGGGCAGGAGTGGCCCCTCGCCTGCCCCGTGCTGCAGCCGCTAGCAGCACACCTGGGGCTGCCTGCACTTGCTCCGGACAGCCCCGCATGGGCTGTGAGCAGCTGCAGCATGGGGCGCCGGGCATGGGGCGGGCGAGGGGCTGCTTTCCTCTGCGCCAGGAAGGAGCCCAGGGTAAAGCAGCCCCTCCCCGTTGCCAGTGCTCCCTGCTACAGTTGCTCACAGCCTGTGGGGCTGCTTGGAGCAGGCACAGGCAGCCACATGTGGGCTGCGAGTGGCTGCAGCACAGGGTGCTGGCCACAGGGAGGGCGAGGGGCTACTTTCCCCCCCACCCGCACTCAGCTTTTCCCCAGGCCACTTTTCCCCAGGCTCCTTCTCTGCCTGGGGTCCTCCCCTGCTCTTACCACCCACTCCCTTCCCCCTTACCTGAGGTTCCAGCACCGCTAGGGCAGCCACATGCTCCCAGGCCAGAAGCTGAGGCTTTGGCTGGGGTGGTGGGGCTGGGCAGGCCCTGCTGTTGTGGGAGCCTGCCCTGGGAGGCTTCCCCTGGGTCCTACTGCCTTTGGTTCCTGTTATTTTTGACAGGAACCAAGGGCAGATCAATATTAATTTTCTAAATTTTTTAGGGGACACAGGCTATATTTATCCCACCCCTGCTCCAGAGGGATTTTCTACCTGCCTCTGGATGATACTCCTGAGTAAGCTACCTGAAATTCAACTAGATGTATAGCTTGCAGTAACTCAGATGTATAATAAAAGGCTACCCAGCCACCCTGTTTGCTCTGTGGGATTTCTCTGATAATGCTCTACCCTGTACCCTATTCCAAACCTACTCCTTGTAGCCAATAAAGTTTTCCTTTGTACCGAGCATGGAAGACTTATTGGGAGAGGGGCTAGATTATGCCTTGGGGTCCCCTTGGACACGGCTACTGCTGTGAAACTGTGTGGACCTGCAGGCAGCACGTGAATGTGCATGTGCACTATAGACTTAGTAGTGTCTGTTGTCTCCACTTGCCTCAGCATGAGCTATGCAACACCTGCTAAAAATCTTATTTAAGTGACCTCAACCACCAGGACAACTGAGCATCAAATGCAGAAATAGGGATCCAAAGAATCTACCAGGTTGTACACAATCACCTGGTTGAAATCTACATAGCCACTGGGAGCATGGGTTGTGTGCAAATACTGGGACAGATAGGACATTTCAGAAGTTCAGAGAGATGTGCAGTGATGCTAGCTCTATTTAATACACAAGTTTTTAAAAAGTGGTCCATTATTTGCCAGCACATGGGAGAGAGGGAGGTAACATCCTGAGTCCATTTTTTAGTATCACAGGAAGCCACAAACTGGTAAGCCACATATTGGCCACATCATCTGGTTAGCCCACTTTTGGTATCTGCATACGATGGCAAAATCCCTGGTGTTAGCAGGGAAGGTACATGGGAAGCACAACTTTTTAAGGGCAGCTATTTTGGGTGTTGAAGGATTCCATTTATTTAGACTGTAAATATCTTCACTGAAGTATTCTGTGCACTCTGTATGGTACCTAGCTCTACTTAACATGCTACAGCAATACAAACAACTCATATTAATACCAGGGACACAGCAAACATCAGGCTGATTTATTCTTTTATTAAAATTAACTGAGAAGTGAGAAAGAGAACTGGAACAGAGCCAGCTGATGTTCATTACAAAGGAAACTGTCTGAAGCCCATTTGGCTCACATGTAGCTACTGGGCACTTCAGCACAATACCCACCATCTGCAGTTACATATTGCAATTGATGAAGAACACACACTATTCTTGATGCATCATCCAAAGCAGAGTGAAAAATTAAGAAACAGGAGGATGCAATCAAGAAGTGTCAATTAATGGAACTTTCCCTACCTGCTTTAAAAGAGTGCAACTCAGAAGCTAATTAATGCTACAGCAGCCACTGTTCTCATTACCTTCGCTAAGACAATAGATCGCTATTGTGTCATTCTCTGTTCTCATTACAGTCTCTGCATGTTCCTCCAGGCTACAGTTAAGGCAACTACAGCTGTCTAACCTTTGCTTGATTAGCCAAATATTCTGATTTCACTTCTGATCTCCAGTTTAAACTGAAGGCTGAATAGGTAACTGCGCAAAGACTGAAAAAAAGAGGGAAAGAAACAATTCTTGGTGGGAGGTGACAGTGAAGAGGGTCAGTAGGCGCAGTGGGTGGGTCACTATTAAATTCCATCACTTTTTCAAACTGGACTCACTGGTTCACACCAGGTATAACTCAGGGCAGAATTTGGCGTTAACAGTCCATTTATTTTATTAGAAAAAGCAGGAGTCACATGCAGATCTGTTCACCTGCTTTGAACAGTTTGGCCCAAGAACAAAATACCAATTGCTTCAAGTTAGGCACAAGATCCCCACTGGTACAGCTGTGCATGGCAGTTTGTAGAGGAGGTACTTAGGATTTGGATTTTTATACTTGTAATAATGATATAATACCTAGCTCTTAGACTGCCACATCTGCACTGGCTACTAAGGCTGAATCTTGTGCTTGTAACCCTCTTCCCTTCCACTTCTCCTTGTCTTCCCTATATCCTCCAGCCCCACATCCATGGCCCCCCAAGAGACTTCAAGCTTCCTTCCACACCTCATATCCCCTCATTCAAGTCCTTTGAGGATCGCTCACTGTATCTAGTGCTGTTTGTTCAAATGAGCAGAACATGATGTGCAGGAAAAAAGCTTAAAAGAATTGAAAAGCAAACAACTATATCAGGTTTAAACATGGCAACATCTCTCAGCCACAAATATTGTCACTTGCCCTGGTGTAAAAAGGAATATTAAAAAAAAAAAAAAAAGTGAATACCTGCAGCAACAGGCTTGCACAACGGGGTCAGGAGGAAGCTGGATGTGACCAGATGGGAGCTACAAGAAAGGGAGAGACTGAGGTGGGCAGTACTGAGGGAACAAGAAAACTTCAACAAAGGTCAGGCGGAGCAAGGAAGTAATTTTAATCCTAAGGATGTTGCAAGGCTGCCTTAGACGAAGGCAAAACAACATAAAGATGTGTTTGACCATGAATGATACCTTTGTTTCTTATATGAAGTCCCAAAAATTCCTACTACTGGAACACGATTATTTGTTTGCATATGTGTGTATATATATACACACAAGCTTGCAATGTTATTCTCAAACCAGATCTACCAGCCACTCAATTTTGAAAGCCACTCAAAATTAGAAGGAAAGAAAGGTAAAAAGAGTGAATGCCCCAAATCAACATGGCTTCCCAGCGTTCTGTCACTTCACTGCTAAAAGAGAGAGGTTAATGAGCGCTCCCTTGGTGTGCTGTTGCTGTGGGAGACAAAGTCACTGGTGTGTAGGATTTGGCACGAGTCACTGCAGAATAATGTTATGAAAGAGCAATGTTGCAGCAGGGAACAGAGCAGCGCTTGCAGAAGCAGTGGAACATGACGGCTTTCCTGGCCATGACGTTACCATTTCAAACTGGGGAAAAGCGATTAAACACCAAGCAAATTAGTGTGCTTTGCTGCCAGTCCACTGTGTAAAATAAAAACAACACAGATGATACACACTGGATCTTGACAATTTCAGGTTAAAAAGCAAACAACTGCTTGCACTCCTAGAGAATCTCCATCAGAGGCAAAACACCTTATTCATCTGGACTGCCCAATTCCCAAAATGTTTCTCAGGTTGCAATAAATCCATCCCTCTCCCATTTAGGTCAATGGAAGTTCTGCCATTGATACCAGTGGCTCATGACCATGAACAATTTGCCAAGGCCATGCAGCAATCTCATGATAGAAATCAGGCATATAAGCTAAGAGCTCTGTGTCCTAGTCTCTGGTTGCAAGCTTGAGTACAAGTTGCCTGTCTTCATGGTTCTTCATGCCAACTCCTGACAGATTCTAGAGCAGGGGCGGGCAAAGTCCAGCCCACGGGTCAGATGGAGACTGTGGTGGACTCCATTCCCCAGCAGCCCGTGCCCATATTACTGCATCTGGTTTCGATGGAGACCCCGGGAACAGCAGGATCATGACAATGCAGGACCAGGGTTTCCATGGAGACCGGGCAGGGGCATGCAGGCAGCAGAGCACAGCTCTGCCCCAGCTGCCACCACCGCAAGATCCTGGCCCCAGAGCAGCCCACCCAGCTGTGTGCCCTGCCAGTAGTGCTGGGACCAATCTCCATGGAAACTCAGGCCTCACGCTGTTACAGCCCCACTGCTCCCGGGGTCTCCATGGAAACTGTCTGCAGAGATGGGCAGTGGCTGCTGGGAAATGGAGTTCGGCCACTGGCTGGATCTACCATCTTGTCCACCCTTTTTCTAGAGTGTTGTTAAAAACAAACAGCAACAGTGGATGAGTTATTAGAATATAAAAAACATTTATACAGAGCACTCGGGGTGACAACACCCTTTCCAATAGTCTGTTTGGAGTGGCTCCTCAGACCACTTCTCCCCTCCAGGTCTGTCAAAGGGAAGGAACTCAATAACAGGCCAGTCAAAGCAGAGACCACTGAAAGGTCAGAAAAAGATAGATGACTATTATAAATAAGAGATCATAAAAACCCCGCTACCTTGTCCTACTGGGAAAAGCCTTTAATGAGAAGAGAATAATGGCTCATTAATTCATCCTCCACATGAAAACTGTTATGAAGATAGGCAGAAGGCACAAACTGAGTTTTTTCTTGTTCGTGTCTGTGCACACAATCTCATGGCTAGTCTTAGATGCTACTGTAGCATACAGAAAGGTGCCCTCAGATGCAAACAACGTGTGTCACTGTAATAAAAATTCGTTACCCTCATACAAATACTGATAATAGACTTCATTTTCACAGGATGGAGAAGAGAGGCATTAGAAATAAAATATCTTCCTTTATTATCTCTCCCTGCAAATTACATAGGACTAGTGAAATTGGGAAGCTCTGGGCCATATCTGAATGCAGTTTGTATTTCCCAGTATAACACAGAGCCTAGCCAAGGAAACAGCCCAATAAAAAAAGTGATTAAATGTTATTGCCATTCTCTGATAAGCTGTACATTAGGGGCCGAGTCTTAAGGTGAACCAGGCATTTTTAAGAAAATAGAGTTCTGCCACTGGTGAGCAAAAGTTTGTGCCTTTAAGGGGGCATAAAACAACTGGTTTAAATTACACTGGCAGAGAATTTGGCCCAAGAAGGGAAGCTAAATACAAAAGGTCAGTTCAAGAATCTGGCTATACTCACAGCAAATATACTTAAAAGAAAGAAAAAAGCCCAGTCCACCAAGGATTGAAAGGACACATTTTATCCCATGAAAGTTAAGATAATTTTCCAGACCTAAGATTATAGATATATTTTCAAATTACCTACAGGCCTTTTTAGCTACAGTAATTTAGGTAAAGCTAAACCCTCTAGGTCAGCAGTGCTCAACCTCTTGGCATGGCAGGTTGGATGACTGGCATGGGGCCCCATCCACAGGCCAGGTAGGATACCATACACCAGGATGGGGACCCAGTGCCACCTCTGCTTGGCCCACTTCAGGATGGGGACCCATGCCTCCCCCCTCTCACTCCATCATGTGCCACCAGATCGGGCCCCACACTGCCTCCCTGAGGGGTCCGCTCCCCTTCCCTCAGCTCTGCACTGCCCACGCTGCCTTCCACAGCTCCTTGCCACCTCCCTCTGCTTCACACTGCTCACACCACCTCCCTGCTGCTCCAAGCTGCCTACCTGAGGCTTCATGCCCCTCTCCTTGGCCCCATGCTGCAAGATTGAGCCTCAAACTTCCTTCAACCAGCCCCTTTGTGCCCAGATCAGGCCCCAGGCCACATCTATGCACCAATTCACCTTGCTACTTGGCCTGTGGGGCTCCCTCCATGCCCGGAAATTTGGCAGTGAAGTAGCAGCAATTGCTGCCACTGCTCCCCTATTGCCAAATTTTCAGACCTATGGGAACCCCTGAGGACCAGATGGCATGGCTCTGCAGGCTGGGCACTCAGCACCCCTGCTCTAGATAAAACAAACCCTCTGGATAAAACTGTCACGCTTGGTAGTTATAAAAGTAATCTTGCAAGTTAATTTTCTCAAACTGGGTGAGGGAATCTTAGAGGCACTAAAGCATTACAGTTAAAAATACACAGGTCTTCCTTTTAAAGGCAAGTATGCTATAGCTCAAGGAGAGGTTGTGGGATTGAAGCAGAAAATACAGGCTGAGGTTCTTTATGCTGATATATAGTCTGACTCACTCAATTCAGTTGACTATAATGAATCCTTCTGTCCTTAAGAATAAGCCTTTATCGCTTTAACAGCCTTTGCAGACACTGCTTAAGAAGTCCTTGATGATGAGGACCAAAGGTAAAAGCTCAAAAATTCTATTAAAATCTTTCCCTCATAAGCATATGTAACAACATATTCCTGTGTGACATTGCATTATTACAAAATGATCTCCCCTTACGAAATGTGAAAAGTGAAATGTGCCTACAAAGATATCAATGATGTTAAAATACAGTGAAAACAATGATGGCAAGTGTCCCATACAAAGTTTCGAGGCTTAAGAAACCTGAAGGCCCGTGGTGCCAGCAGGAGTTGTGTCACTGGCTTCATGATTTCAGTACTGCCAACCCCACCATGTCAAAAAACATTGGACAAACTCTTAAAAATCAAAAGATTTGGAATGTAAATCATGAGATACTGTTTTTGAAGTGTGCGTGTGTGGGGGAGGAGGGGGTTATTTGTGAAGGTGTGGGGGGCTGTAGGTGTGGGTGTGTATGTGGAGAGTTTGAAGCCTGGGGAAGGGGGTCCCCATACATCTTGGCAGGATGCATGGCACTGTGGGTCAGGAATGAGGGGCAGCAGCAGGCCTGGGGGAGCTGTGCCTTGGGAGTGAAAGGCAGCCACACACAGATGGGTAAGGTTGTGGATAGTGCAACAAACCCGCAGGCGACTTGTCCAGAGGCGTGGGGGTGGGTGGCTCCCTGCCCCTGCACACACCCCTGGAGGAGGCATGGGGGGCATGTGCCCCCCAATTTGTGCACAGGCCAGAGGCAGACTGCCTAGTGCAGGCTGGGGCTCTGCACCCTGCTGCCTTTGCCCTGGGAGCCACGCAATGCTGCCAGGCAGGCAGGGGATGCTCGGTACAGCCAGTCACAGTTCCCGGGGCAAAGGCAGCAGGATACAGAGCCTCACGCTCTGCACCACACACAAATCTGAGGGGCATGTGCCCCCCATGACTCCCCCAGGGATGTGCGCAGTGGCGGGGAACCATTGTTCCTTCTCCGCAGCTCTGTCATATGACCTGCCCTGGCACCCCAATCACCCCAGCCCATGCTCATTGCATGGGGGCCTCAATCTGTCCCCCCCAGACCCCTGACTTACTAGCACAGCACTGCTCTACATGTACCAGAAGAAAAAAAATACTGAGATTTGAGGGTTCTATCCCAAGATCATGATTTTAGTTTGACTTGGCAATCGTGAGCCTTGCAATTTTTTTGCGAGAGTTGGCATTACAGAGATTTTGGCTTGGGTATTGAACAGCAACTCCCACAAAGCCACATTTCTCTGCCACAGTCAGCTGTCTTAACAGACTCTGGTTCTGCCATTAACAACAACTTCTTGGGTGAAGACCAGCAGCACCTTCACAAACTCTCTTACTCTATATTGCTTTGCTTCCCATCCACAGTCCCCACACCACCCTCCTTTCCCTCTGAGGTTTCTTTTCCCTGCATTCCATCTTTCTGGCAACCTCCTCTCTCCCTACATTGCAGGATCATTCTCGCTTTCATCCTTTTATATTAGGGATTGTCCTCATCCCCATGGGATTTCACTTTCCTTGGCCCGCCCATGACTCTCCTAGTCCTCTTGACTGTCTCTCTAAGGGTCTCTTGGAGAATTTTCCCTGCTCTCTAGCTTCATACACAGGGTGACAATATTATTTTTGAAGGAAATCTGGGACGAGGGCAACAAGCATGCACGCACACCCCCCTCAACCATGTGGCAGGGCAGGACAGCATGGAGGCCTGCAGCCAGACTTTATCACCCCTGAGCAGAGGCTCAACCTGCCTGGGAGCAGCACCCATGTCCCAGGACACCGCCAGCCTGCACTGCGCAGCTATACGGCGCCTCCCCACCATCATTGGCAGCTGCCAAGAGTTGCCATACATAGCCTGTTTCGGCACAAGCAGAGCACAAGGCTACCAGCAGAAAGCAGCCATCCCAGCTTGCCCTGCGCAGATGCCTGAGCCCCAGAACCCTTTCCTGGTCTGTCCTGCCATGGCTGATCCCTGTCCAAGGCAGGAAGGGCAGTACTTAGTCCAGCCTCCCCCCCCTACCCCCCCCCAAGCCTCCAGGTGCCATGTAGGAGGAGCTGGGCTGGGTATGTGCAGGCAGGGTGGCACCATCAATCTGGGACTTTTGCTTCAATTTTAGCCAGCCAGCCAGGGCTGCCTAGGAAATCTGGGCCTGTCCAGGCCAAACTGGGATATATGGCCACTCTATTCATACATCTCCTCCTCCCCCTCAACCCTTTTGTTTTAATAGCTATACACATGCACAGGTAACTTTACTACCACTGATATGGGGATGCCTCTGAGACAGAGCACAGCAATTGTTTACAAGAAGGAAATAGAAGTCAGAAAAGGAAGTTTATCACCTCAGGCCTTCCACAGCTATCCAAGCTGAACCTCTGCCCTCTGCCATAAGCCTACTTAAAATCTGAAAATAAAGCAGACACACAGACATACATCCAAGATGTCACACATCTTCCATCAGAATCTGAATTGGTATCACAATACCAGAAGTATAACTGTGCTTACAAGAAAGGCAGGCGTGAATAAACTACATAACCTATCATTACAAGACCAAAGCCACAGAGACCAAAGAATTCATGTCAACTATCATAATTAAATAACTCAAACTGCCACCCATCTGGAGATAGCTTCTATGGTTATTAAGCTTTTTTACTATCCCCTTCAATAACACTGCCATTTCAATACAGGCTCAAAGTTCCCAGAAAGCAGCTCAACACTGCTCTTAAGATAAAAGAACATAAGCACAAAATGTACTTTTGCTCAAGAGGCAAAGAATACAAAGAAAAGAAGAGGAAGAGCAAACACACACTTGCACGCCACAGCATTGGAACTGACAAGACCAAAGAGAAATACCCAGGATGTTTTTAGCCTCCAGAGGCTGAGCATGAACCTTGTTTTAATATCTAATTTTTTTTCCTAAAACCTTCATCCCAACAGCTTTATTCTTCATCCTACAGGCATCCTGTGCGAGTCTAGCTAACTATCGTATACTCTACAAGAATCTGATGACGCATACAAATTCCAGTGTTCATTACAGGTAAAATCAATTTCCTTTACACAGTTATTTTCAATTTTATTTTCAGCCACTAAGCACCTACAGCATTTCTTCAAAATTTAAGAGACTGAGGAAGAATACAAATATGGGACAAGGTTTACAGAATTCTTCCATAGGTTCCTTCTGACATGAAAAAAAACAGGGGTGGGCAATCTGTGGCATATCAGAGTCAGGGTCAGCATGAGCTCATCCATACGCTGGAGTAACCCCATACCTCTGATTCTAAAAAGGTCAAGAACCCTTGACCTATATCAATGGAAAAAGTTCAGCTTCTCATTTGAATTACTCCCATAGCAAGTTTCTTTTTTCCATATTGTAGACATCTAGATTGGTTTTGAACTGAATTTTCCAATTAATCCCCTCCGCCCCCCCAAAAATGTTACAATTAAAAGAAAATTTTCAGAAATAGTTTTTCAAGTCCAGGATGGGCACAGAAACATCAAGGAAAGGCAAGCTGATCAGCCCCTCCCCACCAAAAAACTGCCACGATGTCAAGATAGCTTATAGCTCAGTGGTTGAGGTACTCACATTGGATAGGATCAAGCCTCTTTCTGCCTGACAGTCTTTCATATCCCAGGTGAGCACCTTAATCACAAGACTTAAGGTTATTTGATTTTATTTTGTTGGGGGGGGGGCAGGGGGGGAGGGAGAAACTCCTGAAGAGGTGTCGGGTTACTCCTGATTTGGAAAGATTTATTTTTTTTTTTGGAAATCTCTAAAAAATTTCACAGGACAGGAAAAGTAGCACAGATCATCACATTTACTCCCACAGAATTAGTAATCATCCCAAATACACAGAAGACTATGCACTGAGAGAAGGACACAGGAGAGCATATGTAGCCATGCACTCAAGAGATCACATCTGCTCTGAGAATAGTTGTGACGTCCACCTCACAAACTTAAAAACTGATTCTACTCAGCAACGACACTCCAGAAGAGAAATAGACCACATCTTTAAATGACCTACCAAAATATCCTGCAACACCTACTACAATACAGAAAACAAGCCACCTACCAACTTCTCACCCTTGACAGTCGTATCCCATCCCATGATGAAGCCTATTATTATTAGAAAGATCAAAATAACATTCCTATTCCCAAAAGGAGAGATTGAGAGAGACATTCCCAATCTACTACCAACCACTTCTTCCCCTTCAAACAACTTCCTCACCTTACCCAAGTCATTATCAGAAGGATTTCCACTGATCAAAACCAAGTAGAACAAGACCCTGCCTGAAAAATTGCACATCACCACCATCACTGCAACAAGAAAATACACCACACAATGAAACCATCAGGATCCATGGATCCAATGACAGAATGTAAAAGATTTCATCCAATGAACCAATACATGGAAACTATGGGTGAAACCAAGCCACCAGAATGAACTCTCACAGAACAAGGATAGAAGACAAAAACCCAAACACCAATGGGAGAATACTTTTCAAAGAATGACCACTTCATCTGTGACCTTACAGTTTTTTGTACTCAAGAGAACCCTATAAAATACCCTCAAAAGACAGGCCTATGAACAAAAATTAATAAATCCAATGAAAGCTCATTAAAAACTACCAGCTACCATAGACAATGGTTTTATGGCTTATTACAATTTACTGACTCACTCCACTAACCTCTCTGTACTCCACAGATAACGACCTACTTGCCTCTGAATGATCTTATTCTTTTATATAATTAGTTTAATCTGGGTAAATTGCCCTTTACTTATTTTGTAGCTACTTCTGACAGCTAATTTTTACTCCACAGGTTTGTGACTTTTTCCCTTTGTTTAAATGACTACGAATGTATGTAGTAAGAGTTAAAAGTCATTTTCTACCTGGTAATTTATTTAAGTCAGGAGTGTCAAACATGTGGCCCATGGGCTGAATCTGGCCTGTGGAGATGGGTCACCCAGTCCAGAGAGCTTCTTGTGGGCTGAACCACCCATCACCATGAACCAGGTTAGGTGTCAGGGGCTCATCACTGTGGCTGTTTCAGCACGACTAGAAACCAGGGATTTAGTGAAGCTCACCTTCCCTCCCTCTCTTATCTGCTGCCTAAATCAGGGGCTGGGGAAAGGAGGGGGAGGGTAGTCAGACATGTACCATATGTATGTGCACACGTACACATGTACATGGCTGCCAGGCAGCCTGGAGAACAGCTCCCCGCACACAAGTCAGGGTGGGGAGGGATTTAGGCCCCCACAGTGAGGGAGGGAGTTGGGCAAGGCTGAGGTTGGGGCTGCTATCCAGCTGGAGCAGTGCCCAGGGCTTGAGGCCTGGGGCTTGTTGCAGAGGGGGTGACAGGGCTGGCTCCTCACTGCTGTGTGTACTCCCAGAGGGGAAGTGGGGGGGTACATGCCTCCCAAATTTGTGCATGGGATGGGTGCGGGCTGCCTGCTACAGACTCAGGCTCCCTGCCCTGCTGCCCTCCCCCTGGGCCTGTGTGGCCCAGTTGGTAAGACCCACCAAGACAAGGCAGATCAGGGCAAGGAAGCTCAGTGTCACTGCTGCGAGTCCTGTGCTGCCATAGCAAGGCGCCTCCTGCCCGCCCTGCAGCAGTGGGAGCCATGGGCACAACTCTGTGCCTTGCTGCTGCTGGATGGGCAGGAGGAGCCTTGCCATGGCAGTGCAGGGCTCATGGTGGCAGCACCAAGCTTGGAACCACCCCACTCTGCCCTGCCACGTTGGGTCTCACCCACTGGGCCACAGAGGCCCTGTGGGGAAGGCAGCAGGGTGGGGAGCCCTGAGCCCACAGCGGGCAGCCTGCCCCCCCAATGGGTCCTGTTCCAGCCATGCCACCCAAGGGGGTTGGGCAGAGCCCAGCTACACACACTGCACCACTGCAGCAGCTGCTGCCTCCCATGGGTAGCAGTCAGGGCTCGTGTGCTGCTGCAGGGGTGCAAGGGAATGCGGACCCGGGTCCCTGGCCCTGTAGCCCTGGCAGCTGGGAGCCCCTTCTGGGCTGGAGGGGATGGGGGGGGAATGAGGAGCACTGGCAGGACCAGGGTGGGGAGTGAGGGGCGCCAGAAAAAGCTGCTGCTGAAACAAACCTTGCTTCCTGCATAACAAAAACATTTTTCAAACCTAAGGCATGTATTACGAGTAAGAACACATATTCTGGACTCATAACAAATGTAAATTATACATCTTCTCCACTAGGTTTCTTCTTTTAGCTATATGTGAACACAGGGTTCTTTTAGCTTAGTGGGGGCCAACCTTGCTGGCAAACATGCATGCCACAAATGAGTCCACATCTTCCCCAAGCATCACTCCAACCCCCTTCCCCTGCTTGACCTGCTGCTCTGCGCTGTCTGACCTGCCCCCATCTGATATGCACTACACTTAGGCTGCGTACAGACATTCTTGGAGGTTAGATCACATTAAAAATGGCCACCCAATCCAACTTAGTTCACCCATGTGAGGATCTTACTCTAGTTAAGTGGATCTATGTGCAAACTGTACAGAAGTTCAGGACAGTTAGATCACTCTAAAAATGGTTGACCTGATCTAAGTTAAGAGTATCCCTGAGGTAGTCTAACCTAGCTGGGGTCTGGCAAAACCCATCTTAAATGAACTTCTGTACAGTTCCCAGTGTGACCCCAAGGCTGGGAAAGCCTAGCCACTAGCTCTAGCCCTGGGGCTGTGCTTTTCCTACCCCTTCCCTGGCAGCAAATTATTTTTATCCCCCCAGCCCCTTCACCTAGACAACTCCCATCCCCATGGACCAGCCAGCCCCTCTCCCCCCCGTATCCTGCAAGACGCAACCAGTGCCAGTTTTATCAGTGTTCAATGATGCCAGGAGCTGAGGAAGTAAGTCAGGGTGTAGGGAGGGGTGGGAGGGATTCTAGGGTATATTCACTAAGGTGAAGGTTATTTGTCTGAGGGTGGGGTATGTTGGGGGGGGGGGGGGCTAAAAATACCCCTTGTCCCATGGGGGTGGGAGAAAGAGAAAGCCTCCCCATACCCCTCAAACCCTCTGTGGACCCCACAAGACCCCTGATCCCACAAAAGCTTCCCAGATCCCAGAAACCCACCTGCGGACTCCGCTGCCCCCTCCCCCCGATCCCCCTGCAGATCCGCCCAAAGCCTGCTTGCCCCCTGTTCCTCCCATTCCCCCAATCCTGACTTACCTTAGATTGGGTAGTTATTTTTAAAGTGATCTAACCTCCCTGAACGTCTGTATGCAGCCACAGAAGCTGCCCATGCTGCAGGTTGATCACCCCTGTTCTGGCTGATGTGTTCACCAACTGAGCCACTAGTTCCCAACCTTTGTAGACTTAAGACACCCCCCCCATAACATCCTATTTCACAGAATGTATGCATTTATTACAGTGCTTGTCTCCTTGCAGAGGGGCCAGGAAGCAGGCGTCAGAAAAACAGCCAGGTAGGAACTGAACTCCATCCTGCTTTTATCTGCTTATCTCCTCACACCTCATGGCATGCCTGGGTGCCTTGCACCCTAGCTGGGAAAAAAAGAAAAAAAAAAAAAATTACTGATCTACGCACTCCCGGGGTTATACAATCAAAAGAACTCTACAAGGACATAAAGAGCCGCCGAGGAGTACTAGTATTTCCAGTTATTAGCAACTTGGCTTAAGAGATTAGCTTTGGGTTTTTGGAATGCATGCAGCTTTTGCACCAATGCAAACAATTTTGAGTCTTAGGTCAATTTTGAGTCTCAGGTCTGAGAGTTTCCTTTTAAAATAAACAGCTCTCAAAGAACACGCAGTTTGTAGTGAATTGTGCATTTACACTGGCCGGCCATAAATATAATCAGTTATTAATCTCTTTTGAGAGAGTAAACAACAATTAAAAGAAACCAAACATGTAATGTGTTTTCTGTATATTAGGAAAAGGACTATGACAATAACAAAATTTTTTTTGCTGTACTTTTATCGTATGTATACAATTACACATAGCCTCTGGTAGGTAAGGCAATCTGTTATCCCTTTCCATAGCTGGAACATTAGTGATGTACTGTACACCATCACCCAAAGTCTGTTGAAAGCCCATAAACAAACGTGGATCTTCCAAGGCCTACTGCCTTAGCACCAACAAGATATATCCTCTTTCTCCCTGCCCTCAAAGGCTACCAAGGGTTATGCCACCATCTTTTTCTGATCCTGAAGAGTAGCTCACTTGTCCACATTCTGTTAAAAGCTGCGAGGCTGTTTGAGCGTTAAGAAAGGACAGACTTGGATTGGAGCATTGTCATAGCCACGAATGTCCAGAGAATATACAAGTAGCATGGGAATTTTTTAGCAATATCTTTTATTGAACCAAATACATAGCTGGGAAATACTTTGGACAAGCTTTTGGGCTTAATGTGCCATTCCCCAGGTTTGGGAAAGAAAGAGATAAGGTCTAAAGCTAAATGCCGGATAAAACAATGACATTTATTTAACTACTAAAAGAAAATAGTTAAATGAAGTGGAATAAGTCAGTAAACCTGTGGAACAAAGAGAAATTATGAGAAACAGCTACAGAGCAAGTGAAGGGCAGTCAAACTAAGTACTCTTGTATGTAATTAAGTTATCTAACTCAATGGCCTTTTACTTGGTTTGTAGTTACTACTTATAATTTCTCGTAACAACCATTAGAAGGCATAATTACATTCACATTATTATCACTGCCTTACACTTACATTTTTTGTTCACTCTATAATTCCTTCCCAAGGCAGTTCCCAACTCTATTCTGCCCTTTTCTTCTTCCTATTCTGTTACACCTTTGGTAAATTGAGGGGGGGTGGCGGGGGGGGGAGGGAAGAAAAATCAGTGGTCATTCATACATTGTCATCATCCATCTTCAGATTTAATATTACAATTACATCAATTCAGATTGGAGGCGTTGCTCTGAAACAATGCACTTCAGAAAAGTAGTCTATGTGAGGTGTACAGACAACACTTCCCCAAGTTACCGCTGGAAGATTCTTTGTAAAAATAAAATGGACAGTCTGCATATGCCGAGTGGGCCCCACACTTATATCAGGGAGTGCAGATCTAGTCTGCTAACTGGTACAACACCCCTAGGCATTACTCATCAGGAGTTCAACGCTGCTGTTTAGAGCTCTACTTGGATGGATTCCTCCCCATCAATCCCCTGCTTTGATTTAAAGTTGGATAGCAACTGTGTAATGGCTGAGCACCATGATTCACATATTCAGCAGTCAGGTTGAGGAGGAAGGCATTTAATGCCATAGTGGTTGTGGCAAAGCAAAACATTTTATCCCTGTTTTATTGCTATACTGGATGCACTCAGAGGCCCATCAATTTTTGCCATTGCTGCAGTGGCTCCAAAACACATGCAGAATACCCATGAACAAAAGCAACTTTGAATTCAACCTGTGATTGTAGGAAGTCTTAAAAAGCATTCTGAAATGCTCTCAGGCTCTCACATGGTGAGGAGTGGTTATATCGGGGTAGGCAATTATGTCAGTTGGAAGGCTGCTTAACGAGTTTTGGCGAGCTGTCAAGGGCCACACACACAACATTTTTCAGCAGATATCATTTTAACAAACTAGAGATAGGAAACAAATCTTATATTTAAAAAAATCAAGCATCTACTATAACAGATTTAAATTTTATTTAAAAAACTAATCTTAGTCTTGATTTTGTTTTTTGAGCAGTGTATATAGAGACAATTGCATAATAGCACAAAATAAAGTCTTACTTTTGTATATTGTGTGTGGGAGGGTGTGCAGAGTGTAGGTGTGTGTGTGGGGGAAAGGGGTCTGCACATGTGTGTGGGGCGACTGTCCACGTGCTAGGTCCTGGGAACTGGCTGGGGGTGGGCTGAGGAAGTGAAGGGGGGCACATGCAGAGGAGCTTGCATGGGCAGCACAGGTACAGTCTGCCCCCACCTCATCCAGCCCATGACTGCCCACACGGTGCTCTTCCGAGGGCCAAGTCCCACCTGCTTCTACCTGGGGCAGTCCACACCACACTTCCACCTGCCTCTGCCCTACCAGCAAGCACGGCTTCCTGGCAGGGCTGCTGCCACAACCACCCAGGGACTGCTTGGCCTCTCCCACCTCCGGTGGCTCCTTCTCCTCCGGCCCTTGCTGGGCTGCTCCGGGCAGCAGGCAGTGCAGGGAAGCCATGGGGATGCAGGCCGCACAACAGATGCCCAGCCAGGCAGGAGGGAAGCTGCAGCTGAGTGGCTCCTGCCCCAGCATGCAGGGCTCTGCCTCCAGCTCCAGGCCACCTTTCACCCACTCGTCCTGTGTGATGAGCAGCCACCTGCAGGTGGCCAAGTGGATGGAAGGTGGCCAGGAGCAGGAGTTGGAGCAGGGCACGAGCTGTCTAGCTGCAGCTGCCTGTTTAAAATGTAGTCAAATCTCAATCATTAGAGGTGCACTAATACATTGGTCCCATATTGAATCAGCACCAATTCTAATATTATAAAAGCCTTAATCGGTCTGCTCGTAATGCTTCATTCATGCTCTGATTGACTGACAAACAACCAATCAGAGCATGAAGAAGCATTTGGACAGGTGGCAGCCTGCTGCCATGATGGTGGGGGACGCAGGGGACAGAGTGGGGGGGTGGGCGGCCAGTAGCATTGGCCTCGCCTCTCCCGTCTTACTCCCTGCATGTGGTGACGATTGGGGGAGGGGGGGGGCAAGGCCACTGGAGCTGGCTTCACCTTGCCCCCCGCTCCTTGGAGTTGGTGGCAGAGGTGCGGGGGTACAGGAGCAGCGGGCCTGGCCCAACATGGCAGTGGCGGGGGAAGGGGAGGAGTGGGCCTCCTTCCCTGCGTTGGCCCCAAGGCCGCTCCTCTTGTTCCCCCACCGCTGCCTGGTCGGTCCGGGACTGCTGCCCCCCCAACCCCTGCTGCGGATTGGCTTCTTCCGACTCTTGAGCCCGGTCCTCCCCTGCATTGGGCTTGGGCCTGCTCCTCCCCTCCCCCCGCTGCTGCAGCGGGGAGGCAGGGACCAGGCCTGGACCTCAAGCAGCAGGAGGGAAGTGGGGAGTGGGCCTGGACGGGGGGGGGGGGGGGTCATGGGGCTCTGTCCCTGCCCACTCCCCCCCCCCCAATCATTCTTGACGAATAATTGGCTAGTATAAGGATAATTGACAGTATCGGCAATTGGCTTTTTTTGGCCAATAATGCGGCTGATAAATGCTCCGTGCATGCATGCAGCCGCAGCGTAGCCAGGAGTGCAGCCCAGCAGTGCGGAGAGCAGCCAGGTCTGGCTGGTAAGTCTGTTGAGGGAAAGGGGTGGGGGGGGGAAGAGAAGGTAGGGCAGATCAAGGCCCCTGCAGTGAGGGTGGGAGGGAGTGGGGCTGAGTCAGGGGCAGGTGCTGCACAGCTGGGTAGGGCACAGGACAGAGCTGTAAGCAGCTTGTCCGGGGGGCTGCGGCTCCCGCTGCTACGTGCATCCCGGGAGGTTAGGGAGACGTGTGCCCCTGGATCTGCATGTGGGGTAGGGGGGACTGCTGCTGCAGGCTGGGGCTCCACCGGCCTCTTCCTGGCAGGGGGCTGGGCCAGGGTTACGCTTGGGGAAGGCAGCGGCAGTGCTGGGAATGCGATTCTGGAGCAAGGGTTGCAGCCACCCCAAAATCTGCCATAGTTCCCCCATAACCTCTCCCCCAATGCTGTTGCTGCTCACCCCGAGCACAGCCCGGCCCACCCCCCACACCAGGAAGAGCACAGCAAAGCCCCGGCCCCAAACCATGGCAGCAGCCTACCCCGTACACAGATCTGGGGGCATACACTTCCCATGACAACCCCAGGGTACACGCAGCAGCAGGAGCCACACCCCCTCCACACCCCCAGGACAAGCTGCGGCTCTGTCCCATGCCCCACCTTTGCTGTGCAGGGCCTGCCCCTGCCTCAGCTCCACTCCCTCTCACAACAAGGTCTTCGATGTGCCCCCTCCCCCAAATCCCTTTGCTCTCCCCACAACACACTTACCAGCCAGAAGCTGGTCTCCAAGCTGCTAGGTTGCATATCAGAATCGGATCAGTATCAGCCGATATGACTTGTTAAATATCAGTCATCAGTATCAGCCCAAAAAATCTCTATCAGTGCACTCCTATCAAACATTGATTTAAATAAAAAAATTCACAGAGTTTTCAAATCCAGTAGAACCTTTGTATAACTAATTTGAAAGTCTCTGCTTTTGGAAGACACATAAATTGAATGATAAGCAATGACCTTTAAAATTGTATTAGTGGTAGAACATCTCACTGGTAGTATACAAAACTGCTGTCAGCAAAAACACAAATTATTGAAGAGTGAGGCCCTAATCCTACAGATATTTAAGCAGATCCTTCTTGAAGAGTCTCTAGTAGGGCTAAAATGTACTTAAATTAAACATGAGGATGCATCTTTCTGTATGACAGTCCCCTTAGGACATCCCCAAAGTTCCCTCATTATCCATCTTCAAATCCCTCTGTAAAACTCATCTTTCCAGCAACACATGCGAAAAACCGCATAAAATGACCTGTGGATATGCAATCTTGTTCATCATATTGCCTAGCATCAAAGTCCTCTGTCTGTTCATACGCGTTGGTTGCATCTTTAATACTGGCATCAAACTTTAGGACTTTCTGTTCTGTGTCTGTGTACAGTGCTTAGCACTACAAGGCTTGGATCCAGATCAAGGTTTCCTAAACACTTCAGTAATACAAATAATGAAGCCACATTTTTATTAGCAATTTTCTATTATAAGCACAAAATCTTCGTTACTTCAAAAAAAATTTTTTTTAAATGTCTGCACCGTTAACAGCACAAAACTATTCAGCTAATCCTTACATTAACAGTAACAGTAATTTTTTAAAGATTTCAAACATTAGCCTAAAGTATAAACCCTAAACCAATACTTGGCCACAAATATACAATTTTTGGTAGTATGTATGCCACTTAGAAAAATAAATCCCATTAACTTCAAACAGCAAAACCTGATAAAGCATTATACCATGGCCAAGCCATTCCCTGGCTGGTTGGCTGTGATGATGTGTTTGATAAGATTTGCTTATGAATTCTGATTTCAAGTTTGTATTGCTCAATAAGAATGAAAGTAAGTTCTGAACATATCTTTTTCAGTATACCCGAGCTGAAACGTATGAAACTACTTAGCAGAAAATAAATCTGTGTGTGTGTTCATAGATACAGACATCTCTCTAAAACTATACCAGCAAGCAGGAAATTATTGGGGGAGTGGGGGAGAGGAAGGACAGACAACGTTTTAGTAATAACATTAAATAGGAAGAAAATAAAGATACATTGTAGGTAAATTCTTTCTGATTTTTTAAAGTGTATTCAATAAAAAAAAATAAATAGAAAATGCAGTTCATTCTGCATACTCTCCCCAAGTTGAAAGACACAGTCAGAAAAGAATGACAACGTCATTAAGGAATAAAAATGCAATAAGATAACTGTTATCCAAACACAAAAAGAGCCAAAATATATTACAGCCTCAGGACTCTCCATACAGATGGATTCCCTATGTAGATGACTGGCTATCTGATCCCAACAGTGATGGAACTCAGGTGATATTCTTTGAGGCAGTGTTGGTATTTTATATTATTTACTGAATGATGACAGAGTGCACAGGACACAGAAGACAATGCAGTCCCAGACTCTAAGAATTTACAAGGTATTTCAGCTTTTCAGAACATAAGGAACTGGGAGAGGGGGCAGGGAGAAGTGTCTTCCTTAACAGGTCTGCTGTGATCCCAACAAATCCAAGGACACAGAAAAATTCAAGGAAACTAAATATTTCAGAGCTCAGCAAAATTTGATGTTAACTCCCCATTCTATGTTATTTCCTAAGAATCTCATAAAACATCCTGGGGGATAAAAACAAAACAAAACAACCTAAACAAGTGAATTGCATAGTGGCAAGAAAAGATGAGAGCTGCAGTAATTCCAACATGTTCCAATTTATTTCCTAGCTGGGAACTGGGAACACTGTGTCTCTACCACAATTCACCCTTGTTATTTTTGATGCCATTTTATTTTTAGTTCAGAAATAATTTTTTTCCTCAAACATACTTAGGCAAAAAAAATATCAAACCTCCTTAAGTTGTCACTCCAAGCTTGGAGAAATGTCTCCAGAAATGAAAAATACCCAAATAGATTAAATGAAGCATAATCCCATAGGCACTGGAAAATATATGCTGTCAGGATAACTTCTACATTTTCATTTGAGGGGGAAAAAAACAACTGAAAAAAGAAAACATGTCCAAAATTCCCTGGAAGGACACATTTAGGTCTCCCGTCTTCCTACACCTTAACAATGCACCTTTGCAACTACACTGGTTTGGTGCATGGGGCAATATACTCCTTCAGTCTTGTCCTACAGTTTTCTACTTCCTTGCACATTCTTGGAAAACTATAAGACTTTATAGACTTGCAATCTACAAAGGACCATTGGAAAACCATGTGCTATTCAGGTGAGGCATGATAAAGAGAGATACATTAAAAACAGGAACAGGTCAAGAGAAAGATTATCAAGACATGCAGAGGAACAGAGAGCTTATTTTAGGAAAGAAAACTGCAAAAGCTTGATTTGCATAGCCTAGCAAAATGAAGACCTGAGAGGGAATATGGTAACTCATCAGGACATAAACACAAGGGAAGGAGAAAAGTTATTTAAGCTAAAAGGACAGGGTTGGTAAAAGATCAAATGAGCATAAACAGGCCAAGAATATGTTACGGTTGGACACTAAAAGATTTCCAATAGAGCTGCAAGGAAAGACTTAACTAGAAGAGGGGGAAACAGCTTGTTTAACAAGCACTTGATACATTTATGAATGGGATTATATATCACAGCACCACTGACAAAAGGCAGCTGGGCTCTGTTGTCCAGTAAGGTGTCCTTCCAATCTTTTGACCTACAGGTAAAACAAACTCATCTACATAC
Organism: Alligator mississippiensis; assembly: GCF_030867095.1. Lineage (NCBI taxonomy): Eukaryota > Metazoa > Chordata > Crocodylia > Alligatoridae > Alligator > Alligator mississippiensis. The sequence goes on along the minus strand of NC_081824.1, from coordinate 119,903,945 downwards.
AGGAACAACAAACTCATCAGTTGCTAAAATTTGTGCCACATATCTGCAGACCAATTTATTGCTAATGCTGGTTATATCCAATTTTATTTGGTGTTGAGGATTTATAGTCTAACAAGTTTCACTAGAAGAAAGAGCAGCTCAGGTCATGGGCAGAGCAACGGAACTGCTCAATTCTAATCCACAAAATATCTACTCCTTTAGGAAATGGAAAATTAGGATCTTCAAGGGCCTCGTTTTTCATTGGTGTTGAACCCAGCAAATATAGGTGAAATAAGTAGTACCCATGTACATTTAACATGTTTGGAAAAATATCAAGACCTAGGTATCTCCAAAAAAGAAATTCTGAAACATCCAACATTAAAGAACACTTCTGAAAACAATGGCCTTATCCTCTCCCTGTGTTGGTTTGCAGAGTCTGTAATTTTGATACAGCAATATGTAGCAAGCGAAAGAGTTGCAAAAACTTTTCAGATCCTTCCCTGAACAATGAATGCAAACTATTATTCATTGTGTAAACATCACTCACAGCCTAATGGGCCTTACACCTGTCACCATAAAGACCACAGCTAAAGAAAGATTCTCAGCTGGTGCCAAACAGCTTAATTCCTGAAATAGCAATATAGCTCTATTATTTTTTACCAGCTGAGTACCTGACCATGCACCTTCTTTTACAGTGACCCTTCTTTCATGTTATTTTTCAGGCAGAGAGAGACAAGCTCCATACAAGAGCTCACAGCAAAGTCTGCAGCAGTGCTTCTGCTATGGTGACAGGAGCCAACAAGTCAAACTCTTTCTTGTTGTGACCTCATTTCTTGTTGTGAGCCCCGCTACTCCCAGGCATTTAACCCCAATTATCAGCATTAACACCCAACTCATAATGGCTACGACCCCACTTCTAGATGGGGAGGGAGCCTAATTGGAAAGAAACCACTGCCTTAAAGTGCTTTATCAAGCCACTCTTGATTAAAAGAAAGGAACAGACTTGGGGACTGTGGGAAGTGCTTCTTGGAACTCTGGGGGCAGGGGCCAAAAGAAATGAATGAATGAAGACTACCATTTCCTAATATTAAATGGCACAAACGTGGTAGACTACTACATAACCATTCTGCACAACAGCACAAACAGAACTGAAGGGGCCTGCTTTTTGTCTGCACACACATTAACTCCCAGTGAAGAATGAAAACAGCAAAAATTATGCAAATCAGGCTAAACTGATGAGTTCTGATGCTTGCCTGCCCCTCTGCAATATGGCTCACAGCCCTAGCAGAAAAACTGCTAAGTACTGGGTGCTGCGTCACTAACAGGAGTCTGGGCAAGCCACTCCATTTGAAACTGCCTGTAAGACCCTGTTTAAGTACTCTGGAAAGCTCCAAAAAATACTCTAATAAAAACCCACACAGTTTAACCAAACAAGCAGAGGGTAAGGACGCTCCATCTGATTTCATCTAAGCAAACAAATTTAGTTTCCTGTTTAAAGGAGCTGCCTAAACAGCAACCACTATCTAGGGCTCTGCTGCTCTGATTTGCAGTTTTTCAGTACATAAACCCAGTTCTCTCAGAGGAGTTGCACCATTCTGCCCACACCTTCCCACTGAATGCCAATTTTCTATTTCAGCACAGGTATCATTAGTTAAGCATATTTCAACTTCTTCAAAATACTGAAATACAGGGAAGAGAAAGGCTGGGGTGACTCAGGTGTTGGCAATAGGACATGAAGGCTTTCATCATGACTATACAGTTAGGATTTTACTCAGCTTAGTAGCAACCAAAGGTCATTGCAATCAACTGCTGGCTGCTGAGCAACACTACCTCAATCCTAGAAGCTTTGTAAAAAGTTATGTTAGGCTCCTTTTTATTAGATAGTTGCAGCTTTTCTTAATACCGCCAAGGCATTTATAAGGCGTCTCTCAGCAAGTACTTAAATGAAAAATTAGTTTCACAACATGCCTGTAAGATAGGGAAACATCTTTTTTCTTACAGATGGGGGAAAAAACCATGACACAGAAAAGTTAATGGATTTGCCAAAAGTTGTACAGGAAGGCCATAGCATAGCTAGAAACTGAACTCAGATCACTTCCATCTCAGTCCACCACCTTAATCCTAAACCATCCTGCCTTCTTATTTGAAGCCCTTGTTTGCATCTTTGGTTCACTGTGATCTCCTCAAGGCAATGCTGAGGCACAGTGACAGGACCTCATGGGGAAGGCCGTAGACAGGCCAGAGCTGCATATTTCTTTAGGAAGCGAGACACTGGAATAGCAGTCCCTGAGCAGGTCTACTATATTTTCTCAGATAACACAAGCCCTCAAGTAAGATGCACACTTGGTTTTTGAAAGGCAAAAGAAGGAAAAAATGAGATCTTTCCTTGAGAATACTAGTTTAAGCATGGTATTTCTGGCAGGCAAAACACAGGCAAATGCAGTAGGGGGCAGGACGGAGGAAGCAAAAACTTATGGTTGCTCCGCTAAACCCTTAACGGCTGAGGAAGGTTCTCCTGGCTGAGTCAAACTGCCCAGCCTCCCTTCTCTGCTCTTCTTATGCTGAAGTGAATGAGCAGCTAGTAGTGCCTGTCAAGTCAGCTAAGGTCCCACACACAGCTTGAATAGAAGGGCCAGACAGTTCGGCTCCAGCAAGATTGGCACCTCAGCTAGGTATCAGCTTCAGCTGGAGCTGAACAGCCCAGCCCCTCTACTTGCGCCTGGTGGGGTCAGTTTACTGCAATTTCCAGCTGTGCATGAGCTGACTAGGCAGGCACAACTGGCTGCCCAGCCAGCTTGAAGAGGGGCCAAGCAGTTAGGCTCCTGCACAGTCATGCCATCCTCTACTCCCTTCATTTCCTTGTTAAAAAAACAAACAAACAACAAAACAAAAACACATTCCCCAATTTCCAACAACCAATTTTTACTCATGTGCAAGTAAATATGGAACAGTTAAGGAACGTTAAGGATTTAACTCTAACTCTCAGTGGTGTAAAAAAAAAAAAAAAAAAAAAAAAAAAAAAATGTACTCTGAAGCTATTCTCAGTCTAACTAAGATGCACTGCAGTAAAGCAGTGGCATCCAGGCTGACTCTCCTTCCTTCTCTATCCCAGCAATACTGCACACAGATGGCCACTGGGGCAAAAGACTGTCCTGGTGCTGATCTGTTTGAAGCACCCTGGAAACAGACATCATAGGAAAAACTAGAGCAGAACCCAGTTGTTTATTGCAAGGGCTTCAGGGAGTCATTTGGATTTAACAGGCCATATGGTCTGTGATACCTAGGCCCAACCCAACAGAGTGAGCAAAGGACTGAGCAGCAGGAAAGCATCAGAACTGCTTTTGTTTTGCTGGAATCAGCCATATCTTTTGTATCAGTCTAAAGGAGTTTGGGTATACTTAGAAGGCCAAAGGACATTAATGGCAGTGTTAACAGCCAGCTGGACAGCATCCCTAGAACTCTAGACATTTTGGGACCAATATGAACCAGCACAGTTCCATCTGGCTCTGCAGGACAATGAGGCAAGATGAAAGCAGAAATGGTCAGTGTACACCCACCCTCTTTTTTATAGAATAAAACAACACACAATAAAAAGGAGGCTTTCACACACACATGCAAAGGGTGGGGATGCTCCACCTGCCTTCATCTCATTTCTCATCTGATACTCGGTGTTCCACCTTCTTCCTCTTTAAATACACTTACTAAACCCAGCCACAATCTGTATATAAGGAACCAAATCCACTGCTCTCCTCACTAAGCAAATTGCTTGCTCTGCTTAGGATGTGGCAAGCAAAGAGATCGTAGTCCCCTGGTGCAGATGACCCCCTGATAGCACCCAGAACAACATGAGTGTCATAGATGGGCAAGAGTGACACAGGGTGTGACCTAAGTGCCTTGTTCTAGGATGATTTCCCAGGCACTGAAATCATTTCTGCCAACATAACTCAGAGAAACCTGAAGCAGCTATAGGTTAGGCTGGAGTGCAAGGGATTGAAAAGGTAACAGTACCCTCTTCCAGCCTCTATCTCGGGTTCTTTATGCCTGAGCTTGGCTGAATTTCCCCGTGGAAAGAGAAAATGTTACAAAGAGTCTTTGCTACACCCACAGCAGCAGCTTGTGAAACGTAACTGCCTTTCTATGCATTTGTCATGACAGAAAGTGGGGTGGGGAAGAGCAAAACAAACTCATACGGTCTGGTGTCAGTTCCCCCAACACACTGCACATCTCCCCTGCCTTCTCTTGCTCAGAGGCACTAAGCACCCAAACAGAGATACAGTGCAAGAGAGGCCTTCCTTTCCCACTGAACATTAAGCTCTCTCCATGTCTGACTTTTCTCTAGCCTTTGCTAATATCCATTGCAACACATGAATCAATATATCTAGGTTTTCTTACCTCAACTGGTACGGAGGGATTTTGGTAATGGCATCAGGAGATTCCAATATTTCTGCATGAGTTAAAAAAAACCAAACAAAAACAGACAAAAAACACAAAAACAACTTTTTAGGAAACTACATATTCAAGAGCTAAAGATACATATTACATACACACACACACATATTTATATACAGTTTTGAGTTATTTGTGTCAGAGTTTACTCTGACTTTAGTATGTACAGTCAAACAACAGCAAATCCTACGTGGATTCACTACAGCAAGGTGTGCCTCTGTGGAGGAGCTATGTTCCAGCCTCTCTCATAGAAGTTAACCCTCCTATAAACAGGACCTTAGAAGTAAAGGAATGGCCTGGTCAGAGACTCCCCCAAAATAACAGGTCTGATTGAAACCAGCTGGGTTACAGCACTGCAGATTTATGCTTAGGTTAAAACCCCATACTGCCTCAGGTTGTTTGAACTTTAACTCTTTAGTCACAGTCTGTCTGTATTTCAATTTACTTGGTCCATTTTCCCTATAAAGAGGAACTTGTTTTATTATGATGTTGATCTTTCATAACACAGCAGCTAATAACAGGGTACGTGCAAGTCGTGCTTTTATAACTGACCCCCTTACATAAATCAGCAGATGAGAAATCACAGTATAATAAAACTGCATTGTAACAGGCAAGGGGACCAATAAGAACCAAGGGGAAAAATACTTCCACTGTACTGTACCTGGTGTACCATAGCCAGCCACATCCTTGTACAAAGGAGAGTTATTTTTAAAGAATTCAATGTTATTGGAGTGACTGATCCCATGATGCTAAAAACAAGCCATGAGAAAGTGAACCATTTTTTTACTGGTATACTTCACTGCCAGCTTTGGATGGTATTAATGGATTCCAACATAAGCAAATACATAGTTTTCTTTGTATAAATACTAATATATCTGTAAAAAAATGTTTACTGTCATTTGAGTCTGAGTGGGGGAAAAAAAGGAAAAATGAAACCAAACCATGCAAGAACAGTGATTTATACCTATTTCATACTGGGCCAATCACAGCAGGGGCTAGCTACCCTATGAATATCCTCTGAAATCATTAGACGCTATCAAATTGGGGGCTGGCAGTACTAGGTCAACTCGACTTTTAAACGACCAAAGCATTGAGTACATCTTTGAGAAACATCAAGGTATGAATGAACAACAAAAACTTAATACTTTTTCTTTTCAGGTTGCAATGCATTAACTGCAATTAAGATGGACTTGAATGTGATGTGAGGTACCACAAACAATGACAATGAAAAAAAAAATATCTTTTTCTATATGGTTCTTGGTCCCACACTGCAGAAGTAATCCCCTTTTCCAGAAGTGCTGGAACCCTAAGAGATGCCCTCATTATGTCCTTATACTCCCTTTCCAAATGGAATTAGGCCCAGTTCCCATGTCAACCCTACTCAATCAATGCTCAGATCATACTGGGCCCCTAGGTCAGCTCATCTGCCTTATGCCAACCCAGTGCTGGGATACTCTTGGGACTCTTCTGTCCAAAACGCTTTAGCCACTCAAACCTGCCTAAGGGAACGCACTCACCTGCTGACAGCCACACGCAGCTCACCCCATCCCAACAACCTCAGCTGTGCCACAGAGCATCCCGCAGCAGGCACAGAGCCAGCCTGCCAGCATCCATCTCCATCCTTGGAGGTATTTAAGCCCTGGGTAGACACAGCCTGGGCTGGGCCGATATAGCTGGGGACAGCCCTGCTTTGAGTAGGGCTGGACTCAATGACCTCCTGAAGTCCCCACCAACCCTGATTTCCTAGGACTGATTGGCCTCACCCGCATGCAACCCCACCCCTGGGGGCAAGAGCCAGAGGATGTGCCATGGGTTCAAATTAGGACTGGTGGTACCTTTAAATCAGACCCACTAATATCTTTAATTAGACCCACTAAATTTTTGCAAACAGATTTTCTTTTCATTGCAAGCTTTTGGGTGCAAACAGGGCTTGAATCACCTTTGACTTGTGTGTGTGTGTGTGTGTGTGTGTGTGTGTGTGTGTGTGGTGGGGGTCTGCAAAAAAAATTAACTGGTTCATGGATTAACATGCCCATCTAAGCAAAGTAACAATCTGATCCGAGCCCCCCCTAGGGTACGATTTTCAAATCTTACAAGGGGGCTCTCATCTCTGATTGGGGGGGGGGGGGGCAGGGACCCCCGGGGAAGCGCCCAGACACCACAGTGGCTGCTTGCCCGCGCCCTGGCAGGTCCCGAGCCCGCCGTCGGGGCGGGCGCAGCAGGTGCCGGCAACAGGGGCCGCAGGAGCCACTCACCCACGGCCCAGGCGCAGCTCTCCTTGATGGCTTTGTGCTTGTTGCCCGACGCCTCCTTGTGCAGCTTGCGCAGGGTCTCTTCCATCTTGGCTCCCCCGACCCGCCCGGCCCGGCGCCCCTAGGCGGGGCCCGCGCGCAGCATCCTGCCCCTGGCCGCCGCTGCCGCTGAATCACGCGGAGCTCCATGGCGGGGACACGTCAGTGCCGCTGCCCCCGCCCCCCGCACAGCCCCGCCTCGCCCCTCCCCCGGCCGCGGGCGCGGCGCGGCGTGGCGTGGCGTGGCGCGGGCGCTGGGGAGACCCCAGCAGGCCGAAGGCGGTCCGGGGGCTCCAGCCGGACAGGGCTGAGGGGGGCTCCTGGCTCGCACCTGCTTCTGCCCTGCCCAGGTGTGAGCCCTCCCCCGCGCAGCACCTTGGAGCTCCAGGGCTGGCCTGTGCTCAGACTCCCCGCGAAATACAAGGTCCAGTGCCGCGGCAAGGACATTTGGCGCCCGGGGGGCCAAGCCCACCTACGCCCCGCAGTGCCTCCCCAAACAAGCCGCTCGTGGCTCCGGCCCACGCCTCGCCTGGCTGGGCAGCATCAGTTGGCACCCCTTTGCTTCGGTGCCCAAAGCTGCCCCCCTTGCTACGGCACTGTGTCTGTCCAGTCTCCTGAAGACATCTAAGATTAGGGACTGCACTAATGTTTGAAATTTGGGGCGGGTGAGCCACTGACGACACGTAGGGGGTGCATGTGCATCCCCCGATATCAGCCGTGCACCCCCTGGAAGCGCCAGCCGTGAAACCAGAAGTGCCAGCAGAAGTGCACTTCGGGTTTTGCCACTGGCTCGGTGATCAGCCACTGGGAACCCACCCCATCAGCGATCTGGTGCTCCCTGAGACTCAAGAAGCGCCGGTCGCCCATCGGCTCCCCATAAGAGACGAGAGCCCCTGCACACCCCGCACCTTTCTAAGCAGCTCAGGTGGAGGCACCAGCATCTCCCACACAAGGTGGAGTGTAATTCAAACCCAGGCCTGCACCACCTCCTTGGGAAGTCTGTTCCAGATTCTGGTCACCCTTACGGAGAAGAAGTTCTTCCTTCTTCTTTATGCTTAGATTAAACCCCCTTGCTGCCTCAGATTCCTTGAACTTTAACTTTTTAGTCACAGCCTCTCCCTGGAAATTTGTCTGCATTTCAATTTGCGTGGTCCATTTTCCCTATAAAGAGGAACTAATTTTATTATGATGTTAATCCTTCATAACACAGCAGCTAATAACACGTGGCTTCCTGGCTCCCATCTCGCTCCATCGCTGAAGTCTGTGAGCTGTGCTTATTTTGCAGCCCTGCAGGTTTCATTCCAAGACGGCTATATTTGTTTTTGCTTTGGTCTTAAGCCCTAGGTCCTTGGTGCATTAGTGCAGCTTCTATTTTCTTTTCACCTGGAGAAAACTATATTTTGTGTCATATGGGGTGAGGCATCGCACCCCCTGCACCCACCCACCCCTTTTCAAAATCCTAGATCTGCCCAGGGCTGCGACCCAGCTGAAGGAGCGGGGTTCCCGGCATTCTCACCCAATTCTCTCTCTGCCTCTGTGGGCATGGACAAGGTTTACTCGTTTTGCTTCATTTCTCTTTGGTTAGGGCAGTGGTGCCCCCAAAAACTTTTGGACTCGTTGCCCCGGTCATCAAATCTACCATGGGCACATTTAGAGTGTTGAAAGGAGGGTGCCCATTTAAGCCCATTGCTTTCTGCCCTGTTTTCTGTGGAAAAGAAAAACTCTCTCTCTCTCTCTCTCTCTCTCTCTTTTATGGCAGCCTTTCAAACACTTGAAAACTGCTGTCATGTACACCCTTAGGCTAGGTACAGATGTTCAAAAAGCCCAAGGCAGAATCAATTTAAGTTATGCAGGGGTGGGAAAATCTTAGGGCATATATGGACGTGCTCCGGGAAGCAGATGGAAATTTAAATAGCACAGCTCCAAAAGCCATGCTAATTAAAGTGCCCGAAGCATTGCGTGTATCAGCATCCCTATGCTAAAAATGGTGGTGGGGCGCTTTAACTAAAGCTCATTGAACAAGCTTTCATTAAAGCACTCCCGCTGCCATTTTTCAGTGCGGGGATGCTGATACATATGATGCTGGAGTCTGCTGGAGCACAGCAGCAGACTCGATTAATCAAGTCTGCTCCAGTGCATTGAAGCAGTCTCACTTCACGTGACTAGGAGCCCTTACTCTGGGTTCCACCATTTTTTAACTAAACTATCCGTGCTGAACTTCTGTTCTGTTACGGGTATAGATGAGTTTTTGATCACTCATATGGGTAAAAGTGTAATGTCTGTACCTGGCCTTAATCTCCTTTCCTCCAAACTAAACACATGTAGTTTCTTAAAGCTTTCTTCAGAATTACCCTCAAGATGGGTCCACCCCTGCCAACTAATTCAAAAGCAGAGGCTATGATCAACATAAACTATGGACCACTTCCTACGGCCTCACAGACTGTCAGTTGTCTGCAGATAGTGGGGAACCACTAGTTTAGAGTATGAAAATAATTGACCATTTAATTTGTTTGTTTATGGACTCCTAATTTGAGGCATGGTACCCTGCAGAACAATGTTTAATAATGTAGTTTCCACCAGAAACATTTCAGAAATCTTGGGAAAATTATAATCTTGGTTTTAGGCAGACAAGGTTCCTTGGTTTTAGCTTTTATAAAAGCCTGTTTTATAACATTTAAATCTGGAGCTTTGGTTAAATTGATACTGTCCCTTTAATGCATCACATCTCTTCTTTCCTGAAAGTATATTCTGTACTTGTAGGTAACAGGCATTCTTTCCCCAGTCTTTCTATAGTCTGGGGCTATAAAAATATTTCTACAAGAATCTAATTTGCTCCATATGCTTGCTTCAGACATAGGTGCCCTGAGTTTGCCAAACTACCTGAGAAAATGTTAAATTGGAAGGTAAACTGTATACTGGAAAGGACCAAAGGGATTAAGATACCTAATTCCCATTTAAATCAATGGGAATTAGATGTCTAAATACCCCTGAGGATCTGGAAATTACTTCCTATCTGATTCAATGTTACCAGAGCCAAAGAGCTACTCACTGCTTACCTCTTCACGCGCACCTGCTCAGTAGAGGCAACAATAGCACATCCTCTATCCTGGGACCCAAAGTTCAAGGAGGCTGTTCTGCCAGTACCATAATTGGACTTAAGTAACCACCAAATTTGTGTTGAAAGTGACCCCGGACAGTTTTGAGTTTTGGGGCTGTATTCTCCATCCTGTATTCAGGATTTTCTAAAATAGGATTTTTGTCACCAATTTGAAAAATTATATCTGGATCAGTATAAGGGAGTGTCCTTCTTCTATTAAAGGAATGTAGCTCAACCGCTTGAAGGTCAGGAGGTAACCAAAGGCTGCCCACCAGGCCAACTAATTAGCCTCTCAGCACTGTGTAAATAGGGCAATATTAATGAGCTCTGTGGAGAGGCAAAGCTAGTTAGCCTGGGCATAGTATCACATAAAGATGATAAGCTTTTCCAGTTTGGGAGCAAGCTGTAGGCTATTGTCCATGTGGGAAGCAACAGCCCTTCCTTCATGTGGCACAGTCTCCAAACGGATTGTCTCTGATTTTCAGCTGAGCTACTTGGCCTGTCTACAGGACCATACTATGAAGGCTACTATAACTGGACCCAGAAGTGCCTCTGGAGGTCCATGGAGCATTTGGGACTTCATCTCTAGCTTTGCTCCCAAAAAGTTGGTTGCTTAATAGGAAAGTGTTTATAGTTTTCTAGATTTTTAAAATGTTATTCCTGAAATTCATAAGTTCATGAATGATTCCACGTGTTAGTTACTGGCCTCTTCTCTGTTTACTACTTTCCTGCTTTTTCACTACAAAAATCCACTCCCTGATTTGTGGCTGTAAGAGGGTGTCCCAAGTTCATTCCATTGATATTTTTAATGCTTCATTTTTAATAGAATCTGTATTGTCCCAAGTACTTTAGAAAGATGAAAGGAGGCAAAATGCTGCCTCAGAGAGCTTACAGTCTAAAAGAGGAAGAGACAAAGGATAGGAATAAGAGATTTAACATAGTTGCAAAGTTATCCACTGGCAATCAGTTGTTTTAAGTGGAAAATACTTTTGTTTTTGCATTGTCAACTGGAGTAGATCCATTCTTGAATTGTTATGAAGGATAGAAATGAGGCTATAGGAGGAGCATTGGCCCCTAATAAACATAATTTTGATGCTCAGAAAGGCTGGCAAGTATGGCAGAAGACCAGCTTGACTTAGCAGGGAATTCTTCAGTGACCTAAAACACAAAAAGGAAGCTTACAAAAAGTGGAAACATGGACAAATGACTACGGAGGAGTATAACAGTATTGCTCCAGCATGCAGGGATGAAATCAGGAAGGCCAAAACACAACTGGATGTGCAGTTAGCAAGGGACATGAAGGGCAACAAGAAGGGTTTCTACAAGTATGTCAGCAACAAGAGGGACATCAGGAAAGTGTGTGTCTGTTACTGAAAGGGGAGGTAATTTTGTGACAGATGATGCAGAAAAGGCTGGAGGACTCAATGCCTTTTTCACCTCAGTCTTCACAGGCAAGGTCAGCTCCCAGACTACCACACCTGCCAACATAGTTTGGGGAGGAGGTGAGCTGCCAACAATGGCAAAAGAACAGGTTAGGGACTATTTAGAAGAGCTGGATGTGTACAGGTCTATGGGGCCAGATGCAATACACCCAAGGGTGCTAAGGAAGTTGGCTGATGTGATTGCAGAACTACTGGCCATTATCTTTGAAAACTCATGGTGATTGGGAGAGGTCCTGAATGACTGGAAAGGGCAAATATTGTGCTCATTAAGAAATGGAAGAAGGAGAATCAGGGGAACTACAGACTAGCCAGCCTCCTTAGTCCCCAGAAAAATCATGAAGCAGGTTTTCAAGCAATCCATTTCTAAGCACTTGGAGGAGAAGAAGGTGATTAGGAACAGTCAGCATGGATTCACCAAGGGCAAGTCATGCCTGACCAACCTGATCACTTTCTATGATGAAATGACTGGCTCTTTGGATGAGGGGAGACCAGTGGACATGATATGCTTTGACTTTAGCAATACAAGGTTCTTTGGGTAAATCCAGTATCTTTTATTAGACCAACTCAAGTAGTTGGAAAAATTCTTCTTTGTAAGCTTTCAGGTATAGTTGAACAAATAGTTCTTTGTCAAGCAGAGGACGCATCTGCAGATGGTCTGTGGTCTTCCTGGATGGAGTAGTAAAGCAACCAGAGACCAGTACGTATTCAAGAAAACCAGTTAGTTAAAATGTAAATTGATGTGGTCCTTAAACCAACATGGCTACAACCTACACCCCTGAAACATGGAAAATATTGACTTTAGCAAAGCTTTTGATACAGTTTCCTACAACATTTTTGCAAGTGAGCTAAGGAAGTCTGGGCTGGATGAATGGACTGGAAGGTGGATAGAAAACTAGGTGGATTGTCAGGCTCAGAGGGGTAGTAATCAATGGCTCAGTGACTAGTTGGCACTCAGTATCAAGTGGAGTGCCCCAGAGGTTGGTCCTGGGGCTGGTTTTGTTCAACATCTTCATCAGTAGCCTGGAAGATGGGATGGAGTACACTCTTAGAAAGTGTGCAGATGACGCCAAGCAAAGGACAAATGCAAAGTCCTGCACTGAGGACACAACAATCCCATGCATTGGTACAGGCTGGAGACCAACTGGGTAAGCAGTAGCTCGGCAGAAAAGGACCTGGAGATTACAGTGGACACTAAGCTGAATACGAGCCGGGAGTGTGCTCTTGTTGTGAAGAGGGCTAACGGCATTCTGGGCTGCATTAGTAGGAGCATTGCAAGCAGATTGAGGAAAGTGATTATTCCCCTCTATTCAGCACTGGTGAGGCCACATCTGGAGTACTGTGTTCAGTTTTGGGCCCCCCACTACAGAAAGGATGTGGGCAAATTGAAGAGAGTTTAGTGGAGGGCAACAAAAATGGCTATGGGGCTGGGGCACATGACTTTTGAGAGACTGAGGGAAGTAGGCTTATTTAGACTGGAGAAGAGAAGACTGAGGGGGGATTTAATAGCAGCCTTCAACTACCTGAAGGGGGGTTCCAAAGAGGATAGAGCTAGATTGTTCTTAGTGGTAGCAAATGACAAAACAAGGATTTATGGTCTCAAGTTGCAGCAAGAGGAGTTTAGGTTGGATATTAGGAAAAGCGTTCTCACAAGGAGGGTAGTAAAGCAGAGAGCAGGTTACTGAATCTCCATCCTTGGAGGTTTTCAAGACCTGGCTAGACAAAGCCTTGCCTGGGATGATCTAGTTGGGAATAATCCTACTTTGAGCAGGGGTTGGACAAGGTGACACCCTGAGGCCCCTTCCAACATTAATTTTCTATGAGTCCATGACTATGATTTTCTGTACAATCTTGGATTTATAAAGGAGATCTCCCATCCAAATACTTACAAAGCCCAATACTGATCACATTCTGAAATCTAATGATATCATAAGCCATAGTGCAAAAAAGCACTTTTATGATACATTAAATTACACTGGGCCAGATTCTTCACTGTGTTACCAATGTAAAACAATTCTAGGGAGACAAGTTTAGCATGATTCAAAAAAGGACTGGACATCATAGAGGTAATGAGCACATCTAGGGTTAAAATATTAAGGATTAAAACTAATACATAGGAGAGTTTTTGAAAGAAAAAAAGTAAAAACCTTCATGTCTTAGGGCATGGGAAGAAACTTAACCTTTGGGCATATCTATCAGTAATTGCATCCTGCAAGGCTCCTGGACAGAGGTATAACAATGTGGCTGGGTGTCCAGGGGAACTGCCACACAGGGGCAGCAGTGACTACCAGTTTACCCTGGTACAATTGTGTGGTGGCAGCAGCACCTGTTTAATTTTGCCTCTTCCCTCTTTCCCCAAGTCAGCTGCCTCAGGTGCCCACCCTAGTTACATTGCTGCTCTGGAACATTTCCCTGACTAACTTCTATTGACCACTGTCAGAGAAAGTATACCAGGCTAGATCCACAATACAGTTCCTATGAGATGGTTGCCATGAATTGTGTTCTGCCAATTCACCTCAGATTTCTACTGAACAGATTCACCTAGAAGAATATAATTCAGCCTCCATACATCTTCAGTCTTTGCCTTGTTTGAAACCAGCAATAAAAGGAGCAGTGATGTCAATGGCATATATTTTTTCATATTTTAGAAACCTGTCTACAGGGAAATAAAGACCACTGCTTCAACTAGGCCACTGAATTAAAGTCAGATAAAATATTAATAAGGAATAAGTCACATTAAATTTGCCCACTGTTTATCTACTATAGTTTATTTCCATAAAGCCAGGAGAGAAACTGAATTAATTTTGGTCATTTTTTTATTATTTTAGATTAATGCATCATAAGCCCATGAATTGATTTCCCTACAGCATTAGTTTTGCAGCTGGAGTCTTGAAAGCTATGGTCTTTGCTTAGAAGCTTATGTCCATAGATTCAGGATACTGCAGTCAATATGCAGTGTTTATTTTCCATCAAAATGGATTCCACCCCACTGAACATTTTTTTCCAGTACTGATATCAGCAGGGTGTGACAACTAAGTTCATACTCAAACACTTTAAGTCTGTGCCTAACAGCTGGGCAGGGTGGAAAAAGTCAGGGTAAGCAATCATACACTTTTCCTAAGCAGATAAGGTACACCCCAATGAATTATGCAATTGTGGGCCCACGCAATTTTGCACATAAAATGTATGACCATGCACAATTTTGCATAATTCTGCATAATTTAACCCAGATAGGCTCTGTGCCTCCACCTCTGCAGTGCTCCCAGCACTCCAGCTGGGAGCTCCATGTGGAGGCACTGAGTTCATTGGCACGTGACTGGGCAGCTGGTGAGTGGGGAGGGGAGCTCCTACCTGCAGGAGTGAGGGGGGGTGGGGGGGTTTGTGAATGGGTGTGGGGGTGGGACTTGTAGGTGGGTATCCCTGTCACATGCCCCCCACTTCCATGGTGCACAGTTCCTGGTGCCAGTGGTGGCAGCAGTGGCACCAGGCAGCAGGCCCCCCAGGTGCTCATGGCCACAGCAGACAGAGCCCCCCAGTGGTGCACAGCTCCAGCTGAGTCCTAGGGGCAGCACATGGCAGCAGAGCTGGCCTGGCCAGCCCTCTGGTGCATGCCTTTAACCCAAACCGGGATGGCTTTGAGCCAGTATGTGGGGCTTGTGGCACTGCGAGCAGGAGCTGTGCACAATTGAGCTGGACCGGTCAGCTCTGTGCCTCCACATAAGGCTTCCTGCACTCCGTGGGAAACTGCACATGGAGTCAGCCTGGCCCCATGGCACGTGACTCTGTGCATCCACATGCGGCTTCCCACTGGAGTGCTGGAAGCCCCATGTGGAGTCATGGAGCTGGCCGGCCTGGACCAATGGTGCACGGCTCCAGCCTGCAGTGCCCCACTTGGAGGCGTGGAGCCCGCCTGGTCTGGTTCGAAGGTGTGTACCACCAGGCCAGCTCTGTGCCACCATGGGCAGCCGCCAGAACTCATTGCATAATTTTGAATTTTTCTGTGCATAATTCCCTGATGTGTAATATGGCTCTGTTTGAAGATATCCTTGGCAGAAGTTCTTTTTTCTCAGCCTAGCAATGGATGAAAAGCAGTCCATCAATCCTTGCCTGTGATAACCATATAAATATACATATACTGGAAGTCAGTAAGTCCACAAATTCACTGAACACACTTTAAAAGGTATATGACATACACTGGCTCAGATTTGTTTATGTAGGCGTCCCTCAACAACAAGCCTACTTGTTCTGAAGTGGCATAGTGGGGCTGGGGATAGTAGGTACAGAGAGGAGTCAGAGGGAAGGGAAGGAATCTGACTGATATACTGAGGATATAAGAAATCACTCTGGCCTAGGTAAAATGTTCTAATATGAAGTGGAAGTCACTACCCTAAACCTTCTCCTACTGAAGAATGGCAAAAACAATTGCAGGTGTTTGGAGGGAAATGAAAATTAGAGGAAAGATTTGAGCTATACAAACTCTCTTTCTTAAGTTTTAGCAAATCTAGTACCAGTATTTGTTGGATTCCACTGTAAAGTTTACCCAGAAAAGGGAAATGAAGTGGAACAAGTGAAAGCGCTGACAGCTCGAGAACATAAAGTACTCTAATTCAAGCTCATTTAGAAAAACATCAGAGAAGCTAGAGCATCTCCAACCCATTGCAAAACCCTGTCTAGGTTTGGGGAAATAGTACTCCACAAATGCTAGGCATCAGCAGGACTACACAGGATGACACTCAGGGGATCCCTGGGTGTGTCTACATGCGCACTTTAATGCACAGTAGCCTATTTTACCGTGCTTTAAAGTGTCACGTAAAAATACATGCAAATATGCTAATGCTCAGTAAAATAGGCTACTGCACATTAAACTTCACCTAAAAGGTGTGCGCTTTTGCTACTATGCATGGGCGGAGTCTAGTGTACATTTATTTAGTACTCACATTGGAGGTACTAAATTTAACATGCATTAGGAAAAGTGCATTAATACACATGTAGACATGCCCCCTGTTGCCATCTTAAAGCCATAACAGACCCTGAACTCTTTCCTCTAGTAAAATCTTCCAGCTTTATTCAAAATTAAAACTGGCAGGGAGCAAAAAGGACAACATCATGTTTGGTTGCCTTTTGTTTATGATTTTGTTATTGTTAATTTTATTACAAGGCTCAGTTTATTGATATTATTTTTGCTATAGAGAAATTTATTGATAGGGCAAAAATATAGAGTTAAATTCTGCTCTGGAATTGCAATGGAACAAACTTTCATCTAGGTAAGAGAGAAAATTGAGTCCCTAAAGCCCAATTCTGTAACCTTTCCTTTGCACAAATATTGCCATTCACTACAAGGGCTGCTGGTAGAAATTCAAATTGGACAAGTCTAATCAATCTGAAGCTGACTGGATCTGTGTACAAATACAGTCTGAATAAAGAATCTATCCCATCTCTGTTTCTCATAAAATAAAATTTAGGTCACTTACCTACTTAAACATAAATCATACATAATTATGTTAGAATTTTACTGCTTTGAAATCTGTGGTGGCCTTTGATTGAGAAAAATATTCCTCTCATTATGAGGAAACAGGGAGGTGGAAAGGAAATTGCTGTATCTGTAGCTGTGAGATGTGTGTGAGGCATTGTGAGAAAAGGTCAGTGAGTCCTAAATACTAGATACATTTGAGGTAGGCAGGAAGTGGATGGTGTCTGACATATCCTGCTTGGCAGAGGGCATGTAAATAAATGGCTTAAACCACCAGCAATATCACCAAAGAAGCTGAAGTTGTACCAGGTTTCCAACGTGGTGTTTACAATCTTCATTGGTTAAAATAAGAATCTTAGCAAGAGGACAGATTTTCAATTAAAACAGCATTCTAGAACCTTAACATATATTTTCCTTATAACAGATACTGTTATTTGTCATGTGTAATAAAATGGAAAAAGTGAATGCTATTGCTTATACAAAAAAAGTTGCCCAATAGTTTGAATCTGTCACGGAATATAGGCCAGATTCTGCTTTGTCACTTCAGTGTAAATCTGGGATAATTTTACTGACTGAGCAACGTAATGCTTGTTCGATACTGTGAGTGTGATACAATTAAAATCAGAATCTAACATTCTTTTTCTACAAATTCTGCAAATAAGTGCATTTAAAAAACTAAACAATATCATAATGGCTCTCCCTTTACTTATCTGACCCAACATTCTGTGCCAAAATCACAGTGAAGATATGCAGCTGCATTTTCATTTATTGAAATGATGTTGCGTCCTCCAACACTAGGAGTTTTTATCCTGTAGTACTGTTGTTATCATCAATGGGAGCATCTACACAAAACATTTTCTGTAGAGCTGCCTAATTAACTCCACAGTAAAGTCTCACTGTCTATACATGTGGCCCTATTAAGCCACAGGAAACTAATTAACTCTGCTACAGGTTATAAATACAAATACTATCCTGTGATGGCCTTCTTTAGCGTGTAGCAATGCAAGCATAGACGCTGACAGGGCTGGCTGGGGCAGGACGGTGCTTCTGTGCAGGGGCTGCCTGCCAGCTAGCCCCAAACTGGAGTACCCTCATGGCCCAGCTAGCCCCTCTACAGCACATTGGCTGTGTTGGAGCAGCCCCAGGCTGACTGTCCCCAGGTCTGCTCCACCCAGAGCTGCTCCAACCTTGCTCATCGTGCTGCAATCCAGGCACATGTCAAACATAGTTTCATAGTTGGTAGGGTTGGAAGGGACCTGAGCAGATCATCAAGTCCAACCCTCTGCCATGGGGGACCCCCTGCCATGCCAGCATGGTGTCTGGGAGCAATAAACTCTGGCACAACGTGCACCAGAGTTTATTCCTCTGTGCTAATAACATGTGTAGATGCACCTATAACACTTAAAATTGAGTAAGAAATGATTTCCTGCTCTGAGTTAAGTGGTCATGAGTCAATCAGTTCATTTGAAGGGCACCCACCATGAAACACCTAAGCACCAAAAAGGTAAACAAAAACATGCAGGACATTAGAAAACAGTGTGGAAAAAGGCAGGTAACAGCTGTTGTAAATGAAACAGAATCTTGAATTCAGGCTTTATGCCCACATTATTATCAAATGAGACTCTGATTTTATCTGTGTTCTCTGGGTACCAGCAATATTCTAGAACATTTCTAATCTAGGATTGCTACTTCCAAGATGACAAAATAAAGGACATTTGAGGAACTTACACATGCTATCAAATCTGAATGCAATCAGTTTTTAAAAGAATGATCCATTCCTATCACTGCATAATCACTGTTTTTTGAAAGAGGGAATGTTGGGAATTATGATGACTGCTAAACTGTGTAGGTTTAACTGTCAGGGATTAGCAGGCAGAAAAATATTGAGGATACTAAATTCAAACCATGTTATTTTGTTCAAATGATCAGCTCTGCAATAGTTGATTTTTTTATTGCCATCATAAGGCTTAGAAGTCAACTAGTCACTTGATAGATAGAAGTACTATCTTGCTGCACCTGAGCAAAAAGAACCACCAACGCACTTATAGACTGGGGAATGACCTTCTCAGCAGCACAGAAGTGGAAAGGGATCTTGGAGTCATAGTTAATTCCAAGATGAACATGAGTCATTAGTGTGATGAAGTGATCAACAAGGCTAACCACACTTTATCATGCATTAGCAGATGTATGACAAACAGGTCCCGGGAGGTGATGCTTCCCCTCTATGCGGCACTGGTCAGGCTGCAGTTGGAGTACTGTGTCCAGTTTTGGGCGTCGCACTTCAAGAGGGATGCAGAGAATCTTAAGAGGGTTCAGAGGAGGGCCACTCATGTGGTCAGAGGCCTGCAGGCAAGGCCTACGAGGAGAGACTGAGGGACCTAGATTTCTTCAGCCTTTGCAAGAGAAGGCTGAGAGGTGATCTTGTGGCTGCCTATAAGTTCATCAGGGGTGGGCAGCAGGGAATAGGAGGTGCTCTATATACCAGGGCACCCCCTGTAGTAACTAGGAACAATGGCCAAAAATTGACAGAGAGCAGATTTAGGTTGGACATTAGAAAGAACTTCTTCACAGTAAGGGTTGCCAGAATCTGGAATCGGCTTCCCAGGGAGGTGGTGCTCTCCCCTACCTTGGGGGTTTTCAAGAGAAGCCTGGACAAGCACCTAGCAGGGATCACCTGATCCAGCGCTCTTTCCTGCCCAGGGCAGGGGTTGGACTCGATGACCTGCTGAGGTCCCTTCCGACCCTAACATCTATGAATCTATGAAAAGTGGTTCATAGCTGCAGTTCCTGTTTCTCTCTGTCCTCTGAGTCAGTAGGCTAATTCTGTTCTAGAAGACGTCAATGAATTTATCTGAATTTGCCTTAATATAAGAGTACAAACTGAATACAGAATATGCAGTACACTGTTCATATTTGACATATTTTCTTCTCAAATATAGGGGGTAAACGCTTTTTTAAAGAGATCAGATATTCTGATCCTAGATTCTGATATTGCCATCAAAAAGGCAAGGAGGTATCACAGCCCATAGGCCCCTGTATATCTAACCACTACCTCCCATTATCTCAACATGTGTTTTCTGAATACTTCACAGTTCTAACACGAGTTTAGGAGACTGAGAATTATATGCATGTGTAATCTACATATTATGAGTTAAATTCTGCCTTTAGATGTATGAAACTGCATACAGTGCCTACCATCTGAAAATAGGTTTTGGGCCTGTATGCTGGTTAACACTGAGCTGATTAACAAGCAGCCTGTCAGTTTGCTCTCTTCTTCTGCAGCCACCTGCTTGGAGAGTTATTTTGATACATTTTCTCTCAAAAGATTCTAACTGAAGCTTTACTCTGTATCATACACTGAGAAACAAAACAATGACCAATAACATGTAACTTTCAATTAAACCCTTACATTACCTTTATTTCCCATTGCTAATACTAGTAAACAAACAATCAAGGATCAGATTATTATTGGCACATATCTTCTAGTGATATAATTACAGACAATATATTATTCAACTTGCATCATGCTAGAAGTAGACAGTAATTGCCTTTAAATCATGGTCTGAAAAATCCAGTGCTAAGTAGATATTGAACCACATAGGAGCGCTGACCACAACACTAGCAACTTAATTCTGCTATAATACTTTGCTGCCAAGTTCATTACCCTTTAGATCAGAGGAACAACATTTATTTATAGATTTGCAAACATTTTTAAAATTCACTTTGAATATTGGTCATATCTTTACTTGGAAATCTAGTGATAGGTCACAGTGTCATTTTAAAGACACTTTACTTTAAAAGGTGACTATAACAATGTCATGTAATTTGTGCTGCAGTGGTTTATAGGCTGACATACTCGGTTTAGAAGTGAAAAGGTTGCTTTTTCTAAATAGCAATGCTGTAGACTTACTCCTGCATTATCACACTGGGTCCTTCCCCACCTGTAGGTTGAGTATAAAAAAAATTGTTTATGTGCACTATTGTGTGTTAAGTAGCTTTGTAGTTATGTGGTGCTTCATTAAAGGTGCATAGGATACCTGTGAGATTTCAGGCCAAATGTAATGAATAAATTTGAACTTGTACCTCCCTGAGCACTGGTCCTATTGATGGCAATGGTAAACTTCCTAAAGACTTCAGTGCTGCATGGTTAGGCCCCAAGAGATCACTATCTCTCATATTAAGCTGTCATAGGTGGAGTCGGCAGAGGAACATGACTGGAACCCCATTGATATAAAAGAGGAGAGGCTTCTGGAAAGGCAGTCTTTTCTAGCGTAAGGGAGCAGTGTGTACGTGGTCTGGTCTAATCGTTAGGCCACCAAGGGAAAGCAGGGCCTGAGGCTGAGTCAGAGGGCAGGAGCCAGAAGGAGATCCAGAAGCAGAATCCATGACACAGTCCCAGGTCTGGATCTGGTGGTCAGATGCAGAGTACCAATCCAGCGGGCAATCCGTACAGCGAAGTCCATAAACAGAGCCAGACTAGGGTCAGGAGCCAGGAAACAGAACTGCAGGAAATTCCAAAGCCAAAGGCTAGAAATAAGCCAAAAACCAGGGTCAAAATCAAGGAGAACCAGAGAAAACAGGAGACTTGCCACAGCAAAACTGCTGACTGGCCTGCAGCCCCAGAGCCCCAGCTGGTGCTAATGGGTAGATGGTGCTCCCAGCAGACAATTAGTAGCTTGCTGCTACTAAACTGAGGCAGAGTTCAGTAGCTGGGGCTTGCTGCAGGTGCAGCCGCTGTGGTACTTGGCTCAGGCTGGACTGCCAGTTCAGAATCCCTGATAGCCTGGGCCCAGGCTGATCTGCCTGATCACTGTCCCTGACACCTAGGGCATCATGCCTTCAGAATTTGTCTTATTCTTTGATCAGTAATACTCTGAATTATTAATCTGCACATCACACAGCAAAGCCCTTCTTGTCTTCCTGACCTGTGAGGAAAAAGCATACAAATGCAAGGCAGCTCCAAGGTCATCAAGTCTAGTCTCCTGCTATGCAACTATGTAGATGGGATTCTCGGAAGTGTTTCCTTTTGTTGGAAAGTTCGCTTTCTTCTCTTTTTTTGCCTTTAAAATAGTATGTTTATAGCAGTAATTGAGAGTCTGTTTATTATTTATTGTGTACCTTACATGTTTTAAAAATGACTAATTATGTCTTAGGACAGGAGTTATTTTGTATAAATTCCAAATATATAAATAGATGTTCATAGGTCCCAAATCAATGCTGAGGTCCATAACTCATTGTTGCATTATGACACCAAATCCTGAATTGATGATCGGATTAATTGTGAAAAGATACAGCCCACCTGACAAAGAGAGGGAAGAATATCTTTGTATACAGGCTTGCTAACCTGGTGAAGAGGGATTTAAACTAGGGGATGGAGATAAAATTCAAGACATAAGTAAAGAGCCTGGGGACCTGGATACTCTGGATAAAAACTCAGTAAGGAAAAACTATAACTGCAGCATTAGCAATGTTCTCAGGGAGAGGATAAAATAGTCAGTTAAATACCTAACATGATTATAATAAACTATTATGAGAAGTATGAGGAGCAAATATTCTTCCAGGAAGAATTGGAGGTCCTAATACAAGCACAAAATTATAATGGGATTATAGAGTCCATATGACTGGACTGTGGTTATGGATGGCTATAGCTTGTTCAGGAGAGATAGGCAGAAAGTAGGCTTGTGCGAAGCTTTGCCAGCTGTTTTGTTTCAACACTGTTTCGACTTGTTTCGAAATGAAATGAAGGGCTTTGAAACAGCCTCAAAACAAAACGAGGGCAGTTAAAACATTTAGAAAGTTTTGAAATGTTTCGAGTTTCAAAGCAGCAGCCAGGTGGTAGGAGGCAGGGGACAGTGAGGGCTGTGTGCTGAGCAGCTCCACAGTCTCATGTGGCTCATTCTGGTGGGGAGCACAGCCCTGGCTCTCCCCACCTTACACCACTGGGCTGCGCTTCAATCCAGCCCCGTGGAGCTCAGCCTGGTGGCAGGAGGTGGGCAGACCCAGCGCTGTGCTCCACGTCCCTCCACCAGGCTCAGTGCCCAGCAGCTTGCAGCCTGGTGGAGGGAGGTGGGGTGCAGCACTGGGGCTCCCTCTCAGCTCCCTCCACTGGGCTCAGTGCCCAGTGGTTTGCAGCCCAGTGGAGGGAGGTGGGGCGCAGTGCTGGGGCTGTGTTCCACCTCCCTCTGTCAGGCTCAGCGCCCAGCGGCTGCAGCCCACTGGGGAGAAGCAGGGCACAGCACCGGGGCTGCACTTTGCCTCTCTCCTCCAGGCCCAGCTCCCAGCACCGTTCTCAGGCAGCAGCGGCAGCCTGCTGTCCACACCCATGGGAGGGCTGTGAAGCTCTGCTGGACTTCTCCTGGGGGTGCGGGCCCCCGATTTGCCTGTGATCACAGGGTGCTGTTCCTTCTCCGGTTTCATGCTTCCCCATTATAGCCTGTGGACAAAACGTTGAAACTGTTTTGACAAAACAAAATGGAACACTGCTTTTGAAATGAAACTAAACTCGAAATGAAAGACTGTTCCATCAAAACATCGAAACAGAAGTCGAAGCAGAACGGTGCTGTTTTGCACAGTCCTAGCAGCAAGGTGTTACCCTATAGAGAAAATTGATGTTCACATGTTCTGAAGTGCAGTATAAAGTGGAAGATAGACCTGTTGAAAGTCTCTGCATAAAGGTCAGAGGGAAGGGCAACAGGTGGATGTCATGGTGGGCATCTGCTACAGACCAC
This sequence comes from Alligator mississippiensis, assembly GCF_030867095.1. Classification (NCBI taxonomy): domain Eukaryota; kingdom Metazoa; phylum Chordata; order Crocodylia; family Alligatoridae; genus Alligator; species Alligator mississippiensis. The sequence continues at coordinate 119,880,495 of NC_081824.1, read as the reverse complement.
TAAACCAGGAGGAAGAAGTGAACAAAGCCCTCATTAAACAAAGGACTGAAGCTTCTATTGCAGGACTTCATTCTCATGAGGGACTTGAATTATTGTGACATCTACTGTGTGGAAAGCAGTCCAGCAAAATCCTGGAGCCTACTGAGGATAACTTTTTTCATACAGATGATAGAGGACAGGTGGGATGAGGAAGCTTTTGACTTACTTCTCACAAACAGGGAAGAATTTTTTGAGAATATGAAGGTGGAAGGTAGCTTGGGTGACAATGGACATGTCTACACATGCAAATGCTGTGGGGTGAGTTTACTCTAAAGTAAACCCACGCCAGGCAGGCAACAAGTGCAGGAATGTGGGAGCAGATCAGCTGCTCCTGGCAGCGATCTCATCCTGCCCCCTCTGGCCCTGCACCGGCTCCCTGCAGCAGCCAAGGGAAGCTCTAGGTTGCCCATGGGTGCTAGGAAGATTGTTCCCTGCCCATTGAGGGCTGCCTGCTGCTGAGGCGGGCTCCACCATCAGAACCTGTGTGGGTACAATATCCCCTTCCTCTGGCAGAAGGGAGCTCCTGGTCCTGGCTCCCGATCAGAGACAGGGGACCTAGCCAGAGCTTCAAGGTAGAAGCAGGTCCCAGCCTCCTGACCTGATCTGTCAGTAGGGCAGCTAGTAGCAAGTCCCTGGCTGGGTAGGGATTTCCCACCCACCTGGGGGCTAGCTTTTTCACTGATGGAATGGGGCAGGGGGCTGGGACCTGCCCTCCCCTGCAGCTCATTCCAAGCCCTATGCCTCAAATGCCTGATTGGGGCATGGGGCTGGGACCTGCTCCTGAGTGGGACAGTTCCCAACCCTGCTCCGTGACTGCAGGTGGGGACTGGGGATTTTGCTGCCAGCCCAGCAGTTCCCAGCTCCTGCTCTAGGAACAGGCTGCCATCCTGTTCCTAGACCCCACTCCATGATTGCAATCATGGAACTGTGGCTGGGAATCATCTCCCCAGCCCTTCATCCATGATTGTGATGGGGAGCAGGGACTGGGAGCTCCCTGCTGCCTGGGCACTGGGACATTGCTCCTGCTTGCTCCTGGTCAGCCATCTACACATGCCACATGGTGCAGTAAGTAATCATGAGTAAATTTGCTACCTGTATTTACAGGTAGCATGACAGACTTACCGGATTGAGATCCAACATGTCCAGGGGCTAGAGAATCTTCAATTCCTATTGGTGGATCAAATCCAACAGTCAGAAACAAGGGGCACCACCCCTTTCCCAAAGGGAGGGGAAAGAGGAGCTCCCCAACCAGACTGTGGACTGGACTTCAGGGGCAGAACCCCCAAAGCATATAAAAGGAGAGCATGCTTGGCATGCTCAAGATGTAGCAGAAAGCCCCTTTTCCTTTTGCCTGCAGTTGCTCTCCCCTACTTGGATATGTTTTTCCTCTTCTACCTTTTCTTCCTTCCTTCCTCTTTCTTTCACTTTAAGATAAGGAATTGTGTTTTGAAATTTGTATCTCCCCTTGTATTTTGGTATTTTTATCTATTTGTGTGCCATGGCATTTGTAGCTTATATTTTATACTCCTCACCTTTCATCTTTCAACTGAATGTATTTAGTTTCATAAGTAAGTTATACATTGTAACAATGTTAACAAGGGCAGGAATCAAACTGTCCTTCCCTGTATCAGGCTGGCCCCTGAAAGAGTGAGTGAATTAGTGATTGAATGTGTAACACTGTAGCAGCAGACAGCAATTAACACCTGGAAAGCTGCAGATCAGCCAACAGAAGAACTCAATAGAAGACAATGTAACAACCAGGAAATCTCTAAACATCACTGATCAAGGGCTAGAAGCCCTGGCCTGAGTTAATCAATGCTGGGGACCAACCTTTGGGCTGAGTATCTCCAGATCAACCACTCCCAGAGCCCTATTCTAAATTAATCAACAGACTCCCAAACCTGCACATACATGCGGACGACCCCTGGGGCTGACAGATGCCATACAGTAGCCACCGAGGGGGGAGAAGTCCCACAAGAGTCAATGACCCCTGGATTGGGCAAACCTGAAAACTGGGGAGTCACCAAAGTCTGCCAGGGACAGATAAAAGGCAGTGAAAAGTGACCCTCAGTGGTGCCCTCTTGATCTCCAACTCGACCAGACCTGTCCAGCCAGAAGGACCAGCCGGCGACTCCCTTCTGGAAGATAACACCACACTGAAAGAAGCCTCAACAACAGACTCCAGTGCTTGTAGGATAGGTATACCTGACTCTGTAGCCTGCTACTGTGTGTGTGTGTGTGTGTGTGTGTGCGCATGTGTGTGCATGTGTGTGTGTGTGTGTGGGGAACAGCCCCAAGGTTTATGAATTAACTCATTACAGTGTTTCAATCCGCTTAATAAACTAGAATTTTAAGGATCCTGAGTTGGACATTTGTAGCCAACAGAGGGATAATGAGGAGAGAGGAGCTCGGGAGACAACTGTCCTCAGGACCCCACCTGAGCCTTGACAGTGCACGGATCAGTGCATGGTGCTCAGGCTCTAGGAGCCGCTCAAGGTGGCTTGAGCCTGCGAACCTGGTGTGTGGATCAGTGCATGGAGAGCCAGCCCTGGGAGCAGCTTGAGGCTGCTCAGGCCCCACATGGTGTACAGGTCGGCGCACAGAGAGCTGGCCCTGGGAGCAGCTCGAGGTTGCTCACATTAGCCCCAGCTCTAGGCCAAGTAACCAGACCCTGCAGTGTGGCTCCACATTAAACTAAAAGAGCCCTTGTGCCCAGAGCAGGGTCTGGGAAAGGGAAGGACCCCCATTGTGAGTCTGGAAAACCAGAGCCAGTAAGGGCTCGACTCCTATAGAAGCACCCTGGGTGCCCGGTAAGGGCACCAGGACATCAAGAGGAGTTGGAGGCACCGCTGGAGAGAGGCCCTCGCGGGACTGGCCACCAGGGGACGAGCTTTGGCTGCTTCAGAGCGGGAGCATGAGTTACTGGGGAAGCAGGTCCCACAGGGGAGGTGAGTTTGGGACAGGAGGGTTTGCAGCCTCCACCCTCCTCCATTGTGGGAGGGGGTGTTTCCACATCCCGGGGCCCTAAAAGGGAAGGGCTCCATGGAACACCCTGTGGGGTGCTGAGTGCACCCCCATATTCTGTGACTGATGTTGCTTTGTATTATAGAGGGTAGTACAGTTATGGGTACTCCTTAAGGGGGTTTATATAGGTTTATCAGTCTACATTACCTCTGTGTGGTTACTGCTTATTATTGGAACTTACCTGTATTGTTGCCTGTGTATGTTTATTGCATTGCTACCTCAACTTACCTGGGTTTATCTAAGCTGATGCTTATATATGTTTATTGTGTTGATGCCTTGACTTACCTGTTCCAGAGTGTTAATGTTTATTCTGTGCAGGGGGGTTAATTATTGCCTCTGCTGTGAATCACCTGATTAATGTTTTGTAGTCCCTCGAAGTGGTACAATGTGTTGATTGCAGGTTATTATATATGGTGTCCTATACTAATTCTACTGTAAATATTTAATGTCTCTTATTCATATTTATTTTTGTGTAGCAATAAATATGTATATAGTTAATCACTTTGCTTTGGCCTGGCTCTGTAGAGAAGAGAGGGAACTGCTCCCAGGTGGCAGGCTCCTCTCACAGCACTTTTGCCTGACCACCCCATCCCTTCCACTTGCAGACTGGGCACACCCCTAAAACAGGTAGCAAATTTACTCACAATTAGAGCAAATTACTGTGTAGTAAGCATCTGCACATATAAATGAAGGTGCTTACTGTGCAGTAATTTGCTTTAAATTTTGAGTAAAGTATCCTGTGCAAATGTGCCGTCTGACCATGAAATGATAGAGTTCAAGATCTTAAGGAGAGGAATAAAATAGAGTAGCAAAATAAGGACACTGGACTTCAGAAAAGCAGCCTTTAATGAACTCAGGGAGCTGGTGGGCAGGATCCTCTGGGAGGCAAGTCTGAGGGGGAAAAGGAGTCTAGGAGAGCTGGCTGTACCTTGAAGAGGCCTTTTTATGGGCACAAGAGCAAGTTATTCTGATGCAATCGAAGTGCAACAAGAGGTCTGGATAGGCAGCAATCTCTTCAATGAGCTAAAAGTCAAAAAAGGAATCCTATAAAAAGTGGTTGTAGTACTGGGAAAGACTATAAGAGTATCATGCAGGTATGTAGGGAGAAAATTAAGAATGACCAGGCATGATTAGTGCTTTAGCTGGCAAGATACATAAATGGCAATAAAAATGGCTGGTACAAGTATGTCAGAAGTAAGAGGAAGACCAGAGAAACCATAAGTCCATTACAGAATGTAGAAGGCAATCTAGTTATGGATGATTCGGAGAAAGATGAAGTATTTAATGCCTTTTTTTTTACTTCAGTCTTCACAAATAGGGGCAGCTACCAGATGATGACTGCAGTTGTCAGCAAAGATAAGGAAGGAGACAAACAGCTTAGAGTAGTAGAAAAGCAGGCTCTAAGGGATTACTTAGAGAAGCTAGATGCTTTCAAGTCACCAGAGCTGGATGTGATGTGCCCTAGAGTACTGAGGAATTGACTGAGGTAATTTCAGAGCTGTTGCCTATCCTCTTTGAGAACTCATGAAGGTCAGGTGAGGTCCTAGATGACTGGAAAAGGGAAAATGTGGTGCCCATCTTTAAGAAAGGGAAGAAGGAGGATCTGGGGAACTGCAACCGGCCAGCTTGACCTTGACATGTGGAAAGTTCATTGAGCAGGTCCTCAAGGAATCTATTGTGAAGCACCTAAAGAAGAACAAAGTGATCAGGAACATTCAACCTAGATTTACCAAGAGCGAGTCATGCCTGACCAACCTAATTTCTTTCTGTGATAAGGTGACACACTCTGTGGATGGAGGAAGAGCAGAGGTTATGATATACAGTGACTTTAGCAAGGCTTTTGGCACTGTCTCTCACAAAAGTCTAATTAACAAACTAAGGAAACATAGACTAGATGAAAATACTGTAAGGTAGATTCATAACAGGACGGATCATTGTGCTCAACAAGTAGTCATCAATGGCTCAATGTATATTTTGGAGGGGGTATCTAGTGGGTTTCTTCAGGGGTCTGTCCTGCATTGAGGATTGTTTAATATCTTCATTAATGACTTGGATGGGATTGAGTGAATGCTTAGCAAATTTGTGGATGACACCAAGTTGGGTGGAGTTGCAAATACACTAGAGGGTGGATCTAAGATCCAAAATGACCTTGATAGACTGGAGAAACGATCCACAATCAATCAGATGATATTAAACAAGGGTTGCAAAGTTCTGCACTTGGAACGGAATAATTGCATGTACAAATACAGATTGGGGAATGACTGACTAGGCTTCTGTACTGCAATAAAGGACATGAGGGTTGCAGTAGACCATGAGCCAATAGTGTGCTCTTGCTGAAGAAAAAGCCCACAGCATACTAAGTTATATTTAAAGAAGTGTTACTTGCAAATTAAGGACAGAGATTCTTCTGCTCTAGTCAGCACTGGTGAGGACTCACCTGGAATACTATGTCCAGTTTTCGGCCTCTCACTTCAAGAATGATGTAGACAGCTTGGCAAGAGTTCAGTGCAAAACAACAAAAATGATTAGGGGTCTGTGAGGAAAGACATATGAGAAAAGGCTAAAAGAACTAGTTATTTAGTCTGGAGAAGAGAAGATTGAGGGGACATTTCGTAACAGTCTTCAAAGGGCAATTACAGACCAGATGGAAATGGGCTTTTCTCTGTGATCATAGGAAACATGACTAAGGGCAATATCTTCAAGCTTCAGCAGGGGAAATTTAAGCTGGAGATTTGGAGGAACCTTCTGACTATGAGGGTGGTCAAGCACTGGAACAGGCTACCTAGAGAAACTGTGGAATCCCCATCCCTGGAAGTTTTCAAGAGTGGGTTAGACTGACATTTGGCTGGATTGGTTTAGTCAAAGATGATACTTCCTTGAGCAGGGGGCTGGACTAGATGACGTTGTGTCACCCCTTCCAGACCTATTTTCCTATCATCCTATGATGCACAGTTGCATCATAGTGATGTTTGGATAATATCAGGATGTCATAACAACCATGTTTACCTTAAATTCACAAGACGTAGCCTCCCTATCCTCTTTACATTGTGTTACACCCAGTTGATATATTTCCTATATACATACTGATCTATTTTTTTAGTTATATACAAAAACACTGTTTTTAGTTATAAAATTTATTTGTACACAACAATTGAGCACTCAAGCAACAATAATTCAGCTCCAGAGGATGTGTACATTTGGTTCCTCCAGACTGGCTGCCTCTCCCTGCTCATGCACAGCCCATTCAGCTTCCCCTCCTTCATCTGAGCTCCTCATCTGGTCTGCCTCCCTTTTCTTTATCCTCAGTGGTTCCTAATCTCATTATCTTTGTTCAGACAGTCCCCCATATATCACAATTTTCATTCCCATTTTCTCTTCCCTCCTGATAGCCTCTGGTCTAAGGTACCCTCTCATGCATCTTACACATATCCACATATGTCAGCTTCCCAGTTTGGGAATCTTGTGCGCACTACTTCCTTCCTGCATTTTGCCCCAGCCTATCAGGATGTACAATGACAGTACAAGGGGGGAAGTCCACCTGTTCTCAATTCCTGTGTCTAAAACCAGATCTGGTACAATGTGAAACAATCCACATCAGCAGCTGAAGAGAAAATCCTCCTCAAATCTCTGCAGCTTTGGGCTAGAACATGTTCATCCTAAATTAAATGTTTAGAGGTGCTAGCTGTAAACTCTAATATGTCCCTATAGATGATGTACAAACTGCTATTTTTCAGAGGCGTATAACCTGGCCAAGTTCAAGCAAGATTTTCATATGAACAAGTAGCACATCCCTGACATAATAGCCACTTCCCTTGCATCACGTTTTCAAATCCCTGCTCCAAAAAACGGGGACTTTGGAGCTTCTGAAAGAAAGCCACTGGGATTTTTTTAAATCTGGGTAAGAGAATATACTTTTCATTAGCCTCATTCTCAGAAACAGCAGACTAGATCTGACTTAAATTTCATCAAAAAAAAAAAAAAAAAGTCTGAGGCAGACATCTAGCCTGGGCAGTTTCAGCCCAACTGGTTACTGTTTGGCAAAGTTATAAGCAAGTGAAAATAGATGCTTATATTGGATAGCCCTGCCCATATGCAAATCAGCCTTATAACTGACACAGAGAGCATCTGCAAGTGCATTTAAGCGCAACTAAATTTAATGTGCATTAAGCTAATATGCATTATATGATTTTTGGCAGGTGTCTACACATGCAGGGACTTGGCATTACAGTTAGTGCACTTGGCACTGAAATTAGTGCCAAGTCCCTGCAGCCCTGCTATGTGTCCCTAGTGCAGGGGTGGGCAAAATACGGCCCACAGGCCGAATCTGCAGGCCACCAGGCCATTCTATCTAGTCTGTGGGGCACCTATAACATTTAAAAGATTAATATTTATCTGCTCCTCACTGCCTGTCAAAGGCAGATGACAGAAGCCTGGGGCAGTAGGACCCAGGGGAAGCCAGGAGGACTCACCAGCAAGGCCAGCCCAGCCCCCTCCCCCCCACCAACCAGAAGTACGGTGGCCATCATAGAGGACAGTCTTGTTGTCCTCTGTCCTCTATTGATATGAAACTGGACACTTTTATGTCCTCTATTTTTCTCTTGAAGAAAAATAGAAGACATAAAGGTGTTGGGTTTCATATCAATAGAGAGCAAAGGACAGAGTAGCAGAAAACAAGAGTATCCTCTATGATGGCTATGTTAACTGGAAATCTCTGCCTGTCACAGCTTTCCCTTCATGCAGCTGCTGCAGCACCACATGTCCCCCAGCTGCATCGCCCAACCACAGGGCCATGCCAGTACCCTGGGGCCAGGAGTGGGAGGGGGCAGGTGTGTGCGCATCTGTTCATCCGTGCAATGAGGGAGGGACAGTGTGTGTGTCTGTGTTTGTGTGTGTATGCATGTGTCTATGCAATGAGGGAGGGGGAGAGAGAGAGAGAGCAATGAGGGAAGGATAGAGAGAGAGTGAGAGAGAGCAATGAGGGAAGGAGAGAGAGAGAGAGAGAGAGAGTGTGTGTGTATGTGGGTGCGTGTGTGTGTGTGCGTGTGCACGCTCACAGTGAGGGAATCAGAGTATGTGTGTGTTCATAGGGCGAGTCCCACAAGCACACGCCACCATACACATGCACCCACATCCCCCTTGCACTGCCACACATGCAGACCCACATATACCCACCCTAGCTACCCTTCCCCCCACAAATCCCCCACAAACCCCATACCCACCCACACCCCACATATCCACACCCACTCACATGCTCCCTCATCCCACCCCCCACACCTATCCACCCTCCCCCACATACCCACACACCCACCCCTCCATTCCCTCCACCCTCCCACAGTATACAAGAATAAGACTTCATTTAAGCTGTTAAGCAATCACCTCTGTGTACACTACACAAACACATGTAAATCAGGACAAAAATATTTTTTAAAATCAAATTAATGAATGTTGTACTGTACGTGTTCATTTTTTAGAATAAAATTTGGTATTTTTTTGGTTCTGAGATGGCAAAACCCCTTGCTGAAAGGAGTATTTCTGGGGGCAAGGGGAGGGACTTTTGGTGGCAAAGGATGGGGGTGAGGGGGCAGGACTTTCAGTCCCAAGACGGCAACCAGGGGGCAGGGCTGGCCCTCGACAGCTTGCCAAACTTGGTAAGCAGGCCTCTACCTGAAATAATTGCCTACCCCTGCCCTAGTGGCTGGGAAGATCCAGCATTAAAGTTAGTGCCAGGTCATGTCTACACATGAATTAATGAGTTTTAATTAGTTGTGCTTAAATTTGATATCTGCATTTGCAGGTATCAAATTTAGGGAAGTTTAGTTTAATTTCACCATTTTTAATGCACATTAAGGTTGCACACATGTAGACATACACGCATAATGGGCATTAAATTAGGCAAATGTGCATTAATGCATCTCATGTAGATGCACCCACAGTAATGGTGTTATAAGCTTTACCATAGTCTTGTTCATGTTGAAATAAAATATAATAAATGGTCATAATCCATGTACATTTATATATTTCCTTACTTTACCTGAGTAAATTTGGTTTGAGGAGCTAAGTATTATATTGTTCTTAAATATAAACTATCTCACTGGTGTCTTTGTTTATTAGAAACCTCCTTCAATAACTGCTGAAATCGGAAGAGAGATTATCATTGTCCTCAATGAGTGCAGCAGAGCACAGCAATGTTTCATCATTAATATACATCAGTGCATCTATCAGCATAGCAAGATTCCAGTTTTATTCAAAATGTTTGGGTTTATATAAACACAGTACAGACATAATGTAAGCTAGGATCTCTTTTGTTCTTTAAAATATGTTTTGAAAAATATTTTCCAGGCTCTGCTTGTCATTCCAATTTCAGCAGGCTGCAAAATGTGGTAAACTAATTTGCTATCATCAGCTAATGAAACTGGGCAGGCTTCCATCCACACAGAGCCATCATCTCCATTATGACATCGATCTGCAGGATGGAGAAGAGAGAACTCACTGGTTATCACTACCATATCCAAGGTGAACCTCAATGTAACATATATATTTCATAGAATAGCTGATCCTTCAATATATATAAATTCACCCACAAGGATGGGTGCAATAACTCATGTATCTTCTGTCATCATTCCTCAAGATTAATGCCATAACTAGAGGCTAGTCATTAGGGGCATACGAAGCAGACAGCATTCAATTTGGATAGGACAGTGATTCGGTTTGCTGATTCAAATCACTGTCCTGATGCAATTCAGCTGAATATGAACCTGAAGATTTGATTCCAATTTGGAGAATCAGAGATTTGGCCATAGACACAACTCTATACTTTTTTTCTACGTACCTCAAGGTACTTGGCTCAGCTCATGAATGCTGAGATGGTGGAGCGGATGGAGTGTCCCACGGGAGTGCAGGGGGGGTCCACCACCAAGCATGCAGGGCATCCCCCCCTGCACTGCGCCAGCTTGGTGATTGCCTGTGGGGGGACCTTGGGTGCCCCCCCAGACCCAGGAGGCATCAGTCACCAAGCTGGGGGGTGGGAGGGAGGTCCCCTGCACGCTCCATGGTGGACCCAGAAATGAACTGGAAGTACTTCTGGTCTACTTCTGGGTCCACCGCCAAGTGCATGGGGGACACCCCCTGCACTCCTGTGGGGAGCTGTATCCACCCCACCATCTCAGCATTCACGAGCCATGCCTGGTACCTCGAGGTATATAGAAAAAATATATAAAGCTGTGTCTATGGCTGAATCGTTGAATTTCTCCGAATTTCTCGGAATGGATTCGGAGGCTTCCGATTAGAGTTGGAGAGATTAATAGGTCTCCTGTTTCAATTTGGAATTGGAGATTTGGCCACTGAATCAGGCCCAATCTCCTCTGAATTGAATCAGAGACTGAAGCTTCACACAGCCCTACTAACTACTGCGATGCTGCGGCTAGTAAAGCGACCAAAACACTGGCTTGCATCCATAGATGCTTCTCAAGCAAATCCCTTGTACTCAGCTTTAGTGAGGCCACAGCTGGAGTACTGCGTCCAGTTTGGGCCCCACAATTAAAAAGGGATGTGGAGAAGCTTGAGAGAGTCCAGAGAAGATCATGCGCATGATCAGAGGTCAGGAAAACAGACCTTACGATGACAGGCTGAGAGCTATGGGGCTTTTTTAGCCTGGAAAAGCACAGGCTCAGGGGGATCTGATGGCCACCTATAAGTTTATCAGGGGTGACCACCAGTATCTGGGGGAACGTCTATTCACCAGAGTGCCCCAAGGAATGACAAGGTCAAATGGTTATAAACTACTGCAAGACCGTTTCAGGCTGGACATAAGGAAGAATTTCTTTACTGTCCAAGCCCCCAGGGTCTGGAATAGCCTGCCATTGGAGGTGGTTCAAGCACCTACACTGAACACCTTCAAGAAAAAATTGGATGCTTATCTTGCTGGGATCCTATGACCCCAGCTGACTTCCTGCCTTCGGGTGGGGGGCTGGACTCGATGATCTTCCGAAGTCCCTTCCAGCCCTAATCTATGAAATCTAGGAAATCTATGAAACTAGTCATCATGCACGTGTGCAAAGGTGTTAGATTCTGTTTGCATCAATCAAAGAACATCTCTAAGGAAGGCATTCAGTGGATGTTACAGAAATGTGTTATGGGGAACCAGATCCTCTACTGATGTAAATCAACAAAGCTCTATTGAAGACAAGAGAGAAATCTGTCCATTGGAGTTTGCAGTGACTGAGGAGTTAGGCCTATAGTTTTTACAGTGCACTTATGTTCTCATTCCAGATCCATTATTTCATCAGCTGATGTAATAGAAAAAGCAAGAGAGAAAAAGCAAGCACCTGGTGAAGCATACGGTATTTTACTTCAGTTTTCATTAGTATAAAAATTATAAAAATGAAGTATAAGCATGTTGTTTATTAATTTTTTTAATGAATGATGTTTCCTCATTATTCCTATAATGAACCCAGCTAAATGTCACAGTAGATGAAAACAACTTGTCAGAAAGATAATTTTATTTCTGAAATAAGACATTTGAACAATGATGTACATATTCAAATCAGGCTGTATAAATGGCATTTGCCCTCTGTCCTGTTGTTAACAATGCAATGAGAATGACTCATTCTATTCTGTGCATCCACAGAAAGATTGTGAGCTAATCACAGTGCAGAAAAACTGATCAGGAATGACTTTCCATATGACACTTGGGCATGTGTCATTCTGATCACTTTTCTGCTCAGGCCACTCTCAATTATTCACCCATGAAAAATTACTCACTTACAAAGCAGCCCAAGATACGTTCATGAGGAAGCCTGGAAATACATTGGAAAAGCCAAATCCTCACATAGCATAAGAAAGGTATTCTTAACATTTTTATTTATTTAATCATTTTTCTTTTTAACAGATAATGGGACTAGGACATTTGAATTGATGGTTTTGTGTTTATCCAACATCTCAGTCTTGCTTTGGGATTCAATCATCTACAAAAGCCATTTATTGCTTCATAGATTCCTTCACCATGAGTATTATCTGCTAAATAATTCACTTCCCATTTTGCCTTATTGCATAGATTGCAAATGGTCTGCCTGATATTTAGAGACACTCTTTACATAAAAAGTAGATATTTTAATATAAATACAGTTGAACCCTCTTGTGGAGTCAGGTTTGCTTCAAGAAAATTCCAGCATGGTAGAAAATTTACTCTGTCATGTAGGAACAATTTTCCTCATGATTTGTGGTTGAATCATGAGAAAGAACATCTTTGGTGCAGTCTGCATTGTTGGAAGAACATATAGAGGCAATTAAATCACTTTTATTTCCTTGATGCTCTTGTGATTTGTTCTCCTTGTATTTGTAATTGGGGGCAGAGCAGATGGCAAAGGCTCGGCTTGTTGTAACATGTCCATAAAATAACCAAGGCTGTCAGCAATCCTTCTCTTTGTCATAGAAACTGAAATAATTCGTAAATATACTCCTGAATTTTGACTGTGGTTGGGGGTGTCTCGGACGGCCAAAGCTGACTCGAGGTGATTCAATAATTACTCGTTGGTCGGGGCGGGCTGGTGAATAGAGAGGCCGAGAAAGCTTTATGGTCGTAAAACTTTACTTACGTCGCTTGCGGTTGCGACGAAAACGGTCCGGTCGTCTGAACAACTACGTTAGTTGTTCCAGCTGGCAGGGCTCAGGCCAGCATGTCCGTCTACAAATCTTGCCGGCAGGGAAAAGGATACGTCTGGGATTGCGCTCGGTGACAGGGAGAAGAATTGATAGGTGATCAGTCTATCAATCAGCTCAGCCACGAGTCAGATCTCTTCAGAAGCACTCTGCAGCATGCTCAAAGTTCTCTGACTTGGGCGGAAGTCGCGCAAAATTTTAAACGGCTAGCAAGCCAAGTACTAGCCGCCACGTAGGAATAATTTAGAGCTAGCCAATAGCAGGACACAAATTTACATTCGAATGGCGGGAACTCTCTTGCACCGGGGGTTTTCTGCAGCAACAGAAAGCCTTTACTTTGCAAGAGGCTCTCATGTGCCGGAAAATTCCACCGTGCCGAGGCACCAAAATCACTGGGTTGTGACAGGGGGGAATAGGAGATTATTATTTATTGTTTGCGGCACAGTGGGCATGTCTACACAAGATGCCCACTGCGCAAGTGTTACTGTGCAGTCATTTAGTACTTGCATAATCAAGTACTAAATGACTGTGCAGTGCAGTAATGTTGCATCATGGTTCATGCCTGGTGACACTACTGCGAAGTAGTAATGAGCTACTGGGCAGTGTGTGTCTCATCTAGGATGCACCCAGTAACACTTAGTGGTCTGACCCAAGAGGAAAGCCCGTTTGGATGAGAGATATTGTACAAACATATACTAAGATACTACCCCTCACCACACTGCACCAATAAAAAGTGAAAAAATGAAGAATGATCACGATCATGCCCATTTTATAGACAGAGAACTGTGCTATGAACAGATTAGGTGGTATGCCCAAAGCCACACACAAAGTCTGTGATAACAACATTAAAAACCCTCAGATATCCCTGTGGCCTAATTTTAGCCCCATAAACATAACTTCAACCCTTCCTTTTAAAGGGTCACCATTTAATAAAGTATGCACTGCATTTTCTGAGAAACACTATAGCTTTTTCCCTATAAATGAAGAGTAGGTAAGCAATGTATGGCACTAGGCTACGACTATGCCCTTATACTATACTATACTTTTTTCTCTATTTCCTGAGAGAAGCACAGTGAAGAATGGAAATGAGGGTGAGTTCTGATACTGAGCTATAATAAATAATAGAATAAATAATAGACCCCTTTCTTATGATATTGTCAATGTTAAATGACTTTACAGACAGAAGGCTGCTCGTGATTTGCATGTTAATTTGCTTGCATCTGTAAAGACTATAAATCAGATTCCATCTCAGTAATTACGACAATGCCATTGTCATACACACCAACATATGAATTCTTTCCAAACATTTCAAATGTCCAGAAAACAAAACCAGCTGAGGGCTAGGTGCTGTTATTGTATAGGTACAAAAGAGATTTCAGAAAAGCAATAAAATTAGCTGGAAGCAAAGAAAAATACTAAATGTTTCAGAGCGATGTGCTGACTGAGCATACAAGTGTCTAATAGCCATGCAAACAGAGTCTTCAGCATGTTTCAAAGTGTAATTGCATCTGCTCAGACCGAATAAATTTGCTCACAGAGCTCATGCTTTATTGTAGCATTTTCTACCCATGGTTTTTCTGAAGGGGGTTACCTCGCAGGACAAATTAAATTATATACTTCTGATAATACCACTTCATTTATTGTTTTTTCTTCCAACACCTATGATCTTTGTGGGGAACACAACTGCTAACTTAAGGAGCAGACAGACTTCACATATGAAACATTTCAAACATCTCTGAAGCACCACAGACACTGAGCTATACAGAAGTGGTTAAAGCACTTCCAAATAGTATGTGCTGGGAAGAGGTAATATTTAGGTGCACTTTATGAATTCTAATATCTGTTGACTGTATAGAGCGTGACAGAAGATTCCTGGGTCTCTCAGCATCCCAGAGTGCTCCATTCTCCCCTCCCCCACATCCAGGTCAAACACTGTCAGTAGGTTCTCTCCTGCTGCTCTACCTCTGCTTTCCTGGAGCAATCCCCCACTCTCCTCATCCACCCTGTGCAGAAATATTAGGGGGGCACATGCCCCCCCATTCCTCCCCTAGGGGGTGCACACACTGGCAGGGTGCTACCCCCGCTCCCCCGCCCAAACCCTCTGGATGATCCACCGATGGCTCCATCCTGCTTCTTGCTCTGGATCCCATGCACTGCCCTGGATGGCAGCACTCTCAGCCCCACTCCCTCCCTCACCAAGGGGGCCTTGATCTGCATCCCCCATGTCCCTTCACCCTTCAGAGGCTTACCTGTAGGAAGCTGCTCTCCATGCTTTCAGGCTGTGCTCCTGGCCACATGCATGCGCGCAGCCGCACACATGCATGCGGTGCCCCCTGTATCTTGCTCCCGGCAGCCCCAAGCAAGACCCTTGCAGGCTAGAATGCTGCCCACCTGCAAGGAGAAACCTGCTGTTTCTTGCAGGAACCTAAGCACCCAGGGGGCCCTGACTGGCAGGGACCCTGGGCTTGGGCCCTGTGGGCCCATGCATCAATCTGCCTCTGCCCCTAAGACTGGGGACGTGACAGGAGTTGTATGTCTGTCCAGCAGCTAAAATACTACATTTTAAATTTTTTCTAAGCCTGTTACACCAGGAAATGCTTCAAATTAATTTAGGATGTTATCACCTTTCTCAGTATTGTAGAGGTATTCATCAAGGTTGCTTTATAAAGGATCCACAGTCTTATAATAGAGCCAAATACCAATTCATGTACTGCTGCTGTCATGTGCCCATCAAGTGTTCCTAATATATCACAAATAATTATGCTTATATTTTTCAAGTCCCAGATTTTCTCCAGTTTGTGCCATAACTGAGCATAGCAGGTCAATCTTTTCTTTTGTTTTCAACTAAACAGTCTCATCAAATGGAAAAGAAGACTCTATGAGGAAGCACTCCCATTCTTTTTCTATGCATAAGCATTATAACTGGCCTTCTAGGCTATCCTTTGTGAAGAGTATTGACTGAAAAATGCCCTGGTATATTGGCAAGCTTTTTTTTTTCTACAATTATGTCTGTCCTTTGTTAATAACATACCATTTCCTATTTCAGCTCTTGTGCTTAACAAAGAGTGCCCAGTGGAAAATAGTGACAAATGTGTTGTGCTGTATACTCATCTCTTGTCAACTTGTTATATCCATTTAGTATATAACTGAAAGTCAGAGGGGACCGGCCTGGTCTTATATCTGCCTAAGCATTAATCCTTGCCTTGAGATCTTTTGTGTGAATGCCCTGTTCCTCTAAGGCCATAATTAAACTCTCAGT
The DNA here is from genome assembly GCF_030867095.1 of Alligator mississippiensis. NCBI lineage: Eukaryota > Metazoa > Chordata > Crocodylia > Alligatoridae > Alligator > Alligator mississippiensis. The sequence continues at coordinate 119,864,516 of NC_081824.1, read as the reverse complement.
TTTTCTTTAATCTTCTTTTAAGAAAGCTCCTATAGTTTGCTACCTTGCTCTCATGAATTCTTCTTCTCCTTTTGCTTCTCCTCCTCCTCCACCACCTCCTTATATAGTCTGAACACCTAGGGAACTCAAAGTGTAAACATTTCATTTTGCATGGTGCTATAACAGGCAAGTATGAAAAAGGCAGTTCCTTATTTCAGAGTGTTTCACAGTCAAGCATTGACACAAGGCACAGTAAACAGAGATAACACAAACAAGGGTGGAGTGCAGGCCAAGGTAAGAGTTGAAAGGAGCACATGACCTGTATTCAATCCTGTTGCTGAACAGACTTCAGCAAGGGCTGTACAAGTCCATCAATGATCCTAGAATAAGTACTCGCTGGATGAAGGTCCTGATGCCACAGATTCCCTGCTATGGGTTCGATGTCTTCATCATTGACCTGAAAAATAGCTTAAAGTGCACCCTCAGCAAGTTTACAGAAGACATCAAGCAGTGGGAGTAGTAGATGCACTGGAGGGTAGGGCTAGGATCCAGAGTGACCTAGACTAATTGGAGGTTTGGGCCAAAAGGAATTTCATGAGGTTCAACAAGGACAAGTGCAAAGTCCTGCATTTAGGATGGAACAATCCCATGCACTGGTTATAGGCTGGGGGCTGACTGGCTGGGCAGCAGTTCTGCGGAAAAGGACCTGGGGGTTACAGTAGACAATAAGTTGAATTCAACTTGTTGCCAAGAAGGCTAACAGCATACTGGGCTGCACTGGTAGGTGCGCTGCCTGTAGAATGCTAGTAGATTGCAACAGAGACATATCATTAGCCACAGGACATGTTAATCTAAGTAGCCTATTTATCTGTTCATCAATACAACTTCTATTCTGTTACTTTATCTGTATAGACAAGGGGCAAGTTTCTACTTAAACCAAAAAACAAATTTACAAAAAACCCGAAAATGCTCTCCACCAGTAGCCTGCACCCAAAGTGATCTGGAAAAACCTAAACCAGATAGATACATGGAGTAGCTCATGCTTGCAGGCTTAGTCTTCTGCTGGACTCCTCTAATCTTCCCTTGCTGCTTCTATCTTCTTGAAAGTCTTTCTCACTCTTCCAGCCCTCTTTCCTAGCATTACCTGAAGAACTTTCCTTCTTCTTTCTCATAGGAGATAGATTGTCAGACTTCTTTTGTTTTTTTATTTCTTTGTTCAATGTTCTGTGCTTGAATTAGAGCTGGCATGAGTCATGACATAAATCAAGAGCCACGGCTGAACTTTCCCAGTAGTGGGAGGGCTTCATTCTTATTTTCAGTACTTGATCATGAAGTTCAGATCGCAATTCAAACATTACTAAAGCAATGTGGGGGTGTGGATGTGGTGTTTTGCCTTGGGCTCATCTTTTCTGACCTCTGTTTAATAACGGCAGCTCCTTATCATTCATTTATTTGCAGCGATCATATTTTTTCAGGGGAGAACACCATTAAAGCAGGGCACTGGATGACTCATGAGATAGAAACAGCTCATCTGAATGTATAAAAAAGACCATTTTACAGCACAGCATAGATGAGCATGAATGCTATCATCTATACTTTGTCAGCTCAGTACTAAAGTAAATGCCAAAACATATTATTTAAATGATGTTTCTGATGCGGAAATTTTTAGTCTGTATTCTTATCTCTACAATTTTTTTAAGTATCATGAAAAAGAAACTTCAACACCAAAAAAATATTTCGCCTTTCAGTGCTCTTGCAAATATTCTTTATTGCCCTAGTTCTTGTTACTCTAGTTGTCATTACATGATCCCTTTTAGTCTCTTGTTTTACTCTCCCAACTGATCAGACCCTTAGTCATATTTTAATTATGAAAGAAAGAGAAAGAAGAGGGTGGAAAGATGGCAATTGGTTTTCTGTGTGTAGCATCCTGCCATATTTTATTTAAGTAAACATAGTTTTCAAGAGTTATCTGATTACTTGTGATGGCCCTTAAACTATTGCCTCCCTCCACCATTCCATTCTACATAAATTTCAGTGCTGCTATCTACCTGGTAGTTTGCAGTAAGTAGAAAGAAATTCCTGTTATTTTAAGTATCATTCCCATTAGTCAGAAGGAGATGATCAGTTACTACCTCAAAGTCTACCATGAAAGCCTCTTAGGCTAGGTACAGACAGTCAAAAAACCCAAGGCTGAATTGGTTCAGTCTTTGCAGGTTAGTCTAAAATGCACTGATTAAATTGAAACAGAAGTGAACAGACATTTACCTTTGATTCAGGAAATGCAGTCACATACCTGTAGTGGCTCAGGCCAGAAGCCAGGAGGCACTAGAGCAGGGCTCTCTGCCTCTATGTTCACTTACTCTTCCTGCTGGCCCTGAGGTCTCTGGGATTTGCAGTCCAGAATTACAATAGCAGGGCTCTGCAGGGTTACTCATCACTTCCTCTTCCTGCTTCTAGGTACCTCTGGGATTTGTAGTCCATAGTTGTAGCCCACAGTAAGTTTAAATGAGGGAAGGGGTGTTTAACCTCCCTCTCTGGCCCCAAACCCCAGCTGGGGTTTGCCTCGGGGTAGGCAGTCTCCCCTCCTGTAGACTGGGTTGTATCCCCAGCCAGGCTTGCCCCTCCCCCACCCCATTATCATTCAGCCCTCACTGCTCCAGCTAGGGAGCAGAGGGGTAGGGCCAGCCCTGCTCATTGAAGTAGATAGCCCAGCCCAGGGCTGCAAAATGCTGGAGGACTCTGATTTAACTTGAACCAGGAAGGGGTGTGGGACAAGTTGCATAAACTAGTTTGACCCAAATCAGTTATGTCTGATACTATATTCAACCAGGTTTATCTCAAACCAGTTTCAGGCATTTTCAAACTGGTTTATGTGCACTGATTTTCTGTTCTGTTACAGATTTAAACCAGTTTCTGATCACATAAACTAGTTTATGTGTAATGTCTGTTCCTAGTCTTGCAGTATCTTTTTCTCAAATGAGATCTTTTTCTTTTACTCCCTTAGCACCTTTTTTTCTTTCTCTGTTTCCACTGAGTTCCCCTTCCCCCCTACTTCTACTATAATTACTCTCTTTCTTCTGCACTATTGCATTATTCTCCTGCTACTAGGGTACTACCCATGTGTTTTTCCTTTTTTTATTATTCTCCCAGAGCTTCACACTGGAAGGAATGGAGAATGCTATCCCCTCTCCAAGTGTAAACAGGAGCTCTCTCTCTTCTTGTTGCACCCAGCTGATCCTGTTTCTAGTTTAGCAAGATGTACTACTAGAGAGAGAGAGAGAGATGTTCATTAAGGTGGAGACAGCACATTCTTTCTAGAAGTGAAGCTAGCATAGGAAACTTTGTAGGGCTGAATAGCTGAGAGGGAACATCCTGGGCTAGGAGAGAGAATTGAACACTGTTTTGCAAGGATATGGTAGCAAATGGTTGAAGAGGATTATTTGAGTACCCTGTACTTAAAAGCTGGCTCTAATTTGCCACTGAAAATAGTGATACATTGTGCTGAGGATTTATGCATACAAAGTAAATTCTGCCTCACGTCAGGCATTCTCTTCTGCTAATTTTGTGTTCTGATGTCTAATTTGATCATATTTTGTAAAGGCCAGAATGTCTCCTAATCAAGCGTCACCAAACTGAGCTATGGCTTGAATCATTTCTGAAAGCTAAAAATAAGAGTGCAGCGAATCTGTGTGTAAATGAGCAGTGAAATGTGCTCTATCTATAGTTGCATACATGCACATAGAATATTAAACTAATCCCAGAAGTTCCTGGTGCTGGTGCCTTGAACCGACACATCATTTTATATTATGTGAAAGTATTTTCAGGCCCTGAAGCTAAGGATTATATTTAGCTGGCTATATCAGCACCTGCAGTGCATTCTTGCTTTGTATTATTTTTGAGGAATCCCTACTGTGTTCAGGGAGCAAAAGTAATTGCTGGGTTAACTCCAGAAAACAAAGTCTTCCATTTCTCCTCTACTTAAGCTAATGTTAGAGTGATGTAGCTGTGATGGCCCAGAAATTATACTAGAGGCAAGGATTTTTTAGGGTGATATCTTTTATTGGACCAACTGTATAGTTAGGATAAAGATAGACAAGCTTTCGCATGCAAGTCATTCATCAGGCCAGACCAGAATGACCCAGACATAGCATAGTAAAGAACAGTAGTTGGGGGGGAGGGAGAAATTCCTAACAGTTGGTATCCCTGCTTCTAGTTAAGGCATTACAAGGGTTGCTAATGCTCCATAGTAAGGGAATAATTAAAAAGTGAAAAAACTCCTTCTTAGGGTGACCATGTGACCCATTTCACTGGGACAGCTGTCAGTGCATTCAAATTAATACTTGTGTCTCATTTTCAGTGGGATGCCTGGTTCAAGTGCCAGAAACAGGACTGCTCCCTCCTTCTCTCCCCCACTCCAACTCTCGGATGCTCTGAACTATCTTCCCTCCAACACACACACACACACACACACACACACACACACACACACACACACACTCCCCCCCCCCCCCCCAGCTGAGGTCCAACACACACACACCCTAGCTGAGACCGGAGCTTGGATAGAGATGGGTGTACTGAAGAAGGAAGGCAGAGTGAAGTGTCCCATTTTATGCCCAGGGAAATATGGTTAACTTTCTTCTACTTGTCCTGTAGTGCTGGGTGTGCAGGTGAGATGTGACACAAAGATTTTACTCAAGGGTTGGAGGAGCAGAGACACAGATGTGGTTCGACCAACAGACTTTTAATCAGATTGTTTTTGTTTGTATTTCTATTTTTTGATATTTTATCAGATATTTTATTAGATATGGACATTTTTATCTGAAAGCTAATGAGAATGTCAATGAAGACAGTGCTAGCATCTGATGTACCCTTTTAATGCTCTTGAAAATATTGGAAAGAAGCCAACAAGTTATTTTTTTCACAATTAATTTGACATTTTTTTCTAATACCAATATTTTTCTTTAAAATAATTTGTTAATAAAAATAGCCTTTCTTCTTTCACCTTTACAAAATATTTCTTTGTGTCTCCTGTGTGGAATCTGTGGTGGCTTCTATAGTCTCAGTAGGACACAATAATTAAATTTTTTTTATGCACAAGGGACTTTAGGAAAATATAAATGACCTGAACTGCGTACTCCTTGACTCTGACCCTACAAACAGTTACATGCAGTTCTTTGTTCCATGTTTGTGCAGCCTCTGGCACAGGGGTACTAAATTATGGCTAAAGCTCCTACACCTAGATCCACAGGGAGAGGTGACTATTTTAGGTGCCTAACTCTCATTGCTTTTAATGGAAGTAAATCACTGATGCTCTGCAACCCAGTTTCTACAGTAATATGCATAATGTAAATGGGTGACTTTATGCATATCATTAACAGGGGCTCCACTCAAGAAAGTGAGACTATTTCTATGCCTAAATGTTTGCAGGATCAAAGACTCCAAAATGTACCAACTCACCCCTGTACAGAGCCCACTAAAGGACCTGCATAGGGTGAGTTTTATTCTAATGGCACTGGGCAAAGTGGGTAAAATTGTCTCAACATATATGTTATGACTGCTAGGTGTGCAAACATGATTCACAAGATAGATTCAGAGATTTCAAATAGGAATCCGTGGTGTTTTAAAATATTCTGACCCATTGTGGTTTTTCTGAGTTCACTGCAATAGAAGAATTGCTTTATTTCTTTTCTGTAGTAGAATAATGAGTGAAAACTTAAGAGCTGGCATTTTCCAAGGGGTGTGTTAAATCTAATGAGATATGTACCTTAAGTCTAATGATGGATGCCTCAAGTCTAAGAAGGTGGAGACTCACTGGGTTAAACATTAATTACCCAGAACACTTTCCAGACCCCATGAAGCCTGACAACTCAACATCCATGAGGGGAAGATACGTGAGGCCAGAGGGAGTATACATCAAGCAGCTAGGCTGTGCTCTGGAAAAGGGAGGACCGTGAATTTTGGCCTCATCCTCTGCTCTAATCCCTCATGAGGCAGAGCCTTTTCCACTGCTATTTGTCCATGTAATCCAATATATATTAAAAACCATTTGGGCAGGGAAAATTGATGCGATTATAACTGTTCCCTAAACACTGTTATTATTTCATGCCCAGTCTCAAGTAACAGGTCTGCCTCATATCATGCAAGGGTTCTGGAACCCTGTACCAAAAACTACAGTCAGTGTCTGGCTTTACTGTGTTGACTAGTTTTTGGGATTGAGCTGTCTGAGAACATCATGCAATTAATATAGGCTGGTCTTATGGCTAATACTTATTTTTTGTTCTTGAAATACTAGTCATCCTGGTGCAGTAGAGTCTCTAAATGTTGTAGCACAACCCGTCCATCTGCAGTGACTTGTATAGTCTTGTAATTGTGAGTATAAACCAGCCCTAACAGCAGTGTTAGAAACCAGTTGACAGGAAGGCTGAGCATAATTAGGGATTTTTATTTCTTTCTCATTAATGGGCAGCTGTGAGAGAGGATTAGACCACAGGTCACAATCTGGAAGATTTGGCCTTTTTGATGGTATTATGACACTTGCATTCAGTTAGCTCCCATAAATGAGCAGCTGGTCTCCATTAGACCTTAAAGCTGTGAACCAGAGTTCCCTTCTGTCTGATGTAAGGTGTGTCATTTTTTGTAATAAATTTAGTGGTAGTTGTGTGTCAGTGACAGCCATGTAATAGTGTTTTTAATGGTTATGTCCATCCCATTTAGACACATGATTGTGAGCATACTACATAGAACAGAAAATCTTTATTCACCATGCCCATAGGAAGTAGTAGTTGTAATATGTCCCGGAAATGTAGCATGGCTAATCAGTATTCTGGAGTAAAAACACTGTTTAATAAAAACCACAGAACTTTGTGAAGATCTGTTTCTTTCATTGCTTAGTCCTACATCAGAGGTCAGCAGTCTTTTGCTGCTTAGTCCAAAGCTTGCAACACAGCCTATGGCTACAAGCTCTGTGGATTATAAATTGCTGCCCCCTTTTCTATGTTACTTAACTCCTAGATCAGTGATTTTTTTTCAACCAGGATGCTGGGGTACCTAGGGATGCTGCAAGATCCTAGGTGGCACAGAGGTAGCTGGGTGGCACAGAGGTGGAAAGGGATCTTGGAGTCCTAGTGGACTCCAAGATGAACATGAGCCGGCAGTGTGACGAAGCCATCAGAAAAGCCAATGGCACTTTATCGTGCATCAGCAGATGCATGACAAATAGGTCCAAGGAGTTGATACTTCCCCTCTATAGGGCGCTGGTCAGACCGCAGTTGGAGTACTGCGTGCAATTCTGGGTGCCGCACTTCAAGAAGGATGCGGATAACCTGGAGAGGGTCCAGAGAAGGGCAACTCGTATGGTCAAGGGCCTGCAGACCAAGCCCTACGAGGAGAGACTAGAGAAACTGGACCTTTTCAGCCTCTGCAAGAGAAGGTTGAGAGGCGACCTTGTGGCTGCCTTTAAGTTCATCACAGGGGCACAGAAGGGAATTGGTGAGTACTTATTCACCAAGGCGCCCCCGGGGGTTACAAGAAACAATGGCCACAAGCTAGCAGAGAGCAGATTTAGATTGGACATTAGGAAGAACTTCTTCACAGTTCGAGTGGCCAAGGTCTGGAACGGGCTCCCAAGGGAGGTGGTGCTCTCCCCTACCCTGGGGGTCTTCAAGAGGAGGTTAGATGAGCATCTAGCTGGGGTCATCTAGACCCAGCACTCTTTCCTGCTTATGCAGGGGGTCGGACTCGATGATCTATTGAGGTCCCTTCTGACCCTAACATCTATGAATCTATGAAACATAGGTCCTTAACCCTTTTTTGTCTCTTCTGTCCTCTAGTGGTATTATATGTCAGCCATCCTTGTTTCCCTTAGGAATGTACCTCCACCAAATGGTAAAGAATGGGAGAAGCAAGCGGTTTTTGTTTTTTCTCTTTTTGGTTATATCTTTTACTGTGTGGACTAGCCACACAGCTGGTTTAATAAAAAATATAACCAAAAGACCTCACTTCTCACCTATTTCCTGGACTGTTGCAGCTACAATAACACTTCAACTCTTACAGAAATAGGAATGACTATGATTAATTATTCTTGTATTACACTAGCATGTAAGGGTGCCTATACAAGAGCAGGGAAGCTGCTCTGATGTGCTGCAATTCTGGCGCATCGGAGCAGACTTGATTAATCGAGTCTGCTGGAGAGTGGTAATTACCATGCTCCAGCAACCTCCCACATCTCATATATCAGCATCCCCATGCTTCAAAATGGCAGCAGGGGCACTTTTAGCTAAAGCTTGTTCAATGAGCTTTAGTTAAAGCTCCCCCGCTGCCATTTTGAAGCACAGGGACACTGATACATGAGACGCTCCGGGCACTTTCATTAGAGTGGCTCTCAGAGCGGATCTAATTAATGTGCCCTCCCCCTACTCTTGGTGAATGTATATAAGTGCCCCATGAACCCTAATCATGAATTTCATTGTACTAGGTAACAGACACAAACCAAAGAGCCTATCAGCTGCCACAATTGTCTTAAACAGCTTTGATTTGACTCTTGCAGTTTTGAATCTAAATTAAGCTCAGGAAGCTTGCACTCAGCTAGTAAGAATGGTATTTTGCAGCAAGGGAAGTTTAAGTTTAGGTTGGATATTAGGAAAAATGTTCTCACTATGAGGATGGTGAGGCACTGAAATGGGTTACCTAGAGAGGTGGTGGAATCTCCATCCTCGGAAGTTTTTAAGGCCCAGCTTAACAAAGCCCTGGCTGGAATGATCTATGGGGTTGACTCTGTTTTGAGCATGGGGCTAGACTAGATATGCTCCTGAGATCCCTTCCAACCCTAATGTTCTATCGTTTTATGATCTGATGATTCTATGATCTAGGTATCCAGAGGGCATCAAGATATACTAAGCTATTATCCCCTATAAATTAGATTTTGATATCTAAACTTTGGAGTTTCAGCTTCACGCCTTCACTTCCATGAAGCTGTTACTCTACAAAATGAGAGTCTTCCTCTAGTTTATGCAAAGGGAATATAATATTTTTTAAAACAATCCAACTTGCCTGTGTCTCATCCATCTATGGAGAAATAAAAACAAAAATGTAAAAAACTTACTTAGTAAAAATTTACAGAAGGAAGCTCTGGTCTTTCTTTCAGGAGCATTTTCAAAAAATTAAAAAGCAACTTTAAAAGCTATAAGAAATAATGTCTTAGTTGCTGTGTTGTGGTATCATGCCAACAGATAATGGGGTTTTAATGTTAGTTAGACAACTCATAATACTCATACAGTTGCTTAGGATCTTCCATACCTCAACTTGTTTGCAGCCTATGAAAGAACTTTCAAATAAAAGTGACATTAAGATGGAGCTCAGTTTGTACTGAGCTCAGTCTTAGTGTTTTTGTTCTTTACATCCTTCTAGATGAAATGGAAGAAGAACCACTATAAAAGAGGAATTAAATTTTCAACCACAAAAATGTTCTGGTAGGCATTTGCCTCCTGGAAATGATCGCCATGTGCTAATCTGTGCTGAGAGATTGGGCATTATGTGATCCACCTCAAAAGCCCTAAGCAGCCAAGGGATGAAATACTGAATCATTTCAGTCCTTGGGACTTTAATGAAGTCAAGATCTCACCTAATATAACTCAGTGTTATAAACAAGGTACTGGGACACTTTAAAATAAGTATTTTCCTACTGGAAACCAAGATTTGAAGCAAATGCTGTGCTCACAAATCTTCCACACCAGCTTCAGCTGGGCTAGTAGAGCTGTATGTAAGCATGCAAGTCCAAAGTCTAACCCAACAGTCCTATTTACAATGGACTCATTTAACATGGTGATTCAGACATGTATCAGACTTAAAGCTGTGAGTCTCAATAAAGGATCTGCAATCACAGCAGTGTCCAGCTGGCGGCACTGTAAATCCAGCTGAACACCTGCTTCGAAGGAAAATTGTCTAAAGCCTCACTTTTAAAACATGACCTAAATAAATATAAAAGACCTGTGTAGGCTTATACGTGTGAAACCGAAATATTCTACAACAATCTTTAACTACAAACCTTGTAAGATGTTGAACTGCTACTCTTATGATGACCTTGGAATACAATTGATTGCTGTTCTGTAAGAGCCTGCTCCAAGATCCATTAAAGTCAATGGAAAGATTCCCATCCATTCTAGTGGGTTCTGGATCAGTCACAATCCTTTTAAAAACAGCGTAGGCGATGAGTGAAGCTTGCTTTTTGCTGTAGCTCCTGCTAACATTGTTTTTTCAACATACACTTCTATGTATCAGTATATCCATCGAGGCACTGAATGTCCGGACTTGGTCTGGCCTTTGGATTCTGTCTCAAAGGTCTAAAGCAGAGGTTTCCAAACTTGGTTGAGACCCCAAATGGGATTGCAACATCAGCAGATAAGGTTGTGAGGCTGCAGCTGGGCTGGACCAGCTCCAGGTAGAAGCTACCTCCATGGCTCAGTGGGCAGCACCCAGTGCAGAAGGGAGTGCTGCACCACCATGACAACCAAAGTGAAGTTCGGAGGTGGCAGAGAGTTGTGCCCCCACTGCTGCTGGGCAGGCAAGGTGTGCCTCAGCTTGGTGGCCATGACGGCACAGCACTCCCTCCCACGCTGAATCCCACTTTCTGGGCTGCAGAGCCCCCGGGGCAGGGTAACAGGGCAGGGAGCCCAGAGCCCACAGAAGGCAGCTCACATCCTTCCTGCCCCCCATGGGCTCCTCTCCAGCTGTGCTGCCGGTGGGGGAAGGGACGTGGGGAGGGGGGAGCCGGGCTCCTGCTCTGCTCCAGCTGCAGCAGCTGCCACTTCCCGCAGATGGCAGCCAGAACTGGGCATTGCTGGGGCGGGCGGGCAGGCAGGCGGGGTGGGGGGCGGGCAGGGGACTGCGGGCCTGGGCCCTCTAGCACCTGGAGGACTGAGGGGCTGTGGCTTGGGAGTGAGGGGCACTTGCAGGGCTGGGGGCTGTGGATCCAGAATGAGGGACACCGGCAGGGCCAGGGGGCCAGGGCCAGGGGTCAGGAGGGACAGGCACTGGCAGGGCTGTGCATGGGGAGTGAGGGGCACCTGGGGGGGTGGGGAGCTGCAGGTTGGGAGTGAGGGGCCATGCTGAGGAAATGGGGTCATAAATAGGGTCATGCTGAGGAAAAGTTTGGGAAGGACTCAGTGCCGTAGCAACAAAGTTTGGCACCTGGGACCACAGTGGCAGTCCTCCCTCACCCTGTGCACAGATCTGGGGGCACCGCCATGCTTGCCCAGGAGTGCATGCAGCAGTCGGAGCCACACTTCCCCCATCCCCGCACCCCTCCCAGACAAGCTGCTCATGGCTCTGTCCCATGGTTAGCCCTGGGTGGACAGTGCCTGTTGGCTCCCCTTCGTTTTGGTGCCCAGGGTGGTTACCCTGCTTGCCCTGCTCCTTGCTACAGCATTGGAAGCATTGGTCTAAAGGGAGGATGGAAGGTCTGGACAGGTTCCACTCCTCCATACGCTTACCTAGGCATACGCATTGAAGTTCCTGGTGACCTCTCATGCATACACCATGACCTAGAAGGATTGATGGTTGCCTATTACTACTACAATGTATCAGCCAAATGCTGGTGGCTTCCTAGCTGTGCCCCACTGGAAAACAAATTATTGCTACAAATGATGGAGTGATATGATCTAACTAGGTTTTCATACTAAATTAAATGCTGGAAAGCAGCATATCGGGTTACTTATGGATACCTTGAAAAGAGGTGGGGTCTAGTCTTGTTGTAACTAACCTCCTCACCTCCTCACCTCCTGTTATAATGAAGGACCGTGTACTTTTGAGACAGAATTCTAAGTAACTCAGGTGTCCAAGACATTATGATAACTTAAGTAAGTAAAGGCTGGATAATTTCATCACAGGCTGTCATTTTTTTTTCTTATGATCACTTCACTAAGTTTTGGTGTGTTTTAGTAGTTTCATCAGAGTGGATCATTGCCATCTGCTCTCTGTGCATACTCTGCCTATACAATCCTGAGGTGAGAACTGGGCCTTCCTGCTCTGCTGAAGCTGCCCATTAGCATGTGAGAAGCATGTAATCTGCCATGGGACACAGTGATACAGGTAAATTAAAATTTATTCTACTTTTTCTTTCAACTTGGTTTCTTCAGAGGCTACCCTTCAACTAGGTCAGTGGGGGCCAACTGTTTTTGGCAGGCATACCACAAAATAGCCCACACCCTTCCCAAGGGCCATTCTGATCCCCTTTCCTTGCTATTGCTTTGCTTTCCACTTGCTTTCCTGCCTGACTTGTTGCTTTGCTTTGTGCTTCCTGCTTTCTGCCACTTTGCTGCCTGTCCTCTCCCTGATCACCCGCTTGCCACACACAGAAGCTGCCTGTGCTACTCGTGGCATCTGTGCTGCATGCTGACCACCCTTGAGATAGGCTGTCCCAGGAGTTATTTGAGGTGATGCCTTTCCATTGTTCAGTGGGATTCCCAGAAGTGGAGTCCAAGAAGCAGTGCTATATTTAAGGGGAATTTTTCTTCTTCAGCAAGAATAGCTATGTTCTACCTCTCAAAATGACCAGTATTGTGTGTCATTTTTAAGGACACCAAGGATTCCAGTGCTGAGGAGCAAGAAGTGTTGCTTGAGGGAAATAACAGGAGAAATGTATGCTGGACTTGTATGACAATCCAGATGGTTAAAATTCAAGGAATGGGTTATCTTGATTCCTACATGAGTACATATGGGAAAGAGATGGGGGGGGGGGTGCTGTTTAGTGCTGTTGTAAAAGTTGAACCAAGAAGGGTTGTAGCTGGTAGGTAGTAGTGATGCTGCATTTTATTGACTACCGCTAGGAGGGATGCACTGAGAGGCCGCAGCACTCCAGCTGTGGCAAGGGTTGTTTCTCAGTATACTTCTACAAAATCAAAGGCCCATCCAAGCCTATCATGTCTAAGGCATACCACTTTCTGAAGCTAGCAGCCCACAACAGAGACATGTAGCTAGTATCACATATAGCTGCCTTTGACTGCAGCTCAAATGGGTCAGTACCTATGTACAGCTGGATCAACTGGGGGCAGTCTTTGATGTAGGTCTGGAGAAAGCCTTAAGGAGCATGGCTCTGGGTTTGTAGTGAGACAACTTATCCTGACTGTCACCATGCCCCACAATGTTAGGAAGAACAGACTACAAAGCAATGATAGTTAGAAAATGCTGTTCATAACATCTAAAAGAATGAGTTCAATATCAAGTACTAAAACATCATAAAAACTCTGAAAATCAAATGAATAAACCAGTATCTTTCCACAAAAAATCTTATCATATCTTATTATCTTCTCATTTTCACTGTAAATTCAGCATGCGTGACTAATAGAACCAAGGAGGTGATACTTCCCTTCTATGTGGCATTGGTCAGACCGCAGTTGGAGTATTGCATCCAGTTTTGGGTGCTGTGCTTTAAGAAGGATGTGGATAACCCCGAAAGGGTCCAGAGGAGGGCCACTCATATGGTTAAGGGTTTGCAGGCCAAGCCCTATAAGGAAAGACTAAGGGACCTGGACCTCTTCAGCCTCTGGAAGAGAAAGCAGAGAGGTGATCTTGTGGCCACCTACAAATTCATTAGGGGGGCGCAGCAAGGAATTGGAGATGCTCTGTTCAGGGCACCTCTTGGAGTAACAAGGAGCAATGGTCACAAATTGACAGAGACCAGATTTAGGCTAGATATCAGGAAGAACTTCTTCATGGTAAGGGTGGTCAGAATTTAGAATGGGCTTCCAAGGGAAGTGGTGCTCTCCCCTACCTTGGGGGTCTTTAAGAGAAGGCTGGATAGGCATCTGGCCAGGGTCATCTGACCCCTGTGGTCTTTCCTGCCCAGGCAAGGGTCAGACTCTATGAACTGTTGAGGTCCCTTCTGACCCTAGCATCTCTGAATCTATCAGTAATTCATAGTTACCCAGGGCAGGTAATTTCAATATTAATACAGAAGTATTTTACAACAGACCCTTCATTATTTGGCTGATCAAACTTGACATGATAATTACAAACTTTATGGGCACGTCCACACAAGCACGCACGTCCCTCTTGCCCCACCTCAAACCCCTTTGAAGCGGGGCAACAGGCACGTGTGGGAACAAAAAATATTTCCCGTGCTGCAAACTTGCGGTGCGGGGAGAAAATTAGACCCCTGGATATCCAGGAGTCTAAAACAATTGAAGTTTAAAAAAGTGAAGCAGGCAATTGGAAGCTGGATCCTCCATGGAGATGCTGTGGCTGCCAGAGTGTCTCTATGGATGACCACTTGCTCTGGCACTGAAACACCAGGGCAAGTGGCCAACCTGATGTTTCAGCACCAGGGCTCCGGTGCTCCGGTGCTGGTGAGTATGGGGTTGGGGGGGCTGGAGGAGGGGGGAGGGGACCATGGGGGGGACTCCCAAGGGCCCCGCTCATTCCCCCAGCCCCCCGGGCCCCTGTAAGCCCCCACAAGGCTGCCTCCCCTAGCAAGGCTGGCCCCTCCCCCCACCAGCCCCCTGAGACCCCTGACCCCTGGCAAGGCTGGCCCCTCCCCCCGCCAACCCATCCGAGACTCCCGACCCCTGGTGAGGCTGGCTCCTCCCCCTGCCAGTCCCTCCAAGACCCCCGACTCCTGCCAGGGCTGGCCCCTCCCCCTGCCAGCCCTCCCGAGACCCCCTCCCCCTGGTGAGGCTGGCCCCTCTCCCTGCCAGCCCCCCCTGAGACCCCTGCCCTGGCCAGCCCCATTCCCCCAAGCCCCCCCCATCCCTGCCCCCCCACCCCATAGTTTAAAAAAACAAACAACCCACCCTGCACTTACAGGCAGTTCAGCTGCCCTGTGGCTGACTGGGGCCCCACCTGTACAGTGTGGGGCAGGGTGACAGCCCCAGTAGCCCCAGCCTGGGCCCTGCTGCCCACCCCACACTGTCCTGTGCTGCCTGGGGGGCTCTGCCAGGAGGCCCTGGAGCCCCCCCACCCTTGCTTCAAAGGTAAGCAGAGGCTTTTTTCCCCCATTTTTTTCTCTTTTTCTTTCTGGGCTTTGTGATGGTGCCTGGGGTTGTGGGGTTAGCCATGGGGGCCTGGGGGTGCAAGTTGGGGGGTGGGGCTGGGTGGGGACACCATTGGGGGTGGCTGCAGCAACTGGTGTGGGATGGGGCCGGGGAGGCAGCAGTTGCGTGGGGCATGTGGGCCTTGCAGGGGGGGTGGTAGCCCCTGCAGAGGCCACTTGACCCCGTTGGGGGGGCATACCCCTTGTGTGGGGACTGAATCCCCTGTTAGGGGGCTGCACCCCTTGTTTGGGGCTGAACCTCCTTGTTTGGGGGGTGTACCACTTGTTTGGGGGTTGAAACCCCAGTTGGGGGGGCAAACCCCTTGTTTGGGGGCTGAATCCCCTGTTGGGAGGCTGTACCCCCTGTTGGGGGGCCAAACTCCTTGTTTGGGGGCCATCTTCTTGTGGGAGTGCAGCAAAACGTGTATTCATGAAACCTGTATTTAGAGTTCACTTTATTATTATGATAAGAGACTTGCTTTAACACTGTAGATATATCAATAAAACATTGTCCAACTGATTGCTGTCTCTGTCTCACTCTCTCTGTGTCTTTATAGCGGTCTTTTGTTTTACTTGTGGAGGAACATGGATTTGGGGGTATTTTACAGAGTGACTTTGGGATTTTTTTTAATCAAGGATTTTTCAGTTTTCCAATAGGGAACACAAGAATTCCTGCTAGGGAGGCCAGTGGCAGGACCCTGCCTGCTCAGAGCTGGCACCTTGGACCCAGCTGGCTGTGGCTGACCTCCTGGCCAAATGGGGCCAGGAGGACATGCTTTGACAGTTCAAAGCAGGCCACTACACCGGGAACAACTTCCGGGAGATAGCTGCCCAGATGGCTGGGCAGGGGGCACACATGGCAGTAGTGCCGTACAGAGGCCAACCCTGCAACCACAGTCCACTGGCAGCTGGCCCAGAGGGGCAGATGCCTCTACTGGTTCTGCAGTCCCTATCCGAGTCTGGCAGGTGCACAGCAGGTCAAAGCCAGGCAGCAGCCCCCACTGCCAGACTGCTGCAGTGGGTAAAGGGTGCAGGGAACTCTCATGGCTGCTTCAGCAGTCCAGCTGGCACAAGGGGTAGTGTCCCCAGGTACCAATTGGCTGGGCCCCAGAAACTCCTGAGAGCTAGTAGCCCTGAGCTACTTGCCAAGGTGGCTTTTTATACTGCTGTAGCCAGGACAGGGCAGCTTTTTATACTGCTGAGGACAGAACAGGTGCTGGCCCTGGGCTCTAACTCCCCCTGGCTGCAGATCCAGGAGGAGCCAAGCGGGGTTATTTTGCCCCAAGTGGCACAATTTGCTCCACACCAAAGTGCATGTTCGAGCACGTGCGCTGAAGCAAAAAGCCCTGGCTCAAATTTGCACTGCTTTTATTTGAGCTGCTGCAAGTGCACGTGCTTGCATGCATGGACATGCTCTCTATGCAAATTAAATGGTAAGATTATCAGTCATTCAACCACACGTAATTCCAAATGTAGAAATTCACAGTGCCTGTACACGGGCTCCAGAGTGGAGGGGAGGGCTTTAATTAGAACGGCTCTGAGAGTCACTCTAATTACAGTGCCTGCAGCATCATGTGTATTCAGTGTCCTGCACTTCAAAATGGTGGCAGGAGCACTTGAACTAAAGCTTGTTTGATGAGTTTCAGTTCAAGTACCCCCACTTCCATTTTGAAGCTCTGGGATGCTGAATAGATGTGACACGGAAGCTGCTGGATCGTGTCAATTAACGTGCTCCGGCGGACTCGATTAATCAAGTCATTAGCACACCTCAGAGCAGACATCGGGCATGTCTATAGGTGTCCTTTCTTCCTAACTAAAAGTATCAACTTCAAAAGTACTTTCTAGGCAACAGTAGTTCATAGCCACATCTTTTCATTCACACACTCAGAAATGTCACTTGCTAAAAGTCAAATATGCAAATAATGATTAAAGTTATTTTAAATCACAAATAGCATACTTTATGGATGTGTACAGAAGTTACATTTTTCGCGTGATGAGGCCCCCAAAAGCACCCTGTAGCCATAACACAACAAACATTGATGGCTGCGGAGCACTTTTAAAATGGCCAATCATGCAAAAATTTTACCCTTGTCTGTAGTATCTTAGTGTCTTAGGGAACCTGTGTACAGGCTTCCTGCAAAGGTTAATTTAAGGTGATTCTGCCTGCATCCCATGCAGCTTTGTGGTGCTGGCACAGAGGAGAGACAGAAAACCTCTGTCTCCTTCCTGAGCAGCTGGGTGGGAGGGAGTGGGGGAAGGGAGCCTCCACTGCCACATGTGCCCCTTCCAGCTACTCCTGATGAGGTCTTGGTGGTAGCCAAGCCAGGCCTACAAAGCAGGGGGATTCCTTTTCCCCTCCCCACCACCTGCATGAGTGTCTTGACAATGGCAGCCTTGTGGCTGCTGTTCCTGGAGTTGGGAAAGGTGGGGAAATGAAGCCCCCTTGCCTCACAGGCCTGGCCTGGCTCTTGCCAAATATTAGTTGGGCAGGGTCCATAAGGAGGGGAGCTCCATTTTCCCTGCTGCCCCAGCTCTGGGTGCAGCAGCCACAAGGCTGCTGTCAAGATGCTTGTGTGGGGGGGAGGAATGGGGGGACGGTAGGGAAGGGAGCACCCTCTTGCCACACAGACCTGGCCTGGGTCCCGCAAGATCCCAGCAGGGGTAGTCAGGCTGGGTTCGCCCTGCAAAGCAGAGAGCTCCATTTCCTCCCCACCACCTAGCCAACCCACAAAGCACCATAGTTAGAGCACCTTCCCAACAGGCTGCCTGAAGTTCTGTATGCAGCCTATGTGAGGTTTCACTCAAACTGGTATTGATGGGTACCCCTGAACTTTCACTATGCATTTTCTACTTCGGGAACAGCTTTGTATGTTTGAAAAGTATTTTATCTAACCAAGGGCATAGAGTAGGTTGTTTAGGCTGGGGGAGATCGCTTGTTGCTTAGTTGCTTAATTGCTGGCCTCGCTAGAAGGAAAGCTGTATCAACAAAGTCCGGAGCTGGAAGGGGGGTTACTTGGGGGGGAGCTGGAAGGGGGTTACTTGCTGGGCTTGCTATACATTTCGTCACATCAGCAAGTTTAACCTGTTATGTAGCTATATAAGGCAGACGCCCACTGGGGTGTGGGTGCTTGCTTTGCGAATGATTGCCAAGCACCACTTTCTGCGCAGAAATAAAGATTAAGTTGGATCCTTCAACCCTGTGTGTTTATTGGCACAAGCGCACTGGGCACGAACTCACCATTGTTTGGGGACAACAGTATGGATAGGTATATGTCCCAGCCCTCTTTCCCACTCAGATTTTGCTAGGCTTTTCCTTTTAAAAAGGATTATAAGAGCCGAAGTTGGAAATACTGTGTGAACTGTTTGATGTTAACACACCTGGAATCCTTGCCAGTTTGCCACTCCTCTTAGGACCTAATTTGTCTTTTTTGGTGTTTTTCCAGGTTCATAAGCCTTGCATTTGCAAATAATTTTTATTTAAGCAGGGATTTCTGCCACCTTTCTTTTGGGGTGTCTTGACAAAAATACTCTAGATCCAGTTCAGATTCACTTGGCACAATCTAACAAGGAGTTCATATCCTGTCACTTTCCCCAAAAGCATGTAATTAGTCCAATTTGCAATCTTTTTTTAGCGTAACTTCTTCCCACCACTCACAGCATTTCTAAAACTTCAGAGGCCAGCTGCTGGCTGAATATTTTTGACCATATGTTTAAGCAAATTGTTTAGTTAACATCCATTAACACCCAGCACAATTCTGACTGTAATGTCACATAACATATCATTAAAATAAGCAGATACCTTCTCTAATAAATTAATGCTGCCATGCTAAAGACAGGGTTTTTTTTTTCTGATTTGAAATAGCTATCCTAAAACCAGAGGAGAAGTCAATAAATTTAACCTTATGGTTATATGTTCAATACATGAACAAGTTAACATAATTAAATCTGTTTTTGGTAATTAAGATTAAGGAGCTGAGCAACAGTGATGATAGTAATGAGATGATAGTAATGAGAAGGTCTGTGGAAGTAGGAGACAGATTTTCATATTTAGCAATGTCTAGTTAAAAATGCCAGCAAGATATCCACAAAGAGTTATAAAAAGAAGGGTCTGATATGTGAGAAATTAAGGGTTGGGTCATCAATGGACCGATGAAGTGAAGAGTTCATTAACAACCTACACGTTGAAAAACTAAAACTGCAAACTACTTGGGAAATTTTTATGCAAAATGAAACCATTAACAGAAAAACAGTCTTGCTTTGTGGATGGTTCATTAACCAATGAAGGGCTAATACTGATTTTTTTTTTTTGCATCAGCAATTGTGATCTGTTCCATGACACATGTTTGTAGCATGTTTTATAGATTTTATATCTCTGTTATTACAGGATATTTATGAAGTTTCCCTTACTTCCTGGAACAGCCTAGAATTACCTTCCACATCTTATATTGGAAAGGGACTCTAAATGCGGAAGGTGTTTTTACACTGGGCAGTGCCAGGTAGGAAAGGGTTAAGTGCCAAGCCTAGGGAGTGTAACTGGAGCCTTGGTTTGTTTAGCAATCAGTGGAAGGAGGCAGAGCAAAGCTGAAAAGCCCAGCCCTGTAGGTCTTCTCTGGTTAAACAGGTTACTGCTGCTGTTGCAGCTCTTAGTCACTAGCATGTAGGTGGGGCTCACTCCTCCCTTAATGCTGATTAAAAAGCGGTTCAGACACAGACACAGCCTCTCTCTGCAGAGAAGCTTCCTTACACCACCCCTGCCTGTTGAATCAGGAGGAATTCTTGCCCATCCTCTTCTGGAGACCCTGACTGCTCGGTAAAGATGGTGTCGTGCCAGTGCAGTCTTGCTTGCTGGAGATGCAGGTGGCTTCTGCCCCTTATCCTTGGCTTAGCGATCATCATGGGCATCATTGCGCTGTCTGGCAGGGGCTGGCTGGAGTCGGAGCCTAGGTCAGGATCTGAGCGTCACCAAGCATCTTTGTGGGAGAACTGCGTTCAGCAGCCAGGTGGTCCTAACTGGAACTGCGAGTCCCTCATGGACTACAGTAAGTGTTTGCAAAATGGGTGGTAGCAAAAGTGGTTGCAAAAGAGGGCTGGGTCACACCCAAGCTCACCATTCTTGGTTGCCCATGTCATCCCTGCCTATATCAAATACCTGTAAATCTTTACCCACCTTCTTTGATTAAATAGTGCGCCCTATGGATCACGATGAGCAAAATGGCCTTTCCTCTAGGCCTAGGAAGGAAAGTCCAGTTACCTTATCGTGCGTTGCTTCTTATGGGGCTGGGAGAAATCGGGACAGGCTAGTTTTTGCAGGACTGTCTCTACAAATGTTTCAGAATTAGAATGACATAAAACATTAAACCTTATCTGCCTCAAGCCCATCCTTCAGTACAGCATGAAGAACTGATAGTAAAAAGAAAAGAAATGGGATATTTCCAAGTCAAATGAACACATCCAGTTGTTTGTATGTTTCCTTGAATTTACTGCATGCTTTCTGCTAACAGCGATTTCAGCTCTGCAGCTCTAAGCTGCCTCTCCCTAAACTACCAAACTCTGATTATTGAGTTGATAAAGCACACTATTGCTAGTTCAGCGTTCACAGGCCCAGAAGCTGGAATGCTGTGCCTACAACTTAGCTTGCTTCTTCAAGTGTTCTGGCAGGAGTGAGGGGGGGATCTGAGTCAGAGTTCAGAAACAGGGAAATTTTCCTGGTTTTGGTGTCTTTTTGAAATGCAATTTACAATGGAGTAAGGTGTCTTTCTGAAGGTAGAAAGAATATGCAATTTCTTGTGTGTGTGTGCATGTGTCCGTGTGTTAAATTAGTTGAGAAAATCATTTCAAGGAGCAGAATACCATCATGTATATTTTAAAAGTAGCTTAAAAAGTTAGTAAATTATGTTTGGCTTTATACTCCATATGGATATTACTTTCCTATGCTTGAGGAATGGCTTTGGCTAGTACTAGAAACAAACAGTTTACTCATTACATTTGCTACTCTAAAATGCATTATTTAGAGTCAAATGTGGATTTTTCCTTTAGAACAATAAATGTAGAAGAATCCCACTTTTCCCCCTTCTTCCCTAAGCAGAAGGAGCTGTTCCTTGAGTTGTTGTTTTTTTTAATAACCTATTTAGTGGAAGAGGAGTAAACACAGTGTTGTTACAAGAGAAAGATCCGAGTTGATTTGGAAACTTGTACACCTTGTTTTGCCCTGAATGCTGTGCGTGGTGTATAGGTGGAAGCAAAACTTGCTTAAATTTTTCCTTTGTAACACTTATTGTTCCTACAAAATACATTTCATTTTGCTCACAAACAAGTTCAGTTTTATAAACATCTTCTATCTAAGGGTCTTTGGTTGCTTGGTTCTGGTGTGTTTGGGTATATGGTGGCTTTTTTTTACCATACTTTTTTGAAAGGAAGGAAATGAGCTCCTCTCAATATAGGAGCTTCATGTTCCCACATCCTTCCTACAAATGGAAGTAAAGCTAATGCAGTAGGATTGCACATTCATAAAAAGGGCTTCTGAATTTAGGCCTCAACTACACAAGGACCTTCCGTTTAATCTGAATTAACTTTTAAAGAAGATGAGATAAATTGCCACTTTACAAAGTGAAGAAAACTAAATTAAAACCACTTTCTTTCTGAGTAAGAATGTTTGCATGAGTTCCATGCACTTTAGTCAGTCCACTGCTTCTATCCCCTATATTACTTAATATGGATTAGTTTTCCCAAATTTCCCTATGTAGAACTTTATTTACCTAAATGTCACTTTATCCAATTCAGCCTTGTTTTTTAACTAATCTTTATGGCTAAGTACAGCTGTTGAATCAAAAAGTTGGACGTCGGATTGATTAAATTTTAGCAGGTTAGTCTAAACTGCATAGATTGAACCAATACACAAATGAACAGGCATTCACTTTTGATTTCTGGAAATGTAGCCACTGCCTGCAGTGGCCCAAGCCAGAGGGCACTGGAGCATACTTCCCTGATCTGCGGGAGCAGACAGCTTGGGCCAAGGCTAGTCTGCCCACCCGCCCTGCGAGGAGGGTTTTGCCGGGGAGGTGCAAAGCATCCTCTGGAGGGGATCTGGAACAGAAGTTCAATAACCTGATTTAACTTAAATCAATTAAGTCTGATACTATATCCATCCAGGCTTATCTTAAACTAGTTTTGACCATTTTGAAAGCAGTTTATGTGCACTGAACTGTTGTGTTACAGATTTGAACTGGTTTCCAATCACTTATACCAGTTTATATGAAATTTCTGTCCCTAGTCTATATAAGGCTTATGATACATTTTTCTCAGATTAGGCAAAGGACATAACATGCCCGGTCATGGTCTGGAATGTTACTTTGTTTGACATGTCAGTATGCTAATATATATGTGTGTGTGTATGTTTAAAAAAAAAAAAAGAGTGCTTATGAAATGTAACTCAAATGGGCAAGGACCATGTTGCAGTGTAAAACAACTAGCATTCTGCTTATACTATTTAGTTTACCCCACCCTATATCATGCCTTAAGAAGAAAAAGGTTCAGCGTGGATCCCTCAGTAACATAATGCTATGTTGGACTGAGTTCTTTACACACAATTCTGTGAGTCTAGTGTGATGACTCAGTGTGCTTTCTCTGTGAATGCTGAGAAAAGGAAATGCAGCTGAAGCACTCTCTGCCTATGCAGGGGGAAAGAGGAGGGGGTCAATTCCTGCACTGTACTGTTTCTTAAAATGCATCTGAAACTTGTGCCTACAGTGTCCTGCAATGAGTCAGGGGTGGGAAGGCAAAGAAAGGAGTATAGATTATCATTTCATGACAGAAAAAGGGGGTTGTTTTCACTAACCATTTAGGCTTGAAGTCAGCAAGTTCCTGAGTGTCAGCTCTTACATGTTGCCAGCACACTAAGAAGAAAGAATGGGGCCACTGCATTGTATTTTGATTGAAGATAATGTAGCTCAGAAAACCTGTGGATGAAGCTCGCCCTATATGCCAAATCATACTATTCATACATACCATATTTGAAATGTCCTGATAAGATCCCATTTCTCTCTAGCGTTTAATCTTAAAAATGAAATATTTTGGGCTAGGGACCAATACTGATTGGTTAGAATGTCCTCATTCTAAATGTGTGGTTTTTAAGGTTCTTGGCTTCACAGTGATTTGAATTGTCACATGCATTTAATTTGAATCATCACATGCATTTCTCTTTTATGTGATGGTGAAGTATCTAACGTCGTAGTTATTACAAATATAACCAGCAAAGAAATAATCCTTTGGGATTTACATTAACTTTGTGGGGGGGGGGAAATGCACCTGGCTCTTTAACAGATTGAAAAGGCTACAAGCTTTATGATCATGAGCCAGGCATCTATGAGTCATAAGTTCTGTAGCTATGTAACAATAACAGTACCTGGGAGATGGGGAGTGGACCTTGATACAGAAGGCTTCCAGCCAAATGTGTGTTTGTATTCTTATCAGAGAGCTTACATGTATTAGGGAGGAATATTAGAGGTATATTGCATTTGCTTGATCTTGCTCCTCCATGCATACAATATTTTCTCCCATACAACACGCACCTTTTTTCCAAAAACCAGTGGCTGAAAATTGAAGTGCACATTATATGTGAAAATACAGTAAGAGCAGTTTCTGTTTTATGAGGAGGGATTTATTTAAATTGCAGTGAGACAGGAATTTTCTTGGGCTGCTCATGATGTACAGAGCAGATTTTGTGGTATTTTTCAAAGTGACTGTCCCTCTCCAATGATGGGCTGAGGACCCCTGGTAGCCCCACCCCTGACTGCTGATTGCCTGAGAGGCCAGTCACTGATCTTCAGACTGCAGGATTGCATCTGGCTTCTTAAAAGATGGTACCAAAACCCTTTCACTTTTCTGAGTGGAGCCTTCACTGAGTCTATGGCTAAGTACAGACAGTCAGAAAGCCTGAAGCTAAATTGATTCAGTCTTTGCAGGTTAGTCTAAGCTGCAAAGATTGAACCAATAAGCAAATGAACAGACATTCAGTTTGGATTCAGGAAATGCAGCCACATGCCTGCGGTGGCTCAAGCCAGAAGCCGGGGGCACTACAGCATGGTTCTTTGGCATGTAGCCAGTATGGGATGTGTGGTCACTTGCTGTTCCTGCTGCCCCTGAGGTCTCTGGGATTTGCAGTCCACAATCACAGCAGCAGGACTCTGCAGGGTTGCTCATCACTTCCTCTTCCTGCTCCCAGATGCCTTTGGGATTTGTAGTCCACAGCCACAGCCAGCACTAAGTAAGCCAGCAGGGCAGCTCTGTGCTTGGGGGAAAGGAAGTATAACCCAGACCCCAGCAGGGGTTTGCCTGGGAGGGGCAGTGAGCCAGCCAGTGAGATCAGTGAGCCAGTTCTCACTGCTCCAGCTAGGGAGAAGAAAGGTGGAGCCATCCCTGTTCTCTGGAGCAGACAGCACAGCCTGGCCCAGAGCTGCAAAATGCTGGGATGCTGGGGGGTTCTGATTTAACTTGAACCTGGAAGGGGCCTGGGACAGAAGTTTCATAAACTGGTTTGACCTAAATCAATTAAGTCTGATATGACATTCAACCAGGTTTATCTTAAACCAGCTTCAGCCATTTTGAAACTGGTGCACTGAACTTCTAGGCTAGGGACAGGCATTCAAAAAGCCTGAGCCTGAATTGATTCAATCTTTGCAAGTTAGTCTAACCTGACGAGGCTGAAACAGTTTGTAACCACACAGATATTCTCTCTGGACTGAAGAAATTCAGGCACATGCCTGCAGTGGCTCAGGCTAGAAGCCAGGGGTGCCAGAGAGGCCCTCCGTTCCCTTCCACAGTACTGAGCTGGGAGCGGGGGGCAGGACCTCTGACCAAAAAAAAGTTCTTATGAAATTTAACTCAAATGGGCAAGGACCATGTTGCAGTGTAAAAAAACTAGCATTCTGCTTGTACTATTTAGTTTGCTCCACCCTATATCATGAGTTAAGAA
Source organism: Alligator mississippiensis (assembly GCF_030867095.1). Classification (NCBI taxonomy): domain Eukaryota; kingdom Metazoa; phylum Chordata; order Crocodylia; family Alligatoridae; genus Alligator; species Alligator mississippiensis. Next base: position 119,839,545 of record NC_081824.1, on the reverse strand, counting down.
AAGAACAGTTCAGCGTGGATCCTTCATTAATATAAAGCTATGTTGGACTGAGTTCTTTACACACAATTCTGAGAGTCTAGTGTGATGACTCGGTGTGCTTTCTCTATGAATGCAGAGAAAAGGAAATGCAGACATTGCCTGATTTGACTCATGTAGTCATAGTACATTCAACCAGGTTTATCTCAAACTAGTTTCAGCCATTTTCAAACTGGTTTATGTGAACTGAACAGCTGTTCTGTTACAGATTTAAACCAGTTTTTGATCACTTAAACTGGTTTATGTGTAACTTCTATCCCTAGTCACTAGCTCAGCCTCTCTGTAGCTCTCTCTCAAGATTGCCACACTTTCTTTGTATTCTAGTAAGCTTTTATTTTGTTTTGGGTGATTCTGTGCAAAATTGCAGGAAACGCCATTTGTCATGGTGATTGTGGAAACTGCTGTTTTTTGCAGTTTCCGTAAAAATTGCAAAACTGGGATTAAGCTGGTCCCTATTAATGGGGCAAAAGTGAAGGTAAAACCTGTTGGTGAGGCACAGAGGGCAGAACAATGAATAGGCGCGGGTCCCTAGCTGCTGCTGTTTCATAGTTGGTAGGGTTGAAAGGGATCTGAGCAGATCATCAAATCTCACCCCCTGCCATGGCAGGAAAAAGTATTGGGGTCAGCGACCCCAGCAAGGTGTTCATCTAACCTCCAACCTGTTCAGTTACTTATTACAAGTAATGGTATTTTTTTCCTTTCATTCTGCCTTTCAAAAACAAGGTGCATATTTTATTCTGGGACATGTTGTATGCAAGGACATGGGGTATTTCCAGATGATATATGATAAAAGGTTGCTTTAAAGAAAGATGATTTCACTTTGTAATGTCTGCTCAGCAAAGGTGAATGATGATAAGAGAGACTCTGTTAAAGCTGATATGACCTTCCACCTAAATCAAATATTTTTAGCTTTGTGTCTACATCAGGGAGTTTTATAAAAGATTTGCACTAGACTGGCATTCATGCCAATGGCATTAGTAATAAGGATTAGCATTGCCAGACCAGTTTAGAATCTGCTAGTGGTTACCCTAGGATTTCTACCAGAGCCAACAGTGGTTCAGCTGAACTGGGTGTGTACTAGTGGCTCATATTTGGTGTTGTGTGTATGTTTTAATAAGGTTCCCTAAAATGGGTATGGTTTATTCAGAACTCTTAATGAAATAAAGGGCTGCAATGCATAATCTGTACTAAGGTAGGGCACCTTGGAACCTTGATTTCTTGCTCTGATGATGTGTCTGTGTCCATGTAAGCACTCCCACCCACTCCATTCTATTCCATCCAGGGCCAAATTAATCCTTCAGTGGGCCCTAGGCAAGCAAACTCATGGGCCCCCAGCTAAAGATGAAATCTGTATATTACTTTTTTTCACTTAATAATTATGATATGTAAAATAAGCACAACTGGGCCCAGCCCCTTCTTCACTTATGGCCCTAGGCATGTGCCTAGTTTGCCTGTGTGTTAATCTGGCCCTGGTTCTATCACTGGGCATGCTTTCCTACAACTTTGCATATCTTTTACACAAGAAAATCCACTCCCCTTACATTTCAACTAAAGAGGAACTTCAAGACCTCCTTACTTGGTTAGTAACATCATGTTTTCCCAGTTTTTCATGCCTCCTGCCTTAAAACTGAACAAAACTCCTATAGAAGACAGGGAAGATATGTAGATTATAGACTAACTAAGATATATAAAAAGCATAAACTATGGCAAATGAGATCAATTCGTCAGATGCTCTTGTAATAATTTATAATATAAAATATTGTCTGCAGGGGAAGAATGCTGATATTGAAAATTATCTAGTCCATCTCCATGTTGATGCAGGACTATTCTCTTTTTCTGAACAAAATAAAAGACTGTTTTGCATTCATTTTTATACAGCTGAATTTCTGTTCCTTCTCTTGCGTGGCTACTGCACAGCCGAGGAAGTCAACATTCATTATAATGTCTCTTCCTCTCTTAACTTTATCCTTTTAATACCAATGTTTCCTTCAATAATTCCACTCCTTTCTTGTTGTTTGCACTCTTAATATTTATAGACGTATGTTCTTCTATTAGTCATCACTTAGAAAAGCTGTGGATATACACACATTTCTTTTAGTCTTTCCTAATAACTATATCCTTTCATTCCCCAAATAATTTTGGTTGCTCTTCTTTTGAATGTCATCCAATTAGTAAATAGTTTTCTGGTGATGAGATGTCCTAGCTTTCAGGTGAAGCTGATAAAGGAGAGGGAAGAAAAGCTCATTTTTGCAAGTAGATGGAAACCGCATTGCTGTTTTGATACCACGTTAAGAACTTCCATTTGCCAGTTCTAAGTCAGCCACTTTCTGCCAAAGGAAAGATCATAACATGCTAAATTCAAAGAAATTGAACTTTCAATAAAAGAAACCGAGGGCTGCAAAACCATCCTTCGAAGTGTGAGCCCAGTTGAAGTCAGTGCTAAACTGTCTTTTTCCACATGTAGGCAAAGAACTCCAATTTTCCTAAGCAGCAGCTGAGTGAAAGAGATAAGACAAGCTATGCTATCTGCAGAGAAAGCCTGTGGAAAAACTGACATATAAGAGAAAGACCTCACAAACTGAGACTGTAAGCCAAGACTTACTCAACAGCCAGAAGTCCCTGGTGTGAGATGATGAGAGGAACGTCACCACAACAACAGTGACAATGGGGGTCCTTCATATTTGTCAGAAAGCTTCAGCTAGAAGCTGATAGAAGGAAGGGTCTCTAGTCATAGTCCAGGTACACCGTACTGTAGAGAGTTGTCAGGAGTGTGTGGGTATGTATAAGGGGGGATTTCACTATGGTTTCACCAGGTGTTCACTAGTGGATGCTCCTACCTTTACTTCTTATGTTGACTATACTAAAACATGTATGGAAAGCTACTGGCATTATCAAAATCTCCTGTTTGGGTCATGTCTACATATGACTTTTCTTTCTTTCTTTTTTTGCCAAGAATTTCCTGCTCTTACCTTTGCTGGCAGTGGCAACAGGTCTGAAATAAGAGCAAAAATAGGCAAGTTTTTGCCAAAAGCCTAGTACAGACAAGGCCCAAGTAACACAATCATGAAATTTGCAAACAATGTTTGTTTCTTCTTTAATTATAAAGGCATTAATTAAAGCTGGCCTTGATATTAATCTATGCAATTTTATCTCTAAAAATTTTCCAAAGCTAAACGTATTACTAGCTTATTACTAGAGCTGAAGAAATACTTCACAGACAGTAAAATAATTAGGGTAGGGGTGAATAAACAGGGTAGTGACTAAAGGAGACACTGGAATGGAGGCTTCAGGGAGTGGGGGCAGGATTCACACACCCTTTTCAGAAACCACTCCTATGAGGGGAGGTGATAGCATGGCAAGCAGCCAGGGAGTTAAAGCTGCTGGGTGTAGAGAATGTTTTGTGTCCCTGGAGTCACTTGTTTCCCCACCAAATTCACTGTTACACATCCTAACTTCAGATGGGAATTGCAGCAGCTAGCAGCTGCCATAGCCCTGTAGCTGCTGGTTGCATCAATGCCCTTCCCCTTGTCCCCCCTGAACTGTTCCCAAGGCACAATTATATCCAAAGGCCTGATGCTGCAAGGCACAAGACTGGGCCCCCTATACCTCTGTTCACAGGAACTAGGTTGCATACTGACTTGACACAGTAAGAAGTTATACAAAACTTGTTTTTTTTTTTGTAAACTAACTAAATGTATTTGATAAGGAAATTGCAGAGACGCAGGGATCGCAAGACCCTGACCATGTCATTATTACCATTACTTTCAGAGCAAGACAAACTTGAAGATGTCAGAGGCCTGAGCAAGTTTTTACGTGCCACTGCAAACTCCCTTAAGGCAGGGTAGTGCACAGCTTTGCTTCTTGCAAGGTCCTAGCTTTGTAATCTATTCAAGGAGCTCTTATAATTAGCAGTTTTGTGAGTTATTCTGTATGACAAATCTCAATAAATTTTAATGGGTAGTTTAATCTAGGAGGATTTTTGAGCTGTTTCTGGGTTATATTTAAATATATGTATACAGCAATTATTTTTAAATGAATCCTTTGGCTATGGTAGCTCTGATCAATGTCCAGTACCAGCACTGGGCAGTCAGAGAGCAATGTCTGGCATGGAGTTAATGTATCCTGTCATGATCTAGTTGGGGGGATGGTCCTGCTATGAGCAGGCAGTTGGACTAGATGACCTGTTCAGGTCTCTTCCAACCCTAATTTTCTATGAAGCTATGATTACAGCAGTGTTTAGTTTGCCTCCAGAAATTCTAACCATGTCCTCTCTTTCATTGCTAATCCTGCAGCCCTCCCACAAGGGAGGGAGTGCACAGGGTATATGCAGAACTGGTTAGGGAAAGAAAAAAGGCTGGAGGGAACTCAGAAAAATTTCCCATCCCTTCAACAGCTCTATCAAGAACCTTTCTGTGCGGGCCAGGAGCGGTCTGAGGCTTTTGGGGGCGCACGGCGGGCTGTGGCCAGCAGCCCTGGCACGTGGGTTGGGGAATTTGGCACGGCGGACTAGAATTAGGCACGGACTCGTAGCGGTTGATTAAAGATTATTTTACTTATACCGTAGATGGTTGCGGAGCAGGCAGGGAAAAACTTGCTTAAGTTGCAGTTACAAATGAAAAGAAAACTTGCACGAACAAGACCCGTAGAAAACTCGAGCCTCTTAAACCCAGAAAGACTCTGGATACCACGATGAAAGTCCAAAAGGTGACTCTCCACAAAAGCGCGCAGGGAAGGGTACGTTGAGGGATCAGGCGGCTACGGGGAGAGGCTAGAGGGTGATCAGGCCCCTATATACTTCTTAAGGCACACGCTGGGTTTGTTAAGCTCCACAGCGCTTAGAGTTCTTCACGAGATGGATGTGAAGTTCTCCTCCTCCAATTTGGGCGGAAACCGCTCAAGCCTCTTATATGGCTAGCAAGCCAATCACTAGCGGCCACGTGGGAATAATTTAGAACTGGCCAATAGTGGGACACAAATTTACATGCGAATGGCGGGAACTCCTTTGCACCGGGGTTTTCTCCATGCAACTGAGAATTGCACTGTGCAAAGAAAGCTCCTCATGGCGGGAAATAATTCTGCAGTGCCGAAGCACACACAAAATCATACCCTTGGGTCATGACACTTTCCACAGTAGGGGTACATCTACATGAGATGTTTTACAGCACAGTAGAGTAAGCATTTGCATCTACACGTGCAGATACTTATGGCACAGTAACTGGTTCTAATTATGAGTAAATTTGCTACCTGCAAAAGCAAATAACAAATTTACTTGTGATTAGTAATTGCACAGTAGCGCGCATGTAGATGCCTGACTGGGAGCAAGTGTGCTTCTAGTCAGCTGGGCAGCAGAGGCGGGACATTGCTCCCTGCCCCTGGGAGCTGCCTGCTGTGGGGTGAGCTCCACCACTGGAGCCCAGGCAGAGACAATGTCCCCCTGCCTTGGCAGCAGGGAGCTTCCAGCCCCTACTCCACAACTGGGGGCCAGGGCTAAGGGATCCTTATCTCCCAGCACCAGCTCCATGGTCACAGGGCTGGTGCTGTGAAAGAAGGATCTCCCAGCGCTGGCTGTTGCAGGGGTTGGTTGCAGGGACACAGGGAGCAGAAGCAGTCTGCTGTTAGGAGCAGCAAATCTGCTCCTGCATCCCTGCATGGGTAGACATGTGTTTAGGAGAGTTTATTTGAGAGTAAACTGCTCCCAGATATTCATGTGGAGACCTGCCCTAGGAAGACTGCTTTGAGGTGTGAATTTCATAGATTTCATAGACATTAGGGCTGGAAGGGACCTCGGAAGGTCATAGAGTCCAGCCCCCTGCCCAAAGGGCAGGAAGTCAGCCGGGTTCATAGGATCCCAGCAAGATGAGCATCCAGTTTGCTCTTGAAGGTGTTCAATGTAGGCGCTTGAACCACCTCCGGTGGCAGGCTGTTCCAGACCTTGGGGGCTCGGACAGTAAAGAAATTCTTCCTTATGTCCAGCCTAAAACGGTCTTGTAGTAGTTTATGACCATTCGACCTAGTCCTCATCCCTTGGGGCGCTCTGGTGAACAAACATTCCCCCAGATACTGGTGATCGCCCCTGATAAACTTATAGGTGGCCATAAGATCACCCCTGAGCCTGTGGTTTTCCAGGCTAAAGAGCCCCATAGCTCTCAGCCTGTCATCATAGGGTCTGCTTCCCTGACCTTTGATCATGCGCGTGGCTCTTCTCTGGACTCTCTCAAGCTTCTCCACATCCTTTTTGAATTGTGGAGCCCAAAACTGGACGCAGTACTCCAGCGTGGCCTCACTAAGGCCGAGTACAAGGGGAGAATGACGTCCCGGGATTTGCTTGAGAAGCATCTATGGATGCAAGCCAGCGTTTTGGTCGCTTTACTAGCCGCAGCATCGCACTGCAGGCTTATGTTCATCTTGTGGTCAATGATGACCCCCAAGTCTCTTTCTTCCATAGTGCTAGCCAACATAGCAGTGCCGAGCCTATAAGGATGCTGCGGGTTTTTCTTCCCAAGGTGGAGAACCTTGCATTTATCGGCGTCGAACACCATCAGATTCTCATCCGCCCACTTGCTGAGCCTGTCCAGGTCAGCCTGGATCACCCGCCTGTTTTCTGGTGTGGATGCTTTGCCCCAAAGTTTGGTGTCATCGGCGAACTTGGCCAGTCCGCTTCTGACTCCAGTGTCCACATCATTAATGAAGATGTTGAACAGTATGGGTCCAAGGACAGAGCCTTGGGGGACCCCACTTGTCACAGGACACCACGATGAGTGACTTCCATCAATTACTACCCTCTGGGTCTGACCCCGGAGCCAGTTTTCCAGTCAGTGGATCGTGGAGGACCCAAGGTTTGCATGACGAATAGGTCCAAGGAGGTGATACTTCCCCTCTATCAGGCGCTGGTCAGACCGCAGTTGGAGTACTGCGTGCAATTCTGGGCGCCACACTTCAAGAAGGATGCGGATAACCTGGAGAGGGACCAGAGAAGGGCAACTCGTATGGTCAAGGGCCTGCAGACCAAGCCCTACGAGGAGAGACTAGAGAACCTGGACCTTTTCAGCCTCCGCAAGAGAAGGTTGAGAGGCGACCTTGTGGCTGCCTATAAGTTCATCACGGGGGCACAGAAGGGAATTGGTGAGTATTTATTCACCAAGGTGCCCCCGGGGGTTACAAGAAACAATGGCCACAAGCTAGCAGAGAGCAGATTTAGATTGGACATTAGGAAGAACTTCTTCACAGTTCGAGTGGCCAAGGTCTGGAACGGGCTCCCAAGGGAGGTGGTGCTCTCCCCTACCCTGGGGGTCTTCAAGAGGAGGTTAGATGAGTATCTAGCTGGGGTCATCTAGACCCAGCACTCTTTCCTGCTTATGCAGGGGGTCGGACTCGATGATCTATTGAGGTCCCTTCCGACCCTAACATCTATGAATAAGGTGACAATTGGCCAGTTTCTCTAAGAGGTGATTATGGGAAACCAGGTCAAAGGCTTTTTTGAAGTCAAGATATATGACATCAATCTCTTCTCCCTTGTCCAGGTGATAGGTCTCCTGGTCGTAGAAGGAAATGAGATTGGTCAAGCAAGACCTACCCGCAACAAACGCGTGCTGGCTATCCCTTAAGATGTTGGCATCGGCCAGTCTGTTAAGGATGGCCTCTTTAATAAACTTTTCTAAGATCTTCCCCAGGATAGAAGTCAGGCTAATGGGCCTATAGTTAGCCGGATCCACTTTCCTTCCTTTCTTGAAGATAGGCACCACATTGGCCTTCTTCCAGTCTTCGGGCACTACACCAGAGCACCAAGAGTTTTCAAAGATCCATGCTAGAGGCTGGGCTATGATGCTCGCCAGCTCCTTGAGTACCCTGGGGTGAAGATTGTCAGGGCCGGCTGACTTAAAGGTATCCAGCTTCTCAAGATGTTCCTTCATGAAGTCAGCATCAATGGAGGGCAGGGGAATCACCCTCACCTGGACTTCCCTGTCCCGTAGCGGGCATGGGTGTCCCACGGGACTGATGAAAGACCAACGCAAAGTACCTATTTAATAGGTTGGCTTTTTCCTGGGCGTCAGTTGTCAGTTGCCCCATCTGGTTCAGCAGGGGTCCAACGTTGCCCCTGCTTTTCCTCCAGCTCCCCACATATCTGAAAAAGGACTTTTTATTGTCCTTGATGCTCAAAGCTAGTTGGAGTTCAGTTGCAGCCTTGGCTTTCCTGGTCTGCTCCCTACAGGACCGGACCAGTGCAGAATAATCCTCCTTGGAGGTGACTCCCATCCTCCATCCTTTGTAGGCCTTTCTTTTTAGCCTCAGGAGGTCTGCTAGGTCCCTGGAGAGCCAGCGGGGCTGCTGTGCCCTCTTGCTGCCTTTCCTCCGAGATGGAATAGACTTAGTTTGTGCATTGAGGATCACTCCCTTGAGGAGCAACCACTCTTCTTGAACTCCCCTTTCTCTGTGGTCATGGTCCCTTAGGGCCCCACTGACAAGCCTCCTGAGCTTGTCAAAGTCAGCTTTCCTGAAGTCAAGGACTTCCGTATTGCTGACTGACTTGCCAGCTTTTCGGTGGATGGTGAAGGTGATCAGCTCGTGATCGCTGTCACCCAGCTTCCCATTGATCACTAGGTCGCCGGATAGGTCATCCCCAGTAGCCAGTACCAGGTCGAGCAGCGCTTTGCCTCTCGTTGGCCCATAGACTTCTTGAGTCAGGTAGAGGTCATCCATGCACGAGAGGAAGCTTTGCGACCGCTCAGATTTTGCTGAGCTATCCTCCCACGAGATGTCTGGGTAATTGAAATCACCCATGACAACCATGGTCCTGGAGCATGCAGCCTCAGCTAGTTCCCGGGCAAACTCCTGGTCAAGCTCAGGACTTTGGGTGGGAGGTCTGTAGTAGACTCCCACCATTGTGTCCCCTGTGCCGTGTTCCCCACGGATTTTAACCCAGAGGGTCTCCAGCCGTCCACCCTGGTCACCAATATTGGCTTGCAGGGACGTGTAGCTTTCCTTAACAGAGAGAGCTACACCCCCGCCCCTTTTCTCTACACGATCCCTCCTGTACAGGGTATAGCCATCTATACCCGTGGTCCAGTCATGGGTGGAGTCCCACCAGGTCTCTGTTATCCCTATGACATCATAATTATTTGCATTGAGCAGGAGGATGAGTTCCTCCTGCTTATTCCCCAAGCTCCTGGCATTTGTGTACAGGCAAACAAGTGCCCCCTAGGGGGCTCCTTCCTTGCCCACAGATTTTGCCAGGGCTGGGGCAGGGGTGGGCTCCCTTAAGTGCCTTGACCTGCTGGCTTTGCAAGGATTGCTCAGCGGGCCAGCAGTGGCGGTAGTGCCCCCGTCCCCCAGCGGGCTTAGTTTAAAGCCCGGTGGAGCAGGTCAGCCAGTGTGGCTGAGAAGAGTCTCCTCCCCAGGGGAGAGAGGTGGAGGCCATCTCTTCCCAGCAGCTCGCTGCCTCTCTCGCCAAAGAGCGGGCTGTGGTCATGAATCTTTGGTTACTTTCTGTTGAATCCGCTCATGTCAGTGCATGTACAGTTTTACTTTATATTTACAATATATCCGGTGTTTGCCAGTCTAACAGCACTTTTCTCCACACCTGTGGCTGGAGTCATTTCATTATGAATACTTTGGACAAACATAGCACCCAGGCCTAAAGAACTTGTTTAACAAGTCATCAGAAATAAGACATTTTTCCAAAACATTCTGACTTTGAAAGAGCAGTGTTCATGTAAACTGTCCTGAGCAGCCCTAGCTGTGTCCTTTATGACAGGGCGGGTTAACATGTTGGCTCTAAAGGATTTTCTGTTTTAATGTGTACATGTAGAAAACCAGAGCTTTTTTTGGCAAGTGGAGGGTTATACCTGATGACAGCTACCTATTAATGACTCCTGTATCAGTACTTTTTAGGTCATGGACACACACATTGTTAATGGTGAAGTGAAAGGAAAGGGACATCTAAAGCACATGAAATGCTCCGTGGCATGTGTGCATCCCTTTTATCTACCAAGGGGTAAGAAAGTGCAGAGGGACAGTTACCATAGAGAAAATGACCTTGCTCTAAGTAGTTGTTGCATATGCCTTAGATACTGATGAGTAAAAATAATTAGCTATCCCCTGTTTCACATGGAAGACATGGCATCTTTGCATCCTGCATCAATGATATCTGCATTGCTTATATCTATTTAGAAAGACAATGGGGCTTGGCTGTAGTCCACCTTTGTTCACAGGTGAGCAGTTACTTAAAAATGGAAAACTGTGGTTCATTTTTCAGGAAGACATTTTTCTCTTTTGGTGCCCATTGTTGCAATGATACAAAGAAAGACCTTTCTACAGAATCCTTGACTGTGACAGATGTTGACTGGAAGTATGATGTCACTTTACTGTAATAATGTCACTTCTAAATATCCAGTTGGCCTTTTTCTTCTACTTCTCAGGGACTTGAAGCTACATTTGAGACCCAGGGTATCCCCATGAACCTCTCTCTTGAATTAATTCTAACCCATAGTGTAGTGTAAAATAATAATAATAGAATTAGGAAGTTTGTTGATAATTTCACCATCAAAATTATTCTCTTCCCTTGTCCCTAAACTTGTAAGTTGTTTCCAAATCCTTTTGGGCTTTGAATAAATATCCTCCTTCCAATACCATCTTTCTGTTCTCAAGGTTACAACTCTTCTTCTTCATAGTTTCCTCTGTCAGGTATTTCAAATCTACACTTCTCTGGTTCCATTACTCCATACAGAAAATAGCTATCAAAATCCAACTCCTTGTTGCTAGTTCTACCCAAACCACCTCATACAAATACAATGTCTAACCTCTTAGCAAAACTACACAGTTAAGCCTGATGCAAACACAAGACATTACACCCTAGCCTGCCACAGGTTATGCAGAGGGACAATGGTGGCCAGCGTGCTGCTGCTACAAATGTATCTCTTAATCCTCTTTCAGAGCTTTTCTCATTTCTTCATCCATTAAAAATACAGCTCTAAAACCATGATGCAAAACAGCTTCCATCTTCTGTTCACAACAGAAAACTTCACCTTCTGGAGAGAGATTCCTCCTGTAGTCCTCCTTGCATTCTTCTTGTCTGTTTAGTCAGAGATCTCCACACTGTACCACTGCTCCTTCCACTGAATTTAGTGGAATTTTTAGAATTAATTACAAGGAGTTCTGATTTCAGTCAAATCTCTTTTTTTGTTTATTGTTGTCGTTTGCTTGTAAAACCTCATAAATATTTGTGGCACTGTGCAGAATCATAGAAAATGAGGGTTGGAAGGGACCTCAGGAGGTCATCCAGTCTAACCCCCTGCTCAAAGCAGGACCAGCCCCAACTACATCATCCCAGCCAAAGCTTCATCTAGGCAGGTTTTGAAAACCTCTAAGGGTGGAGCTTCCACCTCCTCTTTGGGTAACCTGCTCCAGTGTCTCCTACTACCCTCCTAGTGAGAAAGTTCTTCCTAATATGTAACCTAAACTTCCCGTGCTGCAACTTGAGACCATCGCTCCTTGTTCTGTCATCTGTCACCACTGAGAATAGTCCAGCTCCATCTTCTTTTGAACCCCCTGTCTAGTAGTTGAAGGCTGCTATTAAATCCCCTTTCAGTCTTCTCTTCTCTAGACTAAATAAGTCCAGTTCCCTCAGCCTCCTCTCATAAGTCACGTGCCCCAGCACCCTCACCATTTTTGTTGCCCTCCATTGGACTGTCTCCAATTTGTCCACATTTCTGTAGTTGGGGGCCCCACAACTGAACATAGTACTCCAGATGTGGCCTCACCAGTGCTGAATAGAGGGGAATAATCACTTCACTTGACATACTGGCAGCACACCTACCAATGCAGCTCAGTATGCCATTAGCTTTCTTGGCAACAAGGGCACACTGCTGGCTTATATTCAGGTTATTGTCCACTGTAACCCCCAGGTCCTTTTCTGCAGAGCTGCTGCCCAGCCAGTCAGCCCCCAGCCTGTACTGGTACACAGACATGGCTGGTGAACTGAGACTGGTGGGGTGGTGGAGCGCCCCATGGGAGTGGGGGGTGGTTTGCAGCTGGCTGGGAGTGTGTGTGTGTGTGTGTGGGGGGGGGGGGTTGCAGCCTCCCTGCTACCAGCCCAAATGCCTCGCTGGCATCAAACACCCTTCCCCCCACCCCGGCCAGATGCAAACCCCACCTGGGTCCTGCCCAGCTGCAAGCCCCCCCCCGCCCCACTTCCCCACCACTCCTCTGGGACACTCCATCACCCAGCAAGTCTGAGTTTACCAGCCATGCCTGCTGGAGCATGGGATTGTTCTGTCAAGTCCTTATTGAACCTCAAGAGATTTCTCTTGACCCAACCCTCCAATTTGTCTAGGTCACTCTGAATCCTAGCCCTACCCTCCAGCATATCTACTACTCTTCCCAGCTTGGTATCATCTACAAACTTGCTGAGGGTGCACCCTATGGCATCTTCCAGGTTATTGATGGAGACATTGAACAAAACCAGACCCAGGACCAAGCCCTGGGGCACTCCACTTAATACTGGCTTCCAACTAGACATCAAGCCATTACCCTCTCAGCCCAATGCTTCAGGCAGTTTTCCATCCACCTTACAGTTCATTCATCTAACCTGTACTTCCTTAGCTTTCCTGAAAGAATGTTGTGGGAGACCATATCAAAAGCCTCGCTAAAATCAAGGCTAAACTACAGCTACTGACCTCCCTGCATCCAAGAGCCAGTCATCTTGTCATAGAAGGCAATCAGGTTGTTCAGGCATGACTTGCCCCTGGTGAATCCATGCTGACTGTTCCTAATCACTTTCTTCTCCAAGTGCTTCAGGATGGATTCCCTGAGGAACGGCTCCATGATTTTTCGGGGACTGAGGTGAGGCTGACTGGTCTGTAGTTCCCTGGATCCTCCTTTTCCCCTTTCTTAAATGGGCAATATGTTTGCTCTTTTCCAATCATCCAGGACCTTTCCTGATTGCCATGAGTTTTCAAGGATGATGGCCAGTGGCTCTGCAATCACATCATCAAACTGCCTTAGCACCCACAGATGCATCCCATCCGGCCCCATGGATTTCTACATATCCAGCTTTTCTGAATAGTCCCTAACCTGTTCTTTCACCGCTAAGGGCTCCTCACCTCATCCCCCCAAACTGTGCTGCCTAGTGCATTAGTCTGGGAGCTGACCTGGCCTGTGAATACTGAGGCAAAATAGGCATTGCGCACTTCAGCCTTTTCTGCATTCTCTGTCACAAGGTTGTCTCCCTGATTCAGTAAGGGACCCACTTTCCCTGATCCTTTTCTTGCTGCTGACATACTTATAGAAACCCTTCTTGTTACCCTTCATATCCCTTGCTAGCTGCAACTCCAATTGTGCTTTGGCCTTCCTCACTTCATCCCTGCTTGCCTGAGCAATGCTTTTATATTCTTACCTAGTTATTTGTCCAAGTTACCACTTCTTAAAGGTTCCTTTTTGTGGTTTTAGTAAGTAGGACTAAACAGTGGTCTCCAAGGGTACATACTCTGTTCATACATTTAGGGTTCTAAATTAGTGTAGTGGAGTTCACTGTTACTGATGCTATACTTCAGCCTGGGTGTCAAACTAGCTCAGGTAGCTCTACATTACATGCTTTCTGCTGGGCAGATATACTTTAATTTAAAGTAATATTGACTGATTTTAAGGGAATCTTCCAAATGATATAATAAAGGGAAGAAAAGACCTTAATGACATAAACCATCGTGTTTTGTATAACATTTTCCTCTTCCCTTTTGTTTTCTTTCCAAGCCTGGGGAAGAGCTGCCGCTGCTACATACCTAGTTGGCTTTGTGATCCTGGTCATCTGTTTTGCCCTTGCAATCATAGCCTTCTCTGTCGATATACTTCGTTTTAACTTTGTGCGAGGAATTGGAGGATTGCTCTTTGTTGTTGGTAAGGTTGCCTTTTAAACTGATTGTTTCACATCTGACACATGCTAGCTGAACTAAATTCTCTCACCTTTAAATAAATAATAATATTGATAAAAAAGGCCCAACTATGCAAACAGTCTTCACAATTTATTTTTACAAGTATGAACACATTGCTTTATGTGTATAGTAATTCTTAAATAAAATAGTAATAGGACAGCAGTTAAGGACATTTGAAACCTTGAGAAAACTAAGGTTTTTGCAAACATCCTATGCAAATACTTCTTACACTTCATGACAGAGCAATACAGGTTACTGACCTAATGGCCCAATTTTTGTACTGGAATGTAAAACCTAGCGAATTTTACCCTCTTTAGGTGTAGGTAAAGGATTCATTCTTTAGCTACTCTGTACCCCAGAATGCCCTTTTGAGGTCAGTCTGCATGACTTTGTGAATAAGGGCCTAATCCTGCAATAAGATGTATATAGGTAGATCCTAATATCTGCCTGTAATTCCATTGAAATCAATGGACTCCTGTAAAAATTTAGAGGGATACCTCCATTGATTAGGTCCCCGAAATTGGGTAAATCCCTAATTACCTGAGGTTATAGACAACTGATCTACTTCATTGGGTGATGGAGAGGTCACCTGTTGTCCCACAGGGTCAGGCCCCTATTGCTTCCGAGGCTTCCTGAAACCCCAGTTTTCTCCACTTGCAGATGCATGCCGCATGCCAGGGCGTAGTAGCAAATATGCACATTTGGGGAATTCCCTGCTGTGGGTTTCTTGGGCTATGCCTCTGCAAACAAGGGAAGCTGGGTTTCTCTCATTTAGCAGAGGTGCACCCCAAGTTGGGGCTCAGTAGCATGATATGCATGCCTGGGGAATTCCCTGAAGCCTTGGGAGCATCTGCTTGGGGCATCTGGAGAACACAGGCAGCTCTGGGCTGCCTGCAATCTCCTGTTTTAAAACAAAAATATATCCACTGCAAAGAAAGCAGCCCAAATATTTCCCATCTATTGTTGTGGCCACAGTTTGGGGCATTTGTCACTTGACATGGGGCATGGATGACTGTGTGTTTGGCCTATCCATTAAATTTTTATGGCTGCACAAAGGTATCATCTTTTGCAGCCCCAGAAAGGAACATATTAATCTTCAAACAACTTCATAGCAGAAAATGTGATGAGATGAATTATTGCTTGTTCTCACTCTCTTCTTTTTTCCTTTTAGCTGCATTCCAGATTATTGGATTGGTTATCTATCCTGTGATGTTCATAAACACCTTTCAAAATCTGACTGGATTTAACGTGTTCAGCTGGGCCTACGGTTTTGGTTGGGCTAGCACTATAGTTGTAATTGGCTGTGCTTTCTTCTTCTGCTGCCTGCCCAACTGGGAAGATGAGGTCCTTGGTAACATCAAGCCTATGTATTAGTAACCTTCTCCAGAGAGCAGTTGAACAGCATATTGTGTACCCTGAAAGAATAAATTCAAGTATAAGCGCATAAAAAATTATGGTAGGAGAGCTTTTTTCTGTTATTTTTTTTTTAAGTTGGGCGTTAGAGGCTGAAAAAGACCATTTTATTTTTTCAAATGAATTTTGAACCTGCACAGTACTGAGTTAGTCAAAATGTATGGCAGATTTCAGCAAATATTTTTCGGTCAGAGAATGTTTGTATTTCATACCCATGTGTGATACAAATATGTTTGGATTAGTCCATTTGTTGCTTCCCTCTAAACACGCAAATTCTCACTAACAGCATAACAAACATTGCATCTTTATTTAGACATCCATTTACAAAAAGGATTTTAGCCTTAAGTTACAAGGGGAGGGTGAAGAGGAATATACGGCAAACTTGAATAGTCCTTTTGGAGACCTCAAGTGGCACTCGTGTGGTTATGCAAATTTCTCATTGATAAGAGAGAATGTAAAAACACTCCGAAGAATGTGCTTTCCATCCAACATAACTAGTCCTAAAGAAGTATTTTTATTGTTTGAGTCCACTGAAATTCAAGACTTCTGAGATTGGCCAATACCAGGGGTGAGAAGACAATCTTATACTGATTTAAAAATCTGAAAGTCTAAAAAATTTAAGTTGGGTGGAAGGCTCCCCAAAGGTAGACAGCAAACATCTACATATACAGCTGGCATTCATTTTTGAAGACTGCAATTCTTGCATGCGCTGAAGTGCTGAGTAGCTTAACACAGATATTCTTAGAAGAGAACAAGCACCAATCTTTGTACTATTATAATGTATTTTGTTGTATTTTAGAGATGTTAGTTCAGACAATATTTTAGAGTTGTATTTTTTTATTTAATATTTTTCATTTCCTTCAACCTTTAAAAAACACATTGCTGTAGCTATGATAGAGGCTTTGGGGAAAGTTGGAATAAAACTGAAAAGTTTTAAAAAGCCTTCTACATTTTTTTTTTTTTTATGTATCACTAAAATAGTTTGTACCATTTAATAGCTGGTGCACTGTAGACCATCAAGGGCAATAGGTTCAGCTGAAAAAGTCTTTGGGTGAGTGTGTGTAGTTACAGTTATGTGGATACATTTCAGGGAATAATCTGAAACTCCAGCTGAATGAGATAAAGGTTGTGCTTCTAGTCCTGATAATTCAAGCATAAATCTGTCTTTTAGGCTGTGGACTGATTTTTACCTTTGTAGTGCTACAAAAGTCAAACAGATTCACGTACATATCCCACTTAGCGCTACAAATATGGCAGAAGCACTACAGAAAAGATGCTGGCTGAAATATCAACCTCTCTGTAGTGCTATTTTTTGTAGTATTGCACATAATGCTCCAGTCTAGAGGCTTTGCAGAGGGGCACCCATTTGTTACACCTGGAGCACTTCATTTTGTGTCTCTTGGAAGTGTAGCAGCACTTGCTACAGGTATTTAAGGTGATGAGATCCCAAATTACCAATGACCTGACTCCCAGCTGTGGGAGAGCCATGACTGATGGATAAGAATATTCTTTATAGGATGTCTAAAGAATATTGAATGTATGAATAAAATATGAATATTCTTTATATGAATGCTTTTGAGGTAAGTTAATGTTTTTGAATGGCAGTTATTTGAACTGTAGAGAGATTGTAAATGCTGGAAGCAGTCCTGACAGACTGGGTAAAGTGACAAAAAGTACAAAGCAGCTGCGCTTTATTTCATTGTTTGTCAAGTAAGCTGGAGCTTATCACTGGATTGAAGAAAGAGCAAAACTTATTCTATATAATCATCATACCTATACCAGAGGTGGATTGTATGCATGTATGTACTTAATATACATAATGCAACCAATAAGACCTATCAGAATATTGTCCAACCAAAGTACATTAAAACAACAGTTCTCTAAAGGCTCAGTTCATTTTTATAATATCTTTTGTATTATCTCTCTTAGTTTTGTAATACTTTTTTTCGCTTGGTGAAAATGCTGTATATTGTAGATGTTATAATGTCAGTCATGTCTGTTAAATCACCTACATTTACCATTCTTCCTGAGAGAAGAAAAATTTGTCAAATGATGGCTTTTTTTCTATACAGTAGAAAGCTGTTGGCCTTATGAGGTAATCAGTACCACTAATGGGATGATAGCTAACTTGTATATCAAATGCAAAACACAGCAAGGAACCATGGCTTTGTTCAGCAAATACTTTGTACAATTAAAGATTAAAGCAAAACAGAAGCATGAAAGTGGATATACATAGTCATGGGAGATGACTGACTAGAAACGCGTTCCTCAAAATAACTGAATTATCTTGCATGTTCTTTCAGTTGTTGTCCTACTTGATAAGAAAGAGCGTTAAATGGTGGAAGTATTTTATTAAAAATAATAAAGAAAAATGAAAATATTACCTGCCTGATGTTCAGGAATAAGCTATTGCCAATACTTCTTATTTACACTCCCAATAAATGATAGTAATATATTTTGGTACTGTACTTCTTTCAGATAGGGTGGCTTCATTTAAAAATATATACTGGTAGGTGATTAGAGTTAAGAAATCGGTTGGAGAAGTTTCACTTAAAACATTAACTTAAGGTTGTAATAATTCTTGACACCCTTTAATATGAACATAAACAGGTACTGATTCTAAGTTAAATTAAGGAGGCCAAGCCATTGTTTATCTGAAAAGGGAAAATTCTTACTGTTAGGTAAAACATGAAACCAATACGAAGTATACAAAAGAACACACATTTAAATATCATCAAAAGAAGTCTGAGATACAGCAGTGCACCATTAGGCCAGGAGGTTCACAGATTCACAAAAGTTTAGGTGTGTGTCTAGCAAGGTGCACGTCCAGCCTCCTTTTGAAGATCTCCAGGGTAGGTGCTTGCACTACCCCCACTGGGTGTCTAGTCCAGAGTCTGGTCACGCGAACCATGAAGAAGTTTTTCCTTATAGCCAGTCTGACACCTTCTTTTAGGAGTTTATGACCATTGTTCCTGACTTTCCCCTGGGGCACTTTGGTGAATAGTTGTTTGCCTAGTCCCTGACGCTCTCTCCTGATATATTTGTAAGCTGCCACCAAATCCCCCTGAAGTCTTCTCTTTTCTAGGCTGAACAGTTCCATATCTGTCAGCCTTGCCTCATAACGCTTGCTCTTCATGCCTCTAATCATACAAGTGGCTCTTCTCTGGACTCTCTCAAGCTTTCCACATCCTTCTTGAAGTGTGGCACCCAGAACTGGACACAGTACTCCAGCTGCAGCCTCACCAATGCCAACTAGAGCAGAAGAATAACTCCCTTAGTTTTGCTTGAGATGCATTGGTAGATGCATGCCAGCATATTGCTTGCTCTGCTAACTGTAGCATCACACTGGTGGCTCATATTCATTTTATGGTCAATTATGACCCCCATGTCCCTTTTGAATGTGGTGCTAGCTAGCATAGCATCACCAAGCCTGTTTGTTGCAGATTTTTCCTCCCCAGATAGAGTGCTTTACACTTCTCAGTGTTGAACAGCATCAACAGCATTGAACAGGCTTTAAAAAGATAATTTTTTAAACATCCAAATGGATTAAGTTTAGAGATGTATTTGATGAGGTGTGTTTCCAGCCATAACTTACTCCTGGCCAGTTTATACCTGTATAATAGTATAATAACAATGCCCTTTTGCTTAAATAGTTATTTCCCCTCCTTGGAGCCTAACCCTTGTATATTTATAGAAACCAATCACATCCCCTTTCAGTCTTCATTTTGCAAGTCCTGCACTTACTGTCCTTTTCCAATGTTTGGGTCCACTCCTGAAGAAAACAAGTCCTACCCACTCTGTCACTGCAGTGCACTGAAGACCTGCAATTAGGCAGTGTAAATAGCTCAGAAATATTCCTAAATAACTCTGAGGGCATGTCTACCCACAAATTTGATCCAAGATCAGTTTATTTGCAAGTAAACTACTTGTGAGTAAATGCTCCTGGGCAGGCGTCTACACATGCAGGGACATGGCAACAGATTTGCTGCTCTTAGCACCAAAATGCTGCCACTTTCTGTGGCTCTGCAATGAACCACTGCCACCACTGGGGGAACTCCAGGCTCTGGCTGCAGCAGTCAGCAGCCGGCAGCCCTCTTGAAAAGGCACCCCACTTTCTGCTCCCTGGCCAGCCACTTCCATGGTGAGAAGCAGTATGCACAGTGTAGGGACAGCATGTGGCAGCTTTCTGCTCACTGCCTCTGCCTTCCTGTGCTATGGCTACTCCAGCCTCTGCCTCTGATAGCGACAACTACCATCCTGGGCTCCTGCTGGCCACCGTACTGGTCCACTGCCCTAACCACTGCGGGTCCACGGTCATCTGGGTCCTCCCAGCTCCCCCATGTGTAGTGACCACCTGCCTGGCCACAGCATGCCGTCCCAGGACTGCCATGCAGCTGCTGCCTAGACCCCATCCAGTTGGCTGGACTCACTGATGTTCTGCTGGACACCACCACTGGGGCCTCCCTTGCCCTCCTGGGCCTCCAGCCTCGCCGTCTCTGGGCCAGCTATGACTGGTGGCTGCATGTGGGACAATAAGGAGCAGCTGGAGGTATTCAGAATAACTAAGGCCACCTTCCTGGACCTCCTGGGGCAGCAGGCCACCGCCATGTGGCTGCTTCTCCCCACAGACACCTGGCTGGCCCTTGCTCTACTCAAGCTGGCCACCCCTGCCGGGCTCCACTATGTGGGCCATCTTTTTGGGGTGGGCAAAGCCACTGCTGGGGAAGCCATCCTGGAGGTCTGTGGCACCTTCCAGGATATGTTGGGGTACACGGTGCTTCATGTGCATGACCCCTGGCAGTGGTGGTGGGGTTCCATGCTCAGTGCATTGGCACCCTAGACAGGACCCACATCCCCATCATCTGCCCACCCCACAGTGACCCGGGGGGCTTTCACTCCATGGTGCTCCAGGCTGTTGTGGGCCACTGTGGTGCCATCATGCATGTGAGTGCTGGCTGGGTGGGCAGTGCCCACAATGCCTGTGTGTTCTGTAACTCCAGGCATGGTGTAAAGTGGCCACTTCATGCCGGGGGTGGGGGAGGACAGACCTGCAGCTGGGCACCATGATGGTCCCACCCCTCCTCATTGGGGAGGTGCATAACATCTGTGTGAGGCCCAGGGGGGAGCTCTTCAGTGAGGCCTGGGTGGAGCAGGTGCGGTGGATGGAGGCTCTCTAGCAGTAGGAGCACCACCTGCAGCAGCAGTGATAGCAGCATGCCCCCCCTGCTGAGACCCCAGGTGAGCTGCACACCCACCACTAGGGGCCAGATGACCAGGTACTAGAGGCCCTGGCTGACCACCTCCTCCTGCACTCTCCGCTGTAGCCCACCTGGACCACTGCCCACAGACCCTCTGCACCCCTCCACCACCCATCCCCCCCACCAAGAAAACATCCTCTTTCCTGTGCAAACTATTGACAAAGTGCTTTGCATGCCATCCCAGCATGGGGGCTGTGGGATGGGGGTGCCTAGGGGGCAGAGCCTGGGGCCAGCACTCTGGCCTCTGGCTGTTCCCCTGTGGGTGTTGTTACCTCTCAGCTCTGTGTTCTTGGGAAGCCCTGGCACAGTACACAGCCTGTCTGACTCACAAAGGACTCACCCCCTCCCTACCTCTGCCTGAACAAGAACTGATTAGAGGAAGGACTTACAAAAGACAATGAAGATGCAGTGGGAGATGCATCTAAAGCCCTCCAGACAAGAGTGCTAGGAGTGAAGCAACTCCCCTGATCTCATTTACATTGGAGATGGAACTGGATGACAACTCATTTTCATGGGAGAGGGGACAGCAAAGCACCTTCATTAGCATTCAGGATAGAGAACAGAGATTCGAAGGCAAGGACTGCACTGAATTCTGGGACCAGAGAAGCAGGGGAGCACTGCATGATGGCGGATTCCTGCTCCAAATGCTAATCAACCCACATCTACACATACCCAGCTCAGTATTTATCAGACCAATTCTAGTAATAACTCCTTTATTGGTACCCAAAACACTGAATCTGCCTGTCTGTATTGTGAGCTCCCTCAGAGTAATGCCACCCATAGCCAGGAGTGATCAGTTCTTATTATTCAGTATGTGAGCCATTGTTTACCCATATACAAACCTAGTGTTCTCCCTTGAGCCATTGTTAGTTCTCTACAAAAACCTCCACCATGGCTGGGGATGACATGGCCAGTGGGTCTGCTTGGTCCTGGCTGGCAGCGCTGGTGTGCAGCTCTGGGTGGTCCCCTTGGATGGTGGGCTCAGTGTGTGGGTATTTAGCTGGGGGCCCCCCACCAGGGAGGAGCTGGTGCTGCTGGTGGCTGGTAGTGATATGGCCAGCTGTGCCTCATGGCTGGGGCTGCGGAGCTGTCAGGACATGCACTGGCATGGGCTCCCTGATCTGCTGGTGGAGGCTGCAGCCAGGAAGCTCAGTGGGACAAGCTGCTGGAGGCCTGAGGGGCCCTCCCCCAGTGACACATCACTGTGGGTACCAGGCCAAGGCGGGGACTTGGGCAGGTCACCTGTGCTGCAGTACACAGCATGGATGCGGTCTGGGTCCTGGGATGTGAGTATGGTTATCAGTTGCTGAAAAAAGGGGCATGGACTTACAGGCCCTTCTGATTAATGATTGTGGTCCGTGATGCTTACTTACTGTGCCTGCAAGGCCTTGACCTCCATGTGGCATTGCCACACCAAATGGTCATGCCCACACTCCCATATCTGGCCACACAGGACCTCAAAGACATGGGTATTTGAGTGCCCACCCCATGCAAACTGGTGTTACACCTCCGCCTCATCTTACAGTGCCACAAGAGGTCACCAGTCTCCTCCATGGACCATTTGGGGCCTTAGCTGGAAGGCACAGGTGTGGGCAAGGATGACACTATAGGGGCTGCTACGCTGGTTTTCCTGGCCTCTGCACAGCTATCCCTGTGCTGCCAGGTCTAGGCAGCTGCCTACAACACCCAGTGCAGGGACATGGTGTGGGACTGGGAGACATGCAGCAAGGCAATGCCTGGTTCTGGGCAGTCTTCTTGGGGTGAGATGAGGGCAGCGGGAGCTGGCCCCAGTGGCCAGGAGCTGCCTGCAGCTGGGTCCGGGTGCTGACAGGCCTGGCAGGAGCCTACAGCACCCTGCAGGCCTGGACGGTGTGGGCCTGGCAGCCACGTGGCACTGCAGTGTCAGGCAGTGGTGCTGGGTGCAGGCAGGCTGGCACAGGTGGCCTGTGGCCTGCCCAGGGGGACACAGGTGCCTAGAATACCCTCCGACTGCCTGCACATGTGCCCCAGGGCTCAAAATGCCTGCAGAATTTTAAGGGCCTGAGGCTGGAGCTGCCATGGAGGTGGCTCAGCCCTGGGGCAGGAGAGGCTTCTAGCCCACAGCCCTGGGGCTACCCTGAGGCTGGCTCCCTAGTGACAGGGCTGACCTGAAGCTAATTTCTCCTGGTTGGCGTCTACATGTGCAGTAACTAATCATGAGTAAATTCACTACTTGTATTTGCAGATAGCAAATTTACTCATGAGTAGCTTCGTTTACTCCGCAGTAAGCATGCACACATGTAGATGCACTTTCTGTGCAGCAAACTATGCTACCGTGCAGTAAAACATCTCATATAGATGTGCCCTGAGAGTCCCTAACTACTTTTCTCCCCCAGGACTGAGAGCTTGGGTGTGCCACTGCTTATTAAAATGTACAGAGCAAAACATGCTTATAATGACATATACTATTTTAATTAATATATTGCCAGCTCTCCTGATTTTATCAAAACTTTTGGCGCATTTAATAGTTTTCTCAAAGCCCCACCTCCAGACTAATGCTAATAGTTGAGACTATCAGCTCTCTTATTTAAAAAAAATGGGAAAAAAGGCCTAAATAGTGCCTGATTTTCAGTGAATTTCATGAAAGATGGGCATCTCCAAGGCCTTTGAGAATCTAAGCCTAAATATCCATCCATTGAGACTGCAGAACAAAGCTTGAAAACATACCCAAAGCATTGACTAAATACTAAAAAATATCTACAGGAAATTGAAACTTGTTTTTAAAGTTTTTAAAGTTATATTTCATGAGTTTTCAGTTAACATCATGTTTTGTTATGGATTGGTGGGTTTCTCTCTATTTTTTGAACATCTGAGATTGGCAATACACTATAAAAAGAGAGCAAGTGACAGCCTTATGTGTAGACATGTTTAGCATTTTATAATTAAATTATTATATTAAGATATAAACTCTTTAAGTTACACAAGTCTAAGAGTGCATGAGATTGGGACTATCTTTTCTTAAAGGATTTACATAATTATTGTTTATTTCTGGCAGTGACTACAGTACAGAGTGTTTTCTGTAGATCTCTGCAAATACAGAATTGCTGGAGAACTATTACTAGAACACATTTCATGAATGGAGAGATTAAGCACCAGGAAAAAGATTCCAAAAAAGGACTAAATTGCACAAATCCAAAACCCTAATTCTGACAACCCTATGTTCAGTTGTCACCTAACTCATGAGCAGGGATCCTGGTTTTCCCTGATAAAAAATACCAAATTCTCTGCTAAAAAAATTCACAAGTTCTCTGCTAAAACCCCCCAAACCCATGATTAAAATTAAAGCCCCCCTCCACAGCTCCCCTTGGCCCTGCTGGTGCCCCTTACTCCCCACCCATAGCCCCCGTTAAAATTAAAATGAAAGCCCCTGGGTCTGCAGCCCCCTGCCCCTGCTTCCCCCCCCGTCCCCCACTGTGGGCTTGGGTGGGGCAGCTCCCCATTGCTGCATGCACTCTCAGGGGGCAGGGGGGACCTGCCCAGATCTATACCTAGGTCAGGCACAGACTGAGGCAGCTGCCCAGCTGGGTGGGGCCTGGAGCCCAGGGCCACAATGTGCAGCTGCAGGGCCCCAGCAGGGAGCAGAATGGGTGCAGGTGGCTCGTCTGAGGGAGGGGGAGAGCTGGCTCCCCACTGCCACATGCACTCCCAGGGGGCATGCAGATCTGTACTTGGGGTAGGGACAGGTGCACGCTGTGGGCTCAAGCTCCCTCCCTGCTTCCCTCCCCCAGGGCCTCCCCAGCTCAGCAGGTGCGACCTGGTGTGGCTGGGGAAAGCGGGGCTGCATGGAGATTCCTCGCTGCTGTGAACTCTCCCCCCACCTCCCCCGCTGCCCCAGCAATGCAACTCCAGCGTCTGCCACTGCTTTGAGGGGTGCAGCTGTGTGCCGTGGTGCTCACTACATCCCTGTGTGCAGGAGGTGTATCGCCAGGGCAGTAGAAGGGCAAGCAGTGGTGAGGAGGTTTTCTGCATGGCTCCTCTGCTCCCTGCCATTCTGTGTCATGGGGGAGGGAAGTAGGGTGGCAGGGACAAGTGGCATGCTGAACAGGATTTGCAGCAACAGGGAGCCGGTCCTCCCCCTCCCCCAGATGAGCCGCCTACGGCCTTGTCCTGCTCCCCGCTGGGGCCCTGCAGCTGCACATTGCAGCCTGGGCCTCAAGCCCCAAGCCGCACCTGGCTGGGCAGCAGCCCCAGCCCTGCCCAGCTCCCTCCCTACAGGGGCTTCAGTCCCCCTCTCTCCCCGCACTTACCTGCTGGAGCTGCTCTGCAGGCTGCCTGGGACACGGCATGTCTATGCACATGGCAGCCCCTGTCTTTCCATCTTCCTCTTGCTCTCTCCCAGCTCCCTGCAGGCTGGAACTCTGCCAGCCTGCAGGAAGTTCATTGCAAAATGGCAAAATCCTTGGGTTTCTTTGGTAAAATGAGAAATCCATGTTTGCCTCTGGTAAAAGGCAAAATCTGGGGTTTACTCCATTTTTCCATGGAAAACGGAAAACCCAGATCCCTGCTCAGAATCCTGGTTTTCTCTGCTTTAAAAAATGCCCAATTTTCAGTTTAAAAAAAGTAACCCAACATCCACATTTTTCCATGATTAAAATGAAACACCACTATACATATATCTATATATTAGTGGTGTTTCACTTTAATCACGGAAAAATGTGGATTTTGGGTTACCTTTTTTAAACCAAAAATTGGGAATTTTTTTTAAATCAGAGAAAACCAGGATCCCTGCTCATGAGCAACCTCAGCTGTTTTGACTTTGTGGTTCCCCAGACATACAGTTGCATCTCTGTGAATGCCTACAAATGCCTTGGCTTTGATAGGACTGAGCAGCTTGGCACCTAGCTCATGCCTATTCCCAGTTAAGTTCTCAATTAAACTGCCTGTCTTAAGACTCAGACAAAGGAGTTGCCATCCCTGCTGTTATACAGTGGTCTCATTGTTAGACCCAGAAGGTGTGTCTACATGTGCTATTAATGCAAAGTAATAAACTCTGATGCAGTTTGCACCGGAATTTATTACTCCCAAGTGCAGTGTTTGCATGAGTGACCGCAGCCTGTTGAGCTGGGGCAGAGCAGCCCTGATCAGCTGGCGGCCCTGAGGGTCAGCCTGTCAGCCTGGGGCTGCCCAGGCCTGGCTCAACGTGATGTGAAGGGGCTGGCTGGGGTGTTACTGTGCAGGGCTAGACAGAAAGCAGCCCCTCCATGGTAGCACCCTCATGACCCAGCCAGCCCTATCACCGTCTACATGTGCATTTCACCACACATAACTATGCCACTGTGTTGGGCAGTACTATGCTACAGTGGAGTTGACTGCCTAATAGCACTGCACGTGTAGATGATGACACTTTACCGTGGTGCTAATTAGTCTGTTCTGCAACAAAGTCTATTTATATTAGGATGGCTAAGTGGTTAAGGTGCTGGATTTAAGATCCAATGGATATATGTCTATGTGGGTTCAAACCCCACTACTGGTAGCTGCTGTTTTAGATTGCTTCAGGCTAGACATAAGGAAAATGTTTTTTTTACAAATTGAGTGTTGAGGGTTTGGAACAGGCTCCCCAGAGGTGGTACAGTCTTGTTGGGGTCATCTGATCCCAGCAGTCTTTCCTGGCCAAGTGCAAGGGGGCTAGACCCAATGATCTGTAAGGTCCCTTCCAGCCTCTAACAACTATGAAACTATGAAAGTGTCTTGTGTAGACACACCCAGAAAGTGGGAAAACTGGGTTTAATCTCCTTTTCTGACTGAAGGAATTCAAACCTTGGTGGTAGATGGGTCATATTTGACCTGGGGGGAAGTGGGCAGCGGAGTCCCCCAGGGCTCTGTCCTTGGGCCCGCACTGTTCAATTTCTTTATCAGTGATTTGGATGACGGGGTGAGAAGCAACCTGTTCAAATTTGCTGATGATACCAAAATTTGGGGCAAGGTGGGCACGTTAGCAGGGAGGGAAAGACTGCAGAAAGGCCTGGATAAGTTGCAGGGGTGGGCTAACAAAAACAGGATGCGTTTCAATACGGACAAGTGCAGGGTGCTGCACTTGGGCAGTAGTAACCAGCAGCACACTTATAAGATGGGAGACTCCCTTCTTGAGAACACGGAGGCTGAAAGGGATCTTGGAGTCATCATTGACTCCAAGATGAACATGGGCCGACAATACGAGGTCACGGTTGGCAGGGCTAACCGGACCCTATCATGCATCCACAGGTGCATCTCAAGTAGGGCCAAGGAGGTGATCCTCCCCCTCTACACGACACTGGTCAGGCCACAGCTGGAGTACCGTGTCCAGTTCTGGGCACCCCGCTTCAAGAGGGATGTGGACAACATTGAGAGGGTCCAGAGCGGGGCCACCCACATGATCCAGGGACAGCAGGGCAGACCCTACAATGAGAGGCTACGGGACCTGAACCTGTTCAGCCTTCACAAGAGAAGGCTGAGGGGGGACCTGGTGACCATCTATAAACTCACTAGGGAGGACCAGAAGGGGTTGGGGGAGACCTTGTTTCCCCTAGCGCCCCCCGGGATAACAAGTAATAATGGCCACAAGTTGTTGGAGAGCAGGTTTAGATTAGACATCCAGAAGAACTACTTCACAGTCAGGGTGGCTAGGATCTGGAACCGACTTCCAAGGGAAGTGGTGCTGGCTCCTACCCTGGGGGTCTTTAAGAAGCGGCTTGATGCCTACCTGGCTGGGGTCATTTGAGCCCAGTTTTCTTCCTGCCCAGGCAAGGGGTCAGACTTGAAGATCTACAAGGTCCCTTCCAACCCTGCTTCTATGATTCTATGATTCTATGAAACTCATAGCTCTTAGGCAAAAACTTTAACCAACAGGCGATGAGGCTGTTCAAGGTAGGAGAACTCCACTTCTATTGGAGATGTTCCACAGTTCAGTAAACTAAGACAAGAGGAAAAGAGGGGGAAGCATGTGCTCTTAGTAGCTTAATGCTGGGGGCATTTTCCTGGAAGTCAAGAGACCTGGGTTCTACGTCATGCTCTTAAGACTGTTTCTATATCACATTTAGCATGTTTTGGATAAAACACAGAAACAGTTGCAGGAGCAGGGCACTCAGCAAGTGCCAGGATTTCTACTTACAAAGCTCATGCTGAATTTGCTTGGCCACACCTGCTCCTAGGCAAGGCCTTCTGTTTTCTCGAGCTCTGCTTTTAACCTATGAAACAAGAGCAACATGTGCTTTGCACTTTCACAATTTTTTTCCCCATCTGTGGTTTTCAGAGATGGGAAAAATAGGTAGCTCTATTTTAGAGTTGCAATAACTGAGGCAGATCCTTACGGGTTATGACATACAGAATCATTAGACAGGATTTAGCCATATCATAGAGGAAGTTTACAACAGAGCTAGAACTAGATTTGTCTGCTGAACAACCAGGCAAGCCGATAGAGCATGACAACACAGGGGTGGGAGGAGGGCAGTGATCATGACAACAGGTCTAGACTCCACCTTTGTGGGGGAGCACCTCAGTAGCTAGCAGCTGGCATTACAGCAGCTGGTACTATCCTGTGCACCAAAGCAGAACAGGAGGCAGAGATGCCCTGTTATGTCTCTGGTACAGTGTAGTGCCGCTGGGACATAATACTTATAGTGGGAGTTCTTAGAAGTGACTCAACTGGTACCATTGGCTTACAGGCTTCTGGTGTCACAATTGTTTCCAGATTCCATTTACTCAGTTTACATTTAGAAAATAGAAAATCTATCTTTTAACAGGAAATTCTCCCTGGAGATCTTAAGGTCAAGTAATTTCCCTTGTGTTCATCATCACCAGTAGTAAACAGTCCACAAGTTCATCTTCAATTACATCTGTGGTCAATGAGTTTAAATAGGTGTCACTAATTGCCTTCAAATTAATTATAATGATGTGAATGAGGTCATAATCTGGCTCTCGAATCAAAATTTAGTAAGCACTTCTGCTGTTGATCTGTGTGAAGGAAAAGAAGCCAGCTCGCTCTTAGTTGGGTTGCATCCTGAAAGCTATTATGAATGAAGATGAACTACTCCACAGATATAATGTTAGACCTACACCGAGGGACTATGTACATTAGACCATTTTTACTTACTTTTTCATAGTAGAATCCATGAATGACACGTGCCCCCGGCAGCAATGGGAGTGCAGGGGCAGGAGCGTGATGGCAGTAAGCGGTAGCTCCTGCAGATGCAACTGGCACTGTCAGCGGTGGGTGGGGGCAGATGACCAGGAGTTGGCAACCACCCACAGATGCTGCCAGCAGTGTCAGTGGTGGCAGCAGCGATCGTGGACTGCCCGCAGATGCCGCCAGGGGTGTTGGTGGCAGAGCGGCAAGCAGCGATTGCCCATAGGTGCCACCAACAGTGTTGGCAGCACATTTTTGTAGGGAATTCAGTGCCACACTCCGGGGGTGCACGTGTGCCCGCGTGCACCCACTACTCGTCGCCCCTGGTAGAATCAGTCTTGAAACTCTTTTTCCAGTAGTAACCTCTTTGTATAGGTCAACAGATATTTGAAAAATGGCATTTCATCTGGAAAAGGTTTTCATATTTGGAAATTAGAGTCAGAATGGAAAGTAAAAACAAATCTGAAAAGTTTTAGGAATTTTTATGTGAAAACAAAATGAAAATTTTAATTTTATTTCAAAATGTTGATTCAAAAGAAACATTTTTCTTTCAGCAATTCTTGCCAAATATATATAAAGGATTAATTGAA
Source organism: Alligator mississippiensis (assembly GCF_030867095.1). NCBI lineage: Eukaryota > Metazoa > Chordata > Crocodylia > Alligatoridae > Alligator > Alligator mississippiensis. The sequence continues at coordinate 119,810,186 of NC_081824.1, read as the reverse complement.
AATGGCTCTTTCCAAAGGAAATCGTTGGTTTCTTTTTTTTGGCAGGAGAGAGAACCACATGAGGTTTTTTTTCAATCTTATATATTATCTGGTTTAGTGCTTCTCATTTGAAAAACACCATGTATCTTATAAAGGTAGGTGGGGTGTGGTTGACATATTTTAACCAAGGCAAAACTAAATCACAGAGGATGTAAACAGTGTATTTGACTATGCGTGGTAGGCAGCAAAAGTGCAGCTCAGAAATTCTGCTAAGACCCACTTTATTCTTGTCCCTAGGTACCTGAACTTTGTCAGGACTACTTCAGATCTTACTGCAATACTATGTGTGGGCAGCAGTTCAGCAGGGAGGACATCTGTGTTTGAATCTCAGCTACAAAACAGGGTATTGGTAGGACCTGGGGCAAGCTGTTCAAATCAGAATTGACCTTTTTTGTAAAATAGTGCTTTTACAACCTGGCTCAGTTCCCGTCTGAACAGATACTAGTTAGCTGTGTGTAAATCCAACCTCTGGATCTTACGTGGTACTAAGTTCCCTGGATGTGGATGTTGGCTGGTCACTATTTTTAGGTCTGGGTCTTGTAGAACCCCACAGTCCAGCCGTTTTAGCCCTCATAACCAGGACTTCACCCTTCCTAAGTACCTGGTTCTTCTGGTGTGTGATAGTGTACTAGTTTCCTAGTTCAGAATAGCACCCCTCTTTTGAAACAGCCCCTGTCCTCTTTACTGTGCACATCCTTTCTATAGGCTACAGCCTCTCCTTTCTCAGCTGTTGTGTAAAAAGCAATTCATAATCAATCATCGTCCAAGCAGAAAATCTTTTGTGTCCCTAGGGAAGTCATATAACATCAGTGGCCCATGAAGATCAAATTCTCCCATGAAGATTACAGTACAAAGTAGGATCCTTGAGACAGAAGGTGTACTTGCAACAAAATAGAGTTCATGCAACATTTTACAAGGCATATTCCAATTTGTCCCAGAGGCTAAGATTATTTGCCTCCCTCATAGTCATAAGCTTCTATCCACAAAATGCCAGAACCAAATTTTACAACAAGGTCTCCAACACTGAAGCAGACTGAAATGTTGTGGTCATTCTACTTAAAAACTAAAAAGTTGAAGAATTCGATGGCTATGAAATAAACAACACAATCTACACTATTGTCCTTTTTATTTATTTTGTTATTAAATTTAATGTTTTTTATATCATTCTTGCATTTATAGGTTTGTGCTGAGATTGCTAGTAGTCATAAGACAATATTGCTGTCCACTGTAGAAGTTGTCACTGGGTAAGCTGTAGATAGTAGCAGTGGAAAAGTTAGGAAATAAGTTTAGGATCTTTGAGCTCCAAATCTGATGTCCATTTCTCTACAGGTGGGACAGGATCATAGCAGTAAGGACAGTCCTTTATTAGTTTGTGGATTTCCCAAACCTATCTTTGATTTGTCAAATGGGCCAGAGTAGTATGGAGCATTTTGATGTGTGTCGTTTATGGCAACTAGTCCTGCACATAGTCTGATTTATGTATTTATTTTTTTGTCTTATTTGCTTTAGATGCTGCTCTTCTCAACAAAGACTCAGAATGACTTACAAAGGGGAGCAGAATAATTTATAAAACAGGAGAAATAAAAAGAGAACAAAACAACTTAAGAGGAAAACTAGAGTAATAGTATAAAACAGAAACTTCCTATCCAATATCCCAGCCTAGGTTTGTTTGCTAAATGCCTACCCAAAAAGGGACTTCATTTTGCACAGGGGAGGTAGAGGTTGGAAGTTTTTTCCCTTGGGTTCCTCAGAGTCTTTTGGTGAGAGAGTTACTGTATGATATGCAGATTGGGCAGGGGAAAAAACTTTCACCTTCCACCTCCCCTTTGCAAAATGAAGTTTCTTTTCTCCCTCTTTTTTACAATCTTTGAATTCTTCTCAGCCTGACGAAGGGTGTTTGGACCCAAAAGTTTGCAAAGGAAGATTTTTTTTTTGCAGCTATTTAGTTGGTCTAATAAAAGATACCACTTCTAACCCAAGAGTTTTGTTTGTCTCTTTTTCTTAGAGCAACACAGCTACAATATATATACCCAAATAGGAAGGTCTTACAGGGCTTTTAGGAGTCCCTGTGGTTCAGTGGTAGACTCTTTGCCTACTGCATAGGGGACCCAGGTTCAATTCCCAGCTGCTTGTATAAATACAATCATAAAGGCACCAAATGTCTGGACCCTATCTGGCATTTGGATTCTGTCTTGGTGGCCTATGGTAGGGATTGTGGAATCAGAAAAAAATAAATGCCTTAAACTTTGATCATTTGAGTTATAAGATGACATAACCGCTTTGTGGAGAATTGCTGGCTCTGTACAGTAGAACAGATAAGGGAAAGTGTTTGTTCTTTGTAACTCCTCTGCAACTGCTTCGCTCACCGTGGCCTTGAAGATAGCAAAAAGTATGTACAACTCTGATTTCCAGGTGCAAGAAGGAGGTTTGTGAACTAACCTCACCTTCCCCATAAGTTCCCATCCTGATTACAGCAAAGAAGTAATGAAGTAATGTTATAGCCGCTTTTCATGCTAATTTCACTATATGATCACATGAGTTGTGACTGTTAAAAAGTATATAAGCCTCCTGATTTTGCTCATGGGGGAAACCCCTTCCAAGTGCTTGGGAAATCCATGTCACTTTGGAATCCCCCCTACAGCTGTAGTTTCTTTTGAATAAAAGCTTCTGCTGACCTGACCCAAAAGTATGCTGCGTGTGTTTCCATGACAGGATGGAAGGTCTAGGCAGCCTCTAAAATACTCCTGCCTAGGTATGTGCATTGAAGGTCTGGGTGCATACACTGTGATTTAGAAGAATCAATGGTTGCCAATCAGTGCTTTTGAAAAGTGCCCAGGTTAAGGCTCTGGCGGACCTCGAGAGGGTGGCGGAACCAGAGAAGCAACTGTTGAGAATGATCCACCAAGTAGATTTGGTGCCCTGATGGTACTTGCAAGTTATCGGCCATAGCAGAAGCGCTCACGCTGCAGGCCTGTCAGATTCTAACAAATCTGTGAATTCTGCTAAATACCTGTCAACCATCTCAGACAGGACACGAGAAGAAAACGAAGCAACTCTCAGCTGACCTCAGGGATCTCAATGGGACTTAAGAGAGAAAGTGGTCTCCTAGACATTTAGGGACCAGGCCATTTAGGGCCTTGTACATCAAACTACCTACCTGAAAAGCTACTGAGAGACACTGGAGCGCTGGATTTATATCCAAGAGCAGTGGAGAATCATCCCCACATATGCTACAATGCATGTTCATAGAAATTTGTTAAATCAAAACATAAATTATCCAAGTTATGTTATGCAGTGTTCCTCAGTAAAGACTACTTCAATGGCTTGCTGTATTTCAAATGTCATACTTCAGAGCTGTTAGTGTTTCTCTATAGGTTTGTCAAAAAGAAGCAGTGACACATTTTCTTCACTGTTCAAAATTATTAATACCAGAGGGAACCTTGATAAAACATTAAAAAAACAAAAACAAAAACACCCCCGAGGAGAGGCCAAGCATAGGAAATTTGATCCTCAGAGGGGAAAGTTTTAGAATATTATGAACATCTGTTATTAAGGCTTAGAATATAAATTGTTTCCTTGTTAGTATAAGCATGAACCTGTCCGTGTTTAATGCAATTTTAAGTTGCTGTTTCTCGTGGAGGTTTCAGCCAGGAAATGGTTAAATGCCCGGGATAAAGGAGTGCTAGTCAGCAGAGAAAGAAGGCAGATAGGCCTAGCCCTACAGCTTCTTTCCAGCTTGACTTGTTATTGGTCTTGCTGCTGCTGCTGCTGCACTTAGTCATTCCAATCTAGGTGGAGCTCCCCCTCCTTCTATGTCTGTTCTGATTGAAAAGCTGCTCTTACACACACATGCAAGCGCATGCTTCCAGGAGCCTTTATAAAAACACCCTTCACCCCACATTGCTGAATCAGTAGCAGAACAATCTCATCTTATTCACCCCTCCTCTTGTGAAGCTACTAACTGCCCCACAAGATGGTGAAGTATGGCCTTGACTACACAAGGTGCAGATGGATCTTACCTCTGCTCTTGGGCATAGGGGTCATCTTTGGCATCATTGGGCTGGCTGGCCAGGCCTGGCTGCAGTCAGCGACCATCCCGTTTGTACAACGAGCGTCGTTATGGGAGACTTGTACGAGACTTGACGGAACTTCGCCGTGGAACTGTGTACCCCTCAACACATATGGTAAGTATTTGCAGAGGTCTCCCTATTCAGCCCTTTTAATCAGAGCTCCCAATAGTTGAAAGCTATTTTTAGGAGCATTTGGGGAAATAATAGAACCTCCTGGAAAGCTCAGAAGAGGTCCATTCTGAGATAGACTAGAACAAGGATAATGCTTGTATGCTAAAAAAACAAAACCCAGAGGGAAAAGGGAAGTTTGCTTCATAGGGTTCAGTGGTGTATGTTCATGGTACAAAGGTGCTTGTGGAAACAGCAGTGCGGAAAATGCTTAAAATATTAATTTTCTTTTTACTGTTTATTTTATATTTAAAAAAAAAAGAAATAACTAATAGCCTCTTCAGTAGAACCTCCTCTTTTGCAGAAAGAAATAATGATTGCTAACCAAGTACATAAATCACTATGTAGCAAGTTGCATGGGTAAATGTGAGATATCAGCCCCTAATGCCAAGAGACAATTGGGAAGTAAAAAAGGAGATTATATGAAACAGAGAAGACCACAGTAAATGTCAGACTGGAACATACTTCTCTAAAATATTTTGGTTGATGGAAGTATCTACTTGTGATTATGAAAGAGAATGTTAATACAAGATAGAATCTTTTCCTTCAGTTTTGACAGAAAATGGATTTAGATTGAAGTCATTTTGATTATTCAAGGTATAAAGGTCCTTTGGTTATGAAATGAATGAAATGGTCAGAATGAAATGGTAGGCTTTTACACCCACCTTTCATATGAAGAAATGTGCATGGATGGTGCAAAGCAGTGTAGAAACTGGCCTTCCAAAACCCTCATCAAAATTTATCACCCTTTCATCCTGCTCCAGGGTCCTTTGCAATGGCTGACCAGTAGCAATGAATAGCTAATAATTGCTGATTTACTCACCAAAACTAAGTTATACACTAGTAGAATTTTTCAAGCATATTTTCTATTTGCTGTTTTCTCTCTTTGGATACTATCTCCCATATTTGTAAAACAAAAAATACATCACTCCATAGGTCCTTTCCTTTCTATATAGGAAATATGGTCCTGTAAATACTTGGTACAAATATAAAAGGAAGGTGCAGGAACATTTGTTTGAAATTTCAACTTCTTTCCTTTTGTCTCTTAGTTCTAGTAAACCAGTGGTAAAGATGCATGGAATCAATCTGAGAGAGGCCACAAACTCATGCATCAGATTTAAGCCCTGTGACAAAAATTTGGGGCCCATATTCTTAGTTCATAGAACCGCAGCTTTCTCATGTCTGTGTCTTCAAATAGTGAATCTTCCTTATGTCTGCACTTCTAATCATACTTAGTGAATTGCAATATGATGTCTAGCAGCTTCCTCCATGCTCTGGGTAAGAGAGAGAGGTCTGAATATATCTCTGAAAAGAAGAAATAGAAAAAAAACATGCAAAGAGCTCTTAACCTAACAAAAAACTGAAATATTGGTTTGTTAGGTTTGGCTTCTATGGTCCTTAATACATACTTTCATTAAACTTCTTATACATCTATGGTTAAGCCTCCCTCTCTTTGCCAGTTTTGTTTGGATAGGCCACTTTCAGAAGTCTCATTAGGGTGTTTCAGACAGCAACAACAATTTGAAAATAAAATGGTTTGGTGTGCACTGAGTGAGAAAGTATGCAGCAGCAGGGAACACTAACGGTGGCATTGCTGAATGTACCCACTGTTTACAACTATGTAGAGAAATGATATGGTCCAGTAAATGATCACTGCGCACAAATGGCTTTACTTCAAAATTGTTACTTTCTGAAACACCTTGTTTGCTAAAAACATCAGTGCAATGCTCACCAGCTCAGTAACTACTGTGCGTTAATGAACGAGTAGACATGCCCAACGTTACTTAAATCAATGAAAATTTAGGCCTAAATGATTTTCCTGAGATTTCACCGAACACCTTTGGCCAAGCTATGTACCAAAACCTAGGATGTTTGACTCCTCCAGGTTGGTGCCACTTCCTTTCTTTATACTGAGGTATGCTTTGGATCTGGATTGAATAATCAGACCATCAGAATGAACCAGCATGAAATGGGCCCTTTAGAATAAACCAACACCACATCTTGAAAATAACTCTAACTGGAAACAAAACTGCTTTAGCTTCATAGTCACCTGCCTGAATAAATACTAGTAGGTCCCATGCACTAGTAATAACCTGCTGTAATGAAAAAATTAAGTAACCTTTGCCATTTGTTTTCAGTGCCACACAGTACTTGATAAACCATAATCCACAGGGTGATCACTGATTATATTCACCCCTTTGATAACCATACAGACATTAGAAAAAGCACTGTAGTTTGTAGGGGTAGGAAGTATTTTGATATTTTTCTTGAGAACTGAAATCTTTGTTTCTTTCCCATTGTGCAGTTCCCAATTCTCTCTTATGGGCTTGATTCCCAGCTTTTCTCCCTCACCCTTAATTCTCAGAAGTCTCTTTTGAAACTGGGTTGCTATAATGGGATTGCCCTTACTGATGGGTAAGAAGTGTTTAGCACTGAGAGTGTGCTGCCCACTGCCAGTGAAGTTTATCAACATCATTGGGACAATGACTATATTTTACCCCCAGTATCATTCAGTGTAATGATCAAAACCCTGCATGGTATTCAGTGAAATAAACAAATTCAAATCAAATTCCCCAGTAGCAAAGTCTGTGTTTACCCTGAATCTCAGCCTTTTTTGGCTTATTTTATATAAATCATAGGTTGCCTAAGAAAAAGCTAACATCCTTAAGAAACAAATCTCACTGCAAGAGAATGAACTTTACCCATTAAGCTGGCTGCTGCAATGAGTTTGTAATTTCTTAGGAGCTGGCTGACAGAGCTGGTGGAATTTACAGCTGCATAAGGAACACAAAAGAGGCTTATACTTTTGGAACTTAAACCATTAAAGGGACAGACCTTACAAACTCTCCTGGGGCAGCTATGTTCAAGAAGAGCTCCAGAATGTCCTAGATTTGGGGAAAATATTGGAAACAGAGTCCAGGGAGTGTATAAACTTTACAATGTCCCTGAAGAGTTCATATATTCTAATTAACTGATTGGCCTTACCAAAGATACTTTATTACTTTACTTGCAATTGAAGAAAAACGAATAAAATACATATTGCATTTTTAGACTCTGAAACAAGTAATTTGAAATAGACTTTTTGGAATGTCTCTTTTGTGTACCAGACAGCTTTCAAGAAAAGAAAATCTCTTGCTCTAGGACACCTAAATGTCCGAAGACAAGGTCTTTCCATCAAAAAAGTTTAGTATGGAGGGTTAAGAAAGCGTTGTAAAATTTGAAGGTCAACTTCAGCTCCATAATAAAAATAAGGTTTAGATAACATAAAGATATCAAAGCAATAATACACGTGCATGGTGACATCTCATAGAAAAAGGCAGAAAGATGATATTTACAATACTGAATGTCAAAGTGAACACATAGATGTTACATTTATCATTTGTATGGTGCCTTAATTGAATGTGTGGCATGCTCACACACTGAGGCTATGTGATGCAGATGCCTGATAATTAGCTAATTGTCAGACACAGTTTTGGACAGTTCCACTTCTGGAATCGGCGATGGGCTGGGGACAGCTTTGGGTTTGGTATAGAGCTACCCCCTACCCAATCTGCAAGATAGGGCTGGGGGCAACTCCCCTGCAGTGTCATTGGGGTCAGAGGAATGTTATGCTCCATTCTAAAAATCACAGCTCTGTGTCTGGTATGGCAGGAGGCACAATGGTTGGGACAGGGAATAAAATTCCTCTGATTCCAGTCACACAGTTGTTTTAACAAGCACCAGGGGATATAGAACCATAGAAAAGCAGAGCTGGAATCTAGTCAAACCCCTGCTCAAGGCAGGATCGACCCTGACTTAATAACCCCATTCAAATGCCTGTCTAACCTGTTCTTAAAAAATTCCAACGATGGAGATTTCATACCCTTCCTAGGTAGCCTGTTCCAATGCTTAATCTCCCTGATAATGAGAAAGTTCTTTGTAATATCCAGCCTAAGTTTCACTTACTATTTAGGACAATTACTCCTTATCCCGTCCTTACAGCCACAAGAAATAATCTTCACCCTGTGTATAACCACCCTTCAGGTATAACAGATCCACCATCAGTTTTCTCTTCTCCAGACTTTTCCAGTTCTTTCATAAGTCAAGTTTCCAAGGCCTCTAATAATTTTTGCCACTCTCCACTGAACTCTTTCTAATTTATCCACGTTTCTTGAAGTGTGGGGCCCAGATGTGGACACTACTTCAGAGGAGGCCTCACCAATGCCCAATAGAGCTGATGAATCACTTCCCTTGTTTTACAAGAGAAAATCTTAGCCAGCTATTGGCTTTTTCTTTTCAATAAGAGCACACTGTTGGCTCATATTCAACTTACAATCTACTCTGATCCCTCTGTCCTCTGCAGTACTGCAGCCTAGCCAGTCATTCCCCAGTCCATATCTGTTATGTGATCATTCTGTCCTACTGCAACAGCAAACTCTTTGTGAAGCTGATACAAGATCTCTTTGATTGTTTGGCTTGTTGGCTCCAGGAGCTCTCAGAACTAGGTGTGCCTCAGAAAGTCTGAAATATTTTAAAATATTTAATGTATTGTGCCTTAGGCTATGGAGATGTTTCAACATGTTCTCTCCCTGGTGCTGGAAAATTATTGCTCCTACTTTGTTAATCTGAATCTGGTGCCTTTAAAATGAAGGAAAAATCAATACACCCGTTCCATCAAACCTTTTTCTTATGCCTTTTCCTATGTGCCTCCCATGTGCAAGACATCCATCACTTGTCCTATGCACAGGACAAAGGCAGATTTGGAGCTCTTTGCTCAGGTCTAAATTTAGTATGAAATATTAGATTTATTTTCATAGTGGAAATACAAAAATCTGTTACAGAACTTTTTCTATACCAAACAGAATTTCAATATTTGCTGTGCTTCATACATTACAACCAATATTTGACTCTCGCCCTATTCTACACTGTGCAGAAGACTGCTTGTCTGCATATGTCAGTAGCTGAGAAAGATATTTTTCTCATCTAGGAATTCATCTTTCATAGGCAATGCATAGATGGGGCATGGGGGAGCACGTGCTCCCCCTGAGATTGACTGCTGCTGGCTATGGAGTGGGGGGAGATGGCTAGTGCCCCCCCTGAGAATGTGGGGGCATCAAGAGAAGCGCCTTCGGCACTTCTGGTTTGCTGCCAGCACTTCCGCCGCCAGCAGTGATCAGTTGCTGGAGGACCCCCCCCCCCCCCACTCGGTCAGCGATTGGCTGCTGGTGCCCCCCCAGGATCCTCTTTAGTCTCCCAGGAAAACCATCTTAAATTTTGCCAGGAGCAGGGATCCAGACAAAGAGCAGCAGAAAACCATGTTCTAAATATATATTTATTTTTTTTCACAATTTTATTTAGGTCAGAAATGTTAAGCCAATACTGCCGAAAAACGTGGCTGGTACATGATGGGCACCTATACACGAGCAGTGAGGATGCTCCAACGTACTGTAATTGCAGCGTGTCAGAGCAGACTTGATTACTCGAGTCGGCTGGAGTGTGGTAATTCCTGTGCTCCAGCAGCCTCTAGCTTCTCCTGTATCAGCGCCCCCATGCTTCAAAATGGTGGTGGGGGCACTTTATCGAAAGCTTGTTGGACGAGCTTTAAATAAAGCACCCCTGCCGCCATTTTGAAGCACAGGGATGCTGATACATGAGATGCTCCGGGTGCTTTCATTAGAGTGGCTCTCTAAGAGCCGCTTTAATTAAAGTGCCCTCCCCCACTCCCAGAGCATGTTTATAAATGCCCCATGATGCTAAGCCCTAGAACACATCTGTAGTAATAGTAAACATCTGCAGCATAACTGACTAAAGAAAGGCTGAGTCAAATGACACTATGCATGGGAAACAGAAATCTGGTATGGTTTAAACAGGGCTATGGATTGTTATCCCATTACCTGGATTAGCTTTTGTCACCCCTCTGTTCCTATAGGTTCTTTGCTTGTTTGCTTTCCCAGTACTGCACCTATCCCCCTTCCCACCTTTCTCTTTTTCTTCTTTTCCCATCTTTTGTATTCAAATCACTCTATTTTCTATACTGATCTATGCTGCCCTTTCACAGCATTTGTTGAAGTGAACTCCAGTTCACAAAAATGTGCTCTCTATGTATTTTATTTAGTCAGTCTATATAAAGTGCATATACACCCTCTTCTCTCCCTGACTTCAGACTAAGATGGCTAACCACCTCTCTCCAACCTCCTATTACCAAGCTGTGGCAAGCTGTTTTGAGAACTTAACAATAATTAGAACCCTTTCCTTCTTCCTGTTTTCATAGATTCATAGATTCATAGACATTAGGGCTGGAAGGGACCCCAGAGGATCATTGAGTACGGCCCCGTGCCCCAGGGGCAGGAAGCCAGCAGGGATCATAGGATCCTAGCAAGATAAACATCCAAATGTCTCTTGAGGGTGTTCAAAGTAGGTGCTTGAACTACCTCTGGTGGCAGTCTATTCCAAACCTTGGGGGCTCGGATAGTAAAGAAGTTCTTCCTTATGTCCAGCCTAAAATGGTCACGGAGGAGTTTGTGACCATTCAACCTTGTCATCCCTTGGGGCTCTCTGGTAAACAAATGATCCTGGTGAGCAACCCTGATAAACTTGTAGGTGGCCACCAGATCACCTCTGACCCTGCGCTTTTCCAGGCCGAAGAGTCCCATGGCTCTCAGCCTCTCCTCCTAAGGTCTCTTTTCCTGATCTCTGATCATGCTCATGGCTCTCCTCTGGACTCTCTCAAGCTTCTCCACATCCTTTTTGAATTGTGGAGCCCAAAACTGGACGCAGTACTCCAGCTGTGGTCTCACCAAGGCTGAGTACAATGGGAGAATAACATCCTGGGATTTGCTTGAGAAGCACCTATGGATGAAGCCACCGTTTTGCTTGCTTTACCAGCCACAGCATCACATTGAAGGCTCATGTTCATCTTGTGGTCAATCATGACCCCCAAGTCCCTTTCATTTGTAGTGCTAGCCAGCACTTGTATTTCCAAGTTCTATCCTGCTGCAGAGTAAATTAATTTACTCTAGCCTAATAGGGGTGCATGTGTAGACACTGAAATGTTTACTGAACAGCTAATTAGTTTACTGTGCAATAAACATCTCATGTAAATGCACCCGGTGGGCATGTCTACATGTGATGCTACATCACTGTAGCAACATGCTACAGCAACATCGTGTCTGCGGGTAAAAACTGTGATGCTGCAGCTACATTGCCATAGCAATGCTCTCCCTCATTATAGTGCTTTGATATGGTGGTGTAGTGCCTGAAAACAAATGTGCACAGTGTACACAATGCAGTACAGGCTGTTACTTCACCATCTTTTAGGTCTTCCAAAAGGAAGTACGAAATGGTGGCACAGTAACAATGGCACCATAGCGGCATGTGTAGATGTGCCCAGTGTGAAGGGAGTTAGGCTCACAGCATTTAATTAGCCTAGTAGTTCTCATTCTTCATGCTTTTCTTTATAATTTCAGGGTTCATCCTTCTGCACATTTATTGCCAGATTTATTTAATCAGAAGTTCTTCTAAATAATAGTTATTTTCTTAGGTAATTAACTCTACAGAGTAATTGCAGATGTCAACACACATACATCCCTGAATAATTATAGTTAAATAGCTCAGAACAGTATTAAACTTGTTAGGTGCAACAGAATCATGGTATAAATTACGGCAGAGTTCTTCACAAAACTTACAAACTCAAGGTCTTGAGGTCCCTGAAGCATGCATTACTCAGACACTTACCTAATCTTTCTCACTGAATGTAGCTCTTCTGAAAATTTCTGAATGGTTCTTGGTAAAAATTTCCTGAAGTTGTCACTTCTTTTCAGCTGTGACATACAGCCGTCAAAGACTCTAATATGAGCTCCATAGTAAACTTTGCAACCTGATTCTGAATAATTTGGAATTTCTTTGTGGGGATAAATAATCAAACAAGCAAAAGGTCATATGCTTCCACATTTTATTTCAGATGGATTCTTATCAACAACTGATATCTGTTCTGAAAAAAATGAGTAGGGAAATGTCATGCCTCCTTTTGGAATCTTTTGCAAATTGAAAGAAATCCCTTGATCAATTAGAAATCAGAATTCAAAATTATCCAGGTTTGATTAAATGAGGAATTTAGGTATTTGTCTCAAATGGTGCTAAAATGAGGAATGTTAGTAATGTAGGAATAAAAGCAGTAATATTGTAGTGGCAATGTAAATCCCACCCAGCCTAGAAAATCCCATGACATTGAATTCACTGGATTTTAAATCAGCCTGAGGAGAGTTGGGATGATGGGTGGGGGAGTGTAACTCTGTAAGATGTACATATTGCATGTATGCAAATGTTAATACATGCTGAAATTATCCTGCAGTGTGAATTGTAAGAAACATTTGATTTTGGCTTTTCTATTTCAATGTATCCACATCTCCTAGGACAGATTGCCCAATCTTTGCTGTAAGTGCCATTTGGCAATTCCTGAAGGGCCAGATTCTGATGCTTTTACCTGCATTGCACAGTATCTTGTTTCACAAGCAATTCCACTGAAGTCTGTTGAGCGGTGGAGGAAAATGCCATATTGCCTGTGTGTGGCACTTTTTATCGGTGGCTTTTAAAGTCCTTTCTAAGGATGTCATTGTTGGTAGCCCTATTTTATAGATGAGGAAGCTAAGGCAAGGGGGTGCAACATATTTAAACCTAGATAAACTAGTAGACTACTGGCAGAGCTGTCCGCAGTCAGGGACAGTACTATCTTATAGGCCTGTATGAAGCAGCTAGTATTCGCTCTGGATTCAGCTGATTTGGGGGACAGTGATTTGATTCGGTGGTTCAAATCACTGTCCCGAATCGATTTGGCCACATTGGCCAAATCTCTGAATCAAACAGGCCCCATCCCACCCTACTGTCCCAGCCATCAATGGCTGCCCTGCCCAGTCCCACCGTTCTGGCTCTTTAAAAAAAAAGCCTGGCACTCACTGGCTGTTGCCAAGTGAAGGGAGATCCCTGCTTCCCCCTGCTGCCCCATGTTATGTGTGTGGGGGCTCTTCCATGAGCCCCCAGAAGTCCTGATGGCTGCTGCAGCAGCCAGTGAGTGTGGGCCTTTTTTTTTTTTTAAGAGCCGGGCGCTGGGGCTGGGCGGAGCAGACATGGGGGTGGGGCTGAGACAGTGGGTGCGGGGGGTTCATGGTAGAGCCCCCCATGCAGCATGGGGCAGTGGTGGGTAGCAGGGGTGAGTGGGGGCTTATTTTTTTATTTTAAACAACTGGGAGCTGGGCTGGGCGGAGCAGCCATGGGGGGCTGAGAGATTGGGTGGGGATCAGGGGGGCACTCAGGGTTGCTGGGGGAGCAGGCAGGGAATGGGGCCTGGGGGTTCCCCCCATGGTCCCTTTCCCCCTCCTTCAGACCCCCCTACTTACCGGCATGGAGTCCGGATCCAGCTTCCTGTGGTGGCAAGCGGGGACTGCCCAAATCTCCAAAGCTCTCTGAATCTTTTCTGAATAAATTCAGAGAGCTTCGAATCTATTCAGACCTTTTTATTGGTCTCCTGATTTGATTAGGATTTGGAGATTTGGCTGCTGAATCGGACTGAATCTCCTCTGAATGGAATCAACACCTGAAGCTTCACACAGCCCTACTATCTTATGGCAGAGTAATTACCTGTGATTAAATGCATGTGTAGATGCTGACTATGGGCATAAATTGCATCTGGTCAGCTCAGGAAGCAGAGGGCCAGACTCCTGCTTGCCGCCTAGCCAAACGGCTCCGCATTTTCAGTATCCTCATGCCCCATCCAGCCTCTCTATTGCAGTCACCCAGAGCCCATGGCAGAGCAGGGCAGGAGCAGCCCTGGTAAATACTGCTCTGCCTCGGTTCAAATTGCTACTGTCCTAGGCACACATGTAGATGCTGCACCCAGGAGTAGTTTCTTCTGGCTCAAGCTGCTCCAGAGTTTATTGCTTCAAATTAATTGCATGTGTAGATGCACCCACTGAGTCTTTAGGGAAAAAAGGTATGAGAATATAAGGTGCAAATCTATCTTGTCTTTTAATATGGTCCTAAGCATATCATTATAAACTGTCTTCCCATTTACCTTTTAACCTACTTATCAGCAACTAGCCATGATAACGTATCAGTGAAAAGAAGCATTTTCTTGTCCATGCCTTCTTGGTCAAACTAAAAGGGGCTTGCAGCTTATTTCATGAGCACAAAAGTATCAGTTGTCTGCCTCCCCGAGTGTGCATTTTTATGGAACAGTTTAGCTGCTACCAAAAATAATTCCAGATTTACAGCCATGGCAAGAAAAAAGTCCTTTATTGCAACAAAGTAGCTGCAATAAGGTTCCTGAACATGGTTTGCTCACAGCGCCCAAATTACAGATGAAGAGCTAGCAGATAATAACTCTTTCATATAGAAATGAAATGTAAATCCACTGTGCTTGAGCACATGCATCTTTACAAAAAAAAGAATGAAAAAAGCTTCAGGGTAGGGCTCTGCTATTTTGCATTAGAGTCATTGCTTATAATGGTAAAACACATAACATATCCTTTCTTTATCTATATTTAATATTAACCAAGCCATTTTTAAACCTAGTGTAATCTTGATAAGGGCTTCTATTCAAATAGTGGCAGTAGCTGTGCAACAGGTATACTAAGATTAACTGACATGATTTTTTTTTTATTGGTTTATCAATCCAATACTCTTCCCCCCAACATAAACTTTAATTCAAAACAGAAGGGACTACATAGGGAAAATTATTGTGACATCAAAATATGTAAAATATATAAAAAAGATGTTAAAAAAAAGCTCTTGAGACTGCTAATTATCTATGACGCCTACTGAAGGTTGCTTAAAGTTGTGAATTGTCAGTTCTCAACCCTCTCTCACAACCAGCCCTTTAATCTTAAAAAACTTTGGTGCACACATTATTTTTAATAGCTACCTTCAACCCGTGCTGCTCTCTTTGATGATTCTTTTACTGCATCTCCCTTGTTAGAGCTAAGCATTAAGGAGGATCCCTATTTAGTACAAAGTTTTATTGGATTCAGCTTCTGCATCAAGCCTGTACATGTCAGACGTGTGGGATGAATACAGAAGATGCTGAACCGCACCCTCTAGATGTAAAACTAAGAAAATCTCCCATGTTCCAAATCTGAAGGGCTTCCTCAGTAGGAGAAGGGTCTTCATTAGGCATATTTTAAACCTGTGAAAGAAGGAATCTTCCATGTGTCTATTTATACCTGTGCAGGTAAGACTGGGGAGGCTATTTATTTGGTTTTAAAAATAAATAGTTATCTTAAGTCCAAAGAAGTCCAAAAGACTAGCCACTACAATGTTTGCTTATAGTGCCCAAACTGCAGATCCATTAAATGATAGGAATATCCTACACAAAAGACCATTTCATTTTGATGCAGCCCAGGATGCTACTACCTAAATTTTGTATATAAAACTGTGTTGTGTTCATACATGCTACATAGTGCTGGCAGTGAGCTTATATGTAAAGCTGTTGTTCTTTCCATGGCTTGTGTCGCATACCTTTTCATGCCTTGCACAAAGGCACATGGGGTAATTACAGGTCCAAATTGTGGACCTTCATTCCTTTAAAATGAACTGGTGAAAGGCTTGTCCAGCCATTTGTAAAGAGTCATATACTACTCATCACCAAGGAATATATTAAACGATAAAAGCTTTGTGGGAACCAACATAATATATTTCCTGCTCCAGTGCTGGCAGTGCTGTAGCAAGCAAGCTAACAAGTTGGTTCTTGCTAACTTGAAGATTATTTACTTGAGACAAGGAAAATATTCCATAATGTAATGAAGCTGTGAGACAAATACATGCATGTTAATTGACATCAAAACAAGAAATAGCGGGGGGAAAACAAGCAGAGTAAGATCCTAACACCTGTGGATCTTGCCATGAACTCCTGGCAAGGCAGGATGTGCAATTGCTGGGATTTGGGATAAAATTTCTCAGGACCCATTGCACAATTAAATTAAAATCTGCCAGGGGATGGAGTAAAATGAGTGCAGGCTCATTTCCTAAAACAAGCCTCTTCCCTTTAATCTAGGAGGCATGAAACAGATTGTACTCTGGGAACTCATTTGAGACAGGTATGATCTGTGTATAGGTGAACGAGTACCTTATTAAAGACAATTTTTTGTTCTAGCAAGAATAAGGATATAATTAAAGCTGAAGGATAAAAACACCACAGCTTTATCTTTCTTTTTTCTTTTGGCTTTTTTTCCTGACTTTTACAACATAGGGGGGTATTATTCCATTTTCACCATAGTGTTGGCACTTCCTGTGGCCTTTCACTTTTTGATTGTTGCTATGCTTGTTTGATATAGCTGCACAGTTCACCCCAAGGATGCAGGAGGTGTTGACTCTACAAATCTCAGTAAAATAAGAAGGTAAATAACTACTGAAATCAATGAGCTGCTGACAATGCATTTATTTTTTCTTTTAAATGCTGGTTGTACATTCAGCTTCAGATGGAAGGAATAGTTGAGGAAATATATTCTTACTGATTGGGCAAGGAGGAATATGTGGTTCCCTTTTGACTGTATGGAGCAACGGAAGGAATTTATTAATTCACATAAAGTGGAGATGTTCATATAAAGAGCAAGTACGAGAGGACGGAATGAAGGATATGAATACTCATATACAATTTGGATTAGTATACAAATAGTCCAAATTTTTGGTTCAATAAGAGTGCAATTCAACTGCAAATTCTATTTTCAGGGTAGGGTATTTACAATATGTTGTGACTCCTCATTTCTGTGTTATCAGAGACTTTTTGGAACTACAGAATGTATTTTTCCCTGAATACAACTCATTGCTAAGCAGACAAATAAATTTCACTTGCTTGTATTTGTAAACTTCAAAGTAGAATACATAAGGAACAGCTGTGAACCTCTAGTAAAAATCTATAAACCCACATTTGACTGAAATCTCATTCTGTCAAAAGATATCCAGGATATGTTTTTGCAGCACAGTGCAGTGCCATACAGAAGTACCTGTATGGGTTCAGGTACCAGAAACCATATAGCCATTGTAGCTCAGAAGCATTCAAATATTAATGTTTTGGAGTGTGCTCACACTGCCATTCAAAGACTTCCTTGGATAAAATTGTTTTTCTTTCCTGAAAAAAGAAAAATGTCTCTGATGTTTTCTGGGCTGCGAAAACTGGATCCCATACAAGTTTTATGGTATTAGCTTCGCATTCAATAAGGTTTGGCTTATGTTCATTTCTATCTGGGCTGGTCTAGACCCTGCAACCTTTCAGCTTCCTTTCTGTGTACAACGAGCTCATGCACAATTGTGAAAATGTGTTGGCATGGATATTATGCTTTCATTAAAAGAGTTAACAGTTGCAGTTAGATGTGTATACATGCTAAAGCAAAAAACAAAAGCCCAGTGGATAATTAAAACAAAGAGACCAGGGACCAAATTCTGCCCTCAATTACACTTGAGTAACCTGATTATTTTTATCTCTGTTAAATCTGTGGACTTATATTCAGGTATAAAAACTGCTAAAAGCATTCATTAAGTCCATTTCTAAACTAGATTTCTAATGATGCATTCATCAGTTTAGAAAGAGGGAGCATTCATTTCTTTTTTTTTCCCCTAATGGAAGATGTTTATGCAATTACTCAGCCACAAAGACGGTTTTTGCCTATATTGGGCTTTCAGAAAAATTAACCTTTTTCAGAGATGTAGCAAATGTTTACAGCTGTTGTGGCAATGTTATGGGTTTTCTTAATATATTGTTGCCTTTTTACTATACATGTGATTAGGATCCCTACAGACCAGTTTTGGCAACGTGTTTTTTATGTTATAAACATAAAGTTAGGCAAAGTAGTAGGAGCTATTAGTAGGGTTGAAGCATTGTAGGTGTGATGGTACAGGAAATATGTGAGAAGTAAGACTGGGGACAAAGCACCCTTCTTCCAAAAGCTTGTAACACTTTTCCCAATATAAAGTTGATCCAAATAAAGATATCACCAAAAAAGTGCTTCTAACAAGTACAAGAGATTTTTCTCCTTTATCTCTTCCTCCATACATTTCTGATGCTAGAAATATTACTATACTAGAAATCTGGTATAGAAATGCATTTAATTACTTCCCATATGGAGTGTTTGCCAAAACATAACCCAAGAAGACATGTGCTTTATGTGTTTTGTGGCTTCAGCTATGAAAATGTACTATTTTTTATAAGAGGATAATGGCAGGTGGGATATTGTTCCTCAAGTAAGAGCTGACAAAAGGCTAGACAAAGGAATCCCATTCTATAATTTAGAGCTAGCTGGTGTATTTTTTTTCCAACAAGGCAAACAAATAAATCAAACAATCCTTAAAACCCTAATTTAAAGCATTTCTCTTCTACAGATGGTAGTTTCTAAAACTGTGGTTGTTACATGACTAAGCAGTTCATCATTTAGATACAAGGCCTGCAGTGCATGTTTGTTCTTGCCATACAACCAACTCCCTGCAGGCAGGGAGCATACCAATATCTCTCACTCTGCCTTTCACACAAAGCCAGAGTGTTTTCATTTATAACACAATTCAGAATAAAAACTTAATAGTGCATATGCATGGGAAAAGCAGGCTGCACAAGCCCCATCCACACGCCGTGTCAAAGCTCCAGAGGCCTCTGAGCTGTTGGAGATATCGCCCAGTCCAATATAGAACGTGAAATCTACCATAAGATCCTCTTGAAACAAAGTCAGGCTCCTAGGAAATGTAGTGCTAGCAATAGTAGTGGTAGAAAAGAGCAGACAGTGCAGACCCACCTATTTCCAGAACTGTTGCTGGTAGTTCATGACCTCAGGGGAAGGCAGTTTTGAAAAGATCTTGGCTTTCAAGAGTGAGAACCACAGGGTTTTCTTTATATATGATATTTATTCCTGGAAAAAAAAAAGCAATAAAACTGAAAATGGAACAGGGGCTTAAACTGGAGGAAAATAGGCAACAGCTGGGGAAAGGAAGGAATTTAATTGCAATCAGCTGAAAGGAGACAAAAAAGTTTTGGCCTCAATCCTGTCATCTAACTGTACTTGGCTCAGCTTTAGCACGTGAGTGAGAGGGGAAGGGAAATGGCTGAATGGGTGAGTGCAAAGGGGCTTGGAGTTGGACAGCCGTGCAAATTCATGTGATTTCAGGGCCCAAAAGGCATTTATGATGGCTAGAGTTAAACGTTGTGGCCACATGAGACAGTTGGCATACCCAGCTTCACACTACAGAGACTACATCTGTAGTACAAATGTAGTGTGTGAGACAGTGGCATGCTCAAACCACCACTTTGCTTCCCTCCAACCTGGAAAGTGTGCTGCTATGTTTGTGTGGTGCTGCAGGTAGACTGATCAGCCTTGGTCTCCAGGCTGAGCTACATCTGAGTCAGGAGATACCATACAAGCAGCAGTATGGTACACTTCTCTGTTGAAGTCCAGATACACCCTTAGATTTCGTTGTGTTAAGGAGGTGCCATAGCTGCCTGGCTAGAGCAGTTTTATGGTTACTGGGTGCATCTATACATGCAGTTAGGGTGATATGGTACTCTGGCACAAACTACACCAGAGTTTAAGCTGCTCCTGGGCTTAGCATTTACACATACACCCAGGATTGCAGCATGTTGAGTTGGGGCAGAGTAGTCCGAGGCTGACAGGAGCCCCAGGGCAGCCCTGGGCTCTGGGTAGTGATGGAGGGCAGTGGAGGGGCTGCTGGGGCATGAGGGTGCTACAGTGCTCCCACACTGTAACACCTTTATGCCCCAGGCAGCCCCTGTCACAGTCTACACATATTTGAGTGCATATAATTACTCCACTGTAATTCAGAATTAATGAATTTACTTTGCCATAATATGGGCACATGTGTAGACTCGGATGCTTTACAACATAGCTAATTAGCCAACTGCAGTAAAGTGCATGTGTAGATGCACCCACTGTGTAGCAGCAAAAAGGGGGCTGAAAGGACGGCCAACAGCTGGTCTTACTATCCATACACAGGTTTTGCATCTTGTATATATGTTGCTGAATGATAAGATGCATGCGTGAGAAAGTGGGGTATACAGCACATCTTTTATCATGTCCCCATCCCCTTTTCCCTCCTTCCATGTGCTGCCTCACTGGTCTAATCATGCCTGCTTTGGTAGTAAGATATAAACCCTAAGTCAAAAAGCCCTCTGGTACCTGTAGCAGGTAATAAGGGCTCTGGTGGCGTTGATTCTGATTGAAGAGTTTGGTTGCTACTGTCATAACAATGATTTTACTAATTTTTCTGTATGAATTTTCTTAAGTTATTTGCATTTAGGTAATACTTTTACTGAAGAATTTGCACCATATTTTAGTTATCTTAAATATCTTAATATCTTAGTTATCTTCATGGTTGTTTGGGTTATGATAATTTTACAGCATCCATACTGTATGTAGGTAAGTTAGGAGTTAGCTTTTATAATGTATCCTACATATGGTGATGCAGAAAGAGATGATGTCTTGATCAAAAATGGATAAAGTCCAGGTCAAAACTGAAATTGGGCATTTACATTCTACAGCACTTACATGTGAAGTTGGGTCAAGGTACAAGGGTCAGGTAGGTTCATTATATCACAAGCAGGGGACATGTTGATCAAGGGAAGTTAAGATGTTTCAATGAGTACTAAGTAGCCATTGATCTAAATTTGAAGATGAAAATTCTAAATATAATATTTTAATTAGCTTACAGTTACACTGAGCCTTCACACATCACAGTAAAACAAAAAGTAAAACAAAAAAAAATGGAAAATGAAATTCTGAAACATTTTTTCAAAATCAAAAACTCATTCCCAAGTCTGAAAACAAATGACAGTAAAAGCTTTGTTATCCAGCATGTGTGTGGGTGCTGTTTATCTAAAAATTCCGGTTATCTGAGAGTTATACGGAAGACAGTGCCATATGTGTACTGCAAATACTTGATGTGCATGTGCATGCCAGATATACTCCGCAAAGATTCCTGTTGCTAAAGTGAGGATTTGTATTGGGGGATATTGGAAATTCTGGTTAATAGAGTATTCCAGTTAGTAAAATGCCAGTTAACATAGCTTTTACTGTACAAAACTTCCTGCAAAACAAATTCTGAGTCCTCTCCAGATCTGTTAGAGACACACAGCCACAGCCAAAAATATGATGTAACTGGATCTTACTGGGACAAATACTAAGCCCTCAGCCCTTAAGCATTCAAATCACTCAACTTTGGTGAACCTAAGGCACGCAGAATTTGGCTGCAGATTCATACAGTACTGGTTTCTGAATTGGTGTTCTATAATCAATCTTCTGTCAAGTATTGCTTATCACCATGCTAGGAGACCAGAGAGTAAACAATGAGCAAAAGGGAAAGTTCTGTCTAGGAGGTGTTCTCTGCATGCAGATCTTGGGGTTGTGATCTGTCCATTACTGTTTGTATCTGAGGTTTGGTATTGCTGAATGTTGTCAAATATTTACATACATATTTCAGGCCTGTAATTCTCATCTAGATAGTTTTTTGAGAACAGAAAACAGAAAATTAAGTTACCTTCTAAGAAGGGCTGCCTCCTCTTTGGTATCCATGCTCAATACACATTGGTACTACAATACACAAATACTTCAGAGCAATGACTGCATCTGGGTGAAGTTACACATTACACTTAGAGTCTTTGACCATACTAAGGGCACATAAAATGTGACGGTATGCAGGTTGAACCTTGTTAACTTGTTAAAATGGGCAATTTTCAGTCCTTCAAAATCCCAGGATACACTGCTCCCAGCCCCTTCCTCCCACCCTTCCCTTTCCCTGAGCAAAAATAGAGCCCAGGTGTCCTGGCTCCTAGACAGGCCCCTCCCTGCCAGTCCTCTATTAGGAAGTCAGAGCTGTGCAGGCAAGAAACAGTATTAACCCTTAATGTTCAACTGCTCACAGCATTTTC
Source organism: Alligator mississippiensis (assembly GCF_030867095.1). Lineage (NCBI taxonomy): Eukaryota > Metazoa > Chordata > Crocodylia > Alligatoridae > Alligator > Alligator mississippiensis. The sequence continues at coordinate 119,788,019 of NC_081824.1, read as the reverse complement.
TAACTTTAACTTTGCTTAACATTCCACAGATTTAGTATGGTCTAAGTTTAACATGTAACTTCACCTTCAGCTGTTGAAGTAATACCTGTTATAAAGGCTGTTCTTCCAATGACTTAAAGAGCTCATTTTTCTGTCTCGATACTTGATACATAAACTGCATAGAAGCCTTGGATGAAGTTTTGGTCACATTCAGTACAAGAGAAAAAAAATTACATTCTTTTAAACACTGTAAATTTTATGTTGCTCTTCCAGGTAAGAGTATTATAAACCAGCAAGAGGTTTCTCAAGTCCTTTCCTTGAAAGTGCCCTCTTGTTTCTTATTTGTTTGAATTAAAGTAACTTGTCAGGTCAGCAAAAATACTGCAAGGGGATTTGTCTTGCTAACATGTTTTCCTTTGGATTTCAGCCTGGGGAAGAGGTGCTATTGGAACAATCCTTACTGGCTATATCATTTTCATCATCTGCTTTGCCCTTGCCATCATCGCATTTGCTGTCTGTTTACTTCGGTTCAACTTTATCCGAGGAATTGGAGGCTTGCTCTTTGTTTCTGGTAAGAATCTTCAGGAAGCAAGTGTTGCCTTTTAAAATGGTACCTGTAATAAAACCAGAACCTCACTTGCCTTGGCCCTGGCCCTTGCTTGATTCTTCTACAAGGAATCCATACCCATTTCTACTTTGTACTTGGAAACCTCGATTAAAAACATAGAAAGTCCATTGAATACAGGCTCCAGCCAAAATCCTCACCTCTCTAAAGCAAAGTTGTGTTATAGATAATAAAAAGAGATCAGTTTAGTCACTCATTTCTTGTCTTTTTCTTTTTCAGCTCTGTTCCTGATTATGGGCCTAGTCATTTACCCGGTGATGTACACAAACACCCTTCTAGTCACAGGCGTTGGTGCATTTGGCTGGTCCTATGGCTTTATGTGGACTGTTGCTATAATGGCAATAGGTCTGGCATTCTTCTTCTGCTGCCTCCCCAACTACGAAGACCAGATCCTGGGAAATGTCAAGCCTGATTATTGCTGTGGTACCCCGTGAACACTAGTAACAGCAAGAGAAGCATCTGACATTTGGATTCCAAAGATACTTACAGACTACCCTAGTTTTCAAAAGTATTATCATCAGGTATTAGTAGAAAGGTTTGGCAAGTTTGGTTTGTTTTCACATGAAAGTAGAGAAAGAAATGCGAGTTTTAGAATGGAAGATTTAAATCATTCTGTATTTTCACATATGATTTTTTTAGGACTTATCAGTTTGCATACTCAATATGCTTATAGTTAATTACTCCATTAATTCTCACATCAAGAAGTGTGCATAATTTTTGTGAGGTGTTTCAGGTGTTTATGCTTGCATTTTAGTATAAACAAGTAAGTCATTTGGTGGGCCAAATAATATCTTCCTGAGGCAAAGCAGTTCACAACCCTTCCCCCCCATGGCAACTATATTTAGCTTCTATTTTTGTTTACTTTAACCTGAAAATCTGAAATGTTTGCTTTTTGCCAAACTTGTGTAACCACTGCCTGCCAACATTGTCAAAAATTCAGCCCCCAGTTCCTAATTTAGTTCTCTTTCTCATTAAAAGAAAAAAAGCACTTCAAGGTACAGGGATAAAGTGAAGGTGGGAGGATGGGAGGGAGAGAGAAAGAGAAAAGGGCCACTGGAGTCTGGATTTTAGCAGGATATTTAATTCTCTTTCCCTCTCAATATTTTTGTTTCATCTTTAAATAACTAAAGTGTAAAAAATTAATAAAAACTGTAAACATAAAAAGCAGTATCTGTGTGTGAAGTCCAATGCAGTCCAGGCTTTAAAATCTTGGGTGAACATTTTAAGGGGAGCAGGAAACTGCTAACAGGCTGGGGAAGCACAGCTAGGGTGCTGTAGAAGTTTGGTGCTTCTCTGGGGACTAGTGAAGCTTATATAACTTAGACAGTCCATACCAGTAGTGACCAACCTCTTCGGCAGATGTGCCACAAGTTAAGCTCTGCCCCCTCCCAAGATGCCTCTCTCATCCCTATCTCCGAGAGGTGTACCTGAGAGAGTAGGGGTGCTGGGTTACCAGAATGGGCTCAAGTCCTCAGCTGCATGGAGTGGAGCAGTGGAAAGATGCTGTTGCAAGATTCATGTCACAGTCAAGAGCCAAACTAACCTTTCTCTGGCTCTGCTGCAGTTTTATATGGCAAGTAAGTAGCCAAAGCCCTGAATGCAGCAGCAGCTACAGGGCCAAGGAAGGGTTAACTTGGTTATTGATGGTGACAACTGATACCTTCTCTTGTAGCAGCATCCTGCCCACTCTGGTCTACATAGCCAAAGACTCAAGCCTCTGTTCTGCCTCTATTCTGATGCCTCCGTTTCCTGAGCACTCTGAGTTTGCCCACCATATAGAACCTGCTTGTGCCACTTTTAGAGTGCGTACCATAGTCTGGCCACCCCTGGCCTAAAGAATCTCTCCAAGCTGTGTCAACTTCACTGGGTGCTCTGTAGGCAGCAGTGTTTCCCAGAATCTCCACATCTTTATCTGCAGTGGCACTACCCTTGATGGTCCTCAAAGATATTCTTGGCTCATTTCCTACGGTAGAGCCTCAGAGAGGTTCCTTGCAAGACAAGCTGCATCTCTCTTCCTTAGTTCCTGTTGCAGAATAATAATTCCCCAGCCAGACCCAAGATGTTTATAGCTTCATTATTTAGTCCTGTCCTTGTACCTCATTGTGAGTGGGTGTCCTAAATCAATCAAAAGAAATAGCGCACTTGGCAGAGCTTCCCCCTAGCATTTGTTCTCGCCTGCCATGACTTGATGGGAGTTAAAGTCAATATTCAAAGGAAGACGGTTTCTGATCTTAACTAACACCAAAGTGACACTCTCTCTTTACTCAGGAGCACTACAGATGGGGAAGCCAGCAGGCCTCACTCTACCAGGACAACCCTTTGTGCATTAGGGCAAAACTTCTGGGGAAGGCTGAGGTTCTCACCCCACATACCTTGTCCTCCCCCTCTACTTGCTCCCTCCTTCTCAGGAAAATAGAATTGTGAGGCAAACTGTTAATTGGTCAGCTACAGACTTTTAATTCACTCTTTCTCTCCGTCCAGAGAGACCTGACTTTCAGCCTGGCAAAACAATCTACTCAATCCAAAATAAGTCCATTCACGATAAGTATCGGTAAAGTGTCTAATCAGTCATAGGTACTAGGGCTGTGCAAAGCTTCAGATCATGATTCAGATTCGGAGATGATTAGAATGATTCGGAGGCCAAATCTATGAATCCAAATTGAACTGATGGAAGCTTTAGGCTTTCTGAATCGATTCGGAAAAGATTCAGCAATTTGGAGATCCGGCCATAGGGTATAATGGGGAATCAATGAAATATCTATAACTTTGTTGTCTTTTGGCTGATTCAAATGAAACTTGCAGGGATGGTAGCCTCTGCTGAGAGCATGATAAGTACCATATTTCAGTGTGATAGGTGCAGGGGTTTCTGGGAAACTGCACCTCAAAATGTGGTTTGAAAGCAAACCTCATGTCACATTTGCATGTTAAGCCACAATGTGGTGAAAACTGCAAGGCTGATAGCTCTTGCTGAGGCTACAAAGTTTGCCAAGTTTCAAGGAGATAGGTGCAGGGGTTTCTGGGAAACTGTACCTCAAGCTGCAGACAAGCAAAACGCGTGTTGTGTGTATATGTTAAGCCACAGTGGGGTAAAACTGCAGGGATGGTGTCCCCTGCTGAGGACACAAAGTCTGCCAAGTTTCAAGGAGATAGGTGCAAGGGTTTCTGGGAAACTGAACCTCAAACTGCTGACAAGTAAAACTCATGACATAGGTGACACTGTGTGTGTTAAGGTACAGGGGGATGAAAACTGCAGGGATGCTAGCCCTTGCTGAGGCCACAAAGTCTGCCAGGTTTCAAGCAGATAGGTGCAGGGGTTTGGGGGAAACTGTACCTCAAGCTGCAGACAAGCAAAACTCATGACATGGGTGACAGTATGTGTGTTAAGGCACATCAGGGTGAAAGCTGCAGGCCTGCTAGCCCCTGCTGAGGCTATGAATTTTGCCAGCTGTCAAGGAGATAGGTGGAGGGGCTTCTGGGTTCTGAGGCCCTTCACCTCTGGCTACTGACAGGTAAAACTTGTGTCATGGGTGCCTGTGCAACTGTGTCTTTCTTGGTGCACAGGGGTGGGGAGCGGGGGGAGGGCGCAGGGAGGGGAACTACTGCAGGCTTGGCTGCTAAGCTACTGTGTTACCAATCAATCATGATTCCCCGAGGGACCAGCTCAATACACAGTAGCTAGCGAGGATAATGAGTTAATGAGCAAAGATTAACACCTACAAAACCACAAACTAAAGAGAGGAATGAATCAATACAGAGCCAGGAACTGCTTCTGCCCCAAGACAGAGACAGTCAGTTGCACAAGCACCCATGTCATGAGTTTTGCCTGTCAGCAGCTAGAGGTGCAGGGCCCCAGAACCCAGAAGCCCCTGCACTTATCTCCTTGCAGGGGCTGGCAGGCTTTGTGGCCTCAGCAGGGGCTACCATCCATGCAGTTGTCACCCCCTTGTGCCTTAACACACACACAGTGTCACCTATGTCATGAGTTTTGCTTGTCAACAGTTTAAGGTGCAGTTTCCCAGAAACCCTTGCATCTATCTCTTTGAAACTTGTTAGGCTTTGTGGCCTTAGCACAGGCTACCATACCTGCAGTTTTTACCCCCCTGTGGCTTCACACACATGTGACATGAGGTTTGCATTCAGGACTTTGAGGTGCAGTTTCCCAGCAATCCCTGCACCTATCATCTTGAAACTTGGCACGCCTCATGCTCCCAGTGGAGGCTACCATCCCTGCCACTTTCATTTAAATCAGGCAAAAGACAGCAAAGTTATAGATATTTCATTGATTCCCCATTATTCCCTATGACTGAATCTCTGAATTGGCTCCAAATCGGATCTGAATATTCTGAAATGATTCCGCCAAATCGAATCAGAAAAACTGTGTAGAATCTCTGGCATCTGAACCTGCCAAATCCAAATCGAATAGTTCCCTATTCACAAAGGCCTAATAGGTACCTGCTCCACAGAGTTTCCAGTGAGCCTCATTCTCGGTGCACAGGTTACCTGACTTCTGTCTCCTTCGGGCACACCACCCGCTTGGCTCCCGTGCCTCCGCATGGGAAGTGGCTCTGTTGCTGAGTTCCTCTTGGCTCCAGCTTTGGCTCCTCTCCCTTTCTGGGGGAACACTAACTGAGTACAGCTCCTTTTATAGGAGCTCAGTCAATTGGTAATTTTAAAAAATGCCGCTCCCCAGTGCCATGGACGCTCGCAGAGCTGGCAGAAATGATGTAATCTCCCCAGCTGGTCCTGCAGCATCCGGTAAGTTTCTTCACCTGGTCTTTCTCCATAATGGTCATCGGTTCCCTGTTACACTTGTATCAAATAGACAAAGGAATTTAATTTTTGTTTACTCCACTTAGATACTCGTGTGCCCCTTCTCACTCTAGTTCAGTAGTATTGAAACAAATCACATCCTATTAGCAAGATGGGGAAATGTAACCTCTTTAAACTCAAACAAGCTGAAACAGAGCCCCTTTCTCATTTGGCCCTTGTATATTTTTTCAGAGTGAGAAATGTGCATATACGCACCCAGACAACCTCCCTACCTCTAGACTTATGGCCAGGGATCTTGGTTTTCTCTGCTAAAAAATCAAAAGTTTTCTGATCAAAAATAAAATACCCGTGTTTTTCCACAATTAAAATGAAACACCACTATATGTATAAGTATCAGTTGAACAAAATGCTTTATTGATATATTTACAATTTTAAAGTAAATTGGAAGCCTACCAGTGCCTCAATCATTATAATAAAATAAAGTCTAAATACAGATATATTTTGGTGTTTGATTTTGTTTTTTTTATCATTGAAAATCAGAGCTCCTCCTGCTCCCTCTGCTTGCTAGGATGCAGGTCCAGCTGAGACTGTCCCCCACTGCTGCTTTGTGGTGCTGAGCAGCCCTGATATGCTGGTGCCCTGTTCATGCCATTGCTCCTCACTCCCAAACCACAGCCCCCCATGCCCCTGCTGGTGCCCCTCACTCCTGGCCTGCAGCTCCCCAACCCCACTGGTGTCCCTCACTCCTGACCTACTGCCCTCTACCCCCAGGTCCCAGTCCCCCAGTATGTGGGGAAGAAGGGGTATGCGTCAGGCAGGGGGTGTGTGGGGATAGGCAACACAATGGGCAATTCATTGAGGAAGGATGGGAAAGCACATGCCCTGCCAGATATCTGTGTCTACAGCAGTGCCTGGGGCTGCAGCCTGGCTGGACTGGCACTGGGCAGGAGCCACCTCTGCAGGCCAGTGGGTAGGACCCAGCACTGCCTCCACTGCTGCAGGGAGTGCTGCACTGCCTTGGCACCTCTGACATGGTCTATGGGCCTGACCCCTCCCCGTGAGTGCACACAGTTGCAGGGACCCACTGCCTCTCCAACCCAGGATGAGCTGCTTGTAGCTCTGTCCCGCTTCCCAGCTGGGCCCCACAGCCATGCATTCTCGCCTCTTCTGGCCCCAGCCTCAGGCACCACACGCTGCCCTGGCTGGTCAGCACCTCCAGCCCCAGCCGCCAACTGCCAACTCCCTCTCTCACCACATGTGCTTGGCATGAGCTGCCACTGCTGCCTCAATCCCCCCATGCATTGCCTATGCCCCCTCCATAGACTTAACTCCAGGGAGCTGTGGGAACTGCTTTCCACCATGCTGCCTGGCTATATTGCTGGCACAAAGGCTATACTGCTGGCCATGTGCATGTGTGTGTGGGAATGCACGTGGCACCCTCCTGCATCTGATTGCCCTTCTCCCACTCCTCCCAGCAACTCCTTGCAAGCTGGAAATTTGTCAGCCTGCAAGGGGAAACCCATGTGTCGCAGGGCACCTTAGTGCCTGCTCCTAGAGAGGAGAAACTGCCAGGGGGAGAGAGAGAGCCCTGGCAGAACATAGCCGCAGCTGAGGGTTGCCAGGGTAACGAGCACAGCTGCAGGTTGCCAGGGCAACCGATAAGGATCAGCTGGCCAGAAGGGGGCAGGGCCTGCCCTTATAAAGCCCAGGGCTGAGGCCAAGCTAGCAGTTCCCTGTTAGCACCCAGAGAGGCAGGAGCTCATGGGGCTAAGATGCGAGGACTGCTCGAGCAGGCTGAAGGATGGTGGTTCTGTGGTGCAGGAGCTATGTTGTTGCAGCCAGGTGGCCTTGAGTTAAGTTACAGCCAGGAGGCTTGTGTTTTGTTTGGTTAGTGTGTGTATTACAACCGGAGGCTTGGGTGAGGCTGTAGGGGTTGGAGGAGGCCTCATAGGGACCCCAGAGGGGTGGGGCCCCAGCGCCTGAGTGAGGGCGCAGTCTAGCACCAAGAGGGCGCGTTATTCTCACAGCTGCCAGTGAAGGTGCAGCTTACGCGCCAGTGCAGGCGCAACTGGCAGTGAGGAGCGCAGCCAGTGGGTTGAGGGCGCAACCAGTGGGTTGCGGACGGGGAACACAGACCCCAGGTTGTGTGTGGGATATGTAGACCCCAGCCCCAGAGAGAGGGGTGATTTTTATCAGGGAGCCCAAGGTGGGCACGGCGAGCCCCAAAGACGGGGGAGCGCCATATTAGGAAGCCCAGGACGGGTGCAGCAGATGCCAGCAAGGGCGTCACTTGCGGGGTACACAGACCCCAGCCCCAGAGAGAGGGGCAATTTTCCTCAGGGAGCCTGAGGTGGGCACGGCAAGCCCCAAAGAGGAGGAGCGCCATATTGGTCCATTGAGAAGCCCAAGGTGGGCATGGTGAGCCCCAAAGAGGGGGAGCGCCATATTGGTCTATTGAGGAGCCCTAGAGTGGGGCAATGTTTGAGAGGCCCAAGAGGGGCCCGATTGAGAAACCCAGGACAGGAGGAGCGAGCCTGGTAACAGGCTAGCACCGTGGAAAGCCCAGGACAGGGGAAGGGTGCTGCGGTGGACCCAGACAGAAAGGGTTAGCAGTACAGCGTCCCAGAGAAGGGCAAGGTGCTGCGGTTGCCCCCGAGAGGACGGGGAGTAGCAGCACGGTGAGCCCGTACTAGAGAGGGTAGTGATGCAGTGGGCCTAAAAGACCGGCGGCTCGAGGGGATGTCCCAGAGGGGACTAGCATATTGTAGGGAAGGCCCAAGAGTGGGCATAGGTGCATTGTGACAGGACAACGTCTTTCACATCAGCGAGGCTTGGGGCGTGGTATTAGGGGTGGTAGGAGCCACGCGCAGCCCATAAGGCTAGGGTGCCTGGGGAGCACCCATTATACTGGGAGACCCCCAGGGGGGGTCCAGGAACACACGGGGACAGAGGTCCTGAGTAGCCGTGCCCAGGGAGTCATAGGCAGCCTCCCAACATATATATAACATCAAAGATGTGGCGGGCAAGAATAAGAGGGTGCCTTGGGCCAGCCTTGACACGGAGCGAGGGACCTCGAGGAGATCACGGCCCTCCTAGAGGACCCCGCCATGACACCATGGTTTCCTGGTTTTTCTCCTTTAAAGGAGAAAGTTGGCGATTTCACCCTTTAAAGGAGAAAATGTGTTTTTCCACATTTTTCAATGGGAAACGCAAAACCCATATCCCTGCTTATAACACATTGTCTACATGAGATGGTGACTGTGCAGTTGTTACTGCAATCATTTAGTACTTGTATACACAGGTAACTAGTGTTAATGTACAGTAGCGTCCCCAAATGGCTTTTTGGTGATGCTGACTGCACAGTAGCATGTTACTACTGCAGACTAGCTCAGTACTACTGCACAGTAGCATCGTGTCAGACTTTGTGCCACGTGACGCTACTCTAAGTAGTAATGAGCTAGTGCACAGTAGTAATGAGCTACTATGCAGTCAGCATCTCAAGATGCACCTATTATATCTTATCACACAGTCACATTTTGTAAAAATGCTTTCATATGCCACATTTCACAACACTATGGACAAATGTATTAAAACTAATAAAGCTTGCTCAAGTCTCACCTTTTCCCTATAAATGCTAACTTATTTCATTTCTGTTTTAAGTGACTATTTCATTTCTGTTATAAGTGAGAAAGCTATAGGCCAAATCCTGCTAGCCTTAGCTGAAATTCCCACTGAAGTCATTATCTGGAGAGGATTATTAATTATCTTGCAATAAGGTTCTGTCTTTGTTAAATTTGCAGATCTTGAAAAATGCCACACCAGATGTTCAGCTTGAGAGTCAGAAAAGAGACCAGGGTTTTCTTTTAGTAAAGGCCTTTGGTACTTAAAAATTAATAAAACAAAATGACTAGATTCCACTGCAGTAGTACTACCATTTGCTCCTAGTCACTGGGCATGTCTACACGAGATGCTATGTCGTTATAGCAATGAGCGACTGTGCTGTAAGCTCATTGCTACAGTGATGAAACATCACTGGGCATGAACCACGACAGCAACACTACTGCTAAAAATAACCGTGTGGCAGTGGGACTGCCTAGTAATGCTGCCTAGTAATTTAGTACTTGGTTAAGCAAGTACTAAATGACTGCACAGTAAGAACCATGCAGTCAGCTGCTTGTGTAGATGTGGACCAGCAAAACTGAAAGGAGAATCAGACCCTAAGTGTATATATAATCCCTTGAGAAATGGTAGACACATAACTAGTATAATTTATTTGAACTTCTGTGTAGGAAAAAGATGGCTATAAAATACATTTAGTTTGGAATGTATATTTGTATAAAACATTACTTTGACTCTTTATATACAATTATTTGTTCTTTTGCAAAGATTTTCATTATATTGAACATACCCAATGAAGGACATCAATGTGTATCTTGTTTGAAGTATTGTGGTTGCATTTTATTCTACTTGAGGATGGGAAGAAATTTCCCCAAAATAAATTTCATTGTGGTACAATTTTAAAGTAAATTGTGGATCGGAGGGTAACTTACAAATTTAGTATTACTAGAATTCTTATTATTCTGAATTTACATTCTAGTAGCACCAATCTACACCGCTCTAGTAACACCAATTTACATGCACACACAGACCTGGAATGTGCCCTGCAGATTCTACAGTTCAGAAAGGCAAGCAGCATATAATATTTGGGAGAGAGGGATGCATCAGTTTACTATGAAGGACAGTGAATTTATGTTCACAGAAACAAGATGACACTGGTTCTCATCTTGTATTTTTATTCCTCACACTTGAGTAGAACAGCAATAAGACAACTCATTTAGGAAGCAGGGAGGAAGTCTAGCTAATCATTTCTTCATTTTTAGTGATTTCCAGTTATTTCCTTAAAAGTAATCAAGTAGGAGGAATGTATTCAAAATACAAGGGGCAATATAATTTCCCCAGAGGAATGGTTTAGAAGATTATGAAGAACTGAGAGCTAGACACCCCCTTCCATCTCTGTCCAGCACAAACTTTTTTGGCAAACACACTTCCATGCCCATGGACCTTCTCTATGCAATCTTCTGGCTCATTTGGCATGTGGTGATAAGCAGCATGAAACCAGAAGAAGATAGAAGTCAACAGGTTAATAGTGATTAGGACTGTATTTTCTTTAGAGCATGGTAGGCACCTACTAGATACATTTAGCTTCATGTTTATCATAATGTCATAATTTGGGATTTACAAAAAATTTGAAAGGCCCAAGTAGTTATCTAATTCTAGTGTAGCTACTGGAAAGATTTTTTTTCTTGAGTTCTTATTATACAGAGATGCTGAGACATAATCGGTTGCTTCCAGTGCAGAAAAGGTATTGGGAAACTCCTCCTTATTACTGTCTCAGCTCTGACATTGGCATTCTTTGAGATTTGTGCAAGTTATTTAAACGCAGATACACCTTTCTATTTCTCTACCATGCAAGCCATGGAGAGAATGACTTCAACAGTGAAAAGTATGTGACATGCTTATTATTATTTTGCAATTACCTACAGCATGACTCCTCAAAGAAAGAATCACCATGCATGATGTCTACAGAAACAGGGAAGTAGGATGAAAGGCTCTTTTTGTTTGTTTTTTAGCTTTCACGAACTATCACAAAAAGCTTTAGGAAATAAAATCACTTACTTTTTGGTGCTGATCTAACACCTGGTGGGAACATCTACATGTGCAATTAGTGTGCCTGAATAAACTCGGGGGCAGTTCATGCCAGAGTTTATTGCTTCTGGGTGATGTGTCTACATATGCACCCACGACCACAGCACGTTGAGCCTGCCAGCCTGGATGTGCTCTGCCCCAGCTCAACATGCTGTGGAGGGGCTGGCTGGGGCACAAGAGTGCTACAGTGAGGGCCTAGCCAGCAGGCATCCCCCATTGTACAATCCACATGCCCCAGACAGCCTGATCACCTATACGTGCATTACAGTGGATTGAATAACTCTGCTATAGGATAGTACTTGGGTCAGGCAGTACTATCCTACGGCAGAGTTAATTAGCTTACTCTGGCCTAATAGTGCTGCTTATGTAGAGAGTGATGCTTTACTGTGGAGTTAGTTAGTTAACTCCACAGCAAAGTGCACATGTAGATGCCCCCAGTAACAGTCCTGTGAAACCAACATAAGCATTACAGTTCCAAAATGCTTTGTGTCTTTCTACATGCTAACTTTTCCATGGGAGTTTGGGTGGAAATGGCCAACAGCCTAGACTGTGTCAATACAGATTCATATTTGGCTTTGACCTGTCCAAAAATCCTTAAAAATTATTAAACCTGTGTGACTAATAATGCCCATCTCAAGGAAAGAGAAAGGTGTATCTAGGCAAAGTACCAGAGCTCCACTGCAAATACTTTGCTTAATTCATTTAAAAGAAACAACAGAAAAAGTTCACCACAGACCCCTGAACAGCACAAACAAGCATTTTCCAAAGTGCCCGTGATGGGAAAAGTGTGAGAAAAATAATACTGCAAAACCCTACAGTTCACAGACATTGTCATACAGGTTCTGATGACATCTCCTTTGGTTTCCAAATTAGGCAAACCAACTAATTGGAAGTTATCTGAATCCTAGCAAAGATGGCAGACAAAAATGCAGTCAGCCCTGTGCTAAAAAGAAAAAAAAATCAAACAGGAAGGGAGGTTAAAAGCTTTTGCTATTTTGAGAATATGAGGCCTGCTGCAACCACCAGCATTAACAAAAAATAAAAAAGTTGCTGCTGAAGGCATTGCTGCCTGTACCTGACAATGTACCATATAATTTACTGAGAAAACAACCTGAAACAAATAGCTTTTCCTTAGCTGTGCTATCTAGCTTCTTCCAAAGGTCACAGGACAAGTCCTGCTGAAAATAGGCAGTTTTTCAAATAAATGTTTACAAGGAAATTGATGCAAAGGAACCAAAGAGATCTACAGAACTTTCCATCAGTGACATAAAATGTCTTTCAAATCCATTTGTACCTGTTTCTACTGGAACAGTCAGAATTTGGGTAATGAATGGGCTTTGTGTTCTGGTCTTTCGTTTCCCTTGAAAATATTTCTCTGTTTCACTGCGTTTCATTTGGGCATTCCCATTTACTCTGAAGAAACACTTAGAAATGCTTACACTGAAGTAACTTGATACCTGTACATAATTTTAATAAACTAGCAGTTGGGGTGAAAAGCTTTTACTGACTTCATTGGGGCCAGAATAAGTATAAAGAACCATATTCTGCCACATTTCCTCAAGTGAAACCATATATATCTTATTCTACCAGTAGCCCTGTCAGGTTCAATGACACTGTCCCTTGTACAAGACAGTATTCAACACAAGTGTACCAAAAACTGACCTGGTGAGATGATTCACACTGTAAGATACATGGGTAACTAAATATGGAGCTTGCTCCATTAAACAGTCAATATGGTTGCTCACCTGCTTAAAGCTGCCTTCTTGTGTAAGTAGTTCAGACAGGGTCCAGATGCTGTTCAATAACGCCTTGTTTGTTCCATGAAAATAGAAACTGACTTTCCTTGACTACATCTACACATACAATTAGCATGTAGCAATAAATTAAACAAACAAACAAATGAATGGGCAAACAAATAATTTATTTCTCCCAGGTACAGTGTTTACAAATGTGCCCAGGTCCAAAATATGTTAAGCCATGGCAGAGCAGCCATGGCCGGCAGGGGGCTAAGGGCTCAGCCTGCCAGCCCAGGGCTGCTGCGCCCCACCTCAATACGCTGCAGAGAGGCTGGCTGGGGCATGAGGGTGCTACAGCACAGGGTTAGGTGGCAGGCAGCCCCTGCACTGTAGCATCCTTGTGCCCCACTCAGCTCTGGTCAGTGTCTACACATTTGTTTCAGTGCACATAACTACTCCACCACTGTAGAATAGTACTTGTCCTGGACAGTACTATCCTACAGTGGAGTTAATTAATTTACTGCACCCTAATATGGGTGCACGTGTAGACAGTGACACTTTACTGCGGAGCTAATTAGTCAGTTCTATAGAAAAGCACATGTGCGGATGCACTCCTTGTACCTTTCTCTATCAAGTTGTGGATATATGCTACTTTTAATATGAGACTAAATAACAAAACCTTTCACTGTGTGTCTTCATTCTTCATAGAAGAAAAAACTTGAGTAGATTATAGAAATTTTACATGTATCTGAATTTTCTTCACTGAAAAACATAAAAGGTAAGACTTGTCAGTAACATTATATACACATTAGCCTGTTTTAATGTGCATTAAAGTGTCACTGAAGAAACTGTGCTCTTTAGTTAATATGCATTAAGACAGGCTAATGCACATTTTCCTAGTACCTCACAATGGATGACACTTTTACATCTGGGGGTGATGGGAGGTGGGTGGTGCTCCTCCAAGAGCCTCTCCAATTAAAGCACTGCAGTGTTTCATGTATCAGCATTCCTGTGCTTAAAAATGGCAGCAGAGGGTACTTGAACTAAAGCTCATTTAATGAGCTTTAGTTCAAGTGCCCCCACCATCATTTTTAAGTGCGGGGACACTGATACATGAGTGCTGATTCAGTACAGGATAAGGTCACCTGCTCCCAACTGGACTGGGCAGTGGGGAAGCGGGCTCGTCTGGTCCAGACACTCAGTGAAGATCACTCAATTCTCTCTTGCCATGTCTTGATGTTGAAGGGTAATTTGTTGGGAGGTGGTCAGATTCACTGTGTGTTGACCCAGACGCACTGGTCTTGCTTCTTCTTTTGGGGCTCTTACCTTCCCTACGCCCTGTCCAAGCGCCACCCAGATGTTAAAATGGCAGTCTTGCCTTTCTTTTCTTTGACCTTTAAGCTTATGGTTGTCTTGAGTCTGTCTCCAGGATATGATGGCCACTTTGGGCCCAACAGTCACTCTGTCAAGGCATCTTAAATAGAAGAAGAAATGAAGAGCAATGCAAAACAGGAAAACTGGAACCTAGGTAAGTCTGTCAGCCCTTTGGCCTTTATGCTTGCTGGTGGAGACCTCCTGCTGCAGTGCACTTTACTCCTGAGGGCGATGGGATATCTCCCTTTATCCTAGGGGCCACCCTCCTCAAAAAAGTAAGCCCCCCCCCCCCCCCCAAAAAAAAAAAAAAAAAAAAGAACCAAGAAGAAATCCTGGCTGGGTTCGCCTCTTAGCTGGGGCAATGGTCACAGCTGTAGATGCTTCGGTGCTCATTCCCAGCATCTCCCAGTGGCGTCTGTTCTCACCAAGCTGCAGGCCCTTTTTCCCAGCCCTTAACAAATATGCTCAGCTCCTGATCAGTGTCTCTCTGGCCCCGACCAGTTGCTGGTCCTTTTCTCTCGGTTGTGGGTGCCAGGTTCAGCCTAATTGACTTCCCTCCAGTTAAACTGAAAGTAACAGGAAAAGACTTTTTGTTGCCTTTGCAAATGTCCTTTTGGAAATACCTGGGGTGCCACTCAGTCCCTCTCTTCAGCCATCATACTTAGGAGCAACTCTCTCTGCTGCCTTCAGGCCCAGCCTGACAGTCTGGTCTCAGGTACTGGTCTTACGTGCCCCACTTTCCACTAAGGTCTGATAGGTGGATAGAAAACTGGCTGGATTGTTAGGCTTAAAGGGTAGTAGTCAATGGATCATGTCTAGTTGGCAGCTGGTAAAAAGTGGAATGCCCCAGATGTCAGTCCTGGGGCCAGTTTTGTTCAATATCTTCATCAGCAACCTAGAAGATGGGATGGAGTGCACACTCAGCAAGTTTGCAGATGATACCAAGCTGGGTGGAGTAGTAGATATGCTGGAAGATAGCGCTAGGATTCAGAGAGACCACAAAAAACTGGAGGATTGGACCATTGGACCAAAATAAATCTCATGAGATTCCATAAGGACAAGTGCAAAATCCTGCACTTAGGATGGAACAGTTCCATGCACTGGTACAGGCTGGGGACTGACTGGCTAAGTAGCAGCTCTGCAGAAAAGGACCTGGGGGTTGCAGTTGACAATACACTGAATATAAGCTAACAGTGTGCCCTTGCTGCAAAGAAGGCTAACAGAATACTGGGATGCATTAGTAGGAGCATTACCAGCAGATTGAGGGAAGTGATTATTCCCTTCTATCTGGCACTGGTGAAGCCACATCTGGAGTACTGTGTCCAGTTTTGGGCAGCCTACTACAGAAAGGATGTGGACAAACTGGAGAGGGTCTATGAAAATGGAGGACAAAAAAAAAAATGGTTAGGGGGATGGGGCACATGACTTGTGAGGAGAGGCTGTGGGAACTGGGTTTATTAGTCTAAAGAAAAGAAGACCGAGGGGGGGATTTAATAGCAGCTTTCAACTACCTGAAGGGGGGTCATTCTTCCTCCTGAAGTGGATGCAGCTAGACTGTTCTCAGTGGTGGCAGATGACAGAACAAGAAACCATGGTCTCAAGCTGCAGCAAGGGGAGTTTAGGTTAGATATGAGGAAAAACTTTCTCACTAGAAGGGTTGTAAAGCACTGGAACAGGTTACCCAGAGAGGTTGTGGAATCTCCATCCTTGGAGGTTTTCACTACCTGGCTGAACAAAACCTTGGCTGAAATGATCTAGTTTGGGATGGCCCTGCTTTAAGCAGGGATTTAGACTAGATTAGCATTTCTCAACCCATGGGTCATGACCCCAAAGTGGGTTGCAAGAATATATGAAAGGGTTGTGAACAGAACAAACTCTAAAAGTGGATTCTCCTTGAAAGGATAAAAATGCATGCAAAACCATGGCTTTTACATTGCAAGCTGGCAGAGCTCCAGCCCTTAAGGGGCTGCTGGAGGGCTCCCCCTGCCCCACACACTGGGGGGGGCTAGAGCCTGGAGGCAGGGGACAGTGGATCAGGAGTGAGGGGCACTGGGTCAGGACTGGCCATTGATGTTTACAAATGGGTCCTGGTACAAAAAAGTGGAGAACCACCGGACTAAATGACCTGAGTTCCCTTGTAACCCTAATTTTCTATTCGAACTTTGTAGACCTTAAATTCTGGAGCCTGCAAGTGAGACAGGAACAGTGGAGAAAATAAACCCTGGTTATATTCAGTTCACTTTCCCTTTCAGCATCCATTCTCTGCCATTGTGTGACACAGGGTACTGGGCAAGTTGGACCTATGGTCTGATCTACTAAATGGAAATTCTTATGTTCTTATCAGCAAATTTTATTTGCATGCTCCTACTTGTCTGCCACGGTCATTAAGAAAATATTAATGAAATTAGTTCACTAGGTTGATTTTTGAGGCATTTAGCAAAGTCTTTCTGACCTGATACTTCCCATTTCGATGCTACACACTGTCTTATCTCAGCCATTGTCCCACATACTCAGATTGAGATAAGGAATACCTCACAAAAGTCATGGACAACCAACACAAGACTTGTACCATTTGTAGACCTTCCTTACCACATCATACCTTAGCCCTCCTCCTTTAGGATGGGAAGAATGTCACAGAAGTTCACCTGAACCTCAACTTCTCCAAGCTGGCCCTAGTTATTCCTGATTTGTCCCAGCATGAATTTTAAAGTCATTTGTCCCAACATGAAGGGGATCCTGCTCCTTCATTATTTTTATTAGTGTCCTATCCATATCTTGAATTCTTTCATACCTTCTTTTCCTTAGAGACAATCCAGTGACAGGCCATCAATTCTTAATTGAATCCAAGAGGAGCTTTTTTCCCTTTAGTCAACCTGGAGAACAAAAACCCTCATCTTAGATTTGAGTATATGTGGGTGGCAGCAGCAGGCAGTAGTGGCAGCTCTGGCTCCAGGGTCTGAGCCAAAACTGCCACCACCACTGCATAGCCAGGTTAGGGTAGAAGGCAACGCATACTCTGTGCACTGTTCTCCCTGTCCTGGGCCAGAGTGGGGCCCCAGCTGGAGCCAGAGCCACAACGGGAAGGTAAGTAGCAGGGGAGGGGAGAGGCAGCCTCAGGGGGCAGGCAGTAGGGGCAGCAGGCATGGAAAGAGACTGGAGGGAGGGGAGACAAGTAGTAGAGAAAGGTGCCAGGGTATGCAGGCACTGTGGGGAGGGGCAGGCATCAGGGGGACCAGACACTGGGGCAGGAGGCAGGAGCCCCAGAAGGGGCTGGAAGGCTGCAATCCCTGCTACAAGCAGCTCGAGTTCCACTGCTGGCAGCAGCTACCCAGAATCTGGGCCAACTGCAGAGGTGGTACCAGCCAACAACACTAGACCAGAACCTCCAGGCAGACTATCCCAGGGCCACAGAGTCTAGAAGCATCAGCTCCCTGATGTGGGGGCTGAGGGGGGGCTGCATTGCAGGTGGGAGTGGGGTGGGCTCAGCTGTGCAGGGCAGGTGGTGGTGGCCTGGGTGGCACTGGGAGGGGTGGGCTAAGCTGCACGGGGTGGGTGGCAGCAGCACAGGTGATTCTGGAGGGGTGGCTATGGGGGGGATAAGGTGAATTTTGGGGTGGCTATAGCTCCCCTACCCCCTCTCCCCCAGCGCTGCCCTTGTGCACCATGCTCCAGAGGCTCCAGCCAGGCTTGGGGGGGTGGGTAGGGAGGGGAGCCTGAGGCAGTGCAACCCCAGGCCCCTCCCTCACCATTTTCTCCTCTTTTCTTTTTCTTTCTTTCCCTTTATCTCTCTTTCTTGTCTCTCTTTCTCTCCTCTCCTTTTTCTCTCCTTTTTTCTGTCTCTTCTCTCCTTTTTTCTCTTTCTCTTGTCTTTTTCTCTTTTTGCTTTTTCTTTCCCTCTTTCTCTGTCTCCTCTTTTTCTCTTCTTTCTCTTTCTCTTTTTTTCCTCTCTCATCACAACATGCTTAACAAAAAAACCAACCACCACAACAACAAAGGTAGTATATGAAATTGTATTTATTTTCACCAGGTTTAGAATTTTTAGAAAACCTGATATTTACTGCAAAAAAAGCAACATTTATGATTATTAACTATATTAATATGGAGTGTGTCCTGACATATACCCTGTCCCCTGGTTTTGTTTTTCTGGCATGCTTGCACTCTGGCACCATAGGGCATGTGTAGACGAAACAGGGGCCCTAAATTGAAGCAGTGGGTTTTAAAAGAACACCACTTAATTTAGGGCTGATTATACATCTGTGTTGTGCACACACCCCACTGACTTACCTGCATGTCCAGTGGGGAGGGGAGGGTGAGCTGCTGGTGGGCGGTGTGGTCGCTGGGATACAGGGGGGGACTGGTGCTTCCCTTTATAGCAGCAGTGGCCCCCCTCCCAGTGGCACCTGTCCTCAGGCACCTGGCTCGGGAATACCTTGGGGAAGGGGAAGTAAAAATAGATTAGGCTCACTGCTTTTCTTAGGCAAAGCCTGCTTTCCCAGGATGCTGCCAGGCTGCCTGCAGGACTTCCTACAGAGTCACAGAGCTGCACAGAGCCCAGTGCTTCACTTTGCAGCTGTAGGGGAAGCAAACTAAAGCTCCTTGGGAGTAACTCCTTTACTCCTTGAAGGAGTTTTAGTTTTCTGCGCCCCAAATCATTTAAGGTGCATTATGCTGCTAAATTTCCTACAGCAGCTGGAATTAATGCACAATACGTCACTGAGGCGTGCAAACACCGACACCATTAAAGCGGTGCAAAAGCATTTAGCCCACTTTAAAGTGTTGTGCACACATGCCTCTCATTTTGTCTACACACAGCCTTACAAGGTAGACTTGGCGGTTTTTTAAGGACTATGGCCAAAATGTTGCCTACCCCTGTTTTAAGGTTAGAGACATTGCTTGAGACAGGTTATTGGACTAGATGGAGCAGTGATTTAATTTGACATAGTAAATCCTGTATCTCTTAAGATGGCTGAGTAGATCTACATAGGTTGGTTTTGGTTTCTTGGATCAAACTGAGATGTAATTTTTTCTGAAGCAAAATGAAAAAGCAAACGAAAAAACTAACTTTGCCAGAAACACTAAAGGTTCTCCATATTAGTTTTGCATGAATTAATCTAAAATGTTGAAGGAAAACACTGCAGAGAAGGGCAGGTTGTTTTAATGGTATCATAGCAGGGATCCCTGAACGCTAAGCTATGTTACATACAACTAGCTTTGTGCATGAGCTCCTCCTCAGTTACCCTCATGGTGGTGTTTATTAACCCTTTTGCATTCGTGCCAAATCAAATACAAAGATGAACAGATTGCCAAGGGCACAGTTACACTAGATTTAATTAATGTTTACAAAGAATTTTGAAGAGGGAGGGCACTATAGATGAGCTAAGCAGTATGATTCTAGTGCTTGGACTTACACACTTGCTATTAAAAGCTGGAATGAAGTCTCATTAAAGCTTAGGGATGGTCTAGTTTGCTTCTCCATGAGGTGGTTCATTTGATTTGTACCAACATGTTGAAAACCTAAGTCAATGTAGATGTAAAGGAGGAATACAAAAGGCAATAGACTTTTCAAATGCTCACACTCCTACTCTACTAGTGGCATGTGAATTTGCATATGCTCATATCGTTATCATTCTTAAAAAGAAATTCTTATAGTCCACTCTCAGTAACAAAAGCTGTGCATTAAATACACTTAAAATAATCAACAACTATCTCAGGTTTGTATATACAGGACTGCCAAAATACTAGCTTACACAAACAATTACAGTATTACATTTCCAAATACAAATACATGCGGGTGTTTCAGAAAGTAACGGCAATTTCAAAATAAAACCACAGTAGTGGGGAACACTGAAGGCAGCATTGTTGAACACCCCCATTGTTTATGACTATGTAGAAAAGTAAGATAGTCCAGTAAATGATCTTTGCAAATAAAATAGTTTTATTTCCAAATTGGCATTACTTTCCAAAACACCCTCATAGTTTGACATCAAAACTTTGGTATCTCTCTGGAAAATTAACAAAATGTTTCTTTTCAACTTTGGAACAGTCAAAATTATTCTCCTGACTGTCTCAAAGGATTTAGAAAGACTGCCACTCAGCCTTGAAAATGCTGAATCAACAGAAATATCGTAAATTGAAACCCCAAAGATGACACATTCAGCATCACTCTTTTGACAGAAACTTTTTTTTCTCTCCCTGCCTGAAGCTAGGGCTGGGTTTTTTCCACCCTCATTGGTTAATAGTTGTCAGCTGCGATGATTTAACATTATGTACCAAGGAGCAGCTCCCCTGAGATTGCTTGAGGGCAGTGAGACACTTGGCAGAGAAGCCATCTCAAAGCTGAAATAAAAGTTACAGCTGCTTTCCCATGGTAAGGCTGGGACAGAGGTTGGAGCTTCATAATTATATTCAAGAGTCTCCACCCTCTTGCCTTCTTTCCCTCCAATTAATAATTGTACTCTTCTAAATAGTTATTGCCAATTTATCCTGTAAACAGAAAATGGAAGCCAAGAGTAACCATTCTGCAGTGGCTATAATAAGGTGTAACAGCACCATGGAGTTCCTTAGCTATGTGGCCTAATTAAAATTTTCTATAAACTACCAAAAATCTATTTGGAACACAAGAGAAAATGCAAAACTGTCAGAAGACAATGTGGGGGTAGGACGGAAGCAAAAAGTACCTTGATGCTATAGTAAGATAATACTGAAGCAGTACACAAACTCTGTAATAATTTAGCTTGGTGGTTGTATCCATTATAAGTGCTTTGCGTTCTGTATCAGTGCTGCAAAATGCTGTGCTGAGTACTTAATGAGGGACAGTATAAACCAAAGCCTTTAAAAAAAAATGGATTTCCAATTTGCCAAAAATGATGGGTGTCTTTACACACGGGGTGCTTTAATTAGAGCAGCTCCAAGAGCCGCTCCAATTAAAGTGCTGTAGTATCTCATGTATCCATGTCCCTGCGCTTCAAAATGGTGTTGGGGGTGATTTAACTAAAGCTCATCAAACAAGCTTTAGCTAAAGCACCCTCCACTGCCATTCTGAAGTGCGGAGACGCTGATACATGAGACATGGAGGATGGCAGGAGGGTGCTTATTAGCACGCTTCACCAGACTCGATTGATTGAGTCTGCTCCCGCATGCTGTAATTACAGTGCATTGGAGCAATCTCCAAGCATATCTATGCTCCAACTTTTTTAATGCCAGTTGGTGCTTGTAGGCGTTGGCAAGTGGACTTGGGTACGTAAGTGCAATTATATTTTACCTAGTTCAAGTTACTGAAAATCTATTAATGCATCTTTTGTAACACACTGTCATCTGACCCTTAATATTGAGTCACAAAAAGTTACCAAGGAGGAAAAAGACCCACCCGTTCTTTGTATTAACATTTTTTTCAAGGGCTCAAGCAGGGTAGAGTTGAATCACACTTAGATGCCTAAATCCACTTATACGTGTATTAGGTAGAACAGGATCTGGTCTTGTGAGGTCTGGCCCAACAACAGCAAATCTCAGGTTCTGAGCCTCATGTTCTCAGAGCTTCCTAGATGCAGAACCGAGCCCCAGTGAGAGCCAGGATTCCCAGAATCTGGAACAACCCAACAATCCTTTTCAGCTTGGAGTCGTGGATCCAGGAGTCCCATGAGGTGGATTTCCTCAGTGCTAGTGACCTCATGCTTTCAAGGTTGGGAGCTTCTGGGCAGACCAACAAGGTGGGCTGCCCTTTGGCCAGATGCTTCTAGACTCCGTGGCATTGGGATAGCCTGCCTGGAGGCTGTGGTCTAGTGTTGTTGGCTCTTGAAAAACCACAGGCCAGAGCCTAGTCCATATGTTAGGCATGTAAGCTAATTTAGGCAACTGAGTACCATTCTAATTTCATCCCGATTGACTCCTGAATAACTGTTAATACAAAGGATGGGTAGGTCCTCCTTCTTGTTAACTTTTTATGGCTCCCTTTGAAGAGTAAGAGGGCAGATGTTACATTTTGAACCTGAGGTATTTCAGATGAAACAAATTGGCATTTTCCAGTGAAACTTTCCTTTCATCAAAAAGTTTCTGACCCAGGCCAGAGTGCTAACCACTGGAAAGCCAGAAGGAGGAAGGGATTGGGGTGGGGGGGTGGGGGGAGGATGGACAAAAATGACCCCCCCAGAGCCTTTGCTACAGCAGATACAGCCCAGTACTGTATGTAGGGAAGGGGCAAAATTCCCCTTTACAGCTGCAACTGTGTATGCCTCTGTGTCTCTATTTTAACTACCCCTCTCCAGACCAAGGTGGCTGCTAGCCAGGGATGGCTCCTAAGTGGACTGCTCCCCACCACCTATGTAAATCTGAGAGGCTTCCCCTCCCGCCCTCCCCACCTTGCTCTGCCGGTCCCACAACCGCCTGCTCCGGCAACTGCCAGTCCCACCTAGCAAGTTTAGAGAGATGTTTAAGATTGATTTCACCATTGAAGTTAATGTGAGGGTTTGCTTGAATAGGTAGACCATTGGACCTTTGGTTTTAATTTCCAATAATTCATCTGCATACACAATTTTCTGAATGTTGCCAATAGCAACAGTACCCCATTTTTCCTTGAATGTGTTTGCTAGCTCCATAGATTATACTGTAATGACTTTGGAGTCAATATAGTACCTCTCTCTGCAGGTATTTCACTTTCATTTTAAAATGTCACTGTCTATGAGCACTGCCTTTTGATGCATCTAATTTTTTGTTAAGGCCTTAGCCTGGTAAAGTAACTATTCAATCTGTTCCAAGAATAATTCTGTGAAGTGCTAGCTGCCTGCAAGGGACTGGGAGCTCTGGTAATTCATGGGATACTATCAAAGCAAATTTTGCTGGTCAGGGACTGACTAGAAAACTACTAGGCTATAACATAATTTGGCTATTATGATTTATCTTATTAGGATTTGTATGAATAATATCCTATGTAAAAACTGCTAGAAACATGCTAGCAGCTGTCTTCAATGTTACTAAAAGCTTGTACTAAAAGGTTTTGCTCTCCACATAAACCTAATGAAGTAATGAGATCCTTTGGGCATGTCTGCCCCTCAGTGGTGCCGTGTCCCCACCCATTCATTCTTGCTAACATCATCCCAACCCAGAAGCAGGCCAGTGAAGCAGCTGTAGAGTCATCCTTGGCTGCCCTCAAGCATGCCAGAAATGTGCTAGGGGACAATCAAATAAGGAACCCCTTGACATAGCCTTACTGGCCTATCTCTAGCTTTGGAACATATCTACAGAAACAGGTGGGAACATTCAGCAGCATCCTGCCTGGGATATGCCACTACCATATGGCAGACATGCCATTGTATAAGATTGGAATTCACATGTCTTCAGCTTGTAGAACTCGTGGCCATGGGAGGTTGTAGAGTATTACCAGGTTTAAAAAGGATAAGACAAATTAATGGAGGACAGGTCCACTGAAAGCTATGAACAGAACACTGAAGGATATTAAGTGAAACACTGCTAATATATATATATATTATATATATAGTGGTGTTTCATTTTAATCATGGAAAAATGTAGATTTGTGGTTACTTTTTTTAATTAAAAATTGAGGCGTTTTTTAAACCAGAGAAAAATAGGATCCCTGCAATCAGCCCAATTGCAGAGAAGCAAGTTCTGCTGCAATAGTTACATGTGCATGCCTGATTGCTGCTAAATGAGGGTGTATCTTTCCCCCTGCTTCTCTTCTCCTTGATGCTGGATCTGTGCTGACATTCAAGAAGACTGTTGCCTTTTTGATTTGGAGCCATGAGGCATCATGATCTGCAACCTGTGTTTCCTGCAGTTTGTGATCAATACTGCAGGCATAAAAGGACCTCTTCAGAGTGTCCTTAAAGCACTTGAGTGGGGCTGCTCTATCACGTTTCCCCGTCATCAGTTCCCTGTACAGCATGGCCTTTGGTGGCCAGCTGTCATCCATCCAGGCCACATGGCTTGCCCACTGCAGCTGAATCTGCAGGAGAATCATCTCAATACTGGTGGTACTGGCTTTTTGTATCACCTCCACGTTGGTGACATAATCCTGGCAGCAGATCTTGAGAATGGTGAAGAGGCAGTGCTGATGAAAACACTCAAGGAGGTGTACAAGAATATGTTGTGAACAGAAGTAAAATTATACACGCATTTGAATGGGCAGAGTCAAAAGAAAATCACTGTAGATTCACATGTGCAGATTCAACACACTCATATTAGGGGTGTACAATGTTTCGGTCACCGATTCAATTTGGAGAAGATTTGGTCTGATTTGGAGGCTGAATCACCAAATCTAAATTGAACTGGAAGACAAAACCCCCCCTCTGAATCGATTCAGAAAAGATTTGGAGATTCAGAGATATGAAGGCAGTCTTTCAGGGGAACAGAAATGCAGAAGAAGGAGGGGGATTGGTGGGGAAAGACTGACATCTGTGGCTGGCCAGTGGCTGTGATCTTTCCCTGAGTCCCCTTCCAATCACAGTGCTCTCGGGGAGGGACATAGAAACAGCTTATAAGCCTCTGTCTGCAGCCTTTCTGTCCCTGTTGTGAGCTGTTTTTGCTTGAGCAACAGCGTCTGAAAGGTACTGCTGGATTGGCTTGGCTTCCTAGTCATGGAAGCACACATCATGTCATGGAAGCACACATCATTCCTAGTCATGGTGGCACACAAGCTGCACCTCATAGTCAGGGACGCCTTGGAGGGGGACAGGCTGCCGGTGATGGTGCCATCACTACCACCATCATTACCATCACTACCACCATCACTACCACCCAGCTGATTTCAAAAGGCAGGGACGTGGTGGGCTACTTCCACCACAGCATCAAGGGGGGCAAGATGCTGTGGGACAAACAGGCAGAGCTGAGCATCTCACAGCACAAAATCATGCAAGATGTGGAGACTCGATGGAACTCCACATACCTGATGCTGGAAAGGCTGGTGGAGCAACAGAAGACCATCCATGAGATGGCCTTGCTCTGGGAGATTGGATCAGTGGCCCCCTTAACAAACAGGAGTGGGATACCATCTCCCAGATCTTGGTAGTCCTCAAGCCATTCCTTGAGGCTACCAAGACCCTCAGCACTGGCGATGTCCTCCTTAGCTAGGTGATCCCTGTAGTCAAGGAGCTTGAGAGCCAAATGGAGAAGTTCCTGGGGATCAATGTTCCTGGCTGGGGCAAGCCACTTTCACCAGAGGTGCAGACAATGGTGAAGTGGGTGAAGAAGGGCATCAAGAAGTGGCTGGATCCCTTGCGGTCCAGCATGGCATGTGTAACCCAATGGTGAAGGGGAGCATGTGCAGCACCCACACCCTCGATCACAGGATGGAGGTGCCGGTGAACAGTAAGGGAGGCAGAAGGACAGAGGCGAGGGGACGTGGAAGAGGGGGATCCACTTTCCCGTGCCAGCACTCCCCGCACTAGCCAGTCTCCTCCATGCCAGCCACTGCCAATATGGGCCAAGGGCATGGCTTCAATGTTGGGGTCCAGATGTACCAGACCCCAGCCTTGGGCAGATAGCTTTGGTGCCTGCCTATCATGGCAAGAATCTCTCCGAATCAATGCCAAATCTTTCAAAGCCGATTTGACCAAATAATTTCAGGACAGTGATCTGAATCTCTGAATCAAATTACCGTCCTCCAAATTGGCCGAATCCAAATCGAATACTTCCCTATTTGCACAGGCCTAACACATATGTCATAGTACCTTTGATATAAGAATTTAATTTTACAAATCAGCTATGGGGGGGGGGTATGATCTTTTTAGTTTGCAGAGGAAGCATAAAAAGCTTTGTTTCCCTGAACAGAATAGACACAAATAGCAGGCAGATTACTCTCAGCTGTAACTCAGAATGATTTTTGCAAAGGGTTCTGAGTTATGTTACCCCAGGCCAAACAGAAGTTCACTGTTGGCTCCAAGGAGGAGGGGAATCTAGCTGCAGGCTTGGAACCTGCAACCAGGTTCCCAAAGCAACAGCCAGGGCTCTCTGCCTGTGCTCACTGTTTTCAGAAGGGGTGTGGGTGTAAGGTAGTGGAGGGATCTCATTCTTGGGGCTCTCCAGCTGGTGCTGAAGGGTGGGGTGGGTGAATTGGAGCCCCTCCACCCTGTGGGGGTAGGTAGGGATTGAAAACCCTCCAGACTGAACTCCCTCCGCTCCCTTTCCCCCCTCCCACTCTGAAAACAGCAACAGGCTGGGAGCTCTGCAGATACAAGTTACAAAAGATGCTTCATTTTGAAAATCTTTATCTGATACCTCATGCAATGAGGGGTCAGATTTTCATCCAATCAGTCATTTTTGAAGCTGTCTGAAACTGTGCACTTGTGTTTGGTCACAGCTATAAACTGCTTTCTGTGGCCAGATAGGGTGCAAATTGTCACTTCTATCTGTACCCTATGTACCCAGAGCTGAAGAAATCAGAGCAATCCTGGATCTTGGACAGATTTTTACTAGCCATAGATGAAGGTAATTAATTTAGCCCTTGAACATTGAGGATTTATGTTTATAAAGCTCTTTGAAGTGGTACAGTGTTCTGCATTATAACTGCTTTCCAAAAATGGCAAGCTATTATTGATACTGTTTTTCAGTACACCCACTTCCTGAAGACAACACCCAAACAGTGCCAGACATTTATCAAAGGCACCACTCCACCACCCTCTCCTGGAAAGACAGGAAAAAATGTTACAATCTGCTCCCTCATGTATCAAAGCTCCCAAGTTCCCAACTTCAGGCATCTGGAGAGCTAAAGGATGGAAAGTGAGACAAAAAGGTGTTTTCACAGAAAGAGAAGCTTCAAAAGATGCTGAGTAACAAAAACAAGAGAGTCACCTTTGAAACTATCAGAATGTTTCCTATTTGTTCTAACCCTGCAGCAAAATATCTCATGAATTGCCAAAGGAAAAAAATTGCAATTTGCTCTCCTAACAATTGTGATTTTTGGCATTGTTTCTGCAGATCAAGACCTGAAGCTCTTTACATTAAAATTTTAAAGTCTACCCCAACAGGATTTGCACAGTCATGTTCTTCTTCCTTCTTTCCCTCAGCCTTATCTAGTGAATTTATTGCATGGCAATATCAGTCATTTTTTTTTCCTAACATGGAAATTCCAGTGAATTCCAGTTCCTGCACCATGCTGTGTGCATGCAGATCCATTTGTTTTGGTATCTCAGCAATGCTTATTATCATAGTGAGTCATGAGGGTGTTGGTTTAAGACCAGCAAAGCAGGAACAACTCTGACAAAGCATTAAACACAAACTGGAAAATGTATCTAGAGAAATTGAGCACTAAGTTATGAAAGCGCTAATCTAATGTACATGGATTGTTAGGAAAGAAATGTAGGCACTTAACTATGCACCCAGGACTGAAGAAATGAGAGTAATTCTGGGATTTCTTAGTAGTCATAGATGAAGGTTATTAATTTAGCCCTTGAACAGCTAATTAATAAACCTGAAAGACAGGTTAGAGACACCCTTCAAACCTTTTCCAAAAACTAACCTGCTTCTACACAGGCTAATGTGGGGAGAAATAGGAGTTGGGCAGTCCTTTGAGGACAGCATTCTAAATGCCCTTCCACATAATTAGCAAGCTTTGATATTTGGGTCTGGTTTTGGAAACACCAAAGGAAAAGAGACATTCCCTTTAAATCTTAATGTCATTTTTTAGTTGTTTAAATAGAGGCTAGAACAATATGTGCTTCATAGCCAATACTACACAACAGTTCCCTAGTGGCTGGGGCTATTCTAGTATACACTTTGCCAAACTCCACAAAAAGAGCAAAACACATTCCTGGTGAGTATACATGAAGTGAAAGTAAGGACTGGAGGGTTCAGATAACACAGGAGGTCTTGGCAGATGTTCAGTTTGTGCTGTTCCAAATGAACCTTCAACTTCCACATCCACATGAGCAGGGGTATGTTTGCAGCAGCACAAATAGTAGTGTGCTATTTTGTGCTGCATTGCACACCCCTGCTCATGTGGTTGGCAGCGGGACATATTGTTTCACTGCTCCATGTATTGCCGGGGGGTGCTATCTGGGGCATAGGGTGCCTCAGTGAGGGGCTAGCCAGCTGGCAGTCCAGGCCAGCTGGAGAATGGCACTTGAAAACAGGACTATCTCCTGCATCTCCATGCACTGAGAAGCCCTCATGCTGAGGCACCCTGTATTCCAGCCAGCTGCTCCCTGGAGCCACTCAACAGTGAAGAACTCGTGCTGAGGCACACGGGCACAGGGGAGCAGCCAGCCCATGGCTGCCTGCTCCCCCATCTCTGCATTTGTCCCAGAACTCAGCACTTTGGCATGCTTTGTGCCACTTTTTCCCCCACTTTTTTTTTGTGTTACTGGGAAATCCCGGTAGCAAATTTTGCCCCAGTGCTGCTAATTAACAGTGCTGCTCACAGTTTAATGTGCAACATGTATAGTTGGTGGCACTACAAAGAGGTTTACAGTGCCACAAACCACACATACCTGCATGTCTTGATCCAGTCCCGAAGTGCAAACAGGCACACATTCATTGTGTGAAAAGTTAAAAGTTTTACCCTTTTGGTCAAGGTTATTCATAGGAGAGTGATATCTTTGATGGGACCATTGAATATCCATGGAGATGTCATGTCACCACCCTCCAGCATTCACTGATTTGTTGGAAAGAATTAACTCCTAATCACTCTAATGAGCCATGAACTGTTCCATCAGCCCTTTCCAAATGACACATACTGGCTATGATTCTACCCAGGTACTTGGGGAAAGTGTGGATGTGACCCTGCCACCACTATCTGGCCCTCTGAGTTCTGCTCCCTCCCTGAGCCCTGCCACCCCCTCAAGTGTCAGTTCGCTCCACAAGCTTACTAAGCCCCCATGCCTACTTCCCTCCTTGAGGCTTCCATGCCTCAGTTTCTCTCATAAGCCCCTAAAATTGCCTCGCTAGTTTTAGTTTTCTCTTGGACCATCTACATATCACCTTTTGGAAGTACTCAAGCGCAGCACAGTAAACATCTGTACTGCAATGTACTGCATTACTCTGGGAGGTGGCGGGGGTGGGGATAGCTTCAACCCAGTGGCTTCTGCCCCTTGCATGGAGCTCTGGCTGCAGCCCCTAGACTGAAGCCTTCCACCCAGCTGCCTTCCACCTTCCAAGGTGTCTGGGAGCTAGACCCAGAGCTCCACACATGGGGCAGAAGCTTCCTGCTCCCTCACCCAGAGCGGTGCAGCGCAGCTGGAGGCAGGGCAGGCAAACCTTGTGCAGCTGTAGCCCTGAGTGCTGCACAGGGCAGGGGGAATGGCAGTGGCAGCTGCTGGGCTCAGGACCCACCGGCACCTCCAAGCTGTCCAGGGAAGCCCGGTCCCCAGCCAGCCCCCACCTGGTGGGGCTAGATGCCAACTGGCAGGGCCCCTTGGGGATTATTTCCCCTCCCTCCAGCATCCAGCAGAGGGGACAGAAAGGGGCTTATTCTGAAGCTCTGCAGCGGTCAGGGTGGGCAGACCCAGCTGCGGTCCCCCAGGGCCAGTGGGGGTAGAGGGGAGAATAACCTCCCTCCCTGCCCCCTCTGCATCAGGGGCCACGCTGGCCCACTGCTGCAGCAGCAAGGGGGGATCACCCAGCAGACTCGGCTCAAGTCCCTGCCGGTGGGACAGGGAGCGGGGAATTAAACCCCTCTCTGACCAAACCCCAGACCCTGCCTGTCCCTGCCTCTCCTTGCTTCAGTTGGGGAGCAGAGGGCTGGGGCCAACCCTTCTGGGCTGTAGCACAGAGTCCAGCTCAGAGAGCATGCTGGGCTGCTGGGAGACTCTGGTTTAAATTAAACCAGGAAGGAGTCTGGGATAGACATTACATAAACAAGTTTGAACCAAATCAGTTAAGTCTGATACTACATTCAACCAGGTTTATCTCAAACCAGTTTCAGTCATTTTGAAACTGGTTTATGTGCACTGAATGTCTGTTCTGTTACAGGTTTATACCAGTTTCTGATCACTTAAACTGGTTTATGTGTAATGTCTGTCCCTAGCCATAAAGCCACGGACTTTTGGGCATGACTGGACTGACAATTGAAGTTGGTCCAGCCATCCACTGTGCCCACAAGGCCTTGACCTTTATGTGGCACTGCTGCACTGACCCAGAGTACCCTCACTCCTGCATCCTGCCCGACAGGACCTCATAAATGTAGGCATTCGAGGGCCTGCCCTGCATGAGCTGCCTCTATATGTTGGTATGGCCCCAGAGTGCCATGAGGTTGTGCACTTCCTCCCAGGTCCAGTTGGGAAGCTTGGCAGTTGGCACAGGCGTGCACACATAGGGAGGGCCAGGGTTCAACAGGGAGGAGGACAATGACATGGTTTTCCTGTGCTGCCTCTCTGGGCCCCCATGTGGCTGTTTCTCTGTGGCTAGCCCTGGATGGCTGTCAGCAGTTCCCAGTGCAGGGGCATGGCCAGGGGCTGGGAGCGATGTGGCAGAGGCATTTTACCACAGCACCTCCAAAAAGACTTTGCTGGGGGTGAGCAACAGCAGGGAGCAGGTTCTGGCTCTGCTGCCAGAGACAGCCAGGCTGCAGCCCTCGGGGATCTCAGGGCTGGGCAAGGGGTGCAGCAAGCTGCAGCCCTTTGCAACACTCATATGTCACCAAGCAGAGGCTCTGGAGAGGGACAGGCCAGGGAGAGACTGCCTGTGGCCTGCTCAGGGGGGGCACACGGGGCCTGGTGGGCTTCTGCACAGAACAAAAGTCTTGTCTAGGGTCCTGGTGTGTGTGCCCCCAAGCACAAAATGGCCATGGACTTTTATAACTTGCAGCTAGGGGGTGCCAGAGGCTGGGCTCATGCTGGCCCCAAGCTGGCCCCTTAGTGTCTGGGTAAACCCACTACTAAAGTTAGTGTTGGGTCACATCTACACATGCGTTACTGAGCATTAATTAATTATGACTAAATTTGATACCTGCATTTGCAGCTTTCAAATTTAGGCATCATGAGCCTAAGTTAATGCCCATTAAGGGTGTGCACGTGTAGATACATGCCTGTAATGCACATTGAAACTTAGGCTAATATGCATTAACATGACTCGCCCTGAAGGGCACATTTTCATGAGTTGTCCAATACAGATTCCACTGTAATTGTGACTAAATTTGATACCTACATTTGCAGGTATCAAATTTAGGCATGATTAGCCTAAGTTAATGTCCATCAAGGGTGAGCACATGTAAACGCATGCCTGTAATGCACATTAACTTAGGCTAATATGTATTAATGTGACTCACCCTGAAGGGCACATTTTCATGAGTTGTCCAATACAGATTCCACTGTAATTTTATGAAGGCTTTTGTACAGTACAGTGAGATCAGGACTAAGAAAAATAGCTGTTAAGTGGCTGAGATTTCATGTTCTCTGCAATATGAGTTTACAAACAAATGAGAATGAGTTTTAGAGGAGGTCACTCCTTTCCCATGGTGAGAAAGATGTCTGTAGGAATGTTGTGCTGACAACATGAAATGACTCCCCAAAGACTAAGGATTTCTATATAGATTTCATAAACCTCCTATGCCTGTGCACTAGGCCCTTGTTACAAGTCTTGTGACCTGACACAGGGATTTCTTTGTAAAACTGGTGGAAGGGCAGGAGAAAAATTAATCAAAGGCTTGAAACTATGAATAAACCTGGCTATTGACTAGCCTATTGTTATAAGCCTGCACTTATTCATACTGAAGGCAGTGACTAAACATGTATGGACTTTAGTTGAATCAGACAGTGGCCTTTAGTTAGCAAATGATCACCTAAACATGAAATACACAGAAAAGGGGAGAAGGATTCCAAATTGTTAGTTAATATATACATAGTGCAGTGTTGCCTAGTCATTGAATAGGATCCCAGTTTGTAAGATACTGAATAAAAAATAGTGAACAGAAAGGTAGTGCCCATGGGCAATGCATAGGGAGTGCATGTGGCAGTGCACCCCCTGCAAAATGTCACCACTGACACAACGGTGCCTGAGGGCAGTTGCTGCTTGCCACCCCGCCACTGAAACCAATGTCGGTGTCTGTGGGTAGTCCGCGATTCCTGCCGGTCACCACTGACACTGCCAGAGACAGCTGCAGGTGGTTGCTGACCCCTGGTCAGTGCTTGTCATCCCCTCCCCACCATTGCTGACAGTGCAGGCAGTGTCTGTGGGAGCTCCCCACTTACTGCTGCCGCTCTCCCACCGCTGCTGCCATGCTCCTGCTGCCGCCATGCCCCCCCAGCTGCCAGGGGCACACGCCATTCATGGTAGTGCCTACAACAAGGAGCTCAGTATCTCAGTATAAAACCAGAGAAAACAGATGGCCAGCAAGGAGCACTGAGAGAAAACAGTGATCTGCCCAATAGATTACTGCACATTTTGAATCACAAAATAAAAAGTTTTATGCATGTACCTACTTAACCTCTATATAGTATTTGCCTTTTCACTAGGCAAAGGTCTTTTCTTTCCTTTGATTAGCTGCTACAGCCTGATCGATGTTAATTGTATATGGGCATAGGAGGTTATTTAACTAGTTTGGGTAAGAAAAAATGGGAATTGGAATTCAGATAGAGGCAGGTTTGTAGACTAATTCCCCACTTCCTTTCCAAAATATTGGACATGCAAGTAACTCTCCAAAGGGTGTCTCAGAATTTAGGCAAGATTGTGTTCAAGACAAGAAGGATTCTGGAACTGTTTGTGTCTCTAGTGCTAAAGAGGCTCATAGTCCTTCCCTGACACATTGAATGCAGTGAAGAACTTGTTAGGAAATTTAAATGGGAATAACAAACACATCTAGACCTGTTCAGGGGCTATCTAAATAGAATATAACATGGAACTAGAGAGATGGGGTGCCCAGAAGAAGAGCATTGGAAAAATCAGAGACGTAGTCAAAGAAGAGGTAGGTGGTTGTTACAAAACATAGTAATAATCTGAGACAACTTTTTGCCAGTTGGTGAAGTTGCTACTATGTTGGATTAATGAGGAGGTGGGTAAGGAAGTTTGAGGCACTATGCTCTTTGCTAAATTTTACAGTTTGGCCTGATTCTTCCAACCAGAATTAGTTTTGCCAAGACAGGCTCATTTAACTGCAACCTCTCTTGGATGCACTGTGCATTTTCCCTGGTAACACAGCTGACTTGATATAAATGAAAGAAATCCAGTGTTACCAATGGTAGCCCTGTAAAGACTAAACCCTATTGGTCTTCTCACTTTTACTTAACTTCTATACTGCACTAGTAGATTATAGTCCTGCTTCTTCAAATGAGAACACTGCATGTTCTGGAATCCTTCGGTTTGCATCCTTTGAGAACACATCCTAGTACTTGACTCTGTTCAGTTTCTCCTAACAGCAAATTTCATTTCAGCCTGTAAAGTATAATTAAAGAACTTGTCCAGTCCTGCCCTTGTTCTTGTTCTTTTTCTTTTTCTTTTCCTTTTTTTTTTTTTTTTTTGGTTAATATCTGTCAGCATCGCTTAGAGGCTTAGCATGTGTATGCAGCAGGTGACTGAAATTCCTATCTTCCTTGGAATTACATGGGCAATAATATCTGTATATTTAGTTCCAATAAGGTCTAGAAAAAACTACTGAATCATCCTGTAGTCCATTCTTATTTGGCATAGAAGAGATCTACAGGAAGGTATAATTTCCCCAGTTTGCTGATGACATAAGCTGTAACACTTAAGTTTGTGACATGGGATGATGGATGGCTAACAAATCATCTGTAGGTGCAGACAGAAGTAACAACTGTAATGTTTCCAAGTGACAACACACTTTGAAGTGCTTCAAAATGGAAATGTTTCAGCCAAGAAAAATAGGTATGGCCTCCATGGTGTCTCTCCCAACCTGAAATGTTTTAAGCTCCAGCAGCTGCATGCAGCCACAGTTTTCCAGAGGTTGTCTCTGGAGGAATGGGGGTAGGAAGCAACTGTGGGGGCTTCCCAGATCTCCACGACCTGCAGTTTGACTCTCCCGTCCCAATCCCTTCTACGTCTCCTTCCTTTCTTCCTTTCTTTCTTTCCTCCTCTCTCAGAGTGAAGCGATAGCACGGACAGAGGCAGAAGAGCCTGGCATTGGTGGCATGACAGGGCTCTGAGTACTGGAGCAGCTGTGACTAGGGGGTGGGAATCAGTGGCTGCACAATCTGCTGGCAGTCCGACTGCCTACTGTCCACTTGGCTCGTCCTTACTTCCCCATGGAAAGGGTGGAGGTGGAGAGCAGAGCACTGTGGGACTCTGGAGGATTTATGGGTCTCCCTTTTCCTGTACCAACATAACAAGAACTGAATACTTCATAACAGACTTCATTTAAAGAGGTCCTGTTTTGGAGTGCTTCAGCTGCTTTTGGCACTGTTTCAAAGGAAATGTTTCAAAGGCCTTTGAAATGTTTCAGTTGTTACTTCTGCCACACCCTATATTTCCTGGCCTCCTTCTGGCTAATTGCTAGCTGAGGACAGCCTGGCCAAAGCAAAGGGAAGTATAAGGTTCACATTTATCACTGCCTTGTTGCTGCCATAATTGCATTGTAGCATGCAGATATCAGAGTTAGTTTGGGTACCAGTGCCAGTCTACCTGGAGGAGACCTGGTCCAGTGGTTTCCATGCTTGCTGGGAACATAGGTATTATTCACTGCTTTGCCACCAATTCCCTTTTGTAACCTTGAGTAGTTGTTTTAAGATCCAATAAAGGACTAAAGTATCACAATTGTGGTCTCTTCTGCCTGCCCTCTGCCCCCTGAGTAGAATAATCTAGACCCGCTGTTAGGTATTCAGGGTCTTTATAAAATGCAAGGGGACAGGTGGGGGTCTCAGAATGGTGATCCAAACTACATGTTCTGGACCTAGCTCATAGGGAAATTATGAAAGGGCTTGTCCTACGTTCCAACCTCTCCAGGGCTGGGGTGCCTTCCTCAAGGCTGAAGACATATGTCTCCATCTACTTGAAATCCACAGCTCCTAACCCTTTTTTTAAAGGTAAAGTACCCTCAACCTCTCAAACCAAGCAGCAAACCATCTTTAAAAGTGGGATACTGTCTTCCCTCCTTTTACAACAGCCTGCAATTAAAGCTTCCATTCTGGATGTAGGAAATCCAGGTCCCTCCTTTGCCAGAGGGAATTTAAACCCAGGAGAATTCTGTATAGCTGATTCCAGAACAGAAGTGGTCTCCACCCTTCCTGTTAAAACTAAGCCACTGTAACTCTTGCTACCCACTGGATCAGAGAAAGAAAGCAAATGGAGCTTGGCTCTATAGCCAAGTGATTTGGAGGTAGGAACCACAAGTCCAATCATTTCTCCAAGGGCTAGAGGTATTTTCTCCAATGGCTGTTTAAACTGAAAGACCCAATTATACCTTGCAGAGAACAGATTACAAGGTGAATGTCCCAACCAGTAGGTTCAGAACCATGCTTCTCCATCCCTGTACACAGGAGCTTATCTGGGGTGAAGAGGGGTGGGAGTGGGGATGGGGGCAAATAGGACCCCCAGGGCAGCTCCCAAGGAGCCTACAAAATGAGCTGCCACTACTGCCTGGACTCTGCATCAACAACCAGCAAGCTGCCATTTTTTACTTTGTGTTCATGCTTGATACATAAGGCCTTTGAGGAGGAAGTTCTTATCAGAACAATTAACAAAAATCTTCACCCTATAGTGCCCATTTAATTTAGGATAAAGTAATGAACATCTTTCCATCAAGTGGACCCAAACATTACCATATCACACCAGCTCTCCTTTAGCATTGATAAATCCAGCATTTCCATAGAATTACTGAAAGATTAAGCAAAATAACCCACTTGATTTTTTTTGGAATAATCTACTTTGCTCTTAACTCTCAAGGGTCTGAGGAGGAAAGGGGAAGGTCTGATTTCTCATAGATTCATAGATGTAGGGTCAGAGGGGACTTGAGCAGATCATCAAGTCCAACCTCTGCTCTGGGCAGGAATGAATACTGGACTCATATGACCCCAGCTAGGTAGTTATCAATCCTCCTTTTAAAGACCCCTAAGGTAGAAGCCAGATCCTGGCTGCCCTGACTGAAGTAGTGCCTCCTGATGTCTAGCCTGAACCTACTCCCAATCAACTTGTGGCCATTATTCTTTGTTACTCAGGGAGGTGCTCAGGATCTCACCCATTCCCCTCTGGTCCCCCCTGGTAAGTTTATAGACAGCCACTAGATCCCCTCTTAGCCTTCTTTTGTAAAGGCTGAACAGGTCCAGGTCCCATAGCCTCTCCCCATAGGGCCTGCTCTGCTGCCCCCTAATCATGTGAGGGGCCCTCCTCTGGACCCTCTTGATGCTGTCCACATCCCTCCTGAAGTGCAGCACCCAGAACTGGATGCAATACTTCAGCTGTGGCATAGAGGGGGAGGATCACCTCCTTGGACTTGCTTATGAAAACAGCTGTTACCAGGAGTGTGGTTTGAACCCACACAGATATATACCTATTGGATTTTAAGTCCAACACCTTAACCACTTGGCCATCCTGGTGTGAAAAACTGGGCTGTGGGGGTCCAGCTGGGAGTCTGGGCCCACACCCAGGCTTTAACTTGCAACTCTTTGGGTCTGAAGTCAGCACACACACCCCTAGGTCACACAAGCAGGTATGTGTGCTGATTCTTCTCATATGTGTGCACCATCCTTTCAGAAGTCCCTAAAAACAAAAACGGTGTCACAGAAGTTCATTGGGGAATTTTTGTGGAAATTCATTATGCAACATGTATATCTCAGATCAGTCACTTTCTCAAGGCAGTAATTACTAGGGATCCAGGTTTTCTGTTTCCCACAGGAAAATGGTTAAAAATGTGGATTCCCCCTTTACCAGAGGAATCTGCAGATTTCTCATTTTAACAGAGAAACTCATGGATTTTGCAATTTTGCAAAGAGCTCTGTGTAGGCTGGCAGAGTTCCAGCATGCAAGGGGCTGAGAGGGAGCGGGAAGAGGGCGGGCAGGCAGGGGGTACCCCGTGAATGTATATGCACATGGCCACCAGGCAAGCTGGAGAGCAGCTCCTGCAGGTAAGGCGGGGGAGAGGTGAATGGGGGATTGAGGTCCCCATAGGAAGGGAGGGAGGGCTGGGGCTGCTGTATGGCTGGGGCCTGGGGCTGCAATGCATGGCCACAGGGCCCTGGCAAATAGTGTGTGGCTCATTTTGGGGACAGGGAGAGCTGGCTTCCTACCACTGGGTGCACTCCTGGGGGACATGGGGGACCCATGCCTCCCAGATTTATACACGGGGGGGGGTGGGTGTGGGCTGCCCACTGCAGGCTCAGGCTCCCGCTGTGCTGCTCTCCCCTGGGGCCTCTGCAGCCCAGCAGGTGTGACCCAGCACTGCAGGGAACAGCGGGGCCATGCAATGAAGCTGCTTGCTGCTGTGAGCTCCATGCTGCCCTGGTGTGGCATCCCCTGCATTCATGGCAGCAGTGGGGGCAACAACATGGGGTTGTGGCCCCTCATTGATGCCACGCTGGCAGAAGGCACCTCACCAGGGCAGTGTGGAGTTTGCAGTGGCAAAGAGATTCCCACATGGCCCTGCTCTGCCCTGCAGCACCAAGTCTCCTCTGCTGGGCTGCAGAGGCTGTGGGGGAGGGCAGCAGAGTGGGGAGCCCGAGCCCACAGGAGGCAGCCTGCCCCCACCCCTGCCCCAACCCCGTGCACAGATTTACAATTTTTTTTCTCAGAGAATTTGTGATTTTTAATCAGGGAAAACCAGGACCCCTGGTAGTTACAAATACAGTCCTGGTTGGTTTTCTACAGGACCCATGAAGCAGGAAAACACGGTAGTGAATAGATGTCTCATTCTTCTACAGCCTCTGATGAAGTGAGCTCCAGTTCACAAAAGTTAGTGCTATGATTTAGTTAGTCAATAAGGTTCAAATCTATCCTGCCTTCTTCTACTTCTGTCACTAAAGCCTGTGAATTATGAAAGAGTAGTCAGTGGCCACCTATCTATATGGCGATCTATTAAATGTTCTCTCTATTAAATGAT
The DNA here is from genome assembly GCF_030867095.1 of Alligator mississippiensis. NCBI lineage: Eukaryota > Metazoa > Chordata > Crocodylia > Alligatoridae > Alligator > Alligator mississippiensis. Next base: position 119,749,906 of record NC_081824.1, on the reverse strand, counting down.
TCACGTTCATTGCTGGGTGGCATCTTGTTTGGAACGCCCCATGACATTAAAGAGTCAATCATCAATCAAGCTGTTTTTTTTTATGTAGGATCTGTATTACTTCCATTGGCTCAGCCACAGAATTCAACTCTTAGCTGGATCCAATTTTTATGAAGAATTGCCCCACCCGGTTTTAGGTGATTTCACTTGAGGAAGAACAAGCAAAACTGGCATAACTACATCCATATGTGCAGGTAAAAGCAAAGAGTTGCTCAGCAAGACTCATGTTGCTAAACCCTTTGGAAGTAAAGGAATTGTTCAGGACTACATATTTGATGCATTTTAGACTGCTCAAGTTGCCAGGTCTTATAGCCAGCTAGGCACATTCATATGTTCAAGTGAAGATAAGTTTGTTGAACATTTTTAGTTTAGTTCCTGTCTTTTTTTCATTTAAACTACCATCAAGGCTTACAGCCCCTCTAGAGGAAGAAGGTGGAGATCAGGAGGGATTTCATGAAAAATCTCAGTGCAGAGTTGCAACTTGTTTCATTACTGTTTCTATCAATCATGTTTCGTTATGTTAAGCCTGGAGACATCTAGGATTCAGAAAGAGAAAGCAGAGCTGACCTGTATTTAGTGCTGTACAGATTAACTCTGTATCTGCAATTCTCTTGAGAAATAAATATCTGAAATGTTTATACCACAGTAACTTTCATTTCACACAATTCCAAACCACTTTATGTAGGAATCACTTCACCACAATCACCTGAGATTTCAATATGGCACTTGATCTGCAGTAGATAGCAGCCATGCATAACCATTGAGGAGAATACCTATATATCACTGCAAGAGTCTTAGCAGCAATGGAGACAGATGACTGATTAAAACAGAAAGGGGGAACTCAGGTTGGCAGAATGTAGTTATCTAAATTAGAATTTGGCAAAAATATCAAGATCAGTTTCCTTATGATTGTGAAGAATACTGTACAGACTTCAAGGGCATTGAGTCTGCATCACATGAAAAAGAATGGGCATGTCTAAAACCACAATATAGCTCTTGCAAAGTGGTAAGTATCATTTCAATTACCAACACAGTTTCGAGTAAGCCTTGGCTGCTGCAGTAAGGTCTGCTGTCCAACATCAATCCTGTTTATTATGAGCACACAGAAGAGATCATAGTTTTAGGGTGGTATGGCTACAGACCATTAGTCCTCTCTTCTGACTCCCATAGAGAAACATAAAAGACTATTATGTATTCTGGCATGTGCACAGTAATACTAGGTACATGGACAAGTAGGAACTTCCAGAACAGTATTCTTAACCCTGAATATGGGACACATTGAGCCAAGTGTCACTTTCAATCTTTACAAAGCTAGCAACAAAATCGTAGAGACTACAGCAAAAACGCATTGTACACAAAAAAGTGTCACCTATTTACAAATCTGACATGGTTTCTGTCATTTGGTGATATATCTTTTAAGCAGCAAAAAACAGGTTGTTTCTGATTTTTTTTTAAATGAAGCTTTTAAGAGACATGAATCATATCACCAGGGAAATTGGGAACAAATTTCCCTGACAAAATTCATTGGACTCCTATGGTAAAAAGCTTGACTACTCTAGGATTAATGGTGAAACTCCCATTGACTTCAGTGGGACCAAGATTCCTCCTTTAAATGATTCCACTTAATTCCAGTAAATGTCAGTAAATCCTTCTTTCAAAATAAAAAAAACTTGCTGTGCAGAAAAAAAGGGCTGGGTGGGGCATGGTAGAGAATGTATTTTGTAGACAAGGTTAAAGAACTACATGAGCAGCAGTTCTGCCAGACTTGTCAAGCTAGACTCAGGCACCGTCAGCCGTAAATGAGCGTGACTGCTCATTTCAAAGGGGCACTCATTCTCTGGGATTGGGGACACACCCTGCACACTGCACCTCTACATTCTTTACCATGAATAATCTAATAGATAAATAAGGATTTTCATAGGGATTTCTTCTGAAATAGAATGTCACATCTCATTGTGAGCTGTCACTTCATGCCTAGATAACCAGCATGTTCCATTCCATGGAGATCAGCTTTTTAATAGTAGGTGAGGGCATTCCCACATCTAGCACTGGGTGTTGTGCTCCCAGAGACAAACATACAGAACAAACTCCACAAGTTCCAATTAAGGAGCTTTCCTCTCTGCGGGGAATGTTTCTGGCAGCACCTTACCTAGACTTCTGGTGGCCCTGGGTGAACTTTGAGTATTGCCCTCCCCACCTTCACCAGAGATAATGATGATAATAATAATAATTTTCACCATTTTGGGGCCCACTTTCTGTCTGGGCTCTGGGCAGCCATGTACAGCCCTGGTTTCTGGTGGAGTACAAGGAACTTACAAACCCAACAAGACTGTGAATCTATTAACTACCTACAGTCTTGCCGACTGTCATGATTTTGGGTGTTGTTCTTAAAGTCTGTGCTTTGGGAATGGGAAAAACTGAGTTTTTTCTTTTATATATATAACAACATCAACAATCATGAAAGTTGGCATGACTGTACTTAATAGATATCAATAACAGGACTGTATTTGTATGAGGGAAGTTTGCCTTACATGCCCTCTCCCTTGCTCTGTGCTGTTCCAAGCTGATGCACTCAGGCCATTGGCTCCAACCCTGATCTCTAAAGACAGAAACCAACCTTTCCCACATTCAGTGACAGACAGTAAAATATATATTTCACCTTATCTCTGATTTTAGGAAGATACAACCTTTTTATAGCATATGTAGAGCTATCTAGTGCCCATACAATGAGGTTGGAATTGCAGCATAGTAAGTCTGTCTTTTGAATCAATTCTTCCCTCAAATGCCTGTACAATTCCTAATTGAAATATAACTATACAATTATAAGGGAAGAATAGAAAGTACATTTCACTGTCACTAAGTAATCTATGTTGAGAAGTGCTTTTACTGACTTTCAAAATAGTAAAATGAAAAAAAGTGGATATAGAGAGTATTGTGCTGTAATTTGAACCAAGGAAATAGAATGATAAAAATCTGTACTTTCCCCCCCTCTCATCTGACTATTGAATCAATTCTAATGGGATGGATTTTGAATTTATACCACTGAGAAAGTAAAATTTGGCTCACTAAACTGAAGCTCTTCTCAGTTTAATTGTTCTATTTTAAAAATCTGGCTTCTTTCCTGATTGTTTCCCTAAACACATTGCCTCAGCATGTTTAGAGTGCCTGTGCTGCATGCTATGCACTTGTGCCACCTGGAGGAACTCAGCTGCCTCGTTTAATAACAACAGGTAAAAGGTCCTCTGAATAAGAAATAAGAAGGACTTAGTGATGCATCTACCAGTCCAGATTTACTCTCTATGGTATGTGAATGAGGTATCCTAAGTCAGTCTATTTCAGTCTATGTATATGCTCATTGTAATATCCAAGTGAAAAACTTTGTCTGGTTAAAGTCTATTGTAGAGGTTAAAATCCTGGCTCTGTTGAAGGCAATGGAACCCCCACCATGACATTATACACGCTTTCTAATGCTTATAGTATATAATAAATCCTGTATCATAAATCCAAACATAATGTACTCTCTCTCAAAAACGAGGCCTTAAAAGACATTCCTGAAAAAAATAGTTTCTTAAGTGATTTGTGTCTCCAAATAAATTGTTTCTTTTGTAGAGTCAACTGTATTTTATAATCCTTGAAGCCACACATTATGTTTCATGCATCATTTGATAATTTTCCATTTAGATTTTAAAAATTGCCAATGTCGACTAACACCACCTTTAATGCAGGATGTTTCAGGTAAAACCCCCTACCCACCGAAAATCGCCCTCAAAGCCTGGGCTGCCATAGCCCTACTAGAAGGCAGTTTGAGCCATTTCCTGAGCAAAGCCCTCAGAGTTGCATAGTTTTCTAATAACAAATTAATAAACTGAGTTTTAATTGAAAGGAAAAGGAGGAATTTTGCAGCTTCCTGATAGTGGCCACAATGCAGTCAAATGTCTCATGATTATAGAAAATCCACAGATGTGTGAGATTTTTCCTGGCTTTTAAAAAGCAAAGCTAGAAAGCAGGATAGTGGTCTGAGTTCTCTGCAACAAAAGAACTGCTGTATTATTTTTCCATAGTAAAAAGTTGGATTGTGAAAGAATGGACTGTGGAAGCTAGTAGCTGGCATTTTCTGAGGGACGTCCTGAGTCTAATGTGGTTGAGAACCATTGGTGCCATCAGTGCTTAGGTAGTACAACATAGCCGTTTCTAGCCAGAAGTGGTACAGTAGCAGTTCCCTTGTGCAAGGGGCTCCAAACCGATCCAAATCTGAAGGAAGCAGCCCCTCTGCCAAGTGCTCTCCCTGTTGTTGCAATAGGGGGACTACTGAGGCAAGAGGGGGCAAGAGGTAATGCATGCAGGAGCAGAGTTCTGTTACATTGATCCTCCACGTTCATCCTTCCTGGACTAGGGACAGACATTATACATAAACTGGTTTAAGTAATCAGAAACTGGTTTAAACCTGTAACAGAACAGCTGTTCAGTGCACATAAACCAGTTTGAAAGTGGCAGAAACCAGTTTCAGATAAACCTGGTTGAATGTAGTATCAGACTTAACTGATTTGGATCAAACTGGTTTATGCAATGTCTGTCCCAGACCCCTTCCTGGTTTAAGATAAATCAGACTTCCTCAGCATACCAGCATACTTTCTAGGCTGGGTGGGGCTGGGCTCTGCTCCACATCTCAGCTGGCCCCTCCCCTTTGTTCCCTGGCTGGAGCTCCAGCAGAGACTGCAGATACAGTAGGGTCTGCCTGACTTTCCCCTGCCCTGCCCCGCCCCTTCTGCTCGCTACTTAAGCAGAAATTCCCCCTCCCTCCCATCTCTCAAAACACAGACCCCAGTCCCACAGACCCTAGGGATGTGGTATGCTAGCTAATGCTGAGAGGTGTCTGCGTGTGTGTCTCCAATTTCACTGAGACAGGCAGACAGAACAGTGACTGCTTAGGGCTTTTTGGAGGTAATCAACAGGTCAGCTGGTAAGCTGTTTAAGAAGAGTTGGAACTCTTCTTATGATGGGGTGATAAACTTTAGCTGATGGTGTGATGAACACTGTTATCAATACCCTGCTGGTTTACTTGCCTGTCAGTTTGCTGCAGACAGTATAAAGGAGCAGGGAGGAAGATTGAGAAGCTCCATATCATCAACAGATGCATGTGCTGCACACCTCCCCTTGCCTCAGAGTGCTAGCAGAGAGCTGGGGTCTGGCAACACTCCTACCCCTTGAGCAGCCAGCAGGTAAAAGCCTGTGATGGTGTAGGAAGACCTCCCTAATCAGAGGTCCTGCCAGCACCTGGCCACACCCCCCCTCAGCTCAGCTCTGTGTAAGGGAAGGGAGGGCTGCTCTAGTGCCCACCAGCTTTTAGCCTGAGCCACTGCAGGCCTGTGCCTCAATTTCCACAATCCAGAGAGAATGTCTGTCCAGTTGCAAACCAGCTCAGCCTAGCCAGGTTAGACTAACCTGCAAAGGTTGAATTAATTTAGGCTCAGGCTTTTTGGATGTCTGTCCCTAGCCCAGCAGTTCCCTTGCCAGTTCCCTTTAGACAGTGCAGTATACTCCTCTCATTCCTTGGCTGGCCCGTTTCTGCAGCCTAGTAGGAGATAATGGACAGCCCTATAGCTTTTCCCCTTACACTCTACTTATATTTCTGGGGGAATAGTTTCAGTGTTGACCTGAGCACAAAGCTATTATTTGTGGAGTTTGCATGAGGTATGAAGTTGAAAGCAAAGTGTGAGCATGACTTATTGTTCTTTTCCATCCTTTATACCTGCACCAGGATCAGACAGCTTGGCTCTAAATCTTCTATTAAGGCATTAGACCAGATGAATAAAATTAAATTCAAAAGAAGATTCAGGAGTGTTTGATTTGCTAATCTATGCTTGTATGCAGAAAGACACAGGCCAAAAGGATCTCTCTACTTCTAGCAGTACATTTCCAGCCATTCTGTTTGCTGTCTTGTCATCCTTGTTTTTCAGTTACATGACAGAACTTTTAATGTAGTTATTTGGAATTTGAGGAATATAAAATTGAGGTAGAATTGATACAATTAGTGGCCCAATTCAGACAGCTGAGCTGTAACTTTTCAACTCTAAAACGTGAAAATGGCCAAGCAATAGTGTAAATCACTTCAAAGCTTGAAAATGGCATGTTGCATTTCAGTCCAATAAGGCCTAAGTACCATACTTAAACCCTCACGCATTTAATGTGCCTTTAAGAAACTGCAAGTACATACCCGAATTGCAACAAGCTAAGCTGAGCTATATTAATATAAATATAAATTTGAATTATGCAATCAGTTAAAGACCAGGAGGTCCTTTAAAAAGGAGTTGATCTCAGCCTCATCTGAAACTGAGCAGCAACTCGCCCCCACCTCCTCTTCTACAGCTGATCCTCATCACCTAGGGATCTGATGGTTTGGATCAATTATCTGACTCAGCTGAAAGGAGATTATCTAGTTTCCCAAAGGTATATCTACAATCAGGAAAGGTGGTAATAGAATGCATAAACATGCTTCTCTTAGTTTAGTTAATAGCAGTGAGGGTTTAGTGGTATAGATTTCATGGAGTACTGTACAAATTCATGAGGGACCCTGGTTACATGCTAGGATGACTACTGATACTGAATTAGCCAGGTTATGCTTCAATATGTTCAATCACTCATTTCAACTTCAGTGGAGACATACCTTAAAGAGCTGTAGGAACTTATCTGAGGTGGATGGAAGGACAGAGGGATGTTACCCTTGGGACTGGCCTATAATGAAAGAGGGAGGGAGAAAGGTTCTGTAGTAAACTACGGAGAGGGTCAAACCCCAAATAGATGGTCTGGAAGAGGACTGGGAATAAGCATCCAGCCAGCTGAGAACCAGTTTGGCTAAGGACTGATGGTTGGAGGATCTGGTGGACACTGAGGTTCTAGGAAGAAAGTCCAGGAGATCAGCAGGGTAGTAGTATCCCTTGCTTCCTGGCCCACACGCTTTTGTTCTGTTTTTCCTCTGAATTTTAGGGTTATCACCAGCACCCACAGAGGGGGGCTAAGAGAGAGAGGATGAAAGATAGCTTTGCAACTTTACTAAGGGAAACACTGAGGGAATAATGAGGAATATTAAACTGAAAATACAGACCTCGAGCTGTGGCAAAGTAGGACGGTAATAGAAAATCCTCTTCTAGGACCCGAATGGACTGGGATGTCAATATAAGTCATGACTGGTGAAGTGCCGTGAAGTCCTGAGAAGCTCTGGAAGGCAGTCCTGCTATTAGGTGACTACTGTTGCCAGGGAGAGAAGGAATGCAGCTGAGCTGATAAAGAGAACTTACTGGCTAAAAGCAAGTGTACTAGAGGGCATCTGAATGTAGGCTGCTAACCCAGTAGCAAGTATTGCCTATGGATTTTGATAGACGTAGTTATTGGACTTTTCTCATTTGAAATATAATTGGCTACTGGATTTGAATAGAGACAGGAACATAAAAATATATGTACATATACATAAGCTTCTGTGTCAACCAGCAAGATTTTCTAATTATAAGTTAAAAGACTCATGGGCATAATCAGAATTCTGAATTCAACATCTGGGAGGGTACCCTAGAAACTGCTATATACAGAAAACTCATGGACCCACAAAACCAGCAATCACCCCAAATGCACCAAAAAAGTTGTGATCTATATCCAGGTTCTCATGTACCACTGCATCTGCTATAAAGACAATACTTATGATACTGTTAGTTTAAGACAATGCAGTAGGATAAGCTGCTGTATGGAGTTGCATTAGAGGAGCACAGGCCTGCCTTTAAGCAAACAGGAAACTCCTTTGTGTGGCTTGGGAGCCACATGACAGGAAGGGGCAGGGCTTCGAGGCATATAAATCCAGGGCCTGAGCCATGCATTTCATGCATGCTATAGGGAGAAGAGCTTCTGGGGCAGCTGGCCACAGGAAACAGGCCCACAGACACCCAAGCTATCCACAAGAGTGAGACTGAGACAGGTAAGGGGAAAGCATAGCTTGCCATGGGGTATAGACCTAGAGTTGGGGAAAACCTTACCTGAATAGGAAACAAGCATAACAGAAATACAAAACTAAGTTTAAGGCTGGAGGACTGCGTTGTAGCTATGGGGACAGTATGGAAAGGCACCCAGCACAGAGCTGCCGTGCTAGGGGTGAGGGACCCCAAGGGTGGAGCAGCACACAAATAGCTTAGCCAGGGTCAGGGATCTCAGGGGTGGCCACAAGAGACTAGGGCCAGAGGCCCAGAACCCAAGAGGGTGAGACAGGACTGTGGCCCAGAGTCCAAGGTCAAGGACAGTGGACCTGATGTTGGGGGCACAGCCTAAGAAAGAGACTTAAGTCATGAAGGCTGAAGTCTCAACAAAGATTTGAGGCCTGTGGTGCCAAGTGTGGAGTCAGGCACCCTCTAAATACTGAGTGGTGCCTGAGCAGCATGGATATGCCTGAAGGGGAGAATGAAGACCATGATTATAGCCCCAAAGGCACAACTAGTGCTGTCATAAAAGGGAAACACACCCAGTAGAGTTTGGGGCAGAAGAGCCCCTGAGGTGTACAAAGAAGAAAGGCACCCAAGAAGTGGTTACCCTAGCCTCTGGAGGCAGCCTCCCCAGTTAAAAGAAAGGCATTAAGATCAAGTCATGGCAGGAAAGAGATAGGAGGTTAGGGAGGCAGGAATGCACAGGCAGGTGACTGTGATCACTAGAGGAGATCAGATGCTGGGACAGATCCCCTGAGCCTGTCACACACCCATCTTGCCAAACTGAAAACTGCCTTTACCCAGCAAGGAAATAGATCTGTATCTTTGAAAGAGCCATCCAGATGCTCTACAGCAACCTACTACAATACAACTCCCCCTCCTCCCCTGCACTGACTGCATGCCCTTAATTGTCACCTGCCATCCTAAAAACTTACATGAAGGATCATCAAACAACTACAGTCTATACTTTAAAAAGACCAGACCCTGAGAAAAATATTCCTAGCTCTCCTGCTCCTGGTCTTCAAACAGCACCATAAACCTTGCCCAACTCATCAGAAGTAAACTTGCTGCTGATCAGCAGGCATCTAATGGGACCCAGCCCTGTCTTAGTAAATGCAAGACCCATCAACACATCTCTACTGCCACAACAATCAACACTCTCCACAACAAGGCCATAAGAAACCATGGGCCATACACATTTATCCTAGAAAGTGGTACACTTTATCCAGTGCACCAAATACCCTCATGGAGACTATGCGAGTGAAACCAGACAAAAACTGTACCAGAATGAATAATCGCTGAGAAAAGGTAGAGGAAAAAGACATTAGAACACAGAAAGGAGACCATTTTTCACAGAGAAATCCCTCACTCTCTGACCTCACGGTTCTTGTACTCCAAGGAAATCTAACACCCTTACAGGCTGGGAACAGAAATACTATTGGACACTAATGGCACATCTACATGTTGCCATACAGTAACGTTGCTATGGCGCTGTGCTTTATTACTTCCTTTTTGATGTACTAAAGCATGGTGCAGTATGGGCAGTTGCTGCGCCTTGTGCACGGCATATGGTTAGATTTCCAGGGGAGTGCACTGCTACGGTGAGATTGCTGGTGATCATGTGTAGACCCACATGATTGTTACATTTCCATAGTGTGTCGTACGGTGACATAACACATTGCTATGCTGCTGTAGGGTGATATGTAGATGTGCTCTAAAGGGCTTAACATAGATAATGGTCTATTATAATCTACCTGACACTCAACATAGGTGATGATGACCCTCCTGAACAACCTTGTTCTTCCTTTCTCAGGTTTTTACTACATCTCTCCAGTCTGTTGGTTATCTGGTAATTTATCTTGTATCCTGTTTTCATTTACATGTGGAGTTTTTCACAAGCTTTTGTTCAAACTACTACTTAGCTCTGCTGTGTCTGCTTTGCTCTTGGGCTAGGGACAGAAGTTACACACAAACCAGTTTAAGCCATCAGAAACTGATTTAAATCTGTAACAGAACAAAAGTTCAGTGCACATAAACCAGTTTCAAACAGCTGAAGCTGGTTTAAGATAAACCTGGTTGAATGTAGTATCAGACTTAACTGATCTGAGTCAAACCAGTTTAGGAAATGTCTGTCCCAGACCCCTTCCTGGTTCAAGTTAAATCATTGTTATCCCAACATACTTTCCAGCCCTGGGCTGTGCTGTTCTGTGTGGCCCAGCAGAGAAGGGTTACGGTTGGTGGGGGGGAAAGAATGGGGGCAAGGGAGGGTAGGAATTGCTCCTCCCAGGGAAACCCCAGCCGGGGCCTGAGGCCATGGAAGGGGGTTAAACACTCCTTCCCCCACTCAAATTTACTGTTTGCTTTGGCTTTGGACTACAAATCCCAGATTCCAAATCCCACCTGAAAGCAGCCTCTGCCTGTGCCTGGAAGCAGGAAGAGTCCTCCTGCTATGAGTCTTGACTGCAAATCCCAGAGACCTCAGGGGCAGCAGGAAGAGGAAGTAAACACACAGCCCATGCTGCCTACATGCCGGAGAACTGTGCTGTAGCGCCCCCCACCAGCCCCCGGCTTCTGGCCTGAGCCACTGCAGGCCAGGCATGGCTGGTAAACTCAGACTGGTGGGGCAGTGGAGAGTCTCATGGGGGGGGGAGGTGGGGCAGGGAGGGGTTGCAGCTGTCTGGGAGCAGGGTGGAGTTTGCAACCGGCTGGGCACTCTGGGGAGACTGCAAACTGCCCCGCGCCCCCCCACCTCCAGCCAGTGACAAATCTCCCCCCTCCCCCTGCTGCTGGCGGGCTGCAAACTGCCCCCCACTGCTTCTGTGGGACACTGCACTGCCCCACCAGTCTGAGTTCATCAGCCATGCCTGCTGCAGGCATGTGGTTGAATTTCCTGAATCAAAAGTAAATGTGTATCCAGTTGTTTCTCAGTTTAATCTGCAGTTTAGACTAACCTGCAAAAACTGAATAGATTCAGCCTTGGGCTTTCTGACTGTCTGTACTTAGCCCCAAAGGCCTAGGGAAGGGTACTGTGATACCTGAAGTCTTGTCCATGTCAATCCCAACCATGCAGTTGGTCCAATAAAAGATGCAATCCACAAGAATTCTTGCCTCTCATTTGTTTCCTGGATGACCACAGCAAGAAAACATCACCTCAACACTACCTTGTCTACCTGTCTTACTAGTGGTCAAGACAGTTTCTCATGCAAGCAGCTTCAGAAGTTCCATGATCTGTCCGCTAGATGGCTGTATACATCAGCAAGAGAGTGGGATTAATTTAAAAGTGTGAATATTAAAGAAGACTAGAAGGGAGACAAACTGTGGGTGGAGCTATCCCTAATTGTGATTTCTTTTTCTAGGCAAAAATCACCCCTTCCATGGAGAAATTTGTCAGATGGACCCAGAGACTCAAATAAGCAAAAGCTATAAATAGGAAGTGTAATGTAGGAGGAAATAGGGGATAGTGCAAATGTAGATTAGAAACAACAGTTGTCATTAAAATCTGTCAACAATGGGATACCCTTTGAGAGGAAGAATAGGAGCAGGAGAAAGATGCCTGCATGACAATCAAAAGGTACCTACTGTCAGACCCCACCAGGTGTGGTCAGGGGTAGAATAGGACTTGCCACATAAAACTCCCTTGGTTTATATGTGCATGCTTTATCAGGATGCCATCAGTGACACTATACTACTACTACTCCTAATGAGTTTGTTAACTGTAATAAAGAGACAGCAGGCAATAGTTCTTAGTAACAAAAACTCTTTGGGGTTTATTGTTCACAAACAATACTAGACACTAATATCATGAAGTAAGCAGGTCACTCACCCAGCTTCTTTATCAAGGTCAGTCAGATCTGAGTTTAGATTTCTAGCCAGTTTACTTTACATCGGGAATCTTGCCCCCACACTGGACAAAGCAAACAACAAAATAAAGAAGTGTGCAAATAACAAAACCAAAAACCAATGGTCTTTCTTCAGACCTAGAGAGGGGTAACCTAGGCTCTGTGTATTTGTCCATCAGCACATCCATCTTCCCTCTGCTCCTACCCTTTTCACTTTGCTCCTGAAGGTCTCCTCTCTCTCCCTCATCCTCATTTACCGGCCATCAGTTGCATCTTACTCCCTGCCTTCCAGCCAGGCAAACTCTTAATTGCTACCTGCAGCTGGGTTTCAGCCCTCTTCAGGCTAAGTACTTCCTTATACATGCCCATCCAGACATAGCACTAACCAGGCTTATCTGTTGAACATGCCACCAGCATTAAATATGGCCTTCAGCTCAGTGCAAAGTATTTAGGGTTCCTGAATACTAAAAACATGACATTTTATAACAATTTCCTATTTACAGCATACACCACCTAGTTCTCCCCAGTAGTAAACAGTGACATTCACATCCAGTTCTCACTAGACCATTGTGACCTTCTTACCAGATAGGAGGACTTGTTGTTTACCAGATCACTCCGATCTTTGTTTTGGTGGTGTACTCATCAACTGCTTTACATCTGTTGGCCCCCATTTCCACTTAGGCCCTATGTAGTCTGTTTTCCAGGCAACAAGTTCCATTGTTCATGCTGTTACCGAGGCCTACTTTGGTTCATGCCGCTTATCAGGCCTCTTGTATGATTCCTACGTGCACTGACCAATGCTCCAGTGACACGTACAGCCACTACTAGGAAAACAAAACCTGGCATAGAAACCAGGTAAGTTTGCCTGATAGATTTCAGATTGCTTAGAAGCTGAAGGACCCTGCAGGCCAGTGGAATGATAATCTCAAGCCCTGACCCTAACACTGCCTCCTTAATGCCACTTCCTCCTCGGCATCTCCCACGTCTCTGTCCCAGTGTTGCTGGAGTGCTAGACAAGAAAAGATTTTTGCAAAGATGAAAAGCACAATGCTTTAGTTCCAAAGATATCGCTGAGTCCCATTCTCAGAAAACCAAAACAAGTAAATCTTACTTTTACTTGTAAAAAAAAGGTAGGTATATAAATAGTATCTGCCACAAAGTACCACCCAGGAACCAGCTCCAGGCAGTAAAGAGCATAGGGGAAAATTTGCTATCCACAAGGAATCACAGGACATTGGGGTTGCAGAAGTTTAGGAAGTCAAGTACTTTCTATGGCTTAGTTCACCACCAGTAGTATCTATATTTTGATAGTGTGCTGCAAAACTACAAAATGTTCTTGAAGACTTTTTTGCTACAAGTTACATGTATAGCAATAGCTAGTTCTGTGTGAAGTCTCCAGGCCTGACACCTATGTCATGGCAGGACTGAGTCCACTACAGCTCAGTAACTCTTTAATGGGCAGTCTGGAGTTTTTATACCTCAGTGCACATAGATGTAGTCTTTAATAAATCTGTGAATAGAATTGACTATTCTTCAGGAAGAAAGCAGCTCTGTAAATAAGGTCAAATAAACTACTGAGAGGTAGTTAGCCATGTTATAAGACCCTGGCAGCACAGTTTGGGGAGGAGGTGAGCAGTCAACAGTAGTGAAAGAAGAGGTGAGGGAGGGACTATTTAGAAAAGCTAGACATGTACAAATCCATGTGGCCAGAAGGAATTAATCCTAGGCTGCTGAGGGAGTTGGCTGATGTGATTACAGATCTGCTGGCCATCATCTTTGAAAACTCGTGACAATTGGGAGAGGTCCCAGATGACTGAAAAAATATGGTGCCTGTATTTAAGAAAGGGAAAAAGGAGGAACCAGGAATCTACAGACTGGTTCACCTCACCTCAGTCCCTAGAAAAATAATGGAGCCGATCCTCAATCCTCAATCCAAGGAATCCATTTCTAAGTACTTGGAGGAGAAGTAGGTGATTAGGAACAGTCAGCATGGATTCACCAAGAGCAAGTCATGCCTGACCAACCTGATTGCCTTCTATAATGAGATGATGGCTTCTGTGGGTGTGGGGACACCAGTGGTTATGGTGTACCTTGATTTTAGCAAGGCTTTTGATATTGCCTCCCACAACATTCTCACAGGCAAGCTAAGGAAGTATGGGCTGGATGAATGGTCTATAAAGTAGATAGAAAACTGACTTGATCATCAGGCTCAGAGGGTAGTAATCAATGACTCAAGTTCTAGTTGGCAGCTGTTATTAAGTGGAGTGCCCCAGGGGTCAGTCCCAGGGCTGGTTTTGTTCAATATCTACATCAATAACCTGGAAGGTGGCAGAGAGTGCACCCTCAGCAAGTTTGCAGTTGACACCAAGCTGGGGGGAGTTATAGATATGCTGGAGGGTAGGGCTAGGATTCAGAGTGACCTAGACAAATTCGAGGATTGGACCAGAAGACCAAAAGAAATCTCATAAGGTTCAACAAGGACAAGTGCAAAGTCCTGCACTTAGGACAGAACAATCCCATGTACCAAGGCAGGCTGGGGGTGGGCTGACTGGCTGGGTAGCAGCTCTACCAAAAATGGACCCAGGGGTTACAGTGGACAATAAGCTGAATATGAGCCAACGGTGTGCCCTTGTTGCCAAGAAGTCTAACAGCATAGTGGGCTGCATTAGTAGGTGCGTGGCCAGCAGGTCAAGGGAAGTTATTATTTCCCTTTATTCAGCACTGGTGAGGCCACATCTGGAGTACTGTGTTCAGTTTTGGGCCCCCCCACTACAGAAAGGATGTGGACAAGTTGGAAAGAGTCCACCAGAGAGTAACAGAAATGGTGAGGGGGCTGGGGGCATATGATTTCTGAGGAAAGGCTGAGGGAAATGGGCTCATTTAGTTTAGGGAAGAGAAGACTGAGAGGGGATTTAACAGCAGCCTTCAACTATCTAAAGGGGGGTTCAAAAGAGGATGGAGCTAGACTGTTCTTAGTGATGGCAGAGGACAGAACAAGGAGCCACGGTCTCAAGTTGCAGCAAGGGGAGTTTAGGTTGGATATTAGGAACAATTTTCTCACTTGGAGGGTAGTAAAGCACTGGAACAGGTTGCCCAAAGAGGTTGTGGACTCTCCAGCCCTGAAGGTTTTTAAGACCTGGCTAGACAAAGCTTTGGCTGGGATGATCTAGTTGGGGATGGTCCTGCTTTGAGCAGGGGGTTGTGTTGAGCCCCAGCTCAAGTCTGGGATCGTGCCTGGTATGCAAAGGCCGATAAAGATACCAGGGGTGAAAGTATAAAGAAGGTTTATTGCTAGCAATAAAAGGTGCGAGCGGAATAATTTCACATAACAAGCACATCCGATCACTACCACTAAGCATCTTTTATACAGGAGTTTTCAAGTTCTCACCAACGTATTTGTTTGCTGATTGGTTGTAAGGAGTGACGCAAGAAGTTCTTTACTGAGCATGTCTCTATACCTGTGTTTTAGCTATGTATCTCACATACATACATGTATGTTTCATTAACATACTTTTTCCCCACCTAGGGGCGTAATTTTTAGTATTTTAATGAGCTCTTTGACCCAGTTCTCTGATTCTGCTTTTGTTTTCAAGCCCCCTTTATCTAAGACAGTCTCCTCCTTATCATTGCAGATGGGCATCCATCACATAACATTCTCCTCTGCTTTGTCTTGGGTAGTGTTTTCTAGGTTACTCCTTACATTCCCCCCTATGGAGCATTTTTAATTATTATTATGATTGCTCCATTCAATTTGGCTTAACACAAATCTTTCAGCATAATATAATTTTGTAAAATTTTCAAAGGGGTTGGTACTGCGATTAAGCATGAGGTAAAAACCAGGTGAGCATTGATCCCTCCCGCTAAGCAGAAGTCCGTTCTATTTAAAATTTCCCGGGCCAGATAAATCCAGACATTTTCCTGAGGGTCAAATTTTTGTTGAAAAAGGTTTTTACCTCTCATGAGAAGGAGTGGACAGATCAGGATGCCCCACAATAAAACCTTGACCAATTTCATGATAAGGGCTGTAAAACTTGATCAAAAATTGACAAATTATTTAAAGTTCCTTTCTTCTGAATAGGAATTTTAAGTCTCTTATTGGCTCCACCTTCCACTGTTCTCTGCCTCCAGTCCCGGAGTCTGCAGGGGTTCCTTCTTGTTCTGGTCCAGCCACCGGCTTTAGGCGACTAGAATGTATCCAAGTCTTGATTCCCTCGAGCTTTGCTGCCGTCGGGGTCGTCAAAAGCACCCTATATGGGCCCTTCCATCTGGCTCGAAGTGGTTCCTCGTTCCAGTCTTTCACAAGGGCGTAACTCCCAGGTAATAGTCAGTTTTCCGGGGCAGGAGACTGATCCTGTGTCTGCAGCACGTCCCGTACCTGCTGATGGATGGAAGACAAAACAGAAACCAAGGACCATACATATTCTCTAATCATTCCCTCTCCTAAAACATGTAACTGTTATTCAGTACCCATGGGCAGACTCAGAGGGTAAGGCTTACCATACATTATCTCAAACGGGCTTAATCCCGATTTAGAATGTGGTGTGACCCTTACTTGTAACAGGGCCAAGGGTAGGGCCTCTGGCCATTTGAGTCGAGCTTCTTGGCAAATCTTTGCAAGGTGTCTTTTTAAGGTCTGATTCATACTTTCCACCTTTCCACTGGACTGGGGTCTCCAAGGGGTGTGTAAATGCCAGCTGATTCCCAGGAACTCAGAAACCTTCTGAGTAATTTGTGCAATGAAATGTGGGCCATTGCCTGACCCTATTCCTTTTGGAAGTCCGAAGAAAGGTATGATTTCTCGTAGGAGCACCTTGACCACCTCTCGGGCTTAGGCAGTCCGACATGGGAAGCACTCAACCCAATTAGAGAAAGTGTCCACAAAGACAAGGTGATATCTCATCCCTTGTTGCCAGGGCAACTCGGTAAAATCCACCTGCCATTCTTCGCCTGGCCCATTACCTATTCTCTGATGTCCTGGAGTTTCTTTTTTCCCTCCTTTTGGGTTATTTCTCTGGCAGACCTCACATGTCTCTGATACCTTCTTGGCAGCCTCTCTTAATCCCACTCCAGTTACATAGTGACTGATCCATCTTACCAGGGCCCTGGGTCCATAGTGGGTGCCATGATGAGCGCTCTTTACTACCACATGAACCCAGGCAGCTGGGATGATAATGCGGCCATCCTTTGCTACTAACCACCCGTGCTCCCCCTTCTTTGCTTGAAACTCTTTTATCAATTGTTTGTCTCTTTCCCCATACTGTGGTGTCACAGGCTGGTATAGGTCTGGGAGGAGAGGTAACGGATTACTTACTTTGGGCAGCAAGTCTGTCTGAGGTCTTTTAGCTGCTCTCTTTGCTGTAGTGTCAGCAAATCGATTACCTTTTGTGGAGGGGTTGTTCCCTTTCTGATGTGCCTTACAATGCATTACCGCTACCTCCTTCGGTTCCCAGACTGCCTTGAGGAGAGCTTTTATTTGCTTGCTATGCTTAATGCCTGCTTCTTTAGCATCAAGTAGACCCCGCTCTTTCCACAGCGCTCCGTGAGCATGTAAAACAAGGAAAACATATTTAGAATCAGTATAAATATTGACAGTTTTGTTGGCCACCAATTGCAAAGCCCGAGTCATAGCAATGAGTCCAGCCTTTTGAGCTGAAACAGATGGGTTTAAAGGTCCTGCTTCTATCACATTCTGTGTAATCACAATAGCGTATCTGGATTTTTGAATTCCATTCTCCATACTCGAGCTGCCATCTGTGTAGAATTCTAGTTCAGCATTTTCAAGGGGACGATCTCTCAGGTTTGGTCTTGAGGAGTAAACAGCTTCCAAGGTTTGCAGGCAATCACGTACAAGACCTGGTGTGTCAGCCATAGGTGGCAACAGTGTTGCTGGATTTACAGTGCAAGAAATGGCCAATTTTATTTCAGGCTTATCGAGGAGGATGGCCTGATATTGAGCCATTCGTCCCGGAGTTAACCAGTTCCCTCCTTTCTGTTCCAGGACTGTAAGCACTGCTTGAGACACATATACAGTCATTTCATGGCCTAGGGTTAACTTTTCAGCTTCTTGTATCAGCAGACAGGTGGCAGCAACGGCCCGAAGACAAGCAGGCCATCCGGATGACACAAAGTCTAACTGTTTAGACAAATATGCCACTGGCTGCTGCCAGCTACCCAATTTTTGTTCTCTGACCAGGCTGTGATTCAAATCCCAAATATGTTACCTTCTGGGATATTGACTGCATCTTACTTCTGGACACTCGGTATCCTTTCTGTCCAAGAAAATTAAGGAGGCAGATTGTTCCTTCCAGGCAGCTTGCTTCAGTGGTGGCTGTTAAAAGCAAGTCATTCACATATTGCAGAAGGGCACAGGACAGTGGCAGTTTTAGCCTACATAAATCCTTGCTTAATGCAGTGCCGAATAGGGTTGGGCTGTTTTTAAACCCTTGGGGTAAGACAGTCCAGCAAAACTGAGTCTTAATGCTAGTATCTGGGTCTTCCCATTCAAATGCAAATATTTCCTGAGATTCCCTCTCTACCAGTATACAGAAGAAAGCATCTTTTAAATCAATAACCGTAAACCAGTTATGAGCTGGGTTCAAGACAGACAGCAGGGTGTTTGGGTTGGGAACAATCAGGTGTATACTCACGACCACTTTATTTACAGCTCTCAGGTCTTGGACAAAACGATATTCATCACTCTTAGGCTTCTTCACAGGCAAGATGGGTGTATTAAAAGCTGATGTGCATTCACGGAGAAGGCCATACTCCAGGAACCGTTCAACTAACGGCTTCAGTCCTTTCCTGGCTTCCATCCGCATTGGATATTGTTTCACACATGGAGGCTGGGCCCCTGGCAAAAGTTGAATCTTTACAGGGTCAGCATTTTTAGCCTTCCCAGGTCGGTGACCTGCCCATACCCATGGAACAACAGCATCGAGCAGGGTTTGAGGAATATCCGGTGTACTTTCCTCTCGGAGAAGGCCGAGAAGGCAGGCCTGCAGGTGCCACCCCTTTTCAGGAGGCACAGTCAGGAACATTTGCCCATCCTGAAATGACAACGTAGCTTGCAGTTTACAGAGGAGGTCTCTCCCTAAAAGAGGAACGGGGCAGTCTGGTATATACAAGAATTGATGGGTGACTTCGGCCTGCCCAAGATTACAGGTCATTGGCTATAGGAAGGGCCGTGTTACTGCCTTCCCTGTAACCCCTACCACCGGCACAGTCTTTTTACTTAAAGGTTTCAGTTTTTGAGTTAAGACAGAATGAGTAGCTCCTATATCAACGAGAAATTCTACCAATTCATCTCTGTCCCCTAGTTGCATTTTAACCAGAAGCTCATCAGGGGACACCGGGATCTGGGTTATCTTTCCCTCCCGGGCCTCCAGTCCCCTTCAATCTGAATCCCTTCCAAAAGCAAACAGTCCATTGCTCTCCTCTCTTTTCTTTTCACCGTCACCTACTTTCCGATAGGGACATTCCCGCTTCCAGTGTCCCTTTTGTTTGCAATAGGCACAATGATCTTTCTCTAATGGACCCCACCTCTGAGGCTGTCTCCAGGATCCCTCATTTCTGGGTTTTCCAGTGATTGCAGCTGCTACTAGGGCTGCTTGCATTTTCAACTTTCTCTCCTCTTTCTTGTCCTGTTGCTTTTCCTGAACACTTTCTCGGTTAGTAAATACTTGGTAAGCAATGTCTACTAGTTGGGAAATAGGCATACCTGTTGCTCCGTCTGTCTTCTGCAATTTCTTTCTAATGTCCGGTGCACTCTGACCTATGAAGATCATATTTACCATGTGAGCGTTCGATGCATCCTCCAGGTCCTCGCGAGCGTATTGTCTGAAAGTAGTGTAAATTCTTTCCAAGAAAGCACTCGGGGTCTCATTCGTCTCCTGTCGAACCTCATACACCTTACTGAGATTCTGAGGTTTTTTCACAGCATCTCTCAATCCTCGGAGGATATAGTCTCGATAAGCACGGATGGAGGTCATATCTTGGTCTGGTTTCCAATCTGGCTCCTGGGTGGGGACATGATAGTCCCTATTTCCTTGCAGGTGCCCTGCGGTAATTTCCTTTTCCACGTGCTCACAGGCTTTGTTTACTACCATCCTCCTTTCCTCTGGTGTCAACAGGACATCTAAAAGAGACTGAACATCTGCCAAGGTTGGGTTATGGGTTTTGAAAATCGTTTCAAACAGGTTTCGTACCTTTTTAGGAGCCTCTCTCAAGCTGGGGGTATTGTTCCGCCAGTTATACAAATCTGAGGTAGTGAAAGGAACGTGCACAAAGGTTCGACGGTAGGTTGGCTCACCGTCATCTTCGAGGGGCCCGGGTACCACTTGTTCTCTTAGGGGAAATACCCCATTTCCCTTCCCACGGCCAGGATCAGATTCCCTGTGATACTTTGCCTTAACCCCAGAGTCTGCTCCTAACTGTACTCTCCACCCACCTCCCGGGGTTATATCAGGAGAAGTCGGGGATTCTGGAGATTGCCAAGCACCTGACAGCCATGGTTGGTGCTGTTCCAGATCCCTGGGTCGGGGAGTGTTTTCAACCTCCGCCTCGGGGGGGGTGGGGGGGAAGAAGCAGGAAGAGCAGATGCCAACAAGGAATCAGACGAATGAGGAGGAGGAGGGGGGAGAGGAGGAGGATAAGGTGGAAGCAGCAAAGGGAGGGGAGCCTCCGGCTCCGGACATTCCAGGACAGGATTTGCAGTTGGTCGAGCCACTGCCATCTCACAGATCCCAACCCCCTCCCCCAATCGACATTCTTCCAAAACCTTTCTATCTCTACAGAAACGCTTGCGCATACATCAATTCCTCCCATTTACCATTCTGCCGGCAGAACAAAATCAATTGTAAGATGGTATTATAATTAACACTTCCCTCTGGAGGCCAATGTTCTTGATCATCTAGCTTATAGCGTGGCCACGCAGTTTCATAGAAGAATTTAGCTTTCTTCTTAGTCATAGGATCCCCACCGAACTCTGCCCAATGTCCCAATACACAACAGAGGGGGGTACATTTAATAGTACCCATCTCAGGGCTGCCTTCCCGGTTCTGACCGTCCGACTTACCTGGGATCCAGGGATCTGTTCTTAGTCCTCGTCCTCACAGGGGAAAAATCACTGGTCTTGGACTCGGGCCAGACAGAATACTTACAGAGATAATCCCAGGCAGGCGTACTGATGGTAGGCCTTATGCCCTTTCTACCCTCTCACCCAGGTGCCTGTTACTGGTACTTTCACTCTATGGCGTTGCACCGTTAGGCTACTGCCACCTCAGCGATCCAGCTCCTCCTGAAGCAAAAGTCTCACCGGGAAAAGAGATCCCAGGGCGCACCTGACATTCGTTCTGGAGGAGTAATCAGCTGGTCGTCAGTTAGTCTGGGCAAAGCTTTATCTAAGGCAGTCCCATCTGGGGTGCCAAAAACTGTTGAGCCCCAGCTCAAGTCTGGGATCGTGCCCGGTATGCAAAGGCCAATAAAGATACCAGGGGTGA
The DNA here is from genome assembly GCF_030867095.1 of Alligator mississippiensis. NCBI lineage: Eukaryota > Metazoa > Chordata > Crocodylia > Alligatoridae > Alligator > Alligator mississippiensis. The sequence goes on along the minus strand of NC_081824.1, from coordinate 119,728,573 downwards.
AAGTATAAAGAAGGTTTATTGTTAGCAATAAAAGGTGCGAGCGGAATAATTTCACATAACAAGCATACCCGATCACTACCACTAAGCATCTTTTATACAGGAGTTTTCAAGTTCTCACCAGCGTATTTGTTTGCTGATTGGTTGTAAGGAGTGACACAAGAAGTTCTTTACTGAGCATGTCTCTATACCTGTGTTTTAGCTATGTATCTCATTTACATACATGTATGTTTCATTAGCATACTTTTTCCCCACCTAGGGGCGTGATTTTTAGTATTTTAATGAGCTCTTTGACCCAGTACTCTGATTCTGCTTTTGTTTTCAAGCCCCCTTTATCTAAGACTGTCTCCTCCTTATCATTGCAGATGGGCATCCATCACATAACATTCTCCTCTGCTTTGTCTTGGGTAGTGTTTTCTAGGTCACTCCTTACAGTTGGACTACATGATCTCCTGAGTTCCCTTCCAACCCTAATTTGCTGTGATTCTATGTTAGTCTGAAGTCAGTCAGAAAACAGGGTAGATATATGCACCTTTATAAACTATATAAGTTATGTATATAGAGCACAAGCTTTCATGAACCCAAAGTCACTTCATCAGATGCTGTGAAAGGAAGTGCAGAAAGCAGAGTATAAGGAAAGAGAAATTAGAATGCAAAAGACAAGGGAAGGGGGAAAGAGAGAGATGGGGGTGAAAGGGGGCAGTGCTAGGAGAGAAAAGAAAAGAACAGTAAAGCCATAGGAACAAAGGAGATCAGAAAAGCTAATCCAGTTAATGAGATAAGAATCCACAAGTGCTGTTTAAACTATATTTAACACAGTCCAGTTTGTGGAGGAGTGCTTATTCCAGTTTTCCATTCAAACGGGTTTGTTTGTTTTTTCCTGAAACAGCAATCCTGAGGTCAGCAATGGAATGTCCAGGGAGATTGAAATGTTTTGCCACAGGCTTTTGTGTCTTTCTGCAGCTGATGTCAGATCCGTTTTCATTCATTCTTACACATAGAAACAGCGTTCCCTCGAAGCTGTGCGGCAAGCATGCCTGGCAACGCAGCATGAGCACGCCTGCACGGTCATGCATACTGCACAGCTTAGAGGGAATGCTGCATAGAAATTAACATACTTAGATATAGTCACTCCTATTTCAAAGTTTTGCTCCTAACTCATAAAGCATATTATTATCCATATTTGTGTTTTGCATTGCTGCATGTTTTTAGGCAATAACACTATTAAGGAAAAAGATGAAAATGTGCCTTCTAAACTGCCTTGTGAAATAACCGAGAAGAATGGAAATTCTTTTCATAAAATATTTTTAAATGTGTTTTCATTCTGAATTAATATGAAGCCTGAACACTTAAACATTTTTACCCAGAAAATCTGAATAACTTTGGATCATTGAAGTGGCTTCACTTAGACAAAATCATATACTTTAGATTGTAATATAAAAATGGAATGTAAAAATGAACATTCAGATTGGGTCAGAACATTCCCTTTTTTCTTCTGAAATGAAAATTTGCAGTCCTATCAATTTTGCTAGAGTATTTTGATGAAAGAACAATTTCTGATACAAAATGCTTTTCTTTATGTTTTTCCAACCATTTCTATATGTGAGTCTGTTATAAAGGCCTTGATTTCTTTTTCCATGACTAACAGCTTTTTCTCACTAGTCTAATAGCCAAACCACTTTCACAGGCACAGTGTAAAATCCTGATGACAGTGAAGAAAATAGCAGTCACATTGACTACAGTGTGGCCAGGTTTTCACCCACAGCAAGTTGTAACTTTCTCTCGTTCTCAGTGAGGTATTTAGATTACTGACTTTAAGGGCACATTTCTGGTACATTAGCTCTTCCGTTTTCATATGACCTAGAAAGTGCTGAGTAAATTAAAAAATAGAAATGACTTAAAAATTCTTGAACACTTAAAACATGAAACAAACTTACTTTGGGTTCATTTTGAAAGATGGGTAAAAAGTTCGAGTCAGTTCTTACTTCATCTACAACATTTCTATCACCCTGATTGCTCCCTTTAAAAACCATAATTACACTTATTTAAAAACATGAAGCCTTGAAGAACCGGAATCTGTTTCCATTGCATTGTGCTGTTATAGATTCATAGATTCATAGATGTTAGGGTCAGAAGGGACCTCAATAGATCATCGAGTCCGACCCCCTGCATAAGCAGGAAAGAGTGCTGGGTCTAGATGACCCCAGCTAGATACTCATCTAACCTCCTCTTGAAGACCCCCAGGGTAGGGGAGAGCACCACCTCCCTTGGGAGCCCGTTCCAGACCTTGGCCGCTCGAACTGTGAAGAAGTTCTTCCTAATGTCCAATCTAAATCTGCTCTCTGCTAGCTTGTGGCCATTGTTTCTTGTAACCCCCGGGGGCGCCTTGGTGAATAAATACTCACCAATTCCCTTCTGTGCCCCCCTGATGAACTTAAAGGCAGCCACAAGGTCACCTCTCAACCTTCTCTTGCGGAGGCTGAAAAGGTCCAGTTTCTCTAGTCTCTCCTTGTAGGGCTTGGTCTGCAGGCCCTTGACCATACGAGTTGCCCTTCTCTGGACCCTCTCCAGGTTATCCGCATCCTTCTTGAAGTGTGGCGCCCAGAATTGCACGCAGTACTCCAACTGCGGTCTGACCAGCTCCCGATAGAGGGGAAGTATCACCTCCCTGGACCTATTCGTCATGCATCTGCTGATGCACGATAAAGTGCCATTGGTTCATCTTGGAGTCCACTAGGACTCCAAGATCCCTTTCCACCTCTGTGCCACCCAGCAGGTCATTCCCTAGGCTGTAGGTGTGCTGTTCATTTTTCCTCCCTAGGTGCAGCACTTTGCATTTCTCCTTGTTGAACTGCATCCTGTTGTTTTCTGCCCACTTGTCCAACCTATCCAGGTCTGCCTGCAGCTGTTCCCTGCCCTCTGGCGTGTCCACTTCTCCCCATAGCTTTGTGTCATCTGCAAACTTGGACAGAGTACATTTGACTCCCTCGTCCAAGTCGCTGATGAAGACATTAAAGAGTATCGGTCCAAGGACCGAGCCCTGCGGGACCCCACTGCCCACAACCTTCCAGGTCGAGACCGACCCATCCACCACGACTCTTTGGGTGCGACCCTCTAGCCAATTTGCCACCCACCGGACTGTGCAGTCATCCACATCACAGCCTCTTAACTTGTTCACCAGTATGGGGTGGGATACCGTATCGAAGGCCTTCCTGAAGTCTAAGTATATGACATCCACCCCTCCTCGTGTGTCCAGGCGTTTTGTAACCTGGTCATAGAAAGAGACTAGATTGGTCAGGCACGATCTGCCCAGCACAAACCCGTGCTGGTTTCCCCTCAGCATAATTTGCCCTGCCGGGCTCTCACAAATGTGAGCCTTGATAATTTTTTCAAAGACTTTACCAAGGATGGAGGTGAGACTGACTGGCCTATAGTTGCCCGGGTCCTCCTTCCTCCCCTTTTTGAAAATGGGGACCACGTTAGCCCTTTTCCAGTCCTCCAGGACTTGGCCCGTGCGCCACGAGCGTTCAAATATTCTTGCCAGTGGCTCTGCAATGATGTCGGCCAGTGCCTTCAGCACCCTCGGATGGAGCCCATCCGGGCCTGCCGATTTAAAGGCATCCAGTTCTTCCAAATGACTCTGCACCACCTCAGGATCTACGTATGGAAGTCTGGTGCCTTGCTGCTGCCTCTCTACAACCCCAGTGAGAGACTTGTCGTGCCCCTCACTTAGGAACACTGAGGCAAAGAACTCGTTGAGGAGTTCAGCCTTGTCCCCCCTATCTGTCACCAATTGTTTCTGCCCATTTAGCAGGGGTCCTATTCCTCCCTGGGCCTTCCTTTTACTCCCTATATATCTAAAAAACAATTTCTTGTTGTCTTTTACTTGGGTTGCCATCCTCAGCTCCATGGTAGCTTTGGCCCACCTAACTGCCTCCCTACAAGCACAAGCAGAGGAGGTATATTCATCTTTAGTGATCTCACCCTGTTTCCACTTTTTATGTGCTAATTCTCTTACCATTCAGTTTTCACTGCTTTACTCTGACTGTGGTTTGCACCTTTTATCACAAGTTTCAAAGGCAAGTTTAACAATTTTATCCATTTTAAAGCACTTCCTTAAGTTGAAAAATATTGTGGAACCCATAAGCTTTTTAAGCTTCTCCCAGCCAACAATTGGCTTGTTGGTAAGTGACTGGTGACAATTGCTACAGCACCCAGGGACTGAGAAGCCTTTCAAGGGATGAAGGGAAAGAAATGAGTCTGGGATAGCGATGGTCCAACGAAACAGCTGATCTTCAGTGAGCAGTTAATGTACATGACCACCCATGACAACAATCTTCTGGGTCATGTGTCACCTCCTGCTGACAGCTCAAGACCAGGGAATGTGCTTTTGTTTCACCTTTTTGGATGGGAGCCAGCACAGTATGAAAATGCAATGTGAATTTAGAAGACGCACAGATAATGCATTAAAAATGAAACCACTAGGTCAGCTGATGGTGCGTTGAATGACTTTACTGTATGCTGAAGTTCAGCTTGGTCAAACTTGTGCCTTCATCTCAGTCTTTTGGTAAAAAGGAGACCTTTCTTTCTGAGTGCAGGATCTGAAACTGGCAATTGTAAATTAAATTGCAAAACTTTACAAAAATGGGTGAAACTTTTCTCTTGCTTAAATGTCATGGCGATAAAAATCAGTGTATATTTCAGTTGACGCAAATAAGGAGTTACACTTGAATACCCTGGAGACCTTTCTCATGCAGAATAGTGATTATGTTATTAATAGTTGGTCCCTTTATGCCGACTACCAGTAAACCCAAATAGTTCATTACTAGAAAATGAATAGGAATGTCAAGACGTTCCTCTTTGTCAGTTACTTCTAATTACAGGACCGTGACTTATGCAAATATGGAGAAAATACATTGTTACAAGTTACTCTGACAGGAAAATGAGACATTTCTTCTCCGGATATAAAGAAGGTTCTGGGACCCAGCCTAGTCAATCCTGGGTAAAACTGCAGAAGATTATGACACTTGCAATAAGCTGTGATTCATAGCATCTTTATCTTAACATATGGGCATGTGTTTACTTGGAAACTGCCTTTAATTTTCAACTTCTTTTGCAAGAGCCACCAACCAAGCATCAGATGATGATGTCTTTCATTTACTACCCGTAAACAGCAGACATTCCCCATGCCTGAAGAAGGGTGACTGCGCCCAAAAGCTTGCCAAGAAATGTTTTCCAACTACTCAGTCTAATAAAAGATATCACATCTATTTAAAGAACCTTGCCTGCCTATTTATTAAATGTGGGACTTAAACACCCCATGGAACTTAAACTTACGTGCAATGTGGGTGCATCTGCATGTACAATTAATGTACCTGAATTCTCTGCAAAGAAAATTCAGGCTTATTAAAGCACTCCTGGGTGCACACCTACACATGCCCCTGTAGCAGTAAAGACACGTGCATTAATGTGCCGTTGCTACTGTGCATTAAGTTTAGTCCCTCTAATATGAGGTACTGTACTAAATAAATGTGCAGTAGCCAGGCTAAAGAGCAGTAGCAATGGCAGATGGTCTTTCCATGAGACTTACTGCACAGTAGACTGATTCTTAACTAGAGCATTAGCATGGTTTTTGCTGTGACCTGCTAATGTGCAGTAGAATTAATCTGTCAGTCCAGGGCTGCTCCTGCCCCGCTGCCCTGCTCTGCCCCCTTGCAACAACCAGGGCAAACTCCAGGCTCCCCCAGGAGCCAGCCCTTGGCTGGCAGGGGCACATGGGAGTCAGGCCTGGATTCTGGGGACCAGGGGGGAAGCTGTCTGGGAGCTCCCAGCCTTGTGGAGTTCAGGATTGCAGCCCACATCGGCAGTGCTAGCTGAGTGTGCCCCATGCCCGAGTAATGCCCCATGCCCGAGTGTAGGGCTAAGGAGCACCTGGGACTGGGGGTGAGACGCGAGGGGGAAGCAGTGCCAGAACCCAGGGGCAGGAGACATGAGCGGGAAGCAGCATTGGGACCAAGGGGGAGGGGAGATGCAAGGGGGAAGCAATACCAAGGGCCAGGGGGGAGATGCGAGGCAGAAGCAGCGCCGGTTCTTGGTGCTGCTTGCTCCCTGCATCTCCCTCCAGTTCTGGCACTGCTTCCCCCTGTATTTCCCCCCCCAGTGCCAGCACTGCTTTTCTCCCCCTGTGCCTCCCCCCAGACCTGGTGTTGCTCAGCTCCTGACTCTCACCAACCATGGGTGGGGAGCAGAAGCCAACTGGGGCATGTGCTGCATGGGCAGCAGCAGGGCTGATGGGATGGGGGTAGATACTGGGGGCAGAGAGCTCCCCCATCTTGGTGCTGGAGGGAGTCAGTTGCTGAGCAGTGCTGGAGCTGAGGACAGCTTTCCCTCCCCACTCCCAGTAGCCCCCTCCTGCCCAGTGTCTACACATGCACTACTACACAGAAGCTAATGTGCCATTAATCCAATACCTGAATTTGTTGGTACCACCTTCCTCTTTCCTGTCAACCAACCTATCTCTTTATAGGATATTATTCTGCCCAAACATTTTGTAGTTTAAAACAGTGGCTTTTTAAAGCTTTTGTTTCTTGTCTACATGTAAGACTTTGCCTACCCTCTCATTTCATTTATTTAATAACATGTTTAATAAGTGAATCAGTATGTCATAGCAACTGTATATTACAGCCTTGTGGGTTTTTTGTTATTCAGGATACAGCTGATGTAATAGCTGCAGATTCCCATCAGAGTACAAGATTTCTCTCAGTACTCATGAGTTATGACACTTACATTCCTTGGGGACAAATGGTAAAGAAAATGCACACAGACACTGATTCAGAATTGCTCAGCTAGAACTTGGGGCACATTAAGGTCAACAACTTCCCCTTACTCAACCACACATGATACCCCTGGTTATTCTGTATTTTTAGCTGTAAATACTTCCTGTGTTTAGTGCTGTTGGTTGTTCCCACAAGAATACCTGTAGAAGTAAGGTTTTCAAATGAAAAGCTGCTGCGAAACCTCATAAGACTTGTATTGCTAAACCAGCTGCCTCATAACTTCTCCCACCAGATTTTAATGGATGTCTAGCAAAGATTACGTGCTGCACACACAATGAGCTATTCTTCTTTCCCAGACAAAGACACAATTTTCATGACATGGCAGCCTTAACAAAACCACCTCCATAACAGTTCAACATGTCCAAGGGAATGCTGCTTCCCTCCTGAGCAAGAGGAATGAAGAAGTGGCAATAGCACTGGCAAAGAACCGCCAGTCTGGTTGCCAGATGATGATGAATGCCCTTGGGCCTGGTTTAAAAGAAAACTGGAACCTGCTGGTCATTGGCTTTGCTGTCTGGCAAACCACTGCAAAAGATATTGCCATGTCAAACTGAGCTCTGAATTTAAGTTTTGACAAAACTTCAGGCCAAAAGAAATACTTCTGCTATATAGTTTAACATTGGAAATAAAGGGGGGTGAGGTGGGTGGGAAATGTGTTTCTGTGTGTGCTGACAAAAAGAAAACACTTCTCGGTAGATCAGACAAGCCAGATACTATGCAGCATTGGTTTTAGAGCATTACAACTTGAAAGTGAAACCAGTCAGGGTCAAAACTGACACTGACTGGGCTATTTTCATTCTTCAAGCTGAGAGCATTGCAGTCCATAAATAAATATCTTGAAGAAGTAATCCATGTCTCATGGGTTTGGATGAAGTAAACTATTCCTTTGGCTTATTCTTAGAAAGAAGTGTGAACCATTTTTTTTTTGAGCAGGTCAGAACTTGAAGTGATCTATACAGTCTATATTCATACACTGTTGATTGCTAGGTTGTTTGAATACCTTATACAAATGTATAACACCTGCAAAATAACTATCGAGTTTGGCTTTTTCCATCCCACTCTTTCCCTTGAAAAGATAATGAAGGGGACCAGCAGGCTGCTGCAGTCTCCTCTACCCACAAGATTACGCTGAGAGATCACAGGAAAAATAGAGGAGGTAAATATGTAGGTAAGAATAAATGGTCAGTGATTCAATTTTATGTTTGTTATCTACACTTTAAAAGTAGTCAATGATTCAATTTTAGTGGACTTCTCCATTATAAGCTCTTATATCAGTAATGCATCTGAAAGCTCCTGATTAAATGTGCGCTGAAGTAACAAGAAAGGACATTGAGGGAGGGAGATTTATTGTGATTATCTTCTGAAGCTTATTGGAGTGTCCTACAATTTATTTTTAAAAAGTACTAAGACGTATACATTTAGAATTCTCTGTATCAGTTGAGAGGGCTGTGATGATAGGCAATCATGGAAAAATTTTTAAAGCAGCCAAGTGATGTAGGAGCCTGCAACACTGTTTCAGAAAAGAGATATAATGTAAATATTTTTATTGGAAAAATGCCAATTTGTTTTCTGGCTTTTCAAGGAAAAATACTTTTGACAGCCAATTGAGTGGGTCTTCACTCAACATTTAACTCCAACTCTTACCTGGGTTTTAGCCCTAGGTAAGAGTTGCCTACCTAGGCAACTCTTTGCCTCTTTGCTATCTTCATACAAATTTCTGACCCTGGTTTGTAGGTACTTTTAGCTTACCTGAATAGGGTGTTGGTGGTTAGCTCAGTTTGTCAGAGCGTGGTGCTATTAACATCAAAGTTGCAGCTTTGATCCTCTGTTGGACTAGGTAACCTCTTGAAGTTCTTTCCTGCCTTACATCTCTATAATAACAAAGAAACCTTGGCACTTTTTTAAACTTGGGTCGGAGCATGCCCAGATTGCAGGGAGATAAATCACCTGAGTGCTGATACCTCCAATATTTCCCACAGTTCCTCTTGCAGGACTGACAAGATCTCCTGTAATTAAATTATGAAAACAAACCCAGAGCATCTCGACACAAAGAAACCTGGGAATGCCCCCAGATGCATGCAATCTGTGGGTGAGTGTAAAAGCAGTGAGGATACAGTTATGCAGAAAAGAGATACTCGTGTAAACTAATCAAGATGCACGGGCTTGGTTGGCAATCACTCGGATTCACTATATACTTACTGTAGTTATGAAACTAGCATTCTTTAAATAACCTCCTGGAAAAACACCTCCCCATTCCCGACTGATGCCAGAAGAAGCAAAGATGTTTTGAAAGACAGCAATGCCAGAAAGCCATATCCTTATCTTTAATTTTACAGCTGACTGTATCTTGTCTCCACCCAGGCAGTAAAAACAACAAGTAGGAGAATGTCTCGCTTCCCAGGCAGCCAAAAGCATTTTTTTTCTGTCACAATGTCTTGTTCAAATTAACTGCAGCCTGGAATGCAAGCTGATGGCAAATGTTATATAACCGTGCTTCACAAATTGTTCAATAGACAGTACTTTATATGAGTAAACTATGTAGCATTGGAGGAAAAGATTAGCCACAAAATGTTTCTGATTCATGAGGGCTCAAGTACCTATATAAAGCCAGTATAGCTTGTTCATCCTAAGCTATATAAAGCCAGTATAGCTTGTTCATTCTAAGCTATGAAACCAAATCAGTTCACAGCAAAATATGGAATTGGAGAGATACAATAAGCAGAGTGCTGGGTGGGAGGGAAGGATGTGCTTTCATTTTTTCCTTAATAACTTGATATATAAAATTTCACAATGATTATGTTTTCAAATTCTGAACTACCAGAGGTTGTGAGAGTGGGAAAAGAAGTATATATCAGAGTGAAGTGATGGCAAGACAGAGCTAGGCCTGTGTGAACTGCATGAGATTGAAAAGTAAAATCATATTCTCCAAGCAGAAGTAAGGAGGCTGGGCACGGCTGTGGAGGAGCAAAAGCAGCTAAAAGAGGCACTGGGGAGAGAATCATCCCCAGTAAAAAAATAATAATAAAAAAAAATATATATATATATATACATGCCAGATATTTTGCAGAGGGCATATTTAAAGGCACTCCTCTTCCTCCCCACTCCAGTATGCCATGATGAACTGTGCTGACTTGGGGCCCTGGTTGGTTTGGGTTCCAGTTCAGATCTGTGGGAATCTCTTGACTAGGAATTCCTAAATGTGCTTTCTGATCAGCCCCGTGGCTATGTAACTTTTGGAGGTGAAGAGAAGGTAGAAGTATGGCTTAACAGTTAGGGTTCTCACCTAGGGTTTTGCAGGGATTATTTTCAATCCTGGCTTTTGGGTAATCTTGGGCCAATCATTTAGGGCAAGATCCACAAATGAATGTAGGCCCCTCTCTCCTGCTGCTAAATCAGTGGATTTAGTTGAATTAGTAGATCCACCTTTAGCGGATTTTGGTTTTGTTTCCCTCTGTTGCTCCATTCCCTTTGTAATGGGGATATTATTCCTGCATTTCCCTAACAGGTGTGAAGATAACTACATGAAGAAGAGGGAGGCAAATAGTACTGCATGGGGAAAGAGGGAAGAAAAGAACAGCCGGTGAAGTTGACTCCTAAGGAACGGGCTGTCTGTGATGTGGGTGTAAGTGAAACTAATGACAGGCGCTTTAAGACAAGACCTTTTAGCTGGAGATGAAACAAGAGTTTCAGACAAAGACCCGTGAATGAAGTTCTGCTCTAAGGTCAGCAGTCCCTGGCCCAGGCAGTTTAAAGAGGAAGTGGTGAGAGACATTTGGATAAGCAACTGACTGGCTTGGGGGTGGGGGAAATGGATTAAAATAGAACATAGGGAAGAAAGAAGTGGGTCAGAGGACAGCCATGCATTTGGGTTTTCTGACTGTAGACCTGAAAGCCAGGCAAGTGACCTTTGCTGTAGTTTGCATCGTCATGACATATTTTGGAGCAAAGTGATGGTGATGTCTTTGTGTTGCTTGGAAAAAAACACAGAGCAGGCTGGAGGTTGTGATCAAAGATCTGAACTGACACACCCTGAAACTGCAGTACTGTAAAGAAAAACTCAGATTTATGAATGAACATTTGAGAATGCAGTACTTGACTGACAGGAGGCAAGATCAAATGCTTGAAGGAGAGAAAAAACCATACTCATGTGCAAGAAAGGGAAAGATATTGATTGCAGGAATTAAAAATCATTCCAGACTAAGATTATGGTACTGAAGTGGTTTTATTTATTTTTTTCCTTTTTGGATAGCTGATCATTTAATTCTAAGAAACGGATGAGATTTTTTTAAACATACCTTAAAAGATGGAGATGCTTTAATATTCATGGAAGACTTTTACTACAGGAAATCTTTTCTGCAGTCACAAGAAATTACTTTATTAGCAAAATATCCAGATGACCTGGCATAAATAATTGTTTGATAAATATTTACTGGTAATTTGTGTAGAGAAGGGCCAAATTCCTGCCCAAAGTTCTTCAGGGTGGTAGGTACATTGTACACAAAGAGTAAATTAATGGCTTGTTATCACAGAAGCAGGTATTTGTGTGTTTCATTGAATTCAGGTGACAACTGGGTAAGCAAACACCATTCAGTGATTGACCAGATAGGTATTTGTGTACCTATTGCTTTGGATTGTGGAATCTGGGACTGGTATAAATGGAAAAAGTTTGTGCTGGGGGAGGGGACAGTTTGACAGATCAGGGGTGCAATGATTTTCCTGAAGAACTAAGGGTACATAAGATATTTGAGGAGGTTAGATTGAGTTAAAAATGGCCACCTGAACTGCAATAACTTGTGATGGGAGGCTAGCAGGGAAGTTGGAGGATTTGAGAGGCTAACAGGGTCTGCAGAGGAGATTGGAGGATTGTGGTGGTGTTAATAGGATCAACAGGGGGGATTAGAAGGGTCACTAGCATCCTTGGAGGGTTATGGGGGTCTGGGCAGGTTTGGCAGGATTGGGGGGCTTGCAGGGTCTGCAGAGAGGCTGGAGAGGATGGGGGGCTCTCTCCCTCACCGCTCAGGACCATGGACTATTTTTAGCCTCCTGATCCTCCCTGAACCCCAGATGTACAACTCCCAACCCCCAGCAAACCAACCCGCCCCATCTAGCCTTCCCCTCCCTCCATTTTGATTTACCTCCTGAGCTCCCAGCACTGGCGAATGCCAGCAAAACTGGCACCAGGAATGGCTTGCAGGATGGGGGGTCTGGCACGGTCAGCCAGTGGGTGGGGGGTGCTGACTGATCCAGGTGGAGGGTATCTTGTCTGCTTGGGGGTCAGGGGAAGGGCCAAAGCCCCCAAAATAGCCTGGTGCCAAGGAAAAGGTAAGAAAAGTGCAGCCCTGGGGCTGGGGCCAGTGGCTGGGCTTTCCCAGCCTTGGGGCTGTGCTAGGAACTGTAGAGAAATTCAGGACACTTGGATCATATTAAAAATGACCGACCCAACCTCAGTTAGATGTACCTCAATGGTAGGGTTAACTTAGATCAAGTTGGCCATTTTTAAATCAATCTAACAGTCCTGAACTTCTGTACAGTTCACCCTTAGATCAATTTAACTAGTGTAAGATCGCACCTGAGTAAACTAAGTTAAATTGGGTGGCCATTTTTAATGCAATCTAACCTCACCAAATGTCTATACCCAGCCTGATGGAAACAGGAAGAAGTATCTCTGCTGGTTTGAAGGAGTATCACACCAATGGGCAAAAGATCCCCATCTTTAGGAAACTTCACAAAAATATCCCCCTGTACCAACAAACAAAAGACCAAGTCAAAAACACCAATAAACCAGAGAGATTCATTTCTTAACACAATGGAAGATCTCATTATTTAATGGGATGTCATTGTTTCCTTTTCTCTTTATGTTGACATATTTAAAGATGACCTTTTCCTTCAGTTTGTTCATGTTTGGTCTCTGTCTAAGGCCAAAAGGTAGGAGCGGGGAGCTATTCTTTCTCCTTCCCCAGTGGAAAACCAGCTTTTACCTGTTCCAGGAAGGTTGGGTTATTCTCTGATTGTTGCTATCTCAGTGTATGACAGTACTGAATGCTCTCTGTTTTCTGTTTTCTTTCTGACTTTTGGTGAGCACAAAGGCCATGAGTAGACAAAACAAGAAAGCTGAAGGTTTGGTCAGTGAAGTCACTTATTTCCATTTGTTAAACTTTCATCTAGGAGTAATACTGGCATAAACAACACCTGTTTTTTCCTCTCATTTGAAATAAATTGTGTTACTTGTTTTGTATCTTTTTTGTCCTCTGGAAATATGATCCTTTCCCATTCATCCAGTTCTTTAATGACACAGAACTGGGTGAATAGGAAAGGATAATGTACTGTTCAGTGAGGTTTTTGGCATTACGAACAAGGTGCTCATAGTACCTTGTGTTTACATACATGAAAACTTGCAATGGCACACAGCAGAGAAATCTCAGAAAATGGGAAGAAAAAAACAGAAACATTTTTCGGTTCCTCCTGTTTTTATTATTGCTGAAATTTTAAAACCTGAAAATTTTCAGCTAAACATATACAGATTAAAAATTCTTAAAATTAAATATTTCTCCCCTTTTTCATGAACATTAAAATATGGAAACACATATTTGACATTTCAAAGTTTAAAAAATGTCATCAGCTCTAGCAGCGAGATGTTCTCATCGCTATTCTGCTTGCATTTGCTCTGAGCCAGGTTTAGCAATGTGGCATGCACCAACCTGTCACATTTAAATGTTATACTGAAGTTATTAACTGAAGTTCTCACAGGAGTTATCAGACTGGAGACTAGAGGTGTTCCTTAAGGATCAGTCTGGGGGCCCATCTGTTTCATTTTCATTAGCAACCTTGGTGTAGGAACTGGATGGATGCTTATGAAATTTGAAGATGCCAAAATGGAGTAGTAACAAGATGGAGGAAGCCTAGATTATTATACAGGAAAATGTACATAACCCCGTGGAGTGAAGCATTAATAATGGAATGAAGTTTAATAGTATGAAGAGCAATGCAGCACACTTATTGGGATCAATAACATGTAATTTGGCTATAAGATGTGGGATCATACACTGAAGAAACAATAGAAAGAAAAGCCTGCCACAGTAAGACTAATATTTTCAAGAAGCTGAAATCTTCAAGTGTCTAAGTGAGCGTGGCATCTCTCTTCAGTCAAACAGATATGGGAGTTTATATACCCAATTCATTTAAACCATGTCTACAAAGTAAATGTGCGCTGCCTAGTCTTGTGCCCTCAAATATACTGTGCTGCTCAGTATGGGCTACCTCCTAACCAGGAGCACTGTAGTCACATTCTCATGTTGAGTAACGGTGTCAATTAGCCTGCCTTTGTGCTAATTATCCCACAACATTGGAGGCTGCCCAGTAGTGGTATGGCATGTTTGAGGGCACCTCTCTGGACAGGGTAAATTTATCATATAGACATAGCTGTAGTCACTTTTAACAATGCCTCCCATCAGTTCCTAAATTAAACTGGAGCATGGTTTGCTTGTTCCATGAAAAATAATGAGATCGTATATTGAAAAATCATATGGGAAGTTCATTTAAGTTCAGTCTTTCTTTTATCCATTTCTAATATTAAAATATTTTTAGTGCAGATTCAAATATCTTAAATGGGAAAACCACAATACTTCACTTCAAAAGTAGCAAAAGATTCCAGTTATTTTGAAACCTCTCTCAATAAATTTTTAAGTTGGAAAAAAATCACCAAAGCATACTATTTCCTGGGGAAATGTCTAATTTTGACAAACTGGCATTTTTCCAATAAAAAGCTTTTTTTTTTAAAGTGTAGATAACATACAACAATAACAAAACCAAAAAGACATAGTTAGCTTTCTTCTTAACATAGAAAATGCAGTGGGAAGAGACAAAGAATATACCTTCCACTGAGATTTTGGAGAACATGAAGACATTCAGGATAGTTATGAAGTTAGTTCTAAAAGACTATTGAAAGTGCTTCTTTCCAAGACGTTAAAATAGCCACATTTACCTATTTGACAATAACAGATGAAATGGGAAGTAATGTTAAAATGTCAATCCTCCTTAAAGAATACAGTAGTATTTTTAAAACTGAAATAGTAAAAAAAAAAAAAAAAGTGATTTCTAAAGATGGTTTTGTTTTATCACCTTTGCCTTTCAAGTTCGTTTGCTATTCAAAGGAGGAGAATGCAAAAACATTCTGCCATAACACTGCATAGGGGAGACAGAAGCAGTCCTAGTGAGACCTAAACCAGCAGTTCTTTCTTTCACAAAACATTCACAGATTGAAGGTGCCATTTTATTTTTGATTTTCTGAATGAGTTTCTAATTGATTAATATAAAGTGAAATATTCATCTCATATTTTTATTTAGTGAAGGAAAAGTGTATATATTTTAACAGGATCATAAATCCTGGAAAGAAACACAATACATGGCTAATTATTTTATTCCTAGATGATGAACACAATCTGATATTTTGCTATACTGCTAGCATAGCACAGTTGCATCTCATTTGGGGGTTCACTATTAGAGCTGTATGTTATTTTGCTAAGGAGATGTGATTTGTTTTTTAGCATGTAATTGATATTGGGAATGTACTTTTCTGCACTCAGAAATGAATGATTAGATAACAATAATGGAATAACAACCTTGCCCTAAGGTAGACCTGTGACTAAATAGAAAAGTCCCTGCCATCTGTTCCCTCATGTTTGGAAGCAGTCTGTCCTAGCCAACCATATAGCTGTTAGCTAAACCTTAGTTTAAAAAAGATTTAATATAAAAGATTGAAAGATATGCTGGAAATTCCCTGCTCTCAGACTTCAGAGAGACGTTCCTCATCACTCTTTAAGCCAAAAGCCTTGGCAAATGATAATGTTATTTGTTTTTCAAAGACCTTTGATTGCATGTTAGCTATTAATGTCACTAATATGGTCTAATATTTCTCTTACTAATAATGTTATACTGCAACAAGAAAAATGACTGCTTGTTAGCCCATACTGATTCAAGTGATATACTTGTACTGGGCTCCAAGATACTGTTTATTCCTTATGTACAGCATTACTTAACTGATTAAATGCATTATATAGGTCTTTTTTTTTTCCAAAAACAAAAGAAATTTAATTTCCATGTATTAAGGTGATATTGCAAATGCCAGAAATAGACCGCTACAGTGCAGGCCATCATTCGAAGGAAAGAAAGGTACTGGATTAGCTGTATCAAAAAGTTTACTAAATTATGGCAAATCTTAGTCTCATTACACCATCAGTAGATTTAGCAACTCTTAAGTCACTGTTCTTGTTTCACTTTGGATCGAAAATAGACTGTATGAATCAATAGGAGACCAATTTGAGCAGGAGTAGCATTCCCACTGGCTACTATACTATGTGTACTAAATACTTACAGAATACTCACAGTGCACAACCAAAAATTAATTAGTAATTTTGTTTTTTGTTTTATACCTTTTCCAAAGGTTAGAACTTTGCTATGACATGGATTTAGTACAGAACACCAACGCCTAATCTACCAGCACTTAATTTCCCTGTTTTTTTAGTAGAGACAGGTATAGTTTGCATTACTGTTCTGCAGCTTTGTTCTATGTACAAAGTGATTCTTATTTCTTTAAGCAGAGAGAGGGAGTTAATCACGTTAGTTTGAAGTCAGGCAGAAACCAGGGTAGAGGTGCACCTTAAAGACTACCTTGGATTCATTTAGGGTGCATCTACACATGCTATTAGCTTGAAGTAGGCTTACTGCGCAGTAAAATACTGCATAGTAAGCCCACCCAGGAGCATGTTTGCATGTGCTCTCTCTTGGAAGCAGATTTGCTCCCACTCTGCTCTGCCCCCCTGCAGCAGCTAGGGGGAGCTCCAAGCATGGGGTCATGAATGCTCTGCTGGCTGCAGTGGCAGCTGTCTCCTGGTGGCCCTGTGCATATTGGGAGGGGACCTGATGTGCACAGGGCTGGGAGAGAGCTGCCCCTGCAGTGGGCAGAGTTCTTTTGGCCCCCTGCTCATCTGCGCACACAGGTGCCAGCAAGCCTCCACCTGGGTAGGGCTTCCCTGTCTGGCAGGGGGTTGCTGGGAACTGTCCTGGGTATGGGGCAGCTGTGGGCAAGCCTCCTGCCGGTTGGGGGTGGGGGTGTGTGGCAGGGAACTGTTGGTGCCTGCCACTTTAAGAGCTGAGCCAAGCAGCCAGCAGGTGCTTGATTGTGGTGGCCATTTTAGATCTCTGGCCACCTATATAAACAGAGCAGTTCCCTGTTGGTGAGGCAGGCAGAAATATTGCCTGGCTTCAAGGCTGTATTTAACATCCTGGCGGTAAGGAAAGGAGCTGTAGGGGATGGTTTGGAGGCTCCTGGTCTTGGGCATGACTTAAAACTGCACCCTGCTGGGAGTGGGTGGCCTGGTGGGGCTCCTGGTGGTGCGGGAGTCTCCAGGAAATACCAGGCCAGTTACCATCCCGGTTAAAGGCGGGTTGGGGTGGCTTAACCCCAGCTCCCACATCCCTGGTGGGTTCAATTGGTTCAGGGGGAGCCCAGGCTCATGGGAGTCCTGAGACAGGGCCCAGGTCAGCAGAGGGACCTGGAGCAGCGCCCAGGCTCTTTGCGAGTCCTGTGGCTGCAGGGACCCTGAGAGGGAGCCAGGCATGGCTGTGGCCACCTGAGCCTCACAGGGTATAATGCCCTAGGGCAGAGAGCCAGGTAGGGCTACGGCCACCTGAGCTGGACAGGGTAGCAGACCCCAGTGAAAGGGCAGTGTGTGGAGCCCCAGTGAGGGGAGGTGGAGATAAGAAGCCCCAGTGAGGAGGAAAACCAGAGGGCTGGGAGCCCAGTATGTGTGAGTCTATTAAGTTGCCCCAGGAGGGGCCAGGGCAAGCTTAGACCTGGTTGGGTAATTGACTAGGCACTACCCCAGTGAGGGTCACGGGAGAGGCCCTATAGATGGTACGTCTGCCACCCAAGGTATGAGCTAGCTAAAGCCTATGGCCTAAGGGGCCTGCTCCAAGAGGGAGCAAGGCAGTACAAGTTGTTGAGGTGTGAAAGACCCTGTGAGAGAGGGTGGAGTATGTGAGGCCCTAGTGAGATACGGGTGGTATGAATGTGTGCGAGTCTGAGGCCTGACGAGGCCTAAGCTTGGTCTGGCTATAGACTGGCAGCATTGTGTCATCTGGATGCCATCTGTGAGGCTTGGGCTGCAGTGTAGGGGAGGAATGGCACCACAGATAGCGCCCCCTGGTATTGGGGCAAGAATGGGCAGCCTCCCACCTTAATTAACACCTCAATTAAATAACAACAAGGCATGGCAGACGAGACAGGTGGGTGGCATGCCCAGAGGCAGGTGGGGAAACTAGCACTGTGGCTGGTCAGGGACCCCTGCTTTGCCACAGGGGGACAGGGATCTCCAGCAACTGCCCTGCTTGGCATGGAGCCAGGCATGGGTGACTGGTGCCTCCCGAATCTGGGTGGCACCAGATCGCTGATGGGTGGGGGGGGGGGGTGTCCACCAGCGGATGATTGCCAATGGAGTGTGGGGTTACGGTTTCACAGCTGGCACTTCCAGGGGGTGCATGGCTGATCTCAGGGGGTGTGCATGTACCTGCATGTACCCCCTATGCATCACCAATGGAGCCAGCTGACTTGGGGAGCAAGTGGGAGCTGGGAATCCACTCCTCTCCTGTCCCCCGGAGCAGCCAGATTTACATGGATTAGACTAATCTACTGTGCAGTAGACACACTCTTGTGTCATGTAGATGCACCCTTAGTCTATATTATAGACTCTATAAGGTGCATCTCTTCCCAGCCTTCTGTCTTACTTCTTTAAATCAGTACCAAAAAATTATCCTGAAAACTTTTGAACTAGTAATGAAAGCAACTTGAAAGCAATGTTTAAAGTGACCATTTTTCTCAGCTTAAGTAATTAAAATTTCATCTCCAACATGCGTTACTTCCATTGTAACCTTGAATCTTTACAAATATAGTCATGGTAAGTGGAGGATTTAGATGGCTTAAGACATTGTAAATGGTAAATAGGGAGACTTTTGACTGTAGGTCACCAGTTTAGTTTTGACTTGGGTTGACAGTACTTGAAATTCCCTGCCATTCAAAAATTGACTTAATTTCACACAGGGCATTCAAGTCATCCTTTCTGTACAGCTTTGCATAATAAAAATATATCATAAAATTAAAATCCCTAGAGGGGGTCAAGTTAAAGAGTTTCTAGTTTTTCCATGTCAATGCTGCTCTGACTTCAGGGAAAAATCCCTGGCTGGCAAGTTTAAACTTAATAATAACCATAGGCCCATTATGAGGTTGAGATGATCAAATTATTAATATAAGAATTAGAAAAGGAAACTTTGCCGTGTTTCTGTATACTGATATGATATCAAAAAAATTAGTACATAAGCAACCAAGGAGAATGTTAAATGCTATCTACTGGATAATTTGCACACAATGGTCCTTGAAGATTTTGCTGAGATAGCTAAATTGCTGGCATTCTTTTTTTTTAAATAAATCTTGGAATACCAGAGAAATTCCAAAAGCAAGGAAGACTGATAATATTGAGCCAATTATTGGCAGGGGATGGGGCCAATTTTGGAAATTCGGCCAATTTGGCTGCGGCCAAATCTCTGAATCAGATTCAGCCAAATCAGTTTGGGACAGTGATTCAAATCACTGAATTGAATCACTGTCCCCCAAATCAGCTGAATCCAAATCCAGAGCGAATACTAGCTGCTTTGCACAGGCCTACTGGCTACAGCATTGTGCTGCCGGCTCATATTCGTACTGTGGTCTGTTACTCCCTTTCACTCATGGTGGTAGTCAGTTTGGTGCTACCAAGCCTGTAGTTGTGTTGGGGGTTGCTCATCCCAAGGTGGAGCACTTTACATTTCTCAACATTGAACTTCATCAGATTCCAATCTGCCCAACTTCGATCTGCATGTCTAGGTAGATTCCATTCTGCCTGTGTAGGCCCGCCTGTATCTGTAGCCTATCTTCAAGTGTGACCATCTTTGCCCATCACTTGGTGTCATCCACGAACTTGGCCAGTGAGCTCTTCACCCCCACATCCAGTTCGTTAATAAAAATGATGAAAAGTACTGGACCAAGCACCAACCCCTCCAGGACACCACTGCCAACTTATCTCCAGGATGACACAGATCTGTTCACTAAGATTCTCTGATTCCTATCCTGCAGCCAGTTTCTCACCCACCTGACTGTCTTGGAGTTAAGCCCACAATCCTCTAATTTTCTCATGAGGAGATCGTGGGATCCTAGATCAAAGGCCTTTTGGAAGTCAAGGTATACAATGTCAACCTGCTCTCTCATCTCCAGGTGGTGAGTTATCTGGTCATAGAAGGAGATGAGGTTGGTAAGGCAAGACACCTGCCTTTGACGAAGCCATGCTGGTTGTCATTCAGAATCTTACCTTCTGCAAGCTTATTGCAGATAAACTCCTTGATGAACTTTTTTTGGATTTTCCCTAGGATGGAAGTTGGGCTGATTGGCCTATATTTACCTGGGTCCTCCCTCCTGCCTTTCTTGTGGATGGGCGCAACATTGGCCCTCTTTCAGTCCTCAGGGACTTCTCCAAAGTGCTATGAGTTGTGGAAGAGTTTTCCCAGGGGTTTCACAATGACTTCAGCCAACTCCTTCAGCACTCAAGGATGAAGATCATCTGGTCCTACTGACTTGTATATGTCTAACTTTTTAAATTGGTCACCAATTCTGTGACAATAGTAGGAAAACGATTATTCCGACTGTGCTTATCCTGTACTTTACCTGATGTTGTTTTCCCGTTGGTCCGGTGAAAGACCGAGGTGACGTTGTCATTCAGGAGTTCAGCTTTCTCTTGGGTACTGGTAACCAGCTCTCCTGAGTTGTTGAGCAATGGCCCCACACTCCCATTTGTTTTCCTTCTGTTCCCTATGTACCTAAAAAAGGACTTCTTGTTGTCCTTGATTTCCGTGGCTAATCTAAGCGAGAGAGACACCTGATCCTGCCAACCCCCCGCCCCGTGAAGCGACCCCCCCCATCTACCTGCTCCTCCCCCAACCTCAATTTACTTTAATCAGGCTCCCAGACCGGTGAATGCTGAAAAAACCAGCCCTGGGAGCAGTTTGCAGAATCAGAGTGGGTTGGAAACATCAAGGGGGACCACTAAC
Source organism: Alligator mississippiensis (assembly GCF_030867095.1). Lineage (NCBI taxonomy): Eukaryota > Metazoa > Chordata > Crocodylia > Alligatoridae > Alligator > Alligator mississippiensis. The sequence goes on along the minus strand of NC_081824.1, from coordinate 119,707,610 downwards.
CTCCTATTCTCCCAATGGCCCCCCCAAATCCCACTACCCTTTTGATCCTTCCAAGGACCCCATTAGTCCCTCTGATTCCCCCCAAATCCCCCTTTTAGCTCCACCAATCCCTCAAGGTCCCCCTCTGTCCCCCCCATCGTGCCCTTCCCTCCCCCAGCTCATCTTAGCTCAGGCTTCTGGCACATATCTAATTACTAAGTAATTAAAGGATCTCCCATTTTGCCCCCCAGAAAACTTTAGGCTGTAATGTCTGTACAAAGCCCTAGAATGCTTAAGAAACAGGGTCTGATTTTGGTTTTTTGTTTAATGGAATTACATTTGGTTCACACTGGGCATGTCTACATGTGCCATTAATGTGCAGCAATACACTCTGGAGCTTATTGCTCCAGAATGTATTGCTCCCAGGAATGTTGTTTACACGTATATCCAGATTGCAGCACATTGAGCTGGGCTGGGCCAGCCTTGGCTGGCAGGGGGTCCAGGGAACCAAGTAGGCATGCCACAGCTGGCTTGGAGTTTAGGCAGCTGCCACCAGCCACAGAGCCTGGGCTGCAAGCCCTGCTGCAAACAGTCCCGGCTCTAGGTAGGCAGCAGCTGTCCAGAGCCTAGGCTGGCTGTGGCAGGCATCTGGGAGGCTGCAACCAGTACACTGGGGACCAGAGCCCTGGCTTGACTCCATGGTCAGTGGTAGCTGCACACGTGCCTTGTGGCACAGGGTGGGAAAAGTGCAAGCAGCCCAGGCTCTGTGCCCAGCAGCAGCTACCTGTGCACCTTGGGGCACATTGTGGGGAAGGGTCTGGGGTAACTCAACCCTGTTCCCTCCCCCACTGCCTCTCTGGAGAAGCATGTGCATATGGTTTAATTGAAAGGTGAATCCCATACATTCAAAGGTATTTAGGTGTCTAACCCCACTGATTTCTGAAGACTTAGGTAGCTAAATACCTGCTTAGGATCTGGGCCTAAGTGATTTATTCAGCATCACAGAGATACATATGAAGCTGTTTAGTTTTTGAGGGGAGATGAAGGTGTGTTTGTGTGTGTGTAATATAGTTCTTGTTTCATACTCCCCTTCTAGCATGGAGATGTGCTAGAACTGGTATGTCTGAGACATGGGAGTCTAACTTCCAACTGTCCAGGGATGGCAAAAATGCAACATATGGTAACTGTAGCCATCCTTCTGCACTTTTCCCTCTTACTCCTTGTCCTAGAATTCAACCCAAAAGATTATGAAGACAAATCCAGGGGATTTCCAGGCAGTCCTGAATGCTTTCTTTAGAATTTCCTAATATGTCTTGAGAACGAAGATGTTTGCTCTTCTTCATGCAACTACTTGTCCCTATTTCACCCAGTTCAAAACAACAGAGTGCTATGAATATAAAATTAAACCCCTATTCCTTTCCATATGCTTAAAACTCACTACATTCTATTTCTATTGACCTCATTAACATGCTAAACATCATTCTTTGTTATAGATGGGCTAAAACTATATACTGAAAGTATTTTTAGATGACTTGCTAACATAATGTCTAGAAACAGCTATGTACATTATTTTTATTAAGATATTAAGAAACTCTGTAAACAGTAGAACAGGAAAAGTCCTGATGAATAAGGGTTATTTAAATTATGGAAATAAATCAAAATCATCATACATTTACATTATGCAAACACATAATACATTTACACTGTGGAAATACAAGTGGAAAATAATAGAATATGAAAATAAATGTTCTCATATAAATTGTGATAAACCCACAATATTGATAGCTAGATTGTTGGCATTCATAATACAAGCAGGTAATCTGTTATAAAGAATACAGAATAAGATGACAGAAGTTTAAATTCAGTTCAAGGTCTCTATAAACACTAAATACTGTAAATCTAAATAGAGTGGAATTTAGCACCTCATTTATTTGGTGATCTTATCTTGATGCCTGTTTCTATGGAGGTGAAGGTATCTGAAAGCTGAGAGAGAACACACACACCCATGGCTTAACTCATAAATAATCAACTCCTGCTCAAGAATCCCCTTTGAGAGCTACAGAATAAGCCTTCTAGTTGATGGATTTCTGGAATAACTGAAAGTTCTTTTATTTGGGACATTGGTTTTATCATTTACTATTTTATTTTAATTCTTTATTTGTTTTAATGATTTCTCTGCTTTTTTTTATTTGTGAGCTCTGAGCCTTTTTTTTATAAAGGGTGAGACAGAAATAAAATAAATATATACATTTTCATCCATAACTACTCAATCTAATTAAAAAAAATGCAATATGTATTGTGCCAAAATGATACAACAAAGAATTAAGACATTAGTGGGCGTTTGTAGTAACAGTTGCTAAAACTGCTCAGTTTTACTGCCCATAGCACAGTTCTAGTCCCTGCTGTAGGCACTTCCTGATGAGATGAGAAGATTAAAAGGTGATTTTCAGACCTGCCAGGGCAAAAATCCCCTTCTCCCCCCCTCCTCCCTCCTGGCTGCCTTCTCTACTTTCCTCCTCCAGAGGGACTGGCAATCATACTTGCAGTAGGAGGCTGATGGAGCTTGGCCCGTCTCCCTAGGCACCCCACAGAAGTCTTGGGTGCAAAGAGAGAGAAGCAGCTGCTACAATTTTGACACCAGGGTCATAAGCTAAAGAAACATATGCCTAAGAATCTAGACCAACTCGACTTCATTATCCCTCCATGTGCAAAAAAGGGCTGGCTCTTGGTCTCCCTCTCCTTCTCTTTAGTCATATAGGCCTGGTACAGACATTACATGTATACCAGTATAAATGCTCAAAAACTGGTCTATGCCCATAACTGAGTAGACATTCTCTGCACAAAGACTGGTTTAAAAATGGTGAATCCCAATCTAAATAGACCTGGCTGGATATATTGTCAGACTTAAATGATTTAGGTTAGACTGGTCTATTGAACTTCTGTACCAAATCCCCTCCCAACTTGAGATAAGTCACAGTCTGCAGGCATCCCAGCGTTTGCAGCCCCCACTCATTCTTCGCCCCCACAACATGGAGGAGTGCTGGAAATCCACTCGCACCTGGGTGCTCTGAGCTGTCAGCCAAAGGCTGGGGGGGGGGAGAAGGGACCATCTCTAGCTCTGTATTTTTCTATCTTTATACAGGCTGGGTATGTGTGTATGTGTCCAGCCTGGTCCCGAGAAGGTCCATGGTGCAGCAGGGCAGGCAGCAGAGCTGTAGCACAGGCAGGAGTTGCGGCTAGGAGCCACACAGCTATCAGCAGCAGCCAGTCAGCACCAGTGGCAGAGGCCCCTGCCATGTGGGTCTGGCCCCAGCTCCCCCCACCCCACCCCACCCCACCCCACCCCGAGCCAGCACAGCTGTGTGGGGGGCTGCTCCCCACCCCCCCCCCGCCCAGCTGTCACTGACAACCAGCTGCTGGGGGAGGTGGAGCTGGGGAGAGGGGCTGTGCTGGCTGGTCAGGGGTGGCCTAGCTGCTGGGAGGCAGGTGAAAGTGCCCCAAACTTGCTGGCCTCAGCCAGTGCAGGCAGGCTGTGTGCCATCCCCTCCCCTTCACAAGGGTGAATGTATGTTCTGTTTGCTCCTGACCAAACCCAGGCACTTAGAGTAAAGAACAAAACAAACTGCTTCCACCTTGGGCTTTTTTAACATCTGTACTAGTGGCCTAGAAAGCTACTATTGGAGCTGCTCTCAGCTTTGAGGACTGAAAAGTCCCAGTAGGTGCTTCCCTAAATTTAAGCTACACTTTACAGGGGATTGAAAAACTTCCATGTATAGGGAGCAAGAGGGCATATGTGCAGCTGGATGGGCACACTTGGGCCAGGTACAGACATTATACTTTTACCGGTGGAAGTGATCAGAAACTGGTCTATAGTTAGTCCCAAGTCAGTGGACACATACTGCATTAATGGGCATTTGACTATTTAACTATTTGCTTTATGCAGGTATCAAATTTAGGCTTGAATAGCCTTAATTTGCCATTTTTAAGGTGCATTAAGGGCACACACATGCAGACACATGCCCTTAATGTGCCTTAAATTGGGCTAATGCACATTAAATGTGCACATGTAAGCACGCTCATAGAGTGCACAAGATTTCATGAACCCAAAGTCATTTTATCAGACACTGTGAAAGGACAGCACAGAACATAGTATAAAGTGGAGTGAGTGATTAGAAGACAATAGGTAGGAAAGCAGAATGGAGAGGGTGGAGGGAAGGGGGAGGAAGAGTGCTGTACAAACAACTAACCCATAGGAATAAAGGGGGTCACAAAAACTATGCTAATGACAATTTGGGTGGGTGCCAAATTCTGATGGATAGACAATGACCAAGAATCTGATGCCAGGCCAAATAATTTATATTGCAAATGATTTAAAACAATGTACAGCATGGATACATTAAATATTGTCCATGGACATCCTGCCTTCAGGTGCATATTTGAAAAGGTACTTAATCTTGGCATTCACACAGACTCAACTCTTGGTAGGCCATGGTACTATCTGGTTGGGCTGTGACACATTCAGGCTAAATGTAGTTTGTTCCCCTGGTCTAAGTAATAATTTTTGAACTTTCAGAGTGCACACAGATGAATATGAATGTGATGCACAGGAGTCAGGGGTGTTTGAAAGCACCTGGATATTGTTTGTTTCCAGTCATAGGACCTGGGTCAGGAGTTTGAAGGCAAATAATCCTAGTTGTACAATTCATTGATCTACTGATTATTATGTTAAAAAAGTAAAATTATTTGAAAATGATTATTTTCTTAATCTGATATTGTCTGGCATAAATACCTGTGAGTTTTAGAAAGAAACAATGTAGCACTATACTTTTATGCTAGACAATGTACTAATAATAGATTAATAAAATGTTGCACAATCTTTTCCCTTTTAAATAGAAAATGAGTTTCACCCTCATTGTACCTAATGAGTTTGGAGGGAAGTGAGTTAATGTGTTAAAATAGTAATGTGGCTGTTAGTTATATAAAAAAAGGTTATTTATGAAGAAAAATGGCCCAGATCTTCAAACGTATTTAGAAGCTCACCTCCAATTGAACTCAATAGTTTTGAAGGTCTGGGGATAAGGCTTCAGTGCAGGATGGGATACAAGCATGTGCCTATCCTTAAATACATTAGTTGGCACTCACATGCTTGTAGGCATGTATTTTGCAGAATGAGGATCTAAAAAAGTGCCCATGTTGTATTAATGTTAACATGTACATTCGGTCCAGGAGATATTGAAAGAAGCAAACAAGACAAGGAACAAAAGGCAACATTTTGAGTTCTTTTATACCCTGGAAAGTTTGTAGTAACCCTACCAAAGCCAAAGGAAGTTATAACTATAACGAGTATCTGGACTAAAATGTCTTTCAGGCTGCTCTTTAACATACAATTTCCCAGTCATTCAGACAAAAGGAAGTGAGATAACTCCTACAGTAATTAATTTTAGTAAGTGGGGATTCTGTCTGTATGACATCTTGCTGTGAAATTTTTAACCCACCGGACCCAATTCTGCTCTTTTTTCCACTGTTGTATATCTGGAGTAGCCAGTGGGAAAAGAATTTGCCTCTTTGTACAAGAACATGTCACATGGAGTTGATTCCCCACTTCAGTAGCATCACTTTGGTTTTAGATCAGTGGTACAGAGAGGAATTTGTCCCGCTATGTTAAAGGCCACCTGAAAACCCACAGAGAGCTGGAATTGGACCAACTCACTATGTACATTTTTACTAGCTCATATGAATCCCCTGTACTAAACCACACGCAGACAGAAAAACTTACGTTTAACTTCTGTGGTAATTCACCAGGAAAAATCATACTTCCTGCCTAACATACATTATTTGTACAATGATAAAAAACAGAGACAACACAAAAATCAGCATAGCTAATTATCAGGGGGTGGGGAGAGACCTTTTTTTAAATGTAATGTTATTCAGTTTGCTCATGCTGGAGGAGGGGGTTGTCTGGGTGACATGCCGTAGGTTGTCTTTCAATATTAGACAGATGGAGTTTTTTGAAAATTAACATTGGTACAAAAAGAAGTCATCGTAAAACTCCCAAGTAAAATTACAGGTCTTATTTCAGGTTTCTGTTTGACAGATCCTTTTGAAAAAATATTTCCTATAGCAATACATCTTGACAACACACAAGTAATTAAGCAAGATTCAACAGGTGACTGACAGCAACCACTTGTTAATATGGGCTCACCACCTTATGCCTAGAGTCTTTGACTTGCCAGCAGGAAAAGGAAGGGGGTCAGGTTGTGCAGTGGAGAGATTAGTGGTGAGCTAACAAACCTCATCAGATTGACGAAACCAGATGATTTGCAAATTGAGAGATAATAACATTTATGTAGGACTATGGTGCATCAGTGATTGCTTATCAGAGTATTTCATACTGGGTACATAACCTATTTAGGGATAGCAGTATACCTATCTGACAAGGGAACAGCTACACATTTGACTGGTATGAGGTGAGGAATTATTGACTCTCTGGGAACCAGACTGGGGTCTGGAGTTGGCAGCTAAGTTAATTGCTGACACCTCTTTTTGTCCAGCACAGATTCCAGAGGTCATCTGGGATCCATAATAAACTGGGGAGAGAAATGAATTTAGGGGAAGGACCCTTAGGGAACTGGGATTAGGGGGCTGGGATTAGGGAGCTAGAACATTGAGGAAACAACCACTTATGATCAATATCCATTTCACCCTTATAATTAGGGGAAGGCAGTACCCCCTATAAAAGGGGAGGGTGGTTAAGTCTCAACAAGCATCTATGACCAGGTTGAAAAGAGAGGGCTGATGAGTAGCTGCCTGGAGAGAATGAAAACTTGCACAGTATAATTTACAGCTCAGAAATATTCTCAGGTAAATTAATACGGCTGTGGCCTACTTGGAAATTTTTTGAGCTGTCTTGTCTTTCTTCCTGTGTGGCTAAGGCAAATCCTTGAGTATCTGGCAGACACTGGTATTATCCAGTTTTTATCATCAAAAAGGGAGAGCATGTGTACTAACGTAGCAATTACCGAGCAAATTGCATAGATATATCAAACCTTTTCCTGTCTAGAGTACATTTGCTACATTACATTGGGTTGTAGGAAGGCAAAAAACAGATTTAAAAAAATCATATGTGTTTTTATATTCCTTATTGTAAGAAGCCTTGCCCATATAGCATGAACTGAAAATGGAGCTGTTTGGTGCTTTGGTGCTGTGGTTTTCCTTTCTGGGTGGAGTATAGGCATTACGTTGTTTGTGTACTACTGATATAGGCTGAAGAAGAAAATATGATTACTGCTCACTTGGGGCTCTCCCCAAAGCCAAGTGTGTATTTCATACCTCAGTCCTTAAACCCTTATTTGCAAAAATTTTGTATCCATACCTATCTTAGCACAATATGAAGCCAGGGCCTGCTCATGGTACATGCAGTTAAGCCATCATGCAGTTAAGATTCTCCACCAAACCAAGTTGCATTTGGGGCTCACATGTGGCATGCAGGGGCCTTCTGCCACAGTAGATTTAGTCTTGCTGTATTTAGTTTTTATTTGCAGCTAGTATGAAGCTAGAATTGGGCTCCAATCCACTCACTACTACACCCTCCAGCTCAGGATGGGCAAACCCCAGACTGGACTCCCTTCTCTCCTTCCTCCCCCTCCCATCCAGAAGATGGGGGGGGGGGGTAGGACTGTATCAGCCCAGTCATGCTCCTGAACCCTCATGTAACAAAGGTTCAGATTGTCGAGCGATCGAGCCCTTTTAAAGTGCTCTGCAGCCATGCACTTCTGTAAGGGCATGGCTGTAGAGTGCTTTGAAGGGGCTGATTGTGTGACAAATGTAACTTCTGTTTGTGCCCTAAGAGTCTCATCTCCCAACTGAGTGCTTTAAACAAGCTGTTGGTTATTTGGTAGTAAACCTTGAACTCTCTTTTTGAAGCAGTTTTTGTTTGCATGCATAACCGACTTCTCCATCCTAACACTTCTGCCACCATAAAGCAATAAATAAAGACATTGTTTTCAATTCCAGGTGCCTAAAATAGAGTGATATGTTCAAAAGGATATTAGGAAATTGTTACAGATAGCTGTGAATACAGATTTAATTCATTTGTTGAATGTGAATTGAATAAAGCACCAAAAGTGGTTTTATATTTCTATACTTCTTTAATTCAGGCAGAAGGCAGGACAGGGTGGCACCTTGGAGACGAACTCAGAGACGCATAAGCTTTCATAGGTGACAGCCTACTTCATCAGATGCTGAGGAGAGTGCTATGATGAAGTAGGCTGTTGCCTATTAAAACTTACACTTCTTTGCACCAGTTAGTCTCCTGGCTTCCACCTGACTTCAGACTAACATGGGGACCTACATTGCATTAATTTAGTGGAGGCTGTTGGAATAACAAGCAGAGGAAGGCAAGGCAATAGCTCCTCAGGTAAGAGCACTTTGGTACAGACCTGAAGACAATGGGGAAAATTATTAGTTTTGAGGCTCTGTCATCCTTTCTCCAAGAGGCAAGCCTTATTTGCAAATGCTAGAAGTCTATGGATCAAAGGGACCCAAAACTGATTACAAAAACCCACAACAACCCCTAGGAGGAGAGGAGGATAAGGGTGAGGTCAGTTCAGTTGTTAGGGTTTGTCTAGAGAGTGAGAGAGCCAGTGGAGGGAGTCTAAGAAAGCTGGGCCTCCTGTCAAACTGAGGAGATGGTAACCCATAGGGAAAGGCAGGTTTATGGCAACTGGTTTTCTTTTATATAGTTTGGTTTTAAATAAATAATAGTTTCTTTAAGAAGGATGGTTAGTTACTAGGTGAAGGCAGGGTAGATTTGCACCTTATAGATTATCTATACCAATCATAGATAGATAGATCATCAATATATTGGATCCATAGTCAATGATAGTAATGTGTGTGTGTGTATACATACACACACACACACATGCACTCATTACTATTATACATATATATATAGTTATCATTTTACTACATATATATATATACACACTACATATATATACATATATACACACTATCCACACACACATACACACACATAATTACTATCATTGATTCCAGAAAGAAGAAAACTGCAGATGCTGAACATAACAGTTTATCCAGCTGAGCTCATGATTGTTATCATCAAAGAGTTGGAGCTTAAGGCCTAATCTAGTGATTCTTAACCAGGGTACCTCAAGATCCTTTTAACAGTGTCATGAGGTACCCTGCAATATTTGCACTGCTAGGTGTACAAGCATTACAGGACTCACAAAATAACCCAGAGATTTCAAATAAGATTCCAGTGTCAAAAACATTCACACCTGTTATGGTTTTTCTGAGTTCTTTGCATTGCCCTATTATTTTTCTAGAGTAAAAAAAAAAAAAAAAAGTGAAATCTGGTGGTATTTTCTAAAGGCTGCCTCAACTCTAAACTGGTTGAGAACTACCAGCCTACTCTAAGAGTGGAGAATGAATTGTATGATTCTACTCTAAGAAAGATTGTGGCTACCCAGTCAGTGGCCTGAGAGGGAAAAGACTTGGAGAGAGCAGGAGGTACAAGAGGTAACCCAATTCCCATGCAACTCAAGTTATTGGATCTTGCAGTAGGAGAAACAGGCCTTGGGAATTATTTTTTTTTTCTGATGTCATTTTACAGGCTGCTGGGCTGGAAGTCATTTTCCTTTATGTTGAGACCTTTAGTTTCTAAAACACCTAGGGATATTTTGGGAAGACAACTACAAAAATATAAATCATTATTATTATGGGATGTGATTAGATCAAGCATACATAGACAGTCGGTCAATCATGAATTTAAACTAACCTATTCAGATATATGCGATGATCTCATCTCCATGTTATTTTGCTCTTACTTCTGAGACTAGACACCACTAATGACTTAACTGTAGGTCCTTACACCAAACACTATGGGAATGATATCAAGGAATGTTAATCTGCACTTGCAGATAACCCTGGTACTCAGGAGCTGTGTGCATTGGAGCATTGTGAGGGGTGGAAATGAAGGTGAGGGAGTGGAGGAGGGAGGAACAGGGCTTAGAGGTTGAACACACAAAATGTTATACTCCTGCATGGGTAGAAAGGCTGAACTACAGTTAGATCCTTAAACTAGGAAGAAGGGACCATCTCTCTTTGTCTGATATGCAAAGTACCTACCACAGTGATACACACACAGTGATACATCCTGAGGGGCATCCCTGGAATGTAAGCATTAGTTCTGTGCATCCTTGGCATTCACCACTACCTAAAAGGGCAGTACTTTGAAGGTTAGGCTTCAAATACATGTAAATGTCCTAGGTTAAAAATAGATGTAAATAGAAGTTATCTATTCAGTCATAGGCTAAAAGTACCTGTAAACATAAGTTATCTGGTAAGACAGGATGTATACCATCCAAGGTATACATCCAATAATGATGTATACCATCCAAGGTCATAGCAAATGTTCTGATTTTCCCAGATGGACTTGGATTTAGAATTACCACAGGGAATTATTTGCATTTAGGATTAGATATGTATAGCTTAGAGACCATTTCTTGCATTGAATTATATGATGTGTTAAAGTCCCATTAAATATTGCTTCATTGCTCATTGCTTCACAGAAGCATTACTTTAATGGTAAGAAAAGAAACTTGTGCCTAGTCAGGGCTTATTTAATGCCAAGCTTTTCAAGTGGTCATGAACAGGAAGATAGCCAAGCTGGTTTCTTCCTTTGCAGTACTGGAAAGAAGAATGGTAGAAAATAAGGAGAAAAATTAAGCACTGTGGAAGACAGCACTAAGCACCAGTGAGTCATAAGCCCCAAAGAAGGCTAGGGAAATACCAGGGTGCGAAAAAATGCATGGGCAAGTAAATCACAAGAGGCAGACTGTGTGCTCATTTACATTAGAGCTTCGGAATGATCTGGAACCTCATGTTAACTTTAGAGTTATGAGTAATGGTCCCAGAAAGTAGTAGAGAAAAGTCATGTGAATTGGATTCATTTGATCTAAAATACTCATCCTTCCTCTGTTGAGAAGTTCCAAGTGACAGCAAACACCTTCTGCCACTGATTATGAAAAGGAGTAGCTAGTATTTTTGGCAGTCACTTTACAGGTCATAGTTTGCAGGTATGAAAGTCTGTACTGCTACTGTTAGACTTGCCTGTGAAGGAGGAACTGTGCTCTATTTGTGATCTGCAAGTAGTTAAGTGTTCCCAAGACCAGTCCTATATTCCAATGCAACTAATCACAGAAGCAAAATTAATCTGCACTACACTGTTAGCAAGGTCAGGCTCTAAATGTGCAGGACTAATTCTTGGCTTGGCTTTTCTCAATCATAGTAGGCACAATGCAGCTTTGCTTTCCTTCTTTACTGCAAGCATAGTCCCGCATCATGCCCTGTGTCCCAAACTTGTATTCATTTCCACATGAACTCTAGCTGCTTGGCCATCAGGATTATAGCATTCAGGTCTGCATACTAAGAGGTCCTCCCAGCAAGACCACTGCAACATGCAGAAGGTTCCTCAGCTCCTCAGCTCTATGGTCTGATTCGGGGAAGCACCTGAACACCTACAGCTTATGTAGATCCCTATTCAGGATTGCACTGGAATATGCGTTCAATGTAAGTACATGCTGAAGTGAAGTGCTGAAGGAAGATACTCTTTAATTTATGCCTGTGCATCTTACTATAGCTTCTTTCCCCATCACTCATGAATGTAAGATAGCAAAATCCTTCAATAATTTATTTCTTTATATGGTTTCTTTGTTTGCAGGTATACATTGTCCTAACCAAGGACTGTGAAATTCAATACAAGAGTAAATATCTTTAAAAAAATCTTACTGTGCAAATTTCAACTGTTTAATATAAATATCTTAATAAAACATATTTTCACATTATTTAAGAATTCACAATATGTGACTATTCCAATGATGGGTGAATTTAACACAGAATATTCAATTTGGAAAACAAATCAGACTGCTTTACCTAAATAAATGCAGCAACAGAAGTGGAAACACTGAAGCATGGGAGGTAGGAGCTGATAGAAACAGTAATGAGCAACTGACACAGTAGAGGCAAGTTTGCTAACTGAACAAAATGCAGCTTGAGAAGTGGAGGTGTGAACTCCCAAATAAAATCTTTCTCCCAAGGAACCCTATAGCAAAGCCCCAGTTGACTTTACTGGAGTTTAGATTTTAACTTGGAACCTGATCAGGCACCTCAGAGAGCAGCAACAAAAACTGCGCCACATCATTCCTGCTAGTGTGAATTCCTACCTCACCTTAAGATGAGGAGAGGTACAAACATGCAATCATTCAACATGGACAGCAGTTGTGATCCACAGAGATGGCCATTATTGTGTAGTTATTTTTAAATTCTTCTTTGCATTCTGGGAGAGAAGGGAACTAAAAACAATTTTAAGTGTAAATGAGTTCACAGCTGCAGGTCATGGGCCAGATCTCATGAGTATATTCAATAATAGCAGACCCTGACACTAGAATGCAGAAACAGAAGAATCTGCTTCATCTGAACAAGTTGTCACAGCCTGAAGGGCAATAAATATCTGAGAAAACTGCAGTGTTGAATTAATCTGGGCTCAGTCCTGAGATCTGTCACACACCTTAACTTCCCAAGGCAGGAGTTGGTGGCAGTCACCATGACACAGGAAGTGCTCAGCAGAAAAATGAAGGAAGGAGAAGTAAGTTCAGAGACATCCATGCCTCTCTTGATGATCACCTCCTGTGGTGATTCTTCCTACACCAAAGCAGAGAGGGCTAATTTGGCTTCAGAAGGCGAAGTCAGGGCAGCTTCTCCCATATGTGGTATGGACATTTCCTTGAACAGGATATGAGAAGGGGAGTTCAGGTCTCCCTCTAACCATGTTTGTAAATGATGCCAGTGGAGTTACCCACTGTCTTCCCTATTATTTGGGGCTTTTTTTTTGGAAAGGGAAAGAACTGATTAACTGAGGCAGACAAAATGGTTCTTTATTTCTGACTTCTTTTTGCAAGGCTGTGCAAATGTAGAACTGCACAGATGACGCTAAATGGTGCCCTGCTTTTGAGGAAGAAGGCAACTAAGCGGGAAAGCAAAAGCAAGTTTCTTCTAAAAAATCCCCATCTCATTTCACACCAACCTTCTATCAACCTCTGCTGGAGAAAACCTCAAAGGAGAGACCAGCCTCACGCAGAGAAAGGCTGATATATGATGCAGAACACCTCAAACATCACTCAGATTTCCTTGCTTTTTGCCTGATGAGTTCTGACCACATGCAGGGGATACGAGCAAAATGGCCAAGTTATCTTTATTCAAATAGTTCAAAATTATTCCTATCAAGTCCAAGAGGAGAAAAGTTTGAAGTCAGCATTAGAGGAGGATCTTCTGTGCGGAAAGCAAATGGCACTTCTCAGTGTTTCTGTAAGTAGGCATTTATTCCCATCATTGGACATAAATATGTACAAAATCAGATAAATGTCCCCCCAAAGTCACACATACAGATATGCGTGTATTTTCAAATTGTTCAAGTGGACTTTGAGATGGCAGGATAATTATGTGTTTTGGACATAGCAGCATTTTAGCTAGGTACCAGCTGGTGTTGGTTCCTTTACCAGCTTTCCTCTACTAGCCATAGACTTGTTTGAACTGGTAGCATTCGTTGCAGTAGCCATTGCACTTGTTATTGCCATAATGATCACAGGCAGGGGCTCGGCAACGCTGTTTTGGAGGCTCTTCTGCAGCCGGTTCTCTAGGGCCCCTAGGCTGTCCTTGCTGACCGATGCGCTGGCATTCCTGACACAACTCGTCACTTCTGCAGGCTAAGTTGTTTCTACAAGAAGCTGTGGAGCATTTTTGCTTTTGGGTGCTACCCAGCGTCGTTCGCTGTAGATCTCTGTGCTGTCCGGTTCTCTGAAAAGGTTAAGAACAATGTCAGTTGCCACACTGGCAGCAAAGGCAGCTCTTGCTTGCTTTTGGCACTGCTCCGCTTTGTGTATTTAACCACCTCAGGGCCACTCAGCCTCAGCAAAGAACACTAGAGAAGAGGTTTTTGAGAATTTGCCTTTCAAAGTAGGGCAGAATATTTAAACACAAATGAGTAAGGCATTTTCACTTTCTAGGAAAAAGGCTAGCTGCTTCTGAGAATCCAGTGCAAGACAAAGTACTGAGCCTCTTCTGGGGCAGGATTTATCACAAAGAACCTTTAAAACCTCATTTCTCAGCAATGTTTTCTCTCTGAAAACTTTTAGCTTAAAAAAAATAGAATTCTTGCATCTTGAAATGACTGTCAATTGTTTCTTATCCAATTAAAATGGGATGGGCATTCCTTCTCTCAAAGCGGCTTAGTGGCTGTAAGGTTAAGAAGATACAAGAATGCTATTTAGGAAGAGAAGTTCAAAGGCACTGGCCAACTTATACCCAGCGAATTTATAGGAGAACTGATAGGAATTCAACAGAAACAGGGTTAATGTAATACTGAGAACCAGTGTAATCCCACCCTGAATATTAATGAGTCAGGACTGACTCCTAAATATGCCATCCTTGATGTGTTGCAATAGATGTGTTGCAATTTTAGAAGCTATTAAACAGTTTAGCTGTTCTGCTTTTAATTGCCATATTTCAATTAAAATTTCAATCAAGTGTCACAGAGAAAAGTGTTCTTGTCTATGAATGCACCAAGGCTTTTTGTGATAATGGGACAATGGCTCTTACTGCACTGTCTGCAAAATACTTCTGTGGTTTCATCACTTAGAGTGCCTGTACATGAGTGCAGAGGCTGCTCCAATGCACTGTAACTACAGTGCGTTGAAGACAACTCAATTAATCGAGTCTGCTGGAGCATGGTAATTTATATGCTTCAGCATACAAATTGTATCTGTGTCCCTGTGCTTCAAAATGGTGGCAGGGGTGCTTGAGCTAAAGCTTATCGAACAAGCTTTAGTTCAAGTGCCCCGCTGCCATTTTGAAGTGCAGGCACGCTGATACGAGATGCTGTCGTGCTTTAATTAGAGCAGCTCTGAGAGACTTTTCTCTGTGAAACTTGAGACTTAATTGAAAAATGGCAATTAAAAGCAGAACAACTAAATTGTTTCACAGCTTCTAAAATGCTAATAAACTGCTTAACAGCTTCTTCTGCGAGCTTCTCTAAGTAAAGTGCTGCCTCCTCCACCCCCAGAGCATGTGTAAAAGTGTAACACTGTATAAGAGAAAGGCTCTATAACTCCTTGCTGTTGAATTTTGGCAGAAGTAGTAGCTTATGCAAAAATGTTTCTTTTTCTGAAAGTGGAGGCACAGTAATGTGGGGGATTTTCTATTATGTATTTTAACTCTTTCACAAAGATTTACTGCAGCAAAGCTTTTGGGGTTAAACACTAAGGGGAAAGGATTCCATAAGTACACTGACTTCAGATTGTCTCACTAGCTGCTCTTCCGTCCTCCTGGCTTCCTGGAATCGTTGATTCTGTGCTTCAATAAAACATTTCTGACAGTACCCTTCAAGCATAGTGCTGCCCAGGGTGCCACACTCTGGGCCCAGACAGGAAACTGTGTTATGGAACGTGGCAGCAGAGGTCCCAGTTTGGCCAGATGCAGGAGAACCCCTTGAAGATCTTCTCTGATGAAATATTAAGGGATCACCTACGTGACAATACAAGAAAAGAAAGGTTGTTCAAATAAGCCCAATGTTTTGTTGGATAGAAAAAGCGAAGAACAAATTTTCATAATCTATAAATCAATTAGCCCCACGTACTCAGAATTGATGCCCTCAGAATAATTGTGGCTACTAATATCTTATTATTTTGCCTTAAAATTAAAATCAGAGAAACTTTGCCTCTTTCACAGTGAAGAAAAACCAGAATGAAAACCTGAGCCTTCTAAAATGAAGAGTTCTGTAGCTGACTTAATCAGAGTTACAATTTCAATGCAGGTCTCTCTCAATACATCCTAACTTTAATTTCAGTGGTATACTAAATAGCAAGTGGAAGCACAGATGGCCACCACTGAATAGATTAAATGTTATTGGTTTATTAACTAATCTACATATACAGATTTTAAGGATCACATGCCATAATTGGAAAATGGATATTGTGAATGACAGCTGCTCCCTTATCTGATCTACCAGGGAATTTCCCTCACTTTGAATAGCTCTAAAAAGTCTCAGACAGTACTCTCAGTAATGAGCTGGTCTTGAACAAAGATGGTTATACCCCTCTATATCCACCTTTCAGCTACTATTTTAAGAGTTCAGAGGAGTAACAAGCCAGACTGTATGGTAAGATTTATCTAAATAATACTGCTCCTATAAAGATGCGACTTCATGAATGCACAATACTAAGAATATGTTAAAGGCAAATTTTATTAAAAGCCTCTGAGTTTCATCCAAGCATACTCCCTGTAAAATAACAACTGATCTTTCAATATGTTACTTGTGCATCAAAACATTACTGAAATGGAATTTTAATAGGATTTTCAAAAATGCTCACTGTTTTTTGAAATTCTAACTCTCTTCCCACTGAAATCAACAGGAATTTTACAGGCAATTTCAACAGAAGCAGTTTTGAGACAACCCTGGGCATATCTAAACTTCCTCAGTGCCTCATGTGCCATTTTCCAAAATGCAAGTAATGTAGCTGCTTTAGGCCAGTGTTCAGACTGCAACACTTGTCCAAGAGAGTAAACCTATTAATGTATCCCACACTACTACAGCCATAGTACTTTTATTTTGGGAGGTAGTGTGCACAGCATTGAGACATACTTACTAAGTGCTTTTGAACCAACCCCCCCCCCCGCCATGTGCCATAGTTTACAGAACACTTATTACCCCAATATTCCCAAAATAATGTTGTTGCTTCACATTACTGGTGTTTTCCTACATTTGATAGGTAAATACCATCTTTTATTAAACCCTTTAACACCTGCATTTTCACAGATGTTGACCAGAGGCCAAAATGTTGTGGAACGAAAATTCTTTCTACTTACCTCTGTTTTCTCTGTACTCAAAGAAACAGAGTGTGCAAAAGCCTTTATTATGAGGAGTCCCAAAAAACTTGCAGCCAGGCTTTCTACACTGTCTACTTCCTTTCCTTTCCTCTGAAGTATGCCCTGCCTGAGGAAGCAGTGCTGAAGGCAGATCCTCCAGATTATTGCTGGGTGCTGCGCTACAGGAATGCTGAAGGAAGCTTTGAGATAGCTGTGCAGGATCAGATGCAGACCTTTGATGACATGTGGGAGGGAACCTAGAACTGCCATTTGAAGAATGCTCTGTAGTCCTTTTGAGGCAACTGCTGCAGAGGCCATTAAAAGTCCTGTGTGTCTTCTGAAGGCACATTTTACATGTCACAGTGTCTGCTGGTCTCAGGTTGTCCAAGTTATTACAAGGAGCAAGCTTTCTGGAACTGTTGTAACAGCGTTCACAGAGTCCGTTGTGTTGCACATTTAACGTGAAAGGACAGTCTGGAGTCCTGCATTTCATAGCAGTGGTTTCACTGTACAGAAAAATGCTTGGGACTCTTGGTGGTGCAGAACGAGGTCCTGTCACTGGTTCTTCAGATGTCCATCCTCCAGGCTGCCCCCTAGGTGAGCCTGATCCAACTGCCCTTGGTTTTTCGGTGGCTGTTTTGGAGCTCTGCTTCCTTGGATTACTCCCCTGCTGCCTCCGCTCAAAGCACTCATGGCAATAGGGCTGGGTGTTCACAGACATAAAGAAGGGGCAGTTGGGAGTTTCACATTTCATCTCTACAAGAGAGAGCTGGGACAAGGTCAGGTCCTGTCTGATCCGGGAGCAGTTCTCCCTTCTGACAGGCTCAGTGTTTTCCTGCCATTTCTTGTACTCATGCTGTACCAACTGGAAGTAATCTTCCACGAGATTTATATCCCTGGGGAGGTTGCCTTCATCTAACCTGAAAGCCAGATAAACACACCAGTCAGCAGCTAAACAGGACAAGTAGCAAAGGTAGTGGGACCATAAGCAACACTGGGCAGAAATGCAGATTTAATGGATGGGGAGCTAATTACTACATATCCATGCTACTGATTTAAAAATTCATGTTGATAACCTATAGCTTAGAGCATAATAATTGAACAACTAGGTGTGTAGTCATGGTAAATGGAGCCCTTTTGACTCTAAATTTCAGTATAATCCTATTCTCGGAATCTGTGTCAATGCTTCTTGGTTCGTAGTATTTATCTGTTAGGAAAATTACTGCCAGGTTTTAAGGAGTGCGCTGATGTTAAAAAAATAAAAGCCAAAATTCATAGACTTCCTCTAAATTCAACATCTCCAAACTCAGATTTCAAACTCAGGGATCTGACAGGCCCACCAGCCCGTTCTGGAGACAATTTCCACTTCTACGCTACTTGGCATATGTCAGTATATAAAAATTGGATGCTAATACCTCCAAAAGGGATGCTATTACTGAGAGTGATGTGACTTTACTGTGCATAAGGGTGTATTTAAATGTGCACATTGCTAAGCAGGAAAGGAAAGATTGGATTCATTATTCTTCTAGCTTTAAAACAACCAGGATGGGGGAAGGAAAGAATGACACTCACTTCGCAGTATTAATTAAATGAGTTGTACCATGGTCCCAGCCTTGCACTGGAATTTCTATTACAGACAAGTAGTCTTTCAGCAGCTGCTCCTTTTCCCTCTCCTCTGCATCTGTCAGAAAGTGCACTTTCAAGTCTTCAAACTTGCCTCGCTCTTGACTGACCAATGGCACAGCCCGGATTTCTGTGGGAAAAACAAACGGATTAATGTGCTATTGGAACTAATGGGGATGACCATGAAATACAATATACAAGGAGGGTAACACCAATCTGTGTACTCTCCTGGAAGAAAAAACCGTAATTATATCCTGCTTACCAAAGAGTGCAGATGGAACACAAATACTTCTTGGTACAAGCCAAGGGCTATTTGCACCATAAATATAATTGCAGTCACAGGCCAGGCTTTTTCAATGTCCTAGTAGTTATTTGTACTTCACGTGGACGAGATAGTAGTTTAGTTTCTTATACCTACTTATAGGACAATGCACTAATGTGGATCTAGGAATATGCTGTCCCATCCATGACGGATGAACATGCATACACACACGGCACGTGATTAAAGCCAGCGTGTAATAATAATAATAAGCATCAGTACTTTGCAGCAATGGAGACGCTTCATCTCAGTACCATCTAGGTCAGCAACTAAATTGTTCTTTAGTAACAGTAGGTACTTTGGGTCGCACATGACGCACATATTAGTTTCTATTCAGGCAGATACATATCAAGAACACCAAGCCAATATAACTTCTTAAAATGTTCACCTTCTGAAGGCTCTCTCAAGTATTTGAACAGAAATATCTCATTTACCTTCACTGTAATTTTAAAATGTGACTCTAGACAAGACTATATTTTGTTGGGATAAAAATGCTGTAGGAAGAGAGAAGGGAGCAAACACACAAATGTCCAAAACAGAGCAAAAACATAATTTTAAAAAGAAATACCTGGCCCACTGTCCTTCAGAGTCACCAGTGGTGTGAAGTGCATATTGTCATAGCCTAGGACAATGGGGTATCTGTAGCATTGTTCAGTGGGCCAAAGGAGAGGCAAGTAAATTCCACCAATGTGTAGAGGGGAAAAGCTTGAACCAGATTCCAAACTTCTCACCATTTTATCTGTTTCAGGAAGAAAAAAAGAGCATTACTAAGGTCAAATGCCTTTCAAATATGGCACAAACATAATGTCTTTGTTTTTGGGTCTTAAAACTTCAGTGTACTAAACTGCAAGAAATAAACAATTTTGGAACACACCAGCTAGGAAAAAAAGAATGCTTCTTACAAAGATGTGTATACTGTACACATTAATGCACAGATGATCTTTAGTATTAGGGTATCAAAAGAAACTGGAATACAGGACTCACCAGCAAGAACAATGACTGGCCTTCTTAGGATGTTAACAAGGACAAATATATGGATTTCTTCTAGTGCATTATACTGAAGCCCATTTCGGGCCATAGATGTGTCTGGGGATGTCATTTTAATGAGGTTCTCCCATTCCTCTTCCCAGTTCTGAGGAAAGATTCAGTCACCATTATAGCAGCAGCTTCATAGACATGTAAGCCAAAAAAATGTTAATCTTTTTCCTTTTCTTACGAAGAACTTTTTCATGTTGTCCATCAACCTTTTTTACTTTCTTATAACTTGTTGCTATAATTGCTTCTCACCTGAGAGGTTCCGTGGAGTCCCCTTGCAGCAAGGGAAGTTTAGGTTAGATATTAGGAAGAATTTTCTTACTGGAACAGGCTACTCAGAGAGGCGGTGGAAGCTCCATCCTTGGAGGTTTTTAAAACCTACTAGACAAAGCATTGGCTGGGATGATCTAGTTGGGGATGGTCCTGCTTTGAGCAGGGGGGTGGACTAGATGACCTCCAGAGGTCCCTTCCAGCCCTTTCTATGATTCTATGGGGGAATCCAAACCCAGGCCAACTCAACCATGCCAACACTGCCAGGTCTTCCAAACACAACACCGTGAACCCAAGTTAGCTTACCCTCGTGTCATAGCATAGTCCTGTTTCTACAAATTCCTGGGATTTGATTGTCTCTCGCTGCCAACGGAGCTTAAAGTTACGTGTATCGATTTCCCTGAGTGCACTGAACAATGTTTTTCTCAAAACCAGGTCAACATCTTGAATACCCCACATGTACTGGGATGCAGCATGCATAAGGCAATTACCATCACCTGTAGAAAAGATAATGATTATTTTTTTTAAAGAAATCTTGTTTTATGAATTAACACAAAAAGAGCAGCTGGTCCATTAAACACAGTGAACATGTGCCATTGCACATGCTTCAGATCCAATCATGCATTCCTCTCAGATACTCTCACCAATCAGACTCTTAGACAAGAGATTACAGCTGCCTTCTCTAAACCTAGAGAGGGGGCAGGCTGCCTCACCACCACCTGTCTCCTTACCAGTTGCCTTCCTGCTCAATACAGGAGTCAGGCTGTGGCTGGGAGATATAAATTACACGTTCCCAGCTCCCATTTTGATAAATATGGCTCACTACATTTAACATCGACTGAAAAGGAGATGTAAAAGTATAGTCATTCTACATAAACTAAGTTTTTGATTGTCTGGCAAATGCTTCATGGACATCTCCATTTGTCTTCAAAGGATAAAAGAAAAATTTGAACAAAACTATAATGCTTGTGAGAATTAATTACACAAATTAAATACTTAGGTAGATTTCCTTGCCTCCTCCACAAGTGGGGTTTATACTTGTCTAAGAGGCAACAGAAGACACGGATTGAAAATGTACATGTCAATTCTGGAGCTTTTGCCAAGACTAGAACAGAGGAGGCCAAGTGGCACTGCAGTCACACTATGCTTTTGCTTTGCTGTCTGACAGAGGACTCATAGAAGAAAGCAAAAGGGAAGTAATGGGTGATCTTGGAGTTTTCTAGGGCATCTGTTGCCCAACTATTGAACATATTGCTTAATGTCAAGATGGTGAAAAAAATCAGAGCACTGTTTCTTTTTGAAAGATGGAGTAAAAACAACAGGCACCAATGCAATAATTTGATCTTCATTAACATAGCTTCTTCCATGCAACGATATCAAATGACTTTACAAATATGAATGAACTAAAGCTCATAGCTCCAGAGGATTATCATCCCATCTGACAGATGGGAAAACTGAGGATTCATTAGTGCAGTGATTTGCCTGAGTTTTAGCACAGGAAGAATGTCAAAAGCTGGGAACAAAATTCACATCTTTTGAAGCCAAAATTCCCAACCTAAAGCCACATACCCTTTTCTTTCTCCCCAGTGATACAGTGAAAGGGAGATGCAAAAGAATCATTCTTGGACACCTCCCCGATTCAAAGTTAATCCTTTTCATTACTGTAGGAGTACTTAAGTCATCTGAAGTTGTTGAAGCACGTTTTATTTCCATACACTCTAACATTAGAAGCAGGGTAACAACCACTAAGAGGCTTTGCTTGTGGTAATTAAAAACACCCAAACAAACCTAAAGATACCAACAAGAAATTTTTAGCTTATCATTAAACCTATCAGTTTGCTATGTACAATAGAAGTTTCAGTAGAAGAACCCTTTATGATCATGTTCACTGCATTTCTAATTAATCTTTTTTATTGGAGGTTTTTGAAAATGGATAAATGCTGGAAGCCTGTCCAGGATGGCTTAAGAACAGTGTGCCTGCATTTATGCAGGAGGTCTGTGCTACATGACCCTTGAGAGTTCCTATGATTCAATGAAATCAGCAAAACTATTTTTTCCCTTTCTCGCTTAATCAGAGTTAAATTCACTGCAGTACCCACAGTTTGCAAAGGCCACCGCTTAAAAGTACTTCTTTTTCTATTTTGCTGCATAAATTCAGGTCCTTTGCAATGCAATTCTGATTTCCTAAACTTCTCCTACCAATTCTCATAAAAAAAAAAACGAACAAAAAACAAGCAATAAACTTGAAATCAAGAAAACCAGAGAATACTACACGGGATTAAATGGAAGTTGTTTTATTTCCAAACAAAAAAATTATGACAAATTAACAGGGCAATTATAATACTTCCGCAAAAACTATAGCAAAGATAAGATTTTTTTTCTTGCAACCCTTATTTTCAGTTCTTTATTGAGAACCACTACTATAAAATTCCTTATGCAGCACTTGGAATTCCCCAGTGCTATTTGACTAGCAGTTGAGCAACAGTTGTACTTTTTGTTCTGATGTGTATACATTTGAATTGTGAAGTATACACTGGACTTTCCAAGTGGGTGTGGCTTCCCTGAGCTGGATTGAGCGTCTATTCATTATACAAGTGAAATCTCCACAGCCAATAGATGCTGGAATCTTTTTTTTTTTTTGCCTTGGTTTCAATTTTTATACCTCCTACTCCCTTCCTCATTTACTCCATTCACATCTCCTCAAACAAACATATTGTGAATCACCAGATGTCAAGAAATTATTGTAAAAAGTCATGTCCATATTAGGTAAAGTCCACATTAGCAAAATCCTGCAAGAATCATTTGTTGCCTCTGCTCTCAAAACTTGAAAATGTTCATGGAAAAAGCAGCAGTTTCCAAAAAGCAAATCCTTCTGACCAAAAGACAATAAAAAAACCCCATTCTCTTTACATCCACACATTAAGGAACCAAATTCTTTCTGAAAAGTTCTCTTCTGGTGCCACATGAAAAAAAAGTAAATACAAAACCAACAAAAAATACTCTATTCATGAATCCTTAAATAACATTGTTTCCTGGGCTGTTTCCTGCAAGTTCTTTTCTCTATTTTTGAAAATCTATTCCTCCCAGTATACACTGTTTTCTTTTTTCTCTTGCAAAGTTCCTGCGGTTTATGCAAAGTCACCACAACACAAAAGGTAACTAGAGGCATCCCTTCTTCACACTAGTCTTTTCAGCCCCTCATAATCTGGGAGTAGTGAAGTCAAACAAACAAACAAAAACCATACAAAAATTACTTTTCAGCACTGTGTACAGAACACCCATACATGTGTAGTCAGCAAGTTCCAGATCCATAAAACACTACATTAATTTTTTGAAATTATGTCCTCCAGTCGTGACACAGCCCTTAAAGCATATTGCTTGATGGCTGTGTTAGTCATTAGTGCGGTGCTGCACTGCAATGTCAGTAACAGCTAGACAAGTGATCCTAATCGTTTTAGGGACAGCCAGATAGATTATACATTTTCCTTAAGAAATTTGTTAATAATGAAAGGGTCTGAAAATACACCACTAGCAAGAATATTACTTCCTTAATGCTGGCAAAGTGGTGTATGTGCTCACTACAACCTTGCTCTGCTAAGAAGTTCTAAGTGTGTGGCCCCACTGATGTGCTTGGAGGTCCAGAGGCAAGGCCAGCAACCAAACATGGAAACCATTGGAGGACTGGGGGATCTACGACTCTTAGAGATATACAGACATGCAGAGATATACAGATATTATTCATAGTCCTGTTAGCTACTGTGAGATTGCACTTCTATTGTTAGGGTTAAAGTTGTCTTTGAAAAACAGAATCGTATGTAAGAAGACTAGTGTTAATGACATATCGCAGAAGTTGAAAGAACAAAATATGAACCAGGAAGACAAGAGAAGTGTGTGTGTGTATGTGTGTGTGTGTGTGTGTGTGTGTGTACAGAAAGAACATGTTTGCAAAACATGCTATGCTCTGGAGTTCACACGCTCATAAAGACTAGCACTCACTGATAGCCAATTCAAATGTGTGCCCTCTTCAAATCTTTGCACTCTGTCCCCATAATCTATTGCCTCTGCTCTATGACACACATTCACAAACTATCTAACAAATCATCCCCAAGGCCCTAAAATGAAACACATGATATTACAACAAGCAATACCACAGGCTACTTTCCTTTAACTCTCTTTTAAATCCAAGGGGTAACTTACACTTCTTGTTACTTGCACAAAAGTGTCATGAATACAAAGGGGAGTTATGCGCAAGTGCTGGGAGAAGACAGGCTGTTTACCCCAGAAAGCAATTCAGTATTAGCTTAATCAGGAACTGATTCCACAGCCAGAAAGCATAGTTCCTAAAGGTTGGAAATCCAAGATGCTCCAACTGATACAGTACTTACGACACTAGGAAATCATTAGCAGCTGTGTCCACCCTACAAATTACAATGCTAAGAGGTCATAATAATTCACAAACTTCTGTTATACAACTTATGGAGACTGACCCATTTATATATGCTACCCTAAGCACTATTTGATTCTGTGAGGAATTTGGGTTCATTCAGCAACATGTCAGAGGCAGCCAACATATTTGGAATCAGGACCTTGGAAACTGATTTACGGCCTTCATAGGCACAGATACAGACATGTATATGGTACTTTACTATACCCTTTCTAGTATCAATTAATGCAAATTAATATACCATTAACACAACATACTAATTTTCACTACCCTAGCCTAATACCAGTGCAATGACAGTATGCATAACTTACCATTGGTCTTTAATGGCACAAGTTTCCTAACTTCCATGCACCAATTCAGCTTTTTCTGATGTTCCAGTGATACCTGGGTGGCTCGGTCAATCAGAGCTTTCTGAAGTATCTCCCGAAATGGAGGAGAAAACTGGCACATTCTGAACATTTCAATTGTGTATCTGTGCATAGTTTTAAAGTGATGAATTATTCCATTGGGTGGTCTGACAAGATCTTCAGGAGTTCTCTCCCTAATCTTCACAGCCTTCAGCATATTGCTCAGATATAAAGCTTGAGGAAGAACTTGTTGGCCAGTCATTTTCCTAGAAGAAATCTGAAAGGAGAAAACAAAGAATTATTTTATTCACCTTAAATGTACATAAACTGAGACCTCATTTATATGAAGATTTAGAATTCAAATTCTTTGCAGCAGAAAACTGTGTCATACCTTTAAAAAGTACATCACCTACTCTGAGAATTACATAAATAATAATAAAATCTCTACCCAGAAAGCTCTTAGAATTATTCAGGTACTGATTCTGAAGAGCTAATCCCAGTCATTTTTAATTCTGCCTTCCTCTTTATACTGAAGAGAATTTGCTCATAACGAATCAAGGAAATTGCATCATCAAAAAAAAAAAAAAGTTTACATAGAAATGAGGCAGAGAAGGACAGATTAACATTACCAGAGTCTTGTCTAATCTATTAGATACTTGCGTAATCTCCAGTGAACCCAAAAAATTCTCAGTACCCTTCAAATTTCCAATTTGATGACATACCAGAGAAAGCAGATTATGTACTACTTCAGATTTGCAAATGAGTAGCAGACCATGCATAAACCACTAGGACACACAGAACAATATTAAAAGGGTGCTCAGACACCTTGAACAGTTATACATTATGTTAGCATCTGTCCCACACTTAAGGTTAGTTAAAAAAATGTTATGTCCAAAGATAACCAGGTAAAAAAGGAAAAAAATGCTAACAAGCTTTTGGCATTGAGTAAGAAAGGGATGTGATAGGAATGTTCCTTAACCCTAAAATTACTGCACACAAGTTTGTGCAGGTGTGCGTGGGGGTGCAAAACTAGAAGCCCATTATTACTCAATAGTAGATCAACATATCTGAGGAACCATTTCCACTTTGCTCAAAAACCCCATTATTTTCCCTCTGTAGGCACGTAATGCCCACTCCTATTTGTCCCTTCCTCAACACCTTTAGCCTCACTAGAGAAGCTGAGGAGAACAAAAATCTACAGACAAAACTGGTGTTTCATTGAGGTTCAGAGACTTCACACCTGTTCTGTACAAATCAGACAATTCATAGTGTTAGGCTAGGGCAAAATATGGACACAGAATCTCCATGATTAGACTCCCAGACACTAGATAATACAAGTAATAATATAGACATGCATACACTTTCATCAGTTCCCTCCACAATACCCACAAGCAGTGGCCTGTGCAGAATATTGAAAACAGACCATATAGAAAGGTTGGATTGGAGACAACAAAAAAGAAAGTACCCATAATTCAAGACTATTCATTTTTAAAAATGAACTCTTTTTTATGAATGTAGATGCATCTATATCTTAATCGCTTCAGAATGCAGCAGGTCTTTTTCCACTAATTCGGGAATATAATGCCTACTGAAGCCAATACTAATTTTGGGCCAAACATAACCTATTTTAGGTATAGAGGAGCTACAGACAACTGAAAGCTGAACCTCATTTAATAGTCAGAAAATTGTCCTTTTTAGTGAAGAATAGCCTGAAGGCCACAGGGTATGTAGAAGAAAAGGTAGGGTAGCCTTACAAATTAATCAGAAAGGCAGTTCCCAATCTACTAAAGCAGGAGGAATGTGTTTTTTGAAGGGCCACCACCTCCACACATCTCTATGGACCTCCCTCTCCTCTTAGAGGTATGACTAGTACAATCTTTCTACAGGTAGCAGATACAGAAGGGACTCCCCTAGTTAATGCTTCCCCAAGCTACCCAGGCCTAGAGCTACCTTTACATCCCCTTCTAAGAACCTGTTGATGCAAAACCCACATTGAGCACCCTTAGAAGAGGCGTCTTGGGAGGAGGTGGTGAAGCAATAGATACTAAAAAGGAGTATACCACAGTTCTGCTCACCCAGGGAAAGCTCCGTCTGCTGAAAATCTTCTCTACTCATAAAAGTGGGGAATGGCAGGCCAATTGTGGCTTTTACATCTTAGAACAGGGATGGCCAACCAGCAGCATGTGCCCCATATGTGGCACAGGCAGCCTCCACGTGTGGTATGCAGTGGATCAGACAGGGAACAGGGAACACAGTAGCAAAGAGGGCAGGGAACAGAAAGCAGAGCAGCAGATCAGGTAGGGAGCACAGGGCAGGAAGCAGAAAGCAAAGCAGCAAAGCAAACAGGGGAAGAGAATTGGAGTAGCGCTTGGGAGGGGTGCACAAATAATTTGTGTCATATCTGCCATAAAGGTTGCCATCCCATCTTAGAATATCTGAAGAAAGTACCTTTTATTAGGAAAGACTGCATATAACTATGAGCACAGTACGGGATGTTTCTACACTGGATACATTTATTAAAAAGATAACTAAATCCTTTTCTATCATGCCTGCTCTACCAGCCAGGCTACAAGTATTTTCCATGTAATGCTACTTTTTAACTAATGGGAAAAGAAATACAAAATAAATACTACAGAAAAATGTCAGCAGTCTAGGATACCATGTCGTCAGCAGTACATTTCCTTGCCCTCTTCTCCAATCCATGCAATTCTTATGCAAGTAGACTCATTGATTAATGGGATTTTATGTATAAATAAGGGAAACTCATATGATTAAAGTGGTGTAGGAATGGCCCCTAAACTAAGTGGCTCTTTCCACTATTAAGCAAGAACGGAACACCCAATCTACTTAGCTATACAGAATGCTAATTAAACCTATACATAATTCAACAGTAAATTCCACTTTTCTAATAATTAAAAAGGCATCCTTTCTCCACCCTACCCTCCTTATACTTGGAAGCTATTGTCTCTGTCACTTACAATTAGCATTAATTTAGAAAAACCTTTTAAATGTGACAACCAATAGGAAACAAATTTCCACCAAGATAAGTAAATTCTACAGGTTCTCAAAACAATTTTAACTGAGCCATCT
Source organism: Alligator mississippiensis (assembly GCF_030867095.1). Taxonomy (NCBI): domain Eukaryota; kingdom Metazoa; phylum Chordata; order Crocodylia; family Alligatoridae; genus Alligator; species Alligator mississippiensis. The sequence continues at coordinate 119,679,562 of NC_081824.1, read as the reverse complement.
GTAAGAACTTTAGGAAAAGGAGGAGAATGCCTATGTAACAGTCTTGATGCATGATAATCTTTCCTATTCATGTACTTGCATAGATATTTTAGTCTAGTGCTTTGGGAGACCTGGGTCCTATTCTCAGACCTACCTGTGTCTCCAGAGTGACTTTGGGCAGGTCACTTCCAAGAAGTGACCTCCATTGCCCCATCTGCAAAATGGGGACAATGATACTAATCTCCTTGGAAAAGTGATATATTGTGTCGTTCATTAGCAGTTAGAAGAGAAGCAGACAGAAGAGTTAGATATTATCATTATAAGGGCAATCTTGCCAAATAATATGCACCTTCCACTCCTATTGACTTTGTGGGACTGCACTGGTTTTGGATCATTAAGCACAAAGTCAACGTTTAACCAAAATAAACAAACGTAAAAATGATAGGAGTTGAGGGCATTCAACAAGTCACAGAAGGCTACTGGCATCTCGATGGACCTGACTTTTCGCACATATGCGTATAAGAAACAAATGAGTAGTTATAATTCATCTAACAGATTTAAGGGAGCTGGTTTCAAAGGAAAAAAAGATTGTTGGCTGAAGTGAGTAATAATTGTAAGGCTAAACTCAGATCCTCAGTATACTTGAGAAACCAGGAAAAAAAAAGCCTTGCTGGGCCACTGGATGGGCCCAAGTGCCAGTGGGCTAGTCCAGAGAAAGCACCAGTTCATTGCTTATTGAGAAATTTCTAATAAAAAGCCTCTGACTACTGTAATCTGACTTTTTTTCACTGTTTTCCAAAATACAGTAGTACCCCAAACTGTCATTGCTTATATTGAGGTAGCATATCTCATTTTCATGAAGTATGACAATGAACTTTATAGCAAGGACAGAACACTGCACATAGCCAGGCACACCTCAACAGTCATGCTTCCATTTCTCTTATTCTTATTTATTGTGTTCTCTTATCCTTTCTTGCTACCATATTGTATGCAAGTGTTAATTAACCAGTATTTATAAAGCACTTTACAAGTTAATTTTTGGCAACTTCCACTACAAGTGCTCAGATAGAAGGTGCAGCTGAGAGAGATTCTGATTTTAAAATGATCCCATATCACACGATAGCAGCAACATTAAAAAACAAACAAACCACTCAGGCCAATTAAGCAGGTTGCTCACACACACTAATCTATTGCTGCAAGACTTCAGTAGAACAGTGCCTGACATGGCCAGGGATTCAGCAATCCCATCATGCAAGCCTGACCAGCCATTTAAACAGCAATTGGAAATGGGCCCAGAGAGGGTGTTTTCTTCTAAATTTCCCCACTGTTGCAATGTAGCAATGGTGGGAACACTAGTGTACAGATGAGTGACATTCATATCAGCCAGCATTGAACACAGCACAATGCTGGTTCAAATGAAAGAAAGTAGATTTACACCTTGTAGACTAACTAAATAATAAATATATATAATAGCATGAACTTCCATGACCTCAAGCTCACTTCATCAAATGCTATGAAAGGATAAGCATGGAGCAATGTATAAAATGGAGACGGTGCTTGGAATACAAAAGGCAGGAAGAGGAGGAGGACAGAGAGACTGGGGCCATGCTGGAAGAGGCAAACAAGCAAGCAATAAATAAAACCATGGGAACAAAGTCACAAAACCTAATCCAGGTAATGGGATAAGAATCCTTAGTCCCTGTTTAAACCACACTTAACACAATCCAGTCTGAAGATGATGTCTTGCTCTGCAATTTTTTGTTCAAATTGTTTTTTAAAGTTGTGCTGCTTAAAAACAGTTACCCTGAGGTCAGTGATAGAAGGTCTTGGGAGGCTGACCTGTTCTGCCACAAGTCCAAGTGCCTTTCTGGAGCTGATGTTTGGTCAGTGTTCATTCATTCTTACACATACAGATCAACCTGCCTGTCCAATGTAGCTAGCAAAGGGGCACTGTAAGCAGATAATGGTAATGATGTTGGCAGAGGTGCAAGGGAATGAACCTGGGTGTTGTTATCTGTGCTATTCAGTCCTGTGATGTGGTCTGTATTAATGAGGAGGCACAGATGCCAGTCTATACATTGGATTCTTTTGTGTAAGAATGAATGATCATCAAACATGTTTGTCCTTACACAATATCTGATGAAGTGAACTTGAGCTTACAAAAAACTTATGCTGCTTATCTGATTTAGTCTAGAAGATGCAAATCTACCCTGCGTTCTGCCTGACATCAGACTAACATGGCTAAATACCTTTCTCAAATGCTAAAGGCAGCCTATCTTCCCCAAGGCTGAGGACACACAACACATGAGAATAATTTACCCCTGATTTCAGTCTACAGGCATCAGGCTGGCCCACAGCAGGCCATATTATGATCCCTAGTCGCTAGGTAGCAAGAGAGTGGGTTTGCATCCAACAAAGAGCAACTTACTGCAGATAAAGGGAGTAGTTAGTACCCCAGATACTCCTCACTTCTGGAGATGTGAATGCTGCCTGGAGTGGAACATCTTACTCCTCTGTTGTAAGGCTCTGTGTCATGTTAATACAGACTACAGGCATCTTAGTCTGAGCTCTGCCTGCTCTGTGTCTGCACCCCTCCCACTTTAAGCAGCAGGGAATCTGCACAAAACTGATTCCCACTGTGGCCAATGCTGTAACAGCCCACCCACTTTTCAGCCACCTCCAGTGTACAATGACCCCTGCCCCTCTCCTTTTTTATACCTGTCAGGATGGGGATGGATACTAAGCCTTCTGAACCACCTTAAAAAAAAAACACCAAAAAAAAAACCACCCAGAGCAATGGGTGTCTCAATGAGCTGTTATGAGTTACATAACTCACAGATGGCCTGGGTGGAGTATGTGTATGTGTGGGTGCGAGTGCCCATTCCGCATGTCCTGTGTATTCTGTGTGTGTCCATCCTGTTTATTCTCTCTGTGTCCATTCTGCGTGTCCTGTCTGTCCATCTTATGTGTGTCCTGTTTTGTGTATGGCTGCCCTGTGTGTGTCCCTGCGTCCATCCTGTTTATTCAGTCTGTGTCCATCCTGTGTGTGTCCCTGTGTCCATTCTGTTTATTCAGTCTGTGTCCATCCTGTGTCTTTCCTACATTTTTCCTATGCATCTGCGTGTCCATCCTGGGGGGTCTGTCCTGTGCCTGTCCCATGTGAGTCTGTCCTGTGTATCTCTCTCCTGTGTGTGGCCCTGTCCATTCCGTGCACCCTGTGTCTGTCCCATGTTTTTCCTGTCTGTCCATTCTGGGCATCTGTCCTGTGCATGCCAGTCCTGGTGTCCATCCTGTTTATTCTACCAGTGTCTGTCCTTGTGCCTGTCCCACGTGTATGACTGCCCTACATGTGTCCCTGTCCAATCTGTGTCCTGTGTCTGCCACACATTTTTCCTTGTGTCCATCCTAGGTGTCCGTCCTGTGCCTGTCCTATATGTGTCCCTGTCCATTCTGTGCATCATGCATCTGCCCCATGTTTCTCCCGTGCGTCTTTGTGTCCACCCTGCGTATTTCTGTCATGTGTGTCCCTGTCCATTCTGTGCGTCTGTGTCTGCCACACGTTTTTCCTTTGTGTCCATCCTAGATGTCCGTCCTCTTTATTCTGAGGGCATCTGTCTCATGTGTACGTCTGTCCTACGTGTGTCCCTGTCCATTCTGTGCATCCTCCGTCTGTCCTGCGTATGTCTGCCTGTCCATTCTGTGTCTGCCACGCATTTTTCCTTTGTGCCCATCCCAGGTGTCTGCCCCGTTTCCTCTGAGGGTGTCCGTCCTGCGCGTGTCCCGGTCCGTTCCGTGCATGCTGCGTCTGCCCGGTGTTTTTCTCCGTGCGTCCACCGTGGTGCGTGTCCGAGCCGCGCCGCGGACCCGCGAACCCGCGCACAATGAACGTTCCAGGGACAAAGGCGGCCCCGTGCCCCCTCCCCCCGCACCAGCCCGGAGCAGCGGCGCCCTCACCTCACCTCACCTCACCTCGGCTCGGCTCGGCGCAGCCGCAGGCGGGGAGCTCGGCCAGCCGCCTCAGGCCCGGGCGGCGCGTTGGAGCGCGGGACCCATCAATCCGCCGCTTTCCCCGCTCGCTGCTGTTGCCTGAGCGCCGCGCTGCTGTCGTCCGCCGCCCCCTCCCTGCTGCCGCTGGCGCTGCGTGGCGGGGAGCAGGCGAGACTGAGCGGGCCGCTTGTTTTTTCCTTTCTGTTTTACTGAGCAGAAACCCCCGCGCGCGCGGGGATTTCCACGCCCGGGGCCGGGGACTTTCCGACATGTGACAACCGCAGCCCGAGCTGCGGCGGCGGGGGCTCCCTCAGCCCGCCAGGGGGCGCCGCCTGCTCCTGCGCCCGGCACTGGCCCTTCCCCCTGCGCCTGCGCCGGCGCCCGGGCCCTGCTACCTGGTGCTGCCGGGAGAAATTCCTTCCCTGCACCTCGGGGTTGTCCCCTCTTGAGTCAGCCCGGGGCGTTTTGGGTCCGGGGGGAGGCCGGGTGGCTGCATTCAGACTTTCCTTCCCCTCCCCTCCGCTTTGCAGCCACGGGGGGTTTCTGCCTGGGGCAAGGCTTCACAGACTCCCAATGCCTGAAGAAGGGTGGCTGCGCGCCAAAGCTTGCTAAGCACTTGTTCCCCCCACCCCCAACTAGTCAGTTGGTCTAACAAAAGATACCACAGATACTCAAAGACCCTTGCCTGTGTGTATGGAGGGGCTTTGTAGTGAGGTGGTGGGGAGGAGGGGAGCACAAGCCATCATGCAAAACTCCTCGCCTTTGGTGTCCCCTGCTGGTGCTAGCCCAGGGAGCTCCATGTGGCAAACCCAAGCGTGGGCTCAGCAGCCCGCTGTGGTTCCTGCTGCTGTATTTAGCCCCAGGCATGGCCACGTGGGCATGCCCTTAAATCAGAATGCGTGGCCTAATGGCTAAATGCAAAATGCCTTCTGAATGAAAAGTGTCCCAAGCCTGCAGCTGCTTCTGCTGCTGCACAGAGGTCTTATGGAGCCGGAGAAGCTGTACTGCTCTAACTAGACACCCGGAGACCTGAAATGGTGCTGCTCTGCCTCCTGCCAGTGTCGTCGAAGCTCAACGGGTGTAATGGTACTTGTATCCATACAACGCGTTATCCCACAGAAGGCATCTTTATACCACTATAGGGCTGTGTCCATGTGAGGGCTTGAACTTATCTAATTATATAAAATTACATCCCTATGTGACACCATTGTACTGCTACAAAATTGGTGGTACAGCTGGCAGGCTTGACCCTGATGTCCCTTCCCACCCTATGGTTCTGTGATTCTTGCCTTGTCTGCAGAAGTGGCTATTCGCAAATCTGTGGTTGTAATGAGGTTGTCTGATACCCAAGGTGCTAATCACTTTGCCATGATCATGGCTCCATCCATCACTTAGCCTGGCACTTGTCAGGGGCTCTTTCTCTCCCTGAGTAGCAGTAGTAGTCATCATCATGAGTGGTGTGGTCACATGCTTGTCCCCATATAGAGACAAGGAGATAGGTGGCTCATAGTATTGACCTCAGCTGTTGGAGGATGTCTGTATGTGGGTGAGCGAGCCAGGACCACTGTGCTCTCTTCCTGTCACCCATAGAGTTTCTACTTTAAGCAGAGACTCACTGTGAAGAGCAGAATCTTTTCAACCCATTCACAGCTTTTGTTTCAATCTGTCTCCACACTCAAGCAGCTGTTATTGGTGTGGTTATACTCTTTTCAGCATTCAGACTTTCCTCTCAGAAAGCCTTGTTTCATGAAGCACAGAAATGCAGGCTTGGGCTTGATGTAGTCAATGTGACTCCAGAAGCTGGGGATCTAGACGTGGGCCTTTAGTGCTGTAATGTGTCTCAAGCCAGCTCTGCAGTTCCTGTGTGGTCCTTACTTGTCTATATAAAGTCAGTCAGTTATGTGAGGATTATGATCTATCGTATCAGGGAAGAGTATGGTTTGGAAATGGTCAGGCACACCTATTATATAAACAATGTTATGTTAATTAAGTACCGGATAGTTTAAAACAATAGTGTTATTAAATGCAACTGCTAAATGGAAAAGTCCAGTAGCCACAATATGTAATGCACCTCCTGTTATTATGGAAGTAGTCTGTGCTGGACAGATATCAGAGTCCAGCCCTGAGCGCTTCCAACCTAAAGGAACAAATACCATTCAGTGCACTGGCGTACCACATAGTGATCACAGACATTCTTCTCCGAGATGCTGAATTCTGCCTCAGGTACCAAGCACCTCGTACTTGCATTGACTTCATTGGGAGCTGGTGTTGCTCAGCATCCTCCATTATCAGGCCCAAACCGGGAATGCTTCATGGAACAGGTGGGTCTTTCAGAAGTGGGTATTATAAACTCACCTGTCCTCTCATTCTCTGCCTTGTGTTCACTGAAGCAGGGCTGTGCTTGGAAACAGGATAGTCCTAGTGTTATCATTTACAACTTTGTAGTTCACTCCTAATTAGTCTCTTCTCGGGCTTTTTCCCTGTAGGTTCTGTGCTGTCTTGGAAAGCAAGGTGTTCTATAAAGCATCAGCATTCAGTGCTTCTCATCTAGCATAATTTCAGTGGGAGTTAGGTGCACTACTGTTAAAGGTCAGGGTCTAAGTGATTCAGCACTGGAGGTGTGGTTTTCCTGCTGTGCCTGATATACACATGAAACAGCGGCCAAGAGTTTAATACGTGGTACTGCTCCCCCCTCAGTTGTAGCCCTAGAGGGAAGAATGAGTGGAAATGAGTGTGAGCAAGGAATTATATATGACATCACATATTACCTGGCAGCTAATGAATAGCCTGGGGGAAATGCATACCTATGATGAAGCCACTGCCTCTCAGGAAAAGCCTGACAAGGCAAGAGATCATTGTTGCTAGTACACACCAGAGATATCTAAACATGTATGATTCCTATCTTTTTCCTTGATAAGCTGAAAAATAAGCAGCACTTTAGTTAGGGGTTGTGTTTATAGTATAGGTCTTTCCCCTCTCTTCCCCTCATCAGTGGGCCAGCAAGAATTCACTTGCAATCATCTTTTTGTACATTGATTTTATAGCAATAAGTACAATGGGTTCCTGACCGCAGTGCCAAGGCCCTGTGAAAACACAATAAATAAATACATTAATTGCCATCATCATTTCCAAATATTAATCCCTAAGAATGTAATTATAAAAGATATCAAAACGAAAGGTGACACCCTTCATATTCTGGCAACACCTTTACCTCAAAGGACCTGGCTAACCCTGAGCTTAAAAGGGCTAATTCAAAGACAATGACACCAGTGCACAAAACTGATATGAAATATAACAATAATAGCAACTGAGTTCCGAAAACCTGGTTATCAGGTTCTAGCCCTAAATGGTCCTGCGGCTGGTGTGATTCATCTCTAAGAGAGGAAGAGAATGAGAAGGAAAAGAGGGAAATCCCTTTTATTGCAATAGCACTGCTTGAGGTCACATTCAGGTTCAGCAGCCCTGTCTTCCAGGACTCCTTTTCCTGACTGAGGGTCATTGCTGAGAAGTGCTTGACTGTGCATAGGACAAAGGAGGAGGAAAATCCCTAAAATGGCAGTCAGACGTAAAACTGGTACTTACTACTGAGTCAACTACTGAGTTACTACTTACTACTGGTAAAAATACCCAAACTCATCTCTGATCATTTACCAAGAGCTAAAGTTATTTTGTGAATTTTCCATTGTACTCATCTGAATAGAATAAAATTAAATCAAGGTTTCCATTGAGGCATTCCCTGGGGAGAGTCAGCTTTAGAGGCTAACTTACAATGCTAGCTGCCTCATGGCACTGCATCATGCCTTCCTCATCTTTTTCATTCTTTGTTTTTTAAGCACATCATATGAAGATCAATGCAACAGGAGCAACTTGAAATTTTTGCACAGATTTGCACAATATATATAGCTAAAATGTTGCAGTTGGCCAAAGGCAGCAAAGCCTAGTATTAATAATCAAACAAAATGTGTAAACCGCGGTATAAAGTCCTAAAAGCTAACAAAAATACCACAACATAAAGGGAAAACATTTTAAACCTATCAGGGAATCTAGGAAGATGCTGTTAATGCATTTTGGTGCACAGTCAGAAAGAAAGACTGATCTTGGGGTTAAGTCACTGAATTAGGTCTTAATTTTGGTTCAGTTCTCAGTTCAGTTACAGCTGACTCTTTCTGTGTGAATTCATAGAATCAGTTAATCTCTTAGATCCAGATCCAACCCTGTAATTGCTTCCAGTTAGCCTTCAGCATATTGAAATACAAGACTCAACCCCAGGAGGATGATCTAGATAAATGGGATAGGGGCCTAGGATCTCTACAGAGTGAATAGGGTGGGTTACACATGTCCAAAAGGTGATTCAGAGTCCAACAAGGAGGCACCTAGAGAGAACCAAGAAGAAAGACTGTGCACATGGATGTCTCCAAATACCTGCTTCTCCTCAGAGTAGGCATCTAGCTGCTAGTGATAATTGCACTTGCTGCCCACCTTTAATGGCGTGGGACGTTTGGAGCAGCAATGGGGATAATATTTCCTTTCTTCCACTTCTGTCTGCCTTATCTATTTACTTCAGATTGTAAATTTATTGAAGCAGAGACTTTCACTATTATTTACGGCTTATACTGTGGGAACTCTGAGAGGCCTTTGCTCAAAGGCACCATACAAACAGAGGGGGAAGTTTGATCCCTGCTCCTGCCCTGTCTAAGTACCCTAATTGTATTTGGCTCTGAATTTCTGTATATCTCAATGGAATCCAGATTAGGTTTAGAGGCTTTAAGGATGACTGCTTTACAAATGATAATACAGGGAGAATGTTCCCAAGAATTCTTGGCAGAGATGGCCCTACCATCTCCATCCACATTGATCAACACTTCACACCCATCAGCTTCAGTTTGACAGGGGAACTGGCTGACCCTTAGTCAACATGAGCCAATGTGATTTTTTAGATCAGTTTGCATACTGGGGCAGTTGACCTGTTTTGACCAGACTACTGGATACACCAGTAGAGCACTCTAAAACAGCATCAGGACTTGAAGGAGAGAACTCTCACTTTATCAGACAATTTGGCAGCCATGACATTGCCCTTCATTCATGAGCAAACATGCAACTAAATGATATTAATGCCTCACTTAGAGTGTGACCCATGCTTTTTACTTTCTTCTGGCTCTTCTATGTCCACTGGATCTCAGAAGATCTCAATACACATGCTCCTATGATCCAAAAGTGTAGATCAGCAAATTGTCAGTAAGTCAAGATCATTAGACAGCCCAGAACTGCTCCTGGAACTGGTGTGTTTGTGAACCTTCTGTGCTGTACAGCCACAAATAACAGCCCCTTCCTCTAAAGAAGGAAGTTTCTTCTTGGAAGTGACCACATTGCAGAACTACCTGGGCTCATGAATATGCTGTCCAAGGTTACATCCTCAATATATACATATGGGGGATAAATAAATATCCTCAAGATAAATATGGGGGAGAGAGTGTGTAGCTATGGATTCATGTGAATCAGTCATCCATGGAAAAACATACAACAAGGCTCTATGGAAAAAGTGGCTTCTCTGAGGAGCAGTCATTCATGGGGTAACAAATCCTCCCAATCAGTGGGAGCATTCTGGATGAAGAGGGAGAATTTCTCAATTACGTACGTCTGCAGCAAATGGGGATGGGAACCCTTACTCCTTACATGCAGTGGTCAGAAGCAAGTAACATCTTGAAATGGCTTTCAGGAGTAGGAGAGTCTGCTTCTGCAATGTTATGTCCTTATTGTTAAAGAAGCAACCAGTGAGAGACTTAGCAAGAGAGTTACACTGGCCCTAGGGTTGAAGCAATACCCCTGGGCTTGACATGGGAATCCTAAGGGAGTGGGTAAAGAGGATTAGGACCTATATCAGGGGTGGGCAAAAAATTCAGTAAGTGGCCCTCCACCTGAAACAATTGCCTGCCCCTGCCCTATATCTACGTGAGGAGTTGTGAAACAAAATGAAACCTTGTCCCCTCCATCTAACTTTTCCTAGTACAGCTCCACAAACATAAGGCAATGGCCTGAGGTTCCTTAGGTGGCTCAACTGGATGCCAAATCAGCATTTGAAGACTATCAGGTCATGCTTAATCCTGAACTTTAGCACTTCTTTTTGGCTACAGGGGTGTCTTTACATGTACTCAAGAATGGGGGATGGAGGGAATGCTTTAATTAGAGCGGCTCCTGGGAGCCACTCCAATTAAAGTGGCCACAGCGTCTTGTGTATTCAGCATCCTGCACTTCAAAATGCTGGCAAGGGCTTTTTAACTAAAGCTTGTTCAATGAGTTTTAGTTAAAGTGCCCCTGCTGCCATTTTGAAGCATGGGGACACTGAATACACATGATTCTGAGGCTACTGGAGTGTGCTAATTAGCACACTCCAGCAGACTCAATTAATTGAGTTTGCTTCAACATGTGCTAATTAGCACACATTGGAGCAGGCGTTGGGCATGAGTGTAGGTGCCCTAGATTCCTTAGTTCTGTTCTGTGCCCTTTTATGGTGGTTTGGCCTCTCTGACAGTTCTTATTCTGTGAAACCAATGCTATTTATATACTCTCAACAGGAAGATTTCGCTATAATTTTTTACTTATTTTCAGATGTTTCCAACTGTGTATTTTTAACATACTTTCCTTTTTAAAGCCTTCATTAAGCTCCTCTGTGTGATGCTTTTTTATTCAAATATAGCTATTTTAAATTATAGGTAATTTCCATGGGCTCTCTGAATATGTGCATGAATGACTCTGTATCATTCCTTACTAATGCAGAAGAATCAGTGATGCCATACTGTTATTAAGACGGAAACGGCCCCTCTCCTCAGCAAGACTCTCATAAATAGAATTATGGAGGGACTTCTTCATGAATAAAAAGTGATCATGTGAAGTCAGTTATTATTGATGAATCATTCCAAGAGCACTGAACACGCCCCTCTCCCAGCTGTGCAATTTACAATTTTCCCTTGGTTTATCTTACAGGGGAGAAGGAAGAACATATTTATCTATTGCTGCATTCTATTGATGATGTAGGTGGCAATTGTTTTTTTTGCCCCATAGCACACACGATTCAATGGATCATTATGTTAATCTAATTTGACCTTATAACATGGGTCACAGAACCTTTTAAGTCATGTCTGCATAAAGCTCATAGCCTTTTTTTTTTCAGTTGGACCATCTTTTTTAGAAAGAGATTGGAACTTAATTAGCGTGGTCTGCCTGTACAAAGACGTCTGTACCCCAAAATGCTTTTAACACCTATTTCAAAGTAAGTGGAGATGATACAGACTTCAGTCTAAAATAAGATCATTAAAGCAGTTTCTCTTGTGTTTTCCTCTAGATCTTGTAGGTATCATTTGGGGTCAAAGATCTTGCATTTTAACAAGTTAAATAAATTTGGGTCATATTATTAATGATTTGGACAACGGGAATAAGTACACACTTAGCAAATTTCTGGATGACACCAAGTTAGATGGAGTTGCAGATACTCTGAAGGGTAGGGATACGATCCAGAATGACCGGATACACTAGAAAAATGGCACACAATCAATCAGATGAGCAAAGGCAAGTACAAAGTCTGGCACAAAGGCAAGTACAAAGTCTGGCACTTAGGACAAAATAGTTGCATGCACAAATACAGAATGGGGAATGACTAGCTAGGCTGCAATATTGCAGAGAAGGACCTGGGGATTACAGAAGCACATAAGCTGAATATGAGCCAACAGTGTATTATTGTTGCAAAAAAAAAGCCAACAGCATACTGCATTGTATTAGCAGGCATGTCTCTCTCTCTGTTGCGGGTAGGTCTTGTTTCTCATCTCATCTCCTTCTACGAACAGGTCTCTCGCTACCTGGACATGGGAGAGAAGGTCCACGTTTTATACCTAGACTTCCAAAAGGCTTCTGATCTAGTATCCCATGATATCGTTGTGGAAAAATTGGAAGATTATGGGCTTAACTGCTGAACAGTTGAGTGGGTAGAAAACTGGCTGCATGGTAGGACCCAGAGAGTTCTCATGAATGGATCTGTGTTGTCCTGGTGAGAAGTGGCCAGTGGTGACCCTCAGGGGTCTGTGCTTGGACTGGTGCTTTTCAACATCTTTATCAATGATTTGGATGTGGAGGTGAAAAGCTCGCTGGGAAGTTTGTGGATGACACTAAGTTATGGGGAAGCGTGGTCATGCCAGAAGATAGGTTGCAGATACAGGTGGACCTGGACAGGCTGGAGAGCTGGACGGACTGGAACCAGATGAAGTTCAACACTCAGAAGTGTAAGGTGCTCCATCTGGGGGCAAACAATCCCCAACATACCGACAGGCTCGGTGGTGACAATTTGATTTGCACCATAGCCAAAAGGGACCTAGGGATAATGATCAGCCATCACATGAACATGAGCTGGCAGTGCAATGTTATGGCTAGCAAGGCAAACAACATGCTGGCATGCATTAACCGTTGCATCTCATGCAAAACTAAGGAAGTGATACTCCCATTGTACTCCACACTGGTGAGACCACAGCTGGAGTACTGCATCCAGTTCTGGGCGCTGAACTTCAACAAGGATGTGGAAAAACTTGAGAGGGTCCAGAGAAGAGCCATCTGTATGATCAGGGACTTGCAAGACAAGCCATATGAGGAGATGCTGAGGGACTTGGGCCTCTTCAGCCTACAGAAGTGAAGTCTGAGAGGGGTCTTGGTAGTGGCTTACCGCTACATCAGGGGAGTACATCAAGAACTCGGTGAACAGCTGCTCACCAGGGCACCCCAGGGGAAGACCAAGAGCAATGGATACAAACTCGTGGAAGACTGCTTCAGGCTCAATTCCAGGAAAAACTCCTTCACAGTCACTATGTCCAGACTGTAGAATAAGCTCCCTCCAGTTGTGGTGCAGTCACTTACCCTGGAAATCTTCAAAAGGAGACTGGACAATCACCTTGCTGGGGTCACTTGACCCCAGTTGTCTTTTCCTGCCTAGCGCAGGGGGAATGGACTTGTTGATCTACCAGGTCCCTTCCAGCCACTAACAATCTATGAATCTATGAAAATCAAGGGAAGTGATTTGTCCAATCTAGTCAGCACTGGTGAGGAATACTGTGTCCAGTTAATATGTTGTGAGCTCAGCAACAACACACTGGACACTCCTGGGTTGCACTAACAGTTATTTATAATTGTAATTCTTTGGAATCATATCCAGGATGGATCTTAACAGTGGCCCTCTGTAGATGTCTGCAGAACTTATACCTGCTCTGCCTCTGACTTGACCCATTCAGCCCTGCGGAGAGAGAGAAACCAAGAAAGCCTCTGGCTCCTCATGGCAGAGAAAATAAAGTCCCCAGTGCTGCAAAACTGCTACAAAGAAAACTGAATCCTGCAGTGCTGAACATGAGGGCTTTGGCCTTAAAGGGACAGTACAAGGAAAACACAATAAGACACAACACCAGTTGTGGGCCCCACATTTCAAAAAGGATGTGATTCGTTTGGAAAGAGTTTATCAAAGGGCAACAAAAATTATTAGGGGCCTGAGAAGCAAGACTTACAAGGAAAGGTTGAAAGAACTAGAGTTATTTAGTCTGGAGAAGAGAAGACTGAAGAGGAAATTTGATAACAGTCTTCAAATACCTGAAAGGAAATTATAGAGAGGATGGAAATAGGCTTTTCTTTGTAGCCACAGGGGACAGCACTAGAAGCAATGGCCTCAAATTGTAGCAGAGGAAATTTAGGTTGGGATTAGGAAGAACTTTCTGACCATGAGGGTGGTCAAGTATTGGAATAAGCCATCTAGAGAAGTTGTGGAATCTCCATCCCTGTAAATTTTCAGGATGGACCAAGAAGGCTAGCTGGACATTTGGCTATGATGGCTTAGTCAGGGATGATCCTGCCTTGAACAGAGGGCTGGACTAGATGACCTCAGAAGGTCCTTTCCTATGAATGTACAGTCATGTCTCAAGGATATGAACACATTTTATGCCAGTAAGGAAGTGCAAAATATCCCTGTATCTTCAAAAGACTTTTCTCACATGTACTACTTATCTAGTGCCTGTGGAATAATGGGAAACAATAGTATACCCAATTGTACAGGAAATTCAAATTAGCCTTTTAAACTGAGAATTAGCAGTCAGAATTTCCCCAAGAAAAATTCCTCCAAAGAAGGATGTTTGTATGCGAATGGGAATTACCAATCTTTTTTTCAGAAATTTGCCCCCAATCTAAATAAAAAGAGTTTCATAATTTTGTTAGATTGTAAGAAACAATCAATTAATTTTTTTTTTGGGGGGGGGGGGGGACGGGGACCAGAATTTTGCTTTGTAAGCAAAGGTTCAATGGAATCAGCACCAATACTCAACAGCATTTACTAACTAGCGAGAACAATTACTGGCAAAGCTAAGAATTTTTATTCCCAACTAAAACAGACTTTTTGGCAAGAGTCTGCCATTCACACAGAGGGAAAGTTTGGTAGTCTGCACATACCCCACTTCTGTACCAGCTTCAGTTGCAAAACGCGGTTCACAAACTATTTTCTACAAATTACTATAGGCCTGATCATCCTTTTCATTAATATGGGTGGAAAGAAGCAAAAGTAATTGCAGATGGAGATATGCATATGGAAGAGGAAAGCATGCAGAACCTTCATAGCATTCTACCCCTCCAGTGGGCTTTCATTTCTGCTCTACATATGAGCTTTCATCTCTGCTCTATATGCTTGGTATCACATGGGGTAGACAGCTTGTCAGGCTGCACATGTGAAACTATTCCCAACAAACTACTCCTAATAATAGTCTTAAAATTATTTAGGACCTAAAGTATAAAAATAGGGTCTGCTGATCTATTTATGTCACTCTTCCAGAGCAGTACATCAGTCTGACCATTAACCTTATTTTTATGGAAGGGAAGAGTTCCATTTCATAAAAGTGTAATATATTCCAGACTCTGCATGGCAAGGAAAGCACTGCACTTCTCAAGAGACTGAAGTTTTTTTTACTTTTGGCACTGTGCTACAGTTGTCTATTGTTCAAAACTGGGTTGTGGTTTACATCTTATTTTGTAATCTGCATGAATGTAGCCCTGTCCTTAAAGATACCTTTATTTAACAGGGTAGAGTTATAGAAAAGTTGTTTTTTTCTATGGCAAATCCAGTTAATTTAAATGAAACTCAATCTATTATAAAGATCTGACTAAAAGTTCATGACAAGTTATATAGAAGAAAAGATATACCAGTAGTATGCAAGAAGACTTCAATTTTATTGCATGACACATGAATATAGATCTAGGAAAATATTCCATTGTGACCTGTACAATGGTTGGTTATAAGTTCAACATCAGAAATGTAGGTACAGTACCTAGGGTGTACTTGGTAGCCGTGTTGGTCTGAGACAAAAAGACATACAAAAAACTAGAACTCTTGATTCCAAAATGATACGTTTTAGCTATAAAAGGTATCAAAATGATATAGTTGGTCTAATAAAAGGTATCATTTTGGAACCAAGAGTTCTAGTTTTTTGTATGTTGGTACAGTACCTAAGACTTTATTCTAGTATGTGCTTGTCTGTCTCAGGGAATAGTGATCAAATGATTCTAAAAGACCAGTTCATAGCTGTGCTTTCCAAGTTGCTCCTTGCATCCACAGTTACTTCCTCCAGTTAATTTTCCCCCCTTTTACTGTTACACGTAGTCCAAAAAATAGATAGAAGAGAGACACTAGGTGTATGGTTAATTCTCAAGAACATTGTCATGAACTTATGACAACATGAGGAATAAATGCAAAGGGTCTTATGGTCATTGAACATACCACAGAACTTTTTGCAACGTCAGGGTTATTCACTTTGATGCCTTGATGAATTTCAATTTGGATAATTATATCTGCCTAGTTAGATTCCCCCTGCCATTTCAGTTGGTTTACAGCATCCTTTCATTTTCTGTCCTGAGTTGTATAACTTGTTGTGCATTGTTAAGCGGCTGCTACATTCCATGCAAAAAGGTAGCTTGATTTCTGTGAGAGATATTCTTCTTCAGAAAAAAAAAAGGGAAGCCCCATGTTATATCACTTGAAAAAAAACAAGTACACAGTACAATTATGTGTCTTCTAAATCACAATGAAATTAAAAAGAAAGGAAAATAAAGTGCTATGGTACAGTATACTGTACACTATCATACACATGCCCAAGGAGTTTGGAACATTCGGGGAACAATAAAACTATATGAAGCCAGATATAGACATTTACTCTAAACTGATTCTGAACAAATCAGCATTAGTGTCACCGAGCAGAACTTCACAACAAGATTTTTATGTTCATCACTGATGTACCATCATCATATGCTCCTATGAGTGTGTGTGCCCATGACAATATGAAATGGACCAGACCTCATGGTGAAAGGAGAAACAGAAAATTAATGTTAGAGCTATTTGGGTCTGTAGCCCCATGGTTTGGAAAAATAATTTCTCAGATTCCCCAGTGACACTATTCCATTTTGAGGGCCTCACCAACAGGTTTTCTGGCCCTTCTTCATAAGTCCTTTGACCCCTTCTGATGTTCCTCTGGCAGAGAGCACCAATGCAGTACAATATTTACATCTTTATCTAAACTTCTTTTTCTTCTACCCTCATTCCTCTCAACTTTTGTATGGGCCATGTTTTGTAATGAATTCTAGGATTATTTTAGGATAACATAATTTATGTACATAATTATTAATTATGGTACATATCTTTTGCCCTGGTAGCAGCAAGGACCAAAGGCAGGAGACTCCTTTCTGACAGAGGGGCCTGAGGAAGGGTACTGTGATACCCAAAAGTTTGCCTTTTTGTGTCTATATCAACCTTACAGTTTGTCCAATAAAAGATATCATCCACAAGAATTCTTACCAATACTAACAGTATTATTATTAATAAATCTTCTCAATATGGATATGTGAACAAATTCAGATACAGTAAGAATTCTACACAAAATCTTTGTCCAAAACTCAACCCAGATGGTTTATTTTGCAGGTCATAAAACAGCAGTTGACTTATTATATCATTCTGTAGTATAGTAGTTCTATTTTATATCCCCTAACTCAGAATGGAAGCCAAAATGCTGAAATATACTGAAAAAATTATCTTGACTTTCTACCCAGAAGCAGAAAGAAAGGTGAAAGTTTCAAGGAGATTTTCAACTTGCTTTTTCAACTCCAGGAGGCCTGGGTAATGAGCATCTAAAGCAGGGGTAGGCAATTATTTTGGGCAGAGGGCCACTTACTGAATTTTGGCAAGCCATCAAGGGCCACGTGACAGGCAGCCAGGGGCAGATAAATATTAATTTTCTAAATTTTTTAGGGGCCCTGTGGGCTGGATAGAATGGCCCTGCAGGCTACATTTTGCCCACCCCTGATCTAAAGGAATGGTTCTTAACCATTTTAGACTCAAAGCACCCCTGATTATATTCAAGGTACCCCCCCATAATTTTTGTGAATTGATTGGCACTCCATTTCAAAAAACTTATTTTTTTACAATGTTTATTGACACCCTTGCAGGGGGGATGGGCCACGGAGGCAGAGGAGGAAAGAGCCTGAGCCTGTGCTGTTTATTTCCTTCCACCTGGCTTATCTCCTCATGCTTTATGGCATGTTTCAAAGGATCTTGAGGCACTCCTGGGTGCCACTTCAGTCTGGTTTGAGAATCACTGATTTAAGGTAATGTAGATCTAGGTAAATTTCATAGAAATACCAAAGGGTCAAAAGGGAAGCTAGTTTGAATGATTCCTTATGAATGATCTTTTCCCCTGCTTTTTAGCCTGAACTGATTTCTGTTGGATCTTCTCTCACCTGTGTTAAGTTAGAACCCACATATTTTTCTGCAGTATACAAAAATAGCATGTGCCTTTTTGCTACTAAAATGATTACTACAACTACTACTACTACAATAATTATTACAACAACTGAACTGAGCCTCCAAATCTCCATCACTGCTTCTGAGTCAGCCACCACTCAGAAAAAAAATCACAAGAAAATATCACTTTCTGAGTTTCATGTGGGTCTACTAGCATTGTGATCAGCTATGAACATGATTCAGAGCTAGCATGCTGATACAGCTGTAATCTGATTCATTTGAGTGTGATGGAAAGTTAAGTGGGGTGACAAACTTCAGATTTTTCTTGTGATGCTCCCTGATCATCAGTATTTGTCTCACTAAGCACATTAGAACCTGTTCATTAAGGACCACAATGACCAAACTGCAGTAACCAGGAGTAAGTGATGGTGTGGAGCCAAGACACCCTATGCATCAGAAAGAATTCCTCCATTAGCAGTAGTAATAGCAGTATTGCAGAAGTTCACTCAGAGATCCAGTTGTGAACTACAGACCCATTATCTGAAGCAGCATACACTTCCAGTGACAGTACGCTCTTATGTTGTGGGATGTTCTTCTGTGGGCTGGTGGGCAGGAATAGGGTCAAAGTCAGGCCTTCTCCTTCCCTCTAGAGATGAAGTAGACTTTGCACTCCACATAGCACAGAAACTGCTCTGATGGCTGGCTTTTCTGTACGCTGTATAAGGAGGAAGGTTTCTTGGGCTTTCCCTGTTCTTGTGCACTTCTGCAGGGTCCAGCTACTGTCTGGCCTGATTAAGGCTGGGATCAAAGCAGTCATCCCACGTAAACAGCATGAACAGCTCTTTATACAGTAAGTGACATAGCAGGAGATTCCATTTACTTAAAGTTTACCTAAAACAGCTGTTACTGCATAATTCATAATGGGAAACCTCAACCTCCAGAGAAAGTTTCCTGGAACCTCACTGAAGGCCATCCCAAGCAGAATTAGCAACCACCTCTTCTACCGAACTAGCAACTGCCTCTTCTGTAAACTTCTAATGAAGCATTGTAAATAATCTAAACCATTCTAATGAATTTCATCGGCAAGCAGTTCTGCTCTAGCCTTTTACGAGTTTAACAGATGAATCCCACAGCCACAAGAAAATCCCCAGACTCAATGTTCAGCAGTGTGGAATGCTGTGGTAGCCGTGATGGACTAAGAAATATGCAAAAAGCAGAGGTCATTTTTGGTGATATCTTTTATTGGCCCAGTTGTATAATTGTGAGAGATGTGAGACAAGCTTTTGGGCATAAAGAGCCCTTCTGAAATAATGCCCTTGTGAAGGGCACTTTGTGCCCAAAAGCTTTTCTATCATCTTTGCCAATTATGCAGTTGGTTCAATAAAATACATTATCAAAAGAGCCTTTCTTATTGCAACAGCGCATAAGCATCAAAGGGCCTTGCCTGCAGTAAACTTCCCACCAACTTCAGCATTTTTGGTGTTACCAGCATTGGAGTGGGACAGGTCATCACCACTTTAAATCCTGTCAGCTGGTGTTTGGAGTAGACTGGCAAAGTAAATCCCCGAGATATAAGTTAAAAACAGCATTAGCCTTAGCTCTAAATGAAGGGTCAACGTACATTATGAAGACTGCCCGGGACTTCTCCTTAGAAGACCCTGTTTTTTATTTTTTATAATTTTGTCAGTTTTTAACCATCTGGGCTGACATTTTCCATGCTGGATGTGTGCTTCACTCTGTGACTTTAAAAAATTACTTCTGGGAAAATCCCAGCTAAAACATTTCATTCATCCAAGTCTAAGAATGGAGCTGAGAGAAAATTCAATTAATTGTTTATGTAAAAAATATTCTGGAAACTTGTCCTTTACACAACTCTGCTGTCCTTAGACCAAGGTATTGAAATGTGGCAGTTGGGTGGCATGTGTATCTGGGATGTGCCTTTTGCCCCCATCCCCCGTGAAAGTCTGCCTAATTTGAGCTAATTTACAAGTCTAAGAAAAATTGCAATTTGTACAGGCTCAGTAGAAACCTCCAGAGATTCCTTCCTCACTAAGCATGCTTGAACTTCCTGCAGTTCCTATTGCTGACCAGAGTACATATCAGAACGTTCATCATGACAAAAGGACTGAGCACGCTCTACCCCCTCACATCTACAGCTGGCTGAATTAGTTTTAGTGAGTAGCTTATTTGCCAAAAATATGGTTTCAGTCAAATGGAAACAATTCCAAATTCATGTTGAATTTTCTACACATGCGAATAATCTTTGAGCAGTTTACTCTTGAGTAAAGTATTCAAGAGTAAACTCTCCTGGGCACATGTCTACACATGCAGGGACACGGGAGCAGATTTGCTACTCCTAGTAGTAGACTGCTCCCACTTCCTGAAGCCCTGCAACAGGCCCCTGCAGCAGCTGGGGGAACTCTAGATTCCCCCTGGATGCTAGCAAAGGGGCCAGGAGACAGCTGTCTCCTGGCAGGGGCTAGGACATTGCTCGCTGCCCCAAGAGCTGCCTACTGTGGGGGTTGGGTGGGTCACTGGAGCCTGGGCAGGGATAATGTCCCCCTTCCCCAGCAGCAGAGAGCTCCTAGTCCCCAATCCCCAGTTGCAGGGCTGGGAACAATCTCCCGCCCCCTGCTATTCGGCTGACCAGGACCACATTTGCTCCCAGTCAGGTGTCTACATGTTCATTACTGTACAGTAAGTAATCTTGAGTAAATTTGCTACTTGCATTTGCAGGTAGCAAATTCACTCATGATTAGAGATAATTACTGCATAATACATGTCTGCACATATAGAAGCAGATGCTTATTGTATAGTAATTAGTTAAAGTGTGCAGTAAAGCATGGTGTGTAGACATGCCCAGCTTCATCCAGAAATATTATGGGAACTAGATTTACAAAAGTAAGAAGGAGGGGGAGGAAGAAAATGAGGTGATAATGATGCTACCCTTATACTCAGTAACCTACTGGTTTGGGTACTCATTATAGAATCTAGAAGACCCAGGTCTAATTCATTTCTTTGCATGAGGCAGTTAAAATCCAGACCCACTTCTCTTAGATAAATGCTCTAGCTTCTAAGTTATTGGTAGTCTGGACCACAGTTCCTTCAATCTCTTCTACTGAAGCTATTCCACTTTGCAAAACTGAATAGTCATTGTTCTAGAGAGAGCAAGCATGAAAGTGAGATTGACTTCATAGCCTTGTGGCTAGGCACTCACCTAAAAAGGGGAAACTAAGGGTTTAATGTTTGTTCTAAAGAACATTTAGGTATTTTTTACACAAGTAGAAGTGTTGATAAGAGACTGAGAATACTCTTCTATCTGGCAGCTAGGGCATTCTCCTAGGAGGCGGGAATATGAGTTCAGATCTTTACAGTCAGAGAAGGGAATCTCACACATCCTCCATAAATCCACAGCACCTCCAACACCAGGTTTTCTATTGTGTGAGCAGCACCTAAGCCTTGTCCTTCATTTCCATTGCCTTTTCTTTGTTAATGCCTCAAATGGAGACAAAATGTTTTAGTCCTAGGACCAAGGAAACATTTCATTCCACCTGAAATGAACAACTTGGGCTTTTTCTTTTTAAAAGACCAAACAAAATGCTGTTTCTCTTTAGACTGAACCAATATTTTGTTTGTTTGCTTTATATTTCAGTTATTCTACTGAACCAAAATGAAAATTATGTGTACAGCTCTAAGCACATGCCCACAGAGTGAGTGATTGAGAGAGACTGCCTCTACAGAAGGATCAAACGTGATTGCTTTAGCCCAGGGCTACTGGGCCGAAGTTAAACTTAGTGATCCCAGTTGCTTCAGGGCAATGCAAGGTACTGGAAAAGTGGTGGAACTGAGAAGAGGGAACTCATATCCTCTCCTGTGCCCTTAGTGACCCATCTGCTGGCATCCAGGAAGCATGAAGGAAGGAAGCATCTTATTTGAATGTAAGCATACCAGCAGGGAGAGCTAGAAGCAGATTGAAATTAGAAGTTTGATAAAAAGGGGATTGGAAGGGGGAGAAAAAATGTGACTAAGGCTGACTGTGCAAAGCCCTGTAACTGGATAGGCAAGGAAACTGGGAGTGGAAACCAGAGGAGGATAGTATTGACTGAGGAAAAAAAAAAAATTGGGACTGGTTCAGCAAGGTGACTGGGACTTGGGAAGCAGTGAAGGAAATGGACAGAACCAGGAGTTGTTTCTCTGCAGTTAGGCCCTGGAGTAGATAAAGACTGGGAATGTCTGGACAAGGAAAAGAAAACAGTTGAGAGGAATGGGATGGGAATATGGGAGACATATTTGACAAGGAACTGAGATGTAAGAGTTGAACTGGGACTGGATGGACAATGGGACTGGTACAACAACTTAAAAAAGTATAAGACTGGGCAAGGTGTTGGGGGCTGGAAAATAAACCCAAGGAGTGAGACAATGACTTGGAGTAAATGAGGAAAAAAAGAGAGATTGGAGACAAGAAGCTAGTACTGAAGTTTTGGAGGAGCTAGGAGTGGGACAGGGGTTGAGGAAAGGTGTGGGTCAGTCAGTGCAAGGAGGCTGAGATGGAGACAAGAAAACTGAGTAGAGACTGGTGTGAGAGGTGACTCATATGAGGGATAAGGAAGAGGCTGGAGTGGAATAGACTGGGAAGGACAGGATCACATGGGGGGAATGGGCGGAACAGCCTGTGCCCTCTAGAAAACTCGCAAGCTGAAGTGATACCCAGTTCCTGACAGTCACCATTCCTCTGTTGTCAGCAAATATCAGTAAAACACACTGGGAAGGAGTACATTTCACGGACAAGGACAGCCTGCTACTGCTGCCAATTACTCCAGTAGCTCAAATAACACAGATCTGACCATCAGATTAAGGAATCCATTCCTATTAGTGAGCCACAAGGAGACCTGTGTAATATAATTCATAGATTCATAGATTGTAAGGCTGGAAGGGACCTCAGAAGATCATTGGATCTGCACAAGCAGAAAGACAACTGTGGTCAGGTGACCCCAGCAAAGGTGACTGTCCAGTCTCCTTTTGAAAATTTCCAGGGTAGGCGATTGCACCACCTCTAGAGGGAGCTTATTCCAGTCTGGACACCCTGACTGTGAAGAAGTTTTTCCTAATGTTGAGCCTGAATTGATCTTCCAGGAGTTTTTGGCCATTACTCCTAGTTTTCCCCTTGGGTGCCCTAATGAACAGTTGCTCACCGAGCCCTCGATGTACTCCCCTAGTGTAGCGGTAAGCTGGTACCGGGTCCCCTCTCAGCCTTTGGCAGCCGGGGTCTTTGGTGGTGTTCAGCAGTGGGGGCTTCTCCTGTGCCACAGGAAAGAGAAGCAGAAGTGGTTGGAGCATTTTTCCCTCCCCTGCCTTGGCAGGGAAAAGTGACAGTGGCCAGTCCTACGGTTCCTTGTCCCCCTTCTCTGACCTGAGCTGGGTCATTCTGACCCAGAGCCTGAAAAGGCTGCTGACTGCTTTCTTAAACCAAACTTTTCACAAATGGTGTCTTTATTTTATGGTGCTTGACTTGAATCCCTGGGGTCTGTGATGAGTACTCACAGCTGTGGCTGAAGTTAGAGGGAGCTGCGCTTTGAAGGTACAAAATACAAACAATGCTTAATTGTCACATCCTAGACCACTCAATTTGGGGGCACAGAATTAATGGCATCTGTCTTCAGGTATGGTGGTTGCCCTGGGATGTGACATAACCCTGGCAGGACTGAGGGTTGTTGATCTGTGAACATGGGGTATTAAGGAGAAAGAGAGAGAAAGCAAGCTTGTGACTGACAGAGTTAAATCTCTCGTGAAGACAAACCTGAGAAAATTATATGAGCTCTATTAAATATTTTACAAAAAATGTAGGTTATATAATTGAGAAATTTAATAAAACCAGAATTACATATTTATAGAATCATAGAAAATTAAGGTTGGAAGGGACCTCAGGATGTCATCTTGTCCAACCCCTGCTCAAAGCAGGACCAGCCCCAACTAGATCATCCCAGCCAAGGCTTTGTCAGCTCAGGTCTTAGAAACCTCCAAGGATGGAGATTGCCACAACTGCTCTGGGTAACCTGTTCCAGCGCTTCACTACCCTCCTAGCATATCTAACCTAAACGTCCCTTGCTGCAACTTGAGACTATTGCTCCTTGTTCTATTATCTGCCCCCACCAAGAACAGTCCAGCTACTTCCTCTTTGTAACCACTCAACAGGTACTTGAAGGTAGTTATTAAATCCCCCCTAAGTTTTCTCTTCTTTAGACTAAGCCCAGTTCCTTCAACCTCTCCTCAGAAGTCATGTTCCTCAGCCCTCTAACCATTTTTGCTGCCCTCTGCTGGACTCTCTCCAATTTGTCCACATCCTTTCTGTAGTGGGGGGCCCAAAACTGAACACAGTACTCCAGATGTGGCCTCACCAGTGCTGAATAGAGGGGAAGAATCACTTTCCTCAATCTGGTGGCAATACTCTTAATGCAGCCCAGTTTGCTGTTAGCCTTCTTCACAACAAAGGCATACTATACTGATGGTTTATTTTGAGCTTACTGTCCACTATCTTACTGCCATGCTGAGTGACTGTTCCTAATAAGTGATCACCTTCTTCTCCTCCAAGTGCTTAGAAATGGATTGTTTGAGGACCTGCTTCATGATTTTTCTAGGGACTGAGGTGAGGTTGACCACTCTGTAGTTCCTTGGATCCTCCTTTTTCTCTTTCTTAAAAATGGGGACTATATTTGCTCCTTTCCAATCATTTGGGACCTCTCCCAATCACAAGTTTTCATTTTTTTGTCATTTTTTTTTAGGGAAGAGGACCTCCTATTCATTTTAATGGCAGTGTGTGGAATTTCCTTCTATAACTGAGAATGAAACCATAACTGATACCTTTAAATCACACATATGGTTTGTGTTTTTAAATATTCTCTGAGTCACAGATGTCTGTCAGGCCAGTCAGTACTGAGAAAAGAAAAAAGATTTACAATTCTAGGTCACTATTTCTCAAAAAAAAAAAATCAATAAAGGAAGTTGAAAACCCCTTGCATGTCACCAATCCTTAAATTTCATTTGGGTGCTGGAGTATTTAATTTGAGGGAAGAAAGTGAAGCTTTCCCATGTGGGAAAGTTTTTCCCATCCGGCATGATCAGTTTGAAATTCATGTTAGATGTCATTAAATTGCCATTATGTTATTACAAGTTCATTACAGTTTTACAAAATACAATTTTAATCTGCAAACATTCACAGAAAGAAGGGCATTGGTTCTTTTTGTTTATTCAAATTTAATGTAAGAGCTGGACTGATATTTGTTTATCCACATTACAGACACAGTATTTAAAGTGGGATATGGAAGATTTGCTGCAGCCTTTTTCAAGCAAATCTACCCCATCTTATGCATTAAGTAGTGGTTAAGTAATTCATTTAGCAAAACCCTCCTTGCAAAATTCTTACTTTACTGCAGCTCAGTTTGCGTCCACTAGATCCACAGTTTGCATCCACAGTTTGCGTGGAGGTGACTTATTGTCAGATTTCCCCCTCCTTCTGTGAATAGAAGGTGCTTAGGAGTAGATGTTGGCATTGACCACTTTCCCTCGCTTGGGTCTCAAAACAGGAGTTTCCCAGGTAGTTAATTTTCTAGTTAAATTACTGGAAGGCAATTTAAAAATCGGCTCTGGTGAAGACTCTCCATTGGATTGGGATCTGTGGATGAAAAGTAAGCAGAGGGTATATACGACATGAGCAGGAGTGAGCAGACCTGGGCTATCAAGTGGCTAAGGGAATGGAAGGAGTGGACCAGGGGTGGGTCAAACCCACAGTCTTGTGGAACTGTCATAGAAAAAAGAATATACTCCAAGATGGTCTGATGACATTATTCATATCACATTGTAGTAGGGCTGTGAGAAGCTTTGGTTGCTGATTCGATTTAGCAGAGATTCAGCCTGATTTGGTGGGCGAATCTCCATATCTGAATCAAATCAGGAGACTCTTTAATCTCTCTGAATCAAATCAGCGCCCTCTGAATCGATTCAGAGAGATTCAGCAAGTTTTGGTGATTCAGACAGACACAGCTTTAAATGTTTTTTCTACATACCTCAAGGTACCAGGTGGCTCATAAACACTGCGATGCTGGGGCAGATGGAGCGTCCCACAAGAGCGTGGGGGGGCCCCCCCCACATGCTCAGCTGTGAACCCAGAAGTGAACCGAAAATACTTCTAGCCCACTTCCAGGTTCACCAGGGAATGCACAGGGGGGGCCCCGTGCACCCCGGCTCGGCGACTGGTGCCTCCTGGGTCTGGGGGGCACCCAGGGTCCCCCTGCAGCCAATCACTGAGCTGGGGGTGGTGTGGGGAAGCCCTGCAGTGCGCTTCCCGGCAGACCCGAAAGTGGACCGAAAGTAGTTCCAGTCCACTTCTGGATTCACCCCCGACCATGTGAGGGCCCCCCCCCACACACACACACACTCCTGTGGGATGCTCCAATCTCCCCAGCATCACAGTGTTCTCGAGCCGTGCCTGGTACCTCAAGGGTTGTAGAAAAAACATTTAAAGCTGTGTCTATGGCCAGATCGCTGATTCTCTGAATCATCAGCATCAAATCTTCAGATTCAGATTTGGCCGAATCAAATCGGGGACAGTGATCTGAATCAATTAATTGAATCACTGTCCTTGATTCAGGCCGAATCCGAATCCAATAGGGCCCATTTCGCACACCCCTACATTTTAGCACTTCTCCATAAGAAGTGTCCTAAAGGCAGCTATGACCACTGAAGACCCGAGTAGCAGGTTCTACTGCAACCATGTTGCAAGGGAGAAGAAGAATTAAGAGGCCCAGAGTCTTTGTGGAGACAGGGCTTCAGTTCAGATACTTTTAGGCCTTGGGCAGATCATCTGAGGTCCAGGAAGGATCTTGTGGCATTTGGGAAATTGGGTTTATTGTCTGGAGGAGAGCTCTACCTCCACTCAGAATGGGTTAGATAAGCTCTGAAAGGTGAAACTACTTGAATTTCTCAGCTACCTGGGACACCAGGATGACAGAATTTGTGTGGTTATCTCCACTTATATCTACAGCTATCTTTGCACTAACATGTCTGCCTAAGTGTTACCTGAGATGTAACCAGACTGAAGCAAAGAAGAGTGCAGAGAGTTTGAGGCAATAGCCATGGCAGCTCAAAGATATTAAGCAGCTTGCCCATTGCAAACGGGGTATTTTACTATTCTCCTTGGTCATGGCTGTAAATTGAGAGAACATTTCCTTTTCACATCCCTTCAAATGGACCAGAGGAAACTGGTCCATAAGAACAATAATGCTGAACAGCTCTTCTTGGAAAATCTCCTTCAAAGTGTCCCAAGGAGGACACCCCAAAGGTAGGTGACACAAAATCAGTAATCAACCTTGCAATGCTTTGGTATCAATACTTATCAAGTATGAGGGAGAGTGTTTGGGAAATCTTTGCATTGTCAGATAGTAGAACAAGTCAACATTTTTTAATGTATTTTTTGTTGAAAAATTCATTGTAAAACCATTTGATTTTCACAGTATTTTGATTTTTGAATGAAATATATTCAAAATAAAACCAAGTAATACTTTTGTTTTCTTTTTAAGTTTAATTTGCAATTGAAATATTCATTTTGCTTTTGAAAATGGAAATATTTTGGTTTTCAAAGTGTTATTATCTGATTTTTTTTTTTCCCTCCTTTTCATCCTTCTACCTTTCCCTTTTATGCATGGGGAAAAGTAGCAGACATGGAAAGCGAGACATGGAGAAAAATGTTCCAAGCTCATTTTCTAATAAAAAAAAAAGGGATGGGGATTAAACAAGAGAAAAAGGAAAAATTAAGAAACAGAACTCTGATTTTTTCTTACAAAATAATGTTTTTTATTCAAAATATAACTAAGCAAACAATTTAATGCTGCTTTTATTCATTTGTAATTATCACATGTAAACTGTTTTTAATCATGCATTGATTAAAATATTACTTTTTTCCCCCCAAGAAATTTTTTTTTTTTAATATTTTCACCAAAACAGAATTGGGTGTTTTGATTAATTAGACATGAGTTTAGTTATCACAACCACAAATCCACATGTAACAGCCAGTAAAATACCTCCCAATCTGTTCTGTGCTACGAGGAAGGTTCTGTTGAGGAAAAGGTGATGCTGAAAGATCAAGTTGTTATTGCCAAGGCATTTGAAATTTATCTGGTCAGTAACAGAAAATAGTTATAGACTATAAATAATGTATTTACATAAACATCGTGTGTTTGATAGAGTTTACTTGTCTATATTCTTCAACTGTCATAGTCCTATCTATCCTGCCCATATACATGCTCAGAGGTGACCAGTAATTAGAGTGATCCCTGGGCAGCCTCTCTAATTAAAATGCCTTGCTGTCATGTGTTTAAAATGGCTGTGGGATGCTGTATCTAAACCTCACTTGATGAAGTTTAGTTAAAGCACCCCACGGCCATTTAAAAATGGGCAGAGGTTTAATATACACGATGCTGTGGCGATGCTGCATCACCACAGCATTAGATTAATCTAATTAGATTAACTGAATCTGCTACAACATGTTCTAATTAGAATGGCAAGGAGCCTGTGTATAGATAGTTCTAAGTACTTCAAATACCTGATGTGACCCTTGAATGCATAAATATGGCTGGGAAGTGATTTTACCTCTGTGTACAGCATTAATGAAGCAGACAAGAATTTACACAATTCTCACAGGTCCTATTCTTGACACTCCCATCCTGCTCTGGTTTTAAAAACCCTCCGCATTTAAAAAATGGGGGGGGGGGGCAAGACACAACAGTTCATTGAGGTGGTGTGAAAGATAAACAGCTCAATTTCTTTTGCTTATTAAAAAAATAATTTATTTATTTACTCAGCTGTATTATTTATTTACTGCCATTCCCAATAATGGATCAGAGCAGCTTACAAGAAGAGAATGAAATAGCTTGGAAAATAGGAGATTGTACAAGAGAACCAAACAAGAGAACAAGAAGATGAAAGAATATTGAATTGATAGATGCAAAGGTATCTTTCTGGGGAGAAAACACTGAATTGCAAAAGGACTCTTTAATCTACTGAATACATGCATAAAAAAGCACAGTTAATAGCTGAAGCAAGGCAAATTCAAACTGGAAATTAGGTACATTTTTTGATCAGTGTGGGTGATTAATCATTGGAACAAACTACCAAGCAAAGCGGTGGAATATTCATCTCTTAATGTTTTATGCAAGCTAGCTGCTTTTCTGGAGAACACGCATTAGCCAAAAACAAAGAACACTTTAATCAAACACAGCATACTGAGTTTAATACAGCGGTATCCAGGTTAAATTCAGGAAGTTAGACTGGCTGGTTAATGGTCCCTTGTGACTGTATAATCTATGAAATCATGACTCCATAAAATTGCAATTACTCACTTTTGCTGAGGGACACTGCCACCTCACACTGCTAAAAAAAATGGTCATAAAACCCAACCACATGTAATCTTTGCATAATATGGTTTTCAAAACTGCCTAATTGATTGAAGAGGCTGTGGGTATGGGCAGGTGAGCCAATTACTATGTGATAAAAAGTGGGAATTTACTGCGCATCCTTTGCTCTGGAGTAACTTCTCACTCTTATCCCAGAGCTGGTGAAAACTATTAACTGAATAACGTGGACCAAAAAACACCCTGTCAGGAATTCCATATTAAGCATCAATTTTAATACAGAAGAAACATGAACCCTTAAAAAAATATAACAGCTCTTTTTGGTTAACATTGCAAAAGGGACTCATTGACTGCCCAATGTGAGATACTTTAAAGAAGCTTAATTTTCTGTGGAAGTGTGCACATTCAGCATGTTCTGAGAACCAGGCCACTTTCAGGTATCTAAGACAGAGACAGCAAAGTAGGTCTCCAAGAATCAAGAGCTACACTTGAAAAACCTTCCCCCTAAAGCCAGTATTACCTTCCTACGTATATGTGTATGCATGTGTGTGTGGAGAGGAGGAGGGGGTTGTGTGTGTGTTTTCATCAGTTGGTATTCACTGTCCCTGAGATGTCAGTTCCTTGAGGTGTGCACCTCTGAATGAATATGTTGTACATGGCTGTTTACAAACATGAAGCAGCCTGTAGTAAGTCCCTTCAGTGAAATTACATCATTAATGTAGTAGGCTGTATAAAGTGTCAAAGTAACATGCATTAATTTACAAGATCCCTGTCACTGTAGGCAGCAGTGCTTGTCTCTCAGTACGTGCTTAATTTGACAATTACCCATGTAAAAGCACTGCCGATTTGAGAAACAAAGTCAAACCAACTTCATCCTTTCTTTTTCTCTCACTGTGTTTCCTCAACAGATGAAACTATGAACTATTCACATGTATCACTTTCCCTCTCCCAGCGTGACAAAATCTTCTCTCCAGAGGTTTACATCTTTGCCAGACTTCGTTTAGTCCCTTCTCCCCTGTGAGAGGCCAACTGGCACTGATCAGTTGTTGTTGAATAGCTGCTCAAATCAAGCCATGTTTTTCACTCTCATTCATGTGTAGCTGTTTCAAGGTATCACAGATTAAAGACTGTATCTTAGCTCATTGAGTACACTGGTATTGCATGCTATTGTATGCTTGGCTGGGCTTGTGTATGTGATGTTTTGCATATCAAACAGACCTATGGCAACCAGAACTACTATTTTCTTAGAAATAGGATGACCTGTGGCAGTCCACAACCTGTGGAAGTGGTCAGTATTTCAGACCACTTTATACTAAAAAAAGGTGAGTGGGTCCAACCCCACTTTCTGTCAGATACATGCACACACATGCATGCCCGGCAATGCTTGCAGGCTTGGGGTTTTTTTTTTAAATACAATATCTATATATTTTTCAAAGAGGGGAATGCCAGATCTGACTAACAAAGACAGAGCAGACTAAATGTTTCCTTGACAGGAAGCCACTAGGTATAAACTTAGCAACTGGGGAGGGAAGATATTCATACTTTCTTATGCAAATTTGAATTGTACAAAAGTACAATATTTGGAAGAGTATCCCTGGGACAGTCAATGTAACAAATTCCTTTAGAAACGTGATTAGTAGCTGCCCTCTGACTCCAAACAATATATGCCCTGTCAGCCAGAACAGCAGTGGGCACATCTGGCAACACTCCAAAGAACTAAGGTGAGCTGGTCCTACCCTTCCCTGGCTGAATTCAGCTGAAGAACTCCAGGCAGTGTCTTTTCTGAAGCTACTACTAGAAGAGCTTTGAAGCAAAAATAAACTACTGCAAAGCAGAGTTTTCCTACACTAAAATAAAACAGATGCATTTATATAGGCATTTATTGCAATACATTAACAATATACTTACTATTAATATTTAAGAAAACTTTTAAAATTATCTACCAGGTATGACCAACTTATTATAGTAGTACCTAGAAACCGTAGTCAGATCAGGGTTGCTTTGTGCTTTGCACTGCACACACATAGTAAAAAAGCCAGTTCCTGCTTCAAAGTAGGTATAGTCCGGGGATCAAGTCCAGCAATTGCTGCTCTCAGTGTAAAGTAAAGCACATGTAAAAATTCCTTGCAGGGTTAAGGCCTTGGTTGGTGACAAGATGCCACAAGTTGAAACAAACAAATGGTGGCCAGTGAGGAAATGGAGGAGAAGTTATCTGTACTAGGAACCTTTCTTTGTACACACTGGCAATGTGCACTATATAGCTCAGCATTTGTTTTGCTGTTATTTATAGGCTATGCTTTCCAGGCATCCTGGTAACACATAGTCTTAAAAAGGGGTTCACATGAAATAAGCTTACCCTAGAGTAGATGAATATATTAGCTTTAGAGCTTGGTCCTGAGAACAACATGGCATTCAGAAGGTATGTGACACTAAAAGGTATAGTTGTCTGAGTAAATTCTTCAGGACAGCCACATGTCCTTTCCTACAGAAAGACCCTATTTCTCTGTCTGAGTAACCCCATTATTCATTATGTACATGTATGTCACTCTCATTAGTGTGGATGGGGTGTGCTGGCAGAATGGGTGAGGGATCTGCTTCTGGTTCCAGAGGTATGGGTTCGGACCCTGTTCTAGACTTGTGTCAAAGGCTGTTTTTGGTTGACAAAACTATAAATGGATACCAGATTATTTAGGCTGGGGGAGTCAAAGAAATGTTGGTATAAAAGCAGCCCTTCTGAGCCTTGAACTTTTGGGAATCAGATGGATCTTTTATTTTTTTATTACTAATGTGGCCACAGATCTTCATAAGGAGTGAGAGTCTGTAGTATAGATAATGCCTATTGTGTCTTTTGAAAGGCTAGTTGATTGAGACATAGGAGACCTGGCTTTTAATCCAGGCTCTGCCATGACCACTTCTGTGACCTGGGGCAAGTCACTTCCCCTCTCTCTCCCTCATTTGAAAAATTAGAATCCATGATAGTGACCTCTTCTATAAAGGATGTTCTTGGCCTTTGCCCCTCCTTGACCACTAGATTATTCTCAATGGTGGCAGATGACAGAACGAGGAGCAATTATCTCAAGTTACAGCAAGAGAAGTCTAGGTTAGATATTAGGAAGAATTTTCTCACTAGAAGGTAGTAAAACACTGAAACAGGTTACCCAGAGAGATGGTGGAAGCTCCATCCTTGGAGGTTTTCAAAACTTAGCTAGACAAAGCTTTGGCTGGGATGATCTCATTGAGGATGGTCCTGCTTTGAGTAGGGGGTTGGACTAGATGACCTCCTGAGGTCCCTTCCAACCCTAATTTTCTATGATTCTATGAATCTATGATAAGACCTGGATATCATTGCTTTTAAATTATTACTTAATTGTGGACTGATAGGAGAGCTTGTTGGCAGAATATGATACTGCTGCCCTGTGGTCTAAAGCAGCATTTCTCAATCCATGGGCCATGACCCAAAAGTGGGTCACAAGAAGATTTCAGAGGGTTACAAGCCATGGACCAAGAAAGCGAGAAGACTGTGGCAGGGCAGAGTGATGGGGGGGAAGGGGGTGGGGGAAAGCTGTGAGGCCAGGCTAGATGCTTCCGGGAGTGAGGCAGCCAGGAGGTGCTGCTCAGGGGGTAGAACGGGCTGTGATCAGACTGCCTAGCATGGCGCAAGCAGCCCCAGGGGATGCCACAGGCCTCCCCTCCTTCTCCCTTCAACTCGCTTTACTGCTGCCTGCATGAGCCGGAACCACCGCAGCCACCGCTCTCCGGCCCAAGTGGGATGGGGGCAGCCCAGAGCCCCTCTAGCAGGAATAGGGAGAGCAGGGAGCTGTGGGTTGGGAGTGAGAGGTATCAGGAGGGCTGGGGCAGGGCAGAGGCTGCAGGTTGGGAGTGAGGGGCATTGGCAGGGCTGGAGGGACAGGGGACTGCAGGTCCAGAGTGAGGGCACTGGCAGGGTGGGGGTGGGGGCTGTGGGTCATGCACCAGCAGGGCCAGTGCCGGGGGGAGCGGGGGGTATGGTCAGGACAGGCCATGAACCTTTGGAAATGGGTACTGGTAGGAAAAAGGTAGAGAGCCACTGGTCTAAAGCACAACAATGACTCCTTGGTTACCATGCAGAAGAGAGAAAAAAACCCCCCAACAGTATGCTGTTGTCTGCATAAACAGTGTGTATGACAGTGGTATGCCTCTTCGGCCATCCAGAGAAAAGGAGTGACTTACTACCCTTCACTTCAGATTGCTCATCTTATTGAGGAAACAGCCACCTTTAAAACCATGGCTGACGTTTGAGACAAGTTGCAGTTCTCTAGAAAACTGAAAGTGCTTTCAGATGCAAATGAACTTTATTCCCTATCAAATAAACGTAAAGTTCATTACTGGGGATAACCCTTACCTGTTCCATTTCCTTTAACCATACACCACCTTAAGTTGTCAGTGATTACTAAACATCACAATGTAAACTAGTTCGGACCTGTTTAAGTGCATGGATGGGAGACTTCGGAGGAAATTCCAGGGTGCTGTAGAGAGTGATAGTGTAGTAATGGAAGTAATGATTCAGTAGGTGGAATTCTTGTCTCTGAGTCAATGCTGATCCTTCAAACCAGCACAGTGTTAGAGAAACCATGCTGCTGCAAGGAGTACCTTTCACATGATATTTAAAATTGAGGTTTTGACACTTGTCAACATCAGCAGATAACAAAGAAAATTTTGCAGTGGTTGATTGTTACTAACCTCCAGTACACCTAAGTTAGCAGAGGGAGGTTCATGTATATGAAAGCCATTCTGCACCAAAACATCATACCTTTTAGGAGGGAGATAAAGGACAGTTTTTCCAGATAAAACAATATGCAACAGTTAAGAATATATAGTATAATAACCTACATTAAAAATTGGCTTTTTATATCTGTTGTCAAATCCAAACACAGCTAAACATAACCTACTGGTGAGTGCGCACTACAAAGCTTCCTCTCCAGCTATCTGCCTTGATCCATTAGCTTAAACTATGACTTTGTGCTTTTGGCTCTAAAGGGCCTTGATTCACTTCCAATTTGTCGTCTAATGTGAACATTACATAAATAGGGGATTGTCCAGGATGCGAACCCTGAACCATACTTGGGGTTTTTTGTGATTCCCAGGACTAAATTGTTCTGAACACAGAAAGGCTATAACCCACAGGTGAGTGCTTACTATAGGTCCCCACCCTGTACCTATCCACAGAGGGTACAAGACTATTTAGTCCACAGTTTGGAAATCACAGCTTTTTAGCATGAGTTACAGAGGTGGTGCCCAACCTTTTTGCCCTGAGGGACAGATGAGTGGTGCCAGGTACCTGCGCAGGCCAGATCTAACCTATGGGCCCAACCTGGTTGTAGGGGGAAAGGGGGAGGGTTGTACAGACTGACTCTGATCCGTCTGTTCAGGGTGGGGGTGGGGGCAGAGCAGCCACAATCCAGACATATTGGGGGAGGGGATAGGGGCAGAGCAGACCTCATCTGGACACAGGGGGAACAGCTCAGTCTTGATCCTGATCCAGATGCCTGGAGCAGGGACAGGGTGGCCCTGGTCCAGACACACCCGGAGGGGATAGGCATGGAACAGACCTAATCTTGATGTGTGCAATGAAGCGTGGAGAGGGGGACAGCTCAGCCCCAATCTGGAAGCACATGGGGACCCAGGGTGGGGCATTTTGGGCCTGATATGGACATATGGGGGGTGGACCAAGCCCTGATCCCACTGCCTTAGCAAGGCTGGATCTGGCTGGGTAGAGCTTCCATCGCTTCACACTGCCAAATGTTCTTGCCTGTGGGGATCCCTGCAGGCCAGATGTCATGGCTCCACAGGCCAGATTCGACCTGTAGGCCATAGGTTGCACCCGTGAGTTACCGGAAGCCAAGTCAAAGGTACCCCTGAGCCCAATGCCCCATTAGGTTGGAGTGGGTAAGGTTAGAGTTTCTGGTGCCAATGGCCTGAATGACAGGGTACCCATTTTTATTGTTGGTTCAATGAGGGACAACCTTTTGCAAAGTCCAAAGTTGTAGCAAGACATTTTACCAAGCTACTACCTCACCTCCAAATGATAACAGCTCATGTTTTTATCTGTAGAGGTCACTGGTTAAACCTCAATGTGCCAGAGGCAGAAGCCCTCACATAATTACATTCCAAGTATGCATTTGTATAATTGCCTATCCAGCCACATGACAAAGGACTTTGGTTACCTTTGGACTGCAAAGCACTGTGGAAATACTGTATATTATTACTATCTAGTCCAGTGGTAGCTGACCTCTTGGCAGGCATGCCACAAATTAAGCCCTGTACCCACCCTGAGTGCCACTCTGATGCCCCTTCCCCTGTCTAATCTGCTGCTCTGCTTTCTACTCCTTCCCTGTGCTCCCTATTCACTCTGCTGCTCTATTTTTTGCTCTCTGCCCTTTCTGTCCTATGCTGCTTGCCCCTCCCTGATCTGCTGCATGCCACACACAGAGGCTGCTCATGCCACTTGTGGCACTCTTGAAACTATCTGGCTCTCTCTGGTTTAATCAGGAAACTGGAAATGTCCTGCATGTTATATGTTGCATAACAGTGAGAAGTTGAGTTTGCTGGCATAGATAACTAGAAAGAGTTTGCTGGTATAGATATAGCCAGTAGTGTAACAGGGAGTGGGTGAGCATGGCACCAGGTCCATGTGCCCTTGAATGCACCCCCAAGGGATTATTTGTTGCACTGGGATGTAGCAGTCCCACACTGCAGCAGGCAGACAGCAACACACACAGCAACACCTCAGGTCTTTGACTCCTGGGGCAAGTAAGACAAACCATTGTCCTCCTTCCCAGTACATGCCCACTCTCCACCACTTGGCACTGCTCACCCTCTAGGGTGCAGGAGGTAACTTATTATTTAAGCTAAGGAAAAAAAATAACACCATTGGCCAACATAGGCTAGTAAAACTTTTAAGTGTAGACCAATTCTCATTAAGAGTGTGGTCCAAACCCCAGTGAAGCCAGTGGAAGCTTTCCAGACTTCAACAAGCTTTGCTTCAGTCCATATAGGGTTTGTTTCCCAAACAGTTATCTCATGTTTCATTTGATTAATGATAGTTTGGCAGTATCAGATCCTGACCTGGTGTTAACAGGAATAGCTCAGATGAAGTCAATAGACCTATGCTGATTTATACCACAGGAGGATCTGGTCCAGCATTTTAAAATTGCTTTTGGCCTGGATATTGAAATCCTGGCCATTGAACAAATATAAGGTTTTCCATGTGGTTGTCCCTTCCATGACATTCTGTCCTGAAAGGTTGGCTTTAAGGGTGACGGGTAAATTAGTCTGTGCACTTATTCATTCCTCTCATCTCCATGAAGGTTTTGTATTAGCTGAACAAGTGTTACTGATTACCTAATAAAGAACACTGAGTCATGTATACTGTACATTTACCTATTACTTAATGTCACATCTATATCTGCTTATAAGCTTTTCAATGACTTATGAAGTGATTTCTCAATAATGAAACAGAATATACCAATGTGAATTCTTAGGGATATTACCCGAGGAAACGACTATTACTTTTCATTTCCTGACAACTAAAACCAGTTTGGAAATTGATATTTCTGTAAAAGTTATTTGGTAAAATGAAAACATTTTCTTCCAGTAAACACAGAGGATCCTTGAAGTGAAGTAGAAAAATTGCATAACTGAAAATGGGTCATTTCCATTTGCTATTGTGATAGTTACTACTCTTAAAAAAAAAGCAGAATAACTTTTAATACAAAAGGTAGGTTAAAAAAGAAAGAAATCCCAAATTACCAATCTCAGTTTTCAAGACATTTCTCCTGGTCAAAAAGAAAGCATTTTCAATATTTTGAACTTTTTTTTTTACCTGCTCTGCTTTTGACAATGAAACAAGTGTCCCATTTACAGAAATTTTCTTTTGTTTATGTAAGTAAATGCAAAAGAAGGACATTTAAGTGTACACATTTTTTTCACAAGGAAACATGCTGTGTTTTTTTTCTATTTCTTTTTCAGAAAATTTGTTTTAAGTACAGCTACTGAGGCCTTGAGTACAGCCACTGATCTCATTTCCAGTGTTTTTATATCAGTGTATAAAAGTAAGCAGCTTCACTTACCACTGGCTTCACTTTACTTGCTGAGTAATGTTGGCTTATAAAGTTAGAATCAAGCTCCTCTAAGTTAGCGATGGAGTGGCTTGCAACCGGTTAGATTTTGTCCTTTATTTCCTTTCAGCAGGTCTTTGTACATGTGGATAGCATTTGTGGTACTATTATCTTTTAAAGCATCTATGGGGAGGGAATGCCTCTTCCAAAGCATTTTAGTTAGGACAAAATGGAAGAAGTTGTTATGTGTGGGACAAAGGGATTAGAAGTTTCAGGTACTTTCTGGTTTAGGAAAGAAGTAGTGGCCACTATCTTTCTCCCACTAAATACAGTATTTAGGATTCAAGTGGGCCAGATCATGCTGAGTCACCAACTCTAACAAAAATAAACAGAGAATTCTGGGAGTGGTTGGTTGCTAACGAAGAGACAAATGACATACCTACCATCATCATCTTTTTGGCAAACAGCAGTAGGACCATCAGTTCTTCCTACTTACAGACTACTGAAGTGTGATGTCCTTTTCAGGAATGCTGTTACTAGCAATAGCATTGTATTCCATATAGCTGGGAAAGGGATGTGTATAGGGTAAACAGATTTTGGGTGCATTTTGGGGATTAAAATAAAATAAATCTCACAGGCGGAATTCTAATTGTTGTTACCCTGCTGTAAACCCAGTGTAACAGCATGGATATCAAAGGATTCCTCTGAATTTCTGTACCGCTAAGTACAGGCAGTCAGAAAGCTTGGGGGTGAATTGATTCAATTTTGGAAGGTTAGTCTAAGTTGCGTAGATTGAATTGATAAGCAAGTGAACAGAGTTTTGATTCCAGAAATACAGCCATGTGCCTGAAGTGGCCCAGGCCAGAAGCTGGAGGGCACTAGGGCATACCTCTCTCCTGGGCTGAAGCAGACAGCTTGGCTGAGGCTAGACCACCCACCCTGCGAGGGGGTGGGCAGTGAAGAGGGGCTTGCGGAGAGGTGCGAAGCATCCTGGGAGTCTGGGAGACTGTGAGTTAATTGAAATCTGAAGGGGATCTGGGAAACAAGTTCAATAAACTGGTTTAACCTAAATTAGTTAAGTCTGATACTACATCCATCCACATTTATCTTAAACCAGTTTCAGCCATGTTGAAAGTGGTTTATGTGCACTGAACGTCTGCTGCATTACAGATTTGAACTGGTTTCTGATTACTTAAATCAGTTTGGGTGCAATTTCTGTCCCTAGACCAGAAGAGTAGCTGAGATCAAAATCTGGCATCATTTTAGTTGTTTTAGATGCCAGTTCAAGAATAGCATGTCAGACATAGCTTCATCCATACTCTGGGTCTGTTCATTGCTGTTATTCTTATAGTCTGCAGGGCCCTAACACAATCTGGATATCTGCAATTAATTTGGATATGCTAGTATTCATACTCCTTTCACTATCTATTATTAAGAAATAGTTTCTTGTCCCACAAGTGGAAGCAAGAGCAGCAGAAATATATCTCATCCTACTGCAGTAATGCTATTATTTAATTACAAACTGAAGAAGCTCCATTGTTGCATATACTTTAAGACCTGTTAAGCTTCATACCAAACAAAGCCCAGGGAGGCTGCTTTTGTCAAGTTTATTTAAAGTAAACATCCTCTTTCCCCAGGTAACTCTGCATCAGACTCAGTTTAGTCTGAGCTCAGACTTCTAGAACAACTGCAGAAGGAAGAAGAACCATCTGACAGAATGCAAACTATAAGATAGGATTTACCTAGGGTCCCTCACATCTATACACAATTAGTATGAGAGAAAGTGTCCCAAAATTGGAGTGAAGAATGAATAAAATAAGAGGAAAATATTCCTCTCTCTCCCTCCAAAAGGCATTTATTCAAACATTGTAGCACTGATTTTTTAATTAATTTATGACACATGAGCTAGTGAGCTGGAATGTTGGTAGTAACCATATTATCATTGCATGGTAGGATGGTGTTAATATTGACTTGATGGTTCAGTTAATTGATATATTAAGGTGTTCAATTGAATGATGTTGTGGGAACAGGCTGAGATGCACCTGAATCAAATTATGGTTTCTATTTGTGTGCCCTGTCTTCCATTTTGCCCTCTACTATATTGCATTCTGTGCTGAAAAATCAGCCCCATTTTAGCAAGGTTGATTTATTATGATGAATTACAGTCCCTGGAAAAGTGTTTGACACATAATTAAAAGACTGTGACTGGGAATCCATCCCAGACCAATAGGGCCATTGGGTTTGATACTCTCCCACTGCACTCCACAGAGACTTGGTCTGAGCTATAAAGTTTTTCTGGCATAGCTGTGTTGTCTAGAGGAGGTGAAAAAAATCATACCCCTTAGCCAAGGCAGCTATATCAATACAGGCAAGCCCTGCTTACCGTTGTTTTGCTTAGCGCTGTTTTGCTATAATGCTCATTTAAACTTGATACATGATTTCATTTAGCGCTCAGGGAGTTTCATTATAATGCTTGCGGTCGCCATCTTGGGTCATTAAAAATAATTGTGTCGCCGTCTTGGGTCATCAAATACTTTCAGTTTCGCTTAACACTTGATTCACTTAACGCTCATTTTTTCAGGAACTAATTAAGAGTGCTAAGCAGGGGTTGCCTGTAATATCCTTGGTATAGACTCAGCTATGGACACAAAAGAGTTCATCTGCTGGCTTAGCCTGTGTCATTCAGAAGTGTGGTGTAGCTAAGCCACTAGAGAAGGCATTGAATAAATAGCTCCAGGTATTGGGGAAAAAAACAGTACTACATCTCAAGAAAAAGTGAAAGGGTCTGAGCTTGGCAGTGTATGGTGGTTTACTGGCTTAGCTACACCACCTCCTTGAACAGCAGAGGCTAAAGCCTGAGACACTCTTTTTTCTTAGCAGAGCTGCAACTAGGGTGAGGGTTGTCTTTGTTGTTGGGTTTTTGTTTTGGGGTGGGGGGGGTTGGTATTGCTACATCTGTTAGGGGTGCTATCTTTTTACACCCCTAGGAGATATGGTGATGCTAGCAAAACCCTGTAGTATTGACTAGACTAGAAAAGGAAAACAGATCCATTCTGCAAAGAATCATTGACCTAGAACAAGGTGCTCAACCTCCAACCCAAATGTGGCCTGTGGAGCCATTGCATCTTGCTCGCAGAGCTCCCCATTGGGCAGTGTATTTGGCAGTAGGGGAGTGGTGGCCATTAACATGGTTGCCTCCTGCCAAATTCCCAAACCCCTAGCCCTGCACTGCCCGCTGCAACTGGGCCATGCCCCCTCTCCCATCTGGATTGGGGCAGGATCATGCCCCATGTCCCCCTTAAGCTGGTTTGGGGGTGGGCCATGCCCTTCCCCCCGCAGGGCCAAGCCTTACCCCCCTTTTCTCAGGGCTGGGTTGGGGCCAGGCTACAACACTTTCCCCTCTCAGGGCTGGTTTAGGGAGTGGGCCATGCCCTCTTTCCCCCCATGGGGCCAAGCCATAGTCCTTTTCCCCACAGAGCTGGGCTATGCCCCCTCCTCTCACAGGGCCAGATTGGAGCCAGGCCATGCTGCTTCCCCCCTCATAGGCCAAATCACACCTCCTTTTCCCCATGGAGCCAAGCTATAGCCCCTTCCCCACAGGGCCAGGTTGCAGCTAGGCTGCCCCCCTGTCCTCCGATGTGGCTGGATGGTGCCAACCCCAGTGTTGGATTGGGACCACCAGTGGGATCCAGCCCATGGACAGGCAGGGTACTGCTAATCTGGCCCTCTGGGGAAAAACAAGCACCACTGACTTAGAAGATCATACCCCTTCACATAATTATCTGGGTTGGTAAAACCTATGGTAAGGATGCAGCTATACAGTCAGAGATGGACCCTTGTTGACTAGATTTATTTTGGTTGGGCGGTGGGTAGTTATGTCACCAAATAAACCTTCTTCTGGCATGTGCTGCTTCTCCACCAGAGAGCTCTCTACTAGCATAATTATGTGGGCATAGCCATACTGGCAGGGACTTCAGTTATACAGATGTAAAGCACACTAGATCCAGCAGTTGAGTCCAGTCACACCAATAATTGGCTTCAGTACAAAAGGAAACTGCACCAGTTGTAACATTTTTTATCTACATGAATCAGCTAGGATATAAAATCATCCTTATACCATACAAACAGATGCACATAAATGTAATAATTGGTAATGACGTGGTTGTAAGCTCATCTCAGCCCAGGTGTTAACCTCTACATCTCCGGTTAAACACTGCTATTTCAGTCCAGTTAACCTTGTCTGCTTTCATATATGGTCAGTCCTCAGAGAAAAGATTCCTATCTCAATTTTTCTGCACAGCTGTTAGTTGCACTGTTTAAGATTACAGAATTATTCCATCCCACTTCCTGCTTTGGCTTTAGAAACATACTCTTTGGTTTGCTCTCGTCCCTTATCCAAATCTTATACAATTGTTATCACCCAATAAAAAATAATCTATTTTTTATTGCAGAAATTACTGCAACTGAATAACTCATTCGTGAAAACAATGAATTAAAAACAAAAGTTTCCTGTGTTGCTAATGGAAATTGTTAAGTCAGTTTCTTTTTTGGTAGCACACTGCAGTGGGCCATTGTAGTGCTTGTCACTGAAAACTAGATCTTTTGCCACTTAGTGAAAGTTTATGAATGGGGGGAAAGTTTCATTTTTCTTGGGATGAGTTCTGACCTGCTGTCATTGATAGTTTTTTTTGTAGGCGTTCTCTGAAAGTCCTGATAATCTGCACTGAGTGACTCAGTGTCAGCTGACTGAGCACATACAGGAAGTGAACAGCACTGACAAACTGGAAAGTACAGAGTGAATTGAACAAACTCAAAAAAAAAAAAAAAAAAAAAAAAAAAAAAAAAAAAAAGACAATGCTCCATAGTTGATGGATGTCACAAGGCTAGAAAAACCAGTGATACTCACTGCTTTTACAGTTTTCTGGGAATGACATTCTGGGAAGCCACTTTCAACCTCAAAAAGAAATAAGCTGAATGATTAGGCAACAAGAGGCAGAAGACTTCTATCACTCACTTAAATGCTAAATGCAGGCTATGTTGAAGGTATGGCATTTCTGACAGGAAGGATAGTTGCAATTAATCTTTGTACTTACATAATGCTTTCATCTCAGGATCCCACAGT
Organism: Alligator mississippiensis; assembly: GCF_030867095.1. Lineage (NCBI taxonomy): Eukaryota > Metazoa > Chordata > Crocodylia > Alligatoridae > Alligator > Alligator mississippiensis. The sequence continues at coordinate 119,637,181 of NC_081824.1, read as the reverse complement.
ACTCTATGAATGGTAATGAATGGAGCCTATGACCTCTTACATGACAAAGAGAACTGCTATTACTGGTATTTTACATGTAGGTAATGGAGATACAGAAGGGCTGAATGAATTGAGTAAGGCCACACAATGGCACAACTACAACTTGGATCCAAGACACAGACTTACAGCCACTAGGTGCCTCATCTTGTCATTAAAGAATCATCCTTCTATAGCACATGTCAAGGGCTTTTTACAGGCAGCTGTGCATTCTTGCTTTTATTGTAAACTAAAAGCCCCAAATGTTCAAACTTATGTGTCTGAAGTCAGGTACCTACAGTAAATTCCTATTGATGAATCTCAGTGGTACCCAGTCTTTTGGCCCCAGTGGGCCCAGTACAGTGCTTAGCACAAGGCCAGCTGGGGCCCAGGCCAGCCCAGTGCATGGCCCCAGCCCAGTGCATTGGATCAGGCCCTTGGCCCAGCCCCATATGCACAATCACGTCATCTGGCCCGCAGGACTTTGAAATTTGGTGGCAGGGGAGTAGTGGCAGTGTTAGTTACCCTCTGGCCAACTTTCCAGACCTGAGCCTTGCTAGGATGATATAGCTCTGTGGGCCAGATTTGGTGCACCACTGACATATCTAATAAGTAGCCTGGCTGTCTGGGTACTGAGCCATCACCTTGTCAAACCTGTATTAATGTGTATGCAAGAGCCCTGAGGGGTGCAGTAGGAGGCCCGTTTGTACCACGGTAGTCCTATATTAGCATTTCCTGTATAAAATGGCACTTTATGGTAAACTGCTTAATCTCAGCTGATTCTCAGCCAAAACCAAGACTGCCCTGACCTCAGTCATCGAGCTCCAGTATGCTGATAATGCTGTGGTATGTGCTCACTCAGAAACAGACCTTCAGGCAATCATCAACGTCTTTACTGAAGCATGCAAGAAAATGAGGATGACACTTAACGCTCAGAAGACTAAAGTCAACCATCAACAAGCTCTTAATTAGCAGTCCCCAGCTCTGGTAATTCAGATTCATGGTGAGATATTGGAGAACATTGAGTATGGCCTATACCTCTGAAGTCATCTCTTGCAGAATGCTGACATCGATGAAGAAATCCAACATCACCTCAAATGTGCAAGTGCAGGTTTCAGACACCCGAGGAAATGGATGTTCAAAGATCATCACATCAGATCCAAAACCAAGCTCATGGTTTATTAAACAGTCGTGATCCCCAACTTACTGTAGCTGAGATGTGGGCAACATAGGTGACAACTCAAGGAGACAACTCAACAGGAGACGACTCAACAGGAGACAACTCAAATCTCTGGCAAAGTATCATCAATACTGCCTGTTGAAAATCTTTCAAATCCAGTGAGAAGACAGACATACCAACATTAGTGTCCTCTCACAAGCAAACACCATGAGCACTGAGGAAATGATCATTTGACATCAGCTTTGCTCGACCCACCACCTCATGCGGATGTCTGATTCCAGATTCCTGAAGCAAGTTTTATTCTCCCAGCTCAGTCAAGGCATATGCTTCAAGAGGAGGGCAGAGAAAGTGCTTAAAGCATGTCCTTGAGGTCACCTTGAAAAAAAGGAACATCGACATCAGGTTATAGGAGTCTGTTCCCCAGGACCACCCCAAATGAAGGAAGAGTCTGCTGTAAGGATCTCAGTATTTTGAAACTTTACGACAAAAAGAGACAGAGAAATGGGAAACAGTGTGTCGCGGACCTACCCAAAAAAAACAGTCATCCACTCTGCATAGAAATATGTTCCCAAGGTACAACAGATTCTGTTGACCCTGGATAGACCTCATCAACCATCTTTTAACCCATAAAAAGCAATCATCCTTGACTGAGAGGGATTGCCGATGATGATGTAAAGGTCCAAGGTGACACATTGGTGGATGGCTCCCTGAAATGAACTCTCAGGAGTTCCATTTTATTGAATTTCAGTTTGGCGTATAGATGCTTTCATTTAGGAACAAAGTCACTTTAAGTGTCTTTTGACTAAGGGCCTTGTTACACGGTAAGTTTAGGTGGTTTCTTGAGCTCTGAACCCTGGACTGACTGCATATTAATACCTTTTAAATGGCTTAAAGCACTTGTTATTCAGTTTAGAGTTATGCCACTCCACAGCAGGATTATCTCCAATATGCCTAATTTTGTTCCTGTTCCATTACTGTGTGGCCACTTTCCATAGCTCTTCCACCTACACTGAAGCCCTCCAGTATCCCAGGATGCAGTGGGTGAGCAGAGATGCCAGGGTGCTGCAGGGCTGGGCACAGTGCCTCTGCCCCACTGCACCCACTGTGCAGAGCAGGCAAGCTCCAGGGCAGTGGCGCTCACCCTATCCTGCCCCACACAAATGCAGTGAGCTGGGGATAATCTGCCTGGCCACAGTGCAGGCCTGGTCTGCTGGGAAGCAGCAAGCACAGGGGAAATTCTCTCCCCCACCTCTTTTGCTGCTTCCCAGGAGAACTGGGTTGCCTGTGGCTAGGCTGGGTGCCCTCAGCTCCATGCATGGATGGAGAGAAGTGGAGGGAATTTCCTCCCCCACCACCTATGTTTTTCACAGCCCTGGAGCTTGCTCACTGTGCTGAGGGGGAGCACTGAGCCAGTCCAAGTCCTATTCCTGCCCCTGCTCACCAAGCCTCTAGTGGCAAGTCATAGCTTTGCAGGTGAAGGACAGTCAGAGCAGGTTTTTTGCCTTACCGTGTGACTGCTCCACTAAGCTGAACAATACTAAGTTGATTGACATTTGTTCAGCTTACAATATGAGGTCTAACAAGGCCCTATGGAAAAAAAGATCATGGGGCCCCTGAATGAGAACATCCACACAGGGGATAAACAACTTGTTACACCTTTGGTTGATTTGATCCACCTCAACTTTCCACCTGAAAGTCCCTGTACAGCAGACATTCGTGTGGGGGTGAAGTCTCTCTACCCTTCACCATTTGTTCTCCTCAGGCAGAATGGGAAAGGACAGGCACAAAAGGTACAAGTCCTACAATTGTAACAGGAGGGAACAGACAGCCAGAAACTTAGAATGAATGGCTTTCTGTGAAGAGAGCATAGGGTGCACATGGTTCTGCATGGCACTATCATCAGAGCCATTGATTTTGGTGGATAAATCTGCATCCTCATCCATGTCAATTAACCCACTCCTCCCACACATATCTTGAAGAAACAACTTCCTAGTAACTGTGACTCTTAACTCATAAAGTTCTGAGTGCGTATTTTCCTTTCCTGTGGGTTCAGTTGTGAGATGGCCACTATCTACATGATAGTCCATTATAATTTCCCTCAATTGACTAGACCCATTTTACTAGTAACTTGAGTAGATTTATGGGAAAAATGATTAAGGCTGCTCAAAGAGTTTTCCTTGAAAGCTTGGCCCTTAATTTTCCAAAAAGGAATATGAAGTGAAGTGGGTGTAGTGCCTGTTGTATTCTTTATACTGCATGTATTACAAAGCATGTCTTCCCAGTTCCTAGAAAGGCAGGATAGGGCAGCCCTATGAACAAGATGATTTTCACATAACACAGTTATACAATTTAAACTGTGCCAGGTTAAACCATCATTTAAATAATCCTTCTGATATGGAAAGGACACGAGGCTTTGGAGTTAGGGAAGAGTTGGCACTGAAGTGTAGGGATGAAGGCACCCCAGCCTGCCTTGTTTTCCCATCATCCCAAACAATCCACAAATTCTACAGGAGGAATTTTTCAGAGTTCAGTTATATACTCTGTGTGGTTTGCAGCACATAACAATCAAGTTAAGTTGCAGGAACTGGCAAGTTACCTATCACAGTTTAATCTTAAAAAAATAAAAACCCTTCAGGGGACTTTACTGAAGCTTTGTACTCAGCAGAAAGCCACTGATATAGGTGTGAAGAGCCTGTACAATTTGCAGCAGGCAGCCAGCAAGATGTCTCCTCCCACACAGACTTATGCAAGGGCTCTTATCTTTAGTTCTACTCTTCCACTACTGTGTCTCTGCTGACTAGGCCCAACAGGTACACGATAACTTGACACAAAGGCTGTGAGCTGCAGTGTGGACCATCCTCCAACAAAAACCATTTTTAGATCATCTACATTTTATTCACCTATGAATGTCACAATCAGTTTTAAATAAATGTAGTTGTTTTGAAATGAAAAGCAAGTTCACTGTGCCAAATATTCATTTTAAGCCTGATCCAGAGCTACTTAAAGTCAACAGGAAATTTTCCAAGATGCAAAATCATATAATTCAACTGAGGCTATGAGGCTTTTGCAAATGAAAGTGATATCAGTGAATTGTTTTGGAGAAATGACAAGTCCTTCTCAAAATCAGGCCACAATGGTCTTGGCCTCAAATACAGTATACATCTTGCTTCTTTTTTTTTGGCTTACAGTATGTTCTGCATTCCAGAGCTGTGGTTACAAAGCTTATACTATCCAAAGACCAAATTCTGCAGTCCTTACATGATTTGTCTGAGACTTTTGCCTGGAGACTGCAAAAACTAGCTCTAGGGTTGCCTTCTAAGATGTCTTCTTGTAGTAGTGATTTAAAAATGACTAGTCAGCTTCTTTCCCAGACTTGAAGAGAGGTTTTTGTACCCAAAAGCTTGCCCAGTATCTCTCCCAACTATATAGTTGGTCCAATAGAAGGTATCACAAGAAACCTTGCCTCTTGTACATATCCTGGACTATCAGCTATAACAACACACTAACTCTACTGTTTCAAAAATAAATGGGTTCAGACTGAAATATGAATAAACACACTAGAATTTGCAAGGTATCTTATAATTAAGTGGATCTAGAAATAGAGCGGGCCTTGAATAATGAAGAATCATTGTCTCTTCATCAGGGTATTGAGGCAGAGAAGGGAGTGGGCACACACGTGGTGAGAATTCTGAAAATTCAGACCTCTTCATTAAATCCACAGCTGATCAAAGGGGAACTGCTAAAACAGTTCTGATGCAAGATGTGAACTGGAGTTCCTCGTCTTAATTGGGTCCTCTAGATTGCAATGGCACAAGGCTTGATTAATCAAAAGAAAAACACCAGCCAAAGGATGAGGATAAGGCAGAGGTGCAATACAGAGGAAACTCCCTTGTGTAACTCCATAGTTCCCCTTTGATCAGCCTGTCTGAAGTTGGAGGGGTGAATATACCCTCAATCCATGGCTCTTCCTTCTTTCTATTTATGCTGCTTTTTGAAGAGATTTTAACTCGTGTGGCCAAGAAAGGACATAAGCTATAAAACGCATATTCTTGTTCTACCACAGTGATCCAGTTAGCAATTCTCAAGAAAATTAGAAATGTACACTGGTAGATACTGCTCCATTGGTGGTAGATAAGCAAATAATGCCTTCCATTTAAAAAAAGAGATGTGAAAAATATTGTGGGTTTCCTTGCCTTAGGTAAAAGTTCAGGATTTGGTTTAAGCTTCCATATAAACTCACATTAGATTCTTGTTTTGTGCAGAGACAATTTGTGAAAGATGTTGGATGGTTAATTCTAGAGGCTGAAGAACTGTAACCAGAGCTCATGGGCAGACATGGTGCATAATGTTACTTTTTGTCATGCCTGTGTTCTTCAGCACGAGACTGGAGGGACCCTATTTAGGGACAGAGAAGTGGTTAAGTCCCTGTCTCGAGTCAGTTCTTGACTTCTCTGCTGACACTGCCAACAGAGAGGATGATTTTCATTGGTTTCTTAGAGTGAGAAAGATTGTACTAATAGTGTATTTTGTTTAATTCTAAAACAAAAATCCAGCAGATTTTAAACTGCTGTTTTACTAAGAAAGCTGTCTCTGTGCACTGATACTTGGTAACAATAGTCCTTTTCATTTTGTTTTTGTCATACAATACAGATCTAATATAACTTTTGATGCATAGATGAGTTTCTTCAGCAGCACTTCAGAACGAAGTTTCAGAGTGCCTGCCTACACAAACACCTGTGATACGCTGAGAAAAAAACATAAAAATTAAGAACAAATTTCTAAGCACATGTGTATGTGGACATAACAGTGGGCAAGTCGCATCACTTTTATGTTTCCACATTTGTAAAAGTGGGGCCAATTGTACTGAGATCTACAGTAAAATGTTTTTGAGATCTACTGGGAAATATGCTAAATGAGACTTTGGTGTTATTATTACTCTCCAGTATAAACTGATATTTCACTGGAATGCCTTGCAACTTTTAAGATACTAGCCCTCACAATGGCATCCCTGAGAAATGGGACAGCACACTACCCCCACTTTACAAATGGAAAAATAACAGAGAGCAACTAATAGTATGTCTATGCTACTTCTGTGATGGACGTAGGAACAAGTTCATGAAGAGCATCCACCCTACCTGGACTTACTTTGGGTAGGCCATGAGACTATAACTACCTTAAAAAGCACAGAGCATGTTCCAGTTAAGTAGGCCCAAAACAAGAAGAGCCTGAGAGTGGTGCTGGATATACTTTCAGCACTGCTTTAAGGTGGCTATATTGCCTCATTTTTAAGAGCCCCTGCACCTGGAGCAGGAATGACAGTGTAGGGTGTATGTCATGGCAGTCCTCACACTTGGCATGGAGACAGCATAGACATGTCTATAACAGAAGAGATAGCTGAATGCCAGTCTCACAAGTACCAGAAGAACACCCTAATCACAGGCCCATTTTTTCATCTTGGTACAAATAGGAGGTGGGTATCTTAAAAGGTGTAGCAATGTGGGCTGTAGCTGGAACAACATCAATTTAAGACCTGGTGTATACCTAGAGTTTCACTACTTTAACAATAAGCAAGCTGAATAAATATAAGCTCAGGTTAATCTGATCTGAGAATGTCCACACAGGGGTTTTTTAAACTGACTTTAGTTAAACTAGTACAAAAAACTTCCCTGTGTAGATGAGGCTTGTGTTTCATAAGGTATTGGCCTAAAATGGAAGTAGACATAAATTTTAGAGTTCCCCTGAGTCTCCACAAAGCCACGGTTTCCTTTCTTTCTTTCTTTTTTTTTCTTGAAGAGTTAGTCTGTCACCATTTCCCTTTAAAGAGTATAAGTTACTAGTGGATTTCAAGTGAGTGTTTTCCCATCCACACTTCATATTGTTTCACTTTTCATGGACTTGCCCCTAATTTTCAAGGTGAATTTTAAGGATGAAAAAAGAGTACATATTAGAATTTAGCATTATCATATCATTTCAGCTCTTATGCTAGGTAGAGTCAGATTTCATCTGCACTTCTGGATGAATGTTATCCAAGGAAATCTGAGGATGCTGGAGGGAGTGTGCTGAATCAGTTATTATGGCGGTTAAAAGCTAGCTGTCTTGAGTGCTGATGTAATCTTAATATATAGCTGAATTTTGCTTTTCATTATTACCATATTTACTTGATTCTAAAATGACCCCTCCCCCCCGCCCTTTAACATGGGGGGAAAGCCCCTCGTCTTGGAATGGAGTATGAGGGGGCAAAGGGAAGAGGGGCAGCTGCTGTGGTTCTACCTTCAGCCTTGGGTCAGGGCTTGAGTTGCGGCTGCTACCTACTCCCTGCTGGCTCAGCACCCCCTGCCTCTTCCCTCATCAGTCTTGGATGCTCACCCCACTTCACCATCTACCCCTATCATCCCCTTTTCCCTGATCCATCTCCCCACACCCTGTGCTGTTTCTGGCTCCTGAAGCCTTGGTCTCCTGCTCCTCCCTTCCCCAGCTCATCCCCGGGGATGAGCTGGGGTCCTGCTTTTTGCCCCAGGCTGGAGATGGGACAGCCTGCCATCACAGAGCAAAGGTAAGTGGGCCAGGGGCAGAGGCTGTAGGAGGTGGGGGTAGATGGGGGAAGGGGTTTGGGGACTTGAGGCTGCAGGAGGCAAAAGCAGCATGGGGGGAGAAGGGAGCAGCCACAAGGGGGTAAGTGGAGGGGAGCAGGGGATGATGGGCAAGCTGCTTTCTCTATTGTCTCCTGCCCACCATGTTCTCCCTACTGCCTGTTCCCCCACTGCCTTCAAACAGCAGCTGCTCCCCGCCACCTGCCCCCCTATTGCCTGTCACCTATTGCTCCCCACATGCCCTGTCCCTGCTGTTTCCTCTACTACCACCCACTGACTGCCCCCTGCTATGCCTGCCCCCTTACTGCCCCCTCAGTCACCTGCCCCCACTCCGTCATCTGCATAAAACAATCCTCCAATAGTTAGATTCTATACATGGAAAATTATAACAAGTCCATGAATTTCCCATGTATAGAATCTAACTATTGGGGGAAATAGTCTTAAATTCAGGATCATGTTGGATTTGGGTAAATATGGTAATAATAATAGCAATGCACAGTGGTTATTAGGCATGTTGTTCCAAGGATGTTCATTGTCCTCGTAGAACTTAGAGACTATCTCTACAACATTACTCAGACACAAACAATACTCTGAATAATCATCTGTGTGGGGGTAGGAGCAGACATTGCTGAGGCATAACAGAAGGAAAAGAATAGCAACATAGCAACAAATATGAGGGAGAAGCTTGCTAACTTGGGGCACAAAAGACAGGAGGCAGCTTGACATACAGCAGGTGGTTTGAACAAGGGTATGGAATGAAGAGTGGGAGAAGGATTTAGAAATGGCACTTAAGACAAAGATTTGGGCATCGTAGGAGATGCAGAAGCAAATGAGAATAGAAATGGAAGTTGAGTAGAGTAAAGCCTTGAAGTTGAAGATGACAAATCTTAGCTTAATGGGGAACAAGAAACAGACAGAGATAGATCCAAACAGCAAGAGGATAAGGTCACAGCAGCAGGAGAGGAAGATGAAGTATTGCCCTGGCTGCTTATGCAATGAAAGGCAGACATACACTCACACATCTGTAGTAATCATAAATACACCCAAGTGAATTAGACAGAAAAAAAATTCTATTCCAAGGAAAGCAATCTGGTTAATCTTACCATTCAATAGAGGTTGTTACAGTGTAATTGATCTTGCACAGGCTGTGGTTAAAACCCTAGCCAGGGGCATTTTGCCTTGTCAGCATTCTTTCTGAAAACTTATCCTGAGGATTAAGGATAGTTTAACAACAAAAGACTATGTTCACAACAAGGAAACAATATAAACCCACTGAAAGAGCAGGTCAAAATATTTTGACCAAAACAATTACCTGCTGAAAAATGCAGTTTCAGTAAAAACAATACATTTTACGCCATATGTATTTTCAAGAAAATGTTCCATTTTTTTTAATTGAAAATTAAAAAATAATCCACACATACTGCATTACATTCTCTTTTTTCCCCCCTCGTGTTTGAAAATAAATCTTTTTTTGTAAATGTATGTTTTCTCTTCTTTTTCCCTCCCCATCCTCCCTGCCCCTTTCTGCTACTCAGCACAATAGAATGAATCATCTTTAGGGCCATCTCTAAACAGGGACCCTAAAATAGTTGATATGAATTGATCAAAGAAGTGCAATTAATGCACATCAGTTAGTACTCACTGTGTAAACACTTTTTTGATGCTTCACCTTGTCTTACAGGAGGATTTTTGGGAAAGTTAAGTTCCATGGTTTTGTTTCTTTTCCCTTTTTCCGCTCTAATTCTTCAAAAGTCCCTTAATCTTTGGGAAGTTACAGAGTAGACAAAAAAAGAATATACTCTAAGTTGCCACTCTGTAAATTTCCAAATCAAGGAAGATTTGAAAAGTTAGAGAATGGCACACTTACAGTTTCATTTTTCCTGTTGCCTCTGTACATTTTCTGTAAAGGGAGAAAAGGAAAAAGCATAATTCCAAAAAGTCAAAATTCTGAAATTCCTAATTTGCCCCAAATATCAATCAATAAATAAATTTGCTGTTTTGAACCTTGCAAAACAGGAACAAAATAAAATATCAGTGCTACCAGGCTGGAAGCAGAATGGATTGATGTTACTACTTGGAGCTTGAGGAGGTAACATGGATGTATTCTTTACAATATTGCCAGCTTGTGAAAAATCACGAGGAAGACTACTTGAAATCAGATCACTGTCTTAAAAATCATAGGATTTCAATAAGTCAAATTAGTGTTTTGCTCTGATTTTTCAGCCTCCAGTGGAAACCCCTTGTCTTCAGTTTGTGCCCTATCATTTCAGGTTGAAAAATGTAGTTAGCAAGAAATGCAAGGGAGGAGTGTGGGTGTGAACAGACCTCACTGAGGAATGCTGAATTGGGTCATCCATTTTTAGACCAATCTAACCTTCCTGGAACTTCTGGACAGTTTTCAGTTAGATTGACCTAACTAGGAATCTAAGTTTAAGGTCCGCACCTGGGCAAACTGAGGCAAATCAGGTGACCATTTTTAATCTGACCTAACCTTTCTCTAACCTCCCAGAATGTCTATATGCACTCTTTAAGACATCTGGTGGACACTCAGAAATGAATTCAGCGTTTCATATTCCTTTCCTTGTCATAAGCCTCTATATTTCCAAATAAAATTGGCAAGAAATGCTGCTTTCATAATAATGGTAAATAGACTGAGTAACTTTCACATATTTCTAAACAAAAGAAAAGGAACAAAAAATCTGAAATGCTATGTGGCACAATGGGAAATTAATAGTTGTAGAGACTTTTAAGGTCAAAAGCTGAGCCTACTGAAATCAATAGGTGTTTGTTTGTTTTTTAATAGACTTCAGCAGAAGCAGGATTTCACTGTTACTAGTTATCACTCTAATAGCATAGATAAGAATCTGAGCCATTAAACAATCTTGTTATAATTAATATGATTAATTCTAATTTCCTCCTCTGTCTGTTAGGAAGTTCCAGGCTTACAAATGTATGGAGGAAATGTAGAAAACAGAAGTCATCATAACATTGTTAATTCAGCTACCTAACCTGTTGTGGGTCATATGACAGGAATGTTGCTGTCTTAAAAAACCAGTTATTTTATTCCATTGTGGAAAAGAATTTTCCTATTTCTCATGTTGGCCAGTAAAGACAAAGATGGTACAGTAGTTTACAAAGGTCATTTTCTCCCATTCATCTTTCTGCAACGCTGATGAATAGATTATATGCGTTGTCAACTATCCGATAAGGATTTTGGTACAGATAGATTGGCTGCCTACAAGATTCCAGAGTGGTTCGTGATTATGTCCATCGTAAAGATCACCAAATCCATAACTTATTAACTTGTTTTAAATCAGCTAATTGAAGACCATCTTCACTTCATTCTGCACGATAACAAGTAAATGGAAAATCCAGTTCAGGAGGGTTTTAGTAACTCCATCAGCAATCTGATTTTGCAGTTTCCTGACATTGATGTGATGTGATGACAACACTCAGGTGGGTTTTTCGAGTACGGGGCAGAACACAACAGGAACAGGTAATATGATGTCCCCAGCCCATACCAATTACCTTGCCAGACAGAGAAAACTGCATCAGAAATCTGGGCATATTAGTCTATACCCACACTGAGTACAAGGAAATTTGTTTCCCTTAGTCAGAGATTGGGCAGAGATATAGCATTCCTCAGTTATGAAACAGGGAGTGCTGTAACCACCACCCGCATTTCATGATGTTGGAAATGCAGTGAAATATGAAGCAAATGTTGTCAGAACCTTTCCTCCTATTAGGAGGAACTAGGTGCAGACAGAGACTTCAGCTGGTAGGAGCAACAGCAAAGGTAGCCAAAGCAAGGACTGAAGTACAGAGAGGGAAAGAGGACTGGAATAGGGCCTGCAGTCTTGACTGAATTTTCTCTGCCTTGTGCTGTGTGTTCCAATCATCTTCCTCACCCTCTGCTTTCCTGGAAGCATCTTCACCTCAATTTCACTCCACATCTGTTCTTCCCTATTACCACTTTATTCCTTACCCTGAGCCCCTTTGTAACAGGACAGTCCCTGGGGGTGGCCATGATGCCCCTGATCCCTGCCTTAGTCCTACCCTGCTCTTATGCCAGTCTCTAAAGGTCTCTCCCTGCCGCCTCACCTTGATGGTATTAAAATAGAGGGGAGGCTGCCCACACACCCTGGTGAACTTTCTGTACTCTCTATATTCTATCCATCCTTCAGCCCCAACTTAGCCCAGTTGCTTTGAAGCTCCAACCCTACTGCCCACAGTCTCTCATCTTTGGGCTTTGACCCCTCTGGATACTGGCTCTCTACATGGAGATCAAACTTCTCTGCCCCTAACTGACTTAAGTGGTAAAATCATGGGGCGTCTTTACATGTGCTCTGGGGGTGGGGTTGGGGGTGCCCTTCAACTGGAGCAGCTCTAATTAAAACACCCACCACATCTCATGTATTCAATGTCCCATGTTTCAAAATGGCAGCGGGGGCACTTTAACTATGTCACAACCCAAAGTTGTGATTTTTTGTTTGTGTGTGCGCTTCGGCACCGCTAAATTATTTCCCGCCAATTTGTCGCTTTCTTTGAACGGTAGAGTTCTCTGCTGCAAGATAGAACTCTGGTGCAACGGGGATTTCCCGCCAAATTGTAGCTTCTTTGCAGTGTGCATCTCTTTCTTGCATCGTAGTGATACATGTTGTAAAGAAGTTCCCGCCATTTGTATTAGGATTCACGCCACGTTATTGGCCCATTCCTAATTCATAGATTCATAGATGTTAGGCTCGGAAGGGACCTCAATAAATCATCGAGTCCTACCCCCTGCATAAGCAGGAAAGAGTGCTGGATCTAGATGACCCCAGCTAGATGCTCATTTAACCTCCTCTTGAAGACCCCCAGGGTAGGGGAGAGCACCACCTCCCTTGGGAGCCCGTTCCAGACCTTGGCCACTCGAACTGTGAAGAAGTGTTTCCTAATGTCCAATCTAAATCTGCTCTCTGCTAGCTTGTGGCCATTATTTCTTGTAACCCCTGGGGGCGCCTTGGTGAATAAATACTCACCAATTCCCTTCTGTGTCCCCATGATGAACTTATAGGCGGCCACAAGGTCGCCTCTCAACCTTCTCTTGCGGAGGCTGAAAAGATCCAGTTTCTCTAGTCTCTCCTCATAGGGCTTGGTCTGCAGGCCCTTGACCATACGAGTGGCCCTTCTCTGGACCCTCTCCAGGTTATCCGCATCCCTCTTGAATTGCGGCGCCCAGAATTGCACGCAGTACTCAAACTGCGGTCTGACCAGCGCCCGATAGAGGGGAAGTATCACCTCCTTGGACCTATTCGTCATGCATCTGCTGATGCACGATAAAGTGCCATTGTCTTTTTTGATGGCTTTGTCACGCTGCCGACTCATGTTCATCTTGGAGTCCACTAGGACTCCAAGATCCCTTTTCACTTCCGTACTACCCAGTAGGTCATTCCCTAGGCTGTAGGTGTGCTGGACATTTTTCCTCCCTAGGTGCAGCACTTTGCATTTCTCCAAGTTGAACTGCATTCTGTTGTTTTCTGCCCACTTGTCCAACCTGTCCAGGTCTGCTTGCAGCTGTTCATAGATTTCACAGATTTCATAGACATTAGGGCTGGAAGGGACCTCGGAAGATCATCGAGTCCAGCCCCCCGCCCAAAGGGCAGGAAGTCAGCTGGGGTCAGAGGATCCCAGCAAGATAAGCATCCAGTTTCATCTTGAAGGTGTTCAATGAAGGCGCTTGAACAACCTCCGGTGGCAGGCTGTTCCAGACCTTGGGGGCTCGGACAGTAAAGAAATTCTTCCTTATGTCCAGCCTGAAACGATCTTGTAGTAGTTTGTGACCATTCGACCTCGTCATCCCTTGGGGTGCTCTGGTGAACAAACGTTCCCCCAGATACTGGTGGTCACCCGTGATAAATTTGTAGGTGGCCATCAGATCACCCCTGAGCCTGCACTTTTCCAGGCTAAAGAGCCCCAGGGCTCTCAGCCTGTCATCATAGGGTCTGCTTCCCTGACCTCTGATCATGCACGTGGCTCTTCTCTGGACTCTCTCAAGCTTCTCCACATCCTTTTTGAATTGTGGAGCCCAAAACTGGACGCAGTACTCCAGCTGCGGCCTCACTAAGATCGAGTACAGGGGGAGGATGACGTCCCGGGATTTGCTTGAGAAGTATCTATGGATGCAAGCCAGCGTTTTGGTCGCTTTACTAGCCGCAGCATCGCATTGCAGGCTCATGTTCACCTTGTGGTCAATGATGACCCCCAAGTCTCTTTCTTCCATAGTGCTAGCCAACATAGCACTGTTGAGCCTATAAGGATGCTGCGGGTTTTTTTTCCCAAGGTGGAGAACCTTGCATTTATTGGCGTTGAACACCATCAGATTCTCATCCGCCCACTTGCTGAGCCTGTCCAGGTCAGCCTGGATCACCCGCCTGTCTTCTGGCGTGGATGCTTTGCTCCAAAGTTTGGTGTCATCGGCGAACTTGGCCAGTCCGCTTCTGACTCCAGTGTCCACATCATTAATGAAGATGTTGAACAGTATGGGTCCAAGGACAGAGCCCTGGGGGACCCCACTGGTCACAGGACACCACGATGAGTGACTTCCATCAATTACTACCCTCTGGGTCCGACCCCGGAGCCAATTTTCCAGCCAGTGGATCGTGGAGGACCCAAGGCGACAATTGGCCAGTTTCTCCAAGAGACGATCATGGGACACCAGATCAAAGGCTTTTCTGAAGTCAAGATATATGACATCAATCTCATCTCCCTTGTCCAGGTGATAGGTCACCTGGCCGTAGAAGGAAATGAGATTGGTCAAGCAAGACCTACCCGCAACAAACCCGTGCTGGCTATCCCTTAAGATGCTGGCGTCGGCCAGTCCATTAAGGATGGCCTCCTTAATAAACTTTTCTAAGATCTTCCCTGGGATAGAAGTCAGGCTGATGGGCCTATAGTTAGCCGGATCCACTTTCCTCCCTTTCTTGAAGATAGGTACCACATTGGCCTTCTTCCAGTCTTCGGGCACTACACCAGAGCGCCAAGAGTTTTCAAAGATCCGCGCTAGAGGCTGGGCTATGATGCTTGCCAGCTCCTTGAGTACCCTGGGGTGAAGATTGTCAGGGCCAGCTGACTTGAAGGTATCCAGCTTCTCAAGATGTTCCTTCACAAAGTCAGCATTAATGGAGGGCAGGGGATCATCCTCTCCCGGACTTCCCAGCCCTGTAGCAGGCATGGGCGTCCCATGGGGCTGATGAAAGACCGACGCAAAGTACCTATTTAATAGGTTGGCTTTTTCCTGGGCGTCAGTTGTCAGTTGCCCCATCTGGTTCAGCAGGGGTCCAACGTTGCCCCTGCTTTTCCTCCGGCTCCCCACGTATCTGAAAAAGGACTTTTTATTGTCCTTGATGCTCAAAGCTAGCTGGAGTTCAGTTGCAGCCTTGGCTTTCCTGGTCTGCTCCCTACAGGACCGGACCAGTGCAGAACAATCCTCCTTGGAGGTGACTCCCATCCTCCATCCTTTGTAGGCCTTTCTTTTTAGCCTCAGGAGGTCTGCTAGGTCCCTGGAGAGCCAGGGGGGCTGCTGTGCCCTCTTGCTGCCTTTCCTCCGAGATGGAATAGACTTAGTTTGTGCATGGAGGATCGCTCCCTTGAGGAGCAACCACTCTTCTTGAACTCCCCTCTCCCTGTGGTCACAGTCCCTTAGGGCCTCACTGACAAGCCTCCTGAGCTTGTCAAAGTCGGCTTTCCTGAAGTCAAGGACTTCCGTATTGCTGACTGACTTGCCAGCTTTTCGGCTGCCCTGCCCTCCGGCGTGTCCACATCTCCCCATAGCTTTGTGTCATCTGCAAACTTGGACAGAGTACATTTCACTCCCTCGTCCAAGTCATTGATGAAGATATTAAAGAGTATCGGTCCAAGGACCGAACCCTGCGGGACCCCACTGCCCACACCCTTCCAGGTTGAAACCAACCCATCTACCACGACTCTCTGGGTGTGACCCTCCAGCCAATTCGCCACCCACCGGACTGTGTAGTCATCCAAGTCACAGCCTCTTAACTTGTTCACCAGTATGGGGTGGGATACCGTATCGAAGGCCTTCCTGAAGTCTAAGTATACGACATCCACCCCTCCTCCTGTGTCCAGGCGTTTCGTAACCTGGTAATAAAAAGAAACTAGATTGGTCAGGCACGATCTGCCTGCCACGAACCCGTGCTGATTTCCCCTCAGCATAATTTGTCCTGCTGGGCTTTCACAAATGTGAGCCTTGATAATTTTTTCAAAGACTTTGCCAAGGATGAAGGTGAGACTGACTGGCCTATAGTTGCCCAGGTCCTCCTTCCTCCCCTTTTTGAAAATGGGGACCACGTTGGCCCTTTTCCAGTCCTCCGGGACTTGGCCTGTGCGCCACGAGCTTTCAAATATTCCCGCCAGTGGCTCTGCAATGACGTCGGCCAGTGCCTTCAGCACCCTCGGATGGAGCTCATCCGGGCCTGCCGACTTAAAGGCATCCAGTTCTTCCAAGTGCCTCTGCACCATCTCAGGGTCTACGCATGGCAGTCTGGCGCCTTGCTGCTGCCTCTCTACAACCCCAGTGAGAGACTTGTCGTGCCCCTCACTTAGGAACACTGAGGCAAAGAACTCATTGAGGAGTTCAGCCTTGTCCCCCCTGTCTGTCACCAATTGTTTCTGCCCATTTAGCAGGGGTCCTATTCCTCCCTGGGCCTTCCTTTTACTCCCTATATATCTAAAAAACAATTTCTTGTCTTTTACTTGGGTTGCCATCCTCAGCTCCATGGTAGCTTTGGCCCATCTAACTGCCTCCCTACAAGCATGAGCAGAGGAGGTATATTCATCTTTGGTGATCTCTCCCTGTTTCCACTTTTTATGTGCTCCTCTTTTGTCCCTTAGGCTGCCCTGGATTTCTCTGGTCAGCCAGGGAAGCCTCCTGGTCCCTTTCCCTCTTTTGCCTCACTCGGGGATCGTCTTGCTTTGTGCCCGAAGGATAGATTCCTTAAGGCACAGCCACCCTTCTTGGGCTTCCATTTCTTCAAATCTCCTACTCTGCAGTGCATCCTTGACTAATTGCCTGAGTTCAGTGAAATCAGTTTTCCTAAAATCTAGCACTTTCACCCTACTAGTTACCTTACCCACTCAACGTCTTATGGTGTATTCTATTATTAGGTGATCACTGTCCCCCAGATGGCTACCAATCTGGAGGTCCGCTACCATGTCAATGTAGGCACACGTGGCGTCTAGCGATTGGCTTGCTAGCTGTACATAAGGCTTGGGTAGTTTCTGCCCAAGTCGGAGGAGGGAGGACGAGAGAGATTCTGTGTGAAGATCTCCAAGCGCTATGGACCCTCGCGGACCCGGCGCACCTCCCCTAAGTAGGCAATAGAGGCAATAGAACCGGGTCTATGGAGCTTTCGCTTCTCGCCTCTCCCCGTTGCCGAGCGCAATCCTAGACGTATCCCTTTCCTGTAATTTCAGACCCACGGAGCCTAGCAAACTCCGGGGAAAACTTATCGGACCCGCGGAGCCTGAGTAACTCTGGGGAAACTTTTCGAACCCAACTTAACCGGACCCGCGGAGCCTAGCAAACTCCGTGGGAGCAATCAATTTGTCAGAGTCCTCCAACGAGGGTTCAAGTGGGAGGTGTGCCTGGAAACCTGTCCAGCCTACACCAATACCATCTTTGGTTGTAAGTAAATAATCTTTTCAATCAACCATTACGCGTCCGTGACTAATTCTAACTCGCGTGCGCTAAACCGCCCCGCGGTTCTCTCCCACCCTGCGTGCCCGGGCTGCTGGCCACAGCCCGCGTGCACCGAAGATGGGTCCGGTTCGGGCCCGGCCCGCACAAACTAAAGCTCGTTTTGTGAGCTTTAGCTAAAGCGCCCTCACCACCATTTTGAAGCATGGGGGTGCCTAATACACAAACCATGGAGGGTGCTAGAGCACACTAATTAGCATGCTAATTGATTAATCAAGTCTGCTTGACGTTTTGTAATTACAGTGTGTCAGAGCAGTGTCCCCACACATCTACAGGCACCCATGGCCTCTGTTCTCCCCTACAGCCATGCCCATGCCTTATAAGTGTTACTCCATTGAATTTTGTCTTCCCATGTAGGTCTCAGGCCTCTTGGATTTAGCCCACCATTATTCTGGCTGCAGGCCTCCAGCCCTGGCCCACTTGTTCTGAACCAGCGATTACATAAAGCATATCTGTAATGAAAAACTGAACCTGTCATCTCTGCACAACTGCTCTACTTTTGGTCCGGTTACTCAGAGATATCTCAGAAATGGCTGATGACTGTGCGAGGGGAATGAATTACAAGTCTGGTTTCCAGTGCTATTGGACAGATATTCAAATAAGAGAAGAAAATGCCACTACAAATTGAATCTGTTTTGCCTGTCACAGCACTGAGCAGTTACTTTTCAATCCTAAAAGGTTCAAAGCAGGTTGGAGGAATGCTGGGAAGTAGGGGTGTGTGAAATGGGCCATATTTAATTTGGATTTGACCTGAATTGGGGACAGTGATTTGATTAGTTGATTCAGATCACTGTCCCAATTCAATTCAGTAGAATCTGAACCTGAAGATTCGATGCTGATTCAGAGAATCAGCGATTCAGCCACAGACACAGCTTTAAATGTTTTTTCTACATACCTCGAGGTACCAGGCATAGCTTGTGAACACTGAGACGGTGGGGCAGCTGAAGCTTCCCACGGGATCACAGGGGGGTCCCCTGCGTGCATGGCAGTGAACCTGGAAGTGGACTGGAAATACTTTCGGTCCACTTCTGGGTCCAGCACCAAGCACGTGGGGGGCCACCCTGCAACCCCCTGGCTTGGCGATCGGCCATGGGGGGACCCCAGGTGACCCCCCCAGACCCAGGAGGCACCAGTTGCTGAGCTGAGGGGGTGGGGGGTGGTCCCCCAGCGTGCTCCCCGGCGTACCTGGAAGTGGACTGAAAGTGCTTCTGGTCCATTTCTAGGTCTGTTGCCAAGTGTGCTGGGGACACCCCCGTGCTCCTGTGGGACACTCCATCCACACCACTATCTCAGCATTCACAAGCCGCCTGGTACCTTGACATATGTAGAAAAACATTTAAAGCTGTGTCTATGTTTGAATCATCGAATCTTTCCAAATCAATTTGGAGGATTCCAATTCGATTTGGAGAGATTAAAGGGTCTCCTGATTCAATTCGAATTCGGAGATTTGGCCACTGAAATCAGGCCGAATCTCTGCCGAATCAAATCAATGACCAAAGCTTTGCACAGCCCTACTGGGAAGGCAAAATGGAGAAACTTACCCATGCTATTCCTGGATAAACAGAGAAACTTTACTAAAAAGCAAGAGAAAACAAAGTAAAGCAATAAAATAATTACAACAGAACCCAGAGAGGCTCTAAGATGACCCTTTTATGTAGTAAATAGAGGACCCAATTCCTGCTGCTGCTTCCATATCATAACTCCAATTGAAGAACAGATTTGGTGTATAAAGGCCTTAAAATCTAATTGAGCAATCTGGCAAATCTTTTGACAAGGGCAATAAGAACTCCTGTTGAACTCAAAAGGCCATGTCCTCACAAGCGTGGACATTTGATTCCCTGGGGACAAGAAGCAGTGGCACACTTCGTGGGATTCTCACTCAGCATCTTCACTTCATGCAAAAGGACTAGAGTAGTATTAAGCATGCTAAACGCATCAGTGACTCTGAGCCTGTCTTTTGACCACAGATTCCAGATAGAGCTTTAGTGACTGCTACTATTAGACAGGCTCCCAGACCTGGCTAAAGTTAAACTGGAGGCCTCTTCAGCCACCTGTACCTCCCCTCCATTGGCTTGGAATTAGGAGAGGATAAAAATGGCTGCCACCCCACCTTTCCTTTTACCCCTGGACTATAAATTCTGTGCAGGGCTTTCTATCATAGAAACCCATACAATGACTGGATAACGAGCCCAAATTATTCATAGGGAGTGTCTACACATTGCCATATAGCAAAAGGAAGTACTAAAGCACAGCACAGTACAGGTGCTTACTTCGCTGTGCAGGCGGTGCACAGTTAGATTTCACCGCTACGTCACCGTAGTAAAATGCGATACTGGGGGAGTGTGCCACTACAGCGATGTAGTTGGCGATCACATGTAGACCTATGTGATTGCTATGTTGTCATAGCGCACTGTATGGCAACGTAGCGCATTGCCATAAGGCGACGTATATATGCACCCTTAGTGATTTAAACCATGTCTTGATGCTCCTTTCTGTGCTTTCCCAGTGAAATACAATGGGTCACTTGAACTCTATTTTGTGATCTGATCTTAGAGTGGGTGAAAGTGTGAGTGCATAGTTTAGAACAGGGGTAGCCAATCTACAGCACATATGTTACAAGTGGCATGGGAAGTCTGTGTGAGTGGCATATGGCCAATTTAGGAGAGAGTAGGCAGTGCAACGGCAGATAGGGCAGGGAGCAGAAAATAGAGCAGCAGATCAGGCAGGGAGCACAGGGCAGGTACAGAAAGTAGAGACATTGGGCAAGGGAAGGGTACTGGGGAGGGCACAGGGCTTTATTTGTGTCATGCCTGCCAAAAAAAGTTTGCCCCCACTGGTTTAGAACAATTTCCTCTCACACCGTTCTTTGTGCGTGCGTGCGTGCGTGCGTGCGTGCGTGCGTGCGTGCGTGCGTGTGTTGGGGGGGGGGGTGTTGGTTGTAGCCCCACAACAAAACCATCACCATTCCTGGATCTTACACCTGCACCTCCAGAAATAATATATCTCATCCAGTGCACTAAATGCCCTGATGGAAAATATGTAGGAGAAACCAAACAACAACTGTGTATCAGAATGAACGCCCACCGAAGATCTAGCAAAGACTGAAATACCCAATTACCTGTGGGTGCACACGTCTCACAAGATAACTTCTTTCTCTCCAGTCTCTCAGTTCTAATCCTCAAAGGGAATTTACAAAATACCTTTCGCAAATGAGCCTATGAACTTCACTTCATCCATCTACTGGATACAAAAAACAATGGACTAAATATAGACATTGGATTTATGGCACCTTATAACCTGCCTACCATCTGATACCCCAGGTAACCTCTCTACAATTTACCAGCTACATTCCATCACCAGATCAGCATTCCCCTTTCCCCTACCCCGCCACCTCACCCATTGTCTGTTACCCCCTCTGACCCTCCCTGCCAGGCATTTGCATTTTCACTGAGCTGCATTCTTGCATGCTGGCTTCCATCCTGTCCAGGAGAGCACAAAACAACTGCAGATGCTCCCTCTGCCTGAAGAAGGGTGTTTGTACCTGAAAGCTTGCAGAGAAGGATTTTTCCAACTATTTTAGTTGATCTAATACAAGATATCAAATTTACCCAAAGAACCTTGTCTGCCTGCGTATGTTTGTATGTGATATGATCTAACACTGCAAAGGCCAGGTTTTGAGAGCACTGTGAGACTCTATTTGTTTTGAGACCTTTCTTTAATATACCTCTATAATTTAAAAACCTGAGAACCCTCCTAATGGGGATATAACACAAAAATAGTAAAGTCAAGTCTTCAAAAACAACATGCTTGTGATACCAAGTATTATTCATTTCCATAGTAAATACAGCAGAAGACAAGAGTATAAATTGTCCAAACATGTTTCCTTATTACTTTAAAATCCATGATTAAATTCATGAAGGAAAAAATGCTGTATTTGGCCTACTTGTGCTTCTTACAGTTAAATTTGCCTATGTGTATTTGAAATGCAAGAATTGTAAATATCAGTGGGGCTGCACTGAACCAGAACACTGGATTCATACTCCTTGATCAGCTTTAGAGATATTCACATATCCAGTTGAATTTGACAGCTTGGATTAATAGCTAATTATAAATATGGCCATTATATTTGTCAGGTTTTTTTTTTTTTACTCACCCTACATGGCTTAATACTTCATAGGAAGAACATTCTAAACAGTGGTGATAGCAGGGGGGAAAAAAAACCCTGGGAATGGGACAAAGAGATTAAGAGGCTAAGACTGGCATTCTTAACAGAAATTGTGGTGGGAGGTAGACACAACAAATTTGGAGTAAGATTAATCTGTGTATTATTTTCTTTTTGGCAACATGGTACCCCCCTGCCCCCTACAGGAGCAGGTAAAGGCGTGATTGGATCTAATGTGTGATTCACACAATCGCTTCTCTGGCTCATGCCACACGAACATGGCAGGAGGTGTGATTGTGGGATTCAGCATTAGATCCAATTGCACCTTATTGACAGTGTAGGGGGAGCCTGATCCTGGGCTCTTCCTGCATTGGCAAGAAGCAGGCTCCCACACCTGGTTCCCTTGTTAGGTTTGTCTCTTCCCTTATGGTAAACATGGAACAGAATGTTGGAGTGCCCCCATCCAGGTTTTGACTTGGCAAGATGATGCTTTTACCTTTAGGCCAGTCATTAGGAAAGATAAAGTTATTTCTGTTAATGAAGCTAACACAGAGGTTGGAAGCAACTGAGTGTGAAAGCAAACAAAGAGAAAATCCCTTCATTTTTAGCTAATTTATGCTATTAAAATATTTACTTCTACAAGTGAGAAATATGTAGCTAGTAATTATATTGGGAAGGCAGCAATCATAAGTCTGGCTTCTTAGTGATGATATCTAATGTGGTGATGCTCACTCAGTCTCCTCTAAAGCAAATGCAAGCTTAAATGGAATTCAGACTGGGAGAGTATAATTTAAAACAATTTGCCATATTTGTACACATATATGTGTGAGTGATCTGATCTAATATTGAGATGGCCTGATCCTATAAGAGATCAGATGCAGATCCTATGCAGAGATCTTTTTGCATATGGCCATGCAATCTTAACAGTCATTGACTAGGATTTGAGATAATTCATTACCTTGAATAGGTTCAGAAGTATAATTATATTGGGGGTCTCATCTACATTAGAGGCTCAGAAGTAATTAGTGGTAGTAGCTTTGGAGGCACATAAGGTCAGTGCCTGAGAAAAGGCAGTCAGGCTGGTCCTGCAAATAGCAGGGAAGGGAGCTCCTGAGCAAGATGGGTGCAGGAGAGGGACTGACTGGCACCCCAGGTGTCCCAAAAAACTGCAAGGAAAGACCTAAGGGGGGCTTATAGCTTACAAGGAAGTTATGATCCAGTGTGGGGAGGACTTCTGTTGTACAGCCATTGTGCTTTGTTTTATGTTCTGATTAGCTGAACCAGAGGACCGTGTTGTGGCTGCGGAGGAGGTGTGGAGGCCATAGAGAGGTGTCTGGTGGGGCACTCACTATCAGGAATCCAGAGGCTTGTGGGCTGGTGCAGACCAAAGACCGGGAGAGCTAGGGCCTGTGAAAGTGGCCTAGTCTGGGGTTAAAGACCAGGGGACTGAGGCTGGTGCAGGTTGAGGCTGGGAGAGCCAAGGCCAGTAGGAGCACTCTGGCCTGGAGTCAGGGACCCTGAGGGCTAGGATAGAGGCACAGCAGCTATGCAGGGGCCAGGAGCCAAAGAGCAGAAGGTTAAGGCCATAATATGGAGGCCAAAGCCAGAGCAGGCTGAAGCCTGGAAAAGGGCTGAAGCCTAAGACAGGTGGAAGCCAGACAAGGGTCAGGGGCCCTGGAAGAAGAGAGCCTTGCTAGGACCTGGGGCTCAGTGGGGTCGGTGGATTAATTTGCTAACAGATGGGGCCACAAGGCTCAGTGACAATTTAAAGTAACATCTGCAAGGTATGGACATGGCTTACAGGGGCAGAAGGAGACTGCAGCAGCACCTGGGGTTTCTAGGTATTTCTCCCTTCTCTGGCTTTCACTTCCTGTCCCTGCCATGGGGGGCAGTGCAATGTAGCATGGTGCAGAACCTAGCTTGGGGCCCCTGTGCAGAATGGTGCAGCAGGAGAGCCTTTCACTGAGGAACTGAAGGTTATGCTGGGATAGGGTGACTACCATTTCAAAATGGGAAGGCAGGACACATGCCCGCCCCCTACTTTCCCCACCATCACCGGGCAGCCAGGGGGTGCGCAACTGGTGCAGGGTTCCCGAGGGAAAGGCAGCAGGACAGGGAGCCCCGAGCCTATAGCAGGCAGCCAGCACCACCCTTACCACATGCACAAATCTTAGGGCAGCATGTGTCCCCCCATTCCTGCCTCCCACACCCCGCAAAAGAGCTGTTCATAGCTCCATCCTGCTCCATGTCCTGGCCCTGGGCCCCATGCACAACCCTGGCTGGGCAGCACCCCCAGCCACAGCCCCACTCCCTCCTTCACCATGGGGGCCCCCATCTGCACCCCCCCCATGGCCTCCTATGCCCCTTCCCCCCCACAGACTTACCTACAGGAAGCTTCTCTCCGCTCTGCCTGGCTGTATTCCCAGCCACGTGCATGTGTGTGTGCATGCACATGCATGTGGTACCCCCTGTATCCTGCTCCCAGCAACCCCAAGTAGTCGCTTGCAGGCTGGAATGCTGCCAGCCTACAAGGGGGAAAACCTGGATCCCTGCACGATACTGAGAATCTGGGACAAACGCTGTCTCAGAATCGTGTAGCCCAGGCCTGGGACTTGATGTTCCCATCCCTGGACTGTCCTGCCCAATTAGGGATGGGTGGTTACCCTAGACTGGGGCACCCATACAGCATGAGGCATGCAGCCTGAGGGGCCTGTGGCTTAGACTAGTTGGACAGTCCTAGGCAACAATGCCCAGTGCTTCATCATGGAGAGAAGCTAAGAAGTGAAGGTGATCGGGTGCTGCAAGAAAGTGAGCATGGTATTAATTGTGCCATCTGTGAATGGAGATATAACAGGGTTGACTGTGAGGCTTTAAGAACATTAAAAATGGAGAGGACCATCCCATTGATTCCTGGAGTAATTCTCACTGTCCATTGGAGTGCAAGTTTTGAAATTATCTTTCTGTGTTCTTGGCTTAACATTCATAGTTACCTTGTATGGTACATGGATCAATACATGCTGTAAACCTGGAAAATATGATTGCTCATTAGTGTGAACAGGGGGGAAAAGGTAGGTTAACAACTAAAGTGAAGCAGCTAAAGCTTTGGGTCAATTTGAATAAATTGAAGTGCAAACTAAAGTGAAATCCTTCTGGCCATGTCCCCCAGTGTGGAGGCTCTTATATTGAGGCAAAGTGACTTTAGATCACTTGGAATCCATAAAATCTTAATGACTATTGAAATCTAAAGCCAATTTACACCTAAGGTAGAGCTTTCCCAGGATATTTAGAAGGGTTTAATCTATGTATATTGAGTTCATACCTTTAGTTGAGTCCACTAACTCTCCCTGAGGGTTCCCCATGTAGACAATGGCTTAGTGTCTTCCAGGCCAGGGATGAAAAGCCTTGTAGTTAATGGTGAAGACGAAGACAATGGAAACATAATTTACATTCATAAGGATCTTAAGCAAGAAAGGCAACTGCCTTGAGGTAGGGGTTGGAGAGGAATTTTAACAGTTGGCTTCAGGACAAAAATATCTGCATAAATGATGATTACCTAAATTCTTCAAGGTAGAGGTAATTGAATCAAAGTCATCTCATTGTGTATGAATCTTCAGATGTTAGCAGATACTTTCGGAAGAGACATACATCTCACAGAGCATGGGCACATGGGCGTGCTACCACAAACTAATAAGGTGAGTATTTACAGCACATCAGCTGCTCTATGTGCATGTTGTTTCCCCAGGGTACATGAAAGCTAGCCCAAAGTAGCTACAGAAGAGTTAGCTACACTTGGCTTTCATTTAGTGTGGGATTAGAGTATTCACATGGGCAGATAACATGGATCATCTAATGCACTGTGCATCATGCACCCTTTTGTCTCACAGTAACTAGTTTGTTTGCCCATGACCACAGATGCACTTTAGCTATCCCAGACCTAATAGAGAAACAACTCTTTCATTGGTATAAAATGGGAATAATTTCAAAGGCAAAACATTACACAAGTGTAAAAAGCAATGAAGAGGAATATCCAGCTCAATATAGCTGTGGCAGAAAGGAGGTTATGATAAATTTAGGATTCAAACTTGGGAAAAGAGAGTTTGTTAGCTGTGCTAGTCTAAAATCATCTTAGGGTGGAACTATTCTAACAATGAAAAAATATGTTCATAGAGGTTATTATATTGGTGTAGCTATATTGAGCCTGGGGCTAGAGTAGAAAGTTTCATCAACAGAAACCAACTTCTTTTCACTGTAGGTTTGCATGCGCCCACAGACAAACTTGGTGTAAGCCAGCAGAACCTAGTTTTTTTTCCTCAGCCAAGTCATATCAACTCTCAAGGCACATAAACCCTCAGCCTTTTCTTTTGCTCTCGAGACATGGTATTTAGCAGAATTCACAGATTCATTGAATCTGATCGGCCATGCCGTGAGCACTTCTGCTGTGGCCTTAAACTTGCAACCTCTGGGCTGTTAACCATGTACCTTGGTACCCACACTACCCCAAACCACAGCCCAGTCACAGATATTGGCACAGTGCCAATGTACTTTCTGTATTACCCGTGTTGGTCCCTGCAGTGGTTCCTGTTTTCACAACTCTGACCCCTTGGTCAAAGTTTTGAATTCCACTGCTCAGGAATCACTGTAAGCAGAAAGCCATCCTTTGTTTTTAAAATTCCCAGTATGCTTTAGAAATACCTCTTTTCCTGCTAGCCCACATTTGTAGGAAGGCAGGCTTGGCTTCACATGAACAGTGTGTATCACCCAAACCTCATGCTCCTCTTGAGACCAGGAATGACATCCTGGATCTCCTTAGCCTGTATGGAAAAAAGCCCAGGTGAGCCTAGGTACAGAGCAATGACAGGAACATGGATGTTTATGGAAAGGGACAGAAAGTGATGCAAAGTTAGAGGGTCTGTAAGAGGCCTACTGTAAGGAAAGGATAGAAAAAAGAAATTCTGGACACATCCCAGCCACTTGGCCTTTATACAAAGAACTGCAGCCCACAGTTGGTAGGAACCCCATCTCAGTTCCAGTTCTTTCTGTGGATATTTTGGATGAATGGAATATCTTCCCCCTCTTTTAAAAATGTTGTCATTCTGCACCATTAGAGGACAAAGGAACGGACTTAAAAGCAGCCAGTTTATTTTACAAATATCTATTAGTAATAAAGTAATATTACAGCCATGTGGTGGAATGTTGGCTACTATAGAAGTGTTTAATATCTGAAAGCTATGTCACTGCAAAGAAAAAGAAAGGAATGCATACTACAGCTTTCCAAAGTGAACAACAGGGGAACATGAAAAATCATTTCCTTTCAAAGGAAATCAAAGACCTGTTTGTTTGGAAGTCCTATATTCGACAGAGTGACATTTTGAAGACATGCAAAGACAGTGCCTCAGTCACTTTCAGACTGTACTTAGATGGGAAGGTGCTATTCCAGGCTCAAGAGTTTCACTTTTCGTTTCCTTAAAATACAAAGTAGTGTGGACTATCTTTGCTTCGTTGCAAAGTACCATGTGAATGAATCTCTTTTACCCTCAGAAACAATCCTTACAGTTTTTACTAGTAGTTACGCTTTGATTTTTTTCCCTGAGGTTGAAATGACAGCTTTGTGTTTTCCATCGGAAGAAGGTACCTTTTCTGCCCAACTCTTCCACAAGAGTTGCTGGGACCACTACTGTCACCAGCCAGACAGCAAGCAGGCCAAGACGACCCTGAGCCAGCTCTCATATCTGCCTTCTCTAGGCTTTTGTAAACCTCAGGAGTGACATATCAACCATACCCACTTTATATCACATCCATCACATTATATCTCTTGTAAGACTACTGATAAAAGGCTACTGACTTATCTACTGTAAGACTACTGACTAAAATATGTGTGCTTTGATTTGTAGAACAAAAAAAAGTTTCTTAAGTAGTTCACCAAGACCCCCAGCAATTTTCAAGTGGTCCATGAAAAAAAGTTTGAGAACCACTGCTCTACCTGTTGCTCAAAAGAGCTTAAAATGTGAGTGTTCTCACAGTTATTTTCAATATCTCTGTAAATCTAACAATCTCTCTGTTTCTGTGCCAGTGCCCTTGCTTAGAGTCTCCTTCAGAAGCCTAACCTCCACAGCTACTGAAATACTGACCCAGAGGAGGAAGAGAAAGTAAGTCACAAAGGATTGTAACCCAGGTACACCCAAGGGTGTGCCCTATTCTCAATCAGATGGGATGGGTAGGCAGGAGGGGGTGCTGTGAGAGGGATGCCAGAATTTTGGGCGGATCCCTGTTTCCTCTATAGAGTTAGCCCAGGTTCAAAGTTCTTAACTATATACAATTTATTGAGTTACAAACATTTATATATAAAACTCTTTAAGATAGATACGGTCACAGGTAGAGATACAAATAGTCATATAAAGGTCTGTTAGCAAGAGGAAGTCTGCCACAGGAAGGGCATTTGGGTAAGTATGGCAAAGGGCCAGAAGAGGGGGTGGATCCCAGGACAGTCAATCCAGCAAGTTTATACCACAAGTGGGTTAGCTAATAAAGACATCCTTACAGAGCCCATTATACAGAATTAATACACCCAACAATTTATAACACTAACAATAACAATAGCTACCAAATAAAAAAACCATAACTAGACTAGATATTAGACGCACCCTATCTGGGTTCCAACCACTTGGTCCCTCAAACGGGATAGGCTCTTCTCCCCCTAGGCCCCCAGGGTGTTCCACAGAACCCTCCCCAATGTATATTTGGGGTCTCCTCCCCAGTGACTCTGGAGAGCAGAGGGTATGTGGGGCCTTCCACCCTGCCCACTGCTTGCAGGATCCCTTCCCCAGGGGCACCTCCCCTGCAGGACCTGGGTTCCTGGTAACTCATGGTCCCTCCTCTGGGGGCTGTCAATCTGGCCTCTGGGTCTCCACGCTGTCTCAGGCCTCCTGGAGTTGGCCTCGAGTTGAGGGCCCTTGCTTCTGGACCCCGTGCCCCGCACTGGGCACCCAGGGAGCTTCTATGGGAGCTGAGCCCTCACTGGCTCTGGTTCTCTAGCCTCATGCTAGGGGGATCTTTCCCCCTCCATAACCCTGCTCTGGGCACCGGGGCTTTTAATGCTGAGCCACACTGCGGGGCTCTGGTTACCCGGCCTGGAGTCGGGGCTAACTTGAGCAGCTTCGAGCTGCTCCCAGGGCCGACTCTCCATGCACCGACCTGCGCACCATGTGGGGCCTGAGCAGCCTCAAGCTGCTCCCAGGGCTGGCTCTCCATGCTCTGATCCGCGCACCGTTGAGGCTCAGGTGGGGTCCCAATGATGGTCTTCTCCAGAGCTCTTCTCTTCTCACCATCCCTTGCCGCGTCTGCACAGTGTGCTGAGCACACTGGGCTTTTATTTACACCGGAGGCCCTGCCCTGAATTCTGCCAGACCTGCAAAACTCAGTCTTCAATCAGGTCCAGTCACCCCTGCCTCCACCCCCGCCCCAGCCCCCAGCAGGGGTGAGGCAAGCCCCTCCCAACTGTTACCTGATTGGTGGAAATGTTCCACCAATCTGAAGCGTTCTTCTTCAAGCTGGGCTTGCTGGGCAAAAGCACCAAGCCCGCCATAGGATGAGGTATAGCAACCTCAGTGCCCAGGCATTGGGAGATGAGGGAGGAAGCAGAGTCTTATCGGAAAGGCTCTCCTTAGGTGGTAGCTGCTAATGATGCATCTGCTGCTATAGCAGTGTGGCCTTGGGCTGCTGTAGATGAGGAATAGGTAGTGACATGGGCTGTCTCAGGGCTGCTTCGGATGCTCTGTTCTCTCCCCTCACCTCCTGGGCAGGGGGCTGAGCCTGCCATTGCAAAACCTCCCTGGAGGGGCCACTGTTCCACCCCTTACTCCTAAGTACACTACTGGGGTATGCCTGCCCAGGTCCTGTAGCCAGGCAATGTGGAGCTGCACCTGCTGTGGCAAATGCCCGCGTGGGGAATAGTCTATACTGCTGCCCCTTGTAAGTCAGTGCCCAGGGCTGGTGCCCTGCTCAGTCCCTCCAGTTATACTATTGTGATCTGCTCTGTGAGCTTCTCCCTTTCATAGAAGCGCTGATTGAGAGAATAGAAATTGGCAGGTGTACATGAACACAGAAAGACTAGGAGAGGAAGGAAAGCAGGCTGCAAAAAAAAAGGCAAAGTGCAGGGAGGTGGTCAGGATACAGCCACCCAACTGTTGCAGACTTACAGAAAAAAATCATGAGGCCAACATCCTTCTCCACAGCTTCCTTTGTACCCTGTAGGCCAGGCCATGTTAAAAGAACAGACCGTTTCATCTCCCCAGCACCCTTATTCGCCCACTGGTGTTAGGCTTTTGGATTTTCCGGAATGGTACAATATTACTGAAATCACTGCAAAAATGTTTTCAATGTTTTTAGCATTTGCTGCACCTTGGAAAAACATTTTGATGTTTTAATGGGTGTTTTGCACACAGGCAAAAACACTTTCTGTGTTCTTTCATGTTTTAGTGCTTCGGTGTACCGCCACTGGCTTTGTTTGCAGCGAACAATTCAACTTTCATCTTGCAAAATGGTACAGCCCCCAGCTTCCCACTGCAAAGAATCTATAACATTGCATTATTAATCATTATTTGCTATATGCACAGAATAAACAATCACACTTTAAGACGGAGCTACTCAACTGACTTTTTACAGTCTCTCTCAACCAAAGTCCCCTACAATGCTAGTAACTGCTCTAATGTTTAGCTGTTCAAAGCCAGAAAATAATCTGCCACTTTCCTCTGCCACCCTATTGGCAAGGGTTCCCCCTTTGCTTGGCAAACGTTGTGAAATATACAGCGTACAGCAATATGTACATGCCTAGATGACAGTAGCATAACTAGGGTAGGGTGAATAGGAACTAGGCATCGCACTGATTTAAAGGGGGCCCCAGGGACCCCACGTAGAGGCTGACCTTGCATGTGGGGAGGGAGGGCTCAAGAGTCAAAGACAGAGAAGAATGAGGAGGGAACAGAGCTGGCAACCATATCAATGGAAGAATAAAATGAGAGGGATGAAAGCAGAGGGCCAAGAACAGACAAGGTATCTTTACTACAGATGGACTGAAATCAAGGAAAGGCCAAGGAGATGGGATGAATGGTGATGCTGAAAAAGAACAGGTCAGAGACATGAATTTAGCATTGGAGAGATCAGAGCAAGCAGTGCATGGTGAAGATCAAGTGAGTGGGTGAGCTGAACTAGGGCTTCAGATCAAATGAAGAGGTAAAGCAAGGAAGCATGCAGCTGAGTAGTTAGATAGTTCATCAGCATAGAAACTGAAGTCACTAAGGATGTGCCTGGGAGGGTGTAAGGAGAGGAAGAGAGACAGGAGGAGACAGAGAGGACTCAGAATCAAAGAGAAAGGACAGTTGTGGGTAGACCGAGGATGCCAACAACATCCGGAGTAGCAGAGAGTTGGATGCTTCTGTAATAGGAAAGACATGTTGGAGAGGGGTTGGATTTTTCCCCACCAAAATCAGATCCAGGAAAGTGAGTGCAAGAGGAGAGGCCTTATTAAGAGAGAGCAGCTGTGTGAGCAGAAGAAAGATTCCAGATCTCTGTGACAGTAAGATATGAAGTGCTTCTGAATGGCTGTGATCATTTTAGAGGTAGAGTGAGCTTTCCAGAGACAACTAGAAAATGGGAATGAGCCCAAAGTTAGGAGTGGTAGTACAAGGGGGTAGAAGTGTTGGAAGGGACAGGAGTGGGAGGTAAGGAAGGTTGTGGTGCAGGATTGGAGCGAATATTACCAGAATACAGGGGAGAAGGCAAAAGAGAGTGTGGATCTGGATTTGTGTTGTTGCGAGGCAGAGAAAAATTGGGATAGAGAGTACAAGAGAAAGCTATTGGGAACTGTAGGTAGAGCAAGGATGGGGAAATGGAGTCAGTAGGGAAAGGAGTGGTCAGGAGAAAAGGGAAGGACAGATACTATGATAGAGAAGGGGTGGGAATGAGAGCCAGGAGGAAAGCTGCAGCAGATGGACAAAGAGAAAAGCAAAAATAAAAATAAGCATAGTTTGATAAATACAGGTTTAAATGTACCCAAAGACATGCTAGCAGCAGTGCCTCTGCCAGGCAGCTAGGAAGCACTTGCCTAGGGAGGAGGAAGAAGGCAGCTGGGCTGCACCACTGGGAGGAATGAAGGTGAGAACCAGACCAGAACAGGAGCAGATCACTTATACATGCCCCTCTGCCAGGTAGCTTGCTAGAACAACCTTAACTGAACCGTAATTCTGGAATCTCCACATTTCTAACTGCTTGACCTGTATAATGGTCCTTACAATGCAGTGCATGTATGCATGCATGTGCATGTGCAGGCTTGCATGTGTGTGTAATTTTTTGGTTTCTGAGACAGCAAACAGAAAAAACACAAGTTCATGTGACATCACATGCACACTCACATGAGTAGGGAGGAGGAAGCCAAGATCCACTGCTCAGCCCTCTGCCAGTTGAGATGATGAAAGCAGTGATGGGCTGTTATTCTCTACTTGGAGAGGAAGACACGTGCTTTTCCAGTGGGTTTCACAGCTAGTGGCTAACTGCAAAGGAACCATGAGACTCAGGGTTTCATTCCAAAGGGACTCAAAGGGGCACACGTCTTTAAGGGATGCAGACTCCTTCGCTCTTGTCCCTCCCTCTCCCCCACAACCTCTCTCTTTTCCACGCCTATCTCTTTGTGTCAGTCTCATACTTCTCACCTAGCCTGTTCCAGGCCCCAGTTGTTTCATAGTTTCATAGTTGGTAGGGTTGGAAGGGACCTCAGCAGATCATCAAGTCCGATCCCCTGCCATGGGCAGAAAAGAGTTATGGGGTCAAACGACCCCAGCAAGGTGATTATCTAGCCTCCTTTTGAAGACCCCCAGGGTAGGAGTGAGCACCACTTCCCTTGGAAGTTGGTTCCGGATCCTAGCCGCCCTGACTGTGAAGTAGCGCCTCCTGATATCTAGCCTGAATCTACTCTCTGTCAACTTATGGCTGTTATTCCTTGTTACTCCCAGTAGTGCTCGGGGGAACAGGGACTCTCCCAATGCCTGCTGGTCCCCCTTGGCCAGTTTGTAGATGGCCACCAGATCCCCTCTCAGCCTTCTCTTGTGGAGGCCGAACAGGTTCAGGTCCCATAGCCTTCGCTCATAGGGCCTGCCTTGCTGCCCCCTGACCATGTGACCCCTGACCCCTGTCCCTCCGCCTCTGGACCCTCTCCATGTTGTCCACATCCCTCCTGAAGTGCAGTGCCCAGAATTGGATGCAGTACTCCAACTGTGGCCTGACCAATGTCGCATAGAGGGGGAGGATCACCTCCTTGGACCTGCTCATGATACATCTGTGGATGCATGACAAGGTGCAGTTAGCTTTCCTGACTGTGTCCCCTCATTGGCGGCCCATGTTTATTTTGGAATCAATAATGACTCCAAGATCCTTTTCTGCCTCTGTGCTGACAAGAAGGGAGTTCCCCAGCCTGTTGGTATGCTGCTGGCTCTTCCTCCCTAGGTGCAGTACCTTGCACTTGTCAGTACTGAATCTCATCCTGTTCTCATCTGCCCACCCTTGTAACCTGTCCGGATCTAGTTGCAGCCTGTCCTTCTTCTCCAGCGTGCCTTCTCCCCACCTCTTAGTGTCATCCGTGAATTTGAACAAGGTGCTTTTCACCCCCTCGTCCAAGTCGCTTATGAAGATGTTAAACAGTGCAGGCCTGAGGACCGAGCTCTGGGAGACCCCACTGCCCACATCCCTCCAGGTCAAAAATGACCCATCCACCAATGCTCTCTGGGTGCGACCATCTAGCCAATTTACAACCCATCTGACTGTGTAGGCATCAACACCACAGTCGCCTAATTTCTTAATGAGAATAGGGTGAGAGACAATGTCGAAGGCCTTCCTAAAGTCCAGAAAGACTACGTCCACTGCGACACCTGTGTTCAAGGATTTTGTGACCTGGTCGTACAAGGCCACTGGGTTGGTCTGACAGGACCTGCCTACTGGTCCCTCACAGATGTGCTCCTGGATAATTTTCTCAAAGAGCTTCACCAGGACCAAGGTAAGACTAACAGGCCTGTAGTTTCCTGGGTCCTCCTTCCTCCCTTTTTTGAAAATGGGGACCACATTGGCCCTTTTCCAGTCCTCCAGCACCTTGCTAGAGCACCATGAGCACTTGTAAAGCTGTGCCAGGGGTCCTGCAATGACCTCTGCTAATTCCCTCAGCACTCTGGGGTGGAGATTGTCAGGACCTGCTGATTTGAACACGTCCAGTCCCACCAGAAGTTCCCTGACTAGGTCCTCACTGACCCTGGGCCTGGCAGTGCCTCCCCTGGGTCCATCGGGGATCCCAGTGAGGGGGATGCCCCGGTCCCTGCTCAAAAAGATGAAGGCAAAGAAATTGTTAAAGAGGTTAGCTTTGTCATCTGGTGTGACCACTAGATTTCCTAGTGTATCCTACAGAGGCCCTATATTACCCGGTACCTTCTTTTTACCCCCTATGTATTTAAGAAAGGACTTCTTGTTGGCCAGCTTCTCCTTCCTGTCATGTGGCTCATCCCCTAGCTCAGCCAGTTTCCCTTACATACTCATTACTCATGGTCCAGTTTGTTTTTTTGTATCATCTGGCCTTAGTCCTTCCCCATTGTGACTCATGCTGTAAGTTTCTCATCTCTCAGTGTTCCCCCAACCTTGATTCCTTGTCTTGGTCTCTTTGCTCAGGCAAGCCCACACTTCTCCCTACATCCTACTTCCTAGCATCCCTCTGCACCCTGTCTCCTTTGCACCCAGTCTCAGTCTTCTAGCAAAGCCATTCCTCATTCCCGGTCTCTCACTTTTCATTATGTAGGGAGTCTCTCCTCCCTTCAAATAGAATTACCATGTATGTTGTGTCATCTTTTACAAAACCAGCCTTCCAGAGTTCCCACATGTGTTCGTTATCCATTACTTTGGAAGCATATTAATAATTGCTCCCCTGGGGCCAGGTACGGTACTGCTCCTTGTTCTAGTACCGTGTGGTACTGGCCTGCAGCTGCTCTTTTTTTGGCTGGGGAATTCCAATTCAGTCTTGGGTCTGACCATGTTCAGAGCAGATAAAGTCTTGGGGGAATATAGCTGGGAAGCTCCAGTGAGTCTCTAGTGATACTCCAAAAGCTTAAAACATGATTGAATTTGGGGAAATTTTCCCAGTAACAGTAGGTCTCCACCAAATTCAAGCCCTGCTCCAACTAAAGGTCAAACAGTAATTATATTTATATTGTTTAAAATTTAACGTTTTACTTCCCAGCTTGTGCTGCCTGCTGTTGGGGAAACAGCTCTGGCAGGGACTGCCTGAGAGGTGGTGTGGACGTGAGCTCCAGCATCATGCAGCTGCTGCGGCAGGCAGGTAAGAAGCAGTTACCTGGGGGAGTAGAGCCATGCAAAGTTGCTCAGTGGAGCTGGCAGGGCTTAAATAGGAGTGAATGCAGCGCTGCTCCCTTCCCTGTCTGGGTGCAGCCAGCAGCTGGGCCAGTGCTGCACTCCTGCTCAGCTAAGAGCTTGCCCCGGTGCCATAACTCCTAGCAGAGGGTGCCCGAGCCACAGGTGAATGCCTTGGGCATAATCCTGTGTGGCATGTCCATCGGTCACATGGCCCCAGGCTGGGAGAGCCATTGTGGGTCCTTGCCGAGTGGCAGCTGCCAGAGCCTGGAGGTAGGCAGGTAGGAAGGAAGCACTGCCCAGGGCTCTGGGTGCCTGCAGGCTGGAGGGACCACCTGGGCATGTTGTGGCTGTGCCAGCAGGCAGGAGCCCTTGTGGTTGCTATGGTGTGGGAGAGCACCTGGCTCCATGCAGCCTACCACTGTGACATCTGATGGCAGCCTCACCACTGCACTCATTACTGTTTAAGCCCTGCCAGCTTTGGCGCACAACTTTGCCCAGCTTTGCTCCCACAGGTAACTGCTAGTTACCTCCCTGCCACAGCAGCTGCGCTATCCTGCAGCTTGGAGCTGCACCACCTCCCAGGCAGGCTGTGCTAAAGCCACTCCGCCAACAGCAGGCTGCACTGAGCTAGGAACCCCGCCAGACCCCACTGTCCCACGCTGCTTCTGTTGGTGCCACTGCTTGCCTGCTCCTGCACACTCACCACAAGGCGCCTACTGCAACCATGGGCTTCAGTCCTGGTTGGTGGCAGAACTCACCCCAATTCTGGATATCACTTTCAGCCCTGGCTCCCCATGCCACCCTGCCTCTCTGCTGCAGAACTGTTTAACCAATATAATTAGAAAAGGCTAAATGGGGAATTTTTAAAATGATATTTACATCCCTAGCTCCAACACATGGGAGCACTAAAGCTTAGCACTGGAACATGTTACCCAGAGGTGGTGGAAGCTCCACCCTTGGAGGTTTTCAAAACTCAGCTAGACAAAGCTTTGCCTGGGATGGTCTAGTTGGGGATGGTCCTGCTTTGAGCAGGACTAGATGACCTCCTAAAGTCCCCCCGAAACCTCATTTTCTATGATTCTCAAATAAAGGTGTCAGAATTATTAGTGTGGCCCAAATAATGTATTTCCCCTCAGTTTTTCTCCAAAACCATAGAACTGTTTGGCTGAAATTTCACCATAAAACTCATCATGAGGTAGGCATCCTGTCATGGAAAATATTAACCCAAACAGTTGATATATGGCAAAGATAATAAGCAACTAAAAGGTCTTTTAATGAGAATTGCTAGGTACCTTTGAGATCAGGATGCTATCTTCCCTGTCTGTAATTGTTATACAAATGTATGCATTTTAGGAGGAGTGAGGAGTGCCTTAAGTGGCTCCCTCATATTTAATTACCTTTTATTGGTGCAATCTCTTTCCTCACACATGGACAGGGAGTCTCTCCTCCCTCCAAACAGAATTATCATCTGTAGTCTCCTTTCCTTCAGCCGGCATTCCAGAGTTCCTGCACTTGTTTTCCATTGTCCGACCCTTTGGAAGAACTTGATATTATTCCTATTGGACCAGATATTGCATTTTATAATGTGGCAAGAGTGAAAGGTGCAGATTTGCTAAATCTTCCTAATCTCTACAGCCCAGTAGGGTAGTGGTCCAAGTGGCAACTGGCCTTTGTTTGGGGCAACCTGCTTCCTCCAATAGTGCTGTCTACTTCTATGGGATGGTATGAAAGATGGAGCTATTTCTTGTTGGGCAGGATGGAGTGCAGTTGTCCTGAGTCCTTGCTGGAAGCACAGGGAGAAAAGCTCCATTAACCTTCCTTCTTGCCCTGCCACTCACTATGCATCCATCATATAGACTGTGAAGTGACAAGAGCAAAGCTTTCAGGGCAATGTGTGGCATTGGAATAGAGGGAGTATAGGAAGACTTAGGGTTTATTGGTCTATTTGCTCTCAGTTATACCCATGCAATGTCAGCGGTAAACACCATCAAAATACACTGGGGAAGTATAGACAATGTTGTTGGAGGCACTGTACAAACAGATAATGAAGAGACAGTCTCTTTTCCAAAGATGGAAGCGGAATTGTTACATCTTGTCTTAATGAAACCCATGATGTGTCTCTCTTTCAAATATTATGATCTTTAATTTTCCTTTTATATTTTTTACATTTTTCCCTTCAAAATAGCAGCCGTCCTGCACAGCACACATGGTTGTTTTACAATGCTTTATAGTTCCAGGTATCTACAAAAGCACTGGAAGTTTTGTTTTCTCTGAGCAATAGGTTTAACTAGAATCCTGTAGGTAGCAGAGGAGGGTTGAAATTTAGATTTTCAGAGCCTCTGTGGACAGGTGGGCAATTTATGCCCTCTACTGAAGGAGTGAAATCTTGATTTCATCAAACAGCAAGAAATAGAAAAAGACCCTGACTGACACTGATCTGATGTTCTGTTCAACTAACCAAGACTAAAAATCTATATTTCAACAATGCAACAATCACATGGCCTTTGCTGTTTTAATTGTGCAAAATCTTGTTTCTGTGGTTTTAGTGTAATACGCTGTCCCTTCCATGATAGCTTATTCCAGAGCGAGACTCTGGAGAGCCGGTGTGGTGATACAAGGCATAACAGGTGAAGTTTAATTAAGCTGGGAGCTAGAAGGAACTACACAATCTCATTATCCCACCAACAGCCCTTCATAATCAATTCAATTGAGTCTATTCTCTAGCACAGCAGTCTGCAAGGTTTAGCCATGAAGAGCCAGATCAAGACAGCTCAGGTCCAAAGTGGGCAGATACTTCTGACCCAGTCACTGCTGCCACTTCTCCTAGCTGCCTGGCTGCACAGTGTGTGTGGGCAAAATTCTCCCTGGGCCACAGGGCCAGGCAGCAAGGAGAAGTGGCAGTGGCACAGGCAGCAGTCAGGTTGGTAGCTCTATGATTTGGATCCAGTGGCTCTACAGTTTGAATCCAGACTATGGGCTGTATGTTGCCAACCCCTGCTCTAACAGAAAGAATACTGCATGCTAGACAGTGACAGAGCACTGCAGATTTAGTGGGTTACAAACATTGCTATTTTAACATCTGTATCATTTTTCTAGTTTGTAAACTTAAATATATTGCCAATCTATGTTCCGCCTAACTATGTGATCCTCATTCTGATATTATAAATGTGACGGGCTAGCTGGCAGTGGCTTAGCCCAGGGGTTTTGAAAGAGCAAAAGATGATTGGAGGACTTGGGATTCCCTTTCCTCACCAATCTGGTAATGATTTGGCCCAGGGGTTTTGAAGGGGTAAAAGATGATTGGAGGACTTGGGATTCCCTTTCCTCACCAATCAGGCCCCAGAGACTCACCCTCATGTCCCCTGATTGGCCCCTTGGGTCACCTGGAGGGGGATAAAAGGGGCAGCGTGGCTGACTCAAGGGAACAGTGGGGGACCACAAGGAAGAAGCTTCAAAGAGCTGGCAAGAGGTGGGCCAGTGGGGTGGGAGCAGTTGCCCCAGAAGAGCCTGAAGGAGTGGGACCTGCAGGCAGCAGTTGGACCCTCAGCAGTGTGGCGTGTGGCCAGCAGGAGAGGCTCCCCAGCTCCAGCAAGGATCTGAGCAGTGACCCAAGAGGTTCCCAGCTCTGCTTCCAGCTCCTCCAGTAAGAGACCAGGAAACTTGAGGTGAGGCTGGGCTCTGGGAAGGTCAAGATTGGTGGCTGTGTTGCAGAGTTTCTGCTTACTGCTTACCATATGGGAGATCTGAGTTCAAGTCCCAGCTAGGATGACTTTGGGTGAGTGAAGTAACAAGAAAGAAATCCTTGTTGCAGTGGACAAAGGTCGTTGTGCTTTTTTTTTTTTTCTCCAAGTACCTAAGCCCTACATTCCTTGTTATTTGACATTTTGTATTTTGTGCCTTTTATATTATACCAACCAGTATTGTTTGTTCTGCTGTTTGTGTTTTTACATTTTGGTTAACCCTGTCTTTTGTCAATGATTGAAAGCATCTAACCTTTGTTGAATCCTGCCCCCTCAGGGCATTGTAGTGTCCCCTATACCCCCTGGTTTATGCCTGTTATGTTCCCCATACTGTTCTTTCCATAAAAGGCATATGGTTAAGTCCCCATTGGTGCTCTGGCTCTGCTCTATAGGGGGAGGAGAGTCCCTACACCTCCCACAGCACTTGTGCACCTGCTTTGATCCCTTCAATTGGAGAGGGGGTACCTCTTAGAGTACCACCTGGGTTATATAAAAGTCTTTGTCTGTCTGTCTGTCTGTCTGTCTGTCTGTCTATAATGTTTTACTTGCACTCTGATTGTTTGTCTGAAACAACCAGAGTTCTCCAACAGCATTTCGGACAGGAGGCGGCAGTGGTAGGGCAGCGGAGCACTGCCATGACGGCGGGGATGTAACAGGGGGGTGAGGCCCACCCTCCCCCACCCCCGGCACTGTACCTGCAGGTGGCAGTGACAAAGTGGCCAGAGCAGTGGGGAGAGGCCAGCACCATTGGCCTCGCCCTGCCCCTCAGTACCTGCTGTCATGGGAGCACAGTCCCCACCGTCCTGCTCTGCCTCCAAGGAGCAAGGTCACAGCAGGGGGGCTAGGTCAGCACTGCTGGCATTGTCCTTCTGCTCTGGCCCCTCGGTAAAAATGTTCAGCAATAAGCTCTGCCCATTCTCCCAAGGGAGTTTATAACTCTTTCTGTATATGTATATGTGTGTGTTGATGCCCTGAACAAGTCGTCACCAAGATAGAAAAGAGAATAATGAGCAGAAGGAAGCAAGAGGGGGAGATGGGGAATCCTGCTTTTGTGGGGAGGGAGGAATAGGGTAAAGACAAGTGGGAACAGGGGAAGACAGAGTTACTGGAATGGGAGGAAACAAGAGACTCTGATAGAGGGGGGAGGTAGAAACGGGCAGAGAGATGCAAGGGATAAATGTAAGATAGTCCTTGGTGAGGGCTAAACCCTGCTGTAGGTGAAATGGGGGCCTTGAAGAAAAGAAGGGTTGGGATGCACACACAACTCTAGTCATGGGGAAAGAATTGGAGAACTTTCACTGAGGCAGATGTAGATGGGGTCAGGAAGAATCCCTAGCAAGGGGGGTCCTGGTGTATGGCACGGGTGAACTGATATACACAGAACCCCACTGGGGACAGAATGTCGAGATGGGAAGTTTTGGGGTGGGTTTGGTGTTTTTTTTTTTTATATAATGTGTGTCTGAGGCCAAATTAGCCAAAACTAATTCCAAATCCAAGAGTCCAGAAACATAAGTGGCCCTACTACTGGCAAGCATCCTCCATGCACACCTGGGGCTTCAAACGTTTCCAAAACCTTTGGCGGGCATCCTGCCTGGAGGCTTGGGGTTTGGATGCCCCTGAGTTTTGCTTGCCCTTAGCCATAAGGCCCTCAGAGCAAGCAAGGGAGGAGACTCCCATTTCCATAAACTGGGCTTAAAGCTGCTGCACCTTGGTGGGTACTGAACCACGCCAGAAAAGCAGTTCTCCTGCAAAGCGTTTCAGGAAAACTGCCTTCTTGGACACAGATACATGGTATTTCCCCTGCCAGGTTAAGAAACCACTACACTTGATCTGAGCCTTTAAGAGGCTGAGAAGCAAGATGGAAAGTCCCTGAAATGGAAGGGGAATGGGTCAACTGGAGGAATGCAAGCCACTCATAATGGGTGCAGTGAACTCACTACCAGAAGCTGGTGTGTGTGTGTGTGTGTGTGTGTGTGTGTGTGTGTGTGTGAGAGAGAGAGAGACTTATTCTTCTACTGTCATGCAGGCTATTTACATGGGCAGCTTTCATTCAAAAGAATAATAAGTTTGCCTTTAAATTCCCTGAGTGCCAGTCAAGTAAGATCCCCCTTTATTGTTTCTGCCACCTGCTACTTTTTACATGTGTATAAGCAATTCACCTGCACAGAGGGCCAAGAAAGATGAATCATGTGCTGCCATCTTTTGGAACTCTCTTGAAACAGCAGAGCATTGATCAGATGTCATTTGGATCTCATGTGTAACTGGAGTAAATTGCACTGGAATCTACTTTTTCCAGGTGCATATTCTGAGATTCCAGGAACAGGAAGGACTAGGTGGGAATCCTGAGTATCCTTCAACAGCCACCTTGTAAAACAAATAGGGCTAAAAGAAAAGATGATTTCCTCTTGATATGTTTGTTGTTCCAGCTGTGCTCACTTCCCTTTCTCAAAAGCAGAAAGAACTACTACTAAGTTGTTCTATCAAGAACTTATTGTTCCTCTTCCTACCTCACCTTCAAATGTGATAGCTCTAGGGAAGCACTTTAACCTTTCAAGTGGCAAAACTGTGTACAAAGAAATAGGTTCCTTCTTGTTATTAAACATCTGGATGGATGGACGGACAGATGGATGGATAGAGAG
Organism: Alligator mississippiensis; assembly: GCF_030867095.1. Taxonomy (NCBI): domain Eukaryota; kingdom Metazoa; phylum Chordata; order Crocodylia; family Alligatoridae; genus Alligator; species Alligator mississippiensis. Next base: position 119,595,706 of record NC_081824.1, on the reverse strand, counting down.
AGAGCAACAGAGAGAGTAATATTTTTGCAGCTCCCAGATTCATGTCATGGTTATTCATTAGAATAGGAAACTGTCTTATATGATGCAAGAATGGAATGGAAAAGGGATGCCCTCACTGATAAAATCCTCTGTGTCTCAAGCTGCAATGATCATACAGTTCTCAAATCCCAAATACATTTATTTTGAAACCTAGGAAACCAAGACTGTATATTTTTTTTTTTTTTTTTAAGCAGAGTTTTAAGATTTCCTCAGAGGAGGTAGAGATTTTCTGGACTAGGTCAAGATGCTAGAAGTAGCATTTCCAAATTAATTTAGGGAGAGACTTAACAAAGCAGCCAGGCACCCTAGGCAGTGGGTTGCATGTGGGTAGTGGCTTCTGGTTATCACTACCACCAAAGCAATTGTGCAGCTGTGGCAGCAGCTGATATTTTTCCATCCACCTCCTCAAAGTCACCATCCAGGGTCACTGATCAACTCAGAGTTGCTGCTGAGTTTAGGAACCTAATTTGGGACCAAGTTGGAATTTAAATGTCTAGATCCAAGAGAGAAATTCAGAGAAGCCTTATCTTTAGGCATCCAGGACCCAACAGGTGCATATTTTTTTGGATGGAGACCTATTTGGGCACCAGAAGGTCAGCTTTGATGCTTATCTCCTGCCTAAGGTGGTTTGGGATTCATAAAGCAGGTGATCCTATGCCAAAATCAAATGGGGCAAAATTTTGATGTGGCCAGACCATGCCTAATACTTACTGACAACATTGACTTCAGCACCTACAGCCATTTCTATTAAGGAGAACAGATGACACTGTCAGTGGCTACAGCTTTTTTTTTTCCACAATAGCCTAATGGTTGCAGTACTAGTCTAGGAAGTGGGAGGAAATTGGAGGTCTGATCCTAAGAGCTGTGGGTTTGAACACCCTTATCTCCCAGGAGAGTGAGACCAGGTCACTCATTGTGCCCTCTGAAACTGTTCTTAATTGCAAGAAAGAATGGACTAGTCAAAGGATTAAAAAAAAAAAGGGGGGGGGAGAGGGGGAAAGGAGTGAAGGGGAGGGTCTTGCAAGGCAGAGCTTGCTGCTTCAGTTTAGTGAGGTGGGTACTCTAGGAAGAAGGTATCCTGGGTTTTCCTCCCTGCTTATCAAAATGCTTGACCATCTTGCATTAAAGAGTCATTGGATAAAACATATATCTAGCACTATGATCAAGGACCACCCCAGCTGTCATACAAGAAAAGAACGATTCAGTTGAACAGGAAAGGCAAACATGGGTGATCAAGTCTAGAAAGGAGTTCAGGCTGTGAAACCTAGGTTTATTTGGGTGCTGAATTAAGGGCTGGAGGCAAGGTTGGGAGGGAAGTAAGATTTCTCAGGCTAAGTACAGACAGTCAGAAACCCTGAGGTTAAATTGATTCAGTCTTTGCAGGTTAGTCTAAGATGCACATCTTAAATTGAAACAGAAAGGAACAAACATTTACCTTTGATTCAGGAAATGCAGCCACATGCCTACAGTGGCTCAGGCCAGAAGCCAGGGGTCACTTGAGCATGGCTCCCTGCCTCTGTGTTCACTTCTTCCTGCTGCCCCCAAGGGTTCTGAGATTTGCAGTTCAGAATTGCAACAGCAGGACTCTGCAAGGTTGCTCATCACTTCCTCTTCCTGCTTCCAGGTGCCTCTGGGATTTGTAGTCCACAGTTGCAGCCAGCAGTAAATTTGAGGGGGGAAGGAGTCCCTGGCCCCAGACTCCAGACTCAAGCTGGGATTTACCTGGGGCAGTAGTCCCTCCGCCTCCCTGTAGACTGGGAAGCATCCCCACTTGGGTTTACCCCTCCCCGCACTTGTCAACCAGCCCTCCCTGCTCCAGCTAGGGAGCAGAGGGTTGGGGCCAGCCCTGCTCTCTGGAGCAAAGAATGCTGGGATACTGGGGGACTGTGATTTAACTTGAACCAGGAAGGGGTCTGGGACAGATGTTTCATAAAATGGTTTGACCCAAATCAGTTAAGTGTGATAAACTTGGTTGAATGTTGTATCTTAAACCAGTTTCAGCCATTTTGAAACTGTTTTATGTGCACTGAGCTTCTGTTCTGTTACAGGTTTAAACAAGTTTCTGATCACTTAAACTGGTTTATGTGTAACTTCTGTCCCTAGCCTCAGTCTTTTTTGTTATTTCCTGCTATTAGTGGTTTACTTCCTGCTGCTCAGTGGCCTGTTTGGAATCCCAGTCCTACACGTTTAAATTGAGAGGTAGTTAATCTGAAGTCAGGCAGAAGGTGGGGCAGGGTGACACCCTAGACACAAACTGGTTCAGGGAGGCATGAGCTTTCCTAAGCGATGGCCTACTTCATCAGATGCTGTGAATGGTATGGTGTTTGTAGCATCTGACTAAATAGGCTGTTGTCTGTGAAAGCTCATCCCTCTCTGACCAGGTAGTCCCTGACGTGAAAACACTCTTGTTTTTAAAAAAAAAAAAAAAAAAAAAAGGCTCTAGAGCAGGGGTTGGCAACCTCTGGCCCAAAGGCCAAATCTAGCCTGTGCCTGTACATTTCCCTGGGGACAACTAGCAGTGGCACATATTTGTCTTGCTGCCTGTTGTTCCTGGGGGAGTACCCCTGCACATGCACTCTAGCATGTAGCAAATTTGCTGTAGGTGGGCTGGGCTGGCCCCAGCAACCTTACCTGGGGTCTTGGGAGCCTGCCGGGGCTGCAGTAGTGGCAATCCAGGTGCACAAAGCCTGGCCAGCAGCTGGAGCATGGCTCTGGTTGACCAGGCTCCAGTTTTGGGGGGTGCACGCTGCTGCCACGTGTTGCACTGCTTTTTTTTTCCTCTGTCCTTTTTTAATATCCTGGGATTTTCCAGTTATCTAATTTTACCACTGTGTTGCAAATATGTGATGAGCCAATTCATGTGCTCCATGTGCATTCTGTTGCACCTCAAAGGCCTTAGAGGTACTGCAAAGTGCACGTTCCTGCTCGTGGTGACATGGCCTTTGACTCCATCTGGCGGACAGGTGGCTTCTGCAGCATTCAGTGGCAGGGGTCACCTTCAGATGCTCTCCCCATGCCTCGGAGGAGACGAGCAGTGGCACTGGTAGGGTCCTAGCACCTGCCTATTTGGGTGGGTCACTCTTCCCCACAGCTGGAAAAGGTTGCATGCCCCTGCTGTAGCGGAATCTAGTAAATTCATTCTTTTAAAAACATAAATTACTGCTGACAGCTGTAATTTATAGCATCTGTAGATAAGCAGAAGGAATATAGTGGGTGGTATGGCCATCAGCAGCAAGGCAGCTCTCTTCTCACCTGATATGTGTTCCAGAAAAATTCAGACCTGCTTTGTCAGTGGTATGTGATCTAGCCAGAAAAGCCCAACCAAAGTGGCCATGCATTTTTCAACAATGACCTTATAAAACCCACAAGCTATGAAGCCAGGAACCACAGCAGCTTGGTTTCACAATTCAAACATACTACCTTACCAGTGTTATAAACCCAATGCCTTTTCTTTGGGTATTGTCTTTGCACATAGCTTTTTACCTGAAAAGTCATTTATGAAAACGAACTGGTAACGGATCTGGTGCTTGCTGGATTGTTTAGGGTACCTGCCCTGCCTGGCCCAACATGCACCAATGTACTTGTTGTTTTGGCATATTTAAGTAACTGGTTTTCACCTACTGCTTCTATTGAACTATTGTCTGTGTTAGAATCTCATCCAGCAATATTACATATCAGCAACTATATTCATTCTGTGTCGCCACAATGCAGTGATTCTCAACCTTTTCAGACTCAAGGTACCCTTCGTTAGATTTAAGGCACTTCTTAGAACATGACAGATATTAATTTCCATTCATTTTTTGACTATGAGAAAATTATAAAGCAATTTTTCTGGTGCAAAGAACTCAAAGACCACAACAGGTCAGAATGTTTTTAACATTATGGGTTCCCACTTGAAATCTCTGGGTTTATTTTGTGATTCATGTTGCCAATGTGTACAAATATATAGGGGGTGTTCACAGGTGCACATGCACCCCCTGAGGTTGAGATTGGCCGTGCACCCCCTGGAAGTGCCAGCTGTGAAACTGGTTTTGCCGTTTTCGCTGCTAGTGGTTCCATGCTCGGCAATTGTCCACTGCCCCCCTCTGCCGGGTTGGCGATCAGATGTGAGGGACCTCCCCCCCCGTCAGCGATCTGGTGCCCCCTCCCCCAACTTGGGAAGCATCAGTCTAACTTGGGAGGCATGTTTGCACACCTAACAGTGCTAACATTGTGCGGCACCACAGGGCACCTTTGAAAGGATGTCAAGGCACCACAGGGTGCTATATCATCCTGGTTGAGAATCACTGCCATAAAGTATGTGTTTTTTAAAACTTGGAGTGAAAAACCAGCCAGGAAGGATTCATGGCAGAAGCTCACAGCAGAAGAGGTGATAATACTGTTTCTCTTTTTCTGTGCAGTTCCTTGTTTAGTGTTAGAAGAAAGTAACTCTTTCTGTGATCCTTTACCACTGTCACATGACAAAGCATTAGAAGATGACTCATTATGAACTAGCACACTAAATATTGTATTTATGCCTCTACAAGATAGGCAGTTCAATAAGCTCACAGAATGGGCTACATGGACAGAAAACTACACCAGATTCTAAACAGCAACCTGATTCAGCACAGATACTGGAAAAGTATTAGCCATGTTGTTAACTTACACAACAGGGAGCATGGCTGAATATATTTGCAGATCATTTGCATTGTTGAATATATTTCCAAATCATATGCCTACCAAGCAGTGCTCAGAATAGTTGCTGCTATGATAGTCCATCCTCCTCCCTCCACCCCTTCCATGCAATTCAGAGCACATACAATTCTAACAGAGGGACCATATTTTAGGGGCCACATCCTAGCTATTTCCATGTTGAAGCAAGAAATTCTTCCTCTTCAGGAGCTTCTCATTCCTTGTTCCATCAAGACTGTTTGTTTTTCTTCTCTGTCATATAGGGGGAGCATGGAAGAGGAGGGAATAATGTCTTCAGATATTCTGAATTGCTTTTTTGTTGCTGTACAAAGAGTGATGTTTGCCATGTATGGCATGTTTGTATGACACATGGAGGACTCCTAATTCTTGGTGTATGGTAGAATGGAGTTGTTCTGGGAGAAACTGGAGGAGGGGCAGGAGCCACTATTGCTGCAGTTGGACAGATCTAGTTGTGACTAGTCCCAAGGATCATGATTCTCGCTGTCATCTTTGTCTGGAGATGTAAACTTCAGGCCCTCAGACCTCTGGAGAATGCTCCATGTAATTTCTCTTTAGTCACGGTGCACAGAATGGGGGTAGAGAATGTGTGAATTTCATCTCCGCTGCACACCTCACTGTGCTAGTTGTATCTCTCAACTGGATCTGACAAAAGAGCTCAGTGGAAATGGGGACATGTGGATCCCTATAAAAGGGGATGCAGTACTATGGCAGATTGTACAGGAAGGGGAAGCAGATGTTCAATCTGAACAAGATATCTGAGTCAAAAGGGAAACCAAATGGGAAAAGAGCAATATGGAAAAACAGAAAAAAGAGAAGTCAGAGTAGAGTAGAAATTTAAAGAAGATACGGGAGAGCTGCAGAAAATGTTCTGTTGCCCACAGGGAGACGGTGAAAATAAAACAAGGAGTGGAGAAATGATTTAACAACTCATTAACTTGGAAGATCCTAAGGGGAAAAGAAGAAAATAGGTAAGAAAACAATCAAGAATAAGAAAAGTCTGAATTTCTAAAGCATAAGAAGTATTGTCACACTGGGTGCATCTACACGAGGCATTTACTGTGGAGTTACCTAGTTAGCTCCTCAGTAAACATCTCAGCATTTATATGTGAAGCCCTATTAGGCCACAGTAAACTAATAAATTCCACTGCAGGTTAATGCTTGTAAACACACGTACTATCTTGTTGTGGAGTTTTTTAGTGCACAACAACACATGTGTAGTCTGGTTGACAAGGCTGGATGGGCATGAAGATGTCCCAGTGCAGCTAGTCAGCAGGGGCTACCTGCTGACTAGCCCCACAACGGAGCACCCTCATGCCCCAGCCAGCCCCTTGCACCACACTGAGTTGGGTCAGAACAGCCCTAGGTTGGCAGCCCATCGAATGAGCTTTAATTAAAGCACCCTGCTGCCATTTTTTTAGTGCAGAGACACTGATTCATGAGATGCTGGAGTTCTCTTTGTTATTCTCATTCAACCTAATAACAGAGAACAACATCAAAGTTTCATCTATCTGCAACTCCAGCATTTCATGTATCAGCATCCCCACACTGAAAAATAGTGGTGGGGTGCTTTAAGTAAAGCTCATTTGATGGGCTTTAGTTAAAGCACACCCACTGCCATTTTTCAGCATGGGGAAACTGATATATGAGATGCTCTGGGTGCTTAATTAGAGTGTCTTCCCCCCACTCCCAGAACACGTGTATAAATGCCCTCTGTGAAAATGGGAGTTCATTAGTTAGTTGTTTGAGAGATGCCATTTGAGGTTGAGGGGTTTCTGTAAACTAGGTCAGGTTTTTCCCAAAAGGCTACCTTGAGACCTTTTCGAGAAGGGGGTTGGAGTCATTAATGATGCATCTTAGGTGTTCAAGCTGGAGCTGTAGGTGACAACCAGATGGATTCTGTTGTCCTTATCCCAGGCTTGGTATTGTAGCAGGATGAAGTGAGATCTGAGCCTGCCTTTGTTGATTTGAGTGGCTACAGTTTGTGGATTTTCTTGTAATTGTAGGAGTACCTGCTTCAGCTCCTTAAGGTATTCATTTCAGCTGGTGAGGTCAGAGTAGATCTGGTTGTAACATAGAGTGTGGCTGTAGGTGATGGGTCCAGTGATATGCTTAGTATAAAAACTGATGGTGTGAAGGTAGCAGTGGTGTTCAGTAGGATTCTGATACAATGTGGTAGTGATGTGGCCACTGCAAACCTTCACTACAGTGTCTAGGAAATGAATCTGCTGTGTGGAGTATTCCAGAGTTAGTTTGAGAGAGGAGTGGAAGTTGTTAAAAGTCTTGGTGACATTTCTCTAGAGGGTCCTTCCCCAGTGTGCACATTATGAATATGTCATCAATCTACCTGAGGTATACTAGGAGGATGAGAGGACAGATGTGGAGAAAGCAGATTTTAAGGTCTGTCATAAATATGTTGGCATACTGGGGAACTATATGTGTACCAGTTTGTAGGTATAAGGAGTCCCCAAACCTGAAATAGTTGCATGGGAGGACAAAGCAGGAGAGCTTAATGGAAACAGAAGCAATTATCAAGGATAATGTTTGTTATGGCTTGTAATCTGTGCTTACAAGCAGGGATCTGGGTTTCCCACTTCCCATGGAAAAACAGAGCAAACCATGGATTTTTACCTTTCACCAGAAGCAAATACAGATTTCTCATTTTACCAGAGAAACCTGCGGATTTTGCCATTTGGCAGAGGTCCAGCCTGTAGGGAGCTGGGAGGAAGCAGGAGGAAGGCATGGACATGCACGTGGCCTCAGACAGCCTGCAGAACAGCTCCAGCAGGTAAGTGGTGGGGAGAGGGAGCTGGGCAGGGTTGAGACTGCTGCCCAGCTGGGTGGGGCTTGGGGCCTGGGGCCACAATACATGGCTGCTGGGCCCCAGAAGGAAGGAGGACGGGGCCATGGGTGGCTCATCTGGGGGCGGGGGAAGGATGGCTCCCCACTGCTGTGTGGACTCCCAAGGGCCAGGAGGGACCTGCTCCCCCCCAGATCTGTACCCAAGGCAGGCACAGGCTGTGGGCTCCTGCCCTGTTTCCCTCCCCTGGAGCCTCTGGAGCCTGGTGGGCATGACCTGGCTGCATGGGGATTTCCTTGCTGCTGCTCGGCTGCACCCCCCACTGACCTGGTGACACGCCTCCAATGCCTGCCGCTACTTTGAGGGGAGCAGACCCACACCACTGTCCTCATCACAGCCCTGTGCACAGGAGGCACGTTGCCAGGGCAGGGGGGGAGGAGGGGCAAGCAGCAGCGAGGATATCCCCGCATGGCTCTGCTACTGCCTGCCATGCTGGGTCGTGCCTGCTGGACTCTGGAGGCTCTGGGGGAGGGAAGCAGGGTGGCAGGGAACAGCGACTAGCAGCTTCTCCATGTGGCTCTGCTGTTCCCTGTTGCCCTGCTTCCCTCCTCTGAGGCCTCTGAAGCCCAGCAGGTGCAACCCAGTGCAGCAAGCAGCAGTGCAGCCACATGGGGATCTGCTTGTCCCCCACCCCACCCCCCACTGCCCCAGTGACATGCCTCCTGCATGCAGGGCTGTAGTGAGGGCAGTGGCGCGGGGCTACGCCCCTCAAAGCAGTGGTACGAGCAGGGGGGCATGTCGCCAGCGCAGCTGGGGGGGGGGGGCAGCGAGCAGCAGCGAGGAGATCACCACATGGCCCCACTGTCCCTAGCCATACCAGGTCATGCCCACCAGGCTCCAGAGGCCATGGGGGGGGGGGGGGGGAGAAGCAGGGCAGGAGTGCTAGCCTACAGCCTGTGCCTGCCCTGCATACATATCTGGGGGGGCATGGTATCCCGCTTGCCCACAGGAGTGTGTGCAGTGGCAGGGAGCCAACCTGCCCAAGCCCACAGCAGGGGGGAGTAGGAGCAGGGGGCTGCAGACCCAGTCCTGGCAGCTGGGGGGCCCCCTCTGGCAGGGCTGGGGGTGGGGAGGGGGGGCAGGGCTTTAATTTTAATCACGGATTTGGGGGGTTTTAGCAGATAATTTGCTATTTTTTTGTCAGGCAAAACCAGGATCCCTGCTTATGAGGGATTTTGGTGTATGAAAATGTGACATCCATGGTAGCTAATATGGCAGCTTCTGAAAACTTGTAAGTGGAGCCCAGTTTCTTTAAGAAACCTATGGTCTTTCAAATAGCTGGCAGCTCCAATGGCATAAAGAAATAAGATAGAGTCAACATAGCCAAAAAATCCCTCTGTAATGGTACCAATGCCAGAGACAATTGGGCATCTTGGGTTGCCAGATTTGTGAATTTTAGGTGATAAGTAAAAGTGGCCTGGCCTAAGTTCCTAGGAGGTAGAAGCAGTAATCCTTGCCTGTGTTTCCAGAAGTAGTTTCATTAAAGCTGGGGACAGACATTCAAACAGCCTGAGTTTCCCAGCCCAGAGAGCATGCTGGGATGCTGGGTATTTGGTTCATCTTAAACAAGCAAGGGGTCTGGGACAGACATTGCATAAACCAGTTTGAGCCAAATCCATTAAGTCTAGTACTACATTTAACCAGGTTTATCTCAAACCAGTTTCAGCCATTTTCAAACTGGTTTATGTGCACTGAACATCTGTTCTGTTATAGGTTTAAACCAGTTTCTGATCACTTAAACCAGTTTGTGTAATGCTTGTCCCTAGCCTAAAACTTTATTTAGTTTACTAAAGAATTGCTCATCAAGAATGATGGGGGAGCAGGGGTGGCCAGTGGGGATGGAGCGCCACTACCCACTACTCCACGCTGCCTTCCAGGAGCAGGGGCGGAAGCTTGTATGTGGTGGCCACTGCCCCCACCCACCAGCCTGCACTGCCACTGCTCTGTGTCCAGCCACACACCACTCCTCCTCACTTCACGTCCCAGCGCTGCACCACCCTCCCCCCACTCCATGTCTGGCCCCGTGCCAACCCCCTATTCACATCCAGCCCCATGCCATCCCCTGCCACACTCTGCATCCAGCCCTAAGCCACCCTCCCCCCGCTCCATGTCCAGCCATGTGCCAACCCCTCCACATCTGGCCCCGCACCCCCCCACCCCGGCTCCACGTGGGGTGGTGGGTGGTGGTACTCCACCCCACCTGCCCTGCCTGTCATTCTTGCTGGGCATTCTTGATGCAGCACTGGCTGGAGCCACGCCCTTCCAGAAGCCACATCCCCCAAGAGCATTATGGACAGACAGACACACAAAGCCCTTTATATATAGAATTCTGGTATTATGCTGTAAGGTCCTCTGTCACGACTTGCTAAATCCCCATGTTGCCTCTTGGCTTTCTGTAGGTGTGCTATTTTGTCCTACTGAAAAGCTGTTCCAGACTGCATGACGTATGTAGCAACTTTTTATTTTGCTGCATCTACCTTTTCTCAAAGTGATTTTTTTTTTTTTTTTAATTACTGTTCATTCATGAGATAATATTCTATGTAGGACACAAAGCTGTCCACCAGAATGGGTCTACTCACATGACTGCAGTGACTGCAGCATATTGTTTAAATGGATTAATAGATTTATAGATGTTAGGGTTGGAAGGGAACTCAGTAGATCATTGAGTCCAACCCCCTGCCCTAGGCAGGAAAGAATGCTGGGGTCAGATGACCCCAGCCAGATGCCTGTCTAGCCTCTTCTTAAAGACCCCCAAGGTAGGGGAGAGCACCGCCTCCCTTGGAAGCCCATTCCAGATTTTTGCAACCCTTATCAGAAAGAAGTTCTTTCTGATATCTAACCTAATCTGCTATCCATTCAGTTGTGGCAGTTATTCCTAGTGACTCCAAGGTATGCCCTGGTAAACAAAACATCCCCTATTCCTTGCTGTCCACCCTTGATGAATTTGTAGGCAGCCACAAGATTCCCTCCCAAACTTCTCTTGCAGAGGCTAAAGAGATCCAGGGTTCTAAATCTCTCCTCGTAGAGCTTTGCTCACAGGCCCCCAACCATACAAGTGGCTCTCTTCTGAACCCTCTCAATGTTGTCCACATCCATCTTGAAGTGTTGCGCCCAAAACTGGACACAGTACTCCAACTGAAGCCTGACCAGTGCTGCATAAAGGGGAAGTATTACCTCCTTGGACGTGTTTGTCATGCACCTGCTAATGCATGATAAAGTGCAGTGGGCTTTACTGATCACTTCATCATATTGATGACTCATGTTTATCTTGGAGCCAGCAGTGTAAGTGTGCTGTGTCTCTAGTGGGTTATGGAATAGAGAAAATCCCACACAACTTACTGATTTGTTTGATGCACTGGCTGGGGAAATTTTTAGCTACTTGCACGATTTCACAATGATTGCACACTTAATTCATACAACACAATTTTATTTTAAAATTCTTTGCTACGCATATAACACTGCTTAGCTTTAAGAAATACCACAAACATTAAGAACACAATAATTACATATATCAGAAACAATGCTCCAAATGCACTTCCTTAAAACAATTACAACTCAAAGTTAAATTTGAATCAATACTATTATTTTTCATAATATACTTACAATCCTAGAATTCTGAGAAACCAAATCCCCAGGTATACCTTCATTCTTTAGTTATGGTTTTAGGGTTGGTCTCAGCAGTGATAGGAACAAGTCCCCTTCCCTCAGTTCCCTTCGGGCACTCCTAGGCTTCAGCGTGAACTAAGAAATTCGTGTTCACGGAGAGGGTGGTTCAGGTGATCAGTCTGATCCAGCCTACACTTGCGATTCTTCCTTTGTTGTTCTGCAAGTGAGGTTACCTCCAAATTGGCACAGTAGGTTACAGTTTTTATTGAGTGAGTTGCCGTCTTGGGCCCCTCCTACCCAAACCTGTCACTACTCCCAAATTTGGGCTCGGATCTTACTCAACAGATTCTTTTGCTTGGTAATCAGTTTATTTTCTTGACCATTTTAATTACTTTGGGGAACTTCCACACCACTGCAGTGACCTTTTCTTTCCAATTTTTTCAAAGGCCCTAGGGTTTGATCTCTCGGGATGTTTGCTTAAGGGTCATTTTTAGGTTAACTTTGTTAAAGGCCTCTAAAGATAAAATTCAAGAGTTAAGACTTTGAGCAAAGTCAGGACCTTCCGCACGTAGGCCAAAACAATGGCCTAGATAAGAAGATGAATCTTGTCTTTTTCTTAAACTGGCTAATGGGCAACTATTATAAGCATTCAAATATTACATTCAATATGACATGCTGGTGATTCCTTCTCCCTAGGTGCAGCACCTTGCATTTGTCCTTATTAAACTGCATTCTGTTCTGTCCAGATCTGCCTGGATTTGTTCCCTACCTTCTGGTGTGTTAACTTTACCTGATAATTTGGTATCATCAGCAAATTTGGACAGAGTGCTTTCTCCACCCTCATCCAAGTCACTGATGAAGACTTTGAACAGCACCAGACCAAGGACCGAGCCTTGTGGAACTCCACTGCCCACTTCTTTCCAGGTCAATACCGATTCATCCACCACCACTCTCTGGGTGCACCCCCCCCCCCCAGCCAATTTGCCACCCACCTAACAGTGTAGTCATCTACGTCACAATTGCTTAGTTTATCTATGAGAATATAATGAGATACCATATTGAAAGCCTTCTTAAAATCCTAGTAGATGACATCCACCTTGATTCCTGCATCTACAGCATTTTGTGACCTAGTCATAAAAAGAAACAAGGTTAGTCAGGCAGGATCTACCTACTATGAATCCATGCTTGTTACCCTTTAGCATTGCTTTCCCCACTGGACTCTCACAAATGTGATCCTTAATAATTTTTTCAAGGATTTTCCCAAGGATAGAGGTGAGATTAACTGGTCTGTAGTTACTTGGATCCTCCTTCCTTCTTGAAATCTTCCTTGAAAATAGGAACCATATTGTTCCTTTTCCAGTCCTCTGGGACCTGAGTTGAGCGCCAAGAGCGCTCAAACAGCTATGCCAGTAGCTCTGCTATGACACTGGCCAATTCCTTCAGCACCTTTGGATGAAAATCATCCAGGCCTGCCAACTTAAACACATCCAGCCCCTCCAAGTGTCTCTTCACTAAGTTGGTGCTAACAGTTGGTGGGCTAGTTTCCCCTTTATATCTGTCGATGATGCAGTTGGGAGCTTTGTCCTGATCTGAGTTCAGGAATACAGAGGCAAAAAACTTGTTGAAGAGCTCCGCTTTTTCCCCCCTATCTGTCACTAATTGCCCTAGTTTGTCTTGTAGGGGGCCTATGCTACTGTACCTTCTTTTTGCTCTCTATATATCTGAAGAAGGACCTTTTGTTGTCTTTAATTTTGTCACCAGCCTAAGTTCCATTTCAGCTTTGGCCTTTCTGACTGCCTCCCTGCAAGTGTGGGCCAAGTGGATATACTCCACCTTGGTAGCTACCCACTGTTTCCACAACCTATATATTTCTTTTTTAGCCCTGAGGCTTTCCTGGACTTTCCTGTCCAGCCAAGAGGGTTTCTTGGTCCCTTTGCCACCTTTCCTGTGCAAAGGGATTGTCTCCTTCTGTGCCTGTAGGATTCCTCCCTTCAGGAACAACCACCCTTCCTGGCCTTCTATCTCACCAGTTCTCCTGTTCCTCAGTGCCTTGCTAACTAGTGTCCTGAGCACACTAAAGTTAACCAGTAGGGTGGAAGTGCTTGACTTCAGAAAGGCTATCTTTCCCACCCTATGCTGGATAGTGAATTCAATCAGGTGATGGTCACTGTCCTGTAGGTTCCCTTGTGTCTGTAGATCCCCCACCAAATCATCCCCTGTAGCCAGGGCCAAGCCCAGTAAGGCATTTCCTTTAGTGGGACCATATACCTCCTGCATTAGGTGAAGGTCCTGTATTCAGGTTAAGAACCTACATGAACAGTTGGATCTAGCTGACTTCTCCCCACAGCAGATGTCCGGGTAGTTTAGATCATCCATGACAACCATGTCCCTTGACCATATGGCCTCTGAGAGCTGTCTGGAGAATTAGGTGACTTAGCTCTAAGCTATATATTTTGGCTGCCAAAAGCACTTTAGCTTAGGCAGCATAGAGCTGATTTACCTCTACAAGGTAAATTAGCCATGCACAGCTCCCTGTAGCCAAAGCCAAACTGAGCTAGCTAGTTTCTATACAAGCTACAGTCACTACACCCTTAACCACATGTGCTTGTTTTTACTCACTATCTGGAAAACTCCTAAGTAAACCTGGACTCTTGCTGGACATAAACACTAGACAAACACTTAATGTGACTGTATTCACAGGCATTTGTGTCTGTGATATTTTCCTTTTCTGATGATAATCCTGGAAATGAAATTCCATTAATACAAATAATAATAATAATGCTTCCCAGCTCTTCTATAGCACTCTCCACTGACAAATATCAAAGCACTTTGTAAAGATCAGTGTCATCTTATTTTACAGCTAGGGAAACTGAGGCAGGGAGAGATGAAGTGACTTGCCCCAAAATCACTCAGCAGGCCAATGGCAGAGCTGAGAACATAACTGACCCAGACCAGTGTTTTATCCATTAAGTCACACTATGGAAAATGAATCAATGTTTTACAGTCATCTTTACTCTCATAAGTGCATATGGACACAGATTTGAAGAGTTTACACATCTCTAGTCCAAAAGTCTGTGTGTAAAGGCCCTAATCCAAAGCCAGCTGAAGTCAGTGGGCATGGCTACATGAGACGGTTTACTGAACAATAATGTAGTTTATTGTGCGTAAGCATGTACATCTACAGTAAACATTACAGTATTGTGCAGTAAACATCGCTACTTGAAAATGCAAGTAGCAAATTTACTCTTGAGTAGTTATTGTGCTGTAATGCATATGTAGACGCCAAATGGGAGCAAACTTGCTCCCAGTCAGCCCCACCACTAGCGGGCCAGCTTCACTGCAGTCCCAGAGCCCCATGGCTGGACTGGCTCTATGCCTGCCCAAGCCTCAGGCTCTTAAAAGCCTACAGGCATTTTGAGTGCTGGGGCACAAGAGCAGGGAGCCTAGGGCAACTGCTGGCCTCTACTGTCCCTGCACAGGCCATAGGCTACCTGTGGCAGCCTGCCTGCATCCCAGTGCCACTTCCTGGCACACCAGTGCCATGCAGCTGCCAGGGCTGTGCCGTCCAGGGCTGCAGGGTTCTGCAGGCTCGTGCTAGGCCAGCCAGTACTTGGGCCCAGTTGCACAAAGTGCCTGACCACCAGGGCCAGCTCCAGCTGCCTAAAGCCAACCCCCAGCAGTCTGCCCAGGCCCTGCAGGTGCTGTGGGACATTGCCTCACTGCACAGTTGCTGGTACCACGCCATGTCCCTGCACTGGGCACTGCAGGCAGCTCCCCAGGCCTAGCAGCACAGGAACAGCTGTGTGGAGTCCCAGAGAGCCAGTTTAGGAGCCCCAGTGGCATTACTGCTGACACTGCACCCTGCCACCTGGGGCCCCAACTGGTCCACAGAGGAGATTCGTGACCTCATGGTGCTGTAGGGTTGGGCAAAGGTGCAGCAGCAGTTAACACAGGGCAGGTGGTGCTCCAATGCACACATCAACAAGGAGCTGTCAGGACGAATGTGAGAGCATGGGTACAACCAGTCAGCATGGCAGTGCTGCATAAAGGTCAAAGCCTTGCAGGCACAGTGGGTTATGATCACTGACCACTACTGTTGGTTGTGGAGTGCCCACAAGTCCATGCCCTTTATGTGGCAGCTGACTGAGATCCTTGTGCCCCAGGACCCAGGCTGCACCTATGCTGTGTACTGCAGCACAGGTGGCCCACCCAAAGCCCTGCTCCAGCCTGGCACCTGCAGTGATGTGTCACTAGGGGAGGGCTCCTCAGGCTACCAGCTGCATGTCCTGCCAAACATCCCACCCCCAGCCTTTACCAGCACTTCAGGGAGCTCAGGACAGTGCCTGCCCCGACAACTGCATGACCTTAGTCCCAGCCACAAGGCATGACAAGCTATGCCACTGATGGCTGTCAGCAGCACCAGCTCCTTCCCAGGGTGGGGCTTGCCCAGGCATCCACATGCTGCATCTTGCCACCTGATGAGTCCACTGGGAGCCTCATGCCATTGCTGCTAGCCAGGACTGACCAGAGCCACCAGGCATGCCAACCCTGCCCAAGTGGTAAGCCCTGCACTGGGGGGGAGGGCCCTCTCTGGCCCCTGCCCCCCCTCCCCACTTGGCCTGGCCATGTTTTGCTGTCCCCCATATCAACCCCCCTGCAGCATGCAGGAAGGTAGGAGACAGTGCAAAGCTTTACTGAGCAGCCTATGTGCCCACAACTAGGTGGGCACGGGTCTCTCACACATTGATACTGGCAGTGATGTCCTCCTTGGTTGCAGGGGGCAGGAGTATGTAGCACAGCCATGGGTAGCCCTCTGCAGTTTCAAAGCTCAGGGTCCCATGCAAGGTGCTCAGGTGTGCCCGGGGCACCATGGTCAGCAGCAGCAGCAGGGTGTAGTGGATTGGGCACCCTTCAGTCCATGTGAACAGCTCCTCATGCAGTTCCTGGGACATGCACAACAGGTGCACACTCAGGGCACAGAGTTGCTGCAGGAGAGGGGCTGACCATGGGGCATCTCCCTACAGAGGTCCCTTTTGGGGAGGGTGGGGATGCAGACAACTCTGCATTCCAGTCACCCAGGAGCCCTGTGCCTCCTGAGCCTGGGTGCTCTGGGCTTGTTGGCAGCACAGGAGACAGGCTTGAGTGCAGAAGGAGAAGGGTGGGGAGTGGAGTCTGGAGCCATGGCAGCACATGCTGCTAGGATCCAGGGCTGAACTGGCCTGGGAAGGGGCAGGGGAGGCATACTGCCTGTCCCCAGTGGCCTGCCTGCCACCTGGGGAGAGAGCGGGCATCGGGGGTTCAGCTGGCAGCTTCCTGGGCTCAGACCTGCCTGGATGACTTACCAGGGTCCGTGGATATTTGTGCATGCACAACCCCTGATCTGAGGCCAGAAATCTCATGGGCCTCTGATACAGAGCATCTTATCTCAGAAATGTTGCAAACTCTCACAAATAGCTTCTTTCTCGTGACTGCAGGCTCTACAGCTTCACATGGGGGAGAGGCTACACTTGGCAGCCATGATACAGCCTCAGGGTCACCGCTGCCCACAGCCAGGGTCCTGCGGATGCACCAGCTCCACAGGAGGAGGACCCAGATCTGGACCCTCCTCTTGGATCAGCTGGTGATGGCCACGGAGGACTGGCTGGGAGTTGTGTGGACATGGTGGGCAGAAGATATCACCTTCCAGGACAGGTGGCAGATGTGGGACATCACAAGAGGACACATGGTGGGCAGAGGACCTTGCCTGCAAGGACACATGGGGCTGAGTGGACTGGAAAGTCACGGTGCAGCTCCTAGCCATCAAGCAGGACCACATGAAGGCCCTGTGGGAACAGGGTGCACTTGTGGCCAGGGCAGTGGAGGCCAAGGAGGAGGACCACTGGGTGCTGGACACTGTCTTGGCCCTGGCGGTCACCTTCATGATGCCCACTGCCAGTCCCCGACCATAGTCTTACCTGCCCCCTGGCAGCCCACCCAGCAGCAGACCCCCCCTGTGGGCCTTGGCAGAGGTCCAGTGGGGGTCCTGGAGCCTCTGTCACCCAGCCCCAGTGCTTGGGCCTAGGCCCGCCACTAACCCTAGCTCCACATGGGTGCAGAGCCTTCAGCGAGGCCAGGACCATGTGCAATCACAGCACCTCACTTGTAAATAGTTTGCATGGGAAAGATGGTGTTTTATTGGTGATGAATGGGGTGGGTGGTGGAGGGGGTCTGTTGTTGGTGGGCTCTATTGTTGGAAAGGGATAAGGAATGAGCTATCATGTTGGTGAGGGAGAAGGGATGGGCTCTCGTGTTGGGAAGGGAGAGGGAAAAGTGAAGTCTGTTTATTATGAAACCTGGTCAGTACTCCAAGACATACCCCCTCTCCAATTGAAGGAATCAAAGCAGGTACACAAGCGCTGTGGGAGGTGTAGGGACTCTCCTCCCCCTATAGAGCAGAGCCAGACCACCAATGGGGACTTAACCACATACCTTTTAATGAGAGAACAATACTAGGAACAGAACCAGTATAAACCAGGGGGTATAGGGGACACTACAATGCCCCAAAGGGGCAGGATTCACCAAAGGTTAGACACTTACAATCATAGACATATTCATCCAGTTGACAAAAGACAGGGTTAACCAAAATGTAAAACACAAACAGCAGAACAAACAATACTGGTTGGTATTACTGGAAATACAAAAGGCACAAAATACAAAATGTCAAATTACAAGTAATATAAGGCCTAGGTACCTGGAGGGGGAGAAAGGGGGAAAACACAATGGCCCCTTTCCACTGCAAGAGGAATTTCTCCTCATTAGCTCACTTACCCCAAGTCACCAAGTGGAACTTGAACTCAAATCTCCCACATGGGAGGCAGAAACCTCTGCCACACAGCCACCAGTGCTAGTACTGTTTAAAGCTGCTAGGGTTCCTGACCTTCCTGGATCCCCGGCCTCACGTCGAGCTGCCTGGCCTCTGACTGGAGGAGCTAGAAGCAGAGCTGGGAACCTCTCAGGTCACTGCTCAGATCTTGCTAGAGCTGGGGAGCCTCTCCTGCTGGCCACAGCCTCTCGTAGGGGATCCTGGAGCCGAGTGGGGAGCCTCTCCTGCTGGCCGCACGCCATGCTGCTGAGGACCCCAGTGCTGCCTGCAGGTCCCACTCCTTCAGGCTCTTCTGGGGCAACTGCTCCCACCCTGCTGGCTCAGCTCTTGTCAGCTCCTTGAAGCTCCCTCCTTGTGGTCCCTTGCTGGTCTCTCCCCTGAGTCAGCCACGCTGCCCCTTTTATCCCCCTCCAGGTGACCCACAGGGCCAATCAGCGGACATGGAGGGTGAGTCTCTGGGGCCTGATTGGTGAGGAAAGGGAATCCTAAATCCTCCAATCATCTTTTGCCCTTTCAAAACCCCTGGGCTAAGCCACTACCAGCCAGCCCGTCACAGTTGTAAATGCTGTAAAGTGTTTTCCTGAGAATTGCCCTTAGTAAGCATGGTACTGGGGGGTGGGCAGTGGGGTGGGGGGGTCAGTGGGCAGCTGTAGGCACTGCAGGTAGGCCGTGTAGGTAGCAGTGGGCAGGTGGACTACAGGGGAGTGTGGGAAGAGGTGGTCAGCCAGTGCCTCTTGCACCCAGTGCCCTGGCCCTCACTGGCAGGTGTGCAGCTCACCTGGGGCCTCAGTGGCAGGGGTCTTTGGGGTCAGTGGGGCCAGCACCATGGCCAGCAGGAGCCTGGGGTGCTGGGCATTGCTTCCAAGGGCAGCAATGGCAAGAGCAGCCATGGCACAGGGAGGCAGAGTCTGCAGTGAGAGACCCACTGTGTGCTGGCCTCAGCCTCTGCATACTGCTTCTGGCCAGAAAAGTGGCTAGTCAGGAAGCAGGAAGTGGGTCTGCCTTTTAAAGATGGCTGGTGGCTGCTGACAGGTGCAGCTGGAGCCTTGAGCTCCCCCTAATGGTGATAGGGGTCCATTGCAGGGCCACAGAAAGTAGGAGCAGTTTGCTGCTAGGAACAGCAAATCTACTCCCACGTCCCTGCATGTGTAGACACCTGCCTACTCGCATGTAGTTTACACACAAGTAAACTGGTCCCGGATCAAATGCATGTGTAAAAGTACCCAGTGAGACTATTTGCTGTGACTTCAGTGGGCTTTGGACCAAGTTATGACTACTGACTAATTAAACACATTACCAGCATGACTGCATCCCCATTTTAAGTGTGTGCAGGCACCTGAATTGCGTTTTATACAGGCAGCTAACATATTTTCTCAAACTAACATCCTTTCTGGAAAAAAAACATATTTCCATTTCCATCATAAGACCTTACCCTTTTAGCTAACCCCAAGAAATCTGTTGGCACTGAGTGAACGGATCTGAAGATTGTTTACATTCCAATGGAATATGCTGGGAAAGTCCAGGACTCTCAGCACTTTCAACACAACAGATGTGAATAATATTGCTATAGCTAGAGTGGAATGCATGAAGCTCTTTTCCAATTGCAAATGAAATATCTGACAGTTTGACTGACTTGGGTATGTTTCCCCCTTCAGCCTAGTAAAAGTGGCATGTAGAGGTTGGCTTAGTGTGTCCAACTGTCTTTCTACAAAGAAAATGGCCTGTAGAGTGAAACATTAGGTTTGTTGTTTCCATGCCATGTACTGAGCATTATTATTAATTTGCTCTCTACAAATAAAATTCTTTAAAGTGAAATAAAGTGAAAGTCAAAGAAAATGTTTGATTATGCCTTAGCAATACTTTTATTAGCAGTGTTACCAAGGTAAAAATATCTTATTTATACAGTATTTTTCTGATAGCAGAACCATATCTCAAAGATGATTTATAGGCCCTGAGCCAAGTTCATCACGCAGGTACAAATCTGCTAGTTTACCTGCCTACTTTGTGGTGGCAGCTAGCCCTTTAGGCAAGTCTACACTGGGGACATGTCCTAACTAATTTTAAACCTGGTTCAATGAACCTATTAAGATGGTTGCATTCATGGTACAGACCTAGTTTAAGGTGGCCATATCAAGGGACCAGAGTCAATGGGCGCGTCTACACAAGATGCTACATTGCCATAGTGACAAGCTATGTCACTGTAGCTTGTTGCTATGGCAGTGGATTTCAGCAGGCATGAATCGTGACCCTGACCCTGTTGTGCACTAGCAGTGAGCTACTGTGCAGTAGCTTGTTGCTACTGTACAGTAACTGCTAAAAAATAGTCATGCAGCATTGGGACTGTGCAGTAACACCCATTACTGTGCAGTCCGATGCATGTGTAGATGACCCCAAACTGGATCTCTACATCAGCTGCAATGGTTCTAGGATCAAGGTTGCTGACTAGTTCCAGAACTAAACAGAAAATCACCCATTTGTAAATGTCGCTTAAAGATTAAAAGGAGAAAAAGGATGAGGCAGCATTTAGAGAACAAGGTGAAGTCAAATGGATGGAGGACAATGGTGGGGAAGAGGAGGTCCTACATGGATGAACACAGGGTTTTTTGTCCAACCTTATTGAAAATGAAAGATTACAGTAACATGTCACAATGCCTCTGTCAATGAAGGTCCTAAATGTAGAGCAGCTGGCTCAAATTCACCCCAATCAGGATCACAGAGACAAAGAATAATTCTGTAGGATGAGTCAGAATGCCATCATCCCCCTGACTCAGAAGGTCAGGTTTCAGAACAAGTATCTAGAGATGACCAGAAAAATCCAGACCCTTTTAAAGAAAATGCAATGGCCTTTCCATCATAACAAAGATTAGGGGTGTGCGAAGCAGGCAGTATTCGATTCGGATTCAGATTCGGCCCTATTCGGGGGACAGTGATTCGAGTCACTGATTGGGATCACTGTCTTGATTCAATTCAGCTGATTCTGATTTGGAGAATCAGTGATTTGACCATAGACGCAGCTTTATATGTTTTTTCTATGTCCCTCGAGGTGCCAGGTGTGGCTCATGAATCCTGAGAGCGTGGGGCGGATGGAGTGTTGCATGGGAGCAGGGGGGAGTCCCCTGTGCACTGGACTGGAAATACTTTTTGGTCCACTTCCAGGTCCACTGCTGAGCGTGTGCGGGACCCATCCCCCATGCTCCCATGGGACACTCCATCCACCCCACCATCTTAGTGTTTACAAGCCGTGCCTGGCACCTCGAGGTACATAGAAAAAACATATAAAGCTGCGTCTATGGCCGAATCATCAAGTCTCTCTGAATCTGTTCGAATTGAATTGGATGCTTCTGATTTGATACAGAGAGATTAATGAGTTTCCTGATTCGATTCAGATTCTGGCCCACAGGATGAATCCAGCCTGTGGGGCCATGTCATCCAGCCTATGAGGTTCCCCAGGGGTCTGGAAATTTGGCAATGGTGGTAACATTAATTGCTGCAGTTTCAATTGCAGAAATTATCACTGCCACTGCTCCCCCATTGCCAAATTTCTGGAACCCTGGGGAGCCCATTGGACAAGATGACATAACTCCATACACTGGATCATGCTGGTGCACTGAGTTGCTCCACAACTGGATCTAGTGTGTGGGGTCAAGCTGGATGTACAGCAGAATCTGGCACATGAGGCCAGATTGGCATGCCAGATCATACCCACAGACCAAACCTACATGTTGACCACAAGCTGGATCCAGCCCACAAACTAACTCTGCCCACAGATCCAGCCCACAAATTGGCTCCATGGTACTAATCCAGCCCATGGGGCTGGAAGTTTGAGCACCAACATTGACATCCCTGTGACTGCCACCAAAATAAATAAAATTCCCCCAAAAAATCAAAACAGAAAAAACCAAAACCCCTTGAGATAATTTAAAAAACCCAGTGAATAAAAGAAAGTTAACCACAATCACTGTAGCCAGACAGAATTTCTATCTCCCACAAGGGGAGAAAAACATAGGACCAGCCCAGATCATGAAGCATGGTCCTTTGCATTCACAGGCAACCACGTTTCAAAGGCATAGTACAACCACAAGCCATGCTTAACCCCACGCTCCCTTCTATAACATACCACAGACAAAGGGCAGTGTGCTTCCAGTGCTTTGGCCACTGCAATGGCAGGGAATGTGTTGGTTAATATATACTTAGATGATTCTGTGTAGAGTACCACATCCCTTGCTAACAAGAAAAGGGAAAAACCCAGTAGTCCTAACCAATCTGACCTGGGGGAAAAATCCCTTCCTGACTCAGCTGGCTTGACCTAAACTGTGCAAGTCTGAGAAGAGACAGAACCTGTAGCACAGGGGTTCCCAACCTTTTTATGCTGTGGACTGGCAAATCACGGACCAGAAGTAACCGCGGACCAGCAAACTGCGGACCAGCAGTGACTGGCATACTGCAGGCTGGCAGCCAGCCCTTTTTTATATTCAGTATGCCAGTCATGTCCGGACTTCCAGTCTGGCAGCCAACCCTCTTGCAGACTGGCAGCCAACCCTTCACAGCGTGGTACCAGGCCATGGCCCGGGGGTTGGGAACCCCTGCTGTAGCACTCTAGGAGACTTCAGTATTACCAGTCTCTTTTCATACAGAATGCTTGTGATTGATATGAAGAGGAGTTGCAGCATAAAGTCCTAACACCAACAGATTTAGGCTCTGAGATATGAGGAAAGCTGGAGATGGGCAAGGGTCTTGACAAAATACAGTCCTTAGATATTAGTAGGTGCAGGCCTCTGTGAAGTGCTTTGAGCCCTATTGAAGAAAAACGCCCATCATGAACTAGATATGGTTATCATTGTTTTGGGTGCTATGGCAGATGAGTGCTGTGAAAGCCAGCTCAGGAGCAGCATTTGCTACATATTAAATATGTCCATCATGCATTGGCCTCCAAGTGCTAGTTGCTGAGGAAGATCTAGTCATGTCCTCTTTGACACACTGAACATTGCCAATAAAGCAAGCTGTGCATCTCACTTGGCAGGGAGCACAAAGAGCCACATTGTGGTTGCAGCCTCTCCTTCTACAGGCAGGGGCAGACCAAACAGCCCTAAAGTGGGTACTTCAGTTATGAAGTCCAGCATAACTGTCACGCAAGTATTGCAGAGTAATGGATTGTCACTGCAAAGTCTATATTAGCATGTGGTGTGGATATGTCATACATATGTGATGGCTGAGCAGGCTCTTGTTGCTGTTGCCTCCCAAGTAACAGCTCAGATTTACCTCTATACACTTAAAATACATAGTGGGAATTTTTCACCCAGTCATCTGGTCATGCATATTGGAGAAGACTGAGGAACCTCATATGAAAACAACTAGTTTACAGTTATGCCATGTGCCTGTCATAGAAGAAACTGCACTTAGTGTGCTTTGTTGGAACATTGCACAAAGGGAAATGAGACAAACGGAGGCAAGGAAGTGCTGTGTTAGCAAATGCCAGTATCTAAGCAAAGCCTTTAATGTGAGAGCCTTAGCAACAGTTGTATTCAACATGAAGAACACACACAGTTTCTGGAGAAGATGGTTGATGCTATATCAAAATGTGACCTTAGACACAATGAAGAAAAGGGAAGAGCAGTTTTCTTTTTGGTCTACCTATCATTGGCTTTTTGGGAGGAATTGTACATCATCCCTCTGCTTTCTGATTCACAGGTAGAATAATATGTATTTGCTCATGTTTCTTTTACTTCCTTCCTAAACACACATATTGGATATGCATATTTTTAGATAAGCAGTAAAAACAGTCTTATCTACTTTGGTCAAAGATCTCATATCATTTCTTGGCAGGTGGCAAAGCGTCCCGGCCAAATTCCAAGTGGCTACGTTCTAACTGCCTAGATTCCTTTTGCAGTTATAGATGAATTGTTTTCCTTTTCTTTCCTAAACTTTTGAGTAATATCATAGCAGCTAACTAAAGAACTCCTACATTCCAGTAGAGGGGTGACTGCACTTCAGTAATGGATGATATAATACCTCTACCTGCTTGGGGGTCTTTTTTTCCACTGGAACTCTAATCCTGCTCCACTGAAGTCAATGGAAGCTTTGCCACTTACTTCAGTCAGTGCAGGAGCAACTCCATGGGTAATCCCACTGCAGTAAATTTGGTGATTTAAGGCAATATGACAGACTGAAACCACAATTTGATAAGCGTTTGGAGCCTTACAGATCTAACAATATTGCAGTAAGCTTTTATAAATATTATTATAACACTGTACATTAAAGTGTCTCCTGACCCAGAACAGGATCTGGCCTGGCAAATTGCACAAAATGTTCTTAGCATAGCGCTTGCATATATAATCCTGCTATGAAGAAGAGCTGAGTATGTGCATGTGTTCCTGTTTGGAAGAGAGATTTTTTCCCAAGTGATCCAAAGCCTAGTGAAGTCAATGAGAAGTCTCCTAATGAATGCTTACTCATCTTCTGTGAATGTACAGTGCACACTCTGGAAAGAGAGGTGTTTTCCTCAATTGTCTCCTCTGAAGTAAAGCTAAGTCATTTGTTTGTTTGGATCTAGAGTAGTTCCCACAGTTTCTGCAGTGGGAAATAAAACAATCTGGACTTCCCTTTGATATTTTCTACTTCGTTTGCCTGTAAGTAGTGGAAGTTTGGTACTTCTCTTTTGTGCTGTTGTACACATGAAGTACAACGGCAAACCCCTGTTTCCATTACAAGCAAGCACCAGGAGAGCAACAACAGAAATTTGAGGGTATTTTTCAGAGTTATTCTGAGACAAAACAGCATAGGTCTCACAGATTTAACCCACTCAGAGCCATAGGATATATTCCACTGTAGGTGTTGAGTTACAGAAGGGGATCATGAGTTGAAATAAACACCAATAGAAAGTTAAAGAGAAACTGACCTTTGGGAAAAAAGAACAGTAATATGTGTACCTTCCTTTATAGTTTTTCCCAACCTGTAAAAACCATTATGCTTAATAAACTATAAGCATGGAAAACCATAGAAAAAGCACTATCAGGAATTCGGAGCAGAGCAACAGAATAGCAGCAGAGGATAAAGAACTTGGATCGATTACAACAGGGGGTGTCAACCGGGGGTACATATACCCCTGGGGGCACTTGGGAAGGCCCTAGGGGGTACATGTGGGCAGGGAGTGGACACGGAGTGCAACCCCCTCTCCATACCCCCCGCTCCACATCGCTGGCCTGATTTAAAAGGTTGAAAACCTCTGGATTACAATGATACAAAAAACAGTTCCTTATTTAAAATGCCATTAGATTTTTTTATATTTATACAAACATTTACTTCTGCATGCATAAGCCACATAATAAACTTCATGCTATTCAATGTATTTTGCCCTGTAATGATGGATGCTAATGGTTCCAGGAAATCTGCAAATCCCATACCTGAGTTTGGGTGTCAAGTATTTCATACATTCTCTATTTAGTATTAGGAAACAGATTGAGATGCTTTACAACTTTTACCTCTCCTGATATAAAAATATTTTAAAGACCCCTTAGTAAAACATGCCTTTTTTTCCTTTTTTTTTTTTTAAAGGAAATGTGTGTTTCTATTATTTATTTACTGATTGATTGACTGATTTACTCATTGATACCATCCAGCTTTATAAAACAGAGGAAGACATTGTCCCTCTTCCAGTATTGCCTCAAGAGCTGGTCAAACTTTTCCAAATTTTGAAATTTGAAATGGATGGAAAGAAATCAATAACATGTCCTCAGTTCTCCCTTTCCCTTTTAAAGGAAAAGAGAATTGATCAAATTGCAAGTGCAAGAGAGAATTGCAAAAGTTCAAGCATAATATTTTATCAGTTTAAATCTGTATTTCTTGCTCCATTTTTAGACCAGGTATAATATCCTTCTGTTTAATTGTTACCACAGTACCAGTTATATACATAAACTTGCCATCATGAAAATATTCTGATGCCAGACAACACATACTATACAGGTTTCCCTCGCTTCGTGCTGTACATGTGTTCCTGGAAATCGGCGCATAACTCAAATTCGCATAAAGGGAACCCACTTATACAATATTACAAATAAGGATACGTTCAAAGACCTCAGCTGTACTGACCCCCAGACCTATTTGTACCACTTTTACAAGACAGTTTTGGTACTCACCAGCAGCAGACAGTACACACAAGCACAGGGTGGTGGTGAATGTTACCATAATGGGGATGGCAACTATAGAAGCACGTGTTACAGACAATGAGTGAGGAGTACAGATCCACACAGGAGATTATATTTTGGTGCATGTCACTCTTACAATGCATTGCATAAAGCAACTGACTGCGGGCTTCCACAACATTGATCGCATAAGAGTGAATTTACCTCGCATATAACAAATTTTTGGTATAAAAAAGGGCCATCGCATAAGAGCGAATTCACACATACAGAACCCGCATAAAGCAAGAGAAACCCGTATCTTAATTATGGTATTAGCAGGAGCAAGTAGGATTTAGGAGAGTTTTGAACAGTTCTTTTATCTCATAACAAACATGTAGAGTCTGCTACCAGCAGCCGAGGGAGCAACAGCACCTGGCTGCCCTGCTGCTCAAGGAACATCTTGGAGGGAGTAACTTGGAGCATTGGGAGCAGCACAGGCGATGACGGAAAGGGTCCTGGAGCTGATACCTGGAGCTCAGGCCCACCTGTGGCTGCTACTACTGCTGCAGGTGGTGGAGGTCACTCTGGCTGCTGTTGGAGGTTTTGCCAAGGGCTAGCACTCCTGGGGGAGAGACGGGCACTGGGCAGTGGAGAAGAGCCAAGAACATCAGGACACACAGGGAGGAGCCTCCGACCTGAATGAGCTAGTGGAGAGAGCTAACAAACATGTATAAAAATCTTTTAGTTTAAACTTGATGTTTTCTAAATGCATATATATATTTGTGTATGCTTCTGAAAAATGTAGTTCTCTTTTAAATCTTATGGTTTTTTTTGACTGGCAGAGAGGAATTTGTCAGAAAGGCATCTATTAATATACATATTTTGAAACATTATGCCCATGGTGCAGTAAGGTAAGATAAATAATTCCAATGCAAATGCATCATTTCAGGACATAGAATTTATTAATAAGAAATTGTTCTTCACTTCTCATAACAAACATCTACATCAAAAAATCCCACCATAGGCTGCGAAATGTAGGTGATACATAGTCCATCTTGTAGGTGATGCATAGTCCATCTTGTAGAAGTACATGGCTTGAATCATTACCTATTTATTTCTTCTGTATTTACTCTGTATAAAATACAGGCCAGAAAGATCAAGCTTATTAATAGATACAAGTTTCAACCAACATGCTTAATAACATCACTGACTAGAACTGTTTGTTCTATTTAACTTCAGTATTCTAACAACTCATAAGAAAATAATTGCACTAGTGAAATAAACTATGTATATAGGACCAGAAAGGTACAGTATATATTTCAATAGGTGCATCTACAAAACCATCCATGAAACCATTGTAAGCACAACTCTAATCATACCCTTCCTCTATCCATGTAGTAAGCTCTGGTCCAAGCCCTCATAACATGTTTCATATGGTTAATGATACCCACATCTCATCTTTCCAGCCCTGTTAAATGTTAGAATTATCTTCATTGTCTCTTTCTCTCGAACTATGCCACTGCTTTTAAATATTCTCTGGCTCCCACTTTCCCACTGCATCAAATTCAAGTTGGAAATCACAGTTAGGAGAAGGAGGTGGTATTTGCAGCTGAGTTCAGTTTAAGCTAGGATACAGGGGTTGGGCTTGAGACTGAATAAGAGATAGGTCTGAATTCAGAGCTGCATTCTTAAGAACAGTTCTTCCATGATTTTGGTCCCAAACGATAGAACTCTCACACTGTCAGAAATTCTCATTTAAATTTTTATGTTGAAATGCCTCCTCTTAGGAGTTCTTGGCTACATCTGAACTGGAACCTGAAGGACTGGCCTTCTGGGTATGAAGTGGAATAAAAATCAGCTAGGGATAGGATGCTACTCTTTTTTTCTCTAACAATCAAAGGTATTTGGATTCAAGACAATGGCTTTTATCCCATCTATAGATAAAAGACCTAAGTCATGATTACTGCAACTTCAAGTCAGTGTAACTCCATCAGGATCAGAATGTGGCTACAGCCACCCTGTGCCACAGGTGTAGTACAGCTTACAACAGGCCAAAGTTACCTAGGCAGCAAAGGGTAGATCTACTCAAGATGCTTTACTGCACATTAGACTAATCTACTGTGCAGTAAAGCATCACTGTCTAACATGCACAACAAACATCCTTTGGAGTTTGGGGCTAAGCTCATGTTCCCCCGGTCAGCCCCTGTGCCTCCTGCCAGCCCTGGAGCTGCCCCTAGCTGCTATAGGGGGCCAGAGCAGGGCAGACGCATCCCTAGACTGGGATGTGGGGTTTAATTTGCTCTTGATGGAAGGTGCACGTGTAGATGTGCACTGGGGAATGCTTTAATGAGCGTGAATTTTCTGCACAGAAAATCCAGGCACATTAATTGAACATGTAGATGTGCTCAAACAATACAATGCCATTTTGCTCAGTTACAGCTCCTTACATCAATTTAATTTGACTGCTACTGTGCTGAACAAACTTTCAGCTGATTCTCTACCAAGATGCATCCTTTGAATTTCCTACATACTTATGGGAATATGCACTTTCCATGAAGAGGGTGATCCAAAGAATTACAGCGAAAATTTCCCAGGAAAGGTGGAGATGAATTTGAAGGACTTGTGGGGCTCTTGTACATATGATGATTATCAGCTTTCTGATCTCTCCCTTGAACAGTCCTGAGAATGTTTGGTGAAACCTCTCACACTTTCATTTTCAGTTTATAACTCTTGATTACAGTCATCAGGGAAGATCAAGTCTCCCTTGTTCCTCACCTCCAAAGGAAAAAACATCTGATTCATTGCTGAACAGGATGATGTTTTGTTTGTTTAAGCTTAAACTATGTGCTGTCCATGAAGTTTTGTTGACATGCTGTGTGTGCTAGCTTGGAAATCTTCCTTAAAAGAAGCCAAGACTTTCATTACTTTGGAAGCCTAGAATTACCCAGCTTTCCCAATAGCTGCATTCAGGGGATTTCAAACAGTACTAATTGGGACAATTCAGGGAATCATTAAAACCTCTGTTTTCCAAGATGTCTGTTCCTTTGGATGCCTGTTGCTGAGGATGACATATAATCATTTGATACTTTTTCCTTGATGTTGTCCACCAAAAGGAAAACTCTTTCTGTTTTATTTGACATTCTAAGAAAGGAAAAAGATGCTTGTTGTATAACAATGGTAAAGTTCTCTATATTCTCTCTAGAGACAGCTGCATACCAGTGGTAGGTGGTGTGATGTCCTCTCTCTCCCTGTGAGCATGTGGACATTGTATCAGGAGGTCTTGCAACAGTAGACAGCCCAGAAAAAATCTAATTTCATCAACTCCACACATGTGACTAAGGTTCAGTTCTCCTTGCTCATGCTAAGGTGGTGGCATGCACATTGCATAGGTAGTAGAGATTCACACCTTCCTTTTGGCAATTCTCGGCTATCTGGCCAATCTATTGCTTCTTTCACCTGTGGCAGAGCCATAGATTATGTTTAGTAATACTAAAATCCACTTTGCTAATGATATCCAAAAGTTTTTGTTAGTAAAAAAGTTTATACAGTTCATAGACAAAAAGAAAAAAAATCTATTTGCAGAGGAAATATTGTTCCAGATCATTATGGATCATAAAATCATTTATATGTATAGAGGGCTTATATATGTCTGTGTGTCTGTCCATAACACACTTCAGGGGTGTGGTGCTCGGCAGGGTGGGGCTCCAGCCAGTGCTGAGTCAAGAATGCCTGTCAAGAATGATGGGCAGGGCAGGTGGGGATGGAGTGCTGCCACCAACCTCCCCGTGCCACCACTACCTCCTGGAGAGGTGGGGGGTAGTGTGAGGCTGGATGCAGAGTGGTGGGGGGGGGTTGACATTGGACTGGACACCAAGTGGTGGGTAGTATTGGTTGGTGGGTGGCGGCTGCCATCGGGTGCAAGGTAGTGCTCCATCCCTGTCCACCCCACCCATTCTTGATGGGCAATTCATCAAGAATGATAGCCAGGGCGGGTGGGGACAGAGCACTGCCAACCACCACCCCATGCCACTGCTGCTTCTCGTGGCACAGGGCTGGACGTAGAGTGTGTGTGGCGGGGGTGCAGGGCCAGACATGGGCGGGGGTGTGTGGCACATGGCCAAACGCAGACTGGTGACACCACAAGCCGGTGGGTGGTGGCTGCCATGTGCAAGCTTCCCCCCTCCCCATTCCTGGGAGGCAGTGGAAGCATGGAGTGGTGGGTAGTGGTGCTCCATCCCCACCTCCATCATTCTTGATGGGCAATTTGCTAGTTGAATCATAGAAAAGTAAGGTTGGAAGGGACATCAGGAGGTCATTTAGTCCAGCCCCCTACTCAAAGCAGAATCATCCTCAAATATGCTTTTGTCTAGTCTACTCTTATAAACTTTCAAGGATGGTGATTCCCCAACATCTCTAAGTAGCCTCTTTCAATGCTTGATCTCCCTCAAAGTGAAAGTTCTTCCTAATTTCTAACCTAAATTTTCAGCCTGTATTTGAGGCTATTGCTCCTTTTCCTGATCTCGGCAGCCCCTGATAATAGTCTATTGCCATCCTCTGTATAACCAGAAGACTCTTTGAAGACTGTTATCAAATCTCCGCCCCAATCTTCTTTTTTCTAAAAAAAGTAATCCCAGTTCTTTCAGCCTTTCCTCATAAACCATGTTTCTCAGATATTGAATCATTTCTGTTGCTCTCTACCAGACTTTTTCTAACTGGTTCATGTTTTTCTTGAAGTACAGTACCCAAGAAAGGGAAAAGCAAAAATAAAAGGCTGATCTTACAAAAGTTTAAAGATGAGAGAGTATCTGAAGGATAGTTAAATGGAGCTTAAAACTCTGGTTTAATGGCTTCAAATGGCGTGTGTGCAAACAAAGATATTAATTCAGTTATCTGGTACATTTTGTTAAGTCGAAAACTGCCAGAGTTGTTTTCTTTTCCTTGCCAAATCATACATCAGACATAAATACAGAAGACTGGCCATTTTTAATTGTGAAACTGAAGCAAGATGTGTTTGGTAGAAAGTTAATCGTATGCTAACAAGCGCCCTAGAATGCAATTGAAACAAATCATGTAGGCAACTGAAGCGAACCGCATGCTTGCTAAGAAAATCCATTCCTTGGGCATAAGCAAAAAACCTCCACTATTTAGATGCTTACAAATAAGGTTAAGAAAAAGAATTTGCAGCGAAGTGACAGACTAAACTGCCTATATGTCAGGCAAGACAGACTAAAACATATGATTAAGTTGCCCTTTTTGACTTATCAGGATAATGTATTGGTTTTATAACAGAGGTGGTTAGTCATGCTGACTGGCTAAAGTATTCATTACATAGTAACAATTCAATGTTTAATTTTGATTCTCAGGAAACTTCACAAATGAACCCCAGTATCGTGGAACATACCCATTGTTTGCAGATGCTTATCAAAAGGTTTTAAATACTTCTGTTGTTTATTCTTACTTAACTTCATAAGTAAGTTAATGCATAGGTACTTATTATTGTCACATACTATGGTTTCAGCTCCCTCACTGTATGCCAAACTTTTTAAATGAAACCGCTCCCCCCCAGAAAACTGAGAGAGAATGATGAATTTCCAGTATGAATCTTTGGAGAAATACATTTTGAATAATTTGCTAAGTTTTTGAGGTTTGATATCACTTTCATGATTGCCTATGGTTGTCCAAATACATTTCAGAAATCTTTTTGTACCTTGTGAATTAAATGAATTTGTCATATTGATTTGTGAACTGGGGATTTTTCTAATCAAACCACTCTAGTGGCTATAATACTCAAATTAGGTAGGGAAAAAAAAAAGTTTGTTCCAAATACCTCATTTTTATTTTGCTATCATAGACTGGCAGAAGTGAAAAATGAGGCGTAGCTAAATCTGGTTAGGAATTTTTAAAATGAAACTTGACTTTTGTAGGGAAAATGCCAGTTTATCAGAACCAAACTTTATGGGAAATAGTTTTGATGACTTGTTCTACTTAAAAAAAGTTTTGAAATTTACAAAGATATTAATTCTGACATTAAATAAAAATAATGGCAATTTTTAAAAAATTAAAACTAATCAGAGTAAAAAATACGGGCAGAAGAAAACTTTTCAAGATGATCAAAAGAAATATTTACCAGCACTGTACTAGCATTATTATTGTTATTAGAATCATAGAATCTAAGAAAATGAGGGCTGGAAGGGACCTAAGGAGGTCACATCTAGTCCAACCCCTGCTCAAAGCAGGACCATGTCCAACTATAGCATCCCAGATAAAGCTTTGTCTATCCAGGTCTTAAAAACCTCCAAGGATGGAGACTCCACCACCTCTCCGGGTAACCTGTTGCAGTACTTTACTACCCTCCTCATGAGAAAGTTCTTCCTAATATCCAACCTAAACCTCCCTTGCTGCAACTGGAGATCATTGCTCCTTGTTCTGTCATCTGCCACCACTAAGAACAGTTTGGCTCAGGGGTGGGCAAATGATTCTATCCAGCTTGCAGCTGCTCCTTTGAAGGAGAATTGTTTCTAGCCCACAGCTGTCCTGGCTTTCAGGGCCTCTCACCCTTCCCCCATCCCCAAACTATAGCCAGCTAGAGCAGCAGAAACCTCCCTGGCCTGGCCCACCCCTGTCTTGCTCCCCATAGCCCCCAGCAGGGCATGCAGAGCTCCTGGCCGGCCTTCTGCTAATTATGGGCCAAATAACTGCCCACCTCTGGTCTAGCTCCATACTTTTTGTAAGCACCCTTCAGGTAGTTGAAGGCTGCTATTGAATCCCCTCTCAGTGTTCTCTTCTCCAGACTACATACACCCACTTCCCTCAGCCTCTCCTCAGAAGTCATGTGCCCCAGTCCCCTGACCATTTTTACTGCCCTCCACTGGACTGTCTCCAATTTGTCCACATCCTTTATAGTGGGGGGGCCCAAAACTGGACACTGTACTCCAGATGTGGCCTCACCAGTGCAGAATAGAGAGGAATAATTACTTCCTTTGATCTGCTGTCAGTGTTCTTACTAATGCACCCTGGTATGCAGTTAGTGTTCTTCACGACAAGGGTGCATTGTTCGCTCATATTCATCTTATTGTTCACTGTAACCCTTAGGTCATTTTCTGCAGAGCTGCTGCTTAGCCAGTCATCCCTAGCCTGTACTGGAGCATGGGATTGTTCTGTTCTAAGTGCAGGACTTGTGCTTGTCCTTCTTGAACCTCATGGGCATGTCTACACATGCATTTACTGTGCATTAAATTTAATGCGCAGTAACTTGCTGCGCAGTAAGTGGGTTTATGCTGGTCTCTACATGTGTAGGCATTATAGCGCATTAACACTGTGTGTGGACTGACGTAGGACTAAAGTTAATCCCAAGTCAGTCCATACACACAGTGTTACTGCATAGTAACTAATTGGACATAAATTTGATACCTGTTGATGCAGGAATCATATTTACGCCCAAGTTGGTGTAAGTTACCATATTACTGTACAGTATGGGCATTCAAGTGTAGATGCCACCCGTATTGCACAGTAATTTTTGGTTACTGCGCAGTCATTTTGGTTACTGCACAGTAAATGTGCACGTAGGAGATTTCTTTTGGTCCAATCCTTCAATTTGTCGAGGTCTCTCTGAATCCTAGGTGTACCCTCCAGTGTACCTACTACTCCCCCCAGCTTCTTCATATTGTTGTTCTGATTTTTTGTGACACTTTCACAACTTAGACTTTTTATTTTTATTCAGGTATGGAAAAGTGTCTTTAACATATCAAAAATGTTCACAAGATGGGAAATCTATTTCCTATTCTGGAAGTACATAATTACCTATTAGGGCTGTGCAAAGCAGGTCCTATTCGATTCGGATTTGGATTGGGCCTGAATCAAGGACAGTGATTCGATTTGTTGATTCGGATCACTTTCTCTGATTCAATTTGGCTGAATCAGAATCTGAAGATTCAATGCTGATTTGGAGAATCAGTGATTTGAACATAGACACAGATTTAAAAGCTTTTTCTACATACCTTGAGGTACCAGTGCGGCCCATGATTGCTGCAATGCTGGGGTGCATGAAGCATCCCATAGGAGTGTGGGGGGTGGGGGGGGGCCTCCACGTGCTCAGTGGTGAACCCAGAAGTGGACCGGAAATACTTCCAGTCCACTTCCAGGTCCACCAGGGAGCACGCTGGGGGGGCCCCCTGCACCTTGCGGCTCAGCGATTGGCCACAGGGGGACCCTGGGTGCTCCTCCCCAGACCCAGGAGGCACTAGTTGCCGAGCTGGGGAGGGTGCGGGGGGGGGCCTGTGCGCTCACTGGCAGATCTGGAAATAGTGCTTCTGGTCCACTTCTGAGTCTGCTCCTGGGTGTGCTGGGGATCCCCTGCACTTCCGTAGGACACTCCATGTGCCCCAGCATCACAGCGATCATGAGCTTCTGCTACCTAGAGGTATGTAGAAAAAACTTTTAAAGCTGTGTCTATGTCTGAGTCTCTGAAACTTTCTGAATCTCTCCAAATTGATTTGGAGGGATCCGATTTGATTTGGAGAGAGTAAAAGGTCCTCTGATTCTATCTGGATTTGGAGATTCGGCCACCAAATAAGGCCAAATCTCCACTGAATTGAATCAGGGACTGAAGCGTCACACAGCCCTATTACCTATGGACTCAGCTATGGTTTCCATTCTAGTACCATGCAGCTGTCTGTCTCATCATTTCTTATATTCCTAAGAACTTTATAGGCCCATCTCATATAAAAGAGAAGTTTCCTCCCAATGCAATCCAAGGAATGTCAAAGGAGTTATATGTGAATCAAGTTTGATTTCAGCTACCAAAGAAAAGATTAGTTAAAGAAATTAGAGCAAACCAAAAAATGGGACAAAAATACAATATGAATGTATCCAAAGAATATCATGCCAGACTAATCCAGTTTCCTCCTATGACAAGTAATCAAACTTTTTAGGGCAATTCAGTGTATGTAAATTACTGAGCTCTAAACAAAGCTTTTCATACTATGTTTCATGGAAAACTACGACAAAACTGGAGAGGAGTGGGATCAGTGCTGCAATCATGAGAAGATTCAGACACTGGCTTAAAGCCCACTCCTGGCCAGGGTACCAGGCACCCTAGAGGGCCACAGTCCCCCTGCCCAGGGTCCCAGCTCCCCCCTGGAGGGCCACAGCCCCCCTGCCCAGGGTCCCAGGCACTCTATAAGGCCACAGCCCCCCTGCCCAGGGTCCCAGCTCCCCACTGGAGGGCCACAGCCCCCCTGCCCAGGGTCCCAGCTCCCCACTGGAGGGCCACAGCCCCCCTGCCCAGGGTCCCAGGCACCCTGGAGGGCCACAGCCCCCCTGCCCATGGTCCAGGCATCCCGGAGGGCCACAGCCCTGCCCTGCCCAGGATCCCAGGCACTCTTGAAGGCCACAACCACCCTGCCCAGGGACCCAGGCACCCTGGAGGGCCTCAGCCCCCCTGCCCAGGGTCCCAGCTCCCCCCAGAGGGCCACAGCCCCCCTGTCCAGGGTCCCAGGCACCCCGGAGGGCCACAGCCCCCTCCCCAGGGTCCCAGGCACCCTGGAGAGCCACAGCCCCCCTGCCCAGGGTCTCAGCTCCCCCCTGGAGGACAAGAGCCCCCCTGTTGAGGGTCCCAGGCTCCCTGGAGGGCCACAGCCCCCCCACCCAGGATCCCAGGCACCCTGGAGGGCCACAGCCCCCCTGCCCAGGGTCCCAGTTCCCTCCTGGAGGGCCACAGCCCCCCCCTGCCCAGGGTCCCAGGATCCCTGGAGGACCACAGATCCCTTGCCTAGGGTCTCAGCTCCCCCCTGGAGGCCCACAGCCCCCCCCCCCCAACAATCCCAGCCACCCTGGAGGGCCACAGCGTCCCTGCCCAGGGTCCCAGCTCCCCCTTGGAGGGCAACAGCCACCCTGCCCAGGGTCCATAACTTACCTTTAGCAGCAGCAGCAGCAGGAGTAGGGCACTGAGCCATGGCGGCAGGACCTGATTTGGCACATCGGGACTGCGCACCAGGCCCAGCTAGGTCCTGCCGGCCCTGGGGCCTCTCTGTGGTACGCAGGGACCGTGTGTCGGACCCAGCCAGGTCCTGCTGGCCCTGGGGATCATCTGCCACCCGGCTGGACTGGACCCGGCGCAGCAGGACCCGGCGCGGCACGTGGGGACCATGTGCCAGGCCCAGCTGGGTCCTGGGGCCTCTCTGCTGCACAGCCGGCCCTGGGCAGTGATCGGGAGGGTCTGGGGTGCTGGCGGGGGAAAGGGCCGGGCAGGGCAGAGATTGTGGGGCCTGGGGGAGCGGGACTGTGCCCTGCCCCATTTTTTTTAGCTTTGGGTTTTTTAGACCCCTGGATATCCAGGGGTCTAATTTTCTCCCCACGATGGAAACCTGCACGTGCCTCTTGCCCTGCACATGCCTCTTGCCCCATCTCAAATGGGTTTGAGATGGGGCAAAAGGCATGTGCACGCTCGTCTGGACGCGCCCTGTGAAGGTTAAAGGAATGGAGACCTTTTCCTCTTAAAGAAGATTAAAGGCATTTGGCTTCTTTACCTTAACAAAATGGAGATTAAGAGGGGATATGATAGCCCTTTATATTTGGTACATTTGTGAGATGGATATTAAGGATGAAAATAGTTTTCAGGCTGAAAAATGCTACCAGCAAAGATCAAATGACAAGATCGTATCCTAAAAGAGGAACATTTATCTAAGTTCTCACTAGCCTTCATGAGAACCAAACCTCCCTAATTTTGCAAAACAAGCACGCAGCTAGAAAGACTTGCAAAAACAAGACATGACTTCCTTAGCTTTGCTTGAAATAATCATTAGCAAGTGAAATCAAACAATGTCTAGAAACCAGATCATATGATCATAGGAAGTAGGGCTGGAAGGTACCCCACGCAGTCATATAGTCCAGCCCCTTGCTCAAGGCAGGATCATCCCTAACTAAACCATCCCAATCTAGTGTCTGTCTAACCTGCTCTTGAAAACGTCCAAGGGTGGAGAGTTCAAAATTTCCCCTAGTAGCTGTTCCAATGCTTGACCCCCCTCATAGTCCAGAAATTCTTAAACTCTACTCCCTTACTGAAACATGAACCCATTTCTCCTAGTCCTGCCTACTAGTCATGGAGAAAAGTCCATCTTCGCACTCTGTAATCACCCTTTAAGTATTTGAAGACTGGTATCAAATCCCCCCTCAATCTTCTCTTCTCCAAACTAAATTAACCTTAGTGTTTTTCACCTGTCCTCACAAGTCTTGCCTCTCAGGCCACTAATCATTTTTGTTGCTCTGCTCAAAAATGTTTTGTTGCTCTTTCCAAACTAGCACATCCTTCTTGAAGTGTGGGGCCCAAAACTGAATGCAGAACTCCAGGTGAGGCCTCACCAGTGCTGCCCAGAGTGGAAGAATTACTTCCCTTGATTAGCAAGTGACACTCCTGTTGATACAATCCAGTATGCTGTTTGCTGTTTTTGCAACAAAAGCACACTATTGACTCACATTCAGTTTATGGTCAATTGTAACCCCCAGGTCCTTCTCTGCAAGACTGCAGACTAGCTGTCATTCCCCAGTCTATATTTATATGTGCAATGATTTAATCCCAAATGCAGAACTTTGCATTTATCTTTGTTGTAATCTAGCTGTGTATTAATAACAAGCCTCATGGAGAAAAAAAAAAGTGTCTTCCAGGAGACTAAAATTGCATCATTCGAAATACATAGCATGGAACCTGCATCAGTGCTTTTCTTTACCAAATTCAGAAGAAAACTAGATAAAGAATGGAATAAGTCAGGGATTTAAAAAATGTTTTGGCTGAATATGATGATTTATCAAAACTGAAACTTATTGTGGAAATGCTCTTCACTGGGAATTTTTTCTGATCCAGAATGAAACTTCTGGTCACAGAGAGAGACCTATGGTAGACTAGCCAATAATGCCATATTGATCAGGGACACAGAACACCCGAATTCCTGTTCTGTCAGATATGGAGCAAATTTAGTGGCAACAGGACAATTTGAGGGAGAAGCTGACCATCTCCTGGTACTTGGGGCACTTGCCTGGAGGCTCTGGTTTGAACTGGGTAGAGCAGGGATTTGAACTTCTCTCACCTACATCCCAGGTGTATGCCATTTAATCATCTAACTATGGAGAAGGAAGAGGACTGTCTTTTTACTTTTGGCCGTTTGTGAAAACATTTTGGAAGGACTCACTTTTGTTCAAGTGTGGGATCAAAACAGATTCCAAACTTCTTTCATGAAACAGATTTCTTCTTTCCCAACCACAGTGATTCTTCTTTCTTCCCTTCCCCAATGCATTAGCACTCCCTGCATAAAAAGAATTGTGGGGATGCTCATTTTTCAAATTGCAGTGCTAAAATTATTGGGTCTATTTAGGGAATGCCACTTTTGTTAGCAAATAAAAATAGGGTAGTAACTCATACATTACCCTTTTCTGATCATGCTGGAGACATGATAAAGAAGAGAGCAAACTACCCTGTTATTGCTAATCACAGAGAACCTTTAATTTGTTACATACACAGTCATTTTGATTGGGCTATTGCTATATTCACAGGAGCTTTTCAGTATCTAGGGCTGTTGCACTACAGAAACTGAGATGTGCTGCCATCTTGTGGTACATTTGGAGCACTTCAATTGTTTAAGGTACCTTATTGAAAGAAGACTGAAAGGACTAATATATTGAAAATGCATCAAGCAATTTAATACAAAGGTGTATTCATTAACATTTAAGCATTCTGCACACATGATAAGGAAATACAAGTGCAGAAGA
Organism: Alligator mississippiensis; assembly: GCF_030867095.1. NCBI lineage: Eukaryota > Metazoa > Chordata > Crocodylia > Alligatoridae > Alligator > Alligator mississippiensis. The sequence continues at coordinate 119,556,774 of NC_081824.1, read as the reverse complement.
ACACATTTATATTCACAAAGCAAATGTTAACAAATATTGATTTATCCTTCAGTTACAGATTTCCAATACATTTGGTAACTAAGCAGTAGGGGCCAGATCTTGTTCCACTTATTGGGTAAGATTGTCTACATCCAATATTAGTCCTACCCGCTGGAGTCCCTGAAAAGAGTTAATGCAAAAAAAATGGGTAGCTCTTCTTCCTCCTCTTTGCTTTTTGTGATGTATGTACATAAGGAACCTACTTAACTCACAGTGAAACAAAGCCATTTTCATGGTGTTGTCCTGGCATGAATAGCCCATTTTGAAGGCATTTTCCAGTGGCCCTACCCCATGATGCTGACTGGCAGAGAGGCCCCACCCCTCATCACTGATTAGCAGAGGCTCCCCAGGGGAGGAAGGATGAGGTGGTGGCTGCCAACTTGACTGCTGGCTACCCTTTATCCAGTCCCACCCCTCTGTGTTGATTGGAGGAGAGGCCTGGAAGGAGAGGAAGGAGAAGGAGCAGCTACCATCTTATCTGCTGGCCGCTTTGTGCTGCCCTGATAGCTGGTGCCTTCCCTTCCTGGTTGGGCGACAAGGCCCACTCAGAAGGGGAAGGCTTGATAAAAATGTATTTGTATTAACCTTCTTTTTTTTTTTTTTTTTTGAGGATTTTGCAAGCAACCCTGGATTTCACAGTTTTCACAAAATCTGCAAAACTGCAAATTAGGTAGGTTTCTATGTATAGGCCACCACTGATCTTATGGCCCATAGTGAACACATAGGAGGTCTAGCCAAATGTCCAATAAATCTGTTTGTGGCTGATACGCCCAATTCGAGAGCAACACAGCTTGTGACAAGTTTCACAGATCCATATGTTGTCTCAGGTGAAGTCCAATCTTTCAAGGGTGCTGCTTTCTTCTTTCTCACTTTGCTGCCTTCCTCTGGGTCAAAGCCACTTCAGGTTGAGCTGCACCCAGTGCCAGATGTCCCCTACAGACTGGATAGGATTTTGTGTACTCCTCCCAACTCTTTACATTGATGTTAAATGGCTTTGTATCATTTTGCATAACATGGTACCACCATAGAAGGCAACCCCACTTTCTAGAGCCATCTCAAATATTGCTATACAAAATATTCTTGGGGATATGGTCTCCTCACATTCTTCTGACATGGCTGATCCATTGCAACCTCCTCTTCTTGATAATGGTTTCTAAGTGTGTCAGTCCTATGGCATCCAGTAGCTTGGTGTTTGGTACTTTGTCTTCCCACTTCCATAGTTTTGTAGTAGTTTGGGGTCAGAAGGGACCTGAACAGATCATCTAGTCTGACCCCCCACACTGGCAGGAGCACATGCTGCGACCACATGACGCCAGACAGGTGTTCATCCAACCTTTTTCTGAATTTACCCAAGGTAGGAGCGAGGACCATTGCCCTAGGAAGTTGGTTCCAGATCCTAGCCACCCTAACAGTGAAATAGTGCCTCCTACTCTTTAACCTGAACCTATTCTCCAGCAGTTTCTGGCCATTATTCCTCGTCACCCCAGGTGGTGCTGGGGGGGAATAGGACCCCTCCTATTTGCTGCTGATCTCCCCTGATGAGTTTGTAGGCAGTCACCAAATCCCCCCTCAGCCTCCATTTGCTGAGGCTGAACAGGGTCAGGTCCCTCAGCCTCTCCTCATAGGGCCTGCCCTGTTGCCCTCCAACCAAGCAGGTGGCCCTCCTCTGAACCCTCTCCAGACTGGCCACATCCTTCTTAAAGTACAGTGCCCAGAACTGAACGCACTACTCCAATTGTGGCTTGACCAATGTCATGTAGAGGGGGAGCATCACCTCTCTGGACCAGCTTGAGATGCATCTTTGGATAAAGGACAAGGAGCGGTTGGCTTTGCTGACTGCGGTCTGGCATTGGCAGCTCATATTCATCTTTGAGTCAATAATGACTCCAAGATCCCTTTCCGCCTCCGCGCTCTCAAGGGGGGAGCTCCCCAGCTTGTATGTATGCTGTGGATTCTTTCTTTCCAGGTGCAGCACCCTGCATTTATCTACATTGAACCCCATCCTATTACCATCTGCCCACTTCTGTAATCTGTCTAAATCTAATTGCAGCCTCTCTCTCCCTTCGAGCGTGCCTACCTCTCCCCACATCTTGGTGTCATCAGCAAACTTGAACAACGTGTTTTCCACCCCCTCGTCCAAGTCGCTAATGAAGATATTGAACAGTGCGGGCCCCAGGACCAAGCCCTGGGGGACCCCACTATTCACATCCCACCAGGTCGAGTACAACCCGTGCACCACCACTCTCTGGGTGCACCCCATCAGCCAATTTTTGACCCATCCAACTGTGCAGGCATCAATGCCACAGTCGCTCAATTTATTAATGAGAATGAGGTGAAAGACAGTGTCAAAAGCCTTCTTAAAGTCCAGAAAGACTACGTCCACGGCGACACGATAATCCAGGGATTTAGTTACCTGGTCATAAAAGGCCATCAGGTTGGTCTGGCAGGACCTGCCTTTAATGAACCCATGTTGATTTCCCCTGGGCATGATCTCCCCTGCTGGCCCCTCACAGATGTGATGCTTGATAATTATTTCACGGATTTTCCCCAAGACCAATGTGAGGCTTATGGGCCTATAGTTTCCTGAGTCCTCCTTTCTCCCTTTCTTATAAATGGGGACCACATTAGCTAGTTTCCAATCTCTAGGCACCTGGCCCATGGACCATGATCACTCGTACAGCTGAGCCAAGGGCTCCGCGATGACCCCTGCCAGCTCTCTCAACACCTGTGGGTGGAGGGCATCAGGGCCTGCAGATTTAAAAACATCCAGCCCTTCCAGAAGATCCCTAACTACTTCTGCGCAGATCCGAGGCCTGGCAGTGCTATCCCCAAGATTGCCCCTACCTGTGGCGGGAGAGCTGTCCTGGTCCCTGTCCAAGAAGACAGAGGCAAAGAACTTGTTAAAAATTTTGGCTTTCTCGTCTGGCGTAGCCACAAGATTACCATTTGAGTCTAGCAGGGGCCCTACATTACCCGGTCCCTCTTCTTACTCCCCATGTATTTGAAAAAGGACTTTTTGTTGTCCTTAATCCTGGTCGCTACCCTGAGCTCCACCCCTGCCTTGGCCTTCCTAATAGCCCTCCTACACTCACGGGCCAAGGAGGAGTACTCCTCCTTGGCGGTAGCCCCTCCCTTCCACCGGGTGTACGCCTCCCTTTTGGCCCTCAGGCATTCTCAAATGCCTTTGCTGAGCCAAGGCAGACAAGGTTCCTTGGGTTAATTTGATATCTTTTATTAGACCAACCCAAATAGTTGGAGAAAACTTTTCAAGACTATTTGGGTTGGTCTAATAAAAGATATCAAATTCACCCAAGGAACCTTGTCTGCCTATGTCCTTAGACCAACACGGCTACAACCTAAACCTTTGCTGAGCCAAGGGGGTTTCAGAGCACTCTTACCCCCCTTCTTTCTCTCCGGGACTGTCACACTCTGAGCCTGGAGGATCGTCCCCTTAAAGTATGACCATCCCTCATAGACTCCCATATCCTCTACCTTTTGGGCCCTCAGTGCCTCCCCCACTAATCTCCTAAATTCGTTGAAGTTGCCCCTTCTGAAGTCAGGGGCTTTAGTCTTGGTATAAGCCCTCAACACTCTGCACTGGATGGTGAATTCCAGCAGGCAATGATCACTGTCACCCAGGTGGTCAAGGACCTGCAGTCTCCTCACCAGATTGTCCCTGGTGGCCAAGACCAGGTCCAGCAAGTGACTTTATTTTCAGGATTTTACACAAACTCATGTGGAAGCTGTTCAGTCTTTTGATGTGCCTAGCATATGTAGTCCACATTTCTGAACAGTAAAGCAGGGAAGACATCACACAAGTCTCATAGATTCACCTTATCTGACAGTTTGCTGTTATTTCATGCATGTTTTGTGATGTAGTATAACCAGTATTACAAAAATAGACACATTAGTGGTTTTTCAGGTACTCAAACACAGAGGAATAGGGTCATACTTAAATACTTAGGGCCACATCATATTGCATCTCTTAGGTGCCTAAATGAGACATTCAGTAACGTTATTCTGTGGCTGCCCTTGAGACTTTGTTCTTCACAATGCAGACACTGAAGCTGGCCCCGGAGTGTCCTCAAGGGCATGCTTCTGGGTTTGGAGGGTGTCAGCAGGAGCGGGCAGTGGGTAAGTGCTCTGGAGCACTGCACAGTGTTACTGCAAGGGTCCATGACCTAAGAGCCCAAAAGGTGGAATAGGATCTGGCCTGAAATATGCCTTGATTCTATATTACAGAATTATTTAAGGATGAATGAATTGACCCCTGTTATCACGTTCATTTAATTGAGGAATATGCTTCCCAGACTCTCAGACCTCTACATTTCAACATTTAATTATTTTATGAGAGACTATATTTGCATTCTTTCTAGTGACCCTCAGGCCTCCAAACTGTGCTGGTGGTCCTCTGAACTCTGACTTGTATCCTAGTCTTAGCAGACTATAGATTTCCAACTGAGTTTGTGTTCTCTAGCAAGATTGGAATAATTTGATTGGCACTGCATAGCAAGTCAATGCTAAATGTTTCCCAGTCATTTATGCAGTACACCTGGAGGAAAACCCCACACTTCCTCCCACTATAGGTATCACTTCTTAAACTACTTAAATCCCTTGCAAGTTTCCAACAGCATTCTACAGGACCATCCAAACAGATACAATGGACTGGTTTCCTATTCTAGTGCACATTGTAAATTTTAGGGAGCAAGTACTGAACGCTTCTGTCACTACATGAATAAATCACTGTTTCCACTTACACAAATTATATGAAAGATCTAATAGCTGTAGCCATCATCCTAGCTAATATACTGAATAACCTGTATTTATCTGGTGTGTCTGAAAATGAACAGAACTGAGGCACACCTCAGTGTCACAATTTAGCCATAGGTGCATTCAAATTTCCTTGTCATATGTTTGTGTATTTTCATATTATATATATATATATATATAACATAGACATATTTTACATGTTCCTTTAAGCTACCCAAGCCCACCAGATAACTGATGCCCAATGCTGTAAGCACATAATGCCCTTAGGATGATTGCTGCTTTGGTGGGGGAGGGCGGTGCATAAAGCCCCTTGATACCACCAAGCTGCTTGACGACTTTGCTCGCACTTAAGCCAGACATGATCTCAAACCAGACATTCCCCCAATTTATCAAATTAGCAGGGCCCAATCTGGCAGGCAGTCTTTAAGCATGACCTGATCCTTGCTGATCCTCACAACAGGAGGTGAAATGGCAGCATGGCATGAGGGACACACTGAAACAACAAAGAAATGCAGTATGAAAGTATCAGGTATGGCAAAGAGATGGACTTTCCTGGGGAGGCAGACACACTAGGTAGAGAAACATGTAGTAGAATAGGTGGCCAGGAAAAAGGAACAGATTAGTGGGGCACCTAGAGAGGCTGGGCAGCTGGATGGAGTAGAGAGGGCCACCAGACAAAGTGGTGGAGAGGAGGGAGGCTATAATGGATATGCTTGGTATCTTCACTGTAAAGCAGTTCCTATTACTACAGGTGGAACAGAAGTTGTGGATGATGGTAACACTATCCCAGGAAGAGTTTTACATTTCCTCTCCTTCACCACTACAGCCCACAGAAGGCAAGCACTACCTGTACTATACAGTAAGTACCACCCTGCTCATAATGGCTTCCAGCTCATTCCATAGGGGCAATCCCCAAATCAACAAGTATCAGCCATTACCTGCTGCCTCCAGGGCACCAGATCAGTTCTTGAGATTTTAATACATGCTAATGTCAGCATTTGAATACATACCACAGACAACATTTGGTCTGCTTACCCAAAGAAGAAACAAGCTGGAGTTCTATTATTCCTTGTGTTTTCATTTTATTGGGAGAGGTAGATACCACACAAGTCAGCCTTAGGAAACCAAGGCAAGATTCATAATGCATACATGAAAAGGCACTAGACATATACTGTGAACACACTGCTATGAACAGATAGGACTTGCAGATGTGGTGGCCAGAAATGTGGAGTCATGTCCTAGTACATCCAAACAATGTCTGCTCCTCCAAAACCTGCACTGTCCAGACCACCATAGTCTACTGTCATCTCACAAGTAGCAACCCTGGCACAGGGCAAAGATAATTTGTCCTTCCCAAGTAACATAGGTTACCTCCTCTAACCCTAGCTCCTTACTTTCTAACACAACTGAATACAGAGGCTAAGGAGTGCTGTAATCACACTCACAAAGGCAAGCCAGTCAGTAAAACAACTTTTGGCATCCTCACAACGCAGTATCTCCATCCAATGAGACACTACAGTCCAAGTGAATGGTTTACTTTTTGCATACTGTATCCTGTATAAAATTACAATACAAGAGAGAATGCCTCTATCTCTGGGACTAGGCACAGACAAAACAGGGTGAGAGGGAAAGATGATGTGAAAGGGAAAAACAGCAGGAGCTTCTGTAGATGCACTCAGGCATCCACTTTGGGCATATATCTTCCCTGTGACTTTGTATACCTGCCCAGCAATGGGGAACATGCATCTGACCTCTGCATGAAGGATCCTGTAGCAGAGTAGACATCCGTTTGCCTGCAGTGGTCATCAGTAGTAATAAGGGAGAACAGGCTCCAAAGTGTGTGATTATAACAAAACCTTGTGTGTTGGGGGAAGGGGTAAGAAATTTAGAACAACAGAAAAATCAGGTGCTCAAAATACAGCAAGTGATTGAAATACAAAGTACTCATGAATCATAGCTTAGTCATACACAACATGTGGCATTCATATGCATATTGTGGACATTATTGTGGGTGTGCTCTGGGGAACGATGTGCATTTTGGAGAAAACCCATTATGGCTCTCACCACCTGCTTCTTATCAGAGGTGGAACCTGGTGGGGACATCTCAGCACATTCTGGGCACTCTGCTGTTGTCCAGGCCAGCTTGGGGAGAGGTGCTGGGGTTGATGTAAGTGGCAGGATAGTAGGAGTGGCATCAGAATGGTGTGAGAAACCTGGCATGAGGTGTGGAGTTGGGCATTCATGGGGGGGGGGGAACACGGGGGCACTTCCCAGCACACTCAGCAGGAGGCCTGGAAGTGGACCAGAAGCACTTTCTGGTCCTCTGGGGAGTGCACGGGGGCTCCCCCGCATCCCCTCTGGCTCGGCAACTGGTGCCTCCTGGGTCTGGGGGGGCACCCAGGGTCCCCCTGTGTCTGATCACTGAGCTGGGGAGGCATGGAGCATCCCACAGGAGTGCAGGGGGTGGCCTCCATGTGCTCAGTAGTGAACTCAGAAGTGGACTGGAAGTATTTCCTGTCCACTTCTGGGTCTGCTGGGGAGTATGCTGCCCCCCACCCCCCATGCCTCCCCAGCCACCGAATCAGGCTGAATCTCCACCAAATTGAATTAGGGACCAAAGCTTCAAACAGCCCTAATGTCTACCATCAGATCATAGTTCACCTTTCTAAATCCTTCCATTTTCTTATCTGGTTGATAAGAAAACCATTTCATGAACTCTCATGCCATTCAGGCACTATCTGAACTTCCCAGCTACCATACTTGCACATTCATGCCTTCATAATTTCTTTCTCAAGAAAGGTAATTCTCTTGCAACTGAGGCAGTCTCCAGAAGGCCTCTCTCACTGCACCCAAACCCAGAACCTCTCACACTGCAAGCTGAATAGTAGCTAAGTTATGTTATTCAAAAGTAGTGCTTCTAGGTGATTTGAAAAGTGATCCTAAGAGTCCTAAGCTCCTAGCTTTCCCTAAGGTCTGTGCTTCCCTGTAGGTGCTAAGTCCAGCAACATCCTAGCAGCTATGAAATGCAAGCAGGCAGAGCTGCCACAGTGGGGCTACTCAGCTTGCCATTTTAAACACCTAATCCAGCTGCTTTGCTGACTGCTCACCAGCATGGCTGCATGGTTACCAGAGCTGCCTCGCAACCGGGGTTGTTATTCCCAGAGTTTAAAACTGGTAATGCCTGGCCATGAAGTGAAAAGTAGGAAGCCGGGGAACTTTAGAAACAGCATGACCCCTGGATTCCTCCCCAGCTAACTTTTGGGTACCTACATACTTGAACTTTTCTGCATGTGCATTGCCTGAATCAGTGAATGTGTACATCCCTGGGGCCACAGAGAACCTCTTCCTATCCAGATGTTCTTTGTTGTGGCATCTGTATCCAACTAGTGTCCTGTCTGTGCCACTAGTTACTGTACCTTGTAGTCTTTGGGCTTTGCCTTGGTCCCATTAAAAAGTAGTCTGTTAGAGTGTCAGTGATGTGGGGAGGTCCACAGGGAAGAAAGTGGAGGAGAGAGCTTGTGGTTTCTTTCCTGTCTGACTGGGGAGGCTGTGCTGATTGGCAGCTGTCTGTAACTCAGCACAGGAAACTGCTTAATGTTTATCTGATTCTTTTCCCTCCCTGGGTTGCTAGGACCCTGAAATATTTGAAGTACTGTGGTTGGAGGTTATAACTTATAACTATGTTTCATGGCAGTACTGCCCTGTTGTCTGCCTTCCCTCTCTCCCTTGCATGGGCTCAGGTACCTCCCAGGTAGCTGAGTAACTTTCAGACAGAGAGCTAAGGGCAGACATGTAACTTGGGAAAGGGGAGCAATTCGAAGTGGCACCAGAATGGCAGCTTCCAGGGAACCTGAACTTCTGTTACCACCACTGCTGAAGCCATAGTTGGGGGAGCTGGCCCTGAGGCAGCAGCTGCCCATGAGTCCACTTCCACAGCAGTGCCTGCGCAAGGAGGTAAGAGCTCGCTCCCTACCCCATGCCACCCAGGGCACCAACATTTAAAGTTACACCTCTGACCAGGAGGCTCAGTTGCCAGCACAGTTGTTCTTCATGCATTCTTCAGTTTCATTTAGGGTGACTTCTGGCCATGGTTTGGGCTGGCAGCATGTTGAATCTGTAAAAAAGAAATATCACACATTTGTGTGTGTTTGCTGTACATGGAACTTTAGACTTGCTCCCCCTGCTATTTTTTTTTCCTCTTCCCTCACTTATTTCTCCACTGTCTGTAAGCAATTTGCTCAGCTTATGAGCTATGGTAACTCTTCCCTGTGTATGTATTATCCCCAGGTAGCTATGCTAAGACAGTTGACACCTGTCTTAAGAGCCATTATGATGAGATTTTCAGGAGATGGGTCTACCTACACCCTGGGTTAGCATTTCAGTGCATGGGGCTTCCTTTCTTTTTTTCACACCCTGGTTGCAAGGTATTTAGCAGGATTTTCAGATTCACTGGACTTTGAGAGGTGCTATGAGTGCTTCTCCTATGGCCTTGAACTTGCAGCCTCTGGGCAGTCAACTTATGTGCCTTAGCACCTGTACTACCCCAGCCCCCACTGCATAGTACTGAACTGTCCTTGTATTTTTAATCCTGGCCAGTTCCTAGACTTAGTCTTGACTAAAGCAACTGGTTTGCCCACCCAAGGCTGTGTCAGAAACTTCCTTGTGTCTCTTTGTATAGCATGTATGGGATTTGTAGCTTACATCACTCCCATTCTTGCAACCTAACTCTCCCCAGTTCCAGAAACCTAAGCACCTAACTCCAGACTGAGGAGTCCACTGGGCATCTGCATGCCTAGAGTTAGTTGGTACAACACCTTAAACTCTTTGTGAATTTAATCACAAGACAATGCCCAGGTGTAGTGTTATAATTAGGGTGGAGTAATAGCACAATGTAGTTCACTTGCAGGCTGTTTGCAGGACTCTGCTTGCCATTATAAAACATTCTTTCCAGAAGTTAGTTAACAGGGGGGGATTTAATTAAATAGGGTAGGGGCATTCCCCCAGGAATGTATTCGCCTAGGGATGGAGTTTTAGAGGGGGTTTCTCAGTGAGGCATTCCCCAGAACTATTTCCCCAACAACATTTATTTTCATAGTGGCGTTTCCCTTTCAACTGACTGAAGAGTCAAAATCAGAGTTTCCTCACCCTTCCACCCCTCATCCCCCAGGACAGGAAGAACTAATTTACAGAATGATGCTTCCTCTCAGACTGAGAGGACTATTCTGTTTTCATATAACTTGTACTGCATTGAGCAGGATACAGACATTTCACTAATGTGGCTGTTGTAGTGGAATTGTTGGATTTATCCCTTACTCCACATATACTACATGAAGTAAAATGGAGAACAGAGATTGGCTTCTACAGTATAGATGTAGACTGCATTTAACCAATAGGCACTATTAATCTTTTTAGTGTATACAGAGTCCAGGGGTAGCCAACCTGTGGCACACATGCTACAAGTGGCATGGGCACCTTCTGCTATGGCACATCAGAGAGGGAGCACACAGTGCAGCAGGAGATAGGGGAGGGAGCAGAAAGCAGAGCAGCAGATCAGGTAGGGAGCACAGGACAAGCAGCAGAAAACAGCATCATTATCAGGCAGGGAACACAGAGCAGAGCAACAGAGCAGGTAGGAGAATCAGAGTGGCACTCAGGGAAGACGTAAGGCTTAATTTGTGGCATGCTTGCCAGAAAGGTTGGCCCTCACTGGTCTAGTCATTGATTAAAACAAAGGCAGCTTCATTTCTTAAGACTCATTTTGATATTAACCTCTATTTTTCACTATCTTCAGTTTTCCCCTCTATAAAGCAAGGTATAATAACCTCTGCCTGCTTCAAAACATGTTTAAAATTGCTGAGCTGTGTTGATATCCTAAATGAGAGGCCTAGAGCAGAACAAAGGGGGCTTATTAAAATCTAGGAAGTTATTGTGTTGCTCCTTTTAACTTTATTATTTTCCTGGAGTCTCAGAGATACCCTATGATGAGCCCTGATCCCTCTCAGGTTCATCCAAGTTTGATCCCACTGTTCAGCTGGACAACTGGACTCCCTGTAGAGCAGGGGTTAGATAGAAATAACGTGTATTCTCCAAAGTACTCTTTAAAGCTATGCCTACTTGTAGTCCCAAACTAAGATGACGAACCCACAGAGCTTATATAGCTGACCTTAATCTCATCATCCCTTTCCTTCCTTGTCTTCTCTATGGCAGATGTGTGCAGTGTAATCCCCACAGTCATGCTGAAGATTGAATCAGTTATGGTGAGTTCAGAGTGATACTGTGCTCTACCAACAGTTGCAATAAGGGAGTTCATAACCCCAAGACTGAGAGTTCCCCTCATTCGGTGTTCACAGAATGACATGTCTGAATAACTGTACAGCTGATCACAGCTGGTGATCACCCACACTGTGCTTTATTATAATGTCAAAACATGGAAGGTGTCTGGGTTTTTTGCCAGCCTCTGTAGCCTGGGACCTGATCTGCTTCCTAAAACCTTATGAGGAAATATTCACCTAACAGTTTCCCTGACGTTGTGACAGGAAGACACTATTCCTCTGGTACTTATCTGTGGCATGTTATAGAGGTGTTTTTATAGGGTGCTTTGATGGCAGGTTTGAAAGAGGGAGCAAAGTAGATGATCTTTTGGTCTCTTTGGGATGGCCCAAGAAGTCCCTTCTGGTCTTCGGGTCCTATAAACTCACGTTGCTGACTCCCCACTCAGCAGAATGATTGCAACTGGAGAAGGGTCCCCATTTGTCACACTGTTAAGGCTGGTACCAGAAGAGGGCAGTGCAGGACAACAAAAAACAAAGCCCTGGCCAACTCTGTCTAATAGTTGTGGTTCCAAACCCTTTGCTAGAACCCCACATTGCATGGGATTAATGAGTCCCCTTGCCCCTTGTTAGCAACATCTTTCTTTATTTCTATCCATTTCCACTTCCCTGTCCTCCTCTCTGCCCCTTCCCCCCCAATTAGATTTTGCTCTTCTCATTCCCTCTCTCTCTCTCTCTCTCTCTCTCTCTGTTATTTCATTTACCAAGAAGATTGCACGCTGTTCAAAGGGAGTAGACATCCCCAGTAATCCTCATGCTCAGGGCTGAGCTGAAGGCTCTCTGGGCTGGGCAATGATGGGTTGAATGCTATAATTGCAGGGAAGGGAAGCAAGTAGCTTTTGAGGAACCACCTGCCTAGTATGAGCACATTGGCAGTAGTATTAGAAGTTATTAGGTGAATCTGAGGTCACACATAGCCCTCCCCTCCCACCAAAGCTTCTGTTCCCTGCTGCACTCCCACACTGACCTCCCAATGAGAACAGAAAGGGACAAAAGCATCTCCACATCTTCAAGTTGCCTGGGATATATAGAAAGGCAAACCTTCCCCCTCCTTTACCCCCCAAGCCTGACTCTCAGGCTGGGAGCATGGGAACAAGCCAAAAGTAATGAGCATAAGAAAGGAGAACTGCTTAGAAAGCACAGACCAAGACTGAAATACCTGTTTAGGTCTGGTTAACACACTGATTTCATATCAGTACATCTATGTTGATTAGGTATATGGTATTTTACTGCTGTAGTTCTGCTAGTACAGCTGCTAGGGTGGATGCAGTTATATCAGTTTCTAAGTACTGTATTTTGAGGCAATTTATTTAGTGTGGCCTAATGAGTAAAGCAGTGGATGGGAATTCCTGGCCCTTAACACTGGCCTGATGGTTGATTGTGGGCACTTTTGCCCCAGCTCTAAAATGGAAACAGTAGTGATTTGATTAGTACTTTCTAAAGCACTTTGATGCCTATTGATGAAAATCACTATTCCCCTTCCTACACAGGAGTGTAGCTATATCTCTACAAGCATATCTACAAAAGGGGAGTTGTATCACTTTTTCACCTACATTGCTATAGTTAACAGGCTACAATTTTTAACATGGAGCACCCTTAACTATGGATATATGTATATCACAAAACTCTCCTGATTAAACATATGCCCCTATCATGGGTGGATCTAGGATTTTGAAAAGTAGGGTGGAGGTGGTGTGGTACATCATCACATATAACACAACACATTTTTCTCCACTTAAAAACAAACTAGATGCTTTACTAATATGTTAGGGGGCTAGCACTATATTATTCAGTTTAAGATCATAGAAAAAACTACTATACTGTAATGTACACTAATTTGCTAGATTATATATAAAGTTTTAAAAAGTACAACAAACTAGGCAAAATAGTCAAAAGATATTGTGTCAGTAGTCCTGTAGTCATTATAGTTAAATACACATCTCTTATCCAGATTCATAAAACAAAGCCTTCTTGAGCACCCTGACCATGCCTCCAATACTTCACTGTCAGTCATTTCTACACCTGAGTTAATATTCTACATCTGCTGCCTGAATAGCAATGCCACTGCCCCTCCTAGGCAGACGATTTTAAAGTTTAAGTGGAGCAGGAATCAAAGGGGGCACAACTGCAGCAGAGCACCCCCACTGGATCTGCCCCAGCCCCTATGATCCATGCCCCAACAAAGTGGCACCACTTTGAAAACTCAGCTGCTTCTCTTGCCTGACTGTGCCTCTTGGTTTCTATGGAAGAGCTGAAAGCGGAAGTCACTTGATGCTGGATATATGCCTGAATAACTCTTTTTACTAAGACGCTTTGCTTTATCTTACTTGTCAGGATCTATGGGGCAGGGTGTAAAAAACAAAATGTGGAGTGACAGAAATGGTTTAGAATATCAGAAACCATTTATCTTCATTTCCCCAAGTAGATGAGAGTCTGCTTCCCTGATAACCTAACAGAGTATAAGCAGATTTTCTGGCCATCAAACCGGAACAGGCAGTCCCTATGGGAGATCTGCCTTTAAAGATGCTTTCCATGTAGTTGTTTCCACTGTGCAGCTGTAGGTGTTTTCCTTTCCATATGAAAATACCATAGTCATCTCAAAGCTTATTCTTTCAGGCCCACAGAAAAAAGGGTAGAATCTTTTCTTAAACTAGTATGTCTATGCACTGTAGTTTGCAACCAACTTCTGGCTAAAAACGTCTCTGGTAATTTGGTAATTTACTCCCCAAGCCAAATTAAGATGCTTTATTTCTCTCCCTTTAAATTGTTGTTGCTTTAAACGAAAAAAATTCCTCTAGATGTCTTTGAAGACAGGACCGCTGTGGGAATGTCTGAACCCCAAAGACATGTGCGAGTCCGAGGCCCTCTCTTACCTCAGTGTGTTCAGATGCCTAGTTCTGTTTTGATGAATTAAACAAATCTTACAACCTCTTTGGGGCTGTTCTACAGAAGACTGAAGGACATTACATCACAAAGGAGAGATGAGGGAAACTGAAAACACGGAAACAATGTGTTTCTTTTAAGAACATTTTCATACATTCAGCTCTGAACAACATTTGGGGTCCTGAAGAACAGTGGGTGCATCTACATGAGATGCTAACTGCACAGTAGCTAATACTGTGCAGTAGCACGAAACAGCACAAACAGTGCTAATATGCTACTGCCCAATATCATTAGGCTACTGTGCAGTAGCATCGCTAAAAAGGCATTTGCAGGCCACAAGTACTAAATAAATGCACAGTAATCACTGTGCAGTAGCGGTTCATATAGATGCGCCTAGTGACTAAGAAGGCTAAAGACACACAGGCATGAAAATCTTCACTCTAACCAAGCTTATGCAGTACATAAATGTAAAGTGTGGTTTGCAGAAGTTCAAAGAGGTTCCATTTAGTTACATTTCCAGCAGTTTAAATTTTCAGTTTGGGAAAAATCTGGGTTGGAATTTATGTTCTTATAACAATAGTAAATAATCAGATAAAGACTGATTATTTTTTTTCTAACAGTCAACAAGGAAATGTATTTAAAAAAAATAATGCAAGCTTTGTTTCTAAAACTGCTCTTTGTCTTATTCACTTTAGCCCCTACTCTCTGGTTATATGCTCCAGAATTTAAAGAAACAGAGCCTACTGCCTCATGGTAATCTCATAAATTCAGTCTGGCATATTTCTGGTATGGCAAGTTCAATGGGAAGCACAGTTCTTACCTTGTACTGTTATGTAGATTTTTGGTCCTGGCCAGAACCAGCAAATCCAGAGGTATGTGAAGCAAAGCCATACCTATCTCCAGGAGGGCCTTTAGCAAAAATCTATGGCTCCTTCTATCAATGCAGCAAAAGCCAGTTATCGTCTTTGTGGCTGGTCTCCCCCATTCCTCTAGGGATGCATTCCCGCAGAATTGAGTCAGCTGGATCCTAATTTCAGGGGAGCCATTTCCTAAATCAAGACACTTCCACCCATGTATTGGTACAGGCAAGAGCACAAATCTAAAGAGTATTCTGTATGAAAATCCCTACAACTCTACTCCAAAGCCCTCTTCTCGTTTTCTAAATAGGTTGGAGTTGGTCTGAGGTTTGACAAAGATTTGGAGCCATGCATTGGATTTGAATACCACTGAACTTTGATGAAGTTTGGATTCTTATGGGCCTGATGGTCCCCTCCCCCAGGAAAACCGACAGGAAGAGTTTTGACAGGAGGAACTCTCTGAGAAGGTCCCTCACTGTTCACGCTCGTAGTCTCCAAGTCACAAATGCCATGGATCTTGCAGGATCTAGTCCTCTGTGCTGACTGTACAGCGTCTAAAATCCAAATATCCCAGTTTGGCCCTAGTGAAATAATGCTCTTGGAGCATTTCTTGATGCAGCTGGCCTAGAACTATCCTCATAAAGAGTTCCCCACAAAAACATTCCAACTTTTATCTGAGCCTAATTTGCACAAAATGAACTATTCCAACCAGGAGATCTTACAGCACCTTCAGTTATCCTGTGGAACATGAATTTTAATTTCCACCTAGGAGAAATTTTACAATCTTTGCATTCTTCTATGCCTGTAGAATGGTGAGCGTGCCCAAAAGCTTGCAAATAACGAAGTGTTATTGCAAATATCTAGTTGGCCTAATAAAAGATATCACCTCTGCCACAAGTTCTGATCCTTTTGCCTGCAAACCAATACGGCTACAGCCTATATACCCCCACAAACGTGGGCACAAAAGCAAGGTAAGAACAGCCCAGAATTGAATTAGGTCATGTTTCCTATATCCTACTTCTGCAAACTTCTCACCTGACATAAGAACTGCCCAACCATTCCCTACTACATAGAGTCCTGGACATTTGGACACTTCTCTGAGAGGTTTTGGTAGAAGCGAGAACAGTGGCATAAAGGAAGCTGACTGTTTTTCTCTAGGAGGGAAGATCTTATGCCCTCTTTTTATAGATCATAATGAATTCTATGCAGAGTAAAAGAGACAAGTAACATAAGGTGTTTTGTTTAGCAATACTCATCTTCCTTATCTCTATTACTAGTATTAGCACTTATCTACATGCAGGGATACAGGTTTTTTTTAAAGTGGGAAGCACCCCTTCCCCTCTCCCCTGGGGATGTCAGGACAAGCTGCAGGAGCAGCAGCCAAGGACTCTTTTAAGTCCCCAAATCAAGTAAAAAAATGCTCCCCCTAGGCTCTTGGCACTCACTATACTCCCCTGCATGCTTAACATTTCTTCCCTTCCTTTCCTTTCCCTTTCCATTCCCTGCTGCTGTCCCCAGCTGCCATGGGGGTAGAGGAAGCTTCAGAGCCATTCCTGCTATGGACAATGACAGCAGCAGCAGCAGCAGCAACTTCTTTCTCTCTGAGTTTGCTAGAAGGCTGGTGTGAAACACTCAGGGAGTCTAGGCAGGAAGAGGGAACCCACCTGCTACCACCACTGCCATTGTCCCAGCTGAGCCTGGCTCCCTGCATAGCCTGGCTGCAGCAGGACAGGAGTGGCTCTAGAGCTTCCCCATCACTGAGGGAGCCAGAAACACCAGTGGCAGTGACAGTGGCAGGTGGGGCAGAGGAGGGATGGGAGTGGAAGAGAGGGGATGTGCCACTGAGCATAGAGGGGAAGGAACAGAGTAGGATTCTTACCTAATTCAGGACTTTAAAATAGTCCCCAACTGCTGTTGCCATGCAATGGTCTGAAAAGGTGGTGCAGCCATGCCACTGCACCCCCTCTGAATCTTCCCTTCCTACCTATGCGTCTTTACACATGGTTTTTAAATATGCCAGTATAAATGGTAAATGGTTCTGCAGAACCACGTATCTTGGATAGACCAGTGTTATTTTCTCAATATCTCTGTTCCCTTCATGGTACTTCAGAATTAACATGGTCACTGAATGCTCCCAGAGGAATGGAGATCCAGAATTGGCTTTGAAATCTACCTCTCTGAACCAGAATGCACTACTAGTTCATCGCAGGTACTAATCAAAATGTGACTATGAAGGACACTGAAAGTTTTGTGCACTTGTCTATATTTACTAAAGGCACTGCCTCATAAGTACCCTAAGATAACACTTCGAAAAATTAGAGAAACACTGAACACTGAGGTGTCTTGTATTAGCAGGATGCAACTAGTGATACATGAATGTCAACTGTTAGGAGTTTGGGTTTGGAGAAATGCCTACACAGCTAGGAGAGTTTATCCAAAAATTCCTACAGGCCCTTCAATTACCCCCACACAAACTATCCTTCTCTACCCACCTCTTGTGTAACAGACCTCCAGCTACTTCTCTGGTCTGCTACCACTGAAATCTTTTGCCAGGGAATGATCAGACCATTTTCTCCTCCTCTGTTGAATTGGGCTTTCATCCAGACAGTTTGAGAACATGCTTTCCTCAGTAGTCATTCTAGAGAAAAAACTGTAGGGAGGTAATAACTTGAATAACTTTTCTTAATTATACTCATGCCCATTCTTTCAGGATACTTCATTGAAAGCCCTCCCTTGGTAATTTGCTATGGCTGCCAGAATGTCTGATGTATCTTACTACTCCTGTTTCGCAGCCTCTGATTTGTAGTGCAGACCAAAAAACTGCATCATAAGTGACTATATATTGGTGCAGGCTGTTGTTACATGACCACATATAATAGTGGAAAAGAGGCTTTATTTCTATCTTCTTTCTTTTGAGTGGCTTAGCTTCCCACACAACACAGAACTTCTAGCAACATTGCCAACCAATTAACTCAGCTTTCATCGTTAAAGAACTCCTCTGCATTACAAAATGTTATCAAATTCAAATTTGATTTGCAAGCCATTGAATTGGTATCAAGAAAGAGGTTAGCCAGGTCTGAGTGCTCATGTAGACCAGTGGTCAACACTGTGTCAGCTAGTGCTGGTTAAACCCTGAACCAGCTGAATATATCAATTGAGTGCTGCCATTCAGCCATTCTAAGATAAATGGTCCATAGACCCAAGTTTTTCCTCCATCTCCTTAGAGCCCACTTACCTAAGATTAGCACAAGGCTCTGACACCTACCTCTTCCTCTCTGTGAACCAAACATTTCTATAGTGTCTTGAAATGTGATAGTTTTTAGTTTTGATAAGCAATGGAGTGCTATGGTCTTCCAACAAAACAGATCATTGACACAAAATGATCTGAAACAACAGCTTTCATCAGGCTATCAAATTGTCATTCCTAAGAAGTCTGAAGGTAATTTTTTTTTATATAAAATTTGCTAGCAAGACAGCAATGAACACAAGATATTCAACGTTCTAATAAAATAGTAATGCTGCAAGCTCAGCGACTCATAAAACATTTACAATCTTCAGCTAGTAAAGTGCAAACAAGAGATTTAAACACTGCTGCTGTTAGATGGATAGAAACATGTCAGAAGATGTGCTCAAAGATTATTCCTCACAGGTTAGACTGAGGTTCATTAAATGCCTATTGGTGTTCTTATTTTCTGTAATATACATGGAGATGATCCTGGGTCTGACAGTAAACTGCATCCAACTGGAGGGCCTTGTGGCAACATGGTGGAGCTACTCGTGGTGGGGTAATTACTATAAAATACCACAAGATTGCAACCTCCAGAGTAAAGTGAGTATAGGGAACCTCACAACCCTAGTCTCCACTGCTTTGTGGGTACCCCTTGGTTGAAGAAAGGCTAAGGGACATCACCCTGACAGAAAAGCGTCCTTGCTGAGGTGTTAGGCAATCAGCAGCAGTTATTATCTGTTGGTCTCTGGCAGAAGCTATGACCATCAAGGTACTGAATGTCAAGACTTGGTCTGGCCTTTGGATTCTGTCTCAGTGGTCTAAAGGAATGGTAGGTCTTGGGCAGCTTCCATTCCTCCACCTTGCTTAGGTGTATGTGTTGAAGGTCTTGGTCTGATGGTCACAGGTCTCCATACAAGCAGATTCATCAGGAACCCGACTAGACCTCTTACATGCTCACCATGATCCAGAGGATTGACAGTTGCCTACTGCACTGGAGAAACATGGAAACACATCTGAAACAAACCAAAGCTTTAACAAATAAGTGAAGTCTTCTGTGTCACTGTCCATCCCGTTGGGCTTCTAGTTTATAGAATAGTAAGTGAAACCCCTGCAAGTACTGAGAAATGAAACCCTGGCTATGAAAACAAAGCTGTGCTTATTTCTCCTCATTTCTTCTCTCTAACTCATAAACTGTTTTGCCAGCATTGCCAGTGCACCCTGAAGCTGCTTTCCTTTACAGCCCAACACTTAAATACCGATCCTACAAAATCTGTTTATTCTAAATACCATCCTGCATCTGGTTAACCAAACAGTTTTGAAGGTTTTTAGATAGTTAGCAAGTATACTCTCATTGGAGTCAATGTGACTAGTTGCATACCTTAAGTCAGGGGTGTCAAACATATGGCCAGTAAGTCAAATCCAACCCACTGACCTGAGTCATCCTGCCCTGGCTCTGCCCTCAGTGGAGGAACTTCTGCTCATGGTCCTGGTGGAGCTGCTCATGTCCCTGCAAAAGCCAAGGGTCAGGCTGCCTTTATGGATCTCTGTGCATGGACACAGAGACTCTGACCACAGACAGAGCCTCTGCTCTCTTTTGGGCATTGGATCCTGCCATGAGAAGCCCTGCCACTAGGGCCAGAGCCCCAAAGCCCAGGCTCTGGCCACAGTGGTGCAGGGTCTCACATATACATGCACAACTCACAGGGTCACTGCAGAGCTACTTTCTCTCTTTCTCTCTCAGACACACACACATACTTCATGTGACCCTATGGGGTAGGAGGCTGGCTGCCATCATGGGCAGTGGTGGAGTTTCTGCCCACAGTGTCACCAGGGCTGCCAGCACAAGAACAAGGGTGCAGCCTATGGATACCTGAAAAGGAAGCAATGCAACCCTCCAACCGATTTGACACCTCTGCTTTAAGTTATTCACTTGTGTCAGTGTTTGTAGGACTGAGGTCTGAGAGCCTTTGCTGTCTTACAGTAAATATTTTTTCTAAAAGGAAACTATGTATTAGACAGAGAACATTCCCCCTGAGTCTTAGGAAATGCAGGTGATGTTTCATGTTTTTGTTAGGTAAATTGTATTATAGGAATATGATTATTCTGTATTAATGTATTTGGCCCATGAACATCAGAGAAGAACTATTTACATTAAGGGGCCATATTGGTGTAAGAGCAAGTATGCACAAAATGATTATAAACAACTTAAAATAAAAAATTAGAAGATTCCTAACCATCAAAGGAGTTAACCTCTGGAATGGTCTTTTCAATAAAATAGTTGGGGTACAGAATCCATATTTTTCTTTCAAAATGGATCCAGAAAGTAACAGTAAGGAAGGATGGGGGTATTCTGGGATTGACTGGCTACTTTCTATGGCCAGGAAGAAATGTTTTACCCCTTAGAGGTATTATTTGGCTTCTGAGGGGGTTTTCTTGCCTTCTTCTGAAGTATGGAACTTCGGACACACCTTGAGATTGGAGGTTGTCTTCAGTACACTGGTATTAGTACTGAGAAATCTCCTGGGTGCCTGGCTTGTAGGGCTGTGCGAAGCTTCGGTCCCTCATTCGATTTGGTGGAGATTCAGCCCGATTTGGTAGCCGAATCTCCAACCCTTTAATCTCTCCAAATCGAATTGGAACCCTTTGAATCAATTCAGAGAGATTCGGAGTTCAGACATAGATACAGCTTTAAATGTTTTTTCTACATACCTCTAGGTAGCAGGGGCTCATGAGTGCTGTGATGCTGGGGTGCACAGAACGTCCCACAGGAGCATGGGGGGTGACCCAGTGCACTCAGCAGCAGACCCGGAAGTGGACCAGAAGCACTTCCAGTCCACTTCCGGGTCCACGTGGACCTCCCCCCTCCACACCAGCTCAGTGACTGGTGCCTCTTGGGGCTGGTGGGGCATCCTGTAGGGTCACCGCCAAGCACATGGAGGGCCCCCCCCCCCGACTCCTGTGGAACACTCCATGCACCCCAGCATCACAGCATTCACAAGTCATGCCTGCTACCTCAAGGTATGTAGAAAAAACTTTTAAAGCTGTGTCTATGTCCGAATCACTGATTCTCCAAATCAGCACTGAATCTTCAGATTCAGCCAAATTGAATCACAGACAATGACCTGAATCAACAAATCAAATCACTGCCCCTGATTCAGGCCAAATCTGAATCCGAATTGAATAGGGCCCGCTTAGCACACCCTTACTGGCTAGTGGACCTTGCTCATACATTCAGATTACTGGTGCATGCTGGTGGGGTCAGGAAGGAATTTCCTTCCAGGTCAAATTGTCAAGTACAGGAGACCCTTGCTATTCACGGGGGATCCATTCTGGAGATCCCCGCTGTCGGGACCCAGGGCAGCCGGCCAGCAGCTCTCCCTGACTCCCACCCGGGCAGATAAGGGTCCGGGGCCTTAGAAGGCCGTCAGGCGGGTACTTGTGACGCGTGGAGTGGAATTAATTAGGCAGATGCTTATCGGTTGCAAAGCAAGATTGTTTACTCACGTCAAGGTGGTGTAAGACGGAGGTCAGAGATACTTAGTTAGTTACAGCTTAGAGATCGTCATTCAGTTATTCTGCAGATATATATATATGGGCCGGTGGTCGGCTTATCGGGCATGCAAGGCAAGGGTACGCCAGGGAGGTCACGGCGGGAAGACGCTGACAGCTGATCAAATTGTCAGATTTACTCCAAGGTGTGGGCAGAGTTGTCTTCGACTTTGCGAAAAATGTAAGCAGGTTTTGTTTGTATGATAGCCAATTGTTTTTCGCCACGTCATAAATCTAATTAGAATCGCCAATTATCTAGCGGTCTTCGCTAGGGTGTTATCATAGGGTTACTCCCTGTTTTCTTTGACCAATTATAATGATTTATATAAAGCAAAGAAGGCAAAAGTTTTTATCTCTGTTAGTGGCGCAGCAATAAATTTCTTTTTGACATGTGCAGAAAAAAAGCGGTTACTATCATTATTGTTAACCCTTAGTTAACCTAGTGCAGAAAAAACTGTTTTAAATGGTTATTACTTGTTTGTGACATGGGCACTACTTAATTTGGTTGTGACATGCCCCCTTGCCCATGGCACAGCAAGTAACATCATGTTTATGTACAGACCATTTTGTTCATCATTGTTAGTGTTTGGCAAGCGGGTGTATACAAAAGCAAAAAGCATGGTTAACTTTGTTTTGAGATACTGTAAAATTCAACAGCTAAAACACACAAATATAGCAATTGATAACAAAAGCATAATGAAGGGTATTAACAAGTTGAGGAACCATGATCACGTGTTACACCCAAACCAATGGAAGAGGTCTGATAGCCAACCTTGGCCTATACCCGAGAGTCGGTTTGGCGTTTTTCGCAGTTTTCCTCATTTCTTTGTTTAAGACTGTCGAAACGCACTAACCTTGTCATACATCACTACTTGCTTTTTCTCTCAACGATTTGACACTTCTTGTCCTCCATCCACCTACGACATACAATAAGCCTTCACATTTGTTTCTTGTGCTCTCTCGTGTTTCAGTTAAGAAACCAAACTAAAAAGGCAAAATTTTCTCTCTTTTCTCTCTCTTATTCAATGCTTTTGTCTACACTCGACCTTTCTGCGACATCCCCCAAACCTTCAGATTATCAATGCTGTTCTCTTTTAATAATTCAGAGCTTTCCACTCAAAACATTATGACTTGGCTTCACTGCGTAAAGTTTCGAACAGGCTTTAAAACAAAACAAAACAAATACGTACAAGATCATTAACAGGAAAAGAAAAACCATAAAATGAATCGTTACTTGTGTCTTTGGCCTACAGTGACAAAAGGTTTAGGACTGAGTTGGAGGTTTTGAAGTCAGCTCTGTTCACCGAGAAATCTGTTGGTAACTGCAGGAATAGAGCGACGACCCTGCTTGCGACATATGAGCAGGCAGCCATTGTGGCGTCAACCCGGGTGTGTTGCAGGTTGGTGCTTGGTGATTCTCGCGATCAGGCAGTCACAGATTGCTTCTTCGTCTTCGCTGGGCCTGTAAGGGGACAAAACAGACAAACAGACAAACAAACAAAGAAAAGGGTGGCCATACTCGGTGAACAGCATGGCGGCGAGTTAGCCAGTTGTGATGAGCTATGATGAGCAACCAGGTTTGATCACCTTCTAGGAGCACAGAGTAGGAGCCAGGATACTGCTCGGGTTCGCAGATGACTTCCTTGTGCACTCGCAGATGTGGTCGACGATGGTGTGGTGTCTACGGGTGAGCTTCGGCTTTCATGGTTGGGGCTTTTGAAGCGCTAGTTCATAGATGCCCCCTTCAAGTAGTTGTTTGTTGGGGCAGGCTGCGGTGTTATCCGGAGTGCGCTGTTAGGCGTGGGTGCCTCCGGGGCCCGGACCGGTTGGCGGGATCGGTCGAGATTGGTAGCCTAGTATATGTGCCAGTTGTCGTTGTTCCGCATCTCCTAGGACGTGTAGCCGTTGTTTGGTAAGTGTGAAGTGGTTTAGGAGGAACCCAAACATGGCTCTTTCCTCTGGTGTCCTCTGGGGTGGCAGTCTTGATTCCTTTCGTAAGTTGAATTGGGAATGTCTTGGCTTTTGATGTTCGACTGGATATGCAGTAAGATAGCTTAGGGCAACGGCTGAGTTTGCGGTTGCTGACTTTATAAGGGCTTGCAGTCGTGGAAGTTGACTTAAAAGATTTTCTGCTGGCTGAGTAACGAGCAGGTTGAGGAGAAGGCGAAGGTTGATGGTATCCTCTTCTCCATAAATCTTCATGCATGCTTTGATGACGTCAAGGGTGGTGGTGGTGGTTGCACCCTCTGGGTTGGTTACTTGCTTGGTTATTGTTACAGGATGAGTGGCAGCTGCAGTTGTTATTGTGTCTGATGAGAGGATCGGATTCTTGCTCGTTGCCCCCTCCCTGTGGGACGGAGGTGGGGCCATTGGGAGCGACGTCATCTCCTGGGGCGGGGTAGCTGGGTGGAGTCCCACCTGTTCTTCTGTGGCTCCGCCCTTCTTTTCCAGGTCCTCCGGGCAGCTCATATTTTTCTCGGTGCCATTTTCTGGTGGCAACGGAGGGTTTTGGCACGCTGCCATCTCCGCAGCAGCTTTGCTGACTGTAGCTAACTGGGTTTTTAAGTTTGCATTTTCACACAGTAGGAGTGACACTACATTAATCATCTTTTCTTTGTCCCACTCGGAGCTTGCCCACTCCTTTCCAACTCCCTCCTCTCCTCTCAGCAAGAAGTAGCCGCTGACGCACCCTGACTCCGCTCCGCTCGCTTGGTGATAAGCGATGTGGGCCCATAATTCATCCGCGTTATCTACACGGCGCCCCCCACTACACCAGGGGCAGTTCTTAATTAATTCCCACTCCATCACATTTCCCCTTGATCCTGTTCGTGACGCCATGTCAGGACCCAGGGCAGCCGGCCAGCAGCTCTCCCTGACTCCCACCCGGGCAGATAAGGGTCCGGGGCCTTAGAAGGCCGTCAGGCAGGTACTTGTGACGCGTGGAGTGGAATTAATTAGGCAGATGCTTATCGGTTGCAAAGCAAGATTGTTTACTCACGTCAAGGTGGTGTAAGACGGAGGTCAGAGATACTTAGTTAGTTACAGCTTAGAGATCGTCATTCAGTTATTCTGCAGATATATATATATGGGCCGGTGGTCGGCTTATCGGGCATGCAAGGCAAGGGTACGCCAGGGAGGTCACGGCGGGAAGACGCTGACAGCTGATCAAATTGTCAGATTTACTCCAAGGTGTGGGCAGAGTTGTCTTCGACTTTGCGAAAAATGTAAGCAGGTTTTGTTTGTATGATAGCCAATTGTTTTTCGCCACGTCATAAATCTAATTAGAATCGCCAATTATCTAGCGGTCTTCGCTAGGGTGTTATCATAGGGTTACTCCCTGTTTTCTTTGACCAATTATAATGATTTATATAAAGCAAAGAAGGCAAAAGTTTTTATCTCTGTTAGTGGCGCAGCAATAAATTTCTTTTTGACACGCGCAGAAAAAAAGCGGTTACTATCATTATTGTTAACCCTTAGTTAACCTAGTGCAGAAAAAACTGTTTTAAATGGTTATTACTTGTTTGTGACATGGGCACTACTTAATTTGGTTGTGACACCCGCAAATGGCGAAATCCGTGAATACTGACAGGACTCCACATCAGATACCACAGCAGCCCCCTGCTCCCTCCCTATGAGAAGCTGGAAGCATGGGGCTCCCCTGCAGTGCCTGGGGACTGACCGTGGCTGCCTCTGGGGGAGAAGATGCCACCACCAGTGCTGCCTCCCTCCCCATCTCTGGCATTCACTCTCTGCCCGCCCAGCTCTGCTCTCCACTTGCTTTCCCCTGCTCTTCCCTCCCCTTCCCTGCACAACACTCCATGCCTGCTTACACAGAGGCAGGAACTCGGTGCAGCACCAGAGGGAGCCACAGTGGTGCTCGCCCTGACCCACTGCATTGGTGCAGCACACCATGAATATTCGAATCTGCAAATAGTGGATTCGCGAATAGCAAAGGTTTCCTGTATAACTGGATTTTGTATGTTTGTTTTGCATTCCTCTTTGACATGATGAGTGGCCTACTTCTTAGGATCATCTGAATATGCCAATGCCACATTGGGACTATTGGTGGTAGCCTTATTTCTCTGCTCTCCTCCAATGGCATTTTGTAGGTCTTGGTTCAAGTGCTTTCATGGATGTGGTATGCAAAAAGAGCTGGAGTGAACATTTTTATGGACAGTCTTGGACAAAGGGCAGTCTACCAATACAGGGGACTGGAGTCCATGGCTTGGAATGTTGTAGAATCATAGAAAATGAATCTTAGAAGGAGTCTCAGGAGGTCATCAAGTCCAACCCCCTGCTCAAAGCAGGACCAGGCCCAACTATATCATCCCAGTCAAGGCTTTGTCTATCCAGGTCTTAAAACTCTCCAAGGGTGGAGAGTTCACAACCTCTTTGGGTAGCCTGATTCAGCACTTTACTACCCTCCTAAAGAGAAAGTTTTTCCTAATATCTAACCTAAACTTTCCTGGATGCAACTTGAGACCACCATTCTTTGTTTTGTTATCTGCCACCACTGAGAACAGTCTAGCTACATCCTTTTTGGAGCCATCCTTCAGGTAGTTGAAAGCTGCTATTAAATCCCCTTATTGTCCACTGTAACTCCCAGGTTCTTTGCTGCAGAGCTGCTGCTTAGCCAGTCAGACCCCAGTCTGTACCAGTGCATGGGATAGTTCTGTCCTAAGTCTAGTTGCACTTGTCCTTATTGAACCTCATAAGATTTGGTTCAAACCTTTAATTTGTCAAGGTCTTTCTGAATCCTAACCTCCAGTGTATCTACTACTCCACTCAGCTTAGTGTCATTCAGAAGCTTGCTGAGGGTGCACTCCACCCCATCTTTCAGACCATTGATGAAGATATTGAACAAAACTGCCCTCAGGACCAGCCCCTGGGGCATTCCACTTGATACCAGCTGCCAAATACACATTGTGCCACTGATTATTATCCTTTAAGTCTAACAATCCAGACAGCTTTCTCTCCACCTTACCTTCCATTCATTCAAACCATACTTCCTTAGCTTGCTTGTAAGAATGTTGTGGGAGACCATATCAAAAGCCTTGCTGAAATCAAGGTATATTGCAACCACTGCTCTCCCTGCATCCACAGAGCCAGTCATCTCATCATAGAAGGCAATCAGGTTGGTCATGCATGACTTACTCTTAGTGAATCCATCCCTTCCAATCTTCAGTTCCTTTAAAATAAAAAGTTAGGAAGATTCTGAGTATATGAGACTGATAGCTAGTGCTGGTTCAAAATTTTGCAAAAGATGTTTTTAATCAGAGATTCCAAAGTGATGGAATTGAAACATTGAAATGCTGTTTCCACAAGGTTAAAATGTTATAATGTTGGAAAACATAAAAATCAAAACAAGAAAGTAGACATTAAAAATATAAAAGGCTACAACCATCACCACCACTTCCTCTGGCTGCATTTTCAAGAGAGAGAACTATAATGTTTGCTCCTCCAGGGAACAACTTTAGTCCAGGACAAACAGTACAACAGTATCTCCAGCAAAAGCAGAAAAGGGCACACTAAAATTGCAACTCCATTCAGTTCAGCCACCTAGGCTGCCTACATGCTTTCTAGTCCTCAGCAAATGATCTCCTGCTAGTGACACTTGGTTGGAAGGCAGGTACATGGTTTGGATTACTGTGAGCGCTGCTCAGTCATTTCAAAGGACACTTTCAGGCTTCCCTCTGTCTCAAGTAGGTTTGAGGCTTTGTGACTGAAGTGGAAAGAGTTGCTTTATTCACTGCCCTGAGTCATGCACTTAAGCCCTGAAGAGAAATGTGAATCCAGGTGCACACCTGTGCTTAGCATTTTCTGTTGGCTACCTCTTTGTAGCTCCCCAGTCTGAAGAGAGATTTTTGGAACCTGCTTTGTACCAGGATGCACCTACTTCTGGGCTTTGCATTCTGCTCCATCTAGAGCTGAGGAGCTGAAGCACCTAATTTGGAATTACTGGATGTAAAAGGTGGAAATTACTGAGATGCTTCAGACCTCATCAGTAACACCATTTCGATACTGATGAACAGGAAGCAGGCATGGTGCAGTAAAGCAAAAAGATTAGCTAAAGTTATAAAGCAAGGCAAAGACAATAATTACAATGTAGTACAGGGCAATAAATTTCAAAATGACTTTGGCAGTCTTAGAGCTATGACCAACCCAGTTGCTTTTAGGAGTTGTAAAACTAAGGTAAAGGAGGATATCAGTAACTGCATACCAACATACACAGTTAGTGCTACAGTTGAATAGCTTCTGAATGTGCAGAAGCAGATTTTGAAAGTAAAGGAAAGTGGAGACTATAATACTAGCATTCCACAAATGAAATGTCTGCTGTGGCTAGAGGAGGAGAAACAGGAAAATTTCAAAGGCACAATGAGAAATGATATGTCCAAATCCCAGTGAAAGCCAATGAAGTCAAACAGTTCACTCTCCTTTATGTTTTTAAATATGTTTCTGGTCATCTCCATGAAAAAAATATTACAGTAAAGAAATGTAGACAATAAACTAATGGGCATAAAAGTTGACTGAAGAATCTGTGTTATGTAAGATGGCTAGAAATGGCAAAAAGTAATTTTGATGCAAAAAATAGATTTTCATCAGAAATTAACTTTTTTTCACGCTATTCTTCCTCTTTAGCCTAGAAACTGAACATTCAGTCTTTTTTAATCAGCTTTAGGTTTTTATAAAGCAGAATCTCTTACAATAAAAATAAAGAAAAAATGACTGGAAATAGTTTTCAAAATTTGCACTTTCCTTGGGGAAAGAAAACTTGGAAAACTTCCTATTTAAGTGAAAACAAACAACGGAGCTCCCTAGAATTTTTTAAAAATATTTCACAAAAATGTTTTAACAAGCTCTACTAAAGAAACTTATGTCAGAACAAAACATAATAGGAAATCATTTATTAAAGTAAGTTTGTTGTTGTTAATTGTGTCATGCAGTTGCTGTCTCTTGGAACTAAATCTTGACATTACTGCTTTCTCTGAACTTCTAAATCTATTGTAGACTGAATGAAAGACAACATAGTTAAAACTCAATTCAGACTGAGAATCAGAAGAATTTTGTGAATATTTTCATATGTCTCTCCATGCATGCAATTTAGGACTACAAGTGTGGGAGAAATATGTACCGAAGTCAGCGGGTTGCACATGCTAGCAAATGTGACAAGGACCAAAATGGTTAGTATAAGATCAGTTTTATGGGAATAATCTGCATCGACTTTGCTTCATAAATCTATGGCTTTTGTCACATCTAAACTAGACTAGTAAAATGTGCTTCTTATTTGTCTTTCCTTGGAGCTGAACAATAATTACAGAATGCCTAGAAGAAGAAAAACAGAGTTGCACCACTCAGGCCTCATAATCTACAGGGTGCAACAGAATTTGAAAAAACCCAAGGTTTAGTGGTAACCCCAGTCTAGGTGCTGATACAAACTCAGATATACCAACTAGCATGTGTTTACGTATTTTGCTGACTTGAAGCCCTAACTCTCAAATATTTGAGTTCTCATTGAACTGTTGACTGGTAGCTAAAAATATCCTTATGCTTGCACCCGTGCTCCTACTGTTTTTTTTTTTATCCAGGCTCCTAGTTTAAAGCAACAGTCTCCTAGAGGATGTCAGCTAAAGGGAGGTTAGAGATTTCCTTCCTGCACTCCTCTTCAATATTAAGATTTTTTCCATTTCCATTCCGTCTTTCCTATTTCTAGTGCAATAACAACATGCTGCCTCACCACAGCCACTCATATTCACAGTGCTAATTGGTGTGCAAGCTTCTAATGGCATGAGCATTTTGATTTCTCTTAGGCACCTAATGGAAAGTACCCAGGTACAAACAAAATACTCAGTATAAATAACCAACTAAGCAAATATACAGACAAAATGAACCAAAGAAACTGGTATAAGAGTTATATCATCCAAAATAGCCTTAAATGAATCTGAAGATAGTTATGAGACAATGGACATATAGGGCTCACTGACACACGTGCTTTGCCTTATTAGCTCCTCAGTAAAGCATAACTGTTGACTCAAGCACCTGTATTAGGGCACAGTAGATTAATTAACTCTGCTGTAGGATAGTACTGTCTGGGACAAGTACCACCCTACAGTGGAGAAGCTATGTGTGCTAAAACGTACATGTAGACGGTGACCGGGACTGGCTGGGTCCCGAGGGTGCTACAATGCAGGGGCTGCCTGTCAGTTAGCCCCACACTGCAACACTCTCATGCTCTAGCCACTCCACAGCACGTTGATCCAGGGTGGAACAGCTCTGGGCTGACAGGGGGTCAGCCTGCCAGCCCGGAGCTGCCCTGCCCCAGCTCAACATGCTGCAGTCATGGGTGCACATGCAAACACTGCATCCAGGAGCAATAAACTCCAGCATGAACTGCATCGGACCTTATTGCTACATGCTAATTGCACGTGCACACGCATCTAAGACTAACCTTTGTTATTAATGGGGTTTTTTTTGCTTTTCAGACTATTGTGACTGGTAAAGTTAGCCAATGGATGCTTCATTAAGCTTGAATGAGAACACTTCTGTTAGTGTCTCTTAACTCTGGAATCAAGAAAGAAAAACAAAACTACTTGCTTTTAAAGTTACGCCAGGAAAAAACTGTGAACATTACAAGAAAAATCTCATGTACATGGCATAGGAAGTGTTTATGTGGGTGAACCACAAAGGTTTGGCGGCTCTGGAGGCCCAATTCTGCTTAAGAGCCTCAATGTGAGGTACTAAATAAATGTGCATTAGGCTGCCCTAATGCACAGTAGCAAATGCACATGATTTTTTAGCGATGCTTAATGCACAGTAGTCTATTTTAGGGCTGTGCGAAGATTTGGTTGCTGATTTGATTCAGCAAAGATTTGGCTATGACTATGTCTCTTAGGTCTTATAGTAACACTACTACCAGTAATGCTGATAATAAATATGCAGTGATAATTGTTGTATTGGAAGTTGTGTTATAATTCTAATGAATGTACACTACTTTGCAAGCTTTTCTTTAAGCCTTGATTCTATGTAGACTGAAAATATTTAGCTTTTTTTTTTATTTGCCATTTCTCAGAGCTTCCACTTCAATTCAAAGATGTGTGTGGAAGGAAACCACAAAAATACATTTTTTAAAATAAACTTCCAAAATGGATTTCATTTTGACCCACATACTAAGTTTGGGCAGATTCTCATTTTATCCCAACTTGCTTTCGTTTTCTTAATTCTAAAAGATAGACAGATTTAATACACTCAGTATCCTGCATTTTTCTCTGTAAATTCGAGTGCCATATGTGAGGTGCCATGTTGCAACAGAAACAGGAAAGACCGGGAAAGGAAATAGAAAATTGTTAAAAAGGGTACATTGTGGTGTACAAAGCAAAACTGGCACGGACATTAGGGAGGGTTCTGCATGAGCAAGGAGGGCAGGATCAATTAAAAATCTCATGGCCAGGGACCACCTTTCTCCCTTATGTTCCACTTCAATCCCTAAGGTCAGCTGAGAGCAACCTCCTGCAAGTACCATCTGTGTTGATTTTTACTGTAAGCCGCCATGACCCTTTTTTCAGGAAAAGTGGCATATAAATAAATAATAAATAAATAAATTACATAAATAAATTAAAAAAATAAATATCTGTATGAGATTTTGTCTCTCCACTTTGCTTCAAATGTTTTAAACCTTATTTCAAAGGCTTTGCAATGGCCAAAGTAGGAAACAATATATCTTGCTGTTAATTCATATTATTTTATTGAAGAATTGTTATCTGTATATTATGTACAACACAAAAAGTGACGGAAAGTTCTAGTATTGATCATGCTGCACTAACTCTAATTTTATCATACGAGAGCCTTCTTCAAATCCCATTTAAGTAAAAGGGAATTTTTGTGTTGACTTCAGGCCTGTGATGTGCATAAAGGCTTTTCATGTTGCTGGCTTATCTTGTGCTCAGAAGAGAAAGATACCTGTGTAATTATTTCCTTAGTGAGGCTGCATAAAACTTCTGTTGCATTTAATTCAACACAAAACAATTTCTATATTTCATGTCGTGGGTTAGATTGAAAATGGAGATAGTTCATCAACGCTGATCTGTGATATAAAAAGAGCTGAGAAGCCAAGGGTATGAGAGTGCATAAAAATGTTTTGTGTCCTGACCAGTACATTGCTTAAAAAAATTTTACAATCAGCCCCAATTGTTCATTCTTCCCATGCAGAAGATACTCACATATTCATTTTTAAAAGGGCAAATCAACCATAATTCAGTTTATAAACTGTGAAGCTGGTTGCGAATGTCTGGATGAATATTCATTAGAATCTCTTAATCTGCCATCGACTGTGATTCATTAGGCATATGTAAATATCACTCACTTTAATTGCCCCTAAACTGACTTAACATAATATTGTCATTAGCAAATTATTAGTTATTTGTGTAACTAATGGTACATTATGGTGTACACGTTAAATCGCCAAATATATGATTACAATTATGTTGATGTTTTATGCTGGGTGCTTTCTAAACTATTTGATGAAATATAATGGAGTCGAATCAAATCTGGTATGTTAATAAGTTTTTTTTTACACCTTGCTTACTGCTGTAATACACAAGCCATTTACCCTATCCAGGGCTTTGATGGTTTATGGATTGCCTTCACTTTCTTTTCCATATCAAAGGCCGTATTGACTTTCATATGGCTACTTACCCCTTGTTTTACCTAATGAACTCAGTTCCAGTTAATTATTGGCCAAAGTGACCTAGGTTTCTGGGATATGACCTTTTAACTGAATGGCCTGTGGGAGGGGGCAGATAAAATGGACTGTGTGCTGCAGTACAAGAAATTAATGGCATTTTATATGGAAGCTTTAGTTGATTCATGCTGGAACCTTATTTAATTTCCTCCAATTCCTGATAACCTTCTTGGGTGCCATATATGCACATTTTTTAAACTCATTGGGGTTTTTTAGGAGAGGGAGTCTTATTTTGGTTATTGGATTCATTGACTCTTCAGCATTCCTAATGGCTACAAATCACCCAGGTGGCTTGGAAAAACGAATGCAAAGCTGAAGAAATGAAGGCAAAGTTTGCAATTAACATTTTTTAAAGCTGTTTGATTGTCAGACTGATAATGCTAGAAATATGTTTTGTGCAAAATGAATTAATAGTGTCCTCAAAGGCTTTTAGTAGGCTTTGTTCCTATATGCTAGTACATTTATGGGACTGTTGATGTTTATAGATCCAAGAAATTAAAAAAGGGCAATTTCCCATTTCTATTCTTGATAACCCTTTAAATTAAGACACCATTTATTCTATCAGGATAGATATAATAAGACAGCTGCTGTGTGTGTTAAAAACTGAGTGTGTATTAATATACATTTATTGAGAACTAAAGAAAATTAAAATGTAATGAATATAGATCCAGCTGCAAATTAATACAAGGCCTCCAAAGGAATATGTAGGGTAACCAAATGGTACTCAGATAATATATAGCAGGGGTTCCCAACCTTTTTATGTTGAGGACTGGCAAGCCGTGGACTGGAAGTGACTGCAGATCTGCAAACTGCAGACCAGCAGTGACCGGCATACTGCAGGCAGGCAGCCAACCCTTTTTTATACTCAGTATAAAGAAGGGTTGGCTGCCTGCCTGCAGTATGCCAGTCACTTCCAGTCCACAGTTTGCCAGTCCGCGGTTTGCCTGTCTGTGGTCACTTCTGGTCCGGCAGCCAACCCTCCTGCGGACCGGCAACCAACCCTTCGCAGCCCGGCACCCGGCTGTGGCCCAGGGGTTGGGAACCCCTGATATATAACAATTAAAAAATTTGATCATGATTAGTTGCACAATTTAAAAAATTAGTTGCAATTAATTGCGATTTTAATCACACAGCTAAAAACTCAAAATTTTGTGCAGAAAAACAGAAAATTATGCAAAATTATGAAGGTACTTTGTATAGTTGGGGGGTGGGGTGGGGTGGGGGTGTAGGGAGGAATTTATGAAGGTGTGGGGGGCTGTGTGTGTGGGAACCCGGGGTTTGGAGCCTGGGGAGGGGGAGTCCTCACATGCCCTGGCAGGATGTGGAGTACTGTGGATCATGAGTGAGGAGCAGCAGCAGGGCTGAGGGGGCTGTGGCTTGGGAGGGAGGGGCAGACACACACACCACCCAGTAGGTAAGTCTGTGGAGGGGAGGGGTGGGGGGAGAAAGAAGGGATGTGGGGGAGCAGATCGAGGCCCCCATGATGAAGGAGGGAGTGGAGCAGGGGCAGGGGTTGGGTGAATGGGGCCCCGGGGCTGGGGTGGATCATGGGATGGAGCTTATCCAGGGGCACAGGGGGTGTGTGGGACCCTGCCGCTGCGTGCATCCCCAGGGGAGTCACGCAGGCACATGCCCCCCGGGATTTGTGTGGGAGGCGGAGGCAGGCTGCCTGCTGCAGTCTACGGCTCTGCACCCTTCTGCCTTTGCCCTGGGAGTTGCATGAAGCCGTGATGTGCCTCCCACCACCAGGTGGGCAGGGAATGCCCAGCCAGTATGTGGCTCCTAGGGCAAAAGCAGCAGGGTGCAGAGCCCCAGCCTACAGTGGGCAGCCCATCTCCGCATGCACAAATCTGTGGGGCACATGTCCCCCATGCCTCCCCTAAGAATGCGCACAGCGGTGGGGAGCCACAGCAACCCTCCGCACCCCTGGATGAGCTGTCCGTGGTACTGTCCCAGGACCTGCCCCAGCCCTGGGGCCCCATTCACCCAGCCCCTGCCTCTGCCCCTGCCCGACTCCATCCTTCACTGTGGGGACCTCGGTCTGGCCCCTCTGTCCCTTCCCTCTCCCCCAGCACTTCGCCTCTGCAGACTTACCTGCTGGGCGCTGCTCAACATGCCACCAGGCTGTGTTCCTGGCTGTCTGCAGGCTGCGGCTGCTCATCTATGCCTGTGCCTGTGTACCTGCTCCCCCTGTCACACTGCACCCGTATGGAGCCGGCAACTGTGCTGCCACCTCTGTCCCGCTGGGTGGCCCAGAGGTGGCGGTGATGGTGGCAGAGTGGAGCCTGGGTGTGGGCTCCAAAACTATGTGCATGATTAACACGTTAAAAAAATCAATGCAAGAACCAAGTAACACGTTAATCACGCACATTAACTGTGAGTAACTGACAGCTGTAATAGCAATGGTTTAGGCCAGCCTTTCTGCTAATCCAAACTTCACTGAAGTCAACACAGCTATGCTAACTTGTGCCAGTTGAGAATCTGATACTCCAAACTAAATTAGACATTTATTTTAACTTAAATAGACACGCTTGTACTGCAAACAGAGATCTTTGTTGGAAATGGGGTATCTATTATTCTCACATCGCTTTGGTTTCCCCCTTTTCTATGAATACTCTAGCAAAGGACTTTAATGGAACAAATTTCTATTCTGCACCTGATCCAAAACCTGATAAAAGGGAGTCTTTCCATGGCCCTATGAAGAAATTACCATGTGGTATGCTAGTGGGGAAAGCTACTTCACATTTATCATCAGATAACAGCATACAGTTGAACAGTTACCACAGAATAGCTGAAGCAGTCTAAGTTTTCCCTTTAACTTACCTCACAGTAACTGGTTCAGGTGCCCATCACCTAAATATGTGATTTGATTTAGTTAAACAAGCATAAATGACTGTGTAGTTTTTATTGTCTTCAAACAAGTTCTCTTTTATGTAAATTTAATTCAGGGAGGAATAAATTTTAACTACACTAAAATAAAACACAGTTAAAATAAAATAAGATTTTTCACAGGGATTTTCACTGATTTAACAAATCAGGTACATATTTGTGTTAAAAGTTACACTCCATATATATGAACCAAACATATGACTTATATGTAATCAAGACTTAAACACAGAGAGGCAAATATTTTCAATGAGCTTCTAACAAAATAATGACAGAGTAATTCACATGCATTTTTGTTTGAATAATGTTAAATAATGAATAAAAGAAAGAGGAAAAATACATCATTGTATGTTAAAATTATTTGCAAATAAAATATATTTGAATGTAATAGGAAGAGAGCTATAAAAGTTGTATAAATGTTTATTAATGCTTAGTAAGGATAGAATTCATTGCCCTTGCATAGTCAGATTATTCAAGCTCTCTAGGCCCACACTGAAACACACTGAGCAGCAGAAAGTCTTCCATGTAGCTAATGTTGATGGAGTACAGAGAAAATAGAGAAGCAAAATCTCTCTCTTCAAGCCAGGGCTGGTACCTAGCTGCTGCACCTCCAAGGCAGAAGTGTATACTAACACTTGATGTCACTGATTTTCCATAAAGGCAGATTTGCAAACTCACATATACTTTTGCTTTGTGAACACTTCTAATGTACCCTTTATTGCTGGATTATGTGGAGACCATTTCTCTAGGACAAGCATGGTGGACAGTATACAGAAATACAAGACCCTGATTCTCAGGCAGCGCTCACCCCCTGCAAGCCCCATGACATTTACCCAACTAAAATGTGGGCTAATACATGTGAGATATTTTCTGGTGTCTGGGCTGTGGGTGAGTGGGCTGGAGAGCTCACTGGGTACGCTGGTAGTCACAGGCCTGTTCCTCCTT
This sequence comes from Alligator mississippiensis, assembly GCF_030867095.1. NCBI lineage: Eukaryota > Metazoa > Chordata > Crocodylia > Alligatoridae > Alligator > Alligator mississippiensis. The sequence goes on along the minus strand of NC_081824.1, from coordinate 119,520,552 downwards.
TTAGCATCTGCTCCCTGCCTCTCCCCAGCCCCCCTAGGGTGCCCCTGCTGGTCATGAACAGGCTGCTCTGGAAGGAGGAACCTGTGCTGCCACCGCTGTCCCCAAGTGAGCCTGGCATCCCATATAGCCACCCTCCACACCCTCAGTTGGAGCAAGCCAGGAGCAGCAGTGCTTCCCCCTCTCCCCCCACCACCCCCAACTTCCTTTGTGTGTCTGTTTCCTCCCTGGCTCCCCAGTATCTCCCACCAGCTCCAGCCATACCTTACTGCTTCCCCATGGTCTGATGGGCTGTGTGCCACACCCCACTTTAGCAAATCTTGGATTCACCCATGCTCCAAAACATGCTGAACTCAATTTCCCATTGACTGAAGTATTTTCTGGTGACTTCCATGATTTCTGGATCAGGCCCTGCGTTTCTTGATTTTTTTTCAGATCTTAAAGATATTTCCTAGTAAAATCTTACGTAAGGAAAGCAGATGACCTTGGAAAACATTTGTAAAGTTGTTCGTTTTTTCCAGTCCCTAAATCAAGGCTAATGATGCTAATTTAGAGACATGAGGCATTTTTGAGAACCACACTGAAAAAGCTGTATTATTATGGATAGCTTAGCAGTTCAAGTGTGCACAGTCTAAAATTATGGAATCACAGGTTCAAGTCCTAATAGGGGATGTGTGAAAACTTACTGTGTGTGATTTTTCCTCAGTGCAGCTTAAAAAGCTATAACAGATGTGCTTTTTGTAGACATTAGAAATTTTAGGAGAATATTAATCAGCATTTCTCCTGATGATTTGTTGAACTTCTGTCTTCTTCATGTGAAGGTCTAATGTCTCAGTAACCTACCTCAGATATTTGACAGATATCCAAAGTTAAATGGCAGCCTCAGTTCTTCCTTGCCAGTTGAGGCAGGGAGCTAATAAAAAATGACTGGTTTATCTATTGTAATTTGGATGGTGACTGTGGAAGAGAAATGCTGTTTGAAGAATTACTGAACTTCCCAATTCATGTTTAATTATGATGTTGTAATGTTATGATCTTGCTTTAAACTGTGTACATTGTGCAGTCAATTTAGTTGCCAAATGAGTTGTATTTGCAAAGGGAAAAAAATGTTCAGACTTGAGGAGTGGGAATTTCCTCCATCCGCTCCAGAATATTCTTCATAGCATACTTCCATGACCTGCTCTTATAAATCCTGCATTCACTTCATGGAACAGTCAGATCCAGTAAAAGACCCAGGCACTTCCAAGTCAAGTGTTGCAACACTTGGCTTTTAAATACCCGTCCCTGAAGCGGAATCCAAACCTGGACCTAAACAAGGGCTCCATCACTGTGTAAGCATCTCACTTGGATTTAAAAAAAAAGAACCAACATAATCCTCTATGACATCTTCCACAGTGGCACAGCTTCAATGGCAGAAACAGAGAGTTCTTTCCTTTTCCCTCCACTTCCCTGACTGTTCTGGACAGTGGGGATGCCTAAGGGGTGCACGGGGGTGCACGTGCACACCCTGAGAGCGCTGGTGCACCCGCTGTCAGCCAGCATTCCCGGGGGGGAGGGCAAGACAGACCGTTGGTGCCTTCCCTGAGAGCGCTGGCCAAGGAGTGCGCCAGGAGAAGCAGCCCCCCCATGGCTGATTCCGCCGACCCAGAAGTGCCAATGGTGTGCCCAGAAGTGCCAGCGATGCGCTGCTGCCAGTTGCGGGTCAGCAGGATCGACCGCCGTGGGGGGACCTTCCCCCCATTTGGCAGGATCAGCCATGGGGGGACCCTCCCTGGGCCTGCAGGATTGGCCACAGAGGAACCCCCTCTCCCCCAGTTGCTGACTGTCCAGTCAAGAGTCACCAGTCGCCCATGGTTCCTGGATAGTCTTCTGGGTGGTGGGAGATGTGGGTTTGAACCGCTTCATTGCGGAGGGGATTCACCTGGGATCTTTCCACTTCCTGAGCAAGTGCTCTCTAACCACACAGCTATTATACAAAAACCATCATAACCTCCGCCTCCAGTTACGAAGGTTTCTTGAGAGGGGGCCTCAACCTGTGGGTGTATGTTAAGTATGCTCAGAGCATGCCTATTGGATTGAGCCTCTCAGGGAATTTAAGCAATGATATTAATAGTTTCTGGACATAATTGGCGTGTCTACAGAAAATGCTTTAGTGCATGGTAGACTAATCTACTGCACAGTAAACTGTCACCATCTACACATAAGCATCATGTACTGTGCGGTAAATTAGTCTGCTCTGCAGTTAGGTAGTTCCTGTAAATACAGATAGTAAATGAACTTTGCAGTAGATACTGCACAGTAGTGCATGCATAGATGCTGACCAGAAGCAAATTTGCTCTCAGTCAGCCCCAACACCAGGGGGCCACTACGGATAGGCAACTCCCCCAGTCCTGGCGCTGCTCAGCTCCTGGCTTCCTCCTAGGAGCCAGGACCTGAGTAGCGCAGGGACAGGGTACCTCTCTGCCCCCCCTCCCATCCTGGCACTGCTCCCCACAGAAGCTGGGAGCCGAGCAATGCCAGGACTGAGGAGCAGGGCAGTTCCTGGCCAGCCCTCAGCTACTCAGGGAAATCCCTGCCCAGCCAGGGGTTGCCTAGGAGCTGCTCCAGGAGTAGAACAGCTCCCAGCCAGACCCTGGTTGGGCAGGGAAGCCCTGCTGGTCACAGGGCACTTGTCCCCATGTGCACAGGGCTGGAAGAGCTCTGAAGCAGCAGCTGTTTCCTGGCCCCATGCATATCAGGGCCACTGCAGCCAAGAGAGCTCTCCTGCTCCTGAGTGCATTGGTACCAGCTCCCATGCTCCTTGCTTGCCCCTGGAGGAGCCTGGTGCTCCCCCTGGCTGCTGCAGGGGGCCAGAGCAGGGAGAAGCAGCTCTGTACTGGGCTTCTCCCGTTGGGAGCAAATTTGCTCCCAATAGGAAGTTTGTGTAGTCATGCTCGCAGAGAAGGCTTACTGCACAGTAAAATGCTGTGCAGTAAGACTTTATAGCATTACTAGCATGTATAGATTCACCCCATAAGTCTTAGGTGGGAGAAAGGTCCCTAGTTACTCCAGATGAAGCTGTTCTGAGCATACACAGAATTTCAGCCCCAGGTACGGTGGGAACATTCAGGCTAAACAAGGAGGGCATAGTAAAATTAGACATCTCCAGGACTAGGCAGCAACTGAATGAGGATTTTTGGACTGAAGTTTTGGACTTTGGCACTTAAAGTATGCTTCAGTCCTGCTGCTGGTGTCTAAATCTTTGCTTGGATTTGGTCTAGTGCTTGATTCAGCTGGTTGGTATGTATAGCTGAAGTATCTTAGATGCTTATGCTTCCTTTCCCACACATAAAGGATAGAAAGTCCTCCAGTCCTGTCTCACAACCCACTTCCCACAGTTTCATTTCTCGCCTCCTTCTACCAGAGTGGGATTGCACTGGGTCCAGTGACTGGGAAACCATTGCAGGAAGTGGCTGGATTTGGCCTAGAAGGAATTACTAACTTCCCCACCTTTTAAAGCTAAAGGATAATTTTTGCCTTACTGGTGTGTATTTGGAACATTTCTATGGGAATTTGTTTACTGCATAGCCTCATAACTGTTGATCCCCTCAGGCAGGGAAGAGATAAGCATTAATGTTCCTGTGATATTTCTACAAGGATAGTTTTAACCTATATAGAAAGCATTTACTACAGGCACATAGGAGATTTGATATGGAAGAGACCAAGGGCAAAAATCCTTACAGTTGTCAGAGACCCAGCAAGTAACTTTGCAGGCCAAGGAGAGGACCCCTTTGTATTCTCCCAATTGTGGGCTGCTCCAGAAGCCAAAATAAACCCTGGTGTAATTCAGATAGTCTTAAGAGGTTGCCTAAATCACAGCAGCTCAAGCCACGATACCTATGTGTTCAGAATTCCTACTTACCTTCCCATGCTCCCTGTAGGTCTTAAGCCCTGCTGCTCATCACAGCACCAGTATAATGAAAGTGGCAACCAGGTCTCACTCTTGAGACCAAGGGGTACGTCGACTGAAAAAGGTTCAGAACCGCTGACCAAGGACATGGAGCTGCTCTGGTATGCTTCTGTTCATCAGAACCAGCACCAGAGTAATTCATTTTACCTGGATCTGGAGACTTTTAAAATATGCCCTTTAGGCTGCTGTAGCTATTTTATCTAACATGAAGGTCCTGAGAGTACCTTGCCCTTTGTCACGTCAAAGAGAACAGAATCAGATCCCACCAGTCCCTGCATTTGTAGAAAAATAAATCCTTGAAATAAAGGACACAAACTTTTGTGACTTTTTGTTAACATTTCTTTACCAAAAATAAGTTGCATTTTCAATGGAAACAAATTATGTTTACTTTTATTGGTTTATACATTTTAATACTAAAGCTCTGAAATTGTTTCTTTAAAAAACACAACCCCAAACCCAATTGAAATGAAGGTCAAATTAATGTCTGGGCTACCTCTTCTGTGTGGTACTACTGCCTTAGTGGATCAGACACTAAGCAAAGGTCTGGCTTCCTGTTAAAAATCCTCTGGCACTTCTGTCAAGAGTGTAGAGTCCTTAGCATGTGTAGAAGGGAACACAGGAAGCAGTGATTAACCAAGTTTAACTCCATTTTTATCTATTTATAAGACACAAACCAATGTTTTCAACCTCACAGAAATAGATTTTTTTTTAATACTTAGAGACTACTTAGAGATTGTGCAGGGAAAATTGTTCTGCTGGCCACTATCCCAGAATCCTTTGCACTCTAGCTCTGCCTCTCCTGGGGCTCAGTTTCCCAATAAACAAAGCATGGATAAATGATTTTTTGTCACCTTTGTAAAGCAAAAGCTTTGAGACCGACCTATGGATGAGAAGTGATATATAAGAGCAAAGTATCACTATAATATTGCATCAAATACACACACACATTTTTTAAACCTTGTTTCAATTGTTACAGTTACCTAGGTATTATTGAGCTACAGACTGGCTTTATAGGATGGCTAGACCAGTGTATTGACTGAGATTCTGTTATAATGTCAAGAAATTAAGATATGAATAGGAAAAAATGCATACTATACAGAGTCTGCCCCAAACAGACTGCTTAGTTTATCATCGAGACTTTAGGGTACAAAGTTTGCAAACCTAACAGACATAGAGATGGAGCTGGCAAAATAGCACTGATTGCAGAATCTGCTCATGTTGGGAAAGGGGTCAATGTGCCCAGGGATTTTGAACCATGTGAAATCAAAATTCAGAGTTGCAATATATTTCAACCCATAATTGCTACTGATTAGAATTCAGCAGAGAACTTTGCATAATGCCGATAGATGACCTTTTTTTCAGAGGTGCTCTAGCATGATTGTTAGGACTTTGTAACAAATGCCTACTGCCATTTAATGATGGAATGACATATCTCTGATATGCAAATTTTTACAGCACAGCAATTAAGCAGTTTAGAATTTTACGACAGTGTTTGGGCTTTATACAACAAAAAAAAGGGCCAATAAAGACCTGTGATGGATGGGCGAATTCCCACTGGAAATATACCATGTAATCTTGTGGAGACAATGCATTATGGATAGCATTGTGATTATTGGTTGTTAATCCCTCTCCCCCCTCCTCCCTCCAGCATACCCTGGTAACCTTCCCCTCCCCCTTCTATAGTCCACGGATGAAAACTACATGGCTGCCACATTGTTGGGGGCACGAGCCTTGGATACAGATGGGAAAGTTGGGGCATTGCAATCTGCCGTACACAAGGAAGACAGTGAAAAGGGGGCTTGCAGCTAAGCAGCTTGTCAGCAGGGGACAGAACTGGGGGCCATATGCCTCTCTTCTTCTCCCTTCTGTCACCAAGTCTGCTGCCTCATCCTTCTGTCAGGGGAACGTTTTAATGATGAACATGTTTTAAACAGTTTTGTTTACCTAGCAACAGCTTTTCTGTGAGGGGGTCTTGATTAGACACCTTAAACCATTTTTTTTGGTTTGGATTTTCTGTGTGTGCGTGTATGTGTCAGAGGGAGAGAGAGAGAGACATTCATTCATATGCAGGGATCTCCATTACCCTCCACACTCTACAATAAGATACTGCATGCTGCTGCAGTCACTAGCTGAATACTATTTCTTTCTCAAGCAGCTATGCTTGGTTTTGTTTTTTGGGGGGGGGGGTTTCCTTGCCACCCAGGCCTGTTTTTCCTTGTTGCCTATAAGTCCCTCTTCTTTCTTTCCATAATTTTTCTAGCTGTTTCCATATAATTCTTTTTGAAATCTGATGTGATATTTGCATAGTTTTAAGTTATTTGTGGTTCTGTCTTCTGTGTGCATGAAGTTTGCATGATTTTACAATACCACATGTGAGAGAGATGAAAAGGCTGAATGCTTAAATACTGAGGAGATAGATGCCTCCTTTAGAAAGACGGAGGATGCTGAGAATTGTAACTTAAATGTTAATGATGTTGCAATAGGAGAAATGGTGCTTAAAAAAAGCCCCCATCCTTGTATTCCTGAAAGCCTACATTACAAACTGAACCCACTTCTCAGCATTTATTCTCTTTGTTCACTATGATGGAGAGTGACATGAGAGAGTTCCTTTTCATTGTTTGTTGGTCTTTCACAATCTGGTTTCTGAGATCCTAGCACAATATTAGTATACATTTGTGGGAAAAGGAGTACTACTGTTTGCTTAAGAGATTATTTTAAACTTTCAGAAATTTCACCTGCAAGTGATAGGCCAAAGTTAACAAAAATTAACTGTACAAAAATGTTCTTACCCAGTTTGCCTTTCCTGTGAAAAAAATCCCTGAAGGTAAACAGGGATTCCCTTAGATAATCCTGTCCATTATCATTCCTTCACATGAGAGGTTATGGGATTTAACTCTCAACAAATAATCCATAAAAATTTCTCCCAAACCCAGTGGACTCCCAAGGACTATGGGAAGCAGAACTATTAGTGTGGAAGTTCCCCAGAATCTTCCTTCAACCCTCCCTCTTCTTGGCTGCCAGCAATAGCTGGGTTCCCACCATCTCTCAGGGATGAGATAGGGACCTACGCAGAAAAGGGCAAGCATGGCCTACAACTCTACATATGTTCCTCAATAATAGTAATTGTATGTGGATTATTAAACACTGAAAAAAAATCTTACACTGAAATGAAGATTAAGTTCAAAAGGAGTTCTCCAGATTTAAACTTTGAATCCAAATTGACTAAAGATATCCTTCTCAATACAGGTTGGAATGCTATTTCCAGTTTGGAAGACAGAATCTGCTGCTGTCATCTGGGCTAGGAACAGAAGTTACACATACATCGGTTTAAGTGATCAGAAACTAGTCTAAGCCTGTAACAGAACAGAAGTTCAGTGCACACAAACTAGGCTGAAACTAGTTTAAGATAAATCTGGTTGAATGTAGTATCAGACTTAACTTATTTAAGTCAAGCCAGTTTAGGAAACTTCTGTACCAGACCCCTTCCTGGTTCAAGTTAAATCACTTCTCCCAGCATTTTGCAGCCCTGGGCTGGGCTGGGCTGGGCTTGACTGGACTGTGCTGTCTGCTCCAGAGAGCAGGGCTGGCCCCACCCCCCTGCTCCCTAGCTGGAGCAGTCAGGGTTGGCTCACTGGCCTCACTAGCTAGCTCACTGCCCCCTCCTCCCCCCTTCCAGGCAAATCCCTGGTAGGGTTTGGGACCAGGGAGAGAGGTAAAACTTCCCTTCTCCCGATTACAGACCTGCCCTGCCCTGCTAGCTGACTTAGTGCTAGCTGCAACTGTAGACTACAAATCCCAGAGGCACCTGGAGGCAGAAGGAGGAAGTGATGAGCAACCCTGCAGAGTTCTGCTGTTGTGAGTCTGGACTGCAACTCCCAGGGACCTCAGGGGCAGCAGGAAGAGGAAGTGAACACACAGCCCATGCTGGCTATGAGCCAGAGAGCTGTGCTCTAGTGCCCCTTGGCTTCTGGCTTGAGCCAGTACAGGTATGTGGCTGAATTTTCTGAATCAAAAGCAAATGTCTGTTCATTTGCTTTTGGTTCAATCTTTGCAGCTTAGACTAACCTGCAAAGACTGAATCAATTCAGCCTCAGGTTTTTTGACTGTCTGTATTTAGCCCTAGTGACATTATTTTGAGATTCCCAACATGAAAATCCAAGGATTGTTTAGAAAACAACAGGTTAGTTACCATAGGCTAGAATCCTACTAAACTCTGGACTTTTGGAAAGGAACTCAGTCTTGAGTTTTGTTATCATTCAGAAGATAAAAATAAAATTCTCTAAAATGTTTGTGTTTGCCATACAATATGATGAAAATTAACTAAGGAAAGAAAATTTTCTCCCTACACTGAGACTGTTGGACTCTAAAGCAGTTTCACAAAGGTAATGATAAAAAGACTAGCTTGTGTTATTTAAAATGTGGCTGGATGAAGTATTCAGAAATGCATGGTAAGTAACAAATGTAAAATGACAGCAGTTCCAGGCAAAATGTCCTCATAGTTCTTTTTCCCCTTCTAATTTCTATGGGCCAAAGCCATCTTAGACCTGCTGCAATCTTAGTTGTAACCAAGCATTCCTCTGCTGAGTGCAGAAATACTTCTGGCTCCTTCTGAATTGCTAAAATTAGGTATATAACAGCACCCAAGAAAGGTGTCTAGTCCTCTGGATGATAGACACCAAAGACCAAATACAGGAGTCAGTTGCCTCCCTGCCTATCCTCTGGCCACTAACGGAGTCTGAAGGACTTGGTACTCAGTAGAAGATGACACCCACATAGGTACTTTATGCACAAGATACCAATACTAATGGGGTATTTTTTTGTAGTTATGTACAAACACTTCACATTTTTGGCAGCAAGAGCTATGCAGTAAGATAAAAAGGAAGGAATCAAACGTGACAGATGACTTATTCCATTGTGGATATATGATCAACCTGACAGCATCACAGGTAACCAGAATGGAGGTGGAGTGAAGTGTTCAAACATCACTCAACTTGCACAGTCACACTGGTGCATACCTAATTCAGTTCCATTCCATTTCATTACACAAAAGGTAGTAGTGTTGAACTGTAACAATAATATTGCCTGATTCAACATGGAAATAATAATAACCCCAGAAAGAAGGCTAGTTCTTTTCCACCTGTAAGTTCAGCAGCTTTTCTGTAGCTTGCTACATCATGTGATGATACTCAAATACCTATAATGACAAATTGTGATCCACAATGCCTGTTTTTCTGAGAATCTTGGATCTTGGTCTAAGTGGTAGTAGAGTAATTTTGTCTTGGTCTAAGTAGGACCAAGTAATTGTACAGTAATTTATGGGTCATACAGAGAAGAACAGATGACATTCTGGACAGATAACTCCAGGGTTTTCACTTAGGCCTCAGACACATGTTACACTTAACATTAACTCATTAATCACATCTTAAGTAGTGACTTGGCCACACATTCATTCAATTAACGGTGTGACAACATCAGAAATAAGTGACAAATTTATTACAAAAAATATGTGTAATAACTTAGTTGTTCTTTCCTATCACACCTTTAACTGAACATGTGGCCAGCGCTTCCAACTTCTGGGCAAAATACAGGACGTGGTCCGGGCCCAGCCTGCTAATAGATTTGATCCGGTCCATGGGTAGATGGCCACCAACTAATTGGATTTGGCCTCCAGGCAGCTGGATGATCTGGCCACTGTGTGGTGCCAGACTAGTGGGTGGCACTGCTCCATCCAGCAGCATGAGGCATCAGTTGTGGACCCAGGCAGGGCTTGCACTGCAGCAGGCAGGCAGTGGTAGGTTCAAGAACCTGGACTCAGAACCATTCAGCATCATTCACAGACACCACCACCCTCCTGGCATGGCAGAAGCTCCTGCCAAGAGCCCTGACCTGGAAGCTGCCAGCAGTGTCAACTGTGGACCCAGACAGAAGCTGCTGTCACACTGGGAGGGCAGCAGAGTCAGATGGGACACTGCTGGCAGGTTCCACATCAGGGCTCCAGAATCTGCTGCCTGCACCCACAGCTGAGGTTGATGCCCACCTGCTGCAGTGAACTACAGCTCTGGCAGGTTCTGGAAGGAGGGGGAGAGAGACAGGAGAGGAGAGAGAGAGAGATGGATGTGGCCCTTGACAGGTCCCCAAAACTCATTAAATGGCCCTCCAGCCAAAATAATTGCCCACCCCTGCTCTAGGGCATACAGAAGTGTGCTCCAGAGGCTGGGAGCACTTGCCAGTTGATTGAAGGTCCCAGGTGGGGGAGCACAGTGTGGGAGTCCCAATCAGTTGATGTGGCTCTCAGCTGCAGAAGTGCATGCTGCGCCCCCAGAAGCTGGGAGCCCCATCAATGATTGGAGCTCCCAGCTCCAGCAGTGTAACATACGGTACCATGGCTGGGAGCCCCGTCAGTTAATTGCAGCTCTCAGGTGCAGCAGTGCACCATGTGCCCCTGAGGCTGGGAGCCCTGTCAGCAATGGGATCTCTCAGCCATGGGGGACACACCATGGGAGTTCCCTCAGCTGATGGAGCTCCCAGCCACAAGGGCAAAAAGCACATGTGGCACAGTAGGAGATGTGATTGTTGGGAATCACACATCAGATCCCATCACATCTTCTTTTTAACATCTGTCAGTGGCCTTAGAGCCATAAAAAACACCTTTAGGAAGGAACTAGGTACTGTGCAAAGAGCATCCTCTTGATGCAAAATAAATCAAATGGGTCTGGTGTCATGCAGGGCTCAGATTCTCAAATTTGCTAGTGACTCTGTGGAAACCTTGTACTTGAAAAACTGCCTGATCACAGTCCAGCTGTTGTCTTCCTTCCTTGTTGCTCAACTACAATAAGAAGAAGAAGAATATACAAATGATTTCCCAATATTACTTTCTATATAATCAATTGCTACTGGAATATTTTGCAATCAGAGGGGTGGTCCACAACATTAAACATAGAAGGAATGTGATTCTATTAAATGTTTCAGAACCCCTCTTCTAGAGAAATGTTGTGGCACCGTGACTTTTTTTTACTCTAGGCAGTAGATAGCAGTGCAAAGTCACAACCTTGTTTTCTTTCCTGCTCTAGCTTCCATAAAACTATTATCCTTGTTTCCCAATTATATCAAGGTTAGAAACTTGGGAGAGCATAAAGATAAAGTAGGTTCAATTATGATGGCTGCCAGTAGGTTATGGTTTCTATGACTGTACAGTGGGCTAATGTTCAACAACATAAAAGTAAAATGACAGAGGTGATGAGTAGGTGAAACAGGTTATAGAAACTAGACCTGAGGCAATTACAATATCTCAGACCAAATTATATATTTGCTATTTCAATTGTGTGCCATATAATTTTAGGAAGAAGCACATAGCAGTTTCAGTTGTGACTTAAAACACCATCTGTTGTTCCAATCCCTAGGTCTCTACTACATCAAGTCACAGTTATGCCAAATAATGAGATGCTTTCATGATGGTTATAAAAGTGGATTAGAATGAAACCATCCTTCTTTTGTGTCTGACAGAAAACCAAGGTTTGACATCTGTTCATGGAGATGAAATGTGAGGTGTGTAAACCAGGGGTGCTTAATCTCTAGCCCACAAACCAGATTCAGCCCCTGGAGCCATGTCATCTGGCCCCTGGCCCATGTCATCTGGCCATGTCACCCCCCCATGAGTCTGAAAACTTGGCAATGGGGGAGTGATTTCCACTGCCCTGCTGCCAATTTTTTGGATCTGTGGGGGCCCCTGCAGGACAGGCAGAGTGGCCCTATGTGCTACATCAGTCACACAGGGTCACCCTGTTGTGCCACCCTGTGTGCCTGATGTAGCACATAGGGCCACATGGGGCCTGATCCCAGTATAGGAAGCCTGATCCAAGTGTGCAGGGCTAGCATAGGGCCTGATGCGGGTGTACAGAGGCCAGCTGAGTCCACATAAGGCATGATCCTACTGTGCAGGGCCTGATCCTGTCCACAGACTAGCTCCACTCATCTGGCCCAGGGGGCCAAAAGGTTGAGCACCGCTGTTCTAAACCCATTTCTAGGGGCAAAGGAAAACCACGGTATCAGTTAGGCACATAAACCTGCCTCTATCCCTTCCTCATTTAATGTTTGTATGTAGCAGGCATTCAACATTCCCTGTGCCTATGCTAATCTGCATTTTGAGAAAGGGAATCCCAACTCTATTTTCTTTCTGAGGGTGCCAAGTCTGTTACATTCTGCCTGCTTCCAACTTCTATAAAGTCCAAAATCAGTCCCTTACTCTTACACCCTTGATGAAACTTGTATTGCTTTTGTATACAGGTATAAATTACTTGGGATCAGGAACAAACAAATGTGCAGCTATTCTGGGATGGTCCATACAGATGGGCTACTAGTTATAAATGTCTATAACTAGTAGCCCACCAACTAGGTGGTAGGGAGCGGGTAATAGTTGTCTTGCATTTAGCAAATGACTACCCCAGGATGAACATAGACAGACAAAACCTAAACCAATGGAATTTATGCCAGTAGAGATTTAATTTTAATTCTTACAAGATTAATTCTTCTCTAAATTGGGCATAGTTACCCTGGTTTAGGGGTTTGCATCCTCTGGCCATTACTCTTTTATAACTTTGCAATGCTGATTATACCAGTGGTAATTTTTTCATCTGTCCATGTCCACAGAGACTCTTAAAGTGATTGGTTTAAGCTTACTTGACTGTATTTCCAATTATCTCACATAAAATGAACACTTAGTTTTGAATGGGATAGAAAGTATGGAAAAAAGCACTAACAAAATTAATCAGAATCCAATTTATTCCTGATGCAAATATATTAACTTGAATGTACCTTACACCAAGGTTTGGCTTTGGTCCAGTTAGGCTTATCTTTGATAAAATAAAAGCTAGTGAGGCTGGAGAACCCTATGTATTGGAAAGCTATTTACTTGGGTAGCAGCTGTAAGCCTCTGCCGTTCAGTGCTCAATGAGGTCTACATTACAAGACCTGGAAAGTCTATGGGCCAGGGTGAGCATTTTGCTTTATTAGACAAACCAAACTAGTTTATTATCCCCCAGGCATCCACTTCCTTACATACCCCTGGAGTGCACTGACCCACCACATCATCTCCTGCAGTCAGTATGGTGTTTATTTCAACCTTCATCCCAGTCCCCAACTGAGGGAAACAATAGGCAATAACCACATTAATTGCCCCTTTCCAGTTCTTCACGGCACAGCCATTAGTCTTAATTATCTCCTAATAACTTTTCAAGATACAATTTTGTTCCTCCCAAAGACTTTCAGTTTAGCTCTTCCTGACCCTGCAAGAGTGTGTGTATTTATGTGTCTGTTGTGTGAGTATGTGTACACACATGTGCATATACATGCACACACGCTAGTAGCTGCTATTTCCTCTATCACATGGGAGAGTATTCACAGTGACCATTTGGGCTGGGGGACAGAACGACTAGACATACTAAATGAACATCATCTACTCATTTGCCCAGATGCTTAATACAACATCTGTGCTATGCCTCTGCTGCCTGTCAAAGGCTAGGGGGAAAGAATGGGAAGAATGAAGTGTATCCATCCCTCATGTACTTATTTTACCCTGCATGCTCCACTACAGCCCCACTTAAACTGAAATTCCTAAAATTTCTATACACATTGATGAACATGTATTTGTAAGATTCCCCCTGCTGTCTTCAAATCTTGCTGTCCCCAGAGGACACTACAAAGAAAGTTGGTAATGTTGAAAAGAGATTGAACAGAAGGGAAAAAACTCAGGTTTAGAGATGAGGAGTGAAAAAAGCAAGAGAATGGAAAGCTAGTAGGAAGGAACACTGAACAGACTGAGATGTTTACAAGATTGATAAAATATATATAATAAATTTTAAAAAATGAAAAGCCAGAGCACAGAGAGAATAAATCAGTTATATCTGTTTTTTCTTTTAATCCAAAGAAAAAGGAAACATTCAATGAAGTTGGATGGTGGCAAATTCAAATTCAATCAAAAGAAATATTCTTCCACATAGTTACTTGTAGTGCCACAAGGTATCAGGCTGCCTGTACACATGCTCCAATGTGTTCTGATTAAAACACTCTAGCATCACCACAGCATCACGTGTACTAAGTCCCCCCATGTTTCAAAATGGCCACGGGGACACTTTAACTAAAACTTGTTGAATTAGGTTTAGGTAAAGCATTCCACAGCCATTGTTAAATGTGCAGGGGTTTAATAAATGTGCCAGTGAGGTGTTTTAATTAGAGGGGCTATCCAGGAACCACTCTAATTAATATGCCCCTACCCCCCAAAAATGTATATAGGCAACCCATAAAACTAGTCAAAAAAATATCTATTACCTTCATAAAGTTACTGTAGCATCTTTTTCACAGACTGGGGGGATGATTGTATTACAAACCAATGGGAGCATATCATCTAATGTTATTACTATTCATTTTAACTCCTTTCTAGTACCCTGTGTCACTAATGGGCATATAATTATCCTTCCAGAAAATGCGCCATCAGGAAAAATCAGTTTTAGGAATAAATCATGAGGATTAGAGATGAAAGTGCTAGTTTGGGAAAAAAATGTAAACACACTTAAAGACAAATTCTCAGTTTGTGTGAATTGCCCCAACTCTACTGAAATCAGTGTGTAAACAAAGAGGAGGAAAAGTTTATTTAGGACTCTTCCTTAATGGGAGAGACATTTGGAAAAGTTAAGATAAGTTAACTAAAGACATAAAGTTGACTTTGTAAGCTGAAGCATATTAATCCCCAGTGTGGTTGCTGTCAAGAAGTAAAACGTGCTTAGATGAGAAAAGTTAATCTACAGAGCTCTACGGCTTTCTGAATAAGAGGAGCCACTGCAGCCACACAAGAGTTTTTTGGTCTTTAATTTCACATCCTCAGTCAATTTGTCCTAACTTGTCCCAAGTCTTCCAGTGTGTAAAACCCTTAAGCAACTTATTTTTTTCTGCCCCCCCCCCCCCCATGTCCAGCCAATCCATTGATAGTGGTTGTAGCACTTGAAAGGAGAAAAACAGATTAGTGATATAGTGCAGGGAGAAAGGTCAGGGAGAAGACAAGCTTGGTAACCCAAAGTGAAAGTTTCAGGTACTGGAACTGGAGAAAAAGAAACCCTGATGATAAAGAGAAGGTAGTCTTATTACTGAGAAGAGAGGTGAATGTGCTGTCAGTGAATTAGGTCATAACATTAAACAGTCAGTAGATGGCAGTGTTTAGTTTAGTGTTAACATTGGTCACCCAAGCTGTACTTTCACAATGAAGGGAGATGGCAGGAAGAGGCAGAGGCTTAGCAGACAGACACATTTTCAGAATTCCTGTTTGTGTAGTTTACTCCTGGTTGTTCATCTGGACAGATTACTGGGGAGAAGGAGGTAGCCTATATTCATTTTCAGAGTAAACACAATGAAAAAAATGGATTATAAATTTCTTCTTTACTTATGCATACAAGGTTCTTTGTGTAAATGCCATTTCTTTTATTAGACCAAATAAATAGTTGGAAAAATGCTCTTTGCAAGCTTTTGGGCACAAGCACCCTTCTTCAGTTCTTCATATTGTGAAATTTCCATGTCAAATGGCAAAAATGAACATCTTCTATGTTTTGGGGGTGTTGGTTATAGCCATGTTGGTCTAAGGACATAGACAGGGTTCTTTGAGTAAATGTGTTTGTGCCCAAAAGCTTGCAAAGAACAATTTTTCCAACTATTTAGTTGGTCTAATAAAAGATATCACATTTGCCTAAAGAACCTTGTCTGCTTATGTCCTTAGACCAACACAGCTATAACTAACACCCTCTTTACTAACACACAGAGGGTTCTGGTTATCAATGTAGACCAGACTCTGTAAAATTGCTCTGTCATTTTCTGATTATATCAATAAGGAACTCCTTGTAATTCCTGTTTCAAAACAAAACAAAACAAAAACCCCAAACAATCTTCTGAGCTGAAAAATAAAATCTGAGTAAGAAATAGCCTGTCTCTCTTCTGTGAGTACATAAAACCTTTGTGCGTAGGAACTTCTGAGAGGTTCTGAGAATTGGTCTATGATGCAGATTAAGCAGCAGAAAATAAATGTCTTTGGGATGCACGAACAGTAATGGGCATCACTAGGACTGAATGAGCATCAGAGAAGTGGATGTGTGAATTAACTAGAGCACATTACAGTAGCGAAATCAAAATGTGCATGGTATTTGTGCTTCCAATACAAACAGTAGTTAGAGTTGATTTTAACGGAGAAATAAACACATGGAATATCAAAAGGGAAAAGCTTGAACCCAGTGACAAGAGCAAAAAAAGGTGTGTGTCCTGGAAATTGCCAAGAGCTCTTAGTTCTTCGTCCATGTTCCCAGTGTCCAAAAGCTTCCAATTTTTGTCATGTTTTTAATCTTCCATTCCTACTTGAAAAAGTAAGAAAAGAAAGTAGTATAATTCTTCATGAGAGAGAGATGTGAAGTCTGCAGACTGAAACCACACCCAGATGTAAACACTATGCGTAGGAATTGTGGAAGCCATTTTAAAAGTGGTATGCATTAAATAGACTTCAGCTTCCCCATCATTAGTGTAACGATGGCTCTCTGCACATTGATATACTGGCACCACGTGTTCAAATTTCTGGAAAGACTATTTGGAAATGTCAGTCTGCTGCTTTAGTTGTTCATTTGTCTGCTTCCATCATTTGGAGTGTAGGAGCAGCAACCTGACTTCAGTATATTGTAAGAAACACCTTATATCTTTGTTGAGGTTATAAAATAGCAAATAACTAGTATTTATTTAGCAAAACCTATGCAACAGGGATTTATTGACTTCCGGTTGTTAATTTATTTATTTGTATTGCTGGGGCACCTAGGTGACCAAGGTCAGGACCCACTCTATTATTCATCATATAATACAGAATGGGAACCTACCTCAGAATTTAAGACAAATGATATGTGGGTGGAAACAATAAAGAGACAAAAAGAGGATTTTGATCAGTGCAAGAATCAGGAGCCCCAGAACACCACTAGTCACATTTGTTGTAGGTATCTCAGAAAAGGAAAATTTAAAGGAATTTCTCAGAAATCCTCAGAAAAGGAAAACTAGGGCTTTGAGGGAGAATAATGAAGTGACTTGTGAATGTTTACATTGAAACACCTTCCAAATGTGAGTAGCAACATGAAAGAAAATGCAATGGTGTTTAAAATGTAACAGGTAGGCAGTGGAGGCTGGCCTTGTGGGACCTTCAGAGGTTGGGAGTTCACCTCTCAGTATTGAATAAAAAATGATAAGCAAGGTGCCAATACATCAACAAGGGCTTTGAAAGTCAGGGCATGTACCTTATATCTGATGTGATAGAAAAGGAGGAGCCAATCAAGAGGTCATCAAGAGCAGTGATGTGGTCACAGAGATGGGCCAGGCAAATGACCTTCAGGAGCATTCTTGATGGATCTGAGCAAGGGCAAAATTGCATTTGTCCAGGACAGAGAATTAGCTTCTAAGTACCATTCATCATGTTGGATTTGTTGTATAACAAAATTCATGGTGTTAGTCATGCATATCTTTATAGTGATAAATAGAAATAAAAATTGCCATCTCTTATTACCAGCCCTCTTTTTTGCAATTTTAAATAATAATTTTCTGGGTAAAAAAATCCTGCTTGTTTGTAGTGTTAAAAATATTATCTTGTCTACCCTGGAAGACTTAATGTTCTTATCTGCACGAGCTTTGTCTTATCATTTCCTACCATCAAAGGTCCTCGGATAATAATAGCACCTTGTCTACTCCTTCTCACAAAGATGGAGTTGAGCCCATGATAAGGGAATGATAGGAGGTTTTAATACAAAGTTAATTGCAGTCATGACCTGTAGCAACTGGAAAACAAGTGAAATTAGGGTAGGATGAGAGATAGAGCTGAACAACTAAGAAGGAAAGTTTAGTCAGTAATTAAGGCTGCATTCACCTGGCAAAATCTCAATCTGTAATTCACCCATGGTACAACTTGCCTAGTGAGACCATAGATGGAAACTACAGGATAGAGCAGGGGTGGGGAATTACAAACAGGTTTGACTTCCATACTTGGTAAGTTTTTTTGAACAAACTCTAAAACAGCAAGCATTAGAGGACAAACAGTGACTATTAGTAAGCAACATGGCATTGTTAAGAACAAATCATGCCAGACCAACTTACCTGACAGGTTACCTGGATTGATGAATAAAAGGAACGTAGCAAACAAAATATATCTCAGCTTCAGTTAGGATTTAGGCAAAGTGCCATACGACACTCTTATACGTAAAGTGGAGCAATGTAAGTTAGAAAAAACTATCATATGGTGGAAATAAAATTAGTTGAAAGACTGCAGGCAGCAAGTAATAATTAAAACAGCAAAGTAGAGATGGCGGGCAGGTCTACACATGCATTTGATCCAGGATCAGTTTACTTCCGAGTAAACTACTCACAAGTAAATGCTTCTGGGCAGGCATCTACACATGCAAGGAAGTGGGAGCAGATTTGCTGCTAATGGCAGCAAACTGCTCCCACTTCCTGGGGCCCTGCAATGGTCCCCTGCTACCACCAAGGGGAGCTGTAGGCTCCCCCTGGGTGCTAGCTCAGAGCCTGGCAGGGAACACTGGGCCAGCTGTCTTCTGGCAGGGGCTGGGACATTACACCTTGCCCTTGGGGGCTGCCTGCTTCTGGGGCAGGGACAATGTCTCCCTGCCCCAGTAGCAGGAAGCTTCTGGCCCTGGCTTCCAGATCAGGGGCAGAGGACTTGGAAAGAGCTGCAGGGAAGGGGCAGGTCCCATCCCCCTGCCCTGATCCTCCAGTGGGGTAGGTAACAAACCCTGCCAGCAGGGAACTCCCAGCACCAGCTCTGTGCTGTGGGGCCAGTGCTGGGAGACCCTTATTTCCCAGTGCCAGCTTCTTGTCACAGAGCTGACTGTGGGAGATAAGGATCTCCCAGCCCCCACTCCCTGATTGTGGTCACAGAGTGGGGGGCTTGGAGCTCCCTGGTGCCAAGGCAGGGGGACATAGTCCCTGCCCCAGCTTCAGTGGTGAAGTTCACCCTGGCAACAGGCAACTCCCAGGGGCAGGGAGCAATCTCCTGTCCCCTAGTAGATGGCTGACTGGGAGCAGATTTGCTCTCAGTCAAGCATCGACATGAACGCTACTATGCTGTTACTAATTGAAAAGTAAATTTGCTACTGTACTTGCATTTGCAGGTAGCAAATTTACTCATGATTAGTGAGGTTAACTGCATAGTAAGCATGTGCCTGTGTAGACGCACATGCTTACTGCGCAGTAAACTATCCTACTCAACATTTTTTCAGTGACTTGGGATGGAAACAGAATTCTGATGGTGGCCAGGCAAACAGATATCCATGTCCCTTATTGTACCGCAAATACCCAAAAATTGTGGCTGCAATGTAGGTGGTATCAATTTGTGCTGCTAATTAGCATCCACTATCTGTTTGCTTTAATGGCTAAGATTATGGGCAGCCCAGAGCTGCCTATGCTCTCCAGCTGCCCCAGGCAGGTGCTCCTCAGGCTTGAATGGCCCAGTCCTGCATCCCCTGGGAATTCCCATACAGGATCTCGCCCCTTAAGCCCTAGGACCACTTGCTTGGCTTTCCCCTGGTTACAGAGATATGCCAGTTTGACACTCTGGTGTGGTTCCAGAGCTAGGACACCCAATCAGGTGCTTGGCAGTCTCAGCCCTGGTACTGCACCAGAGTTGGCATTCCACACTTACAGAGATGTGCCCAAGGGATGCAGAATCAATGGACAATGTCTTGTTTCACTTAACAAAGCAGATCAGTTGTGCTGGGACACATCCCAACATAGCTGATCCACTTCATTTGGCAACACCTATTTATATGCTTGGAGAAAGATATAGAGATGATGAAAAATTGGGTGGCATGCCAACACTTTAGAAAATGGAATTAAAATCCAAAACAATCCCTGTATATCATAGATCAGGGCCATGAACCATAACAAGAAATCTTGTATGGGCAAAAGGAAGGTGCTTCACATGCATTAAAAACAGATGTACAAGTGCAAAATGGAAGCTAGCTGACTGAACAAAAGAAATGTAGAGAGGAGTCTGGGGTTTTAAATGGATCACAGACTGCTGTAGGAAGAAAAGATCTCTTTATGAAATATTAAGTCCCCTCTTCAGTTAAGGTCTGAAGGCTCAAAATAAACTTTGAGACACCTCAGCAAAACTAGCAAAAACCATAATTTCTTTTTCTGCTATTGAAAAGCAAAAATCAAAACTTTTAAGCCTTCTTTTTATAGCATAAAGCAGCAAGAAACAGAGCTTATGCCCAAATCTCAAAACAATAACTGGCAAGTTGTCACTACCATTTGTCAAATTCATCCCCCATTGTAATACCATCAACTTCCCTAAACACTGATTTGATCTCTTCCTTATCTTGAAGCTTTCTCTTGTACAGGTCAAATGTATGACACCGAGGTAGTTAGCACAACACAGTTCCTGGGCTCTATTTAATGATATTTTAAAAGTTCAGTGCTAGAATCATATGTATATAGTTAGAAAGTTTATTGTAATGCAATCAATGAAAGCAAATGTTTGCATATTCAGTGTGCTGCTTTAAAAGAAGCACATTCAATGGGCCAAATCATTGTCTATTGCAAGATAGTATACCTTATTTGGTGGAATGGCAGTTTATACCCATTGATCCCAGGGCCTTATATTGCAATGTAATGCTCAGTACCAATTTATCTACCTATCTATCTGGAAAATGTTGAGGAAACAGATAAACTCTTTTACATATTTCATTACTGCACAAATTATACTGTATTATACTTATTCTTACATTTTAACTGATGAAGAAAAAGTCTTATAGGATGATAGTGAATTTAAGCAAGAAATAAAAAAAAATAAAATGAATGGATACTTTTTATGTGCTCTTTAGTATTTCCCAGTAACTGATTTAGATAGACTAGGGATGTAGGGCCAAGTTCTCATCTCACTTACATTGGTTTAAAATCAGAAATATTCCACTAGAGCCAATGGACTTGCATGTCTAAAGTACTGAAATTGGAATCTCACTGCTACAGGCATCGCAAAGACCAATGAAAATTTTGAAGATAAGAAAAGTTGAATTAGAGTTTATTTCTTATATTTTAGATTTCCACAATCTGCTGGATCTTTCACTTAGAAGTTTACATCTTTTAGTGGAAAAAAATTAATTTCTTTCACAAGTTCCACTTAGATTTTGTTGCTAATAAAGCCAAGGATGTAAATACTATTAAGTAGAAAGCAGCCTGGTGCATAATTGTTTCAAAGCAATTACAGATTATATCGAGCCATTCGTTGAGGAGAAACAGTTTTTTCCAAGACACCAGTTCCCTGTACCTTGAAATTTTATTAGTCTAAGAATTTCATGCACCATATGTTGTAATACGAGACTAGCTGCAATTGAACAAACAACTTTCTGATATATAAGTGAATGATAACCTGATTTTAAATGTGTTTATCTAATGAGATAGTAACTGTAATTTACAGCACATATAAAAACTCCCACTGTTACTCCTGGTGCACCTTTTGGCTAAAAAGGGTGATGCACTGAGATATGCTAATGAATATCGTCTTGGTTTTTACCAAGTCAGTAATAAAATTTGCATTTGATATTGTGCACAGTAAACTGGGTTATTAGCCTTGAAAATGAGTCCCATAAAATTTAAATATAGGCTTAAATCATATTAACTGTCCTGTAGATTTTCTGAGAGGCTTTAAAGCATTGCGTTTTGGTTCTATAGTGTGGAGAATGCAGATGTCATTTTGCCTTCAGGGGTGCCCCAAAATGATGCATCTTGGAGCCTGCAGGATGAGCAGCAAATGAACCCTTTGTTCTTTCATGTTTTGGGATCTGGCCTCAGCTACAGACCTGGGAAGATTATTTTGGGCAAGGGATAGGGAAAGAAAAAAAGAAAGTACTTCTCATGTGCTCCAACTAAAGGTTTGAGCAGTGATGAAGCACATTAGCATCGCTCAGGGATCTAGAGGATCTGATCAGTGACAACAAAAGATGCACCAAAGAGTCCAGGTCCTGGGGATATTTTCTAAGGAAATCTTGCTCCTCGGCCCTGGAAGAAGGAATAAATAAAAAGCATCGAAAGCCAAAGGTTAAATTTTACTTAGCCACTGAACCCTGTTTCAAGTGACTCCCTGGGCATCAGTAAAAGTATTCCAGTTCATAGATTCATAGATATTAGGGTCGGAAGAGACCTCAGCAGATCATCAAGCCTGACCCCCTGCCCTGGGCAGGAAAGAGTGCTGGGGTCAGAGCATCTCTTATTCCGTGCTGCCTCCCCGCCCAAATGAATTTGTAGGCAGCCACAAGATCACCTCCCAGCCTTCTCTTGTGGAGGCTGAAGATATTCAGGTCCCTCAATCTCTCCTCGTAGGACCTTGCCTGCAGGCCCCCAACCATACAAATGGCCATCCTCTGGACCCCCTCAAGGTTATCCACATCCTTCTTGAAGTGCAGTGCCCAAAACTGGACCCAGTACTCCAGCTGCGGCTTCACCAGTGCCGCATAGACGGGAAGTATCACCTCTCTGGAACTGTTTGTGAAGCACCTGTTTATGCATGATAAAGTGCGGCTAGCTTTACTGATCACTTCATCACAAACAGTTTTAAAAGACTGTCAAAGAATTAGGATTGGGATCAGGATTCAATGGATTAGGTGGGGTTTGAATAATACTACTGATAAATAATTTGGGGCTTTAATGCAACTCACAGAAAACCATGATCGGGCAGTGATTAATAATAGCAGCCAGTGAAGACCTTCAGAACTGAAACATGACAGGCCTACCTTCAGCTATAACCTTTTTGGGGCTGAGAGTAAAAGGTATAGTTCAATGTTGTCTAAAAGAAAAAATAAAACATTTCATTCATTCTGGGTTTGGCACTACCAGGAGCTGAGTGCCCTCAAATTCCTATTGTAGTAAAGCTTAAACTCTCTAAAAGTATGAATGATTTTTCTATGTGGTATAAAAACACAGGATTTTTTCTATTAGGCCAGACCTTTGGTCCATTAAGCCCTATATCCGGGATAAGCAACCCCTGGCGCACATGTCAGAACGTGGCACATGAAAGCATTTTGCTTGGCACACGTGTCTTGGGAAAGGAGCTTAGGTTGCACTGCACCAACAAGGATTGTGCCCCTCTCAGCTCCCCTACCTACTGCAACAAGTCAAGGTTGCAGGTGTTTTTGGCACTCTGCCCAAAAATATTGCCAACCCCTGCCCTATATGCTGAAACAGTGGCAAGACCTGATGATTTAGAGCAGAGGTGCTCTAAAGATCCAGCATATTGTGGAAGTCCTTTTAGAGTGGCAGACCAGGTCATTACATCCTAGATCAGGGGCGGGCAATTATTTTGGATGGAGAGCTGCTTACTGAGTTTTGGCAAGCCATCAAGGGCTGCATGACAGGCAGCCAGGGCCAGATAAATATTAATTTACTAAATTTTTTAGGGGCCTCGCGGGCTGGATAGAATGGCCTGGCAGGCTGCATGTAGCCTGTGGGACATATTTTGCCCACCCCTGTCCTAGATGCACCATGGACTACCACTCCCCGCTAAAGGGGTGGGGGCAAGCATGGGCAGACACAGAATTTTGTAAAGTGGGGTATAGGTCCAGCAGAGGTGGCTGCATCCCCACTCCCATCTTCCTCCCCTTGCCAGGGCAAGCAGACCCCTACAGGAGCAGGAGCAAGGTTTTCTTTTTAAGTCCTTCAGTCAGGCAAGTATTTTCCATTGCCCTTCCCTTCTGTTTTGTGCACAGCAGCACATTCTGTCCCCTTCTCTCCCCTCCTTCTCCTTTTCCACTCCCTCTCTCCTCCCTCCCCTGGGGGCAGGTGGAAGGCTCTGGAGCCACTCCAGTTGAGCTGAAAGTGGAAGCAGGCTTAGCCAGGGACAGCAGTGGTGGTAGTGCCAGTGGGCAGGTTCACTCCTCCATGCCTGCTCCTAGGCTGGCGGGGAACACAGGGTATTTGTCATAGCCTTATAAGTACTCAATCCTTTTTTATGTTAATACAATTAAGCTGCATTTTGGGCAGGAAGAAGGAATCCACCTGCCTGGCTGGAACAGGTAGGAGCAGCTCTGTAGCCCCCATTAACACTAGGGCATCCAGGGACAGTGGCAGCAGTGGGTGGGAAGGCAAGGCAAGAAGGAGGGAAGGGAAGGAGAGGTGCCCTTCAGCATGGAGGGGAAGGGAGCAGGGAATTCTTATCCAATTCAGGGACTTGAAAGTAGTCTCCAACAACTGCTACCGCAGCATTTTCAACTGAAAGGAGGGCAGTGTCCACACCACTCACCCCCTTTGGATCTGCCCCTGGAGGCAAGGGAGAGAAGGGAGGAGGGAGGCTGCTAATGTTCGAGGGAGAGGTGGTTGAGGGGCTGGGGAGGGGGAGCTTATTTTTGGTAAACAGCACCTGCCTTAAGGGAGGGGAGAGAGAGCTTGCTTCCGATAAGGAGTGCATAGGGAAGTGGGGAGAGAGAAAGGAAGGGAAAGAGTAAGCAGCACCTGCCATAAGGGAGGGGTGAGGAACAGAGGAAGGAGGGCTGTGGAGCAGATCAGTGGCGCAGTACAGAGTAGAGAAAGGAATGTGCTGGGCCGGGCTGCTTGACACTTACCCCCTGTACCATGGAGTATTTGTGAAGAGGAAATATCGCCACGAACCTGGAGACAGGCAACATAACATACTAACTTGTCTAGCTACAAGTGTTGTTTTACTATTAAGGCATGAGTGTGAATATTATAATGTTATACCATAACCAGTAATGGTATTTACTGTAAAATTTTCCACCCTGTCTTTAAATCTGTCTACATAGTATTTGACTCTGATGTTCTGCAGTAGTGAGTTGCAAAGGTTATTGTATATGTTTATTCTTAAATGATGTGTAAAGAATATTTCTAATGATTTTTTTTACAGAATATCTCAGTACTTGGAAATGTAAAAAGAACATGGGCACTGAACAGAAACCTGCGCTTTTCATGTACACACTAGGGATTTTGGAACATAGGGATTGCTGTATTAAACTAAACCTACATTGATTATCCTGGTCCATCCTGTCCGGCATCCTATCTGTGATAGTGCCCAGTCCTACATTCCTCAGAGAAAGGTAGAAAAAGTCCTGCAGTAATCAGATGTGAATCTTCCTCTCTCATTAAATCTCATCCTGATTTCTAACAGAGATTGGCTGAAGTCTTGAAGCCTGAGGTTCAATATACTTCCCAAAATTGTGACTTGCATACATTGTGATAAGTCTGTGTATTCATCATAGCCTTACAACTGCCCAATCCCTTTTTATTTTAGTACAATTAAGGCTATACTTATGTAAACAGACACACACTTATCTCACTTCTGGTTTATACTGAATAAACACAGTGTTGTAACATCAGGACCCTGAGATGCTTAATTTGGTTAGGCTGGCTGCCTAGCATAAATGGGCTGAAAAGTAAAAGAACTCAAGGAAAAATGAATAAAACATGCCTGCAGTTGTGGAACTGCATCATTTTTCTGTATTGCAGGAAAGTTTCTAGTCCAGGTGCCACACCATCAAAGCAATTTGCGTAGCACTTCCAACAACCTCCAGCATCTTTCCTTCATAATCTCATTTGGCAATAGCCTGACCTTAATGATGTGCTGTTACAACAGCCTGACAGTTTTCCGAGCTGAGATATTTTTCTGAGCGAGACTTCGTTGATCAGTTTGGAGAGGAAAACACCCAATGTTTTCTCTTGTTTCACACTTACTCAACAAACTGTATATACCAGCTACATACCTAGCTGGTATGTAGTGAGTTGACTGACCCATCAGATGATTTCTTTGTAATAGTTTATCTGCTTTACCTCAAGCAGACATAACATCAGTTCTATTTTTTTTAATCCCTTTAACTTTTATGCTTTAATTTTATTTTGCTTACAGCTTTTTACATAATGAGGCCAATGGCTGGATGGCTTTGACTACCTTTCATTATAGCAATTTGCAAAAAGGACTCCTTTCTCATACTCGTGGGTCAGCTGTGGAGTTACTACAGGACTGAGTTAGGGACAGCTTGTGCCAGCACTGCCCCAAAAAAGACTGGGTACTGTATTATGAGAATCATAATTTGGTCCATAATTTTACCCTTCCTTCAAGGGGAAGTGAAAGCCATTTACCTGTCACACATTAACCCCCTTTCTGTGCAGCTGGTGAATGGTGGAGCAAAGTAGATTAGCAGGGAATGGATTTAAAACTCCATGCACTGGTGACCCTTGCACAAAGCCACATCAAGGAGAATACTTCCCTCTGGGTATGAACAGATGCTGCATTTGTTGTGGGCCAGATTGTCCCTGTGCTTAATCCAAATCAAAAAAGTTGTGGCACTGTCGTGTAAATGTTGCTCTTCCAAGCATCAGTCTATTGCTTTGCAGTGTCTGTGCCAGTAGGTAGCTGGCAAGAGCATACATCCCAGTGTTTCACACAGCGGGCTAATGTCCAGCAGTTCTCAGATAATCCCAAGCATAGTAGAAAGCATGCACTGGGTGGTAGGCTGGATGGGTGTGACCAGGAATGACCAAATGGGGCTGCGAATCAGGTCCACTGCTACTACTACCATCTACTACACCTGACTGTTACCACTGCTGCTCCTACCAGCTCCACAGAATGGATCTGCATGTGATCTGAGATCTAATCTCTGAGGCAAGTAACTTCTTCAGGAAAGAAAACAGGCCTCTGTTTCCCAGAACAGGCAAGGAAAGTGAACAACCACGATCTTACCTTCAATATCTTCTAACTGGGTAAACTGTACTGTGAAAAGTACAGACTCTGTCAAAAGGGAGGCAAAGAAAATCCATTTCAATAAGGATAGTAGGAAACTTCTCACATTTCCCACATATCTCATCCTTTAGCTTTTCTACCCAGATATAGTTAGATAATGCTGATGTAAAGCAAAGATGGAAATCAACTCGTACTATGGGAAAACTCCTCTTGGCCACTGTCATGTACAAAATGACATGTAGAGTGTATGGCGGGAAGAGGTGTTCTACACACTTGGATCCTACTCTTTCCCTTGTCTACACAAGCATGTTCAGTGCCCAGGGTCAGCAAAGAGTGTGATTGTACTAGTATGCCTAATGGTTTAAGCTAGACTGTTTTCAGCACTACAGAGTCCCCAGTATTTCTGTCTAGAGGCCAAAAAGTGAAGATCCCTGGGAAATATGAACCCCCTTTTGGAGTTTTTTTAGTATATGAAGTCACAATGTGCTATGCAAGAATGGATAGGTAAAAGATGACTAAACAAACACTGACACTGTGCGGAGCCAAGAAATACATGCAATTATATGTAACCTCAGGAACACAGTGAAAAAATGCCACATGTATTATATTAGTAATGTTTCTATCACATAATAAATTATTATGTATGGTAAATAGGTTCTTGGAAAAAAATTCAAAAGAAACTAAAAGTGTTTGATTTTTTGGAAATTTTTGTTCCTCTCTTTTAACCTTCCAAATTTTTTCATGTCTATTTTTATTTTTAATTTCTAACAATTAAAAAGGAAAAGAAGAAACCAGAATGATTTGAAAGAAATGATGAATTTCCACAGCTTTGTTCACAAAAAAAGCCATTTTTCATTTTAGAAATTTTTAAACAAAAATGCTTACCATTTCTATAAATGATCTTTGTTTGCATGTAATCATTTTTATAACAGTACTCAAAATGGTCTAGGGACTGTACAGCTATATAGAAAGACACAGCCTTTGTTGTGAAAAACTTAGTCTAAAAAACACAAAAAACATATATACACTGACTGGAAAAGAGAAACAACATTCAATTAGACTGATGAAAGTGTGATTGGCAGGTGTCTTTTTACACCTTTAAAATAAATATTTCATTATACATAGGTCTGACAGTCCAATCTTAAGGTTGCTGTACCCTTCCCACTATAAGACCCAGTGTTCAATTATTTGTTACTTTGTCAAACTTGAATAATTGGGGTTGAAAGGTTCAGTCCTGAATGTCTACCTCAGGCTCAGTTATTTGGAATTCTTCACCCCAAATAATTCAGGAATTTCCAGGAATTATGCAAGAGAAAAATCCATTGATTATCCCATATGAAAATATTGTGGTAAGCTTTTATTTCAGATTCTGTTGAGCTCCCTGCTTTAGAACAAATTGACCGAACAGTGGCCTGCCATTTGGGGATGCCTTCTACTGTTCCTATAGGAAAAAATACTAAAATTTGTCCCAGTAATAAGTCTTTGAAAATTAGAAGCTTGTAGCTCACCTCTAGGTAGTTTGGCAAGGCTGCGCTCAGGCCTGTCCTTGCTTAGCTTCCACTACCACAGTGTAGGCAGAGCCAGAGTGGACTGGAATTCAGAGTCCGCTTCAGAGCCTGGTATTCAGACTCCAGTCCAGAGCCTGCTCTCAGCAAATGTCTGTGAAACATATTGGCAAATAATCCAGACCCCAGTGCTGGGGGGTCTGAAGAGAAGATAACTACCACCTACTACTTCCATATGATGCTAATGACTATGAAAAATTGAGCCCATCTCAAAAGTGCTGTTAATGTGAATTGATAAATTGATATTCTAGTGATGACGACTATCAAATACCAATTCTGCCTGCAGAGCTTAGTTTGAACAGTGTCAAGTTAATGTAACACAAGGCCACACACGGAAGAAGAAAACGAAATACTGTTTTCCTTAAGTAAAATATCCATTTTATCAACTGAGCCAAAGGTCCTGTGGAAACCTCCCCACCGCCCCACAAATTTGTAATTAAAATCTGTCTCATAATGCGCATGCATGATGGGAGGGGAAGGGTGAATTAGAGTTGCACAGGCAATCACATGCAGGCATTTCTAAGGTTTTGAGAGCTTGACTTTGCAACTCTAATACTTTTGTGTCATTGTTTGTGTGATGTATAAACTTTTACCACCAATCCATCTAACTAGTGATCCATTTAACCAGCTAATTTTCCAACTCTTGTATGTAATATAGTAAAAGTATGGAAGTAAGAATGAGGAGAAACGTAGATTTCATTCTATTTTTATCATACCCTCCTCACATTGTCTAGATACAAACATTACTGCAATAATTAAATAGATTTTAATTCACAATGTTTTAATGTATTAAATCAACATAGTTATATAGGGGGTAGTGTATGGTCATGGACAAGTGTTCATTTCTACTGTTTCAAATTTATGGGAAACTTGGAGCAGTAAAAATCATCATGTGAGAGGGAGCATACAGGCATTTCAGCCTGCAGATGGTCACTCTGCCCTCTCCCCATGCCTTCCTCAGACTGGGGTGACCCCATGCACAAGGGGAGTCCAGCTGCAGGGAAATACTCCCACTGGATCTCCCAGTCCGGGGTGAGCGTGGGGAAAGCTGCTGCTGGACTTCTCCCATGCTCAAGGGTGATCCTGGTGCAGGGAAGGCACAGGGGAAGCTTCTGCTCAACCCCTCCTGATCACAGAGCAGTCAAGCATACAGGTATTCATTCTAGCAAGAGGAACCTGCAAGGTGTCAGCCTGAAATATGTTTCTCCTGGGTGGGGCACGTTTCCTCCAGGAGAAACTGAATGCCTATCTGCTGGCAATTTCTACCAGAAGAGCTGCAATTCTCCCAGTAGAAACATAACTGCTGTGTTTGGGCAAGTCATAAGTCTCGCTCCCCTTCCAGCACATACACATCTCTGTAGTGGAGGTTGGTATTTGTTGCTTTGCTTAATTTCAAACTTGCTACTAGTAGGAAGAATTGC
Organism: Alligator mississippiensis; assembly: GCF_030867095.1. Classification (NCBI taxonomy): domain Eukaryota; kingdom Metazoa; phylum Chordata; order Crocodylia; family Alligatoridae; genus Alligator; species Alligator mississippiensis. Next base: position 119,490,864 of record NC_081824.1, on the reverse strand, counting down.
AAATTGACATTCAGTCCATGTAACCAGCTTAAACTGAAACTCCTTTCACAGGGAGGCAATAATGAAGTATTCCAACCTGCTTGTAGGCCTTTGGCCTATAACTTGGCTGCTCTACAAAAAATAGACTGATCGGTATAGTAAGGTTCCACTTTACCAAACATATAACCTTCTCCTCTTCATGAAGTATTTAAAGGGAAAAGGTAAACAGCTATATTTTTTTACTATTACATACTATTACTGCCTTTCCCAAACCTTTCAAAGCATTTTACAGAAATACAACCTCTACCAATATATTGACCACTTCACTCCTTCCTGAAATTCATATTCATCAGCAGGGATCCTGGTTTTCTGATTTTAAAAAATCCCCAATTTTCAGTTAAAAAAAAGTAACCGCAAATCTACATTTTCCCATGATTTAAATGAAACACCACTAATATAGAGATAAATATATATAGTGATGTTTCATCTTAATCATGGGAAAATGTGGATTTGGAATTACTTTTTTAACTGAAAATTGCGGATTTTTATAAATCAGAGAAAACCGGGATCCTAGGTCATCAGCATTAGGAAATGGCAAGCGTTACATCAGGGTCAGCAGCACAAGATAACACTTTAGAAATGGAAAGTGATAAAGGTAAAGGGAAATCTTAGCCAACAGATTATGACCTAGGGGTCATGACCCCAAATGGCACAGTTGTATTTAAGGGGAAAGTCACAGAAATTCTATTCTGGTGGATGGGATTGGACCAGAAGTGAGCTTGAGCTGGCTAGAAATGGAGTCGTCATAAAAATAAATTAAAAGAGAATGAAGAGTTTGGGAACCATGGCTCCTAGCACTTGTATGAAACAAATAGGGGGGTATATAAGGAGAAAAATAGGGATACAGCATTCAAATCTATTAAAATGGATGGCTTTTAGAAGTAAAGAGTAGGAAAATAAGAAATATTTTGCAAAAAAAGGAGACCTGACCCTGCTAGGCAGCACAAGTATAAGCACACACACAGTCTAACCTGTACAGATTTGTATGTATGGATTAATATTGGCAGATGGATTGCCATAACATACATTGGAATTTGCCCACATTTCTGGAGCCTGCACAAATTCCTTTTTTTTTTTCTTTTCCCAATACCATATTTCGTGGGATATTTAATGACAACAGGTGATCAGTGAGGCCTGTTTTATATCTCAGCCAGTGACTCCCTCAGGTCAGGATTTCCCAAAATTTCCCTTAGTGTGTGGTCCTGTAGATGCTATTTTATCATTGATTTTCTTCTTCCCTTTCCCTTCTCTTCCACAGTTCTGGAAGCATAACACTTTTTTTAACAACAGAAGGGAAAATGAAAGTGCATGCAATGTATTATGATAAAGTGGATTGTGTGGAAGTGTGACATTGCCCTCTGCTGGGTATAGCTAGAGCTTCTCAGCTGTTTGTCAAAGGCTTTTTCCAGCTAATGAAGATTCTCCTTCAACTAGAGGGGGTGTAATGCTTCACTCAGACAACCATGTGTGCGGCCGAATATCCCAAATTAATGATAGTACCAATTTGTGAAGCACAATCTGTGTCTCTTTAAGAATGTGCATCTCAGTAATCCAAATGGAAACCAACAGTGTAGCAGGCCAACCAAAAGACAGTCTCTTTGCCATGAATGAAAGATTCATAAAGCAGTCTGAGTTTGTGAACTGTTAGAAATTCCTGCTCAGGGACCATATAGCTTTGCATTTATTTGCTTGTTGGCTCTGGTGTATCATGGCTTCTCTTTCCACTTTCACGGTGATTTAACTAGTTGAATCCCAAGTTTAACAGTGGCAAAGGGTCATATCTTGGCTGAGCCCTGTATATGCAAGCAAGATCGGCAGGTTAAGAACTTTCTACAAGAAGCCACTTATAATATGCAACTTTTACTTGTCCTATAAAACCTAAGAAGCATGCTCTGTATGCTCACCAGCTACTGGCACCTTCTCTGTCAACTGTTTACAAGTACACAAACAGCTTCTGCAACACAAGAGGCATTTCCCTGTCTCATGTCTCTGTGTATAGGCTGGCCAGGGTTCCAGTGTAGGAGTATAGACCTAGCTCCTTCCTAGTGCTTCCAAATGGGACAAGTATCCACCAGAATGAGGCCAAAATAGAGTAAGGGGAATTGCTTGCCTCACCATATTTGCTGTTTCAGTTACTGACTTGGCATGGGGCAGAAGGGGGAGTGGAGATGGGGGGTTTGTTTTATTCTCTTCAGAGGTGGCTAAGCCACTGCTTCCACTCACATACCTCAGAGGCCCCTAAGGAGATTTTCTGCCTAAAACAGCAGGCATTTCTCTAGGATTCTCCAGCAAATCTATGGCCCTTCCTGCACACCAAAGGCAGAAATACACTCTGTGTGAATGTAGGCAATATGCAACATTACACATCAGCATAAATGATTCATGCTCACACACAGTCCTTCTGCATATTGGCCTATATCATTAGGCATGAGCTCATATCTGGAGTATTTTCTTTATGAGTCGTACATGCCACGGGAGTCTTCAAAGGAGTAACAAATCATTTTTAACACTTTCATTGCTGGTCTTTCTGTTTATGCGGTGCCTATATACATTCGTGCAAACGAGAACATTAAGGGATACCTAACAAACTCAGTGCACGTTCCTCAACTTCATCATTCTCACTTGACAAAGATTAGATAGAATATAATTTAGCAAAGTTTCCTTTTGAAAGTTTTAGAAACTCACAGAATGTCAGAAGACCAAGAATTGCTTCCTGGAGTATGTCAGCAGCGTAATCGCTATCAGAATTTTATGAAGAACTTTATGGGACACAGGAAACCATTAAAAATAGCCACAAAATTCTGAACTTCAGATTTATTTTTGTTTGCTTATGACCAGGGACAGTTCAGTATAAGTCCCTTTGTTCATATAACCTTCTAAAAGAAAAGAAAAAAAAAAGCCTTCTCTCATTTCAGCAGTAGAAATAGTTTCCCATATGTTAAAATAAAATATTAATCAGTTGTAGATTTTCTGGCACTGGCTCTACAACCAAAGTAGATATTTTTTTAAAGTTTCACTGGAATCCATTGCAGCCTAGCAAGTTCTGTTTTCCTCCGTGGTCAGTATATTTTCCTTCCCAAGCCATGGTCTGTAATATCTACCTCACTGGAAATGTTAACAGAAGGGACCAATGAGGTGGGCTTTAGTATGAGCGGCGGCACTTAGCATGCTTGCCAATTTTACTGTACATTCACTAACAGTTTAAAAACCAAAGAAAGGAATCTAGGGAGTAAAAACATTTAGCAATTAAAGCAGGAAGAGCTGAGCACAGCTTTTATCTATCTCTCTTTGTTGAGGGATGGTCACTTGGCTTCCTGCCTTCCTAAAGGAAAAGCATGTATGCGAGGGAAGGTGTGGCTCTGAATCCTGCAGCTGGGGGTGTCAAATGCGCTGAAGAAGCAGAAAGCTAGGTAGAGCTTTATCTGCTGCTTCTGCTAGGCACAACATTTACTGTGTTTCCAAATGCTTAAAAATCCACATTTGGGACGTCAGTGGGGGGTTAATGCAAGCCCGGGTTGCCACAACAGTAGAGGCATTCACATAAGAGGCCTACAGTTGCTGCATAGGCACATTTGGCCCACGTTTCCAAAGAGGCTGTAGCTGTTACTGCAGAGGAGTACACTGCCTGCCACTGTTGGACCATTAGTATGGAAATGAGGCATGTGTGTGACAGGTGGCCTTACAACCAACACAATTAACTTTCTCCATTAGCTGACGCGCTGACAAAACAGATGCAGCATCAATAAGCACAAAAAAACCCACAAACACTGAATAGGAATGACACATTGCACACCCCTATTATTTATAAGGAGGAGCAGCATAATTTCTTCCATACACAGTAGAGACTGGAAGGTATTTGGGGTTTTGTGTCTATTTGTTATTTAATCTTGAACTTTATATTAAAATTGTCATGTGCACTACAGGGCCGCCTGTTCCACAAAATGGATTCAAGAATGTTTTATCACAGCCCCTGAATAGGAAATATGTAGGATTTATTTTTTTTTAGGACAAAATAATTCAAGCTGTTCACGTCAGCTGAGTGAACTGAGACATACCAAGATCTAAAGTGCAGGGTAGCTTCCAGGCCCTTGAGCATGATATATTTGAGCTGGGTATGATAATACCACTAAGAACAGTTAGGGTGGAGCAGCTGTTCATAGCCAGTTAAGAGGGTCTGTGACTGAAAACACCAGAAGATAACACAGCAAAGCAATAAATTGTGGGGTTGGCTTGGAAGGAAAGTCCATTTTGACTTTTTAGTTGTGCTGATATGAACTAAATAGAAGTTGGGCATTCGAGGTGTTTTTGCTTCAAAATAGTTTTAGGCAGCTAAAACTAACATTCACTACCTGGGTGAATCACATTGGATATTTAAATAATAAAACTTTGGAGTGTCTGAAAGATGGAATCATAGCATAGTAACAAAGACTTACATGAGAATCTAATATAATAAAAGGCTTAGTCTGTCTGTCTGTGTGTCTGTCTGTGTGTTTATCTGTCTGTCATGCTTTTGGCCAACTGTGCATGTGCCACCGAGAGGGCAGGCCAGGCGGCAAGTGGCTGCAGTGGCCCAAGTTTGAGCCACTGCCGGAGGAGTTTGTGGCGGTGGCAAACATGCTGCGGTAACCCGAGCAGCAGCGCTTCCCCACGCCTCCCTGATGTCCATCCCGACGCCCTCTAGAACAGCTGGCAGTATGTGGGGGGGTGGCGGGCAGGGTGGGAGGGAGGCAGACAAGGGCCAGGCAGACGCAGAGTGTGGGGGGCTGGTAAAGCAGGGCAAGACCTGGAGTGGTGGCAGGGGGAGTGGAGCGGGAGCCAGACCTGGAGTGGTGGTGGGGGGAGGGTGGGGTGGAGTGGGGCTGGACCTGTAGTGGTGGGGGTGGGTGCAGGACTGGACGTGGGTCTCCATCCCCACCCCACCCTACCCTGTCATTCTTGGCAATTTGCTAGTAGCCTAATATCCACTGGTGCCACACAGAACAATTAGATTCATAGTAGGTCAGGTGCTCAGGAGGTGTAAAATGACATAGCTCCATTGGCTATACCAGCTTGCCCTGGTATAGGTACATTATATATTCATTCCATCCCAAAAGAACACGAGAATATTCTAAAACAGAGAGTATCATCTGTCAGGACATACTGACAGCATGTTTCAACATTACATGGCATGCCAACTAGGAAAAACTTTGAGGAGTTAAAATATGCAATCTACAAACCAGCCCAGACTCAATAGTGGGTAAAATAAAATGGTGTATGTAATGATTGTTCATTGGCATGTGAAAAATGCCTAGGTAGAGAAGTGTTAATATCATTTCTCTCCAACCACATGTATCACCCTTTTTGGCTGCTCCAGAAATGAAAGCAATGGCTGTACAGGCAAGGAAACTATATTTTTCACATTCTATTTTTCACATTCTTCTACATTTCTAAGTTGCAACTTACGTAAAAATATTAAGGAGGTATGAAGAGGCCTTCACTACTGCTAGCGAAGGTCCTGTCGTGTGTGTGTTCCTGTTTTGTGTATAGATAATTTGAGTCTCCAGTACTCTGATTAGGTATAAGTTAAATTATTATTAAACAAAATTATAAAATATAGCCGCAGTCAAATTTTGCCTTGGGATTCTCGGACACTTTCTTGAGTAGGCCTTAATACAATACTCATAACTAACTAGTGCCTCTCATATTTTGGCTGTATGCAGACTCATCAATAAAACTATAATTTAAACAATTTATTTGTGATAGAAACCAGAAGAAGCTGCATTTAAGTGATTGATAAAAATATGAGTTTGCAGGTGTACAATTGTTATATAGTCAGAGAATTGCATATTTCTGATTAAATCTGCCTGCCATGATATAGCTGGAGAGAGAGTTGCTCAGATAGGCAGGTCCCAAGCCAACGGGTTTATGGACAATACCTTCAGTTACACCTGGAAGGACATTTGAAGTATTTCCCCTCCCTGCCCCGTGATTTGAATAACACTTTCTAGTTAAATGAAAAATTTGGAGCAAAATAACCTTTCCTGAAGATAAGAGCAAAGGGAGGCCTAAATCAGACTGTTAATAGAAAGCACCACAATCTTAACTGGAAAGAAACAACTGTCTCTTCATAATAATTACATGAGCTGTTAATTTTATTATTTTGTGCAGTGCCTTGGGATACATGGCATGAAAGGCCTCACTGTAAAAGTGTAGTTTAATTGACTGAATTATAGAACAGTCCAAAGCACAGAAACCTACTAATCTAATTAGATGCCCTTAGTTCCACGTCTCTTACTGATTTCTACCCTTTCCCTGTAAAGCTGTATTTCTAGCTCCAGTGTGCAGGTGGCTGGGCAGTCTCCCCTTGTTCTAATGACCCTAATTAATAGTCACTGCTATATAAACCAGGCTGTTCCTATCTTTTTGACACCAACTAGTCTACCTGACCAGCTAATAGCTCTCAACAAGTAGGTGTTAATGAAGTGGCATGAATTGGGATGCCTCCAGGGAAAACAATGTGGAATGGTGTGGAGGTGGGTTGGCTTTAGTGGGAGTTTTCCATTTACTACCTCTTTATGACTGATTAAGTAATTGCAGCTGAATGACTGACAGTAAAGTCAGAAGAGTTTGCAGATCCCATGTGACTGCTACCCAAGTTCAGCATCTTCTTCCAAACTATACAATAGAATTTAAGTGAATAACGTGTGTAATTAATTTTGTTTGTTTTCTGCCTTGAATGTACCTGTGCACAAACTTTGAACAAGATTTCTAAAAATGACTAGTGATTAGTTATGGGTGCCTTGGGTTCAGGGTAAATAGTTTGGGACATATTAGAGAGGTATGATTTTCAGAATTCATCCAAAAATGGAAGAACTTCAAAACTGCTGTAAACATTTGGAGCTTTTTATTTTGAAATGTATGTGTACTTGTGTCTTTACCAGTATATATATGCACATTTGCATATATATATACTTTTCCCATTTAAAAGGGTGAAATTGTTTTGCACAATTAATTCCAAAACTTTAGAGTCAGACTCCACCTGGCTGTAAATAATAAAATAGTAACCAATATAAGTTCTCAGTGTAGCATCGAAGGGAAGAGCTTTGATGAAGCTGATGCAAAAATCTAGAACTCTTGTTTCAGAGATGGTACCTTTTATTAGACCAACTCAGAAATTGCCAAATTTCTGCTGGGACTAAAATCTGGAGGTTCCTTGTCAGGGGATCTTGCCCTTCCACTCAGGGTCAGATCAATGACCACATTTGAGATCAGGAAGGAATTGCACCCCTTGGTCAGACTGGAATGGACTGGATGGGGGTTTTGCCTTCCTCTGTAACAGGAGGCATGGCCCTCTTGGATCTCTCAAGTGTGCTTTAACATCCCTTGCAACAACAGGGCACTGGCCACCGCCATCCCCCTGCTTGACTTGTGGGCTACTAGGGTGCTGTTGATTTCTTTAGGCAATATGCCTTGTAGCTGTGCAGCAGAGTTGATTGTGTAATTTAAAAAATGGTTTAGACAAGGACTTGTCAGGGATGGTTTGGCTAGGGATGATCCTGCCTCAAGCAGAGGATTAGACTCACTAGATGATCTACAGAGGTCCCTTCTAGTCATACTTATCTATGATTCTGATTCCACGATACCTTTTCTTCTGTCCAAGAAATGATCTGGTTATCCAAGAATATGTCACCAAGAATATGTCACTCCAAAGTACAGTAGCTCAAAATGCCATAAATTTTACTCCCAGCCTACCTAGTCCAGTGTGTTGTTACTTAACCCCTCCTATTAGGTGAGCCATTAAACTATCTCCACAGTTAATCCCAAGTCAGTCTGCCGGGGTGGCTTTTACTATGTAGCAAATCAAATTCCTTTTCTTCCCTCTATGTTTGGTTTGTTTGCATTATGGGATTCAGGATAAGCACCTGGATAAATTGCCTAGATTTTCCTTTGTCACATATGGATTCACTGTGTGGATTCACTGTGAGGATTATGTACAGGTTTCTCTCAATTTATGCAGTATATGTGTTCCTGGAGAACAGTGCATACATCGAATTTGCATAAAGCAAACCCACTTTATAATGTAAGAAACAGGGATAGGTTCCCATGGCAGTGAGGGAGGGAGGGAGTGAGGCTGGGACTAGGGAAGGGGTGGGGGGAGGGGTGCCGCTCCTGGAGTGGCACAATGCAGAAAAACAGAGGGAACAGAGTGGCACTCACCCCAGCCCCGGCTGCAGCGGCCCTAGGAGCTGCTGGCACCAGCTGCCTGCAGCCACTGGGATGCACTATGCCCTGGTGCAGGCAGCTGGTGTCAGCTGTTTCTGGGGCTGCTGCAGCCAGAACTGGGGTCAGTGCCACACCCCGCACTGCCTGAGGCTCTGCTTGTCTACACTCACCCCAGCCCATGCTGCAGCGGCCCCAGAGCAGCCAACACCAGCTGCCTGCACAAGGGCACAGCGCAGCCCAGGTGGGTTGCAGCTGGCATTGGCTGCCCCCAGGGCTGCTGCAGCAGGAGCTGGGGTGAGTGGGGACAGGCAGAGCCCCAGGGGGTTCAGGGCGCGGTGTAGCCTAGCAGCTGCAGGCAGCTGGCAACAGCCATTCCTGGGGCTGCTGCAGCCAGGGCTGGGGTGAATGGCACCATGGCCCTTTCCCCTCCCCACACAGACTTACCTGCTTGGGCAGTGGAAGCATCTATGCTGATTTCATGAGTGAATTTACCTCGCATATAACAAATTATGGATCTAAATATGCTCATTGCATATAAGCAAATTCACATATAAAGAACCGGCATAAATTGAGAGAAACCTGTAGTAGTAAAATGGTAGATGTGGGATGACACAGAATTCCTAGCTCTACACAGCTCTGTCAAGCTGCTGTAGAGATATACTTCTGCTGTCCCAGTATGTTATGATCTTTACACCTAGAACCAGCCAAAAGGGGAAAGTGTTAGTATTAATCTAAACTGTACTGGTATCTGCAGCACCCAGTAACCTAACTGTGGTGTGGGGGGGAGCAATCAGGACAGCAGCCCAGGGAGGCAACTTTGTGGCAGGGCACAAAAATAGCTATAGCTATAGTGCAACTAATCGTGCTGCTGCAATCAGCATGGCAGCAGGCCACTCTGCCCCATGCATCATGGCTGCCCCTGGCACAGAGCTGCACTGCTACACCTCCAACAACAGCTTTTCTAAATAATCCTCCGATCAAGATATGGGTCTCTGTGCAGAATTATTAAAAGCATGACAACCTGCACCTGGAACATTAGCAAATATGAGCTGCAAACCTTTTAACATATTTGCAACCTGGTACTGGCATGCTTAGTCATGTTGGGCACTGAGTTGAGAATCATGCGAGTGAGGGTGACCTAATCTGCCCTTCAATTAATAATATTAAAAACTGAAGTATACACTGATGAGACAGGATGTTAATAAATATGAGGCCAACCTGTAATCATAGTAAAAAATCTTTGTGGTGCGTATTTTTTTTTATTATTATTATTTTAAGTAAGGCGAGAGGGACTGAAATGGAAACTAACTGAATTCCAAATGCCAACATGAGGCACTAAGGTGGGATTCTTAAGTGAGAGAGATCTATCTGGAAAGGGTCAGACAAATACAAAGAGTAACAAGGAGGAGGATCTTGTGGTCATTTTGAACAAAATCAGAAAGTTCTCTGCCCATATATACCTTTTCTATGATAGATGGTATTGTTGCAAAAGACAGCTTGAGAAGTCAACTCCACAAGGGTAGATAATTATAATTTAAACAACAGTAACACAGTTAGAGTTCACGAAAACTATTACCAGAAGGCTGCATCAATACATTTGATAAGTTTTAGTCATGAGGTCTTCTTTAAGAGCAATGTTTAAGGGAGAAGATAAAATGGGCTTGATTTATCCTCCATGGGCACAATGGTCAAAGATGGCCCTGCTGATACCAGTAAAGTGAGAAGCGTACAAAACCTGAATAAGGGAGAGGTATGACTGGAAGTAATTATAGTCCATATAGTGAATGAAAGGGAATCTCATGGTGCGTATACATCTGTCTTTACTGATCCTTTCTAGAAAAGCCCTATGACTTAAAGCTGCTGGCACAGAACAAGCTTCTGTGAGCTCACCATGGGTATGGATGGCCACGTAAGTGTCAGAGAGCTCAATCTCACCCCTGAGGCAATAAGCCTCACCCATCTCCTCATGCTCCTTAATTGTCCACCTAGGAACTTGAGGCAGTGAAAATGTCCTGAGTGTGCCCTAAGTGGCTGCTCTTAAGTACACTGTAAACCCAGGTCTTGAACACAGTGCAAAGAGTGCCTTGTCAAGGTGTCCTCCCCAACTTATTTCTGAGGTTGACACACGTTGGTAGAGAACAAGGCTTGCTGCTTTGGTAGAGAGACTGAGCTTTTTCACTGCCTCCGTGTAGACAGACCCACAAGGGGGTGATCCACATTCCACTGAAATCAGTGGAAGACTTTCTACTAAGTTTAGTCGGTTGTAGGTTAAACCCATATGCAGGACTCCTATGACCTTCCAGCAAACAGTGTCCAATGGAGGGTGGTTGGGCTAAGCCAAAACGTTTGAAATCTGGTTTTCAGCAAAGACTTTGTTCAATCTGAGGCCTCCACTTCTCATTGCTTATTATTTAGTCCTGGACAATATGTCAGACACAGTACCTGAGACACAGCCACAAAGTAAAATACCATGCACTTCCAGCTTCCAGTCTTTCTTTTTTCTGCCATGTAAAATAAAAGCCCTGCTTAGATTTAGTAAGCAAGGAGGGAAAGTAAATGGAACTAATGGGAAAGGTGCATTATTGTGACCCAGCTCTGCTGGTTTAACACGACTAAAAATGCATGACTCAATTACACAAGAGTTAGCTAATGAGGAATGGGGAAGATGTTACAGTTTAAAACAAATGGCAACTAAATGAATCGGGTGCTGCTTTTCAAATTGATGGCATTCAACAAAAACCTGGCAAGACATTTTCTTCACAGGATATGAATCATCCGAAATAAAAAAGGGAGACCAGGGCCACCTACATTCAGAGTTTGTACAGTATGACCTTAAGGCCCAACATCTACCAGAAGTTGAGTAGCAAAAGGCCAAGCTCCGAAGAATAAAAGGGCTTACATCAGTATTAAATAATTCTCTCTTAGAGATGCAAATTTCTAATTAGTTACTGTGGAAACTGTAGAGGCCTGGAAGTAAGCCCTGCACAATGAGAATGAGAGTTTACTTTTTTGATTTACTGCAGGACTGCAGTGGTAGAGGGGGGCTGAGTGGGGGAAATAAATTCATTGCTTTTAACATGACAACAGAATAAAGTGCAGCAAGAGAAGTGACTTTGTTTTGCGTGCTGCTGCCGTTACAGATCCCAGAGGAACTTTATGTGACATAGTCTCACTTAAAATGTCTCAATAGACCTGTAAACTGCCTTGTTTACAAAACAAGGGACTTCCTTGGCGCTCACAGTTGTCACCTTCCATGCAAAGATTTTGGCTTACACTTTCCAAAGTGACCAAGGACTGGGATTGCTTCTATTTTGAAGGGAAAAAAACTGAGGTGCATGAATTTGAAAATATAACTGCTTTAAAATAACTGATGTGGAGACACCAAAAACCCAATTTTGAAAATGTAGACTTTTGAAAACAGAAAAATCCTTGATTAGCTAAGCCTTTGTATTTTCTTTTCTTCATGTCAATGAGCTTTGTTTAATTAGTGTAATGCAGCATTGAAATTCCCCTTTTATGAATGGACAGTCCACTGGCATTATCGTGCAAGATGAGGAAGACTCCTGCAAAGGCTCCCAGTTCTTGTTTGCATCAGTAGAAGATGAGCATTTTCTGCATCTTATGTTCCAAATTCAGCTGTCCTGTGCTGTCTTCATCATATTGGTGACGGAGGTGCATCTGCATGTTTATTAACAAGTTTTTGCTACTGCACATTAAATTTGGTACCTCTAATGTGAGGTACTAACTAAATGTGCAGTAGTGAAAATGCATGCATTTTTAAAGATACTTAAAGCGCAGTAGCCTAATTTTACTGCACATTAGAATATTAACATGGTTTTTGCTGAGACACACTAACATGCAATAAAATAGGCTACTGTGCATGAAAGCCCACGTGTAGATGCACACAGTGGGCATGTCTACAGGAGATGCTTACTGTGTATTAGCCTAATAACACTGCATAGTAGCGTGGCATTTAAAAAACATGCTAATGGCCTACAGCTCAGTGTTATTAGGCTAATGTGTAGTAAGCATCACAAAATAACTGTTCTGGCACTACTGTGCAGTAACTTTAGTTACTGTACTTCAGTTAGTACTTTATTAAGCAAGTACTAAACTAAATGCACAGTATCTAAGGCACATTAATGAACGCGTAGACGCACCTGGTGTGTATTAATAGAGTAGTTGTAAGCCACAAAAAGTATAAATAAGTGAGCAAATAAATTTCACCCTTAGATGGTAGTGAAACACTGATAGACTCTTTGGGCACATCCAGACTGGTTCCCGGGAACAGCTACCAGCAGTGCACCTTGTACCGCAGAAACTTGTTCCCTGTGCTGGCCCCAGCAGCCTTACTTGGGTCCTGACAGGCCTCCCGGGGCTGCAGCTGCAGTAATTCTGCTGTGTGGAGCCTGGCTGGATGCAGAGCGTGGCTCTGGGTGGCCCGGCTCTGCTTTTCAGCACTGCTCGCTGCCTGAGCATGTGCTGCACTAGTGGTTTTTTCCACTTTTTTTTGTTTCTTGGGGCAGGGTTTTGACCTCTGGATATCATGGGATCAAAAATAACACATAGAAAAAAAAATGGTGCTGCGCACTCTCGGGCAGCATGCCCTTCAATAGAGAACACTGGACTGTGCAGTATGTGGTGCCATAAACGTGTTTGCGGCACCACATACAACGTGACCATGCTCATCTGGACATGCTCCTTGGGTACATGCAGATGTTACATTTATATCAGCCTAACTCAGGTAAGGCTGATCTAAGCCCTAATCTGTGCAGACATTCTGGGAGGTTAAATCAGACAAAATATGGTTTGCCCAATATAAATTAGTTCACCTGAAGAAGTGAACTAAGTTAAATTAGGAACAAGTTAGCCCAATCGAGTGAACATCAACACACTTTCAGAGCACATCCCCAGAGCTGGGAAATCCCAAATGCTTGCCACAGCCCCAGGGCTTGCCACAGACCCTTCTAGGTCCCTTGACCGTGACTAGGCTGTTTTTAGCACCCTGCACTGCTACCCCTTGATGGGCAACCCCTGACACTAATTCTCCCCACAGACCTGCCAGCCCACCTCCAATCCTGCCAAACTCTTCCCAGACACACCAAACCTTCCTATAGACCCACTACCCCCTCAATCCCTCCCATGTCTCCCCCTCCCCACCCCAAGTTACTTAAATGGCTTTTCTTTGTAACTGATTATGGTCTGCAGTTTATTCATATAATATAAAAGCATACCATAATTCTGTGAGGATTATCTTTTATATACATTCAATGGGCACATCTACACGAGATGCTTAATGCACAGTAGACTAATTCTACTGTGCATTAGCACATCACGGCAAAAACCATGCTAACACGCTAATGGACAGGAGAATTAATCTACTGCACATTAAGCATCATAAAAAGACAGTGTGCTGTTGCTATTGTTCATTAGCACTGTCTACTACACGTTTATGTAGTACCCCATATAAGAGGTGCTAAACTTCAAGTGCAGTAGCAGCAACACATTAATGCATGTGTAGGTACGCCCACTGACATGGAAGTTACTGGTAATGTCCATATTGTGTTATATTGATACTAACTAGGGTGGATCTGCCAGTTCATCTGCATCAAAATATTTCAGGTTGCAAGTGTGGGTCAGTTTTGGTGCAGTTCTGGTGCCATGCATGCAGCTTTTCTGTCTGCTTACTCTCCTGGCTGTTTACTAGTCAGTATTCTGCGGTTCCTTGCTCTGTAGCAGCATGGCTGGCAGACTTACTTGTTTCCCCACCTTCCAGGCTTGTGACTCCTTGGCAGTCTGAGCTCACAGGAAGTAGCCCACCAGAAGGACTGGTAGGCTACCTCCATGATAGCCTACCAGAGGCATCTCCCCAGAAAGAGGACTACAATCTGTTTGATGGATAAGGTAAAGATACGTGTTTTTGCATTCCAGTCAGAACTAAACTAAAATTTGAACTATTGAAATCCTCCACTAAATGGATTATATTATTCTGCCCAGCTTTACTCCAGAAGTGTTACAATGTGGGTCTCCGAAGCATGTAGGAAGGGATAATCTTTTGGGGGGAAGGACTATCTGATGCTTTCTAACATTTCCTAGTTTGACCTCAGAAATATTTTATTGTGTCATTTTTTATCACAGAAGTGAACTAAGGAGTGGGCAGATTCATCAAATATTTTTCGAAATAGCTTGAAGGCTGAAGAACCAAGTAAAAGGAGAAAGAAGAAAAGAGTATAAATAAAACTGCAGGGCAATTGCCTTCCATATTGAAATTAGGGTTGCTTTCAAGCAGTGGGGAGAAGTTTCATTTGTAAAACAATCTTGCATAAATGAAGGCAGGGGGCTGGGATCATTCTTCTGGCAATGCTAATGGCTTTCCTACAAGTGTAGAAAATGATTTAAAATAACATAACATTTCAATCAGTTTTTCTAAGGAGCCTTCACTTAAAGAACAGTAAAAATTAAACCAAGACTATAAAACTCTGAGAAAACAAAGCAAGGGAATAGCCAGCTTGTGAAGTACTAATACTCATTATAGCTGGTGCATGTTTCACTTGTAAGAAGGGCTTGGGGAAGAAAGTAATTTGAGCAAACCAACCTGGGCTGCCTTTTCATTCTTTGTCATTCACTGCTGTTGTTACCTTTAGAATTCCAGCAGTTGGGCTGGTTGTGTCCTGTTTTAGTGCCCTCCGTAAAGCATTCCCTTTTCACCAGCTCTGATGGCCCTATTGGAGTGGCCATGACAATGGATGTTCATTTTACCGCTATAAAAGGGTTTAATGATTAAAAGGCTGCACCATTGCACTCAGCCACAAAACTCATTCTTTCACTCCCATGAAGCCCCTTTGATTCAAAATGTTCTTTTGACAGGATCAAGAGTGGTTTTCATTCTGTTGGGCAGCAGAAACATCTGCATTTTTTATCCTCTACCTCCTACTCAGTGCACATAGTTAATGTGTAATTAATGAAACATCTCTTCTTGGAGTGGCACACAATCATCATAGGTCTCCCACCAACCTCACTCCAGCTCCAATAAAGCAGGTCTGCTTTTATATCCTTGTACCCTTATTCAGCAATAGTAATAAACCCAGTTCCTGGCTTATCTAGCCAGCTTACATCTTAATCTTTTTTTTTCTCTTCTTTCTCCTCAGGGAAAAGGGATAAAAAAAAAACCCTTCTCTTTCTTTTGGGTTATCCAAGCACATTGGGAGTGGGTGAACCAGACACACCACAACATTCAAAGCAAAACAAGGTTGAAAGGGGTCTAAGCAAAGAGCCCCCTGCCCTCCCTGCCCCTTCATCTAAAAAGAGTAGTCAGGGAAACTGAAAAGATTGTTACACAAGAGATATATTTAAGCTATATAGTTGCGTGCCTTAAAGAGCCAGAAAGTGTCTTGCTTCCATCAGAGCAATGCAAGCATAATCTAACTCACTGTGGGTGCATCTACATGTGTGCTTTACCGTGGAGTTGACTAACGAGCTCCACAGTAAAGCGTCACTGTCTACACACCCGCTGGTATTAGGGCACAGTAAATTAATTAACTCTGCTATAAGATAGTTGGGAACAGTACTGTCTTACACTAGAGTCATTTATTGCTGTAAGATAGTTGGGGAAATACTATCTTACAGTGGAGGCATTTACTGCACAGAAATGCATGTGTAGATGGTGGCTGGGGCACAAGGATGCCAAAGTGCAGGGGCTGCCTGTTGCATGGTTCTTCACTTTAACACTCTTGTGCCCCAGCCAGCCCCTCCACCACCCAACGAGGCCACCCGGAGCCTGGGGCTGACCCTCCCCCACCCAACCTTCTGCCTTTAGCCCTGGCTCAAACTGCTGCTTTTTAGCTATAAGCACTGAGGCTTGAGAGACAGAGCCAAGGGAAATTTCACAACTAAGATACCAGAAAGAAAGTAATCATGATACCTTTCTAATGTATGCAGCATATACAAACTTGACAAAAGGCTTCTCCCACGTATCAATATTGTTGCTCCAAGGATGATGTATGGGATTTTTCTTTTCTGTTCAGAGTGGTCGCATAGAAGAGAAGACAAAGGTGGATTCATCTTTATTCCATTAAGTAATCTTTCAGCTGTTTTCAGAGTTGGAGTTTCTCTTAGTGATCCAAATATACAATGGTGACTTATGTGCAGCTCTCATTAGAAGGTGTTGAAAGGACACATTCATGGGACACACTCTATGGAATGTTGCTTTATAAATAGGTTCTGAGGTCAAATTTATACATAAGTCTGTTCACCAGGGCTCCCCAGGGGAAGACTAGGACTAACGGTCATAAATTGCTAGAAGACCGCTTTAGATTAGAAATAAGGACTTGTAAATAAACTTCTTTACAACTCGAGTGTCCAGGGTCTGGAACAAACTCATCTCAGAAGTGGTACAATCACTTACTCTGGATATCTTCAAAAAACATCTGGACGCTCACCTTGCTGGGGTCATCTTACCCCAGCAGTCTTTCCTGCCCAAGTGCAGGGAGGCTGGACCTGATGATCTCAAGAGGTCTCTTCCAGCCCCTCACACCTATGAATCTATCAGACCTTTCTGAAATAAAAATAAAGCAAAAAAGATTTTTTGCTTTTCAGCCAACAGTTAATTTGCCAGAATATTGAGTTTTGGCCATCCCAAAGTATTCACAAATTCAGGTCAAATTTATTGAATTGTTTTTGCTGGGAAAAAAATAAAATTTAGAGGTGGAGTCACAAAACTCAAACTGCCAAAGAAGGTGCCACAACTTGCTTTTTACCCTGTGTTCGGGAGTTGCAGCACTCACCTAGGCTGTGGGAGACCCAAGTGAAACGTTTTCCTCTGTCTGAGGTGATTCAAGCTCATACCTCTCACCCTACAGGAACATGACCTTCACCACCAGGCTCAGTGCTCTTTGGAGTCTCATTCCTTCCTGCTAACTGCCGTACTCTGTACAAAGAAACTTTACCTAAAGTAGAGACTGAAACCCAAGTGTCCCTCCTCCCAGGTGAGTAGCCCAGCAACCAGCAAGACAGACTTTCTTTCTTTGCCAATCCAACAAATACTTATGCATTACCTGAAACCTTATAGCAGATGATTAAGGCACTCACTGGAGAGGTAGGAAACCCTAGTTCAGATCCGTTCTCTGCCTCACAGAATGACGATCTGAATGATATCCAGCTATCAAGAGAGTGTCCTAATGAACCCAGTTATTTTGAAAGATCAGTGGGGAGAAGGAGGATGTTTTGGAGGGAAAAAAAAGAAAAAGAAATGAAACACTTCAATTTAGGTTCTGATTTTTAAAATTATGTAGTTTAGGCAAAATATTGCTTTTTTGAACATCTCCACTGATACAACATTCTTTCTTCTTTGGAACTGCATCATACCCATACATATAAGCCAGTGTCACCTCAGATATAGACTGGCCTAACAAAAAAGTGAAGGAATTACTGCACAGCATATAGTACAAAAACATTCTGTATTACGTGCAAAGAAGCCAGTGGTGTACTCATGCACACCAATGTAACTCTGAACAATTCCATTAGATTCAGTGGTGTTACTCCATATTTTTACATCACTGTCACTCATAATCATATCTAAGGTAAAAATCTGTCTCTTGATACTTGAACACATCCTCCATTGAAATTAATGGTAGTCTCACAGGTAACTGATGGCAAGATTTAGCTAGAATGAAGAGAAAATATGAACTTACAGCACAATTCTTTCAGTCAGATTCCACACCTACACCTCCTCCTGAGTTCAACATAAAGGCAGGATTTGTCTGAGTTTCCAGAAAGAAAACAACATTTGTTTTGCTTTTTCAAACAGAAAAGGGACTTTAGATCATCATTCCTACTGTTTGGACTTGCCAGCCAGACATATGTCTAGTGATCAGGAATGGTTTCAATTTTATGAAGAACAAAACCAAAAAACCTAAATATATCATTTTATAATTTTTTATGTTATGTTTTAAAAGACTAGAAAAGTCAATATTAATGTAAAATAGAAGAACGCAACTGAGGGTAAGCTTTGTCTAAGAAAGTTGCCTCTAGATAATGTTTCTGGCTTCTTAACAAAGGAGTATGATCTGATGCCACTGGAAAACTAGCATACTGGTAGTGACTTGTACAATCTGCTACAGTCACTGAGCTTGCATTCCAGTTTATCTAAATTCTGGCTCAGGACTGGGAAGTTAGCTTGCCAGACTATTCAGGAAAAAAAAAAAACTTCAAAGAAAACTTTTTTTTTTTTCACCCTTGATTCCAAAGTATAAGTGAGTCAGGAAAGGGTATAATGTTTGTCATGAGGATTAACCCCCCACTGCGTCAGCTACATAGGAGCACACTAAAAAACTGCCAGTATATGAGTTAAAAACTACTCAGCCGTTCTGAAGCTGAGCTAAACCCAGAGATGATTTCCAGGCAACAGCAGCACAAGAAGTCCCATGGAACAACCAGAGCAGAAGGTGTGCAAACATCATTATCTTTGCAAAAGCCTGCTCCTAAAATAGAAACAATAACAACAACAACAATCAACAAGGTTGACAACAGAAGCCAGAACACAGCAGAGCAAAACAGAATGAAAATGTTAACAGTCTTTAAGGGGTGTAACATAATTGACTGCCAGTGCCCGGAGGCTGCCAAGACTAAGCTGTTGCATGTCTCTATACAAAACCAATGAACCAAATCAGTTAGCATATGACATTCAAAGCCAAAAATATAATTAAAAAAATAAAATGTTATGTTGTTACATTAGGAAGCAACAGAATCAAAATCACAGTTTGCAAGTTGTTTCTAAGAGGATGGGCTCTCTCATCAGCCCAGAAAGGATTGAAACTGCTCCCAGGCTATTTTCAGGCTGCTGTCTCAGGGCAAAGATGTTCAATTACACAGAAAACTTAGCATCACACCAAATGAAGTAGTTCCTATGACCAACTCCAACTATCTTTTTCAGAGATTTTTCCCTCACCTCTCTCTGCCTTTATACCAGGTCCTTTTTCTGATCCAGATAGAAATTGCACATTAACTGGTATAAGTGGTCAGAAACAGATTTAAATCCATAACACAACAGAAGTTCAGTGCGCATAAACCACTTTCAAAATGGCCCAAACCAGTTTAAGATAAACCTAGATGGAAGCAGTATCAGACTTAACTAATTTATGTTAAATCAGTTTAATGAACTTCTGTCCCAGATCCCTTCCAGATTCAAGTTAACTCACAGTCCCCCACAATCCCAGGATGCTTTGTATCTCCCCTGCAAGCTAGCGGGCTAGCTTTGGCCCAAGCTATCTGCTCCAGCCCAGCAAGGAGTTATGCTCTAGCACCCCCTGGCTTCTGACCTGGGCCACTGCAGGCATGTGGCCACATTTCCAGAATCAAAAGTGAATATCTGGTTGCATGCTTATTGGTTCAATCTATGCGGCTTAGACTAACTTGTGATGATTGAATCTATTCAGCCTTGGGCTTTTTGAATATCTGTATTTAGCCACAGAGTCTGTGCATTGGGTGGCAGCAGCAGCAGAGGAGGCAAAGCTGGCTATGGCAGCAGTGGCATCTGGGCCAGCAGTGGCTTCCATTCTTGGCTTCCCTCTAAGTGGGTGCCAGGGGCTGGTGCCCCAGTCACCCACCTCTCATTATGCTACTTGACCCTTAAGCTATTTGTACGCCTGGTTCTGTTCACACCCCAGGCTAAATGCCAGTGAAATAACTCATCTGTCCTGTCAGCATCATGTTCCAGAGAGCATGGAACAGAAACACATCCAAGTCTGCTCCAGAGCCAGAAATTTGCCAGTAAGGCATTTCCAGGCCCCTCCCCAGAACTCACTCTTTCATCTTTGGTCTCCAGCAAGTCTAAAAGCTATTGTTGAAGACAAGAGCAGACTCACTGGCAAACTTCCAGTGAAAGTGAGCAGGCTGGGCAAAGCATGCTCAGATCCATTCTCCCCAACACCCACTGGTAAAAAGGTATAGACAAGTCCAGAATCATAATGGGCTCAATTTACAAAAGGACATAGGTGTTGCAATGGTTAGTGCCATAGCACCTGACTTTTGGCCTAGTCATCTTGTAAATACCCTTTTTGTGCCAAGTGAAACCCACAGCCCTGAGTTAGAAGGATGAGATTTATGGGGAGAATTCAGCACTAGAACAGAGGTGGAGCATTTTATATGAAATATTCACTGAAGTGAGTTGCTTCTTTTCCAGAACAATGCCTTAACCAGTAGGTGATACATTCTTCTCAATGAAATGAATGAAAGTTGAACATTTTCACTGCATCAAAAATCCTAGTACTTAATAATTCACAAGATGGAACTCTAAAACTTAGGTTAAATGTGAGTTTTTGACATTATGGGTATAAATAGAGGTCACCAAATGAAGCAGATCAGCTATGCTGGGATGTGGAAGGGCCTGATGCTGTGGAACAACAGACAATGTGTTCCCTGCTTGCAAAGGCATGCCCAGGGATTCTATTATCTTGCAGGGATATTTCAAAACAGGAAATGGCCAGTCAAAGGCAAAGATGGAAAAGTGCAGTAGAAATGAATAATTTTAAGATGAAGTATTTTAAAGAAGCCTTCAGCAGACCCAACCCCACTTCAACAGTAGATTTTGAAGAAACCAGTGACAACTTATTAACATAAGTCTAATTGAGATTTCAGAAGGACATGCTGCAATCAAGAATCTGAAAAAAAGGATATGAGAAGATTTAGTCAGAGCAGAAATGCTAAAAGCCCCTGACAACACCTTCCTGATAAACTGACAGAGTTGTTCAATGAAATAACATATTTACTTGAATCTAAGAGATGGTTTCCCACCCCCCAAATAGCATGGGTGGAAAATCCCCTCATCTTAGATTCACATACAATGCAAAAGGGGGGAGACATTAGCTGCTGCAGCTTTGACTTTGTCCCTGTGTCTCAGTTGGGGCCAGAATCAGACCCACAGTGTGAAGCTCTGGCTGGTATGTAGGTGGCCATGCCTGTGGTATGCCACTAGGAGTGAACTGAGGGTCAGCAGGGCAGAGGCACAGGCTACCAGGGCCTAGAGGGGAGATTCAAGAGATGTAGTCTGAGATGTAAGTCGAGGTCAGAGGCCAGGAGCCAGAGAACTAGTGCTGACTTCTAAGGAAGATCCAAGGGCAGGGTCAAGGAAGCCAAGTCAGGATGCCAGGGAAACCAGAGAGAGCAGGGCCAACACCAAGGTTGATCCAAGATCAGGATCAGGGTCAGGGAAAGCCAAAGCTGAGTCAGGAGCCAGAAGAATCAGAGACCAGTGAACACAAGGCTTGCCAAACAGACTGAGGCTATGTGAAGCTGTTCCTACAGCCAGAGGCTGCAGGTGTGCTTATAAGGGGTGAGTGGCACTTTCAGCAGTCAGTCCAGTTGCAGAGAACTGGGGCAGTCACATTAACCAATAATCAGGGGCAGGTGTGAGGACTCAGGTGCTTGGCCCAGCTGGGCATGCCTGATCATAGATCCTGAAACAGAGTAGCCACCTGCTCCCTCCTCTACTTGCCCTCTGCAGCTTCTGCTCCCCGCCCTTGCCACCCCTTTGCCCACCATACTGTCAGGAAGCTCAGCTTTGGCACAGGCTGGATTCTCTTGCAAGCATGGAGCGCAGGGAACCTCCATCCCTGCCTGGCCAGTCAGCAACACCACCAATGCTGCATGACAACCCGCCATTACTTGGATTCTATACCTGGAAAATTATGACAAATTTATACATTTTCCATATATAGAATCTAATTATTGGGGGGCTGTCTTAAATTCTAGGTCATTTTAGATTCATGTAAATAGGATAATCGAAAAAGGTGACTCTGTGTACCAATGGAAACATGGAATATCATCAGAATACTCCAAAAGGGTCATCCCACTGATTCCACAAGTGGAGACAAATCACGCCATAGTCTGTCATAGCAAAGCCTTCTGACATTTGCTACTACACATGCTTAAATAGTAAATGAGTGCAAAGCTCAGAAAACAGGGCAAGAGATCCTGTGTAGACCAGCTAGTCATACAAGAGAAGAAAACAGAACTGTAAGCTCCCCTACTTCATTTAATTGACTCTGAAAGGTATTTGGTTGCTTAGAATTATAGAATCATAGAAAATGAGGATTGAGAGGTCATCTAGTCCAAATCCCCTGCTCAATGCAGGATCATCCCTAACTAGATCATCCCAGCCAAAGCTTTGTCTAGCCAGGTTTTAAAAACCTCCAGGGATGGAGCTTCCACCACCTCTCTGGGTAACCTGCTCCAGTGCTTTACTGCCCTCCTGGGCCAGGTTACCCAGAGAGGATAGACAGACCTGACTGTTGAACAAGCTTCAGTCCTACAGAATCCCAACTAAAGTTGTCAGTGTCATCAAGGCCATGTACAGAGGGTTCTGTAAGGATGAACAGTGAAGGGACAGATTGGTTCAACATGGACACTAGTGTAAAACCAGGCTTCATACTCCCTCCACTGCTGTTGTCATAGACTGAATAACGTGTATTGGCAACATAAACACAGGGTAGATGTCAAATGCCTAAAAGACTTAGATTTGCTGATGGCATTGCGCAGTGATTCTCCATCAGGGTGCCGTGGGGTGCCACACAGTGTACCAAGCAATGTTAGCTCTGTTAGGTGTGCAAACATGATTCACAAGATAAACCTAGAGTCTTCAAATAGGAATGCACTGTGTTAAAGAGATTTTGACATGCCATGGTCTTTCTGAGTTCTTTGCAACAGAAAAATTGCTCTTGTTTTTCTGTATTAAAAAAAAAGAAAAAAAAGCTAAGAGTTGGCATTTTTATGGGTATCTTGAGTTTATCAGGGGGTACTTTGAATCTATTGAGGGGTGTGTTTAGTCTGAAAGGCTGAGAACTACTGCACTACTGAACTGAACCCATGAAACCTGACAATAATAGGTGGCCAAACAGGGCTCAAAATTAACTCAAGCAACTTCAAAGTCTAGACATCCAGCAGCAGCATCATGCTAAAAGGCGAAACATCAAGAAGGTAGAATTGTTCACCTGCCTGGGAAGGGCAATATTATCAGGCAGAGATTTCCTCAAGAAGACAGAAATCATATCAAGAACAGGAAAGGCATGCACATAATTTACTAAGCTCAGTAACATATGGAAATCAAAGATATACAGCATCAAAACAAAATTGAAACTTTTCAACTCAAATATTATCTATGCTAACATATGGCTATAAAAGCTAGCAATCTACTAAAACAGTGGGGGCCAGCCTGTGGCACATAGGCCACAAGTGGCATGGATAGCCTCTGTGTCTCACGTGACAGACCTGAGAAGAAATAGGCAGCACAGTGGCGGATTAGACAGGGAGCAGAAAAAAAAGCAGCAGATCCGGCAGAGAACAGAAGGCAAGGAACAGAAAACTGAGCAACAGACTGAGGAGAAGGGGATCAGAATAGCATTTAAAAAGAGTTGGGGCTAATTTGTGGTACACCTGCCAAAAGGACGGGCCCCTAATAGAATAAAACTTTTGATAGATACTGGGCACGTCTACATGAAACACTTAACTTTGCATTAGCATAGTTTACTGTGAAGTAAGCATGTGCGTCTACACATGCACATGTTTACTTCACAATAAACTTCCACGAATGCTAAGTAAATTTACCTGCAAATGGAAGTAGCAAATTTACTCAGCATTAGTAATGGCGCCACAGCACTCATGTAGCAAAATCTGCTCCCAGTCAACTGTCCACTAGGAGGCGGGAGATTGCTCCCTGCCCCTGAGAGCTGCCTGCTGCTAAAGTGGGCTCTGCCACAGGAGCCTGGCCAGGGACTATCTCCCTGCCCTGGCAGCAGGGAGCTCCAAGCCCCCTACTCCCAGACTGCAATTGGGGAGTGGGGGCTGGGGAAGATCTTTATCTCCCAGCCCCTGCTTCACCATTGTGATCAGGGAGCAGGGGATAGGCAGACCTTTATCTCCCAGCAGCAGCTCTGCAATCATGGGGTCATTCCTGAGAAATGCTTATCTCCCTGCCCAAGCCCCATGAAGGTGAGGGCAGGGAGATAAGCATCTCTGAGCAGTGGCCCTGGGGTCATGAAGCCACTGCTGGGAGATAAGGGTCTCTCAGCCCAAGCCCCTTGATTGCTGGGGCAGGGAAGCCTGTTCCCCACTCAGCTCCACAAACATGGAGCTGGCAGGGGGAACAGGCTGGGGAACTTGTTCCTCCCCCACCCCCCTAGCTCCATGTTCATGGAGCTGGAGGGAAAACACCATCCGCAGCCTCCGCCCTGTGTGCCCCAGGTGGGGACATTGTCCCCTGGCCCCAGCAGCAGGGATCTTCCAGCCCCCACTCCCCGATTGCAAAGTGGGGGTTGGGAGCTTGTTGGGAACTTATTCCCAGCCCCCACTCCGTGATGGCCAGGGATCCAGATTTTCTGTTTCCCATGGAAAAACGGAGTAAACAGCAAATTTTACCTTTTACCGGAGGCAAACCCAGATTTCTCTTTTTACTGGAGAAACCCACGGATTTTGCAGTTTTTGCAATTAACTCCCCACCGTGGTGCGCACTCCTGAGGGGGACAGGGGGGACCTGTGCCCCCCAGATCTGTGCACAGGGTGGGTGCAGGCTGCTCACTGTGGACACAGGCTTCCACTCTCTGCCCTCCCCCGGGGCCCCTGCTGCCCAGTGGGTGCAACCTGGCATGGCAGAGAACAGCAGAACCGTGCAGAAAACCATATGTGCCCCCCGTGCGTGTGGCTGAAGTGAGGGTAGTGGCATAGGGTTGCGCCCCTCAAAGCAGCCGCACACATGGGGCACATTGCCAGGTCAATGCGGAGCTCGCACTGGCAGGCAGCTTCTCCCCGCAGCCCCACTCTTCCTTGCCATGCTGGGTCATACCTGCTGGGCTGTGGAGGCCCTGAGGGAGGGCAACAGGGTGGGAGCCCAATCCTGCAGCCGTCCTATGCACAGATCTGGAGGGCGCAGGTGCTCTCTGCCCCCCTCAGGAATGCGCAGCATAGCGGGGAGCCAGCCCCTGCCCCACCTGAGCCTGCAGCAAGCAGCAAGGGGGTTAGGGCAGGGGGCTGCAGACCCAGGTTCATAGCCCTAGCAGCTGGGGGCCCCCTCTGGCAGGGCTAGGTGAGCAGAAGCTGTGGGTGGGGGGTGAGAGGCATGAGCAGGGCCAGGAGGCTGTGGGCGGCCTTTAATTTTAATCATGGATTTGGGGGTTTTGTTAGAGAATTTGCTAGTTTTTATCAGGGAAAACCAGGATCCTTGGTGATCGCAATTGCAGTCATGCAGCAGGGGCTGGGAGCTCCTTGCACAGGGACAGGGGGCCATTGTCCTACCCAAAAACCCTTACTGTGCAGTATCTTACTGCACAGTAAATCTAGGCTGCAGTAAATGCATGTGTAGACGCACCCACCTTCAACAAGTGCCAACTGAAGATTCTGTCCAATCTTGAAAAACTTCTTCACTAGTGAAGAGATCTGACAAATCACCAATCTTTCGCCTCTCCACCAGAATCAGATGGATGCAAAAGACATATCAGGGGCATGAAAATCAACTAGTGTGCTGAAATGTGGGTGTGCAAGATCCTTTAGAAGAACCTTTACCAAGGAGGGCAGAGCAGAAGGAAGCAATGGCAAACCGGAGAGGAACTCCTTTTTGCCCTGTGTGGCAATGTTTGTATGGGAAGGATGTAATAATCCCAATGAGAGGACAATACAACATGAGTGACACGTTCTAATGACAGGTGGTTCACCTTCATTACTGAAACTCATAGCTTCAAGATTCCCTTAAACAAAAGCTGATTTAGGCAAAGCTGAACTTAGGCTAAAACCTGGCAGAATTTAGTATACACCATGAAACTTTTCATTTTGATCTTCTGATTTGAAGAACCAAAAGGTTAGAAAAGTGAAACTTAGTTGGGAGAAATGTGTATCACCTAACCTTGTAAGACAGTAATATTATTTTTGTTTTACTAGGAGTATGTGCCTATTAGTGTCTCTGACCCAAAGGTGAAAACTTGTGAAAAATCTTGGTCTTAGTTTATATATGTATGCATTTAAATATGTCTTTAATTTTTTAGCTTGACTGACTAGTCAAACAACCAGGAAGTCCTCAAATCCAAACAGAATTGAGGACCCAAAAGCAGTTCTTGCTGGACTGATGTCACCTATATTTTATTTAGGTAAGTACCACAAGACATAGAAACTGGAAAATAAATGTTGGTGCTAGAAACAAACCACACTTCAACTCAGGGTTTCAACTTAGAAGAAAGAAAGCAAGTTATGAAACAATAAGCTAAAGAACAAGAGAAACACAGAGAATTAATAGAGAGGGAAAAGCAGTACTTCAGTGCCTCACATCTGACATTTTCCTGCTCACGTTCCCAATCTGAGAGCAGCTCCCAGATACCTGCAGCAGTGCAAAAGAAAGACATAGTGAGATTACATATATAGTTATGAGATGAACCCTAAGTGAGCAAAGTTATCCCTACATATAGCCAGAAACTTCTTTTCAGAAGATAAGATGGGATCTTGTGCTATCCCATGGGGCTTGTAGGTCAGCTCCTCATTGCTCTTTGCCTGAGGCTGACCAGAAGGTAATCCAGAAGAATGCTGCTGCTGTGGAAAAAATAGTCACAGATTGTTCCAGTATCATTTTTCTGACACCTGGCTGACAAAGTGACCCAGTGCAGTTGTTTATCTGGTATGGGTATTTGCTGGGTGCATATTCTGATGCACAATATTCGTACTCCTGTTACTAACTGCATCAAGGCACACTCCATTCAGAATCCTGATGTATGTGTTGTTTCTTGATCAAAAATCCCCCAGGCCCCTCAGAAGCAAAGTAGGTATTAATACTGCATAAGGATGTGTGATACAGCTATAAAGACCAGAACTCTTCCACCGTGTCCAACGTGTTGAAAGGTGAAGTAAAGGATACAAGTAGATCAAACATGTGTAAACAACAAGGTCTGAATACTGATTAGTACCATGGGCAAATAAAATAGTTTAACTGTTAAATATAAACTTCACCACCTTCTTGAGAAGTACTGCTCCTCTTATTAGGTGTACTTTTTTGTGGCCATATGTCACATATGTATTGTGTAAGCTTGCTTCTACAAATGGATACAGATATGTGTACACCATGACTAAATGTTTGATCTGGAGGTAAACATTTTTTAAAACATGCATAGATGCATTGTTAGCCTTCTTATGGCTCTACAGCTTGAAAAACATGTTGTAGAATTTAAATTCCGAATATTTTGCCCCCATGTAAATGGGGGCATTTTTGCATATAAAAACACTATATATGACAGCAGAAATGTAAATGAGATTTCAATTTTTAGTTGATTTATAAATAACAAGACTCTTAATTTATTGAAGTCTGCCTTGTGTACTGTTTCCTCATGATTAGCAGTATATATTGTACATGGGGTGCCCTTCTATAATATATTCAGAAGGCAGAATGCAAAATATATACCATTATAGCAACAAATCAAGATCTTACTTAGCTTCAATATGCTTTGAAACAAGTAATTACTAACTTAACTCTGCCTGTGAACTTGTCCTCATTAACTTAGTAATTAGCAAGATCTTGTTTGATCTTGGAGTTCATTAGATATTGCAGCTGGAAGATTGTTTCAGTTTTAACACATCAAAATCGACAATTAAAGTGATAATAAAGAATCAATATCACTTCCCTGTTCTTTAGATTTTCCAAGGTTGCAGTGTGCCTAATTAAACAGTATTCATATCAGTGAGAAATTTAAAAAAACCCAAAACTAATGTTGTCATATTTTTGGATTAATAGAAGGAATTCTTAGTGTTATTAAAAGGGTATTTCAAATAAACCTATGGCGTATTTTCTACTCAATGAATGGTGACTTCAGCCTCACAGTTATATCATCAACAATAGGAAATAGATGCCTAATGCTCTGTGTACCAAGACAAGAATATTCCCCTCTGATTCTTGTTTGGATAGCTCATGTCTCTATGGTAAATTTGCCATAGAGGGTTGTACCATTGACCAATGATCTGGGCAGGCTTTCTCCTAAACTGAAGCCACTGAAGCTAGGCTGGAAGAGCTTGGCGTGTATCAGTGCATCACTGCCAAGGACAGTAAGGTTACCATAGCTGTAGTTTCCCAGATCTAATCCTTCCACAACGTGCACAAAATGAACATTTATTTACTTAAAAAACTGGAAATCCTCATTCTATAGTGCATCAGGATAGCTTTGCATTGCCCCAGTTAGATTGTGCAAGCCTAAACCTGGCATAGGCAGGCAGAGGAGGATTCCTGTAGAACAGGGAATTATTAACTAGAACATAGTGGTTCCTACTCCTGCTGCCTGCTAGATAAAATAGGGATGGCTAGGGATAGCATCAAGGTGTTCCTACATCAATGCCATCTCTCTGGCAGTATAACACAACAGCAGCCAGTGTAACTTAGAACTGGCAGAAACTGGCCCAATTAGACAGATATCCCAGGTATGGTAGGTTCAATTCCCTGCTCTGCCAATGAACCACCTGGTAAATCACCAAACCTTTGTACCCCTCACCTTAAATAGATTAAGTGAATTGCTCTGTATTTTGGGCAGATTACACTGCAAAAAAGATTTAGTCAGGTCCTCAGCCCCTAAAAGCCCCTAAAAGTCATTGAAACTACAATGATTTAGAAATGTGAATTTAACTATTTTAGAAATTTAGATTATAGGACACTGTACAGACCCCAATCACCTCACTGTATTCCCATTAATCTGTCTCAGTGATTCATGTTATATTTTTTACATGAGAGGAGAGCCTGTGCTTTCACTTTAGTTTAGTTTTAGACTAATACAAAGAAGAACAAACCAATATAAAATATCTATCAAAGAAAGCAATGTGTGTCTTCCTTGCTATGTAAGGACCTCCATTTTGAATAGCTTGCAGAAGACTTCCTGTATTAGAAGGTGCTGTATATAAAACAGAATTATAACACTGCATATTTACATAGTCCAAAGTCTACATTAAACAATAGAACAATCTTCTAGCAATGGAGAATTGCCCTTCAATTATATGAGTTTCTCTTAGCACATTAGAGTGAACTAAAAGCTTTTAAACAAACAAAGACCTGCTGAAGATTCCCAACTGAAGAATAATTATGCAGATTTAAATCATAAATAAAGTATTTGAAAGCAAAATATTTGCAAATCTCTTTCCCAAACACTTAGCTGCCAAGCTCTGGGTTCAGAGATCTACATTTCTACTGCAAGTATTGCCATCTTCAAGGCCAATATAGCATAAGGAAGTTCTCTTTGTTAAGATTGTATATCAGTAACAGGTTTTTGGTTTCCAGTCACAATAGTTTCAGTCCTCCTTTCAAATGTATTTGATTTTTAAAGCCCACACGTTGATTAATTTCCTAATTCTTAGCCCTACTCACCAAGTGCAGAAATGACCCTGAAAACAGCAGTACTGAAACCAGTGTGAACACACCCGCTAGTGAGTAGGTAAAGGCACAGTGACAGGGCAGGGGTGGGATCAAAGGAGCCAGATGTGATGCTTGGCACATTGCTAATTTGCATTCCATTGGCAACTACCAGTAGAACACATTAAGCACCTTAGCTATCCACCTAGGATCAGGATGTAGGGAATTCACATGGGTGCTGAAGGTCTCCCTTGGGCTGCTCTGATGGGCTTTCTCCATTCCAGCCTATAAGATGATCCTCTGCTAAGTACTCCTGAAGAGATGATACAGTGCAGCAACTGTGTGGACTAGGACTACTACATCTCTGTATCCTGCAGCTGGGAAAAGCGTCTCCTATCCCCTTTGTACTTGCAAATCAAATATGGAGAATGAGTTAAGTGCTTCTTAAGTGCTACTTAAATGTTGCCACTTAAGAGGTATTTTTTACACTTATGCAGATTTTAGCTCCTATTTCTACCTTTATAAATAGATTTGTACTTCTCAGCCTGCTCAGAAAGAAGCCATCGGGCCATATATGCTCTGTGATGAACATATTCAACTCAGAAAGGTCAAGATGTGATGCAACTGTGTGTAAGTCCCCAAAACTAGTGTTGAAGAAAAACAATTGAGGGGGGGGTCTTAAGTCTTTTAGCTCCTAGAAATGGGAGCTAGTGGTTAGGGGACTTGCCAAGGGAGACCCAGGTTCTAGGCCAGTGAGTCTCAACCATTTTAGACTTAAGACACCACTTTTTATATTCAAAGTACCCTAGTGAAAATGCCAGAACTTTGTTTTCACTAGTTTTTTTGACCACAGAAATATAATAGAGCAATTTTTCTGTTGCAAAGAACTCAGAAAGTCCACAAACAGTAAGAACGTTTTTTGATGACACAGCTTCCCATTTGAAATCTCTGAGTTCATCCTATGAGTCATCTGGAGGTGTTTGCACATCTAACAGTGGTAATACTGTGCAGCACCTTAAAAAGAACCTCATGATACCCCAGGGTACCATGGCACTCTGGTTGAGAATCACTGTTCTAGTCCCACCTCATGCATTTTATCTAATGACTCTTAAATGCAAAATTTATAAATACCACTGGGCCAAGACTAGGGACCAGGACCCAGGACCCCCTCCTTCCAGGCCAGTCCCTGTCTTCATCCTGCTCTTCTTCTGGCCCCATCTTCATATATCATTTCCTTTTGGCTGCCCAGTGGGACAGAGGGCTGAACTGTGTTCTTGACACTGCCTAGCTCATAGCATTGTGATTAAAGGATTTTCCTAAGAAATGGAAGATCTGAGTTCAAATCCCTCTGGCTGAGCGTGGTTTAGTTTCCTACTTCTTGGGCAAGTGTCCTAACCACTAAGGCTCTTGGGTTGAAAGATGTGAGGGCTCTCCTCCACCATGAAACAGCTGGATCATCAGCTTTTTCTCCAGTTTCACTTTCAGGGACTTACACAGAGTTATGTGCCTTCCCAGGTAGAAGAGTATTACCATACAGCAGTGATTTTCTACCTTTTTACATTTGCAAACCACTATAAAATTTTAATTGAGGTGCAAACCCCCTTGGAAATTTCAAAGAAGGGTGTGGGTCTCTTTGAATTGTAAGTGTGGGTATTCACAGACTTTTGATTGATCATAGTCATGTTTTGAGGACCCCTTAGATAGACTCTGCAGACCCCCAGGCACTGGTTGAAAACCAGCCCCATAGAGCATGGCTGTTGAAGATCTCTTCTGAGCATGATCAGAAGAACAAGTCTAAGTGTGCAGACAGAAGTAAGATCTAAAATTTGTGAAACAAGCAAAAATGCCACTATCATAGCTACATTTAGGCATGAAAGTGGCACTTAGATGCCTTTAGATGAAACTGGACTTAAGATAATGTGTACAAGGTCCAGATTTTTTCCCTAAAAACCTGATTCTGGGAATGCTTATTTACACAAATAATACTTGCTCACACAAGTATTCACCCTGAACTCATTCAAACCCATAACAACTGATCCTTATTCTCAGCATTCAACTCACCTTTCAGTCCACATTTAAAACAAGTTTCTACATAGACCATTTTCCTGACCTAAAATCATTTCAGCCCCTTCAGTTTTTGGCTAGTTCATTATTTTTCCTGCAAACAATTTTTTTTTTAAATCATATTGTTCTATTCTGTTCAAAGCCAGGGCTCATAGCTTCTTCCCTTTTTCTCTACTCCCCAAAATCCCTTGTTCCATTAGTAGATTCACATACCAAAACTGGTTGACTTGTCCCCAGAGTGAATTTGGGATGTTTTATGCAATCACTAAACAGCAGGTCAATTTCAGCTGACACTTATTTATGAAAGCAGAAAGTCTGGTGAGGTAATAAAACAGTCACCTCACTGGGAATATATAGCATTTGATTTGTTCACCTAACGTAGTTTTATTGAGAGATTTATTGAACAAAATAAAGATTTCCCTGGCAAACTGCGTTATCAATTGCTCCATATTTTAAATTATTTCGAAAGCACTAAAAGAAAATCTTCATTTCCCTGCACAGTGACTACTCTTGGATTTAAACAACATTATCCAGTGATCAGGAATCAAATGTAAATGACTGAGTAATAGTTTGGAAAACCTGGATGTTCTAGTTATCTGATTTGCATATTTTTAAAGCCTGTGTAGTTGATTTATGTCCAGGTGAACATTAATTTTTAAAAAGCATGAACTTTTGGTATGGATCAGTCTCCCCAAACTACTTGTATAAAGCACAACATGAATTGCAATATGTATCTACTGTATTGCTGACCAATGATCAGGATGCTAGCTGCAGAGGATTTGCAGTGTGACAGCTATTTTAAACCCACAGAGACTTCCTGATGTTTATGAAAACGGAGGTCCCTTTTTTTGCCCTTGATGTAAAATGGGCATTAGTGAATGTGAGAATCAGGCTCATGGTGCGTAATTCTTTCAAGTAAGACCAAGATCCAGATTTCTCTCTCTCTATCTGTGTACAGAAAAAGGAGTAATGGCCCCCAATGCCGTAAACAAATCTGCCATTCAGAAAGGCGAGGCTGAGAAATAATGAAGTCAGCACATTAGGACCTAGCCTGCTGGGCTCAAACTGCTGAAAGCTACCAGTGGGTGAATTTCCCAGCATTTGGAAACTTTGTCTCAGTTCTGTGGGTTTGCTCAAGTGTGCGATGGCTGTTTGCGAGGGAGCTGTCCCGCTGGGTAGGTTTGCTTTCCTCCCAGCAGCTCAGAAAAGGTGAGAGTTCTCCTTCCCCACCCCCCCTCCGCAACCCCCAAGTCACCCCCACAAAGACAATGGTTTCTCCAGCAGGTCCCCTCTGCTAGGGAGCTTTCCCCTCTCCCAACTCTCACACTGGGACATTTTTCCACATTTCCAGGATTATGGCCACTTTCACTTAGATCTATGTGTGTTGCCTCCACATACAAAGAAGCACTTGGGGACGGGATTAGTAGGATTAGAAGAGATTCACATATGTCCAGTTCAAGCAATTGGTATTCAAAGCTTTACACTTTCAAATGCCACCAAGAGAGAGAAAAGGAGCTGAGAGCTTGCTTTGCATTTCAGCACCTTCATGAGGGGGACAGTGCTTTTTTATTAGTGTTTAAAGCTGTGGTTACTGGGGATAAACAAATTCTTCTCTGTCTAATCCAGCATGATGCAGCAGCCACAACACTTAGCCATAAACCCTTTCACATTGGTAACACTGGTATGTCTTCAGTGTAGTCTAATCAATCATATGTTGCCAAGAAGACAGAACTAATGCTACTGTCACTGACACAAAGTTCTGGCAATATCATCACTGTGTTGATAAGAATGAAGGGATGTCATTCAGTTTTGTTTTGTTTTTTAAGTAACTGATATTTCCCCTGTTGTTTGGGGGAGAATACAATATATTGTATTTAAGTAAGGAGAGGTCTGATCCCATAACCACCTGTTCCTGGGCATTGCCCTTCAACACACATAGTAAATTTGGACCCTTTTTTATGAGGCAGGGATGCAGAAGATCTGCCTCTACATATGTGTTATGCATGTGTTTTAGAGTTGCAGAAGATTTCTAAAAAGGTATTAGAAACATCTATCTTTTCTCATTCCTGCTTCTGATGTGCTTTCTCTAGAAATACCTCAAAGGCACTGAAGATATGAGATGCCCCATACTACATAGAGCAGGAAATTTAATTAGCAATCTTGTTTGCAAAGTTCATGTTTTGCAAAAAACTCCAATTGAGAGCAACATCCTTGTGTGGTGTAGTGTATAAATAGCCATAATAGAAAACATCCATGTTTTGCAGTGAGAGATTTTTTGGAGCAGAGCAGGTGGAGAGGTTTTTTTTAAATACATTCATGCAATAATTAATTCATTCATTCTTTTGTTCATTCATTCCTGCTCACTCTGATAAAAGCTCTGGGGGAATAACATACTCTTTCCTAGGATCTGGAAGGGGGAGGAGCATGTATATTCACATTAAAAAGATAAAGAGTTTTATACCAAACAACTGTTAAAATAACTATAGTTTGAGAGATGTGTGAATTTGTTTGGCAACTATAAGCGTAGGTATAAGAATTTACACTAGATGAATAATAAATTGAGCTGAACTGTCACTGAAAAGTTCAGCTAATATTACTTGCCTTGATAATAGAAAAACTATTAAGTTCTGGTCAAGTTGCTCATTGAAGATAATGGATCCAGTTCTGATCTTACTGGCACTATTAAGAGCCAATGTGTCTCCACTCCTGTGAATAAAGTAATCAGAATTTGAACCAACTTTTGATTAAACTGCTATTTTTGCAATTCCCAAACCTATCAAAATTTGCCAATAATGAAAACACATGGGCAGAGGTGGCAGAAGTTTTCCCACAGAGGTTGAGAAAAGCATCTGAATTTTTGGGGTCCTGATACTGCACTATGCTTTGCAGCATAGAGATGAACATATAGGGTTTAAAATGGGCAAAATGCACTTAAATGCATATTAAAATATCAAAATAAGGAAGTGGCAGGTATGTGTCAAGCACCTCTACCCCCATATGAACACTTGACAGCTCATGCACAATGGGGGTTGAATCCCCTGTACATCATATGGTGCAATTTAGTTTATAGAGAGGTGGCAGAATAAGCCAAACTTAGAGCCATTCCACATGGCCTGTTCATTTCAGGCCCCTGAGATTTTTGGAAATGAAATTGCCTCCTTGGGAATTAATACATATAGAAGATAAGTTAATTCAAAGATCTTATTTTAATTAAAACTCTCTTTATAGCAGTGACAAAATTGCTCATTTTATATCCATATATAACTTTTAAATTCCTATAGTGTTCCCTGATGCACACAGTTTATGACAGTACCAGTGTGGTGTCTCCTCCCTCCATCCAAATTGTTATTGTAGTCTTTGGTGTTAGTCTTTCATTCCCACTTTTCTTTTCTATGTACATTGTAGGCACTTCCATGCAGAGTTTGTAAAGAACCACACATGTTAAGGCCCTAATTTTTGTTAGGTCTTTGAAAAAAATAATCATTATTAATAATAATATCATTAATTGTACTACAAGGATCCTATATTGATAAAGGAGAATATTTGATGAGGGAAAATGTTCAATAGTCAATTGCTTGAGTGACAGATGGTGCCTTTTCTTAAACAAAGAGAAGAAAGATGCATAGGACTTCTCTTCTCCTTCTTCTGCCCCACTCCACTCCAAATTCACGAGGACACAGCCACACTCCTTACACTTAGAAGGAGCATAGAGGCTTTCCCTGTTAAGGGTGTAAACCTCCTCGGTGAGGATAAGTGGGGCATGTAGTCCCACTAGGAAGGTGCAAAATGCACATTCTCCCTGTGCACTGAGTAGTCTCCAAATTGGCTGTTCCCTCTGATCTCCGGGGGGGGAAGCTCTTGATTACCCTCCAGTGCAAGGGTGAACGCACTCTCTGGCTTTCAATAATCATAGAAGTATAGAAAATAGAGTTGGAAGGGGGCTCAAAAGGTTACCTAGTCTATCACCAATGCCTATGCATGTTTAGCTTGCTCTTAAAAATCTCCAATGAAGGACAGTTTAGTGGAGGTTCCACTGCTTAACTAACCTTACAGTTCAGAACATTTTACCGAATATCCACCCTAAATCTCCCTTGCTGAAATTCATGTCCTAGGACACTAACACATTCAACCAGTATTTTCCAGGTTTTTATCAAACTGTTGCCTGCTAATAATATGTTAAGTTATTTCACTTAGGTATGTAGGCATTGGTTCATCAATAATATCTATACCACTCCAGTAAGGGAGTTCTTTCTCTTGTCAGTTAAAAATGGCTTCAGGCCAGACCTTCTGGGAGCATGACACTGCTACTGATGGGAAGCTAACCTTTTGGTATTTGCACAATGGGTTAATAGCAGGGGTTGACCCCAGAGGAGACTAGTTAAAAGGGGAAGATAGCATGCTTCATCACTCCTGAATGCTTACAGACAACTACTTTAAAACAGCATCACTGACTCAGTAGAGACTGTCAGTTCTCTTAGCTGTCATGTAGGGAGAGTTGATTTTGTGATGGACTGGACTGGCCATGCTTATGAACTTATTAAACTTTGACCACTAAACTGGGTTGTGCCATCTTCTCTGTTTCTGCCCGATCTCATCACCTCTTGGGATGCTGCTGAATCATTCTTGCGAAATAAAGCATAACCTTGGGGTTCATAGAAATACTTGCAAAGAGGGCACTTGCCACTTGGAAGATATTTCCAACTGTCATTTCAAAAAATGGAAAGACAGCGTGGTCTAGTACAGTGGTACTTAACTAAATATGGCCCCATGGGCCAAGAAATATGGTGGCAGAAGAGCGATGGTAGTATTAGTTGCTGTGGCTCTAGAAGCATTTAATGCTGCCAGTCCACCATTCCCCCACCATCAAATTTCTGGACCCATAGGGAACCTCCCAGACTGGATGACACATTCAATTGTTGGTGCACAGGGCCATGTTGCAGCCAAATCCAGCATGTGGGGTCCATCTTCATGCAGAATCCCATGCAAAATTGAGCCTGTGAACTGACCTTATCCATAGGATGCAACCCGTGGACTGGCCTCATGCCATTCATCTGGCCTGCAGAGCCAGAAGGTTAAGCCCCAGTTGTCTAATATATAAGTCACTGGTCTTATTCTGGTGGTCTGAGTTCTATTTGTAGGCCTACTATTGGGCTGGTGGGATGCACACTGGCACACAGAATCCTCTCTGTCCTTCCTGTCTCTGTTCCCCGTCCTGTCCTTCACCTGTCCCATCCATTTAGATTGTGAGCTAAGCCTAATTCACTTTCCATAATCTCTTAAAATGTGTTCTATAGCTCACCAACCTCTTAACACAACAGTAATTACACATGTAGCTTTAAACACAACCAGTCCCATGGATTTCAATGGGAATACTATATTTACAGTCACACACATGCGTAAGTGCCTTTCTGAAATGGGACCTGGATTAGCACACTTGTTTTCTGTGCAAAATAATTGCCACCTTTAGCTAGATCTCAGAATATAATTTATCCTTTCCTGCATGTGTGAGGTAGTGTCCATTATGCTGCAAATTGTCAGGCCAATCCTTTCCTGTGTTAAGGCTTTCTGAATGCCTGCCTTCCATGTTGAATTTGTGTTCTACATCATTTTCCCCAAGTGCATAATTTTCTATTTATCCAAATGTGTTTAAATTAATAAATGCAGCTAGAAGGCATTTTGCCACTATAAATGGCCTGGCTGAAGTCAGTTACAGCTTTAATAAAGATAAGGATGCTGAGTAATTTAAATAAACATGGGGAAAACATTGTTTGAATAGTGTTTTAAATAACAAAGTCACCAAGTACATTCAAAGATTCAAAGCATAATAACTAAAGACTGTAATATTGCAAGGGGCTCAAAATTATTCCATATTAGCTTATCTCGCTTTTTAGCAAGTTTGTTCAAAGGCCAGATTCTTAATGTTGATTAGCCCTTTACTAAACATGTAGTTCTATTGACTGTAGTGCTACTATCCATACAATAAAATACTGGTTACTATCAGGAGGGTGAAGTCAATCCCTAGGCCTATATAACAAAATGGCAGGGAGGACACTACAAGTGTTTGAGTCAGCTAGAAATAATTTCTGGTGCATATTCCAGAATTTGTATGAACTCATTGATTGCAAAAATTAACTTGGTGTATTAAAAAAAGAGTAATTGTTTTTTTCTATTTGGCCATCCATACTGTAGAAATACTCAATGTAGAAGTTACTGAATGATGGCTGTTTTTTATTTGGCCTTAATAATGACATTTTGAATTTAATTAAACTTCCCAGTAATTCTGCAAAATAACTGGATTGCTACAGTTACACTTCATTTTATTATTTCATTAATACGTGGGCTATGAAAGTAATACAATTTAAAACCACCTGCAAATTACTAAAGAACCAAACACCTGTTTTTTCCTCCAAAAATTTTGTCTTCTCTCTGTCCTTTTTTGATTTTCAGTTTATACTGTTATTTATGTTTCCATTCACCCCCTAAATAACTATTGAAGAAATAAGAAAAGATTCTGGAAAATGTCAGTGGAAAAAGCTCAGAATGGAAGCTGATATTTAGAGAAGGCAAATAGAAACCTGGATGTGTGCCACTTTTAAGTAGCTTGAGGGACAAAGAATGGAAAGGCAGAAAATGTAAATATGTATTGTAGAACCCTGGCATCACCTACTTAAAATATGTAAGGCTTTAATATGTATAGAGAGAATAAAGGCAAAAGAGAAATTAATTAAGACCTCTGAGACATATAAAGTCCATGAAAACTGGTCCTAAATCCAAAGTCAATTGGAGGTTTGCCAAATACTGTCAGATTTTGCCTATTATGGATATATAAAGAACAAGTGCTAACCACAACTATTTTTATAACTGATAAACCAAATAACCATGATACAAACATGTTCCAAATGTGGGAGATAATGCTAGTTTTGCCAAGCACCTAAGAAATAAATTCTCTAATGGATGCATAACGAACAACTGTGACTGGTATTTGTTCTTTTGAAAAACCCAAAGACAGCAAAATATTTCACTGTCAATTAATACCTTGGAATATCTAATGGCTTTACAGACACTCAGATTGATTTACTATAATCCTTTCATTTTCATATAAAATTAAGGTGTCTTTAGTGCAAGGCAAAATACATTAATGGAATGCAAACTGTTGATTCAGTGGTTGTACTTGTTTACAGAAATTAATTTCAAGCTATTCACAGCAAATGTCACCAAGGATTAGTAATTCATAAAGCTCAAATAAAACTAATTAGTCTTTGGAAACTGGCTTCTAACATTGTCACTATGTTAACAAAGTCCAAATAAATCTATATTGTCTCTTAAGTCTTGACAATCAATCATGACAATCTGGATTTAAATCCAGAAAGAAAACTTCAAACTCAGTGGGCTGTACTGAAGAGAAAGTAGTTACTCTCTACAGTGTAGGTGTTATTTTGTCTACTTCACAATATCCAGTAATGGCCTGATCCTGCATTAATTTCACTGGAGCTTTGGCCCAGACAAGGACTCCAGGATTAAACCCTAGCAACAAGGCCCAATTTTTGCCCTGACTTTTTCTCTTGATGTCAGTGAGACTGAACGTGTACAACCCAGAAGAGAAGAAAATTGCCTTTTAACTGAAATAAGGTTCTGTGCCTGATCCTACTCCCACTGCAGTCAGCTGGAATTTTGACCCCAGCTTCAAAACAGAATCAAATCTATCAAATAGAAAATAAGTTTTAATTACCACAAGAATTATATAGCCTTTAAACTATGCAATTCTGATAAGCTAGCATAAAATACCAATCTAACTGTAATTCAGCAACACATAGAACACAGCACAAGAAACTTAAATTAATTCAATAAAATGCATGTTTTCAAAATAACATGCATATTTATCACACTACATGATTACAACCTATTTCAGCAATACTTATCTAAATAGGATGTGGTGGCTTCCTTCTTGTTTTCTTTCTTTCTTTCTTTTTCTTTCAATGTTACTCAATAAAATAGTAGCAATATCAAATATAAATCATTTAAAAATTTAAATAATCTTTTTGATAAATCTTTTGTTCAAAGCACAGTTTAAAAATGTCTAAGTTAAATAAGGAGCAAAGCTCAGACATTAAAAATAAGTAAAGCTAAATAACATCCTAAAAGGCCCACAAAAATACAAAAAAGAAAAAACAACATTATGTCACATCAGACACTCTTTATATCAGGGATCGGATTTTACATTCCATGACAGGACAAAACTACTAATGGAGTCAAGAGATGCTGAATGCAATGTGCCTCCACACTAAACACTGAGGGAGGAAACATCTCATTTTCATCAGCAAATGTACAAAAACTCAAAATTAGGCATAGTTCATAGTCAATTTGAAATGCATTCTTTAATCAGATAAATGACGTCTAAAGAAAATCTTAGCTTCCACTCCTATCTACCTGGAAAAATCCACTTCAAGCCACCTCTAAAATCAGAACTGCATAATGAACCTGCAAGTTATAACCAGCCATGCTGTTTAGGCATCATTAAAATTAAACTTCCATACCTGCCCCTGGATTACATTTCATATGTATTTATATAATTAGCATTTAGGCTATTCTGGGATTTCCTCAAATCCAGTAAATATGACATTCCACACAATGCAGTTCTACATTTACCTCTCACCGGACAACATTTCTGTCCCTCACCAAATCAGTCTCCCCTTAACAAGATGCGGATCAAAAAGGCAGGAAAATGTTAGACATTTTAGCACAATTTGGCCCCCATTTCTCTCTCTCCCCACCCACCATTTGCCATTATTAAAGCACTTAACGGTCTGGCTTTCTGAGTCCTAGGGCCTAATTCTGATCTAACTAATGTCAGTGGAAGTTTTGCTATTCATTAAAATTGAAACAAGATCAGGTCTTCAATTCCCTTCTTAATTCTGTCCAAGACCATGTTGCTAAATTGTTAAAAATGGTTTCCTAATCCACACATTAGAAAGTCTACCGGTTATTTGTGAGTACTTAATACACAATATATGAGTATATAAGAGTATGAAACACTGCTTTACACATACACATGCAGACACCCAACAAGTAGGGGTGGTTACAAATTTCAGGAAATGCTCTTGCCCTGCAAAAATTAAGAAAAAAAGAAAATCCTCTTCTAAGCTTTCTACAGAAGTAAGGAAGGCAATAATTTATGTTATATTTAAATAAAAAAGGTCTACTGGCTGGGGGGAGGCTTTATTATATTAGCATATTCCAACGGGGCTAATAATAGTTAGATCATTCAATCTATCTAAATTGTAGACTGCTATAAAAATCTTTTCTAACTGCCATTTTTTTTCATGTATCTATACTTAGGCATAGCCTTGTGTTGTGTGGAAGAGAAAGAAGCCATCAGTCACACTGGTTTGTGGCTAGATTTATAAACCACAAGTTTTAATGCAGTTATTTTTTTTTTCCTGACTAATCTTGCACTAGTTGCTGATGTGGCCAGTGACAAAAAAAAAACTTAGCACATATATCACCCACGTGGTTAGAAATATATTGATTTTTCTTCTTTCTTTCTTTCGGCTGTAAAAACAAAACCAAAAAAAACCCCAACACCTCAAAGCTTGGAAAGGGAAAGGATTTGAATCTCTGGAAACTGTAAGGAGCCGGCCAGAATTGAGAAGAGCAATCGCCCTGTGTGCAACTCAGGTCTTGGAGCACTCCAGAGATTTCAAATGATGGGGAAGACACGGGTGTCCCGGGAAGAAGTCTACCTTGGATATGCCTTGGGCATTATCTTGGACACCAGGGATAAATTGATTTCAGGGAAACTCCCCAGCCGTGGCTCGCTGTTGAACGAGCAG
Source organism: Alligator mississippiensis (assembly GCF_030867095.1). Taxonomy (NCBI): domain Eukaryota; kingdom Metazoa; phylum Chordata; order Crocodylia; family Alligatoridae; genus Alligator; species Alligator mississippiensis. The sequence continues at coordinate 119,449,380 of NC_081824.1, read as the reverse complement.
TGGCGGGCTCTGCCTTGGAGGCTGGAGGGTGCGGGACATGGGGTGGCGAGCTGACTGCAGACAGGGACCCAGGGTGCAGGGAAATTGTTCGGGGAGGATGGTCATCGTCCCAGCCCTCACCTGAGCATCAATGGCAGTGTCTCCAGCTCGGTGTGCTGGCCGGGCGGCTCTTTTGGGAGGGGAAGTGAAACAACCACAGGGACAGCAGCACTTGAGAAGCAGCAGCCATCCTCAGGGCAAGAAGGACAGGCACACTTCCCGGTGGGGGCGGGGGGGTGCCTGCCTCCTGCTGCTTCTTTCCCCCCAGTCTGCCCATTACAGACCCCGGCTTTCAAGTTCCCTGCAGGGCTCCTCCGGCTTTCTCACCCGCTTTGGATCCGTGTCTCTGCTCCGGGCGGGCACAGAGCAAGCCCGGGCGGGTCTGAGGGAGAAGGAGGGAAACACTTAGCCAACTTGACACCTGGAAAACCTGCCCCTGTGTATCAAAGGGGGAATCATCTGCTTCGAGCCCTCCAGGCACTCGGATCTCAGAAGAGGCAGCCAGGTGCTTACTAACCCCCCTCTCCCCTTCGCCTTTTTCGCTCCCCCTCCAAAGCTGGGCTGTACCTCTTGGACAAGCCTCCCCTGCCACTGGGCAGTCTGTCCCCTCGGGAGAGGTCCGGCCGCCGCCCTGAGTCCAGGAGCTGGCCACCCACCCACCCGCCCCTGGGGAAGGCTGCGGGGCTTCTCCGAGGCTCCGACTCGGCTGGGAAGCCGGGACCCGGCGCTGCCTCCGCATTAGGAGAAAACAGCACGTCCAAGTGTGAGGACACCTACGGCCGCCCGGGGAGCGAGCGTTCGCCCGGCTGGTCCCGAGGAGCGAGTTCTCCTGGTGCAACATCTGGAGGGGGGCCACCGGGCACATCTGCAACATCTGGAGATGTTCCACCAGGAGCTCCGCCGCTGTCCCGCCGCAGCGCCCCTTCCTCTCCACCGCCTGGGAAACGCTCACCGGGCAGAAACGATTATCAAACCCTCCGTGACCTCCCAGTTGAGCCGCTACTGAGGGTTTCAATGAAACCACCCGCCCTGGTTTGTTTCTGCGAATCGCTTCTTTAAATTTGGTGGCAATTGTTTGTTTGCTTGTTTCCCTCGGTAGGAAAGTTTGGGAAAGACAGGGTGGGATGGGGATCTCTTGGGATGTCTTTTGGACCCAATGCAAGAAGTTAACTAGTCGCCTGGCTAGTTCTCCTCCCCCCCCCCCCCCCCCCCGCCCCAATCTCCCCCCGTGGTTTATTCGCTGGGCTAGGAAGAGGTGGGCGGCCAGCAGGTGTATTTATTATTCAGAGCCTGATAGCCTTAAAAAGGAATTCATCGTTTGAGAAGAGTCAAATTAAGGAGAGGTTGTGGATACTATTCAAATAACTTTCGCACGAAATATGCCAGCCTCCAGAAAGAGTTTCCGGCGCTCTCAGCACCCCCTGACTACGCCGAAAGGGAATCCGGTTCCTTTGCTGTCTGCGGTGATATATTGCCCTGAACAAGAAACAACCCGCCTTATCTCTGGATCGAATTAGTTCCCTCAATTGAGCCTAACGAGCAGAGGTTTTGCCTTCAGCGTTTCTTTCTTTTGCTACGTGCTCCGCTGCCCGATGCGGGGCTTGCAGGCAGTAATGACGGTCAGCGGGCTTTCCTTTCCCTCCACAGACATTTTCCTCAATCCAATCAATCGGATGAACGTGCCCGGCCCTTCCTGCCTTCTCTGTTGGGCTCTTGGAGCCCCTTGAAGGTTTTACAAGCACTCCGGTGAAAAAGAGCTTGGGCCCTGCCTGCCAAAGGGATGTGCAGAAGAGAGGTCTCCCCTTCCCAGCCCATGCCCCGGTTGCAAACTCCTCTGGAGGTCTTACTGTCCCGTCTGGAGAAGTTAGCACGTGTTAAAGTTTCTGCAGGGCGGGTTAGACCGTGCGAGTTTTCAGGCTGCTTCAGTCACACCAAGTCCCCGCTGGTCCCCCTCCCCGCACCCCCGCACTCAGCGTGTAAAGAGCACACACAAATCAATCGCAGGCCACCCCGGGGGCTGAGCCGCCTCTGGGAACACCTTGATCTGTGCAAATCTTCGTCTCACGTGGGCCAAATTGCACTCGGTTTCCACAAGCAGGCGTGTTGGTGGCAGGATCCTGCCCCTACCCCTCCCAGCGCCCTGCTGTCCCTTCCTGGGAGGATGGAGAGCACCCCCCACCCCCCAAGCCCCTCGCCCCAGATTGCTGGAGCTCAGCTGCAGAGGTTGCCTCCGTGCCCACTGGCATTGCACTTCACCCAGGCGGTGCTCACAGAGCGGCATGAAGACAAAATTTCCCGGCAAAGACACAGACTGTCAGTCCCTGACAACCCCGGCACATTCATAGCCCCCCTAGCTGCATCTGTTACCAGAGGAGCACGCTGAAACCAGTGCATGGAGCCGGTTACTTACTATAGCAAACACCGATCCTTCCTCCCTGAGCTTTCGCTGGCAATATTCTCTCCCTCGCTGGCTTGATGTTTGCCTGCCTGTGTCCAGTTCTTTGTGCAGCCTCTCAGTCCAATTCACAGATGACTTCCTCCCCACCCCCTCCTCCCCCAACACCTTAGTAGCTTACATTACTCAGTGAATCCAAAGAAAATACTATGAGAGCTGGAAATATGAACTGCTCTCCCTCCCGTCTCATGAAGGATCAGCTTCAGTTGCCACTCTTCAAAATCAACCAAGAAAAGAAAAGAAAAGAAAAGAAAAGAAAAGAAAAGAAAAGAAAAAGGAAAAGGAAAGAAAATAATAGAAAGCTCCAAAACAAAATTTAAAAAAAAATCCTTGTCACACAAACAGATTCAAAGTTTCCTATTTATTTTAATTGCTTTCCTTAAACAGCCTCCCCTTGTTTCGCCAAGGGGAAAGCAAAACGATAGCAAAGAGAGAGATGCATAGCCAAGTATTTTTTTAAAAGAGGTTTTAAGGGGAAGGCTACTTGTGGGTCGGATACCCCACTAATAATTACTTTTTTTTTGGACAAAGCAACCAGAGGCAGGCAGTTAAGGTACAATGCGATTGAAAAGGGCCCTGCACAGCTCCTCCCAGGTCTGACAAACGAGATGAGAAAGATGGGTGGAAAACGAAAGGCAAGGGGGAAAGGCCATACTTGGAGAAAGAAATTCAAAACTTTAGACTATTGTTTTGGGGTTGGGGAGAGCAGGACACAGCAAAAGAGAGAAAGAGAGAGAGAGAGAATAGTAAACAAAGCAAGGCATACCCCCTTCCTTCCTCCAACAGGACTTCCCCCACCAGGTTACCTAACGAGGAGATGCTAGCCTGAAAAATTACCCCAAGCAAATACACATCCCAAGCAGACCTTTTGCTCTCTCTACTGTATAGTAGATGCGGCTTTATACTGGAAATTAGAAACAGGGGGAGGAGAAGGCGTGAACATGGAGCGATGAGTGTGTGTTGTCAATCAGAGGGGTTTTGTGTCTCCTTGACTCCTGATGGTCCATGGCTGAGGTGTCCCAGGGTGGCACCACAATGCATATGAATAGGAGTCCTTGCTAAATGGGACAGTCAAAGCGCACCGCCCTGAATAATGGCACGTCATCCTAACAAGACCATTATAGATAGGAGGGCTCCTTTTGTCTCTTTTCTCTGCTGCAGCTCTATAAAAGCCCCTCTTTTTCAGGCTGAGGTTAGTTCAAGCATACACCAACCAGCTCTCCTGTAAACAAGCTGAATGAATCACCAGAGAGCGGAGGAGAGGGAAAGATTAGGGGGTGAGGGGAGAGTTTCCTAGCTTTGTGTGTGTGCGTGTTTGTCTTTTCTTCTCAGAGCCTGCAGTTTCTTTGGTTGTTTTTAAGAAGAGCAAGCCCACTGCACCCAGTCCAGAGCAGGGCAGACTTTTCTGGCTCAGGACCCCCAATACAATGAATTCTGACTCCAGCTCTGTTTCCAGCAGAGCTTCCTCACCAGATATGGAGGAGATGTACCTGAGGGATCACCACCACCACCACCACCACCACCACCACCAGGACAGCAGGCTCAACTCGGTCTCCTCCACCCAGAACGATCTGGTGCAGAAGATGTCCGGGGAGGGCCTCTCCAGAAATGGCTCCAAGGCAGGAGGGGAGGGCAGCAAGTACAAAATCAAGAAGCAGCTCTCGGAGCAGGATCTGCAGCAGCTGAGGCTGAAGATCAACGGGCGGGAGCGCAAAAGGATGCACGACCTCAACCTGGCCATGGACGGACTGAGGGAGGTGATGCCCTACGCTCACGGCCCGTCGGTGAGAAAGCTCTCCAAAATCGCCACGCTCCTGCTGGCCAGAAACTACATCCTGATGCTCACCAGCTCGCTGGAGGAGATGAAGAGGCTGGTGGGGGAGATCTACGGCGGGCACCACTCCGCTTTCCACTGCGGGACGGTGGGGCACTCCGCCGGGCACCCGGCGCACGCAGCCAGCACCGTGCACCAGGTGCACCCCATCCTCGGCAGTGCCTTGTCCTCAGCCAACACCTCCACCTCCCTGTCCGCCTCCCTGCCCGGGATTGGCACCATCAGACCCCCTCACTCGTTACTCAAGACTCCCTCTACTCCTCCCGCCCTCCAGCTTGGCAGTGGCTTCCAGCACTGGGCAGGCTTGCCTTGCCCTTGCACTATCTGTCAAATGCCACCTCCACCCCACCTGTCCGCCCTCACCACGACGAGCATGGCCAGGATCTCGGGAGAGTCCAAGGACTTACTGAAGTGACTTTTGCAAGCCTTTGGAGATCGGCCTTGGGCCCCAGGTCCCTGAGATGGTGGCGCAGGAAGGAAGCCTCCAGCCAAGAAGTCCTGTGCTCGCATGCATGCTTCTTCGCCTCGGATCCCCGCCCGTGCGGCCCCCGCACTGACACCTGATCTTGTCCAAACTGCAGTTGTTGTAACAAGGGATTAGTGTAGTAAGGACCTTGCAAAGGTAATGTTTTAGTTGGATTTTGGCCTATGTTCTCTTCTTATGCTAAAACAGAACGATATATATATATATATATATATATATATATATATATATATATATATATATATACACACCCCTGTTGTCAAACACAAAAATGTAAATATTTCCTTAAAATGGATGAAAAAAAAAAATGATAAAGAAGAGAGAGACATGGTTGTCATTGTGCTGCTCACAGCTACAAAGAGACGGTGCGTTGGTTTTGGGTTTGGGGAAGATTTTTAATTTTGTTTGATTGATTGATTGATTGATTTTGTTGGTTTGGGGGTTTTGTTTGGGTTTTTTGGTTTGCTTGTTTTTGTTCTCTCTCTTTAAGGGCAACATTTTCCATCCTGGGACCTCTTTCCTGCTCCAGTCCAGGGGCTGAAAGCTAGCGATGAATCTCAACCCTCTGATATGATGTAGCTCCCCAAAATGCATGCGTGCTTATCACTGAACCTTGTTTAAACATGTTGTACTGGCCACGGGGCCGTTTTCCTTGTAACAAGGATTTACTAGTGAATTCTCGAAAAGTATTTCACAAGTTCTCTTTTTCTTTTTTTTTCCTCGCCTGTGTCTATATGAAAGCAGAAAGGGAAATAGTGCAAGCCCCCCTCCCTCCCCAGCAGCCCCCAAGTCTCTTTGGCCAAGTCCTGCCAGCAGTGCAGTGTGTGGCTGGGCTGGCTGCATCTCCCACCGCTTCGCTCCCTTGCTCATTTTTCTGCATGCAGGGTCGGATTGGTCACTGTGTTCCTACATTTGAACCTTCTCGTTGTTTTATGCTTTGCTTTGTTTTCCTGGGCATTTGCTTGAAATATTTTGTTAGGACCTCAAAGACAACGACGTGTCTTTATTTTTTATATATTCTTGATAACTATCGATATATTTATTATTCACCAGTGTTTCTGGATGAGATTTCCAAATAAAAACAAAATGAAATAAAAGTTCTGGTTTTACCTTTGTGTGGGACTCTAAGACAAGGAAGGGGGAAAAACATTTGCCTGTTTTTTTCCCGGTGACTTTTCTCGGTAAACTGGAGGGGGCTGATAAATCTGGTTTGTGACTAACAAGAACTTCCTTAAAATAGCAATAAAAAGAGAAGGGATTGTCCAAATACTCCTTCACCCCCCCCCCTCCCGCCCCTGCGTGTGTGCAAATGAGTTGCTTGACTTACCGTTTTATTTCATTTTTATACCGCGTTGAAGATCTTTACGAATTCATAAACGAATAGCCACAAAGTGACTTCCGACAGAAAGAAGTCTCATTGGGCAAAAAATGCAGGTGGGTTTAGGATAGATGAGTTAAACTTTATAACTTTGCTTTATACTCACATAGCATTTATTTTTCAGGAGAAAGTTTTAAAAAGGAATCTGTCATTTAAAAAAATACAAATCATTCCGTTGTCAAAATAAGAATAAAATATATTTTAGGACATCCCTAAGATGTCTAGGTAACATTCCCTAACTTCCTCGTTTCTCCCTTATTTATATCAAGGTTGTTGTTCTGGGTTGAGAGAACAGTTTTTGCATGATCCAAAGAAAAGAATTCATTACTTACTGCGCATAAACTGCGCATTAATAACACCGGGAAATCATTGTCCTTCCCCTTCCCCCTCTGCCCCTGCTAACACCACTTCATGTTGCCCTCCACTAGACAACGTACTCATTCTCCCAGATAGATTTGCTCTCTGACTTTTATTGTGCTAACTTTATCTCGGAAGTCTGTTATGTCCAGAGACTTTGTGAAACTATTCGCCCCGTACCCTTAAAACAACTAATTTGAAGTTTCTGAGGATTTGCAAAGAACTTTCCTAGAAAGGATTTTGAAGGACAATAGAGAGTTATAGTTCATGTTCAGATTAAAAACAAAGCATCAGAAGTGAGTTTCCTGGCTGGGGATAGAGGAAGAAACAGGGGGGTGAAGTTTAATGCTGTCCATTGAAAACAGACTCTGCTTTTTTAACTCAAAAGCTGAAGTGAACAGAAGTGAGATGTGGTGTAGCATGGGGAGATTATTTCCACTGCCTTTAGGCAGACAAATGGGAGGATAATGGTCTATTTCCCATCGGTGATTCATTCCCCTGGGTGATGAAGGAGCTGTCGAGGAGTTCGGTGAAATCAGCACTGGGAACTCCGCAGAGCCTAAACTTCGGAAAGTTTTGAATTCACAAGGCCTGGATCTAGGAACAAATACTTTGAAACAACCTGTCCAATGCACCCTAAATAACCTCCAGCCAGTTAACTGAGCTGACTGCCAAAAGTTTTGGCAAATGATTCTCCGTGAAACCCCCTCCCCACCCCCAAACAGAGCATATTCTCAATAAGGACATTTTGCAGTAACCAACAGTGCTTTTTCTTTCTTTCTTTCTGCTTTCTCGGGTTTCTCTCTGCTTCTTCCTTTACAAAGAAACCCACAACAGCAGCTATAGAGTGTCTCTTCTTCTGTCCATTCTTTCTGTCTTCAAAAAACGCAAGCGCCAGGATGTACCTTGTGTGACCCCCTAAAAGATTTTTCCCCCACTACAATTCATATGCTTTTAAGATACGAGTAATTTAAACTCCACGCCAGGAAGCTGTCGGGGCTGGAGCTGGCCAGGGCGCAGCTGAGAAAAGCTGAAGCTGTGGCAAAGTGAGAGCAAACCCTGAACCTAGCGGATCCGAAATCACTGGTAAATAAATACGCCAGTGACTGGGCTACTGGGACCAAGGGTGGGACACACTTCTGGTGTGGGCAGAGGGGAGCCCCCACGAGCCAGGCGGGCAGGGAGGGTTCCTGGGGCGATCCCGTTGTAAAGCAGATAGGCAAAATGTGGGTTTCGATGTGTGTGGCGGGGTGCGGATATGCATTATTTCAGTGGGGTTTTGGAGACTGAGATGAGCTGGATCCTGGAAGGTGGGGGGGGGGGGAGATAAGCAATCGGGAGAGGTGGGGGGAGGAAAGACCCCAGGTCTCGGGCTCTTCTCAGCCAGCAACTGCACGCGCGGGGTAGAGGGGCAGAGCCTGCCCCTGCGAGGCCAGCCAGGCTCCCCCTGAGACTGCCGGGCAGGTGCCCACTGCCTGCGGGCTGTCCCCGGCTCCAGCTGCGGCATCAGCGCGACTCCCCTGGCACAAGAAGAGAGGGGCGCAGAGGGGGTTTGCGGCAGGGTCTTCACCGAGGGAAGGAAGGAAGGGAGGAAGATCCTCAAGACATAAAAAAAAGGAGGAAGGGACTTCAGGAGATCATCTAGTCCACCCCCCCCCCCCCCCCGGTCAAATCAGGACCATCCCCAACTAGATCATCCCAGCGACAGTGTCTAGCTAGGGCTTAGAAACCTCCAAGGATGGAGATGCCACCACCTCCCTGGGTAACCTGTTCCAGTGTTATACTATCCTCCTCGTAAGCAACTTTTTTTCCTAATATCCAACCTAAACCTCCCTTGCTGCATCTTGAGCCTATTGCTCCTTGTTCTGCCACCTGCCCCCACTGAGAACAGTCCAGCTCCATCCTCTCTGAACCCCCTTCGGGCAGTTGAAGGTTGCAATTAAATCCCCCCTCAGTCTTCTCTTTCCCAGACTAAACAAGCCCAGTTCCCTCAGCCTCCCCTCACAAGTCGTGTTCCCTAGCCCCCATTTTCCGCACCCTACCAAGTCCCCCCCTCACTTCTTTAACAGTACATGGCCTGCCACCCTCCCCGACTCTGCTCCACAGGCCCCAGTGGATGCATGCAGGTAGTCAGTCGTGGGATTTTCCATTCCCAGTGCATCTCCTCCCCCCACTCCCCCAACCCCCTTCAATCCCTTGCACGCCCGCCCCTTCCTTCCCCCACGCCCGGGGTGCAGCCCCGCTGGCTCTGGGGACTGCGTGGGGCGCGGGGCATGGGGGCGCTGCGGGCAAATGGCCCGACCCCTCTGCTACTTGATGCTCGAGCTGATCCCAACTTTACAAGCCCGCAGGCCTTGGTGTGACTGCCTGCTCCCTGCTCCCTGCCCCCGGGGTGGCGCGAGGCCCCTCTCTCGGGCCGGATCTCAGACAAAGGGGCTGCCCGGGGCTGGGGTCAGCTGCAGACCCCTAGGGAGAGGCCCGGCTCGCCGGGGAGAGGAGTAAAGGGCTGGGGCAGGAGCTGCCCATACCTTGCCCCCAGTGCATGAGCAGCTGATGAACAGAGCCCACTCGCTGCCCCTGAGGACCAGCCTCCCAAGAGCTCGGATCTGCAGCAATCCTCTTGCCCCGGAGCCAGCCAGCCAGGCACAGGTTTGGCGGCCGGGCCTTGGCTCTCGGCTCTGCCCCTAGCCCGGGCTGGTCTCAGGATGTCCCGCACCCAGGACATCAGCCCCGGGGGGCAGAGGCAGACGGGGATACGGGGCAGATCTCCAGCCCAGAATCGAGCCAAGCCCTGCCAGGCTGGCAGAGCAGGGTGTCAGCGGTCAGGGGCCGTATGTGGGCAGCACGTCTGCCCTGGGAAGAGCGATGCCACCCGTGTCTTCAGGGCAGAGGAGCCCACGCAGTCGGATCACGGCACCTGGGAGGTCTGGAGGTCATTCTGGTGGGCGGCTCGTTGTTCTTGTTGGGTCCCGGGGTGCCCCCCCAGCCCAGACCTCTCCACGTTTTCAGACCTTCGTTTTAATCCGTGCCCGGATTTGCACGTTGAGGGGCGCGGGCCGGGGAGCCGGGGGGGACCAGCACCAACACACACAACTACCGCTGTCTCCCGGGGGCTCGGGGAGGGAGGCTCTCGGGGCCTTGATCTTTGGCAGCTTTTATTTTTTTTCTCTTTGGAGATGGACGGAGGAAGTAACTTCAGGGAAGCTCGTTTGGGGGAGCTTGTCTGGGTGGCACAGGGACGCGAGGGGGTCAGAGAACCGCCCTGCCCCTTACCTGAAGCCTCAGAGAGAGACAGACAGAGAGAAAGAGATAGACAGACAGACCGACGGACAGGCAGACACGTCTGCTGGGTGGGATGGGGGAAGCCACGGGCTCTTTCCCGGCGCTGCGCGGGCAGGGAGGGGCCGGGCCGCCGCGCCCGGGAGCGCCTGGCTGGGGACGCGGCCGCAGCTGTCCCCGGGGCCGGGCCGGGCCGGGCCGGGCCGGGCCGGGCCGGGCGCTCGGGGCAGTCTCCCAGGCCGAGCCTGGCTTGCAATACAGCCTTGGCAGGAGCAGTAGCGGGGAGTAGCGTCCGCGCCGCCCGCACCACCGCGCTCCCTGGCGCGGGGTGAACCGGCCCCGGGGGGCGGTCGGGCCGTGGTGGGGGGAGCTCGGGTTTGCCCCGAGTGGGGAAGGAAACTCCCGGCGCGGCCCCGATCCCGCCTGCGGCGCCCGGGCTCCCCGCGGGCTCCTGACCTGCCCGGGACCCCCGCGCCCGCCTGCCGGACAGCCCCGGGCCAGGGCGCCGCTCCGCCGCCCCCGGCTGCCCCCTACGTGGGGGGGGAGTGCGTGTGTGTTTGCTTCTGTGCGTGTGCGCCCGTGTGTCTGTGTGCGTGTGCATGTGTCCTTCTGTGTGCGTACTATGTATCTGTGTGTGTGTGCCTGTGTGTGTAGTCTATGTATCTGTGTGAGTCCGTTTGTGTGCGTCTGTGTCCATGTGTGTGTGTCTGTGCTGTGTGCCTGCGTGTGTCTGTGTGCGCGTGCGTGGGCTGCGCGTGTTTTTGTGTGTTGTGTGTGCGTGCGTGTTATGTGTATCTGTGTGTGCACCTGTGGATGTCCTGTAGGTCTGTGTGGCTCTGTCGTGTGCCTGCGTGTGTGTGCGCGGTGTGTGTCTGTGAATGTCTGTTGTGTGCGCGTGTTGCGTCTGTCTGTGTCTGTGCGCGCGCGCGCGTGCGTGTGCGTGTGTGTGTGTGCGGGGGGGGGCAGAGGGTAACAAGGAGTAATTGCGATGGCTGGGTAGAGCCACCCTCCACCTGCTTCACTCAGCTGATCTCCGCCTGCAGCGCACCTGATACCACACACACACACACACACACACACACACACATACACACACTTGACAAAACTCTCCCTCCTCCATCCCCCTGCCGGAGCCTCCTCCCAAACGTGCCCCCGAGCGGAGGTGACAAGCCAGGGCCCCTCTCTCCTCTGCTGCCGGGAAGGGAAAGAGAAGTGTGTGTGTATGCGTGTGTGTGCGGGGAGGGGGGATATTTCCTGTGATTCATACCGAAATAAAAAGAAGAAATAGCAGCAGTACTTAGCTTCATTGCTTCAACCTCGAGATTTATTGGCGAGGAGATAAACCCTGAGCCGGGCTGAGCTCGGTAATTCACGTGCCCCATCCGTTATTACCAAATGGGGATATCGTTTTTCTCTGATCCTTTCTTTTTCTTTTTTTGCCACGAGCTGTCACCGCCTCCCCAAGCACAAGCTGCTGCAGCGGGGCAGGATCTCAGCCCCTTGTGCAGACACTTCGCCGCTTTAGTGACTTCTCCAAAAGTTTGGAAAGAAACTGAATTCTTGCTCTTTTTTTTTTTGCTTTCCTAGCAAAACAGAAGTGATGCCACGCGGTGTTCAGCTTCCCCGCCCCTCCCCACAGCAGAGAAAAGGGGCGAGACCCTGAGCGGGTGCCAATGCTTTGAGCTGAGGGTGAGCCCACTGCTCTGGGGGCCCCAGGCAGGCTGCGTCCTGGTCCCCAGCCCCACCTGGGGGGAGGCTGGAGCCAGGGGACTGAATCCCGGACGGACCCAGCACGGGCAGGCTTTGAGCTCTGGGTCCTGGGCTCTTAAATGACCAGAGAAGCTTCTCTTTCGCGATCTCAAACTCCCTGGCTTCTGCTGCGGAGAATAGCACTGGTTTGGGGGGGGGGGGGTGGTTCCCCCTACGACAGTTTTCTGCTTCTCTTTTTCTTCTGTGGAGTTTATCTTCGCTCTGTTGCAAAGGAATTAATCTAACTGTTTCAGGGATGTATTTGGTAGCCGTGTTGGTTTGGGACAAAAAGAAATGCAAACCTCTAGAACTCTTGGTTCAGAGAGTATACGTTTTATTAGACCAACTGTTGGTCTAATAATAGTTATCATCTCTGAACCAAGAGTTCTAGAGGTTTGCATTTCTTTTAATCCAGCTGTATGATTCATCAGAAATACACATTGATGCTGTCAATCCACACAAGTTTTGTGTATTTCTCAGGACTGATTACTTGCTGCAAGCCCCAATTTTCCATCTGTATTCCCTTACAGTGTATTGGGCAGACGAGGTTCTTTGGGTAGCAGTGGTATCTTTTATTAGACCAACTAAATAGCTGGAAAACTTATTCTTTGCAAGCTTTCAGGCACAAACACTCTTCTTCAGGCATAAGGAGAGTCTATATATTAACAGATAGAAAACACTAATATAAGGCACTAATAGAATGCAAAGAAAAAGAAAGTTGCCCAACAATATTCACCATTCCTTTAGCCTCAGCTCTGCCTAGGAGAGAACCCTCGGTAAACTAAATGCTTTCACCTTGTCTTGGTTTAACTGATTCATCTGCAACTGCCTCTGTTTTTATTATTATTTTTAAGTAAAGTGAATGTGTGTGTGTGTGTGTGCATTGTGTGTTGTGTGTGTTGGTTGTATATGTGCATGAGTGTGTGTTGTGTGTCGTGTTGTGTCATGTTGTGTCTGTGAGTGTGCATGTGTGTGTGTTGTGTATGTGCGCGCATTCGGTGTGTTTGTGTGTCTGTGCTTGTCTGTGTGTGTGCATGAACCTTTAAAGTGAACATTGGTTAATTCACACCAGAAGGGAGTTTGGGATTTCAGAAATAATGTCTCTTAGTAATTAATACTCCCCTACATTGTAGAAACAAGCTATTTGTTTCTAATTTAGAGAGCAAAAGTGTTTCATCCATTGGATCAAGACACAGGTCAAGAAAAACTACAGAAGATGGCAGAAGAATAAAGATAGTACTGAAGGCTGTTCATCCCAACCCAATGGTTTTGCCTTCCTCCTGCCTGTCAATTTAGGCCTGATTCACCACAGTCTTGTTCCTGGCCAGGTCAGCTGCACCTATGCAAAGTAAATACCTGTGAACCTGGTGGGTAGATTTGATGTGAAGATGACTTAAAAATAGGGGGTAAGTATTTTTCATGGAAATCTAATTTAATTTAGGGGTAAAAAAACTGAGGAAGCTTTTTGAAAATTAATTTTGTTTGATGCTCTACATTTTGAAAAATGTCAACCATTCAAAATCTGCTTGGTGTAAGTGGAAAGAATTTTAAGAACTAGCAGGTTGTCAGTGTAGAGTCAGGTCCTGCCAGTCTAAGATAGTATCTGACAGCAGGGGAAACACTGTGGGGAAACCTAGCCACTTTTATCATGGAAAGATCATATTCAGCTTAAAAAAAACACCAATATAATGCTAGCAAAATAGGCATGAGCGAGAGTCATAGGGACCTGATTCTGATAGTATTTCAGCTAATGTAATCAATAATAACTCCATTTTGAAGGCAATGCTGATGTGAGATCAGAATCAGGCCAGAAAGACCTCTAATTTTAAGAACAGGTACAAGCAGGAGCAGTAGCCATAATACCATTTTCATCTCAGTCATGATCTGGAGGAGGCACTTTTATAGATGAGAGGGTAGTTTATTGGTATTTAAATATTAGTGCATATGGCTTTCATGATCATTGCACAGACGTTTGGTTATACATAATAAAGAACAGATAGTTCCCCAAAAGGAGTTTCCCTGTCTTCCTAAAATAACTAGAGTGGAAAAATCCCTGCAGTGCTCTCAAAGGCAGATTTTTAAAATAACAAATGAACTAATGAATAAGGCAGAGAATCAGCTGCTTCTTTTGAGCAAACTCATTGTTTTCAGTTGATCCCTGTACAGTGCCTATGGTGAACACTAAGGTTCTGCGTGCTTTAGATATTCCAGTCTAATTATATAATTTAGTTGCAATTAATTTTAAGAAAAACAGTGTATAGTCATGTCTTGAGACAATAGGTTATCTGTGTTACACCTTGCATTCTTTTAATATGGTAAATACCTTTTTAAAATACTTATTTTTTGCACTTTTCTCATGTTGCACAATCAAAATAAAATAGAAAAGATCTCTTGTTTTCATGAAAGAGCACTAAATTGCAAGATTTGGATTGAAAACTGCAGGTGAAAACTGACTTGCTAAAGTTTATTTCCTATGTGCCACTTCCACTGCAGTTTAAGAAAACAAGAAAACATATTTATTGCTCTTAACTTCTGTAATGGCTTATTTATATAAAACTTAACTTTGGGCCAAATGTCCTTGGAATAATACACTATAAAAGAGAAGCTATGAAAAAGCCTGCCATAACTACCTTGATTTCCATTCAAAGGAACAATGGAGGGATAGTGTAAAATAATTAATAACAGACTTTTCATTAACATATTAAACATATTGGGAGGCTTTCTTAATTTTCACTCCAGTTCAGTGTTTTATTTCTTGGCTAAGCCAGTCAGCAAGAGTACCAATTAGTTATAACTCATCATGGTGATTTCTTTGATGAGGGACATGACTGGGAAATGAGCTAAGCTCACACACTAGTTCATTTTACACAGGTCACTGACATACAGCCTGGATATCTTTACAAAAGAGCAGGTCTTCAACAGAAACAAAGCTTGGAGGTGCTAGAAGCTGAGCTTCAGCAGAGACATCAGTTGACTCATCAAACTGAGCTGACAAATAGTCACTGTTGCTGTAGTTGGACAGCAACTATTCTCAGACAACAATGAATATGTCGCTATGCTTGTGTACATAGGAAAAAGCCATAGTGAAATTACCTACTTTGCACTACCTCCCCAAGAGGACACCCATTCACAGTAAATAGCTTCACGAGGTTTAGCTTAGTTCATTCTGAAAGTGTACAAAGCTAAACTGCACAAAGGCACTTAGCCCAGACTCTCAAATGCAACCTAAATATAATTATTTAACTTATTAATCAGTGGGTGTTAGACACCTATTATATGTTCCTTTGAAAATCTAGGCTTTAGTTTGGAATAATATTATCCATATAAGGAGCTGGTGCAGAATAGGTACTGTAATTTAAATGAACAACCGAGCTGCTTTTGCAATGACTTCCTAAAGGAACCAAGTGCCAATACAATACAAAACAGCATAATTTGACAAGGAGCCAGGGATGGATCCAGAGGGAATTCAATGGTTTGCCTGCACCTCCACATCCTCCCCCCTCACACACACACACTTTGGATTGCAATACAGTGTGGGAGCCTCCAGGAAATTTTTAAAGTCCCTAAAGCAAGTGAACTCCTCCACCTCCCCCTCTCCTTTCCCCTGGTGTTCAAAGGCACATGCCCTACCCTGCCTGCTGCTGCTGCTTTCTCCCCTGTCCTGTATGCCAGGGAAGCTCTAGAACTGCTTCTCCCTGCCCCAGCCAGGTTGTAGGGAGGGGAGGGGGTAGTCTCAACTGGGGATGGGGACAGTGGGAAGAGTGTTGTGCGAGAACAGTTTTCCCCTCCCTGCCCATCCCCTCTGCTGCTATCCATCCCAATTCTCATTTGACCCCAGGCCCAGGACAGCCTGACCTGGGCAGGCAGAAGTGGCTCTGGAGCTGCCCTCTTTTCCTGGGACAGTGAAGAAAGCAGAAGGTAAGATGGTGGAGGAGTGCAAGGAGAGGAGAGGGGATTTACCTTTGAGCACCAATGAAAAGGGAGGGGGGATTTTCATTTGAGAGGCTTCATGGTGCAAGCATAAGTGGCAGGGAGGAGGCTGAGAGCATAGGGGTGCAGCCACCCCTGTAGTTGCAGGGTCCTGCTCCCACACCCCTCTTTGGAAAATCCTACATCCACCCCTATGAGAACCTCTGTTCTAATGAATGGTTGCTATGCGTTCTATCATTTTGGAAATCATGTCTTCCACTTTGAAGGAAAGGAAAAGAATTTCTGAAATGATGGGAAACTTTCACTGTTGTTCAACCCACAAACACCAGCTTAGATGTATGAAGGATGTTTCTATTGATGCAGCCAGTTTGAATAACCAAGTCTTGCTGATTTTTCTTAGGAAAACCTTCCTAGACTACTGCTTGCCATTCACCTTTAATCCATCTTTTTGAATCTCCAGTTGAACTATAATTTAATAATTATAATAATATATATTATATATTATATATAATAATAATAATAATAATAATTAATAAAAAATAATTTGCAACATGGTTGTGAGATGTTCAGTCTCATAGGACTTAACATGTCTTGTCTGTCTGTCTGTACTGATATTTACTTGCACTTCATGTCACACATGATTGACTCTGTTGTACCATACATTGTTTTGTACCAGGCAAATCCTTATTAGCAAGGACCATAGATACTTATTGTATCCATTCACATCCTATTTTACAATGAACCAAAGGTGATAGCATCTATGCACCCACCAAGTTCCTGTGTTTGGGTCCCACCATACTACAATCTTGTGCCCTTAGCTTTCTTTGGTCTGAACTGGTTCAGTACCAGCCAGACTGGCTTTTCTTTGGTCCCTCTGGCACACCTGGTCATGGGCTCCCTTTCTGTTAACACCCACTGAAATGACAGTTCAGAGGTCAAATCTGTTAGGTCAGCGTAATGAGCCTTCACTCCCCAGTTTCAGTACACCATTTCTCACCCAACCTTGCAAGCACTCTGCAATTGTAGTTCATCTCTTCAAGGACTTGCCATAATTGCACTGTCCTGTCTCTGTTTCCTCACCCCTCTTGTGTATTTTTTTAACTAACGTCAGGGTCCTTCAGAGTGTTGAAGGTCCCTTTATGCAGCTCATGATTTCTGAATGAATCAGTCTCTTATCCTGCCCTTGGCCTTCTCCATATATTGCTGGTCTCCAAACAGACAGATTTACCAAATCATTCCATCTCTCATTTCCTTCAAAAGGAAAAAAAACCCCAAAGAACAACCCGAGGAACCTCTGATAATACCCTGGAGCAGTTTTCACACTCTCCATGTGTTTTCCTGTTTCTTCAACATGTTGCTTTACACTTATCTACAGCCCCTTCCCCCTTTGTTGTGGTATTTTACATCTGGCAGTGCTCTCTACCAACTCCAGTTTTGTCTTTCCCCATGGAGTTCTAACTTATACCCACAGTGCCTCAGTTTCCCATGTGCATCACTTTCCTCACTTTCTATTGTGCCTCAGTTTCAGCAAGAATGTTAACTGCAGACAAAGTCAACCCTTGTTTCTCTTGTCAAGTTAAGCTGTGCGTTGCACTTGAGCCTGCTCCTGTGTTTAAATTTGTCACATCATGTATCATGAAAAGGACTGTCTGCTAAGTTCTCAGAATTCCAGACCTGTCTCTGGTGCACAGGCTGTCTCAGTCTACAGGTAGAGTAATAGGGTTTATTATAGGCCCTTTTATCCCTATCTGCTTGCCTATGAGCATCTGCTATAGATGCCTCTTTCCTCCATCCTCTGGAGTTTCTATGGTGTAGCTTGATTCTCCCCTCCCATTCAAGGCAAGGGTGTTTATTCTGGTCAGCAGGCTTGTATCAGTGCAGCTTCACCAACTCAAGCCAAACCCTAGACTCTAGCTCCACCTCCCTTCACAAGTAGCCTTAACTCTTCAAGCTGCAGCTTCTTTCACTCTGTTCTCTATTGCTAGATGGTCTTTGGAATCATCTGTGATAGTCTCTTTGGATGCCTGCCTGCCCTCCAGTAAAAAAGTGTATAGTGCTTAGAACAGCAGGATCTTGGTTCATAACTGGGGATTTAGGAGCCACGTTAGTATAAACAACCAAATATTATGCATCTTATGTAGTAACAGTATGGTGGCCTGAGCTGGTACATCATTTCATTTCTCCATCATAACCTCCACTTTACACTCACTCATTAGCTGCGCTTTGAGGTTACAAGAATATGGTGGCTTCAAATGGTTGCATCTGGGAGGGGTTGCACCCATTGAACCCTTTGATCTCTGCTCTGCCCAAACTTTAAAAGCACTGCCTGGGAAGGGCAGCAGAATTTCTATTCAGGAAGCACTAAGGAGTCAATAGACTTCATAGCTCATTATAACTTACCTCCATTTCACAGGTGTTAAGAACCCTCTCTCCTGTTTAGTGGAATTGATATTCCATGATTTAAACAATCCTTTCTTCTGCAATTTTGCTGTGTTAGCCATTCCTGGTAATATTGCATTTCTATTTCACAGCCCTGCAGACTGTTTTTAACTCTAGCTAAAAAACCTTAACTCAAGTGTAGTAATATTAAACCAGGTGTAAAAATGATTGACAGTGAAGAATTGGAGGCACTATCAAGGTGCTTAAGAACACTACATTTTGTTTTACAAATCTGAATAAGAGATGTGCATAATGACTACAAGATCAATGAAACAATATCTTTTTACAATTTCAAGTATTTTTACCTACTTTGTTGTGTTTTTAAACTTAATATATAATCTAGCAAATTAGTGAACATTTCAATAAAGTCATAATTGTTTGTGCTTTGATCTTGAATGGAATAACACAGTGGCAGACTCTTATCATATTAATAAAGCTTTGAGGTTTTTTTAATTGGAGAAAAATGTATGTTGTGTTATATGTGATAATATACCACACCATCTGATAATACCATACCATCTGCACCCCCCTTTTCAAAATCCTAGATCCACCCATGGCTTCAAAGAACACATCATAACTAGTCTTATGCTATTTATCTTTTTTTAAACATATACATGTTTTTAAATTTTATCTTTTTTTAGTGCAATCCCCAGATTCCCCATCCTGGATCTCCTGTATGACACCTCTGATGGAATCACAACCTAGAATTTCAGAAATCATAGAATAATTTATGAAAAGCACAATTCCTTTATTCTGCTTTTGAGCACTGTCGTAAAGATGTTGTACCAGCTGCAAAGGAGGCAGGTAAGCTTTCCAGGATAATCAGCTTTGGAAATCAAACTCATTTATTTCTTGTGTATTCTAGGAAAATGAATGTGATGTTGACAATGAATAAACAGTAGGTTCCTCTTGGTCTCCATTCAACTGGGCTTAAAAATGATTTTGGCTTCCTCTGCACTGGTGGCCAAGCTGCTTTCAACCTCAGTTAAAGGAGACATGGGGAACCCCATATTGACATGTGCTTTCAACATGTCATTTTCATTACCCTTAGATACAGATTCTGCCACGGCTCTACACAAAGCGTGCATTGAGTATTCTAGTTTTGACTGTAGTAAGGCTGGGATTTCAACTAGTATCTTTCAGCAAAGTCATGGAGAGTTCTGTGGAAAGGTCAACAGCAGGACTGAATCCTCAGAGCAGGAATTTGTCCTCTCTCTAGCATCTTTCTGGCGTCATTTGAATGATAAAAATGAATTGTTCAAAACATAGCTCTGGAGCTAATTGATGGCACACATGCAAGCCAAAGTAATCTTTGAACAGCCATAATGATCCTAATGGTGAACATTGCAGAGTGATATTAGAAAGCTTTGTTTTTCCCTTTCATCTCTGATTTGGTACAGGGATGTTCGCAAACTACTACATTTGACAAAGTGCTTGTTTTATTCCCCAGCTGCCCTGAACTAACAAGCTAATGACAGATTTTCTGTACAGATGGGATTGTTTGGGGAAAATATGCCTAGCAAGCAGGCTCAGTTTTTAAAGCAAAGTTATCTCAGTTTATCATGATCTGCTCACAAGCAAAGCCAGCTTTCAGGGCAAGTAAAACTCATGGTCACCACACTGTCTGATTTGATGGGGAAAAGGGTAAATAAGTAATGGAGAATCTCAGTATGTTTCTATGAAACGGGGTTTGATTATTCTCTCTAAAAATCAGAAAGAAGAAGAGCAATCTAGGTTGAAGGACAATATTGGTGCAAGATCAAATAGGTGTAAACTAGAAACAAGGAAATACAGCTTGGAAAGTAGGAAAAGTTTTCTAACCATGAGAGGAGGGCTTTTGAACAAGGTAGTGAGAGAAACTAGAGCATTCTTCAAGCTGGAGCTAGATGGGAAAGATAGAGTAAACGTATTAAACAGAACATATGATATGTGGCTTCAAGCATTTCATATCCTATGAGAGGGCTAAAAGGAAACTTGATATCTGTGTGGGTTGCTTGCAGAGGCAAATCCACAAGGCATGCGGTAGTGTGGCCTCATCCCCACTTTTTTACCACGTGGCTGGTGCAGCAGTCATCCTGAAGAAGGCAAAAATCCCCACCCCGCTTCCCTTCACCTCCCTGTGCTTTCACCTCCCATTTCCTCGCTCTTCTGCCTACAGCTGTTGGTGTCCCTGCTGTCCCCAGTGTCCAAAGTCCTGGTGGCAAGGGGAGTTCCTATCCTGTTCCAGCCAACCTGTGTAGGGGCTGGGCTGAGACTAGGGCAAGGGTGCTGGCAGCAGTGGGAACAGTTTCATCCTCCCTATGCCTGCTTCTGGGTTTGGGGAATACCCCAGGGGAGCAGACAGGGAGTGGGAACTGGTGAAGAAATGGAGCTCCCCTCATATATGGACAGTGCAGAAAGTGGAGTCACCAACAGTGGCAAGCAGGGAAGGGGATGGGGAGGCTACTTACCTCTAAGCACAGAGGGGAAGGAAGGGGAGAATTCTTACCTACTTTGGGACTTTAAAAAGTCCCCAACTTCTGCATCTGCCACACAGTCTGCCTATCCTGGTGTAGGGAGGGGTGGGGGAAAGGAGGCTAGGAGCAGGAGGTGCATCCATCCCTGCAGCTGGTTGCTGCTCCCACACACACACTTTGTAAAATCTTGGATCTGCCTCTGGTTGCTTGTTTATATAGAAAGTATCCCATCTTTCTGGGATTCTGCTGGTCACCTGGAAGGAAGAGACATCTTCCCCCTTGAATATATTACTTGGTTTCTCAGGTGGGGGGTTTCTCTTCTAACATTGGCCACAGCTTGAGGTGAGAGATAGGCTGGGGTGCCCTGGCACACCTAATGCTATTGAGGAAGCAGTGGTGCCTGGTTGTTGAGTCATGTTTTCAGAGTCAAACTGATTACCAGATTTGGAGCCATAAAAAGGAATGTCCCCCCCCCAGGTCAAATTGGAAAGGGACATTGGGATTTCTGTCTTCCTGTGTGGTGTGGAGCATAGTCCACTTCCTAGGATCAGCTGAGCACATTTTACCTAACTAATTCCAAGCCATTGCAGTTGCATAGGCAATTGTGCTGTCCTTGTCTTCTCTGCTCTCTTCTTGTGGCATGCTACAGAGCATCTTCTTCCTCTTTGGCAATAGTGTGTGAGTGGGACTAAAACAGAGGTTCTTGGGGATTCATTGAAACACACTGTTATCTGCAAAGATATAGGACTAGACTTGATGACCTGGAAGGTCCCTTCTAATCCTATGTGCCTATGTTTGTTTTTTAATAGAAGCTTGCAGCTCTTTTTCATGAGAATATAGCCTTGAAAATGTAATTTGATATTCATTGTTCACTGAAGTTGAACTTGAACTCATGTTGCCTAAAGATCGCATTTCTAGCCTCCCCACTTCTAGCCTCCCAGGACTGGTCTTTGGGATCCATAACAAGGATGCCTATGGTTCCTTGTGTTATTTTAGAGGATAAAAGCAGCTCGTGATTGTCAGAATAGTTCTTCCCTAGCTCCCATGGATGACCACAGCAAGCAGTTGTTGTGACCTCTGGCCATGGAATAGCTCAAGAAGCAATATATGATGTGCAAGGAAATTAATTACTGAAAAAATGATACAGTGACAATCCTATATCAGGCACTATTTGCACAATGTTGCACTTCTCCACTGAATTGATGACATGAATTACATCCCTTTTATTCTGCTATGATTCTCCTTTGTCAGACATCAGGGATGGCAGCTTTCTTACATGCTAAAGGGCTTGCAGTTCTGGCAAATATTTCACTGAAGCTTTTCATTTCTTTAAAACTACAGATAAATAATTTTACATCTAAATAATTTTTCTATCCAGGAAAAATACATCATAAATCTTTGCCCTCCCCCCCAAAAAGTCACACAAGGCAGTTCAGGGAAATAAGACATTACATCTAGTTTCTTGCTTTAAAAGTGCTTTACATATATCACCACCAACCAGCATGTAAATTTTAGTCAGCCACTGGACTAGTCTTTTAAAGAAGTTGAAAAATGGCCCTGTGTCCTCAAAGGACACACCTGTTATCTGAAACAGTTTTTAACCAGCTTGTTAAGCAGCTTTGACAGATCAAAGACCCCGGACAATGGGCACAAACTTTAACAATAGTTTAGCCTTGAGCAAAAGCTTCTGTCAAAGCAAGGCTTGTGCCAGTTGTATTATGGCCTGCAATTGAAAATAAATTTTACTTGAATAAGTACCTCAGCCCGATCAGAGGCACTGCCGCCACTGAAACAAAAGCAGTTGGGGATAAGTTATTGACTTCACTGACAGACTGAATGAACTTCATTATGCCAGCCCACTCTTGGTAAATGTGTCAGGTTTTAAACTGAATTAGGTGGCAGGTGCATGGACCATTTTCCTGCCCCCCTTGAGACAGCAGAGGGCCAATCATCACCTGATTCTGCAGACAAATGTTTAGATTTGGTTTTCATATTGCACAGCCATAAGTGAAAGCATATTTAAATCATAAGGCTTTCCCCTCACTCCCTTCCCCCCTTGGCCCCCGTGGACTTGCTGTGTTCCCATGCACAGGTCACTCCAACCCTCTGGTGTAATGTAATGTGCTTTTGCCTCCCCCCACAAGAGATTACAATAACATTTCGGAGTCATCTCTGTTGTAGGTCACTTGAGCTTGCAGGATTTCAGCTCTGTAGCCTGCTTTCATAAAAGAACACCAAACTCTAGGGAAATGGATCCTCTTTCCCCATTAAAAAGGATCCTAAATACATATGCATGTTTTGTTAAAGGGATTTTTCTTTGGCAATACCATGACTGACCCAAATCCCATTGAAGTCAATGTAAAGACTCCCATTTTATATCATATGCATTCATCTTAAGAGTCAGATTTCAGAACTCAAATGTCAAGTCTCTAGACAGGTTTTTTTATGTTTCTTTAATTTAATTCTAACAATTCTTTAATTTAATTCTAACAATTTAATCAGATTTCATGCAAAATAATACAATAAGCCTAACATTTGTCGGTTGCACTGAGATTCTAAGGCCTTCTTTTTTTTTGCTTTCATGTTCTCCTGGAAAACATTTTATTTAATAGTCTGTCAGGGCCTACAAGGATAATGCAAGATCAGCTGAACTTCAGACACTTTGGATGCCAGCTCTCATTACTTAATCATGAGACACAGGACTATTAAGACTCTTAAAAATGAAAGCCTAGTTTTCTGACCAGAGAGGGAAGAGATGGCATATGCCTTTGGCTGCATGCCTTATTTAAGTTAATGAGCAAGTAAGATTCCTTTTTCCTGTAAACAGTCTGGATGTCCTTTATACAACCTGAACCTTAAACTATAATGACATGTCTGTGTGTTTAAAGAAAAGTAGTTTTTGAAACTGGACAACAGCAACTCTTATATTTTATATTTATATTAATTTTAACATGTTTTCCCTGCTTATTTTTTATACAAAAGTGAAATGGCTAGGAAGAAAACAGATTTGCTACACTGCACAAGAAAACTGTCTTGCAGTCTTGTCTGTATAGTCAACAATTTATCTTTTTACCTTTAGTAAAATCAGATTCAATGCCTTCAATATAAACACCTGAATGTGCTTTACAAACAATAATTAAGCCTCACAGTACTTTTTTAGGAAAGGCAGGAATTAGCATTACCAATTCATGTAAGTGGAAACCAAGCCACACAGTAGTTAAGTGATTTGCCCACAGTCACAGGCAGCTCAGGGATGAAACTGGAATAGAAAGAATTCCAAACTTCCAACTCTATAGTCAGTTGCTTAAACCACTATGTAACATTTCCTTCTATAACCACTGCCTTCTAGGTCCTACCACAGTTGTATGTGGTTCATATGTATAATTCTAATGTAACAAATGCTTCCTTTTTCTAACTGTTATAAACACGGCCAGAATACTTCACCTATGGAATCACATCAAGGCACAATATTTCTCTCCCACATGCACACATCTAGGAAAACAAAGTAGACTTATTCTTTAGGGCTAGGTGAAGACTGCTGTGTGTCAACACAGAAAATCATTTCTCACAGTGGTATCACTTGCTGGATATGTTCCTTCCCTCCAACTACAGCAGATGGTGTTTCATAGTTGGTCACAAATGGCTGTCAGTGAGTGTTTGTCTGCCTGCCAGTAACCTGTAGTTTGGGGACTCCCTCAGAGAGTGTACCAGCACTGACTCTGCTGATAGCAGCATCTGAGAAAATGATCCGTCCTTTCTTGTCAGGCACAAAATTAGCCATCTCACTTTCAAACTGTTGACAAGGGGGATATGAAAGAAATAAGGACTGTGCCAGCCCAGATGATGTTTCTTGAGCTCTAGTTCTCTGCATCTAATACAGATTAAATAGGAAAAGCAAGCCTTTATGGCAGCAACATGTACCTCAGCAGAAAGATAATGCTTTAGATGTGGCCTCGTTTTGGTACCAACATTTTATACAGCATTTTACCAGTCAGGCTTACTCAGTTACTTCCAGGCTAAGGTAGATTTTTTTTCTGGCCCACATTAACCATCAGAATGAGATAACCTTTAGTGACATTGCCCTGTAGAAGCAAAAATCCATCAAGTGGCGAAAGGTCCCATTGCAGCAGTACTATCTGATGTTGGCTACATGCACACAACTAGAAGGCAGCCAGCCAAACCTGCTGTCCTCTGTGGCCATGGCCCTGTACCAGCAACACTGAACAGAAGGAGGGGAGAAACAGGAGAAGGTGATAATATAGATCAAGTCTATAACCCTTTAGCTCCCAGAGTGAAACCAACTTTGAATCAGTTGGTAACAACAGCCATTTTCTCTTTCAAATGTGCTAGCTGTTAAACAAGATGTGAGGATGAATACACTGCATTTGGACTTGTCTAAGTACATCCCAACCATACAGTTTATTCAATAAAAGATATCACCCCAAAAAAACCTTTGCCTCTCACATATGTCCTGGCCCATCATGCCTACATCATGCCAACACTAATAAACTACAATTAGTAAGCCTTTCTCTTATGCTCTTAGTCGCCATGTCTACACGAGACGCTGACTGTGTAGTAGCCCAGTACTACCGCACAGCAGTGTCACGTGGCAACAACCATGACACGATGCTACTGCTCAGTAGTAGTAGGCTGCTGCACAGTCAGCATCACAAAAAGACATTCATTGGCGCTACTTCACAATAACTTGGGTTACTGAGCAGTTATTCAGTACTTATTTATACAAGTACTACATGACTGCGCAGTAACAACTGTACAGTCAGCGTCTCATGTAAACGAGGCCAGTGTGTCACTAAACTAGTGCAAAATGCCTCTCATAGAAATCATTTGAAGCATGCCCCTTTTGGTATAACTGAACAGCAAGTTCTGTTTTACATCCAGAATTTGTATAAACACTAAGAATTTCACTGCTCCCATTTTTAAACATTTCTGCCTATGGAGAAGGGTTCAGGACTTCATTTTGTAGTCCACCAATTCCACTGTTTTCATAAACAGCTGGTTAGGGTTGCTTCTGAGTAATTCTGGGGAATGTAGATGCACTTGCTCAAAGAAGTCTAATTAAACACTAATCAGTTCAGAAGTCAAGAATAGTTCAGAAGAACCACAGAGGAAAATGAAGGAAATTGTTTATGACAATAGTTTTGTACATAGACAGCACCTTTTATTCTGAACTCTTTCAAAGTAACATGTAGATGTTGCAGGCTAGATTACAAACAGAATTCTAGAACTGGTAAAAAATCAGAATTTCTATTCCACTGTAGGAAATGTTGACATTTCAATTTATTGTCATCCCAAATCAAAATAGTTACTAATAAAAGAAAAAAAGAATTGTGGAAAATATTAAAATAATCTGATTGAAATTAAATACTGAACTACTTTGCTTTGACTTGATCTATTATATTACATTACATGTTATTGTTATTCAGAATAAAACTTACTGTGAGAATACAAATAACATAAAGTTCGAAAGAAAAACTCAAAATGCTTTCACTTTATTGAAATGAAAAATTACAATCTTATCAAAATAAATATTTCAATCATTTTTTAAAATTAAATCAATGCATTCCTGCAAAACATTTTAATTTTGTCAAATCTGTTTTCCAAAGGAAAACTGTTCCATCAGAAAATTTTGATCATCTGTCGTCTGGCCATAAGGAAATCTAGGACATCCAGAACATTCATCCAAGGCATTGCACTGGCCCCCTCCGCCACACTATCACAAGTCAGTGGGGCAGTATGCCGGGCAGGCAGCCGTGCCTACCTGGAAGACACTCTGCACTGTTCTGACTGCCAGCCAGACTTTGCCCTGCACCCCTGTGTTTCCAGGATGCCCATTATAATGCTCAACAGCCAGCTGGAACTGGTTTCTGAAATTGGGGACATATGGTCACCCTAGCCACCTGTAGTGTGAAGACTGCTGAAGATCACAGTGTGAAGTAGCATGTCATGCTAGTGCTACCATTGGTTGGCACTTGGGAGAATAACACTGCTTATTCTTTGCCCCCATAAGGAGACAAGTTGAAGAAGCAGTTTCTACCAGGGCCTGTAAGCCATACTGGAAGGGACCAAATTCTGTGGAGCCCAGAGGAAGATGTGGTCATGTTCTGAACATCTGTACAATGAAGATCATCTAATTTTGGCAACTCAATTTGACAGAGCTTCTTCTGTGGATAAAGCCTGGAAAAGTTCCATCAATTTGTTTTATTTTGACCCCTGGGTAAAACTGTAAGTTAAAGTAAAGGATTTGACATTAGAAAGAATGGAGAATTATATCTCCCAGACCTCGCCACCTACTACAGCTGGTACTCCTAAATTGTACTCCTTTGACAATTGGCCATGAAATCCAGTGGCTGCAGACATCACATTCCTGTACACTTCAGAAGCCATACTGTTCTGTTATATTTTAAAATCTGAAGTCTTTGGCTGGTTATGTCTTTAACCATGTCCTTCATGGCCTGTGGACCCAGTTATCCATTCTTAGATAGAAGGTGTATATTCAATGTAAGATGCCATTCATTTGGGTCAAGAAGCTACAACATGTTGAGAAAAGGGCATGATGGCTTAGTCACTCTTTGTTGTCTATGTGAATTGTGGTAGGTGAGAGTTTGTTATTGATGTCTTGTCTGTGAAGAGTGAATTCTAGAATAATTTGTGATTGAGTATGTAGACAGGTGGGTGTTGTATACAGCAGGAAGTCAAATACAGGACAGAGACATGAGGCATCTGGTACATGTTGTCAATTATGAAGCAATATAATGATTAGAGGTAAGGCTGATTCATGAATTTAGCTGGTGAATAGCTAGAAATGTAAGGAAATTATGAACATCAGGGTGCCTTCTATTTCATTTTCCAATTTTCTTACAGCTTTTCAATAAGCTTTTTTTAAAATATAGAATTCCCTAGCTGTCCAGTGTTTGCTTTTATAAAGCATTATTTTTTTTACGTTTCTTTCACTTCTGTTACTGTGTTTGCAATTTTATATTGAATTGAATTAACTTTTTATCTGGCAATTTCGTTAGCTTTTTTGATAAAGTTGTCAAGGAAGAATATTGGTACTTTGCCATATGGAAGCATTTATTTGCTACCAAGTATGTAAATTAGATTACATCCTTGATGACAGCTGTGTTAATTAGCATATCTTGGTCTCCTGCTTGGTAGAACTGAACCCAAAGTTTTTCCAAGCATCATTTATGTACTTTTCAAAGTCCTTTAACCTCACCAGTGCTGCCTCAAAGCCCTATTTTAGTCACTTTGGGGTTAGAAACACTTTGAAGCTTTTGAGCTCCTCAGGGGTCTTTACATGGCTATAGAGCACTCTGGAGCTAAGAGGAGTCCCTCTGGGTGTTAAGAGATCTGCTGCACAACATGGATTCAAAATTCTGCTGAACTGCTTATGGAGCTTAAAAGCTCTGCAAGAGCCCTGAAGTTAATTAGATGAAGTTGCCAAATCTTGTCAGACACTTGGTGATCCTCACTGGAGCCTCCCAAATTTTGGCAAGGAAAAGAAGACTGCAACATGCCGATAGAAGGATCTGACCTTGCCAAGTAACCAGTGAATAAATTCCCCATTCCTTTAAAACAGCAAAGGTGTTATTAAAATGCTTCCCAACAAGCCCAAGCTTTTGATAAATGCCAAATGGTCAAAAAGCAATATCTTGGAATCAAATGAAACAATTATCTCAAATCTGGGCAAAATACAGTAATGATCTTCTGGAACCTGAATTGTTTTGTGGGAAAGGACATTTCCAAAAGATCTTAGAAAGCAGTATGTACATTAGAAATCCAATTTATTCTGAAAAGATAGCTGAAGTTTTAACCTGCAATAGAAATACAGCCACTGTGGTAGAAGTGGGCAGACTTTTCCCTGAGAATATAAACTTTCTAAAGAAAAAGACAATGATATTTACAAGGCACAAAAAATAGAGAGGGACCTGACAAATAAGACATGGATATTAGATTCAAGCTAAGTACAGACATTCAAAAAGCCTAAGGTGGAAACACTCTCACACTTTACTCAAAGCACTCTAGATTAGGTCATGAGTGAACAGAATAGAGGTTTGCTGTTCATTGGGGGGTGCTGAGAGCATTCCCATACACCTCTCAGGAAGCTGCCAGAGAATGCAGAGCCCAGCTGAGCAGCCAAGCAGCTGGCCACCCCTGAGTGGCCATTACAGCTTGTTCCCCATGCCAGCTGTATGATGTCAGTGTCGGTGGCTAGTGGGGTTAGAGGGACAGGGAATGGAGCCCAGGGGCAGATTAACTCATGGGCCCGTGGGGTCCAGGCTAAGGGGCCCCTGCCAATCAGTGGTCCCCTGAAGGGCAGTGGCCAGGGCAAGGGCTGGGGCATGGGGAGGGGCCTGTTTTGCTCCCCAGCCTGCAGGGGAAAGTCCTGTTAAGCACTGAAGCTTGATCACATGTTAAATGCACAAGAGCCGGCAGGAGCCAGTGGCTGGGAACTTGTGTGACTGCTCTATGGGGATGGCTAGAGTGAGGTGGCAGTGAGGATCCCTGCTGCCCCTGCCACTCACTGCCCAGCTGGTCTCTCTCTCTCCCATCTCTGTGCCTAGAAGGAGCCCAATCCTGCCCTCCCTCCCTTCTTCCCTCCCATGTGTCAGGTTGCAGGGCAGGCAAGCGGCTTGGGATGGGCTGTTGGTGCACATGAAATGTCCCTAGCAATGCTGGAGCCAAATCCTTCTGCTCAGCAAAACTGTATGGAGCTCTCCTATTGTTGGCTCAGGCAGGGAACTGGGAGTCCAAATGCCCTGGAGCCTGCCTGGATGTGTGTGTGTGTGTGTGTGTGTGTGTGTGTGTGTGTGTTTGGTGAGACCTCAAACTGCCCCAGATCCCCGCTCAGGTCAGCACACGGTGCTTTAGTCCCACTGCCAAGGGCTGCTTTCGGATGCAGAGAAGGGGACTCCCACTGCCCCCTGGATACCTCCTGCAGTTCTTGAACCCAAATAAGGCTGCCGATAGTGAGGGGGCTATAGCTCTCCCAAGTGATGGCAGCTTATATGGGGAAGAGTGAGCTCTTCCAGGGGGTGATTAGATATAGATCTGTTTGTCTAACTGTCTAGAGAGGTACAGTTTATATACAGGTTTCCTTCACTTTATGCTGTACAGGCATTCCTGGAGAACAGTGCATACTCAAATTCACATAAAGGAAACCCTCTTTACAATGTAACAAATAGGGATACGTTCCAAGACCTCAACTGTACTGACCCGCAGACCCATTTGTACCACTTTTACAAGACAATTTTGGTACTCACCTACAGCAGACCGTGCACACAAGCACAGGGCACTGACATAAGTGGGATGGCAACTATAGACACATGTTGCAGACAATGAGTGAAGAGCAAAGATCCACACGGGAGACTATATCTTGGTGCGTGTCACTCCCACAGTGCACTGCACAAAGCAGCTGACTGCTTCCACCACACTGATCACATAGGAGTGAATTTACCTTGCATATAATAAATTTGGGGTATAAAAATCATTGCATAAGAGTGAATTTGCACATGCAGAGCCCACATAAAGTGAGGGAAATCTATTTAGAGAAAGATTGTGTATATGTGTGTATATGTATATATACAGATATCTAAATAGATTATTTACACACACACACACACACACACACACACACACATATATATATATATATATATATATACAGAGAGAGCGAGAAAGAGAGAAATTCTGTGTGCGTATGTATGTATATATCAATATAACCATACATTTGGGTTCCATAATTATGTGATGGTAGCATTAAAACACAGGTGTAATGGGTATATAAAAGAGAGAGATTTACAGTACATGAAGTTTAGCACACGTTTAACAGTTCAGGAATGATAAAAAAAATAGTTGAGATGCATTGTGTAGGCCTACTGCTTTATCTCATTGCAAGAATCACTAATGGGATTCTTAGTACCATTAGTGTACTCAAAGCTATTGGTATGGCCTGTATTTTTCTTGTACTAGTTTACTGTAGTATAGGTACAATATAAAATGTGTATTTAAAAAAAAGTCAACCAAGAGTCTACATGACCACTAAACTAAAACACCATTATTTTTGTGTTATTATCCATTTATGGTGAGCCTATGTATACTGTTGTATTATGCTTGTGTTGTATAATGCTTGCTTGCTCCCGAGTGACCAGCTATCATTTTGAGAAGTACACATTGTTCATTCCCAGATAAGCAACCGCAGAGTACTAACTGTTCACTCCCAGATAAGCAGCCGCAGCCATTGCATATCTTGTCAAGCTATTGCCGTAACTGTTGGGCACTTCCTCAAACCCGGGGGGAGACTCAAACCCGGGGGGAGACCACCATATAAGGGAACGAACAGAATAATAGAAGCCAATTGGCTCATGGGGATACTGAGAATTGTGTCAGTCTTATAAAACAACCAAGGAATCCGAAGAGAACACTTCGGAGTCCGAGACTGAACGAGCAGGGTGGAATCTGGCCAATTCTATCCCAGTCTCGCGAACGCCCACCGATATCCAAAACCCAGGGCAACCCCTCCGTATCCCGAACGAGTGATCTCTCCCAGGGGAGCAAATAACTGCAGTATCTGTAACAGCTTTAAGAAAACTGAGCATCACTGCCAATGTGAGTACAAAAATAAAACTTTTTTGCATTTCGCTTTAAGTGCCGAGGGACTCTGCCTCAGTGTTATTACCTCCTCGTTCTCGCCCAGAGCGATTAACTCCCGCACGCGACTTATACGAGTTATTTTCCTAAGGCACCTCCAGTGCCTGCCACTTTAAGGTTCTAGGTGGTAGTGGAGCAGCCAGCAGGTGGGTGCTAGCCTCATGAGTGGGTTACCAACACTGAAAGGGAGTGGGGCCAGGCAATCCCAGTGTTGGGGCTGCCTGAGCCCAATGTAGGGGCCAGGCATGGCAGCAGCCACCTGAGCCTATAGGGTGGAAGACTCCAGTGCAGGGGACCAGGCACAGTGGCAGCCACCTGAACCCCACTGGGTGAAAGGCCAAGTGAGGGGCCAGGGGTGTAAAGCAGCCCAGTGAGGGGCCAGGAGTGTAATGCGGCCCAGTGAGGGGCTGAGTGTGGCCCCAGTGTGGCCTCCCAAACTATAGAAGTGCTGATGATTCTTCCTCCCCTTGGAAGGAAGCTACTGTGTCCAGTTGTGGGCACCGCACTTCAGGAGGGATGTGGACAGCATTGAGAGGGTCCAGAGGAGGGCCACTCGCATGATCAGGGGGCAGCAAGGCAGGCCCTATGAGCGAAGGCTATGGGACCTGAACCTGTTCAGTCTCCACAAGAGAAGGCTGAGAGGGGATCTGGTGGCCATCTGTAAACTTGCCAAGGGGGACCAGCAGGCTATGGGAGAGTCCCTGTTCCCCCGAGCACTACCGGGAGTAGCAAGGAATAACAGCCATAAGTTGGCTGAGAGCAGATTCAAGCTAGACATCAGAACTACTTCACAGTCAGGGTGGCTAGGATCTGGAACCAACTTCCAAGGGAAGTGGTGCTCACTCCTACCCTGGGGGTCTTCAAAAGGAGGCTAGATAATCACCTGGCCAGGGTCGTTTGATCCCAGCATTCTTTCCTGCCCAGAGCAGAGGGTCAAACTTGATGATCTGCTCAGTTCTCTTCTGACCCTACTGTCGTGGAAACATATGCAGCATACTTTTGCGTCAGGTCAGCAGAAGTTTTTATTTAAATGAAACTACAGCTGTAGGGGGGACTCCAAAGTGACATGGATTTCCCAAGCACTTGGAAGGGGTTTCCCCCCAAAAGCAAAATCAGGAGGCTTATATACTTTTTAACAGTCGCTACAACTCACATGATCATATAGTGGAGTTTGCTAGAAAAAAGCAGCTACAAACACTAGCTCATTACTTCTTTGCTGTTATCAGGATGGGAACTATGGGGGAGACAAAGCGAGAACTAACACCCCCTTCTTGCACCTGGAATTCAGAGTTGTACATACTTTTTTTTTTTTGCTATCTTCAAGACCGCGGTGAGAGAAGCAGTTGCAGAGGAGTTACAAAGAACTAACACTTTTCCTTATCTGTTCTACTATACAGAGCCAGCAATTCCCCACAAAGCAGTTATGTCATCTTATAACTCATATGATCAAAGTTTAAGGCATTTATTTTTTTTCTGATTCCACACTACCTACTATGAAACTATGAAAGAAATATCCTGAGGTTGGTAACAGGGTATCTGGTCCTGGGATTTCCCCTGATCGCTGGCCCTGAAACGCAACCACACACGGTTAGTTGTCTTCCCTGCTGCTGTAGGTACTCTCAAACCTGATAGGCTGCAGCTCTCCAGGACACTAGCCCATCTTCTTCTCATGACTGAATTCTGGTGAGTAAAGAGACTCCTCTGAGCCTCAAAAGGAGAGGGTTTACCGCTCTCCTCCTTCGCCCCTGCTGAGGCATAGTCCTAGCATCTGCTCCTTCAGTAACTCCCCCATTCTCTGTATCTCTCTTCCTCTCCTACAGCCATTGCCAGGCATGCTTTTCTGACATTATTCATTGAGCGCCCCACCAACCAGAGCTGGCAGGAACTAATCAATCATTTTGTCTGTGGTTCCAGCAAGTCCTGCGCTCTCACTTCTTGTTTCTGGCAAGGTAAGTACTTATGCCCAGTACAAACTCTCTGGAAATCTTTGGCATCCTCGAGGCCCCTTCCCCTGGGCGCTGGACCATCCTTGGAACTGAAAATGCAATCTTCACTGCCACAAACTCCCAGCAAGCTTTGGCAGGACAGCAGCCTTTCAGTGGGAAAACTTTCCTTTTCCAGTTTGCAAGCCTCCTTAAGGACTAGCCTAGCTTTTAAGGCCTACCACGACAAGGAAAAGGGCTAGAAGCTTCACTTTTATTGAAAAGAAGCTAAACTAAAGAGAGCAAAGACAGGTTTCCAGCAATTGTATGAAAAGCTGTTGGCACGGAACTGACTATACATAACAAATGTAACACTAGCCCATGCTCATGGATATTAGGATGTGACAGTAATTCTAACCTTTGTAAGCGTCGTTCAGGTTAGACGACTGGAACCATGCCTTGGGTCCTCCACGATCCACTGGCTGGAAAATTGGCTCCGGGGTCAGACCCAGAGGGTAGTAATTGATGGAAGTCACTCATCGTGGTGTCCTGTGACCAGTGGGGTCCCCCAAGGCTCTGTCCTTGGACCCATACTGTTCAACATCTTCATTAATGATGTGGACACTGGAGTCAGAAGCGGACTGGCCAAGTTCGCCGATGACACCAAACTTTGGGGCAAAGCATCCACACCAGAAGACAGGCAGATGATCCAGGCTGACTTGGACAGGCTCAGCCAGTGGGCGGATGAGAATCTGATGGTGTTCAACGCCGATAAATGCAAGGTTCTCCACCTTGGAAAAAAAACCCCGCAGCATCCTTATAGGCTCGGCAGTGCTATGTTGGCTAGCACTATGGAAGAAAGAGACTTGGGGGTCATCATTGACCGCAAGGTGAACATGAGCCTGCAATGCGATGCGGCGGCTAGTAAAGCGACCAAAATGCTGGCTTGCATCCATAGATGCTTCTCAAGCAAATCCCGGGACGTCATTCTCCCCCTGTACTCGGCCTTAGTGAGGCCGCAGCTGGAGTACTGTGTCCAGTTTGGGGCTCCACAATTAAAAAAGGATGTGGAGAAGCTTGAGAGAGTCCAGAGAAGAGCCACGCGCATGATCAGAGGTCAGGGAAGCAGACCCTACGATGACAGGCTGAGAGCCCTGGGGCTCTTTAGCCTGGAAAAGCGCAGGCTCAGGGGTGATCTGATGGCCACCTACAAGTTTATCAGGGGTGATCACCAGTATCTGGGGGAATGTTTGTTCACCAGAGCGCCCCAAGGGATGACAAGGTCGAATGGTCACAAACTACTTCAAGATCGTTTCAGGCTGGACATAAGGAAGAATTTCTTTACTGTCGGAGCCCCCAAGGTCTGGAACAGCCTGCCACCGGAGGTGGTTCAAGCGCCTTCATTGAACACCTTCAAGATGAAACTGGATGCTTATCTTGCTGGGATCCTATGACCCCAGCTGACTTCCTGCCCTTTGGGCAGGGGGCTGGACTCGATGATCTTCCGAGGTCCCTTCCAGCCCTAATGTCTATGAAATCTATGAAATCTATGAAAACCAGAGTATAACATGCTTCCCCACACTCTGGTGTTTTGCATCTTTATCAAAGGGATATCCCAGATCAAGAAATGTAATAACATCTGAATATTTTACTTTGATTACATGCTTTTTGTTGCTGGGACCTAGACCTCACTGTTTTTTAGATATAATTCAGGGGCTTTTTGTCTGATTTTACATTTCCACAGAAATTTTTTTTGCCTTGGGTCCCCAGTTTAATTACTGATTTTGAAGTTACTATTACTGGGCATTTTTACATATGCTCCAGGATGTGGCTCCAGGTGCTTTAATTAGTGAGCTATGCTAATTATAAGGTCCTGTGCATCGGGTGTATCAGCATCCTTACATGTCCCCAAACTGAAAAAATGGCAACGGGGCACTTTGAACTAAAGCTCATCAAATGTGTTTTATTTCAAAGCTCCCCACCTCCATTTTTTCAGTGTGGGGACACTGATACACCTGACATAGAAGGCTGGCCACTGAAGTGTGTCAATTTCCTGGCTCCAACAAAGTCAATTAATTGAGCCTGCTCCAATGAGTTAGAAATCCAGCACATTGGCGCAGACTCTGCCCACCTTTATAGGAGCCTACTGATTTTTGTGCATTTTAGGGTGTGTCAGAAATGTGAGAAATTAAGTTTCTAGTGGAAACACAGGTGCAACAGTAACCCAACACATGCCAAGACTATCTCTCATGGACTAGGGACAGACATTACACATAAACCAGTTTAAGTGATCAGAAACTGGTTTAAACCTGTAACAGAACAGATGTTCAGTGCATATAAACCAGCTGGTAAATGGCTGAAACCAGTTTGAGATAAACCTCATTAAATGTAGTATCAGACTTAAATGATTTGGGTCAAACCAGTTTATTCAATGTCTGTCCCAGACCTGTTCCTGGTCTAAATCAAATCAGAGTCCTCAAGCATCCCAGATGCTTTGCAACTCTGTGTGGTGCTCTGCTCTCTGCTCTAGCCCAGCAGGGCTGGCCCCTCCCCTCTGCTCCCTGGCTGCAACTCCGGCAGAGACTGCAGATACAGTGGCATCTGCCTGGCTTCCTCCTGCTCCCCCCAGCCCCAGCCACCCCAACCACTCCATGCTCGAGCAGGGATTCCCCCCTCCCCTCTGCCTTACACAGACACCTCTCAGTATTAGATAACATACCACATGCTGGCTATGGTCCGTGTTGTGGGACACAGGACAAAGGCAGACAGGACAGTGTTGGCTTAGGGCTTTCTGGAGCTAATCAACAGGTAGCTGGTAATGTCACTCCATTGCTTCCTTGGAAAAAGTTGTTTAAGAAGAGCTTGAAGGCTGTTATTTTGTTTGATGGGCTGATAAATGCTTGTAACTTTCTGCTGTGTAACTCAATGCTCTGTTATCAACAGCAAGGTGGTGGGGGGGAACCACTCCCTAATCAGAGCCTGCCCCCCCCCCAGCTCAGCACTGTGAAAGAGAAGGGAGAGCTGCTCTAGTGCCCCCTGGCTTCTAGCCTGAGCCACTGCAAACATATGCCTGCATTTCTTCCGTCCAGAGCGATGTCTTTATGGTTACAAACCAGTTTAGTCTAGCTGACCTGCAAAGATTGAATTAATTTAGGCTCAGGCTTTTTGAATGTCTGTCCCTAGCCATAGTCACTTTTGCTGTTCACAAGAGTTTAAAATAGGAACAGGACTCAAGTAAACTAGTTGTAAACATACCTCATCAAAGGCTGCTCTGCACTACAAGATGAACTGAGACCAGCAACTTGTTTCACAGATCACTGAATGGCCATCAGTTGTCTGTATACTCCAGTTTCTATGAACCTGGGCTAGCTTAGTATGTTCTCCTTTGAATTTGTTATACTAGTCAGCATAGCTTATAGATAAATACATAAGAGCAGAACAGGGCTGAGAATAAAACATTAATGTATTAGGGCCAGATTCTGATACTTGTCGTTGTGCTGAATTACTTCACCTGTGGTGCCACTGAAGTCAGTCTAACTTTTCAATGAGTATGTTAGGCGTATGAGGAGAGGTCTCATAATATGATCCATTCTTAAAAACAATACGTTACAAAGATTATAAACCATTTAGAGGCAGAGATTTTTTTTTGTTTTGTGCTATATATGGTAGCAATTTAGACAATAGTCCTTGTCCATGATTGGGGCTCCTGGGTGCTACTGTAATGAGTATGAGGATGTTGTCTAGGCAACCCCTACCACGTGTTAATGGGAAAACCGAAGGTGAAGTTTCATTCACAAGATATGGAGCCAGGGGTGTTGAACTCACCTCCTGTCCTAGGCTGGATTCAGAGTACAGGACTCCATGCAGGTTGGATCCAGCCCAGGGTACAGGTTAATTTTGGACCAGTGCATGTGGTGGTGGGAATGCCAGTGATTCCAGTCCCTCCACATGCCACATGTCCCACGCTGAAGCTGGAGCTGGACCTGCTACCAGTGACATATGTTTTGTTCCAGGGAAGCAGCTCTGCTTGTAACTCTGGTATAGAGCACATGGCGGCAACAGCTCTGGCTCCAGGTCCAGCATGGAGCAGGGTGGCAGCAGGGCCAGGCCATGATAGTGGCAACAGGCAAAGCAACTGCAGGAAAACTGGGCCTGTGTCAGCCTTCACTCTCACTCCTGCTACCGACTGCTATGCCTACTAGGGCTCAAGGACCCCATATTCTGCAGCAGGCCACTCCATCCATCTACATTCCCCACTTCTGGTGGCCTGTCCTTAACCTGATGGTCTAGATATGGCAGCTCTGCAGGCCACCCCTGAGTGAGCAAACAAAATAATGAAACAGCTATTTTCCTTACTGTCTGTAAAACTTCATTGCTTTCCCAAGCTGGCTGCCTTTGCACATTGGAAAATATATCTTCACCTCCACAACAGCAGCAATGAAATGCCTTTGTCTGGGATACTCAGACAGCTGGCTGTCCTCTTTCCTAACTAGCTGTAATTCTTTGGGTGACTGGTACAACCAGGGGTCAAACTACCATCTCTCAGATTTGGTATCATTTTTAACTAAAAGTTTATACATGCAGGATTACTTATTAGATTGATCTAAAATTGATGTCAATGCCAATGAATCAGGTGGCTGCCTACAAACTCATCAGGAGGGATCAACAGCAAATAGGTAAAGCCCTTTTCTCCCCAGCACCACCTGGGGTGGCGAGGAACAATGGTTATAAGCTGATGGAGAATAGGTTTAGGTTAGAGATCAGAAGGCAATTTTTTACAGTTAGGGTGGCCAAAATCTGGAACCAACTTCCCAGGGAAGTGGTCCTCACCCCTACCTTGGCCAAATTCAAGAGGAGGTTGGATGATCACCTGCCTGGGGTCTTGTGAACCCAGCATTCATTCCTGCCTGTGGCAGGGGGTTGGGCTAGATGATCTGTTCAGGTCCCTCCTGACCCTAGCTACTATGAAACTATGAACCTAGATATTGATATTTAGTGGCACCATATCACAGAGCTTAATGAGTTAGGGGAAATGCTAAAAT
The DNA here is from genome assembly GCF_030867095.1 of Alligator mississippiensis. Classification (NCBI taxonomy): domain Eukaryota; kingdom Metazoa; phylum Chordata; order Crocodylia; family Alligatoridae; genus Alligator; species Alligator mississippiensis. The sequence goes on along the minus strand of NC_081824.1, from coordinate 119,411,345 downwards.
ATAGAAGAGTTATTTCCTCAATTTATTAATCTAAATTCTAGGGGTGATGAATTATATATCAATTAAAGTTAAATATAACCCTTTAATCATACAGTTTCACTAGTTTTCCTGCCTTTGGACCCATTTGTGAGAGCACATTAATTCTATCCTTATTTAGGCTAAGTATTTAGGCACATTCTTAAATTTAAGTCCATTTGAAGGGCTAAATTCTAAATATGCTTGTTTTATCAAGCTAAACCCTTAGTGTATATTTCACAGCTTTTTGTTTATCGCTCACAAAATGTTTTCTTTTTGAAAATCTGTAGAAATGGCAGTATCTAATAATATTTTGTGAGTCTCCATTCCTTTCAAATAAAAAACCCAGAGCTTTATTTAATTAGCAACAAAAGCCAGATGTTCTTTGCTATTTTTAAATACCTCAAGTTGTTTTAACTTACTGTAGTTATCATTGGTTAGAACAATCAAGTAATTCACAAGGTCTGGTTTTGGTGTTAATTTTTATGCTAACCATAAAACAGTTTGTTCTCTTAGAAATAACAGTATGTGTGCCATTTAGAATAAACAAAACAAAAGAGATATAAACAAAACATTTATAGGCAAAAATCTTTGAAAACCATTTTTGCAGAGACAGTCATAAATTCCTAAAATGAACTTCATTCAGATACCTTGCTCAATAAAAACAGTTAAACTCGGTGTCCCATGCCATTTTGTAAACACTTACATTGTAATACTGTTATATAACGATAGTTAAACTATGCACACCAATCATTACAAATGCAACAATAACCTTAGTGGGCACAAAAACACTACACTACACTACTGCTACCACTACCGACACCATTTATAAATAACATAACCTATCCCAGAACTAGCTTCATAAGTGAGAGGGTCTCAGAGGCATACACCACTACTTCTTCCTTGCTCCTGGATGTGGTAAAAAACTGCTTGCCTAGACTAACAGAAGATTCCTACCCATCCTGCAGTGATTCAGCCATATTGATCAGTGAGAAAGAAAGGATAGAATAGAACAAAGGATTGGCTCATTTGCTGCTCATTCTCTGTCCTGTGATGGAGTAACTAACTCAGGTCCCACACAGAGAAGCAAAATATGGTTTCAAACACCCTGCATAGGCATGTATTCTATGTCATATTCTAGCCCTAAATTGGCAGAGATCTTGAAAAATATTTATTTTCTTCATTGGGGAATACAGCCCAGTGAAAAGTGTGTAACAGAATGTTGAATTCTTATTATACACTTTGTTGCCTCATGATCATAAGATTTGTGCATGTGCATGTGCACTTGTGTGCAGGTACATAAGAGATCAGTAGGCTTGGGAAAATGAAGTAAATATACTATTTTGAGACTTATAAAAGAAAAACGTGAATTTGAACTGTTAAATTTGCAATGTACTACAAAAAATTATCTTTCTTCAGATTAAACTTTGATTTTGAAATTCTGGAAGGTTTATTTTCATCAAAAGCATAACCCAATTTGAGTATTAATGACACATTTCCTCTAAAAAATGTTCCTAATTGGGCACATCTACATGTGAGCATCAATGTGCATTAGCCTATTTTAATGAGCATTACAGCATCACTAAAAAAACTGTGCTCTTTAATTAAAGTGCATTAAAATAGGCTAATGTGCATTAAGCATCACTTTAAAAGTGTGCTCTTTTGCACATTAAGCACATTAAATATGCATTAAGACAGGCTAATGCACATTTTCCTAGTGCCTCACAATGGAGGTACTAGATTTACCGTGCATTAACTAAAGCGTGTTAATGCACATGTAGATGCACATACAGTAAAACATTTGCAGGTTTGCTTGTTTTTTATTTAGGCAGGCCATTTTCATTTATAAAAAATCACAGGCTAAAACCTCAAATTTAGGGATTTTAAAAGTTTGTTTAGATTATATTTTCTGTTATTTAGGAATGCCTGTCTGTCCATATGAACTCATTTGTGGTCAATTGTCTCTTGTGATGCAGCTAAAACATTTCTTTCTTATACATTTCAATTATTTGTTTCCAATTCCATGCCTTCTGCTTTTCAGTGATTTAGCATCAGTGTCTTGAGCAAATCTATTGGAAGCTTTGGGTAGGAACTTTCCTGCAGTCTTTTCATGAGGGACATTCTACAAAGCCCATTTTGAAATGGGATATGTTTTCTGATATGTTCCCTTAAAACCATTCTGATTTCAGTAGCAAGTTCTTTGAAGAACTTCTTTGTCCCTTTTCTTACCAGAGATTTTAGAAATTGCACATTTACCATTGCCTTGATTTGAAATCAATGATCCAGTCAGTTGTGTAGGTAAAGTGGGCAAGTGGTAGGTAGCCACCTACAACAGTGGCTGGAAGAAGACAGAGCTACCATAGTACAAATGAAATCACATACTTCCTGAACTAACTTCTTGTTTTCAGAAAATATCTTATGGGAAAACACAAGTCTACGTGGTTAAGGCATAGGTTAAAGATGTCCAGGATCAGTTCCGATAAGGAAGTTAAATTTTTGCTCATTCTGAAATGTCCTTCTCACTGAAGATGCCAGTAATGGCAGTGTATGCGGGTAGAGTGTGTTTTGTGGAAGTTTATTGCAGCCTGATATGAGAGATGATATCAGAGATTAGTTAACCGTATGGGCTGAGTCCCAGGGGAGGTGTGTGAAATGAATCAGATTAAACAAAATTGATAATGTGAATACTTAATCAAACAGACAAAGGTAGTCTGCACAGCTAATTAGGGGCAAATAGAGCGTCCCTCTTGTACCTCATTTAACTGACAAATTGTGCAGACAGTTTTAATGGGAGTCTGTTTAGCAAAGAGAAGGCTGTACAGTTGACAGCTTGGCAAAATGTGGTTTCTGTAACACCACATGATGCTTATGGAAATTAGCCTGATGCAGCTGAGCTCTGAGTAGGTGAGGGCTGCCCAAACTATAGTAAAATGGTAAGATGGACCTTGTACAGGCACTTGCTTCCTGACTTCTTAAAGGGACAAAGACAATTTTCTGTGTGCTTAAAAGGAATATTTTCAAGGAAAGCTAACTGTTACTAGCATCCAACAGACTCAACTTTCCTGTGAAGGGATGGGCACAGTATTCAAATTAAAGATTAATTATATCAGCTTAATATACAGTCAATGCTGCTTTTCTCTTTGCAGCCCTGTATGAACATAAAGTAATCCTCACAATTAACATATGAGATAGGAAAGTAAGAATAATTATTTCCATTTTACATAGGAGGAAAACTGCTAAATTTGCTAAATCCTGAAGTCAGTAGCAAAGCCAAGCTGAAAACATCAAATCTGCTTTCTCAGTACCATGTTCAGTCTTCTAGTCCATGGCGAGGCGTCTAACCATGGTATCTGTGTACTTAGTCCAAGTGAATGACTAAGCAACACTACTGTGAAACGTGCAGCTAGTATGGAATAGACTTCAGAAGAAGTGCAGGTCTCTGGTTTGTTTTGGCTAAGCCTTAAATCATGTGTATGAAAACGTTATCTTAATTTTTGGAGAGGTCCTTTCCACTGCCTTCAATTTCCATCTTTCCAAAATAAATAAATAAATAAATAAACCAAATCCTTCTTTCCTCATTTCATTTTATCCAAAGGCCCCATACTTACTAATTCTCCTGCAAGGAGAGAAGAGGATTTTTAGGTCTGTTTCAATCTTTACCAAAACTTGAGCATTTCTATAGTTTCTGAATGTTTGTTCTTCTACTCTGTACCAGTAACTGTCCTGTTGAAAAACATGGAGGTTAACCTCAGTTGGTTCATAATGGGAGTGAATAATCACACTATAGATTTTACTCTTGTTTTGGGAGAGGAAGGGACAGAGCCAGAGACATAACAGAACAGTTTTGCACCCTGGATGGTAAAACTGCATGGAGCAGCAGCAGATGCTGCTGCTGCTGTTATTTTTACAGCCCTCTCAGTCAATGTGTAGGGTTTGGTACCACTTTCTTCCTCCTTAGTTATGCTACTGGACAGAGTGATGAAGGTAAGAATGGAATCAGCACTTCATTCCACTTCTAGATGCCTGCAATGAAATTCTACTTCTTTAGTATTCGGCATTCTTCTGATAAACAATAATAAGAAAATGCTCAAAAGGAAAGAAACAATTGTATGTCGACTGCACCAAATGCATAATACTTCAATGGTTCTGCAGCAAAGCAAGAGTCCAGCTTGTAAACAGAGCTACAAAGCTTACATTAGCTCATGTTATTATTGCATAAATAATTAGATTGTCTTAAATGAATAAACGGGCTCTCGGTTTAGTTTTTTAATGTTTGACTGTGCCTGTTCATAGTTCAAAATTTCTGCAATCCTAAAAGGGACAAGCATGTTAGAAGTGTATGTTTAATGAAGAGATCACAGTAAATCAGTCTAGAAGTCCAATGGCTTGGGTAGTTCCATTCAAAGAATGACCTGCTTTACATAAAATGGTTCATTAGCATCAATGAAGAGAGTCTAAGCTTTTTTCAGGTTCTTTATGAGACTAACCAAGTAAAGCTACTGGAATTCTGCTTGGACTCATGGCTGGGGATTCTGTATCCCTTTCCTAAAAAATGAACCCTACTACCATGAAAATATTTATTTTCTGAAGAATAACTTCATTAGAATGGAAGGGTCAATGTAATTAACTTAGCATTGCAATCAACTGAAAACATCCAGGTCTTGTTAGGACTTGACTTAATTATAAGAATTGGTTAGGACTTAAGTTAATTATAAGAACTGGAGAGAGAGAGAGAGAATCTGCAGACAACATTCCCCCACAAGAGAGAGGAAGAGTCTGCCAACAACATTCTCCATGCAGTATGGTTGTTACCCTGAAGGATGCAGGGCAGGGATCCAAAGGATTGAAGTTCTAATCCTGATAATGACTCTTAGTATGACCTTGCACAATTCACTTTGGGCTCTATCTAGATTGGCAAACTGGATGCCTAAATAGGAATTAGGAGGCTTTGTCACAAAAAGTTCTCCAGAATACCCCTTTTGCAGTGGTTCTGAAAAATCAGTAGGAGCCTAAATTAAATCTGCTTCTTCAGCAGATCCCAAACTAAGGATCTCTATCCCAAATGGGACATGGCACCTGCAAGTGATGTCCTTAACTCTGACAGTAATCCTGTTGAAGGACTGGGATCCTGCTGGGAGTGACATTGGGACACTGGAAATAGGGTCATGTGCCAGGAAAAAATTGGAAGCCTCTGGCCTGCATATTGCACTGCAAAGATGCCTTGGTGATCGCTTGGTTTCTACAATGTGGAAAGCGCCCAGTCCCAGCAGCCATATATGTAGTTTCATCCTAAGCTACATTTTGATCCAGATGAGGCTGAGCGGTGTTTACACTTTGCCTAAGTTCACAGATGGCATTTGATCAGGTGCACATCTATCACACACCATGAGCACCGAGTTTAATATAATGTGCCACAGTGATGGTTATTGGTGGTGCTGCAACTCACCAGTTTGGTCCTCCTGTAAAGGCCTCAGATATCTTGGCTTTAGCCCTACCTTATTGTGGCTACAGGCTTCCAGCCCTGGCCCAGTCTCTCAGACTGGCTTTCTTGGCCTCAGCCTTTTCACTGTCTCCAGTCTCTGGGTCCCTGGCCCTGTCTTGCATCTTGTTCCAGCTTCCTGGAAACCCAGGGCCATGCAAGGTTGCTTACACTCTGCCTTAGCCCCCAGTGTCCCTGATGTAGCTCAGTGCTCAGCAACTGTTAAAAAGTCAAACAAAATGTTAGGACTTATTAAGAAGGGAATTGTAAACAAAACTGAAAGTATCATTGTTTCTCTATAAATCCATAGAGTGCCCACACCTTGAATACTTTGCCCAGTTCTGGTCCCTGCACCTCAAAAAGGATATAGAAGAACTAGAGAAGGCAAGGAGAAGGGCAACAAGGATGATCAATGGTATGGAGGGGCTTCCATAGGAAGAGAGGCTAAAGAGGCACTCATTTTAGAAAAAGGGATGCTTGAGTGGTGACATGACAAGGGTTTACAAAATGCTAAATGGCAAAAAGAAAGTAAATAGGGATTTATTATTTACTGACTCTCACAATGTAAGAACTAGTGGTCACAAAATGAAATGAGTAGGTAGTAAGTTTAAAACTAACAAAAAGAAGGTTTTTTTTTCACACCGTGTGTAATTATAGCGTGGAACTCATTGCCACCAGATGTGGAAGCTGACAGTTTAGCCAGATTTAAAAGGATCAAATTCTTGGAGGAAGGGGCATTAGTAGCTATTGAACATGGGAGTTAGGGATACAGCCTCTGAATTAGAGCTTCCCATTACCTTAAATGCTGGAGGCTGGAAGTGAAAGAGGAACAGTGGGGGCTCACTCTCCCTTTCAGCATCCACTCTCTGCCACTGTGTGGCACAGAATACTGGGTCAGATAGATCTATGGTCTGACCCAGTAAATCGCAATTCTTATGTTCATGTAAAATCCATTTTAGTCCTAGGATGAATGGTACTGTATCATAATGGGCCATATCCTCAGCTGATATAAATGAACATAATTCCCCATTATCTCTCATTCTCTCAAAAGCCTCAAATAACTTTCTTTTCCTTTAATTTTACCTGTTCACTTCTACGCAGACTGTAGTACAGAATAAATCAAACAATACATTTGAATAAAGAATGAATCAAACCATTTTTCTGACAGCACTGTGTTGTTGGGTTTTAATCCTATACTGATGTTGTTTAAAAATCTCCCTGTTAAAGGTAAAAGTTAATATCTTTACCAGTTTCAGGTTAAATTGTAAACAAAAAAAATAAAGGTGAAATATAATGAACATGTAATAAAGTTGCAGAAGAAATGCAAAGTTCTGGAGGTGATGTCTCATTTTTACTCAAGAAAGTAAATTATAATGATGATATATTTAATGTTGGAAGCTTGCACTCATATTTATGTCATGTTAAATTGTGGGAAATGGTTTGGCATGTACAGTGAACTTCATTGCTGGGGTAGAAAATGATTATTTCATTTTACCTGGAACACAATAGCCTATAATATACCCACAGATTACAGCAAGATTCATTTCAGCCTGGCTCAGGTTTTTCTCTCATCCTTCTGTATTATAAAAGTCTTCTGAAACTTTTTAGATGTTATAGAAACACTAGTGGTCTGTGCACAGGTCTGGGATCCAGCAATTCATGTATCCGAATCCTAGCCCTGGTAATGACTCCCACTTACCTGTCAATGGTGCTCATGAACTTCAGCTAATGTTCATAAAGTTATCTAAAGATGCAAAGTCTACATAAGTACTAAATGCACAGGAAGTTATAATGATTACATTACCATAAATTCCATTTTTTTAAATTAATCATGCACTCTGATTTTGTTGTTGTTTTCTGGGTTTTGTTTGTTTTAATACTAGTAAGAAAGAAAGGGAGAAAGGAAGAAATGAAGGGAAAAAGAAAGGAAGAATCCAGGAGGAAAAAAAATGATGTGGAACTTCCCATTTTAAGGACTTAAATCCCTTTTGTGCCTCTCGGATGAGTAGCCATTCTGCCAGTTGGAAGCAAGCCAACTATCACACTGACTACCATGAAACTGAAAGAGCCTTTGGGAAACAAGAGAATTTCTTTAGTAAGACAGAAAGGATTTTTTGACCCTTTTTCCAACTTGTTAAAGCTTCAGTGAATCCCACCAGCCCCTCGCTAAATGCTTGCCTGAGCAAAAGTTTTACCAGAGCATTTCATGAGTCACACATAATTGAAATGGGAGGAGTCCTGCTACTGCTTCAATAGAACTGTTTGAGTTAATTGATAAACCTTCCCTTTTATTATCAATGCTAGCCTTCTGTCTGAAGCCATACAGCCTATTGCCCCTGAAAGGCAGGGAGATTTCCTTATGGGATTCTAGCAAATATTGGAAATTGCAGTGGCAAATTAGCAAGGGCCACAAACCAGAAGTGACAGCTCAAGTAGGCTGGCGGAGGGAGTGTAGCAATCCCATACCAATAGCAATTGGCCAGACTTATCATATGGACTAATCACAACAGAGCTGGTGAAATAATGGGCACCAGATGTTATCGCTTTGTAGACTTTCACTCTCTGGGGATTAGCTATGAAAGGCAAGCTCCCAGAGAACCAGAGTGTGGTTCTGTCATATATTAATAAAACAGGGTGGCTGGTGGACAATATCCATCCCACATTAGTGTATCTGATTGTGATTGCCACAGTTACTTTCACCACCGCAAGAGAGAAACAGAAAGAATGTTTTCCCATATACTCATTTGCACTAGGAATTAAAATAGTTGGTATTGCTAGATGCAAGGTTGAGAACCTGGCTCATGATTGGCTGGAATAAGACATGTGATAGAGCAGCTGGTCATTAGTGTTTACTTCTTCAGAACAGGGATAGGGAGTGCATTGTACTCTGCCATAACCCTTTCCTGTGTGGCCCCACAGCTTCTCTCCCTGCTGCAAGGGTAGAAGGAAGTAAAGGTGGAACTATGTTCCCCATGGGAGCCTCTCGGAGGCGGCAATATGCTATTATGCAAAGTACAAGGGTTGCAAATCTGGTTAGGGAGTGAGGGAGGCTCATTATTCCCTCCTTCACATTCACCCCATGTCAGGGCCAGCCCTGACCTGGCTGCGTGGGATTAGTTATGCTTCTTCTCTAATTATTTTCATTAAACTTGCTCGACCAGAGTGAGAGAGTGAGCAAGCTGTAGTTTGTATCTCAGGCCCTAGCTAAACTGAAAGACTTACTGGTGCTGACACAGGCCATCAGCAATATGTACAGCTGTCTTCCTAGGGTAGAGATGGTCCTGGATCCTATAGAGTTCACTTTTGCAGAAGATCAGAGAATTAAATAGTGATGCTGCTTAAGAGCAGGTGATATTTTCGAAGACAGTGCTCCTGCTTTGGCACATCAGCAGCTCATTGTAGAGGTTGAGACAGAATAGTTTAGTTTTTCCTTCCCCATTTGCAGCATTGTGGAATTTGTCAAGTGCTCTGTGACTTCTTTTTAGATTGTTTCCTTCCTCTAAAATAGGCCTGGGCCAGATTCAGTGTTGTAATGTTAAACCAGTAGACCACTGTTGCAATATGTTATCACAGTCTCCCTATATTTTAGTTATTTTGTAAATTCCTGCATACAGGTACAGGCTTCCCTTGCTTTATGTGGGTTCTGTATGTGCAAATTCACTCTTATGTGATGACCCTTTTTATACCAAAAACTGGTTATATGTGAGGTAAATTCACTCTTATGCGATCAGTGTGATGGAAGCCCAAAGTCAGCTGCTTTGTGCAGTGCATTGTGGGAGTGACACACACCAAAATATAGTCTCCCGCATTGTCTGTGACACATGTTTCTGTAGGTGCCATCCCCATTATGGTAACATTCACCACCGCCTAGTGCTTGTGTGTACTGTCTACTGTTGGTGAGTACCAAAACTGTTTTGTAAAAGTGCTACAAATGGGTCTGCGGGTCAGTACAGTCGAGGTCTTGGAACGTATCCCTATTTGTTACATTGTAAAGTGGGATCCCTTTATGTGAATTTGAGTTATGCACTGTTTTCCAGGAACACATGTACAGAATAAAGCAAGGGAAACCTGTATTCTCAACGACTTCTGTAGCCACAATTTAATAGAGTCCCATGGACTATCTTTCCTGGACATGAATAGATAAACTAATAACAGTATTTGTTTCCTCCATTCTAAAAACTTTCCTTTCAGTAAAATCCTCCTAGTAGCCTCAGTCTTGACTTCACTGGAAGTCCCACAGAATCAGGAAATGCAAGATTAAGCCCTTAGTTTATGAAACACCATTCGTGAGCCAACTCCAAGTATTTATATCTCATACAGGCTTCTGCATTTGTTACAGTGTTTTTCACTCCTGGCAATGCAATGCCCAGGATTTAAAAATAATTAGAGATTTAAGGTGCCTACATTTTCAAATGAACCATGAAAGGGGTGTTTCTCAGAAAGTGCTGATCACCTCCCTCTGAAAATAACTGCCAAACACAATTTCCTAATGAAATAAGGTCATATCGTGTCCCTTGAATAATTAGTTACCTTTGTAAATCTTCCCATTAGATTTTTAAAGAGTTTAAAACCAGAAAAAATGAATCCCAGTTGTCCTTGTTGCTTAAAGGGACATAGTTGTGTTTAAGATGATGGGCCAAGAGCTATGCAGATTTAGAATAACCGAGGATCTAACACTAAAGAAAAACCAAATATTATCAATTGTGTTTGGTAATGTCCAGAATTATTAGAACTGAATGAGTTTTGATGTAGTCTTCACTATATCATATAGGAATGGTTATGTTGTTGTTTTTTTCTCTCATCTTCAATAGTGAACACAAATCAGTCATTTCACTTCCTTGTGCTGTTAGACTCCAGAGGAAATTTTATCCAATATTTTTTTCCCAAGGAAATATTTTATTGCTCTTGTTTTTTTGTGAAAGGTGTGGGGGCATATTGGATCCTTGCAAGCATTAACATCATTTCTTTAGTACATCAAATACTTTATCTCTTTCTTTTGACACATGAAATCAAATGATCAATCACTGGATATTTCCTCAAGTGCCTGGGTTAGAAATCAATTGACATTCCTAACCGTATGTCAGTAATCCTTTCTTCTCCCATTTCAAGCATGCATTTCAACTTGAAACAAGCATCTTACTCTTTGCAACACAAATTACCTGGAAATATGAAGACTTGCTCTGGCAGGAACTCCTAGGAGAGAGAGGAGAGCAGGAAAAAAGAGAAGAGAAAATGTCAGTGGGCTTCTGTCAACTTCTGACAGGGACAGGTCCCCCTTTTTTACATTTCCTGAAGAGCTGCCTTTTATGCCTTGGCAAAGCGATTATCAATTCTATGGCTTCTCTCCATCTGTCTTTATTCCTGCAATTCTAAAGTCAGAAAAGAAAATTATTTTCACATTAGCAACTCATTAAATGGCCCCAAATTTGTAGCACAATCACTGCTGGATCCAAATGCATTGTTTTTACACATCTAAATGCCTACTTGGGATCATTGTTAGAATAGTCAGTCTCAGCCTGCAGGACCTTCTGTCATGCACATGGTTAAGTGGGTGGGGTGGGGCTGTGTCACAGTCATCCATCACTCTCCATCAATGTCATCACCACCTGGGGGGATACTACCAGCAGTCAGGCAGTCATTCATTCCTGTCCATCAATGTGGGAGGAAGGAGTGAGTGTAAGCAGTGAGTATAGGAGCAGAGAGACTATGTAAACATTTAAGGGGTATTTAAGATAGCTAAGATATTTAGTCACTGTTTAAGCCACACTCTGTGTGCGTTTTTATTGATCTATGGATGTAGCTCAGATTTCATCGCATCAGGTACTGTATTTGATTCATACCTGTGCAACCACAGAACCTGCAGGCATTTAACTTTTGCAGGAAATATTGGACACACTTGAAAACAGTCATTTAACAAAACAGGGATGATCACTTTCTCCCTTGCCTTTTTTAATTTTCAAATTCGCTTGGGGCCTGCAAACATAGAGGTTATTTTAGAAAATCTAAACTATCAATAACTTTATTTTTTAATGGGTATAACACATTTCCCTTTCCTGCAGCTAAGCCTGTGCACACCAGTGGAGTTCAGGACTGGCGGTGGGTGTCATGGGAATGGAATCTATCCCATTGTGTTTCATCCTGGTAAGAGAAAGAAAATAATATCCAGTTTGCCAGTGATACAGATCCACTCTCAGGAATGGTGTTAGCCTCAGCCCAATTTCATGAACTGATATGACTATATTGGTTTAGAAATTAGTATAGCTAATGTGGCACAGTACCCCCTGAGCATGGATAAATGTGCTTATATAGATGTTGTTTAGTGCCCTCAATTTAGGGATACAACTGCATATACACTCAGGGATTGTAGTCTATCAGCTTCTAACTCAGTGTAATCATAGTGGTACAAGCATTCAGTGTACACCTATATTTTTGCCCACCCCTTTTTGGGTTATCATTCTGACTGTCTTCATTTCCCCTAGCAGAAAAAAGGATAGGTTCAGAGTGGTTTATTCATTTCCTGTCCAAAACCATTGTGTTGCTGTGCACTATTTAATAGCTGCCATGTTCCACAAGAGATGCAGCTGCATCTCAGTGGCTGGGTGAAATGATTCCTGCATATGAAAAATGGCTTTTTGGAAACATAGTATTAATAATAGTTTTAAATGTAATACTTTTTGCATCTAAATACCAATATATTTTTACAATATTCTAATATAGTTAATGAAGATTCATTACTCCTCCACATCCCTCCCCCCAAAAAAGGTTTCAGAGCTTTCTTGAGACCTATAGTCTCAAGAATTCTTCCTTCTGTATAGAGTCTATGTCCCTGCACAGCTCAGTAGGAAAAGTGGAGTGTTTCAGTTTGTCTGGCATTGAACAAAAAAAGGGTTTGTTGTCAGGACTGTGCTTTGACAACTGGCCTTCCTCCCTGAGGCTGGTTAACACTTGGAAAATAGCGGCTGACAGGGCTTGTGGACTAGGGAGAGATCCACAAGGTGCTTGCAGCTGGTACAGATAGCTCATTAGAAATTCATTTTTTCCTGTCATAATAACAAAGTGTGGAGCAGCGGTGGTAACATAGCTTCGTCTGGGAAAGCACACAAAAGGGGACAGCTGAAAGAAGCTGGGCTTTTCTCGTGTATTCCTAGCCTGATAGAATCATCTTCAAAAGAAGCAGCCTTATCCATCGTCTGCACCCTCTTTGGCTGAATTTACTGAATCACATTATACACACCTACTGCACGCTGAAGCAAGACAGGCTTTTTTAAACCCAGTCATTTGACAGTGGTATTTCTCTCAAAGTTCCCCCACCTGCAATACACACCCTCTACACACACTCACACACACTCTTTGGAAATGGTCCTCTTTGCTCCCTCTTTGCTTCAGATTCTCCAAAAACATTTCAGAAAATCTTGTTTCCAAATGAAATTGCTTCATGAGGAAAATAACTTACTTTATTGTTACTTATTTTTCTTTGAGGAAAAGGCAAATTTAGCATTTAAAGCCTGAAATAACTTTACAAAGGTAAAATTAAAAGCAAAACAATTACTTTTTTTGTAACAGTAGTAGCTTATAAATTCTAAATAGGGGTGTAAGAATGTATATAGTTAACTACTGGTTACTAGTGGGATGGGTACAGAATAACTTTAGCCTTGTGACAGGGATTCAACACTATAGTTTTGATTCATGTCATAGAGTTGGTGACAGAAATAAGAAATGGGTTTCATTAAAAAATTCAATGTTTCTTTCACTTTTTCACCCCCGCCCCTGTAATTCATTTTTCTGTTTTCACTGTCTCCCTTTCTTTGCCTTTTCCCTTCTTATTATTCCCTTTTACCCTCCTCCATCCTTTCCTGTTTTTTTACCTTTTGCCACCGAAAATGTTAGGTGGAAAAAGAAGGGGGGGGGGGGGGCATAGAAAGGGGCTGAAAAACAGTAACTAAAAATAGCCAAACACATTTCAGAACCAAAAACTTTTGGTTTTTAATTTTCAAGAAAAAACTAACTTTGTATCTTGCTTGATTGCTTGACTGCTTGCTTGCTTGCTTTCATTAAACCCTGTAAAATGTTCCATTAAAATGCCATTTTTTAAAATTAGTTAAACAATTTTCACTCTCTCTTGGGGCTAAACCTCTGCACGCCTAGTTTCAGCATGCAGAAAAAATATGTTTATGAAGACTCAAGGCTATGAGCTGGTTGGAAATACCATTTTCTATGGGGAAAAATGTGGAAAATAAAATGTCAAACAGATCCAGGTGTACTGTAGCTGGAGCTAGGAAACAGAGAATAGTCTATCACAGTTTGTCAGTTCAATATATCACACCTTTCTTACAGAATGTCAGAAACCTGTCATAACTAGAGCATAGGAAGATACTGGAAGGCTAGAAAAGGATTAAAAAGGAATCAGACCTTGTGGCAGAGGTGATATCTTTTATTAGACCAACTAGATTTTTGTAAAAAAAAAAATTCTTTAATTGCAAGCTTTTGGGCACAAACACCCTTCTTCAGGCGTAAGAGAAAAGACTGTAAAGGTTCTCCTGGGTAAGTGAAAGTTCATATTTCATAGGAGAGTTGAACGGGATTCACTTTCTCATGGAATGCTTCAAAGTGTTCTTGGGAGAAGAAACTGAAATAATTAATTCCTCCATTTTGCTGCATGTAGTAGGCCCAGACACAGCAGAGTACACAGGGGTTACAGTGGGAGTATGAAGGGAACAACAGGCTACAGCAAAAAAAATTCCAACTTTTCAAGAATACTGGTATCTACAGACAAAAGCCATTTAAAATAGCTTTTCTCTTCAAGAAACCAGCTGCCACGTTAAATTACTGCCCCTTTCACTGCCACCCTAGCTAAATTCAGCAAGTCCAAATAGTTAACAAATAGACTAACTGGAAACTGGATAAAATGATCATTTAAAAACAAACAAACCTCTAACTTCCTAAATACCCTTAAAATCTAACCCAAATTGTCAACCTAAGTTACATTTGGAAAGTGACTTAATAAATAGGATTTGTGATCCCAAGTCACTCCAGTGCTATTTACCATGCTAGCCTGTACTACTTGTAGCACAACTGATACCCAAATAAAGCAAAGTTTTTGCATTAAATGGACTTGACTTTTCACAGTAGTTATTAACAGAAGTAGTGAAAACTGTATGTCAGATTAAATGCATCTAATTAATCTTGCAGACTGAGACTCTAACTGCAGACTGTAAGAGTGAATTAACGAGGGTTGAGCCAAGACCCACAGAAGTGCACAGGAGTATTTCTGTAGATTTTAATAGGAGCTGGATTAGTCGTAGAGAACAAATTTGTTCATAATAAAAGTGTAGATATCACCACCCAATGCCAAGATTCAGCCCAAATGGCATGATATTGTTGTTGTAATAAAAACATCCATTTTGCAAAAATATGTTCCTTTCAGCACATGCTGAAATGAAATGAAAAAACAATATACACCTACAGGCATGCAGCAGAGGGCAGGGGGAAACCTTTGTTGATGCTGATGCTGAGCTAGAGAATAAGATGCAAGCCAAATTCCTCCACTAGTTTAATTTGTGACATTGAAAGAAAATGATCGAAACATTAGTTGCAAAGTTAACCAGAGACGAGTGCAATGCTATCACCACCAGTGCATGACAAATAATTAGTGACCACTCAAATTTAAAATGGAAATCACCTTGTTCCATAGAGCGGACGTAAACAGTCCACGTGAGCCACATTTTATGTTTGAATAGGGAGAGACAACACTTAGTTCCAGTGAGGAGAACAAGATGACATAATAACACAGAAGTTTGAGGGAGTGGTTCTAGAGACGGTCAACAAAAAAGCCCCAAGCAGAAAAACTCACTAGAAATAAAGAGATGAGATTGCTGAATTTGATAAAACTTGCCATAAAGGCCACGATGCCACAATAGCAGGCAAGATGGGATAAGAAACACTGCAAGTAGAGCTGGTCTGGGATTTTCACTAGAAAATGTTTAATCATCAAAACTAGAACTTTTTGATGCATTACAGTTTCACTTAAACTTTCCTTAGAAAGGTTTCTCAGGCCTGACATGGGATTTCTGGCCCAAACTAGACAGTGATCTACTCCAGTGTAATCAATAGCCCACTGATTGGACTGTGCACCTGAGGAGTAGGAAAAACAGGGTGAAGTCTGTGCACTCTCTGCTTTAGGTTTAGGACTTGAATTTAGAGTTGCCCACATCCCAATTGTGGGCCTTATAGTAGGCTATTGGTTATTCTGTGATGGAGTTGTTTTTTTCATGAAAAAATTTTTAAAGTGTCATGCAGCGTGGGGAAAATATTAAAAACCTTTAAAAAGACTTTTTGAAGGACAGGGAACTGTCTTTTACTCAGCTGTAACCCAAAGCATCCCTTTGGGAATTAAGGGAAAAACAAGGCCTGAGATGCTTTCTTCTGTCCAGACATGAATGGTGCAATCACAGACAGCTATGAAACCTGTAATGCATATAGGCAGCACAATACAAAAGAACAACTGATATGACATCTCAGATTGCTTTGTCAAGTAAAGATTATTTCTTGTTAGTGAACTACTACTCTTTCTTGTTTTAAACGGAGCTCTTGTATTGCTAACATACTATAGAGTGAAGTTTGTCATATGATTCTAGAAGAGCTCATCAAACAGCACACAATTCATAGCTGTCTCACATTATTTACTGTCTTTTTGTATCAATCCAAAAATACCCACATCATACTAGTTAATAAAGAAGTTAGTCCAAATAGCAAATAATTTAAGCTAAAAATCTGTGGCAAATACAGGGCAAACCCATATTTAGCCTTATTGACTGAGGAAAGTGATGCCTTGCATTCATTTTGATGACATTTTTTCTGTTGCCTGTCTCTCTGCCTGTCTTTTTGGATGTAACACATAACATGTGACCACCCTGTCATCATCAATGAAAAACATGAGGTCCAAGAAACAACATTCCTAGAGAATGGAGCCACCTCTACAGAAGCAATTTGTTTTAGGAACAGGAGGTAGCTACCTTATCAGGCAGATGGCTACTGACGTTCAGAGGTTGTAGTTATTAAGACATGTCCATAAAATGAAGAATAATCTGATTTGTCAAAGAGCGCGACTTACTTATTCTGCCCTCCATCCTAGATGTCTCCATTTCTGTGGTTTATTAATTGACTATATTACTTTCTGGTTGATCTTTATTACTATTGTTTTATTTGCATCCAATATTCAGGAAGAAAAAGAGAAGATGCAAATTAGTCACAGTCACTATGGATCCTGACCCCTGCCATGTAACAGAAGTACATGGATCCTGACCCCTGCCATGTAACCAATTAAACTCCTGAGCCATGTCATGTGACTTGATCTTGCTCTATCTAAAAAAGGCTGTATCTGTCTATACTACTTTGACTAGAGAGAGCAACACTCAAATATAAGATAAGGTGCATTCCCCACTCTAGTTAGGAGAGTCTGAATGCATATCCTACCTCCACAGCAGTTTTAGCTACTTAAAACGGGTATTTTCCCAAAGTTGGAAACCTATTGTATTCTCCAAAAGAAAGGAGGCTATGGGGCTGAATGCAACATTTAGCCAAGAGGTGGGAAGATTTTAAAGTAACTGCAATGTAAACTGCATCTATAGGTTTGAGGTCAGTCTTGAGAACAAGCAAGCAATTGCTTGGGAGTCTCCTCTTGTAGAGATCCTGCCAAAACCTAGTGTAGCAACTCCCACCCCAGCTTGGCCTCCATCTCTTTCTGACAACAAGACTAGAGAAGGACACAATTGTCTAATTCCCAATCTAGCAGCACGATGGTACCATCAGGTCCTGTAATGCTCCCCCTGTCCTTCACAGCAAGGGCCTCTGCTGGGGTTCCACCTGGTAAGGCCAAATCTGTTAGTACTAATAAATAAATGAGCATCACAATGCTCAGGTGAGTACTACTAAATAAACGAGCATCACAGAATGAAAGGATTCATGCTTGGTCAAAATATGAAAGGGTTCCTTGGTTCACTTACTTCAGGAGAAAAACATCCTAGGTATTGACTGACTGGCTCAGAGCCAAGGTCCCATTGAAAGATGTAAGACCCTGCAGTAGGCAGTTGGGGGTAATTTACCCTTCCCTCTGCATGTTAGTTCCCTTCCTAATCTATTATAGTTATGAATTGGCTTAGTCCTTGAAGCATAGGGGGTTTGTCTAACTAACTAGGGACCTGCACTTGCTCCAGCTGAAGTCAATAGCAGAGTTCCCCAAGACTTCAGTGCAGCAGGATCAGGCCCCAAAAAAGCCAGCAGTCTGCTAGGTGTAATCATGCACATTCCCAGTTCGCCTTTCTCTCCTATGTGGTCTGTTTCAGGGATGCTGTTGAAGTGGTACTTGCTGCCCTACTGCTGTCAGTTGCTTTGAGAATTTATTTTTTCTCTATATATATTTTTTTCTTGGCCTCATTGTAAATGTTTGGAATGTAACAGACACTGAAATTCATTAAATGTGTGAAATGATGGGAAAAAAGTGTGAAATTGTAACAGTCTATTTGTATTGATTAATAGAAATTTCTCCTAACAATTCCCGGAACCTTCTGGGGGTCATTGGAACAGAGCAGCTGTAAAGACAGCAGGAGTAATTTAGAAGCTGCCCAATGGGGGCCATGCAGATTTCAGAACAAGTGGGGAGAGTCCCATGCACTTGTTCAGGCCAGTAGGAGATGATTGGCTATTGCAATGTCAAGTTAGCATGCAGATTAGCCCACAAGATGCTTTTAGCTGGCCTTGAAGGGGCTTATTTTGTTAAGGAAAATTATGATTTAAAAACTTGAATAATGCCATCATCTATAAAGCTGCTGTGTTTTCTAACCAAACATCGTTGGCTGTAGTTATGCTGAATAACAAAATTTAAAAAAGGAAAGAAACTTTGATGTCCTGTTCTTGGGGCTGTTTTTTTTTTTCCTCTACTAGCTTACTGAAAACTTGTCAACTAATGCATTACTACAGATTGCAAGTAATTCTTACGATGCTGCTAGATGAAGCATCCTTCAGCTGAAGGCAGTGCGCTCCAAGGACAAGGGAAGTCTGATTATTTCTATTGTGGGGGGAGGAATATTTCCCTGTCATGTTTCAGACAACCTGAAGTGCTGATTTTCTTTGAAGCATCATTATATAGCTAAAAGCTTTTGCTTTAAGAAAGATACAAAAGGAAACATCAAAGTAAATGTCCCCACATTGACATAAGGGTAGAATAATGGTGACCTAGTAGCTAAGACTGGGACAAATGCTGAAAGTAATTCACTCCATTTGCTAACAATGGGGAATGTGTGACAATGATATATACCAGAAGACGAGGAGAACCACTTTTGTTGGACAGCGATACCCCACAAACCCAATTGTAGGCAGATCAATACTGTCATAGGACAATTATCAAAGACCATCAGCACATCATATTTTCATACCATAAACAGCTCAAGGCGCCAGCAATGGCTTTCCTGCAGAAAGCACATAGCATAAATTTGAAGGGTGTGAAATTGACATGATTAATAATTATAGTTATTAGCACATGTGCCAGCTGCTCATGTATAGTTTATCCCTTGATTTATGGTGCCATAAATGCCCATATCTACTTCTGATGCAGAATTGAGAGGGTACACAATCATGGGCAGAATGCATCTTTCTTGGTGCCAGGAGTTCTGCTCCCCCTCAAAAAAAAAAAAAAAAAGGGGGGGGCCAAAAAGTCACCCCTGCTCCACAGAGATGGAAGCAGCCCCTTTTGTTTTCATGTCTGCCTTAAGGCTGCTGAAACCTGTCTGATCAGTGTCCCCAAAGCCTTTGAAGTTTGGATTGCAGCTAACAAGGGGCTAAAGTTTTCCCTCCCCCACACTACTTCACGCTGTTGCCAGGCTGCAATCACCATACATATTACAGACGAAACCACAAGGACCAACAATAGAAGAAGCAAAAACTAATCGTCTAGGTGCCAGAATTTAAAGCTTTTGTTTTCAAATGTAATTTAATTCCCCCTCCTTTAACTCAAGACTTTATAGCGCATTTACAAGATGGTCCATTATAGAAAATTATTTTTCTCTGACATGATGTGAAAAAAAAATTTGGAATGCACCCCCATCAAAAAAGACACACTGATCAACACAAAACCCTTGGCATATTAATTCCTCTAACATAATGCATTCTTTTGAAGAATTGTAATAATGTATTTTCATCTATTAGAATGCCAAAAATCTTTCTAACTCTATAGAAAAGAATCACAGCTTGCCATTATCCCTATGTTTCCCTCAGAAACATATTCTGAGAGGTTTAGAAAAAGTATCTTTACATTAATACTATTTTCAAGGAAGATAGCTATTGCATAAATATAAGAAACATTGCTATTTGTTGTGTAGATTTATCTATTTTTTCCCCAGGATACTAAAGCAATACAAGTAGAAGCCAAGCAAACAGCAGAATGCTGAAAAATATTACTGTGAAACTGTTTCAGGGGTATAGGACATAGCCATGTTGGTCTAAGGATATAAACAGACAAAGTTCTTTGGGTAAATCTGATATCTTTTATTAGACCAACTCAAATAGTTGGAAAAATTCTTCTTTGCAAGCTTTCGGGTACAAATACTAGCCTAAGGAACGGTATTTGTACCCAAAAGCTTGCAAAGAAGAATTTGTCCAATTATTTGAGTTGGTCTAATAAAAGATATCAGATTTACCCAAAAAACCTTGTCTGTAAAACTGTGAAACTTAGTTTGAGTTTTGTTCTTAGGTGGAAACAATTTAGGGCCTAATCCTAATCATGGCTGGATACCTTCAATGCATATTGAATTCAGGAACAGTTATAAATCATTTCTCAGGGTCAGGCCCCAAATTTGTGATAGTGGAATCTGCAGTAAATCATCCAGAGTAAACAAATGCATATGAAATTTGGCAAACTGTTTAGATCTTTTAAGTGAGGGGTGCTCAACTTCCATCCCCCCCAATTTTCCCTTTCCTTCTGGATTAGGGTAGGGCTGAGCTGGGACTGGGCCATGCCCCCTTCCACCACAAGGCTAAGCACAGGGTAGATCAAGCTCCTTTCCCCTGCGGGTGAGATGGTACCCACTGTGCCAGCCTGGGCATCAGATCAGGAACACCAGCTGGATCCAGCACTGCCAATCTGGCCCACTGAGCAAAAAACTTGAGCACCACAGTTCTAAGTAGTTTGTACAGATTACTGAAACTGGTGCTGAGGTTTGCCTTCCTATATTAGGTTTATATGAGAGTGAAAACTCAAGGTGTGAAAGACCTGTACACACACATACTGGTGAAAAATTTTAGAAACCCAGGGGAACTACAGTTACCTAGGGTAGCTATAAAGATTACCACAGTTCTAGTGAAGAATGTGAAACAATAATATTTGTATTTTTGGTCACAACATTTTCAGTTTTCAACTAAAAAAAGTTTTTAATAAAAGCATCTCAGCAACCAGGCATTTCACAAAAGAAATATTTCGTCAAAAAACAAACCTTGTGTTGAAAAGCTAGTTAGAGGATATTAGATTAGTTCTAAAATTATATTAGTTTTAAAATTTTACTGGTAAACATGGTGGCAGCATACCCCTCTGCTTTCTCAGATATATTCATTACTATATTACAATTTTACTCTGATGCTATGATTATTTTTCTATTATATGAACAGATCACTGTGAGTGTTCAAGGAATACTGATTTTTTATAATTCAAATTATCATTGGTCATATGGGCACGTGGCCTTGTTTGTATTTCCTGAATGGGCAAATCTCTTTATTACAACCGAATTAATTTTCAAGAAGCTACTGGGACTTTGAATCTGCCAGGTAAAAGTAGGAGTTTTTTATGGAGTGGCATTATATAAACCAAGGAGTTTTAAGCAAACTTAAATTATGCTTTTGTCTAACGCACATTATTGGGCTCATTTCCAAGGGCAACTGGGAGTAGAATTTAGTGGCCTGTGATACACAGGGGGCATGTCTACATGTGCGCTTTAAGGGGCAGTAGACTATTTTAATGGGCAGTAGTCCATTCAAGCATCACAGAAAATACTTTGCAATTATTCTAACACACAGTAAAATAGGCTACTGCACATTCAGCATCACTTAAAAACCATGCCTATTCATTACTGCGCAGTAAAGCAGCCTAATGCACAATTCTTTAGTACCTCACACTGCTGTGTGCTTATACATGTGCACTGAGGCTGCTCCAACACGCTGTGATTACAGTACATTGGAGCATGTAATGTACAGCACATTGGAGCATAGTAATTACCGCGCTCCAGCAGACTCTAGCGTCACATGTATCCGTGTCCCCCCACTGAAAAATGGCAGCAGAGGCACTTTAACTAAAGCTCAATTTGACCATTTTTCAGCAGGGGGATGCTGATACACATGCTCTGAGCACTTTAAAGCAGCTCTTCAATCCACTCTAATTAAAGCACCTCCCCCAACCCGCCTCCCAGAGTATGTGTATAAACTCCCGGAGATAACTAAATTTAATGTGCATTAGAAAAATCACTTTAATGTGCATGTAGACATGCCCAAGATGTCAGATTGCAGGCTTTTTGTGTTTAATTTTATGAAACTATGGATATTCCTATGGTATACTTCTAGAAGTAACTGTAATGTAGAATAGAGTTATTCGAGGTACTTTTATGCTAGCTAGCTCAGGTCCCAGTAACAATCTAGCTGTGGCAGCATAGAGCTTCTTAGTAGGGTAAATTAGCTGTACTGAGCTTCATGATGCTTCTGAATTGGGTATTGCTACACTTCAACTACAGCTACTTTTGTGCCTAAAGTATAGAAGGCATAGAGAATTATAGGGAAAAAGCACTTCCATCCTGGGTTTATAATCTCATTCTTAGCCAATTTAGTTACTGTGGGCACTTTACACATGCATTAATGCACTGCAATTATGGCACATTAAGTTTAGTATCTGTAATAACAGCCAGTGCACTTCTTTTAAGTAATAGCCAGAACAGGTGTTTTAAGTGATGCTAATGTCCAGAAGACTAAATCTACTGCGCATTAGCACATTAGCATGGCTCTAGCCATGATGTGCTAATGCGCAGTAGAATTAGTCTACTGCGCTTCTAGCCTCTTATGTTGATATGCCCTATATGATTTACTGGCCATGCATGGAGTTTAAATTTTTCAAGCTCAACCGGGAATGGGGGACCCCTGAACCCTGTGAACGGGCAAGCAGCTTAGACCTGACCTGAGGTACCCAACTGGTTCATGCTGGGGCCAGGACCCAGGCAGGGGTCAAAAGGGCCAGGCGCCCACTGCGAGGGATGTCCAGAGAGCAAGAGGCTTGGGATCCCAACTGGCCTGAGACAGGGCCAGGGCCTAAGGGGGAACTGAAGGTCCCAGAGAGGGTATGGCTGAGTTTAGCTGCCTGGGATACCATCTGCAAGGCTTGGACCACAGTGTAGGGCTGGAACAGAGCTCTGGATATGCCCCTAAACATCAGGGTTCAAAATGTGCAGCTTCCTGCCTGATTAACATACTCGTATTATCACATCAAGGCATGGCAGACAAGCAAGGTAGGCAGCTGGCCCATAGACAGGAGGCAGGCCAGTGCTTGCATCGGGCATGAAGGCTTGCCTCTGTCACATGTAGTCACTAGAACTAAATCCTATTTTACATCACATGACTAAATGGCAGTTATGCAGCTATATAACTTTAGGTCTTTGGTGCTTAGGCACACTTTGTGATTCAGCTCTGGGTACAGCAGTGCTTGCACATCCTCTGAGCATGCTTAGTACAAATGCAGTCTGGCTAGGCAGTTATGCAACAACATGTATTTGCTCCCCCACCCAGATATGTGGGTAAAGCTGAATCCTAAAATTGTAGCTGGGCAAAACCCCATGACTAGAAGGGGTCAGAAGTTGGCCCCCTATTGTTTTAGCTAAATAGAGCAGGGAGTTCAAGGCCCAGGTTCAAGGTCTGCCTCATCCGTTGTTAACATCTGCAGTCCCTTGATATGAAGATGACAGTCTTCCCATAAATAGAGAAGTCATCAGTGAGTTCATAGATGACTCAGAAAGTCAATCCAAGATTTGCATGTTCAACATCTAAATTCCAAGTACAAAATAACCATCATACGATCATTGCCTCTATGTAGGTCCGCAACTAAGGGCTTCTGATAATCACTGGCGCCTGCTCCCATTGCCACTCACCCATCACTATAGGACTTACTTTGAAGAAAGATACCTGCATGTGTTTTCTTTTAATGTGGATTCTGCTGCACATCAGCAAACACATGGTGCTTTATGGGAAGAACACCTTAATCCAATGGCAAAGGAAACCTAGACAGCTGGAGCTTTCAACCACCCTTGCAAACATTGTGAAATATTTCTTTGTGACTGCCAGGTCTCAAACACCCAGTCATGTGCAGCCTTGGTCTGAGTGATGGGTGGTGTATGCCTTGCAGACTCCCGTGAATTGCCGAGTAGATGTTCCCTCTGCAAGTAGTCTTCCCCTATCTCGTCTGCCACAACTTTGAATGTTTCCCAGTTGGGGGTTGACTACCCGGGGACCTTCTGTGGCACACAGTCTGCCCAATGGTCACCTGCAGGGCTCTGCCAGCCCTACACCCCGAACTTATGCCACCTCGATTGATTGCTCAGTCTTCTTGGCCATGTACCCCTTGGCACATAGCTGTGGAGCCTCTCGAGTTGCTTCCCGACCTGGGTATCAGCTCCTGAGGCCAATTTGCTCACTCCATCATGGGTTGTCTACGCTTGGAGGTCCCGATCGTGGAGCCTGTACTCGCCTAGAGTGGACTCCTGCCCTAAGGCCTGAATCCTATGTGAAGCCCTTTGGCCTTTGCATCAATTATCTATTTATATAAGCCCCTCCTATCTCTACTTTCTGTGTTCAGGGTAAGTGCCCTGATTCTCCATAGCCCTTCCTGCTGCTCCTGCTGGGGCTCTCCCAGCGGGGAGAATTCCTCCTCCTCCCAAATGTTCACAATACTCCCACCTGTTATGGTGTGGGTCTTCTCGTGCCCTTCTCTGCTTCCCCTGTTGCTGCTGCCTTCGCAGATTGCAGGGGCTGCTTCTGGCTCGTCTCTGGCACTGACAATCCATTCCCTGCTGCTATTGCCACGGCCAGCGTCAGGAGCTTCCTCTGGCTCCTTGTCCCGTGCTCCTTCCTCCTTGAGGGATTCCTGAAGTGGGTCTTGTGGCCCGCACTCCTCGGGTCTGTTCTCCCTCCCTCTCTTTCTCTGCCATTGGCCATTTTTATCCTTGCCGGCCAGTGACTGCTGGTGACGTCATCGGCTGGTCTCAGCTGGATAAAGACTTGGCTAACGAGCCGCGCGGGCTTCTCTCCCTGTTCCCGCTGCGCCGCAGCTCCTGCTGTGGGTGAGTAGTTTTTTCTTGTTTTAACTTTTATGTTTGTTTCCTCTCCCTCCTGTCTGTTCTGTCCCCTGTAACTTTCTTTTCTTATTTGGGGTCCTTCCCCCCATTCTCTCCCAGGACATTCTTCCTCTTCCTGCTCCACTGTTGAAGACTTCTATTTTATTTTTGGATCACTATTAGTTTGGAAACCTCACTCTCAACCTTGTGTAACTCTACCAGGAATATAAAACTCTAGAAGACTAGCTCTTGAGGTCATTGGTAGCCCACAAGCCTCTCCATGAAAATGATCTGCTTCATCAGCTGTTAACTGAAGGTCCAAAGAGATAGAGGCTTAAGAGGCTTAAAACTTGTAAGCCATTGTACATGAAGCCCACAAGCTCCTGGAAGACATTGGGGATACTGAACCAAACCTATGGGCAGCAATGGAGTGGGCCAACCACTGGGAACGGCCAGATTTATTCCTACAGTGTTTTATACCAACACCAAACAAGTCCCCTCCTGGGCACGATTTTGACAGAGAAGCATGGGTCAAGCTGAGCAGGCTAAGATCTGAATGTGTATGCTTCAAAACAACACTGTATAACATCTTGGACAGCCCCCTGGATGAATGCAATGTCCAACAAACAGCACAGGACTTAATCAAAAGCTGCAGTCTTTACAAATGCCTACATGGGGTAGATGGAATCTGCACATAGAGCAAGAATACCAGACACTGGCTCACAGATTTGGAAGATGATATCTGACACCATACAAAAGAAGAAGAAGCCTCTATCATGTCAAGTTTTCAATCTTTGGGATTGCAACTGCCTCACATCCACAGTGGGTTTGAACCTGCATTTCTTGTTTCCCAGCAAGTGCTCTAATCACCTAGCCACAAGTTAGGCGTTATCCAGCTGTTCTTTGAAGATAACCTTTGAATAGCCAAGAGAGGAAGATATGTGGGGCTAGGAGGAAGAGTCAGTGGGTGTGTAACTCAGTAAGATGCATGATGCCCTAGATATGACCAGGATTTCCTTCTAACCTGGGCCTTTGCTCCCAGTGGGACAGAAACTTTCCCTATGCTGTTTATCCAGTGAATATTAAATTCAAGGTTTTATCAGCCAGCTTCAAGAAAAAGTATGGATAATGATAAAGCTATTACCTGTAACTTAGCCTGTTTTTATTCTGGCTGCTACTGCTCCAATTTGGTAAAGTACTAAAGTCCATCCTCAATTTTGAACATGCAAATTGTTCCATTGAATTTAATGGAACTTACATTATTGAATGCCTTGCTTATTCAGAGCCATAATAAACAGTATCCTATAACCATTTAAAATAGCATACCACAGGTTTTATTGAATTTACTGGTCTGTAATTTTCTCTCCAGTATAGTCATTAGAGATAAAGTAACTGTGCACATGTATGTGCACAACTGTAGCAGTGATGAGTATGGCCCGATTTTTGTCTAGTCCATTTAACGTCTTCAGTTTTTGACAGAGGTTCAGCACTGACTGTGTGCTTTAGTCCCACTTTTGCTCTTTTGAGTTAAACTACGACTATGGCCTCTTGCATTATATCATCCCCTAACATTTAATGAAAAGAAAAGAGGTGATTTTTTTTCTAGAACATGGGACCTATGGGGAAGTATAGAAAGATTGTGAAGCAGTGTAAAACAGAATATCCAATTTGATTTTCAAGGTTATACCTTCAGAGTCAGATTTTTTAGATGGAGTGCTGGTAACTGATTCTGATAATAAGCCTCAGTACTATGTTGTAATAAAATTGATGATAAAGTTGCCAACATTAAATAAAAGTAATTTATTAGACAGATAGGATCACACTTGCTTATGGAAAGAGGAATTACATTAAATGAATAGGTTCAAAGAAACTGGGGAGGTCTACTGAACTGTCCTTTGTTTTCAGTTAGTGTTATGGAGAATTGAAGATTTTATTGTTCTTGTGTGGAGTGTCAAGTTCAAAATGTAGCTGTATATTATGGCCAACAAATCTAAATGTCAGTATTGGAAAACAAAACCATACCAGGAACAGTTATTCAACATTGATCAAAACTGATTAACTTTTTATATAACATGTTATCCAGCTAGTCTCTCACTTTCCTAAAGAACAGTTATACAGAAATGGGCATCTTCTCAAATCACACAATTCAAAACAAACCATTTGCATAATGTATATTTTCAGAACAGCAAGTAGGTGGTGTTTAAGCAACTGCACAGATAAACATAAAAATCAAATATTGGATCATAGGAAAGCAGGGCTGGAAGGGACCACATCTGACCATCTAGTCCAGCCCCCTGTTCAAAGCAGGGTCTTCCCTAACTAAAACATCTCACCCAAGTGTCTATGTAACCTGCTTTTGAAAACTTCCAAGGGTGGAGATGCCACAATTTTTCTAAGTCATCTGTTCCAATACTTGACCACCCTCATAGTCAGAAAGTTCTTCCTAATCTCCAACCTAAATTTCCACTACTGAAAGTTGAGGCCATTGGTGTTGTCCACAAACTTGCTTAGGAAGCACTCAATCCCATTGTCCAACCCATTAATTAAGATATTAACAATACTGGCTCCAAGATTGACCCCTGAGTAATCCCACTTAAGTATAATGATACAACCAGTTATATATGCACCTTACGGTATTTTCATGTGTATTTACTTAGCTTGTTAATGAGAATATAATGGGAAACAGTGTCAAAAGCTTCACTAAAATCAAGGTATGTCACATCCATTTCTCTCCCTCCATCCACAGAGCCTGTCCTCTTATCACAGAAGGTTGATTAAGCATGATTTGCTCTTGGTGAATCCATGCTGGATGTCCCCAATCACATTGGGTGTCTATACCCATGCTCCGAGGTGGAGGGGAGTGGTGTTTTAATTAGAGTGGCTCTGAGAGCCACTCTAATTAAAGTTCCTGCAGCCTCACATGTATTCAGCATCCTGTGCTTCAAAATGGTGGCAGGGGCACTTTAACTAAAGCTCATTTGTCATGCTTTAGTTAATGCACCCCCGCTGCCATTTTGAAGTGAGGACACTGAATACACGTGATGTGGAGGCTGCTGGAGGCTGCTGGAGACATGCTAATTAGCACATGTCAGAGCAGAGGTCCATCACATGTATAGATGCCCTTTTCCAGTTACCTGGGACCTCATCCAACTCCATAATTTCTCAGAAATGATAGATAGTGGCTCCAAAATTACCTTTCCCCATTTCTGTCTGTACCCTAGATTCATAGATTCATAGATGTTAGGGTCAGAAGGGACCTCAATAGATCATTGAGTCCGACCCCCTGCATAGGCAGGAAAGTGTGCTGGGTCTAGATGACCCGAGCTAGATGGTTATCTAACCTCCTCTTGAAGACCCCCAGGGTAGGGAAGAGCACCACCTCCCCTGGGAGCCCATTCCAGACCTTGGCCACTCGAACTGTGAAGAAGTTCCTCCTAATGTTCAATCTAAATCTGCTCTCTGCTAGCTTGTGGCCATTATTTCTTGTAACCCCCGGGGGTGCCTTGGTGAATAAATACTCACCAATTCCCTTCTGTGCCCCCATGATGAACTTATAGGCAGCCACAAGGTCGCCTCTCAGCCTTCTCTTGCGGAGGCTGAAAAGGTCCAGTTTCTCTAGTCTCTCGTCGTAGGGCTTGGTCTGAAGGCCCTTAACCATACGAGTTGCCCTTCTCTGGACCCTCTCCAGGTTATCCGCATCCCTCTTGAACTGTGGAGCCCAGAATTGCACACAGTACTCCAACTGCGGTCTGACCAGCGCCCGATAGAGGGGAAGTATCACCTCCTTGGACCTATTCGTCATGCATCTGCTGATACACGATAAAGTGCCATTGGCTTTTCTGATGGCTTCGTCACACTGCCGACTCATGTTCATCTTAGAGTCCACTAGGACTCCAAGATCCCTTTCCACTTCCGTGCCACCCAGCAGGTCATTCCCTGGCTGTAGGTGTGCTGGACATTCTTCCTCCCTAGGTGCAGCACTTTGCATTTCTCCTTGTTGAACTGCATTCTGTTGTTTTCTGCCCACTTGTCTAACCTGTCCAGGTCTGCTTGCAGCTGTTCCCTGCCCTCCGGCGTGTCCACTTCTCCCCATAGCTTTGTGTCATCTGCAAACTTGGACAGAGTACATTTCACTCCCTCATCCAAGTTGCTGATGAAGACATTAAAGAGTATCGGTCCCAGGACCGAGCCCTGCGGGACCCCACTGCCCACACCCTTCCAGGTCGAAGCCGACCCATTCACCACGACTCTCTGGGTGCGACCCTCTAGCCAATTCACCACCCACCGGACTGTGTAGTCATCCAAGTCACAGCCTCTTAACTTGTTCACCAGTATGGGGTGGGATACCGTATCGAAGGCCTTCCTGAAGTCTAAGTATACAACATCCACCCCTCCTCCTGTGTCCAGGCGTTTTGTAACCTGGTCATAGAAAGAGCCTAGATTGGTCAGGCACGATCTGCCCGCCACGAACCCGTGCTGGTTTCCCCTCAGCATAATTTGGATGCATTCCATTTGGCCCTCCTGACTTGACTGCATCTAGCTTCTCTAAGTAATCCCTAACTGTTCTGCCATTACTCTAAGAAGTTTGTCTCCTTCTTATCTTTGGACAGAAACATAGACATAAATACATTTTGTTTAATTATTGGGTGAGGGGAGGAAGGAGAGGAACATTACTAATATGTTTGGTTGGCTCTTTTGATGGCTACCATTTTCTTCCTGCTCCTGGAGAGCGGTAAAATGGAATTCATTAACTTCTTCCATTATTTTGTATTATTCCAACTGTGAATGAATGGAGTGAATGGTGGGAGGACAGAGAGAGAGATCACAAGCAGTGAAGGACAAAGTGTGAGGACCTAGGGCAGTGTTTCCAAATTAAGCTGACTCCCAATAATGCTCAAAGTAAAACATGGGGAAAGCTTTCCTCAACTCAAAAGTTTACATACAGAGTGTTACCGTGCTGCCTACTAGGAAGTGGTGTGGGAAATTTCTAGCTTAACAGGGTTTCCCACCTACAGATCTCTCTTCCTAATTAAATTTGGGTGGCAAAACACTTTTATAATCTGAGAAGCAGTAGATTATGCCTCATCTCCTCAAGTAGTTTATTATATTGCCATCATCATTTTTAAATACTATTACATCTAATTGTATTGGCATATAGGAGCAAGAAGGACTCCACTGTGCTAGGTGTAACAAAAAATGTGAATAAAAAGATGGTTTCTGCCCCAAAGAGTTTATAATCCAAATATTCAACAGGAGACATCAGGTGAACAGGTGAAACAGAGAGTTGTAGGGGCAGAATAAAAAAAGCAATATGTACTGTTGTCATTATCTTTGTCATCATTATACTCAGTAAGCCAAAATGGCA
This sequence comes from Alligator mississippiensis, assembly GCF_030867095.1. NCBI lineage: Eukaryota > Metazoa > Chordata > Crocodylia > Alligatoridae > Alligator > Alligator mississippiensis. The sequence continues at coordinate 119,381,137 of NC_081824.1, read as the reverse complement.
AAGCCCCTTCCATTTTGTATCTTTGAAAGTGCCTAGAAGATCACTAGAGTAGTTAGTAGTCAAGTAGGGGACAGAGCTAACTGATCAGAAATGTTTTGTAGCAGTTTCATTTTAGGTCCCTGTCAGAAGTTATTTGTTGTAAATTATATCTAACTACCATGGAACAAACTAACATGCCAGACCTGAAACCAGTTTATCCCTCAATTAAACTGGTGGATCAGCTTCAAATAAGCTGCTCATTGGACAGCAAACTCTTTGTGGCATAGAAGTATCCCACAAAAATGTTAAGGTGGCCACTGGCATGTAATGATTTGTCAAGCAAGAGTTGCACATATATTGTGCAACATACTATTGTTTGCCATTAGTTCGGCAAAAATGGATCTTTGGAGGGGCTTAAAAGTAAGCAAGACAGGATACTTTGAAGAAGGGGTCAAAAAGGTCATACCAGGCATTATATCTGTAGATAAGTACAGCAATGATTATATGACAATTTTGCTCTATGGATTTGTTTGATAGGAATGTAATCAGTGGAAAAGTAAGAAGAAAATTGAACTGAAAACCAGTAAATCAGTGTTTGGGGTGTGAAGTGTCTGCCAAAGGGGTTGAGTGTAAGAGGGGAAATGATAAAAAAGAGACAAGAAGAAACTAAAAGAGGGAAACAAACTTCCTGGAAGCTGGGACAAAGGGATTAACAATTAAGGATCTAGAAGAGAAAAATTAGGAGAGTGAAATAGCAAGATGTCAGAGAAAGTGCCATGCAGCCAAATTCTTGGCATGTTAACAACATAAGGTACTTCAAAAAAGATTGTATACACGAATGCTTTTGAGGGGACTTCTGCATCTCTTAACAACAATGAAGCTGATCCTTGCTGAAGAAAACATAAAATTAAGGCGTCTGCATTCTACCCTTGCATAGTAATAGATAATGATGACATATTTAATATGACTAGTATTTTTTCAGAATTGAATTTTGCAAAAATACTGATCATCTGTGGTCAGCAAACAAGACCATAATGTTGTGTCTATCACAGCACAAACAGTATATTAATGGAGCCATTAATCACCATCAAAACTGTATTAGGAGTGAAGATAGCCAAAAAGAGCTTAACTGACAGCAAGTGGCCATAAACCTGTCCAAAAACTAATTTGATTACCATCATACCAGCATCTGTGCCACTTACGAGGGTTCATTTTTTTGATGAAATTAAGTAGACAAGTCATTCATGCGTATAATAGACATCTAAATCATGGTAAACATGTTGCTGGCAAGAAAAGTAGTTAAAGAAAGTGTGAGATTGTTTTGTGGGCTAAATTTCAGGCAAAACAATCTGACAGCACCACAACAGTTGGTCGGAAACCATTGTCAAACTCATCCTTGGACCGAGCCAAACAACAAGTGAGAAATGTTTTGATTCACGGTCAATGGAATAAACATCATTGAAAGTCAGGGAATGCTGGGAGCCCCAAGCTATTTACAAGAAGGACTGCTTTGCCAATATAAACGCATGCTCTTTATCAGTAATAAATATTCCCTACAAACAATCTGTTTTATTTGTAGACAGTTAGATCCATTATGTTTTCATCTTGACAGGCAGGGCTGCAGGATGCTGCATTTAAATGACACAAACTGTATAGGAATGTATTTCCAGATGATAACCGAGCTTAGTGTCTCCACATAAATCAGGGAAAGGATATTATTCAATAAGATATATGTCCAGATTTCAGCCTCATAAATGCAGAGAGAAACCAAATTTTCAGGGCTTCTTAGCCTTCTGTAGGCATTCAAAATGATTCTGGGCAACTGTTAGAAAATTCAAATGTAATAAGTAATACTGGAATGTGATAAATAGAGGAACTCTTTCTTAGCAAAGGAATAGAAGTCAACATGTTTCACCAGCAAGTGCCATTCTTACATATGCTTGACATTGAGGTTCCTTTCTGAAAAGGTATTCATTTCAGAAAAAAAACATGGCTGGCAAAACAATGCTACCAAATAAACTCATATGGATATTTATTTTCTATACACTTTAGTGGCAAATCTACTGTTGAAAACTTGGAATACTTTGCCTGCAATGCATTCATTCAGAGTAAGGGGCCAGATTGCACTGTCCCCAAAATAAAGCTGTGTGTGTTTAAGACAGGCAGAACTATTTATAAAGAAGTGATGTTTTCTGTATGGTATTTCTAACATAATCAATATTGTGCCGGATGACAAGCCACTTAAAATTTACCCAGTGTAAGTGTTTTACATAGGCTGAACACGCAACAAAACTGAACAAATACATATGAAACACAAGGGGGACCCATCTACAGAGAGACTTTTAAAATCCAAACCTAAGAGGGTTTGTTTTTTCAGACTAGACATTAATGATAGAGTGACTGCCGTTTATCTGCAGTCCTTTTATGAATCGCTGTGATGCTAACAGTGAACACCTTGCCTTTGCTGTGAGCAGTGCCTCAAACCATGGGAAGCTGACTGCCATTCACAAGCCAATGCCTCGTAGGCAGCTCCATCTTACCTGAGTTTGCAGATGGGCCATTCCCCAGGTGGGTCTGGCAAAACACGTCTCATTAATCATTGCTTAAACCCCTCTCAGTGGGAAGACCTCAGGTTAGACATCATTTGGAAACAAATTGGGTGAAAAATAGCTCTGACAATAAGGAACCTACATGGAATTCCCCTGTGAGAGCTTCAGCAGTGTGAAAACAGACTCTTCCAAGACACTAAATGATCTGTCAGTTAGCAAATGACATTATAATCCAGTTTTATGCCGTAGACAAATCCAGGCCTTTGCTGAACTTCTCCTCTCTTTCTCTCTCTCTCTCTCTCTCTCTCTCTCTCTCTCTCTCTCTCCCCCTCCCCCCCCCCCCCTTATTTTGCTTTTGCTTTCTTTTAAGTGGCTGGATGTTTGATAAAATCCAAATGTGAGAAAAGTATCTAGTGAGGATACTGCAGAACTCAAAAAATATTCATTTTTTAAACAGCAAGGAAGTGATGATACCAGAGCTTTAAAGGCTGAGAGGTTTTGACAGAACAACCTGCAGCTTGAATGCCTCAGAGAGGAAGCATAATCTGGGGGACTAAGCCATGGGCCAGGAATAAGAAGCTATGATTTCTAGCCTTGCCTTTCCATTGGAATTGAATGAATCACCGAATTTCCCTCTGAATGTGTTCCCTTGACAGAGATCCTGATTCAGCAAGACACTGGAGCATGTAGCTAGCTTTAAGCATACAACCAGTTTCATGGAAGTAATCGGGGCTGGTTATATGTTTGAATTCCAGCTGTGGTTAAGTGTCTCAAGTATAAAGGAGATAAATTCACTTGCCCAACACAGAGTAATGGAGTGCAGATTTTCTGTACAACACTTTTGAGATGTGCCGCACTATACTAGGTAGCAATGTCAACCTGAAAGAAAATTAGAGAGGAGAAGGTTAGCTGGGTAAAGCCATGCTGTTTCTTCCAGAATAACCTGCTGTTGCCCGTAGGATTCCTTTTACCAGAGACACAGCAAGGATTGACACGGCCCCTCATCTGATTTGGTATCAAGTGAATTAGTAACCCCTAGGCCTATTACAAGTATTCTTCCTTGCAATACAACCTGGCAAGTGGTTCCTTCAGGCATTACAGCAACGATCTTCAGTGGTACCGGCCTCAGATCCTCTGCTGGGCGTGCAGGATGTTAGTTTCTGGATTCCTCATTGTTCAAACAAGAAGTCCAAGGTTGTTCCTGTCTCCCCAGGCTGGCAATGCAGAACACAGGTGTTCCTTTGTTTGTCCTTCACTTTTTTAACTTCTCTTATCCCAGTCCTCTGGCTCTGTGCCAAGCATTCCTTATATGGTGCACCAATCCCCTGGCACTCTGCCAGCCATATTTCTTATAGGAAAACTGCAGTCCTTTGCTCTCCCAGCACCCAATCACAGCACTCACATCTCCCAGTGCCACAGAGGGCGCTCTGTTCAATTTTGCTGCTTAGTTCTGGGAAGGCCTGGACTATGGCTAAAAGCCTTAGCATAACTCAAGTTCATCCGCTACACCTGCAAGCCTCAGAGAAGTGTAACTACAGCTGACATGGATAGCAAGAGCAGGAAATATTTCAGGGAACACTCACTTTGAGTAACAAGGATCTTCTTTAGCTCTTCCAGGCTACAGCAATGTACCTAATTCAAATACAAGCTGAAGTCCTGAATTGTTCTTCTGAATTGGGGCCCCTGGTGACCATTTCAAAGAAGATATCTCATATGCACTGAGACCGATCATGGGCCACTACATGCTCACAGAGCACATCCAAGTGTTTTGCAAGATGGTATCCATAATACTTAAGTCTTCAAGGGCTGAGACTGAGGCTTCTTGCTGGTTGGAACCCAGTCTACCATCCTTTTGGAGTTTTCAGAGACTTCAGGTTTGTTTGTTTTTTACCAACTCTCAGAAACCTGAAACCCAAGTCCTTTCCCTCCATTACTGTTTCCTATCTCTCTCTGTCAGGCATTTCTTTGGTCATATTCACAGAGGATGGAATGTTGCAGATAGCAAAAGCACTTGAAGACAGAAGAAGACTCTGCAGTTGCCTAGATGTGCTTTTTTTGCTTTTGAATGCTGTATAAGAGTAGCCAGGAGAGAGAGAGAGATTTTAATTCTGCTGATGTGTTTTCATTGCTTTCTTTACATTTTAATCGCTCCTGATTATCACTTTGAAACATGTATTTTAACTGTATAACACAAGAAGTGTGCTGGTGTTCCTCCCTCTAGAATAAGTATTCAACAGGAGACCCAGGGCATGTCTACATCATGCCCCCCAATTGTAGGAAACTCCACTCTGAAAAACACACTCCCTCCCCAGTGCATTCCTGCTCCGTGTGCATCAAATGCTGAAAAAAGGTCATGTAGCAATGCACTGGCACACTCTCAGGGCATGCAGAGCCCTGCTTTCTGGCTCAGGCATGCTAATGAGAGCTGTGCTGGACACACACCCAGTACTGCCCTAGCAGCATTGAAGTGACCTTTTTGGGCGTACAGGAAATGGAAGTAAGTTGGGCAAGGCACATTTTCATAGCAGCTCTCTGTAGTTCCAGCTGATGCCAAGTAGACATGCCCTCAGACGTCTTTGGGTTATGAAGGGTTGAATGTTTCCATCAGTTTGATTCTGACCTTGGGCACTACCAACTCTGGGTTAGTAGTTAGTCAGAAGCTATTCAGGAGCCTATGGCAAATGCCACATGAAATTATGGCTTTCAGCAGTTTACTTTATGTCTGTTCAATCACTTGCTTTTTGTTTTTCATCCAAATATCTCTATGACAGTCAAGGTTTCTTTTTTCCTAGGGACCTTTTGTCAATTTTTTGTCTAGAGTGAGTCAGTGATTTCAGGCAGTCCAGATGGCTGTCGGCATTAATCGGTCTCCTTGTAGTCAGCGATAACATGGAGGCTGAAGGCTGAATAACCTAAAGGCTGAACTATTCCTTCCACTTTTTAAGATGGTACTTATAGAACTAGACTGACACACATGAGTATGACCTGAGATGGCTTTCCTGGATGTCTTCATATTATCCCTACTCCGTACATTTTGGTCTCCAAGCAAATCAGCACCCTTTTTAAGCATAAACTTTAGCAAAAAAAGACTGAAGAAAATCATTTATTTAACCACAAAGAACACAGCTGATTCACCCTTTCCACTCTGGGTAATACTTTACCCCCCAAATAGTCCTAGTGAAATCAGACCCAGAATAAGTGGCATTTACATGGTATATTGCTGTCAGATTTTCAGTTATGTCCTCGAGGTGTTGGAAAAGCAACACAGATCTAGCATTCATCCCAACTCAATATGTTTGCACCTCTCTGATGGCCTCTGGAGAGCTTCTGGATGCAGCCAAGCTCACTCATCACACAGAATTAGTGAGCGTGTGAGTGTTTTAGCATGGCAGCCCTGCACAGCAGTCACCAAGCAAGAAGATTTATTGCTTTATTTGACAATCTGTTATTCACTAACGGAGCATGACACATCTGGGACTAGGAATCATCAATTAGACATCAAAGAGAAGAACAGCAACCTTTTTTGCATTGGTTCAGTTTATCCAGTACACATTTAAAGACATTAGTTAGTTCAGGATTCAAACCAAATCTGAGTGAGGAGAGACAAGGTACACAAAAATTGGAGAAGGATAAAGATTTTTTTTTCCATGGTTGATAACACAGTTTATGGGGAAATGACCTCACCGGCTTGCACAGCAAGGAGGGGTATTGTTGGTCACTTCGTTTCCATCCTTCTTGTCATTAGGCATATTAATGATGAGAAACAGTTTGTTTAATCTCGATAGACTGGTTGGGAAGAATACACCAAACTCACATAAATACAGATGCCATGGGTGTTCAAATATTGGGTGAAATTAAATTAACCTACTCAGCCCACTGCTGAGAATATGCAGAATGTGTGCGCCATGGCACTGTTTGAAACATAAGTTTCTCATTTCTCCTCTACAACATGTGGTTGGAGAAAAACAACAAAAGCCCACACTCTCTTCCTCACCCCTTCCCTTCAGACAGAGTTTGACAAGTCACAGGAGATTTTTGGCAGGGTTGTCACTTGTTTGCTTGTTAACATTTTGGAAACTCTCAGGCCCAAGTCTAAAATGGACAGACATAACTCTGACTGTAGTCAGTGGAAGTTGTATCCTCTTATATCAGGGCTGAATTTGGCCTTCAGTCCTACACATGAAACCTTATCTTTCAGGGCATAGTCAACTACTTCTGGATTTCTGGTAAATCAAATAATCAAATACTCAATTACTGTGAAGCATTCCACTTTATATTTGAGCCAGTCTACATTAAAAATGTACACATAGGCATTGTTGACTACATTGGCTCACAACTAGAATTCAATAGAAAAGTTTGAAATATTAATGGAAAGTAAGGGGGCGGGGGAACAAACAATACAAATTTTCACAAGTTACAATAAGCTAAAATCTTCATGCACCAAAATGCTCTAGGTGTTCCTGTTTGATAACTGCAGTATGTTGTTCTGTTATTTTACCTCTCTAGTCTTTTGAAGATAGAAACTAAAGTCATAGAATAATAGAATAGGAGGGTTGGAAGAGACCTCAGGAGGTTGTCTAGTCCAATCCCTGCTCAGGACAGGATCAGCCCTGTCTAATCCATTTTAGACAACTATTTATCTAATGCATGCTTTAAATATCTCATTGCATCTCCTGGAGCCATGCAGTTCCAAATGCCACACTTGTGTTTCATGGGATTAAGAAAAGTTCTGGAATAATAGGAGACCTATTATTCAGGTCTGCTATTATTCTTACGATGGTTCATAAGATGCTGAAAAACACAAAACTGACCTAACTGTTTGGACATTACATTAGAGTCGTTTTAAATCCTTTCAAGACTTTTATAAACCCCAAAGGGAGACCTAATATTTTCTACATGGAACATTTTAATTTTTCTTTCAATTTTAATTGCTCCCAAGTCTTTAATTAACCTGTGCCAGAGGCCTATGAGCATAAAGATCTTTTTATTGTTATTATTAATTGCATTTTTTAAAAAGGAAATTTGCTCAGCAGGTATAGTTCTTTACATCGTCTCATCTCCACTGATAGTTATTTAGTTAAGCGGAAAAATATTCTCTTACTTTTATTCTTTACATTTTTAGTTAGCTTTACAAAGAAATTTAAAAAGAAACTAGGTAGTGATACAGAAACAAGAAAAGGTAGAGGGGGGCATGAGTAATCAACAATGAGGGGCAAAAAAGAAAAGTCAGGGAAGAAGTACTCCATCTTTCCCTTTCAGGGTAAACTTAATATTGGTGAAATCCATACATCACAGGACTTAGCAGTATAAGCTTATCCACAAGTTAGGTATAGGGAAAGCTTCACCATCACATCCTCTCAGTGTGCTTTAAATGGGAACACTAGGGCTCCAAAGCAGAGGCATAACTAGCAATTTTTGTGCCCTGGACAGAGATGCCAGACAACAAGGTGAGAGGGTTGGGGTGGAGGGCTTGTTGGGGAGGGGATGGGGACAAGTGTCAGAGAGTCTCCCTGACCCCAGTAACTCAAAGCTGCCGATGCCAGTGGCTGCTGCTGCTGCTGCTGTCATTACTGTCACAATCTCCTCACACCCTGGTAGTTGCTGCCATGGCACAGGATCGCTGAACCCACCCCAAATTATGCCACTGCTCCAAAGTCAAAGCTCAGTCCAAGCCTACTGCCCCATTGGGCTGACATAGTTACTGCCTGCCACTGGCAGCAGTAGCAGCAGGTGGGTTCCCTCATCCTGACTTGTCCCCCCAGGTGTGTCCTGCCTGCCTAGCAGCAGGCATAGGGAGTAGGAGCCCACCACCCATCACTTCCGCTGTTTCCAGCCAAGCGTGGAAGATAAGTGAGGGGTGCTGAGAGTAGGAGGAAGGATACTTACCTGATTGGGAAACTTTAAAAAGTTCACAGTTGCTGCTCCTGCGGTGTAATCTGTCCATCTTGGAGGGGAAGGTGGGGGTGGGGGTGGGAGGGATAGCTGCTGGTAGCTTCTTCCACACCCGCCTTTACAAAACCCTGGATCCTCCTATACATCCAGACACTTTTGGCTTCTCAGACTGAAGAACCAGGTGTCCATTTCTATCTGGGTCAGCAGGGGGCAACAACCTTTAGCATGAGTGCAGTGTAAAGCTCAAACCAATGCTCTTAAGTAGTAGCAAGCCACTCCTCCACACACCAAGAAACCTGAGTGTGGGAAAGCTTCTCCTCCATAGTGCTTGTGTGTTCCCATCCCCTCCTCCACTTGAGGATGTGGAACTCAGGTAAGAGACATCCCAGGGACAATGGAGGGCACCAGGGTGCCAGCAGGGTGGCTTACCTCGATATCCAGCGGAGTTGTAGATTTCCATTCCATTGGCTGACTCTGTATAAATGCCAGAGGGAAACAATAAGCTTCTCATCTTTTCTGTATCTGGGAGGGGAGAAGGAATTGTTGGAACTTAGACCTCGCTGCAGAGTAAGCATTAATCCAAGGAAGTGGACACGTCACTTTGTTTATTTGCTCCAGCAGAGTGACGCTGTCATTCCAGCTAATGCCCACTCACCCTTTCAAACATGTGAAAGCAAGTGTTTTCATATGAGACACTAGAGTTTAACATTGCAAATACAGGCAGTCCTTGACTTACAACTTTCAAGTTACAACATTTCGCACTTACAATGTTTATAAATTGACACCCTGTTTCAACCTTATGACATCAGTTTCGACGTTACAACGTTTGATCTGATGTGACACCACGCCAGTGAACAGGTTCACTGCGTCGCTCATCTCCCTGGAGAACATCTGTCCAAACTTCTTTGGAGCACTTGCTTTAAGAAAGCAGACAAGACTCCAGAAAAAACCTTCAGCCAAGACTCCTGAGAAGACTCCAGCCAAGAACCCTTCAAAAAGTCCAGCCAAGAGCCTTTCAAAAAGTCCAGCAAAGTCACCTCAAAGAAGTCCTTCCAAATCAATATGATTGCTATTTACAATATAAATACATTAATGTAGCTATATTACTCATCTATAATTGACCGAGTACAAAATTCTGGGGCATTTTTGGTGAAAATAGGGTATCGGGCTTTGGTTCAGGAACCAATCCCCCATTTATAGCATTGTTTCTTATGAGAAAGTTGGTTCCGAGTTACAACATTTCGACTTAAGACATGGTTTTCATGAAACAATTGTATCGTAAGTCCGAGGACTGCCTGTACCTGTCTGACTGGGTGAATATACCCCGAGGTTGGCAAGGAAGGGGTTAACTTTCTCTCTCCAGACTAATGGAAAGACCACAGTTGCCTGTCTGGGGTTCAGGGATTTGCAGGGAGCACCTGTGAGGAATTAATGAGTCACTCCCACCCCAACACACTATAAAAGGAAGGGACCATGCATCTGGCTCCATTAATATGAATCAGGGAAGAATTTCTCAGGAGCAGATTAAATAAGAGCCAGGCAGTGAGTGCTTTTCCTATCCAGAGCTTAGCAGAATAGAACCATACCTCAAACGTTTGCTCTAGAGTTCGGCTGAAGTGAAAATTTTCATGTGTATGTTAGGACGCCTAAAGGGGCATCATGCCCTCTACATATATTTTTCTGCTTTTCAAGAAAGCATGCTACAGCTGCTTGTAAACACAGCTTACATCTGAAGAGCCCTTTCCTTTCCTATTCTGACCTGTTATTGCTTTTTAGCAACCTCACTGTTAACCATTGCTGATCATTTGTTTGTAATACATCAGATGGTCCTTCTGGCAAAGTTTTTACAACCTAAATTTAAAAAGACAGAGGGTGGTAGAGCAGAGGAAATGCTCCATTTCAGTACTGGAGGAGTGAGATCATGTGACTTGCTAAAGCACTCACCACTGAACCTGAATGTCTTCAGCCCCAGAGTAAATCACAGCAACAAGTAAAATCATGAGTGATGCAGCCCACAAAAAGCCACAGAACAGGAAGCTTCAGTGGGTATGTGGGAAAATATCCAAAGGCATTTAGACAGATTAGAAATTTAGGTAGGTGGTAGCAAAATATGAATCATTTTTTAAAATGTGAGTTATGAACTTGGACATCAGTGGGTGAGTCTACATGTTCATTAATGTGTTTTAGGTCATGTGCATTAAATCTAGTACCTCCATTGTGAGGTACTAGAAAAATGCACGTTAGCCTATTTAATATGCTAAAGAGCACAGGTTTTTTGTGATGCTTTAATGTGCATTACAATAGGCTAAAGCCTATTTAATATTTTCAGTTGGTAGGGTTAGAAAGGACCTGAGCAGATCATCAAGTCCGACCACCTGCCATGGGCAAGAAAGAATGCAGGGGTAAAATGACCCCAGCAAGGTGATTATCTAGCCTCCTTTTGAAGACCCGCAGGGTAGAAGCGAGCAGCACTTCCCTTGGAAGTTGGTTCCAGATCCTAGCTGCCCTGACTGTGAAGTAGTGCCTCCTGATGTCTAGCCTGAATCTACTCTCCGTCAACTTATGCCCATTATTCCTCGTTACTCCCAGTAGTGCTCAGGGGAACAGGGACTCTCCCATTGCCTGATGGTCTCCCTTGGACAGTTTGTAGACAGCCACCAGATTCCGTCTCAGCCTTCTCTTGTGGAGGTTGAACAGATTCAGGTCCTGTAGCTTCTGCTCGTACGGCCTGCCCTGCAGGGCCCCCTGATCATGCGAGTGGCCCTCCTCTGGACCCTCTCAATGCTGTCCACATCCCTCCTGAAGTGAGGCGCCCAGAACTGGACTCAGTACTCCAACTGCGGCCTGACCATATATGCTAAAGCACACATGTAGATGCGCCCAGTGAGAATAATCCCGTTCAGGAATTTTCAAAGGGAGGTAGATACCTGGAAGTAGAACAAGGAAAAGATACTTATTAGTGATTGTGAGGGACTCCTGTTACTTGCAGAGATGGGCCTCAGGTGGGGGTAAGACAGCTGATTTTGATCTAGCTGCAGGAAAATAGGCTACAAGTGCCTATTGCAGGGCTAGCTGACTAGCAAGAGGGTGATACGTCAGTGCCTTGGTTAAACAGTGAGGACACTGCTACAGTAACCAGGGGAATAGCAATAAGCTTCCCTGGAGACTGAGGGGGCATATCTGAGGCTGGTCAGGGGAGCACCAGACCAAAAGGGGAGGAGCTGGAGGATAAGCCTGGGCTCCCAATGCAGGCCAGCTGTACAGCTGTGAACTCAGCAGGAACAGTTGCTCTGGCTGGTGAGCAGTAGGAACTGTAGGCATGCCAGGTACTCCCAGGCATGGGCGACTGGTGCCGCCTTAGTTGTGGGGACATATATTCCCCCCCAGCAACCAGTCAGCAACGGTGGGGAGGAGGGCTCCTTCTGCAACTGATCGTGAGATGGCTGATCTCTGTAGCCGATCACTGTGGCCATTTCCGGAAGTGGCTGAGGCCACTTCTGGGAGTGCAACGGTGCTCCACTCCCCAGTTGGCACTTGCAGGGGGGACACTGGCGTTCCTGCCTGCCCCCCCTGCCCATCATCAACTAAGCAGCGAGCACGGCCAGTCAGGGAGTTCACCAGGACTCTCAGGGGGTGCACATGCACTCCCGTGCACTACCTACATATCGCCACTGCTCCCATAGCTGAGGGAACTAGAGAATAGGGAGTTGGCTTGGCAGCAGTATGATGACCAAGGAGGGGAGATTTTGAGTTTAAAGTGGCACCTTGTGTTTTCTGTTCTGGTTTTAGAACCAGAGGACTGGATGTGGCTCATAGGAATGGATTGGAGGTCACAAGAGTGCTGCAGGGATGCTCAGTATAGAGCCCTTCCAAGATGTTGGGTTCAGGCTGAGTTAAACCAAGAGCAGCCTTACTCTGGGTCGGGGATGCCGGGGGGGCTGAGCTGAACTGAGTGCAGCCACATCCTGGGGTGGGGATGCCAGAGGGGGAAGGGACAAGGTGCAAAATAGGGATGACTCCTGAGACACAGGGCTGAGGCCGAGATCTGGGCCCAGATCAGGGGGCTAGGGCTGACGGCGTGCAGGCAAAGTAAAGGGAGGCTAAAGCCAAGAGAGCTGAGGCCTCTACAAAGGACTGCACTGTGGACAGAGTATCTGTGAGGCATGAGTGTGGTTATGGGGGCAGAAAGGGGCCACACATTTGGCCCATAAGGCACTTGGGCCAGCAGGGTCTAAAGCCCTAAGGTTAAGAGACTGTGAGGCAAAGGGAGAGAGTCAGAACCCAAAACTTAGATGAACCAAGTTGGGCCCAAGAGAAGGACCAAGAACAGAGAGAGAGCGCCCTGAGCTCGCCAGCCTCCCCTGATTACCAGGGATCATGGTTTTCTCTGTTTAAAACCCCCAAATTCTCTGATTAAAAAACCCCAAATCTGCAATTAAAATGGAACACCACTCATATAAATAAAATATGTATCAGTTGAACACAATGATTTATTGATATATTTACAATTTTATTTCAATGTGGAAGCCTACCAGTGCCTCAATCACTATAGTGAAATAAATTCTAAATACTTATACATTTTGGCATTTTGATTTTGGGTTTTTTTATCATGGACTATCAGAGCTCTCCCTGACTCCTTCACTCACCAGGACGCGGGTCCAGCTGCAGCTGTTCTTCTCCCCTGCCCCTGCTTTGTGGCACTGAGCAGCCCTGATATGCTGGTGACCTGCTCATGCCATTACCCCTCACTCCCCACCCACAGCCCCCACAGCCCTGCTGGTGCTCCTCACTCCACATCTCAACCCCCTACTCCTTCCCCCAGCTCTGCTAGAGGGGGCCCCCAGCTGCCACGGCTATGGGGCCAGAGACCTGGGTCCACAGCCTCCTGCCTCCCCCAGCAGTGCCCAAACCCTGGATGCTGCCCACAGGAGATAGTGACTGCTATGGCCCCAGTGGGGAGTGGAGTCCAGAGGTTGCCTCCCCTTCCCCCCACAGGTGGCACAGCCAGAGTGGAGCCCATCATGGGGGTTGAGACAGACTTCCCACTGTGGGCTCAGGCTCCCAGCCTGCTGCCCTCCCCTTGGGGCCTCTGTAGCCCAGAAGGCAGGACCCAGCATGGCAAGACAGAATGGGGCCAGGTGGGGAAGCTCAGTGCCACTGTTGTGAGTGCCATGCTGCCACGGCAAGGCACTTGCAGCCCACCTAGCAGTAGCAGGGGTGGTGGTATGGGGTTGTGCAAGCTCCCTGCCCTACTGCTCTTCCCCTGGGGCCTCTGCAGCCCAGTGGGCAGGACCCAGTGTGGCATGGGAGAGTGGGGCTGGGCAGGGAAACTCAGTGCCGCCACCACAAACCCCATGCTGCCATGGCAAGGTGCCCTTTGCCCACCTGGCAGCAGTGGGGATGGTAGTGTGGGGTTGTTCCCCATACTGCTGCTGGGTAGGCAGAGGGCACCCCTGAAAAATCTGGGTTTCTCTCCTTAAAAAGAGAAAAATCTTTGTTTTTTTCCTTAAAGAGATAAACCAGGTTTTACCATATTTTCCCACCATAAACAGAAAACCTGGATCCCTGGTCATTACCTTTTAATACAAAAGTATGGCAAGCGAGGAAGCAGGGTGAGACCCTGAAAGGCTGAAGCAGGAGCCAGGCAGGAACAAGGTACCCACTAGGGGGCATCACAACAGGCCTCAAGCACCATCCTGTTACAGGAAGTAAATTAGATATAAATTTGAAGTATATTAGTACAGTAAAGGCATGGCCAGGTCTAGATGCACATGCTCACATAGAGTAACATCTTACACCTCAAGGGGTCTAATTGATTCAGCTACATAATGTAGACAGAATGTCAGAATTGGCACCATGGTTCAGGTCTTTATGTACACTTGGGTCATGACCTCAGGGCAAGAAAATAACAATACCTTGCTATGATTCCTGAGACAAATGAAATGGCACTCTCAGTTCTGGGTATGTCAATACCAGAAATATAATAACAGAAAATTCAGAGAAAATCACTAAAAATTGTTAGGAGGCATTAGAGGTCTTTATGAAGGACAGCTTAAAGAAATACAACAGATAACTTAAGTAATAGCTAAGAGATGTTCTACATAGACAGAAGGAGGAAAAATGCTGGCAGGATCATGGCCTGAGATTATTGTCTTATTAAAATTCTCAGCCACATTTCAGAGAGAGATTCTCCCTCTAGGTTACAGTGAATTTACAATTGCTTGTTGAGATTTTATCATATACTGTATTTACTCAAATAGAAAATTACCCTGATTATAAGACTACCCCCAAGTAATTAGATATTATATGTGGAAAATTCATTTATTGGTTAAAGTTTTCCAGGTACAGAGTCTAATTATTGGAGTTTTTCCTTGAATTTGTCCTCTTCCCATTGCTATAGCAGGTCAAATAAATTGGAAGGTTCAGGTTGCCCCTTTGTTCTCTGCTTCCTCCCAGCTTTTTCCCCCAGAAGCCCTTTTGCCCTGTCCTTACTATCAAATCCTGCTCTCCCTAAAACCATGGAAGTGAAGAGCAAATTTGAAAACAATGAAATTAAACATGGCTGTAGCAATTTGCAAATAGTACTCATGCACTTAGTTCATCCAGAATTGATGCATATTACCTTTTGTTTTTAACTGCTGCTAGTTTTAGCACAAGTACTCCATAAACATGCTTTTAATCAACATTTTGGCACCTACTTATGCATGATATTAATCTAAAACCAAAGGTTTGTGATTTACCACATAGTTGATTGGGCTGGGCCCCAGTGGAGTCAACAGCATTTCAAACTATGGTGACCCCACAGTTCAGCACTTTTCAGTCTGTGTGTGTACTCGAGATACCTTCCTCACAAAAAAGCCATGTGCGAATTATCCCCCCACTCATGACTGGTGCCAGGGGTTCTCCTCCAAAAATGTATATGCAGATGAGATGCAGGACAACCTGGTCCATCTTCACCTCATGGTGGGCAGATTCACACTAATCATGCGACAAGCGGAGAGAAGGGGTGACAGAGGGAATCTGGGTGGACTGTTTAGGGCCCCATTTGGTAATGTTTGCCAGACATTTAAGCCTGATAAAGAAATAGGAATAATTGGAAATGGGAAAGAAAGCCACAGTTCAGCTGTGAGAGAGAAGAAGTAAAAATATATGCAACGTAGTGGCTCACTATGACTTGGAAAAGAATCAGTGGTAAGGGGGACTGAGCTTAATGGATATTGTCATACATCTTATTCAGATGAGTTGCACTAATCTATCCTTGTGATAGGTTCCCATCAGCATGTTTGTCTGATATAGGCTATATATTTTATAGTCATAGTCAGTGTTGGCTGCATTTAAATCAGGTTCATAGTTGGTTTCCATTACTGAGCCCATATTGTTTTTGGCAGCAATTTAATGATAGATAGTGTGTTTAATGAGGCATCCTTGTATGTGATTATCAAATGAGGGACTTCTTTGCCCCTGCCAATTGGGAGAAAAAAAATCACATTATATATAAGTAAATATTGAACATATATAGGAAAAAATATGCTGAGCTCCATCTGATCTAATATTGTTCCTCTCAGAACACTAGTGGCCCAGAGAAAAGTATATGAATCCACAGTAGGCAAATGTAGGATAATCTCTCCCCTCAACATTTAATCTCACCCTGGTCTCCAAAGCCTGAAGGAATACGAGGTTTAATTTCCCTTTATTTTATAATTAATTACAACACCTCGGCGTATTCTCAATAGCTGAACAAGTAGACAATCTCTCATTCTATCTTGCTAAATTCTTGGCTTCAATGACTTCTTGGGGCAACATGTTCTAAAATTAATTTTTCAGTTTTCAGTGTACCACCTTTTAATTCCATTGCATCAGGTAGAATAGAAGTCCAATATCTATGTTCTCTAGGCCATTTTTACTTTATATATGATTTGGTCTTTGTTTATTTTGAAGGGAAACAATTGCAATAATTTTAATCTCTCTTCACAGGAGAGTATCTCAATACCTCTGATCATTATTGTTGCCCTTCTTTTCTATACCTCTGCAATATATTTTCTGACCAGTGGGAGGACACACTTCTCATTTATGTACACAAATAATGTGTTCTATATTATTTCCCATTCTATTGTTATCTCATCTCTTTGCTTTAATCAAAGCTGCATTTTGACCAAAGCTGTTCACTGAGCTGACTGAAGTGAGACCTGAATCACTTTCCTTTATTAATACACTTTACTTACAGTATAATTATTTAAATAGTTGAATTAAATAATTCAAACTAGAATGATGCAAAAGACAGAAGGACTGCATAAAGGACTTCAAGATTTCAGATTTGGCTTATTTGATGTCAACAAAAAACCCCAAAATTTTGAAATTTTCTATTTCAGGGAAAATTCTGGAAAAGGAAGATTCTGAAAAAGATTTTTTTTTAATCAAAATATCTGATTTGGAAAAAAATTGACAAAATATATTATTTCCTTTTCAAGTGTTCCAAGATTTTCTTTTATAGTTCATTGTATAATACAAAATAAACATTCATTGGGAAGGTCATCTCAAATAAAAAAATTGTAATTTCTTTGTTCTAGAAAAGAATGCCATGGACATCTTGATATTTTCTGAACTTTTCCCCCTGGATTCCCTCTAAAACTCAATTCCTGTAAAATTGACCCAGCTTTGTAAAATGTTTTTGATTTTGATGGACCAGCATATTCCAACATCAATGTTTATCCAACATCTCTACAACACAAGGCAAGGTTAGGAACCCATAGGTGCCCTACCATTAATCATTTGTCATGATGATGATTGTCTATTTATGCATATTCTATTTCATATCTCTTGGCCAGTCTTTTATCAATAACAATTCTTATCTTCCTTGAGTAACTACTCATGTCAGAGGGCTTGGGAAAGTTTAAATAAGTTATGTCACCTAGTTCTCTTTTCCCACTACTAGACACGTTTTAAGTTTTTTTCTAATAGTTTAATGTGAGACAATTTTCCTCTTAGGGTTAGGCATAAAGTTGATCAAAAAAAATTAATGGAAATGTTTTTCATTGTAACTTTCCAGTTCGTTAGAATCAAATTATTTTTACTGGGATGGCTGGTTTCAATTAAAATTCTTCACAAAATAATGAACATTTCCAACAGAATCTTTCAACATGTGTAGCTTTGCATTTATTGATATTTCATGCAATTTCATTCAATCCATGTATATTTCCAAACGTGCCGAATGGACCATATCAAGGATCCATCTCTGGTTCTCTGACTTTAGGGTACCCTGGAAGTGGACTACCTCAATGTTGAGGTTCCATTTTCTTGATAAATTTAAACATTTTGGGGGATTTGTGTTAATTGGAATTGAGCTAAATTTCAAACTATCCCCCATGAAATGCTTTTCTCCACTTAGTATCAATTTTTAAAAAACTATCACATCTAATCTTCCAGGTATTTTTTATTCTATTTTTAATTATATTTTGAACCATTTTGCCAATTACATGTATACAGCTTACTGTACCATGATTTCATGGATCATCCATAGAGATTTTTAAAATAAATGTGGAACATTATTTTAAACTTTCCTCAGGTTGTCTGGAACAGTGACTATTTTAATGAGAAAAAGTAATAAGAACATCTATATTTTTGGTACCAACTCAGCTACTTCATAGTTAAGATCTCGAATTCATGGTTGAATATCAGTAGCTGCCAAATTTTATTTATTCACATACCGTCTTTTTAAAAAAATGTTGTGAAGTGAATAGAAAGGACACTGAAGCCACATACTCCAACTAAGCCCTCCTACTATATACCATCTGCACCAGATGAATTATTGTTTTTCAAAGTATCACTTAGCTCCATGATCTCTTCTTCTGAAACCTCAATGTTTAAGAACACTGCCTCCTTTCCACCAGAAAGGAGCAGACCCAGGGCAGATAATTCTCCAGTATGTTCTGCAGTGAATTGGATACAATGAAAGGCTTTCTACTGGCATCAGGATCTACTGAGTGAAAGAGTGCAGTTCGACTTTTGAATTAAAGCTATTTGCAGAAGTGTAGGAAACTCTATAAACCAACTACACATGGAAAGACATTTATTTTTATAGGTTATATATGCATCTATACTTTTATGGTGATTTAGCTCAGAATGGTTCCCATGCTGTTGGTATATTATGGTACTAGTGCTAAATACAGTGTGAAACTTGTAGTAGTCATTATTTAGTAGAATATGTTAATCAACAGGAAAAATAAAAGGCTCTAAAGTCAACTGCTTTAAAGTGCATGACTCTGTAAGGCAGATATATTTTACTCACTATATCAAATACCTACATATTTTACAGCCACAGAATAATTGTTCACTTTACTGATCAAACCAAGTTTTTACTACTGCCAGTACTGTCAGAACTGTTAATGAATGGCCTGCATAGATGCAATCGTAGTATCCTATTAATGGCTGCATGCAAAGAACTGCACATCAAAAGCCATTTGCAACATACAACAAAAACATTGATTAGTCCTAAAAAACTTATGGACAATACTGCATGTTCTTGAGTGCCATCTACTGGCTTCTTATCTATTAATTTAACTAACTATCTGCACATCTACAGACATCTTTTTGGTGGAGTACTCTTCAAACAGAACATGGGAAAGGTACCAGGATGAAACAGCAGAAAACATTTCCCCTCTTTGTCAATTTAGAGAGAAAGAATTATTTTCCAAATCAACCAGGAGCCTGTGGTGGAAGGGATGAAAGGAAGGAGAGTGGAAGCTAGTTTCAGTCCCCACAGAACAGCAGTAACAACACTCCCTACTGCTTCCTCCATTGGGGCACCTACTAGAGATTTTGCTCACCAGCAAAGAGGCAGAGGCAATGCCAGATGTAGCCACAAAGGAAGCCTTATGGGAGAGTTCAACTTCCATCTTGCTGACTGTACCCAAAGAAAGAAGGAACAAGAGTCCTTTCCCCACAAGCCTGGGCAGATGGAAGATGACACATGTCCCCTGTTCCCCCAGTAAAGGGAATGAACTGATGGCAGAAATAGATATCCCCAGATACGGAGGCTGAACTCCAAATGGGAGGACAGAGAATGTGGGAAGGACACTAGGTAACAGAGGACACTGAGAGGCACAGGCAATAGTGTTGCTGGAAAGCATAGGGTGACTGAGAGGGACATCAGAGGATCTCAGCACTGCAGATGAAGGTGACATATAGGTTGGAAACAGACATCACCCTTGTGCCACCATAAAAAATGTTTATGGTGATACAAAGGCCAAGGCAGATGTCCATACCCTTGCTGTGCCACAAATCCCCAACATTTCTGACTGTGACACATAGTATTAATTTGTATCGCTTTATTGCAGCACACATCTGTCAGGTTTGTGTCAGGAGAGTGCAATCATACTAAAGTAGCTTCTGCTGTCTAGTTGCCCCAGGCAGGTGCTCCTCCAGCTTGAGGCGGCCAATCCTGCACACCTGAGAATTCCCACACAGGATCAGGTCCCACAGGCCCTGGGAGTGCCTGCCCAGCTTTCCCCTCTTGCACAGACACACTGGGGAATCTCTGAGGCACATGTCTGTAAGCAGAGGACATGTCCCTCATTGTCCTGCAAGCTCAGGCCCCTGCCCAATGTGGGACAAAAGGCAATATGGCTAGGGACAGACTTTACACATAAACTGGTTTAAGTGATCAGAAACTGATTTAAACCTGTAACAGAACAGATGTTCAGTGCACATAAACCAGTTGAAAATGTCTGAAATCGGTTTGAGATAAACCTGGTTGAATGTAGTATCAGACTTAACTGCTTTGGGTCAAACTGGTTTATGCAATGTCTGTCCCAGACCCCTTGCTGGTTTAAGTTAAATCAGAGTCCCCCAGCATCCTGGCATGCTCTCTGGGCTGGGCAGAGCTCTCTGCTCCACAGCAGAACTGGCCCATTCCCTCTGCTCCCTGGCCAGAGCTCTGACAGAGACTTGCAGGCACAGTAGGGTCTGCTGGCTTCCCCCAACCCCCTCCCCATACCCCCTCATCACTCACTGCTTAAGCAGGGATCCTGTAACAGGGAACCCTAGTCCTGTTACCAGAAGACAGGTCGGCCCCTTTAAGATCAGGACTTTCTGGGCACAGTGCACTGGCAAGGTAGGGGTTAAACATTGAGCAAGGCCAGCTGGTCAGGTGACCGGAAGGGGGCAGGCCAGGACTATAAAAACCCTTGGCTGGGCAGTAGGTGGGGCTGGCAGCCAAGGGTGAAGGAATGTGTGTAAGAGCTTCATGGAGAGGCTGGGTGCATGGCCCAAAAGCTGAAGGAGCTACTGAAGAATCCAAAGAAGCAGCTGCAAACCCAGAGGAAGGATGGTAGCTGACGGTGGGGAGCAGAAGCACAACCCCTGAGTAAACGTAAGCAGGTGTGCTGCCTTCTTTGATAATCTTTTTCTGGTGGTGGCTAGAGCCTGTGGACAGATTGTTTATGGTTGGGGGGGGGTTAATAACACCAGTGGTTTGGGTGAAGCTAGTGGGGAAGGAGGAAGCTGCTTTGGGACCCCACTACACCGTGGGGGCCTGGCACCCGTGTGGGTGCAGAATCTGGGGTGTACTGACCCTGGCACCAGAGAAGGTTCAGTATTTGGGGTACATAGGCCCTGGAGCCAGTGTGGGTGCAGGATTTGGGAGGGTACAGACCCTGGCGCCAGAGGGTGCAATCCTAAAAGGTCAAGGTAATCTGGTACCCCTGAGGTACAGTTTTGTTTTTTGGTTTTTTTTTTTCTTTTGGTGGACTGGGACAGTGTGGGTTTGAGGCCATTCCCTGGCCTTGAACTTGTGGTCCCCTGGCTGTGGGGCCAATGGCTGGGCCTCTGGGCCAGGTAGGTTGGGCTCCAGATTGATGCAGAAAGGATGGCCATGAGCCTCAAGACAAGGAAAAGGGCTAGAGCCTCAGAGTCTAATCCTGTTTGGTGGGTTTAGACGGGGAGGCCTAGCTAGAGAAAGGCAGGGGTCAAGGCCCGTGGAGGCGGAAGACCCCAACATATGAAATATAATAGGCAGTTTCCTGCTTACGAGAACATCAGTATAACAATTTTCCATCAAGACGTGGCAGAAGAGTAGAAAGTGGAACACAAGAAACCTTAAAGGGGACTCCAAGGGTGCCCCACGTAGGGTGCAGATAACAGGGAAGATGGCACTGGGGAAGGCAACGTGTTACAGATCCTTTCCTCCTCTCTGCCACAGCATGGACCATAGCCAGCATGTGGTATGCTAGCTAATGCTGTGTAAGGCTCCAGAAGAGATTGCAGACACAACAGGGTCTGCCCCCCCTCCCCCACTGCTCAAGCAGGAAATCCCCCCGCCTCCCTCCCTCCCATCTCCCACAGCACAGACCCCAGCCCCACGGACCCTAGGCATGTGGTATGCTAGCTAATGATGAGAGGTTTCTGTGTGTGTCTCTCTCCAATTTCACTGGGGCAGGCAAACAGAACAGAGACCACTTAGGGTTGTTTGGAGCTAATCAACAGGTCAGCCAGTAAGCTGTTTAAAAAGTTTGAAGTAATGGAGAGAGGCCATTGTTTTGCGAATCAGGTGATAAAGACTGTTATCACTATCGGCCCCCAGCTGGCTTGCGTGCCTGTCAGTTTGCTGCAGACAGTATGACAAACCTGGGAGGAAGATTGAAAAGCCATCACCAAATTCATACACTGCACTCCCTCCCCACTTGACTCAGAGTGCTAGCCCAGGTTGGAGCTGGCAACACTCCCACCCCTTGAGCACCAGCCAGCATGGTGGAAGAGAAGGGAGGGCTGCTCTAGCCCCCCTGGCTTCTAGTCTGAGCCACAGCTGGCATGTGCCTAAATTTCCTCAGTTGAGAGAGAATGTCTGTCCAGTTTCAAACCAGTTCAGCCATCCAGGTTAGACTAACCTGCAAAGATTGAATCAATTCAAGCTCAGGCTTTTTAAATGTCTGTCCCTAGCCTATGTGTTTTGACCAGAGAAGCAGATAATATAAGGAATGAGAAACAAGACATAACATGGGAAGGACAAGGCTACTGAAGGGAATAAGCGTGTCATAGGACATTGTATTTATGAAAAAACACAGAGACACAGGCATGCAAATGCACCCTTCTTCCATGTAAATTTCAGGCAAGATGCTGTTGGGGTAGATCCTGAGAAGAGAATACCTGTGCTTATCTGTGTTGTCAGCAGTTAGTAACAGTTTGACTCAGAAAGACTACTGGTCTCTTTACCACTACTTAGAAACAGTCATAGGAATGGATATCATAGAAAACATGAGACCATGGATTCCCATTTGCAGGCTCTTATAAAGAGGACCTAGCTTGTGAGATTGGAACCTGCTAAACTATCACTAAAATAAAGACCAAAGAGAACAGGTGTCTCAGGGGATTAGCAGTGGGGAATAGAAATTTGTGCTGATGTATTGCTAATTTAGACATCCACCAAAGCCTCTCATTGAGTCCTATGTTCTTTGGATCAGGTTCTCAAGGCATCAGCAGCTGAATCATTAGAAGGGATGTTGGTGCAGAAATTGAAAGTGGATGTAGTCAGATCTAGCAGAGAGGAATGTATTTGATCCTTGTAAGGTATATGTAATGATGAATGGAAAGTACTGAGTCTTGGAAGGTTCAGAAGAAACTGTGCAAGCTGTGGGATTGCTGCATGGAAAAGGATTAAGAAAAGTCTGTTTGGGAAGGCGTGTTTTGAGAGTCTCAGAAGGCTGGGGTACAGGTAAACCACTAATGTTTTTGGTTCTAGAGATTCATAGATTATGAGGTTAGAGGGGCACATCCATTCTGACATTCTGCATAACATATATTTAAGACTTCCCCAAACAAATGCCTGTTTGACTGAGAATGGTTTTGTTTGTTTGTTTGTTTGGTGGGATGTTCTTTTGTCTTTTGGAACATCATCCAGGTCGTGATTTAAAGATTTCCAGTGATGGGATTGATTTCAATTGCAAATAAAAGTTATGGTATTATAAGCATGTAAGAGTACTTTGCTTATTCTATGAAAACCAAAAAAATCTTCAATCGGCTCCAGCCAACCAAGAAAAAATGCCCCCCAAAATATTATTTGAATCAAAAAGTTTCAATTTTAATTATTATATTATTTCCTTATTGAGATCATGCTGTTTAGGAGCTTATTTGATGCTCAGTTTTTAAAATACCATATAAACATTTATTAATAAGCCTCACATTACCCTTATGAAGTAAGTAAATACTAGAACTCCACTTTCAGTTTGTTTGAGCAGTTTATAATGGAATAAAAATTCAGCTATGCCATGCCAGCAAACAGAAAGGTCATATGCACCAATACCCACTAAAATTGGTCAGAAAGTTCATTGAACATCTTATTCATGTAAACTAATCACTTGGGAAATCAGTGGGGATAAACTGAGCATAAGATTTGTTCGAGCACTTGATAATTATGGTTTCTTTTGGAAGAAATATCAGGAAAAAAGTTGCTATCAAAATGGTAGAAAATCCAGCTCCTAAGTCACCCTTGGTTTCTAGGTTAGTATATATTCTCATTTTCCTGGGAGAATAATCCCATGCATAAATCCATGTTATCGTCTTTCTGTTCTTTGCTGGACCTCAAATGCAATCTAGAAATAATACATTCCATGGACCAGAATATCCACAAAAACTTTAGGAAATCCAGAGAAGCAGTAACAAACATCCTCATAGATAACATAGTGCACATCTAATCAAGTTTCTTATTTCCAAGTGCAATGAAAAGTACTACAGACACTGGACTTTTTATCACAGAAAAAGACTGATTTTATTTTTTTTTTAAATGGAGACGAAATGCTTAAAGCATGTGATTACTCATACTGTTAATGGCCTGGAGGATCCCTCAAGGTGTTGAGAAGTCACCCATGTCAAACTCTGACAAAAAATTGCAACTGTCTACTTGAGTGTGTAACCTGGGTGTCCCCGAAATGAGTGTCCCCCCCTCACCAATAGAAGGGGAAGGCCAGCAGGACACATGTGCTGTGGGGGGGCAGGGAACTGCAATCACTCACAGTTCCCTGCCACCTATCGTGTCTCAACAGAGGAGGGACAGAAAGCAATGTCTTAACCAGGTACAAAATTTGATATAGATATATATATAGATTTCATAGACATTAGGGCTGGAAAGGACCTCGGAAGATCATTGAGTCCAGCCCCCTGCCCAAAGGGCAGGAAGTCAGCTGGGGTCATAGGATCCCAGCAAGATAAGCATCCAGTTTCATCTTGAAGGTGTTCAATGTAGACGCTTGAACCACCTCTGGCGGCAGGCTGTTCCAGACCTTGGGGGCTAAGACAGTAAAGAAATTCTTCCTTATGTCCAGCCTGAAACGATCTTGAAGTAGTTTATGACCATTCGACCTAGTCGTCATCCCTTGGGGCGCTCTGGTGAACAAACGTTCCCCCAGATACTGGTGGTCACCCCTGATAAACTTATAGGTGGCCATCAGATCACCCCTGAGCCTACGCTTTTCCAGGCTAAAGAGCCCCAGGGCTCTCAGCCTGTCATCGTAGGGTCTGCTTCCCTGACCTCTGATCATGCGCATGGCTCTTCTCTGGACTCTCTCAAGCTTCTCCACATCCTTTTTGAATTGTGGAGCCCAAAACTGGACGCAGTACTCCAGCTGCGGCCTCACTAAGGCTGAGTACAAGGGGAGAATGACATCCCGGGATTTGCTTGAGAAGCATCTATGGATGCAAGCCAGCATTTTGGTCACTTTATTAGCCGCAGCATCGCACTGCAGGCTCATGTTCTTCTTGTGGTCAATGATGACCCCCAAGTCTCTTTCTTGCACAGTGCTAGCCAACATAGCACTGCCGAGCCTATAAGGATGCTGCAGGTTTTTCTTCCCAGGGTGGAGAACCTTGCATTTATCGGCATTGAACACCATCAGATTCTCGTCCACCCACTTGCTGAGCCTGTCCAGGTCAGCCTGGATCACCCGCCTGTCTTCTGGTGTGGATGCTTTGCCCCAAAGTTTGGTGTCATCAGCGAACTTGGCCAGTCCACTTCTGACTCCAGTGTCCACATCATTAATGAAGACGTTGAACAGTATGAGTCCAAGGACAGAGCCTTGGGGGACCCCACTGGCCACAGGACACCATGATGAGTGATATAGCGAACTAAAGTGGATATTTACAGGTTATAAATACATATAACTATAACTATGTACATGCCCAAATACAAACGGTAAGCATAATGGTCCCAAACAATAT
The DNA here is from genome assembly GCF_030867095.1 of Alligator mississippiensis. Lineage (NCBI taxonomy): Eukaryota > Metazoa > Chordata > Crocodylia > Alligatoridae > Alligator > Alligator mississippiensis. The sequence goes on along the minus strand of NC_081824.1, from coordinate 119,355,515 downwards.
AAACAGATAAATAAGATAATAAATGGCACTCTAAAATACAAGGCACACAGTTAACAGATAATAAACCCTCCAAAATGCACAGTGTGTATCAAACAATCAATAACACTCCAAAATATAAGACGCAAGAGTTCTCTAACAGTTCCCCTCCTCTAGGGGATTTCTTCCTCCTGCTGTTTTATTGAGGCTACCTTCCTTGTGTCACTCCCATGGGAGACCCATTTCTCCACTGACCCATGTGTCCCTAGGAGCCGGGTGGGGCAGTGTTCATAAGCTCCCTGGCCTGACTAATGTTACTTCAAGGGAGAGCTCAGTTCCAGGCCTCAAGGGGGTGGTGTGACTTGCTCACACATCCCAGTGGCTCAATCTTTCTCAGGGGGAGTTGTGGGTCTGGGCTGCCTCGTGCATACCCTGGGCCATGCCACTCTGAATGCTGCTCCCCCATACTCGGGAATTTCTCCATTCCTAGGGCCCTTGTGGACCCACTACAAAGGATGGGTCCCAGACCACCTGGCCCCTCCTCCTTACACCCCGTAATGACTCACCCTGCAGTAACACTGATTCCTGAGCCTGGCCTTATGCCGGGGTTAGAGACACGAGCTGCCTCACTGTGGCTCCCAGGGTCCCAGTCCCTCGCGGACCCTCCACATAGCAATGCCTGCACTGCCTACCACTTCCATCCAGCAGCAGAATCTTTCGGGCTCTTCTGGGCAGCTCTCCTAGCTCTTCTAGGCCTCAGAATCCCTTCCATCTTCTTTGTCCCTCGCTGACTCCACCATGTGCTTGGCACACAGCTACTTATATCCCCTTCTGGGGCTTCACCCCCAGGTTGAAAATGAACCAATTAGGCAGGCTGCAACTGCAGTTCCTAATTAAGTCTGCTCCTGCCCCCCCCCCCCCCGGCCCTTGGAGTAGATTGGGAGCAGACTCTCCTCCTGGCTCTTCTCTTGCCTATCTCTGATTGTTGGGTTTTGTCCCACCAATTGCATTCATGGTCTTCTAACTCGGAGAACTGGGCAAAGCCCGGTAAGCCCGCCACAAGTGTTTTAAGGAGTCCTACTAAAGCTCCCACAATGCGTTAGAGTCTTGAAGGCTGCATGCCAATCAACTCAGCTGTGAGCAGGTACCTACTCATTCAGGTTGGGAAGTCAAAAGGTAGCTGTATGCAACACTAGGTACTTCTCTCCTCTATGTATCACTGACTATGGAAAACTGGCCAGAGAAATGAAAGACTTCACCACACCAGCCCAAGTGCACTGGTAGGCCCAGGTATACCTTTTGCCTTTTGACCTGAATTGTGCTTTACCCAAAGTGTGTTTTAAAGCACATCCTTGAGGCTTGATGCACATTACAGTTTGCATGTGCTAATTCTGTGGAATTATATGGTATTAAAGTCAGTACAAGCTATGACCAATCACAGCTCTAATGACCTCTGACCTGCACAGCTCTAATTTGCCACTAGAGAGCTAGTGAGTAGCATCCTGGTCGTCATGCTGGGAGCAGCCATGCTGCAGACTGTATTTCCCAGGAACCTTTGCTGCTTTTTGGCTACTGGCCAGACTGGGGTGTCAGTCAGGGGACCTAGCTCAAGGGTTTCCACTCTACTATTACAATGTCTTCATCCCTGCCATACCCAGTGTCCAGGCAATTAACTGAGCTGCACAAACATGCAGAACCACTTGATGGAACAGATTAGTGTGCGGGCCGGGGGCGAGCCGGGCCCGTCTTTGCACACGCCGACTGTGGCCAGCAGCCCAGGCACGTGGGGTCGGAGGAAACCGTGCGGCGGCAAGGCACGCACGGGCTAGAATTAGTCACAGAGGCGTAATGGTTGATTTAAAGATTATTTACTTACACCCAAGATGGTCATGGTGTAGGCTGGACAGTTTCCAGGTGCAGCTCCACTTAAATCCTCGTTGGAGGACTACGACAAATTCGGTTCTTTGGCCCCAGAGTTGTAAGGCTCCGCGGGTTCGGCAATTCTTTCCCACAGAGTTGTCAAAGCTCCGTGGGCTCTGTTCGGTTCTCAGGCCCCGGAGTTGTTAAGGCTCTGTGGGTTCGAAAATTGAGCATATAGGAAAGGGATACGTCTAGAATTGCGCTCGTCGACGGGGAGAGGCCAGAGGCTGTTCAGACCTCTGTTGCCTGCTTAAGAAATGCATTGGGTCCGTGAGGATCCGCAGCACTTAGAGATCTTCACGCTCCCTAAGTGATTTCTCTCCCACTTGGGCGGAAGCCACCCAAGCACTTTATACGGCTAGCAAGCCAATCGCTAGCCGTTATGTGTGCATATATTAGAGTCGGCCAATAATGTGGCACGAACTCTCATACAAATGGCGGGAACTCCTTTGCACCGTGCATCTCTGAGATGCAAAAGAATGCACCATGCAAAGAAAGCTACAAATTGGTGGGAAATTCCCCGTTGCACCGGAGTTCTCTTCCGCAGCAGAGAACTCCGCCGTGCAAGGAAGCTGCAATTTAGCGGGAACATAATTTAGAAATGCCGAAGCACACACAAACAAAAACTCACAACTTTGGGTTGTGACAATTAGGAAGGAAAAGCCTACAGAGGCAAGTGGTGCTAGAACTCCTACAGCCCTGCCTGCCCATCTCACCAGGCTGCACCTGAAGAGGCTTCACACAGAATGCATTTATTTGGACTGGTTTTCTGGGCAGGGGCAGGGGAAGCAGCTAGTGGGGCTGGTGCAGCAGGGGAAGCTGTGGAGCTGCAGATCTCCCTACCCAGCTCAGGCAGCCTTGGGATGCTGGTTGCACTCACACACACACCCCTCACTCTCCAGACCCAGACAAGTGCCTCTTGTCTGAATTGAGGCAATGCACAGCCACGCTGCTGGGATGTTGTTCCTCCCCCCATCCCTGCACTGGTCCTCACTGCTCCTGTCCGGTGCTCCAAGCACAAAACTATCCAGGCCAGGGCATTCCCTGCCCTGCACCTTCCTGCAGCTGTGCCAGGGCTTCAAAGCAGCCTCAGCTAGTTTAAAGTCTCTGTCTATGCCTGTCCTGGAGCAGTGATGTAGGGGCAGGGTCATGCCCCAGGAGTGCATGGAGGAGTCAGTTTAGGGCCAGTGGTAGCACCCCTTTGACGGTAGAGTGCTAAAAAGTAAATACATTGTCAATGAGACTAGGGGGCTGGGAACAGCCTCCTGGGGCACACAGCATTCATGCTTTGAGATACTGGAGGACCAGAAGTGGCCTGAATTATTGCTGTGGAATGATCAGATGACAACATAACACAATTCACTTGTCACATGATGTATATCTCCTGTGTTAAGGTGTAACTCTAACCAGAAGTGCACCTGACACATGTTTTCCTTCTTGAATGCATAGATGCTCATTTTAACTGTTTAACACATGCAAAGTGTAATGTGCAACAAGGTCCTTGAACTCTGTGATTCTTACTTGAGAAACGATTATACTTAGTATAGCAATTAGTACAGCATATCAGCCGAAGAATAAAGTACTGTATTTACAAGACTAATTTACATTGCCCAGAGAGAACCCAACTCACGAAACAAAAAGAAAAGAAAAAGGAACAGAACTACTATTTGTGTTCAAAGTCACCTCAGGGATTTGGATGTACAATTCTGTTAAAATGAACTGGAAATGGGCTTAAGATCTCTGGTCCCATGCTGACAGCCTCATCTTGCATGCAAAAAGGTTTTGGTCACTTTTCTAGTCCATAAAATAACTGTGGATGTACTTACATTCACTCAACTATATGGCCACATATGACCAAGTAGCAGACACAAATTTAGAGTCGAAATTTGCATGCTTAGAATTCAGTAAAGGGCTAGATATTCATTACACTAGCAGCAGAATCAAACCCTGAATCATTGGTGATGCGTAGAGGGTGCACATGGCCGCACATGCACCCCCTGAGCTTGGTGGTGCAAAAAGCACCACCAATGCTGCTAGCAGCACCTGCAGGCAGTCACCACTCACCACGCCCCACCCCCTTGCTGCCAACACTGCCGGCAGCATCTGCGGGCGGTCCCCACTCATCACTGGCCACTGCCGATGCTGCCAGCAGCATCTGCGGGTGATCACCACTGGCCACTGCCAACACTGCCAGCGGCACCTGTAGGAGGTCGCTGACCACTAGTCGGCACTCATCTACCCCACCTCGCCAAAACTGCTGTGGCCACCTGTGGGAGCTTACCACTTGCTGCCACTATGCTCCCACCACCAACACCACTGCTGCCACCTGTGGGAGCTCGCCATATCCCCCCAGCCTCCAGGGGCACGTGGCGTTCATGCCCCGAATCAAACCCAGAATCAAACCACTTTGCGTATGTGCAGCACATGTTTCAGAAGTGGCATAATAAAGAGTATATGAATACATCATTCGGTCCATTGAAACTAAAGGGGGCCTTACATTTTTGGTCCAGATTTTATCTCTTTTTCCAGCTACAGATTAATAGAGGCACTAGTTTTTAGTCCCTCCTGATCACACCTGTGGCTTTCTCACTCTCTTCCTTTGTGTTTCTAATCCCCTTGCCAACCCTTTCCAACAAACAGCTGATGTGTGTTACAGGTTTAGGGAAAGATTAAGGCAAATGATGATTCTAATTGATCAAAAATGTAGGGATAGAATATCATTCCCATTAAAAAAGTTGAACTGGATAATAAAGCCTATACACAGGAGAATGGAGGTATTACTGTGAAATATTTCTGAGGTTTTCCTTTGGAGCACTAACCAATGAGGCCGGAACTGAATGCTATAGTGATGTGCCAGCCCTGCAGCCCCAGAAATTGGCACAAGTAGTAAGGGAGAGTTCCCACTTTTATATAGAAAGTCATAGAGGATAGGGTCACAAGCCAACAGGCCAAAGGAAGAGAACAGGTAAAAAGGAAAGAAACATAATAACACACACTCAGCCACACCTCTGGAGGTGCTCCCAAACAAGACTTTAGTCCCTGGAGTGCTCAAACAGCAGCCTGCAGTTGCCCCCAAGTCTGAGTCCAGCTCCTCCAGTCCACAGTCCTTGCTAACCAAGCCAGTGAGATCTCCAGCTTGGCTGCGCACTCCTTCATGTAAGGCTGACCAAGTTCCATGTGCACGCTGCTCTCTCTCCCCCTTACTTCAGCCTCAAGCTTCCTCTTCCTTTTTCCTTGCCCTCTGTTCCCTGGGAGTTTCAGTCCAAATGAATAGACATCACTAGGGACTTACCTAAATTGTAATTTCGCGGATTCCATGCAATGCCCACAAAAGCCATAACATCTGCTGGAGGGGAAAAAATCTATGGAAAATAAAATGTCGGCTCCCCAGACAGAGCCAGCAATTCTCAGGGCACTGTGGCAGCCCACTAGGGCAACCCCTCATCGAGGATTGCCTGCAAGGGCAGCCTGTCATGTGGGCCTACCCCTCTTCACCAATTGGCAGCAGAGGGTGGGGCTGCAGGATGGACAGCCCTCATAGCCAATCATCAGTGAGAGGCTGGGCCACTGGGTCCCTTGACCAATCAAAGGTGTGTGTGTGGGGCGGGCGGGAGGGGGCAGGATCACGCTGCATTCATGAAATGGCTGCTAGGTACTGTGTTCTGCCCACGAAAACAGTGGGCAGCCACCATCAATTAGGTAGGTCCTGAAACACCACAGCTCTATAGACTGTACCCTTGTTTCATCTGCTGTTACACACTTTACATTCACTTTACTGACTTATGCCTTGTTTTTTTTAACCAAGAAGCTTTAATTTTCCCCCTCCTTGATAATCCTTTGTCTATTAAAAAGGGTTATTTTGTGATACCTTTTATTTGACCAACTGCATGGTTAGGAGAGAAGTCTGACAAGCTTTCATACATTGATCTGATCGAGTGATGTTTGTTCAATAGAGGAAAAATATTAAATACAGACCCAATGGAAATTCATGGCAAAACTCTAATTAGGACCAGAATTTGGTCCTAAGGTGTTCAGTAATCAAAAAGACAAGAGCAGTCTACAAGATGCTGAGGTAAGAGCCTTGTGTAGAGACAGCTCTTAGAGAGAAGAATAAGTTCAATCACAGACACATTCATAAACAGAGCAATTATAAATAACTACAAAAATCATTTGAAATGATAATGCACAATAAAAACTCTGTAAATGTGTTCACTTTTACCCAAAAACATAATAGGCTTAGCTAGGCTAAGGCATGCTACTTAAAGAAAGCAAAATAGAGGATATATCAATCTTCTTATTTTCTTTTTGGCTATAAAAATAATCTTTAGAAGCCTTGTGTGGTGATACTATGTAATATCAGTCATCATGCGTTTCTATATCACCTAATGCTCAAAAGCATTTCAGATACAATTTATATGGGACAGACTATGCAAAACAGTCAATGAGTCAGCATATCACAAAACAATGAATTCAAGTTCTCTTGCAATAAGTCCTCATCCCTGTCTCCCACCCTGCCTTATAATAAAACTTTTACATATTCTCACTGGGACAAATTCAGACTCTGTTTATGAGAATGTAACTTGCCTTGATTTCAGGCAGAATTTTCAGTATAAACCATTACAGAATTTGACCTAACTTTTTTTTCAGGAGGTGGCAATTGTATTAACTGTATTAACATCAGAAACATGTTAATTGTTGCTTTGTGCCCTCAGATGTTCTGAATCAAAATGTAGTATATAGTACGTAAAACTGTCCTTTGAGAATAATTATATATTTGAAGTAATTTTTTCCTCCTCAGCACAGCATGGAAAAAGAAGGGCAGCACAGAAGTGTTAACGTGCAGTGCTGCCGGACAGTGAACAGGTGGAAATATTTGCATAGGAGAGCATCTGGACTCTATATGTACTCAAATACTTTGAGGGGGAAAGCAGTTTTCCACATTCATTACAGCTTAGTAGGAAGAGGAGAAAAGGAACAAGGGAGGATAGAAAAGGAACAGGGGACTCCTTTTGTATCTGTGTCCAATATGGTTTCTTTTGATTTTTCATTCTCCATAGTCAAGAGCTCCCCATGAGTTCTCATCTGTTACCCAGGCATTGCCATACCTGCCTGCCTGTGTGAAAGTGGCTCAGCTGCTGGCTCTGGATGAGGCTAACAGATCACATCTATCTCCCTGGCATCTACTGAGTGTGCAGGGCTGCAAGGATCAAGCCCCGGACAAGAACACAAAAGTAGGTCTGTATAGAAGCAGCCAACCTTCTATATTGTCCATTGCTCATTATGCGGACACTGGAGGTCAAAACTATCTAACATTCCTGCTTTTTCTGTATGTGTGCTTGAGAGAGAGAGAGAGAGAGAGAGAGAGAGATCGCAAGTAGCATATTGTTTTACTCTATTATTTTGGTTATTAATTATTGAGAAAAATGACAGTTCAAAAGCATTGTACAAAAATGGAGAATATACGTGCCTATGTTGAATCATTTCTTATTAATGAAAAAAACCCAGTAGAATAACTGTGCATTCACACAGATGATAAATTAGATAGATGATAGTTGGAGCATATTAATCTGAATTTGCATGTGGAAAGAGAAAGAGGGAACTTAGTAAAAATAAAGAAATGGAAATGTCTGGTGAGAGAATGGAGATCTGCTATCCAGGAGTGGTAACAGGAAGAAGTAACACAAAACAAAAAGGAAAAAAGTCCATTGAAATCATGGAAACATGCCAAAAAAGAATGGGAATGCATCTTTGGAAAAATGTTTTGAGCTAGAGAGTCATGTGAAGTATTTCACAGCAGAGAGCAGTGACCAGATAGGAGCAAACATTGTTAATGTATGTTTGTAAATTGAAATGATAATTTATTACCCAGATTTGTCAGAGCCCCTTTTTTAGAAAGTGTTCATCAAAAGAATGATTCAATAATGCCCAAACATTAACTATTAATAAGTAAAGTTGTTTGCACTTGACACACATATCTGGAAGCATTTTACAAGTGTGAGCTAAAACTTGAGAGTACACTAATCTTAGGAAAAGTAGAGAAGCTCTCTGACATTCAGCATTTCATCCAATCCCTGTTAGTTGCTCTGTTGAAACATAGATACTGGGAATTTTCTTTTCAGTGCTGTGGATCATTTCATGTGACAATGTTTATGTCTCTTCTTTTGGAGTCCCTCTCATTTCAGTCTTACTTTTTTTTCTTTTTTACGGTTGTATGTTCTTTAAAGCCTTCCTTTACAATCACCAGCACATATTATACAGGGATAATCATGAGAGCTGTCAGGTTTCATCTCTATGCCTGGTACACCTTTTCATATTTCTGATAATATTGTATTTATCACAGTGCTTCCCTTCCCCCACTTCTTTCTTTCTTTTCTCACACCATCTTCCCATCTCTCTTTCTCTGCAACCCCTCCTCTTCCTTCTCTTCGCACTCTCACTATAGAGCTTTTCAGTCTCTGAAAATGGACCCACTGAAGAAAGATTTGCTGTCCCATTCGTTCCGCACTGCCCCCATAAAAAGCGAATATTTTCAGGTTGACTGAAAGTTTAACTTTGTTATTTTTTTTATTTTTAAAGAAAATCCAGCGTGACATGGCACGCGTTGGTGCCCTTGCCACTTAACAAATTACTTGTTTTTTTGACCTAAGTTAAATGCTGTGCAAATTTCCCATGTCCATGTTTTCTTTGTGTGGAGACTCCACTGATAAAGAATAAGGAGCTAACTTATTGGGACTGCTTAAGCAGAGCTTCAGTTGTTTACCACAGATTTTTTTTATACCATATTTTTAAAGACAGTGAGTCAGATACCTCAGCTGAGGTAAACTGGTGTAGCCTCATTGACTTGAATTGACTTCTTTACACTAGATGAGGATCTGGCTCAATGCATTCAGGCAATGTGCTAAGTACAGTAGCTCCTAAGGCTGTGACTACAATTTCAGAGCACAATATGCACATTAATTCCTGTCCACCAGGCAAAAATGTTATTCGCAGAATTAAATGAAAGCAAATTGCAATCTGACACACTACTAAGATACAGAGGAAGTACACAACTATCCCTGAAAAAATCCTGAGGTTTTTTTACAGTTCTAAGCATATATCAGCCACTTCATTTATCAAATATTGTTTTAGAAAAAATCCTAAAGCTTCTTTTATCCTCACACCCAGTTGAGAGTTGAATCTAATGAAGCTGCTCCTAGAGACTACAGAAGCAATATATTGTGATTCATTCTCCTCCCTCCTTGAAAAGATAGCCTGTTAAAACACCAGCCATACACCATTGCGTGGGAGATTATTGTTACTGTTCCTTTTAAGGGACATAAACTTTTTTTGAAGACCTATGGAAACACAAGAGTGCCCCTCATGTTTCTAACTTTTACCTTACAAAACAATAACTTCCTTTAATTTATATACTTATGCTATTCGTCCACTAAGTTCTGAATATTGAACTGGTCATGCATAGGATCACCCCTTTCTGTGAACCCCCTTTTATTTTGTCCAACATGCCATTTACATTTTCAAAAGAGAAAAATATGGTTATAAATCTCTCCTCTTTCTTTACCAAGCCCATAGTCCATCTCATTTTATATGAAGTCCTACCTCTCAGAAGTGATTTAGAGTGGGGTGGGTCAGCCTGCCACATATTTCCTGGCAGGTGGTCCAACATAGAAGGCTAAAGCTGAGTAGGCCTAAGGTGAGTTAAAGTCTCTTTCTGTACCATAACTGTGGTGCTTCATTGTTTTCCTTTTCTTGGCTTCTATGACAGCCTTCCTGCATGACAGATAGCTCCACTAACAATGAACCCTTTGTGTCTCCACATAGCTCTTTAAATCTCAGTTTGTAGCTAAATTGTACCCTTCCTATAATATTTAAATAGAAGCAAAAATAAAAAATATGTTATCCAAATATATTATTTCCCTCATGGTTGAAATGGATTTCCTTAAGTAGGAATGTATGGGACAATGCAAGGGCTTTGTTTCCTGGTTATAGCTGAGAGCATACCCCAAAAACATCCCTCGAAACATTCCGTGGAACTTAAAAATGATCTTACTCAAGTCCTTATTTTACTCATTTTTAACACAGTTGTGAATGATCAAGTTTTAGGTTCATAAATTTTGCAGAAAGTGAACTTTAGGCTTAAATATTTAAGTATTTGCACAAGGATTAGTATATTTTACTTGGGATGCAACAGTGCTTAATAACCCGGGAAGAGAATCAAGTCCTCCAGACCCAGAGAATTAAATTAGCCACCCAGCTGCTCTTCTTTCTTTCAGAAATAGGATTATTTCCACAGCACCCAATTATTTTGTATGAATATCATAGAAGAAATTCAACTCTACATCCAATCAGCAAATCTTTTAGCAACCCTTCTGTCCTAGAAGTCCTGCATTGGCAAAACTTTCAAAGTCTCAAAAATACAAAAATGTACAGTGTTCTAAATTTTCCTAATTTTGCATGTATCTTGCTGCATCCCTTCAAATTTTCCCTTGTCAGGAGAGATTCAACATCCCAATTGGTAAATCAAACCCTAGTCCTGAGGATAAAAATCAGAGTCATTCAGCTAATCAGAAAATGGAAAAAATACTATGTGACTTATGTGACCGATCATGACTTACTGTCACAGACTGATTTGATCACTGAGAACTGAATAGTTGCAGTTAGTTGTTTGTGATCACTCAACGAGTATAAAAACTCAAAGTCACTGACTAATGAAAAATTCTAATATCCATAATCTGGACGTAAGCATGTCTTAAAACTCATTGAAAAATTGTATTTGCTTATGTGCATTCACTTTGTTCTAGGATTAACCTGAAGCAATGGTTGAATATTTCAAAATACTGAGGTAACCAGTAGATAAATAAGAACGGCTTGTGGGAAGAGCTCTTAGAACTAAAAATATGATCTGTCACAACCCAAAGTTGTGTTTTTTGTTTGTGTGTGCTTCGGCACCGCTAAATTACGTTCCCGCCTAAATTGTAGCTTTCTTTGCACGATAGAGTTCTCTGCTGCGGGAGAGAACTCCGGTGCAACAGGGGATTTCCTGCCAAATTACAGCTTCTTTGCATGATGCATTTCTTTTGCATCTCAGACATGTACGGTGCAAAGGAGTTCCCGCCATTTGTATTTGGATTCGCGCCACACTATTGGCCAATTCTAAATGTAGGCACACGTGGCGGCTAGCTATTGGCTTGCTAGCCGTACAAAAGGCTTGAGTGGTTTCCGCCCAAGTTGGAGAACTCCGAGGAGACCCCCACAAGGGAGGACTCCACGAACACCAGGAGGAGGAGACTTCACCCAGTGTGAAGATCTCTAAGCGCTGCGGATCCTTACGGACCCAACGCTTTTCTTAAGCAGGCAACAGAGGCTTAACAATCGGACCCACGGAGCTTTAACTACTCTGGAGGGGAAACAAAAGAACGAACCGCCTCTAGCCTCTCCCCGTCGCTGAGCGCAATCCAAGACGTATCCCTTTCCTGTAAACCCAATTTTTGAACCCACGGAGCCTAAACAACTCCGGGGGACCAGGGAACTGAACCGAACCCGCGGAGCCTAAACAACTCCGTGAAAAGGAATTTGTCGTAGTCCTCCAACGAGGATTTAAGCAGAGCTGCGCCTGGAAACCTGTCCAGCCTATACCACTACCATCTTTGGGTGTAAGTAAATAATCTTTTCAATCAACCACTACGTGTTTGTGACTAATTCTAGCTCGCCACTGGTTTTCTCCGACCCCGCGTGCCCGGGCTGCTGGCCACAGCCCGTGTGCACAAAGACGGGCCGCGGATCGCCCCTCCTGACTCGCACTTGGCGGCGGGATTGGGGCCCAGCCCGCACATGATCCATTAATAAAGTCAATCTGACTGCTTCTGTTACATATCCACGTAGCTGTTACTGACACATGAGTTGTTCTTTACTGTCTCATTTTCCATCCCCATCAAAATGACGACAGCTTTATGAACTATATCAGAATGAACTTTTCCTTGTTGACAAGACATCCACTAAAGTAACTTTACTTGACATGGATGGGGAAAAAAGTAGCACTTACTAGGGCTGTGCAAAGCTTTGGTCCCTGATTCAATTCGACGGAGATTCGGCCTGGTTCGGTGGCCAAATCTCCTAAACAAATCAAGAGACCCTTAAATCTCTCCGAATCAAATCGGAACCCTCTGAATTGATTCAGAGAGATTTGGAAAGGTTCGACGATTCAGACATAGACACAGCTCTAAATGTTTTTTCTACATACCTCAAGGAACCAGGCAGCTCATGAATGCTGCAATGATGGGGTGGATGGAGCATCCCACAGGAGCATGGGGGGCTCCCCAGCATGTTCAGCAGCACACCCAAAAGTAGACCAGAAGCACTTCCACTCCACTTCCAAGTCCACCGGGGACTGCACAGGGGGCCCCCCCGCATCCCGCCCAGCTTGGCAACTGGTGCCTTCTGGGTCTGGAGGGCACCCAGGGTCCCCCCATGGCCAACTGCTGAACCAGAAGGGTGCGGGGTGAGGGGGCTCAGCGCACTCTCTGGCAGACCCAGAAGTGACCAGAAGTACTTCTGGTCCACTTCCAGGTTCGCCGCCAAGCGCACGGGGGGGGGGGGGAACCCCGCACTCCTGTGGGATGCTCCATCCTCCCGAGCATTGGAGCATTCATGAGCCACACCTGGTACCTCGAGGTATGTAGAAAAAACATTTAAAGCTATGTCTATGGCCAAATCACTGATTCTCTGAATCAGCATCAAATCTTCAAATTTGGATTCGCCCGAATCGAATCGGGGACAGTGATCCAAATCAATCTAATCACTGTCCCCGATTCGGGCCGAATCCGAATCAAATACAGCCCATTTCACACACCCCTAGCACTTACAGTACTTAAGCTATTCATTCTTTAAGGGGAGTTAATGGGAACTACAGGCAGAGCCAGCCTTCAGGGTGGGCAGCATGGGTGACCACAAGGGCACAGTGGCCAGGGGGCACTGGCAGCAAAGCAGCTGTACAGGCAGAGGTGGAGGCAATGTAGCATGGTGAAGCTCTGGTATTATTGTTCAGAAAGGTAAGGGAGATGATTGTTAACACCTGTGAAGTAAAAAACAATGGGTCATTAACAGGCCAATAACTCCCTTAGTTGCCTGAACAATAATACATGCCAGAACTGCAACATTCAGGGGAGGGGGACAATTGCTCAGCACCAGCATCTGCAGCAACAGCAGCAGTAGCGGCAGAAACAGGGTCAGAGCTCGGACACTCGTTTCAATTTTTCACTAGCCGTGACCCTTGCAAGCATGTGCAAAGGTGTGAAAGCATATGCCAGGGTGTGCAAGCATGTGCAAACATGTGCACATTCTGCAAGTAAGTACAAGTGTTTGCAAGCAAGTGTAGTGGTGTGCTGAGATGCTCATTTTAATTTTCACCATCCATTAAACTTGGAAAGAGACAAAATGTTGCAAGTACCTAAGAAGAATGACAGTGTGTGCAGTAATAGTGAGATGGTCATAGTGGAGATATCAGATGAAAAATGCATAGATAATCCACAATTCAATATCCAAGAAGCATTGCAAGAGAAACAGAGACACTCAAACAAAACAGAAATTCTTCATCTGGACCAGAATAATGATGGCGCCACTTGTGACAGAGATGAAACAATTTCCATTATAGGCATTGGTGATACCATTTCTGATGGCCTAATCTAATGCCCAGAATTCAAGATTTGCTAGTAACTAATGGTCCACCAAAAGTAAAGAACACGAATTTTCCTCTGGATGAGCAGAATCACCATTTTTCTATGACATTTTTATGCAGAAATCTTGAAAAATGGCAAAATTCTGAAATGTCGCTGGTTGCTTTATTCTAAGTCCACTGACAAGCTTTTCTACTTCACTGCAAGCTCTTTGATTTGAATCCAAAATCATCCCTAGTATTTGAAGGGTCAAATGATTGGAAGTACATCTCAGATTCTTGTGTGTCATGAAAAGTCACCTAGTCATTTCAATTCTGGCCTAACATGGGTTGAAGAAAATAAAAGATAGAACAGGGTAATTGAATTAACATGGAGCTTTAATGTGCAAAAACATGAGAAAAAAAAAAATTTGGAGAACATTTTAGAGAGGGTCACAACAATAACACTTTCTTTCTAAAAATAATATGGCTTTTCAAGGCTCATCTGACAGGTTCTTCATGGAGAACAATAGGAACTTCCTGGATTTGGTGGAGTTACTAGGAAAGTACGATGAACTAATGAAGGAACATTTGCCATGCATACTTTACAAGAAGGTGAAGGATCACTACTGCAGAAAAGTAATCCAGAATAAGATCATTGAATTACTAGTGAAGGAAGTGCTGCAACACATTCTTAAAAGGTTGAGGAGTACTACTCCAAGATACTGAACTGCACACAATGTGACATAAATATCAGAGACTGCTGGGGCCAGGGTTATGACAATGATGCAAATATGAAAGGGAAAAAGAAGAGTGTAAAGGCAAAAATCCTTAATCAATACTCAAGAGCATTTTTCATTCCATGTGGATGCTACTCACTCAATCTCATGGTGGTAGATGCTGCACCATCTTCCATGGAGTCCAAGTCCCTTTTGGGCATTCTGCCAAGAATCAATGTTCTGTTCTCTGCTTGTGTTCATCGTTGGAGATTCTCACAGATCATGTCAATGTCACTGTTAAGCCAGTATGCAAAACATGCTGGGAGTGCAGAATGGAAAACGTTAAAACTGTTCAATACCAAACAACTGAAGTACACAATGCCCTCATCGCGTTGACTGAATCAGAGCAAGCACACACTGGTATCCATCATGGAGTGTTCATTCTGGCACATCAATTCACTAAATTCAAGTTTCTTATCTTCATTATGGTGTGGTACGATATCCTTTTTCAAGTCAATGTGATGAGCAAAAGCATGCAAAGCAAGAAAAACTTCAACGTTGTTGCAGCCACAAGCTTGATACAGGCCTGTCATGACTATCTTGTAAGCTACAGGGAAGTCAGGTATGAAGGAGCTCTGACAACAGCTAAGGGCATAGCTGAAAATCTTGGGGTTGGTCTAGTGTTTAAACCAGCCTCACATAGGCATCCTAAAAAGCATCAGTTCTGCCACAAATGTGAAGAACTGCAAAGAAACTGGCTGTCTCCAAAGTCTACTTCCACAAATTCTACAATTTATGTACAACAGTGAACTTCATGACAACTTCCCAAACACATGGGTAGCACTCAGGATCCTGTTAAACGTGCCTGTATCTGTGGCAAGCAAAGAATAGAGCTTCTCAAAGTTGAAGCTCATAAAAACATATTTGTGATCAACCACGAGAGATGACAGACTATCTTTGTTGATCATCCTATTTATTGAGCATGCTGTGGCTCAAACTATAGACCCGTCATAAGCAATATCAGAGTTTCTGGCATGAAGTCACCTTATGAGTCTTGCAATCTTGGTGAACAAAGTTTTTTATTTATTATTGTTATTTATTAGTTTAGTGTTTAATTTATTTTCATTTATTTGTCATTTATCTATAATGTTATTTTTATGACATATTTATTATTTGAATAAAATTGAATTTAATTGAATTGAAATTTGTGTCATTGCCTCTTCTGAATTTTTTTTTTAGTAAATTATTAAAAAAAAAAAAACTTTTGAGATTGCAGTTTTATTTCTGAAATGTGGGGGGGCGCTACCAAAATACAAGTTCACCCAAGGCACCATTTTCCCTAAAGGCCAGCTCTGACCACAGGCGAGTCAATGAAGTCTAAGGTAGGGTGATTTGCTCTTTCTCCTGGTCTCCAGAATTTGAAAATTATTGACTGTTTAACAAAAGGAATAACCACTTCAAAAAGAAAGTTGGGAGTAAACAGAGGGACAAGGAATGGAAAACATGGTTGATCAGAAAAAGAAAGATATATCTTAGAAGTCAGTAAGTCTATGAATAAGGAAATGATTTCCAAAAGTACAGTTAAGTTAGACTTTGCAATGGAAATTAAAACAAACAGCAAAAACTTCTTCAGTCTTACCAAGACAGTCTAGGAATGTTCTAAGTACAGAAGGAATACTTTGATGTTGAGCATTGGGCAAGGTAGCTAATAGTAATAAAGACATAAAAATGAAATAGCCACCTCTGAGGTGTAAAGAAACTCAAGGAGGTTGATGTACTCAAGCGAGAGAAGCCAGATACTCTCCATCTGAGAACTGGAAAAGAACCTGCACAGGACATTACAGGTCTAATAGCAAGGATTTTTATGTGATGTTACAATCTTACTGAAGAACAGCAAATATAGCTAAGAAAGGGCAGAAAAATCACACAAAGCAACCACAGACCTGTTAGCCTTATTCCAACAGTATTCAAGTTTTGAACAAAATTCGAAGAAACAAGTTAACAAAATGGAGGTAAATGGAAAATTGATAAAATATAAGAGATGTACCAAGCTGATATCCTGACTTCCAGACAAGGGACATGCAATGGACTTAATCATTCCAGACCTCAGTTAGGTTATGACAAAGGAAATGTGAGCAAGCAACTGGCAGAAATTATTCCTGTTGTGCCAAAAGACTATCGAACTGGAGGCAGGTGAGGCTTACCATGCATTGGTTCCTATACCATGTAATATCTATTATGATAACTGTAGTAGATTTGGGGTTTTTCTAGTTTTGACAGTCTTCAAACATGATACAGTCCATATTCCCAGGGCATGCCTGTCACTCAGGCCCCTCCTATATCAGTTAGTCCTCAACTCTGACCAAACACGGTCCATAAAGGGTTAACTTACAGGTCGGAGTCCTCTTCAACCCCTGAAAAGTTGCCTCTGGCTTGCTGCTGCTCCTTCCTCACTGCAGTCTGTCCTCTCAAGCTGGCTGTGACTCAGTTCTCTGCCCGTGGTGCTGCTGCTCCCAGTCTCGGAGAACCTAGGTCTCTTCACAGATCCTAGAGTCCCTGGTCTGGTATTGCAGCTGCTGGCCAAGCCACTGTCATTCCATCTATCTCTTATAGCCTATTTCTCTGGCTTCCCCTCCCTGGGAGACTTTTAATTTCCTATGGCCGCTAATTAGCTCCCTCAGCCAGCTCTGTCCTCTTGAGCATCCTGTAATTAGCATTACCACTTGCAGCTGGGCTGGAGCCTCTGGTACTGCACCACACTGCAGCCTGCCACAATAATATTATTTAATATAATGACCATGACACAAAGTAAAGATGCATTGACAAAATTTGCTGCTGAGAAATAATGCCAGGTGCATCTACACGAGCTCTTAATGAGGCTCAATAAACTCTGGCACTGTTTATGCCAGAGTCAGCTGCTCCTGGGTGCAGTACCTTCACATGCACCTGGGAATGTAGTTTGAGCCAAGGAGGAGCAGCTCCAGGCTGGCAGCAGGCTTAGGGGGCCAGCTCTGGGCTCCAGGTGGTGGTGTCAAGCAGCAGAGGGATGGCTCAGGTATGAGGGTGTCAAAACTGCAGAGCCGTAGAACTGACCCCTTGCACCTGCTGCCAGCCTAGGGCTGCTCCACCAAGTTACCATTCACATGTGCATTTCTGCACAATAAATCACTCTGCCATAAGATAATACTTTCCCTGACAGTACTATCACAGGAGTAGGGGTGGATGTCGTATACTTAGACTTCAGGAAGGCCTTCGATACGGTATCCCACCCCATACTGGTGAACAAGTTAAGAGGCTGTGACTTGGATGACTACACAGTCCGGTGGGTGGTGAATTGGCTAGAGGGTCGCACCCAGAGAGTCATGGTGGATGGGTCGGTTTCAACCTGGAAGGGTGTGGGCAGTGGGGTCCCGCAGGGCTCGGTCCTGGGACCCATACTCTTTAATGTCTTCATCAACGACTTGGACGAGAGAGTGAAGTGTACTCTGTCCAAGTTTGTGGATGACACAAAACTGTGGGGAGAAGTGGACACGCCAGAGGGTAGGGAACAGCTGCAAGCAGACCTGGACAGGTTGGACAAGTGGGCAGAAAACAACAGAATGCAATTCAACAAGGAGAAATGCAAAGTGCTGCACCTAGGGAGGAAAAATGTCCAGCATACCTACTGCCTAGGAAATGACCTGCTGGGTGGCATGGAAGTGGAAAGGGATCTTGGAGTCCTAGTGGACTCCAAGATGAACATGAGTCGGCAGTGTGACAAAGCCATCAGAAAAGCTAATGGCACTTGATCATGCATCAGCAGATGCATGACGAATAGATCCAAAGAGGTGATACTTCCCCTCTATTGGGTGCTGGTCAGACTGCAGTTGGAGTACTGTGTGCAGTTCTGGGCACCGCACTTCAAGAGGGATGCGGATAACCTGGAGAGGGTCCAGAGAAGGGCCACTCGTGTGGTTAAGGGCTTGCAGGCCAAGCCCTACGAGGAGAGACTAGAGAAACTGGACCTTTTCAGCCTCCGCAAGAGAAGGTTGAGAGGCGACCTTGTGGCTGCCTATAAGTTCATCACGGGGGCACAGAGGGGAATTGGTGAGGTTTTATTCATCCAGGCGCCCCCAGGGGTTACAAGAAATAATGGCCACAAGCTAGCAGAGAGCAGATTTAGACTGGACATTAGGAAGAACTTCTTCACAGTTCGAGTGGCCAAGGTCTGGAACGGGCTCCCAAGGGAGGTGGTGCTCTCCCCTACCCTGGGGGTCTTCAAGAGGAGGTTGGATATGCATGTAGCTGGGGTCATCTAGACCCGGCACTCTTTCCTGCCTATGCAGGGGGTCGGACTCAATGATCTATTGAGGTCCCTTCCGACCCTAACATCTATGAATCTATGAATCTATCTTATGGCAGAGTTAATTATTTTACTTCGCCGTAATACAGGTGTAGATAGTGGGAGTGTCTACATGTGCATTAATGCATTTTAGTTAATGCGTATTTAATCTAGTACCTCCATTGTGAGGTACTAAGAAAAGAGCACAGTTTTTAAGTGACACTTAAAGTGCACTAAAGTGACACTTAAAGTGCACTTAAAGTGCACTAAAGTGCCTGTTTTAATGTGCGTTAATTACATAGCACTGAGCACTTCAGGCACCTATATATGAGCACAGACACTGCTTCAGCACGCTGGAATTCCAGCATGTCAACGCAGACTCGATTAATCAAGTCTGCTGAAGCATGGCAATTACCATGCTCTAGCAGCCTCCTGTGTCTTATGTATCAGCATCCCCATGCTTAAAAATGGTGCTGGTTTAGTTTAAGTGCCCCTGCCACCATTTTTAAGTGTGGGGATACTGAGACATGAGTTGCAGGAAGCTGCTGGAACATGGCAATTGCCATGCTCCTGCAGACTTGATTAACTGGGTCTGTTCCAACATGTTGTAATTACAGTGTGTCAGAGTAGCCTCCACACTCATATAGAGGCACCCATGGTTTTTTTTTTTAGTGACGCTATAATGCTTATTAAAATAGGGTAATGTGCATTAAAGTGCACATGTAGATGCACCCAGTGAGTCTTTACTGTAGAGCTAATTAGTCAACTCCACAGTAAGGCACATGTGTAGATGCACCACAAGAAGATCTGGAATATCATGCAAGAAGAATTGGGTGACCCTGAGGCTGGGAGTTATAGAAATGGAACGAAATATAATTGCACTAAGATCGCTGGAGACTAACAGGAAGAATGTTTGTGGGTGTGCCTGCATGTGTATTTACTGCACAGTAAACAGCTTCTATGCCGGCATCTACATGTGCCGTAACGCTGTGTGTGGACTGACTTGGGACTAAAGTAAGTCTCAAGTCAGTCCATACAAATAGGGTTACTGTGCAGTAAGGCATCTACATGTGCCTTACTGCACAGTAACTACTTGGGCATAAATTTGCTACCTGCATCATGCAGGTAGCAAATTTAAGCCGAAGTCGGCGTAAGTCGCTATAGTTACTGCACAGTACAGGTGTACATGTGTAGATGCTCACAGATACTGAACAGTAATTTTTGGTTACTGAGCAATAACCTAAGTTACTGTGCAGTAACGGTGCACGTGTTGATGCGCCCTGTGTGGGCATCACTTGAAAATGCTTGAGGAGGAGAAAGATCTTGGTGTATTAGTTGATCACAAGATGATTATGAGCTACCCATTAAATGGCAATTGAAAAAGGTAAGGCAGGTGAGGTATTTCAAGGAAGTAATAGTGGCATTATTCAAGGCCCCAGTGAAAATTTATCTGGAATACAAGTACAATTTTAGTCATGTTCAGAAAAGAACATGTACAGAGAATTGATACTAAGACAGTCAAGCAATGGAAAGCCTATCTTACAAGTGAAGACTAGAAGAACTTGGCTTGTTTTCAGTAGGCAAATAAAGGCTGAGAAAGGGAGAAGAACACCAGAAAGGGAAAATGATAGATTTAAGCTACAAGACAATGTTGGCACAGGAGCAAGTCAGCATAAGCTGGTCATGAATAAATTTAGGCTGTAAATTAGGATCATAAAAACTGCATTCACAGACACATGATCTGTCCTACCTATATATTCAGAACTGATCCTATTTGAATCAAATTTAAGGGGATTTGCCTTTCTCTTCAAGTATGGGAACAATCAATATTGCCCAAATGTCATTAATCAAGTGTTCTCACTTTGGATATTCATTTTACAGACTATTTTACCCACTTTGTGCTGTGTTGTGGTTTGTCTCTTCTCTTCCTATACCTATTTCTCTATTTCTTTGCAAGATAAACAAATCATTAAAATAGAGATGGCCTTGAACAGAGGAACCCAATTTGAGGATGACATTTATATAGACAGAAGTAATTAGGTAGTTCCTCTTATCACAGTCAACACCACAGCTATTTTGAGGAGAAGGGAGGAAGTCAAAGGAAAATAATTCATCTTGAACTGGGGCCTTGTTTGTGAGGTCTGTGCAGTGAACAACAGAGACAAAGAAGGGAAGTTGGGCTTTGTGCTTGGAAAAAATGAGTAACTCACCTCCAAAAACATGGGCTGTGATGTTGCCTGTGACAAAACTCTGGAGTGTCATGGTCACTGGTGACATGTAGGGGGTGCATGCGGGTGCACGTGCAACCCCTGAAAAAAGGTGCCGCTGACACTGTCGGCAGTGCCTGCAGGCAGTCGCTGCTCTCCACCCCCCACCACCAGCACCAACACTGCCAGCAGAATTTGCGGGCGGTGTCTGCAGGTGGTTGCTGATCACTGGTCAGCGCTCACCACCCCTCCCTCTGCCATTGACAGTGCTCCAGCCACCTACAGCAGCTCCCCACTTGCCTCCACCACGCTCCCAGCAGTGCTGCCACCACATGAGGGATCTGGCTGTGCCCCTGCAGCCTCCAGTGTTCATAGTCATGGTGCTCCCAGAGATACACCCTGGGCTGTGTAAGCCTATATTGGTTGCCCACTCCATTGAATGGGTATGCCCAGGTTATGGATTTGCCCAGAAATCATGGTTTACCACAGGCACTTTGGAAAAGTAACAGGAAAACAAAAGGGTTTATTGCAGGGAAGAACAAAAGGCATAAAAAAGAAAAAATGGTCAACTGCTTTGACAACAGTGTATGATACAAGAAAACTGACAACATCCTCACACTATGTTCAGACTACAACATATCTTTCATAACTATTCCTGTAAAGATCTCCCATGGTCACAGCTAGCTCCCTCAACCAAGGACTTCCTTTTCCCCTCTCACAGCGAGCTCCACCTCACTTCAGCCCCCTCCCAATGGTCACTGCCTCCAAAACACTCAGACAGCTGCGGCTCTCCACCTACCTTGAGGGGAGCCTGAGAATCCTCTGAAGTGTTTCTGCTAGTGGATCCATGAAACTATCACTCTGAGGAAGGAAAAGCAGATGTCTTACAAGTACATGGCTTCAGAACCAGTCAGACTCTGGGTTGGTGAAAGAACAGTGGCATGAAAACCGATATAGAGTAGGTCACTTGTCTTTAAAGGAATAAGCCATGGGAGAATTCACATGTGAATTCTTCACACTTACACTAAACATGGTGGACAGCAATACACGTATGAAATTATTAACTGCCGCATAATACTTGACAGTAAGTAGTTTTGCAGGTTGAGTTCTGTGACTGTTCTTTATTATGCAAACTGTAATAGTCTCAGCGTTACCTTAAACTACTCCCCCAATCTTGCTTATACCCACCTATTTTTTCTCATCACCTAGGATAACAACTTACCTGAAACTCCAGGCTTTCTAGAAGCCGCTATAATACAGCTGCAGTACAAATGCAGATGAAAGATCATCAAGAAAACCTGAGGATAAATCCTGATCCCCATTAGGCAACTTGTTCACATGCACAGAGAGAGAGAGAGAGAGAGAGGGAGAGAGCTTTTTCAGACTTTTGTAAAACTTCACAAACGAGAACAATATGTGTAACCAGAAGGAATCAGAGTTAGGATACATGCACATCACCAGAGATGCGTGGGCCAGTGGTCAAACAGGGATTTACATGTCAGTCGCAGTATATTGGGAAATGTTCCAGCCTGTCGACTCTGCACCACCCAAGTCCTCCAAACTAAGTGTCATCAAGGAACATGCAGCACAATGTACGACAAGGTTAGAGAAAGACTACATTGTGCTCAACGTGCTGCAAGAGCTGCTGCACTAATTTGGACTGTGACTTATTCCCCTTCCCACCCCCAAGCCATTAAGCCTTTTTGGTGTCAATCAATGATGTCAGCAGAGTCCTTGCTGTGAAAGATGATGGCTATATACAAATGCAGGGCTTGGTTTTCAAATGATGTATTTCAAATATGTGGCTGAGACTAGTGGTTAGATTTGTTTGGAAAGAATTGATGGTGAAAGAAACAAAATGTTATGAATACTTTTACAATGTGATTATCTATATCCCAGTCACCTGTAGCCACTGTACCAGCAAACATCCATATAAATAGTCTTAAACTTCTGCAGTATTCCTTGGTTCAGGTCAATTTGTGATTTCTAACCCATAGGCAACTTATAAGAACAAAAGAAAGTACCCACAAAAAGAATGGAGGTTGACTGATGACCCAGACACCAACCAAAGGCAACATAGGCGATTGGAGGAGCTGGAGCCTGGTAATGGGGAGTACAAAACAGAAAATATGATCCATTTCTCACCCCCTTTTTTCCTCTTGTTGATGTTTCCTTATTTGTTCCTTAATTTATATTAATGCTTTTCAGTCAGTGCATCTACACATGAAATCAGTGTACCTGAATAAACTCCAGTGCAGTTCATGTCACAGTTTATTGCTTCTGGTTGCAGCATTTACACATGCACCCATGACCACAGCACCTAACTGGCAGACAGTCTCTATACTGTAGCACCCTCCTGCCCCAGCCAGCCCTGCTCACCATCTATGTATGCATTGTGGTGGAGTAAATAACTCCACTGTAGAATAGTACTTGATATGGGCAGTCCTATCCTATGGTGGAGTTCATTAGTTTACTCCAACCTAATCGCCCCACATGTGTAGACAGTAGGGTGACCACCCACCCCTAATTGAGTGGGACAGTCCCAAGATGTGAAACTGAAGTCCCAGTCCTGGGCTGAATGACTCTGGGACAGTATTTGTCCTAGTTTCCCAGTATCCTGCAGGGATCTGGGGGTTTCCATTTTCTGCTGGAAATGGTGGGTTTCCCCTTGCAGGCTGGCAGAGTTCCAGCCAGCAAGTTGCTGCTTGGGGCTTGTGGAAGCAGGACACATGCATATAGCCAGGAATATAGCCTTGCAGCAGTGGAGAGTAGCTCCCTGCAGGTAAGTCTATGAAAGGGGAGGGGGCATAATGGGGTGGGGGTGAGATTGAGGCCCCAGCGGGAGGGAG
Organism: Alligator mississippiensis; assembly: GCF_030867095.1. Taxonomy (NCBI): domain Eukaryota; kingdom Metazoa; phylum Chordata; order Crocodylia; family Alligatoridae; genus Alligator; species Alligator mississippiensis. The sequence goes on along the minus strand of NC_081824.1, from coordinate 119,331,876 downwards.
GCAGTGGGGAAAGGGGAAAGGCTGGGGCTGGGGGTACAGCCCAGCCAGAGTGGTTCATGGGGCCTGGGGCTGGGGCAGGGAGCTGGATGAAGCCATGGGTGGCTATTCCAGAGGGTGGCAAGGGGGCTAGCTCACAACTACTGCATGTACTCTTAGTGAAGGGGTTTGGCACATGCCCCCCAGACTTGTGCACTGGGTGGGGGCAGATATGGGCTGCCCACTGCAGGGTCTTGGCTCTCTGCCCTGCTGCCCTCCCCCTGGAAACCCCATGCCAGCCATGCCACCATGGCAAAGTGCCCCCTGCCTGCCTGGCAGCAGTGGGGCAGGGAGCCCCAAGCCTGCAGCAGGCAGACCACATCCTCCCTAGCCCCCCATGGCCCCCACTTGGCTTTGTTCCAGCCATGCCATGTTTGATGGGGGGGTAGAGCTGGGAGGAGGGCATATGTCCCACCTTTCCATTTTGAAAAGGTAGTCACCCTAGTAGACAGTGATGCTTTACTGTGGAACTAATTAGTCAATTCCACAGTAAAGCACTTGTGTAGCTGCCCCCAGTGTTTCCATTTACAGGAAAGAAGCAGAAGAAGAATAGCAGCATAAACATATGTGTCAAGTTGAAACATTGCTGAACAGTTTCTAGTGGGATTTGCAAGATGCAGCATCCTGAAAAGTGAACCAGATGTTGACCAGGGAAACTAAAAGAAAGGCAGGCCAAAAATAATCCAGTGCAGATTTGGCCAGAACTTTGAGAGATCAGGTCATTAGGTTTCTGGGTTGTGATTCCTGCCATGATATCTGTCATAAAAATGTCCATAGGAAGATCATCTCTGTCTCCTTTGCCTATCTGTAGGAGCTAATGATAGCATTTATTCTGATTGCTTACTTTAATATGCCATTTCAATGGGGCTGAGAGAGGAAAGCTAAGCCAACCTAAACATAAACTACTTCAGTGTTATTAATAGTATTATGCGGGTTTCAAAAACTCTTCTGTGTGATTTGTTTAGGCCCTCCTATGTCAGGAAGTTCTATTTTGTGTTCTGAACCTTGTATAAGACACATGTAAGAAACATATTTTGTTTCTTGTAACATGTAAGAAACCTTGTATAAGATATATACTTTTGTAGTAATGTTGCTTTACAAATTTTAATTTTCATGTTGGCACTTGTAGGAGTTGCAGTGAATATAGATTGAAATTGAACCTATCTTGTGTGAGGTAATTATTAATTACCTCCATAATGTTCTTTTCAGCCTCAAAGTTACCAAAATAATTTACAAACTTACAACGGTATATACACTATACTCACCCATTACTGCTTATGAGTTTAACACAGGAAATTAAGTCTTCTTTAAGTAACAAGAATGTGACTAGCTAAACTGTACTTTGGTCAAGACACAGAACACAAGAGAGACTGACCATCAGTGCCCATGATTTCAGCATATTTTCTGTTCCAACCTATGTCCTCTGTATCAGCAAATGTTTCTTACCCTTGATAGTGAATTAGTACTGTACTGATTCCAAAAGAGTGATACCGTTCAATCATATCCTACTGAAAACTTGGGGAAACTAATGCCATGGCAGCAGAAGGTTGTATAACCTCAGTATAATACTAGGGGAAAAGTTTTGTATGTGGGTAATACAACTATGTTATCTGGGGGAGCTATAACCTTCCCACCCATGTACACGCAAGATAGATTTCCCAGCCAGGTGGTACTTATTATGATTTGCTTATGAAGTAGCACTAAGCCCTAAAATTAAGTGATTTCCTACCAATTAATATTGTTACTATAGTACATTCAGTACCAATAATTTGTGATAGTAATATGTTATTCCTTTACAAAGACAACAGCAGTGAAAGACATTATGAAAATATAATTTCTTAGTGCAGTAGATATGGCTCATAGAGTGATATGAAGTCAGAAACAATACAATGTCATTGGCAATCTGAATCACATTAGCTGTACCAGCAATGTGTAAAAAAAAATTTCCTAATGAGAGAGTTGTCTTTCTGGGCAACTGCAATGGTTTTTTTCCAGGAAGAGAATGAACATGGAAGAGACTGAAAGCTTTTGATGATGCAGCCTACCAAGAATGCTTTTTTAGTGTTAATTCAAAACTGGAGAACATTTATTCCCAATACACACACACACACACATATATATATGTGTGTGTATATGTGTGTGTGTGTGTGTGTATATATATATATATATATATATATATATATATATATATATATATATATATACACACACATATATATATTGCTGCAGATTCTGCAAGAACTATCCTAGGATTCCGTAACAGTCGAAGCCATAAAAAAATACAGTTGAGTACCTGTCCACAAGGGAGGGCATCCTGGTGTTTATTGGAATTTTCCTATTTGTTGCTACTCCTGCTCATTTTAACTACTTGAGAATAGCACTGCTTTCCTTCTGTGTAGTATGCAATGTCTAGTAAGTTGTTGATGCTACATAAATACTAACTAAAATACTAACAAGAAGAAGAAGGCAACACAGCTCTCTTTCAGCCCCCTAGCTGTGTACATTTTGCTAACTCAGATATGCATAAACTCAACACTTCCTAAGTCTTGGGAACAAAATAAAAGGGTATAAGCTCTTTCCTATTAGCAATTTAAATATGATGGCAGTAAATTGTATATCGATACTACAATTGAAATGCATTCTGCAAACACTGAAAAAATGGAACCAGTTATTATATAGCTTTGACACTGATTTATATGGCAAAAGCATTGTATGTCCATTTAGAAATTGCTTCCATATCCACTTTGATTCCATTTCTCTACTGAATAAGTTTAGAGATTTTTCTAGATTTGGACATAGGATTTTGGTCCATAAAGGTATTTAGGTGCCCAAGTATCCCCTGGCATCATGCACCCTTTCTGGTCTTAGGGGTGTCAAGGTTATCAAACTGACCTGGGCCCCTGGGCCACATCCTGACTATGGAGTCATTTCTTGCAGGGTGGATACAGACCACAAGGAGCCTTCTGGGCTCAATCTGAAGTGCTGGTGGTGGCAGGGCTAAATAGCAGCAGTGGTGCAGGGGTTAACTCAGCTGTCACTCACCCCCTAACCACCCACATGCATCCCCAACAGGACTCTGTAGCTGGGAATTCATCAGCAGGCCCCAACCCCATGCTTCCTGTCTCTAAATTCCTGGCACTTCTAGGAAACCTGCAGTCCAGGTGACATAGTCCTTTGGGCTGAATCTGGCCTGCAGGTCATATCTTTAGCACCCTTGGTCAAAGCCATAGCTCTCTAATGGCTTCTGAAGAGGATGTTGGACTGTAAGTTTGTATTCTCTGTTTATACTGTTTTGCTCAGTGTATGTATAGCACTGAAGTACAAGGAACGCTGATGGCTGGTGCTCCTAGGTAACATTCTACCACACATATTTAATAGTAAAAAGGATAATAATAAAGTGCATAGGTGTAAGTTAAGCAAGTCCGATTTAGTGTTTTAATTTTTGGGGGGTTGGATATTCTTCTAGAATATTGTCCTTTTAAACGTGCCTATCAAGCATAAAAAACTCTTCTCAGACTGTGGTCCAACCAGCACTATGGGAGACAGTTTCAATAGATTGTAAGTCATCTTGCAGGCAAAAATTTATATACATGCAGTGCAAGGTTCCAGCGTGTTTTCCTTTCAGTCTTCTGGGAATGTCCCAGTTATCCAGGCATTAACATTTATTGTAATTTCCCTGATTTTCCCAGTCTTTCCATTTTCCTTAAGAGTTAAAGAACAGGTTGGCCATTCCTTGCCCGGGCTGAGGAAGTATTCCTTTCTTGTCAGATTCATTGAGAACATACATTTATGTTGTATCCTCTCCTAGCATCATTGCAACATAGTTTATGGGCAGGCTGGCCTACAGGCTGAGTAGTTGTATGTTCTGAGAGATAGGTACTCTTTTGTTGACCTCATCAATTTTCAATACACTGCCCCACTCTTCTTAATCAAAATCACTTCAAAGACCCAAAACAGATTGATTCACATGTGAACACTACCCAAACTGTCTTCCAAGAGAGGGAATACTTGTCTTATGTTCCTTTGAACCCACTGCTGCCCGTTTACTTGTATTTACTTTGCATGGCCTATGGCTGAACCATGGAAATTAGAAAACAAACTCCTATTCAGCAAGTCATGTCAAAGGTGACCGCTATGCCAGAGAGTTGACTGTGGGACAAACATTCCCTCTGATCAGGAGGCCTCTTCTGCAGTGTTGCTGTCTCCACAGTTACATACCTGTCTGCAGAAGCCTTTAGTTTATCTTGTCTATGTGGGAAGTCCTAGACGATGCCATCAATCTGAGAGATGAGAGGGATGCTCCCTTGACACTTAAACAATGGTTGTGGCGCGAAAGAAAGAAAATCAGCTCCACTCTGAACAAAGTTTCTTTTGAACTGTACTATGTTCACAGAAAGCATCAGGAGAGTCGCCATGTTCACATATACAGGTTTTATGCTATCAACACAAGAGATGAAGTGAGCAGGCACCTCATGAATTAGTGAAGAAATTCATCAGGCATATATTGATGGGGACTTTTAAATTACAAAATAACCCATACATCACCAGATGCAGGATCCTGAAAAGCTGGGTTAGATTAAGGAAGGAAGTTTCATGAATGCAGTGGAGACTGTACTTTTAAATGTACGTATATAGAAAGTATGGCCAACATTTTCAAATGTAGGTTAAACACTGAAAACGATAATTAACATCCAAATTAAAGTGCCTAGATTTTTGGAAATACTGAGCATTTACTAACCTACACCTACTATCATTGGTTCAAAACTTGCAAGTTAAATAAAGATCATTCATTCCTTCCTGACTAAAATGAAGGTTTGCCTCTAAGCAGCACTGTTAATGATTAAATTGGTGAATCATTAATTATTTTCAGATGCTAGTGTTAAACTTTTTAGTTTGTAGGTTCCATTTGCTAGAATTTCACTCTAGAAAAATAAAGTCATACACATATATACACACACAGCTCTTAGATGTGCATTTCCAAAGGGTTCCCTAGGAACTGTCCATCGCTTTCTGAGAAGACTTTCTGAGTACAGATAATGATAACAGCATCTTCAGGTCACAGAAGATTTCCTGGGATTCTGGTCTCTTTGTATGATCTTGGCAGTTGTGAGAGCCTTGTCAAATTAGTGATGAGCTCTCTGCTATTATGGAATTTTCAAAAAAGGAATGGACATTTTTCCAGCTAACAGCTGGCTGATGAGTTTCATATGGATGAGTTGTATGTCGTGCTGGTGCAGGATGTTGTACAATCCACAAATATAAATCCAGACTAATGCATTTTAATCTATTTCAATCCAAATTCTTGTATTTTAGCCTCTTCACCATGCTATTGTCAATTTACAGTCTATAGTCTGTTCTATCTAGTTCATAGATGCATGCTGGCATTTTATAGCATTATGCTGTCTTACTGTTGAAGGTATCATACCAATCATATGAAAAATGATGGCAATGGGCCTAAAGAGGCATGTTTTCTATCATGAAGAGTCCTATGCAAAAGTACTAGGCAAAAGATTACTTACTTGCTTTTATTTTGTTTGTTAGGTGTTGAACTGATCCAAACAGACTCCTTCCATTTCTACCCAGGAGAACTTTTACAATATTTTCCCCAATACCTGATGAAGGGTGTTTGTGCCCAAAAGCTTGCAATTAAAAACATTTTTTTTGCAAAAATCTTGTTGGTCTAATACAAGATATAATCTCTACTACGAGTCCTGATTGCCTTTTCCTATAGACCAATATGACTACAACCTGGATACCTGAAACAGACTCCTATCACTCTAGAACTTTTCATAGGGTGTGGGAAGAAAAAAATGGGTATGCTACAGGCATGGCCACTACATCTAACAAAGATGCATGTCTTAATTCTCTCTGTACTGAGGAGTGGTTGAACTGGGCATATGCTGTTTACATTTGTACCTGGAAACCTTTTACTGAATAAGAGATAATGTTCTGTCCAATACACTTTAAGTTTCAGTGCGGCTTTTCCTCTGGCTTTACATGTAGGTTCAATATTAAGCCTGAGGCAACTTAGACTGTAGCACAAACTGAAAACAAAATGGAAACCAAAGGGCCATATTCTGATGTCCTGAATAGAATGTTATCACATAACATAATCTCAAATTAAGTCAATGGGACTATAGAGACAGATGCTATCTTGAATTAGGAAGTCTTTCATAGCCTGGCCTATATAAGTGTGATTCAAACTGTATTTTTAATCATAAAGTACATCTGAATATTAAAAAAAACCCCACAAAGTAAATGTAATGAGTCAAATTCATGAGATGTTAACTCCAGATAAATAAATGGAGTCAAATCAGGGTTGGATTTGGTCCAAGATACTGATTTCCATAGAATCATGGAAAACAGGTTTGGAAAGGACCTCAGGAGGCCATCTAGTGAGTTCAACCCCCTGCTCAAAGCAGGACCATCCCCAACTAGATCTTCCCACCCAAGGTTTTGTCTACCCGGGTCTTAGAAAGCTCTAAGGATGACAATAGCTTCTTACGTAGGCATTTTGAGAAGCTATAAGCTTAAAAGAAAATTGTCAACAATGTCAAGATAATTTTAAAAAAGACTACATGTAAAAAAAACAACCCATGTTATTCAACAAAACTACATCTGATTTGCTCATTTTAGGAACTTTTTCACTGGAGTGCCTGTCATAAGTTATTGTCGTTATAAAATATCAGTTGAGATTTATATAACATATTATGATATAAACAGTGAAGTGTGTTTACTCTCAGGTGTAAATGACCCACTAGGTTAATGTTCAGTAATGCTGACCTTGTGTTGTCCTAGTGCTTAAATAATATTAAATAACATGGAAGACACGGTAGTGGGAGGTAGCCCCATTATAGCTCTGCTATTGTTTATTGCTATTGTTTTGCACATGGAGAGGGAAAGAAAGAAAAGACGGGAGGAAAGCCCAAATGAAATAGTAAAATATGAGGGGAGCTTTCAAAAAGAGTAGATCTTTTTAATTCTCTTTCTTTTTATTTTCTTTCTTGAATAGAACTGAGGTAGTGCCACAATGGCTCTGCAGGCTTCCATAAGCAAAGCACAGCTAGTGATCGTCCCTCCTTTTTAGGGCAAGTTCTCAACCTTTCCTCCCTGTGCAAATGATCTGAAGAATGATTGCTTGCCTGTTATATCCCATCTCTGAAATGTTTTGCATTGACCAGTGTATGTTAGTTTAGTCCCTAAAGCCACCAAAGTTGATAGGAGTTTTGAGTTTTCAGTAGACTGTTTGTGACTAGAGATGAGTTAAATGATTGCAAAGGAAGAAAAAATGATGTGAAACTCATTTTTTGAATGGAACTGTATACAGACTTACAGCTTGTATCATGTTCCTCAGAAGTTTCCCCACTATTCATGAACCATTTGCATGGCTGTAGGCTGAGCTATCCTTTAGCATACCAAGCTTATGGAACTTATGGCTCTGTATGGCTTCTACACAAACTAGAGAAACCAGTGATTTCTGTTTAATTTTGCTTTATTTCTTGGGTTTGTCTGAAACTTAAACACAAAGCAGAACTTGTGCCGTTCAGGTCCATGAAGACTGAAACCAAAGAAAGTAAACTAACACTATTCTAGCTACTACACTGGATTGTTTCTGGTGGGACATTTGTGCTGGTTCCTGCTATCTTGACTGTCTGACAGATTCCAAATTCTGCTTCAAGACAAAATAGCCATAAAATCTGAGTAGCTGATAAGAAAAGCTTAGAATTTTGTGCTATGAATTGTTTTGATTATTCAGCTTGGAATATGTATTGTAAACATTTCAATTGACATGTTATTATAACAGGAACTTATGATAGCCAGAGAAGCAAAGGAAATGTTCAAAATGAGAAAGTCAGATGTGGTTTAGTTGAAGGCAACTTGACCTTTGAGCCCTTGCTTGACCATATAATAGGCAAGAATTGATTCAACAGAATGTTTTATTGCTTTGTGATATTTTCCTGTCGAGAACAATACTTAAATGCTTAAAAAAAGCTAGATAATTCTATTTCTTCCTCTTTTTCCTGTTTACTTGTTTTCTGTACTCCAATCTGCTTGCTGCTTTGCCAAGAGGCTTTCAAACCTCTAGCCAGAATGAAAATTGAGCAGCAACTTTTGGAACTGGCACCACTGATGCCCCCCCTGTGGGCATTGCCCCTACCTCCATCAGCATAGCAGCCAGATAGGCTACACCTAATAGCACCTCTTTCTAAACCCGATAACACGGTCCTGAATTTGAGTATTGCAAAGCATTGCACTGCAGTTCATCAGCACACGATAAATCCCTACATTTTCTCCCCTTCATGTGCCCTAGGAATGAATGGTCTGCAGTGTTATAAAAATGTGTGCCACTGTGTTGCAGTTACTGGGAGCTTTGTACTCCTGGTACATGTTTTAGCATTTTAGAAATTCAGGGTTTCATCACTGTGCCTGCCTTTAGCTTTGGGAACACAAATAAGTTCCAGGAGACCTATCATATGATTAGAGCGATCCAATCAGAAGCCTCAGAAAGGGCAGTAGTTGCCAAAAGAGCAGATGGGTCCGAAGTCTGTACCAGTTAATTTCGCGACCTACTGAAATCACTGAGAGATTTATATTGCTAATTACAGACTTTGTTTCTGGTTTAATCATCCTTTCCTTCACCTTTCTAAAAAACTGAGGGAAAAGCTATCTTTATGCAAGATGGTACTCTTTAGAAAGTAGGTAAATCAGCAGCTATATATTTCTTGGCAAAAGACTTCATATTGTTTTAGCTAAGACTTTTAAAGCCGTGGTAAAAGATACCATCTTTGTCCATATTTGTGGTTTATTTCAGTAGAAGAAAAATGTGTTTTTTAAAAAAAGTCTACTGTTTTGAGCTTGAAACAATGAGCTTCAGTTGACTGTAATTTCTGGCAAATGCACATGAAAATAAGTGCAACGGATAAACTCACATTTCTGTTAAAGCCAAGGTCATAATTCCTTGGAGCCTCAGAACTGCACAGACTCCTTGTGCCTGAAGAGGGGTGATTGCACCCAAAAACTTGCAAAGAACTCTTTTCCAACTACTCAGTTGGTCTAATAAAAGATATCACATCTACCCAAACACCCTCACCTGCCTATGTCCTTAAACCAACATGGCTACAACCAAAAGCCCAAGAAGGTAATAATAAATTTGTAAGTGTTTCCTGGAAGAGGTGGTGGAATTGCTTTTCCTTCATCATCTTTGTAAAAATAAAACATGTAAAAGGCCTCAATTCTGCAAATATATACTCCCATGAATTACTCTACACGTGAGTAATTTAAGATCTGATATTACATGCATATATTTACTTCTTGGTATGGATGTCTTCAGAATGGGGCTGTGATTTGCAAAACATAGTTGGCCAGGAATACAGCAGGTTCATAAATCCTCTTGTTTTCTATTTATGTGCTGTCTTAAAATGATTTAAGTTAGGTGAAAATATTTACTCAGCTACCATCATTATCATCATTGATAACCGGAAGTAGTGGCCTGGAACCCAGGAATGACACTGAGTCCTTGGGCAAGTTAGTTAACCTCCCTGTGTCTCAGTATCTCTAACTATCAAATGAATTTAACAAAACTTTCTAAGCCCTAAAATAATGCTAGGAAAGTAATCAATGAATATATATTTGTCAAACAAATTGAAGATGAAATGGAAATGTAAGTACTAGGCATGTTATTATTATCCTGAATAGGAATTTTTCAAGTACATAGTGTGAAACCTTAACAATAACAAGATTACAAATGTCCTAATAAAATAAGCACAGGTTTTCCTCAGATATGCTCCCCTGTTGAAAAAATATATAGATGGTAAACATTTTCCATTAATCTTCTCATAATAAAAATGAAGCTTAAGATTCAGAGAGGACACATGAGGAAAGTAAAGACTGCATAATCAGTTCAGTATATTTTATTTTAGAAGTTCTGTAAATTGGCAGTTTGAAATAATATAACTCATAAAATGATTAGTAGAGATGAAGCCATTCCTTGGACAGAAAATTTACCATTGACTATAACAGTTTTACCTGATTAAGTAGCACAGGACTGACTGAAACCTTAAGTTACAGTTTATCTCTTGCTGAAATTAGAAGTATATCTTATGTCACCATGGATTTTCCATGTCTTTGCTTTCTCAATTAATTTTAGCTAATTTTGTAGTTTAAAAAAAAAGAGGTAAAATATACATTTGAGATTTACAGGCACCTATTCCTGCTTGTTCTTTAGACAAAATAGGATGCTCTCTAGAAACTGACCTGAACAGTAACATAGATGAGAGACCAAAGTATTAATTGATTAGTTTAGATCATCTCTCATATCAGGAAAATCCATGCTGCTGATTGAATGAAGTCTCCCCATTGAGTCGACAGAGTTAACAGAGAGGCAGAGGAGCTAGATTCGCAGAACAAACAGGAATGATGTTGTCGAGCTCAGCACACTACAGAATCAGTTGATTCCCCAATCCAGGAAAATTTGTTGTCAGGGACTTAATTCCGTATGAAAGGAATGTTGTTTCATTTCAGAACCAGAGATTTCCGACAAGACAGAGCATGAGCTTTCTGAAAGGAGAGATCTTTTTGTTTTTTTCTCACAAACATGCTCAGACATAGCTTTCCTTTCAGCTAATTAAGCTGTTTTAAAGCAAACTGGTCAAACAGTGACATCGTAGTGGGGAGCCTTGGAATCAATTGCATGATGTAGAAGGCAGGACATTTAAAGGGTGACTTCTGCCATTGTTTCCCCTGGCTGAATCTTTTCTACTTGGTCAATGCTGCCAGAGTGACCTCATACAATTGGGAGAATTCAAAGCCACTGACCTCAAGAGATGCCGTTAAGAAGGCAACTGCAGAATAAGATTTCATGGTTGGAAGCCAAATTTACCCTCTGCTTCCAAGTCTTGATGCTTACAATATTTTATATGTATGTTTTCTTCCTGTCATTAGCATATTGTTAAACCAACGAAATAAAAAGAGAACACAGGAATAAGGCATTGCTATAAATAATGGTGTCCACACAATGTAGGAGAGTCACATTGTTTTTAATGAAAGATGGGATTGAAAAGAAAATAATCTTGTGGAATTATGGTGGCTCCTTTAGCAGAATGACAGTGAGTAATTGGCAGGGGTAAATTTCACTTTGCTAGCACAGATGATGGACTCCTAGCATATATTTTGTTAAGCAGAGTATGACATCCATTGTTTTTCCAAGCTGCTGGATATAAAATCGGTGAGTTTCAACATCTGCCAAATGACCATACAGTTTCCCATGTGCGAAGAATAGACACATTTCAAACATTCTATTAATAATTGAGGACACTGGCAGAAACAGTCTCCTTACTGTTTCTTGCTGAGGACATCAATAAGTGCATTCAGCTAGGCAGCAGATACAAAATGGAAGCTTGGGAAAGTGGAGCACTTGGCAGCCATTGTTCTAACATCAAAGAAAAGCATAGTAAAAACAGTGGGTACCATTTGAAAAGACATCATTTCCCAACAGATGTGACGACATAGTTGTTTTCAGGAAGCCACTGAAAGTTGAACTTCTTTGGCACTTCGCAAGATCAAGCCCAACTCCCACACAGGGGTATCTGAGGTGCTCATCATTTCCTCTACTTGGGTGTCTAGACCCCTCTCTCCCCATACGCTCAGACTAAAGAAAGGTATAGGTAGTGTCTGCCCCCCAGACCTGCCTTGTTTCTGAGAGTCTCATAATGGCTTGGATGTAAAATGGCCTCCTACCCAAGTCCCAATCCAGAGAAGATCCTCTTCCAAACATCACTCTTTCTGACAGTGTGTGCATGTATATGTGTGGGGATCTGTTGGATATAAGGCTGAAGGCTTTAGCAGTGATTCTCAACCACAGTACTAGGGTACTCTGGGGTGCCTTGAGTTCCTTTGAAGGGTGCCACAGAAAGTGTGAGGAGATAAATGAGGTGGTGAGGAGATAAGTGGAGGCTTTCCCTGCCTGCATGCCCCCCTACTCCCATTATCCAGTCCCTCTGCAAGGAGATAAGCACTGTAATAAATAAAAAAGTTTTTGTAATAGGGTGCTGCTCCATTCACAAAAGTTATGGAAGAAAGCCTGGGGTCTAAAAAGGTTGAGAACCACTGGTTGAAAGCATTTATTTACCAGCTAAGCAGTTCCCTGTTCTGTTTCTGCTGAGCAAAAAAAAAAAAAAAAAAAAAAAAATTCAAGAGGCTGAAGATCTGATCCTTAGAATTAAAAAGTTTCTCCATTCTTGCATTTGTTCTGTGCCCCAATTTATCCCAGATCCCCCTTCTGGCACTATTTTAAATTATTTCTGTCTATTTTTGTTTTGCCTGTTCCTTATGTTTATTTCCTATTATATCACATATGTACCAAACAGTCTATTATGGGGCAGTCATCCAGGCATGCAGAAGTGTTCCAGTTACAACAAAAGAATCAATGTAACTTAGCACGCCAAATGGGGAATGGTATTGCCTAAGGAGGAATTTCTTTACTGTCCGAGCCCCCAAGGTCTGCAACAGCCTGCCACCGGAGGTTGTTCAAGCACCTTCATTGAACACCTTCAAGATGAAACTGGATGCTTATCTTGCTGGGATCCTATGACCCCAGCTGACTTCCTGCCCTTTGGGCGGGGGGCTGGACTCGATGATCTTCCGAGGTCCCTTCCAGCCCTAATGTCTATGAAATCTATGAAAGTCTGTATGAGGACACCTGCTTAATTGTTCAAGGTGCAGACAGAGAATCCAGAGTGGGTAGTCCTGCCACTGTATTGATTAATGGCCCAGGGCTACAAGGTCTATGCTGGATGTCAGAAAAGATTCTTACCCTCTGTCCCCACAGAGATCCCCGAGGCCCAGTCTTGATCAGTTCCAATACACCTTGCACTTTCCTTTATCACAAGTGGCTATTACACATTCTGTGCAATAACATTTTTTTCATACAGACCTTTACACAAGTATAAATAAGCTCTATTTTAAAGTTACGCATAAACATATTTCTATTTGTACAAATCACTCTAGTAACTAGCTCAAAGGATATCTGAAGGATACAAAAATCTGGTAAAATACTCTGCTTTTTCCTAATGCTAGGTAATTCAATAGTCATGTTTATCGGTGCAATTCATCTGTGTCGTAGCTTTGGGGTACATACTTTGTCCAAGGTGGTTGCTGTTATTATTGAGTTAGCACTGCCAGTAAGGCCAGACATTAAACTTTTATCAGTATAAGTGATCAGAAACCAGTCTATACCCATAATAGAAGTTTAGCACATATACACTGGTTTAAAAATGGCAGAACCTGGTCTAAGCTTTGGCAGAACCCAGTCTAAGATTCACCAAAGAGCAAATGTGTGTTCTGTTCATAAGTGAAAATGCATAATACTCCATGTCAAAGGGTAGCTTCAGAAATATTTAACTGAAGCAGAAGCATATTTAAGCCAAGCAGTCATTTATACAGGTTAGTAAAACATGTATTGACTGAAGCTCAGAAGTCAATGACTGAGCAGTAGAAAATTTTAAGTCATGCTTTAAAAGGTGACAAACACTGTTACTCCTTAATGCTTTTTCAATTCAGGGGTCAAAGAAGCAATACTGAACTTACCTAGTGAACAGATAGGGCCTCTCAATTAAATACATTCTTGGACATAAAATTCATGTATTTAAAAAAACCACACAAGCAGAGGTTGAAAAAAGCTTGAGACAGTCTGATGTATAGCACAGGATCCTAGACTGTCTTAGCCTCTGACTTGCTACATGACATTGTGCAAGTCACGTTATTTTTCTGTGTTTCTGTTTCCTGTAGCCTGTAAGACCCAGATCTTCAAAAGTATTTAGGTGCCAAACTCCACTTCTCAACAGAGACTCTTTGAGGTGGGAACTGACAGTGCTCTTAAGTATTTGCACGTGGCTCAGCTCAGTGGAGGTCTGATGATGGTCAGGGCCTCTAAGCACTACTGTGATGATGGTTAGTATTAGTATTAGACCCGGTAATAGAATCAGAGACAATTTGGCACCTCAGGAAAGTGAGGTTGTGATATCAGTATTTCTGTCCATGAACTGAGTTATATAAAAGTCAACTTCAAAGGCCTTCAAAACACTGGAAACTGGGCAAACTATTGATCTCCAGGGGACAGCAAGGATTACCAAAGATTCTCCCTCTGTAGGTAAGCAGGCAGTACTTGACTGTTTATGATCTTCCATGATCTGTATATGCATTGGCACACGCTACCAACCTAAAGATGATAATAATTTAATCAGTTTAGACGTATCATTTCTACATCCCATGTCCTTTTAGATATATTGCTCCTATTCAGAACTTGATGTACTGGTACATGTCTTTTTGGTTCCAGAGGTCTCTTTTCCCAAACTGCCATATACTATTCCAAACCCATGGTGTGATAAGCAGACCCACTTCAACATTTGGGGTCTGATCTAAAACCCAGTGAAGTCAATAGGATCCTTTGCATTGACCTCAGTGGGGTTGGGATCAGACTTCCTAATTATAACGACATATTATAATGACAAAATATAGGAGTGGCACTTCCTGAATTGTTAATTTTTTTTTTATAAATGCAAGCAGGTGAGAATGAGGCAGTTAAATACATTACTCTAATTCACCTGTTCACATAGTAAGTTCACAATGAAAATAAATTATATGAAGGGTGGAAACAATTTAGATTTTAAGAATTATTTTCACTTTAATAAGCTAGGGAGTTTGGATTTGTTATTTCTTAATTGTGATTTGTTTTTCCTGAGAGTTTTTAAACAGTACACCGTGTCATCACTACCATGCCTGATATGGGGTTTTCTGTTAGTGGTGTTATTTCAAGATGATTTAGACAGTATGGAAAAAAAATCTGCATCATGTGTTTGAGACCGTTAAGTAACTGATTTCAAATTCCATTTTGGGATTTTTTTCCTCAAATTTCAGGTGGTTTCTCACTGCCCTCTCTCCAAGTCTTTTACACCTATGTAAATGAGTGTGATACACCACTAAGTAGGAATTATAGTGTTTTCCACTTTAAACAAGTGTAAATGGTTAGACAAGGTATAACACAGTGTATCAGCTCAGTGTCCTTGGGAATGACCACCAAATTGCAAATTAGTCACTAACATGGCATTGCTTTCGTACCTTTCTGCGGGATGTATTCCTGGGATGACACCACAGCCCGTTTGCCACAGGTATCTCTAGTGATAGTAACCATAATTGAATGGAAACGGGCACTTCCCAGTATGGACATGTCAGTTCTGCACCACCTCAACTACATTTTTAGTCACTGATTCTTTCTGTTAGGAGGAATTAAGCTCTGAGGAAACGCCTCTGACTGCTACTGTTTCCTGGCCACTTGCTACTTTTCCTGTGTAGTTGCATGTTAAACATGATGACTTGCTCTATAGAAGCCATGTGTTGTCATAATGTAACATCATTAAACAAAGTGTTTAGAGCAGTTTTAGTAGGGCCAGAACATGAACAACAAAACCCGCCAATTACAGTGTCATTTTGTGTAGTTGTTA
Source organism: Alligator mississippiensis (assembly GCF_030867095.1). Taxonomy (NCBI): domain Eukaryota; kingdom Metazoa; phylum Chordata; order Crocodylia; family Alligatoridae; genus Alligator; species Alligator mississippiensis. Next base: position 119,316,343 of record NC_081824.1, on the reverse strand, counting down.
AGGTTTCAAATGTCTCCAACTTTCTCTGGTAGGCCATATTGAGCATGTCACAGAGAACATCTGAGATAACGATTTGCTAGGCGATGTGCAGTTCTCGCCCCTTTTTTTTAATATCAGAGAAGAAAGAGTTCTTTATAATAATTTGGCTCAAATGTCTACACACATTGCTCCAGCGTCTGTAGCAGCATGTGTTTCTAGGATTGTTCTGGAAGAGAAAATGCAGAAACAGCAGGGAGCAGAAGATAAACAGGCAATTCGTGACTCATTAAAACAAGCATTGGTAGCCAACATTGTGGAGTGTGTGAAGGCCCCAGATCCAACTCGCCTATAAACTTTTTTTACCAGCTGGACTTAGCATCTGTCAGAGTTTGGAAGGAGAGATAATCTGGTACAAATGATTTCAGTGTGTCGCATTTATTAACCTGCCACCTTACATAACACTGCTGATTGGGAACTCAGGGAACTGTTTGAACAATGACACAGCTTATTGTCGGAATGTTACAACTTCACTATTAAAGATGTCTTTTTTTTTTAATTGTAACAAAGACAACTGAAAAATTATAATGAAGCAAACTTCAGAAACAGCACGTTTTTGAGATTTGTACGTGCCAGAACAAGATTTGGAGCTGGCCTTTTTTCCTAGCATTCTGTCCTTCACATCAGTTCACATGCATGGAAACTTTTTAGACGAGTTAGCACATTAACCGTTTCCAGCTAGGACCCCTCTTACCTTCCTCCTCCAGCTGCCAGATAAGGTAAATGATGTAATGCAGGAGCATGTCTGCTTCCAATAGCTCATTGTGGATATTGCACCAGATTTGACATTCTATATAAAAATGAAAATGATCTTTGCTTTCAAAATGTTTTACAGAATTTCATGTGTGTAGCTTTCTCTTAATGCAGTTTGCATCACAGAGAGCATGATTCTAGTTAATGAAGGTGGAAAAACTACCCTTGGCTTCAGAAGGAAAAGGACTGCACTCTAACATTTTAAAGGACATGCTGTCTGGATAAAAGGAGAAACATACTGCAAATAATGTATAATGTGTATATATATGACGTCCACTTTGTTTTGAGCTGTTTTCACCTCATTGTACACTTGCTAGGGTTACTCAATGAAAAGAAAAAACATAAAGCAGTGTTTTGCTTCTTTTCCAGATCAGATGCCAGTAATTTCAAATTAATAGCAATGTTTACTCTCTAGTACAAAATTTGCACATATTAACTTATAAAATATGAATAAGCTGGTTTCCTGTAACAAAATACAGGGTTGCCATTTCAAAAATGAAAACTGCAGAGACTTCAGGAGGCAAAAAAAAAAAAAGCCAGGCTAAGGAATACCTCATATTTCATTATGGGTAGCCTATTATTTGTAGTTTTGAAACTTTATTGGTCCCCAATCTAATCTTTTCTGAGTATAAAAACATTAACATATGGTTTAACACAGCACAGGGCTGGAAAGTCCGTATCCCAAATGCACATTGTATGCAGGGTGACATTCACACTAAATATCATCCCATAGGGTCTGTACTCCATTTTACCTGGGATTGGAGAGCCATGAAATCTCTGGAAAAGTTGTTCATGAGTCTGAACCAAATGGTGCACAGTGTACTGAGATACCAATAGTGTATGCTGCTGCCAAAGGTTGTGGCTCAAATGTCTCTCTAAGTAACATTAAAAATCTGCTGCTTCATGCCTATGAATTTCAATATTTATAGTGTTCAATAAAATGGTCCACTGTCAGAGAGAGATGTGCCACTGTGCACTCTCTGAGCAGATGGGCTGCAATATGGCACATTTACATGGACCAGCTGTGGAGTGCAGAAATGAATGCTGGTCATAGGCAGGGTACAGGCACCACATCTGGAATGCTAACAGACTGGCCTCTGTATCCATTGTAAAGTTTCCTTCAGCAGGATGAGCTCTGATTTAAAGCTGCTCACCAGTGTACCTTAAACTGCATCAAGAGTCCTCATTAACACAAGAGACTACAGTGAGGTTTAGGGCCTGGAGCTTCTCTGCTGGGCATCTGTTAGAATCCGAGGATGGTACTCTGTAGTCTATCTAGAGACACCCCTGGGAGAGATTCTCTTATGTGCTGTGTTATAGTCTAAATTTAACAATTTTTTTTATTCTCTCCTGCACACTGTTATTTCTACACTTAACATTTTCTGGTAAACACAGAAAACAAGCTCACCCCTCCTCCCCTACTCATAGGGAGAACCAGGCACTCTGCTCAAATGTTGATATTTTAACAGAGTTATTTATTTTTTAAGCAAATGCTGTAGAACTGATTAATAATGAAAACACAGCATGTCTGCTGGATTTTCATTGTAGAAATCTTTTTTTTACAATGCCTTTTGGCCACCCCATTTTGGTGTGTAGGTCTGATGCCCATTTACATGGAGGCCAATTTTCATCTTTTTGTGGGCAAAATCCTGACTCCTTCACAGTCAATGGCAAACTCGTCACTGATTTCAGTATAGCAGACTTCTGCTCTAGTTGTGTAAAGAGATGTAAAGCAGGTTTAAGTATAATTAATTTACATTGGGTAACAAGAGGTAGTTATCCCTAGTAGCCTGAAGTGATGCAGACAGCTGGGCAGACTATCCTCTTAGGTGTCCTGCTTTTACCTTTACTCACTTTGTAAGCCCACTTCCTACTGCCAACATGGCCCAATATGGCTTTATAGTAAATAGAATCAGTTCATATGTGTTTAAATAAAAAGATCAAGAAAATATCTACAACCCAACAAGAGAATTATTTAAATGAATCTGTCTCCAATAGGTCAGATTTGGCTACAGATATTTCTAAGGTAGTTAAATCAGAATAAAAATATTATTAAGGAATGTATTTCCCTTAAAATGTTGGTTGGTTAATCACACTTATCTCTCAAATCAAATATATTTTCTCATACTGCCTTCCTGAAGCAGGCATTTTAAATACTGAAACAGGTGCTGTCCAATGCAGACCTTGTTACTTCTTAATAAAACCCCTGAATTTCAAGGCCAGGGACAGAGGCGGGGAGCACTCAAGCTTAATTACATTAATAACCAAGACCCTGGGACTGACATTTTCAAAGCTTTCTAGATTGTTCTTGGATTTTCCTGATGATAAATTCAATCCTGGTGCTTCTTAAAAATCACATAAGTTTAGAGCATGTTTTTCTCCCAGAACTGGCGTGACTTACAAATGCAAATGGGAAGATGCATTGCCCAATTTATGATTGCTTCTGTCATCTTGCCCAAAAGTAACACATGACAAGGACTAATAACATGCAATCTTAAAATGTACAATAGCCCAGTTACAGAGGTCTGAAGAATGCCATTGTCTGTGTGCAGTATCCTTTGACTCCTTCCATAGGAACCTTTACTATTATGAAGACAAAATATGGTAATGAAGCCTATTGTTGATACCCATTCATGGCATACACAGTAAGGCTCCACAAGGATAGAATATGAATGCATATAAAAAATTAGTACCTGAAAAGCAGCTACATAAATATGAGTCCAATTCTGCTGTAACTTAAATTAATCATAAAGTGTCCACTGTCTTTTAGTGGACACAAATCTGAATGCTTTTTAGATTAACCATTTAGAGTGCCTATGAGTTCAATGCATACAGTACTGCACAGATCAGATCAGCGATAATGCACAAATGCTGTGTGTTACATACTAGGCTTACAGGTCAACACAGTATTTTACAGTCCTGGCAAACCCGTTGGCGGGTCCAAGGGAACTTCCTGCTACAAAAGAAACATCCATGGCATTCTTTTGCTGGTAACAGGTGATGGCAAAGAACAATTTATGCTTGGACCCCCAAGGCTCTGAGCCTTCCAGGCTGCCAAGTACCCTCACATGCCACTGACAGCAGTGAGTGCAGCGGGTAATCAGCGCTACCCAGGGCTACAGTGTAGTAGTTAGTAGGGCTGTGCAAAGCTTCAGGTGCTGATTTGATTCAGAGGAGATTTGGCCCAATTTGGCAGCCAAATCTCCAAATCGAATCAGGGGACCAATTAAAAGGTCCAAATAAATTCGAAGGTCTCCAAATGGATTCAGAAAAGATTCAGAGAGCTTCTGTGATTCAGGCAGTCCATTGACTGCAGCAGGAACCTAGACCGGACTCCATGCTGGTAAGTAGGGGGCAGGGGAGGGGAGGCTGGAGGAGAGTGGAGGGGACCATGGGGGGGACGCCTGCCAGGCCCTATCCCCTGCCTGTTCCCTTAGCCTCCCTGAGGATAATAGCACTTGTCTACCACATGGGAGGGGTGTTAGAGGGATATACCACTATTACTATAAGGGTCCCTGTAAGGACCCCTCAAAGAGAAGGAAGATTCAGTCCCTTGCACAACTGAATGCTGAATGCTAAAGCAATTGCTGCATAAAATGAAATTCCTCCCTTATCTGTTGTTTTAACACTTCTATTCTGTAAGGAGAGTTTACATTCTACCAGGTGAAAATGTGTCATTTACCTGCATGTGAATACAGTCCCCTGTCCAGGTCAAAGCATATGGTCAACAGAGTGCATTCAAAGTAATATCGAGCTAATATGGAACAAGCAATACCACATGGGTTTCCTAACCTGCCCTGGTTCCCTTATTTCAAATGTGACAGATGTAGCCTTTAACATCACAAATAAATCCAACACTGGGTGTCCATCAGGCAAGCAGTGTTCCAGTGCAGTTGTCTGGCTCAACATGTGCTTGTCATGGACTGCTGCACACACAAGTTTTCCCATCTTGTAAAGGGCACTTTGACCACATCATTCCTGACACGGGACAAGTCTATTTACATCCAACTTAATTTCAGAAACTTGTAAACAGCAGATATTCCTTTTAATACAAGGTTCAAATATTGCCTAGTCTGCTCCCAAATGTTAGTTTGCCATTTTATTGTCCGCTGCTGTGTACCTTAATTTGTTATAATAATTGTAAATTTCAGGGAGTCACACACAGAATCAAACCTTGTATACTGGCCAGTTAAAGTGTCCATTGGACTCTTTTCACTAGCGGACCAGCATGACTAAGAAGCACCAGTTTATGTTAGAAACAGGCATTTTTTTAAAGACAAGTAGCATTTAAAGGGAAAGAAGCATATTCTCTGTAACTGCATTTCATTTGAGGGAACAAAAGCTTCCAGTGAAAGATGTGATATGGATCTCAACACCTAAGACAAGATTTTCTACTGTATCCAACTGACCTTGTAGTATGTGTCATGGATTTCCAGTCATCTCCCTGACCAAAATCCCAGGCCAAGGTTATTGCATCCCACAGACTGTTCTAAGCTGTATTTCTTGGTTATGGTCCCTAAGGGACCATCTTCCAGTTGATGATGGCCAGAATGCATTGTACTCCAACCATAACCACCAACCCTCCCCCTTCTAAAAGACTCCTCCCTCTCCCTCATGAATGTCTTGCATCAAAAACAGTGGCAAAAGCAGCATAGATCCATTCATCTCTGCATCAGCTGGGGATTGTTTCAGGCTAAAGAAATGTATAGTCGCGTGACCAGACTCTGGAATAGACTTGCAGTGGGGGTGGTGCAGGCACCTACCCTAGAGGGAGACTGGACACACACCTCGCTGGGGTTATTTGACCCCAGCAGTCTTTCCTGCCTGATGCGGGGCTGGACCCGATGATGTCATGAGGTCCCTTCCAGCCCTAAACTTCTGAGTCTGTGAATAGCAAGACTGATCTCTGGTATCTTTTGCATAGGAGAAGGAGCAGAAGGACCAAGTTGGGTGGGGAGGAGAGGGTGAGCATGTGGGAATAAAGTCCTTTCAAAATATAACAAAAGAATAAAAGAATAGCACCTTAACGCACAGTTGATCTGTTTCCTATGCCATACAGGAATGTATAGGAACTGGATATTATTGCTTTAAATGGTTAATATACCCCTACTGATTTTACTTGTTTAGGGGTCGGGGGTTATGTTTTTTAATCCCTCTTAACCATGAAGAGCTCATATAGCAAGCTCAATTTTATTTTGCCTTGTGCATCAGCAGACATGTTAATGAAGTGTATATCTATGGCATAGCAATGGGCTCACCACAGAGGCAGTAAGCCCTGTCCACCTGCTCCTGCTTTGTGACTGTTATCCCCAGAAACAAAGCGAGGAGGATTTCCATGGCTAAGGGTGGAGGACACCCATGGGACCATGTGAAAGACCTGGATTTCCAGCATGCTCAAGAGCAGTGGTGTGGGGTGCCCTTATGGCATCCATTTCCAGGGTTGGTCCACTGAAAGCAGAGCAGCCGCTTGGTGGCACAACTAAGCTGTCTGCTGTGGCAGTGTCGATGGACCCTAATTTTTTTTTGCAGCCTTCCTTTTTGGTAATGACATGTAGGCTAGAAAATCCTGTTTGACTTGCATATTCCAAGGTAATTTTGCAGGAGGAAATAAAAACACCGCCAAATATACTTGATCTGGGATCAGTTGGAAGTAATATCACAGAACTCTGGCCATGAATACAAGGCCACTTTTCAGAGTAGAATGTGACCACTGACAGACCACACCAGTGCCTCTCACTGGTTCACAGAGAAAAAAAAGTGTGCTCACCTTCTTGTAAACAGAGCACGTAGATTTTCATTGCTGGTTGTTTGCAACCCTGGTATTGAGGCAAACATTTGTGGGATCTAGGCTTTAGTTGCAAGATCACATGCAGAAAGCAGAGGTGTCACAGAACTAGCCAGAAGAAAGAGAACAAGGAGGGCCAGTGTCTGTAGGGGAGCAGCAGGGCCATGAGCAACAAGGCAGAAGTGAAGCTTGGTCCATATGTCTGTTCTGCACTTGCTGCTGTGCAGAATCCTGCTGCACTAGTTTCATAGCTTTTAAGGCCAGAAGGGACCATTATATCATCTAGTCACCAGCACTGGCTTGTGCTGCCGGGGCAACAGATGGCTAAGATGTAGATAAAGCTGGTCAGGAAACCAAATTCCTGTTCTGCAATAACAGGGAGGGTTTGGAAATTTTTCATTCTGATTTGGGATGAAAGCTCAAAGCCTCTAGCACTTTCATCAGCTGACACCCTCCAATATTTCGTTTCACAGACACTATAGCACAGTCTTTCTGAAATGAAATATCCTTCCTGGGATCCCTGGCAGCTGCTGGTCAGTTCCATGCCTGCTACACAGTGATGGACGGTCATGACACTGAATGATAATGAATCGTGACATTTTTGGCAAGCAACTGTTAGAGCTTGCAGGATTCCAGCCCCAAAATGCTGTCCTAGTTCAGAGGATGCAACTGGCATCCTGGGCTGGCAGACCCTTGGAGCTCAGTACTGCCCAGTACTGAGAGTTGGAAAACTGGGATAGCCAGCTTGCTATAGTTGTGGAAGTCCTGGAGAACCCATCCTCAGGGAGTTCTTATGGTGAAGCTGCCCTGGAGCTAGGAATCCTAAAAGACTGGCCCAGGAATTCTGGGCTTCTAGAAGCCCTCAGACTGCTCCGCAAGTCAGGGCTCTTAGTGCTGCCCAACCCTCTAAGTTTCTGGCTCCAGGGCAGAATGCCTGCAAACCCAAAAGACACTAACTAGAGTCAAAGCTACCAAAGCTATCAGCCTTCCTAATCTATGCTAGGGTGTTTGGCAGCCATACCAGAGCTGAGACACAAGTCTCTTGGGGTTTCTGGGCTGTCACCTCAATGGCAGGAAACCTAGAAGCTTTGAAACTTACAGACGTTTCCATGCTTCCAACTCTGATGCAGCTCTAAGTAAGCCCTTTCAGCATGGGCGACTGATGCCTCCCAAGTCTAGGGGGGTACCAAATCGCTGACGGGGGGGCGGGGGAGGCGGCAGCCGATTGCTGAGTCCAGAACCACCAGCGGCAAAGCCAGAAGTGCACTTCCGCCGGCACTTCTGGTTTCGCGGCTGGCACTTTCAGGGGGTGCATAGCCAATCTCAGGGGGTGCATGTGCACCCCTGTGCACCCCTCTACATGTCACCAGTGCCTTTCAGTATGATGCCAAGGAACTGGACAGGTGAGCCATCAGGGAACCAGGAAGTTTTCTGATGAAAATGTCCCTGGGAGACTGGTTTGAAACCTGGTTTTATTCCATCAGATAAATTCATCCAAATCAATACAGTTTCATGACACGCTGAGCTTTTGATAATATGGCATTTCTAACATACATATATGTTGGCAAGAAATGTCTGACTTTGAGATTTGAGACCATGAAAATTTATCAGATTTTCTGGATACCTAGGTAGGGCTGTGAAGTTCTCTCTGAGTTATTACTGAGAGAGCCGCTAATACTCATAGTTTTTATTGGCATGCCTGGTGTTTTTCCCTTTTTTTTTTAATGAAAATGGCTAACAGCATAGAAGCCAAGTTGTGCAGATGATATAAAGGCCACTCCATGGTTAACATGGAGCTTAATTCTTTGGAAAAGTTATTTCTTTAGTGCCAGTGAAGAATGGCAGTTTAAACACATGCAAGTTCAGAGACAGTGCTATCTTCCCCAATGCTGTCCCACCAAAAGGCCCTAAACCAGGGATTGAATGGAGCTGCAGAATCCTTGAAAAGATCTTGCAGCCCTTAAATCATTGACTTCCCCAGTATCCAAGATATTGTTCTGTGCTACTACTTCGGAAGAAAGCCTTAGTCTCTCCTCTACCCTTGTCACAATAAACAGACCTTTACCTATCTTTATTTCCACAGAGGCTAGAGTGTTGGCTGCTCTGAGTACGATAGCCAGCAGCAGCCACATTTAGCAGTCATTTTGATTTGCCATTCCAGTTTGCAGCTGCTGGATAATTTGAAAAGAACTGATAAAGCAAAGCAAATGAAACAAATATGATGGAACAAAATCAATTCTTAAAAAGCAAACTCAGGACATTAAAGGCTGTACCGTATAAATCCTATTAGATAACATTTGACAACAGTGTACTTTAAATCCTATTCTAGGTAACATGCACTACCCTAACATACATTAGCTAACATTGTTTAAAGGTCTTAGGTAGACGTGGCACACAGACTTAATCACAACCTAAGCTAGTTGAGTAAAAAGCCTAGGTAAGAGCCTCACAAAGCAAGCTGGAGCCAAAGGCATCTGCAGAACCAGACCTAAATTGCCTGCACTTTAATTTCAGGATAACATTTCCTCTGCTACCTAATGCCAGATCCTTCCAGGGTTCATAAATCTTCCTTTCTGTCACAGAGGCTGAAAAGTGAATCAGTACCTCGCTACCGTAGTCCTACAAGGACAGTCAGAAGGTTCCTGTGCACTTATAAATTTGTACCAGTCTCTGAATTTATCTTAGAGATGGAAATGAATAATACAATACAGTAAATACTCACTGGGGAAAATCCAAACAGATCATCATTCACGTGTTAATTTTTTCCTAATATCTATCATGCGACTACTTACAGACTGAGAAGACTTTGCATAGCAGTAAAGCTGTCTCCACCCAGTAAAATGAAAAGAGGGAGTGTGAGGCAAAGAGGGCATTAGCATTTAATTTCATCTCATGAAGACAGAACATTAAAAAGCAATTTGGTAACTCACTAATAGGGAAGAAAAGTAAAGCCTTAGTCTTTTTTAGATGTAGCTCTTTTAAGAATCCCCTTAAGAGGGCTCAGTAGGGTGTGTCAATATTGCTCCCCATGGAAATCATATGGTTTGCCTATGCAGACAGTGAATTGTTTTGTGGCTGTGAAATATTGTGTGTTGCCCTGTGAGCAGTGGAGCCAGTGGATCGAGGAACCGTTGTTGAGACTGACAGTTACATTGTGCCACTGAATAGTGAAACGGCAGAATCAAAAACTCAAGTGGACCCAGACAGAATGTCCTGACCTTTAAGAAAAAGGCTGATTGGATATGGTATAAGCTCCCCTTCATCTTTCACCATAATCCATTACACCTTTCTTAACAAACTCTCATAATTTATGTAGGCTCATAGATAGGTTTCCCATAGATATTTTACATGCTTATCATTAAATCCCTCCCCTACAACTTATTTGTTTATGTATAATTCACTTGTTCTTGTAAAACTGCAGCTATTTACACTGATGCATATATAGTGCCCCACTCATTTAAGCTATAATTCAGTGCATTATAATGTGAAAAGCCAATAGTGATAAAACTGTACTAATCTAATCAGAAGGACTTTTTCTGTAGTACAAAAATATATATACACACAGACATCATAGAAGAGCATGCAGTGGGAAAATAACCAAGGTGAGCTACATATAAGCCATGAATGTTGTTATACTATATCCTACATTTTGCATTTGTCTGGAGTGGACTATAAAATATTTTATGTCTGTAATAGGTCACATATAATGCTATTTTAAAAAGGGAAAAAACAGCAGTATTACTGATGTACACAGAAAGTCCAACTTCACCTTTGGTAGGTGCTGTGAAAACAAAAAGAAAAAAATAATTTTATTTCCATTTTTTCATAATCTATTTTTCCCACTTTGAATGGATTAGTAACATAATTAATATGTGTTTATGTAGTGGAATATATTAGACTAGGCTCCAAAAATATAGTATGGAGAGACTTTGATCATTTCCCATTTTTAAAATTTTATTTATCTTCTAGGGTTTTCTCTTTTTGCCTGACAATATGCCCTGATCTTGGCAGTCAGTGAAATAATACTGATTTATACCAGCTCAGGGTCTGGTCTGTTGAGCATAAAAGCTCTAGAGGAAAGACCACATTAAACAGAAGCTGCTGTACAAGTATCTTTAGAATTCAGTTATATCTAATTCCAGTGACACTTACATGAATGGCTCAAACTCTAGAACCAATCCTTTTTTAAACTGCAGTACATTATAACATAAGTCATGACACAGTAGAAGTAGCCTAGCATAGTCATGCATGGCAATAAAGGAAGGAAAAGTTTAGAGACATGTACACAATCTACTACAAAATTAGACATGCATGAAAGCACGGTTCATTTTTTTAAGCTAACAAATGGGAACTTTAATGCAGTGCCCAAACTATTACAGATAAAATCTCTGTTAGCCCTGGGATGACTTTCTCTGAGCAGCCTGCATAGAGCTGTCTTTTATCTGTGATATTTTCCCCTTTTGCTGAGAGCTGAATAAAACATAAATGATACTGTCAAATGCATATTGCTGCTTAGAAAGACCCTGATTTGTGCACATATTGTGGCTTTTAAAAGACTGTCTGGGTGCCCCTTTTGCACAACGCACTCCTCTTCGTAAGTTAATGACCTTAACTTCTGTCATTTTTGATCATGGAAGACTTTACACAGGCCATCTGGTGGGTTTGCAACATAGTATTTTTGTTAATTGCTAGAACATCAAGTTTACATTTCTATTTCCATATCATGTATGTGTATATATTTATATGTATGCTTGTGCATATATGTGTGCATGCATGTGTGTGCGTGGGTGTGTTTGTGTAGGCAGATATATTCACATACACATTCATCTTGTGCAGTGCCTGAACTTTTCCAGCTCACAGTCAATGAAACTGTACTTCAGCTGCTGACAAGTCTGAATGTGGCACTGGTATTTCTTGCAACCCTGTTCTGCAAGAGGCAAGAATCTTCAAACTCAATTAGCATTCTAAAGAATAGCTTCAGTTTTGTGGTCCATTAAAGTCAGCTAAATTGATGCACTGCATGTCTTTATTTCAAAAATAAAGCTGAACAATTAAAGCCCATGTCTCTTTGCTCAGCTTTTGATTCTTCACAAAGCTTTCCCACTTGCTGCCTTTGGATGTAATGTTAACAAAGTCAGTTAACATCAAGAGCGGCGATAACAGGCATGGCGGAATTCCTTGTTTTTGCTCAATCAGTCTGTGTTCAAACTATCAGTTTGATTTATTTGTCCACACTGACCCTTATTCACCACTTAATTATCCTCGTATAATGTTTCAAGAGCCTCCTGACACAAGGAGAAAGACAATTGCCGATGTTCTGTGAAACAACTGTTGACCTGATGGCCAAAATGATGACTGTGGGTCGAAGGTTGTTCTCCTTTTGAAGAGTCCACTCCATTCTTGAGGGCTCTGGCTGGAGCCACTTATCCTGGGTGCTACTCACAGCCTGGTCAGTCTACTAATCAAATCCTTAAACTGTAACTCAGGTCATTGCAACTGGACTGTTGGGGCATGCAGCTCTGCCAGCTGTCCAGATAATTGATTTGTATATATTAAACAATTTTGGGTTTTCTCTTGTCTTTTTTAAGCATTGGACCTGATTCTGATCTCATTTATACTAGAGCAAGTGCTTGGAATTAAATGGATTTGCATCTGATTTCAACCTGCATAAGTGAGACCATACTTAAACCCAGTTGTTCAAACTTGCTTTACATCCATACAAATGTCCAACATTGTCTCCCACTGTCTGTAAAGCTTCATAGAAATTAAGCTGGTGCTGGACTCTGGTTGCTACAGCAAAAAAACTTTTAAAGTTTCCAATGTTTATACTTTGTCCATGCCAGAGGTATCACAAAATGATCTGTATTCATCCAGGAGAGTTTTTTTCTGATGCTCCAAACTGGAACTTCTGAATGGCATTCCTATTCACTGAGTTTCAGCAAATCTGAATAATCAGCTAATAAATTTATTCTGACAGCACATTGGCATCTAATGGAATTAAGGGTGGCCTGATTCTCACCCTAGTGAAGCAAAGGGACCTCTGCTCTGAGAGTTGGGATTGGACCAACTAATACAATAGGTAAGTTAAGTTTTCTATACATTTTGAATTTGGTTTGGCAAGGTTTGCACATATTTCACTTGACTGCTTGTCGGGAGTGTTACACAGAGAAAGAATATGGCCCATGTGTTCAAGCAACAATCATGTAACTACATGTTGCCAGGGTGTTAGTGCAGTTTTTTAAATATTTTCCTTTCTCAGGTGGGTTTTGGTGAATTTGGATTCCCTAGTCCTACCAGAAGTGATGAGCCAGTAATAAAGCACACTCAGGTCCAGGATCTGCGGTAGTGCCAAGCATCCCCGAAGGGGGCTCATTCAGCCTGGGGAGTCTCATCTCATTCCAGGTGGATCCTTCAGTGGCACAGAGGCCGTGGAGTGGTTCCTGCAGCATCCCTTAGTCTACTCACAGCATTTTGGATTTTGGATGTAGTCTGTGAAGCAAAGAGTTAACCAAGTTTCCTTCTGCCCCAGTGATCCTTGTCTGTCTGCCTTTTCAGTCCTTTGGGATAACTATTAACTAACATCCTATAAAGTTCCCCTCAGGCGACACTAAGTTATTCTCAAGAGAACAGCTCAAAGCACAGATATTTCAGGACAGGCCAGCACAGTCTTTAGCTCCCTACTGCATAGTTTCCGCACCTCCTCCCCCACCCATTCCAGTGTAAGAGTTAGATATCCAATTTTGCAGAAAGGAGATGGTAACCAAGAGGATTTAGGACTCCTACTGCCAATCCTCCAAGATGGAAAAAAAAACCCAAAACATTTCACTGTCAGCTGACAGGGTGAAAAAAGTAATACTGTCCCTGAACAACATGAGATACTCACTCTGCCTCATTCCTCCTAAAATGTATGGACAGTTCAACATCAAGTAACACATAAAAAACTCATTAGCACCATGGCTGAAGCATAGATTATTATAGGATTTGTTTCATCTTGACTGCAGACAGAATAAAAGCTCTGATCTAGTTACTGAGAAGGGAAAGAGTCTTGCTGAGAGGGAAAAAACTGAAGTTATGGTGGAGGGAGAGTGCAGAGAGAAAGTGGGATGGTGTGTGAGAGTGAAGAAGTAAAGGGGAAAGGACTCAGGAAAGTGGCTGAGGAACAGCTGTGGTGATAAACAACTCTTATGTGCACTGTTTCTGCTAAATTGTCCAGGACACATAACTCATTGCATTTCTTTGACTAGCTATAATCACTCATTACTTTGAAAAAACTGTTCATAAAAAAATTACAAGTATTATTTTTCTCTATGCTACTTTTTGTTTAGCTCTGCCGAACTGACCATTCTAGCAGAGATCTTTAGCTATTTTTTTGTTAGTGCAGTGCTGGTGAATGCTGATGAAACAACACTAAGTACAACATCAGGTACTCAAAATTTTCAGGTAATGAGTCCTGGTACTAAAATCATGATCTTCATGAATGCTAGGGAGGTCAAAATATGGCTATTTTCTGATACTTAAGGGAGGGCCAAGTGTTTGAATAAATTCCTATCTTTCATTTTGAAAAGAGCATCTAATCATTTATGAGTAGAATGGCTAGACGAGGCAAGTTTAAAACCTTGTCTGCAAGATGGAAAATTTATGGCTACAAGGGGCAGTATATATCAAAGACTTTGGCCTAGGCACACCAATAAAGCAATTCACCTACTGGGTGATGTTAGGACAGAGCAAGATGAAAGTAAAGTTAGATCATTTCTTCCCATCACAACAAAAAGGTTGATAAAGAATATACTTGATATCAAACAGAGCTTCCTGCTGTCTCTAGTTACCTGGGAGTTTGGAGCCTGCAGTTTGAATAATGTTTCCTCTATAATAGGGTTGACAGCAGAAGTGTGGAGAGACTGATGGGGCTTCCTGCAGGCTCAGCTTTTGTAGTTCAAACTCATTCTTTATTCTCAGAGTAGAGCAGATAATAAATGTGTAAATAAATGGTTACCAATCTTCTGGCACAGTAAAATAACTAGTTGCTTTCTCGTGGTGCAAAGAATTCAATCATACAGATAGTAAACCACGTGACTGATAATGCTGCGCCACTTTTAATGTTTTATATACTTTGCAGATAGCTCAGGAAAGTTATTTGCATCATTTGAGGTAGAGAGAGAATAATGGAAATAAAATTGGATGACCAGGGAAAGCCAGGTGTCCTAAACATTTTGATACAGGATAGCTTGATGCATGCAATCGATATCTTTGTCAGTACTGACATATTAGAAAGTTTATTGATATATTATGCACATTGAGAAAATCATTGTTGAAGTGATTTTTAAATAAAAACTATGATTCTTTTCCCACAAATAGTAGGATTGCCACTTTATTTCAATGAATACCACACTGATTTTATCACTGTTAATTCTATTCATTACTCAACTTCTGAAAAATATTTCTGTCACACAGCTGTGTAGCAAAACAGAACTACAATAGAACATTGAATAGATTCTAACTGGTGCTTTTCCAAGCAATTGTAAACAGTTTAAGCTGTAGGAGTTTCTTTGATTTAAATGGCAGCTAAAATAAAGAGCAGTGTTCTGGAAATGTTAGTCTAAAGGCTTACAATTAAGGATTCAGTAATTGTTTTCCCCTTAGAGTATAGACATAAAAAGATCTAGTCCTAAATGTTAGGATTGTTGACAACAACCTGGACACGTGGATCTTTCTTTAGAACAGGTTTTCATGTATATTTCTTGTAGACTGTGGTGGATCAAATTCATGTGAATGAAAACTTTAGCTGATCTTGCTCATTTTAATTTTGTGAATGCACTAGGCAAGATAAAATGTATACATTAAAGGGGATGAGGGAGGGCCGGAGGGAGAAAGAGTGCACTCAGTGTGAAACTCTGATAGGTTAATTCATAATCTATGGGACAGAGCCTCAGAGGTGGTTTGAAGTACCATTCTTCCCCTCAGCTTGGTGCTTTAAGCCCACTTTGCACTTCTGTTCTGTGCTGAACTGGCTCTCAAGCAAAAATTAAAGCACTCTGAAATCTGAGATGGTTGACATTTTTTCTCCAAAAGTAGTTGCAATGAGAAAGAACTTTATGATAAATCAAAATATTCACAGGGATATTTCATTTTCATTGATACTTTCTACTTCTATAGGAAAAAAAATCAACCTGTAAACTGAAAAAAATGTGCAAATAGGTTATTCTTTAGGAAACATTTTCACTTTTTATCAACTTTTTTATTATTTATTTATTTATACACTATGTAACTCTAGAACAAGAGATACCAGAGCCTGGGGTTGACTCCATCTTCCTGCAGTGCAGTCCTGCCTTCCAGAATGGAAGATGACCTTTGCCCGTGAAGATACCCTTAATAACAACTATTGCATTCAAGTATCATAGAAACACTTGGATTGTGATGAAACATTTGACTGAGTTTTAAAAAAATATTTATATTGTCAGCAAAAATAACCTAAAAAAAGCATGTTAGGCTAACATGGCAAACATATATATACAAGAACCATTTGTAACAATAATGCAATATTTTTTCCACACTGTAAAGGAGAAGGGATATCACAATAACAATTGTACATTACAAAGAAGTAGGATATATCCTTTCTTTTCCTGAAGACTTAGAGCTTTGCAGCTGCCCAGATACTTTACATAAACAATGGCAGGAGAGGGGATGATGAACTAAGACTTGTCTGTCTAAAACAGGGCCATCCAACTTCTGGACAGTGTGGGGCCGCACATCACATAAGCTGTGGAGTCTTGGGCAATGCACCTTGCAGGTGCCCCCTGCCAGTGTCCCACCAGCCCTGGGGACAGCCTGGGTTCCCCGCAACTGTATGGGCAGTGCAAGCAGCTTGGCTTCCCTCCACTGCTCAGGCAAACCACCTCCCACTTGGCTGGGTGAACAGTACAGACAAACCAGCTCTCTGGCCACATGAGCAGCCAGTTTTTCCCTACCTTGGGGATGACACAAGCAATCCAGCTTTCTCATCACCATGCAGGCAGTGAGACCAGTCTGGCTCACCCCTACTGCAAAAGCAGAGCAGCCTCCCTCCTGGCAGCACGTGCAGTACAGACAAACCAGATCCTCTCTTGCTGTGCCAGCAGCCCAGATCTCCCCTGCTATACATACAGAGCCCTCTCACTGTCCAGCCCCAGCAGGAAGCAGAAGCTGGAGCCTCAAGACCCTAGCTGTCACAGCAGTGGGAATGATGGAAGGAGAGGCAGCCGGACAAGAGCCCAGGGGCCACATATTAATCCCTTGAGGGCCGTAAGTGGCCCATGGACTGCTAGGTGGATGGCCCTGATATAGGAAAATCAACTGCTAAAATAGCAATGGTATACAGTACCTAGATCAGTATTTTTCCCTTCATATGCACTTTTGCGATGAAAATAACTTTATCTCTGCAAAATTACTCCACTTTATTTTCTTGTAAAGCAGTGTCCATACAGGGAACTACATGAGCTTAAGCACATAGGGTTAGAAGGGGCCTCAAGGACCATCTAATCCAGACCCCTATATCTAGAATGCTGTTTTTACTATTTATACAATAGTATAAAGGTTTCATAAAATGGTTTTCCTTTTTGTGAATAAATCCATAAGGATTAAAGGGTCTGATCAGATCCTTGGGGATGTGAATTCTGGTGCCCACTTCTGGTGCTCTCTGGAGCAGCCCAGTGAAGTCTTCCCAAGCCTGTAGCAGCTTGGCTGTAACACTGCATGGGAGAATGGGATTGACTCACCCTAGCAACTGAGTCTATTGACACACTCCAAACTCGGAAATGTGCCCGTAAACTGCCCTTGGCTCACCTCCAGCCACCACGCGCAGGACTGCTAGAAACTAAGGGCATCTTTACATGTGCTCGGGGTGGGGAGGAGGAGGGGGGAGGTGATTTAATTAGAGTGGCTCAGAGAACTGCTTTAATTAAAGCGCCTTTAGTTGAAGTGCCCCTGCCAACATTTTGAAGCATGGGGATGCTGAATACATGAGATGCAGAGGCTGCTGGAGCGCTAATTAGTACACTCCAACAAACTTGATTAATCGAGTCTGCTCCAACATGCAGGAATTACAGATCATCAGAGCAGCATCCCTGCATTTCTATAGGCACCCTAAGGGCTCTGAACTGGCTTTGGGGATGAGCCCAGAGTAGTTTAACCAGCAACTTCTGGGTCTGGAATATGCTTATAGCAAGGGTGGACAATTATTTAAGCTGGAGGGCCACTTTGGGATTTCAGATGAGCTGTTGCAGGTGCGGGGAGGGGGGGGATGGGGGGGGCGGGCGGGGCTGCTGATACTATCCAGCCTGGGCTTGTCTGCCCCACACCCACTGCTGGGGATGCTGGATGGAGTGGGCAGGTGGGTTTTCCATGGACCGCAGGAATATGCAGGGAGTGGATTGAGGCTTTGACCTGGGCCCTGGCCCCATGCTGTCACCACCCCACAATCCCAGTCCCAGCCCTGGCCACCTATCATGCTCCCGGACACTGCTCCTCACCTGCCCGTGGCCCCATCCCATCCACCCAGCCAAGTGTGCCCTGCCCGTGAGACTCCTAGCTGGTCTCCATAGAGACCCTGCACACCCACTCTGTCTGGTGCCCCTGGTGGTGGCTGCAGGAAAGTCTTGTTGGCAGACCTGGGCAGTAGACCTGGGGCCTGCAGCTGTGGAGATATTAGCTATGGCTGCCAGAAGGAGCCACTGATGGGGCTGCTGGGGAGCAGAATTCAGCCACTGCACTACCCCCACTCTACTGCATGCCCGACTGCCTGTATGTGCCACAGTTTGGGCTTCCCCCCATGTCTGGGCCAGGGGACCCACTGTGGGCTGGGTATAATCTTGGGGGGGGGGGGGGGCAGATCTGGTCCATGGGCTTTATTTTGCCCACCCTGGCTTACAGACTTGGATAGCAAAGCGTACTCAGCCCCAATCTCAACAGGACTTGCTGTGGCCACAGATACAACAAGCCCTAAGTTTCTTTAAATAATTCTTCCATAGCAAAGGAAATCACTAGGATGCTTGGTCTGCTCCTGCACCCTCAGACATATGAGCAGGGATGGATCCAGGGAAAGCATAGTGGCATAGATGCACCACCTTCCTTTTCAGTTGACCATGCTGCAGGAGCAGCAACCAGGGACTTTTTTTTTAACTCCCAGAAGCAAGTAAGAACCCTCTCCCTCTCCTTCCTCACCCATTGCTGCCACTGTTTCTGGTTCTCTTGGGTGTGGGGACAGCGGTGGGGGAGAAATCCAAAGCTGCTCCTGCCTGCTTCAGCTGGTTTCAGCCAGGGACAGTGGCAGCAATGGGGCAGTTCCTCCTCCCTGCATGGTTCCTTCAGGTGCTTTCTGCCATCCTGGGAGCAAGCACAGGGGAGGGGAACCCACCCACTGATTCCACTGTTTCTAGCCAAGCCTGGCTCCATATGCAGCCTGGCTGAAGCACGGCAGGAGCAGCTCTCGAGCTTCCCCACAACCCCTGCCCCTGGGTCAGCTGGGGACAGCAGCAGTGGCAAGGAGTGGGAGGTGGGGGAGGAGAAGCAATATGCCACTGAGCACAAAGGGAAAGAAAAGTGGGGAAGGAGGGAAAATCTTCAGTGCAGGGCCATCCCATCCTATCCTGTGAAACCTGCAGCCGCAGGGGGCCCCACAGCCAAGGGCGCCCCTGCGTCAAGCTGCCTGCCACCCCTTCCCCCACTGCCAATGCCACTGGCTTCACATCTGGCCACTGGTCCCCCCCCCCCCCAATGCTGACACTGCCGCTGCCGGCTTCACATCTGGCCACTCACCACCCCCCACCCCCCAACCCCCTGCCACTGACACTGCTGCTGCTGGCTTCTTCAACCACTTGTCACATCCCACCCCACCACCAGCTTCTTCACGTCAGGAAGCCCCAAAACTATACCTTTCAGGGGCCCAAAAAAATTATGGCTGACCCTGCTTCAGTGTAGACAAGGCTTGGGAAGGTTTTTGGCAGAAATTCAATTTATTTCCTTTGTTCTGTTTCATCTGGAAACCCCTGAATGCACAAATCATTGAACTGAAGTCTGCCTTCTAAACCTGATATCTTGCTCTTGAAAGCAGAGGGTTTTTTTGTTTCCATTGAAACTCCTACATAAGATCCTGTAGTGATTAAATACTTTAGATCAGGGCTGCCCAACTTCTAAAAGGCAAAAGGTTTTTGAGTGGCCATTGTGATGGCTACTCACCACATGAGCCAAACATACTCTCCCACCCCCAGCTTCTCATACAGCATGGGCAGACCATATCCCCAACCTCCTGCCATATGGCCAGGGCAGATAGCCCAACTCCCCCATCCATTGTACATGCCATATGGGCAGGACAGGCAGCTGGCCTCCACCCACATGCACTGCACCTGGGCCTGAGCACACAGCTGGGCTTCCCCCAGTCACACATGCTATGCAGGCAGGTCATGCAGCCAAGCTTCTCTCCCTTTTACCATCTGTTCAGAATGGGCAGAATTACCCCCCACCTACCCACTTCTGTCATGCCACTCTGCTTCTTGGGGCAAGAGTAGGAAATGAAAACTGGACAAAGGAATGGGAGCCCAGAGACCTGAGCCACCACAGCAGTGAGAGCAATGGGGAAGGAGCAGCTGGACAGGAGTGCATGGGCCACATGTTGACCCACTAGATGGACATCCTAGCATGGGCAACTAGTGCCACCTTAGGGAGGGCATATTCCCCACCCAGCAACCAGTCAGCGATGAGGGAGGTCCCCCCATAGCCAATCTCACTAACCAGGGGGAGGTTCCCCATGGCCAGTCTCACTGATGGGGGGGCTCCCCGCAACCGATTGCAAAGTGGTCGCAGTGCTCCTGGAAGAGGCCATAGTGCTCCCGCTCCCCGGCCACTGCTCGCAGGGGGGCACCAGTGTTCTCACCTGCCCCCCCTGCTTGTTGCCTAAGTGATGAGCATGGCCTGTCAGGGGGTGCACCGGCACTCTCAGGGGGTGCATGTGCACCCCCGTACATCCCCTATGCGTCACCACTGCAGCCTAGCTTCAGATTTTCATTTGGTAGACTAGAACATGGGGCCAAGATTCATGAGACCTAGTTTCTATTTTCATTAGACCTCTGCTAGTGCCCTAGTAGATAACCCTTCTTAAGCCACTGCACCCTATTGGGCTTCATTTTCCCCACCTCTAAATAAGGACATTCATATTTTCCTCTTTCCTCAAGCAATTTGAAATCTAATGATGAAAAGAACTATAGAAGAACTAGGGTTGTGATGATTTTGATGATATTGGTAATGATGGTGATGATGACAATGTTCAGTGGGTCACCCCTTAAGAAAACAACAGTCAAATCACAAACATCATATCAAAAATGCCCCCTGACATTCTTTCTACGAAAGAAAATACTTGAGACTAGTATTATACTGAATCTACAGAACCACTATCAGGTGAAGTACAGACAGTCAAAGAGCCTGAGGCTGAAATGATTCAATCTTCACAAGTTAGTCTAAATTGAGTAGATTGAACCGATAAGCAGGTGAACAGACATTCACTTTTGATTCTAGAAATGCAGCCACCTGCCTGCTGTGCTACAGGCCAGAAGCTGGGGCATGCTAGAGCACACTTCCCTGCTTAGCTGGGGCAGAGAGCTTGGGTAAAGGGAAGTGCAAAGCATCCTGGGATGCTGGGGGACTGTGAGTTAGCTTTAATCTAGAGGGGATCTGGGACAGAAGTTTAATGAACTGGTTTAACCTAAATCACTTAACTCTGATACTATATCCATCTAAGTTTATCTTAAACCAGTTTTGGCCACTAAAGCAGTTTATATGCACTGAACTTATGTTGTGTTACAGATTTGAACCGGTTTCTGATCAGTTGCTGTATAATTTCTGTCCCTAGCCTCAATATCTATTTTAGGTTGATTCCCAAAGACCTTTGGCATTGTTGATGCATTGTTGGCCTTCTAAGGACACTACTCCCACTAGACTGAATAATTACAATCAATCAATAATCACAATCAATAGCATAAACACCATGTGCCCCTGGAGGCTGGGGTGGGGGGGCATGTCAGCGGCAGTGTCGGCGACAGGGTTGTGGCGGCAGTAAGCAGGAAGCTCCTGCAGGTGGCTGTGGCTGTGGCAGTGTTGGGGTGGGGGGCGAGCACTGATCAGTGGTCAGCGACTACCCACAGACGCCCCCAGCAGCATTGGCAGCAGTGATCAGGGACCACCTTCAGACACCGCCAGCGGTGTCGGCTGTCAGCAGCAACAGGGGGTGGGTGGCGAGCAGCGACCACCCACAGGCACCACCGGCAGCATTGGCAGTGCTTTTCACAGGGCGTGCACTGCCAATCTCAGGGGGTGCACGTGTACACACATGCACCCCCTACGCGTCACCAATGATCAATAGGACTACTCAGGGGGAGCAAAGGAACCACAGCCCAGACCATAGACAATGAAGAAAACTGATTACATAAAGTCCTTAAAAAGAGTAATGAGAATCATCCTTTACAGAGATGAGGGACACAAGGCCAATGCGCAGTCCAAAGCCATCATTATCCACTGCTGGCTTCCATCTAAAGTCAAGAACAGTGGGCGCATCTACATAAGACGCTACATCACCATAGCAATGAGCTAAGGCAACGTAGCTCATTGCTACGGTGATGTAGCATCACCACGCATGAACCATGATGGTGATGCTATTGTTCAGTAGCAATGAGCTACTGTACAGTAGCAGCTAAAAATAACCATACGGCAATGGGACCGTGCAGTAATGCTGGTTATTGCAGTCATTTAGTGCTTACTTAAGCAAGTACTAAATGACAAAATGACCACGTGTGTGGACACGCCCAGTGACTACTAGCAGAGTTCTCCGAAGTTTGCATCAGAGGAATCCAATAGTTGAGAACTTATTTCTCACTCTGACCACAGCTTCCGCACATTACTGCGGTTAGTAGCAACTTGAAAAGAGGTGTTAGGCAGTTAAGATCTGAAAAAACAGTCACTTCCTGTAAATTATGTATGACCCCAATTCAGCAAGGTATTTGAACTTGAGCCTGACTTTAAGCATATCTTAAATAGGGTTCCAAAAAATTAGGCAATTAACTATATTGCTGACCAAATGATATTTATTGTCATTGTGTAATAGATATGCCTATAACTAAGCTAATATTAAGATACTTCCATCATTTGGCAAGAAGTCTAAAATAAAACAGTGAATGGTTTTTAAATATTTACTCATACATTTCAGCCCTTTTCACTAGAGAACAAGAATTACTGTATACAAATCATGATCAGACAACCACTATCATCTTTCTCTGTCAACAGTCCTAAGATTAGGTTTTTAGATATCATTTTGGTATTTACTAAATAAAGAAAAAGTATTCTGTGAAATCCAGATTATTGTTATTAAGCTCTGTAGTAATGGATACTCTAGAAATACCTAATGTAAATAGCTGTAAATAAGAGACAGAGACATAGGTGTATTTCAGCACCTTAGTTTATAATGTAACCATAATGCTTTACACACTCTAAGAAAGCTATCTTCCTTTGTACAATTTCTGATGAGTCTGAGCAATAGAAATATGTGAGTTACTGTCTCTTTTTCCAAAGTGCACAAAATCAGTTTATTGTCAACACATGTCAATATATTTACTTTTACTGAGGAAATTGCTTCTGTTGATTGTTTTCAACTGGGATGATGCCTGGATGCCAGATTTGCAAATCAAATGTTCCCACTACTGTGGTCCTGGCAAGAGGAAGTAAAGCTGTAACTATAGCATTGCAAAACGTCTGTCTTTCACAGTCACCTGACAAGCATTTATGCACATAGACATGACATTGCAGCTGTTTTCCAAAGAAGCAATGATAAAATTCTGTAGCCGGTTAGGCAAATTTTACCTATCATTTTTTCCCATAACTAATTTAGGAGATTATAAGACTGATCCTGCAGAAAAACAACATAGGACATTCCTGAATGCTGTTATGTTAGTTGCTGTGCCACTTAGTAGAAAAGCAGGGAGCAAGATAGCACAAAGACCCAGTATCTCACAACTATTTAGGCACTTGCTTTGAGACTAGAGTTTCATACCTAATTCCTGTGGATCTCAAGAAGTTGCACCAGCTACCCTTCAAGGGCCCTGGGGTCAGTCCCAAAGCAATCTCCCTTCCATACAGATGACTATTCACCAGCAAAACTCAGAGGAACTAGGAGAGACTTTGGACAGAATCCCATTTAATTTCATGTACCCAAGTGATGCTTACCCAGCTGCCTAGCTGCCATTTTGACACTTAGTTTGGAATCTTGTTCTTCAGGCCATGTAGACCCAAAAATGTCTATGTGGCTCTTGATCATGATGAGTACACTGTGCTCTAGCTAGGCATGGAGGTGGATTTATATGTGTATACCCAAGCATAGGTCCCCAAATTACAGCCTTTCAAAAATGCGGAGACTGGAACTCCTTGGGTTTTAGCCCAACAGCCTAGTTAGGGTTAGGCAGACAAGGTTCCTTAGGTGAATTTGTTATCTTTTATTAGACCAACCCAAATAGTTGGAGAATATTTATTAAGCAAGCTTTCGGGTTCAAAAACCCTTCGTCAGGCTAAGGAAGTTTCAGCAGTTGGTGTGTGCTCTTGTTAGGACACTCACCCAGGAAGTGGGACACAGTGTCTAAGCCCCCCTTAGCCAGAGGGGATTTAAACCTGCATATCTTCAACAGAGCACTCTTTTATAGAGCACTCTCCAGCACAGTGCTCTAACCATCAGGTTGCAAGCCAGGTTCTCTTTCCACTTAAAGCTGAGCCACATCACTGTGCATTTATATTCATTGGAGAGAGAGCAGCAGAGAAATGTTGATGCCACTGGGAGGAAAGGGCCAGGATTCTTTTGATCCCTCAGTAGATCCAGCTATTGAGTCAAACAATCTCTGACCTGCTTTCTTCTTCATGCCCTTCCTTTCTTCTACACTGGGCATCCAAGCAGCCAGCTTCAAAATAAGAGCTAAAGAAGATGCTTCATGGTTGGAGCACAGTGTTGGGGCATTGGAGGGGTACAGCTTCAAAACCCCCTGGGAGGCCTAAAGCCAGAGTCTCATGAGTGAGTGCACTAACCACTTGGTTTTGTAGCTGAAATGTGGGAGGGTCACTCTCCATTCTTACCCTCCTTCCAGCCTTCCCTGTTCTAACACAGGCTAGTCACAGGGTTTATCTCACAGCCTACTGAGAATGTGTAGTAGCTATGTGGACTCTTGTGCCTCCACCCTGCATGTCCAATAGGACAGGAAACAGTGCCTAAGTGCCAAAAATGGAAGTTATGTAGCTAGGTATGTGCTATTTGGGCCTGTAAAGTGAAATGGGATTTTGTCCTTTGTCCCTTGCTTCTTCCATAGGGTCAAACATTCATGGAACAATTCTGTGGAAGTTCTAAAAAATTCTTCATCCCTCCCCGTCCTAAATTTTTCCTCAAAAAGAAGCCACTGAAGCCTATACTTCTGCTGCCACGCTGTCTTAAAATACCTTCTAGTTCCTTTGCTTACGTAAATATATGGTACAAGAGCCTTTGGGCTCCTTTTGCCCTTGCAGCCACATCCACGTGACTCTCTGTGTCTGCAGAGTTGTGGTAGCATTCTTATAGCTGTAATTTTATTCTTCAGTTCTTAACCCACTAATCACACCTAGAGATATGAGATAAGAGATACCACTTATAAAAGAGCAAATATAAATATACAGTTTTGCAGTTTCTGCTATTCACTCATTAGCATGATTTTGAAATGGTGTTTACAAGTTCAGTTCAAACAATATTGATAAATCTGGAAATAGGTAATATACAGATATTACCATATCAATGACCATGTGCAGTATAGTGTATATTATACTATATAGTGTTGCATAGTATTTATCTAGATCACTAACGAAGGGCAAACTTTCTTAGCAAATCAAACTGTAGAGGATCTCTGCAGATACTTGGGAAAATAACACATTTTTTCTAATTTTATATCAAACCAGTTCTTGGACATATTAAGGCCAGGACTGCTTTAGAATATGCTCCTTTCTAAAGGTTTCATGAAACCTATCATAGAAATTGATAGCAAGAATAGAATTTTCTGTGGGTGTCTATAGTTTGGCTCAAAAAAATCCCTACAGAATAGCTGTCATTTGCTGCTAAATTCTGTGGAGTATTTTAAGGTACTTTCTACAGAATTCTGTTAAATGTCTGGAAATCCCTATTGGTTTCAACCCTACCCAGTTCTGTAGGATTCCTCTATGAGGGGCAAAGCCCATGCTCAGCCTATGCAGCAATGAGGTCTGGAAAACAGCATGTGGAATCAGTCAGTACTAGTGTCTAGAAGAAGAATAGGCTAAGGCTTGAATGTTCATGTTGGATATTGTCTGTAAAGTTGCCCGTCATGTTATTGCTTGGAAGCTCTGGCAGTCGGGGATGACACGCTCCGGCTTCCCTATTAGGCCCCCTACATAGCTAGGACAAAGGGAACTGCAGGCTCCCAGCCAAGCACATACATTTGCAAACTGCCGGCAGTCAGTTCCCAAGGCCAGGGGCTGGATGCCATTGACAAAGGAGATGTGAACTGCGGGCTTAGCCAATTTTATTCTCCCTGCGGAGTGAGTGGCGCTTCTCATGAAGATCTATAGGGCCTGTTCTCCCCCACTCACAGTCAGGAAAGGGCTGGCAAGGAATTGCTTCATGTTTTCAGCAAGTAGTATTTTAATCAAATGCTGTCCACCCTATTCGATGCAACACAGGAGCCACTGAAGCATGGTAGATGTTTCGCAAACTTCCTCTTAAACCATATATATTTATGTTGTTCCCTTTCTCATGCATTCAGTACTTCATTCTTCATTTCACAGTCTGCTTTGTGTGAGAGATAGGAGCCTTAATAAGGAGCATCCAGGGTTTTGCTGTGAGGCTCAAACAAGTGAGACCCATCATCCACATGACTGAATGGTCTCAGTTTGGAAACAATCACAAGATTAAGAATCAAACAGAAAAAAAATACAGATAAATATCTGACATATTTGTACTCACATATTCTTCATTTTCATAGCACAGCAGGAGTTCAGGCAGCCTCTGCACTGCTTTTCACATAGAGGGGGGAATCTATGTATTAATTCTTTTATTCTAAAGAGCCCCATATTTTCCCCATTTTAAATAACCCACTACCACAACAGTCATGGTAAGCCCATGTTGTGGACAGAGACTTTCCCTTTAAGAAGGACAGACTGGGACTGCCATGAACCCATCAGTGCACACCACAGGGTTTTACCACAACCACACAGATAATTGGTTCAGAAAGTTTACTACTTTCCTCACAAAAGAGGTGGGGTAAATACAGGGGAGAAAATGTGTATATGAGCTTTTATTTATTAATGAATCCATTCTGCCCCAGCTCATGCTCCTGCCCCTAGCCAGCACAGCTTGGTTCCAGAGGTAGGAGGGGGATATAAAACTGCCTTAAGGCAGCCGTTAAGGCTAGGGTGGGCAAAATGTGGCTCAAGGGCCAGATCTGGCCTGCCTGCCAATTGATTGCATCTGGCTTGCAGGTTGGCAGCCCAAAGTCATGGGATCTGGCCCATGGGAGCCAGTGCATTGTACCAGGTGGACAGGTGCATCCCAGCCCCATCTGCAGCTTACATCAGCTCCCAGCCTATGCACTGGAAGCAGTGCCCGGCGTGCGCCAGCATTGCTGTGGACGCTGCTGGCAGGCTCCTGTTAGGGATCGGGGCAACTGCCTGGGACCACAGCTGACTGGTTGATGCTGGCACCTGCCCGGGAATTGAGGGAGAAACAGACAGAGACAGAGAGAGGCAGCCCTGCCTACCCCTTGCACATGATGAGTGGCAGCATGTGGTGCTTTGGGCTGGTGCTCCGGGCCGCCACAGCTAGAAGGACCCCAGCAGCAGAGAGTGTGCTGGCTGCCAGGTCCCACTTTTTCCTGGTGCCCAGCACCAGCTGCTGCCGCTCATCATGGGCAGGGGATGGGCAGAGTCACCTCTCTCTGTCTCTCCCCCTCTCCAAACTGTCTCACACCTACAGCACATCCCCCAAACTTACACCAGCTCCTGGCCCATGAACCAGAAGCAGCACCAGGTGGGCGCCAGCATCAGCTGGGGACACAAGCAGCAGGTTCCTGCTGGGGATTGGGGCATCAGCCCAAACCCCTCCTCAGGGTAGAAGGGCAGCCCAGAGGTGGCACTGGGGGCAGCAGGGGTCCTGGCTGAGTTGCCCCTGCTGAAGCTGCTGCCCGTGCCCATGCCCGCTCCCCATATGCCAGTGACCTCAACCCACAGGGAGGTTTGGGGAGCTGTTGTGGGGAGGGGGCTGGGGGGCGGAGTGCTCACTCAGCCTGTGACAACTCCCCAAAACTCCCTATGAGGCCCAGAGCCCAAATTATTGCCCACCCCAGTTAGGGATCCCCCCTACTAGAGCAAAGGCAGTGCCGTGATATCCCGTCATAGTCATAAGTAGCATTCTGAGGCATGGCAGCATCTCAAGGGCCAGGACCAAGGTGTATTGTGCTCTGAAGTTCTAGCTGGCAGAGAACCATTATCTACCAAGACAACTAGAGCAGCCCTGACACTGCTCTAACCTGGCCCAGAGATCGTGTTAGCTCTTGGAATCTCTTGGAAATAGGAGACCTGCCTGGGCACCAGATTATCTCTTGCACTGAGGGCACTCCCAGCACATACAGAAATCTAAATCTATAGCACATATAGAAATGTAGCCTGTCGAGTTCATCCAGCAGTACCTATTTCTATGCACAAAGATGAAGACCCCTTTAACATATACAGGTGTCCCTCGCCAACCACAGTTTTGCCAACCACAGTTTTGAGTATCCACACTTCAGAGAAGGTGGGGTACAATCAGAGTATACCCCCCTCGCCCTGCTAATGCCTCTCACTCCCTCCCCACCACAGCCCATAGCCTTGCTGGTGCCCCTCACCCCCCACCCACAGCCCCTGCTCCCCCAGCCTTGCCAGTTTTGCCAACCATGGTTTTACCAGCCACAGGAACTTTCAGGAACCTAACCCCTGTGGTTGGGGAGGGAAACCTGTATTGCCAACCATGCAAAGCTCTTATCTTCCTGGTCTTTGCAACAACCAGTAATTGCTCTGAAATTTAGCATGTAAGATGGCTTGCAAATGTTGTTATCAGGTCACATACCACCAGTACAGGAAGGTCAGGGAAAATTTACAGCTGAAAACTCTGAAAATGTAAGGGTGGAATTTCTGCCTCTTTCTCATAAAGTGAAGGACTTTGATGGATACACAGGATGTTGGAGAAGTGGTCAGTGAAGAATACAGATGCCATAGCTGTACTTTTTACCTACAGAGAACTCTCTCCTCCATTGTCCTGCATATTACCCCAGTTTTCTACCTGTTATATTTCTATGCCCCTATATACACTACTCTGAGGAGCTTAAAAGGCAGGAAGGGATCCTGACAGCAGCAGTTGGTGAGAGAGTTTTCACTAATGGATTTACCAATTAGCTAGTGTACTGGCAAGAATTGCAGGTCACCCTACCATGCAGCCTATCAAAGCAGAGGAGCCTCACAGAGCCACAAAAATGGAACAATGGGCCTTTTGCATTGTCTGAAGGCAGGAAGGAGCATTCAAGTTGGAGCACTTAGCATGTGACCCCTCTTCAGAGGGTTCATCACTGCTTGTTAGAATCTCCCTCCCATTCCAGTTGCAGGGCTCATTGCCTGGGACAATCTTCATTGTTATTTTCACTAAATAATATTTCCATCCCTGATGTCTTAGGCTTTAATTTTAGTGAGGACTGGGGTTGGGGAGGGGGGATTCACCTCAGCTGCTTACTGTGTTTAGACCTTGGTTTTGCAATAAATTCATCTGGTGCATGACGCAGTACTAGCATCCTAGTGCATTTTTTAAACAGTTCAAAAAAGGAGTATCTGAAATCGTCCCTTTTCCCAAGTGGTCGTTTGATCAATCTGTGCTCTTGCACACATTAATACATTACTAAAAGTAATGTATTACTTTACTGTATAACCATGAAACTGCTACATGAATATAACTGGGTTTGGCTCAGCCTTTTGCAACTGGGGTAGGCTTTTCTTTTGTTTGCTGCAGAAACTAAGTATGAGAGGCAAAATCCTCAACTGTAAAGGATGTAGCAATATAGGGATTGTGCAGGATTGATTAAATTATAGATAGACAAATATACTGCTGAAACTGATTTATCTCCACAGTGTCATTCCTCCCATTATGCAACAAATCTAGGGAAAAAGCCAAGTGCTATACAAGGCACTATCATCTTTTAAGTCCAAATCTTGACCCTGTTTATTTCATATGAAGCCACTGAGCCAAATTCTCTGCTGGCATAAGTCTATCGATGCTAACAGCTATACAAGCAACAGCCCAAAATCAAACTTATTATATTATTATTGTTGTTTTCAACTGACCCTAATGTTAATGTTCATATAGTAGTGTTCATATAGTCATTGTAGTAGTGGCAGCAATAAAAGTATTAATTTCAGTCATTCATTTCATTTTATCACAACCAGCAAAAAGTAAGTATTCAGCAATTCAGTTGTAGAAATATTTGTGTCTTTTTTTAGAACAACGCTTAAAAGAAGCAAAGCTATTATACTCCTTCCCTCTCTTTCTTCCTGCTCACTACCTCACATTTCTCATGTCTGATTCACAGAGAAAGCTGCTAGTTTCTAGCTCTGGAAAATATGATTGTTTTTAAAATATTTTTCCATCCTTTGATCTAAACATGAAAAGTATTTAGAACTGATCCAAAATGTAATGAAGTCAATAGGGATTCTTCCATTAACTTTGATGACTTTGGGATCAGGTCCTGATATTACAGATAATGCAGCAGAAAGATGGGTCATCTAGCTGCTAGGCTTCAGAACCCAGAAGATTTAATAGTGTTGCTGCAGTCAGTCAGTAGCTGGAAGAAAAATCTAACAAGACTGCACATACGCGCGCACACACATTTTATGAGCAGTGACATTTAGCAAGAGCAATGTTTATTTATAGTTGCCTATAATTTATAGCTTTTAAATGTAATGTTAGAATGCAAATAACTTTTTTGCTCTCTCTTCTCCCAGTGCTTTCTGCTCTCCAATGATCAGATCATGAATATGGCTGAAAGAAGCCTGGGCTGGAGATAGAACTGGGTAGGAAGAGGAAACAGAGAGTGCCTGCCCTCACGTTCTCCCAGCCCCTTGAAATGTCATCGACTGACCATGGGATCAGTTCACAGCTCAGCGTGAGGACTCCATGCACAGTTATGTGTGACATGATATCGAACAGCTCCCATCCGAGGCAACAAAACAGGAATGCTGCTCAGCCTACCGTGCAACAAAAATGTATGAAATCGCATTAGCCGAAAAACAAGATTTCTGGGTCTTAGCAAAGAAAGGCTGGATTTTTCTCATAGATGAATGTTCACCTCTAATTGAACAACTGTTACCCTCTTTTTTCCTACCTGAAAGTGTCTTTTAAAATTCGTAGTTAAGAGTAAGATATTTATAATCACATTATCAGAAAATCCTTTTTCAGTGCATGAACTCAATTCACCACAAGGAGTTTTGGGACCACATTTTCATTAGTTATGAAACTACAGATCATATGGAGGAACTGGCCATTCACTTTCTCTTTATGTACTTAGGGCTCAGTGCAGGGACCTTTAAACTAGGATCATAAAGGCAAAGTCCCATCCTCAACATAGACAAAAGGACAGGATGAAATTACAGGATTTTTATAAATCTAAAAATATCTACTTGGGCTACTAATCTCTGCTTATGTCTGACAATCATTGCGATATCTATGATAAATCATAATGAATAATTAAAGGCTCAGCAAGCTAGTGCAGTGTTCAAAGCCATAGCATTCAAAAATGTCCCATTGACAGTCTTTGTTTCTTGTTTTGTCACCACTTTTCCTCTTTGCTCCAGGGTGGAGATCTCTATTCCTTATTATGTATCTTTACATGTACATACATGTTACATTTGGGAATCCGCAAAGATGTTATTGTCCACAGGTGCAGAATCCATTGCAAGATTAAGGCCTTAGAACATAAACCTAAAATAATGGACACCCATAATTGTAATTTCTATCTATGGTTGACATCCTTGTTAAACAATATAAAGAAATGAAAAGGTTTGGCTGATAGAAGGTAGGAGCCAAAGCTGTCAGAACATAGCCAGAACATAGCCAGAAAAAAGCAGAAATTACTCACATATCAACTACCTGCTCAACTGCAAATGCAAAAGAAATGAAAAGAAACTTTGCAGGCATAACTGCACGACATAGGGAAAGTAGTATCACTAATCCTGAACTGTCAAAAATGATGAGCCAAGATCTCCTCCCTCCCTCTCCCTCACCCCCTCCCAGAATCATGACTTTTTGCCACAAAAGTGGCATTTTCAGCACTTATGTGCAGGGTGTAATTCTTTAACCCTACAGTGTGGATATGTAAATGCATACACTGACTGAGCATGCTCAGTGAGGTATATAGTAGTCAAGCAGATGTGGCTACTTGCATGCAGGGGAGGATCCAGGGGAGGAGCAGAGCTACTACTGCACCCCCTGCCCTTTATTTCTTGGTACATCACTAATTTAAAACCAACTGCCTGGCAGGGGCAGCAGCAAAGAAATCATTTGATTTCATGGTTCATTATAATCAACCTGATTCCTTCTAAATTTTTCATTTCACTGAGGTTAAGCACACTTTCTCCTTTTTTAATGGGCTTGATGTTCCACTAATCAAACTATCCTTTCTTCTTCAATTATGCTGTCTGTTAGCTGCTTCTCTCAATATAGCTCCTATTTCACAGCCCTGCAAACTGTTTTTAGTTCTAGCTAAAAACTTTAACTCAGGTATGGAAATAATATTCATTGGTTACATTTAATTCTAATAATGAGAGGACTAATGAAACAACATATTTGGATTATTTTTGCGTAGTTTGTTGTGGTTTTTATATATTATGATATAGCAAATTAGTGTACATTTCAATAAAGTTATTTTTGTTTTTGCTTCAATCTTAAACTAATATTGCCATAGACCCCTAGCATATTAAGAAAGTATCTAGTTTCTTTTTACCTGGAGAAAATTGTCTGTCATGTTATATGTGATGATGCACTATACCATCTGCACCACTACACAACTACACCATTTGCAGCCCTAAATCCACCCATGCCTGCATGCTCCCATTCTGGACATACATGTGCATGTATGTCATGAAAATGTAGCTGACTTGGAATCCATGACTAATGGATGATCGACACCAGGGAAGGACCCTCCCATATTTTATGATCATCATTCCCTTTACATATTGAAAACAATTTTCCTGGGAAAATGCCAATTTTTAAACCAAAACAATGATAATACTGAAAAAATATATGCAAATGTGTAAATATATGTGAATGATGGCAGGATAGAGATGTACCTTGTAGATTAACTGAATAACTTAGTGGCTAGGGCATTTGGCCAGGAAGCAAGACCTAGGTTCTAGAACCCCTCACCCAGAGGGGGTTTGGGCACAAATTTCTCTGACTTTCCAGAACAATGTACAGTCCACCACACCACAAGCTAGGCATTATTTAGTCACTTCATCAGCACACCCTTCGCAGGACAAAATGCAGGCTACTTTTTTGTGTGCTAGCAGCCAGGGCCCACTGACATGAAGCTCAGCTACACCTCTTTCCTGGCTAGGCCCTTTAAGGCCAAGGGCCAGCTGAGTTGATAGTTTAGGGGGTGTTATAATATCTCTCAATTATCTTTTGCTAATAGGTTAAACAATAGATTTGTATAAGATGGTTTGGATAGGGATCTTTTTGCCTTATGCAGGGGGTTGGACTAGATGACCATTGGAGGTCCCTTTCAGTCCTGCTTTTCTATGATTTCTATGAGTGCTCCTGTTTGGCTTTCTGGGAGAACCCCAAAACAGTACAAAGAACACAGCATAAGCTAAGACCAGGGCTACTTCTTCAAAATATTTCTCAAATCTACTACTACTTGTCTTCATAACACCCCAGTGACAGAGCATATAAAGTATTCTGGTTTTGCAGATGAGGAAACAGAGAGCTTGAGTCTCACTTACATGTTATTCTGGTGTGGCACCATTGACCAGCAAAAATTTCTGATATTATTCATGATAGAACCATCCAATATAGGAAGTTGGGAGTGTCGGGCGAGAGACAACTTTCAAATGTCCTTTGAGATTTCTGCATGTCTTTTCATGGCATCTGATGAAGTAAGCTTCAGCTATCTATCTACTTGACTTAGTCTATAAAGTGAAAGTCTAGCCTGCCTCCTACTTGACTTCAGACTAACATGGCTAACTATCTCTAACTATAAAAAAAGACAAGTTCATAGTCTTCACTGCAACTTGGCTAAACTGAGTTTTTGGCTTTCATGGAACATTTTTCAAAATGTTGAACAGAAGTTTGTTGTGTATATATAGTACTTACCAGTTCATTTATTTATAAATGCTACTTTTTGTGAAATATTAAATACTTTGTTCTGATGGAATATATAAAGATTGATATGAGAATCATCTCTTTAAACATCCTGACACTGTTTATTTGGAGCATTTTATCCATTCCTTGTTGTTAAAAAGGGCCAATTAAAATTTAAATAACAGTGCAAACAATAATCTTAAATTATCATTACTCTAATTGAGGATTCAACTAACATGCTAGCTAGCTGATCGAAGCTAACATTTATGAGACTTGTTGATTTATTTTTTCCCTTTTATAATACTTAGATTGGCATTTTCTGTATTTATTTGGCAGTATAATTCTTTTCTGAGAATGCCTTGGATCCTACTCCGCAATTCTTGTGAACCCAAGACTCTTTTTGAAGTCTTAAATGAATCATTGTACCTTCTTATAGTATATAAAATATTGAAATATTGCAACATATTGACCATTTGTGCTGTAAACATAAACACATGAAACGTAATGTCAGCTAGAATGGAATAAATGAAGGCAAATAAATAAGCGTATGTCTTGTCATAATAGATGTGTTAAGTATATACTTGTACCAGTATAACCTTGTGCATATTCCAAGAGTTAAAAATATCCAATTGAATAACAATAAATTATGCTTTTCATGAGAACTTAATTTGGGTTGTCACTAATTGAGAGATATATTTGGTCTGATTTAATAGTGTTAATTGCTGCCTTTTGCCACAGCACAAACACTGAAGTCAATGGGAGATTTTCCAAATGTCATCAAAGGAAGAATTGAGCCCTCACATAATGACAAAACAAACAGTCTTTTCTGAATAAACCTAAATAAACAGATTTTCCAGAATCCTGTGAAAACTCCATTATAATGCGCTGAAGGTATAAAGTGCTTCAGGTTCTATATATTTAGGACACTGTAAAAATGGTATCAAATTATTTTGAAGCTAATATACATGTGGATACAATCATACTGACTAATATCCTGTGAATTCCTTCCTTTCTTGGTATTTGAATTCCTTCCTTTCTTCCCCTGATTTCAAGATGTCAATTTTATGATCATCATTCACTTTACATATTGAAAACAATTTTCCTGGGAAAATGCCAATTTTAAAACCAAAACAATGATAATACTGAAAAAATATATGCTAATGTGTAAATATATGTGAATGATGGCAGGATAGAGATGTAGCTTATAGATTAACTGAATCAGAGATGCATAAGCTTTCATAACACGGATTCACTCTCTCTTTGTATGTGAATGAAAAATATTTAGAAATATTTTAATTGTGGAGTAAGTGAAAAGTTGGTAAGTCCCTGATTCCATTTTTATATTGATTAATGAATATCACACATATGAACAGTGGTATTCAATAATATAGGGTTCATTCCTACACCCAGTAAAGTCAATGCCCACCGTTAATATTAATGAGAGCAGGACTGTGGTCATCTTGTACGGTAGAGAATATACATAAGCCTCTGTTATTTTCCAATAATATTAAATAAACATCATTGTGCTGTTTCTGAAGCTGTGTTTCAGTTCAAGTTTTACAATAGCATGGTTAATTCCTCACCAGTTTAACATTTTGTTTGAAGCCACTGAAACTTGGATGTAAACATGCTTTTCTTTGATGGTGAAGAATGCTGTTGGGAAACAAGAGCATTGCTTTTTAAATAAGAATGTTTTAAACAAAAAGGAAATGGTATCTAGGAATCAAGTATAACATCAATACAGTGTATTTTACATTTCATAATCCAGAACTAGCAAACAACATAAAATAGACAAATTAGGGGGAGACAGCAAAAGATTGCATTGTGGCCCAGGCTCCATAGTTAATGTTCAGGAAAACTCATATGGAATCTAAAAAGCATACTTGATCCCTTTATAAAACTGAAAGAGATTCAGGCATAAAAACAAGAGGCTGTGATAAAACCTTGAAATTGAAAGCACCAGTATTTTACCTTAAGAAATGGTTTGCTTCCCCTAGAATGTATGTTGTCTTTCCCCTTTTACATAAATAATGTATTTTTTTTTAATGGTGGATTAATAGAAAAGCAAATGTTAAAAAATGTCCTGCACAAGTTAATCACATTATCATGAAAAATGATTTCCATATTCTTTGTATGAAGAAAGTAAGAAATATTGTTATTTAGTATCTCTGATTACTTGATCTACATATGGACGGAGACTTATACTTGAGAATAAAATAGACAAAAATTCTTCTCCTAAAATACGTGAACTGGTCTTGGCATCTATGGATATAGTATTAGTATTTTTATTAAATAGCAAAGCTCTCTTAATCTCTTCCCTTTTCATAAGAGTGAATGTTTCCCAATCACTCTCCTTTCACTGGCCCAAACTGCAAAATAATGTGCTAAATGTAATGATGTATATGAAAGCAATCCTATTAGTTTTAGTGGATGATTCATATCAGATCTGTAAGTGTACACAACCAAACCCTAAGTAATTTCTTTTATGTATTAGTGCCTAATGTTCAATAGAATCCACTTTATTATTTTATTTTACCCGGCAAAGTCTACAACTTTCTATATATGTCTCATCAAACCCCAAGTTAGAAACGAAAATATTTTCTCAAATAAACCATCTAATATTAAAATATTAAAGAAGGATAGATTTCCATTTGTGCTGTCCAGAAAATTATTTGAGGATTTTTACTTTGATCTAAGGAACAATACTGCACGTGTGTCCATGTTATAAAAGTTGTTGAATATTGGTTCTAAACATATAAAGCCGAAGATTTTAATAATGATACATCAAAATATAATCTAAATAGTTTAACATCCATGCCATCACAAATTATACAACACTTTACTTCATCCTCTTGGAAAATAAGTGGCCACAGGGCAATGACAATTTTGGTAAATATTTCAAAAGCATCAGGAGTACATATAAGCACACTTTTGTCCACAGTAGTAGCCATTTTCTTCTTTTTCTTTGTATAAAGTTTCACGGAAAGCACAACAAAGTTTGGCTGTGATAATGTCATTGAGCAGGTTGCTATGTTAGAGTGACTCCAAGTGGATCTGTAGCAGTAATACAGCATCAGAGAAACTCAACTTCTTACTTTAAGCTTCACAGAAAGCATTAATAATATTGAAATAAAACCCAGTTTGGTAAAACTCCACATATTTTTTATTCAGAGAAATAGTCCCATTAACTTTATTGAGTAACACATTTTTATAAAACTGTATTGTATGCGTGTATGTGTTTGTGTCTGTGAGCATATTTACAAAGTCCTAAAGAGTGAAGTACGGGCTGTATATTGAAGGCTTCAGATCCAGTCCTGCAAACACTTACGTGCCCATGTAGATGCTCATGAGTCATTCTATTGGTTCCATTTGAACCAGCCACATGAGTGAAGTTACACTGATGTGTAAGCTTTTGCAGGAAGGGAGGCTTAAATTCTATGTCCATAATGCTCAGTGACTCCCATGGGATTTGATTGCACAAAAAGCACCTCTAATTCAATCAATCATTTTCACGCCACATTTTTTTAAAAGAAATCATTGGTCTACATTAGCCCATCCAAGTAAAAGCCATTGTGACAGCTCATTGATTTTTTCTCAAATAATTTAGACACTGCTTATGATCAAAAACTCCTGTTTTGATATTGCATATAAAAGAAAATATCTCATGAGAAGCTCTAAATTGAGACTCATGTATATTCCTTCCATCAAAATTAATGCCAGTCAGTAAATCAGTTTATTGACACATTCAAGGCTTCAAAAAAATTCAATAAGTAAATTTTAAGTGTTTCTGGGAGCATGCTGGTAGTAGCAGTTTATTTACAGCTTTCACTAAAACAAACTGACAATAATATTTAATTTATATATAATATGAAGTTTAAAATGTACTAAATTGTTACAGGTGTAGGTTGTAGCCAGGTTGGTCTAAGGACATAGGCAGACAAGGTTCTTTGGGCTAATCCAATGTCTTTTATTAGACCAACTCAAACAGTTGGAAAGATTCTTCTGAGCAAGCTTCTGGGTACAAACACCCTTCGTCAGGCTGAGGAAAGGTATTTGTGCCCAAAAGCTTGCTAAGAAGAATTTTTCCAACTATTTGAGTTGGTCTAATAAAAATATTGGATTAACCCAAAGAACCTTGTCTGCCTCAATTTTTAGATGAGTTTATTGCTCATGCAATGTGTTAGAACTTCAGTTCTGTGCCCAATTATGAGAATGTGTTAGCTTTCTTCCCAACATCTCTCCTTTCATAAGGCCCTAAACCTTCAACACTATATATCTGTTGTGCCCACCTCTGCTCTATCAGGCGTTCTCGTGCAGCCTTAGCCCAGACTATCAATCTTGTCTGTCCCGGGCCTGTGAGTGAACCCCAAAGGCTACCCCGGCTGGTGTCCGGGAATCCCCTGAACTATCCTGCCATGACTTTGAATGGAACTTCAGTGGAGGGGTTCCCCTTCGAGGCAGCCTCCAGGGTCGTCAAGCCTCACGGCAGGCACTCATGGGGCTCCAACCTCCCCTACACCCCAGCCACTCGCCACCTTTGGTCACGGGTCTTCTGGCCCTTTGGTGTCCCTGGTTCCACTCGGTTTCTTCCCCAGCCTCCCGTGGCTCTCCAGCCATGAGCCCCCAGTGTCCCTGGGCTGCGACTCAGGCGTGAAGGCTTTGAGGCCCTTAGTCCTAGATCCGACTATCCCGTATCCCTAGCTCCCTATTCCAACCACCCCATGACGTAACGTGCGATCCCCACCACCGTGTCTGCCGGAGAGATGCGACCGGCAGGCCAGGAGGCCACAAAGGAACATAGAGTGACCCTTAGTCTACGGGCCCTGTGTTTTCCCAGTGCCTTGGTGCCCCAGCCCCGGTTGCTTGCCCCACTCAGGGCCCCTATCTCTCCCCTAGGCTTGACCCTACTCCAGGGATGGCATCCCGGTCGACCAAGGTCCTATGGGTCCCAGCTGACTGTTCTTGGGGAATGCTGTAGGCCCGTCTGCTGGCTCCCTTACTCAGTTAACTGTCCCTGCTTGGGGTCTTCTGCCGCACCCCGCAGCTATCCCAGTTGAGGTTCCCATTGGCCCCGTCCTTGTTACCTCTTCCCCGGGCTTCCCTGTAGTTGCTCCGGCTTCCCCAGCACTTGTCTCCTCCTCTGCTCTCCCCACTCACCGCTGCTCCCTATGTCAGCTTCCCTGCCGGCTCTTCTGCCGGCTTCTCTGTCGGCTTCCTGGCTGGTTTGCCAGTCAACTTCCCAGCCGGCTCCCCTGCTGGCTTGCCAGTCGGCTCTTCTGCCGGTGCCTCCACCGGTTTCTCTGCCAGTGCCTCTGGCGGCTCCGCTGCTGGTGCCTCCACTGCCGGCTTCGCTGTCAGTGCCTCCACCAGCTCCGCCCCCATTGTCCCGGGCTGCCCAACACAGCGGCTGCGCCCTTCAGGCCGTGGGCTTCCCCGTGGAGCCTCCGCTCACCGGCTTCCCTCCTGTGCCCTCGGGGCAGCCTTTTGTTTCTGCCGGGTGGCGTCTCCAGCTGACGTCACCTGGCCCCAGCTGGATATGAACGCAGCTGACGAGCTGCATGGGCGGTTTCTCTGCGCACGCCTTCTCACTCCTTTTGGCCCCTGCGGATGGTAAATTAGGGCTTTCTTCTATTTTGGCCTGGGGTTCTCCTGTAACCCTGGCACCCCTGGGACACTGTATATCTCTAGAACAAACATCCCAAAGCTCATCTGGCAAATGTCATTGTTATTAATAATTATTATACTGGTGGACAGATTAAAAAAATAAATAAAAGGTCAGAAATAATAGCTGTCACCCTGTAGAGTCCCTTGTAACCACCAATTTTCCTGAAGGTAGCTTCTCTTGGCTAGCATCCTGCTCACTCAAAGACACCTTCAACTTGCCCCAGCTGAGCCCTAGGTTTAGTCTCCAAGTCTGAGAGCATCTAGTCTTTTTACTACCTCAGAAGTTGGGGCCAGAAAACAACCCTCTTCCCTAGGGATTTCCTAAACCCTGCTTTGTTCTAAGGCACAAGATTTTATACCTTCCAAATCTCCCTTTTGTTTCCCAAATGCCCATCCTCATCTCCCTGTCTGGGCTAGTCATCTTGAGCATGAAAAGAGGTAACTATCCACCCTCCCCTTCCCCCCAGACACACACACACACCCCCCCCCCCATGACCATTTGCATCTACAGTGGCTATTGTTTCTTAACTACACCTGTCTGGCCAAGATGCATACTAACTGGATCTCCCGTGTACACTAAATATCTTGGTTATTTTCTAGTTACATCATGAAGATTACAGAAGTACATGTATATCAAATACTACAATACATACAAATATAAAAATGACAAAACTGAATGCAGCTTCACACTAGGTACACATAGAAACCAAACACCACAGAAGTAAATCTAATTTGGGAGAATATCTAATTTGGGGGAATATCCATGCAGGTCACATGTGAGTATCCATGCAGGTCACTCCAAAGGCAACTTGGTTTTGAGGTGAATCTGTGAGAACTCTATTGGTTAGGAGAGTAAAGACATTACACTCCTTAAACAGCATAGCTATGTTGGCAAAACTCTCAAGAGTAGATGCAGTTATGCTGATTGAAGAGTGTTTGGGTCAGTTTACTACCGGGATGCAGATTTCCTGCAGGACCCAAAATCTGGCATTGTAAGTGGTGGCAACATTCATTGCTATCACTTTCACAGCCATGGCAGCCGCTGCTTTTCCTGTCACCAAATTTCTGGCCGAGTGTGTCAAACTGATTTAACACGAGGCTTACCATGGGTTGGGTGTTGAACGCAGAGCTGTGTCATACAGCCTACAAGGCTGCTAACAGCCCAGAAATTTGGTGGCGGGATGAGTAGCAGCTTCTGTGGCTCTGGAAACCAAAGCAATTAATGCTGCTGTTTGCTGCTTCCATGAAGCAGAGATATAAATATCCAAGCACAGCTAGACAATCAGCAGCTCAGGATGGTGAACGAAGCCTATGTGATAAAGTTCTCATATTATGCTGTCAAGTTTAGAAGAACTGAAGTGATGCATCAGCTTCGTGCTGGCCCCCTCTCCCTATCATTTGCTCCTGTGTAAAATAAGCTTAAGATGCTATCACCTAGCATAAATGGAAAATCCTGGCATCCTCATAGTCCTTTATGCCCAAAAAAGATTGTCCTGCATGGTCCGTAGTAGAGCTGGAGCAGTGTTGTAGCCGCAGTGGTCCAGGAAATAGCATAGAGTTGGTCCAATAAAATATATTACCAAAAAAAGAGCATGTTTAAATGCCTTCTGGACAAGTGCTTGCTGTCTTTTGTTCTAATGATCTAAAGGGGCAACTGCATGATAAAGAAATGCAATTTTATGAAATAATTTTGTAGTAGATCAGTAATTCTCAGCCAGGGTGCCAAGGTACCCCAGAGTGCCTCCAGATCTTTTGAAGGGTGCCAAGAAGTGTGAGGGGATAAGTGAAGTATGAGGAAATAAGGAGATAAATTAATATGCCAGGTTGAGGCTTATCCTGCCTGGACCATCCCCCACCACTATCCCCAGCCCCTCCCTGTATAAGGAGGTAAGCAGTGTAATATAATATAAATTATGTTTTGAAATCAGGTGCCATTAAATTCACAAAAGTTATGGAGGGGCATTTCTCAAATCCAGCGAGAGGTACTTTGAATTGAGAAATATTGAGAATCACCGTTGTAGATGATCAGAACTGAAAGTATTTCATTTCTCCCCACAAACTCACGCACGCCTGTGCTCACTGCAGATCTGAATTAAGATCTTGTTTGTACTGTATAACCCTCAGTGGCAAATTTGGTCGTGGTTGGCCAGAAGTTTGGTCAGCCATTTCAAATATTCTTATTTTGCAATTTCAAAGCTGCACAGTATATAAAGCAAATGAAGCTTGGCTCTTACCCAGCTGATTCATGATGTTGTGACCAGATGGAACTCCACTTACAGCATGTTTAGATGCCTGCTGGACAATGAACAAGTGCTTGCTGTCTTTTGTTCTAATGAACTTAAGGGGACACTGGCAGGTTAAAGAAATCATGCAGTTTTATAAAATCATTTTGTGGCAGATGATCAGAACTGAAAGCATCTAATTTCTTTTCTGCATTAATGTTGATAGTGGTTCACATTTCACTCAGAGTGAGCAAAGAAAAGAGTCATCAGCTTTGCTCATGTGGGTATTTTTGTTTCTCTTTGGAGTTTTTTAAGCCAAATGAAAAACGAATGGTTAAAAAATATAGGGCTATTGATTATTTTATCTTAGGGCAAGTGAACAAAGCAAGCGAGGGTACAAACTTACAGCATGTCAGCTGCTCTGCAGTAATTGCTCATGTGTATACACTTACCCTGCAGTAAAAGTGGATAAAGCAACCTTGTGGTACCTTGTTCACTCTTGAACCCCTACAAGCCATTGCATTTATGGCATGAGCATGACCCAGCATTTTAAATCAGTGTGCTAAGTTGCCTTCCCGTGCAGGTAAGCCCAAAGCTATGCATCATGTGCCCTCAGCCTCACATTCAAGGATCAGAGAGCATCTGATTGACTCCCCCCTGCCTCATATATTACAGGTTCCAAGTCAGGACCTGCCACCCCATTGCAGAGCTGCAGGTGCATGACTCTGGAAGTGCCACATGCCAGAGGGGGCCAAAGAAGGACAAACCAGGGGCAGTAAATGAAGACAGGCCTTTCATATGAAAAGTCTCAATGTTCCATTTTTCAATAAAGTCTCTAGCTTTGATGACTGCGAAGAAAGACTTCTATATGAATCCAGTGTAATTGTTTATACAACAAGCCAGAAGTAGTAGCTTAGAGATGTTAACTTCCCCATTTATTTCAGTGGGTGAAAACACAGATGCTAATGATGATCTTTAAATGTAAACGCTGTTAATGGTTTCACTGCCTATGAAGGCAGCTGTAAGCCCAAGGGCTGGAAAATTTATAGGAATGGAACACTCTGCTTCCTTTATAGGGGAGAGAGGAAAGCCAGCTCCAACCTGTATCATTTACACAAGTTATTTTGTTGCTTAACTATTATTCGTCTGAGGAGGTTGCTGCTTTCTTGGAATTTGAGTTTGTTTCAAATGAAAAAAAAATAATACAATTGTTACAATATTCAAGTTAGGGAATAGGAAAGTAGAATATGCCCTGCAAGGAATGTGGCCTCCTGACTGTCTTGATATGAGTGCCCTAATGCGTTGATTTGGGTCACACATTTTCTTGCCTATAAAAGTATGTAGGTCTACTCTGGTTCGGTTGATTATTTTTTCCACTTTTCTTCA
This sequence comes from Alligator mississippiensis, assembly GCF_030867095.1. Taxonomy (NCBI): domain Eukaryota; kingdom Metazoa; phylum Chordata; order Crocodylia; family Alligatoridae; genus Alligator; species Alligator mississippiensis. Next base: position 119,273,070 of record NC_081824.1, on the reverse strand, counting down.
AATAAAAGGGCTTATATTTTATTTCCCCAGAGCCAGGAATAGAAACTTAGTTCTAAGTGCAGGCCTTGCTGGGACATTGATTGATACATATATACTGCTCCCAAAAAGGCTTTGCTAAAGCATTGGCCAGAATAGGCCTGATCCCTGACCAAAGCATTAACTCCTTTCATATGCAAAACTTGGCATGTAAGCCAAATGTATACCCCTGACAGGAGATGGGAGGGGAAAATGCTTGTATAAGGTGTAGAATAGTTCAGTACTAGGATGGTAAGGCTGGAATGGGAACACCCAGGTCAGGAAGTGGAACAAGCCCATGGTACAGGATGGTTAAGATACGCAAAATACTGGTGGAACATAATGTGCAATTTGTTTCGCCCACTGCATAAAAGGAGAATTGGAAATTCACACATGTGTTAACATCTTGGCTGTCACATTATAAGTATGGTAGGGCAATACCTTATATAGACAATAAACCTAGCCAATAAACTGAGCATGTGGTCATTCTTAAAACAAGAATGATGTTGGGATCTCCTGGCTACAACTTTTTGCTGGCACTGCAGTCTCTTAGACTACAATACATCAATAACACCCAACAAGGGCAGTGATGATGACATTGGGAAAAGAGTGCAAGCAGTAATTTTATATCTTTAACCTGTCTAAGGATAAAACTTATTACGCTGCATTAGCTATTACCTGTGAGCAGGGAAAGAAGGTATCATGTTGCAAAGATCTACCCCACTGCTTTCAAAGCACAAGTGTTTGATGGAGGTGGATTCATGACAGACAATGGGAAGGAACAGATGCATAAATTAAGATGTATGATCTTTTAATTGTACATGGCAGAATTGAAAGGGGCCAGAGCAGAAAATGATTTCATTTCACTGAAGTGAGGCTCAGTTTTATAAGGTTTTGTACACTGTATCTTAGGCTGTAAATAGGCATCTAATTTGAGGAGGTCCTGAGTGTCCTGGGTTATAATCTGGAACAAAACAAGAGTAGCACAGCCCTTTACAAATGCAGGGCTTGTCTGTCAATAGGTGGCCAGGGAGAACACAAAGCCTGACCAGCCTGCCTCTCATCCCTGGAATGAACCACAGTTAAGTGAATGAATTGCATATGGCCACAAAGCAATGTCTCTATGTCCTGGGAAAAAGTGTCAACACATTTTGTCTGGTATACTTCACAGGTCTTAAAGTGGGATAATGGGTGTCAATGTCTGTAGGATGCCAGGACAAAAGGCCTTCTTCCAAGAGGAAGAAATGCAAGACCTGTTTACAGATTTAGAGGCATACTTAAACTCATGTACACCGAATGTATTATTCAGAAGGAAAGTCAAAATGAGAAGTATCATTCCCAACTGTTCTGCTATGAGAAGCTGTTCCTTGTGACTGTGGTCTAGAAGGTCAGAGCTATTTCAGTATACACGAGGGCAAATAAGAGTAGAACAAGCTAGCCTGGGGGGAAAAACAGAGCACAAGAGGCAGGTGGCAAGAAAGTGTGTGGAGGTGATATGACTTTTGTCCATGACTGAGAGACTGTTCCCCTTTACTGGGTAAAAAATTGTAGTGTCCAAGAAGTTCCGTTCTAATTTTAAAAATATTCAAGGCAAATGAAGTTTCAGAAGAGCCTGCACAGAAAGTACAGCCTTGCATGGTGAAGCTAGGGAAGTACCAAGAGAGGTTACTGTTAAGTGATTATCTCAGGCTTATTTTAATAAAGGTATGTTCAGCTCCTCAAATGATAAATCCTGAGCTCTTCAAGTGACACATTTTTTGCTCACCCTTCCTTTTAATACAGAGTATGGCTAATGTGGCATCAGGCTTCCAGCCCAATTATTACATTCAGAGATTTGGGAGGTGCACCATAAAGCAAGATACGGAAGACCTTGCTTCTGAACATAGAAACGTATCTTAAACTATCAGATTTACATGATGTAGTCAAACAAGTGTCACTAGCATTAAGAGGAAAACAGTTATAGTTGCTCTGATCAGACAGGGAGTTGATCACCTAGGTCCAGATTGTATTCCACCACTTAGGCATGTAAAGTGGACTTCGGCATTTAAGTGCCTTTCTATTCCACCCTGCTTGAGTCCCTGAAAAACAGTTAAAGACAAAAGGAGGTAGGTCCTCCTCCAAAGCTGAGGCAGCTTGCTCCAGGACCATGGTTGTCATGGGTGACTTCAATTACCCAGACATCTCGTGGGAGGATCGCTCAGCGGGAGGATCGCTCAGCGGGATCCTCGTGGGAGGATCGCTCAGCAAAATCTGAGCGGTCGCAGAGCTTCCTCTCATGCATGGATGACCTCTACCTGACTCAAGAAGTCTATGGGCCAACGAGAAGCAAAGCGCTGCTCGACCTGGTGCTGGCTACTGGGGAGGACCTAGTCAGCGACCTAGTGATCGATGGGAAGCTGGGTGACAGCGACCACGAGCTGATCACCTTCACCATCCGCCGAAAAGCTGGCAAGTCAGTCAGCAACACGCAAGTCCTTGACTTCAGGAAAGCCGACTTTGACAAGCTCAGGAGGCTTGTCAGTGAGGCGCTAAGGGACTGTGACCGCAGGGAGAGGGGAGTTCAAGAAGAGTGGTTGCTCCTCAAGGGAGCGATCCTCAATGCACAAACTAAGTCTATTCCATCTCGGAGGAAAGGCAGCAAGAGGGCACAGCAGCCCCCCTGGCTCTCCAGGGACCTAGCAGACCTCCTGAGGCTAAAAAGAAAGGCCTACAAAGGATGGAGGATGGGAGTCACCTCCACGGAGGATTATTCTGCACTGGTCCGGTCCTGTAGGGAGCAGACCAGGAAAGCCAAGGCTGCAACTGAACTCCAGCTAGCTTTGAGCATCAAGGACAATAAAAAGTCCTTTTTCAGATATGTGGGGAGCCGGAGGAAAAGCAGGGGCAACGTTGGACCCCTGCTGAACCAGATGGGGCAACTGACAACTGACGCCCAGGAAAAAGCCAACCTATTAAATAGGTACTTTGCGTCGGTCTTTCATCAGCCCCATGGGACGCCTGTGCCTGCTACAGGGCCGGGAAGTCCGGGTGAGGGTGATCCCCTGCCCTCCATTAATGCTGACTTTGTGAAGGAACATCTTGAGAAGCTGGATACCTTCAAGTCAGCCGGCCCTGACAATCTTCACCCCAGGGTACTCAAGGAGCTGGCGAGCATCATAGCCCAGCCTCTAGCACGGATCTTTGAAAACTCTTGGCGCTCTGGTGTAGTGCCCGAAGACTGGAAGAAGGCCAACGTGGTGCCTATCTTCAAGAAAGGGAGGAAAGTGGATCCGGCTAACTATAGGCCCATCAGCCTGACTTCTATCCCGGGGAAGATCTTAGAAAAGTTTATTAAGGAGGCCATCCTTAATGGACTGGTCGATGCCAACATCTTAAGGGATAACCAGCACGGGTTTGTTGCGGGTAGGTCTTGCTTGACCAATCTCATTTCCTTCTACGACCAGGTGACCTATCACCTGGACAAGGGAGATGAGATTGATGTCATATATCTTGACTTCAAAAAAGCCTTCGATCTGGTGTCCCATGATCGTCTCTTGGAGAAACTGGCCAATTGTCGCCTTGGGTCCCCCACGATCCACTGGCTGGAAAATTGGCTCCGGGGTCGGACCCAGAGGGTAGTAATTGATGGAAGTCACTCATCGTGGTGTCCTGTGACCAGTGGGGTCCCCCAGGGCTCTGTCCTTGGACCCATACTGTTCAACATCTTCATTAATGATGTGGACACTGGAGTCAGAAGCAGACTGGCCAAGTTCACCGATGACACCAAACTTTGGGGCAAAGCATCCACACCAGAAGACAGGCGGGTGATCCAGGCTGACCTGGACAGGCTCAGCAAGTGGGCGGATGAGAATCTGATGGTGTTCAACGCCAATAAATGCAAGGTTCTCCACCTTGGGAAAAAAAACCCGCAGCATCCTTATAGGCTTGGCAGTGCTATGTTGGTTAGCACTATGGAAGAAAGAGACTTGGGGGTCATCATTGACCACAAGATGAACATGAGCCTGCAATGCGATGCTGCGGCTAGTAAAGCGACCAAAACGCTGGCTTGCATACATAGATGCTTCTCAAGCAAATCCCGGGATGTCATTCTCCCCCTGTACTCGGCCTTAGTGAGGCCGCAGCTGGAGTACCGCGTCCAGTTTTGGGCTCCACAATTCAAAAAGGATGTGGAGAAGCTTGAGAGAGTCCAGAGAAGAGCCACGCACATGATCAGAGGTCAGGGAAGCAGACCCTACGATGACAGGCTGAGAGCCCTGGGGCTCTTTAGCCTGGAAAAGCGCAGGCTCAGGGGTGATCTGATGGCCACCTACAAATTTATCAGAGGTGACCACCAGTATCTAGGGGAACGTTTGTTCACCAGAGCCCCCCAAGGGATGACGACTAGGTCGAATGGTCACAAACTACTACAAGATCATTTCAGGCTGGACATAAGGAAGAATTTCTTTACTGTCCGAGCCCCCAAGGTCTGGAACAGCCTGCCGCCGGAGGTTGTTCAAGCGCCTTCATTGAACACCTTCAAGATGAAACTGGATGCTTATCTTGCTGGGATCCTATGACCCCAGCTGACGTCCTGCCCTTTGGGCGGGGGGCTGGACTCGATGATCTTCCGAGGTCCCTTCCAGCCCTAATGTCTATGAAATCTATGAAATCTATGAAACTGCTTTTTTGTGACTCGATCTTAAGGTCCAAGTGATGGTGTGTTACCCAAAGTAGATGCATTAACAGGTTTTCAGACTTTGAACAATATAAAATAAAATAACACTTAGGTGCCGTAATCCACTTAGACACCTATTAGGGGGAACAGAATCTGGCCTTTCATCCCAGGCTCACAAGAATATATAGCAGCACTAAGTGGGAGTCAGGAAGAATTTAGGCACCTCAGTCCATGAGTGCAATCCCCGTAGCCCCACATAATCTCCAAGGTGCTTCAATATCCAAAGGTGCTTAGAGTTCTGCTGCTATGTTAGCCCAGATGCACTGCCATTTTGGCAGAGCAGTTGTTTCTGCATCAGCCTATTTGGTAGAGCTGTGCAAAGCTTCAAATCACGTTTCAGATTCGGAGATGATTCGGTTGATTCGGAGGCTGAATCTACACATCCAAATTGAAGCTCTGGAAGCTTTGGGCTTTCTGAATCAATTTGGAGCTTCCAACTCGATTCAGAAAAGATTCGGCGATTCAGAGATTCAGCCATAGGGTATACTGGGGAATCAATTAGATATTGATTTAATATGGGCTGGTAAGGCCTGCACCTATTACCTTGAAACTTGGCACATATCATGCTCTCAGAAGAGGCTACCATCTCAGTAAGTTTCATCCAAATCAGTCAAAAGACAAGAAAGTTATAGATATTTAATTGATTCCCCACTATATGGCCGAACCTCCAAATCGGTTCCAAATCTTCCAAAGCTATTCGGCCGAATCAAATAGAAAAAACAATTCGGATCTCCAAATCGAATCTCTGGATCCAATTCAGCTGAATCCAAATCAAATAGTTCCCTATTTGCACAGGCCTACTATTTGTCATTCCCATGCAAGGCATCCCTGCATCTAAGTCTCCTAAAAGGCCTTGTTCAGTAGGTGTGCTCTTAAATGCACTTAATACATGGACAGAGTTAAGCAGCAGCACAAAAAACAACACCCATATCTGTTTTCATTAAGAAGCATAAGAAATGGAAGGAGACATCTTTTATGTAACAGCCTACAAGTCAGAGCACTCACCCAGGAAGTGGGAGATCTGTGTGTTATGCCCTCTGTGACACTTTCTGGCCCCTGTTGCAGCCTGGCTGTGCCTTAGACATACTGCCATACTGCTTCCATGCTTTTGGGGTGCTTTTCAAACCCCTCTCTGCTGTCAGCTGCTTGACCACTTAGAACCATCCAAGATATGTCGGAGGCCAATTTGGTGCCTCAGCCCTACCTGTCTTACTCAGTCCTCACCAGCCCATAGCCAAGTGGATTTTGTCCCATTAGAAAGATTAGAGCTTTGTCCAGTCATGCACTCAGAAAAGCTAGATCCCTCTTCCCACAGAATGGGCAAACCTATATGGTCAAATATTCTGGAATCATAAGTATCACTGACAATAAGTGTGGTTTGTTAAAAAGGTAACAAAAAGATAGTTTCATAGTTGTAAGGAGCTGGAAGGAACCTTACAAATCATCAGGTCCGGCCCCGCTGCACTTGGGCAGAAAAGACTGCTGGGATCAGATGACCCCAGCAAGATGGGAGTCAAAACATTTTCTGAAGCTTGCCAGATGGAGTACTTTACATTTCTCTGTATTAAACATCAGGTTGTGGTCCGCCCACCTCACAAGCCTGTCCAGGTTAGCCTGTATTGCCAGCCTGTCTTCGAGTGTGACCATGCTCCTCCATAGTTTGGTGTTGTCAGCAGACTTTGCTAGCTCACTTTTAATACCCGAATCCTAATCATTGATGAACATGTTGAAGAGCACTGGTCTGAGTACTGAACCCTGAGTGATACCACTAGTCACCCTCCTCTGTGATGACTCAGTTCTGTCAATAAATATCCTTTGAGTCTTGCCACAAAAACCAGTTACCTAGCCACCAGATGTATTATGAAAACAAAAACAAGAAAAAGAAATCAGTAAACATATGCCGAGATACAAACAGAGATATGAGAATAAGGAAACAAAAGAAAATATCAGAAAATAAACTGTTCTTTCCTGCATTTTAAATCCAAGAACGCAGACTCCATGCAGCTCACCAGCTGGGAGGCGCCAGCATTTCCTTACAGCCAGGGAAAATGATAGACCCAACCATGCTCTGGAGGCAGACTTAAGTAGTTATTTTCCAGCTATTCACATAGGCCACTTCTTGAATTCTTGGGTGGACAAACACTAGGTATACAATTTCCTTCTGCTCCCCCCCCCCAAGAGGTGCATGTTTGCCAGAGATGAAAGATTTATTTTCCTAATTAAGAACAGGAGACTATGGCAATCATTTCAGATATGGAAATTCATTAATCCAATATATTGTTTCTCTCCTAATTTTCCCTTGGTGGGAAGTGTTCTCCCTTTTTTTAGGTATTACTCATGCTAGAGTTTTTCCTTCTAAAATGTAAAGTAATCATTGCCCGTAAGGTCTCTTGTCCTGGACCCCTTTTGGTCCTCTGCTTTCTCAGCTGCTCTCCAGGTCCACAAACCCATTCGGTCCTGCACTCTATTTCCCAGCCCCCTCGCTGAGCTGTGCTCTATTTCCTGGACCCCTCACTGAGCCACTAGACCCACATAGTCCCACTCTTCCCTGACCCCTCTCTGGGTCTCTGGGCCCACATGGTCCTGGTCTCCTTTGCCAGGTGTTTTTCTGTCAGTGTGCTCCCCGAGCCTTCCCCCTCTACAGTGTAACCCACAAGGCAGTGGGAGCTGAGGTGTTCTGGAGCCCCATCCTCTCCTTTCCCTGAAGTGGCCCATGTCTGGCATTTCATGGAGGCTGTCCCATCACGGGCAGCCCCACCATGCTAACCAGTTCCAGTAGGGTATAGTTTTAGATCTTACCCAGGACTGGTCTTCAAGCCTTCCTAAACTTGCTCATCTCTCTCTGGGCTCCCCCTGGACATCCTTCAACCTCTGGGCTCTCCTGGTTCCAGATCCATCTCACATCCGGGCCCCATCTCTGGCCCCCAACTCCCTCTTGGACCCCTTCCCTTGATCCCTCATCCTTGGGTGGCCCAGCATCAGTCATCATCATACTGGGCTGCACATCCCACAGTCCCTTCCTGTTGGCTGTGGCCCCACAAAGACCTTTGGCCTCTCCTAGCCCCAGGCCCTGCCTTGAGCCAGTTAACAACTCCAGGGTCTCCCGGCTCTGGCAGTCTCTGTTGTGGTCTATTTCACCCTTTGGCCTCTCCTGGGCCCTGGCCCCACACAGGCCAGTTGAGATTCCCTGGGTCAGTCCTCCAGCTGTCAGACTTCTCTTCTCCATGGGTCCACCCTCTTGGGCCCATCCATAGATTACCCACTCTCTCTGGGCTTGCACGGAGCCCTCCATAAGGGCTGTCTTCACTAACACAGCCCCTTCTTTCTCTAGGTTTATCTGGACCCCTCAATAGGCACCCACACTCTGCCCCACTCACTGGGTTCACCCAGACCCTTCAGTACATCTTCCAAACACTCATCCCTTCTCTCTGGCCACTTGGCCTCTTCTTAGCCCTCTATACACTCAGCCCCCCTCTCCCTGGCTTCATCCAACCTCTCTGGGTTCCCCAGGAACCTCCTCCATTTCCTTAGTTTCCACCCAAAACCTCCAGACTACTTCAGATGTTATTCTCCTTGCTGGCAATCATGAGCTGCAACCTTCCTGCTAAGCAGTGTTCTCCCTTCATCAGGCCTAGCCTCACCTGGCAGCTCCCTGGGTCAGCTAACTCTGCAATTAGCACTAACCCCTACCTGCCGGGGGCTTCACAGGTGCTTAACCTCTTAAAGTGGCAGGCATCCCAAGTGCCCTGCCATAAAATAGATATCACCTCTACCAAGAGTTCTGATTCCTTTTGCCTGTAGACCAACATGGCTACAACCTGTATCCCTGCCACGATCAGGAACAGTCAGCATGGATTCACCCGGGGCAAGTCATATCTCACCGTCCTGACTGCCTTCTATGATGAGATGACTAGCTCTGTATATGTGGGAAGAGCTGTGGACATGATATACCTTGACTTTAGCAAAGTTCTGGATATGATCTCCCTTAACATACTCACCAGCAAGCTAAGAAAGTATGGGTTAGATGAATGGACTATAAGGTCAAAAGAAAACTGCTTGGATCATTGGGCTTAAAAGGTAGTAATCAATGGCTCAGTGCCTAGTTGGCAGCTGGTATCAAGTGGAGTGCCCTAGGGATTAGCTCTGGGGCCAGTTTTGTTCAATATCTTCATCAACTATCTGGAAGATGGCATGGAGTGAACACTCAGGGAGTTTGCAGATGACACCAAGCTGGGTGGAATAGTAGATATGCTGGAGGGTAGGGCTAAGATTCAGAGTGCCCTCGACAAATTGGAGGATTGGACCAGAAAAAATCTCCTTAAGTTCAATATGGACAAGTACAAAGTCCTGCACTTAGGATGGAACAATACCATACACCAGTATTGGCTGAAGACTGAATGGCTAAGCAGCAGCTCTGAATAATAGGATCCGGGGTTTGCAGTGGAAAATAAGGTAAATATGAGGCAACACTGCCCTTGTTGCAAAGAAGGCCAACAACATACTGAGCTGCATTAGCAGGAGCATTGCCAGCAGATCGAAGGAAGTGATTCTTCCTCTCTATTTGACATCTGGAGTACTATGTCCAGTTTTAGGCCTCCATTACAGAAAGGATGTAGGCAAATTGGAAAAAGTCCAATAGAAGGCAATACAAATAGTTAGAGGGCTGAGGCACATGATTTATGAGGAGAGGCTGAGGGAACTGAGCTTATTTATTCTGGATAACAGAAGACTGAGAGGGGATTTAATAACAGCCTTCAACTACCTAAAGGGTTTTTACAAAGAGGATGGAGCTAGACCATTCTCAGTGGTGGCAGGTAACAGAACAAGGAGCAATGGTCTCGAGTTGCAGCAAGGAAAGTTTAGGTTAGGTATCAGGAAAATCTCTCGCTAGGAGGGTATAAAAGCACTGGAACTGGTTACCCCAAAGGGCTTTTGAATCTCCATCCTTGGAGTTTTTTAAGATGTGGATACATAACACCTTGGCTGGGACAAGGTAGTTGAAATACTCCTGCTTTGAGCAGGGAGTTAGACTAGATGACCTCCTGAAGTCCCTTCCACCCCTAATTTTCTAAGCTTCTGTGACTGACTGAAACATCACTGAAGCCAGTTGGGCAGCAGTTAACTCTTTATATTGGGTAAATATAAAAATCAGTGAAGCTCTTTTGGGCTTGTCCACACTGAGCACATCTACACATGCAATTAAGTTGCATGAATAAACTCCAGAACTTACTGCTCTGGAGTTTATTGCTCCCAGGCACTCTATTTGAATGTGCACCTGGGTGCAATAAACTCTGGAGCAATAAGCTGGTTCAGAGCAGCCCTGGCTGGCAGGGGATCCCAGGGGTCAGCATGCCAACCTGGGGCTGCTCCCCTCTCAGCTCAACATGCTGAGAAGGGGCTGGCTGGTGCACAAGGTAGCTTCAGTGCAGGGTTAGCCAGCAGGGAAGCCCCGCATTGAAGCACCCTCATGCCCCAGCCAGCTGGGGCAGCATTTATGAGTGATGCTGCCAAGTTTTTTGTCTGCAGCAGGATAGTACTTGTATTTATAGGATACATATTAATTTACTCCGCCGCCAGATAGTACTTTCATTTACAAGTACTTTCCGGCGGCGAAGTAAATTAGTTTACTCCAGCCTAATAAGGCTGCATGTGTAGATGCATGATGTTTACTGCACAGCTAATTAGTCAACTGAACAGTAAACGTCTCATGTAGATGTGTCCACTTGGGCAGAAGCAGGTCCCAGTACTCAGGGATTTGAGATCAGTCTTCAGAAGTGGCTTCATTGATGTATTTCCAGGTTTAGAGCAGACCAGCAGACATAGGTGGTGCTTCTGGTACAGGAGGGGAGGGTATGGGCAGGGCATGATTGAGCCTGTAATGCAAGGACTTCCTGCTGCCACAGTATATAAAAGCCATTTATGAAACCAGATAGTTGAAACACTAGCTTCACCCTAAACATGGGCTCATCTCACTACCCAAAACAAAGGCACAGGAGAATTTGGGTGGATATTGTTAATCTTTGTAAATTTATATGTCTATAAAAACACGCAATAAGACAACAGAAGAATATATAATATGTAACAAGGATTTACCAGCCAGAGCCACAGAAGCACTTAACATAATTTGGACATTTTGGTGTAAAAGCTAAAAGAAAGCTCTGTGGGACTAAATACTATCTGCAAAAAGTTTGGAATATGGACAAAGAAACTGCTCCCAGTTGCCTGAGTCCTGTGTTCACAGAAATAGGTACATTGTTTGCAAATAAACAGATTTGTGTCAAGAAAATACCCTACCTATCATCATTTTCTCCTCTTGGAGACCCTGCAGGACTTCAGATTTTTGGTAACTGCTCTGGTCAAAGAGAGGTAACACAACTGTATTTTATAAATGCAGTTCACAGAAGGCAAGCTAAAAAGGGGTGCATTTTATATTGGGTTCAGTTTTATATTTGCTTAGCTGTTTTTAAGACAAAAGTTTTTAATGTGAGCTTATTTAGAAGACAAGGTTCTCTTCTGTTTTTTTAAGCTGGGTGGTTAATTTAGAGACATGATTTCAAAACTTTTAGGGAACTGATAGTTGAAAGCTTTGCACATTTCCTAACAATCTTGCACAAAGTGTGGAGTCTGCATGACTGCAACTCCAATCAATCTGGGTGTACTTAATAATTAGTTTACCTTTTAGCTACAGCATCACAATGCAAAATCATATTCAATCAGTTATGTACCGAGATCCCTATTTCCTTTTCTCTATCACTCCATGCCTACAAACTGTCACCCTCTTGTAAGTTTAATCTATTTTCTTTGTTCCTAGATGCAGCTTTATATTTGTTTGCATTAAGACCCAGGCCAGTCTGCATGGGAAAGGGAGGCCCAAGACATCTAAACTAGATAAACAGAAGCTGAAAAACACAAAATTAGTGAATACTCTGAAAATATGAGTATATTCATACAGGGATGTAACAACTCTAGGATCCTGTGTTTACTGCATATAAATGCCCCTACAAAACAGAAGCAAATTGAAGACCTATTCAGAGGACACTAAAGGACATAACGAGGTGAACAAAGGACATAACAAGTAGGTGAACCTCCCCTGCTCTGGCCAGATCTTGGCTGCTACTGATATAATTAATAGCAACTCGTCACTTGGTATTGATCATCTCTATATATATAATGCCACAGAAGGGTTTCTAATGCACATGTACTCCATGTTGGATTACTGACATGTACCCTGTGCAAGTGTAATAACCATGTATTCCAGTACTCCCTTGACTCTTTTTACTTTAGAAACTGTTTAAAGCAGAGAGGTAGCCTAATGATATGCCCACCAGGCTGCACTGTCATAGCTACACTATTTCCAGCCCAGGAAATAGCATGTGAGGAGTAAGAGTAATGTGTGTCTCACGAGAGCACTTCCTACTGCCTTCATTGAGCAATGTACTTAGAAGCCTTTACAGTAGCTCTGGCTTTTCTTAAGGTCTTACACATTCCTCTTTTTCCACAAAGAACAAGGTACAACTCAGAACTGACTGACAGTCTTGGATATGCGGCAAAACAAAAAATGCCTGATGTTGTTGCTTGAAATAATACACTGCACACCTTCCTTGCAAATATGCTGTCCTTTGAAGTTATAGTAGAAAAGAAATGTTATTTTTACATGCTTCCTGTGCTTGACATTTGTTTCTGTTTTTAAACTATGCCAAACAAAGATATCCGAGTATTATTGTTCTGGAAGTATTACAAATGCCTGGATGATATCCATAATCATTTTTATTATCATCATCATGGCAGGTGCCTTCAATAGACAAGACCAATTGTAGTCATTTCAGGTTTCCCAAACTGCAGCTAAATGAAGGCCTCATGAGTTCCTGAACAAAAGTTTCATTTTGACTTTGGCTATAATATCTATACAGTAACTAAATTTAAATGGAAACTGGCAAGACTGGAAGTCAGACCTGCAAGCTTGTTGTTAATATAGGAGTACTAATTTGTGGATCAGAAGAACAATCATTTTTTCCTGCTCTGTGCATATCAACTTTAGCAATATTATTCTTATTTTTGCAATAACCTAATTTATACACACATGAAGGCAAGATTAAAGGAACAACTTGCATGTCACAATCTGGAGCTGCTCTCAGGAAATCACACAGCAGAGGGTGGTATTTTATTCATGTTACAACCTCTGTTTTAAGAAAGTGAAGAATGCTTCATGTTCATGACAAGACTTAAACATCTTTAAACTGGTTGCACTGTAAGTCTGTGAAACTTTAAATTGATTCAGAACAGCTCATTTTAGGTGTAACAGCAGATTAACCCAAGACAAATGTTATAAATGCAAAATAGTAAAATGAAGTGCAAATTCCATCTTGACTAAATCACCTTTAACACTAATGCACCATTCAACTGGCATGCTAACTTCAAAAAGATCTCACGTAACTCAAATGATTTGCAGGAAGCTTGCTCCCTTCCTTATTTAAACAAGCATTATTAATTTAGATTATTATTGTTTAATATCTGTTACAATAGCACCTATGTACCCCAGCTGAAGCATAGTATGAGTTTGCTACACAATGGGTGCATCTACACATGCATTAATGAGCAGTTGCTACTGTGCATTAAGTTTAGTACCTGTTAACAGGTACTAACTCAATGTGCAGTAACTGACACTGCTGCGCAGTAGCACTAGCACATGGTCTTTTAGTGATGCTAATGCTCAGTAGACTCATTCTACTGAGCATTAGGACATTAGCATGGCTTTTTCCATGACACACTAATGTCCAATAGAATGAGTCTACTGTGCATTTAGCATCTCACATAGACACACCCTCTGTATATATGCTATATTTACTGGTTGAGAATCACTGCTCTACAGCCAGAAAGATAAGCTCAGAAAAAGAGACAGTCTGCAGACTAACTCCTAGAACTCTGCAAAGATATTTAGGATACATCTTAGTATAATACTAAATAAATAAGAGCATGATATGGACTGGATTGATGCACAATACAAAACACAGCAAAATAGGGAAGGACAGTTCATATGGCTCAGGCTAGGTGAGGATAACCTTAGGGTGTACCCTAGATACACTCTTAGTTATCGAATAACATAGGGAAAGTTAGCAATTAGAAGTAGAGCCCAGATAACCAGGGATTGAGTCTAAGATAATTCTTTCCTATAAAAACCTCATGTCTGGTAAAATGGACCCTGGCTATTTATTAGAGATTTTGCTACTTTATTTATGTTCTTTTGCTGTAGCCATGATACCTCAGAACTTAAGAGATGAGTTAATTAAAATAAGATTTAAAATAGCAGAAGGAAGTCCATAAGGAAATTCAGCAACTGCACTAAAGAATACAGAATCAAACATCTTGCAAAAACAGATCATTACAAAGGCAACAAAATATAAGAAGTTCCAGCCATAACGTGCACAGGATTGATGGACTCTCAGCAAAAATAACACAAGAGGAATATCTTTTGAAATCAATTGTATTAGGATGTCAGAAAGAAAGAAAGAGTTCAAGATATAAGGATCAATAAGCAGACTGCATTTGGAGCACACTGTGACTGTGAAGCTATTGGGGTTGGGTTTGAAGGAGTATTTGGTTGGGAGGAAGGAGAAAAGGGAGGAAGGAGAAAAGATTTTAAAAGTTGTGCAGTGGGAAAGTGTTTGTCTTTCTGGGCCTGACACATTTAGTGCAGTATATTTTAAATAGGAGGATACTTGTTACACAACTGAGAAACTGAAGCACAGGAAGGCAGTGACTTACTCAGCATAAAAAAATTGGCCAATAACAAAGCCAGAAACAGAACCCTGTTCACCCTGTTTATGCAGTAACTGAATTTAAATGGAAACTGGCAAGGTTGGAAGTCAGACCTGCAAGCTTATTGTTAATATAAGAGTACTAATTTGTGGATCAGAAGAACAATCATTTTTTTTCCTGCTCTGTGCATATCAGAGCAGGAAAAACAAACCCAACACTCCATCCATGCTTTTTTCAAGGCCTGTACTTCTCTATAAAACTGGTAGCAATGGCAATGGATTTATTTTACTTAAATATGCCATTAGTGTTGTAATGTTAAAGCCCTTAAAAAAAACTTTCAGCATGGAAACAAGGTATATATACTGTCACTTCTGATGCATCGTATCTTATAAAAATAGCTTACCAATATTATTTAACAGATGCTTAGGGTGTACAGAATGATAATGTACAGAAACTATATAATGATGCATGGATTGCATTAGTGCTTTCATTAGCACTGTCAGATTTCACAGCAGTACTTAAGACTGAGGAGAAAAGACAATTGTAATACATCAAAATCTTTAATTATAATGCAGTAGGATCTGGGACTCATTTGTACAGGTCTGAGTGCTGATAAGGGAAAAGGAGTTTAAACACCACAGTACTTTTCTGTCTAGCTCCCTTACCATACATAGCCAATTAACAAGGTGTTAGACCTTGAACATAAAATCAGGTCTCACATAAGAGTAGATCCAATCTAGAACCAAATGGTGGAAATAAGATATTTCACTCTACATCAAATACCTGTAGCTACAATATCTCCCTAAAAGTACAATGTCCCCTTATTAAACATTTGTCTTAATTATTGTAAAAAGAGAAAAGGGATCTCCTTGTCACTCAGGTTTGCATCCTTGCAGTGGTGCTGGATCCTCTGCACCTTGATCTTCAGGTGGCAGCTGTGGCTAGGAGTGCACTGCACAAACTCTGTCTGGTGAAAAGGCTGCAACCCTTTCTATCAGATTCGGATCTGGCAACTATCATCTATGCCTGCATAACTGTTGCAGTTAAAAGTGGGTTCTTAAACCTAGTGTAGTTAAGGATTGACACGACACCTCATTCAATTAATAGCAGAAAATATTTAATAACAATACCACAAACAAGCTATAAAACTAAATAACAGAAAAAGAGACTCTTATTCAATAAATGAGCTATCACCAAAGTCCTAGTACATATTTAGCTGCAAGAGTGTTTTCTCACCAATGCAGGCCAGGAAGCAGTGTCTTTATAGCTTTCACTGAACAGGATCCTTTCTCATGAAGAGCTGGGTGCAATGTTGTAGTGACACCTTTTTGTTTCTTCTGCAGCACACACCTTGCTGACAAATCTGTTCTGCTCTTATACTGTTTAATTGAACAGCTTCAAAGCGTTTTTCCTTGATGGTTGGTCCATTAAAGTTCAAACAAAACAGGGAGGAAGGGGAAACCCACCACACTACAATTGTTAAATTGCTTGGATTCTTTTTTCTAATTTGTCCAGGTGCGAAACTGGGGGGGGGGAGGGGGGGGTGTTGTTGGAGTTTTCTGACCAGTCCAGAGGTTGTAAGTCAATCAAATGTGATGAGTCTTGATTGGCTAAACAGGATACCTGGAGGCATTGTTTACCGGACCTGTTTTGGAGTATTTGTTTAACAATGGGGCAAATTTGCAATAGCCTTCACCAGTGATGGTCTATTTACAAAACCCCAGACACACATTGAATAACTGAGACATTTGTAATACCTCAGACAGACACTGAATGCCTGTTTTGAGAAACATGAGGATGTGGTAGCAAGACACATGTGGCATGCATGCTCATGCTTTAGTCACGTACAAGACACCTTTCCTGTATTTAGTGTACCTTTTACAGGTTCTGCTTGAAATGTATATTTATTTTTTTATTTTCTTTAGTTACTAGTTCAGTTGCAATGTATATGTAGTTTCCTGCTAACTCAGACAGTCTGTGCCCTTCTCTGTCTCTCTTAGCTTCATTATATACAAGTGATGAGTGTGTCAGGTCTCTGCCAACAATGTTCCTTTTAAAGGAACCATCACTTTTATTTTTAGGCTCAGGTGTGGTAGAGGATTGAGGCCTATCTAACAGTGCCTAGAAGATTGCAACCACTAACGGAGCAACTGTTTGTTCTTCTTGATAGTGCTTTCACTATCCTCATCCACTCTTGCCCCGGCCTTCATTATGACTTATCATCTTATGGCATGGATCTGGTATTGGGTGCTGCAAGCTCCACTTTCTCTATGCTTAATGGATTGCAACTATCAGCAGAGACTGATCTTTTTCTTGTGGTAGCCTTGTCACCACAATCCAGTTTTGCCCCAGCCACTGGTTTGTTTGTTTTGTGCAGGAGGGTTACTTTCCTAGTTAGTAAAATGTTTAGGGGATTACAAACACTATGATGATTTGGCATAATCTAGCACAGAAAATGAAAGCAATTGGGATTGCTTTATTTTGCATGCTCCCAGCCACCATCTTGCAATCTTGTGCAAGATGCACTGTTATTTCAATTTGGTCATTTAAATTTTATATGTAGGTCTGGCTGAGCTGTCATAGCTTTCACAGTCATCTATAACCTTGAGGCTAGACTACTGCAATTTGCTCTATGTAGCAATGGCCTTGATGACCATCTAGCAGCTGCAAGTGGTTCCACCCTTCTAATGTAGGAGGAACACCAGGAGCATATAACTGTGTTGATCTCAAAATACCAAGGAGTTAAGCTTATAGAATGATACAGCTTGTTTATTCACAGAGCCATACCCTGCCTACAGTTCTGCGGTTCCATCCTGCAATCCCTGGGCAAATGTGACAACTTATAAATGGGGTGTAGGTTGTAGTTGTGTTGGTCTAAGGAGATAGGTAGGCAAGGTTCTTTGGGTAAATCTGATATCTTTTATTAAACCAACTCAATAAAAAATATCAGATTTACCCAAAGAACCTTGACAATTTATACATAACACTCTTAAAGGTATCCACTAGGGCTGTGCAAAACAGCACCGTTTCATTTCAACTTCCGTTTTGCCATTTCAGTGGGACAGTGTTTCATTTCAAGTTGCATTTAGTTTTGAAGCTCTGTTCTGTTTTGTTTCCTCAAAACTGTTTCGCTGTTTCAATGCTGTTTTGACATCTCGCCCATAAGCTATAATGGGGAAGTACAAAACTGCATATACCCTTGTCATTTTTTGGCAGATTTGGATGAAAACAGCAGAAATGGTAGCCCCTTTTTAGGGTATGAAGCCTGCTAAGTTTCAAGGAGATAGGTGCAGGGGCTTCTGGGAAACTGCACCTCAAACTGCTAAAAGCTAAACTTGTGTGTATTAAGGCAGATTTAGATGAAAACAGCAGGAATGGTAGCCCCTTCTGAGGGTATGAGCCCTGCCAAGTTTCCAGGAGATAGGTGTAGGGGTTTCTGGGAAATTGCACCTCAAGATGGTCACAAGCAAAACCAGTGACATATGTGACTGTGTGTGTGTGTTAAGGCGCACTGGTGCTGGGACCTCTACACTACATGGTAGTGTGCCCCATTGAGGTCTCCTCCACCCCTACAGCCTCATCTCAGTCCACCACTTTAAATGACAACAGGTAATAACTTAGTAAGCAGCATACTAAGTAATACTTACTTAGTAAGTAGCATCAGCAGCATTTCAGGCAGCCAAACAGTCACAGAGCCTTTCTTTCTGTTCCTGAAGGAGCTTCTTCTCCGGCAGCTGCCAGAGAACTCTCCCTGCTAACCCCAGCCCTGGGGCTTAGATGTGCCCAGGGCCCTGCATCCTTCCGGTCAGCTGACCAGGGACACATTCTAGGGGTGCTGGTTTAAGGACATGGCACTGGCAGACAAGGTTCTTTGGGTCAATCTAATCTGGTATCTTTTAGTAGACCAACTGAATAGTTAAAGAAATAAATCTTAGCAAGGTTTTGGGTTGAAAAACCCTTTGTCAGGCTTAGGAAGCACCTGCAGTTAGTGTGTGTGTGTGTGTGCTGTTCCTGGACTGAAGGAATAGTAAATAAGCCAGAGGCTAGCATGCAATGCAGGCAAGAAAGCCAGTCAGTGAAAATAGAAATGGAGATGTCAGGGGGTGAGGGACAGGCTGGGGTAGTGGGGAAGGGAAGGGGGATGTAGCAGCACACGATGGGCTGTTTTGAAGCTGTTTCGAAGCTTTTTGTTTGTTTCAGTTTTGCTGTTTCAAGCTCGAGACGAGTCAAAACAGCATTGGAACAAAACAGCTGGCAAAGTTTTGCACATCCCTAGTATCCACACATCTTCCCCCTTTACATGAAATATAATACTATCTGTAACAGGGGCTCAGGCGGGAGCCCTGTTACTGAGATAGTTTCAGGTATGGATGACCCAAGAATGCACCCCACCAGGTGGAGGGAGTTGCACACCAGGAGAAGGGCAGGGTGATTAGCCCACCATGGCCGGTATAAAACAAGCGGTGGGACAAACACATTTTGCCTTCGGTCATTGGAGGAAGTATGAGGGACTGCTGGGACCTCAGAAGAAGGAAGATGAGCAGCCTAACCTGAAATCCAGATGGGTGCCAGGACCACAGGACTCTGGATGACACTGCAGGTCAGCTACAAAGCAAACTACTGCCCCGGGAACCGCAGCAGCTCTGGTGAGTGCAGGGAAGGACTGCGGGGCTCCGGGAAGTGGGTGCAAGGAACCCCAGGACAGGAAAAAAGTCCCCGGGATGGGGCACGGAGCGGCAGGAGCTAGACTAAGCCCTGGCCCCGCTGAGACCACCACGACGCCGAAGCGGTGATCCAGACGGCAAGAGAGCAGCCGGGGCAGCTCCTGGCACGAAGCTTGAGAGATGCGGAGAACGCGCTACACAAGCAAGGCAATTAACGGCCGAAAACATGTTGATTATTAAGTATCTATTGGGCATCCGGCGCCAAGCTCTCTTATCGGCTGCCCAGGCTTCCCTGGTTAATGATGTAATTAGCAAGGCTGTTGTTGCACTGCAGCCTCCTGCTGTTCCAATAAAGGCAACATTGTGAGAACTGACTACTTGGGTGGCATTGATGATTCCTGGCTTTGATATTACCACTGAACCCCTCTCCTTTTTTCCTTCCATCCAAGTTGCGGCAGGAAAGTCTAGAGGGAGACGGAGCTAGGATTGACCCACCTGCTCTCACTATCATTGGCAGTTAGTTCAACCCATAGATAAAGCACATTTTAACAGGTCTCTATTAGTCTTTGTGTTGGCTTTTTAGTTCTAAGTGGTCTTCAGACTGAAGAGTCCCAGATCCCTCAGCCTTTCCTCATATGGTTTGCCATATAAGATTCTGATCATACAGGTGGTTCTTCTTTGGACTCTCTCAAGTTTGTCCATCTCCTTGTTAAAGGTACCACAGAACTGGACACAGTACCCCAGATGTGGAGTACTCTGAAATTAGGCACCTCAAAGGTTGACTGCTGTTGTATACAAATTGTTTTTGCTATCTCAGTTTTGAATTTGTCACTGCACTCATTAATACTATAAAAAACGATATATGTCCTTTCATACCTTACACCAGAGAAATCAAACACACGGCCCACAATGCCTGTCTGGCCCACATGGCTCCCAGCACAGCCAGAATTTGGGGGCAGGACAAGGAGGGGTGGGGGCCCACCACTGAAATCCCTAGTACAGAGCCCTATTAGGGACACATGACAGTAGCAGGGGACAACCTTTGCTATCATGTCCATCTGTAGCCCACAAAGAGCCCCACAGTCTGGATCTGGCTTAAGACAAGAGGTAACCCTTACCTTACATAAGTTCCTGATCCTGAAATTTTTTAGCTTGGAAAGCTATTTATCAGATAGATCACCCTTATCCAAGAAAGTTTGAGGTGATTTACAATTTGAGACAAGGTAACTTAGAATAAATTATTAAAATGTGCTAGCATAGCAAATCTGCACTCCTGACCCAGGAAAACATTCATCAGTTTTTAGCGGGAGTTTTGCCAGAATATGAACTGCATAGCAAAGTATGTAGCAATTAAACTAATCCTTATACTCTACCATTGATTATTTTTCTTACCTACTGCAATCATAAACAAAACCTAAATTTATAGTAACTGGGAGAAAAAAATTGAGATGCGAGTTCCTTTGCCTTTGTGCACTCAATAGTGCTTGGTGGATAAATCAATTTCAGTGTCTAGAACAGGAGTGGCCAGCCTGCCACAAGTGGCCTAGGCAAGCTCTTTGCATGGCCTGTGGCAGATGAGGGAAAGGGCAAGCAGCACAGTGCCAGACGGGGCAGGAAACAAAGCAGATCACCAAATGGAATAGGGAACATGGGGAAGGAAGCAAAACACAGAGCATAAGATTGGGAAGGGAATACAGACCAGGAAGCAGAAAGCAAAGCAGCAGCTTGGGCAAGGAAAGGGGCTGGGGTGTGGGCACACTTGTCAAAAAAGTTGGTCTAGAGCATGCCTTGAAACTCAGCATAAAACTCTTTTTCTATGTTCTTGCTTTCTAGTCACTCAGTGGCATCCATTCTCTTAATCAAACCTAGAGTTTTACATATTCACAACACAATAATTGGCACTAGCTTTCCTGGGACTGTTACAAATTGAATTTTTACTATATTACCTTGTGTCTAACATGCAGTGCACAAACACCTTGGTTGCAATCATGTTCCCATTATATGTTCTAAGTCTCACTTTCATATTCTCATAGTACACAGGTTTAGTTTTCACTTTTTTGAATAATGCATTCTGGCATTACATTGACCTATGGCCCTGTATCTAATCTAAAAGTTACCATTAGCCCATTGGTATCCAGGAGGATTGTCCAATTCTCAGAAGAATGAACTTCTTTTTGCATTGCCAATGAGGAATTCTTCATTTTCCTCATTGCACAAAGCATGCATCTGCTGTTTCTTGTGTGTTTCATCCTGCTCCTTTCAGCAAACTCTTGCAAACTGATTGAATTTTTTGCATTTGTTGCAGTACTTGTCAAATGCAGGGCAGTGCATGGGTTTGTAGTAACCCCCACAGCATCTACAGCTGACCATTATTTCTTCAAGCAATTCTCTTTGGGCTCCACTTACCTGCTTCATAGTGACGTCCTCCTTTCTATATTGTTTGTGTGTTGCCTTAGATTTTTGCAGTCTTATAATCCTGTCTAGTTCAGTTTCTTCTGTTTTTTTCCTCCAGCTTCTGCAGCCTGGAATTTGTTATCTCAGCTGCTTGGCAAATTCTAACTACCTTTTCCAAATTAAGCTCAGGATCCTCTAGCAGTCTTTTCCTGAGGCTTGTATTCTTTATCCCTAATACTATTTGGTCTCTGATCATGGACTCTTTTAGGTCTCCAAAGTTGCATGTCTGGCTCAGCAGTCTGAGGTCTTTGACAAACGCCTCTATTGTCTCACATTCTTCCATGTGGAAATTATACCATTCAAAGGTTTCATTTTGTTTGGGTATACAATATTCCTCAAACTTTTTTATTACTGTGCCATAGCTTTTCTATTAAGCTTCTGACATTTGCAGGCTATAATGAGACAGAGCTTCTGGGCCTTTGCACCCTCTTGCCCCCTTTGGTTCATGTAGGGATTACTTCCCTTTGAGCTTGGAGGATCATCTCCTTAAGGAGAGACCACTCCTCCTGGACACTCAACTCCCTCCAGCTCTGGGACCTCAGTGCTTCCCCCACTAGTCTTCTTACCTCATTAAAGTCCATCCTCTTGAAGTAGAGGGCTACTGCCTTGCTGGAGGCTTTCGCCACCTTGTGCTGGATGGTGAGTTCCAGCAGATGATGATTGCTATCGCCTAGGTGGTCGAGCACCCGCAGACCCCGTACCAGGTTGTCACCCGTGGCCAGGACCAAATCCAACGAGGTGCCTCCCCTGGTGGGGCTGTGTACCTCCTGATTTAGATGGAAGTCCTGTATGTCAGTTAAGAACCTGCATGAGCAGTCAGACCTGGCTGTCTGCTCCTCCCAGCAGATGTCTGGCAAGTTTAGGTCACCCATGACGACCACATCCTCAGACCTAACTATCTCCGTGAGCTGACTTAAGAATTCCTGGTCTCGATCTGCTCCTTGTGGTGGTAGTAGACCCACACAGTTAAGTCCCTTTCTCCCTGACCCCCTTGTACAGTAACCCAGAGCACTTTCGTTTGCTCCTCCTCTGACCCAGGGATACACATTGTGGATGTGTGTTGCTCCTTGACACAAAGTGCCACATCCCTACCCTTCCTACCTGTCCTATCTTTCCTCTAGAGCCAGTAGCCCTTGATATTCACTGCCCAGTCATGTATTGGGTCCCACCACATTTTGGTGAGCCCCACTATGTCTGGGTTGGTGCTGGCTAGCAGGAGGACTAGTTCCTCCTGCTTGTTCCCCACGCTGCGGACATTAGTATAGAGGCATTTGAGGCCTCCTAAGGATGAATGGACCGTCCCCCTAATCCCAGCGGTATCCAGGACCATGTCACTTACCTGATTACCTGTTTCTCTTGTCATCAGTTTAGGCTGGGCTACTCCTGCAGGCGATGCTTGGCTTGCTTGTCTGAGGCTTCCTCCACCCACGTCTTCCCCTTCCCCCAATGAGCCTAGTTTAAAGCCCGCCAGAGGAGATCCGCCAACCTAGAAGAGAAAACACACTTACCTTTGGGGGAAAGATGCAGTCCATCCCATCCGAGCATGTCCCTCGTCATGATGTGCAGATCATTATCCAGGAAGCCAAAGCCTGCCTTGAGACACCCATTCCGAAGTCTGAAGTTGACCTCGCCAATGCAGGTCTATTGTCTCCTTCCACGTCCACTCAGTGGTAGGATGGAGGAGAACACCACCTGCACCCCTATCTCCTTCAGCAGGTCCCCCAGTGCCTGGTAGTCTGCCATCACGTGATCAGGCTTCTCCTGGCCGCATCATTCGTACCCACATGGATAAGGACCATGAGGTAGTAGTCTGTGGGGCAGATAATGGCTGGGATCATCCCCGTCATGTTCTCCATCTTGGCTCCGGGCAGACAGTAGACCTCACACGAGGGGTCCTGGTGACAGATGGGACCCTCTGTACCTCTCAGGATTGAGTCCCCTATGACGATCACCTGACGGTTCTTCCTCTGGGTCGGCTTAGCACTTTTAGTCTGGTTGGGACACGAGGAATGTGAAGTGTCCTCCTCTCCGTTGGTTTCTTCCCCTCTCTCCTCCTGTAGTGTCGCCAGGGCCTCGTACTTGTTCCGCAGCCAAACTGGGGAGACTGGTACCGGACTGCTGCGAGCAGCCCTTGCCCTGGGAGGAACCGTCCGCCACTCCATCGGGAATGGTGCCTCCCGGGGTGCTACTCCCTTTGGCACATCTCCCTTAGGTGCTTGGCCCTGCAGGGAAAGAAAGTACCTGTCAATCTCATCCTCTGCCTCTCTGATGCCCCTCAGCCTGCTAACCTCCTCCTGGAGCTCTCTCACCTGTGCCTCCAGGGCCCTAAGATGGACACCTGCAGGACAGATGTGGGGGCCCCCGCTCTCCGCATCCCCCAGTCCTGCTGGGCATCCCCCGCAGGCCGGGGGGGGAGGGCTATGCTAGCCCCCCTGAGGGGTCTGTCTGGGTGGAGGCCTCAGACAAGCCCCCGGTAGGCAGCACCCCCCCGGGCCCTAGCAGCATTCCAGGTTGACACCACCATATTGAGTGCTGTTTATTTAAGTTCCTGTGGAGCCCCTGCCCTTACCCTTGCCCTACTCTGAATGGAGTCTCCCACCCAGCCCTCCCTACTCGCCCACCTGTGCAAATGCTGACGCAAATGCCGGTGCGCTCTTACAGAGTGCACCTGTTTGTGTGTTCTGTTCATGCACGCGGCTCGGGAGTGCGGCTCCCTCCCGGCTTAGCAAAAAAGGGACCCGGGGGGCTTCCCCTCTGGATCCGGCTCCACTGCTCTGGTTCCCTCCACCCCAACTTACCTTAGGGGGATCAGCTGTTGCTACCCCCGCTGCTACCTCTGCGCTGCTGCTGCTGCCTCCAAGCCAGTAAGGGGGCACACGTGTGCATAGATGCCCAGGTGTGCCCGGCTCCCTGCTCAGCTCCTGGCCCCAAGTGACGGGAGCTACGTCAAGCTGTGGCTTTTAAAGACCGTGGTTTGAAATTCCCACTCCCGCCTCCTCAACCAATCAGGTGCTCCAGGGTACCCAGAAGTGCCTGCTGGCAGTCCTGCCCCCTGCGTTCCCCGGCTGGGGGATCAACTGCCGCCAGAGCCTATGCCCTCCAGGGTCAGCCCCGGGGGTGCTCCCTGGTTCGGGGGGGCGGGAATTCCCCCCTAGCCCACCCTCTGTTTGTGTGCTCTGTTCACGCGCATGGCTCGGGAGTGCAGCTCCCTGCCCAGCTCAGCATAAAAGGGACCCAGGGGGCTTCCCCTCTGGATCTGGCTCCACTGCTCCAGTTCCCTCCACCCCAGCTTACCTTCGGGGGATCAGTTGTTGCTGCCCCCGCTGCTACCTCCATGCTGCTGCTGCTGCTGCTGCTGCCTCCAAGTCGACTCACCAAAAGCATCCGGGAACATCTCCAAACAAAAAAGGAGGCGTACACCCGTTAGAAGGGAGGGGCCATCAGAAGACAGGACTACATCGCGGTAGCTCGGGAATGTAGGGGGTCGGTCAGGAAGGCCAAGGCGGAAATGGAGCTGGGACTAGCGACCCAGATCAAGGACAACAAGAAGTCCTTTTTCAAATACATAGGGGGGCAAAAGAAGGTGCCAGACCTTCGTGGCACCACATGGTGCCTCTGCAGGACACGCTATGAAATCTGGTCATCTTACCTGACGGTAAAGCTGACATATTCAACAATTCCTTTGCCTCCATATTTCTGAGGAGGGACCCAGATATCTCCCCCACTGGCCCCCCCGAGGGCCCTGTGGGTGGCACACCCAGGCCTAGGGTTAATGAGGACCTTGTCAGGGAATTTCTGGAGGGACTAGATATATTTAAATCCACAGGTCCTGATGATCTCCACCCCAGAGTGCTGTAGGAACTAGCAGGGGTCATTGTGGGACCTCTGGCACAGCTCTATGAGCACTCATGGCGCTCAGGCAATATGCCAGAGGACTGGAAAAGGACCAATGTGGTCCCCATCTTCAAAAAAGGGAGTAAGGAGGACCCAGGAAACTATAGGCCCGTGAGTCTTACCTCGGTCCTAGGGAAGCTTTTTGAAAGAATTATCCTGGCACATGTCCAGGAAGGGCCAGCAGGGGAGGTTATGCTCAGAGGCAACCAGCATGGGTTCATTAGGGCCAGGTCTTGTCAAACCAACCTGGTGGCCTTCTACAACCAGGTCACCAAGTCCTTAGATGCAGGTGTTGCAGTGGATATAGTCTTTCTGGACTTCAGGAAGGCCTTCAACACTGTCTCTCACCCCATTCTCAGTAAGAAACTAGGAGACAGTGGTGTTGATGCCTACACAGTCAGATGGGTCACTAACTAGCTGGAGGGCCACACCCAGAGGGTGGTGGTGGATGGGCGGAGGTGAGTGGGTAGTGGGGTTCCCCAGGGCTCGGTCCTCGGGCCCACACTATTCAACATCTTCATCAGTGACTTGGGTGAGGGGGTAGAAAGCACCCTGTTCAAGTTTGCAGATGACACTAAGATATGGGGGGAAGTGGGTACGCTAATAGGAAGGAACAGGCAGCAAGCGGATCTAGACAGGTTACAGGAGTGGGCCAAAGAGAACAGGATGGGGTTCAACACTGACAAGTACAGGGTAATGCACCTGGGGAGGAAGAACCAGCGGCACACCTACAGGCTAGGGAACTCCCTTCTCACCAGTGTTGAGACAGAAAAGGATCTTGGAGTCATCATTGATGCCACAATGAACATTGGCTGACAGTGTGGGGACGCAGTCAGGAAGGCCAACCATACCTTGTCAAGCATCCACAGATGCATCTCAAGCAGGTCCAAGGAGGTGATCCTCCCCCTCTATGTGACGCTGGTCAGGCCACAGCTGGAGTACTGTGTCCAGTTCTGGGCGCCGCACTTCAGGAGGGATGTGGCCAATATGGAGAGGGTCCAAAGGAGGGCCACCCACATGATCAGGGGTCAGCAGGGCAGGCCCTATGAGGAGAGGCTGAGGGACCTGAACCTGTTCAGCCTCCAAAAGAGAAGGCTGAGAGAGATCTAGTGGCAGTCTACAAACTAGTCAAGGGGGACCAGCAGGCATTGGGAGAGTCCCTGTTCCCCCGAGCAATCCTGGGAGTTACAAGAAACAACAGACACAAGCTAGCGGAGGGTAGTTTCAGGCTAGACATTAGGAAGCGCTATTTCACTGTCTGGGCAGCTAGGACCTGGAACCAACTTCCTAAAGAAGTGGTGCTGGCTCCAACCCTGGGGGTCCTTAAAAGGAGGCTGGATGAACATCTGGCCAGGGTCATTTGACCCCAGTACTCTTTCCTGCCACGGCAGGGGGTCGGACTAGATGATCTCCTCAGGTCCCTTCTGACCCTACCAACTATGAAACTATATTTTAAAAAGTAGCTACCTTGAGTGAATCTTCCTTCTCTGTAGCTCTACTTGCCGTCATATATATGGTGAAGCTCTATTTAAATTTCTTCCAGTTTTCTGCTGTATTGCTGGACAGCTTTCACTCTTCTGGCATTCTGAGATGTTCAATTTTTTTGTCTTTGTTCACACCCCAGTCCTGGTACCATGTGTTGTTCTCAAAAATCCAAGGAGTTAACCTTATAGAATGATAATGCTTGTTTATTCAGAGAGAAGTGCCTTGTCTACAGTTCTGCTGATCCCTCCTGCAATCCCCAGGCAAATGTAACAACTTCTATACAACACTCTAAAAGGTATCCACACACATAACTCTAGTACTCCAGAGTCTGCACTGGCTCCCAATAGGTTTTTTGGCATAATTTAAGGTGCTGGTTTTGACCTATAAATCCCTAAATGGTCTGGGCTTCATGTAGCTAAAGGACCATCTTCTCTCTTATCCATCTCCAATCTCTAAGGCCAAATGAGAGCAACTTCCTGCAAGTAACATCAATCCTTGGTGAAAATGCATGGAAGGTTGTTCTCAGAAGTGACTCCTTTGCTTTGGAACTCCCTTCCCCCTTCTTGAAGGCCTGCCAGGGTCCGAGCCTGGCCAAATTTCAAAAGTGCTGTAAGACCTTTTGATTTGGGCAGGTATTTAGCAAACAAAGCTAAGCTGAGATATTGTTTAAGGGGTTTCTGTTTTATGTTGATATTCCAGTTCACATTTAAGTTGTTTTGTCATTTTCCTATTTTATAAGCATTCTGTTTCCCTTGTTGTAAACTACCGTGAATCTTGGGAAGGGCTGCATACAAATAGAATTAATCAATAAATAAAACCAGGCATGGGCACTGAGTCAACAATATTAGTCTTTATGCAATAACAGTGGGCACAGTAAAATCTTAGTAAAATAGTTGTCATGGCTATGAGGCCAGTTCCCCTCTTTCTTTCCTTGGGGGAAGGAAATGCACCCCATGCATTTTATAGGTTTCAACCCTCCAGCCTTTCCTTCTTCTGCAGGTAAAACGCCACAATTCACTTACTTGCAAAGCATCATCTGGGCTACAGCCCATAGGGGTTCAGCAGACCAAATTGAGGTTGGAGCCTTCAGAGAAGTCTTTTAGTTACCCTAGCTTACATGACAATAACTTGTTCATGTTGCCATACCCTTTGTTGGCATAAGTTAATGCTATCATTGAAATTCTACCTCTCTCTCTCTTCTGGATAACAATACAGGCATCCCCTGCTTAGCACTCTTAATTGATTCCTGAAAACCTGAGCGTTAAGCAGAACAGTGTTAAGCAAAACTAATTTCCCCATAGGAATTAATGTAAATAAATATAATTAGTTGCCAGGGTGCCCAGCAACAGCAATTTGAGCACCTGGTAGCTCAGGGTCAGCTCAGCTGGCACCGTGCAGTTGCTGTCCACCTGGGCCCAGGCCACAGAGGTGCTGTTGGTCCCTTCCAAGCCGAGCAGCAGGCAAGGTGGCAGTCACAACCACAGTTGTGGTCCCTTCAGGCCAGATCCCCCTTCTCCCTGCTGGGACAGCCCAGCCTAGTTCCATAGATCTCCTGCCAGCTGGCCCCCACCAGCCCTGGCCCCAGGGCACCAGCATGGGCACCATGCTCACGCCCACCCGCCCACTTGCTGCCACTCACCTCCCCATGTGCCACTGCCATTTCCCCACTTTTCTGGCCACCACTTCTGCCCGCCAGCCGCTCCAGCACCATGTGCTAGAGCATTATAATGAAACTCACTGAGCGCTAAGTGGTATCAGGTATGAATGTAAAATGAGCATTATAACAAAATAGCGCTAAGTGAAACAGCTTAAACAGGGGTTGCGCGTACACCTATTCTCTGTTTTGTCTCCTAAGACAAGTTCTTCAAGGCAGTAACAGTCAGCCTGAAGTCCTAACTTTGGTTGTTCCCATCAGTTACCATTGTAACAGTACAAAGAAATGAGAAGAGTCTTGCAACATGTGAGAAGGATTTTCCAAAATGCTCAGCATTGGCTTAGATATGTTTCCTAACTCTTTCATATAGCTGTACTGACAGAATCAGAATTTTAGTATAGACCAGTGATTCTCAGAGTGACACCCTGGGGCCTGCTGCATAATGTTAGCAGTGCTTGGTATGCAAACACCTAGATATGATTCCCAAAATAAACCCACAGATTTCAAATAGGATTCCATAGTGTCAAACACATTCTAACCTGTTTTGGTCTTTCCAAGTTCTTTTCAAGAGAAGAATTACTCCACTATTTTTCCATAGTCAAAAAATAAGTAAAAACTAAGAGCTGGTATTTCCTAGGGGGAAATACTCAGTGGCATAGGGGGTGCACAGCAATGCAAGTGCACCCCCTCAGAGTGCTGGTATACCCCCTCACAGCCAGCATTCCCTGCTTAGGTGACAGGCGGGGGGGGTAGGTGGGAGCGCTGGTGCCCTCCCTAAGAGCACTAGTGCTCCCCCTGAAAGCACCAGCCAGAGAGTGGGGATGCCAGTAGAAGTGCCGCTGACACTTCTGGGTCACTGGCACTTCTGACCGGCTGGGGGGGCCTCCATCCGATTGGCATAATCAGTCATGAGGAAACACCCCCTGGTTGCTGACTGGCCACTGGGGGGCAAGTGCCCCCCCTGACTCAAGAGGCACCAATCACCCATGGAGCTACTGATATAGACGAAGCTTTAGTGTAATTTTGACCTTTATTATCTTAGTGAATTGAGTAGTGACTTTTGGAACTGAAAATTAATGGTCTAATTATGAGACAATCATTTCTGAGTTGTCTGATTTGCATTTTTTATTCTAGTAACTTTGATTTATCTTTCAATGGTTCAGAAATCAATTCAAACATCCTCTCCATTTCCTGAATCTTGAGTGGTTTTTTTTAAATTACTTGAACCTAAATGTTCCTGTGGTGGCAAGAAGCCACCACAGGTATCAAGAGGGCTGGGGGTAACCCCGAGTGCCCCCGCAGTAAACAAACAGACCCCTCACACCCCAGGGGATTTACCTCTAGGAGCACGCCCAGAGACAGAGACGGAGCTGCAGCCGCAGCCCCATGAGCCAGCATTACACCGGCTCTTTAAACAGCTGCTCCCAAGATGGGGTAGTGTCGGGCTAATTGTGGCGGCTGAGGACGCTGCCATGGGAAGTTTAAAAGCCCCACCAGAAGCCAGCAGGGGTGGATGCAGCATAATTCTGGCCTGTTTAAGATGCTGTGAATGACGTGGGATGATGATCCCGAGGCCTACATAGAGGCATTTGAGAGAACGGCATTTCAGATTGGGCTAGATCGCACTCAGAAGTCAGGAGGCCTCACAGTTTCCTATAGTACTTGCAAGCTGCACTCAATAAATGGCTTTCCATGGACCAGTTCGACCACGATGGTGTCATTGACCAGGTCCTGTTGGAATAATTCCTCTGGGACCTGGAGGAGGACACCCAGGTGTGAGTAAGAAGGCATCAACCCTGAACCAGTGAAGAAGCCTTCCGCCTCACAGAGGCTTTTGCCAGCTCGGAGGATGAGTGTGGTCGAGGGCAAGGCCTCCATCCCCCAATCAGGAGCACAACTACAGAAGAAGAAAAGAGGATAGGTCTGCAGAAGGGGATGTCGAAGGTGTCATAACCCAATGATATTTAATGCCTTGGCACATTGGAATTTTCCCACCACATGGAGCTTTCTTTGCACGGTGGATTTCTCAGCTGCAGAGAGAAATCCCCAGTGCAAAAGAGTTCCCGCCACATGTATGCAAATTAGTGTCCCACTATTGGTCAATTCTAAATTATTCCTACGTGGCAGCTAGCAATTGGCTCGCTAGCCATATAAAAGGTTAGAGCAGTTTCCGCCCAAGTTGGAGGACTCCACAACCATCTTGTGGGGAACTCTGAGCACGCTGTGGAGCCTAGCAAACTCGCGTGTGTCTTGGAGGAGGACATAGAGGCCTGATCAGCTCTTAGCCGCTCCCTGTCATAGTGTGAATTTGACATATACCCCATGTGAAGCGCTCATGGAGTCGTATATCGACGACTCATCTCGGTTCGGTTCGGAAGAGATCTCACTTGTATTTGTTTGTGTGCAACTGCAACTCAAGCAAGTTTCCTCCCTGCACTGTGACCATCGGCAGTGTAAGTAAGTAAAGCTTTCTTTGTAAAACCAATACGCTTCCATGCCTAACTCTACTCCATCGTGGAAAAACCCCACCTGACAGTCTGGGCTACTGGCCATAGTCTCAGACCGACCCTCGGTCCCGACAGAAGGGTGTAGTTTGCTACCGCTGTGGTCAAGCCAGTCGTATTGTGAGAGAATGCGGACTGGGCTTTAGCGAACTGAGTCGCAGATTGGCAACATCCACCCCACCCCAAGAGAGGGCAAGGGAAGCTGACAGAGGCAAGACCATGGATTGCATTTTTGGTTCTACCTCACAAGAGGGAGGCTGTCCAATCATACTGGTGGCCAAACCTGATGGGTCACTCCGCCTGTGCATTGATTTCCAAAAATTGAATGCACCAGCGACCCTCGACGCTTTCCCAATGTCTCATATTGCCCACCTCATTGAGAAAAATCAGGGAAGCAAGGTATATATCCACCATCGACTTAGCCAAAGGGTACTGGCAAATCCTAATGAGAGCGGCAGACTGTGCCAAAACCACTTTTGGAACACCTTGGGGCCTGTTCAAGTTTGTACGGATGCCCTTCGAGCTGAATAGAGCTGCGGCCACCTTTCAGAGGCTGATGGAAGCCCTGCTGGCACCACACGTGGCATACACAGCGGCATACATGGATGACATAATCATCTTCACCTCAGATTAGCCCCAACACCTTGATGCCCTGAGAGCAGTTCTGGGAGAACTTCAAGTGGTCAGGATAACCACCTATCCAAAAAAATGTAAACTGGCGGGTAAAGAAACTGTACCTGGGGTTTTGTGTAGGCCAGAGAACCATCTGACCCCGGTGGACAAAGTGGAGGCAACATGACGGTTTCAAGAACCACGTAACCGTCCAGTCCCCTAGGAAGGCTCCAATCTGGAGCCTTTCTTCCTTTTCTGGGAAGGGGGCCTATGGCAGTGCATCTTTAGTGCCTGCCACTTTAAGGACTGAAGCAGGCAGCCACCAGGTAGCTGATTGCAGCGGCCATTTTCAAACGCAGGCCAGCTATATAAAGAGGGCAGTTGGCTACTAGCAAGAGAGGCAGCAACATCAGCCAACTGAGCTCCTACTTGGGGACCTGAAGGTAAGGGAAGGGGCTATGGGGAGGTGGAGGCTCCTGTTGTCCTGGGTAAGACGTGAAACTGCACCCTGCTAGGGAAGGGTAGCCTGGTGGGGCTCCTAGTGGCATGGGAGCCCCCAGGAAATGCCAGGCCAGTTATCTCCCCAGTGAAAGGCAGGAAGGGGTACCTTATAACCCCAGCCCAACATCCCTGGTGGTGTTCTAGCAGAGCAAGGGGAGCCTAGGTTCATTAGGAGCCCTAAGGCAGAATCCAGGCTGGAGGAGGGACCTGGAGCCACACTCAGGCAGCAGGGTAAAGCCTGGGGGCACAAGTAGAGACCCTGAGAGAGAAGGCAACAGATAAAGAGGCCCTGCAAGTGGGCGAGTGAGTAGAGGCCCCGAGAGAGGAGCATAGTAAAGAGGGAAGAGGCCCGGGGGGGGACATGGAGATCTGGTGAGGGGCCAGGAGTGAAGTAGGCTAACAGTTGTGAAGTCACTCAGCAAACATTCATGTGAGGGCAGCAGGAGATGCCAGACATACTGTGCTGGGGCTGATCAAGGCATGGAGAGACAAGCCCAAAGCCAGAGAGGCCGGGCGGTATGAATGTAGCTCAGGAGAGAGGGCAGCATGAAAGAGGCCATGTGAGAGCTGGTGGAGTGAATGGGACCCCAGTGAGAGAGGGGTGGCATGAGAGTGGCCCTCCAGGATAGTATGGTAGAGCTACAACTGTGTACCCAGTTTGCTCCGGACCTAGGCCAGAGAGGTAACACACAGTGGAACATCTGTGAGACATGGGGCACATACAGGGGTGGTCAGAGCATGCACTTATGGCCCTAGTCACCAGGGCATCCAAAAGGTAGTCTCCTGTGCAAGTAACAGCTGAACTTTATTTTCATCAAGGCATGGCAGGAAAGTGGGGCAGGTGGACTGCCCAGAGACGGGAAGACTGGAAATGGAGACATGGCCAGGAAGGTAACCCTGTTACAGGGTCCCTTCACCTTAGACTTCCACACAAGTCATGGTGAGCACTGACTCCTCAGCTACATTTACTCAACCTTCTCTTACAGCATTAGTCCCCTTGCTACACAAAATAGTAGCCTATTTTACTGCGCATTAAAGCACCATGTCAAAAACCCTGCTAATATGTTAACGCACAGTAAAAATAGGCTAAGTGTTAAGCATCGCTAAAAAAGCATGTGCTTTTACTACTGTAAATTAGGGCAGCCTACTGAGCATTTATTTAGTACCTCACATTAGAGGACATCCATAGATGTGCTCCAGGAGGTGGGGGGAATGCTTTAATTAGCAAGCCATGCTAATTAAAAGCACCCAAGCACTATGTGTATCAGCATCCCCATGCTGAATAAATGGAAGAGCTTTAGTCTGACGAGCTTTCTTTTGACAAGCTTTTTTTCTTTTGACGAGCTTTAGTTCAAAGTGCCCTGCCGCCATTTTTCACTGTGGGGATACTGATACACGTGACACGTGACATGTTAATTTCCATGTTCCAGTAGACTCCTTTAATCAAGTCTACTCTAACATTCTGGATTTACAAGTTTAAAAGGGAAGGCCAGTGCAAACAAGCTGGACTTCCCTGGCCTCTTACATTCAAAATGTTAAAAGCAGTTAAAACATGGTCACAATGAAAACAAGCACAAAAGAGTTTTTCACTCCCTCACTCACATATGTCAATGGAAAATATGCAGATAGACACAATTCCCATATTCTGGCCTTGCATACCGATGGCAGTATCAACAGTGTCTTATCAGCAACTGTACACATTATGTTTATGCCAAGTTTCAAATTTTAGACATTTTCCCACTTCAGAATACCATAGATCTTGGTCGTTCATATCAGGATGCTTAATTCACAGCAGGCTGCCAAATTAAGAAGTTGCTACTCAATTGTTTGCCACAACTTTTACACCAAAGAGCACCTTCAGGGAGCATCTACACATACACTTTACTGCACATTAGATTAATCTAATGCATACTAAAGTATCACTGTCTACACATGCACAGCAAGTACTGCAAAGTAGATTTAATTTAAAGCACCATTTGCTAGTAAGGGCAGACACGGGTACTAGAAAACAGCGCTTTAAACTAATGCACCCAAGCACACCTGTAGAAGCTGACCTGGGAGGACATTGCTCCACATCATCCCAGGCAGCAGGGAGCCACAACTGATGCCTGGCTTAGCCCCAAGCTCTGGGGCTTGGTGAGAAGCTGTCTCTGACTTCATTTACAAATATGGAGGCAGTTTCCAGCCACGCAGGCTCAAGCCCTGAGCTCCATGTGGCTGGGAGATGCCCCTGGAACCAGGAACAACTCCCCTCCCCTCTTGTCCCCTGGAGCTTGGAGCTCACCCTAAGCTCCATGCAGCTGAAAGCTGCTGCCAGAGGCAAGGACAGCTCAGCTTTGCCCCCCAGAACCCAGGTCTGCCCCCCTCCCCCACTGTCAACACTTATGCATCATCTATGGTGCCAGTATTGCCCTTTAGCTTAAGTAGCATTTTCTTTCCCTAATGTTTACCTACTATATGTAATTACACACAGTAAATTATATCACCTCCCCTTCTCACTGGCACTGCCTTCATCTTGCCACAGTAAACAAACCAAGCTCTTTCAGTGTCCTCCGATAAGGTAGGTCTCCCATTCCCTGACCTCCTCACAGCTTTTCTCTGTTTCATTTAGTTTCAGAGTTCTAGTTAATTGGCACTGTAAGAAGAGCCTCAGCACAGTATAACCATCAGGCCTAACTGGCTCCACTTCAAATCTTCCCTTTTCAATCAAGCATAACCATAACTGCAATTTTAAAAAAATAACAATGATAACATAGCACAAGGAAGAATGTATACAAGGAGCCAGGAAACAGGAGATTGTATGGGAGTTTGTGGGAGGAGTCACTGTCTGCATTTCAGTGAGATTTTAGCGTAAGCTGGCTGAGTTTCCTGTAGTGTAAGGGAAGTGGAGGAAGGTTTTGCTTTTTCTAAGACAGTCAAAAAGAAGCAGTACTGCAATAATTAGAAGACATCATAATGCCAAGACTTCTATCACTGCTAACTCTTCCTCTGCCTGTACTGCTGTGGGCTCTGTCCATATTGGGTCTCTGACTTTAGATCCTTCCACCCAGGTCCTGGTCAGGCCTTTTGGATAATGTGGAACAAACTATGAGGTTGATTAATTGCAGCTAACACTGAGCATGACTGTAAAATGCATGGGCCACATTGGACATATTGATGGGAACCTTTGTGCGTGTGTACACGTATGACCCTTAAAAAAA
Source organism: Alligator mississippiensis (assembly GCF_030867095.1). Classification (NCBI taxonomy): domain Eukaryota; kingdom Metazoa; phylum Chordata; order Crocodylia; family Alligatoridae; genus Alligator; species Alligator mississippiensis. The sequence goes on along the minus strand of NC_081824.1, from coordinate 119,237,617 downwards.
TGAGCAGTTGTTTCCCCAGGGAGGGAACGGGCTCCAGCCTGGAGGTACTGAAATACTAGGCCAGCACTCAGAGAGACCAGAGTGAGCTCCAACGTCTTTCTCTGGTGCCAACAAATGTAGCCTGTCTGAATAAAATATATGGTAGTGCTCATTAAACACAGTCCCCCTCACTGGCAACTCTTTTCCAAAGTCATGGTGAGCCATGACATTGCATATATCTTGACCACCCCTTCACTCCAATAGCTGAGCTGTGCCTTTCTTTCCCACTTCCAATAATTCCTGTTTCTTCACCAGCCTTAAATACCTGGCAAACATCATGAAATGGGGCCCCAAACAGTTCACCCAGAATCACTCTGTTCCCCACTTCCCCCCAACCCGGTACATATGATTAGGGTGGCTCACCCTCCATGAGGTAAAGCCAGACCTGCACTTCATCGGTATATAATTTTTTGGAGCATCCCAGGACTTGTGACAAGGACACCTGGTTCCAGTCATGAGTGGGAGCTAATTAGCACATAGGACCTTTGTGGGGGTATCTGGAGTACACACATATACTGAGCAGTGGTGAGCTGTGGGATTACCATGGCTTGAAATGCTGGTGACCAGAATTTCTTGTGGGGCCCAGCCCAATGGACTATATGGTAAATCATAAGCCTTTGGCTCTAGATTAATATCATGCATAGTTTGTACTATATATAGTAAGCAGGTGCCAAACTGCTGCCCAGAAGTGTTTTTATGGAGTAAATTTCAACAAAGGTGATATGCATCAATTCTGGCTAAACTAAGTGTCTGGGTACCAGTGGTGATGCATAGGGGATGCACGGGGGTGCACGCGCACCCCCTGAGAGCGCGGATGCACCCTCTGATAGGATGTGCTCTCCCCTTAGGTGGGGCAGGGGGGGCAGGCGGGAGCACTGGTGTCCCCCTGCCTCCCCCTCCCCACCCCCCGTGAGTACCAGCCAGGGAGTGGGAGCGCCGGATGAAGTGCCGCGGCTACTTCCCAGTCACCTCGATCGGCCGCAGGGGACCCTTCCCACCCCCCACCAATTCATTTTCCCTGCTGTAGCAGTGGGAGGGGGACAAAGCATACCTCCTATAATTAGATTCCATGTATGAACGATTATAACAAATTCATACATTTTCCATATATAGATTCTAATCATTGAGGGGTGGTCATCTTATATTTAGGGTCATTTTCTACTTAAATAAATACGGTAGCTCTGTATAAGTAAGAAAAACTAAACCTTCTGCCAAAGTGTTGCAGATCAACAATTCACCTTGCATAATACAATAGAGCAAAGTAATAAATGGTATGTGTTAACATTCCTGAAATGTACTGATTGTATCTGAGCATGCAGTGTGAAATAAGGGTAAGCATGGGATTTGTGAAATGGTTTTATATTAACAGTGGTTACATTCTATTTCCTATCTTGTTTCAGACTGACATTTACTGAGTTTCCAAGTTTGCTGTCTGTTTAAACCGTATCCACTTCCACTCTGATAATCTGTCAAATAAACTTGGAAACTTCACAGAAGGCAACAATTTCACAAATAAATCAATTGAAGATACATAGTGAAAAAGATAGTCTAAGGAATTCTGCCATGCAAAACAATCTGAATATCAATAAATCAAAGATGAAAGTTATGAACTTTAATTTACCTAATAATCATTTTATTTACTTTGGAAAGTGATGCCTTTGAAAACTATTAGCATATATGTAGCATCATTCACAATGCTGGTGATTACTATACCTGTTTGAAGTCTAGAATAGGTAAAAAAAGATACTGAATTTCAAAAACTTAACACTACCAGATTAGCACAAATGCCATAACTAAGATCTATAGAACCAATGTCTTAAGTATCCTCCCATACAAAGTAGAGTCCTGAAAAAGTATTAAGTCCTCCCAATGCAAATTGAACAGGATTTAAAGCAGGCATCTGTGTAGGTTATTGAAAGTATGAGTAACTTATAAAATGAAGAGGTTCTAGAGCTCCTGCACTTAAAACAACGCAAGTAGTACAAAAGAAGAAAGAAAATCTTGGATCTAAAATATCAAACTTTCTATCTACTAATGTAAAGGAGACAAGATGATGCTATGATCTAATCAGGGCTTAATTTCTATGACACTAGAAACCTCATTCCTACTAAAACTACAGCCAGAGAGTAGTCTTGAAGTCACCATCTGGTCTGCCAGCATGCCACTAGCATTATGGCCTTTGAATATATAATATCTTAGGAGAGATGGGCTGCCCCAACTATACCCTCAGACCTGTCTAAAATTCTTCATGATCTGTATGTCAAAAAAGTTGTATAAAACCAGTTATCAAGAATTAGAAGTATTTGCCACTAACACACAAATGTAGAGCAGCAGTATTTGAAAATGTTTCCTCTAACAGCCCTAAAATGTTGGATTATGGATACTAATTAATATGATTAAATTAATGTATCTCCAGTTCTTCTAATAAATGGAGCATTTATTAAATGTTAAGAGAACAGACGCATATAACAATTGAACCATTCCAAAATGTCACTGATTAGGAACCAGTTCATAATTGTTGCGGGGCAGGGTGCAGACACATGTAACAACTGAACACAGTTCCCAAATGTCATTGGTTCTGAACTGATCAACAGCTGTATGAAGTGCTGTACCTCCAACACCAAGGGGTGGGAATAAGCCCCCAGCCCAGCATGCTTTGCAGGGAGCAAATGGGGGTGGACTGCTGGGGGGATGTCTGGAGAATCAACCAGACCTGCGTCTAGGAATGTTTGTTGTATCCACATAACAGTGGATTTGATTTTCCCCATACACACTTTTGAACTATTCTCCATGGCTTTAAACTGGTTTAACAGGCTTGTGTGTCTGTCCAAATGTCTGTCAAGGATGATCTAAGTATACTCATCTGGGTTCAGGACAGAGGGATGAACAACAGCCATACTTTTCTATGATTTGCTATTAAAATGAGATTTCTTTCTCCAAGTTGGTTGTGTACAACAGTGGTTTTCAAGCTGTCATCTGAAGACTACTGGGCATCTACAGACTGTCTAAGAGGTCTGTGAAAGATGACTATGATCAATCAAAAGTAAGTGAATACCCAAGCTTAAAATTCAAAGGGGTCTGCACCTTCATTTGAAATTTTTTAGAGGCAAACAAATGAAAAAATGTTGAAAACCACTGGTGTACAGCATCTCTAAGGCTGTACCTCCAACACCAGTATAAAACCAGTATAAGTCATCAGAAACTGGTTTAAACCTATAACAGAACAGAAGTTCAGTGCACATAAACCAGTTTCAAACTGGCTGAAACTAGTTTAAGATAAACCTGGTTGAATGTAGTATCAGACTTAACGGATTTAGGTCACACTGGTTTATGAAACTTCTGTCCCAGTCCCCTTCCTGGTTCAAGTTAAATCAGAGTCCTGCAGCATCCCAGCATGCTTTGCAGCCCTGGGATGTGCTGTCTGCTCCAGAGAGTAAGGCTGGCCCTGCCCCTCTGCTCCCTAGCTGATGCAGTCAGGGCTGGCTCACTGGCCCCTCCAAGCAGAGTTTGGCTGGGGTCTGGGGCAAGGGAGTGGGGTTAGACTCTCCTTCCCCCGAGTATAGAGCTGCCCTGCCCTGCTTACTTACTGCTGGCTGAAACTGTGGACTGCAAATCCCAGACGTACCTGGAAGCAGGAAGAGGAAGTGATGAGCAACCCTGCATAGTCCAGTTGTTGTGATTATGGACTGCAAATCCCAGAGACCTCAGGGGCAGCAGAAAGAGGAAGCAAACACACAGGCCAGAGAGCCATGCTCTAGCACCATCTAGCTTCTGGCTTGAGCCAATGCAGGCATGTGGCTGCATTTCCTGAATCAAAAGTGAATGTCTGTTCCAGTGCTGTAGCAAGGGGCAGGGGTGGGAGGGGGGAAGGGAGGGGAACAACAGGGCAACTACCCTAGGTGCTGAAGCAAAGGGGTGCCAACAGGTGCTGCCCAGCCAGGGCAGGGTGTGGGACAGAGCCGCAAGCAAGTGGCTCATTTGGGAGGGGGCGCAGGGATGGAGGGAGGGCGGCTCCTCTCACTGCGTGCACTCCCAGTTAAGCATGGGGGTGCATGTGTCTCCTGGATCTGTGCATGGGGTGAGGTTGGGCTGTTGCTGCGGGCTTTTCCCTGGGCACCAAACTTCTTTGCCATGGCACTGGTCTGTTCATTTGCTTATTAGTTCAATCTTTGTAGCTTAGACTAATGTACAAAGACTGAATCAATTCAGCCTCAGGCTTTTTGACTGTCTGTACTTAGTCTAAATGACTAATGATAGTTCAGAAGGGATTGAACTATCAAAACATGGTGAAGGACCTGTTTTTTTTCTCAATATTTTTGCCTAAGGAGAGTAATTGTGTTGCCAATATGTGTTAGAAGATCTGTAAAATACTTCAGCAAAAAGAAAAGTGTGTCAATTTTATATTTTCTGCAAGGAGGTAAGATGCCTTTTATCAAAAAAGAAAACATCCCACAACAGTATAAAGGCTTCTCCTTTCACAAGAGTTGCATGCCTTTATGTATGTGTGGTAGGTATATATATAGTACTGTATGAATTGGATGTTGCATACTGTTGTTTTAAGTCTGTTGTTCTCCAAAGAATCAGCATGAGCGATGATTTTGCTAACAGAGGTTTGCCAAGTTTACCACCTGTTTCTTTGAAGGGGTTCAGCTTGAAGAACCAGGTACCATAATATTTGTATTTTCATTGTACAGCTTTCTTCACATCACTGGTAATGATGCTACTTTACATACAGCCCTACCTATCTCCCACACCTTACTAATACCCTTTATACTCAAGGGTAATTTGTAGAGGGAAAAGGTGTGATAGCCAGAGGGCACTTTGGACTAAAGTGCTTCTCTCTGCACTCTTTCTAAAGGTTTAGGTTTTTCTGTTTTACAGTATAATATTAATGTGCGTGAGTCTGTTTTAATGAACTAAAAAGGCCAGAGGCTTGGTATACAGCATATTGATGCTGTTGCCTCTCACACACTAAGAATCCTTAAACAGGATGCACTATATATCTGTTCCTCCAGCCGCAATGTGAGAAAAACACTACTTCTGGTTCTCATTGTGTTTAACATGTACTGCTGTTCCCCTGAGACTGGTGATTCCTGTTAACCTTTGAATAAAAACAAAGGATGGAAAATAAGGAAGTATAAGTGGAAGCAGTGCAGCAAATATGTACATTTTCTTATGTCTGACTCATCATGTTGCCAAAAAGGGTTAGGTCTGAGGCAATCTTGTAACCTTTTGACATCTCTAAACAAGTGAAAGAAATCAAGTCATTTTTTTTTCCAGAGGACCATCTTGTAGACAGTTTGCCTTCCAAGTTTCCTTTCATGTTTAATTATTGCTGAATCACTGAAATATTTCTGAAATTTTTAAATATTGTTATTTTTTTCAGTAGAGAAAAAGAAAAGCAGAGAATTTGTATCTAAAGAGCTATAAATGAAACTAGCAGTACCTACCCTAAAGTCAGAGACCCTGGAAGCTCTGGGTTCCTTGAACTAGGGTAGTCCACATGGGAAGTCTGTCTCAAAGCATAGGATCCTTAGAGAACTCAGCCACTGCTCAGAGATGTTATTGTTCTTGTCAGGGCATATCAATTCGGATTCGGCCCAAATCAGGGACAGTTATTCGATTTATTGATTTGGATCACTGTCCCCAATTCAATTTGGCTTAATCCAAATCTGAAGATTTGATGCTGTTTCAGAGAATCAGCAACTCGGTCATAGACACAGCTTTAAATGTTTTTTCTACATACCTCGAGGTACCAGGTGTGGCTCGTGAATGCTGCAATGCTGGGGTGGATGGAGCATCCCACAGGAGGGCCCCCCACATGCTCAGCAGTGAACCCAGAAGTGGATCAGAAGTATTTCTGGTCCATTTCAGAGTCTGCTGGGGAATACGCAAGGGGGCCCCCCTGTACTCCCCTCGCTTGGCAATTGGCCACAGGAGGACCCCAGGTGCCTCCCCTCCCCCCCAAGACCCAGGAGGCACCAGTCCCCAAGCCAGGAGGGCACAGAGGGGGGGGCCCCAATACACTCCCCGGTAGACCCAGAAGTGGACCAGAAGTGTTTCTAGTCCACTTCTGGGTCTGCTGCTGAGTGCTCTGGGGATCCCCCCACACTCCCATGGACACTCCATCTGCCCCAGCATCCACAAGCCCTCTGGTACCTCGGGGTATGTAGAAAAAACATTTAAAGTTGTGTGTATGTCCAAATCCCTGAATTTTTCCGAATCTCCTCAAATCGGTTCCGATTAGATTCGGAGAGATTAAAGGGTCCCCTGATTTGATTCGGATTTGGATATTCAGCCACAGAATTGGGCCAAATCTCCACCAAACTGAATCAGGGACCAAAGCTTCACACAGCCCTAATGGACATCTGGGCATGAGACTCTTTTTGACTATTCATCAGCTACTAGATACCCTGGTATTTTATGTTTCTAGACTCTGCCTAAAGCCCATGTGCTATCCCCAACTTGAAGTTGCTAAATTCATTGTGCATATGCAGGCTCACTTCTCTAGCACCTCTCAGTGAAGCTATAACTCACAGTTCAACTGTCTGTCCCTAAGGCCAGTCCTGACCTCATTCTCCCCCACTGTAGCTTAAAAAGAGTCTCTCTCAGAGTCTCACTGTAAGTGTGAAACTTGTGGTTACAGTTTAACCCTAAAAAAGGCACATGATCCATGTAAATAAATATGCAGATATAGAACAGTTCTAGCAGTTTCAGCATACATTGTTACCCTCTCTCACTTTTATCTTTCCTGTAATATAATTCTGTTTCTATAACCAACAGATTTTTTTTGTTTCTTTTTTAAAAAGCCTAAAAGGTTATCTGGAGCTCAGCACTCCCTGCTTTAACCTCGGTTGGGACCAGCAATTGCACCAAGATGAAACAGGTGGGATTATATCATAACTTTGCTAATAGATAAAGCACAAGAGGCTACAGATCATTAGGGAAAAAAAACAAAACAATAAATCCCTAAACACAATGCCCCTTTCTAACTCACCCTTCCTTTGGAAGGTTAGGCATTCACATGTGTTTAGTAAAGCAGGCCAGCAGCTCTTGGTTTTTTTCTGACTTTGATCAATCCTCCAGAAGAAAAGATTCTCCCCTGCTATAGAAGTATGTTAATGATTTTCCCTCCTGCTCAAAACTTCCTGTATGTCCCTCAGTCTTCTCCCAGTGAGGCCTTTTTAAGCTTTGCTTTATCACTTCTCTGTCTTGTTAAAAATAACAATTTTCTTCTGACTCTCATCTATACTCTTCTTTTATTCCTTCCCTTTAGAGAAGAGGAAGACGTATCTGCCCCAGTCTCAAAGAAATGTATTATTCTAAAGTAAGTCAGTTTGAATTGAGCTCTAAACATCAACCATTGGCCCTACTTAGGCAGAAATATGACACAGCCAGTCCAGTGCATGAAGGATACATATAGGACTTTTCTACATTCGGGAGCTGCTGCCATATTGGCTATGTTGACATAGCTATGTTGGCAGAAACCCCTAAAGGAAACACAGTATAAGCTGGCACAAATTTCCAGGCAGTGTAGTTGCAACACCTCTTTGAATTACAAAAACTAATCTAACAACAACAAGCCGCTGTCATCATATCTGACAAACCATAGCTACATCCTTACCAGGAAGTTTGTCAGCAAAACTTTGCAGAGTAGATCAAGGCATTGATAAAGGCATTTAACAATTAAAAAACTATTTTATAGTAACAATTTCATGATATTGGTCAGAATTCAAGTTGCACTGATTCCTCAAATTGTCACAAGGATTCATCACTAAAATATTGACTGTTGAGCTAATTCATGTATGTTGAGAGTATTTTGTTTGTGCTTTGATTGTCCTGCCACTATTAAATATAATTTGCCTGGTTTTTCAATGTTGTCTCATTTGTATTTCTTAAATTCTATTATTCAAACTCTTCACACTACTTTCCATCGCTTAAAAGAACAATACAAATTTAAGGTATAAATATATCCTAGACAATTACAATTTGGCTTAGCAAAATTGGGTTTGTTTGTGGTAAGAATAGTCAAAAAGTTATCAACTTTTACAGAACATTGTAAAAATTCCTTTTGTCTAATAATTTATTCAAACTCTAAACTTTATTTAAATAAACTGTAATGTGATAGGAAAAAAATGAAGTTGTTAGTACAAGACAAGTAATTCAGAAAGTAAATTTTGGTCTGTGCTTTATCCAAACTAATTTAAAGCTAGTCTCTGGGTTGTAGTGCAGAACTGCCACCTGATGATCCCTGCCACATATACCTGAAAAATTTCAGGGAGAAATTAAAATAATTTCTTCAAGATATTTTGCTAAGGAGTTTGAAACAATTTGAACAACTGGTGTCCATAGTTCTTTTTTTCCTTATTTGTTAAATGATGATGCATGTATTTTTTTTGTATTTTCAGTTTGTGTTTGTGTAAGTGACATATCTATAAAATAATATACAAGCAAATTGGGAGGGACATATGTTTACCTATGCACTGGTAAACAAGTTGGTTTAAATAGATGTTTGCTCTGGGGTGGGATAAGGGATGGTCTATGTGTGCTGTAAAATAGACAGAACTGTGCGAAAACAGTATCAAACCCCTCCTCCGTGAGGCCAGAGTCCTTGTCTATGGAGACCATATATACAAGAGTTTGTATATAGTCAGGGCTTTAAAATATTAAAAGCATTAAAAGTGTTGTATAGCTATGTCAGTCCAAAGCGTACTTTTTCACATTATGCTAATATGGCTACACCAGACAGGGGCCTGATATAGTAGCAGTTATAGCTAGGAGAAAAATCCTGTTGTGTGCGTGCATGTGCACATGCATGCACATACTCTCTCTCATATATATACACACATACGTACATACACACACTTAATCTAGATTGTTTCTGCATAAACTCAGATGTAATCTAGATTAAGTACCTAGATTCCAGCTAAACTCTTGGGCAATTCAGGTCAGAGCTGGAACTCCACACAAGCCCAAGTGAATTCCACATAAACCCGAGTCCATTAGGCATTCTCTGTGGATGTTTAATGTCTGATTGACACTATAGAGCAGTACTCATACTAGCTTTCACTTTAAAAGACAGTGGTCATGTCACCTTCTGCATAATAGTCTATTGGTTAAAGCACTTAAGAGGCAGATGGAAGTTCAGCAGGAAGGGACATGCAGCAGTGAAACAAACAGGACAAGCAGGGCATCAGCTCTAGGCACTGACCTTGCCAACTAGGCCACAGCTGCTACCACTGGGAGCACTACTCCTGACACTGCTCCCATGTGTTGTGTTCAAGTATCCTCTGGAGAAATTTCTTGCTTCTCAGAAGAATGCCCTAATAGGTTATGAAATAGTCTGCACTGACAAGCAGTTTAAGTTGAAGCTGAGCCATAGGGCACTCAACAGTGCAAGATTTATAGGACCAAACAGAGATCACGAAAGAGGTAGCCTTGTTTTTGTAGCCAAGATGAACACTCCTCTTGGAGGTGGGAAAGCTGAGGCAGCAAACTACTATTATATTTACTCAATGACAGTCTAAAGTAAAATGCAAACAATCCTAAAAACAAGGACTAGAAATTAGGGATAATATAAGAATGCTTATTTTCCTTAAAGCAGGGGTTTAAGGGGTTTTCAACCTTTTTTAGTAAGTGTACCCCCAGCAGCCAGATGTAAAGCAGGGGAGAAGGGTGTAGCGTACGACTGGATGCAGAGTGGGCGGGGGGGGCGGAGCCTGGCTGGATGCAGAGCGGCATTAGTGTGGGGTGGTGGGTAGCAGCAACCACTGCGTGCGAGCTTTCCCCCTTCCCCCCCTCCCCGGCATCCAGGCGGCTGGGTGGCACCTGTGCAGCCCACAGAGGGGCACTGCTGCCTTCACCCCACCCCAGACCTGCTCCTGGGAGGCGGTGGTGCAGGGTGGTGGGTGGCGGCGCTCTGTCCCCACCTGCCTGTGTGTACTCCCTAGGGCCTTCCCAAGTACCCCTGGGGATACAACCTGTGCCTTTGAGTAAAATAGTTTCATCATGGGGAGAAATAATTGATCTAAGTGTCACAACCCAGTGGTTTTGGTGCCTCAGCACGGTGGAATTTTCCCGCCACATGAGAGCCTCTTGCAAAAGTAAAGGCTTTGTGTTGTTGCAGAAAACCCCCGGTGCAAAAGAGTTCCCGCCATTCGGATGTAAATTTGTGTCCCGCCCCGACAAACGAGTAATTACTGAATCACCTCGAGTCGGCTTTGGCCATCCAAGACATGGCGACGAGGATGGGATCAAAGGGCACGGTGATGGAGAAGAACCTAATCAAGTGTTGCCCCGGCGCACCGGGAACCGCCACATAGAGAATGCCAACGATCTATGGGCGCATATTGCTTACCACCAGGCAGTAGAAGGGGATGGAAGAAACATTGATGGTTACTTCTCCGTAAAGAGAGAAGAAGCCGTAGTGAAGGAATGGAGAACTAAGCTATCCCTTGGGGAGTTCGGATGTATAATGGGGAGTGACTGGGTCTATTATCGACCCCCGGAGGAAACCTCGACCATATCCTTAGCCGGAGTAAAAGCGCGGAAGGCAGAGAAGCTGACCCCCGCTCAAGAGTTTGCTCAATGCATTCGGTACTTGAGGGAAGGAGGGGAATCCACCCCCACGGACTGGTTTAACTGTCCGGAGTTGGTGCCGGAATCGCGGGGTCATGAGCTCCTCATTCAGCTCCGGGAGGATTTGGAAACTAAGGGCCGTCATGTGCCGAGATGGGGTCTAACCAAATGGAAGAAGGGAAAAATGATAAATGTGCTGTTCCGTACAGTAGCGAGTCTGCTAAGGGAATACGCAAATTTAGAGGCACAGATGCATACGGCGGGTAAGGAGTCGCTGGAGCAGGCGGCAAAAGGCTCCGGAGCGGCACTTATTAATAGCACTGGCCACATGATACCACTAGTAGAAAATGGCGCCGAAAGAAGCGCGAGTCATCCGGGGAACCCGGAAAGGAGGGACGGAGCTTCAGAAGACCCGGCGGGGATCCGCCTAGCGTCTCCGCCCCCTGAGGTGACGTCGTTCCCTGCAGCCTCACCTCCTTGCCAAGGGGAGGGGGCAATGGGAGAAGAGATATACCCAACGTTCTCAGACGAAGAATTTAACTCTTTCTCTACCGCAGCTTACCCAGTAGCTGTGACGAAGCATGTTGCAGATGAAGATGGTGCTACACGTACCACTATTATCTCACGCACACGCACCAGACCAGAGATTCAAGAGCTTTGTAAGGAATCTAAGATAAGATCAGGAGAAACTTTGGCTACCGATATCCCCTAGAGGCTGTCCTAGGGGGCATCAACATTTTAGGGATCCCAGGGATAAAGGCGCTTGACCTTAAAGAACAAGTGCTACAGGCATTACCCGTCATTATCCCAGAACAGGATTGGCATCGACCTACGCTTCGTAACAACTCCACCTGGCAATATCAACCAATACCGACTAAGGGTTTGCTAAAGCAGTCCCTTACTGACCTCCTGAGGCGGCTCGAGCAACAAGGCTGTATTAAGATTGTAACAGCCAGCACCTACCTGTCATCAGGATGGGGGGTAGCGAAACCTGGAAAGCCTAATGAAGCCCGGTTGGTTGTAGACTACAGAGAAGTTAACAAAAGGTGTCAAGTACTCCAACAGCCTAATCCGTCTACTCTGCCACAGTGTATGTTTGAGATGGCACAGTTCCAGCAAAGTAAGTGGGTTGGAGTCACATTGGATCTTAAGAATATGTTCTTTTCCATCCCGATAAACAACCCAGAAGGAATACTAAACATGTGTATTGATGGCATCATGTATAGGTGGACGGTTTGTCCACAAGGATATCGTAACGCTCCATCACTAGCCACAGGTGCCATGAATAACACCCTGAAGAATTTTCGAGCTTCGTATTCTCTTCCTCAAGAGAAGGAACTAAAGATTTGGAGTTATGTCGATGATATCACCATCATGGGTCATGATAGTTCCGTAGTTACTAGTATAGTCGGTCAACTGGTCACTCACCTTCAGAGTGAGGGATGGACGATCAACGAGGACAAGTCGTGTTTACAACCTATAGATGACATTACGTTCCTTGGTACTCGATACATCGGTTCCATCTGCCACGGAATTTCTCATGAGGGTCCTAACATCGATTCATTAAAAACATTCTTCCCTACAACTAAAAGGCACTTTCAACAGCTGTTGGGTCATTTGAATTGGTATCGACATTATGTTGAACCTGGTGATTTGGCACTCCTCATCAAATTGCAGCGACAGATCCGTAACAAGTCCCGAAAGTCCACGCCCTGGACAAAAAGAGATCAGCAGAACCTGCTTCACCTGCTAGCTACGGTTAAAGATACACAACTCTATGCCATCAATCTGGGTGAGTCACTAACCGTAACCCTTGGGTTCACCACCAACCATGCGTGGGCTGTCGCACATAATTCTCATGATGAGCTAGTATATACAGCCCATAAAACACTTCAAGCGGCACAACATAGATATGGAGCTGTGGGAAAAATCCTCCTAGCCGAACAATTGGTGGAGCCTTTAGCAAGGGGGCATGGGACGTTACGCGCTCCCGGTGCCACATTGTTACCCTTGCTGGATGCGGACAGAGTTGACCCACATTTTCAGGGAGAATCTAAGACCTGGAATACGCTAATACTTACCCACCATTATAATTGGCATTGTTGGAGGTTAGAAGACACGGTACCTGATCCGAGCCCAGAGGATGAGGAGAAGGTCCCTACATTGTATGGAACTTCTGCCCCGGCATGGATGGCCTCGGATGGAACCTCCCAACATGGCGGAGGCTATGGATATTATTGCAAAGCTTGCAACGATAAGGAAATCTTTCAAGCCGACCCAGATGATAACTCGGCCCAAAGATGTGAATTATTAGGATTCCTTAAGGTACTGGAACATTGTTTGACACATCATAACGATACACTCCCAGTTCTGATCATCACAATTGATTCGCAATACATTTATAAAATTCTTATGGGCACAGCTTTTCCTTCTGAACATTTGAATGATTGGCAAGATATTTGGGAAACGTTAACTAAATTCGTGCGCCTCCCGTTAATTAGGCACACTAAGTCCCATCGTCCAGATACCGATCCAGTGCATGAGGTAATTGATAAGTTCTTGGAAGATCCACTCCGAACCGACATAGTCCTGCCTGTCACATCTACCACCGATCCTGAAGCAAATCCGTTCCTCGCGTGGCTTCATGAGAATTGGGGTCACCCGGGACCATGAGCTTGCCATCAACGTTGGTGCCGAACCCTTACGAAGCCGGCTTCATACGGAGCTCGGCGCGATTGGGAAAAGGTAGCTCAGGCCTGTGAGATATGTGCTAAAGAAAAGTGTCATAGAACCAAGCACCAACTAGGAGCTTTTGATTCTTCGCAGTTTCAAGCAGGGAAAGTTTGGCAGGTAGATTTACTGGGACCCCTCCCAGGGTCTAAGCCGCCAAATAAAGGACTAGTTGTTGTCAATTTGGGAACAAGACAGTTACAGGTTATCCCCCTACGGAAAAGTAATGCCACTGCTGTCATTTCTGCTTTGACCGCTGTGTTCGCTACTTGGCAACCTCCTCATGAGATTCAATCTGATGGAGGACCCCCGTTTAACTCTAATGCTCTGGATAAATTCACTCGTCTTCATAATGTAGCCTGGCATCTTCATTTGCCATACCATCCGCAGTCCAACGGTGTTGTGGAGAGACACATAGGTCTGTACAAGGAGCAGCTTCGCCTTAGAGAAGGAGGGACGTTTAAAAACTGGACTAAATTTAATCACGGTGTCCTTATTTCACTAAACACCGCTAAACTGTTATGGGACGAGACTAATGTCCAGAAACCTCCACCTTGGGAGCCCAAGTTCCAAACTGACGAGTTAGTGTGGATTTCAATACCGCACCCCCATCAGTCTCATCCACAAGTTCACAAAGGGACAGTTCAACGACCGGGACAATATCCCAATACCTATTCTGTCCAATTGGAAGAGAAACCCAATCGTCCTCCTATTATCGTTCATCACAACTGGATGACACGCCGTTCCAACGTTCACCCAGTATCTTTACAGTAAATCCAATTATGAGTCTTTTGTCTTGTGGTGTTGTTGTTTTTTCTCTTCGCAGGGCTAACCCCAGAAAAGTGGTAATTCACAACTGTCCAAGTGTGAGATTCATCGAGCACCAGACTACAGTTCGTTCGAGTTAATGGAGTGACGGTTATGAAGAAGACATTGAGACGGGGAACATTCATTAGCTCAGGACTTGCTATAATACTGTTTTCTTATTTTATTAAACATTTCATTGACATTGTCTGTTAGTAGGAGAGGACGGACTGATTGCCGGACGAAGGAAGTCCCAAGCCGCTGTTCTCCAATCAGACGACGATCAACAGTTGTTGTTATATGTTCAAAGTTATTGTATTTTGTAATTTGTAGAAAAGACCGGTCTATCAAGTTGTTTGTATATATATATTACTGGTTGTTAAAGCTTTGCCAGGTCAGTGAGTCCCGAAACAAAGATGCCGGATGATAAGCTCATGTGTCTAAAATTCCAGTTGTGCCGTCGGCAAGGGGGCATGTCACAACCCAGTGGTTTTGGTGCCTCAGCACGGTGGAATTTTCCCGCCACATGAGAGCCTCTTGCAAAAGTAAAGGCTTTCTGTTGTTGCAGAAAACCCCTGGTGCAAAAGAGTTCCCGCCATTCGGATGTAAATTTGTGTCCCGCTATTGGCCAGTTCTAAATTATGCACACGTGGCGGCTAGTAATTGGCTTGCTGGCCGTTTAAAAATTAGCGCGACTTCCGCCCACGTCGGAGAACTTTGAGCACGCTGCAGAGTGCTTTTGAAGAGATCTGACTCGTGGCTGAGCTAATCGATAGCCTGATCATCTATTGATTCGTCTCCCCGTCACCGAGAGCAATCCCAGACGTATCCTTTTCCCTGCCGGCCCGATTTGTAGACGGACATGCTGGCCTGAGCCCTGCCAGCTGGAACAACTAACGTGGTTGTTCAGACGACCGGACCGTTTTCGTCGCAACAGCAAGCGACGTAAGTAAAGTTTTACAACCATGAAGCTTTCTCGGCCTCTCTATTCACCAGCCCACCCCGACGAACGAATAATTACTGAATCACCTCGAGTCGGCTTTGGCCGTCTGAGACACTAAGTACTTTTTTTTTTCCTGTGCTAAGCCTGATTTTTTTCCAAGTCCAGTATAGCGAACTGTTACAATTTTTTTCACAAGTCACATCAAAACATATTTATCCTTTAGTGCAACTGCTTTTCTAATGATGTTAAAAGCTATCTTGTTCATGCAATTTTCAGGCTTGCTTAGAAAGGGGCATAAGTGGCAATACAAATACATTTCTTCATTATGGCCCTAGAGCAGGGGTAGGCAACGTTTTTTGGCTGAAGTGCCAAACAAACCACAATGTCTACCTTGTAAGGTGCCAGAGTGCCAGCACGCCACAAAAACAAAACTGGGTTAGAGGGGGTACATGTTTTTTCTTTTTTTTACAGTAAATAGAGAGCTAGTGTCAGGCGAGGAGCGGGGGCTGCCCCAGGACTCTGCTACTCGGGCCACAGCGGGGGGCCCAGCAGCACCAGAGGTGGGGCCCAGCTGGCCTGCACAGCTCTGCAGGGGTGGGGTGCAGCCACCCTGCCCACGAAGGGACACTGCCTGGCTGGGACAGGACACTGGGCCCAGGGAGCTCCCTGCTTGGTCTCTGTGCCAGCTGGGTACAGCGCAAGTGGGAGCTGCAGCCGCAGGCTGTTCCCCAGGCTCTGGGAACAGCCACTGCAGCTCACAGCCAAGCCAGCTGGGAGCCTGCAGCACAGTGGCTCCGTGCAGTGCCTGCCCCAGCTCTGGCCCCTTGAGGGGAGCTGTGGGTGGGCAAGGCCGGGATCCAGGCAAGCTAAGGCAGCTGTGGTGGCTGTTCCCAGGCTCAAGGGAGCTCCTGCAGCCTGGCCCCTGCACCAGGGATGGCTCTGCCCTGCCTGCACTATGCCCAGCGTTCAGGGAGGCCGATCCTGGAGAGGGAAGCCCCCGGAGCCCGGTGTCCTGCCTCAGCCAGGCAGCATTCCCACGTGCACAGGGTGGCTGTGACCCATCGCTGAGGAGCTGCGCTGGCTGAGCCATGCTCCACCACGGGTGCCACCTGCCCACCCACCACAGCTCGAGCTCACAGAGCCCTGGGGCAGCCCCCACTTCCTGCCCAGCCCACACCTTCCTAAGGCTCCAACCGGACTGGCTTGCCTGCAGTGCCTCTCCCCACACTGCCCAGACCCTGCCCCGACCACCCAGCCCCAGCACTCAGCACCTCAGTGTTGCCCCAAGTGAGACAGCTCCCTCCAGGGGCCAGCCGGGCTGGAGGGTGCAGCCTGGGAGCAAGGGGCAGGGGCAATAAAGTACAGACAGCCTTCCTGCCTGTGTTCTTCTGGCTCTGCCCCAGTGCCTGCTGCGGTGCTGGGACTTGTGGCTGCACAGCTCAGAACAGCAACTTAAAAAAAACAACCAAAAACAATTTCTTTGCATGCCTCCCAGCGTGCCAGGAAAAATGTCTGTGTGCGCCACTAATGGCACACATGCCAGGCGGGGCCCTGCCCATGCCGGCCCCTGCTCTAGAGGGACAAAATTGAGCCTTGGTTTATACTTGTGCTGAATGGATTCCTGGCTGTGAGACTAGGAAACAAAAGGCAGCTGGATATAACACTGGTTACATTATTACCTTGTAGATTTAAGCATACTATAATAGTGTTAGCAAAGAAGCAGATTAAGACTTTTTGAGGCCTAGGTGAAAAGAGAATTAGGAACCCCTTTGAAAGACACCTCTGTTACCCCACCTCCGCAACAAGGGCTAAACTTCAACAAAACAAATCATTTTTTTCTTCTTCCTAGTACTACTTCGCAGGTCTATGATCCACTTCTCATTCACTCACTGTAAGGTTACAGTGAGCAATATAAAGTAAATAAGAAAAGGGCTTATTTGCATATTTATCTACATATTTTCAGGATATAGATAAATTGTCTTATTTGCTCTATATTGCTTACTGTAACCTGGCAGTGAGTGAATTAGAACTGGGTCAAAACTGAAAAGCGCTTATACTATATTTAGCAATAATTAAATCAGATATTTGTGTGGGGAAAAATACTAATGTGTGTAATGTAGATATGGATGTACAGCAGGGTTGGGCAATTATTTCAGGTGGAGGGCTGCTTACTGAGTTTTGGCAAGCCATCAAGGGACACATGACAGGCAGCCAGGGGCAGGTAACTATTAATTTTCTAAATTTTTTAGGAGCCCCGTAGGTCGGAAAGAATGTTTTGGCAGGCTGCATGCAGGCCACATTTTGCCCACCCCTGATATATAGACATATATTTTTACCAAAAAAAAATATATATAGTGTATCTGAGTCCACGAAGGCAGTTTTCCACAAGTGTCCCCAGGGATATCTGTTCTTCTGGTGTGGTTTAGTACCTGCTGTGGTGTTGGGGCTTAAAGCCCACTTTATGGAAATTGGAGGCTCCTCCCTAGTTTGCATCTGCCGCCATGTGACAGAGGGCAGCCGAAACTTGGGAGCATCCAGGCTTGGGCCTGCACATAGGATGCCTGCCAAAAGACTTTGGAAATATTTGAAGCCCCTGGTGGGGGTACAGGATGTTTACTGATAATAGGACCACTTATGGTTCTGGACTGACTCATGAATTTGGACTTGATTTGGCTGATTTGGCTTGGAACACAAAAAAATTATTTAAAAAAAAAAAGTTTCTAATTAGCAGAGGGGTCTCTAATTGCTTCTCGGCCTCTTATTGGCTCAGACCAAGCGTAGTCTATGCTTACCTGGCAAAAGAAACAGTGACCACGGAGGTGGTCTTCCTAGCCGCATTGGGGAAGACCGCTCTCCTGGCACAGGTATAGTACCTGCCAAAGTAATAAATATTACTTGACACTTGGCTGCTGGAGCAGAAAGGTCTTGGCTTTAAGACTTCTTTATGGAAATGGGAGATGTCTCCCTGGCTTGCCCCTGGGGCCTTATAACTGAGGGCAAGAAAAATCAGGGGCATCTGAACCCCAAGCCTCTGGGCTTGGGCCTGCAAGTAGGATGCCTGCCAAAAGTTTTAGAAACATCTGAAGCCCCAGATGGGGGTGGAGGATGTTTTCTTGTAGTAGGGACACTTATGGTACTGGACTGACTCTCAGATTTGGAATTTCTTTTGGCTAATTTAGCTTGGAATATGGAAAAAAAATTTTAAAGCATCTAATTGGCAGAGGCTCCTGGGCCAGGGCCCCACTGGCCCATTTGTTAATTTGCCTATGTACTAGCATGATGACCTTCCTATTGTGCGGGCCGCGGGCGAGTCGGGCCCGTCTTTGCGCATGCAGGCTGTGGCCAGCAGCCCGGGCACGTGGGGCCAGAGGAGACCGGGGGCGAGCTAGAATTAGTCACGGACACATAGTGGTTGATTTAAAGATTATTTACTTACACCCAAGATGGTCGCGGTGTAGGCTGGACAGTTTCCAGGTGCAGCTCCGCTTAAATCCTCGTTGGAGGACTACAAGAAGTTTGTTCTAGCCCCGGAGTTGTCGAAGCTCCGCGGGTTCGGTAATTTCTTTCCCACGGAGTTGCTGAAGCTCCGTGGGTTCGGTTCGGTTCTCTGGCCCCGCAGTTGTTAAAGCTCCACGGGTTCGTATCTTTAATCTGCAGGAAGGGATACGTCTAGGAATTTATCGGCGACTGGGAGAGGCCAGAGGCTGTTCAGACTTCTGTTGCCTTCTTAAGAAATGCGTTGGGTCCGTAAGGATCCGCAGCACTTAGAGATCTTCATGCTCTCCCTCTCGAACTCCAATTGCTCTCTCTCCAACTCATTTCTCTCCAACTTGGGCAGAAACCACCCAAGCTCTTTATACGGCTAGCAAGCCAATGCTAGCCGCCACGTGTGCATGTATTAGAATCGGCCAATAATGTGGCACAAATTCTCATACAAATGGCGGGAACTCCTTTGCACCATGCATTTCCTAGATGCAAAAGAAATGCACCATGCAAAGAAAGATACAAATTGGCAGGAAATTCTCCGTTGCACCGGGGTTCTCTTCTGCAGCAGAAAACTCCACCGTGCAAAGAAACTGCAATTTAGCGGGAAAATAATTTAGCAGTGCCGAAGCGCGCACAAACAAAAAATCACAACTTTGGGTTGTGACACCTATACAGGTCATATTTTGGTTTGGAGAGGGGGATAGATGGTAATAAAGCAGTACTGAAAGCTTTCAATCTCAACCCTAGTGTTGGATACAAAGGACCAACTCATGGGATCATGCCAATTCTAGTTTATTGGACGAGATGTGAAGTTACTAATAAAATCATAAATGCAAACTTTGAGTTATGGGTGGTACTGGTCACCTTAGCATGCACGTGCGCACACACACACACACACACTCATTTATTCAAACCCATGTCATTCAAACCCATGTAGTATACTGTATAGTAGCTGCTGTAGTGATTGTGAGAGCACTGGTTCAGTATATCCAAGGCCCTGGAGTCTGCTGCTGATGGTCAGCTTTCTTCAAGGTGATGTCATCTTCAGAAGTGGGTCGTCTGCTTGTCCTTCTGTCTTGGTAGGTCAAGTAATGGATGGCAGGGTGCCACTGAGGGTCACACTTCACTGCCTTTTATCTCATTCTGGCAGACTTGTGTGATCCCTCAGCATCATCTTGGCTACCCAATCCAGAGGTCTCTGTCCTATGTGGGTCTTGAGTAGTACATGATAGCTGTTAGTCACAGGGGTCTCTGCCTCCTGGTACCTGAAGTTTTAGGAGTCCACCCTTGACTTATTGACTTAATGGCTGTATTGTCATGGGTTACAGGAATAGTCCATAGGGTAAGTGCTCAGTTCCAAGAATCAGTTCTTTAGCTTGATTAGCTTAAAATGGAGTCCCTTTGGTTAGGCTATTGTCTACTGATGAGCATCATTCGCTTGCATTCACTCAAGGGACCACCCAGTATAACAAATTGTATCACTTTACAATTACAATTTCAATGCAGTTTTAACAATAGTCCAGGGTGTAACTTCATTCTACAGGGAGTACATTCCTTAAGAGTTTAAAAGTATAAAATACAAAATGCCATGGTAAAGATGAGACAGATGAAATATAAAGATGCACTGTGAGAAATATATAAAAATGCAATGTGAGATAGTGAGGTTCAAAGACTACTGGGGACAGTAAATGAGTTATGTTAGCACAAGATATATTTACGGTCTTTGCAGTAGATATTTTAGTTCTTCTGTTTTCTTTAGTGACACTGAGCTTAATTGATATATAGATATAGTTTCTAGGTTTCTTCTACAGAAAGCCACATTAGCTTTCTGGCTTGCTCTGCGCCTTGCCACACCAATGCAATGACTGGGGGGCTGCAGGCAAGAAGGGGCTTCTTTTATATCCATGTCCAGAAGGGAAATGTACAAAGGGGACTTTCTGCTACACTAGTAGTTGTGCCACCTTTTGCACAATAGTCTATTGGTTAAAGTGTGCAATAGGGAAGTGGAAGACAGCTTCAGCAGTAGGACAGACACAATTGTGTAATGAACAGGGGGCAACTGGGGCAACTGGGGCACCAGTTTATGGGACCAAAGCACCTAACAACTTTGACAAAAGCAAAGTGAGAAAAGAGGAAGCAAAAGGAGCCAGATAGCAGCTTTGCTTCCTTCTGCTCTGTTGAGCAAAACAAGCCAGTTCCTCTCCCTCCCCTCTATTTCTGCAACACAAGACATGAGAAGCTAAAACATTACTGGGGTTGCATCTCCCCAGACCTAAAATAAGATGGGCAAGAAAACCCTGAATTTTCTTCTATGCCCCTTCCAAGCTAAAATTAGCCAGGTTCAGGCAGCTGCACTTACTACAGAAGCAAATGCAGTTGCCCAGCTTCCAGAGTAGAAGGTAGCTTGCTTGGTACAGCATGAGGTGTTTTCCAGCAACACCTCTAAGTGTGATCCGTGAGCAACAGACACACATGCACTTTATTCTGGACTAGTCTGGACTGTTATTCTAGACCTCCATTGTTCCAGGCTAGTGGTTCTCAGCCAGGGAGTCTTGGCACCTCGGGATGCTTTGGGATCCTTTTAAGGGTGCTGCAGGGTGCCACACAACAGGATTCATGGGATAAACCTGAAGACTTCACATAGGGATCCTTAGTGTTAAAACTATTCAGCCTGTGGGCTTTGCCACAGAAGAATGGCTTTGCTATTTTTCTCTAGTAAAAATAAATAAATAAATATAATTGGAAACTATGAGTGGGCATTTCCTGAGGGGGTGCCTCCAGGCTAAACCAGGGTCCCAGTACCTTTGCAAAGGCCATGTCACACGATCACAATAAAGCTGGATAGAAACAAGCTTCAGAGTTGTTACACAGTTTCAATCACTCATTTTGTAGCCACTGGTTGGCTCTTTTTATAACAGGAAGGACCTTTTTTACAGTGCGATAGTCACTTTGCACCTGCAGGCCCTTTTACAAGTTCACATTACAGCTGATGAGAAACAGTGTTCCCTCTAAAGTGCAGCAATCTGTGAGCATGCCACTTTGGTCCGTGAGCGTGCCGCTTCAGTCCCGCCTCCCCCTTTCGGCTTGCGCTGCTTCAGAAACCAGAGGTGCCTGAGGGGCACCCTGCATAGAGCCCTATAAGGGTCAGGGACCCTGGGACTGTAGTGGAGGTGAACAGCCTTGTCTGGGGTCAGGGATGCCAGGGGACTGGGATGGATGGAGAGGAGCTTTGCCTAGGCCATCCCAGGGGACTGGGATGACATGTGGAACAGGGCCAGGGGCCTGGAGCCCAAAGGGGCTGGGGAGCGCATTGGGAGGCGAAACACTGAACTCAAAATATCCCAGAACTCCGAGCTGCAAGAATAAGAATTAGAGTTAGCTACGCTATTACAAAGTAATGTATTTATGGGGAACTACAGTTATTTCACACTGACAAGCTATCAGTCATGTAAGATTCTGTCAAGAGCTGTTACAGAAGTCAGTAGAAGTCTGCGCACAACGAAGGGAACCCCGAGTCCTATCTCAGGGGTGGGCAAAATATGGCCCAGAGGCTGAATCCAACCTGCCAGGCAAATGTATCCAGCCCACAGTCAGGCGCCCAATTAATTGCATCTGGCCTGGCCTGCAGCTGGCCCTACTATGCTCCGCATGGGGCCGAGCCCAGCACATTCCCCCTGGGACAGCGTGATACGCTGCCACACTCACCAGCAGGAGGGCCCCGGCCCCAGCCAGCGGCACAGCTTCCAGGCAGGGCAGCCACCACTGCTTCAGGCTGCAACCGGAGCCCACATCAGCCCCAGCCCCAGCCCCCACCTCGGGGAGCAAGGAGGCACATGGCATCAGTGCTGGGGAGTGGAGCAGTTCCCCAGCGCCAATCCCCAGCCCCAGCCCCCGCCCCCGCCCCCTTGCCTCACGTCCAGCCCCAGCCTTGCCAAGGACACACACGGCAAGGAGCCACTCTGCCCCAGCCCCCGCCCCCACCTCACCTACCTTTGATAAGTGTCCTATGCCAGCCCCGGTGCCTCCACCGTGCTCCACACCCAGCTCCTCTCCAGGCAGGTGCATGGCATTAGTAAGTTAGCGTGCAGCAAGATTTTAAATCATGCACGGCACCTTGGAGGGGAACCTTGGTTGACCACTGTATGCGTGGGTCACCAGCAAATTGCACGCTATATGCAAGGTGTAGCAAGGGTCCAGGGTCCCCTTTACATTTATTGCATGGGTCACCAGCAAATTGCATGCTATATGCAAAGTGTAGCAAAGGGTCGAGGGTCCCCACTACATTTGTTGCATGGGCGATCAGCAAATTACACCATATATGCAAGGCATAGCAAGCCACCAGAGACCCCCTTTACATTTACTGTGCAGGTCACCAGCAAATTGTGTGGCAAGGGGCCAGGCTGACCCCCTTACATTGATTGCGTGAGTCACCAACGAACTGCACGATATACACAAGGCGAGCCGAAGCGGGCAGGGTCCCCTTTGCATTTATTGCGCAGGGCTTGGGCCCAGCGCTAGACCAGGGAGTCAGAAACCAGGCAGTCAGCGCGACGCGAAAGCATCAGGCGAGTCACGCGCAACCGCCCCAGAGCACCCGACTCAGAGGTGGGGAAGGGACAGAGTGCGCCTGCGCACTGGCTGCCAGCTGAGGGAAGGAGCGCCCGCCCGTTTCACCCCGCCCCTTTGGCCTGTGACGTTAGCGGCGCTGCTTGAGGCCCACTCTATTAGTCTTGGTGGAACTCCCCGCGTGCCAGCCTAACTGTCCGCGCGTCACGTAATCAGGCGGGAAGTTGGGGGCGGGCCGGGCCGGGCGGAGAGGGGTCGCGCTGTTGGTAAGGGGCTGGGGGTCGCGCGCCCCGCAGCGCCGCTATGACGCGGCTTCGGGCCCGCGCCCCGATGCTGCACCTGCTCCTGCTCGTCGCGCTGCTGCCGCGCCCAGGCCTGGCCGGCTCCGGATCCGCGGGGCGCCCGCCCATAGGTACCGGGGGGCGGCCAAGGCGGGGCGTGCGCGGGCCTGAGCTTTCCTGGAGGGTCGTGCTGAGGGGGAAGCAGCTGCTGCCAAGGGAGTGCAGGGGGGGGGAGAGGAGAGGCCGGGCCCTGAGGAGAGGGGAAAACCGATCCGCGACGGGAGACGAAAACAAAGATGGGGGAAAGAGGAAGGCGAGGCAGCCCAGGCGAGACAGGAGGTCTGCAGGCCTGTTTCCTGGGAGCCACCTTTCTGCCTCGAGAGAGAGGATGAGCTGGGAGGAAAGATGGCAAGGAAAGGCCGAGCGGGGATCTGAACACCCGTCAGGCACGCTTTAATGCATGTTTGCGTATTGTGATGTACGTTACAGCCTCGCTGAAACAAACCATGCTCCACAAAAGAGGTGTATGTGCATTAAGTGTCACTAAAACTGTAAGCTCCTATAAACATGTGGAAATCCAGCGTGTCGGAGCAGACTCAGTTAGTCAAGTGTCACAGCAGGGAGATTGAGGCGCTGCGGCAGCTGTCTGTGTTGCATGTATCAGCATTGCCACGCTGAAAAAATGACAGTGGGGTGCTTTGAAATAAAACCGGTTTGATGAGCTTTAGTTCAAGGCACCCCACTGCCATTTTTTCAGCTTGGGGACTGCTGATGCATGTCACACACAGGTGCTTTTAATTAGCTCTTGACGCCCCTGACCCATGTACTAGTTGCCAACCAAGGTGCATGCGTACGTGGCTGTGAACAATTTAAAATCTTGCCGTGCACAAACTTATTAATGCCTTGCACCTGCCCAGAGAAGAGCTGGACTGTGGCTTCCTGGAGAGGAGCTGGGCGCAGAGTTTTTCCTGCCCAAGAGCACGGGGGCTGGACCTGATGATCTGTAAGGTCCTTTCCAGCCCCTAACAACTGTGAAACTGATTAAACTACCTGGCACCATGTCCCCACACCACATATAAAAATGCCCCCTGCTATTTGGTAAATGCTCATTAAGACAGGCTAACATACATTTTCTTAGTACCTCACAATAGAAGTACTAGATTTAATGCGTGTGAGCTAAAGTGTGTTAATGCACATGTATTCACACCCTTAAATGCTGATGGAAGAAGGTTTGACCCACCTGCAGCCCCTGGGCCTGTTCTTGCCAAGGAAACCAGACGGGTTAAAAAGGAAAGAAAAAAAAAAAGTTGTGAAGTATTGCTGGTAGCAGTGGAAGAGGGTAGGAGAGCAGCCTGGATGGGACCAAACAGTAGTCACAAAGCAGAGAAGAATTGGAATAAGCAGGAGTGAGGGCTTTATTTACTCCCAGAGTCACTGTTTGATTCCAGCAAAAGGGGACTTACTGTACTCCCTATAGGTAGCATTGTTTCAAAGGACTTTGTAGCCACGCTGGAATAAGCCATCAAACCTCATGTTTAAAAAAAAAACAAAAACCTATTTATAAAGAATTTAAAAATTCAGTTGTAGAAAATTAATTTGTAGGTAGAGCTCGTGTGATAATTGTAAACTACAAATTGAACTAGACAAGATGAACATGAGCTTACGTTTAAAAGTGCAGGTAGAATTAGCTGTATTGCTATTGCTCTCATGAAGTAAGCATAAGGTAAACATCGGAGTTTTTTGGTTTTTTTTTTAAATCATGATTAAGTTTAGGAGAATAACAAACCTTATGCCCAGCCTGCTTTATGCCAGCTGAAGCCAAACTTTGAAGTCGGGGGGGGGGGGGGGGGGGGGAATTCTAGTTGTTGAGTACATGTGTGAAAGTGCTAAAATACATAGTCATGAGCACCGTAGAACAACCAGTGAAGAATAATGAAGAGTAAGATTTGATTTGTGCAGTAAATAAGGTGTGGGCATATGCCTCGATGATCATTAAAAATATTGAATACAGTTTAGGTGAACATAATTCTGTTGTGCAGCATAAAGCAGAAATATTGTAGGGGAAAAATGTTACTGAGTGATACCTAACATTTGACACCTTCTCTGACAAGTTGACACTTTTTCTCTTGTGGTTGAAAATTTGCAGACCTTTCTCTTTTTCCAATAATTGTAGTGCTGACTTTGTGCATGTTAAAAAATAAGTAAACCACAGCAACATTTTCAAAGCTTCATATGTCTTTGTGGTTAATAGGTGAATCTTAACCTTATATATGCAATACTCTGAAAAGAGTATGTGGTCTCATTCTTAAGACAAAATGCCCTTCATTTTCCATCGCTAACATAGCACAAAACAAAATGGGCACTTTGTGGCCTACTTATGGCTCATTTAAGTCTTTCACAAGACTTATGTGGCAGCCACATATATTAAAATAACGGTCACAAACTGGCAGAGGGTAGATTCAGGCTAGACATCAGGAGGCGCTACTTCACTGTCAGGGCGGCTAGGATATGGAACCAACTTCCAAGGGAAGTGGTGCTGGCTCCTACCCTGGGGGTCTTTAGGAGGAAGGTAGATGAACACCTTGTCGGGGTCGTTTGACTCCAGTACTCTTTCCTGCCGTGGCAGGAGGTCAGACTTGATCTGCTGAGGTCTGTTCCGACCCTCCAACTATGAAACTATGAAAATTGAAACGATACAGAGAAGATTAGCATAGCCCCCTGTGCAAGGATGACAGAAATGTGTGAAGTGTTCCATATTTTTAAAAAAAGTCTTTCTCCTGTCTATTTTTGGGGGGGAAGGAGGAAGGGGCAGGGGGAAGGAAGCAAACCCTCAAATATGACCTCTTCCAGATTGTATGTTTCCAACATACTTACAAAAGCTATATTAAATATGTTAACTTTGCAAAGTCAAATGATTGAAACCTAGGAAATGCAAAATAAAATGAGCTAAACAACCTTAATTTGACCTCTTTATATATTTGTACCATAATGGCCTTTGGTACACTCATGTGGTGTTTCTTCCTGTGCACACATCAGTAACACTCATCATGTAAGGAAGCTGTTCAGAACTTTGTGTAACCACGTCCTTTTCACTGGATGGCATCTAAATGCTCTGCTGAGTACAGCTTTACTAGTTCTGCCATGGAAGGACCATGAATAATATGACACAAATTGATCTATCCAGACATTTATTGCAAATTTTATTCACAATTCTTGTAAGAATAAGTCTCATTGGTTTAAAGATGGGGAGCTTTAGCTGTAATTTGTGAAGTGTCTTACTTATGTATGCTTTAGTGACTGGATAACCAATTGGAGAAATAGCTTTCTTGTGAAAGTACCTGAGTATTTTATAATATCACTTTATAAGTTAAAAGTAGTACACAGACACTTCCTGACTAAATTCCTAGGAGGAAAATGCATAAATGCTAGCTGTATTTTAGGCAGGCAAGGTTCTTTGAGTAAATGTGATATTTTTTATTAGATCAACCCAGACTTTGGGAAAACCAAGGAAACTGGGATGATGCCTTTGACTGGTGTACTTTTAATTTTGACAATCCACTATCCCATCCTCACTGTCTCTGTACCATTCATTTTGACAGCAAATGAGGCAGGAGTCCTGAAAGCATCTTCATTTCCTACTCAAGCCTGACTCCTTGATCAGGAGTTCTGGATTCAGAGTACAGACTTCTGCCCCTTGAAGTTAAGAAGAAACTGGTGTCAGTAGTATACTGATATTCTGTATATGAACCAGCTGCTAGAGGAATGTGTGACAGGCTTTGATAGATTCACACTTAACTACTTGCTGAATTACAAAAGAATTACAGAGGCAAGGTAGTGGGATAGAAGTGACAGAATTAGAGGCGTACCTGGACACATCTGCACCTTGGGAAGTGTCAGTGGCTGAGCCAGCAATGAAGTGGCTTAGGATTTAGAAAATTCTGCTATTTTTTTACCCTCCCCTACTCGGTCTGGGCACCCAGGAGTGATGCTGCAGTAGTCCTCCCTTAGCCATGCTACTGGAGTCGTCCTGGATTTTACTTCTGACTGTGGAGGGGGGTTTGGTTTACTGTTAGATAATGAAACCAAAGCATGTGCATTTGGCTTGTTTATTCTTTTTCTTGCCATTCAAAACTGACCATGGCATGTGATGTATGTTGAAGCAGTCTCAGAGGTTTAAGAATTTAGGTGTCCAGGCAGTCCAAAAAGAAATTTGGATGTCTTGCTGACCTCCATTTTCCATGGTTCAAGAAATAAGTGGTAAGTTGTATAGGTTAGAAACTTTTTTTTTTTTTTTTTAATTCTAAAGTGTTAATACCCTGTTACTATCTCGCTGAGTATAGAACAGTTGCAGCGTGGGGCTGAGTCTTAATGCCTTAGCATCTCTTCTGTCCCACTACCTTGATGCAGTAGCACTGGTAGGTCGAGTTTGTGTGTCATAATAATCGCAGTTTTCCAGAAGGCCTGTGTTGGTCTTTTATGGTGACATGCTACTAGATTTTACGACTCTAGACACAGCTGCCTCCAGCTGGTAAGTCTGTTGTGGTGGATGGAGGTAGGGATGGTGGGGGCATGGAGGAGACAGATCAATGCCCCCGCAGCGAGGGAGGGATTGGGGCTGGGGCTCAGATTGGGGAGAGGCAGGCATCAGGGGCTATGGGGAATTTTAGCGTGTCTGCAGCCCCCCATAACCCTTGCTCTGCAGCCCACCCTGATCTGGGAGCACACACTCCCCACCCCCCATGCCCTGCTGCAGCTCGTCCGGGAGCTGCAGGAAGGTTGGAGTGGCTCCTGCTGCTGTATGCTGTTTGTCTGGAGGTGGCAGAGCAGCTCCGCCCCACATCCCCCCCCGCCCTGGCTGGGCAAGTGGCGGGAAAGCGTAGCCCCTACTCCCAACACCTTCCACCACCCATCCAGACCACAGCCCAGCCCAGCCCACCTCACACAGATCCTGGGGCACACGCCCACTCCTGTGTCCTCCTGGACCAGCGGCAAGAGCTGCTGGAGGAGCCACCAGACAAGCAGCTCCTGGACCAGCGGTGCACAGCTGTGGAAGCTGCTTCCCCCTCTCCCCCCCCAAGTCCCGCGCCCCTCTGCCCTGGCTGGGCAGCTTGCCCCAGTCCGAATCCCCACCTCTGCTGCTGGGGCATTGATCTGCCGCCCCCCCCCCCCCAACCACAACAGACTTACGAGCTGGAGGCAGCTGTTTTGAGAGTCCTAAAGGAACCAATCCACTATGTGTAACATTGTTCGTATGGGAAAATTGGTTCCAAGTTATGACTGTTTGACTTATGACATGGTTTTCAGGAACCAGTTGTGTCATAAGTTTGAGGACTGCCTGTACAGTCAACGTACATTGTTTTTGTATGTTTTTCTATAAAAATGTGTAGTGACTGAACTAACAGAAGCACATTTTGTAGGCCGCTGCCAAACTCTTCTATGTGCAATTTTTTAAATATATATGTACGAAGCCACATACAAGATTTTGGTCAACAATAAGAAGTTATGTTCTCCTTTTTCTTAATGTATAGGTTAAGTCTAGTGGTTTCAGGTGGGGAGCAATCACCCCTTCTTTGTCCTTGGTTTAGTCAGAAATAATTTTAGGTAAAATCTGCAGTATGAACGACTTGGATTTCACTGGGCATCTGGGATGTTTAGAAATCTGAAAATCAAGCTATTTTTTGATGGATATCACTTGAAAATCCAGCAGTCTGGGAAAGTAGGGCAGCCACAATCCGCTTTAAAACTTAAGTTTTTATTATTGATATGAACATTTTCTAAATCCTAACCATGTGGGAAACAATATAACCATACTCTGGGCTTATCTATGGGCATTGCATCACTCCATTTAAAACCTTTTTTTTAAGCACATTAGACCTAGGCTGAATAGCCTTTCTAGCTTTTAAAAGATAGGATTCTTTTATACTTAAAGGGTGCAGACCTGATCAAAAGTGAACCTCTTCCTGTATATTTGCAGATAACAGCTCCTTTTAAAATATTTTAGACTACCACCACAACATTGCAGTGGTTTAAAGGCATTAATAAAAAAGAAATAGCACCTTTAGATAAACTAGTCTGTTTAGACCAGACCTTAAATGGTTATAAAATCTTAAGATTAGCAGATGTGACCATGTATATAGCAATAATGCTATTCCTACTCAGTTTTCAAAACCTGTGGCAGAGTGTGATCATCATCTACAAGCTTGTCAGTCAGGTGATACCATTCACTGCTGGATTAAAAGAATTCACAATAGTTGTAGCAGAAGAAACTTGTGAGACTTCACTACGTTTGTACAGGCAAAAGTATTTGGGATTTATCTTATTTCTGCTGTAGATGAAATGAACCAAAAAATAGATTACTTTATAAATCCATAAGAAATGATATTTTGCCAGTTTTTGTACTTGATTACAATTGTGTATCAAAATATCAGTTGTGGTGTTGCTTTCTTTTTTAGTGTCTCCACCAACAAATGTTGAAATGGAATCCTTCAACTTCAAGACTTTATTGCGCTGGGATTACTCAAGCATGGTTCCAAATGCTCGTTTTACTGTCGAAATCAAACCCTATCAGTAAGTTTCTGTGCTTCCTGTAGCTTTTTCCTTAGATGGCATATGTGGTGATACTCCAGGATAAATATTTTTATTTCCACGTAACAAAATTGTATGATCCATATGGAGCTCAGTGGAAATTGACATTTTTTATGTTTTCTCTCCCACGCAATATAATATTCTGTCCACAAAAGTTATAGTTGCTTTTCATCTGTTTTACAGATTAGGGTACTATGCGCAAATCAGCAGCTGCGTGAACATTTCGCGTCATCATTGTGACCTCTCTGAGAACATAACCGATCCATTGCTCTCACACTGGGCTAAAGTTAAAGCTCATGTTGGTTCAGAAGAATCCAGTTTTGTTGAATCTAAAGAATTTATTCTGGCTAACCAGGGTAAGTGGTATTGTAAGCCAAAATTATAAATGTAGATAAGTGATTTGAGATTTTTTCACATGAAATTTGTGGTATTTCTGCTAAATCTAAAAAACAAGAGAAATATTTTTTGTGCAGTACTGTTTGCTTGAGAATTTAAAAAATGCTAACTTAAAGAGTCAGGTTAAAGGTGTGCATAACCAGTGAAAGGCTGCAGACAAAGCAGCTTGATGCAGCTGATCGTTGTCCATTGGAAGCCCATGAATTTGAGTCTGACTATAGTTTCTAGTCTGTAGAGCAGGGGTTGGCAGTTATTTTGGCTAGAGGGCCGCTTAGGGAGTTTCAGTGCGTTGTCATGGGTTGGGTCATCACCCTCCCCCTGCCCCCACAACAGCTTACCAAAACTCCCTAAGTGGCCCCTGCACAAGCCAAGCAGTTGGGATGGGACCACAGGCAGATGGGAAACAGCATACAGGAGCAGGACAGGCAGGTAGGGCTAGAGCCAGGGCTGGGATTGGGATTGTGAAGCAGTAACAGCACAGGGCCTGAGGCAGAGTCTCAATCTGCTTCTTACACATCCCTGCAGTAAGTGCCGGTTCCGCAAGTAGGGGCATACAGGCTCTGACCCGGGCCTGTTCCCCTGGCCCTGTGCTGTTCCTGCCCAGTGATCCCGAGGTTTTCATTGAGACCAGCCGGGACCTATGAGGGCAGGGTGCGCAGGTAGGCGAACAGGATGGGACAGGTGGGCAGGGAGCTACATCTGGGAGTGGGATGGGTGAGGCCAGGGATCAGGATTGCAGGACGGTGCCAGCATGGGGCTGAGGCCCAGGGAAGAGTCATGATCTGTTCCCCTCATACCCCTGCCCACAGAATTGGGACAGCACGGACATTCGGGCAGCTGATCGTGGCTCTTCTCCAGCCCCGCCCTGTCACCTCCCTTCAGTCCCAATCTCCGGCCTCGTCTGCCCACCCCGCTCTTGGAAGCAGCTTCCAAGCCGCCCATGGCCACAGCTCGCCTGTCTGGCCGCACACCGTGTCCACATGGGTCCCACCCTCAGTGATGGATGTGGGGTGGACAGGCTGGGGTGCCCGTGCAGTGCAGCGGGCAAACTGCTCTATGCTTAGGCTCTTAGTATAACTTTAGGCCTTCCTGGAACTAAGCAATTAAATTGTACATAATGCCTTGTAAGGCACTGGGAAAAATGAGTGCTGTGATTAGTACAGTGGGATAACCAGGGACAGTAGTTTCCCTAGAAGGAAAGGAACCAAAACCAGAATAGAATTGGAGTACCTTATCTAAAAAAGATAAGGTAATAAACTTGAGTATTGGACAGTTTGAGATGAGAAAATTACAGAAGTAGTGGACAAAGAGACAGTGTGTATTCTGTGTTGCCACCGTTGGGAGACAGGAGCAACCTTGGAATTCTTGCTTTGAGTAACAAGGAATCCAGAAACTAACATCCCACACACCCAGCACAGGATCTGAGGATGGTACCACCTAAGGTCACTGTTGTAACATCTGAAGGAACCGCTTGCCAGGTCGTAGTACAAGGATAATAAGCTTATAATAAGCCGAGGGGTTACTAATAAAGTTCACTTGATACCAAATCAGACGAAGGGCTGTGTCAGTCCTTGGGGGTCTCTGGTAAAAGGAATCCTGGGGCAACAGGCAGCAGGGCTGGGTCTGGCAGCAGCAACCAGAAGAAGTCAGCACTGAGGCTGCCAGAAAATTGAGTCCGGCTGCTGTGCTGCCCCAGCCATGCTGTGCACTTGAGGACGGTGGACCAGCCACACATGCCATGGTGACCTCCCTTCCCCCCCCCCCCCCCCCCCCCCCCCCCCCCCCCGGTACCCATGGCCAAAGGTCCTGCTGCGGGCTGTACAGATTGCCATGGTAGGCTGGATCTTGCCTGCAGGCCATATTTTGCCCACCCTAGTAACAGAAGCCTTGCTGCTCAGGGTTGAGGGCCTGAACACAGCACAGCTTAATTACATATCATTGTTGTCTCAGGCAGAAGGCTTTGAAAGCCTTAAGTGAAGAGCAGCAATATGACAAGATCATGAAGATCAGCAGATAACTCAAGAATTGGTGCTATAAAAATCACGGGTCAGCATCTTTATGGTCCACAAGCCAGATGTGGCCTGTGAAGCAATCTTTTTTGAATGCCTGGAGAAATAGCATTTTTGGATTAAGGGTGGCACAAGCAGTAAGAGAGAATGAAGTGAGACTGTTCAGAGGAACTTGTAATTTCCATGCCTGGTTGAGCACTGAGGATGGAAAGTCAGATAAATGTGGGTTTGGCGATGGCTAAAGAAATATCAGTGAGTCGAAGGATGGACAACAAGGAGAAAATGCTAAAGCTGATGAGAATGTTGATGGACTCATGGTTAAGGATGGTGCTCTATTTAATATCCGTGATCTAAGGGAATGATTTGTAGGAAACGATTGAAACATCGATGACTGGAGTTTAGGGAACAAAATCTGAATTATTGGCATGAGTATGAAAATTGGTTAAACTTGGATGTAGTGATCACAAGGAAACTGCACTTCAAATAGAAGAAAAAATAATAGGTCTGTAGGCTTTAAATTTCAAAGAGCAAACCTTTATAAATTAATACAACTATGTACTAAGATCAGCTGGATTGAGGCACTCACAAACAGAGACTTGAATGCAGAGAGTTCTAGAAATTTCAGCATTTTTAACAGGACAAAAAATCGGGGATCTCTGTTTCAGGGAAGGGACTTGAGACCAACTGGAGAATAAACATTTCATTAAATATAGACGCAATGGGCAAAAAGCCTACAATGAATGGAAAAAGGACTTATCTGGAAGTATCAGAATTTCAGTGTACTTATATTGTAAAATAATTCCAGCTATACTGTGTACCTAATGTTAAATGCTTTGGACTTCTTCAGCATGAATAGTACTGGTGAGATTTAAATTGGTATGAAAAAGTGCCTCTGGCTTTATTTAAATTCCTTTTAACAACTATTAAGGTAACATAATTATATCTGTATTCCAGTGTCCAGCGTTACAGTGCTTTTTTCATGACGAGGAATAAACCCAACTTTTCTGGCTTGTCATTCTTTTAATTTCTGATAAGATTTGTTATTTTTAACTTGTGACCTTTGTTTTACTGTGGTATTGACTTAGTCTGTGCATGATACTAAATGACCTCATCATTTAGTAGGGCTGTGTTTCATGCTCTACCTGGCACTCTGTTTATCTTATTTACAGTAGCAGTTAAAAAAAAGTCAATTTTAAGGCTTCATCTAAGTTGTAAAATAGCATTGGTTTAATTTTAGTTGCTTTTAAACTAATACAAATCCACATGTAGATATTTGTTTTGGTTTAAAAGTGATTTATTATGTACTAGTTTATACCTAATAATGTGAGCTCAAATGAAAAAGCTACTAGAAAATCATAAGGATATCTAAACTCATAGATAGGGCCTAGTTTTGCCCTGCTGTGTATCCAATTTTAAGTCTGTGCATTTAACATTTAATCATTTAGACTGTTTTGCCATTTTTCAATCCTTGTTTTTGGCTGTAAGCTGCTCAGCAGACCTTTCTGTCTTGTTTTCTCGTTGTTGTTGGCCGATTTTTCTAGATTTTACATATCCAGAAACCTAGAATCCAGTGCTTCCAAAACTTTTTTTTTTCCTCAGCATGACCCAATTTATGACTCCATTTCCTCAGCATGGCCCCTCACTCCCAACTCACAGCCCTCCCACAACCCCAGGTGCCCCTCACTCCCCACCCACAGTCCCCTGACCCTGGGGGTGTTCCTCATGCCCAGGCCCTCAGCCCCTACCTCCCCCCACCCCACCCCACCAGCGCCTGAGCCCCAGCTGCCACCCACATGCAGCAGCAGCTGCTGAGGCCAGAGCACCAAGCCCAGCTCCCCATCTTGCTGTGCCCTGTTACCTCCCCCATGGGCAGCACAGTCAGAGCAGAGCCTGTGGTGGGTGGGTGCGGGGAGGATGCAGGTTGCCCGCTGTAAGCTTGGGGCTCCCAGCCCTGTTGCCCTTCCCCTGGGCCTCTGCAACCCAGTGGGCAGGACCTGGTATGGGAGAGAGCATGTGCCATGACCTCACTCGCTGACGTTGCAAGTCCATTTGGGGTTGCGACCCACAGTTTGTGAACTGCTAGTATGTTTCATTCTCGATATTACTGCTGTTACATTAACAAGATTCGTCCCACACCGCCTTTCTTCAACGTTCCTGTTATTGGATTGCTTCTTAAAATTCTGGCATGTCTTTTGAAAGTTTCTCAAAACTTGTTCTGTACATGAGTTTTTGTTTTTTTTTCATATCTCATTCTGTATCAAAATTTTCAGACTAATAAGAGGCACAATTGTGTTTCAGGTAAAATAGGTACACCTACACTGACTGTTTTAACTCAGGGCAATGAACTGAAGGTTGATATCTTCCACCCTGCCTGTCTACCTGAGAATCTTCTTGACTCTTGTGAGGAAGTTGACTATCTAGTGTATTTTTGGGACCATGAAAATCAGGTACTTTTTAGATTATATATTTGAATAGGGCAGCACATTTTATACAGGAGATCTGTTAACAAATAATCTTTATTTTTATTTTAACTTTAAGTTATATCCACCACAATTGAACCTGGATTTCGAGAAATTATTAAGAATTACATTTGGAAGCTGAAGCCGTGATATTTTAATGTAGAGGCCTAATCCATTCTCTGTGAATGTTCATGGCATGCAGTCCATTTATTTCTGTAGAAGCTTTTTTGTGTGTCCCCATTTAGTCACCTAATCTATCAAGGTTTTCACTTAGTATTCCTTGTTGTGCTGAGTACCATGGTTGAAATAGTGGGAGTACTTGTATCCTCCTTATTCAGTAAAATAGTTCGTTGTTCTGTCCTTTGTACTTAATTTACATTTTTCAAGTATTGCTTTTAAGTTTTTTTTAAATTTTAAAAACACCCCCCAAAATGTGTTTTCTTGCAGACTAAAGAACTTAAGACAGACTTGGAATCATGTGAGGAGCATAAATGCAGTATAAGCTTTTTAGTTCCTTCTTCAGGTTTAACCTACTGTGTCTCAGCTAAAGTTAATTCATGGTGTGAAATGCGTGGCGACCGGTCAAATGAAACTTGTGTTCATGTTCCTTTGAAACTGCAACTAGGTAAAAAACTTTTTTTTTTTTTAATAACCTGATCTGCTATGTCCAAAAAAGTTGATGCAATGGATGTTGTAACACTTTATAACATTTGTGACCAGCTTTGTGGTTTTCTACTTGATTGGTACCATAATGTTTTGGTTATGTTGGATAATTAACAAATAACAAAGGTACCAGTAGGCAAGTTCTATAGTTCCAGAAGCTTCATACCGGTCTTCCTACAAGTGATTTACTTGACCAAGTAAAACATGCAGAGTTGAGGAATAATAAACATGAAAAATTAGAGCAAGCGTATATATTTTCTTGAGAAGAATAAGTAACCTTCTTGTTTCATGTTAAATATAATATTGTGGCATGGCACTGGGCACGTTTACCACTTTAAAAGAGCCAGGCTTACTGCGGAGCCCTGACAGGTGAGGCCAATGCAGCTAAAGAGTCAGCAGACTCCAAGGCTGACAGCTAGGGTGGATTAGGAGATGCCTCACATGACTGATGAAGGGGCAGCTGACTGGCAGGAGCCTGGGCTGAGACAGGGCATGAGTTCAAGCTGGGAGGATGGCTGCAACACCAGAGGAGCTGAGGGAGCATCACTTACCAGGAAGAAGACACCAGCTCCTGAGGACCATCTGTACCACCAGAGGATAGGATAGGAACTATTAGGGAGGTAAAGGTTCCTAGGGACCCAGAGTGGGGTCCACATCCTTGCAAGGGGCTGAGCGGTGCCTGTGAGAAGAGCTAGACCAGTCCAGAGGGAAAGAAGGCTGCATACCTAGAGCCCCAGGAGAAGGCAGGCCTGCCCTGGGAGAGAGGGGCAGAGGTAACTAGGGCCTAGAAAGAGGCTAGGCCAGCTCAGTGAAAGGTCACAGGCTGGGAGAGGGGAAGAACCAGACCAGTGCAAAGAGCAGGGCAAAGTTATCAGGCCACAGAGATTGACTAAGTGGGACCACAGAGCTAAGGCCAGACCATGTGAGATTGGGTACAAAGCCAAAGCGTACCTGAACAGCAGGGGTGGATATGATCCAGAAAAAGAGGTACCTCAAGGGGGCCCAGGAGGCAGGACCCAGGATGGGAGAGGGCTAATGGCCAATGTTACTGGCGTTGAGGACCTTGACTGGCCTGGGCCTATCTGGGCCTAAAGGGTGAAATAGACCACTGCAGAGGTAGCCAGAGCTGCAGAGAGCCTAACACCTCAACTGGCCTGGTAACAGGGCCAAGGCCTCAGGGAGGCAGAAAGTCCCGATGGAGTGGGACTACTACGGAGAAGTAGGGACCAGGGCCATCATAGCTTGTGGCAGTCGTCCACGGAGCATTGGTAGTGGATGGGGTCTGGATAAGGGTTGGGGCCAGGAAAACTGTGACATGGAGTCAGGGCCAGAGGGCTTGATAACACCAGCCCAGGAGAGGGCCACAAGGTGGCCCCCAAGGGAGGCCCACAAGGAAAGATAGTAAGACCAGATAGGCCTGATGATGGCCCTGGGTAAGACCAAAAACGCACCCTACTAAAGTTGGTTGACATGGTGGGACTGCCTGTTGCAGGGCAGCCCCCAGTAAATGCCCCGCTTATGTCACTCCAGTGAAAGGTGAGGGTGGGGTGCTGGAAAACCTCAGCCCCCACTGCCTTGTGGGTTACCCCATGGAAGGGGAAGGCTAGGGGAGCTCACCCTTTCAGAAAAGTGAGAGGCAGAAAGGAAGAGCATCTGGGCCATGGGGTCCAGCTGCCCTGGTAGGGATGTGAAGAGGCCTAAGCAGAACAGAGCCAGGTCTGGATGAAATGGAGAAGGCCTGAGCAAGCTGGAGCCAGGTCTGTGAGGGGGAGAAGGCCTGAGCAAACCAGAACCTGGTCTATGTAAGGTGAGATAGGCCTGAGCAAGCCAGAGGTAGGTTTAGGTGATACTGAGGGTCTGAGCAGCCCTGAGTCAGGTTTGAGGATGATTGAGAAGGTCTAGATAGGAGTGAGCCAGATCTGAATGTAGCTGAGGACAAAGCTGAGGGGCCTGAGTAGGGTCTTGAGTTGAGTTAATAGGCCCAAGATGAGTTGAGAGGCCAGAGTTAAGGAGAACAGCCTAGCTGAGGACTGAGTTATAAGGTGGCCCAGTAGGAGCACAAACCAGATGTGAATAGAGTAAACCAGATATGACAGTAGAGTGAACTAGATATGATGACTGAGTACAGCCCAGCATAGGCATGAGTCGAGCTGTATCCCAGCTGGGGGCAGTAATCAGATGTGATAGCTGAATACGTTCCAGTTAGAGGGATGAGCTAGAAGGTGACCCAGCTGTGGGCATGAACCAGATGTGACAAACTGTATGCCATATGTGAGGCATGGGACATGGTGTACTGGAGGTGAGGAGCCATGTGTTTGGCTCATAAGGCCACAAAGAGTAGTCGGTACAATTACAATCAGGGCAGCCTCCCACAGTGTATATATTTACAGGAACAACAAGGCATGGTGGGCGAGTATGGGGTGAACTGTTCTGAGAACAGGATGGGAACAGAATCTTTTTTTTGGGTGCCCTGACACCACCCTGTCACAACTATGTACATATAGTGCTGAGAGTTTAAGGGTGGTGAGGGGTGGGTTTTTGTTTGGT
This sequence comes from Alligator mississippiensis, assembly GCF_030867095.1. Taxonomy (NCBI): domain Eukaryota; kingdom Metazoa; phylum Chordata; order Crocodylia; family Alligatoridae; genus Alligator; species Alligator mississippiensis. The sequence continues at coordinate 119,199,531 of NC_081824.1, read as the reverse complement.
TGGTTTTTTTTGGGGGGGGGGGGGGGAGTTGGTGCTGTTAGAGTGGTGTTGTAGGCATGATGCCTCTGGAATTATGAAAGGTAAGGATTTTTGTTAATATTTGTTAATATATGTAATATTACATAGATGTGCGGTGTAATTCTTGCTCTCTATGTTGGTGAAGCCTCAGCTGGCATGCTGTGTCCAGTTTTAATATCACACTTTATATGAAGATGTAAACAAATCAGTGTCTCAAGGAGAGAAACAAGAACAGGTGCTTTAGGATTTTTAGATTATAAAAGAGAGTACAGAGGAAATAGGTTGTTAGAAATTATGATTATTTGTTCTCTGGGTCCCTCCAGTGAAACGGAAGTATTTTAGTTGTATTTGCAGCAGGAAGAAGGGCACATGGACAAGTTACCATGAAACTAAACTAAAGCAGGAAGAGCTTGTATGTAGATTTATTTGCTATAAAGGTTGTGAGTCATTTCTATTTTAATATTATCTAGATGTTACAGAAATGTGTTGATTAACAACAAACTTTGTTCTTACTTTCAAAATTAGCAAATATTGTAATTGGGGCTGCCACTGTCCTTGCTTTTGGACTAATTTTGGCATCATACCATGTTTACAACCAGCTAAAGAAGAAAAATATTAAACTTCCCAAGTCTCTGGTAAGTTCTCATTACTGTTCAATAATAATAGTATTTCATTTATTAAAATCCAACAAACTCAGTCTTATAATCAGTATATTATTTGAAACTCCTAAGAAGCAGCATTTAGGAGAGGAATAAACAGAGCAGCATACAATAGAACTAAAACGTTAACTCAAGTATGCTTAATTTCTATACAGGCTATGTTAAGTAACTCTTCTTTCTTATATGGATCCTTTAAACTTCTGGGTCTTGTCTATTGTCTCATCTTCCATGATCTTATATATATACTTAGGATTTATAAGCATTTGTAAGGATTTACTCTATTTCTTTCAACAGTAGGCTTCACCTTTTTAACTGAGTTGACTCCCAGTCGATTGTTTTCAAGAATTTAGCAGTCCAGGTGCTTGTTCACAGATATGTTCCAATGTTAATGCACTGGTCGTACGTAGATCCTAATGGGAGACTCAGGCTGTGTACACATGTTCAGATGATCTGGGGGGAATTCTCCCAGGTCTGTTTCCTGGTAGAAGAACTTAGACTCCTGTACGGATATTCAAATGCTGAGCCCTGGAAGAGCAGAGAGCTTACAGTGCTGACACTGAACAGCCAAGGGGCTCTTGTGCATATATCTCAGTGTTCTCTGCAAGTGCCCTCAGTCAGTCTGAAGCCAGGTAGAGTAAGGCATAGGGCAGCCCTGATTTGCTGACCCAAACTGTTTAGTGTCAGCCTGCCTCTTCTGCAGCACAATGTGAAGGGATTGTGAAGTGGATGTGTTCTGCTCCCTGCTTGACTGGAGCAGTAGAGTCCAGTCCAAGCAACACACTGTCTCTTGGGTGGGGGGGGTGTGGGGGGCACCAAACATCCTGAGATGCTGGAGGACTATACTTCAGCTTCTCCCACAAGGGAAACTGTACAGACATTTGCTTGCCCAGGAGAAAGACTTAGTCTGGAGAAGAGAATGACGGGGGATTTGATAAATCGTCAAATACCTGAAGGACAGCTACAGAGACAAGGGTGATAATCCTGTCCCCTGTGGCCACAGAATCATCTAAGAACAATGTCCTCAAACTGCTGCCAGGAAAATTAGGGTGGAGATTAGGAGGAACTTTCGGACTGTGAGGTGGTCAAGCATTGGAACAGGCTACCTAGAGAACTTGTGGAATCTCCATCCCTCTAATATTTTTATATAGGTTAGGCAGACACTTAGCTGGAATAGTTTATTCAGGCCTGGATTATATGAGCCCATGAGGTGCCTTTAAAACCCTACTTTCCTAGGATCCTATGACCCACACATGAATCTCTTCAGTCTTTTAGCTTTCAGGTGATTTGCAAGAAGCAAGGTATCCTTGATATGAAGGAAACTGTTATTGCTTCAGATAGCTTAGATTTTATTTGAGATGTATTTCTGGTCCCTAGGTGTTGGAACTTGTACATAGCTTTCATCTACAAGACTGAAGAATCTTATCTGGAGGTAATGAAGCAGAAGTTGATAGCCCTGGTGTAGACAAGAGTCAAGATAGTTTTAGTACCTACATTTTCATATCTTGTCAATTTCAACATCCCATAGTCTTACCATTGGCCCCAGGCACAACTTTTCAGTCATGTTTAGGTCTTGTACCCACTCATGGTGCAGCCCTCAATTCTAAATTAAGCTGCCTTTAAGGAAGTTGTTGGTTAAAAGTTCAGTAAATTCTCATTCATAGACAGACTGTTTGAAAATTTAGCTAAGTGGAAAAGATTATGTATATAATATCATTGCTCTCAGTTATTTTCTTCCAGCTCACAAGTCTGACATGCTGGCATTCCTATTGGAATAACGTGTCAGTCAGATCAATGAAATTACACACCCATCATGAACACAATCCTAAATTTTAATTTTTCCCTCACACTATTGTAGCAAGATTCTTAATTTCTGTTCAAGATTTATCCTCCTGTAATGAAGTCTTTCCATCCATGAGACCTTAATTTAACCATTTCTGGTATCCTGCTCCCTTCTGTGTTCTCCCCAGCTGCCCACCAAAAATAAAATTCCTTTGTTTCCTGTTCCATTTAGCAGCTGAGCGGTATGGTAGAATCTTTGTCCAGGAGCTTGGGGGGAGCTGTGTGATGTCAAGTCTCACTCTATCTGCTGTCTTCTGTAAGGACAAGGTCTTACTGAAACCACATCCAGTTCGTTCAAAGGTTTCTGCCTCCTTAAATCAGATTATCTATCAGCTGGTATTTTTTCATAAACTGCATACCTACGAGGGTGAGGCGCCAAATTCTGTCAAGGGTCAAGAGACCTGCATAGTTCAGAAGTTTCTACAAGTGCCCTTTCATTCTTTGTATGTATGCATGCAACAGTTTATTTTGGCTTGGAGAAACTCCTAATTGGATTTCAGTGTGTGTTTGATCAGTCAAGCAACAATACTCAGCACCATAAATTATTCTAAAAGAGTTATCTTTAGCCTTCTTGAGGAATGTTTCTGTTGTCAACACGTATAGGACAAAGATATGGTTTTCTCTCAGTACATTTACACAGTTTTAAGCAGTTGAGGAAATATCCAAGGATAACACAAGGATTGGCAAAGTATTTTCAGTCTGTTTAGAAGCCTTTACTCTGCTGAAAAATTGCCCCGAAAACATGTGCATACACACTCCAAGGAAGTTACTTAGTGAAATGGTAGTATTAGGATGTGCTCTTCATATATTTCACAATCTTTCCTCAGTTCCTTCTACTTTAAAGACCCTCAAGATACTGGTAATAAAGGAGATGAGACGCATATCCCAACTGCCTCTTCTTTACATCCTCAGTTGGATGTATGAATAACATGGAGCTGTGTACACACTCAACAAATATAGCTAACCAAGTTTCCAATTCAAGGGTATGTGACAGTGGAATATGTGCATGTCTGCACGCGTGCACAACACGGGAAAAATATAGTTATTGTAAGGTAGTATTTTAATTCTCATACTATTAGTCTGAGTTGTAAGAAAAGTTCAATTGCTAGAAGGCTTGGTAGAAAGGCTGAGAGGGCGTTGTATGGCTGTAAAAGACATAAAATATGGTTGTTGTTAAATTACAAGGAACCTTTAGCACTTAGCTATAAGAAATCTCCTCGCTGGTGCCAGGAAATGTCTACTGTGGGAATTTTTTCTTCCTCTTTAACTTCCTTGTTTTGTAAAAAGACGAATAGGTGTGTGTCTGTTTCAATTCTAGCTTTGTTCAGAGCAAAGAGCAGCACAAAGGCTAAAGATACCTTCCTAACTTGGAGACTTAGGTCGTGTGTAGACAAAACTAGAGACATGCATGCACAACACTTTTTAAAGCGGGCCAAATGCTTTTGCACCGCTTTAATGGTTCGGTATTTGTACGCCTCAGCAGCGTATTGCGCATTACTTCCAGCTGCTGTAGGAAATTCAGCAGTGTAATGTGCCTTAAATTACTTGGGGCACAGTAAACTAAAACTCTTTTGAAGAGTTTTAGTTTGCTGCCCCTCCAGCTGCAGAGTGAAGCACCGGGCTCTGTGCAGCACCACAGCTCTGAAAGAAACCCTGCAGGCAGCCTGGCAGCAGCCCAGGAAGGCAAGCTCTGTCCAAGAAAAGCAGTGAGCCTTTATTTATTTTAATTCCCCCCCCCCCCCCCCCCCCCCCAGCAGCTCACCCTCCCCTCCCTGCTGGAGAGGCAGGTAAGTCAGCGGGGTGCGTGACAGTGGAATATGTGTATGTCTGCATGCGTGCACAACACAGGAAAAATATAGTTTATTGTAAGGTTAAATGACCCCTAAATCAAAGCGGTGTTTTTTAAAACCCACCGCTTCAATTTAGGGCCTCCATTTCATCTACATGCGCCTTTAGAATCCCAATAAGGGAAAATCTGTAAATGTATCTTTTCTTCATTTACCTTTGAACTGGTATTGAGTAGTAAAAACTGTTATAGGTGCAAATGTTTTAGCAACAATAGAATTTTATCTCCTTTTCGTTAATAGCTTTACACAATTTCATTTAAATTTCAATTCTTGTGGTTTCATATTATATTTACAATGTGAATTCTGTCCCCTCGCAACAAATTTTAAGGATACGTTTGAGTTGGATTTTATCTGCACAAAATGGCAGGGTCAAATAGGTTTAATATTAAAAGTCCAGTATTTTGTATCCTAACCCTCTCATACCTCTTTTTCTCTTCTCTGTAACTTCCAAGCAGTAGCTACTTGTCCATTAACTTTCAGGTTACCTTTTGTTTATATACCTGTGCAGAAAAGGGACCCTAAATCATCTTTTGCTCACTGTGTTACATGAAGTTTAAAGTATCTGGAGAGATGGATGCTTGAAAGGCTGAGCTCTTGGTAGCTTAAAATTGTTACTTTTATATCTTCAATAATTATAAATCCAAGCACATAAATTGATCCCAAGGCACCTTGTATCTTTTTCAGCAAGTTACACTACTTCTCCTCTCCCCCCTGCAAAGCCCTAATAACAACTTGTAATGAGGGAAGAAAACTTTTTTGAGGTTCTTGATATGTAGTTCTGGATTTGATACTTTTTTGTTATCTTACGTAAAAGGCTTATAGGCCAGTCAGTGTCATGGCCATAGGTGACATAACCTCTACTGGAATCTGTTTGCAAACTCTAACTTGAATTCTGGTGTCCTGGAATTTTAAAATTATATTATCACTTTATATTTTTTGTATTTACTCCTGACTCTTTTTGACTGTTAGAGACTGAAAGTAGTAAACTGCTAATTTATATACAAATAAAAACGTTTGTCTTTACTTTTTTAGGTTGCTGTGGTAAGAAACCTGAACTCGCGCCACACCTTAGAAATTAAACAAGATACAAAGTATATCTCTGTCATAACCTCATCATCAGCCAAGACGCCAGTATGTGATAAGGTAACTGCGATAGAACAAGAAACTGGGACTTCTAGCCCCAAGGACAGCTGTGAAGAAGCATGCTCTGTCAATTCCCAGGAAACATCAAGCACAACAGAAGAGGGGAGCATTCAAGAAAGCACTTCGCAGTTATCTCCGAATACTGAACAGAGTTCTGATGTAAAAGATAATTATTTTACTTCTAATAGTAGCCAAATGGAATTGCATGAGGAGCTCTCTTCAAACTCCAAGCCTCCCACCACTGAAGTTCAAAACTCAGTGAACCAAATCACATTTTCTGGCTATGACAAACCTCATGTGCCCTTAGATGTGCTCGTAGATGTTGGGGAGCAGGAATCTATGATTGAATATAGACACTAACTGCAAGGTTGACTGTAACATTTAGCCACGAGTTCGGAAGAACAGCATTACTGAGGACTACACAATGTCACTTATAATCCTTGTATTGACATCTAGAAGTTTTGCAAACTTCACTGCATGTGGGCTTTCCAGTATATGGAAATCAGAATCCTGAAAATTAAGTGGGAATCATAATAGAGATTGATGCTAATGTAGCTGACAGCATAACAAGTAGGTCTAGTAACCTGTCAATTTTCAGAAGTGTGTATATAACACAGTTATATTGTCTGCTATAGAAATCAGTGCTTTGTTAATGGTAGTGTACAAGTAAGGAATTTTCATACGCATAAAGGCTTTGTGGATAAAAGGCAAGTCATTTTTTGCCGTCCTGGCCCTTTATACACATCTTCCTTCTCAAACATTTAGCAACAATGGGAATCTTTTAGTCCCTTCGTCATTACTATTTTGGAGATCAGCTTTCCTCTTTTATAGAACAATTGTCATATCAAAGAACTTTCCAGCACGTTCTATCTTTGCTAAATCTTTTTACATTTAAGAATCATTTATGTACTATATATTGATTTTGGAATGTGACTAGATGACCTAGACCAGAATTGATGGTATCCTCTCTGGAACAACAACAATCTTTGTAAGCCGGCATTAATCGAAACAATGCAAACCACTTCATAGTTTCATAGTAGCTAGGGTCAGGAGGGACCTGAACAGATCATCTAGCCTGACCCCCTGCCACAGGCAGGAATGAATGCTGGGTTCACAAGACCCCAGACAGGTGATTGTCCAACCTCCTCTTGAATTTGCCCAAGGTAGGGGCGAGGACCACTTCTCTGGGAAGTTGGTTCCAGATTTTGGCCACCCTGACTGTAAAATATTGCCTTCTGATCTCTAACCTAAACCTATTCTCCATCAGCTTATTTGTTCCTCGTCACCCCAGGTGGTGCTGGGGAGAAAAGGGCTCTACCTATTTGCTGTTGATTTGCCCTGATGAGTTTGTAGGCAGCCACCAGGTCCCCCCTGAGCCTCCTCTTGCTGAGGCTGAACAGGTTCAGGTCCCTCAGTCTTTCCGCGTAGGGCCTGTCCTGCTGCCCTCTCACCAAGCGGGTGGCCCTCCTTTGAACCCTCTCCGTGCTGGCCACATCCCTTTTGAAGTGCGGCGCCCAGTACTGGACGTAGTACTCCAACTGCGGCCTGACCATGTTGCATAGAGGGGGAACATCACCTCCCTGGACCGGCTTGAGATGCACCTTTGGATGCATGACAAGGTATGGCTGGCCTTGCTGGCTGCGGTCTGGCATTGGCGGCTCATGTTCATCTTGGAGTCAACAATGTTTCCAGGATCCCTTTCTGCCTCCGTGCTTTCAAGAGGGGAACTCCCCAGCCTGTATGTATGCTGTGGATTCCTTCTCCCAAGGTGCAGCACCCTGCATTTATCTACATTGAACCCCATCCTAGTCTCATCTGCCCACATTTGTAGTCTGTCTAAATCTAGTTGCAGCCTCCCTCTCCCTTCAAGTGTGTCCATCTCGCCCCACATCTTGGTGTCATCAGCAAACTTGGACAGTGTGCTTTCTACCCCCTTGTCCAAGTCGCTGATGAAGATGTTAAACAGTGCAGGCCTGAGGACCGAGCCCTGGGGTACCCCACTGCTCACATCTCGCCAGGTTGAGTACAACCCGTCCACCACTATTCTCTGGGTGTGCCCCATCAGCCAGTTTTTTACCCATCCAACTGTGCAGGCATCAATGCTACAGTCGCTTAATTTATTGATGAGGATGGGGTGAGAGACTGTGTCAAAAGGCTTCTTAAAGTCTAGAAAGACTATGTCCACAGTGACACCGTCATCCAAGGATTTAGTTACTTGGTCATAAAAGGCAATGAGGTTGGTCAGGCAGACCTGCCTTTGATGGACCCTTGCTGATTGCCTCTGAGCATGATCTCCCCTGCAGGCCTCCCCACGGATGTGTTTCTTGATGATTCTCTCCAAGATCTTCCTGAGCACTTCCTTAAAAAGCATGTACTGTAAATATTAACATTTTTGTTGAAACAGCTATCTTTTATGTTTACAGGTTTATTAATTTGTTTTGTGTATAGATCCTATATTGTGCAATTCACATGTTACCCTTGGGGAAAGTGGTATGTTAGCATGCTGAATAATGATCAGGAAACGGTTACTGTTGACTAGCTGTTTTTCCTCAAAGGAATGTAATTTACATAAATTAATGGAACTCTTAGCAATCTTTTTTGCCAGATTGAAAATATTTACCATTCTTTTTCAACCATTAGGACAATAAGATATTTTTGGTAATTTGCTGTAGTTACTTAATTTGATCACTTGATGGCGTTCTGGATTCTAAAGTTTAAAGCCATCAAAATTAAAATAGATTTAGATTTTTTTTCTCTGTTCTATTAAAAGGCTTCTGAGGCCAGCTGATCAGTTTTAAATAGTGTGTCACTGGACAAAATTTGAAGATGAGATGCCTTCTTTGTAGGAAGTATTTAAAATCTCAGTGAAGTTAGAAACCTTCATTCAGGAAAGTCAGAATACTATGCAGGTAGATAATGCATACATAGTTCAGAGCCTCTTTGGTTTAAATAGAGAATGCACTTTTTATGTGTATTGTAAGTGGCTCCCCACTGAATAGAATGGAATGTCACAGTGATTTGCTCATGATCCATGTTGGATTGCTGTATTTTGTATTTGGTATAAGGAGTGTTTCTGGGTTTTGGGATTTTTTTTCCTAAATATGAATAGCAATAATCAAATCTTGATTTCTAAAAGTTTAGATCACTGTGGTCAGGTCTGAGAGCTGTCCACTTCTTGACCAGAGAACTGAAGTTTGACAGACAGGGTTTTGCTCAGCTTTTTAATCTCTTTTTAGAAAAAAAGTTCTTGATGCTAAGCATTAATTTGCGGAGTCAGGGCTTCTAAGTGAGGGCTGGGGTGGCACAGGTACTAGGGTGTGCAGTTGACAGCTCTGTCATAGCTTGGCCACACTAGCAGCGGCAATGGTGTCCTGTGGCTGTACATCACATGTCATTCCGCCACTGCACCGCAAGTTGGGGCAGCCCAGGCTCCCCCACCCAGAGGCATAGCAGCACAGCTCCATGCCTGGGGCAGCACCAGCTGTCATAGTACCACATGCAGCAGCAATTAGCTGCTAGTATGGTCATAGCTATGCCCTTCTACAAAGGTAGCACCTGAGGGTGCTGCCCTCATTGACACCTTGTCATTGCTGCTGTTGCACTACACTCTTCTGTCCCCTGGGATGAGGAAGAAGAAGCTGGAGGGAGAGGAAGCCCAGAGACCCCAGCTGCAACCAGAGCAGTGGGAGCCCAGGGGCTGCAGTTTAACCCCTAGGCCAGGTATAGAAATTACCAGTATAAGTGGTCAGAAACTGTTCTACACCTGTAATGGAACAGGAGTTTGGTGCACACAGGGTGATTTTTAAAAATGACAGAACCTGATCTAAAATTTGCTGTTTCCCTTCCCCACTTCTCCTTCCCCAAGGCAAGTGTGTGTATGTGTTGTTCACTATGAATCTAAACTATGCCACTTATAGAAAACTACATAACCTAGAAGGGGGCATAGGCCATGTATTGGGAGTGCGGGGGGCAAAAGCCATGCATGGGAGGGGGTGTACATGCCCCCATATATTTCAGTTCCCACAGTGGGGCTGCAGTGGGGCTTGACCAGCTCTGGGCAGGTGCCAGGGCCCAGTGAGCAGGACTCGGCACAGGAAGAAGTGCTGCACCGCCATGGTTGCCAAGGTGAGGCATCTCCTGCCCACTTGGCAGCATCAGGGAGCACAACCTCCCACACCAAGTCCTGCTCACTGGGCTGCGGAGGCAGTGCCTGGTCTAGCCTGACTGCAGGCCCACATCTTGCTGTGGTCACAGAAATCTGGGGAGCATGTGTCCCCTCCCCAATGTATTGCTTATGCTCCCCTACCTGTGTCACAGCCCCACGTCACTGCCATGCCTTACCATGACAGCATGGCACTCCCTCCCACACCAGGTCCTGCCCACTGGGCTGCGGAGGTAGTGCCTGGTTTAGTCTAACTGCAGGCCAACATGCCACTGTGGGCACAGAAATCTGGGGGAGCATCCCCCCCCCCCCCAATGCATTACTTATGCTTCCCCACCAGTTGGGACTGAGGGGCACCAGCAGAGCTGGAGGGGCAGTGGGTCGAGAGTGAGGTACAATGGCATATCAGGGCTATACAGCACCACAGAGTGGTGGGGGGAGATGACAACCGCAGCTGGACCCACATCCTAGTGAGTGAAGGGGGCAAGGGGAGCTCTGATTTTTCCATGATAAAAAAAAAAACCCAAATCAAATGCCAAAATATAGGTATTTAGGATTTATTTAATTATAATGATTGAGGTGCTGGCGGGTTTCCAAATTGCTTTAAAATTGTAAATACAGTAAAAGCTGCATTATCCAGCACCTTACAAGCTGGCATACTCTATTAACCAGCATGCTGGCTTGTAAGGTAAAAGCAAAACCAGAAGTGCCCACCGTGGTACTTCCAGTTTTGCCAAGCCCCCATGGCCTGGGACAAAGCAGCCTGCGCAGGGCCTGCCTCCCTGTCCCTCAGCACCCACGGGAGGGATGGCGACACACCAGATGCAGCAGGAGAGGTAGCAGCCCGAACAGGTAAAGACGCCTGTTCAGGCCTCTCGGGTAATATATAGATACAATATAGAAAAACGGCTTTGGAGAAAATCAGAGAATTTGGATTTTTAAACAGAAAACCAGGATCCCCGGTAATCATACAGTTTGCTCTGTCTAAATTCCAGCTATTCTTTGCCACAATGAGAAAGTCTTAGAAGCAATATGCTTGATCTGTTGTTTCAGTATCACACCTGGAAATACTGATTTCTATAATTTCTCTGTAAAATAAGATCCTTTACAGGCTTTGGTGTCTTCTGGGGTTGAATGCAGTAAACTGAGTTCATAAGGTTATATTTCCATTCTGGAAAGCTGCCTCTAGATTTGATTTTGCTGTTACCTAGAAAAGAAATGGTTGTTCTTTGCATGTGAAAACTAGTTATGAAACTCCTTAAATGTCTATCAGACTGCTTTTCCCATTCCAGCGCTGCTTTTCCATTCGTCCTTTTACATTCCAGATCTTTTAAAAGCCATGCTGATCTGTGTGGCTGAGAGAGGTTGTCTTTATGCTAGTGGGTGTTTTGGCAGTAATCATGTGATCAGTGTAATCACTATGGGGAAAGTGCTATTTTGTTTGGAAGATAATGTCCCCTATACTAGAGAGAAAAGCACTGTTCTCTTGTAATGTCATAAAATTACAAATATAAATTCTTTGTATTTTTGTATTGTTGGTTTATGTGTAGTGTAAGAAGATAAGAAAAAACTTTGTGACAGTTGCACAGAGGAAGAAAATTAGTTGTCCTCTCTAAACTTTATATTTTTATTTCAGAAAAACCCTGAAGTATTGTAACTGATGAGCATATTTTGCATTTAATTTCCTAGTGAAATTATCATTGGAACTGAGAGTTTGCACAGCTAAGGTTTGTAGATATTCAGGTTGCTTAAGAACCCAGTAGGTTTTTATAAATTAAAAAAACAACCCTTTTTTATGCTGCACTTAGGCATGAAAACCTTCATCTAAACAACAAGCTTTTACTTGTATTTGAAAGTGGGACAGTAGATTGGAAGTTCTATATTAGCTCTTAACAGTTACCTTTCTTGTGCGATTCTGAATAGCATGGTAAGAGAGAGACTTTGAAGCATGCAATGTGTATTTTCAGTGTCTTTTTAAGAATGAATTTTAATTCATTTAAATCTTACCAAATCGTTTGGAACACAGAAATGCTTCTGTATCCCTATACACTTGTACATCCCTTTTCACCAAAGTATTTGAGGTTATCTGTACCACTATCTGGGGAGGGACCCTTACATGCACAAGTTTAATATTTTATTATTAGACACAATAGTATAAGATCTACAGATGTAAGATGCCAATTATTTGGTCCTGCATGGTTTGGAAGTCTCTGTGTTTACAGTTATTTTAGTTGTTGGCAGCTCTGTATTTGTGCCACTTCTAACTTCTAAAGGCTGTTCCTCCTTGAAAGAAATATTCTGTGCTTGTTGTATCAAGAATTCTCTTATTACCTGTAATTGAACACTTTCTCCGAAACTGTTTGTTCAGCCTGTCAGTGACCTGTTTCTAGTTAAATGAGCACAAAACATTCTTTAAATTGTGCTTTCTTTGTGTAAGTGATTATTCAAGCTGATTGTTGTGAAAATTGCTCTGCAGTCTGGCTTGATAAAGAACTTGCATGCGAGAACTTTTTCCGTAAGTTGATTTGACAATTACTCATACTCCAGCTGTGTCATGTAACTTTAATGTGATAAGTAGTAGGCAACCATCGATCCTCTGGATCATGGCGTACATACAAGAGATCTAATCAGGTGCCTGATGAATCCGCCTGTACGGAGTCCTGCGACCATCACACCAACACCTTTAACGTGTACACCTAGCAAGAACGGAGATGTTGAGGCTGCCCGAGACCTACCATCCCCCCTGAGACAGAATCTGGAGGCCAGATCAAGTCCAATGCCTTGACGGCTGTAGCTTCTGCTAGAGATCAGCAAACGCCTCAGTGACAGCGTATTTCTGTCAAGGCGACATCCCTTAGCCTTTCTCCAACCAGAGGACTCCCAAGGCACTAGGGGCTAGGGTTTTGAGGTACCTTATATTTGCCTTACTCTGGAGGTTGCAACACTGTGGTATTTTATAAGGGCTACCCCACCACGAGTAACCCTACCATAATGTTACCAGGTCTTTAGATGCATTATATGATCATACTCAGGACCAAATGTGATATGTAAATGTTGATAATTAGGGCAGTATCTGTTGTTTGCTAACTGCAGTGTGTTTTCAAGAAGAAATATTTTTATATAGTACTCCACAATAAAACCAAAATATAAAGATTGTTTCTACAGAAATTTTTTTTTAGATAAAACAAAATATAGATTTCATAGAATTGTATTTCTTCAGAAATGCTAACCATAAAGTTAAACTTTCAGATGTTAAACTAACTATGAAACAGTTATTAATGGATAATTATTATCTTCTAGATATCTAGGCACTTTAGTTTTGGCTACGTAAATAACATAACCAAATATCATTTGTAAATCGTGTAAAGTGTTTGTGTTTTTTTTCAATTTTGAATAAAAAAAATTCAGATAAATTTGTGTGGCTTGTGCTCAACTACAGAAGCCTTCTGAACCTTGTACTACTGACCAAAGCTGGCCAAAGTCATTACAGAACCCCTGGAAAAACTCTTCCACAAGTCATGGCGTTCTGGAGAAGTCCCTGAGGACTGGAAGAGGGCCAGTGTTGTGCCCATCCACAAGAAAGGCAAGAGGGAGGACCTGGGTAGCTATAGGCCAGTCAGCCTAACTTCCATCCTAGGGAAAATCCTAGAAAAGTTCATTGAGGAGTCTATCTGTGATAAGCTTACAGAAGGTAAGATGCTGAATGACAGCCAGCATGGATTCGTCAAAGGCAGGTCTTGCCTTGCCAAATTCAACTCCTTCTATGACCAGGTAACTCGCCACCTGGACACGAGAGCAGGTTGACACTATATATCTTGACTTCCAAAAGGCCTTTGATCTAGTCTCCCACAATGTCCTTATGAGGACTTTGTGGGGCTTAACTCGGAGACAGACAGGTGGGTGAGAAACCGGCTGCAGGATGGAACCCAGAGAGTTGTAGTGAACGGATGTGTCATGACGAGAAGTGGGCAGCAGTGTCCTGCAGGGGTTGGTGCTCGGTCCAGTACTTTTCAACATCTTTATTAACAATTTGGATATGGGGGTGAAAAGCTCACTGGCCCAGTTTCTGGATGACACCAAGTTATGGGGGAGCGTGGTCATGCTTGAAAATAGACTACGTATACGGGCAGACCTAGACAGGCTAGCAAGTTGGGTGGATCAGAACCTGGTAAAGTTCAACGTCAAAAATGTGAAGTGTTCTCACCTCGGGATGAGAAACCAAACTACATCCAACACACCTACAGGCACCAAACTGACTAGCACCACGAATGAAAGGGACCGGGGGGTAATAATAGACCACAGTATGAATATGAGCCAGCAGTGCAATGCTGTAGCCAGTAGGGCAAATAATATTCTGGCATGCATCGATTGATGCATCTCTAGGAAAACCAAGGAGGTGATTCTTCCATTCTACTCGGCATTAGTGAGACCGCAGCTGGAGTACTGCATCCAGTTTTGGGCACCACATTTTAACCAGGAAGTGGACAAGCTTGAGAGTCCAAAGAAGAGCCACCCATATGATCAGTCTTAAAAGGCAACCTATATGAGGAAAGGCTAAGGGATCTGGGACTCCAGCCTGAAGAAAAGAAGGCTGAGAGGGGACCTGGTAGCAGCTTACCGCTACACTGGGGGAGTACATCAAGGGCTCGCTGAGGGGAACTGTTCATCAGGGCAACCCAGGGGAAAACCAGGAGTAATGGCCACTAACTCCTGGAAGACCGATTCAGGCTCAACATTAGGAAAGATTTCTTCACAGTCAGGGTGTCCAGACTGTGGAATAAGCTCCCTCCAGAGTTGGTGCAATTGGCTACCCTGAAAATCTTCAAGAGGAGACTAGATAGTCACCTTGCTGGGATCACCTGACCCCCAGTTACCTTTCCAGTTTGGTGCAGGGGGGCTGGACCCAATGATCTTCAGAGGTCCCTTCCAGCCTTACAATCTATGAATCTACTGTTGCAATGGTTTAATGCGTTGTTACAATCAAACACTGTTAAGAATTAATAACTCATTGTACATGTGAGGAATACATACAGTCAGCTATTGTATTCGACTTATCAGATAAATTAACATGGAAGAATTGGTCTTAAACTAAGGCTGCTTCATTTTGGGTTTTAAAAGATGCTTTTAATACCATCTTCTTGAAGTCAATAGTTTCATCTTGGAGGAAGTTAGTCTTTTGTATAATTGTAAGATGGTTATTTTGCTGTGTAACTTTTTTTTCAATGCTGTTACAGGAGGATAAGATTGGGCAAACCAAGGACCGTCTGAGACCTGTCTGCCCCAGTCTAGGGTGTTAGTTTACACCACTCATGCGCTTCTGCTCAGTAATTGCTGCCTATTGAGGTCAAATGTAGGGTGGTTATAATTCCTATTTTTACTGGTATTGTCCCATTCTGGCATAGTCCCATTTTCATCATCGGTCCCAAGCATTGCAATAAACTGACAATATTCCTGGAACCACTGTTGAAAATGGAACTATTTGTCTCTCTCTTCCTTTTCTTCCTACCTGGAAACAGCTGAGGGAGCCAGCGACCGAGGAGCTAGCAAACGGGCTTTAAAGAGAGTAAGCAGTTTGCAGGCCATGGGTGAGTGGTGCCTCCCAAGTCTGTGGGGGCACAACTGGGGGGGAGGGGGCCCACAGCAGCTAAACATGGCAACTGGGGGGGGGGTCTCCCAGCGGCTAAGCGCATCAACGGCACAGTGGCAGCATAAGTGCCAGGAATTCCTCGTGCAGCACGGTGGTGGCAGAAGTGCCGGCACTTCTGCCACTGATGTCCTGCCAGCAGAGCCAATTTTAGGGTGGGGCACAAGCGCTCTCCGTGCCCCCTACCAGCTGGAGCACTCTCAGGGGGGCACATTTCCCCCCCCCCATGCCCCTTGAAGGCATCACATATGTTGCAGGCAGTTTGCTGGGAGCAACAAGAGGAAAAGGAATAGAAGTCAGGCACCAGATGCCATCCAGGAAAGGTTAAGTGATTCAGAACTGCCTATGCCTTTGGTTTGCTGAGTATTTGGTGAGCTGTGTATGTTTGAGGCATGTGCTCACAAAGAGGGAAGAATTGGTGGGGAATGTAGTAGTGGATGGCAACTTGGGCAGCAGTGACCACAAGATGATTGAGTTCAGGATCCTGGGGAAAGTAAGGATGGAGACCAGCAGAGTAAGGACCCTGGAGTTCAGAAAAGCAGACTTTGACTCACTTAGGGAACTCATGGGCAGGATCCCCTGGGTAGTCAGTCTGAGGAAGAGAAGAGTCCAGGAAAGCTGGCTATACTTTTAAAGAAGCCTTACTAAGAGTACAGGAACAAGCCATCTCAATGTACAGGAGGACTAGCAAGTATGGCAGAAGACCAGCTTGGCATAGCAGGGAACTCTTCTGTAAATTAAGTCACAAAAAGGAAGCTTATAAGAAGCAGGAACTTGGACAAATAACTAGGGAAGAGTATAAGAGCATTGCTCAGGCATGCAGGGATGAAGTCAGGAAGGCCCAAGTACTATTGGAGTTGCAGCTAGCAAGGGACGTGAAGGGTAACAAGAAGGGTTTCTACAAGTATGTCAGTAGCAAGAGGAGGATCACAGAAAATTTACGACCCTTACTGAACGGTGGAGGCAACCTTGTGACAGAGGATGCATAAAAGTCTGAAGTGTTCAACATCTTTTGTGCCTCAGTCTTCATAGGCAAGGTCAGCTCCCAGACTACTGCACTAGGCAGCACAGTTCGTGAAGGATGTAAGCAGCCAGCGGTGACAAAAGAACAGGTTAAGGACTATTTAGAAAAGCTGTACATATACAAGTCCATAGGGTTGCACGGGATGTACCCGAGGGTGCTGAGGGAGTTGGCTTGCAAAGCCATTGGCCATCATCTTTGAAAATTCATGGCAATCAGGAGATGTCCCAGATGATTGGAAAAGGGCCAATATAGTGCCCACATTTAAGAAAGGGAAAAAAGGAGGATCCAAGGAACTACAGACCTGTCAGCCCCACCTCCGTCCCTAGAAAAATCATGGAGCCCATCCTTAAGAAATCCATCTCAAAGTACTTGGAAAAGTAGGTGATTAGGAACAGTCAGCATGGATTCACCAGGGGCAAGTCATGCCTGACCAACTTGATTGCCTTCTATGAGGTAACTGGCTCCATAGATGCAGGGAGACCAGTGGATGCAATATACCTTGATTTTTAGCAAGGCTTTTGATATCGTCTCCCACAAAATTCTTAGCAAGCTAAGGAAGTATGGGCTGCACGAATGGACTGTAAGGTGGACAGAAAAGCAGCTGGAGCATCAGGCTCAGAGAGTAGTAATCAATGGCTCGATGTCTAGTTGGCAGTTTGTACCCAGTGGAGTGCCCCAGGGGTTGATCCTGGGGGTGGTTTTGTTTAATGTCTTCATCAATGACCTAGAAGACAGTATAGAGCAGTGGTTCTCAACCTTTTTTGTACCAGGACACATTTGTAAACATTGATAACCAGTCTTGACCCAGGGCCACCCCAGTGTGTGTGGGGGGAGGAAAGGGAGGGGCATGGGGGCCCCAAAGAGCCCCTTGCGTGCTGGAAGTCTTGACAGCCTGCAAGGGAAAAAAGTTTCCCATGTTTTTCTCCCTTAAAAAGAATCTATTTTTAAAGTTTGTTTGTGCTATCCTTTTATATATTCTTGCAATCTACTTCTGGGTTGCAACCCATGGGTTGAGAGACGCTGGCATAGAGTGCACCCTCAGCAAGTTTGCAGATGACACCAAGCTAGGGGTAGTAGATACGCTGGAGAGTAGGGCTGTGCAAAACAGCACCGTTTCATTTCGACTTCCTTTTCACCGTTTCGAAGGGACAGTGTTTTGTTTTGTCGTTTCGTTTCAAAGCACTGTTCCATTTCATTTTATTGAAACTGTTTCACTGTTTCGACATGTTTCAACGTTTCACCCATAGGCTATAATGGAGAATCATGAAAATTCCTAAAACTTTGTCATTTCTTGCCTGGTTCAGGTGAAAATTGCAAGGGTGGTAGCCCCTTCTGAGGGCATGAAGCCTGCCACGTTTCAAGGAGATAGGTATAGAGGTTTCTGGGAAACCGAACCTCAAACAGTTGAAAGGAAAACTTGTATCTGCTGGCAGCAGCAGCTTCCTGTCATCCCGCAACCAGATCTGGGGGCCCACACCCCCAGGAGGGCTGCAGGGGTGTGGACCCCAGATCTGCACATGGGATGACAGGAGGCTGCCACTGCAGCTGCCACCTGGGACCAGCACTGGGCACAGCCCACACCCAGCGCTGGGATGACTGCTGCTGCCACTAGCCCCAGGCAGCAGCGGCAGCCTCCTGTCATCCTGTGCACACATCTGGGTGCCTGCACCACTAGGTGGGCTGCAGAGCTGTGCCAGACTCCTCCCAGGAGGCGCAGGCCCCCAGATCTGCCTGTGAGATAACAGCAGACTGCCACTGCCGGCTGGAATCTGCACCGAAGCCAAGCAAGCCCAGCTTCAAAACTCAAAGCGTTTCAAAAGTTTCGAGTGCCCTCATTTTGTTTCAAAGCTGTTTTGAAGCCTTCTGTTTCATTTGGATTTTGCTATTTTGAGAATGAAGCAGGTTGAAACAGCTTCAAAATGAAATACCTGGTGAAATTTCATACAGCCCTAATGGAGAGTAGGACAAGGATTCAGAGTGACCTAGACAAATTGGAAGATTGGGCCAAAATAAATCTCATGAAGTTCAACAAGGACAATTGCAAAGTCCTGCACTCAGGATGGAACAATCCCATGCACCAGTATGGGCTGGGCCTCATTGGCTAGGCAGCAGCTCTGCAGAAAAGGACCTGGGGGTTACAGTGGACAATAAGCTGAATATAAGCCAACAGTGTGCCCTGGTAGCAAAGAGGCTAATGCAGGGGTGGGCAAAATATGGCCCACGGGCCATATCCAGCCCACAGAGGGGCTTTGTCTGACCTGCAGCAGGTCCCTTGGTCCTGCCTGGCTGAGGCACTGTTGGCTGTGGCATATCCTGCCACTCCCTGGGGATGCAGCAGGGCTGGGGCAGGTCCGCAGCTGGACTGCCACCACTCCTGCCTCTATCCCCATAGGAGTGGGGACCAGCACATGCAGCCCTGACCCAGAGCACCCTGTGCCAGCTCTAGGCTCGCTTGTCTGGGCTGAGCAGCAGCAGTGTGGGACAGAAACTGCTGCTGAGTGTCACAACCCAAGGGTGTGATTTTTTGTTTGTGTGCGCTTCGGCACTGCTGAATTACTTCCTGCCACTTCTAGCTTACTTTGCAGGGTGCATTTCTTCGTTGCAGCTCAGAAATGCACGTTGCAAGGAGTTCCCGCCATTTGTATTTAGATTCGTGCCCCACTATTGGCTAGTTCTAAATTATTCCTACGTGGCGGCTAGCGATTGGCTTGCTAGCCGTATAAGAGGCTTGAGTGGTTTCCGCCCAAGTTGGAGGACTCCACGGACATCAGGAGGAGGAGACTTCACGTCTCGTGAAGATCTCTAAGTGCTGCGGAGCCTATCGGACCCAGCGTGTATTTCAAGAAGGCTACAGGGGTCTGATCAGCCTCTAGCCTCTCCCCGTCGCCAAACGATCCCTCAACGTACCCTTCCCTGCGCGCGAGTTCCATGGAGCCTAGCAAACTTCGTGTGAGTGAATCCAGCGCTCTGTCCGAGTCCTTAAACTAGGACTTAAGCGAAGTTTTCCTGGAAGTTTACATCTCTAGCAATCATCGGAGTCTCGTACTGTGCCTGGAACCCCAGAGCATGTGCGCTGGGACTGACATCACTCCAGCGAATAAGACCATGCCCTCACCGTCATCTACGAGACCCTGGAATCGTTCCAGTGGCCGTTCACAGCATAGATAGTTGTCTTGAGGTTTATGGGCAAAAGAACATCGTTGTCCTCCGGATTCTGCTCAACCCAATGGTGAACCAGCCTGTGAGTAACCTCCTTCGTCAGTTGTCTCGACTGCATATCCTAATGGAGCCAAGATTATCCAGTGATCGGGAACATCGACACCCAACCGAGATTCAAGGCACAAGACACCGCGAATCCGATCTTCCATCATTGTCACAGAGAACACCAGAGGAGCGATACATGTTTGGATTTCTCCTACAGCATTCTGGACTCAATAAGCGGCAACTTCGGATTTTAGGGGACGCAGGCCAATGGCAACTGGCCTATGAGTTAGGTTTCCGTTACCTAGAAGAATTAGACGACAGCTCCTCGACGATTTCATCTAGTTGAGTGTGCAAGAGAGGATAGATTAAAGTAGCAAACACTTATATTATATGTTTTGAAATTAATAGTGTAGTTCCATAAGAATTTTTGTAAATATTTTGAGATATGTTAACTTATCTTCTGAGAGTTTTTGTTTACAGATCCGGAATTCAGAGTGCGTGGTGAAGAAAAGCCCCAAGAAGGATAACATCATAGAAAGAAGTGAGGGCCTAACGTGCGACTTCACCATGACACCCACTGAAGCCCTGATCGTGCAGTTTTTTGTTGTGAATCTGATTATATGTATATATATTTGTGTTGGTTATTATTTGATTCGATCCCTTGAGGACGAACTGTATATGTTGGTGGATTTTGTGTTTACCTGTTTAGTTCGACGACCCGTGATAAGAGCTCTTGATTACTCAAGTGACGAGCGTGCAGCATAATTCAGCTATGCCTTCAGCAAGGGGGGATGTCACAACCCAAGGGTGTGATTTTTTGTTTGTGTGCGCTTCGGCATTGCTGAATTATTTCCCGCCACTTGTAGCTTTCTTTGCAGGGTGCATTTCTTCGTTGCAGCTCAGAAATGCACGTTGCAAGGAGTTCCCGCCATTTGTATTTAGATTCGTGCCCCACTATTGGCTAGTTCTAAATTATTCCTACGTGGCGGCTAGCGATTGGCTTGCTAGCCGTATAAGAGGCTTGAGTGGTTTCCGCCCAAGTTGGAGGACTCCACGAACATCAGAAGCAGGAGACTTCACGTCTCGTGAAGATCTCTAAGCGCTGCTGAGCCTATCGGACCCAGCGTGTATTTCAAGAAGGCTACAGGGGTCTGATCAGCCTCTAGCCTCTCCCCGTCGCCGAACGATCCCTCGACGTACCCTTCCCTGCGCGCGAGTTCCATGGAGCCTAGCAAACTTCGTGTGAGTGAATCCAGCGCTCTGTCCGAGTCCTTAAACTAGGACTTAAGCGAAGTTTTCCTGGAAGTTTTCCAGCCTACACCGTGACCATCTGCGGTGTAAGTAAACAATCTTAAATCAACCATTACGCGTCCGTGCCTAATTCTAGTGTGCTGCCTGCCTTCCCTGACCCGGCGTGTCCGGGCTGCTGGCCACAGCCCGCCACGCAAAAAAAAGGGACCCGGCCCGCACACTGAATATGGGGCAAAAGCAGCCCCTTCCTCTCGCTGCCACTGGTGATTGCAGGTGCAACCACCTGGAGCCCGTGTGTGGCTGCCCTGCATCTGTGCTGCATCAGTGCAGCCTCAGCTGCCCCATGTGGGCAGCACAGAGAAGATGCAGGGCAGCCCTGCACAGGCTCCGGGCAGCTGCACCAAAAAGCGCTGGTAGTAGCAAGGGGGAGAAGCTGCTTTTGCCCCGTACTGAACAGCAGTTTCTCTCCTGCACTGCTGCTGCTGAACCTGGGCCCCAGTGCATGCTCGGGACTTGCCCCTCTGGGCTGAGCAGTGGCAGCAGCAGCCATGCAGCAACTGTTGCTTAGCACAGGGGAAACCTGTCCCTCACCCTCACCACTGCCAGACAGTTTTTGGTGCATCCACCCGGAGCTTGCACTGCACCAGGCTGCCATACAGTTCTGTCACCACCACCTCTGGGCTGCCCTGTGCAGCAGTGGTGACAGAGCAGAGCAGCATCAGGGCAGGCCAGTGGCATTGGTGTTGGAGCCGTAGGGCAGCTTGGCGCAGTGCAGGGTCCGGGTGGCTGTACCAAAAACTGTCTGGCAAAAGGGAGGGGCTGCTTTCCTACATGCCAAGCAACAGTTTTTATCTGGTGGCAGCAGTGGCTGCTGTGGCTGCTGCTAGGCAAGCCCAGACCAGGTACAAGGTGAGTAGGGTTGCAACTGTGCACGCTGGTCCCCACCGCTACCATGGGGCTGGAGGCAGTATCTGGAAGGAGCCACCTTAGCTGCACTGCATGCCCAGGAGTGGCAAGATGCACCACAGCTGGGCAGTACAGAATGGGCATGGGCCACACTGGGATTGCCCGCTGTTGGTGGTGGCAGGGAAGGCGCTGCAGTGTCTGTGGGTTCTAGGCTGTTGGGGGTGGGAGCAGGGGCTGACTGGCTCACAGGGGTGCATGCGGGGGCTCCCATGTATACTCCACATACCCTTCAACCCTCCCCCCCACATATCCCACAACCAAACCTTCCCCACCCACACACACAACCCACAACCACTGTACCCACCCACACCCTCCCCCACACACCCCAATCCTCATACTCACACTTCTGGGGGAGCCCTGCTCACTGCTACACATACACACCACATGTACCTACAAACCCCATACCCACCCACCCATACCCCTCCACACCCCACACAATATACAAGAGTAATGCAATTGCCTCTCTCTCTCTCTCTCTCTCTCTTTCTCTCTCTGTATTTAGCACAAATGCACACAAATCAGGAAAAAAAATTTTTTTTTAAATACAATTAAAATACATTATTATGGATGTTTAATTTTTAATATATAATTTGTTGGGGTTTTTCTGGTTCCAAGATGACAACCCCCTTCCCAAAAGGAGTACTTCCAGGGGCAAGGGGAGGGACTTCCGGTGGCAAAGGTCAGAGGTTAGGGGAGGGACTTCCAGTCCCAAGATAGCAATCAGGGGTTGGGGCTATCGTTGCAGCCCTCGACAACTCACCAAAACTCGTTAAGCAGCCCTCTAACTGAAATAATTGCCTGCCCCGGCCTAATGGCATACTGGGCTGCATTGGTAGCAGTGCTGCCAGTAGGTCAAGGGTGTGCGGGCCGGGAGCGGTCCGCGGCCCTTTTTTTTTATGTGTGGATACACATAATCAGATTCATAACAAAAAACTGCATGATCAGGGTTTCAGTGGGCATCATGGCGAAGTAGTGCGTCAGGCCCTCACTTCTTTCTATGATGTTATCCTTCTTGGGGCTTTTCTTCACCACGCACTCTGAATTCCGGATCTGTAAACAAAAACTCTCAAAAAATAAGTTAACGTATAACAAAATATTTATAAAAATTCTTATGGAACTACACTATTAATTTCAAAACATATAATATAAGTGTTTGCTACTTTAATCTATCCTCTCTTGCACACTCAACTAGATGAAATCGTCGAGGAGCTGTCGTCTAATTCTTCTAGGTAACGGAAACCTAACTTATAGGCCAGTTGCCATTGGCCTGCGTCCCCTAAAATCCGAAGTTGCCGCTTATTGAGTCCAGAACGCTGTAGGAGAAATCCAAACATGTATCGCTCCTCTGGTGTTCTCTGTGGCAATGATGGAAGATTGGATTCGCGGTGTCTTGTGCCTTGAATCTCAGTCGGGTGTCGATGTTCCCGATCACTGGATAATCTTGGCTCCATTAGGATACGCAGTCGAGACAACTAATGAAGGAGGTCTCACCTCCATCCTTGGTAAAGTCTTTGAAAAAATTATCAAGGCTCACATTTGTGAGAGCCCGGCAGGGCAAATTATGCTGAGGGGAAACCAGCATGGGTTTGTGGCGGGCAGATCGTGCCTGACCAACCTAGTCTCCTTCTATGACCAGGTTACGAAACGCCTGGACACAGGAGGAGGGGTGGATGTCGTATACTTTGACTTCAGGAAGGCCTTCGATACGGTATCCCACCCCATACTGGTGAACAAGTTAAGAGGCTGTGATGTGGATGACTGCACAGTCCGGTGGGTGGCGAATTGGCTAGAGGGTCGCACCCAGAGAGTCGTGGTGGATGGGTCGGTCTCGACCTGGAAGGGTGTGGGCAGTGGGGTCCCGCAGGGCTCAGTCCTTGGACCGATACTCTTTAATGTCTTCATCAGCGACTTGGACGAGGGAGTCAAATGTACTCTGTCCAAGTTTGCAGATGACACAAAGCTATGGGGAGAAGTGGACATGCCGGAGGGCAGGGAACAGCTGCAAGCAGACCTGGACAGGTTAGACAAGTGGGCAGAAAACAACAAGGAGAATGCAATTCGACAAGGAGAAATGCAAAGTGCTGCACCTAGGGAGGAAAAATGTCCAGCACACCTACAGCCTAGGGAATGACCTGCTGGGTGGCACAGAAGTGGAAAGGGATCTTGGAGTCCTAGTGGACTCTAAGATGAACATGAGTCGGCAGTGTGACAAAGCCATCAGAAAAGCCAATGGCACTTTATCGTGCATCGGCAGATGCATGATGAATAGGTCCAAGGAGGTGATACTTCCCCTCTATCGGGCACTGGTCAGACCGCAGTTGGAGTACTGTGTGCAATTCTGGGCGCCGCAATTCAAGAGGGATGCGGATAACCTGGAGAGGGTCCAGAGAAGGGCCACTCGTATGGTTAAGGGCCTGCAGACCAAGCCCTACGAGGATAGACTAGAGAAACTGGACCTTTTCAGCCTCCGCAAGAGAAGGTTGAGAGGCGACCTTGTGGCTGCCTATAAGTTCATCATGGGGGCACAGAAGGGAATTGGTGAGTATTTATTCACCAAGGCACCCCTGGGGGTTACAAGAAACAATGGCCACAAGCTAGCAGAGAGCAGATTTAGATTGGACATTAGGAAGAACTTCTTCACAGTTCGAGTGGCCAAGGTCTGGAACAGGCTCCCAAGGGAGGTGGTGCTCTCCCCTACCCTGGGGGTCTTCAAGAGGAGGTTAGATGAGTATCTAGCTGGGGTCATCTAGACCCAGCACTCTTTCCTGCTTATGCAGGGGGTCGGACTTGATGATCTATTGAGGTCCCTTCCGACCCTAACATCTATGAATCTATGAGGGTGCCAGGGGTGTGGGTGGTATAGAGCAGAGTGTCCCACTTTGGGATCCTGGAAATACATCACTTATCAAGTGTCTGTTTTCAGACTTTACTGCATCAGGCCTACCAGTAGTTGCCATGATAGCAATAAGTTTGTGCTCATTGTTAGATATCATTCAGAAATAGTGAACTGCTTAACTTATGACACCAGTTACTTAGTACTCATAGGAACCAAAATCTTAATACCTCAGTCTGTGATCCAACTTATAATTTAATTTATATTTTACTTCTTTCAAAAAATAATAATACTTGAAATTAAGACTTATTTGAATAATTGAAAGAACTGAATTATAATTGAAATAATATTTCTATTGGAAGATTACTCTTTTTATCTTGAGGTGTTCTTCCTTGAATATAAATGCTCAGTCATAAATTAACAATCTTTATATTAATTTAAAATCGGTGTACACCTTAAAAGACTAGTGAACGTTACTGAACCTCTTTGTGTGTTCTTGTCAGTCTAAATAGCAGATGTTGGTTTACTCAGAAGAATTTGAAATGCTGGTAGCAGAATTTTGATGTTGAGTCTACTCTAGTCAGGGGTAAGGGGCATCCTGTAATGCAGAGTTTGAGGATATTTTCTAGTTATGATCAACAAGTTAAGTTCAAACTTCTACTTTCAAAGTCACTGTTCTGATGATATGTAACTGCCTCTGAGTACATGTCCCATAAGATGAGTAATATTAAGCTTAAGTATTCAAACTCTTACAGGAAAAGCGTGTTTATGAGAGTTATGGTAACTTAAAGCAAAACAGGAACTAGTTTACCACCCCAGAAAAACTTAAGATATTTAAAATATTTTCCCATTTCTCTAGACAAAATAGACAAGTAGATGTGATCTTAAGATTTTTCTTGAGCTAGCTCAGACGTGCCAGTAGCTCAGTGGCTGAGGCACTTGCCTGACATGTGGTAGGTCATAGGCTGTCCTCTACCTGCATGTAAGCAGAGGAGGGATCTTGAAGTATGCTTCAGTTAACCAGTATCTTAATTTTGGAATGTTATAATGACCCCTAAGCCTAAATTCTTAAAATCTGTCCTAGGTACAATGACAGCTCTTCCTACAGATCTGTTGCAGTTAAGTACTCACCCATGTATTGTTGTTATAAATTGCTTGCAGCACGTTTTTGGTCACCATTTAGTCTAGAAATAATTTAGGGTGACTTCTGAGGAAAGAATATTTTAATTATTCAAAGGTGCTGATCTAAATAGTATCTGCTTGAAAGCTCACGCAATATGCCATGTGAAACGAATTTATTACACTGTCCTTTTATGAAATCATTTCCAAGATTTCTTTTGAAGTAGAATTTCTATTGGACCAAAAGCCTTACCAAAATAACTTCTACTTCAAAAGAAATATTGGAAATGATTTCATAAAAAGGACAGTGTAATAAATTCATTTCACATGGCATATTGAGCGAGCTTTCAAGCAGACTTTAAGCAGATACTAAATAGATGTGTGTGTGTGTGTGTGTGTGTACACATACTTTCCACACACACACTTTTGTGTGTATACACACACACACACTTTCATCCTTTGTGGGCAAAGATGACCGCATCTAGCGGGGGGAGGGGAGGGAAGAAGTGGGAAAGAAAAAGGGAAAAGAGAAAAAAGGGCAAGGGAAGAGAATGAAGAGGGGTGGAGGCTAGGTCACATGAGTACATAAGTGACTTATAAGTCCGATCTTTGCTTTGAACAGTCTGCTGCAGTAGGGGTGATGATGACTGGATATGGGAGGTTTTCGTTTTCCTGGCCATGCGTTTCTTCATTGCTTCTGCCGTGCATTGCTCTTTAAAGGGCAATGCTCTGTTCTGGATTTGGGACCTCCAGGATGGATGGTCGTGAGCAATTTGCTCCCACAACTCTGGGTTGATGCTGAAACTCTTTAGGGACACCTTTAAGGTGTCCTTGTACTGCTTTTTTGGTGCACCGCAAAAGCATACTCCATTTGACAGTTGGCCATAGAAGACTTTCTTTGGCAGGTAAGTGTCAGTCATTCTTGAGAGGTGGCCAGCCCATCTTAGCTGTGCCAGTTTCAGCAGGGTGTGAATACTGGGGAGAGTTGATCTTCTGAGCACCTCAGTGTCTGGCATCTTGTCCTGCTACTTGACCTGCAGTACCTTTCACAGGCAGCACAAGTAGGAAGTGGTTTAGTTTCTTGGCATGACTCTGGTAAATGGTCCAGATTTTGCAGGCATAAAGGGGGGTCAGAAGAATGATGGCTTTGTAAACCTTCAGTTTTGTAGACATTCTGATGTCTCTGTGGTCATGTATATACAGGAAACCCTCACTATTCGTGAATCCGCTATTTGCGGATTTGAATATTCGTTGTGCACCACAGCAACAGGGTAGGCCTGGGTGAGCACCACCGCAGCTCCCTCTGGAACTGCACCAAGCTCCTGCCTCTGTGTAAGCAGGCATGGAGCGCTGTGTGGGGCAGGGGAGGGCAAAGCCGGGGACAGCAGAGCAGAGCCGGGTGAGCAGAGAGCAAACACCAGGGATGTGGAGGGAGGCGGCTGTGGCGGTGGCATCTTCTCCCCCAGAAGCAGCCACGGTTGGTCCATGGGCACTGCAGGGGAGCCCTGCACTTCCAGCTTCTTACGGGGTGGGGAATAGGAGGCAGGTGTGAGGTCTGATGGGGAGCCCCATCAGTATTTGCAGATTTTGCTGTTCGCGGGGATCTCCAGATGGATCCCTCATGAATGGCAAGGGTCTCCTGTGTGTGTGTGTGTGTGTGTGTGTATATATGTATGTATTAGGGCTGTGCGAAGCTCCAGTCCCTGATTCAATTCAGCCTGATTCGGTGGCTGAATCTCTGAATCTGAATAGAATCAAAGGACTCTTCAATCTCTTCAAATCTAATCGGAACCCTCTGAATTGATTTGGAGAGATTTGGAAAGATTCGGAGATTCAGACATAGACACAGCTTTAAATGTTTTTTCTACATACCTCTAGGTAGCAGGGGCTCATGAGTGCTGTGATTCTGGGGTACATGGAGTGTCCCACAGAAGCATGGATGGCTCCCCAGTGCACTGAGCAGCAGACCCTGAAGTGGGCCAGAAGCAGTTCCGGTTCACTTCTTGGTCCACCGGGGAGCATGCTGGGCCCCCCCCCATGCCCCCTCAGCTCAGTGACTGGTACCTCCTGGGTCTGGGGGCAGTACCCAGGGCCTCCTGTGGCTGATTACTGAGCCATGGGGGCACAGGGAGGCCCCCCTGTGTGTTCCCCGGCAGCCCAGAAGTGGGCTGGAAGTACTTCCGGTCCACTTCTGGGTTTGCCACCGAGCATTTGGAGGGGCCCCCCACTCCTGTGGGGTGCTCCATCCACCCCAGCATCTGAGCGTTCACGAGCCATGCTGCTACCTCAAGGTATGTAGAAAAAAGTTTTAAAGCTGTATCTATGGCCAAATCCCTGATTCTTCGAACCGGCATCGAATCTTCAGGTTCAGATTCAGCCAAATCGAATTAGGGACGGTGATCCAAATCAACGAATCAAATCACTGTCCCCAATTCAGGCTGAATCTGAATCCAAATTAAATAGGAACTGTTTCGCACGTAGTGTGTGTGTGTGTGTGTGTGTGTGTGTGTGTGTGTGTGTGTGTGTGTGTGTAAAATATTGAATATATGTATATATATAAAATTGAAGAATACAGTTTCCACACACTTAGTACATACTCAAGTACCAAAACCTCAGTCTAAGACCACAAGTTCTAATCCAGAAAGACCTTAAAGTACAAAATATCTTGCTGTAGCAAGTTATAAGGACCTGTTCTAATGATGTAACATTAACTAATTGTGTCAATGGTATCTGATTTAGCACGTTAGTCTGAGCTGAATTTACTTAGACAACAAGCTCTTTCAGATATATGTAACCTTCAAATACAGGTATGTCCCCTTCTTGCTGAGGGGAAACTGTTGCAAGGCTGTGTGTGTATGTACGCGAGATGCCTTAATGCATTGTGGACTGTTCTACTGTGCATTAGCATGTCATGGCAAAAACCATGCTAATGTACAGTAGAATTAGCCTACTGCGCATTAAGTGTCACAAACAAAAAACATTTGCCTTTGCTACTACGCGCTAGCGCAGCTACAGAGCCTTGATCTAGTACCTCATATTAGAGGTAGTAAACAATGTGTGGTAGCAAAGGCGCTTTATTCTAAGTGTAGATGTGTCCTGCGTACATAAGAGCTAGGGAAGTTACATACAAACAGGTTCAAGTGATCAGAAACTGGTTTAAACCTATAACAGAACAGATGTTCAGTGCACATAAACCAGTTTCAAAGTGGCTGAAACTAGTTTAAGATAAACCTGGTTCAGTGTAGTATCAGATTTTACTGATTTGAATCAAACCAGTTTATGAAACTTCTATCCCAGACCCCTTCCTGGTTAAAGTTAAATCACAGTCCCACAGAATGCTTTGCAGCCCTGAGCCGGGCTGGGCTGTGCTGCCAGCTACAGCAGAGAATGGGTCCCCTCCCCGCAGGCAAACCCCAGCTGGGGTCTGGTGCCAGGGAATGGGGGTTAAACACCCCTTTCCCTGCTCAAACTTAGTGCTGGCTGCAACTGTAGACTACAAATCCCAGAAGCACATGAAAGCAGACCCTGCCTATGTCTGGAAGCAGGAAGAGTCCTGCTGCTCTGAGTCTGGACTGCAAATCCCAGAGACCTCAGGGGCAGCAGGAAGAGGAAGCAAACACACAGCCCATGCTGGCAATATGCCAGAGAGCCATACTCTAGCACCCCCTCCCCAACCTTCTGGCCTGAACCACTAGTGGTATGTGGCTGCATTTTCTGAATCAAGAGTGAATGTGTGTCCAGTTGTTTCTCAGTTTAATCTCCGCAGCTTAGACTAACCTGCAAACACTGGATTGATTCAGCTTCAGGCTTTTTGACTGTTTAAACTGGTCTGTTTCTAGCCCAACAGCCATAGTGAAGTACAGCATTACACCAGCTTATATATACACTTACCTGAATGCTCTTTACAAGTATAGGCTTTTTAACAACATACTTCCGTATCATTATAGGGAGAGGGAATGTTGTCCTTCTCCAGAAAGTTGAGAGACAGAACAACATTATCGCTTCTCCCCGCTCCCATATCTGAATCTATGACAAAGGGTATGGCCAATCCTGACAACAAAGGTTTTTTTGTTGTCAGGATTGGCCATACCCTTTGTCATAGATGCTGTTTGCTGCTTTGTGGTGTCCCTTAACAAATAAGAAATTGGTTGCAAAAGCCAAGCTCAGCAGACGTAGTGTAAGATTTGAGCAGTCTGGAAAGCCAAAACGTTCTCTTTCTGCTGACTGCACTTGGTGCAAAAAAGGTACCTTCTATTCCTGGATGCAAGAGAGGAAGAGGATTACCACAGACTGTCTTTCCATGAAAATAAGATGGGTACTTGTGAAAAGATGCTTAAAGGAGAAGGGATGGGATACATGGACCATTACACATTGTATAAATATGTTACTAGAGATCAATGAAATCAGTTCATCTTTTTGTGCCAACAAACGTTAAATTCTTTTTTGCGTGGAATGGAGAAATGTTTGCTGTCGCTGTACCTTAGCAAAGAGGAATCTGGTCTTCATATCCAGAGCACATGGGTCTGCAGTCATCAGGCACCAGTACAGGCTTCCCTTCAAATCTTTTAGAATACCAGTTAAATAAATTGTTCACAAATATGGGCAATTCACAATTTGAGGATTTACAATTCAGAATAATGTTTTTTATTTACTAAATAGCTGACTGTCAAGATGACTGATACAGTACACTGGAAATTTTATTTTCTTGACTTTAGTAAATTTATATTTAGTATTGGAAGAAGAATATGGAACAAAGATTATGGGCAAGTAAATAAAGTTGCTGGTACACTTGGGTCTCTCTTTATATGAGGGCTGCATTCCAAAAAAACCCTTGCATAAAGTGAATCCATTATTACAAATAATTAATAGGGATACATACCGAGTTCCCTGCTGCCCTGCTTCCTTTCCCCACAACCCAGCACATCAGGGAGCAGAGGAGCTGCGCGGGGATCTCCCCGCCTGCTGCTGCTTGTCCCATACTGCCCAGGCAACGCACCTCCTGCACACAGAGCTCACAGCTTTTCTGCATGTCCCCACTGAGCCCAGCCACGCTGGGTCGCACCTGCTGGGATGCAGCAGCCTGTGGGAGGGAAGCAGCGGCAAGCAGCCACCATTCCCAGCTGCCCTGCTTCCTTCCCCCAGGCTGTGCACAACCTGACATGGCTGAGATCAGTGGGGCTGCGCACAGCAGCTGTGAGCTTTGTGCTCCAAGCAACTGCAGGCACAGGAGGTGTGCTGCCAGGGCAGCACTGGGCAAGCAGGTTCTCCACAGGGCCCCGCTGTTACCTGCTGCCCTGGTTCCCTGTCCCAGAGCCTCCATAGCCCGCCTGGCCCTCCCCCTCCTCCTCCCCCTCCCCCAACGAGCCACCCAAGGCCCCATCCTTCTCCCCGCTGGGGCCCTGCAGCCACACACTGTGGCCCAGGCCCCAAGCACCACCTGACTGGGCAGCAGCCACAGCCCAACTATGCCTAGCTCCCTTCCTACAGGGGCCTCAACCCCCCACTTACCTGCCAGAGCCGCTGTCAAGGCCACCTGGGGCCACGTGCACGTGCTGTACATGCACATGATTCCCCATCTCACCGCCTTCCTTCCGCTTTGTCGCAGCCCCCTGCAGGATGGAACTCTGTCAGCCTCGCACAAAGTGAATTTTTCTCGCACAAAGTGAACTTCTGGTGTAAGTAATGTCTCTCATATAAGTGAATTCACACAAAACGAATTTGCGTAAAGAGAGACCCAAGTGTAGAATGATCTGAATTCTTCTTCTTTCGTATGGCTGAATTGGAGCAACAATTATAAGTTCAGTTTAAGGTTAGTTAAACAGTCTAACGCTCTTGAGGAAAGGGAATGTATCTCTGCCATGTCACTCTCAAATTTGTATAGAGGGCTGAGTGTTGTTATGTGGTCCAGGATTGCCACAGTTGCACTTTACAGAACTCCTAATTACCATTTATGTATCAAGCGACTGCAGCAGCCATGCTTGGTTTGGATCCAATTTAAAGCTTTCTATGTTTTCTGTGGAAGGTCAAAACCAGGAGGCTTTATTGTTGGGTCAGAAACTAGATAGTTGTTCCTAATGGTGGTTTCATTCCACGCTTTCCTCCAAGCTTCTGCACTATCGTGTCCTACAAGGGTTTGTACATGTGTCCACAAAGGTTTCTGGAAGATCAAGTGGTGACCAGAATTATCTGAATAAATGGTTATAGTACAACCAAATGCAAGCTAATGCAATACAGAACAAGAATGAATGTTTCATTTACAGGGAAGAAGACTATGTGGTATATCAAAACTAGAACATCCACTCAATGGAGGATTGCAAAAATGATGGAGCAGGTAGAAAACAAGCCTAGTAATGCTGACCTCTAATGAACTCAACTTTGCTTACGGAAGAGAAGGCCAAGGTGTGACTTGATCACTCTGTATAGGTACTTGTACACGGAAGAGATGACTGGTGAGTTTTTCAGTCTTGCTTATAAGAACATAAGGAGTTCCATACCAGGGCAGACTAACAGTCCATCTATGCCAGTATTCTGTCTCTTGTTCATAACAAATGGTAAAGGGAGAGCATATGAAGGGAGCATGTCTAGAAGAATTCTTTCTCTGTTACTTTCTCCCTGGCATCAGCAATCATTTGATTGAGGGATGTCAGAGGATACATCCCCGATAGTTCTATGTGGGAGCTACTCATGGATCTGTCCTCCATGAATTTATATTGGAATCTGACTTTATGGGTGCATCCACACATGCAAGCACATGTGCTTGCAGCAGCTCAAATAGAAGTGGTGCAAATTTGAGCCGGGGCTTTTTGTCTTGGTGCATGTGCTCGGACATGCACTTTGTTGTGGAACAAATTGTGCCACTTGGGGCAAAATAACCCTGCCTGGCTCCTCCCGGATCCTCAGCCAGGGGGAGCTAGAGCCCGGGGCCAGCACCTGTGCTGTTCCTAGCAGTACAAAAAGCCACCCTGGCAAGTAGCTCAGGGCTACTAGCTCTCAGGAGCTTCTGGGGCCCAGCCAATTGGTACCTGGGGACATTACCCCTTGTGCCATCTGGACTGCTGAAGCAGCCGTGAGAGTTCCCTGCACCCTCTACTCACTGCAGCAGTCTGGCAGTGGGGGCTGCTGCCTGGCTGTGACCTGCTGTGCACCTGCCAAACTCGGATAGGGACTGCAGAACCCCTCTGGGCCAGCTGCCAGTGGACTGCGGTTGCAGGGTTGGCCTTTGTGTGGCACTACTGCCACTTGTCCCCCCTGCCAGGCCATCTGGGCACCTATCACCCAGAAGATGTTCCAGGTGTGGTGGCCTGCTTTGAACTGTCAAAGCATATCCTCCTGGCCCCATTTGGCCAGGAGGTCAGCCACAGCCAGCTGGGTCCAAGGTGCCAGCTCTGAGCAGGCACGGTCCTGCCACTGGCTTCCCTAGCAGGAATTCTAGTGTTCCCTATTGGAAAACTGAAAAATCCCTGATAAAATAATCCCAAAGTAATTCTCTAAAATACCCGCAAATCCATGTTCCTCCACAAGTAAAACAAAAGACCACTATAAAGACAGAGTGAGACAGAGACCGCAATCAGTTGGACAATGTTTTATTGATATATCTACAGTGTTAAAGCAAGTCTCTTATCATAGTAATAAAGTGAACTCTAAATACAGGTTTCATGAATTCATGAATACATATTTTGCTGCCCTCCCACAGGGCGATGGCCCCCACACAAGGGCTACGGCCCCCCTACAGGAGTTTGGTCCCCACACAAGGGGTTCACCCCCCCAACAGGGGGTTCATTCTCCACACAAAGGGTTTGACCCCCCAACAGGGGCCAAATGACCCCCGCAGGGGCTACCACCCCCCCTGCAAGGCCCACATGCCCACCCCAACCCCCCGATTGCTGCCCCACTTGGCCCCATCCCTCACCAGCTGCTGCAGCCCCCACCAGCTGCCCCACCCAGCCCCACCCCCCAACTTGCACCCCCAGGCCCCGAAGGCTACCCTCAGAACCCCAGGCACCATCACTTTAAAAAAACAAACAGAAAAGGAACAGAAAAAAAATGGAAAAAAAAAAGCCTCTGCTTACCTGAGAAGCAGGGTGGGGGGGGGGCTCCTGGGCCTCCTGGCAGAGCCCCCCAGGCAGCAGAGAGCAGCGGAGGGGCAGGAGGGCCTGGGCTGGGGCCACTGGGGCTGTCACCCTGCCCTGCACTGTGCAGGAGGGGCCCCAGGCAGCCACAAGCCCTGGTGCTGAACACGCAGCCTGGCCATTGTGTATATCAGCACCAGGGCTAGGGGCCAACCATAGAGACGCTCTGGCAGCCAGAGCGTCTCTATGGAGGACCCAGCCTCTGGTTGCTCACTTTTTTTATACTTCGCTTTTTTTAGACCCCTGGGGTCAAATTTTCTCCCCACGCTGTAAGTTTGCAGCGCAGGGAACATTTTTTTGTTCCCACACGTGCCTGTTGCCCTGCCTCAAAGGGGTTTGAGGCGGGGCAAGAGGCACGTGTGGGCTCGTGTGTGTCGGGACCCAGGGCAGCCGGCCAGCAGCTCTCTCTGACTTCCACCCAGGCAGATAAGGGTCCGGGGCCTTAGAAGGCCGTTAGGCAGGTATTTGTGACGCTTGGAGTGGAATTAATTAGGCGGACGCTTATCGGTTGTAAAGCAAGATTATTTATTCACGCCATCAAGGTGGTGAATAGCGGAGGTCAGAGATATTTGGTTAGTTATAGCTTAAGGTTCGTAGGTCATAGGTCGGTCTGTATAAGAGTTCTTTGGTCGGGCAGATAAACGGAGAAAATGTTGGGCCGGCAGGTCGTTGATTTATGTCTGATAAGGTCGAGACAGGGGAGACTGACAAGTGATTAATTTGTCAGTTATTCTCACGCATACGTTCAGAGGTTTTTTAGGTGTGTGCGTGGAGGTCTCCCATTCTTCACGGAAGTGAAGACGGGTTTTATTTGTGTAATAGCCAATTGCTTTTTGTCACGTCATAAATTTAATTAGAATCGCCAATTATCTAGCGGTCTTTGCTAGGGTGTTATCATAGGGACACTTCCGGACACTCTCCTGTCATTCCGACCAATTATAATGATTTATGTATACTACAGAAGGCTAAGTTTTATCTCTGTTAGTGTCGCAGTTATAAATTTTTTTTGACATGCGCAGCAAAAAAAAGCGGTTATTATCATTATTGTTAACCCCTAGTTAACCTAGTGCAGAAAAAAAATGTTTTGAATGGTTTTATTTGTTTGTGACATGGGCACTACTTAATTTGGTTGTGACAGTGTGGACACGCCCTATATTAGTTTCCTCGTTCATTCCCTTCTACTGCAGGCTACAGGGATAGATGTAGTCTGCATTTCCTGCAAATAGACTATAGTCCTTGTCTTAATGCAAAACTTCAAACTGTCTTCAAATCTTGTGCTTCAGCCAGGCAAGATCAGGAACAGGAATATTTTTCCCAATGAGCAATTGGCCAGACGTAGTATATGGGTCTTTTCTGCCTTTTCTGAGGGATCAAGTATTGGCCACAGCTGGAGAAGCAACCTTAGATGGTGTGGATCAAAGCTTGGAGATCTTTCAGAGAATCCTTTAATACCTAATTGAGCATGGGTAAAAGTAACTAGTGTCCTACTGTTCACCAAATTAGTGATCAAGAAGTTTTCTTCCCTCCCTCCCTCCCTCCAGCATGGCACATGGATTGTCTACTACATATCTCACCTAAATAATTCCTACCATCACAAACCATGCAGGCATGGGGAGCACTTCAGTTTCTCCACCTCTCTGTCAATACTAATAAAGGAGTAGTGTTGGAGTGATGCTGTAGCTGTGATGACCCAGAAAATATGCAAGAGGCAAGGATTTGTGTGGCTGCTACCTTTCACTAGGCCAACTGCATGAT
Source organism: Alligator mississippiensis (assembly GCF_030867095.1). Classification (NCBI taxonomy): domain Eukaryota; kingdom Metazoa; phylum Chordata; order Crocodylia; family Alligatoridae; genus Alligator; species Alligator mississippiensis. The sequence continues at coordinate 119,163,938 of NC_081824.1, read as the reverse complement.
TGGGATAGACCTAAACAAGGACTTCTGCTGCACAGTCAGGTAGTCTCTCTGCCTCAGATGTTCTTCTTTCCTCCAAACCACAGATGCTCTGCACTTCATCCACCGTTGCTATTTCTCTCTCCTGCTTATACAAAGGTAAGCGTGTGTTTTCTTCTAGGTTGGCGGATCTCCTCCAGCAGGCTTTAAACTAGGCTCGTGGGGGGGGGGGGGAAGATGAGGGCGGGGGAAGCTGTGGACCACCAAACCATGTGGCACCCACAAGGACAGCCCAGCCTGAAGAAAGAGAACATTGGGAACCTGCAAGCCGCGGGGCGGCCAGCACTACAGCACAGGTAAGAAATGAGAAGGTAAGAAATAAGGGGCCCCTTGGGACTCGGAGCGGGGGGGCAGCAAAGGCACCTGTCGCAGGGCTCAAGTGCCTATATACTAATGCTAGGAGCATGGGAAACAAGCAGGATGAACTAGCGCTCCTGCTTGCACTAAACACCTACGACTTAATAGGGCTAACGGAAACCTGGTGGGATTCATCCCACGACTGGGCGGTACATATTGAGGGTTATAGATTGTACAGAAAGGACAGGGTGGGGAAAAAAGGGGGAGGGGTTGTGCTCTATGTCAATGAGCAATATACATCAACCCTCATCAAGACGGAATCCAAGGATGAGGAAGTAGAAGGATTGTGGGTTAGGCTACATGGGGGGCAAGGAGAAAGGGATTTGGTGGTAGGGGTCTGCTACAGACCCCCACACCAAGGGGAAGAAATAGATTCGGGGCTCCTGAGGCAGCTCTCGGAGACCATAAAAGCTAAAGAGGCGGTAGTCATGGGGGACCTAAACTACCCGGACATCTGCTGGGAGACACAGATGGCAAAGTCCCACCGCTCACGCAGGTTTCTAACCTGTGTACAGGACCTCCACCTGACACAGGAGGTACACGGTCCCACTAGGGGGAATGCCATACTGGATCTGCTATTGGCAATGGGGGATGACATGGTAGGGGACCTACAGATCGGTAGCCATCTGGGGGACAGTGATCACCTAATAATAGAATTCACCATAAGACGTTGAGTGGGTAAGGTAACTAGTAGGGTGAAAGTGCTAGACTTTAGGAAAGCTGATTTCAATGAACTCAGGCGATTAGTCAAGGACGCACTGCAGAGTAGGAGTTTTGAAGTGATGGGAGCCCAAGAAGGGTGGCTGTGCCTTAAGGAAATGATCCTTCGGGCACAAAGCGAGATGATCCCCGTGCGAGGTAAAAGAGGGAAAGGAGCCAGGAGGCTTCCCTGGCTGACCACAGAAATCCAGGGCAGCCTAAGGGCCAAAAGGGGAGCACATAAAAAGTGGAAACAGGGAGAAATCACCAAAGATGAATATACCTCCTCTGCTCGTGCTTGTAGGAAGGCAGTTAGATGGGTCAAAGCTACCATGGAGCTGAGGATGGCATCCCAAGTAAAGGACAACAAGAAATTGTTTTTTAGATATATATGGAGTAAAAGGAAGGCCCAGGGAGGAATAGGACCCCTGCTAAATGGGCAGAAACAACTGGTGACGGACAGGGGGGACAAGGCTGAACTCCTCAACGAGTTCTTTGCCTCAGTGTTCCTAAGTCAGGGGCACGACAAGTCTCTCACTGGGGTTGTAGAGAGGCAGCAGCAAGGCACCAGACTTCCATGTGTAGACCCTGAGATGGTGCAGAGTCACTTGGAGGAACTGGATGCCTTTAAGTCGGCAGGCCCGGATGAGCTCCACCCGAGGGTGCTGAAGGCACTGGCTGACATCATTGCAGAGCCACTGGCAGGAATAGTTGAACACTCGTGGCACATGGGCCAAGTCCCGGAGGACTGGAAAGGGGCCAATGTGGTCCCCATTTTCAAGAAGGGGAGGAAGGAGGACCCGGGGAACTATAGGCCAGTCAGCCTCACCTCCATCCTTGGCAAAGTCTTTGAAAAAATTATCAAGGCTCACATTTGCAAGAGCCCGGCAGGACAAATTATGCTGAGGGGAAACCAGCACGGGTTCGTGGTAGGCAGATTGTGCCTGACCAATCTAGTCTCTTTTTATGACCAGGTTACGAAACACCTGGACACAGGAGGAGGGGTGGATGCCGTATACTTAGACTTCAGGAAGGCCTTTGATACGGTATCCCACCCCATACTGGTGAACAAGTTAAGAGGCTGTGACATGGATGACTACACGGTCCGGTGGGTGGCGAATTGGCTAGAGGGTCGCACCCAGAGAGTCGTGGTGGATGGGTCGGTTTTGACCTGGAAGGGTGTGGGCAGTGGGGTCCCGCAGGGCTCGGTCCTTGGACCGATACTCTTTAATGTCTTCATCAGCGACTTGGACGAGGGAGTCAAATGTACTCTGTCCAAGTTTGCAGATGACACAAAGCTATGGGGAGAAGTGGACATGCCGGAGGGCAGGGAACAGCTACAAGCAGACCTGGACAGGTTAGACAAGTGGGCAGAAAACAACAAGGAGAATGCAATTCGACAAGGAGAAATGCAAAGTGCTGCACCTAGGGAGGAAAAATGTCCAGCACACCTACAGCCTAGGGAATGACCTGCTGGGTGGCACAGAAGTGGAAAGGGATCTTGGAGTCCTAGTGGACTCTAAGATGAACATGAGTCGGCAGTGTGACAAAGCCATCAGAAAAGCCAATGGCACTTTATCGTGCATCGGCAGATGCATGACGAATAGGTCCAAGGAGGTGATACTTCCCCTCTATCGGGCGCTGGTCAGACCGCAGTTGGAGTACTGTGTGCAATTCTGGGCGCCGCAATTCAAGAGGGATGCGGATAACCTGGAGAGGGTCCAGAGAAGGGCCACTCGTATGGTTAAGGGCCTGCAGACCAAGCCCTACGAGGATAGACTAGAGAAACTGGACCTTTTCAGCCTCCGCAAGAGAAGGTTGAGAGGCGACCTTGTGGCTGCCTATAAGTTCATCATGGGGGCACAGAAGGGAATTGGTGAGTATTTATTCACCAAGGCACCCCTGGGGGTTACAAGAAACAATGGCCACAAGCTAGCAGAGAGCAGATTTAGATTGGACATTAGGAAGAACTTCTTCACAGTTCGAGTGGCCAAGGTCTGGAACGGGCTCCCAAGGGAGGTGGTGCTCTCCCCTACCCTGGGGGTCTTCAAGAGGAGGTTAGATAAGCACCTAGATGGGGTCATCTAGACCCAGCACTCTTTCCTGCCTAAGCAGGGGGTTGGACTCGATGATCTATTGAGGTCCCTTCCGACCCTAACAACATCTATGAATCTATACGGTTGTCGCGATAAAGCATCAGCATCTATGTTTTTCCTCCCTGCTCTATAGCGTAAGCTGAAACGGTAATCGGCCAATGCTGCTACCCAACGGTGCCCTGTTGCATCCAGCTTGGCACTTGTTAGCACATAGGTCAGTGGATTGTTATCAGTCCAAACTTCAAACTGGGTCCCATACAGGTAGTCCTTGAATTTGTCAGTCACCGCCCACTTAAATGCAAGGAACTCTAGCTTATGCGTTGGGTACTGAGTTTCACTGTCGACTAAACCTCGGCTGGCAAAAGCAATGGGTTTTAATTTTCCTTGGTGCTCTTGGTATAGCACAGCCCCCAACCCCTCAAGGCTGGCATCCGTATGCAATACAAATGGCTGTTGCGGGTCTGCATAAACTAATACTGGGGCATATGTCAAACTCCGGATGAGGGCTCTGAATGCCCGCTCACAATTTTTATCCCATCGCGGCCCAAATGACTCTAATGGGTCCTGCAAACCCAAGGGCCTGCCTGCTCTTGCCTTAGACAGAGCTCCTTTACTTCGGATCTGGCTCCTTTTCACCTGATATCCCCAAGTGAGGTCGTTTAGGGGTTTTGCCAATCGGGCATAGTTCTGGACAAATCATCTATAGTACCCAAGAATCGCTTAAGTTCCTGAAAGAACTTGGCCACGTTGCCACGGCATTGATCTTATCGGGGTCCGTGCTGACTCCCTCCTGGGACACTATATGTCCAACGTATTTGACTGACGTCTGGCAAAACTGGCACTTGTCCAGGGCAAGCTTAAGCCCAGCAGCTTGCAATCGATCCAGGACTTTGAACAGTCACTCTTCATGCTCCTCTAGCGTCTTCTCAAATACTATGAGGTCATCCAGGTATACCAGTACTTGGGTCACGTTCATATCTCCCACTACCTTTTCCATTAGCCGTTGAAATGTAGCAGGGACACTGGAGATCCCCTGGGGCATCCGCTCAAATTGGTAGAACCCCAGTGGGCAGATGAAAGCTGTTTTTTCTTTATCCTCTTGTGCCAGTGGAATTTGGTAATAACCGCTCTGCAGTTCAAGCACCAAGAACCACCGACTTCCCAACAAACAATCAAGGGCATCTTGCACTCGGGGAACAGTGTATAGGTCCACCGTAGTGCGGCTGTTGAAGGTTCGATAATCAATGCACATCCGAATTTTGCCAGATTTTTTTCGCACTACCACAATTGGGGAGGCATATGGGCTACGTGTCTCGGATATGATACCATGATCCAAAAGTTCCTGGAGGTGCCGCCTCACATCCTCCATTTCTGAAAGGGCGATTCATCAGGAACGCTCCCGAAACGGTCGGGTGTCTTGAAGCCAAATAGAATGCTCCACTCCTTTAGCCAGCCCAACATCCCACTCATGCACAGAGAATGCATTCCCTCGAGCACTTAGCTTTTCCTGCAGTCGGGTCTTCCAAGTGGCCGGCACTGGAGAGCTCCCAAAATTGAACTTTGCAGGGTCCACAATCTGGGTTTGCAAAGACAGTGTAGGCAACACAGCTACCTCTGCTTCAACCAGTTCAGCTACACATTGTCCCGGCTTCACTGTGATGTCTTTTCCTGTGGGGTTCACTACTAATACAGTCACTGAAGATGGAACTTGCCCTCCAATATCGACTACCCCACTGGGAACCAACATCTGCCTTAAGGGTCCAGAGTTCTTAGGTGGCTCTACCACAGCCAGCTTCTTGTGATGGGTCCGGGCAATGCCCTTAGGGGCAGTGAGTAAAAACTGGCTGCCTAGCACAGGCACCTTTTCGGGAGTCTCGCCTGCATAATACAAAGCTCCCAGCCTGACATCAGTTTCAGGGCCGGCCGAGGTCTCAATCTGCTGATATGCTCCAGCGCAAAGGGCATGCATGGGCAAAGCTTTTAAGTACTGCTTCCCGGCCTTTTGCCAACAATATCGCGCTAGCACGTGGAACAGACTGGAATTAGTTCCGACAATTATATTGGCCCCCCGCATCCACTTAGGATCTGGGCACACAAGCACAGCAACAGCCACAGACTTGCATACCCCGGCCACTTCCTTGGGGAACTCTAGCTGGGCAGTAACATACCCACTGTACGGGTAGACCTCTTGGCTTAAGCCACATAGCCCCAGCCCAGTTAGTAGTTGCAGTGGTAAATGCTTCAAAAACTTGTCATAGAAGGACTGGAATATGATAGTTACTTGTGACCCACTGTCTAACACAGCAATACACCTCTGTCCCTCTATCACCACAGGGACCTCTGCCCTAGGTCCCACTAGTCCTGGTGGAAACTGAGCTGGGGTTCCCGGACTGTCAGAGCCTGAGGGAGCTGAGACTCGGGTCGGCTCCTTCCTTGTTGCCTGCAGTCGCTGCCATACCAGGGACGGGTTTCCCTGACTTGTACACTGGCGCTTGAAATGTCCGTCTTCCCCACACCTGTAACAAAATTTTCCTCTCCCTTCGGGCTGGCGAGGCCACTGTGACCCAATAGCCAGTGAGCTTTGGGAGGCCCTGGGCTGATTTCCCCGTGTCACCCAAGCTTGCTGGTGAAGCACGGCCAGTGGCTGTGGGGCATCGTTGCCAAAGTCAGTCGCCGTCGGCATCTCGACAACCATTGCTCGTGGTGGGCACAGAGCCACGGCCAGTCCCCGGGCTGGTGGTGGTGTTACCGCTTTGATAGAGGTCTTTACAGCTTGTAGGCTTTCAGCCTCCCTGATTTCCCAAAGTAACTGCCTAAATGTAGGGGGATTCTCTCTCCTCCCAGTGAGGTTGAGCTCCCTTACCAGTTGCTCATCATAAAGTATTCCTACCCAGAGTTGCTGCAAGTGAGCTTTGCCAGCCATCTCCCGAGTGAGTCCTCCTTGGGCCACTAGCTGCTGTAACACTCTCTCTAATCGCAGGATGTAAGCTGAGGCTGTTTCCCCCTTTTGTTGATATATCTTATTAAATTCCAGAAACAAAGCATCAGCTTGCACTGATTTTCCAAAGACGCTAGACAGAAGTTCGAGACACTGGAGAACAGAAATGTTGGAGTTTTCCTGATTAATCATTCAAACCACTTCAAAAGCTGGATCTCAGAGACTCTCCAGCAGCCGCCTCCGCTTCTCCTCTTCTGAGACTGCCCATGAGGCCAAAGTCTCTGTCACATGGGAATGCCAAGCCTCAAAAGTCTCTTCCCCTGGGGGAAGTGGGTCCTTCCCTGAAAATATGCAGAGCCTCTTGTAGGCAACCGACTCAGGTGATGGCTGGAGTGCCTCCTTCATGGCTTTTCCCAATGCCTTTGCCCACTCTGGATCTGGAGCTCTGGAGCCCACCCCACTCTCACCTGGGGCAGCTGGCGCAGGGTCTTCAGCTCCTCTGGAGCGGGGTTCTTCGGATTCCCCTCCAGAGTCTGGGTGAGGAACCGGCCCCCCCCATCTACTAGAGTTACAGCCCAGACTTCCTCATCTGTGACCTCTAGCATCTGGGGAACACGCAGGGCATCCACTGCGGTTGTCAGTTCACATACTGCCATCTGAAGGTCCCCTCTCCCATCAGGGCGCACTCCACGCACCTGACATAGCCTAAGGCATCGAGAGGACCCCCCGAGCAGATCCTGAATGGCCTCGGCCAAAAGGCCCTTGGGGATGTTGCTAATCACAATCACCCTCCCTGGGCTGACCTGCACCTCCATGCACCACTGCAGAAGCTCGGCCATGGCCATAACAATTGAGAACCCTCACACCAACACTCCCTCAATAGAGTGAAAAATTATTTGGGACAAGCAAATCAAAACAAAAACACAAGCTTGCAGCAAGGTGGGGGAGATGCTCAGCTACGGGTACATGGCACCTGTTAAAATGGGTACACTGCCCGAAATCCCGGACGAGCCCCCACAATGTAACCCTGGGAGCGACACTACATGCGCCCTCACCTGAATAATGGGATCCTGGGGTACCCAGTAGCCAGTAGCCCTGCCCAGCCCCCCTGGGAAGCTGCTGCAGTGCCCCCAAGCGGAGAGCCTCCCCTTACAATCAAGCACCCTCACAGACAGTTCTCAAACTATTTACAAGATTTAATTATTTACATCATAATAAATAATCATTAAATAAGCACATGGATATACTGTCTAATAAACCCTCAAGAACTTATTAACACAGTCTCTCACTTACACACGGTGTACTGGGGATCCCGTGTGCACTGCCCCTGGCGGGGTATCTCAGGGAGCGGAACTGTCTGTGTCCCTGCACGTGGTCTGCAGACGCTCCCTGGCACTGATGCCCATCTCCGTGCTCCTGGGGTCTCTGAGCAGCAAGCAGCGGCTCCTCTGCAGTTCCTGCAAGACAACCTTCTCCTGCCTTTGCCCCCCTTCCCTGGTTCTGCTGGGAGCAGTGTCTGGGCTGCAGGCTATAGCAACCCTCCTGCCCCACACAGCCTCACAGCCCCAGCAAATGCAGCCCCTCCCTGGGCTTTGCCTGCCCCTGGGGCCCCTCACCCATCAGGGAAGCTAGGGCAGACTCCTGCAGTCCCCACCCTGGCTCTGCTGTGCTCACCAGCCACATGGCTGCAGTCAGGTCTCTCCAAGCTTGGATTCTCCACACCAGCAGTCCCTGCCTGCTCCTGCTGCTGCAGCTTCTCCACTCTGCTCCTGCAGGCCTCTCTCAGGAGCTCTCCGAGGCATCACTGTGCTGAGACTCTCAATCCGGTCTCCAGCCTGTCCCTCAGCCCCCTCTCTCTCTCTTGTCCCCCCCCCATGGGAAAAACTGTTCCCCCATTTATCCAAGTCTCTCAGCCAATCCCAGCTCAGGGCCCTTCCCGGGCTTTTGCCAACGGCTCTCTTTCAAAACTGTCTGGGGTTACATCACCCCCCCTTCCAACAGGGATGCTTCCAAACAGCTTCACTTGCCCTCAGAGCCTACAGTGTCCCCTCGGGGACAAACTCTGTCTCTCTGCCAGGCAGCCCTTCCCATTCTGTTCAGGTGGGTCCATTTTTTTAAAGGCTGCTACATAAGTCTATCCCAACCAGGCAGCTGGTCCAATAAAAGGTAGCACCCACACAAATCCTTGCTTCCACAACCACATTTACCCAAATCCAGGATGACTTCATAATTAGATTCTGTACATAGAAACCTATAAAGGTGTTATAATTCTCCATGCATAGAACCTAACTAGTGAAAAGTCATGTTATATTTGCTCCCCACCCCGCTCCCCCCACTGAAAGCAACGGCAGGGAGTGGGAGTCCCACCGCCCTTGCCACTGTCTGCTCCCTGTCATGCGCCCCTCTGGCATCTGCTCCTGCATGCTTGTGCCTGCCCCTTGCTCTGTGTGCCTGCCTCAGCCCCCCCTCCCGCCCCCCTGTCCCCACTTCCTCCCCTGTGACTGCTTTTACAGGCTATCTTGGTGAAATACAGGCCCAATAAAGTCAATGGGAATTCTGCCACTGACTTCAGTGGAGTCAAACTTCACCTTCTCTTCTTACATAGAAGAACTATATGGATTGATTATTTTAAAAGTCCTGATGTTTTAAGCACGTGAACCCATGTTTAAACACTGTTTATTGTAAGTTGCATCAGTACAGTTCAAAGTTTATTTTATGTTGAAAGATGTATGACTAACATCCAGTCATACCATTCCTAGATTACGTAAAGGTTCTTAATTCCTGAATCTGAATCCATCTTTCTTTATACCAGTCAGGTCTTAAGAGGGGAATTACTGTAGGTTCATCAGGGTTATTTCAGGGGATATGTTTTGGAAACAGAGTAAAACAATTTCCCTAAACACTAATGGTTAGATTTGTTTTGAGGGATTATGTTGCAGTGTGTGTGTGTGTGTGTGTGTGTGTGTGTGTGTGTGTGTGTGTGTGTGTGTGTCAGGGGGCAGGGGTTCAATCTGCATTTCTCTTCTCATATTCCTATAACTTTTATGTCATTTAATAGGCAGTTTGGCTAATTATTCAAAAGTATCCACACTCAACCCAGGCTGAACTAACAAAGACATTAAAAGTAAGTAGTACAGATGAACCAACTTGAGCTGAACTTAGTCCTGATGTGAATGGGCAAAGTTTGGTCCCATATGTGAAAGCAGTTGCCTAAGTGGATCTTTTTGATCTAGTGTATTAATGGATGTACAAACTTCATATACTAATACTCTAGTCATTAATTTATGATTAACACTGTATGCAGCTACCTATACAGTCATGGAAGCTTATGGGTGTTTTGACAAAAGCTTCACTTGGTTCAGGACTTTGCTCTTATGCTACAGGCAAATGATTCTGCGCACACATGTGGTTCTTGCTTTGATTATCCCCAGGTGGTGCTGTTGTACATAGACTTCCAGGTTTGGGGGGAAGCAGGTTAAGTGATTTTTACTCTTGGGAAAAATGAGTCATGTTGAGCTTTGAATTATGCATATTTTTAGTAAGTATGGATTTGAGTGTGTGCCAAAATGAATATCATAAATCTTGGCATAGTTTTACGGTTATTTATTCCAGTCTGTACCAGAAAAGAACCAAAAACGGTCACGGTCTGTCTAATTCCAAGCAATTCAGATAGCCTGATTAAATGAACAGGTATTTTTGTGTCAGGATAAAAATCCACCCTTAGAACTTCCTAGGTGTCTTGTGAAAAAGGGAAGCACTGGGAGAGGGAGAACATAATTGGCAAAGCAAGCCGTACGAGGAGAGGCTGAAGGAGCTGGGCACATTCAGCTTATGGAAAAGGTGCTTAAGAGGGGGCATGAAAGCAGTCTTCAAATACTTGAAGGGCTTTCACAGAAAAGAGGGAAAAATACCTGCTCTCTACTTGCTGCAGAGAGAGTAGGACATGGACCAACGGTTTGAAGTTGAAGCAAAATAAATTTAGATTGAATATCCAGAAAAAACTTTTTCACTGTGAGACTAGTGAGGCGGTGAAATAGACTGCCTAGGGAAGTTGTGGACTCTCCATCACTGGGGGTGTTCAAGAAGAGGCTGGATAGCCGCTGGTAGGGAATAATTTAGGCATAACTATGCCTATTTTCTATTATGGATATTTCCTATGTTTCTGGATTTTGCTGGTTGCTCCCACCCCTTCTCTCCCTTTTTTTCTGCTATATGTCAGGCTGTTTTTAAGCCTCCCCAGAGGCATTTGGTGTTAGCTACAGCTAAAGCTGGGACTTCAGGTGAGGTGTGCTGATTCTCCTGCTAGGAGCCAAGCTTGAGGTTCCTGGCAAGAGGGTCATGCCCCTCTGCTTGGGGTCAGACCAATTTGCTATATTTGAGGTCAGGAAGGAATTTTACCCCATGGTCAGATTGGTATAGATTGTGGGGGGTTTTGCCTTCCTCTGTAATGGGGGCAATGGCCTTCTACCCAGGGCCTCTTGAGTGAATATTGACAGCATTTTATAGAAGCAGGACATTGGCTGCCATGGTTCCCTTGCTTTACGTGTGGCAGGTTAGGACTTTAGGTCTATGCACTGTCAAGGTTGAAGGTGGTAGCCTTATGTAGATTTTAGGTTACGGGATGTTTTGGATAGGGATGACCCTGCCTCATCAGGGGGTTGGACTAGATGACCTCTGGAGGTCCCGTCCAGTCCTACTTCTCTATGACTGATATGCTTCCCTTTTTATTGGTATTACTCTAACCAAGAGGTACAGAGATACTCACTATCTATACAGCTGTTCTTCTAACCATGCAGGCTAAACATATCCCCCTATGCCTAATAAAATGCTTGCTTTGGAGTGGTGTAAGTGGTAAGTAAATGCTTTGAACTCTTTTTTTTTAATATAAGTTTAGAAAATAAGTTTAGAAAATGCTGTTCCTTTTTTAATTCATCTTGCTGTCATTTAGGGTTCTAAATAGAAATTGAGATAAAAACAGTTTCCATTTAAAATTGTATAGCTGTACTATCGCACTGTCACCTCAACTAGTGCAAGTTACTATTTTTGGAAACACCAGTCTTAGAGCCACAACAGACAAGATGGTCTAGATCATTAAATACTACCCAAAGAGAGGGTTGCTAGCTCACTAATTGTTGGTTAATTGTTAATCTTTCTTCTATCTGGTAGATCTGGACTAGATTAATGTAAAACAGTGTTTGGTTAGCTGGTTTGTACAGATTAAGGTGGTAGATCTCAGCTCATTTCTATAGAAGAAGAGCTTATATCACAAATCTACCACCCCAGTTTCTACCCTACATAACTTGTTAATGTGTTGAACAGGTTTTTTGGACCCCCAATCTTCCTTGCAGATATAGTGTCAATTATAAATAATAACCTCTACAGCTTAGGGTTTAGGTATGCAGATGATGTGCCACTTGGAAATTAAAAGCTGCTTGCTGCTGTACTCCTGAGTTGAATTAAGATGTTTCCTGGGATGCCAATATGGCACTTTGTATCCACATTAGATTAAAAAAAAAAAAAAAAAAAAAGCAAATATGCCAAAAATTAAAACGTGACTGCTTTGATAATTGTAATTTCTGGATACAGCCACTCAATCTTCCAGCATCTAGCTAGTATTTCTGATTGCTTTAACAAAACAACGAGCTGTAATAAGGCCAAATTAACTTTGTGAGAGTAAAGTAAATGTAAGAGTAAGACAAACGCTTTGTATCCTTACTGCTCATCATTTGCAGCTGCTTTAATTTTGGAAAATCAAGAATTGCAGCAACGAATTAGACCACAGAGGGTTGAATTTTACTCCATAAACTTCAACAATACTTTGCACTGGCAGCCTGGGAGAGTTGGAAAAGGTGAAGATATTACCTACTTTGTACAATACAAAGTGTAAGTACAGTGGACTGCTCCCACTTGCTTTGTTTCTAAATCTCATCCTCTGTTCCACAAAGTCTGCTTGTTCTCATGTGACAAGTATGTATTTTTTTTTTTCTGTTTAAGGAATAGCCATTCTCAGCTGTCTCAGAAGTGGTGACAATTACACCTTTATATACAATACCAGCAGAAGGTAGATAGTTTTGAGCATGACAAGGGGAGCTACAGTGTACCTTCTGCAGTGATCCAGCACCCTCACTGCCTCTGCAAGGGAATGCATACATTATGTCATGAACATATATTTTAAAAAGTGGGAAGAAGAGTTGTTTGGTTGGTTTTTTGGGGAGGGAGTGGGCAGGGGTTTGAATGCCACAGTCTCTGGATACCAAATTTGAGAAACCTTGAAGGCATTGACTTTCAGATGTGACAGGCTTCTGCTCTTTGACACATCCACTTGGGTTTCCCAAAATTACAGCAATACTGTATATTACTAGTCACATTTGAAAACTTAAGCCACAATATCCACTAATAGGAAGTGAGATTTTATCTGCTAACTGGAATTGCAGGACAGTTTAAATAGGCAAAATACTAAATTACTACTATGAAAATGCATCCAGTTAACCAAAACTAATGCATATTATTTTAAAAGGGGGAAAAAACCATGGGTTCTTTAATGACAAGAGGTCAGAACCCTAGTTCTGAATTTCCTGAAAAAGCAATTATTGAGACATCAATCACCTATGAAATAGATTTTAAATGTAAGCAATTTGAAGATGAAATTGTTCATGGAAGATCTGGTAGTGGGTACAGCACATGAGTTATTTGGAGAAATATAGTGTACAAATCCACACCATATACTAGGGCCTAAAAAGAATGACACTTTGTCTCCCTCTCCCTCTGCAGATATGGGCAAAGCTCATGGAAAAACAAAGAAGAATGCTGGCAGATTCATGAAGGTTTGTGTGACCTAACTTATGAAACATCTGATGTAAGAGAACCTTACTACAGCAGAGTAAAATCTGTTTCAGCTGGAGTCCATTCCAACTGGACCATCAGCTGCAGGTTTACTCCCTGGAGGGAAAGTAAGTTTGACTGTGTGCATCTTTTCTATACAGCAATATGGTGTGTCACCTTCAAGTAATTTCCAGCTTTTTCCCATAGCTTGTCATCTTGAATAACTTCTTATGACTTATAGCTTAGGTTTTGTTATATTTTAAGCTTTTTGGTTGCATTAACATTTCTATTTTGACTATTTATTTGTACCCAACAAAATGGGTTGTCTGAAGTTGAAACTGTAGGTTGTGACCATAATGGTTTACTGTGCCCATTTGATGATGAGCACAAAAGACTAGCTGCAAAATTACAGATGCTAGTGAGATGGACTTAGGTAAATGCTGCTGCTTGTTGTCTTTACACTTTATTTGAAAAGTAAACAATTTGCATGCTCTGTCAAATGTAGTCTCTTCTTCTTTGTCTGTGAATATCTGAATGTGCAAATTGAATTGTATATGAATTCCATGTGAAGAGGAGAAAACGTTCCTTTCTCCCTAGAATGAACTCTTGTGAAACTTCACCATGACAGTTAGCTGTCAGTGATCGATCTTGTGCTCATGGAAATGGTCTTTTGAAGTTCAGTCTACATCCTGAACCCAGAGACCGAGCTTTTTATAACCATTGGCAGCTTGAACCTAATCACCCTGCAGAACCAGCTTCTAGCAGAGCATGCTGAAACAGAGAAATATTCAAGGTATAATAGGAGAGAGAGAATCCCCAAAGTGCTCAATACTATGGCTCTTGGTGAAATGGGGAAGAGCAATTCAGTCCCCTTTTAATGAGCAAGAATCTCTATGCAGTTTTATCTTGAATATTTACATTATAGAACAACACTGTGTTCTCCATCAAATGGTGGGCAGAGGATATCTGCCACACCCCAGAATAGGCCAGATGAGAGTCTATACAGTAATCAGAACCAAGTACAATAACTTCTGTTTTCCAGTAATAAGTCATCATCCAGACATCAGGAATCTAACAAAAGGTTACCATGCACCTGGGTTTTCCTGGGCATGTCCTCTTTTTGGGTCCTATGATTTCTGTCTAGGCAGTTTCTTTTAAATGTGAACCAAACATCCAGGATTCTTCAGCCACTCGCCACCCCCTCCCCTGTGACGCCACCGCCAGTTTCTTCGCATCGGGGGCCCCAAAACTATATCTTCCAGGGGGCCAAAAAAATTGTGGGCCAGCCCTGGATGAGTGTATTAGAGGGTACCTACTGGTACTGGGGGAAGCTGTCTGGGCACTGGGGTTGTGGCAGGGTGGGGAGGAAAGCACCTGCCCCTCCAGCAGGGGAAGGAGGTGGTGGTGGGCTTTTGAGGGCAGAGGGGAGCTCTGTGGCCCAGCTGGCAGCACCGGGGTCAATACCCATGCTCGCAGGGGTGGGGCAACCAGGAGACACTGCCTAGGGGCCATGGCCAGGCCTCCCGGCACTGCACGGGAACCCCAGTCCAGGGCAGAGGGTGCCACAGGCCTCCCCTCCTGTTTCCTGTAGCCTGTGCCATGGCTAGACCCACTCTGCCGCTGCCCACACAAATAGGAGTCACCATGCTCTGGCCTAGTTGAGATGGGGGCAGCTGGGGGCCCCCTCCAGCAGGCTAGGGGGTGCAGCGGGCTGCAGGTCAGGAGTGAGGGACACCATCAGGGCTGGAGGGGCTGTGACTAGGGAGTGAGGGTCACCAGGAGGCTGGGGCCATGAGCCGGGAATGCGGGGCACTGGCAGCACCAGGGGGCGGCAGATCAGGAGTGAGGGGTACCAGCAGGGGGTTGGGGGCCAGGAAGGGATCTGCAGGTCAGGAGCAAGGGGCAGTAGCAGGGACAGAGGACTGCAGGTTGGGAGTGAGGTGCATCGGCAGGGCCAGGGGAGTTGGGAGTGAGTTGTCTCTCTGACAGGTGTCCTCTTTCGAAACTGGAAATATGGTAACCCTCTCTAACATTTAGGGGGAGGCAGGCAGGGCAGAATATCTCCTTAGAGACTAACTGGTTCAGAGCGAAGTAAGCTTCTGTAGGTAACAGCAATCAGATTATGAAGCAGGCTGTCACCTTGAAAAGTCTGTGCCTCCCTGACCTAGTTAGTTGCTAAGGTGCTACCCTGCCTTGCCCCTTGCCTGACTTTAGACTTGCACGTTAACTTCCTCTCTTTAAGCATCATTTAGAAACAGAGCATCAGTAACCACAGATATCACTCATTTAGGTATCATGAATCAGTGGTTCTCAAGTAAATTGTCCCACTGTGCTTCAGTACTCACTTAGATACTTCTACGTAATTAGGAAACCAAAAATACTTATTTCCCTTTTAAAAAAAAATCAAATACTGGTCTAAACCAGTATCCTGACTGGATCTTGGTTGGAGGCAGCCCTGCCAGCTTTGCAATAGTTGCCCCAAAATTCAAAAGAAGAAATCAAATACAGCAAAAGCTCTGTCATCTGGCATAAGTGGGGAATGGGGTATGCTGGTAATCTAAAAATGCCAGTTACCTGAGACGGGGTTTTTCATCTGGACACGGAGCAGGGGTGGGGGGGGAAGTACAGCGGTGGCAGCCGCACACAGAGCAGGGGGTGGGGGGGGAGGTGGTAGCAGCCTCACACAAAATTAAATTAGTTGATGGATTTAAAGTTTTTAATTATGGTGTCCTGAGAGTGTCACTAAGCACTTATAATAATACATTTTGCATTGTTTCTTCAGCAATAATAGGACCCCCATCAGTGACTGTGACTCCTAGAAATAGGTCCATAACGCTCAAGCTCAAGGCTCCAAGTTCACCTTATAAAAGGAAAAAAGGAAGCAAGATATCTATGGCATATTTTTACCACTTACTATATCAAGTGTTTCTAATTAACAACTTGCCAAATGAAGTAAGTGCATGTTCACTCATACTCTACCTTTTAAAAATGTAAATAGGGAAGACTGCATACCCTTCTGCTTTACAGTTGAAATAACTCACTGATTTGCTTGTGCATAAATTAATCTAGAGGCTTAAAAAAATCTGCTTTTAGAAATCATGATTTTACCATTATTTGTAAACCATCTTGTATCACTCCCTTTGCACAGGACATTAGTCTTTCCTTACATTATAGTTAAATAAGCCCTTGGACCAAATCTTTTTAGGTGCCATAAAATAATAAATAACCTTATTTAATATTGTTGGCAAGTTCATGCTATTTTCTGAGCTCGCTCATGTCCCATTTAAATATCTTACACAATTCTGCTGTGCTTAAATCATGGCCATATTTACTTAAGTGTCCTAACCAACATGTTGTGGGGTTTGTTTTCTCCCTTGCATGCAGAAACACAAAATGCTGGTATATGAAGGAACAGACAAAGTTTTTAAAATAGAAAACTTGAAACCTGGTGTCAGCTACTGCATAGTAGCTAAAATCTTTGTAGCAGTACTGGACCGTAGCAGTGCATATAGCAGAAAGGAATGTACAGTGCCACTCTGACATGGTAGGTAATCCAAAACAAAACATCCCAGAAGCTAAGAGGCTCCTGCCCATCACTACTTCAACACAATATATGTGTCGGTAGAGTCATTAAGAACTGCAACCATATTCGAGCACAGATAATATATCTAGAACATTCAAACAGCACTCTCAAAACTATGATTTTATAGTTGGTTAAGAAAGCCCCAGCAGAAAAATGAACGTAGTTGATATGGTATGTTTTGATTACTTGGTTGTTGTCATGGCGCTTAGATAACTGCAGAAAGTGTTACAGGAAAGCCCCTGATATGAATTGATAAAGAATGCTGCTTATTTCCCCTTCTATATTTAAAGATATACACAATATTTTTCCCTTGCCTTTGACAGATTTGAAGTAGTAATTAACCACAAGAAATGGATAGACCTGGAAAGCTGTTACTGTAAAGGTCTGGCACAAGAAAGGGCTATGTTTATCCATGGGTTATACTGTAGCTGAGCTGGCAAAAGCAGTTAATGTGCCATGGCACACCTACTGAATTCTTCATACATTACTCATGAGTGTTACATTTCCAAGCCACGAGCTTTACAAGGATAAATCACCGATTTCAAAGCATGAATGCAAAAAACCAAACCAAAACAAAACCCATAAAACAACCCATCTTCTTAAATGGCCTTGCTTACCATTGAATTCCCATGCCTCTCAAACTTTAGCTTTAAACATTTTCTTACTAACATCAGTTTTATGCTTACCCTAAGCAGGGGTGGGGGTGTGGCCAGACAGAGCCTGGCATGGCCTCCTCTGGCAAAAGAAGCAGGGAGGGGGTTTATTCCCCTCCCCCCGACCTGTCCAAGGCTTAGCAGCCCCTGTCAGGCATTCCCCACTTTGCTGCTCAGACTGCAGTGGGGTGGGGATGTGTGGCCAGTTTCTCCCCCATCCCCCCCCCACACACACACAGCCTGATGCAAATGGGGAGAGGGAGGGGGATTTAATCTTCATGTCAGGCATTTTCCTCCCCCCTTCCCCACTCCAGCAGCAGGGCTGGGAGTGTAGCCAGAGCTGGCTGGCACGGCCCCGCCATCTGCCTGCCTTGCCCATGGCTGGGTCTGAGGCTGTGGGGCTGAGCTGGGCCAACCTGCAGGTGCTGCTGAGGGTGGATGCAGAGGGGCCAGCCCGGGCTGAGCCGCAGGAGCTGGGCTTTTCCCAACAGGCTGTGGCTCAGGCTGGGGCCGTGGGGGCTGCACAGCCAGATTGCTCCCAGCTCCCTGTGCCCAGGCTGGACAGGGCTGTTGTGGAGCTGCAGCTGGCTGGGAAGGGGCCAGCCTGGGCAGGGCCCTTCCCAGCTGGCTACATTTCTGACAGCTGGGTCCAGCAGCATGGGCGGCAGCTGGATGGGCAGTGGGCTGCCTGGGCAGGCTCGGAGGCACCAGGGACCCTGAGCCTGGCAGCCACCCATCACAGCCACCACTGCACCCCCTGTGCTGTGCAGCACCTGGTGGCTGCAGCTGCTTCACAAGCTGCTTGCTGGCTGAGGCTGGTGGTGCTGTTGTGCCTTCCTTGTCTCCAGCTGCTGCTGCCACTGTCCCTGCCCCTGCTGTGCTGCTCTGGATGGGCAGGCAGGAAGCTTGAGCCTGGCAAGCTTGTCTGGGAGCTGAAGCCAGAGCTCCATGCACTGGGCAGAAGCCACCGGCATCAAGCTTCCATCTGCCCGGTGCAGCACTGAATGACATGACAGGAGCAGGAACCACAGTGGGAGGTAAGGGAAGTAGAACAGCTCTGCCTAGTGCAGCCAGCGTACAGCTTCCCCCCTGCCTTCAATGGCTCCTCCTTCTTCCACTCCTGCCCCTGCTATGCCACTCCAGGCAACGGAGAGGGATGGGGGGAAGAAGATAAGGAAGCTTCTGCCCAGCACATGGAGATCCAGCTCCAGCTCTCAGCTGCCTTCCACCCACCCCACCTGGCATGATGAGTAGTCCCTGCAGGCAGGTGGAGTGGGTGGAAGGTGGCTGAGAGCTGCAGCTGGATCTCCATGTGCTGGGCTGAAGTTTTCCCCCCATCCCACATTCCCCCACCACCACCACTCGGAGCAGGGGCAGCAGTGGGAGGAGGAGTTGTCACTGCTGGTGGAGGGGGGGAGGGCAGCTGCACACTGGCTGGTCCCAGCAGGGCTGTTCTGCTCCCCTCACCTCCAGCTGCAGTTCCTGCTCTTGCTGTTTTGCGCAGCGCCACTCTGGATGGGTGGAAGCTTGAGCCGGACAGCTTCTACCCAACACATGGAGCTTTTGCTCCAGCTCCAGCTTCTGGATACCTTTTGCCTACCTGCAGGGGCTGCTCATTACGCCAGGTGGGTGAAGTGAGTGTAAGGCATCGGGAGCTGGAGCTGCAGCTCCTTCCACTGGGCAGAAGCCACTGGGCTCAAGCCTCCCATCTGCCCATCCATAGTGGGATGGCAGGACCGGGGGCAGGGGCAGAGGTGACAATGGCAGCTGGAGGCAAGGGAGGTAGAACAGCTCCACCGGCTCCTGCTGCCGGGTGCTGCACAGGACAGGGGTGTGGCAGTGGCTGCCGGGCTCCTGGCCCATCACCAGCTTGAGCAACCCACTGTCCACCCATGCCACCAGACCTGGCTGTCACAGAGCCAGCTGGGCTGGGAAGGGCCCTGTCCTCGGGACCCAGCCTGGGCTGGCCCCGCCAGGCCTTTCCCAGCTGGCTGTGGCTCCACGACAGCCCCACCCTGCCTGGGCACAGGGAGCCAAGAGCAATCTGGCCATGCAGCTCAGAGCCCAGGGCCCCAGCCCTAGCCACAGCCTGTTGGGAAGTGCCCAGTCCCCACAGTCCCTCTGTGCCCACCCTCAGCAGGGTCCGCTGGCCAGCACAGCTCAGCCCTGCAGCCGCAGCCCTGGGTGGATGGCAGGGCCAGGCCAAACAGCTCTGACCAGGCTCCATGCCACATGAGCAGCAAGCAGGGGAGAAAGTCCCTAGCTGGGGTCCCTGTGCCCATGCCTGAGAGGGGAAGACAGGGGAGTTTAATCCCTCCTGCCACTCTTTGCCTGAGGTGCTGCCTGAGTGGATGTCTGGCCCGAGGGACAAGCCTGGTAAGGGCCGCTTCCCCGTCTCCCTCCAGGCACACCCTGGCTGGGGTCCCTGCAGGCCAAGGTGGGGGTTTAAACCCCTCCCCAATCATACCTAGCCACCTCCTGGGAGCCTGGCCACACCCCCCAGGTCAGCTTCCCTCCAGCCTTGTGGCTGCTGCGAAAGGTTAGACCAACCTGCAAAGTTTGAACCAATTCAGGCTTGGACTTTTTGAATGTCTGTCCCTACCCTATATGACTCATCCAATGTCCCAAAAGAAGCCTACCAGGAAATGCCTGCCTTCCGTTTGGTGCCCTAACTAAAAACCAATCCATCCTCTGTTTTATTGTACAATGTATAGTGTGGTATCCTGTCACGAAATTCTGTCATTGCCAATTAGCTAAAGAGGATGTGGTACTGGGAAAAATGGTTTCATTGATGAGGAACTGCCTCTGTACCCAAAATGGAGCAGATGTTCAGTTTTGCAGCATTATCATACTTCAGGTTTTTTATTTAAAAATCAGTGGGTGTCCTTAAACCAAAAAGAATGCTTGATATGTGTTGCCACTGTATCTTAGCACGTTTTGTTTCCAGTGACTCTTTCCTTTCCTTTTTCTTCCCTGTAGCACATAAAACAGTGGAAAATGACTTGTCTTACCGGATGTAGCTGTAAAGTAGAAACCTATATTTGTGGACATTTGCTTGCACTCTCCTCTAAAGTAACTAATAGAAGTTGATTCACCAAATCAGTACAACATGAAGCACAAGAAACAAAAGTTGGCATATTAACTTAAAATGGCATATGTTGTTATTGTCCAAGGTAGAATTAATTTCACTGGAAACATGTTTACATTGCAATTAAAATCTATAAAGTTCTTTCATTTGAAACTATGAAACTAGGATTTTTTTTTTGAGCCCTGGATTTTAAAATAAAAAGTTTCAAATCTATATATTTCCCAGAAAAAGTTAAAAAAAAATAAAAAAAATACTAAAGGCTGACAAGAAAATGTGTGCTGGGGACACAGTCAACGATAACCTGCCAAAGTACAGGGGATTTTTGTTACCCAACTTTAGACTAGAGATAAACCAGTATCTGATTTATTATCCACAAAGCTTGCTTTCTCTCATTCTCTATTGGTCCTCATTCTCAACAGGGGAGGATTTCCAGAATTAAATCTTACTCACTCACCTTCGGACTTTGCGTTTGTGGATCACAGAAGATACGGGTGGGGAGTGAGGAGCAGATCATCCCTGCTGTAATTCTAATCAGATAAATCAGTGGTGGCTCACTATACTTTGTTCCTTATAAAGAAAAAAAGGATGTGGAATGGGAATTCAAGTGTTGAATATAACTCATTTCTTTACTTCAAAACTTGTTAGGCTTTTTGCTTCTTTTTAAACCTTAGTTCAGTGATTCTCAACCATGGTGTCCCAAGGTGTAGAGGAAGGCAGTAGATAAAGAGATAAGTGCAGGCTCAGTCTTCTACCTGCTTGCCTATCTCCCACCCATTTTGCCCAGCCCTTCTGCAATGAAGTAAGCACTGTATACATATAAATTCATTTTTTGAAATTGGGTGCCACTCACTTCACAGAAGTTATGGAACAGAAGTCCAAAAAGAGAACCACTGCCGTAGGTTGTCATGAATATACATAACATTTCCTCTTAAGAATTTAACAGATGTTATAAGTAATTTGTATATTACCTTTATCAAGTGCAAACAGGTATTCTAAACCTTCTGTTCACTATTTGTTATTGCAGCAACATCTAGGCATCCACATCCTAGATCAGTACCACATAGTATTAGGTACCATATACACATAAAACAAAAGGTGACCCTGCCCCACAATCTAAGCATAAAATTAGAGGCAACACATGGAAGAAGATTAATGCATACAGGCCTGGTCTGCCCACTTGCATATGAACAACCAGCAAATGGTTTGTAGGTATCAGGGCAAAGGAGTTCTAGTGAATCATTTGAAGGAAGACAATAAGGTGGGAGTATATGGGGCACTTCTTCCCAAGTGAGAGGGGCAACATGAGAAGACACCAAGGTGTCTATTTAGAAATGTAGTAAGTGGGTGAGAATTGGCCACGCAGACTGATCAGAGTCAATGCAGACTGATCAAAAGCAGGAGCTGACATCTCAACAAGAGAAGTAGGGGAAATAGAGTAGGGTATTTAGAGTAGGGGAAAGCCTCAGAGAGCCTAGAAAATGAAGGAATGTTGATTATTTGATGTGATTCAAAAGGGAGATCAGTGCAGGAAGACCCGTTGATATCCAGAGGTAAAAAAAAAAAATGCGGAAAAAAACCCCCAGAGCAATGCAAGCTTGTCCAGTGCGTGCTGCTGAAGAGCAGAGCCGGCCCCCTCAGAGCCATGCTCTGCTGCCAGCCAGGCTCCACATAGCAGAATCACTGTGGCTGCAGCCCTGGGGAGCCCCCAGAACCCCAGGTAAGTCTGCTGGGGCCAGCTCAGTGCTGGCCACAGCCTCCTCTCCCCTACCACACATAGCTTGCACACCAAAGTGCATGTGGCACAGGCGTTCTCTGGGTACAAGAAGTGGTGGCACAAGATGAACTGCCACTACTCATCCCCAGGGAATGAAACATCCATGCACATCTGGATGAAGTGTGGAAAAGAAAGGTGACCCTGGGAGCAACAGTGGAGGCAGCAATGATGAGTGACGAGTGACAGATCAGGAGCAGCAGGCACAGATATGTCAATCAAGAAGCAGAGAATGGCGAGAGCCTGATGGCAGGCCAGCCTCTGGCAGTGGCATGGTGGGAAACCATGGAACAGGCACTGCGAGAAGCTCAAGAGAAGCTGTAAAGGAGCTGTGAAGAGACTGTGAATAAAGACAAAATTCACAGAGGCTGTGAATAAAGGCAATTTTAGCTGGTGACAGGAGGCAGACAGGATCAATGATGAATAAATATGATTTCCTGGAAAAGGTACTGTTTGAAATTTTGGAGGTGCAGGCAGACCATCTTGCCAGCCTGTTTGATTTCTCAAACTAAAAAACTTGGGAATAGAAACAGGTATGAGAACTTTTGGAAGAAGTGTGCAGAGAAACATGGGAGGGAGGAATTAAAAGGGATAAAGTTCATAGCAGGGGAAAAATCAAGAGAAAAAATTATTATAGTTTGAATGTACACAGATTTACTGGAGGCAGAAAACCTAGGAAGATGGATGAAAAAGTACATCCAACGGGTAATTAATGTTGGTAGGGAATGTAAGGGACAAATATGGTATCTGGATGGGGTCTTGGAGGGCACAAGTAGTGTTACAAGCAGATGAGTGGAACCCCAGGTAGAGTGCTGCACCTCCCATCAGTGATCCAAATTGGGGCAGACTGGGGTTTTATAATGTGCCAGGGACAACCAAAACAGTGAAGCAAATGCAGAAAAGTAGGACACATGCTGTCTGCACATTCTCCCCTCACATTGTGCCACAGATGTGAAGGCCATAGAGCAGCAGAGTGTGAGGAGTCCTTAAAATGAACTATTTGTAAGGGAAAGGGACACTTGTATCATAGGTGCCCCAAAGCCTTTGCAAGTACAGTCAACCCCCTGAAGAACAGCAGAACTTAGAGGAGGAGAGTGGAGGAGAGGAGGGGTTGGACACTGAGGTAGAAATGGTGAAAGAAACCATTCTTTCAGGAGGGTGGAAAAGAAGTAGGACAAAATTTCTGTGACTGAGGCAACACAGGAGGAGATAGAAGACAGAATAGAAGGGAAGGTGGGAAGAGTAAACAGCTCAGACATGGAGGTGGGGATGGGAAAGAAAGAAGACGCTCTACAGACAACAGAAGTGGAGATGGAGCAAGAGGAAGAACCAGAGAGAGAGAGGCCAGGAAAAGAAAGAAAATGCAGAGGCTGAAGATCAGGAAGAAGAAACCTGATAATGAGGGAGGTGAGCAGGAGGAAGAGCTGGAGAGCAGTTTCCTGCTGCTAATGCCTGTAGGCTCCAGGCTGGAATGGAGATCAGAAGATGAGAAGCGACAGGGAGGCAGGAATATGCAAGCCTTCCTAAATGCAAAAGCAGTCTGGCGGCTTGCAATGGCTGTGGGAATGTGAGTGAGGTAGGAGAAGGAGTCGACCACTCTGAGCAGTAGCACAGATGAGCTTTAAATGGACCAAAGCCTGCATTTCAAAACAAGCATAAATGGCATTGACCATAAATTTGCTTAATGTCACTGAGTATCTTAACAAGGAAAAGATGGGAACAGACTGAACCAGTGTTGAACCAAGTAAGGACAGACATAATCTGCCTACACAAATGTGGTATGCCTGGGGAGAGGGAGTATAAACACTTTGAGAAAAGGTGGAGATGGGGGCCATCTTGGTGGACAGGGACAAATGAGAACAAAGCAGCTGGGGTAGCAATATTATTCAAGAACCCAGAGCTGAAAGCAAGTATTCAGCAGTAGCAGACTGCAAGGAATGATATCATCAGGCAGTGGAGTACAGAATTAAAAAATGTCAATGTACTATGTACACCACCAGAGAGGGCAGGAAGGAAAGTGCTGCACATAATGCATGTAATACGCTGCTTACAAAGCTAGCAGTGTATGTGGTTGGAGGGAGACTGCACATAATAGTGGGAGATTTCAACTGTATAATCAAAGTGGAGATAATCAAAAAGGAAAGCTTCCACCTTTACTGTCTCAGAAAAGTCCTTGGAGTCAGTTGGGACCAACAGTGACATCCTTGAGAGGACTGGCCTAGAGTCTATGCAGACTACACCGGATGCCCACAGGCTTTGCTGGCTGGGACACATGGAGCATGTGACTCAAGACTGTTTGCTGAAGCCTTCGCTCTCTGGCCAACTCAAGAACTGCCCGTGATGCAGAGGAAGGCCAACAACTGCTCAGTCTGGAGAAGCCGGGTCAAGGCTGGTGTAGTCACCGCAGAGAGCCATCAGAGCCCAGGCTGAGGCCCAAAGGAGAACCAGGAAACAGAGTATGCTTCAACCTCCATCTGATGAGTGGACTTGTAGCTGTGGGCGACTGGTGCCACCTTAGTTGGGGGGGGGGCACATGCCCCCCCCCCTCCCAGTGACCAGTCAGTGGTCAGGGTGGAGGGGATCCCCACACAGCCAACCGCGAGACAGCCAATCACTGTGGCTGATCGCTGCAGCCACTTCTAGGAGTGGCTGCGGCCGCTTCTGGGAGCGCAATGGCGCTCCGAGCCCCAGTCGGCGCTTGCAGGGGTGGCACCAGTGCTCCTACCTGCCCCCCCTGCCCATCCACTAAGCGGGGAGTGCAGCCAGTCAGGGGGTGCACTAGTGCTCTCAGGGGTGCATGTGCACCCCTTACAGGTTACCACTGCCTGTAGCCACTACAGGAAGGTTTACCACTCGTACATCGGGCTGTTCTTCCACACTATTGCCAAGCACCACTGATTGACTGACTCTGTTGTGTCTCCTTTCATCTGTCAAGATATTGAACAGCCATACAGTCAAAGTGGGTGATGGAACAGGGGAAGGAGGAAACAGCTTTAGACAGCTCATCTACACTGTTAACAAATATAATAAAAGAAGAGTTGCTAAGAGATGTGAGAGCAGGGGAAAAAGTTTTCAGTAAAAAAGACCCCAGTGGAAAGAAACAATCAAGAACTGATTTTGTCCTTTTATCAAAATAAATAGGGATAAGCATGAAAGAAATCATACATAAGGCTTTTAGTGATCACCAGATGCTGAAGGAAGAAATGAGTCTTGGTAAGAGCCCTATGAAAGGGTAGGGACTGTGGAAGTTAAATGTGCAGCTGCTACAAGATGAAGTGATATACTAAGCATACAGGAAATGGTAAGATGGTTGGAAAACACTTTTAACCCTGGGCGCGACACTACCTGCGCCTGCACCTGAATAGTGGGATCCTGAGGTACCCACTAGCCAGTGGCCCCTCCCAGCTCCCTGGGTAGCTGCTACGGGGTCCCTGAGCAGACAGCCTCCCCTTACAATCAAACAACCTTGCAGACTGTTATAAAACTATTTACATGATATAATTATTTACAAGGTAACATATAACCAATGCAATAGAACAAATGTTACACCGCATGACCTGGTGCTGGTGGTTTAAGGATTAATGCTTCTTGGATACACGTTACAGTAGGGGAAGATGTACAAATTACTCACGATAAATAAGGAACCAAGACTTAAATACATTGATACTCCAACTAATAAACCATCAAGAACTTCTTTACACAGTTTATAACTTGTACACTGTGTGCACTGCCCCTGGCTGGGTGTCTCAGGAGCAGGACTGTCTGTGTCCCTGGCACAGGATCTGTGGGAGGTCCCTGGTGCTGGCATCCCTCACACCAGCTCCAGGGTCTCCATGCAGCAGGTGCTGGCTCTTCCCCTGCAGTCCCTGCAAGAGATCTTATCTCTACACAGACCCCCCCTTCCCTGGCTCAGCAGGGAGCTGTGTCTGGGCTGCAGGTTGTAACAGTTTCCCCTGCCCAGCACAGCCTCACAGCACCCAGAAAAATGCAGGCCCTGCCTGGCCTGGGGCTTCTGGTGGCTGGAGCACTTCCTGCCCCTCTAGCCCAGGGCTCCCTCTGGCATCTGAGCCTGCTCCTCCCCTGCTGTGCTCACCCAGCCACACAGGGCTTGCAGGAGGGCCTTCTCAGGCTCAGAGTCTCCTCACAGGGCAATCGGTGTCCCCACTGGGACAAACTCTGTCTCTTTGCACTCTGTCCCTCTGCAGGTCAGGCCTTCCTATCCCTTAAGGTGGGCCCATTTTTAATGCTGCTACACACTGAAGAAATATTTGGGGGAATACCAATTGGTGGATGATGGTGAAAAAGAGGATGGGAGAATTCTTCAGGAAGGAAGGCTGAAGATGCACAGGGAAAAGAATGAAAGAGTTAAGAGAGCTGCAAAGAAAGATGCAAGAGCTGCTAAAGGAAGCTGCAGAAGGAAGACAAGTACAAGAAGAGCTAGAAGAAATAAAGCAAGAGTTAGAAAGCTGGTTTAAAGGAAAGATGAGAGAAAAATATTCTTAGCACAAGCACCCTGGGTGGGAGGAAATGAAGAGTAGTCCCAGTACTTTTCAGTCAAAATGCAGGTGGTAAAAGGAGAGCTTAAAGAAGTGTGGGAAGAAGATGGTGCCCAGGTGGAAAAGCAGGAGGAGGTGTTGGAGGTGGTGAGAAGATTTCATGAAGAGCTATACCAGAAGAAGAAAGTAGACAGGAAGAAGATGAAGGATTTCTTGGAAGAGACTGAAGAGAAAGTAGAGGAGGAGGAAGCAAGGAAGATGGAAGAAAAGATAAGCTTAAAGGAAGTGGAGGAGAGTTTAAAAACCTCTAAGAGGGAAACCACCAGGAGCAGATGAACTGCCTATGGCATTTTACAAGAAATGTTGGGCATGGGTAGGGAAGGAAATAGCAGAAACAGGAGAGGCAGGGAAAGATTTTACAAGAGATGTTGTGTGATCTTACTCTTCAAGAAAGAGGAGAAGGAACTCCTGAAAATTGGAGACTAATTACACTCCTTAATATGAACTGTAAGATAATGGCCAAGATGCTGGCTTTGAGGCTGAGGGAAAACCTCAAGGAGATTATACATGAAGACAAAGTATGCACAGTACCAGGTAGAAAGATCTCCAAAATGATCAGAGATATGCTGTCCCACATCCAGGAGAGGAAAACAAACACAGTTATAGCAAACCTAGATTTAGAAAAAAGCATATAACAGAGTAGATCGTGATTACATATTCAAGCTGCTAGGAAGAATGGGTTTCCCAGACTCATGTATATGTTGCATAAGGCTACTGTAAAGAGAAGCAGAGTCAAGTCCAAATTAAAGGGGCTTTTAGAATCCATACAGGAGTGAGTCAAGGGTGCATCCTGTTGCCACTATCTGTCTGAAGCATGGAACCATTAGCACAAAGAATAAGAAAAGACAAGGTCGTAAGCAGAGTAAAGATACCAGGAGGGGATGTACTGTAGTAGTTAGAGAGAGTACCCTTTCTATCAAAAGCCTTAAGCATACATCTGAGTATGAAGAAGTGATGTGGGCTAAACTAGCTAGACCGAAAAGGACCGTAATGGGAGTGGGGAACTGGAGAGGCTTGGAGAAGTTAGGCCTTCAAATGAGAGAGAGAGAAATCACAGTGCTAGGGATCCCAATGGATGCCAAAGGGAAAGGTAATACAGCACAGGAAAAGGTGATAGCAAGGCTATGGCATATACTTTTCCATAGCCAGAAGGACACCAACTTTTACCAAAAAAATGGTGGTGGTTAAGGCTGTACTACTGCCTATTATTCAAAGTAAAGGAACTGTATTCCCACTGATGTGGCTGCAGATATCAAAAGTATAGAGGGAAATGTGTGTTCTTCTGGAAGGCCAAAAGAGAGAAATGGGCTAGAGCTGAACTTTACAAAGCAAGAAAGAGGGAGGGGATGGGAGCTACCAGACTTGGGATTGTTCGTTTATGTGAAATATGTAACTGTGCTATGCAAGGCAGTAATGGAGGGAGAGGGGAGAGTGGCATGTAGCACCCAATTTCACACAGCTGTAATTTTAAGAAAATGGGGAATATATCAGACCTCTTTGAAGAGTCCATGGGCATGACAACCACCAATTCATTACATCAGGATGGGAGGATTCATGCAGAGGCATAAAATAGGGAAGGTAGGGCTGGAGATCCTGAAGGATCATAAGAAATTGATGAATGTGGTAAGGGAAAAAGACAGAATGGTACCAGTGTGAAACTTCCCAGAAGAATGAGTGAAGAAGGTGTGGGTAAACAACTAAAAGGGGAACATGCTGAGCTACCATGGATGGTTGCAAGAACTATCTTGCTGGTGAGCGAAGCACAACATAGATGGGACTTGAGGAGCTCATCAAGGTTCCCAGGGGAGAGGTGCAGGGAAGAATAAACACGTGTTTTGGGAGTGTGCATATGCAAAAATGTGTGAGAAAGGGTCCACCACTTTCTCAATGTCACCAAAATAAGCCTGTCATTAGCATGGGAGATGGCACTATATGAATTCATAGCAAAGGGACCAGAAGAAACATTATTAAGGACTTTTATTATCATGTATTAAAACTAGTTTATGGAAAGTAAGAAACCTCTTTAGTTTAAGGGGTTGGCTTTCATTGAAAGAGAGTGCCTGAACATGGGGCTCCATGAACTGAAATACTGTATCCATCAGGACAAAGAAGAGACTGGAGAGGAAGAGGCAAAGAAGTGAAGGTCAAGTTTGTTTTACTAAACCAACAGAGAGGACTGATGGGAAGGGCAGAGAGTTTCAGATGATTACTAAGGCAACAGTTTTTTACTGGGTTCTGTATGAGGAAAAAGATTCCTGTAAGGGTTTGTTTGTTTTTTGCAAAGTTGATTTATAGTGTTTGATGGTTTAATATATGCAGTTGTATGTTATTGATCTGCAGCTGTTTTTGTGATATGACATCTTGGTGAAACAAGGATGCTGTATATGTATAACTTTGTAAGTGTAGGATTATAAATGTGGTTTTAATAAAATTTGTAATAAAAAGGTTCATTTTTGGCACCAAGGGGAGGATGCCAAACTGGTATTGTAGTACCCCCAGGCCCAGCACCAGTTCCCTGTGGATGCTACTACACCCACCCATTCTTTTCAAGGGCCAAAAGAAAGTTCTCATCAGTGTGTTTGCCTGATATATAAGGGCCATGAGTTTTATAGTCGTGCTCAGTTGTTGGCTACATTGAAGTAACTTCATAGTCAGTTTTCATTACTGAGCACATGTTGCTTTTGGTGGCAGTTTAATGATAGACAATGTATTTAATGAGGTTTCCTTGCATGTGAATATACGACAAGAGGCTTTTTCTCCACACTGATTGAAGGGGAAAAATACCATTTTGTGTTTGAGTAAATACATTATATACATTTTTATTAATTGAGTTTCAGCCATCTAGCTCCATATACATGACTAGTCTATGTAAGTACATCTTTTGGTCTATAAGGTGCCACTCTGCCCTGCCTTTCTCCTGATTTCAAACTAGCACAACTAACTGCCTCTTTCTGCACAAGTGTAATTATGGTAAATGAGTCAGCATAATACAGTCTGCAGGTCAGATACAGCCTACTAATTGATTTGATCAAGCTTGTGGGCCATGGGGCTGAGCCCCACCTGATGGCTAGAAAATTGTATTTAGGGGTTTGCTTTTGGGAATTAGCTTTCCCTCTGTGATGACTCTTCATCTTTTGACATTGCTGATTGGTCTCTCTGTGGTCATCATACTGTTCACATTCTGTCCTGTCAGCCTAATCCTTTGTTTCACAAAGCTATCACATGCACACATCCTAATTTGTGCTTTACTGGTCTTCTCCTAATTTGGTCTGTTCCCCCAAAACTGGAAAGCCCAAGGGCCCTACAGTTGGGCACTGTGACCTGGTGCCACTTTATCTTATGCTATGGAAAGTGTAGTACATGGCTTCAATTCCCAGCCTGCGGGTCTGCTTGCTGCTTGTCTGTATCAGACGTGAGCCTTGAAGAAACTTTGTCATAGACTGCTTTTTTTAGAAATCAATTAACCTTTGCTTTTTCCCCAGACCATTATTCTAATGGATATCTACTTTACCTGTGAGTCATCACAGAGGGAAAAAGAGGAAGGATTTTGAATTAGCAAAGGGTCCACAAGTAGGGAAACTGAGGCCACCATGGACAGAAGGCATACCACCAGCCCGTCTCACCGACCCCACTAGGGGGAGAGGGGTGGGCCTTGGCCTCTGACCTTCAGGCTGCTGACATCTGCCATTCAAGAGAGAACCTCAGACTGAAGCGTATGTACTAGCCAAACGTATCTGGACTCTGACAGCTCTAGGACTGGTAGATATAGAATTGTTTGCATTATTCTTATCTGCTATCACTGTGTATCAATAAAATTTACCTATTATCAAGTGGAAAGGTTGTGGTCTGTCTGAGGGGTTGGGTCTGCCTGGAACTAGGTATCTGGGTCATAAATCTAGTGCCAACACCACCCATCTGGGACAGCCTGCTCTGTGCTTCTGCCCAGATCTGCCAGCCCAGCCCCAGCTAGTGTGCACAGCTTCCTGGTAGGACTGCTCCTGATGCAGCTGCAGCTGCCCAGGTACTGCTCAGCTCCCCCTACCTCCAGCGGTGGCTTCTCCTTCTCCTCCTGCCCCTACTTTGCCACTCCAGGCAGGGAAGAAACCACAGCTGGGTGGCTTTGACCACAGCGCATGGGGCTCCAGCTCCCAGCCACTACTTTCCACCTACTCAGCCACCCATAGGTGGGTGCTCATCATGCTAGGTGGGTAGAGTGCGTGGAAGGCATCCAGGTGCTGCAGCTGGAGCCCCATGCACTAAGGCAGTAGCCACCTGGCTGCAGCTTCCCCCCCTGCCTGGAGCAGCACAGTGGGGGCAGAAGAATGAGGAAGAGGAACAACTGGGTAGGGGTGTGGAGATGCACAGGGAAGCTATGTGCACTGGCTGGAGCCATGGCCAGGGCTGAGGCTGGTGGTTGTAGGCAGGACTGTGGCTCAGGCTGCCCCAGGCAGGAGCAGGTAGGGCGTAGCCCCATACAGTGCCATGGGGGCAGCCATGGGCCAGATGGGGGAGGGGCAGACCATACCCATACTGCACTGCCTGGTTTAGCTCTGCTGCATATGCATCCTTCCTCCCCGAACTCCTGGCCAGCTCCCAGGACCTAGTGCACTGGTAGCCACCCCAAATGTGCACACCTCCCCAGTGCATGCACCCCCACCCCCTTGCATGCTGCCCCCCCATACACACACAATATACAA
Organism: Alligator mississippiensis; assembly: GCF_030867095.1. Classification (NCBI taxonomy): domain Eukaryota; kingdom Metazoa; phylum Chordata; order Crocodylia; family Alligatoridae; genus Alligator; species Alligator mississippiensis. The sequence goes on along the minus strand of NC_081824.1, from coordinate 119,132,642 downwards.
GAGTAAGACTTTATTTTGAACTATTATGCAATCACCCCTATGAACACTACTCAAAAAAACAAATCAGGACAAAAATTATTTCTTTAAATAAAATTTTAAAATATTATGGTAGGTGTTTGATTTTTAATATATGATTTGTTCTCATCTATAATTGTTAAAATGATATCTTCTAAAATATTTTATGTGTGCAGCCCTTGACAGCTCACCAAAACTTATTAAGTGGCCCTCCCGTTGAAATAATTGACTACCCTGTTATAGACTAATTTATTCAGAGAGGTATATGTCTTCAGAAACAGCAGCTTGCTTCTTCACATGATACAAATGGACCTGTAGAAACAAAGTAGTAATTTAAATACAAAGGATAGGGAAGAGAGGAGGAAAGGAGAGGGTCACTGCTGAAAGAGGCAAAGGTGGTAAGCAAAGCAGTAAAACCACAGGGACATAGGGGTTATAGAAGCTGGCCCAGGTAATGGGTTAAGAACCTGTAGTCTCTATTTGGACCATTCTTAATACAATCCTATGTGTGGATGATTTCTCACTCTGCAACTTGCATTCAAGTTGTTTTTTTAAAGTTTTGCTGTTTAAAAACAGCTACTCTGATCACCAATGGGTTGTCTAGGGGGGCTAAAGTGTTCTGCCACTGATGTGTGTGTCTTTCTGGAACTGATGTCAGATCAGTTTATTCTTGCATATAGTGAATGCCCCATCTGTTCAACTGAGACATCAGAGGAGCACAGTAAACAGGTGACGGCATATATGATATTGGTAAAGGATCAATCAAATGAATGAACCCCAGATGTTACATCTGTGCTATTTGATCCAGTGATGATGTAGTTTGTATTAATGAAGGGGCACAGCTAGCAACTGGGTCCATGGCAAAGCCTGGTACCTTGGTGAGCATAGGAGATAGGTAGCTGGTTGCTGGAGAAACGTCATTTGAGGCTGGAGGCTGCCTGTAAGTGAGGACAGGCTTGTTGTCCATGGCTGCCTTGGGACAGTCATTGTTATCCAGGACAGATTGCAGGTCATTAATTATATGTTCAAGCTGGGAGCTGCAGGTGACAACTAAAGTGATTTTATTGTCTTTGTCATGGGGTTAGTATTGTTGCACTAGGCCGTGCAACAGACCCATATGCAACCTGTGCTCAAAGGATATAGTGAGAGTATTCTGAGATACACAGAAAACCATCTATTTACAGTTAACTGCCCTTGCAATGAAATGCCTCATAGTTATGCTGCATGAACAACTTCTTAAAAAACAAAACTGCATTTCAGGATGTGCTTCATCAAAGGCACAAGATATTAACACTTTTTCATGCTTAGAAGGTGCCCTTATGCTGCATTTTTGTATTCTGTTTGCAAACTCCTCACTGGATCAGTTGTTCTGGGAATATTTAGGATCAGTTGTTTAAGGGCTTGTCCCTACCCTAAAGAGCCAATGATCTAGTGACATCTTTGTGTAAAACAATGCAAGGGACGGAAATGGGTTAACAAGAGTAATGGCAGCAGAAGGCAGGGCAGAGTGGCACCTTATGGATTAAATAATTCTGAGAGCTTGCTTTGTCAGATGCTGCACTGGACCTGCAGGGAGCAGAGTTCTAAATAGAAAGCAATAATTGAAATACAAAGGATAGGGAAGGGTGAGGAAAAGCCTCAAAACATGGTATCTGGATTGGGATTATGGAAATGGATCATCAGGGAAATAGACTTTCTAAAAGTGGAGTTGAACTGTGCAACTGCTTGCTTTATGCACCCGCCAGCTAGCACAATCTGACAAAATGTTTAAGATACCATTGGATGTTTCTTAAATGCCAAATCCTTTTCCTTCCGTACTACATCCAGAAATTAACTTGTATTGAGGTAGCACCTTTCAGCTCCAATCAAGAAAGATAGATACCATGCCTATGTCTAATAAAAAAAAATGATCTCTTCTCCAAGGAACTTAGACATAAAAATATAGTAGTGCCTGAATTGTTCAGGCCTGAGTAGAATTGGAGTAGGAATGTTTAGATACAGTCCTACATATAAATTGGAAATATAAGGTACAACAAAACGTAAAACAATTTTTCTAACATTAGAACAGAGGCAACAGATGAGAAATAAAGAAGTTCAATAAAAGCTCCACTGTCATGTCCCTATTCAAGTTTCACTTCCTTAACTATGACATGGGATTCCTGAAAGCTGTACCAATGCTTGCAGGGGACTTCTGGCAGCCTGAAAATACTGTGATTTACTGTCACCGGGGGGGTGCAATTTATTGCGATACACAATTTTCTCTTTCAATTTCAAACATAAATTTCTTTCAGCTCCACTATAAAATGTAGTTTTACTGGGAAAGGTTTGGGAAAATGACTGTTTTGTGTTTTCCCTATGTGATGATGATGATGTAGTCCCATTACATGCCCCTTGTGTCATACATGAAGATGTAGCTTCCAGTGTCTGATACCACCAGCTGGGAGTGGATTTTCAGTATGGCTTTGGGGCTTCCCTCTCCTGCCCCCCCAACTCCCCTCCCATGATGTTGTGGTAAAAAGCATATTTACTTGATATCTTATCATATACCCTGCACCCAGTCCTTATATTTATTTATTTTGGTTGAAGGAACAAGGATTCTCCCCCCTGTCTAATATTTAGAAGTACTACTTAATAAATTTAGGCTAAATGACATATGTGTCCTCCTCCTCCCCTCTCATCTATAATGGCACAATGCAAAAGTCCAATAGATCTTCATGGATCCATCTCTTCCCTAGCTATAGTGTGCTTGATTTGTTGTCACTATAATACAGAGCAGGTACCTACAATGGATCACCCTTTCACTCTTCAATTTCATCATTTTTAAGCCATCATTATCTTAGTTTCTACCAACTGTTTACATTTCTTTCTAAACCAAATTCTTGGACTACGTCCAAGCAAAACTCCAACCACCCAGGAAATACCAATGAGCATGGAAGCTGGGATCTAATACAAAGCAAGGTCGGGAGGGAGATGTTGGCGAGCTAATGTTAGATTTGCACCCTGCATTTTTTTCTTCCTAATTACACATCTTTTTGAGAAAGTATCTGTGTCATTATGCAATGTTTGTACCATTGCAAACTGACTCATTTGTCCAGACTCTTGTAACTTGGCATCTTGGGGGTGCAAAATATTATATGATTTTACAAATTGACAGCATTATCTCAAGGCTGGGGCCTAAGCCGGCAAAAGAACAATAAAGAACCTTCCCTTTCTTTTACATAAGTTTTTTTACTATTAACCTCGTAGTCATATAGGGGGTAATGGTCGGCAATAGTGTGTCTTTTTTGTATATGGCTGTAATTTCTTTGTTTTCTCTGTCAGATATCATTTAAATAGAATATTGAAGAATAAGGCTCTGAAAAAGTTGATAGACTGACAGCAACAGACCAGATGCTCTTGCCTTATAAATTAGGAGAAGATTATGTGTAGCCAGCTGTACCATATAAATGTCCAGTTTTTATACTATGCCATGATCTTTGGTGTTTATCATATGGTTTAGCATCTGGTCAGTCCTGTTTGCACCTCCCATATATCTGTTCTAATCGGGCAGAGTGAGGGGTTTATTTATGTGCATAGCTTGGTATCAATTGGGAATTGTTCTAGCGGTCTTGCGTTCTGGTATGAAATGACATGTCCTTTGCATCACAGCTATCAGTTCTTTAAAAGTGGTTTTTTTTTCCCCTTGCAGCATTATTGTAAGCCTTCCAGAGCAAGGGCAATTCATTGTAAATAGGTCCTTTTCTTTATGTCTCAGCATTACCTCAGTATTACCTAGAGTGAAGTAATACAGATGTTAAAATTGGCTTTAAAAATGAGATAACTTCACCGTTCAGTTTCCCGCAGAAAATGTTTGATTTAGATCTCCATAAACCTGAAAAATCCTGCTATTTTATCTTGAGTTTCCTGGCATTTGGTGAATCCCCAGTTCCAAGAGTGATCAGACTCCTTTTTCAGCTTTCTTTTTGAAATGACAGTATTTCATCCTCATTGGTTGCAGAAGAAACTTCCAAAATGGTACCCCCAAAAAAGGTGTAGGACCGTAAGGCAAAGACAAAGAACACAATAATTATTATTATTTTAAATCTCATTATTTTCAATCCAGAGTTATGGTTCTATTTTTTAAACACTTTCATTTGGCACTACTGACCAGGGGAATGTGGGGAAAGTAGACTTAATGGATTCCTTTGTTTGAATACAATGGGCTTCACAGTATATCTGTAGAGAGGTTGTTTATAAACTGGAGACTAGTCCGAATATAGAGGAATATTGTGTTTATTGCTGCGGTTATGAGTTGAGTCGGTTGGAATGCTTTCACTGAAGTCATTTGCTATAAACTGAACTTTTGTTTAGAACAAAATCAGATTTCATTGTCAATGTAAGTATTGGCCTGCTCTAGATATTATGGCTTTTGTAGCATAACAACTCTTATTTAGCTGAAAACATTTAGGAATATATTGTCTAATTTTGTTTTGCCAGTAGGTGACACTATTGCTTCATAATTACAGCTCCTACAAACAGCACACTGACACAAGCATTTTTGTATACAGCGTTAACAATATTTGTTAACTTTGTCCTCAGGACGCAGTGACCCCCTATCCTAAAGGAGGGATCATTTCAAACATTGTTTTTGGGTGATTAAAAAGCCCAGAATGCTTTTTTCATTTTTAATGGCAAAGATTTTTTTTTTTCTCATTCTGTATCCAGACAAAACAGTTATAGCAGGGTAAATCATTGGTGCCTTTTTGTCCCCTTGTTTGAAGAGCTTTAGTTCAAAGTGCCCCGCCACCATTTTTCAGCATGGGGATGCTGATACACGTGACACTCCAGGCACTTTTAATTAGCGCAGCTCTTGGCTAATTAAAGCACCCTCTACTGCTACTGGAGCACACCTATAAACACCCTTGGTTTCTGAAGAGTTGTTTTTGCAAGATCAAAAGAACCACTGAGGCAAAGCAAAAGTAAACCAGGAGAAGACACCTATCAAACCTGATATGGAGAATGTCTCTTCCTGCACATAAACACAAGTTAACTGTAAAGAAATATTTACTATAATAATTATGGGTAGACATTTCACACAGTTACATACGAGACACATAGGAGCCTGCTTAAAAATATCATAGGTATAGTAAGATAAGCTGGAAGTGATTCCTCGTTATTTCTTTTCAGAAGGTCCAGCCACAAACTTATATCCTCTTGCACTATGCAATTGTCATCAATATTTTGTAGTTTACCTTTTCTGAGCAGGCTCAGCTCAGCTTAAGCTTCACAGTCATCACTGAAGCCACCAGGTTGTGATGTTCCATGTCTACACAAGGATGTTACTAGGGCCTCTGCAGTGATCCAGGGACCACCACAGAGAAGTCACCCTGCTTCACATACACACCACTTGCCCTCGCTGTATCTTGATCTGGCCCTCTTCCTTGGATCTTTCAAGCATTCTGTAACAACTTTGCATCAGCAGGACATTGGCTACTGTGGCCCCAACTTACCTGTGCCAAGTTAGGGTGTTATGTCCTGTAGTTCTGTCAGGGTTGACTAATTTTAATAGGTTAAAAATGGATTTGTATAGGGTGGTTTGGATAGGGATGATCCTGTCTCAAATAGGGGGCTGGACTAGATGACCTCTGGAGGTTCCTTCAATAGGGACTGTGCTTCTCTATGATTCTGTTATTGTCAGCATCTGACTTGCATAATGAAAATCCCACCCCCAGTGTCACTACTGCTCGCCCCACACAGTGTGCTGGAGCAGCATGCCCCTGCTCTCCACCATCGGGAAGAGGCTCACACTTCAGGACACCGTGACAGGGGCTGCAGCCCCCCATCACGGTTGCTTCCCCCTCACCACTCCAGTGGCAGGGGCAGGGGCCAGCCAGCATGGCCCCTTAGGTGAGGGGGCAGGGAGGGAGGTTATTCCCTGCCTCCTTACGGCATTTGATGGAGTGGGCAGGAGCAGGCTTATCCCACTGCTCGCCCCACGCAGGGAGTGAGCAGTGGTGGTGGTCGGGGCAGGCAGACTGCACTGTAGTCCCTGGGAGCACAGGGAAGAATAACCCCCCACCCTGTCCCCCTGCCTAAGGGACCATGCCGACTGGCCTCTGGCCACACCCCTGCCGCTGCAGCGGTGAGTGGCGAGTGACTGTGACAAGGGCAGCAGCCTCCTGCATGGTTTTCCAGAGCTTGAGCCTCTTCCCAGTGGGGGCGCCACACTGCAGGTGGGAGTTGGGTGGCCAGAGCTGCTGCAGCTGCCCAAGATGAATGGCAGTGGTGCTGGGGGAGGTTTGGGGGGCTATGGTCCCCTCTGAGCCCCGATGCCGCCGCTCATCCCATGCAGTCCACAGCAGCTCAACTCAATACAGGGGTTGCTGCTCCCATCAAGGGCCCTACCTCCTCCCTGCTCCAGTGGCAGGGGTGGGGGCACGGCTAGAGGCCAGCTGGTAGAGCCCCTTAGGTAAGGGGACAGGGAGAGGGGTGGGGGTTGTTCCTCCCTCCCTCCAGCATCTGGCAGAGGGGACAGGAGGGGGCTTATCCTGCCACTCGCCCTGCACAAGAAGTGAGTGGCGGTGGCGGTTGGGGCAGGCAGACCCCGCTGCAGTCCCCTGGGGGCAGAGAAGGGTATAACCCCCTTCCTGCCTCCTCTGCCTCAAGGTGCCATACCGGCTGGTGTCTGGCCATACTCCTGCCCCTACCACTGCAGCAGTGAGGGCGAAGTGCCAGGTGGACCCCGGCTCAGGTCCATGCTGGTGGGACAGGGAGGGAGGAATTAAACCCCCTCCCTGGCCAGTTCACTCCAGGCTACTGCTAGGACTGCCCCCCCAGCACAGCTTCCCTACAGCTGAGGGTGCACTCTAGCGCACCCCCCGCCCCGGCTCCTGGCCTGAGCGGCTACAGGCATGTGCCTGCATTTCCTCAGTCGAGAGGGAATGTCTGGTCACGTGCAAATTGGTTCAGTCGACACAGGTAAGACTAACCTGCAACGATTGAATCAATTCAGGCTCTGGCTTTTTGAATGTCTGTCCCTAGCCAAAGAGTAACGTCCTTATAAGCCACTAGAGTAAACATGAAGTTGTCGGCAGTTCTCAATGCAAATAAGGAAGTTCAAATGAATTCTGTGCTAATCACCAGCCCTTTAACAAAAAGGAAAAATGGGAGAGAATTTAAACCTGTAATGGTTTCAACATAAATAAGAAGAGTACATTGCTTAAAGTGCTCTAGTTTTTGCTGTTTGAACTTTGGAACCAAGGAGGCAAGTAAACTTGCCTCTTCACATTAATATTATTCCTCACATTAATATTTTTATCATGTTTAAAATGATTTGTATGTCATTTGAGGACAATATAAAATAAGGCAAGACAAAATAAAATCAACTAGAAGTCATTCAATCAAAATGACATGCAGGGGTCTGTATTTATCCCTGATGTGACTATATTGAATTTCATAGCATTACACCATAGACAAATGTGACCCTCTTTAATCTAACCTGATGCTAAGTACTCCAGTGCAAGAAAGGAATAATTCCAACAAAAATCAGCCTGAGATTTAAAGTCAGGCCTATGTATTCTAAGAGGAAGGCATGTAGTTCGTGAGGGAGTCCTCCATTTAGAAGCAGTGTTTTATTTATTTTTTTACTGCAACCTCTTCTATTAATTGCATTCTTGGAATTATTTTACAATTTATTTTTATCTCAGCTATTATAGGACACGGTGAATAGCAGGAAACTAGGAACTAGGAAAGTGAAAAACCAGATGGTGAAGTCACACCATTTTAGGATCTGATTCAAAACTATGCAAAGCTGCAGAAGCCCATTAACTTGAATAAGGTTCGCACCTTGTCTTTAATGCAAAAAATTCCACTTCAGTTAACACTATAATTTCTCTTAGGTCTCTACATTTAATTCACATCTCTCTTTCTGTCATTGAACCAGATTTTGCAGAGCCAAATCTAGCTCCGTGTAGATAGTGGTCTACTCATAAACACAACCTTTAGTACTTATACTTACTGTTTACAGGAAGTGACCTTGTCTATAAATATTCCAAATGTGAAATTCTGCTCCAAAGATCTACAGACGCTCCGGTCATGGGATTCTCTAAAGCAGCAGTTCTCAACCATTTGAGACTCCAGGGCCCCTCCATAGCTCTTCTGAACTGAACAGTACCCTATTTCAAGAACTAATTCACTTACTACAATGCATACCTCCCCACACAAAAGCTAGGCAGTTGGTGGGGAGAGAGGTGAGCACTTGCCTCCTTGTACAGGGGCCTGGACCAGTGAGGGCTTACCTCCTCTTCCAGGCAGAGGGAGGTGGGGCAAGTCCTTGCCTCCTCGCATCCCGTGGCACCTTTAAAAACATCTCGTGACACTCCAGCAGAGAGTCACTGCTCTAAACAACATCACAGCTGCTCAGGGTGTGGACAGATGTAGCACTTAGAATGTTCTAAATCCACTTGAAACCCCAAAGGTCTACTTGCACAGGCCACTTCAGATTGGCTTAAACTTCCTGGAACATCTCAAAAGCACACTGGGAAAATCCAATCCTATTTTGAGCCAGTTTTCCTTGAACCAGTCTAATGTTATGAGCAGACAGAGAACATTCTGTGCCTAGCATCTGTTCAGTTCTCCGAGCATCCCAAACTGCACTGCTCCTTCTTCCCCTCCAAACCCAAGCTGGAAAATGGGGATGCTCTGGGGTGCAATCAGGTTTCTACTGCCCAGCTGGTTATGGAAACCACAATCTGCAGAAATGGGGAAGCAGAAATCTCTCTGTCATTTTCACCTCCCTCTTAGGAACCATGGGCAGGCATCCCAGGTTAACTAATAGGGTGAAGGGAGGAAGCCAAATTTTGAGGAGGAGCTTTGCAGCCCCTGCTTGTGGTGGCTGGGTGGTTGTACCTGTAAGGTAAACCCCTGTCAGTTGCTGTGTGGTGATGGGGTGGGGGGGGAACAACCATTCCACAATGGGTATTTAATAGAACAGAATGGCGGTCAATTCTATACTTGATGTGAAGTGAATTAGCCCACTAACTGGTAATTGTTCCTCTCTGTGCTGTAGCCAGCCCTGTTTTACAGGTTTCACCCTGTGCGCATAGCTCTGTGCAATTGTTGGCAATGCAATGTACAGGAGCAGTTGGAAAAGCTGAGTGCTTGGGAGGGAGGGGCCCAGAATACCCAACCCCTTGGGAACTAAAGCAGATATCCAAACAGCCCCCCACCACCTGGCCACCCTTCCACTCCAACCCCCTAACCCAGTCCACATCTTCCTCTTCACCTAGAGGAACCAAGGGAAACTCCAGGAGCTGACCCATAGGAGGCACAGAAAAACAGGGCTGGAAGGGACCTCCAGAGGACTTCTAGTCCAGCCCCCCACCTGAAGCAGGATCATCCCTATCCAAATTATCCCATGCAAGTATAATATAAACTAAACAATACTCCTTGCAACCCTGATACAATGTTGACCTAACACCCTAACCTGCCACAGGTAAAGCAGGTGAACAATGACAACCAATGTCCACCTTGCACCTTGCATTTGTCCACATTGAACTTCACCCTGTTAGCTCTAGCCCAGCTTTCCAATCTGTTGAGATCTTTCTGAATTGCAGTCACATCCTGCAACCTATTCACAATCCTTCCCAGTTTCATGTTGTCTGCAAACTTGCTAAGAAGCAAAACTATGGACATCATCCTCCCGCTTTACTTGGCCTTAGTGAAGCCACAGCTGGAGTACTACATCCAGTTCTGGGCCCCCCACTTCAGGAGGGACATGGATAAGCTTGAGAGAGTCCAAAGGAGAGCCACCTGTATGACCAAAGGCCAAGAAGACAAGCCTTATGAGGAGAGGCTGAGGGACATGGGACTCTTCAGCCTGGAGAAAAGAAGGCTCAGGGGGGACTTGGTGGCAGCCTGTAAGTATATAAGGGGTGTGCACCAGGATCTGGAAGAGCAGTTGTTCACCAGGGCTCCCCAAGGGATAACAAGGTCTAACGGCCACAAATTCCTGGAAGGCTGATTTAGACTGGACATAAGAAAAAACTTCTTTACAGTCCGAGTGTCCAGAGTCTGGAACAGACTCCCCCTAGAGGTGGTGCAGATTTCCTGCCTATGGACTTGATAATCTCGCAAGGTCCCTTCCAGCCCCTACTTTCTATGAATATGAATCTAAGCTTTCTATGCTAGCATCCAAATTGCTAATAAAAATGCTGAACAGCACTGGGTCCAGGAAAGACCCTTTTGGGACTCCACTTAGAACCTGCTGTCCTTCTAACATGGAACCATGAATAATTCAGCTATTGAGCCAGTTATCTATCCACCTTGGAGCAGTTTCATCCAGGCCTCATTTCTCCAATTTTTTAATGAGAAGGTTATGCATGGCCTTGTCAAACGCCTTTCTGAAGTCCAGATACACTATATCTACAGGCATTCCCTTCATCTACCCAAGTAGTTACTTTGTCAAAGGAAGAGATCAGGTTTGTTTGACAATTTATTTTTCATAAATCCATGCTGGCTGCTTGTGATCAGCCTTTCCTCTTCCAGATGCTTCCAAATGGCCTTCCTTAGGATATGCTCCAGTAACTTCCCACGTATTGAGCTGAGGCAAACTAGTCTATAGTTCCCTGGGTCCTCTTCCTTGCCTTTTTTTGAAGAGGCTGGCCCCTTTTCAGTCCTCTAGTACCTGGCCCATCTTCCACAACTTCATGAAGATAATTGCCAATGGCTCCAAGATCTCCTCTTCCAGTTCAGGACCCTGGGATGAAGCTCATCTGGCTCAGCCAACTTGAATGCATTCAGATCCAACAGAAGCTCTCTGACAGTCTTTTTCATTATCTCCTTCCTCAGCTTGCCCCCTTTCTTACCCAGATAATTCCTATTAGGTGACAGGCAGCTTCATTTCTTTGTGAAGACTGAGCCAAAGTAGCTGTTGAGTAGATCTGCCTTCTTTGTATCTTTAGTTAGGAGTTCCTTCTGGCTTATTAACGGAGGCCCCACAGCTTCTTTGGTCCTTCTTCTCTGGCCAACATAGTTATAGAACCTCTTCTTGCCCTTAACCTTCTTTGCCAGGTGCAGCTCATTCTTTATCTTTCCCTTACTGATTCTGTCCCTGCAGGTTCTTGCTATTTCCTGGTCTGTGTCCTCAGTGATCTTGCCCATTCTTCCTTTGCCTGTATGCTTTCCTTTTGCATTTGAGACATCTTAGGAACTCCTTGTGCAGCCACATTGGTCTCTTGCCATTCTTCTTGTGCTTTGTGTCAAGACAGTTTTTTGTTAGGCTTCCAATACTGTGCCCCATAAAAGCTCCCAGACCTCATGGATGCCTTTATCCTTCAATCTATCCTCCTATGTCACCATGCCTATTAGCTCCTTAAGTTGGATGAAATCCTCCTTTTTGAAACGTAATTGCATCCTAACTGCATCCTAATCTTGCTGACTTCATGCCTTCCCTGTCTCAAGATCTAGATTTCTAGCATATCTTGATAGCTTCCTCCCAAGTTACCCATCACCTTCCCATCCTTCACCAGTTCTTCCCTGCTGGTCAGGACAAGATCCAAGATAGATGATTTCCTAGTTGTATCCTCCACTTTCTGGAAAAGAAAGTTGTCCTCCAGACAAGTTAGGAATTGGCTTGATATTTTATGTGTCTGCACTATCTGGAAAATTCAATTCTCCCATCAGTACCATCCCATAACTTTTGAATAGATTTGTCACCTGCTTGAAAAGTGCCTCCTCCACCTCCTCTTCCTGATTAGGTGGCCTATAATAAATCCCCACCATTATATTGGTGCCACTTCTTTTACTTTTCATCTCTACCCAAATGCATTCTGCTTTGCTGTCTTCTTCCTCCTGAACCAGGAAACAAGTCTATGTGTTTTTGACATACAAGGCAACACCACCACCTTTTCTATCAACCCTGTCCTTCTGAAACAGAGTGTAACCCTTGACGTTCATATTCCAGTCATAACAGCTGCCCTACCAAGTCTCAGTGATGCCAATCAGATCATAGTTCTTTTCACAGGCTGCAGCTTCCAACTCATCTTGTTTATTCCCTCATACTTCTCAGATTTGTATACATGCATCAGATGTATTTTGCATTTTAACCTCCTCACTTCGTTTTTGTGCCACTTGTTGCAGTCCTGGAGTTCTCTGGCCCTTTCCCAGAGTTGAGTTGGTTCTTTGAGTTCTTTCCCCTCTGGACCACATGCTCTGTTGCTGGTGATTTTTGATCACGATCCCCATTAAACCTAGTTTAAAGCCCCCCTTATTAGGTTGACCAGATGACAGCTAAAGATGCTCTTCCCCATTCTCATCAGATGGATCCTATCTCTTGATAGCAGCCCTCTTCCCAAAAAGATTCACTTGTTGTCAAAGAAGCTGCAGCCTTCATGTCAACACCACCATCTCATCCATGCATTCACTTCCACACTACAATGGTCTCTGCCTGGACCCCTGCCTTCCACAGGAAGGATTGATGAGAACACCACTTGTGCTCCAAGCCCCTTAATCCTCCTGCCAAGAGCCTCATAGTCACATCTGATCTGGTCTGTGTCATTCCTGGCAGTATCATTGGTGCCTACATAGACAAGCAGGATGAGGTAGTGATCCAAAGGATGGATGAGCTTTGGCAGACACTGTGACAGCCTGAATTCAGGCTACAGGCAGGCAGCACACCTGAATGACAAATTCGTGTCTCTGTCCCCTCCAGAAGAGAGTCACCAACTACCACCACTCCTCTCTTCCTTTTTGGTGCAGTGGTCCTGGAGCACCTGTCCTTGAGGGCTTGCACTTTCTGCTCTCTAAGCTGCTGCCTTCTCTGACTGATGCCTGCAGATGTCCTCTCCTCTGCCTCTTCCTCAGCAGCTTCATTGCAGTGTTTGAAAGCAGTTGCTGACTTCAATCCACTCTTCTTCAATTCTGGGGGCCCTCCTTCTTTGAGTAGTCACATGCTGCCACTTCTCCTCATTGCCCTTTGGCCCCTCCAGGGCCAGCCTCTCATAACTTTTGTCCAAATAATCTTCCTGGTCCTGGATGCAATACAGTATGGATACCTGTCCTTCCAATCTGTGAATCTTCTCCTCCAGTTTACACTTGGTGCAGATGAACTGCTCTTGACCCTCTGGGAAGGTCAAACATGGCACATCCCATGCAGGCCACAACCACTGACTCAGATTTCATTTGTGCCTCCTTTGCTCCTTGGGGCACACCTATGCTATAAGGATAAAAAAAAAAGAGGGAGAAGACACACCACAAGAACCTGCACACCAAACACCCACACCAGGGTTCTTACCCCCCCCCCACACACACACACACATGCGTGGATATTCACAGTCTCTTGCTCCCTGGTTACCTCTTGGGGAGAACTCCCTAGGGCTAGGCAAATTCCTTCTCTGTTTGCTGCCCTTTGTTTGCTGCATGATGGTCTGGGTACTCTTATCACCTCCTGGTGGCGTTTTGACATCAGTGCAATTCCTAAAAGATATGAGTTCTACTTAGACCCCTTAGCAGCGTACGTGTGGACATTTCTGTCCAGGGACAATTGTGAAACAGTTCCCACCAATAACATTCTTGGAACAGTTCATGTCACATCTGTCTGCACCCTTATTTAGTGCAACAAAAATGTATGCATTCTCAGTGGGTCTGTTAACTCTAGCTCTAAATGCCACAGGTGGAAGTAAATTATCTTCCTCCTTTCAGGGCTTGTCTTTAAACAAAAAGGTAAAGGAACAGAGTTATATCTGAAAATCACACGTCTACTTGCAGATGCATTACCCTCCTGAACTGTGAAACTCAGTGCCTGCAACTGAAATAGTGGCTAAAATAGTTCAAATTTCAACCGATTTAAAAGCAATTAATGGAAAACACTGAAAGGGAAGACTATGTATGGGCTAGGTTGGGGGCCTGCAATCTTTAGGAATGTCTGTACAGGAGGAAAACTACACTTGTCATGCCCTTGGCATTATAGGTGGGTTTTCTGAACTTCCTTTAAAACCAGATCTTCCAATGGGATAGCATTGACCCACAGTCTAGTTCATTTAGTTTGCCTTACTAGAAACATCAATTTCCTATTGCAGGGCTGAGCCCTCTGTGTTTCAAATTGTATTCAGTTAAGAATCTAGGACAAGAGCCTAGAGAAACAAGGGCCTTTCTCAGGGATTTTTTTGTTTGTTTGTTCAAATATGCAGATGTAGTTATCATCAGTGACTCAACAGACCTGGCTTCTGGTATACAATTGAGAGTTCATGTAACCTAACTCTAGAAATGTCTGACCAGTATGAACTGCCCTGTGTCAGAATACAGGCAGAATCAACAAACGACTCATCAGGATGGGCAGAAAGCAAAACTTTTGTCCATATCTTGACAATGCTACCAGTTATTATCACCCTGGGGAAATCCTACCCTTGTATATGAGACTCTTGCAAAGGAGAAGTACCAGAGGTTTTTTTTAAATAATAATTATTGGGTTATTAGGCATTGTAAGGAAATACCCAACCTGACAGTTTTTACAGAGTACTGATCAGGAAAAAATAAGGCCTCACCTTTTAACTCTGTTGGAGTACATTGGAAGAAGGAGGTACTGTTTCATGTGTTGGTATCCCCGTGCTTCAAAATGGTGAACAAGCTTTAGTTGAAGCACCCCCACTGCCACCCCTGGAGTGCACCATCTATCAGCTGGTAAGTCCCACCGGAGAAGGTTCAAGTACCTACATTGAACACCTTCAAGAGAAATTTGGATGCTTATCTTGCTGGGATCCTATTACCCCAGCTGACTTCTTGCTCCTCGGTCAGGGGGCTGGACTTAACGATCTTCCAAGGTCCCTTCCAGCCCTACTGTCTAGGAAATCTAGGAAATACCTGAACAGAGCAGGAATGGAAGTGGGCTTTTCTCTGTGACCACAGGGGACAGGATGACGAGCAATGGCCTCAAGACGAAGCAGAGGAAATTTAGACTGGAGATTAAGAGGAACTTTCTAACTGTGAGCCTTGGTGGTCAAACCTTGGAACAGAGAAGTTGTGGAATCTCTATCCCTGGAAATTTTCAAGGGCCAGTTGGACAGACACTTGGCTGGAATAGTTTAGTCACAGATACTCCTGCCTAGATCTGGGGACTGGACTAGGTGATCTCATGAGGTTCCTCCCAGCCCTACTTTCCTATGAGGCCCGATCCTATCTAAGCAATCTAATTAACTACCAGGACAGCTAAACAAAGCATGAAACTAGAGTGACACTCTGTGGCAAAATAGGAGTAGTGCAACTTTTTCCTCTATTCCCATCATACAACAGTACAGTATCTTTATGTGTTGACTGATGTGATTTTTATGCTGCCCTTCTCCAAAAAGGCTCAAGGTAGTTCACAGTAAAAGACAGAATAACTTATAAAGAACCAGATAAAATGTAAAATAAGAATCTGTGTGTGTGTGTGTACACATGGTATATAACAAAAGCGCCTCAAACAGAATTTTTATTTCTAATTATTATTATTTTTTCATTGGAAACTATATTTTTTCAGTTACTATATGTAACCCTTTATGAGCTGGTCCATAATTTGATTTCTTTTCTTGCATGTCTGCCTAATACGTCTTTTTTTTTTTTCACCTTTGAAATCTTGCTGCCTCAAAAGCAGAAAGATGGCTCATGACCCCACAAAGACCAAAAGCTTGTTTTTGTTCTGACCAGTTTTGAAAAGAGTGAATGTTGGTCACACTTTCTTTGAAACAAAGCTACCCATCTGTGGTGAGGCACATAGAATGAGATACACTCCAAGATTTCAGTGGAACAAAAGAGTTCCCCAGCTTATACGTGTTGCTGGTTCCTTCTCCCTACATGCAGCACCTTGCACTTGTCTGTGTTGAATTCCATCCTATTCTCATCTGCCCACATCTGGAACCTGTCTAGATCTAGCTGGATTCTGTCCCTCCCCTCCAGCGTGTCCACCTTGCCCCACAACTTGGTGTTGTCAGCGAATTTGGACAGTGTACATTCCACACCCACATCCAGATCGCTGATAAAGATGTTGAACACTACAGGCCCCAGGACCAAGCCCTGGGGGACTCCACTGCCCACATCCGAGCAGGTCGAAAATGACCCATCCACCACCACTCTCTGGGTGCGACCATCTAGCCAGTTTGCCACCCATCTGACTGGCATCAATGCCACAGTCACCAAGATTTTTTTAAGAGAATGCGGTGAGAAACCGTGTCAAAGGCCTTCTTAAAGTCCAGGAAGACGACATCTACCCCAACACCCACATCCAGGGACTTTGTGACCTGATCATAAAAAGAAACAAGGTTAGTCCGGCAGGACTTGCCTCAATGAACCCATGTTGGTTGCCCCTGAGCATTACCTCCCCTGCTGGGCCCTTGCAGATGTGCTCCTTGATGATTTTCTCAAAGGTCTTCCCAAGAACCAAGGTAAGACTGATTGGCCTGTAATTGCTAGGGTCCTCCTTTCACCCCTTCTTGCAAATGCGGACCACATTGGCCCTTTTCCAATCTTCTGATACCTGGCCAGTGCCCCACAAGTGCTCATAGAGCCATGCCAGGGGCCCCACTATGACCCCCGCCAATTCCCTCAGCACCCTTGGGTGAAGAGCATCTGGATCTACTGATTTAAATAGGTCCAGCCCCTCCAAAGGTTCCCTAACTAGGCATCCCTGACCCTAAGCATGGCGATGCCTCCCCTGGGTCCATCAGCAATTCTAGTGGGCAAGATGTCCCGGTCCCTATTCAGGAATATGGAGGCAAAGAATTTGTTAAAGAGGTCAGCTTTTTTGTTTGCCGCAGTCACCAGATTGCCAAACCTATCCTGTAGGGGCCCATATTACTTGGTGTCTTCTTCTTACTTCCTATGTATTTGAAAAAGGACTTTTTATTTTCCTTAAGTCTGGTCACTAGCCCTAGCTCCATCTCTGCCTTGGCCTTCCTAACAGCCTTCCTGCAGTCCCGAGCAATGGAGGTGTACTCCTCCTTGGTGATAGCTCCTTGCTTCCACTGTTTGTGCGCCTCCTTTTTTGCCCTTAGGCATCCCTGGATGCCTTTGCCAAGCCATGGGGGTTTCTTGGCACTCCTGCCCCCCTTGGTGCACATTGGGACTGACTCCCTTTGAGCTCAGAGGATCATCTCCTTGAGAAACAACCACCCGTCTTGGACTCCCATCTCATTGAAGCTCCGAGACCCCAATGCCTCTCCTACTAACCTTCTTAGTTTACAGAAGTCAGCCCTCCTGAAATCAAGGACCTCTGCCTTGCTGCTTGCTTTCACCACCCTGTGCTGTAAATTCCAGCAGGTGATGATCACTGTCGCCCAGGTGGTCGAGACCCACAAACCCCACACCAGGTCATCACCTGTGGCAAGGACCGAGTCCAGCAAGACATTTCCCCTGGTGGGACTATGCACCTCCTGGGTCAGGTGGAGGTCCTGTATCCTGGCTAGGAACCTCCGTGAGTGGTCGGTCCTGGCTGACTGCTCCTCCCAGAAGATGTCTGGGTAGTTTAGGTCACCCATGACAACCACGTGCCCTGTCCTTACAGCCTCTGTGAGCTGACCTGAGAATTCCAGGTCCAGCTCATCCCCCTGATGAGGTGGTCTGTAGCAGATGCCCACTATCAAGTCCCTTTCCCCATGCCCCCCCTGCATTCTTACCCAGAGCACCTCAGTTTGCCCCTCCTCTGACTCCATCCTGATCACTGAGGACATGTATTGCTCTTTGACGCATAGCTCTACACCCCCTCCTCTTTTCCCTGCTCTGTCTTGCCTGTACAGCCTGTAGCCCTTGATGTCCACTGCCCAGTCGTGGGTAGAATCCCACCAGGTTTCCATGAGCCTCACTAGGTCTGGGTTTTTCCTAACTAGTAGGAAGGTGAGTTCCTCCTGCATATTCCCCATGCTTTGAGAATTTGTGTAGAGGCATTTGAGGCCTCCTGTAGGTGCCCATGCTGCCCCCTTGTTTCTAAGTCTGTCCTAGCCCCTGTCATTTACCTGGGTAAAAATTCTTGCATGCTCCTGCACACATTAAGTATAGGGACCTCATCTACTCTTGAACTTACAACCTTTTGTTTAGGTAGCCAGCAGGTAGAAACCCCAAAGCTATAGAGCCAGCAAGCATGCCCTTGGAAGCTCCTGGATATATGGTTGCACATGCACCGGCCCACAGCACATTGAGCTGGGTCCTAGCAGCCCCGGCAGGCAGGTGGCTCAGGATATTGGCTGCCATCCTGGGGCTGTTCCAACCGGGCTCCATGTGCTGTGGAGGGGCTGGCTGGGGCATGAAAGTGCTTCAGCACACAGCTAGCCAGCAGGCAGCCCCAGCACTGAAGCCTCCCATGACCCAGACAGCTGGTCAGTGTCTACACACACTCTGCTGTACATGAAAAATACTCTGCAGCAGGGTTGGACTTATATTTATAAGTCCGACCCTGCTGTAGAGTTTATTAGTTTTGTGTGCCCTAATAGGGACACGTGTAGATGCTGAGATTTTTACTGTGCAGTTAATTAGTCAACTACACAGAAAAACCTCTCATGTGACTACTACTTTTTAAAATTTAAGTTCTCTTTACCTTTGGAATGAAAATTTTGATTCCAGTTAAGATTTTATATTATCTCATCCTTGGCTTTTATGTATTATCTCTGTGCTCATGATATATCTTCTGTATTCGGTCTAAAAAAATCACTAGTTGTAGGCACAACTTATCCAAAACCTCTTTGCCTTCAAAGCAAATTACCCTTAGCAATAAATGATAAAACATGGTGAAAAGTGTCTCTCAATTTCAACGGATCTTTTTTCCCTCTAGCAGAAGTTCAGGCAGCCTTTAATTCCACACCACTGTGAAAATTAAACGTACTTCATCATTCTGTTACACAAGACTCCCAAGTCACATTCTTTATGAGTACAACCCCTAAAAATTCGCCAGCATTCAATTCTCTCTTTTGCATTTCAAAACCATCAGCAAAAAGGGTAGTCATTCTTTCCAATAAATAAAATGCTAATGCTAGTCACTCAAATTTATGGGCAAGTGTTCATGTTTCTACAGAAGCTGCAAAATCAAAGGAAACCCAGATCCTCTAACCTGGCTGAAGTACATTCTCCCCAAGGCTGGGATAACAGGGAAAAAGAGGCAGGGAATGACAGGATGTGTCTTTTTGTGACTCCCAGTGCTAGGGAAGGTAGCCATTAGCCTTAAAGTGAAAGCAAATTGTAGGCTGCTCTATCTTCCATTCCTGATTCTGCCACTCTGGCTGTCATATTGAATGTAATAGTTTGAATGTTTGTAATAGTTGCCCATTAGCCAGTTTAGAAAAAGACAAAGATTCATCTTCTTATCTAGGCCATTGTTTTGGCCTACGTGCAGAAGGTCCGGGCTTTGCTCAAAGTCTTAACTCTTGAATTTTATCTCTAGAGGCCTTTAACAAGGTTAACATAAAACGACCCTTAAGCAAACATCCCACATTCTGAGAAATCAAACCCTAGGAGCCTTTGAAAAGATTGGAAAGAAAGGTCACTGCAGCGGTGTGGAAATTCCCCAAAGAAACTGAACCCAGCAGAAATCTGTTAAGAAAGATCCGAGCCCAAATTTGGGAGTAGTGACAGATTTGGGTAGGAGGGGCCCAAGATGGCAACTCACTCAATAAAAACTGTAACCTACTATCCCAATTTGGAGGTAACTTCACTTGCAGATCAATGAAGGAAGAATCGCAAGTGTAGGCTGGATCAGACTGATCACCTGAACCACCCTCTCCGTGAACACGAATCTCTTAGTTCACGCTGAAGCCACGGAGCGCCCGAAAAGGACTGAAGGAAGGGGACTTAGTCCTATCAGTATTGTGGCCAGCCCATTGAACCATACTGCTGAGGTGAGCCCATTGAACCGTACTGCTGAGGCAAGCCCATTAAATAGTACTACTGAGGAATGAAATCATGTTTAGGTGTTTGGCTTCTCGGAATTCTAGGATTGTAAGTATATTATGAAAAATAATAGTATTGATTCAAATTTAACTTTGAGTTGTAATTGTAGTTGTTTTTGTAATACTAATTCTTATACCATTGTTTGGGAAGGAAGTGCATTTGGAGCATTGTTTCTGATATATGTAGTTATTGTGTTCTTAATGTTTGTGGTATTTCTTAAAGCTAAGCAGTGTTATATGTGTAGCAAAGAATTTTAAAATAAAATTGTGTTGTATGAATTAAGAGTATAATCATTGTGAAGTCATGCAAGCAGCTAAAAATTTCCCCAGCCAGTGCATCAAACGAATCAGTAAGTTGTGTGGGATCTTCTCTATTCCATAACCCACTAGAGACACTGGCCAAGGCCCTTAATCTTGTCTGTGATTTGTTTTCCCCAATTATAAAATGGGAAAATTCTTGCCCACATTTGTAGAGTGTTTTGATTAAAGAGTGCATAGTATGGTTATGAGCATGCTCTTAACACAATAAGTCACAGGACATAGTGGACAGAGGGTTATATAAAAATGCATGACATAAAACATGGAATAAAGTTTATGCAATATGCCATAACATGGGGTGCATATTATGAAGCTTGCAAAAGTCTCAGAGTTTTTCACAACATAGGTCTGGAAACAAGGGCCTTTCCCAGGGATTTTTTTTGTTTTTGTGAATCAGGAACAAAGATGAGGAACAAGCCATTCTGCACACAAAAACAATGCATACTATTGTAAAATGTGTTCATGTAACATTTATTTCTCTAACTACAAATGTGTCCATCCTAATTAGTAAGTTCCTGGACCCAGGTGGTTTAAGAGGAAGGATGTATAACTGCAGCTTGCGTCCTGATGAAAGTAGAGATTTTCACATATCTGCATCACAAGAGTATCTGCTGTGACACGTCTGATACTACATCCCTCCAGATTTACCTTAAATCAGTCATTTTGAAAGTGGTTTATGTGCACTGAACTTCTGTTGCATTACAGATTTGGAGCAGTTTCCAATTACTTATATTGGTTTATGTGTAATTTCTGTTCCTAGTCCTATAGAAACCAGGAACCAGTTTGTATTTAACTCAGTGCAGAATGACTCACAGAAAAGGAACACAACCATACTCTCTCATGAAGAGCTTTTTTTCAAAATTATTTTTCTTGGTCTAATGTAAAATACATTCCTTACTCAATATGATAAAACACAACATTTTATTGAAGGAGAAATTTGAATTGCTAGGACCTTGCTTAGGCATATAGTGAGAGTTAAAAATCCTACTAAGTGCCCAAGTATCATTTGAGTAACCGGCAGCCTGTAGCTTCAGCCTCTACACCAAAGATGGGTAAAACTGCTCTGTTTGCTCTTTTGTCTTCTCTGGATTAGTTGACTATATTTGTTCACTTTATTATGATTTTATAAGTAAAATAATTCAAACTGAATAAAAATAAAGAAACATGATGAGGTACTCTTAGATAAATAAACCATCTCCAATAGTCTTATAAAAGCAAGACCACTATAATGCTATAGGCAGTAAAACAAGCAGCTTGTTATTTTCTGGAACATGACAAGCTTTTTACATGCCTCTAGCATAGTCCAATGCAAAAACTTCCCTTTTGGTACTGAGACCTGAACACCCTGTGTTTGGTTCTATATCTCCCCACAAGAGTCTCCCTCCCCAAAGCAACCACATGAAGTAAATGATGTTTAAAATCTTTATATGAACTTAAAATAACAGCATATTAATTTGGCCAGGAAAGGTAAGTAGATAACCTAGCACTCAATCTGTAATCTGGTAGCAAGTCTCCAGTCTTTGCTGTACTTATTGTTTCCATATTGTGGCAAAAGCATAAATCATCTTAGAGCCCAGGGGTGAAGTCACTCACTTAGGTGAGAGAAAACGAGTTAAAACCTGCCTTCCAAATAAGGCACAGGACAAGAGTTGAACCTGCATATCCCACATTGTAGAGACAATGCCTATAAAGAGACTACAAGCTCCTTCTGTTTATTGTGAGAAAGGAAAGGTCTCACCTAGTTTGAGTGGCCAGCATCAAGTCAGGGTAACCAAGAGTAAATTCCAAATAAGGGGAGGTGCCTAGCTTCCCTTGAGCATGGCAAGCAAAGTCCCTAACTCTTAAGGCAACCAACTTTTAGGAAGTAAAATCAGGAAAGTTTGGATGCTCTGAAGACCTCTTGAACCTGAAATTGATACCGTTTTGAGTTTTGATTATTGTAGCTGGTGTACAATGGGGACAAAAACCTTGATCATTGATATCAGTGACATGCAAAAACATCCAGAACTGATGCTGCTTGGGGTGGCTGCCACAGTTTGTGCTGTTACAACGATTTGCCACTAGATGGTGTGGGAGCCTGTTTGCATTTAATAATACATCTCAAGGATAGAAGTGGACAAATGACCTGTACAACAGTTGACTTAAACTGGTGCAGTTTTAACCAAGATCTTTTCCTGGGTAACTATACTGGCTTCAAGTAAGTTATACCAGTATAGAGATTTTCATCACCTGTGGTCCTCTTGTTTTTTATACAGCACACAGGTATACAGCACATGTTTATATATAGCACATTAAAAAAACATAAATGTATAATCTGTCTTGGCCTTTCATTTGGTGTAACAGGGGTGTCATTTGTCTATCTGTTTTGATTTGGTTTTTAGTTTTGGTTGTTTTGGTTTAGTTTATGTCATTCTGGAAGAGGTTTGTGTTTTCTGAGCTAGTGTTTAAAAAAAAAATCTAAGCATCAGCCGAGCAGAAAAGTTCCCAAGTATTCTCATATTTCTCAGTTTGACTCAGGATCCTGTCAGTAGAATTCAATGGGACTGTAATTTCTTTAGGTGGGCAGATGGCAAGACAGCACACAAAGAATTACAATAATCAGTGAGGGATGTTGCTAAGACATGAATTAATGCTTCCAAAGCCATAAAGTCTAGGATTTTATGGGGATGAACTATGTTATGGACCCACAGTGCAAGCATGTGCTCATCAAAAAATTACCAGAACTGAATCAGTGCTTGGCTGATTTGTACTACCTGACCTTTGAGGCTGCCACCACCTCAAAGGGTTTACTATGGTAGGAGACCCTGCAAAACTAGGATAGGTGATCAGCAGGGATTCTGGTTTTCTCTGTTTTAAAATTGCAATTTTTTCAATTTAAAACAACACACACACAAATTCTCTGATTAAAAAACGCAAAATCTGCATTTTTCTACAATTAAAATGAAATGCCACTCTGTATGTGTGTATGTGTATAGTTATCAGTTGAACACAATGTTTTATTGATATATTTACAATTTTAAATGAATACAAAAGCCTACCAGTGCATCAATCATTATAATAAAATAAATTATAAATACCTATAAATACTGGCATTTGATTTTGCATTTTTTATTATGGAAAATCACAGCTCCCCCTGCCCCCTTTGCTCACCAGGATGCAGGTCCAGCTGCAGCTGTGTGTCCTCCCCACCAGCTTTGTGGCCCTGAAGAACCCAGCTAGCCAGTGCCCTGCCCATACCATTGTCCCTCACTCCCCACCCAGAGCCCCCGGACAATGCTGGTGCCCCTCACTCCACAACCACAGACCCTCATTCCCCCAGCCCCACTGGTGCCCCTCACTCCCAACCCACAGCCCTCCCCCAGCTGGCACCACTCACTTGTGACCCACAGCCCCCTACCTCCACCCCAGCCCTGCCAGAGGCGGCCCCCAGCTGCCAGGGCTATGGGGCCAGGAACTTGGGTCTACAGCCCCCTACCCACCCTGGCTGCCACACATGGGAGGTGGTGGCTGCTGTGGCCCAAGTGGAGCATGGAGCCTGGCTTTCCATCCCCCACAGATGGCGTCACTGGAGCAGAGCCTATTGGATGGCAGGGGGTAGATGCAGGCTGGCAACTGCAGGCTTGGGACTCCCCACCTTGCTGCCCTTCCCCCGGGGGCCTCCACGGCCCACTGGGCAGGACCCGGCATGGCAGGGCAGAATGGGGCAGAGAGATTCAGTGCCACTGCCAAGAGCCCTGCTCACCTGGCAGCAGCAGAGGTGGTGGTGCAGAGTTGTGCCCCCTGCTGCTGCCTGGTGGGCAGGGGGTGCCTCGCCATAGTGGCGCAGGGCTCTTGGCAGTGGCACCAGGCCTCCCCATCCCACTCTGCCCTGCTGTGCAGGGTCCCACCCACTAGGCCATGGAGGTCCCCAGGGGGAGGGCAGCAGGGCAGGGAGCCCAGAGCCTGCAACCGCCAGTCCCCATCCACCCCCCCTCCACTAGGCTCTGCTCCAGCCACACTGCCCACAGAGGAGGGGGAGCCGGGTTTCATGCTCTGCTAGGGCCACAGCACCGCTGCCTCCCACAAACAGCAGCCAGGGCTCAGCCACTGCTGTGGGGGGCAAGGGGCTACAGACCTGGGTCCCTGGCCCACATCGACCCCTGCCCCATGCACAAATCTGGCTGGCACATGCCCCCCATGCCCCTCCCAGGAGTGTACACTGTGGCGGAGAACCAGCCCCCTCGCTGCCCCCTGGACGAGCTACCCATGGCTCCATCCCACATTCCCACCCCAGCCCTGGGCCCCATGCACCACCCTGGCTGGGCAGCACACCCAGCCCTGCCCAACTCTTTTCTTCCTCCTTCCCTCCCTCCCTTATTATGGGGGCCTCAATCCCACCCACCACCCCCGACTTACCTGCAGGGAGCTGCGGGAGCTGCTCTCCATGCTGCTTGGCAGGCACATGATCTCCCTTGCCTGATTGCTCTCCTCCAGCCACTCCCCAGCCCCTTGAAGTCTGCCAGCCTGCAAGGGAAAACCCACTGTTTCCTGTGTTTTTCTCCTTAAAATGAGAAAAGCCACCTTTTTCTGCATTTTTCTTGGTGATCAGCCATTTTGAGGGAGTCAGAAATCTCCTTTGTTAAAATCAGGTAGTTAAAATTAGGTAAATGGGGTAGTTTAATCAGCTGAAATCAAACGGAGTTTTTGTGCCATTACTTTAAGACTAAATGGAGGGAGGAGAAATAATTCAGTTCCCGCCATCAGTTATTTTAGTAGTTGGAAGGATACAACAGTAAAGCAGTAAAGCAGGAAACACGGGTAGAAAGTAAGGAGCAAATGGCAAAAGCATCAAGAAGATCATTATTTATTTACCACCGACAATAAACTAAACACTGTAAAAGGCAAAGACATTCCTGACGTCAGATAATTCCGAGTCTATACAAGTAAGATAAGCTCTAGGAAGTCCAAAAGAGGGAATGAGTAAGACAGCATTTATTAGCATTACGAGCTTGTTCTTATCAGTTATACTTTTACCAGAAAAGGAACAATGTTAATAAGCTGTTTGAGCACCACTGCCCTTGACAATGTGATAAAAGACCCAGGAAGGATTAGAGGCAGTCCAGACTGCTGATACAGATGTAAGTATGCAAAATTGGGGCCTACCAAAGGAAAGTAAATTCTTATCTGTAGCTCACATTTGGATTAACAGTTAAGGAACTATTATACATTACACTTACCACATGGTAACCATATTTAAAACACTAACCTATGAGCATTCAAGCAAAATAACGTGTGCTAAATGCACTAGTATGGTAGTCAAGTTACACCTTTCCCAAGGAGGGTTATCTCCTGATTGTAGGAAGTAAGGTGTTGCCTTAATGTGGGACTGCTCCCTGGGGATAATATGATCAACTGTGGTCCCAGGGCTTTGATCCACAATCCACTGATTGTGGGTGCCAGCCCCAGGACTGCACAGGAGCCTTCAACTAGCTCTTGTGAGACCCATGGCTGAGACCAAAAATCAGCTCGAGGACCCTTTCTGGTGAGATTGGGATATACTGGTAGAATATGGCTGGGAGTGTATTGCCTTTGTTATGTGTGCCTGCTCTGTGAATAAACTGAGCACCTGAGTATCAACCTAGCAACTTACAAATGTGCTGAACAACCACACAGACAGTGATATCATCACCAAGCCTAAATATCAGGTAATTATTTATGTGACTAAGCAAGGATTTCAGGCACCCAACTTAAAATATGCTATCTTTAATTTTAACCTGGGTTCCTTGCCCCACCAAAAAATGTGGTTAATAAAACATATACCTGTATGACGGGCTGGCTGGCAGTGACCTAGCCCAGGGGTTTTGAAAGGGCAAAAGATGATTGGAGGACTTGGGATTCCCTTTCCTCACCAATAAGGCCCAGAGATTCACCCCTCATGTCCCCTGATTGGCCCCTTGGGTCACCTGGAGGGGGATAAAAGGGGCAGCACGGCTGACTTAAGAGGAGACCAGTGAGGGACTATGAGGAAGGAGCTTTGAAGAGCTGAGCCAGTGGGGCGGGAGCAGTTGCCCCAGAAGAGCCTGAAGGAGCAAGACCTGCAGGCAGCTGTGGGATCCTCAGCAGCACGGTGTGTGGCTGGCAGGAAAGGCTTCCTGCTGGGCTCTAGGACCCCCTACAAGAGGCTGTGGCCAGCAGGAGGATCTGAGCAGTCACCTGAGGGGTCCCAGCTTGGCTTCTATCTCCTCCAATCAGAGGCCAGGCAGCTGGACATGAGGCCGGGGCTCCAGGAAGGTCAAGACCCCTAGCAGCTTGGAGCAGTAACAGTACTGGTGGCTGTGTGGCAGTGTTCTTGAACTCAGATCCCCCACATAGTAGACAAGTCCCAGCTTTGGTGACTTGGGGTGAGTGAGGTAACAAGAAGAAATTCTTCTTGCAGCAGACAGGAGCCATTGTGTTTTCCCCCTTTCTCCCCCTCCAGTGACCCAGGCCCTATATTTCTTTGTCCTTTGACATCTTGTATTTTGTGCCTTTTTATATTTCCCCAACCAGTATTGTTTGCTCTGCTATTTGTGTTTTATATTTTGTTAACCCTGTCTTTTGCCAATGATTGTAAGTGTCTAACCTTTGTTGAATCCTGCCCCTTGGGGCATTGTGGTGTCCACTATACCCCCTGATTATGCCTGTTATGTTCCCAGTATTGTTCCCTCATTAAAAGGTGTATGGTTAAGCCCCCAGTGGTGGTCTGGCTCTGCTCTATAAGGGGAGGAGAGTCCCTACACCTCCCACAGTGCTTGTGCACCTGCTTTGATCCCTTCAATTGGAGAGGGGGTACCTTTTGGAATACCGCCTGGGTTACACCTGTATCCACAAATAGGTCTTGAAACGGAAAGACGCTTTAGTGTGCAGTAGCATAGTTTACTGCACAGTAAGCATATGTATCTACACATGCACACACTTTTTGCGCAGTAAACTTCACTGCTCATGAGTAAATTTGTTACAGGCGCAGCTGGTGAATTCAGACTGGTGGGGCAGTGGAGTGTCCCACAGGAGCAGAGGGAGAGGGGGCTTACAGCCGGCCAGGAGCAGGGGGGGTTGCAGGTTCCCCGCTACCAGCCAGAGTGCCCAGCTGGCTGAACCCCCTGCCCCCCACAGCCAGCTGCAAACCCCACCGTGCTCCGGGCCAGCTACAAACCCTGCCCCGCCCATGGGATGCTCCACTGCCCCACCAGTCTGAGTTCACCAGCCGTGCCTGATTTGCTACCTGCAAACACAAATAGCAAATTTTCTCACTAGTACTTATGGCACAATAATGTAATGCAAATACATGTGTAGATGCAACAGGGAGCACATTTGCTCCTGGTCAGCCTGCCACTAGGAGGCCAGCCTGAACTCAGACCCAGGCCCCTGGGGCTGGGAGCCTCCCATTCCCCAGGCTAGGCTGCCTCTATGGCAACTCCAGCCCCAGGCCCTTTAAAAGCCTGCAGGCAGTTTGAGCCCTGGGGCACAACAGCAGGGTGCCTGGAGGGGACTCTTGGCTTCTGATACTCCTACACAGGCTATGGGCTACCTGTGTCAGTCTGCCTGTACCCCAGTGCCACTGCCTGGCACTTCAGTGCCACACAGCTGGCAGGCCCATGCCATCAAGCCTTGCAGGCTGCTGCAGGATCTTGCCAGGCCTCCCAGCACCTGGGCCCAGCTGCAGCCAGCTCCTGGCCACCACAGCCAGTGCCAGCTACCCACAGCCAACTCCCAGCAGCCTGTCTGGAACCTGCAGTTGCTGCAAGGCATTGCCTCACCATGCAGCTGCTAGGCCCACACCGTGCCCCTGCACTGGGCACTGCAGGCAGCTGCCCAGGCCTGGTAGCACAGGGACAGCCAAGCAGAGATCCAGAGAGCTGGTGCAGGAGTTCCAATGGTGTCATTGCTGACACCATTTGCCACCACCCAGGGCCCCAACAGGTCACAGGAGGAAACTGGTGACCTTGTGGTGCTGTTTGGTGAGAAGGAGGTGCAGTGGAAGTTGGTAAAGGGCAGGTACCCCAACACCCATGTCTATGAAGGGGTGTCAGGCTGGATGCAGGAGCACAGGCATGTCAATGTCAATGTCAATGTGGCAGTGCCGCATAGAAGTCAAAGCCTTTCGGGTATAGTGGGTCACCATCACTGACCACAGTCATCGGACGTCCATGACCTTTATGCAACAACTGGATGTCATCCTTGTGCTCAGGGACCCAGGCCATATCTGTGCTATATACAGCAGCACAGGTGGCCTGCCCGAGGCCCCGTTCCAGCTTGGCAACCACCGTGATGTGCCACCAGGAAGGGGCCCCTCGGGGCTAGCAGCCCATCCCACAATGCTCCCCAGCCCTTGCCTCCACCAGCAGATCAGGGAGCCCAGGCCAGCACCTGCCCTGAAAGCTCCACAGCCTCAACCCCAGCCATGAGGTGCAGCCAGCCATGTCACCACCAGCCACAGCAAAGCCTGCTCCTCCCTGGGGGTGGGGCCCTGGCCGGACACCCATACACCATGCCCCACCACCCGAGTCCACCAGGACCCATGTGGCCAGAGCCGCTGGGCATGTCAGCCCCACCCACATGGTGAACCCCACACTGGGCCAGAGGTGGTGGAACTGGAGGCTCAGGAGGGCAAGGGCAGCTCCAGCAATGGTGTCCTGGAGCCCATTATCAGTGTCCTTGCTGGGGTCTGGCCAGCAGGATAGGGACCAGAGCTGCCTGCAGCAGGGCCAGGACCACATGCCAGCCCTGCTGGCCCTGGCCACCAGCTGCTGGAGCGGGAGCCACCCATGCCAGGGGACCAGTGCCCACCATTGCTGCTGGACAAGCTCCCCACCCGCTGGACTCATTGTGGCATGTGCACCAGTGGGGGAATGGCCAGAGGCCAGGGTGCTGGCTGCCTGTCCCCAGGCTCCCCCTGCTAGACTAACCAAAGCAAAGATGCACAGCATGAGCTTTCATGAGCCCAAGCGTAAGTTAGTGCAAAAGCCAGTTACCAGATTTGAAAGATCTGATGTGTTATGCTAAATCCTGTGCAATAGCACTATTAGGTTTAGATAAAATAGTCTTTTTCCCAAGAGCTTAGAACAATAACCAGAGAAATGGAAAGCTAGTTTCATGTAAAAAGTCAAACTACAGAAGGAAAGATCTGAAGTCTCTTGCCATCAACTTAGGGGCTGCAGTAAAGTTTTTAACGCAAACAAAAACTATTAACAGACTATCCCTTGGTTTGTTTGTCTTCAACAAGGGACCTGGAGGCTGCGGGTGGGAGAGGGATCTGGAGGCTCCCTTGACTTGTGCCCGACTTCGGGCCCTGGAGGAGCAGGTTAGGGAGCTCCAGGCTGTGGTGAGCAGACTAAAGGGAATCAGGGCAATGGATGACTAGATTGAAACATATTTCCATTCTCTGCAGGATCAGTCTTCCAACAGACAGAACTCCTGTGAGAGACGCACAGCCAGGGAATGAAAGAAGGTGACCACCAGAACCAGGGCTGCTCGGGCTAGCATGGAGGCAGCTCCCTAGATACAGCTGGGGAATAGATTCAAGGCCCTGGCAGCCTTGGAGGAGAAGGGCGAAGGAGATGCCTCTGCGGCGGACGGTGCGGCACATTTCGAACAGGGCACATTTCGAACAGGGACAGAACACCATGAGAAAGAAACACTGAGTCCATGTCATCGGAGACTCTATCCTGAGGGGAGCAGAGGGTCCCATCTGCTGATCCGACCCCATGGTGTGTGAGGTCTGCTGTCTACCTGGGGCTTGGATCCAAGATGTTACAGGCATGATCCCGAAACTCATTCAACCTTCGGGCCAGCACCCCGTGGTCCTAATCCATGTGGGAACTAATGGCGCAGCAGGGAGCAGTCCAGACTCCATCATGATGGACTATGAGGCCCTGGGAACCAAGCTCAAGGAGATGCGGTCAGCACCACAAGGACTGCATCGGAGTGGTCAAACAGTGGCTATGGAGTTGGTGCCACCAGGCAGGCCTCGGGTTCCTTGACAATGACCCACCTTTTCGCACGGGGGGCATGCTCGGGTGGAATGGGCTTCACCTCTCCCCTAAAAGCAAGCATCTCTTCTCTTCCAGGTTGGCTGATCTCGTACAGTGTGCTTTAAACTAGCTTCGCCAGGGGATAGGGCCACGGGGTGAAATGATGACACTTTCCAGCCACGTCAGGTGACGAGCACAAAAAGTACCCAGTTAAGTGGCAGAGGTCAGGATAGTCCTGGGTTCAGGGGGCAGAGCATACACCCACAGGAGGCCTTAAGTGCCTCTACACTAATGCACTTAGTATGGGGAACAAGCAGGAGGAACTTGCCCTCCTGCTAGCTAACACAAACCCGGACATAGTGGGGCTCACTGAAACATGGTGGGATTCAACCCATGACTGGGCAGGAAACATCAAGGGCTACAGACTATACAGACGGGACACAACGGGGAGGGAAGGTGGGGGTGTGGCACTCTATGTCAAAGAGCAATACACAACCTCAACAAACATCACGGAGTCAGAGGACGGGCAGACTGAAGTGTTCTGGGTTAGAATACAAGGGGGTCGGGGGGAAAAGGACTTAACAGTGGGTGTCTACTACAGACTGCCCAACCAGGGAGAAGAGCTGGACCAGGAATTCTCAGGTCAGCTCGCAGAGGCAGTTAAGTCAAGGGATGCGGTCATCATTGGTGACCTAAACTACCCAGACATCTGCTGGGAGGAGCAGTCAGCTAGGTCTGACCACTCACATAGATTCCTAGCCAAGATACAGGACCTCCACCTAACCTAGGAGGTGCACAGTCCCACCAGAGGGAATGCCTTGCTGGACCTGGTCCTGGCCACAGGTGATGACTTGGTGAGGGGACTGTGGGTTCTCGACCACCTGGGCGATAGCGATCATCGCATACTGAAATTCACCATCCAGCTCAGGGTGTCAAAAGCCTGCAGCAAGACGGCAGCCCTGGACTTCAGGAGGGCCAATTTCAATGAATTAAGGAGATTAGTTGGGGAGGCACTGAGGTCCTTGAGGGGAGGGGAGTTGGGAATCTAAGAGGAGTGGTCGTTCCTTAAGGAGACAATCCTCTGAGCCCAAAGGGCAACAATCCCAGTGCGAGTCAAAGGGAGCAAGGGTGCTCAAAAGCCCCCGTGGCTCACCAAAGGCATTCATTTTCTAAAAGCTAAAAAGGAGGTGTATACCCATTGGAAGGGAGGGGCCATCACCAAGGAGGATAACACCTCCATTGCTCGAGACTGTAGCAGGGCTGTTAGGAAGGCTAAGGTGGACACAGAACTGGGACTAGTGACCCAGATCACAGATAATAAGAAGTCCTTTTTTAAATACATAGGGAGTAAAAAGAAGGCACCAGGTAATGTGGAGCCCCTGCAGGACAAGCTACGAAATCTGGTGGTTGCACCAGATGATAAAGCTGACCTCTTTAACAAATTCTTTGCCTCTATATTTCTGAGCAGGGACCAGGACATTCCCCCCCACCCGGAATCCCGCATGAACTCAGGAGGGGCACAGCCAGTCCCAGGGTCAGAGAGGACCTGTTTAGGGAACTTCTTGTGGGACTGGATGTCTTCAAATCAGCGGGTCCAGATGATCTCCACCCAAGGATGCTGAGGGAATTGGCAGAGGACATTGCGGGACCCCTGGCACAGCTCTGTAAGCACTCGTGGTGCTCTGGCCAGGTGCCATATGACTAGAAAAGGATCAATGTGGTCCCCACTTTCAAAAAAAGGAGGCAGGAGGGCCCAGGTAACTATAGGCCCATTAGTCTTACCTCAGTCCCAGGGAAGCTCTTTGAGAAAATTATCCAGGAGCACATCTGTGAGGGACCAGCAAGGGAGATTATGCTCAGGGGCAACCAACATGGGTTCATTAGAGGCAGGTCCTGTCAGACCAACCTGGTTGCCTTCTACAACCAGGTCACAAAATTCTTGGATGCAGGTGTCGCAGTGGACGTAGTCTTTCTGGACTTTGGGAAGGCCTTCAACACTGTCTCTCACCCCATTCTCATCAAAAAAACTAGGCGACTATGGCGTTGATGCCTCACAGTCAGATGGGTCGCAAATTGGCTGGAGGGCCGCACCCAGAGAGTGTTGGTGGACGGGTCATTTTTGACCTGGAGGGATTTGGGCAGTGGGGTCCCCAGGGCTTGGTCCTCAGGCCCCCACTGTTCAACATCTTCATCAGCAACTTGGACAAGGGGGTGAAAAGCACCTTGTTCAAGTCTGTGGATGACACTAAGATGTGGGAACAAGTGGGCACGTTAGAAGGGAGGGACAGGCTGCAGCTAGACCTGGACATTTACAGGGGTGGGCGGATGAGGATAGGAAGGGTTTCAACACTGACAAGTGCAATGTCCTGCACCTGGGGAGGAAGAACCAACAGCATACCTATAGGCTGGGGAAGTCCCTTCTCATCAGCACAGAGGCAGAGAAGGATATTGATGTCATTATTGAATCCAAGATGAACATGGGCCTCTAATGTGAGGATGCAGTCAGTAGGGCCAACCGCACCTTGTCTTGCATCCACAGATGCATCACGAGCAGGTCCAAGGAGGCGATCCTCCCATGCTATGTGACTTGGGTCAGGCCACAGTTGGAGTATTGCATCCAGTTCTGGGCGCGGCACTTCAGGAGGGATGTGGCCAGCATCGTGAGGGTCCAGAGGAGGGCCACTCGCATGATCGGGGGCAGCAGGGCAGACCCTACAAGGGGAGGCTACAGGACCTGAACCTGTTCAGCCTTCACAAGAGAAGGCTGAGAGGGGATCTGGTGGCCGTCTATAAACTTACCAAGGGGGACCAGTGGGGAATGGGAGAGACCCTGTTCCCCCGAGCACTACCAGGAGTAACAAGGAGTAACAGCCACAAGTTGACTGAGAGTAGGTTCAGGCTGGACATCAGGAAGCTCTACTTCACAGTCCAGGCAGCTAGGAGCCTGAACCAACTTCCAAGGGAAGTTGTGCTTGCTCCTACCCTGGGGGTCTTCAAAAGGAGGCTAGATAATCACCTAGCCAGGGTCGTTTGACCCCAGCATCCTTTCCTGCCCATGACAGGGGGTCAAACTTGATGATCTGCTCAGGTCCCTTCTGACCCTACTATGAAACTATTAAAGTGGGCTTTAATATTAAAAAGACACTCAAAAAAGACATCAATGGGTTCTAAAAATCAATGGTTTTTCAGAGAAAATCCTTGGTAAATAAATAGAAAATAAGTTTTACTTGTAGCAATTCACATTGCTTAAACTGAAAGCTATGTGTGAACCCTCTGGCTTGCTCTATCACCATAAGATATTTTCTACTTGGTTAGGCTACTCAGGTGAGACTGAAGGCAGAATTTAGTCCTGTATTTTGAATGGCACTAAACGTTATGTTGTTCAATGAGTCAGAACACAATCTAATTTACTCATTCACTGGTGTATAGCCCCCGCAGCGCAAACAGAAGTAAAAAGTAGTAAACATTTATTTTTGCTGCTGAAGTAGGAAGACAGATCTCGCAATACACATAAGGTTCAGAACTACTGAGCATGAAGGTGCCACTTTTACACAGTCACTTTGCAGCACAGAACAACACTTTAAGGCCTGTGCAGTTTTAATATCATATCCATATACAAGTATTCTCTGCAAGCTGTGAAACAGAGACATTAAAGACTTCAAACCACCACTTCTGAGCTTCTTCCTGTAGGATAGTTACCTTTTGACAGCAAGATAAATGAACTGGCAGCTGTGTTCATTCTCCAGAGCTCCTGCTTGTTTATTGACCTGATTAATGGTGAGTGCTATACTTAGTCTAATTTATCTCTAGCAAGCTTTTATACGCCGTTCAGAACCCAAGGTAAAGTTTATGTGCAGATGCACCCACACAATAAAATGATTCCATATTGAAAATGACTATCGTTTAATTTCAAAGCAAGTCCCCACAGACCTCATTGCTAGGGATGCAGTATCTCATTTTGCCATAGTTTTTACCTCACATTACAGGTTCATTGGCAGCCCAGGAGAGAGTTATGCATTGCCATAAAACAGCCACAACAGAAATGTAAGATAACAGTGACATTCAGTTGTTATTCAAGTGAATTTCCTAGTACATTCGGATATCCCAAACAGAGATAAGAGGGGGAAAAGGGCCCTGATGCCGATAAAGAGAGGGGAATCTTGTGCCCTGGGATCCTACCCCTATCAAGAACAAGGTCAGAAGCCTTAACCTTGTGGTTATCCCAAATATTAATAACAAGGTGGTGAGTTTTCTCTAAAGAGGCAGGAAAGCAAATCTAAACCTAGAAGTGGGGTGGAGGAGGGGATAGTGGGAGGTCATGGCATTAATCATCTCTAAGGTGCTGAAATCCATGGCATCCTGGTGAGTTGGGTCCTTGGCAAATTTGTGAATGAAAAGGTTTTAAGGGATGCATTGGAGGCTTGGGTTCAATACACCCACAGATCTACTGCAAATCCTTTCTTAGGGACACTGTGGAAGCCAAGATGATCAGTCCACATGAGCTGAATACTAATGTTTGCTGCCTCTGCCCAGAACAAAGTTAGGAAAGCTCTTCCTTCCTACCTTCAGGATCCTCCTTGGATGCTGAAATATATGACAGCCACTTGACATTGCATTTAAAAAACGGAACATATGTAGGTGTGTGAACAGGGACAAACTCAAGGTGAATCCCACCTCACACGTAATACATCCAGCAACTTTGGTAGGAAAACATGTCAAAATGATTTGTCATCACCATTAAGAACAGCTGATTTATTAGTCAAAAAATTAAATTAAAAAGATACTTCCTTTGAGATACAGCTGCCAAAATAAAACAAATGTTATTCTTCAGTTAGGAAACCAGTTAATACAGTTGCCTGAGCTCCATCTCATAATATTAACCAAAGCCCCAACTCAGCTATATTCAGGTAACTTTTGGTTTTGCTATAAAATAAATATTGTTCTCGAACTGGCACATTGAGACGAAGACCTTCGGTGAGATTCTAAACTACCAACTGCCTAATTGTCCATTAGTTTTGAGACTGATCTGCTAAAAGGATGGACTTCCAAATTCATCTTTGCAATTTCTGGTAACTATAAATTAAGCACTGATTTTTAAAGGTAAGGCACCAAATTTTGTCACATTAATTCTGATACCTGTAAGTTCCTCACTAAAGCCAATGTTGTTATCACTGTTGAAGGGAACAGTAAGAAATGTGTATAGCTTTTAGATTAATTTGCACTGATCGAATTGTTCAACCTACACATCATTCACATATTATGAGCTAGTGTGAAGGGATTAATCACATAGCCATGCAATTTTCATAGCCAATGTACACAACTGGTGTCTTGACACTTGTTTTCTTCAGAAGTGAAACATTTAGGCAAGTAAGTAAAGATAGACACTTATAAAGTATTACCAAAATGCTGTGTGATTATATCTTCTTGGTGTTATTTTCTCAAGAACTATATTCCATCCCATTACCACAAATCACTTGTAAAAATATTATTTTAATAATACAGTGTCATAGTGGAGTTAAGCTGAGAGGCTACAGGCTTAGAAGGTTTTATTCCACCAGAAGCTCAGAGATGCATTCAGAATTTGTGTTAGTTTTGTTTTTTTTAAATCTATAAATACATACAATTTCTGGAAAATAAGGTCCTGATCCCACCAACATTTATTTACATGCTTATCTTGACTGCCATGAATAGTCCCATTGAAATCTTGCAATATTAAGTATATACATCAATTCACATTGTAGTTGCCAACATGGGCTTCACAATGAATTTTCACTTCAATGGGTTTCAAGGGACTCTCCTGCATTATAATAACCTCTGGGGTGGCAAACTGCAAAACAGAATCTTTTAACTAATCTATTAATTTACTATAATTCCCCTGTCTGTGCAAAATAAGATGGCTGGGACTTTACAGTATTGCTTTCTTTCATCATTTAAGGGCTGATTCAACACTGAGTACTGCGCTTTCCATGTCTCAGAAATATAATGAAGAATGTTAATAACCTGAAAAGTCTGGCAGCATGTTTTACATGGGATTTTATGGAGTAGAAGATGGAGGCAGTATTGCATGTTAAATCATTTACTTTAAAAAAATTGGCTCTATTTTGTTAGGCTGGAGGCTGAGTACAACATTGCTGAAACTGATGGCCATAATTTTATTTATTGATTGATTTGTTTTTTATGCTGCTTTTCCCAAAAAGGCGCAGAGCACTTGCAATAAAAAGTCATAAAAACATAGCACAAAAATAATAAAATGATTCCTTCTAAAAAGGAATACCCATATATAAGGAGGAGAAAAGTGCGAGTGGTAGCTGGGTCCTAGCTGCTTGCCTCTCAGCCAAACTAAGTCACTCCAGCCAGCAGCCCAAAAGAGGTTGCTGACCTCTGCCATAGGTGTACACACAGCCCTTCCTTCAGGATAACAGTAAAATGCAGTTAAGTTTCTTTTTGGGATACGATAGCCATAACAACAAAAAGTCTGAATACAATGCTGCCAAAAGCACAGTGGTGTGGTTAGTGGGGTTTCACTGGGGACTAAAGGCAAAGGCAAAGGGCTTGGTGCTGTTTACTGGTGGTTTGCTACTGAGATGTGGGCAGTGCAAACCAATAGTAAGAGCTGACTCTTGGAACCAGAATCATAGAGTCAGGTGTTCTAGATTAGCAGCCTAAAACAAATCTGTTGAGCAGCTTGTGCCTCATTGCCCTTGGTTAGCTAAAGAATTTGATTATCTGTATTTATTTTATTCAATTGATATGCTGCCCTTCTCAACAAAGGCTCATGGTAAGAACAGAATACCTTATAAAACTGGAGAACAAACAAAAGAACAGAACAACTTAAAAGCATACAACAATATCAACGTAAATCAGAAACCCCATTACCAATAGCCTAAACCCCTGCCCAAATAGGAAAGCCTTACAGCATTTTCAAAAGATATCCAGTCTTAGCATCTGGTCAGCTTCAAAAGGGAGGCAGTTTCAGAGCTGAGGAACAACTGCTGACAATGACCTCCCGCATGTTTTTGCCAAGTGGACCTGCTTAGCACGTTGACAGAACTTGCGGGAGGTTGCTCTCATGACCTTAGGTGTTCAGAAAAGGTATAAGGGGGGGAAAGGGTCCCTTAGGTACAGAGGGCCCAGGCTATTTAGAGCCTTATAGGTCAAAACCAACATCTTGAATTGCATCCTGGAAAGCTATGGGAGCTAGTGCAGACTCTGGAGCACTGAAGTTATGTGCTCCTGGTGACTTAGCTGTACCAGAAGGCAGGCCGTGCTTCTGCACCTGCTGCGGTTTCCAGATGGTCTTCAAGGACAAGCCTTCATAAATTGCACTGTAGTAGTCTAGCCTCAAGGTTATAAAGGTACAATAATGGTGGCTGGATCTGAATCTGAAAGAAAAAGTCATGGCTACCTCACCAGATGGAGCTGGTGAAAGGTACTCCTAGCCACTGCTGCCACCTGAAGATCCAGGGGCAGCAGAGAATCAAGGAACACCCCAAGGCAATGAGCCTTGGCAAGAGGAGGCTTACCCCAAGGGTGGTTTGCCTTTCCTGAAGGAAGGAGCATTAATCATTTTCTGTTAGCACAGGATCTTTGTAGGCTTCAAGAGCCAGGAAGGGTAGAGTTTTGCTTTGCTGCTGGTGGGTTGAAAATTTCTCTTCATGCTTCCTTGAGCTTGATGGGATCAACTCAGTCAGGGCTCGTGGTGGTGGGGTTAGTTCTCTTCTGTCTTGTGTAGAATTCTCTCCCACTGAGCACACCTTGTATCTGATTTTTGAAACAGAAAGAAAACTCTGTGGTCAGTGGTGGGACCGGATGTTTGGCAAGTGCAAATCTAAGTTGATTAGCTAGTACAATAGTCAAAATAGCTCTGCAGCTGTGAATTTGCAGGTAGGGAGGGTAACGAGACCATTTTCACTTCCTTTATTACAGTTGCTTAGTCCCATGAGTGACCTTTTTCACACTAACAGATGCATTCAAATTAATCTCTATACCACTTGAATCTACACACATCATCTGATGTAATCCATCAGTGAACCATGATAATCCTCTTAATCAGTATAACAAGAGAGAACAGCCTTGGGCAAAAGTGTTAACAGATCTGTTCACAAGGAAGTTTTGCCACAACCTTATATTGTAGAGTCTGGATCTTCTGGGGATTAGAAGTCTTCTCCAGAATCCAACAGTTTATTGATCACATTAAAGAATATGTCCAGTCACAGACTAAAATTTAGTACAAATAATTTAAATCCATCTATATCTGTATTGGTCTGGAAGTAGCCAGTGGGGATTGCTACATGAGGAGTGTCTGTACAAATCAGATCCTGGTCCTGGATGATATTTTTTGATGGCCAACCTTACATTTATCAGTAACAGTTTGATGACAGTAAGGGCAGAGTGATATTAGGATGGAGCCTATGACAGTGGAAACTGGTTAATTTTCCAAGTCTTGTGCACAACCTACCTGTTCACTCAGGCATTTGCTACATCAATTGCTGGTGAGAGTGCCTCTATTGCTGAGTGTGAGGTAAAGATTTTTAGCTTCTATTAACAATGGTCTACTAACTGTATTATTGTAAGAGCTTATTTATTTATGTATCTGTCAATATGTATCAATATCTATATATTAATATATCAATATCTATATCTATTATATCAATATATATCTCTAAACCAAAAGAAAATCCAGCGGGCATGATTTTAGACTCTTAAAGTATATCAAATAAATATACTTTTATTGGGAATACAATAACAATTCAATAAGTGTACGTGTTCAGTCCATGGGAAATAATGACAAAATTTTTTGTCACAAACATAGCGCTTCTTAATAAGTTGTGTTTTCTTCCTTCACCAGT
Source organism: Alligator mississippiensis (assembly GCF_030867095.1). Taxonomy (NCBI): domain Eukaryota; kingdom Metazoa; phylum Chordata; order Crocodylia; family Alligatoridae; genus Alligator; species Alligator mississippiensis. The sequence goes on along the minus strand of NC_081824.1, from coordinate 119,093,591 downwards.
TTGGTACAATTAAACTAGCCTCCATTTGGCATAATTGCTGCTTAAGTTGTTTTCCAAAATGTATGAACTCTGGGTAGAAAATACAAAATATTAATATCTACTCCACCTCTGCTTCTGACTGAAAATGAATGCAAGACTTTCTATATGAAATACCTTAGTAATTCTAAAACTCCAGCTCTGGTTCCAGAATTTTTTTTTTTTGGGGGGGGGGGGGGGAGATTATGATGATGGAGTTCTTTCACTAGCTTTACTTTCTGAGGGAAGGCTATTAATAATAAATTGTCAATTCCATGGCAATTCTGTATTATTGTAAGAGCTTATTTATATTACTTTCTGAGGGAGGGCAATAAACTATTGCTTATTTATGTATGTATCTGTCAATATGTATCAATATCTATAGATATCGCTAAACCAAAAGAAAATCCAGTGGGCATGATTTTAGACTCTTAATTGTCGCCTTGGGTCCTCCACGATCCACTGGCTGGAAAACTGGCTCCGGGGTCGGACCCAGAGGGTAGTAATTGATGGAAGTCACTCATCGTGGTGTCCTGTGACCAGTGGGGTCCCCCAAGGCTCTGTCCTTGGACCCATACTGTTCAACATCTTCATTAATGATGTGGACACTGGAGTCAGAAGTGGACTGGCCAAGTTCGCCGATGACACCAAACTTTGGGGCAAAGCATCCACACCAGAAGACAGGCGGATGATCCAGGCTGACCTGGACAGGCTCAGCAAGTGGGCGGACGAGAATCTGATGGTGTTCAACACCGATAAATGCAAGGTTCTCCACCTTGGGAAGAAAAACACGCAGCATCCTTATAGGCTCGGCAGTGCTATGTTGGCTAGCACTGTGCAAGAAAGAGACTTGGGGGTCATCATTGACCACAAGATGAACATGAGCCTGCAGTGCGATGCTGCGGCTAGTAAAGCGACCAAAACGCTGGCTTGCATCCATAGATGCTTCTCAAGCAAATCCCGGGACGTCATTCTCCCCTTGTACTCGGCCTTAGTGAGGTCGCAGCTGCAGTACTACGTCCAGTTTTGGGCTCCACAATTCAAAAAGGATGTGGAGAAGCTTGAGAGAGTCCAGAGAAGAGACACGCGCATGATCAGAGGTCAGGGAAGCAGACCCTACGATGACAGGCTGAGAGCCTTGGGGCTCTTTAGCCTGGAAAAGCGCAGGCTCAGGGGTGATCTGATGGCCACCTATAAGTTTATCAGGGGTGACCACCAGTATCTGGGGGAACGTTTGTTCACCAGAGCGCCCCAAGGGATGACGACTAGGTCGAATGGTCATAAACTACTACAAGACCGTTTCAGGCTGGACATAAGGAAGAATTTCTTTACTGTCTGAGCCCCCAAGGTCTGGAACAGCCTGACACCGGAGGTGGTTCAAGCGCCCACATTGAACACCTTCAAGAGCAAACTGGATGCTCATCTTGCTGGGATCTTATGAACCCGGCTGACTTCCTGCCCTTTGGGCAGGGGGCTGGACTCGATGATCTTCCGAGGTCCCTTCCAGCCCTAATGTCTATGAAATCTATGAAATCATTTAAGAAAAAATCCATAAACAATTGTCCAGAGAAACATGAACCATCAATCACATCTCTTGGCCAAGATGGAGAACAATTTAGTTTTGCCCTGTTCAGCTTTCTTTTTGACATCTCTGGTATGTTCATATTTCTGGGCAAGAAAAAAAATGCTATTTAGACTCAGGTATCTGAAAAATATCTTTTTTTTCAGCATGAAGTTGATTGCTGGAAAGAGACAAGCAAGGACTAACTATCTAAAACGATTAAGTGTAACTAATTTTTTTATCTGAATTTTTCTTAGAATGTTTTCTTCCTTTACCAGTTTGGTGCAGTTAGACTAACCTCCATTTGGCATAATTGCTGATTGCCTGGTCATACTACTTGTACTATCATCTCCATATTAATAAGGGGACAGTAATGAAAGTATTTCACTGGCAGGGTGACACAGGCCAGTGTCTGGCAATAAACTCACTTTCTAACTAATCTTCTGCTGCAGTGAGCACTAAGACCATTACCTCTGGTCTGCTTCAGCAAGCTCTCGAATCTTATACCTAACCTTGTCAGCAGGAAAGGTTGAGAACCAGATCCAAACAAGGACTTGGGTGCTTAATCTGCAGTTTAAAGAGAATTCAAGAGCCTAAGTCCTAGAGTGCAAACCACAAAAACTCTGCCTAACAACCTAGGTGCTATACAATCCACACTTACATACTTTAGTTTTAAACAAGGAAGATAACATAAAGTAGCTGCCTATAATTATGCTTCCGTGCATGCAGACACTTGGCAAAGATCAGTGTGTTGGCACTTATCTGACGCCCACACTCGTTTCGGATTCACAAAAGCAGGCAACTGTGTACCTAAGTCTCCTGAATTAAGGTCCAGTTGGAGGGTGTACTCTGAGCATACCTAACACAGAGAGTTGGGAGAAGGGGCAGGGGGGGCACCGAATTCAGCGCAAAACACAGCAATGATGGTGATTACTTTTTATTATTATTATTATTAAAAAATGTATCCATATGAGGAGCCCACTTCATATCATAGCCCTTTCACTATAGCACTCCCACAAAAAGGAGACCCGGGTTGTAGGCCCTTTCAGCTTGACAGGAGTTCCAGCTCATTTTCCATCTCTCCCTGGAGAGTGCCCTGACCAGGGGTCAATAGGTATGGCTAAAGAGAGACACTTTCCACTATTCCCAATGAAGCATGCAAGTCTGGGAGAAAGCGACAGCACTTCAGACTCTCACGTGTCCCCAGGATTTCCAGCAGGCTGGATTCGGCATCCCCATTTATTGTGCTGGTGGTAGTGAATCCCAGTCCTAAGCCTCTAACTTTCCCCATTCACTAGACTGGTTATTCACAACTAGGGTACTGTGAGATCCTCTGAAGGGTGCCATGAGGTGTGAGGGGATAAGCAGATAAGCATGAACTCATGCTCATCCCTGCCAGGCCACTCCTCCACTGTTCAGCCCCTCTGCAAGGAGGTAAGGAAATGAATTAGTTTTTGAAATGCGGTGCTGCTCAATTCATAAAAGTTATGGAGGGATGCTTTGAGTCTAATGAGAAGTGCCTTGAGTCCAAAAAGGTTGAGAAGCACTGCACTAGAGGGTGAAAAAAGGTGCTTAACATGAGGTCTGTGAATTCCTCTCCTGGATCCAGGTATGCTTTGGTGGATCTGGACCTTCATGCCATGCAATTGACAATTTTTTGAATGGCCCTGATAATGTAGTCTGCAATGTTATCTAAAAACAAAAGCATTATGGCCTAACTCTGAAGTTGTCCATTAACAGGTAGAAGAGTAAAGATGCCCCAGCAGCTGTAAGAAAAGTATGGCATCAAGAGTGCACAACCAGCATTCATAGACATTTCATGGATTTCATAGACATTAGGGCTGGAGGGGATCTCAAGAGAACATTGGGTCCAGCCCCCTGCTCAAGGGGCAGGAAGTCAGTTGGGGTCAGATCCTCCAGCAAGATAAACATCCAAGAGTTTCTTAAAGGTATCCAGAGTAGGTGCTTGTACCACTTCTGGGGAAGTCTATTCCACATTCTGGAGACTTGGACAATAAAGAAGTTTTTCCTTATGTCCAGTCTAAAACGGTCTTCCAGCAATTTGTTACCGTTAGACCTTGTCTTCCCTTGGGGTGCCCTGGTCAACAAATGTTCTCCCAATTCCTGATGCACATCCCTTATATACTTATAGGCTGCCACCAAGTCACCCCTGAGCCTTTGCTTCTCCAGACTGAAGAGTCCCATATCTCTCAGCCTCTCATCACAAGGCCTCTTCTCTTGACCTCTAATCGTGTGGTAACAGACAACAGGTTGAATGGGTGTTCAGGCTAGGAATGGTATGTGAGATTCTCCTAGGGAGGAGAGTGGGGAATGCCACACAACTTTATAGCTCTGTGGCAGAATGTCAAAAATAAAAATTTAACAACATATTTGGAAACAGATTTCTTCTGAAGCACCAATGGAAAATATCCAAAGGGAGCGTCTGCACATGCTGATTTAAGGCACTTTAGCCTGACTTAAGGTGCATTAAGGGCATGCATCTACATGTGCACACCCTTAATATGCCTTAAAAATGGCAATTTTAGGCTATTCATGCCCAAATTTGATACCTGCAGAAGAAAGTATCAAATTTAGGTGTGGACAGCTAAAGCGCATTAATGCACATGTAGACACGTTAAGGTGCACTAACACTGTGTATGGACTGACTTGGAAATAACTTTAGTCCCACATCAGTCCACGCATATGGTGTTAACGTGCTTTAATGCATGCATGTGTAGACACGAGCCTAAATCGCCTTAATGAACATTTAGCTAATGCGCATTAAATTTAAGCATGCCTAAATGCATATGTAGACACATCCAATAGGTACTGTCCTATTCAGTCACTTTAAATAGGCACTTATTTTTCTGACTTTTTTCTGATTGGCAGTATAATATTGTCATTTACTTGTATACATTTATATTAGCTATTGGACAGCGTCCCTGTACTTTTAATTACATTTTTTAACATTTGCCTAAGAGATGAGTTTGGCATAATTGGCTTAGATTGTCAGCATTGCTCTGAGCTTAAAGTCCTTTCAATTTCCTACATTGTTCTGCCTTAATCCATCTGGCAATGTCTGCTGCTATTTGGATTGAGTCTGAGCATTTTACTTACATTTCCAATTTAAAGTATTTCCAGAAACGTGTAGGTTTTCATCATTTGAACATGTCTTTCTATTTAACAAATTTTGTTTGGGGATAAAAGTATCACCATCTCTGGAAAGCTTTTTTTTGCCTTAATTGGCTGGCATACAAAATTCATAGGGGATGTGAGAGGAAAACTGCAGTTAAAGTAGTAAAACAAATTCTATTGTGTTTTATCCTTATGGCTATTTTATTTCTTTTTGTAAATATTATCTGTTAACAATACCTTTTCCATCTTTATAGTTTTCTTTTTATCTTTTATATCCCCAAAAATACATAATAATTATTTTGGCACAAATTTAAGAACAGATCCTTACAGAGGCAAAATTCCACATCCACAGTAGTTTGATTAAGAAGGATCAAGGAGGTAATCAAGTCCAAATGCTATGCATGTGCATGCATACCCATATTGCTACAGATAATATATGCATAACATATCATGTACACACATTGCTCAAGATGAAACTGGCAGATAGTTGTAATAAAACATGACTCATTTTAACTGGCTCTTGCAAAAACTGAGGAAGGGTACAAAAGGGTTCATGCTGTCCCACACCCCTGTGTGCCTCGAGTGGAAGGGCCAGTCTTTTTGTTACAGTTTCTCACAAGGAGTAGCACATGTACTGCTCCCCATGTGTTATAGGGAAGGACCAGTAAAGAGAGCACCTCCTTCTGTACCTATCAGAGGAGCAGACACTGCAGGAGTAGTTCAGCGTCTATAAGAACACAGGTCTGAACACCTCTTTCCTTAATGACCTAGTCTGTCTGGCCCTTTGTGAACAGAACCAGAACTATTTTTTTCATGTCTTAAGTCACTCCTATTAATTATACATTATTGGGAAAGATTCCAATCTTTTTCCCACATCTGTTTAATGAAGGCAAGAGAGTACTTGAAAGATACCATCTTAAAAACTCAAAGCTAGAGTTTATTACTCATCGTTCAGGGCTGGGAGCTACTGCAGAATTGCCTGATATACAAGGCTAAATTAGGGTTTGGGTTCTTCAGCTGTATGCATTGTATGGATAACTTTTTCTCCAATTACTCCCTTCGGTAAGAAGAAAGTTATCCAACCAGTTTAGTGTGAAATATCTTATAGCTCCTATAATTAATATTCTTGTTATGATCTTGACTGTCTTACAGTCTGGAATAATAGTGGGGTTTCCCCCAATTCAAAGTGAAGAAAAGGATCTGGCCCACAATTCTGAAATGGATTCTGCTGATGGCTACTTATGAAATCTTTTTTCACCACCTCCAAAATGTGTATGTGCATATGTATAAATATTATATTGTGTAGTATTGTATTAGATGAAATATATAGTACAATTAATGTATTAAATGTACATATATTCACTACATTATTATTAAATATTAACATTTATTATTTATATGAAGTATGTATACATAATGTTTCATGTGTAAGACTATTACATTGTGTGTATAACATGCATATAACACACAGACATTATTACTGTATACAGATTAAAGTGACAATATTTAGTTCATGGAGTTCTATTAAATGAGTTGGGAAAACTAAAACTTATTAGGAAAAATCTTAACCCTCCTGAAATCAATTAAATTTTTCCAATGACTTCAGGTATGAGGATTTCAACCATGGTATCTTTCTACAGACTCTCCAACAACTATTAGGAAGGATTCTAGTTCTCCTGGATAAAAAAAGCTTGTGCATGTTAACTTATGACCTCGCCAAGCTGGCAGGGACATACATAGGGAAATATTTATAGGGAAATATTTTCTCACATTTTATTATTATATTCATTTGCCCAAAGTACTAATAAATAAATCAGAAAGGTTAGGATGTGTGTCCAGCAGAGCCTGAGTTGTACCATAAAGTTCCCTAGTTAATCAACTAACAAATCTACCAATGTAATCCCTATATTTCTAATTCAAACCATCTCAAAGACTTTGGCTCTTACAGGCAGATTCAATTATATTATTTATTAGTAATTTAAAGTTATATCCACTGAAGTACAGTATTCTTAAAGAGCCTGGTTTCCTGCCATTTAAATTGTCTTTTTAATTGTTCAAAGGATTCAAGTTTTACTGTTGTTCTTGAAGTTGCAGTAGCATCTCAAATGAGTTATTATGGAGTGATATTGTAGCCATGATGGTCCAGGAATTGTGAGAGGCAAGGATTTTTGTGGGTGATGTTTAAGCCTATCCCAACCATGCAGTCAGTATAGTAAAGGATATCACCCACTGTCAGTATAGTAAGGATATCACCCACAAAAGTCCTTACCTCTCTTATTAATAAATAGCTGCTCAAGATACAAAAGTCATCCTCCTATACATCTGCTCTTAACTTCACAAGAAAAACTTGCTTAAAGGGTGAAATATATTAATGTGTATATTTTAATTGTTTCAATTCTCTTGTAAATTGAGAGAAAATAAAGTGACTAAAATGTCTGGTCTGGCAAAAACTCTGACCTTGGAAATTAAAACAGATGAACACCAAGCGCACAGTTCTGTGCATCAGTTAACCTCTGCTATGTGATGGCAGGCATAGGGTATAATTTAAATTGTAACAATTTCTGCATGTTCCTAACTAGCTGTTTCCTTTCCAATTTTAAAGAGGAGTGCCACCACCTGCTACTTATATAATAGCATGGTGGCTAGAGTACTTGCACAGGAAATGGGATACCTCAGTTCAGTGTCCATCTCCTGAAAGGGTTCACACCTGTATCCCCTGGTACACTATTTGTAATCTTTGATAAACTCTTCTATAGCACTTGATATCACTGATCACCAAATATTCCTGCCTTACCTTCAAACAGTCATGGAAATGGCACTCCCTGTTCTCTGTCAAATGCTAACGCACATTAGCGAAAGCCCACAGGTTTTTTGTGATGCTTTAATGTGTATTTAAATAGGCTAATGTGCATTAAAGCTCACGTGTAGATGCACCCACTGTTTCCCAGTTCTCCCAATGCGTAGCACAGATCAGCACATGGTTGAAGGGTAGCTAGCTAAGCTTGTCTGACTAACAATCTTCTAAGAAAACTAGGAGGAGCCTAACTCAGAAATAATGTGACAGTCAATACCATTTGATTTGGGAACTAAATGACATAGTGTTTATCATTAAAAATGTAGGGATGATTACTGTCATAGGAAAATGAGTCATCCAGTCTATAATACCTGCCCATCTAGTTTGATGCATAACTTAGAAACAATACTCTGCTACGTTGGGAAATACTTATGAGCCTACAGGGAGAAAACATCCCTTTGAATTTGTATGCCACCGAAGTGTAACTCTTCTGATGAAGTAAGCACCCTGATTACAAAAGCTAATGCTATACAACTTTGGTTTAGTCTGTAAAGATGCAAATCTACTTAATAGCCTTAATACTTATATAGACATTTTATCCTTTCCAAAGATAAGAGTTCTGCACATCAGTGGCTTTCTCTTACTAGCCTTTGCTGTTCTTTTATGTTGTTTTCCTCTGTAAGAGTGCTAAGAAAATCATTCACCGCTCTTCTACTTCCTCTGTTAAGACATTGGGGCTGATCTTTGCTCATTTGAGGGCTATTGTAGGCACTACACTCTACCTGTTCAATCCTTGTGCAATTAAAAGTGGGAGCACTGCAACTTTATCCAAGATGGGTGGACACAGTCAGAGCTGACCCTGGAATGTAATCCTATATGCTTGTCTAGTTTACCCACAACACACCTTCCCTAGGCAAAGAGCCAGGGCTGGTAAAAATAGTTTGGTTTTTTTCTAAGCAGAAAGGAAATGAAAAGAGTGATGGTGAAAGTGACAAGAAACTAACAACAAAGGGATTGTGACAGGAGTTTCTTGGTGGATGAAAGGAAAGATTTAAAAGAATGGTGTGGTGCTAAGTCAGTTCTTTTATTTCTGAAAAATATGTTAGATTAGGACCAGTGGCAATGTGTAAGGGGTGCACATGCACCCCCTGAGAGCGCTGGTGCACCCCCTGACAGGCCGTGCTCCCCACTTAGGTGACGGGCAGGGGGGGCAGTGGGAGCACCGGTGCCCCCCACTGTGAGCTCCAGCTAGGGAGTGGGAGTGCTGAGGTCACTTCTGGAAGCACCACAGCCGCCACCAGAAGCCGGTGAGTGAGATCCGCCACAGGGCCTCCCCCGGCTGGCAAGTTTGGCCACAGGGGGACCCTCCCCCTGGTCGCTGACTGGTCACTGGCGGGGCATGTGCCCCCCCTGAGTAAGGTGGCACTAATTTCCCATGATTAGGACTGATCTCAAGTCCTTTTTACAAGCTACCTAAATAAATCCTTTGTGGTTTGTACTCCACTTGACTTCCTTTGCTATTCAAGTTAGCCAAGAGCAATTTCCTTAGGGCTTTTTAGGTTGTTACTTTTGAGTTCTTGGATTTCAAAATGTGTGCCATAGCTATTTGGATTAGCATTAGCATTACATTTCAGGGGGAAGAGGTTACTTGTGGGCAGAGAAAAAGGAGACCAAAGAGATAAAACAGCAGTAAAAAGAACTGGAGAAATGACTGGAAATGTGGGAAGCTGATGCATTTATAGTTCTAGAAAAATACTGCCTTAATTTCTTCCAAGATTGAGAGAGCTCCCAAGCTGCAAAATTTTGAATGTCTTGGAGGTGCGCTTGTATGAAAGGAAAGAAAGTTTTGTCCTCCTTTTTTCCCCTCATGGTATTGAGAACTGGCAATTCCCAGGGGCAATTGTTCTGGTAGGGTAGTTCCTAGGTACCTAGGCTAGTAGTTTCGGAACAGCCAGTTTAATCTCTATTTGTGTGCTTACGCACCACATTATATCGAAAGGAGCAAGTAAAAGAAAACAAGTTCCCAAATAGAATTGCTTTTTAACAGTGTGTTTCCTCAATTGTCTTCTCATTTGGGCTCATTGGCTGTGCAATGAGGAAAACAATTGGATGTGAATAGAACTGGCAGCCTTTGGCAGTGGAAATCTCTTGAACTGGAAAGAGCTAGCAAGGGGCTGTTGGTTATGTTTGCACTCTACGGCCAGCTTTATGATTTGGGTGGTCTAATGGCTGAATGGAGGACTCCCTAATTACTGTGACATTCCTCACACTTCTCTACTGCCAGTAGTATCACGGGTAGCAACAAATCGCTCTATCAGTGTTTCCTCTGTAGAGCGCGGGGCCTGATTCTGGTTATGGGAGCCACTTGTGCCAACAGGTGGTCCTAGATGAACATTGTTGTTAGTGGGACTGGTTGGATTGTCTACCACTTAAGGTTACCCAAGTTTTCTTATTATAAGACTCTGGTTTCAGCTACTTAAAATGTTAATCAAACTTCAATCATCTGAGCTAAAATTGTAAAGCTAGTTCTTGCCTCAGGCTATGCTTCTGCAGATATTTAAGCCGAAAGAGTATAGGATTACCAAAAATGAAACTGGGAAAAATGATGTGTTTTTGTCCATATTTTAAAAATCTTGCAAACTTTTTCTTTTGGTGTTTCTAGCACTGCCACTGCTTCAGAGAATGGATTTGAAATTTGGAAATAGGGTGGCTTTTGCCATCAGGCACATGCCTTCTGCCATCCCCACAAAAATCAGTTGAATTTGGCCAAGTTAATTTTCAGTAGTGACTTAGATTTTTAGCAGTTAGATTTCGCAAAGATACCATCTCCAGTACTGCCAACTTGCATGATTTTTGGCATTGTTCCTAAAGTCTACGCTTAGGGTATATGAAAATCTTAGTTTTTATATCTTACATATATAGAGATATATATCTATCTACATCTAGATGCAGTGTTGCCAACTCTCATGATTTCTGGCCCTGTTCTTAAAGTCTGCATTTCAGGAATCTGAAAAATGTAGCTCCTTCTCTTACGTAGCTATAGATATAGGTATCTATCTATCTATAGCTATAGCTATGTAAAAGAAAAACTACATTTTTCATATCTATCTATCTATATCTAAATGCAGTGTTGCCAACTCTCATGATCCTTGGTGTTGTTCTTGAAGTCTATGTTTTGGGAATGTGAAAAATGTGAAAATCTATAGATATGTAAAAGAAAGCGCTACATTTTTCATATATAGTTATAGCTACTTGAAAGAAAGCGCTACGTTTTTCATATACATCTATGTCTATAGACACGTAAAAGAAAACGCTATGTTTTTCATATTCCCAAAGCGTAGACTTTAAGAACAGCGCCAAAAATCACGAGAGTTGGTAACACTGCATCTAGATATGTGTTGCCAACTCTCGTGATTTTTGGCCTTGTCCTTAAAGTCTATGCTTCAGAAATATGAAAAATGCAGCGCTTTCTTTTCCATATCTATCGGTAGATCCATCTATCTATATCTATAGCTATGTAAAAGAAAAGAGTTGTTCATATCTATCTATCGATATCTATAGGTATGTAGAAGAAAGTTCTACGTTTGTCATCCCTCTCTCTCTCGAGATGTATATCTATAGAGATATCTCTCTATAGATATGTATATGTATATCTGTAGAGAAATATATCGATATATCCCGACAGACATGTAAAAAGCAAGCGCAAAGCCTGCCCCCCTTCCCGAAGCGCAGGCTTTCAGAGCGACGCCAAGCAGGAGGGGCGCAGGCACGGGGCGCCTCTGCCGCGCCCGCCCGAGGGCAGGACGGGCCTATGCCCTGCAGCTGACTCGTAGCTCTTGCCGGTCACGCCTGGGGGCCTGCGTCTCCTGGGCGGCCGAGGAGGGACGCTCCCACCCTGTCCTCCACTGGCCCAGATTCCGATGCTGAGGGGGCAGCTCCGTCGGTGCGGCAGGACGCAGCCCCAGCCCCTGGCGGCTCCGCCCGGCCCCCAGAGGAAGCGGTGCCGGCTCATCCCCACCCCCGCAGCGCCCGGGCTCCTCCCCGCGCCGCCTCAGCCAGGGCAGCCCCGGCCCGGAGCGCGCGGGGCTGGGGTGGTGCGCCGCAGCCCCCCGCCGATGTGTCCGCCCGCCTGGCGGCGCCGCGCGGGGGCCCCCTGCCCGCCCCTCCTCGTCCTGCTCGTGCTGCTCTGCCGCCCGCCGCGCCCCGCGCGCTCAGGTAGGGCTGCGCTGCTGCCCGCGCCGGTCCTGCGGGGGCACGTGGAGGGCAGGGCAGGGCAGGGCAGGGGAGCCGAGAGGGCTGCGGGCTGCCCCCTCCTCTCCTGGGAGCAGTTGTTCCCTCCCCGGGTGGCAGTTGTGCCGGCAGGGTAGCTCCTAGGTAGCTAGGCTGGCGGCTTCAGAGCAGGCAGCGTAACCTCTATGCGATTGTGAGCGTGCACAGCGAAAGGAGCGAGGAAAAGAAAAACAAGTTCGCAAAGGGAATTGCTTTCCTTTTTAACAGGGTGCTTTCTCAGTCCTCCCAATCTCCTTCTCGATCTCTTTTGGGCTCACCGGCTGTGCGGTGAGGAAGACAGTTGGGTGTGAATGCCTGTGGCAGTGAAAAAAACCTCTTGAACTAGAGAAAGAGCTAGCGAGAGGTTGGCGGTTAGGTTTGCGCTCCCCGGGCAGCTTTATCATTTGGGTGGTCTAAGAGGGAGGCGGCTCAATGGAGGGCTCTGTAGTTACCGGGACTTTCCGCACAGTTCGTGGCTGTCAGTGGGACCGCGGGTACCAACAACTCGCGCTCTTGCTGTGGCCTGTAGAGTCAAGCCAAGGTCCAAGGGCTGATGCTGCAGGAGTGCGAGCAGCACTGCACGTGTGAGCAGGGCTGGCCTTGCTTTGAACCAGGGGTCAGGCTCAGTGACCGCCTGAGGTCCCCTCCAGCCCCCATTGTCTGGGGTTGTCTCTGATTTTAAGTGAACTTTCATGCACCAGTTCCTCAACTGCAGTGATTCTCAGGCAGGGGTACCTTGAGATCCTCTCCAGGGTGCCACACCATGCCAGCCTGGTTAGGTGTGCCATCGGATTCATAGGAGAAGCCCAGAGGTTTCATAGACAAATCGTAGAAAAGGAGGCCTGGAAGGGATCTCCAGAGGCCCCTCTAGTCCACTGTTTCTCAACCCATGGGTCACAAGAGTATATGAATGGGCCACCAACTTTAACAATGGATCAATGAACGTTTACAATGGATTCTCCTTTAAAGGAGAAAAATGTGGGAAACTCTGGCGTTTCTCTTGCAAGCTGGCCGAGCTCCAGCCTGCGAGGGGCTGATTGGGGCCCCCCATGCCCCTCATACTGGGGGGCTGGAGCCTGGGGGCAGCGGGTCAGGAGTGAGGGACATGGGGTCAGGACTGGCCATTGATATTTACAAATGGGTCCTGATACAGAAAGGGTTGAGACCCACTGGTCTAGTACACTCCCCCCACCCCAATTCCACCTTTCTGACCTGTTGGGGTCTTTCTGAGTTCTTTGCAGTGGAAAAAATGCTCTCTTATTTTTCTATAATCAAATCACAAGTGAAAATTAAGACACTGCCTCCAGTCTAAAAAGGTTAAGAGCCAGGGTTCCCTGCAGCCCCAGTCCTGTCGAAGTCCGTGTTTGCAGTCGGCAGTTGCCTTTCTCTGGTGGACCATGTCCAAATGCTGAACTCTGAACTTCTAAGTGTGTTTGGGAATTCAGCCCCTGAGTGTTTGGATACAGGGTTTTGACCCTGCCCATTATACTTATAAAATCCAGATGCAAAGGTTGTATCCAGGCTCTTATATCAGACAAGTGCCTGTTAATAATGTGGGGGAGAGGGGAAAAGATGGTCATACAAGGGTATAAAGAAGTTATCAGACACATGATGTGAAACTATTATTTAAGAGTAGCTGTTAGTAAAACCACCTCAGAAGGCACTTCATGCTATAAGACATACTTTTTTCAAATTTCTTCTATGGTTCTCAATTTTGTAAAGATTGTTTAAAATCCTGCCTGATACGCATTCCTTTGTGCTCTCTAACTTTTCGCCTTCCTTTAAGTAATAAATATCAGCAAAGTAACTTTCATTTTTGTTTCTTGTTAGTTTCAATTCAAGCTCTCTGGCTTCAAGATTTCAAACACTGCCAGTGATTGGGGTGGGGAGTAGTGGGGGAAGGGTGTGTGTGGGGGGTGTTTAGACCCCCCCCCCCAGCTCTTTCCCCAGTTTTTCTCCAAAAATATGTTAATGTTAGATTTTTTTTAAGTGTGTATTTACCAAATGCAAATTTCTAGGCAAATGTAAGGTAACAATACCCCTCTGAAATATTATTTAAATGTAAATTGGTACCCAAAACTTTCTAGGTACTTGCAGACACAGAGAAAAATACAATACCTGTTCCAAGGAGTGTTCACTCTGAATGGACAAGAGAAGAAAGAAAAGGGTAATGGTTACAGCAAATAGACAAGTTGGAAAGATTTATGATAAGCACATTCCATGTGTTTGAGGGGGAGTTTTAACTATAAAGTATCAGCACCTCTTACACCCAAGCCATTATTGGGGACTCGTCTCACAGCTGTTAATCCATATTGTGTTCCTTAATAAATTAACCAACGGAGGATTATTCCTCCATTGCTCGAGACTGCAGGGGGGCTGTTAGGAAGGCGGAGACAGAACTAGTGATCAGGATCAAAGATAACAAGAAGTCCTTTTTTAAACACATAGGGAGTAAAAATAAGGCACAGGGTAAAGTGGGGCCCCTGCAGAACACGCTTGGCAATCTGGTGGTTACACCAGACAATAAAGCTAACCTCTTTAACAAATTCTTTGCCTCCATTTTTCTGATCAGGGACCAGGACCTCCCCCCACCAGGCTTCCAGACGGACTCAGGAGAGCCACTGCCAGGCCTAGGGTCCAGGAGGACCGAGTTCGGGAACTTCTAGCGGGGCTGGACGTGTTTAAATCAGCAGGTCCAGATGCTCTCCACCCCAGGGTGCTGAGGGAATTGGCAGGGATCATTGCAGGACCCTTGGCATGGCTTTACGAGCACTCATGGTGCTCTGGCCAGGCACCAGAGGATTGGAAAAAGGCCAATGTGGTCCCCATTTTCAAGAAAAGGAGGAAGGAGGACCCAGTAACTATAGGCCCATTAGTCTTACCTCTGTCCTGGGGAAGATCTTTGAGAAAATTGTCCAGGAGCACATCTGCAAGGAACTAGCAGGGGAGATAATGCTGAGGGGCAACCAACATGGGTTCATTAGGGGCAGGTCCTGTCAGACCAACCTGGTGGACATCTGTGACCAGGTCACAAAACCCTTGGATGCAGGTGTCGCAGTGGATGTTGTCTTTCTGAACTTTAGGAAGGCATTCGACATTGTCTCTCACCTCATTCTCATTAAAAAAACTAGGCGACTGTGGCATTGATGCCTACACAGTCAGACGGGTCGCAAATTGGATAGAGGGCTGCACCCAGAGAGTGGTGGTGGATGGGACATTTTCCACCTGGAGGGATGTGGGCAGTGGAGTTCCCCAGGGCTCGGTCCTCCTGCCTGCACTGTTCAACATCTTCATCAGCGACTTAGACAAGGGGGTGAAAAGCACCTTGTTCACATTTGCGGATAACACTAAGTTGTAGGGAGAAGTGGGCACGCTAGAGGAGAGGGACAGGCTGCAACTAGAACTGGTTAGGTTACAGGGGTGGGCGGATGAGAACAGGATGGGTTTCAGTACTGACAAGTACAAGTTATTGCACCTGGGGAGGAAGAGCCAGCAGCATACCTACAGGCTGGGGAACTCCCTTGTCAGCACAGAGGCAAAAAGGGATCTTGGAGTCGTTACTGATTCGAAGATGAACATGGGCCGCCAATGTGAGGACGAGGTCAGGAAGGCTAACTGCACCTTGTCATGTATCCACAGATGTATCATGAGCAGGTCCAAGGAGGTGATCCTCCCCCTCTATGCGACATTGGTCAGGCTGCAGTTGAAGTACTGCGTCCAGTTCTGGGCGCTGCACTTCAGGAGGGATGTGGCCAGCATCCAGAGGGTCCAGAGGAGGGCCACTCGCATGATCAGGGGGCAGCAGGGCAGACCCTGTGAGGAGAGGCTTTGGGACCTGAACCTGTTCAGCCTCCACAAGAGAAGGCTGAGAGGGGGCCTGGTGGCCGTCTATAAACTTACCAGAGGGGACCAGCAGGGAATGGGAGAGGCCATGTTCCCCCAAGCACTACCCTGAGTAACTAGGAATAGCGGCCATAAGTTAACTCAGAGTAGGTTCAGGCTAGACATCAGGAAGCAGTACTTCACAGTCAGGGCGGCTAGGATCTGGAACCAACTTCCAAGGGAAGTGGTGCTCGCTCCTATCCTGGGGGTCTTCAAAAGGAGGCTAGCTAATCACCTGGCTGGGGTCATTTGATCCCAGCATTCTTTCCTGCCCATGGCAGGGGGTCGAACTTGATGATCTACTCAGGTCCCTTCCAACCCTACCAACTATGAAATCAGGGTCTTAGTGGGTTTGAGCTATTCCCTTTAATCATCATTCCCCACTTACCTCTGAGACCTGAGCACAATCAATCAGTCTCTCCCCCTGAATGGTCACCACATCAACTTGTTTGAGAATCAGCCCCACTTTGCACAAGGCCAAAGAAATCACAGCAGAGGAAACAGCAAAGAAAATATTGAAGGAAATGCCTACACCCTAAAATTGCTAAGACTTGTGATTTTGTTTTCCATTTTATGTGTTTCAAAGTGCTGAGTGGGAATGTCCATGCCTATTTGGACAAGCAGCAGCAGAAGCATTGCTTGTGTAGGGAAAGTAGGTTCAGGCCCAAATCGTGCACAGTGCTGAGATGCTCTCGTGCAGTGGTTCTCAAACTTTTTTTTTCACAGACCACTTGAAAATTGCTGAGGGTCTTGGCAGACCACTTAAACTTTTTTTTGTTCTACAAATCAAAGCACACAACTCGTATTTTAATATCAGTAGTCTTACCTTACAAGTACAGATATTCTCGATTGCTCTGCAACCTTTCTGCGGACCACCTGAATGGAGCTCGTGGACCAGTGGTGGTCTGCGGACCACAGTTTGAGAACCTCTGCTCTAGTGGCTTCATTCTTGGTTCTTGGTGACTGACCATCAGCAGTAATTCTGTGGAGGTCAGTGTACTATAAAGGTTGTAAGAGGTGAATTGGGCCCAGCTACTTACCATCCTACAGGACTTCTTCAGAATGCCAAAACAAAATTGTTTGAAATATTTTAAGGGCTGGGACTGGAGTTGATTCCTCAGACACCCAGTTCATATTCTTGCTCTTTTTCCCACCTGCTAGGGATCATTGCACTACTATACCAAATAGGTAAGAGATTCACTTGGGGCCAATTAAACTAATATCAAATCTCCCACTGGTTCCAAAGGAAGCAGGATTGTGCTCTTCAATGTTTTATCCCAGATGCTTTTGAGAAGCCATGATAATAGCATGTCAGTTAACTCTTTTGACAGTTCATTCTTTTGTACCATCTACAATCCTGACATTGTTGACAAAATGTGCTCTTTCGCACAGAACTACCTTTTAGTTTAGTTTTACTTCATCTAATTTAATCCATTAAGCATGAAAGTTCAGTAAATGGAAGGCAGGGTCCTCACCAATTGAAACACACTCGTACAGCCTATTTACCTTCTATAGACAAGCATAGAGAGCCTTTCTTTGGCTGCTGCTTCTTGATTCTGGATTTATTTACCACATTCTGTTTGAGTTATAGCTGCAAGCCAAACTTCTCATTATTTACGAGTTCAAAGGCACAATGCTATAAATATTAATCAGTTATAAATTCCAATTTTCAGAAGGGCTTGAATTGCAGAAGAATATTGCTCCAGGTCAGAAACTGTTGAATGGAGCGTAGGAGCAATTCTGTTGTGAAATTGGTGCCTGTTTGCTTGCTTTTTCCTTTCTTTCTGCCTTTTTTTATTTATCTTTTTAAATTTACAATGTTTATTATTGTTTGAAGAAGATACAAAATAAAAAGTGAAAAAAGGGTTTTGCTGGTTATTAGTAATGGTTCCTCATTCTCCTTCAGGAAAGGAAGAGATAGGATCATCAGCTGACTGGGAGCATACTGACAGTGTGTCACTTAAGCATTCTTACCGATGCAGTCAAGTATGTGAAGATGTAATGGGAGAGATGTGCAAGGGTAAAGCAATCACCTCAGTCTTCGCCTATGCTCTGATGGCACAAGGCAGCTGAAAAGCTATTTTAATTATCCTCCTCCCCCAGTTTTGTAGTATAGCCAAAGGATTCACAGGTACAACACACCTAATATAGTAGGTCTAAACTACTAGCTCTCAGCAGTGGAGTCATGGCTAGAGTATCCTGCTACTCCAAGGGTGCATCTATACATGTGAATATTCATACAACCCAATAAACTCCAGTGCAGTTTGTGCTGGAGTTTATTTCTCCCTGGGCATAGCATTTACATGTGTGCCAGGGACCACAGCACGTTGAGCTGGGGCAGCACATCCCTGGCTGGCAAGGGCCCCAGGAGTCAGCCTGCCAGCCTGGGGCTGCACCAGCCTGGCTCAGCGTGCTGAGGAGGGCCTGAATAGGGCATGAGGGTGCGTCAGTGTGGAACCTTCGTGCCCCAGCCAGCCCCATCTGCATCTACACATGCGTTGCAGTGGAGTAGATAACTCTGCCATAGGATAGTACTTGTCTCTTGATAGCTCCACACATGTAAACCAGTGATACTTTTTTATGGAGATAATTAGGCAGCTCTGCAGTAAGCATCTGATGTAGATGCGCCCCAAGATTCCCAAGCTGTCAAAGCAGCCCATCAGTGCCAGATATGATCAAGTATAAATTGAGGAAGTCCTGAAACTATTCAGTTCTCCTGAGGACCTGGTTTAGGACTGGGAAAGGTACACATGGTAGGGGCATCAGTGTGGTTGAAAGCTATCTTTGCAACTGAAGTTAAGAGGCTTAGTTCTGGCATAGTTCAAGCTCTGTACCTTAATTTCTCTGTTTTGGATTTACTGTTGTTTGGCATCTTTATGAGGAGTGTGGTAGAGATCAAGATCAAAAGAATGTACCATTTTGTTTTTTAATTTCCATCCATGCTATTTTAGTAGATGTTTTAGTAGATGATTCTTATAGTAGGTGGATCGTGCTCTGGTATTTCTAATGTCTTTGAAAATGGGCTGTTCCAGAGTACCCTAATCCAATTATCTGTGCATGACCTGCCAGGATAAAATTCTCACGATTTCTAAAGGAGAGGAACCTTAGTGGGATCTTAATAAAGCAATGTTTCAAACACAGTCCAAATACCTATACTTCATAAAGAAATTGCAAGGTGGTGATTTCATTACTGAATCAATGAAGAAATCAAGCAACATAACAGGCTCTTGACTATGTGAAAGAACTTAGCAATTTCCAAGAGTAATTCTGAGGATACAGGAAAGGAAGAAACTACCTCTCTTCTCAGGTACCAGGCATGTGTATCACAGATCACTGCATCCTCTTCATCAATTTAACAAAATATATTTTTAAAACTAGTTAGGTTTCTTGCTTCTAAGGGGAAGCTGTTCCTAAACCTCACTTTTTGGGTGGTGAAAAAACTTCTAATTTTAAGCCTTAGTTTATTCATGGGTAGTTCATACTCTTTAAATCCTGACTGGAATGATCTAGTTGGTCCTGCTTTGAGCAGGCGGTTGGACTAGATGACCTCCTTGGGTTCATCCCTTCCCTAATTTTCTATGAATAACAGGTGTGTCTATAGATTTTCTATGGATAACAGGTGTGTTCTCAGAATAACAAGTGTGTCTTCTGAGAAGACAGCTTTCAAGGTCATATCATAATTTCTTTGAACAACTCAAGAACTATCAAGATTCAGAAGTACATGTTGTGGGCCTTTGCTTCCAAATCATCTCTCTTTGTGGTTATTCTAGCACTTTGTTATTTTTGCTGTCAAGATTAAACCAAATTATTTCTATGTTTTAGAAAATAACTGGAGTCCTTCACTGGGATAATAAGCAACTGTACCATTTCCATCAAGTAAACTTGAAGATATATTTTCCTTTTATACTTACCAGATCAGTGAAATACACAAAATAAAATTCTAAAATAAGAATTTGTTTGGGGAATAAGGAAGAGAAAGAGAAAGAAGGTACAGAATACTTATTATCTATAACAACACATGGCATAACCTGTTGCTGTCACACACTGAACTTCTAATTTAGTGTGCAGCACACATCTAACAAACAGATACTTATATACCATTGTGGATATACATTGCATGTCCTAGCGGTCCATTAATAAAAATTAAGCTAACCTTAGAGTGATAATTAGACATGGCTCAAGAGGTCTTGATGAGAACAGACAGATCATTGGTTACTGTGAATTATTAAGGTATGATCTTTTGACCTGGTTAAATTAGCAAAGAGTTGAAAAAGCATGTTAATGCGGTGTTAGTACCAAGAATGTTAGTGAGAAAAGGTCAGTTCATTCTAAATGACAGTTTTCACAATATCAGAACCCTTGGCCCCTTTAGGCACACCTAATATTTTATATTACTGTGGAATAAACTTATTGCACATATGCAGTAGAGCTGAATTATGGCTGCTGTGAGAGCATCCATATATTTGGAGTTTCAGGAAAAGGGCCTGGACCTGCCCTAAATCATCTAAGAAAAAGGGAGACATGAGGCAGATGGCTGGATTGCTTGATCTTTAATTGTGGTATGCTCAGGCTTTGTCCAGTGGGTACTTCAGAAGAATGAATTTCATGAAGAAAAAAGAGCAGAAAGGAAAGAGAAACTGGATACAGGATATAAAAGTGTAGGTGTGTGGAATACTACATAAGAAAAGAATGATCCCTCTGTAAAATCAAGTTGTTTTTTTTTGCTGCCTTATAAACTCTACGTTACTTTCTCTCATAACAAGCTGTTTCAGGTTAATGATGTGATTGTGCCTTTGTGCATGCTTAGCTTGCATTTCAGTGTTCCAGGTTTGAATACACCTTACCATAGAATCAAACTTGAAAAGACTTCAAATGTCACTTAGTTTACACCCTGCATGAATGCAGAATGAGCTACCTGTTAATTAGAAATAATCAGAAATTATACTTAGGTAAGGTAATTTTTATACTATAAGCATACTGTAATATTGGTATTTAGAGTAAATGAGAAAGCTGAATTTGCTTTGCTGCTCCATATGCTAACCTCCTTTTTCAGTTGCTAACTTCACTGTCACTAGGATAGAATATCATTCTATAATGTAATGGCTTTCCTTAATTCCAAGACAAACACGACCATGTAGTACTGCTAAAGTCTTTTTGTATGTTGTTTCAGGTGTTTGTTTTTCATTGTAATGGCTTGTATGGAACTTGGAATTTAATATTTATTGTTTGATTTATTTCCAAGAGGCAGCATTATTTTTGCTAGTGGGGAATGTATTCATTTGGAGTAACTCCTTCCAATAATATCAAATTGACTGATAGTTGAGTGAGACAAAACCACAAGATTTAAACAATAAGTTAAAAAAATGGGGCGAGGGTCAAGCTAAGGCTCCTAGGCCTTCTCCTTTGAAGGAGCTCACATTTGTATCAAATACTTTATAACTAGGGTGGACCATATTATTTTTAAGGAAATCTGGGACGTGGCACTCCCTCTCCCTCCCCCAAGTCAGTGGTACTGCTGCAGGCAGACGCAGGTGGGCAAGGGAGCGAGGCACAGACCAGTGAGGAAGTAGAACCTGCCTGGTGCATCCTGCCTCTCTGACGGACTGTGCCCTGCACCCCTGCAATTCTGGGACTTCTGTTCTAATTTTCACCAACCAGACAGGACCAGCCTGTGAAATCGAGGACTGTCCTGGTCATACCAGGATATATGGTAACCCTATTTATTAACCAGCCCTAGATTTAAATAAGACGTCACTGAGAGACTCTTGTTTTAAGGATTTAAAGGTTTGCTTTGCAGCTAGCAATGTAAAAGGAACCTATCCAATCTATCTGTGGCCTGAGGGATTTTCCAAGAGATTTTCCAGTTGGTACAGAGCTGACAGAATAGTTCAAGCCTTCCTTTGAGCCCTTGGAATAGGGCATGTGCTGTAAAAGGAGACATTACTGGGCACATTGGACTCCAGATACTGTCTTGTGCCCAGAGCTTGAGGCTCCTGTAACTGTTGGCCACAAGCAAACCTTAGGATGGGTTCTGACTATAGGAAACACAAATAAACCTTAAAGCTACCTTTGCCCATTCTAGTATCTCTACTTCCATACCTGTGCTGAGTGTAAGAAGGGGATAATCAAGAATGAGACAGAGAGCGTTGCTTCGCAGGATATATGAATCCTGTATTCTGTTACAGTGATCTGTACATTTGAGTTGGATCACACTAAAAATCTGGATAGCAAGGAATGCATATCTGATTATTTCAATACAAAGAGGTAGGCTTGGGCTTTTTTTCCCTATTAGATTCTTAGGGGATTCCCAGAATTGGCAGACAGTGAAATTAGTAACTGTTGCTTGTGGTTTGCGTAAATTCTTTTCTTCCATTATGTTTTTGAAAATGCATCAATATCCTGTTTTTACAGTGTATCATGCTTGAACTTGTACAGGATGCAGAACAGAAACATTTAAAAGCAGCTATGTTCTGAGGAGGTGAGGGCAAGCATAGCTGCTTGTGGAATTTTGGATGTTATAATAAGGTGCCGGGCAGATACATGGAGCTGTTCAACTCCCCCAGTTTCTCGCTACTTGGTCTGGACAAGGTCACATCACCCTAATTCTGCTGTATATATCTGTTTTACTTAAAGTAGGATTGGGGTGTCATAGCCATGTTGATCTAGGAAACATGAGAGGCAAGGATTTTTTGTGCTATCTTTATGTGACCAGTGATATACTTGGGAAAGCTGTTGGACAAGTTTTGGGGCATCAAAGTGCCTTCCCCAAGTCAGTTGCCTAAAATCTATGGTGCTTTTTACTCTAGCACCTGACAGTAGTTTGTGACATTTACTAGGGGTTTAAGCAATGAGATGCTGAGGCTTCTTGCAAGTAAGAGAGACCTAAAGTAGAATTCACAAAAACAAGTTAAGTGCCTGCACTCCACATTTCAATTACAGGAAATCTATTAAACTAAGGCTCTAACATTAGATAAATGCTTACAAGTAGGTATCTAAAATTACAGCATGCAGCATTATGAGCAGTCATATACTGTATGGAATGATACTAGACTTCTCCCTGCAGTAGGTTCTGAGTGTTCAGATACAGAGGCAGATCCAGGGTGGTTCAGTGATGCAGTTTCACCCCATTTTGATTCTTGCTCTACCTGAACTTTAAAGCCAGCTGCCTAGGAAGGGTGGCAGCATTTTTATTCAGGCAGTGCTGAGAGAGTCAAGTAACGTTGTGGCTTATTATAATCTTCCTGATTCCTACTAATCTCCCTCTGTTCAATAGGTATTAACAACCTTTAACAACCCTTTTTAATGGTCTTGATGTTTCACTACTCAAACTATCCTTTCTTCTGTAATTTAACTGTCTGCCTTTCCCAGTAGTGCCTCTCTTTGCAGCTCTGAAGGCTGTTCTTAGCTCTAGCTAAAACCTTAACTCAGGTGTGATCATATTAATGCAGATATAGAAATGACTGACAGGAAAGTATTCAAGGCACTGCCAAGACTCTCCAGAAGACTGATTTTGTTCTGTGAAGCTGAATAAGAAATATATATTTGACTTTAATGACTGTGGGACTAATGACACAATATCTTTTTACTACTTTTGCCTAGTTTATTATTTCTTTTAAACTTTATGTATAAATCTAGCAAATTAGTGCCCATTACAATAGTTATATTTGTTTTTGCTTTGATCTTGATCTTAGTGCTAGCCCTCAGCAGATTAGTAAAGCTTTTATTTTCTCTGTAACTGGAGAAAAATATGTGGTGTGTTGGTATGCCACACCATGGCATTCTCGACCACCTGGGCAATAGCAGTCATCACCTACTAGATTTCACCATCCAGCACAGGGTGTCAAAGTCCTGTAGCAAGGCAGTAGCTCTGGAATTCAGGAGGGCAGATTTCAATGAGGTAAGGAGACTAGTCGGGGAGGCACTGAGGTCCTGGATGGGAGGGGAGCAGGGAGTCCAAGAAGAGTGGTCGAGAGTCCAAGAAGAGACGATCCTCCAAGCCCAAAGGGTGACAATCCCAACGTGGATCAAAGGGGGCAAGAGTGCTCAAAAGCGCCTATGGCTCACCAGAAGCATCCAGGAACATCTCAAAGCTAAAAAGGAGGTGTACACCCAATGGAAGGGAGGGGTCATCACCAAGGAGGATTATACTTCCATTGCTCGAGATTGTAGGGGGGCTGTTAGGAAGGCTAAGGTGGAGACGGAACTGGGACTAGCAACCCGGATCACAGATAACAAGTCCTTTTTTAAATACATAGGGAGTAAAAAGAAGGTGCCGGCTAACGTGAGGACACGCTGGGAAATCTGGTGGTCACACCAGACAACAAAGCTAACCTCTTTAACAATTTCTTTCCCTCCATTTTTCTAAGCAGGGACTGGGTAATCCTCCCCACCAGGATCCCAGACGGACCCAGGGGAGGTGCAGCCGGACCCAGGGTCAGTGAGGACCTAGTCAGGGAACTTCTGGTGGGACTAGACATGTTCAAATCAGCAGGTCCTGATGATCTCCAGCCCAGAGTGCTGAGGGAATTAGCAGAGGTCATTGCAGGACCCCTAGCTCAGCTTTACGAGCACTTGTAGTGCTCTGGCAAGGTGCCAGAGGACTGGAAAAGGGCCAATGTGGTCCCCATTTTCAAAAAAAGGAGGAAGGAGAACCCAGGAAACCATAGGCCCATTAGTCTTACTTCAGTCCTGGGGAAGCTCTTTGAAAAAATTATCCAGGAGCACATCTGCGAGGGACCAGCAGGGGAGATTATGCTTAGGGGCAACCAACATATGTTCATTAGAGGCAGGTCCTGTCAGACCAACCTGGTGGCTTTCTATGACCAGGTCACAAAATCCTCAGACATAGGTGTCGCACTGGATGTAGTCTTTCTGGACTTTAGGAAGGCTTTCAACACTGTCTCTCACCCCATTCTCATTAAAAAAACTAGGCGACTGTGAAGTCGATGCCTTCACAGTCAGATGGGTCGCAAATTGGCTGGAGGGCTGCACCCAGAGAGTGTTGGTGGACACGTCATTTTCAACCTGGAGGGATGTGGGCCGTGGGGTTCCCCAGGGCTCAGTCCTCCCTCCTGCACTGTTCAACATCTTCATCAGCGACTTAGACAAGGGGATGAAAAGCACCTTGTTCAAATTTGCGGATAACACTAAGATGTAGGGAGAAGTGGGCATACTAGAGGAGAGGGTACCTATCCTAGAACTGGATAGGTTACAGGGGTGGGCGGATGAGAACAGAATGGGTTTCAATACTGACAAGTACAAGGTACTGCACCTGGGAAGGAAGAGCCAGCAGCATACCTACGGACTGGGGAACTCCCTTCTTGTCAGCACAGAGGCAGAAAAGGGTCTTGGAGTCATTATTGATTCCAAGATGAATATGGGCCGCCAATGTGAGGATGTGGTTAGGAAGGCTAACTGCACCTTGTCATGCATCCACAGATGCATCACGAGCAGGTCCAAGGAGGTGATTCTCCCCCTTTATGCAACACTGGTCAGGCCACAGTTGGAGTACTGCATCTAGTTCTAGGCGCCGCACTTCAGGAGGGATGTGGCCAGCATCGAGAGGGTCCAGAGGAGGGCCACTCGCATGATCGGGGGAAGTAGGGGAGGCTATGGGACCTGAACATGTTCAGCCTCCACAAGAAAAGGCTGAGCGGGGATCTGGTGGTCATCTATAAGCTGGCCAAGGGGGACCAGCAAGCAATGGGAAAGTCCCTGTTCCCCGGAGCACTACCAGGAGTAACAAGGAATAACGGCCATAAGTTGACTGAGAGTAGATTCAGGCTAGACATCAGGAGGCACTACTTCACAGTCAGGGCGGCTAGGATCTGGAACCTACTTCCAAGGGAAGTGGTGCTCACTCGTACCCTCGAGGTCTTCAAAAGGAAGCTAGTTAATCACCTAGCATTCTTTCCTGCCCATGGCAGGGGACCGAACTTGATGATCTGCTTAGGTCCCTTCCGACCCTACCAACTATGAAACCATCTGCACCCCCTCCTTTCAGAATTCTAGATCTGCCCCCATTCAGGTACCTCAATAATTACTGTTTCCATTGATGTTTACTGAGAGCAGCTGCCTGACCTGCATCTTCAGTCCTCCTTTCCTTGTGGCTTATAGGGCAGTCTAGGTTATTCCCGCAGAATTCTCTTTGTTTTAGTGAGTCAAGCTAGTTCAGACAGGCTAAAGAACACTAAGACTACAGAGGGGATTTGGATTTGGGTAGTGGAGGTTAAGGCTTGCAAAATGTGGTGTGTCATATACATTGCATCTATGAAAGTTGGAGCACAAGACAGACGTAAGAGACAAAATGCCTTCTACTGTTCAAGGTATACACAGGATTCCTAATGTGATAAACAGAGACTGCTAGTAGGTTACTCCTAGTTGGTCCCTATTACCCTGTGAAAGAGCAGAGCAGAATACTGCTGTTGAGATCAAGCTGTGGGAATACAGTATGGTGCCTCTCTGGGATGGGCATAGAGGTAGTCACAACACCGTCCTAGATTGCCAAGTTAGAAATGGGACCAGAGAGAAGATGTTCCTTTGTTGCTACTTGCTATTCAGCTCCTAGGCTGAGCGGAGTTGGTAGTGTTTAGCAGACACTGAATCAGGAGCACTCTACTTCTACTAGGCTGGATAGAAGGGATAAATTTGTCATCTCTCAGAAGTGTCCTACTACCCTTTGCAAATCTGGAGGCTCTACTAGGTTCATGGGGGTTCTTTAGCTTTCTTTGTAGACTGGTGTGTCGGAGTGATCTTATCAGTTCTGATGCCTGTGACACATGAGGAGATGGAGAAGACTCAGGGTACAAGCACTCTAGTGAGTTATCACAGTAAGCCTGCCATTGAATAAAAGTGAGGTAAGCCATCTTGCATATACTGCATAATAAAAGTGTGCACATGGAGTTATCACAGAGCAGCTAATGTGCTGTAAGTTTGTATCTTAGTTGACTTGCAGACAGAGGTTAACTTGATCAATGAACTCAAATTACAACAGGTGCTAAATTCTAGTTTAGCGGAGCCATTAATGGGTCAAAGAACAAGGTCAGCAACACCCTTCAGGGAATAAATATGGAACTATAGGTTTTAATTGGATAACTGTTGCTTAATATACAACAGTCAGCTCCAAATAATCTTTTCACTGACATTTGATGCCACAAAGTGGGGAGGGTAAAACGTACAGAGGTAAAATGTGCCTCAGTTGATAATATTATTAGAAGTTGAAATCACCACTCATACCTTCCTCCCCAACTAGTACTGCTGAGAGTGCATCAGGATGCATTATTGAGTCCCCCATATGTCCACCAACCAGCCACAGAACTCCAACGGCACCTGAGCAGAGGCAGCTGAGCCACAAGTAAGGCAGTCAATTTCTCCTCCTGCCTGTCATGTTGTGGAGCAGTGTTTGTGTGAGCCATTATCAAATGGAAACCTCAAATTCACTCCATTTAAAAAATGAAGCCACTTAAAAGCCCCAGCACAGTTCTGGACACTTGATACTAGGCAGCGATGTTTGCAAGATTAGATTTCAGGCATTGAAGCATTTCCTTTCCTTTATTTCCACTTCTGATCTCCAACTTCAGTTCATCTCCCCCCCCTCCCCCCCCAACCGTGTCCCTTGATCTTTCATCCAGCTGCCCTGCAACATTCATTCAGAAATAAGTCAGAGATGCTTTTCTGTTCTTGCTATTGGACACCAAAGTGGGAAATGAGGTGGATAAAGTTGTTTTTTTTTTCCAAACAATTAATGGAAGTTTCCAGATTACAGGACCTAGTACTCAAGTGGAACTTTTAATTGCTGTGACATCTGATGGCATATCATCAGTTCACAGACACTCCAGAAAGTTCTTGGAGTGGGTTGGGGACAACTTTTTGGTACAGGTGGTGAAGCCAACTAGGAGGGAAGCTTTTCTTGATTTGTTGCTCATGGACAGGGAGGAATTGATTGTGAATGTGAAGATGGTAGATAACTTGGGTGGCTGTGGCCATGAAATGTTAAGAATTCAAAATCCTAAGGAAAGGAAGAAAGGAGAGCAGCAGAATAAAGATACTGGACTTGCAAAAAACAGCTGTAACAAACTTGGAGTACTGGTAAGTAAAATCCTATGGGAGTCAAGTCTGAAGGGAAAAGGAGTCAAGGAGAACTTAAGGGCATCATATTAAGGGCACAAAAGCAAGTTATCCCAATGTGAAAAAGGATAAGAAGTGCAGCAAGAGACTAGCCTGGCAAAACAGCGAACTCTTCAATGAGTTGAAACTCAGAGGAATCTCAAAAAAAGTGGAAACTTGACCATATTACTAGTGAGACGTTTAAGGCATGAAGAGATAAAAATCAGAAAGTCTAAGGAATGAATTGAGATGCAAGTAGCAAGGGACAATAAAGGTAGCTAAAAAAGCATTCTGCCAGTATGTCAGAAGTAAGACTCAGGAAAGCATAGCTTCCTTACTAAATGCAGAAGGCAAGCTAGTAGCAGGTAATGCAGAAAAGCTGGAAGTATTTAATGCCTTCTTTTACTTCAGTCTTCATGAATGAGGTCAGCTGCCAGATGACAAGTACACTTGGCAACATGGGTAGGGGAGGAGATGAGCAGCCTAGAGTAGTGGAAGCACAGGTTAGAAATTACTTGACGTTTCTGGATGTTTGCAAGGTAGCAGGGTCAAACAGGATACATCCAGAGCAGGGGTAGACAACCTTTGTGACTAGGACCAGAAGGACCCATCCCAGGTCAGAGGTGGCCAAGCACTAGGATCTAGCCACCAGCACTGTTTGTTTCTATGGCATCATGGGGAGAGCACCCACAGTCAAAGCACCCCTGTTGCTGAATGCCACTGAATCCCCATGTCCATAGGCCAGATCCAGCCTGTGGGCCCAAAGTATTTAAGGAACTGGCTGAGGCAATTTCATAGCCATTGGTTATATGTTTGAGTATTCATAGAAGAAGAGGTGTCAGACAACTAGTAAAGGGCAAATATAGTACCCATCTTTAAAAGAGGAGAAGAATCTGGGAAAATACAGACCAGTGAATCAGACCTTGATACCTGTAAAGATCATGGAGCAGACCCTCAGGGAATCTATTTCTAATCACCTGTGATCAGGAACAGCCAGCATGGATTTATCAAGAGCAAAACATGCATGACCAGCCTGACTTCCATCTATGAAAAAGAGAAGCGCATTGTGGATGTGAAAAGAGTGGTTGATGGGATATATCTGGCATTACTGAGGCTTTTGACAGCCACCCATGACATTCTCATTAGTAAGCTAAGCACATACAATCAAAGTGATACTGCTCTACAGTAGATACATAAGTAGTTGGATCACTGCATTCAATGAGTGGCCCTCAATGGCTCAGTATCTAACTGGGAACAGGCATCAAGCGAGGTGCCCCAGGGGTTTGACCTGGGTTCAGTATCATTTTAATATGTTCATTAATGATTTGGAGAATAGAATTGAGCGCACACTTAAAAAATTAGCAGGTGGCACCAGGCTGGATAGAGTTGCAGTGCAGGGCCATGATCCAGAATTACCTTGGTAAACTGGAAAAAATGGTTCTGAAATTAATCAAATGAAATTCATTAAGGACAAGTGTAAAGTTCTGCACTTGGGATGGAACTCATGTACAAAAATACAAACCAGGGAATAACTGGCTAGGAAGAAGTGCTATAGAAAAGGACTTTGGGATATAATGGACCATAAGGTGAATATGAGCCAGCAGGTACTTTAGTTGCAAAAGAAAAGAAAAGCCAATAGCATATTGGGCTGTATTAATAGGAGCATCACTTGCAAATCAAGAGTTATGATTCTTCTGTACTATTCAGCATTGTGTTCAGTTTTGGATCCCACAATTTAAGAAAGAGTCCAGTGGAGAGGCTGGTGACTATTCTTTGTAGCTGCAAGGGACAGAACACAGAGTAATGATTTTAAATTGCAGCAAGGGAAATTGAGGTTGCATGTTAGAAAGAACTTTCTCACTCTGAGGGTGGCTAAGTATTTGAATAGATTACCTATAGAGATTATGGAATCTCTGTCCTTGGAAGTTTTTAAAAACAAATTAGGCTTTGTCTCTTCCTCCCATTTGTCATCATAGGCAGTTTAATCCTTTTATCACTTTCAGTGATGTCCAAATCAAATTTTCTCAGCTCACATGTAAAAGGATGTTTCCTAACTACCAGTTTCTTCATCCTCAGCTTGAAGTCTGAGAGTTGAGCTTATTTTTTTTTTGGATCCCACATCAACAATCATCTGTAATTGGAACCAAGTTAACAATCCCACTGAGGATGCACAAGTCAAAGGGAGACAAGGTTCTTTGGGTAAATCCGATATCTTTTATTAGACCAACTCAAAAGATATCAACTAATAAAAGATATTGGATTTACCCAAAGAACCTTGTCTGCCTATGTCCTTAGACCAACACGGCTACAACCTACACCCCCAAGGGAGTACCTTGAACTCTCCAAGCTACCTGAGATCTACAGTGCTTGTAGGAACCAAGGAACTGAATGTTGACTACTTGTCACTATCACGTAATGTGGCTTTAAATAGACACAAGGACCAGATTTGTTGAAAATAGGCTATTTTACTGTTTTAACTATAAATGCATTTTAAAAATATGATTCTTAAGTGAATCATAAGCCTGATGGTGAGCTATAATTAAAACTGACTACCTTTCTCAGCCACACAAGATCACTCATAAAGATCTTTCAAACTATGCACCCAGTTTGTAAACCAGTGTGAGTAATCTCATTGACGTCAGTGGGTCCGTGCTCACGTGAAAACAAGTTTTCAAGTAGTCTCTATCTTAGAACAAGTTCTTGAAAAATTATTTAAGGTCACTGTTTAACTGTTCTTCAAAGTTAGATTCATAACTCTGTGTTTTTGCTTCCTGTCTAATTTACATAGATCTTAGAATGCTGATATGTAAAGTGATGCTATTACATAATATTTGTACTAGAGACTTATCGAGTCAAGGGAGAAGATTAGGGATCACTGTGTGCAAATACTGTACAGAGCGTGCACAATCACTTCTACACTGTAGTAATGGTTCCACATTTTTTTTTCTTAGTAGAGAGATACAGAAAGTGTAATACAACTGAGGGTGGTAAAGGCTACTGAAGACGCTTCCTATGAGATTGAACACATACACAAAAGATTGTATCTGGCAGTGTTGCATGTATGATCAGGGATCTCTATTATGCCAATGTAAGTTTAGAAATGCATCTTTAGAAATCAGTGAAGTTGATCCTGACAGATCTAACTGAAATCAGAATTTGTTTTGATTTATAGTGTTTGAAGACAAGACACTAAAATCAGCATAAAATTGGTATTGTTAAACCATTCACTAACTAAAATAGTGGTTTTAGGGCATCATTTCAAATTGGCTTACTGCATAAACTTTTCTATTGCATTCATTATGATAGTATCTGAGCACCTAGAAGGCATTAATTAATGTATAACACCTCTATCTCTAAGATAGGCAATGGAGGCACAAAGAAATTAGATGTCTTGCAGAAACTTTGTGGCAAGGCCACCAACAGGAATAGAAACAAAGATCTCTTTAGTCCTGCTCCAAAGTCATGCATGAAGCATGTAAATTTAATGTGAATGTCCCAATCCTTTTCTTTTCTCAACCTCATTGACTTCGATGCTTAAACACTATAAGAAGTGTTATCTTGCAAGGAAGTAGTTCTGTGGGTTTTACTTGCTGAGATTGGCTCATCAGTCATAGGCGATGTTTCTGTTTTGAGTCTATCCTTCACTCACCACATCAGAAGCTGTGCTTCGGAGGAGGGAAGTTCAAAAAAATAGCAAAAACCCCACCTTGGTCCTTTGGTAGTTATTTAAAAAATAAGTTAGTGTTATAAACAAATCCCTGACTCCTGCCAGTTATTTAAACAGACCTGTTTTATAAACATGCTCAAGAAGTGTGAATACTTGTGTGTGGTGATAGATAGACATTCAAAGGTCTGGATGATCAACTAAATGTCAGAAGCTTATCACAAAGCTATGCAAATTACGTTCCTTCTCTATAGGAAAACAGTTGCATCCATCTAGCTCAACTCAATTGGACTTGATAAGGTATACATATACAACAAGCAGTACCAGAAGCAATGCTTCTAAGAAGGCAAAAATAGAAAGGTCAGCTCACCTTATTCATTCATACTGTCTTCCTCCATGCATCTGTTTCTTCAGCACTGATCTCGCAGCCATAGGTGACTGGTAGGAGGGGCATGTGCCCCTTCTGACAGGGCTGTCCCCAATGCCACCACCAGCTTCTGCAGGTGCTCACCAGCCCCGTCCCCAACACCAACTCTGGCTTCTGCAGGTGCCCCCCACAGACTCAAGAGGCACCAGTCACCCATGCTCACAGTGGGGGTGCTACCCACCATTCCCATATCTCTTTCCCTTTCCTAGGCTTTACTCATAGGTTTTTTTTATGAGAATCCTTTTATGATTACTGGTAATAAGAAAACCTTTCTCACTTCCTCCGATGTAGAGTAGAAAGTACCTTTGTGTCTCAGTCTTTTCCCCTCTACACATTACCGATATAGTGCATTTAACTGTTTAATTATGCAGTTACCTTAAGACCAGCTACACGTGAAAAGTACTTATCACATAATAAAAAGCTTGAACCAGCTATAAAGTTAGACCTTGGAAATATGTACTAACTTTATAGCTGGTTGCTATTGAGCTTTAATTTATGTGTGTAGTTGACAAGGTTAACCATACCCAGCATGATACCCCCAGGCCCAGGCAATTGATGCTGCCACAATCCCCAGGGCCTAGGGGTATATGAAACTGGGATTAGGCTCCCCCTGCACTAGCAATAAGGCACAGTGGGATGTCATGCGTGATTCCACAATCACGCTTCCTGACATGCACGTGTGGCATGATGTTAGGTGTTATTGTGTGGATCATGCATTAGATCCCATCATGCCTTTACCTGCATGTGAAGAGGGGTTACACAATTACTCTTTCCTGGGTTTGAACTTTACGTCATACTTCAAATTTCTCCTCTAATTTTTAGTCACTAACTGATTTTGGTGATAGTTTACCGTAGTCTTATGTTGCATTGCACTGAGGTGCCGTTCTGCTGTGGTAGCTTTATCTGATCAGCTTGTAGTTTTTGGTTTGTTCTTCACAATAATGTGTGTATTGGGGCTTTATGGGCTGACCTAAGAGACTGAGTTTATTTTTCCAGTTTTGTGTAGATAAGTTTGCTTGACTGGTCAGGAGGTTTTGCCTGTTCATCTGGGTTTAACTTTTGCTTCTTCAGCACAATGAGCTATAGGGATTATTTGTTGTTTTGGAATTTAAAGTAACACTTTACTTTTTATGCCCTATATACCTTTTCATTTTTGGACCTTTTCATTTTCATGGACTCTGCTCTACTTCTTTCATGTTGCCTGGCTTTCTGAATCTTATTTAGTTTCAACTGAGAGTATATGTTGCATCTCTGATGCGATAAACTAAAATGCACAACATTTAATTGTTGATATTGTGTGCTATATAGATTCCCGATCATAGATGTGACCTAATGATGCATCAGAGTCCTGGGAGAATTAGAAGGGATGGTAATTCAGAATATCAGGGCAGTTTCTACAACCAACTGATTCCATTATAGACTTGAACCCAGGACTGTTGAGGTGAGAGCATCAGACTCTTTACACATACACATGTGTAATTCAGTCAAAGTTGAGTGCCTAAATGACTTTGAAAATCTACCTGTGATTCTTTTTATTGTCCATATCAGGCCACGCATCTGCTTCTGTTGTCATGCTGAAAGGTGTTTGTAGGATAATAGAAAAGTAGAGCTGAAAGGGACCTCATGAGATCATCTAGTTCAGCCCCCTGTTCCATGCAGGATCATCCCTGACTAAACCTTCCCCAGCCAAGTGTCTGTGTAACCTCCTCTACAAAACTTCCAAGGATGGAGATGCTACAGTTTCTCTAGGTAGCCTGTTCCAGTGCGTGACCACACTCCTAGTCAGAAAGTTCCACCTGATCTCCAGCCTAACCTCAAACCTTCTCCTACTGAAGCTGGAGGCTATTGCTCCTAGTCCTGCCCCTGTGTCCACAGAGAAAAACCCATCCCCATCCTCGTTGTAACTGCCTTCCAGGTATTTGAAGACTACTATCAAATTTCCTCCTTAGTTTTCTCTTCCCCAGATGAGAAAACCCCAGCTCTTTCAGCCTTGCCTTATCAATCTTGCTTCCCAGCCCTCTAATCATTTTGGTTGCTCTGCTATGGACTTTCCAAACTGTCCACATAGGCAATGTGTAGGGGGGTCTCGTGCCCCCCTGAGATTGGCCCTCGCCAGCTGGGGAGTAGGGAGCAGCAAGCGGTGCCCCCCCTAAGAATGTGAGGGCACTGAGAAAAGCGCCAGTGGCACTTCTCGTTTGTCAGCTGCTTAGGGACCTTCCCCCACCTCGGTCGGACCCCCCAGGATCAGGAGGCACCAGTTGCCCATGCTTCTTGAAGTATGGGACACAGTGTTGCAGGCCCGATCTTACCAGTACTGAATACAACGGAAGAATCAGTTTCCTTTACTTGCAAGTGACATCCCTGTTAATACAACCCAGTATGTTCTTGGGGGGGGGGGGCGGGTTTAACAAGAGCATATAGTCAGCTTATATTCAGTTTATGGTTTACTATAACACTCATGTCCTCTGCAGAACTGCAGCCTAGCCAGATATTCCTGCAGTGACATACTGTGGGTCTCTGGCGCTCAGGGGCCAATGCTTAAATTTGCGCCCCCCCCCCCCCCCCCCGGCCTTCTCTAAGTATTGCGTAGCAATACTTAGTTACATCGTGCAATAAGAACTCTGAAGGGCCCAGCTAGCACCCCGCTCCAGGCCGGTGCCTAGGGCCCATGGCCTCCTCCCACCCCAACTGTCTGTTTGCCACTGTATTGCTGTCTGTATTTGTGCACACTATGAGTCCATCCCTAGTACAGGACTTTGCACTTGTCCTTTTTGAATTTCATCTACATGATTATGGACCAGTTTTCCAGTCTGTCTAGGTCATTTGGGGTCCTAGGCTTACCCTCCAGAGTGTCTGCAACTCCATCCAACTTGGTGTCATCCATAAATTCACCAAGCATGTACTCAGTCTCATTGTCCAAATTATTAAGATATTAAACAAAAATGGACCTAGGAGAGACACCTGAGGAACACCATTCTATTTCTCCTCCCAGACAGATGTTGAGCCATTGATGACTATTTGTTGAGCAAGATGATCCAACCAGTTATGTATCCACCTTAACATGCTTTCATCTAGTCTGCATTTTCTTAGCTTATTAATAAGAATATCATGAAATATAGTGTCAAAGTCCTTGCTAAAGTCAAGGTATATCACATCCACTGCTCTCCCCCATCTATAGAGCCTTTCACTTTATTCTAGAAGGAAATTTGTTTGGTCATATGCTATTTGATTTTTGTGAATCCATGCTGGCTGTTCCTGGTCACCTTATTCTCCTCTAGGTGCTTCACAATAGATTCCTTGAGGACCTGCTTCATGATTTTTCCAGGTATTGAGGTCTGATTGACAGGAGGATCCAGTTCCCTGGATCTTTCCTTTCTTAAATTTTGGCACTATATTTGCTCTTTTCCAGTCATCTGGGAGCTCACCCGACCATAGTTAATGGCTTTGAAATTACCTCAGCCAATTGTATCAGTACCCTTGGATGCATCCCATCTAGCTAGCCCTGACAACTTGAATGCATCTAGCCTCTCAAAGTAATACCTAACCTGTTCTTATATTACTCTAGGCTGTTTGTCTTCCCTATCTTTACTGCCACCTGCATTCATCATCTGATAATTGCCCCTGTCGGTGAAGACTGAAGTAAAAGTCCCCCCCCACCGTGCAGTCTCTGCTGAAAAACATAGTGCTGAAAAGTGATAAGTGTGATAACTGAAAGTCTGGAGTGGCTAAACTGGCGCTGACAGTAAGCAAAGACTGCAGTGGCAGGGCAAGAGAGCATGCCTTCTGCACAGAGCAGGGATGGCCGTAGGGTGTCAGGATTTAGTAAAACATGGGTAGATCAGACCTTTGTGGACCCAGTCTAATCTCTTTGCAGGCTGGATATAGCTCATGGGCTGTAGGTTGCTGACTGCTATGTTAAAGAGAGGAAAGTGTGGGAAAGGATTGTGATCCTGACCCTGACAGGGAGCAGAAAGACAGCTTATATAGGTACAGAGCTCACTAAAGAGACAAGAGGAAATAATAAGAAAGGAAATTGCCTGCTGTTGTGTGTTTTGTATACTTTCTTTGTAAATAAACAGGTTTGTCCTGAGGAATAGACCTGACTTGAATTATCAGTTTCTTCTCCAGCTGCTTTCAACCTTTATGTATAGAGCAAGAGATATAACATGATGATGATACTACTACTACTACTACTAATAATAATAATAGCAGTAGTAGTAGTAATGGTAAGAGCTAGAAGTGAATCTGAAAGATCTTAAATATTGGCCAACCTGCCAGGTTAAAAGGGACAACATATATTCTTCACAAAAGTCTGAATTAAAATGAAGTTACAGGTGCTGCCTATGCCAGTGTTTGACTCTATGATATTTTGACTCTGCCATAGTAGAGGTGTAACAATGTAGTATTCTCAGATTTTAGAAATTATTTTGCAATGCTTTTATCATATGGCTTAAAACCATTCTAAAATATTTTAGTGCTACTGAAATTTTAAAAATAAACAATTCCTAAAAGTCATAAGGAAGTAGCAAAAGATCAAGTTTAAACATAAGGACATCTTGTGTGGGTAGATTCTTAGTATTTGTTATGTTATGTTTTACTTCCTTATTCCTCTCTTTCTTTTTGCTCAGCTAAATAACTGCAAATATGTTACTAGAATAGGAGCTTCTTGGGCTTTGAAAAATACAAGTTGACCTCAGATTTACTTTTCTCAATTTTTCTTGTATTATGTTCATAAGTGGACTCAAGACACCTGAGTGTGATATTATTATTATTATTATTATTATTGTTCCACTCTGCTAGAGTGCCTGAAAAACAGTTAATGAAAAAAGTGAATGAGTCTTCCTCCTGTTCACTGCTTTTTCATTCTTAAGGATAAGATGAGAATATATTACAAAAATAGATGTACGTAAAATAACTGCTTGTTGTGTCAGGTTTATAGATGAGACAGTGATAAATATATAGGACTGGATTTTGAAGTCAGTTTGGGGTACATCCAGGCAATGAATGTAATTTTTTAATTATAGGGCCAGGAGGAACTATTGTGATCATATAGTCTAATTCATTGTGTAATACAGTCCATGAGAGTTTCCTGTGCTAGATCTGTCTTCAAATCCAAAAATTGTGCTTGAACTACAGCATGTCTTTTTTAGAAAAAGCTTCAGTCCGCAAAAATAGCCAGTGATAAAGACTCGCCTAAAGCCTCTGAAAAGTTAAAAAAAAAATAATTAAACACACAGTTGTTTTAAAAAAAAGATGGGGCATATTTCTAGTGTGAATTTGTCTAGCTTCAACTTTCAGCCATTGAATCTAGTCATGCACTGTGGTTTGTCAGATTGAAGAGCCCTGTATTGTCAATTTTCTGTTTTCTGTAGGTACTTCTAAGCTGTGATGAAGACACCCCTTAATTTTTTCTTTGACAAACTAAATAAAAAGCTTCCCAATCCATGATTTTTTCTTAATTTCCTTGAACCCTCTCCAAGTCTGCAACATCTGTCCTGTTTATAGACTCCAGAACTGGACACAGTAGTTTTGGTAACCCTTACCAAGATGCCAAATGCAGAGGTAATGTCCCTAGTCCTACTCAATATTCCCTTGGCTATATATCCAATGATACCCTAAGTACTTTTAGCCATAGCATTACATATGGGTGCCCATGATGTTGCACAGATTTGATGTGTGATATTTGGACCTGTGGGGAGCCTGCTGCACTAGATCCTGCAGCCCTGCAAACTAGATCGAGCATGCAGGGCCAAGGCAGCTCACAGCCCACTTGGGGTGCGTGGGTCCAGGCCAAGGCAGTGCAGGGCCCAATTCAGGCATGTGGAGCCCAACCCCCTCCTCCAAAAAGGATTTGGCCCATGCACTAGCTTTAATAGTACTCATGGAGTCCATGGGGCTGAAAGATTGAGCACCACTGCTATGATAAACCATAACATCAGTGGGTAACATTAAAGATAATAACATCCTATTTTATGTTATTGTACAATTATATTATTAGAATAACAGCAGTAGCATCTTGGGAGATATAATATTACTGAACACTTGCATATCAGCAATAACCACTGCAGTATTACGGTAAGGCGTATCAATGGTAAACAATAGCATGACTCAAAACAAAATTTGGGTTTTTTTAACCAAAAACATCTGTCACCACAGAGGACCCTCCCCCCCCTTTCCCCCACATAAGTTTAATGTTAGTATAGTTTTACTTCAAAATATCACAGTCAATTAAAATAATATACAATTAATATTACTTGGGAAAATAGATGTAGACACATTCTTTCCATCCTGATTTTTTCCGTGAATGAAATGAGTTGTAGCTCTGTTTTAAAAGTGACTTTTAGGCTGTTTCCAGATACGTGCAGCCATGCAGCATGTGGTGCTGCAGACACGTCTGTGTGCGGGCTGGGAGCGATCCGGGCCCTCTTTCGCACCACGGGCTGTGGCCAGCAGCCTGGGCACGCTGGGTCAGAGAAAGCAGGCGACACGCTAGAATTAGGCACGGACGCGTAATGGTTGATTCAAGATTGTTTACTTACACCATAGATAGTCGCAGTGTAGGCTGGACAGTTTCCCAGGCAAAGCTCCGCTTAAATCCCCAGTTTGAGGACTCGGACAGTACTCGGACTCGCTCACACGGAGTTGTTGAGGCTCCGTGGGTCCTTTTTGCGCGCAGGGAAGAGGGATACGTCGAGGATTGCGCTCGGTGACGGGGAGAGGCTAGAGGCTGATCAGACCCCTGTTGCCTTCTTGAAACACGCTGAGTCCAATAGGCTCTGCAGCGCTTAGAGATCTTCACAAGACTTGAAGTCTCCTCCTCCTGATGTTCGTGGAGTCCTCCTTTGCGGGGTTCTCCTCGGAGTTCTCCAAGTTCTCCAACTTGGGCAGAAACCACTCAAGCCTCTTATACGGCTAGCAAGCCAATCACTAGCCGCCACGTGGGAATATTTTAACACAAGCCAATAATGGGGCTCGAATTTTAATACAAATGGCGGGAACTCTTTGCACCGTGCATTTCTGTGCTGCAAAGAAGAAATACACCCTGCAAAGAAAGCTTCAAAACGGTGGGAAAATAATTCAGTGGTGCCAAAGCACACACAAAAACAAAATCACACCTTTGGGTTGTGACAGTCTGTTGCGCCACATACCACATGTTCGGTTGTTCTCTGTGCTGCAGGTTTTTTTGACCCCTGGATACAAAAGCTGCCCAGCAAGGTGTGCTGCCGCTAGTTGTCCCTGGGGAACCAAACATCCACAAGTGGAGCTTTAGAGTGGTTTTCAGGAGTTTTACAAACATTAAGTTTTTGTGGCAGTTTGAGTGAAATAAGTGCTTCAGTAGTTAAGTCTAATACTAAATTTCAGAGTGAAATCCAATTCAGGGAAGGTAAAGTGAGCAGATTATCCCACATCTGCCAACCACAGGGCTCTTGCATCTTCCTCTGGAACTTCTGGTATTGTCATTGTCAGAGGTGGGATATGGGACTGGGCCTCCAGTCTCATCCAGTAGGACAATTCCTATGAGATATCCAAAGGAAATAATCAAAGTTTCCTGCCCAATATCATTCTGCATTTGGTAAAGACAAATATGAGTAGTGTTTACACAGTTTAAGGTTTCTTTAGAAAATAAGTACCACTGTTCTTCAGCAAATGTTTCTTCCAGGCCTTAATGCATGCATGGTCCCTTTTTTTATTCCTTTTTCCAGCAGAACAGTATTGTTCTTTGCCTCCTCCTATGAATATTCATTTTGAATCTAGTAACATGAAGAATGTCCTGCATTGGTCACCACCAGAAGGTGTGGGAGATGGAGTATTCTACAGGGTGAAGTATTTAGTGTAAGTGTGCCTTATTGGCTTTACTCCTTTCCTTTTTTTCTAGTTTAAATACCTAAACAGTTATACAAAAGTAAAGACATTTTTTTAGTGTGAAACTAGGCTTAGAGATCTAAGGTATATGGTGGGGAGCAGGGTGGTAAGTATTTCTTCAGTGTCATATCATTTAAATCCAAAAAAAGGTATTGAAGAAGTACAAAAAAGTTCTTGTGAGGATGTTAGGGAGAACTGAGAGTTCCCCCTACCCCTAGGTCAGCGGGGACAGCACTCACAGGCAGGAGAGGGGTAGCTCCCGGCTGACGTTCCCATAGTGTGGTCTGAAAGAGACTGCAACTGAACCATTGCACTAGGGCTTAGATTTTCCAAAGGTTTCTGCCATTTCTGCTTCTGACCAAAAACCTGAAAGAGCTATTTCATTTGCCAGGCACAAGAGAATATAGACTATACCCCTTATGTTGTCACTTTGCCTTGAGAGAGACAGCATAGATTGTTCATGCTCAAGGATCCCCTTATACTGGGATAGTCTTGCAGGCTGGCTTAACTGACAAAATGACTTTCACAGGCAAAGTGGTCCTGAGCAGGTTGGAAAATAGGATTTAGTAGTCATTTACTGTAAACAGATGCCTTTCTTATGTGTGCATTGAAATGATTGCTCACCATGTGTGGCTTAATAAAAAGTTGCTAAAAGAGCTACAACCTTATTGATATCTGTGGTATACAGCTGTCAAGTTACTGTACATATAGAGCAGGGGCAGGCAATTATTTTGGGCAGAGAGCTGCCTACTGAGTTTTGGCAAGCCATTAAGGGCTGCATGACAGGCAGCCCAGGGCAGATAAATATTAATTTTCTAAATTTTTTAGGGGCCCTGCAGGCCAGAAAGAATGGCCTGGCGGGCCGCATCCAGCCCCTGGGCCGCATTTTGCCCACCCCAATATAGAGCATTGCCCCCTGCTGGATGGAATTTATGATTAATTATATTGCACCGAGGCAATGACTCTCAACCAAGGTAACACAGCACCCTGGGGTGTTTTGAGATCCTTTCAAGGGTGCCACATAATGTTAACACTGTTAGGTATACAAATATAATTCACAAGATAAACCCAAAAATTTCACACAGGAATCCATAGTGTCAAAAACTATGACCCTTTGTGGGCTTCCTGAGTTCTTTGCAACAGAAGAATTGCACTTGTTATTTTTTTCATACTAAACAAAAAAGTGAAATCTAAGCACTGTCATTTTCCAACGGGCTTCTTGAGTCTATCAAGGAGTACCTCGAGTCGAAAAAGGTTGAGAGCCACCGCACTGCTGTTTACTGATTTATAAAGAGGATCTACAACTTTAATAATTACCATTAGCTGATAGAAGTTTTCTCCAGGTCAAGTGGTAGACTTCTGGAGATCTGCAAGCAGAAGCTGCTGAGGAGAGCTGGTCAGGAATTTTTCAGTGAAATATTTTTCGTCAGAAAATGTCAAAAATGAAATTTTTTGTAGGAACATCCAGACCAGTTTCAACCCAAAAATTATCTTATGTCTACTAGGTTAATCATGGACTTCTTTTTGGTCTAGATGAAAGGGAGGGAGCGAGATCTGCCCATCCCAGAATAGCCTAGTGGTCTGGGCACTAGGCTGCAATGTGGAAGACCCTACTTCAGTTCAGGGACTTACTTGAGCATCGTCACACCTACACAACAAACTTATTTTACCTGGCTTTAGTAAAATGCTACACTCCGCAACATAGGCAGCCTTCTAATCTAGACGTCGAGCTACATCCACAGTGTTGTGGGTAAGCCAATTGGCACAGGGCAAGCGTAATTGAGACTACATTAATTAGCCCTCCTGAAGTAGTGTACAAATACAGAATGCACTGCTTTTGGATTAGGGGGCCTCCCATGTGGAGTAGCACAGCATGTTTGAGACTGCAGCTGCCCTGTATACATGGCAAATTTGCCGTATCATGCCTTCAGTCTCCTAGATCTCATACACAGGGTTCGAAATACAACCCCCACCTCCCATAAGAGACGAGAGCCCTGTGCCTTTCTAAGCAACTCAGGTGGCAGCTCCTTCTGGTTTCTGGCTGCCACCGCTGTAGACCTTCCCCCACCCAAGAGTCAGAGTATAATTTGAACCCTGCTCACATAATTGCCTTGAGCAGCAAGACATTGGCTACTTTGGCTTGGATGTTTCCCAGCCACTTCTAAAGGAACTGTTTTGCTTTTTATATAAAATAGTCATTGGGGCAGAAAGACAGACTAACACCGTAGGCCAGCATTTAGGGCGCTCACATTGAAGATGGTAGAGTAGGGAAGAAGTACTTGATCTGCTGAGGTAGAGCTAGAACTTGAATCTTCCACAACCTGGGGGAGTTCCCTAACCAGTGAGCTGCTGCCTAGTTTGTGTGGATCATGCCTTATTTTTCATGAAAGCTTTGAAACTTCTTGGGTTCATCCATGTATAAAGTTGGAAACTTTTTGAAATTTTTTGTGGGATGGGAAAACTGTTGCTGCAACAGTTTTGCATGTCCTGCTCTAGTTCCATGTTCTGTGTGCAGCTTACCAAGTGAATAGGGTGTCTGTGGCCGTAGTCTTTTGTTCAGCTCTTTTGTTTCTTTTTAATGTAGATATGGTGAAAATAAATGGATTAAAAAGTCAGAATGCCAGAACATCGATAGAACATGGTGTGATCTCTCCAGTGACACCTATGACCACGAAAAACAGTACTATGCAAGTGTTAAAGCCTTCTTAGAAGGAAACTGTTCCAGCTGGGCAGAAACCGAACGGTTCAATCCTCTCACAGACAGTAAGGAAAGAACATAAAATTAGGTGTCAGTAGCATTTATTAAATTGTTTATTTATATTGCTTAACTTGGAGTGTTCTCCTGTAGGTGCACAGAACAATGCATGCATTTCTCCCCTCTCCACTTTTGTTGACAGAACTTGTTGGAGTATATCCTATAAGAGTTTGACTTTATATCTCAGTTTCATATAAAGTACTTTTGGTGATGTGCGTACTGTACACTGAATAAAGTCTGAAGCAATGGTAATATTTTACTGTAGTGAAGGCAGACAACAGTGAATTCAAGATGTGGAAAACACATCTTAAGAAAAAGTAATGCTCTGAAGTACATAGTAAAAGTTTTTTTTCTGTCTTATAGTCCTTTCTAACCAGGGCAGAGCTATAACAGTAGCATAGTACAGTCTCCTATCTATATTAAAAAGAAATCATTGTCTTTTAGTAAGCTAAAACCTTAGGCACATCAACATAACTCAAGTCATGTAAAGTTCAAAATTACAAGTCTGGCAAAACTCCAAGTCAAGTTATATCCACATTGTCACAATTAAGGCTTTACCTGGAGAATAATTTTATTATTTACCTGGAGAATAATTTTCTTC
Organism: Alligator mississippiensis; assembly: GCF_030867095.1. Classification (NCBI taxonomy): domain Eukaryota; kingdom Metazoa; phylum Chordata; order Crocodylia; family Alligatoridae; genus Alligator; species Alligator mississippiensis. The sequence goes on along the minus strand of NC_081824.1, from coordinate 119,050,520 downwards.
CATTATAAATGGAATTATTCAAGGTTGGGGCCAAGCAAAGTATCATTACATTTAATGTAATCTAATGTTTAGGTATTTTAATACCATCTTTATCAGTTTGCTTTGCTTTCTGAAATGGTTTTATATAATATTAAACACATTATTTTCCAGCCCAGATTGATCCACCAGCAGTCACTGTATCGTCTACTGAAAAATCAATTTCAATTGTTCTGACTGCTCCTGAGAAATGGAAAAGAACTCCCGAGGACAAATCTGTACCTTTGGTTCATATTTACTCTGTTTTGCAATATAATGTGTCTGTCCTCAACAAAAAAACAAACAAGAAGGTAAGCTGAAAACGGTTGTAGCAGCATATGTATTGAACCTGCACCTGGGGCTTACTAGGGCTTGCATTGTAACTAGTAACATGGAGGGTATAGTCCAGTATTTTAAATAGAATTCTATAGCACCATGTATCTGGTGGCAATACTTTCGTAATGTATTGCAAACAAACAAATCCATTTGGCTGCATCTGAACTTTGCTCATTGTTCCTGGTCACCGGACTTAATGCTAACCTTCTGGATCAAAGAGTAGGTTTTCTAAGGTGCATCTGAGGTTGGGCTGTTTTGGATTGGGGGGGGGGCAGGGGGGGAGGGAGGGTTGGATTGGATTGGGGTCCCCAATTTGGGGGCGGGGGTTCAGTGACTTGATTCTTGATATGGAAATATGTATTCATCCTTCCCCACAAATACAGTGCTCTGAAGTTCAGATATAAACAAGTAATAACTACTTCTAAGTCATGTCCAATTTCTCACAGCCTTATAAGGCTTTATACCACGGAGAATTTCCCCCTTTTGAACTGAACTTTGCAAGATGTAAGCTTTTAAAAGTATCAGAATACTGTTTAAAGAAAAGTAGCCCTTTTGTAACTAGAAAATGTATTTTAGATTTTTTTGAGATACTTGAAACGTAATTATTTTAAAATCTGCCTTCATGATCTATACAGTTAAGGGGAGTTCCTGAATCACCTCATTTTACCAGGAAAGGATTAAAAATGTAATCCTGATGCAAAAATATTGTAAAACTAACACATGCATTAAATGGGGTTTTGGTAGTGCGTGTAGCAGGTAGAAAATTAAGGGTGCAGCCTAAGAATTTTACTGAGATGTCCTACATGATTCACTCTCCTTTACTCATGAATACTCTAGCTGACCTTTATATTACCCTATTAATATGTTGCTGTTTCTATATAATTAATAAAAGATGCATAGATATTACAAGTGAACTGTGTATAGATATTCTTGGCAGCTGTTTCTCTTGTGAAGTCCTATCTTTCTTTGCTAATGTAGCAGGACTTCACCAGTATTATTCAATAGTGGTTGTTCTTTCCAACCACAAAGAGAGAAATAGCAGGGCCTGATTAAGGCAAAGGTAAAACACATTAGCTCTAACCTAAGCAGGAATGACCACAATACATCATCTAAAAATAGAAATTACCATATTTTTCCACATACAATACAGACTTTATCACAAAAAGCCGATCCTAAAAATGGTAGTATGCATTATATGTAAGAAATACAGTAAAAACAGTTTCTGCCAATTACTGGTAAAAGTAAAAATAAAATCTGCATGAAACTCACAGGGAGCAGACCAATGAGCAGGCCCAGCTTTCTCAGTTACTTACTATAAGAAAAGATCATTTTTACATCATTCTCCCTTTCAAAAATAAGATGCTTATTTTATTCTGGTACATGTTGTATGCAAGAAAATATGGTAATCACAGCTCTATTGGATCTTGTTAGCCTAGCCTCTAGAACAGTGTTTCTCCACCCATTGGTCATAACCCAGAAGTGGGTCGCAAGAATATTTGAAAGGGTCATGAGCAAGTCCCAGAAAAATGCAGAAAACCACAGGTTTCCCCTTGAAAGCTGTCAGCCTTCCAGCCTGCAAGGAGCTGCTTGCAGCGATTTGGAGGCAGTGGGCCCACATGCATCTGCATGTGCACATGCATGTGGGCAGCATGCAGCCAGGCAGGGTCATGGGAGCAGCCCCAGCAGCTTGGATGCAGGTAAGTGTATGGGGAGTGGGAATTGGAGGTCCAGGGCTTGGGAATTGTGTGGGGATGGGTGTAAGCGGGGGAGGGGGGAGGCAGGTGCCTGCCAGCACTGGAGGAAGGTGACTGGGCACTGAGGCTGCATCAGGGCAGGGGTAGGGAGGGGAAATGTGCCTGCCTCTCCAGTAGGGGAAGTCGGCTCTGGGAGATCCTTCGGGGCAGCAGGGAGCTGCATGGCTAGGCCAGCATCACCAGTGCCCATACTTGGAGGGGCAGGGCAACTGGGAAACGCTGCTTGGGGGACAGGAGGAGCTGTGACCAGGCTGCCTGGCACAGTGCATGAGCCCCAGCCCAGGGCAGGGTAGAGTGCCACAGGCCTCTCCGCCTTCTCCCTCCAGCCTGTGCTGGGGCCAGACTTGCTCTGCTACCTCCCGCATGAGCCAGAGCTGCTGCAGACAACATGCTCTGGCCCAAGTGGGATGGGGGTAACTGGGGCACCTTCTAGCAGGACTGGGAGGAGGCAGGGGACTTCAGGTTGGGAGTGAGGGACACCAGCATGACCCGGGAGAGCAGGGAACTGTGGATCAGGAGCGAGGGCACCGACAGGGCCAGGGGGTCAGTGTCTTGGGAGTGAGGGGCACCAGCAAGGCCAAGGGGCTATGGGTCAGGAGTGAGAGGCACTGGCAGGGCCAGGGGACTGTGGGTCAGGACTGGCCATTGATCTTTACAAATGGGTCCTGGTACAAAACAGGTTGAAAACCACTGCTCTAGAGGAAGGCCAGGGTGGTGCTGTTTGTGTCTCACAATGTCCTTCTGAGCATAAGTGCTAGTAATGTCCCAGGTTCTTCCCTTTTCATAATGGGAACTAGTCAATAGTATTGTTGTTAGTAGACAGAAAGGCGAAACAATATCAAATGAGGCTATGGGAGAAACTGGGAGCGACAGGGAAAAATAATGATAACAAACATTTTTAAAAATTATAGTCAAAGGGACAAAAAAAATTTAGCTTAATTCTGGCACATACCTTCCTGAAGGTATATGGGTCTCATTTAAAAAAAAAAAAAAGAAGTTTAACAACTTACTCATAGACGGTGAAGGAAATATTGGTGGCTTCTTGCTGAAGGAAATTTTATCTGTTAAGCTAAAGCAGATCATTATCTCACCTCAATCTAATTTATATACTTATTGAGAAATGGAAAGGCCTTGATTTTTCTTTCCCCAGAAATCTTCAAGGAAGGTATTGACTGGTAGTGTCCAGTTTTGACCAACATTTTTAATATAATTATTTTAGAAAGCATTGGAATGAAAATATAATAGTCCCAATTTTAAAAAATGGTGATGAGAGCCTTCATCAATATTGACGTATTAGTAGGTCAGTACTGCCAAATGTATTCCTGCCATAATACATGGGGGGGACATTTACTTTTCCATCTTTAGACCTGGATTTCTAAAAATAATATTTTGGGACTGGAGCAGGCTGGTTTTAGAGGAAGCTATTCATGCACAAACTATTGCTCGGTGTTGCATTATTTAGAAATAATGAATAGTAAAAAGACATAATCATTTGTATGTAGCCTTCATAGATCTCAAGAGAGCTTTTGACTCTATAAACAGATTAAAATTATGGAAGAAACTGGAAATAACATTAATGCATAAAGCTCTCTTGCAATTAATCATTACTTATGATTCAAATACAACATCTAGGGCAGGGGTGGGTAAAGTGTGGCTGGATTGGGCCTGCAATGGACTCCATTTCCCAGCAGCCTCTGCCCACATCACTGTGGCTGGTTTCCATAGAGACCCCGGGGCCAGCAGTGCCTTGACAGCATGGGGCCAGGTTTTCCATGCTAGCAGCGCTGGCTGGGCAGGGAGCTGCTCTGGGACTGGGATCTTGCAGTGGTGACACCATGGTCTGGAGCTGGGGCAGAGCTGCAATCTGCTGCCTGCACATCCTGGGCAAGAGCATGCAGGCAGTGGATTGTGGCTCTGCCCTGGCTCTGGACCGTGTTGTCACCACTGCAGGATCCCGGCCCCAAAGCAGCTCCCCGCTCAGCCACATGCCCTACTAGTGTTGCTAGGACCGGCCTCCATGGGGAAACTTGGCCCTGCGCTGTCACAGTGTTGCCCTTCCTGGGGCCTCTATGGAAACCAGTCACAGGGATGCAGGCTGGGGCTGCTGGGAAATGGAGTCTGGCCACCAGCCAGATCTGTCATTTGGCCCATCCCTAATCTAGGGTGTGCTACAAGGTTGGCAGCATCCTATCCAATAGCTTCCCAACTAAGAGAGGGGTATGACAAGGATGTTTCTTGCTTTGCTACTTCTGAACAATCTAAAACCAAACACTAATAGAGAATCAGTTCTATGCACCCATGATTTTGAATTATTCTAACCCTGTCTTGCTTGATGCCAGTGATGTGTTAATAATGTCATAATCACAAATAGACCTCCAAAAGTTATTAAGTGCTTTTTCAGCACTATTGCACTAAGTTATTGGTTTTGGGGAATGAAAGTGGGAAACAAGTTTGTTTTTTATAGAAAAAAAGCTAGAGGTGGTGTCTTCTTTTAAAAACCTCTGAATCTATTTGAACAAAAATCTGAGCTGGAATAAGCACACTGAAAATATAAATAGTGGAGCAAAACGAGCTTTAGGTGGAGTTTTACCTTCTTACAATAAGAATGGCAGAAAAGCAGTTCTGGAAGACTAAAGGTCTATAGAGCCAAGGTAGAGTCCATATTACTGTATGGAGCAGAATCGTGGGGTGCTGACCCTATAGTCCACCCCAAAACTGAAAAGATTTCAAACTACTTTTTAAGGCAGCTTTTATCTCTGCCTAATTCTACAGGTGGTAAGGGGAGATATGGAAAGCCTTATATCCAGCTCTGAAACTGGATTGATAAATGTGAGCGCTTTAGCTCATTTAAGAAATTTCAACTATTCTTTGAAAATTAGATCTTTTACATCTATGAGATACCCTAAGAAGTGTCTTCTAGCAGCCTTTCTTTTGCCAAAGAAACCCTGGTATTATGGTTAAATAACATCTATATTCTCCTTCAGACAATGGCCTGGGAAATGTACTGAGAGTCACTGACCCAATATTTCCCCTATATAAACAAGATATCAATTTAAAAATTAAAGATGCCATCATGCAGACAGATATACTGGCAGTGAGACTGTCTTGAATTTAGCATTTTTTTAAGATTACTAAAGTATTCATTGGCTGCATCTACATGAGCATGGATGTTTGTTTCCCTAGGAATACGCATGCTATCTATGTGTTCTCTGGCATGCAGCAGCCTGGATGGGGTAGGAGATGCTGGGGCCAGCAACTATGCTGGCCCCGGCAGCCTTACCTGGAGTGATGGAGGCCTTGGGGAGCTGCAGCTACAGGACTCCTGCAGCAGGGAGCCTATCCAGCAGCTGGAGCATTCCAGTTTTGGGCAGCACGCACTGCCACCACATGCACTGCCCCACTTTTTTTCTGCACAGGTTTTTTTGACCCCAGGATCTCCTGCGGTCAAAAAACTGCTCCATGCTGCAAGGTAGGAGTGCAAGAAAACACCTGAATGAGCAGTGTGTGGCCACATGGCCATGCTTTTCTGGACATAGCCACTTGGCCTAGTGGTGCAGAACTACAAACAATGAAAGATCAATCTCTCACAAGATTGAGATTTATTCCAACAAGATCCGCAGTTGTCATGGGCAGATGGTGTCAGACAGAATATATTCTTGTGGGAAGAAGATAGATGACTTAAATCACTGTTCGTGGTCTTGTTTGTTATTTGAAGAAATAAGAAAAAAATGGATCTCACTATTAATAGGAAACTTTAAATACTGCATTAAAGAAGAAATAAACAAACTGGCTTCTCAAACTGGCTTCTAACACTTTGGAGCTTGTTCTTTACTCCTTAGGTTAATTTTCCTTACTTGCTCAAAACAATAAGGGCCAAATCGTGTTTGTATCCATTTTCAAACACTGCTGGGCAAATTGAGACTCAAATAAATACTCTTCAGAGTAGATAACTGCTATGATCTATTTTACAAGTGTAAAAATGAATGTAGATAGAGGCAAAGTGGTTAGTCTCAGGGTCAGCAACACAGTCTGCAGTAGAGCTAATTGTAGAATCCGTACTGTAGACAGTCTGTTGTATATTTTATCTACTTACCCACAACTTCCTCTGATATTACTGAAGTCTGCATGAACTTCACCTTAAAATGGTAGTTTTCTAAATGATTCTGCCCTGGGATTGGTTGCGGGGTCAGGAAGGAGAAGAGTCTGAGTTCAAGTTACAGTTCCTTTTTCCATTGGTTTAATAGTCTCGACCAAATTCTGTACAGTAGTTATTGGGTCCGTCTACACATGCTATTAATTCAAAGCAATAAACTTCAGAGCAGTTTGAGGTGGAGTAAACTACTCCCAGGAGCAGCATCTATACAACAGCAATTTGAACCAGGGTGGTGCAGTTTACACCAGGGCCACTAAGCCTGGGGGTCCAGGTGGTGGCATCAGGCAGCAGAGGGGCTGGCCAGGGCATGAGGATGCCGGAAGTGCACTGCCTTGCGGCTAAGCTGGCTGTGCTGTCCAGGCACAATTTGGCTGGGCTGTCTATGGTCAGCAACTATGTGTAGGTTTAATTGCAGTAAATCACTCTGGCATAAGATAGTACTGTCTATTTTACTGTGGCATTAATTAGTTTACTGTGGCCTAATACCATTGCTCAAAAAATAAGGGCCAAAATCAGATAGCGGTTTCCTGTTTTGTTGTGCACTCATTCATTTTATCAGGCACTGTGTTCTGTTTTAATTTTGTGTAAACTGGTAGAATGGATTATCTTACTGTATGTTTTTAGCAAAAATTATATATTAATAAATGTTATTATTTTATTGCATTTAATTTTTATTCATATTACTGTATTGTTTTGGCAAAAGCTGTAAATAAACTATTACTAATACTACTGTTCTGGTATACCATCTTGAAGAGAGGAGAAAATATCAATAGAGGATTTGATCTAGTAACAAATGCCGTTTTCGGTTACATTCAGAAAAATGGCAATAATTTACATTTTTTGAAGCGGCTTGTGGTAATGGTTAGAATGTCTCTCCAGCCAAGATGGCTAGTTTTTATATCTTTTTAAATATGAAATCCCTTGTCAATTTAAGAGCTAAATGGAAAATATCATTTTCTTTCTTTTAGTGGTGGTTTTCCATTAAGAGCAACACGTTGATTGTGCCCAGGTTAGAATCCAATACAGTTTACTGCATCAGCGTGCAGACACATGTTCGAATACCTCGTTTGTTTAGTGGATTTTCAGAAGAAAGTTGCATTGCAACTCTGAAAGGTATGTACCATTCAGCATAATATTCAGAGAACGGAATTTAGATTTAATTTTGAAACTGTTACGCCTGGATCAAACAAGGACATCTCTAGGACAGGGTACCAGCAAATAATTTCTTAGGATGCCAAAAGAAAGGAACACTTTTTTTTGGACTGGAAAACTAAAATAATCTCTTCCTCTTTTTCTCACCCACAAGATTTTAATCCATTTTGCAGCTAATGAAAATCCCCAAATGTTTTTCCCCTGCCTGCAGAATAGCCCTCGCCCTACTGACTGAGGCGCACCTGAAAGGACTGTGACAGCAGGCTGTTTCCCCTGGGCACCCCTAGCTGCACAAAAATCTCAGTACAATCCTAGTGGCTCTGTGGGGTTTTTGAGGGGTTTTTTTAGTTTGTTTTTTTTTAATTTCTTGTTGGACTATAGAATGTCACCTTTTTAATCCCCAGCAAATGCTAGGAATCGTAGATCCAGTACATTCAGATTGCACAGTCGAACAGCAAATGCAGTGGGTACCTGTGACTAATGAAGAGATTTATAAATAAGCAACATAATGCAATCTGTTGTTTTATTAACAGACCCAAATGCAGAACATGCCATAACAGTCGTATTTGGATATATCCTGCCCATCATTCTGACAGCCTTCATTCTCTCAATGACATACTATGTTGTACACAGGTATATTCATGTCAGCAAACAAAAGCACCCAGCAAACCTGGTAAGCAGTTTTCATTTCTTACTGGGGTCCTACTCCTGCCATTTTACAATGCAGTTCATCAGAACCATGCTAATCTACTACAACCCTGGAAGGAGGGAACAGGGGGTGGGGGGCACATTGTAGCCTGCCTGCAGGTTTTGTATTTCAAGATAAAATCCCACTTAAAGCAAGAAAAGAACATCACACAAGGAATATTAAAAATGGCAAATACAGAAGGCTAAGATCAACAGCTGCGCCTCTTAAGCATGACTATCTGGTATTCTTCCCTAAAATTATACCCAAAAAGAATAAACATCAAAATGAAATAATTTCCTTAGTCTTGGAAAGGGGCGTTGTCATAAGCAGGGTCTCAGGTGCACTGAGGCAAATGGCATTAAGAAGCTGGCTCGTCCTTTCTACATTTACCCATGAAGAAGCATTGGAGAGGATTCAGTGAGTGAAAATTGTTAATTGAATTCATCCATCACTAAAAGGAGAGATAATTAAGTGATGCAAAATCTCTCAACCAAAATGGATATTGAAGTTCTGGTGGCCTTTTATGAGGTACAAGTCTACTTTGCTTTTTAATGATGTCTCTGAAGGATATCATATATCTGAGCTGGGCAGATTATTCAGTTTTGGATTCTTGTAGATTTTTGAATACTGTGCAATATTATTCTACCAAAGTGTGCTATACTGTTCAAAGTTGATTTCAAAGTAGAAATAGTTATACGTTTGTCTTCCTGATTTTAGTTTGTTTTTTCAAGATAAACGTTTAAAAGAATCAGAGAAGGGTGAGGTGTCATTTTTGCTTTATAAGTGATTAAAAACAAACTATCCAAAAACTTCTCTAGGTGGTTGCTCAAACACATTTGTGCCATCATAAAAATATAAATAAATACTTTAGACTTGATTGTGACATTAGCCCACTCTGCACAACAGGGAATGTTGTGAAGTGTTTGGAGGCATTGGCTGGTTCTCTTAAAAAATGCCAGCCTGTGGCAGGTGTGGTGGTGGAGCATGCAGCGTCTCACAGGAATTCATGGAGATTCATCCCTCTAGAAGATGCAGAAGGAGGTGGACAGCAGCTACTGTGCTGCCTTTGGAATACAGCTATTCCAGTCCCTCCCCCTGTCACTAGATTACCCTGTAAAAGATTCATCTTCTCATCCATTGTGCCCCATCTGCCACCCAGCACATCGAGTCTGTTGTATTATTACTTCTATTAATTTTATCTATCTTCTTTATTTCATTAGGACTGTTAATTTTTTTCATTTTCATTGTAAAAGCTGCAATTTCATGTCCATCTTTTGATTCATGTCCTTGCTTAGACAACAGATGAAAATGTGTCTAATTTCCCCACGTCTACAAGATGATTGGCAGTCTGTGGGCACTGGGAAGTGGAATAACCAAGATGTCTTAGGTTGGAATTGGAAAAAATTATTGACAACTTTTGGAAAAAAACTATGCTAAAATGATTATCAAAATGCTACAAATTTATGTCAACAACAAGTCAGCTCCCAGCTTTGCCTTTTTCTTCCTCTCTCATTGCACAGAATTTACAGAGGCTGTGCTTATAAAGGTGACTCCATTCTGGAAGACATTTAAAAGAGATTCTTTAAATGTGCTGGTAAAACAGGAAATAGCTCTCAACTTTAAGTGCAGATATTGTATAAATAATACTTCTATAGCACCACCCATCAGAAAATTTTGTATCCATTTTCAAGCACTGCTGGGCAAATTGAGCCTCAAATAAATACTCTTCAGAGTAGATAACTGTTATGATCTCTATTTTACAAGTGTAAAAATGAATGTAGATAGAGGCAAAGTGGTTAGTCTCAGGGTCAGCAACACAGTCTGCAGTAGAGCTAATTGTAGAATCCGTACTGTAGACAGTCTGTTGTATATTTTATCTACTTACCCACAACTTCCTCTGATATTACTAAAGTCTGCATGAACTTCACCTTAAAATGGTAGTTTTCTAAATGATTCTGCCCTTGGATTGGTTGGGGGGCAGGGAGGAGAAGAGTCTGAGTTCAAGTTACAGTTCCTTTTTCCATTGGTTTAATAGTCTCGACCAGATTCTGTACAGTAGTTATTGGGTCCGTCTACACATGCTATTAATTCAAAGCAATAAACTTCAGAGCAGTTGAGGTGGAGTAAACTACTCCCAGGAGCAGCATCTATACAACAGCAATTTGAACCAGGGTGGTGCAGTTTATACCAGGGCCACTCAGCCTGGGGCTCCAGGCGGTGGCATCAGGCAGCAGAGAGGCTGGCCAGGGCATGAGGATGCTAAAAGTGCATTGCCTTGTGGCTAAGCTGGCTGGGCTGTCCAGGCACAATTTATGCCCGTGGTCAGCATCTATGCATGTGTTTAATTCCAGCAGATGGAATTCCCTGACAGTACTATCTTACTGCAGCATTAATTAGTTTACTGTAGCCTAATACCATTTCACATGTAGTCAGTTTACTCCTCAACTAGTTATGAGGGGTCCTGGTTTTCTCTGTTTAAACATTTCAAAGTCTCTGAGAAAAATTAAGTAGTTCTCTTATTGAAACCCCAAAATCTGCATTTTTCCAGGATTAAAATGAAACACCACTAATATATAGGTATCAATTAATGTTTTATTGATATATTTACAATTATAAAGCAATTAGGAAGCCTACCAGTGCCTCAATCACTATAATAAAATAAATACTAAATGCCTAGACATTTTGGCCTTTGATTTGGGGAGTTTTATCATGGAAAATCAGAGCTGCTCCCATCAGAGCATGTGCCCCTGATTTCTCCCCCTCCTTTCCCCAGGAGTATGCACAGCAGCAGGGAGCCAGCCTCCTCATCATCCCCCAGACAAGCCACCTGTGTCTCTGTCTCATTCCCAAACTAGGCCATGCAGCCACACACTCTGGCCCCAAGCCCCACATGCCAACCCAGCTGGGCAGCAACCCCAGCCCTACTTAACTCCCTCCCTCATGAGAGGGGCCTCCTTTCCCTCCCCCCACCAGACTTATGTGCGGGAGCTGCTCTCCAGGCTGCCCCGCGGCCATGTGCAGCACCCCCTGCCTGACCGCCCTCCTCCCGTTCCCCCCAGCACCTTGCAGGCTGGAACTCTGCCAGCCTGCAAGGGGGAATCCACCATTTTCCGTGTTTCTCTCCTTTAAAGGAAGGATTCTGAGTTTTTCTCCTTAAAATGAGAAAATCTGAGTTTTACCACATTTTTACATGGCAAACAGAAAAAGCCAGATCTCTGATAATTAGTCTACTCCACAGTTAAACACCTACATAGACGTGGCCAGTTATAGCAGGATTACTCTGTTAACTTCCAAGAAGTCACCCCAGTGTGCCATGGAATAACCAAAAGAAAATTTTAGCTCACCTGCTCTAACTAATGATTGGTCTTGGGGTGTTGTTGAAGGAAAAATGTAGCAGCTTATATGGGCCTGCTCCTGCTAGAATAGAAAAATATGTGAAGGAAGTGGGAATTGAAGGTACAGAGAACTACTTTCATCATCTGGAACCCAAAATGAAGACCCAGCTTCTAACAATATAATAAAACTAATCATACATTTTAAAAATAGATGCAGTGCAAGTTTCAGTTAGATAATATCTTAATTACATTTCTTTTAAATCAAATGTCTTTCCTTTCCAGGTATTGAAGTACACTAATAAATGTGATGAAAATGTTTTTGTACCAACTGAAAAAATGGTGGTCAACTTCATCACCATTAATATTGTGGATGAGAACAAGGCTTCTGAGGAAACCATTAACTTAATGGGCAGGAGCAGCTGCAAATACTATAACATCCAGGATGAAAACAGACCTGATAATAAACCTCCAAAGGAAGGGTTGCTCTTGAAACACTTGGTTGATTCTTCTGAAGGAGTAAAAATTTTACCCAACTGTGACCAAGATGGGAACTGGCCATGCCAAGGCCAAGTTGGCAACCACTGTACTTTGGGTCAAAGAAATAAAGAGGTCATAGAATATGAACGTGATGTGAGGCCTGCTGACCTCTTTTCTATGCAGAAACTGGAGGATCTCAGTGTGAAAGTGAAATCTTCTGCACTAGGGGAACTGCTAAATAAGCCCCTGATTACATTGGATGACTTGAACCTTGATAAAACAAAACTGCCATACTGTCCCCAACTTAATGAAAGGACTACAGACACTTGTTCAGTGCAGATATTAAAAGAACTCAAATGTAATACACCAGAGGAGCTATCCGCTGAGACAGCAACTGAGTTGCTAAACTTGGGTACTGAAAAATCAGGACAATTACCATTTCCTCACTTAAGTACAATAAGCCAGGGCCCCCAGGACCCAATGGTGATAGAGGATGTAAAAAAGGAAGATGAACAGACTATATTAGTAGACTGGGATCCTCATACTGGAAAACTGTATATATCTAGTTTGTCCAATTTTGAAAATGATGCTTGTGAAGAAATATTTGAACATGAAAAGTGTGATGATCCAGCAAAAGAGGGGCTTTTGTCCAGACTGTATGAGAGGCAGGTATCTGATGAGCCCTCAGAGGACCAAGAAATATACCTCCAAAAATTTAAGGAACAATGGGGACTGCATGTAAAAATGGAAGACTGAGAAGAGTCTTTAAAGATCTTAAAATGAGCTCCATTTCATCAACCTGCTGGATACTAGAGATCAGGGACTAAACATAGACATTGGATTTTTGATACATTACAGTCTGCCTGGCAACTAACTCCCCAGCCCAGCCTCTGGCTTCTTTACTTTTCATTCCATCCAGGAAGAGCACACACCAACTGCTGAAGCTTCCTTAGCCTGACAAAGGGTTTTTGAACCCGAAAGCTTGCTTAATAACTATTCTCCAACCATGTGGGTTGGTCTAATAAAAGATATCAAATTCACCCAAGGAACCTTGTCTGCCTATGTCCTTAGACCAACACGGCTACAACCTACACCCCTGAAACATTTATATATGCTGTCATGAGGTACTTATGGTATCTAAGACAAAGAAACAAAAAGACCTCACAATTAAACTAACATGTTTTATTCCAACCAAGCAAAGGAGGAGATAGTGAGGTAAAGCTGCCCTGTAAATGTGATGATGATAAATGTGGCAGCATTTATCTTCCAACTTGGTATTTGTGGTCAGCTGAATAACCAAGGGCTGATGTACAAAATCTACTATTATTTATATCACTATTGAGTTTTACCTAGAAACTTTTGCTGGGAATTGCAGCAACTTGTACCAGGGCTGACCCCAAGGCTGGGTTTTTACTGGGATTATGTACTTTTTTAAGCTGTTGATTTTAAAAAGCTATTTTCTTTAAGGATTATCTCTGTGTAATACACATTAAAACAAATCATCTGTGCTCAGAAACAGTTATTTTGAGACTATTAGGAAGTTTTCTTCACTGTGCTTATGAAAGGTAGGTATCAATGAAAATAGGAAAAGAGCAGAAAGAGAGCCTGTGGTGTCTTCTGCCACAAGAATTCTCATGGGCTCCACAGGTTTCTTTCAAGTAATATAAAGACTCATTTCAATTCCCACTGATGGCATTTAAAACACTTCCTTGGGAATTAGATTGGGATTTAATACAGCCTCTGCAACCAAGTCTTTCCAGAGAACAGGTGGGAGAGGGTAATTTTTTGTAGGAATTAACAGTAATCCACTGTATATTATTAGTATTCCATAACTAATATTTAGTACAGTTATTTATTTTACAGAAACTCATGCAGACCCCATTTGAGATCTGGGCCCCATTGTATTAGTTACAAATACACAGTGAGAGACAGTTCCTCTGCCAAAATTCTTACTATCTAATAAGACAAAGGGTAAGAAAAAGGAAATCTTACTGTCTTTATTTTACTCATGGGGCGAGTTTGAAGAACAAAGAAATTTTGAATAACTTACCAAAGCTACACAGAAAATCTGCAGAAGAACTGGGAACTGTACCTCATTTTCTTGTCCAGTGCTTTAACTACAAGTTCATTTTTTCTTCTCATGCCTGCAGTATTAACTTATTGGGGTAAAACTCTACAACATTTTAATAGTAAGTTATTAAAGCTCACTGAAATTTTTCAGTAAGACCTTATAGTTAAAGAAAAAATGTTATTTTTTTCCAACATCAATAACGTCTACAAAGAGAGATCTTTTTTTCTTTCTTTTTTGTCATCAAAACCTTTTAATCATATTCACATGCTCAAAATGAGGTACATGCTCAAGTAACTTTTTGAAGCAGGGCCTTTTCAATATCTTTCTCTGCTAATCAGGATTTCCTGTTACACAGCTTAATCAGTGCACAGGTTAGCATTATACTCATCTAGCCACCCTTTGAAATCAAAAGAACCAGCGGATCACTTCAGTATTTCTCCATCTTTTCAAGTTGGCACCTCTTGAAGTACTTGAAGTAGAGTGTTTCCAGTCCCCTATATTTTACTATCAAGTATCAATGCTACCAAGGCTAGGCCTGTATAATTTATTTGCAGACATGTGTTTTGAGAGCCTTACAGAGAAATTTAAAGCTATACAGGGCTTGAGAGGGTTACTTGGACAAGAAGGCTGCATCCACATATGCATGCACGTGCATTTTTGTGGTGCCTCAAAGGCTTTTGAGATGCCGCAAAACACACTCCATGCATATGATTTGGTTCTCCATGCTGCATATTTGCAGCGTGGCTCCTAATTTAGATACTGGAAAATAAAAAAAACACAATGGGGGGGGGAAAAGTGGGGCAGTGTACTTGGCAGCAGCATGCATGGCACAAAACCGTGGCCAAAATAGCTGGTCAAAGCTATTTTCTGGCTGTAGACTAGGCTCTGCACATCCACATTGCCACTGCTTGAGCCCTGGGAGGCTCCCAGGCCCCTGCCTTCTCTACCCCAGCCGGAGATTTTTCTCCACACTAACCCCACATGCAGGGGCATGAGCCAGAGCAAAAAGCAGCTGCTCAAATGTGTGCCACTGCTTTATTCCCCACAGGAATTGCATGCCCCTGTTCATGGATATGTAGCCGAAAAGGGCAAAATACCTACTACTGCAACTGCTATGCTTGCATGTAGCTTTGTAGCCTCTTAAAGTTTTCATGGATATTTTCTTTATTTTAAAATTGTAATAAAACTTTCAGCATCTTCCAACCCCCAATTGCCTTTTGTGACCATTAGGAAATCATATAACCCACCGGTGAAGAAACACTGGTCTAATGAAATTCTATGAACTGTTTAGAGGAAGTTCATTACTCTTCTATTGTGCTCATTAATTAATATTCTTAGGAAAGTACCTCTCCCAAGAAGTCATCTGGTCTTGTTTCAATGATGTCATGAGATGGGGAATCCACCCCTTGCACGGGTAATTAATTCCAATTGTTAATTGCCCTCACATCGAGAACAAATACGTCTGTACCTTATTTCAAATTTGAGTCTTACCTGGCTTTAATTTCCAACTATTTCTTGCTATGCCTTTCTGTGTTAGATTACAGAGCCCTTTATTACCTAGTATTTGCTACCCATAAAGTTTCTTACACATTGTAACCCAATCTCAACAGGATCTCCTTTTTCACCAAGGCTGAGCTGCTTATAAGCATCTTGCTGCAGGACAATCTTTTCCTCATCTTCATTCATTGTTATGTTTTTTTCATTCACACTTTGCTTTTGCAACAATTTTGTTGTTCCCCTTATTCAAATAGCCTGCAAAGCACGTGTACAAGACTCGTTTTGTACAAACAGCTAAGAAATAGGCATGTCGCCTTAATAAAACAAGACAGACTGTTCTTCAGCAGATAATGTCTGTTTGCATAGAGTTATGGTTAAGTTATAAAGTTTTGCCTCCTCTCTAAAAAGCTAAAACAAACCTAGGAAGGCTTTGCATTTCTTTGTTACACATATTCATGGTACAGTATTTTGAGACTCATGCAATCACAGATTTTTGTTTGTATGTGCAATTTATATTTTGTATTGCAGAAGCTATTTTTGAGCCAAATATCTCTGCAGCACCCTCACTATTATTTCCTTTCAAGCTGATTTTCCATTCTAGCTGAGAGTTTATAATATCAATCATGACAAATTAACTCTTTCCTATTTCTTAAAACTATTTTTAAAGTTTCCTAAGGTGAGTCAGGCAACGAAGTTGAGAAAATCATAAATAGGAGTGAAACAAATTATATTTCTTTTCTCATTTCAAGGCATTTCAGGCTATTTCATTACGTTCTGGAGCTAGCAAGCTTCAAAACAGTGTTGTGCCAATTTGCATCAATGCAGTAGCAGTAAATTGTTGCTGATATTTTTAACATCCTCAAGGAATCGCATAGATTGGCCTAAAATTTTCTAATTGCCCAAAATTATTTTAATGGACTCAAATCAAAATGGTTAGGCTTTCCAAATATTTTCATTGAACCAGCATCATCTGCAAGAAGAAAAATACGTTCACTTGAAAAAATAATTGCACCTACAAGATTTTAAATGACATCTGATTATCAATTACTTGAAAGATCCAAGCTGTGAAAGAACTGGTTCATTTGGATCAGTCTTTACTACAGAATTTTGCTTAATTTCACTTAATCAGTTCAGGATAGTCAATAGTAAGGTTATATATCTAGAAAAAAAGAATTGAAGCCGTGCTTACAGAAAGGGGGGCTGTATCATAGGAACTGCTGACTTGAAAATGATTCAAGGGTCATTGGAGATTGCAAACTGAATATGAATGGTTAATGTAATTTTCTTTTGGGGTGAGCTGTATAGGTCTGAGGCTATATGATAGACAGTCTTTTGGTTCATGTTTCATAGATTTCATAGATGTTGGGGCTGGAAGGGACCTCAAAGATCATCAAGTCCAGCCCCCTGCCCCAGGAGCACGAAGTCAGCTAGGGTCAAAGGATCCCAGCAAGATATTTTTTATTAGACGGACTTTGAGGTGGGTTGATGGTTCTAGCAAGCTTTCAGATAACACAGTATGCTTTTTCAAGCTAGTGAAGTGCAGAAGGGGGGTGACTCCCCAATGTATACTTAGGAATCCGTCAGTAGTCTATGCAAGTAGATATGCATAGACTGTGGTCACTGATGAATGCACACAGGAAATCCATCAAAGCCAGAAACCCACAATTGCCTGTAGGGGCACATTTCTCCCCAAATGACCACTTTGTCAGATCTTTCAGTCTTTATCCTCAAAGGAAATCTACAAAACACCTTCAAAAGATGTGCCCAATGAACTCAACTTCATCACCACTCTGGACATAAAAAATCATGGACTGAACAGAGAAATGAGCTATCTTCTTCACTACAGTCTGCCTAAACCCCAACCATACCAAGTACCCATATCATAACCCACAAAAAACAAAATCCTTCCCCCCTCACCCCCATGCAGAATGTATGATTGGTATCAGAGCAGTTCAACTACTATATCCACTTGCATAGAGTACTGACGGGCTCTCTGGTATACACAGGGGAGTCACCCTATTCTGCACTCCATTTAACTTGAAAAAGGATACTGTATTATCCAAAAGCTTGCTAGAAACATCAACCCACCTCCAAGTTGATAAAAGATATCAACTCAAACCAAAAGACTCTGTCTATCTAATGTAATTTTCTGCTTAAAAGAGCTAATAACAGGAAAACAGTGGGAACAAGGAGGGTGGTATGACCCCTGCATATGGCACTAGTAAAACTGATACTAGGTCTGTCAAGAAAGCACAAGGCAGAGCCATGAAGGGCACGTCCACACATGCAAGCATGTGAACTTGCAGCAGCTCAAATAGAAGTGGTGCACATTTGAGCCAGGGCTTTTTGCTGCAGCACATGTGCCCGGACATGCAGTTTGTTGTGGAGCAAATTGTGCCATTTGGGGCAAAATAACCCTGCCTGGCTCCTCTCGGATCTGCAGCGAGGGGGAGCTAGAGCCCAGGGCAGCACCTGTGCTGTCCCCAGCAGTATAAAAACCTGTGTTGGCCAGCAGCTCAGGGCTACTTACCCCCAGGAGCTTCTGAGGTCCAGCCACTTGGTATCTGGGGACACTAGCCCCTTGTGTCAGCTAGACTGCTGAAGCAGCATCCCAAATTCACTTTTTAAAATACCCCAAAATCTACATACTTCCACAATTAGAACAAAAGACAGAGGGGGAGAGAGGGACTGATCAGATGGGCAATATTTTATTGCTATATTTTCAATGTTAAAGACATTTGGAAGCCTACCAGTGTCTCTAGCATCATAATAAAATAAATGCAAAATATCTATATGTTGTAATGTTTGCTTTTGGTTTCCTTATCACATGGTAGGTGTGTGATGGGGGGATGTGGGGTTTGCAGGAGGTGGTGGGAAGGGGGATGGGGGGATGTGAGTCAGTGTGTGGGTAGGTGTGGGGGGACTGGGGGTGTGGGGGATGCTTAGGAGGGTTGGGTCCCCTGCATGAATGTCGCATACCCCTGGTGGCTGGGGGGGCACAGCAGTGCTGGCAGTGGTGGGAGCGTGGCAGCAGCGGTAAGCAGGGAGCTCCCACAGACACCACCAGCGCTGTCAACAGGGCAACCACCTGCTTGCCACCTTTTCTAACGGGGTGGAGAAAAGATCCAGGACCGTGCCCTGACCCAATCTTTTTCCCCGGGGTATTGTTTGACACCTGGATATGCAGGGGCAAGGAATGTTTTTCTGTTCCCATAAGTGCCTCTTGCAGCATCTCAAAGGGCTTTGAGATGCTGCAAGAGGCAATTGTGTGCTCATCTGGACATGCCTGAAAAGGCTTACCCCAGGGAGCTGTGAACAAGCTAGCTCAGACACTGAAAGCAGTATAGCCATGTTAGTCTGGTATGCTGTCATTTATGACGGAGGAATCCTTAACCTGCAAACAGAGGTACATCTAGGCCCAATTACTGAGTGATTAAAGATAAAAACACTCCAACTGGGAAAAGCACCATTTTTTTGCAATGAGTGTAAGTAACTCCTTAGCAAGTGTTTGTGTAAATTCTCGATTGCCTGAAGTCTTTAAATCAAGACTATATAACTTTCTAAAGTATATACTCAAAAGGCACAGACAGGATTGACAATTTTCGCCCAATCTGGCAAACTGCACAAAATGCATGGCTGCAGAACGTTTTAAAAAGGGCCCAATCACCTGTGGGTTCAGATGAAGATGCTCCAAAATGAAGCACCTTCAGTAACTTGTGTCTGCACGTGGGGCTGATCTGACTGCAGCTTGGCCCTGCTTCAGTGCTCTCTTCAGAATGGGAGGGGGGAAAGGGAGCAGAGGGAGGTCTGTCTGGGGTTCAGCCAGTGCTGGGTGATGGGGCAAGTGGATTGGAGCCCCTCCCCAAGGGGTGGGGGGTGAGCTTCAATCTATCCACTTGGCTCAGCAACTCCCAGAACAAGCTCCTTCCACTCCCTTTCCCCTCTCCCATTCTGAAAACAGTGCTAGGGGGTGCACGGCTCTGGCCAGCCAGACTCCAGTTTCAGGTGGCACATGCTGCCACCACATGCGCGGCCCCGTTTTGTTTTGTTTGTTTTGCTGTGGGTGTTTTTGACACTAGGACTTCCTGGTGTCAAAAAAACTCACCGTGCTGTAAATTAGCCGCACGGGGATTCCTGCATGCGTGGCATGTGCAGTTTGCAGGGCCACAAGCAGGTCTGCAGTACCACACATGCACATTAATTTGGATGCACCCCATGTCAGCATCATGTAAGAACAAGGATGGAATTTAATGCTTTGCCTTTGCAGTTTGGCAACTGTCATGAGCTCAGTATCACATAGCAGTGAATGTGGGTTCTTGACACTTGATATCAGACAACAGTCCTTAAGGGGTATGCAATCTGGTGGTAGTTTATGTAGCATGGTGACACTGACCCGCTCTTCTTAATTTAAATCTCCCTTTCCCTTTCCTGAAGTGACTATTCAATCAAAGAGAAACATCTCAATCTCTGCAAATCACATGTGTCATGTATATGGTGTAAAATGTAACTTGTCATAGGCTGAGGAGGATTGTAGGAATTCCCTTTCCCTGGTATCATGTTCTGCCATGAAAAGTAATGCTAGAGAGAAAAGAATAATAATTCTGATACAAGCCATGAGACTCCCTCTGCAAAAGAAGAATAGATTTTCTCTGCACCGCTAAGCTCACTGTATCCATTCTGCTGGAAGAATAGAGTACTGTTATTCCTTCCTTAGGCTAGGTCCTTGGCTTGACTGTCTCTATGCTCCATCCTGGGGCTGTAGCTCATGATTCCCATAAAATGATATTGTTGTTTCTCTTTCAGGGTGTCATGTGCTGCTTATAGTCCATATGGGCTGAGATCTTTTAGGGTATCTGAAACTGGGAAAAGATTCAAGACAGGGAAGACTCCCTGATCTGTATCCTTTTGCCTCAGAGTATCCTTCTAGCAGTCTAGATCTGGCCCTGGGTGGACAGTTAATTATTCCCTTGTCAAAGTTAAACATTCATGATACCAGTGACCCTGGAGCTTGAGGAAAAATAGCCTACTCTTGTGACTATTGCAGTGATACACATAGTGCTAAAATCCATTCTCATTTGCATCAGTGACCTGAACAAGGACTTGCTTTATCCTCAACAGTATCTGCCATAAACAGGAGTTATCAGTACTGACTTACAATAAAAGCATAAAATGACATGAAGAAATGTTTTGTTCTGATTGGCCAAAATCAGTTCTAGCAATGGCTTGATACAATACCAATGATGAAAATCATTCAAGGTTTCTAAATTGCCAGTGAAAGCCATAAGCTGTCATACCATCAATTATTATTATTATTATGAAAATTCCCCCCTCGAGGTTACTTGTTCAAGGCTGATATATGTCACCTTTCCTTCCAGTAATGGCATGAGTCCTGCATTAATATCAACCCCCACCAGGAATGCTTAAGGTGATAGAGTCAAAAAAAGTAATCATCTTCAAGACACACTAGTTGTCATGAAGGCTGATAAATAAATACCATACACAGTGGGTTATTTAGGCTTTTAATGCTGTTTTAAGTTTCTATCACACATCCCCTCTGAGGACCTCCAGATGTTTTACAAACACTAAGCAAGGTTGCATTAGAATCATAGCAAGTTAGGGCTGAAAGGGACCTCAGGAGGTCATCTAGTCCAACCCCATGCTCAACACAGGACGAGCCCCAACTAGACTATCCCAGTCACAGCCTTGTCTAGCTGGGTTTTGAAAACCTCCATGGATGGAGCTTCTACCACCTCTCTGGGTAATCTGTTCCAGTGTTATACTACCCTCCTAGGGAGAAAAGTCTTCCTAATATCTAACCTAAACTTTGCTTGCTACTTGAGACCATTGCTCCTTGTTCTGTCATCCACAATCACTGAAAGTGCAGCTCTATCCTCTTTTGAACCCCCATTCAGGTAGTTGAAGGTTGCTATTAAGATCCCCTCTCATTCTCCTCTTCTCTAGACTAAATAAGCCCAGTTCCCAAAAGCAGCAACTACCAGGAGTGGGGTTCAAACCCACGTGGACATATATCCATTGGATTTTAAGTCCAACACCTTAACCACTCAGCCATCCTGGTGAGATTTTTCTGTTTAGTTGCCTAGATGAGAGGCTGAGGTGTGAGAGAGACAAGTGATTTCATTGCATTCATATAATATGTATCTTCAGTAGCAGAGCCAGGAATAATGGCTTTAAGGTCTAAACAAACCTTGTGCTTTTCTTTGTAAAGCCCTGCATATCCTGTTCTTCCATTTCTTTCTGTGCCGTTATTTGCTGATTACTTCACAAGTCTTTCCCTGATGCCCATATTGTACATAGGAAAACCAGTTTTCTTTTGCTACCATTTAGCTTGACAGGACCTTTTACTGCCTTCCCTAGCCTGCCAGGGAACAAGAAGGAAGCCACAGACCACTTCTACCTACTCTTGGTTTATGGAACAGAGGATAAGGGCTTTCCTTTCAGGGAGATAGCAAGGGCTGAGGCAGGGATGCAGTCATCCCTTGCAGAAAAAGGCCTACTTTTAATGAAAGGCATAACAAAGGGAGGAGATGCAGACTTCGATGGTTTTGTTCCGAATATGAACAGAACAGTCTCTCCCACTGGAATTGTTTCCAGAAGCTTTCATGGGGCCTCGCAGTATGAAAGCCCATTGTCTTGAACAGCATGTGAGAAAAGATGTAGATTGGCAGACATAGATTGAGAGGTGATCAGCAGGCATCTACTTAAATTGTGCTTGCCACTGATTATTTTCAAGTAGCCATCATGCTGGTGACCACCAATTTAAGGTGCTTTTTGCACCGGTGGCCACCATTTTTTTCTCTCTCCCTCATGCCGATCATTGCCCAAGAGCCCGGTGGTGGCCCTGCCGCTCCCCATTTCTTTCCTTTTTTTTTTTTTTGGCAGCCACGGGTACATTCAGCACCCCAAAACAGCTACTGAAAAACTACAACAAATCCTGCTAGGGGCAGGGGGCTAATCTGAAGTGGCAGAAGCCGGCAGGGGGAGGTAGGGGAATCGGGAGCAGGGATGGCTGTGGGACACAGGTGACCCATAGAGAATGAGTGCCAGGCTCCTGGTTCCCTGCTACCCCCTCACCAGCTCCCACCACTTCAGTTTAATCTTCCCAGGTCTGCACAGCCTTCCCAAGGATCCTGATCACTGGGCTGCATGATTTAAATCCTCCTGGCCTCCCACGCTGTGCAGTGATTGTGCCAATCATCATGCTGGATCAGTGAGCCTGGCTGGGAGACCCTGTACCTTTCCCAGGGCCCCTGTGCTGCTGGGGAAGGTTTCCTGCACTTTTCCTTGCTCCCTGCTTGCTGCTGCTTGCCTCCACTAAGTTTTTTCTTTTTCCCCCCTCCCCCAGGAGATTTTGTGCCAGTTTCACCCCAAACGGGACTTTTCCTGGTTTTCAGGGAAAGCAGGGGATTTCTTGCTTTCCCTGAAAAATGCAAAAATGTGATTTAAGTACCTCCCTAGCAATCATTTACCACTCATTCCCTCCCAAAATTAATGTTGTAACTCAGAAAGGCATGTGGGCACAGGTTAGTGAACAACGAAACCTCTTTTCTGATGTGACAAGAACATTTCTGATCAAAAGCCAAATATTCCAATAAATGGCAATAAAATCAACTGAGAGGACAGAACAGCTGTGGGTTGGTTTTATTTGCTTTTACTGGTGTGTTTTTCATCAATAAGAAGACAGACCTGCTTTTTGTAATTCAGTTAACATTTATCGCCAAGCAATCTGCTCTAGCGCTAACATCAGAGTGCCTGAAAAATGTATTTAAAGGACCACATGAGCAAATCTCATTGACACTGGTTTTGTGAATTTAGCTGATTCTCTAACTTCTGATCACTGAGATACACAACAGATGGCCATGTTTCATCCAATCTGATTTCATTACTACTTGTCTCTGCCTACCCTCCAATGGGTGACGTGAGAACCTGCACTGAGTTAGGAGAAAGCTGAGCTGTTTAGCCTGAGTATAGTCTCAACAGTCTTTTCTTTCATACCAAGAATATTTTTTCAGTAACTTCACTTCTCCAAAGTCAAGGTACTGTGATAAGTTACTTCTGTAGAGAGGAGGACATCAATTTGGTTTTTCTAAGGGATTTTTTTCATGAAGTAACTATTAAAGGGATACATTCATTAACATGTTAGCTCAGCAGCTGCCACACTGCAGACATTTTATAGCCACACTGCCCTGAAATTTAATCCAAATGTAATTGGGCAAATGAGAGAAATATCTCCTCCCCTTGGCATAGAACATGCTCTCTGCTTCCTGTACCACTCTCTGTGTTTCCATTACTCTCAGACGTGGTAGCATCAAGTACCTGTTCCTCTGAACAGAAGTCCACATCCCCTTTTCCAAGGTGGAAAACCCCCTCAAACCCCATCGCAGTCAACACAATATTGCAAATACCATTGTAATGCAGGTAGTCCCTATTCGAATGAGTCCCCTTTATGTGAGCTTTTGTACAAATCCAAGCAAAGACTGAGTTCCTGGCTTAACAAGCTTATTTTTTTTATTGTATTATAATACGGTACTGGCTAAAAGGCTGAAGGCTAGGACCCTATTATAGTAAGCACTCTACAAACCCATCTAGTGAATGACACTCCCTGTCCTGAACAGCATCTAAAGGCCTGAATGGCCAAACAGTGGCATAGGCAGTGGACAGAAAAGCGTGGCATGACACACCTGAAGTCAGACAGCAGATCAGTGACAAAGTCAAGGCCCCTGCTCGCCTGAACATGTAACTACTCTAAACTCAAGCTAACATTAATGCAGATCAACGTTTGAGAAGTTTAACAGTGTAATGTGTAACGTTAGTACTGTGTAACATTTTGTCTAGTTAGTACTAGACAAAACTGTTAAACTGTTTCAGAGGGTAGAGAGGAGGGGGACAGACAATAAATGCAAGTAAGATGATACAGGCCATTGACCCCATAGAGAATTTCAATACTTAAGGATCTTTCCACACAAGGAAAACAGACTGGATGAAATTTCTTATACGATTGAAAGCAGGAATTTGAACCTATCCTTGAATGCGTGTGTGTCTCTATATGTCTCTGTGTGTGAAATATGTATTAGTTCCACTGGAAGGTTTTGATGCTTTTTGATGAACAGGAAAAAGAGTGGTTTAACATTGTGTAATGGAGTGAAGTGAGGTGGATTTTTGATGAGAAGAGATGGAGCACAGTTGTCTGAGCTCTCTCCCTTCCCAGTGACCTTGTGACTTTCTGGAGCTTGACACTGCATGAAGGACTTGAACTGAGTCATTAATGAAAAACTTAATCCTTGCTTTCTTTCAGAATCAGCTGGAGGAAATTGTCCCTGCTCTAGTAGCCTTGCATAATACAGATGCTGCAAAATTGAATTGTGCCCCTAGTGAGTAGCAAAAAAGCCTGTGGTTACTTCCTGCCAACAGTAATTATCAGATCAATCTCAAGTCCTGGTTAAAATCTTTGTATATACATTTTTTTTTCTTTTTGGAGAGTGTTTTAAGCTTAATATAGGTATAATGTCTGTGGAGGAGGAAGAAGCAGATAATTTTATGTTTATGTTTAGTGAACTATGAATTGTTGGCAGATCCCGGAAAGACTGGTAGCTGTAACTATTTCTTCTTCCCATTAGTGTTTCAGCTATTAATACAAAGGAAAGTTGAGCATGAGAGCTGGGAGAACTGGACAATCAAATAGACCTTTTTCCATATGCCAGACAGATCTGGTGCCTGCCTACAGTTCAAGTCCTTTACTATTAGATCCTGGATTATAAGGCTAATACTCTGTTCAGAATGATATCCTGGGCAGGGAGGCAGGGCATATCCCGGGCTTTATATCAGTGAACCATCTTTAACCTCTTCCCTGTTGGAAATTCAGAGTACTTGCTGGTGGAAAGCATCCGTTGGATGCTGACTGCCACTGGTACATCCTCCCATTTCAGGCCTTTTGCTATCAGCCTGGTAAGTACTGTCATGTATTAGTAGCAAAGCCAGTAGGGAACTGAGGGAGACAAGGGGGCGTTTCTACTGCCAAGATTTGAGATCACTTCTTCCAAATTAACAACAGAAGCAGCCGTAGGGAATCTTTTAATTAATTCTCTAAGCTAAGCCACTGTTTTTTCTGCACTGACATGTGCTGCCAGGTAGGATGCCCATGTTAAACAACAGCTGGGCAAAGAATGAGAGTTTTGCAGCTGGCAAGTGGCTGGGGAGAAAGGAATGTTCCCCAACCTGTCCAATCTTTTGCTACCTTGTGCAGCGGAAAGGAGTTTAGATACCAGGTTGCAATTTTATCAGCAAAGAGTCAAAAGGACCCTTGAGTCACAGTGCCAATCAGTCCCTTTCCCATGTGTTCATGGAAGAGAGATCTGATAACAGAAATGTCTGAATGCTGATATTTCCATGGATTGCCAGTATGGACTAATCCAAACTCAAATGGGATTTAGCTGTAAAGCACAGCAATTAGTTTAAACTCGATGGCTCAATCAAATGCAGCCCTTTGAAACTGCAGAGCTGTTGCCTGTGGTGCTTTGCTTCTGGAAGCAAAAGCAGGTATAGAAGCAGAAAGCCTTGTGCATCTGGCCAATTCCTGAGATGCCATTGTGGAAAATTGGTGGTGTTCATAAGTACTACAGCCAGACAGAACCATGCAGGCCTTCTACTCCTTCACTGCCCAAGCCATACGACTGTAGTCAGTAATTCCTTTTTTGAGTTCTGTCACCAGCTGCCAAAGAGTAACCCTCCTGGACATATGCCCAGAGCTTTCCCATGAAGTCTTGCTTTTTTACAGTAACAGTATGCCAGATAACTCTAGATCATCTTTGGGAGAGTGGTCTTTGGTTATAGTCTTGCCTCCTTGCTTTCACAAAGTTCTGTGCATCTCCTTGAAGAAGAGGGATCCACTATTATTCATGGAGAATGTCTACATTGTGCCAAGGGCTTCACACGAGAACTCAAGCCCCCTGCCTCAGAAAAAGATCAGCTGACCCAGGATAACACGGGAAGTGGGGAGAAAGGGTAAACACTCCAGTAATAACATGATCTCATGATGAAATTATGCCTCCCTGTCTTCCTGCAGCGACAGTGAGCTGTGTATTTAAATTCCATTTCATGCAGCTCAAAAATACAATGGGCAATTGACTTGCAATACTATGATGTCCCCTGTCCATTTTCTCCCCCCTGTTCTGCAGCCTGGAACAAAGCAAATAAGTGTGAATTTTGGCAAACAAAATCTTTCCTGGCACCCATTGTTACAAGATGGCTCTTATCACTCAGACTAGTGCAGGGAGCATGGGTGGGGCTGCACTTTGACAGCTCACCAACTTGCTTGTGCCTACCCAGTGGCCATACTCAGCCACAGCAAACTGCAAGAGAACTCCAGGCTTTTCCTATATATGCCAGAGTTTGGACTGTACAGAGCCAGCATGCAAATAGCCATGGCTAACTATGGTTCTTCATTCTTATTCCCACCCATCAAAGGCACACCTTGTAGGGTTTGCACCCTGGCATACTGGAATGGAGGCAGGGGGCTCAAGGCTCTGGCTGGGTGGAGCAGAGTCAGGGTAGGGTCAGCCTCACTCTATCTCCCACCCTATGAGAGACGCTGCTGCTGCTGCAGAGGTGGTGTCACCACCAACAGCCAAATTAACCCTCCCCTAGCCCTGCAGCCATCACACAGTTATATGGTGAGCTGTGATGCAAAGCTCATAATTTGGCAGCAGCTGCAGGACTAGGGAAGGGTTAACCTGAGTGTTGGTGGCATCTCCTGTGGGAAGAGAAAGGGAGGCTAATGAAGGGACTCCTGTCCCCACTTTGCTCAATAAGCCTGGAGCTCAAGCCCCTCTGCCTCTATTCTGGCATGCCCCTCTACTGCCTCCCATCACTCTGGTGCTTTGGGGGCTCACGCTGCCTTTGGCTACGCTACTGCTACACACCCCCACAATCACCCAGCCCAGTTCATCGAAGGAAGAAACAGCCAGGGTCAGGCATTGACTGTAGGAAATGAACTATTAAACCTGCACAGGGTTTTAACAAAGCCACTCTCACTGACTGCAACCAGTTAAAAGAAAATGTGAGCGTATGGAAGCCATTTGATATTAAAGAAGGGAAAACTTGTTTGCCAGTCCCTCAGCCCAAACTTCTTTACAGGTTTGCCATGGCTTCAGCTAACTCCTGAGTCAGGCTGGTGCTTCTTTCTCCCCTGTCTTGCAATCGTTCCCTGTCCTTCCCTAACACTTAGAAGTGGCACTCCACAACTCACAATGGCTCCATGAGGTCAAAAATTTAAGAGAGGCAAAATCAACCTGGGAGCAGCTGCTTGTTGCTACTGTGGAGGTTAGATGCAAAGGCTTTCAAACATTCCTAAGAGGTACAGAGAAGCCCTGGGGCTTCCCAGAGATGACTTCTGCAGAAGGAGGTCCTCTCCCAGGGGTGTCTTCTGCGAGGGAGAGGCCTTTCTTGCCCATCTGGGTTTAGAGACTTACAGGTGTGTATTTTTGTCCTGTCCCATTTCATCAGTTTTGCGTTTTTAGCAATATAGGTTGTGAAAGTGTTTTGCAGCAATTAAATAGAGGTTACTTTACTCAGGGTGAATGCTGCCTACTCTTCTCTGAACATGGATCTAGCCCTTCCATAAAATAGCTGATATTATTGTTATAATAATAACCTACACCCAAGAAATACACCCTGGAAATGTAAGTGAAGGTATTGCAGAACCTTGAACCATTCTTGGCACCGAACGCCATCTGGTTACAGATTATATGACTCAAAACCAAAACATATTACCACATGCACAGCACAGGCTCCTGTTGTGTGCGCTGACTCATTTTAATCATTATATTTTTAACATTGTATAAACTTCCGACTGGGACTCTCAAAGCATTTTACAAAGGTTAATTTAATCTCTCAAAACCCTAATAAGGTAGACAGCAATTACCTCCAGCTTTTAGATTTGCAATAAATCTTCGGGCCTGTGTATAAGCCTGTTTTAATTTTTTTTAGCTATAATTGCTCTCTCTCAGCTAGATAATTTTTCATTGATATTATCATTTTCCTCCAAGTATGAGATGTGAGATATTCATCATTGTAAGGTGTTACTGCTTTGGAGGAACTTCTCAGTTAACACTGAGGTGAGCCATTGAGAACCCAGTGACTGAGAATCCCTAAGAACTGTTGATTGATGTTAAATTGTAAAGGGCTGGACAGAACAAGAGGCGGCTCTAGTTAATAGTCACAAAATCACCAGCAGCTTTGGTCTGATCTTGGTGAGGGTGGAGAATGATGTAATAGCACGTTCTAATTCAACTTTAACAGTTGAATGTATATAGACACACCTCCGCTCTAAGGAAGAGGAATTCTTGTTCTACTTTCACATACACGGCAAGTCGGAGGCAGCAGATGGGTACCTTGGGAGCTGAGGGTGATGCAAAGACTCTTTCTCAAGCTTGTTTTGTTTCAGTATTGTGTAACCAGAGCATAGGGCCAGCTTTTTTCAGTATCTGTCTAGATGTGTTTATTTCTATTTAATGTTATTGTTTTCTTTCTAGTACTTGTAGCATTGTCCAATTATATCTTACTGAAAATAACTTGATTTGAGGTTCAACATGGTTGAAACTTAGCTGGAGCAGGCTCCACGAGTCAGCTTTGAAAAAGAGAGCAAGATGGACAGTATCTGACCTCAAGGAAGGTGGTCAGGATTATTAAATAGCTTGAGTACAAGTCATAAGGCATGCAGGAAGCTGCTCTCAGCCTTTGTAATTAACAGGCTAAAGAAGCATTGCCAACTTCCACTAGGTTTGTAAGGAAAGATAGGGATCTAGACCTTCTGAAAAGTGTAGATGCAACATTGCTGTGGTAGCAGTTTGATAGGAGAGGCTAAAGTCTCAAAAGCTCCCAATTCCCATTCAAATCAATGGGACAGCTTGAAATGACCATATTGGTCTGTTGGCTCTGGTTTTGAAATTGTATTTATTCGCTCTTTGTTGTTGCTCTTAATGGAAACTGCTGCCATCTGGGTTTACTGAGACCTTCTTTCAATACTCAAGGGACATTTTAAAACCAATATAATTGGCAAATGTATTGTGCAGACAATGTTACTCACCTATCTGAGGCCCATTGGAAAATGAGCTCTCTTTTAACAAGGTAGTTGCTCACTTGCAAAGGAAAAAGATTATTAAAAAGTTCATGATGTGTGGGTCTGGAAATAGTTCTTTCATTGCAGTATTTTGTGTGTATGTTGTTTATTACTGGACCAAATCAACCACTGATCTCCTTTAGGTCTGTAAACTCTGGGTTTCCCTCCTCCTCACACTTACTCCTCAGGGTCAGAAATCATAGCTGCAGTGCATGGGCCACATGGTATTTGCAGAGTTCCCATATGCATAAGGGAAGTTGAATCAGTAGGTTTAAAGAACAGATACAAACCAATGGCTTCATATATGGTCTGAAATGTTAGCTGTGCTTGATAATTGGCCCATTGGCCCAAATTCTCATCCAATAGTCAACTCATTATATATATTTTAGGCAACTGATTCGATACACCACTAAGCAGTTTGATAGTCAGAAAATGCTGAGCACCCATCTTCAAAAATGAGGCTCCTTTCAGATGTCTCTTGGGCACCAAAAATTGAGAGAACCCCAAATCACTAATGACTTTAAAACTTGGGCCAATGCTGATTTTTAGCTGCTGGTAAAAAGATATGATCTTGTTTTCAAATCAAACGGAACAACTCTCTCTATTCCCCTTTTTCTGATAACAAAGGGACACAAAAAAAGAACAAAGGAGTGGGAAATATCCCTGAAGGTTAAATCTATTGATGTCTGTTGTAATTTAAAGCCAGAATGAACAGCAGAGGCTCTGCAATTTTGCAGAGTTCTGTGCCTTTGTTCTATACCAAGGTAATTGGGATTACACGGGCACAGACAGGTTTATGACAAACTTTGAAGCATGCCTCCCTCCCCAGTGCTGCCCCATAGCCCTAGAAATCCAGTGCTGGAATAATCTGGCTACAGACAATTGAAGGGTATTTATCATTTACAGTAATAAAGTCCTGGGCTGGATTTGGTCAAATTTGTATGCTATGTCACCAAGGGTAAGAGGAAGTCTAGGGCAGTATTAGCAAACCTTAGGGCTGAGAAAGGAGGGTGTTGCTATCATTCCAGTTCTTGCCAGAGCCCAAAAAGGGTTTGCAGACAGCTTACTGTGAAAGGGAATTCCAGTTGTTGTTATATGTGCTTCCCCAGTGCGCATGGAGGCCATGTACCATGGGGAGCTACAAGAGATGGGCAAAACCTCCTCATGCACACACTCTTTCTGTGTGGAGAGCTACTGTTCATGATTCTCCCTGCCCCTCATGCTCACTTCACCCCATAAGGATGCATTACATATTCACTTTCTTTTACACAATTGCTAGAGGTACCTAGGACAGCACATAGGATTACTCATGTAAAACAGAGCCTTTCCCGTAAAAGTCACTTGTTCAAGGCTGATACACATCGCCCTTCTTTCCAGTAATGGCTTGATTGTTAACAAAAAGGGAACTTGAGAAACTTCTGATTCTTTCCAGTTCCCTTTTAGTTCTTCCCTTCAAATGTTTTTACTGGGTAAAGCTTACAGACCTAGGTAGAAGTGTGAGCAAGAGCCTGTGACCCTCAGCTGTGCTACACAGCTGCAAAGGGCACATTCAGAAGTTGGCAGGCCCCCAAAGGGCAGCTCCATGGAGCCATTCTCAGAGGATTTGCTGGGAGAAGGGACCATTGGGCTCATCTACACTGCATAGTCCTGGCTGTAAAGCTCTTACAACACATCCTACTACTAGCAAAAGGGCCTAGAGCCTTTATTATGAAATGCCTGAGTGCTGGCCTGAGTGCTCCTTTCACAAAGGAATAAACTCTGCCCACACAATAGGAGGGTGTGGGCAAAACACCAAAAGGTTGCTCTATTTTTGATTCCCTCATCTGTTGGTCTCCTGTGGGAGAAGATTATCTTTCTGAGTTAAAGATGAAAGGACTATTTTCTGCCCCAGCCAGTGACCGACTCATGTGGAAGACTTCTTTGCCCTACCTCTGTCTCTCTAACCACATGAATGCTAAGCTTGCTTTCTTGTCTCTGGTGTTTTAAGCAAAATGTTTTCTATTCATGTAAAATCAGAGATGAACAGGAGAAAACGTGACATCACACTGTTGCTGTTTAAAAACACCACAGGACTGACTCTCCACATCCT
The DNA here is from genome assembly GCF_030867095.1 of Alligator mississippiensis. NCBI lineage: Eukaryota > Metazoa > Chordata > Crocodylia > Alligatoridae > Alligator > Alligator mississippiensis. The sequence continues at coordinate 119,018,819 of NC_081824.1, read as the reverse complement.
GTAGGCACTTATCCCTGCATCACGTGAGATGTAAAATGCAAGCATGCCCCCTCTGCATTGTTGTGTATGCCAACACAAGGCACAAGCCCTTGATAAACCGGGTTTTGCAAGAACACAAAACTTCTGCAAGCTGCTTTCCTTGGTCAAGAAGACAGTTGCTGCCACCTTGTGGACATAGCTGTGAAGCTGAAGCAAGAATTCAAGACTATGTCTACACAGCTGACTGCAGCATAAAGTAAAGCAGCTGGGGCCACCTTTTTGGCAGATTTACCCCATATTAGCCTCACCCCCTCCCTAAATACCACTCCAATCCCCTTCCCCTGCCCAATCATCTGCTCTACTTTCTGCTCCCTGGCCTGTGTTCCCTGCCTGATCCATTGCTCTGCTTTCTGCCCTATCTGCTGCTGTGCTTCCCGCTCTCTCTGTGATCTGCCATGTGCCACATGCAGAGGGCTGCCTGTGCCACTTATGGCATGCCTGCTTCCTGCACACCTTACAACTGTCCACATCATCCCCCCTGCACACTTCATAACATCCTCATGTCCCATGCTGCTTGGGTTGCAGGTAGGTTTCTTTAGGGATCCATGCTGGGATGTGGGGAGTGGGGCCAGTGTGGGTAATACTGGAGGGGAAGCATGCTATGGGAGTAAGTAGTGGGGCCATGGTGGAGAGGGGGAACAGCACAGTGTAAAATCTTTGTTGCAGTCAAAACATTTTTTTATTGCAAACTTTTTACTGACAAATGTTTTTACTTTTTAAGTAAGTTTGGTGTTAAGCCCCTGAATTTGAACCTAGCCCTTCTAATTGGCACCTGGCAGCAGGGCAGAGCCCAGTAGAAGAGTTAGATTTACACTATGTAAAACATATATACAGGTTTCACTTGCTTTATGCGGGTTCTGTATGTGAGAATTCGCTCTTATGCAATTACCCTTTTTATACCAAAAATTAGTTATATGTGAGGTAAATTCACTCTTATGTGATTGGTGTGTTGGAAGCCCCCAGTCAGCGGCTTTGTGTGGTGCACTGTGGGAGTGACATGCACCAAAATGTAGTCTCTTATGTGGATCTGTGCTCCTCGCTCATTGTCTGCGATGCGTGTTTCTGTGGTTGTCATTCCCCTTATGATAGTGCCCTGTGCTTTTGTGTACTGCTTTTGTCTGCTGTTGGCAAGTACCAAAATTGTCTTGTAAAAGTGGTAGAAAAGGATCTGGAGGTCAGTACAGTCGAGGTCTTGGAACATATCCCTATTTGTTACATTGTAAAGTGGTTTCCCTTTATGCAAATTTGAGTTAAGCACCATTTTCTAGGAACACATGTAAAGCATAAAGCAAGGGAAACCTGTATCAGTGAAAATGTGTCAGTGAAAAAGTTTGGCTGTATGTAAAAGAATGTTTTTAGGTTGACAAACCTGGTGGAAACCTGGCAAATCTATTGAAGCTGTATGTAAAGGGATAGACAGGTGGGCCTTGGGACATCAGCAAGAGGAAGAAATAGGTACCTTGGCTACCTCAACCAGCAACATCAGTACATTTAAAGTGTGAGTTCTTGTACACTTAATCTTCATTCTAGACTTCCTGGCTTCCTTGTGGGCAGTCAAGTTACTTTTGGATACTATAACATTCTTAAACATCAATACACATTTAAATTACTCAGTGACCCAAGCCTGCAACTTTAATGAAATTTGGTTGGGGGAAAACAACCCTACTTTACATTTTTGTGGTGCTTTCCTCCCAATTGCTTTGGACTCATTAATTACTTGAGCATCAGCACACCCCTTTGAATCTGGCAAAGGCTTCAAAGGGATCATTTTTTTTTCATACTCCACTGAAATGTAGCAATCTTTGGGATGAAATACTGCAGCTATTTCCACACAGCAACACTTTAGGTCAGTAAAAGAAGAATGCTGTATCTAGCCAAAACTACAAAGGCATTTAAGTGCAGAGATTGTACTAAGCACCTGTTTTGGAATTGGGCAGGACTCCATAATTAACATTCCTATTCTTGTCAGAGGTGTTAGGTTAGGTTTCAGTTTCAGGTCTCATTCAAAACACACACAAAGGAAGAGCACAGTACCCATGCTCTTCCTTTCCCCAGTGCTGCAGCACTGGTTCAATGTTTACCCTCCAAGTAGAGTATCACTCATTTAAGAATGCAGTAGGTTTTGAGAAAACTCTGCTGTGTGTCACCCAAGTGATATAGAAGAAGTCTTGTAACTGGCAGGTAGTCTAATAGCCCGTAGTGAATGCACCAGGGCTGCAATTGCTTCTTGTAATGATTTTTGCTCTCTTCATTGCTGTAAGAGAGGATACAGGGCATATAGTTGGCTGTGATAAATGGTCTCACATCAAGCGCTAAGTGCAGCGGGGCTTTAAAAGTAGAAGCTGATTAAATGCAGCCCCTTAATGATCACTGTCCCTAACCCAAAACAGAAATACAAATCATCCAAAGTACTTCCAATAGAGCAAAGAGGAGACAGAGGTTAGCTGGGACTTACTAGAAGGCAGGGTAGATTTGCACCTAGCCCGCCTTCTACTTCACTTCAGACTTACATGGTTAACTATGTCTCTCTGCTCAGGGAATTACTATCAGGCTCTGTCACTGTAGGGCTGCAGTTGCCTTTAGAAAGTCTCGCGGGGCTTAAAGACCTTAAACAGGCAAATACCACATCCTCTACAAGTATAATGTGGAGTATAATATTAAAGGAATGACTGGCTTGCTTTACCTAGATCAAGTTTGGAGCTGATGCAATGTGGGCAGCAGAGGTTATAAGCATGGCACTCAGCAGTGTCAGTAGGCACTCATCATGGCATTCGCCTCATCCTCTTTCAAATCTAGTCTCCAAACCCTTGTCTGCCAGGACACCTATAAAATGCTCGATGATGATGAGGTAGCTGGTTTACCCTGACCCCTCCTTGCCCTGATGATCATAGGCAGCTCAATTTCTTGTATTCATCTGCTGGTTTTCATCTTCTGTTCACACTGGAAGTACTTCAGGACAAGGACAGTCTCTGTTATATACGTATGGAACTGCTACCACAGTGGGGCTGGGCCTTTCAGAACTTCTGCAGTACACATTATTGTTAATCAGCATCAGGAGATTTAAATTTGGTGTGGAGGCAGGCATATGCAAGACTACAGAGATTCCTTTCTGACTTTCACAATCTAAGTTGCTTTTAAGTTGAATTAACCTTTAAGAAAGGTGAATTTAAATGAAAAAGGCACAGAAATGGCTGCTAGACTGATCAAAGGAATGGAATCTTGCAGGAGCAGACTAAAAGAGTTTGGCTTGCTTAGCCTACGTAAATGAAGACTGAGAGGAGATATGAATAAATATATCTGGGAGATAAACACTGGAGAAAAATAAAAGCAAGTTAACCTAAACAAGTGTTAACAAAAAGGTTATTGGCCATGAATATATTTTAGGTTGGAAATTAGAAGAAAGTGTCTAACCATCAAAGGATCAAACCTCTGGAACATCCTTCCATGAAGGGCAGTAGGAAGAAAAAAATAATTAGTTGTAAGACCTTGATAAATTTATGAATGGGATTATTAAATATGTCTGTCTGCAATAACAGGAGACTGGACTTGCTGACTCAAGATATCCATTCCTGATTTATGATCTTAACTAGCAGTTTATTGTTCTCTCTCTCTCTCATGCAGGAAGGGTGCATCTGCATGTGTAAATAAGCACAACTAAATTCAATGTGCGTTAAGCTAATGTGCATTAAGTGATTTCTGGCAGGTGTCTACATGTACAGAGACTTGGAACTAAAGTTAGTCCCAAGTCCCTCCAGTGCTACCATGTGCCCCTATGGCCATTGGGGGATGTTCCAGCCTCTGCCACATGGCTGCCAGCACTTGGCAGCAATGTTGAAGCCAGACCCAGCTGCCAGCACTTGGCAGCTATCTTGGAAACTCTGATCCCCAGCCAGCCCCTTCCCTGCCCAGGAGCCACATGCCCAGCACAGGGCCAGCTCCCTCCTTGCCCACCCTGCCTACCCATGCCAGGGCTGCCCCTGCCTCTGCCAGCAGTGTCCAGTGGCCCATGCTCCTGCATGGTTCTGGCCCTGCTGGCCCCACCATGCACCCCCTACCTACCAGTGGGGACCAGGGCACCAGCTGCAGGAAGCCCTGGCTGCCCCCCTACTTTTGCTTCATGCTCCAACTGTGTTACTGCTCCATGCTCCAAAATGCCTGCCCTGCCACCCACACACCTCCTGCCCCCTGCCCACCCCTAGTACCACTCTCAGGATATGCACATGGGTGAAACAAAAAAATGTTATTACCCTCACAACCCACACCCCCATCCCTCCCCCCTCAACAAACAGAACCTCCACCACCCTCCCCACCCACCAACAATAAAAACCTGCTTACAAGTGGGAAACTATATACAATAATTTGGGTGTTCAAACCCAAAGTCAGGGGGCTGTGGGGGGCCTAGGAGGCACAGCTCCAGGGCAGGTGCCCAGCACCCCAGTCCCTGCATGTTCCCCCATGGGTCCAGAGGCCACAGCAATCCCAGTGGGTGGCAACCTCATGCACAGCTGGGTCTTCATGTCGAGGAGAGAGTGGCAGGTCTAAGCCCAGGCAGGTGGCAGCAGGTCCAGAGCAAGGGCTGGGCCGGGGGTCTGGTGGGCAAAAAGCACCAAAAGACCTCCTTCCTGGGCCAGGTGGGAGCCTGCTGTGGGGCAGTGGATGGGACCCAAGGGTCCTGTGGGGCCGCGGGCAGGGGCTGGACAGTGGGGGGCATGTATACAGCCACCAGGGCCAGGAGGGTGTCCATTGCCTAGCAGTTGGCATCCCCCTGCTGCCAAAGCTGCTCCAGGTGCCCCCACTCCAGGGCTTCCATGCAGGCCCAGTGGTCCTGCTGCTCCCGGTCTCATGACTACGCCTAGGCAATGTCCTCAGCCCCCTTTGCTCCCATGCCTGATCTGTGCCTTCTGCTCCTCTGCCACCACCACCAGCCACTAGAGCAGGAGGGTCTAGTCCCTGGTGCACCGCTGATGAAGACCTCGTGCTTATGGATCTTTCTAGCATATCCACCTCCTCCAGAAGCTCCCTGACCTGATTCCTGAGAGAATCCACCAGGAGGCACCTTTCACACTGCAAGCATCCATCCACCTGACTGTCCCTGGCATGGGACTGCCTGCAAAGCCAGACCAGAACCTGGGTGGAAGCCTTTGTAGTCAGTGCCCCTGTCTGGACAGAGCCTGAACACGCACAGGCAGAGGAAGGACTAGCAAGGGCTTTGGTACTGTGATGTTTTCCACCATCCTATAGATTTTCCTGCTGAGTCCTTCTTTCTCTTCTGCTGCTACACCTCCCTTCACCTGCTTCCACTGAGCAAGCTTACAGGGAAGAAAAGGTGAACTAAGGGTAAGAAAAAAAGTGTCTGAGCAAACTCCCCACTCAAATTCTTGTGTTTGCTGGCCTGTTCACTGGTTCTGTGCTGCTTCACTCCTGTGTTGCTCACTCAGGATTTTGCAAATCAGGCAATGTACTTTCAGGACTGGTGTCATAGGGCCCCACAAGGAGTTTCTGTGTTTGGGGCACTGACAAACACTAGCTCCCATAAACTATGTTAAGAAACTCACGAGCAACAAAGCAGGAAACCTATAGGCTTCTTCGTGTCTCAAAAGAGCACAGATGTTCAAGACGCTAGCCAGACCTTCTCTAGCCATTATTTTCTCTTTTTAAGAGTCCAAGTGGGCTTTTATACCCATATTTATATTCTTCCTATATATAATTTAAGCCAATTAGAGGGAGCAATAAACACTAAAATACAACCAAGTGCCTACCAAAAAGAGCAGGAGACCAACATCAATTGTATGTTGCTAATGCAATGTGAAGAGGTTAGTCTGGAGATGCCAATTTTCCATGGAAGGGAACAGAAGGCAAAAGCAGGTCATTGCTCACAGTTACCTGCATTCAAAAGGAAGAAAGGTTTTGCTGAAACACAAAATGAATAATAGCGGTTCTCTAGTTAGGCCCTATTTCTCTATGGCATGTAGCATTAGCATTATTCAACTGGAAACTTTGTTGTCAGTTTTCTGATCTGCATTAGTACTCTGGGCAGTCTCCTTTAGTGCCTTTCAGAAAGAGGCTAGAGTTTTAGACAAATTGCTTGCTCTTCTCTCTCTTTCAAACACAACATCAAAATCCAATCAGTGAGTCAGACTCTTCTATCCTCTCTTTAATTTGATTTAATTTTAGAGCCCAGCCCTTTTTGATTATCTGAACATAGTCCTTTCAGATCCATGCTGTTCCAGAGAGCAGATGAGCCTTTTGAGCTCACATAAACACCAGGCACATTTTGGTGAGGTTCAGATTGCTGAGAGAGCTGCGGCTAAAAGAAAGCAGAGACTGGAAGCACAGTATTGTGCTTGTGTCACAATGAAATGCATTACAGCAAACATCAGCTTAACTGGAAAAGCTCCTTATTGCTTGACATTTTGAGCCTTTGCCAAGGCCATTGCTCTGGATGAGGCAGTGAGATTTGGTTCCATAATATAGCTACGACAGACAGAGGTTGGAAAGGAACCGCCTCTTTCAGTTTATTTTTAAACTGATAGAGGTATTCTGCTGCTGAAACTTCTAAATTCATGAGTTGTTTCTCAAAGAGAGGGAAACTGCTTTACTCCACTAGATTTAGTTCTCAATAAGTATGGGACCAGCCCAAATCCTGGATCCACACACCTTCAAGCTTTTGGGAAATGTCAGCTTCAAGCTGTACAACTCAAACCCAGCTCTGGTTCTCTTCTCCCTATGTGTAGTTCTGAACCAAAGACCAGTGGAGATGCATATAAGGCACACATGCTTTTCTATCGCCATTCCACAGCCATCGATTTATGCCTCCATTGGCATTTTCAGTCAGAGAAAATGTGGTTGATAGGGCAAGCAATTTGTATCTGGTTTTGATGTAGTTTCTGAGTACCACAGCTTTAAATTCATCTTCTCTGTTGCAGAGGTAGTTGCCCTTTTATGTCTTCAAATATTTCCAAGAGACAAAACAGAAACACAGTGCTGTGTCACACAAGTACTTCTTTAGTGCTTGCTATCTTAGTATGTGAGCACCATTATTAAGGTTATATAGACACCTGCTATTCGTCCCTATTCACCAAGGAGGTGTATGGGACCAGTTCCACAAACATATCTAGGCCAATGCAGTGATTCACTCAGGGATTTGGAAAGCTGTGTTCAAAGAGGGCTACTTGATGGGCGGGACATCGCACCAGGTAGCTGCATATACCACACCTTTATGTTTGATAGGTGTAATATAACATGCCTTGTGCCCACAAAGTCACAATAAGGAAAACTCAGTAGTGCCACCATATTCAAGCTTGAATGAGATGCATGTAGTGTGCCTTGCCAGTTTTCTTGCCAGTAAAATGTGTCAGGCCAGTCCTCCTCATGACTGATCATCTCCCATAACATTCAGCACATAGTTATCAATTCAGGGGGCTGCATTCTCTGCTGACCTACTAAGCCAATTACAAAGGACGTTAATTATCCTTAACAATGGATCACAGGGCTGCTGGTAAGGTCTGTCAATCAGTCAAAGTCTACAGAACAACTGGTCCTGTTGAGGATGAGCACCATTAAAATGCCCCTTGGCTGCCCACAAACAAATGCTTCAGGGACTTCAAATCCCAGTGAGAACCCCTGGCTTAACGTTGCAAGCTCCCAAAACACAGCTAAGAAGGTGAGGCTGCTGCCCTTCCCTTTTATCCACTGCCTAAGTAGATCATACACTCCCTCAGCACTTGAGAAATCTGGGCCCCTGCTTTATCCAATAGGTTAATATTTACAGCACTCACCCAGGATGTAGGAGATACCAATCTGATTTTCTTTGCCTTAGAGATTTGATCCTGCATCTCTTAACTTCAAGAAAACTTGAATATGACCTTACATATTCCTCACCTAGGGAACAGGAGACTTGGCCTCCACCCCTGCATCCATAACAGTGGAATACAAAATGCTTAAACATTCCCTGGAGCAGAAACTGAACAGACACCTGCCTAAACAGCAGGGGTCCCCGACAACCCGTTTCGACCAGTTTGTGTCCTGCATCGGGGTGCCCTGTGGCAATGCAGGAACCTTCTGATGTACAGACACACAGAGCTCAAGGAAACAGACTGTGCTAAAATGTTTCTGAGCAAACTTCAGTCCTACTACTAGAAAGTGGTGGGAGAGGGTGGAGAAGATGCAACCAACCCCACCTGGAAAAGGGGCACTTGGAACAGGCTGTTCAAACAGCCCCCCCCCCACCCTTGGGAAGGGAAGAATGAAGGGAGAATGAAAAGGACAACAATGCAACTGGGCCTGGAGACAGCTAGGAAGACAACAACAGGATCAGCAGCAGTGGAAGTGGCAGCGACATCAATAGTGACAAGGGCAGTGAATGAACTGGGAATGTAAACCTAAAATCAGGGCTTGGACTAAGGGACTGTGATTGGGTTAGGGAAGGGCAGTGGGTGGGTGCACAGGAAGCAGGTGCATTTATTGTAATGGGTGCACAGTTTCTTAATGTGGTTAAGGTGTGGGATGGAAAGTTTTATGCTAGGTGATATATATACCAACTATATAATTATATATCATTATAACTATATCTATATATTTTACAGAGATATATAGATTTTTTTTTTAAAAAGAAGGTATCATCCCTCATAAATTCTTCTTCAAGAATAATTCCTTAACTGCTAGGCTGTTATCCTAGTCACTTTCTTCCCCTTTTGCTGGTCAAAAAAATAACTACTCTATTAAAATACAGCAACTGCAATGGGAGGGAATGAGAGATCCTCTGCAGCCGGGTTCATAGGGCATTCATCCGGGAGATGGAAGGTGAAGATTCACCTCTCCCAGAGGCAGCAGAACCAAATGGGCACAGCTTCCTCACATACTAAGAGAGTGTTTGATCCACTTGGCCAGTAGATAAAAGGGAAGACCAGTAGTCTCACCATTCTGGTGTCTTCTGCCTGCTGATACACCAACAACCCCATCCTGTGAGAATGGACAAATGTAGGTGTCTGTTGACCAGAGAGGGTTCATAGCTGCAATTTCCAGTCGGAGGGAGGGAGGCATTCTCTGGGGCCCACCTAGGACAGGTAGTGCTTAGGGCACATACCTCATCATTACCTATTAACTAATTTGCCACTCTGTTCAGCATGCCAACTTCCAAAGACACCATACCCTCCCACCACATTACTCTCCCAGTACATTGCCTGGATGTCTAAATGGGGTTCTGCATTCTATTATGTAGCAAGGCACCACAACACAGGGTTGCAATGATTAAGCCCTTTTGTGAATCTGACCCCAGGTCACACGGGAGGCCTGTGGCAGAGCAGGATTTTGAACCTGGGTTTCCACTCAGGCCCTAACCCCTGAACCATCCTCTTCTGCTTTCTTTTATCCTTTCCTCTTAACATAAAATAAATAATTCAGCCTGAAAAGTGTATACAAGTTAGGTCAGTTTTCCATAACCCACTTTGTTCTGGGCCTTGTTGCCACAGAGCAAAGAGATCTGTATGACATGCTGGACATCAGAAGTATAGTGACAGTCCTTCAATTCAAATTAGTATTAATCCACTGGTAAGTACAGAGATGGTCATCACTTGCTAACACTATATAAAGAAGCAGTTGTCAGTGTGTATTGATAGCAAAAGAAAACAAGAATATAAAACCTCTGCAAACTTAAAAAAATCAAAGCCCCTGTGGTCCTTTCCAAAGGTGTTTTGTCAATAAGAAAACAGTATCAAGACTGATAGAACAAATACTGAAGGAAAGAAAATGAGTCCTTGCCCTGGGAGCATATTGTCTAAAATAGCTTTAGTTCCAACCTGCTCAGAAATTCACCTTGCTGTGCCCTCTTCCTGACATTTCTTAAAGGCATATTTCCATTGAAAAGTATAAAAACATATTTGTTCACTTGTTCCAAAGAGTGGCAGACTTTAGACCTTATTCTTTTCTGATTTTTATGGGTATGCAAGGTGTCCATATTTTCCTGGTCACAAAACAAGACACTGCTTTGCTGATGAGATGGTCAACTAAGTTTGGGGTGAGTATGGAGTGCAAGACTGCATAAGAACGGGGTAGTAGTGAATATAGTCTTGTTTTCATTGGGGTAGTAAAGGATTTAAACACCTGTACTGTGTATCCCATTGAACACAGGACAAAAGCATTTATAGGAACACACTGACAGGATGCCTGGATCAGTGTTTAAAACAGAAAGGATGATCACCCTAGAATAAGAACTAAGTTCTTCAGAAAAAAATTAGCTAGCATCACAACACTCAGCATTGTAATGGATGAACTCTTTTGTGAATCCAAACTCAAGTCACACAAGTGTTAAGTGGAAAGAAAAATCAGGTTCTGAAATATCATAGTCATGTGTCTCTTATCCAATGCATGCAATTTAATGCCTGTATTTTTAATCAGTACTAAATTAGTGAGCGAAATATCACCATTTCAGATGATGAACGTTTAGGTAATAGCATGGCTTACAAGGGGGGTATACAGAAAGATAATGCCTATGTTTAAATTGTACCAATTTTTTAAAAAATATCCTCTTTATATCACATTGCTGCTGAAATTCAGCCACAACATAACAATTCCATTTGTTATATATGTTCAGGGAAAGACAATGTACTGAGGGAGAAGCTGTAGAGGAGCTGGAGGAGATCAGGTCTTCCAAAATACTCACTTTCTAGAAAAAGCCTATTTTGAGTTAAAATTACTCATAGATTGTTCTGATCAGTGTTGCACAGAGGTGGATATCAGGCTTATTAACTATGGTATCAACTAACATGGCTCAATGATCATTTGTATTGAGTACACCTTATAAAATCAATGAGTTCCTCATGGTTTCTTCTTATAAATCCAGGGTGGAATATTCCTAAAGGCACCAAGCACTGGCATACCCCCTACAGTCAGCTAGTAAATTCCCATTGACACAAACAGGATCTAATGGGCCAGTGCTGATCACTTTTGAAAATCCTGCCCCAAAGCCTACTTCTGAAGAAAAGTAGCAAGGGGCAATGCAAGAGTATTGTACAGGAATGCGCACATGCATAGGACCCAAGTTGAAGAAAGCCTCACTTAACAAGACATGGCAACAAAATTGTCATATAACTCCAATTTGCTGGATGCAAAGTCATTTTGCATTCAGGACACATGACTGTGCACTGCCCTCCCACCCCTCCACCGACGAGGAAAATATGGTGTTGAAATTAATTCGTTAATTTTCTCTCCAATACAAATCTATTTGGCTTGTGGTTCAGGCTTCTGGACAGTAAAATCCCAAATGATTGCTAGCACAAGTGTTTCACTGCAAACAGTATCATATGGTCCTGAAAAGCATTTGCTAAAGGATCTAAAGAGATTCTGAACAGCTGTTTTGTGGGGGATGTACCAATAGCTGCTTTATCTTTTTTCTCCAGCTGTTAAAAATTGCCATTAGCTCACCCCTCTTTCTTCAGACAGGTGATATAAATTGTTAGTTTTAATGAATATTGCATAATGTACTTAATGAGTCTGATCCCATAACTACAGCTTAGCCCCATATTAGAAGAAACAATACTATCTGTCTTTACAGATTTTTATACTTGGATTGGCTTTATTATACAATTGACTCAGGTTTATTTTCTAGTAGTTGCAGGGGATCATTCAACACTTTATTTTGGTTATAACCTCTTTGGGTCAGGGGCTGTCTCCTGCTTTGTGGATGTACCGTGCCTGATTTGGGCTACATCCTCCAGATGCCACAGGAATACAAATAATAAGTACTAAAAATACTCTTGAATTATATTCTTCTCTTCCAGCGCATATACTAACTAGAATTGGCTCAGTGTAGTAGTAGCACTGTTACAAAATGATTCATTTTTTGGCCACAGCTTATTGTAAAGTATAAATGAAAGAAACATGGTCTAATAGAAAAAGCTAAATGCACATGAGAAAAATAAATAACACAAAGCTTATGAATGAAGCAACTTAGTTGATTTTGACTTAGTTATTAAAATCTAAGACTTGTTGAAAAGTCACGGGGCACAGGGGCTTCCCAGTTAGGTCCACAAAGGCACTCAGGTGCCTAACTGCATTAGTGGCCTTTACAGAAATCTTGCTCAGCTGCTGCCAAAGCTTGAAATCCACAGATACCTAGTTTCTGCTAGTGGACATGGACAGAAGTGCCGAGGCCTTGGAGCCACCAAGGTGTTATCCTCCCCAGCTCACCCCCAAGCCTTGCCAGTGGGATTCCCAGATGAGGTGTTCCTTTGCCTGCCTCCTCTGAGAGGTCTACTCAGGTAGAAAATTTTAAGCACACCTAGCCTTTTCCTTGTGAATGTAGCCCATTGCCTAGACATTTATCTAGGAAGTAGAATCCCTTTGCCTGAAGCTCCATTATCCCTGATTTGGGGACTTGAACACATGTCTCCATGCTCCAGGAGAGTGCTCTAACCACCTGCTCACATGCTTACCCTAGTAGGTCTGTTTCTTTTACTGTCAGCCATACCAACAAAGCTAGTAGTACTTTACCCTGTGAGCAGTTCTATCCCTTGTGGAGTAAAGTACGAATTGGTGCATATAAGGAGGGCAGAATCATGCTCTAGCTACCTGATCAGCCTAAATTTGACTGGTGGGAGGATAAGGGGGGAGAAAAATTATACTGACCAGTGGAAGGGCAAGGGGGAGAGCAGAAGGGGATGTGGGGGAGAAGTCTTACCTGCCTGCCTTTCCTCACTCCGGTGGCAGCTGCTAATGCTACAGCTTCTGTTGTAGCAGCACAGGCTTGGGCTGCTACTGCTGGAGGACAGTCAGTGACATGGACTCCTGGGAGGCCTCTCCTGGTACCCCATTTTTTCTAGCCTCCCTCCAGAGGCAGAGCTGTGGTTCCCATGGCAAAGCTTTCAGGGAGGGCATAATTCCACCTCCCTTTTCCCCAGATACCCAACTAGGCCCATAGTTGTACCTGCCCAGTGCCTATGGCTGGATGACACAGAGATGCCCCCGCTGTGCTAAGGACTCCTGGGGAGATGGGGAACTCCCTCTAAGTCAGCTCCTAGGGGCGGTACCCTGCCCCTCCAGTTATGCTACTGACCCTAAGAAGCAAAATTTTGGGTGAAATAAGGAGCTACAAGCCAGTTATTGTGTGAATGTATTTTTTGTGATAGCCAGAAACCCTATATAAAAGGTGTTGTTCCACCACTGTGAAGGTCCTATTTTGCATATAGCCCTCGGAGCCTACTCTGCATATTTTCTCCGAGCATCATTTTTAACACCACCCTTTTTAACACTTGAAACTTCAAAGCCAATTAGCACCATTAATAATGTGACTGACCTGATTGGGCCTGATGCTCTACGCCACTCACTCTGCACTTGCAAGATAGAAATGTTGCTTATCCACACACATGCACACGTACAAACATGTATGCACACAATGATGGTCTGAAATTGGACATATATGCATAGATAGCATGTGTGTCCAATTTCAGAAGGCATGTTACACATTTACTTTCTCCTGAAATTAGACCTATTACACACTTACACATGCTATAAATATTATATATATATAATAATTTAATAGATGGTATGGTATATATATGGTGTGTGTGTATATATATATATTTATAGCATGTGTAAGTGTGTAACAGGTCCAATTTCAGGAGATGGTTGTTTTGTGCATTTACAATTTCTGACCATTTGAATGGCTCATTCTCAAGAAGATAATGGCAAAAATCAGTCCTTTGAATACAGTTTCACACTATACTGCAGCCTGAAGTCACTGCTGTATAAGGGAGATTCAGATTGCACTTGCTCATACCCATGAAGGCATCTGTATCAGGTAACAAGTAGTATCATGAGTATTGTTCCATGGGCAGTAAAGCATTAAATTCTCCCTGGTGTTCCAATAGGAGCACACAACCCATTTGCCTTCTGGCTGCCATAGCGCCATGACCTCCTGTGCGCTCATTCATTTTATGGTCTGTACCAGCCATTCCCAGCCATTTTGAACTGCTTTCACTTCTTTGGGGCCTTGAGCCCAGAATCCTTTAGCTCAAGCTAGACTCATGGGTCTAATTCAGCTCACTATATTAAAGCGAAGCATCTTCCTACTCATCCAGCAGGTCTGATTTAAAAGGTAACCCAAATCATCTGTTTCTGTGTAATTTGCACTGAGGCTACTCATTGATCTGACTGAGGAGAAATTCAGGGTATCACTAAGGTAAAGCTGCTTTAAAAAGGGAGACTGTGAATGGAGACAGTTAGTTTATCTATTCTTTCTTTTTTCTATATTTAAGAATGGGCTATAAAGCTCTTAAACTATTACCAAAGCTTAACTTCTTATTAAAATAAAAAGGGTTTCTGGGTGAATATGTAGAATTGATCATATGTGGATACATTGGAAGGGGTCTACAGGCAGACTGTGCGTGCCAGGTTGCTGAAAGTGTACTTAACCTAAATTAGATAACTCTCACAGTAGGCTGCCCCAGAGTATGCACATAACTACCTTCAGTATGCTGGGAGTGAGCTAGTTCTCTTTCATCTAACTGGAGATTACATTTACGGCATTTCACATTCTAAGGCTGCATTGTAAAGACACCAGATTCATTTGTCAAGTCAGCTCAAAAGTGACGCCAAGCCTCTGAAGTTCCCAGATAGGTTTTAAAGTTAATTGTAGTAAAGCAGCCTCACAGAACTCATTCTTATTATAGTTACGTTTACTTCGTAGTTTTTCTAACCACTTCAGAGGCATTGAAAATAAAGCAGCAACCAACCTAATCCATACCATGTATTAAATTATTTTGCAAGCTCAGCTAATGCTTGTGGGGATTGGATTTTTACCTTTGCTGCTTAAAGAACTCTCTTATTCTATTAAAAAATGAAATAGCCTTCTCCCCCCTCAAGACTAAGAAGTGAGCTATGCATTTTAAAAGCATATCCCTTCCAATGCGAGAACGATGATATTGTTGAGGTAAAAATCTGTCCTAGCTTCTCTCACACAACAGTGCCATTGTAAGTCATTGCCAAGCTGTTCTCTTCTAGCACCTGGATTTTCCTGAGCAGTGAGGCTTCTAAATCAGCTAAAATATGTTAGATTCTGTGATAGTTTTGTGATATGGACAAGCTAACTACATACAAAGAGGTGCCACAGTCAATCGTGATTATATGCATTGTTAGAAAAGGGTTTTCTATACAATAGAGCCTCTGCAGGCTTAGTTATGCTAGCAGAGCCCTCTAATGGAGATGTAGCATATACCAGAAGGAGCTTTATGTTGACAGTAAATCTACCACTTCTCCAGATTATATAAACTAAGCCTACAAAGCACTCTTCATAGCTGCAAGTCCCCAGGGGCTTTTACCAGCCCAGCCCTGTCAGTTAGGACTTGTGATTTTTTCACTTCCTAATTGACAGAGCCATGCTGGCAAAACTTTGCAGATTAAACCAATGTAACTGGACTCTGGAGCAGCCTGGGCAGCAGTGGCACAGAACAATGTCAGTGTCTGGGCTGCTGCTTCTATTTTTTCAACCCCTCCTATTTTTGCAACCCTGGACAAATCAGTGCCCAGGACTAGTGCCCCAGTCACACCCCCTCACACTACTGCATAAGCCAAACCTAAGACTAATAGCCTTCCCCTTTGCAGCAGCAGGATACTGTCCACCATTGCCCCCCTGCCTTACCAGTGGCAGATTAGGGCATTATGTCTTGTATTATCTTAGGGTTGACTGTGTAGTTTTGCTAAGAGGTTAGACAATGAAATTGTATAGGATGATTTGGACAGGGATGATCCCGCCTCATGCAGTGGGTTGGACTAGATGACCTCTGGAGGTCCCTTCTAGCCCTACTGCTCTATGATTTGGTTCCAAAAACATAAACCTCTGCCTGGTCCCAATAACTACATCTGGCATTGCCTCTTCAGCAGAAGGAGTACATAAACACCAGCAAACTGAAACCAACTACATCAAGGCCTGTGTCATCCAGCTCCACTTATATCTTACTCAGAGCCAACATGAGCCTTCTGAACAGTCAATTCTTAACCCCACACACTCACATACAGACGCAACTTTGTGAAAGTAGCTCAAAAGATCAAGAGTAAAAACCTTCTCCTGAAAAAATTATCAAATCTTGATGGGCCAAGTCAGTTGGCAAATGCTGCAGAGGGAAATGGGAAACAGTCTCTGCTGCTACCAGGATCTCTCACACCATCGCCAAGCCAGATGAATGGCTACCTGAGTTGTGTTGAAATGGACCATGCCTGGGGCATCTGGGACAGCCCATTCTCCACCTGTGCTGCCATGGAGGATTATTCACATGAACTGGACAGCTGGTTTCTTTACATTGGATCCCCTGAAGGTTCTTTCAAGTTAAGCACAGCTGAACTAGGGGTCATAGATTTGGACCATTTGACTGTGGGGAAGTGAGAGGGTGAAGGAGGAATGTTGTATGTGTGGGCAAAACAATGAAATTAAGGCTTAACACAGAGACATACACCTAATAATATACCTACATCGGGGCTGGCAACATTTTTGGGCAGTGCCAAAAGCACCCACAACCTCAACTTGTAAAATGTTAATGTGCCAGGGGCAGATGATAAGGGAGCCAGCAGGGGCCTGATCCTTGTGGCACTGCAGCCCTGGCCCCTTCCCCATCATCTGCCCCAAGGCACGTGTGCCAAGCAAAAAGCCTTTGCGTGCCATGCTCTGGCGTCCATGCCGAGGGGTTGCCTACCCCTGACCTATATAATGGATAGATAACTGAAAAGATAGGAGCTGCCACAACCCAGATGAAAGACTGGCTTAAGAGCTAAGACATGTGACCCAAGGGTTACAGGTAGTTTAACAAGGGGTGGAGCCTAGAGCTCTTAACCCATGGATTGTCCAGACATTAACACCTTAGGGCCTTATTACACCTTATGCTGTAAGGTACACAGATGTTAATCAGCTAAGTGTTGATCACTTAGTGGACTAGTTGCACCTTAAAGTGAAAACCCTGCTCTGACTGTCCTTCACCTGCACAGCTGTGATTTGCTTCTAGAGGCTTGGTGAGCAGGGCTGGGAGCATAACTAGGTCCTGCGCATGGCCCCAGGTAAAGGTGGCACCACGGGGACTGGGATGCCAGTCAGAAGCATCCCCAGGAACCCTAGGTGATGCCAGGACCGGATGCACTCAGGGGCTGGAGCACCTGGGGCCATGGCAGTGGGGGAGTGGAGGGGTCTGCTGGCCATGTGGGGGACCACATGAGAGCCACTACAGCCACCAGGCCCTCAGGGCTGTGGCACTTGCTTTGCCTGAAGGGAGCAGGGAGCTGGTCTGAGCAGCAGTGGAGGCACCACGGCTGCCAGGTGCCCCATGGCTGCAGTACTTGCTCTGCCCAACATACCCAGAAGGCGAGGCACTGTGCCAGCCCTGCTGTACTCTGGCATCTCCACTTGCCCTGACTCACAGAACGGGGGGGGGGCTCTGCATCCTGGGATACTAGAAGACTTCAACTTGGGCAGAAGAGCTGTATGGAGTGGCCACACTTTAATGGGACAGGAGCAAGGTTATGCAGATTAGAGATAATCCTGCCCTGGCATGGCATAACTTTAAGACAAATAACAAATTCTTTAAACCATTTAGAAGTGTTAACACGCAGCCAATCCAGGGATTAAGAGCTCCAGAGGCCACCTAAAATTACCATGAAACAAGGTCCTTAAAGTGGTTTTAAGCACTCATTCAGCTCAATGTTATGCCACTCCAGGGCAGGATTATCTCTGATCTATACTGCCCAGCTCCTGTTCCAATAAGGTGTGGCCACTTGCCACAGATGTGCCACCCAAGTTGAAGTCCTCCAGTATCCCAGGATTTCTCACAACCCTGCCTGCTGAGCAGGGATAGAAGTCTGTCCTGGCTTACCAGTCTTCTAGTGGCAACTCACAGCTACATCTCCTAGGCCTGCCACTGCTCACCAAGGCCTCTAGTAGCAAGTCACAGCTGTTCAGGTGGGAATCAGAAAAGGTCCGTAGACCAGGGATAGGCAACCCCCAGCATGGGTGCCAGAATATGGAATGCAAAGGCATTTTGCTTGGCACGTGCACCTTAGGGCAGACAGTGGGGAAGGATCCAGGGCTTTGCTGCCACAACAAGGATCAGTCCTCCCACAGCTCCCCCACCATCTGCCTCTGGCATATCAGCATCTTATACATCAAGGTTGCAGGGTTTTTTGGCACTCTGCCAGAAAACATTGCCGACCCCTGTTTTAGACTCAGGGTGTGACTGCTCTAAATTTGAGCTAGCACTAACATTGATCAACATTGGTATGGCTCACAGCATAAGGTAACAGGCCCTGAGTGGTTCTCTCAAGGGCCTCAAGGGAAATAAAAGGTGCTGGGGATTGCTTGGTAGAGCTGCATGTGTAGAAAGAAGAAAAAGAAACACAAAGAGGGCCAAGGAAGACCATCAAGTAGTCGAAAAAGGAATTGAGCTTAATCCAAAGAAGAAGTTAGGAGAGGCCATGTCTACATGGTAAACTTCCCAGCCCTGGCAATGATGCCCCTCTACTATTGTGAGTGGGTTGCCTCCTAAAGCAGAAGCAGTCCAAGTGTATCTGTGCAGGGCTATATTTAAGCTAATAGAGGAGCAGGCTAACTGGCACTGGTACTCAGCCACTCAAAGTGCTGCTACACTGCTTCCAGCTTAAGAGGCAGCCTACCAGATGCAGGGCAGTGTGCTTCAGGGCATGGGCATCCAACATGGTAAGGTTTCCATGTAGACGTGGATAGAGTGATCTTTTGACCAGGATTATGGCTAGAAGCAGGCTTGGATCTGTGAGCAAACTAACTGTCACCTGGTGTTTGATGCCTCTTGGGTTTGAAGAAGCAAGACTTCAAAAATAAAGATTGCAGCAGAGATGCACCTGAGTCCATTATTAGCCTCAAGCAGAGGCATAACTTTAAATTTTCGTATCCAAAGTGGTGTGGGGAGGGGGGTATGCTTATCTCCTTGTGTGGACAGTGATGGTGCCATGGGCTGCTGCTGCCTCAACACAAGCTCCCCCAACTCACACTACAGCAGTGATGCAGGCTTCCTGAGGGCAGCCACTTTGGCACTCCCTTTGAACCTATGCCTAGGACTGGTGCCTTGATTGCTCCCCTTCCCCACCCCAAAGTGATGATACTGTCCTCAAGACCCCATACAACAGCTAATTTTTCAGAGGACATATAACTTCACATATATTGGACTAAAGGGATTCCAAATGGTAAATAAAATGTGTACTGAAAGACTGAATGCATTTACATTTTTACAGAGTGAATTTGAAAAGCACCTTCTTCATTAATTTAGATCAACTGAACTCTGAGGCTTATAACACTGTACTCTGATCACTAATCACTTTTTCTTCCAGAGAAAAGATGCTTATTCGGTTTTGTTTGGATTGCATGGATATTCAGGGGGCTAATTCCAGCAGCATTGGCTCAGGCTGTAATCAACCCAGTACAAACTGTAGGGCCAGATTTTCAGAAAAGCTTGGAACCCAATAGCTCCTATTTAGGTACCTAAGTAATTAGGCAATATTCAAGGCAGCTCTGTTCACATTTATATATTATTCTCTTAGTAAGCATGTCTGAAATCTGGGCCTTATTAAGTAAAAGCACTTTTTCTTCATTTGCTTCTAACCTGAAGAGCTAGACCCCAAGCTTCATTTGTTCATATTTGTCTTCAGCCTCCACATTGTTCCCTCTCTTCTGCTTCACTGAGTCTATTGCCTTTATTTATTTTCCAAAACGTTTGAGCTCCCTGAACAACTTTTCCAATAATTCAGCATTGATTGTCCCTTGTGCATCTCAGCCTTCAAGTGATCAGCAAGGCACCAGAAAATGTCTTTGCAGCTGCTCAGAGGCCCTGTCAGGAACCACTTCATATGTGATTCAAAACTTTGATGTAAACTTGATATGACAAAGTGTCTAGCCAATTTTCACATGTTTTCCATTAACGCGTTTCAAGTTAAATACTGTCAGATATTGTTAGTATTGGACCTTGCTGTAGAACCTTACTCATGTGGGTGAACACTCACTCATGCAAGAAACCCCTGTAAAGCCAAGATGTGAGCTCTTATGGCACTGAGACACTTTGAAAAATCCCACTTGAATATACCTAAATGCAAACCTAGGGCCCTAAAGTTAGACTCTTGTTTTTGAAAAATGTGATTTATGTAAAAGTGGCATCTTCTAGCCCAGCATATCAGCTTCATGAGTCATATCTACCAAACAGTGGCTAAAATTTGTTTTTTTGTTTGTTTGTTAGAGGGGGTTGCCAGTTAACATAGCTAAGGGAGAGTAAGCCAAATGTTATCCCTTTTTTTGGAGCATCAGCATCAGAAGTGTTTTCTAGGTTCTAATCAATCACAAATGGGCAAACCCGTTGAAGCCAGTGGAATTACACATGCCTCAAAGGCAGAATCTGGTGATATGTTAAAAGATGGTATCTGACGAGAAATAATAAAACCCAGTTTGAATCTCCAATTGCAAAGTTTTAATTTTAAAATTAGGTACATTTGCTTGGGATTAAGACATACAAACAGAGAAGTTGCACTCTTGTGCTTAAATGCACGTTACTTCAAAGTTTACAATTGCTTCAAGATTTAAGGAGTTTGATATTCAGTAAACTCCAAAGTCTACAAAACTGACTGGCTCATCATCATTACCAGTTGCAAAGGATTATCCAACAGGTTTTCAGACTCTAAATCTGGCGAAGAAAAAAAATCTGTCTGTGATTGTAGCAGGACTGAGCCCCAAGGACAGCCATAATGTCCCTTGGTGGCCCAACAGCTACTGTCCTGCCCTAGCTCTAGGTACCTTCCCTTTACACTCACCTGCCACACTTTGATATAATGGTTGATTTTTCAAAAGAAAGATTCCCAAGAGTCCTAGAGTATGCCTCAACTAGATGGGTACTCCTGGTGCATATGTGCCCAGGCATCCATTGCCTTATGGACTATTCATGACCTTCAAGTTCCCCTACAGCCATGCCCATGGCTTGCAGGCATTACCATACCATTCATCCTTGTAGAAGCTTCAGCTCTCCTGGCTTCAGCCTCCCTTTCCTCTGGCTGCAAGCCTGCAGCCCTGGCGCATGGTTTTGGGTCTGGTTCTCAACTTCAGCCCTGGCAGTCAACAGTCTCTCTGGGCCCCTGGCCTTCATGTCTCTCACTCTTGTCCCCTGGGCCCAAAATTTGCCTTTCTGGGCTGCTGGGCCTCTAGTCTCTGCCTTTCTGGGTTGATTTTATCCTTCCTGGGCTACGGGTCCCTGACCCTGGTTCTCGCCCTCCTGGGCATTTCTTTCACCCTTCTCAGGCTGCAGGTCCCTGACCCTGGTTCACACCCTGCCCAGGCATTGGACCTCTGGCCCTGTCTCCACTTCTCCCTAGCCGGGCTCAAGGCATTCACAAGCTCTTCAGGCACAGCTGGGACCTCCACCTCCCCAGTAGCCCCAAACCCAAATCAGTGGTTTAATTTATAATGCAAATGGTAAGCAACCACTTAATACAAGCCTACCCTCCTGGGCAAACAGACATCAAAAGGGAAAAAGCAGGCTACAGCTTTAAAAGGAAAGCCTCCCCCTTCAGGGCAGGCAAACAAGCACCAAGGCAGCCCTCACTTCTTCCTGTCCCAAGATTGTTCCTGCCCTGATTCCAGGTCCCTCAGGTAGCTTCCTCCCCTCCCGGGACCCCTCTTCAAGCCTCTTCAAGCTCTCAGCTCCTTAGTTGCAGTCCCAAGTGTAGCAGGAATCACAGCATTAGCTCAGCCATAGCCAGCTTACTGTGGAGCTCTTTCCCCTTTGGCTTGCAGAGCCAGACTGGCTGGCTGTTCTCAGGCATTGTCTTTATGTATCTCTTCCACCATGCCCCTTCCAGTCCAGTGACTAGCACGCACAGATGTTCCCCTTCTAGGCCTGCTTTTTCTTCTAGGGCTTCACTCCATTGCCTGCAGCCCTTTGCTTCTGAGCTGCCTAGATGCCTGCCCTGGCATAATTTACTGCTCTTCAGCTCTTCCTAGGCTAACCACTCCTCCTAGGAATAGCCTCTTCTGTGTGGCTACTATTCTGCTTGTTTTCTGGCAGCCAGCTCCCTAGAAGTTAGCCTGCTTTCAAGCTGCCAGCCTTATGCAGCCAGCTCAGCCTGCTCCAGTTTCTCTTAAAGTAACAGGAGCCTTCTGGCTCCCTGTTACAGTGATCTGAAGGTCTATATTTCTTGTTCAAATAAACGCTAACAGCTATTAAACAACAGTTGACGTCCTTCTTGGTCTTTCCCAGTTGCATCACACAACTTTAGAAAATTAGTACAAACTATCTAAAAAAACCCAATGTGTAAGCCTGTAGCCTGGAGTCATCCTTGGTCAACATATCCCCAATATAGACTGCTGTTCTGAGAGACAGATAACTTGTTTAAACCCCTGCTCTGAATCAGGCAGAAAGGAGATTTCAACCTAGATGAGCGTCATAAAGGGATGGATAAAGAGGAGAAGGAGGGAGAAGCACTCCCACCCATCTTCTCACTAGTTCGGAGAATCTAAAATGTAGGTATCTGCAGGTAGATGTACGGGATGGGCCATCGGGAACTACATGGGGTCATTCACTTAAGGAAGGAAAACTTTAGTAAACAGAAGAGAAACCTCAATGACTGGAAAGTAAGTTTCAAAAACTGTCACCTAGAAGCATGGCTCAGATCAATGCACCAGAAGGGGGTGGAGGGGGAGACTGTTTATAAAAGGACAGGGGATGAAAATGAGGGGCCTTGTTTGTGTTAAAAGCCTTGTAGGAGCCTTGTGTGACACACATACTCCTCCAGCAGTGTCTCCACATCATGGTGAAAAATCAGCTGGTGGTCCTGTAGACCCTCAATTCATCTGCAAAGGGTCTTACCACTATAGAGGCTGCTCTGAAGTGACCCAATAAGCTGAGATATAGCAGAGAAGGCAACCACAATGGGAACCTAGGAGTAGTGGCAGCAAGTACTGCTTGGGCTGAAGCAGCTTAGAACAGAGCAGCAGTCTGTTGAGGATCACAGGCTCTGGTGAGGGCTTCCTTTGTACCAGAATAGCAGTAGTTTCACTGGGATTAGGCAGCTGTGGAAGGAGGGCTGGGCCAAAATAATTGTCAAAGGATCTTGAGAATAGCATCAGATACTGTAAATTATTCAGGCTATCCTAAATTGTTGTATGTTAGAAGGGAAGGGAAAACACAGGGATGACCTAATTAACCTCTGGGACCCAGTGGGCTCATCTACATGAGACGCTTTACTGCACATTAGACTAATCTAATGCACAGTAAAGCATCACCGTCTACACGTGCTGGACTTACTGTGCATTAAATTAGTCTAAAGCACTGTTTACTACTACCAACACATGCAGGTACTAGATAAACAGTGCATTAGGTAATGTGCAGTAGCGCACATGTAGAATCTGACCGGGAGCAATTTTACTCCTGGTCAGCCCAAGCAGCAGGGGGTCACTGGCACCCGCGGGAGCCTGGAGTTCCTCTTGGCTGCTACACAAGAGCAGAGTAGGGCAAGAGCAGCCCTGGACTGGGCTGCTCCCATTGGGTGCAAATCTGCTCCCAATAAGGTGCACATGTAGACACATTCCCAGCCATATCTTAGTGTATCTTATTTTACTGCACAGTAACCTTACTGCTCATTAATTGCACATGTAGATGCACCTACTATTTGCAAATGGGGGTATTTTGCTCTTCAGTGGTATAGTTTAGTTTTCCCGGGTTTCTGGGTAGAGGCTAAAGCCAGTATTATTTGAGTTTGGCCTATATTACTGCCTAGTAGTACCTGGAAGAAAGGATACACAATGTCATTTAAAAATGACACTCCTGTCACCTTTATCTTACCTACCAAGGAAAATACAAATGTAGTCACAAAGCTATGTGTCCAATGTAGAATGTCTTCTATTTCTCCAATAATAAATAACCTTAGAATCCTCAACATTAGATCCATAAAATGCTCGAGCATATTATCCAGTCAGGTTATCTGTGTTTTGCATTTGCTTGTGTAATTTCCAGCAAGCTACACAATTAAGATACATGTCCAGATTTTGACAACAGTACCATTTATCTCTGTTTTTGTTGTGGTGGTGATGGGGGTTTTTATTCTTGTTATTATTTCAGCTGTAAATTTTGAAGACAGGTTTGGATTCTGACTCCCCATAAATATTGTGAGAGGAACTGATAGAGGCCTTTTATTTTGGCCCATTGTTAATACCTAAAACCTTTACCCAAAGCTGAGACTTTTTTCTTTTCTGCTTACATATGTTCATTTTGTTACCACCTTAGCCTACCAGCCTGGACTCACCTTGTCTACCTGGTTGTGTATACTATGGTACCTAGACTGTAAGCTTTCTAAGGCAGGAACTGTCTTCTTTGTTACAACACCAAGCACTCTGATCCTCCACTGCAGTTACTAGGCATGACTTGTAAGAAAAAAAATGTGTTACACAATGCTTTGCCAAATTGTGAATAATTATAGAGGTGTTTCCTAAATTACCTTCCTTGCAAGTTCACATATGTGGAAACACTCTTTCTGTGAAAAAATTTCTTTCAGAGTTTATTTTACCTATGTTACATCAACACCATATTCTACCCTTATCTCTACAAATAGGGGTACTCACTGCAGTAAAGCCAGGGAGCTTCAGCTGCTTGGTAGAGGTGAAGCCAGATCTCTCCTCGCATACACCTTGCAGGTAGCACTGCTCTACAGGGAATCTGTGTTAAGCCAAGAACACAGGTATGGGCAGAGAGCACTGCAGTCACAAATTTCCTCTGGTCCAGTGTTGCCAGCTCTGCATGCTTGGGTCAGATGCATGCAGAGTCAGTGTTCAGAGCTCAGGGTTCCCCATGGGTCCAGAGACTTGGCAGCAGGGGAGCAATGCCACTACTCCCCCACTGCCAAACCTCTGGACCTATGGGAGTCCCATAAGCCAAATGGCATGGAGCCGCAGGTTGGATCTGGCCCAAGGGCCAGAGGTTGAGCACCCTTGCTCTGGTCCTTCCCTCCACCACAGAAGGAGGAGGCAATTAATTCATGGTGAGTTCTTTGCCATTCCATTACCTTGAGGAGAGGATTTTTCATCTTGGGTCTCTCCAGCACTGAGATACTAAGGCTAGGCACAGAAAACTGGAATTGCTCCAGAGTGAATAATAGAGGTGGACATGGAAAGAGAGAGAGAGAAAGAGAAAGACAATGGCCTGCTCATAAATTACAGAAATGAGCATGCTCTGAGTGAACAGCTTTCCAATGACCTCCAGGGAACTATTGAAGCATGAACGTAGCAGCTAATTGATGGGCAGAGTTGATTGCCTGTTCTGTGCTTGTAGAATCTTCAGGTTAAAAGCCAGAGAAGAAACATCAAAACAATCTGGGGAATTATATACAACAGGGGCAAAGAGTATGAGAAGGCTGAGATCTTTGGTGTTAAACCTTTACCACTCACAGCTGTAGGATGTTCATAAGTTAATTTAAAGATCAGAGCTAAAAAATCTTCACTTTTCCAGATGCTTAAATCTTTGGCTGCAGCAAACAGATGTAATTAAATATTTGGTTAACGGTGGCTATTAAGTTATAACAGTAAACAAGCCATGAACTTATATAGGAGTTTATAAAAAAGTTAACCTATTTTTAAAATAAATTATCTTTTGTTACCATCTCTTTATTCTGCAGGAGGAAGGAAAGCAGTTTATAGCAACAAGCTAGAATCAAGTTTTCAAAAGTCTGGTTTTTTAAACTTATTTCTAAAGAAAACCAAAATTTCACTGTCTCCACAGGTAGCTGACTTCATTTTTGTTTCTTTTAGAAATGAATTATATAAAGCTATAAGTCTGGCTTTGTTTGACTGGTTTCTGTTATTTCTCTGCTTTGTAGTGGCACACCAGGTGTTGTTCTGTGGCACATTGACTTTCAAATTAATGTTTTTTTTAAAGTCATCATATGCTTTATCCATTTATTACTGCGGCACAAGGACAGTCTCTTTTCTCTCCAGCTTCCTGAATGCACATATCTTTGGACATTTAAGCTAAACAGACAGGCAATCAACATCCTACAATAACCAACAGATTGAATATACTGCGCCATTCACATCACTACACCTTTAACCTGCTAGCTAATTAGTTACTTTGGTTCAAAGCTAGAGGATTGAATTATACCCACCTCTCAGGGTAATCATGAGAAAGAAATAGTTAGCATTTATCCATTAGCTTTAAATAATAATATTAAGAGCTGTCAACTTTGTTAGTATTATTATTCTAAACTGAGAGCAGACCAACACTTGTACTACTGAAACATCCTAGATTTTTTGGTCAGGGAAATCATAAGATACTTGGCGCTTCACAGCCAGTTGGGAATCCTTGTGTTTTTTGGACATGCCTATTCCCTGGGTTCATAATGTTTGGTAGTTATGGTGTAACATGGCATAGGTGCATAGAAATTAAACAGGCACAAGCATTAGTAAAGCAAAATAAAAATGAGTACCCTAGAACAGAATCAATAAGAAAAGCAAGAGACTTCTGTAAAGCAGTGCATTTTATTTCCACATCTCATTCTCCAGATTAATTGAAGTCTTTGATTTATGCAATTAAAAATACCTCAGCACGAGGCAATATTTTTATTTTATTTTGCAACAGTCTCCACTGGAAAACAGGGTTGCATTAGCCAAGTCCCCATTTTAATGAAGGGGGTATTAAACACTAATGTTTAAATATAAACAAGATACAGGATAACCACATTTTTACTGTACATGCAAATGTACAAAATTGTAACAGCAGCTTTAAACAGTTAAAGACTGTTAGATTTTCCATATGTTTCCACTGATACTTCAACAATAAGCAGCAAACCATCACATTTCCACTTGGCATGTGTAAAAAGTCTTGTAATATGAATGTAAGAGTATAGCTTTTTACAGCATGTTTTTAAATATGCCAAACAGGTAATAGTGTTGTATGCCAGGATCTCTAAGGCTGCAATTCGGTTAGTACATAATTCTACCTTACCAGTAGACACAGAATATTGAACGCAGTGCAAATTGATTAGAAATGAATGTGGTGTTCAGTGGCCTGCATGGGTAGCAAAACATAAAATTATTTTAATAGTACGTGAACTCCAGGTCATAGAAATCAACGTCCTTATGCAAGGATGCATTAAAAAACCAACCAACAAACAAAAGAAGTTAAATTATTCTAAAAAGAATAAATAGGGCAATTATTTGAAAATACAATGAGGAGGCTGAACAGAAAGTAAACATGATATTGCAGATCACAGTAAATGGCTCTTGTTACTTCAGTGCAGTTATATGTTAAGTGCTGCAGACAGACCTATGTGCCACGTCCTCAAAAAGCCCAGATTATAAACTCTGTCATAGTACATCTGTGGTGCTGACCACCATCTCTTTCAAAACCCACTTAAAATGACTTGTCAGTTTCTGAAATCTCCATTAAAATGACATTGTATGTGTATATGCCTGTAAACTGGTATAAATCTAAAACAAACTAACTGCTTTAGGACCCAATCCTGCAAGCATTTAATGCCAAGGAAAAATTTTGCTTCTGAGAGAAGCCTCAGTGGTTTCAGTGCACCGTGGGCCTAATTCAGTGACCATATGATTGTAATAGGCATTGCTGGCTGGTATGTAGTTAAAGCTGTAGGAATAATTGATTTTTCAGTTCAGCCGCTCAACCAAAAATTGGTTTGGACTCATCTAAAACCAACATTTTACAGTGAACCAAAATAATTCATTTCAATGTGTTGTTCTAGTGATACCCTCCCTCATACCTTGTAACCCTGTGATTTGGACATTCACCGTAAGTAGGGGAGACCCAGGTTTAAATCCCTCCCCTGCTTAACTCAGAGCAAGAATCTGACTCAGGGTCTTCCACTTCCTAGAAAATATCCTCACTGCAGGGTGACAAGAGCTTTTCTCTCTTAAGCTCTCCTGTTGAAGCTGTTTCACGCTATATAAAGCACAGGACAGACTGGGACACGTCTGCTCCAGAATACACCATAGCTTGTTGGGTAGACTGCTGTTCTGAGAGACAGATATCTTGTTTAAACCCCTGCTCTGAATCAGTAGGAAAGGAGATTTCAACCTAAATGAGCGTCATAAAGGGACGGATAGAGAGGAGAAGGAGAGAGCAGCACCCGCACCCATCTTCTTACCAATTTGGAGAATCTAACCCCAGAATCAAAATGCTTAATATTAACATTTGTAACCTGTTTTATCTGCTCAAAACAGTTACTGAATTTAACCTGAATTCACATATAGTTTCAGGTGAATGGCAATTACATTATTGGCAAATAAATTATCCATCAATAAAAATAAAATAAAAACAACCTGCAGAGCCCTCAATGTAATAACCTACCAGAATAAGGCCTTTATCATTCTGATCAGAGCTTCTCACCCTCCAGGTCTGATTCTGATCTCACATAGCTGTCAGGAGTAACTCTACTCAAGGCAATGGAATTACACCAATGTAAGTCCAATGCACAGATTTCTACATCAGTTTAACTGTTTCAGTCATGGGAGTGATTTTATAGTGTAAGCAGATTAACACATCCTTTGTGGATGGTGAGGTAAAACAATCCTAAACAAGTTGGATTCGTCAGTGCTGATGTGAAAAACGTGCATCCTGCCTTCCTTCTCTATGCAAAAAATAAATAAATATTTCCTCAAGCCTTAAGACATTCCCTTTTTAAAACCTGCTTTTCAGGGACTTGGTAACTCCTCATTTTCTATCAAATAATCTTTCTTTATATAATTACCCCCCCTAACTAACCTCCATACTCCAAGATAGGCATCCTTCAGTGAGCTCTTGTTAACTCCTTCAGTGCTGTTTACTTCTCCTTGAACACTGGGCACCTTTGCTGGCTCCACTGTGTTGTCCTGTTGCTCCTCTATACTCTCACTGTCCCTTTCTGCTTGTTCCTCTACTGCTGTCTCCTCTGTCCCCTTCTCCTGGGAGATCTCCTCCATTGCAAATGGTGGTTGACCTCCAGTATGTCCTTTCTCTTCTTCCTCTCTTGCTTCTTTTTCCAGGTCCTCATAATTGCTCTGCTTTCTGGTTTCAATGTACTTGACCACACAGTAAATGACAGAGCCCAAGGTGTTGACCACAACACCTGCTATAAACAGCTTTGTGGGCTCCACATCATCAAAGGCCACCATGCCCACTGTGATGGTTGCTATGCTCTTTACCACCCCGACGAAGCTTGTGGTCACAGCTGAGTTAATGTAGGTGCAGTGAAGGGTGGTAAAGTTCATGGCACAGCCAATCAAGACACATGCGATAAAGATGCATGCCATGGCCGGGTCCTTCCAGCCAGGGAATGACCAGACGTTGATGGCATCCATACTGGCAAAGGAGCAGATGATGAGCAAAGGAGTGGCTGAAACAGCAATGACATACTGGGCTGTCAGGGGCCCATAGTCACTATCTGCACTGGTCTTTTGGATGAGCACCAAATAGGCAGCATGTACCACCACAGCCAGCACTCCTGTCACATACCCCATGAGATCACCACTCAGGTCACCCGCTCCTGCCAGGAGAGAGGGAAAGACAAAGGAAAATGCATTTACAAGTCGGCGGGTGGATGGGAGTAAGACAGAAGCATTAGTTATGACATTAGAGCAAAAGAAGGCACCAACCATTTAAAAGAGTGTCACTCAGTCCCATGACTTGTGACTGGACTCCCAAGTTCTGCTCTCCTGGAAAAAGACACCAGAGGTGCATCCAAATAAGCATGGATGTTTGGCTCCCCAGGAACAAGTAGCAGCAACACACTGTACGCTGCTGTTACTTGCCCCTGGGGAGCACCCGTGCACATGCACTTTGACATGCGGCAGGTTACCCTGAGTGAGGTAGAGGAGGCTGGGGCCAGCAACTGTGCTGGCCCCAGCAACCTTACCTGGGGTCCTGGGGGTGTCCCAGGGCTGCACCCATGGCAGGAAGCCTGGCCAGCAGCTGGTGTGTGGCTCCAGCCTGCAAGGCTCTGCTTTTGAGCAGCATGCACTGCTGCCATGTGCATGACCCTGCTTTTTTTCAGTGAGGGCTTTTTGACCCCAGGATTTCCTGGGGTCAACCTCCCCCTCTACCCCCACAGCAAAGTAGCAGCACAGGGAATGCCTGCATGTAAAGCATGTGGTGCCACAGGCAGGTCTGCAGCATCACACACCACACATCCACGTTTCTCTGGAGATGGCACAGGAGTGGTTTTGATCACAGACAAGATCTACCTGTCTACCTCATTTCAAAGCCACCCCTTTAACTTCTGATTCTCCTAAGCCAACCTAGGCAAGGAGGGGAGAGGGGGGCGCACTCTCCCTCAAACGAGTTATCTTCTCTCGTGGAAGAAACTGCCCGGCTATCCCTGTCCCTGAACACACAGACACACAAGAAAGGAGGATGACAGACAACATCCCAAGGAGCTCCACCTCTGCTGCTGCCTCTGCCTCCGGCTCCCCCATCTCAGCCCCAGCCGGGAACAGCTTTTCGGTTCCCCGTGCGCTCCTTCTGGGTTAAGCCCGGGGTTTGGTCCCAGTGCACAACGGAGCACGTGCTTTTCCCCTTCTGGTCCCGAGGCTCCTGCCCGAGCCAGGAGACGCAGCCCGCTGCCCGAGCCCGGGGAGCGGGGCCGGAGGCGATGGGCTGGGAGGGCGATCTCTGTGCTGGGCGAGCAGGAGGGTCCCGGGGGCGACGGGACGGGGCAGTGGAGCGGGAGCGGGGCTGGAGGTCGGGGCGCGGGGGGATCCCGGGGAGAGGCAGGGCACAGAGCCCGGCTGGGGCCGGGCAGAGCTGGGATCCCGGGAGGCGGCGGAGCGCTGGGGGCTGCGATCCGGGGCAGGGAGCGAGCACAAAGCAGGGCTGGCATCCCGCGGGGCTCAGATCTGGGAGTGCAGCAGGACGGGGCAGTGCGGGGGCTGGGATCCGGGAGCAGGCAAGGCAGTGCGGGGCTGGGATCTTGGAGACTAGGCAAGACAGTGCGGGGCTGGGATCCGGGAGCAGGCAGGGTAATGCGGGGCTGGGATCCGGGAGAGCTGGAGGGGCAGTGCGGAGCTGGGATCTGGGATCGGACATGGCAATGCAGGGCTGGCGTCCTGGGGATCTGGAGGGGCAGTGCGGGGCTGGGTCCGGGAGCAGGCAGTGCAGTGCAGGGCCGGGGTCCTGGAGATCAGGCAGGGCAGTGCGGGCCGGGACGCCGGGGGTCGCTCACCTGCCAGCGCGGCGCCGCAGGTGGTGACGAGCACGGCGGCCAGGACGCCGGGCGAGGGCGCGCCGTTGTGGAGCACCAGGACGCCGAGCAGCAGCGTGGCCAGGGGCAGGCAGCGCTTGAAGACCACATACATGGGCAGGCTGAGGCCGCGCAGCGCCCAGAGCGTGAGGCTGGACTGCAGCGTGGCCAGCGCCGCCAGCCCGGCGAAGGGGCGCGCCAGCCCCAGGCCGAAGGGGGGCAGCGCCACGGCCCCCAGGCGCCGCAGCGCCTCCAGGCTCAGCGCCGCCGTGGCGCTGCTCAGGCACTGCAGCAGCGTGAGGAAGGCGAAGCGGTAGCGGCTCACTAGCAGCTTCAGCAGGATGTTGAGCGAGCCCGAGAAGAGCCCGTGCGCCACGGCCACCGCGACGCCCAGCGCCCGGCGCCGGCCCCGCGCCATCCTGCGGCCGCCCCCCCGGTGCTGCTCCCCGCGCTGCGGGATGTGCGCGGCCGGCGGCGGGCGGGGCCCCGCGCGCTGAGTGGCGGAGCCGGGCCGGGCCGGGGGTGGGGGACACCCCGGCGGGACCGCCCCCCGCCCCGCCGCGCCGCGCCGCGCCGCGCCCCCCGACGGCGCTGGGCTGCGCCCCGGCCCGCACCGCCGCGACCGCCGCAGCTGCCACGGCCCGGCCCGCAGGGCACTGCCGCAGCGCGGGGAGGTCGCGCTTGCCCCGAGGGCGCGGGGGCGGCCGAGCCGGCGGGGCTGCAAGAGGACTCCCCCCCCGCCCCCCTCCTCCGCCAGGCGCGCGCTCGCCTTGCACACACGCGTGCTACAAGCGCGCGCTGCAAAGGGAACCCCCGTCCCGGCACACGCGCGCGCGCACACGCGCTGCAAGGGGAACCCCCCTCCACCCGCACGCACACACGGGAGCCCCGATCCCTCACTCTGCCCTCCCCGGAGCACACGCAGCGAGCGCAACGCACACGCACAAAACGCGCACACGCGCGGGGAGCGGGGCTGCCGGGGTGGTTTGCCTTGCAGGCGGCCCCGACGAGGGGTTACGGGGCACTCCCGCCGCCTCCTGTCACCCGGCGCCCCCCCACATGACAATGCAGAAGCTGGGGCGGCCAAGCCCAGAGCCCTCGCCCTCCGAGCCCACCCGCGGGAGAGCAGCCCGCGCCGCCGGCCCTTCACCCCCGGAGCCCCGGGCAAACTTCAGCCTCGTGCCCCGCTCGCAGCCCGCCCGGGCCCGGCGGAGAGCCCGCGCCTCTGCCGCCGCCCCTCCTGCGAGGACACGGGGCAGGCGCTCGCTCCCCGCTTCCCTGCTCCTCGTGCTCGCCCGGCTCGTGGCGCCGCATGGCTTGCTCGCCCAGGAGCTGCCGCCCGCCCACCGGAGTCTGCATCTCGCTGAGACCCGGGCGGCGCCCGACCGCCGCCGACCACTGGCAAAACAAGCCGGGTTTTTAACACATGCCCGAGCAAGCAGGCAGAGAGCACGTTGAGAAGTGCCACTGAGCCACAGGCGAGGATTTCCTAGGCTGGCCCAGCCGTGCCGTTGGGATGAAGCTTTGGCATGTAAGCCATTCTTCGGGCCAGTCTCCCTCTCCCCGAGACCTCGGGAAGAATGTCTTACCCCGTCTAACTTCATCCCAACTACGGAGTTGGGCCGATACAAGCTCTCACCCTAGGAAATCCTTGCCCCTCCCTTCATTTCTCGACCATCAAGGCTACAACATCCCTTGTACCATACTTCATGAGGACATAGACGGTCACACAGATTAGCCCAAATGAAGCTTCGCAGCTTGCTGAGATGTCTGCTAGGAGTCAGCTAACCCAGCCTTCCTCTCCGAGGGACAGAGGCAGCCAGGAAGATTTCACACCCATTTCACATGAAATGAAGGTGATCACCTTGAATCTATGCAAAGGCAGATCGGCTCTGCTCAGTCATTGCTGTCCATTCAGCACCAGCGCCTTGAACCACCCCTGGTGCAGCAATACATTTCTTTCACTCATTAAGTGGCCAATAATTATGAAGCTTTAGCCCTCTTCTCTCTCTCTCTCTCTCGCTGGCACACACACACACACACACACACACACACACACACACGGACACATATCCCTGCCCCATTAACTTAAAATACAAATATAGTCCAATCATCAATGGACAGTTAGCAAACTTTTTTTTGCATTATAAGTATAGCAACATATATATATGTTACATATAATGCAAAAAAAAGTTGGCTGACTGTCCATTGATCATTGGACTACACTTGTATTTTAAATTAATGGGGCAACAACGTGTATAGAGATCTCTCTCTCTCTCGCTGTATATATCTATATATGCATGTATGTATACATTTACTATATATACATATATATAATGTATAATAGTGTGTGTGTGTGTGTGTGTGTGTGTGAAAACAGAAATGGAGAACATGGGGTTCTATATCTGTCTGTATTTCATTGCCACAGCTCACTTATTTGTTATGTGGGTTTCATCCCGACTGTCAATTATTATATGCCCATATAATATGTAACAATATCGAGTAAGGGATTTATTTCCACAGCACTTAAAAAAATAGACACAGACCTTCCATATGATTTGGCAATTCCAGCAGAAAAAGAAAGTGCTTGTCATTTCTGATGAGTTCAAAGGCTGAACTATCTTGCTAGTCAAAAGTAAAAACATTAAAAAGAAAGTAAAAAAGCTATTACTCTTCTTCAATTTGAGAATGTTAAGCTATACTTGTGTGACAAGACTTTTTTTGGAAGGGGTATGTACTTATTAAAGATACAGCTCAGTATTTAGTTATTACCATTAGAGGTTATACTACCCTGCTAAAAGTTCTAAATAAAAGAAGAAACAAGCAATAGTAAGCCCTCTCAAACCTCAATATGTATTCCTACAAATCTGTGTATTAGATCAAATCATGGGTGATCAGTAGAACACAGGGGCACAAGTCTCTAACACTGAACCAAAAATACTACATTAGGAATATAGGCTCTTGTCCCCAATGGAAGCTGTATAACTGAAGGAGCTGCATCGCATTTCACTGGTAGGTTACCTTTGAATCACAGCTGTGAGGAGTAGACCAGAAGTGAAGCAGATACAAGGCAAGATTTAGGACACAAGAATATAAAACCAGGGGTCTATTAAGGTCTCTGTGTGAGTTTTACATATTAATATTTGAGGATTAAGAAATCATTACAATAAATTAAATAATAGAATCAATGAAATCATACAATTGAAGTACCTTACATGAGGGAAAATATACTGCTCTTGAAACAAGAGATAAAGACATTTCTATTTTCAATGGGTGTGTGAGCATGGAGGGAGAACAATAAGACCATGAGGAAATCAAACCATATTTAATCTGCTCTCTGCTTCCATAAATTCTGAGTTTAATGCAAGTCAAATGACATTTTAGTACTGGTGACTTTGCTTCCACTAAATCCATCCAAGTGAAAATCCTATTATTATTTCTGCTAATGACATACAGCCTTTTTTTTCTTTGGAGGTATTTCTACCTCCATCCTGTTTCTTCCTCACTGGGCACATCTCCCTGCTCATCAATATGCCTTAATTATGGCACTACTGCGAATTAGCACAGGTGAATGCTTTTTATGTGATGTTTAATACCCATTGTACTAAAAATCCTGCACATTAGCGCAGATTAATGCTTTTTTTGTGATGCTTAATGCCCACTGGACTAATCTAATGTGCATTAGCATGGTTTTTGCCAGCTGCACTAATGCGCAGTAGAATTAGTCCAATAGGCATTGTCTCACGTAGACATGCCCACTAGATGTTGAATTGTCTATAAATTGTTGCTTTTTATCTTATCTGCTATGCACAGTTTTATCTTTGTTACCCTCCCTTACAACCTTGCCACTGTATTCCACCTCCCCTTTACCAACTTCAACACTTGACAGGTCTCGCATGAACAGGGCTCACAATGATTTCATTGGGCAGGTCCCCATCTGCAGGGGCGTGCAGTTTCTGGTGCCACAAGCCACACTCAGGGAATGTGAAAACGTGTGCTTCACTGCAAATTTGCAGTGTGGTGGCAAATTTTGCTACCGGGAAATTCCAATAGCAAAAAAAACTCTTGGGAAAAAAGCAGCGCAAAGCACATGTCAGTAGCATGTGCCGGAAAAAAACGGAGCATTGGCTGTTCAGAGCAACACCCTGGCTACTGACCAGGCTCTATGATGCCAGATCTTCACCCGTGCTGCGCCAGAACACCAGGTAATACCGATGAGGCCAGCACCGGTGCTGGTCCCAGCATTTCCTATCCCTACCCTGGACAATTTACTGTGTGCCAAAATGTGCATGCAGGGGCATGCAATGGGACACAAAGCAGCAGGACAAATTTGTCCCACTGCTATTTGTGCCTCTACAAGCACATGCCCCTGCATGTGGGGACCCACCAATTAGGACCAAGATTTCACCCGCTGTGCTTAAAAGCGCACCTCTTCTGGTCATTTCCTTGCTCTCTCTTCTTTTTCATACTTTTTTTTTTCCATGTCTTATGCATGCTATTCTGTTTTCTCACGTTTATTTCAGTTTTCTCCTCCCTTTTCTATTTTACCTCATGATGGCTCCCTAACTAATCTTTCCCACCTTCTATATTTCTCCTTACTCCCCTTCTTCACTCTTCTTCATGGCTGTTTACTCTCTTTTTCACCTCTTATTTGCCCTGCAGGCCACTGTGTCTGCTATTTTTTTAGTATCATTTAAATAACTTATGCTTTTATTTTTCAAGGGCCCTATGGATTAAATGTAATCCAAATATTAACACACAATATATTTATAAAGGACTGTTTCTCCATCTTGACACCCTACATATACTTACCCACTAAATGCACTTCCTTCCAAAAAACATAGGATAAAAAGGCTCAACGGGATCGCTATCATTTTCTATGATTCTGTGATACAGACCCTGTAGAACTGTAGCAAAATTAATGCTCTGCTGGACCAAGGGTGGGGAAAGAGAGCTGTTTCCCTTTTATAGCAAGGGCAATCCAGGTCAAAAGGCCTGAAAGGATCAGTGGACATGTCTACATGTCCAGGGGACTGCAGTTGTTACTGCACAGTCATTTAATACTTGCTTAGCAAGTACTTAAGCAAGTACTAATTGACTGAGCAAGAACAGGCGTTACTGCACAGTCCTGATGCTGCGCAGGTTTTTTCCCCATACTACATAGTAGCGTTGGTGTCACAGTTTGTGCCAGCTGACATTACATCACCGTAGCAATGAGCTACAGCGATGTAGCTCATTCCTACAGTGATGTAGCATCTCATGTAGATGTGCCCAATGTGGCTGTGTTATAATACTGCCACAGAAATATAGTTCTATTGTAGTACTGTGGCAGTACTATAATAAGAGGGCGACATGTGCCTGAACAGGCCCAAATATGAAGAGAACACAACATTAACATCCTGGAATTCATGCAGAAACTTACTAGAAGCCAGTGCAGCCCCAGAAGAATAGGGTAATGTGGTCTGGCCATGAAACTTTACTAAGGAACCAGGCCAAGGCATTGTGTGTTAGCTTCAGTGTCTTTCTAGTGGTTTCAAGATGTAGACCAGCGGTTCCCAATCTCTGACAAATTGCACACCACCTATTTAAAACAATACAACCTTAAGTACCACCAGCAAATTTTTGTCATATACAGTAATTATAATAAATCTGTTAATGTGTACTACTGACAGGTTCCCTGTGCACCACTGGTGGTACACATACCACAGATTGGGAACCACTGATGTAGGCCAACACAAAGTGCAAACCAATCTTGAGGTGACTAAAACAGACCGGGTCTTAGAGCCTTTTGTCCTAGGCTATTTGGGAGAAAGTGCATTTAGCTGGTAAGTGTCAAGATGGAGAAGCAGTCCTTTATAAATGTATTGTCCATTAATATTTGGGATATGCATGTAGCCCATAGAGCCTTTGGTAAATAAAAGTGTAAATTCTCACCAAGTGCAGGTGGAAAAAAAAGAGCAGGCTGCTACAACCTCAGGCATATGTGAGTTAGCTCATACTTAACACACCTAAACCTGTTTGTCTCTGCTACAAAGAACTGTTGTACTCTGTCATGTATGTCAACATGAGATGAGGACACCTGATACCACAGTAAGTGAGGGGAACAGGAGAAAAAGGTGTGAAATCTACCATGAAAACTCAGTCCCAGGCTGAGTCTGCAATACACTCATTGCCTCTCAGGGTCCATATTTACTACTAAGGTGCCTCAAGTTGTCTCTCATGTTACCCCCAATTGTAGTTCTCTACCTCCCCTCCTCCCACACACAACATTCTCTGCCCAAAGTGCAGTGGTATTTTCATTGAGTCTGAGGGCCCAGAGAAGAGTATGGTCTAAAACTTGAGTGGGCACAATTTGTTAGCTGCCAATATCACCATGCAAATGAATGCAGACCAGTGCCTGTAAACTCCAAAAGGATGAACAAGATCTCCCGCAACTCAGGGAAGATTCATAGAATGGCTCATGGTAAATGTGCCCCTGGAGCCTTAGTACCAAAAAAAAAAAAGAATACAGCACCAGTGCAGATACAGAAATTTGAGCTGTATTTCAAAATGTAGCTGTTGCCACTCAAACTAGACTAACTAAAGAGGATTAAATTGAGTGTAGATAACTTTTGTTAATGCTGCAGTGAAGATATATACTCATACTATTCAGATGTGGTTCCTTGGGGCTAGAGACCATACTGGGTGCTTAGTTCAGCTGCTAGCAGTCAAGATGGAGATTGTGGCCCTAATTTTAGCGCAGCTCAGAGTAATGATGTGGTCTGCAGTTTCCCTCAAACTAAAGTCAAATAACCCACCAGGACCCACCAGTTTAACCAGACTCTAAACCATGAATGAGCTGAGAGAAAACCAAATGAACATAACCAGAGTGGAGTGGAATGTTAGGAAAAGTTCATTGTGACAAATTATTGACCTGACCATCAGTCTGTATTTTAATGAAAAAGGCAGAGAAGCCTTTCTAAAAAAATTAAAACAAACTCAGCTTTGGTAGTCATAGAATCGTAAAACCCTCTTACAGCTAGGAATGAATTTTCAGTTTTATCGCACCTTCTTTATATGAAATGCCTTTGCAGGGATATGCCAGAGCTGAGGGCCTGCTTTTAATGGAGGTAAAATGCTGAGGATACTTCCACTCTTGGCATGCTCTTGTACAAGTTGCTGTTTTAGAAGAGATTAAAATAGCCCTCATCAAAATACAAAGTTAATGGTGCATACAATTAGAAAAAAAGTCACACCTAAGGTAAGAAGGTTGCCAAAAACAGTGAGAAAAGTATGTGTCCACCATTCAAAAGACACAACTTTTCACAATGAATATTATAAGGTCACCCCAAGGAACTTTTTCTGCATTTATCTCTCTGACCATGGCTGCTAAGAGTACAACAGCTTTTTGGCAATACTTAGTTTATTATTTACCACACTGTGCAGTTATTTAATACCACAGTAAAAACAGAACAAATAAGAGTTTTTTATTTAAAAATAAAAAATAAATTTATCTAGCTAAATAAAAGCCTATGAATTCACAAAAAAACTTCTAAAAGAAGGAATTTAAAAGGGTATTGGATTAAATTTTGAGACATTTGTAGTTAAAGGCTTTTGTGGATAAATGAAGAATTAGAAGTAAGTTCTGTGAAACTTGAAAGCAATTTTATTTCATATGTAACAAACGTACCCTGAGAATTAAAAATTAGCTACAATTACTGCCAAAGAAACATTTTTCACAACACAGCAAAACGTTTATAACAGCATACCTTCTCATTTAGAGATTATAGCATAAATTTTAAAGCCACAGCATTTACTTATTGCACTGAGCTTCTGGGTTCTCTCATTTTTTCAAAAGACTAAAATCTGGATTCAGCAGCTCTCAACACTGCAGTTAGTGCATGAGGGGGGAAGGGAGAGACAGTTAAGAAGAAAGTTTAAATCCATTTTGCTTTGCGTGGGCATTAGGTACAGTGTATTTTTCATCTTCATGACAAACATCCAGATAATATGAAATTGTTTTTATCCTCTTACTAGCTCTTAACTTCTATAGGATTCGAATTGACATACTGTAAGTGCATATATTCTTAATAAGTACCCCATGTACTTCATACAGATGTACAAAAACTTCATGAACTCCATACAGTCTTGCTGCTTATATGCCAAGTAGTAAAGTAAGATGAAAGGAAGGAACTTCTAATGCTAGAGTTAATCTATTTTAATGCCTAAGATTGGGTTTAATGAGCCATGGTATTATAGCTTTATAGTTGTGTCATTTCTTTGCACGCAAAATGAAAGTGTCAAACATTTGCAAATCTGCAATAGTCCATCATAAAACAAAATCCTTTTTTTTTTTTAAACTTATAGGCCTTTGCACACAGGGACAGGCTACCTGATCTAGGAAAAAATATAATCATACCAAATCCAAAGAAGCTGGCTGTGTAAGAGGATTTCATCTTTCATCCTGCCTCCTAATCATTGCTCAGATACTTCCACATGGTTGTCCAGAAGCCCCCTGGCTCCTCCTTCAAAAATTTTCCCCTTTACTTCTCCCAGCAGTCCACCATTTTCTGCAATCCATGAAGCCATCTGAACCTTCCTTCCCTACACCTCCAAATGTTCCAGTTGATCTGGCAGTCTCTGGTGTCAGGCCATTACATGATACATATCTCACCAGCTCTGGCATATGCTACCAAAGATCATGCAGTGTTTAAGTTCAGTAGCAGTCAGGGCTTTGCAAAGAGACCAATGGAAATACCCCTGTGAAAGGGTCCTTCATGGAAAAGGATGAGAAAGTGGGATGCAGAAGTTAAGAGAAAAATCTAGGGAGGTACAGATAGAGGCGATACAGGGCAGGTAGAGATGTACAAGATAATAATTAGAATATCAAAGAGGAGCCACAACAATGTTTGAAAAAAGCTTTTTAAGAAAAGGGAACTCTTCTAAGAATTTCCACTTGCAATCTTTTTTTCTGTATTTCACATTTTCTAGAACAGAGTTTTCTTTTGGCATCTAGAGTTTTATCTGTAAAGATAAAAGGGAGGGAAAAAAATGGAAATAATCTTGTCTGCCATCATGAAACAGTGAACACAAAGGTCAAAGGAAACAGGTTGCTATAACGTATGACATTTACTGTCTATCAACAGGATCCATCATATAGCATGAGAAAATAATGCAACGCGAGTTTATAGCAAAACGTATCAATATCAAATCAACTGAGTGATGCAAGCCTCAGGTTGATGGCATAGCAATTTACAGTGAAAAAATCCACCTTAAAAAACAAAAACAGTGCCACTATCTCAAAATACATTACCATTTAATTTCTGTGTAAAATTGATGAAGTTTGGTTCTCATCTTCAGTGATAACACAAATACCCATTAAACTCTACAAAGCAAATGTAGGAATAGTTCTGCCCTAAGCAACCCAGCAAAATGTCTGTCTCTGCCAGTCTTTGATAACCCACACAGATAGTGAACATTTGGCTGCACCAAGAACTGCCAGGACAGTAAAACCAGGCATAAAGATTTCCAAATCCTGCGTTGCAAACATCCTTGGATTTAAAACAGCTTCAGTTAAAAATATACATTGTACTGAAAAAAACATGAGGGCAAAAGATCAACACATCTGGTGTGAAGTGAGGTCTGGGGAGCAGAAGAAGGTTCCTTCCCAGTCAGTCATCCTTCACCGAGAGAAGTGCATTCTCTATACAGGAACGGTCAGACACAGCGGGGTATAGATCTTCACTGTTTCATCCCAAGCACAGTCTGCCACCTACAAAGCAAAGATCAAGCAGTTTACTCCCAGGAAAAACAGTTTTGACAAATCTAGAAGAATTACAGAGATATAATGTCAAGCAGGGGTGTCAAACATACAGCCTAGAGCCTCTCTATCTGGCCTGTCACACTACCAGCAGACCTTTGAAAGCCTGGGGGCATAGGCTGCTGCAGAATGGGGGCCATTTGGTCTTGCTGGCCATTGCCAGCAGCAGCAAGCTTGGCTTTCCTCTGCAACTGCCTCAAACTCTCCTCAAGCCTCTGGACCCCTGCTGCTGCTGGATCCTTCCTTCTACTTCTGGACCCCTGCCCCCCAGACCATTGCCACCTCCAGATGTGCCGTCACTGAAACCCTCTTCATCTCTGGAATGCCACCACTGCAGTTTGTCCCAATTCCGTGGGCTAGATCTGGCCCACAAGAAACCCTGTGGTCCACATCTGGCCTGGGGCTCAACGTGAGTCTGACATCCCTGACTTAAAGGAAAATCACACCTGGTATTTAGGTTCATCTTGATAGCCCAGTTTATAATTTGTCAGGAACAAAACCATCATAAATTTCAGTAATTCTGGTGTTAGTTACCATGGGTGAAATGCACAGGAGTTAAAAGATCTTGTTTTTCCTACTTGTTATATAATGTCCAGTGAGAGGAAAGACTCGCACGTGCTTATTTTAAACAGGCTGACCCAAAAGGGTGATTTCTCATAAGGAAGTGGCATATTCTATCTAAAGGAGTCATTTGGCTCCCATTCCAGTATAACCTCATAAATCCAGCATCCTTGGGACCTAGCACCTGCCAGAAATGTGAACATTCCAGATTTTTTAAACAGCGTGTGGCCACAGCTCTGGGACCAGCCACTGCTGCTCTCTGCCTCCCCCCACCATCCCCCTCCCAGACATGGAGGGGGAAGCTCGCACGTAGCGGCCGCTGTCGCCATCCACCCCCCCCCCCCGTGCCGCTGCTCCGCATGTGGCCACTGCTGTGGGACCAGCCGCTGCTACTCCCCGATGTG
The DNA here is from genome assembly GCF_030867095.1 of Alligator mississippiensis. Lineage (NCBI taxonomy): Eukaryota > Metazoa > Chordata > Crocodylia > Alligatoridae > Alligator > Alligator mississippiensis. The sequence continues at coordinate 118,976,810 of NC_081824.1, read as the reverse complement.
ATGTATTTTTAAAAAGTGCTGGATTTTTGAGAATTCTGGAAGTTTGAAAACTGGATTTATGAGGTTATACTGTACTGATATCTACTGATATTCTATACTAAACTTACTAGCAAGGAAGTACTATTATGTCTATTTTTCAGATGGAGAATTCACACATAGTAAAACTAAAGTGACTTGCTCTCAATCACAAAGGAAGTCTGTGGCAGAACAGAAAATTGAAGTCGTGTTCTTATAAGCCAAGCTAGAACCCTAACCATTCCAATGCCCTTCCTTACAAAGAAAGTTGACAGCAGAGCCCTGGCTACTACTGAACTCAAATGCTGCATGCTTCTGAGTAGTCTCTCTCAGAGATAGTAGATCTGCACCAAGCAATGATCAGGCTTCATTAGCCTGACAGGAATGTGCTGCCACCTGGACTGACCTTAAAAACAAAGCAGCAGAATCTCTAGGTTACTCGGAATTTTTTCTAGCCCACAGACCCCAAAATACTCATTTGGTGCAGATGTTCCCACAACAGAACAATTCTACAGCACTACATCACAATCAATACAAACAGAGTCAGACAAATAATAAACTTTAATAACCAGACCACAATAAGCTTTAGATTTGTAATACAGTTAAGATTTTCTAACAAGGGCAAGGAATTAACCTATGCTGACAACTGCATAAAAAGAATGATGTATAGTTTGTAACTAATAGTCTAGTTACAGAGTAGTGGTGGGGGAAAAGACTGAAGCAAAAGGAATAGAGGAGATCTGAGAAAAAGCTGACCAAAAAAAATCAGTGTGAATACATCATGGGAAAATTATCTTGAAGGTAGGGATCTCAATGAAAGTAGCAACAGACCCTACAGAAGAAGTGTAATTTTGCTACAAAGGTAATTTCTGACCTAATCTAAAACTAGAATGAGCAGCTGCACACTAAACATCTGGAAAACAAACTTCATTATCTGATACAGACTGTAGTTATCTCACTCCACGTTTACTGCCTTGTACTACTGTTCATTTGAGTTGTTTTCTTAGTTAGTTGAATCTGCTTACTTAGTTATTTGACGTGCTTATCATCTTCCTCTAAACAGAACAACACAAAAATCTCTTGACGTTATGTTACTTTGCTCGATAACATAATTGAGCTTTGTGAGAAATAATATTTTGCTGCATTGCAGTTCCTCCAAAATTTTATTTAAAAAAACCCTGAGTTTGCCTTTAAAAGGTACATTGCAACTGGCAACTAAATGCCCTAGGTATTTTTATTCTTACCATGGGTGTTGGTCAGTATCGGATATCCTATAAGCAAGGCTCTCTAATTTTAAAAGGAAATACGACAAGAAATAACATCTACAAAATCCCATGGAAATTCCCACCTATGGTCAATTTAATTAACATCACAGATCAGTCTGAACAAATATAGTTACAGAATAAATTAATCTAGTGAAGGTAACAAATACAACCCATATAAAAAGAAGTTCAACTAGAAGCAGTTGTGATAATTTAGCCTAATTCATTGATTTTCTAATGGTTTATGAAAGACATAAACATTAAAGAGAAGGAAAATAAACCTAGAGCAAATAATAATCGTGGGTTGTCTCTTCCTGTGCAGTAGGAAGTTTATATAAAAGGCTAATAATGGAAAGGATGATGAACAAATTCATACAGCAAGCAGCAACAGGTAAACACAGTTAAACATGACGCAATTGCAAAGAACAGCATCAGAAATAAGGCGGCATTGTGCCAGACTAAAATTGGGTTTGGCCAACAGAAAGAAGCCCACTGGTTACAAATTTACATCATATACTTGAACTACAATACAGCACCACCAAAGGGAGCCCTGGTGTAGTTAGGGTATAAACTGCCATGGCTGATTCACTTCATTGGGCAAAATACACAGCAAGGACCCTATGCAAGATAACAGGTGACACGTTCCCTTTGCTCCTATGTCCCTTGCTCCCCATGCCTTCTTGTTGTCCCAAGTGGGGCAGCATAGAGGCATAGGATAGCACAAGTCCCACAGAATCTCCCACGTCCTGTGCCTCCACAACAAGTTCTGCATGGCCCTGTGCCTCTATACTGTGACCAGCACCAGGACCCATGCCGACACGTGCTTCAGATAGAGACATGGGTTGGCCTGATTCCCAGCTACCCGGGGAATCCATTTGCTTTGCCTCTGCGATACTATACATTTTTTTATGGCAGCTCAAAGGTGATGAAAGGTGACATTTGTTTCTACCTTTAGCGATGAAACAAGCAGCATCAACTTATGGCCAGTCCGTGGCATAAAGAGGACCAACGGACAAACTTATCTAGTGGTAAAGTCTGTACCTCCTTCACATAACCCAACAGGCTCCGATTTTGTTCATTACACACTTACTTGCATATGCCAGCAACAATTGCTGGGTTTTGGCTTCTCAACCAGATTTTCAGGTTTTGTGCTTTGGTTTCCACAAAAATAAAAGCAGAAAGCAGGTCATGCTACAACATTTTTCACTTTGATTTGGGGGTTTTTTTCTGTGAGCTGTGGTGCATTATAGTATTTTTTCCAACAGAGGGGCACTTAGGATATTGAATGCATCCCAAATATTCTGAAGATGCTCTGCAGTGTTTACTCTCACCTAAAACAAGAGAAGAAATAGGCATCTGCCCTAATAACACATTTTATGGTTCATTTCTTACATCAACATAGCACACAGGACTCCCAGTAGCTGGGAACTGGGATTCCACTGCACTAGGTGCTGGACATACACAGGGTACAAAGACAGTCACACCTCCACAGAGCTTGCTGTCTTGATTAACAAAAAGGTATAACAAGTAGATGAAACAAATGGGTGGATGGCAGGAAGGGGGAGAATGTAATAGTAACAAGAGTATGTTTTCACACAGACTTTGGGCACATTCTATCCATCAGTAGCTGGAACATTTGGCAGCTTCTCTTCAGTGAAGTTACCAATCTCAGTGCTAAATTCTACCCTCTGGTAGGCAAAAAAAATGGCTTCAATGTATGTATGTGCATACTATACCTCAGTCTCAAGAATTGTTTTCAGCATTGGAATGGGAGACAGTGGGTACAGAATGGATCACTTGTACTTGAGATGCACAAATTTAGAATGTAAGAAGTACCATACTACAGTGATGGCTGCTGTATGAATTACACACACAAAAACTTTCAAATAAGGGTGCAGAGGGTTTGGCCATATCCTCATATCTTGATAATTGGTCTAAAGCTAAATCAAGAGGGAAGCACGCTGCAGAATTTCAAGTCACTCCCAAACTGTAATCTAGCTTCATAAAAGCCTTGCTGCAATCCAAGAGTCTTTATCTTCAATCAATAATATATGTGCAACCCTTTTGAGCAAGATTCAAAATGAGAAGTTTCAAGTTAATGACCTAGAAAATACATCTGCTTGACATAATGCCATACTTTCCTCCCAAATTAAATATGATGAAGTGCTACAGTCTAAAAATCGATGATGACAGAATGTAAAGCCTAAGCACAAGAAGAAATTATATCCATGTTGTGCAAGTAGACATAGCTTTAAAGCAGGGTTAGAATTATGTGGGGGCTTGAAGGGGGGTGGGGTGGGGTGGGCTGAGCTTCCCATAAGGGATGAGAGCTGCCCCCCAGCAGCCAGGCAGAAACTGCTGTTTAGCACGGGGAAAAAGCAGCCCCTCCTCCTTGTTCCTGCCAGGCGCTTTTTTGCTGTTGCTGCTACCGTCACTACCTCCGACCCCCCCAAGAGTCAAAGTGTAATTCAAACCCTGCTTTAAAGAGATCAATTTCCAGAGTGGGAGTTACTGTACTGGATTTATTAATTTGATTGATATGTCATGTAAATGTGTGTGTGTAAAACATACATGCTAGAAATAACATGCACATTATAGATATGGTCTCTATTTTACGTAAGGAAATAAAAATTACTCAGGAGGCTCTTCCTAGACAAGTGGTGCTCAACCTCCGGCCCACAGAGCCCTGTCATCTGGCCTGGAAATGTGGTAGCGGGGAGCATTGGCAAGTAACACTGCCACCATTTCCCTGCTGCCAAATTTCCAAGCCCTGTGTGCCAGATGACATGGCCCCACGCGCCAGATTAGGTCAGCATGCAGGGCTGGGGCCTAATCCAATGTATGGGGCTGAGACCACATGCTCGATCACATCCAAATGCCAACTCCAAGCTGGATCCTGTGTACTGAATTGGAACTGCGGACTGACCCTGCAACACTCACCTGGCCTGCAGCCCAGAAAGTTTGGGCTCCACTGCCCTATGCTATACTGTCTTTATGTGAAGAAGGGAAAAAAAAGGAACAGCTTGATGAAATCAAGAGAGTCAAGACTGTCCTTTTGTATAGTGCAGCTAAAGGAGAAACAACACCAGAAAGATCAGATTCTCTCTGTTTTTATCATGGACAATTCTTAACTTCTAGATGGTGTCCCAATCTACCCCATATTTTCTATTAAATGGGACTACCATGTAGTTCCAAGATAAGTGGGTTATTCTGATTAGGCCTTTGGTATACAATACATACACTTGCTGACACAAAACCAACTTTGGTTTAAGGAAGCATGAGTTGTCTCTTTTTAGGGCTCAATTCAAGTAGATACTTTCAAGTATCTGAATACTTTAAACACATGAAAAGTTCAACCAAGTAACTGTGTGAAGGTGATTGCCATTAAACTAGTACTACAAATAGCATGCGACTATGTGACCTTGGTATACTTCTACGAACCTATTTACACATAAGCAGCGATATAACTTAAGAGGAAGGGAGGGTTAGACAAAATGTAAATCAATGATTATATAAAATATTTTAGTAATCACTCCAATTAAACATTTAGTGCAACATTAAATACTGTTTCTGTGATTGTGCTTATTATTATGGTCTTTCCAACCATGTGGCTTTGTCCATCTTTGAAAACCTCTAATATAATCTTTATATAATTTCAGAAATGCTGCAATTTCTTCTTTCCATGTTTCTTATTCATATTTTCATATACATTTTCTAACCCTAACTTAGAATAGAATATAATTGGATATTCCATAAAATGTAGTGGACTGCAAGCTACTTGAATTCAGAACAATTGAAAATAATGTAGCATCCTTCTTGAAATATCCTTCTCCTCATTCATTTTTATCCCCAAACTACTGTACAATATGGCAGGGTTATATTAAACAGCTGTGTCTACAATCCAATAGCCCTGGATACAATCTGCATGTGTCTGAAAAATACTCTGAGAACTCTGGATTTCATAGATTTCATAGACATTAGTGCTGGAAGGGACCTCGGAAGATCATTGAGTCCAGCCCCCTGCCCAAAGGGCAGGAAGTCAGCCGGGTTCATAGGATCCCAGCAAGATGAGCATCCAGTTTGCTCTTGAAGGTGTTCAATGTGGGCGCTTGAACCACCTCCAGACCTTGGGGGCTCGGACAGTAAAGAAATTCTTCCTTATGTCCAGCCTGAAACGGTCTTGTAGTAGTTTATGACCGTTCGACCTAGTCGTCATCCCTTGGGGCGCTCTGGTGAACAAACGTTCCCCCAGATACTGGTGGTCACCCCTGATAAACTTATAGGTGGCCATCAGATCACCCCTGAGCCTGCGTTTTTCCAGGCTAAAGAGTCCCAGGGTTCTCAGCCTGTCATCGTAGGGTCTGCTTCCCTGACCTCTGATCATGCGCGTGGCTCTTCTCTGGACTCTCTCAAGCTTCTCCACATCCTTTTTGAATTGTGGAGCCCAAAACTGGACGCAGTACTCCAGCTGCGGCCTCACTAAGGCCAAGTACAATGGGAGAATGACGTCCCGGGATTTGCTTGAGAAGCATCTATGGATGCAAGCCAGCGTTTTGGTTGCTTTACTAGCCGCAGCATCGCACTGCAGGCTCATGTTCATCTTGTGGTCAATGATGACCCCCAAATCTCTTTCTTGCATAGTGTTGGCCAACATAGCACTGCCGAGCCTATAAGGATGCTGCGGGTTTTTCTTCCCAAGGTGGAGAACCTTGCATTTATCGGCGTTGAACACCATCAGATTCTCGTCCGCCCACTTGATGGATGAAAGAAAGTATATACATTTATTATATTTTACATTTTTAACTTTAAAAAAAAAAAGTAACAAGGTAGCATCTGGACAGCCATACTAATTCAATTAACATTGTAGAGATATTTTGTAGAACACCTTCATCAATATTGCTCATGCATTGGAATACAAAATTCTAATGCAGCAATTTGTTGCCATCACAAACTATAGCAATAGGTGGAAATAATTAAAGCTTAACTGGAAATCAACAATGTTCCTCCTCCACCAAATGCTTATTGCTCGGGAAAGGATAACATTGGAAAAATGCACAAAAAGTATTAGCTTTTTAGTCTGTTAGATATTATTATTGGAGTATAAACAGTCTAACAAACAAGTACATTTATTAGTTGCCTGAAGCCCTCTCATTTTAACAATGAGTTGCAGCATCAGTGTATAAGTTAGTGTACTGCACTTTTATTATTGGTGGAGCATAAATATGGTGCCAAGTAATTTGTCGATAAAGAGGTGGGCGAGTCTATTTGCAACATACAAATCAAACTAGGCATTATTTCACATATCCTTTTGATATAAAGCCTAAAAATTCAGACTCAGACAATTAATCCTTTACTGGAAATTCATAGTTTGACTAAAGTGAAACAGTCATCCCATGCTTTATTAAAGCGTTTATCCTTGTCCCTAATTATAATGCTGTTTTCCACCAACTGATTTAATATCAATATCCATTCATTTATCAAAGCCATTTCCACTGATCTATAAATGATTTACTTCTCTGACAGGTCCCTGGTTACCTATTCATCAATACAATCTTGCTTTGAAACAGACCTTTTCCAGCACCTTAGGGCAATCTGTTTAGTTTCGTGCAATTACCTGAATGACACAGTCTCTTCAATGTTTAGGAGCAACGAAGGAATATCTTTCATGTTACTGGCTACTTTGCCATTCCTAAAGGTGCAATAAAACCCCAAACCCAATACTCAAAAACTGTATTTAAAGGAATAATTAAAAACTGCCAGACTTAAAGGGCTTACTAAAAAACTCAGCACAGTATTCTGTAGATAAGTAATGGCACTGCATTTTCAATAACACAACTGCTTTTCTTTTTCACCTAAGAAATGTTGGTGCCACAGCTGAATGAGCTTTTCAGCAACTGGTAGGGCATATGTGGTTATTACTAGATCTTTGAAATTAGGCAACTGCAGGTCTCAGAAGTTAAAATCAGAAGCTCCAATTACAGAAGAACAAGAGATCTGGAGAAAAAAGATTTTCTATCAGAGAAACTGACATCAGAGAACAGCACCAGATAAAAAACACAGAATTCCTATGCTTGTTGGCAACATTATTGCTGAACTCTTGTAAGGGATCTTTTTTGAGAGCAATCGAAGACCTCTAAAGTGGACATGCCCTCAGATTTTTAATGCTGCCTAGCAGGGAAGTATTTGATCCTGTTCACCTCCTAGAGCAGTGTTTCTCAGCTGAAGTGCCACAACGTTCTTTGAAGTGTGCCCCAGTACCTGACCCCTCTCTGAGGAGATAAGTACTAGCTCCTCCATACATCCCAGGCCTGTGCGGATATCCTAAGAACAAGCAGAGGACTTCCCCACAGCCCCTCCCACCAAGGCCAGAAGCATGGGAGGAGGGGGGAGAAACTGAGCTGAGAAGTGCAGCCCTAGCTCCCTGCCCAGAAGGTGGTGGGGGAGCATGGGGGGAGACATATGCATGGGGTGACAACACCAGGGGCAACAAGTGGCAGTGGCAGACACCTGGGGGGGGAGACATGTGGCAGCAGGGGAGACAGGTACAGACATGGGGGGGAGGGGGGGGGGAGTAGAAAAGGGGGCAAGCAGAGAGTTTATACATTTTCCATGTACAGAATCTAGTTATTTTCAGGGTCATTGTAAATTTGAAGTTGTCTTGGATTCATGTAAATACAGGAATTAAATGCTTGCAAAGAACTTTAGGCACACTTCTAGATGTGGGGGATGGAAGTTAGGTGGATAATTAAAAAAATATATATAAAGGATTATTAGATTGCCTCCTTATCAAACTTGTTTAGAGAGGTGGCCACTGTTTCGAGCCTATCATCAGATGAGAAGAGAGGAAGTTTTGCCATCCATCCCCAACCCACACTCTCCCTTGAATACGGAAAAACAAGGTGGATGGAAGGGACTTTTGGCTTAACTCCAACTCTTAACTTTAATCCTTGATAAATCAGGATAGGAAGAATACCCACTCTCCTTCCTCCTTGGGTGATTCATGCCTGGAACATCTACTGGTTTAAACTAATGGGGCAATTCATTTCAGATCAGAAAATCCACACTATTTGTGTGATCCCAGTTTTCTGTCAAGAGACATGAGAAGTGAACTACACCTGAGAATCCCAATCCAATGCATATGTGGAAAGTTTAAGTTGAAATTTTGTAAATTCTAAGGGTTTTTTTTTTTCTTCACTTGCAAAAATTCTTTTTTTGCATCATTTCAAGTATACATTGTTTCTATTTTCTACAGTCATCATTAGCAATGCAGAAAGAATAAAACTGATCAGATGCCCTAAATTCTAACAAATGCCTAGATTTAGAAATAGCAGCATTGTAGATGCCCGAAGGAGGAAAAACAGATTGGGAACATTACCCTGCTTTTCAAACTGTTAAAAAGTGTCACAAAGCACTCATCTGAAAACAGAAAACTGATTGGCTTTATGATCAAGTCTCTTGAACATTATGCAAACGGGCAAAGATATAAAACAGTTGTTTTGCTGATCTGTTACAGATATGTAATGGGATGCTGATTTGGTAGACTTGCTAAAATTTGCTAAACACAACAGTTGTTAGCATATCTTTTACCATTAAGATATAATGTCTGAATTTGCCTCAATTGCAGGCCTGAAAGACAAGCTGGCAGCAAAGTGCCTACTGAGACTTTCATATCTTTTTGCAGCAATGGCTGCACACAGACAAAATCAGACAGATGAAAAAAAGAAGCTTTAAAAAAGAGAAACCTATTGAAGAGAACACCAGGTTCATAATTTTGTTACCAATAAAATCAATGCTGGGGCACACACAGGAGTTTAAAGGACCATTCTGTGCTGACTTCTAATTTTCAAAGTAGCATCATACTGTTCCAAATTTTTGTTTTCCTCAATTACTCCGTATGTGCTCCATTTACCGAGAAAAGTGTTTTCCTAATAGCAAATTCCACCTCATAGAGCTGAGAGTTGAGTTAGACTTCTCCCTTTTTCACCACAATCATGAGTAAATAATGTAATTTGGCTTGCACAGCTTTTATCAGTAACACCTCTGAAATATCTATCTGCACTAGTATAACTCAGCAAGCAGGTTTGTTGATGATGCACATGAAGAATTAGAATCCAGTTCAATCTCTGTTGTTTTGGTCCAAAATCACTAATGGATGTAGAAAAAAAGCAGTAAAAGCTTATTTAAAAACAGACTTGATAATATCTCTACACAACAAAATGAGACCTGACTTCTTTGGTCTGTCTTTAGTTCATTGGCAATAATATCAAAGCAATGCTTACTCATGAGGGCATAATGTGTTTTGTCATATTATTTAACAGATATGAGACTAAATGCACAAAGAGCAAATCTGTTAAGAGGGTGCTACTGGCCAACTTTTCACAAGCCTTCAACATTCAAGATGTGGAAAGCATTTTATTGTCTATAACCCTTTTTACAGAAACTACATATTTCATAAAACTTTCTTATGGCTCTTTTTACCTGAATCCAAGACTACTCTGAATATATAAGACAACCCCCTCAATTATTCTATGCATAGAAAATTAAACATTTGCTATGACTTCCATGTATAGAATCTAATTATTGAAGAATCATCTTAAATTCATTCTTCCCTACTGCTGTGGCAAGGAAAACAGTCACAGGGGAGACAAATAGCCAGATCTTTGCCCTTTGCCTCCTGTATCTGCCACCCTCATCTCTTGCCTCGTTCGGTCACCCCTGCACATATGCCTAACCCTAGTCATCAGTGCACCTCCCCTCCATCCCCCACATGACACCTGCTCCCCCACCCTCCCACCCACCATTTACCTTCTATGGCAACTCATATGGCATTCAGCAGCAGTGGCAGTAGCCCTGACCCTGACCCATTCTAGCCAGACAGAAACAGTGGCAGCAAGTCCAGCTCCAACTGGGTCAGGGTTGGGGTCGGGGCCAGGGCTGAAGCAGGCACAGCAGGCTACGCAGCCTTCCCTGTATCCTCCCTTCACCATGCAGCTTCCTCTGTGTGATCCCCCACCTCCACCATGTGACCTACCTCATGTTCCCCGCACCGCACACCCCTACCCCACTACATGAGCAAACCCAGCCTGGGGCAGGCAGCAGCTCAGCTCCAGCTTTGGCCCCAGGCCTGGAGCCGAGGTTACAGCAGTTGCTTGCCTAGGGCCAGTACACTTTAAAGTACCAGTGCAGGGAACACCTGCATGGGCAGTGCGTGGCACTGCAGACAGGTCTGCGGCACTACGTACCACACGTCCATGCTTGTCTGGATGTGGCCACTGTGTGCAATCTGGTTCTAACTGTAAGTTTAAATAACTTAACTAAATTGGAAGTGGTTTTTTTTTTTTATTTATCCTAGTATTTGGCACTTAACATGTTTAATTTCCAAGTTATACTTTTCAGCATCACACATTGTAAAAGTTCTGTTCTGACAGCTGTGCGGTTTGCCAGTGGTCTTTAATACATTCTGCACGTAATCAGTGTTCTGAAATGCTTGGCCACTTACTGCCATTGTCCTTTAAAAATCACATAGCACTGCAATTTTAGAAATTGAATTGCAGTTTGTACTTCACAGACCTGCTTTCAGCGCAGCCAAAGAAAGAGTCTTGCTCAATAGAGAGTATTCCTTTATGCCTTCCAATGGTTTCTCTGTTGTGAACAAAGTAGACCCGACAACCAAGCACAAGAATGAAGATAAGTTTTCAAACAACATCCAAGGCTTTCCTTTTCTTTATGTTTGTGTTATGAAGCAGCTTTACAATTACAACAAAAGTCTTAAGCTCCACAATTTTGTACTGTTTATGATATGTGAAGCAACTTATTTCTTCACAGACTTGTTGGATTTTTTTCAAAGACCAAACAAAAGGAATTGAATTTTCACAACAGGATAACTCCGTTGTCTGTGGATGTTGTCACACATACAAGTATCAAATATCCCACTCAAATTAACAAGCAAAATTAATTTTAAAGTTGAACTGCCATTCAAGAAGTTCAGAGATAATCTGTTGGCAAGAACTACTGCTTCAAAAGCTCCTGGTTGGCATTCACAATGTTGGATATAATCTAATTCAGGCTCCTGTCTCAGTGTCTTGGCACAATCTGCCCCAAAGGAAGGAAACATGGCATAGTTCAGAAGGGTTAATCTCTGGCTTCTTGTTCTGTTTTTGTACAGGGCTTAGACAATGGGACCCTGGTTCCTCACTGCAGCTCCCTGGTGCTTCCACGCAGTACTAAAAAAACAACTTAAAGGCTGTTTGACCTTACCTGGAATATAATATCATTGCAGGATATGCTTATTTCCATTAAGCATACCGTTCTTATTAACTACAGATGAAACTGAATGCTATGCAAGTCTATACACGGTATATACTACTGAACTTGTAACCCTAGAAGAGAATGTGCCATAAGACCTCCTGTGAAACCAAATCCAAAGAACTCTGCTCAGATGAATTATGCAGATAGTCAACAATTAGCAACAATTTTTTCATCGGGGTTTGGAACAGTCACAGGAAAATTTGTATGTTTAGGGTGGACAGAGAATACCTTCCTTTAACTGATATCCAAATATATGGCCACGTGAGTCTTCAATAGAGTGTTCTCTATGATGAGCATAAAAGCTATGGAAGGTCTTTATTTTGAAAGAACCTTTATAGTAGGGGTAAGACACCTATTCTGGCAGCAGGCTGAAATGATCCACTTCAGACTGGAGGTGAGTGGGCACTAAGATGCTGCTGTCGCAACCACTTGTCCTCATGGTGGCACAGGGAAAACGCCCACAGGCAGTACCCCCACCGCTAAAGCCCCACAACTGTTGGCCAGATCCAAGGGCTACATCCAGCCTGCTAGCTGCAGTTTTCTGACCCTTCTTTATAAACTTCCTATGTTTTTCGGAGGGTTTAAGCATTTAAAACATTTTGGCCACAGTGACACTAGCTGCCCACACAGTGTCAGAAGAAATTGGATCTAAGTTTAAACACTGTTTACAGACAAAGTAAAAACCCAGTGCAGACTAGACCTTAGGGAGTATTTTTTTTCTGCTCATCACACATTTTTCACATGATACTCCTTGCCTTCTCTGCTAATGGGATCTTAAAAGGCTGTGATAAGGTGTCAGACAATCCAGGCAGACCTCATAGAGCAATACTACCTCACTGTTGGGCTAGAGTATTTGGATGCTGAAGAAATAGTGATGATTATATTATTTAGCTGATTACTGTTTGCTTTGCACGCAGTATGAAATATGCTGCACCTGCCTGAGACCATCGGTTTTAATTTTGTTTTTAAACCAAAAAGCTATCTTAACACAACCTTGGGCTGAAATAAATAAATAAATCAGGTCTGGTTTAATTAGCCCTGCACTTTTAATGTTTCTGACAAAGCAAAACATTAATGCAAATTGCGCTATGGCTCATCCCTTTTCTTAGGTAAAATGGCTACATTTGTGCCAGTATTGTTGCAATTTAAGATGCACATTCCAAGTCTTCAGATTTTACATAAGCAACAAAGAGTCCCAAATAGGAGAATGGCAGTAAGTGTTCCAACTTCTAAACCAAATCAGGACAGGACATGGCAGATGGGGATTTCTGTTATGTCGATGGGGCTGGACTAGCTCATAGAACTACGACTGTGGCATTTCTTTTCAGACTTTGAATCACATCCGCCCTCTCCATGCATGTAATGAAACTCTACTGGATCTGCACAACACTACACCTGAGGCAATCAGCTGGCTGCAAAATTTGGACATAAAATTGTAAATACTTCCTCCTTGTTTTGTGATCATTGTATCATATGCTAAAAAAAAAATTCCAACTGAAAGCTATAGTGATTCAAGTGCACATGGTATAGATTTTTTCCACTTCTTATTTATAATTTTTGATTTATAACAAAAATTACAACAAAGCTACAACAAATTGTTCCACCAATTTTACAGCTCATTGTCATTGTACTTAGATGCCTCACAAATTAAAACCAAATAAATACAAAAAGAAATCCATAAACAAACACAAATCCAACCACATGAAAGCCACTTTTATGGACAGATTTGTAAACCATCACCCCCTTTCTCTGACATACAAACACCCAAACAGGTATATGCCCTGCACAGGCGTTCATTATGCAGTGCCTATGCATGTGTTTCTCTGGCCTTAAGGCATGTGCTGAACTATTCTGTACACTGTATTCATACTATAAAGTGAACATAAGCTTTCAAAGAATTCTTAAATGGTTGACTCTGTATGATTTTAAAGGCCTAATCTAGCTAGATGATGTCATAGAAGCAATTCATTGATTAACAACTTACAGCCTAGTCCTAACAAAATCCTATACTCACGTGTCTTGAAAGGTACTGTAATTAAAATAAAATCAAATTGAACTCCCATTATAAAAATGATCTTGGGGCTTTTGCTGTCCTTGCCAGCTGATACCTGTGAGCAATGGTCAAAGGAGCAAGCCCTCTTAGGTAGGCAACGGTAACCGTGGGAACTGTTGCTCAATGGAACTGGCTACTGGGAACAGTAGCTCTGGTATTCGGGGAAGTATCTACAGTTACTTCATGTCTGGTGAATCCCATGAGACTCAGTTCAAGCCTGTCACCAAACCTCTTGTTTGTATCTGAATTCCTGTCCTTTGGCTCCTGATCTTCAGTTTTTATCCTGGTTCCACACCTCAGCTCCTTACAGCCAAGTTAGGCACTTTGGACCCTTCTCTAATACCCTTGTTGTTTCACATACAAAGTGGGCTTCACCTTTCTGGTAGGTAATTTGCCAGATACAAATGCAAACCTGGCATTTGTCTAACACACACACACAAGTAATCGCTGTATACATAATAATTAACCCACATGCATTTTATTTTAATCAGCATTCAGCCAGACCTTTCCCTAAGGCATTCCATGATCTGATGGTGTTGAGGATGGTGTTCACAGCTCAGTCATGACTGTATGGCTTTAAGTGAGTGAAAAGTAAATCCATCAAAGCTATTACCTGACCACGGCTGTGAAGGCTTAAGTCTAGTCCACATGTAAACTCTGTGTGATGCTCCACAATTTCTAACAAGGGGTTAGGCTTGGAAAAGTCCCAGAATCTATAGAAACAAACAAACAAAAAAACCCATTACAGTAATTGAAAGACCATTCTTTAAAATATAATGCAGGATATTGATATGCCTGACACTGCCAGAACCTTTTCAAAAGCAAACCCATCCACTTAAACATAATTAATTCTATTTCTGCAAAATCCTCTGCTGATCTGCATAAATAAGAACTTCATTGAGGAAAACCATCTCCTTTTTTTCCCCCATTACAGAAACTGAGATCAGCAGAGCTGGCTCCAATGACCTGCCCTAGGGACAATCTTTAAAGAACTGTAGTCTGGCTTTCTTTATTAAGGGCCAGTGACTCTAAAATACTTTTCCCCTCAATACCTGCCAAGTTACATCTATAACACACACACACACTGACCAGGGCAACTCAAAACTTTGCTTCTTTTATTGTATTGTTCAGCTAGGGAATTTTTTAATTTTTTTTTTGTAATTGAAAACCAGAAGTGGACAGAGATATACTGAATGCTCCTGTTCTCAGATTTATTTATAAGCAGACTTCTCACACAACAGTATGTTGGGAGAACACAGTTATACCGCTATATTTTTTTCTAACGGATACTAAAGGGAACACGTAACCTGCATTTTAATTTCACTGAAAATTTATTCATCCAAACTTATCCTCCTTGCCAAGCCTAGTCAAGATGACCACTTTGAAATATAAATCTATGGTATTCTAGTTTTAAACTAATTTCCCCAATATGACAGTAAATGATAATGATAATAACCACTGTACAAAATGAAGTGTACATACTGGGGTACAATAAGAAATCTCGAGTATGATCTGGAAACATGCATTCAGTATCTTAATGAAATTTTTAGAGAACTGAAAATTGAGAAGAACCCTGAATCTAATGAAGGCACAAAAGTGACAAAGTAACTTAAGCTTCCATGATTCTCTGGTACTGCTTGCAGGGAAAGAAAGTCTAGAAAAGCCTAGTGCTGCATATTTTATGTGGAATTATATTGCCTTGCACCTGGAAATGCTTTCTACACACATTATATTCTTTTGTCTTTTCCTCAATAGTCAAAGCACATCCTTATTCCCCTTTCATGGAAGTGATTATAAAAAAGAATAAAAATTCATTATCAAACCAGCTACACAGAATGTGAGGTACATTCATCAGATCAGTTAAGGTAAACAGCAAACACAGGAACCAAGAGAATGAGTTTGTTTAACCTGCCTGCATTATTTCCTTAATAAATGACCAGAATGGTATCAACACAATGGCTCAGCCATAGCAACAACCCTCTTTACATCTTCCTAGTACCAGAAAGGCAATATAAACAGCTCGTTTTACAGGGAACCAGGAGAAAAAGAACATCTCAGCAACTCTACCCTTAAATTTGTCTGCTAAAATAGATAAGAAATCAAAGTCTTATAGCTAAGAACATGCAGTGACCTTCCTCAATGCACCAATTCTGTACTCTTTTGAGGGGAAGGCACCAAACAAATTTAAAATTTAAGATGGAGGGGGAATCTCTATATTTTTGTGGAAAACAAGTTGAAAAGCCTTTCAGCTCATTTTGCTCAGTGTTATACAAAATTATGTCAGGAAAAAGATTGTTATTTCAGAACCTCACAATCCAGGGCAAGTTTCACAGAAAACAATCTGGATAGGCCCATTGTTGGGATATAAAAATAGAGTAAGTCCAGGATTAGAGAGGCTATGAGGTTTAGGTGATTGAATATAAGATTGAGAAACATGAATACCTAGATTAAAGCTGACTCTGACACCAGCTTACTGCAGGAGATTGGGCAAATCAGTCATTCTCTGCAATTTGGCTGCTCCCAGCTGTAAAAATGGGCATAATGCCTACCTACTTCACAGAATGAATTCATGCTCATACAGCATTCTAAATATTTAAAGTATCCCATGTTATTTATCATCACTAAAGATAACATCACCAAGGGTACATCTGCACAGAAAAACAAAGGTGTGCTTATAGCATACGTAGGCATTTAGCACGGATAACAACCGCAGTGAATGCATTACAGCATGGATTTCAGCATGGGCTAGCAACCCATACTTGGGATTCCAGGCTAAGCTTATACTGCCAAAGGTGCCCCTAACATTTTTATCCAAGCTACTAGATGAAAGCTATCATGTGTGTGTGTCTACTGGAGCCAAAACCACATCTTAATTTGCTTTGTTAGAAAACTTATATTAAACTGATTATTACACTGATTAAATAATTAAAATAAAGACTTGTAGTAACTTACTTTCCACTATTTATCCAGTTTGATTACTTTCTACATCTTCCTCCTCTTACAAAATGGCTATGCATTAAGGCCCCCTCTACAAGTTACAGCAGTGGTCTCCAACCTTTTTAAGTAGTAACCTTTGGCATTTAAAAGCAACCCAAGATCTACCAGGCAATGCCACCACCCGCCCAGCAGATAAGTCTGTGGGGAGGGAAAAACGGGGCAGATGGAGGCAGTGAGAGGAAAAATTATATGAGGGTGCACCTCCCCAGCAGGTAAATCCCGCCCAGCTGGGGCCCCACTCAACTCATCCTTGCTCCTGCCTCTGCAGCACTGTCCCTCATCGTGGGAGCCTCGATCTAGCCCCTGCCCCTTCCCTCCTCAATGGACTGACCTGCTGGGTTGGTGCGCGCATGTACATGCACACGGGCACTCAGCCCCCCACACCAGCCTTGTATAGACTCCAACAGGCTCCAAGATCTACTGCAAGAGGCTCTGAGATCTACCGGTGGATTGAGATCCACTGGTTGGTGACCACGGAGTTACAGGTATTGTGCAATTAATTGGTTAAATGTGCAACTACTTTAAAACGAGTTATACATGCAAAATAGCTATCACACCAAAAAAAGCTCCAACCAGCTATAAAGTTAGACCCCAAAAATGTGTACTAGTTTTATAGCTGGGTGTTAAGCTTTACTTTACAGGCATAGTGGGGTCTCCCTGTTGCTGGGAGTCCTATCAGCTGCTGGGGCTCCCAGGCAAAGGGGTGCACCAGGCCCACCATGAAACCCTCAGGCCTGGGGGATTGGCAGCTGCGATACCCCAAGCCCAGGGTTTCACACACCTCTGAGCCTGGGAGATTGTAGAAGCCATGATTCCCCAGCCCTTGGGTTGGCGCTATTTATGATGCAATAGCTACTTTGCCCATGTAGTTGGTTTTAAGGTCACTGTGCAATTAATCAGTTAAACATGTAGAAGGGGCCTTAACTGAGGAGAGTCGCAGCCCTAGGAGCTTGCTTCGTGCCAAAATTGGGCTCCCCCTGCACCAGCAATAAGGCACACTAGGATCTAATGCACAATCCTACAATCATGCCTCCTGCCATGCATGTGTGGCATGACAAGAGATATGATCGTGTGGATCATGTATTAGATCCTATCACACCTTTACCTTAATGTGCAGAAAGGGCTTAATTTTACTTCTTGCTGTTTTTCACCAGTTTCACCTTCTGAATCACACACATCAGCGCACTGCTTCAATAGAGCTGCAAATACTACAAGCAACATGATTATTTAAAAGAAAAAAACTTGCCATGAGTATACATATACAGTTACGCAGGAGTTTTTCTATTGTCCTTAAGTTCTATAAAACCAGTTTCTTACAGCTTACATCAGATGAGACTCAGACTCAAGACACCCCTCAGAAAACACCAGCTCTTAGCTTTTACTATGGGTTGTTTTTTGTTGGGTTTTTTTGGGGTGGTGGGCAGGGAAGGGTTTGGGTTTTTGACTACAAAGCAATTCTTCTGTTGCAAAGAACTCAGAAAGACCACAACAGGTCGGAAAGTTTTTGACATTACGGATTCCTAGTTAAATCTCTACGTTTAGTTTGTGAATCATGTATAGATGTTCCCACACTTAACAGTGCTAATATTGTACGGCACTCCCCAGCACCCTCAAAAGGGTGTTATGGTAACCAAGCATGCTGTGGCACCCCAGGTGGGAATCACTGAGTTACATTTTTAAAAAGTATTTAACTATCTCGGTGTGAGAAGGCATGTGCACCTACACACACATATCACTGGCACTGACATGCACCTGCTGCAGCAGCAAATATCATAGCATGGCAAAAAAAAAAAAAAAATGCAGGTGCTTTTTTCACTGATCCAGGAAACCCTCTAAAATCTGGAGCAGCTTATTACTATTCGTTCCATCCAGGAAGAGCACATACCAACTGCAGAGACTTCCTCAGCCTGACAAAGGGTTTTTAAACCCGAAAGCTTGCCAAAATTTTTCTTTCCAACTATTTAGTTTGGTCTAATAAAAGATACCAGATTCACCCAATGAACCTTAAGCAGCTTATTAGAATTTCTCACCTGTTCACAGGTAGGGAGCTGTTGTGAAGGTAGAGAAAGTCCTGGCAGGTAAGTCTTAAGAATAAGAAGGGTGAAAACCAGGGTTGAGGGAGGCAAGGGTTCAGGAGCTAGCCCACAGCATATTGGTTTTGGTCAGAGAAACAGTTCTTATACTAACATGCAGCTGTAAATGAGGACCAGGTCAGGAATTAATCATAAAGGAGAGAGTTTATAGACTAGAGAATAGTAATTTATGAAAAGATGAACACACATGCCAACAATCACACTGACCCCCGGCTTGTAAACTGACAAAAGAAAGATTTGTTTGGTAATATTTTTTATTGGATTAACGTTATAGTCACAAAAACATTAGATAAACTTTTTTTTTGTTAGACTGATATTTAGCTTAGGCTATACTAGTTTCTTTCCCAAACCTAAGGAAGTAAAAGTAAAAGTTTGTCTGACTCCTAACTATAACGTTGGTTCAAGTAAAAGATAACAGCAAACAAATATTACTTCTCAGATATTCCTTGGACCATCATGACTATAACTACCCTAACACTTGTAAACTGCAGAATATTTTTTTTAAACCTGCCTGCTTTAGTAGCCATTTAAGTTGAAAGCTTTTCAGGACAGGGGTCATGTCTTACTTCATCTATATCTACTGAAGCACCAGCACAAGGTGCTGGTATTATTGCAACATTTATTATAATCTTTGCAACTGATGGGAGTTCCTTTACTGGGAAGGTTGAAGGCACAGTTTACCTCTTCATATTCTCCAGTGGATCATTCCTATTTTTATTTTAAAAAGCATGAATGAGAGAAACATGTTTGAGGCTGTTATCATCATATATTACATATATATCCTATTATATTTTATATTATCAAAAGCACACTTGAGAATCTATAAATCCAGCAATTCTGGCAAAGATCACAATTCCATCCACCAAGTCAGTTTACTTTGCATGTGTTCTTCGTAATTCCTCCTCTCAGACGTACATTCGTTAAGTAATTATCCTACATATTAAAAAGGAGGGTTTCCTTCTGCTTAACACAACAGCCTTTTGTTTGAATTTGCACTGAACCCACAGTGCCAAATTCATCCCTGATATAACCTGGTGGAAGCCAATGGAGCTAGTTCACAAATTAGTTTGGGGCATCCAACTATCTCCATAACAATATCAAATACAGGATAACTGCACTTCAGGATCGAGATGATGAAAAAGCTTAAATATACGGATGAAAACCATCTTTAACCAAAGCAAAGGAAAAATGAAAAATTATACTGAGGGCCAAATCATAGAGAATCAGCTCCTTACAGCTGTTTTGTCAGCAGATTCTTTAAGGACTCTTGATGTGCTCTTTGCTACAATGCTAGCTTTATTTTTAATTGATTTGCTATACACTGCGTTGTATTGTGTAATACAGGTCTTCACTCGTATAGTTAGAAGGCTTAGCAAGGATCCCACTGTAACTGAATTGCATGTGTAAAATTCTCTTCCGTCACTGCATGCATGAATCAGTTTTGGGCAGTACGGTGCACAGTAGATGTGTCTTTTGTGCTGCACTTAAAATTATATTGTAATTTTCCAAGTGCAATGTAACTTTGACAACTTTTAAGGGTAATTAGAGACAACTCGGGAACCAGCAGCGGGAAGGAGAGGAGGCAGCACACGTGTGTCCCGCACGCACGTGTGCCCTTCTTACCAACCAACTGACCGGAGGCGGCGGCGGCAGCAGCAACAACAGAGGAATCAGCAGCGGGGGCAGCAGCAGCTGATCCCCCGAAGGTAAGTGGGGCGGAGGGACCCGGCGCAGCTGAGCCGGATCCGGAGGGGAAGCCCCCCGGGTCCCATATAGCTGAGCCGGTAGGGAGCCGCGCTCCCGAGCCGCGCAGTGCGAACAGAGCGTGCAAACAGGCGCGCTCTGTAAGAGCACGCCGGCGTTTGCGCGGGCGTTCGCGCCGGAGGGCGGGCCAGGAGGGCCAGGAGTGGGACTCCTGTAGGGGTAGGGCATAGACACCGCGCAGGTCTACAAACAGCAGCTTGTAGAATGGTGTCTACGAGGAGTACTGCTAGGGCCTCTGCCCAGGGGGACAAGGCTACCCGGGGCAGGTCTGAGGCCCCCACCCAGACCGAGCCCATGGGGGAGCCGGTGTCCCCCTACCTCCTGGCCTGTGGGGTATCCCCAGCAGGGCCGGGGGGAGCAGAGATTGGGGGCCCCCACACCTGTCCAGCAGGTGCCCGTCTTAGGGCCCTGGAGGCGCAGGTGAGGGAGCTCCGGGAGGAGGTTAGCAGGCTGAGGGGGATCAGGGAGGCGGAGGATGAAATTGACAGTTATTTCCTTTCCCTGCAGGCCCAGGCACCAAAGGAAGAAGCACCCCGGGGAATACCCTCCACAGCAGAGTGGCAGACGGTCACAGCCAGGACCGGAGCGGCACGCAGAGAACTGGTACCAGCTTCTCCAGTCCGAATGGTGAACAGGTACGAGGCCCTGGCGACCCTGCAGGAGATGGAAGGGGAGGACACCCTTGGGCAAGAAGAAACACCACGTTCTTCACACCCCAAACAGATCAAGAGATCCACGATGACCCAGAGGAAGAGGCGACGTGTGCTCGTCATAGGAGACTCCATCCTGAGAGGTACGGAAGGACCCATCTGTCGCCAGGACCCCTCGGCACGAGAGGTATGCTGCCTCCCTGGAGCAAAGATTCGGGATGTGACGGAGGTAATCCAGGCCAGGATCAAGCCCACCGATTATTACCCCATGGTCCTAGTCCATGTGGGTACTAATGATGCGGCCAGGAGAACCCCCGATCACTTGATGGCGGACTACTGTGCTCTGGGAGGCGTGCTGAAGGAGTTCGGTGCCCAGGTGGTTTTCTCTTCCATCCTACCAGTGACCGGACGAGGAAGACGGCAGGAGAACTGCATCAGAGAGACCAACTGGCGGCTTCGGCAGTGGTGTCTCGAGGCAGGCTTCGGCTTCCTGGACCATGACCCGCACATCACGACGAGGGACATGCTCAGCTGGGATGGGCTTCACCTGTCCCCCAAAGGTAAGCGTGTGTTTTCTTCTAGGTTGGCGGATCTCCTCCGGCGGGCTTTAAACTAGGCTCGTCGGGGGGAGGGGAGTACGAGGGCAGGGGAAGCTGTGGACCACCAAACCATGTGGCACCCACAAGGACAGCCCAGCCTGAAGAAGGAGAACATTGGGAACCTGAAAGCCATGGGGAGGCCAGCACAACAGAACAGGTAAGGAACAAGAAGGTAAGAAACAATGGGCCCCATGGGACTGGGAGCAGGGGGGCAGCAAAGGCGCCAGTCGCAGGGCTCAAGTGCCTATATACTAATGCTAGGAGCATGGGGAACAAGCAGGATGAACTAGCGTTCCTGCTTGCACTAAACACCTATGACTTAGTGGGGCTAACAGAGACCTGGTGGGATTCATCCCATGACTGGGCGGTACATATTGAGGGCTATAGATTGTACAGAAAGGACAGGTCGGGGAAGAAAGGTGGGGGGGGTTGCACTTTATGTCAGTGAGCAATATACATCAACCCTCATCAAGACAGAATCCGAGGCTGAGGAAGTAGAAGGATTGTGGGTTAGGCTACATGGGGGGCAAGGAGAAAGGGATTTGGTGGTAGGGGTCTGTTACAGACCCCCACACCAAGGGGAAGAAATAGATGCGGGGCTCCTGAGGCAACTCTCGGAGACCATAAAAGCTAAAGAGGCGGTAGTCATGGGGGACCTAAACTACCCGGACATCTGCTGGGAGACGCAGACAGCAAGGTCCCATCGCTCACGCAGGTTTCTAACTTGTGTACAGGACCTCCACCTGACACAGGAGGTGTATGGTCCCACTAGGGGGAATGCCATACTGGATCTGGTATTGGCAACGGGAGATGACATGATAGGGGACCTCCAAATCGGTAGCTATCTGGGAGACAGTGATCACCTTATGATAGAATTCAACATAAGACGGCGAGTGGGTAAGGTAACTAGTAGGGTGAAAGTGCTAGACTTTAGGAAAGCTGATCTCATTGCACTCAGGCGATTAGTCAAGGAAGCACTGCAGAGTAGGAGTTTTGATGGGATGGGTGCCCAAGAAGGGTGGCTGTGCCTAAAGGAAACGATCCTTTGGGCACAAAGCAAGACGATCCCCGAGCGAGGCAAAAGAGGGAAAGGGGCCAGGAGGCTTCCATGGCTGACCAGAGAAATCCAGGGCAGCCTAAGGGCCAAAAGGGGAGCACATAAAAAGTGGAAACAGGGTGAGATCACTAAAGATGAATATACCTCCTCTGCTCGTGCTTGTAGGGAGGCAGTTAGGCGGGCCAAAGCTACCATGGAGCTGAGGATGGCAACCCAAGTAAAGGACAACAAGAAATTGTTTTTTAGATACATAGGGAGTAAAAGGAAGGCCCAGGGAGGAATAGGACCCCTGCTAAATGGGCAGAAGCAATTGGTGACAGATAGAGGGGACAAGGCTGAACTCCTCAACGAGTTCTTTGCCTCAGTGTTCCTAAGCGAGGGGCACGACAAGTCTCTCACTGGGGTTGTAGAGAGGCAGCAGCAAGGCGCCAGACTTCCATGCGTAGATCCTGAGGTGGTGCAGAGTCACTTGGAAGAACTGGATGCCTTTAAGTCGGCAGGCCCGGATGGGCTCCATCCCAGGGTGCTGAAGGCACTGGCCGACGTCATTGCAGAGCCACTGGCGGGAATATTCGAATGCTCGTGGCGCACAGGCCAAGTCCCGGAGGACTGGAAAAGGGCTAACGTGGTCCCCATTTTCAAAAAGGGGAGGAAGGAGGACCCGGGCAACCATAGGCCGGTCAGTCTCACCTCCATCCTTGGTAAAGTATTTGAAAAAATTATCAAGGCTCACATTTGTGAGAGCCCGGCAGGACAAATTATGCTGAGGGGAAACCAGCATGGGTTTGTGGCGGGCAGATCGTGCCTGACCAACCTAGTCTCTTTCTATGACCAGGTTACGAAACGCCTGGACACAGGAGGAGGGGTGGATGTCGTATACCTGGACTTCAGGAAGACCTTCGATACGGTATCCCACCCCATACTGGTGAACAAATTAAGAGGCTGTGATGTGGATGACTGCACAGTCCGGTGGGTGGCGAATTGGCTAGAGGGTCGCACCCAAAGAGTCGTGGTAGATGGGTCGGTCTCGACCTGGAAGGGTGTGGGCAGTGGGGTCCCGCAGGGTTCGGTCCTTGGACCGATACTCTTTAATGTCTTCATCAGCGACTTGGACGTGGGAGTGAAATGTACTCTGTCCAAGTTTGCAGATGACACAAAGCTATGGGGAGAAGTGGACACGCCGGAGGGCAGGGAACAGCTGCAGGCAGACCTGGATAGGCTGGACAAGTGGGCAGAAAACAACAGGATGCAGTTCAACAAGGAGAAATGCAAAGTGCTGCACCTAGGGAGGAAAAATGTCCAGCACACCTACAGCCTAGGGAATGACCTGCTGGGTGGCACGGAGGTGGAAAGGGATCTTGGAGTCCTAGTGGACTCCAAGTTGAACATGAGCCGGCAGTGTGACGAAGCCATCAGAAAAGCCAATGGCACTTTATCGTGCATCAGCAGATGCATGACAAATAGGTCCAGGGAGGTGATACTTCCCCTCTATAGGGCGTTGGTCAGACCGCAGTTGGAGTACTGCGTGCAATTCTGGGCGCCACACTTCAAGAAGGATGCGGATAACCTGGAGAGGGTACAGCGAAGGGCAACTCGTATGGTCAAGGGCCTGCAGACCAAGCCCTACGAGGAGAGACTAGAGAAACTGGACCTTTTCAGCCTCCGCAAGAGAAGGTTGAGAGGCGACCTTGTGGCTGCCTATAAGTTCATCACGGGGGCACAGAAGGGTGAGGATTGGTGAGGATTTATTCACCAAGGCGCCCCCGGGGGTTACAAGAAACAATGGCCACAAGCTAGCAGAGAGCAGATTCAGACTGGACATTAGGAAGAACTTCTTCACAGTTCGAGTGGCCAAGGTCTGGAACGGGCTCCCAAGGGAGGTGGTGCTCTCCCCTACCCTGGGGGTCTTCAAGAGGAGGTTAGACGAGTATCTAGCTGGGGTCATTTAGACCTAGCACTCTTTCCTGCTTATGCAGGGGGTCGGACTTGATGATCTATTAAGGTCCCTTCCGACCCTAACATCTATGAATCTATGAAAACCATTCTTCCCTCAAAGATTTAAAAATAATTCTATTATATAGCATGTGGTAATGCCCTGATTTCATTGGTAAAGTTAATAATTTGGATTCTGGTAGCTTCTAAAATCCTCAATCAGGATTTGGGCCCCATTTTGCTAGATGCTGCAGATCCAGTTAAAAGATGTGCGCTGGTGAAATCTAACTAAGACATCTAAGAAAAAATGTGACTGAGAACCCCTCACTAACCATTCCCCCCCTGGTTTTAGCCTCAGATTGATGCAAGATATTGCACTACACACTGTAGAATGCAACAGTCTAACCTCGAGGGAACAAATGAATGTTGGCGAAGTTGACACAAGGGAAACAATGACCACCTTTTGGACAGACCATTGAAAAAAAAAAAAAGCCATTTTTATTGCTACTGCTAAACTATTCATTTGCCTGCAGCTGGGGATCCAACACTAATTCTCCCACCACACCGTCACAGGGATGTGAACTCAGTTAAAAGGGCAGATATGGTAATCATGGTACTATATTTTCTAGGCATTTCCCCATCCTTCCGGTATCACCACAGTCCCTACTAGATTGATTTCAACTACGCATCTCATGTCCGCACCTTGTCTCTATTAAGAATGGTACGAGGCCTTTAGCTGCACTGGTCAAATCAGGTCAAATAGAAACATAGAGGTAGGCACTGTTATGCTTCATTCTCTCAACACTGCTGGCTTCCTTACGCATACAAGAGAAAGCCAGCTCTCTTCTTTATTGAGACAAGGTAATTTTCCTAGTGAGCATAAATTTGCCTGATAACCAGGGAAATGACTGCTGCAAATACAGCCTCTCTAATTTCTGTTTATTTAAGCAAGCTTGATATAATTTCCACAAGAATGGCCATTGACAGAAATCTCTGCTGGCCTCTCAGCTTTTAGCTTAATATTACCAATACAGGCAGTCCTCGCACTTACAGTGGGTTACACTACTGCAAAAGGCACTGTAAGTCGAAACGATGCAAGTCGAATCTGATTTTCCCATAGAAACAATGTTATAATAGGGAGTTACGTTCCTGACCAAGGGCCT
The DNA here is from genome assembly GCF_030867095.1 of Alligator mississippiensis. Taxonomy (NCBI): domain Eukaryota; kingdom Metazoa; phylum Chordata; order Crocodylia; family Alligatoridae; genus Alligator; species Alligator mississippiensis. Next base: position 118,950,917 of record NC_081824.1, on the reverse strand, counting down.
GATGCCCACTTTTTTACAGAAATGACCATAAACACCATATTAAATCAACTATTTAATTTTATTTAATCAACTATTCAATTTTACTACAGACCATGTTGATTCAGACTGTATAAATAATTACTCACACTGGGATCAAAGGCCAAGAGACAGCAACTGCCAGAGTCCCCCATAACCCTGTGTTGACAGGAGTGGTGAGCAAGCAAAGGAGAGCAAGCTAGGGCAGAATATCAGTGGGGATGGAGCCAGTGTAGGAACTAGCATGGCCCCAGCACAATGGAGGCACAGCAGGGCAGCTGAGGCCAGGGCAGTGCATGGGGCAGTGTGGGCTGGAGCACCCAGCTGCAGCAACAGCTATTTCTGGGCCCCTCCCTGAATAAGGCACTTGCTCCCTGACTTACACTGCTGAGCAGAAGGGAGGAAGACTTTCTCCATGGAGCTCAGAGCTCTGCCTGGGAGCCCTGCACGCAGCCACCCTGCCAGGAGGCAAGGCACCAGCCCTGCTCTCCCCGACCCCAGGGCCACCCAGGCCCCGAGACAGGCTGGTGCTGTTGCCCCTCTCTGAGGTCGTGGGAGCACCATGTGTCCCCAGCCAGATGGGGGCATCCTGCTGCTGCACCCCACCTCCCTGGGGAGCAGCACAGAGGGGGGCAGGAAGTTTGGGGGCAATCACTGCTGCTGCTTTCTTTCTGTCATTGCCACCCCCACCCCTGTGGGCAGGAAGTGGCCAGGGACCCCCAAGGCTGGGCCTTGCAGAACTGCTGCCCGCTCACAGGTTGCTGGGGCTCCGCAGCCGGGCACAAGCGGGCACAAGCCCTAGGGGTGCTGCACTCCACTGCAGCTCGGCCCCTGCCCCGGCCCAGCCTGGCCCCGGGCAGCTTTGCAGCCACAGGGGCCCAGCCCAGCCCTGGGCCCCTCCTTGCCCGGTGTGGATCCTGGGACAGGCGGAGGTGACCCTGGCAGTGACTGCCTGACCCCCGGCGTGGGGCTCACTCAGGTACTGCAGCCATGAGTCCCAGAGTGGGTTGCGGGTCACAGGCTGGATGATGTGTGGCACTGGATCCTCACAGTTACAGCATGCTGTAAGTGCGAGGATCCAGTGCCATACGAAATGACATAGGTGTAAATAATGGAGCACCACAAGTGCAGATCACTGCAAGTTGGAGCGCCATAAGTCAAGGATTGCCTGTATTTAAGGAGACAGATCTGTCAATTAAAAAGAATATTGAAAATATAAGAATTTTGGATTGCAGTCTTCTCTAATATTACAGTGCCTATTCACTGTAACAGAAATTCCCTTTTCACAGATGGATGGAGACACCATTCCACTTTAGAGGTCATATTGCTGAACTGTTTTATGAGGAACTTCCAGAGCTAACATTTACTACATTTTAAAGAGAGATTCCATCTAATTCACTGTAATAAAACTTCACCTGAAACAACAGCACCATTTGTAGGAACAAGCCCATGGAAGTTACATATCATTAAAAATGTACTAAATGTAAGTTTATATGTTAACATATTAACTTCTACACTATACTATTTGTTTTAAATCCATGTAGACACAAGTCAAAGAGAAACACTGTGGACAGAAGGGTGCTAGTAATTTTTAATAAGCCTGTAGTGTTTAGTTTCATCACTTGTAAATATCTCCCAAATAACTGGGCATACTCATGATGTAGTCTCTATCAGAAAAGAGGAAGTGAATGAATATAAAGAATCAACAGACAGCAATCATCAAACCAACCCCATCCTCCTGAAAGACAGTTAATGAAAAGAGGGGCCTAGTAATTTAGTATTTCCCAAGACACCTAGCAAATCCAGTATATTGGGCAGAGTACTGTTTATATGTATTTTTATGCATGCATTCACAATCATGAGCACACACATATACAACTATTCTACCAGTGGATATAGATGTCATAAGAAATCTTTACTTATTATTATACCTACCTCTTGCTTTTTGTGGCTGAAATCACATACAAATACTAGGATTAAGCAACAAAAGTAGGATTTCGAGCCAAACTTCAGACTGGGCTGTAAGAAAAACAAGGACCAGCCACAAAGATCCAGGTCTGAACCTTCTAAAGTACATGCCTGGAGAGGCTTTGATGCAGCCCATTTTTAACATATAACATATTAAAATATGACCATCATATTGTAATTCCCGAAGAAGTCAAAAAATTTCAGAATACTGGAAGATAAATTTCTATACACTTGAATCATTACATATCAGAACACCTGAACCATTAAAATATCAGAAAGTGTGCTTACTGTGATGAACCTATTCATGAGCTTTTGCTCCATCAGAATTCATCTTTAAAGTTTTAGCATCGGCTCTAATTGGAATAATTTCATTATTTTTGGCCTTAATTTAGGGAGAAAATGCTGCATTAGGCACAGATACCACACACCAAATCCAAACAGAGGGCTTGATAAATTAAAGAAAGTTATTAAGCTGGTATTCAGCCAGCTTTAACCTGCCTCTGCTGCAAAGAATTAATCATGTACATCTTGTGGGGTAGTTCAAGGTAAACCAATATTTCTTCCTGTCCACAAATTCAGTAGCTTCGATAGTATTAGAAATCCAAACACATTGTTCAACTTTAAGAGGAGATTATTAATATGTTTCATGGAACATATTATATACATTCAGCAATTCTCTTAAAGTGTCTTCTATATAAGATTGATAATGTATTTTTACGAGAGAAACTCCTCATCTCTTAAAAAAATATGTCCGTTGATGTGTGCTTTCCCAGAAGGGTGAAATATGCAAGTGAAAATCAAACCCTCACACATGGCAATCTGTTAGCATGGATGTCTCAGCTGACCACACTACAGCACTACCTAAAAAGAGAGTGCTTGTTTAGAAGATAGCCAGTGTCACCGCCCTTAACATTTTCTCTTTCAGGCTTCTCTTTACAAGATCCATAAGCAGTTAAAAAGAGTTATTATCAATGGTGCAAAAAAGGAAGGGCCATGCACGCACATACAGGCCATGCCTACATAGGTATTTAGTGGTGCCCCCACTAAATCTGATCCAATCACAGATTTCTGAGATCACTCTATGGGGAATGCCCCTTATGCCCTGACTGAAGGTCTGGATTAATTCTCCTTATAGAAAAGTAAGCAATGTTTATTCAAACACTGTTCTACAGATCTCATTCACAGGCATAATTTTCACTCCATTTTTGTTATTGGCAGGAGAGGGGAGGAGTGGGATGAAAGGACAGAGAGAGAGAGAGAGAGAGAGAGAGAGAGAGAGTGGGAAAGGAGAAGTATAGATATCAGATGTTTGATATATTCCATACTGCATACGTCTTTAAAAAACAGTCGCCAAACGAATTTGACAAACCCCCATTAGAGAATACTTTGCTTCCAATGGTTTTTTTGTAAAGTACATTTTTTTGTAAAGCCTTCTGAAAATTCCTTCCCCATTGCTGCTTCTTTTCTTTTTTTTTTTTTTTTTCCAAATGAGGTAACAGGTTTAGAAAATTTCTACTAAGCTGAGCTTCACCTCTTTAAACCTGATCCCTTTGCCCCTGGTAAGAACAAGAAATCATTTGGACAGAAAAATAATGCCTCCAGTAAATTGTGGCATTTTGTAAAAAGGTCTGCAAGCTCTTACTTTCCAGATATTGTGGTATATAAGCAAAGAGCTCCTCTCATCTTTACTGACAGTGTTCACCAATAAAATGTCAGGGCTGAAATTGTGCTAAATTTCTGTATGGCAGGAAAGTGTATTAGTGCCAACCCTGATTGGCACACAGTTGATATAAAAAAATGGAAAGAGCATGAGCACTACAAAATTACCCAAAGAACACTAGCAACTTATTCCTATAATTATTAATTTTACGGCTCCAAAGAGGCCATTTGAAGAAATTGGTCAAACCTTTTCAGTTTGAAATGAGCAGTCTGAATGATCATGTTCTGCAAATTGGCTGGTAGCTGGCACAGTGTCGGTAATGGATACTAAGGAAGCATAAATAACATCCTCCTGTGTACTCTGCAGTATTCTGTCCAGAAACACACTTTAGATATAAAGAAAATTAAGCAATTTATATGAGAAAGAATGTTGAAGCAGCAGGCTAGAAGGTTATGCCTCTGGATCTTATTTCACTTACACTTGCAGCATCTTAGTACCAAACACTGAAAGGGGTACAGTACTGGAGAAGTGCTACCACTCAATGTATCAAAGCAAGGGAATGACAATTATGGGTAGAAAAATGGAAAAGGGTTTCATGAGTAAATATCTATAATGTAAGTGATGTTTTACTGAAGCTATAATAGACCTCTAACTAGACTTGTCATTACGAATTGTATAGCAACATTGCAACCTTACAGGTATTTGCAGTTGACATTACAGGTATTGCCTAAAGCAGTGGGGGGCCAACCTTTTTGGTAGATATGCCACAAATTAGCTGCACACCCTTCCCAAGAACTACTCCAACTCCTTTTCCAATACACTGCTCTGATTTCTGCTTACTGCCCTCTACTTCCTGTCCAATTTGCTACTTGGTTTTCTGCTCCCTGTCCTACCTGCAGCTATGCGACCTGTCCCCTCCCTGACCTGCTACGTGCCATACACAGAGGCTGCCCATGCCACTTGTAGCATTAATACTACAAATTTGCCACCCCTGTCCTAAAGTTACCTTCTAACCTAGGATAAAAAAGGACAAGCAAAATTTTAAAAAGAAATCAGAAACCTTTTCCTCAGCATGACCCCATTTATGACCCCCTATCCTCAGCACAGCCCCTCGCTCCCAACCTGCAGTCCCCCACCCACAGGTGCTCCTCACTCCCCACCCACAGCCCATTGCTCCCCCAGCAGTGCCCAAGCCTCAGCTGCCACCTGGTGCTGCGGCCAGAGCAGAGCTCGGACCTCGACTCTCCTTCCCTGCCTTTCCCCATGGGTGGCACAACCAGAACAGAGCCCATGGAGGGGGAGGATGTGGGCTGCCCGCTGTGGGCTCAGGGCTCCCTACCCTGCTGCCCTCTCCTCAGGCAGACCCAACGCAGGACGGCAGGGAAGCTTGGTGCCACTGCCAGGAGCCCCGTGCCAGCCACACCACAATGGCAAAGTGCCCCCTGTCTGCCTGGCAGCAGTGGCAGTATGGAGTCACGCCCCTGCTGCTGCCAGGCAGTCAGGGGGCGTCTCATTACAGCAGCGCAGCTAGTGTGGAACTCCTGGCAGCAGCACCAAGCCTCCCTGCCCCACTCTGCCATGGATGACCAAGGGAGAGGCAGCAGGGTGGGGAGCCCCAAGCCGTCAGTGGACATCTCACATCCACTCCCACCTCGCACACAAATCTAGGGGGCACATGACCCCTCAGGCCTCCTTCCCTACGAGTGTGCACAGTGGCAGGTAGTCAGCCCCCCTGCTGTCCCCTGGACAAGCCACTCGTTGCTCCATCCTGCTCCCCCAGCCGGGCCCTGCATTTCTGCCCCAGGCCTATGCACCAGCCTGGCTGGGCAGCACCCCCAGCCCTAGCCTTGCCCCATTTCCTCCCTCCCTCACTGCAGTGGCCTCAATCTGCCCTCCCCCCACACAGACTTACCTGGAGGGAGCTGCAGAAGCTGCTCTCCACACTGCCTTGCTGCCACATGCATGTGTGCACCCACATGCACATGGTGTTCCCTGCCTGATTGCCCTCCTCCTGCTCCCCCCAGGCCAAGTAGCCCCTTGCAGACTGGAACTCTGCCAGCCTGCAAGGGGAACCGATCATTTCCTGTTTTTTTCTCCTTTAAAAGAGAAAATCTGCAATGGTCTCAGCAATCCCCATTTTTTATCATTGCAAACCCATCTTTTATCGTTTAGCACCATTGCTCTAACCTGTGACCCAAGCTGTTTGGAAAAAAGGTATACTGGAGAGTCCTGCTTTCTTTTACTGTACCTAAATTTCAGTGTAGTGACAAACTGTGTAAAATTAAAAGAACAGAACCCGCAAAAACCAACACCTTCCCCACCCTGCCCTCCCCCAGATTTCAGGCTTAGCAGGTCTCAAGGAAATGGTCCAGTGATCTCTAATCTTCTTACCTGATAAGGTATGAAATACAATACTTTTTTAAAGTAACGATCAGAATTATCAATCAACAGGGTTATTCAAGCTGTCAGCATAGAAGCATAAGAAATCATAACGACAATCAGGGATATCAGGTACTCTTGAAGAATTGCTGCACACACACAAACATTAGACAAACCTTTTCTTTTAGTATTCCTGAATTTAAATACTTATATAGGTAACCACAGGCAATACATTTAAAGCAATTAAAATAAATCACTTTAACTGCTATTCATTTGGCAAAAAAGATAACTAAAAAAGATTAAAAGATCACAAGAAGTATGTAATAACCCTATGTGCTGAACACTTGAGAAGACAAAAAACATTTCCTGTAAAACTACAAATAAGGTGGCAGTATGTTTCTGCTTAAATCTCTGCAGTATCAAAAGTGATGTAATGCCACAACATCTATGGCAGATTTTAAGCACAGAAAAAAGTCACAAAAACTAGAGTCGCAGCTCCCAGAGCAACCATAAATCTCTCCCAATATACAAATGCATTTTAAATCTTTTTTAGTGATTCTCACCAAGGATGCCATGGACCCTAGGGCAACATGAGATGCTTTCATGCAGCATTAGCATTATTATATGTGCAAACATCTACACAACTCACAGCATAAACCCAGAGATTTTATATATGAATCCACAGTGTCAAAAACAAGATAACCCACTGTGGTCTTTCTGAGTTCTCTGCAACAGAAGAATTGTTCTATTATTTTTCTGTACTCAAGAAACAAGTGGAAGCAAAGAACTGGCATTTTCTGATGGGTGCCTTGAGTCTAAAAAAGGTTGCAAAAAACTATCTGATATAAACTGTTCTGCCTTAAGAGAAGCCATGAGTTAGGCATTTTGTGGACAGCCTGAATTTTCAAATTTATGTGGATTTAATATTCCATCCAGAATTTTGTATTAACACAGTTTTTTGCATTTGTTGTATATTCCAAAAGAATAACGATTGTATTATTATTCTTAGATAAAAAAAAACTGCATTAAGAACTTAAAGAAGATGACTGAAAATAAATGAGAATAAGAGCTCTTGTATTCACATACAAACATAAATTATATTATAGATGCAGGAAATTCAGTTAAACTTACCAAAAATAAACCTAAGCAAAAATTGAAGGGAGGGAACATAACGATTTCAGAGTCTCACATACCTCTCTCTGCTCAGCAGTGACATCATACAATAGAAACCTCATTATAAGATGCACTTAATATTTTGACCCCTAGATTAGATGATTAGATTAAAATGACTTTAAAAGACAGAGGCTATTTTTTGCCACTCACAGGACAAATTAAAGTTAATTTGAGTGCCCTAAATTGTACCTTTTCATACCTTAATATTTTTTATTTCTTTTAAATTTAACCTTACCATTTAACCTTAAATTTAACCTTAATTTGGGTTTGTAATACTTATTTTGGAGACCGCTATAGTAATCCTGCAATATATTTTACTTTAAATTATTGATAAAATAGAAATAGGGTTTGAGAGTAGTTCTAACAGTTTTGTCTAGTTATATCTTTTTCATTAAAAACGTTATATATGAACATGAAAGAATCATGAAAAAATGTTGCAATGTGGTATTTTTCATTATTTGAAAATATGGAGCCATTGGCCTTAATCAGTTGTGCAGTCAACAGTGTCTAAAAATGAATATTTAGTATTAATGTGGGGAGTTATTTGTCATAATCAATATTTTGTCAGCATAGGCCAGTGCATAATATCTTTTTCTTCAAAGAACTGTACTTTTTCACAATGGCTGCCATCTACCATATGCTCCACAGACCTGAGACTACAGGCAGCTCTCGAAGTTCAAGACACCCACTGTCCTCCATACTTTCCAAGAGGTGTGAAGGTAGAATGCCCTAAGAAAGGGGTATCAAACTCATGGGTCTGAAGAATGCCACAGGGCTGACCTGTAGGGCTGAATCCAGAGTGTGAAGCCCTCTTATCTGGCCCCTGGGGCTGCCCCTGAAGCTAGAAATTTAGTTGCAGCACTGTTAATTGTCATGGCTCCCAGAGCCACAGCAGCTAATACTTCTCCTGCCACCAAATTTCTCATCTGTGGGCAGCCCTGCAGAGCAGATGACATGGTTCTCTGCTGCACGTTGGATCTGTAGGGCTGCCCACCAGTCCAGAAATTTAGCAAGAGAACAAGTGGTGACAGAGGTGATTGCTGCAGCTCTAATTTCTGAAGGTGCCACTGCTCACTGCCTACCCCCTCCACCAAATTTCCAGACCCATGAGGAGCCCCGCAGGCCAGATGACACAGCTCCTCGAGTCAGATTCCACCTGTGGACCATGTCTTTGACACTCCTATCCTAAGATGAAGACCATTTGTGCTGTCAGAAGGTAAACAGTACAGTGAGAGGAGCATGTGAATAGGGAGACAGTGGTCATCTTTGCTAAGGGCAACTTGTAGTCTCAGATGCAGTTAAAGAAATAGAAACAGACATTTTGAAAGAGGACAGTTATTCATAGAATTCCCTGAAGATTATTCTTCAGCTTCTTTAGAAGCTTATGCATACAGTTTTGGGGATTTCAGCTATATGGCAGGTCTTCACTATTCTGTTATCATGACCATTAGTAGAGAAAAAAGTCTGAGGATAGTGGAATTCTTAGAAGATCCAGTTTTGAATGAATCTTTATCAGAAATTCTCAGTCCATTCAGACATTACATGATATAAATTTGGGGAGGATATACTGTATTTTTCTTGCACAAAAAGTAGCAGAATCCCTACTTTCAAATAACAAACTCAATTCAAGTTCAACTATGGAGCTACAACTGGCAGCCCTAACAACAGGCTGTAAACTTGGCTAAATTGTATACCTTACTCTTCTTTATACTAATGTTCTTTGCAAGTATGAAGCAATCTATCAGAGCTTTTTCAGTGTACTTCTCTAAAGACACTTAATTTTATTTTCATGTTATTTTCTGAACCATAAAATGTTTGTCTATACTTACATTTTTTTTTTTTTTTTTTTTTTTTTTTTTTATTTTTTTTTTACTTATGATACCTGAATTCATTTTAGATCTATCGCCTGAAGATAGGCACTTATTTTTTTTGGAAATTTAAAAAAAATCATCCTAGCATTTGTAATAAATGCTAGTTTAAAGGAATTCTCCTCCAGTTATAGCTTAACAATGTCAAGGTATATCAAATTTTCAGCCTTCGTACATTAGATTATTGGAACCATAAAATGAAGACAGCATACAAGCTTAAAACTTTTAGATGATTGTTTTTTGTGTAACAAGATAAGATGGAGAAATATTTTTGCAAATAAATGTCCACAGAGACTTTTTTATGACACTACTGCAATGGTGAAGAGGTTTGGGTTTTTTGCACAAAGTCCATTTGAAACTGGTGAAAGATCCTGTATTCCCATACAGGAGTTTGGAATCCGAAAAGAGAGAACAGGTATTCTACTGGCATCAGGAGTGTGTTATCCTCCAGCTGTTTTCTTTAGGAACCATGTACTAGAACAGCAAGCCTAGCCTTTCCCTTCTGCGGATACTCCCAACAAGCATAGCTTGTTGATTCCAAATGCAACGTAAGCACCTATCCACTAAAAAATGGACAGAGATGGTCAACTAGCTTCATTCATTAGACTTCTAATGAATGGCAAAACGGTCTGAATTCATATGATTGAACCCAGAGGTAGAGTCCTGTACCTTATTTTTTTCTCCCCTCTCGTTCAAAAATGTTATTCAAAAAATAAAACTGTTGTATTTTTTGTGTTAAGAGCCTCTTTTCTTCAACAGTCTTTTGGTTAAGCTAGGTAAAACATACCTCTTCATAGAGTCCAATATAAATTTTCACATTTTTACATCTATTTCTTTTTTCATGGTCAAATGAAATTTCTTTTTTCATGGTGCTTTTCTGTGAGAGGCTTATAAAAGTATCTTTATGTATCCATAGATGCTTCTCAAGCAAATCCCAGGACATCATTCTCCCCCTGTACTCGGCCTTGGTGAGGCCGCAGCTGGAGTACTGCATCCAGTTTTGGGCACCACAATTCAAAAAGGACATGGAGAAGCTTGAAAGAGTCGAGAGAAGAGCCACGCACATGATCAGAGGTCAGGAAAACAGACCTTATGACAACAGGCTGAGAGCCCTGGGGCTCTTTAGCCTGGAAAAGCACAGGCTCAGGGGTGATCTGGCGGCCATCTATAAGTTTATCAAGGGTGACCACCAGTATCTGGGGGAATGTGTGTTCACCAGAGCGCCCCAAGGGATGACAAAGTCAAATGGTTATAAACTACCGCAAGACCGTTTCAGGCTGGACATAAGGAAGAACTTCTTTACTATCCGAGCCCCAAGGTCTGGAATAGCCTGCCACTGGAGGTGGTTCAAGCACCTACTTTGAACACCTTCAAGAGAAATTTGGATGCTTATCTTGCTGGGATCCTATGACCCCAGCAGACTTCCTGCCCCTCGGGCAGGGGGCTGGACTCAATGATCTTCCGAGGTCCCTTCCAGCCCTAATGTCTATGAAATCTATGAATCTATGAAACAATGTACCTTTTCAGTTTATTGACTTGGCTCTAGCTTAGGCTTTACCTTTTTCTTTATCCTCTCACTTTCCTCTCTTCTTACTGCCTTGAAACTATTTTGATATATAAGTTCATATAACTGCTTCCACTGCCCTGATATTCTCAACAGTATATATTTTCCTTCTTTCCCCCAAACATTAATTTCTCTAGATAGAATGAATCAGAGATATCAAAATGCATGTAGTTTACTTGCTAAATATTGAACACATTAACCTTTAATATATATTAACTATTTCAAAAGTATTAAAACGAAAACAAAACAAAAATACACAAAACTAGCATTCTAGGCATACCAGCACAATCTAGCTGCAAAGTGTTTCCAGTCCATACTGCATTTCTCTGATAGTTTGAACACTTCAGCTTACTGATGCAATCTTATATGATGCTATAGTATAAATGGCAGTGGCCCAACCTTTTGGTCCTACGGACCACAGGAGTGGCATGGGGCTGGTCTGCAAGCTAAGTGGGGCCCTGCACTGTGCACCAGGATTGGACCCCAGGGGCCTGGCACTGCTACCTCCCATGCCCCTGCAAGCTAGGATTGGGCCCTGGGACTTGATGTTATCCCCTCCCTCCCTCCATGTGACCCAGTGGCCCAGCACTGCTACCTCCCTGTCCCCAACATTGAGATTACACTGTGGGGCCCAGTGCCACCCTTGTCTGGCCCTGCATGCTGGAATTTGGGGCTCTATCTAGGGTTTCTCATGAGTCTGGGAATTTGGCAACAGGGGAACAGTGCCACTGCTTCCCTGCCACCACATTTCCAGACCCATGAAGAGCTCTGTGGGCTGGATGACATGGGGCTGCAGACTGGACCTGGACCACAGGCCAGGGGTTGAGCACCCCTGGTACAAGTCAGTGAGGTATAAATACTAGTATTTTTATTTAAGGACTACTGCTGAAAAATATTACACCAAGACTGGAAACACAAACATTTAAAAGGGAATGATTTGGCAGTGGTCAGTTATTATTATTTCAAAACAAAACTAATGAATATAAGTTATTTATTATTCCCCTTGCAGTCATCCCAAGAAGCTTCCTCAGGAACTGCAACTCCATTGTGCTAAAGCATCCTGAAAATCCATGCTGCAAAGAGCTTGCAATCTAACTAAAAATAGCTAAGTTTGGGGGGTTTTTGATAAAGGGAACAGTAGGCCTTACTGTCATCTGTGGAGTGGGGAGAGGAGAGAGCTAGCCCCAAGAAACTTGGCATTTTGTGTATTCAATCCATTTTAGAGCATAAAAATTAAAAACAGAGCTCCAACTACCCTGCTGATTAATTGATTTAAGTCTTTATGAAGTTACTTTACAATAAATTAATTTATGAGGCTATATCTTACGTAGAAAAAAAGTCTTAATATGGGCTCGCTCTGTATTGCTAATAAAATCATTGCTAGTTGCATCAGGGCTACTGATTAGCCAAGTTACAATTACAGAAGTGCTACTGTCATGTACAACGTAACAGATTAAGCTTAAAAATCGAGAAATCCCTGTGTTGTCTGAAAAAATGTTGATGTTTTCTGAGAAGAAAAAGAGAGAGTGTATGCAAGACTGAACTCCCTCAAAGAAAGGAGGGGGTGGGAATTCCTTTCCAAACGCATTCAATATAAATAAGATACAAAAGGTAGGATAAATTACTCAAAAACATTCAATAAATCAGTCTCTGCTACCTTCTTATTATAAAACCCTCATTTTCACAAATGGATAAAAAAATCTTCAGAATGGTGGGAAAAGGTTCACGAGCAGCATCTGCCAGGGCAGATATCATTCAGAAAGGGCCACTGAGTTAACATTTACACAGCAAAGAATCCGTGTATTTATAGCTGGCTCATGAAAATGGAAAGTCTGCAGTAACAACTTTAAGCAGCAAATACTTGAGTGTATCTGGTTTAAAACATATTTCTATTAGCATAACAAATATACACAGTCTCTTGCATATGAACCACAATTATAAAAGAATTCTTCTCATATTTGTATGCAAAAAAGCCAACTTACCTCACAGTAAAATCATAGGAGCAGGAGGCCAATAAAGTTGAATGAAATGGTGAAAACTGAAAGAAATAAAAAGCAAAATACATTAGAAACATATGTACAGGACTTGTAGAAATAAAAAACCTTATATTTTCAGACTGCTATAATAAGTACCACATTCACATTCCAAAAAATGAGTTGTTTAACTGAGCAACCTTAGCATGATACCTTAAACAATGTAAAAGCAGCTAAATGATCCTGGTTGCATTGTATTTATTCTAGCTGTGCCTACCAGGATTACTATAAACTAAGATTGCACTGGGTTTATGTTGTTTTGCTTTTGGAGTAGTCATGTAGAATGACACTTTAAGACTACTTTGGACTGAAACCCGAATGCCTTCTCAGTGTAGAAAAACGTTTTAACTGTGTTACGTGACCATGTTGTTTTTACACATAAAGACATTCCAAAACGTGTCATACTGCAGAGGATGCACACAATATATTTTTTTGGCATCCAGTCCACACTTTGCCTGAAATTCTGTTATTAAAATCAGAATGAAATCTGAAAAGTGACAGCTATACAAGAGTCTCATATTTTTCACCCCACAATGCAGGGCATATTATGGGATAAATTCTACCAGGGACTACACAGTTAGCACACTCAAGATCTGCACCAAAGAGGAAAGCAACAGGGTAGAAATTGCTTATCTCAACTCTGGCACTTGAACAATTTCCTAGATTTTTTACCTATTTGAATGCTAACTTTCTTGAAAGACAACATAAACGAGTCATTGATATGTGCACTAGCGTAACCTAACCTTACACATTCTTCACATAGGACTTTCTCTTTTTTATATGAGCTTAGATCTATCAGAAAGGAGACCCAATAACAGAAAATGAGGAAGGAAGAAGTAGTAAGTCCCCCTGGTCTGCTAACCCCAACACCCATCCTAACTACTACCTTACCTACAGCTGAATGAGCATCATGAGGTATCAGACCTCCCCAGATTCTCAAAAAAAAAAAAAAAAAAAAAGATCTACAGATGTGCTCCAAGTTCAGGGCTCCCTTTCTGCAGCAAATAAGTGGTCAGTGAGGACTGGGGCTTCCTTTCAGTCAGCTTTGCCACATCTGCACAACTGGGGCACAATCCAAAACAAGGCAGGTCAATGTCAGAGGATATTCACACAACACAACTATCACCCAGCCCCATACAGGGATGCCCAGTTACCGATACAACTTTCCCATGAGTTCCTCTCCATGAGTTCTCCCCACCCCTTCCTTCGTGAGCTCTGAGACCAACAAGAGAGGAAAAGAGGGGCAATGAAAACAAGCTAAAAATCGGCTAACCAGCCTTCTGACAAAGCTGAAATACAGATCTTAAAAAATTAAAACCTACTGACGTTAATGAAAACTTAGAAGTAGCCGCTAATGAATCTCCAAAGGCTTTCAAGATGGGCTGAAAAGAATTCCCAGAGAGCCCTGGAAGCTCTCATTCTGAGGACATCAGAAGGGTCACAAGAAAGGAAGGGCCCATCATGAATTCCACCTAATCCCACAAAGCTCCTTTTCTGTGGACCTCAGGAGCGTGAATGGAAAGATACAGAGGCTTGAAGGGCAGGACAAGCAGATGCTACATTTCTAGCATGGCCCTCCTGCCTTGGTCACGTACCTCCTGATGAACCAAGAAGACCTGGTCAGAGCTGAGGATCTTTTATCTCACAGGTCTCAAGGACCTATAACTGCCTTAACTATAGCCTTCTGTCTCCTCCTATCTTGCACTATTTCCTTCCACCTTGTTGCATCTTCACCTATCCCTTCCAGATCAGTTTTTACATTATCTTCCCATCGTTGCCTTGGTGTACTTTGAGGTCCAATACCTTCTACCTCAACTTCCAAAAATCTGCCTTTCATGCCTTCTCTTGTCTAGTCTTATGGTATGCCCTGCCCATTTCATTCTCTGCATTCGTATCTTGCTCCCAATATCAGTTTTTTTGTAGAGAACTACAAGTTTTTGATGATATCTTCTCCATACTGTTTTTTGTACTACAGCAAATATTTTCCTTATCACTTTGTTCTCTAACAAGTTGCAGCCTTTTCCTTTTTTCTTTTGTCTGCATCCAAGATTCACATTCCTAGAAAAGGTCAGGTTAAACAATTGCATTATAAAGCTGATGTGCTGGCAGTGTCATGGCTGTGCCAGCTCCTTGAGCTGGCGGAGTTAATGCGGCCATCACTTGCTCTACTGCTGCTAAAATGGGTCCTCAATGGACTTCCAAACACCAGGATTTGGCAGTGGGCCTGCCCCCACTTGACCTGCTCCCAAATTCCCAGCCTCTCCAAGAGGCTCCAACTTTGTGGGTCAGATGTTTGACACCCCTCCTCTAAAGCATTTGCTATTTGCCACTGTCAAAGAAAGAAAACTGGGTTAGACAGACCCTTGGACGACCCAGTAAGACAGTTTTTATGTTCTTCCTTATCAACTAGAAAAGCCTAAGTTTAGGCAGCTCTTTTCCGTTACAGAACAAGGACAAAATGAGCTTTTTAAAACGTTTACTACCTCTACTATTTGGGTGTTATACTTCAGCTTCATAGATTTTCAAGCCAGAAGAGACTACCATATCATTTGGTCCTGGGTGATGGAATATTTCATCTACATATCCTCTTGGATCAAACAATTTCAGTCCTCAGTACACTGAGCCAGATATGACAAGCAGAGACATGGAGACATAGATGCCACCTATGCCCAAGACTGCTAAAATGTCAGGAAACTGTTTAAGTGATATGCCCAGATGATCTCAGCAGGTGAACCATGCCTCCTACTGCAAAGGAAAACACAAAGCTATCAATGTTCCTAACTATAGGACTTGGAAGAAAAGTCTTTCTACACTCCAAACTGGTAACTCGTAAACCTTAAGCACTTAAGAAAGGGAACTTTCTCGACCACCACTGGTCTACCCTGTTGAGTTTTACTTCAAAATTAAATTAATCTAACCTTACAATTGCTGCCATGAGTCTTAAGCCTTGGTCAACAAGGTTGAGAAATCTCCCACTATTTCTTGTTCAAACTTCTGCAGTCACTTACCAAATACACTTCAATTGCAGAAGCTGGAGAGGAAGATTCTACCTCTGCTCTTTTTCTAACCATGTTTATCCAACTGGCAGTGCATGAGGCATTAAATTGCAGCCCTTGGGCTTTCACTCAGCTGCCACTACACTTCTAGTGCTACAGAAGTAGCTGAAGGCACTAAGCTCTTTCTCCTTCCAGCTTACCCTTCCCTGCCCCACTGGGCAGGGCAAGACAGTGTAGCACAGACTGTGGTGCTACAGGAGCCCTTGGCCCAGGGCATCTGGGAGGCATGGTGCAGCAGAGAAGCCTTTCCCAGTGAGTTGAGGGTGAGGCAGAGCACTTGGGCACAAACTGCAGTGGGTACAAGGGGGCACCCAGGTGTGGCGGGCCAGTAAGGGGTGCTCCTGCACTGAGCCACCCACCTCATTGTGCCTGACCACCTTCCAGGCTCCGAGTGGCTACCTGGTGGCACCTCATGCCTGGCCGACCCCCTTCCTGGAGCACACCCGCTAACCTGGGGGTAGAGCTGCCACCACCCAGGGATGGGCTTTATCCTGGCTCTGCGCCCCCTGCGAAACACAGACCTAGTAGCCCTCGAGGGTACTTGACCCAGTTCAAGAACTTGGGGTGCTTCCCTCAATCCGAAGCACAAGTAGCGGTCTCCCTTAGTCAGCTGAACCAAGGGAACCCCAAGGCATAATGTAGACCCATTCCCAATAAGTATCCTGCGCTAGGTACAAAGGACAACTTTATTGGTTACAAGGAATAGGATTGGAATAGGGTACAGAGTTGAGTAGTATCAGAGAAATCCCATAGAGCAAACAGGGTGGCTGGAGTAGCCTTTGATCACGCATCTGAGTTACTGCAAGCTATATATGTAGTTAGACCTCAGGTAGCTTTCTCACAAGTATCATCCAGAGGCAGGTGGAGATTTCCTCTGGAGGCAGGCAGTTTCTTGATCATGAGTTTAGAGAGAGAGAGCAGGTTTCAGATGGTCCAGCTCCTCTCTGTCTCTCTGTCTCTCTCTCTATGTCCATCTCTCTTTCTCTGTTTTCCATGGCTGCTGCCCCCTCCTCCTGATGCATTGCCAACCAATCTGAAATGCATCACTGGTTGCTAGGCAGACTGACAGTCTCTAGCCCACCAGGGTGCCCTAGCCCCTCACCCAGGTATGTGATGCCAGTCAAGTAGGCAGAGGGAGCAGGTTTCCCCCCTCCCTCAGAAATGTATCCAGTTCAGGTTACCTAAAGAGATAGGGTAAGGTGTGTATCCTCTGCTGGGCCCATCCTAAACAAATTGTCACAGAGCAGAGTTTTTCATAGATTTCACAGACATTAGGGCTGGAAGGGACCTCGGAAGATCATCAAGTCCAGCCCCCCGCCCAAAGGGCAAGAAGTCAGCTGGGGTCATAGGATCCCAGCAAGATAAGCATCCAATTTACTCCTGAAGGTGTTCAATGTAGGTGCCTGAACCACCTCCAATGGCTGGCTGCTCCAGACCTTGGGGGCTCAGACAGTAAAGAAATTCTTCCTTATGTCCAGCCTGAAACAGTCTTGCAATAGTTTATAACCGTTCGACCTCGTCATCCCTTGGGGTGATCTGGCGAACAAACGTTCCCCCAGATACTGGTGGTCACCCCTGATAAACTTATAGGTGGCCATCAGATTGCCCCCGAGCCTGCGCTTTTCCAGGCTAAAGAGCCCCAGGGCTCTCAGCCTGTTGTCGTAAGGTCTGTTTTCCTGACCTCTGATCATGTGCGTGGCTCTTCTCTCGACTCTCTCAAGCTTCTCCATATCCTTTTTGAATTGTGGTGCCCAAAACTGGACGCAGTACTCCAGCTGCGGCCTCACCAAGGCCGAGTACAAGGAGAGAATGACATCCCGGGATTTGCTTGAGAAGCATCTATGGATGCAAGCCAGAATTTTGGTCGCTTTACTAGCCGCAGCATCACATTGCAGGCTCATGTTCATCTTGTGGTCAATGATGACCCCCAAGTCTCTTTCTTTCGTAGTGCTAGCCAGTGTAGCACTGCCGAGACTATAAGGATGCTGCAGGTTTTTCCTCCCAAGGTGAAGAACCTTGCATTTTTCAGTGTTAAACACCATCAGGTTCTCATCTGCCCATTTGCTAAGCCTGTCCAGGTCAACCTGGATCGCCCTCCTGTCTTCTGGTGTGGATGCTTTCCCCCAAAGTTTGGTGTCATCGGTGAACTTGGCCAGTCCTCTTCTGACTCCAATGTTCACATCATTAATGAAGATGTTGAACAATATGGGTCCAAGGACAGAGTCTTGGGGGACCCAACTGGTCACAGGGCACCATGATGATTGACTTTTTGGGGGAGAAACAGAGGTGGCCTTCTGCCACACCAGGTACACAGTGGGGAGGAGCTAAGAGAGCACGAAGTACAGCAAAGGAATGTGTAGTGCAGTGTGATTTTGGGCACTGGGACGTGTGGTGCAACGGGTAGACAGGAAGTGCGATGGGGGTGGTGGCAAGAGGACACACAGTGCAGCAGAAGGATTCAGGATGCAGCAGGGGAACACATGATATAGTGGGAGGAGGTGCTGGGGTGCATGCACAGTGCAGCAAAAGGGGCTGAGGGGCATATGATGTTCAGCCCTAGGGGCCCATGGTCCCACCAAGGTGGCCCCCTACTAATGCAGCCTGCACAATATGAGGCTCCTGCCCACTTAGAAATTGAACAACCTGTTCTAATTTAACAATGAAGCCAATAGGGAGAACGGGAGGGAAAACTCGGCCTTAGCTTTGACGCTACCCCAAGGGTACACTTGTCGCTCCATAATAATGTTCTTCATACTTAAAACTCCTATGCACGTTAATATATGCACAAACACACATTCACATCAAGCTCTAATCTGACACACAAATGCTATCACCTTTAGGGTGGAGGGAAGCAACCAATAAACAATAATGCAGCACAGTTTTAAAAAGATTAAGGGAGTATACTGTATCCAGCTGAACCTAATGGAATAACTAAGAAAAACCACAGTTGTTTCCACCCTACCACTATCCTCTATATCTTTTCACATGAAAAAGATCTCAAGGCCTCCGTCACTCTCAGCATATGAACAGCTTTTGAATACCAAAATGCTTCCACTGATACTTTAATAGAAAGTAAATTACAGGGTAGTGCAAATAAAACAAACTTACTTTTACTCTTCTTACAGCATATGTATGGCCAAAGAGGTTGAACACTGGATGCCTGACATTCCTCAAATCCCAACCTTTCAAACTACAGTCAACTGCTCCGGTTACCAGCAAGTTCTGAAGATTTAAAACAAAAGCCACAGACACATTTAAACAGGCTTAATATTAAAGTTGCCATGATAACTGTTAAGTGAAATTGTTTGGCTAAGAAAGTCAGGGAAATCATACATGTGTTATATTCATAGCAAGCCAGGAAGGAAGCCTCCAGTGTACAAATTAAAAAGAAAGTAAAATATAAGTTTTAAATAAATCTGTCAACCCTGCAAACATCTTCTAGCAAAGACTGATTTTTATTTTTACACATTCATCCCTGGGAGTCACTCTTCTGGGTCTGAGCTCTTGTTAAGGACTGAAAATAATCTAACCAGTCACTGTACATGATTGTTATCCCATATAAATAAAACTGACACTGATGTGGCACTAAAAAAAACCCTTTACCCTTTAATAACAGCAGTTCATTAAGGAATGTTTGCAGTAATTTGGCACAACACATTATACCTCATCATACTTGCACCAGTCACAGCTCAAGATCTCAGCCTGGTGTGCTGGAATCACTACTTTGACTCCTGGTGTTTTCACATCCCAAACTCTTAAAGTCTGATCACCTGAAACAAAAGAACCTCTGGTAAGTCAAATGTAAACTACTTCAAATCCACTAGTACTTGTTAGTTAAGTACAACAATTTCCTAAGCTTCTACCAAAGACAGACCTTGGCATGAAAAAACTGCGGGCCAAATAAGATAGGTATATAATACATGGGATGCACAGAAAAAAAAAAAAACAAAGAAGAGAATAAGCAGTTTACTATTATTGTTACTATTTAATTACCAAGATAAGACTAGAGATTAACTTAAGTGAATTGCTAACATCTCTGTGGTGATAGTTTAATAAAGTCTTCAATTTGAGAAAAAACATGAAGTAATATTTTCAAAAGGTTTCCCATTTTCAGAAAAGGAACGAGGACCAGATCCAAAATAAATAAATCCAAACTAAATTAGTTTTGTTGAACTGAAGTGGCTGCATCACAAAAGAACTATCAAGATTGACCCAAACTCAGTGGCCTTAAAACCACTTAGGTATATATCCATTAGGCATCTTCATTTTGGCCTGAAAAGCTCCTTAGGTCCGACGCTTGGGCTACTGCACATCCTCAGAAGTAACCTATTGTCATCATTAATCTTTTTTAGGGGATGCCTAGGTCTACAATTCTTTAAGTGGAGATGGAACACACCCAGCAACTGTTTGATGCTGACAGCATACATGCAGCACACTACAAAATATAGCTGATGAAAAAGGAGGTGTTGGTGTTGCTCATGCTCACCATTTATCAAAAAAACTACAAAAAACAAAAGGGACTAGCAGTCACCCCAGAAGTGGGAGAATTGACTTATAGGCCCTCCTCATCATGAGGGGATTTGAACCCAGTGCTTCTAATATTCCTGAGGAATGCCCCTACCACTTGGCTATGGCTGGGGGACCCTACTACCCTTCTTCATGAAACCTGACCACTGGCAACCAAAAAGGCAAGATTCATAGGACCAGAAAGAAACCAAGCAAGGAGTGTGACACTAGTGTAATGCTGGTGGCACAGCTATAAATTAGAGCATTCCAGTCTCTGCTACAAGGCTATTTTTTAAACTAATGACTAACCCAAAATGCATGAGCTAGATTTCAGAGGCATGCTCCCTCTTTTTTCCTCTCCTTCTGGCCCCACAGCTTATACACTTGCATGCTCAATGGGCAAACTTCAGCAAGGGAGTGGAGGGTAGCAAAACTGTCATGGCTCACAGCTTCACAGTTAGGGAACTCTCCCAGGAAGTAGGAGCCGTGGGTTTGAATCCACCCAGGGTGGGGAAGAGACAGAAGCCAAGTTTCCCATTCCTGGGTAAATGTTCCTAGAACTAGACTACTAGACAAAGACAGACACTCATAGCTGTGTACAAGAGTGAAGTCGGTGGTGGTGGTGGCAAAGGTACTTTGCTTTATACTGAACTTAATACTGATGTCAGGTAGGTGCCTTTCCTCCAGGTGCTTGGGATCCAGTGAGAAGACTGTAGCATCTGCCTTGCAGCTCTAAGTTAGATGCTTAAGCTTCTGCGGACTGAAGTTCAGACACACACATGTAGGGTAAATAGAGGCGCCTCCCTCTTCAGCACCTGAATCATCCTTGAGAGGCATTTAGTTCTTCACATTCATTGTACAGAAATCCTAATTGCCTAGGCCTGACAATCTTGATCACTTCCAAGGTAGGTGCTTATGTTGAGACTCCTGAATGGGACTGCTTACAAGGTGAAATTGTATCTGGCCTTTGGGTACTAGGAACCATGGCTCAGATTCAACAAGGGACTTCATCAAGTTGATGCTGTATGCTGAAATATAAAATTTAAGCATGTGCATTCAACACTGTAATTAAGAGCTCAAGTTTGGCATCCTAGGTCTCTACTTAGGCAACTTGGAGTCAGAATTCACAGCAGTTGGTATGCTTGCTGGAGGATGCACATGTAAGCCAAAAGAAAGGGTGTGGAGAGTAGTAGGGGAGGGAAATCCTGCCTTTCTCCAAGATTACAAGCAATTCCCAGCAGCTCTGAATTAGGCATTTTTGTTCATGGGGGATTCATAAACTGAAAGCCCTGCTTAGGCTCACTTCTAGATCTTGTAAGACCATGCCCTGTCTGAATCACAACTGGAGGAAAGAGGAGGAGCAGCTGAAGAGAGCACCTAGGTGTCCGACTGAGTAGCCTACCTTCTGCCCAGCAACCTAGTTATTAAAATACTCACCTAGGAAATGGGAGACCTGGATTCTATGCCTTCCTAAACATGAGGAGCTTGAACCTACATCTCTCACTTCCCAGGAAAGGTCCCTAACCACCAAGTTATGGGTTGGGCTAAGCTATGGATACCCTGCTGAGGCTGAGCTAGTAGATTCTCACCCTTGCTCCTACAACTGCTTTTTCACTTTGCGTGAAAAACTGATTGGATACAAATGCATAAACAAAATTCTGGATCTCATGTGAATGGAGACATCTAACATGGAGTTTGAGTTAGGTGCCTAACCACCAGAGAAAGATAGGAGTTTTGATACTTAGCATTTTCTAGGCAACTCTAGGCTTCCCCTATCACCCTTTGGAGGAATTTATCTCTTCCTCATTATCTGTGGGGAGTGCCTAGATGACTAAACCTGAACCAGAGGCACCCAAAACTCCCCATAGACAGTATAGGGATCCTTACCCTATCAGTTTGGATACCTTTCTTGGGACCAGGTGCCCACTTCTGAAGTGTTGCAATGGCTAAACATGGCTGACTAGGTGAACAATCAGGATTTGGTCCTATGTGGCTAGACATCTCCAGCTTTGCCAATCCTACTTGCTCTAACAGGACATTTGATTTGGGCTTAAGCTTCCCAATGATATAACAGGCTTAAAGATATTTTTTTTAATACTTGAATGGGGCTTGCAATCAGATAACACAGATTTCAAGGAGCACTTCATAATTTACAAACCACAGTACTTACAAGACACCTTTAATTTTTATAAATGAATCTATATATAAATCCATATGAGCTACGATTAACTGCAAAGGGTATGGATGAAAGTAGCAAGTTTAGGGCCAAGATCATTTGGAAAACTACCACTGTTAGCCAATAAAAGATTGGCAGAACATATCCAATCTTCCTGATGGTGGTCAAAAAATGCTGACTATGCAAAATAGATTATTTGAGACCTAGTAGTCTGGAAGTAACGCAAGACTGCATATACAGCTTTAGTGCCAGCCAGAATTAATAACATCAGTGTCTGGAACTCTGATATCCTGCTTTCTTATATGACGCCTGGTGACCTTGCTATTGAACCTTTTAGTCAATGAAACAGTCAGCAGTAAAGCCAAAACTAGTTCCACTTTTCCCAGCTTAGTTTCAGACAGAAGTGGCAAAGACAAGAGGTTGTACCCCCACCATTTTTTTTTAATCCTTGAGTAACAGAGTAAGGAAAAATAGAGTGGAACAAAGAAAAAGTTCCTGAAATATGGTCTCGTTCAATAAGGGCCATCACTAATATCCACCCCCAAATTAAGTAAAACTAAAGGTAGTCTTAAATTTCCTGTTAGCATCAAGCCACCTCTCTTAGGCAACAAAATGCTGCTGGTTTGTTAGGTGGTTACTGAACATTGTTTTGTCTGAGCATAGCATTTTCCCTACCTGAAATTTCCAAAACCTATGTTAAAATTAAAAAAGAAGTAAACTAGACAGCATGCACCTCTCTGATGAAAACTCCTAAAAGAGATACTCAAGCTATGGGCACACTACATTTGTAATGCTGCAACTGCCCTTGTAGAGCTTTAAAAACTGGGCATCCTCACAGTCACAACATCTGTAGCATGAGGAAAAAGGCAAATCTGCATTAAAAATGTTCCTTTTTCAAAGAGGAACTTCTCTGTAGTGCTATGTCTTGCAATGCCACATGGAACATATAGATAGTTACATGCAGCGCTATAGGAGGTCTCCTGGACTCCTTGCATCTCACAGTTCTCCACTCTCCTTCCCACCCACACCCTCCAAGTGAGAAGAGAGCATAAGTGGCTAGCTTCCCGATAGCCTGTCAGCTGCAGCAAGCTGCACGGAAGCCTGTTGGGATGCTGGAAGGCTGCTACCACCAGCCCTCTATTGCCCCCTGGCTGGAGAGCACATCCTTGAGATGACTTTGTAGTACACCAGTCTGGGGGCATTTTCTAGTGTTACAAATGAATGTGTGTCCACAGCCTAAGTCAGAAGTATACACTTAATCCATAAGTGTACAATTACCAGAAGACCTGAACTCTACTTAATTTCCATCAAGGGACTAGGTTTATGTGGGACTTAAGTGGTGGGTCAGTTTTATGTTGGCAAATTGCCCAGGGGTGAATTTCGCCCAGATCTATAAACCAGAGTCCACTGAGACGAGAACCAGTTAGTGCAATCAATACTGAACTATGCTGAGGTACACAATTCAGCACGGCTGGGTACTTAAGAGATTAATGAAAAGCAACTATCTGAAGGCAGAAAGCACTCCAGCCAGCACAGCTACAAATTAGTTTTTGTGAAAGCAAGTACGGTTACCTTAAAGAGTTTCATTTAAAATGATGAAAGTGGTTTGTAAACACTAATACAAGGAATCTGACCCTGCTATAACTGATATGTAGATAAGAAAAAATAGAGAAAAATAGCTTTAATCAACTAAAGGAAAAAAAGAGTTATCAGTAAGTGATACTATGAACAGAAATATTTAAGTATAAAATCCAAAAAGAAAAAGAAACATAATAAAATTTACCATATATTTGTCCAAAGACCACAATTTAACATTAATCCAGTCTCATAAGACTGCTTGGGGCATTAGTATCATCCTTATTTAACAGAGGAAGCTGGAGAACAGAAATACTAAGATATTTGCTCTGATTCATGTTAAATCCTAGTTCCTGACTTGTATTAAAGATAAGTGTTAGGATTACTTGCATACACACAACACATTCATTAAAGGACCATATTTGTATGAAGCCTGTCTTCACACAGTCTATCTAGCACAGTGGGCTGCAGGCCAGATTGACTTAGTTTTGGTCAGAGATGGGCGGATGTGCGTGTGCTAGGACCCAGTTGCAGTTGGTGCTTTTCCTAGGCAGTAGCAGGGGAACAGTGCCTGAAAATGGTACTTTTCCCCCATGGTGGCAGGGAAAAGCAACTGCTGATGGAGCCCCCCATCACCCAATGCTGCTGAAGCCCAACAACTTCAGGCAAGATCAAATGGCTCTATGGGCTAGACTCAGCCATTGGGCTTTTGATTGCCAATCTCTGGTTTAGAAAATAAGTAAACACAGCTTACGTATACAACTGCAGTCTCATGGTTACATTCTTCAGTCTGATATAAAATACACTTGAGTTATGGTAAGAAAAAAGTTAATATCAAAGCAGTTTTGACTTAGTCCAAGTGAAACCAAAACAGATTTTTTTCAGTGAATAATATATTCTTCCCTGCAGGCCCCCCACCCTGGGGCTTCCTTCCCCCTTCCAAAAAACCCCACAAAAGCAGTTTTGGGAAGGGGGGAAGAAAACTACAAGCTAGTCAACAATTTGGGTTTCCAACTGTTTTCCAACAAAAAAAGCAAAATATGTGCATTTAATTTTCAGAAACAACCAAATTTGTTTTGATATTTTCTAAACAAAAATTTGAAATTACTTTCTCATTTCAAAATTAACCTACATTTAAAGCAAGAAAAACTAAAAATAACATATGGCTCAAAACTAAAACGTTACATTTCAGATTGTCTGGAATAGAAGTTTTCATTTGGAAATCAAAGGGAAGTCTATTATTCCCACAACTCTACTCAAAATCTCTTGAAGTACATAGATCCTCTGTAAAGACAAATCACTGTTTTCTTGTTCTGCATTTTACTAGTTGATAATTTCTAAACTAATACTTAACTTGAGAACCACATCCAGCAAAGGCTACATATAATCGTACCATGGTTGGCAAACACCATAAATACAATGCCGAACTCATTTCTTGTAGAGTATTTCAAGACAGCTTGAAAAAAATCAGAGATTCATTTAGTCAAACTTATTTAGCACAAGACACAGATAAATTCCACACTGGGGCGTGTCTTGAGGTAATGTACTTCAAATGAAAATGCCTACTGAATTTCATCAACTATTTGTTTTGACACCAGAAAGTAAGCAAGTACATTATATTTTAATAGCATCTAGTACAAATGGCAGTTTATCAGTATTGCAATGAGCGTTTGCCAAATTACATATAGTAACATGACAGTCAATTTATTTTTTAAAGGCCTAAGATCTACAGAAAATAAGTACATGCTAATTAAAGCATGTTATTCTTCCATCTCTTAAAGGTTTTAGTCTCCAGAAACTCATCATTCATCCCAATTCTAGCAATTGCTATTTACATAAATAGCAATTGCTATTTATATTTAGCACATTAAGTGCCTCCAAACAAGCACAATGAACTTCCTAGGAAGCATATAAAAAAGAAAATAGCACAAGTCAGCCTTTACAATGCTTTATGAATGTCTCAGGAACTTGTATCATCCTATCCTCACTGTATTATTTGAAATTTGAGAGCTATGCACTTTGGTTTTGTGGAAACCAAAATAAACCCAAATAGGCTGGTATTTTTATTTTTCCCTTCCCCCAACCCGTGACTGTTTTGCCACTTCTGTAGCATAAATAAAAGTAAAGTCCAGTTTTACTTCACCATCTTCTCAATAAGAAGACCTGCAGGTTATATCTGCATTGAAAGCTCTTTTGTCAGTATTCACCACATCAGTTGTCCCCAACTCATGGGTCCTAGATAATTTGTTGTCAGTGAGACCCTCTAACAGTGCCCATGGACACAGGTAATTAAACAGCTAAAACTGAGAGCTGAGGAAGACAGCAAAGTGAGATTTTGTCCACAGTGCTTTACTTACTCTGTAGATAGCCCACAGGCTAGGAAAGTGTGGGTATCACTGTACAGTCTCTAAAAACAAGAAGGGTCAATACTATGTAGTACAAGGCTACTCTCTTCAAACCACAATTTGGGAACTCCTGGCTTATGCAGTGTGTTTACTAAAAGTACATTTTCCAAGATAAGTCAAAGATTGACCTTTTTAAAATGGTTTAAGTATGTATGTACTAGTAAAGTGTTAGTTAATGCAGTCATCAGGATGGAATGAGTGACACTGCTACTGATACTCTTCAAAGATAAAACATAAGTGCTCAATTTAACAAAGCATGGGGAGTGGATTTATGTATTCAATCATAAGCCATGAAAGCTGCAGATCTATAACACTTCTTCCTATGCATGTAAAGTTTCACAGTGAAGACAACACCTCCTTGTGAGCTTTCCAGGAGGTGTTTTCAGTCTGGAAAATACTTCCTTGTGCAAAGGCTACAATTATTTGAGCTAACTCATGATGAATGGGAAAAATATTATCTTGCAGACTACGTGCTACTAAGATTTTCAAATACCTATTGTTGGTACTTTACTTGACTGAAAAGTTGTTAAAACTGTAATGAAAGCAGGATGTACTTAGAGTAATCAGTAGGCTCAATGGCTGCATCAGGGATTAAAATGAATCTAAACACTAAAACTGAGATCTTAGCAACTAAGATAAAGACTTATTCTAAATCTGGCTGGGCCTTTTCCAGGACAGAAGAGACTCTCCATTCAATTTACTGATGCAGCATCACACTGAACAGCATTATAGTTATGCAATTAAGGGGGGGAAGGTAGTTGTTAGTTGCTTCTTTCTGGCAAATTTAAAGGGCAATAAAAATTATTTGACTCTATAAAGGTGGCTTCAGTAATGCATTAGATGAACCCAGACTGGCCTATTGCTCTGAAGTGGTTGAGGATCATTTAATTGAATTGATTTACTTTTGGCTATATACTAGTTGTGTGCATTTGGCACCTTCTTTGTGTGCTGCTCATTACTTTGTTCTCCAGGTAGAAAGACAGACCTTCTGGGCAAATGACACAATGACTCATTAAACCCTTTTATCCAGCAGGCAGTTGTTATTTATGTAATTTCTTTAATCACATTTTCCACATGACTGCTCTTTCGATGTCAGCCAGACATTTATCAGGCCTGAGCCAGTGCAGCACGTCCACCTGATCTCCCCGCTTACCTTATCAGCTCAGAAACTGTTACTGACATATCAACAAAATTTGTTTAAATACACTGAATTAACAGCTCCCAATGGTTAATAATATCTCTCATTTCAAAGAACAACAGGTAAGAGGCAATAGAGTAAGCAGCTTATGAATACAAACAATTACATATGATAACGGCAGCATTGTGAAGTGCCTCACACATCTGTCTAAATGGTACATGGAAGTGTATTAGGTGATGAATGAAAGTTAATTTAATTGAAGTATCAGTCAGGCACATTCAATTTTCCTCTACAGTGTAATTCCTTTTTGCTGTCCACTACACACAAACTCAGTCTGCCTGCATATTGATACAACTTACTCAATTTGAAGATCTTTAACCAAGCTACATGTTTCTGACTTGCCATTCTTTTTTTGCCCTGTATTTCAAGAACTTGGAAAGGGATCCCTCTTTCTTCCTTCTCCTCCTCCTCTATCTTAAAAAGAATAATCTGAGAGTCCATTTTGTATCCCGAAAGGCTCACAGCTTGCAGCATTAGCTTGAGACAAATATAGTTTAAGCTCCCTTACTTTGCTGCCAGTGTGCTTCAGTACTGACCTGGAACAAACCTGCTAGTCTCAGTTCAAACATTTTTAAGCATTTTTTTGTTCAAAAATGTTCAAAACATTTTTTTGTGCTGTGTGAGCTTTTTCCAGTATTCAAAGGAAGTCAGACACAAGATAAGAACACTTGTCTTCACTGGGATCTTGAGCAGACTGAAAACACAGAAAGTGCAGAGTGAAATTAGCTAGCACTAAGCCACTCCATTTCCTTCCTTCTGCTTGTACTCATACATATATGAAAATAAACTATGTATTATTGAGTATTTCAGTTAACTGAACTTGTAGCAAGACTTTAAAAAAAAAATTAAAATAGGGATGTCAAATCACCGGTCAGATTGAGCCCATGGACCCCCATCTGCATACTAGATCCAGCACATGCTACGCCTGCTCTGGCCCACCCAGGATGCGAGCCGCTTGCAACATCCACTCCAGCAGCTCTGGGAGAAGTGCTGTGTACAGAGCAAGTGCTGGATCCAGCATGCAAAGGACTCCCTTCTGCCAAAACCATGCTTGATTCATCACTTGTTCTAGCCAGTCTGGGATCTGGGCTTCATGTAATGCCCACCCTGGACTGGCAAAAAACAAGTGTAGACACAAATGTAGCGAAACCACTGGAACTTTAACACTGGATGAAGTAGTTCATGTAGTTTTGCTACATTTATATAATTCCCAGACTCCCTGCATGTAACAATTAGAATGTAATAGCAGCTGTACTTTTGAAACAGCTCCATATGCGTATCCCTCTCCTGAGAGGTCATGATAGATAAAGATGGACATAATTTTCAACATCCTTCTGGGTAAGGGAACATAAAAATAGGGCTAGGAAGTGAAGGGACAGAGGGGAGTTCAAGAGTTCAGCACCAACCCCAACCTTGTCAATTTCAGCTTGAAAATAAATGTTTAGGTCAATATTAATTTCTGAGAAACTAAGTTTATTGACTTAGTTTCTTCAGTCTTTACATTTCTAGAAAGTATAGTAGGGTGGACAAAATACGGCCTACTGGACGCATCTGGCCCACTAGGCACTTTCATCCAGCCTGTGGGCACCCACCAATGAATTGTACCCTGCCCAGTCCTTCTGCCCAAGAGAGTGGGAGCGAGGCACCCACATATACACCCCTCAGCATACCCTATCGTGCTTCATTCCCACCCTTGTGGGCAGAAGGGCCTGGCCAGCTCATAGCTTCCAGGCAGGGCTGCTGCTGCCACAGCTGAAGCAGCCCTGTGGCAACCTGCTTTGCTTCCCCAGCATCCTGCTCGCTCCAGCAACAGGTAGAGAAGAGGGTGGGCGCAGGGGGAGCATGGGGCTGGGACTGGTGGCAGCACAAAGCCTGCACCCAGGGGGTGGCAGCAGCGCAGAGGTTGTCTGGGCAGGGTGTGGGTGCGAGGGACAGTGGGGGTGTGGGGACCCCCAGCTCCTGCACTTGTGCAGCTCCTGAACTCGCGTGACACTGGGAAAACCCCTGCACTGGAGCTGGCTGCCCTCTTGGCCCCCTGCCACACAGGTCCTAGGACTCTGCAGGGTAGCAGGGGCCAGGGCTCCCCTCCTCTTCCAGTGGAGTCCTGGGCCCTATTTAGCTGGGGGTGAAGGCAGCTGGCTCCAGTGCAGGGATTCCCCCGGTGCCACATAAGTGTGGGAACTGCACATGCACTGCGTGAAGCCCCCGCGTTAGAGGCAGGCTGGGCAGACAGCGCTCCTCGCCCCCACACACAGCACTGGCTAAAGTCGCATGCTGCCAGGAGCCAGTGCCTGTGCTGGGTACAAGGACCCCAAGCGCCCCCATCTGCTGCTGCTGCCAGCAATGGGGGCTGCGCACCATGTGGGGGCTTGTTTGGGGAATGTGTGGGGAGTCCCCACACACCCCCAACCTCCCTCACACCCCACAATCCTCACACCCTGCCCCCACAAGTACACCCCCCAACATACCCCATGTCCTCCCCACACACACAGCCCCCCCAACCACACACACACACACACACTTACTTTATAATACGTTTAACAAACCTGTCCACTGTCAGCTATAGACATCAGCACAGAGACAGACGTAGCTGGAGACAGCCCCTGCCTTCCAGCTCTGAGCTGACCTGCCCTGCATGTTATGGATTTGACCTTGGGGGTCCCATGGATTCTCAAGAGATGGGTAGATGGCACACCTGAGCTGGCTGAGCTGCAGAGCTGGGAAAGTGAGGAAATAGGTGCCATGTCACAGCCTTAACTAGTGCCTACTGTTCCATGGGGAGCCCAGGTGGGCTCTTCCACTTCCCAAGGCAAATGCCACCTAGCCCTTGCCTACCAGGCAGTGCAGCTGGCACCTGGGGGCACAGCTCACCCAGCACACTAGCAGAAGGCCAGGGGCGATCCCCAGCTGGATGAATCAGGACTGCAGTCTGAAGTGGTGCTGTTTTACCCCAGCTGAGTTCAGCAGGGGTAGGAGCAGGGACAGCACATACTTCAGTATATGCCATCCAACTTTCCAGGGGTGTAATGAGCAGGCTTATGACCCCTAATGAAGCCTGTCAGATTTCCACAAGCAGCAGTGATGGTCAGCAAGCTACATGGAGAAATCAGAGAGAACAAGGAGATAGAAAAGATCTGGGGGTGCCCTAAGTTGGCAGGTGGGGTTTCTGCCCCCCTCAGTCCTTTTAGTTATGCCAATAGGACCTCTCCTCAGGTCAGGCTCCAGTAGAGTGTCCCTTCCACAGTAGTCACTTTCCAGTCCAGCCTGAAATGGCATCTCCCAGAAACAGTTGTTCCACCTGGAAGGGGCAGCAGCAGTGTTGTAGCACCCTTGAGAGGATCTTGCAGCACCCCTAGGTGCTGTTGTACCCCAGCTGAGAATCACTGTTCTATGTCTTTCTTTAGCACTGGGCTCCACTGAGGCCTAACCTAAGCCAAGTAGCCTGGTACGCAGTTTTTTGCATGCCATGTTCCACGTAATTACAGCTAAGGTTATATTTTTTATTTCTTAATAGCATCATGTTGCTGACTAACGTTGAATTTGTGATCTACCATAAGCTCAGATCCTTCTTAAGAGTGCTAGGGACACGCCAATTATTCCTCACCATTCATTCACCTTTTCCACTGAGCAGTAGACCTAGTTTATCCAATCTTCCTTTTCCATCCAATACAATTCATAGAACTTTTCCTTGTTCTCTTCAATATCTCTTGCCAGCTGTATCTTATTCATGCTATTCTTCTGTACACTTAGTGACACATCTCTCTTTCCACTGCCTGTATATAAACTCCTTTGATTTTCAGATAGTTAAGCAGCTGCTTTTGTAGCTTCATCATTCTCTTGCGGTTCTTCTAATCTTTCCTCTACACTGGAGCAGGTCATTGTTGAGCTTCCAATACTACTTCCTTTCAGAACTGTCAGCCCATTTACACTCCTTTTTTATTTTTAGTCTGTCCACCCAATAGGAACTCATCCACTTTTTCTCCCCAACTTTGTTGAAACTTTTTTTTTTAAGGCAGGAGTCAAGTATCCCTCTCCCCCCGCTTTTTTTTTTTTTTTTTTTGCTTTCTTCTTTATTTCCCTTCCTTAGGATCACAGATCATATCATGATCACTTCCTCCCAAAATTTCAGACCACATTCACAAATGGGTTATCCATCTCAGTCAAATCATTCTAAAGATCCTGAAAATCAAAAATTGCAACCCACTCCGTTATCTACAGAACATCTAGTGCCACAATAGAATTCAGTTAGTCCCAATACTATCCCAACAACATGCTCCACCATGACAGAAAAGATAAAATGCCCTTCGTCATTGAAGAAATGAAGTAAGCACCCTGAAAACATATTGTCTAGGCTGCAGTCCTGTGAGAAGGAAATGGAATTTAAATCTAAGAATAAGAGACAATCAGATCAGTGCATTTACTGGACACAGAGATAGATATGTCATTATTGACCAAAAGAAATGCTCCATTATAGGTCTGGAGCAGTAAAGCCATCTCATAATATTCTGGGAAACTTCACAAAGATTTAATTAAAAAAAACCACTGAACAACATTCCATATGAAAAGTCCCACTTATCCTTTGGTTTGAAGTTAATCCATTCAATAGTGCATCAGATATTTTATTTTGAAATAAAGAGGAAGATTTAGCATGATTTTAAGTCATCAATTTTTCTCATTCAATGATGATATGCTTTCTTAGATATATTTTTATATAAAATAAAGGTGCAGCTGAAATTTAAGGCCCAATTCAATGACCATGGAATTCAATGAAAAAATCTGCAAAATTCAAAGGATGTTTGACTAGGTCTTATGCACAGGGAGTTCTCCCATCCCTGTAGATACTGGAAAAACTTACTGAAGATTTTAATCAAGATAATGTCATTAAAGAAATAAACAAAAAACAGGACTGGATGGGATTTTTTGGATGTCAACTAATTCAACTCCATGTGTAAAGTAGAATCACCTTGTTTAAACCAGGCTATACAAGTGTTCATCTAATCTGCACTTAGAAACGTCCAATAACAGATATTTCACAAAAAGTCTGGACCTGTTGAAGTCTTCTGCAACAAACCTGAAGATTGGAGCACTGTACTGGAAGAACAAAATGACCCAGAGCACTGAAGTAATAGGAAATGGATAAAATGCAGTAGTACCAACTGCAAGGTCATGCATTTGCTCATCTCCCATACATGCTTCCGAAGTTCAGTGAGGAAAAAAAACAATGCACTTTGTTTCTGTGGTCTGCTTTTTAAATTGCAAATTACAGTTTGGATTCTGCAAATAAATCATGATGCGTATGCTTACCTTTATGTGCAAGTAATCCCACTGACATCAATGGAACAATTCTCATGTGCAAAATTATGTCTGCGTTTTCCTGCCAGATTTCAACCTAATGTTTGTGCCAGATGGCTGGATTTCCCTGGTGCTGTGGATACAGTGTACAGGGCCCAATCTTATAAATAAGACCACCGCTGATTCTCAGGGATCACAGACTCATAGAAAAGTAGGGGAGGTGAATGGGACCTCCAGAGGCCATCTAGTCCAATCCTCCGCCTGAGGCAGGATCATCCCTGTCCAATATAACCCATACAAATCTAAATGTCCTGCTGCTGCAAAGTTTTTTTAAATACACTCAAGAGATCCAGGACACAGGGCCATTCCTCACACTAGAGAGAAAGGCAAATACTCCTAAAGACTGTAGCAATCTCACCATGGGGTAAAATTCCTTCCTGATTCCAAATGTTGCAGGTGGTTTGACCCTGAGCAGAAAGGCAAGATCCTCTAGCCAGAAACCTCTGGGATTTAATCCCAACAGCAGCACTGGCAAGCCACAGTCAAAATCCACACACTTGGCTGCAGGCAGCACCCAGTGCTTCTCAGGAAGGTGGGGAGAAAAAAACAAACAAACCAAAAAACCCTGAAACCTGAAGCAAAAGGTGGGGAAAAAAGTCTTCCCAGCTCCATGTGGTATCCAGCAAACCCAGAAGCATGGGAAATACTAAACACCTTCCATTCTGGTTAGCAACCTGGGGACAGCAAGCAGAACTCCACACATCACAGCCTGTTACTGGACAGACATAACTCCCCTTTCTGCATCACCTCCATAATTTTATCCTAGTCCTTTCATCTTCTTTTATAACCAAACCAGTTGTAGAGCTCTTCTTCATTCTCTTGGTCATCTTCAACATTCACCTGTCATGCTACAGAGTTTTTCTTATCTCCCAGCAATCGGTGAGGGTTAAAAGGGTGGGGAGAACTCCTGGGTTTCTAACTTGATCTTTACAGAGCATCCAAGCACTGCTATTCCTAGATCATCCCTGACCAATGCTTATGTAATCTCTTCTTGAATATCTGACAGAGTCCACAACTTTTGTTCCAAACAGAAGATTTTACCACACCTTCAACTCTCCTATGAAATACAAACCTTTATTTCTACCCAGGAAAAGTTTTACAATCTTTTCTCCTATGCCTGATGAAGGGTGTTTGTGCCCGAAAGCTTGCAATTAAATATTTCTTTTGCAAAAATCTAGTTGGTCTAATAAAAGATATCACCTCTGCCATGAGTTCTGATTCATTTCACAACTTCTTAAAGCTTTCTAGTCCAATGCCTCACTATTCTAACTGCAAAAAAGTTTCTTCCTGATAGTCAATCCAACCTTACTTTGTTGCAACTTCAAGCCATTAGTCCTCTTCCTGATTCCTGCAACAGAGAAATGGTGTTCTTCCTCTTTTTTATGGCAGCCCTTCAGATATTTGAAACCCAGTATCATGTCCCCTGTTAAGCACCTACTCCGCAAGCTGAGCATGCCTATTTATTTCAACCTTTCCTCATACTGCTTTTGACTTCCATCCCCTTTTATCATTTTTTTTGTCCACCTTTGGGCCCCCTCTAACTTCGGCATATCCTTTGTAAAATGCAGAGTCCAAAACTGCACACAATGTTCTAGATGAGGACTAACCAGTGTCTCAAAGATAACAACAATGGCTACACAAATGAGCTGGAGGTATTTTGTACAAAAGTCCTCAACCTTTTCAGACTCCAGGCACTCCTCAATGGACTCAAGGAACCCTGGATGAGAATCACTGATTCAATAGATAACTGCTTGAGTACTATGTGCTAATGGCTTATTATGTACAGAGGAAAATCTGCTACTAATAAACTGCTTTATTTCCACTGTCCAAAGAGAGTAAGATAAAAACAGCCAGCATAGATAAAGGATATCATGTCAAACTTTTAAAACACATTTCAGATTTTATTGTTTGAATGACTCGTAACATAAAGAAAACTTTGGGGACTTTTTATAGTAATTGTACCACCATAATTAAAGAACAGAAATATTTTTAATGCCTCATTCTCTGGGGTCCCATTTATGACTGTCAAAATTCACTTAGAGCAGAGAAAAGCCAAGTTTCCATCCCAGTTCTATCATGAAAGTTTTCATTATAGTGAAGGTAGATATCACAATGCCTAATCTCTTTCCAAATCAGTACGCAGTCATTCACATGGCTCCAGAGATCCAACTCAATTTTTAGTAAACTAGCAGCAGAACTCAGAAATGCAGCATAAGTAAAAGAAAGTAAAATTGCTGATATTCTTCCTCTCTGGGGACAGAACACTGTGACATGTATCAGTATATTACATGATGCATTGGGAGCATTTGTCTCCTACTTTGGTCTGAGAGATGGCTAATGGCCTACTGCTACTATGGATTCTGAGGCAAGCTGACAAAAGACATAAGTTAGAATATACAAAAACGCATACAGCATGTAATAGCAGACAGCAATGAAAAATTATCTGAAGGAAGGAGCGCTGCATAAAGGCTGGCAGTTTTTCATATGCTGGGTCACTGAGGTGAGGCAACTTCTAGATAATTACTAATCCCTGGTGAGAAACCAATGACTATGATTTAAAGATCGTAAGAGAGCCTACAAATCTATCCAGAATTGTACGTTTCTCTTTTCTTTCTCTGTGTGTGTGACGCACACTACCATCTGCTGGACAAACTGCTGAAATAATTCAATAAAATGCAGGTTTCTTTTTGAGCTGAGCATTACTTTCCTAAAACATTTACCTGAGGCAGATGCAAAACAACCTGGGATGTGTGGAGACCATATAGTGCTGTAAATGACCCCTTCATGGCCTTTAAAAGTGCATAATGACTTCCCCACAGCTGGGTCCCACTAAATAAAAAGAAAAACAGTCTGCAGGCACAGTGTGGCAATACTTGAATCATATTATTTATACAACATTTCCTTAGCTTACTTTAGCATTCCTTACAGAGTTTCCAAAAAGCTTTTAAAATAGTTTTATTTTACTAGGTTATGTGTACAATAAGGTTTTTACCTGCATATATGCACAAAATGTGCATCAATCTTACACTACCATCTTTATTTATTAAGAGAAAGAACAAAATCTCTCAATACTACAGCCATTCATACTGTGTGCATCTGCAAAAATGTGGCCACCAAACAAAATTTTACATATTTAAAACTATCCTTTGAAATACGCCTGGCTGCTTAGCTATTTAGATGTTTTTGGAACCAGAAAGCTAAATTGCATACACATGAATGTGGGAGCACACATGTGCCCATTTACCCCTATATTAAACTAGAAAAAAAAATTAAAAAACACGAATTCAGTGGCCCTCTTGCAATCATTTTACACATACCTCTGAAGGATATCACTGTGTATCCTGTACCTTAACAGATCACAGGATCCTTCCTTTAATGCATACAAATGAGAGAATTCCTGTGTTTCAATAGATTTGTATGGGAAGGGCAATGTTACAACCCAGTTAAAGAAGACATTACAGCACTGGTTTAAACACAGAGGGGAAAAGAGACACAACAAAAAACTGTGAAGTAGGGGTGCACCAATAGAGATTCTGGGAGTCAATACCAATAGCATATTTTTAAGGTGGCATAATGGCCAATACCAATCTGATTTCCAATACAGCTGCGAGCTGTGTGCAGCTGGTAAGTCTGTTGTGGTGGGCTGGGAGGGAGGAGAGAAGGGGCTGGGGGGGACACAGATCAAGGCCCCTGTGGTGAGGGAGAGAGTGGGGCAGGGGCTGGGGCAGGCTGCAACCCACCCCACACAGATCCGAGGCACAGATCCATCTCCTGCCCCTCTCCCTCCCTCATTGCAAGGGCCTTGACCTGCCCCCCACCTACCATGCCCCTTCCCTCCCCACT
This sequence comes from Alligator mississippiensis, assembly GCF_030867095.1. Classification (NCBI taxonomy): domain Eukaryota; kingdom Metazoa; phylum Chordata; order Crocodylia; family Alligatoridae; genus Alligator; species Alligator mississippiensis. The sequence goes on along the minus strand of NC_081824.1, from coordinate 118,914,146 downwards.
CCTCATCCACCATAACAGACTTACCAGCTGCACATAGCTCTCCAAGCTGCCAGGCTGTGCTCATTGCCACCTGCGTGCTGCACTGCGGCTGCACGCATGCATGGGCATTTATTGGCCCAATTCTCGGCCACATCAGGCCGATTTGCAATACACTCAATTTTCTTTATATCAGTGCCGATCTGATATCAGACCAATGTGTCGGTGTACCTCTATTATGAAGGGCAAATGCTGTTTTTGAACACAAATAAGGAATTGCACATTAAAAAACAAATAATATCTTTTGGCCTTCCATAAAAAGCCCAACATACCAGTTTGGCCGTTTGATCCCAGGAACCAGACACCACTAACTGCTCTCCTCTGGTTTGGCTCCAGTCAACACTATAAGCCTACAAATGATATAACATTATTTAGAATAGCATTAGCATCCAAGCTTGATAGTCCAACTAACCAGAGTTACATTAAGAATATCTGGATTTTCAGTTTGCATCATACTCAGCTGAAAATGTCCACATCTGGCACTGAAAAGAAGTCAGTGAAGCCACTTACCTATGTAGATTATTTAAATTCAACATCTGAAACAGTTTCCGAGTTTTGTTTTTTGTTATCATATAAATAAATACCCAACACTAACAGACAAATCTCTTAATAAAGGAGTAAGTTTGAAATGTGTTGAGTATTTGTTGTGAAAAGACTCCAATATCTTACTTTTTTGCAGGTAAAAGTACTTTTATAGAGTTGGCTTATTTAAAAAATTAGTATCATCAATAGAAAACTGATTTAAGGAACAGAATCATTAGATATTACAAATTTACGTCCTTAAGGATGTCTCTTTCATATCTTATTACAAACAGAATGACTATATTAAAAGAATGTTAAGATTGCAAAAGTAAGTAACATGCAAGTTAGGAAATTCTAAAATTAAGGCAGATGGCTATGGTGTGAGGGGAGATCAGTATGCCAAGTAAATAGTTCAAAGTACAGTTTCTTTCAACTAGCATTTCAGTCTTTTCTAGATTCAGGTTAGGTCAGCTGTTTTTATCCAGTTGCCAATTTGTTGTACACACATTAGCGATGTTGATATGAAAATGAGGTATATGTCTGGCTGTCATCCTCATGCAGCTGGCAGTGTTAACTGCCTATTATCTCAGAACCACATAATGCCTTACACGTACTAGACTGAATATTACACCTACTGTATTCAAGGGTGTATAAGAGTCGAGGTCCTGGCACAAGCGAGGTTATTTTATTCTCTTCCCCAATACAAACACAAGTGCTTCAGCAGCAGCTGGCTTAAGCAATGGGGAAAGGCTAACAATGCAACAGAAATGCTAACTTTCAGATTTGCCGTACATAACTACTTGATTTTCAATCTTAGTACTCCATCAATGCTAGCTGTTGCATTATACCAACAGCTGATACTTTAGGCAAGACCAAACTAAAATTAAGAGAAAAGTAAAAGCTTGAGCAAATAGACAACAGTAAATTCTAAATGCATTTTACAGAATAAAATCAATGAAAGCATTCTTCTGTCTTACATTCCAGTGGGACTACATTATAACTGGAGCAAATCATGCGATTAAATTATCTTTGGTTATTCATGAGGTTCAGCAAATGGCTGGAGCTGGAACAAAATTCAATGTCCTTTGATAATAAAGATGTGCATTTACATTAAAATTGTTTTTGCTTCTTGAAGTGGGAGGATTGAATCGTATTTGGAAAAACAGAAAATCGATCCCTGCCAATTTTACCATTAAAACTACTATAAACTCAATGGCAACGTCTATTAGAAATGTCAGATGTGTATTAAGGATTAAGAAGGCAATCAATCGTCTTAAAAATCATTGTCTGTTGGTGATTACCAGAAGGTATTAATTATAAGCTTTTCAAGATCCAGCCTTTCGGTGAATGCTTATGAGGCCTGATCCAATCCTTCCATGTCTCATAATAAACAGCCCACGTGACCCATGTTGTCTTCTAACCTATGGTTGACTGCCTTCAACTCCCCATACCCCATGTTAAACCAAGAAGTTGACTGAAAAATGTATCTGGCAGACAACAGATGGTGTTGCTGAATCGATAATAATCCTACAGATAGTATTACAATTACAAAACAATATGGATAACAGGAGGAGCGCTAGATGAAAGATCTTAGGGATCATGTTCTACTTACATTTTTGTACAACAAGCAGCATAAAGCCCTTGGACACTTATCATAAAATAAACTTGAAAATTGGATAACAATAATAATTCACCTACCAGAATTTTTCATTTAAAATAACACTTTATAAATAGTTAAAATGGTGACCAATTCAAAGAAGCAAGTTTACACAGAAAAAACATTCACAGGTGACTACACTCACTTGGACTTCAGCTTTCAGGCCACAAAGCACTTGAGTCTTGTGTTAATTTATGACTAGGAGTGGATATTAAGTTATTTGTTACTACTTGGACACCCACCAGCTCACCAAATAAGTTGCGATACTATCTGGATAAAATATATTCACTAACCCACACAACAGAGGAAGAAAAAGCTAATGATGACAAAAGCTGTGTTTAGTGGTATGCATGGGAGAAAGAAAAGGATGCAAGGAATAGTGAGATGGAGTAAGAGAAATAAGCAATTATAAAGTAAGATACATTCAGTACTATACTGTGTTGCCCTCTTAAAAACAAACTAAAGACTGTGAAATACAGTAAGTCTGAAACATTAAAAAAAAAAGAAGTAGATCAGAACACAACTCAAGTGAAATTGTGGTGAGGCAATATTGCTAACTGCAGTAGATAATTTCAGTATAGCCCTAAAGAAAAATAAGTTACAGTACTATACTATCCTCCAGAACCTATATAAATCCTATTTGAATCAGGCTTTGTACAGGGACTGACAATTTGGTCATCAGTATATAAGAAAACACATGGTTATTATATAAGAAAGCACATAATCAGGAATTTTCCTGAATACAAAACCAGGTAAATTCTGGGATCAATTACATCTAAGCAGCAACTAGTGCTTCCTTTGAAAATACTACAGGCTGGTCCTGTATCAGCTTTGGTAGAAAGAAAATGTACTACTTTCAACCCCAATATCTGTTTGGTAACTATTGCTTTAGAACAGTGGTTTTCAACCATTTCATAGTTCAACCTTTTTATATTCTAATGGGGGTACATGTATTATACCCCCCATTAGACGCAAGGAACCCCTCAGAAAATGCCAGTTATTATTTTTCACTAGATTTTTTACTACAGAAAAACAACACAGCTGTTCTTTTGTTGTGAAGAATCTAGACCACAACAGGGCAGAATGTTTTTAACACTATGGATTTCTGCTGAAATCTCTTGCTTTATCTTGTAAATCATGTTTGCACACCTAACAGTGCTACCATTGTATGGTATTCTGTGGCACACTTGAAAGGATCTCAGGGCACCCTGGTTGAGAATCACTGCCGTTAATGGAAAACAACTTTAAGTGATCTGTGTTGGTTACCTATCAAGTTATGGGTTCTCTCTTAACTAGACCTAATGTCCATACAGCGTATGTTTAATAACTATCAGATTTCTCAACTTCCTATCACCACAAGAAACTTCACTGTGCCTCAAAAAAGTTACACAGATAAAGAAGTGTCAAGCTGAGGGTAATATGCCATACTAATCCTCTTCATAGCTCCATGCACAGCTTTAATTATAACCCCGACATATCAAACACTTCAATTTTGCTCACCAGCCATGAGCACTTGGTTACATTGCTAATGGCAGCGAGAATTTTTCATCCCTTTCCCCAACGCGTTCCAAGCAAACTGAAGTGTTTTTTTATAGATGTTCCAAGCCTTATACAGAATTGGCGAATTCTTTTTCAGAGTGAATGATGCCCGTGATGTTTTTACATCTGGATTACTTGGCTTGCTTTGCTTGTGGTTTTATGATCAATCATACATACCAAATGGCAGGGGCGGGGAAGGGATGGGGACTGGACTTTTTTTGTCCTGCAACAAAAGACACTTTAGGTTCACAGATGAACACTTCCCTTTGAGAGTCTGAGTTACACCAAAGCTGCCAACGGAGTGAGATCCCTTTAAAACTCCATATTGTTATGCTCCACCTAATTTTCAGACTCGGCTCATTTCCTCCTCTTCTTCTTCCTCATCTTTTCTTCTATCCCACTTCTTTTGCAGCATCCTTTTTACCTATTCCATTTCCCACTTACCCCAATTCCATGATGTCTACCATCTACAATCTTAGAAAAATTCCCTCTTCTTGCAGTACCTCTTCTCTTCGTAGGGTGCTTCATGTGTTTACCACAAACGCCACTACCTGGGCTGTAGTATCAGCAACAACTACTACACCCTGCAAGAACACCTGGCCCACCAGTTGATTTTCACTTATGGTGAACCAATTTGTTGTCATACTGTAGCATAATGGAGGATGTCACTTTGCCCCATGTCAACAAGTTACATTCGACCAGCATGGGTCGGCAGTTGGCCGCTCAAAGATGCAGCTATGCTAAGGGATAATGACTCTCCTAAACAAGTCTAGAAATGTAAGATATTTGTCTTGCATTTTATACCTTTAGGAAAAAAAAAAATCCAGTCTTGTGTGCATGACATGCACAAACACCTACAGTGGAGACCACACTAAACATACCTAAAGAACAGCTGTATTTCTTACACTCAATACACTGGTCTCCCTTGAAGCATTTCTTGACTAACCTACCATAGCAATAAATACTGCTGTGTTATACAAGGAGTCATTCCAGACTGACATACTTGCTGTCTGGTCTCCTACCCAACTCCTTATTCTCTGCTTCAGTAAATACCAGACACACGCACGCACACTCATTAAAAACCTTGCGGGAAATTTACATCTATACTACCTTGTTAAAATCCTTCCCATGTAAGTCTAACATTACTATTAGCTGTCGAATATTGTTTGTCATCCATGTCAGTCCCCTCTTAAACTTCATCTGGAAGATCCTGCACTCTTTACCTTGCACAACCTCTGGTTGATTCTACAAGAGCCTATATTATGATCCCATTTATTATGATCCCTTCTCTTTACTATTTATATTACCAAGCCACTCATCTCTTGCTGTTCTGAGTACCTGTGCATGGTACCAGGCGAGCACTCCCTATATGCTCTCGCTCTCTCTCTGTGCTCTATTCATTTCCACTAAGTTCTATACAAACAGTTAAATAAAACTATTTTATTGATTCCCTTCCCTTTCCAAAAAGAACCATTTCAGAAGAGCCTGTCAATCATAAATCTATTCAATGGCTTACATCAAACGCACTGCTGTACTAGATCAGACCTGATCAGTGGTCTATTTAACCTGGAGCAGTCTATGAGGAGTGAATACTAGATATTTCTTTAATTTAAAGCCATATAAAACACAGTTGTGAAATACTCTGTGGAAAATTTCTTTCTAAACTCAGCAAGTTAGTGGCTGGTTTATGTCATTCATATTACTTTATACAGTGCAAGAAATTAGCTATAATTCTCAAAAGATAGTTTGTAAGAAGTTACTGGTCAGCAAAACTGCTTCAATTCAATGCCCTTCTTTGAAGACCATATTGCTTCAGGTCTACAAGAAAATAATTCCTCATCTTTATGAGGGAGCTGACAGACCACCATTTATTTTACAAGGCTGAAGTTGCTATGAAGGAGGAAAACCACATAGCCTAACCATTTTTTTTTTTTTACCTATGAGAAAATTACATTTTATATAGATATATAAATAAAAGATCTATTGATCTATCTATAGAATCTATTCAGGCACAGATCAATAGACAGATTGATCGATATACATCTATATCTATTATTATATTGGGATTATTTCTCATACACACACACACACACACACACACACACACACACATATATATACACTAGCCAATTGCCCATTCAAGAAGGAAGGGGGGAAGGGGAGGGGCAGTGGCAGGGGAGCAGCAGCCCTGGGCCTGATGCAGCGGGTGTGGAGGAGGACCAGGCCCAAGGGTGTGGAGAAACTGACCCTGGGGAGGAGCAGCAGGCCCAGACTGACGTGGTGGCAGCAGGGGGACAGGAGGAGTGGGCTCAGGGCTGATGTAGGGGAAGGGGGACAGGGAAAGAGTGGGCCTAGGCCCGAGAGGGGGAGGAGGCCCACTATTCCCATCCCCCCGCTTCTGCTGCGTTGGGCCAGGCCTGCTGTTCCCCCCTCTCCCTGGCCCACTCCTCCCCTGCACTGCCGCCACGTTAACCCATGTCGGCCCTGCAGGCGGTGACAACGGAAGGGGGGGAGGAGCAGGCCAAGGCCAGCGCTGGTGGCCTTGCCCCTCTGTGGCATCCTGCCTCCCTCCTGTACCACCACCGCCACCTCCAAGGAGCAAGGGGCCGGGGGGGGTGGGAAAGCCAGCTCTGGTGGCCTCCCCCTATCCACTCTGCTCCATCATTGCCCCCTGCAGGGAGCAGGGCAGGGAGGGTAAGGCCAGTTTTGTTGACCTCATCCCCCCATTCCATCAACTCCGTTGCCACCGCCTCCATCCCGTGTCCCTGCCATCATGGTGGCACTCCACTACACTGCCACCTCCTGTCCTAACGCTGTATTCACACTCTGATTGGCTATTTCAGGAAAGCGTTATGGACAGACAGACAGATAGATTGAGGCTTTTATAATATTAGTATATTGTGTGTGTGTGTGTGCGCGCACGTGTAGATACATATACACACACACACACACACACACACAGATGCATACATGCACATACATACATACACACATATAACGAAACATGAAAAAATACCCTATAATGCAGTATTATTTTATCTTTATTAATACTGTAGGGGTAAACAAATTGATTTTACAAAAAGGTTAGTCTTGCTGTATTAACCCAAATCCAAAACAGCTTTGAATTTAAGACAACCCCCACCCCAATAATTAGTTTCTATATGTGGAAACTATAACTTTGTTATAATCTCCATGTACAGAATCTATTTGGTGGAAGGTGATCATAAATTTGTCCCTTCAGCTGCTGTGGTGGGGAAAGCAGTGGTGGGGATTGAATAGCCAGACTCCCACCCCTTTCTCCCCTACCCCATGCCACTCCCCATGCTTGTGCCTGTTCCCCCTGTGCCTGGCCTGGTGCTGCCTGCCCCTCCGTGCCTGTGCCTGCCTTTACCTCCATGCCCCCCTAAAGCCTGCCTCCCTCATCTGCTCCTCCCCAAAGCCCACCTCTTATCTCCTACTCCCCACTACAGCCCATCTCTACCACCTCCTATTTCCTCCAGCAGCCTGCACCCACCCCCTCTCCCTACAGTGTACCTGCCCTCCCTAGACTCCCTGCACACCACTCAGCCTTATCTTCTACTTCAGCTCTGCTCCCCTGGAGCAGTCAGCAGTAGTAGTGGCCCTGGCCCTGCACCAGCCCAGTCTGGCATGTGAGAAGCACCAGCAGCTTCCCTGCCTAACAAGACATTCTGGCCTGGGACAGGTGGCAGAACACATCTGGCTTCAGCCTTGAGCCTGGGACCAAAGTCAAAGCTGACCCCCCTGCCCACGCCCCCATCTACACCCCAGGCTGATACTCAAATCCTAGACAAGGCTTTACTCACCCCCCACCCCATGCTGACTCGGGGGGGGACACACAACGACAGACCTTGTCTTGGATTCACGTAAATGTGGAAATTCTCTCAATAGATTTACTGGAAGGTTGGCCATACCCATATACAAAACCATGCTTTTCTCAATGTTTCTCCTTAAACATGGCTGTAATCTCTGGATTGTGTCCAACTCTTCTCTTTAAATTGTGAAACCCTCTGGCTGAGACCTGGTCTGTTCACTAACACTTCTTATGAAGCCAGAGGAATTACCATTGAAGGACTACTGCTACTTAACCCTGCTGAAGAATCAAGAGGACAATCACTGAAACATCCCATGAAATGTGTTAGCATCATGTGACTAAATGTCACCTACTCCACATGCACATTGTAGTTTAGCTCATGTTCAGAAGAATTTGCTCCTGTTTAGGTCACCTTTAAAAGGTTACGTATAGCTCCTAGCTATAGGTTATGTGTAGCCCCAGGCAAAGAAACTAACATTTAGAAAAGTGATTTGGTAAAAGCAACCCTTTCCCCCACCTTAATAATGCAAGCAATAAAAAGGCAGTGGAGTTAAAGTTTCAAGTGTGCCTCTTTTACCTCCTGAGTGTGTTCTTTATACACTTGCAGTGGACCTGTGGGGTTAGCCGTGTCCCAGATCTGCAGAGATCCATCCCCACTAGAAGTGACCAGCACATGTTCATTGTTCTCACTCCATGTCACATCAAACAGGCCATCACTCCAGTCAAAACTAAACCAGGGTAATCAAGATATTCATCCATGAGAAATGACTGCATAAATGGTTGGATCAGTTACATTCAAAGATTTACCAACATGTTCTTTAGGGTACCGTATTCACCATATGTCCATAAGAACACTGGTCTCAAGGAAGAGCCTTATAGATGGTAGTGGTAAACACAGAACAGTCTTCAGGGTTATAATAAAAACATAGAACTTTCCACCACAAACTCAGAAGACAGAAAGTACTTAGTAGATTGTTTAATAGCTATGAGCAGCAAGCTACCTAATTATCAACTGAAAAATAATATTCTCTATATCCTAAAGTTGAGTTGTTTATCATACTTATATTTAAGCCCTCTTCTCAGATTATGCCAAACAATCAGTTTGCATTTCAACTTGTTTCAAATTTTTTCTTCTAGTTGTGGCTCCACCAGTTTTTAAGTGAGAGACAGCTGAACTGTGAGGGGTGCTAACCACCTTAGAGCAGGGTGTCAAACACATGGCCTATAAACTGGATTTGGCCTGCAGAACCATTGCATCTGGCCTACCAGCAATCCAGTGCACTATTGGAAGTGTAGGTTCATAACACCTTATACCCCTAGCACCGCAGACCAGCCAGAACTCCACACCACTGGGCGGTGGCACAAAGTTGGAACCACGTGGCTGCCTGGAGCCACATTTGGGCAGCAGCACAGAACTCTGGCTGGTCAACAGTGGCATGAGCATGCAGCAGTGCTGGGCTGGGGGCATGCAGCAGCGAGAAGCCAAGGGCATGCAGAGGGATGGAGCATTAGACAGGTGCGTGCAACTGAACGGAGCCATGTTTGGGTGGCAGCACAGACATGCTGTGTGCCCCTGGACCCATGGTGCCACCTGAATGCAGCACCATAGATCCAGTCTGGAACAAGCCCCCAGTGGGGCCAGTGGTCTGGATCTGGCCCTGGGCCTGGGTGAGTTTGACATTCATACTTAAAGGTATCATATCCCCTCAAAAATACTTACTGGTAGGGGTGCACCAATAGAGATTTCTGAGGCCGACACTAATAGCCGATTTTTAAGGAGGCATATCAGCCGATACCAATCCGATTTCCGATATGCAGCCCGACAGCTTGAAGAGCAGCGTCTGGCTGCTAAGTCTGTTGTGGTAGAAGGGGTGGGGGAAGGGAAGGGGTGTGGGGTGGGCAGATCAAGGCCCCTGTGGTGAGGGAGGGAGTGGGGCTGGGGCAGGCACTGCCCAGCTAGGGTAGGGCGGGGTGTGGGACAGAGCCACGGCTTGTCTGGGGGAGGGGGCGGCTCCCACTGATGCAGGCACCCCAGTAGGTCACGGGGGGGGGCGGCAATCACCCCCAGATCTGCACGAAGGGTGTGGACAGGCTGCAGCTGCGGGCTAAGCCCGGGGTCGTGCTGGGCTCTTCCTGGCGGGGGCTGGGCTGGGCTGCAACCAGGGCACACAGCGGCAGCACTGGGAGGCAGGCTACAGGCTGGCTCCAGCCACCCCAAAGTTTGCCATAGCCCGCCCCCCAGCCCTACTCCCAGAGCTGCCGCCCATCCTGCTCCGAGTGCAGCCTGGCCCAGCCCCTGCCAGGAAGAGCCCAGCCTCCAGCCTGCCTATACTGCATGTATAGATCCAAAGCACATGCCTCTCTCCCCCCTGCTGTGCCCTCCTGTGGTGTGCGCAGCAGTGGGAGCTGCCCCCTCTACCCCTGCATCAGCCCCTGCCCCAGCCCCACTTCCTCCCTCACCGCAGGTGTCTTGATCTGCACCCCCATGCCCCTTCCCTCCCCCTTCCCCTTCCACCGCAATAGACTTACCAGCTATATGCAGCTCTCCATGCTGCCAAGCTGTGCTCTTCACTGCCTATGTGCTGCGCTGCTGCTGCACATACGCATAGCCCATTTATCAGCTATATTATCGGCCACATTAGGACAAAAAGCCAATTTCCGATATAGTCAATTTTCTTGACTATACCGAGCTGATATCTGACCAATGTATCAGTGCACCTCTACTTACAGAGAAACGCACAAAACAGTTAGTATCTGGCTCTACTCCTTCAAACTCATTCAATAGGGAGCTCAGCTGAAAGCACCTATGTGAGAACAGACTAGTTCTGAAGGAAGACACAACATCAAAGTACGACAGCCAATTCCTCTATTACCCCAAAAATGATGCGTGTCATGGGTGGTGTGTCACTTTCAACTTTAAAAAATGATATTTAATATTAGAAGCAAACAAAAGGAAGGCAACTTATATTTAAGTACAAAGATGTATAGACTCCCTAACAGAGATTCTAAAATGACCTGGTCAGTCTTTGCATGACAGGCTATAACACAAATCTCTCCATTTTAATAAGCAAAAATGTGTTACCTTCTGAGAAGACCAATCCCAGTTTCATTTTGTTCTAGCACTGCTAGTGTCCCACAACCTGCAACAACAAAGCAGAACAAATCACCAACTGGCTTAATCCACTGGGAAATATGAAACAAAGGTTTTCAGTCAATGCAAATATGGAAGAAGTATGAACCTACTTGACAGACTAGGACAATTAAGTGTAGTTAAAAGTAACTTGCTTGGGTATACTTATGTCCATCTAGATCAGAGGTGGACAAAGTCTGACACACAGGACACATCATGCCTGTGGAAGACTCCATTTTCCAGAAGCCCCTGCCCGCTTTGTTGCAGCTGGTTTCCACGAAGACCCCAGTAGCCGTGGCACGGCCAAGGTTTCCATGGGGACCGGCCCCAGCAGTACTGGCAGGGCTCGTGAGTGGGCAGGAAGCTGCTCCATGACTGGGATCTTGCATTGGTGACTGTGGTCCGGAGCCGGGGCAGAGCCGTGATCTGCTGCCCACACACCCTGGCTCTGCCTTGGTCCCAGTACCCATGAGCAGCTCCCCACCCAGCCACGTGTCCTGACATCGCTGCTGGGGCTGGTTTCCATGGAAACCCTGCCCCCACGCAGTCACAACATTGCTGCTACTGGGGTCTCCATGGAAGCTAGCTGCTATGACGTGGGCAGGGGCTGCTGGGAAATGGAGTCCAGCCACAGGCTGAATCCACCATTTTGCCCACCCCTGATCTAGATAGTTCATGAGCACCAGCTTTCTAAAGATCTACTAGAAAAGTGGGGAAAGGGACAGCTCGTGAGGGAAAAAAACAGGAAAACACTTCTCATATTTTTCGGAGAAGCCTTACGTCACACATATACTAGTATAGAATTTTTCAAGATCCTGTGAGAATATACGGGACAGAATACTACAGCCCTTCATATCTGATAAAGCTAAAACTTACTGGGGATGAAGTGAGACACTCAATCCTAAGAAATCAGTTCTAAGAAAATGGGATGCAAAAGAAAACCATACATATAGGAGAGAGATGCTCATAAATAGAAAAAAAAAGCACATTTGTGTCTGAACATGTTCACATACTGCTCTTACAAGACTAGGTAAAACCCCAATCTGGCAATGGGAAGGGAGCTGGGACCTATCTCTGCTAAGAATAGAGAAAACTTTTTTCTTCCAATGTATTTACCCTGCACATCAGACTACTTTTTAAGCTACTCAAGCATACTGCCATCACAAACTTATTTTTCCCCTGAGAGGATCTTTCTGGATTGGAATATAGGACTGGAAGTGGCCCCCACAGGCCACTAAGTCTGCATTCACAGACACTGAAGAACCCTTCTTCCCCCCCATTATAACTCTAAACTCTTAAGCAAAACTAAAAGAAACAATACTCAGTTTCTTCCTGGCCCCAACTGGCAACCAACAAAACCCTGTGGCATGGGATTCCCAGATACCTTTTTACCAGCAACAGGGAAAAAACACAGAAAAAAAATCTGGTTAGGAGGGAAACAAAGGCAAAGCTGGCACCAAGGCTCAGGGACAAGGACAAATGTGAAGGTCACTTTCTGAAACTGACCATTACCCATTAGAAAAAAGAAATAAAACCAATCACATCGGCATAACGCAGAAGCAACAAAAAAGGGGGGAAATCACAGAAGTTTTGGAAGATGTTGACAAGATGTACACAATTTAGGAGTCTGATGATGCATTTGCAGCTAACAAAAGCTTTTTACCAAAGCAACTTTGTGAAGAGATGGAAATATGTGAGCTATTTTGGTTCCATAGTAAATACAGTAAAAAGATTTTACATTCAGTTTGGTATATAGACTCTCCTCTATCATGGTAATTATAGATGAACCATAACACAAAAAGAGCAGCAGCCCTCTTGCTTCCACTTCAGTGAAAGGGGCAAGCAGCAATTGATTTCAAGGCAGGACTGGGCCCTCAGTCATGAATCTAACAAAGCATGCCAAACTAACTCTTTAGAAGCAAGTTGTTTCACCCAGACTTCAGAAGGCACACACCTGCATGTGAAGTTGCACATTATATTTACACTATACTAAGGGTATTTAAAATGTGAGCATATGCATATATAAAAGCTTAGTAACTTGTGCTGGCATTTGAGGGAAAGACATTGGCTCATTGCAGTTATTTCCTGTGTGAATGGGAGGAATAAAAAATAGCAAATAGGTTTTGTTATGCTTTGTGGCTCTTCTTTCATTTGTTGTGCAGAAAAGAAGCGGTGTGAGGTTGTACAGGTTCAGGCTTCTACGTGCAGCACGCCCAGCTCTGTAACCATCATAAGAACACAAGAAGTGCTGTACTGGGTCAGATCAATGGTCCACCTAGCCCAATAGTCTGTCTCTGACAGTTATATCTTTTACTTGTCCCAAGCGATCAGTGATGTGCCCTTAGCGGCCACCCTCATCAATGGGGGCTTATAGCTCTACTTGGTGGGCTTTGGCCCACATTCTGGAATGACACATCAAAAGGCCCATATCCAACAGTGGCAGAAATGGATGCTATAGAAGGAGAGCACTGAACTGGTTCTCTCTGGAGTGATCCATCCCCTTTTCAATACCCTCCCTGGCATCCACCATTACTGGTTTAGAGATGCCAAAGGAAACATCTCCAACCATTCGGTTCAATAGGCCATCAACAGCTGAATCATCCACAAATTTAACCTGTTCCTTTTTTGAACCTGACTCTGCTTTCTGCCACTGCCACCCCCGGGGCAATGAATTTCACAAGATGGTGTAAAAAAATAAAATAAAAGGACTTTCTCTTGTTAGTTTTAAACCAGTCACCTACTAATTTCAGTGGATCCAGTCTTGTTGGGCTCCCACCAGGGATCTTTTTCAGGATCCTCTACTTATAAGCTGGTGCAGCCGGAGGCCTAAACAGCCTTCTTACAAATTAGGGGATCATAGGAAAGCAGAGCTAGAAGGGACTTCACAGGGCCATCTAGTCCAGCCCCTTGCTCAAGGCAGGACCATCTCAGCCAAGTGCTTGCCACACCTGCTCTTGAAAGCTTCTCATGACAGACAGAGTGCAGCTGTAGTCACAAAGGCAAATAGAGAGGGTAGATGCACATGTGTGCATAAAGAGGAACTGTAAGCAGGCTATTTTATCAAGGTAACCCTGTTTCTCTTATTCACCTATTTTCTGTTCTGCTTCTGGAATCAGCAGCTAACAGTCTAGCATGGTCTGATACGCAGAAATACTTGCAGTATAGTTGAGAGTTCTTCCACACACAATGAGGCCAACTGATGATAATGTAAAGAGAGAAGAAAATACAGCTTAGACAAGTCTATACAAGAATTTATTTCTAAATGCAATGCATTAAATTGGAGAGAGTCCAGCGGAGAGCAACAAAAATGGTGAGGGGACTGGGGCACATGACTTCTGAAGAGGGCCTGAGGTAACTGGGCTTATTTAATCTAGAGAAGAGAAGACAGAGACATGGTTTAATTGCAGCCTTCAACTATCTGAAGGGAGGTCCAAAGAGGATGGATCCAGACTGTTCTCAGTGGGGGCAGGTGACAGAACAAGGAGCGATGGGCTCAAGTTGCAGCAAGGAAAGTTTAGATTAGATATTGGGAAAAACTCTCATGCAGAGGGTGGTGAAGCACTGGAACAAGTTACCCAGAAAGGCTGTGGACTCTCCATCTTGGAAGGTTTCTAAGCCCTGGGGAGACAAAGCCTTGGCTGAGAAAAGATGGTTGGGGATGGCCCTGCTTTGAGCAGTGGGGGTGGACTAGATGACCTCCTGAGGTCCCTTTCACCTCCATTGTCTAGGACAGCATTTCTCAAGCTGTGGGTCAGGACCCAAAAGTGGGTCACAAGAATATATGAAAGGATCCCAAACACACTTTAAAAAACACATCAAAAAACTTTAAAAATGGATTCTCCTTTAAAGGAGGAAAGTGTGGGGAAACACGGCTTTTCCCTTACAGGCTGGCAGAGCTCGAGCCCCCTTGTACCTCACACACTGGCAGGGCTGGGGCCTGGATCGGGGCTGGCCACAAATGGGTCTGGTACAAAAAGGCTGAGACCCACAAATCTTGGACTTCATGGAGATGCCACCGCTTCCCCAGGGAGCCTACTGCCTTGCCGGGCCCCTCACACAATCAGGCAGCCCCTCCTTACCTTCATCCTCAGCCCCGCCGCCCTGCTGCTACTGCCACCTGCCCGTGCTCACCTGCGATGCCGTAGTGCTGCGAGGTGGCGCACGCCACGCGCCCCGCCAGGTAGGGCGAGAATTCCACCGCGTAGCCGTGTCTCCCTGGCAACCGGAACGCCTGCGAACGCGTCGCACTCCCCCCGCCCGGCTGCATGGCCACCGAGCCAGCCGGTGCGCCCGGGACAGCCGCGAACTACTGCGCAGGCGCAGCGACCCCCCTCCCGCTGCTCCGGAAGTGTCGGGCTTGGGCCGAAGCCGCGCAGGCGCCATCTTGGGTGTGGGCAAAAGGACGGGGAAGGCGGGGCTAGGACTGTTTCTAGTGAGTGTCTTCTCCTGGCTGTGTTGCCGGGTGTGGGGCTTTGTAACCAGGCGTGTAGGTTGCAGCCGTGTCGGTCTAAGGGCGTAGGTAGACAAGAGTCTTTGGGTGAATCTGATATCTCTTATTAGACCAGCTCAAATTGTTGCATCCAATAGCTTTGCATCCAGCTTTCCTGCCTTCCCAAACTGAGCGAGGGAGTGGGAAGCAAGCCCAGCTTGGGGAGTCACAGGGTGGCAAAAGTTGCAGCCAGTTAAGGGAGTCGGCTGTGCTGCACCCAGCTTATATTGAGCTTGTGCACTGCAGAGTGTGCAGGGATTGTGAGTTGCCTCCCGACACTGCAGGGTAGCAAGGTGTCATGCACTGGATGCCCCTGGGGCTTTGCACCCTGAGCCTTTGGATGGAAATGTTCGGAGGTTTCTCTCTCTCTTTTCTTTTTTTTGGCGGGAGGGGGGGAGGTGAGGGAGGTTGGCTGGGGTGTGAGGCTTTGGTATCAGTTTCTAGGACAGTGTTCCTCAAACCATGGGTCATAACCCAGAAGTGGGTTGCAAGAATATATGAAAGGGTCAGGAGCAAACTTTAAAAATGGATTCTCCTTTAAAAGAGAAAAGTGGGGGAAACTGTGGTTTTCCCTTGCAAGCTGGCTGAGTTCCAGCCTGAGAGGGGCTGCTTGGGACCCCCCTACTCCATATCCCCCCCAGCCCCATCAAATCCTACCCACATGGATAAACAAAGATAGTATGTAAATCACTTGAGAAAACAGAGACTAAGTGATTTAGCCAAGATGACAGGATATCTATCACAGAGCTGGAAAGTGAATTCTGTTCTGGGAAGTAAGGTCTTGCTCTTCAGGCTCATGTTAACGTGTAGTCCTTAAATTGATCATCCTGAACCTAAATTACTGAAAGCAATTCCAAGAATTTATCAGACTCTCAAAAAAAAATTATTGAAGTATGTGTTTGAACCAATTCAACGACTGAAGAATAATGGCATGTGCTATAGAGACCCAACGCTAACGTCAAATTCAGATTTCGTGTGAGCACGGTACCACTGAAGTCAGCACAGACTTCATATGACCCAGTAAACAGAAAACATCATAGCATCTCCTACACTCTCACAGCTGGCAATTTATAGAATTAAGTTATTATTGGGTGTAATTTAACATCACACTACAGTTTCTCTGGGCCAAAATGTACCCTCTGTATCATCCCATTAAATCAATAGGTTTGGCTAAGGCATAAAGTAAAAGAAAATTTATGAGGCAGAAATTTGGTCATGTACAGCCTTCAGTGACCAAGAACGAGTTCTGAAATTAAAAATGATTGCAACATTGAGCCTGGATCCAGAAAAAAATGGTACACAAGTGCAAAGTCCACACTTATTTACTTTGCTGTAGCAATTTCCATATTAATCTGCAGACAAGTTATCACTAGCACACCAAAAGTGTTAGGGAAGTTTCATTAACTGCATTTTGAAGCTATTTTGCAACTCTAGCTGAAAGGTCAGTATCATAAATAACAAAGTTCTGCAAAGAGGTTGTGCAAACCGGAAGCCTTCTTTTACAAGGCTGAACCAGTCCTTTTCTGGACTAAACATGCATGGAGAACACTGTAGCCTTAAAGAAAATCTTTCATAAACAGCCTTATTGGGCACAATATCAAGACATACATATAGGGATACAAAAAACTCCTAACCCCCCTCCCCCCCACCCCCTGCAATCTCATTTATTGTAACATAAGCCCCAATCTTTCACTCTTACAGAAAAACCTCTAAGAAAAGGCCCTGAGGAGTCAGGCTGAGATCTCACATCATCCAATGATTTTCCCAAGCACATGTGAAAAGTTAAAAGACATTCAGGGGCTATGTAAAAAAGGTAATCCCTAGCAAAGGCAAGGACCTCATGACTTGATATTTGCTCTGCCCCTCAATGGCCCTGCCCCAGTTTTCTAGCAGTGGGGCTGAAGGGGCTTCCCCCAGCTACACTTGGACACAGAGCTCTGTGGAAAAGATAAAAAAGCCTGGGACTGTATAGTATTTTTCACTTATTTTATATGAACAGAGGAGGAACAGTAAGTCCTGAAACTCTGTAAAGTCAATAAAAAAACTTACATGCTTCTGAGGTCACTTTCTTACCCTTCCTGTCTGTCTCCCTGCCCACAAATGAAGCCCAGACTGTCCAAAATCTCGATGGGGAGGAAATGGTGGCATCTCAGAAGTCAGGTACCAGAAGCCTACTTTGAGGTAAAGAAGAAAAGATGTGTATACATACCAATGCAGGATGATCTTGGCTATAAATATGTACAGAATCACATGTGGAACTACACTAGCAACTAGCAAGCAAAACCATTTGGCAAGCTAAAGCACCTGATGCAGAAAGTTTTGAGAACAGACTCATGATCTAACAATTAAGGAAAAAGTTGTTTTGCAAGCAGAAGAGAAATATAAACAAAGCTGGGAAGCATTGTTGCATTTCCCTGTCCAACCTGCAGAGCCAAAAAATATCCCCACCTAGGAGTGGACAGCAGGTGGCATCCATGTTCCATCTAAAAAAGACAGGAAGGCTGAGGGAGAAGCGTTCTAACTTTCAAGCTTTACTTTTAAGTGCCAAGGATTAGGTTGGGAGCAAGCAGAACACACATTAGCTCTTGTGGGGCGGGAGGAGGGGGTTGCAAAAGGGAAGGGCTCAGAGCCTGCCTACATGGGCCAAGCCCAGCAGGTAGAGGGGGCTCTCGCATACCTCCCAATGTGCCCTGCAGGCTCCTTGGGCTCCCCAAGACTCCTGAATGGAGCCAAACAGCTGAGCCACCACTGATTGGCTGGTGGACATCACAGCTGTCCACCTGGACCTTATGCAGTAGCTATTTGTCATGACAAGCCATCCTGTGCATGCCCACCCAGTAACACCCTGCACCCACCAAGTGTGTGCATGTGTGGGATACCTAGGTTTGGGGGGGAGGGTATATACACATGTATATACATATGTGTGTGTGTGTGTGTGCGTGTGTGTGATGGATGCTTGTATTCCTGTCCCCAATTCTGATGGTCCTCACCCCACACAGTAGCAGGCTGTCTGAATCTGCAAAGCCCTGGCTAAATAGCTCCTCCCCCTCCTCAGAGTGCCCCTGCCATGGCCCCCACCCACATAGGCAACTGGTGCCACCTTAGTCAGGGGGTCAGCAACTGGGGGGGGGTCCCCCGTGGCAAAACTTACCAACAAGTGAGCGGCTGCGTTGCTCCCGAAACCGGCCGTAGAGCTCCCAGAAGTGGCTGCGGTGCTTCCAGAAGTGACCACGGCCTACATCCAACGTTTGCACTCCCTGGCTGGTACTCGTGGGGGGGGGCCCTGGCACTCCTGTCTGCCCCTCCCCCCACCGCCCGTCACCTAAGTGGGGAGTGCAGCAAGTCAGGGGGTGCACCAGCGCTCTCAGGGGGTGCATGCACACCCCTGTGCACCTCCTATGCATCACCACTGCCAGGCCATGGGTTTCCAGCCCCCAGTTCCTTTGACCCTGCATCATGGATACCAATGCCGACAACCCAGGCTGGCCATGCCCCAGCCCCTCTCCCTTTGCAACCCCTGCTACCCCGCCAGGGCTATGCAGCAGAGCTACAAGAAAAATACAGCCCAAGGAAGAGATGTGCCCCATTTTAATCAAATGTCGAAGCTGCCAGGCTTGTAGTGTGTTTATGAAACAAAAACTGTGCGATGTTGCCTGCTCCAGAACTTGGAACCTTCTTCTCAGTTAAAATTGAAAGAGTGGGGAAAAGACCCTGGCTGCACTGGGCAGTTATAACGACATTTAAGGAGGGGAGTAGGCAGCCATGGGCGGCTCAACTTAACAAACACAAGTCCTTGGGGCAGCATTAGGAATACTGCTCATGCAACTGCCACCCCTTAGTTTAATTAAATGTTGCAGCTGCCAAACTTTTCATGTGTATAATAAAGAAAAATTGGAATGCTACCTGCTCTGGAACTTGGACCCAAGCCCAGGGGGCTGCCTATCCCACAGAAGCTGCACCACTCCCTGACAGCTGGACCCAGGTCTGGAGTGGCCTGGCCCGGTGGGCTGCCCCCGCCCCCAGCCCCACTGTTCTGAGCACTCCTGCACCCTTCCACAACCAGCCAGGAACGTCTTTGGGGCCCTGTACCTACATCAGTAACCACCAGCTGCAAGGGTTAGTGAGTTGGCCCTAGAAGATGGGCTGAGTCAATGCCAGCTCTGGCATCGGGTCTCAAGCAGCCTGGTATCCCTCCCCTCCCCTCCCTGAAGTGGGCCCTGCCAGATGCCTCCCTGGCTCCTGGAACCATGGGTCAGTAGCTCCAAAAGGCCAAATCTCCTCTTTAGGGCTCCCCTGTCCCCCAACATCTCCCAATCAATATGCAGTGTGGAGCGTTCCCCCATAGCCACCATCTAGGGCTGCCATCCAGGGCCCCGCTTTGGGACTCTTGAGCATGTCATCCCAGGCTGTCCATGCTGGTGGGTCTGGGTGGCAGCCTGTCCCACCACTCTGACCCGGGAGGTCAACAATCTCCCTATGGGAGGTGGTGCTGATACCACACAGGAGTGTCGTAACTGGATCCCAAGTGGTCTTTGACTCTGCTCATAAAATCCTTATCCTGGCACTGTGATTTTCTCAGCTCCACAGCAGCAAAGGTGGCCTCCCTCAGACAGCAGGTGTCATTTAACCAGATTTATGGTCCTACTCAATGTAACACTGACTGATATGACCCCAATAACCCTTGCACCTCAGCTTTGTTCCAGGCCAGTAGTGCAGGGGTTAGGGAGCAGGTGTTTGAGAGGCATGAGGTGGAGAGCATCAATCAATCAATCAGTATCATCACCCTTCCATGTGCACAGTCATTGAGCCAAGAGCATGCTGAATATCAGAGTAGGCAACTATGAGCATACCCTAACCTACCAAGGAATCACATTAGACCATTCCCTCACCTATAAACATCACATTCAGAAGGTCAATAGTAAAGTTTCTCCATGGCTGCCTTTAGATTTTTAGCCAGCATGACATGGGGTGCCAACTTCAAAGTTTTCAGAACTACTGCACCTTCAATGATACACACCCCAGCAGAGTACTGTGCTCCTGTATGGTCCAGAAGCTGTCACACTAAAAAGCTCAATACTGTACTTAAAAGTATGCTGAGACTCATAACAGGCTGCATAACTTACACACACATGTATTTCCTTCACTCTAGGGCATTAAACCAAGTGACATAAGAAGACAGACCCTAACCACTCCCCCGCTGCTGGGTTTCTGGGACCATGGAGAGCCCAGAGGCCAGGTACTGTGGTCTTATGTGTTGAGCTAAATTTAGACAAGGGGTGGTGTGAATGGAAATGAAATGATCATTCAGAGTAATCTAGTTGAAACCTGTTCTTATGGCATTTTATACCAATTCCAAACAAGACCCCCATTGGGCATGAGCTTGACAGAGAAGCATGAGTCAAGCTGAATGGACTGAGATCTGGATATGGATGCTTGAAAACAACACTGTAAAAGATGAACATCTTGGCCAGCCCCCTGTGGGAATGCAGTGTCCAGCAAACAGCACAGCACTTAATCAAAAGCTGCAAGCTTTACAAATGGCCAGATGGGGTAGATGGGGTAGAGAGTGGCTTATAGCTGGCTAAACAGAACAAGGTGGGGTGAGGGGAGGGGGTGGCACGGGAACAGGATTTGAGCTCTGGCTGAGGCTAGAGGCCCTGCAATGGGGGGAGCGGCATGATGCAAAGCCCCATGGGTTGCCAATGGAATGTGACCTGTCACAACCCAAGGGTGTGATTTTGTGTGTGCGCTTTGGCACTGCTAAATTATTTCCCACCACGAGGAGCTTTCTTTGCAAGG
The DNA here is from genome assembly GCF_030867095.1 of Alligator mississippiensis. NCBI lineage: Eukaryota > Metazoa > Chordata > Crocodylia > Alligatoridae > Alligator > Alligator mississippiensis. The sequence continues at coordinate 118,893,142 of NC_081824.1, read as the reverse complement.
TGCATTTCTCAGTTGCAAAGAGAAAACCCCGGTGCAAAGAAGTTCCCGCCACCCGCATGCAAATTTGTGTCCCACTATTGGCCAGTTCTAAATTATTCCCACATGGCAGCTAGCGATTGGCTTGCTAGCCGTATAAGAGGCTTGAGCGGTTTCCGCCCAAGTTGGAGAACTCCAAGGAGAACCCCACAAGGGAGGACTCCACAACCATCTGGAGGAGGAGGACTAAACATTTCGTGAAGAACTCTAAGCGCTGCGGAGCCTAACGGACCCAGCATGTACCTTAAGAAGGCTATAGGGGTTTGATCAACTTCTGGCCTCTCCCCGTCGCCGAACGATCCCTCGATGAACCGCTTCCCTGCGCGCAAGTTCCACGGAGCCTAGCAAACTTCATGTGAGTGTATCCAGAGGTCTTCTCCGAGTTGTTTTCTTTGGTTGACATGACAGGCTTGCGTTTTTAGAGCCTTCAGCCAGATTGGGCTAGAGTTCGCGAGTTTAGAACTCTTGTCCGCTTTTCTTCTTTCCTATCTGTAACTGCAACTCAAGCAAGTTTTCCTGCCTGCACCGCGACCATCTACGGTGTAAGTAAAATAATCTTTAATCAACCGCTAAGCGTCCATGCCTAATTCTAGTCCGCCGGCCTGCATTCCCCAACCCGCGTGCCAGGGCTGCTGGCCACAGCCCGCCGCGCACCCCCGAGGGCCTCAGACCGCTCCCAGCCCGCACATGACCTAATGTCAATCGCGATGGGATGTGGTAGAGATGTTCATTATGGTACTCTAACCTTCAGCGCTCAAGCCTGATACCACATCCATCCATGGTTATCTTAGAGAGGGATCGGCCATTTTTACAGTTCTGTGTACAGATGTCCCCTGACCAGTTATAGCTGTAGAGTGCTTTCTGAGTGCTCACTGTGAAATAAGTGTAACTTCTGTACTTGGCTCAAATTTCCAGGAAAAACCCACCAGAACGTTGTGCTTTCCTCATGCTCAGAAATAATCCAAATTTGTAAGGACTGTGATGATGCACAGTGCTACCTAGCATAGCACCAATTTTACAGCTCTTCACAGGCCAGCTACCTGAGTAGTTATTCAGCTTCTTGGACAGATTGTGTGACCTAGGCTGTGCACTTTGCTACCTCACTGCACTGCTACTAGTAACTTGTGCTAGATAGTTTTTGCAGTGCTACTCTTATGCTAATTAGCACTTGCGTGAACAGTTAAACTGGCAGAGTTTAGGGAGCTAATGTGTGCCGAGCTAGCACAACCCCATAGTGCTGCCAAGCTAGTACATCCCCATAGTGCTGCCTTACACTATCTACCTATATCTTACTAAGTAGAGACCTACCAAATTCATGATTTTGCAGATTTTTTGAATTCCATGAAATCCAGCATTGTCTGTGAAATCCACAGAAAAAACGGTAAGGCTGCTGGGGCCAGCCCAGTGCTGGCTTCAGCCTTCCCTACCCCACCTGGGGTAATTTGCTGCACACCAAAGCACACATGGCACAGGTGTTCCCCAGGGACAAATAGCAGCAGCACAAGGTGCACCGCCGCTACTTGTCCCCTGGGAACCAAACGTCCACACTCTTCTAGACACAGGGTAGCATAACAGTTAGGTGGGAGTTTTCCAAGTTATTCATTTGGATTTAGGCATCTAATTTCATTGTTTGGCACAAAAGTCTTTTTTTCTGGATTTTGCCCCTAATCTCTTTCTCATTTAGCTACCCATTTGTAAAACAGGGATAATACTGCTTCTTTACTTTTCCAGAGAGCTTTGAGGATACTTATACTGTGAAGAAAAGTACTTGATAGCAAGGCAGTTTGTCTTCTAATTTTGGCACTTTGGGATTCAAATTGTCCAGATTCTCCACAATAATCAGCATTTACTTATTAGTAAAAAATAAGACCCTTCCATTTTAAATGTTAAAGCTGAGATTGTGTAATCATAAGACTCCAGGAGGAACCCAAGCTGAAAAAATACCAGTTGTTTCAAACTCACAACAACATTATGAGAATTGTCAAGCCTACAAGCAGCCAGAGTAAACTGTAGATAGTTGGGAAACGAGAGCAGTAGAATCATGTGTGGAAGGCAAGACAATGATTATCTGGAAGGTATGGAGAATTAGGAGAAAAATGTTCTGTAGGATTAAAGGAATATAAAGGAGTTAGAGGGGGATAACTTTTCTTCTAGGTAGGAAAAAGGAGGTATGTATGAAGAGTGAAATTTTGTGAAAAGGAAAAGGTGAATGGCTTAGGGCACTATATATAATTTATTGCAGTTTCCTTAGTTCATTGGTTCAGTCCAACTTAAGGTAGTATTTGAGAATTAATGCAACACAAAATATTGGTGCAAGGTGTGTTGACTGCACAAAATTGTAAAAGACTTTATTTAGTCATTGTGGACACAAACAGAAATGCAGCTCCCTGCTGTAACTCACGGCACTTTGCAGGAAGTGCCATGAGTTAGCAATCCCTTGGACCCAAAAGACATTCGCTGTTGGGTCCCAGGGGTTGGGGGATCCAGCTGTACTTTGGAGTGGCTGCAAGCCTGAAATGTTTGGGGAGCTCATGTGTGCTAAGCTCCCTAGACCGAGGGAGAGAAACCCCAGCCCAAGCTCCCTTCCCCACCTCTCATCTGAAGACAGCACTGAGAGCAGGACTGGACTCTTGTCAGCCCAGCCCTACTCCCAGCCACACTGACACAAGTTAATGAAGGCACTCTGCTTTGAAGCACCTTCTTCTGAATCTTCATGGTTCAGATTTTGACAGGATTGGGCTCTTTTAAAGTACTCCGCAGCCATGCATTTCTGTAAGGGCACAGCTGTAGAGTGCTTTCAAGGGGCTGATCATGCAACAAACATAACTTCTGTCTGCACTTTCTGTGAGGTGGCCATTGGTCCTGTTTTATACTGGACCATTCTGTTTTTAAACCCTTTGTAGCCTGTCCATTTCTAAATGAGGAATAGACTGCAAAAAGTCCTGTATTTAGTTCACTGGTGGAAATACATGTCAATCATTTTTACAATCAGGTAACTCACCCCTTGGATGAGAGAGGAGGTTGACATTGTACACCTTGACTTCCAAAAAGCCTTTGATCTGGTATCCCATGATGTTCTCATGAGAAAATTGGAGGATTGTGGGCTTAACCCTGAGACAGTTAGGTGGGTAGGAAACTGGCTGTGGGGTAGGACCCAGAGAGTCCTAATGAACTGTGTCATCTTGGCAAGAAGTGGACAGTGGTATCCTTCAGGGGTCCAGCACTTTTCAACATCTTATCAATGATTTGGATGTGGGGTTGAAGAGCTCACTGACTAAGTTCGTGGATGACACCAAATTATGGGGAAGCATGGTCATGTTTGAAGATACGCTACAGATACAGGCTGACCTAGATAGGCTAGCAAGTTGGGTGGATTGGAACCACACGAAGTTCAACATTGAGAAATGTAGAGTGCTCCACATGGGGATGAACACTCCCCTACACACCTACAGGTTTGGTGGTGCCCAACTGACCAGCACCATGAATGAAAGGGACCTGGGGGTAATGAGTAAGTACAGTATAAATATGAGCCAGCAGTGCGATGCTGTAGCCAGCAGGGCAAATAATACTCTGGCATGCATCAGTCGATGCATCTTCAGCAAAACCAAGGGAGTAATTCTTTTGCTTTACTCAGCATTGGTGAGACTGCATCTGGAGTACTGCATCCAGTTCTGGGCACCATACTTTAACAAGGATGTGGTAAAGTTTGAGAGAGTCTAGAGAAGGGCCACCCCTATACACTAATGCTCGTAGTATAGGGAACAAGCAGGATGAACTTCCCCTCCTGCTAGCTAACACAAACCCAGACACGGTGGGGCTCACTGAAACGTGGTGGGATCCAACGCATGACCAGGCAGTGAACATCAAGGGCTATAGCCTGTACAGGAGGGATAGAACAGGAAGGAAAGGTGGAGGTGTGGCGCTCTATGTCAAAGAACAATTCACATCCTCAACGAGCAGCACTGGGTCAGAGGAGGGGCAGACTGAAGTGCTCTGGGTCAGAATATAAGGGGGCCAGGGAGAAAAGGACTTAATGGGGAGGGGGGGGTTCCTACTACAGACCACCCAACCAAGGAGAAGAGCTAGACCAGGAATTCTCAGGTCAGCTCGCGGAGGCAGTTAAGTCAAAGGATGTGGTCATCATGGGCAGGTCCAAGGAGGTGATCCTCCCCCTCTATATGACATTGGTCAGGCCACAGTTGGAGTACTGTGTCCTGTTCTGGGCACCGCACTTCAGGGGGGATGTAGACAACATGGAGAGGGTCCAGAGGAGGGCCACTCGCATGATCAGGGGGCAGCGGGGCAGGCCCTACAAGGAGAGGCTACAAGACCTAAACCTCTTCAGCCTCCACATAAAAAGGCTGAGAGCGGATCTGGCGGCCGTCTATAAACTGGCCAAGGGGGACCAGCAGGGAATGGGAGAGTCCCCGTTCCCCCGAGCACTACTGGGAACAACAAGGAATAATGGCCATAAGTTGACAAGAGAGTAGATTCAGGCTAGATATCAGGAGGCACTACTTCACAGTCAGGGTGGGTAGGATCTAGAACCAACTTCCAAGGGAAGTGGTGCTCACTCCTACCCTGGGGGTCTTTAAAAGGAGGCTGGATAGACACCTTGCCAGGGTCGTTTGACCCCAGCACTCTTTCCTGCCCATGGCAGGGGGTTGGACTTGGTGATCTGCTCAGGTCTCTTCTGACCCTACCAACCAACCAACCAACCAACTATATGATCAGAGACTTGCATGGCAACCCATATGAGGATAGGCTGAGGGACCTGGGACTCTTCAGCCTGAAAAAGAGAAGGCTGAGGGGGGACTTGGTAGCATCTTACCAGTAGATCAGGGGAGTACATCAGGGGCTCAAGAGTAAACCAGGAGTAATGGCCACAAACTCCTGGAAGACCGTTATAGTCTCAACATTAGGAAAAACTTCTTCATAGTTAGGGTGTCCAGACTGTGGAATAAGCTCCCTTCAGAGGTGGTGCAATTGCCTATCCTGGAAATTTTCAAGAGGAGACTGGACAGTCACGTTGCTGGGGTCACCTGATCCCAGTCGTCTTTCCTGCCTGGTGCAGGAGGATGGACCAATGATCTTCCGAGGTCCCATCTAGCCTTACAATCTATGACTCTATGAATTTGTCCTTGTGATTCTATTGGCTGTGCCTAGAAGTAGGGTGATGCCTAGAAGTAGCAGGAGAAGCAGGGTTCTGAGCCAGCCAGAGAAGGAGGGAAGGAGGTGGCCTTTTTGTGGTGGCCCTGCCCCTTGCTGCTGATTGGTCAAGGGGGCCAGTGGTGACCCCCCCCCCCACATACCAAGGGGACGCATCAGCAGCCACCTCTTCTCTGTAGCAGGTCCAGGGTATTGCTAGGTCAAACAAACAATCTTCAGCTTCAGCTCAGTCCTTTGTTTCCTGGGCACACTTGCCCCACAGGAAGCCCTTAAAACATAATTCAGTCCACACTCAGCATCAGTCATCACTCATCCAGTCCCTCAAGGATGGACTCACAATGCTGAATCTTTCCTAGCCTCTGGCTCACTGCTGCTCAGCCTCCACACAGTTCTCCTTCTCAGATGGTCTCCAAGTCCTTTTTCAGCTCTCAGGGCATTTATACATGTACTCCAGGAGGTGGGGAGGGGCACTTTAATGACAGCATCTCTGAGAACCACTCTAATTAAAGCTCCCAGAGCATCATGTCTCAGCATCCCGGTGCTGAAAAATGGTGGCAGGCAGGCTTTAACTAAAGTTCATCAAACAAGCTTTAGTTAAAGTAGTACTCTGACCATTTTTTAGTGTGGGGAGACTGATACACATGCTGCTGGAGTCTGCTGAAGTGTGGCGATTACCCCACTCCAACAGACTCGATTAATTAAGTCTGTTCTGACGCACTGTAATTATAGTGTAACCCAGGCAGTACTCCAAAAAGGTACCCCCTCTCCAATTGAAGGGATCAAAGCAGGTGTACAAGTGCTGTGGGAGGTGTAGGGACTCTCCTCCCCCTATAGAGCAGAGCCAGACCACCACTGGAGACTTAACCATACACCTTTTAATGCAGGAACAATACTGGGAACATAACAGGCATAATCAGAGGGTATAGAGGACACTACAGTGCCCCAAGGGGGCAGGATTCAACAAAGGTTAGACACTTGCAATCATTGACAAAAGACAGGGTTAACAAAATATAAAGCACAAACAGCAGAGCAAACAATACTGGTTGGGGAAATATAAAAAGACACAAAATGTCAAAGGACAAAAAAAATATAGAGCCTAGGTACCTGGAAGGGGAGAAAGGGGGAAAACACAATGGACTTTTTTCACTGCAAGACAGATTTCTCCTTGTTAACTCACTCATCCCAAATCACCAAAGCTAGGACTTAAACTTGGATCTCCCATGTGGTAGGCAGAAACACTGCCACACAGCCATCAGTGCTGGTATTGCTCCAAGCTGCCTGGGGTCTTGACCTTCCTGGAGCCCTGGCCTCACATTGAATTGCCTCGTCTCCGATTGCAGGAGCTGGAAGCCGAGCTGGGAACCCCTCAGGTTGCTGCTCAGATCCTTGCTGAAGCAGGAAACCTCTCCTGCTGGCCACAGCCTCTTGTAGGGGATCCTGGAGCCCAGCAGGAAGCCTCTCCTGCCAGCCACATGCTGTGCAGCTGACGGTCCAACTACTGCTTGCAGGTCCTGCTCCTTCAAGCTCTTCTGGGGCAACTACTTCCACCCCGCTAGCTCAGCTCTTTGAAGCTCCTTCTTCATGGTCCCTCACTGGTCTCTCCCTGAGTCAGCCGTGCTGCCCCTTTTATCCTCCTCCAGGTGACCCAAGGGGCCAATCAGGGGACACGAGGGGTGAATCTCTGGGGCCTGATTGGTGAGGAAAGGGAATCCCAAGTCCTCCAATCCCCTTCAAAACCCCTGGGCCAAATCATTACCAGATTGGTGAGGAAAGGGAATCCCAAGTCCTCCAATCATCTTTTGCCCTTTCAAAACCCCTGGGCTAGGTCACTGCCAGCTAGCCCGTCACAATAGTGCGGCAGAGTAGCCTCGATGCACATGTATAGGCCCCCTCACCAACTGGCTTCCAGCTCCCAGGAGCCTGATTCTGCTCTCTCAGGTCTTTTTTCTCTCCCTGAGGTCTCTATCTCTCTTAGCTCTCCCTCTGTGAGTCTCTCTAGCTTCATCTCTCTGTTCCCAATTCCATCTGCCTTATCAGTCTCTCTTCCCTAGATCATTCCCCAGGAGCCCTCTGGTTCCTTCTGGAGGTCTCGCTCTTGCTTCCCTTTCCTGGGCCATTTGACTTCTTGTGACTGCTACTTATCTCCCTTAGCTGGTTCAGTTCTCCTCAGCAGCCAGCAGACCACTCCCAGGCCCCCTGAGCTGGCAGACTGCCCCCAGGCTCCTTGAGCTGACAGTCTGTTACAGTCATATATATTTGATTAAAATAATTTTATTTCTTCACCATTTATATGAATTGCAGGTGATTCCATGTATAGCACTACTTAAGGATCTGATAATCCTCTTTCCTAAGGTTTTAGGAATTATCTGTATTGAAACCATGATCTTGTATTACCCTGAAGAGATTTAAGCTTCATGCATTGCACTCTAATGAGCTACTTGTTGTATCATTGTCCACTGCCACCATGTTTCTGAATGGCTATGTAATTCTAAATTGTTCAATGGCATCCCTAACAGAATGAACTGACCAAAAATCTCCCTTTGGCCTTTCCCCAGTTAAACATTGTTTTGAATATTTGGTCTAATCATACACTTTCCATCCATCCTTGTTAAGGCGTAGGATCTCACACACTCTTTTAATAAATAACTCTCTTTCATGTCTTGATTATAAAAGTTATTTAAAGATTTTCCAGATTCTAGTTTAATCTAAAAAGACTAAAATTTGCCAATTATTTTTGTCTAGAAAAATATAAATATTTCATTGTTAATGACCTAACTGATGATTCTGTTTTAAGTAATTGTTTTTCCTCGCTTGGGACCTGACCCAAAGCCCATTTTAAAAAAAGATTGGTTCAGGCCCAGGTATTGTTTCAAGATCTCCCAGTCATCTTGGTTTCCCATATCCATAATTTTTTATCTTTCTGCTTTTAATGGACCAGACTGGACTGTGCTTCTGCATACTCTTTCACTGCTTGTTAGAGGAGACATTACAATAGTTGAACTTCTTTTCATTCCAAAACATTTAGAGAAAATAATTTAAAGAGAGGTATGTCTACTGTACCTACCTTTATATAAGATGTTTAGTTTACAAATGTGGGAACTCATATGCGAAATACCATTTATTTAACTCTAAGCTGATTATTACTAGCTTACATAGATAAACCAAGTTCTTGAATTAATACATTCTGCCAAGACATAGAAATGGTGGATTTATGCGCCATAGCCTTATATAACCTTAGACATAATATGTCATTCTTAATTAGAACAGTTCTCTTTGGAGATGCAGAGAATTTAGGACCCCATTTTGGACTATTTATTGAAGGAATTCAAAAATTCTATTATGCCAATATTTGAGTTCTAATCCTTTCAAGATGACACTTTAAAAGTGAGTCCAGGTGTTTGGTCCAGAGCATGAAAATGTCATCTATTTAGTGCAAATATAGTACTGGTTTGGTGTTGCAATTTTGTGAAAACTCCTTTTCCAGGTAGCTTATGATACTGGGGAGCCATCCTTGTGCCCATGTCTGCACCCATGGTTTCGAGGAAGTGTTGGTTATTTCAGGTGAAGTTGGTATGAGTAAGGGTGCAATGGATGATTTGCACAATATGTTGCGGTTGCAGATCTAAGTCTGGTCCGTTTTCCTGAAGGTATTTTAGGCAGGCAACTGTGCTTTCATGGTGTAGGGTGTCACCTTTAGCATTTTTCTTCCTGAAACAGTCAATTTAGTAGTCCAATGTGTGGTCCTGTTGGCTGGGAGGTGTCCAGTCAGATGTTTTGTTGTTGGTTTTGTTAATCTATTGAGGCAGAAGAGTTGTCAGAAATAGTTCTGTCTTGGTTGTAAAGGTATTCTTTTGTGTGAAGTCTGCAAAAAATTCTTCTAATTCTCCACATATTAATATCTTGGAGCTATTTTCTGGAGAGATAGCATGCTTATTTTTTAAATCTTTCTTTAGCAAGAAAAACAAAAAATAAAATTAAAAATGAATATATAATATTAACAGCACAAGTCTTTGTATTATAGTAGTATTTACTGCCTGATCAGAAATCAAGGCTCCTTTATGTTAGTGCCAAAAAAAATCCCACACACAAAGAGAGAACTGCTGACATGACAATTTTACCGTCTTAGTAGTCAAGAAGAGTTTTGCTACTGATTTAAATCAGTGCAGAAGCAACCCCAAGCTTGGGCAAGTTGATTACATGCAAATTATCTGTACTGACTATATTAATTTTAAGGCATTTAGGGAACAAGATAATGAGTTTATTTTTCCATGAACAGTTATTTTTGGAGAAAGAAAAAGAACACATGAACTATTGTATACAGCAAGTTATGTATATTTTTTCTATAGTGAAATAAAATAATCCTCTATATTGCCTAATATAGGCCCCAATCTAGAAGGGCACCTCAGTACATAATTAATAGTATTGAAGTTACCTCAAGAAAGTAACAGGGTGGAAGGCAGGAACCTCCCTTATAAAGTATATATCCTAATTGTATGCACTGTATATATTGAATAATTTGTAATTGCTTCAATTAACTTAGGGCTTGATCCCACTAGCACTGTAGGGATGCAGCCAGATACCTGGAGCAAAACAAAAGGGGTGACTTCTGGTTTGTGAATGTGCAAGTGCCAGCAGCAGCTACTTTTTGTTTGCTCTCCCCCCAATTTGGCACTGGAGGCAGTTGCACCTATTGCCTCTTCTACCCCATAGTTATACCACTGGATCCCACTTCCAAAGTCAGTAGAAAAAATCCTTAGAGCCCAATCCAAATTCCATTAACCTCATACAATATTAATACTGAAGTCTGCACTGCCCTGTGGGTAAAAAAAACACATGTATTTTCCTCCTCCTCAAAGGCAATTATTTCCTTTAACATCTGATGAATATGTACTGTTCTTGAGCACAACACCACACAAGCATGTTGTTTTGGTTTCTTGAAATGTGACATATCTGCAGTGGTGGGTGGATTTGCATGACAGCTATGATTCTGCATGACAGCTTTGTATTTTGTGCTTTTGTGCTCCTTTAAAAACAAGTCAGTACGTATCATTTTTGACCATCACACAAACTAAAAATCTGTTGTATGCTGTAGATTAGATGACAATTAATTTTCCTGTGGTTGTTCTACACTTGTTTATCACATACAAAATTGAAGGCCAATTATAAATTAAGTGTGAATAAGTCAGGTGTGATTTTGATGGTTCTTGGAGGAAGTACCGGTTGTTTCAAGTGAAGTTGTTATGGGTGAGGATGAAATGGATGATTTGTGCAGTGTGTTGTGGTTGCTGAGGGTAGTTTGAAGGTATTTTAGGCAGGCATCTGTACATTCCTGGTGTACTTCTACAGGTTTACTTCTAACTAGAACAATAAAGTATTTGTACTTAGGGTAAGCAATGAAAGCAGATTCATCAGCTTCATTTCAGTTAGGGTGAGTTTCAGGTCTTGGCTCCCTTGCATGTGTGTGTTGCAATGTTTGGGGCTGCCAACATGGCACAGGAATGCCTGCCTGACCTCCAAGCACAAAGACATTTTTCAAAGGGGCAGGTTGCAACCTGATGATGCTGAATCCTAGCTATTTCGTTAGAAATGTTATTGGCCACAGAGCCCTACATGCCAGGCCTAAACACAGCTGTCCCTTGCAAGTGAGTCTCTGCAAAGTATTCAACAGCGTGTGCTGCTCTCTGGAAAATAAGTCTCCTTGTTCCTCACATCTGAGGGCTCTTGACAGAGGATGAGCTGTACCTGCAGCTCATGGGTGAGAGAGCTATATGCCTGAAGTACAAACAAGGGGCAAGGTTGTTTCAAGGTTGCCCAGGGCTGCCAGGAGGCTCGCCAGGGTGCTGCTTGAACCAGCAAGGTTATCTACAAACAAGGGGCAAGGTTATCTCAGGGTAATATCTTTTATTGGACAGACTGTGTAGCTGAGATCAAGTTAGACAAGGTTTAGACAAGGTGTGTTGTGGCATGTAAGACACTCCTCCTCAGGTCTCAGGGAGAGGAAGAATAGCTCAGGGAACTCTGAGGAAGAATGTCTTAGGTTGGAAACCATGTCCAACTTTATCCCACCTACGCAGCTGGGCCAATAACAGATATCACCCTACAAAATCCTTGCCTCTTGCATAATTTCTGGATCATTATGGCTACAACATTGCTCTGACACTGAAGTACACATATGCCTCTCTCCTTCCCCTTCCCCACTAACAGCTGGAGATGGGTGCTGGTCTCCAGGTAGTACCTGTGCCCCGCAGCAAGGAGGGATTGCCAGGATCTCTAGGAAGGCAGACCCTTTTCCTCAGTGCTGGCAGATGACAGAACAAGGAGCAACGGTCTGAAGCTGAAGCAAGGGAAGTTTAGGTTAGATATTAGGAAGAATTTTCTCGCTTGGAGGGTAGCAAAACACTGGAGCAGGTTATCCAGAGAGGTTGTGGACTCTCCATTCTTGGAGGTTTTAAAGACAGGGCTAGACAAAGCCTTGGCTGGGATGATCTAGTTTGGGGAGGGTCCTGCTTTAAGCAGGAGGTCGGACTAAATCAGTGGTTCTTAACCCTTTTTGTACCAGGACCCTTTTATAAACGTCCACGACCAGTCCCGACCTAGCTAGCGCCCCTCACTCCCAACCTGCTGCCCCCAGGCCCCCAGTATGTGGGGGGGAGGGGGGACGTGGGGCATGTGGAGCCCTAAGCAGCCCCTCACAGTCGAGGACTCTGCCAGCCTGCAAGGGAAAAGCCTCAGTTCCCCATGTTTTTCTCCTTTAAAGCAGGGCTGGACAATGCATGGGCAAAACTCGCGGGGGCCTGAAAACGGTAATTAAAAAAATTATTATTATTATTATCATCTCTGGCAAAGGGGGGCCCGATGCTCAGGGCTGTCCCTAGAGGGGTGAACTGGGGTGATTTGCCCGGGGCCCCGCACGCTGCTCGGGTCGGCTCTGCCGATACTACAAGTTTGCCCAGGGCTGCCAGGAGGCTCGCCAGGGCACTGCTTGAACCGAGAATCCGTTTCGCAAGTTTGTTTGCGACACTTCCATGTATTCTTGCCACCCACTTTTGGGTCACGACCCACGCGTTGAGACACACGGGACTAGACGACCTCCCGAGGGCCCTGCCAATCCCATCTTCTATGGCAGTCAGGGGCAGGGGGAGTCAAAGGAGGGGGCAGAAGCAGGGGCCAAGGCACCAGAGACGAGAGGCGGCAAAGAAGGGCCGAGCGGGAAGGCGGCCCCGCGCAGCCGGGGCGGAGCTGGGGCGGGGCGGTCCTGCTGAGCCGCGAGCAGGCAGCGGCGCCGCGGGCTGCGGCGGGGACTGACAGCCGGGGCCAGCCCGGGACATGGCACGGGCACGGGCCTGAGCCCGGCGCCATGAGCGACAGCAGCGAAGGGGGCCTCAGCTTCGCCGTGCCCAGCCCCCCGGCCGGCGCGGAGGCGGGCGGCGGGGGCAGCCGCGAGGCCGGCGGGCGGCGCACGGCCGTGGTTTATGTGATCAACGAGGGCGGCGGGCCGGCGGAGAGCGGCGCCCTGCAGAGCCTGCGGGAGGCGTGCGAGGCGGTGGGCGCCGCCCTGGACGCGCTGCACTTCGCCAAGCTGGACTTCGGCGAGACGGCAGTGCTGGACCGCTTCTACAGCGCCGGTGAGTCCGCCCGCCGGCCCGCCCGGGCACGTGGCGCCCCCGACCCTGGCCGTGGCCCCGCGTCGGGGCGCCCTCCCCCGCCTCCAAGCACCTCCTCTCCCCGGCGGCTGATTTTTCATAGCTTGCATAGACATTCGGGCTGGAAGGGACCCAATAATCTCACAAGGTCCCTTCCAGCCTTCAACTTCTGTGAATCTGTGCCCCCAAGAGCCTGCTGGGGATGCTGCCACAGGTAGCAGCTTGCGGACAGGGTTGCTACGCCAAGAAATACTTGTCAGCAAACTCTCTTTACTGACAACCAAACATTGTTTACTTTAATTGGCATTTGCCTCCTCAGTGTGAACCCAGCCTTCGTCCAGGGCTTGGTGGAGGGGTTGCATTGACATTGTGTAAAACAGTGGTCACCAACCAGTGAATCTCAATCCACCGGGAGATCTCGGAGCCTCTTGGAGTCGATCTGAGGCTGGGATTGGGGGCTGAGTGCCACACCATGTTAGCACTGTCAGATGTGCAAATGTCATTCTCAGGCTAAGCCTGGAGATTTCAGGCAGGAAGCCACAGTGCTGAAGACATCCTGCCCTGTTGTGGTCTTTCTGAGTTCTTTGCAACAGAAGAACTGATCTGTTTGTTTTCCACAGTCAAAAAAAAAAAAAAAGGAGTGAAAACTAAGACCTGGCATTTTCTGAGGGGTGCCTTGAGTCTAGAAAGGTTACAAACCACTGCTGTATTATCTTACCATAGCCAAAAAATGAGTGAAAGCAAAGAGCCTGCATTTTCCAAGGGGTGCCTCGAGTCCAACAAGGGGTGCTTTGAATCTAGAAAGGTTGGGAGCCACTGGACTAAACAGAGCTCTGTCTGGGTTGTAAATTAGCTGGCAGGAAAATCCCTCCGCCCCCCCCCCCCCCTTTCCTCCCATTCAGCTGCATTCTTAGTGGCAAAACTGAAGCTATTTGACTTGCAGGCAGTGCCTATGCCGGGCACTCTGGTATGGTTAGTCTGGCTCCATTGACAAAAAGACCTGCCGTATTCAAGTAAAGCAAAGCAGGGTTATGGGGGGAGTAGCAGCAGTTTATCAGATTCTTAAGGAATCTACTCTGTTACTGAAAATAGACAGCATCTGAAATCAAGCATATCCTGGATGGGTGGTATGCCATTTATACAGCTTGCTCCCTTTTCCTCTCTGTTCCTTTGACACTGTGGAAGTCCCACCACATTGGCTGGAGTAGAGTGTATGACCTCCTGATCTTACAGCTGTTAGAAGTGCTGTGCTATTACATCCTAATAGGAAGGCAAAGAGGTTCCATTTTTTGGATTTTTGTGTACAGATGAAGGGACTCTGCAGGACTCAGAGTCTGCCACGCTGGAGTGGGTGAAATGTTAGATCTTCTGATCAGTATCTCGGCTTATAGAAATATCTGTGAACATCTGCCATTGTGGCTGCCTGTGGCACGTTCAGTTTCCTCTCAGCTTCATGCCTCTAAGATAAATTGCCTTGGTCAGGGCTTAAATTACAGATAATATTAGGATAAGCTTCAGTAGCTTAGAGAAGTGTTTCTTGCACATGGAGATCAGACCTGATGGTGGGCCCCTCCAGTTCTGGCAGTCAGAACTTTGGCACATAACACTGCATAACTGAAAGCTTATGCAATGCAACATTACTTCAGTGGCTTTTCAGCAAGTTGTGGAAATGTAAAAATCTAGCATTTTCTAAACACTATCTATGTGGATTTAACCCCAAGTATTACAAAATTAGGCAAACTATCTTGTCATTCTGCTTCTGTAAAATAGCAAGATTCATCAAAGTACAAGGCTAAAATAAGAGAAACTTACAGCCCTATGGCTAATTGGAAGAACATATAGGGAGCAGACACTGCTTGTGCTGTAGAAGCCAAGTGCTACTCGCATGGCTGTGCAATTTTAGCCTAGTGTGATTAAAATAGTGCATATTTCAGCACAGCCCTACTATTTAGTAGTACCTGTCTAGGAGTAAATGAGAGATGACTGGGAGAGTCCACAAGCAGAGTCCTAGGTAGTGGCCTGCTGAGAAGTACCTTTTACCCCTTGGACAACATCCAGACTTTTTGGAGTGTCTTCTTGGACATAAGGCCAAATGTTTGAAGGTCTAGTTGTTGGCCCTACTGCACTTAGTTTTTTCCAAATAGCATGCAACTCACAAGGTTAGTGACAGTTCTTCACAGTAATGTGTGGCAAAACTATGAGCAACAGCAGAGGGATGAGTACAGTCTTATCTGCATTCAGAAAGACAAAATAGCAGTATTCTCATTTGTATTGTATCTTTGCAAATCATGAAGGTGATTTAAAGAAAACAAAATCCAAAAAACAAGAATTTTAAATTCTGCAGACATGTATGGCTTGGATCCCCTCCCTGCTTCCCTGTGTAGCAAACAGATTTTTTGAAGACCTCACTTCCTACTGTAAAATCAGCTGAAGGAAAAAGAAGCATTAGAGAAGTGAAAGATGGCAGTTTAAGTCTCTGACATATCATATTAGTTTATATGCAGTTTTGATCTTTTTCTTTTATGATATTCTTTGGTACTCCAAATGCATTTGTTAAACGGAAATGAAAGAGTTGTCCCTGGTTGCAGCCTAATCTTTGTTCTTGTTTGTAATGGTGTGCCAAGCACTTCGGTGTTACATAAATAATCAGTATTTGGATGGACCAAACATATTTTATCAGAATGAAAATGAAGAATTATTGTTGGAATGCTTTCCACTTCTGATCAAAGCTTTGTTGTAGCCACAACATTTAGGTTTGGTGCAAAATAATTCTTTATAAAACCTAATTAATGAAATCCTGATTTACTGAAACCACAGGAGCTTTCCTGTTGGCTTCAACAAGGCTAGGATTTGGTCCTATATGAATATTTTTGTAACTTTTCTCCTCCCAATGACATTGAAATGATGTATTTTTGAGAATTTTGCATTCCCTTTCATGGCGTTAAATACGAAGAAAGCAGCGTTGAGCTAATTTGCATGAGAACATGATCAAACTGTCTGTATTGTTGGAACAGGATAAAATAAGAGGAAAAATCCAATATACATAGGGGAATGATGGGTGTTATTAGGGAGAGTTGAAGGAAAAAAGTAAATTAGACTTAAAGATGTGACTGTCATATTGAATTGTGGTGTTTGCACTTAAATGAAATTATTGGCCCTAAATCTGGCCCATATCTTATGCGAGCTTTGAAGTGTACACTGTGCAGAACTATGGACCTAAAAGTGAAAGTGAATTTATATTTATTTGAGATGTAATTGTGTCTGGTTGGAGCCCTGCAGAGGAAGTTAAGAGCAGGACTGTTACAGTATTCTTCCTGACCTGGGCTGTGCTTCTGCCTATACCAACAGGATGCTTGCTTGAGTAAAGAGTTCAACATTGGGCTTAATAGCTGTAAAATAAAGATTTGGGAAAAAGTAAGAACCACTAAAGGTACTGTTTTCCTTAACTTAAAAAATAGAGTTTTTTTTAAGATCAGAAAATACCATTATAGTAAACTAGTCTGACCTGCAAAACACAAGCCCACTATATGTATCCAAACAAATGATATCTGGTAGTGAGTAAGTGAATTAAGGATTCATGTGGCCTAAAAGGCTGTGTTCAACTGAAATTGAAGACGAGTTTCCACTTGTGTTAGCTTCTTGCCACTGAGTTACAGCTAGAGCACCTCATTCAGTCTAATTACCAAACAGTACAGAGGCACTTATGAGTAGGGACCTACTCAGATCGTGATTGTGTGGATTTTGCAGAAATCATGAAATTGGGTGATCGCTGTGAAATCCGCAGAAAAAAAACTTGCTAAAAATAAAATGCTGGCTCCCCTGTGGCCGCATGGCCCAGCACAAAGGTGAGCAGGCAAGATGCTGCTGTCCCTGCCCGTCACTACTAATTGGCTGAGAGGGTTGCCTTTTGTGCGGCCCCACCCCTTTCTACCAATCAGTGGCAAGGCATGGGAGCATATGACGGACAGCCCTCTCAGCCAGTCAGTGGTGGGGAGGAGGACTGCCTTGGTGAATGAGAGGTGTGGGGGGCCCCACCATGACAAGCCCATGGAAATTGCAGGTGGCCCCACGATCTGCCCACAAAATCTGTTGGCTGCTTCCTCAGGTTGGGTAGACCCCTGCTTATGAGTTAAAGGATAAAAGCTTATGCCAGTATGTGTACATCCAATAATAATACTGGAGAATAATCAGATTGTAAACTATAATATTGCAGATGGCCCTGTGGTGTTCCAAAAGCTACTTTTTTAACGTTAAAAAGTGTATGTAAAAAGTTACTATAATGGCCCAGTCCTCAAAGGTACCCAACATCTGCAGCTTCTGTTGCCATTAATGGGATACAGCATATTCCACTTACGCGCATAACTTATTTTATTCGTAATACTAAGCCAGCCCCAGTTTTTTGCCTACTGTGTACACTGTACAGGCAAGTTATCTGCCTATCAGCTGGGTGCATAAACCACTTAAGTACACAGTAATACTTCATCCCCCACTTTCTGCTTCCAAATATAATTATCAGTTTTTAACTGCGTAATTTAGATCCTGTCAGCTTCAACGCTGGTGTTAAGTCAGAAGGCACCCTTGAGAAAGGAGATAAGGGGCTTTAACTATGAGGAAAAGCTTAGCACAAACTGTTCCTGTATTTAATGAGAATTGTTTACATTGCCTAAGGGAAATGCCTAGTCTGGGTAAGCGGGTAGCCTTTTTACAGTCCTGAGGTTAAGCACTTAAACTGCACTTTTGAAAATTGGGCCATAAATGAGTAGACCAGGCATGGCTTTACATCTAGTTCATATCAGTGGCTTTTTATTATCTCATACACCTAACTGTCTGTTTTAATAGGCTAAAAATTAGGATTCATTGATTGTTTGCGGTTCTTTATTATTACATGGTGTGCAAACATGAGTAAATATACCGTAGTCTATCTGAACACAGTGCAAAATTTAAACAAAAAGCATACAAAGGAAAAAGTAATATTCTGCGTTTTGAAGCTTGCTCTTGCAAACTTACCATGAATGGAAATTCATGAAAGTTCATGTGAGTTCTGGGCTCAAAAGACTTGTGGGAAGAGAGGGTATACAGGTTGTAGTCGTATTGGTCTAGAGGCAAAAGGAATCAGAACTCATGGTAGAGATGATATCTTTTATTAGACCAACTGGATTTTTTGCAAAAAAAAATTCTTTTAATTGCAAGCTTTCAGGTACAAATACCCTTCTTCAGGCATTGGAGAAAAGATTGTAACAGTTCTTCTGGGGTAGAGAAGGGTGTTTGTGTCTGAAAGCTTTCAATTAAAGGCTTTTTTTTTGTTGCAAAAATCTAGTTGGGCTAATAAAAGATATCATCTATACCACAAGTTCTGATTCCTTTTGTGGGAAGAGACCCATTATTAATAGTTTGCTGGAGGTGGATCTGGATCCAGCTTGTGAGGGGCCCAGTAGTCCGGATCTGGCTTAGGTGGTCAGTCTAGTTTGATACCCTGCTTGAAATTAATAGAACAGTTCCTATATTTTCATTTTAAATCAATGTGGAGGTAGGCTGACTGGCAAAATGAAGGTTATCAAAGATCCACCTACACTGTAAGGGCCTTTTTGGCTTGTGTGGTTAAGGCCAATTTCTGTAGCCAGTGGCACTCAAGAGAATGGTTAGCATCGTGTCTGGCTGCCTTGATCCCCCAGCATGAATGGCTAAGTACCCATTTATAACTAGGGATAGTCTTTGCCGTCTGACAGCAGGGCTTGAACTGCTGCTTCTGGAGCCATAACAGGATGCATTAATCACTTGGGCACCGTTGCCCTAAAGTCAGTGATGCAGAAGTGGTGAAAACAAAGTAATAACAGTAAAACTATTCTGTTTCATTGTAGTCAGTAAAATTATATGTATTTTAACACTTTAAGTGTAAGTCCTGTGTCCTGTCCTAAGATTGAGAATGTGTAAAATCTTAGAAGCTCTCCTGCTTACAGGCACAAACCAACCATTAACTAACTAGAAGGGTTTGGAGAAAAACTAGTTTGCCCTGAGTTTCTTGTACCTCCCCTGAAGGGATTTGGTACTCACTGCTTTCAGAGACAGAATAAATGAACCTCTGTTTTAATGCAGTTAGATAAATACCTGTATTTCTCTTTCTTGTTTTCCACAACTCCATCTTGCAAGGCAAGTTTTTTTATTCTCTAACATTTAGGTGACTTTTTTTTAGGTAAAAGATAATTTTTATGTATGTAGAAAATGCGGTATCTAGATTTCAGTAGATTTCTTTTTTGTACCTCGTCTTGCTGGAAGATAAAGGGAAGATAAATTACAGTGACTCTCACTTGGAGGATCTGAAATTCAAGTGTTTAGTCTGGAGGCTGTTTAAGAAGCAATCTGATAGATGTGTTTCCACCATAATGACCTCAGTGCATCACTGGAACTTTTTCCTGAACTCTGCTTGTACTTGAATCATAAGGATAAACAGTCCTTATGCATTTCTGATGTCACTAATGTTGCATAAAGCAAGATCAGGTCTGTTAAGTAATGGACAGACATAAAATAGTTTTCTTCTTAGCTTTTTCTGGTTCTGTTATGTCAATTCCTTGGGCTACTGTGGCATCATCATCGGCATACATGTATTACTTAGATGTTATATGCTGGAAGTTTGAGGTATATACGTTGAAGAATATTGCTGCTAGCACTGACCCTTGTGGGACCCTGTTCTTCAGAGTTCATATTCTGCTTTTTTCTTCTTGTCTAGCAGTGAGTTTGAATAATCTGTTGGGCTAGAGGCAAATTAAACACAAACTGATATAAGTATTTGGAAACCAGTTCAAATCTGCAACACAACAGAAGTTCAGTGCACATAAACTTCCTTTAAAATGGCCAAAATTGTTTTAAGATAAACCTGGATGGATGTAGTATCAGACTTAACTGATTTAGGTTAAATTGGTTTATTGAACTTCTGTCCTAGATTCCTTCCAAATTCAAGTTAACTCACAGTCCTCCCAGCAAATCCTCCCTCCCCCAGGTGGACAGACTAGCCTTGGCTTAAGCTGTCTTCTCCAGCCGAGCAGGGAGGTGTTTTGTAGCCCACCTTGGCTTTTGGCCTGGGCCACTGCAGGCATGTGGCTTGACTTCTGGAATCAAAACTGAATGTCTTGTTTATTGGTTTAATCTATGCAGTTTAGCCTAACCTTCAAAGTTTGAGTCAATTCAGCCTTAGGCGTTTTGACTGTGTACTTAGCCCTAGAGATCATGGTCATGACGAAAGCATATAAGCTTGCAGTCGGATATCATATTTGAGGCCTGGGTGCCATATAGTATCACAGGCGACTGTGAGTTCAATAAAAACTGCACCTTTTTTCTTCCTCATTTCAAATCTGTTTTCTGCGTCAAATGTAAGTAATGTGACTTGGCCAGTGGTACACTACATTTGAAAGCCAGCTTGTTGTTTTGGGAGCTGGGAATCAGTGATGGTCCCTATTCTATTCAGGATTATGCTCTCCATGAGTTTGTATGTAATGCAGAATAGTGAGATGGGTTGGTTGCTCTTTGGATCCTGTGGTGGTTTGTTGGGTTTCAGGATATAGGTGTTGCCAAAGTAGCCCAAGGAATTGACAGAATTAGAAAAGATACTGAGTACTGACATGGAACTCATTGTTAACTATCTCCACAAGTGGTATTTAATGTTGAGCATCAATAAATCATCAGTATTATCATTCTTCCACCTGGACAGTTGTTGAGCCAAGGCCACAGTGAATATTGGAGGAGGCAACCACATCCTTCCCCATAAGCCAACCCCAACCTACCTAGGAGTCGCAGTACACTGCTCCTTCACCTATAAACATCACATTCAGTAGGTCAGCAGTAAAGTCCCTGCATGGGTAGCTGCCTTAAGATGTTTAGCTAGTATGCCGTGGGGTGCCAACTTTTAAAATGCTCAGAACCACTGTACTTGCAATGGTATATGCACCAGCAGAATATTGTGCTCCTGTATGGTCAAGAAGTTGTCGCATTAAAAAGCTCAAAACTGTATTTAACTGTGATGAGACTCATAACAGGCTGCACAACTTACAGACAGATGTATTCCCTGCATGCTAAAGCATTAGACCAAGTGATATAAGAAGATAGACCGTAACATCATTACTGGCAGTAGAGGCAAGAGATGAGAAATCACCTGCTTCATCAATTGTTAACTGAAGACCCAAATAGATGAAGGCTGCAGAGGCTTAAAAGTCATAAACTGATTATACATGAAGCCCACTAGCTCCTGGTAGATATTGGGAATGGTGAACCAAACCTATGGGCAGCAATGGAGTGGGTCGATTACTAGGAAAGGTTAGATCTAGTCCTGCGATGTTTTATACCAACACCAAACGAGTCCCCCATTGGGCACAACTTTTACTGAGAAGCATAGGTCAAGCTGGACAGACTGAGGTCTAGATATGGGCACTTCAAAACAACACTTTTATAAGATTAACAGTGTCCAACAAACAGCACAGCACTTAATTGAAAGCTGCAGTTCTTTACAAATGTCCAGAGTAGGTAAATGGAATTTGCACATTGAGCAATAATACCAGATAGTGGCTTACAGATTTGGAAGTTGATACCTGATGCCAAAGGAAAAGGAGAGAGAGCTTCTTAGCTTTGTTCTTGTACCTCATATAGATTTTTGGCTAGAAACCTGAGTGTTTGTTCAATAGCTGAAAAGCAAGTATTAGAATATGCTGAACTTGGGAAAGAAGCAAAACTTCAGAGAGCTACTGCAGTCCTATGAGAAAAGTGATTTTGCTTGGAAGTTGTCTTAAATCTGTATATTTTCTTTATGCCTTTACATAGCTCACTTGTGCTGTGCAAGGACAGAGGAGAGAAGGGAATTGGCAGTGCTGTTTCTCTCTACATTCTTTAAATTCTTTCTCGATAGTATTTTGTTTAACTTGGGAGACGCTGAATTTCAAGGATTCCTCATGTGGCATAAAATAGACAGTAGGATACATACTTCCCACAATCTAAGCTATTTATAGTAGCAGTAAAGCAACACCAGTGTTATAAGTATTACAAGTCCTCAAGGCAAGGCAATGCAGAATGCTTGTGAACTGTTATTTCTCTTACCATTTTATTCTTCCTGTGCTTTTTACTAATCTAAACCTCAGGCATTGAAATGCTTCACTTTCCATTTGTGATTATGCTGCATTTATTTATATTACTTTTTTCCTTTCTTTTTTCCCTTAATGTTTAGACAGTTTGTTTTGAAGCAGATTTGGGGGGGGGGAGGAAGGAACTGAATTACTCCTTGGAGCCTTGCCTAAAGAGGCCAAGCTAAAATAGCAGCTGTTTACCAGGTCCATGGCAGAAAGAACTATCCTGATGTAGTACTGTTATGGTTGCATTTGCAGACCATTAAAATAATTAAACAAAACACCTATTTCAGTCTTTTTTTATGTTGAATTGAGTACCAATAAAAAATATTGTGGTGCCACAGGTGGCTAGGATCAAGAGATGTTGAGTCTTCAAGAACTAGTAATACTTCTGCTATGGAGCTGATGAATAATGTCATGCCCACACAAAGTTTACTGTTGTGTCACTAGGTGTTATGCTATAGAGACCAATTACTCACTTTATTATAGTAGTGCAAGAGTGATGTTGTAGCTGTGATGGTTCAGGAATTATACAAGAGTCAAGGATGTTTTAAGGTGATATCTTTTATTGGATCAACTGCATAGATGGGATAGAGTTCGACAAGCTTTTGTATTTAAGAGGTTCTTCTGACCTGACAAAGAACATCTTGCATACAAAATCCTGTCTAACTCTATCCCAGCTATTCAGTTGGTCCAAATTAAAAGATATCATCCCAAGAAATCCTTGCATCTCACTTTTATACACTCTTCTTCTTAAGATCAAATGAAGTACAAAGATAAGAGAGAGGGTTCTGAACAATCACTCCTGGGGAAAAATGGTTCCTAATTGACAAAGCGGCTGATTTATTCACTGTGTGGTGCCTGTGGATGGTATTTAAGACTGGAATTTTTAGTGTCCAACCTCTGTTAACTTTTACTGGATACTGGACTCCAGATGTTAGCAACTTTTAGTTTTACAGTTCAGTTTGGGAATTCCAGTCTTTGGAGCGCTTAGGAGACGGCCTGAATCATAATATAGGTATTGTTCAAGTGTGTCGGAATGAAACACCATGTGCTTCTGACGAACGGTTCTTTGCTTGATGTTTTTGACTTCATCCATTTTGAAGATAGATCAAAAAGAAAAGGCCTACCACTTCATTTGTCTGGCCACAATTACAGCTAGTTGGGTTGTGAAGAACATTATGACATTTGGAAACTAAACCATTACTCACAAATTATTTTTTTTCCATAGTTGACTAGCTATGTTTTAATCAGGTGGGGTGTTTCCTCCAGATTCCAAATATTTTCTTGCTCTAAGGCTATTTGAACTTGCTTATGTGTTCTGAAGAAATGTTTTCTCCCATACTTCTGTCATTACGTTATGCATGAACTAAGAGGAGCAGGATGGGAATATAAGGACAGTGTGGTTTAGAATATGGAGCACTGTACTGTGAGTGAGTACTGTGAGTGAGTGAGCACTGTACTGTGAGTTATTATCAGTTTATCATGTCTCACATCTGAGTGCCTCTGTTACTGCCCCCTCATCCCTTTTCTTTATCTAAAGCTCCTTAGTACAAGGAGTTTGTTGTTTTTTTTTCCTGTATATTTACACAGTGTGTTGTACAATGGGATCCTGGGACCCTACTAATCATCATGAGTCAGAAACAGCCTGTTCCTTCAGTCTTTATTTAGCCATATATCTCCCATGAACTGATTGAGATAGTTGAGTGAGGGGTAGTTCAAGCTCTAATTGGCTCATGAGTAAAGGCTGGAATGTTTTAGTGAGCATGTAAAGTGCAGTAACAGAATGGAGTTGGTACTTGAGCAACATGTACAAAATATTTGCCACCTCTCTATTAAAACTTTGATTCAAACTAAAATGACAGGAGCAATGGGGAGAGTCCAGAGGAGGGCAACAAAAATGGTGAGAGGGCTGGGTCACATGACTTATGAGGAAAGACTGAGGGAAATGGGCTTATTTAGTCTAGAGAAGAGAAGACTGAGAGGGGATTTAATAGCAGCCTTCAGCTACCTGAAGGGAGGTTCAAAAGAGGATGGAGCTAGACTGTTCTCAGTGATGGCAGATGACAGAACAAGGAGCAATGGTCTGAAGTTGCAGCAAGGGAAGGTTAAGTTAGATGTAGAGGAATTTTTTTCTCACTAGAAGGGTAGTAAAGCACTAGGACAGGTTTCTCAGAGGTGGTGGAATCTTCATCCTTGGAGGTTTTCAAAACCCAGCTAGACAAAGCTTTGGCTGAGATGATCTAGTTGGGGATGGTCCTGCTTTGAGCAGGGGGTTAGACTAGATGACCTCCAGAGGTCCCTTCCAACCCTAATTTTCTATGGTTCTATGATAGGGCAGTTTTACAGACCTATTGCTACGTCTTTTAGCAGCATCAAACTGTCTTCCTTTGAAGACAGAAAACTGGGTACTTTGAGGAGAGCCTGCTTTCACAATGTTCACTTGAAACTTCTGTCATTGTGACCAGACAGGATGTGTAACAAATGGTAAGGACTCCTGCAATTTTACCACCGGCATGATAAGAACTTTACTTCTAGTGTTTATTTTTAAATGCAAGTTTAAATAATTTTATGAAATAAAGAAACCTAATACAAATAGTAACTTAAATATCTGAAGCATAATTAAAAAATGAGCTTTAAATTCCATTATAAAAGCAGAGTAGAATACTCCTACATGGAATCATCTGAAGAGGCATCTAAGAGAGTGAAGAGACTTAATAAATTATTTAGCACCTTTATCTGAGCCACTACAAGATTATTCTCTACACTAAGTTCTCCAGTGAATTGTCCTAAGTTTTAAATGCCTAGGAGTAGGTCTAAACTACAGGCCTGGAGGAAAGCATCCATGTACACTAGCTTTAAACTACCTGGCTTGGCTGTTCAGCAGTATATGTGCAGTAGCAGGGAGCTCAGTGGTGGGTTAATACTTGACTATTTTTTAACGCAATTTTCCAGGTAGGTTTTGTAGGCTGCACTTAGCTCCTAGCTGCTGCAGCTATACTTCTAACTGTGCTCAAGCTAGCCAATTTAAAGCAGGCTTGGGTATGTCTGAATGAGTCACAGTGACTGCAGTACAGGTGCACCCTGCAACTAGGGCATATTTTCATAGTACTATCATCTTATAGTGTAAAAATCTAAGTAATGTTTTTTGATGTTCTGTTTAGTCATCTGGAACAATTGCTTTGTATACATACGTACTTATCTGAATGGTGTAGACGTACAGAACAACAATGTGGAATCTCCTTTTTATCAGTGGAGGACAGAGAATCATAAGACAACAGGTGTCTTTCTTGAGGATAATAAAGGAGTTCATGTCTGTGATTGGGAACCTTCTGAGAGCTGTCAGATGAGTAAACACTTATAGGAAGTCCATATTAGTTTGTGTTCCAAGACAAAATGGACTGCAGACAAAACTTGACAAAAGATGAGCATTAATGGTTTATTTTGCCATGTTTTTATTCTTGTCTCTGTAGACATTAAGGACTAAATGTATCCCTTGACATGGGCAGGTGCAATTCTTTTAAAGTTAATGAGAGCTGTTTATTAGTAATACTTGCAGAACTTGTACCAGTGTTGGCGTTCATTTTGAATGCTGCCTACTATCTAAAGAAAGAGCCAAAGGCATTTTGAGGCCAAAAGATGCAGTTCTCACTGAACAGGATTTTAAGTTGTATAAGTACCTAAAGTCCACTTGAATTGATGGGAACTAAGAGCATATGTGCTTCTAAAAATCTCATAAGCTACCTTCCTTCATCTTCATCTAAATGCCTTTAACAGTCTGGTCCCAAATCTATAACCCTTTTTAGCAGAGTGAGTAAATCCATTGTGGAAACTTACAGTTGTGGCTGAATTAGCTGATGGCTTTTGAAGATGATGTGGCCTGAGTAAGTGAGCAGTGTCATTTTTCAGAGGCAACCATGTTTTTTGGAATGGGCCTTCCTGCAGAATTGGCTGGGGCTCTAACTTTGTCTCTAACCTATCTTCCCTATGTACACACTCTGATTTGCTTCAAGTTTAGTGGTGCTTTCATCCCCAGCTAACTGGCTTATCCAGGACTAGAGACTAAAGCCTGAGTGATAGTTTCACTTTGAGGAGGAAGGGGAGTGTCGATTACCAGTTCCTTGCATAGAATCATAGGGTTGGGATTGACCTCAAGTGTAATTTGGTTCAGGTCATCTCAATACAGAAAGGATGCATATGAAATCATTCAGGTGTTTGTGATACTTGGACAGAAAAGTTCTTCCAAGTTTATTGATAATATCCTAGACCGCAGCACAAAGAAGTATGAGAGTAATCCACAGAAATCCTAGTGTCGCCCTTATGAGAATGCAGCAAGTATCAGGACATAAAAATACATGTATGCCTTTGTATTTAGCTAAGCTAAATTGATTTCTGGGGTTTAGACACAGGAGCCTGTCATCCTTAAGTCAAAACTTCCACTTTCTCACTGTGTCCTGTCCTCTCCAAATTCATTTTTGTAAATACACTAACTTAAAATTCCTTAGGCACAAGTTATGCCCTGCCTTTTGGGAAAAAAGAGAAACAGTTTTATGCTCCTTAATTTTATGCATCTCTTGGAGCTACTATCACCGTGGTATTTAAACACAGAGATTCTTAAACTCCCATGTATCTATAAAATATATCTAAAGTTGGATTAGTTTCACTCTGCATGTAGGCTGATACCAACCCAGGAACAAAAGTGACTTGCCTAGACTTGTGATGATGAAAATAATAGGCATTTTTTGTCTTTATTCATTGTGTACATACTTACAATGTTTCAAGGTTGTATCAGTTCATGTAGTGGGAACACCACTGACTACAACTGATTCAATGTAAAAGTTTTCATTTCAACTTCAACAGCTTGTTGCCTGAACATATATATGCATTAAATGTGGGAACTAGAAATGTCTTTTTTTTTTAAAGACCCCAAGAAGTTTGGTTGCTTTTGATTGAATCACTCATGTTATCTGACCTTGTTTACTTGTTTTGTGCCTAACCAAGTGCAGCACTGAGGTTAGAGAGTTTCTGATTAAGAGTGAGAGAAGAGACACAGCAGTGGGCCATGGCATTATTTATGTGAAAGGGTAGAAGACAACCCAAGTGAAGTGGCAGAGCTAGAGAGAGACTTTTCTAATTAGAAAGTTACTTTGCAAAGCATATTTGCTTCATGCTTGCTTTGGGGCTTATTACTAGAGTGTTTGGAGATTCTTAGGCCTCTCCTTATCTAAAAGATTAGAGGGGACTATAAAAGCCTCTTGTGATAAGAACACTGAAGATCCATATTGTGGAAAAGACCAGAGGATCCAAGAAAGCTGAACTCTTAGATTAATAATTCCACATTTGCTCCCCCCTCCCCCTACACACACACTTTATTCAAAGGGGCCAAAACATAATATAACACTTCCAAAACCTACTGAGTCTCAGGCAAGAGCCCTTCTGCTCTCATGGCATGGATTTTGCTACATGGGTGTGTAATGGTAAAACATTCAAGCTTTTTAATGCTAGCTATTCTTTGGCTGTGACATCTTTTTAAAGGTGCTGCATAATACTAGCCCTGTTAGGCGGGCAAATACCTACATGTGGTTTGCAACATAAAACCAGAGATTTCAAGTAGGAATCCCTAGTGTCAAAAGCATATTGATCTGTTGTGTTCCTTTTGATTTCTTTGCCACTGAAGAATTGCTTTATTATTTTTTTTCCTAGTCAAAAAATGAGTGAAAGCTATGAGCTGACAATTTCTTAGGGTGCCTTGAGTTTAAAAAGGTTGAGAACCACTGATTTAAGTACTTGCATTTTGGTCTGTTTCCTGACATGTCGCAGAGGTGGGTTTGTATGTGAAAGATCAGTATTCAGATAAATTCCTGTTCAGACATTTTTTTTTTTTTAATTCATTGTTGTCTTGAGGAACTCTTCTCATATGAAACTTCACAAACCTACTCAGTGGAATCCATCATATGCTGTTAGCAGTTGCAAAATTCTGTGTGTTCACGTTGAATCAGCAGGATTCAAAACAACAGGTCACAACAAAGTATTTCATATGAACATTTTAGAGCTAGTGTGCTAGTAATTTCTTTCTTGTTCTCTGACAGAGACCAATTTTTAACAGTCTTAAAAATAGCATTGGACCCAGACTTACAGAACTGGAAGAATAGATGACACTAAATATTGAGTCTTTTAAAATACTCCGTGCTAATAAATAAGCGTGTGTAAGATATCATCAGCAGGTGTGAGAGCCTTATATTAAAGGGCATGTGTAGATGAAATGGGGACCCTAAATTGAAGTGGTGGGTTTTTAAAAACACCATTTCAACTTAGGGTAAAGTAAACCCCGGTGTCATGTACACCCATGTCTTACCTGCCTCTCTGGCGGCGGGGAGGGCGAGCTGCCAGCGGGCAGGGCAGTCCCTGGGCTGCAGGGGAGGGGGGCTGGCTCTTCTCTCTGTGGCAGCGGCAGCACCTCGAGGCAGCACCTGCCCGCAGGCACCCAGCTCTGGCGGTCCCGGCAGGCACCACAGCTGTGGAGGGAAGGATCGGGTCCCCACGCAGCTCATGCAGGCAGGCAGGCTCCAAGGGTGGGGGGAGATCAGGCTTAACACTTTTTTTCCTTTGGTGGAGCCTGCTTTCTTGGGCTGCTCCCAGGCTGCTTGCAAGGGCTGCCTGCACAGTCCCCGAGCTGCACGGAGCCCGATGCTTCGCTCCATGGCTGTAGGGCAGCAAACTAAAGAGCCTCGGAGGTGTTTTAGTTTGCTGCATCCCAAAGTCATTTAAGGCGCATTATGCTGCTGAATGTGCTACAGAGGCTGGAATTGATGCTCAGCTGCCGACGCATGCAAACACCAACACCATTAAAGCAGTGCAAAAGTATACATGCCCCATATTTCATCTACACAGGGCCTTTCAAGGCTCTCCTGTGTTGATTAGCAGGAGAGTTAGATTATAAAATTAAATTACCTGCGTAGCTCTCAGTGTGATGTTTTGACAATACTTTCGGAGTAGCAAAAGAATTAATGGTGCTCTTTTAGCAACAGGATAGCAGAATTGAGTGGGTGATAAGTGTATGTCACCTGGACTCTGTTTATGATTTAGAACTATAGAGGGATAGTAATCCGGTTAATCTTGAAATGGGTTTCGCCAATATGAAGATTAAATCAAACTAAACTGAAGTCTTTACTAATTTTCTTGGATGTTTGGATATAACTTATTATACTAGAACACAAATGTTAAAATGATTTGTAAATTATTTTTATTTCTTTCTCATATTCTATATAAGGCTGCATCTCACTCATGAAAGCTAGCAGGCTTTCTAAGAAGATTTTCTGTAGGTACTGAAACCCTGTGGGTTTGTTTTCATGAGAAACTTGTGCAAGTCCAAAGATTTGTTTATAGTTTTCCTGATGAAGCTAGTAAATTGAAATGCTGCCTTTCGCAGGATATTGTTTAATTCCCTCTGCTGCAATTGTGAATTTTCAGAAATAGCCAGAGGAACATGATTTCTATTTCTGACCACAGATTAAAAGCTTCAACTGGGGAAAACCATTAAAAAAACTAGCAGTTGCAGTGAATAGCCCATGAAGAAATGATTTTTATTTTTTTTTTTATTTTGGGGTTTTGTTTTATTTTGGGGGGGGGGGTTTGGTAATGGGTGATTACAAAAAAAAAATCTATAAAAAGAAAATGAGAGCTCTGAATTACATAGGACATGTTAATTTCTTGTTTCTTTTTCCTTTTTACGTAAATAATGAGAATAAAAGGTCCTTGTTTAAAGACAAATATGAAGTAACTAGTCTGGTACAGTCTCAGAACTAACAGGTAGCAGTGGGGCACTTTAAGGCAATAGATTGGGAATGGGAGTATGAAGGAACTGAGCCTTTTGTGGTAAGAACGGCTCAGAAAACAAGGGTTTTCCATGGAAAATTTCACCCTTTAAGTGATGCCCTCCCATCCCAATTTTGGCTGAAAACATAAATATTTTCATTTCAAGTGGTGCCTTCTGGGTATTATAGTTTGGGTGCCTAATGCTTCCATCATCTCTCTGGCCTGGACTCAAAACCTGAACTAAATCTCCCATAATTAAGGAGGCCTTAATTCTGGTAAGTGTATCTTAATGTTAAAGTTTCCTTTATAATTTGCATTCCTGTATTGGCTGTTTAGGATTTAACCTTAAGCATTTTATTAATCTTCCAGAGGTTCAGAGAGTCCTGGATTTTTAGAATGTAATACTGTTCAGTCAGGGACCACCTCTTCCACCCCATCCCTTTTTATGTATCAGGAAAGCATTTGGCATATTGAATACCATCACAAACAAATCATAGAAATTAAGGGCTGGAAGGGACCTTGTAAGATCGAGTCCAACCCTCCTGCTCTGGACAAGAATACTGCTGAGATCAAATGATCCCAGCAAGGTGTTTGTCCAGTCTCCTCTTGAAGACTTCCAAGGTTGGGGACTGCACCACCTCCTTGGGAAGTCTGTTCCAGATTCTGGTCACCTTTACCGTAAAGAAGTTCTTCCTTACGTGAAACCATCCTCTGACAGTTTATGGCCATTGCTCCCAATATTCATCCCTTATATACTTTATAGAGGACCACCAAGTCCCCACTCAGTCTTGGTAGATAACTATAATACAGTGAAACCAGAGTTGGTCAGAACTTTTCTTAAGCAACCACAGTTTTGTTTGAAAGTGCTGATTTTATTAAAATCCCATTGTTTTCTGGAAAGAAAAATCTATTTTGAACTTCTGCTGGAATATGGGCATGGTTTGGACAGAACCCTGCTCTTTTTTTCTAACCATTTTATCTGCAAAGCTGCTCAAGAGTCCAAGCATCCACAGGCCAAGAGACTCAAGAGCTTTTAGTCCCCCTTCCATGGAGCCAGGAAACTGTGAGACTTCTGGCTATCCTTGATGCTTGGCTCCCATTTCCTGGCCCCTCTATAGACGGCCTGGAAGACTTGAAAACCTCTGCACTCCGGGCTTCCATGCTTTCTGATGCAGGAGTCTGTGAAACCTGGAAGCTCTGACTTAAGAGAGAATTTTTCAAGGAATTCTGCCGTCTGTGGAAAAAAATTGAAATCTCATTTGGAAAAATAAAAGCCCCCATAACTGAAATTATATTGCAGCGTCTTGTGCTGGTTGAAGCTTATTGCCTTTAAATCTGTCATGTATGATGTTTATCTGTGGTACACTGCCATCCAGGCTAACATGGTGTTGGCAATTCTAGACCTTCCCTGGACTGTCAGTTTGGGGACATCACCATAGGTGAGGTGTCGAGGGGCTAGTATCATGGAGTTTTTACACTCCAATTTCAGCTGTCTTCCTGTATTAGTTACCTGCAGTGCCAGATTATGACATGCTGAGGCCCCAAAAGATGTCCCCATATGATAAAAATAATCCCATGTATGTATATTTGTATCATATTAGAATGAAAATGTCCATATTTAGAGTAATTTTCCCATGTCTCCTCTATTTACCAGCTGGTTATTATAAAACTTGATATTGAGTCAGGTTTTTTTTCCTTATTTAGAGGCCCCTCATATTGTGAAGCCCTAAACTGTAGTTTAAGTAGTTTATGCCTAAATCTGGCACTGCCTACCTGACCCTTTCAGTATGGAAAACCACCTTGGCTCAGAGATCTGGAAGCGATGGAGCATTGTACGGAGTGTAGATTTCTGAGTCACAAACCTGTAAAAATGTTGCTTTTCTTAGTTTTATTGTTGTTTACCCTGGAATAGCTGCAACGACACTGACAAGGATCATGGTTTTTTTTGCTGAGGGGCTGCTAAGGTCAGGGGAGCGTGTTTCATTTTGGAAGCACCGTGCGTTCTTACAAAAGGAAAATTCTGAGATTCAGCCATGTCTAGTGGAAAATAGTGTACTCCACTGGATGATGGAACGGGTGAGGAGACTGACATAGAGGGGTGCAGGGTCACCAGCTTCCTGTGTTGGATAAAGTGGTTTCTTGGGGTCATTATGGACTCCTGCAGAAGCAGGACTTAGGGTTGCAGCTACTGCATCTGCAAGTACTTGGCATGAATACCAGTCCTTCTGTGTAGCATGCTGTATGGGCACAGGTAGGTTATGTGCATGCCAAGCTGAATCACAGACTGCATGTGGCTGCATACATGCCATTTAGGCATGTAAAGCAAAATGGGATTTAGCCATAAAGGTGCACATTCTTGATGCACAGTGATTCACACCTTAGATATTTTGCACACCAAAATGAAGATATTTTTTGCCATCATCATGCCAATTATTTGATTTGTGATGAGCCAAGTGTGTATTTCATCCTGTAATTATTCAGGAATATTCAGAGATTCCTATTGCAGATCTGTGGAGTATAATTATACATATCAGCAATAGTGGCATATTAATTGTTTTAGTAAAAAACACCAAGTGGAAAATTCAACGTTCTTTTTTTTTTTTTTTTTTAGAACAAATGTCTATTAGCATGCCAGCTCATCTCCTTTGCTTTCCTAAACCTTGAAATATAGACGATTGAGTCTTACACCCAGATTCTATACACAAAATAATTTGGGTTAACAAATACTAGACTATTTAGCATATGAACTGTGACTCACTGAAACTATTTTGGCTATAAGCAATTCATATTTAATCTTCACATATAATAGGGAGTAATATGAATGTAAAACTATTAAACCTGTGCAAAACATTTAATAGATCAGTTTGCAATCCAAACTGCAGTAGACTATTATAATGTAAATCTTCCATTCTTCTAAGTAAGTCTAGCAAAATTCTTAACTATGGTAACCTGGCTTCTTCCTCTTTTAGATCCTCACTTTCATTCAACAAACATCAAGTCATATAATGGGGTATAAATTATCTCAAATTAGCATTAGCTACTCTGTCAACTCTGCTATCAGAACAATGAATTTGTTCCTAAGCTGAATTCAGCACATTGCTGAACTGGAGAAAAAATTATCTCTGGCTTTAAACTGGAGGACCAAATTCAGTATTAACAGAATTGTTAGCACATTATTTTCAACCAGTTTTCTACCAGTCGTGAATTTGACTGTGTTTCACATAAGAGGAAGATTTGCAGATTCAGATCATAACATCTAGCTCAGGCCAGGTCAAGAAGCCATGTCTCCTAGATCTAAATCAGTGGTCTGACCCTTGGCTCATAATTGCTTGTAATGTCATTATGAGATCTGGATAAGATCTGTCATATATCCCACCCTGTTAAAGTAGTTAAAAATCTATGTACATAAGTGGTCATCTTCCGGAGAAATGATCTAAAGTCAATTGAATAAAATTTAATAAGGACAGGTACAAAGTCCTGCCCTTGGGATGAAACAACCACATGTGCAAGCATGGACTGGGGAAGGACTGGGTAGGGTGCAGCATTGCAAAACAGGACTTGGGGGGGGGGGGGGGGGACAGGGGCGGGTCACAGTGAACCACAAGCTGAATATGATTTTCAGCCTGTCACCATTCCCCCTCTAAACAAGAGCACATAGTGTGCACATAGTGTGCTCTTGTTGGGGGTGGGGGAAAGAAAACCAACAGCATAGTGAGTTATATTAATAGGAGTGTTACTTGCAAATTAAGGGAAGTGATTTTTCTGCTCTATTTGGCACAGGTGAGGCCTCACCTGGATGACTGTGTCCAGTTTTTGGTTCCTCACTTAAAATTAGACATGGACAAATTGGAGTCCAGTGGAGAGGGACAAAATGATTAGAGGCCTGGGAAACATGACTTATGAGGAAAGGCTGAAAGAACTAGGATTATTTATGGAGAAGAGAAGACTGAGGGGAGATTTGATAACAGTCTTCATATACCTGAAGGCTGGTTATATGAAGGATGGAGATGGACTGTTCTCTGTGGCTGCATGGGCAAGAAGAAATGGTCTTAAATTGCAGGAAGGGAAATTTAGGTTGGACAGTGGGAAGAACTTTTTGACAACGAGGGCCTTTAAGCATTGGAATAAGCTATCCGGAGAGGTTGAATGTAGACATTTTTAATAACAGGTTAGACAGACACTTGACTGAGATATTTTGATTGAGGGTAGTCTTGCCTTGACCAAGGGATTGGACTTGATGATTTCTCAAGGTCCCTTAAATCTACAGAATGGTTAGATCACTGTAATTACTACTAACATTATTTGGAATTGTTCACGGGACAGACATTTGATGATGGCTTAGTATGTGGAAATGACAACAAGTCTTTGAATTTTTAAGTTGGGATGTTTATGTTTTTTTTACAGAGTAAATGGCATATGACAATGATGAGTCAAGGCTTTCCTTAAAACTTTCAGCCATTAAACTGAGATGAATGAGAATTAAATCATTGCTGTCAGGCTATTTGGTAATACCACCAGAAAAGCCAAATGCAAACCTGTTTATCAGGACTTTTAAATCTAGTCTCAGCTATTTACAGCCGTTGTGTGGTATGTTAACAATTTAGTTCAAGTGAGTCATATCCGTTTTCTGTTGTGTGATGCAATAGTACAATTACTCTGTCACAAGGCACCTCGGTGCTCCTGCTCCTAGAGAGGGGAAAGCTGCCAGAGGAGAAGCTCTGACAGTACATAAGGAGCCTCAGCGGAGTTAACAAGCGCAGCTCCAGGTTGCCAGGGTAACTGATAAGAATCAGCTGGCCAAAAGGGGGCAGGGCCTGGCCTTTATAAAGCCCAGGGCTGAGGCAAGGCTAGCAGTTCCCTGCCAGCAGCCAGTGAGGCAGGAGCTGGGGGCTAAGATGCGAGGACTGCTCGAGCAGGCTGAAGGATGGTGGCTCTGTGGCGCAGGAGCTATGTTATTGCAGCCAGGCGGCCTTAAGCTAAGTTACAGCCAGGAGGCTTGTGTTTTGTTTGGTTAGTGTGTGTATTACAACCGGAGGCTTGGGTGAGGCTGTAGGGGTTGGAGGAAGCCTCATAGGGACCCCAGAGGGGTGGGGCCCCAGTGCCTGAGTGAGGGTCTAGCGCCAAGAGGGCGCATTATTCTCACAGCGCCAGTACAGGCGCAACTGGCAGTGAGGAGCGCAACCAGTGGGTTGCGGGTGCAACCAGTGGGTTGTGGACGGAGAACACAGACCCCAGGTTGTGTGTGGGGTACGTAGACCCCAGCCCCAGAGAGAGGGGTGATTTTATCAGGGAGCCCGAGGTGGGCACGGCGAGCCCCAAAGAGGGGGAGCGCCATATTGGTCTATTGAGAAGCCCAAGGTGGGCACGGCGAGCCCCGAAGAGGGGGAGCGCCATATTAGGAAGCCTAGGACGGGCGCAGTAGACGCCAGCAAGGGCGTCACTTGCAGGGTGCATAGACCCCAGCCCCAGGGAGGGGTGATTACTGAGGAGCCCGAGAGGGGCCATACTGAGGAGCCCTAGAGCGGGGCGATATTGAGGAGCCCGAGAGGGGCAATATTGAGGAGCCCGGTAACAGGCTAGCACCACGGAAAACCCAGGACAGGGGAAGGGTGCTGCGGTGGACCCAGACAGAAAGGGTTAGCAGTACAGCGTCCCAGAGAAGGGCAAGGTGCTGCGGTTGCCCCCAAGAGGATGGGGAGTAGCAGCGCGGTGAGCCCGTACTAGAGAGGGTAGTGGTGCGGTGGGCCTAAAAGACCGGCGGCTCGAGGGGATGTCCCAGAGGGGACTAGCGTATTGTAGAGAAGGCCCAAGAGTGGGCGTAGGTGCGTTGTGATGGACAACGTTTTCCCATCAGCGAGGCTTGGGGCGTGGTATTAGGGGTGGTAGGAGCCATGCGTAGCCCATAAGACTAGGGTGCCGGGGGAGCACCCATTATACCGGGAGACCCCCAGGGGGGGTCCAGGAACACACAGGGACGGAGGTCCCGAGTAGCTGTGCCCAGAGAGTCGTAGGCAGCCTCCCAATTATATATACAAACATCAAAGACGCGGCGGGCGAGAATAAGAGGGTGCCTTGGGCCGGCCTTGACACGGAGCGAGGGACCTCGAGGAGATCACGGCCCTCCTTAGAGGACTCTGCCGTGACATACTCTAAGACTAGGCAGTCTGTATTAGCTTGGTGACACATTGCAGGGTGGTGACAAACAGTAGCAATTTTAAGCACGTGTTGACCTAATGTGAATTTTAATATAGCTTCACTAATTGACAAACATCTCTCAGAAAGTTCAAGTTCATTAAATTGAGGAATATGAAATATCAGTAACATGTCTATAATTTTATAGACATGTTATAATGTGCAGGGGGGCTGGACCCGATGATATTATATTGCAAGGTCCCTTCCAGCCCCTAACGTCTATGAATCTGATTTTTTTTTTTTTTTTTTTTTTTTTTTTCTAGCAGACCTAGAACAAACTATTGTCAAATTGTTTCCACTTAGGGAAGAGGCAGAATGTCGGTCACTTCTCGAGCATCCTTATGCCCTTTGTGAACTAGGCATATCTTGTGATAGCTGCTTTGCTTGGGCAAATTAAGGAGATGTGCACCAAATTGATAGCCATTGAAACTGGACTGTGGATCAAGAACTGTAGCTGTGGGACCACTGATATGAAGAGAAATGTGAAAAATGCTAGCTTTGCTGTGGAGAACTACTTATATTCTAATTTTCTAATTATTCTAATATTTCCAAGAGCTAAAGCTTTAAAGGCTTGTATTATTTCTCCAGGCAAGGGCTAGGAGCTTACTGCTGCAATGAAAGGTGAAATGTTTGTGTAATTGCTTGGCTCCAGTACCGGGAATTTAAGGCTATACTGTGCCTCAGAAGACCCGGCAGTGCTGAGAATGAAATCTAAGTTTTACGTGTAAACTTTACTTAACTTGCTGAAAACTTGCCTCTTTCTGTTAGTGATAAGTTCCTTCTTATAGCATCTTAGGGTTGGCCCTTTGAATTTTTAAAATGAACTTGCATGACGTTGAGCAAAATTACTGTGAAGTACCTTCCCCAGTGGTGTCTTGCTCCTGGTTGAAATTTTGACATTACTGCAACATAAATAAAGAAGATATATGGCTAAACCCAAAGATGCTTCTGTGCCTTCACTTAGTGATTAAGTAGTAGAAACAGTTAAACATAGTATTCTGTGTTGTTGTTGTTTTTGCCTCTTTCCTTCAAAAATAAGGAGATGAACAAGTGAAGGAGATGACAGAGCAGAGAATACAGACTACTGCAATGGATTGTTCTCTGTTTTAGGATTTTGCAGGCAATTATTCATACTTTTTTATGAAAGAAATGCAATACACATGGGTATAAAAATAAAAACAATATTTTGAATACAAAGTGCTTTAAACTGTGAATCATCCTGATCTCATTTTTGAATTTTTAATACCTAGAAATATTTGTATGGGTTTTTTCCTAGTAAGTGGCATATGCACCTTTATCTGTAATGCTTCATTAATATATCATTCTTGCAAGGCATATGTGTCAGTATACATAGATACTCAGTTGTAGTGGAATTTGCATTCTAGAGGTGGTGGATTCGTTGCTGTAGCTATAGGGGAAAAATCATGCATCACACAGGTATGCAGGAAGAAAATTAGGAAGGCCCAGACAAAATTTGAGATGCAGCTAGCAAGGGACAGAAAAGGCAATGAACTAGTCTACAAGTATGTCAAAAGCAAGACCAAATAAACGGTAGGCCCCTAATGGAATTCAGAAGTCAGTCTAATTATGGAGAAGTCAGAGAAGGCTGTATTTAATGTGTTTTTTACTTCAGTCTTCACAAATAGTGGCAGCTGCTAGATGACGAGTGCAGTTGGCAGGAAAAATAGGGATGAAGACAAGCATCCTAGAGTAGTGGCAGAACAGGTTAGGGATTACTTAGGGATGCTAGATGCTTTGAAGTCTGCAGGGCTGGTTGGTATTGCAGCTCGATTACTGTACCTAGGGTACTGCAGGAATTGGCTGAGGTAATTTTAGAGCCATGGGCTATCCTTTTTGAGAATTTAAAGAGGTCAGGTGAGGCCCTGGATGACTGGAAAAAGGGCACTGTCCTTCTTCCCTTTCTTAAAGATGGACTAATCTGGGGAATTACAGACCAGTCAGCCTAACCTGAATACCTGGGAAGATCATGGAGCAGGTCCTCATGGAATTTATTAGGAAGCACATAGAGGAGAAGGTGATCAAGAACAGCTAGCATGGGTTCATGAAGAGCAAGACCATCATACCTGACGAACCTGATTTCCTTCTATGATAAGGTGACAGGCTCTGTGGATGAGGGGAGAATAGTAGATGTTATACCTATATTTTAGCAAGGCTTTAGATGCTGTCTCCCACAAAATTCTTATTAACGAACTAAGGAAATACAGACTAGAGAAAGGTACCTAAAGGTGGATACATAACTGGTTGGATCATCATGCTCAGTAAGTAGTCATCAATGGCTTAGTGTCTTGTTGGGAGGAGGTATAAAGTGAGGTTCCTCAGGTGTCTGTCCTTGGTCCAGTATTGTGTGGGCTAGGGACAGACATTCAAAAAGCCAGAGCCTGAATTGATTCAGTCTTTGCAGGTTAGTTTAACCTGAGGAACCCTGCACCCCCACCCACCCACACCCTGCCCAGCTGAGTTCCACACTCCCGCTACCCCTCTGCAGGAGGAGGTGGAGGGGGAAGAGTTTCCCCCCCCCCTCCCCCCCGCCCCCAAGCATGGAACAGAGCCTTTCCCTGCCTCCCACCCCTGCTCTGGGGCCAGGCAGCATCACATGGAGCCCTCACCCTCCCTGCCCCCAGCCCTGAAGGGGCAGTAGGGGAAGGGGAGGAGGAGGAAAGGCCCCATTCAGTGCCTCATAGAGCCCCCCTCCCCACCCTGGGTGGAGGAGGAGGGGGAAGAGTCCCCACTAGCATGGAATAGAGCATCCCTCCCCACCCTACAGGACAAGCAACCCAGCATGGCCCGGTTAAGGTGAAGGGGGCAGGGAGAAGGGTTCACTTCTCCCTCCGTCCGTTCCCTGCAGTTGGGGTCTGCCAGCTCAAGGGGTCCCCGCTTCAGCCCCCTCCCCTCTGCTCCCCGGCAGACAGGCTGACCCTGGCTGTGGTGGGAGAAGAGGGGAAGGAGGGAAGAATTAACCCTCTCCCTGCCCACTTTGCCTTAACAGGGCCATGCCTGCTGGTGTCTCTGCTAGGGCCTGTCCCTGCTCCAGCTAGAGAGCAGAGGGGCAGGGCCAGCCTTGCAGCTGGAGCAGAGAGCCCAGCCCAGCTCGGAGAGCATGCCGGGATGCTGGCGAAATCTGGGTTAACTTAAACCAGCAAGGGGTCCGGGACAGACATTGCATAAACTGGTTTGACCCAAATCAGTTAAGTCTGATACTACATTCAACCAGGTCTATCTCAAACCGGTTTCAGCCATTTTCAAACTGGTTTATGTGCACTGAACATCTGTTCTGTTACAGGTTTAAACCAGTTTCTGATCACTTAAACTGGTGTATGTGTAATGTCTGTCCCTAGCCTTAATGTTTAACCTTCATTAATGATCTGGATGATGAGACTGAGTACACTTAGCAGATTTGAAGATAATACCAAGTTGGATAGCATTGCAGACACTCTGGAGGGTAGGGCTAGGGTCCAGAATGACCTGGATAGACTGGAAAAGTGGTCTGCAATAGATCAGATGAGATGGCTACAAAGACCAATGTAAGGTTGTGTGCTTGGGACAGAATATTTGCATGAACAAATACAGACTGGGCAATGACTGGCTGGACTGCAGTACTGCAGAGAAGGACCTACAGGTTATAGTGGACTGTAAATTGAATAAGCCAACGTGCTCTTGTTGCAAAACAAAAGCCAATACCAAGAGAAGTGAGTCTTTTGCCCTATTCGTCACTGGTGAGACCTCACTTAGAGTACTGAGTCCCGAGTACTGAGTCCACACTTCAAGAAGGATGTAGACAGTTTGGAAAGAAACCAGCATTGAGTGACAAAAATGATTAGGGACTTGAGAATGAAGGCTTATGGGGAAAGGCTGAAAGAACTTGAGTTATTTAGTCTGGAGAAGAGAAGACTGGGTGGGGGGTGGTGATTTGATAAAGTTTAAGATGCCTAAAGGGTGATTTATAGAGCAGATGGAGGTAGTCCTGTCCTCTACGGCCACAGAAAATAGTCTAAGAGTAATGGCCTCAAGTTGCAGCAGAAGAAATTTAGGCTGGATATTCAGAAGAACTTTTTGACTACCTGGGTGGTCAAACATTGGAACAAACAATCTAGAAAAGTTGTGGAATCTCTATCCCTGGAAATTGTCAAGATCAGGTTAGACAGACATTTGGCTGGGCTAGTTTAGTCACAAATGATCTTGCATAGAGCAGGTGGCTGGACTAGATAACCTTATGAAATCCCTTCCAGCCCTACTTTCTTATGATCCTGTGAACACCAAGGCAAACAATTCTTCTGATTTGTGTCTATAGTCATCAAGGAATGTGTGCTGATTAGGGCTAATTGTATATAATTTTCTATGATAGTTTTTATCTAGCACTGTAGCTAACAGTAATTTGTTACTCTTAATCATAGCCTTCTAGCTCTAAGCTTTTCTGACACATTAAAGATATGCCTCTATAGAAAGTGTTGGGCATAGTCTGTTTCATGTATTTCAGGTGACCTGGATATCTCTGTTCTCTGTGTTCTTCTAAATATTGTGACAGCTTTCTGAAAAGAAAATCATAATTGGGCAGTTATGGTTAGGAAAAATCTCACCCTCCAAATGAGAAGAGTCTAAACTTTGACAGGATACTGTAAAATAAATCTTTCTATAAGACAGTTTGTTTTACCTCCTGAGTGATTTATCTTCTGCCCTGAATATAATCATGTTTCACTAAAACATATTCTGAGTATTTCTTGTTTGTTGACTTTATATTCCTGAGGAATTAAAAGTACATATTTTTATACATTTTCAGGCTACATGTTCAGATAAATATAGTGGTTATATTGAAATATTTAAGGAAGATAAAGTTTTGTGACTGATCACTGTATTAAGAAAAACCTTCTTTTCCCCTTTTTATTTTTACATTCATTTTTATTTGAAAGGAACTACTGTAATTCACCATGCTCTTCTGATTCATAATGATTCTCAAAGCTGAATCTTATAAACTAGTGAAATTCATTCTGTTGCAAGAAGACTTTATGTAAAAAGCAGAAGAGGGAAACTAATTCCTGAGAATGGGTGAAAAGGGCACTCAGCAAGCCAATACTGCTTTCAAGGTTTCTTCTTCATTATATAGATACCAGGTACATACGCATAGAGTGTGTGAGTTTGTTTTTCTTGCAGTGTTCAGCATTGATCTAATTTGTTACTCAGTTAGTTTCAATGCAAGTGCTATCTTAGGCTTCAGTGGAAGCAAACTTAGGTCTCTCAGACTTTTACATCTCTAGATGCATTGTTGTACCTTGTCATGAATGTGAGGGAATTTAAAATACCTATAGTCTCTTCTTGTTATCATTTGAGGATTTATCTTTGCATTTTATGGGGAGTTTCATCTGAGGACCTGAAAGCCCTCTTACTTTTCTATAAAATTTTCTCATTCTTTCATTTTTCAACTCGTTTAATTTACTGTGTATATATCTCATACACTGACTAGATTAAGACTAACATATGTTCTCTAATCTTTTGCTTAGAGAGGGTGAAAGCAGTAGAAATACCTTAAAACAACTCACATGTTCTTCGGCAGGGAAGCTAAGTCAAAACATTTATCTTGGTTCTTTGATGCTTCCAAATTGTCTCATGTCCTCTGAGATGGGGTAGAGATTCTTCGGCCACATCAATGTCCCAGAATCCATGGAGGGTGTCTACAGATCTCTGGGCATTCATGGAGCCATGGACATCAAGCAGCATTACTTTTCTTTGGCTGTTTAATCAATTAATTAATTTAATTAATTAATTAATTAAATTAATGCAATGGTTTTGAATTCTAATCCTGTTGGCCTATGTGCTTGTAACCTCACCAAGTTTGGTGTAATCTGTAGATTTTATAAGTGTATTCCATCATCTAAATGATTAATGGAAATTTTGAAAATTACCAATGCTGGGATAAACCCCTGCAGGACTCCTCTTGATATGTTTTTTGGTTTTTTTTTTTTCCTATTCAATAGTGAACCGCTGGTTGAACCTCTCATTATGCCTGTCTTGTCCCCTCTTTCTACCTGTATCCTTATAACTAATTTAATTTTAAGTCATATAAATAGTGAATATTTTTTTGCAGTACACTCTTCTTGGACGGGGTATACCATAGACCAAATGTTGTTTCTTTCTTGGCTTTGAGCAAAACATACATTTAATGTACTCTACTTATATACAAACATTGTTAAACATGTGAGTGCTTTTCATATGAACTTGTTAATAAAATTTAAATAATTCCATCTACTGTACAGCACACTGATGTATAGAGCATACTCTCTCTCCTTTTTAGTTCTGGCCTTGTATTCAATGTACAGATCTGTGTACTCCCAGCAGGTTCAGTTGTCTTCTGCCAGCAAATTCTAGTTTTAGCATTCTAACCCTTTGGAAAGTTAGAGCTTAGAGCCACTGATCAGTGACTAGATGCTTCTGGGAAGAAATAGGGAACATCAGCAATGCCTTGATTTGCTGTACAGGGATTTTTAGGTGAAGGTCAGTGTTAAACTGATCTTGAAGAAAGTCAGAAATATTGGATTTGCACTCCTTCTTTGGTCAAGCCACTCTAATTCCAGGCTTGGAAGTATGTCCTGACATGCCATATTATTTATAGCAGATGTGTTCTCCTTAGGGTAGAAACTTTTAAAATTACTTGTTTATGAAATGTTTTAACATACTAAAATAATTATATGCACAGTGCATTCAGAACATTGCTAAATGTGGTTTATTGGAAAACCTGTTTTCCTCCCAGCTTTCCAGTTGCAGTGAGCTCAGTAGCAAAAAACCACCAAAAACCCCCCTTTTGGTGTGTTTGTCAACACTGGTACATGAATACATCACATTTAAAACCATTTTTGATAGCACGAGCTTGGGAACTTGTCTCTGTGGACATCAGAGAATTGAAGAGAATTTTTTTGTTGAAGAAACTTCAGCATTATTTGATCAGAAATGTCTTCTCTCATCTACCTCCTTTTCTTTCCCCTCCATCACTCCCCTAGATCAATGAGTTTGAGTTCCAAGTTTTTCCGAGTCAGAGTTTCAAGGCTGTGTTCCTTATCTCTGCTCAGGCCTCCCTCTCCCCACTTCAGAATCTTACCAAGTTCATAACGCAGTCATAAAGCCAGAGGCTGAATCGATTCAATCTTTGCAGGTTAGTCTAAACTACATAGATTGAACTGAGAAGCAAGTGAACAGATAATTCACTTCTCTTTCCAGAAATGCAGCTACATGCTTGCAGTGGCTCAGACCAGAAGTTGGGGGGGCTACAGCATGCTTCCCAGCCACTGCCAAAGGGAAGGGGGGCTTTAAATTCCATCTTGGTCCCTCATGGGACCCCAGCCCCAGTCTGCCTCTGGGGGGAGCAGCCTGTGCCAGGCTGCTGTCCCCCATTCCCTGATCTGGGGGAGCGGACAGGCTGTGCCTGGCTTTTCCCTTGCTCCCCGCTTGAGTGGAGGGGTGGGGAATGTGACCAGATGCCAGTCAGGCTGGTAGGCTGAGGTGGAGGCAGGGGAGATGGATTTAAATCCCTCCTCACCCACCCGCAAGGGACCCTAGACAAGGTCTGCCTGGCAGGGTCAGAGCAGCCCCAGCTTGGATCTTTCCCTGCTCCCCGTGGAAGCAGAGAGGCAGGGGGCATGGCCAGATGCGAATCAGGGTGGCATGCTGAGATGGACAGAGGAAGGGAGGTTTAAACCCTTCTTCCACTCTCCCCCCCATCTCGGCCTAGCTGGCATCTGGCCGTGCTCCTGCCCCTCTGCTTTAGTGGGGAGCAGGGAAAAAGCCAGGCAGGGGCTGGCTGGAGTTTAGAGCCATGTTTCCCACCCCCACCCCCCGTCTCAGCCAGCTGGAGCAGTGATAGTGCTCCAGTTAGGGACCAGAGGGGTGGGGCCAATGCTGCTCCATTGGAGCAGACCGCACAGCCCAGGGCTGCAAAGCATCTTGGGATGCTGGGGGACTGAGTTAAGTAGAACCAGGAATGGGTTTGAAACGGAAGTTCCATGAACCAGTTTGATCTAAATCAGTTAAGTCTGATACTACATCCAACCAGGTTTATCTTCAATCAGTTTTGGCCATTTTGAAACTGGTTTATGTGCACTGAACTTGTGCACTATGTTCTGTTACAGGTTTAAACCAGTTTCTGATCACTTAAACCAGTTTAAGTGTAACTTCTGTCTCTAGCCCAAAACATTGACTTGTTTGGGGGTTTTTTTTGTTTTTTGTTTTGTAAAACTTGAATCTTCCCATTATGGAAGAAACTAACAAACTTTTCTAGTTTTGGGGACCTAGGCAAGAGTGACAGACAGAAAAGGCAGACAGTAACTGTAGCAGCTTCACTTCCTGTCAGGATATACAAGGAAGCCCTTCTTAAAAACCATGCTGCCTTAGTGCTAACTAATTAACTAAATGAATCATGCTCTCTTTTACACTAACCAGATATTACAAAACAGCAAATCACAGGCTCAGTCTCTGTATCGCCAGGTGTTTATTTTCCCATTCACTACTTTTAGCTCATTAGGGTTAATGAAGGAATATGAGGATTTTTCCTTCCCTTTGTGTGTAGTCCTGCCTGAGCCCTTTCAAACTTCCCCTGACTGCCTCTTCATGGTGTAAGTCTGGCAAGATGCTCCATTTAGGTTAGTCGCTGTTATGACCAGGATAATAAGGGCTCATTCTTCAAGAGTCAGGTCCCATATTGTTGACAGTCACTTTTTAGAAGGTAATTACCACCTGCTAGGTTGTGAACAACACCTGACTTGCCTCTTCATCCCACCTCCAGAAAGCCAC
Organism: Alligator mississippiensis; assembly: GCF_030867095.1. NCBI lineage: Eukaryota > Metazoa > Chordata > Crocodylia > Alligatoridae > Alligator > Alligator mississippiensis. The sequence goes on along the minus strand of NC_081824.1, from coordinate 118,848,390 downwards.
CCTGAACCGAATCACGCTCGTAAGTGTTTGAGAACCATGAAGTGCACATAGCTGGTATTTAATTACATTAACTTATTACTGACCTCCCTGTTCTTTCTCTCCTTGTTTAATGAGTGAGTAAAATAAACCTCCACTCGTAATTTAGGCTGTAGCTATATGTGTAACAGTAGATCTAATTGGTCTCAACTTTTTGTACATATGTAAGTTGACCAAACAGCAAAAAATTAAAACAGTCATTAGACATGCACAGAAGATGGATGAAAGCTGTGTTATGCAGCTGAGCTCTACAGTTTTCTAAGGACTTTCCTTTAATTTTTTGCATTTGTGAAAGCAGCGAGCCTTAACACATTTTAGCTGCTCATAAACAGGGATCCTGGTTCTCCCTGATTAAAAAAAAAATTGCAATTCTCTGATTAAAAACCCAAAAATCCATTATTAAAAAGGAAGTCCCCTTACTCCACCCACCCACCACAGCCCTGCTGGAGAGGGCCCCCAGCTGCAAGAGCTATGGGACAGGGACCTGGGTCCATAGACCCCTGCCCCTGGCAGGAGGCGGGGGCTGCTGCAGCGGAGTGGAGCTTGGCTCCCCCCGCAGCTGCCTGCTCCAGGCTCACGGGGGTGGGTGGCTCCCCACTGCTGTGCACTCTGCAGGGGCAGGGGGACCCATGCCCCCAGATCTGTGCATGGGGTGGGGGCAGGCATAGGCTGCCTCTTGGACTCTGCTGACCTTTCCCGGGGCCTCCACAGCCCATCAGGTGCAACCCGGTGTTGCAGGGCACAGTGGGGCCTGACTGGGAAGCTGATTGCTGTTGCAAGCTCTGCACTGCCCTGGTGATGCATCTCAGAGTGCGTGGCTGCAGTGAGGGGCACAACCACGCACCTCCAACCCTGCTGCTGCCCCATGCACAGGGAATATGTTATCAGGGCAGCATGGAGCTCACAGCAGCAATGAGCTGCCACATGCAGCCCCACTGTGCAGCACCAGGTCACACCCGCAGGGCTGTGGAGACTGTGGGGGAGGGCAGCAGGGCAGGAACCTGAGCCCCGCTTCCACCGCACATCCAGATCTGGGGGGCACAGGTCTCCTCTGTCCCTCCTGGGAGTGCTCACAGCAATAGGAAGCCAGCCCACCCCCTGCCTCTTGGACAAGCCGCTGGCAGCCCCATTCAGCTCCCTGCTGGGGCCCTGTGGCAGTGCATTGTGGTCCTGGGCCCCAAGCCCCTGACACTGCCCAGCTGGGCAGCAGCCCCAGCTCTGTCCAACTTCCTCCCTCCTTTTGTGGGCTTCAGTCCGCCCCACTTACCTGTTCTCCAGGCTGCCTGGCAGCCATGTGCATGGCACCCCATGCCTGACTGCCCTCCTCCCACTCCCTCCCAGCCTACAGAGAGCTTGCTGCACAACTGCAAAATGTGGGTCTCTCCATTAAAATGAGAAATCGGCATTTTCCTCTGGTGAAGAGGAAAATGCCATGTTTTTCTCCATTTTTTCAGTGGGGAAACAGAAAACCCGGATACCTACTCATAAAGAAGGTGCCTTCCAGTTTACTTGCCTTTTTGGTTTTTGCTTCTCATGCACGTATTGCTTAGAACTTTTTATTTTAGAATTAAAGTGTCACTATCATAATGTCCTGGGACAAATATTACCTTGTAAGCTCTTCAGAGTCTCAAGCTCAAGTCTTTTTTTCAAAAAAAAAAAAAATAATTTTTTTTTTAAACTTGCTTCAGTACCCTTCTCATATGTATCTATTTGACTTTGGCCTTTCTTGGAATAGTCCAGTTGTATTAGCTTCTATGTAGTCTTCAAGATGCCATCATTTTTTTTGGTGTGCTTACTTCCCATATGCTTGTTCTCTTCTCTTTCCATTTAAAATCCAGCATGCTTCCTTCTGTGCTGTGTGGTCTAGCTTCTAGTTGCTGTTGCTTTGTCAGTGAGTACATTTATTTCACTCCATTGGTCATGGCTCTGGGTATCAAGTTCCCCATTGACATCAATGGGGCCAGAATTTCACCCAGAAGCTCTTACCTTTGCTATCATGCAACTCCTTTGGTTCATTCTCTCTCTCTCTCTCTCTGTCTCATCTGAACTCATCTGTAGTGTGACGTCCTGCTTTTTTATCAATATGCTTTGGTCCATGTATTTGGAGAAAATGCCAGAAGCTGATTGCCATCAGTGTTTCTAAGCATCCTGGTACCAGGTGGAGAAGGCCGGTGTGCAAGTTTGTTAATCATTGTTCCCAGATGACCTTATGTAGGGATAGCATGGTGACAGCCATGCAGAGTACACAGAGTGTTTAATCGCTGTTTATTTCTGCTTCAGGTGTGGTTGTTTAAACTGGACTCCATGCAGGGACTGATAAAATTACCGTCAGGCTTTTACATGAGTTTTTAAACCCAAGGTCCAGTACATCAATTAATTAATATGATCATATTTTTATTTTTACTCTGGTTCACCTTTCAACTTCCTCTGCTTTCTTCTGCTTTCCCCATCTCTGGTCACACATTTGTTGCATTTTCCTAAACAGACTGTTAGGCCCTACTGTCCTGGGCACTGTACAAATATTCAGCCCCTGAGCTGAAGGTCTAACAGGTTATGGACACATGATTGATTGCAGCAATTTCAACAGGAAGTAGGAGACTTACCACAGAGCAGCTGATGTGTAGTTGCTGTCTGCCTCTGGGGTTCTTTTCTTTTCTTTTCTTTTCTTTTCTTTTCTTTTCTTTTCTTTTCTTTTCTTTTCTTTTCTTTTTGTTTTTATTCCCACAGTAAGTGAAAGCTGAACTGTGAAACTTTAGCCCTGTTTTGTTCAGGAACAGGCTTACCTGGATTAGGTCTCACTTACTGTGGGCTAAGGACATTATCACATACCAGCTGTGGAAGGTCCCAACCCTCTTGCATAGTATTACAGTTTGATCATTTGTCAATACCCAAAGAAACCTAGGACAGAAAGGGAACCTTCTCATTATAAAGACCAGTGCCCTGCTAACATGGGCAACCATGTCATGTAACCCAATTCATGCTAAAATCTTAAAACTACGTTTCCTGTCTCTGCTGTTCCTATTAGAAGGTGGTTCCAGGATCTTGCTACTCTAGTGGTTAGGATCTTTTAATTTATAGTTACAGTCCCTTGCAGTTCATACCCATTTGTTCTTGGGCCAACGCTGTCCTTGAATTTTAAAAGCTCTTCTCCATCCCTGGTCTTTACAGTAGTTTGTGGAATGTTTGCATTTCACCACTCATGGAAGCCATTTGTTCCCAAATGGGATGGCCTACATTGGCTCAGTGTCACTCTTGTGGCTGCTGCTGTGACTTGCATCTCACCCATCTGTTCCCATTCTTCACACTGCAAACCCATAAATACTCAAATGAGGGTAGTATCACAGACTAGGAGCAGATGGCTTGGGCTTGTTTTCTGGAAGCCACCAGAGAAGCATGGAGATACACCCCCAAAAGTCCAGAATTCCCTCATCTTCCCTTCTCACATGTGACTTTTTCTCTAAATTATGAAGTTTGTCAGACCTGTGCCACTGACTTCCTCTTTCCTGGTCCATTTCTGCAGTTATTTGGAGCCCTCTGCTTTGAAAGCACACCCATCTGTCCCACCCTTTGCCCAGTTTCCTGTCCCCCTGAATCTCTCTGCAAGCTCTGTGGCAGTTTGAGATCCATTGTTTCTACCTGTTTGCTTGATTCTTCTGGAAAACTACGCTGCTCCAAACCCACATTCCTTCACGCAGACACATTGGGACTTGTGTTTGCAGGCATTGGCCATCCCATTTTTCCAAAGATGCTTCCAGTGATCTGGGAACTGTTTAGGTTAAATGACCCTCCATTACCTGAAGGATAGATGCATAATGCAGTGTTGCCAGCGTATGGGTAACTCCATGTAGGGTGATACATTTAGTGATGTAGCAATCTCATAATAGCCACCAGAATTCATAAGTTTTACCTAATCAGATCTCTCAAATTGTAACAGCCAGTTTCATGATGTTTTTAGTACATTCTGTTTCTTCCACCACATTCAAAGTGTATTTTGGTACAATTGATACTGCACATTGGAAAACGGTTTTGCAAAACTAGTCAGTTGTCCAGATTTGTATTATGGCTAATTAATTACTGTCACTGTCCAGTAGCGATAATTTTTTATGCTGCAGTTTCCTCACAACTGCTTTTTCTCTTACATAGTATCAGTCTCTCACCTTACCCAGATATCCCACCCCCAAATGATTTTATCTAGTTAAGTTGGGTAACCTGCTTCTGAACTGTTAGTTTCACTGTTCCCTACATTTTCATTTACTCATACTCCAGCAACACTGAAAGGAATAAACCATCAACAAACCTTTCTGTAATCAATTTTTCTAGATAACGTAAATAATTTGCTATTAACCATAGAAGCTGGGGACAGAAATTACACACAAACTGGCAGTATAAGTGACCAGAAATCAGTTCAAATCTATAACGCAACACAAGTTCAGTGTACATATACCATTTTCAAAATGGCCAAAATCAGTTTAAAATAAACCTGGATGGATGTAGTATCAGACTTAACTGATTTAGGGTAAATCAGTTATTGAATTTCTGTCCCAGATCCCCTCTAGATTCAAGTTAACTTAGACCCCAGCATCCCAGGATGCTTTGAACCTTTCCCCACAACTCCCTCTACCCCGCCCTGCCCGCAGGGTGTGCAGGGTATATTTGGCCCAGGCTGTCTGCTGTAGCTGAGCAGGGGGGCAAGCTCTAGCATCTCCTGGCTTTTGGCCTGGGCCTCTGCAGGCATATTCTTTCATTTCTGGAACCAAAAGTGAATGTCTATTCCTTTGCTTATCGGTTCAATCTGCGCAGCTTAGACTAACCTGCAGAGATTGAATTGATTTTTGCCGCAGGCTTTTTGACTGTCTGTACTTAGCCAGAATGATAAATGTAATGTTGGGTGCAGCTATGAGGATGTTGAAATGGATGTAGGTTGTTTTCATTTCCCCTACTCCTGGAAGATTTCTCAATAGCACATTTCCTTGCTTGTTAAAACTGCTGACATTATATAACTAATGCAAGGCCCAACCTTGTGGACCAGTAGTGAGGCAACACCTTTAAACATTTCCAAAGTTGAGCTCCAAAGTAAGTACTGTCACCTGCACTTCTTTTTACTGTCTTTTATTTGTGAGCTTTATTCATTAAACCTGAATAAAGAGAAGGTGAAAAAGGAGGGAAAAACTTATATAAAAGATAAGGATTGTTATGTTATTCTGGAAGTTGCAGCTGCTCACTATGCCTGTCCTAGCTGAGTCATTGTGGCATAGTGAATGCAAAGCAACAGTCACATGGTTAGGATGAGAGCAATTCAGAAAGTACCTGGAAACAGAAGTGTATTCCTTGTAGATCTATTTTCAATTGCAGCTGCATTAGTGAGCTGCCACTCATTTTTAATTGCACTCCTGTAGTAAAGTAGTACATTAAAAAAAAAAAAATGTGTGTCCATATGAAAAAAATATAGTACTACAATACAGCATTTACTTGGTAGCCTGGACAGTCTTTGCTGTGCTGTTATGTTAAACAAGTAGGGGGTGAACTTTGGTCACTTTGCATCTCAATCATTTTCTCAATGATTAGAGCCACCAACTGTAGCTCAGGGCAAAGGGCTTGGCATTTTTACCATGCATGAGAAGTATTAAAACCTGTTAAACTTTAAAACTCTGCTAAAAACTTTAAGGTCCCAGTTTTAGTATGCATTTCTCAGATATAACTCATCATACTTGGGTAAAATTCTATTGGTCAAAGACCTCTGGTGCTTCCATAAGCTGCATTCTCCACTAGAAGGTTTTTGGGGTATAGCTCTATCAGCTTTGACAAACCCTTTTAAATGTAGAGCAGGTACCCTGAGTTGACTGAATAAATAGCAAAATGTTGCCTTCCCTAACATATGATGATTTAGTAGGGACTATTGTTAGTATAAGCATTGTTTTACCTAATAACATTGTGTCTGTTGGTGCCACTGTGCTAGTTAGCCCAGGTACTGGTGGCAGTTTAAGTGCATCTAGCTGTGCCCAAGATGTTGCATAATATCCAGTTGGATAGCCAAAGCTAACTCTGGTGTATCTATGGGCCCTGCTACACATTCAAATTAAAGCTGGATAGAAACCATCTATGGAGATGTTACACATTTTCAAGCACTATTTTTGTAGCTGGTTGGCTCTTTTTATAACTCAATAGTCATTTTTATGATGTGATAATTACTTTGCACATGTGGCTGGTCTAAATTTATTGCACAATTAACTAGCTAATTATGTGATAATTACTTCCCAGTTGTTGCTGGTCTTACTTTGCACATGAGATCGGTCTAAATATATTGTGCGATTAGCCAGTTTATTGTATAATATATGTAACATTGCAGAACTATACACTAAAGGTGTATGCTGGGTATACACAGGTAGGTAACTACGCTGCAGTGCCTGCTGATTAGTCCTTCCCTACTCCCACCTCTTGACTGGTACCTGTTTTACATGACTACAGTAGGAATTGGTGATTATAGCCCTCTGATACAGGGCTTTTATGGGTAGATCTTAAAGTGCTTTACAAAGGAAGGAAGTATCATTCCTACCTTTTCTTCAAATGGTTCTTTATCAGTTATCCATGCCCAGCTCAACTTTTGCAGGAGAGAGGGTGGAATTCAACCTTTTGGACAAACTCAAGTGATCTGGCTTTGTGTGAAGGATAAAATTTGCCTTTCAGCCCCACAACCAGAAAGCTGTCTGTGAGATGCAGCTGAGGTCCTCTGCTACCAGTGCATGCTCCTCACATTCCTACCTTATCTCAGCCTGCCTTGAAACCTATCCTGTTCGCTAGGCTGTTTAGAGCCAGAGTAGGTTCTGTCCCTTTGCAATATGTGGGGTATACAGGAGTCTTCTGAATAGTGTGCTGGCACATAGCCTCTGTACTCCACTCTGGATTGGCATACTGAGAAGGCCTCTTTTTTCCTGCTCCATGTGTATTTAACTCCATCTATTATAGTTTCTCTGGTTCTGAAAGCAGAACTGTAATATCTGGATAAATGTACTGAAAAGCTATTTTGCTTTGTAGAGAAGCTATAAGTACCATCGTAAACTTGATTGAAATACTGTTTTGTAACTTGTAAAACAATATTTTGCAGTGAATGGGAAACATGTCTCCTACTGCAAAACTACAGATTAGTATCTTCTTTTGATGGGAGTGATAGAATACTGTTACGGAGTTGTGGTAAATGGGGTTCTGGCACATACACTGATGACCAGTGTGTTCTGTGTACTTCCTTCTTTATGTTAAATTTTGCTTAATGCCTCAAAAGTTTCAACATCATCTCTCAAGATTTGAGAGTTAAATAATGCAAAGTTACTCAAATTCTTCCTTTCACAGCATGACAGAACTATACCACAGTTTAAGAATTGCTCGAGAGAGGATCCACATGACTAAATGTAATTAAAAATAGAACTTCCCATAATGTAATTTTTTTTTTTTTGAAGAAAAACAACTACAGTGAAATAAAATGTAACATTATCATAATACTTAGCTGGCTCTTGTTTCTCTCTCTCTCTCTCTCTCTCTCTCTCTCTCTCTCATTTAATGCTATGGTGCAAATCATGGTGCATGTGATTTGAGTTTTGTGTTCCTTGCCATAATAGAAAGAAAATGTAAATAGATAGAGATTTGCTTTTAGTTCTATTCACTCAGGGAAAACATTTTGGGCATTTCTAAAAGAAAGTGTCCCTCAGCTAATTATGGAACTTGCAAGGTATGTCAATTTTTAATGATCGTTTTAATTCTTTTTAATACCCAGGAGTATTAAATTGTTTTTGATACCCAGTAGTTAGGGATCTACCTAACATGAGGATATGGCTTGCTGATTTTTGCGGCAGATCCCAGGGCCGGTTGCCATTTTTACAGACTGAGTGCGGCCCTTTGCTGATGATTGGTTGCAAGGGCTGTCTGTCATGCCCCACCCTCCTCACCAGTTGGTTGCAAGGGCTCTCCATGTGATCCTGCCCCTTGCCGCTGATTGGTAGGGAGGGGTGGAGCTGCATGATAGGCAGCCATCTTGCCAGCCAGCAGCCTTTCGGTCCAGTAGAACACCCCCCCCCCCTTTCCTCTGTTCTCCTCTGGTGGCTGCGTGTGTGGGGAGGTCCATGAAGACTGCTGGCTTCTCCTGGGAAGGCAACATTTTATTTTTAGTCTTTTTTTTTTGGCAGCGAGTCTAATTTTTCTCAGAGCCTGCCCAAATTTGAGTTTTTTTGCAAAAATCGTGTACTTACAAATTGGATAGGTTCCTACCAATAGTTTACACAGCCGGTTTGATCCTTTTTTTTCTTTGAAAAAATCAGTACATTTTGGCTGAATCTTGGTGTGGGGAGTAGGGAGAGGAGAACGTGAGGTGGGTGTAAATGCCAGATGGTGTGTGCATCAGAGGCAAAGATGAGTCAGTTTTCTTTTGTTGCTTTTTTGATTCCACAAGGGTATTGGAGCAGAAGACAGCTACCTGATGTGATAAAAAGCTTCATATGTTAGCTGGAATGGCTTTTTTGTGATTTGATTTTTGTTTTACTTTTGCATAAATTTGAGGAAATGAGGCTGGAGTGCATCCTCTCTAAGGCTTCCGTTACTTTAGGTTTTGTTTGCTTGACTTGGGTCCCTGGATAAATTGTGCCGAGACTATTGTTCCTCACCAATAAGCACGTATGCATGTGCTTAACTACTATTGCAAGTTCAATTTAATATGCACAGAACTTTAGGCATAAGCAGACATGTTTTAAAATAGAACATAATTTGTATTGGGGTGTTTAGGACAGTCAGACCTAGATAATATCATTCTTTTTATATCACACATTGTCTGTTATCACAACTTTTATTATCAGTGCCTGACTTCCATATATAACAAAGGCCCCCCCCATTGTTACTGTGGATGTCGTCACAAACCGCTTAATGTCAAAAGCAAGCCATCTCCAGTGGGTAAATATATCACTTAATGTCACAATTACCAAGTGTTGTTCCAAGATTTAATCAGTTAGCAAACAATTATTTCCAAAGTAATTTGCCTTGTTGAAGAAACTTATAGTATTTAAAGATGTGTACCTGCAAAAAGTTTGTTTTGTGTTTTTTTTTCATATAATTATAAGGTAGGCTTGTCAGCTTAGTCAAAAGAAGCACTATCAGAGCCTGAATGCAATTTGCCTGGGTCTGTAGTGCCACATGTAATTTATCTTGTACTTAAATTATACAGGATGCATCTGTTCTTACCCCATAACATACTTGTTATCCGTGAAACTCTTGGGGGAAAAAAACAATACAAAAATAATAGAAAGGCTGGACAGTGGGTGAAACCTTGGCACAGTGCCATCAGAGGAGGGGCTCCAGGGGCTTAAGCCCTCCCAGCTTCTTGGTACGGTGATTATAGGTCCTGTCAGTTAATTTGCATGTGATTTTTAACATGGTGTATATATAATATTTGCACACTTTACTTTGTTCTTTTATGTTAGATATTAAGTAAATGCCACCTTTGGGTGTTATATAAAGTTCAGAGAAAGGCACTAAAGGAGCCAGGTATGCACTGTAAACCCTCCAGAGTCAGAACTGTAGTACTGCCCTTTGTGAAGTGTTCAGAACTGGAGTAAGCACCACCTGCTGTGCTATTTCTGTGATTGTTAAGAATCATCATATTAAACATTAACCATCGTGCTGGGATGCTTTGGGATGCTTCGAGATCCTCTGAGGGTGCTAGAGGAGGTGAGAGAAGATAAGTAGGTAAGGGCAGGATCAGGCTCCAAGTCAGAGGACATAAGGGCTGGCTCAGGCTCTTTCTGCTTGGTTGCCTCCACTACCCAGCCCCTCTGGAAGGAGGTAAGCACTGTAAGAAATAAATTGGTTCTTGAAATGAGGGGTGCTCAGTTCATAGATTCATAGATTGTGAGGGTGGAAGGGACCTTGGGAGATCATTGGGTCCAGCCCCCCTGCACCAGTTCACAAGAGTTATGGAGAGGGTGTCTTGAATCTAACAAGGGGTGCCATGCCTCTGTAAAGGTTGAGAACCACTGGCTTAACATACCTTTCTGTCAGTCTTGTGTATATATGACATCAGGGTTTTGCTGGAAATAAATGGATACTAATTTGTTCCTTTTGCATTTTCCTTTCTTCTGCATTGACTCAAAGGTAGCTTGTTTTTCTGCAGTGTCTCAAATGCAGTCTGCCAGTTTCTTCTGCATCATGCAACCCATCTATAAAGTTTAATATAGAAGTTGCCCAGCTTGCAGATGTCAAATCTCCACTAGTATTTTTTTCCAAGAGCATAAATCATTATGTATAGATTAGACAAATAAACACTGTGTTGGAGCAAGGCTCGAAATGAACTTTTGCATTATGTCTTGTTTAGTGACATGCTTATCCTTTTTAGGTTAAGGAAATAGAGATCTTATGGGAGGGGTGTCGGGGGCGGGGAATGCTCATGAAGTATAGAAACCGCTTCCTGCTGATTATATGTTCAGAAGCAGTAACTAAAAAGGGGAAATCCCTCCTATTCTTTATTTCCCCCTTACAATGCAGGCTGTCAAACAAAAACTGTTGAAGAGTAATAGCTTAGGTGGTCCAGCTCTGAAAAGCATATGGCTAATACCAGTTCTTTTATTTCTTTCTGCAGATATTGCAGTGGTGGAGATGAGTGATGCTTTCCGCCAGCCTTCCTTGTTCTACCACCTGGGGGTCAGAGAAAGCTTCAGTATGGCCAACAACATCATTCTCTACTGTGATACAAATGTAGACTCCCTGCAATCACTGAAGGTAGACCTCAAGTTAAAAGATAGATAGATATAGGTATAGATATAGATATATATCTGAAAATAGACTCAAACTGCTGGTGACTGATGCAGACTGCCCAAGAGTTGAGAGAAAAGCCAGAAGAATCATTTGAGGTCTGAAAAATGTGTCTGCAGTGATGGCCTGAAAACACTCTATCTGATTAGTTTATCCAAGAGAAAAGTACAATGTGACATGGTCATAGTCAGTACCTATATGGGGAGGACATTAAAACCTGCCCCCCCCCCCAACTATTTCTAATCTGAATGTATTTAGCTTCAGTTTTCAGTTACCAAATATTTTATCAGCTAGGGCAATCAATCATTGGAGCAACTTACCTGGCCATATAGTTCCGATTTAAAAATCCGGAATGATGGAGTGTCTACTACATCTCCTTAAGGAGCTCAACCAGAAGTTATGGGCTTGATGAAGGAGATTGGTTCTTTCGCCTGCTTTATGTGAACTGGGTAATCATAACAGTTCCTGTGACCTGAAGGTCTATGAAACTTTCAGCATTTTCCAATTCCCATTTCGTATTTTGCTAAGAGGAACCATATGTACTTTTGTCTTTTATACTAACGAAAATAGCAACAAGGAAAGAAAAAATAAAATCTTATTGAATGTGCCCACTCTAACAGGATACAGCAACTTTTGGAAAAGCACACAGGTGGAGTTCTTAAAGGTTTATTGCACAAGATCATAAGGCACTGCTTCATTGCTGTATATAATGTATCATGTATAAACCTGATGCAGAGGTCTAATCTTTAAATATAATGTCCTGAAGATTTTCAGGCTTTCTAAAGCCTAGGATTTAAATCAGGGAGGATGGGGAAGGGGTGTCATGGGCATGTTGGTAAGTAGGTTTAGGAGAATACAAAATACAGGGCATTTTCCACACTGTTGAGCCAGATGAAATTTTAAATGTAGGCCAGGGGCAGGTAATTATTTCAGGCAGATACCTCCCCTCTCTGTCTGCTGGTACAGCTCAGCCCAGCTCCATAGACCCCTGCCAGCCCATGCTCCTGCCACCCTGCTCTGGGCCATGCCGGCACTGGCCCTGGGACCTCCATGCATGCTCCACGCTTCTGCATGCCTGCTCGCCTTCACTCCTCCCACCTCCGCTTCCCCCACTTTCCTGCCTGCCTGTGGGCCGCTCTGTACTACGTGGCTCCCAGCTGCATGGCTCGACTCTGGGACTCAGCAGGAGCTGGTCTGGCCCTGAGGACTGGGGCGATCTCCCGTAGTCCTCCCCTGCCTCCTCCCCCTTCTTACCTGAATTTCCCACTCCAGTGCAGGGAGGCACAAACAGCCCCATGGTCCCAGGCCAGAAGCCTCTGCTAGGCAGGGGCTTCCGGCTGGTGGGGGCAGGCCTTGCTGTTTCAGGAGCCTGCCATGGCTCTCCTTTGCTCCTACTGCCCTGGCTCCTGTCATCTTTGACAGGTAGCCGGGGTAGATAAATATTAATTTTCTAAATTTTTAGGGGCCCTGCAGGCTAGATAGAATGGCCTGGTGGGCTGGATCCGGCCTGCAGACCGTATTTTGCCCACCCCTGGTATAGACTTACCTCTGAGTTCAGTCCTATTATTAAGAGGTTTCTTCCAATGAAGCCAGTTTAAAATAAATAAAAAAGGAAAGTTCTGAGTCATTCATACAGCCATTGGAGAACCCTTATCACATGTCAGCTTACAATGGAAAACCATTGTTTGGTGGGTCAACATAGTGAATGCTGACTGGATACAATGATAGGATATCTGGAGCTTTACATTACTGGACATTATTGCTCGCAGTTTGTCACTCTTTCAAGCCATGGATGAGTGGTTTCTCCTATAAGCTGAAAATCAGAATAGATTTTAGGAAATGTTAATACTTTTATACCTACCTACCTTTAAAATGTTGTTTTCCTTAGGCAACTTTGCAAGAGGTACAGCCTCTTAAGCTTTAGAAAAATCTGTTTTCAAACTAAATGGTTTATTAGTAGTAGTATTATTGCAGTACTTGGTCAATACATGAGGACTGAACCATGGACTTGCTGAGTTGAAAGCATGAACTGATGAGCCAAACCTTGAGTCAGGGGCTCTAACAGGCTCCTATTTTCTGATTAGGACATGGAAGGGAACAAAATCCACACTAGTGACTGGGTTTGACTTCAATGGTATGGTTCTGAAGACCACTGAGAGGGTTACCTGTAGGTGTGCATCCAGTGCATGTTTCTGCGTGAGGTGCACATTTCTGGTAGGCCCTTATGTTCCAGTCATGCTCTGTTGCATAGAACCTAAAAAGGAAGACCATGTTATGGTTAGAGATTAAGAATCTCTCTCAGAGAGCCTCTTGATTAGTCTTGATGTTTTTAACTCCAGTTAAAACCATTTAACTTCAGCAGCAGGTATTTAAAAAAAAAAATCCTGTTTGAAAGTATTGTGGGGGGGAAGCAGTTGTAACAGTTACTAAGGAAAAAGAAATGGGAAGACTTGAGCTGTCATCGGTCCTGCTGTGTTCCCAGGCAGCTACTTCTGGAAAGAACAGGATTTTTTTTTCTAGTTTTGTCCTGTTACATGTAAATTGGGCTTCCTTTCTGAGATAAGTCTCAAAGGATTCAGCCTCTTCCCATCATCTTGCAGCCAGTTGGACTGTTAGCCATCCAATTATATTTGCAACACAGAGTGGACTGATTATAGGCTCCCACAATAAAAAGCTGATGACAAATGATCTATTGATGAGTTGAATTCAGTTATACTGTACTCCACTTCACTGAATGAGAACTTCAAGGAGAAGAATTTTGGTAGTATTGACTAGTCAGATGTCCTTGGAAACTGAGTACTTCCCCTCCACAGAGCATGGACATTTTTTCACCTTTTCATTTAGGGCTCCATTTCTGTAGGCTCTCCTACATACTGCTAAGCAAGAGTGTGCATGTGAACAGTTAAAACACAGCAGCTTATACATGCTGAAGCTCTATGCCCTCTGATCATCCAGTTTGCATGTCTATTCTGCGACCACCCTTGAGAATGCCATTGTTTATATTTGAGGGGCCTGAATCCTGCAAGTATTTCATGTCCAGGACTCGTAAGTCAATAAAAGCTCAACATGTATAAATCTTGATAGTATGAATCAGATGTTCAAAATTCCCCACAGACAGGTTCAATTCAAAGTCCACTGAAGTAATGAGAGAGACTCCCTTTGTCTGCAGTTGGATTTGTGTTGGGCCCTATGTTCATGCTTAATGCTCTAGAGTTAGGAGTTGGAAGGAAAAGAGTAACAGATAGGTTCCTCAGCTACTTTGAGATGGGTTTTGTGTTGAGTCCTTTCTCAGGGCTAATACAAAGTATGTGGATTGCAATGAGAGTCTTTTCACTTAAGTAGGGCCTCATACCTTCTGGACCATCATTACTGCAGACAGCAGGAGTAGAAGAGGGATTGAAGGGGTACAAGCACACCACCCCAGATTACAGACTGAATTCTGGACAAAATAGTCAAGATGCATCCCATGAAGCAGCCTGCTTACAAGTCACTTTTGGTCGTTGTGCACCCATAGGACCTTTGTCACAGGCTTCTGATCAGATAAGACAGGTAATAGAACATAGAGATAAGGGGAAAATCCATGGTTGGATGGTCCAGAAGGTATGAGGTCCTACTCAAGTGAAAAGACTAATAACGTAGTGTCTTTTATAACAGTACTTGATTATTAGAGGAGTCATTCCCTCTAGGTGTACTTGGGCTCTTGATTGTTTTGGTTTGTTTGTTTTTTAAAGTGGACTGGAAAGGGCCTGTTTCTGTTTTTTCTCTTAATTAAAACAAAAGCAGGGTGTGTCTTCAGGAAGACTTATGCTTTCTCCTTACTTTGTTGCTTAAATTGAAACACAGACATAAAGGGATGGACCTGGGTGACTGATTGATTTGACCTGACAGTGAAATGTGACTTCTCCCCTATCTGCCTTTGTACGCAGGATTTTTTTAGTAGAAGGGTGATGCATGGGAACATGGTTTGGTTTACTGTGGTCTGTTGGGGATTTTCCCCTTTTTTCTGTGTTCCATTACCTGTCTTATCTGATCGGAAGTCTGTGACAAAGGTCGTATGGGTGCACAATGACCAAAAGTGACTTGCCGGCAGGCTGCTTCATGGGATGCATCTTGACTATTTTGTCCAGAATTCCGTCTGTAATCTTGGGTGGTGTGCTTGTATTCCTTCAATCCCTCTTCTACTCCTGCTGTCTGCAGTAGGTGATGGTCCAATCTTGCCAGAGCAAGTTGCATGGTCCTTCTTTCCCAGCCAGCCAGGCAGGCAGCCAGCCAGCCAGCAGCACCCACTGAGTCATCTGAGAGTCCAATCCCAGCCAGGCTGACCAGTTGTACTTTGGCTGCCCACCCAGCTGGCAAAGAGGGGCTGAACATCTGGCAAGATCAGGCTCTCAGCTGACTCGGCAGACGCCACTGGCTGTCTGCCCAGCTGAGAGCCCAATTCTGTTGGAGACAGACTGCTCGTCCCCTCTTCCCAAACTGGGCGCACAGCCAGCAGTGCCTGCCACATCCTGCCAGCCCCGAAGGCCAAGGGCCCGATCCTGACCGCGCCTTTTCTTTTCCAAAATCCTAGCTCATCTGTTCCTTTTAGTCTGGTTATTGTGGAAAACTTTAGTCCAGGATAAATATTTCAGAGTGCTGTAAAGTGTAATATCTGTAAATGTTTAGTGGCCAATTGTATTAATCATATCAGTCTTCTAAGGGTATGGACAAGTGTACATTTCTAGCAGCTTCAGAAAGTAGAGGGGGAGCTTATATGTGGGAGTACGCAGCAGCTATTGCATTGTGCAGTTGTTACATGCACACAAGCCTGGATGCAGCAGGCTTAAAGTAATAAAATTCTTCCAACATTTTAATTACTACAGACTCGTGCACACCTAATATTTACAGTGTAACAGCTGCTGCATGCTCCCCCTACCTCTTTGAAGCTACTACAAATATACATTTGTCCACACCCTTAAAGGCTATTCAAGTTCTGATTTTAATATTTCAATTTTTTTTTACAGGAAATTATTTGCCAGAAGAATAATGTAAGTCTGAGTTTGCTTGCTTGCTTGTTTTGTTTTTAATTTTAATTCCTAATGCTCAGGTTTCTTTTAGTCTTCACATTGTATGCACTATGCTCTTTTCTGTCTACTTCACTAAATATTCCCCTGCTGTATTGCTCATAGTACCGTTTTTAGTCTGTTGCCTTCAGAATGCCTCCACTCCCAGCAGCAAACCTGGATACATCATTTCATAAACCTGTTGCTAGGTACCAGGTTCACTTTCTCTGTTTTATCTCTGTCTCTTCCTCTCAATAGTGTTTTCCTCTCTGCCTTTCTTTGTTTCTCTTTTTATTTCACATATGCTCTTTCCTTTGCAATACCATTATTTTCTCTCTTTCCCCCAGATTTCTTCTTCTCTCCAACTTATTTTCCTTAAAGACAACTTAACCACATGAATGCCCTTCTCTGACTCGTATGTACAGCATACATTTATTTTACCTTCAAACATTCTGTGTGCTTGTGAGAGGCATGTCTCTCACATATACACACATACCTGTGCATCCATCTGTGCCCTAAGAATGGTGGTCCGCAGAAGCTGGGACTTTCATTCCCATTTCTCTCAGGACTGATACGCTGATGCAATTTCAGACAACCCTTCGCTGACTGGAAGCCATTTCGTTTCCTAGTCCAGCATTTGACACTGTTCAAATCTGTTGCATTTATTGTATAGTAAAATACTGTCTCTGCCGCTGTGTGCACATACAACTGCAAACATGTACAGATGTAGGCAGGGCATGATTCTTAGAGATGTACTGCATCAGGTTAGGAGACTAAAGCTCTGGGTGTTTAGTTGCCACCTTGACATTAGAAGGTGGGAAAAGTGCATTGCCACCACAGGCTAATTGGAGGTTAAAATGACCACGTTAGTATACCAGTATTAAATTCATTCAGTTTTTAAATATAATGTGTATATAATGGCTTTAATTTGCTTGTCAGTGTTTCAGTTACAACCTGATATCCCCTGGTCTTCACTGGATTATATATACAGATGAGACAGGTAATGGAGGGTGGACCAGCACTGCTGGAGTTATATCTGGCAGACTCTTTTGGCCAGTGAACATAGTGTGTCTTGTGGATATTTGAGGGCAGTATTAGGACCCTGAATAAAGACAGTTAATTTGGTAAAACAAAAAGTGAGGATTGTTTTAGAAATCAGGTGATGTGACTACAGAATGTTTTCCTACAAAGTGAGGCCTGTGGTATGGAGCGCCTTCAAAATGAAGGATTGAAGACATCCAGACCCTTATAGGAGGTACTCTGTCTATCCTGCTGTTCTGGCTCTGGTTCCCAGCCACCAATGCACTATAGGTGTCTGCAGCTTGGCATCCATTCTTTTTCTGGAATTGCTTCCTATCCCTAAATGGGCTTGGGTTTAAGCACTAAGGTTTCTTTGTGAACCCTACAAAAGAGCAAGCTATTGAGCCATTCTTTTTTTTTTTTGACATTGCAAAGTTTTACAAAACTGTTCATGTGTACACAGTACAGATGTACATTTCCCTAAAATTCAACTTTAGAAACTGACCAATTTTTGCCTTAGGTAACTGTTGAAGTTATCTTAGCGGCTTCATTATATTTTTTATTTTCCTGAATTTATTTCAAATGATGACTACTCCACATTCTGGAATACTTCTGTAGATATCTTAATCTAAGTATGAATGACTTCTGGATCTTCTCTTCTGTTAAGAAATTGAAAAGGGTATAAGCTAAAAATTCTCTCTAATTTTAAAAAGCGCTTGTGAAAGCCACTTTTGAGAATCTGTGTAGATAATGTTGCTGCAACAGAACAATTTTCCCACATCTTCCTACAGATAAAAATGAGCTAAAAGACAATCACATAAGACAATAAAAAAGACAATCTCAGGGTAGACTAGATAGCAATAATCTGAACTAAATTAATTTGCAGCCCTTGGCCATTACAAAAAAATTTAAAGCAAAATATTTTCTAGGTGGCTGAATGTCTACACAGGAACAGGCTTTAGGAGAGGAAACCCAGTAAGTAAGAAATGAACAGGAAATATAATGCAGAGCATTATATGTTCTGTTTTTTAAAATCTGAAATGGAGGATGAGATGATAGAATTGTCATCTACCTTAAAAAAATGTTTCAGTAAATTTTAACATAAAATGTGTTCTTAAAGACTTATAGATTGTTACATAGGCATGCTTGGAAACATCATTTCTCAGGAATAAGTATGATCTTAGTTACTAATTCTGGGTTCTGTTCACAACCCTGTCACTGATTTACTGTGTTACCTTATCCAAGTCACTTGGAAAGAGGGTAGTCAGATGTTCCATTTGCATTTCTTATCAATGGCAGTTTGGCACAATTCTCACTTTTTTTCTTTGAAAATCTTCTCAGTTACCTGAACCTCAATTTGCTTTGTTTAAATAGTTCTTGCCTCCCAGAAATGGTGAAGTCTCCCTTAGTGAAGTGCCTGTAAAATACTCCGAGACTTTTGAATAAAGTCAACTCAGTGTAAAATAATATTAGTTTGTTCTTCGGGGAACACTATTATGTAGGTGATTTTAAACTAGGTATCAAATTAAAAATAATGAATAATCAGAGGTGTGGGAACCCCTGGCAGTGCTAGAATGCTGTTTACTAACATACAAACATCACTAGCCATGGAACAATAGCATCTTGTACCACCAAGGGGTTAAATGCATTACAAAATAGGCGCTAGTGTGTCAGAATGTTTGTTTTTCTTGAACTTTGTCTTCCTAAAACCAGAAGGAAAAAAATCCACTTCCAGCAATATTACCTTGTATTGGTTAGGTAAACTCTATAGAAATCTGCATAGGCAGAGCAGGGGGACGGTCGCAGCACATGATCATTTCCTGTTACAACATGATGTTATAGTTGTTCAGTTGAAAGGGTTTGAAAACAACCAGTTTGCATATTCTGCATATGTCAAAGCCAGTGGTGTTTTGGCAGGAGAGGGAGGAGTGATATTTTGACAGGAGATAGCTATTTTGATGTTTATGAGTTTAAGCTTTGTTTTTGCTGCTATCTAATCTTTGAGGTTATACTAGCAGTGGAGCAGTTCTAAAGTTCTTAAGGAAGAACTTCCGTTTTAAAGCAATTGTGGTATAAAGTTGTTTATGCTAACTACTCAATTTCTGTTTAATTCTGTGGCTTGCATTTTACCTCCTTGGGAAAAATAGCTGTCCTTCAAGTTCATCAGCGACTTTTATTTCAGTTCCAGCAGGAATTTATGGAGTTAGTGTGCATGTGAGGGGGATGTTGTGAGTCGAGCAAAACTTAAGTTGGGTAAATATTTACTTTATTCAACAATGTTTCTAGTGAAATGGCTTTTTCTTACCCGTGGATTGGGAGGTCCTGGGGGTGCTCCACCAAAGGAGCCCCTCTGTGTGGGATCTGGGGTAAGACTTGACGCTTTGGTGAGGAGGCTGAGCCCTCCATGTGAGTGACCCTGACAGCTGTGGGTCCTGCTGGATCTTGAGTCAGGGGCTGGTGGCCCATGATATGTTTCACTGTGGGAAGAGAGAGACCTCTGTAATCCCCTTCTCCCTTGACTGGAGGTGAAGTCTGTTCCAGTTAACGCAGAATTCACCTTGCTTACTTCCCTCCTAGGGGTTTTCCTATAGGGAAAACCAATTTGTTCTCTGCATCTAGGAAAGTACTGTGGTATTGCAGGTAGCTCTGTGTGGTAAGTGTGAACAAATATTGTGTTCCTAATAACAACAAATACAATGGTTGTCTATGATAGATGTCCTGTTGTGGCACCCATAGACCATGGTCAGCATTGGGGCTCCATTGTGCTAGGTGAGGCAAGCAGGCAATCGGAGCCAGTATCTCTGGCAGTACATAAAATACGATGACCTTAGCACTGTTGTATGACATGCAGAATGGAAGTGCAAACAATGTGGGCACCATACATGGCTATACGAACAAAAAAGAATGTGGATGCTGTAGGCACATTTTTCTTTGTCTACATAATTATGTGCATGCTTGTATGTACATGCACCTCTGTTAAAAAAAAAAAAATCATTATGGGTGCAAATTCAGGCAGGAAATGTCAGAATGTAGGGTGCTTATGCAAACTTAATTCAGCCCCTTTGTACTCTGTGTTTTAACTACACAATCCCACACTTTTTGTTTTTTCCCCATAGGATCCCTATCTTGTTAGGTGCACAGGATGGATGGAGCAGCTGCTTTATTCAGTTTTCTCCTCACTGTTCAGTCTGTGGCCCTGTGCTTTATTTGCTGCATCTTGTTCCTGAAGACAGAATTCATAACTTCTTTGTGGGCTCTTCCCTTCCACTCATCACTACAATACCTCAGTGCTTCATGGTCAGTGTTCCCTCCCACCCCCAGCATTCCGGTGAAATTTGGAGATTGTGCTTTCTGCAACTGGGGCTGGTAGCTTCCTCCCTGACACTTCTACGTCAAACATATAGGAACCCCTAAGAGCACAGCAGAGATAGGGTCCCTGGTTTCAGTTCTAGTGCTCATCCTCAGCCCAGCCCAGTGTAGCCATTACAGTGAAAGTCCAGCTTCACCTCTGTACTCCTGGGCTAGACCCCGTTTAGCTATGCTGCGGAAATGTGCAATCAAGTCAGCACTAGGAACTGGAAGAGGCTCAAGTGTGCTTACTGCATACAGATTCTTCAGATTTCAGAGGGACCCCCTCTGTCCCTTGACAGAATTACAACTGAAAAGAGGATCTAATGCTAGAAGTATTAGGCATTCACATGAGTTGTGCTTATATAATGTCTGTTGTAGGAGGAGAGTTAGAAAGAAGGGGGTGTGTATGTGTCCGTGCATGCATGTGCCTGCACATGATGGAAAAGGAGGAAGCAAAAGAAAGAGAAGGGTTAACTTTGGAGAGGATTAAATCTAGTAAAACAGCTCTGAGTTGTTTGTGTAGTATCCGTCACTGACTGATGTTTTGGGTTTGGCTAAATAATTTGGTACCTGGTTTTCTTTGAAAGAATCTCAGGCTCTTCTGTCAAGAGATGGAGGAGTGAGGACCATCAAAACCAGGCAGTGCAAGACTCCTCAAATAAACTTGTGGTATACCATCATTTTAGAAATTCCATGAAGCTTTTTTCCCTTTTTGTTCCACATGTGAAATGAGCACTGATCTTTACAAGCAGTTAGTACGTGATTTGGAGAAGAATATGCCTTTATATGTGGAGGCCAGAAGAAAGAGGGTTTAATAGGGTTTTCCTGACCTCTGCGCCTTAATTGATCCAAGTGTTGGGTCCAATCTGGTTTCTTTGCAAGCCAATAGCAAATTTCCTTTTATTTCAGTAGGATTGTTTCGGTAGGTTTTGTTAATTTCAGTAGGTTTTGTTAATTTCTCTGTCCTGGGTTCTAAATAGCTGACCCTTAGCTACTCATAGGAGTGATGCTCCCAGGGGATCTGGGTGGATTCAGAAACATTGTTAAGGTTTAGGGCCTTTGCATAGTTTCTTTTCCCCATAGAGGAGAACTATGAAGATTTGTGGGTCTGTTGAAGTGAATCCCATCTTGTCCCACAGTGCATCAAATCTTTCTTGGGCACACAGCATGTCAAGGATATTCTATACAGGAAACCTTTGTTATTCACGGGTTTGGCATTCACAGTTTCAGATATTTGTGAATGCCCAACCTGCATTTTAAATAGACTTTATACACTTCAAGGAGCTCTGTGCTTGTTGCCACTGGGCTCCCACTGCTGCACGGCCACTGGAGCCATGCCCTCCCCCCCCCCCAGCTGCTGGGGGCACTGTGTTCATGAACGGATTTCACCATTCACAAGGGATATGAGAACGTATTCTCTGTGAATGGTGAGGGTTGCCTGGATTTTGATTTTTTTTTTTGATAGTATCCACATACTTTAAATAAGCTGATCTTATCTCTTGAGTTCAATCTTTGCAAATTTCTACTCCCTCTACCAAAGAATAACCTATGTAAAGAGTAATGGGGCCTCCTAGTTGATGTAAGTAATAAAAAGAAGTCAGCTGTTTTTTCCTTGTTCTGATGTGCAATTAAAGAAATCTCATGAGTGTTTGTTATATCTTAAAAAAACAGATCTGTTTTTTTGTTGTGCTTAAGGCTGGGAGGACAGGCAGACAGAAAGGACAGTGCTAGACAAAAGCAACTCTAGTGAGAGTAAAACATTCTTAGATGTTGCAACTGTTGAGCTATAAAAGGTAAATCTGTAACTAGATTTGTTCTGAAGATTATGCAGAGATTGAGGCTTGAATGTTGTTCGTTAGTGGGCAGTGAGCTGTAAAATATTGTAAAAATACATCTGTTAAAATACTTGTTTAGTCACTTGGCAGTAAACTTTTGTACTTACACATTATTAGATCATGGTGCTTCTGTTTTCTAATTGGTCTTGATTAAATATATACTGTTCTGGTAATATTAAGAAGGTACTGGATGTTCTTGTATTAAAAGGCCTGATTCTACCAAGTGCTGACCTCTCTGGCCTAAGCCTAGCAAAGCATTTGTGTATGTATGTATCTAAGGTTGTGAATAGTGTTACTGACCTGGGCTAAGAACAGCCAAAAAACTTGATGCTGAATCGATTCAGTCTTTGCAGGTTAGTCTAAGCTGCAGAGATCAAACTGAGAAACAACTAGACACACGTTTACTTTTGATTCAGGGAATGCAGCTGCATGCCTGGAGTGGCTCAGGCCAGAAGCTGGGGGGCACTAGAGCATGCCTCTCTGGCACATAGCTGTCGGGACCCAGGGCAGCCGGCCAGCAGCTCTCCCTGACTCCCACCCGGGCAGATAAGGGTCCGGGGCCTTAGAAGGCTGTCAGGCAGGTACTTGTGACGCTTGGAGTGGAATTAATTAGGCGGACGCTTATCGGTTGCAAAGCAAGATTATTTACTCACGCCGTCAAGGTGGTGAATAGCGGAGGTCAGAGATACTTGGTTAGTTACAGCTTAAGGTTCGTAGGTCATAGGTCGGTCTACATTAGAGTTCTTTGGTCGGGCAGATAAACGGAGAAAAAATAGGGTGGGTAGGTCGTTGATTTACGTCTGATAAGGTCGAGACGGGGGAGACTGACAAGCGATCAATTTGTCAGTTATTCTCACGCATACGTTCAGAGGTTTTTTTCAGGTGTATGCGCGGAGGTCTCCCGTTCTTCACGGAAGTGAAGACGGGTTTTATTTGTGTAATAGCCAATTGCTTTTTGCCACATCATAAATTTAATTAGAATCGCCAATTATCTAGCGGTCTTTGCTAGGGTGTTATCATAGGGTTACTCCCTGTTTTTTCTGACCAGTTATAATGATTTATGTACAGCACAGAAGGCTAAGTTCTATTTCATGTTAGTGTCGCAGTTATAAATTTCTTTTTGACATGCTCAGCAAAAAAAAAACGGTTACTATCATTATTGTTAACCCTTAGTTAACCTAGTGCAGAAAAAAACTGTTTTGAATGGTTTTACTTGTTTGTGACATGGGCACTGCTTAATTTGGTTGTGACAATGGCCAGCATGGGATGTGTGTTCACTTCCTCTTCCTGCTGCCTCTGAAGTCTCTGGGATTTGCAGTCCAGAATCACAGCAGCAGGACTCTCTCTAAGGTTGCTTATCATGACTTTACCTCCTCATTCTGCTTCCAGGTGCCTCTGGGATTTGTAGTCCACAGTCGCAGCCAGCAGTAAGTTTCAATAAATTTAGCAGCAGGGCAGCTCTGTACTTGGGGGAAGGTAGGCTTAATCCCCCACTCTGGCCCCAGACCCCAGCCAGGGTTTGCTTGGTGGGGGGCAGTCCCCACCCCCACCCCTTCTCTGCTGGAGCAGACAGCACAGTGAAGGGCTGGAAAGCATGCTGGGGTGCTGGGGGACTGTGATTTAACTTGAACCAAGAAGGGGTCTGGGACAGGAGTTTCATGAACCGGTTTGTCTCAAATCAGTTAAGTCTGATACTACATTTAACCAGGTTTATCTCAGACCAGTTTCAGCCATTTTGAAACTGGTTTTATGTACTGAGCTTCTGTTCTGTTACAGGTTTAAACCAGTTTCTGATGACTTAAACTAGTTTATGTGTAACTTCTATCCCTGGGCTTAATGACTTACAGGGTATGTCTACACAGCTTCCACAGTGCTCCTGAGGCTGCCATTGAGAAACTAG
Source organism: Alligator mississippiensis (assembly GCF_030867095.1). Classification (NCBI taxonomy): domain Eukaryota; kingdom Metazoa; phylum Chordata; order Crocodylia; family Alligatoridae; genus Alligator; species Alligator mississippiensis. The sequence continues at coordinate 118,824,421 of NC_081824.1, read as the reverse complement.
CTCCATTCATTCCTGCTGTGCATGTGCTGCTTACTGAAATATCTTGTGTAATTGAGGGATGCTCCCAAGATCTCAGGCAGATTCTAAAGGTGATCACATGTCTTCCTTTCAGCTTGAGGCATGTGCACAGTGGGAATGGATGAGTGGGATTTGTTTCTCTGTGGCAGTCTTAGAATCACTGTGGAGGTGGTATAAACAGACCTATAGGCTAAGTACACACAGTCAAAAAGCCCAAGGCTGAATTGATTCAATCTACACAGGTTAGTCTAAAATGCATAGATTAAACTGATAAGCAAGTGAACAGACATTCTCTTTTGATTCTGGAAATGCAGCCACATGTCTGCAGTGGCCTAAGCCAGAAGCTGGGAGGTGCTAGAACACGCCTTCCTGCTCGGCTGGAGCAGACAGCTTGGGCTAAAGCTAGCCTGCCCACCCAGGCAAGGTGGGGATTGTGAGGGAGGTGCAAAACATCCTGGGATGCTGTGGGGATTGTGAGTTAAGTTGAATATGGAAGGGATCTAGGACAGAAGGTCAATAAACTGATTTAACCTAATCAGTTAAGTCTGATACTACATCCATCCAGGTTTATTTTAAATCTGTTTTCGCCATTTTGAAAGCAGTTTATGTGCAATGAACTTCTGGTGTGTTACAGATTTCAACTAGTTTCTGATCACTTACACCAGATTATGCGTAATTTCTGTCCCTAGCCATGACATCCTAAATGGAGAACATCTATCTCACTGTTTTGTCAGAGGGATCTTTTTCTGCCTGCTTCAAAAGTTCCATTTACATTGCCCAACTGGGGGAAGAAAAAAAAAGAGAGCGAGAGAGAAAAGATAAAAAGGGGGCCTTGGTGTAATTAAATTTGGGCTCTGTAGTATGTTTGTCTCTCTCATTATTCATGCTAACATCACATGTTTCTTTTCTCCTACTTCATGGGGATATTACAGTTAAACATCAGGCAGGGCCTGAAAAGCTACAGTTAAAGGGAAAACAGCAATGTCATGTCAGTGAGTGATGTCAAGGAGGGCAAACAAAAACATTTCTAACTGAAGTTAGTCACTGTTGGGACACAGTAGTCCTGGACACATTTTACTGTGGGACTTTGTAAGAGGATATGAGAGGGGATGCCAATATATATATATCGGGAATAACTTGAGAATCTAATGCCTTATTTTTAGACCTTGTGGGTGCCTGAAGCCTTGTCTAATTGAGTCTGCTGGAGCGTGCTAATTAGCTCCCTGTGCTTCAAAATGGAGGTGGGATACTTTAACTAAAACTTGTTTGACAAGCTTTAATTAAAGCACCCCTGCTGCCATTTTGAAGCTCAGAGATGTTGATACACGAGAAGCTGCAGGCACTTTTAATTAGAGCTGCTCTCAGAGCCACTCTAATTAAAACACTCTTCCCCTTCCCCCTTCTTTCCCCCTCCCCCCCCCCAGCATGTGCCCAGCTCTCTGACCTTATGTACTGAGGGAGCAGGTGAGACGAGTGCAGATGGAAAAGCAACCACAGCATTGGATAACAGAATGGGAGTGAGTGGTGAGTAAAGGCATGATCTTCAATTCCAGAAATATGGTTGGGGGCTGGTTACAGAGCTGCTGTTCAGCCATTGCCTGAGGGCCTGGTTCCCTCGGATTACTCTAAGCCAGGGGTGGGCAAAATACGAGCCGCAGGTTGGATCTGGCCCACAAGGCCATTCTATCCAGCCCACTGGGCCCCTAAAAATATTTAGAAAATTAAAATTTATCTGTCCTTGGTTCCTGTCAAAGCTGACAGGAACCAAGGGCAGTAGGACCCAGGGGAAGCCCTGGCAGGCTCCTTCAACAGCAGGGCCTGCCTGGCCCTGCTCCCCCAGCTGGAAGCCCTAGCAGGGGCTTCTGGCCTGGGACCACATGGCTGCTCCAGCATGGAAAGCTCAGGTAAGGGGTTAGGGGGAAGGGCAGGGAATGAGCTGGTGCTGAGCATGGGGGAAAATGGCCACTCCTCCACCCTGTGCCTGGTGCTCTCTGCTGCAGCCGTTCGCAGCCTGCACAGGGCTGTCCCGAGCAGGGACAGGCAGCCCCATGCAGGCAGTGAGTGGCTGCAGCGTGGGGTGCCGGTAATGGGGTGGGTGAGGGGCTGCTTTTCCCTGCGCTCTGCACCAGCTTGTAACCCGCCCTGCTGCCAGCCTGGGCCTCGTGCCAGCTCCGGGCTTGCCTGTTGAGGTTGCCCAGCGGCGGCAGCAGCTGTGCCCACCCCTCCTACTTGCCATGCCGGGCAGTGTTGGCTGCTGCTGCTGTCCCGTGCACAAGTTCTGGGCGGGCAGCAGCAGCCAGCACAGCCCAGCGCAGCAAGTGGCAGGGCTGCAGCTGCTGCCACCACGGCACAGCCCTGATGGGTCAGCCTGGAGCTGGCGCAGGGCCCAGGCTGGCAGCAGGGCGGGTTACAAGCTGGCATGGAGCGTTGGAAGGGCAGGGGGAGCAGCCCCTCCCCCACCCTGTAGCTGGTGCCCTGTGCTGCAACCACTCACAGCCCACGTGGGGCTGCCTGTGCCTTCCCAGGACAGCCCCCCCACAGACTGTGAGCAGCTGCAGCAGGGAACACAGGCCACGGGGCGGGCGAGGGGCCGTCCCCCTCCCCCCAAATGCTCTGCGCTCCTCACCAGCTTGTTCCCTGCCAGCAAGCAGGGAGTCAGTGCTGCATGCTGCCCCCTGCCTGTACCATGCGGCTGGGGGGATACTGGGAGTGAATGGGTGTGGGAGCAGGGCCTGCACTGCTGTCCCAGGGCCAGCGCCAGCAGGGCCCAGAACAGGGTGGCAGGAGTGCAGGGTCCCGGCTGGCAGGGGCTCTATGGAGGCAGGCCAGCTCCCCCTACTCCCTGCTGGTGCAGCCCAGCCCGGCTCCACAGACCCCTACCAGCCTGCTCCCTGCTATGGGCCCCACCGGTGCTGGCCCTGGGACATTGGTCCCAAGATGGTGACCAGGGGGCAGGGCACCTGTCAAGGGGCAGGGTTACCCATGCGGCCCTCGGCAGCTTGCCACAACTTGGTAAGCGGCCCTCCGCCTGAAATAATTGCCTACCCCTGCTCTAAGCGCAGAACCCAAACTAGACCTGGGAATTGAGAACTCAGGATTTGTCCCTTCAAATTTAGAATTATTTAGCAGTGAATTAGTATTTGATTGTCTAGAAAATGAGCCTCAGATGAATGGCCCAGTGCCATGGTGGGGTAGATTTGCACCTTACAGACTACAGCAATGCAATTGGAATCCCACTTTAAATTCTGTTCTCTAATACTTGATCTAGAGAAAGTTTAAAACTGAATTTGAGCTTCTTCTGTGTCTCCAATATTCCACTCCTCCTTTTACCATGTGTGCTTTGGTCAGAAGAGCACTGTATCGAGTCTCCAGAAAATTGGCTGGAGATTGAATCAGAGCTGCCTATTTTTTCTCAACAATTTATGAAAGAATTGTGGCATCAAACATCACCTGATACCAATTTCATGTGATGAAAGTAGTTTATTAATTACACTGGTATCTTGCAATGGAGAACTGAAACAGCAGTAACTTCAGAATTGATTTCATGGAGTCATTTCTGCTGTAAAAACTCCCAAACACTTTAATCTTGATTCTCTCCCTTCCTTATAAACAGAACTGTAACCTTTATTCACTTGACCTGACTTTAGCTACTCCCACTCTTTCTTGGCAGGTTTAACTTACAGATGTCTACTGTTTGCCTACCTGAAGAATAGAATAGGACAAATTTATTCCACTTGCATAATTTTTTGGACAAGGCAAATACCTTTTTATCTGTTTTCTCCATTGATTGTGACTTGTGTATTGATTTTCTCCATGAGGAAATGGCTATGATGGTACTACGTGAATGGCAACTTCTGTAGAAGATGGGGAAATACTTTGAAACCATATTAACTAGCCAGAAAATCTCAGCTACATGGCAAATGAATTTGATAGCAGGATTGGGTGTGTATGTGACTTCTGATGCTGATTTATCTTAAGATTGCATGAAGGCTTATGTGGCTTTCATTATTTCCTAACATGCCATGTCAAGCTTTGTATTGTTTTGAGGTTTTTTGTGACTTCTCTTGCATTTGTGTTTTCAGACATCCCTTTATGTTGCTTCATTGTTGAGTGGCAGAAAATCAGTTTTTGTTCCATTTTAGTGTGGTTAACTTGATCAATTGCTTTTCTTAAGTAGTAGGAAAAATGTGTTTGAAGGTAAACTTGCCTATGTTTTTGTTCTGTTTACAAATTGATATTATTAAAAAAAAAACAACAGTTTGATTGGGTCCTTAGGAGCTTTTGCTCAAGGATGAATGACAAAAATCTTCTGCAAAAGAAGAATGATTTTCCTGTTTGCAGTGTTATGAGGGTGTTAGTGTTGCATCTCTGTAGGTGGCCCAGTAATCCCGCCAAGATAAACTTTGTCTTGTGGGTTTCAGAATTTGAAAAACATCCTTTTTCAGAATTTGGTTTTTATTTTAAGAACTTGGCTTTATAAGAAATATGCCAGAGGACAAAACAGCTTTCCTACAGGCTTGCCTCTGTTTTTATTTCTTTTTTAACACTTTGAATAAACAGTAGAAGCAAACTACGTGTTCCAGGAATAAATCCTCAGCCACTTTGCCCTTTCTCTGAGTTTTGTCTCCTCAACCATATTCTTAAGAAAGGCCAATTAGTTAGGAGAAGAGAAGCCACCTACTCTCCACAAACCAACTGCTGCTGCCTCCTGTTGGAGTAGGAGTAGCAGTAGCGGAACAATGTTCCCGGTTAATCCTTGTGGGAGACTTCTTCCTCTTCCTGTCTCTGCTGTTCATAAGCAGAAACACTCTGCATCTTCCATGTTCTCCTTCGGATTATCAAGAGGCCTGTTAACCTCATCATATTAGTATAGGATAGCATAGCATGCTTCAGGTGAAGACAGGCTATTTGAGCTTCTGCTTTTGTTGCATTTCTTGACTGTTAATTAAAAATACTGAGGTGCTGATCTTCAGTTCTCTCTTCATGGATACACCACTGCATTGATGAGTCCATATGCAGTGAAATTTAAACTCATGGCTTCACTGCTCAGCTCTGTTGATTTGAAGTCATGTGGGGGCTTGTAAATCACGCAGACCTTCTGCTTAAGACGCATGTCCTGCTCAGACTTTGAGTTAAGGTGTTCCTGAAGCACAAGGCCTTGCACAAGCCAGCTGCAGTTGTTTGAGATTCACATGAAGACAATTTCAACTTTGCAGCTAGCAATTCAGGTTAAATGTTTCCAGACTGCCTTGAAAGTAGTCTGAATATTATAAATACAAGGAAAAATAAGGGAAGGGAGGGAACCTCTTTATTTGCTAAATTATGTCATCTAGGAAGTACTAGATAGCAAGAAAGAAAGAGAGAGAATATGGTCTTGTGGTTCAGGCACTGGGTTGAAACTCAGGAGACCTGGGTTCGTTCCCAGCTCTGCCACTAACTGGTATGTGATCTTGAGGGAAATGAAGTGTCTCTGATCCTCATTTGCTGAATGGAGATGATAATCCTGGGAACAGTAGAAAGCTTACTGATCTGTGAGTATTCCCACTTCAGCCCTGACCTGCTGTGTAATACTGGGGAAGTCATTTCACTGTTCCCTATTTCCCATTCCAGCTTTTGACTGTCTGAGTTCTTCAGAGTAGGAATGGTCTCTTACTGTATGACTAAGAAACATAATGAGGTCTCCGTCTCGCATGAGCCTGCTAGTAGTCCTTAACTGTAAAATTATTTACTACTACTTACTAGTAAGGTATTATGCAAGAAGTCAGTTCACTTTGTGCCGGAAAGCTTGTTCTGCACCTCTCCCAACTGTAACGGTAGTCCAATAAAAGTTATCACAAAAAAATCTTTGTCTCATTTACATGTCCTGGACCATCACAGCTACGGGAACATTCCTACTGTACTAGTAAGGCACTCAAAATGAGCACAAGCGTGTGTAATAAAATGGTCAAAAACTTGTTGTAGAGATATGAGAAAAAGTAATAATATAGTACTGGATATTTTTGCATCCCAGCATAAATATAAAATTCTGGGAGTGGCCATAGCATTAAAGCAGTGTGGAGCTCATCACCTGTCTTGCACCATCTTAGTATAATGGGTTTTATTTTTTAAATGTCTAAACTGTGCTTACCTAAATCACTGTGTTGATGACACCAGTAAAGTATAACCAAAGTAAGCACAAAGCTATATTTTGTGTGCACCTTTTTTTTTGTGTTCCTCAGTACTTGATTGGGGAAGGTATGTGCTAGGCCCTGGTCTTAGAAAACTGTTCCTGCATTGTTGTTACAATGCATGGGACCGAACTTGCTGTAGAGACCTGTGAAATATCTCCTTTGGCCTGACTGCTGAAAGAGAAGAGGGAGCTGGCCTGTGAGCCATGATGCTCTGGAAGGAAGCAAATTACCTCTCTAAATCTTATCCTGGTGTAATGAATGGCCCTTTGACTAGTTAAAGGAATATTAGGCTGGAGTGAAATCTGGCTTCACTCAAGTGATAGAATTCCCCTTGGCTTTGATGGTGTGGTATTTCACAGTTGATGTCTTTCAGATGCCTTTCAGCATCTTTATCGCAACGTAAATATTCCTTTGGGTACATGAGACAGACAGCACACATTCTCCTTCTTTCAAGGCAAGCAAATAAAGATGAGCCTGATGAAAAGTGGCTGTCATATGTTGACATATGGGTGTGAACGCAGCACAGTAGTGCTTTCCTAAACATTGCTTAGATGCTTAATCTGACAAGGAAAATGTTTGCTCATAGGCACAAGTGGGGGTTACCACATAGCAGGAAACTTAGGTTCTCAGTGTCAAAGGTCTTGTGCTAAACTGAGTAATTTTCCAGTCCATAGGAAGATTCATTTTACTTACTTAAGCAATGTTTAATGCAAGTTGCTTGCATTATTGTTGATAACATCTATAAACCTGACAACCTGTGAATCAAATCCTGAAGGGGTTGTGATGTTGTTATTATCTGAATATCAGGCACTTTTAATTCCACCCATTCTTCCATTTTAGAATAAAGCTTTGCTTTTGGAGGAATAGGCCAAATTATCAGGATATGAAAACAAAATAATTTTTAAGGCAATATACCAACTGTGGAAGGGTGAGTGTGAAATCCTTTTTAAAGCAGGGTTTCAAACTCATCTGGCCTCTCCCTTCTGTATGCCTTATCCATACACATGGCATCTGCTTGGGCTGGTCCAAGATACCAGGCTGAGCAAGCACAGTGAGTGGCACAGCCTGGGACCCAGCCTCAGGGAACACTGTGGGTGCATGCGGTGCCAGTCTGGTGCAACATGTGGATCAACAGGGCAGCACCAGGGCCAGATTATGGGGCTCCATGGGCTATGTTTGACATCCCTGTCTTAAAGAATTCAGATTTCAGAAAACAAGTCAGAAATAAAAACAAAGAACATCTAAGGTATATTTCATGTTCCAGCTGAAAATTAAGCAACTTCATCCAAAACTTTCCAGGTTACAATCCTGGCCTCCTTGAAGTTGATTCCAACTTCTTCCGTTGAAGCAAAATTCTGTTGGTCATTGGATTTCTTCCATTGTATTTAACTACTTCTAACTTGAGGATGTAACTCTTTTTGAGTTATTGCATCTTGTTTTTACAGATGTGTACTGGTAACTACATATTCGTTCCTTATATGATAACCCCACACAACAAGGTATACTGCTGTGACAGCAGTTTTATGAAGGGATTAACAGAGCTAATGCAACCCAGCTTTGAACCCCTGCTTGGACCAATATGTCTACCTTTGGTGGATCGCTTTATTCAGCTATTGAAGGTGGCACAGGCTAGTTCAAGGTAAGATCAGTTCATATCCTCCTGTGACATATGTCATCCTCCTGTTTGACACATTGGGCATATTTTGCCTCCAGGTGATGTGGCAGCCTGCACCCTCTGTTTAAATATTAATAGTGTTTCTTTCACAACAGTGAATTGGATGAGCTTTTGACTGCTGGCTATATTTAGAACAATGTTAATTTATTTGTGTTGCAATAATGCCTAGGACTTCAGCACTATTTTAACACAATTAAAAGATGGGTGTTAAAATCAGCTTGTTTTATTCTAGCCAATATTTCCGGGAATCCATTCTTAATGATATCAGGAAGGCACGCAACCTGCACACAGGGAAAGAGCTGGCAGCAGAACTGGCAAGGATACGGCAGCGAGTGGATAATATTGAACTCTTGTCTGCAGACATTGTTATCAATTTGCTGCTGTCTTATAGAGACATTCAGGTATGACTCCATTATTCAGAAATCCTAATTAAATTATTTTTTCCTTCGGTGCAAAGGTATAGTGGGTTTTATAGGCCTTTTGGCAGCTTCTCACTAATAAAATAATGTTGTTATGTGAATCAGACCCTATTAAAATTAATGAAAAACAGTAGTGTTTACTGATGCTTTATTTTGCAGTTCTATAGTTTAGCAAGGAGTTCCTTTTCAAAATAATTACTTCACAACTTTGTCCAACAGCATCTAAGACAATCAAGCTGATGTTTAAATGGTTTTATTTCTGCTATAATAAATGTTACAATATACAGAGGGTTGCTTAGTCCTACTTTATGATATTGTTCTCCATACTTTGGTAATCTCTCCTCTCATTTATATATGCATATGTGATTGTTTTATGTCCTGTTTATGGCGTGTTATTGCAACATGTATGCAATATTTTATGCAATGTATGTAACATTATTGCAGATATTATGTATGCTAGCTTGACTACAGTTATGAATAGATTGTTTATTGTGCAAAATATTTTGCATCTCTTCAGTGATATTTTTTTAAACATGTCTGTAAATGAGATGTTTTAAAAGTTGGTGTGTTGAAAATAATTTTTTTAGCATTCAGAATAATTTATAGTAATAAAGTTAAATCGTATAGTGTTGTTCATAAAGAGTTTCAGGCTATTTTGTAATTAAAAAGCAATTTACAATATAATATACATTTATGCTTCTTTTAATAGTTTCTGAGAAGCCAGTTTCACAGTCATGGAATATAAGTGCTAAATGCTCTAGTTCCATGAAAATAAACATGATGCAATACTGATGCAGTATAATAGATATGACTTCACTGATTTCAATGCTAAGTACTCTGTGCCTTCATATTATGACTGTATGCTTGAGAATAACTGCAGTGGGAGACTGAACAAATTGCAGTTCATAAGGAATTCACAATGTACTTCTCAGTATAAAACCACAAATGCTTTGTTTAGGGAGGGATTTATATAAACATTTCTTGTTCCAGTCACTTAAAATTTTATTCCCCCTTCCCCACCCCCTTCTCTTGAAAGGATTATGATTCTATTGTGAAACTGGTGGAAACATTAGAAAAACTGCCTACCTTTGACTTGGCCTCCCATCACCATGTGAAATTTCATTATGCATTTGCACTGAACAGGTAAGAACACTTCCCTCCCAGCCTTCCTCCATTAAATAGTAATTCTTTTACTCCAAACTTTCCAAATGACAGCGTAAGACCTCTATTGGAATTTTCTTGCAAGGGATTAAGTCCTACTTAAACTAAAGTAAAATATCCTATTGCACTAAAGTATTTTCAAGACTGAAGAGTTTCATTGCTGAACTATCGTTTCTTTTTTTATTCTTTCAGTATGGTAGTTGTTTGTCTTTTCCATGTGTGTAAATCAGTATTTGGCTTTCCCTTACCCTTCTGAATTTAAGCAAATACAAAATTTGAAGTGGGAAAATAAAATGCTCATAACGTGCACTCGGACTCGTAACAAACTTAGTTTTGTCTGGGAGGCACAATGTGCTGGGGGTGGGGCTGGACCCAATGATCTGCAAGGTCCTTTCAAGCCCCTAACAATCTATGAATGTGGATCCAGTTATATGGGTTTAGACATCCTCATGTCTGAATCTTATTTATGCTGGTGTCAGAAGACTGAAGGGTATGTGATACTATTGGAGTGCAGAATATTTACTCCAAATGTCACGCAGAAGATTTAATCCATCATTTTTAGAAACTTTTTTTTAACACCCTTCACTTGGGCTTTTTCCAACATGTGCACAAACTGTTTCATCTTCAGTAGCTTATGTAGGGCAGAGAAGAATCAAACCAATATCTTTGCATAAGTGTTTGGAACAATATTAACAACTAAAGGTATTGAGAATGGGATTTTTCAACAGAATTCTTTATACAAACACTCCTCTTTTGTTCTGCTCCTGTTGAAATCAGTGAGTTTTACCATAGTCTTTCATGAGAACAGGGCAACTTTGTTCATTTAGAATCCTACTCTAAGTATACAGAGAGCTGGTTAGCCATGTTAGTCTGGAGTTATACAGTAAGTTAGGCAGAGAGGCATCTTACAGACTAACTGGTTCAGAGTCACCAGACTTTTTAGACAATAACCTACTCTATGGTGATGGCTTCTACCCTGGGGGTCTTTAAGAGGAGGCTTGATGTCTTCCTGGCTAGGGTCATTTGAGCCCAGTTTTCTCTCCTGCCCAGAGCAGGGTGTCGGACTTGATGATCTACAGGGTCCTTTCCAACCCTACTTCTATGAATTTTATCTGGCAATAGGTAATGCTTCTCTAAAACAGTCTGTAGACGTAAGTTTTGTCAAAGTAGTTTGTCTACAAAATCTTGTGCCTTTGAACCAGGTAGTCTCTAAGATAGCACCCTGCCCAACCTTCTGCCTGACTTCATATTAAGTAGGTTGTTGTCAACACAAGGTCATGCCTCTGAACCAGTCAGTCTCTAAGGTGCCACTATGTGTGACCGTCACTCTAAATGTAGAAGACGCCTAAAAATAAAGAAAGGTATGAGCTTTTGTTATCAAAGAAACAACAAGCTTTGAACACAACATATTCATCCATTAAAGTACTTAAGCAGTTCTGAATCTCTAGTAAACCTGGGTGATGGTAAGAATTTTACACATGACATCTTGAAAAGTTAAGGACCAATAATTGTGGTGAAGAAGAATATTCTCTAGCACGGTTCAGCCTGAATAAAAGATCCAGGCCTTTTCTGGGTATCGTGCAGCAAGTGTATATACTATGCTCCCTGTGTTTATTTGTCTGTTTATAGAAAGCCATACATTTGCATGGTGCTTTGCAGAGAATTAAGAAAAAAATCCAACAAACTTTTTTTGTGGCACATGCTTGACATTTTTAGATTTACTGCATAAAGTACTGTGCACACTTATGGTGTGTTATAATCAAAGTAATTTAGACTCTGAGGGTAAAATTTTCAAAAGCTCCTGAGTTCATAAGTCAATCTTGAAAATGCAGCTTGTGCTCCTAAAGGTTGACTAGGCACTTCTGAAAATTTTGCTCCAAGTTTTCAGTATAATTCTCGCCAGCAGACTCTTGCACCCATAGGGAGCTCCATTAGCTATAATGGTACTCAGTACAGATGCAAGGGTCCAGTTGGGCAGAGCTGATCTGCAGGAGGGAGCATTAGAGGGTATCTGGCATATTGGTTTTCTGCACGGTACCTAGGAAGGTGTTCAGATTTCATTTCACCTCTCTTCTTTCTGCAGATTGTAAATTCAACTGGGATCAGCGGCAGCCATGAAAACGTTCACACTTAGTGTGCTTAAGTCAGTGAGGAAGGTACTGCTCATGCTCAGTGTCCATGCTCTCTTGGGAGATGCTTATTCAGGGATACTCCCTATTCTAGGTCCAGTCTGGAATGCTGAGGTTGTGATTATAAGAGCTCTGGTTGCAAGGTTGTAATTGTGCAGAATAGTGATGACTTTAGCTGTGGGAGATACCATCTCCCCCTACCTCCTATTTTGAAATGACGACCTATTCAATATTGGGCACTAGAAAGAAAGGGTAGAGTAACTTCTAGCCAGAAGTTTTGTGACCAGAATAAGGAGGTTTGTAGAGATAAAGGGCAAGGAAGAGAGGGGGAACAGGGTAGACCACCTGTCTTTGGTCAGTGAAAGAGTACAGTGGCTCATTTCTCATCACAAAACGTTCTCATGTATTGTCTGTTTAGTTTATTGTTCCATGAAGTCCATGTGGCACAGTGTTTGTTTAGTTTACTAGTAGCTAGCTAGAGAGGTTATTCAGCTCAGATCCCACTCTGTAGATCAACATTTCCTGAACTGGATCTCTCTGTGACAAAGGAGTTGAAGAGGCCACTTACTTGACCTTTATAGCAGTGGTTCTAAACCTTTTTAGACTCTAGACTCTCCTTGGAAAATCCCAGACTTTAATTTTAATTTTTTTACTACTGAAAAATAATGGCACAATACTTTTGTTGCAGAGAATTTGCAAAGACCACGACAGGTCAGAATGTGTTTGACAATATGGATTCCTATGGGAAAACTGTGGGTTTATCTTTTGAATCACATTTGCACACCTAACTAACAGTGCTAACATTGTGGGACAACCCATGGCACCCTTGAAAGCCTCTCAAGACATCCAAGGTTGCCATGGCATTCTGGATGAAAATCACGGCCCTACAGCTTTACCCCAGCAGAGTTTGAGAAGAAAAGTTGTGATACAAAAGGTCCTCAGCAGCTGGGCAAGTCCCACTGCTGACTAGTCAGTACAGATATGGACAACTCCTGTCAGTGTTAGAGGGTTATAATCAGAGAAAAGGTTGGAAGGGACCTCAGGAGGTCATCTAGTCCAAAGCCCTGCTCAAAGCAGGACCATCCCCAAGTAGATCATCCAATCTCCAAATATATCATCCCAGCCAAGGATTTGTTTATTCAGGACTTAAAAACCTCCAAGGATGGAGACTCCACAGCCTCTCTAGGAAACTCATTCCACTGCTTCACCACCCTCCAAATGTGAGTTTTCCCTAATATCTAACCTAAACTTCCCTTGCTGGCAATTTGAGGCCATTGCTCCTTGTTCTGTCATCTGCCACCACTGAGAACAGTCCAGCTCCATCCTCTTTGGACCCCTCTTGAGGTAGTTGAAGGCTGCTATTAAATCCCCCCTCAGTCTTCTCTTCTCCAGACTAAATAAGCCCAGTTCCCTCAGCCTCTCCTTAGAAGTCATGTGTCCCAGCCCCCTCACCCTTTTTGTTCTCCTCCTTCATACTCTCTCCAATTTGTTCATATCCTTTCTGTAGTGGGGGCCCAGAACTGGACATAGTACTCCAGATGTGGCCTCACCAATGCTGAATACAGGGGAAGAATCACTTCCTTCAGTCTGCTGGCAGCGCTTCTACTAATGCAGCTCCAGTATGCTGTTAGCCTTCTTGGCAACAAGGGCATGCTGTTGGCTCATCTTCAGCTTATTATGCACTGTAACCCCCAGGTCTTTTTCTGCAGAGTTGCTGTTTAGCCAGCCAGCCCCCAGCCTATAGTGGTGCATGGGATTGTTCTGTCTCAAGTGCAAGACTTTGCACTTGTCCTTATTAAACCTCATGAGCTTTCTTTTGGTCCAATCCTCCAATTTGTCAAGGTATCTCTGAATCCTAGCCCTACCCTCCAGCTTCCCTACTATTCCCCCCAGCTTCATGTCCTCTGCAAGCTTGCTAAGGGTGCAGTCCATCTCATCTTCCAGATCATTGATGAAGATATTCAACAAGATGGGTCCCAGGACTGACCCCTGGGGCACTCCACTTGATACCAGTTGCCAACTAGACATTGAGCTATAGATTACTATCTTTTGAGCCTGAAGATCCAGCCAGTTCTCTATCCACCTTACAGTCCATTCATCCAACCCTTACTTCTTTATGTTGCGGGAGACAGTATCAAAAGCCTTGCTAAAGTCAAGGTATATCATGTCCACTGGTCTCCCCGCATCCAAGAGCCAGTCATCTCATCATAGAAAGCAATTAGGTTGGTCAGGCATGACTTACCCTTGCTGAATCCATGCTGACTGTTCCTAATCACCTTCTCCTCCAAGTGCTTCAATATGGATTGCTTGAAGACCTGCTCCATGACTTTTCCAAGGACTGAGGTGAGGCTAACCAGTCTGTAGTTCCCTGGATCCTCCTTCTTCCCTTTCTTAAAGATGAGCACTATATTTGCCCTTTTTTGATTATCTGGGACCTTCCTAGATCACCATGAGTTTTCAAAGATAAGAGCCAGTGACTCTGCAATTACATCAGCCAACTGCTACATCACCTTTGGGTGCATCTCATCTGGCCCCACAGGCTTGTACATGCTCAGCTTTTCTGGTACCTGGGGTGCGGGCAGTCCAGCCCCAATCCAGCTCTGTGAGGGAAGGGAGCTTGGCCTGGTCCTGTGGGGCGGAGGGGCATGGCCCTGCTGTGACACTTCACACAGGGCTTGGATTCTGGCAGCAGGGAAAAAGTGGCAGTATTAATTGTCAGCACTTCTCTGTTAAATTGTCCAACTTGAATGGGGAATTGGCAGCAGAGAAATTCAGTAATACAGTAATTCAACCTTTTATTCAGGCTTTGGGGAGTCCCGCCGGCCAGATTCAGTTGTTCTGCAGACCAGTTTTGGCCCTTAGGCCAGAAGCTGAGCACCCCTGGCCTAGACTATTAGAACTTCCCCAATCTTCCTGAACCATGTGCAGGGAGAAACAGATAGATTTACTACTAGGGAACAGGAATGCTTTGTAGGAGAAGAATTTGTGTATGTTTCTATTATTTAAATAGGGTTTTTTTTCTAAATTTGCCCCTTATCAGCAAGCTGACATGCTTGTTTAAGGCAACTGAGTGCACAACAGTTCTGTGTAAACATAGTTTAGAAGGGTTTTGTGTTCAGGAAAGCCCTATATCAGATACCCTTTGCTGAAAACCATTCATAGTTTTGCAGATTTGTAAGTGTTTCTTCTTCTGTGTAATATAAACGCCTCTTGAAAGTAGCTTTGGTGTGCAGTGCAAAATCAGACATGAAATTATTTGATAGATGTTTCAGATTAGTAATTTGTACTGCAGTGACCATGTGTTTTTTCAGTCATTTACTTTACCAGGAATTTGTATACCTGCCATTGAAAGAGGACTTTTGTGTACTGCTGTATTGTAGTACTGTCTTATTTTTGTGGATTTAGTTTGTGTGGTATTGAAAAATCATTCAGTATTTATTAGGCCTATTTAAAAGCAGTGTGTCAAAGTAGAATCAGTCCAAGCAAATTTGAACTAACTTTTAATCCAATTTACTGTGCTTGGCTCAGAACATAGGCCCAAAGTTCTGAATGCTTAAAGTTTGTTAAATGTAAGCATTGATCAAACAAGCTCTGAAGTGTGGCTTTTATAAAATAAATGTTGCATGCAAGGTTTTGAAAGTAATTTACAGTGTTTTGTGTTCAGAAATCCTGGCAAAATTTGATCATGGATCATGTAACTTCCATGAACAGAGACCAGATTACTTGAAAGTACTTATTTTGCTCTCTAGTCTTTCTAAGTTCTTAAGTAATATTTCCAAGCTACTGGATTCAGGCCCTTAGAAGGAATCACACAGCTCCTTAGTTAACTGCCTACAGAAGCAGTCTACACGTCTTGCAGCATGTGCTTTTCTTCAGACAAAGTTGCGTTTATAGGTCACATTAAAAAAACAAACTATGAGGTTACCAAAAACATTGTTTACTTCCTGCATTTGACTTCTTACTACTTTTTAAAAATTCAAATCCTGTATTTGAAGCTGTGATGCAGTTGTATTTGAAGCTGTGATGCAGTTTGCAAAAGCAAAAGAGAATCGCTTTATTACTTCTCCATTTAACTAGTTTGCCCATCTTCATGTCTGTTGGAAGCTGTATGACTTTTTTACATTGGTTTCAAGGAAAACAGTATTAGTTAAATTAAATGAAATATTTACAGTCCTTTTGGTCTTGTACCTCCCTGTGCCTCCTATCACCCTTCTTCTGTTTTAGCTCTCAAAATGGGAAAAGCCAGACTGCAAGAATATATTTTTGCTGACATATGAGCTATTTGCTAGTTCGTTGCAGATTTAAGTAATATTTAAGCAAATTCTGAAATCCTGATAGCGAATGATATCTGCATTCAATCAGTGAGTCATCAGCAAGTATCTAATGTTCACAATATGTAGCAGATGTATATAAATTATTCTTTCCTTGTGAATAATATTACCTCATCATCTTGGTTTCCCAACTCTCCTGGGAATTTAATATACTTGGGGCCATTCATTTTTTTTTTCTCAAAATACTTTTACAGTCACAAGATGTGATCTGTATTTTTAAATGTATAAAAATGCTTGTGTTGGAGACTAAAATCCAAATTAAATCTTTTGTTTGCATATTTTCAAAAACATTTACTTACTTTAGTGTTTTCAATTTCACAGTCTGAGAGTGGCTTCTCTTTTGTTATAGTTTTTTGGGTTAATGTCCTTGGTGGTGTATGTGAATTTTTTTTCAGTCTTTCAAAAATTAATAGTTGGATCAAAGCAGTGGGTTAACATAGTTACAAAACAGTGTAAAATGGTGTCCTTGGGCAAGGGCAGTTGAGATCATAGGACCCATGGCTTGATGCCTAGATACATGTTTCATTAGGGTAAAACATGTATATATGTATTTGTACAGAATTATGGAGTCCTGCTACTCTGTTGATTTTAGACTAAAACATTTATGCATGCGTTTTAATAGGCGAAATCTACCTGGAGATAAGGAGAAGGCTCTAGAAATTATGATACCCCTGGTGCAACATGAAGACCAGGTAGCTTCAGATATGTACTGCCTAACGGGACGAATCTACAAAGACATGTTTTTGGAATCTGGCTTTATAGACATAGAGAGCAGAGACAAAGGGATATTCTGGTAAGTACTGTGGTTCTTCATTTCTACTTGGGGTCTTTTTTTTAAAAGGTCATTTAAAGCCTAATTGTTCCAAAAGGAAGATATTTTAGCACTAACTCAAAAGGATTTACAGTATAATAATATAATAATAACACTCTGGTAGCACATGAGCATGGCTACAAGAGGGTTTTTTTTTCTTTAGACATAAGAGACATGCCCTGTCCACAAATTCATCTTTATGGAACTTAAGATTCCAACCCTTTGAGAAGCTTCAAATAGCCTTTATGTTAGGCTGTTTATTTTTCCTTTCCCCAACATACAATATTTTCTCCTTGGAATATTCATCTGAAATTCAGGATGTGGTCCTAGATCAATGACATTTTGAGGTCTGATAGTGAATGACCTGGTAGTCTTAAAAGTAGAAGCCTTTTCATAAAAATTCTGCTTTTTTGGTAGTATAAGCAATACTTATCTAGCCCTGGAATGCTGTAAAATAAGGCTGGCAGGCTTTGTGTGTTGACACACAGACAAGCTACTTCAGTCACTTTTAGAGATGAATTAACAATACAGAGGATCATCATCAGTTTTAGGGTACTGCATATTTGGGTTCCAGATTCTGATGGAATCTGGTTTTGTTAATGGAGAGAGAGAGAGAAAGATCCATGTCAAAGTAACTAAAAGCTCTCAACCCAAAGTGTTTGTTATGACAGTTTAGCACTGTTAGTGCTGACCTAGTAAAGGGGCACTTGGAGGGGTTGAATGTATTTAAGTTAACAGGCCCTGATGATTTTGATCCTAGAGTACTTGGGGGATTAGCTGGAGTCATAGCGGAACCACTGGCGCAACTGTTTGTGTACTCATGGCACTCAGGACAGGTCCCAGAGGACTGGAAAAGGCCCAGTGTGGTCCCTGTTTTCAGGAAGGGAGGAAGGAGGAACCAGGTAACTATAGGCCAGTTAGCCTCACCTCTATCCTTAGCAAGACCTTTGAGAAAATTGTTAAGGATCACATTTGTGGGGGACCAGTGGGTAAATGCTAATGGGCAACCAGCATGGGTTCATAGTGTCAGGACCCAGGGCAGCCAGCCAGCAGCTCTCCCTGACTCCCACCCAGGCAGATAAGGGTCTGGGGCCTTAGAAGGCCGTCAGGCAGGTACTTGTGATGCTTGGAGTGGAATTAATTAGGCGGACGCTTATCGGTTGCAAAGCAAGATTATTTACTCACGCCGTCAAGGTGGTGAAGGACGGAGGTTAGAAATACTTGGTTAGTTACAGCTTATAGGTCGTAGGTCGGTCTGCATAAGAGTTTGGTGGTCGGGCAGAGAAAAGGTTGGGCCGGCAGGTCGTTGATTTACGTCTGAGATTGGGTCGAGACGCGGGGAACTGACAAGTGATCAAATTGTCAGTTACTCTGATGCATGCGTTCAGAGGTCTCCAGGTTACGTGTGCGGAGGTCTCCCCTTCTTCACGGAAGTGAAGACGGGTTTTATTTGTATAATAGCCAATTGCTTTTTGCCACGTCATAAATTTAATTAGAATCGCCAATTATCTAGCGGTCTTCGCTAGGGTATTATCACAGGGTTACTCCTTGTTTTCTTTGACCAATTATAATGATCTATGTACAGCACAGAAGGCTAAGTTTTATTTTATGTTGGTGTCGCAGTTATAAATTTCTTTTTGACATGCGCAGCAAAAAAAAAAAGCTGTTATTATCATTTGTTAACACTTAGTTAACCTAGCGCAGAAAAAAACTGTTTTGAATGGTTTTATTTGCTTGTGACATGGGCACTACTTAATTGGGTTGTGACACATAGCAGTCAGATCCTGCCTGTCTAACCTGTTTTTGTTTTGTTTTGTTTTTACGACTGGTTCACAAAATGCTTGGATGAAGGAATAGAGGTAGATGTTATTTACTTATATTTTAAAAAGGTCTTTGACACACTGTTGCAGCCAATTCTTATAAATTAACTAAACAGTTGCAATGTAGATTATTACACAGTCCGGTGGGTGGAAAATTTGCTTATGGGATGCACACGGAAAGTGGTGATGGATGCGTCAGTTTCTACCTGGAGAAATGTGGGCAGTGGAGTCCCCCAAGGCTCTGTCCTGGGACTGGTACTGTTCAATATCTTCATTGGTGACTTGGACGAGGGATTAGAAAGCACTCTGTCCAAGTTTGCAGATGACACCAAACTATGGGGGGGAGGTAAACAAAGTAGAGGGCAGGGAGTGAATCCAGGTTGGGGAAGTGGGCGGAACAGAACAGGACGCAGTTTAACAAAGATAAGTGCCATGTGTTGCACCTAGGGAGGAAGAATCATCAACACACCTATAGCCTGGGAGGTACCGTTCTTAGTAGCACAACTGTGGAAAGGGATCTCTGAGTCCGTTGTTGACTCCAAAATGAGCATGAGTCGCCAATGTAATGAAGTAATAAGTAAAGCTAACCACACTCTTTCTTGCAAAAGTAGGTGCATCACAAACAGGTCTAGGGAGGTGATACTTCCCCTCTATGTGGCATTGGTGAGGCTGCAGCTGCAGTATTGCGTCCAGTTTTGGGCGCCGCACTTCAGGAGGGATGTAGATAACCTAGAAAGGGTTCAGCGGAGAGTCACCCGTCTGGTTAAAGGCCTACAGGAAAAGCTCTACGAGGACTGATTGAGGGACCTGAATCTCTTCAACCTCCACAAGAGAAGGCTCAGAGAGAATCTTGTGGCCATCTACAAACTCATCGGGGGGGGGGGCAGCAGGAAATAGGGGATACATTGTTTATGAGGGCGCCCATTGGGGTAACTAGAAACACTGGCCACAAACTGAAGGAGAGTAAATTTAGGTTGAACATCAGGAAAAAAATTCTTTACAGTGAAGGTTGCCAAAATATGGAATATGCTTCCAAGGGTGGTGGTGCTGTCCCCTTCCTTGCGGGTATTTAAGAGGAGATTGAACAAGCACCTGGCTGGGGTCATCTGACCCCAGCACTCTTTCCTGCCCAGGGCAGGGAGTCAGACTTAGTGATCTAATAGGTTCCTTCTGACCCTAAAATCTATGAAATAACTGACAGATTTTGTGATGCTGTGCTGTGGTATACCATTATATCAACTTGGTTGGGACAACTCAGCTTATTTGTGGTTTCCCTGGTCATGAATGATGTGGTCATCCCAAACTCAAAACAATAGAAACTTTACTGACCTGGCATCAATTTAATGCATCTCCTACCACATACTGAAATAACAACTGTACTGATGTGTGTGTTTCTAAACTGTACTGGGTTACTAATCCCTACGTTAATTATAGGGATAGGCATTTTGTTTTCCTGAGTTTAATGTGCTAAGCACACTGACAATTCCCATTCAGTAAGGATAGGTTATTTTGCATCTCATTTTGCCTGCAGAGCTTTTTAACTACTGAAAAGCATGCTGCAGATGGAAGCATCACACTTGACTGTAGATTATTGCTGGATGGGCTTCCATGGTGTGTGAGGAGATAGTTAGGTAGTTCCTGGCCTCGATCAGAAAACCTGCTAGATGGGGTCTCCCTGTAGGAGCATAAGCCTGAAGACAGACTGTTGCTGTAAACTATTAATTAGTTGCTGTTCGTGGGTCTTGGGTCAGACTGGAGTCTGACCGAAAGCTGAGCCCAAGGGGCTAACGGTTCCTTTTGCCTGTGTTTATGCTGGGTTTAGACTTCGGTACTGTCACAGTTCACTCATTTATCTTTCACTGACTTGGCTGTAGGGTTGAACCACAACTGTAACAGAAGGGAGGAACTGTTGATTGTTGGGGCAGCCGAGGCAAAACTGCAGTAGTGCCAGACCCTGGCACAAGAAGATGAGGAGGAGCAGAGCTTTCTCCACTGTACTTAATTATGTTAAAGATTTTTACCGTTTTCTAGTTTGGGGGGCAGAACAAAACACAGAAGTCAAGTGACAAGTCCAGCCTCCCAAAGCAAATTAATGGTGATACAGCTCCAGTGACCTACCTGTGCATAAAAGAAAATCCAGTCCTTTCTCATGTCTTGGTTCAGTAGCCCACAGTGGTCTGTTCTCTTATGCATTCAGAGAATAAGACAGCCTTCTGTATTAATGACTTCACTAGAAATACCACTATAGCTGTAAAACAATCTAAAACTAGAATTGTCCTATTCTTTCTCTGTGAGTAAAAATAAAAATAGTATTACAGGCAGTCCTCGGACTTATGATACAATTGGTTCCTGAAAAAACGCATCTTAAGTCGAAACGTCGTAACTCAGAACCGATTTTCCCGTAGGAAGCTATGTTATAAATGGGGGATTGGTTTCTGAACCAAGGCCCGATACCCTATTTTCACCAAAAATACCCCAGAATTTTGTACTCAATCAATTTATAGATGAGCAATATAGCTACATTAATGTATTTATGTTGTAAATAGCAATCATATTGATTTGGAAGGACTTCTTTGAGGTGGCTTTGCTGGACCTTTTGAAGGGCTCTTAGTTGGACTTTTTGAAGGGTTCTTGGCTGGAGTTTTCTCAGGAGTCTTGGCTGCAGGTTTTTCTGGAGTCTTGTCTGCTTTCTTAAAGAAAATGTCCAAGGAAGTTTGGACAGATGTTCTCCAGGGAGATGGGCAGTACAGCAAACTTGTTCACTGGCGTGGCGTTGCATCAGATCAAGCATTGTAAAGTTGAAACAGGGTGTAAATTTATAAATGTTGTAAGTGCGAAATGTAACTTGAAACATTGAAAGTCGAGGACAGCCTGTACTGTGCTTAGGTGCTTTTATGAAATTCTCTGCCTGTATGTCTTGAATACATTCTTCTAGTAAAAAAACCAAAGAGTCGTTTTTACAGCTAGCTAGTGGATCAAAACATTTTCAGACCATTTCAGAAAATAAAATGGGAAGAAAGTACTTCCCTATCATAAAAGTGGGAGGATATATAAATTGCTCCTGTAAGTAAAAAAAAAAAAAAAATATATATATATATAGGATGGCAGATAATTAGTTACCACTTTTTCGTTAGACTATGTCTGCTACTGACAGTGTAAATCAGGCCCACCTTTTCTATTCAAATGCTTCATCTTGAACCTATTTCAACATTAACATTGCAATATTTTTCTAAATGCCAGTTTTCAGTATTTTGGTAGCATTTGTAATGGCATCAGTTTAGGGGGTATTAGACTTCAGATACAGATTTTCAAAACCTGACTTTCCATTTTGCACCCTATAATTTGCAGGTGGGAACTGGGGTGCAGGGAGGGTGCAATTTTATGCTGACCATGTTTTATGAGTAGATGTAACCAAGGCTGTGCAGGTACAACCAGTAATATTTAGAGCTGGTCAACACACTGTAGTTGCACTGGTTGAACTTAAACCTGTTTAATTAAACTGGTGTAACTTTTGTGTTTGGAGTCTGTAACTTGTGTAAAAATTACCATTTCAATATGAATTGTGCCCATAAATTTGCCAAAGCAATCTATAGCAGTTTTAACCAGATTGGAATCTCTTACATTGGCTTCAACAATATGATAAAGGTTTTTGGTCTGATTAGGAACAAAACCATAGAGATTTTTTTTTAAACTTACAATAGAACATACATTCTCTCACTGATTTTTCTTTTCTTTTTTTAAATATGAAATACAGCTGTTTTATCTTCAGGGAGACAGCGGCAGCCTGGGAAGTTTCATATCAGGGAGCAGGGAATCTAACAGTCCTGAGAGGCCACTACCCCATCTGTAGCCCACTGGGCTACCAGTCTCTAGATGTGTGGTAAGGGGCTTAGAAACTTCAGTAGCCTGAGCTTGAGATGGGTCTCCCAGGATATTCATACTCTCTGGTATAAAGATGGGGGATTTCAAGCTTTTGGTTTTGTGGCAAGTAAGTGGCAGACCCTAAGAACACTGGCTGAAGGTGAGGCTTTCTGCTCCTGATTTGGAGCTGGAGCTCTTAAGGCTTCCTGGCTCCAAAGCAGTCCATAAAATGTAGCCCCCTGTGGCTCAGACCCTGCAAGATCAGACTCTGGAATGCCCATCAGGTGAACTGGTAGGTAACCAGGCAGGCTTCTGTTTTTTGGGGTTTTGTTTTTGGTTTTTGGGTTTTTTTGCAAAAGTTTGTTGCAACAGTGGCATCTTTTTTGAAACATTTTATTTTGATGTATTGGCATTTTCTGACAAAATCCTCTTCATTTGAAAATTCTTGACTAGCTGTAATGCTTCACATGATGCCTACATAATTACCAAATAAAGACAGAGACTGGGTGAGGGCTATGTAAAAAGAGGTAACATCTTCTATCTAGTTTCTGATCCACTTCGCCCATGTACATTACAGTAACCACCACACAACTGATACTAATTGGCAAAATCAGCAGAAAGAGGACGAAGACTAGCTAAATGTAGTGAGAGAAATAGACCGTGTCCTTCTCTGAACTGATCTCTCAATCTAAATCTGATTTGTAAGCATATTAACAAGGTGGCGTAGGGATGTTTTCACTGCCTATGATGCATCTTTTCCGTGTATAAAAATGAAGACTTTAGTCTTCAGGGCTGATGCCCTAACTCTTTCTACAACCACTAAGTACACTGAAAGAAAAACCTGTTCTGATCAGAATAATTCCTTTCCTTGTATTGTTTCTCTCAGCTTTTCATGTTCTAGAGGGTAAATGTACCTAGGTAGACAGAAACTTTCCTTAGACCGATATTCACCTTCTTTATGTGTATGCTTCTGTGGCCCCTTCTATATGTTACATTTGTGCCATGAAAGGTTCTTATGTGCATCTGATTTAAGGCAGCATAAAATGTCAGGTGAGCCATAAACATGTTCC
Source organism: Alligator mississippiensis (assembly GCF_030867095.1). NCBI lineage: Eukaryota > Metazoa > Chordata > Crocodylia > Alligatoridae > Alligator > Alligator mississippiensis. Next base: position 118,800,956 of record NC_081824.1, on the reverse strand, counting down.
CCTTGATGGGCATTTATACACAACTTTTTGTCCTGAGACGCACTGGAGATCTGGCGTGTCAGAGCAGACTCGATTTAATTGAGTCTGCTCCACATGTGAGCTAATGCGCACTGTGTTGTGCCACATGTAGTTGTATAAACAGTGAAGTGTTCATGAGCGCACAGAAAATGGCAGTGGCATGCTATTGAACTAAAACGCCTCTGATTGCGTTTTAGTTCAAAAGCACACAGCTGCCATTTTCTCAGTGCTGATGCACATTTCACTGCTTATTCAACTGTATGCGCTGCAATGCTGGGCACTTTTAAAAGCACCTGGTGCTGCAGGTCAAGCATGTGTACAAATGTCCATAATGTAGAATGCTTTTATGGCTGCTTTGTATGGTTCCTTTAAATCTAATATATGGCTGGGATGGACAGTCAGCTGATTATTGGTCCTGGGCCAAGACCACACTGGGGTTTAGAACTGGCCCTGGTGTAGTGTTGAGTGCAGCTGGAGGCTGGGGGAGGGAAAGGTGTGTCCAAAGCGCTTCACTTGCTGAGGACTCTAAACCCAGGGCTGCCAGGAGCCTCTGATCCCCTGTGCATGGTTGCCTACCCAGAGCTGCTAAGTGTGGTGTTTTGACAATCAGCTGATTGTCACCCCCAGCCCAGCTCACTGGTACAGGAGCTCAGGATTGTGATCTTGGGCTCCCCTTGCATTAGCAAGTAGTAATTGCACAATGGGATCTGACCCCAACATTGTGCCTTCTGCCATGCTACACATGGCACAGATTGTTGGCATCATTGATCAGATCCCATCTTGCCATTAAAGGAATATATACCAGGAACCTATGTTATTTACTGTGTAGGTATGACACATGAATATCCACTAAATTTAATTGCAAGAGCTAAAGATTATCTATATATTTCATTATATATCATTATATTTCCTTTCTTACATGCAACAGGTAAAATCAGCCTTATTTTGAGATTATAGATGTATAGATCTATAGAGAACTATATGAGAGAGAAAAAGAGAGACATTTGAGATTTCTCTCTCTCTCTCTTCTCTGCCCCCCTCTCAAAATGAGGCCAATTTCACCTGTTGCACGTAAAAAATGAAATACCATTGAGAAGTCCAAAGTGGGAGGTTCACACAGGCATAGGAATGCTTGGAACAAAATAATTTTTTATTCTACTTATCCTATTGATACGGAATACAAAAATATCCCTAGAGATATACATAAAGATTCTGTCCAAATCTCAAAGCCCCTTGCCATAAAATTGAAAAGGAAAAGTCCGATGTGTGACATACTGCATGGCAGCCAAGCTACCCTTTCTAGCTAACATAAATTTATGGTTGGTGGGAAATATTTTTTTTCCTTTCTGTTTTATTTTCACTAAAAATGTTCATTTCATTAGTATACATTTCCTTCCTCATTTCATTGAATTTCACAGAACAAAAGTAAAAGCAGATGATCAAAGCACAGTGCAAATTAAATGCTCATCACTCATCTTGACTTTCGGGGTCTGTTTCATATTCTCATTAGAGCTCCAGACTGTTCCCTAAAGATCAAGAAGCAAGTTCTTTGAGGCAGGCAGAATTGTACAGTATTTGCATTTTAAATATTGGATTTAAAAGCACACAAACAGTTTTTCAGATTTCATTTTGAAAAGAAAGGCTGATTTACACTGGATATTAGAAAAAAAGTTCTTTATGGTGCGTGCATCCAGGGTATGGAACAAACTCTCTCCAGAGGCGGTGCAAGCACCTACTCTGGCTTCCTTCAAAAAACAGCTGGATTTATTTCTTGTTGGGGTCACTTGATCCCAGCTGACTTCCCACCTATGGTGGTGGGGGGGCTGGACCTGATGATCTCTTGAGGTCTCTTCCAGGCCCTAATGTTTATGAAATCTATGAAATGTTGTTTTCAGAAGGCTGCGAAGTCATAGATCTTAAGAACTAAAGGGACTGTTAAATTATCTACGTTGACTTTCTTTATAATAAAGGCCAAAAAAAATTCACCTAGTAAAGCCTGTGTTGAGCCCAGAAATGTACCTATGATGAGTAATACATTTTTTTCAGATTTTTACTGCAGAAGGATTAAAAAGTAAATCTTGTTAATTTTTTATGCAATGCACATAGAGATTTACATACAAATGCTAGTTGGTCTGGGAGCCAACTTTGGGGTTTTTTGTAGATTATTTTTCTTTCCTTGTATCTTTTCGTCCTTCATCATCATAGGTTTCAGTGATAGTTTTCTTCTGATCTCACCAAATTCATCTTTCATGAACAGTATTTTGCTATTGTTTCTCTAGTACAGCTAGCCTCTCTCTGTCTCTCTCAAATGCAGTTATAAGACCTATTATTTTTCTGTAATTAAATTATGGTAATTGAATTTACTGGGCAGCTTGTGTTCGTTCTTACATAGGCTGGACTTCCCCTCGTCTTCCTTTGCCTAGATGCATACGTGTGCATACATTCCATTTAATGTGGGTTTGGTTGAGGTTCCTTGAAACAGAGATCTGTTTTCACTATTTACTGTCACTGACAGGGCATCACTCTTAAAACAGCCCTTCAATAGGATAGGCATAATTCTACAAACAGCAGCTGTCCTCTGCAGAGTTTCACTAAAGTCCATGGAAGGCTGCTAGATATGGTAGTTGAAACCCACTATAGAATCAACCCTGGAGTAGTCTTTTTTTTTAGGTAAATAGCTTATTTTAAGGATGAATCATATTGGTAAAGGAATGAGGAATCAAACTTATACTTTTCAAGAAATGGCCATTTCTCATAATGCTCTGATGCTAAATTTCATAACAAAATGTACAAATGTATCTCGTTGGAGGACCAGTGTGTTTGAATTGCTTTGAAAGAAATGTTGTTTCTTACCCAAAACAGACATTTAAAGATTCCAACAGTAGGAGACTAATTTTGCCTTTCTCTTCAGGTGTGGTAAGAGAATAAAACATAGTATCTGTATGATCTGTAAAATTATACTGTTAAATTTATTTCCACTGAACCACATATACTTCCAACAGCATGAGTAGATTGCAGTAAGTGACTGTCAGTTCTAAACACTAATGCACTTCAGTACTCTTGTAGCTTTAGAAGTGGCTGAACTTCCATTGACCCTTCCTACAGTCTTTTGAGTACGGTAGGAATATGGTGTTAATCAGAACCACTAAAGGTATAAAATTTGGAATAGTAGGAATAAGACCTAAATATGAAGTGCACAGTTCATATCTCTCTAGGAAATTCATGTTTTGATATCCTTGTATATCACTTCAGTATATATAGTAGAGACTAAAGCTTTAGTTCTAGGAAAACAATCAATTCCCTAGACTTAAAAGAAGCACAGTTTCCACATAAAGACTTTTTAGACAGTTAGTGTTCTTTTTCTTCTATTTTTCTTCTTTTTTTAAAAAAAACCCCCTGGATCTTAATGCCAGTACAAAATAGATGTATACATAGTCTATGGTGGTGTACATGTGCAGTAGGGCAGGAAATAAGAGGAGGATATATAAATGATGGATTCCTAAAAATAACCGTAAAGCATGAGTGGAGAACAATAAACTATTTTTACTTGCATGAATGGTTGTAGTAGTGCAAACAGAAGATAAAGCATGTACAGTACCCAAAAGTAGGATTACTCCCTGTTAGATTGCATTATCTAGGAAGTAGAACTTGTGTGTTTGTTTTTTCTAGGTTCAAGAAGGCGTTCGAGTCAGAGCCAACGTTACAGTCGGGAATTAATTATGCAGTACTCCTACTGGCAGCTGGATACCAGTTTGATAGTTCTTTTGAGCTGCGGAAAGTTGGTAATTATGACTTTGTTTCATAGTCCAATCAAATTCAAGTAAAAATGACATTGCCCAGCATGTAGTGAGTAACTGAACACCAGGGCTAGGGACAGAAAATAACATACACACACTGGCATAAGTGATAGGAAACTGGTTTAAATCTGTAACACAACAGAAGTTCAGTGCACATAAAGGTTGAGTGCAAACAGTCATAACGCCTGAGGTTGAATCAATTCAATTTTTACAGGTTAGTATGAGCTGCATAGATTGAACTAATAAGTAAGTGAACAGACACATTCACTTTTGATTCCGGAAATGCAGCCTCATACTTACAGTGGCTTAGGCCAGAAGCTGGGGGGCACTAGAGCACATCTGCCAGCCACTGCCAAAGGAAAGGGAGGGAAGCTGGAAGAGAAGCGCTCTGAGGCTTCCCCTTTCCCTGCTCAAGTGGACAGAGGTGGTATGTCCAGGCCCTGGCGCAGAGTATGATGGAGGGAGGGGTTTAAACCCCCACCCTGACCTGCACTGACTCTGGGGCAGGGGAGAAGGGGAGAAGCCCCTGCCAGGCTTTTCCCCACTCAAGTGGAGGGGCTAGGGTCCAGCCCCAGCTGGCTTGCTCAGGCAGAGGGGGAGGAAGGGGGTTTTAAGCTCCCTCCCTGGCCTGCACAGGACCCTAGCTGGGGTCTGCCTGGTGGGGGCAAAGCAGCTTCTCTCTAGATGGGGAAAAGCTTGGTAGGGGTTGCTTTGCCTTGCCAGGGAGACTCCAGCTGGGGTCCGTACCCAGGTCCCTTCCCCACCACTTCTCAGCCAGCTGGAGCAGCGATAGTGCTCCAGCTAGGGAGCAAAGGGATGGGGTCACACCTGCTCTGCTGGAGCACAGCCAAGGCTGCAAAGCATCTTGAGATGCTGGGGGCTATGAGGTCATTTGAACCGAGAAGGGGTCTGAGACAAAACTTCCGTAAACTGGTTTGACCTAGATCAGTTCAGTCTGATACTACATCCAACCAGGTTTTAAACCAGTTTTGGCCATTTTGAAAGCATTGAATTTCTGTTTTGTTACAGGTTTGAACTGGTTTCTGATCACTTAAACTGGTTTCTGTGTAATTTCTGTCTCAAGCCAAACTGCTTTCAAAATGGCTAAAACTGGTTTAAGATAAAACTGGATGGATTTAGTATCAGACTTAACTGGTTTAGGTTGAATCACTTCATTGAACTTCTGTCCCAGATCCCCTCCAGATTCAAGTTAACGTACAGTCCGTCAGCAGCCTAGGATGCTTTGCACTTCCCCTGCAAACCCTGCTTCGCAGGGTGGGCAAACCAGCCTTGGCCCAGGCTGTCTGCTCTAGTACTCTCTGGCTTCTGGTCTGGGCCACTTCAGGCACATGGCTGCATTTCTGGAATAAAAAGTGAATGCCTGTTCACTTGTTTATCGGTTCAATCTTAGAGTAACCTGTAAAGATTGAATTGATTCAGCCATGGGCTTTTTGACTATCTGTACTTAAGCTCAGGTGACTTTCTCCATAAAAATTTGGCATCAAGTCTGCCTGGTAATGCCGAGTTTAGTATTCTAATAGAGACTAGGCTCACTTCTCCCTCGCTCCCTGGACTTGCAAAGGGGTATAGAAGTCTCATGTGTTTATTTCTGTGGTGACCTCTATGGAATGAAGTACCAATGAGACTGTTAATCCCTGATGGGAGTTCTGTCCCAATCATCAGTATCGTATGAAAGTTGTGATAATACAGAGCAATGGAAAAAATGAATCAAGTCATCCTAGCAATAGGGAAAAATTGCTTTTGACTTCCATTTGAGACAATCAGAGAATTGGGAGGTTGAATGTTTACTTGCTTCTTTCTTTGGACAGGGTTGGGTTTATATACCCATACACTGTGATCAGATATAATAAGGTATGTAAATTCAGGGCCAGTTTGATATTACTTGTCTACGAGGTATCTATGGCCCCTGACAGACATTCACTTAAAAGCATGATGGAATCTGATCTCTGATTCCCAACAGTCATGCCCCCTGCCATGCTGCATGTGTAAGTCACGAGGTACTATTGTGAGATTTGGGAATCAGAACCCAATCGTGTGAAGTTTCCAGTGCAGGGGGAGCCTGGTATTGTGAAAACTGTAATAATACAGAGCATGATAATGATCCTGGGCTCCCCCTGCATTGGCAGAGTGGGTGCCCAACAATCAGCTGGGTCTGGGAACCTATGGGGTTGTTCAAACCCATCAGCTGGCAGGGACTGGCCAAGGATTCAAGTCCCACAGCAGTCCCTGCCAGTAGATAATTAGCTGATGCTGACGGCTCTGGGGTTTGAGTCCCAGGGTTACCTCGATTTCCCAGCATCTGGCAGGGGCCTAGCACACATCTCCTGGGCCCTGATCCCCCAGAGCAGTCCTTGCCAGCCAGTTGTAGATTAGAGTTGTTCCCAGACTTGGACCCCAGTGCAGTCCTGATCAGCTGATCATCGGTCAGCTCCAGGGACCATAGTATGTCAACCCAATCATCTGATAGTAAGTTGGTAAGGACTGCCCTGGAGCTCAAAACCCCAGTGAGGTTCCTCCCAGATGACTGATGATTCAGGATAGGGTACCAGGGTTTGAGCCTCAGGACCACCTGGATCAGATGTCAGCTGGCTGGGATTGCCATGGGGCTCAGTCCCCAGGAGGTCTGTGCCAGCTGATGACCAGGGGTTTGATCATTGGGGTTTGAGCCCTGCGGCCATCTCTCTCCCAGCAGTTGTCAGGATCACTCCATTATTTGAATCCCAGGGCGTCCCTGCCAGTTGACAGTCAGCTTTTTGGGACTGCCACAGGACTGGACCCAGGGTATGTACCTGTATGGCACACCACATATTCAAGCTATGGCACTATGCAAAGCAGCGACAAAAATATTACATGTTTTTCAAGTGATATATTTTTGGCTGGCTTCTGATTTTTATGGTGCCACAAATTCTGTGAACATATGACTAGTTGCTGTTTCTGGCACAATTTAACACCTTAATCTCACCAAAAATATAATGTTTGGAAAACCCAAATGGCGTGTATAGTCTCTGTAAATGGCAGTTTTCCAGTGAATCCTGTTAATCAGTGTGGATAATGGAGACATCCAGTTGGAACATTCAGCCAGTAACTAACTTTCAAATCCTTTTTAATGGAACATACCTGATACATCACCCTAGGAAATAAGAAAGTGAATAGAAACCTTTGATAGAAAGTGAAACTTGATATGACAGGAGTTATAAAGATTTTCTATATTAACTTTTAAAATGTATATACATCTGAAATGATTTTGCACCATATGCTCATGCATGTTATACAAGCACTGAAGATGCCAATCAAATGCTCACATTTATACAGCTGTACGCAATTAGCACATACTTCAGGGTTTTTTTATCACTTGTACTACTTAAGACGTGTTATATGAAAACCCCACTTTCCTCCTAGCACTGTTACTTTCTCTCCAGCATGATGCTGAACGTTGTAATGTACCAGTGTTCCAGTTAAGCACTGAAGTGGGCATTTATGCTGATGGAGATGATTTCTTATTGATTCAATGTAAAACCAAAGCACTTTTAGTTATTAATAGGGACCTGCTTAAGTCTTAGTGAGACAACGGATGTTTCATGGCCCACTCACGACGTGCAGAGCTGATTTCACAGGCATTTTGTGCTACCCCCATCCTTAGCCAATGATTGGTAGAGAAGCCCTGGTGGCCCAATCCCTCACTGCTGACTGGTGGAGGGAATTTTCACTCAGTCTGTCACTACTGTTTGTTTGCCCCACCCATTGCTGCTGATTGGCAGAGGGTGCCTTCACTTAGTCTGTTATTACCACTTCTTTTTTGGTTGATTTCATGGGAAATCACGACCAATGCCAAATTTCCTGGGCAATTGCAGTGATTGTGGACAACGTCATTTTTTTTTTGTGGTTTCTGCAAAATCCATGACACTGTGATTTAGGTAGGTCCCTAGTTATTAACATTCTGGTGATGCTTTTAATAAGGGTTAATATCACAGTCCTAAAGAAAATACTGGTTTGAGAAATTCCAGTTTATCTGAATACATTTTTCTGAGAAGATGGATGTACAGGCAGTCCTCAGACTTACAATACAATTGGTTCCTGAAAACCACATCTTAAGTCGAAACGTTGTAACTCAGAATTGATTTTTCCCATAGGAAACAATGTTATAATTGAGAGATTGGTTCCTGAACCAAGGCCTGATACCCTATTTTCACCAAAAATGCCCCAGAATTTTGTACTCAATCAATTATAGATGAGTAATATAGCTACATTGATATATTTATATTGTAAATAGCAATCATATTGATGTAGAAGGACTTCTTTGAGGTGGCTTTGCTGGATGTTTTGAAGGGCTCTTGGTTGGACTTTTTGAAGGGTTCTTGACTGGAGTCTTCTCAGGAGTCTTGGCTGCAGGTTTTTCTGGAGTCTTGTCTGCTTTCTTAAAGAAAGCGTCCAAGGAAGTTTGGACAGATGTCCTCCAGGGAGATGAGTGGCGCAGTGAACTGGTTCGCTGGTGTGGCTTGGCATCAGATCAAGTGTTGTAAAGGTGAAATCGATGTCAGAAAGTTGAAACAGGGTGTCAATTTATAAACGTCATAAGTGGAAACGTTGTAACTCGAAACATTGTAAGTCGAGGACTGCCTGTACTTTATTAAGGCTAAAGAAACAGCTGTAGTGAGACAGTTTTCTGATTGGAGCAGTTTTCCCTCTGGAGAGCATAGGTTTCTGTGAAATGTTTCCATTGCACCCAATCACTTGGTTTCATCCAGACACTGTGTGAGAAATGGTTCCTGTTTCATTTGATTTCATCATTTGACTTGCTGTATTTACAACATATAAAGGCAAAGTATTTTAACCAGAATATAATATGATACTAAAGTTTGAAGTGATGACTTTGGAATGAAACTTTTTGACTCTCTTAATGTTTTGAAATATTCCATTATCAAGAAATACAGGGACTACAAATTTGCTTTCCTATTCCAGATTAAACCATTTTTAAGCCTCAATTTCCCACAGGAGGAAAACTTTGTTTTCCAATCAGTTTTTCTCTTAATGCTGTCTCCTACAAAGTGCAGTCATGGCTGTGGTCTGCCCAAGTGCCTCATCTAAAGTTGACCTGGCACACATTGTTCTTTAGTAGTTGCAACAACAGTATTTTAGGAAAGCAGAATATAGACAGTGGGGAATCACATTTGTGTGTGTGAAAATCTGATTATCCTTCTGCAAGAGAAAGATGGGTACGGGTATGATTGCTTCAATAGGAATGAAGGCTTTTGGTTTTTGGCAGTATGATGGCAGCTAGGATATAACTGGATGTGATGGGTTGCTATACTGATATGCATTTTGTCCTAACCTGAAGATGGGAGTCACTAGTAGACTATTGGATATGGTGATGGTCTCAATTTATAGCTTTCTAGGCTGGATGAGATATACTGCTGTCACGTCCTACAGTGAAATCTGAATTCTAATGTTTGTGGTTCCAACATAGCATCTGAACATTTTCCTTCAAAATCTAATTTTAGGTTGTAGACAGTCTGGTTAATCTGAGTTATATTTACTCAGTCTGTCCTCTTGTAGGAAAATTGTCTCAGAGATTTCAACTGCAGCCAGTTGAACTTGACCAAATTGCCTGCATCAGGGGAACTTGGGCTATATCTGGAAGAAATAGTGTTAGATCCCCTTTTCCTGAGTGTAGACCACTGAACTTATATGGAGGGCTTCAGAACACAGCCTGACTGTGGATTCTTGTTGTTCACAACCGCAGAAGGCTAGATGGAAATTTGAATAGTGTTTGATCCCTTTTAAGTAAGCATTTGTTCAGCTTCTGCTCCAAAGCCATGATTCAGACAGTCTTTCCGATTACTTATCAGTCTACTCTCTTGATCTATTAAGACTAAAGAAACGGCTGTAGTGAGACAATCCAAGTCAAGGTATCTTGAACCTCTGATTCCTTAGTCCATATAAATCAGGGTGGGGGACCGACTCAGCTTGTGGCATTGATCACTGGTCAGTGATATGATGATTAATAAAGATTGGATGGCCTCACTGATATTTAATCACAAGTCTATCCCCAATCCTCCATGCTAAGGAAGTGTTAATTTGTCCTCAGATGCCAGCTGGTCTGGGATGGCTTCAGATTCCTTGTATTTTTTATTTATGTTCAAAACCTACCACAACTATAGTGTTGGAAACTTATGTCCCAAGTGCTCTCTCATGAGTGAGGTTCTTTGCTGTTCTCTCTCTATGTTAGAGAGGTAAATCCTGTTTCACCTTTACATATGTAACCCCTTTCTGGAAGTGTGTGGTATGCCTCCTCCAAGTACTGAATATTACCGTATCGAGTACTTTTCATCAAGTTGGGAGTTGCACTGGGAGTTCTTTTGCCAAGTGCCTGGTGCATCCAGTCAGTGTGTGACTCTTTATTGCCACAGGTACATGAGGGGCTGTCCCATGAGAAATCAGTGATGACTATGATCAGGCCTGGACACAGACATGGGTGAACTGGGTGGCTGCCCATGGCTCAGACAGAAAGCGGGCCTGAAAATGAAAAAAAAAAAATACAATTACATTATCTCTGGCAAAGGGGAGGCCTGATACTAAAGGTTTGCCTACAGCTGCCAGGAGTCTATGTATTGCACTGATGATGATGATACCTACTGGGAAGGAGTGTTGTGAAGCTCAGTATATAGGGGACAACAAAATAAATAAGCAAGTTCCAGCAAAGGAATAGAATTTCTAAAATAACAGCACTGTAAATGGGGGAGCTTTATTGTTCACAGGACCCTATAGGATATGGAGAAGGAAGGAGCTAACGTTAGTTATCTATTAATAAATGTTAAGGCAGTTCCTCATCTCCCAAATGTTCTCAGATCTTTCAAATTTCCCATGGGGATGGTGCAGCTGGGCTGCACATTCAGAGATGGAATGTTTCAGGGCTGTGGAGTTGGCTAGCTTAAACAAAAGTAATTTTATTCTGAAATGATTGTGTGAGGCTGAATCTGTTGGACTTCCCAGTTTCCCTCATCTGGAATTCTTGTGGGATCTTAGCTAGCTGTTAGCAGCTCCCTCTAGGTTAGATCTCTTTCTCAGTGAAAGTTGTAATACAAGAGTCTCAGGGTAGAACAAACTTCCTTTGAGGTGATAGAAATAGCAGAGGGTCTCTAAGGGCTAGGAACAGATGTTGTATTCTCCCTGGACAAGTTGTGCCTGTGTTTGTCCTAGAACAGAAATATCCCAGGACTGGAGTGTATACACATCACCTTTCTAATCAGGGTTTGGTGAGGGGCTGAATACACTGCTGCTTTACTGCCATTGATTCAATGATGCAATCCTGGGAGAACATTGTACTTTGCAGTGTCCTTGGATAAACTGTTAGTGCTTCTTATCCTGTGAACCTTTCTGGGTTTATCACAGGACAATGGTCATGGAGATCTGAACAGTTGCATATTGTTCCAGGGTAGAATGATTTATCCCAGGACAAATGTGACCTGTGTTTGTAGCCTAAATTATACCAGCACTCTCCCTCATACTTCCATCAGGCTGTTTCCTCCTTCCTGGCATTCATTGGTCCACTAGACTGCTCATGCAGAAGCCATCCTTACTAGCTGCTGTGAGGTTCATTTCTTCTCTTCCTACTACACCTGCTTTCAAGTATCCTAGGAATGGATCAGAGTACTCTGCCAATCCTCTTAGCTGGAGTCCTTTGATATGAGCTATCTGGGTGCTCAGACTGGAGCTCCAGGAGCTAGGTAACCCAGGAAGGTTTATGTGTACTTGTATTATACAAAGTTAGGCAGTGAATACTGTAGATCGCAAATCTATTGCAAATTGTTACTCTTTGCTCCCTTGCAATAATGCCTTGTTTTCTTCTTATTGTTACAGGGGTAAAGATCAGCAGCTTGCTTGGCAAAAAGGGAAACCTGGAGAAACTGCAGAGTTTCTGGGAAGTAGGATTTTTCTTAGGGGCCAGTATGCTGGCCAATGACCACTTAAGAGTGATTCAGGCTTCAGAAAAGCTTTTTAAGCTAAAGACACCAGCATGGTAAGGCAAATATGCAAGATCTGATGGTTTTTAACACTCCTGTATGTTAATAAGTTTTTTAATTTAGCTTCTTTAGATTTAATACAATGCTATGTGTAACAATGATTCCAGCCTGTAGGTAAATTTTCATACTGAGTGCTATTAATTATCTAAAAAAAAATGTAACAATTATTTTGTGATCTGTTTTTGCCCTGTGAAAATGCTGCACATGAATTGGAAAGAAAAGAATATATCCTTTTAAAAACCGTGCCTTTGAGTGCAAAATCAGGTCAGCATATAATTTGTGTTTTGTTTTCCTTCACATACCCAAAACCACTTGGTGTGAGCATGCCAACAGCACTCCTAAACCATAAGCCACACCGGATCTCTTCAGAGCCAGTTAAAAATGGATGGTTCAGAAAATTTAAATCTATTGCCAGTAGGGAGGAATACATGTAGATTGAATCAAGGAATTTTAAAATGTTGAGACAGCTGCAAGGACTAACAATGATCCCACTTCTCAGGAGAGATCTTTCTCAACAACAGTTCTCTCTCTGCCCCCAAATCTTCTAATAATTTTAGAATCTTCAGGGTTTCAGAACAGGTTTGTATTCAAATGTACCTCAGGAGACATCCCTTCTATGGCTACAGATGCATTCAGTTAAGCTGCATCTTGCCCCCACACATGTACAAGTGGGCAGCGAGGGAGTAAGGTTTGCCTCCCTCTTCTCCACATCCTTGGTCAGGGGCCAGGTGTGATATATCCCTTTTAGTTCTATGATTGACTGATAAGAGCTAGCACATGGTTGGTTTTAAAGGTGTGATGAGGGAGTAAGGTCACCTGAAATTCACTTGCTTTATATAGCAACTTCTTTTTTTGTTTGTTTTGTCCCAAAGAAATGAAGGGAGGAATCGGAAAACACCTGGGTTCTAATTGCAAAACTCTGTAGCTGCTTCTGCATGGTAAATTTACTGTGTCAGGTAGTGGCATGTTCAGATATGCCTTGCCTGTGCTGCCCAGACTGCTTCCTGAACCAGAAGCAGTGTAGATGTGTACGTTTTGGTATCGGGGTTGGGCTAGCATATCTGGAGCAGGGACATTTGTACTGCTTCTGGTTTATGAGGGAGCCTGTGGGTGCATCTACACATGCAAATAAGGTGAAGTGATAAACTCCAGAGCACTTGGAGGTGGATTACATTGTTCCTGGGTGCAGTATCTATACGTGTGTCCAGGACAGCAGCACTTTGAGCCATGGCAGAGCAGGCCCAGGCTAGGAGCAGACTCGGGTTGTGGGGCGGGGATCAGCCCTGGGCTCTGGGTGGAGGTGTCAGGCAGTGGAGGGGCTGGCCAGATCATGAGAGCATTGAATGTGCAAAGCTGTGGTCTCGTGCCCAGCCCTGCTGCCTGGGCTGCCCGGGCACAATTTATGCCTGCTGTAACCGTATTCACAAGCATTTGATTGCAGTTCATTACTCCACCATAAGATAGTAGTGTCCACAACAGTACTATCTTACGGCAGAGTTCATTAATTTACTGTGCCCTAATATTAGTGGACATGTAGATGGTGACACTTTACTGCAGACCTAATTAGTCAACTGCACTAAAGCATATGTGTAGATGCACCCTGTATGGAGCAGCTCAGTATGTTTGCGGGCTGTGCTGCCTGGCACCGTAGATTTACTACGTAACTATGCCCTGTGTCTCTACACAAATGTAGATTTTTAGAGTAGCACAACTCCTCTAAAAGGGATAGAAACCCACAGGAATAGAATATGGCAATTGCTAGGCATGCTTGGTAGCTGTCTCTGAAGAGATATAGGGAGGTTTTAATGTGGGCAAGACATCGGTTAGGTCATATGTTACCCTCAGAGAGCAATGCTAATTGAAGTGGAATTAACGGAAAGGTCATAAATATAGGAGTGATAGACAGTCCCTAGCTGCAGACAGGACTGCAGCTAATCTGCACAAGACTAACAGAGGCATCTGCTATAAAGGTTGAGTCCCATTTCCTGAATCATTTTGGCTTCAGGCTACAGACTTCTGTGTCACTGGTAGCAGAGGACCAGTCAGCTGTTAGCCAAGGGCCAGAATGCTGCTCACTGTGGAGACCCCATAGCATTTGTTCAAAGGATTCTGAAGGTTTTGGGAAAAGAAGACTGAGATGCTAGCATTCTTCTAAAGCTCTGAAGAGTCTAGATCAGTGCTTCTCTACCAGGGTGCCACAGCACACTGAGGTGCCTTGAAATCCTTTCAGTGGTGCTGCAAACACGATTCACAAGATAAGCCCAGAGATTTCAAATAGGAATTCATAAGGTTAAAAACATTCTGACTTGTGTTCCTTCTGAGTTCTTTGCAACAGAATAATTGCTCTATTATTTTTTGGTGGTCAAAAAACAAGTGAAAAGTAAGAGCTTGCATTTTGTGAGGGGTGCCTCAAGTCTAATAATGGGTGCATCGAGCTGAATGAGGGATGCCTTGAGTCTAAAAAGTTTAAAAACCACTGGTCTAGATGACCTGTGCACACATGCACGTACACATGCACAATTTGTTATGGTCACATTTTTAAGACTGAAAATTATCTCTGAAAGAAGATTTGAGGGGAATGTCTTCATGTGCATGTATGAAAGTACAGAAATGTAAATGCTGTGGTTGAACCTTATTGCCACATATGTAACAATATCAAAGTGCAAATTTCTGTATGGGGAATGCTAGTCACTTGACTGTCTGAGAAATTTGGCTTAAAATGTACATTATTCAAAGTACAGGGCCTGTTTGTGTTGCCGTATGTGTATCATTATCCCAAATTTAGCAGCTTTTTTAAAAGAGCAGTTGCATTCATACAAATGACTGAACTGTGGTGACTCCTTGTGGATATACTGTAAGGGGCTCATTCCATTCGGCTCTACATGTTTGATGACTTTTGTGTTTAAAAAACAGCTTTGAGGCTAGTGTTAGAAAGGAATCTAGTATGTACAGGTGGCTTGTAGACAGGCAACTCGGTAATTAATTAGTAATTGCACACTTAAAGTATATTTTCATCTTTTTCAATTCATGGTATAAAAACAATATCATAGAGCTTAGTAAATTTGCATTAGGAAGTAATGCACCAAAGAGAGACAGGCATAGGATTTAGTGACAAGAGTAGCACAGCTGTTGTCTTTTTTACAAAGGGTTGTTGAAATGATCGCTACCGGAGTTATTGTCTGTTTATAGTGTAGCTAATTCTAGATGAATCCAGAAGCCTCGTATTTTAAACATCTATGTTAAACAATTCATCTGTGCAGATGTAGCATAGAGGACAAAATAACACAGAATGTTAAAACCATGGACTTTCACCCAATGTTAAATTTGAGGTTAGTCACAAATTTAAAAAGTTTTGATGTGTGATCAGTTTAGTCTCTAGGCGGGGGATTTACCTACATCGAAAAATGATCTCAGTTCGGGATAACTGTTGGGATGTGCCTGGTATAGTGTGGCCTGTGACTCAAGTATATTTTAGATTAGTAATGTAGTTGCCACATATCTGTTTCAAACACAAGGAATTGTAATTGTTACAAGCTATTGTGATGCTGTGTGCTTAGACTGTGATTAAAAATAGTTTGTTTTTTGTTTTGTTTTGTTGTGTTGTGTTTTCCCAAACTGTATTAAATTTGTTGTCTGCATATGCTTGGCTTAATTTTAGGTACCTCAAGTCTATTGTAGAGACTATTTTGATATATCAGCATTTTAAGAAACTGAATCCAGAACAACATGTAGCCAAACAGGAACTTGTGGACTTCTGGATGGACTTCCTTGTTGAAGCCACAAAGACTGATGTGTCTATAGTTAGATTTCCAGTAAGTGTGTGCTTTTTCATATTTTTTATTAACTGTCTCATTTAACTTGTAATTGTGTTCGTTTCCTTTTCATCACAGAGCGTGGTTAATATAACTATTGCTTGCTCATAGCTTGCCAAGAAATTAACTACCTTCCCAGAAGAAATGTATTTGGTTTGCATGTTGTAGTGGTTTTAGTTGATTGCTTTTGGTTACAATGGAGTTGCTTGGTCTGTTTTATAAAAAAACAGCAACAGAAAAGCCTAGTTAGAATTTTGTCATTTAGGATGTGCTGCTGCTAGGTATGCTCTTACAGAAACCCTTCTATCCATGCCAGATGATAACAGAGTGATTAAGTTATGCTTTGAGGAAAGGCGTGTTCTTTCTCTCATGTCAGACGCTAGCAATTCATTAATAGGCTTGGCATACGTGACTCGGAATCCTTTGCAGTTAATGAAGTTCATTTATTCTCTGTCACAGATCATAAGGGAGCCTTAGTAGCTGAAAACATACTACTTCTGGTATTAGACAATAAATCTCAACCATACTGGATAATTTGTATTCAAATGTTTCCTTGAAAAAAATAGTGCAAGAACCCTGCTAGTTTTTATTTTGCTAAATTGTTTTCTATATAATGAATATAGTTATACTAGGGTAGAGGTTGCTGGAAAAATATAGTAAACAGATTCTTGTTATAACCCTTCTTATTTGTATCCTCAGTATTGAGGAGAAATTGGATCTTGGCTACTTTGACGTAACTTTTGGCAAAGGCTGTTATTTATTTTCATAATAACTACTGTTGCCACCCAAATACTTGAAGTCCAAATTGGTTGCTTTGTACAGCTCAGTAGGCTGCCAGGTATTGGACCTGGTGTGTAGTTGGCACAGTATACCCCAGGGAAGATTGCACTTTGTCATGCTCAACAGCAAGTGCTCCAGGCGAACCTCTGCAGGGAATGTTGTTCCAGTTTTCTTAATGCAAGAAAAAAGCTGTGAAATGAGGATGGAAGTTCTGGACAGAGTTAAGGCTGGGAAATATGGAAAATCTTATGGGCCTCAAAAGGGATGCCCAGGGAAAACCACTTTCCTCTTTTATTTTTTACTTGTCATTATAATGAAACACTTAAAACCAGTTCTGTTTTCCAGACCGGCCGGATCTAGTTTGCATTTTCATTCAAGTCAAAAACATATCCGGTCAATAACACTCTGTAATGTACTGAATCCATATAGGTGAATGTATGGTTCATGTGACTATTCTAGAACCATCCAGTCAGAGATGTGGATGCATTTCCATCCCAACCACAGTGCAGGCACACACAGTCAAATTATATATTGCTTGGAAAAAGGGAAATAAGAATATAAGAAAGATGGGAAATCTTGAACAGGCATTTTCTTGTCCAATTAATTGTTGTAGTTGTTTTACAAATAAAATGACATTTATAAATAATAAACAGACGATAGAACTAATTGTTTTCACTGCATCTGTGTAATCACTTGTAGCTCAGCTTGTCAATAGGGCTACTTACAGACATTAAACCCTTCCCCCCTAAAACGGCGCTTTACTTCAAACTCAGTGTGTTCCTGCACTGAGTCCAGTGCCTGCCCAGAAGAGGCATTGTGTTAGCTGGACCTGGCTCACCCAACATCTATATAGATAGGGCCTCTTAGTGGGGCTTTTTTGGTGCTTTTATCTAATAACTGATTGAATCAGCTGTTAGATAAAAGCACCAAAAAGTCCCACTGGAGCACCAGATCTATACAGATGCTGCAGAGCTGGGTCGAACTAATGTGTTCTGCTTCCGGTAAAGCACTTTTTTTTCTGTAAGCAGCTGTGGTTCTGAACCTAGGAATTTCAGCACCAATAAACAGTCACTAGCTCACATTTGAAGTATATGTACTGTAATCCCTGTCTAGCCACTAGAGGGAGAAATAACGTTCTTTACAGTTGTGACATACAGAAGGCACAGTTGCCAAAAATCTGCTGCATGAATTTCACTTCAAACTTAAGGTCCAACTCTGTAATGCACCAAGGGCCAGATTTTTTTAAACAGTATTTAGGTACCTTAAGAGAGGTGTGCTTAACAGGGTTTTGAAAATCCCAGTAGACTTCTGTCTTTATCTGAATACTTTAAAAAATCTGAAGTGCTCTCTGTCATCTTAGGAGTACTTCCAGCTCACAAGGAAGTATGCAGAAATTGATTCATTATGGATCTTTCTAAGAATTTCCATTTAAGTAATTTTGTTTCTTTAAGCGATTTAAGGGACTTTCTGAGGGTCTTTAAGGCCTAAACATAAGAGAATAATTTCATACCTCCTTTCCACCCCCCCATCCTTCCTATAATTCTGTCCCAGACTTTTTGAATGCTGAGTTAGTTGCAGGCTTTATCTCAGTAGGTCCAATTTGCTTTCACAGGGCTCTGCAATATCACTTTGTTGTATGCAAATAGTCCCTGCCTTCTGAAATGCAATCCATATTTATTTACTGAAGTAATTTGAAACATTCAAGGAAAAACATGGCAAGCAGTTGCAAATAAGTGCCCAACAAATGATAAATGCTGATCCTGAAGATTTCAGCGCTTATATTTTTTGGGGGGGAAAGGGTAAGCATTGTGCTCTGATGCCCCTTCTGTCTGAAATAGATGGATATTTGCAGCATTTCTGTAATATTTCAATAATTTTAACACATTTCAGCTAGTCTTTAGGGGACATCTTTGCAATGCAGATTTCATAGACATTAGGGCTGGAAGGGACCTTGGAAGATCATCGAGTCCAGCCCCCTGCCCAAAGGGCAGGAAGTCAGCTGGGGTCACAGGATCCCAGCAAGATAAGCATCCAATTTGCTCTTGAAGGTGTTCAATGTAGGCGCTTGAACCACCTCCGGTGGCAGGCTGTTCCAGACCTTGGGGGCTCAGACAGTAAAGAAATTCTTCCTTATGTCCAGCCTGAAACAGTCTTGTAGTAGTTTATGACCATTCGACCTAATCGTCATCCCTTGGGGCGCTCTGGTGAGCAAACGTTCCCCCAGATACTGGTGGTCACCCCTGATAAACTTATAGGTGGCCATCAGATCACCCCTGAGCCTGTGCTTTTCCAGGCTGAAGAGCCCCATGGCTCTCAGCCTGTCATCATAGGGTCTGCTTCCCTGACCTCTGATCATGCGCATGGCTCTTCTCTAGACTCTCTCAAGCTTCTCCACATCCTTTTTGAATTGTGGAGCCCAAAACTGGACGCAGTACTCCAGCTGTGGCCTCACCAAGGCCGAGTACAAGGGGAGAATGACATCCCGGGATTTGCTTGAGAAGCATCTATGGATGCAAGCCCGCGTTTTGGTCGCTTTACTAGCCGCAGCATTGCACTGCAGGCTCATGTTCATCTTGTGGTCAATGATGACCCCCAAGTCTCTTTCTTCCATAGTGCTAGCCAGTGTAGCACTGCCGAGCCTATAAGGATGCTGCAGGTTTTTCTTCCCAAGGTGGAGAACCTTGCATTTATCGGCGTTGAACACCATCAGATCCTCGTCTGCCCACTTGCTGAGCTTGTCCATGTCAGCCTGGATCATCCGCCTGTCTTCTGGTGTGGATGCTTTGCCCCAAAGTTTGGTGTCATCGGCGAACTTGGCCAGTCTGCTTCTGACTCCAGTATCCACATCATTAATGACGATGTTGAACAGTATGGGTCCAAGGACAGAGCCTTGGGGGACCCCACTGGTCACAGGACACCATGATGAGTGACTTCCATCAATTACTACCCTCTGGGTCCGACCCTGGAGCCAGTTTTCCAGCCAGTGGATCGTGGTGGACCCAAGGCGACAATTGGCCAGTTTCACCAAGAGGTGATCATGGGATACCAGATCAAAGGCTTTTTTGAAGTCAAGATATATGACATCAATCTCTTCTCCCTTGTCCAGGTGATAGGTCACCTGGTCGTAGAAGGAAATGAGATTGGTCAAGCAAGACCTACCCGCAACAAACCCGTGCTGGCTATCCCTTAAGATGTTGGCGTTGGCCTGTCCATTAAGGATGGCCTCTGTAATAAACTTTTCTAAGATCTTCCCCGGGATAGAAGTCAGGCTGATGGGCCTATAGTTAGCCGGATCCACTTTCCTCCCTTTCTTGAAGATAGGCACCACATTGGCCTTCTTCCAGTCTTCGGGCACTACACCAGAGCGCCAAGAGTTTTCAAAGATCCGTGTTAGAGGCTGGGCTTTGATGCTCGCCAGCTCCTTAAGTACCCTGGGGTGTAGATTGTCAGGGCTGGCTGACTTGAAGGTGTCCAGATCACAAGAGGCACCTATACACGTCAGTGACGCTGCTTCCATGCACTGTAATTACAGTGTGTTGGAGCAGATTCGATTATTAGAGTCTGCTGGAACTCAGTGATCATTACCGTGCTCCAGCAGATTCCAGCATCTCGTGTATTAGCATTCCTGTGCTGAAAAATGGCACCCGCTCCCGAAGCACATGTATAAATGCCCAAGAAGAGTATAAATAAAATAGAATTCTAGTTATCTCCAATACTTACAAGCATCTGTAAAATGAAAAACAAAGCCCTATATGGGGGTTAATGCAGACTTAAAGGTTGTCAAAATCTTTTGAAATTCAGTTTTAAAATAAAAATCAATAATATCAGTTTCTACATACATATTCTACAGTTTCTACTGGACTGATATTCTCCTTTTAATGGCCCTGAAGTAAAACAGGAAGGTACTTTGGCTAGTCATCACTTTAGCATAAATGGCAGGTTAGACCCAATCTTGCTGAATTGGATCCCATCTCTTTTGGGTTATTCTTCCAGATCTTGCTGCCCTTTCTTCTGAAATTTTTTCAATAAGCACTTACTGTCAGCCTGAGCCTCTTGCAGGGCTGTTTCTGGTTCTGTATTTTGTGTATCATTCTGCATACCAAATGTCACTGCTACACCTCATGGTAGTCTACTTTAAAAACAGTTCAGGCTAGCTCCAAAGTAAAGTTGTTTCCCCCATCTCATCTGAAGCATCTGATGAAGTAGGCTATTGCCTACAAAAGATTATGCCTCATTGAACCAAGGTGCCATCCTGCTCTGCCTTCTGCTTGGCTTCAGATTAACATGGCTAACTATCCCTGTGTCTCTTTTGAGCTGCCCAACTGCTCGTTTCCTGAACTCTAACAAAAACATAACCTGCCATTCTCACTCAAGAGTAAACATCCCAGCGTACTTTCAGCTGAATCAAAAGCTTAAAGGATATTCTTAGCCCGGCAGTAGACACAGAAGGCATTGGAACCTTGAAAAATCAGGACTTATATCTACACAGGAGAAAAACAGATAAAAAAGAAGCAATGACCTACAACTGGCATTTCAGGCCAGCAAGCTAGTCTGATTGTTCTACCAGAAGTTTTACCTTTTTTCCCCTGGTGCTTAGTCATATAGTAGACTTTTAGAAATGATTTTAAGTGAGTGCATACTTTTTTAATTCCATGAATCTTTTAATGAGTTTTATTTCCTTCTACCCTAAGGTTTTAATATTGGAACCAACAAAAGTCTATCAGCCTTCATATCTCTCCATCAACAGTGAGGCTGAAGAGAAGACCATATCAATCTGGCATGTGCTTCCTGAGGACAAGGTAAATTATTACACTTGCCTTTTAGGATGAGAAGTGTAAGTACTCGCACACAAAATGGTGTCTGCCTTATAAATAACATTCTAAGCAGTCACTTCTAACTGTTGATTACACAGATGGAAAACCTATTTATAGTATGTAAAACATGTTTTATTTGTATGCATTGTTGGACTTTGCTTAATTTGAAGACTGTCCTTTATGGTTTGGATGTCAGTGAGGACATTCCAGGCTTGTCTCCAGCAGCTGCTCTTGAGAACGCTGCAGATCCAGGTCTCAAGAACAAGTACTGGGGACAAGGTCAGAGCCCAGCCACACTGGCAGACTTCTGGGTGTAGACTATACCTGTAAGTACAGGTGGGTGGAGGCTGGGTAGGGCATGTCCAAGACCCTCATTGCTGGGGTGCATCATCACCATGGTGTTTGCGTGCCAGAAGTGCTTCCAGCTTGCACTTACTCATTGGTTAGGTTTGCAATCTTGATGGAGACTGTAAATATTAAGGGAGAGTGAGTAAAAGTCCATGTCTTGAAATAGTAGTGAAGGAAGTCAGGAGCTAAAAGAGAAGGTGGTCAGGAGGACAGTGAGAGAAGTGTAGGAGCATGTCTACATCACATCAGCCGTAGGGTGTCTGAGCCAGAATGGCCCCAATTGCACCTGCCCATCCACTCCTGTTCCCACACTTGAAACCCAGAACTACACTGGCGAAGATGGCCCATGGTCATCACCAACAACCACTCTCAAGCACACTAGAGATAAAGGTCCAGCGAGGAGCCACAAAGGGATGCCCCAGAGTGACTTCTTAACTACAAAGAATCAGAGCTGATGACATCTCTGATGACATTTCTTTGGTTGCAGAGTAGGCCAGTGAAGAATTGTTTTCTGGAACCAATCTAACTTGTGTTTTTGTGCACTTTATAATAGAAATAATTCTAGTATGCTTCTTTTCCCTCTTATTTAATATATTTTACTTTTCCCCTTTCAAGAACTTTGTGAAGAACGTCTGGGGGACTAGTGTTTAGGCATTTGCTTATTGGATCGTGGGGAAAATTAATCCAAGAAATGGCAAAAATAGTTCATTCTGAAGATAATTTCCTGAGTTGTATCAAGACTGTTGAATTGCTGTTTGTTCAACTTTGATTGGCATTGTTCAAGATAGACTCCATTTTCCAGTATACATAACTTTGTACTTTCTTTCAGGAAAAGACCAAAATATACTTGCTATGCAATTTGTAAATTGCAGAAGCAATTGAAATCAGAAGCATATGATGGTGCTTCTGAGTACCATAAAATACCTTAGTACTATAAACTACCTGCTCTGGGAGAGTGCTATAACTTATTTCCTATTTGGAAATATCTTGGTATCCCTGAGCATGTGATTATTAGTAATATACTCTCAAACAATCTGTTCTGCTCTCTTAGGTGGCTTATCTTGCATTTAGTAAGGAACATTGAACTGGAAAGGACTTCCTGGGTTGCTTAGTCCAGTTCTTCGTTATCACAGACAATCGCATCACATCATCTAATCTCTCTCATGAACTGAGCTCTGTACGCAAACTAGTTGAATGAGGGTTGAGATGATGCTCCAACATGGAGTGGCTTCAGTTACTTGTCTGTCCTGTAAGATGTCGTGTTAGCATACCCAAACAACCTTACATATGTTCTGTAGGGACATAATCTGAAGTTGTGTTTAAGGTTTTGTGTTTGTGCTTTCAGTTATTTTAACAGATTTTTAAAGACCATTTTTCCCTGCATGGCAAGTTTTGAAGATTGTGATTTCATTATCTGGGACAAAGACAACAGAGTTCTACTAAACTTCTTAAAGAAGCCTGGTGTTATATTAATATTACTTGATGGATGGATTTACTTGTAAATCCTTAGAAAATGTGTTATGTAAGAATACACACACTGTGTGTTAAGGCATATACGCTTTGTTTTTCCATGTAGAACAAAAGGAGTGAATTTCTGCTTTAAATACAAAGCAGAACCCAGTTTTAAATCTGCAGTAGATGACTCCGTAATGAGAAAAGGGCTCATGATCTGGTCCATTATAAATAGCTCGTCCTCCTCCCTTTTCACAGATGTTAGTACACTCCGCTACTTACACAAATTTTTAGTTAAACTTAAGATAAAACTTGAAATGGGAAATACTTATAAAAGAGACATGATATTCTTCACTACCTTTTCTGCCATATGCAGCTTGCAATTGCTTTGCAGTTTCCTAAATATAGCAATCTTTTCCCATATGTTTTAGAGCAGTTCTGCAGTCCTGTTTGTCATTATGAAACAAAGTAGCCAAGCTGCCTCTGTTTCACGTTGGCTTCCAAATCCATTTTGCAGTTTTTTTCCCCACTAACCGAAGAGCAGATGCTAGAGTTGGACAGTGCTTCTGGTATGTTTACTCCAGTGTGTTTAAAACTTGGCAGGATTACAAGGAACACAGCTTGTCGTGAACATGATCTGGTAAATGAAAAAGGCTGTTTGAATCTGAGAGAGTCATCTTCTGTAAACTGTAATGCTGTAGCACGTGCTACTTAAGGTTCTCTTGTTTCTTAACTACTTTATTGTATCTAGAGCAGGGGTCAGAAGCCTTCAGGCTGAACTGACCCATGTCAGGTCAGAGGTGGGCTGGTGCATGTCAGACAGGTGCTAGGATACAGCTGCCAGCACTGCTCTGCCCAGCAGCTGCACAGGAAAAACACCTAGCGCCATCACTTTTCCCCACAGCAGCATGAGGAAAGCAAATGCTGCCAAAGCTCCCCCATCTCTGCAGAGAAATGCCAAGGACATTATACACATCCTGCAGGAAAGGGATGGGAAAGTGGCGGTGCCAGGTGCCATCCCTGTGTATCCGTGAAAATAATGGTGGCAGTGGCTAGGTCCTAGCACCTACCTACCACACACCTGCCCATTTCTGACCCAAACTGGATCTATCTGGCTACTAAAGCCCCATGTCCACATGTTGGATCAAATGTCTTAGCAGACTGGATCCAGCCTGTGGGCTGTAGGGTTGCTGAACCTTGGTCTAGAGTGATTCTTTCTGAGTATTCAAGGGTAAAATTAGGGATTGGCCATGTGCTAGGAACTAGAAGGCACTCAGGAGAGTGTTCCCAAACATGGAGAATGAGGAGGCGGCTGAATTTGCTGTAAGAAGAGAGTAATGAAAATTTTCAAGGATATTTTTCACTATTGCAGAGGACTAGTGAAACTGGAAATTCGGTCAACTCGTGTATGGGGCATAATTTCAAGCAGCAAAGCATAGCTGAATGAGTATTCCAGCAAAATAGATCTTGAGAAGTAGGAAAGTCATTTTGCCTGGATGCTCGATTTAGGAGAAAAGCATAGCATGACTGGCACTATATCAGATACTGTTCATTTATTTGAGAATCCCTGTTCTTGCTAATTGTTCAGATTTAATACTGCCCTCTTAAGGTTTGCCAGACTGTTAATGATGCCAAGGTATTTATGCCTTTCCAGTTTGGATATTAAGATTTAGCTCTTAAAGTAGGGCTGACAGAAAACGTACTTTGTAACGTACTTAAATTGGCAAAATCCACATATAAAGGAAAATTTGTGAACATTTATACAGAGAGAGTACCTAAAAATATCAGTCAAGCCAGGTTCCCTTGTGTTGAGGATTATACAAACATAATAAATAATAATCCCTCTGGTCTGGTTTCCCCCAATACTCTCTTAACCTGAAAGCATTCCTGCAACACGCACAGCACAGTTTCATAGTTCCTTGGCTGCAGTGACAGGTTACTTTAAATTTAGTTTGATTTTTATTTTTAAATTTTGGTGTACTGCTTTATATTAACATATCCCCTGTAATAAAACTTGACCAAAAGGGAAAGAATTATGGATTCAGAAAGGAAGGGAAAATTGTTCTGGCAATCCTTGTGGAAAATTGTACTGTCGACTTACAGCCTTCCATTCATTGCACAAAATGTGACAGTTCATCTAATATGTCTCTTCTTATTGCCTTAATTATTTCTTTTGTTAATGTGTTTCATAATCTATTAAATTCCATGTCTCTTTCATCCTTTGGAGTTAATTTACTTATGATAGTGGTTAGCACAGAAGCCTCTTTCTAAATCCTATCTCTTATCAAGAAATATTCTCTGGCTTTATTGTTCTGATTACAGAAATTCTCTCCAGAGTAGTGATTTTATTAAGCAAAGATTCTACAGGGATATTACGATATTAAGCTATGATGTCTTAAAGAATAATCATTACCAAGTAAAATGCTCATGTAGGGAATTTTACTTAACTCCACCAGTCTTTTGACTTAAAAGCTGGGAGATATGCATGTTAGCTGTTCATGGTAAGAGGAATCTTTTATTATTTGTTTCTTTACACATTTTTTCTGTATGTTGCAGAAAAGCATTCATGAGTGGAACTTCAGTGCTGCATCTATCAGGGGAGTAAGGTAGGTTACCTCCTATTGCATGTACCTAGAGAGAGTGATTGATCAGTGTTGTTCTGGGAGAGCACCATGCTGCTTCAGACAGAATGATCTCTCTGCAGTGTCTTACTGTGATTCTAGGGAGTGAATACACATAATACTTGGAACAGTTTAAAAGTTGTTTAAACTTGAGACAGACAGACATACAAGCCTGTTTGAAGTGGTTTAAAAATGCACTTGGAATGTATCCTGACGTCGTTCAGTGTTATGTGCGGACACCATGACATAGGTCTGGGCCGTCCTCCAGGCATCCCACACTACATTGCTCTTCATGCTTTCCCCCTCCCAAACCCCCACTGCAACTGGTTATTCTTGTACTTTTCCTTTTGTTGACACTTTTATCAATGAGATGTGCAGTAAAAGCTATATTTCCAATAGCCAATTTTGTCCTCACTCCCTACTTGATTACTGCCCCACATCATTTCCCCTTTCCACACACCATCCTCCAGGAATCGAAGAGCACAGGTCCAAGTACTAACCCCCTCATCCAAGACAGGTGAGTACACTACAAACTTTGGTCAACTGCTGACTATTGAAGTTTACTGAACTCATGTTTAGTGGGGAGAGAAAAGCAGAAAAGTGGAAATGTCTCTAGCCACAGGTCACCCAACCCTTGTGTTCCTCCAGGCATGGGTAGAAGCACTTCTTCCCCTGCTCATTCAGTTGAGGTACGTTGAACTAGGTGTTCACTCCTACCCACATCATTTTACACAATTGTGAGCCAGTTCCCAATCAGCAACATTTGGAAGCTGTTCACTTGTTATGTTTCAGCATTCTGTCCCACAGCAATTGTGGATATGTTCCCAAACAATGACACTGGACTGATTCAATGGTTACGTGTGTCTGCATCCTAGAATAGTCATGTGCAGAGGTTATTATGCCAGAATTTAATATAGATGCATGTGTGCATATGTATGTATGTATTTATATATGTATGTATATTTCTTGACTAAAGAAGTGCCATACCTTGCATTTGGGAAAGTTTATAATTGGGATTAAAATAACTCATTTAAATTTACATTCTTGCTGCTCATTACTTGTATTGTAGAAGTGCTAAGGAGCCTCAAGTATAGATCACATAGGCACTGACTTTGTTTTTTGCTGGTGGGTAGTTGCAGGCATAACCCCCCCCCCCCCCCCCCCCCCCCGGCATTTTACTTTAACTTGGCACATCAGTGCGCCAAGCCCCACACATGCCCAGAAGGGGCAACACATTCCTTCTACCTGGCTCTGCAGCATCTGTAAAGATTGGGAGCTTTTAGAAGCTTTTTTTTTCCGTATGTCTGCAAGTTTGGCTCATGGGTGCTGAGCACCCGCTGATTTTTTTCAGTGGGTGCTTGGGCCCCAGAACATCCACAGAGTTAGCGTCTATGGGCTCATATTACCCTATGTACTTTATAAACACAAAAAAGATTAATATTGCCTCTACTACAACTGGAGTATAAGCCAAGAGATGGCAGAGGGATACAGACAAGGAGAACAGAACAAAATGACACGAGCAGTGTGGTTCAGCACAATCTGTGGTAGTCTCAACAGGCGGCTTAATTTTCTCAAGTGTTTTTGTAGGCATGGCAGCAAAGGAGAGTTGAAAAGATTTGAAGGAGGATTGTAAGGTAGTTTTATGGATGTTTATAGGGAGCCCTTCCCAAGTGAGAGAGAGAACATGGAGCAAACCACAAAAGTAACAATTTGAAAATGTAATAACTATGATGGCTCATATACTTGGTTGTTTGGAGTTGAGTAGTCAATGTAGTGATAGTGAATGAGACATGACAGACAACTATTTGTCTTCCTTCAACCAGGAGAAAAGGGAGATAATGGAAAAATATAAGCAGGGGAGTAACATGGGTAAGGTAATGAGCTAAGCTGATGGCAATGAGGAACTGCTACAGAAGTATTTTGAGAGGATCAGAATGGGACATGATTGTATTTGTCAAGGCCAATGGAAAGAATCTTGAAGTAAGTAAAATGCAAGGTGGAGAAGTTTTAGCTGGGTAAGTGGAGAGGAGAGAGGGGTAACTTAGATGTTTATGTGGAAAGAACCAAGAAGATTTAGACACAGCCTGACTATGAACATTTAGAGAGGGCTGAGTTGAAAACGATGCCCAAGTTTAAAAACGGAGGTTTTTTTGAGGTATCCCATGTGCAGCATTCAAAAACTACTGTTTTACACTGGCAAATTTAGGCTGTTGAGTTTTATACTGTCTTCTGTTGGGTTTTTTTAAGAATTAACTGTGCTTTGATGCTTTTTCCCCAGATATTTTGTTAGTGATGTATATAACTAAAAATCACATCTCTACATGTAAAACAAAATACCATGCAACGATACTGCTTTAAAAATAAAGCCCCTAATTTTTCCCTTGCGCTAAAATTGACTTTATACAACTGTGGAGCATTGTTTCACCATGGCTGTGGCCTTCCCTTTGCCTTCCTTGCCACTCTTCCTTCACTGGGGGATGTAGGATGACAGAAGACTGACACAGGAAGCAGCCCTACCATTTCCTTTGACTTTGTTTCAGCAAGGAGTTCCCCTCAGCAGAAGGGGATTTTTCCACTGGCAGTTTGCATCCAGATTCTGTGACTTCAGTCACTCGAGCTCTGCAGAATCAGGGACATAGAGTAGGTAAAAGGGGGAGGGAGGGGTACTTGAATGCATTTCTGTTCAGGATCCCACCAATAATTTATACATATCAATACTCAGGAGATCAGTTTTTTGCTGCACTTGCATTAGATCAGTTCCTTCTCTGTCTCATTTTTTCCCCCTGTGCTTACACAAGCCACGGTAATCTGTGACATCCTGTTTTTTTCAGTATTTTTGTTTACTATATTTGGGGGGGAAAACGGTTTCCTCCACAAAGTGTAACCTTTTTTTAAAAAACAAACAAACAATATCCACCCAGTCCTCTTCTAGTAATAAATAGTTTCTGCACAGATGTACCATCCTTTGCCCTTCTGGAAACATTTTTAAACTGTCATTTACACTTTTCCTGTGCAATTCAGTTTAGTTTAGACAAAAACTGTAGTAGTGTAATGTAGATTAGTCTGTTTGTTTGTCTGAGCTCAGTGTAGCTCTTCCAGAATTTATCAAACCTTTTTTGACACTGCTAAAACTTGTTAGTGGTCATTAATGTTTTGTGTTTTCCTCTAGTGTTTATTATCAGTTACACCCAGTTTTCATTTGGACTGGTGTCCATTAAGTTTGTTCATGTGATTTACAATTTTCTAGAGCTAAGAACCATTTCTGTGAAGTTTCCAAAACTCAGTCAGTGTTTGTCTTGGTTGAGGAGTTGTGGAAGGAAGTAACTTGTGAAGTCAGAAGATCTTTGGGAAAGGAACCATATATAGTGCTGTGTTTTATAGAGAACATAGCAGTAGTCATCCTGCTTCTGATACTTTCTCTTTCCATAGCTCAGTTTCTTTTTGCTTCATCAAAGAGCCCAGGCTTGAACCCTAATATCTTAAAGCTGTCTAAAGAAGGGAAATTCCCAGCTCTACCAAGAGCCTCAGTCTTTAGGCCTGCAAAGGCCATAAATAGTGGATCTAAAAAGTCACAGTTTTGATGTATGGGGAGCATATCATGTTGTTTTTGGTGACCTTTTCCACATGGACGTGGGTAAATATTTATTGGCATTATATAAGCAGCACTTGGCAGGCCTGGGGAAAAGACACCTAGTACTGAAGCATGACTAATGTTTCTGGTAAATATTATAGGGAAATGGTGGAGAAGATTCTTGCCCTGCATGTTCCTCAGCGGCCAATGTACTCAGCTTTTTTCATGAGTAATAGAGTTTTTCCCTTAAAAAACAAAGAAGGGACTCAAAAGATTTATGCAGTTCTGGAAACATGATGCTGAATCACACACTGTACCTTTTAAAGTAACACTAAAATGTAAACTTGATGAATGATTAGTGGTTTGTGCACTACTAAATTACTCTGCCTATGTCTTGCATCCTAGCACACATTCAACCAGAATTACTTGTTATTGCTGTGAGTCAAAAAGTATCACCAGCCATCAAAAGCCTTTAAATGAGTCCAGCTTCCTAAGGCACTTTGAGTCAGATAGCAGTATTTTGCTTGTGGTACATAGCTGATTTTTAAACAGTGAAGTTCTATGGAAACTGGAGGAACCAATGCAGGATATAATTTGCACTGAAGAAAGAGTAATAGCCTTTCTTATATGCAGTCAAAATGAACCCAAGTCACTAAGGGCTATGCTGTGAGCTAACCCCAAGTCTGAGTACCCAAGAGGAACCCTAGGAAACATTGCACTTTAAAGAGACATTGCAGAAAGCAGAGGATAAATCCCTATATTTCTAAATATTTTAAGTTACTATGCTCTGAGGACATGTCATGTAAAGCAGTGAATCTCTGTAAGGAAGCGCAGTTCAGGAAGAACTCTTGAGGGGGAATCTTCAGAACTATCCACTTATCCTTAAGCCGATGGATAGTCTTCAGCTTTGCAGTAAGGCAAGTAAAATAGCCTTAGCATCACCATAATTTTAAATAAACAAGAAAAGATTATATGCACACTGATTAGAAGCCCTAGTTTAGTAAATATATGTACTTGAAGTTTTAAGCACAACATTATTTCTCTTCATGGCAGTGGATCTCAATCAGATGTTTAATTGTACTTGATTGCCCTGCTGAACTGAGGTATGGACTGGTCTCTGTCCCAAGCAGTTTCTGTGTTATCACAGAGGTGCTCATCATGTAATACATTTTGGGTACTAACATTCTGATTTATGAAGTCATCTTTCCTTTTACTATATAGCTTTTGTTAAATGTGTGCTTAAAATATGTTAAGACCCCAAGTTTCCCATTTGCTTACCAATACCAGACAAAATAGCAATGAAGACTATATAGAAAGATAAATCCTATTTATAAAGTAATTTTAACAACATCAAAAAAGTGGTGATTCAAAATGTTAGTGGTATTTTTCTTGAACAACAACCATGTTAACCAAGTCTGTACTTTGTCCATAACCAAATACTTTCATGGTCTCCATTGCATAATTTCTAGTACAAGTTTATTCTTTTTTTGTTTCCATTTAAAATAGTTTAAGACTAATTTCAGTGGAACCAACATTTTACCACAATGACAAAATTCCATTGATTTCAGTGGAGCCCATATTTCGCCCAATATCTTTTTAAGAAGGGCTCCAAATAAGGGACTTAATACATTTGCCTCGATCCTGCAATATTCTCTATTTAAAACGTTAATTACAAATTCTGCTGAATCAAAGTGTGACATGAAGGGACAAACTGAAGGAAGAACTGCTTCAAGTAAGTGCCTGATATCCAATTTCCCTGGAAAAATTATATTGGATAATGTTTCCTGAAGAATTTGTTGGGATTGAGAAAGTGATGTGTGGTTCAGTCATCCCTCTTTCCAGCATTGTCTTCTGTAGGAACCTCTACATTATGAAAGGACCTCCCTATCCTGCCCTCTTCTTGCTTGTCAAGACAGACAATGAAAACAGTTCTAATAGAGTAACAAACTATTGGACTAGGTGACAAAGTGTTTTCCATCCCAGAAAGTGTCACTGTTCTAGGAATGTTTTGTTCTATAACATAGGTATACCAATTAGTGCATTACCACCTGAAAATTTCCCATAGTGGGCTGAACTATAGCTGGCAAAAAAAGAACAAAGACTCAATAGCTTCTATATTCAGGAACTTCAGGTTCAAGGAAGAAAATGTTTTGTAGGGCTTTTGTAAACTTAAATCTAATGCCAGTGGCGCTTTCCTACACAAGGACAGAGCAATGGATGGTTGTCACTAGCAGTATCAGCTTTAAGCAAAGGTGAGTTAAGTCCTGGCAGCCTTCCAGTGCCACCCTGAAATGCTGCTTCATCCAGGCAGCAGCATTTCATGGTTTCAGACTGAGTGCATTTTAATTGTCTGATCTGAAGCCCAGAACAGTAAATTCAGTGGGATTCTTTCTAGGCACTTTAATGGGCTTTTGACTAGGTATGGGCATGGGAAAAATGGCAGATCTGACCAGCAGCCGGACTCCATTTCCCAGGAACCCCTGCCCACATGGCTGGGGCTGGATTCCATGGAGATCCCAGCAGCAGCCACACTGTGAGCCCCGGCAGCGCTGGCACAGCATGTGGCAGGGTGCGGAACTGCTCAGCAGCCAAGCTGGGATCTTGTGGCGGTGACAGTGTGGTCTGGAGCTGGGGCAGAGCCACAGTCTGCAGCCTGCATGCCCCAGGCAGAGGCATGCAGGCAGCGGATTGTGGCTCTGCTCCATTGCAGTAATGACAGTGTGGTCTGGAGCCAGGGCAGAGCCGCAATCTGCTGCCTGCATGCCCCTGCCTGGGGCAGATCACAGCTCTGCCTCAGCTCCAGACCACGCTGTCACTGCTGCAAGATCCCAGCCCGGTTGCAGGTTAGTTCTGTGCCTTGCCAGCAGGGGTGGTGCTGGAGGGTTGTGGGAGGGGGCTGGTGCTATAGTTACCCTAAGGTTCCCGTAGCCACCCCTCCCAGCACCACCGCCACTGCTGCCCGTCCTGCACAGGTGGCGGCAGCTGAGCCCTCTTCTGCATGCAGCACAGTCCCCTCTAACCCCCCACACCAGGAAGAGGCTGGCCCCGCTGCTGGGTCAGTCTCCATGTGATAGTGTGAGACCGGGGTTTCCAGTGTGGCTGCTGCTAGGGTCTCCATGGAAACGAGCTCCAGCCACATGCGCAGGGGCTGCTGGGAAATGGAGTCCACTGCTGGCCAGATTTGGCCCACAGGCCAGACTTTGCCTGTTCCTGGTAGGTTCTTAACTCCTTCATTTTTCTGGTGCTTTCAGAGAAGCATGCACAGTGGTAGGATGCTGGAGTTTCTGGTCAGCAGGGACAGCGTTTCAGAAGGCAAGGGAATGCTTCTGTCAAATGTGTGTATAGCAGCATGATATATTGTGGTCTATATTCAGTTTTAAATCCTGTATTGTAAGGAAGAAAAACTAGATTATCTGTGTAGTTGGATGTTGCTAAACCGCTGCTTCTCAGGAGCCTAGGTCACCTGCATTTATTTTGGCTTTTCTTTCAGTATTTCAAAATTTGAAGAACGGTGCTGTTTCCTGTATGTGCTGCACAACTCGGATGACTTTCAAATCTATTTCTGCACAGAACATCATTGCAAAAGGTATGTTTTGGGCCCAGTTTTTAAAAGGATGGTTTTTAATATTTTTTTCAGTGCAAGCTAGTCTTGAAGGAGATGGGTATTGGCTGCTTTGGAACTGAGGCAATTTTGCAGCTCTCAACTCTTATTTATCTTCTGTTTGAATTTATAGGCACTTCAGCATTGTACAATCAGTTTCCAGCACCACTGAAGTTCACCTATGCTAATGCTAATGTGAATATTTGAAAGAAACTGAATTTGTACAAGTCCTTGGGGATTTTTATTACTGACAAATATTAAGACTTCAAGAATTAGCTGGAACCAAATCTAACAAAGCATCAAATGTGAAAATATACTCTTTGAAGTCAGTGGGGCCAGTTGTGCATGTGTGCTGAAATGCTTTGCAGGATTGAGGTCTAATGTAGCTTTCTGTCATTATTTCTGATTACACACCATGATTCCTTTCCATTAGAGTTAATCCTGCTTGTGTTTTAAAGCATGCAGAGTGATTTTGTTTGTGCATGTTTAAGAGGCTCAATACAGAACTCGTACTCCACTGTTAAGATTCCCATGATTGCTTTAAGCCACCTTCACGCTGTCTTGGGTCTGGGTTGCTGTATGATGGGCTTGAGTTGGTCCTGGAGTAACTTAAAGAACCTTGAAGACCTATATGTGCCCTGGGGCAGCAGCATTGCCTGAAGCATTATGACTCTAGATACCTCCCAAACCAGTATGACCCCTGTCTGTTCTAGGTATGTTCGTTCTTACACGATGCCCATCTTTGCAGTCACATCTGAATATGTTCCAATTATGCATCAAACTGTTTGAGGAATATCGGCCACACTGTGCATGTTCTCTTATTCTCTCCCCAAAGGAGATGCTTGTATAGTTAAGTGCTATATATTTGTAGGATGTTTTTGTTTGTGTTTTGGAGGTTTTTTGTTTTTCAGAGTTTGCATGGGAAGAGGTCTTCAGAAAATTAAAGCCTCCTTCCTGCAGCAGGGAAATTTTTCCCCAGCTGGTTCCAGGGCATTTAATACCTCTTCATGAAGCCTCAGTCCTTTTACCTAAAATAAGAAACCACTACTAGAGCAAGAATCTCACCCCTTATTTATGAATCTAGTTATATTTCCCTGACACTTCATATATGTTTTTGTGGCCTTGAGTGTATTATATATGTCATGTCAACACTCTGTATAGCTATTAACTTTCCATTTCAACAAGAGCAGCCATTTCTTTTTCTTCTCTAGGTTTCCTTAATTGAGCTGTTCTTTTGGATTACTATTTATTATGCTTAACTTTCTGTTGAATTATATTTCATGTAAGGGCTCATTCTGATGTCACTGCATCAAGTATTTTTTGATTGTTTTTTATACAGGTTTTTTGATATGGTGAATAGTATCACTGAAGAGATAGGGAAGAACACTGAGGAAGGGGAATGTGATGGAGACTCCTTGGAGGTAAGGACAGGTTGTTTTATAGGATTTTTGTTTTAGTTTCTTTCAACTATTGAGAATTTTAGGCCAGTAGGATAGGATTTGACTTGGGAATAGGGAATTCAGTGGGAGCCAAAGATTGATGCAATTTAAAATAGTGCTCCAAGTGTTTGAAAACAAAACATTCTCTATAGAAGTAAACATTATATTATATACAATATAAAACCAACACAGATATTTCTTACAGCAGGGTGGCAATTATTTGAGCTGGAGGACTACTTAGGGAGTTTTGGTGAGCGTTGTGGGCTGGATCAGCACCTCCTGCAGCCCATGACAGCTCACCCAAACTCCCTAGGTGGTAAATTTAATAGACCAGTACAGGGGTGTCAGACGGAGCTGGTGGGCAGGGTCTCCATGATAACCAGCCAAGGACCCCAGACTGGGCAGATGGCATGGGGCTGTGGGCAGGTAGGGAGTGGGATGGGTGGATGGGGCTGTGGCCAGAGCTGGGGCCTGGGTAAGAGCTGTGATCTGCTTCCTGCACAGCTCTGCACTGTCACAGCCCCATGATCCTGGCCCTGGACCCATCTCCCCATTCCACTCTTGGATGCTGCTCCCTGCTCACCCATGGCCCCTTTCAATCCACCCAGCTGAGCGTGCAATGCCCAAACAGGTCCCAAGCTGGTCTCCATGGAGAATGTGTCTGCTTACCTACTCTATCTGGTGCGAGGTGGATGGGGTGGGGTGCTCAGACAGCAGGGTTGGGTCCGGTGGCAGTGGTG
The DNA here is from genome assembly GCF_030867095.1 of Alligator mississippiensis. NCBI lineage: Eukaryota > Metazoa > Chordata > Crocodylia > Alligatoridae > Alligator > Alligator mississippiensis. Next base: position 118,765,921 of record NC_081824.1, on the reverse strand, counting down.
ACACTGGCAGCGGCAGCTGAGGAGCTGCTGCTGATGGGGAAGCTGAGTCCAGCTGCTGCACTGCCACAGCTCTGCTGCACCCCCAGGGGTAGTGGGACTAGTTGCATGTGCCACAGCCCAGGCTGCCCTCTGCACCTGTGCTGGGCAGGGCTGAAGGATCTGCTGCAGGCCAGATAAAATCTGCTGGCGAGCCAGATTAGGCCTGCGGGCGATATTTTGCCCACCCATGTCTTAGAGCATTTAATTAGTCTGATAAGGGAAATAATCTCCTAGCTCTACATTTTTTGCTAAAAGCTACCCTTCTGTTCTGCCTCTTTCATTAGAGAGAAGAGAAAATGCATAGAAAGCACTGTTTAATGTTTTTGGTTTTATATTAAATCATTTCTTTAAGGAAGATCTACAAAGCAAATGAAGGTATAACTGTAGGTACTATAGGAATAGCCGCATCAATTTTAATCTTCATTGCACAGGTGACAGTAGCAATGAAGACACAGTGGCATGAACTGTGGCACAGGTCCTTTTAAGCTAGTCAGGGACTCCAGGTACATACATACATTGCCAGCCCAAGCTGAAGTCCGTGTTGCTGCATCTTCAGTGCTGTTGTTATTCATCTTAGTTAAAGTAGAACTTGTATAGGTGTATACCGGCTCATGCTACAGATGCTCGCTCCTCTGTTTGCTGTGTAGACATACGTATGTTCAGGAAAGGTATCACAAGAACTATGTAATATGTAGTCAGTGGTCTGTTTAGATTTTTCTTCTTTCCGGTAAAGAAAAGATAGCCTTCCAGCATACATTCTATCAGGTGAAGCTTGATTTCACAAGAGTCTCAAGAGACATCAAAACTTTTGTGATATTAGTTAACTGGGAGTTTCATTATTACATACTGAATTGAAAGCTGTACTCTAGTGTCTCTGCATTTTAAAACAGATATTGAAGAAATGAAAAAATGTACAGAGAATAGGACTGGAAAAAATGCCTTACAATAAAAGACCGAAGGAGCTCAGTTTGGTTTGTTTATTGAGAAGATCAGGTCGAATTGATTAAAGTGTATAAATGCCTTTGAGTGAGAACTACAATATACTGATAGGTTCTTCTTATCTAGTGTAGAAGAGCATAAAAATACCCAGTGGCTAAAAGATGAAGCAAGGCCAATATAAATTAAAGATAAGATCATATTTTAACTAAGAATGTGATTTAACTGTTGGAACAAATTATCAGGAAAAGTGTTGGGTTTTCTGTTTTTTCGTATCTTCAAATCATATCCGGATCCCTTTCTGGAAAGTGTATTAGTCAAATGGTAATTATTGGGCTCAGTCAAAAAGTGATTGGGTACAATTCCATGGCTGTGTTATACAGGAGGCCAGCTGAAATACTGTAATGACCTTTCCTGGCCTTAAATTCTCTGACTCGATTGATCTGAATTCAGGAGTAGAGTTTATTCACTGCATCTGCAACTGACCTCTGTTAATACATAATTCTGGCTAAACTGGAATTTGAAAAATTGAAGTTGCACTGTCCTTAGAAAACATAGGTCAAGAGAGCAACCAGAACAAATAAGTTCATCCGGCAATAGTTTCTGTGTTTATGTTGAAGCTGAAGTTTTCAGTTGGTGTGTAGTGCCCTCTGTCTAACTCCCTTATTTTTATAACAGCTGGCCATAGAAGTACATTTCTTATATAACCAGGTAAGCATTTCTTACTATATATTACAAATACAAAGTTTTATCTTCTTTTGTTTTTCAGTATGACTATGAGTATGATGAAAATGGTGAGAGAGTCATTTTGGGAAAAGGCACCTATGGCATAGTTTATGCAGGACGAGATCTGAGCAATCAAGTCAGAATTGCTATTAAAGAAATCCCAGAGAGGGATAGCAGGTACAGTTATTGTGGCTGAATCCAAATGCTGTTCTGTTGATGTGTGTTGGTTCTGAAGTATGATTTGCCAGTTTTCTGATTAATGAAGACCTTTCCTGAAAAGCTACTGATAAATTATATTTGTCTGTATAGTGTTCATGCTTCATTTTCCAGTTCATTTAAAGCACAACAATAGTCTCCAAAGCTGTGAAAACAATGAATTATGATAGCAATTGTGAAGTCAGCCATCTCAGGGAGAGAGCTGTGGGGAGAGTGCTTACAGTTCTCCTCAGAAACATTTATCATTAGTCTGATTTTAATAGGCTAGCAACATTACAGAGGCACAAAAAGAAAAAGAAAAAGGTTTTCCTACATGGCTTTTCCAAGGGGTGTACGAAGAGAGCTTTACCATAAATCTAGTAGATCTTTGTGGATCTATGGGAGACTAGGGCCATACACCCATGGAGGTTCTGTACCCTGCTGCTCTACCTTTGTCAGCTACTTCCTAATAGCAAGATCCCCACTGGGACGTCCTGCCCTGGTGAGATGATTAACTAGCTACTGGAACAAGCTAACAAGGGAAGTGGGCATTTTTTCAACTTCACATCAATAGGAGATCCCTTTCTGGAAGTTATTCTTTAGCTACACATTGGTTGTGTTAAATAAATGGAGGCTGTTGAACTCAATACAGGGTAACTGGTGAAATGTGATGGTGTGAGACATACAGGAATTTGTATCCGTGCAGGTTCCTTAATCTCTATGCATTCGCTATGTCTAGTACATTTCCCAACCTTACAGAAGTGTTATCATGGCAAACGTTAGAGATTTTGAAATGCTCATATACATAAAATAGTTATAAAAATGCTTACTATGTATGATTGTAGAAACTCAGTTCTTACTTTTTTCATTTTTTGGCACTAGTAACATGTAATGCTTTTACTTCTGAGTGTAGATGTTGCTGAAATGTAGCATCCCATTTGAACATTTGATTAGCTAAGCCTCCTTAAGTGTGCATGGGCATGTGGAATGAAGGAAATAACTACAGTTTACCACCACAGATCACTCTTGAACCTAATTACTTGTAGGATTCTTCAAGACTGAGCTAAAGAGACAAAATTTGTATGAGAGCCTATTTAAATGCCAGAGTAAACTGTGTGAAACGTGCAGTTACTGCGCACAGACATTTCCATTGAGAGTCATTCTGTAAACTGAAATGTCTTCTTTATTTAAACACTAAATTACTTGCAATGGTTTCTATTTAAGGACTGGACATTCAACATCCTGTGTGTGATGTCATGATATTTGAATTCTACTAGGAACAGGGTATTCAGTAAATACTGTGACATAAGTAATAACTATTAGTAGAACTTGTTTGCACTGGAGCACTTTCTAAATTTTTCAGACTGTTTAAAAACTGCAGTAATGTCTTGTCTTTGTTCTGTTGCTGAGATAAACTTGTGAGTCACATAGCACAGATTTGTCTGATAAGATGCATCATGTTGCCACATGACTAGAAGGAAAGGATATTAAAGACAATAAGACATGCCTCAAATTTATGTAAAAATATTATCAAAAGCTTATGAAAAATAATTAATGAAAATGGCAAATCATTTCAAAAGCATCTCACCAAAGCTAGCAAGAACCACAAGAATCCTTTTATTTTAAGCAATAACTAAAAAAAAGAAACAAAAACATCTCCTGTTCCTGAATAATCTTTTTGCCTCTAGGAAGCAAGGTCCTGTAAGTTAGAGCAGACCCTGGGGGAATCCACATCCAGGAGGTTGTGTGTGAGGGCAGGGGCATGTTCATGTTGTATTTGTCCTTGGCTTTGCCTGCAGTGTGAACTCAAGTAGAAGGGAAACATTTTGAACTTGCAGCCAGAAAAGCACTTTTTAATGAAATTGTCTTTTTTCAAAATGAAAACAACCATCTTGTGGAACTGCAATAATTTAATTTTTCCTTGCAAACTGATCTCAAATGAAATTACATTTTTGTTAAACTTTTTATCATGTATTATACCTTATCAAGCTGATAACCATTAAATACAGCACATATACTTAAATATCAGGAAATGTTAGATTGCGGAGATATTTTCAACAGAATAGAGGCAAAACAAGATGTACCACTACAAAGGTCTCAACACTCAAATATTTATTCAGTATTAAGTAACAGCCCTGTGAGCACCATATTAGTACTTTTTAGCTAAATAAATAAATAGCGGATAAATGTGTAAGGCCTTACATCTTTGAATTTAGTTTTTTTTTCTTGCTAATTAAATAGCAGTCTACTAAAACGCCTGTCCTCACTGAACATTTTCTCATGAGTCTATTTAATTTACAAATGTATTCCTATTGCTCAAGACTTTGTTAACCATGTGTTGCCTCTGAAATCTAACCATACAGAGGGTAAAATTTTAACTATCTTGCTGTTCCTCACTAAGTCGATACTAATAGTCCATGTTAATGGAATGCAGCAATATGCTTTAGTACGATCAGTGCATTTCATTGATGAGAAGAAAAAACTGTGCTGAAGAGCAAATACAGTTATATAAGGGTGCATACTTCAGAACTCAGCTTAACAATTGCTAAATTGGAGACAGTGTGGTCACGCAGATCAGTAACATACACACACTCTTGTTCAGTGGCCACAGTGCCCCAAACCCATAGTTCAGGGGACAGATGTTTGTGTAGTATGTGAGGAAATATTTTTGAAACAAGTTCAGCCTCTAATAGGTATTTAAATAAGCTCCAGTGTTCAAAAAAGGCTTAGCATTTTGCAGCAACCACACATGCTTTTATACCTGGATTTTTCAAAGGAGCACACTGTTTGGCCTGCTGAGCTCTTTTGAAAATATGCTTATGTCAAAGTGGAGCTTCAGGTATCAAACACTCTCTCAGCTCTGGCAGACAAAGCAGAAAATCAAGCAAACAGTCTGGTAGTACATGCAATGTGCTGATGACTGGAAAGAAAATGCTAGAGGTGACTAGAATGATGATTCTACCTTACCACAAATTTTAAAATATAGTAGCTTGGTTTTATTTTGCACTGAAGAACACTGGACACCAGAAACTTCTGCAGAGAACAAATTGTCTAAACCAGGGCTGTCCAACTGGTAATCCATGGGGCCTTAATACACAACCTGTGGGCTGCCACCTGGCTACCACCCCCCTCATCGGTCTTTGGGCTCCTCTCCCCCTTCCATCTTCTGCTTCATGCCTCTGCCCCTAGGGCTGATGCAGGGTGGCAGAAGGTGGCCCAGGGAACCTGTGGCTTGCATGGGGGAAGAAAGAGGTGAGGAGGAAGAGACCTGCACCATCCATGTTGTAGAAGTGGTGACACTACTGCTCATGCATATAGAGGGTGTTCTGGGGAGGGGAGGAGGCACCCTGTATAACAAGTGGCAGCCCCCAACCACTCAACTTGGACTGCCCTGGTTTAAACCCACAAGTTCTGCAACATATTTTGGCTTTGAATTTATGTTTTGGTGAAAACTTACTCATTCTAGTGAACAGCTCAATAAAGAGAATGCTGTTTCCTGTGATAAATATCTATGTTGATTTCAAATAAGCCTCTCATTTAATTAAATGTTTCAGAATATTGTCAAGCTAAAACATAAGCTTTAGCTGAATCTTCTATTGCAGATGACTTGCTGGTTTATTACCCATCTAATTGGGCAGGTTGGTTGGGGCACAGTATTGTCTTGGAAACCCTGAATTTTATTGCCATTACTGTGAAACCAGTTTTCAGGTTTTTAACAAAAAGTATGGATATAACATTGTAGCATTGTGTACTACAGTTCAGTAGGTGTGCTTTATGGGACCTCAGTGGACATGGCTAAAAACACAATTTTATATAAAACTAAAGGTTTCTTTTATTTCCAGATATTCCCAGCCATTGCATGAAGAAATAGCCTTGCATAAACACCTCAAACACAAGAATATTGTTCAATATCTAGGTTCACTAAGTGAAAATGGGTTCATTAAGATATTTATGGAACAGGTGCCAGGAGGTGAGTGAGTTTTGTTTGTTTGGGGTTTTTTTTTAATATAAAATTTTAGAACGCTGCAATAATATAAAGTGTAAATTTGGATGAAGAATATTTAAAATCTTTTCCATGGCTATAGACTACCCTTATATGACAGTTTGGAACAAAGACATGTCTTCATCAGGTTGATGGTTTGAATAAATTGTAGAGTATATTGTTATAAGTTATAGGACAGGCTAGAAGGATCAACAAGATTCCTGTATCCCTTTGATGGTTCAGGGAGAGCATGGTATAAGGGCAGATCTTGTAGTCTAGCAGACAATCTCCTTCTCTATTTAGACCCCGTTTGGATAGACCTCTGCAGCATCCCCTGATGTTACTTGTCAAAAAAGAATACAGAAATATACAGAAAGTATATGATTGAAGTCCTACCTTTTGGGCTTAAATAAGAAGATTCAAATAGCTAATTATGCCTTCTCCTTTAAAAGCATCACCAGAAAAAGATCTTTAAGGTTCATTTATGTTCCCCAACTTGACCCATCGTGTGTGTGTGTGTGTAATATCCACTGGGGGGGATCTGTTCCATAGGTGGGATGAAATATCTAGCTGCATACCAAATTTATATGAAACCTATATGTTGTCATCTCAATGTTATCAGTGCCTAGTGGAGATCAGAATCTAGATTAAGAACAGCTCCCTGAAAATTAATCTTGGCAAGGTAAAAAAGATGCTGGCAGAAACAATTAAGTGCTTTTGAACAGCTTACTTTCATTTTCATGTCTCCTTTGATCAAACGCATTTTAAACAAAGTTCTCCTGAAAGTCTCATAAGAGCTGGTTTGGGAGTATTTTGATAAAATATTTTTCTTCCCTGGAAAAAGTAAATTTGTATAAACCAGAAGTTTCTATGGAAATTGTATTAGTTTAGACAAAAATGTTGTTGGGAAGTTTTATCCAGGTTTAATTTCTGGAGGAAGAGAAGGGGAGGGGGAGAGAGAGAGAGAGAATGCAACTAGAATATCCAGCAGCCTATTAGGATACTTGATTGATGCAGGAGAGGTCCAAAGCCTAATACAAAGCAGGTATCTTAGGTAACTAGTGGGATTTCAGCTGCTCTGGGCTGGGCTGCTTTTCTTTCAAATATTTTTTTTCACGAGAGGTTGTAAAACAGCTAATTTCCATTCCAATACAAAATTAACATTTCAAGACCTCTAGATATTTTATTTTCCCACTAGTCCTAATTCTCCAATGCATGTGGATTCCCATATAGCCTTTGATGTAAAATCGTACTTACTTTTGCTATCTTGCAAAAACTTCATCCAGTACAGATTATAGGAATTTACCTGCTCAGCCACAAAGGTGGATTGCTATCAGCACATTCAGCCTGGCTCTCTATGATGGTTGCCTACTGAGCAGTGTCCAGTACAAGGTCTATCTTTTTAGAAGCTCTAGATCAGAGGTGCTCAAACCCCAGCCTGTGGAGCTGTGTCGTCTGGGCCACAGGGCTCCCCCTGGGTCTGAAAATTTGGTGATGGAGGAGTAGTGTCAGAGTTAATTACTAGGGCTATATGAAGCTTCGGTTGCTGATTCAATTTGGCAGCCAAATCTCCTAATCCAAATAGAATTGGGAGACCCATTAAAAGGTCTGAATCGAATCCAAAGCCTCCAAATTGATCCAGAAAAGATTTTAAGAGATTCAGATTGACCAGGGAGAGGCAGGCACAGCTGGGTGGCTGTAGGTTCTCCCACGGCTTTTCTGTTTATGCCCGGCTCTCCCTGGGCAGAGGGAGCTGTGGGAGAAGCTCCCATGTCTGCCCTGCCCAGACCCATTCCCTGCCCAGCCCAGCCTCCAGGCACTTAACAATAAATAAACAAATATATAAAAAACCTCTGCACTCACCAGCTGCAGCAGCGGGAATCAGGGCCTCTGAGGGCTCATGGCAGAGCCCCCCGCGTGGCACAGGGCAGTGGGTGCAGTGGGGATCCCCCCCATCTGGCACCCATACAGCAGCTGCCCTATGGTGCATGTGCAGTGTGGCTCAGCAGGGCACCATGCGCTCTCTGGGAGCTGGGGCCACTGGGGTTGAGCAGTGCTGGGCTCTGGCTGACAGGTGGAGCCGCCCTAGCTCCCAGACAGCACGTGGTGACCTGTCAAGCCGTGCTGCACCCGTGTGATGCGATAGCTGCCACGTGGATGCCAGGGGAGGGGGTGGTAATCCCCGCTGCCCCACTCTTTGGCTGTGCCACAAGCCCCCAGAGGCTCTGATTGCCGCTGGTGAGCGTGGCGCTTTTTTTAAGTGCTGGGAGGCTGGGGCTGGGCGGGGGATGGGGCCAGGCAGGGCAGCCATGGGGGCTTCTCCTGCAGCTCCCCCTGCCCAGGGAGAGACAGGCACAGCCAGAGGAGCTGCGGGAGAACCTGCAGCTGCCCAGCTGTGCCTGCCTCTCCCTGGCCAATTCGAATCTCCAATTCTGATTCGCCCAAATCGAATGGGGACTGCGATTCAAATCACTAAATCCAATTGCTGTCCTCTGAATCAGCCAAATCCGAATCAAATACTTCCCTATTCACACAGGCCTATTAATTACCACTCCCCTGTTGCCAAATTTCTGGAGCCTGGTGGACCAGATAGTGTGGACCTGCATGCTAGATCCGGTGTGTGGTGTTGGGGCAGCTTGGAGCTCAATCTGGGCGTGTAGGGCCAGGCAGAAGCAGCATGGTGCTCTATCTGGGCATACAGGGCTAGGTTAAGGGAATGCAGGACCCAATCCAGACGCTAGAGGCCCAACCCCATGTGCTGACCTTACAAAGGATCTGCCCACAGGACCAGAAAGTTGAGCACCACTGCTCTAGACACTATTGATCCTAGCTACAAAAGAGAGAACCTCTCTATCTAAGGCCTCCCACTGAAAATATGAAACTGGAAAGGAGAGTCACCACAGATGCAGAGAATCTCCATGGGAGATTTGCTTTGTAGAACTCATTGTCACATGAAATAAGACAGATGGTAAAACTCATGACAGCCATAACTAAATAACTAAATAACTAAATCAAAATCTTATCCACCAAGTTTAGCTTTCCTTCAAAAATCTTTTCTCAGAGCCTCACCACATGCACACACATTTCCTTAGTGCTTTTGCTGTTTGCCTCTCTCCAAGTCAGGGAAGGAGAGTGAGGCCAATGCTGAATTAACACTATGCTAAAGGGGTTTGTCACCCCCCCTGTTTGAAAAACTCCTGCATCTGAGGTCAGTGGAGATGGTGGGACCGGAGTGCCTTTAATTTTACCTGGAGTGGAAAGCTAGTAATAAGCGTTCCATATGGGGCCCTTGGTTATGGTACATGTTGCCACCCTTGCTGGGTGGGATCGTTGTCCTCAAATGCACACTACATCTTCTGTCCTCTTACCCAGGCATCTGAGCAGGTGGTTTGAGGGCTGGTTTGTTGTTGGGTTGGTTTTTTTTTTGTTTTTTGTTTTTTTTGTTTTTTTTTAACTAAATGGCGGGTGGGGGGAGGAGAGAAATTAAATTCACCTACTGGGTTGTGTCAGGAGTTGGTATTTGCTGCAGTAAATTCCTTTGGTTTTATTATTTTTATGCTAATTTTTCACTTTTCCAGAATTGTTTTCTGTTTCTGGCAGTGAGAAAGAGGTAATTGTGATGTCTTTTTCCTGAACAGAAGGAACACTTCCTGAACGAGGTTTGCATTCAGTCTTTCTCTTCCAAATTACAGGTAGCCTTTCTGCTCTTCTGAGGTCAAAATGGGGGCCATTAAAAGATAATGAGCAGACAATTGGCTTTTACACCAAGCAAATTCTTGAAGGATTAAAATATCTCCATGATAATCAGATAGTGCATCGAGACATAAAGGTAAGAAGCTGCAACAAATTATAGACATGGTTTACTTAAGTAGGAAAAATTATGCTTGTAAATAAAACAATTATTTGGGGAAAGAAGGTTCTTTGTGCTTTGATGTTTTTTCTGTCCTGTACAGTGAATAATGTGTTGTTGCTGTTTAAAGTGATCTGCATGGAGATAGCTAGCAACTCCCCTAGACAGATAGGAACTGCATAACTAGATTTTTTAAACTGTAATTTAATGCTTCTTCTCTCAAGTCCCCGCTCCCAACACTCAGAAGTTTTCAGTGGTTAGGTTGATGTGCCCTAATCTACACAGAAACCATAATATTTTCTATTGGTGACCTAATTCAATTTCAGTTTCAGTTTATTAAGGATTCTGGCAGAATGCCATGCTCCTAAAGACAACATAACACATATACACCCATAATATAAGTAAGTTTGAACAAAGTAACCAAACTACAAATATTACACTAAAAATAGATCCCACTAGCATAAAAAACATTATTAATATAGTAGTAAATCAAGGCACAAATCTATAATATTGTTGTACATAGATCCACAATTAAAACAATAAAATCAAGTCTAATGTTAAAATGTATCACTCATATTAGTAATAAAGGATATTTAACTCTAATTGCCTTTGCCTTGTAAGCAAAAATTTTGAGACAGTTTATTACATTTGGATCTGTTTGCTGTAAAAGCCAGATTTCATTTCTTTCTGTTTGAGAAGTGTATCAGTTTCTGCAAGTATGGTAATAAATAGGTTCTCCTTATGTCATTATATAAAGAACGTTCTAATATATGGTGGATAGTATCTTCCACAGCTCCTAGACAGACTGAGCAACATCTTTTAGCCCTTGGAATGGAAAATTTACGTCCAGCCAGAATAGCGGTGGGCATCTGTTCAGTCCTGAGTCTAGTCAAAGAGGATCACCATTTATTATTGAGATCCAACTGTAGATACCTTTCCCCCCCCATAGTCTAATTTCCAAAGAGTATATAAAGGGGCAATGCAAGTAGCCCTAGCCACTGCAAAATCATTCTGCCTGGCAAATTGGTGACCTAAATTTCTGGTGGTAGCTTAATCAAAGTACACTGCACAGCACTGCACAGCGTTAGGTATGGGGGCAGCATGAACAGAAGCTTATACAATGAGATTCTAAAAATAAAAGAACAATTTTTCTGGGAAAAAGACATATCCTGATGGTTCAGGGTGATTTACCCGCATAAGAATATTACATGTTAAAGAATGCACTTTAAAAATACATTCTTCAGGATGTTTGACATTAATAGTCACTAGAAAAAAATAATTGTTCCAAATGTTCTGTCCTTTAGGGTGATAATGTGCTCATCAACACTTACAGTGGAGTGCTAAAGATTTCAGACTTTGGAACTTCAAAGAGACTTGCAGGAATCAACCCATGTACTGAAACATTCACTGGTATGTTTCTAGAGTCCAGTATCTTTCAACATGAAAGCAAAGAAACGATTCTGAGTGTAGAGACAGATCCTATAGCTGCTTCCCAGACAGAACTTGTATCAACTCATCGACTTTAGAGTAGCTACAGGAATGAGCTCATCTTACTTGCCAACTCTTAATTTTTTTTTAACTTTTACCTTTTTAAACTGTTTGTACACACTGGGTGCATACATATCTACATGTGCATATTAATGTGCTGCAATAAACTACAGTGCTTACTGCTCCTGGGTGCATGTGACCTGGAATCACAGTACATTGAGCTGGGTCGGAGCAGCCCCTGCTGGCAAGGAGTCTGGGGGGTCGGGCTGCCAGCCTGGGGCTGCTCCCCCTGGCTCAACGCTGCAGATCTGCTGCTGCTGCGGAGTAAATTAGTTTACTCCAGCCTAATAGGGGCACGTGTGTAGATGCACATTGTTTACTGTGCAGCTAATTAGTCTACTGTGCAGTAAATGTCTTGTGTAGACATGCCCACTGTGTGAGAAGGAAGCTGTCTGAAATTATGCTAGCAACGTAAGTCCCCCCTCTAGAAGAAAGCGGCCATTCCTCTCCATCTACCGGACTTTCATTCTTGTACATGCACAGTTTTTAATCTTGCTGCCTTGTTGATCCAAAACTAATTTTTCTTGCCATATCCCCTTTGCTTGCTTAGCTTGTCTCTAATATTGCCAGGATCTGTCCCTACTCTGATCAGTCTCCTACTTGAAAACCTGTTTCAGACTTTAATTTGCACCAGGGGAATTATTTATATAATTTAACGATCACCCTTCATCTTTTATATTTAGTTAGTTCCCTTTTTAAGAATCTGCTAAACTCCTGCTCTCTGAATTCTAGAGAATTTAGAATGCTATCGCCAGATAGCGCACTCACCTCAGGAAGTATAATTATATCACTTCATGCTTAACTTCCTTTCACTGACCTCCTTTAATCCCTGAATCCAATACAGAATTGCCTCCTAACTTTAATGTTGGCACGCAATATAACTAAGCCTTACCCAAAGCCCAGTGAAATCTGTTGAGTCCTACTATTGGTTTCAGAAGTGCTTTGGGTCATATCGGTAGTGAATGTCAGTTACTTTTAGTCCTAACTAAAAGATTTTTCTGAAATCTGCACAAGGCAAGTTTTAAAGTTATTTTTGTCATTCCTCAGCCCTTTTGTTTCCCCAAATAATCCTTGTATTTAAATGAGAAAAAAATGAGTATTTTTGAACAGGTACTCTTCAGTATATGGCACCAGAAATCATAGACAAAGGTCCACGTGGCTATGGGAAGGCTGCAGACATCTGGTCTTTGGGATGCACCATCATAGAAATGGCTACAGGAAAACCCCCATTCTATGAACTGGGAGAACCACAAGCAGCTATGTTTAAGGTCAGACATCTTTTTCATATACAGTTCTGCCCTACAGCTTTTATAAACAAAGGAACAGTATAACAAGGACAAGTGCAGAGTGCTGCACCTAGGGTGCAAAAATATACAGCATACCTACTGGCTGGGAAGTGACCATCTCAGCAGCACAGAAGTGGAAAGGAATCTCGGAGTCATAGTGGACTCCAAAATGAACATGAGTTGTCAGTGTGACGAAATCATCAGCAAAGCTAACCGCACTTTATCATGCATCAGTAGATGCATGACAAATAGATCCAAGGAGGTAATACTTCTCCTCTATGCAGCATTGGTTGGACTGCAGTTGGAGTACTGCATCCAGTTTTGGGCACCGTACTTCAAGAAGGATGTTGATAGACTCGAGAGAGTCCAGAGGAGGGCCTCTTCTATGGTTAGGGGCTTACAGGACAAGCCCTATGAAGAGAGACTGAGGGACCTGGAACTCTTCAGCTTCCACAAGAGAAGGCTAAGAGGTGATTTTGTGGCCGCCTACAAATTCATTACGGGAATGCAGCAAGGGATCAGAGATGCTCTGTTCACCAGGGCGTGTCTTGGGGTAACAAGGAACAATGATCACGAACTGACAGAGAGCAGGTTTAGGCAAGATATCAGGAGAAACTTCATGGTAAGGGTGGCCAAAATTTGGAATGGGCTTCCAAGGGAGGTGGTGCTCTCCCCTACCTTGGGAATCTTTAAGAGAAGGCTGGATAGGCATCTGGCTCGGGTCATCTGGCCCCTGCGCTCTTTCCTGCCTATGCAGGGGTTCGGACTTGATGATCTGTTGGGGTCCCTTCCGACCCTAGCATCTATGAATCTATGAAATCTTATGACTCTATTAAAAAGAAAAGATAAAAGACCAGCAAGGATAAGATAAAGGAGCTGCTTGGTTAATGAGTATACTAGGAAGAATGTGTTATTTGATAATGATTCAATTGAGTGGGAGTGCTGAATGATTCTGAAGAAGGTAGTAATGGAGAAATAAATGCAGTAATAAGTCACAAGTCTGTTTAAAACTTATTGGTATACTTTTACATCCTGAGTGGATAAGCAAGCAGTGCCTCCTTTTTCTGAAAGACTCCTCTGGGAACAACAGGGATTTTCCAGATCCTCTAGTAAGGAGCAGATCATTAGTAATGACCCTATTTTATAGATTTTACAGGGTTTTAAAACAGAGGCTTTAGTCATCTTCTACCAAAAGCTGATAACAAAATGTGCATGGAAAGACCACTTGGACCACTTCATTTATTTCATTTCTCTTAGGTGGGAATGTTTAAAATACACCCGGAGATTCCTGATTCCATGTCAGCAGAGGCTAAAGCCTTCATCTTGCGTTGCTTTGAACCAGACCCAAACAAGCGAGCCTTTGCTCATGAGCTACTTGTAGATGAGTTCTTAAAAGTTTCAAGCAAAAAAAGAAAGTCTCAGCCAAAACTGTCAGGTAATAAACTGTTTGTGGGGACAGATTTGGTAGATTTTTACTTCCAATGGTGAGGCTGATTTTTATAATGATTGATTGTAACCTCTTGATTGTAAGACTCAAGGAACATATCTCCTCGATGAATCTGCAATAATAAATCTCTCTTGAATTGTGGTTTGCAAGCCTCTAACAGTAGAATTCTGTTACTACCACTGGCAGAAACAAGTTTTAGATAAATTTAAGTGTTTTGTATACCGCCTAGAAACCCTTAGATAGTTCCTATAAACTGTGTATATGTTCTTATTTAATTAGCACCATGTATTTAGTAATCCAGCATAGGAGTTGAATATTAATATACGTAAATGAATAAAAGCACACTTTTTTTAAATCTTTGATTTTTTTTTTTTTTATCTAGAAATATTTAAGCATGTATAATACTAGTTTCTGTAAAAGCTGACCATTAATAAAAATGTGAAAAGGTGTGAAACTTAAAGCCTAATTTGCATAGATAAATGTTCATATTGTAGCTGCTGTATACAGAATTAATTTGGAGATTACATGTCTATTTCATACCAGATTGTGGAGCACTGCTGGTGACTTTGACAGCATAAATGATATATTTCTTTAAATGTTAAAAAATGCTTTTTTTTTATAAAACACATATTTTGTCAAGAAAGCTCAAATAAAAAGTAGTGTTATTATCATGTTAACCTCTTTTAAAAAAACAGTTTAAATAATAAAAAAAATCATGGCTTTTTTAAATTGAACTCTGAGTCTAAGGACAAATTACAATCCAGATAATTCAATATCAAGCAGTAAGAATGAGAATTTATTCTCTATGCAATATTTGTCCAATTAATTTACCATAGTTCAATATTTTTCTTTGTTTTTCCTCCACAGCTCTTTCAGTTAACTCAAATGGTGAGTTTTAAACCTTTTTTCTTGAAGTATATAACTGTGTTGATGTAGTGAAAATCCTGTGTTCACTCAGTCATAAAACTACCACATTTTGTTTTCAAAATGGAGATAGTAATCAGTGCATTACAGACGTTTTGAAATGCTTTTGAAACACTAGTGTTCTCATTGTTCCTTTGTGTATAGAGTATCTTCGGAGCATATCTTTGCCTGTGCCTGTCGTGGTGGAAGATACAAGCAGTAGCAGTGAATATGGTTCTGTTTCACCTGATACAGACTTAAAAATTGATCCATTTGCTTTCAAGACAAGAGCTAAATCCTGTGGAGAAAAAGATGTGAAGGGAATCAGGTCCCTCTTTTTGAGGTAAAAAGCCGACTTGGTTTTCCAGTTACTTTCTGGTTTAAGAATGTGTGGTGCAGTGAGAAGATGATAGCAGCGTTTATCTTTACTGTGTAAATTTTTCAGCATCCCAGATGAGAACTTTGAGGATCATAGTGCTCCTCCTTCACCAGAAGAGAAGGATTCTGGATTCTTTATGTTGAAAAAGGACAGTGAACGCAGGGCAACCCTCCACCGAATATTGACAGAAGACCAAGAGAAGGTGGTGAGGAACTTAATGGAAGCCCTAGCTCAGGTAAAATAACTTTCACACTGACAAAGGTCACTTGAAATACAGGTTTCAAGCAAGTGTGTGTATGTGCGTGTGTGAGAGATGTATTTACTTGAAGTCAGCAAAATACACGCACACACACACCCACCCACCCACCCACCCATCAGGTTATATATTTAAACTATATATTAAAAGAGCCATTGGGCTCAAAGGTAGGTCTTCAGAACCTGCAGCTTTACTGAGGATAATAAACAATGTACAAAACAATATTTGCACAGTAGTGCATATGTATTTTTATCTTTAGCTGTCTGTGCAGTTATTAAAACTAGTTAGGCAATGGAATAAAAAACATAGATGTTTTCACAATTGTTTTTGCCAGTACTTTTGAAGCAATAAAGGATGCTGGGTCAGTGCATATAATGACAGTCAGTCAAATCCAAAAGTGCTGACAGACTGATCGTTATATCAGCCACTGTTACTTAACCTGTTGTTCTAAAGTCCTTTATGAAGCCATGAGTCTGGCTAGAGTTCCTTTGCCTAAATTGTTCTTATGTCATGCTCCTCCTGCAAGAATGCTGAGTAAAATAGAACTGGAGTCACCAGAATATCTTTCCATTTCTTTCTAACAGCTAAAAAATAGATAAAAAGGGAGTAAGTTGGAAAACAAATAGCCGTATGCTTCACAGCAGTTAGGAGCAGAGGTGGAAAGGGAGAGATGAGTATCAGATGGAGCTGCAGAAAGCCACAAAATAATTACAGCATGACATATTAACACTACTTTGTGGTGATTCATTGAGATGTGTCAGTAAATGATAACGTGGAATAAATGACATATCACCATGCTATGGATGTTGCAACACAGTGGTCAGAGGATGTAATGTGTTTGTTTGTTTGTGTAGTCTGTACCTAACTTTGTAACTTGCAAGGCTGAGTATAAATTTGTATGTAAAATATATTCCCTAATAGTCTAGTGTCTAAAACTACCACATTTGAGATAAAACTAGTGCATATTTGCTTGGTACACTGTTCTTAGATACTTAGCACTACTGTTTTGGTGAGAAACTGGTGCCATTTCAATACTATAAGGTTTTAGGTCTTGGTAAAAATTGATCATCAAACACTTATATCAAAGGGTCAAAAACTGGAGAAGCTAAAACCAGACGGGCATTGCTGTTTTTCAAAAGTGCCACTATTAAAGTATAATATAAAAGAACAAAATAATACAATATAAAATGACAAAACTGAATTATTACATATGGAAAGAATTCTTGAAGCATAATGTATAGATGTACATCCATACATGTATGGATGTACCCTATGTAATGTAGGGTACTGTAACGTATGGATGTACCCTATGCTGTACTGGCCCCTAAACTACCTCCTCATCTGGGACTAATTGCTGTGCCTGAAACAGTTGGAGGGATAAGATGGTTTCACTTGGAGGAGGGAGGTTCTGAGAGGTGTATCTTTTAGCACTTGCCTGCTGAAGAACCACCCAGCAGCCAAGAGCGTAGACCACAGAATGCAGGTGAGGGGAAACAGCTTTCAAGAGAGGTGTGGTAGGAAGCAGTAAAGGGGTAAGGAGAACAAACTCAAATTGCTTTGTTCAAGATCTCGGGTTCCTTCAGTATCCCACAACAAATGAGTGCTAAATATGAAGAGTTAAGGGGTTTGAATCCCACAGACCAGCAATGCTCAATCCTTTGGCACCACACCACAGGCTGGATCAAGCCCCATGCCACTTGCCCCCGCTTCTCTAGATAAGGCTCATATGACCCCTGCTTGGCCCCGTGCACCCAGGTCGGGCCTGTGCTACCCCCACCTAGATCTGGACCCTGTGCCCCAATCAAGTCCCACACTATTTTGGCCTGGCTCCATGTGCCAAAATTGAGCCTGTGCCAACCTCATCTAGCTTGGCATGCCTGGATTGGGCCCACATCACCCCAGCCCTAGCACTACACACTCCTGTTGAGTCCCATGATGCCTTGGCCCAGCTACACACTGGGATCAGGCTCCATGCTGTCCTGTGCACCTGAATCAGCCCCCATGCTACGCTATGTGTGTCATCCAGCACACAGAGCC
Organism: Alligator mississippiensis; assembly: GCF_030867095.1. Lineage (NCBI taxonomy): Eukaryota > Metazoa > Chordata > Crocodylia > Alligatoridae > Alligator > Alligator mississippiensis. The sequence goes on along the minus strand of NC_081824.1, from coordinate 118,748,337 downwards.
ATGCTATCCAGGCTGCGGGGCTCCCCACAGGTCCAGACATTTGGCAGCAGAGGAGGGCCAATCAATGATGCTATTGCTCCACCACCTCCAAATTTTTTGATAAGGGGAGGCCCCACAGGCTGGATTACTTGGTCCATGGGCCGAGTATGGCCTATAGGCTAGGCACTGAGCGACCTGCCCAAAGACATAAGACCTGCTGACCATTGGATAAGACTAACACAGCTAAGTACCACTTTATGACCATTGGATAAGGTCAAGACTCCTGAGTCACCAAGTTGTTTGCTGCTCTGGAGGGGAAAGCTGGTATCAATGGGCACCTATACATGAGCAGCGAGGCTGCTCTGACGTGCTGTAATAACAGTGCGTTGGAGCAGACTCAATTAATCAAGTCTGCTAGAGTGTGGTAATTACTGCACTCCAGCAGACTCCAGCGTCTCATGTATTAGTATCCCCGTGCTTAAAAATAGTGGTGGGGACAGTTTACCTAAAGCTCTTGGAGCCTCTCTAATTAAAGCACCTGTGCCCCCCACTCCCAGAGTGTGTGTATAAACACCCAAAACCAAACCTCCATCTGAGGAATGACAATGGGTGGTGTAAAAGGGAAATTGAGGCCAGCTTCCCACAAGAGAAAGACAAAGTGAAGTCTGGTCTCAGACAATTAGCGTATCCATTGCAGCTGATCAGGACCTTTTTTTTGTTTTTTACAAGGTTTCGGGGGTTTTCTTTGCCAAAACAATAACTTTTTCATGAAAATACAGTTAAACTTTCTCAGTTAAACTGTCTCAGTTAAACTTTTCTTCAGAAAGGAGAATGGGAGATGATAGATCTATTCCAGAAGGGCCAACAGTCTATTGGTTAGACAGCTCTCCTGTGCAGTGTGGGAGGCAACATCCTTGGTCTACTTCATTTGGAATGCCCTAACCACCAAGCTAGTGAGTTTCTCTCTGTAGACTAATGAATATTATTCATACAAAGTAGAGTATCTTCAACAGGAGAGAACAAGCACAACCCTATAAGAGCTGACAGTTGAGTGGATTCTCCAGATCTGACAGAATAGGGGCTTGAAGGAAGGTTCTCTCCTATCCCAAGCAAATGTCAAAACCAAGGGGCTGTTAGCTATTCTGAGACTGGTCTATTTCTTTCACTCAGATTTGGAAGTAGGGTTTGATTTCATTCCAATGCAGAAAGAACTCAAACAGCCTCAACGCATTTTTGGTTGAGAAACATCCAGTGTGATGCAGAGGGGCAACCAACGTGAGTTTATAATAGGCTGGTCCTGCCTGACTAAGCTAGTTTCTATTTACGACAAGGCCACCAAATGTTTAGATGCAGGAGTCGAGGTGGATGTTATCTATTTGGACTTCAAAAAGGCCTTTGACACAGTATCCCATACCATCCTTATTAATACACTGAGTAGATTTGCCTTGGGTGATTATACAGTAGACTGGGTAGCAAACTGGCTAAGGGGTTGCACTCAGAGGGTGGTAGTGGATGGGTCAGTGTCAACCTGGAAAGATGTGGGCAGTGGAGTCCCTCAGGGCTCAGTTCTGAGGCCAGTGCTGTTCAACATCTTCATCAGTGATCTGGATGAGGGGGTGGGAAGCACCCTGTCCAAATTTGCAGATGACAAAAAAAATTGGGGTGAAGCTAACACCCTGGAGAGGAGGAACCAGATCCAGGCTGACCTTGACAGGTTGGGGAAGTGGGCAGAGAGCAACAGGATGCAATTCAATAGGGACAAATGCAAGGTGCTACATCTAGGGAGAAAAAACTGCCATCATACCTATAGGCTGGGGGGTGAATTTCTCAGCACCACTGAGGCAAAAAGAGATCTTGGAGTCACTGTTGACTCCAGGATGAACATGAGTCGCCAATGTGATGAAGTAGTCGGCAGAGCCAATCGCACCTTGTGCATCCGTAGGTGCTTCACAAACGGGTCCAGGGAGGTAATTCTCCCTCTCTGTGGCAATGGTCAGACCGCAGCTGGAGTACTGTGTCCAGTTCTGGATGCCGCAGTTCAAGCAGGATGCAGACAACCTGGAGAGGGTACAAAGAAGAGCCACTCGTCTGATTGGAGGCCTGCAGGGAAGGCCCTATGAGAAAAGCTAAGGGACCTAAACCTTTTCCAAGAGAATGTTAAGAGGGGACCTTGTGGCAGCATACAAATTCATAAGGGGAGAGCAACACGAAGTAGGTGATGACACCCCCTGGAATAACAAGGAACAATGGCCATAAGCTATTGAAGAGTAGGTTTAGACTAAACATTAGAAAAAAGTTCTTCACGGTTAGGGTTGCCAGGATCTGGAATGGGCTTCCAAGGGAGGTGGTGTTTGCCCCATCCTTAGGGATCTTCAAGAGGAGACTGGACAGGCACCCGGCTGGGATCACATGATCCCAGGTTTGGTGACCCTTTTCTTGCCTGCCAGGGGCAAGGGGCCGGACTAGATGACCCACTGAAATCCGTTCTGACCCTAAAATCTATGAATCCTGGTTTTGACTAGCTCTAATGCCACAACACAAGAAGAGCAAATATCATAAAAAGAAAGAAGCAATCATGATGTTTATTCTGTCAAATTTAACTTTAATTTTACCTGACATAACAAAAATTTAGAAAGCAAATGAAAAATCTTCTGTCACTACTTCCAATTTCTTTTACCAAATATTGCCTTATAACAGATAGTGGAAAAGCTTCATATTGGGGTAAATCTTCTGCTTAAGTTAAGGACTAAAGAGGAAATTCACCTCGTACAGAGACCTCCGTACCAATCCTTTGTGCTAATTCCTACTTTAAATGCTAAACTACGGATTTACCTTCTAGTGGTCCCACTGCATAGGTCATTCTCCAGACCTTTTAGGTTTAATGGGCATGGGGGTATTTATTTCCCATATATTTTATACTGGAACATATTACTTGCTCCAAAGGTATCAGGCCACTGTAGCACTTAACCTTTTGGTTATTAAAGGTGTAGTCTTAGTGTGTGCAGTTTTCATAAGTGGACTCAAACTAGCTTTAAACTAGCTAGCTTGGGGTGTTTTAGCACCACAGTTGTGGCAACATGGATTTTAGTTTACAGGCAAGAACAGATGGTCAGTCAGTTAGCCCATTTGTAGCAGTGCCAAGCTAGCTATTTTATAGCTAACTTGGGTCTGTGTGTATGAGCTGTAGGTACACTAAGGGGTAAACTTTCCAGAGCGTTGAGAGAGCAAGGATTTGTTATTTTGCATCCTTAACTCATTTAAAATCATTAAATAAAAAATTAAAGAGGTATATGTTCTCTAACTTTTTCTTCCTTTTTGTTTTTCCACTAGGGAGCTGAGGAACCCAAGCTGAAGTGGGAGCACATTGCAACTCTTGTTGCTAGCCTCAGAGAATTTGTAAGGTCAACTGATCGCAAAATCATTGCAACAACTCTTTCAAAACTGAAACTGGAGTTAGACTTTGACAGCCATGGCATTAGCCAGGTCCAGCTGGTGCTGTTTGGTTTTCAAGATGCTGTAAGTAGGCACTTTCATGTGCTTATCCATACAAAGTCTTTAGTAAAAAGATTAAATTAAAGCCTGGCATAAGCAAATGGAACTTCACTGATCTCATTTGCTTCATAAAATGAGAACCACTCAGGCTTCCAAGATTTGATAATGAAAATCAGAGCCTTCAGCCTGTAGCCATCTCCTGGCTTGGCTGCTATGTGATCTTTTTGGCAGCAAGTGTACTTTGCCCACAGCATCTATTTTTAAATTTATTCCACCCCCCCCACCCTACAGTTATTTATTTTCAATAAGAAACAGTAGGAAAGAAACATAGGTATGTAAATATTACACCACAATCCTCAAATGGAAAAACCTAAAAAATATCTCACCTTTGTGTTTTTTATTGCAAATAAATTCAAAACTGAGTTAAATAATTATGCTAAATGGATACACTTTCTTGGACTTACTCAGCTTAGTAAAATGCACAAAAATGAAGCCCATTTAGCTCACAATATTGTCACAGTAGTCCTGTTTTAACATTCAGTAGTCAATATGAAAATTCTGCCAAATATGTCTGTTTCAATTTGTTTATAAGTGAAATAGGAAAACAAAAAGAAAATAGATTGTATTATTTTTCAAAACATCACCCCAAACTGTGTGTCAGCAACTAATGTAAACTGGCAGTTATCCACAGTGATAAACAGGATACTTAAACAGGGTCCATTCATACGCCCAGGTTACTCAGCATGTTTTTATCCCAGAGATGAGCATTTAAATGAGTTGCATTCATTGCTTACTAACCTCCATTTTAATGGAACAAAATTGTCTTATATGATGTCAGGTTAAAAATAATAATACACTGGGGAAGGTTTGACCTTGTTTTGTATCATTATGCCCTGGTTGGATCTGTGAGGTCAAAATGAAATGGAGACAAATGAAGATTGTTCAGCATATGACTTCCAGAGTATTTAACCCTGGGAGTATCTGGGAGCAGGTGAAGACGAGCGCAGTGGTGCACAACCCAACTGGAACCAGGAGCCGGATAAGTGGCATGAAGTCAGTCTGTGGGCAGATCATGCCTGCAGACTGGCCTGATCTGGCACATGGAGCTGTGTCATCTGCCTCTGAGACTCACCAGAGGCGTAACAGGGCACCTTCATGCCCAAAGCAACCATAACACACTTGGCAGCTCGAGCTGCTGCTGTGCCAATGGTCACAGTGTGGTCAGCCAACGAGGGGCAGGAGCCATTTCTGCATCTACCCTCCCAAAGGGGAGCACCTGGGGCTGCTGCCTCTTGCCTTGCCCCCCCCCCCCCCCCCCCCCCATGCTACTGGGGCATCCTGAAGGTTCAGATTTTGGGTGGCAAGGGAATGGTGGCAACTCTGCCCCACTACCACTCCCCTGCTACCAAATTCCTAAACACATGAGCAGTCCCACAACCCAGATGAGACAGCTCTGTGGGCTGGATCAGGCCAAGAAGCCACAGACTGGGCACCACTGATCCAGGGTATAAGTCAGCACAGATTTAGATTCCATGTGATAGCAACCAGTTTGTAAAGTAAAGGCACTGTATAAAGGTCTTCTGGAACTTATGAGTTTTTACCAGGAGTGTCCTCCTGTTGCTCTCTGTTTTGTTAATTTACAGTCCAGGCTGAAGCAGTAATCACTTGCAAAGTCAGAAATCTTCGTATCAGATATTCAAATCAATACCAAGCAGGAGGCCTTTTCCTACCTTGAATCTAACTTATGATCATACTAAGCACTGAACAGTATGAATGTTTAATGAACTGCAGTAAATTTTATATCACATGAAGAACTTCCCCATATAGCAGTAAGCTTGATATCACATGTAGATCACATTCCCAGAAAAGAATGGATTTCAGTCTGTGGAAGACTCCCCCCCCCCCCCTCCCCCCTCCCTTCTGAAATTTTATGAGGCCCAAGCAGACCAATACTTTTCTTTTTTTTTTTTAAAGCAGTTCCCAATGAGCAGGAAATTGGGAGAGAATTTTGTTTTGGAAGTAAAACACAAGTTTTCCAAAGCAATATATGCTCCCAGCTTCTCAGTATAAATGGCATTCTTCTCAGTTTTGCAGCTGCTGTTAATAGCAAAATTGAAAAAAAAAATACAAATTTTACTGAGCAGCTACAGTGGTCTACTAGGCAGGCCTCCTGCACAGGCTGCCTTGGAAGTGGGCCCTAAGAGCCTTTGCCTGGACTTTCAGGAACCAGGTCTCTCACAGACCTCACATTCCCTCCACCCCTTGTCCCCCTGCCCATGAACTCTCCCAGCATGTCAGAAGCCATCCTTTTCCTAGTCCCTGCCCCTGGATGAGTCCCCCAAACTTCTGGGGGAAATTCCATTAAAACGACATGCCTTTGATTCCATGGAAATTAATTGAACCCGAGATGCTTTGAACACCTTGTTTGGTCTTTGTTGATTGGCATTTCCAAACAGCTGTCATCAGAAGTATGAAGCTCCATCAGAAGTATGAAGCTCTATCAGAATTCTACAGCAGAAAAAAACAGCTTATATCTAGGTCTCAGTACTCCTGAAAAAACATCAGTACGCCTGAAATCAGGATGTTGTTTAGAATGAGGAAAACTAGCTCCTTTTGCCTCGTGGGTAATAAGGTCTCATACTTGGGATATCCTCATCAAAGCAGCTGAGAAGAAAAAAATTTTTTGTATTCTAAATAGCTTAGTCACGGTACCCTGGACATTTGTGTTTTTCAGGACTGAGATAAGCTATGAACACCTTTGTAAACACTTTGAACATTACACAGCCCTTCCAGAACTGAGCATATTGTGGCAAGCTGAACCAACCTCAACACCTCTCTCGAGTCACTATGCCTGTGTAGAGGTGCTCAGCATCTTTCCTGACTGAGCCTGGGCTTATTTACCAGCAGAGCATACTTTGATAGCTTGCATTTAGCTTGCTCACAAATCTCTTCCAGTGTAACAAAATGCCATCTAGTGGCCATTTAAAAAAATAAGAAAGTATAGATTAATCTGCTTTCTACATTTAACATGTTACTGTGGCTGCCTTTGGAAAGTGATAGAAAACATTTTCATTTAAAATTCTATCCATTCTCAAAAGATGACATCATCTGTATAACATTAGTTATTTTATATAGAAAGAATAGCAACTTTCATGTGAGAAAATTAAACTGACCCTGCTTCCATAATTCCATCATAATGAAAACTGAGCAGAGAGGTTAATATTCTACCTTTGTTAGCCCCCACCAAGAAGTTTGTTCTGTAAGCCCTTTGTGAATTTTTATTAAAATAAGCTTATAACTATTTAACATGTCTTTCCAAAAATGTTACTGGATTTGTTTGTTCTTTTGTGTTTTGCTCTTGTTGGGTTTCCTTTCCGCCCTTCTGGCTTGGTCAGAGTTGTCATTTGTGACATCTGTTAGCTACTATCTTAACTTATTTTGGTTATTGCAAAGTTTAGAATTATCCACCATCCTAGCTGTATCCTTGCTTTCTCCCTCAAAGAGCATGTCCAGACAAGCATGCAAATGCATTTTACTGGGTACAGATATCAGTGGCACATAGTTGTGCTGCTGCTACTTATCTCTGGGGAGTGCCCCTGCATGTGTGCTCTGATGCCAGGCAAATTGCCTCAGGTCAGGTAGGGGAGGCTGGGGCCAGCACCTGGGCTGGTCCCAGCAGCCTTGCCTAGAGTCCTGGGAGCCTCCTGGGGCTGCAGCAGCTGTGATCCGGGCATGTGGAGCCTGGCTGGCACCGAAATGTGGCTCTGGCCAGGGTCTGGTTTTGGGCAGTGTGCTGCTGCCACATGTATTGCCTCACTTGTTTTTTCCCATTTGGCTCTGTGCTGCAAATACGCAGTGCAGAGAATCCTATCACATGCATGGGGTGCCTTTTGCAGTCAAAGTGTACATACGTGCTTGCGTGGATGTGCCCAAAGGGTCCATAAGCCTTTCTATGTGTCTAGTTGAGAGACAAGTTTTGAAGGCAGCACCACAGGATCTACAACCAAGGGGAGGACCATGCCAGTAGACATAAGAGGTTATATTTTTTTTGAGCTAACACCACCAGCTCAGAACAGGTAGATTGGGCCAAAAAGTAAGATGAAAAAGGCAATAACAAAGAGAACCTTGTTCTTGATATAGGCTAGCTGAACTTAAATGCTTAATATCAGAGGAACATTTTATGCAGTTTTAGGATGCAGAGGTAAGATTTCTGAACTGTATTCTCTGTTACAGGTCAATAAAGTTCTCCGAAATCACAACATTAAGCCACACTGGATGTTTGCATTAGACAGCATAATTCGAAAAGCTGTGCAGACTGCTATTACTATTTTGGTCCCAGGTGAGTTACTCTTTGGTCAGCAAACATTTAATAGCTGATCTCTTAAATGTTTCATAGCTATGATCATCATGATTATAGCTAAAGCTTTTGAAACCTGTCCTGACCTTCTGCAGTGTTTTTGATACATTCATTAGCTAAGTCACAAATCAAATATTTGCAGGTCAGCTGCCCAAGGTGTTTTGGATTGCATCTTTCTGGGATACGTAAAGCAGGATGTTACAACATGATGACTAATAATTGGATACTTGTCCATTTCTAGGACCAGATTTTCCAGATGCTTAGCACCCATTCTTGAGTGATGAAGAGAGCTCAAAAGAACTTGGCAACCCTCAAGCTCAAAAGCATTACAAGGAACAGGCTTTGAGCTGCCCAACATGTGGCAAAAAGCTCCATACAAGTCAATCTATTATGCACAATTGCTACAGCTACTGTATTTATTCAAATCCAAGACAACTTTGAATTTAAGATGACCCCCCCAATAATTAGATTTGATACATGAACAATTCATAAATTTGTTATACTTTTCCATGTATAGTACCTAATTAGTGGGAGGCCGTCTTCAATTTGTCCTCACACATGGCTGTGGCTGGGAAAGCAGCAGTGAGGGGTGAGAGGCTAGCTCCTGCCCCTTGCTCCTTGTCTTCCCATGCCTGTGCCTGTTCCCCCATTGCCTGTCCCCAACCATGTCCCCTGCCAGCTGGCCCTCCATGCCTGTGCCTGTATTTTGGCACCCCACTCGCTCTCTGTCTCCTGCACCCCTGCTGCCCTCTGCAACCTGATTCTCTTAGCAACCTGATTCTCAAATCAGTGATGGTCTGCAAGGCCCTCCTGTATTAAGGGGCCCACATTTGCACCAGGCCCGGCAGACATTCATAGCATTTTTAATTAAACAGTTGATGATCAGGTATGTGGTAGTCCATTCAGAAAGTTTGCTGGTTGACAGTGGTGTACTGGCCCAAAAAGTTTGGGAATCACTATCCTAAATGAATGTGCATTATGTGTATTGCAGGCTTTGAACAAACATTGCTCCTTAACTGCTTGCTTTTATGTAGCTCTGTGGAGCATCTCAAAGGAGTTCTGCTTTGGTTGGGGGGGTGGGAATTTGGATCCTTTTAGAGCAAATTTTTACTGGTTGGAAACTAAATGAATAGCATAAACCAAATGATATTCAAATGTACTAGGCCATTGAAGAAGTTTTTGAGCGCTTAAAGCCTTTGGAAAAACAATTTTAACCTTTTTCTACAGATGCTTCAGGTATGGCTTAAAGCTGTGGGATGATCTATAATTATGTTAAGACTTTATTATTGTGGAGTATTAATAATAAATATTGTTTTTCTAATAGAACTGAGGCCACATTTTAGTCTTGCCTCTGAAAGTGATACTGCAGATCAGGATGACATAGAAGTGGATGAAGATCATGATGAACGTCCACACAATCAAACTGTTCAACGGCCTTGCATTGTCATGGAAGATGCCATAGCTACCTCAGGTGTGAGCACACTCAGTTCAACAGTATCCCATGATTCCCAGGCTGCTCATAGATCACTGAATGTGCAATTAGGGCGGCTAAAATTAGAAACAAATAGGTAAGTTTAACTTCCAAGGACCAGAGTATTTATAATGGTCATTGCATTTGTTTCATTCTTAAAAAGTTACTTCAGGATATTAAAGTATTCAGGTATCCCAGAATACCCTGTATGGCTTACGTAATTGACTATAATAAGTCATTTATGACTTTACATGTGTTAAACCCATAAAATTTATATTACTCTTAGTTACTGTCATATAATACATGAAAAATGAATGAATGTTTTCAGGTGTGCTCCTTTTTTTTTTAAACTTACTGTATCCAGTTGCCAAAGTCCTGCTGTTTCTGCCTTTCTGCTTAATGGTTAAGGGTCTAAACATTTTGTTTTCATAAACACAGAACTTGCCATTCTTTTGTATTGTTAGTCCCAGAGAAAAAATCCAAGCTATTAAACAGCTGCACTGCACAACTGAACTGTTCCTGGTCTGGTCATTGTTCTTGTTTTGCATGCAGAACTCACTACAGCATCAATACAGAATCAAGCCCTACAGCTGAATTGTTATAAAATAGATTTGGTCTGTCAGAGAAAGATAGAGAACAGAAAGGCTTTCATGTTTCAAAAATAAGTAGGATCCAATATACAGATTTCTAGACTACTTGCAAAAATGCCTACATATTTATAGTTGTTTATATATTATTGTGCTGGATTATTCTTAGTTGAGATGGATTATTCTTAGTTCTTGTACTTAAATTAAAATGTTAGATGATTATGCTTTCCAAGTGCATAAAAAAAAACCTCAGTGTAATTTGGCTCAATTACAGGTTGGGAGAACAGTTCTGTACTGTTTTTTTTGAGCACAGATAGAGTTTCTGAGTTATTTATATTACAACTTAAAGTAATTGGCTTTCCCTAAATGAATATTTGAAAAATGCAAAAAACAATATACTTCGAAGTTGCTGGCACAGTATTCACTCCACCCAAATGTCTAGTCAGTAAAGAAATAAAAGAGCCATTGTAGCCAGTCAAACTTTATTGCCCAGGTTTATGAGGAGTGGCAACATAAGCAAATATGTTGTGTATATATAAAGCTTGAATCCCTTCACTCTAAGAGGAGGTAAATGATCTATTCAATTCTAACAGTTCTTTGCTTTTAATTTTTTTAAATGAGCCTTGAACACCATAGTGTCTCTTCTTTTATGTGAAAACAACAACCTTTGGTCAGAATTAGGTACCAAAATACCACCTGTCATACGTTCCATGGAAAATGTGTCTTCATAACATGGATAATTGCATTACTTTAAGCTTTGTTAGCATAAGCAGCATGCAGCTGGCATTTTCAGGGCAGAAAGTAATTGACTACTTAAATGGTCATAGATATACGTTTCAATGCAGAAAAACGGGTGAAGAATAAATTGTATGTACAGTGAGGAGGTAGAAAAAGTAATCATCGTACTAAAAAAGAACAGTGGTCCATATTATCCATCATTCTGTATCAACTGGAGTTGTAAAATCATGATAATGCTCTAATTTATTCACAGGGGACATTTTTTCTAAGCTCCAGAAGTTGGTTGTAAAGTTATGTCCTAAAGCATAAAATGTATATTTCTTTACATCTTAGCTACTGTAAGACATAAGTGCATATATCCACACTGATGTACCTTATTTTCTTGCATATTACCTACACCATTTCACCTAAAACCAGCTGGGGAAAATTAAGGTGCATATTATGTGTGTGGAAAAGGAATTTCCACAGTTCCAAAAATTTGGCAGGGGGTGGGAGACTGGGCAGTGGGAGCATTAATTGCTGTAGCTCTGGGAGCCATGGCAATTAACAGTTGTACCACAACCCCCTTGCCCCTCCCTCCCCAAATTTACAGACATGTAGGAAGCCCCTTCCCAGTCTGCACCAGATCAGGCCAGCTTGTGGGATTGGTCTGCATCTGGACCCAAGGGTCCAAATCCAATCCAGCATACAGCTCCTGACCTGTCATGGCAGGGCCAACCCCACACACTGGCTCTGGAGCCTCATGCTAGTTCAGACCTGGCGTGCCAAGACCAGAACTGTGTGCTGGGTGAGACCTGGTGCTACAAGTCAGGACCATGCACTAGCTCCAGGGTCGCCTACTAGGTTCACAACTGGGATGCAGCTCTGGAGCCAGCACATCGGGTTGGATGTAGCATGTGGTTTCTGAGCCCTGGGCCCAGTGTATGGTCCCAGGCTTGCTACCCTGGGGTCAGACCCAAAATCTGGCTCCCCAACTGGTGCATAGGATCAGACCCAGCATGCAGTCCTGGACCCAACGTGCCAAGTTGGTTTGGAGGCCCACCCGGTGCATGGGGCTGGCAGCAGGCTTAGCTCCCTAGCTGCTGTAGCTTACTTACCTCAGTCAAAAATCTTTTTTTTCTTCAGACTCCCCTTGAAAATCAAGGTGTGCACTATACACAGGGTGTTACGTGCAAGAAAGTATGGAAATACTAAATAGTGGCAATAATTTTCATATTTAAATTCTGCATTTTGATGGAGTTATTTCCTTTTATCAATTTAAGCTCTGTTGCCTTTGAATGGTTTCATTTTCCTTTTTGCTGCAATATGAAAAGAGATTATACAGAAGCTCCATTGGACTTTCAGCACTAAGTTGTATTATAACATAATGTGTGTGCTTACAAATGTCATGAAGTCAGCTACTAAAGACCTCTCTAAACTAAATCCTAAACCTAAAGTCCTAATCCTCTAGGTTTTAGGAGAGGATTTAAAAAGTTTGTTCCTCATCTTCCCACTTCGGGGCCCAGTACTAGGCTTGGTGCTCTGAGTGGAGGAATGGAGTCAAGCTAGATTTGCCATCACTTCCAAAATTGTAGACATCGCTATATTCCCACTACACTTCCTGACCTCCTGTGTCTGCCACTATGATTACTGTCTTCACAGACTCCTTTTGGAGTTGGGTATACCTTGTAGTATGCCCTATAAAGGTTTATGTTTCAAAGTCTCAGCAAGCCTGGTGTCCTCTCCTGGTTTTGACCCTTGACCCTGCAAATCACTTCCTCTTGGCTGTTTTGTTTTTTTCTTTAGGACCAATCTGAGTTTAAAAGTGGGAATGCTGTGGTGAAACTTTATTGAAAGTTACTGTGAAGCTTCTGTTTAGTATAAATGTTGAAAGCTAGTTTTATTGAAATGCTGCAGCTTTAAGAACCACTTATTATAGTTACATTCCTATTATAAATCTTTAACCAATGTATTAGCAAAGGGTGGAAAAGTCTATTGTCACTTAAGTTTCATAATTAGTTATGGCTATTTCAAATATCACTATGGTGATCCTAGTTTCCAGTGCTACTAGTTTGATATTGGCTTCTCTCTGAATACAACTTTAAATTAAGAAACTCTCTACTGCCTTTTCTCTGCAGGCTGCTGGAAGAGTTAGTTCAGAAGGAGAGAGAATTTCAAGTCCTTTTACAACAAGCTATAGAAGAAAGGAATCAAGAGATCAAAAACTTGAAGCTAAAGTCACAGCCAATAGGTAACTGTATGAGTAGAGATTTCAAAAGGAACTGGCTTATAAGGCAACTAACTACAAAGAATGTAGAAGTCAAACTATTAAAATGTTGCTGTCCCTGTGTCCAAAAAGGCTTTTTACCATGTTTCTCACAGGGGGGGTTCTGATTTGAAGTAAGACCACGTGCAGTTGACATAAATTTTGTTTCTTTGGGTTATACGTTATGGGAGAACACAGGGGTCTTACCTTGCTTGATTTCTTTAATTTTTAAGTGTTTTTTTCCAAATTTCACTGACTTAGTTGCATTGCATATATGTATGTTCACTGAGTTAATAAACTATTCAAATTGTCGTATTAAAAAAAATATAAACGCCCTAAAGCTTGTTATGTGAAATTAAGTTGCAGAGTTGTGTGTACAGGCAACCCCTGCTTAGCACTCTTAATTGGTTCCTGAAAAACCAAGTGTTAAGCGAAATGAATGTTAAGCAAAACCAAAAGTATTTGACGACCCAAGATGGCAACGCAATTGTTTTTAATGACCCAAGATGGTGACTGTGAGCGTTATAACGAAACTCCCTGAGTGCTAAGTGAAATCGGGTGTCAATTTTAAATGAACGTTATGGCGAAATGGTGCTAAGCAAAACAGTGTTAAGCAGGGGTTGCCTGTAGTCTCTTAAGGCAAAAGCTGAAAATGCTTTGGAATTGATATAAGAAGTCTGAGAGACTGAGGTTGTCAGTGGCTGGTCCTCAGACACACGAGGAACACACTAATAACAGCTATTTGGTGAACAGAGAATTTGGTGGTCTTAGAGGTAACAAACCAGAATTCTGAATTTTTTATTAGGTACATGATATTTATCTAGTGTGGGTGAAATCTCAGCCCTGTGAACTTAATGGGAGTTTTGTCCCTGGCTTCAATGAGGCCAGAATTTCACCCTGTATATGAGGCTGCAACGTATGAATTGATAAAGTTATACATTTTCCTTGGAAAAGGAGCAGTGAGTGTAGCAGCAATGTTACTGGCTGATTCAGCAGCACTGTAAATTGATACAAAACTGAAGAATCCCTTTCTATGTAGTCGTAAAGCAATATGTTCATCAAACGGGCATTGAGGAAAGAAAAAATGGAAGCCTGAGAAGAGGACTTAGTGGGAAAGTGGCCATATTTGAGACAGAGGGAGGAGAGAGAAATAGAGACACTACTGAACAAGCTGTAAGAATACAAATCTTATTTTTAGCAGGGGTGGTGGTTCTTGCATATGTTACCATGGGATCCATTTTATAACAAAATGGAAACCCTTAAAAAATTAGTATTATAAAAATGGCATAGATCCTGCAGTCTTACTTGGGTAAAGTTTTATTAAAGTTAGTATAGGTCATGTCTAAGGCCTTGTTTGCACACACCAATGGCACAGCTTTAGCTATATGGCTTAGTTAAATCGGAAGAACCACCCAGCCCAGATGCAGTCATGCTGAAATATAGATGGTATAGTGTACTGGCCTATTTATTCTTTTCTGGGAAAGGAATTGGATGTTTTGCTATAGGACTTCTTTTGCTAAAAACATGTAAACTAGGGCTTGTACTGCTTTTTAACTACTTCTTAGTAGAAAAATAACAGTTAAATTGAGATAAGAATTGTGTGTAGATAAAGCCCTAAATAAAGGCCTTTAGACTTCAGGAAGGCCTTTAGACTTCAGGAAGGCCTTCAATACGGTATCCCACCGCATACTGGTGAACAAGCTAAGAGGCTGTGATGTGGATGACTCCACAGTCCGGTGGGTGGTGAATTGGCTAGAGGGTCGCACCCAAAGAGTCGTGGTGGATGGGTCGGTCTCAACCTGGAAGGGTGTGGGCAGTGGGGTCCCGCAGGGCTCGGTCCTTGGACCGATACTCTTTAATGTCTTCATCAGTGACTTGGACGAGGGAGTCAAATGTACTCTGTCCAAGTTTGCAGATGACACAAAGCTATGGGGAGAAGTGGACACGCCGGAGGGCAGGGAACAGCTGCAGGCAGACCTGGATAGGTTGGACAAGTGGGCAGAAAACAACAGGATGCAGTTCAACAAGGAGAAATGCAAAGTGCTGCACCTAGGGAGGAAAAATGTCCAGCACACCTACAGCCTAGGGAATGACCTGCTGGGTGGCACAGAGGTGGAAAGGGATCTTGGAGTCCTAGTGGACTCCAAGATGAACATGAGCCGGCAGTGTGACGAAGCCATCAGAAAAGCCAATGGCACTTTATCGTGCATCAGCAGATGCATGACAAATAGGTCCAGGGAGGTGATACTTCCCCTCTATAGGGCGCTGGTCAGACCGCAGTTGGAGTACTGCGTGCAATTCTGGGCGCCACACTTCAAGAAGGATGCGGATAACCTGGAGAGGGTCCAGAGAAGGGCAACTCGTATGGTCAAGGGCCTGCAGACCAAGCCCTATGAGGAGAGACTAGAGAAACTGGATCTTTTCAGCCTCCGCAAGAAAAGGTTGAGAGGCGACCTTGTGGCTGCCTATAAGTTCATCACGGGGGCACAGAAGGGAATTGGTGAGTATTTATTCACCAAGGCGCCCCCGGGGGTTACAAGAAACAATGGCCACAAGCTAACAGAGAGCAGATTTAGATTGGACATTAGGAAGAACTTCTTCACAGTTCGAGTGGCCAAGGTCTGGAACGGGCTCCCAAGGGAGGTGGTGCTCTCCCCTACCCTGGGGGTCTTCAAGAGGAGGTTAGATGAGTATCTAGCTGGGATCATCTAGACCCAGCACTCTTTCCTGCTTATGTAGGGGGTTGGACTCGATGATCTATTGAGGTCCCTTCCGACCCTAACATCTATGAATCTATAAATGGTGCAGGATTTGATCTGAGTGGTGTTAGCAGTTAGGGTAACATGGGACAGATTTTTTTAGACAGAATGGGATTACTGAGGACAATATTTCCTGAGGTTTAAAAAAAAAAAAACAACAACAAGAAAAAACAAACACTTTTAAAATACCTAATCTTTTCTCAAAATTTTGATCTAGATATTCCTGGATTGTCTGTTGCTCACCTTAATCTGTCTGGCACAGGGTCTGAGGACCCTGATCTTGTAAACTGGCTAAGAGTTTATGGAGCAGATGAAGACACTATCAACAGGGTAGGAATTTTATTTTCTATTCAGTTTATGATGTGGCAGCAATGTGCTAGTTTTCATAGGACTTAGAAAAAAACCAAAACCCTGGAATTATTTTAACAATTTTTGAAGGAGATGTGATCATATGTAAGGGTGGGAAAAGGGTAAAAATGCAAAGATTATGATAAAAAACAGTCTTTGGGTAGTAATTCATCTCTCTAGCTAAGGCACAATTGCATTTGTCACACTAGGAAAGAAAAATATTGCTTAAGTTCACCATTTTTCAACATTGTTTTGAATGCCATCAGCTTCTGGCCTCCAGCTAAACTTAAGCATCAGATTCAGAGTACAGTTTGACCTCAACCTCGAGGTAATAAATTACCTTTGCCTGGTCTCTGCTGTGATTCCACCGTGATTTTACATTGAGATTGCAATCGAGCTGCAAAAATAAAGACCTACTTTGCAGTGAAGAAGTAGAATCAGAAGTGCTGTTATCTCACAATTTTAGCTGGCTTCAGTGAGATGTGAGTGCTTAGCATCTGTGGGAGTTGCATTGCAAGGTATCTTAAAGTTAGGTACCCAGAAACTGAAGTACCAAAATGTAGGGGCCACCTTTGAAAACATCAGTGTCAGCCTCTCTCTTTCTGTTTCCCTGCTAAAATGATTCTTATACTGGTTACTAAAGAGCACCGAAGACGATTCATTAATGTCTCAGATAATGAAGAAATTAGTGAAGTCTATTAAAATGCCAGTTAAAACAGAAAAGCTGAGTAACTATAGAATGTAAATGTACCCTGCAGATAAACCACATCCTGTATAAAGATTAGGCACTTATATTGTATTAAAAATGAAAAATAAAATGGACAAAATATACCATATTTACCTAAACCCAAGACACCTCTTTGAATTTAAGACAACCCCCTCCCCCAAGTAATTTGATTCTATACATGCAAAATTATATATTTATTATAATTTCCCATTTATAGAGTCTAATTTTGGGGTGGGGAGGTAATCTTAAACTCATCCCCTGCACTGCTGTGGCAGGGAAAGCAGTGGTGAGGTGCCAGGGGTCAGACCCCTGCCCCATGCTTGTCCCCTTGCTGCCTGCCTCCCTCACCCCCTGTGGCCTGCCCCCTACTCCTTGCCCACCCCTCCCTTACCTTCTGCTGCAGCTCTGCTTCTCTGGGGCAGTCGGCAGCAGCGGTGGCCCCAGCCCAGCCAGGGAAAAGCAGTGGCACCTCCCATTTCCAGCCGGGTCGGGGCTCAAGGAACTAGAGCTGTAACAGAGGTAAGGGGGAAGGGAGGTGGAGTAACAGGCTTAGGGTGACCACTGATGCATCCCCAGAATACAGGAAATCCCCTTTGTGCAGGGTGGGACCACCCCCTTGGCCAATCAGTGGTGAAAGGTGGGGCTGCCACTTTGGCCAATCAGCAGTGAGGGGTGGTGCCACCAGGCCTCTTTGCCAGTCAGTAGCAAGGGGCAAGACCACCACAAACAGATGGGGGAAATAGCATCTGCCTTGGCTTATTGCTGACTTCTATAATAAAATATTAATTCTCTTTTATTTTGCACTTTTAATGACATTGAATGCAGACAATAGCAATTCTGTTCATGAGTACCAAATTAATAAAAAGTAATTATTATACACTTGGTGCCTGGAAATCTGCCCTGGTCACATTTTGGTCAGAGCTAGGCTAAGTGGAGTCATAGAGCATTGGATGCCTATGGCAGCACAGCCAGTGGGACCCTTTCTTCCCCAGGAGACAGACAGGTTCGCCTGTCCCAGAGGAGAAACAATGCCTTAGTGAGCTGGCCCAGGAGCCCAGAGGTCCCTCTGTTCAAAGCCTTGCCACCCCATACAGCAGGACACCTCAGGGACTTAGCTGGCTGCTTTGTGGGTGCGAAGATGGTGACAAGAGCCTCCTTCCAGTCCCAATGGTGTTCCAGCAGATACAAATGCAGTGCTCCACTACTTGCTCTCAAAACCATTACCTTGTGGCGGTGCGGGGGTGGGGGGCATGTGCAGATCAGCTGCCCTGGCCCTGGCTGCAGGGCCCAGGCCTACCCAGGGTCAAGATGCTCAGGCACACAGCAGTGCCTCCATTCTTGCTATGCCTGCAACTGCACTGCAGCCATGGCTGCTCCTCCTCTCTCTTCCCTCCTTCCCTCCCTAGCTGGGAACCCTGCTCCTCCTGGCTGTGTACCACCCTACTTCTAAGCACAGCTAATAGAATTGTGAGGACAAATAATTGACATTTATTTCTACCAATTAACTGAAAAACAGGACTTCATGCAGTCCATTCCTCATGCAGAAACAGACGGGGGACAAAGGGTTTTAAAACAGGATGGTCCAGTATAAAACAGGGCCAGCCTAGCAGATGCAGGCATAGAAAGGCAGGCTGCAGGTTCCTGTCTCCCCTGCACTCCTCAGCCACAGGGGCTGTCCCCTCCCCTACTAAATGGGCTGCTCTGGCCCAGGGCAGGTGGCAGCTCAGCTCCAGCTTCAAACCAGGGGTCTGGGACCAAAGCGTGAGCTGAGCCGCTGTCTGCCCCAGGCCAGTAGTGAAATCCAAGACTAGGCTTTTTCTCCCATGTGGATTGGATTTGTGTAAATACGGTACTTATATAAACCAAGCAATAACATTAAACATATCAATCAATACAGATACCATAGTTTGGTCGAATCCTTTATTCACTCTAAATTCAAAACTTGGGTTTTAAAATGCCTGAGGTAAATGTTGTGACATAAAATAAATTGATATTCCTGATGAAACTTTCAGAAAGGACCTTGTTCTTTTTAGTTCTTGGCAGAAAACTATACACTAACGGATGTTCGCTGCTATGTTACACGAGATGATCTGAAAAGCCTGAGACTGAGGTACTCCCCATTCTATTTATTAAAATGAATTGCAAACTGCTGAAATATAGTAGTTATTTTGCTTAATATAGCTCCTGGCACATTGTAACTGATATTCTGAAGGTCTTCTTACATTAAAAGAATACTCTAAAACCTAATAAACAGTATTCAGGATTACTGAAGTCACTGAGGCACTCTTTGACAATATACTAGCACACTTTATTAAAAACATTTTTTTAAATGTCTTAGTTTGATTTGTTTATGAAAATATATCTTGCACAGTAAAGCAGCAACATATTGCCTTGAGATATTTTTCTCTGAATACTTGCTTTTGTATAAGCAAATATTATGCATAGAAAATATGTAACATTTTGAGAATAGTAAATTACAGAATCTTTGTGAAAACTGTGTAAAGTCATACAGCTGCAATGTAACTAAACTGCAGCATAACCATACCAAGGCAGCTTATAATTACACGAACATATTTAAATAAAAACGGTACCTGTAACTAAACCAAAAGTTTTTGCCCCGATTATCACTTTAGCTAAAAGTTTTATTTAGTTTATTTAGTTTATATTTTTATGGACAGTTAGTGCATTACAGTGTATTGTTAGTGAGGGATTGCTTTATAAAATCAACAAGAATATCTTTTAGGAATTTACTTTTTAATTATTTTTAATTGCATTTTAGTACTTTGATTTTGTTTTTTTTGCCGTCTTTGAGTGGAATGAAACTTATTAGTACTGCTGCAGAAAAATCAAAGAATAGCTAATGTTTTGAAGTGGGAACCATTTCATAATAGCTAAGTATCTTTGTGGTTTTTCTTTTCTAGAGGAGGGATGCTGTGTACGCTCTGGAAGGCCATCACTGACTTCCGAGAGAAGCATGCCTGATGGTGGCTACGTGTGTTTCTGCTTCTCTGTAGAGAGATTAGGAAATCCTCTACGGCACAGAGCAGGTGTTCTGTCAGACTGTTGCACTTTAATCCAGTATTTGTTTACCAATGTTAAAAACACTGCAGCTTCCTGACTGCATTTATGTCTACAATCCCTAAGAAGTCTGTAAACAACCTTCAATATTATTTTATTTTAAATGTTTTTACACAGCTTTTTTCCAAAATAAAATCTTTAATTAAAAATACATCTTAAAGTAAGCAGATATATTAGTTTTACCAACCCCCACCCCCAACAACCTGATGTCAGATTTCATGTGATTGTGCATCACTGGAACAAAACCAAAATGTGACAATTTTTGAAGTTCATTCCTTGTAATATACCTTACTCTACAGTGCAACTGCATACATTCAATCATAATGTAAAGCTTACTACTTTTTCTTTTGTGTACAGAACCTACAATAATTGTTTTTACCTACTGCCTGACATAAAGTTAAATATTGTTTATTTTTGGTAACTTAAGTTCTACAGTGCATTTGTTTTAGAGTTGTTTATGTACTACTGAACTGTACCAGTTGCATACACCTGAACCATAGTAATGTTAGCTTGTTCTAAAGCTATCTATTGTGATATACATGGTAAAAATAAAGAGAATCTAAGAGTAAAATTTGATAATTTCCTGATTTCAAAGGATTCTAAATCGTTCAAACTGTAATGCATAAGGGAATAGCTAGGAGTAATGGGATAAAACTAAAAGGAAAATTTTAGACTGAGTATTTACTCAAATCTAAGACAAGGTGTCCCCCATCAGCATGGGGGGAAAATGCCCCTAATCTTGTATTCACATACAAAGCCAGAGTCAGAGCTGCAGCAGCCACCTGCCCCCTATCCCCCTCCTCTGCTTCCCTCTGCAGCTTCTGTTCCCCCCCTTTCTGTCAGGTACAGCTTATCTCCAGCTCTGGCTGGATTCCCTCCTGGGCATAGAGCATCCTCTGCCCTCCCAGTCAGCTGTGCTGCCGCTGCTGCCACCCAGCAAGGGCTCAGCTTCCACATGCTGTGTTCTGGGAGGGAACAGAGCCCAAGCAGCCTCTGACAGTAGAGGCAGAGGCAGAGGCTGTAGCAGGTGTTGGTGGCAGGGCAGGAAGGCTGCAGGGGAAGCAGAGGGTTAAGGAGCCATCTAAACCCACCCCTCCCACAGCCACTGCCGTCCCTGCTGTAGTGGGGAGGTAGTCTTAAATTCAGGGTTGACTTAGATTCAAGTAAAAGCAGTGATCATTTTTTAAACCCCGAAAACCTTAGTGATATTAAAATTACCTTTGCTCTACGTTGATAAACATATTTTTCTTCATGTTATCAGTTTCCATATTTTTACAGGACAGAATTACTCCTTGATGTTCTAGCTGATTTTATGCAATGTTTAAGTAGCCACAGTAAATCGAGACGTGAACTTCCAGATTCCCAGCTACCACTTGTAAAATGTAAAATAATTTCAGCATGTTGCTTTCTACTGAAAGGTTTTTAGTTCCTCCAGCTTCTTTCCCATAAACTGTGGAAAAAGGACAGTGTTTTTCTATTGGCATTTAGAAGTGCTGGAAATCTCATACTTTATCTAATTGTCTATTATTAGATCTATAATATCATGTGATATTAACCAATATTACATCTAGGCTGTTGTGGTGTATAACATTGTTTAATATCACATGATTACAAGGATGTTTTAAGAAACTTCGCAGCTGATATATAGGATAACCTGTTTAGAAATAAACTTTTTCCCATAACATTTTAATAGTTGGTATATGACTTAGCTGTTACATTTGAATGCTTCAAAGAGAATAAATAACTTCTCTAATTATTCTAAATATAAAGTAATGATTCGCTGTCCTGGTAAGTATGCAATATTTTTATAAATCAGTGTTATAGCTAGATTGTTGGGAGAATAAAATAATATTGAGGGGGGAAAGCGAGTGCTGCAATAAGTTGGTGAAATACTTCTGTACGTGGTGGTATGCTTTTAGTCCAGAGGGCTTTATAAAAAGATCTATAAACATGCATCACTGAAATGCAGCTACATATGCAGCAAGCCATGTCTAAAATGTAAACGTACAGCAAGCAAACAGGGGTAGCAAACAAGACAAGCAGCTTGCAAACACTTTGCAGGTAAGTTTGCCTCCCCCTCTTTGAAGGGGAGCCTTTAAGCTTGGTGAGAGGAAGTAGGGAAAAAGGAACCTTTCAGGACCAAGGAGCAGTAAAAAGACCAGCTTACAGACTAGTTTGCTAGGGAAAGTCTGCTTGGAAGAAGGGCAGCAAGACAGGCAGTCGAGGGATGTATAGGGGATGGGTTGAACAGGGGTGCTCCTGCCTCCCACCCGGGTTGCACTAAATGCCCTGCAGAGGCTCCTTCTCTGGGCCCCCTGGGAGAAGGGAGGAAAGTGGCAGTATGTATTTCCCGAGCTGGGGCAGGTAGGGAGGCCATACATTGGACCAGTTCTTCCTCTGAGACACAGAGAAATGGCTGAAGGATGTTGCAATGCCAGAGCCACCACCACTGCCTCTGCTTGCACCTGTTAGGTGTCTGTCCAGGCAGGACCGCTCACTGTTGAAACTTGCACCCAGGTCCTGGTTTGGTACTGTGGAGACTACAGCTTGCACATTTCTTCCAGTGACAGTCAGGTGGGAGACTGCCTGTGATGTGACCGGTGCCTCCTTGTACTGTCCCTCAGGCAGGAGGCAAGAGAGCTGCAGGAGGTCGCAAGGCTCCAAAGCATCCTCCGTCAGGAGGACTTCATTGATTCTATGTTGAAGGAGACCTTTAGGACTGTGGAGGAAGGACTACCAAAGGCAGCGCTAGAGAAGGGAGAGGACATGGACTCCCAAAATGGTGGAAGCTTGAAGCTTGTGACCTCTGGCAGCAAATGGAAATCTTCATGTCCACCTGCAGCTGTTTTGCCTGGAGAACAAATATGTCACAGAATGATTACTGAGACTCATCCAGCCCTCTGACTACTTCCCCATGCTGCTCATCTATGTGAGCAACAATGATACTGCCAAGGGAGACCCTGAGCAGATCAAAAGTGACTACAGGTCTCTGGATGCAAGGGTGAAGGGGACTGGGACTTTAGCTTCTTTGACCAAGAGATGTTGTTCCAAGAAGGATTGCTAGGAAGAGAAGGTTACCTCTACCTAACAAAGAGAGGTAAGAGCACCTTTGCAGACAGGCTCACTAACCTAGTGAGGAGGGCTTTAAACTATGTTCATCAGAGGAAGGGAACCAAAACCCAGAGGTAAGTTGGGAAGTAGATGATCTGAAGGAAGCGTAAGCAGAAGGGGGCAATAAGGTAAGCATTCTCATTCTTCCTGAGAAAGTAGGGCAATTGGCTAGCTGCCTGAGGTGTGTATACACGAATGCACGGAGCCTAGGAAACAAGCAGGAAGAACTGGAAGTCCTTGCACAGTCACGAAACCATGACATGATTGGAGTATCAGAGACTTGGTGGGATAGCTCGCATGACCGGACCACTGTCATGGATGGGTATAAACTGTTCAGGAAAAACAGGCAGGGGAGAAGAGGATGAGGAGTTGTGCTTTATGTAAAAGAATTGAATGATTGCTCAGACCTCCAGTATGAAACTGGAGGTAGGCCTGTTGAAAGTCTCTGGGCTAGGGTCAGAGTGGAGAGCAACAAGGGTGCTGTCATGGTGGGTGTCTGCTATAGACCACCAGACCAGGAGGATGAGGTAGATGAGGCTTTCTTCAAACAACTAGCACAAGTTTCTTGATCACAGGCCCTGGATCAAACCTTGACATCTTCTGGGAGAGGAATACAGCAGTGTACAGGCAATACGCAATCCAGGAAGTTTTTGGAGAGTGGGGACAACTTCCTCGTGCAAGTGCTGGAGTGGCCAACTAGGGGCTATGCTCTTGACCTGCTTCTCACAAACAGGGATGAATTGGTGAGGAATGTAGTATAGTGGATGGCAACTTGGGCAGCAGCAACCACAAAATAATTGAGTTCAGGATCCTGAGGAAATTAAAGAAGGAGAGCAGCAGCGTAAGCACCCTGAACTTCAGAAAAGCAGACTCACTTAGGGAACTCATGGGCAGGATCCCCTATGCAGCCAGTCTGATGGGGAGAGGAGTACAGGAGAGCTGGCTGTACTTTAAAGAAACCTTACTGAGGGTACAGAACCAAACCATCCTGATGTGCAGGAATACTAGCAATTATGGCAGAAGATCAGCTTGGCTTAGCAGAGAACTCTTCAGTAAGCTAACACACAAAAAAGAAGCTTATAAGTGGGAACTTGGACAACCAACTAAGGAGGAGTGTACAAGTATTGCTTGGACACACAGGTATGAAATCGGGGGCACGTCCAGAGGAGCAGGAGTCTGCATTCCCTGGGAACAACCAGCAGTGGCTAGTTGTCCCCAGGGAACGCCCCTGCACATGCATATTGGCATGCAGCAAGTTGTACTGGGTGGGGTAGGGAAACTGGGGCCAGCATTTGGGCTGGCCCCCGAAGCTTTACCTGGAGCCCTGGGGGCCTCCTGGGGCTCCAGCAGTGGTAATCCGGGTGTGCAGAACCTAGCTGGTAGCTGGAACATGGCTCTGGCTGGCAAGGCTCCAGTTTTGGGCGGTGCATGCTGCTGCCACATGCACCATGCTGCTTTTTTACGGTGCAAATTTTTTTGACACTGGGATCTCCTGGTGTAAAACAACCCCTTACCGTACAGCAAATTAGCAGCATGGTGAATACCTGTACATTTGCACTCATCTGGACATGCCCAGGAAGACCAAAGCACAACTGGAGCTGCAGCTAGCAAGGGACATGAAAACTAACAAGACGGGTTTCTACAAGTATGTCAGGAACAAGAGGAAGATCAGGAAAAGTGTGAGTCCTTTACTAACTCGAGGAGGCAACCTAGTGACAGAGGATGCAGAAAAGGTTGAAATACTCTATGCCTTTTTCACCTCAGTCTTCACAGGTAAGGTCAGCTCCCAGATTACTGCACCAAGCATCACAGTTTAGGGAGGAGGTGAGCAGCCAAAAGTGGCAAAAGAGTAGGTTAGAAAAGCTGAACGTGTACAAGTCCATGGGGCTGGATGGGATGCACCTGAGGGTGCTGAGGGAGTTAGCTGATGTGATGGCAGAGCTGGTGGCCATCATCTTTGAAAACTCATGGGAATTGCGAGAGATTCCAAATGACTGGAAAAGGGCAACTATAGCACCCATCTTTTAGAAAGGAAAGAAGGAGGATCCAGGGTACTACGGACTAGTCAGCCTCACCTCAGTTCCTGGAAAAATCATGATCCTCAAGAAATCCATTTCTAAGCACTTGGAGGAAAAGGTGATTAGGAACAGTCACAATGGATTCACCAAGGGCAAGTCATGCCTGACCAACTTGATTCCCTTCTATGATGAGATGACTGGCTCTGTGGATGTGGGGAGACTAGTGGATGTGCTATCCCTGACTTAAGCAAGGTTTTTGGTATGGTCTCCCACAACTTTCTCACCAGCAAGCTAAGAAAATTCAGGCTGGATGAATAGACTTTAAAGTAGATAGAAAACTGTCTGGCTGTATCTGTATGAAGCTCAGAGGGTAGTAGTCAATGGTTCAATGTCTAGTTGGCAGTCAATATCAAGTGGAGTGCCCCAGGGGTCAGTCCTAGGGCCAGTTTTGTTCCACATCAGCCACCTGGAAGATAGGATGGAGTGTGCACTCAACAAGTCTTCAGATGACACCAAGCTGGGGGAGTAGTAGATATGCTGGAGGGTCGGGCAAGGATTCAGAGAGACCGAGACAAACTGGAAGATTAGACCCAAAGAAATCTCATGAGGTTCAATAAGGACAATAAGTCCTGCACTTAGGGTGGAACAATCCTATGCACCGGTACAGGCTGGGGACCGACTGGCTTAGCAGCAGCTCTGCAGAAAAGGATTTGAGGGTTACAGTGGACAGTAAGCTGAATATGATCCAACAGTGTGCCCTTAATGCCAAGAAGCCTAACAGTGTACTGGGCTGCATTAGTAGAAGTGTTGCCAGCAGATCAATGGAAGTGATTATACCCCTCTATTCGGCATTGGTGAGGCCACATCTGGAGTACTGTGTCCAGTTCTGCACCATTTCCTCCCCCACTACAGAAAGGATGTGGACAAACTGGAAAGAGTCCAGCAGAAGGCAACAAAAATGGTTATGGGGCTAGGACACATGGCTTCTGAGGACAGTCTGAGGGAACTGGGTTTATTTAGTCTGGAGAAGAGAAGACTGAGGTGAGATTTAATAACGGCCTTCAAATACCTGAAGTATGGTTCCAAAAAGGATGTAGCTAGACTGTGCTCAGTGGTAGCATATGACAGAAGAAGAAGTGGTCTGAAGTTGCAGCAAGGGAAATTTAGATTAGATATTAGGAAATACTTTCTCACAAGTAAAACTGTGGAGCAGGCTACCCAGAGAGGTTGTAGACTGTCCATCCTTGGAGTTTAAGACCCGGCTAGACAAAGCCTTGGCTGGGATGATCTAGTTGAGGATGGTCCTGCCTTGAGCAGGGGTTTGGACTCTGTGACCTCCTGAGATCTCTAATTTTCTATGATTCGATGAATATTATTACAGCAGAAAGCTGCAGAGTTCTATGTTAACTAAGCAATGGGAAGGCAGAGGATATGTTGTGCAGAGATAAAAGAAACACTATCACTGAGGCAACTACAAAAGTATATGGAAAATTATTGTGTTTTGAAGCTGTTTTACTTTGATAAATCAATATGAATAAGATAATCTTGTAACCAGCCCATTCTCCACTGACCACAATGTAAGAACCCAATTTGGACTTCATTCTGATTGATCATGCTGTGTAATTGCATTGCCTTTATTGATACTTTTAAAGCACCAGTCAGTGTACTCAGTCAGGTGCTGAGAAGGGCCCCAGCTGACTTCCGTTATCTTGGTAGTGCAGCAAGAGAAAAGCTGTCTCTAACAGCTGGGCACCTCAAATTTGAAATCTCTACAGCCCTGCCTGCCAGTCATAGTATCTTTGCAGTAGGCCTCTGCTTCACCAAAAGGAAAGTAGATATTGCATCTGCAGATAGTCCCATTCATTGTGGAGGAAGCAATGGGCTATATTCACTACAGCACCCCATCTCCAGAAATAACTGATAGAAACCCACTGCTTCTGGGGTGGGAGTGATAGTCAATTGTTATCATTCCTTTTGTTATTTGCATGAAAAACTTCTTACTCAGTTTGCTCATGTGCTCAGCTTCGGATTCTTTTTCAATAGTCTAAACTTCCGATAAGGTAGATCCTTTATTAGGACAGCAGATCTGGTTTGTGGGGTGTAATGCTGACCAGCAAGGAAGAATTGGTGGAGGATGTGAAAATGATGGGTATGACGTGCACAGTAGGGGGCACTACTGTGCTGAGCCACCCACCTCACTGTGCCAAGCCCAAAACCATGCTTTGGGAGTCTCCCCAGGGGCGCCTATGTTTGGCCGTCCCTCTTCCTCGAGCAAAACTGCAAGCCTGGGGTAACACTGCCACCACCTGGGCACTGGTCTCCGTTAGGGCTCTGTGCAGCCTGGAGTATTCAGACCTTGCAAGCCTTGGGGGTGCTTTGGCCCCTGCTAATATCTCTGGGTGCTTCTTATAACCTGAAGCTCCCCAGGATAATCTGAAGTAGAACTGAGTCAGTTAATAAACAGCCAAGCTCTGCTAGGAGCAAAAAGTATCTCTGACCCCTCTCCCCTCAGGCATTCACAGCCAGGCATGTTGCAGTGTCAAAGTCTTATTGCTCAGGGAGGAAGAGGAGAGTGGGGGGTAGACAATGGAATTTAAGATAAAAACACCTTGAGCAAGTGCTAATACATTTAGTCTATCAAATATGGGCTTGGTGGCCCTTTTAATATATGACTAAATTACTTAGTTCTAAGCTAATAGCCAATTTTCAGGCATACTCACTAATCCGTCCCAAGAGAGACTCTCCGGAGACCCATGCTTGTGTGTCCCCCAAAATGACTGCCACAGAAAGAGAGGAAGAGGCACCTCCTCTCACCTCAGGAATTTTTACAGCCCGGTTGTCTAGGTGACCAGGTTGACCAAAACCAGGCAGCGTGACAATTGAGGGGGAGGGGCTGGAATGTCTCCTTCCAGGGAGACAGAAAGAGAGGGGGATTTCTTTACAATGGGTAACTTGGGAGGAAGTGGTCTTGATATTATAGAATTCCAGATCCTGAGACAGAGAAAACAAAGAGGTCAACAAAATCAGGATGCTAGATTAAAAAAAAAAAAAAAAAAAAGTAAATTTCATTCACTCAAGGGGCACATCCAGATGAGTGCGCACGTGCCCCCTGCCCCACCTCAAACCCCTTTGAGGTGGGGCAAGAGGCATGTGCGGGAATGAAAAAAATGTTCCCCATCCTGCAAGTTTGCAGCATGGGGAGAAAATTAGACCACTGGATATCCAGGGGTCTAAAAAAACCAAGCAAAAAAAAAAAAGTGGGGCAGGGCACGGTCCCAAACTATGGTCTGCCATGCCCTGAGGCAACCAGAGGTTGGGTCCTCCAGGGAGACGCTGTGGCTGCCAGAGCGTCTCTGTGGTTGGCCTCTTGCCCTGGTGCTGAAACGTGTGGCCGGCCAGGATGCGTGTTCAGCACCAGGGCTCCAGTGCTGGTGAGTAAGGGGTCGGGCAGGACCATGGGGAGGACCCCCGCCAGCCCTGCCCACTCCTCCAGCTCCCCTGATCCCTGCCAGACCCCCCCCTCCCCCGATTCCTGCCCAGCTGGGTCCTGCCACCCTCGGGGCCCCTCTACTGCTCAGCCAGGCCAGGCCCATGGTGGCAGGACACAGCATGGCACGGGGTTGGGTCCTGGCAGCTCTAGGGCCAGCAGGACCTGTCTGGGTGTGGCATGCAGTCCCTGTGCACCACGCTGGGTCCTGCCACCATGGGCCTGGCTGGGCAGCAGAGCGGCCCTGAGGGCAGCAGGACCCAGCTGCACGGGTGGGCTGTAGCCCTCCAGGGGGGAGCTGGGACCCTGGGTAGGGGGACTGTGGCCCTCCAGGGTGCCTGAGACCCTGGGCAGTGGGGCTGAGGCCCTGTGGGGGATAGGGGCTGTGGCCCTACAGGGGGGAGCTGGGGCCCTGTGTGGGGGGTATTCCATGTGCTGTGGCGGGGGTGCTGCACCCTGTGGGGGCCAGGGGACCCACCCCTCCTGATAAGCCCCCTCACAAGGTCCCCCACACTCACAGTCACCCAGCAATCACCCCACACCTACCCACACACCAACCCACACCCCTTCCCACCCCCTTCCTGCAAATACCACATCCCCCCCATCACACACCCATCATGTGCAAAGAAATCCAAAAGTACACATCAACACATATAGGTATTTAGAAATTGATTTTTATCATGATGATAGAGCCACTGGTAGGCTTCCACTTTGCTTTAACATTGTAAATATATCAATACAGCATTACCCAGCTGATTCTCTCTCTCTCGGGGGGGGGGGGGGGTGTAGAGTGGTATTTTGTGTTAATTGTGGAAAAACATGGATTTGGGGGTATTTTTAAAAATGGATTTGCTGCTGCAGCAGTCCAGCTGGCACAAGGGGTAGTGTCCCCAGGTACCAAGTGGCTGGGCCCTAGAAGCTCCTGAGAGCGAGTAGCCCTGAGCTGCTTGCCAGGGCAGCTTTTTGTATGGATGGGGCCGGGACAAGGCAGCTTTTTATACTGCTGGGGACAGCACCAGTGCTGGCCCTGGGCTCTAGCTCCCCCTGGCTGCAGCTCTGGGAGGAGCCAGGCAGGGTTATTTTGCCCCAAGTGGCACAATTTGCTTCAAACCAAAGTGCATGTCTGAGCACGTGTGCTGAGGCAAAAAGCCCTGGCTCAAATGTGCACCACTTCTATTTGAGCTGCTGCAAGCACATGTGCTTGCATGTGTGGATGCGCCCAAGGAGTTAATAGGCATAGCGTCATAGGAGGATAGATTGAAGGATAAAGGTATCTAGCGGGGCTGGAAGCTTCTAAAGGGCCTAGCATTGGAAGCCCAACAAGAAACTGTTATGACACAATGGAAGCACAAGAAGTATGGCAAGAAACCAATGTGGCTGCACAAGGAGCTTCTGAAATGCCTCAAATGCAAAAGGAAAGAATACACAGGCAATGGAAGAATGAGCAGGCTGCCAAAGAAGCATACCAGGAAATGGCAAGAACCTGCAGAGACAATCAGGAAGGCAAAGATAAAGAATGAGCTGCACCTGGCAAAGGTGGTCAAGGACAACAAGAAGTTCTATAAGTAGTTGGCCAGAAAAGTAGAACCAAAGAAGTTGTGTGGACCCTTTGTTAACCAGTCAGGGGAAACTCCTAACAGAAGATGCAAGAAGGCAGATCTATTCAACAGATACTTTGCCTCAGCCTTCACAAAAACAAGCTGCAGCCAGACATCTAATAAGGATTATCCAGATAAGGAAGGGGGCAAGCTGAGGGAGGAGATAACAAAAGAGACTGTCAGAGAGCTTCTGTTGGGTCTGAATGAATTAAAGTCAGCAGGGCCGAATGAACTTCATCCCATAGTACTGAAAGAACTGGCAGAGGAAATCTTGGGGCCCTTGGTAATTATCTTCATGAAATCATGGGAGATGGGCCGGATACTGGAGCCAGTGCCCTTCTTTAAAAAAAAAAAAAGCAAAATGGAGGACCCAGGGAACTACAGCCCAGTTAGCCTCACTTCAATACCTGGAAAGTTACTGGGGCATACCCTAAGGAAGACCATTTGCAAACATCTGGAGGAGGAAGGCTGATCACAAGCAGCCAGCTTGGATTTATGAAAAATAAATGGTGTCAAACAAACTTGATCTCTTTTCACAAAGTAACTACTTGGGTGGATGAAGGGAATGCTGTGGATGTAGTACATCTGGACTTAAGCAAGATTTTGGATAAGGTCCTCCATGACTGTCTCATAAAACTATAGGTTGGATAAAACTACTCTAAGGTGGATAGATAATTGGCTCACTAGCTGCAAGCAAAGGGTCCAGGATTCATGAGTCCACGTCAGACTGGTAGGAGGTTTTGAATGGAGTCCCACAAGGGTCTGTCCTGGGCTCGGTGCTGTGCAACATTTATTAATTATTTGGATGCTGGCATAGAAAGCTTCTTGAACAAGTCTGCAGAGGACACAAAACTGGGAAGGACTGCAAACATGGAGGATGCTGGTGAATTCAGAAGGATCTCAACAGATTGGAAAACTGGGCAAGAGCTAACAGGATGAAGTTCAATGCGGACAAACACAAGGTGCTACATCTTGGGAGGAATAATCAAAGAAACCAACATAAAATGGGTGACACCTGGCTGGACAACAGCACTTTGGAAAAGGACTTAGGAGTCTTGTTAGATCACAGACTATATGAGTTGGTGAGATGCAGTTGCACAATAGGCAAATGCAGTTTTGGGCTGCATCCACAGAAGCATTAGGTGCAAGACACAGGAGGTGACAGTGCCTCTCTACATGGCACTGGGTAGGCCTCAGCTGGAGTACTGCATGCAGTTCTGGACTTCACATTTTAAAAGAATGTGGGGAAGTTAGAGAGGGTCCAGAGGTGGGCAATGAAGATGATCAAGGGCTTGGAAAGCAAGTCATACAAGGAGAGGGTGAAGGTGAAGGAGCTAGGCGTGTTCAGCTTGTGGAAAAGGTGTTTAAGAGGGGTCATGATAGCAAAGACTTGAAGTGCTGTCATAAAGAATAGGGAAAACATTTTTTCTCTCTTACTGAAGAGGAAAGGATGTAGCCCTAGGGCTTGAAGTTGCAGCAAAGGAAGTTTAGATTGGATATCCTAAAAACTTTTCACAGAACGGTGAGGCAGTGGAATAGACTGCCTAGGGGATTTGTGCACTCTCCATCACTGGAGATGTTCAAGAAGAGGCTGGACAGACTGGTCCAGGGTGATCTAGATGTAGCAATGCCCATTTTCTACCATGGGTATTTCCCATGCTTCCTCTCTTCTGCTACCTGACCCTCTCTTTCTGTCTCTGTCAGAGGCACTGGGTGTTGACTACAGCCAAGCCTGGGGACTTTGGGGTGTGCCAGTGCTCCTGCAGGGCCCAAAGCTGCAGGTTCTTGGCTAGAGTCTTGCCCCTCTATTCAGGGTGAGCCGAACTGCTAGAATTGGGGGCAGGAAAGGATTTTACCCCATGGTCAGACCTGGGCTGGGCCTCACCTGTGGCACATTTAGGTGGTAGATCTGCCTCTGGCCAAGGCTGAGCAGAGATTAGAGGAAAGAGGTGTAAGGACTGGGTAGGACAGGGGTGCTCCTGCCTCCCACTAGACGCCCTACAGAGACTCTTTCTCTGGGCCCTGGGGGAGAAGGGGGGAAAGCAGCGGCAGTGTTTCCCGAGCTGGGACAGGTAGAGAACCTGTGCACTGGCACAGTTCTTCTCCGCATCATTACGGCCTGGCAGCTGGGTGCCCTGCAGGTGTGGTCACCCCCCCAGGCAGGGCCGGGTGCGGGGAAGGCGCCAGCTCTTCTTTCCCCTTCTGCTTTTGCCTCCCGGGCGCTGGCAGAACCGCCCCGAGCTCGCAGGGCGCCGGCCTCCTCGCCCCTGTGCCCGCAACGTCCCCGCCAGCGGAGCACGTGGCGCTCGCACCTGCCCGGGGCCGCGAATCCCGCTGGGAGCGGCGGGGCGGGGCGGCCGAGCTCACCGAGGAGACATGGCGGAGGCCGGCGCCGCCGGGGACAGGAGCCGCAGGCGCGGCGGCGGCGGCGCTGGGCGGGGCGCGGCGGCAGGTGAGATGGGGGCGGGAAGCCCCCGCCGGCTGGCCCGTGGAACATTGCGGGCGCCAGAGTTCCGAGCGCCCCTCCCCCTCCCGCCGGGATGGAACGCCCAGGCCCGGCGGGCGGGAAGCTGCGGGCGCCGGCGTCCCGAAGGGCCGTGCGCTGGAACGCTGCGGGCGCCGGGATTCTAAAGGGCCTGCCCCGCGATGGAACGCGGAGGAAGCGGCGCCCGGGGGCGGGAGCCAGGGCTGGGCTGAGTCCCGCTCCCGCAACAGGTGCGCAGCCCCTTGCGGCTGCATCCTCAGCCTTCCAGGGGGAGCAGGAGAGTCCTTCCAGCCCGGCCGCTAGGAAATCAGCCGCGAGCGGCGCTTTCTTCCTCTGCGCTCGCCCACAGGGTCTGATCCTCCGCGTTCCCTGGGTCCTGCAGCCTCCAGCCGGCTCCTCCTGCCCCCTGGGCGAGGGGGCGGCTGATTTCTTTCTTCAGTGATGAGACATAAGGCGTCAAGTTGCAGCAAGAGGCAATTCAGGCTGGAGACTTAAGAAGAGCAGGGGTCTGGTCAGGCGTGGGCACTGGCTGCCTAGAGAAGCAGCAGCATCTCTATCCTTGGGAGCTTTCACGAGCGGGACAGACATTTGGCTGGGGTGGTCCTGCTTTGAGCAGGGGGCTGGATTAGATGGTCTCAGGAGGTCCCTTCCACCCCTGCGTTCCTGACCCTGGATTCCCCCCTGCTTTTATGTTCTTGGTTGTTGAGGTCCATGCCAGGTTCTCATGCAGTGTAGATCCATTTCCCCTCCCTTTCTCTCTCCCTTTTTAACTTAAGGGGTGCCAATCCCTATTGCTGTACTTGGCTTGCTAATGTTTTTATGACGGACCTGTCTTTGTAAGGGGTTATCCTTCAGCCTAGTGGTGATTCAAGTGTCTTAACATTTGTGAAAAAGCAGCTGGGACTCATGGTAGAGATCATATCTTTTATTAGACCAATAAGATTTTTGCAAAAAAATTAATTGCAAGCTTTGGGGCACAAATGCACTCCCACAGGCATTGGTGAAAAGATTGTAAAAGTTCTCCTGAGCTTTTTTTGCCAATGCCTGAGGAAGGGTGTTTGTGCCTGAAAGCATACAACTTTTTTTTTTTTTTTTTTGCAGAAATCTTATTGGTCTGATAAAAGATATCTCTACCATGAGTCCTGATTGCTTTTTCCTCTAGAGCAATATGGCTACAACCGGGATACCTTAACATTTGTGAACAGTCAAAAGGTGCTGGTCCCCCCCACTCCCCAGTTTGCCAAAGGGAGGCAGAAATGTGGCTTTATTCCAATTAGGGTATTTCCTGAGAGGTGGTATATCCACTGTAAGAGCATTTCCGAGACTCATCTATTTTGGTTGAAGGGTAAGGGAGGGGAAGAGGAAGGAGCCTGGGGTTAACATAATCAGATTGGCTTCTGGATTACTGCTTTAGGCACATGTGGTTTAATATTGGAGGTAGCATTACCCCTCTGTCTGTTTATTGATTGGAGCAATTTAAATCCATCTTCCCCTGCAGTAGAATCTTGTTCCTCTGGGAAAGCTTGTATTCACTAGGCTAAGTTGAAGTTTCATGATGAATGCTAAAGCAAATGTTTTTTGCTAGGAGCAGTGTATAATTCAGCCACACTGCAGCTGGTTTATTTAAAAGAGGGTTTGCAAAAACACAACATAATTTAAATTAAGATGTTTTGTGCCACAGTGTGGTGATTATGTTTGTATGTAATCTGAGTAGATGTCCTCATACAAATCTCAGTGGCGTTTATACTTCCTCCTTCCTTTTTTTGCAAAGTTTAAACTTGCGTTGTCCTTGTTTAAGCAGCTTTGGTGAAGCGGTGAAAATGTTTTTATCAGAAGCCCCTGATAAAAACGAAATTCTACACAAAGTTTACCTCATTTTGTTTCTCACTTATAAAAACAAGTTTCAAAGAAAATATACGATTAAACATGCCTTCTCCATGGCAATTATTTACTTAAATCATGGGAGATTTGATCATGGCGGCTATCTTTAATAGTTCATGTTTCTTGTAGTTCATTTACATTTCTTTCACAAAAACAGTAGTTTTGGGGAGGAGGTATATCTATTTGCTTTCTTACTAGGGAGTTTGATCTGTAAACTTGTTGGTACTGTCAAAGTTCATTCAAAACTTGTACACGTGTGAAATAATTAAGTTAAACTTTAGCATTTAAGCTGTTTGCGTCTGTCTCTGTAGACACTGATATCGTAGTGGTCTTTCAATGCTTTGGTTCTTTTTATAATGAGAAATAAATTCCTGTCTTCTCCTACCTTCCTTACACGTAGGAGAAATAGTTCTATTTGTCTGTCCAAGCCAAGCGAGCGTCTTGCGTGAAGAATTTATTGAGGGAAAGCTGAGTTAAAGAAATTGAGTTTGTATTTAGCTCCGAGAGTAAAATTAAATTGTTTTAAGTCCGTCTCTTGTTAAAAGTTCAGTTCCTTCTGCTTTCGAAACTCCCTTTGTGGGCTGATGGGTCCATAGTACTGTTAAAATGTAGCTGTTGTGAATGGAGATGGGGTCTCTCTGTTAGGGCCCATTTTGAACAGGACTTTGAATATTAAGAAGACTTTGAAGAAAGTTGGTGTCTTCAGTGACCTTCTTCTGAGTGCCCAGCTTTGTTCCCAGATGTGTATTGCTTTAATCAATCCTGAAGTTTCTGAATATGTTGGTCTGCGTGTGATAAAATGAGGCACACTTTTCTAGCAAGAATTATTTAAAGTGTGTATTTCTTTATGATGATTATCTTACTTGTTGCTACTGTAATTTGTTGAGCATCTAAAAGCATTTAGATAAAATTAAGAGCTACAGATCAGCACATTAGAAGGCTGGATGCCCTCAATAGTTGGGGGAGGTGGCAAGGCGGGACAGTCTCATTTTTGTGTAGGTTCCGTTCAGCCAGCTCTTTAGTGAGTGCTAATTTTGGCTAGGCATAAAAGCCCAGTCTCTCAAGTGCTACTGGAATTTGTATAAATTTCTGGTATTTTAGTGGGGAAAAAATAATGTGCATATGTTGTATTTGACCTGTAAGTTTGTATCTTTTTTCTTTACAAAGCAAACCATTTGAACTTTCTCTTTATTAATATTAGCTCGAAGTGTCTAGTCCATTGTGCATCTCTCCTGTTCTTACATTGGTATGAAGAAAACCCCATCATCTTGCTTGACTTGATATTTTCATTTGATAATTTCTTTAAGATGCATTCTCTTTGAATAACTGGGTATTAAAAAAAAATACATATAGTAAAGTCCCAAAATGTACCTGATTACATATGTGTCTCTGCTAGGTTTCATAGGATTGCAAGTTTAAAATATTTTGATCGAAAGATTGTGTTGTTGTAATGTGGGATTTGCATGCTATTTTAGAAGTCTGACTTTTACCTTTAGTCTGCAAAAGTAAATCCCATTAGCACTTGTGAGAGTTGGTCAGCACTGAAGGGGGGTGGGGACTAGACTCCTTGCTGCCTAATATATCTTATATTCGGGGTAGGAATCTGAATGGCTAATCTGTTTTTGCTCTAGCACAGTAAAGAGTTTATTGGAACTTTTCACCACTAGGAGGATCTCATGTGCTTGCTCCGTTGAGGGTCTGTACAAGCTGGGGATAGTCGGGCTATATAGTTATTTATAGAAAATACTTCACACAGCTTTTCAAATGTGTTTTCTGTTCTTGCACCAGAGGTTGCAACTACTAAATCTGACACATTAGCATGAAAAGATTTACTGAAGTGTTGAATCTGATCACCAAAAAAAAAAAAGCAATGAATGTGCTAGCTCAGAACAAGTTTGATACTGAAAGGGAGTAGTATCAAGATTGAACAGAAATATTGTACTTATTATGAAAAGTGACTTTGTGAAAGAGATTACATTACCTCTTTCCCCCTTCTCACTCTTCAGATTTTCACTTTGTGCTTTTAAAAAAAATATAATTATTTAAAAATACAGTAGATATATTTTTTTTAAAGGTACCTAGTTAATTGGGTATCTAAAAGTATCAGCCAAAGACCAGATACATTCAGAAGTGGAGAATGTCAAGTATATACTCAATAATGCTGTTTCTTACCCTTTCGCTTGGGAGCAATAAAACCTTGACTTTGTTCTTCCTTTACATGAACATTGGTTGAATGATTTACAGACGAGTCAATTATCCAGAAAGTCAGTTACTGCAAGGTTTTGTATTAACATAACCATCAGTCCTCAGTTTGGTTTTGCTAGTCGGTGAGACAACGCTGTATTGTTTATTTACCAGTGCTTTGCATGTTTTATAACACTTCATTTACTACTTGTCCTTTTTTAATATTTGCTGTATAATATAA
Source organism: Alligator mississippiensis (assembly GCF_030867095.1). Classification (NCBI taxonomy): domain Eukaryota; kingdom Metazoa; phylum Chordata; order Crocodylia; family Alligatoridae; genus Alligator; species Alligator mississippiensis. Next base: position 118,711,551 of record NC_081824.1, on the reverse strand, counting down.
TAATGATGGTTGTCAGCACTTCATATTGTAGTGTTCGGTTATCTGAAAAAAAATTGATTATCTGGAATAATGGTATCCCTAATTATTCTGGATAATCAATATTTTGCTGTATCTGTGTGAGATTTTTTTGATGCAGAGTTTTGGCTTGAGCCCACTTCTGATTCAAACAGTGGGTCAAAAACTCCACTAAATTTTGACATTTGTATTAAAATTTCATTCATACTACCCTGTTGGCTTATGTTTCTAACAGCCTGAACCAGGGACTTGGGTGTCAGGATTGACCACAAGATGAACATGAGCCTGCAATGTAATGCTGCAGCTAGTAAAGCAAGCAAAACCCTGGCTTGCATCCATAGATGCTTCTCAAGCAAATCCCGGGATGTCATTCTCCCCTTGTACTCGGCCTTGGTGAGGCCGCAGCTGGAGTATTGTGTCCAGTTTTTGGCTCCACAATTCAAAAAGGATGTGGGAAGCTTGAGAGAGTCCTGAGAAGAGCCATGCGCATGATAAGAGGTCAGGAAAACAGACCTTACGATGACAGGCTGAGAGCCATGGGGCTGTTCAGCCTGGAAAAGCACAGGCTCAGGGGGTGATCTGATGGCCACCTATAAGTTTATCAGGGGTGTTCACCAGGACCTGGGGGAACATTTGTTCACCAGAGCGCCCCTAGGGATTACAAGGTCGCACAGTTATAAACTCCTGCAAGACTGTTTCAGGCTGGATAAAGGAAGAACTTCTTTACTGTCTGAGCCCCCAGGGTCTGGAATCGCCTGCCGACGGAGGTGGTTCAAGCACCTACTTTGAACACCTTCAAGAGAAACCTGGGTGTTTTTCTTGCTGGGATCCTATGATCCCAGCTGACTTCCTGCCCCTGCAGCAGGGGGCTGGACCTGATGATCTTTCGAGGTCCCTTCCAGCCCAGATGTCTGCGAATCTGTGAAATCTATGAAAATTCTAAGTGCGAACTCTGGGTTCTGACATGGTTTCTTTTATACAATACTTTCTGAATTAAAGAAATAGAGGCTTTCAATAGAAGTTATAGAGAACTTCTCCCCATTTCTAGAAGGTGGACAGTTTAGCCATCCTTTTTCTTGGGCAACCATTGCGTGTGCAAGGACTGAAATGTATGAGGAGGTTCTTTAGATATCCCGTGTAATACAAGCCATGCTGTTATATATATGCTATCTTTTTAGTTTTCTTCTCAGCTGGGATTAAAAAACTCTGTAGTTCATGAAAAATCTGATCTGTGTCTGGTGATGCATGAACAATCAGTTTATGTGCTTCTGTCTTCAATGCTACTATAAAAACAAAGCCCTGTTAACATAATTAAGGCAGCATATACACCCACAGTGTAATTTAGAAGTACATGCATTTATTTTTAATGCAAAGGTATAAATTTATTTGGGGAAAAAAATGTAATTTGCAATAACATGAGTCTACTTCTGATTTTTTACTACAACTAGCATATTTTTGAGTACAGACTGAAGGATTATACAAGAAAGTGGGATAGAGTGTGAGTTTAGGAGCTTTAAAATTGAAAATTAAGTATAATTAAGTCTGATCACTGTAATAACAGCCTCAATTAAGGAGGCAGTATTTAATCTCGCAAAAACACATTTTCTTTCCTACTTATAAAATATTCCTTCAATTGAATCTAAAGTGTAAGTCACAGCATGTTGTTACTCAAGTGACAGTTCTCCGTGCATCCTCACCTCTTGAAGAAAGAGACATCTGCAGAATCCTGGACCGTTATAAAGCCAAAGAACCAAGCTTCCAGAGCAGTTGTTGGCAACCTTTTCAGGCTGCAGGCTGAAATGACCCTCCTTGGGTGAGAAGTGGGCAGGCTGGCATTAAGACCCGATTCCTGCAGTTGCCACCAAAGCCTCATGTCTGCAGGCCAGATCAAAGGACTCTGCGGGCCAGATGCAGCATGTAGGCCTTAGGTTGCCAGCTCCTGCCCAAGGCTAGAAACAATCACTGCATTTGTCCCTGGACACATGCTTGGTTTGTTCTGAAACAGAAATATCCCGAGATTGGCATGTACACACAGCACCCTCCTAATCAGGTTTTAGTGAGCGCTGAATGCATAGCCACTTTTCTGCCATTGATCCAGTGATGCAACCCAAAGGTAGCTCTCCAGAGACACTTTCTGCAGTGGCCTGGGATAAGCTATTAGTACTTCTTATCCCTTGAGCCTTTTTAGGATTTAGCCTGTGACAATGAACATGGGCGTTTGAACGATTTTACTTTGTCCCAGAACGTTGTTTCTCCCTGGACAAATGCAATGTCTGTTTGTAGCCCAGGAGAGATTGAAAAAAGAGGTTGCATGCATACACTACCTGTTCAGGGGTTGAAATTGCATTTGTAAAAGTCACCAATAGCTGTCATGCAAGTCTAATTATCTGAATATGTACCAAGGTTTTCTGTGTGTTTTTAATATTTTCTTCAATCCACACGTCCTGGAACTATGTTGTTATACAACAATTTTGTTTGAAGTACATGTTTTATTCTTCACTGTTATGGCGAAAAAATTGAAAATAAAGCTCTTAATGGTTCTAATACCAGAATGAAATAAAACCACCCTAACTATAACATGGCATGAATTTTAAGCCTAATGACTTTAGAGGGTTTGGCTTGTGTCTTTTAATATTGTCTTATCACAGTTATCAGTATTGGTACTTCCTGTCACTCCCGAGATCCTCTTACCCTCAGGGACTGCAGGACTAATGCTTAAATTTGTCAGTCGGGTAACAATAAGGTGTGAAGAAAGGAAGCTGTAATGATCAATGGCTTTAGCTCTAAATTATCTTCTTCAGTCTCTTGAGTTGTATCCCTCTGAAAAAATACTGCCACCTGCCAAACAGCTCTAACCTAGGTAAAGGTTGCCTCTAACAAGTAATATATTAGGAAGGAAAATGCTGAGTGATAGCAGTTAACAGAAAGACATGTCACTCACAAGATTACATTTAATTGATACTGTCAGTGATGGAGAAACTTTAATATAATTCTTCTGGCACATTAACATTTCTTTGAAGTCTTCACATTTTTATGATGCGCACACAATGATTTTCATCTTCAAAGTGCTTTATAAATACTTTAATTATTCTTCTTGATGTCAGGACAGAGTAGTTGGGTAAACAATATCCCCATTTTACAGATAGAGAAAGAGTGACAAAGGAATGTCCAGGGCTCTGGAGGGAGGACTTGGTTTGGTATTGGAGCCAGGATTAGTAGAAGCAGTAATAATTAGCAGTGATTGAAGTCAAACCAGAGATTTACACTGACATCGTTGCAACTGGATCTGGTTCCATACAAAAAAAAACTGTTAGTCCAAAATGGTGTAATATATTTCTGTAAGAAGTGTTGCACATAGGTTTTATTGATGGATTTTTCTTGATTTTTTTTTTTTAATGTTGGTTAATTACAGCAGTTTTTGCTGTCCACCTACTTTAATTAAAAACATGTAACTATGTATAAGTGTATGAGAGAATATTCATATATATTCATTCCCCAAAATAGATAGAAAGATATACACACTCCATTTTTATGTATTCATCATTACATGTTTTTAAGCAAAACAGCAAACAAAATGCTGGAATTAACTGTCTTTCTCTCTTGCTTGCTTGCTATGTGTATCTGAGAATAAGTGTTGAATTTTCTTAGAGATCTCTGGGGCAGAATGATCAAAGATTCCTGGCTCTAAAAATGCATTTTGCACTGGTGTATGCATCAGCTGAGTCAGAACAGGGCATGATGGTTCATTGGCTTTGCTTGGTCTGTCTGTCTTTTGTTTTCCCCCAGAAGAGCTAGTGGAAGCCTTCTGGTTTGCTAGTGGCCTTAATCATTTTGGAGGTGAAGAGCTTGTTTTTGTTGAATAGATTAGAATAGCACCTAGAGTGTGCTTCTTGCTTCTAACAGTTTACAACCATAAATAAGTGGAATGATTTGAATTCATTAATATTCTGTGTGTAGAAGCAGGCTTTGCACTCAAAAGTTTGTCTAACTTTAGATCCAATAAAAGATACCAACCAAACAAATCCTTTCCTGAATCATCACTGCTACAATTTCACTGTAACATTACCATAAATTTTGAAATTCAACGCTGGGCCCCAATTTTAAAAACAAATATCCGTACAGACTCGGGTTAAGGACTCTTGGCTGATGTTAACAAGAAGATAAAGAATCCAGACTAATTTATGAGGTGGTGGGACAGAAAAGAACAGATGCATTACATTATATTATATTACATTACATTTGGTGATATCTGCCTCTATATTTTGGTAATGCCTAGAAAGCCCAGGCAGGATGCTAGGCAAATCAGAATCTTATTTTAGGACATTGGTCGCCTTCTGGTGTTATGCCAATATATAAGAAGTGGGTTTAATAAATAATAGGAGAGAGAAGGCTAAATATGAGGGACAGCTATAAGATTATGTGGTCACCTAGATCAAGTGATGCACAGCTTAACTGAATCATTTATCAGGTGCTTTTGTTGGAAATTATAAAAATTAGATCATATACATTTAGAAAAGCATTTAGTTTAAATTTTTAGGGTTCTAAAAATCCATTTAAATCTGGCTATACTTTTTCTTAGACTTACATGACATTAACATTTAGAAAAAAGCAAATAGCAATGCTCTCAAATGCGAGCACCTAAAAGTTTTGCTCTTGTGGCTGTTTGAAAGCCTATTGGGGAAAAAATGGAATTGTTTGGGTTCAGAGCGTGCGGTTCACAAATTTTATGTGATAACATTCAGCCTTTCCTGTGCTGCAGGCTTTAAGTGAGTGGGTGTAATGTTAGGGACATATCTTGTTTTAAATGTATTAAATGTCAACATGATTAATGCTTTAATTCAACATACCAATTGCTTGTTTTCCCTTATTGGCAACATAGGCTGACAGACTACTTGTCTTAACACTTCTTGGTATGCTGGTTTTGCAGTGTAGGAAGGAAATAAGTCTGTGTAACAGGTTTGGCTGGTTCTCTTTCACCTAGGTTCCCTTTGGTAAGAGATGACCCAGACAGTATTGGCCCATTTTTGGTTTATTCAGGCAGTCCTCAGACTTACAACACAATTGGTTCCTGAAAATTGCGTCTTAGGTTGAAATGTTGTAACTCGGAATGGATTTTTCTCAAAAGAAACAAGGTTACAAGTGGGGATTGGTTCCTGAACCAAGGCTCGATACTCTGTTTTCACCAAAAATACCCCAGAATTTTGTACTCACTCAATTATAGATGAGTAATATACCTACATTAATGTATTTATTTTGTATATCGCAGTCATGTTGATTTGGAAGGACTCATTTGAGGTGACTTTGCTGGACTTTTTAAAGGGCTCTTGGCTGGAGGTTTTTCTGGCATCTTGTGTGCTTTCTTTAAAGAAAAATGTCCAAGGAAGTTTAGACAGATACTCTCCAGGGAGATGAGCAACACGGTGTTTGCTGGTGTGGCGTTGCATCAGGTCAAGCATTGTAAGTTGAAACTGACATCATAAAGTTGAAACAGGGTGTCAATTTATAAATGATGTAAGAGCGAAACGTTGTAAGTCGAGGACTGCCTGTATACAGGTTTTCCAAGCAGCCTTTCCTGTCCTGAAGCAGCACAGGATAGAAGTCTAGATTTTTCTCAAAAGTTCTCTAATACAGGCAGTTTATACATATACATACATACATCCAGTGATGGTCACAGCGCCCTAGAACTACTGTTGTATACTGTACCTCTAATAAAAAAGACGGTGTTTGTTAAAGCAATTTTTACTTTGATTTAGCCTTTCATCTAAAGTAATACATTGAAGTCAAAGTGACGCTTTTTACTTATTTCATTTGGTTTTTAATCAGGTCCCAAGAGCACAGGGAAAGCTACATTTATTTTGCTTGCCTATGTAGCCATTTCTCCAGTTCTGGGCACTGAGTGCTCTTGTCCTTCACCCTTGACAAGAAAAATTAACCTATCACTTTAAAAAAAAAAAAAAAACAAACCCCCAAAACCCCCCCAAACCACCATAGATATATAAATATACCAAAGGAACAAAATATCATTGGGATTGAATGTGTTCTTTTAAAAGCACTAGATTCATATTTAACTCCATTCTTCTTTCCTATTTCTAATTTTGGCAACTTGGTATCAATTTTCCTTATGGCTTCAATAACTGACCAGTTTCTAAAATATTGTTATTTTATTAAGCTCTTCCAGAGATTTTCAAGGTGCTTTATCCATGGCACACTTGGCAGTAAATACCATCCTATTTTATAGAAACTGAAGCAGAGAGGTGGTGACTTTCCCCAGGTTGCAAAAAGCAGGACAAAAAATGCAGGAAAGTCCTGAGGTGACACTTTGGAGAATAATCGAAAATCCTCATAAACCAGAGGGTGCAGTTAAGTCAGTGAAGAAAATAATGGCAACAGCAACTTGACAGCATAGTGGAGTCTAAATGTCATCCTTCAACATACGGCCAGTAATACTCAGGCTCTGAATTCCTCTTTATTCCCATGCCCATTCTGCAAAAAAAGAAGAGACAGGATAGTCATCTTTCTGGGGTCACCTGACTCCACCTGTCTTTCCTGCCTGGTGCAGGGGGGCTGGATGTGATGATCTCCCGAGGTCCCTTCCAGCCTTACAATCTATGAATCTATGTAATATCTTAACAGGGATCCATATTATATAATATATATCCCTAACAGGGATCCATATTATATTATTAATATAATAATGTGTGTGTATCTGTATCATATGGATCCCTGCTAGGGATCCTATATGGGTAAGTCCACTTACCTATGTTCACTTATATAAAATAAACAAAACAGACTTGGACTCAGGGACTGGCATCCAGGACTCTCTGTCCCTCCCCCATACTTCCAGATGAGAAACCAAACTAAAAGACTGGAGTGATGCTCCCTCTTGTGTGCACTTGCTCCTGCTCTCACCCCATGAAGCTTATGTTTTTTGCTGTACAAAGGCCTGACTTACTGGAGGTGTGGAGAGTGCTTTAAACCAGGCATGTGTCTCATTGGGGATGTGGGAAATGTCAAGCTGAGCAGGGTATTGAATTCAAGTCTCCCACTTTGTTAGTGATTGCTCTAGGCCACTGGTTGGCAACCTACAGCTGGCTAGTTGGGCATGGGAGATTAGCGGCAAGGAGATATGCCATCCCACCTATCCCCTTTGCAACATTCCCCTGTGCTGTGGAGTTCACTGCACTACGATATCTGTACTTCCCTTGCTGCAGAGGGACTGGTGTATCCAGTAGCAAAACTCTTGGGAACTGTGCTAGTGAATACTTAGGTGCCTAACCTCTTACACTTGGGTTTTGAGTATTGTACTCCAGAACTTAAAGTCCTTTTGTGGAACTAGGTCAAAGTGAGTTGCCTATAGTTATGCAATATATCAGTGGCAGAGTGGGACTAGAGCCTGTTTCTTGTGACTCCCAGTCCTGTAACCTTTTCAGGCTGTGGACTGGTTTGATTCTATTCGAGTCAGAGGTGGGAAAGTGCCTGCCATTGCCACCATGGGGAAAAGCTGTGGCAGTGGTTAGGTCCTAGTGCTGGCCTGCCTCTGAACTGACCTGGGTCAATCCGGAAGCTGAAAACCAATGTCTATAGACTGGATCAAATGGCTCTGTGGGCTGTATCTGGCTCACGGGCCATAGGTTGCTGGCTCCTCCTGTAACCTGTTTGCTAGACCAATGGGAGCCAACCTCTTTGCAGATGTGCAGCAAATTAATTCTGCACCCTCCCCAAGTGCCACTCTGCTCCCTTTCCCTTAACTGGTCTGCTGCTCAGTTTTCTGCTCTTCACCCTGTGCTCCCCGACCAAGCTGCTGCTCTGCTTTCTGTTTCCTGCCCTGTGCTCCCTGCTTGATCTACTTTCTCTTCTCTTACCTGCCTGCCTCTGTGCTGCCTGTTGCCTCCCCAATCTGCCACGTGCCACACACACAGGCTGCCTGTGCCACTTGTAGCACCCGTGCCGCAGGTTGGCTGGCCACCCCTGCACTACACTGCCCTGTGTCCCCCAGTAATTCTTATTTCTATCTCTGGTACCTAGACGCATTATTCTAGTTGAACACTTTTTATTCTCCACCTCTTACATGTGTGTTTAGTATGTGTGAAAGTTGTCCTTGTCAACTCTTTAGAGTTGTCAGCTCTCTTATATCCTCAGTAGGGTAACATGAGAAGTAATAATGCCAACTTCCCCAACTTCCGGCATCCCACAAGGAGCTACACTGAGAAGTGCCTTGGCTTGTGTGGCCCATTCAACCATTAGGCTTTTTGCTGCGGCTACAAACAATCCTGCATCTTTAAAGTAATGTTTCTAAAAGAATATGGTATCATAGGTGATTGTTTAGCAAATGATTTTGAAAACACCTGCAAAATGAAACTGTTCAAAAGAACCAGGAGTCTTTTTAATGCCTTTTTTCTAAACCTGAAAGAAAGTGAATTGACATCATTAATCCCCCTTTCTAGTATTGTTCATACACATTTTAAATTTGTAGGCTGTTTTTGTAAACTGATGTTAGCTGAGCATAATATTCATGCAAGATACAAAAACCAAGGACAACACTCACCAATGCTAGCTTGATGTACATTTATATACATTTTTGTTATGGTATGTGAATGGGATTGAATATTGCTGCTTCATATTGGAAAAAGCAACCTTAAACGTAGCAAGAACAATTACTTGGGTAAGAATGATTTGTGTCAGCTTGCTTGCTTTCTTTTATTCTACTTTTGGCCAGTCCCCTTTAATACAAAGCATCATCTACCTGATCCTGACACACATGTCATCAGTCTAACTTCCTCAATTACGCTGGTAACCAGGATTGTTGTGCTTGAGAACAGAACGGAGGCTTCTGCTGAACTCATGGTGTCCTGACCTCGAAGAGCAGTCCAGGTCACCACTAGGCTTGTAAAGTTGTACGGTGCCTTGAGCAACCTTCAGTTTGGCCCTTCTTTCTATAAACCTCCCACCTTGTTGGTGAGGCAGCCATAACACAACATGCATTGCATCATCTGCTTTGACAATATGAGCCATGTACTGTTACCAAATTGTTCATTAAGGTATGTCCTAATATATATATGTTAGCTATAGTTGGGGAGGGCATTTAAAACCAGATGCAGTGCAGCTTCTGATTCTGAAATTCAAGAAGTAAAAAAGAGAATCTAGCAACGTTAGAAACTTAGAATATGACCACTTTGTCATTTGAGGAGAAATGAATGGCGTTTAATATAATGATGGTGCTTTTAGTTTGAGGCTGGAAAGTAGTGGCAGTATTAAAGGAGGCTGAAGTTATCTGCAAAACATCAGCTCGGCCGGGCTTTGGGTATTGGCACTGCTCTTACAAAGGACAGGGAACAATTCCGTGCAGAAACTGTTTAAAGGAGGCGATCAGGCGGGCATCTATGTGCAAGCAAACCCTCCATTGTGGCTAGCTACTGAGAATCCAGACTGAAACGTTGCCAAATGGGAAAACTTGGGTGGGTGTAATGAATGATCTTCCATCCTTTTTGCGCAAGTGTTTGTTAATGACCTCTGTGCTGTAAAGCTGACACTGCAGTAGGGAATGCTCGCTGTATATTCACCGTGAGAGTAATCCGATTGGCCTACCCTGTCGGTACAAATTCAACATGCTAAGTTCCATGAGGAAAAAAAAAATCATTCAGCAGTTGCCAGTAATTGTGGGTGTAGATGCTTATATTGCCAAAGGTATGAAATGCTGCTTAAGCTGGTAAGGGAGGGGAGGAGGGAAAACTCTCTCCCTCCTTGCTTTAGTTTGGATTAGTCTGGGGACTGGAAACGGGAATAACAAAATGCAGGCTCATGCCTAAAGCTCATCTGCTTGTGCAAGCAGAACTCCATCCTCCTGCCACTGGGGGGGAGGAGGAGGGAAGGAGCAGCCCAGTCGACTAGGTGGATCCAGCGCTTTTGCACTGTAACCCTTCGCAAGCAGACGGGAGCAAGCATTCCGGCAGACTGCTTTCTGGAGCCGAGAGGACAACATTCATAGACCTCCTTTGATTGGGATATGTCACTGTTGTCAGGGCAACTGGTAACAGTGGCGTATCATATTTTCTCCTCTTGTGTTGCGTGTTGAATATTTTAGTGTGCTCTGGCTGGAAGAAGATTGAAGAAAAGGTGCTGCAGCAAGAAGGAGAAGCTGTGGGCTTGGATCTGATCAAACAGGTTAAGGCAAACCAATGTGCCTTTAACACATTAGGGTTTTTCTTCAAGGTGGGGAAACTGCAGTCTCAGCTGCCAAGTGGATGTTGGTATTTGTCAGCTGTTTGCACACCACTTATCCATAGGGGATCTATTACAAATGCTCAAATGAACAGGCAGCTTTGCAGCTAGCTGCTGCTCGGGCTGCAGTTGCTTTTTTTTTTTTTTTTTCTCCCTAATAAGCAAGAGGGAACGTCACCATGCCTGGTTCATCTACTGCTATCCATCAAGAGAGATTGAAGAAGACAAGTGCAAGACCAAATCCCCCTGGTTTATTTACTATTAATGAGGAAGATGATGAGCAGCAAAAGAATGGAAATTCCAAGCGACTGAACGGTATGCCTTAGTTATACAGTAGACCCAGTGCTGTGCGCAGTATATACTGCACAGAAAACAGTATGCTTTCCTCGCTGTTCTGCATGCCATAGAGTGGGTTCTGACTTACCAATGCGATTTGTCAATTATATGTGTAGAAAAGCACATTATAGGTAGAATTGAATCAGCTGGATTACTATCCAAGTAGATTTGTTTTAAAGATAGTTAAGTAGTTACTAAACTGACTTTTTTTTTTAGTTGTTATCCCATTGTTAGTTACAAATTAGAGTCTTAGCAAATAAGTGGACGCATCTGCCTTCTCTATACGGATCCAGTTACTTATTTTATAGTGTGTACTTTCTGATAGATATCTTTTCAAGCCCATAACAGCTTCATTTTTTTTTTTTTAGATACATGAGTCCCATAGCAGCTTATGTGGAAGTCAGCATTGGCAAAGACTATGTGAAACTTACTGCATTTCTGTGGGTCCATGGGTATGGAGTGCCTTAGGCTGGGGAGGGGAAGCAGGGAGAATGACACATTCGAATACCATAACTTTTGGTGAGTCGGCAACTGAAAATGAGGCATCTCCCATCAAGTGGTACCCGCTGAAGATAAATTCTATGTATATTTGAGGTTTAAGTGTTTGATTATAACAGATCTAGCAAGTGTGTGTAATGACAGTATATCTTGCATTGTATAATTAATGTCTTCGGCCTGGACTCCTAGGATTTAAATTCTGTTAGTGTGACACCAGCCCTGCACCTTTTGAATTGTGACTGGAATTTTAAGTTGGCATCCTCACAGTTTTAATTCTCTCTGCGTGCTCAGGGGATTTCCTCAATACATGACATTTTCCTTTTTATCTTATTCTGGTAACAAATGAAACAGTTATCGTAACAGTCTCCCACCCCCTTAATTTATCAACAAAAATGCAACTTGATAACTTTGAATCAATTAAAATTTAGGTTATCATTTTTTGTGTGTTTGGTTACATAGTTGAAAAGAAGAGACGAGCAGACATGTATTTAAATATCATATGTATAGTGGGAGAATGTATTTAGGGTGATGTGGTTTAACAGTGAATAGCTTCTTGAATAGCTAGCTGGCTTTGAAATTGTTCAAGTTTGAACTATTTCATAGCTAGCAATCTTTCTTGGAGATGATCAAGACCTCTGACAGATCTGAGCTTCACAACAGTATACTATATTCCTAGCCAGTTCTAACATAACTGAAGTTAGTGTCTTGCATGTGGCAATTTGCTCTACTGTATAGTTGAACAAACCCTCATATGCTCTAGGCGATAACTCTTCTTTTTCTTAATGTTAAGGAACCTATTTTTTTGCATCTCTTATTGAGTGAATTTGAGACTCAACAACACAAGGCTTTGTTGAGAAACTTCCATGTTTCTATTTTGTTTTACTGGAATTTGCTAGATTTTCAGGATAATAGCTCCTTTTATCTTCTTGCTTTGCTTGTATGACTCTAGCCCACAGTAGTTATCCAAGATGATTTTATAACTTCCCTATTTTTGTCATGTTTGCTATTTTTTTAAATCCTGTTAGCCCTTTTATTGTGCTTTATTATTATTTCTCCTTCCTGTAATGTAAAAGCGCCCTGTGCACATCTGATGCTATTTGTATCAACCAGCAGAAGGGGGCAGAAAAATTTTTGCAACTCCTAAGTTCTCACTTCCCCAATTGGCTGGAGTAAAAGTCACATCCTGCTGAGTAGCTGAAGTAGGTTTTTTGCTAAATTTCATTTGTGAGTATAAATAAATATGTTTCATGGAGTATGGGATGTAAACTAACAAGTACATGCAGTTGGGTTCTAGCAAGACAGACTTTTTGAAGCTTACCTCTGAATTGGTCTTGGATGCTGTCAGTTGATGGCAAATGACTTAAGATGGATTGTTAAATATCCTTTTGAAGTGTGGCTCTTCACCAACTGTTCTCTGAAGATATACAATGGTTTATGAAGCCTCTAAAATACAGTTTACCCCAGAGTGCTCAGTAGGTTATCTTGTGAATCCTTGGTCAGATGACATCCGGCATGAATGACTGATGCCTCCCGAGCCTGGGGGGGCACCATGGTGGGGACTGCCTGCCAGTATTGGCAGCAGCAGGCGGGGACCGCTAGCAGCCGCGTCAACAACGAAGGGGGAAGCATCCGCCCACAAATGCTGGTGGCAGCTTCAGCAGCAGCCAATCTCAGGGGGCATGTACCCCCCCCCCGGTATGTCCCCCCAAGCATTGCCTATGACATCCAGATGTCTCGGTTTGTGTTCTCCTTCACCTACCTGATAGGTAGTAAAATTGTACCAGTATGGCACTAGGCAGGAACATGCGGTTTGATCAGTCTAGATGTGTGTTCAGAAATCCGTTCATTTGATACCATTCTACTAGTGCTTGCTTTAAAAAAGTTGATAACTAGGTTTATTAACTGTTCTCAACGCACTTTTTCAGGCACTGAGATGCATTCTAGCACATACTAGGTCAGTATCATCTTAGTGTGAGATGGGGGAAAATAATCTTAATAGGCCTTTTTCCATATCTAGTTTTTGAGACCAGTGATGGTGCTCTCTTTTTAAAATGCTTTCCAACTTCATAGTTTCATAGTTTCCATAGTTTCATAATTTTCATATGAAACTTGCCAGGGTGTTTGTCATGGTGGGTTTAAGAAGTAATTTAGTTAAAAATTCATCAGGCTAAGTAAAGGGTTTGAAATTGCTCTGGACATTCAAAATATTGTCCTTTTGTGTACAGTGCAGGTCACTTTAATAATAGTGAGCTTGGTATGTTTATAAATAGGAGGTTGTCAAGTAATTTTTCCAATTGTCTAGGAAAGAATAGGGGGGAATACAAAATGGTTTGAAATTGTAATTCTTTCAGTAAATTGGCTTCAGAGGGCAGGTATTTCATCTGCTGGTGTCCTTGCATAATATAATTTGAGAAGAGGTCTGATTGACCTTGAGTTTGTTCTTTCAGTGCAAACAAATAGTTGCATTGAAAATGCTTGGTGTGCACCCACCCTCCCCCCACTTTTTTTTTTTAAACCTAAGAAACGGTGAAAACCTGCAAAGGTTCCTCTACCCCAGTACTTCTGTTAGAATTCAGTACCAGTTATTTACCTTTTTTATACTACTTGTTTTTGGTGCCTGTACTGGCTAGTTAGTAATGCAGCTACTGCTTTCTAATATATATCTTGGAAGTCTGGATAGTTGTGTTTTCAGAAGAGTCTCATGTCAGGAAGCATATCACCCCGTAGGCATTCAGACACAGCTTTTCCTTGTTCCTTTTTCCTTTTGTTCTGATGGACTTTGCATCTTTCCTTTGTCTGTAGTTGATTGATATCTTTCATATCTTCTACCAGGCTATTTGTTAAACAAAGCAAGTACTAATAAGACCAAAAATAAAAGTGAACTTAAATGCGTGTCTAATAGGGGAGGGTATAGTATTTTATTTTAAACTCTGAATTTTTGAGCTAATCTGTATACAATAAGAATGCATAAAGATGAACCAAGTATCTAAGTTTAGACCTTCTCTTAGAGCAAGACTTGTGTTTTATCTGAAAGTTTTTTTTTTTTTTTTTTTTAGTGTTGCTTTTTAACTCTAGCGTGTAGGAAGTGGTGCTGGTATCCAGGTTCCATGAAGCTAATAACAATTTTGTATTACCTTGGAGTCTCCCAGGTGATAAATCCTATACATTGTTTACTTAGGTTAAAGTCTGAGCTTGAATCCAGTATCGGCTTCCTAGTGGGATCAGCTTATGTCTAAAATAAATCTGAAATTGGTCTCATGGGGCACTGACAGATGTGAAAAAAACCCCAAAACAGCTCTTTACAAGAGTGGGAATAGGAAGCATGTTATTTGACCCAGCTCCCCAGTGTCTGTATAGATTGGGTGGTTCTGTCTAAAGCTGATTTAATTAGCTAGTAGATAAAAGGGCCAAAAAAGCCTTGCTGAAGGGTACAGTCTATTGTGTTAGCTTGACCTGGCTCACCCAACTTGTGTTGGGCGAGCTGGGTCAAATGCAATGTCACTTTTGGGCATGTACTGCACTTGGTGCGGGGGCATCCTGAGCTGCAAATAAAGTGCTGGTTTGATTGGTTGGTTAGCTTTTTTTCCTCCCACGTCTATAAGCAGCCATTATTGTTTGTTCTTTCTGCTAAGTAACTGTAGGGATGGCAAACATTAAACAGGTGATTTTTCTCATGCATCTCAAATAAGCCCTTCGGATGATTTCACCTTAGTTCTTAAATCTCCAGTTTTCCTACTTATTCCTCCAACTGGAATGAGAGTCTCTAAAAAAAGTTTTACGTTCTGACAATCTATCCTAATTTAGCCACAAAATAGTACTTGCCAGAAGGCCTAGGAGTGTCATTTAACTTCAAGTTGAAGACCTGTGAGTGTCAGATTTGTAGCTGTGCTATATATATATATTTTTTTTTTTTTAAATTAGCAAAATGTTTAAACAAGTCCAACTGTATTTACGTTCTCAAAAAGAATCTACTTGGCTAGAACTCAGAGAAAGTTCTTTACTCCAGAAAGTAAAGAGAGGGAATAGACTCCCTTCTGCGCATTTGATATCTTACTTTCTCGGTCTGTATTGTACTGGTGGACACCTTGTATCATATTTGATATGCTTGAATTGTAAGTTTTTTGAGGCAGTTGTAGTTTTGTGCTGTGTTTGTAAATCAGACTCTTCATTTTCATATTCTGATAGTGACATAGGAGAACAGAAAATACTGATAACCTGCTAGTGATACAGAGACACCCACTGCATAAGACCACATGCAGTTGTAAGTCTTACAACTTGCTTGAAATGCTTTCTTTTTGTTATCAGTAGGGACCTACCTAATTTGCAGGGGCTGCCCCCTAATTTTGTGGGCAGAATGCAGGCCCGAGCAGCTATTTCATGTGTGGAGCCCAGGGGGCTCCCCCCGCCATGCCTCTGATTGACCAAGGGGCCCTGGTGGCCCCTACTCCTCATGCTGATTGGTTGTTTGTCATGCAGCCCTGCCCCTCACTGCTGAATGGTAGAGAGGGGTGGGACCACATGATGGGAAGCTCTCGCAGCTAGTCATCAACAAGGAGTGGGGGTGGCACCCATCTTGCCTGTAGTCCTTCAAGTGGACCAACCCTTCCCCTCCTCCTGCCGCCCTGGTGACCTCAGATTTCGTGGGCATTGCCCAGATTTCACGAAACCTCGAATTCGTAGGTCCCTAGTTACCAGCTTTCAAGCACTTGGTCCTATGCTCCAAGTATATGTGACCAGATAAAAGTGCTCACAGAATTACACGCTTTATAGCTGTATAGTTCCCCCAAACCACCAGGCTTGTGTTTGTCTTGAACATCTAATGACTTATGTGAGTGAAAACTATAAATGACTATGGCTCTGTTCTGTAATGCTGCCAGGATATTCATGAAGACTAATACTGAATTATGCTCCTTTTGTATTAATCTTTTTAACATATGACTTGTGGCCTGATTGGTCTCCTAAAGTCACATATGTACTTGTAGCACAGTTTACCTTCGACAGGTTCCTTGACTTACAACTTTTTGAGTTATGACAAATGGCATTTATGACATTTGTAAATTTACACCCTGTTTTGAGGTTCTCACGCTGGTTTTGCCTTTATGATGATCGACACAACTCATCCAGCTGGTAAGTCTGTTGTGGTGGGGGGGCAGATCAACACCCAAGCAGCGAGGGAGGGACTAGGGCTGAGGCAAGCGCTGCCCAGGGAGAGGGTGGGATGGCTTACGCTACCGGTCCGGGATCTGCTTGTGTGGTGGCTTGTCCAGCTGCTCTCACCCCTGCTCCTGCCTCTGGTCCGGGAGGGCATTGGGCAGGGGCATGTGCCCCAGGATTTGCGTGGGGCGGATGGGACCGGGGCTGCATTCTGCGTGAAAGGTGCTGGGAGCAGGGGCTATGCCCCCCCACTAGTTGCCCACCTGGTGTGGGGTCAGCATGAAACTGGGCAGTGCAGTGGCTCAGACAAGTGGCACACAGCAGCAGGAGCCAGCCTCGGCCTCCTCGTGACTCCTGGACGAGCAGCGGCTTCACCCCGGTTGGGTGATCGTCGGCAGGGCATGGGGGGACATGTGCCACTCAAACTCGCTGCAGACCCCCATAGCCCCCTGCTCTGTCCCAATCTGGATGCAACTCCTCCCCCCCCCCCCCGGGTGCTGCTGCTGCTTGCCCAGCCGGGGTGAAGCCACTGCTTGTCTGGGAGGCGCAGGGAGGATGGGCCAGCTCCTGCTGCTGCTGCATGCTGCTTGTCCAGAGGCAGCGCAGCAGCTCAGTCTCGCACCAGCTGGGCAAGTGGCGGGGGAGCATAGTCCCCGCTCAGGGCTTTCTGCCTGGAGAGCAGCCCCTGCCCCACGCAGATCCTGGGGCACATGCCCCCGCCCTGTGCCCTCCCAGACCGGTGGCCGGAGCAGTGGTGTGAGCCTCTGAACAAGCCACCACATGAGCAGCTCCTGGACCGGCAGTGCACAATGGCACGAGCCACCTTGCCCCCTCCCTGGGCAGCGCTTGCCCCAGCCCCAGGCCCAGCCTTAGCTCCAATCCCTCCCCACACCCCTTCTCTCCCTCCTTGCCTACATCACAGCAGACTTGCTAGCTGGACGCAGCTGCGTCAACCATCATAAAGGAACCAATTCCCCATTTATAACATTGTTCCTATGGGAAAATTGGTTCTGAGTTACGACGTTTTGACTTTTCAGGAACCACTTGTGTTGTAAGTCTGAGGACTGTGTGTCCTTTTTTCTCTAATTTGCCGGTTCTGCCTGTTTGTGAACAGACCTTTTTCATGAGGACTTTATTTTCAATGTAATAAAAGTCGGGTACAAAAAGTCAGTCTTAGAAATAATGAGACCTTTACGTACCCTAACTGAAAAGGTGGTGCCTTTTGCAGCTGGTAGTTTTGAGACCACCTGCAGAGTTTTGTATCCATATTTCTAGACTGCGAATTGGAATAGTTAATTGTTCAAGTACCTACTTTGTAATTTTGAAATGTTAATGGTAAGTGAATAAAAGCTCCATTTAAAATATCTCTCAAAGCCTTCTTCACCTGCTTGATTATTTAAAACTCATTAAGGGAGAGTTCCTTTAATCTGCTGAGTTAGTAGAGCGGCTAATGCCAGTGCCAGTCAAATGTGTTTTAGGTCTCTGAACAATCGCACTGATTCTCTCTTGTCTTGAAAACGGACAAGAAAAGGGCCCCTCCCATTTAGTGCATGGCGGTGATGTCCATCAACATCACAGATTTTTGCTTCTGATGACTAGATGGCTACTCCTTCCACCCCCACCCAGTTGAAATACAAGCATTACAAGCTTTACTCATCAGGGAGATTAGAGAGATTTCTTACAATACAACTGTTTATACCTTTAGTCTCATTGTTCTGTATGTGTTAAGATAAAGGGGAGGATACCTGTTACTTCTTATATCTTGTCAGTCTAATTTTTAATTTAATTGGCCTCTTCTACCCATGTATTGACTTGGGCAAAGATGAGGCTGGGAGGTGAAATAGATGGGAATCTGGCACCTTTCAACAGCACTAAACTGATAGTCCTGGAAACTGAAACCAGAGAACAGGTTGAGCATGGGGTGTGGAAATGTAAGCTTATCCAACACTGCTGAGTCTGTGTCTCTAGCCAAAACTAAGGAAGACAGTTCAGTCTCTGTGCTGACTCAGTCCTTGACTTCTGCAACAGTAGTGATGCATTTGATTGTGGGGGTTTTTTTTTTTCTGATCAGGGCTATTTACTTCATCCAAGTCCTCCAACTTGCTGCATGTGGCCTCAAACAGCTGCCAAATGCTGCATTTGGTTCAGCAGCCAAGTGTCAAACTCTTTGTATGACACTTGCACATTCAGTAGCAAAGTTACGGAGAGGAATGAGACGAACCTGAACGCTTCCTGCAGAATACCCTGTGGTCTAGGGGGAAATGCGCTGGCTAGGATTTGGGAGATCATAGATTCTGTTCTTCCTCATTGTTCTGACAGCTGTAAATATCTCTCAGCACTTTTCCACCCCAGCTACTGTCCAAGGACATGTTTTTAGCCTGCTCGGGTGGTAATACAGCTGGCATTTTAAAGGAAAATATTTAAAAGAAGAAAATCGGGGACATCAAACTCGTCTGGCCCCATGAGTGTGGGATGGTCCATGGGCCAGATAAATGGTGCGGGGCTGACCCTTTGGGCCAAATCAGGCCCATGGACATTTCTCCCTCTGCCCTGGGCCCGTACTGCCTGCTCTGACTGGTTTGGGACTTGAGCTGCTAGGATGCGGGGACACATGGACCACTCTCCCCTACATGCTGGATCCAGGGTCTGCTCTACCTGGGCTGGGCTGGGCCTGTGCTACATTTACCATGCATTCAAGACTGGAAGGAGTGGGCCCTAGATCCAGCATGCGGGGGGAAGAAGGGGAGATCTGGTCTGGTTCCGCTTAAGTGCTGCATGCAGCGTGGATCTTGGAGCAAGTGCTGCATGTGGTAGAGGGCAAGTCCATGTACTATATGTAGATGTACTTGGACCCAGGGCCAGTGCCAGGGAATGGATGATATGGCTTCATGGGCTATATCTTTGCCACCCCTGAAGTAAATGAATCTCAGTAGCTCAAGAAGGGGATATGTGCCCTAATATTTTCAAGTATATGCCAATCATTGGGTATTGATGACTAAGAAGAGCTTTTTTATGGTAAGCTCTTACTCAATAATGCTTTCTTACATGGCATTTGGGATTGGCCACTATGGGCAACAGAATACTGGAATCCCTGGTCTGATCCAATATGACAAGTCCTAAATTATTTTTGTAATGTAAAAATAGAGTTTTATGTGAGATCATAGCAGGTATAACTGGAAAAAGAACAAAATATTTCCAGCATTGTGGAGCCAATGAATTAAGTGTTATCAGTTGGCCATACTCACTTTACAGTAAATGTACCAAATCTATGCACTTTAGCATGTTTGTAATCATCCAGCCACTATACCATGTTGCTCACAACCCAGGATACTTTGATAGTCAAAATTCTGTTGATCTCTGAACATAACTGCATAATCCACTGTCCAGTGTGTGCTATGTCCTCTGAAGGCTGGTCCACGTAGATTCCAACATCCTACATCTGTTACAAGTTGATATGTTAGCTCAAGTGAAAAGATTTCTGCTGTTAATCTGCCCTTGGTTCAAACTTCCCTGATCACTCACGTGGCAAAAATAATCTGAGGTTATGTAGTTGTGTTACTATGTGGGCATTTAGAATAACTGTACTCACTGAAATCATTTATGTTACAAAGCACTCCACTTAGAGATGAACTGGATTATTGTTTTTAATACTTGTGTGTTTCACATTTGTATCTTGATTAATGAATGGGTGCTGTCCAGGTTAGAGTCGCACATGATTTTAAAGTCTTGTCACCTTTTTCTTGCGTCTCACTTTCTAAATCTGTGTCTGCAGTGAGGGGGTATTCTAGTCAAGATCTTAAAATATGTCCATAGTCTCAGAATAGTTTGTTTTTATGACAAAACAGTCTATGTGAAGAAAAATAATATCAGTAGACTTCAGAGTGAGTATTTGAATAGATGAATAGAAGTAGTTCAAATTTCTTAGAACATATCTCAACTACTTTACGTATGGCAAAGTTGGAGTACTTAGTTAGGGCACAATTTAATTTTACATAGTGTAAATAGAACTTTAACTGTTCTGTAACAAAACCAAGTTTTACAAGAGGCACATACGGTGATTGGGTTCTCTGGCGTGGTTGTATTTATCAAGAAGGTCTTGGAACCAGTGTTCATTTTAGACCTGGTTTGAAGGCTTTCTTCACAGATGTAATAATATCACATAATTAAAAAATATCATTAAAAATTTAAGTGCTCTACTATGTTATGGGAGTACCAGAGGAGTGCTGATTTTTATCTGGTTGATTAGATGATATTGCAGTCCCTGTTCTTTATTTTAGCTATGAAATAGAGCTGTTGTCTTTCCTGCCTTGACACACCCAAGTCCTTTTTTGTACCTTTCCCCCCCTTTAAACACAATCTCCACCTCAAAACTTAGGAGAACTTGTTTTTCTTGTATTTATGAACTAAGAATTCTAAGTGAAAGGAACTGAAGAAAATTTGTCTATACCATTATCAGAATCACTGATAGAGAAAACGTTCAAGCTGAATAATAATTCTTTGGTGCAGAAGAACCCAAATGTTATCTCACTATAAGCTACCCTAGCGATTTGTCAAGAGACTCAGAAACACTCCTGGTCATAAAATGGAACAAATTACAGCTATGATTTGGCTGTTCTTATTTTGCTAATTTAATATCACAGATGAAATTAAAGATTTTTTTAAATTCAAGAGCTTCACATTTTATTAGTCAGAGGAAAGAGATTTATTTCACCACTTAAAAATTGAAGTTATGTTTAACGGCTCTTTTAGTGGAGCTGTGTGTGTGTGTGTGTGTGTACACATGTGCATGTGTTCGTGTGGTTTATAAGGATGACTATGACCACAGTAGAATAGCCAGATGAGTGATAAGGTCTTATGGCTTTTCCAGTGCATGTTGCTATACATTTAATAATTTAATTATTGAGAAAGGTCCATTTCACATTTTACAAAGAAGCATACAGGGTTTGTTTCTCTTTTTACTATTTGTTTTGGAGGTGTAGCACTTGAATACATAGCTTTTACTTTCCCCTTTTAACTGCTAACTTGCTTGTAATGGCTGCAATAATCTAGAGCTCCTGTATGTCCTGCATGTACAGAGCTCATTGCAGCTTGGCAGGGTCACATGATTTCTTGATTATCAATGTTAGTTATGGAGTCTAGACTGCATCAGTAAGCTGCAACACTGTCATGTATCAGTGCTAGCACAGACCTGTAGCTGTCTCATGGTTCAATTTATGTACATACTTTTCATGTAACTACTAGATTATTCCAGCCCAGAGTAATAATCAACTCCTGGAAGGAATGATAATTTGTTAAGATTGTTTGTTTTAAAGTAAGAGCTTTGTTTTTATCTTGTATTTTAAAAAAAAAAAAAAGAGAAAGAGAGAGAACCTCTCTTTTACTCATGGCCTGTTGTTGGCTCTTTTTTACTCTATACAAACTATTTTTCCCCCTCCACTATCAGTATTACTAAAGCTTCAACATGAAACAAGAAGCATGAACTTGAATTCTACAGCCACGACATGCAAACTGACAGACCTGTTGGGTCTGTTGGGCATCTTCGTATGAGTAGTAGACACATAAAGCAGTCATAAAGTATTAGACCAGTAAAGCAGTCTAATTTGGGTGGTACATTTTCCTTCTGGATTCTCTAATTTTGTTCTGCCTTTCCAGTCCATAGCCCTTTGATAACTATGTCTCTCCTTATCTTCTTAAGTCAACAAAACTCAAATAAGAAACATGTGGAGAAAGAGGAAAATAAATCTGACTGAGGGGGAAGTGGGAAGGGAACACTTTTTAAATCCACTGCTATTGGGAAAAGAAAATCCTGGGGAAACTTTTTGAGAAGATCATCAAAGAGCACATCTGTGATGGGCCGGCATTGGGGATGATGCTCAAGGGCAACCACCATGGTTTCGTTAGGGGCAGGTCATGTCAGACCAACCTGATTGCCTTTTACGATCAGGTCACAAAAGCATTGGATGCAGGTGTTGCCGTGGATGTAGTCTTTCTGGACTTCAACGAGACCTTTGACACTGTCTCCCACCCCATCCTCATTAAAAAAGTAGGCGACTGTGGCATCGATGCCTACGCGGTCAGATGGATTGCTAATTGGCTGAAGGGTCGTACTCAGAGGGTGGTGGTGGACGGGTCATATTCGACCTGGGGAAAAGTGGGCAGTGGGGTCCCCCAGAGCTCGGTCCTTGGGCCCGTGCTGTTCAACTTTTTTACCAGCGATTTGGACAACGGGGTGAAAAGCAACCTGTTCAAATTTGCTGATGATACCAAAATTTGGGGTGAAGTGGGCATGCTAGTAGGAAGGGAAAGACTGCAGAAAGACCTGGATAGGTTGCAGGGGTGGGCTAACAAAAACAGGATGCGTTTCAATACTGACAAGTGCAGGGTGCTGCACTTAGGCAGTAGTAACCGGCAGCACACTTATAAGATGGGAAACTCCCTTCTTGAGAGCACGAAGGCAGAAAGGGATCTTGGAGTCATCATTGACTCCAAAATGAACATGGGCCGACAATGCGAGGTCACGGTCGGCAGGGCTAACTGGACCCTATCGTGCATCCACAGGTGCATCTCAAGTAGGGCCAAGGAGGTGATCCTCCCCCTCTATGCGACACTGGTCAGGCCACAGCTGGAGTACTGTGTCCAGTTCTGGGCGCTGCACTTCAGGAGGAATGTGGACAACATTGAGAGGGTCCAGAAGAGGGCCACTCGCATGATCCGGGGACAGCAGGGCAGACCCTACAACGAGAGGCTATGGGACCTGAACCTGTTCAGCCTTCACAAGAGAAGGCTGAGGGGGGACCTGGTGACTGTCTATAAACTCACTAGGGGGGACCAGAAGGGTTTGGGGGAGACCTTGTTTCCCCTAGCGCCCCCCAGGATAACAAGGAATAATGGCCACAAGTTGTTGGAGAGTAGGTTCAGATTAGACATCTGTAAGAACTACTTCACAGTCAGGGTGGCTAGGATCTGGAACCAACTTCCAAGGGAAGTGGTGCTGCCTTCTTCCCTGGGGGTCTTTAAGAAGTGGCTTGATGCCTACCTGGCTGGGGTCACTTGAGCCCAGTTTCCCTCCTGCCCAGGCCGGGGGTCGGATTTGAGGATCTACAAGGTCCCTTCCGACCCTACTTCTATGATTCTATGAAAATAGACCCAATGCATGAACTATTGAATTATCCTGACCTGTCAACTGTAGGAGTCTCATGATACCTACTAAAACTGGGGTTTCTGTTTCAGTAGTTCAGAGGCCACAAAGAAGTCTTTAAAAATATGATTTCTTCAAGTTTATGTATTGCAGATAGATCTTCTCTTCTTATCCTTTGTGTTGTTAGGGGTACGCTATATTGCTTGTCAATACCAGCCTGATGGGTACAATTTCCAGATTAATAGAAATATAAAAGGAAGATCCTCACTTGTTTTGAAATATTCTACCAAGCAACTGCCCTGTCTATGGAGATTACACAATATAGGTGATAACTGTAACCATTTTTAAAGGACAGAGACACAAGTATAAAATAGGTTTTCTTTCCCTTATCTCTGCACTATATTCATCATAGACTGCAAACCTAGCAGTTATGAGTATTTGACTTTGCTGCCTCTAGGCAGAGTGCTATTTTTCTTTGGACTGGCTTCCAGAATTATTACATTATAGCTCGAATTTATTTTATTGTTACAATTTTTCATTTGTCCAGTGTCACAAAGATCAGTAGTCCTTAACTTTCTCCACAATGGAAGATCTCTGACAGCTCTCACTCATCTAGCCAGGATTCCCTACTATTCAGCAATATGGAAGAACAAGATGGTCATGACAGATATCCTTCCCACCTCTTGTTAAGAACCCTAGAGGTAATCAGTGTGATTTTTTTTTTTTTAACTGAATTAACAAATTGCACTTCATAAATATTTGTGTTATAATGACTCTTTAAGGCAAACTTTTGAATGATCATGGTTTGGTAGGTACCAGCAGCCAATCTTCTTCCTTCTCTGTCGTTTTCTTGAGGAGGAAGTAGCATGACTGCTTGTCATGCCATAACTAAACTAATGGTTTAAATTGAACTGTGGGGTTTTTTGTTGTTGTTGTTTTGTTTTGAAGCAAATAAACATTATGTGCACCTAGTCTTGATTTTAATTCTGGGTTTGTATGCAATAGAGGCCAGCATTGAATCTGTAATTTTAAGGTCCATTTCAAACATATTTTGTTTCTTCTTCTAAATCTTCTCATTTGACAGGTTTGAGTCCTTTCCCCTTCAGCCCTCTTCTAGCTACTGTATTTATTCTAATGTAAGTTTCCCCCCCATGTATTTAGATTCTATATATAGAAAATTTGTAAATTTGTTAGAATTTTCCAGGTATGGAATCTAATTATTGTAGGTTGGTCTTGAATTTGTCCCTCTTCAACTTCCATAGTGGGGAAAATTAAAATGGGGGGGGGGGGGAGGTTCAGGTAACCCCCTTGCCCTCTACTCTTGCCTCAACTTCTTCCCCCTACAGCCCTTCCCTCCTGTCAGACCCTGATCTCTTTGAGCAGATGGAAGTGAGGGGCACACTTTCAAGCAGCACTTTTTGTACCTACTTATATATTGAGATTGACATGCTGCGTGCTGTGATATAGGTATAGATTATTTTTCCATTTTGGGACCAAATCAGTTCTAGATTCAGTTGGGCAAAGCCCAATAGTCATATTCTAAAATTCAACTGAGTTTGTGTGGTTCTACCACTGGGCAAGTACTCTCCCTCCCAGACGCATTGGGCTTGGGCTTAAAATACTCCCCAAATCCAGGCAGGCATCCTATAAGCAAACCCCATGCCTGGAGGCCTTTGGGTTCAGATGCCCCCAGTCTCGCTTGATCTTAGCCAAGAAGGTAACTATTTATGATAATAATCCAAAGCTAAAAGGCTCATGATTTAGCATCTACTTAATTGGGCTGGGCCCTAGCAAAATCCAGTGTTTCAAGCCATGGTGACCCCACAGTTTAGCACTGTTCAATATGTGGGTGTACTCCAGATACCTGCCACAATGCATCCATGTGCTAATTAACCCCCACTTATGATTGGAACCAAGGTGTTCTTGTCGCAAATGCTGTGATCCTCCACAAATTAATATACAGATGAAGCTTAGGGCAACCTAGTCTGGCTCTACCTCGGAGAGGGAAGTGCCACACTAATCATATGCAGCATGCTGAGAGATACTGGGTGAATTGTTCAGGGCCCTGTTTGGTGATGTTTGCCAGACACTTAAAGCTAGTGAAGAAACAGGAATCACTGGAAATGGGAAAGAAAGGCACAGCTATGGGAGTGAAGAGAAAGTTGAAATGTGTTCATTGTAGTGGCTCACCATGACTTGAAAAGAGTCAGTGGTGAAGTGGGCCATATATCTTATTCAGATGGGCTTCCATAACCTATCCTTTTGGTAGGATCCTATCAGTATGTTTACCCAAAATGGGCCATGTATTTTATAGTCATGCTCAGTTTTGGCCTCGTTTGATCAATTTCATAGTTAGTTTCCATTACGGAGCACATGTTAATGATAGTGCATTTAATGACATTTCCTTGAAGGCAAATATAAGATATGGGGCTTCTTCCCCTCCCCCCACCCCATACTGACTGGGTCAGGGAAAACCTCATCTTATATTTGGATAATTATGTTTGATTTTGTGTTTTACCTTTAAACTTGGGTCTTTTTAAATTTGAAATTCATATTGCCCTAGAAAAGCAGTGGTTAAATAGGCATTAAAAATGTTATTGACATCTGCCACCAGCACATCACTGTGAACTTTTCACAATCCATTTCTAGTTATGTGGAATAACAGCTGTAAAAAAACATGAGCATAGGTAGTTATTCAAAATTTCCAGGTATCTTGGAAACTTGTGTTGTTGCATACTGCAACCTCTTATTGAGAAAAGCAAACACTGAAGAAGGAGCTGAGGGCCATAACTCCACTAAACAGCAGTGGTCATTGTACAATGTTATGTTTATATTGACGAGGAGGACTGTAAAGCAACATACATACATTCACATAATCTGGGAGACTTTTCCTAGATTTTCCCTCCTCATAGAGAAATTTACCCAGAACCACATGTATAGACATTTTAATGCTGAGGAATGGAGAACTTGCACTGCTTCTGACGTTGTGTAGCTAGGGGGAAGGCAGGTGGTGCAGGGGCCGTGTGCACACATCTCAGTGTGCTATGCAGGCTCTCTTAGTCAGCTTGGTGACAGATGGCAGCAATGCATACGGCAGCCTTCATTGGTTGACCCAGAGTGTGCCCATGGTCAGCTTGTGTTTCCCTGCAGCACAATGTGGGAATTGGAAAAGGGAGTGTACTGCTCCCTGCTGGAGCAGCAGAGTCCAGTGAGTAATGCAGTCTCCCTGGGGAAAGGAGGAGTGATGCTGGAAGACTGTATTCTCTTTGAGAGAAGCACAGCGTGGACAGACATTCAGTACCCAGGAGAAATTCTCTTGGAAATGGTTTAACTCTGGTCATTTTTCTCCTGGGCCAGCCATTTTTACTCTGGGGGAGAAAGCCTGAACATCTGTATACTCATGGCTTTCCTGAGAGAGCAGCAACTCTCCCAGGAGAAACTGAATGCCTGTTTGGCAAGGAGGAGCTTTGAAAGGGTAGGCTTAAAGATAGGAGGGAAGTAGTTAGAAAGCTAAAGATTAAAACACAACAATATGTCTTGCCCATCTTGTATGATGTTGTGAAAGTACTGAGTTTTACGTGTCTTTGTGTAAATAGACTGATTGTAGCAGGGTGGGTTTGATTTACATCAAATCTATTTAAATCACTGGTCAGGAAGCCTTGATTTAATCATTGTTTTCTACAAAAAGTGCATTCTTGCTGTTTTATATCTTCTATTCATTTAACTTCTTGAAACTTTGCATTTTTAGAGAGAGGTAAGGGCTTGACTCTATACATAAACTTGCAGAGAGACAATAGGGCTAATGGGTAGGTAATCAGGTCTGTTATCTCTCATTTTGATACACTGCTATTAACAAGGATGTTATCTCTGGAGATACAAATCCACAGTTTGAGAAGTGAACTGTAAAATAGATATGCTTAATGGGATCTTCTAGACAGAGCACTGACTCCCACTAGGTAGAGTGGTTTTCTTTAATCTTTACTAATCTATAGAGGAGCCTCTGAGAACCCCATAATATTGGGCCCCTAATATAGTCCATGGCCTATTGTGACTTCTCTTTAAAATTTTCTAAAAAGGTTACATGAATGCATTGTCAAATAGTATATAATTAGAAGTTACAATCCATATTCCATGATGATATCTTTGAGCTTTAACGTATCTTAAATTAAAACTATCTTTATATAGGTTTACTTTTTTTAAAAAGCATCTTAAAAAAAAGCAAAAAATATGTTTAAATTAAAAAAAACCAATTTTTTAATTAAAAAAAAAATTGTTGGTTTTTATCTACCCTGGACTGTAGAATAATGGCCTATTAAGGAAAAAAATGATGATCTTTATGCAGCTGTTTTATTCCATGTTTTACTGCCTTTTTTTTTTCTTGTAGGTGTTAAGTTAATTGCTTACCCATGAGTGGTGCAGACCCACTGGGTCAAATTAATCTGTATTGTAATCCTGCTGAAATGCGAGACAAACTTGGCTCACTGGTATGTCTTTTTTGTCAGCTCAGCACGGTCTAGTTAACTTGTTTTACTCACAACAACAGTTTCACTGAATGAGTCAAAAAAATCAGTTGAGAACTTTCTACTGGCATTTTAACATAGTTATCCTTGAATTTAGTCTTATGGTCAGCATATTCTTTTCAGAACTTTAGATGATGATGTTCTTTAAATCAGAAGTCATAGAAAGCCCTTTTTAAAAAATCTGTTTTTCCCTTAACGCAGAAGGTAATTGCTAGCAATTAGGGGCATCTACTTCTTTATGTCTGTTTCTTTTGAAATGTGTGTAGAAAGACCATAACAGGGCTGGTTTGTGGAGATAACATCCATGTGAACCACCTACCCAAGACCCTTGAGCTGCAGGCTAAACCCAGAAGCCACCTTCAACACTTCTGTGAGCTTGCAGATACTAGAGACTTTATGAAGATGCTGTCCTGTTCATTGTCAGGAAAGAAGGTTAGAAAATAAGAAAAGATATTTAAACTTATTAGTCACATGTGCATTTAACTAGGAAACCTGGAAGTATGGGATATTTAAAGAGAGAGAGTGAAATTTGTCTTCTGTGGTTGTTCCCCACAAGCATGAACATTCAGGGTGTGCATTTCCCCTTGGGACAAATAGTGGCACATATTTGCTGGTGTGCGGCAGAGGGATCTGGGTGAGGTAGAGGAGGTTGGGGATTGCACTTGTGCAGCCTTACCTCGAGCTGTCCTGGGCAGCAGTGGTGCTGAGCTGGCCAGTCAGACCCTGGCTGGCAGCCAGAGCATGACTCTAGCTGGCTGGGCTCTGGTTCCTGGTAGTGCACACTGCTGCCACATGTGCCATGCCGCTTTTTTTTTTTTTCTTTCTGTGTGGCAATTTCTTGGTACCTCCTGGTGTCAGCCCTCCCCCCCCCAAATGCTGCGCTGCTAATTAGCAGTGTGGTGCATGTGCATGGTATGTAGTTTGCAGCACCTTGAACGGCTTTGAGGTATTGCAGACCACACATGCGCACGTGCAGGGATGCTCCCTGTGTGAGCATCCAAGGGATTGGAAGAACACCAAAGAAGCATCTAACAGAGAGGACTCGTGCACGATCAGAGGGCAAGAGAACAGGCCTTATGAAGAGAGGCTAAGAGCAATGGGACTCTTCAGCCTGGAAAAGCGCAGGCTTAGGGGTGGCATGGTGGCAGCCTATAAGTATGCAAGGGGCATGCATCAGGATCTGGGGGAACGCCTGTTCACCAGAGCACCTCAAGGGAAGACAAGGTTCAACAGTCACAGACTCCTCCAAGACTGTTTTAGGCTGGACATAACGAAAAACTTCTTTACTGTCCAAGCCCCCAAGGCCTGGAATAGACTCCCCACAGAGGTGGTGCAGGCACCTAATCTGGACTCTTTCAAGAAACGTTTGGACACTTACCTTGCTGGAATCATTTGACCCAAGCTGACTTCTGCCCCTGGGGTAGGGGGCTGGACTTGATCTTTTGAGGTCCCTTCCAGCCCTAACATCTATGAAATCAAATCAAATGGCTCTAACTAAAAGCCATAAAAAACAAAAATCTCAATCACACTGGACACCCAAGACTTAGTTTTCCCTAGGAGTGGTGATCCTCCCTCACTCAGTAGTACAAGATGTGAAAAACTTCTCATCAAATAAATTAGTTGCTGATTATTTTCTGTGCTACTACTTAAGCCCTAGAATTAGTGTATGAAAGATACTATTGCCACAGAAAGCAAATAATATCTGAAGAAAGGATTCCAGAAAGAGAGGTGTCACACTGAAAGGTTCTAGTAAAAAGCTTATAACCCCATGCCTAAGGTTGTGGCGCAAGAGTCTGGGTCTGCAGCAAGGAATCGCTGGCAATACATGGCTCTGCAGCTGGTTACTGCTGTTCTTTTTAGACTTACAGATGTCTGCTGCCATCTGCTTCCTCCCCCATCTTTTTTATTCTGCAGATCTGCCTGCAGCCACACACGCACGCACGCGTGCGCACGCGCACGCATAATGTAGCTAGATGGATGGGAAAACATTTCTGCAACTTTTTTCTTCCTTTCACTCCCTCAAGCAAGAGAAGAAGCAGAATGAGGAAAACATGTTCTCTGTTTTGCTAAAACAAGTGAACAAGCAAAAATGTGAAAACATTGCCTAGACTCTGCCTAAACCATGCACGATAACTAAAAAAGAAGTATGCAAATTGTCTATAGCTTACAGTTTTCAGTGAAATAGTAGGGAATTGCACATTGAAGGAAAAAATAAGAGTAAAGAAAGTTACATGCTTTGTTTTCCAGTAGCCTTTCCTGGGTTCGTTTGATTTTTGGTTTGGTTCGAGGGAGGTTTAGTAGCAAAGATGTCCTCAGCATAAGTTTAAACCAAGTGCCAGTGTTAAGATTTGTACACAAGTAAAAAGTTGATTTCAGATGCAGTCTACACTTGATCCTGCCTTAGGACAGGGGATTAGGCTAGGTGATTTCATGAGGTCTCATCCAGCCCTGTACTTTTAGGTGTAAGAAGTGAAAGGTACAGATGGGTGAGGATACCAGGTGTAAACTGGTATTATATATTTATAGAAGTGTATGTTAAAATACAGTGACACCTGTATGTATGCTACTCACCCACCCAGGGGCACGTAGCTATAGGGTTATGGTGTCTTTCTACAGCATCAGAGGCATGTGTTCAAGCCCCTCCTCGGATTCATGCTGAAGGTTACTTGCCTCCCCCCCAACCAGCTATGGTAAATGGATAGCTGAGAAGGGAAATCAAAAGCAACTAGTTCTGATGCTAGTCCTATCGCTCCCTTGTGTTCTAGTAGTCAAAGAAAATGCGTGCCTTAGCCACACCAAGCTAATGGGCCCTTGGGCTTGGGTGGAGCTCTTGCTTGACATACAATGCACACATAGTTAAGTTGCATATAGTGTATTAAAGCTTTATGTAACTAGGACATGAAGAGGAGAGCTTTCCTAATTAGGGCAAATTGCTCTTAATAAAACAATGTGCACAACTGCTACAAGAATGAGTAATTTATTATTCAATCTATCTTGGTACAGCCATGCCTGAGTAAACCAGAAATGGTGGTGTCATAACCTATTATCACTATCCTTGTTTCATTTGCCAGAACTTTTATCAGCCTATTAGCCAACATGCAGGCAATGATGTAATACCATTTCAAAGAGAGTAGAATAGATCTGTTATCCATTTAAGGAAGCACACACGGCATGAAGTGTATTAACTTCCCAAGTGTCAAGGGCAGGTACCTGGATAAACCTGCATTTCCAGAAAGTCTGAATAATTTCCTGAAGCAGAATTCAGAAACAAGATACCTTTCTACACAAAGAGCAGTGTGCGAATCAAGTTCTGTCAGCATAGCCACTAAACATACAGCATTTTTGGTTTGGCTAATAAAAAGGAATTGCTCTGAAACCTGACAATGCAAAGCTCAAAGTTCAGGCAAACTTACTGGCATGTTTTCTACAAGGGGTGAAATTTAGATTTTAGGTTATAGTTTTGCTAATGAGATCCATACTAAGGAACTAATTAATTAATAAGTTTTATGCACTTTTGTAAACTGGTTATTCTGCTCCCCCTCCTATTTGTCTAGTGATGAGGCAATGGCAAGATTTTCCTCTGATTTTTTTTTTTTTTCTTTCTTTTTTTTCATGTGATTTTTTTTCTCTCTCTTCATCAAGCTGTCCATAGCTGGCAGTTCTGACCCCAGCAACAGGCAGGAATGTATCCTGTTTTTGCCAATTCCCTATGCTTATGGAAGCATAAAATTTAATCTGCCTGTGTGTAAGACAATTGTTAAATTCTGTTAGGATTTCTCATGGTAGTCTATGATCAAGTTTTTACTAACAGCTTAGAGAGTTATCAGCAAACTTAATCAATGGGTTGGCTGTCTATTTCCTCTAAGTCCATCCCAAACCTAGCCCCAAAGTACCTGCTCCAGAATCCTCCCTCCCATTAACTGTTCTTCATGTTGAATAGCTTCCATTCACTACAAAGCCACGGTCCTCACCCCAGTGTTTGTAGATATCAAGAGCTAATGCCCTTCATAGAAGTCATAGGGAAGTACAGCAGGAAGGGACCTCCTGAGGTCATCTAGACCAACCCTCTGCCTGAGGCAGGATCATCCCTAAAAGAAGTGGGTAATAGAAGTAGCAGTGATGCATTGAAGTTCCACATGGCTCAGCTCTAAACCATTTTGGCTTGCAAAGAGAAACTGCTACATGACCTGCGGTCCAGCTATGTGCTCCTTAGCAGTCAAATAGGAGAGATTCTTTTAATTAACTTTTTCTTAAACAAGGCAAATTAGGAGCTAATTCAAGGATGGCAGTCCATTTTACATAGCTTAAATTTACTTTTGACCAGTACCTTCCAGTCACAGGGTTTCAGTGAGGGTTTTTCTGCTCAAACTCTTCTCTAATTTCTCCTTGAAGAATTGATAATTGGCTGCCCTATAGAGAGTAAACTGGTACTAGGAATTTTTGTTTCCTTCTTTTAAAAAGAGCAATTCCAAACATCAAAACTTTGCTAATGGAATAGATGTTCAGGAAACAGTGATTGAGGCTCAGCCATTTCCCAACGTGTCTGTTCTTACTGTACTTTCATTCTGTCAGTATGGAGACCCTAAATATTCTCATGCACTTAGTCACTGAAGGCATGGAGCTTTATTCTTTCTCTTTTTTATCCTTACTGGGATCCCAGAACATAGCCCAAGTAAATGAACACTGGAGAGGTCCAAAGGGTCTGTAAATAAATTCTTTCCCAGGCTGCTCAATTGCCGTACTGCAGCAATCCCTACAGCTGCTCTGCTCCTACTGTACGGTAGATCAGGGTAAGCATGGATCCACCAGCTCCGCACTGGTTCTTCTCTATTTGGCCCACCCACAAATCGCTGTCCAGGGTAATAAACAGGACATGCTCCGTGTTAGAGTGGTAAGGAGCACCATGCTTTCCATGATTAAGATGTTTCCTACTCTGAAAAAATGTACTAGTCCTGTGATGGCTAAAGACAAGACCTAAGCAACTACAAGCTGAAAGGTAGGATGTAATCCACAGAATGTACATAAGCTTTCCTTCCTGTTTATCAGACTAGAATAGGGAGCAATAAAGCAAGATTAAGATGACTTCCTCTTGCAGTTAAGTATATACTCTGAAGGCATAACAACCAGTTTGCTTCAGTCTTTTCTAAAAAGGATAGTAAAAGGTTTAATTATGAGGTATTATATACTATATTATATGTGTGTGTATGTACCGTACCATGCCATACTTCTGCAGCCCACCTTTCTGTCTATCATATGTAAAAGATATATGTTGCATAGCATTCCGACTAAACACATTTTTCAAATTCCACCCTTTCCAAAGTAAACTGAGACAACCATAATGTACAACTTTTGTTCTAGTTTCTCTGTCGTTGTTTGCTAGAGAATTTTTAGAAACTGTCATGTTATAACACTATAGATACACTACCTGATATTATAAATCCCACTGCTGTCCTGTTCAAGCCATCCCCCAAAACTGCCCAAATGATTGCATGCTTGTAAGATTCTTGCCGCACCTTGATCTATCAAAACCAGTGTCATGTAATGCAATGGGGTACAGTAGTGGAAGGTGAACAGAGTCTTTTGATTGGGTAAGTTTCTGTTGTGCAAGCTTTTCCTGGTGAAGCTTAGATTGTAGTTAGTGAGTTGTTTTGTTTTTCCCATTACTCTTCTGAGCCAGGGATGCTGTGTCTGTGTGTGTATAATGTTTTAGGTTTTATTATTGTGTCAACTGATATTACTTAAGCTGTTCCCTGAAGCTTTTTAAAGCAGAGAACTGCCTGTAATATAGAGCTTTTGAGCCTATCCTCTGCAGCACAGCTGAAGTACTGAATTCCCATAGGAGAGTTCAAGGACTGACACTGCAGGAGATTTACTTGTCCTTCGTATTCTTCCATTTTTGCATCTGTGTACTACCCATTCATTTTAATGTGTATAAGTGTTACAAGGTATCTGGGATGCATACTTGCCAGTATTTGAAATCTCAGTATTTGAGAATGAAAATAGGAGGGGGGGGGGAAATAAAGATTTCTTAGGAAAAGTGTTTTTTTTTTTCCTAATGAGACAAAGAATATTATGAATAAATAAAAGTGGATGCATTTGCTGAACAGGGCAGTTGGCATTCATACAGATTATTGTGTCTAACTGGAAACTTGCATGCCCCATGTTGGGATGTGCAGAAGAGCTACAAAATACCAGTCTATAGGAACCAGTCTATAGATGATAATTCTGTAAGCCTGTTTTTATTCCCCCAGCTTCACCAAAACAAAAGTCATTTCCTTTTAAGAGTGGAAAAAAACTAGCTTAGCACTAAACTCAGGAGTATTGTTACTTTCTTGCTTTGTCGGCCAAACAAACTGTAGGACAGGCATCCAGTGGTATCCATGGAAGCCAGAATATTAAAAGACTTGAGCGCTGCAGGTTACTTGCACATACAAGTTCATTTTAAGGAGAGTTGCTTTCAGTTATGTTTTAAGACCTCTTCAGAAGGTTTATGAAAACGTTCTGGAATTTGGTGTGTGAGCTTTTCTTTTGCTTAAAGAAATAAAAGACATGGGTAACTTGAACTGAAGCATATAGAAGAGTAGCAGTTAAACTTTTCACTGGTTTCTGAGTTTCAGTCAGTTTTGCGCAATTGTACTCCTTTCCCATATAATTATAGCTAATGCAGACTGCATTGTAAATTGTGTTGTAACAAGAGATGCTGTACTTCAACAGTGCTAATTAAAAAAAAAAATAAAGATTTTTGCAAGAAGCTGCAAGCTAGGTCTTGCCCAAAACCAGTATAAGGGCTGGTCCCTGATGTATCTCTTCTCAAGCAAATTGAGTTAAATAAAGTACAGATTTGTCTGGTTGGATTTAAACCTAGAGCAGTATCCTTTTAATATTGATTGAAATAATCCATTACCCTTCTGCTTTGGTTCTTTTTAACTGAACTGTATTTAATTAAATTGTGCTTTAACATAAATAACAACTTTGTTTACTGCAGTAATTCACCGATAAGAAAGTCATCATATGCAATTACTTAGAAAGAATAAGGAAACCATTGAGGTTTGGAAGTTTCAATGGAAATATATTTTTTCACATTTGAAATTTCCTTGAAAGAACTGATTGAGGTCCTAGCTGATTCTAATTTAGGTTCTAATCTTTGGATTGTATACCTAAACTTGAGAATGACTAGAGGCATCTGTATTCTTGATATGATGCTCAGTCACTTCTCAAAAGCAGTTAGATTTAAAAAAAAAATCATGCTGTAGGTGTGTACAGCTTATAAAGTAGGTTAAGAGATTCCTGCCTGGAAAGCAACACAGTAATAGTATAACCTTAGCATGCAAATTGCAGAGAGGAGTTCCTAAGTAGGACATTTGTCAAGTCTTCCAAGTCATCTTCCTCTGGGTCAGGGTTGAGACATGTTGGCAAGATCACCTGTCATCATGTTACTGTTGATATTTTTATCTTTTGTAAGGAGGAAAAAAGGATTCCAGTTGTGAGGGCTGCTGGTCTGTTTCCCTTCATGAAGACTTAGTTTACTTTTTCTACGGGAAATACAATAAAAGGGATTTCAATGTCAGGAAAATCATCAACTTTATTATCGTTCCTTTTTAGTTTGGGGTGTGGGGTTCCTATTTTCTTTCATATGTTGAATTACTCTGGAATGTACTATTTACCTAACATCATGATTGGACAGGGGCAGGCAAAATACAGCCCACGGGCCAGATTCCACCCACCAGGCTGTTCTACCCAGCCTGGGGGGCCCTTGAAAAATTCAGAAAATTTAATATTTTTCTGCTCCTGGCTGCCTGTTAAAGATGATAGGAGCCAGGGCAGTGGGACCCAGGGGAAGCTGGCAGGACCCAGCAGCCCATCCCATCCCATCTGACTTCCCCACCCCGCCCTCGCCAAGAAGCCTTTGCCTAGTAGAGCCTTCTGGCTTGGGACCCTAGGGCTGTTCCTGCCTCCCTGTGCTGAGGGAAATTCAAGTAAGAGTGAGGGCAGGAGGAAGGGGAGGTCCGCGGGGATTGCCCCAGTCCTCAGGGCTGGGCTGGCTCCTGCTGAGTCCCATGGTCCAGCCATGCAGCTGGGAGCCATTTCGTGCAGGAGTGGGCAGGCAGGGGCTCTGGAGCCAGGCTGGCTCCCCTCTCTCCCTGCTGATACAGCCTGTCCCAGTTCCATGGAGTCCTGCTGGACCGGGACCCGCACTCCTGCCACCCTGCTCTGGGCCCTGCCGTCGCTGGCCCTGGGGCACTGGCATGGGCCCTGCACTCCCGCCCAGCTGTCGCTGCACTCCCACGCACCCACTCGCTGCCCCTTCCCCGCCCTCGCCACTTTCAGTGTTTCCCTGCCTGCCTGCTGGCTGCTCCTGTACCACATGGCTCCTGGCTGCATGGCCAGACTGCAGGACTCAGCAGGAGCTGGTATCCTGGGGCCAGGAGCAGGAGAGGGTGTGTGTGTGCGCGCATACAGCGAGTTCTACATGCACACCCCACCATACACTTGCACCCCCCCTTGCACTGCCATGCACATAGACCCCCATTCCCCCTCACATAGCCCCCTACAAACCCCATACCCACACACCCACATGCTCCCTCACCCCACACCCACACCACTACACCCTCTCCCACACCCCACATACCCACACACCCACAGCCCCTCACAAACCCCGCATCTCCCCTACCCCCACAACATACAAGGGTATGATTTCATTTTAAGCTATTGTGCCATCCTTCTATGTGCACTACACAAATGCATGTAAATCAGGACAAAAATACTTTTTGAAATCAAATGAATGAATGTTGTAAATGTTTGATCTTTAGAATATAATTTGGTATTTTTCTGGTTCCAAGACAGGAAAACCCCTTGCTGAAAGGAGTACTTCTGGAAGTAAGGGGAGGGACTTCTGGTGGCAAAGGTCAGGGATTAGGGGGCAGGACTTCTGGTCACAAGATGGTGACCAGGGGGTGGGGCACCTGCCAAGGGGTGGACTACCCATGCAGCCCTTGACAGGTTGCCAAAACTCGATAAGCAGCCCTCTGCCCAAAATAATTGCCCACCCTGCCATATGACCACAAGTTGGACTTTCTGTTTTTATTTAAAGGAGGTAGCATGTTGGCTTTCCACATAACTTTCTGATTCTCTCTGCACGTCTAATGCTTTCACAGCACAAGCTGTGAGAAATGGAGTAGCATCACTCTGGACTGGGTCCAGATTCCTTTGATTTCTTCCATGTCATTTGACATTGTATGACAAAAATCAACAGTTTGGCTGTGAAACATCCTGTCATTGTTTAAACAGGGCAGCTTGCCTCTAATATCAAATGCATTTGAACCAATAGCAAACAATGTGTTATGAGTGACAGAGAGAGAAATGTTAAGAGGAGAGGTTGGGAATGTTAGTATAACAAAAGTTACTTCTTCTGAATGCAAAAGCAAGAAAACTTGTCTTCAAATGGAGGGAAGCCATCTTACTATCCTTTGTTCACAGAATCTCACTACATCTCTTATTTCGGAGCTTTAGTACTATCAAGTCTGATGGGAGCAGCCTCATAATAAACTTATTTCCAAATATCATTGAGCTAGTTTTAAAAACTCGGTTTCTCTTGCAGCGTTGTGTTGTTTTTTTTTAACTGTCAAGATGGTGGTGCTGTTTTGAAAGCTGTATGTCCTCCTATTTTTAAAAAAGCTGCTTAAAAGCATTTCTGAAATAGCTTGCTGCACTCAGTCTCGACTATTGAGCCAGATGTTCTACAACTGCTGTTTTCAGCTCTTGTAGGTCAGGGCTGTTCAACTCTTTAGCGTGCAGGCTGCATGTGGCCCATGAGGGGTTAATCTGTGGTCCCTGGGCTCCTGGCTGGCTGCTGCTCCTCCTATTACCCCAGTGGTGGCAGCAGCAGTTGGATCTCTAGGCTTCCCCTCCAGCTTCTGCTTCCTGCGACTGCCGCAGGGGGCTGGGCGGCACATGAGAGCCTGTGAGACAGTGCTGCAGGGGAGCCTGCAACTGGGGAGCTAAAGGGGTGGGGGTCCATTCAGTTGCATGTGTACAGTGATCTGGGAAACTCCTACTCATGTGGGCCTTTGGTGTGGCCCCTGGTGTCTCAGAAGCTGGACAGACCTGCTATGAGTGATTATGTTTTTTTGTGTCAGTTTTAATCATTGAGACAAATGTCTGAGCTGGTTTTTGCTTGTGATTATTTATGTATTTAAGGTTTTGCACTCAATTCTGACTGCTTACCAAAAAGCTGCTCTTTAATTAGTGCAAAGATGCTTCCTTACTGAAGTAATGAATATGGAATCCTGGCAACAAGTAAGCCCTGCATGCTTCTGGCCACAGTATCTTAAGCACTCTTATCTGTACTATGTAAGTAGTTGCATCTAAAGGATGTATAGGACAGGTACACCAATAATTAAAAAAAAAAAAAAAAAGTTCCTATTCAATCTACAGTACTTCACTTGAACCACAGTTGATCCCTGTTTTTATAAGGGGATGAATATGTTCTTTCTCCCTATGTATCATTTTCCTCACTGCACTGTTGCTGATAAAAATGCCTGCCCAGCAAGAAATCATTTAGTTTAGGACTTTGTTGTACAAAGCTCTGTATAAATGTGGTTCTGTAAAGACCAGTGAACTCCTCATCATGGTGGAGGGGAAAAGTGCTTATCCATCACATATAAAACATACCTCCTGGCAAAAAGTTCAGCAGAGAGCTGTTCACCCAACGCCTAATAAGCCTCCTCAGAAGGCTTATGTCCTAGATAGACCTCTTTAATTCAGGCAGAGAGCTTGTAAGAAAGCAGAATGATGTAAGAAAGTTATGCTATCCCTCCCATTGGACTTAAGAGTCTACATCCTGCCAATACCATCCAGTTACCCTGGTAATGCATTTTTCTAGTGATAGTTGTCTCAGCAAAGATTCTTCTAGGGCAACCCTTAAAATGATTAAACGGTGAAAAGGGCATAAGGGATCCTATTATAATAGTTCTAGTCCTCAGCTATTGGGTTTCGTAGAAAAAGTGTTTTGTATGCAAATCATAATCTGTGCTAAGGAGCAAGGCAGGTATCAAAACTTTAAGTAGAAAAGTTTTACAATTCTGGGCATAGTCCTAACAGCTTGCCATCCAGGGGAAGAGGTTTTGGCTTGCACCCAGGATGAGCAAATTCCTCTCTGCTTCTAAAGCAGTAAGAACAGGTGAAGATTTGCTGTCCACAGCTACAG
Organism: Alligator mississippiensis; assembly: GCF_030867095.1. Taxonomy (NCBI): domain Eukaryota; kingdom Metazoa; phylum Chordata; order Crocodylia; family Alligatoridae; genus Alligator; species Alligator mississippiensis. The sequence continues at coordinate 118,672,466 of NC_081824.1, read as the reverse complement.
GCCTGCCTGGTCCAAGAAAGGAAAAGAACTAGAAAAGTGTGATTCTTCTATAAGAACTGAAAAGCTACTGTGATGAAGGCAGCTGTCATTTTTCCTTTCAGGAGAAACCACAACAAAGTTTGCACAGCCAATTGAGGATATATTTTTGAGTAGGTCTTGTCTGTGTGAACTCCGAACCATGCTAGAGTGAAGCACGTATGGGTGCTCCTATGCAGTGAAGGTTAATCTTTTTGGCACAAATTAGTCCCACAATTTCTTCATTTGGCACAGTACCCTTCCCTGATCTGCTGCTCTGTATTCTGTTCCCTGCCCTATCTGCCGATGTACTCTCTGAGCTGTCACATGCTATGCACAGAGGCTACGCATGCCACTTATGGCACTTGTATCAGAGGTTGGTCACCCTTCCTCTTGTGCACACTAACCCAGAATCTGATGCCTTAGAGTAGTGCTTGGTGTGCACCAGTATGCTCACTCAAGACAGAGCTTAGCAGCATGTGCCCAGTGTTAACCTTAAGGAGCTACTTTGCACCTGTTTCCAGGTATAAGGTATGCAGAGCTGGCATGCTGTGCTTCACTGCTGTGCTTCCAAGTGCAGTCTGGAGCTAATACTGTGCATGCCCATAGAGTCTAGAAGTCCTGACTTCCACTGACCAGGGCATCACTAACTGACACCAACTCCCAGGGAGGGGGCGTGAAAATTACAGTGAACCATATTGCTTTCTTCTTAACTCATACTATTTTGAGACTCTTTGCTTTTTCCTGCCAAAGCATGAAAGGCTTCACAAGAGAATCTCTGTGAAGGTCCTGAACTGATAACCGTCTAAATTATACTAGTACAGTTTGTGTTTCTAAAAAATGCAGGCTTCATCTTTACGACTCCCAATGAAATGTAATATTTCCATTCTTTTTGTATTTGCATAATCACATTATCTGCAGCTTCCTGTTTTAATTCCTCAAGTGGGTTTTAGGAAACACTTTAATCTAGGATGGAAACTAACACTGTCAGGAATGGTTTTAGTTCTGTATGTCCAGCTGCCTCTTTTGTTGGTCACTGTGGAGTGCAGTGTTTCTCACTTTTTGTAAAGACTTGAGTTAGCCCTCATAACTTTTTGCAATTCAGTGGCACCCCATTCAAAGACTCATTTATCTCTTACAGTGCTTACCTTTGTGTACCTTGCAGTTCCCCGCAGCCCTTCCTACCATCTCTGTGAGCATAGGCGAGCAAGGTGCTGGGCTAAGAAGTTTGGCCCTGTGTCTGCCCTCCCATGGCAAAGTACACTGCTTAGAGTTGGGGGGGAGGGGGGCAGGGAGGAGGGAGGGTTTTGGCACAGGGGCTGTGCTTTACATCACTGACTGTTGCCCTGATCCTTCCATGTTCCCAGCGCTGGTGGGAGAGGCCACAGGAGTGCTGCTGGGATGCTGGAGCAGGTGCAGAGTGCTTTGCATCTGGAGGAGCCAGTGCTTGCCTGCTCTTGCAGAAGCTGGATGTCATGGCTGCCCTCAAAGGATCTTGCAGCACCGTGGCTGAGAGCAACTGGTGTAGCATTTTTAAAGAAACCGTGCATCTTTTATCTTATGGGCAGATTCATAACTTACTAAAGGGGGATGTGGCATCTGGCTCTGAAGACCATGGGCCGAAGTGTGGCTGTAGCCCCTGAGCTGGCAGGGGACATGAGAAGCCAGGCAGAGAATGAGTGTATGGAGGCAGAGGAGAACAGAACATGCCTGCTGCCACCACTGCTGCTGTCCCTGGCTGACCCAGGGACAAGGAAGCCCCAGAAGAGCTCCTGCCCTGCTCTAGTTGGAGGCTGTGGAGAGCAGCTGCATGAGGAGCGGAGCTGAGCTCAGCTCGGCTCAGCCAGGGACAGCAGCAGCAGATTCCTCCTTCCAGTGCCTGCTTCCTCCTCATTGCCCCCCTCCCAGAAGTGTCCCTGGTGGCCTGGAGCAGGTGCAGGAGGGACCTGCCTGCCATTGCTGTTATTATCCCCAGCTGAGCTCACATCCATGCATAGTTGTTCCCTGCAGGCGGTGGCTGGAATGGGGCAGGAGTAACTCTGGGGCTCCCCTCCCCGCTTCCCTCCCTCAAGTCTGTGGGACAGTGGTGGCAGTGGGCAGGTTCCTCCATCTAGTGTCTGCTCCTGGCCATTGAGGGACACCTGGAGAAAAGGTGGTGACGGAGCAGGTGCAGGAAGGGGAAACCTGCTTACTGCACTGCTTTTCCTGCTGAGCCTGGCACCCCACGCAGTTGCAACCTACAGCTGGAGAAGAGCAGGAGCGGCTCTGTACCCAGGTCATCTGGGGATAGTAGTAGTGGCAACAGCAGAAGATGGGTGCAACTATAATGCCGCACCTCTCTTGATCCGCCCACCTGAGTATCTGTACATGAACTGTACTACCTTTTGAATAAGCAGCACAGATAACGGAGACACCTACTGGCACGTGAATGTTTAAAGATATAGGAAAGGAAAAAGTGTATGTGCCAGTCCTAAAAATACTTATGGAGTATATCAAATTACTGATGTATGGAAGTGTTTGCAAATGATACTATTTTTAGTGTTTCCTAACAAATAATGGTGGACTAAAACACAATCAAACCTCTGAATCTGATGTGTGGGCTTCCCTGTATTTGTATTCTGTTCATGAATAATATCTTTTAATTGCATAGAATAGTTTTAAATAGTGTCTTGGAATAAGAGATGCAGATGGTTTGTATTAAACCTCTATAAATCTGCTGAAAGCAAAATAAATCAAGTCCTGTATCCTTAATTCGGGATCATACCCATGAATGATAGCTGCTAACTACTCATGAAAGAAACGGGATTTGTAGGTAATATCCTTTATTGGAACGCCTGTGTTGTGTGGCAGTATCTTAGACAAATTTGGGGGCACAAAAATACAGAGATTTGACTACAATACATTTGGCAACCATGTTAAGTCCATGGATGTAACATGGGACAAACACAGATAAGGGTTTTATTGCTTATTATGATTTTCCTGGCCCCTCTTCTAACCTCTGTGCTCCACAGGTAACAAGAGCCATATTCCCTTTTGAATGGTCTTCCTCTTTTACATAATTAAGTTGCTCTGTTTCAGCTGTTCTGGTTTTGGTCTGTAACTGCTTGTGCTAAGTTCTTTCTCACTCCCTTTCTTATGTGACCACTTGTATTTACATAATGGGTTTAAACAAAATAAATTATTCCAGCTTAGGCTGTATGGGTTTCTTTCACAGCAGAGAGGAAGGGTTTCTTATACCTGAAAGTTCGTCCAATCAATTATATAGTTGGTTCAAGAAAAGTTATTGCCAACAAATCCTGCTGCTTGTGTACTTCCTGAAACTTTTTGGTTACAATACTACAACTGAAAATAAAAGCAGTTCAGAGCTATCTGTCATCAACCACCCAGAAAATACATTTTGCTATAGGAACTTCCAACACAGAGTCCTGCTTCTTCTCTCATGTTTGTGGTTAAGTCAGTGCTGTCATTTAAGAAATTTTTATACCACTGGGTGCAAGCATGGAGTGTATGGCTTGATCTTCTTCCACTGATAACTGGGCAGTTGAGGTGATTCTTGGCAGAATATCTTTAGGCTCCTTTCCATTTTTTTGAACTCCCAACCCCCATCTTAGATTCATAGATTCATAGATGTTAGGGTCGGAAGGGACCTCAATAGATCATCAAGTCCGACCCCCTGCATAAGCAGGAAAGAGTGCTGGGTCTAGATGACCCCAGCTAGATATTCGTCTAACCTCCTCTTGAAGACCCCCAGGGTAGGGGAGAGCACCACCTCCCTTGGGAGCCCATTCCAGACCTTGGCCACTCGAACTGTGAAGAAGTTCTTCCTTATGTCCAGTCTAAATCTGCTTTCTACTAGCTTGTGGCCATTGTTTCTTGTAACCCCCGGGGGCGCCTTGGTGAATAAATCCTCACCAATTCCCTTCTGTGCCCCCGTGATGAACTTATAGGCAGCTACAAGGTCGCCTCTCAACCTTCTCTTGCGGAGGCTGAAAAGATCCAGTTTCTCTAGTCTCTCCTCGTAGGGCTTGGTCTGCAGGCCCTTGACCATACGAGTTGCCCTTTGCTGTACCCTCTCCAGGTTATCCGCATCCTTCTTGAAGTGTGGCGCCCAGAATTGCACGCAGTACTCCAACTGCGGTCTGACCAACACCCTATAGAGGGGAAGTATCATCTCCCTGGACCTATTTGTCATGCATCTGCTGATGCACGATAAAGTGCCATTGGCTTTTCTGATGGCTTCGTCACACTGCCGGCTCATGTTCATCTTGGAGTCCACTAGGACTCCAAGATCCCTTTCCACCTCTGTGCCACCCAGCAGGTCATTCCCTAGGCTGTAGGTGTGCTGGACATTTTTCCTCCCTAGGTGCAGCACTTTGCATTTCTCCTTGTTGAACTGCATCCTGTTGTTTTCTGCCCACTTGTCCAACCTATCCAGGTCTGCCTGCAGCTGTTCCCTGCCCTCCGGCGTGTCCACTTCTCCCCATAGCTTTGTGTCATCTGCAAACTTGGACAGAGTACATTTCACTCCCACGTCCAAGTCGCTGATGAAGACATTAAAGAGTATAGGTCCAAGGACCGAACCCTGCGGGACCCCACTGCCCACACCCTTCCAGGTTGAGACCGACCCATCTACCACGACTCTTTGGGTGCGACCCTCTAGCCAATTCGCCACCCACCGGACTGTGCAGTCATCCACATCACAGCCTCTTAGCTTGTTCACTAGTATGGGGTGGGATACCGTATCGAAGGCCTTCCTGAAGTCTAAGTATATGACATCCACCCCTCCTCCTGTGTCCAGGCGTTTCATAACCTGGTCATAGAAAGAGACTAGGTTGGTCAGGCACGATCTGCCCACCACAAACCCATGCTGGTTTCCCCTCAGCATAATTTGTCCTGCCGGGCTCTCACAAATGTGAGCCTTGATAATTTTTTCAAATACTTTACCAAGGATGGAGGTGAGACTGACCGGCCTATGGTTGCCCAGGTCCTCCTTCCTCCCCTTTTTGAAAATGGGGACCACGTTAGCCCTTTTCCAGTCCTCCAGGACTTGGCCCGTGAGCCACGAGCATTCGAATATTCCCGCCAGTGGCTCTGCAGTGACGTCGGCCAGTGCCTTCAGCACCCTCGGATGGAACCCATCCGGGCCTGCCGACTTAAAGGCATCCAGTTCTTCCAAGTGACTCTGCACCACCTCAGGATCTACGCATGGAAGTCTGGCGCCTTGCTGCTGCCTCTCTACAACCCCAGTGAGAGACTTGTCGTGCCCCTCGCTTAGGAACACTGAGGCAAAGAACTCGTTGAGGAGTTCAGCCTTGTCCCCCTATCTGTCACCAATTGTTTCTGCCCATTTAGCAGCGGTCCTATTCCTCCCTGGGCCTTCCTTTTACTCCCAATATATCTAAAAAACAATTTCTTGTTGTCCTTTACTTGGGTTGCCATCCTCAGCTCCATGGTAGCTTTGGCTACTTGGGTTGCCATCCTCAGCTCCATGGTAGCTTTGGCTACTTGGGTTGCCATCCTCAGCTCCATGGTAGCTTTGGCAGGAGGACCAAATTATGTAGAACCACTTGAATGCTTCTTTATCCCCTTGAAACAGCACCTGTGAAAAATTTGTGAGCAGATGAGTTTTTCAAAAGGGGAAAACTAGAAAGCCTAGTTAACACATCAGGCTACAGTTACCACCAGTAAGCCAACATTATCAACTTTATTCCACATGATTATCTCCTTTTATATAGGTATTGTGAAAACTTTGGGAAAATGTTCCCATTTTAAAGGGTGATCAGCATAGTTCACCTACCTATAGGAAATAGATCACCCTAGACCAATGGTTCTCAACCTTTTTAGGATCCAGGCAGCCCTCTATAATGTTTCTGAATTTAGCAACACCCTGGTTGAGAACCACTGCCCTAACAATTATGGGATTATGGGGTCCATTTCCTTCTACTGCCACCTTCACAGAAGGAAGAGATCTTCCAAAGAGGACTGTCGTATGATAAAGAAGGAAAGTTGGTGGTTCCCTACTGTTCGTTTCATGCTCCATCTTCCATGACTCGGGCTACAAGGAAATGTTGCATTGGTCCTGGGATAAACCATTTTATCTTGGGACAAAGTGGAATCTTTTAGACATCGATGCCCATCATCCCAGGATAAATAGTAATTCTTATTCACAGAATAAGAAATACTAACAGTTTTTTCGTGGGACATTGCAAAGTGCATCTGAACAGTTGCCTGGGGATTGCATCATTGAATTAATGGCAGAAAAGCATCAGTGCATTCAGTCATTCAGTAAACCCTGATTAGGAGGGTGATGTATGTTTTTGTTCCAAAACAGAGGCACGGCTTGTCCAGGAACAAGTGCAACATCTGTGCCTAGCCTTATTTAGCAGGCGTAGGACAAAAGGCTCACCTAGAGAGCACAGTAGAAGTTTTTAGTTTGTCTTTACCGTTTGCTTTTCCTGGCAATGTGTGTGAAACCATCCCTGTAAGCACAGGGCAGTCCTTGAGGAATTTGGGGAAACCAGTCTGGGCACCCTTTGCTCAGCCTGGGCATTGTTTTGTTGTTAAACCGATGGTAACTGGAGGGGATAGGGGGTTACAATATTACAACTGGAGATAGCTGTGGCTCTCTATACAAGAAAGAAAGCATGTTATTTTCAGTCTAATTCCATATTTTATTTGGGCTGACCACAATGTTTAGACAAGAGGCTCTTGAATATCCTGTCAACTAATTAATGCCTTGCACTACAAGGTACCTTCTGCTTCATCACATGGCTAATATGCAAATTCATATGTTATTTAATAAAGTGCTGTAATCCAGATCTCCTTTTGGGGGGGGGCCGGGCACTGCCTTTCAACTCCTGAAGCAGGCTAGTTTTTCCTGTACAAAGGAAAGATGACTAGTAGATTTCTGGTAATCTTAGTTCATTCCTGAATTTGTGTAGTCATCTCTTTTTAATGGAGAACATCATCTAATTGTGTTTGTCTGCTTCTGTGACACTCACTTCCAGGGATCCATTTGCATGGGGTTGGGGAGGAGGGAAGGGCAATTCAAAGAGTCTCAAATTTAGCATGGGACTGAGGAGTCTTTCTCATCTGTATTCTTTAGTTTTGATTCAGCTTTGAACAACCTATGGGATCAGGCAGAGAGGTAGGAGAAGGTGGTGCCTGAGAGGGTAACTGGTTCATCAAGTCATAAGCTTTCATAGGCAATAATCGATATCATCTTGCCAACTTGCCCTGTAATGCATCCAGGGGTGGCCAAATATGGCACGGGTGCCAGAAGTACTATGGGCTGCCAGTTTGTGTGGCACATAACAATTGGGGAGGGAACAGGCAACACAGTGGCAGAGAAGGAAGGGAGCAGAAGGCAGAGCAACAGATGGGGTAAGGGAAAGAAATTGGAGTAGCATGCAGAGAAGGTGTGAAGCTAATATTTGACTCCTCCTGCATCAAACTAGGTTGTAATCTATGAAAGCTCCTATCTCTCTGAATCAGTTGGTCTCGAAGGTGCCACCCTACCCTACCTTCTGCTTGAATTCAGACTACTGGGGTTAGCATACTGATCCTTGCTTCTTTAGTTTTTCTAATGGGTGATACCCTGATGTAGAAAAACACCCAGCTGCCAGACCTTTTCCTAAAAAGGTCAAAAGAGGACAAGAAGATGACTGAGATGATGCGGAGGGAAAAGGAAAAAGGTGATTAAGAACAGTCAGCAGAGATTCACCAAGGGCAAGTCACCTGACAAACCTAAATACCTTCTATGATGAGATGACTGGCTCTGTGGATGTGGGAAGCAGTGGACTTGATGCACCTTGACTTCAGCAAGGCTTTTGATTTGATCCCCCACAACATTTTCACAAGCAAACTAAGTAAGTACAAGTTGGATGAATATACTGTAAGGCGGATAGAAAATTAGCTGGATTGTCAGGCTCAAAGGGTAGTAATCAATGGTTCAATGTCCTAGTTGGCAGCCGGTATCAAGTGGAGTGTATGGGGGTCAGTCCTGGGGCCAGTTTTGTTCAGTATCTTCATCAGTGACCTGGAAGATAGGGTGGAGTGCACCCTCAACAAGTATGCAGATGGGGGAGTAGTAGATAAGTTGGAGGGTAAGGCTAGGATTCAGGGAGACCTAGACAGACTGAAGGATTGGACCAAAAGAAATCTCTTGAGGTTCAGTAAGGACAACAGCAAAGTTCTGCATTTAGGATGGAATAGTCCCATGCACTGCTTCAGGCTAGCAGAAGCTCTGCAGAAAAGGACTTGGTGGTTACAGAGGACAATAAGCTGAATATAAGCCAACAGTGTGCCCTTGTTGCAAAAAAGCCTAATGGTATACTGGGCTGCATTAGGAGTGTTGCCAGCAGGTTGAGGGAAGTGATTATTCCCCTCTATTTGGCACTGATGAGGCCATATCTGGAGTACTATGTTTAGTTTCGGGTCCCCACTACAGAAAGGATGTGGGAAAACTGAAGAGAGTCCAGCAGAGGGCAAAAATGGTTGCAGGCCTGGGGCACTTGACTTCTGAAGAAAAGCTGCAGGAACTGGGTTTATTTAGTCTGCGGAAGAGAAGGCCAGGGGTGGGGAGGGAGATTTAATAGCAACCTTCAATGACCTTAAGGATGCAATGGAGCTGGACTGTTCTTGATGGTGCCAGATGACAGAACAAGGAGCAGTGGTCTCAAGTTGCAGCAAGGGACGTTTAGGCTAGGTATTAGGAAAAATACTCACGAGAAGGGTAGTAAAGTACTGGAACAGATTACCCAGAGAGGTTGTGGACTCTCCATCCTTGGAGGTTTCTAAGCCCCAGGTAGATGAAGCTTTGGCTAAGAGCGTGTAGTTGGGGATGGTCCTAATTTGACCAGGGAGTTGGACTAGCTGACCTCCTGAGATCCCTTCCAGCCCTAATGTTCTATGATTCTGTGATACAGAATAACAATTCTTGTGGCCTTAAAAGCCTAATATCAGCCCAGGCTAACATTTCTGTTTTCAACTTTGCTCTTATCTAAACTCTTTGCATACATACCTCACAAAGGACTACTGTGCCATTCAGTTTCATGAAGTATTTAATATGCTTTTTGCACCTCTCACACACGCACACCACTCTGTGCAACAATAGCTTTCATTCAGCTAAGTTAGCCTGCTATCACTTTTACACTCAGGTAACTCATTTTTATGAATGAACCACAGAAGCCACCTCATGGAAAGAATATCCCTCACACAACCCCCTCTTCCCCTCCCTCAAGTCTTTTCAGTCCTTGTCTGTAGTGGAAGTAAATGTCCAGTCATTACTGGGAGCAGGGCAGTTTGTCTTCATGGCTTAAATCTGTTGAGGACATTCTGCAGCAGCTCCAGCATACCACATGGCTATTTTTGGCAATATACTTTCTGTCTAGTGGTGTTAGTGTTGTGGGAGGTTGGCAAATGGTTGATGTATGGATGCAGTGTACTTGACTGATGTGTGGAAGATTTGAAATGATATTCAGCAAAATATTAATAAAACACGGATAGTTTAAACAAAGGCTTCATGTGGTGTCACTGCTTTAAAGATAAAGTTAGGCCCAGTTAGGCTCGGAAGCGGCGAGAGACGTGCGGGTGATAGCTCGCTGCGCCCCCACTCCCCCGAAGCCCCCCAGAAACCCTCCAGCAGCTGCGGAGCCCCCCGCCGACCCCCAGCACAGCCGGGGTAAGCGGGGCCCATGGAGAGGGGGCTAACCCCTTAGTGTGTGTGTGTGTGGGAGGAGGCGGCTGAGTGGAGCCGGGCCAGGTCAAGCCCCGCCCAGGCCCCTACTTCGCCCAGCCCCCCAGGGAGCCACGCGACCAGAGCTGCGCGAACAGGCTGCGCAAACAGGCGTGCTTCTCTGCTGGCGCGTGAGTTAGCACGGAGTTTGTGCAGGAGGGCGCCGGACCATGCCTGCGCACCCCCCAGGGTAGACAGCCCCAGCCGTAGCCAGCCTACCAGAGGCATGCCACGGATGGGCACATGCCGCACCCCGAGGGTCCCCTTGGGCTCCGCGGCCCCCCCTCTGGCACCTCAGAGACGGCCACCCAGACGAAGCCCCTGGTTCTGGGCTCCACGCAGACGGAGCCCCTGGCTCTCGGCTGCGGGGGCTGCCTGTCCCTTTTTCAGGCTCTGGGGCCTGGGAGCATGGTGACTTCCCCTTGTGGGGTCTGCTCCCTTTTTGGGGTCTCTGGTGCGCCAGCTGGAGGAGCTCCAGGCCACAGTCCACAGACTGCGTGCCATCAGGGACTGCGAGCAGGAGATAGACTCCTACTGCCAGGCCCTTCTCCCCCGGGAGGCGGAGGGTAGATCACAGTCTCCCTCCACGCCAGAAGAGGACTCTGGGACCTCCTGCTGTGTCCAGCCAGGGGCATGGACCAAGGTGGTCAAGGGCCCTAAGGCCCGCCACACCAAGGCCCCTCCCCCACCAGAACTGAGCAACAGGTATGCACCTCTTGCTGCCCCAGCAGAGCCTCCTGAGTTGCCGGCCCCCACAGGCAACATGGGGCTAACTGCACCTCCCACCCCTGCTCTCCCCAAGACAAAACATAAGGTGTTTGTTGTGGGAGACTCCCTCCTGAGGGGGACGGAGGGGCCAATCTGCCACCCTGACCCCTTAGCCCGGCAAGTCTGCTGCTTCCCAGGGGCCCGCATCCGGGACATTGCGGAGAGGATCCCAAAGCTCCTCAAACCCACAGACCACTATCCCATGCTCTTTATTCATGTGGGCACCAATGACACTGCTCGGAGCACTCCCAGCCAGGTCATGAGGCGCTACAGGGATTTGGGAGCGGGGCTTAAGGGTCTGGGGGCACAGGTGGTGTTCTCATCAATCCTCCCAGTCTCAGGCTATGGGCTGAGAAGGGACAGGAGAATCTATGTGGTCAACCAAAGACTGCAGCGCTGGTGTCGTCAGGAAGGCTTTGGCTTTCATGACCACAGCCCGCTCTTTGGCGAGAGAGGCAGCGAGCTGCTGGGAAGAGATGGTCTCCACCTCTCTCCCCTGGGGAGGAGGCTCTTCTCCGCCAGACTGGCTGACCTGCTCCACCAGGCTTTAAACTAAGCCCGTTGGGGGACGGGGGGACTACCGCCACTGCTGGCCCGCTGAGCAATCCTTGCAAAGCCAGCGGATCACGGCACTCAAGGGAGCCCACCCCGGCCCCAGCCCTGGTAAAATCTGTGGGCAAGGAAGGAGCCCCCCAGGGGGCACTTGCCTGCCTGTACACAAATGCCAGGAGCTTGGGGAATAAGCAGGAGGAGCTCATACTCCTGCTCAGTGCAAACAATTACGATGTCATAGGGATCACGGAGACCTGGTGGGACTCCACCCATGACTGGACCATGGGTATAGATAGCTATACCCTGTACAGGAGGGATCGTGTAGAGAATAGGGGCGGGGGTGTAGCTCTCTATGTTAAGGAAAGCTACGCGTCCCTGCAAGCCGATATTGGCGACCAGGGTGGACGGCTGGAGACCCTCTGGGTTAAAATCTGTGGGGAACACGGCACAGGGGACACAATGGTGGGAGTCTATTACAGACCTCCCACCCAAAGTCCTGAGCTTGACCAGGAGTTTGCCCAGGAACTGGCTGAGACAGCTTGCTCCAGGACCATGGTTGTCATGGGTGACTTCAATTACCCGGACATCTCGTGGGAGGATCGCTCAGCAAAATCTGAGCAGTCGCAGAGCTTCTTCTCGTGCGTGGATGACCTCTACCTGACTCAAGAAGTCTATGGGCCAACGAGAGGCAAAGCGCTGCTCGACCTGGTGCTGGCTACTGGGGAGGACCTAGTCGGCGACCTAGTGATCGATGGGAAGCTGATCACCTTCACCATCCGCCGAAAAGCTGGCAAGTCAGTCAGCAACATGGAAGTCCTTGACTTCAGGAAAGCCAACTTTGACAAGCTCAGGAGGCTTGTCAGTGAGGCCCTAAGGGACCGTGACCACAGGGAGAGGGGAGTTCAAGAAGAGTGGTCGCTCCTCAAGGGAGCGATCCTCAATGCACAAACTAAGTCTATTCCATCTCGGAGGAAAGGCAGCAAGAGGGCACAGCAGCCCCCCTGGCTCTCCAGGGACCTAGCAGACCTCCTGAGGCTAAAAAGAAAGGCCTACAAAGGATGGAGGATGGGAGTCACCTCCACGGAGGATTATTCTGCACTGGTCCGGTCCTGTAGGGAGCAGACCAGGAAAGCCAAGGCTGCAACTGAACTCCAGCTAGCTTTGAGCATCAAGGACAATAAAAAGTCCTTTTTCAGGTATGTGGGGAGCCGGAGGAAAAGCAGGGGCAACTTTGGACCCCTGCTGAACCAGATGGGGCAACTGACAACTGACGCCCAGGAAAAAGCCAACCTATTAAATAGGTACTTTGCGTCAGTCTTTCATCAGCCCCATGGGACGCCCATGCCCGCTACAGGGCCGGGAAGTCCGGGTGAGGGTGATCCCCTGCCCTCCATTAATGCTGACTTTGTAAAGGAACATCTTGAGAAGCTGGATACCTTCAAGTCAGCCGGCCCTGACAATCTTCACCCCAGGATACTCAAGGAGCTGGCGAGCATCATAGCCCAGCCTCTAGTGCGGATCTTTGAAAACTCTTGGCGCTCTGGTATAGTGCCCGAAGGCTGGAAGAAGGCCAATGTGGTGTCTATCTTCAAGAAAGGGAGGAAAGTGGATCCGGCTAACTATAGGCCCATCAGCCTGACTTGTATCCCGGGGAAGATCTTAGAAAAGTTTATTAAGGAGGCCATCCTTAATGGACTGGCCGACGCCAACATCTTAAGGGATAGCCAGCATGGGTTTGTTGCGGGTAGGTCTTGCTTGACCAATCTCATTTCCTTCTACGACCAGGTGACCTATCACCTGGACAAGGGAGATGAGATTGATGTCATATATCTTGACTTCAAAAAAGCCTTCGATCTGGTGTCCCATGATCGTCTCTTGGAGAAACTGGCCGATTGTCGCCTTGGGTCCTCCACGATCCACTGGCTGGAAAATTGGCTCCGGAGTCAGACCCAGAGGGTAGTAATTGATGGAAGTCACTCATCGTGGTGTCCTGTGACCAGTGGGGTCCCCCAGGGCTCTGTCCTTGGACCCATACTGTTCAACATCTTCATTAATGATGTGGACACTGGAGTCAGAAGCGGACTGGCCAAGTTCGCAGATGACACCAAACTTTGGGGCAAAGCATCCACACCAGAAGACAGGCGGATGATCCAGGCTGACCTGGACAGGCTCAGCAAGTGGGCGGACGAGAATCTGATGGTGTTCAACACCAATAAATGCAAGGTTCTCCACCTTGGGGAAAAAAACCCCGCAGCATCCTTATAGGCTCGGCAGTGCTACATTGGCTAGCACTAGGGAAGAAAGAGACTTGGGGGTCATCATTGGCCACAAGATGAACATGAGCCTGCAATGCGATGCTGCGGCTAGTAAAGCGACCAAAACGCTGGCTTGCATCCGTAGATGCTTCTCAAGCAAATCCCGGGACGTCATTCTCCCCCTGTACTCGGCCTTAGTGAGGCCGCAGCTGGAGTACTGTGTCCAGTTTTGGGCTCCACAATTCAAAAAGGATGTGGAGAAGCTTGAGAGAGTCCAGAGAAGAGACACGCGCATGATCAGAGGTCAGGGAAGCAGACCCTACGATGACAGGCTGAGAGCCCTGGGGCTCTTTAGCCTGGAAAAGCGCAGGCCCAGGGGTGATCTGATAGCCACCTGTAAGTTTATCGGGGTGACCACCAGTATCTGGGGGAACGTTTGTTCACCAGAGTGCCCCAAGGGATGACGAGGTCAAATGGTCACAAACTACTACAAGATCGTTTCAGGCTGGACATAAGGAAGAATTTCTTTACTGTCCGAGCCCCCAAGGTCTGGAACAGCCTGCCACCAGAGGTTGTTCAAGCACCTTCATTGAACACCTTCAAGATGAAACTGGATGCTCATCTTGCTGGGATCCTATGACCCCAGCTGACTTCCTGCCTTTTGGGCAGGGGGCTGGACTCAATGATCTTCCAAGGTCCCTTCCAGCCCTAATGTCTATGAAATCTATGAAATAAGCAGATTGATTTTATTTCATGTTCTCTATTTGTTCTGTGTCCTTCCATGCTTAGTAGTCCGTGCATTAAAGGTTGAGTTAATTTTCCATACAAGTGAGGGAGAGAATAGCTTCTCAACTCTCGGACACTTTTTGATGTGACCTCACAATTTTAATGTGTCAAAATGTGCAACCACTGTCTAGTTTGAAGTCGCACTTTTTTTTAAAGAAGTGTTCAGTGCTGCTTTAGAGTAAATGATCTTCAATTCATGTTTTAAAAAGTCTTCATTACAGTGATCGCCAAGGTCTTGATGAACTTGTGTTCACATTGAGTTTTACCTGACTTGGCAGGCAGCCCTGTTGACCTCAGTGAACCTCTCTGGAGGGCCAGGTATTAAATTCATAGATTGACTCATTTTATTTAATGCTGTACTTCTTGAGTATTCTAAAAGGCAAGTTCCCTCAGGCTCAGTATTTCACATGAAGTGCCTTCAATGTGTATTTTATTGTTATGTTAGAGTGATAATGTAGCCATGATAGTCCAGGAATTTTGTGAGGGGCAAGGATTTTTTGGGGGTTGATATCTTTTGTTGGATGAACTGTGTGGTTGGCATAAAGTTAGGCAGGCTTTCAAATGCAAAACGTTCTTCGTTCTATTGTTTGTGCTCTGTGATAGCGGCTATGTGCCCTAAACCAGCAGGCATCTCCAGCAGCAGGGCAGTCAGAAGCATGACCATCACAGCCAGAGCCAGTTGAGCTGAGTCTCTTGTCCTGTCCCTGGCTGCAGTGGCAGGGTTCTTGCCAGCAGAGCTACTGGCTGCTGCCATCGGATGCTCCACCACTGCAGCCAGAGCCACTGCAGCCAGAGCCACTGCATTAGTCTGCAGGCCGGATGACCCAGGTCAACCAAATGTTTGACACTCCTGCCTGAACCAAATCTGGACTCAGTTGTGTTAGCCTTTGTAGAGACATGCAGAGGGGATTGTGCCTGCCCCCAGAAGTTTACAGTTTAAATAGACAAGACATCCAACAGCCTCAAAGAATGTTTTTTACCTTTACTTTAAAGATACATAACAGTGTTGCACACTTTTAGGCAAGTGTTAAACAGGAAGACTCTGGTCAGATCTCCAATGCCATAACCACATCTGCAGGGCCCTGTTCACCAATGAAGTTATATGTGGTTGCAACTCCTATGTGAAGCTGTTTCATAAACTAGAGATACATTTCAAGCATTCTGTCCTGCTTTAAGTGAAAAAAGACCTAACAGCTCCTGTTCTTGGCAGACTGATATGCATGTAGAGGTCCAAGGGAGTAGGCCTGTGCAAAGCGGCTAATATTCAATTCAGATTCGGCTGATTCAGGGGACAGTGATTTGATTTGGTGATTCGAAACACTGTCCCAAATCGATTCAGTTGCATCTGATTTGGAGATTTGGCTGCTGCTGAATCGGCTGAATCTCTGAATGAAACAGGCCCCAAACCCCACTTGCATTCCCAGCCCAGTCAATGGCTGCCCTGCCTGGCCCCAGCCTCCTGGCTCCTTTAAAAAAAAAAAAAAAAAAAAGGCAGCCCAACACTCACTGACTGCTGCCAGGTGGACAGCCATCCCCGGTGTTCTCCACTGCTCCATGTTGCATGGGGGGGCTCTGCCATGAGCCCCCAGAAGCCCTGACGGTCGCTGCAGCAGCTGGTGAGTGCAGGGCTTTTTTTTTAAAGAACCAGGACATGGGCTGGGTGGGGCAGCCATGGGGAGGTGGGGATGAGGGCTCATGGCAGAGCCCCCCATGCAGTGCAGCAGTAGGGGGCAGTGAGGATTGCACACTCCCCCAGCTGGCAGGACCCGGTGGGTGGGGGCTTTTTTAAAGAACCAGGAGCTGGAGCCAGGCAGGGCAGCCATGGGGGGGGGGGCATTCAAGGGGGCTGGGGGAGCAGGCAGGGAATGGAGCTTGGCAGGGGTCCGTTCCCCCCCCTCCCCCCCCCCACACACACACACTTACGGGCACAGAGTCCAGGTCCAGCTCCCTGCGGCAGCCAGCAGACTGCCCAAATCTCTGAAGCCCTCTGAATGTTTTCCAAATAGATGCGGAGAGCTTTGAATTGATTCATACCTTTTTATTAGTTTCCTTATTCAATTTGGATTTGGAGATTTGGCTGCTGAATCGGGCCGAATCTCCTCCAAATCGAATCAGCACCTGAAGCTTTGCACAGCCCACAAGGGAGTGGTTTTAATGACATTACTGCACTCGGTGAAAATGCACCTTTCAACACTGAGATACCTTCAACATGGATAAATTGTTAAAGAAATTCCCACTCAAAATGTTATGGCCTGTGATGTTCAAATGCTGGATGCCATGCCGCACTAATCTGTTATGGTTTATTTTAAATTTTGAATATTAGTCAGTATTTCAACAGACTAAACACTTTATTTTCCATTTTAGTGAAGGAATTTGTTCACTTCAGAGTAGGAGCTTGTTTTGTCCTCAGCTTCCTTGTGCTTTCAAGACAGGTCATAGGTAAACAGACCAAAGCATCTATTATAAAGGGTGTGTGCGGAAGTGGGGGCAGCGAGGTAGACAGCTGCCAGCACCAATAACCAGTTGCTCTAGGCTTAGCTCCTGTTAAGCAGCTCAGCGTGTTGACGCAGGGCATAGGGAAGTACACAGCAGACTTCTCCCCCTCCCTAGCTGCACAAATAATAATCTCATGATGCTGTAGTTGTGACAAACTCCATTTTGATCGGATGTTGATGAGGAACCATAAAAATGGGTCAGACCTAACCTCTAAAATATTTTCTGTTTGTCTTTTTTGAAGCTACACAGCAGTACCTCTTACCATCTACAAATTGTTTTTCTTTTTTTGGAGGGGGTGTGACTTGGCAACCAGTTTGGTGTTAAATATAATATGATATATATTTTTACGTAAGATGAAGTCTCAATAACGTTGAAGTCATGCAGAGTGTGAGAGTTGGTCCGTGCTGTGTTTTTTCAATAAATCTCTGAAACACAGAATACAGTAGTTATGATGGATCCAGTAGGTAAGTACCTGATGTTTTATGTTTCTTTAGATGATATCCCCTTTAAATGTTCTTTTCTAATTAATAATATTTTTATTTACAAACTTTAATCTGTAGCAAGGAGACTGATTTAGATCTTTCTCTTTCCCGCTCTTGTATTGCTGTTTCCTAATCAAATGTGTAGAGTTCTAATGTAATGGAGATGTTTGGGGGCAGCTGTTTCAATGTATGCAGATTTTTATTTTTCTCTTTGACTTGATTTTTCTAAAGTAAATTACCAAATCATGTGTTTTGTGCCATCAGTAATATCAGAAAATGAATAGTGGAGTTTTACCTTGCTATTTCATTTCTGAAAGTAAATAATGTATTTAGCAATTGTGGTTGTTTATCATATAACGTGTAATGTATATATGATTATTTAGATAACTTTAATACCTATATTTTTCTCTTACCCTTTGTTATATTGGCTTAGACTTCTTGTTTTGGTTTTAATTGTCTCTACTATTAATATAAAATGTAGTTATCTTGTTCACAAAAACGCATCATTCACTCTGAGGATATTAGAACTAAACTGAAACAAATTTGCAAAGATTGATACATGTAAAGATAGCAGTGAAGAACATGAAGTGACCTGTTAGCTTATGCAAAAGATTTCATTGCAGATTGGGCCTGTAAATTTTTATATATCTGATTTATCTGGGATTAGGATGTTGAATTAATGTGCACGGAGGTTCTTTTCAGCATGTTTTCTTCTCCTCCCTTGCCCTGTAGCAATAATGCTGATGGAGGAATGTTCTGCAATTGAAAAGATCTTTGTGAAAGATTATTCCTGACTGGAGATTCTTCTCAGTCTTCTTTTTTTTTAAAATATATTCAGACCAGCTTGTCTGGTAGCGTTAAGGCAATAATTGACGCTTTGTTTTGTTTCCTTTCCATTAAGATACTCCCTTAACTAAATACACTAAAAAAAAAAACACCCTATGAAACAAGTATGACATGTGGCTGTCACATTGTTCACTCTACTTCTGTGTGTGACACTCCCTTCCCCTCTGGCTTAGGTAGGTTAGTGTCTTTTGGGAATAAATTGACATCAAGGAAAATATATAAGCATGAGAGAATTTGTGGTGGTGAGAGGCTGTAATGAGACTGAAATTCTGGAGGACCTTGTTCTGTTCACTAACAGCAAGAGCAGGGGCGGGCAGTTATTTTGGGCAGAGGGCTGCTTACTGAGTTTTGGCAAGCCATCACGGGCTCTATGACAGGCAGCCCAGGACAGATAAATATTAATTTTCTAAATTTTTTAAGGGCCCCGTGAACTGGATAGAATGTCCTGGTGGGCCGCATCTGGCCCCTAAGCTGCATTTTGTCCGCCCCTGAGCAAGAGGGTTTGATGTGCAAAAAGAACAATATATCATTTACTCTAAGAAGTAATGGAAACCTGGAGGCCAGTATGGTTTCTACAGGTTGTGGGTGACAATCAAAATTCTTTACCGGGAAGCAAACCATGAAGCCAGGGCTGTGCAAAATGATGCGATCTCTGTTTTTGCATGCTACGAGGAAACCTGAGTAAATTTGTCAGGTATTTGTATTTTCTCCAGGCCAATTGCGAAGTATCTGTGTATGAATTCTGAATGCTGGCTTGTGTGAAAAGAGGGGTATGCTTGAGGATGTGATTTATATTAAATAGAGGATATAGTCCCTTGATTATGTGCATCATGACCATTCAAAACTAAGGAAAGGTTGAAGCTGTGTTCAAGATAAGCAGGCAGAATTTTATTAGAATGAGAAAAGTCATAGAAGACAAGCACATGACTGAAAAAATCATGTATGCTCTCTGTACTTGATATCTCCATCTTTCAACTGGGGATAAGACTATTTCCTTTCTTTATTTCTTGTCTTTCTTGCCTATATGTATTCAGTTACTATACAAAAGCACAGACTGTGGATCAGAACCTGTCACTGTCCAGGGTACTTTCAGAGACAGGATAAAGGACTTATTTTGGTTAATAGGTAGGGTGTGGAGGTGGTGATGTCCAAAATAAGGTTTCATTTCAGGATAAATGAAATGCCACCAAAACAAAACCTGAAGGGAATTAATTAAAATTGCTATATTTTTTTAATAAGTAAAAGATAAAAATTTGTGTTGCCAAACAACTAAACACACCTTGCAAAAGGAAGCATTGCCTTGCGTCTGAAATGCACTCCCTGCTGCCTGTTTGTTGATGGTGATTTTAAAAATATGAGGTGCAATCAGTTTTTGGTTTTTGTAAATGATACTGGTCTTTGCTGGGGGTGGGGGTGGCATCTAAGTTAAGTGAGTAGAAGTGGCACTTTCGCAGGTCTGCTATTTTAAGCTGTATTATTTTGGAAATTGTGTGTATTAATTCATTACAATGACCCGAAGTGGATCTTTTTTATCCTTTTTGTAGAGGTGATGAAACTGTGTAGCAAACTGCTCCTGTTCATGCTTATATCCATGTTAGGGAGATCAGATTTTCAGTATTTTAATGACAACAGAAGGCACCAATAAATAGAAAGGATTATGACTGAGGTTGCCAATCCTCAACTTTCAAGGTTAGGGTAATACTTTCAACCAAATGTAGCAGAAATAGCATGAGAAACCTCACACAACTATTTTTAACGTCAAGAGCTTAAAAAAAGTCAGAAGCCACATAAGCTGCTTGAACCAGATGGTCATCATGTAGGTGCATCGCTGACTCATGGAGATTAAATTTCATGATGGGTTTTGTTTGTAAGGTAATAAGGGCTGAGCAAAGGGGTTTGGTCAACATTATGCTCTTTTGCAATACAATAGGTTGTAACGCTTTCTTGGGTTTCTATTGATTTTCCCATGAATGTTCCATTTACCTGCACAGTCGGTGTACTACCCTTACTTAATGTGTCCCCAGACCTTTTAGTGTATAACGGTAATTCTCAGCTGGGTGCTTTGAGATCCTTTCAAAGGTGCCTGGAGATTTCAAACAGGTATCTGTAATTCTAGAAAAATTTTGACCTGTTGTGGGCTTTTTGAGTGCTTTGCAACAGAAGATTTGCTCTGTTATTTTTCCATAGTTAAAAAAATAAAGTGAAAATTAAGAGCTGGAATTTTTTGAGGCATGCCTGGAGTCTAACAGAGTGCTTTGAGCCTAAAAAGATTGAGAACTACTGATGTATAAAATAGAAAGAGAAATGCATGGAGTTGTCTTTCTTAAGCCCCTGATCTTGCAAACTCTTAAACACCTAACTGAAGACACTGTCATTTGCACTGTCATTTTGGGTATATTTTTTTTCAGTGGTATTCCATACAGAAAGGTAAATTAAATAAGCTCTTTTTGGGGTGAAGGAGGCAGTGTGTTTTGGAATGTTTTTGGAATACATAAAAAAAACTAAGGGCAGTTAGCTACTAATAATGCATGCTGTCTCTAGAGATGGCAGCAAAGCATGGGTGTTCTCTACCAAACACCTGGAAAAAAAATATTTTTCATGAATAGGAGGGAGAATAGTTAATTAAGTAGGATTGTCTTCTGCATTTGTGAGGGGTTTTAAGCTAAAACGTTTTTTAAGAAAGGTGGGGATGGGAGAGAGAGGGGGAAAAAAAAATTCTGAGTGGAGGATTGAGGGGAAGCCATTAAACCTGAAATGCGTGTCAGACCTTTGATCTCTCGGCAGCTGAATCGCATCCCAGGTGAATTCTAGTGGAGTTTACCATAGATGAATGCAGCCCAGCATGATTAAATTCAAGAATAAACCTCCCCTTCTGACCTTGTATCTCTGCTGCTGAAGTTTAATAAAATGTAGCAAATGTAAAAGTCCTTACAATTTCCTGACTGTGTGCACTTGTGTTTTCCAAATACATGGTTTTGAAAACAAATATGTTTTAGTTTAGGGAAAACAGCAGTCCGGTTACAGCTTTGCTGGATACTCCCCAAGTATTTAGAAAATGTGTGTACCCAACCTGCTTTTTCTCTAATTCTTGTTCTCTGTAAGAATGCTGAAGCAGTTGTATGCAGCTTCTAGTCCTCACTGTTTTCTAATGCTGCTCCACTAGCTCCAGCTGACGGGGCTATTATTACCCAAGTGCTGAGAGATGGAAGACAAGGTTCCTTGGGTGAATTTGGTATCTTTTAATGGTCTAATAAAAGATATCAAATTCACCCAAGGAACCTTGTCTGCCTGTGTCCTTAGACCAACACGGCTACAACCCAAAACACTGGAGAGATGGAAGAATCTCTTGTTATTTTTTGTCCACTTTTTCCCTGCTGATAGACACAAGGAAAAAGTCTCTTAGACATACGAGTTGTTACAGCCACAGAGATCCATTCCTACCTCTCCTGTGCTTATTTTGTTGCTGCAACCTAATTAAGCACATCTCCACTAGTGGAACAAAAAGTAATCAATAAATGGGAAACTAAGTTTCAAGAAAACGTAAGTTGTCTTTTGTATAGAAAAGTCACAGAAGTCTTTGCAGGGCTGGTAGGTTTCATCATCCTGGGCTTCTGGTGTTCTTATTGCAAAGTCTACTTAAAGTTTGCTTTCTTCTGTCTATATATATGTGTGTGTGTGTGTGTATATGTATGTATGTGTGTATATATATATATGTCTAGGGGACAGGTAGAGGGATGTGGATAGATAGTACACCTGGTACTAGCTTTTTAATAAACATCTTCCATTTTGTTCATCACCTTCATGGACAGTCACTTTGTACATGAACTTATTATTTGGTATTCTGGGAGTGTCCCTGCTTCATGGTAAGATTCAGTTATGGGCATATTTTAGGGGGGTAGATGGAGAATTATTAATTTTTAAGACCATGTTACTTTACAAACTGTATTATCATTGACCTTAGTGACAGGTTGCTTTTTATGGCTCTCTAAGCACATCAGTACCTGTTGGATTTAATCTTCAAAATGACAGGAGATGTGGAATCTGTTTATTTTTCAATCTCATTTGCCCACTTCATTGAGAGGACAGCCTCCATTCTTGGCAGCATAACCATGTTCAGAGCACTTGAGATCTGTGCCCAGATTACATTTCCTGAGGTTCAGCTCTAAATGGTCATGGTCCTAAACCACTGGGCAAGCAAACTACACGTAAAAGGAGAGACACTAGGTTTAAATGTGTAATCCCTAGAAAGTGTGGACCAAACGTGAATTCATGCTGTTGGAACTGCAGAAAGAATAGCTTAATTCAGTCTGTAAAATGATTTTTGTAATGGCATGCAAATCCTAGTACGGTCACAGCAATGGGTTATTTATCAATGTTTTATTAACCAAGAATGATGGGGTATACATGTCTATGTTTGTTGTTCAAAAACAAATAAAAACAGCCCATGTAACATTAAATTTTCCTTTTTCAAAGGCATCACTGAAGTAGCCAGCACTCCAAGTAGAAGGGGATGCTTAATTGAATAGGAAACACTGGGGACAAGAACCGTTTAAATTCTACCTCTTCTCAGGTCTTGGTCTGGTCTCCCCACAACTCTGCCTCAGGTACCTGTTATGAGGCTGAGATTCACTCCTTGACATGAACAACTACCTAGCTCTTTTAAAACTTACCTGCTAAAGGAGAAAGCCACATTTTATATAATAACTAAGAGTACCTATCCCCAAACTTTTTTTTTCCTGGTTGCAACATCAGTCTTGTAATTTTATGTAAGCGTATTCACTGAGTTACTGTTAAGAGCCCTCAGTTAATAGGAACTGGGGAGTTACTGTGCCTCAGTTGCTTCAGGAGCTGTCGCCATTCCTGCTGTTACCCCATGGTGAGAACTAAAATGGGACAGCTTATTCTTGAATGAAACACAGCTAAGTTGCTAGGGCTTAGCTTTCCCTTACCGCAAGGTGACTGTCACTGTTCAGAAAAGAATACAAGATTCATACGGCAGACAGAGATTAAAGAAGATGGAGCTTGACTCTATAGCCTAATGATGAGGGCACTCACCTGGGAAAGCCATAGGTCTGGGCTCCAGTCCCTTTTCCCAACACTTCTGGGAGCATGTTATGCTCTGACTCTTTACCTTGGCTGGCACTTCAAGTGCACATGTCCTTTTTTTGGATCTGGCCTCTAGTCATTAGGAAGGCAGGGTACCCAGCATTCTATCCACTTCAGACTAACATGGCGAACTACCTCTTTTGAGTTATTAATTCATACAGAGCCATAATCTAATTTATTTAGCCCCAAATAGTACAGGCCCCTCTTCCCACTAGGAGAACCTTGAATTTTTTAAGATTGCTTAAATCAGTGGCTCTCAACCTTTTCCTGGTGCAGCCTACATGAGTAGTTCAGGGTGGGTGTGCAGTGCAGACTGTGTCCTGTGTGCCAGGATCGGGTCCTATGCTGCCTCCCGTGGCTCCATAGTGCGTTGCTCAGTCCCACACCATCTCTCGGGGCTCCATGCTGCCTCCCTTATGCCTGCACCCCTCCCAGGGCTCTGTGCACCTCTCTTAGCCTTGCACCACTTCCTGGGGCCCCAAGCTGCAGGATTGGGGGCCACACTGTCTCCAGATGGACCCTGTGTGCCCAGATTGGGCCCTGGATGGACTGATCTGGGTAACTTCAATTGGTGTGACCATTCCCCCGCTGCCATATTTTCTGATTCATGGAGACCCCTGCAGGGTGGATGACATGGCTCTGTGGACAGGGATTGAGCACCCCTGGCCTAAATAAATGAGGATTTTTTTAAATGTGCAGTGTTGGCTTAACTCTGTTCCCACTGAAATTAGTGGGTACGTTTGATTTCAGACAGACCAGTGTTTCAGAAATACTTTTTTGACTTAGCTTCATCCATGATTTAACTTTTTTTTTAAATAGCCCTAAAGCTCTAATTCACTCTTAAAATCTTACTGTTGAAAAAATAGGAATCTCACAGTCATGTGCAGTACCATAGGAAACTACTTCATAGGCAAATCAGCTTTATGAACAGGGTATCTGCTGCAATGCATAGTACCACTAGCTTTACATCCTGATGCTCGCTCACAGCAGTCATGTAGGTAGCAAATAAAAAGATACTCCCCAACAACCTAAGCTATAAAAGTGGATGGTTACGAGTGCTTTTAACAAGCACGGAGATAAAACAGGTGACACATTTGCTCACTGTTCTGTAAGACGGAGGCATCCTTAAAACTCTGTACTAAAAGATGTACAATTTTAATACACCATTAAGTTAAGCTGTGACAGGGTAGATGGGAGCTTTTTTCAGTTTCTTTTTCTTTTCTTTTTTTTCCTTCCTACAGTTTCTGATGCTGAGTTGATGGTTTAGCCACTGTTTCTCACCCAGGCTTTTTTGTCCATGTGAGCCTGGCTGCATGTTTTGAAAAGAACTTTCTTGGTTTGTGCTTGGTTCAGTGAACAAGATAGCTGTTTAAAAACAGTGGGGTGTAGCATTCTGTGTATTGTCACCGTTTGCTTTTACCCCGACTGACCTTCAAGCTGTGTGGAGGACAATACTTAGGGTGATTAATCAGCCTTCATTTGTTGCTTGGGGTAATTTGCCTGGGTTAGACAGAAGGGAGAGAGAAAAAGAAAGGAGAAGAAGGATATAAACCCAAACATTTGCTTTAAGGAGACAGTAAGATGGAAGACGCCAACCTGGATCAGCAGCTAGGAGACAGTAAGTTTCAGAGGCATGTTCCACCTTACAAAGTGCAGCATTGTTAAATAAATTCAGCTAGCTACTGGGCTGTCTTTTCAACTGGAGTAGATTTAGGACCTCTTGCAGTTATTGCATTTAGAGAGGAAAGTAATCCTCCTTCCACCCGTCCCCAAGATGGATGGTGGTAGTAAGAGCATCTAAGAAAGAAAAAAAGTTGGGATCTTTTCACTGTCCAGCATCCTGACATAATGTGTGGCAGGTGTTACTTAGTTAAAGAATATTTCATAACAAAGTTTATTAGGTTTCTTTAGCCTTTGAAGCATTTAATAAAAATAATACTTAATCACCTAGATTTATTTTAAGTGGGTTAAAAATTGTAGCTAGAAGACAGATTGATTTGGAAAAAACTATCTGAAGTATGAAACACCTGAACATTCAACAGTACATGCTTTGAAACTTCTCCAATTTTCTATATAAGAGAAATACTTGTATAAACCATTTTCATGTATACATGCAGAGCATTGTTGATCCCTGTTTTAAATCTACCTTTTTGCCAGGAAGAAATCTCTTCAGTTTGATAATTTATTGAATATATTTAATCTTTACTGCATAGGGTTTTGAATCAAATCCTGTTGACAATGTAGTCGGTTTTTTTCTGCTTCAGTCTCTATTTATTTTTCTAAAAAGCAAGTTAAGTGGTATGAACTATTACTCATTTAAAACAACAGTAAATTAGGCCATAAAATATGGTATTTGGAAATGCTGTAAAGTATATGTTATGAATAATGAAAACTTTTAATTCACATTAACTGTCTTTTTCTTCAAGAATTCCTTCTGCTGTGTGGTAGCTTTGCTTCATTATTTATGAATCCTAGCATGGTATTTTCTATGACACCAAATATTATAGAACCAGTACAATTCGTTGGTTCATGTTTATTGCTACTTACCTCCACGTTAAAAAGTCTCAGTGAAAACTACTGGCATGCATTTATCTTTTCCTTGAAAACATATCTACAGTAAAACTACCAGTTTCACTGTACTGGTATAACTTGTGTTTGTGAAGCATGTAAGCTGGATATGCTGGCTATTTTTGTTGTGGTTTAAAGGGTTTTGTTGGTATACTGTTAGCTAACAAGAACCCTTCTTTCACTGCAGTTTTAGCTTTTGTTAGATTCATCATAAGGCCAGAAGGAAGCGTCGTCATCATCTAGTTGCACTATAGATTTTTTTTTTCAGGTTCATGTTTTACATCTCATCATACAACTGTGATGTAATCTTCAATTGTGCCTGATTCATGCCTCTGCTGTTATATTCCCCGTTTCTAAGCACTCTGCTAGCAATGAGGCATCAAGCCAATAACAAGGATATTTCAAATTACTTTAAAAGTATTTCAACTCTTTTCCCCAGACTGAAAAATAAGTTGGTTCCTCCTCTTCCCAGCACTGCTGAAATCATATTCTTAGGTGAACTGATTCACTGGCATATCTAATCCAATACCCTGGATTTCCTTTCAAATATCTGGGATCCTTAGGTCATTCATACAGTAGTATTCTCTTCTTGTGAGTTGACAGAATATTCCATCACCAAAAACCTGTTCTCTGTAAATAGATCCTTATGTTACAATACTCATAATAATAATTATAATTAAGGCATACTATCAATTTAATCTAGTCTACAAATAATGATTTCCTCCTTATTAAATTTTTATCTTTCAAAAAAAGATTACCTATGTACTAACCTACTTTGGAAATGTAAAAGATCACACTCTGAATGTTCTTGTGTTTATGCTGTTGATTTTTAGCAGATTAAAACAATGCATCACATTTCTCCCTCGTTTAATGTCATGGAAAGAGACGGTAGCAGTGGGAGGACTTGATTGGAACACTGCACCGAGATGGGAAATAGTAGTGCCATAGGGAAGGCCTGAAAACTATTGGCTGTAAGGAAGTTGGTACAAATGTCTGGTGCTAAAGGGAAGGGAGGGTGTGGAGGGAAACAGAACTTTTTCAGTTTGTTTCTTACTCTCTGCCTGTAGTAGGCTGGGGGCAGGCTAAATATGGCCCAGGGGCGGGATCTAGCACACCATATAGTTTTATGTGGCTCGTGACTGCTCCTCTGAAGGGGAACTGTATCCAGCTTATGGCTGCCCTGGCTTTTGGTGCCTCTTGCCTTTTTCCCAGTGTCACAGCTGGCTGTAGCCGCAGAAGCCATTCCCCCTCCTCTCCCAACCTGCCTGGCCCTAGCATTCCCTGCCTTGGAGCGTACACTGGGGGCTGAGCTCCTGTCCAGGCTTCTGCCTGGCGAGGCTGTGTGTGTGCAGTTCTGACCCTGCAGCTGTTTGCAGATCAGACATCCTGGCCCCCATCAAATTGAAGCTTAAGGTAAGGTTCCCTCCGCTGGGGAAGAGGGCCAGGAACTGCAGGTTATCTGTGCTCTGTTGGGCCAGGGCCTGATAGGGTCGCGGGTGCCACTAATGCGGTCTGTGCTGCGTTCCTGCAAGCCACTTCAAGCTGTGCCACATGGGTGCAGTTGGAGCTGCTGATGTGGCTCCTGCCCACCCCTGTGCTAGGCCACTGGCAGAGAGAATCCACTCTGTTTTTGACACGGTGGAGTGAAAAGCTTTGAAATAATTATTTGTAAAGTATGTGGTCCAAGTTTGAATAGCAGGGTTTGGGCTTTCAGTAATAAATCTACTCTATTAAGAGAGAGGCAAGGATTTTTTGTAGTTGGTATCTTTTATTGAACCAACTGCATGGTTGAGATCGGCTTAGACAAGATTTTGAATGCAAAGAATTCTTCATCAGGTCTAAGTAGGGTGATGGTATGTCCTGTTTTGGCCTGGATACTCCCAATTTCCATAGCCTGGTTCTGACCAGTTGGTCAAAAGTCCCAGGCCAGAGTCCGGCGGGGAGGTGGAAGGGCATGGTGTGCTAGACAGGCATCGCTGCTGCTGTGTGAGAGCAAGGTGAGCAGACTAGAGCAGGTGCCACCCTACCCACATGTGGTGCATCCTACCAGATCTGGACAAACCAAGATGTCTGGTAACCCTTGGTCTAAGGAAAAAAAGCAAGAACAGTGTGTAGTGCTGTGAAATGAAAGGAGAGAAATTCTGAAGGGTAGCATACAAACAGTTAACAGAATAAAAGATAGCTTGATACTAATAGGGGGAGATGAAGACCTCTCAAAATGTAAAGAGAGTCATTATCATCTGTCATGTGAAGAAAGGTTTTCAGGAATCAGGTATATTATAGTATGCCATAAAGTCAGTATTGGTGTTTGGTCCTTGGTTCATAGTGCCCAGTCACCTTGTGAATTTGCATTCCCGGGCTTGCTTTTTGAAGGTGTTTTTTGTAAACTATAAATCCTGGCTTCTTGCGCAATGCTTGGACTATCACAGCTACAACATCCCTCCAGCCCTAGCATATTCACAGCTAACTTTCAGGTCAAGCTTAACTTTAATCACTTAGAGTTCCTTGTAGCTCTTGCATACACACGTTGTCTTCCTATGAGAACACTTGCAACACCATCAGGCATGATTGACAATAGAAGTCAATTAATGAGTTTTGTGTTGAATCTATGTGATGAGAATAGTGCAACATATTTAAAACCAGGTAAAATCTCGACTTCTTAATTAGAAGCGTGGCTGAGCAGAGTTGCAGGGAGTGGTTCAAATGGGGCATAAAGCACATTTGCATTGTCTGGTCCTGGGACCTCTATAAGCAAGACCCTTCATCTACATTCTAATGGATTCTGGTAGGCACACTTTAAGAATGAGGTGCCATGTTAAGTTTCAAAGCTCCACTAGCTTGTGTCAAACTTTGTTAGAGTACGTTTGCTCCTGTACAGCTGTGAAGTCCTGCCACTTGGCTCACAACTATAGTCATCACAAAACCAACTCTACCTTCTTTACTATATCAGCCTGCAAGTTCTCTGATTTGGGCTCAAGATGTTGAGGAAGAACATTTGTCTTACCAAGCACTGAGTAATATATAGACATTTTTAAAGTTTATGCAAATTAAGTTCTAGTCTGAATATATCTAGCATTTTTTTAACTATTCTTGGGTTATCCTCACACATAGGCAAATACCTACCATTCTCTTTCACCATCTAATATGCTTACAGTTCAGTTGTTTATTTTTGCTTTCAGTCCTTGGGCAACAAAGGTGAGGGAACCCTGCTAATTATACTATTACTATTTAAATGCACTAGCCCCTAATGGCTATGTAGGGATTTGGATCCTTTGTATTACATGTTGTACAAACAGAACAAAGTGAATTTCTGCCCTGAAGAGCCTACAGTTATAAGTTGTTAATTTAACACGTTAACAATAACATATTTTGTTTAAACAAAGATAGAAAGCTATCAAGTATTTGGCATTTGGTGTGTTTTCTTGAGCCACCAAGTTTTTTCTATTACTTAGGTTCAGATGAAAATTTTATTTTATTGAATGTGGCAGTAAAAAAAACAGTTCTTTGTCTTTTAGGCTCTACCTGGCATGTACTTCTAGCCCATTCTGTCTTGTACACGATAATTTTAGACAGGACCTTTAGTCCAAATCCCTGTACCAAGCAGGACACTTGCAAATTTGCCCTTGCAAATCCTTCCCTTTGCGTTTTTTCCTTTAC
This sequence comes from Alligator mississippiensis, assembly GCF_030867095.1. NCBI lineage: Eukaryota > Metazoa > Chordata > Crocodylia > Alligatoridae > Alligator > Alligator mississippiensis. Next base: position 118,643,199 of record NC_081824.1, on the reverse strand, counting down.
CTTCCCTTTTTTCCCCTTCCCAGTTTTTTTTTTTTTCTTCCTCCCCACCTGTCCTTCCTGCGCTCTGCCCCCGAGCCACTTACCTCTACCAGGGCCCTGGTCCTACTCCAGCTTGTAGTGCAGTTCACACTAGTTGGGGCCCTCCTGTTTTCCATCTTCTTTTGATATAACATAACTAGGAAAAAAAACCTATTTTTTGGAACAAGTCAAAAGAAAAATTACCAGTTTTACCCAAATCTGAGATGACTCTGAATTTAAGACAACCGCCTAATAATTATATTCTGTACATGGAAAATTCATATAATGTGTTCTGTTTTCCCATGTATAAAACAAATTTTATTAATTTTTCCATGTATAGAATCTAATTACTGGTGGAGGGGAAGGGGAGTTGTCTTAAATTTGTTCTCCCCAACACAGCAGTGGGGAAAGCAGCGTCAGGGGGATAGGCAGAGGGAGGTCAAGCAGTTTGATCCCTTCCCCTGCTCTAGTTGCCCCCTGCCCCCATGACTGCCCCATGACACCTGTCCCCCACTCCCCCTCTGGCTCTGGTAGGGCCCCAGCCTGGCCTGGAAGCAGTGGCAACAGTGACTGTTACTGAGCTGGAACTGCAGCTGGGGCTGGAGTTAGGACGTGCTCCATGCACGTGCTATTCAAAAGGATCTCAACAGATTGGAAAGTCGGGCTAGAGTTAACAGGATGAGGTTCAGTGCAGACAAGGTGCTACACCTTGGGATGAATAATCAAAACACAGGTGACACTTGGCTGGATAGCAGCACTATGGAAATGGACTTGGAAGTCTTGGTAGACCACAGACTCAATATGACAAAAAGCACCTGTGGTTTTGGGATGCATCAATAGAAGCATTTGGTACAAGACATGGGAGGTGATAGTGCTTCTCTACTCAGCACTAGTTAGGCCTCAGCTGGAGTACCATGTGCAGTTCTGGACTCTACACTTTAAAAAGGGGCATGTAGAAGTTAAGGTTCAGAGGTGGGCAATAAAGATGATCAAGGGCTTAGAAAGCAAGACATGAGAGACTGGAGGAGCTAGGCATGTTCAGCTTGCAGAAATGGTGCTTAAGAGGAGACATGATAGCAGTCTTCAAATACTTGAAGGGCTGCCATGAAGAGGGAAAGCACCTTTTCTCTTGCTGCACAGAGGAGGATGCAAACCAATGGCTTGAAGTTGCAACGAAGTTTTAATTGGTATCCAGAAAAACTTCAGTGTTAGAACAGGTCAGGACCAGGATCTGGAATGGGCTTCCAGGGGAGGTGGTGCCTGCCCCACGCTTGGGGGTCTTCAAGAAGAGACTGGACAGGCACCTGGCTGGGATCACATGATCCCAGGTTTGGTGACCCTTTTCTTGCCTGGCAGGGGGTTAGACTAGATGGCCCACTGGAGGTCCCTCCTGTCCCTAGAATCTATTAAACAGTTGAGGCAGTAGACTAGACTGCTTAGGGAAGTTGTGGACTCTCCATCACTGGAACAGACAATTTTTGTGGGTATTTAGCTTTGTTTTTGGTTAAAGTCCAATGATTGCTGCTGCTGTTGTTGTTAAAGTGGGGGTCCCAAAGAAGACCGAGAGGGCGCATCTACATGAGAGCTACATGAGATGAAGAGCTGCCTAATTAGCTCCACAACAAAATCTTAGCGTCTACATGTGCAGCCCTATTAGGAGTTAATTAGGAAACTAATTAACTCCACCATGGGTTAGTACTTGTAAACGCAAATACTACCCACAGCAACATTCCTTAGTGCACAGTGTAGATGCTGATGGGGCTGGCTGGGGCACTAGGGTGCTTCACTGCAAGGACTGCCTGCTGGCTGGCCACACACTGGAGCACTCTTGTGCCCCAGCCAGCCCCCCTGCAGCACATTGAGCTGGGTCAGAGCAACCCCAGGCTGGCAGGTGACCTGCCATGTCCTCCTGCCAATTAGGGCTGGTCTGAATTGGCACCTGGGAGCAATAAATCAACACAATATGTGCTAGAGTTTATTGCATCTCATTAATTTCACACGTAGATGTGCCCAGACTGCATTGTCCTAAGCCAGTGATTCTCACCTGTGGGTGCTGCCAAATCCTTTGAAATGTGTCACAAGATGTGAGGAGATCAGCTTAATAGATAAATGCAGGCTCAGCCTTTTCCCTGCCTAAGCGATCCCTTACCCCTACTGCCCACCACCTCTGCAAAGAGAATAAGCCTAGCAGCATATCAATTCATTTTTGAAATTGGGTGCCACTCAATTCACAAAAGTTGTGGAAGGGTGCCTCTAATAGAGTGAGGGATAGCTCAAGTCCAAAAAGGCTGAGACCCACAGTGCTAGACATTGTTCAGACACAGGATAGGAAATGATCTCTGTCCAAAAGTGTTTACAGCCTTCAAACACAGGGCAGACACTAGGCAGGAAGAGAAATGGAAGTGGAGAGGTGAAATGATCTGCTCAAGGTCAGTGGCTGAGCTGGCTGACAACCTAGGTTTCGTGAAACCCAGTCCAAGATCAGAAAATGTTGCAGTATGCTGCCTTTCCAAATAGGCTTATTATTATATTATCTGAACAGCCTCTTTGGGCATAAACAGACAAATAAATTATGTGAAATGAAAACGGGGGTGGCAGGGACTTACAGCATGCCAGCTGTTTCATGTGTCGGCTCCCACGTCAGTCAATGGAAGCTAACCTGGGACTGTTTATTTCCAAATGAAACAAATGCATACTCCATGTATGTAATAGATTTTCTTCTAATCAGGTCGCTGTTGGAAGCATAGTAACTTGGGGCAGGCAGATACATCAGCCCTCTTTTATGTGCTGAGGAATATGAGCTTGTCTGACCCCTGGCTAATCATTGTTACTATTATTATAATTGTTATTGAGAATGATAATGATACTCAATAATTGTTTGCGCCTTTAAAATACTGTTTTGGTTGGTGGTTTAGTCTGGGTTTAAACTTGGCTTTACACATTGCTGTCTTTTGGCTGCATTAGCTTTTGACTTTTGCCTTTTAGTAACAGAAAGCAAAACATTAAACTGGAGGTTGAAAATACTGGTGACTTTGCTGTTTTGAATTGTCAGGCTGGCACAGCAGCAGGTAAGCACTAATGAAATTTGCAGCTGGCTGGTACTTTTTTAATTTTCAAAACTGGTGTCTTTTTAAAAAGGCTCAGATAGATGTATGTGATGCAGTTTGACATTTTGCTTCCTGTTGTATAAAGAATCCTTATTATTATGAGCAGATAGAGATTTTCTCAAGTCAACAAACTGTATTACTCCTGAATAGTGGAACCAGGAGATCTCACTGCTTTTGGACAGGCTTGAGAAGTCTACTGGTGGTGGACACCAGACTGTCAGTCACAATAAGACAGGCAAATGTAATAAACATTAACTAAATCAGAGGATTATCATTCACTGTATAATTGAGAGCCTCAAGTTTTTATGTTTGTTTTTCCCTGGGTTAGATATTGTTTGCCCTGTGAATGAATCGGACTCATGATTGTACTCAACCATGAGTCTGAGTAAGGGTGGTACTGTGGGGTAAAGTAGTAAACCTAGGTGTGTGATCTGCTGAGGAGAAGTCATTTCACTTTCTATTTGCAGCACAGATATTCAGGTGCCGTGGGATGTGTCCACAGTGGCATGCCCAAATGGGCAAGGAAGCAGGACAGTGCCAGTGGTGCACTGGCACCAGGTGACCTCTCATAGCGAGGGGGGGTGTGCCAAATCAAATGGAAACAGTATTATGTAATTGTGTGTGGGAGGGTGTTTGGCACATGGCCTGCATTGGGTGCCAAAATGCCTGGCTACAGCTCTGAATGCAATAACCTTTATTGCTAATAAAAGAAAGGAAGTAGTTATAAAAGGGCCTTAAAGCATGGCAGTTAAATAATGAATATAAGGCTCCCTCTACATGTGTAGGTAAAGGTGTGATTAGATCTAATGTATGATCCACATAATCGTGCATTAGATCCCATCATGCCTTATTGCTGGTGTGGGGGGAGCCAGATCCTGGACTCCCCTTACGTCGGCAAGAAGCAGGCTTCCATGGCTGAGCCCCCTTTGCTGTGGGAGCCCCAGCCACAGGGACCATTGGCAGCCAGGACTGCAAGCCTTGTTAGCTGTGAGACTCTCAGTCTTTGCAGCCCTGGGGCACTACTGTGGTTTGCCAGCTGTAGGGGGTGCTTGGAGTACTCCATGGTTGGGAGATCTTAGGGCAGCTGCAGACCGCTTACATGCGCAAATTTTAAATCAGGATAGAAACCAGCTATAAAGTTATTACATGTTTTCAAGCAATAACTTTGCAGCTGGTTTGACCTTTTTAAGGTACGATAGTTAACTTGCACATGTAGCTAGTCTAAATGTATTGCACAATTAACAATGTAATTGTGCAGTAGATATAACTTGTAGAGGGCACCTTAGAAGGATTTCCAGGATTTTTTGTCTTAGCCAGTGTACACCAGTCATCACACGTGGTAGATTTCTACTAAATTAACAAATTAGATATCTGGACATGATGGTGATAATCATTTACTAGCTTCACTGGTCAGTCTTTCAAGCTATGACAGAGACACTATTTATCACCTTTAAATTAAAGCTACTATGATGGAGAAGAGTGCCAAAGAAAATCTATGATGATTTGTGTATGGAATTGTTGGGATTTTGCCTTTTTATGGCATTCCTTTCTTGCTTTTATTAACTTCTATTAAAAAAAAAAAAAAAGGATTTTTGAGGATCATTGAAAACCAGTTGTTGCTGTATCTTTCAAAAATGAGTTTTTTAGTCATAGATCTTGTTAGAGTACCAGCTAGTTAGTCAGAGGCAAGTGGTTTCCTTGGAGACTTGGGGCCAGGGGAAAGTGAAATCAAACTCTCCTAAAACTGAGAGCTGAAAATTATGGCATTTGGACAAGTTAATTACCAAGATGGCTAACTCATAAATGTTTGAAAAAAACGAAGACACCTAGGCCCAAGGAACTGAAATGAAACGTGCATGGACTTAAAATGATTTACTTAATCATTGTGAATAAAAGAACTGTACTAAAATTCGACTTCTCATGGTAAATGTTTGTGTGCTGCAAACAGAGCTAACGTAGATACACAGTAATAGATTAAAGTGTTCACACTGCCTGTGGAGAGCCCCAGGAGAATCAGTTCTTCAGTCTGAACAAATATTTATTCTTGTCTGTCTTTTTGACATTATGGAGATAAGACTCGCTTAGTTTTATACAAGATTCCATAACTATGGCTCTTCTTTTCAGCTACTAAAATTGGAAAAAAGTGTGTTTTGTAATGACATGAATGTACCTGAAGCAATGAATTCCTACAGCAAGCTAGCCAAAACAATCAAGTATTAATACTTAAATATCTGTAAAATATTTTTATAAATGAATGGAGATGGATAGAGAAATATCCTGTATAAACTGTTTAAAGGCTTTCTTTCATTTATATGTGACTTTTACAAAAAAATTGTAATTTTTATTTTTTAAAATTTTGTAATTTCTAAAAACTAGCTGCAGAAAACTGCAGTAAGGGTATTATACTTGCAAATTAGGAAATGCTAGAAAGAATATTTTCCTTGAATAATAGAAAAGTAGGGCTAGAAGGGACTTCAGAAGGTCATCTAGACCAGTAGTGTTCCACTTCTGGCCCATAGGCCCATAACCTTGGTGGTAGGGGAGCAGTGGTAATTAATGCTGCCACCACTGCCCTGCAGCCAGATGACATGGCCCCATGTCCTGGATCGGGCTGGCATTTGGGGTCTGGGCAGTGGGCCCAATCCAGCAGGGCAAGGGCCAGGGTGATGGGCTTGATCTAGCGCACACATGCACCCTGACCCTCCCATGGATCAGACCCATGGACCAGTTCTGTGCACTGGATCCAGCTTGGATACTGACCCCTGTACCACTCGTCTGGCCCCCAGCCCAGAAAGGTTGGATGCCACTGATCTAGACCAACCCCCTGCTCAAGGCAGGACCACCCTTTTATTGAACCCGTCCCAGACAACCGTTTGTTTTAGTAGCACTTACATTTTTCCAGTGATGGAGATTTTTAAGCAAGCAGAGTATCATATAGACTGTGATAGCTTCTACTTGAGATTATCAGTTTCACTCTTTTCTCTGTAAAATCGTTTCTTCTGTTCCATTAATGGTAGTGTTATTTTTAACAAGGGTTAGTCTAACTGAAGAACCTTAGACCTCTCCTACATAGTTTACATTTCTTGTTTTAAACTCTGATATTACAAAATGTTTAGGATCTTTGCCCACTTGCCAAAATGAACTGCTTTGTTTTTCCCATTATTATGTATGCCACATTAATATTTTGTGATAAACAAATCATGGCTTTCTGATGTTCTCAAATGGTAGTGCATGCTTTAAAAAAGAAAAAAGTGACATGGTTATACAAGTCAGTCAGCATTTTCTAGATGCCTTAGGATGATAGTATTATCTTTGCTATTTTGAATTACATCAGCCTCTGAATCATGATTTAAAATGTATCAGTCATTTAATTGTTTTTATATCCTGCTTTTCCAGTTTCCTTTTAGTATTCAACTTAAAGATTATCGTTAAATAGCTATAACATTCAAAAGTCAGCTGTAATAATATCCCATAAAATCCAGTTGTCGGAATTAGACGAGCCAAGTCATCTTTAGAACATGGGGAAAAAAATAGATACCTATTTACCACAATGCATGTTGTCTGTGTTTAATTTTTCCAAATCAATCCAAGCAGTAATAGAAATGTGGTTCTGATGTTTTATTGGGAAAATAACTGATAAAGCACCTTTTGTTCAAATTAATCCCATGTCCACAGTTACTGAAATGGTTTACACTCTCATATTCTTCAGTGGCATATTTAAGAATAGTTTGCCATCTTAGCCTGGTTCCCAGGGTTAAAACCAGTATTAAAACTGCTAGCCTCATTTTGGTCACAAATGGACCAGACTAAATTGCTTTAGCTGAACTAACCTCTCAACCCTACAGGTGTCCTCTTCAGAATGGTGGAGCAAGGAAGGGGATGCCTACAGTATGTGTGTCCCTTTTAAAAACCGTAGAGTCATAGGGTTGGACGGGACCTTCAAAGGTCTTGTAGTCCAACCCTCTGCACAAATGCAGAATGTGCTGTTCCTAAACCACCTCGAAGAGATGCCTCTGGTAGAATTGTGACCACTGGTTTTTATGGGAAATTCTTACAGCTAGCTTTTATATGTTGTAATCCTTTAGTATCACATTTAAACCCAAACAGTTGTTCTCCTTCTTCTTTATGGCAGCCTTTCAAATGTTTACAAGCTGTTATCATTTCCCCCTGCCCTTTAGTCTTTTTTTTTTTTTTTCTCCAAATGGAGCATACCTGGTTCTCTCAACTATTCCTTATACAGCAGAACATAGCCTGCAGAGTTCAGACTGCTTTATATACACAAACACACGCTCTACTTAATAGAAGTGCTTTGTGGACCTCTCCATGGCCCAGCTCTGTCAGTTTTCACCAGCAAAATAGTTAGTCATTTTATTTTTGGTCTTGTTTCATTTAGCTTACTTAATAGAGTAGTATAGGTAAGCATCTAGCTTTAGATTCTGCTGAGATTACTCCCAACAGGCATGATCTGCCTCCTTTAGTCATTTCCCTTTACTTTTCCTAGGGCCTAGGGAGGTACACTTTAATGTGTACGGATGGATAAATCTGACCTGATATAAATGAATGGAAGAATTTTTCCAGTTCCCAGCAATGTTCCACTGCAGGATTGGTACAATGAATGCAGAATTTATCCAGCAAGCAAATTCTAAAGCAACCTCACTAGAGCCTGTGGACTAAAATGTATTACTTTAAGACTGCATTTGGCTGTTAACAGCTGTATTTACTGTGTGCCTCTTTAAACATAACCATTTTCTCTTGGTAAACATTTGTTTTTGACCATGAATGTTTTCAGATATATTGCGTGACACTGCTTTAGAATGTGAAAACCTTCATTGTATTTCAGCATGGTTTTCAGTGATGCAATTGTTGGAAAATATTCCTTTTGCTACAGTGTTTCTGAATTTATGCATTTTGTGCCCCATTAAGTGTTTATCTCATGTAGTTGAAGGTAACAGGCCCTATCTTTTATGTATAAGAGAAGGAGAATCAGAAAATGGAACTCTGTACCGGCTCGGAGCGCTTACCGCATCCATTCCATTGAATTGTCGTGACAAAGTAGAGTGCAGGCTAGCAGAAAATCTTGCCCGAGGAAGAGGAACATGTTCTTGACTAATTAGAATGTGGCCTGTACATTTACATCTAAATGGCAACTTGCCATTAACCAGTTCAGAACAAAGAATCTATTCACAAAATGGGTTACATTAATGAGCCCTAGTTTTTCTTAACTTCTTCATACCCTGTTTTGGAACAACTTGTTGCCATACTGAGTGGGTATTTCATTAGTCACAGATTCATAGATTTGAAGGGCTGAAGTGATGTCTGTGATCATCTAGTCTAACATGCTGCCTTAACGCAGGCCATACAGTTTCACTCAGTAATTCTTTCTTTGGAGCAAATTACCCTTCCCCATTATCTACATCACCAGTATTGAACATGAGAGCTTGTGGCTAAATTAGAACGGAACTGAGAAAGCCAGCCAGTCTCAACATATGCACTTCAAGGATCTGTCAGTTTATGAGGCATAATTCACAACTGTGCATCGAGATCTCCATCTACCTACTCTGATTTTCAGCGTGGCTCATTGTCCCTGGGGGAGCACTGTGCAAATGCAGTTTTACTGATTCTGGTACCCAAGCTACCTCATTCAAAGGTATCTCAGATATCTCTACCCAGTTCTGCAACTTGTTCCATAGAAATACCCCAAGTGATGATGATTTTGCTTCCCTTTATTGGTATTTCAGTGTTAAAGAGGTTAATCTTGCTTCCAAAAAATAAAGTCTATCGCATTTAAGTGGCATTACCTGGGTAATTTTAAGACATACTTAAGGCTACATCTACATTGATGCTAGAGGCATGACTGAAGCTTAGTAAGACATACCTGAGCTTAGCTTTAATCTAAGTTTCTAATTATTAATGAAGTTTCTCCCCCTTGTATGGCAAAAACCATTATGTCTTGCTCTTGTGGGCTTAGTCCAAGACTGAAGATGTCATCTTCCCACTTTACTCGGTCTTGGTGAGGCCGCAGCTGGAGTACTGCATCCAGTCCTTACTTCAGTAAGGATGTGGAGAGGCTTGAGAGAGTCCAAAGGGGCTCTACGCATATGGTTGGATGTATGGAGAGCAGGCCATATGATGAGAAACTGAGACATGGGTCTATTCAGGCTAGAGAAGAGAAGACTCAGAGGAGACTCTGGCAGCCTACACATATATAAGGGACACATATATAAGGGGCACATATCAGGGACTGGGAGAACGTTTGTTCACCGGGGCTCCCCAGGGGAAGACTAGGACTAACAGTCATAAATTGCTAGTAGACCGCTTTAGATTAGATGTAAGGAAAAACTTCTCTACAACTCAAGTGTCCAGGGTCTGGAACAGACTTCCCCCAGAGGTGGTACAATCACCTACTCTGGATATCTTCAAAAAACATCTGGACACTCACCTTGCTGGGCTCATTTTACCCCAGCAGTCTTTCCTGCCCAAGCACAAGGGGGCTGGACCTGATGATCTTGAGAGGTCCTTCCCAGCCCCTAACATCTATGAATCTATGTTCTGCTAGGTAGCTTGCTTGCTTGTTTGGCTGGGTGTTTTTTAAACGGAAGGGCCCTTGAAGGTTTTATTCCATCAGCTGCTACTGAATACCTTTTAGACTTTGGACAATCTCTTCATGTTTTTCTTTCTCTCATCCTTTGACTTTTCTATTTAGGATGGAAATTTTCAGGGCAGGAAATCTCTCTCTGGATGAGTGTGTATGTGCATTGGTAAGGAGAACAGGACCATCAGTCACAGAAAAGGCATGCTTATCTGAAGATAATAGTTAAATGTCAGTTGTACATTATTATTACTACATTTGTGGTCTTTGATTATAAAACAAAGTCTCCAAAAGAAAAATCTGTGCAGCATAAGGCACTCTTCAACAAAGCATTCTACTGTTTTGATCTATTTATTTAAATGCCTTCAGATATTTAAATGTAATTTGAAAAGCCCAGCAAATTAGTGTAGCAACATTGGTTATGTTCTTTCTGTTGCGATTTTTATATTTGATAGTGTAAGTAGCATGCAAATTATTCATAGTAGTGTATACTGTTCAACGTATGTGTCTGCTGGGGTCCATTCAATGCTATCACTGTGGTATTTGGGTACCCACAGAGGAATATTGGACCTAAATATGAGTTTCTATATACATGGCACCAACTCTTGAAGTACAACTTTATATGGCTAAATGGCATGTAGAGAGAGATGTAGACAGCTGGGTTTAGTCTGAAGTCAAGCAGAAGGCTGGTCAGATTTGTACCTTATAGATCAACTAAAATGAGTGTGCATGTGTTTATAAACTGATATATAATATGAATCCATAGTCTTTGTTTAAATCATTCTTAACGCAGTCCAGTTTGTGAATGATTTCTTGTTCCACAATTTCACATTAAAATAATTCTTTAAAGGTTTTCTGTCTAAGAACAGCTACCATGAAGTCAGTGGTAGAATATCCAGGGAGGTTAAAGTGTTCTCCAGAAAGATGCAAAGCTCTGTGGCAGATGGCAGGTTGGTGTTCATTCATTCTTTCACATAAGGGTTGCCCTGCCTATCCATGTAAACAGCAGAGGCGCATTGTAAGCCATGATGGCATACGTAACGTTGGTAGAGTTGCCAGTGAATGAACCTCAGATGTTATAATCAGTATTATTCAGTGCAGATATGATGTCGTTTGCATTACTTTTGAAGTACAGCAGGCATATGACTTCATTGCAAGGCCTTGTGCCTCTGTGAATATGAAGATTAGGTAGCCTATTGCTTTGAGAGATGCCAGTAAGCCGGAAAAGGCTTGTTCCCTGTGGCTCCCTTAAGGCACTCATCCTTTTTCCAGGCATTTTTGCCACTACATAGTTTGTTTTTGAAAGTTGCACAGAATTTGGGATTTTATTTCACGCAATGGCAAAATAAATGACTGCACAGGGATTTACCCAGGGGGTGCAGTGAGATTTACCCAGGGGGTGCTTCAAGAGGAGGGCTGGAAAGGGACCTGAGTATTATATTCTTCTCTTAAGCAACATACCCCAGAATATAATATCCATTTTGCTTCTGAAGGGCAGAATGAAGAAAAAAAGATATTTTTTTATGGCAAGTAACTGACTAGCCAACGCGAGGAAGCCAAGTCTCATCCTTGTGGATTGCTACAGGTTTTACTTTTGGTGTCGCCCATTATGGTCCCTCTACATGTTACAGGTATTTTGTAGTTATCTGGTTAACTGCAGAACTACCTGGAGAACAGCTACAGGTGCAAATTACTTATCACACAAGAAAAAGCTCCAGTCAGTTATAAAGTTAGACCTGGAAAATGCGTGCTAACTTGAGAGCAGCTGGCTCCCCCTGCACCAGCAATAAGGCATGATGGAATCTAATGCATGATCCCACAGTTGTGCCTCCTGCCAGGCACATGTGGCATGGCAGGAGGCACGATTCAGAGTCATGTGTTAGATGCCATCATGCCTTTACCTGCATGTGTGGGGCTCCTAGTAGTGGCACCGAGCCGCCCTGCCCACCAGCGCCAAGTCCCACCTGCTGGGCCATGGAGGCCCTGGGGGGAAGCCCTGAGCCTGCAGCAGAAAGCCCGTATCCACCCCCCTCCCCATGAGCTCCTCTTCAGCTGTGCCATGTACGGGGGTCGGGAAGCTGGGCTCCACACTTCACTTTGGCTGCATCGACCGCCGCCTCCTGCTGCAGGCGGCAGCTGGGGCTCGGATGCTGCTGGACGGGGCAGAGAGCAGCCAGCTCTGGCCCTGGTCCTGTAGCCCTGGCAGCTGAGGGCCCCCTTGCTGTGGGTTGCAACCCACATAAATTGAGAGCTGCAAGGTGGCCCATTATGGCAAATAGGTTGAGAACCACTGGTCTAGAGCCTGCATCTCCCAGATCTTGGGCAAGTGCCCAACCCATTGACTTAAGAGGGAAAAAGGTCCTTCTCCTCCTTCTCTAATGCCCTTAGTCCTGTTGGTGTTTATGCAGCTAGCATTTTAGGATTTACTTAGATTTACTCAGCCTGGGGCATTCTGTTTTGCTGTGCAGTCACCTGGTCAGAGCACAGGTTTGTGTTCAGTAGGTCTGAATGGGCAGTGCTGAAATCCAAGTGCATAAACATCAAACAAATACATCCCCCTCCCTCTTCCAGCAGCACCACAGGCAGGCATCCTGGCTTCACCTTCAGTTCTCTGGGCTGTGAGCTCCCCCAGCACTCGCTGTCCACCCCACCATTGGGGCAGGGGTCAGAAGTTGAAGCCAGAGGGGTGAGGAGGATCCCAGAGATCCCAGCTGCTTCAAATTAACCTCCTGTGGGCTGGCTGTTAGAGAGCCCTGAGTTAAGTCATTAATTTATCCCTGGAGTAAGTACTACAAAAAGATAGCAGTACTGGCTTTCCTGTTGAATCCATCACAAGCTTTGAACAGGAACTTGAAGAGTAAGATCCAGAGATGAGACGCAATTGCACATCTTTGTTTATTTAATCTCTGGTTTCTCAATTGAACTAAAACTTCCCGACACAGTGATACATAGCACCCTGATATGGATTTGTGATGCAGACACTTGAAGGAGGGGAAGTAGAATGACTTCACCAATTCATTTCAAGTGGCATTTATATTTTTCTCCTAAAATCAATAAATACTTGCACGCTAGCCCTTGTGAATTGGTATCTGTATGTTTATACAAGCAGGAAAAAAAATGAAAATGAGAGATCTCAGTTTCAAGCTTCCAAGAAGAATGACTTCTTTTTAAACTAAATTCACAGGCCTCTCAAAATGCCAGTAATCTTTACTCCGTGTTACTGCTCTGCCTTCTTGAATTAAAATGCAATATAGATATTGTGTATTTCTTTTCTCTTTAGAAGTAGAATTATAATTTGCGTAACGCATTTACACTTTATGCAAAAATATTGTATTTTGACTCATTTCATTTGTATATCTTAAAAGAATGAGCATCTCCACTTTGCTAATGATGTAAATATTTGTTCTGTGTTCATGGTTGCTTTGAAAGAGTTTTTTTTCAGTATAGCAGGTAAAAATACCAATAATATAGTAGCCAAAAATACCAAGCTACTTTACTGCTTGTAGCTGTCCTTGGATTCATCTTGGCTTTGAGACTGTCTGGCTGTATAATCTGTTTGTCTCCTGTCATAATATAAGGGTAATGCCTGTATAAAATTAAAGTGAAACAGCATTATTTTTACTCTGTTTTCTTTTAAAATGTTAGTAGAAAAATAAGATAGAAGTGTTTTACTTCAGCTGATAAATAGACTTCCGAAAGCACTAAACTCTGCCTAAATAGATACGCCTTAAGACTTTTAAGGCATACAGTAGCAGCCCTGGATAAAAGCTTGTCAATCTGTAAAGCATTTTATAGTGGCATGTTGCAAAATTATTTTGTGTTTAGAATGCCGGGGGCTTTTACCTAAACCCATTGTTTTCATGGCTTTCCAAACCATTCAGATTTGAAGAAGGCTGAGGACATCTGCTCTGAATCAGGCCCCTCTCTTCAGAAAAAAATTGTGATGGAAGGTTAAGCCTCTCCTCTGCTGTAAACCCTACAAGAAACCCTTGAAGCTACTTTTAGGGGAAGACTTGTCATAAATAAACCACTGACTCCTGCTTTCTTTCCTCATCATTCATTCCTTTTTTTGTCTTCTCAAGAAGCAAATCAGACAGGAGTTACAAATACCAAAAGTATCTTTCTTTTTTTTTTTTTTTTTTTTTTTACGTGGAGTTGATCTTTCCATGTACAGCTATACTGAGTAAAGCATAAGATTAATTAACTCCTTGGCTGGGCAAAGGGAAAGATTTAGGTCTTGGACCTTAATTTTCGTAATTGAGTCCATGTCTGCTTCACACCAGTTATCCTGTTCACATCTGTTGCTGACCTACTTGTAGCTGACATGTTTTTCTGAGTTGTTTTGCAGATCTGCTGCTGTAACAGGAGAATAGATCCAAATAAGGCATAATATTACCCAAATCCATCAAGGATTTTAGAAGCAAAAACAAATTTATGCAATGTCACTAACATTGCACTTAAATTACTGCTCATGTGCCTGGTGATTGTTTCATAGCAGCGCATGCTAATTAAGAGTAAATAATCGTTTGAGTCGAGTGCCAGTAGAAGTCTCCCTGCTATCTTGTTTTAAACTGCTTTGTCTAGAGAATTTTTTTAAGCTCCATATGCGTGTACAAAACCAAATCCAACCTTTCCCCCTTCAATGTACTAATGTTTTTATGTTAGTATTACATTGCTGCCTACAGGCCTAACCAAGATACTGGGGGTTCTTGTCATGGCAGTGAGAGGGTGGCATGCCTCAAATAATTTATAGTTGCAACAAATGAAAGGAAGGAGGGAAAACAGAAGTGAAATAATTTGCACACTATTACATACAAAGTCAGTGTCAAAACTGGAGTGAACATTTTAAGATTCATAACTACCAATCCATTGCCATAGTCACTGGAGCGCATAGCCTCCCATTCTGCAGGAGCTGGTGAGTAAATCCCCATGCATGAGGGAAAACTTTCTAGTCTCTGCTGGTAAATGGATTTACCAATCCTTCAGTCACAGCAAGTAAATATTGTACCTGGGCTGGTGAATTTCCAGGATAGTTTTGAAAGGTTGCAAACTCTGTTTGCCAAGGAGGTTTTTCAAGGAGAGATTAAATAATAGATTTTCAAGATTAATTCAGTTAATTCTTTAACTGAGGTAGCTACGTGTCTGCCTTTGCTCTTCCTTTTGATACTTATTGCTCTTCTTTATTATTTGAGCACCAGTGTGCTGGGCTTACAAAGAAGAAAATTCAGTGCATAGTCCAGATAAGTTAACCATTTACATTTGACATAAGGATTTCAATTAAATGAAGCGCATTGCTGATTGTGAACATACTGTATCAACAATACTGAAACATTACCAACATATTATTCTGTTAACCAGATCAATAGTTACCATTGACATTATGCAGAATAAGACTTAAGTATTTTTCAACTAATGGGGAAGGGTTACGTTCATCAGCAGGGTACCAAGCTCTTGATGTCAGGAAATGGGAAAAAAAAAATGCATCTGTTTGTTTGTTTGTTTTTTACACTTATGGCCCAACCAAGGTTTTCAGCCCACTGAACAACTTGAGTCTTGTTAATACACTGAACTACTTATAGAACGAAAATAAATTAGAAGAGCTTTGTACCACCTTGGCAATAATTAGTGTAGAAGGAAGGACTGATATGAATTGGTATAATGTCAGAAGGAAGGGCTCTGAATAGGTAAGGCAAACTTAATAAGGTAGACCTCTGCTCACCGGAAACCAGAACAACTGTTCTGGCGAGCCTGAGTGTGAAGTGCTGTGCAACTTCCTTGACAAGATGTCAGTGTCCAGGGGCTAATATATAGGTAATGGGGGGCCTTCTGAAGCATAGAGGAACTAGGCATTCTTCTCAGAATTACTGTCTGTTTACACAGGTGCTGATCAGACCATCCTATTTTGTAGACATTACAGCAGAAGGACCACAAACATGAGCTACATCCCAAATAATATTACTGTAGGAGAAGAGAGCCACTTAGGTTCTGAAGATTAATTATTGCATACTGGTCAGTTTTGACATCCTGCTAAGAACCTGTTTAGTGCATTCCTTGCTACTTTTGAAAAAGAGAAATGAATGGTAACAAGGGAAAGAGTGAAGTTACCAATGTCATCCACTTTACTATTATGCAGCTAACCATACTGGGTTGAAGCAGTGTTCTGTAGGTTCAGCATTCTTGCTTTAGAGGACAATGAAAGAGCATATGTACCTAAATGACTTGCAGTGTTGAACATCTTCGCTTTTTCTCTCAACTAGTTGATTTTCTCCATTGTTGCATATATTAAAGGAGGGCACGTTGTATGACAACTCTGTTTCTGAATTGGATTGAATTAATTGATACAGCAATCTCAATAAGTACATTCACTAGAGAGATGTAAGAATTATAAATTATCAATAATGTATGATTTTTTTAGTAAATGTACAATTGCCATTTTAAAACGTCTTAGTAGTTTAGGCTTATTCTATATACTGGTGAAATTTTTGGCTCTGTGGCATCATCTGATTGCAGATGCAATTTTGACTTCAGGTTCTTTGTCCATTCCAATGATGTATTCCAGTGGTGCTCAACCTTTTGGCCCCATGGACCTGATGAGTGGCACAGGACCCATCAGCAGGCCTGATGGGGTCCTAGGGGGTACTGATGGGGTACTGCCTCCTCCCTGCCCCACACACCAGGATTGAATCCTGGGGGGCCAGCACTACCTCTTCTCATTCTGCATGCACTGAGATTGAGTCCTGGTGGCCTGGCACTGCCCCCTCTCCTTCCCCCCCACCTTCCCCCCCCCCCCCATACTGGGTCTGGGTCCTGGGGGCTGGCACCACCTGCTGTAACCCCCCTCCCCCCCATGTGCTGGGATTGGGCCCAGCACCACCTCTGCAGAGCCCTGTGTACTGGGGTCCGTCACTGGATCCAATGTGTAGGATCTCACCACAGGTCCAGAGATTCCACATCAGGAAAGCGGTGCCACCACTCTCCTCCTGCCAAATTGCCAGACACATAGAGACCCCCATGGGCCAAATGACATGGTGCCATGGGCCACATCTGGGCAAGAGGCTGAACACCCTGATATAATCATGACAGAAAAGAACTACTTAATACAGTGGTGCTCAACCTCTGGCCTGCAGAGCCATGTCTTGTGGCCTGTGGGTCTCCCCACAGGTCCAGACATTTGTCAGTAAGGAAGCAGGGCACTTCCCTGCTGCCAAATTGCCAGACCTCCGGAGAGCCCAGCGGACTGGGTAACATGGCCCTGTTCCAGCACATGGGATTGGGCTGGTGCACAGCAGAATCTGTCCATGCACTGTCAGGCCACTCTGCAAACTGACCCCATGCCACTCATCTGGCCCATAGGATTAGAAAGTTGGGCACCACCAGCTCAGAAGAATGAGGAATTATTTGACAAATGGCAACAGTGGTTGGGTTAAAAGAATACTTTCATCTCTTATCATTTCCTCACCAAGCCCTTTATTAACTCATTTCATTTACCTTCCTCCCTATTGTTTCTGCTTCTGAACAACACTATGGTTTCAAATTGCAACTCTTACAACTAATGAGATAGTGGAAGGGAAGGCTTTCCTTTCTTGCTCCATGCCTCTGTTACCCAACAGGGCATGTAGTTTTGTTACACGTGTGCAGCTTTCTGCATGTCTCTTTTAATGAGCAGTGTTGTCACAGCACTGACCAGCTCTTCTATCTCGATCTACTACAGATTGCTCATTTGGGCTCACAAGCTGGGCCTATGTAGTTTTAGGCTTTGCGTATCAGCACATCCCAGGCACTGATTCTCATTCAAGGACAGCATGCCCTTGTTGCAAAGAAGGCTAACAGCATACTGGGCTGCATTAGTAGGAGTGTTGCCAGCAGATCGAGGGAAGTGATTATTCTCCTTTGTTTGGCATTGGGGAGGCCAGATCTGGAGTATTGTGTCCAGTTTTGGGCCCCGCATTACAGAAGGGATGTGGGCAAAATGGAGAGAGTCCAGCTGAGGGCAGTGAAAATGGTTAGGGGGCTGGGGTATATGACTTCTGAGGAGAGGCTGAGGGAACTGGCCTTATTTTGTTTGGAGAAGAGAAGGCTGAGAAGGGAATTTAATAGCAGCCTTCAGCTACCTGAACAGTGGTTCAAAAGAGTATGGAGCTAGACTGTACTCAGTGGTGTCACATGACAGAACAAGGAGCAATGGTCTCATGTTGCAGCAAGGGAAGTTTAGGTTAGATAAGAAGAACTTTCTCACTAGGAGCGTAGTAAAGTACTGGCACAGGCTACTCAGAAAGGATGTGGAATCTCCTTTCTTAGAGGTTTTCAGGACCCCACTAGACAAAGCCTTGGCTTAGATGATGTAGTTGGAGATGGCCCAACTGTTTTGAGGACTAGATGACTTCCTGATGTCCCTTCCAACCCTCATTTTCTATGATTCTGTGACTTCTAAATTCCTACCCAGGTGCTAATCCTGTGTCTAGCCACTCCTAAGAGCTTTAAATCCAGCACTCCAGCTGTACAAGCCCTATGACTAATGCCATTTCTTCCAGGCCACTCAGCAGATCAGGGCTGCTCAGCTTCCAAGTGGCCAGTGGCCCCACCCTGTTGCACCAAGGGCTATGAGAGCCACTCTAATTAAAGCTCCCAGAGTGTCTCACGTATCAGCATCCCCACGCTGAAAAATGGCAGCGGGGGCACTTTAACCAAATCTCATTCGAGCTTTAGTTAAAGTGCCCCTGCTGCCATTTTTCAGTGCAGGGACACTAATACACGAGATGCTGGTGCACAGGAATTACTACGCCCCAGCAGACTCAATTAATCAAGTCTGCTCTGATGCGCAGTAATTAATCGAGTCTGCTCTGATGCACTGTGTGTTGGAGCAGCCTCGCACGTGTATAGGCACCCCAAGTGCCTAAGGGTGACCTCTTCCACCACTGTTGCTCTGGGTGCCTCCCCATTACTGCATTCTGCCTGCCCCCCAGCCCTGCTGTACTTCATGCCCAGGCACCCTGACTCGGCCTTAGCTTCTTGGTCATGAGGGGAGCAGCACCTGGATGGGAGCCCTGGAGTTGCAAATTAACCCTTCACAGGCCACATATAGCCCATGGGCTGCCAGTTAAACATCCCTGCAGTAGATTAACCCCACCCTTTCTAGAGCTCCAGGCTTACAGGCATTCAGGCTTACGGTTCGCCACACCAGGAATACAGATGAAGCTGAAGCACACAACACAGAAGTCAGAAGTTCCAAAACCAACTGGTTCCTTAAATAGTGTACCAGCGATAAAGATCTATACAAAAGAGTGCAATAACTCTACATCATTCCCTACCTCCTCTCCTAGATCGTTCCTCAGGAAAGGGGCCTTTGCAAGTTTTAGGCCCGCTCTTGGAGATCCTGCTCTTGGGGTAAGTTTAAACCACTTTCTGAGGAATGCTAGCATATCGCTGAAGGAATAAGCACCACCTGCTCAAGGATGCATCCTTGGGACCATATCAAGCCATTTACATTTATAACTTTGTATTTGAGAACCATCACAAATTTTAAATCCCAGGAGTGGGCAGGCTTTTATTTCTATAGGTATGCTTATCAAACTCAGAATACAGTATTAGATGTAGGCCAGGTACACACATTCAGTTTCTCCTGGGAGAGGAAATGTTTGTGCAACTTATCCTTCTGAGAGAAGCCACAGCACAGTCCTCCAGCATCCTGAGGTTCTTTGCTTCCCCTCCCTCCCCCCTCCCCCAAGGGAGACAGAATGTTGCTTGCAGGACTCTACTGTTCCAGCTGACTAGGGAGCAGAGCGCACCACTTCACAATCCCACATTGTGCTGCAAGGAGAGACAGGCTGACCCCGAGCAGTCTGAGTCAGCCAGTCAGATCTGACCTGTGCACACTTGCTATCTGTCTCCAGGCAGACCAAGGGAGCCTGCATAGCATTGTGATTTGTGTGCGGTGGGGGGGGCGACGACAGCATCAGCACTGCAAGTTGTCTGCTATTTTCTCTCACTTTTCTCCAGTCGGCTTCCTTTGACTGTGGCTGGTGCTACTGCTAAGAGTCCCCTCTTCCTGGCTACAACTTTTGCCTTTGTTCATTTGCCTTAGTTCCTTTCTCTCTGAATCTCCTGTCAGCCCCTCTTTTTGGCTTTGGGTTTTTTTTCAGACCAACTTCTAAAACCTGATCTGTATTCTGTGTCTGGGGAATTTCCATACCTTCAAACAGTCTACTGCAGAGAATATGGAGATAATTCTCCTAGTTACAGCTAACCCTGAGGTGTTCCCACTTGAATGAAAAATCAAGGTTTAATGACCTTTAAATGTTCCTGATCTTGGAGATAGGTGACAGCCCACACAGCAAACAATAGATTCCACACGCACTGAAGAATTTAATGGAATAGCAGGTTTGATGAAATCCACCAGACAGATTTTCCATATCATCACAAATGTATCGGTTGCTACACAGCCTCTGACTATTTTTTCTATATTCTAGTTTCTTTTCTTTTCTTTTTTTTAAGGAAATTAACAGAAATTTGTACAAATGGTTAAGACACAATGTCTTAGCAACTGAAATGGAATTATTCTGATTACAGTGGTTACGTAAGAAACATGATAATTAATAAATATTATTTACATATCATTTGCTTCACTGCACTCTGTGCATTTTAGTTAAATAAATAAATAAAAATAGAAGAGCATCTCAAGCCAGAATGGACATGCATATTATTAAAAGAAATATACCAAGTTTTTTCACAGCCTGTCAGTGCGATTTGATGCAGCTGATTGATATTACAGCTAGATATTATGGTTATTTAAACTTTATGTATCCTACAAAAGACTTCAATTTTATTTATGTTAGATGCTGTTCATTTATTTTACCTGAAACCATGCAAATCTCAAAAGATAACTTTAAACCTTGATTTTTAAAGCTGGAACAATTGAAATAAGACCTAAAAGGGCTCAAATCAACAGCACAAAGAGAATTCCCTTTCCCATGTTTGCAGCAATCTGGCTTCTGTGCTGTTTGTCCTATCCTCAAGAAATGATAAGTGGCAAGGATATTAAAAGCATGAAGAGGGGGTTTGGCAGTTTTTCAGGGTAAGAACCTTTTTAGTGTATTTGCCATGTCTCATCTTGCTGAGTTAAAACTCCTGCCATTGTTTATATGGGGAACTGCATGTATACATCTGATGGGGAGCAAAGAGTAACTGCCTGCAAGATGTACAGGGAAAATAGTTGACATATTTACAGAATTCATATTTCTTCCAGCCAGGGCGAATTATTCCACATGTTTGAAATGGCCTTGTCAAAACTCATCTTTCCAGCTCTGCAGTATGTTGTTGAGCTGACAGCTGTGGATTCTTAAAGTAGATCTAGAAATGACTTGCAATAATGCACTGAACAATAATAAAAGCAAAAAAAATTGTTTAAGGTGTCATTTAAATCCATAAGAATGATTAAATTAAGAATACAGGTCTTCATCCATTGTATCTATGCCTATTCATATACAAATATGAAGATGAAGTGCTGAACATAGGGCAGTGTTGTGTTTGATTTATAACTATTGTAAAACAATGTGTTTTATTAATTCATATAATAAATATAGTGTCATTGGCAGCTGTTTGTAATGTCTTAATTTGTCCAAATTTAAACATGTGCATACTGTGTTGCACTTGAGCAGTCCTGTTTAAAATCAGCAAACACAAGAAGTGCCATACTGGGTCACACCAGTGATCCACCTAGCCCAGCATCCTGTCTGATGGCCAGAATCTCTTGTTATGCATTTAGTGGCCTCCCTCTAACAACAGAGGGAGACTTATACCTTCTGTTTGGGCCTAGGCCCATGCTCTCAGCATAACAAATAAGCTTGTCTGAATGGCAGTGGGGGATGCTTAAGTGTGGTGATGCTCTGCTCTTTGGTCCTGCAGGCCAGATGAGCGGGGCAGGGCTGGTCCATGGGCCAGATCAAGTCCCATGAGCCAGGATTGGACTCCAGGGCCTGATACTATTCCTCCCAGCCCAGAATGCTGGGGTTGGGTCCTGAGGGCCAGGCACTGTCCCCAGAAACCAGGATTGGTCCCTAAGAGGTGCAACCTCCAGGGTTGGTTTGTCGGGGGCTTTGGACTGACCCCTCCTGCCCCATTGGGCTGAAATTGGGTACCAGGGGACTGGTACCACCTTTTCCTGGCCTCCCATGCCAGCATTAGGGCTTGGCATTGCCCCTGCCCAGCCCTGAGTGCTGGGATTGGGGTTCTAGTCCAGCACACAGGGCCCGGGGCTCCTTTTAGGTCTGGAAATTTGGCAGTGGGGAAGTGTTTTTGCCACTCCCCCACCACCAAATTTCTGGACCCATGGGGAACCCCACAAGCTGGATGTGGGCTGCGGGTTGAGCATCTCTTCCTGAAAAGGAGAGCATATAAACAGGGTATATCTAGAAGGGAGCTGTCCAACTGGTGTCCATCTCCACATGCAGCCCATGAGGAGTTAATGAGCAGCCCCCTGGCTCCCATCTGGCTACTGTTACCCCTATTGCACCAGCTGCTGCTGCAGCCAGGTTCTCTAGGCCAGAGGTTCCCAACCACTGGGCCACGGCCCAGTATCAGGCTGTGGCTGGGTCGTGGCACGAGCCCCCCACTTGGACCCCTATCTGTCCACCAGGCGAGCAGCTTCTGAGGTCACAGCTGAGCTTCCAGGGTTAAAGCCAGGTGGTGGGGGACCCCTGAGAGGGAGGCAGCCAGCTCTGCACACCCTATCCTTCTCCTGCTGGGCCACAGTATAAAAAAGGTTGGGAACCACTGCTCTAGGCTTCCCTTCTCTCCCTCAGCTTCTGCTTCTTGCTCCTGCCCCTGGGGCTGGGGCAGTGTAGACGATGGCACGGGGTGCCAGCACTGCAGTGCAGCAAGGGAGCTGAGGTGGGGGCCACTTGCATGCAGTGCAGTGGCCACCCATGCATGCAATGCAGTGTGCATAGGGGGCTTGAACACGTAGCAGCAACCCAAAAAAGGTAATAAAATGTTGGGCATCATTAGAGAGGAAATTGAAAGCAGCTGTCTCAGAACCTAGCATTGTATACATATAATTGAAATTATTTTCCCTCCACGTGCACTACCTTGCATTTGTTGACATGGAAATTCATCTGCTACTTTTTTGCCTGTGTACTTAGCTTTATGATATCTTTCTGCAGGTCCTCTCTGTCAGCTTGGGAGTTGACTACCTAGAATAATTAAGTATCGTCTGCAGACTTGAAGATTTCGCTGTGCACTCTTATTTCCCGGGTCACGAGAGCATCCCTTTGGGTTACTAGAAACAACGGCCATAAACTGAAGGAGAGTAGATTTAGATAGGACATCAGGAAGAAATTCTTTATGGTGAGGGTTGCCAAAATATGGAATGGGCTTCCAAGGGACTTGGTGATTTTCTCCTACCTTGGAGGTGTTCAAAAGGAGATTAGACAAGGACCTGGTTGGGGTTACTTGATCCCAGCACTCTTTCCTGCCCAGAGCTGGGGGTCAGACTTGATGATCTAATAGGTCCCTTTTGACCCTAGAAATCTATGAAAATGTTGAACAAAGCCAGGCCCAGCACAGATCCCTGTGGGATCCCACTTTTGACCTCCCTCCTTCCTAAATAGCGACCAGTTAGCCCTGCCCTTTGCTTCTTATCTGTTAACAGGCTCTCAATCTATGAAAGGGCCTTCTGCCCAGTCCTGTGGCAACTTTTTTTTTTTAAAGCCTTTGGGGAGGCACAATGTTGATGGGGTTTTTGAAAATCCAAATTTGTTGGGCCAGCTGGATCCCCCTTAACTACATACTGGTTAACACGCTCAAAGAACTCCTGAAGATTGAGGCAGGATTTCTCTTTACAGAACCCATCCATAGATTCATAGACATTAGGGCTGGAAGGGACCTCGGAAGATCATCAAGTCCAGCCCCCTGCTCCAGGGGCAGGAAGTCAGCAGGGATCATAGGATCCCAGCAAGCTAAACATCCAAATGTCTCTTGAAGGCATTCAAAGTAGGTGCTTGAACCACCTCTGGCAGCAGTCTGTTCCAAACCTTGGGGGCTCATAAAGAAGTTCATCCTTATGCCCAGCCTGAAACGGTCATGGAGGAGTTTGTGACCAACCCCCATCCCTTGGGGTGCTCTGGTGAACAGACGTTCCCCCAGATCCTGGTGAGCACCTCTGATAAACTTATAGGTGGCCACCACATCACCCCTGAGCCCATGCTTTTCCAGGCTGAAGAGTCCCATAGCTCTCAGCCTCTTGTTGTAAGGTCTGTTTTTCTGACCTCTGATCATCTGCGTGGCTCTTCTCTGGACTCTCTCAAGCTTCTCCACATCCTTTTTGAATTGTGGAGTCCAGAACAGAACGCAGTGCTCCAGCTGCAGCCTCACCAAAGCCTAATACAATGGGAGAATGACGTCCTGGGATTTGCTTCAGAAGCATCTATGGATGCAAGCCAGCATTTTGCTTGCTTTACTAGCTGCAGCATGAGGAATCCTGACTTCCTCATCAGATCCTATTTGTCCATGTGACTGTCGATTTTACTCTTTATTTTCATCAACTTGTCAGGGATGGAAGTGAGACTCACTGGTCTGTAGTAATCAGGATCATCTCTGGAGCTCTTTTTGAAGATGGGTGTTTTGTTGGCAATCCACTGGTCCTCTGGTACAGACTATTGTAATGATAGTTTACCTCCTATTGCCAACAGTTCTGGAATCTCCATTTGAGTTCCTCCAGAATTCTTGGAAAATTCTGTGCACATTTAAAAAAATGTTGAGGCCCTGAACAGGAAAAGACAGGTTTCCAGTTCTTATGTAGCATGTACTCTTAGCAGACAAACATTAAGTAGTCTCTCTGTTGACGGAAGCTGAACAGTATTTTGGAAAAATATGTGAGTTGCCCAGGGCTGTGGTGTCAGTTTTCAAGGGACTGTCTGAGAAAATGTTTTCTATGGAAAGGTGCTGGGACTCGGTTGAGAAGCTGTTTGTTTAAGAGGAAAATCTACAGTGGGATATAATATGCAGTCTTTGTCTAAGCAGGGAAACTGTAAGAATTGGGGAAGGAGAATGGATTGGCAGACAGAGGGCTCTGGTTTTGTTTCTCCAGGTTCTTGTATAATCTTGGGAAAGTTGCATAATGGTGATCTGTGCTACCTCACTACAGTGCTAGGGAGTGCTATGCTGAGCATACAGCACCTGCTCTGTATGTACTGTTTCCCAAGACAGGAAGAATAGAGATGCCTAAATGCGGAACTGGGGATATGCCAAGACTCTCCACCTCTCAGGAGAGCTTTTTGGCATGCACTGAGCACCATGCTAAGGCAGCTACACTAGATCCTGTTCAGAAGATAATATCCATGGACTGGAGGTGGTGGTATGCTTCAGTCTGGCATTCTCTGCTACAATATTGAGGCTATAGATTCATCCTAAAGGCATGTATACACCACCTTCAACTGTGCTAGGCACTGCCACCATGAAAACAAACCCACCCTGCTTGTCCCCACTTTGTGCCAAGAAGTAATAAGGTCATTGTTTTTTGGCATGAGTCCAGCTCTGCTCTTAGCCTTGAATATTCTTATTGGTGCACACCCAGCACTACTCTGACAACAGCTGCATTACTTTTTTCAGCATTTGGCTCGCACAGGACAGAAGCGAGTGGATGGGGACATATTTTTCAGAGTTGCAGTGGTACAGGCATCTGTAGAATGGGGATAATGGCAATTGCTGCTTTACAGGGGCTTAGGAAGATAAACATAATAGAAATGATGAGCCTCTTGGATACTATGGAAACATGACCTAAATAAAATATTACTTTTTCAGCTACTAGTTTTCCTCTCTTCTGGCTAATCTCTGTTCTAAGTGAGTGTAATTTCCTAAAGCCAAGCAATCTGGGAAGGGATGGAAAGATGGGGAAGCTTTGTAGAAGGATTTTAGAATTTATTTCAAATGGCTTGAATGCATTCTGAATCAGGGATAAAGGACATTTCTTATAAAACTTAAGTAGCTTAAAGGTTGTTTTGTTTTTTTTTTTATCTAAAGATATCATTAGATGTGGGAACTGGAGAAAGTTGATTCCTTTAGCTTCACATGCCAACAGGTACTGCATTAAGTTTATAGTGTTAGGTAAAGCTTTAACTCTGCTTATAGTTAGAGAGATGGTATTAAAAACAAAATTGAAAAAATATATTGGGGATTCCCAGGCTGCTTTGCTTGAATTTCCATACCTTCAAACAGTCTACTGCAGAGAATATGGAGGTGATTCTCCTAGTTACAGCTAAATAACTGTATGATGATACTCTGCTTGAGGAATAAAATAATTGAACTGATATTTGGCCTGATTTAACAATAAAGACTTACTATTAAACTCTTTACTAATTCCACAACCTGCGTGGAAGCCACTTATCTCTCCAGCCCACAGTGTTGCTGCTTCAAGAACTTCTTAGGATATTGTTGGAAGCCCCATAACAACACATGTGAAATTTACACCATAGATTTGATTCACCGTGACTTGTAATCTGATGCATGATTTTTAATATTCCAACAGAAGAAACTGCTTTAAAACAAAAAAAAATAAACTAGTTACTGAGCATTGGTGAGGACATTAACCTTTGAATACATTTGTTAGTTATACCTCTGCACATCTACAACTGCATTTCCACACTTTTAAGAATTGCATTATACAACTATCAAATATCCTGTTAATTTCACATTGATGAAATACGCAAGATGTGACTATCCTGTTATAGGTAATACTCTTTTACTAGGATGCTGTGTACAAAGAGCAGTATCACTGTTGTATTTTCTGCACTCTGGCAGCATTTTCCACAAATGGTCTGGGAAACAGTAATCAATCAAGTCAACTGGCTGCACAAAGTGATACAGGGGAAAAAAAAGAATACCACATCATGCATTTTAATGGCTCTGTACATTAAAGAAAAAGCAGCAATGTTATGCGAAACAGTTACTGTACATGCTAGCTGGCTTTGCTTTAACCCAATATAAATTGAACAGGATACAGTTTTGATTTATACATAAGATTAAATAAACTTGAATGTGCAGGTTTCCACTTTTCCTTTATGAATAGACATAAAGCAGTGCTTTATTTAAAGTCCAGAGGCTTCTCTCTATTTACCCACAGACTGATTCAAAGTCCAGTGGAATCGATGAAAATCTTTCCATTGACTTTGTTGGCCCAGCTTGTTATCTTAACCAGAGCTGCAATTTGGTGTGTTCTAGTGAAATAAGAACTGATATTGGCAGTCTGATTAATATTTTATGCAATAAATAAAGGAATCTGAAATGTACCTTTGACCCTTAGTGACACACAGTCTCCTGTACTTCAGCGCTTGGGATTGTTCCTGTATTTGCTAATCTCAGACCACTGCAAGTTTTTTTACACTCTTGTCCCTGCTGGTTTGCTGCTGTTAGCCCTGCTTGAAGGTCCCAGTCCAGTTCCCTCTAACAAAAACAGAAGGCTGATAATTGGAATAATTCTTGACATGTTAGGGATTGTCTGAACATCACTTAGGGGCAAAAAATGAGGGGGGAATGCTATAATAAGATAGCTTATAATATAATAGTGTAGCTTAGACCAGCAGTGGCCAACTCTTTTTGGGAGGTGTGCCACAAGGTAAGTCGTTTCCCTGAGTAATGCTCTGCTTCCCCTCTCCCCAGCCAGAGGTGCACTTGTTATAGTTTGTCCCCTCAGGATACCAGAAATGAAGTGGGGACTCAAGCCTGCCTGAGCAGAGCAGAGCAGGATGCTGGTGAGAGAGAGGTGCTGAGGGCCAGTTTAACCCTTCTCTGGCCTGCAACCACTGCAGTTTTATATGGTGAGCAAGGATCCAAAGTCCTGACTTTGGTGGTAGCTACAGGTCCCCTAGCAGCATGCCAGAGCTTGGCCACCTGTGACTTGTCTATGACAGGAAGTATTAAGGGAAACCTTCTAGAGGAGGGATTTTGTAATGCAAGGATGGCCAACTTTTGGGCAGTGCGGGGGTGGGTAACCCCCCCCCCCAGCCGCAAATCACCATATCACATACTCTGCCTATGCCTGTCCTGTGTCTTCCCCACAGCCCTGTGGGCAGCTAGAGTTCCCCCCAGCCATATGGGCAGTGCGAGCAGCCAGGCTCCCTTCCACTGCGCAGGCAGTGCTGCCTCCCACTTGGCCAGGCATGTAGTATGGGAAACAGGGTATCCTCAGAACAGCCGCGCTTTTTCCCCCCATGTGGGTAGTTCAAGCAGCCCAGCTTTCTCCTCTTGTCCCCTCACTGGCATTGTGACCAACCCAGCTCCCTTCCACTGCACAGGCACTGCAGTCTCCCCCCTGGCAGCACACAACACAGGCAGATTAGCACCTGTCTTGCTGCACAGGCAGCTGGATCTCCCCTTGCTGTGCATGTAGTGCCCTTCAGTTGCCTGTCCCTGCCCTGTCCTCAGAAGTGGGGGCAGGAAACAAGGTGAGGGAAGGAGAGCCTGAAGACCCCAGCTGCTAGAGCAGCAGGATCAATGGGTGGGGAGTGGCAGCTGGGTAGGAGCCCAGGGGGCACGTTTTAACCCCTTGTAGGCAGGATGCAGCCCACGGGCCACCTGTTGGACAGACCTGTTGTAATGTATCTTTCCCCAAACTGATTGGAAGATAATGCTAAATAATAGGGCTGTGCAAAACGGCACCGTTCGGTTTTGACTTGAGTTTCAGGTTTTGATGGAACAGCATTTTGTTTCCAATTCTGCTGTCCTGTTTCGCTTCATCGAAACATTGATGCTGTTTTGACACTTCGCCCATTCGCTATAATGGGGAGACTCGAAACAGCTTCTCATCTGGCAGGCAGATGGGAGCCTACAACCCTGGGAGGGCTGCGGGGGCTATCCTAGTCCTCCTGGGGCTTCGGGCCCCTGATCTGCCTGTCAGATGAGGGAGGGAAGCCGGGGAAGGGAACTGAGCCCGGACTCAGTTCCCTTCCCCTGCACTGTGATCAGCTTCCCACAGCCCAGCCATGGAAGGCAGGGAGAGCCAGGGCTGTGCTCCCTGCTGAGCCACATGGGGCTGTGGAGCCGCTGGGAGTGCAGCCCTGGTTCTCCCCTGTCTCTCACCACCTGGCTGCTGGCTGCTTCGAAATGTTTGAACTAGCCTCATTCTGTTTCAAAGCTGTTTTGAAGCCCTTCATTTAGATTCACTTTCACTGCTTCGAGCTCAAAAAGAGTCAGGATAGTGTCAAATGGAAACAACTGAAATTTTGCACAGCCCTACTAAATAATCATTCGTTCAGTCATTGGTTTGAAATTTGGGGGGGAGATTTTCCAGGACTATTTTTCTGCACTAAATGTGACAGTACTTCAAAAATAATATATGTTCACAGAGATGTTTTCTATCAGTACATGATACATGACTTATTTGCACCATAATGGAGTTTGCCAACAGTTCACTAGCACTAAGGCTAATTGTCATCTTTCCTCCTGATTTTAGGTTCTGAAGGCTCCAAACTTCAAGAAAAAAAAGCTGCTTCTGGACAAAGCACGAGCAACTCCGGAACTAAACCAGGTATGCTGATATGCACTTTTCACCATCAAGTTATTTTACTAAGCCTGGAAATTATTTCAAAACCTGTTGTTTTTGTAGAAAACTTAAAAAATGTTTTGTGCACTTAGATCTTCTCCTTCCACTTCGGTCATGAATTATTATTTTCAACTAGTCTTCACTGAGTGAGCAAAAGAGAGAGAGAGAGAGAGAGAGAGAGAGAATGTCAAGAGAGACGAGAGAGTTCTGGGAGCCCTGACTTTGTATTATCCCTTCTGTTGTTACTGGTGCATTGCACACATTGAATGCACCTACACAAGATGCTTTACTGTGCAGTAGAGCTACTTACTGCTCAGTAAGCATCCATGTCTACATGTGCAGATGCTTACTGCAAATGCAAATACCACATTTACTTCTGATTAGCAGGGATCCAGGTTTTCCATTTCCCATGAAAAAACAGAGAAAACCATGGCTTTCCTGATTTTTTTCAGAGAAAAAATGGATTTTCCCTTTCAGCAGAGAAACCTGTGGAGTTCCAGCCTGCAAGAGCTAATTGCATAAAGAGTGGGAAACCCCCAACCTTGCCCAGAGGGGGAGGGAGAAGGGGAAGGGTGGGACTTGAGGCTCTCACTCACCCAAGGCTTGGCTCAGGCTCACTGTTCACTCCTGGAGCCTGTGAGGTAAGTGGGGCTGGGGGCCGCCTCTGGGAGGGCTGGAGGGTTGTGGGTCATGCTGGGGGCACCGGAAGAGCTGGGGGATCCTAGGTGGCGGGTGGGGGTTACTACCAGGGCTGGGGGAAGATCCAGCGGGGTAGGTGGCGGGGAGGGCATTGCTGTGTGGCTGGGGGCTGAGGGAGTGGGGAGGTGTTGGGGGAAGCCC
This sequence comes from Alligator mississippiensis, assembly GCF_030867095.1. Lineage (NCBI taxonomy): Eukaryota > Metazoa > Chordata > Crocodylia > Alligatoridae > Alligator > Alligator mississippiensis. The sequence continues at coordinate 118,613,114 of NC_081824.1, read as the reverse complement.
CACATGGAGTGCCCTCCTTGCTGGCAATGTGTGGACCAGGAGTAGTGTACTATCACCAGGCCAGGCTTGTCCCGGGGTGGAGATAGCGCCTAGTGGCAGTGCGCATTCCCAGGGGGCAGAGGGGACCTGCGCCCCTAAGATCTGTGTGGGGGGCAGGGGCAAGGTGGGTGTGTGCTGTGTGTGGCTTCCCTGAAGGGCAGATAGTGTACTGCTCTGGGTCCATGCGCAGCCGGCCAGTCAGGCACTCCTGTGGGAAGCTGACTGGGGGAAGCCCGACATGGTGTGCCCACACACCTGCGTGTGGACCCAGAGTGGCGCACTATTGCCAGACCAGGCTTGTATGGGGGCTGGGGTAGGGCTGGCTCCTGACAGCAGCACGCACTCCTGGGGGTGCAGAGGGGAACCCACATCCTATGTGCAGGGGATGGGGGCAGGGTGGGTGCGTACTGTGGGCTCGTGCTCCTTGCCCTGCTGCCCTCCCCTGGGGCCTCTGCATCACAGTATGTGCAAGTCAGCACGACAGGGCACAGCAGCACAACAGGGCACAGTGGGGAGGCACATGAAAGCTGCCTGCTGCTCCGAGCTCCATGCTGCCCAGGCCACACTTCCTGTGTGCATGGGGGCAGTGTGGGCAGCAGCATGCAGTTTTGCCCCTTGCTGCTGTCCTCATGCACACAGGTGTGCTTAGCACAGTACAGCAGTTGGAGCAGCAGGAAGCTTTCATGTGCCTCCCCGGTGTGCCCCGCTGTGCCGGGTTGCTTACGCTGTGCTGCAGAGGCCCCAGGGAAGGGCAACAGGGCAGGAAACACAAGTGCGCAGCGTGCACCTGCCCTGCCCCTGCCCCATATGTCCCCTGCCCCTCTGGAGTGTGCGCTGCCACCGGGAGCTGGGGGGGGCACAGGTCCCCTCTGCCCCCCGGGAGTGCACACTGCCACTGGGAGATGGCCCTGCCCCTGCCAGACCCCGCAGCAGCAGTGGGAGAGCTGGCTCCTGCTGCAGCAGCCGCTGCTTTCTGTTGGGGGCAGGGAGCTGTGGACTTGGGTCCCTGGCCCTATAGCCCTGGCAGCTAGGGGCCCCCTCCGGCAGGGCTGGGAGGCAGGGGATGTGGGTGGGGGGCAAGGGGCGGGGCTGGGGGGTTGTGGGAGGAGAGTGAGGGGCACGAGCGGGGCAAGGGGGCTGTAGGGGAGAGGGGCACGAGCAGGGCAGGGAAGGCTGTGGGGAGAGTGAGGAGCACCAGCAGGGCTGTGGGGGGAGTGAGGGGCACCAGGAAGGACTGTGAGGGGCCTTTAATTTTAATAATGGATTTGGGGGTTTTTAGTAGAGAATTTGCAAAAATTTTTTTATCAGGGAAAACCAGGATCCCTGCTGATTAGTAACTGCACAGTGGCACATGTGTAGAACCCTGACTAAGAGCAAATGTGCTGCCTGGTAGCAGGGCCTGGGAGATTGCTCCCTGCCCCTGGGAGCTGCCAGGGTGTGGGAGCAGTGTCTCCCTGCCCCAGCCTGGCAGCAGGCAGCTCCCAGCCCCTACCCTGGCAGCAGACAGCTCCCAGCGCCCACTCTGTGACTGCAAGACTGAGGCTGGGAGATCCTTATCTCCTAATCCTAGCTCTGCAATTGTAGGGCCAGAACTGGGAGATCCTTCTCTCTCAGCCTGAGTCCTGCAGTTGCGGGGCCCAGGCTGGAAGATCTTTATCTCCCGGCACTGGCCCTGCAACTGTGGGACTTGAGCTGAGAGAGAAGGATCTCCCAGGCCCCACACCCCAATTGCGGAGCAGGGGCTGGGAACTCCCTGCTGGCGGGGGCTGGAGAGCCTGTTCCCCGCCCAGCTCCATGATGGCTGAGCTGGGTGGGGAACAGGCTCTCCAGTCCTTGCCTCACAATCATGGAGTGGGGCTCGTAGCTGTCCTGGTCAGGGGCAGATCCCAGCCTCATGCCCCGATTGGGTAATCAAGGCACAGAGCTTTGAAAGAGCTGTAGGGGTGGGGTAGGTCCCAGCCCCCTGCCCCATCCACTAGTCAGGCAGCTAGCAGCAAGCAGGAAATCCCTGCCCAGCCAGGACCTCGCTGCTAGCTGCCCCACTGGTAGATCAGGACAGGGTGCTGGGACCTGCCCCTCCCCTGCAGCTCTTTCCAAGTTCCCTGCCCTTGATCAGGGAGCCAGGGCCAGGAGTGCCCTGCTGCCAGGCAGGGGAACGTTGTCCCCGCCCTGGCAGCAGGCAGCCCCCAGGGGGGCAGGGAGCAATGTGCCAGTCCCAGCCAGGAGACAGCTGTGCTTCTGGCCCAGTACTCCCTGCCAGTCCCTGGATAAGTACCCAGGGGGAGCCAAGAGCTCCCCCTGGCTGCTGCAGGGGGCCAGTGCTGGGCCAGTGGGGGAGGGAGCAGATTTCTGCCATAAGCAGTAAATCTGCTTCCGAGACCCTGCACGTGTAGACATCTACCTGGGTCAGTTTACTCTAGAGCAAACTGATCCCATATTATTTGCATGCCTGGTGATTCTTTCCCAGAGGTCATCACATTGTACTGGCTTTCCCTTGACCCACCTGTTTTCTTATTCTGCTCCCTGACTTCCCAATAGCATCACCCAGACGGAGCCCCTGGTTCTGGGCTCCACGCAGACGGAGCCCCTGGCTCTCGGCTGCGGGGGCTGCCTGTCCCTTTTTCAGGCTCTGGGACCTGGGAGCATGGCGACCTCCCCTCGCGGGGTCTGCTCCCTTTTGGGGTCTCTGGCACGCCAGCTGGAGGAGCTCCAGGCCACAGTCCACAGACTGCGTGCCATCAGGGACTGCGAGCAGGAGATAGACTCCTACTGCCAGGCCCTTCTCCCCCGGGAGGCAGAGGGTAGATCACAGTCTCCCTCCAGGCCAGAGGAGGACTCTGGGACCTCCTGCTGTGTCCAGCCAGGGGCATGGACCAAGGTGGTCAAGGGCCCTAAGGCCCGCCGCACCAAGGCCCCACCCCCGCCACAACTGAGCAACAGGTATGCACCTCTTGCTGCCCCAGCAGAGCCTGCTGAGTTGCCGGCCCCCACAGGCAACATGGGGCTAACTGCAACTCCCGCCCCTGCTCTCCCCAAGACAAAACGTAAGGTGTTTGTTGTGGGAGACTCCCTCCTGAGGGGGACGGAGGGGCCAATCTGCCACCCTGACCCCTTAGCCCGGCAAGTCTGCTACTTCCCAGGGGCCTGCATCCGGGACATTGCGGAGAGGATCCCCAAGCTCCTCAAACCCACAGACCGCTATCCCATGCTCCTTATTCATGTGGGCACCAATGACACGGCTCGGAGCACTCCCAGCCAGGTCATGAGGCGCTACAGGGATTTGGGAGCGGGGCTTAAGGGTCTGGGGGCACAGGTGGTGTTCTCGTCGATCCTCCCAGTCTCAGGCTATGGGCTGAGAAGGGACAGGAGGATCTATGTGGTCAACCAAAGACTGCGGCGCTGGTGTCGTCAGGAAGGCTTTGGCTTTCATGACCACAGCCCGCTCTTTGGTGAGAGAGGCAGCGAGCTGCTGGGAAGAGATGGTCTCCACCTCTCTCCCCTAGGGAGGAGGCTCTTCTCAGCCAGACTGGCTGACCTGCTCCACCGGGCTTTAAACTAAGCCCGCTGGGGGATGGGGGCATGACCGCCACTGCTGGCCCGCTGAGCAAATCTTGCAAAGCCAGCGGATCATGGCACTCAAGGGAGCCCGCCCCAGCCCCAGCCCTGGTAAATTCTGTGGGCAAGGAAGGAGCCCCCCAGGGGGCGCTTGCCTGCCTGTACACAAATGCCAGGAGCTTGGGGAATAAGCAGGAGGAGCTCATCCTCCTGCTCAGTGCAAACAATTACGATGTCATAGGGATCACGGAGACCTGGTGGGACTCCACCCATGACTGGACCACGGGGATAGATGGCTATACCCTGTACAGGAGGGATCGTGTAGAGAATAGGGGCGGGGGTGTAGCTCTCTATGTTAAGGAAAGCTACGCGTCCCTGCAAGCCGATATTGGCGACCAGGGTGGACGGCTGGAGACCCTCTGGGTTAAAATCCGTGGGGAACACGGCACAGGGGACACAATGGTGGGAGTCTATTACAGACCTCCCACCCAAAGTCCTGAGCTAGACCAGGAGTTTGCCCAGGAACTGGCTGAGGCAGCTTGCTCCAGGACCATGGTTGTCATGGGTGACTTCAATTACCCAGACATCTCGTGGGAGGATCGCTCAGCAAAATCTGAGCGGTCGCAGAGCTTCCTCTCGTGCGTGGATGACCTCTACCTGACTCAAGAAGTCTATGGGCCAACGAGAGGCAAAGCGCTGCTCGACCTGGTGCTGGCTACTGGGGAGGACCTAGTCGGCGACCTAGTGATCGATGGGAAGCTGGGTGACAGCAACCACGAGCTGATCACCTGCACCATCCGCCGAAAAGCTGGCAAGTCGGTCAGCAACACACAAGTCCTTGACTTCAGGAAAGCCGACTTTGACAAGCTCAGGAGGCTTGTCAGTGAGGCCCTAAGGGACTGTGACCGCAGGGAGAGGGGAGTTCAAGAAGAGTGGTTGCTCCTCAAGGGAGCGATCCTCAATGCACAAACTAAGTCTATTCCATCTCGGAGGAAAGGCAGCAAGAGGGCACAGCAGCCCCCCTGGCTCTCCAGGGACCTAGCAGACCTCCTGAGGCTAAAAAGAAAGGCCTACAAAGGATGGAGGATGGGAGTCACCTCCAAGGAGGATTATTCTGCACTGGTCCGGTCCTGTAGGGAGCAGACCAGGAAAGCCAAGGCTGCAACTGAACTCCAGCTAGCTTTGAGCATCAAGGACAATAAAAAGTCCTTTTTCAGGTATGTGGGGAGCCGGAGGAAAAGCAGGGGCAACGTTGAACCCCTGCTGAACCAGATGGGGCAACTGACAACTGACGCCCAGGAAAAAGCCAACCTATTAAATAGGTACTTTGCGTCGGTCTTTCATCAGCCCCATGGGACGCTCATGCCTGCTACAGGGCCGGGAAGTCCGGGTGAGGGTGATCCCCTGCCCTCCATTAATGCTGACTTTGTGAAGGAACATCTTGAGAAGCTGGATACCTTCAAGTCAGCCGGCCCTGACAATCTTCACCCCAGGGTACTCAAGGAGCTGGCGAGCATCATAGCCCAGCCTCTAGTGCGGATCTTTGAAAACTCTTGGCGCTCTGGTGTAGTGCCCGAAGACTGGAAGAAGGCCAACGTGGTGCCTATCTTCAAGAAAGGGGGGAAAGTGGATCCGGCTAACTATAGGCCCATCAGCCTGACTTCTATCCCGGGGAAGATCTTAGAAAAGTTTATTAAGGAGGCCATCCTTAATGGACTGGCCGACGCCAACATCTTAAGGGATAGCCAGCACGGGTTTGTTGTGGGTAGGTCTTGCTTGACCAATCTCATTTCCTTCTACGACCAGGTGACCTATCACCTGGACAAGGGAGATGAGATTGATGTCATATATCTTGACTTCAAAAAAGCCTTCGATCTGGTGTCCCATGATCGTCTCTTGGAGAAACTGGCCAATTGTCGCCTTGGGTCCCCCACGATCCACTGGCTGGAAAATTGGCTCCGGGGTCGGACCCAGAGGGTAGTAATTGATGGAAGTCACTCATCGTGGTGTCCTGTGACCAGTGGGGTCCCCCAGGGCTCTGTCCTTGGACCCATACTGTTCAACATCTTCATTAACGATGTGGACACTGGAGTCAGAAGCGGACTGGCCAAGTTCGCCGATGACACCAAACTTTGGGGCAAAGCATCCACGCCAGAAGACAGGCGGGTGATCCAGGCTGACCTGGACAGGCTCAGCAAGTGGGCGGATGAGAATCTGATGGTGTTCAACGCCGATAAATGCAAGGTTCTCCACCTTGGGAAGAAAAACCCGCAGCATCCTTATAGTTTCGGCAGTGCTATGTTGGTTAGCACTATGGAAGAAAGAGACTTGGGGGTCATCATTGACCACAAGATGAACATGAGCCTGCAATGTGATGCTGCGGCTAGTAAAGCGACCAAAACGCTGGCTTGCATCCATAGATGCTTCTCAAGCAAATCCCGGGACGTCATTCTCCCCCTGTACTCGGCCTTAGTGAGGCCGCAGCTGGAGTACTGCGTCCAGTTTTGGGCTCCACAATTCAAAAAGGATGTGGAGAAGCTTGAGAGAGTCCAGAGAAGAGCCACGCGCATGATCAGGGGTCAGGGAAGCAGACCCTACGATGACAGGTTGAGAGCCCTGGGGCTCTTTAGCCTGGAAAAGCGCAGGCTCAGGGGTGATCTGATGGCCACCTACAAGTTTATCAGGGGTGATCACCAGTATCTAGGGGAACGTTTGTTCACCAGAGCGCCCCAAGGGATGACGAGGACGAATGGTCACAAACTACTACAAGATCGTTTCAGGCTGGACATAAGGAAGAATTTCTTTACTGTCCGAGCCCCCAAGGTCTGGAACAGCCTGCCGCCGGAGGTTGTCCAAGCGCCTTCATTGAACACCTTCAAGATGAAACTGGATGCTTATCTTGCTGGGATCCTATGACCCCAGCTGACGTCCTGCCCTTTGGGCGGGGGGCTGGACTCGATGATCTTCCGAGGTCCCTTCCAGCCCTAATGTCTATGAAATCTATGAAATCCTTCCTTCCCTCTGTCCGCTCTTCCCACACCAGGAAGCAGCATGGTGAAGCAGGTGGATTGGGTCAGACATGAAGAAAGGCAGCAAGTGACTGACTTACCTCTGATGCCACAATGGCCCAGAGGGGCCTAAATTATTGAAATTATCTCTGTTATGCAGTCTATGTAATAATTAGATACAACAATCAGTAATTTGGCAAAATTACAATCTGATTTATCCAAATGTAGTCTGAGAGAGAGATTTCAATGGATATTAATTATATGGAAGGCTGTAAGAGTCTGCATTTTCCATTACTAGGATAATTAGGGACAGAAAAAGGTTGACATTGAGTGCTACATTTCTATGCGGATCCATTTTTAATGTTAACTCCCAGACTCCCCTGAAAATTCATTCTGTACTCAGCGTAAGCCTGTAATTTTGTGAAGCATGTACTGCATTTTCATTCATAGCTTAAAAGTAAAATCCCTGCTGTAAGTGCAAAATCGAATTTCAACTCTGGATCAGTGATGATAACCTCAGAACATTCCTGTCAAACGGGTTAAAATATTAAGCATTTGCAGATTATGCCCCCAAACCATGTAAGATACAATTATCTAACAGAATGAAATGAGCAGCTTAATATCAGGAAGACAAGTGCTGCACAAATAAGCAATCAGCACCTTTGTACCAATGGCTTCATCCTGCAAAGATCTTGAGCTCTCTCTGCTAAGTACAGAGCACCCTCAACTCCCATATTCCAGCTAGTATGAAGTGAGCTTTGCAGCATGCAGGATGCTAACAAGGATATCTCTGCCATCTTACTGCGGAGAATCCAGCACTTGTCACCATGATAAATAAGATGAAGAAACATATATATACACAGGCATTTTTGCACTCCTTTAGAATGCCATTCCATCTGGGTTCCTGAGTGATGCTGCCTACATATGCAAACAAACATGAGAAACAAGAGGGATAACAGGTCTTGTGAAAATTTTCTTCCTTGCTATGTATTTTAAAATGATATATGCAGGGTGTCAACTGATTGGCGGATTGAGAGCACAATTGTTGGAGTTTGGGCATGCAGCCAAATAATGAAGGATTGATTTCCAGACCTAGAAAAGACATTTTAATTAACAGAGTACAATTTGCTTCAGCACCCTTCTCTATTGCACCACCGACAGAGCAAAGGCTGCTGTGATAACTTGGTGTGCCACTTTATTTTTTTCTTTGTACCAGCATTTATTTACATTTGCACAGTCCTCAACAATACATGGAAAACCACCCATTACATGGTATACGTGCAAATCTTGTACATATGTCTGCTATATTACTTGAGACTGTTTTAGTGCATCAGACAGAAGTTCCAAGTGTACAATGGACGAGGAATAGTTGAATAGCAGAGGTTACTGTTTTTATTCCTGCCATTGTTCATGATTAGCCATCTTCTGGAACAGGCATGCTTCATTTTCCAAATAAACATTGCACCTATCAAAGGAATCTCCTCCTCCTTTCCTAGATGAACAGATGCTAGAAATTATAAAAAGAAACAGGTGGAGAATGGTATATTCTGAAAGAAGCGTCATGTGTACTACATGATCCTGAGGTCTTTGATCATTTACCAACAAATTCATATCATGCTGAATTTGTTTAAACAAATCCATGTCTTTTTTTATATATATATTGCACTTTGATTCAAATGTCTCTAACCTACTCCAGTTAGGGAAATGCAGTAAGATTTATTTTGTTTTGGCCACAGGAAGTGAGGAATCCACTGTGCTCCAGAAGGGAGTACCAGGTTAATTTTCTGTCCTGTTCCTATCTGATAAGCAGACTGCACGAGAGCTAACATTTTCTTAAACTGAACCAGAATTAAAGCTGGCATAACTCAGTATAGCTCCACACACTTCATTAACCTGGATCAATCTCTCATGTTAGCTAATGATGTGACCCAGTATATTTAGGTAAGAGATTACTTAGGCTCATGTTGGTGACTCTTTAATAGCATTAATTTGATTTGGCTACCAGTTAGTAATGAATAAACATAGTGTGATTCAGCCCCATTACATACGGTATTACATTTGTTTAATTCCATTGAATCAGGGATACATTCTCTAACCTCTGATCAGATTATATTTATCTGATTGATCATCGTTCACTGATAAGTTATTAGGTAATTAAATGTAAACCAGTCAGCAATTGGTGTTTCATCCAAGATGACATGGATCCAAAGCATCAGCATCTATTGGACCAGTTGACTTAAATCCACATTTTTCATATGTTCTAATTCAAATAGCCAGTATAAATTAGTCCATAATTATCTTGTCTTCACTTCAACATTAATTTTTGACAAACATCTTCTAATTTGGATTTAGCTATATTTAGTCTTGTTTTCTATTCTACTGTAACTTTGGAAATTACGAAAAACCTGTTTTTAAAGTTAATTAAAGCCATAGGTAAACATATACATGTCCATAGTCGGTGTGTTTGTACAATTCAGGTATTTCTGCTGTCAAGTTGCATAATTGCATGTACTGTGTATTCTGGTTGCTATTTGGCTGATTTGACAATTGCAGCAGCAGTGTTTCTACACGTAAAATAGGGTGTACATTAGTAATTACCCACCATCCATTATTAAGCAGATTCATGTTGCATCCAGACTACGCTTAGACATTTGTCATGCAGAAGATACTCCCTTTACTTCACTCAGTGTTTTAAGATTTTAAAAAAACAAACACTGGGGTCTAAGTCTCCCTAGTGTCAAAGTAACACTGAATATTTATTATATCCAAAAAAATCTTTACTGTTTTTGTGTTCTGATTTTGGTAAACTTTTCAGTACTTGTGAGGACCATATTAAATCAGTAGCTGTCCAGACTTAACTTATTTTGTTAAAGAACAAGAACAAGTAAGCAGGGACAATGTTAATGCAAAATTTCGTACATCCTCCATTTCCAGTGTACCTCAGTCCCGCTTTAGAGTCAGTATTCTGGCATGAAGTGGGAATTCAGCTTTTTGCTCCATTACTGAGCTTGCCAAAAAGTAACTAGATGGTGTCCATTATGACAGTGTTTCTGTTGTGCATCTTTTCCTCTAGGAACCAGACTGAGGCTGGCAACACATTCCCTGTTTGCCACCAAATACTCAACATGTGTACATGAGATTTTTACTGCGCAGTTGACTAATTAACTGCACAGTAAACATGTCAGCATCTACACATGTACCACTATTAGGGCACACAGAACTAATAAACTCTACAGCAGCTTTTTCATGAGCGGCAGTGCATGCATAGATGCTGCTCTGGCTGGCTAGGGCCCAGGGTGCTTCAGGGTAGGGCTAGCTGGCAAGCAGCCCCAGTGCTGAAGCACCCTCATGCCTTGGCCAGAGGGTGGCCAACCCCTCCACAGCATGTGGAGACCCATTGGAGCAGCTCTGGGCTGGCAGCCTGACCCCCCAGGTCCCCTGCCAGCCCAGGCTGCTCCAGCAGGGCTCCATGTGCAGTGCACAAATCAACTCTGCAGTTTATTACTTAAACTGTGCAGTTTATTTGTGTGGATTAATCCCATGCATAGATGTGCCCAAGTAGCATTAATTTTTTATGCTCTAGACCTGGGCTGGTTTAAAATCAGCAACATACTGAAAAGAGACTCTTTACTTGTTATCACTGATCCTTGACATGATCCAGTCTCCCAGAGAGACTGCTTTTTTTAAAGTTTTTAATAGTCAAGTTACAAAGTCTTGACTAGTGATTTTCAACCAGGGTGATATGAGACCCTTTTAAGGGTTCTGGAGGGTGGAAACACTTGCGTGTGATTCTCAAGATCAGGGCCATCCCTGCGGGGGAGGGGGGCAAATCAGGGTGACCACCCCGGGCTCTGCGCTTTGGGGGGGGGGGCCCATGGAGCTGGGCAGAGTGGTGTGGCAACTCTGCGCTGCTGCCAACTTCATGTCCAGTCCCTTGGCACCCTGGAGTCCACCGCCAAATCCGGCATCTCCGGGCTCTCACACCCCCCTGCCACCAAATCAGGTGCATCTGGATGGTGCATCCGGATGCTCCCCCCCACGCCAAATCCTCTGCTGGCTTCCTTGTGTTCAGGGGTGGGGCCCTGCACCCTGCTCAGGTTGTCTCTGCTCAAGATTGTAGGAATCCATAATGTCCAAGACGTTCTGAGCACTTATGGTCTTTTTGAGTTCATTGCAACAGAAGAATTACTCTGTTGTTTTTCTGTAGACAAAAATGAGTGAAAGCTAAAATCTGAGCTTATCTGAGAGGGTGGCTTGAGTCTAATAAGGGGCACCTTGAGTCCAAAAACAGGTTGAAAGCCACTGGTCTTGACTTTCTTCAGTTGATAAAACTATCCTCTTTTGTTCCAGTATCATACTATACTGTGTATATGTGGTACATAAAACCTTGCATAGCCCTAAAATACCTCAAGAATTCGGTGGGAGACTCAGTGTCATATTGTTAACTATTACAGACCTCACAGCACCTCAGTTAAGAGCTATTACAGTGTTAAGATCCAGCTCATATGTTTCACGGCATACACTTTTCTATAGTCCTGTAAAATGGCTTTCTGTATGTTCAGTGTATTGTACAGTAAGAATATTCTGCAGCGTGAATCTTCTGCAGAAGGGTTACAGAATAATATACAGTGTTGTCTTGGAAATTACAATGTTGAATCAATGGGGTATTGCAGTTTTTAGTCTATAAAGATGGATGCAAAGTATAAATTCTTTGTTCAGCTAGTTATTATTATTCTGCCCTAAAAACATGGCTACATTCAGCAAAATATGCAAGCTTGTTCTTAACTTATAAGTATGCTATGGCAGTACTAATGTGCTTGATGTGAAGCACATAAGTACTGTATCAAGGCCATTATGCTTCAGGAAGTCTTTGTCTTTACTGCCTCCCTGCCAAACTTGGGCCTACCACCAAGGAAATTAGGTCCTCCCAGTCACTTCTGCATTGTGCTTGCCAAAGCCCAGGAGTTAAGCAATGTAGGTGGCCTAGAATCATCCCATGTAGGTGCCCTGTCAGTAGTACTGGGCAATCCAAGACAGAGCCTAGGGAACACACTCAGGACAGCGTAGTTTGTCTGTTGCCTGATTGCTGAGTGTAGGTGTTCAGGACACTGTTTCCCACCACATTCTCTTAAAAAAACTTGGTGACTGTGGCAGTGATGCCTACACAGTCAAATGGGTGGCAAATTCTGTAGATCGTCACACCCAGAGAGTGGTGGTGGATGGGTCATTTTCGACCTGGAGAGATGTGGGCAGTGGAGTCCCCCAGGGCTCGGTCCTGGGCCCTGTACTGTTCAACATTTTTATCAGTGATCTGGATGTGGGTGTGGAAAGCACACTGTCCAAATTCACTGACAACACCAAGTTGTGGGGCGAGATGAGCACGCTGGAGGGGAGGGACTGAATCCAGCTAGATCTAGACAGGTTACAGAGGTGGGCGGATGAGAATAGGATGAAATTCAACACAGACAGGTGCAAGGTGCTGCATCTAGGGAGAAGGAACCAGCAACACACCTATAGGCTGGGGAACACCCTTCTTGTCAATATGGTGGCAGAAAGGGACCTTGGAGTTATTGTTGACTCCAGGATGAACATAAGCTGCCAAGGTGAGGAAGTGGTCAGTAAGGCTAGCTGCATCTTGTCATGCATCCACAGATGCATCATAAGCAGGTCCAAGGAGGTGATCCTTCCCTTCTATGCAGCTTTGGTCAGGCCACAGTTGGAATACTGTGTCCAGTTCTGGGCACCACACTTCAAGAGGGATGTGGCTAGCATTGAGAGGGTCCAGAGGAGGGCCACTCTCATGGTCAGGGGGCAGCAGGGCAGGCCCTACGAAGAGGGGCTGAAGGGCCTGAACCTAATTAGCCTCCACAAGAGAAGGCTGATAGGGGATCTGGTGGCTGTTTACAAACTCACCAGGGGGGACCAGCGGGGATTGGGTGAGGCTCTGTTCCCCCGGGCACCACCCAGGGTTACTAGGAAGAACGGCCACAAATTGTTAGAGAGAAGGTTCAGGCTGGACATCAGGAGACATTACTTTACTGTTAGGGTTGCCAGGTGCTGGATTGGGCTCCCAAGTAAGGTGGTGCTCTCTCCTACCTTGGGGGTCTTCAAGAGGAGGCTGGACAGATATTTGGCTGCGGTGATATGATCCCGGCACCTGTTTCTGCCCGGGGCAGGGGGGTCAGACCTGATGATCTGTTTAGGTGCCTTCCAACCCTAAACACTATGATGCTAAGTACTATGATACTAGGTAGAATGGGATTGAATGGGCAGGACATATTTCCTTGGCGGTTGTTCCAAGTTTGGCAGGGAGATGGTTATAAACATGGCCTAAAATACCTGTGGTGTTGCAGTTTCTGTGCAGCAGCTTATAAAGCTTCATCCCTGAAATCAGTTGATTTTGTTTTCTTTTTTATCAGAGCTGTGTCATATTTTCCATATTTAACAAAGTGATTGTTAAAGTTACAGTCCTGAAACTTTAAATAAATAGTCTAGCTGTAATAACAGCTAATTTTGCTAGCAATCAGGGTGGCCACTTTTACCATAGAGCTTGCAGCAAGGGCTTAACTTTACCCTTTTTTCCTTTACTGTAATTAGAATGGGTTCACAATTGTATTAAGCTGTCTTTGCTAAATAGGTATTTTTGAGGCATCTTTGAGAGTTATAGCTGCCTGTTAGTCGCTGTTATAACAAGATTGTATTTCCTGTTACTAGATTTTAATCTGTCTTCCTGATTTTTTCCCCCAGATCAACCCCCAGTACTGAAGGTTGATGACAGACAACGACTTGCAAGGGAACGGAGGGAGGAACGAGAGAAGCAGTTAGGTAAGATATGCTCTGTGTTATTTAGCAGGTATAATTTTGTAGACTGTAATCTAAGTCTAGAAATCCATTATTCTAATATGCTTTTAGCAGCAAAAGGTAAATGGATGGAATTAAAAATTCAATAACGTCCTTTTAGATGTGCCATTACATCTTGAAGGCAGACCTTGTGTTCATGCATATCTGAGTATTTGTCATTAGTGAAGCTCTTGTATGCATGTTACATCTCTTTACATTATTGAACCAAATGGACCAAAGTCTACCCTTGATTATACCAAGATAAGTGCAAAGTGACTTCATTGACATCAGGGAAGGTTCTCCAGATTCAGACTTGTGTAAATGAGAGCAGAATTTCTTTCTAAATATAAGAGATCCATTCTGTATTGTGCATAAAATAAGATGGAAAAACAGGATGTCAGCATGTAGATTGAGTTTTCTGATACTTGGTGTTTTGATCATGCGTGTGTGGGGTTTTTACATATTGTATATTAATGGTGTCTATTAATGACACTCAAGTAAAAACGTGTACATCCCATATTTGAATGTATACAATACTCTTAACTAGATTATCCAAGTGCATGTTTACACCAACATTAACAGGAAAGTAGCTATTTTCAGTGCAGATATAACATAACAGAACAAGCTGAAAACTATTGTCATTGTATTTTACTTGCACAGAACTGCCAATAATAAATCTCACTCCTCTCCACTGAAAAAAAAAAAAATTATTCTTACTGGGTGGTAGTCCCCTTTCTGCGAGATCGTGCAGAATGGCTGATGCACCATTTAAGTCTTGCATGTCATAAAAATGCAGTTGGAGTGATGTGTAAACCTTGTTTTGTTCTGACTTCAGCACTGGGTATAAATTTCATTTATTGTGTATTGGCTCAGCTGTCATATATTGAATTTACAATCTTGCTGATGATGTTATGTATGTACACCAATCTAAATGTGCCATTAATTAACACAGATTTCTTTTTCTGAATGACTAGTAATATTTGCATGTACTGATCCATTTTTAAAGCAATCTCCCCTTAATAGATAAATCTTTCATAAAAGTATTTCGTTTTTTATTTGGCCTTTGCTAAAGGAAACTGAGGAAAGTAGTGGCTGTATAAATAAGTCTGGAATTTAAATCGAACCAAATAGTTTGATCTGTGCAAAAGTGCCAAACTACTTTGTTATCTTGTGCCACGTGATATCGTTCTCCCCCAAAATGTTAAGGGATTAGTTATTTTTTCTTCATCAAAGTATCAAATAAAATTTCAGTGCAAAGTCCAATGCTTAGGATGGAACAATAGCATGCACAAATACAGACAGGGTTGGGGAGTGACTGGCTAGGCTGCAGTTTTGCAGAAAAGTACCCAACAATCACAGTGAATCATAAGCTAAATATGAGCCAACAGTGTGCTCTTCCGGAAAAAGAGCCAAAACCATATTGGGCTTCGTTAATAGGAATGCGACTGGCAAATAGAGGGAAGTAATTCTTCTATTCTATTTGGCAGTAGTAAGGCCTCATCTGGAGTATTGTGTCTAGTTTTGGGCTGCTCACTTCGAGAAATATGTGGACAGAAAGAGTCCAGCAGAGAATGACACAAATGCTTAGAGGTCTGGGAAACATGATTTATGAGGACAGACTGAAAGAACTAGGTTTATTTAGTCTGGAGAATAGAAGAGTGAGGGGGGATTTGATAAGTCTTCCAATACCTGAAGGGTGGTTATGTGGAGGATGAGTCTAGACTATTCTCCATAGCCATAGGGGACAGGGCAAAGACAATAGTTTAAAATTGTCATAAGGGAAATTTAGGTTGGGTATTAGGAAGAACTTTCTCTCTATGAGGGTGATTAAGCATTGAAACAGGCTTCCTTAGTGTGGAGAGGCAGAATCTCTATCCTTGGATGTTTTTTAAGAATAGATTTAATGGTCATTGACTGGGATGGTTTAGTGAGGGACAACCCTGCCTGGAGCAGGGGGTTGAATTAGATGACCTCATGAGGTCCCTTCCAACCCTAGCACTATGAGTTTACACAAAAAAGGGAGAAGCCAATTGAATTTGAAATATTATGGTTATAAATGTTTTGAATGGAAGTGTTCATTTCTGTGGATTTTTGATGAGTTGCCTCAAGCTTGCAAAGCGGGACAGGTGATAAACTGTCACACATCCCATGTCCCATTCCCTGAGGCCATAAACCAAGGTAAGAAGTAGTCTGTCAGTTATTCATCTGGTGCCTTGCTTCTTGCCATCTTAGCAGCAGAGTACATGTACCATGTGCCTTTTTTGGAAATTGCCAACCCCAAATGTGGTATATGCCTGGCCAGTGAAGTTCTCCCTTCCCATAAAAAGCTTTGATCCTGAACAGCATTATGGACTCTCTGCACCTTTCTTGGGAGTTTCAGATACTCAGAATGTGCTAAACTAATTTTCAGAGTGGTTATGCTGCAAATTTAGGCCAAGCAGAACACAAAAATCCCTCCAAAGGAAGTGCCAGTTATCACAAAGTCAAAGAAACAGGAAGCATTTAAACATGAAGGGATGTGCACAGTTGTACATGCAGAACAGCCACAACAATTGCTACAGAGTAAGAGCTAATAAGCTCTAAGGCAATGGTGTTAGAGCCAGGTGAGTGGTATAGGGCCAGTCCATGGGCTAGGTCCAGCGCATGAGGTCTGTTCATGGGTGTGATTTGGTGTGTTGGCCTGGCTGTGCACACCGGCCTGACACCACATGCAGCCCTATCTCATGTGCTGGATCTGACTGCTTGCCAGCTTGAATCTGCACACTGGATCTGGATGGGTGCTGACCTGACCTCATACACCAGTGCAATCTAGCACCCAAGGTTACATCGTCTGACCTGAAGGGCTCCTCATGGATTTGGATATTTGGCAGCAGGGAACTGCAATTAACACTGCCACTGCTTCACCACTGATAAGTTTTTGGAACTGTAGGAGAACCCACGGGCCAGATGACATGTCCTTGTAAACTGGATCTGACCCACAGGCCAGAAGTTGAGCACCCCAGGTCTCACGTCTCAACTCCAGACAGGACTTGATTGTTGCTAATGCAAATGCTGATGAACCAGACTTATGTGCTTCACCCAGATGGTCACAGAACTGGAACTGAGCAAATACATCCCTCTAACCCATGCTGTTGCTGTTGCCCTACCGTGTCATGGCACTGGTGTTGACAATAAGATGGTAAAAGACAAAATGAGAAGTAGCTGTTTGCTTTCAGGATAGTGCTTCTGTACCTTTTGAGCACTGATGGTCCTTTCTCGTATGTCAAGAATTGGATAAATCCCCTTAACTTGTCATTGCCTTCTGCTTGCTAAATGCACCTGGCTCGATGATTGACAGAGAGCCTTTTTATCAGCTTGCCTGTCTCTGTCTAGAAGAATGTATGCAGCGTAAGAGTTGATCCTCTCTCTTTTGATAGTAGTAGCCTTATCTTCTCTGGGGATGAGTTTTATTCCACTCTTCTTCACAAATGCCTTCTTGATTACTCAGCCCTTTAAACTTGGTAAATGAAAACTAAATTACTCTGCATCAACTCTTGAAGGCCAGCAGGCAGAGCTGGCAGCTTGGAAGGTGGCCAGTGCTCAGGGTTCTGTGTTGGTTCCCCTGGACAGGGCTCCCTGTAACCATCCGCATTCATTAATAACTGTGAGGAAAATGCCTTTTTCTTTTGCATTGTGCTGCTGCTATGCTTGACCCTCTCCGTTTTGTGAGGAATGTCTTTGATGCAACAACTGGCATGAGAGATCCCTGTGTGCTATTGAATATGCCCTTTATACAGTGATATGCTCTGTCGTGATATGCCATATTTTAACTTGATAAAACAAGCTGTGTGGCAAAGGGGGCCTTTGGCTGACTTTGAATGCATCTCATTTTGATGCAAAGACCTTTTTTCTTTTGTTTTCATGGAGATGGAAGGCACAGTGCTGTAATCCTCTAGCAATTTAACTCTCCTGTTTCAGCCATTTATTACAATCACAACTGTTAATTTGAGGTTACAGATAGGCAGGAAAAGAGACAAACACAACAGACAAAGGAAGAAAGCAGGAGCCATGAGAAGGGTTTCATCTCTTGTTTTCTAGTTAGCTGTACCACCCTTAGCTGCACCACCCCTCCTTTGCAACATAAGTGCATTGTACCCTTCTTGTGCTCTCCACAATGGATTCCAATAACATTTCAATCCAAGGTCATAGTTTTGGATCTTGTCTTCAAGGTTTCTTGTGGTTTGGGTCTAGGATATCTAAAATAGCTATCTAAATCTCTGTGTGTCCAGGCCAACAACTGCTAAAACAGTGAGAGTGAAGCTCAGTGAACTGGATCTTAGGATTTTGTTTTCATGAGTCTCACAATCTCTGGTGCTTTTCCAAAGTTCTGACTTCAGGAAAAGTTATTATAGGAAAAGCTCAGGTCTCATGATGGCTGAGAACAACTTAGAGTGACCTTGAATCAAATTTTTAGGCCCTTAAACCAGAAGGCAAATTAAAGGACCCCAGGCAAGAGGGCGCAAAAGCCCCCGTGGCTTACCAAAAGCATACAGGAACATCTCCTGGCTAAAAGGGAGGCCAATGGAAGGGAGGGGCCATCACCAGGGAGGACTACACCTCGGTTGCTCAGTGCTGCAGGGGGGCGGTCAGGAAGGTCAAGGTGGAGATGGATCTGGGACTAGCTACCCAGATCAAGGACAACAGGAAGTCCTTTTTTAAATACATAGGGGGTAAAAAGAAGGTGTACCGGGTAACGTGGGGCCTCTGCAAGACACACTAGGAAATCTGGTCGTCACACCAGATGACAAAGCTAACCTATTTAACAATTTCTTTGCCTCCATTTTCCTGAGCAGGGACTGGGTCACCCCCCCCAACCCCCCCGACCAGGACCTCTGTAGGCCCCAGGGGAGGTGCACCCAGACCTAGGGTTAGTGAAGATCTAGTCAGGGAACTTCTGGAGGGACTGGATATATTTAAATCACCTGATGATCTCCACCCCAGAGTGCTGAGGGAATTAGCAGAGGTCATTGTGGGACCCCTGGCATTGCTTTACCAGCACTCATGGTGCTCTGGTGTGGTGCCAGAGGACTGGAAAAGGGCCAATGTGGTTCCCATTTTCAAAAAAGGGAGGAAGGAGGACCCAGGAAACTATAAGCCAGTCAGTCTTACCTCGGTCCTGGGTAAGCTTTTTGAGAGAATTATCATAGCGCATGTCCATGAGGAGCCAGCAGGGGAGATTATGCTTAGGAGCAACCAACATGAGTTCATTAGAGGCAGGTCCTGTCAGACCAACCTGGTGGCCTTCTACAACCAGGTCACAAAATCCTTAGATGCAGGGGTAGCAGTGGACGCAGTCTTCCTGGACTTTAGGAAGGCCTTCGACACTGTCTCTCACCCTATTCTCATTAAAAAACTAGGGGACTGTGGCATCGACACCTACACAATCAAATGGGTTACTAACTGGCTGGGCCACACCAGTGGTGGTGGATGGGTCATTTTTGACCTGGAGGGATGTGGGCAGTGGGGTTCCCCAGGGCTTGGTCCTCAGGCCCCCACTGTTCAACATCTTCATCAGCGACTTGGATGAGGGAGTAAAAAGCACCCTGTTCAAATTTGAAGACGGCACTAAGATGTGGGGGGGAAGTGGGCATGCTAGAAGGGAGGAATAGGCTGAAATTGAACCTAGACAGGTTACAGGGGCGGGCAGATGAGAACAGGATGGGTTTCAATACTGACAAGTGTAAGGTGCTGCACCTGGGGAGGAAGAACCAGCAGCATACCTACAGGCTGGGGAACTCCCTTCTTGTCAAAGCAGAGGCAGAAAAGGATCTTGGAGTCATTATTGATGCCAAAATGATCATATGCTGACAGTGTGAGGACGCTGTCAGGAAGGCTAACCACACCTTGTCATGCATCCACAGATGCATCACGAGCAGGTCCAAGGAGGTGATCTTCCCCCTCTATGTGGCACTGGTCAGGCCACAGTTGGAGTACTGCATCCAGTTCTGGGCACCGCACTTAAGATGGGATGTGGTCAACATGGAGAGGGTCCAGAGGAGGGCCACTCACATGATCAGGGGGCAGCAGGGCAGGCCCTGTGAGGAGAGGCTAAGGGACCCGAACCTGTTCAGCCTCCACTAGAGAAGGCTGAGGGGGGATCTAGTGGCCGTTTACAAACTAGTCAGGGTTGACCAGCAGGCATTGGGGGAGTCCCTGTTCCCCTAAGCACTTCCAGGAGTGACAAGAAATAACAGTCACAGGCTGGCAGAGGGTAGATTTAGACTAGCTATAAGGAGGTGCTACTTCAGTGTCAGGGCGGCTAGGATCTGGAACCAACTTCCAAGAGAAGTGGTGCTGGCTCCTACCCTGGGGGTCTTTAAGAGGAGGCTAGATGAATACCTTGCTGGGGTCATTTGACCCCAGTACTCTTTTCTGCCATGGCAGGGGGTTGGACTTGGAGATCTGCTCAGGTCCCTTCCAACCCTTCAAACTATGAAACTATGAAGATTTCTTTGTTGTAAAAGTCCTGTGGTTTTTTTTGGAGGGGGAGGTCTGATTCATAATATGTGAGTGCTTGGGGTTGCAAATAGGCTGTACAGAAAGGACAGGGTGGGGAAGAAAGGGGGAGCGGTTACGCTCTTTGTCAATGAGCAATATACCTTGACCCTCATCAAGACGGAATCGAAGGATGAAGAAGTAGAAGGATTGTGGGTTAGGTTACATGGGGGGCAAGGAGAAAGGGATTTGGTGGTAGGGGTCTGCTACAGACCCCCACACCAAGGGGAAGAACTAGATTTGGGGCTCCTGAGGCAGCTCTCGGAGACCATAAAAGCTAAGGAGGTGGTAGTCATGGGGGACCTAAACTACCCAGACATCTGCTGGGAGATGCAGACAGCAAAGTCCCACCGTTCACGCAGGTTCCTATCCTGTGTACAGGACCTCCACCTGACGCAGGAGGAACACGGTCCCACTAGGGGGAATGCCTTACTGGATCTTTTATTGGCAATGGGGGATGATATGGTAGGGGACCTACACATCGGTGGCCATCTGGGGAACAGTGATCACCTAATAATAGAATTCTTCATAAGACGTTGAGTGGGTAAGGTAACTAGTAGGGTGAAAGTGATAGACTTTAGGAAAGCTGATTTCAATGAACTCAGGCTATTAGTCAAGGACGCACTGCAGAGTAGGAGTTTTGAAGTGATGGGAGCCCAAGAAGGGTGGCTGTGCCTTAAGGAAATGATCCTTCAGACACAAAGGGAGATGATCCCGATGCGAGGAAAAAGAGGGAAAGCGGCCAGGAGGCTTCCTTGGCTGACCAGAGAAATCCAGGGAAGCCTGCGGACTAAAAGGGGAGCATATAAAAAGTGGAAACAGGGAGAGATTACCAAAGAGGAGTATACCTCCTCTGCTCGCACTTGTAGGGAGGCAGTTAGGCGGGCCAAAGCTACCATGGAGCTGAGGATGGCATCCCAAGTAAAGGATAACAAGAAATTGTTTTTTAGATATATAGGGAGTAAAAGGAAGACCCAGGGTGGAATAGGACCCCTACTAAATGGGCAGAAGCAATTGGTGACGGACAGGGGGGACAAGGCTGAACTCCTCAATGAGTTCTTTGCCTCAGTGTTCCTAAGTGAGGGGCAGGACAAGGCTCTCACTGGGGTTGTAGAGAGGCAGCAGCAAGGCGCCAGACTTCCATGCGTAGACCCTGAGATGGTGCAGAGTCACTTAGAGGAACTGGATGCCTTTAAGTTGGCAGGCCCAGATGAGCTCCATCTGAGGGTACTGAAGGCACTGGCCGACGTCATTGCACAGCCACTGGCGGGAATATTTGAACGCTCATGGCGCACAGGCCAAGTCCCAGAGGACTGGAAAAGGGCCAGTGTGGTCCCCATTTTCAAGAAGGGGAGGAAGGAGGACCCAGGCAACTATAGGCCAGTCAGTCTCACCTCCATCCTAGGCAAAGTCTTTGAAAAAATTATCGAGGCTCACATTTGCGAGAGCCCGGCAAGACAAATTATGCTGAGGGGAAACCAGCACGGGTTCGTAGCAGGCAGATCATGCCTAACTAATCTAGTCTCTTTTTATGACCAGGTTACGAAACGCCTGGACGTGGGAGTAGGGGTTGATGTCGTATACTTAGACTTCAGGAAGGCCTTCGATACGGTATCCCACCCCATACTGGTGAACAAGTTAAGAGGCTGTGACTTGGATGACTACACAGTCCAGTGGGTGACGAATTGGCTAGAGGGTCGCACCCAGAGAGTCATAGTGGATGGGTCGGTTTTGACCTGGAAGGGTGTGGGCAGTGGGGTCCCGCAGGGCTCGGTCCTTGGACCGATACTCTTCAGTGTCTTCATCAGCGACTTGGACGAGGGAGTGAAGTGTACTCTGTCCAAGTTTGCAGATGACACAAAACTATGGGGAGAAGTGGACACGCCTAAGGGCAGGGAAGAGCTGCAAGCAGACCTGGATAGGTTGGACAAGTGGGCAGAAAATAACAGAATGCAATTCAACAAGGAGAAATGCAAAGTGCTGCACCTAGGGAGGAAAAATGTCCAGCATACCTACTGCCTAGGAAATGACCTGCTGGGTGGCACAGAAGCGGAAAGGGATCTTGGAGTCCTGGTGGACTCCAAGATGAACATGAGTCGGCAGTGTGACGAAGCCATCAGAAAAGCTAATGGCACTTTATCGTGCATCAGCAGATGCATGATGAATAGATCCAAAGAGGTGATATTTCCCCTCTATCGGGTGTTGGTCAGACCTCAGTTGGAATACTGTGTGCAATTCTGGGCACTGCACTTCAAGAGGGATGGATAACCTGGAGAGGGTCCAGAGAAGGGCCACTCGTATGGTTAAGGGCTTGGAGGCCAAACCCTACGAGGAGAGACTAGAGAACCTGGACCTTTTCAGCCTCCGCAAGAGAAGGTTGAGAGGCAACCTTGTGGCTGCCTATAAGTTCATCATGGGGGCACAGAAGGGAATTGGTGAGGTTTTATTCACCAAGGCGCTCCCAGGGGTTACAAGAAATAATGGCCACAAGCTAGCAGAGAGCAGATTTAGACTGGAAATTAGGAAGAACTTCTTCACAGTTAGAGTGGCCAGGGTCTGGAATGGGCTCCCAAGGGAGGTGGTGCTCTCCCCTACCCTGGGGGTCCTCAAGAGGAGGTTGGATAGGCATCTATCTGGGGTCATCTAGACCCAGCACGCTTTCCTGCCTATGCAGGGGGTCGGACTCGATGATCTATTGAGGTCCCTTCCGACCCTAACATCTATGAATCTATGAATCTACACTGAAATGCTACATTCTGTGTTTCCCAAACTTTTGATAGCTAAGGCACACCTTATTTTCTGGATTAAAATTGGTGGCGTACTGCACTCTTACATGCAGAAAGGCATGTGTGGGTGTGTTGTTTTTTCCCCAGAACATATTACATTCCCCTGCTAGAGGAAGTCATACCAGTGCTGAGATGCACTGTTAAAAAATGACACCAAATACATCTTTCTTTAAGCAAAGGATTAGTTTCTATACTAATGGTTTTCAAGCTTTTCAGCCTCATCTTCCATAACCTTTCTGAATTCCATGGCATCTCAGTTGAAAATCACTGAGATGGATCTAAATTCAGAAAAGATATAGAGGGGGCATGTGGCCCCTGTCGGGGGCAGTTTGTGAGCTGTGCAGAGGGGCTCCTGAGCAGCCCCCCTGTACAGTCTCCCCACATTCCTCCACAGCCACCCACATCCCCCCCACCTCCCTCCCCACCCCTCTCCTGCAAAACCTACATTCCCCCAGCACACACCCTGCATGCCCAGCTGCCAGACAGGATGAGACCTGTTGGCAGGACCTGTAGCTGCAGGGGCAGCTGTCACCACATCCTGGTTAGTGAAGGGGTCAGGGGGAGCTCTAACTGCTCTATGATAAGAAAACCAAAGGCAAACAGCAAAACATGTAAGTATTTAGAATTCATTTTATTATGATGATAGACACTGGCAGGCTTCCAAATTGCTTTAACACTGTATCATAGATTTCATAGACGTTAGGGCTGGAAGGGACCTCGAAGGTCAACAACTCCAGCCCCCTGCCAGGGGCAGGAAGTCAGCTAGGGTCAAAGGACCCCAGCAAGATGAGCATCCAGGCGTTTCTTGAATGTGTCCAGAGTAGGTGCCTGCACCACATCTGGAGGGAGTCTATTCCAGGTCCTGGGGGCTCGTACAGTAAAGAAATTTTTTATTATGTCCAGCCTAAAATGGTCTTGTAGGAGTTTACGATCGTTGGTCCTTGTTTTTCCTTGGGGCGCTCTGGTGAACAGACATTCTCCCAGATCCTGATGAACACCCCTGGTGTACTTCTAGGCAACCACCAGGTCCCCCCTGAGCCTGTGCTTTTCCATGCTGAAGGGTCTCATGGCTCTCAGCCTCTCTTCATAGGGCCTATTCTCTTTTCCTCTGGTCATGCACATGGCTCTCCTCTGAACTCTCTCAAGCTTCTTGACATCCTTCTTGAATCGTGGAGCCCAGAAATGGATGCAGTACTCCAGCTGCAGCCTTACCAAGGCCTCCAGCTGCAGCCTCACCAGTGGGAGGATGATATCCTGAGGTTTACTTGAAGCATCTGTGGATGCAAGCCAGAGTTTTGTTTGCTTTACCAGCTGCGACATCGCATTGGTGGCTCAAGTTCATCTTGTGGTCAATCATGAGTAAAGCGACCAAAACGCTGGCTTGCATCCATAGATGCTTCTCAAGCAAATCCCGGGACGTCATTCTCCCCCTGTACTCGGCCTTAGTGAGGCCACAGCTGGAGTACTGCGTCCAGTTTTGGGCTCCACAATTCAAAAAGGATGTGGAGAAGCTTGAGAGAGTCCAGAGAAGAGCCACGCGCATGATCAGAGGTCAGGGAAGCAGACCCTACGATGACAGGCTGAGAGCCCTGGGGCTCCTTAGCCTGGAAAAGCGCAGGCTCAGGGGTGATCTGATGGCCACCTACAAGTTTATCAGGGGTGACCACCAGCATCTGGGGGAACGTTTGTTCACCAAAGCGCCCTAAGGGATGACGAGGTCGAATGGTCACAAACTACTACAAGATCGTTTCGGGCTGCACATAAGGAAGAATTTCTTTACTGTTCGAGCCCCCAAGGTCTGGAACAGCCTGCCACCGGAGGTTGTTCAAGCGCCTTCATTGAACACTTTCAGGATGAAACTGGATGCTTATCTTGCTGGGATCCTATGACCCCAGCTGACTTCCTGCCCTTTGGGCGGGGGGCTGGACTCGATGATCTTCCGAGGTCCCTTCCAGCCCTAATGTCTATGAAATCTATGAAATGACCCCCAAGTCTCTTTCAGCAGTGGATGTATATGTATCAATAAAACATTGCCCAACTGATCGCTCTCTCTTTCTCTCTCTATAGATATATATCTAGATAGATATCTAGATAGATAGATAGATAGATAGTGGTTTTTTTGTTTTAATTGTGGAGGAACATGGATTTTGGGGTATTTTACAGAGTGACTTTGGGATTTTTTTATTGGAGAGTTTTCAGTTTTCAAATAGGGAACACCAGAATTCCTGCTAGGGAGGCCAGTGGCAGGACCCAGGCAGAGGAGCTTACTCAGAGCTGGCACCTTGGACCCAGCTGGAAGTGGCTGACCTCCTGGCCAGTTGGGACCAGGAGGACATGGTTTGACAGCTCAAGGCAGTCCACCACACTAGGAACATCTTCCGGGTGATAGCTGCTCCGATGGCCAGGCAGGGAGCCCACATGGTAGTAGTGCCGCACAAAGGCAAACTCTGCAACCACAGCCCACCGGCAGCTGGCCCAGCCTCTACTGGCTGTGCAGTCCCCATCCGGGTCTGGGAGGTGCACAGCAGGTCACAGCCAAGCAGCAGCCCCCACTGCCAGACTGCTGCAGTGGGTAAAGGGTGCAGGGAACTCTCAGGGCTGCTGCAGCAGTCCAGCTGGCACAAGGGGTAGTGTCCCCAGGTACCAATTGGCTGGGCCCCAGAAGCTCCTGAGAGCGAGTAGCCCTGAGCTACTTGCCAGGGCAGCTTTTTATACTGCTGGGGACAGCACAGGTGCTGGCCCCGGGCTCTAGCTCCCCCTGGCTGCAGATCCAGGGGGAGCCAGGCAGGGTTATTTTGCCTCAAGTGGCACAGTTTGCCCCACACTAAAGTGCATGTCTAGGCATGTGCACTGAGGCAAAAAGCCCTGGCTCAAATTTGTACCGCTTCTATTTGAGCTGCTGCAAGCGCACGTACTTGAATGTGTGAACACACCCTTGTTGTCTATGATGTCCTCTCATGCTCATTTCCTTTGCCTTTTCTCTTACCCATACTCTGGTCAAGTAGACACAACCAAATTCTATACTAAATCACCATTAAGAAGTGTAGGGCTTACTACAGCCTATACTTCTCATCTAAGGAAAACTTAATGGAATTTTGAATAGCAATGCATTCAGCAATTATGTAGGATAATATAAAGAGCAAGTTTGAGCTAATGAGAGCAAGGAACACAAGAAACCCAAGAAACTTTTATTTTAGTATGTATTTATGGTATTGGAGAACTGATCTAATTATGCAGACTCTGGGGAAATATTATAGTGTAGTCAAATAGAGAGTTGTATAAAAGTTGCACTGTCTTTTTGAACACCGATTAATCCCACTTGTACCATTGTCCCTCAGGAGTCTCTCAACTAAAGACAATGGAGAACACTAAGTTAAGCAAGAGGAGAAGCAAACTTTTTCTGCTTATGCACAATAATATCAACTTATTTTAGTGGATATAAATTACTGTTGCTTTTTATGGTTAAGCTGTACTGTTGTTATGTGCAAGTGCAGATAACTTAGATTCTCCCTGCCATATATGCTATGGATAGGATTATCACGAAGCCCAGTTTTCTTTCCATAGTTATGTGACTGGATCTACCTTCATGTGAAAGTCAGTGGGACTGTACTCATGTCATAAAGGGCAGAATTATTTATTTATGGTGATGATGCACAAACCAGAGAAAAAAGGGATTGGTAATCAGATTCCAGATTAATGTTACCATACTGGCAGGTGGAAATCCCATTTTTCAACTTGCATGTGGTGCAAAATTCATACAGAAGTCACTGAGTCACAATACCATATTTTCTCACATACAACATTTGGGTCCAAGGTGCCCAAATAAGATGTGCATCTTGTTTTTGGAAAAGCAGGTTAGGAAAAAATATTTTTCCAGAGTTATGGCTGTAGAGAGCAGACACAAAGTTTAATCTTCAGTTTGCTTACTCTCCCTTTCCTACTCAGCCAAAAGCTATAACCCTAGTTGCTGCTGAAGACTGGTCTCCATGGGCGGATCAATGATTTTAAAAAGAGCAAAAAAGTCTGCAAGGCTATGCAAAAAATTCTTTTTCTCACTTAAGTGCCAGTTTGGGGGGCTGATATTTGGGGAAAAGGTGCACATGGTTATGTGAGAGCACATAGTGATTGCGTAATACCAGGAAGCCATTTTTTTTCATATACAGTGTTCAGACAAGAAAACTTCATTTGAAGGTGCAGTGTTTCTGTAATGCAGAGCTGACCCTAGCTTTTTACAAGCTGAACAAAGCATGCACATTCATGAGTAGGCATCTGTCAGAACTCGATACCATTCTTGTCCCTAAACTCTAGAAAAATATATCAACATGTTTTTGTCTTGCTGAAAACAGAAGAAAAACTTAGCTTTCTGAACCGCTAGTGTGTGTTATTTTTCAGAAAATGCTTTAAACACTGAAGAACTGCTAGGTCTACATTGGAAATCAAAATGTAACTTGGCCTGATGCAGCAATTTACCCTAAGAATGTTGTGTTTCATTAGTAAGACTGTAGTTAAGAATGTACCAGCACTTACACTCTTTGCCTACATATTTAAATGGAAAATATTTCTTCTGGGTCACAGATTGACAGGAATAAGAACCAGGAGATAGTCAATGAAGCCAAAAAGGGTAAAACTGATAAATGGAGATACTTTATTACACTGTGCATAAATCAACTTGTGGGACTCATTGTCGCAAGATAGCGCTTAGGACTAAAATGGAGTCAGTTTCAGAATAGTACAGGATGTTTAAATGGATGGTGAGAATGTCCACAGTTACTTTGGATAGAATTAAAGAAAATAGAACAGATATAAATACTCCTGCTTCTGGATGTGCTCCAACCACTAGCTTATGGAAAAAAACATCCTTGTGTGCAGGGTATACTATCTCTAGCCCAAGAAGAGTCAAGGCCACACAGTTTCATGTATGTTCCACATACAAATCTAGGTTTATCCTCTGACTTGGACCCTTATTCCAGGGCCCAGAGGCCTTTCTCTTTCAGGGGTGGATTAATGCACAGGCCCATGGGTCCCCTGGGCCTCCAGGGGCAGCACAGCCCAACAGGCAGGCATCCTGGCCATGGACATCTGGGGCAGACAGCACATGTCCCCTCCTCTCCAGCCAGGGCCAGGAGCTAGGGGTGGCCATGGGACTCTCTGCAGGTAGCAGTGGCTTCCTGTGGTTGTCTGCTGCCAAGAGGCCCCCTGGGTGGCCCCGCTCCTGCTTCCTGCCATCTGTGGGCAGCTGCCAACACCAGCACTGCTGGGACAAGCTCAAACAGCCCCATGCTGCCTGGGCCAGCAGAGGGGCGGGCAGGCAGCTGGGGACAGAGCTTATGCCCTCCAAGCTGACCCCATCCCCGTCCCATCCTGTGGTGGCAGAGGACCGCAGCTCTGGCTCCCTGACACCCACAGGGTGGAGGGGCTGGGATGGGCCCAGGACCGCCTTCACCTCCATAGTGCTTGTGCCCTCTGGCTCACCCTGGACATGCTGAGGAGGCCACAGGCCCCTGGCAGGTGTAGAGGGAACGTGCCCTTTGCCTGGAGGGGGCCTCCAATTTTCTGTTTGCCTAGAGTCCCCATAAATCTTAATCTGCCACTGTTCCCTTTGAATCTCTCCTCCCCACTTCAGGGATTTGTACAGGATACCAGTAGATTTCTGTGGCAGTCCTTTCCAACTGAGCTGGTTTAGTCCCTTATAGAAATCTGGTAGCCAAACAGAGCTGACTAGTCCCAGAACCTATAGCTTTTAAAAGGCCAAGAGCACCTTGTTATAGGTGCTGAATTCTGCAAAGGTGCATGATATTTCTTGACTAATGAAGAAGTAGGATAGTGGGCCGACTGGATGATTCAGATGACACCATGAGTTGAGTCTTAGTTCCTTTTGTTCTTCTCTATTAAGGATTTTCTCTTTCAAAATGACTGCTTTGTACCGGACAAGCTGGAGTTTGCAAATGAAGTGGGAACTGGGGTTTTGTTTTGATCTGCTCTATGAGGAGTGAGTAACAGCCACCTAACTTGACAGAAGTAGCGTTGTTGTTTATAGCTTGATCATCCAGGGATATGAGAGGCAAGGTCTTTTATTGGACCAACTTGCCTAGTTGGGAAAGTTGTCAGTTGGACAGTAAGAGCCCTTTATCAATCCTGGGAAAGAGGCAATTACAGGCAAAAGATTTTGCTGATGGAGAAGTCAGGGCCTTTGGGTCTGGACAGACCTGTCACAGACAGTCCTCTTGCAAGAACTCATGCACTGCTGCAAGAATTACTGAGTGCCCGGATACCTAGTGATGAGCACAGTATAATTGTTGACACAGAGAAATGTTGTCAGCTGGACTCTGAATCAGTTTTGCATCAGCCGCGTTGCCTTTTGTCCTTTCCATTTTGTCTGTTGTATCTTGTCAGTGAATCATGGTGCACTCTGTGGGATTTAGGTGGGAGACCTAGGGTGCTTCTAGACAGGTGGGGGGAGGATGAGATGCAGCACTTTACTTTCAGCTCAGCACACCCCCGCACCAAGCACAGGGCATGCCCAGAAAAGGAATCGTGTCAATGTGACCCAATCTGCCCGGCATCTGTAGAGCTGGAGTGCTTCAGCGGGACTTTTTGGCACTTTAATAGCTGATTCAATCAGCATCAAAAAGCCGCACTGAAACACACGTGCTATATGGTCACTGAGTGAGCCAGATACAGTTCCTCTAACAGTAAAGCACTGTTTTTTGGGAGTGGGGATCCGTGTTTTTCAACACTCAGAAAGTCACATTAGCAGCAGTTGGGGGCAACAGCTTTTTTGCATTGTTTTACCAGTTTTACCAGCCCATTGCTTATGCCACCTCACTGTCTTTCTCCTTTATAGCATTCTGGAATTTATGGGATCTGGGATGAACCACTATTGTTAATCCAGAATATAAGAAAGCCTTTCTTTCACCTTTCAGGAAGGAGTAGATAGAGTGATGGGCAGTTTGCCACAACCCTACTGCTAGACTGGAAATCAGAATTAGTGGGTAGGATAAAAGGCAATCTGAGATAAACCTACTTGCAGTTTCCATGGTGCATGTGAGTTCCTAAACCTATGTTTAATATGTCATCCATGAGATTCCCACCTCCCAAATTTTATTTTGGGGGTCAGAATAATAGCCCATCACTCATGTTCAGCACACTTTGCCCAAGAATGGGCTACAAGCAGGTGCTTTCCTGTATTGCCCTTGAATTCTGTTTTCCCAGCTGTTGAGAAATGAACACCTAGGGCTGACATGATGTTTTAAATTGTGTTGTGCTGAGGAATGGTTCAGCTTTGAATGGTGACATATAACAATTGCATGCAATATGGCATCTTAATAAACTGATGTGAAATTGCTTCATTCCCAAATGGAGAGCTCAGCATACCCCAGTGAGGCATGAATACATTGTGTATCCTTGCATGAAATATTATTTTGCAGCTGGCAGTATACTTCATCTCTGTTTGTCCATCAACATTTTGATTTAATAGCTGTCTAAGGCCTGTGTATTACATTATTAGCAAAGCAATGATGTCTAGACTGGCAGATTGGCCGTATGTCTCGGTATGGAATTTAGGTGGCCAGTTACTTGTATCCTATGCATTCTCACAGAGAGATGTCTAAAACGTCTGTGCTGTTGGAAAAATTAAGTTGCATGAGGTTTTGTATGAGTTTAGCTCTTACTGCAAACTGGAATTGGGATTTTATTAATACCTTGGTATTGCACTGCAGTGCATTCTAGTAGCTGAAGAAAGAAAAAGGAAAAAACTTTTTCTAGAGCTAAAAGTTGAAATTTAATTTTAGAAATATCCCATAGATTCAGGGCAATTGTCAAGCCTTCAGAGGTTTGTCAACTATAATTGAAAACTTTCTAACAGACCAAAAAGTGAATTGTTTAATAAACCAATGAACAATATTGCAAATCTAGAGAGATTTTTTTCAATTATGTATTCAGACAAATTGAATTACAGGTGGTCTCCTTACATCAGTCTTCCAGTGAGAACTGATCTAACTTGTTCCCTCTTTTTTGCTAGATCAGGATCAGTTTAATATCCAATATATTCTATGTCAAACTCAAGGAAATTTGCTTTACCTATTTCTGACTTGCGAGTATATCATTAGTTCTCTATGGTTCCAGGTTTCAAAAGTTATGGAAGGCTATCCAGCTCCATATGCACTGCTACACACAGAGTGAAGGTCTTGACTGTGTGTTATATAGCAAATACTACCACTTTGTTTACCAGTGGTGTTATTTTCCACACTTGCCCTGGTTGCAGTGCACTATATTATGTATCACATTTATCTTATTCACAACAGTAGTAGAGTAGGCCATTTTACAAAGGAAAAATAGAATTACATCTGACTTCAGATCAGGGATTTTGACATCTTAGGCCCCAAAACAGCTCCCTGTTCGGCAGGTAAGAGTATTTTATGCAGCTGACTTTAGCCACATAAGTGGCATTTTGTTTCACGCTCCCCTTCAAACTTGCCTTGCCCTGGTGTGTATGCTCAGAAAAGTCTGCTTCTCATATGCTCTGTCATGAGCCTGCTCCAGTTGGGTGGGCATGTAAACTCCATGTAAAATCCCTGAAATGTTAGTTGCAGAAAAATCATCGCTAATGACTATTTGCCTGGGGAATGGAAGACTCAGGTTCTAGGCCCTGCCTTACCACAAAGTTTAAACCTTCATCTTCCACTTCTTGGTCAAGCACCCTAGCAATGAGGCCTTGAGATAGACATTACTGAGAGCCCCCTGCCCCCTCCCCCTATTGGCAGCCAGATATTGGCAGTGGGAGATATGTGGGACTGAATGCAGAGCCAGCTTGTGGGTATTGTTCAGTGACATGGATGTTGTCCTGTGGGGCAGAGGGTCCTAGATTCTGGCTCCTGTCCTCAGTGGGCCAGAAATTATCATATTTATATTTTTAACCGCTGATCATTAAATGCAGAATATAAAACTTCCCTTGGGCTCAAGAGACGGGGCCAGAGCCCAGGGCCCTCTTTTTTTTCTTTTTTGTAAAAAATGATAAAAGTATGAATGATTCAGAGTGTTTTAAATGTTTTCTACATACATATTTTTCCATGGCTATTGTACAACTTTGTATTTGGCCTTACTTTTATTTATAGGCTGATATCTCCTCTCATCAGGTAGACATGTAAAATGACTGTTTCATCTCCATGCTGAAATTGCTGTGTGCTCCATCTCTGCTTCCCACTGTCATTCTGATAAGCTATTTCTTGCATCGCTTGTAGACTCTGCATGGACCTTATAGATTTCAGTCAACATGATCCCATTATTTTTACTAGCTTTTTTAACTAGTGATGATCGTTCTTGGTTCTGTCAACTGCTATGGCTTTTATGTTTTTGAAATAACATTTTCTATTGTTCCTTGTTTTTTCTCCCATGATAAATGTGTGCAGTTAACATAATAAACAAAATGTCTCATCAGTTGACAGTTACAGGGGTAAGTGTCAATATGGAGAACTATGGTCTTTTGATACAATAAGAAACACAGGATTAGATAAGTAACCCTGGGATTCTTTCATTAAATCTATTACTAATGTTTCATTAAATCTATTCTTTCATTAAATCTTCAACCTCCCATTCTGTTTACTGATCCAGATCATCCATGATAGCCAGGCAGTGTAGGTTGAGTGTAGATGAGAGCTGGGAGCAGCGCCGACCCTAGGGGTGTGCATGGCCTGGGGCATATCAGCCTGCGCAGGGCCTGTGGTGGGGGGTGAGCGGCCAGTAGGGCTGTGCGAAATTTTGGCTGTCATTTTCGTTTTGGAGATGTTTCAGCGCCTGAAACACCAAATCTGAAATTAAACAAAAAGCTCAAAAACATCTCCGAAATGAAACAAAATCATCCAAAGTGAAACAAAACCACTCAAAATGTTTCGGAGACGCCCCCCAGGAATAGTCCGGCACAGCCCCCCTTTTAAAGTGCTGGGAGGCTGGGGCTGGGTGGGGGATGGGTCCGGTCAGGGTAGCCGGGGGGGCTTCTCCTATGGCTCCCCCTGCCCAGGGAGAGGCAGGCATAGCCGGAGGAGCCACAGGAGAACCTGCAACTGCCCGGTTGTGCCTTCCTCTCCCTGTCTGATCCGAATCTCCGAAACAGATTCAAAACTCTGAAACAGATTCGGCTGAATCGAAATGGAACAGTGATCTGAAACACCAAAATGAATCACTGTCTTCCGAAACAGCCGAACCCAAAACTAAACATAGACATTTCGCACAGCCCTAGTGGCTGGAGTGCAAAGCTGGCAGTGCGTAGCAGCCGCGCAGAGTGGTGTTGCTGTTGGCGGAGCCTGTACTGCACTGTCCATGAGGCCCGGGAAGGTTGCCCTGATTCACTCCACCCCAAGGGACGGCTCTGGGTGGGAGCATAATGCTATTTTTGTATTCCCCTCTTAGGCTGCATACAAGCATTCATTTCTAGCAATGGAATATTTTCCCTGTGCCAGAAGGGTTTTAAACTTTTGGGCTAGGAACTGACTCTTTGTTTTGTGCTTGTACAGCACCTAGCACAGCACGTCCATGATTGTGACTTTTAGATGCTTCCTCAAAACAATACTGCTTCAATACAATGTTAAATAAGGATGTGGCACACTTAAAGCACCTTTGTGGAGGGAAAAAGGCATTACATGCAACTATTTAGAGCAGTTTCTTCTAAGAGTCTGAGGTAAACTGCAAAGTAGGATAAGCCTGGAAGTATGTGCTGAATAACCTGACTAACCAGGCTGTGTTAATCACTTTGGCTTAAAAAAATGGTTTTCCTTCTGTGAACTCCTCCTGACTTGCCCTAGTTTTCTGGAACTTAAGAAATTCTGACAACACTAAAATCAGAAGCCTCGCTGGAGCCAGAGATCAGTGACATTAGAGAATGATTCACTCCGGGATATTATCAGAGGACCAGGAAGTGCCAGGAGGATTTCTAAGACAAGAAAATAATATTTGAAAAGATAAGTTCGAAAATTTCTGTGGTGCATGTCCCCTACAGCATGATTAGTCAGGAGCCTCCTCATCTGGATCTGTCATTAACTCAGCTTTAATTACAGCTTTGAAGTTCACCTTTAATTTGTGTAGTCAGCCATTTCAGTGGGTTGATGGAACGTTCCCTTTTTTTAGCCCCGGTTAAAGAACCGGAGATCCATTTTATTGCTAATGTGGCAAGGAGGTGATCCGTGTCTCGGAGAGAAAGAACGGAGAATTTGGCAGCAAGGTAAGGTGAAACTGTGTGAAGTTGAGAAGCAATTGCTGATGACAGTCCTGTAAAATCAAAAATGATAGAAGGCTGCAAAGCTGCTGAATGCTAGAGAATCTTCCATTAATATAATTCCTTCATTTAAGATGGCCATAGTAGAAAATATTGGAAAGGAAAGTCCTAGGTCAGTCTGATTCTGCAAGGACAGTAACCCAGGGAGCAAATAGGTTGAGTAGCCCTGCAGCAGAACCAGGGGAAGAGGAGCTGGGAAGGTGTAAGTCCTAGTGAACTGATGAAAAAGTAGATTTCTCATTGCTTCCACTTTTTCCAGCCAGCGTTCGAGCAGCAAGGGAGTCAGCCCTCACTCATACATTTCTTTTCTGCTTGCATCCTATCCTAATGCCCTTGCTAAGCATATGCACCTTGTTGTTTGTTTGGGTCTTTCTAACCAACTGGAAAGAGAGATAACAAAGCAGGTTTAGTTATATAAAAACAAACATTTTCACCAATGAATATATGTCAGAAATGTGCATGTTGCACAGGAGTAAGTCTGCTTCATCACAATTATACCAATTGACCTTGGTAAAATTGACTGGTTTCAAGTTGAAAGTGTCCCTTTAATACTCATGGTCTGGTGTTTCCTTTATGCTGTTCCATTGCAAGTTCAAAATGAAGCACCAGGAATACCTGTGTTTCTGCGATGTGTCTTTTTTGGTCAGTCTTAACATTTTTTTCCTATGTGCTTTTTTAATTTGATTGCCTGTGGGAGGAGTCTTATGATGAGGTAAATCTCCAATCAAAATAAACTAGAAATAAATTCAACTACTTAAAATGAAAAGTATCTTATGAGCTCTAGAAAAGGTGATTAAAAACACTAAAGTCATTGATGGATTTATAAACTGAGTCGATGTTGGAGAAGGGGGAGGTTAGGAAGGCCCGTGTTCTGCCTGTGGTCTTATATCTAACTAGTGTACAGGTGGGTGTACTAATATGCAAACAGGCAAGATCTATTAATAACTTTCTTATGGCTCAACCACCGAGTCATGCTTTCATGCTTATGCCTTCATTGTTATATCATATGATTTGTTCTTTGTACCTTATATAATAGGTTAACACGACCTTCAGTGTAGTTTCTTTTTTTCCACCCTGGTTTTATCATGAATAGTCTTGCACTGTTATTTTTTAGGCATATAAATGTTTATATAGGCATATAAATATGCCTAATGTTTTAGGCATATAAATGCTTTTTGATGGATCAGGATCAAAAAACCTTCATTGAAGACAACCAAGAAATGGGTGCTACTATACTACACATAATTTGTAGATAGATTAGATACATGGTTTGCTTTCTTATACCAGTTGCAGGCTGTGAATTTCTATGACAACAGCTGTGAAAAGAAGTTTGTGGGAAGTGTGAGAGACGTCAGAAAAAGGAAAAGCAAATTTTCTCTGCATTTCAACACTTTAATCTTTGCTCGTTGCTTGAAATATTAACTTTGCTTGGATTTATGTGCTTCTAGAGCAGTATTTCTCTCTCTGTGAAAGGTATACATAATTTAGCTGAGGTGCAAACACTTGTTTCCTCACATTTTTGTAAAACTTTCCTTGGCACATCCAGCAAAGAGTGAAAGCAGTCAAAACAATATGTTCTGCTGCTAATGAGAGTTCATTTTAGAACAATTGCTACTAAAAAAGTAATGAATATTTAGAGGTGTGGGTAGGTATATGAGTACATGCAAGAACAGAAATGTTTCTTTCTTGAGAGTAATGATAAACAATAATCCCTAGTATTTATACCCACCATTGAAAGCTTCACCAGGCTGTCCAAACACATAATTGGGAAACTCAAAATGAAGAAGCTTTTTGCTTTGTGGGACTTTCATTTCTCTTTGGGTATTAGGTAAAGAGCAAGTGGCTTTTTAGTTGCTTTACATTTTTTTAAAATTGATTTTACTTGTTTTTATGTTTTTAGTTTAGGTCATATCTCTATGTGACCTTATAACCATAGGTGATGCATGGGCGGGCGGCATCGGGGAACACCCCCCCCCCCCTTTGCTGTCAGCAGTGGAAGTCCTTACACGCCAACATTTAAGCAGAAAAATATTTTCAGCCTCTATCAACCTGAATAGGAATCTTGAAATCTCAAATATATTGGTTTTTTTTATTCTATCTACCTGCTGATCATGACAGGCCAGATCCCACACCTGTTTTCATACAGGAACTTCCATAAGCAGTGTCCTCAATCTAATCTGCCAAACTGAACAGGGACAGAAGGTTTACAATAAACATATATTGCCCTTTGGAGTAATATATTGGTGGGGAAAGCTAGGGGAATTCAACCAAGGACAACTTTTTTCCTTATATTCCTTAGTTTTCCATGAATATGTATCTAAAAAGATAAGCATATAGGATACAAAATAATACAAACTGCTGTCATGATATTTAATTCTCCAGCTGGAATAAAGGTGATAATTACAGTACCACAGCCATTGGCACAGCTATTTTGGATTTTTGTTCTGTTTTCTTTTTGTCCTTACCTTCCTTCAGGAAGTACTTTCAAACATGCTAAATGAAAATACTTTCCAAAAGTGCAGATCATAGTTTCATAGTTGATAGGGTCAGAAGGGAGCAGCTCATCAAGTCTGACCCCCTGCCATGTGCAGGAAAGAGTGCTGGGATCAAACGACCCTGGCTAGGTGATTATCTAGCCTCCTTTTGAAGACCCCCAGGGTAGGAGTGAGCACCACTTCCCTTGTAAGTTGGTTCCAGATCCCAGCCGCCCTGACTGTGAAGTAGTGCCTCCTGATATCTAACCTGAATCTACTTTCCGTCAACTTATGCCCATTATTCCTTGTTATTCCCAGTAGTTAACAGGGACTCTCCCATGGCCTGCTGGTCTCCCTTGGCCAGTTTATAGACGGCCACCAGATCCCCTCTCAGCCTTCTCTTGTGGAGGCTGAACAGGTTCAGGTCCCTTAACCTCTCCTCTTAGGGCCTGCCCTGCTGCCCCGGATCATGTGGGTGGCCCTCCTCTGGACCCTCTCCATGTTGTCCACATCCCTCCTGAAGTACAGCGCCCAGAACTGGATGCAGTACTCCAACTGCAGCCTGACCAGTGTCGCATAGAGGGGGAGGATCACCTCCTTGGACCTGCTCGTGATGCATCTGTGGATGCATGACAAGGTGTGGTTAGCCTTACTGACTGCGTCCTCACATTGGTGGTTCATGTTCATCTTGGAGCCTATAATGACTCCAAGATCCTTTTCTGCCTCTGACTGACGAGAAGGGAGTTCCCCAGCCTGTAGGTATGCTGCTGGTTCTTTCTCCCTAGGTGCAATACCCTGTACTTGTCAGTCAGTATTGAATCCCATCCTGTTCTCATCCGCCCACCCCTGTAACCTGTCCAGATCCAATTGCAACCTGTCCCTCCCTTCTAGCGTGCCCACTTCTCCCCACATCTTAGTGTCACCTGCGAATTTGAACAAGGTGCTTTTCACCCCCTTGTCCAAGTCGCTGACGAAGATGTTGAACAGTACTGGCTCTGAGGACCAAGCCCTGGGGGACCCCATTGCCCACATCCCACCAGCTAGAAAATGACCTGCCCACCACCACTCTTTGGGTGAGGCCCTCCAGCCAATTGACGACCCATTTGACTGTGTAGGCATCAACACCAAAATCTCCTAATTTTTTAACGAGAATGGGGTGAGAGACGGTGTCAAAAGCCTTCCTAAAGTCCAGAAAGACCATGTCCACTGTGACACCTGCATCCCAGGATTTTGTGACCTGGTCATAGAGGGCCACTAGGTTGGTCTGACAGGACCTGCCTCTAATGAACCCATGTTGGTTGCCCCTAAGCATACACTCCCCTGCTTGCCCCTCACAGATCATCTTACTACAGTAAACAGGCTCCAGTCATGAAGGATGATCCAGATGGTCTTGGAAGATCTGGAAGTCTCCTGCTCACCTTCAATTTGTCTTGTAGTTCTAATGGCTAGAAAATTATATTTAAAGGTTTGCTTTTGGGGATTGGCTTACACTAGAACAATGGTTCAGGGCAATGACAAGGGTTAATTGCTTTCTGAAAGCCTGTATGTGACACAGTTTCCTTTAAGGCCCACTGTGTCTGCAGCCAGCAGACACACAGGCTAGGATATTGAAGACATGTACCACACTGTTCCATAACATGAACGGTGTACCCAAACAGAGATAAGGGACTCTTCAGTATGGGGGGGGAGCCCTCATCTTAGATTCATGTACGGAGTAGGGGGAAGGGTAGGTGGCTGCTGCACTCTGATTTTGGCCCTGAGCCTGAGTTGGGGCCACAATCAGACCCACAGCAGCCTCCTGCCCCGCCCCCCCAACACATGCATACACTTTTCCTCTGCAGTTTCTGCCTCCACCCCTTCCCCCCATCTTACTGTCAGGTACAGCTCAGCTCCAGCTTGGACAAATGTACGGCAACCCTGCAATAATTAGATTCTGTACCTTTTCCCTTGCAGGGTAACAGAGTTCCAGCCTGCAAAGGGAAGCTTGGGGCCCCCACTGACACTCCCCCACCCTCTGCCCCACACACTGAGGGCAGGGGGCAGCAGGTTGGGAGCGAGGGATACTGGTTTGGGACTGGCCATGAATGTTTACAAATGGGTCATGGTACAAAAAAGGTTGAGAGCCACTGGACTAGATGAACTCCTGAGATCTCTCCCAACCTTTGTTTTCTATGATTCCATGGATAGGGTGTTCCAGTTGCTCATCTCTCACAAGCAAGTGTCACTTCTATTCAGAATTCTCTGCTGTTCTACATCTGCAGCAAAATTATTGGTGCCACCCATTTTTCTCCGTGCAGTGTTTGAAAAACCAAAATTACTTGAAGTTGTTCCCATCAGGTAGAGACAACAGGTGCAAAGCGTACTTGGAACATATTTGTAGCTGTAAATTTTGGAAGGAAATCTGCATAACCACACACACACATGCAGTTTAGAATACACACACAAACTATATACCAGGAGGCCATGATTTGTTTAGGGTTCTTCCCAAGAAGACTCACATGGAGGGCATGGTGAAAACTCAGATGGGATTGAACTATAAGAAATAAGTCACAGGTCTTGTTTTGAACATTTGCAAAGATTTTGATTTTTCTTGTTAGTATATATTTGCAATATACAAGGTGATTGACAGTTGGAGTTTTCCAATGGGGGACATTGTTGTGCCAGCAGTCTCACTCTCCATATAAATTTATAAATTGTCATCTCGGATTTAGGAAGAGAGGCTTCTGACCCTTTTGGTAACTGAAGCTCTTGCTGACACTTAATTCATGTGCTTCTCTTTTGCAGTGTTGCCAATGATCTCCTTCTCTTTATAAGCCTCCCACACAGTTCTCAATGACATTTGTGTTGTTTTTACCTTCATGTACACAGCTCTGCTCATAAATGTGCTGAAGGTTCTAGTGTAAAATGTCATAGATATTTCAAAAGCAAACAAAATGAAAACCTGAAGCCTGAAACTTTCATGACAGCATTGGAAAAGGTCCAGTCTTATCAGACTGTAGCAAGTTAAAGCAGAATGTGTTTTGGGCCTATGTTCTGGACAGAACCTGTATGAACATTCAAAAAGTTGTGGAGAGTAATATTCAACTCCATTGCATGTTTGCTTCAGTTAACATTTCTAAAAACAAGTTGTTCAAGACATTTCAGGAGCAGAAACTGTGTAGTATGTTGCAACACATTCACCTTAGTTCTTGATTCTTTGGTGAGTTATTTGTCACTTCACAGAACAGTAGAGATAGCTGCTGATACAGTCAGTCACTGAGGTCCAGTCCAGTTCCCATCAGTCAGCTGGAGTTAGATCAGGTCCCATAAAACTATAATGTCTGACCTCTTTATTACAAAGGAGAATAGTGCTCACCTTTCCTTTTATCCTGAGAACAGGTAAAAAGCAGTCAGAAAGAGTGATTAACATTTTTTTTGCATTAGATGAATGTTGAGAATTACTATGAAATATTGTCCAGAACCAGGCATGTGTTTATTTTTATATCCTGCTAGTTAGGAGTCTTAGGGTAAAGTTGTAAGAACCATGATCAATAGAAAATAATCCACTCTGTATTAGGCTTGTTTCAGTTTTCACTGAAACTCAAAAAAGGGTCCACATTTGTCAAAATACTTAAGTTTCATTAACTTTTCTCATACTTAAAATGATGTATGTTTTGCATGGATACCATGTCGGTCTTAGCTTTCTTCTGAAGTGTTAATATTGCTGTGCTGTAAATTGTCTGAGGCTTTTAGGTAAATAGAAGTCTGCTGCCTTTTTTTTTTTTTTTTTTAACAGTTTCATCTTTACAACTTAGCAGATCTGAGTGTAGTTTTTGCCCACCACTGCCCAGTGGGTGTGAAACAGCCTTAGACATTCCCTCTAAAATTGGGATACACACATGCATACGTTAGTTTAGGAATTTAAAAATACTATGAGATAATTTCTTTATCATAAATCAGATTTTACAATAAAGTGATTTATGCAAATATAGTTCATGCACTTGAAGAAAAGTTGCTCAACTTATGGTGGGCTGTCCAGGGTGTATCACAATTCCAAACAAATGTATACTTCTGCTTATCTTATAGCTGCAAGAGAATCAGTTTGGTTAGAAAGAGAAGAGAGAGCACGGCAACATTATGAAAAACATCTGGAGGAACGCAGAAAGAAATTAGAAGAGCAGAGGCTAAAAGAAGAGAGAAGGCGAACTGCAGTAGAGGAAAAACGAAGACAGAGAATAGAAGAGGACAAGGTAAGAGAGAGTCCCTTAAACCTCTCAGCTTGCTTTCTACTAGATGCAGTAGCAATAAGCAAAGTAGCATTTAATTTGAAAGTTATCAGCAGGCTTGGAATATAAGGCAAAATTAATTCAGGATAGATTGTAAAAGAAAGGTTTTTTAAACATTGCAAAACTGATCTACCTGGACTTGGGGAACATGTTTTATTTATAGTAGACTTGTGTTCAGTTGTACTGCAATACCCAAAAATGAATTGTTTAGTTCCTTTCTGACTGACTCTAGCTTGCTCGCCATTTGGTATAAGTGTAGTTAAGTACTAGCTAGCTAACACGTTGCTCATTGGAAAGAATCCTGGTTTTCTTTGTTTAAAAATTACAAATTCCTGCTAAAAACCCTGCAAATTCTCTGATTAAAAAACCCAAAATCCCCAATTAAAATGAAATGCCACTGTATACATTGATATAAGTTGAACATAATGCTTTATTGATATTTTTACCATTTTAAATCCGTTTGGAAGCCTACCAGTGTCTCGATCACTATAATAAAATAAATTCTAAATACCTATACATTTTGGCATTTGATTTTGGGTTCTTTATCATGGAAAATCAGAGCTCCCCCTGCCCCCTTTGCTCACCAAGACGTGGGTCCAGCTGCAGCTGTCACCTGCCACTGCTTTGTAGCGCTGAGCAGCCCTGACGTGCTGGTGCCCTGTCCATGCCATTGCCCCTCACTCCCCACCCACAGGCCCCCACCCCCACAGCCCTGCTGGATTGGGCCCCCAGGTACCAGGGCTATGGGGCCAAGAACCTGGGTCTGTAGCCCCTGCCCTCACAGCAGTGCCCGAGCCCCAGCTGCTGCCCATGGCTCCCCCTCCCCCATGGGCACCACAGCTGGAGCAAAGCCTATGGTGGGGGTCAGGTGCAGGGTGCCCACTGCAGACTTGGGCTCCCCACCCTCCTGCCCTCCCCCTGGGCCCTCTACAGCCCAGTGGGCAGGGCCCAATGCAGCAGGGCAGAGCAGGGTGGTGGGGGTGGCTCACCCTACCACTGAGAGCTCCATGCTGCCATGACAAGGCGCACCTGCTGCCTGCCCAGCAGCACTGAGGGGCATAACTCCATGCTGCCACCCCCATTGCTGCTGAGCTGGCAGGGGCACCTCACCATGGCTGCATGGGGCTCCCAGCAGTGGCATAAGCCTCCCCACCCCGTTCTGCCCTGCCACACTGGGTCCTGCGTGCTGGGCCACGGAGGCCCCAGGGACAGGGCAGCAGGGCAGGGAGCTCGAGCCCACAGTGGGCAGCCTGCCCTGCACACAGATCTGTGGAGCACATGCTCCCCACGCTGCCCCGGGACTGTGTGTAATAGCAGGGAGCCAGCTCCCTTCCCCTGCCCCCCAGATGAGCCACCCGTGGCCCCCTCCCACTCCCCACTGGGGCCCTACAACTGCGCATTCTGGCCCTGGGCCCCAAGCCCCATGCACCACCCCAGCTGGATACCAGCCCCAGCCCTGCCCAACTGCCTCCCTCACTATGGGGGCCTCAATCCCCAGCCTCCCCCTTTCAGATTTACCTGTGGGGAGCTGCTCCCCAAGCTGCCTAATAGCCATGTGCATGTGTGCATGCGCACATACACATAGCACATTTCTCCTTAAAATGAGAAAAATCCTCATTTTTCCACGTTTTTCCACGGCAAATGGAAAACTTGGAAAAACTCATCACAAAAACAAGTACATCACATACAAATGTAATAATTTGTTTCAGCTTAATTGATCCAGTAACTACTTGGTGTCTGACCTTGATCAAGTCAACTCTTCCTTCTGGGCCATTCCTTGCTTCTTGTTCTTTGCCTTGTCTAAACAGTGCATGGCAGAACCTCGCTCAACGTGCGTCTCATGTGGCTAGTGCAACAGGGCCCTTACTTCTCCTAGGAACTTCAGGGACTCTATTAACACATATGTTGTGACTGGTCTCTAGCCAACCTCTTATTTTTCAAATACATTTTTAATGGCCAGAAAGTCCTGTTTTAAACTTAATCCAGCTGATTTGCGTGGAAAATGTACATCTCGTTTATTATATGCTGGTGGTAGTTAGTGTTTATAGCAATGGGGAAGTTAGTTAAACAGCCATGCTGTAAACAGGTATGTTTGTGTTATCCTGTTGCATGTAAGGAGCGACATGAAGCTGTTGTACGCCGCACAATCGAGAGGAGCCAGAAGCCGAAACAAAAGCAAAACAGGTGGTCCTGGGGTGGAGCTCTTCATAGCAGCGGCATTACTAACACAGGTAAAGGGGGAGATCCAGTGTCTCAGCCAAGGTTCCTGTTTTTATGCTGATTGGGGTATGCCTTGTTCTGATACACAGGAGGATGCTGCAGTGTGAGTTGGTTTATGTTCTTTATGCTTCATCTTAGCACTGTTTTGAATATGAACAAATTTCTTAACGTTATACTCGACAGAGAAGAAAGAAAGGAAAAGTAAACTGAATCTTACTTTTCACCAAGGAATTAAGTAAACCTACACTTCTATCTATAGCTACAACTTCTAACTTCTGCTGTTTTGCTTGTATAAGTACACATGTGTGTATAGGCCTACCTAAGCCACTGCATGCAAGTACCATAGGGAGTATCATAAAATTATATAAAGAATTTCTGCTGGCAATGATCAGATCTTACTCTTGAGATCATACAAGTAGGAAGGGGAAAATGTTCTAATAAATGCTGTATTATTTATAATATTTATCAAATGTTCAGGAACACAGAGTTTGGAGGATTTTTCCCCTTTTCTCCTTAAGAAATTAAAGATTGACAAAAATGCTAAATGTAACAGAAATTTTTCCTCCTTTTCATATCTGAAATGGATATCTAAATCTGTGTAAGCTGCTTAAGAAATGTGTTATGTTTTTAATGCATACATTTCAATTACTATTTCATCCTTTCATCAAGGAAAAATAGCATGTGCAGCTATCTGCTCCAGGACAGAAAATCGTAACCTTGCATATATTTCATTTTAAATTTAGTGTTAAAGGTTATGAAGAGGTTCTATTTGTTACTTACCTTACCTTTATGTAATTTACTTGCTTTTTTGCTTTCTTTCCTTTGAAAAACATCCTTGTCTTGCATTCTGTCCCTAGGTTTTTTTGTTGAATCATCATTCACCTTTCTCGATTTAGCTGGCCTGGAGCACCATTTCAGATCTCTGGGTGGTGCTAGAAAACCTGGTACATAAGTCACTGTGGTTTGTCAATTCCTTCCCCTGTAGCTAGTCCTCAAGAAATAGGACCAGTAACTAAACCACCATTACTTAGACATGATGCATGCTTAACATCATGCTCCCTAGACTAAAATTGTTGTTAGCCCCCAATGTTTTTTGATTTAGTTTTGTTTAGTTTTGCTTTTGTTTTTTGTTTGTTTTTGTGGTTTTAAGTACAGAGAATTATTACTGACTGACTTAAAGGATTTGGCACAATTCACAAAAATACTATGTGCAATGTGTACAGTGTATTGTATCATGTTGCTTTGAGTTAAATTCTACAAACAATTCTAATCAACTAAAAATGTTGGAGTTCAAGAAGAATTTG
Source organism: Alligator mississippiensis (assembly GCF_030867095.1). Lineage (NCBI taxonomy): Eukaryota > Metazoa > Chordata > Crocodylia > Alligatoridae > Alligator > Alligator mississippiensis. The sequence goes on along the minus strand of NC_081824.1, from coordinate 118,568,823 downwards.
AATGCCTACATTGGGCTCTATTTTGGCTTTGCTTTAATTTTGTTATATTGTACATGACTGTGTTTATTTTTATTCTGCCCATCTCCTAGGTATCTGATTAGTTGCACTAGCTGGGATTTTGCTCAAAAAATATTGAAAACATTTTACCACTTTTCTAACCAAGGAATAGTGTTTGGCCAGTTACGTATTAAACAGAAGTATTCAAACTGAACAGTACGCATTGAAGAATAATGTACATGGACATGGTTTATGAGAACTGGGTGACAAGAGATACGTAAGAGAGACTTCCTCAAGTGGATGTGCTTTATGCTTAATCACCAGTGGTTAGAGTGGCTTAAATCCTGGAATGCAGAGTTCCATCCATCTCCGTTCCAGTTCTCTTTCATCAGCGTTATCAACAATTGGATGTTCTTGTGCTCCATGTGAAGTAACAATAGATAAAACAGCATCAAAAGCAGTTGTTCTGTGGTAGTGGATAAAAAAATCAAATTGAAAAAAAATCCTCTCCTTTTCATCCCTCTACAGCTGTCTCATACACTTTATCACTCATATGAAGAGCATTAAGGAATCCTTCCATTAAGGATTAGTGGGGATTTTCATGCAAAACAATTTTTGTCTGTAACAAATGTATTTAAATGCAATTGGTAGGAACAGCTATATCTAGTGTTGATGTACTAAGTATCATGAAAATCTAGCTAAAAGGTAAATAATCTCATTTAAAAAATGACCTCTTTACTGTTGCTGAGATTGTTCAGACAAATCCTGATTTAAGAGATGACTTAAGCATGTGCTCAGGCCGTACTGGATTTCCATATATGAACTTCAGTGTTTTGTTGAACTGTAGCACATGCTTTAAGTACTTTGCTGAGCTGGTGCCATAAAAGTTGCCAAGAAAAAACTGTAAGTCTCTTTTGATCTTTTCATAGTCCGATTCCCAAACAGAAATCTGCCTTGGAAGAGCTTTAATTTAGGTACTTGTTTCCCCCTCCCCCTGAACCAATTTAGAGAAGAGAATGCACAGGGTCTGCCTGTCTGGCTGGCTAGTTCCTCATTTTATTCTGCTGCCCTTAACCTCTTTTGAAACAGAAAGCATATATAATCCATACTTGTGAAGCAACCATCCCATTTCAATAGAGTGAAAATACTGACTTTGCATCAATTCATTGTGCAAGTGGTGTAGCATGACACTGCATTCTAAAATCCACCAAGCATAAAGGCACAATAAAGCCCTTTTAATACCATGTACAAAGCCTGTGCCTTGTAAATATTCTTTAGCCTTCCACAGAGCATTTACTTCCTTTGTCTATTGCATTACATGCAGTATTGGACTGACGAGATTTTCCATCTACATTATATGAAGACAAATTACTCTGTCATATGGAATATGATGCCCACACAGAACCCATAAGCCTTTAGTCTTACCTTTGATTTTTTTCCTGTGCACACCATTATTTGCTCTTTCTCCTCACTTTCCTTCCCTTGTATTTTATCTTCCAGTTCTGTATCTTCATGATATTATCCTATCTCTTCATGGTATCAACCTCCTGGTTCACAACCAGACACTACTAAATATCTTCTTTTATAAATGGTATCCATATGTCTAGGAAAGCAAATCCTTCTTAATTTTCCATTTTGCCTAAATCAAGAGGGCAACCTTTCTGTAAATGCATTGAGATGAACATTGACACCTCATCTTGTGCATTAGCAGCCCAGATCTGCCACACTAAAACCTTGACTCACAGCCTGGATGTTTATGTGCAATTTAGTTTTTAAAAAAAGCTTTGTGCCAAATCTTTTAAGTTGCCAATAAATTGTTTGCTGAGAAATCATTTCATTCTTGTTTTTTTTAAGTTCTAGTGGTAGATCAGAAATTCTCTTGTTCTTGTTTCCTTCTCCCATTAGTGAACTAGGAAGTTGCATTATTGCATGTGGGCTGTCAATTAGCATTATCTCCATTTGTTTTAGATCCAGACAGGCGGTCTGTTTCAACAATGAACCTTTCGAAACATGTTGATCCAGTCATTAACAAGCGGCTCTCCTCCTCATCTGCAACATTACTAAATTCTCCAGACAGAGGTACATTAAAAAAAAAAGAAAGAAAAGAGAGAGAGAGAGATAAAAAAAAAAAGTTTGGTATGGATGTGCTGTTTTTAACAATCTCTGCAGATAAAATAAGTATCTGAAGTCATTTTCTGTGTATTATTTAAACAGGAATGAAAAGACTTCAAATGTGGAAAGGAGTAGATAGTTGAACGTGTTCCTTGCAAGGAAATATATTTCTCATATTTAAAAAAAGAGCTTGCCTGAAAAATCTTATTTAGTAAGTGCTAAAAGCAGTGCTTCTGTCAGGTTTTTAGTAAATGAGATACAGTTATAGAAACAACACATCTCTTCATAGCGCATGTAACCATTTTATTCGTGCACATTTATTTCCATTGGGCCATGTTATCATGTTTCTTTTTTCATTTGTATTTTGGTTCTAACTCTGGAATTTCTGAAAACATTGCACAAAGTTCTTCAGCAGTTAGTATATATCCATGGCTGATTTATTCGTAATTCAAGATGTGGCTTGTGTGATGTCTGTGTATTGATTTTTTTCTGTGTTCATTTAGTTGTAAAAGACAGCTCCATTTCACAAATGCTTTGATATTTGCAGGTCTGCACAAAGGACTGACAATCAGACCTGTTAATTAAGAGAGTAACATACAGTATTTGAATTGCTGCTTTTATTTCAAGGATTTATGAAAAGTAATGATGAGCTTAAAAGGAGATTTGTAAAATACTAGTATGTTTGATAGCCTCCTCTGATCAGAAATGGCACCTAGCTTTTTGATGAAGTATGCTGCAGTAACCACTTCTTCATCCTCAGCAGAGGATAAAATGAATATTCTACCTCGCCTCCCAGATTTGATTTTCTGTACAAGATGGCTCCGTAATGTATTCTTAAGAGTGCCATTTTGGGTTGTACTTTGAGTTGTACTGTGAAACTTGTTGGAAATCCTCATTATTTGCCTCTTAAAGAAAATGGCCTGCTAATGTGTTTGTTTCTGTATGGGGTTTTTTTTTTCCTTTTTTAACTTTTTATCCAGGCAGCTATAAAAACAAACTGCAACACAGGAGGCATATGTAGGAATTGCATGAGGCTGAAGCTATTACATATTTACAAAGGAAATAATATGCAACAATTCTTACAATATGTTCCCTATACCTGCAATTTAAAGATTATCTATGTAAAAAGATAAGAAATATTGAGTAATATTTTAATATTTAAAGCATTTGGCTACATACTCTGGCTTCCTTGCTGGCAATTTTTTACCCTCGGTTCAGAACAGGAATGGAATTCATATTTCTAAATATCTTTCCCTCTTTTGTCTCTTTTCTAATAATCTAACCTGATGGGGCAATTACTCCATCATCAACATGTCCCTTATTTTAGTATCCTACAGTTTCAGTGTAGGGGGATTTTGATTCCATCCACATGTGAGAAATTCCTAATCTAGCAGCTAAAAGCAGAAAGGATCTCATCTTTTCATTCCAAACAAAGTATATATGTGTTTCTGTATGAGTCTGTTTTTATATTATATATACTTACTAATATAGGTAATAATATTACATATAATTTTAGGTATATGTAAAATTGTTTCTTATGGTTTAAAATAGTTACTGAGACTCTGCTAATTCCAGAGAAGTATACCATCGTTCTAGGAAATTATTTAATTCAAGAACAAAAGGGTTTTGCCTTTGCTTTGGAATTTAAGATACTCATTTTATTACCCTTGATGTTTTGCTTTAACAACTAATAAAGATATGGCTTTATTTTCAGAAGTGTTGTTGAAAAATCCTGGGAAAGCAGTGGTGGTTGTGGAACATGCCAAATATTTCTATGAGGACTGTATCACACTCTTGCTGAGTTTGCCAGTTACTTAATATAGGTTGGTGAGAAACAGAATAGGTTAGTTTCAGTCAGTTGGACTGTTTTAAAAAGATTCCAAAGACTAACAGATTTGTAAAATGGATATTTTATACATAGTTCATCTGGGAGGGCAATACAGCAGTACACAGGCAATCCAGGAAGGTTTTGGAGAGTGTTGGGGGACAACTTCCTGGTGCAAGTGTTAGAGAGACCAACTAGGGGCTGTGCTCTTTTTGACCTACTGCTCACAAACAGGGAAGAATTGGGAGGGGGGATATAGAAGTGGATGCATCTGAGCTGCAGTCACCATGAGATGATTGAGCTCAGGATCCTGAAGAAAGGAAGAAAGGAAAGCAGCAGGGTATGGACCCTGGACTTCAGAAAAGCAGACTTTGACTCCCTCAGGGAACTGATGGGCAGCATCCTCTGGGAGGCCAGCCTAAGGGAGAAAGGAGTCCAGGAGAGCTGGTTGTATTTTAAAGTATGGGTTGGATGAATGGACTATAAGGTGGATAGAAAGCTGGCTGGATTATGAGGCTCAATGGGTAGTTATCAATGGCTCAATGTCTAGCTGGCAGCCAGTATCAAGTGGATTGCCCCAGGGGGTCAGTTGTGGGCAGTTTTGTTCAATATCTTCCTTAATGATCTGGAAGATGGGAAGGATTGTGCCCTCATTAAGTTTGCGGATGACACCAAGCTGTGGAGTATAGTAGATACACTAGAGGGTAGGGCTAGGATTCAGTGACCTACACAAATTGGAGGATTGGGTCAAAAGAAATCTTATGAGGTTCAACAAGGGCAAGAGCAAACTTGCACTTAGGATGGAATGCAGAAAAGGACTTGGGGGTTACAGTGGACATAAGATGGGTATGAGTCAGTAATGTTGCCAAGAAGGCTAACAGCATACAGGGCTGCATTACTAGGAACACTGCCAGCAGGTTGATGGCAGTAATTATTCAGTTTTATTCTGCATTGGTGAAGCCATATCTAGAGTACTGTGTCCTGTTTTGGGCCCCCCGCCTAAGAAAGGATGTGGACAAGTTGGAGAGAGTCCCGTGGAGAGCATTAAAAATGGTTTGGAGGCTGGGGCACATGACTTCTGAGGAGAGACTGAGGGAACTGGGTGTATTTACTCTGCAGAAGAGAAGACAGAGGGGATTGAATAGGGCTTCAACTAGGGCTGTGCGAAATTTCGACGGGTGTTTCATTTCAAAGCTATTTTGGCGCATTTCGAGCTCGAAACAGTGAAATCGAAACAAAAGGCTTTGAAACGAAACGAGGGCACCCGAAAAGTTTTGAAACGTTTAAAGTTTTGAAGCCAGGCTTGCTTGCAGCTAAACAGTAGCTAAGGAGAGGGAGGGGAGAAGAGGGGGGGACTGCTCTCTGATATTGACATCTAGCTCCCAGTTCGATTCCCCAGTTCTCTGATCATTTCCCCAGTTCTTTCCAGGGGCCACAGGCCCTGACCTGTGCATGAGGTTTCAGCAGACTGCTGCTGCCAGCTGGGACCAGTGCCAGCACCCAAGTCTGCCCGGTGCAGCTGGCGCCAAGTGCCAGGAAGAAACCAGTGCTGGTGCTGGCCCTAGCCGTCAGTGGCAACCTGCTGTCATCCTGTGCGCAGGTCCAGGGATCCACACCCCCCAGAAGGGCTGCGGAATTGCTCTCCTGGGGGGAGCAGGCCCCTGGATCTGGGTGCAGGGTGACAGTAGGCTGCCACTGCCAGCAAGTGATAAGAGTTTTTCTTTGAACAGTTTGAGGTGCAGTTTTACAAAAACCCCTGCACCTATCTCCTTGAAACTTGCAGGCTTCATGCCCTCAGAAGGGGCTACCATTCTGGCAATGTTCATCTGAATCAGGCAGGAAATGACAAAGTTATAGGCATTTTTGTGATTCCCCATGATAGCCTATGGTCAAAACAGCATTGAAACAGTGAGACAGTTTTGATAAAACAAAATGGAACAGTGTTTTGAAACAGCAAAACTAAACACTGTCCCTTTGAAATGGCGAAACGGAAGTCAAAATGAAATGGTGCTGTTTCACACAGCCCTACCTTCAACTACCTGAAGGGGGTTACAAAGAAGATGGAGCTTGACTGTTGTCAGTGGGGGCAGATGACAGAACAAGGGGCAATGGTCTCAAGTTGCAGCAAGGGAGGTTTAGGTTGGATATTAGGAAAAACTTTCTCACTAGGAGGGTGGTAAAGTACTGGAAAAGGTTATCTAGAGAGGTGGTGGAATCTCCATCCTTGGAGGTTTTTAAGGCCTGGCTTGACAAAGCTTTGGCTGGAATGGTCTAGTTGGAAATGGTCCTGCATTGAGCAGGGGTTTGGACTAGGTGACCTCCTGAGGTCCCTTCCAACCCTCATTTTTTATGATTCTATGATTCTAGTAGCATGGATAAGAAGGATGCAGGTACAGATTTGTGCTAGTATCTATTATGCAAAATTCCCTTTGGACCAAGCTACATTACAGCTAACAGCTTGTTAAATATATGTAAAAATAATTCTTCAAAATGTCTTTTTACAGGAATGTACAGGCTTCTGATTGATGAAGGTTTGTACAGTATTTGAACATCCAAAGCACTTTCTATAGAAGTTATTTTTAACGCAGCGTTTATAAAGAACTACTTCATGGTTTCCTGAGCTAAGTGTAAGGAAATAATGCACAACCTGATATCTCTATGTGCTGTTGAAAAGATGCTGGCTAACAGTGTTTTCCCATCAACAGCTAGCATAAATATCAGGTATTAATAGTGTTGTGGTGATATTGTTGCCATGACAGTCCAGGAAATATGTGAGAGGCAAGAAATCTTGTGGGTGATATCTTTTATTGGACTAGCTGAATAGTTGGGATAGACATAGGCAAGCTTTCAGGTATCACATTAGCCTTCCTTGGGCCTCTGGGAGAGAAACAAACAACTCAGAGCTTAGTAGCAGATGGAACAAAATCTTGTGAAAAACTCCATATGTAAACAAAAACAGGGTATATGAGAAATTAGCAGGTAACCCACGGGCAGGAGAGTTGCAGTTAAAATCTGATAAGGGAGGAGCAGGATTGTTCAGGAGGGTTTTATCATCTGTCACATGCAGAGGTTACCAGTATCAGGGAGATTATAATGGACCATAAAGTCATTGTCTATGTTAAGTCTCTGGTATTTAGTATCCAATAAGCCAATGAATTTTTGTTCCCAAGCTCACTTTCTAAGGATGTTGGGTAGACCTCCTTTGAGCACCAGAACTGTAAGGTCAAACAGTGAATGATTTTTTTTTCTGTGAAAAACGTTCTCTTACCCATGTTCTGGTGTCTCTGCCCTTTATCTTTTTTTCAGTGCTCATTCATTCTGGTCTGTAGTTTTCATCTGGTTTTACCCACGTAGGCATTTGGTACACTGAAGGAGATATATCAGATTCTGGGATAGACTCATGTTATAAACAGCCCCTTGATATGAGAGTGAGAGTCTCCCAAAAAATAGTGTCATCAGTGAGTCCATAGATAATTTAGGAGGCTGATCCAAGATCTTCATGTTCAAATTCAGGTGTGGCAAATAGTTCCAGGAGGAAGAAGTCGATCTTGGTGATGTCAGGTCACAGCTCTTTCCCTTTGTCTCTCTCTTTTATCCACCTCTGTACTGAGGCAAGTTTGCTTAAAGTAATCGATGCCTTGTTGTACATCACAACACTGTTGAGAATGATTCAGTACTTGAATCGCCCATGTACTGATGTTAATATTGCATTTCTTCATATTGGCCTTCAAGGTCTCCTTGACTGTCTTCCTTTGCCCAGCTCTACAGCAGTGACCATTAGTTAGTTGGAAATACAGGACCTGTTTAGGGAGTTGGTTGTCAGGCATCCTTATGACACCATCCTTATGGTGCTATATAAACATGATGCAATCATGCATCCTTGTTTGACTCCATTTCTAATAGTGAAGAGGTCTGTTTCCAAGGTATTGCTTAGGACAATTGTTGTCATGTCATCATGAACAGGTCTGATCATGGTAACAAATTACATTGGGCATCCAAATCTCATAAGGATCTTCCATGAGGCTTTCCATGAATTGAATCAAAGGCCTTAATCAGGTCAATGAAGATGTAAAGATCTCGGTGTTTCTCGTGTTGCTAGAATGATGCAAGAAGAGCACCAAAGATCATGTCTACTGTACTTCTGATTGGTCTGAAACTACCCTGGGACTCAGGTGGAATGTGTAATGTGTGTATTGAGTTGAATTTTGATTAAGGGATGGTGTGAACAGAATAAAATAACTGGCGAGATTATTTCAATCTCAATTCCTAATTTATTTAACAGTATTGAAACAATGCCATTGAATACCTACTGAAGCAAACCCTCAGTTTATCAAGATATTAAACAACCTTCAAACGGTCCATAAAGGTATTCTTACATAGGCCGTCTGAACGATGGACAATGACTCAGCTAGCCCAGTGTTGTCTTGGCTAGCTGTCGTGATCAATTTTGTCAAGATTATGATGGAGGTCAGAGGCAATTACTGAGGCAATGCTATAAATTATTGCTTTTAGCAGGGGCTTTCAAGCACTCAATATCGAGTTTCTTCATTAGTTGCTTCTTTTGTTTGCATTGTTTGGGGACAATACAAATGGACATGGTGAAATGTATCAAGTGATCATCTGTCTAGAAGGCATCTGCACTAGTCATAGCTCTGGTGATAACAAATGTCCAAACAACCCCAGGCATGCACTATGGCTTAGTCAGTTAGGTTAAGTGTGCATCCAAGATGTCTTCCATTTGTTGCTTTGGTGGAAAAAGTAGTTCATGATGATGAGATTGTTTCAAACACTTTTTTAGAAGAAGAATTCCAATTGAATTGACTTTCTAGCATTGAAAGTGCCACAAAGAATTATCTTATTTTCCTTGGGGTGATGGCAGGACCTGGTCAAGTTTAGTCCTTTTTTTTCATCATCTGCTTCAAGGGTCAAAGTATAAGCATTGGTGACTGTAGCATGTTGTCTGTTGGTCATAGACGCCAACCAGAAATTCCAGCATCTCAGTTTTGGTCTTGATAGCAAAACCAACACTGTGAATGTGTCTTTCCTTTTTGATATTTCCTTCCCAAGAAAAGCTGTAGCCACCATCATGCCCTGTGAGATGACCCTCTTTTGCATGTCTGTTCTTACTAAGTGCAGCAATGTTAGTACCAAATTTTTCAAGTTCTCTGCCCGTGAGTGCTTTTCACTCGAGTTGGTTCACTGTTAGGATTGTCCCTGAGGGTTGCAGACATTCCAGGTTACAAACTTAATTACTTGATTTGGACCACAGATAGAGTGATCCCACTGGATGTGGTTTTCAAGTTCGGTGAAATGAGAGATTTTTTTGAGGCTTCTTTTCTATCCCCTTCCCCATATGGCGTAAGCAGAATAGGTCCTAAATATGCTTTCTAATTCATGATTGCAGCTTCCAAATTGCACACCTGTCTCAGTTCCAAGCATGAAACAACCATCATACAGTACTATCATTCTGTGTAAGTCTGTGACTAGAGGCTTTCAGTAATTACTAGTACTTCCTCTCATTGCTACTTGCCCATCACTGTAGGACTTATTTTTTGAGGAAGACACCTGCAAGTGTCTTCTTTTCATGTGGGGATGCCATTGTGCATTAACAATCACATGATACTTCGTGGGAAAGAGTCCTTAATCTAATGGCAAGGAAAACCTAGGTGTCCAGAGATTTGTATTGCACTGTTGAGAACTTTTATTTCTACTTTTGGATTGTTTTTATTGCAGAAACGTCACTTTCAACCTTGTTGCCACAGGGGAGTCTACCAGGAGTACATAACTCCATATGGCATCGTTTTTGAGGTCATTGGTAGCACACAAGCCTTTCCACCATGTTAAAGTTTTGATCCTTGGGAGTAGACACTTATGTGATCTGTGGATTCTAACTATTGTGTTATGGGGAGTGCTGACTGTTATGGCAGTAGAGATGTGTTGACAGGTTAAGGAAGCTATTGTAAAGGCAGGGCTGAGTCCCATTAAGTGACAGTTGATCAGCAGATAGTTTACTTCTGGGGATGAGCTGGGCAAGCTTGGGGTCTGTCTAAAGGCTAGGACTTGGTGGGGAGGGCTGGGGACTGGAAATATTTTTCTCAAGGTCTGGTCCTTTTCAAGTTTAAGCTGTAAATATTGATAGTTGTATGACTCTTGCTTCAGAGTCTTAAGCCTCATCTCAAACTTGTCAGCAGGCACCAGTAGACACCTACATTTCTGTACTGTCACTTACCTACTGCATGCTGTAAGGTATGTAAAGCGTTCCATGGCATGCTAGTCCAGCATAGAAATAATTCACCTTATGGCAGAAAGGTGTCCTGTTTCAAGGATCAGGTTTTCATACCTGGAATCACAGATTCAAATCCCTGCAGCGTTGACAGTGCCTTTCATACCAAACTAGCCATAGGACCTATTAGTTCATTAAGGTTGCATTCTGAAACAACTGTGAGGCTTTACCCTTGTGCCCTTATCTAAATTTTCTGTGTGGACTCTGTGGGATCATTGGTATTTTGTATTAGATTCTTTATGTCTTTTTCTTTTTTAAAAGAAATCATGAATGCTGCACTGTTGCCTACTACATGGAGCCTTGTGTACACCCAAGGTTAGCTGACCCCATAACCTTGAAGCCATGGAGTGCTGTTGGCCTCTCCAGTTGGCTCCACAATTTAAGGCAGGATTGTAAGGATGCTATAGCACTAGCACTCTGTGTCCTCTTCTTACCTGTGTCAGGGAAGTCAAACAGATTTTGCCCTTGACGCACCCACATGTGCATTCATGTACTATTTCCAATGTATAGGGCATAACGTGGAGATGACTGTAATGAGAGTATCCAAGTGGCTTACAGTTGTCATCGAGAGAATGACTGCTCTTGAGGAATATCTTTTAAATAGTTGAAGGACAAGAGACTTTTCAATTTTTACTAAGAAAAAGCTTTTAACTAACAGGTTGGCTAACATTTTGCTGTGCCTTAAAAATATGTTATTAATTCCCTTTCAAGCTCAGTAGCATTATGTAGTTTTTTATTACGATTTTTTAAATCTAGTCAGGCAGCTGGACTAGATTTCACACTACACTTTCAGGTTTGCTACAGGTGTTCAGCTACATAAATCCCTGAGAATTATGTGAATGACCTATGTCCAAATAAAGGAGCTGATACCAGGGTTACTTAAGAAAATTTGAGGATGTGATCTTAGGAAAAATCATCAACCAGCTGTTTTTAGGCACTTATGAAATTACAAATTGTCTTTGCTTTTCAATAGAAAACTTGTAGAATAATAGCACTTTCTTGGTCAGAGCTCTCTCTGAAATTTTTGTCTTAAAAAAGGATCAGTAATCATTGGGTCACTTTTCTAAGTCTTACCAAATTTGCAAAAAGAAAACTCAAGTTCCTGATTTTATTTGCTTTTGCAAGCAAACATGCATTTAATGCTGTTTTATTCACTGTACTTATGGGCTTCATTTTGTGACGAGGTTATATATTGGTCTCAGCAAGGACTTCCTCTATGTTATTTGTCAAGCGATTTTTTTTTTTTTTAGTTCCATTCTCCTTCCTGCTTACAGAAAAATATTGGATGTATTTTGCTGCTGTTAAAACAACATTTTGATTGACCAGCCTTTTTAGAGTCCAGTTTCTATTCCTGACACAATACCAGGCAAACATAACATCCATTGTTGCCATCTCAGATTTTTATCACATGATGCAGTATTTGATTACCGTGTGTCTATAAAGCTCCAGTTCTTGGTATTATGTGATAATATAAGGATCTCAGTTTTCATTTTAAAACCTATCCCTTAGTTCTAGAGAAGAACATGAAAATATGACCCTAAAGTGCTCAAAAATCAAATGAAAAAGAGTTCAGCATTTATTACTTTTCAAAGTCTCATGATTTTTAAGCTGCTCTCATGATTGTAATGATCCCTGACTTTGCACTTTAGGGTTGGCAGTATGGTTGACATTTGTTTATGGCAACACCTAGTAAAAGCAACAGCTGCTAATTGGTAATATTTTTCACCAGAACACTTCCCTTTCTATTTATTCATAGGATACTCCCTGTAGCAGCAGTAGATGCTTAGGAGCAGCATAGCTTCAGAGCACCAACGTGTTGCTACTTACAGGTGTATAAGAATGATGATGTAGCCATGATGGAAATTGTGCAAGAGTCAAAGATTTATTAGGGTGATAGCTTTTATTGTACCAATTATATAGTTGAGATAAAGCTTTTGAATGCGAGATGTACTTCCTGAGATCTCTGATTATAGGAAGCTAGGCAAAGCAAATGAAGCACAGCCTAGGGGAGGGGCTGATAGAAATTCTCAGGCGTAACAGACACAACTAGCAAAGGAAAAGAAGCTGATTACTGGGAGATCAAGGCCTCACAGGCTTAAGATGTTGCTGTGTAGTCTGCCTGTTTTTTGATTTAGGTTGTGGATTTTCCATTGTAAGCAGATGTTGGTATCTTCCTTGTTACAGTCGTGTAAGAGCAATGTTATAGCTGTGATGGTCCAGAAATTATGTGAAAGACAGGTTTCTTAGGGTGGTATCTTTTATCGGACCAACTATATAGTTGAGATAGAGCTTTTGAAAGTAAGACCTCAGGTCTCTGATTCTGAGAAGCTAGGCAAAGCAAGTGAAGCACAGTCTAGGGAAGGGGCTGAAATAAATTCCCAGGTGTAGCGCAGACACAATTAGCAGAGAAAAAGAAGCTAGCTTCCTATTATAATCAGAGACCTGAGAAGAATGTCTTATATTGGAAACCTTGTCTGACTTTATCCCAACTACATAGTTGGTCCAATAAAAGATATCACTCAAAGAAATCCTTCCTACTAACAGGCATTTACTATACTAGACATCTTTTTTTCAATAAGATAAAGTAGGTGCATTTGAAGCACTTTACTTAATGCCTGCTAAGACTTCACTTCTCATTTTGTGTCCTCCAGAATTTTTTTTGCAAGCCTTGAAAATAAAATTTTGCTTATTCTTTGCCTCTGGAATGTCTAAGCTTTGCTACACTGCACAATGTATTGGCGACTTTCCAGGAGGCCAGAGGCCATGCTTGCATTTGTGTAAGATTGAAACAGTTGTGTTGTCCTGACTTTCGATTCAGAATTGCGACCTTGGTAGATTACAAGCCTGAAAAACTAAAATGTCTGGCATTGTGCTATACACCTGTAGTATCCATGGGCAGCACCTCTGCATTAAATGCAAAGATGATTGCGGGCTCACTTCTTTAATTCCAGTGAAGCATGTTCCACCCAGGGGCCACAGTTTGTTTGGCCACTTCAGTTAATCTGTTTCTCTTAATAAGCAGAGAGAAAGATACAGTTAGCCGTGTTAGTCTGAGGTCAGATAGGGTAGATTTGTACCCTGTAGACTAATTAAATCAGAGATGTATCAATAAGCTTTCCTAAGCAGTAGGCTTTCTTCATCAGATGCTGTAAAGGGATTGCCTGTTGCAGAGCTGCTAAATAGAAAGCAGTGACTAGAATACAAAGGGTAGAGAAGAGAGAAGGAAAAGGAGGGGGTGTTGCTAAGAGAGGCAAGATGGGTAGGAGACAGGGAAACAAAGCAGTTAATCCGTTGGGGGATATAGGGGTTTTAAAGGCTAATCCAGGTAAAGGTAAAAATCCATCCATCGTCTTGGTTTTGACCAGGGCTGCTCAACCAGATCTGGCCACCAGGTCTGTAGGAAGCCCTGCAGGCTGTGGCCCTGAGCACTAGATATAGTACGCAAGGTGGCTTGGGGCCCAATCCCTGCGCACGGGGCTAGGTGGAGGTGGCACAAGGCCCTAGGGCTCCGATCCCTGTATGTAGGACTGGGTGTAGGTGGCACAGGACCCAGTCCCAGTTCATGAATATGGTCAGAGGTGGCACAAGGTCCTGGGGTCCTGATCCTGGAGCATGGAGCCAAGTGGAAGTGGCATGAGGTCCCTGGGCCCACTTCCTGATGCGTGGAGCCAGGCAGGGGTGGCACAGGGTCCCAGGCCCCAATCTAAGCACATGGGGCCAAACAAGGGACTGTGCAGTCCAGATCCATGTGTATGAGCTCTTATCAAGCCCGCATCTGGGCCCTGCACCATGCATTTGGCCTGTGAGGCCAAAAGGTAGCACCACTGGTTTAGACAGTATTTAACACAATCCAGCATGTTGATGATTTCTTGTTCTGCAATTTTCCATTCAATTTCATATTTAAAGTTTTGAGGTCTAAGAACTGCCACTCTCAGGCCAGCATGGAGTGACCAGGGCAGTTCTGCAACAGGCTTGTGTGCCTTTCTGGAACTGGTGTCAAATCAGTGTTTATTCACATAGGGATCTTTCCAATGTAGATAGCAGGAGGGGGGGCTGGTAGCATATATGCCATTGGTGAAGGTGCAGGTAAATGGTCCTTGGGTGTTATAATCAGTTTTATTTGGACCAGTGGTGATGCAGTCTGTGTTGATGTGGGGATACAGCTGGCATCTGGTGCCATGGTGAGAGTAGGATTTAGGTAATCTGTTGCTGGAGAGATACAATTTGAGGTTGGGGGGCTTCCTGGAAGCCAAGGATAGGGTTATCCTCCCAGCTACCTTAAGGTGGTCTTCATTTTCCAGGCGGGTCCATGAGTGATATGTCTAAGGAGTTCAACCTGGAGGCTGTAGGTGATAACCAAAAAGGTTCTGTTGTCCTTGTCTCAGGATTAGTATTGTAGCAGGTTGGAATGAGGTCTGAGTCTGTCTCTTAAATTGAGTATTTACCATTTTTTAATTGACGAAATCTCTACATGCACCCCAGACAGTGGGATCAGAGCAGCTATGTTTGTGATGTAGAGCTTGGCTATAGATGATGTGCTTTGGACTGAAGGTTGCTGGTGTGGAGCTTGCTGTAGCAGTTGGTTGATTTCCGATACAATGTGGTAATGTGGCCGTTGCAAACTTTCCCAATGGTGTCCAAGAAATGAATTCTGTGGGTGGAATATTCCAGTCACTTCAGAGAGGTGAAAGCTGTTAAAGGTGTTAAACAACAAAACTTATCAACAAAATCGAACGAGAAATTGCACAACAAGAAATTATCCACAGACTGGATTGTGTTAGGCGTGGTCTAGCCAGGCATGCGCAAAGTTAGACTCCATTCCCCAGCAGCCCCTATGCTGACAGCTTCTTATGACTGGTGCTGCTGGACCCAGCCCCACTGCCTGGGCCCCCCGGCCCGTCTGCCCCTACTGCCAGAGATGGGACCTGAGTGGGCAAGGCGTGTGGCTAGGCAGCTGGGATGGGGCTGTGGTCGGGAGCGAGATGGTTGTGGGGAGCCAGGAAGACCCCAAGATCTTGGGGAGCCTGGGGCCAAGGCAGAGTCACAATCATCTGCCTGCACATCCCTGCGGTGAGTGCGGGTACCACGTGCAGGGCTGTGCAGGGAGCAAATCATTGCTCTGCCCCAGCTCTGGCGCTGCACTGTCACTGCCACAAGAGCCTGGTCCTGGCTTTAAGCAGCTCCCCACCCAGCCACATGCCCTGCCCATGCCGTTGCCGGCCGATCTCCATGGATCTCCTGTGCTGGCATGGCCCTGACGCTCCCAGGTTCTCTGTGGAGACCAGCTGGGGCCAGCATGGGTAGGGGCTCCTGGGAAATAAAGTCCGGCCACCAGCTGGATCCACCATTTTGCCCACCCCGGTCTAAACCAAGGCTGTGGGTGGATTTGTCTTATCCCATTACCTGAACTAGTTTTTGTAACCCCTATGTCCCTCAACAGGATAATTGATCTGTCTTGCCTCTCTCAGCAGTGCCCCCTCCCTATTTACTTCCCCTTCTCTTCTCCGCCCTTTGTAGTCTAATTACTGCTTTCTATTTAGGAGCTTTGTTTCCTAAATAGAAAGCAGTCCCTTTATAGCAGGAGTGCTCAACCCTTGGTCCATGGGCCAAATCCAACCCACAAAGCTGTGTCATTCATCCCATGGGTCCAGAAATTTGGTGTCGAGGGAGCAGTGACAGTTAACTACCACGTCAGCGCAACCAGATTTCCAAGCCCCACATGGCTGGATTGGGCCCTGGCTGAGCCAGCATCTCACGTTGGATCAGGCCCATGGCCAACTTCCAGCCTGCAAAGTGGACCATCTAGCCCACAGGATGAAGAGGTTGCGAACCACTGCTTTCTAGAATTTGACAAAGTAAGCCTGCTACTTACGAAAGCTTATGCCATGGATCTCCGAGTTCATTAGTCTGTAAAGCTTATCTTAGCCTATTAAGTGTCAAAGTATATATTAAAAGTAAAATGCTGCTCTTAAAGAAGCTAAAAATATAAATATTTTTCTTTAGTAATAGACTACACCCACAAAGTTTGAGGAGAGTTTAGGTACAGAGTTTTGGTGTAAACCTCTGAGATGGGGGGGGGAAGCTTTGCACCCATTTGGACACCCTAATTTCTGCTGTTCATGGAGGCATAGAAGCCAACTTTTATTTTTGCTGGGGAGGGAGGGGCTAAGATGATGGCTCCCACCCCCTGCAGCAGTATAGCTGGAGCAGAGCTGAGCAGAGCCCAAGTGTGAGCGGGGGGGGATGCAGAGGCTGCTCGCTGAGGCCTCAGGGTTCCCTACCCTGCTGCCCCCCCGCCACGAGCCCCATGTTGGCCGTACTGCCATAGCAAGGAACCCCCTGACCATCTGGCAGCAGCGCAGGGCATAACTCCACATTGCCAGCTCCAAGCAGGGCATGCCTCACCATGGCTGGCGTAGGGCTTCTGGGGGGAGAGAAGAAGGGCAGGAACCCCCAAGGGTACAGTGGGCAGCCTGCATCCGCCCCCGCTCTGCATGCAAAACTAGTGTCATATGCCCCTACCCTATGCCTCCCTCCCCAGTAGCAGGGTGTCACCGCCCGCCTGCTCCCCCTCCCCCCAGGACAAGCCACCCATGGCTCGGTTCCACTCCCAGGCCCCATGCACTACCCTGGCTGGGCAGCACACCCAGGCTCAGCTCCTGCCCCACTCCCTCCCTCTCTGTGGGGGGCCTCGATCAGCCCTGACACCGCCCCCCCAGACTTACCTGCAGGCAGCTGGGGGAGCTGCTCTTTACCACTGCCTGGGGCTTTATTCCTGGCCATGTGCATGTGTGTGCACGCATATATGCATGTGGTGCCCCCTGCATCCCACTCCCCTCAACCACTTGCAGGCTGGAACTCTGCCAGCCTCAAGGGGAAACCCTCCAAATCCCATGTTTCTCTGTGGTGAATGGAAAAACCCGTGCAGGATCCTGGGAATCTGGGACAAATGTTGTCCCAGAGTCACGTAGCCTGGGACTGGGACTTGATGTTCCCATTTCTGGACTGTCCCACCCAGTTAGGGACAGGTGGTCACCCTATGCCTCTTCCCAAGTAGGGGCAGGGCCCTGGGGCCTTCACATACTCAGTGCTTAGGCATGGATGGAAAATGCAAATCTGGTTTATTTAGCCTTTCTTGATGCTTTCAGGACTGGAGTGTATTTACATGGAATCCTGATATTTGTCTAGAAAATCTTGCAAAATCTTCCTCAAAAAACAGTTGTATATCTTCCTACTGCTTATTTGGAGCCATGTTAAAATGTCTATATTGAGCCATCTTCACAAAACTATGAAAGAGAAGGTAGATTCTGCTTCTTTTTGTTTGTTACACTTTTGAAAGTGTGGAGTTGTTGCTTGCCTCCCAACCAGTTTCACCATACCTCATTTTCCTGTAGAAAATGAATCTCTTCCTGGTCAAAACTGATGACACAAGGACCTTTTTTATTTCTATGAAGGCGTATTTCAATGCTTATTTGTCTTAAAGCACTGGTGCTAAGCATAAATGATACTTGGGTCTTACATGCAGAATTGTGTCCTGAAATATATTTTATATGGGGATCTGTATCCTTTGACTCATGGATGAGAGATTACTGTATACACACTGATGGAAAAATAAATCCCATTTTAACTTTGCTGGGTAGGTATCTGTATATGCTCAAGGTTTTGATTACACTGTGGTCTGATGAGCAAGTGGACTTGTGTGTGGTTTTTTTATTCATCATTATGATTTATCCTATAAAGGGGTCTTCTAGGTAACAGATGAATATAAATGATTTGCATAGCATACTTTTAGGCCCCAATCCAATAAAATCTTACTGCTGAATTTAGCTTTTATTTAGCTGAGTAGCCCTCTTAAGATAGTACTACTCAAAGTAGGTGTTGCAGGATTGTTTGTGGAGAATTGGACTCCACATGGTAGTATATGTTCTAGTAAGGGTTCTTCAGGATTAGATCCTTGTTTTGTACTTGTTTTTCTGACAAGCAGCATGTTATTTTCATTGCTTTAATTGTCTGTGGGATTTTGCTATATAAAATTATAGTGACAGTGACTGCCTCTATACATGCAGCATACTGCACAGTTGTTGCTACACAGTCATGTAGAACTTGCATAAGCAAGTACTAAATAACTGCTCAGTAACTGGCATTCCTGCACAGTACCATCACTGCATGGTTTTTTCCAACGCTACTGTGCAGTAGGGCTGTGCAAAATTTCAGCATCCATTTCATTACGAATCCTAATCAAAATGTAGGGCTCAGAAACATCTCCAAAATGAAATGAAGCATCCAAAACATTTCAGAAATGTTTTGGAAAATTTTGGAGTTTCGCAGCTGGGCTTGCAGGGATCAGGTGTATACTACTACTGCCCTGCCATGCGACTCGGCTCCAAAGAGAGCAGAGATCCCTGCTGGGGGTCTCTTCACCTCCACTGCCTGCACTGCACTGCCCTGGCGACACAGGGCTGCACAGGGTGGGCAGCGATGGCGAGGAGACCCCTGGCATGGATCTCTGCTTCCTGCGGAGCCAGGTCACGTGAGAAGGCAGTGCTGGTCCCTGCTGTGCAACCTGGCTCTGCAGGGAGCAGAGATCCGGGGCAGGCAGCGGCGGGGAGGAGACCCTCGGCATGGATTTCTTCTCCCTGCAGAGCTGAGTTATGCAGCAGAGACCAGCAGGCTTGCTTGCCACTCTGCACTGCTTCCCTGCCCCACTACCCAGTGTGACAGGGATCAAAGATCTGCATGGGGGTCTCCTCGCCTGCACGGAGGGCAGCAGCTCTTCCCCTCCCCCAGACAAGCCACCCACAGCTCTGTCCTGCTTCCGCTAGGGCCCTGCTTCCCCTGGTTCCAAGTCCCATCTGGCTGGGTAGGGCTGTGCAAAGCTTCCCATACAGCCTGTTCAAAACAGAGTCGTTCAAAACAAAACAGGACAGTAATCCAAAACACCAAAACGAGTCTCTGTCCTCCAAAACAGCCGAATCCAAAACTAAATCGAAACGCAACCATTTTGCACAGCCCCACTGTGCAGTAGCTTATTACTACAGCACAGTATTGTTGCTGCACAGTTAGTGCCTGGCAGTGCTACCGGCTGGGGTCCCCTGGTGGGAGAGGGGAGGGAGGGGGGAACCCTCCATGCCAGCCGGTACCTGGCCATGCCCCCGCTCCTCTTGTTGGGGCAATGAGGGGGGCAGCAGCCCCTGTCATGTTGTCCCAGGGAGCACAAGCCTCTTCCCAGCGGGGGGCCTGCACTGTGGGTGGGAGCGGGGTGGGCAAAGTTGCTGCAGCCTGCTCAGAGCAAGTGGTGGCAACGGGGCTTGGAAGGGTGGCTACGGGGGCTAAGCTGAACTTTGGGGTGGCCATAGCCCCCCCAGCCCTCCCTAGTGCCACCACCGCCTCTTGCCCCTGGAGTGGGAAGGGGGAAGGAACCCTAACAGGGGCTGCTGCGCCCCGGCCAGGCAGACCCTAGCTAGGTCCCCAGATGGGAGAGGGGAAGGAACGGGGAATAAACCCCCTCCCTACCTCCTTTGCCTTAGGGGGAATAAACCCCCTCTCTGCCTCCTTTTGCCATGACAAGCAGGCATCTGGCCACACACCCCCACCCCGCTCCAGCTAGAGAGCAGAGGGGCAGGTCCAGCCCCACCCAGCCCAGGGCTGAAAAGCATGTTGGGATGCTGGGGGACTCTGATTTAACTTAACCAGGAAAGGGTCTGGGTCAGAAGTTCCATAAACCATTTTGACCTCAATCAGTTAAGTCTGATACTACATTCAACCAGGTTTATCTTAAACCAGTTTCAGCCACTTTGAAACTCGCTTATGTGCACTGAACTTTTGTTCTTTTACAGGTTTAAACCAGTTTCGATCATTTAAACCGGCTTACATGTAACTTCTGTCCCTGGCCATACTCTGTGAGCCGGTGCTTAATCAAACTACATTTGCAAAGACTGAGAGACAGCAAGCAAGGTTTTCTGGTTAGGTTTGCATAAAGCTAATATAATGGACATAGCAAACCCAGAGGCTCAGAGAGGAAGCAGCATAAACACTTGATTTTTCTGCCTTCCAGTTAAAACAGATACCTAGAAAAATAATTATTTCTCATTGTCAGGAGCAAACCTGCCAGCGTGGTTTAACAGAGGCTTTTTCTTTCTTGTTTTTTCCTTTTTGTATAATCTGTGTAAAGGATTTAATTGATTGTAAAGAGCTCTTGCTGTAGTTCGTTATAGAAAGGCATTTATCCAGGCAGTCTGCTGCATTTGGAAAATCTTCATTCCTATACCAACAGCACTTTCTGAGTTAGCAGAAGTCAGGGAGAGACTTTGGGTAAAAAATCAGCATGGATGGCAGATTAGGCAATTACACTCTGATTATCAGGCTTGGCCCCTCTTTTACTGAGGCCAGCAGAGGAGTGGATTGAAGGGAGCTTCAAGGCTTAGGGCCACAAAAATGCTGAATCTCCAGTTTTTAAAATGCTGCCTGTGTCTCCAGTTTCCTAAATCTGTTCATCAGAATGACCAGTTTATAGAGTGGTACACAGTCAGCCTGTCAGTGGTATGTGTTAATTGATTTATTATAATTACTTTATAAAATTTGCTGGTGGTACTTAAGGTTACATTGTTTTAAATGGGTGGTGAGCAATCTGAGTTTGGGAACCACTGGTTTAGATGCAGTACAACTAGATATTACTTGCAGTGTTAAGATTATTTAAATATTTACTGTCAGTATTATCAAATATCTATGCAATAAATTATCTTGTGATCATCATTGGAGTTTCTCTGGTCCATAAACATAATTAGAGGAAACAGTCTGTCTAGTGGAAAGGGGACCAGAGAGATATTGTGAATTGCCAGGGATGTAAACTAAAAAAAAAATTGTTGTATAGTAATTTGGACAGTATTTTTTTTCACCTGTGCTACCTAGCTAACTAAACACATTTTAACAAGGTTGACAGGTTTCAGACATGTTTTTTAATGAGTATATAAACATAACCCTGGGGTAGAAAGGTGTGGGAAGAATGTGTGTGTGTGCGCTCGCACACATTGTGATTAGAGTTACAAACCAAATCTTAGCATTAATGTGATATTTATTTAGCATAATGTAACAGCATAATAATAAAAAAGCAGCACAAAAACAATAAACATTAACATTCAAACATTTGGATAGCATCAACGAAGTGGGTAAAGTATACATTTGAAACAATAAGCAGTCTGTATGCTCAGAATCTTTGAATCATAGTGTTAAGATGTTCTGTTACGGGGATACAGTGTGTATTATCGTGAGGTGTCTTCTGCCATGTATGACAATTTGTAGAAGGTGTCTGATCTAATGTGTTGTATCTATGGTGCCCATTCAGCTCGTCGTCTGCAGCTCAGCCCATGGGAGAGCAGCATTGTCAGCAGGCTACTGACTCCCACTCATTCATTCCTGGCCAGAAGTAAAAGCACAGCTGCTTTGTCTGGAGATGCAGGTAAACCTAAAAGAATGGAGACCTCACATTTTTATTCCAGCCATTCCTTTCAGAAAGTCTCTTTGGGATGTTTTTAATTAAATGGATTAATTAAGTTTATTCGCAAGCATTCTAGGTTTGTATACAGTGAGCTAGATTAGTTTGTACAATACCATGGAAGTTTTTTGCTATGCTTTTGTTCTCTCTCGCTCGCTTCCTCCCCCACCTTCCCCTCCCACCTGCTTCCCTCTTTGAGTTTGTCTCTAGTACTTTTAGAGGTGCAGCAAAATATACACAAGACATCCAAGCATCATCATCCATTTCTGTACAAAGACCTGAGATTATCTACTTTATTGTCAGATTAATATTGATCAATATATTTGGTTGGTTCTAATTAACTTATTTTACAACATTAAACTGTTGTGCTTCTAAATTTAGATCCTCATTTCCAATGGCTTTAGTAAGATGAGTAAAGTTGAGCAAGTTTGCAGAGGCGCTGCCTTAGTTATTAGACAATTTTCTACCAACTACCAAATAATTCTGTGCTAGTCTATTGAGGGAAAAATAACAAATATTGAAATGTTATTATAAAATATCTTGAAAACTCTCAAAACTAGAGATAGCATCATCAATATGTTTGAAATAGTGCTTCAATATACTGTGATAAATGAGGAACCCTTCAATCTCTAATTTATTATGGTATAGGGAAAACATGATTGTAATGTTTATATATATGGAGATTTCTTGGCCACATTGCATTTGTTGAACACATAGATTGTGGAGCTAAGCCTATATTTGAATTGTAGGACATGGAAGAGGGATTAGAGATCTTGTCAAGTAATGATGAAAGCTCCTTTCACTTAAGTATTACTGCTGTTAACTATGCCACAATACTGTTCCATGGACAGATATGGGGGAGAGGGCATGGATCATGTACAAATGGAACAGTTCAATTAATTTTTTTTCATGGTTTGTGTCTTCAAACCAAAGGTTTGTAAAATTAGTGCTGCATATCATGGGATTATTCTGTATTTTGTAAATATTGGAAATGCACTATTGACTAGGTAGTAGTTGAGAAAGTAAGGCTCTTGACTTTGTAAGCAATCACTTTACTAGAGCTGATGTAAAGATTTTTCAGTGAACACACTGACAGGGTCTCATGCTGGGTAATAAATTGTAAGGTGAATGAAATACTAGAAGAGATTGCAAGAAGTCTGAGTGGCTAATACAACAGGGTAATTCTCTAGTAATGCCTTTTCAGTACTAACTGGAATTGTACCACCCAAATACCCCATATGTTTTCCAGTTTTATCCCATAATAGCAATAACTGCAATACCTCAGTGTAGGTCATTTCCTGAAGATTAATGATCAGGTGGTGATAATGTTCCACAGCTGTACCCTGAGCCTATCAGCTTGTCTCAGCCTATCATTAATGCCCATGAAATAACCCTGCTTTATTATAACTTAAAGATGAACTTCAGTGCAAAAATCAAAATCAAGTTAACGATGGATTTTTGTTCTTAAAATCCTTTTTAAATTACAGGGACATTCAGAAACTAACCCTTTAAAATCTTCTAAACAGATCTGAGAAACTTTGTTGATATATCCCATTTCACTGAAGATAATTCATAAACAGTTTTTAGTGACATAGACAATGGAATAGATTGTTTGATTTTATATATGTAGTAGGAGACTGAGGACTTACCTAGAAGACCAATTCACAGGCAGGTAATAATACATATCATATTTTCCCGCAACAGTATGCAGCTTTTTCTCTCCCCTTCCCCATCCCCCAAAACAAACCCCAAACAAACAAAAAACAATTTTAAAAAGCAGAAAAAAACCCCAACAGCTACTGGAACCTGGAATGCACATGAGGAATTATATTAAGAATAGTTTCTGCTGTTTACTGGGGAAAAGCAAAGATAAAGTCTGCACATGATTCATAGGGAGCAGGCCTAGCTCCCTAGCTGCTGCTACTCAGATACTTACTACAAGGAAAGGTCTTTTTTCCTTCATTTTGCTTTTTTAAAAACAAGGTGCTTGTCTTATTCTGGAGAGTGCTGTATGTTGAGAAAATATGGTACTTTACAGTTGTTTAAAAAGTATTGCTTTGCTGCTGCTCCCGTTCATGGGTCATTCAGCAAAGGAATCTTGTGAAACTTCATTTTCATTCATTGCTTATCAGTTCATCTTAGGATGGTTTCCTTTTACTACTACTCCTTTTCTGTATTCATATTATGTAGTAAAGCAAACGCATCTGCCCTTGCTGTAGCATATACATGAAGTTAATTACTTTATTAATGAATTGCCTTTGGAGTTTGCTTCAGGAAAATGTGTGTCATTATCTTTGTTATATTAATGGTCCTTTGTTCTTACAGTGAGGTTCATGAGTATTATTATGGGCTCAGAAATATAAAAACATATGGAAATATTTGTTTGTTCTCTCAGTCTTTCTGGGAGAGAGAGCTTGATGGGCAGAAGAGATATCTTCCTGTGGAATATAAGGCTACTATTCTTATTTATAAATAAATTAAAAGTGAAGATAATGTACAGAACCTGCACACTCCATGTCAGCATGAGTAACATGCTGAATAACAAGCAGTCCTAGGATATTGTAAATGACCATGAGAGGAGGAAAAGACAAATATGAAAAGTATCTAAATAATTACCCAGTTTGGCCCTGCTTTCACTTTGGACTATACTACACTGTCAAGAGAATAACAACCAAAGGAGAGGTCTGGGAGTACTTTATGACCAGCATTTGTGATTAGTACAAGAACTACTTTATGATCCATATTGCTGCATTAAAATGTGTCTCTTTGAATGTGTAATGTAAATAATGCAAACATAATTATGTGCTATTGCTTTGAGATCTCTAGTAGCAGACTTCATCCTCTGTATAGACATGAGAGCCAGGTACAGACATTACACTTTTACCGGTGTCAGTGATCAGAAACCGGTCTATACCTATAACAGAACAGAAGTTCAGCACATATAAACTAGTTTAAAAATGGCGGAACCTGATCTAAAATATGCATGCCTTCCCGCCTCCCCCCATCACCACCAGCAAAGGACAAATGTGTGTTCTGTTCACTACTGATCTAAACTACATTACTTACAGAAAATCACATAACTGGATCAATTCCATCTCAGACTTTTTGAATGTCTGTACCTAATCAAGGAGACCTGCCATTACAGATAATGACTTGATTATTTACCTAGGCAAGTTAATTTATTACAGTTGTAGATTACTTATTATAATAGAAAAAAATACAATTGTATGTCATTAGACATGTAGACTTATTGTTTATTTTACAATAATATTGATAATTCTTAAAGTTGTTGAATGAGGGGTCTAGACAGTAATTTTTAAGAGGTTCTTTTTAAAACATGGTATATGCTGAAAATTGCAGACAGTTGGCACGTCTGTCTACACATTCATTAATGTGCCATAATTGGCACTACTGAGCATTAGCGCTAGCGCATGCTTTAAGTGATGCTAACACACAGTAGACTAATTCTACTGCGCATTAGCACCATTTATTGTGACACGCTAATGCGCAGTAGAATTAGTCTACTGCTCCATTAGTATCTCATGTAACCGCGCCCAGTATGTATGTTTTGGATTCATAAATTTCTCCAATGTTGGTATATTTATCTAATATAATAAATCTGTTGTAATGATAGCATCAACATATACATTCATTTTATGCTACAAGCCTGTTTCAATTCAAAGGACAGCAAAAAAGCTATCTAGTTAAGCTCAGATCTTGTATTTAATTTGCCCATTTGTTTCTGAAATCTTTGTAAGTTTACTCCAGCATTCACAAGCTACCCTTAATGCATGATGTGGATTTGTAAATTTAATTTGAAGGAATGTAATTATTTTTCTGGACTGCTGAGCTTTACTCTCTTTGTAGAGGTAGTATGTTTTTGTCTTTGGGTGTTACACTCTTTTTCCTGCCCCCTCCTCCCCCTCCAACCCCTTTCCAAAGCTAGCTGTAGGAAACCTAATTTTGTTCTGATTTTTTTCCAAATCTAATTAAAGCAGCTGTCAATAAATGTACTAAGCTAATTAGTCTTAGATCAGTAATTTCATGTCTGATATCTACCAGAACCACCACCGTATAATAAAAAGCAAGGTCAATTTCTGTTGTCCCTTGGATGTCTTTTCATCCTTGTTGTATACGAAAATGGGTAAAATCTGAGAGAATGGGTTATTTTACCTTTCATATTTAAAGATGCATTAATTCCTATGGAGGAATGTACAAGTAGCTATTTGGAGCCAAAAGAACAAGTATTGAGTGATGGTTCTGGTTTAAGAACTAGCCATTTTCTTTAAGCATTAATACCTTCTTTCTTTTCTCTCTGTCTCTTTCTGTCCCATTCTTGCTCCCTGCTATGGGCTTTCTTTTGTCACATCTCCGCTGCTGCTCTGTTATTGAACAAACTAATGAAATCAACCTACACCTTAGTTATCCCCATTTGTCCTCGTTCAGCATCTTGCAGCCCCATCAGCCCTCTGTCCTACAAGGCCATGAACTATAGACACCCAGCAGACCACACAAGATCCTTTGTCACAGTCCCAGATACTATTGGACGTAGGAGGACTACACACTCTGCAAGGGTAAGTGACCTAGTTATAGTTGTGCATCTCTGCAGGAGAACAATTTGGTATGAACGTATGGTAGAACATAAAAAGTTTTCATCAAGAAAAGCTGGTGGTTTCTGAAAATAGTGCTGAGGTTTGTGGAGCCTTCTGTGATGCCAGTTCCAATTTATCCTGGGCTGGCAACAAAAGCTTCATAACTTATGTGAATTTAGTTTTCAGTCCAATTCCCTAATAACCAAACATCAACATAACAGTTGGCAGCACCACTATCAGCTCTCTCCTTTAGGCAATCCTAGCTAAATTGTAATAGGCCAGAGAGACTGAACTATTCTCTTAGCTTGCAGAATGGTCCCTTCCAGGTGGGGTTGAGGCACATGATTGGGTCTATGGAAGAGCTGTCATTGCTGCTGCAGCCTGCTGAGCACGTTGTCTGAACAGAGTATTTCAGTCTATGGCAGTCTGGCACCTTTTATTAGATGTCTTTGATTTTGTTTTTACATTAAAAGAAAAAAAGAGATTGGCTGGATTCTTTGGAAGAAGCCATTCATGAATTATATCATTAGCAATATCCCTGAGTCTGGTTATTCCCACTGTACTCCGGGAGTAATGGAGAAAGTGAAAATTATACTTTCTCAGTGTTTTTGAACTTCTTTAGGAATTGAGCCTTCTTTTTCACATTTTCTGACTAACCAATCTCCACCTTCACAAGTGTTGCATGTCTCTGAAAACATAAATGGGAACTTAACAAGCGAGCCAAACATTGCTTTCTTAGTACATCCCAACTGTGTGTTCAGAAAGGACAAACTAGCTCAACTGTTTTAAAGTCAGGAACATATTTTGCTCACAGTTTCATAGTTAACCTAACAGTAGGCAACTGTTGATCCTCTGGATCATGGTGTACGTATAGGAGGTGCATGATGAATCCACTTGTATGGAGTCCTGCGACCATCACACCAAGACCTTCAACATATATATCTAGGCAAGAGCATGGAGCAGTGGAGGCTGCCCAAGACCTATCATCCCCCGCTTTAGACCACTGAGACCGAATCTAACAGCCAGACCAAATCCAGACTTTCAGTGCCTTGATGGTTGTAGTTTCTGCCAGAGAGCAACAGATAAGTACTGCTGCTGACTGCCTAATGTCTCAGTGAGGGTGCATTTCTGTCAGGATGATTATGTCCCTCAGCTTTTCTCCATCCAACGAGTACCCACAAGGCAGTGGGGGCTAGGGTTTTGAGGTGCCCTATACTCATTTTACTCTACGGGTTGCCACATTGTGGTATTTTATGGGAACTACCCCGCCACAATTAGCCCTGCCATGTTGTCACCATGCCCCCCCCAGTCAGATGCAGTTTACAGTCATACCCAGGACCCAGTTAACCAGATACAATTGAAATGAATCCGATTTTATTTAATAACATCAGGAGTCTCTGGACTTAGGACAATAAATATTTAAAAGGGCAGTTGTACAAATCTGAATGTTGTTATGAGATTCCTACTTAAATTTGTTTGTACCTAGTAAAATCATGTTTCAGTTCATGACCACCACAAGTATTGAATAGTGATATTATAGAACACAAATGCATGTGCCTTCTCCTTTGCTGTGTCTGCACATGACCCCTCCCCTGGTAGAAAATATTGCTTTCTCTGCTGATTATACCGCTCCATGAATGGCAGACAGACCACCTACTATTAGAGTAAGGCATTTGATACATCCCCATGCATCATCAACCTGCACAAATTGCCGGCTACAGTCCGATTTTAGTGTCCCAAGAGCTGAATTTTTTAACATTTAAAGTCACACTGACAAATAGATATGGTGCTGTGCTGTATTTTGGAAATGTTGTAATCTAGTAGGGAATGTATCAAAAGTTCTGATACCAAAATATTAACAACAGATTTTTTTTTTCCCCAACACATTTATATTGGGAGATGAAGAATTAAAAAGAATGAGCAGCTTGTGCTTTTTGGCTGCAGAGCTAGCCAACAGAGCAGAGAAGACAGTAACTCTCACACCATATTTCAGGGCTGTGATGGCATCTGTGGTGTTGGCGCATACACAAGGAGACAAACAAAACACAGCCATGTTTGCCTGCACTCCCTCCAAAGCCTGCCCAAAGTGAGGGATGGGAAATTGCTGTTTGCCAAAGGAACTACAGTGTTTACAAGGAATAACTTGTTTTTCTTTAAGAATTTTAGAAAGCGTTGCAAACAATGGAGAGAGAGACAGGGGGAGGAAAAAGAGGTGCAGGGCGGGGGGGAAACTATCTGCCAGATACAGTTAGGGCTTTGAAAATTGTCTGTAGCATCTTATGCCAAATCCAGCGAGCGACAAAGATGAGCGCTTGTTGTCAAGTACTCATTTACTTACACAGAACACCATTGGATTTGTTACGGGAGTCGTGTTAATGCACTTACGGGACGGGCTGTAGAAACTGCTGATTCAGCCTCCATTGGTCGTTTTCCCCAGCTGACTGTGTAGCACACGGTGTGCTTCCTTTACCCACATGAATTATTCTGGTGACATGATTTTCTGTTTGTTTACTGAACCTTAGACTGACAAGAAAGACAAAGAGAGAGAACATTACTCGTCCAACCCCTTGTCCAGCATAAAAGGAGCTCATTCTCCTTCTATCCACAAAACTGGATCACGGGCTCCCTTCCCAGTTTGGTAAGCAAAGTACAGATGCTGGGGGTTTGGCTACATGCAGCTTTGATCATTACATTCAGTAAGTGTTTAGCTCGACAACAGAAAGCATCTCTAAACACAGAGATTAAAAAAGCTATTATTACCAATGACTAAAACTTAAATGAAACAGGTCACCATTTAGAAAATGATTACTGGCTTGTCTTGTCAATGCACCTCTCACATGGATGTTGTGAGGATGAATTAGTGTTTGTAAAGAGGTTTTAGAGCCAAAAGTTCAGTGTAAGATCTAAATATTGTTACTCTGTTTTAACATCTCAGCTTTCCCGTTGGTTGATGGAGAAATCAGAAGGTTATGGTTGTGCTGAGACTTTACAGCTTTTATTTATACAGAGATTTTAAAAGTCATGTCTTACAGATCATAACCAGTCCTCTCACTGTTTTGCTTGTCTGACAGGCATGCATCCAAATCCATGCCTCATTTACCTGGTATACCCAGACAGGTAACCTCATCACCTAGTTCATCCAAAGTCTCCTCTGGTCAGACACGCCCTCCTTCCCCTGGCAATATCCGACCAATCAAAAAAGAGCTCAAACTGGATAGTGAGAAAAAAGGAGCAGAAAAAGAACCTGAGAAGGCATCTGAGGAAAGGAGAGAAGAGGGTAAAGTAGCTTCAGCAGGTGCTGGGGAATCTGCAAGTGGGGAAGAGCCCTCTGTCAAACCAGAACCTGCTCATGGTAAGAATTACTTCTTCAGTCTCAGGGCTATTTACAAGGCTTCCTCTTTCTTCTCTCTTTCCCTGCTGCTTCTTATCTCTTATTCAGGCAAGGAACGTCCTTTTCGGTGGTTGGCTTAGACTGGACTTCTGTCTAATTCCTTTACTAATTCCTTAGATCGCATTGACTTGAATTACTAGGGTTCTGTACATGATTTTGCATAATTTACACCGCAGCAACGAGGGTTCATGTTTGAGAGAGATCACGACACAACTCTTTTTTTCGAGCTTTTTCAAAATGGAACAATTATTGAATGCCATTAATGCTGAACAGTGTGTCTCAGGAAACTGTCATATAAGATAATGCAAGGAAGGGGAGTGTCTACTTGTGCTAGTTGCTTATTAATATATCCATACTGGAAATTCATTCTAATGCAAAGATGTGCTGCGCAAGGCAACAAAAGAAAAGAAGAAATTATAATGTTACCCATCCTTTCAGTTTTAGCTATAAGGAGTCTGTTGGAAAATTAATCTCTCTGGGGTATTTTACAATTCTGTCCAGGTGCATCAAAACAAAGCCATGAATATGTTTCTAATCATTTAAGTGAGTGCTGCAAGATCAAGATAAATCATTTTTGTTCCTTTGACCATGGGAGAAGCTTTCCCCATGTTCCAAGGAACCATAGTTCTGAATCTTTCTCAGTATCTACACATACCACTATAGAGATAGCTGTGTTATACTTCAGTGAGATGTTGCCTGGCTGATAGATGAACAGAAGCCTACCTGAGGACTGTACTGATTAAATGAGAACTGCACCAGTTTACCCATTTGTACCACAATGGGAAGAATAAAGCACAGATAACAGAATAAAGGAAAGAACTAATAGATGAGCAAGAAAGAACAGGCAATGCATCATGCAGTAAAGCAGGGCTGTCTAATTCAGTTAATCTAAGAAACCAGAGATTAAATAGAGAAGTGAAATAGTGGCTGTGTACACTCATTCAAATAATCTGAGAGAATTCTCTCAGGTTTTTTCTCGTGATAGAGAAACTTATCCAGAGCCACACATACAGACATTAGAATACCAAAGTCCTGAGGAGCAGAGAGCTTGCAGTGCTGACACTGTGCAGCCAATGAGGGGCCCTGTGTATGTATCTCAGTATGCTGTGTTGGCTCCCTTAATCTGCCTGGCAACAGATGGCAGCAGTTCATAGGTCAGCCTTGTTTAGCTAACCCAGACTGCCTGTGATCAGCCTGTGTTGTCAGTGTGTACAGACGTTCACTCTCCCAGAAGAAACTCCTCTGGAAGTGATTTAACCCTGTCTGCTCCCAAGTTATTTTTTCTCTTGGAGCAGCCATTTTTACTCTAGGCCTGAACTTCTTTATACTCATGGTTTCTCCTAAGAGAGCAACGACTCTCCCAGGAGAAACTGAATATCTGTATGAGGCCAGTGTCTCATCTGTAGACCTTATTTCCCAAGGTCATGCTTGAAGCTTGTGATGGAGTGCTAGGGGAAAGCCTGCATTGCCATCCTTTAAGAAAGTAGGGCTGGAAGGAACCTGATCAGGTCATCTACTCCAGCTCCCTGCTTCAGGCAGGATCTTCCCTAGCTAAGCCAAGTGTCTGTCCATCCTGCTCTTAAATTTCCAGGGATGGTGATGCCACAGCTTTTATAGGCAACCTCTTCCAATGCTTGACCACCCTCATTGTCAGAAAGTTCCTCCTAATCTCCAACCTAAATTTACTCATATGCACTTTGAGTCCATTTCTTCTAGTCTGGTGCCCTGTAGCCATAATCAATAGTCTACCTCCATCCCCTCTATAACTGCCCTTCAGGAATTTGAAAACTTTTATCAAATCCACCTCCCCTCCTTCTCTAAACTAAATAGTCCTATCTCTTTCAGCTTTTCCTAATAAATTGTACTTCATAGATTTCATAGACATTAGGGCTGGAAGGGACCTCGGAAGATCATCGAGTCCAGCCCCCTGCCCAAAGGGCAGGAAGTCAGCTGGGGTCATAGGATCCCAGCAAGATAAGCATCCAGTTTCATCTTGAAGGTGTTCAATGTAGGCGCTTGAACCACCTCCGGTGGCAGGCTGTTCCAGACCTTGGGGGCTCGGACAGTAAAGAAATTCTTCCTTATGTCCAGCCTGAAACGGTCTTGTAGTAGTTTATGACCGTTCAACCTAGTCATCATCCCTAGGGGCGCTCTGGTGAACAAACGTTCCCCCAGATACTGGTGGTCACCCCTGATAAACTTATAGGTGGCCATCAGATCCCCCTGAGCCTGCGCTTTTCCAGGCTAAAGAGCCCCAGGGCTCTCAGCCTGTCATCGTAGGGTCTGCTTCCCTGACCTCCGATCATGCGCGTGGCTCTTCTCTGTACTCTCTCAAGCTTCTCCACATCCTTTTTGAATTGTGGAGCCCAAAACTGGATGCAGTACTCCAGCTGCGGCCTCACCAAGGCCAAGTACAAGGAGAGAATGACATCCCGGGATTTGCTTGAGAAGCATCTATGGATGCAAGCCAGAATTTTGGTCGCTTTACTAGCCGCAGCATCGCACTGCAGGCTCATGTTCATCTTGTGGTCAATGATGACCCCCAAGTCTCTTTCTTCCATAGTGCTAGCCAATGTAGCACTGCCGAGCCTATAAGGATGCTGTGGGTTTTTCTTCCCAAGGTGGAGAACCTTGCATTTATCGGCATTGAGCACCATCAGATTCTCGTCCGCCCACTTGCTGAGCCTGTCCAGGTCAGCCTGGATCACCCGCCTGTCTTCTGGTGTGGATGCTTTGCCCCAAAGTTTGGTGTCATCAGCGAACTTGGCCAGTCTGCTTCTGACTCCAGTGTCCACATCATTAATAAAGATGTTGAACAGTATGGGTCCAAGGACAGAGCATTGGGGGACCCCACTGGTCACAGGACACCATGATAAGTGACTTCCATCAATTACTACCCTCTGGGTCCGACCATGGAGCCAATTTTCCAGCCAGTGGATCGTGGTGGACCCAAGGCGACAATTGGCCAGTTTCACCAAGAAGTGATCATGGGATACCAGATCAAAGGCTTTTTTGAAGTCAAGATATATGACATCAATCTCATCTCCCTTGTCCAGGTGATAGGTCACCTGGTCGTAGAAGGAAATGAGATTGGTCAAGCAAGACCTACCCGCAACAAACCCGTGCTGGCTATCCCTTAAGATGTTGCCGTCGGCCAGTCCATTAAGGATGGCCTCTTTAATAAACTTTTCTAAGATCTTCCCCGGGATAGAAGTCAGGCTGATGGACCTATAGTTAGCCGGATCCACTTTCCTCCCTTCCTTGAAGATAGGCACCACATTGGCCTTCTTCCAGTCTTCGGGCACTACACCAGAGCGCCAAGAGTTTTCAAAGAGCCGTGCTAGAGGCTGGGCTATGATGCTCGCCAGCTCCTTGAGTACCCTGGGGTGAAGATTGTCAGGGCTGGCTGACTTGAAGGTATCCAGCTTCTCAAGATGTTCCTTCACAAAGTCAGCATTAATGGAGGGCAGGGGATCACCCTCACCCGGACTTCCCTGTCCCGTGGTGGGCATGGGCGTCCCATGGGACTGATGAAAGACCGACGCAAAGTACCTATTTAATAGGTTGGCTTTTTCCTGGGCGTCAGTTGTCAGTTGCCCCATCTGGTTCAGCAGGGGTCCAACGTTGCCCCTGTTTTTCCTCCGGCTCCCCACATATCTGAAAAAGGACTTTTTATTGTCCTTGATGCTCAAAGCTAGTTGGAGTTCAGTCGCAGCCTTGGCTTTCCTGGTCTGCTCCCTACAGGACTGGACCAGTGCAGAATAATCCTCCTTGGAGGTGACTCCCATCCTCCATCCTTTGTAGGCCTTTCTTTTTAGCCTCAGGAGGTCTGCTAGGTCCCTGGAGAGCCAGGGGGGCTGCTGTGCCCTCTTGCTGCCTTTCCTCCGAGATGGAATAGACTTAGTTTGTGCATTGAGGATCGCTCCCTTGAGGAGCAACCACTCTTCTTGAACTCCCCTCCCCCTGTGGTCATGGTCCCTTAGGGCCTCACTGACAAGCCTCCTGAGCTTGTCAAAGTTGGCTTTCCTGAAGTCAAGGACTTCCGTGTTGCTGACTGACTTGCCAGCTTTTCGGCGGATGGTGAAGGTGATCAGCTCGTGGTCACTGTCACCCAGCTTCCCATCGATCACTAGGTCGCCGACTAGGTCATCCCCAGTAGCCAGTACCAGGTCGGGCAGCGCTTTGCCTCTCGTTGGCCCATAGACTTCTTGAGTCAGGTAGAGGTCATCCACACATGAGAGGAAGCTTTGCGACCGCTCAGATTTTGCTGAGCGATCCTCCCACTAGATGTCTGGGTAACTGAAGTCACCCATGACAACCATGGTCCTGGAGCATGCTGCCTCAGCCAGTTCCCGGGCAAACTCCTGGTCAAGCTCAGGACTTTGGGTGGGAGGTCTGTAGTAGACTCCCACCATTGTGTTCCCTGTGCCGTGTTCCCCACGGATTTTAACCCAGAGGGTCTCCAGCCGTCCACCCTGGTCGCCAATATCGGCTTGCAGGGACGTGTAGCTTTCCTTAACATAGAGAGCTACACCCCCACCCCTTTTCTCTACACGATCCCTCCTGTACAGGGTATAGCCATCTATACCCGTGGTCCAGTCATGGGTGGAGTCCCACCAGGTCTCCGTTATCCCTATGACATCATAATTGTTTGCACTGAGCAGGAGGATGAGCTCCTCCTGCTTATTTCCCAAACTTCTGGCATTTGTGTACAGGCAGGCAAGTGTCCTGGACTTCTCAGGCCTCTAATCATTTTTGTCATTCTCCTCTGGGCTCTTTGAAGTCTATCCACATCCTTGAAATATGGGGTCCAAAACTGGATACATTCCAGGAGGCCTCAACAGCCCAGGTTCTAGAGATAAACAAATTACTTATATTAGTGCTGTCCAAATGGTGGCCTGCAAGCCATGAGAAATCCATGATGGGTTAGTTTGCAGCCCCTAAGCCGCCAATCCTTCTTTTGCTTCTGCTACAGCAGCAGCTGGGATCTCTGGGCTTTCCCTTCTTCCTCCAGCTTAGGCTTCCTTTCCCTTCGTGAAGTGGGTATTGGGAGAGCTTGCAGTGCTGGGAGAATCTATAGCTCTGGTGCCCAATGTGCATAGTGTAGCCAGAGAGCCGGCTATCCCATAGCTGGAAAGCTGCAGGTGGGGGCTGCAGAGATCATGGCCAGGGAGGTGAAGGTTGGAGCTGCGGCAACTGTACAGCTTAGCGCAGCAGGGGGATGCTGTGGAACATGCTGCTGCAGCCCCTGACTGCTTAGAAGTTTGACTATCCTGGATTAAAGCAAAGGGTTGGATAGTCTTGTGAAGCAAAGGGGAAAGGCATAGAGGAATGAAATGAGAGGTGATGTTTTGCCAAGGGAAAGGAAACCCAAGACGTAGAAAGCAAAGTGAAAGATTAATTAAAAACCAGTGAAACAAAGTGGGATGGAGATAAGATAAACTTGATAGAGACAATGCAAGGGGAAAGGGAAGCAAACATAGATTCATAGATGTTAGGGTCGGAAGGGACCTCAGTAGGTCATCCAGTCTGACCCCCTGCCTTGGGCAGGAAAGAGCTTTGGGGTCAGATGACCCCAGCCAGGTGCTTGTCCAGTCTCCTCTTGAAGATCCCCAAGGTAGGGGAAAGCACCACCTCCCTTGGAAGCCCATTCCAGATTCTGGCAACCCTTACTGTGAGCTCTTTCAGGACAATATTTATTTAGGTATATACATTATAGTATAAACCTTGCACTTGTTTTGTATCCTTATCCATTTTAGGATGGGATAGCTGTTTGGATCATGGATTTCCATGTTGGAAGTTACATTGGAATCTGTCTTTTCTTTGATTATGTAAATAGAAGTCAGGTAAAGCCCTCTCTCCTTCCATCAAAGTGCTTCCCAAACTCTCAATACTCCCCAGTTTGTCTGAAAGGTTTATCACTGAAAAAAATCTTAAAACCTTTACAACCCTGCATGAACCTCGGGATGTGTAGCTGGGCTTTGCTTCTGCTTTAAGAGAAGAGCTGGTACTGATCTGTTGTTGTTATTTGTAGCTTTTATAAGCCCTAGTCTAGTACTAGGAACCATTGTGCTAAGCCCTAGTACAAACAAAGAATAAATAAATAAATAAAAAGGCAGGTCCTAGAACATGAAACTTAAAACCTAAATATAAGACAAGATGTAGAGTCAGAAAGGTGTACAAAAAACCCCCCCAGGAGGCAATGCTAGTCACCATGATAAGCAGGTAAGAGACTGCTCCATAACTACTGAATTTTTTGTAGGCATCACCACAAAGTATAGTTTGAAAGAAGAATTAGGAGGATATTTATTGGGAGTCTAGGTAGATGTTTGCTGGGGGCTTCTGCCACACACAAGGATCATCATAATGATGCTTTTTTGAAAATTAAATAAGCAGAAAGACCCTGGCATCTTTGACAGTAGATACAGGAGATAGGATCTTGATTGTATAGAAGAGAGGATAGATTATGGTGAGAATAGGCCATGGAGGGACTAGAAAATGAAAGAAAGTAGTTTGTGTTTGATGCAATGGAGAAACAAATGGAAGGGTGATATGATCCAAGCAGTGAACCAAGAGGATCCTCTTTGCAACAGCATTTTGAATAGATCCAAGCAAGGCAAGATTACATATGCCAAGGCCAGAGGTGAGGATGCAATAGCCCTTGAGATGTTATCCAGGAATCACCATGATTTAGAGACAGCCTGGATGGGAGGTTCTTGTCCAAAGTATACCTGCACCAAACAACCTTTTGGGTTAGCATGGGGAAGACACACCAGTTTCTACAGCCAGAGGCACTCAAGAGGGACGTGGCCAGTCTTGTACTCATCTACCTTTTACTTCCCAGCCGAAATAACCAGGTGCTTATTTACAACAGGGTCAGCTGGCGGGAGCCTTCAGCACAAGTCCAAAGTGAAACTCAAACTCATACCTCCAGAGCGGTAGGAAAATAGTCTAACCATTCAGTCCAGGGAAGTTCTATAGGTAGGCACAGCTATACGAAGAGGCTCAAGTTCAGAGCCTAAGTGGTGGTTGTGAGGAAGGTGGCATTCACAGCACAAAACAACAAAAGAGGGTTGGGAAAAGAAAGAGTCCCTTTAAGGGATGGGGCTAGCTCACACTTGCCATCCTATCAAATAAAACTTCCAAGAGCAGTGGAATTCTAGTCCCTTTCTTTAGGGATGAGGTTATTTCTGAAAACCAAAACAATGTGAGATAAAGCAAACACACACAAGGTCTCTTGCTGCTCTGTAAGGGGTCATCTGTATCTCAGTCCAAAGCTGCAGTTCAGGTAGTCATAGCTGAGCTAGCTTTTACTTTGGATGCAAGATAACCACAACTGCATGGAGCTCAGTGCATGGTAACCACATGCGTATGTACCCAGGGTCACAGGTGAGTTTTGCGGCTTGTGCTAAACTTTAAACTGCTATGCAGACACTGTGGTCCCTGCATTGGCTAATATAAAATTAGCTCAGGAATGTCTGCTCAAGCACAGTGATACTCTTGGATTTCAGTGTAGATGTAAGTGGCCTTCCGGGACCATCCACACTGTTTGACAGTGTGTTAGGACTGTTTTAGTCATGTATAAGATAGATGTCCTGAAGCAGATGTGAGGACAGGCACATGGCTTTCTTTGGATAGAAGGGGACAGGTCTGGAATGCAAACTGCGCAGTGTGGAGGCAGCCCAGAGCTGAAAGTTGGCTTTGCATTTGCAAATGAGCAGGCCCTCAGGCAAAGAAAGCAGGAGGAGGGGTAAAGTAGAATTTGGGGGAAAGCTCTATGGGTTCTCCACAGAAATTGGGGTGGGGACCAGGAAGACCCTCTGAATGATGCATTTAAGGGGTGATTAGAGATTGAGGAGAAGACTTGTTCTCTCTTTCCTATCTCCACCTGTCCCCCATCCCATTTAAAATGAGTCTGGTAAGGGCGGGAGGAAGCAGACTAAAACAGCCCTCCCCCAGATCCCGAAGCTTCATAGCTGTCAGTCCTCCCTCTTCCTTGTG
This sequence comes from Alligator mississippiensis, assembly GCF_030867095.1. Classification (NCBI taxonomy): domain Eukaryota; kingdom Metazoa; phylum Chordata; order Crocodylia; family Alligatoridae; genus Alligator; species Alligator mississippiensis. The sequence continues at coordinate 118,531,131 of NC_081824.1, read as the reverse complement.
CTGCACTGCCAGAAGCACTGCTGCTTGTCTGAGACTGCTTCCTCCCATTAGCTACTGAATTGATAGCTGCCCCTGGTTAATGTGCTTTTGGCCTCTAGAGGAATGAGAACAATTCCATTTCTAGTATAATTTGTGGGAAGAAATGACTGGTGTATATAAGCCTGACAAACCAGTGGGAATTTGAAACCAATATTTTACTTAGGGAATACCTAACTGGAATAGTAAATGTTGTTATGACACAAATCAGAAGTGTCAGTTCAGTCAGGGGTTGTGCTGTAGGACCTGCTTATGCAGGCTCTGCTCCTGCAGTGGTGCTGCATTTAAAGATCAAACTCAGAACTTTGGCTTTCAAAATGAGGTAGGGGTGCACATGGGAAGAGAGACAGCGTGTCACAAGGAAGAGGAAGGTGCCTTACCTAGGCAAGCAGTCCACATCAAGGCTTCTATTCTGTTGCTGGTTTTTTTTGGAATGAGAAAAGGGATGTTGTGTATTGATTAGGCTAAAGAAGAGGGAGGCAAAATCTTTGGGATGGACTCCCAGCTGTCACTTGCTGTGTGAACTGAAGCGGGATACTTTGTGCCTTTTCTTCCTTATCTATATCTATCAAAGAAGTGTTTTACAAGTGAATTAATGATTGCAAAGGGCTTTAAGGTTCTATTGTGAAAAATGCCATTCATGTGCCAAGACTTGATCTTGAGTTCTTATCCTACTGGTTGCATATATGAGCCATCTGCCTGCAAGTTTGGCATTTATGTGGGATAACTACAGAGTAGGGAATAGCAGTTACACAAAAGGAGGCTGCCATCTGAGGGTGCAGACAGAAGTTACATTCATTGTTCTATCAGCCCCCTGAAAGGGCTTTAAAGCTGTGCCATGACACATGTGCATGGCTACAGAATGCTTTTAAAGTGACTGATCATGCATTAAAGTAACCCTCATGAAATGAGGGATTAGATAAAGGCGCTCCACTTTGGAGCACCTTAGGGAACCTGTGTTCTTTAACGTAAAACTATCCTGTAATCAGGGCTGGATTGATGCAGCCCAACCCTACCCCCAAGGCTGAATGCAGGAGGGAAGGGAAGAAGGCAAGCAAGCTGCCACCTGGGGTTTGCCTGGCCTGAGCTGGAGCGGGGTTTGTGGATTGGAGCCTCCCCACCTCACATTCCCCCTCACCCTCCAGCTGAGGCCAGGCAAACCCAGCTGACAGCTTGCTCCTCCTCCCCTAACCCCGCTCCCTTCCTGCAGACAGCTAGAGGTTGTGGGGGTAGGGGACATGACTGGGGAAGAGGGTGGCCCCTTGGCTACAAGCAGGCTCCTGGGGCTCCTGCAGGCAGACTTGATTTCCCACATCTTCCCCCCCACCCCCAACCCAACAGGGAAATATCTGTTGGGTTGGGAAGGTGCTGTAACTTCCTGTTCCCTGAGGGAGGCTTATTTAATTATACACATTCAGGGAGGGAAAGGAAAGGTGAGGATGTCACCTATGTGACAGCATTTTGTTGTAATGAATTTTTTTTTATCTCCTTTCCAGCAGCTGCTCCACCTCTGCCTCCAGCTCTACCAGCTGCTTTTCCACCCCCTGTTCCTAGTAAGACTTCTGCAGGCACAACTGACCCTGAAGAAGCAACCCGACTGCTCACTGAGAAGAGGCGTCTGGCCCGGGAGCAGCGAGAGCGGGAGGAGCAACAAAAGAGGGAGAGGGAAGAGTTTGAAAGGTGATACCCCAATTTCCTCAATGGAGAAGCTACCTTTTAATACCATTGTGTTGCTACAAGAGCTACCATCCTGTTAACTGCGAGACCTATGAAAGGGCCCTTAAGAAAAGCAAGCATGAAAATCCCAAATGAAGGAATGTTGTTATCTTTTCAGGGTTTAATGTGAATCATAGGTACAAGCTGAAATATAATGAGATTTAAATGTCTTAAATGGGCATAATCGGTTCATACGTGCATTCAGTGCTTTAACAAGCAGATCTTGAGCCTACATAACTCACAGTATCCTCATTGAAATCAATAAAGCTATGCTGATTCTCACCAGTTGAGGATCCCATCCCTGGGTGTTTGCATCTTCATGGGCACAATAATATTTACCTGTAAGCTGGGGTCACCTTGATATGCCTTTAGTTTTCATTTACAGTTCTTCTTTTTCCCATTCAAAACCAAGATTCCAGCGGTTCTAAAACTAAAAAATGCATGTCTCTCTCTCACCAGTTCAGTCACCCGTTTAGCCACTAATGCTCACCTATGATATGTTTTACCTGTAAGCCAAGTAAAATAAGACTGGCATCTCACTATCCTGCTCATGTAAGTTTCATGGCCCAATATCTGCTTCTTACACTTGTATTTTTTATTGCAGGCAAAAGAAGGAGCAGTTGTCACAGAGAATAGCTGAAGAGAGAGCTCGCCGGGAGGAGGAAGAAGTTCGTAAACAGGAGGCAGAAAGAAAGCAACGGGAGTCAGAGCAGGAGAAAGAAAAAGAAGAACGTCTCCGTCAGCAGGCAGAAGAAAAAGATCAAAAAGAAAGAGAAGAGATGGAGCGCTTTCAAAAACAAGTAGGCTTCTCCAAGCGTTTCCGTATCTGTCCTGATGGTAGTGGTTTGAGCTAACCACCTCATTTTCTGCTCTGTGTGTGTGTGTGGGTTCCATAAAATGAAGATGACCTATAGAAGTAAACCAAACTTTGTCACCTGACTCTTGATTTCATAGAGAGAGGAACTGTAAAGATGATTTTCCCTAGAGGGATTTTACAGGTGGTATATCTTTTTCTGTAGGACTTCTGTTTTAATTCTAGGTCTTCCCTTTTACAGTATAATCAAATTCACTAGTGGTGTAACTTCATTTAAACCATTGAATTTGCACCAGAGAAGAATTTGTTCTACCATTTTATCATGCTAGATGCCAAGATAACTTAATAGGCAGAGTTCTATACACTTGCGTTAAAGTAGCTGAAGATTTAGCAATAGCCTGGAAACCTGAACTCCTGGGCTCTCATCCTGCCTCTAATATTATTTTTAGAATCAGTATGTATACTGTTACTTAACCCCACAAGCAGTCTTTAAAATCAAGTTGGCTGTTCAAAAAGTCAGGTCCTTGCTGCTCAGTGTGAGTATTCGCACTGTGGGCATGTCTACACATTCAATTAATATGTCTGAATATACTCTGGCTCAATTTGAGCCAGTGTAATCTAATTCTCACATCACCATCTACACATGTGTTTAAGTGCAGTAGTTTATTGCACTGCTGGGTACCACTTGTAACTGACAGGACTATCTGGCAGTACAGTCCACTGTACCCTAATTGCTGCACACGTGTAGATGGTGATGCTTTACTGTGCAGCACATTAGTCTGCTGCACAGTAAAGTGTCTGGTGTAGACACACCCTGTGAGGAACATTACTACAGTCTGACCTTTCAGCTTGCTAGCCTGGTTTTCTATCTGTGAAACAGTAATAATGATGCTTGCTTATTAGTATCAGGAGGCACTTAGAAGAAGAACCTGTCTGTTAAGGTACTTAGATGACCCTCATCACTTGAATAGATGTCATAAATGTTAAGTAATTCATCCTCCCAACAAATATATTGTTTTGGCTCACCAAAACTCTCACAAAATACTCATTATATATGCATGGACATAAGGGTCATATGAAATTAGTTGCAACTTAAAAAGTAATGAAGAAGTTTTATCTGAAGTGTTTCTGAAAGTATATTCTGCACTTGGTGTGGTAAATTGGCATATTTACTTTATAACATTAATATATAAAGCAGGATTAAACCTCTCTGTTAAGTGCAGATCTCCTTGCAGAATCTCCGTATACAATGCAGCTTTATCATATTGAGAGGCCTTTGTACATCACATCCCATGAGAGCTTTGCATTTAATTAAAAAAAGCAGAAAAGGAAAGCCCGTACTGTACATGCATGTGGCTGTTTGTCCTTGCTCTTATTAAGCAATGACAGTGTCTGGAAAGTGGGAAGGAGTAACATTCTCCTGTTTTATTTTGACCCTGTCAAAAGCATCCATCTGCCATTAGTCTTATGAACACTTTGCTGGCTCCTCTTCTAATACCCAAGGTTAGGAAATGCATTTTCATTATTCATTTTCTATGTTTTCATGCATTCATCACAAAGTAGTTACAAAACCAAATAAGATTACCAGTTTTTTTTAATTTACATAACATTAAGAGACAAAAGGATTGAGAAACCTGCATTTCAGTCTAAAAAGTCTGCTGCTGGCGTGACACCCCCGAGTGTCTTTTCAAGTTGCTGCAGATTCAGATGCAATACAAAGATAAGTGGATGCCAGTGTAAATCAGCCATTTCACTGGAAATCAGTCCTTAGTTCCTTTCCTTTCCTTTCCCCACTCAGAAAGAAGAAGAAGCTCGTCAGCGAGAAGAGGCAGATCGGATTCGGTTAGAGCGTGAAAAGCATTTCCAAAGAGAAGAGCAGGAGCGCTTAGAAAGGAAGAAGGTAACTCAGTATTTTTATGGAATCTTGGCACTATCTCTCAACAGTTTGCATGTATATTGAAGAAAGACAGACGTATTGCAGACGTTGCCTCAAATTCACTAAGGGCCTGGCCCAGACCTACTGACATTAATAGAAGGTTCCTAAGATACTAGAAAAAAATTAATGAATGATCTTGCTTTTTTTGGCAAGTTGTGCTGCATTATCTAAGATAATAATTGTAGAGGCTTTTTAAAAAATCAACGTCGATGAATGTTATTTTCATTCTTATCCTTTCACTTTGTTTGTAGAGACTGGAGGAGATCATGAAAAGGACTAGGCGCACAGAAACTGTAGATAAGGTATTTTCAGCATCTTTTTATCTGTATAAATAGTTAGGCATAGTTCACTTCTTTCCAGTCCCACTTTTAATTTACATATCTATGTTTTCTTTATAGAAATCTAATGAACAGCAAAATGGAGACATATCAAAGGCAAATATTACTCGACAACCAGGTATTGCATTTAATTCTGCTCTTAACACAGTAGAAGAACAAAAGCATAGTAAGCCCAATTAATTGAAAATGATAAGACTTTGGAATTTTACAAGCCAACTTAGTTGACATAAATGTCAGGAATATGGATGGGAGTAAGTCAATGTTTAAGTAGAATCTTCATCATTTAAAAGTTCTATACAGATAACTACGTTTTACTAAATGAAAAATTTGTCAGACTTTTTTTTAGAAATGTATTGCCATCAGTTTTTTTTATGGCCATGTACTTAGTGCTTGGCCAGACAAAACTGTTTTGATTGATCATCACTTGTGGAAATGTTCTTTAGAGTAAAAAAGAACAAGTTCATGGTAAGAGTTATATCAAATTTGAAAGTGCCAATTCTACCATTTCTTCATAGTGGTGTTAGAGCTCTGGATCTGTTCTGATGTGGTTTTCCATATTAACTTGTTTTTTTAGGGTTTTATGTTATCTCAGTCATTAAAGCAAATGGCTCCAGGCTAAAGTGTTATATCAGTAGAAATGCTTAATAAAAAGAAAGGAGAGCAGCAGAGTGTGGACCCTAGACTTCACAAAATCAGTCTTGGACTTCCTCAGGGAACTGCTGGTCAGGATCCCCTGGGAGGTCAGGCTGAGGGGGAAGAGAGTCCAGGATTGCTGGTTGTATTTTAAAGAAATCTTACTGTGGGTGCAGGAACAAACCACCCCAATATGCAGGAAAAACAGCAAATGTAGCAAGCAACCAGCTTGGCTTAGCAGAGAACTCTTTGGTGAGCTTAAACAAAAAAAGGAAGCTTACAAGAAAGGGAAATTTTGACAAACAACTCAGGAGGAGTATAAGAATATTGCTTGAGCATGCAGGGATGAAGTCAGGAAGGTGAAAGTACAATTGGAGTTGCAGCTAGCAAGGGATGTGAAGGGTAACAAGAAGGGTATGTTAGCAACAAAAGGAAGGTCAAGAAAAGTGCGGGTCTGTTACTGAATTAGGGTGGTAACCTAGTAACAGATGAGGAGGAAAAGGCTGAAGTAGTCAATGCCTTTTTCGATGCCTTTTTCACCTTCGACTTCACAGGCAGGGTCAGTTCCCAAACTACTGCACCTGGCAGCACAGTTTGGGAAGGAGGTGAGCAGCCCTCATGGTGAAAGAACAGGTTAGGGACTATTTAGAAAAGCTGCTCCATGGGAGCAGATGCAATGCATCTGAGGTTGCTGAGGGAGTTGGCTGATGTGATTGCAGAGCTGCTGGCCATTGTCTTTGAAAACTTATGGTGATTGGGGGAGGTACCAGAGAATTGGGAAAAGGGGCAAATATGCCCATCTTTAAGAAAGGGAAGAAGAAACTACAGACCAGTCAACCTCACCTCAGTCCCTAGAAAAAATCATGGAGCAGGTCCTCAAAGAATCCATTTCAAAGCACTTGGAGGAGAAGAAGGTGATTAGGAACAGTCAGCATGGATTCACCAAGGGCAAAGTCATGCCTGACCAACCTGATTGTCTTCTATGATGAGATAACTGTCTCTGTGGATGTGGGGAAAGCAGTGGACATAATATACATTGAATTTAGCAAGTCTCCCACAGCATTCTTGCAAGCAAGCTGAGGAAGTATGGATTGGATGAATGGACTGTAAGGTGGATAGAAAGCTGGCCAGATTATTGGACTCAACAGGTAGTAATCAGTAGTTCAATGTCTAGCTGGCATCTGGTATCAAGTGGAGTGCCCCAGGGGTTGGTCCTGGAGCCAGTTTTCTTCAATATCTTCATTAATGATCTATAAGATGGGATGGAGTGCACCCTCAGCAAGTTCACAGATGACACCAAGCTGGGGGACGTAGTAAATATGCTGGTGGGTAGGGCTAGGATTCAGAGTGACCTAGACAAATTGGAGGATTGGGCCAAAAGGAATCTCATGAGGTTCAACAAGGACAAGTGCAAAGTCCTGCATTTAGGACGGAACAATCCCAAGCACCAATACGGGCTGGGGGCTGACTGGCTAAGCAGCAGCTCTGCAGATAAGGACCTGGGATTACAGTAGACAATAAGATGGATATGAGTCAGGTGTGCCCTTGTTGTCAAGAAGGCTAACAGCATACTGGGCTGCATTAGTAGAAGCATTGCCAGCAGATCAAGGGAAGTAATTATTCCCTTCTATTCTGCACCAGCGAGGCCACTTCTGGGGAACTGTGTCCAGTTTTTGGGCCCTGCACTAGAGAAAGGATGTAGGCAAGTTGGAGAGAGTCCAGCAGAGAGCAATGAAAATGGTTTGGGGGCCAGGGCAAATTACTTCTGAGTAGAGGCTGAAGGAACTGGCCTTATATAGTTTGGAGAAGAGACGTTTAAGAGGGGATTTAATAGCAGCCTTCAACTACCCGAAGGGGTGGTCCAAAGAGGATGGAGCTGGACTGTTGTCAGTGATGACAGAACAAGGCGCAATGGTCTCAAGTTGCAGCAAGAGAGATTTAGGTTGAATATTAGGAAAAACTTCCTCACAAGGAGGGTGGTAAAGCATTGTAACAAGTTACGTAGAGAGGTGGTGAACTCTCCATCCTTGGAAGTTTTTAAGGCTGTCTTGACAAAGCCCTGGCAGGGATGGTCTAGTTGGGGATGGTCCTGCTTTGAGCAGGGGGTTGGACTAGATGACCTCTTGAGGTCTCTGCCAACCCTAACTTTCTATGATTCTACAGGTTTCAGGTACAAGAGGGCAAAAAATTACTTCATAAACGCATAATGTGAACCAGGTTCAGTTGTGCATTTTGGGATTATTTTTTGGAATGGATCTCTCTAGAATTTGAAGGATGACTTTCCTCTCCTGTCTGTAAAATGGTAATACATATGCTCGTCTTAGAGAGGTGTTGTGGAAATATATTCATTGTGAAGTTCTCAGACTCTACAGCTATGAGCCTATGAGGAAATTTATAGTTCTTCAGAACAGGGTTTCAATAGTGTGCTATAAATAAGGTGCTGGGACCATATATCATACAGATGCTCTCTCTGTAAATGAATGCCATTCATTCTGTACACAAAATAAGGCAGAGAGCTGATGGAGGAATTGTAGGTGATCACATATTGGGGATTGTCTCAGTGCATACAACAGGGACACATTAAGACTGCACAGACCACCTTCGCTCTGGCATTTTTGAATTTTTGGGTGCCTGACTTTACAACCTTAATAATGTGCTTTTTTTTTTATAAAGGTTTGTAGTATTTCCTCCCCTTTCTTAAAATCCTGAGGTGTTTAAAGCAGATGCTATAACTAGAGTTCTATGGGAGCTTTTCCATAGATGAAAAGAAGAAATGTTCAGGTTATACTTGATTGCTTTTTTAATGTAAACTAAATACATACTAAAATGTAGTCTGTGGTGGGGTGTTCGCAGTCTCCACTGTTTATACTATTCCTCTTTGCGTGGATTGTTTAAATATTCCTTTAGTCAGAGAGCACATGCATGTGAAAGAACGTCTCTAGAGTCTAGTGGTGAGGACACCCCTGGGGAGGTAAAAGATTAGGGTTCAAATCCCAAAAGGCAGAGAAGAGATTTAAACTGGGATACCTAGAAGCCCATGTGAGGGCCAGAACTACTTGGGTAATGTGGGAATGCCACCACCATCTGTACTGCTACTTTGTTAAGTTTAATTTGTTGTTACTTTTTATTGCATTTTTCAGTAAAAAAGACATTGGTTGAAAGTAATTCAGCCACATCTAGTTTGGGCTGTTGCATCCTATTAAGTGTCTGCTGAGAAGGTGTAAAATGTGAATGTTCAGCCTTATAACTTGGCTTTGGGGATAGCAAAAGTCATGGTTGTGACAGAAAGGCCTTTGCCATATTTCAAATCCCTGCTTTAAAGTGTAGGAAAATTCAAATGTTCCACAAAAAAAAAAGAAAAACAATAGAAAGTTTTAATGTTGGAAAAGAACATATGTTCCCCTAGTCTCATCTTTAGAAACAGGTAAACTGATTTGGCTGAAATTTCAACCCATCCCCCTGCCCTCCCAGTTGGCTTAAGACAGATAACCAGTTTGTAAAATTTTAACCTAAATGGCTAAGTCTGAAAAGTACAGGTGCCTGAAATAAATGTCTCCAACATAGTGTACTGAATGATACAGGCAGTGGTATATTAACCTATAAACTATTCTTCTGAATGTTCCCCTTCTAAACATTTTAATAGATACTGTTAACAGACTTGGAACAACTGCTGCCTTTCATTTTTAAGAGAGTTATAAGAAATAATTGTTTCTTCATGGAATTAGGTACCAGAAGCAAGAGCTACACCAACAAATAGTCATTTACCTGTCAAAAAAAAGACCTCTGTGCCCACTAGGTGGGCTTTCACTGGCTGTTATTATGTTTGTGTGCTCAGGAAAGAGAGGTGATAAAATCAGAGAAGCTGAAAGAGGCAACATCAGATACAGGCTGAGCAAGCCCTAAACAAAAACAGAGAGACCGAGAGACAGAGAGAGAAAGTGTGAGTGCTTTTTCCAGCTGAAAAAGTGTTGGTTGGAATGGGTTTGGCACTGGAAACAAAGACACTTTCTTCTGTCTACTTCCTGCTACCGTAAGGGAAATGGGACTTTGAACAGGCTTTGTAAATAAATAGGTTACACCACAAAAACATCTGACTCTTTCTGCTGTTTCTTCTCTTGGGAACAACCTGCAACACCATAAGCAGCTAATGCCTGGGGTTGCTCTGATGTCACTATCATTTATCAAGCTAAGTGGGCATTTTAAATAGTTTGGCAATAGATTTAAAGGACAGATTATGGTAGGCTTCCAGGGACAATGTTTTTGAGTACTTTGGCTAAATAACAAATAGGAGGATGCTTCAGAAAGTAATGACTCTCCTTATGCCCGAAGAAGGGTGTTTGTGCCCGAAAGCTTGCAAAGAAAATTTTTCCCAACTATTTAATTGGTCTAACAAAAGCTATCACTTTTACCCAAAGAACCTTGTCTGTCTATGTCCTTAGACCAACATAGCTATAACCAACACCACTCAGAAAGTAATGGCAATTTTGAAAGAGAGCCATATTTTGTGCAGTGATCATTTACTGGACCCTATCACTCCTTTACATTTTAAGTGATGGGGGCATTAAACGGTGCTACCATCAGTGGTCCCCACTACTGTGTAGTTTCCCACTCACTACACTCCAAATGGTTTTATTTTGAAATTGCCACCATCTCCCAGAGGGAGCCATCAGACCTCATGGTGCTGCAGCCCAGCTGCACAGCTGGCCAGGAAGGGAGGACTGCCAGCACAAAGGGTAGCTCCATATGTCTGCTGCCACTCATTCCCCACCCCTCGCTGCTGATTAGTTGAGAGGGCTGCCTGTCATGTGGCCCCACCCCTCTTCAATTGGACAGCATATGACAGACAGCCTTCACAGCTAATCAGTGGTGAGAGGCAGGGCCACTGAGGCCTCTCGGGTTAGGTAGATCCCTACTTATGATAGAGTATGAAGTGATTACATCACTTCAAATCCTTGCATGTGGGCCTCTTCTGAATAGGCTAAGACTATACACAGGCATTATGCACATGGAGTTGTTTTCAGACGAAGTAGATGCCTCAAGGCAACTGAAAACAGACTATACTATTTCTTTCACCTTCCAAGCTGGCAGGTAAAATCCATAATAGGTCACTAGTATCCTTCCATTATTACAGCACTGAACAGCTCTCTGCTGCTTTATGATACGAGTTAAGAGGCCTGAACCCAGATTCCGGTGAACAGGTTTCATGTCACAAAACAAGCTTCCACACGTGGCAGTACCAGCAGGGAAACCAAGGAGTCATTGCCCGTTGTGGCTGAACTGTGGAGGTGGCCGCCTACCCATAAATCTGGATTTGAGGTGCTCGAGTAGAGAAACGTGAAGAAGCTTGCATTGCTCATTCTTTGGATGAGCAGATCACTGTCAGTGCAGCAATTTCCAGCCGCAGCATATTAACATTTTTGTTTTCATACACATTGCAAGAACCTCCACCACTTAACCTTTTAAAACAGTGTAGCATATTTTTTTCATACAAAGTGGAAATCAACCACAGAACAACGTTCATTTCGTATTACATCTTAAATGGACAAAAGCTGCAAACACTATACTTAAGATTGAAAATGCATCCTCCTCTCTCCACATCTTGGGCTTGGGTTTTGCAGTCCTTGCTGAGATGGTTCCCAACTGAGAGATAAATGGTAGTACCTATGGGGTATTAATTGTGCCCCAGGCGCTCCCCATATCTTGATACAATACAAAATTGCTGCATTTGCTGAGTTTTTGTTGATTTCAGATAGAGCGGCAACGTCTTTCATCTTGGCTGTGTTTTCTTTGTGAGGGATGCGTAAAGCATAAGTCTGTATGAATGTCTCTGTATGAACACGTTTTATAGAAAACACTTTAAAAATAGGAGCTCACTGCTGTTCCAAAGAAACATTTCACACTGAGATTGTGCTTTTTCATTTATTATGAAGTTCTATTAATGTGTGAAGGTAGACATCCATAGGCGTAATGACGCGGCCAGGAGCCCAGGGCAGCTGTGGCTTCCAGTGGCCTGTGTCACTGGCATGATCGTGCAGCTGCCAACATCCATTTTTTTTTCCACGAGGCACTCCCAAGTTGGCGTCTGGGGCAGCTGCCCCAAGCTCCCCACCCTAGTTACTGCTGTGAAAACCAGTCCCAATATGGGTAGTTACAGACTGGAGTCTTCTTGACTATACACAATCTGGATGGAAGGGATTTTTAATCCTATTTTTCTTGGCAGATTTTATTGCTTTACATTTTTGCAAACTGTTTTCTTTCTTTCTTCTCTCTGCTAGTAACCAGTCCTACGTCTCCATTACAATCTGTCATGAGCACTCAGCTTCAACGGGCAACAGAATCGCCACACAATGGACAGCCAGTAACCTGTGCACATGTGGTTATTTCTCATCCACCTACTGTAAATATGGACAGGTGAGAACATCATCGGGAGTGTAAAGGGTGAAGGATGTTAAAAATAATTGTTTATTTCCTGATAGTCCCATGCATTTGCTGAAGCTGGTTAAAGGTAAACACCACTCTCCATTGTTGGTCTGTAAGGAAACGGTTCCCACAGTGTTCTGAGGTTACCCACTTTGATCAGTTGTAGGGATTAAATTTGTAAAAATAGCACTTGTAGTCTTTGCAGTATTATTTGAAAATATAGTATCTTATTTGCCAGCAAGCATTTTAGTGATGAAATTTTAATGTGGAAGGGCAATTTTTAGTTGTTCTTGAGAGGCTCCCTCTCCCTCATACAGAAAATAATTTTCTTGAAATAATTGTGCATTTACAACATTACTTCTCCTCCATGCAATATGGAGTGCCATGCTTTTAGAGTGGAGATGTTGATCTATAAGCTGTTCAAGGTGTTAACAAGCTTTGATTACTTCAAAGCAGGGGTGGGCAATTACTTCACCTCGAGGGCCACTTACCGACTTTTTTGAGCTCTTGAGGGCTGCAAGGGTAGCAATGCCTCTAGACAAGTGCACTGCCCCCTGATTGTCATGTTGGGACCAGAAGTCCTTCCCCTAACCCTTGACCTTTGCTAGATGGAGGTTTGCCATCTTGGAATTGAGGGGGAAAAAGCAAATTGTATACTAAATATCAAATATGTGTTATAAAATGTTTTAATTTTATTTCCAACAAATATTTTTGTCCTGATTTACATGTGGTTTGCATAGTATATATAGAGGTGATAGCATAATAGCTCAAAACAGTCTTAGTCTTGTATGTTGTGTGTGGGGTGTGGTTGGGGGGGTGTGGGATTTGTGGGAGGCTGTGTGTGGGCTTTGAGAAGGGGAGGGGGGGTATCCCTGCTAGCATGTGGGGTTCCCAGCACTACAAGTGAGAGCTGTGCACCATTAGGCTGGTCCAGGCCAGCTCCATGCCTCCACATGGGGCTTCCAGCCCTCCAGCAGGGAGCTGCACATAGAGGCATGAAGCCAGCCCAGCCTGAAGGCACTCACTCCAAGCTGCAGCGCTGGGAGCCCCACACGCTGGAATGGAGCCAGCCAAGACTGACCCAATGGCACACAGCTGCTGAAAGGTGTGCTGGAAGCCGCAAGTGGCAGCATGGATCCTGCCCGGCCCAATCTCTCCTGGCTGGAGTGCTGGGAGCTGCAGAGTCGTGCTCCATTGGACCAAGCCAACTCCTTGCTTCTACATGGGGTCAAATAGAATGGCCTGGTGGGTCGAATCTGGCCCGTGGGCTGAATTTTGCCTGCACCTGCTTTATAAGGTACTTGACATGAGACAGAAAATTTTCCTGTTAATTAGAAACCTTTATTCCTCTATGGCAGTGGTTTTTGGAAGTTAGGCATTTGATGTTAGCAGTGCCACGTAGCCGTGAGACAAGTTGTACAGTTTCTGTTGACATCCATGTGGTATTTGTGTTACCAGACTTAATATTAGACATTAGGTAGTGGTATTGAAGTCATAAAATACTTAGGCAAGAATAATCCATTCTCTTAAAAGAGAGTGTTTATTGAGCACAGCAATTTGCAATGTCAGGCATACAGCAAAGAACAACAGAAAAACTCCACCTAAGCTAAAACACAGCCGGATAAGACACAATGGCAACATACACAACTTAGCCTAACTTAAAATGCAATATAGTAAGCCAAAAAGAACAGAAAGCCTTCCATAAATCTTACATAAGCCTGAGGGCAAGAGTGTCTGCTTGCAGTCAGGTATTCAGAAAGTCTTTCTGAGAGATCTGCAGGTCATCCCAGGTGGTGAGGGCAGTCCCGCAGGTCTTATCTTTGCTTTGGTTTTTATAGGCAATTTGCACCTTCTTCTTCTCCTTCATGTCTGTCGCATATCCCATGGCTCTCACAACTCTGTCTCTTGTCTCGTTTTAGGGATTCCAGTCTCTCTCCCCATTCTACTTTGAAATCTAAATGTAGCTTCCTGCCTTCTTCCCCTTCCCTGCTACCTCAGGTCACACACCTAACCTTGTCACATAACTTCAGAATCCGTTAAAGGGCTCATACTTGTTATGACTGTGCCCGGTCTTTGCCAACATTTGTAGTTAGCCAAGTGAAAGCCGGTGTTACTTGGCTTGATCTGTCAGTTTATCTCAGTTTCAGTATTCGCTCTTCTCATATTGCCGTGCAGAAAGCCAAATTATCTCATTGTGTGATCATGTTTTATGCAGGTACTGCCAAAATATCAATGAAAAATCAGAATATGAGAAGCTGGCAAACAGACCATTATGGCCAGCATGCACTGCAGTATGATTGGCACTAATTAAAAGAGGAACTCATCCTCCATCCATCTCTCCATATGCCTGTGGGATTCTTAGCCTCCTGTCATACTGACAAGGATGTTCCTGCTGCGAAAAGTTCTGGCAGTGACACTGAACACTGAACCATGCTAGATGAACTGCATAAAGCCATTTTGTAATTGCATAAGGCAGCTACTAAATGCTAATTATTTCTCCATTTTAAATGCACCTTGATGATTATAATACAATATGTGCCTCCCTAATAATGACTGTCAGGTAGCATCATATTCAGTGTAGAAAGAACCTGCAAGCAGGCAGAGTGAGAAAGGAATAAATACGACCTACCAGCATCAACAGAAATAGAAGGCATGTAGTATACTATACAAAGAAAAGCAGCAACATGGAAAATGATGCTGCTGAATGACTCAGTATCTTTCGTAAATGTCTGAAGTGGATTATATGTTAAATAAGGTTTGGCTTAAGCCAAAAAAGGTCTTGTATTTGGTTTTAGAGGGCTTTGATACAATAGCTTGAGTTCTTTTCTTTTTGCAAAGCCTGAGTAAATGGGTTTGCACAGGGAAGTATCCACCAGAATTCCTAGGGAATGGGAGCAACAACAAAGCTGCTCACTGTAGTCCACAGGTTTTTGGAGCCTTTACAGCTGTTGCACTCTTACCTCCCAGAGAGATTACATTTAACAACTAATTGCTCTGCACAGTGATGCATCCACTGGCTAAAGCTCTCCATGTGCACTCCCCACATACCACTTGATGCTGATTTGTGTTTGATGATGTACAAGGATTGAACTCAACACATCTTGTACCATTTGGTACCCCGTTGCCTCCCCATTACAACTTGTGTTGTATTTTGCACCATCAGTGCCTCTTAGGAAGATGAGTAGGGGGCATGGTCAAGATTTGGCCTCTAGTAATTGCATAATTTTAAATAGTCTATGGATTGAATTTCTGGATTCAGAATGCTTGAAACCCTCCAGTTGCCCAATGGAGCCCAAGTCAAGAAGCAGGGAGGATTTGGCTGATTTATTTATTACTGTGGTCTGTGCTCTCCTACTCTAGAACTCTGCTTGCTCAGAGACCCAGGCTACAGGTCTGTGTGCTGGGGCCAAGACCTAAATCCCATTTCACATCCATGTGAACAAAGAAATTGAAAAATAAAAGGGAAAGGAGCCAAATAAGCAATTGATTCTAGTGATTCATTGCTTTCTTTTGATTAGCCTTATTGCTCTCATTATCCTGCTAGGATAGTGTTAGTAGGGTGACCACCTTTTCAAAATGCAAAGGTGGGACATATGCCTGCCTCCCCCACCTCCCACAGGTGTCATGGCCTGAGCAGAACTAAGCAGAGCCTATAGGGACAGGGGAGGATGTGGGCCTGCCTGCTGCAGGTCTCGGGGCTCCCCACTCTGCTGCCCTCCTCCTGGGGCCTCTGCGGGCCAGTGAGTTAAGCCCAGTATAGGAAGGTGGAGAGGTTTGGTGGTGCTGCCGCCACTGCCAGAAACCCATGACAGCCATGCTGCTGTGGCAATGCACTCCCTCCCCACCATAGCAAGGCAGCAGCAGCAGCAGTGGCAGCATGGAGTGTGCACAGCGGTGGGGAGCCAGACTCCTCCCTGCCCACCTGGACAAGCCGCCTGTGGCTCTGTCCCACTTCCCCAGCTGGGCCCCCATAGCTGTGCATTCTGGCCCTGGGCCCCATGCACCACCCCAGCTGGGCAGCATCCCCAGTACCAGCCACCAACCCTGCCCCACTCTCTCCCTCACCATGGGGGCCTCAGGCTGCTCCACTCCCAGCCCCATGCCCCCTCCCACCCCCTACAGACTTACCTGCGGACAGCTGAGGGAGTTGCTTTCTGTTGCCTGGCTGTATTGCTGGCCACATGCATGTGATGCACCCCCTGCATCCTGCTCCCCCTAGCCCCAAACATCTTCTTGCAGGCCAGAACTTTGCCAGCCTACAAGGGGAAACCCATGATTTCCCACGTTTTGCTCTTTCAGAGGACAAAATCTGCATTTTCCACAGTGAATGGACATAACAGAAAACAAACGGTGTCATCAATCACTTTCCATTACTATAATGTGCGTGAAGTCGACTGTCATACCTAGGTATAACATATGGACATAAAATCAGCAAGTGCATTGAATACATCTCCTGCACTGCAATGGAACGTTATTGAACAGAACAGGTCTGAAGATTATCTCTGTGATATGTATGTAGTATGACTATTAGTTGAGTAACTGAGTTTTAGAAGGCACTAAATCACTCTAGATTCACACGGTCTTTTCCACTTGTAATTTTGCTCGTTCAGAATGCATTTCTTTCAGTGTGATATCTTGATATTGACAGATCAGCTGGAATATATTCATGTAGACATTATCCAGGTTCTAATGAAGGGTATGCTAGAGTGCTGAGGGCCTTTTTTTCAGTCCACTGAGATATCTTTTTTTTCCTAAAAAACAGAAATTTGCTTTAGGGAGAAAAGAAATTTGGGTTGCTAATAAGAGTGAAATGTAATGCTTGGTTCATTAGCTCACCACTGCCCCAACAACTTTGGGAACTGAACATCCTCTAAAATGTGAGGAATATTGGGTTTCAGTTTTTGATTGTGTGTTAGACACACATATGAACCTGTGTTAGGAAGTTATATTTATATTTTTGCTTCTAGTAATTTCAATCCAGAAAAAAACCCAAATGAGAATGGAATGTCTGTGCAGAATGACAACTTTGAAGAGATCATAAACTTACCCATTGGATCTAAACCATCCAGATTAGATTCCTTGAACAATGATGGAAGCAATAGCCCTGGAATTCCTTTAAATCCAATTTTAGCCTTTGATGATAAGGGGACTCTATTGCCTCAGGTAGATACTGTTCAAACACATCAAACAGCAGGTAGGTTTGCTCTACATCATTAAAAAATTGTAATATTGTAATATTGCACATTGTAATTGACAGAAAATATGAAGTATTTAATTGATGTATATAACCAGATCGCTAATTTAAGCCCCTTAGGCTGTAAGCTTTTTGGAGCATGGAACATGTCTTACTATGCACTTGCAAAGGTGTGTGTACATGCAGAGTACTATGGGAATTGTGTTGAATCTTAAGTTTAATTTCAGAGTTTCTAGTTACCCCTGCATTCATTGCCTCGTGAGGCTACATTAAAATGTTTGTGTGATGCTCTTACCTGGCAGCATGGCATAGCGAATACACAATTAGCTGATTGAGAACAGCCAGCCTGTTCTACAGCTTCAAATATAAAACTGTGGTATGCTCTTCAGAGAGGGGAGGGGAGTGGGATATGGCTGCTGTTTTTGTGATTCAAATTCTGAATAACTCCCCTTATCAGGTTACTTTCTGATATTTGCTACAGAAGGTTTTGTCTGCAGCCACAGTCAGTGCAAAGCAGCAGACTGTTACTTTTTATCTATTGGGTATGAACAGAAGCATGAATATTGCAAGGTAAATCAGACAGAGGTGGCAACATTTTCCTCCTCAGTGCTTAGAAAATTTGAGCAAAAGGGTCAGTCACTGAAAGTGCTATGTAAACAGGATTTTTGGATAAATATCATTCCTGTCTGATAATCTGTTCTTTTTTTACTACCTTTTATTACAGAGGTTATCTAACCATTTCTTCTGAGCAACCAAAGGTGAAGTAAGCATCTCTGCAGCCGGTGGATTTCCTTCCATACTATGAAGGAGTGTTTTATTTTCTCTCCAGTTTTTCTAAAGATTTATTGGATATCTTTTTGAGAGGACCTTAGCAAAACCAGCAGAAGAAATGATGGGGAATAGATTTGGAATACCTTTCTATCTAATAGTTTTCACCATTAGAAATCACGCTTCATGTGCATTACTTAAAATTGCTTTTTCCAACAAGCCTCTTTATTTAGTAAATGGATACTTTCTGCATCTTTAAGACGAAGACACTGGAATCTGAAAGTAATGGGCTGATAGGGGCAAAGGGCCTGATTTTTTTGTTTTGTTTTTTGAAGATGGGTATTTGGTTTTAAAAGATATAAATGTAAAAATTGGCAAAGAATCTTTTACATTTTCTGGATCTAATACTTGAAAAATGAACACCTCAGAGCCCTACAAGTAGGGCTAACATGGTGTTTCATTTAAACCTGTTGGTTTAAATGTTATTGCAGAGAACTCTTAATTATGGGGGCAAAGCGTAGGCTTCTGTATCAGGTTCTTGTAAATGTAACCTATGACATGGACATTCTGTAAATTCAGATGTCACTATGCTCTTCTTACCTTTTCTTTGGGAAAAAAAAGAAACAAAATGGAGCAGGTTTTAAAATGTGAAAATTTGAGAGCGTTATTTTTTCATGGACACAAGGAAAACCTGTTGTTCTCCTAGATGATGTATTTATGGATTTTGTTCAGTAAACAAAAATAAATAATTTAATTGAATAAATTAGAAAAATGTAATAAAATGATATTACAAACTTGGTTTTATTAGTTACATTCATGTTCACTCCACTGTAAAAGCTACACATACACAATTCCAACTCCTGTGGAATGCTGCTGTTCCCAACAATGGAGGGAGTTTTCTTTGCCTTACCAGATGATGAAGATGGTGTGAAAACTCGAATGTGGGAGAAGATCCCAGAGCTTCTTAGTTTTGCTCGTTTCAGAGCAAACAGAAAATAATGGGTCAGTTGCTGCTTTATTTGTTTGTTTAATGTGAATTTTTAAAATGCAGTACATTTTACTGTAGGATAGTGACTAGAATCTTACCATTCCTCTTTATCCCACCAACACCAGTTTCACTTTCATCATCCCACCCATGTCACTTTTGCTGCTGCTGAGCATGACTAAAATCCTGGACTTTTTGTGTTTATGAACAGTGCTCTGATCAGTAGGAATTACTACTTATTCATTGTTCTTGAGAGATCGTACCAGGTCTTGATGCAGTATTCACTGAAGTCAACGGGGCAAATTCACAGCTGGCGTCAACTGAGGAGTTACAGTCGTTCGCACCAGCTGAGGATGTGCCCCAGGAAGATTCTTTTGATGAACTTCACTGGGCACTGGATCAGGCCTATCAGGAGCAAAAGTGCAGAAAATCTATTAATAGAGAAACTGTTTTAGTAAGAATGTTTTAATGGGCTGACTTAATACAGCTGCAAGATGTGTGTCTTACTATAAAGGAGATGGTCTTAAGTCCTGGGGAGTTCACTTACGAGATACTTTACCTGCCAGATCATAAAACCATTCGGTCAGAATGTCTCAGTAATAGTTTGTGCTATAACAAAATTAATTGGGTTCTTTTTCCGCTTTCTTCACAGGTCTCCATGTATATAAATATTATACTTAAACACATGTAGTTTTATTTCTTTGAATCTATATAGCATGTAAGAACCAAATAAAATTTGTTTGAAATATTTATACTTTTTTATATTTTTGGTTGTCATGTTACGTTAGGTTGAACCAGGGACCAGTTTGTTACAGCTACTCTCGGCCTCTAATCCAAATGGGGCCAACCTGCAGTACACATGCCACAGGCAAGCTCTGTGTATAGATTGGGGAGCACAGTGGCAAATAGGGCAGGGAACAGAAAGCAGAATAGCAGATAGGACAGGGAGCGCAGGGCAGGAAGCAGAGTAACAGATGAAGCAGGGGGAGCAGCATTTAGAGAGAGGGCACAAGGCTTAATTTGTGACATGCCTGCCAGAAACGCTGGCTCCCACTGCTCTGATCTTTTTGTCAGGCAAATAGTATGGGATCATTTACAACTAGGATTGGGCTGAGGAGTTGATATGCAAAACTAGATTCAAATTAAATTTAAGGGTATTGAATTACACTTTGAGATATCATAAATTGTTCTCATTAGATTTTAGACCAAACCCCTTGATTCATCACTGAAATCAATATGACTTATGGAAGTCCTTTATGTAATGCACTTTCTTAAGTCCTTTGTTGAACTGGGACACTTTTCCTTTTGTGGTTTGACATTTAATCCAAACAATAGGTGGTATGTTCAGATTTAGGGATTTGGATCAGTATTCTACAAAAATTCAAAGAAGCTGAGATTCAAAGTACTGGTTTTGACCCATCTGCATTTACAAGAGGATTTTGAATTGAAAGAAAAAGTAACTTTTGATCTTCTTTCAAAGGTGGTGGGGAGGGGGTGGCTGTTAAGAGATGTAGGTGATCGTGCTATTTAATAGAGTCAGCTTCATAACTGCTGCCATCTCTGTTTCAACCATCTGCACAGTCAGATGCTGTGTGACTAATTCAGTAGGACAGATATAGAAATTGTAAAAGCCTCACTTAAATTGTTAGAAAGTGTAGAGTCATAATCTTTCATAGCAACTAGATTATTGTTGTGGATTGAACAGATTCACCTCATTGCTTTAATTAAGTCTCACAGCACAAAAATAAAGTGCTCACGGAAGTGCTCTTTAGCAATTTTGTCCATTACATTAATCATTGCATCACCAAAGCAGGGTTATTCATCATTAAATTTTAGTTTATCTTACATTTTCTCTCTTCTGTTCATCATCTCATTCCCACTGGGCGATGTCCCATTTTCCTTTCTGCTAGAGTTATATATGATTAGCTAAAACTACTAATACAATAGGAAGCACCAGATGAGCTGATTTTAATGTGAGTACTTCTTTCTTGTTCCTAACATATTGTCCTGTGTCCTACAGTAGTATAGCCTTCTTTCTGCAATTAATATAAGTTCACCTGAAGAATAGTTCATTGTACTAAGGTTTTAAATCCAATTCTCCCTGGAATTACTTATTCAATTTGTGACCATGCCATTTCAGAACTTCATACTACATCTGCTAATAAATTTAACACTCTGTAGTTAGGTGTTTTGCCATCTTGCAAGATGA
This sequence comes from Alligator mississippiensis, assembly GCF_030867095.1. NCBI lineage: Eukaryota > Metazoa > Chordata > Crocodylia > Alligatoridae > Alligator > Alligator mississippiensis. Next base: position 118,510,082 of record NC_081824.1, on the reverse strand, counting down.
GAATTTAAAAAAAAAGTTCTTGAATATTGTGTGTGGAAATGGAAATTTTTTCTTCACTTTACATAAGCCTGGGTGTCTAAACATGGCTCCTGTTTTCCCTGCTTAATATTTTTTTTTTATTTTTCTATAGGAAGATTTGAGTAAGCTGTGTCTTAGCTGCTAATTGGCAAAAAGATTTTACTGTTATAAGGAACCAATTAGTAACAATAAAAAGAGCCCAAAGGAAGATTTTTCTAAGGTGCCATGCTGCTACCACAACAGCTGCTGAGTACTTCATTTCCATGCTTTTCCAAATATCGGCCCCACACCCCCCATTTTCATTTCGCATCTCATTGCCAAAGACTCCTACATCTCTATAGGCTGAAAGGTTTTGACAACCAATGGCCTAATCCCAGGCTGGGGGGCAGAGGGGAGGGAGAGCAAGTCTCAGCAGTGCCTGTGCAAGTCAGTAGGTTTGGGAGGTATATGGCCCTCCTGGAACCAGGTCCTTGCCAGCATACATACTTCATATCTTTCTCTTACACTGAGAAAGTGCTGGGTTCTCTAAGTTCTTGTATCATCAAAAGAAGGTACTAGACCTTTAGATGGATGAGTAAATAATGCCCCACAGAAAATAAATTTCAAGATGGACAAAAGTAGTTGTCCTCTTCTCTCCTTCAGAGCCTGGAAGAATAGCAACCAGTTTTGCAAAATGTCTGAGATTCAGGGAAGTGAAGCCAAAAGTTAAGGAAGAACATGTTCATGCTTCTGGGGAAAGATTCCTCTCCCAGTGGTTTGCCAACCTTCTTGGACTCAAGGTATCTCTCGTTGGACTTGAAGCACCCCTCCATTATAACTTTTGTGAATTGAGCGGTGCCAAGTTTCAAAAACGAATTTATATATTACAGTGCTTACCTACTCGGAAAATGACCAGACAACACCACCAGGATGCGATCAGGCACCTGGGACACAGGGCAGCGGACATTTCTGTTTGCCACTGCGATCACTCTTGTAATTACAGGACTGCCAACAGCAAACACTTTTTTTGCCCTGTTCTGCACCCTGAGTTAATACCCAGGTGGTTGCCCCACTTGCTTTTCCTCAGTTATGGCACAGGGGCCAGGCATTGGGGGAGGCATAAACAAGCCTGAACCTGCACTGACCAGTTTATCGCCTCATACCTTTCTTATCTCTTCACAACTCACAGAACCCTTCAAAGGACCTTGTGGCACCTCAGGTTGCCATGGCACCCTGGCTGACAATTAATGCTCTGGTCCCTGTCCATGAGAGTGTATAAACCCTCTGGTATTCTACTTGTGACCCAAACTGCACTTGCTGAGCAAAGCAGCTTGTCTCACTTCTGTTCACACATCTGGGAAATGTATCTATATTTACTAAGGTGGTGTCAGTCCTTACGGGAGGGTAACACTTCTGAAATCAATGGTTTATTGTTATTTACATAGTACAATAGAAGATGCTTCCAGGACAAGTAGACCTACAATCCAGTTTAACAATGGAGGACAACCAAAGAGCACAGAAGGTCTAGGATTACACCAGCAAGACTGCAAGATACTTTCTTATGTGCATTCTTTCATAGGGGTCTTTTTTTGGGGGGGGGGGGGGGGGAGTTGGCATTTTTAATATGTTAATGCAGTTTGGGAGATCAAAGGTCTTCAAGATTTGCAGTTTGGAGGTTGGAACTACAGGGTGCTAACAATGGGTGCAAGGAAGCAGTCAGATCATGAGTGGGAGCATCATCCCTGGACGACTGCTATAGACTGAAAGAAGGCACTTTGCACTTTCCCTATTCAGCTTGATCCACCCTTGACACACGTAAGTATGATGCAATGGGGTGCCTCACACCATGCCTCCATGACTGTATTCTCCAGCTTCTTTGCAGAATTCTGTGGAGTGCAGAATTACTAAAGGTGAAAGACTGGACTGGACACATCTATCTCACATCTGGGCAACTTTAGGACCCTTCCCCCTGCCCTGCCTGCTCTGTAGACTGAGGCGCAAACTTGAGCAAGGGGACCCTCCAAAACTGCCAGAAAGACTCCTTGCACCAATAGTATTCATCAAGCAGACTTAGAGTGATAGTTGCTGTTTTCTCTGCATCAGTTCTGCTGGCAAAGAGAGCCCTGGAGCAATGATGACTCAGACTCAGAGTCTTCAGGATTTGGTCCAAAACACATTCTAAAGTCAAGAGCAAGCCATCGGCCACTGCATAGAAGCACTGTTCAAACTCTAGCTGGCACTGAACAAAGACAAGTAACTGTACCGCATTCTCTTGATGTAAACAAATAGGGCAGCATGAAATCTAGTCTGAAAGAAGACCAGACCCTGTGTACATTCTTCTTAAAGCTTCCATGGGCTGACTAACAAAGGAGTTAAATGTCCATGTGGTTGATAACCACCCTTAGAAGCTTTTGCGTTTCTTCTGTCTGTTGATGGACCCTCTCAAGATGCTCCATCAGTTGACTTTGCCTGATGGCTGATGAAAATTCTGGATCTAAGAACAAAGGAAAACCAGTGTGTGATTATCCAGCCCACACAAATGAAGTGTCCTGCCAAAATACATACTCCTCCTATTAAATGTCTATGGAATTTAGTTATTCTTTCCACAATAAACAGGTATATGCCTTACTGTGTTATACGTGATACACATATGCTATAATCTCCAGTAAACATACACAATATTCCATTACCACAAAAAGGAAAACAAAGACTATCCCCACATTTAGGGCTTCATCTTCATAGGAGGGTATGCCACTTATCTTCCCCGATCAATTCACCCCAGATCTCAAAAGGTTGAGTGCAATGCTACGATTTCTCATATAAACACTACAGAATGATACAGGTAGGCCATGAAGCTGACTCAGAGCACATGTATATGTGATGTATTTATTTATTATTTTGGATGCATTCTTTTGTCTGATGTCTAGTTTTCCATCCAAAAATACTATAACAGTTTTAAAGGACATAAATGAATAGTCCTAGGAGATGGGCTCTACCAATTTCCTTTTTGTTTGGTTTGATAGGCCTGCTCAGTCAGATTTTTATATTACTATCTTTCAGAGGATGATATGTCATATAGATTTTTAAATATATTTTACTGTCCTCATGTTATGAACTAGATAGCTTTCCAGAAATGGGAAAGCATTGTCCAGAAAGCTTCATTGATACTAAATCAGATTAAACTTTAGGCCTGTCAACCTGATACAATGCCCCCCGTGGACTGAAAGGAGATTAGATAAGTCTTTAAATACCTGCATGGAAATTATGAAAAGGATGGTGATTGACTATTCTCTGTCACTCTAGGTGACCAGACTAGAAGCAACTGCCCCAAACTGCAGCAGAAAAAATTTTAGGTTGGAAATTAATAAGAAATTTCTGACTATAAGGCTGGTCAACCAGTAGAACAGGCTGCCTAGAGAAGCTGAGGAATCTCTATCCCTGGAAATTTTCAAGACCAAGTTAGAACTTTGATTGAAATGATTCAGTCAGGGATAATCTCGCTCTGAGCAGAGGCTGACCTAATTGATGTCCCTTCCAGCCCTACTACCCTATGATCCTATGTAAAAGACAAAAAGGTGATAAGGGAAGACCATTATTCATCCCCCCACCTCTTATATAAAGACAATTTAAGCAAGGAAGCACTAGCAAGAAGGTAACTGGTGTGTGATCTTTGTACATGTTTTATAGGAGTTACGTAGGTAGTAGCAGATGTTCATTTTTAATGACTGCCATCCATGCTTCTATTTGCTCATTTGTTTAATCAAACCAGCATTTGTTTTGGATATGGATTTTGAACTTCGCCCAGTACTGCCTCGTTTCATCGCACAAGCAGCTTTGTCACACAAAGAACACACCCACCTGTAATACTGAATAAAGTTATATAATTGGCCTTCTATGTTCCTTCATCAGGGACAACTCATGATAAAGCCTTTTCATTTTCAAACACTCAAATGCCATCATCTTTAATCTGTGAAAAATGTTCTTTTTTGTTAACTAATCATGTCTTAAAAGGGCCAAGGTGATTGCTACCCCTGGATACACCCTTCTTGAAGGGTGAAGAGTCAGGGAAAATTACATACCTCTTCCAGTGATGAGGACTGCATGTGAAATTTTTGCTCTAATGCAGCAAATGTAGCACGTTGACACAAACAGTCAAGATTTAGCTGTGCCTTGTATCCTATATACTGGTACTGAGGACTGAGGGATCATGGGACATACCTTCCTGTAATTTGCAGATGGTGGAAATGCCCAGCTGCTGGAAGCGAATCTCTTGGTGGGTGAGAAAATTCATTATGTAGCATTGAATGTCCTTAATGTGGCATTTCAGCAAAGACCTCACCTTTTCTACAACAAAGGGCAAGGGAGCAGAAGAACAAAGAGAAACAATTAAAACATTAATTTGTAATTGATTTTGTAGGGCAGTGTCTGAAACCAAGCTAAGCATGTGATGCCATTTCAAAATGTTATCATTACTGGCTGTCTCAGCGTGCCTTTTCCCAGTACATGCTCTATTCTAATTGTACAGGACAATAAAAGGGCCTCCTCATGTTATGAACCATCACTGTCATGGATATTTCAGCTAAATTGCATGCATGATTTCTGCTGAAAAAGCTGCTGCAATGGGAGGCTAATAGTTATGTGAAGCATGTGCTGGTTCATGGACTTCTCAAACTATGGATTAGCCCTTCATACTGCCCCATCTAGTTCATAAATATGTAAATATGTCAAAAGCTCTATGCAGGATTTGTGCCTTCAGGCAGCCAAACACCAAATAAGGTTTTTCTCTGTTTTAAGATGTTTGATGCAAGGATTGAAGTAGGTTTGAGTTTTCCCTCATTAGATCCTTTCATTCCTAATTCCTCTTGAGTCAGAATGGGAAAGAATTTGAAATGTAGCTCCCCCTTTCCTTGGAGAGTGGTGTCAGGGAAAGATGCAGACTCTTTCTGCATTTCTATCGACCACAAATATACTTTTTACTTGGTAAAACTGAAAGGATCTAAGGATCATTGAGCAAATGCACTGGGCACAGAGCTACTTATTATCTCAGCTGCTAATGTAATATTCCTTTCATTATCTCAAACAGGAATTCAGAGATTACTGGCTGAATTCTCAAAGATCTACATTCCCAAGGGCTCCAAATCATTTATTAAGGACTAAGGATGAGAAAACTAGCTGTTTTTCAGTGGGTGCATCTGAAATCAACCCAGGTGGAACTTCTTGCTTCAAAAGTTTGCAACCTCTTTTAGCGATTGAAGGCCAATGCAGCCATATGGCTTGGACTAAAATATTCAGTCCAGGGAAGTAGGGAGAATGATCATGTTTGTGATCTGAAATATGCTCAAAATAGTTTCTTTTATATTCCACATGGTGAGAAATGTGTTTTACACATGCCCACCTCTTTGTCTGTCCTGTTTAAGGACTTTCATCACATTGCTAGATGGCTAAAACAGAAGACTAAGCACTAGAACAGAGACAGACAAAATAGAGCCTGCAGGCTGAATTTGGCCCACCAGTTGATTGTATCCTGCCTACAGCTGCTCCCACAGTGCTCTGCATGGGGCTGAGCCCTGCCTGGAGCAGCCCGTGCTGTGCTCCTGCCTGCATCCACCCCATGTCAGCCAACAGCATTGCCCCAGCCAGCACACACAGCTTCCCAGCAGGGTTGCTCCAGCTGCTGCTGCAGCCACCAAAGTACTCCAGGCATCAGGTAGTGCGGAAAAGTGGAGGCTACCGTAAGGGTGTGTGTCAGGCACGATGTGCCCAGCCAGTCCAGGGGGAAGCTGCAGCCAGGCAGCTCCTGCCTCAGCATGGGGGGCTCCAGCTTCCAGCTGCCTTCCACCTACTCTGCCCACCCAGCATGATGAGTAGCCACCTGCAGATGGCTGGATGGGCGGATTGCAGCCTTGCCAGGAAGCTATGCACACTGGCTGGTGCAGGCAGGAGTGGGCTGCCCGGGGTGGGATTGGCTAGGGCTTGGTCCCATGAGGAGCACCACAAGGGTAGCCACGGGTTGGATGGGATGGGATGGGAAGTAAACCACACCTGCGCTGCCCAGGCAAGCTCTGCTGCATGCACTCCTTGGCCCTCTGCTTCCTTCCTCCCTCCCCCCACCCCGGCTGGCTCCCAGGACCTAATGTACTGGCAGCCCCCTACACACATGCTCACCCCCACTACACACACAATATACAAGAGTTAGACTTTATTTTGAGCTACTATGTAATCGCCTCTATATACACTACTAAAAAAAACAACCCCAAAACAAATCAGGACAAAAATTATTTTTTGAAATAAAATTAATATATGTTATAGTAGATGTTTGATTTTTAATATGTGATTTGTTTTTTATCTACAGTTTGTTAAAATGATATATTCTGAAAGATTTTGTGTGTGCAGCCCTTGACAGCTCACCAAAACTCATTAAGTGTCCCACCAGCCGAAATAATTGCCCACCCCTGCATTAGACCCTCAGCTGGTATACAATGGGATAGTTCTGTAAATTAAACATAAGAATCAGTATGATGAGTTGTAGCTCTACCTCTGCCTTGGCTTCTCTATTTCACCAAATCAAGTTTTCTAAGCTGAAGTGCCCTTATCTGTAAAATGGGAGCAGCAATACTCGCATGTCTTCATAAAGTGATGGGAGGCTACATTATACTGATTAAGTATTTCTGAGACAAGATGAAAGATGCTATAGAAATACTAATGTCTATTTGGTGACTGAAGGCTGGAAAGACTCAGACTTGACATTTCACTTTTAGTGCATCTATGAATGTGTTGAAAATACAATGAAATTCCATTCATAGCACTTACCATGACATATTGCATGCTGGATAATGGACGCAGCTTGAAATGAGGGCTCTGTATGTTGCAGTTGGCCAGCTAGTTTCACTAAGCATTTTATTAGGGATTCATCCATCCACTGTAGCATGTGGAAGGCAGATCCTTCTGGGAGACAGGAAGGGATAAAAAGGCTGAATGACAAAGCAGGCAAAAAGCCATAGAGCCAGATCTTATTGCACTTACTAGGCAACTAAGTGGGAGCCTGCTCCATGCAGCTTGATTCTCTGAAAAAGTGTACACAAATGGTGGTTGGCTCCCCTTCCTGTTATTTGTGACAGTCTTCACAGTAAAGCAATGGTGTGTTACAAAAGTAGGTATGATAACTTTTTTTTCCAGGGCCTCTGCTACCAGGTCCACTCAGGCACCTAAAAGGTAGAACAGGATCTGCTTCATTGGATGTGTCTCCATGTTGCCCTGTGATGACGCAGAGATACACTACGTCACCATGTGGTGTGCTATGGCAGCGTAGCAATCACGTGGGTCTACATGTGATAGCCAGCTATGTCACCGTAGCAGCACACTCCCCCAATATAGTACACTGCAACATAGCGGCAAAATCTAACTGTTTGTTGCGCGCAAGGCGCAGTAACCATTCGTACTGAAGCTTTAGTACTTCCAAAAGTACTAAAGAGGATCCTGTTCCACCTTATAGGTGCCAGAGTGGACCTGGTAGCTGAGGCCCTAAAAAAAAAAGCACACATACCTCCAAAAGGAAGTACTAAAGCACAGAGCTGTAGCAAGGTTACCATAGGGCGATGTGTAGATGCGTCCATTGTGTTGAAATAGGAAAGCCCTTTGCACAGCTGGAGGAGCAGAAAGCATACAGAACTTTGGGTTCCAGGTCCTACGGTGCCAAGTCAAATCCTCAGGTTGTGAACTCAATGAAATTTGCCTGAAGAGTCAGAAAGGCTAATCACTTTTATAACGGAACGCCAACCACTGAGTGTCGGGCTGTGGCCTTGACCCTTGAGCAGCCACTCAGCCCAGTCTGTCAGCTCCTCAGCTGAGCATTGAGGTAGGCATAGGTGGTCACAACCTGATATCTGGGCCTAGCCATGTGCCCACTTCATGCAACTGGAGTGGCCAGCCAGGGTCAGCTGACCCTTGATGCCTTCCTATAAAAACCCCTGAGCCAGAAGAGGAAGCATCTGGGCAACAAGGCTCAATCTTGTACCCAGGCTGCCTCACCCTGGGTTTGTGCCTCTGGCTACCTGACCCACCTCAGCCACAGACCTTGAGTTTGACCTGACCCTTGGGTCCCTAACCCGACTCTGGTTTCATCTCCCAGATACCTGACCTGGCTAGTCTCTTGACCCCACGCTCTGTCCAACCCTCTGGATCTCTGACTTGGTTCCCCAGATGGATCTTCTGACTTCCTGGCTCTCTTACACTTGGATTCTGCACATTTCCCTCAGACTTTGATTGCTTTTTCTGACCCTGCGTAACCCCCACTGCATGGCCACCCACAACCCATCCTGACACTGAGCCATTCTATGAAATCCAAAAGCCACTTTGATCTGGTGGTCTCAACTGATCCTTTCATCACTGGACCCAAGTCCACTTCATTAAACTAACCAACATAAATCACCACCCTTGCTGGCAATTGCAGCAAGAAGGCAACAGATAGAGTGGTCCTGAGCCAGGCATAGTCTTTTGACCTACCCCAGATAGTGGATGAGGCACGTTGTGGCAGGGACAGATCTAGAGGAGATGCAAGGGGGTGCAGTCACACCCCATTTGCCTATGCAACACGTGTGGTGAGCTCTCTGAGTTCACTGGTTTGCCAGCTTGGTTCCTGCTGGAACTGGCACCTTGGCATGGCTCCAGAACCCAGAGGCCACTGCCTCTCACCCCTTTTTCCCTGGCAACAAATTCACAGTGGTCAAGGGGGCAAGCAGTGGCAGTGTTCACCCCTTGGGTTCTGGAGTCAGGCCAAAATAGGAGCTGTGCCAACAAGTGACTGTGTCCTGCTGATGGAGTTTGGGTCTCCAGCACAGTCAGTTTTGAACCCTTTACAATATGAAATCACTGCACAAAAAACTACAATGGAAAAAGGAAAGCAAGTTTGCATTTGGGCCTTTTCATCTTTTTTAAGTTGCTCTCAGCTGCTATAAGATTAATCCACCAGTACTAGCAGAGAGACATTACAAGTAAAAGTGGCTAAGCCATCTACCAGAAAAAGATTAGGCAAAATGAATGTTGATTAGGGCAGTTTAAAGCTTAAATAGTTCAAAAGGAAAGCCTTCAAACAATAAGGTCTGTTTATCATATCAGTGCGGTAGACCTAATTTTACTCTCATCATAGTTAATGGTAAAACTCCCTTTTCCTTTAAAAAGAGAAAAATTGGGTCCACTGTGTGTGTGTGCATGCTCACCTACATTTGCTCAGTCCTTATTATCAGTAATGAAATATGTGTGCACACTGAGAGATTAAGTAGCTTACTGTGTAATTGCTCCCCTACCATGCTTTGCCAGCTCAGCAAGACAAGCTATCACATAATGAAGAGGTTCTTCTTGAACATCAGGAGAGAGGATAGTATAGCAGAGTCCTTCAAAACAGGAGCTTTCCATGATTCTCTATGCCAAAAAAAGAAAGAAAGATAATATTTAGTACTTACACGGTGCTTTGTACTTTCCAAGAGGGTTAGAAATATGTACTAATTCATAGGTGTACTGAGGATCACATAGATCAGTGGTTAAAATGGCACCTGGGCTTACTAAGAATAGAACAAGATGTGTTGGGAATATCAAATTCTGTTGGGAAAGAGAAGAAACTAATCCCACATCTCAGAGTTTTCAGGGACTATCCTGATTTCAAATAAACAATCGCATATCTCACAATGGTTTTAAGATCTTCCTATGACCTCAAATGTCTCTTAGGTCCACAAAATATCATGATATGGGTCTTTGTGCCTGTCTGTGCTTCACAACAATGTCAGCAAGTGCTGATATTTTGACACAGAGCCAAAATGCTAGCATACTGCATGCTGTGTGGTACGGATTGCTTTCCTCAGAATCGCCGCCAAATGTCTGACAATTTTTTGGCATTCAAACGCACAGATAGCTGAGATGTGGTTTCATTAGAGCAATCAGCAAGGGATAGGCACCATTATGTTGCCAAACCTTGCAATGTCATATCAGCTTGCGAAGTGTTTACACAGTTTTGTGCATCTACAGCCTTTTGGTAAAGCACATGGAAAATATAGTTTTAAAAACTTCATGATATATTTATCCATCCATCCAGCATTAGCTCCAGCAACATAACTATGGTATGTCCACTGAAGTCAAAGAAAGACCCGAAATACTGAAGAAACATTGGCATTTTAAGTCACTTGTTAATATATTTTTTTGGTTTTCTTTGTTTTTTTAAATCTTTAATGCACATCACTTGGCGGTACAGTGCACAAGACTTTCTAGCCAAAGGCCAGGACATCATGTGCCCCAGTTTACTCATGGATCTGGATAAGTCACCAGACTCCAACACCTGGAAAAGCCACTCCAAACAGCAGTTCCTTGTCAGGTCTGATGTGTCCCCTGGTAGGTCTAAACTGTAAAAGGAACTGAGGTCCCCCCACTCAGAAGCTAAAAAAGAAAGTAGCCGAATACTTTGCTGAACCTAAATCAATGATACAAGGGAGAGTTGTGGTGAGTTGATAGGTGTTTGCATCATATTGTGACCTCCAGTTAACCTTGTAGCCAAAACTTGAAGATAATGACCTACATTTAGGTCACTATCACAATTTAAGCTAAATTTATGCTACAAGGTAGAAGGTAAAGCCCAGGACTTCCATGGTAGCATTCTCTGAAATGCTTCCAGTCCCATGCACAGGGCCAGTTAGACAAGCAGAGCTTCAGAGTAGAGAACTGGGTGACCTTTTGGAATAGGGGGAGTCTGGGATGGTCTCCACCTGAGCCAAAATGTTACCAAACTGCTGACACATAATATTAAAAAGGTGGTAGAGCAGCTTTTAGACTAAAAATGGGGAGAAAGCTGACAGGTGCAGAACAGCACACAGTTCAGGTTGACACACCCTGTAGAGATGAAGCAATAAAAAATGAAGATAAGAAACGGAAAAGACAAGCACAGTCAAATACCTTTAATGGTTATAAAGTCACAAAGAAGCCAACCAGGCACCAATAAAAAGTGCGCATGTTTTTATACTAGAGCTAGAAGTCTAAGATTAAAGGTAAGGGAACTAGCAGTAAATAATGATATTGACATAATAGGTATCTGTGAAACATGGCGGAATACAGAAAATCAATGGGATGCTATAATACCAAGATACAAATTATACAGGAATGGTAGAATAGGATATACTGGTGGGGAAGTGGCATTCTACATCAAAGATTCCATCAATTCAAATAGTGTTGATTTTTGAACTGATAAAAGAGGTATCAGACTTTTTAATAGAAATTCTAGGTTTCAATAGAAAAAAAGTATGTCTGGGAATATACTATTGACCCTCAACCAGAAAACCCAGTAGTAATGGGTGACTTCAGCTATCCACAAATAGACTGGGTTCATCTAACATCAGGCTGTGATTTAGAGACCAAATTTCTTGAAGTTATAAAAGGCTGCTTCTTGGAGTAGTTAATCTTGGAACCTACAAGAAGAAAGGCCATCCTAAGCAGTGCACTGGATTTGTTGTAAAGGGTAAATGTTAGTGAGCCACTCTGCAATAGTGACTACAGTGCAGTTGGATTTGACATCCGTGTAGGAGGGGAGACAAGTAGAAAATCTACCAGAGTAGTCTTTCATTTTAAAAAGGGAGACTACACCAAAATGAGGAATCTAATTAGACAGAAGTTAAAAGCCCCTAAGAAGATGAAGAATGTGCAAACAGCATGGGAACTGCTAAAGAACAACATATTAGAGGCACAGAACAAGTGCACTACCACAAATCAGAAGAGAAAATGGACCAAAAGAAAGCCAGCATGGTTTAATGACAGAGTTGCAGAAGTAAGAATCACAAGAAAGGATTCTTTCAAAAAGCGACAGACAAGTTCAAATGAGGAAATAAAAAAAGCAGCAAAAACTGGCAAATCGGATGTAAAACTGTAATACGACCAGCTAAAAAGAATTTGAGAAACTTGCTAGAGACACAAAAGATAACAATAAAACTTTCGTTAAGTACATTAGAAGCCAAAGACCTGCCACAGAGTCAGTTGGGCCTTTGGATGATTAGGGTATAAATGGGGCACTAAAATATGAGAAATCACCGTCAAGAAACTAAATGCATTTTTTGCATCTATCTTCATTGTAGAAGGTGTTAGGGAGATTCCCTCACCAAATCCACTCCTCTCTAGGGATGAGTCAGTGGAGCTGACCAAACTGAGGTTTCAGTATATGAGGTGGTAGAAAAAATTGATAAACTAAACAGTACCAGGACCTGATGGCATTCTCCCTAAGGTCCTGAAGGAGCTCAGATTGGAAATTCCTGAGTTCTTAACTGTAGTATGAAACCTATCACTAAAAACAGCTTCAGTACTAGAGGCCTGGAAGGTTGCTGCTTGTGACTCCAATATTTTAGAAAGGCTGTAAAGGTGATGCAGGGAGCTACAGGCCAGTGACTTTATCTTCTGGAAAACTGGTGAAAACAGTAATAAAAGAATTGTTCAGCACATGGATGAACAAGACTTGCTGGGGAGGAATCAATGTGGTTTTGTCAAAGGGAAATCATGTTTCACCAACCTACTAGAGTGTTTTGAGGATGTCAATAAGCAGGTGGATCAGGGTGATCCAGTTGACATAGTGTATTTTTGGACTTCCAAAAAGCCTTTGACAAGTTCCCCCATCAGAGGGTCTTACTAATTAAATTAGGTGGTCACGAGATTACAGGAAATGCCCACTTTTGGATTAGAAATTAGCTTTAAAATAGAAAGTGAAGAGTGAGTATAAATGGTCAGTTTTCAGGATGAAAAGGAATAAACAGTGGGGTCCCCCAGGGATCTGTGTTGGGACTAGTGCTGTTTAACATATTTGTAAATGATCTGGCAAAGGGGGTGAGTATCAAGGTGGCCAAATTTGTGGATGACACAAAATTATTCAAAGCAATAAAGACCAAGGTGGGCTCTGAAAAATACAGAAGGAACAGGCACTATTGAGCAAACAGATAACTAAATGGCAGATTAAATTTAAGATAGATGATTGTAAAGTGATGCTTCTGGGCAAAAATAACCCAAACTATATCTATACTATGATGGGCTATACAGTAATTGTTACAGCTGTTACCACAAAGCAAAGAGATCTGAGAATCATTGTGGACAGTTCACTAAAATATTAACTCAGTGCTCAGCAGTTGTCAAAAAGGCAAAAGGATTATTATGAAGGGAATTGTAAACAAAATGGAAAGTATCATCATGCCCCTTTATAAATCCATGGTGTGTCCACACTTCGAATACTTTGCCCAGTTCTGGTCCCCACACCTCAAAAAAGGATATAGAAGAATTAGAGAAGGTACAGAAAAGAGCAACAAGGTTGACTAGTGGTGTGGAGGGGCTTCCATATGAAGAGAAACTAAAGATTCATAGATTCCTAGACATTAGGGCTGGAAGGGACCTTGAAGATCATCAAGTCCAGCCCCCTGCCCCAGGGGCAGGAAAAGATCCCAGCAAGTTAAACATCTAAACATTTCTTAAAAGAGTCCAGAGTAGGTGCCTGCACCACTTCTGCAGAAAGTCTATTCCAGGCCTTGGGGGCTCGGACAGTCAAGAAGTTTTACCTTATGCCCAGCCTAAAATGGTCACGGAGGAGTTTATGACTGTTGGTCCTTGTTATCCCTTGGGGCGCTCTGGTGAACAGGCATTCCCCCAGACCCTTACGTACTTATAGGCAGCCACCAGATCCCACCCCTGAGCCTGTGCTTTTCCAAGCTGAAGAGTCCCATGGCTCTCAGCCTGTCAGCATAAAGCCTATTCTCTTGCCCTCTGATCATGTACGTGGCTCTCCTTTGGACTCTCAAGTTTCTCAACATCCTTCTTGAATTGTGGAGCCCAGAATTGGATGCAGTACTCCAGCTGCAGCCTCACCAAGGCCGAATACAGTGGGAGGATGACATCCTGGGATTTACTTGAGAAGCATCTATGGATGCAAGCCAGAGTTCTGTTTGCTTTACCAGCTGTGACATCACATTGGTTGCTCATGTTCATCTTGTGGTTAATCAGGACCCCCAAGTCTCTTTCAGCCATGGTGCTAGCAAGCACAGCACTGCCAAGCGCCTATAAGCATGCTGTGGGTTTTTTTCCCCTGAGGTGGAGTACCTTGCATTTTTTGGTATTGAATGTCATCAGGTTTATATCCGTCCACTTACTAAGCTTATCAAAGTCAGCCTGGATCACTAGCCTATCCTCAGGTGTGGACGCTATGCCCCAAAGTTTAGTGTCATCGGCGAACTTGGCCAGCGCACTTCTGACACCAATGTCCGCATCGTTGATAAAGATGTTGGACAATAAAAAGTCCTTCTTCAGGTATATAGCGGGCAAAAGGAAAGCTCAGAGCAACACAGGGCCCCTGCAGGACAGATCAGGACAGTTGGTGGTTGATGCAGGGAAAAAAGCAGAGCTCTTCATGAGTTCTTCGCTTCAGTATTTCTAAGTACCAACCAAGCCAATTCTCCCACCTTGACCATTGACGGATGTCCACATGGCACCAGTCCGCCTACAGTTAGTTCTGAAATGGTTAAGGAGCTCCTGGAGGAGCTGGATGGGTACAAGTCAGCAGGCCCGGATGACCTCCATCCACGGCTGCTGAAAAAATTGGCCAGTGTCATAGCTGAGCCGCTGGCACAGCTGTTCGAGCACTCGGGTGCTCTGGCCAGGTCCCTGAGGACTGGAGAAGGGCCAATGTGGTGCCCATTTTCAAGAAAGGGAGAAGGGATGAGCTGGGTAACTTTAGGCCAGTCAGTCTTACCTCTATTCCTGGGAAAATGCTAGAGAAAATAATCAAAGAACACATTTGTGAAGGCCTAGCAGGGAAAACAATGCTGAGGGGAAACCAGCACGGGTTTGTCACAGGTAGATCCTGCCTGACAAACCTTGTAGCCTTCTATGACCAGGTCACACACTGCCTGGATGTGGGAGCCAAGGCTGATGTCATCTTCCTGGACTTTAGGAAGGCCTTTGACACAGTTTCACACCCTATCCTCATTGGGAAACTAGCAGACTGTGGAGTGGATGCCTACACAGTCAGGCGGGTGGCCAACTGGCTTAGGGACCGCACCCAGAGAGTGGTGGTGGATGGTTCTTTCTCGGCCTGGAGGGAGGTGGGCAGTGAGGTCCCGCAGGGTTCGGTCTTCGGACCGATATTATTTAATATCTTCATCAGCGATTTGGATGAGGGCATGGAGAGCACCCTCTCCAAGTTCGCTGATGATGCCAAGTTATGAGGCAAATTAGTACACTGGAGGGCAGGGAGCAGATTCAGGCTGACTTGGACAGGTTGGATCAATGGGCAGAGAGAAATAGGATGCAATTTAATAAAGAAAAATGTAAGGTACTCCACCTGGGAAGGAGGAATCCCCAGCACACCTATAGGTTGGGGAGTGTCCTTCTCAGCAGCTCAGAGGCAGAGAGGGATCTTGGAGTCATATTTGAGCTGGCAGTGTAATGAGGCCATCAACAAGGTCAATTGCACCTTGTTGTGCATTAGCAGGTGCATGACTAATAGATCAAAGGAGGTGATGCTCCCCCTCTATGCGGCACTGGTCAGGCTGCAGTTGAAGTACTGTGTCCAGTTTTGGGCACCGCACTTCAAGAGGGACATGGAGAATCTGGAGAGTGTCCAGAGGAGGGCCACTTGCATGATTAGTGGCCTTCGTGATAGACCCTATGGGTGGAGGTTGAGAGAGCTTTATCTCTTCAGCCTTCACAAGAGACGATTGAGGGGAGATCTTGTGGCTGTTTATAAATTTATTAGGGGAGGTCAACGGGGAATAGGGGATGCACTGTTTACTAAGGCGCCCCAGGGAGTGACTAGGAATAACGGGTGTAAACTAGTTGAGAGTGGATTTAGGTTAGATATTAGGAAGAAATTTTTCACAGTAAGGGTGGCTAGGATCTGGAATGGGCTTCCAAGAGAGGTGGTGCTATCACCTAGCTTGGAGGTCTTCAAGAGGAGGCTAGATAGTCACCTGGCTGGGGTCATCTGACCTTGGTCCTCTTTCCTGCCAGGGGCAGGGTGTTGGACACGATGATCCATTGTGGTCCCTTCCAACTCTACAATCTATGACTCTATGTTGAAGAGAACTGGTTCAACGACAGAGCCTTCAGGGACACCACTGGTCACAGACCACCGTAATGATTCGCATCCATCAACTACTACTTTCTGGGTCCAACCTCAGAGCCAATTTCCCAGCCATCGGACTGTGGTGTAGCTGAGGCCACATTTGATCAATTTTTGCATAAGGAGATCATGGGACACCAGATCAAAGGCTTTTTTAAAGTCCAGATATATGATGTCAATCTCTTCTCCCTTGTCCAGGTGATATGTCAGCTGGTCATAGAAGGAGATGAGATTGGTCAAGAAAGACCTACCCATGACAAACCTGTGCTGGCTGTTCCTCAGGATGTTGCCATCAGCCAGCTTATCAAGAAGGGTCTCTTTGATCATTTTCTCCAAAATCTTACTGGGGATTGAGGTCAAGCTGATTGACCTGTAATTCCCAGGATCTACTTTCCACCCTTTCTTGAAGATGGGTACCACATTGACCTTCTTCCAGTCTTCAGGTACTTCACCTAAGCACCACGAATTTTTGAATATTTTTGCCAATGGTTGGGCTATGATACCTGCCAGCTCCTTGAGTACTCTAGGGTGTAATCTGTCAGGACCAGCAGACTTGAAGATGTCCAGCTTCTCAAGGTGTTCCTTTACAAGCTCTGAACACCCCCACCCCTTTTATCATCTGCACGATTTCTCCTATACAGGGTATAGCCATCTATACCTGTGGCCCAGTCATAGGTGGAATCCCACCAGGTCTCCATTATCCCTATGAGATCTTAGTCTTTCTTGCTTAGCAGGAGGACCATTTCCTCCTGTTTGTTCCCCAAGCTCCTGGCATTGGTGTACAGACACATAAGTGTCCCATTGGAAGCCCTAGGCTTCCTTGCAGTCCCAGGCAGACACCGTTCCAGGGCTGGGGTGGGTGTGGATTCCCTTGGGTGCCCTAACCTGCTGGTTATGCAGTAGTTGCCTAGTGGGCTAGCATTGGCGGTTATCCACCCACCCCCAGCAGGCTTAGTTTAAAGCCCGATGGAGCAGGTCAGCCAGTCTGGCTGAGAAGAGCTTACTCCCCAGCAGAGTGAGGTGGAGGCCGTCTCTTCCCAGCAGACCACTGCCTCCCTCACCAAAGAGTGGACTGTGATCATGGAAGCCAAAGCCTTCATGATGACAGCAGTGCCACAGTCTCTGGTTTACTACCTCGATCCTCCTCTCCCTCCTCAGCCCATAACCCAACACCAGGAGGATCGAAGAAAACACCACCTGTGCTCCCAACCCCTTATGCCCCATTCCCAAAGCCCTGTAGAGATTAGGCCTATTCAGTTTAGAAAAGAGATGCTTGAGGGGGGCATGACAAGGGTTTACAAAATACTAAACAGTGAAGAGAAAGTAAATAGGGATTGATTACATACTAGCTCTCACCCTAGCTTCGCTGGGGGAAGGAGCTGCTTCGAGTGGAGAGGATGCTTCACCAGCAGGCAGGGTGACAAGAGGAAGGGAAGCCCAGGTAAGCATCAACGTCCGGGGAGCAGGGGGCCACAACTGTCTTGGGAGTGGGAGGAAGGCACGTGCACCCTCAGGAGGCCTCAGGTGCCTCTACACTAATGCTCGTAGTATGAGGTGTAAGCAGGAGGAACTATGCCTCATGATTGCAAGTAAGAACCCAGACTTAGTAGGGCTCACAGAAACCTGGTGGGACCCTACCCATGACTGGGCGGTGGGCATTCGGGGGTACACCGTATATAGAAGAGACAGGACAGAGAGGAAATATGGGGGGGTTGTGCTCTATGTCAAAGAGCACCTCACATCATCAAGGATTAGCTTTGGGTTAGAGGAGGGTTGGGCAGAGACACTATGGGTCAAACTACAAGGGGGGCATGGCGAAAGGGACCTTACGGTGGGTGTCTACTACAGACCACCCAACTAGAGGGAAGAGCTAGAGCAGGACTTCTCCAGTCAGCTTATGGAGGCGGTTAGGTCAAGGGATGTTATTGTCATGGGTGACCTAAACTACCCAGACATTTGCCGGGAGGAGCAGACAGCCAAGTTTGACCGCTTGCGTAGGTTCCTGGCTATATTACAGGACCTTCACCTTATCCAGGAAGTGCACAGCCCTACTAGGGGTAACGCCTTGCTGGACCTGGTCCTGGCCATGGGGGATGACCTGGTGAGGGGACTGCAGGTCCTTGACCACCTGGGCAATAGCGATCATCACCTGCTGGATTTCATTATCCAACGCAGGGTGTCTAGGGCTCACACCAAGGCTAAAGCCCTTGACTTCAGAAGGGCCAACTTCAATGAGCTTAGGAGACTAGTGGGGGTGGCACTTAGGGCCCAGAAGGTAGAGGAGATGGGAGTCCATGAGGGATGGTCGTATCTTAAGGAGGCGATCCTCCAAGCCCAAAGGATAACAGTCCCTGAGAGAAGCAAGGGGGGGGTAAGAGTGCTCAGAAACCCCCTTGGCTCAGCAAGGGCATTCAGGAATGTCTGAGGACTAAAAGTGGGGCGTACAACCAGTGGAAGGGAGGAGCTATCACCAAGGAGGAGTACTCCTCCTCAGCCTGGGAGTGTAGGAGGGCTATTAGGAAGGCCAAGGCAGAGATGGAACTCAGGCTAGCATCCAGGATTAAGAACAACAAAAGGTCCTTTTTCAACTACATTGGGAGCAAGAAGAGGGCACCAGGTAATGTAGGGCCCCTGCAAGACACAAACGGTAATCTGGTGGCCACGCCAGACAAGTTTTAACAGTTTCTTTGCCTCTGTTTTCCTGAACAGGGACCAGGATATCCCACCTACCAGAGGTAGGAACAATCTTGGGGATAGCTCTATCAAGCCTTCAGTCGGTGCAGATGTAGTTAGGGATCTTCTGAAAGGGCTAGACATTTTTAAATCTGCAGGTCCAGATGCCCTCCACCCAAGGGTGTTGAGGGAGCTGGCGGGGGTCATCGCGGAGCCCTTGGCCCAGCTGTATGAGCATTCGTGGTCATCTGGCCAGGTGCTGGGGGATTGGAAACTGGCTAATGTCCCTATTTTCAAGAAGGGGAGGAAGGAGGACCCAAGTAATTATAGGCCTGTAAGCCTCACCTCGGTGCTTGGGAAGATCTTGAAAAGAATCATCAAGGAGCATATCTGTAGGGAGCCTGCAGGGGAGATCATGCTCAGGGGCAATCAGCATGGGTTCATCAAAGGCAGGTCCTGCCTGACCAACCTGATTGCCTTTTATGACCAAGTAACTAAATCCTTGGATGATGGTGTCGCTGTGGACATAGTCTTTCTAGACTTTAAGAAGGCCTTTGACACTGTCTCTCACACCATCCTCATCAATAAATTAAGCGACTGCGGCATTGATGCCTGCACAGTTGGATGGGTAAAAAATTGGCTGATGGGGCGCACCCAGAGAGTAGTGGTGGACGGGTTGTACTCAACCTGGCAAGATGTGAGCAGTGGGGTACCCCAGGGCTCGGTCCTCGGGCCCGTACTGTTTAACATCTTCATCAGCGACTTGGACGAGGGGGTGGAAAGCATGCTGTCCGAGTTTGTTGATGACAATAAGATGTGGGTTGAGGTGGACACGCTTGAAGGGAGAGAGAGGCTGCAACTAGATTTAGATAGACTACAAAAGCGGGCAGATGAGAATAGGATGGGGTTCAACGTAGACAAATGCAGAGTGCTGCACCTTGGGAGAAGGAATCCACAGCATACATACAGGCTGGGGAATTCCCCTCTTGAAAGCACAGAGGTGGAAAGGGAACTTGGAGTCATTATTGACTCCAAGATGAACACGAGCCACCAATGCCAGACAGCAGCCAGCAAGGCCAGCCATACCTTGTTATGCATCCAAAGGTGCATCTCAAGCCGGTCCAGAGAAGTGATACTCCCCCTCTGTACGACTTTGGTCAGGCTGCAGTTGGAGTACTGCGTCCAGTACTAGGCGCTGCACTTCAAAAGGGATGTGGCCAGCCTGGAGAGGGTTCAGAGGAGGGCCACCCACTTGGTGAGAGGGCAGCAGGACAGGCCCTACGAGGAGAGACTGAAGGACCTGAACCTGTTCAGACTCAGCAAGAGGAGGCTGAGGAGGGACCTGGTGGCTGCCTACAAGCTCATCAGGGGGGGATCAACAGCAAATAGGCAGAGCCCTTTTCTCCCCAGCACCACCTGGGGTGACGAGGAACAATGGTAATAAACTGATGGAGAATAGGTTTAGGTTAGAGATCAGAAGGCAATATTTTACAGTTAGGGTGGCCAAAATCTGGAACCAACTTCCCAGAGAAGTGGTCCTTGCCCCTACCTTGGGCAAATTCAAGAAGAGGTTGGATGATCACCTGTCTGGGGTCTTGTGAACCCAGAATTCATTGCTGCCTGTGGCAGGGGGTCAGGCTAGATGATCTGTTCAGGTCCCTCCTGACCCTAGCTACTATGAAACTATGAAACTATGAATATAAGAACTAGGGGTCCTAAAATGAAACTGGTACACAGTAAGTTTGAAACTAAGGAAAGGAAGCTCTTTTTCACACAGTGTGTAATTAAAGTGTGGAACTCATTGCCACCAGATGTGGAAGTCGACAGTTTAGACAGATTCAAAAAGGGCTTGGACAAATTCTTTGAGGAAAGGAGCATCAGCAGCTATTGAGCATGAGACTTAGGGATGCAGCCTCTGAATCAGAACTTCCTATACCTTAAATGCTGGAGGCTGCAAGTGAGAGAGGAACAGTGGAGTGGGGGAACGGCTACTGGGCAAGAGAGACATATGGTCTGACCCAGTAAATGGTCATTCTTATGTTCTTACATTCTTATTTTGAGTATATAACTATAGCAGCATAGACATGTCAAAAACAGGCTAAGGCATTTTATCGTAATGTTTATTCTTGAAGAACTAACATGAGATGCACTAACTGCAATTGTCTTCCAACCAAGGCAGTTCCCTCCTAAAATAATGGTTTTGATATGGAAAAGAGACATGCAGAAGGGATCAAGTTTCCCCAGCTTAACTCCAGGGAAGCTGAAATCTCCCAGAGGATCACCTGCTTGAAATTCTGCAGCTGACCGGTTTGTCAGAGGGGGAAGAGATCATATTTAGGGGAAGGATCTTTACCAAGCACTGTCTGTCTGTAGAAGGGACCAATCTGCCCGATTGCCAGATTGGTCATGAGCATGATCAGGTGAGCATGATCTTTGGTCACAGAGCATGGAGAATTTGTTTCGCTAAAGATCTGTAAATCCTGTATGCTGTAAGAGTGACTGCGGGTTTAACCTCTCCTATTCAAAGCCTGTGTTTCTTACATTACTTGCCAAGTGGTCCCTAAGAGGCACGATATATAGTGGCATTTCATTTTAATTACAGAAAAATGTATATTTGGGGAGGGGGAGTTTAAATCAGAAAATGTTGGATTTTATTTTTATCAGAGAAAACCAGGATCACTGGTTATCAGCTAATTAGGAGACTATAATCAAGATAGGCACCCACTCAAGCAAAATGACCAAAATCTTCAGGATGCAGAAAAAAGGAGGGATGTTCACTGTAGCTGTGTTGGGGGCAAGATTATCACTATTTAGTTTCTGAAACTAGGATCTTTCTGTAAATCATTTAGTGGGTTATCCATGGTGCTAGAGGAGCCAGATTGATTCAAGACTCCATTGCTTTTCAAAGTGAGTCACAAGAGAATTTTATTACCTGGTGGAAGAAAAATCACCTTTTACTTTTGCAGAAAGATGTTCATGTGATTTACGGCAACTTCTCAGAATGAGCACTGAAGTTGTGACATACTGCCATTAATGTCAAAGGAGTTATGTAAACATTGCCAGCAGAAGAGAAACATATTGGTCTTCATGACAAGCTTTTTCAAAGTGTACATCAGAATTTTTATCAAAATAAAATGAGCCCCTATAGATAACACAACATATGCACAGACTACAAATCATACATTTTGAAATTCAAATCAATCCTCTGTCTTTAAAATACAACCCTGGAAAGTGGGGACCTTCTCTTACTCTTCTTCTCCTGGTTAATGCCCTGGACTGGGATTTGGGCACTCAGGATTCACTTCCTACTCATCCATTCTGAGTGACTCAGGCAAGTCACTTAATCTCTCTATGCCTGAGGCTTCCCTGCTATATTTTATATGCGTCTAGAGAGAAGATACAGTTACTAAAAGCCTGGGGCTGTATCACTGTCTTGTGTGACATTTCCTATTTTCCTTAATATGCAATGTTGCATGATAGAGAAAATGAGGATGGAAGAAATAGCTTCAAGGGTGGTACATGGGATGCTGCCAGCTTGTACCTGGGGTAGTGTTGTCATGAATGTCAGAGGGAGATAGCTCATTAATCCATTGCATATGATTTTTTTTTTAAACTTTCTTTTGTGTAACCAGCTTCTACTGGGTAAAGATGCCCCACCTCCCTTGTGTAATTTTGTAAAGAAAACTGGTACTCACCTGCATGTTTTGGGGAAGGATCAGGTTTTTAATTATGCAGGCAGCATGACCAACAAGCACTGGATCTGCTTTATGAGTTAGCAGTAGCTTGCCCAGGGTGTTCAGCATCTCTCCACATGTAAGTGTGTCCTGCCAAGAGCAATAAGCTATTCAATCTCCTTCAATAAAGACAAGGATAAACCACTTGCCTACACTACAGCAGTGACCTGCCCTCTGGAGAATGTCATGGGTAGGACTATCTCACCTGTGCCAGATAAGCCTTGCTTATGCTCTTAAAAAAACAGCTGCAGGGTAGATGCAGTTTTGTGCTGTCGTTCTCAGTTTGTTCTCCATTGACTGCTATCCTTGAGGATATCAGAGACCTCTACAGAAAACCTGGTGTGCTGTGCGGATTGGGTGAGTCTATGACACTGGCTGATGAAACTCATGGGAACATAAGAGTGAAGCAACCACCTATGTCATGAAGTCCAATCCCTTGTGATCACAGGTAGCCACGTGATGGCTGAAAGTGTCCACAAGAACATCCACTTTTCCCCCCACGCATACCACAGCCACAAAGGACCCCCTAACAACCTATGATAAGTTGAGGAGTTCAGGCATTAAAAAAAAGCTCGGAGTCCCAAAAGGCCCACCAGAAGAGAGGTGGAGAGACTCATCAAATACCTTCCTAAGATAAACTCTACCATGTTTGCAATAGCTGTAGTAACCACAAAGGCAACATTTGATTGTGAAGGGGCAGGGCTGTGACCAGGAAGGGAGAGCAGATCTGGAGGACTGTGACAGGGAGAGGGTACAATCTGTATATTAGGCAGATAAAGTTATTTTTTTTCCATCAGTTTGTGATCAGGCATCATTTTAAAATCAGATGTCCTGAAAATACTTTCAGAAATTGTGTATGGGGTTCTCTGCTCCCTGTGGATGTTTAATGGCCTGTTGGTGAGTTTCATTCCTGCTGAACTTAAGTCTTCTCCAATTTTTACTAATATCAAGGCTCTCAGGCAGTAACTTAAGTTTGGAATTTCTGGCCAGGTTTCCCCACTCTCAGTATGAGCTAGAGGGCTTCCCATATATATAGCCTTTCAACAGTAGAGACACATAGTCATTTGGGGGGAAATTGTCACTTCCCACTAACTTCAATAGGCTTTGAACAAGGTACCTGATGACTATGATCACACTGTAACAAAAAAGGTAATATTTATTTGTTCTTTCAGTCTGTTCTCCTTGAACATTCGACTATGCTTTGTGTAGTCAGCAATGTGCCATGTTCTTCATACTGTTAGAAGCAAAGGCTTGCTAGTGAAAGATGCTTAGCTTTAAAATAACTCTTTAATCCTTTGAACATGCTAAGATGACAGGCATTACTCTGGAGCTTGGGAAATGTCATGATCACTGAAGCAGCATCAAAGGTAGATAGCTTTAAAGCAGTTAAAATGGCACTGTTTCTTGGTTTGTAGGTTAAATGTCAGAAAGTGTATTTTGTCTTCATATAGATTTGATATTGGCTGCCACCTTCAGTTGCATCCATTCCAAGTACAATCACAACCAGAAAAAATGCTAAGTAAAATATAAAAATTGACAGATCCAAAGTACAGCATAGTGGTTAAACTCAGGAAACAAGGTCTAGTTTAATTTAGATGTCTAAGTTTCATGTGTCTCTGAAGATATTTTATGTGCAGGTGTATGCCTGTGCATTTCCATGCTGATACCTTTCCTTCCCTACAAAGACACAGCTCACCTAATCTTAACTAATTAGAATCCATCCAAATAATTATAAAGGCCACTTTGGATATTGTAGTTATAATTCTCCTCTCTCTTTTAACCTGTGTAACTGTTAACTTCAATGGAGCTACTTCTCACTGGCTAAAAATGAAAAGAAACTCAGGTCTTTAATTTGTCTACAGAATCTAAATGCACTTCTACAGTGTATTATGGATCCACTGCCAACCTCTCCAATATATTTAATATACATACGTTAGTCACTACTTCATCTCGTAACAGGTGTTGAAATTTTAACTTCAGGTGAAGTCAAGTGCCTTGCCTCTGTGGGCAATTGTCAGAGACCCAGTTCTTATCTCCTGTTCAGTTAGGGAAAGCCATGGAAGCAGCAATCTCAGAAGAAAGCAAATTAACTGGTTCAGGTAAGTTTCAGCCAAACATTTCCTGAAAACTCAAACACTTTTTTGAATTTCCAGGAAAAGAACCAAATCTGCACTAGTCAAAGAAAATATTTGAGCAGCACCTTCATTCATAATTTTAATACCTGATTTCAGTAGTCTGAACTCTTTGGATGAATGGTGCTAGCAAAGGTAAATATTCATCCCCAATTTACAGAACATGAAACTAAGATGCAGTGGTACTTCAGGCCTGACTCTATTCAATCATTTAGGCTCCTTAATGGATGTAGATGCTTAAGTGTGATTGTCTTTCACCTTGCTTGAGTCCCTGAAAAAACATAAATGATCTACTTTCGTAATACACCCTCACCTTGACCTTAAGACTAAGTTACAAAAAGCAGCAAGCTGCTTTTTCAGTTAACTGCATCTGAGTCCTTAGGCCACCTTAGGGGCCTAATAAGTGGAATAGGATCAAGCCCCTTGCATCCAAAGAAAAGTCAGTCAATCTGAGAGCCAGCTGATTTGGCTCAAAGTCCTTACTCCTACTCTAATGCAATGATTCTCAGCCAAAGTCCTGCAGCACCCTTGGCTGCCATGCAATACGTTGACAGTGGTGCTAGATGTGAAGAGATAAGTAGATAAGGGAAGCTCAGGTTTATTCCTGCCTGGATGATCCCCCACCCACACTGCTTGGCCCTCTGCAAGAAGGTAAGCACTGTAATACACATATTAGTTTCTGATATTAGGTGCCACTCAATTTACAGAAGTTGTGGAAAAGTGCCTTGAGTCCAGGGAGGGGTGCCTTGAATCCCAAAAGGTTGAGAACCACTGCACTAATTATCATCGTAGAAATCATAGAAAATAAGGGTTGGAAGGGACCTCAGAAGGTCATCTAGTCCAACCCCCTGCTCAAAATGGGACCATCCCCAACTAGATCATCCTAGACAAAGCTTTGTCTAGCTGGGTATAAAAACCTCCAAGTATGGAGCTTCCACCATTTCTCTGGGTAACCTGCTCCAGTGTTTTATTACCCTCCTAGTGAGAAAATTCTTTGTAATATGTAACCTCAAATTTCCTTGCTGCAACTTGAGACCTTTTCTCCTTGTTCTGTTATCTGCCACCACTGAGAACAATCCAACTCCATCCTCTTTCAAACCTCCCTTCAAGTAGTTGATGGCTGCAATGGAATCCCCTCTGTCTTCTCTTCTCCAAACTAAATAAGCCCAGTTCCCTCAGTGCCCCCTCAGAAGTCATGTGCCTTAGCCCCTGAACCATTTTTCTGCCCTCCACTGGACTCTTTCCAATTTGTCCACATCCTTTCTGAAGTGGGGGGCCCAAAACTGAGCACAATACTCCATATTGTAAGTGCTGAATAGTGCTGAATAGAGGGGAATAATTACTTCCCTTGACCTGCTGGCAACACACCTACCAATGCAGCCCAGTATGACGTTAGCTTTCTTTGCAACAGGGGCAGTGTTGGCTCACACTCAGCTTATTGTCCACTGTAACCCCCAGGTCCTTTTCTGCAGAGCTGCTACCCAGCCAGTCAGTCCCCAGCCTGTACCAGTCAGTGCATGGGATTGTTTCATCTTAAGTGCAGGACTCTGCACTTTTTCTTGTTGAACCTCATGAGATTCCTTTTGGCCTAATCCTCCAATTTGTCTAGGTCACTCTGAATCCTAACCCTACCCTTCAATGTATCTACTACTCCCCCCAGCTTAGTGTCATCTGCAAACTTGCTGATGGTGCACTCTCTGCCATCTTCCAGGTCACTGATGAAAACACTGAACAAAACTGGCACCAAGACCGACCCCTGGGGCACTCCATTTGATACTGGCTGCCAACTAGATATTGAGTCATTGACTATTACCCTCTGAGTCCAATGCTCCAGCCAGTTTTCTATTAACCTTAGAGACCATTCATCCAGCCCTGTACTTCCTTAGCTTGTCTGTGAGAATGTTATGGGAGACCATATCAAAAGCCTTGCTAAAATCAAGGTCCACCACATCCACTGGTCTCCCTGCATCCACAGAACAAGTCATCTCATCATAGAAGGCAATCAGGTTGGTCAGGCATGTCTTGCCCTTGGTGAATCCATGCTGACTGTTCCTAATCACCTCCTTCTCCTCCAAATGCTTCAAGATAGATTCCTTGAAGCAAATACTACCTGCTCCATGATTTTTCCAAGGACTGAGGTGAGGCTGACTGGTCTGTAGTTCCTTGGATCCTCCTTTTTCCCTTTCTTAAATATGGGCACTATGTTTGCCTTTTTCCAATCATCTGGGACCTCTGCTGATCACCACGAGTTCTCAAAGATGATGGCCAGGGCTCTGCAATCTCACCAGCCAACTCTCTCAGCACTCTCAGGTGCATCCCATCTGGCCACATGGACTTGTATATGTACAACTTTTCTAAATAGTCCCTAACCTGTTATTTCAACACTGTTGGCTGCTCACCTCCTCCCCAAACTATGCTGCCCAGCATAGGCAACTGGTAGAGGGTGCACGGGGGAGCAAGTGCCTTCCCTGATGGGGCCAGTGCCCCCCGTGACAGCCAACACTGATGCTGTTGTCAGGGCTGCTGCCACTGGTGGCTTCTGCTGGTGCCCTCCCCAGATTTAGGAGGTACCAGTTGCTCATGCTGCCCAGTGCAATAGTCTGGGAGCTGACTTTGCCTGTGAACACTGAAGCAAAAAAGACATTGAGCATTTCAGCCTTTTCTGCATCTTCTGTCACAAGGTTACCTCCTCCATTGAGTAAGGGACCCACACTTCCCCTAATTCTCTTCTTGCTACTGACATACTTGTAGAAACCCTTTTTTTTTACCCCTGATATCCCTTGCTAGCTGCAACTCCAATTGTGCTTTGGCTTCCCTGGCTTCATCCCTGCATGCCTGAGCAATACTCTTATACTCCTCCCTAGCTATTTGTCCAAGTTACCACTTACAAGCTTCCTTTTTGTGTGTTAGCTTACTGAAGAGTTCCTTGCTAAACCAAGCTGGTTTTCTGGCATACTTGCTAGTCTTCCTGCGTATTGGGATGGTTTGTTCCTATGCCCTCAGTAAGGTGTCTTTAAAGTACAGCCAGCTCTCATTCATGGACTCCTCTCCCCCTCAGACTGGCTTCCCAGGGGATCTTGTCCATGAGTTCCACGAGCAAGTCAAAGTCTGTTTTTTTGTGAAATCCAGGCTCCTTACTCTGCTGCTCTCCATCCTTCCTTTCCTCAGGATCCTGAACTCAATCATCTTGTGGCTGCTGCTGCCCAAGTTGCCATCCACTACTACATTCCCCAGCAATTCTTCCCTGTTTGTGAGCAGCAGGTCAAGAAGAGCACGGCTCCTACCTGGCCGCTCCAGCACTTGCACCAGGAAGTTGTCCCCAACACTCTCAAAAAACTTCCTGGGTTGCCTGCGCACTGCTGTATTGCCCTCCCAGCAGACGTCAAGTTGATTGAAGTCCTCCATGAGAACCAGGGCCTGTGATCTGGAAACCTCTGCTAGCTGTTTGAAAAAATCCTCATCTACCTCATCCTCCTGGTCTGGTGGTCTATAGCAGACCCCCACCATGACAGTACCCTTGTTACTTTCCCCTCTAACCCTAACCCAGAGACTTTCAACAAGCCTACCTCCAGTTCTGTACTGGAGCTCTGAGCATAGATGACTAGTAGGGAGTGCACGGGGGTGCACATACCCCCCCAGTGGCTGACACTGATGCTGTTGGTAGGGCTGGTGCCCACCCTGACAGGGCCACCCTCATTGGCAGCTTCTACGGGTGCCTCCCTAGATTCAGGAGGCAGTAGTCCCTCATGGCTCTGAGCAAGCACATAGCTCTTTTACATAAAGTCCAACTCCTCCTCCTCTTCTCCCCTGCCTGTCTTTCCTGAACAGTTTGTACCCATCTATGACAGTGTTGCAGTCATGTAAGCTCCCACCACATCTCTATTATTTCAATCATGTCATAATTCTGTGACTGCACGGACTTCTCTCTATACCTTTCCTGGTTCTGCCATATGGTCACCAGAGACTTTGCAATAGCCAGGCCAGTGAAATATAAGACTTCTTGTTAAGGAATGAAGGCTCCATGAAACATTCCAGCAGATCCAGTCCACGGGAACCAAAGGCCAGATTCTTTCTGCCCTCTTGTAAACAAGGTAGTATTTGCAATAATTC
This sequence comes from Alligator mississippiensis, assembly GCF_030867095.1. Classification (NCBI taxonomy): domain Eukaryota; kingdom Metazoa; phylum Chordata; order Crocodylia; family Alligatoridae; genus Alligator; species Alligator mississippiensis. The sequence goes on along the minus strand of NC_081824.1, from coordinate 118,481,316 downwards.
AAGCATTACTTCACTAGGTTGTAAAGGTTAGCTTTGTTCTGGGATTTTTCCTATAGCTGTTCCCATGGAGAAGTCTCTAATTCACTCACAATTCAGACTAGGCTAGAGGTGAAAACCTTGAAAGATCTGAAAAATAGGGTAGAATAGACATGACAGTGGGCTGGATGGAGGAAGGAGGAGGGCCTGATGGATCAATCGCTTGCCTCGCTTGCCTAGACACTTCACTAGCTGTTTTACATTCACAATGCAAAGTAGTGAGTGCCAGTGACATTGGCTCATTAAATACATTTTCAAATGGAAATACTTCTTTCTGGAGAACAAACCTGGAGATGACATTTCACTTCAAAGTTTCTTGTTTCTGGCCCTCAATTCCTTCTTTCCTTTACTGTTGTTGAAGAACTGACCATTCACTTTTGAGATATTCAAACTGAATCTCTGCTTCTATTTGACACACAGACCTGCTGTGCTTTCATCTGACTGGCTGTTTGGCACGTGTTTCAGAAGCAGGGAAGGGATTGTTTGTGTGTGAATGCAGGGTTTGAACAGCAAGAAGTACCTTTCTTGGTTAAATTAATTACTTCATTACTATAGGCAAAAAAAGTGAATACGTTTGTTCATGCTAAGTAACACCTTGCTTAACAAGTAATCCCACTGACGTAGATTGTTTAAATTCTAAGCTCTTTGCAACCAGAACTGTTTATGTATATAAACTACCTAGCACAATGGGGCCCTGATCCCCGCTAGCACAACACAAAAAGCTAATAAGCATATTGTCTTTGAAAGATATTTTGTCTTCAGGCACTGCTCTGATAATGCATCTCTTCTCTTTTCCCAGAGCACCATTGAATTGGAGGCATTCATTTTGCCCATGCTGTACAAGACTGATTTTTTTCTTTGTTTTACATAAAGCACTGGGTTCCTGTGGGAGTTTCAAACCGGCACAAATCTATTCCAGTTATCAATCACTAAAAACACCTAATCTGACTAGTTATGGCTCAGTTTATCTTGTCAGTACTGTATAATGCTAGATCATAAGAAAGGTTTCCACCTTTTTGCATTACATTCTTAAATGCTGTCTTTAAAGATTACTACTAGTTTTAAAAATCTTTTATTAAAAATTCCTTTCCAATTTTACTTAGGATGCCATTAGTGACTGTAATAACTTTTGGAGGTCTAAATTTCACTAGCCTATGCTTTGTTTACATTTCTCTCTCAATAGACAATGAAAATACAGCAGTCAAATGCCTTTGGTTTATGGTTCCATATTTGTTTTAAAAAGGGCATGTATGAGCATAAAATTGCATGGTTTATGGTGCTGTTTAACTTAAACAGAGGTGACTAAACTAACCAAATCCAAACGATCTGTCAACAAACAGATCCTCAAGAAAACTAAGGAAATCTGAGTTATGGTGTGAAGTTAAATTGCATTTCTCCTGTGTGAATTTAATCATCATTCAAAAGGCATTCAACTGAAGTGAACTAAGATTACTTTACATTAGAATTAGAGTGTTTGCACAGGGAGTTCATGTGGTTCAACTTCACAACTGTGTCTTAACTTTCCTGAGTGCCTCTGGGGACACTAGTCATAATTGTTATGCCAACCCCTGTGCCAAAAAGAAGCTTGCTCAGGTCTGTCTCATTATAAAGTTCTCCCATTGTGCTACTCATCTCCCAACCTAAGAAACCCCTTTGCCCTGAATCACTACTGCAGAAGTGCATGGAATGTGGTGTTGCAATCACAGCATGGGCTGTTTCAGGTGGCCCCAGCATCCAACCTGCCCTTCTGTACAGTTGATCAACAATAAAAGGGAGCCATGTTAAGCTCAATGTCCACTGGGTTCTCCTTACCTACTAACTGGATTCTGCTTACCTACTAACCACCACCCCAACAGAACAGTTCTTAACCCACACAACCTCTGTAACAATTGGCCAGGTATGACTGCAGTAGCTAAACTATGGTACTTTGGATAAGACCCTTTTTTACTTCATACAAAGTATCTATATCAGTCATTCATAACATATATTTAATTAACGCCATTACTATAACACCACGTGGTAAGATGTATTAAGGGTTTCAAGGCACTGACCAGAACTGTTCTCCTGACATTGCTTTTGACATACTGCTATCCCTACCTGGTTGCCTGGGTGCTGGGATAATTTCCAAAGGAGCGCAATGGAAGCTCGCTGAACGTCTGTACTGCTGGATGCAAGAAGGGAGAGCAGCTGGGGCAGGACATCCATAGCAATGATGTCAGCCTGGATGTGCACTGTTTGGAAAAATGACAAAGCAGCTCAGTGGGGTAGAATGCTGTTAGATGGTATGTGGTATGATTATGGACCAGTCTCAACAAACACTATACAGACTGGTGGCTAAAAGGGGCTGTCATAATAGATCTTCTGACCTATGCAGGCTAAGCGAAATCCTATTATTGTCAAACTATAAAAAATGAGCTTCATCTATTCTGCCTCCCTCTCCCATCATAATCTCCAGAGGAATAATACAGACCTAGACTTGAATATGGCTTTGAAAGTGCTTTGGCCTCATCTGCACTAGTCAACCAGATGGTGTCTGCAAGGAACTTGGCAGGAACAAGCTGCGGTGTAAAGGAACAGCACTAGAGAGGTGGAAGGTGAGGGAAGCCTGTCTATTCCAGTTTTCCATTGCTTTTGCACTGGTAGAGGGGTAGAAAAGCAGGATGCAGTGAGGCAAGGATGATATGATCTTTGAAATTTTGGAAGAACATTTTAAATGTTCTCATCCCTGTTTTGAGAACTGCAGATTCCAGACAAGGATAGGCCTGATTTCTGTCCCACAGCAGAAGTTATTTCTTTACTTTCTGTACAAAGAAGCCAACTAAATTGTTCTGGGAAAGTCTTAGATATGACAAAACAATGGAACAACTTCTTTCAACAAGAATGAAAATAATTTGGGGAAACATAGTCACATGACTTTGGACAAATTTTCACAGTAGAGGAAGGGCTTTTTTGTCATATCAGGGTAAACACTGGGGCCACTGAAATAAGAAACTTGACAGCAGGCTGAATAGCTGACAGAGAAAAATGAATGCATCAGAGTGGAGAGCTCTGAAAATGGACTCCTTAGCTACAACAGCACAGTATTCAATAACAGACGTACTACTGAGGTATATGTGCCAGGTAACAGTAAGCAAAAGATGCAAAAAATAACCCTTATGAAAATTCCCAAAGATATTTTTAATCAAAGATATTTTTAAATCAAAGATCAAATTTAAAAAGGCACCAGATAATGATTTAGAAATCTAATGGAGCAAAATGAAGCCTGTGGTAACACAGCAGACTCTGATTTCACTTCAGAGGTATGGAGCATGATTTGCGTAAGAACAGCAGTCATCTAGGGATGTTTGAGTATGGGATGGGAATAGCTGGCAATCCCTACCCCCTCCCAGCTCAGGAATAGGTGTCATCTCAAAAGGAAAAAGGAAGGACAGAAAGATCTGTGATCTAATAAGATCCATGTAGAACTATCAGGGAACCTTTTATACAGCTAGTTATAGTGTTAGCTAGTGCAGAGAAATTAATAATCGTAAGTACTTTTAGGGCATGTCTACATGCGATGCTATGTTGCTGTAGCAATGCGCTACAGCCATGTAGCATCCATGGGTGTCTACGCATGACCAGCAGCTACTTCTCTGTAGCAGCGCACTCCCCCATTATAGCATGCTGTTATGGCAAAGTAGCTGCTAAAAATAACCATGCACCACACTTATGGCATAATATGGGCAGTTATTGCGCCGTGCTTTAGTACTTCCAAAAGGAAGTACTAAAGCACAGTGCATTAACAACATCGCCATAGGGCAATGTGTGGATGTGCCCTTACATGCGTTTCATCATGCAAATCCCAAAGAGAAGCACCACAAAGTACAGGCTGTGGAAATGCCATCAAAGAAATACAGCAACTTTCTGGCTATTTTCTTTAGGATGAAGGACCAGTGCATTCTTCACTAGCCAACAATCTTATTTCTATGGGCCCTTTGCCTCTCACAGCACTTCCCCTCTCCGCCCTCCACCCGCCATGTTCCTACCAGTTTGTATTCTAATTACTTACTCCACTATATACTCTGATCTATGCTGTCCTTTCACAAGACCTGATGAAGTGAACTTGGGTTCACAAAAGCTTGTGTGCTTTCTCTCTGTGTATCTCTCTCTCTATATATCTTATTTAGTTAGTTTACAGAGGTGCCTATCTACCTGGCCCTCTAAATGGCCTTGTCATGCAAAGGGAAAGATGGATAGAAAGAGATGTCAAGCATTGCAGAAAGCTCTATTCTGTTTATATTTTTATACTTCAGTCATCGTAACTAGTGTATCTACATTAACTTAGAGAGGTAAGGATTATTGTGGGTGATATACTTTATTGGACCAGTTCCATGGTTGGGATACACTAAGACCTAAGTTTTCCAATGCAACATATTCAAAAGTTGCATGTAAAAACTTGCCTAAGTCTATTCCAATCATACAGTTTCATAGATTTCATAGACACTGGGGCTGGAAGGGACCTCTCAAAATTGTTGGGTCCAGCCCCCTGCCCAAGGGGCAGGAAGTCAGCTAGGATCAAAGGATCCCAGCAAGATAGGCATCCAAATGTTTCTGTTCAGTTGATCCAATAAAAGATATCATCCCAACAATCCTTGCCCTTCACATTTCCTGGATCATCACAGAATATCATTCCAACACTATATTGCATTAGTACTTTTCTAACAGGAATAATTTCCTCAAACAGCCAGCAGATGGAGTCAAAGCTTAGACAGAAGCTATAAAATGTATTAATTTTTTTGGACAAGCAAAGGGGAAAGGGCTCCTCTGCTCCTGTCTCTCATGAGATCTTAATTTGTTCACTCTGTAAGTGAAGAAGCCTGTGTAGACTTTTTCAACAAACAGGCTGACTGTTGTGCACGTTTTTTATACCATTGCAAGGCTTCTCCTTCTTCTGTTGCCAGCCTATACTGTAGAAACGTATCTTGCACATTTACATGGGGCTTGACTGGTAAATGCTTTGGGCAAGCTAGGTTTCCTAAGACAAAGCCATTCCCAGGAGTTGGAGGTGATGCCCCACCCAACTAGCGGTCTCAGAGGACTTCTGTCTCTGCCTCAGTACTTTCTGGGCACTGGAGGCATCATCACTAAGAGTGGGCTTGTTAAACTTGCTAATGCTCAGGAAGAATTGGGGCATTTCTCCATTCACATTCCTCTGAAGACATTTCTCCTCTGGGAACTGAAAGCAGGGTTAACTAGAACACACCTCCCCAACACATACACAGGCCCTGCAGCCTGTTCTTTCCAGCGGAGGCATGTTGCATATGGACCCTCAAGTACACCCACTAGGGGAAACCATAACTTGGCTCTTAACAAGGAGAACTTCCTCAAGTCTGATGTCTGGTCTGAAAAAAGAAAAGGAAATTGAGAGAGGATTTCATCCCTGCCTCTGAAGACATTACTTACCACTTACAGCCAAATTTCTCAAACAAACACAAGCCTGGCTTGAAACCTGAATATTGACAATTAAAAAAAAAGTGAAGAAAGTGAATATTTCAGCAACCAGATAGGTCAGCTAAAGTAATTTAAATAAGTCTGAAGCACTAGCAGGCTACAAAATTGCCTTCAAAGGATTTATTCAGAGTTTATTTGGCTTTTTTCAAAATCTGTTGGATAAATCCAGCATATAGAGGCGTTAGTTCAATTTTCACCAGCACATATACCTGGTTAATCAGTGCTAATCAGAGCTGGCTGAAACTTGGAATTTATGTTTTATGGAAACCCCTAATGTTCTGAAATCAGTTTTGTTTCCAGTTTGGAATATAGTCGAGTATTTTTATATACTGAAAATTATCATTTCTGGAAAAAAGTAATTTTGAAACCTTGATCTGAAAATGATTCAGATTGTAAAATTATTTTGATTTTTTTGGTTTTTGAACATTATTTTATGGCATTTTCCACTTTTATATCAACTTTATATCATTTTAGGATATCAGAAGAAATAGCACATTGTCTGACATCATAATATGATATGATATAACTAATACTGTTTCCATTTTACTTTTTAAATCATTAAGGGCAGCTGCTACTTCATACTGATTTGGCTAGAAAAAAAGATAAGGGGTTTCCAAGGGTGCTGACAGACATGCAGGCCCCTGCTCTAACTCGTAGTGCTTTATATAAAGCACCATTAGTTAGATACCCACCTCAACCCAACAGACATATGCCTCTTGGGTCACAGTAGAACTAAGCCTGCTTGCAATGGAGTAGTTACCCATCTCCCCCAGCCCAGGCCCTGCCTCCCCCCAGCTCCAGTGCTGTCTGCAGAAAAGGGTGGGGGGAGAGGGGAGGTGAGTGAGTTGCAGGCTGGAGTTTGCCTGACCTGAGCTGGAGGGGGAGGGGAACACCTAGGGGGAATCACGAAGCAAGGGGGCTTCAATCCACACCACCCCCCCAGCTCAGGCCTGGCAAACCCCACCCTGCAGTTCATTCCCCACTCCCTTCCTGCAGATAGTTGTGGGGGCAGGACTGGGCTATGTCAGCCTAGCCTTGATCACACCACAGATTAATCCTAGGGAACAGAAGTTCCCAAAGGCATTCCAAAGTGGAGCATCTTCATCTGATCCCTCATTTGAAGAGGGTTAATATGTCATGCAATTGGGCACCTTTAAAGCACTCTGCAGCCATGCTTGTGTCACAGCATGCTCTAAAGCACTTTCAGAGGGCCTATAGCGTGACGAATGTAATTTCTGTCTGTACCTCAAGTGTCTCCTGTTTAGGTTATATTACTATTGTGACATATCAGTAGTATTTAGTAGTACATGTTGTTAAACAGTGTAAAGATAACATAAGAATGAAACAAAATCTATAAGGTAAAATTCTAAATTAAATTTTGAAATGTTCAAAGAGTTTTAATTTTTTTTCCCCAAAATGAAAATGTTCCAGAATATCTTCTGATTTGAAATATTTTTCACATTTAATTAAAATGTCACATTTTCAAAATGTTTCTATTCAAACCCAAATTCAACTCAGCTGACGGGGCTGGTGCCTCCCCAATGGCCGACACTGATGCTGTCAGTAGGGCTGGTGCTCCCCCTGACAGGGTCGGTGGCTTCTGCGGGTGTGCCTCCCGATTCAGGAGGAACCAGACACTTGTGCACAGGGGGCTGCTGGAGCGTAGTAATTACCACGCTTCAGCAGACTCAGTTAATTGAGCCTGCTCCAACATGCTGTAATTACAGTGCATTGGAGCAGCCTCCCAGCATGTCTACAGGCACCCTTACAGCTTCATGGTCACCTAAAAGAATATCCATTCAAAGGACTGTGGATGATAGCAGCACTGAAGTTTAATATGCATTGTTTCTGTGTTAATATTTATCTCTCTAGGCTGAAAGTGGAAAATCCCTCCTTCAGGATGGATCCTTCAGGATTCCCTACTTCACTGTGAATCCTGTGGGATCCTGTATTCCCCAGGTTTCCATTACACTTTGCTCACTGCAGCTTCTCTATAACACAGTTTCTACTGCAGGCATATTTTCTAGATGTTCTCCCTGCATTGTCCCCGCATGAAGCATGGAAGTGAAAACAAACAAACTACTGGAGACTTTCTGCAACAGCTTGTGCTATTGCATACCCTGGCCTTAAAGATATTGGGACAATAGGAGGCATCATATTCATAGATGTTTTTAACATAATCCAGGGCTAAACCTATCTATAGGCTTCCACATTTTCAAGGAAGTGAAGAAGAATCTGGGGAACCTTAATGATCTCTGTTCCCCCCTCAAATGATCTATTTTGGGGCAAGTTGAGCTACATGGGCCACTCCCTCCTGTCTATGTTGCTCTGCTTCGTAAGCATGCAGGAAGCAGAGAAAGAGAGAAAAGTAGAGTACAGCCTGATTCCTACAACAGGAACAAGAAATATGCATGAAGTGGTTTTGGAAATTAAGCCAACTAGTTGTCTATACCTCTGTGCTGGCTCTAATTAGGAGCAGTGGAGACAAAGTACAGCACAGAAAGGCCATCACAGATGCTGTACATACTTCAGCAATGTTTTGTAAGAGGGCATAAAATGATATGGAGGAAGCTCAGTCTTGAGCCCTAATTCTCAGGAGAGCTTTAGGAGTGTGCTAGACTGTTGCCAGGACCAAACTAAGTAGTTCTTTTTAAACTGGATGACCAGTAGGTCAGAGCTAAATAGTGGGAGTAGCTCCTGGCATTGGTATAAATATACCCAGAGTTTGCCCTATATCCATACTTTACCCATATAGCATCCAACAGATGTGGAATTTGCTAACACAGAGAGAATGCTGCACAGACTTGTCAGAACAAGATTAATTACATGAGCTTTACAGCTACACTAATAAATGCTTTGTCTACAGAGAAGCCTGAACCAAAATCCTAGATCTGAAAACACAACACATATGGCAAACTCAGCTTCATAAGTGGCCTGCAGTTCTTGGAATGAGTCTGTCCAGATCTCTGGATGTGAGTGCACTTAAGCACTCCTACAGCTGAGCCCCATTTGTGTTTTCATTTTGAAAGTAAAACCAATAAATAAAATTTATTTTCAGAAAACAATTTTCACATCCCACTGTTTGGACCAAGAAGGTGTGCTAAGCAATCTATACGATCAGGACTCATAGTTGAGATGATATCTTTTATTAGACCAAAAAGATTTTTGCAAAAAAAATCTTTAATTGTTTAGCACACCAGTGATAGACCCTCCTTGGTCTATTAAAGGAATTAAAGCAATTAAAGAATTTTTTTTTGCAAAAATCTTCTTGGTCTAATAAAAGATATCTCTGCTATGAGTCCTGATTGCTTTTTCCTCTAGACCAATATAGCTACAACCTGAATACCAAGCAATCTATACTGCATTTGGGGAGTCTCTTCTACTTTTGCTTTACACTATAATTGGGGAGCCTGGTCAATTTAGTTACACTCAGTGTGAATAAGCTATGGTGTAACATACACAATTAAGGGAGCATCAGGACATAGCTTGCTACTGTTGTTGCAAGTACACACCTCTCCCTGTATTCTCTTCTTTACCTTTTCCACAGATGAAAACAAGAGAGAAATGAGTGTCCGCAGAAGGAACCCTTCACCAGTTCTCAGCATCGCTTCATGGTGATGGGAGTTGGCTGCCAGGTTGCTTAGAGCAGTACAACTGTAATACTGAAGAAATAGAGAAAGGATTGGAGTTCCAACAGTGTTTCTTCTGTGCAGATGCAGCCTGCTCTCACACACTATCTCTTTAGAAGGCTTTATAGATTTAACCCTTCTAGGCTATGCCAGCCTACTTGTTCAGCTGACTCTCTGCTGTTGCAACTACGCTGCTACTGGTAGCTGTGATGGCTAAATGAAAGCTCATTTAGGTATGTCTATATCAATGTAGCTTGGGAAGACATACTAAAAACCTGGTTACATTTTAGAGCAAGTTCTGAGGAGATAAGCTTGAATGGGTAATACATTATAGACTGGGAAGAAAGAGAAACTGAGGTTATATCTGTACTGCAGGCACAGAAGTGACTGTGACTTGACACAGAAACTTGAGCTAGCTATTGCACCTGCAACAGCACAGAGATCAGCACAGGGTAAATAAGCCCACACTGAGCTCTGGTCACTTCAGGTCGACTGCTAACTCATTTAAAACTTACTCAGATATCATTATACTACACTGAAGCCTGCAAGATAGACATTCCCTCTTGCCCCTGTGTGTTCACACATTACTACAGGGGACAGTATAAATGGTAACTACCTGCAAATATTTGAAGGCTGCAAAGACTAGGAAGGATTACATAATGAGATACCTGGAGATGTAATTACAAGTAATGAGCTGAAATAGAGAGGGCATTTTAACATGAGTATTTAGGAAAGCTTGCGAGGCTGAAATAGTTTGTGAAAAGTAGTTGTGATAGCCATCATATGGCACGTAAGACTGGACAAAAAAACTAGAAAACATACCCTGAGAGACAGTCCTGTGTTGGCTAGTAGACAAACAGGATGAGCAAGCCAGTACTATCTATCATGTCTATTCTGATTTTTGTTTTTTCACCAGATTATTTCCTTAGAGAAGGGTGTAATTGTGTGTATATGTGCATAATCACAAAAGGGTTATATATGATCATGGGCACCAGTATTACTCATCCTCTTTTCCCTTGCTGCTGAATTCAGCAGGGGAGGGTGGCAACGGAAGACAAACAGAAGCAGTGCTCATACCCTGGGCTCTGAAGCTGTGTGAAATTAGGGGATGTGGTTAGACCCTGCACTGAACTGCTGGTGAGCTCAGAGTTCAAGGCACAAGTGGAGCTCTGGCAGAAGCTGTACTGACATGACAGTGAGATCAGAAACCTCTCTGAAAATGTGGTGCGTGGGAAAAGGAGGGAGTGACTCTGCCACTGCATTCCCTTTGGATCCACCCCAGTTGGATGTTAATTTTGGGGGAAGAGTCTGTTGTGGACAGTGGATAGCACAGCAGGCCCTGGTCTATAACAGAAGTTAATAGGTGTGACTGTAACACAATAAATGATTTAAATAATTATAATGTTGTTATCATCATCATGTATAAAATGTATAACAACAGCAATAATGAATAGCCATTCAGTTTGCCCTAGACGGTAGAAAGGTACCTTCACAGCACCTCTGTGTGCACATGAGCACTTGCATTATCCTATCAGAGCTGAACATCTGTTCACCACGTTGGGCGTATTTCACACAACTAGATTCATTATGACAACAGGTCCTCTTGGTTCACTGAATTAAAAACGAAACAAAAGGCCTTATGTCCCTTATTTTTTCTATCCATCCCTGCCTGGATAAACCTCTAGTCGTTATATTTTATTTCTGAATTCTAACAATTATGCAATCTCCAGGATGGCATATTTTGCTTTTATTACTTAAAAGCTGCAGTTTGATTTAGCTCTACCTGCACTTCTGAGTCAGGAGACTCTAACAGCAAGGTAAGAACTGGGAGGGCTCCCTCCCTGCACAGGACTTGTTGGATCCATTCTGCAAGGCAAAAAAAGAGGACACATTTCAGTGTTGGGGAGGAAAGAACCCAGTGGATAGATTGCCTTCTCCCCCAACATAAAAATCACATAGATACACCAGGACAGAAACTTTATGAAGTAAAATGGATATGGACAGCTGATGACCACTCAGTAATTTAGATCATCCAGACACATGCAGCAGTAGGAACAACTTGAGACTGACACTCCGTAGAAGATAAAGTCTGCTCAGAAGCTGAAGGATCCCTTGTGAATAATGGCAGTATAGAACCATTTTAGTCATAATGCCAGATTAAAAATGCTCAAGAAGTGCCAAGCAAAGGGCAGGCTCACAGCTGTCTGCTGTCTGCAGCTTTAAAACCCCACCTTAAAAAATAAATCAATCTGGATTCATACAACAGTAGCAGTCTCACTCTCCCACAGCACACAAAGGGACAGAGCAGCCCTGACAGTACTGTCCTGACAAATAGGATTTATTTCTACAGCATAATGTTTTTCCATGTTTTCTTGTCAGAATTAATGAAAAATAACGTGACATACTATTACAGATGCCAAATCCTGCTCCCAGTGAAGTCAATGGCAATAATCCATTAAGCTTGAATCAAACCTATTGAGCTTGTCTACACTACCTCTGCGCCATGCCTAAGAGTGGACCCAATTTGTGTGTACCAAACCCTGGAAAAGGCACAATGCAGCCACCATAAAGCAGATACCAGTGAGCACACCTGAATCAGAGGAACAGTTTCAAACAGTGACATTGCCTTTGGTGTGCAATGAACAGGGGTATGTTGGCAGTGCATGAATCCTAGGGTCAGTACTGAGATGGTACAGTCATGTCCATAATATTTACCCTTATTTACATCCTGCAGCACCAGGTTTGGAATAGAAGAGTGTTTATACACATGCTTTGGGAGTGTGGGGGAGACACTCTAATTAGAGCACCTGGAGCATCACATGTATCAGCGTTTTAACACTGAAAAATGGCTGTAGGGATGCTCGAATGAGCTTTAGTTAAAGCGCCTCCACCACCAGTTTTTCAGCATGGGGATGCTGATACATGTGATGCTGGAGTATGGCAAGTACCATGCTCCAGCAGACTTGATTAAATGAGTCTGTCCAGATGTGCTGTAATTACAGAGCGTCAGAGCAGCCTCGCTGTATATGTATAGGTGTCCTAAGATAGTGAGTAAAAGTTGTAGCAGAGGTTGCCCTTGTTAGGTCACTATGGGTGTGTCTACATGAGAAGCTTCACTGTGTACTGAGCATGAGCAGTAAACTATGTTAGTGATCATGCACGTCTATACATGCACGCGTTTACTGCACAGCAAACTTCACTAATCACAAGTAAATTTGCTACCTGCTAATGCAAGTAGCAAATTTACTTATGATGAGTTACTGCATGGTAGCACTCATGTAAACTCCTGACTGGGAGCAAGTCTGCTCCTGGTCAGACAGCTAGCAGTGGGCGGGAGATTGCTCTCTGCTGCAGGGGTGGGCTCTACCACCAGAGCCCAGGTGAGGATTATGTCCCCCTGCCCTGGCAGCAGGGAGCTCCAAGCCCCCCACTCTGAGATTGTAATCGGGGAGCAGGGGCTGGGAGATCCTTATCTTCCAGTGCCAGCTCCATGGTCACGGGGTTGGCATTGGGTGATAAGGATCTTCCAGCGCTGACCCTACAGCTCAGAGCTGGCGCTGGGAGATAAGGATCTCTCAGCACTGGCCCCACAATCATGGAGCTGGCACTGGGAGCTCCCTGGTGGTGGTGGCTGGGGAGCCTGTTCCCTGTCCAGCTTGGTGATCATGAAGCTGGGTGGGAAAAGTCTCTCCAGCCCCCACCTCACAAGCATGGAGCAGGGGTGGGAACTGTCCCAGTCAGCTGTAGGTCTCAGGCTTGTGCCCCAATTGGGCAATCAAGGCACAGGGCTTGGAAAGGGTGGGGCAGGTCCCAGCCCCCTGCACCATCCGCCAGTGGGGCAACTAGTAGCAAGCTCCCAGATGGGCAGGGAATCCCCACCCGGCTGGGGGCTCGCTGCTACCTGCCCCACTGGCAGATCAGGACAGGAGGCTGGGACCGCCCCTCCCCCTCAGCTCTTTCTTTGTCCCCTGCATTGATTGAGGAGCCAGGGCCAGGAGTTTCCTGCTGCCAGGGCAGGGGGACATGGTCCCCTCCCCAGCAGCAGGCAGCCCCCAGGGGCAGGGAGCAATGTTCCAGCCCTGGCCAGGAGACAGCCCTCTCCTGGTCCAGTGCTCCCTGCCAGCCCCTTGGTTAATACCTAGGTGGAGCTTAGAGCTCCCCCTGGTGGTGGCAGGGGCCCAATGCAGGGCTCCAGGAAGCAGGAGAAGTTTGCTGCCATTAGTAACAAATCTGCTCTCACTTCTCTGCATGTGTAGATGCCTGCCTCCCAAGTCAACTGCTTCTGGATCTAATGCACATGTAGATACATCCAGTCTATTTTAAAGAGTGAACCTATTAAAAAATCCATCAACACAAAAGAAGAGAAACTAATATTTGAAAATTCTGTCAGTCTCCTGAGTGGTGATTTGTTAGGTTGCAATGTAGCTTAACCGGGTTTGAAAAATCAAGGCTTGCTATCAGAAGCGTAACAATGCAGCCAGGCACCTGGGGCAGCTACCACACACGGCAGCTTTTGGTTGCCAGCGTGCGTGCAGCTATGGTGTCAGACATATTTTTTAGATAAGCACTTTTTAGATGAACCATTAACTTGAAAGTACCTGATTGTGTGAGGTTAAGAATAGCTCCAACTGCATTTTGTTGGACCCTAGGATCATAGGAGTTGGCCAGCGCCAGTAAAGGTATGACTCCTCCTGCTGAAGTTATGGCCTCTTGGTTGGACTCTGGTGGGGGAGAAAACAAGGTAAGAGAGAAGTAAGATCCTCTTTTTCAGTATATCTCCCTCTGACTCTAATAAGGCCTGAAAGGGGAACTAGAAAGTAGCTTTATCTGTTGGCTATTTTACTGAAGTTTTACTAGATGTCACAATCATTTGCATGCTCAGAGTGAACCCACTTAAAAAAATTACAAGCACAAAAGGAAACTAATTTCTGGAAACTTGAAATAGTCATAAATCATATATGATTTGATGATGGTGAATGTTTGACAATTGACACGCACACTCCTCCTGTACTTGTAAGAGTAAAATATCATGCTATCTGGAGGAAACTTTACCTAAACTAACCATAAGGTTTCAAATTTACCTTAGGCTCTAGATGTGTCCTAACAAGATACTTGTAATCCATTTGTAAGTAACATATCAATAAACAAATATATAACTGGAAAAAGGATTTAATTAATTTAGCAAAGTCAATTTGGTAGGCAAAAATGTGTCCTTAATTGTATCTATGTCACTTTGAGATGGCATGGAATTTGAGGACAGAATTTCACATGAGGGAGCTGCCACCCCCTCCCCACATCTCCTGGATGGGCCATGGCTCCATCCCGCACCCCACCCCATCCTGGCTGTGCAGGGTCTGGCAGGGCTGCTGTGGGGGTCCCAGGGGCTCTGTCTCTTCTGGCCTGGTAGCACAGCTGAGACTGGCTCTGCTCTGGTCCCCCAGCTCTGGCCACCCCCAGGTGGTGTGGGACTGGGGCTGGGGCCAGGGCCAGTGTGGAGAGGCAGCCGGGGCTGAGCTGGTGGGTGGCAGGTTTGTTGGCACCAGTGCCTGGAGGAAGGGGCAGCCCTGCTCCCAGGCCTGGCTTGGCTCTGCTCCCTCCTGATCCCTGATCAGCCCCATCCCCATCCCCATTTTCTCTCCCTCTTCCTCCCTCCCTCCCCCCACAGGCTTTCCCACTGGGGGGGCATGTGCACATATGCGCACACATGCTCATCCCCACCCCCAATTTTTCTCCCTCCATGTATGCACATGATTAAAAGTATCAAGGTTCTTCATTAGATGGTGCTTCCCTGCACTTGTTTACTAATCTGTAAAACTGGTATTTGACCTATTCAGAGCACTGTGAGATTTTAACAAGTCCAAAGTCCATTGGGACTATGATAAAAAGCACTGTTCTTATTTATTTGTAACATTCTACCTTGTGGTCTAGTTCTTCTTGATCATCACTAAATATTTTGGACTGTGTGCGGTCAGCTTTTATTGGATATGTCTATACGAGATATTTAGTGTGGAGATGCCTAATTAGTTTCTCAGTGTTTCAGCACCTACACGTGACTCTGTTAGGCCTCTGTAAACTAATAAACTGTACCACAGGTTAGTACTTGTAAATACAAGTAATATTCTGCAGTAGAGTTTTTTAGTGCACAGTAATGCACATGTAGGGTGTGTTCAGATGCAGCATCTCAAATCCCTTTGAGATGCTGCAGGAGGCATGTGAGGGAACTGGAAAAGGTTCCCCCCACAGCAAGTTTGCAGCGTGGGGGCAAAATTAGACCCCTGGATATCCAGGGGTCAAAAAAAAACGGAACGAAAAAAAGAGGGGCAGACAACCAGAGGCTGGACATCTCTGTGGTTGGCCAGAGCATCTTTGTGGCATGCCCTCGCTCTGGTGCTGAAGCATGCTGCCTGCCCATGCAGGGCAAGCAGTGTACCAGCAGCAGGGCTTCAGTGCTGGTAAGTAAGGGGTCAGGGGGCCTGGAGGAATGGGGAGGGGACCTCTGCTGACCCTGCCTGCTCCCCCAGCTCCCCATCACTTCGCTGCCAGACCCCATCTCCTGCCTGCCCCCCAACCCCCCAATCTCTTCTCTGCCCGGCCCCATCCCCACCTGCCCTCCAAGCTTCCCAATCCCTGCCTTGCCTGGCCCCATCCCCCACCTACTTCCACGATTCCTGCCCCGCCACCCCAGCAATTAAAAAAAAAAAAACCCAAAAGCTCCCCTGACACTTACTGGCAGTTTGTCGGGGTCACTAGGGTCCCCCCACACAGTGGGGTGGAGTGACAGCTCCAGCAGCCCCAGCCCAGGCCCTGCTGCTCCCCACTGCCCTGTGCTGCCCAGGGCAGCTCTGCCAGGAGGCCCTAGACCCTCCACAGCACCTGCTTCTATGGTGAGTAGAGGCTTTTTTTTTTCAAAGTGCTGGAGCCTGGGGTTGGGGGGCAGCCATCAGGGGGCTGGGAGTGCAAGTGGAGGATGTGGCCAGGCAGGGTAACCATTGGGTGGTCTGGGAGAGTGGCTGGGTGGGGCTGGGTGGGGCAGCCATTGTGGGGGCTGCAGGAGCCAGCAGGGGATGAGGCCAGGTGGGGCAGCAATCAGGGGCTGGAGTGGGGGACGTGGGGGTGGCCCCTGCAGGGGCCATTTGGCCCCTGTTGGGGGGGCTTTCATCCTTGTGGGGGGGCTGTAACCCCTGGTGCGGGGCTGTAGCCCCTGTGGGGGCTGTTACCCCTAGTGGGGGGCTGTAGCCATCCAAATTGCTTTAACACTGCTAACACTAAATTGCTAGGCGTCCAAATTGCTTTAACACTGTAGCTATATTAATAAAACATGCCCAACCAATTGCTGTCTCTCACTCTCTCTCTCTCTCTCTCTATATATATATAGCGGTCTTTTGTTTTACTTGTGGAGGAACATGGATTTGCGGGTATTTTACAGAGTGACTTTGGGGTTTTTTTATCAGGTATTTTTCAGTTTTCCAATAGGGAACACCAGAATTCCTGCTAGGGAGGCCAGTGGCAGGACCCTGCCTGCTCAGAGCTGGCACCTTGGACCCAGCTGGAGGCGGTTGACCTCCTGGCCAGACAGACATGCTTTGACAGTTCAAAGCAGGCCACCAGACCCAGAACATCTTCCGGGTGATAGCTGCCCAGATGACCGGGCAGGGGACACATGGCAGTAGTGCCGCACAAAGGCAAACCCTGTGGCCACAACCCACTGGCAACTGACCCAGAGGGGCAGATGCCTCTACTGGCTCTGCAGTCCCCATCCAGGTCTGGCAGGTGCGCAGCCGGTCACAGCCAGGCAGCAGCCCCCACTGCCAGACTGCTGCAGTGGGTAGAGGGCTGCTCAGGGCTGCTGCAGCAGTCCAGCTGGCACAAGGGGTAGTGTCCCCAGGTACCAACTGGCTGGGCCTCAGAAGCTCCTGAGAGCTAGTAGCCCTGAGCTACTTGCTAGGGCAGCTTTTTATACTGCTGGGGACAGCAGGGCTCCAGGTGCTGGCCCCAGGCTCTAGCTCCCCCTGGCTGCAGATCCAGGCAGGGTTATTTTGCCCCAAGTGGGGCTGCTGATATTCTTAGACTAATGCCTATCATACTGACCAATGCTATCTTACTGCTTTTGCATTTCTTCATCTGCCTGTTGGATCTTCTCCAATGTTTAGATCATAAGGTCTTTGGGGTAGGGACTATCTTCTTGTTCTGTGTTTTTACAATGCTTATCACAAAAAGGTGTTGGTTCATGATTAGGGATCCTGGGTTGTACCACAGTATAAAGAATAAACAACAATATCCCGTGGTGCAATGTGATTAGATACATTGACTGTTTAGAAATGCATGGCACAAAGTGAACACTGAAGAAGAGATAAGAACATTAGAACAAAAGCTGTTCTTTGTATTGTTTTCTAGCATTGTGGCCTGGGGTAGAATAGAGAAAGAGCTGGTTGTTTTGTGTGACTGAAAATCTTACATATTAAAAAAACTGCTAGCTTTGTAAAGAATTTTCATAAAAAGAAAAAATTCTTATTTATTACATATGTACAGAGAAACTAGAGCCATGCAACAGACAGGAGGAAACCTTTCAGAGGTGCAATTTTGAAAAGTATCTAGTGCTGGTATAATCACCCCTCATTTGAAGTTGGTGGACAGTTCAATTGGAACAGAGTTAGCCCAATGCAGAATGGCTCTGAAAACCTTATTCTTAATGTTCTTCTTGATTCTCAAGATATTTCATACAGAACAAGGTGAAATCTTGCACCTTTTACTCAGGCAAAATTCCAACTCAAATCCATTTGTGTCTCTTTTGAGCAAGAATTACACAACCTAGGGGGTTCAAGGGATACTCAAAGTCAAAAAGAATGCTGGGGCCTATCTAGCATAGATGACCGTCTCCTGTTGCCAATGTCCTGAGCACTTCTGTGCTCCACCCCTGCCATTTTGAGACTCCTTGTTTATAGTTGCCTGCCACATTATGCTACCATTTTTGAGGACTCTTTGCTCAAGAGTTTAAGTTCAAAGATTTGGTATCTTCCAAGACAGATGACTCTCCATGACTGATAACCTTGAAAACCTTCTGAAACAGGTCATTCCAAATGTGGCCTTAGAAGGTATTTCAGTGCATTCATTCTCTTGGAATGAACTGACTTTTATTTCTGTTTCTTCTTAACGGGTTTGCCTTACGCTTATGTTCCTGGAGACTTTTACAGCATTATCTGCAGGCATACTGACCGATAGCTTCATTGTGTTCACTGGTTTGGAAAAACTTATGGCCATCTGAGTAAAAGGAATGACTGTTCTTGAATTTAAACTCCCCAGATTTAGAATTTAGCCATGTTGTTTAGAATTTTAAAGTGATATTCTAAGAAGTTGGCTTTGCTTCCATGATAATTTTATTACATTGTTGTAGAGCACAAATATCTAATATTAAAGGTATCTTTCAAAGGGGAAAGACCTATATACATTCTCTTAAACAAAATATAAAGGAAGTACTAGATATCTGTGACCTAAAATTAGATTAGATGCTATTGAATTAGTATCTGTAATCTAAAATTAGATTAAATGCTATAGGCACTGAATTATTGTACCAACAACACTACACTGCTGTTGGTGGTTCAATCTCAGCACTTTCCAAGGAGGTGATGTAGGCAAGGAAGTGACCTAGGCTCCTGTAGACCTGTTCATTTGCCAGCAATAATAGGCAAGGCATTGAATTATATTTTAAAGGAAAGAATGATTAAAGATATGAAGGTAAATGTAAAATGGGTTAAAATACAATACAGAAAAATTTGCCAAAGAGAGATTGTGCCAGACTAGTTTAAAATCTATTGTCTTATCAAATATATTCTAGGCAAAGTAAATGTAGTAGATCTAATCAGTCTCTAACAAAGCATTCTGAATCATAGCAAAATATGGCTGGAAGGGACCTTGGGAGGTCATCTAGTCTAGCCTTTTGCTCAAGGCAAGAACATCCTGTTTAAGCTATCCAAGCAAAGTGGTTGTGTTAAACTACCGAAGATGGAGATTTCACAACATCTCTACATAATCTTTTCCAGTACTTAATTTCTCTCTCAGAAAATTCTTCTTGATATCCAAGTTTAATTTCCTTTCTTGCAATCTCAGACTGTTACTTTTTGTCCTGAATGTTTCTAAACATTCCTTAATGCACCATACTTACTGTGCACTTAGTTTAGTACTTGGATAACCAGTACTAAATCTAATGCAGAGTAACTGGTGCTAATTCATAGTACCGCTAGCACACAGGTTTTTACAGACGCTAACTGTGCAGTAGCCTAGTACTACTACACAGTAGCGTATTGGCATGGGTTTTGCCTGGCATGCTACTGCACAGTGTTATTAGGCTACTACACAGTTATCTTCTTGTGTAGATGCATCCACTGTCTATTGCAGACATATAAGATATTCTATCACCATTCTAATATTACAAAAGCCTATGTCTGTCTGTCTGTAACACTTTAGTCATGCTCTGATTGGCTGACAGACAGCCAATAGAGTGTGAAAAAGCATTTGGAAAGGTGGCAGCCCATCACCATGATGGTGAGGTCACAGGAGACATTGCTGGCCATGTCCTCCCTGCCTTGCTCCCTGGAAGCAGCGGCAATGAAGCAGAAGGAATGGGCAGGGGGGCGAGGTGGTGACAATGGAATGGGGGGGGTGAGGCCACCAGAGCTGGCCTCGCCCCCCACCCCCTGCTCCTTGGAGGTAACAGTGGCGGCAGCGGTGCATGGGGGGGAGCAGGGTCAGGACATTGCAGGGGGCGTGGCCACCGGTGTTGGCCTTGGCCCACCCCCCACTTTCCATTGTCACCTCCTGCAGGGCCGGGTGTGGCGGCAGGGAAGGGAGGAACAGGCCTGCGCGTGCTCCTGCCCTCCTCCTGCTGCCGTGGCAGGGAATGGGGGAACAGTCCCGGATCCCAAGCAGAAAGGGGTGCAGGCCCAGGCCCAGCACAGGGAGGGGTCAGGACAGGAGCAGACCTACCATGGCTGGGGGTCCAGAAGTGGTCCTGGGCTGATGCGGCGGCAGTGGGGAGAGGGGAGGAGTTGACCTGGGCCCAATTACGGGGGGGGAGGAGAACAAAGCCTGAGCCGGGGGAGAAGCGGGTCCGCCACAGCAGTGGGGGAGAAGCAGTGGGCCTGGCCTGATGCAACAGTGGCTAGGGGAGGGGAGGAGTGAGCTTCCTCCCCTGCTCAGGTCCAGGACCACTCCTTCCCCACCCCTCCTCCCCCCCCCCCCCATCAGCTTTGAGCCCGCTCCTCCCATTCCCCCATCACCGCTGAGTCAGCCCAGGCCCGCTGCTCCTCCCACCACAGCGGACTTGTTTTTTCCCCACCCTCGAGCCCAGTCCTGTCCTGCATCAGACCAGGTCCCACTCCTCCCCTCCCCCCATGGCAGGGAGGTGGGGAGCGGGCCCAGACCCCAAGCAGCAGGAGGTAAAGGGGGAGCAGGCCCGGATGGTCCATCCTCACCCACTCCCCCCTGTCATTCTTGACAGGCAATTGGCTAGTCTTTTTTATAATAACCCTCTTTTGTAGTTGAAGACTGTTATCAAGTACTCCCTCAGTAGTCTCTTCTCCAGACTAAATAACTTCAGTTCTTCCAACCTCTCCTCATGTCATGTTTTCTGAAGTTCTAACCATTTTAATAAAACTGGGGATTCCTCAGTTAGAAAAAAACTGAGGAGAAGAAAGGCAAAGGTGTACTAGCCAATCACAGGATGACTGAGCCACCAATGTCATGTAGTTATGAAAAAGTTAAATGTGATGATAAGATGCAACAGGTCCTATATTTAACTGAGATGGGGAAGCAAAAATAATGTGGGATGTCATATGGAAAGCATGCAATTCTGGTCATCCATTTTCAATGACGAAAATTTAGTTTGGAGCAGATGCAAAGAAGGGCTGCTAGGATTAACCCTTTTAGGCTGCATGCAGCCCGCAGGTCACCAGTTGGACAGCCCTGGTTTAGCCTAAAAATGGAGGGTGAAAGGGTCTATGATTGCTGTCTAGATGTATATTTTGGACAGGGGATTAACAGCAGAGAGGGAACAGAACCATGAAGCAAGAAGATAACATCATAAGAACAAATGGGTATAATGTGGCCACGAATTAAATTTAGGCTGGAAATTAGAAGGTTTCTAATTACCAGAGCAGTGGAGTTATGGGACTGCATTTCAATAGGAATAGTGGGGGCAGAAAACCTAATAGATTTTAAGGTGGCACTTAATACATTTTTGACAGGGATGGATTTCATGATTCCTTCCCTGTTGCTCAGAGAATTAACCTTACGTGTCAAGAGACTGAATTTATCGATGGGTCAATACTGGAACTTTCTAATGCATCGCATGACTGCACAGAACTGAAGGCTATTTCACATGTAGGCGTGTGATACAAGTGCTGAATTTGTTCATTACAGTGAATAAAGCAAAAATGATTCATGCTCACCTGAGGCAGCCAAGGTCATTATGCAGGCGCAGGAGTTACACTGGACAGTGGAATCCCCCAACTCAAGAAGCTCCAGAATTAGCTCGAGTAAACCCATTTGGACAACTAGGTCTCTGTTTACTATTCACAAATAAATACAACAGTGAATAGCTAATACATCCTAGCCATGCAAAAAGTATACTTTGGAGTTTATATCACAATGCAAAATGTATCTTGCATTCAACAAGATGCATATGGCTAGAATGGCTTAATTCAAGAACAAACTTAACAGAGTAATTTTTTTAGATTTTCTTGCTATTTAACTTTATATAATCCTGTTGCTGTAGATTATAGATTCTAATTAAACTCGATACTTCTTATTACTCATCTTACTCTGTTTATAGTATATCCCCAAAGAATAAGGAGTTACATTCTTTTTGAAGCTCTCTTGTGGTGGAAAGTCTACTGTGGCATAACCACCTAGAAGGATAACATGAACTGCTCCACCCTCTCGATGAAAGTTTTGCCTGCTGTCACAGGAAATAGAAAGACCTTGACTTGCAGTGTCATCTCAGAGGTCCATGGTCTTGGCAGGGTGAAGCCATTCTGTTAACCACAAAAATAAGTGACCTTTACAAAAATAAATCACCCTTTTCTCTAAGTAATGTGAAACCTAGATCCAGTTATTTCAAAGTGACAAACAAGCACTGTATAAAAGTCAGATTCTAAACACTTTATTTGTTGTTGAAACAACAGCTGGAGGGCCTCTCAATTAGGCAATGAGAAGGCAGGGCCAGGTCAGCTACTCCAACTGTATATCTAGTCTGGATGAAAAGAGATACCTACTTTTGCCAAGAACAGGAGAAAATTGTTAATTACTTACTGTTTCCTTCCAGCAAAAAATTGACAAGAGACAAGGAAGACATCTGTTGAACCTCTACATCACTGGACTGTAGTAAAGCATAATAAGGTTCCAAATGTTCTTCAGTCAGCTGGCTGATCACTGCATAAATTAAAGGAAATGCATTCACTGCAGTGTCTCTTAGGTCTGAGAAGTGGCTTATGATTAGGCCTGAGATGTGACCATAGTCAAGTACGGTGCTGTTCCACTTCAATCAGATTCCAGTGCCACTGAAAGAGCCAGCTAATATTCTCACTCTCGCTTTT
Organism: Alligator mississippiensis; assembly: GCF_030867095.1. NCBI lineage: Eukaryota > Metazoa > Chordata > Crocodylia > Alligatoridae > Alligator > Alligator mississippiensis. The sequence goes on along the minus strand of NC_081824.1, from coordinate 118,458,572 downwards.
AATAACTGGATACTATACCTTTCAACACCTAGAAACCGAAGAAGCTCTTCTGCCCCCTGTCAGATTTTAGTGTGTCCAGTCTTCAATGATAAGAAGCACCTAAACTGTAATGAAATCAAGCCAAGTCTCCAAGTGTAGATGTAATGCTGTTTAATCAAGAAGCTGCACAGGTTTAAACCAGAGGAAAAGCTGATTCATTTTCTAATGTACAAACCATTGAATACTCACTGGGCACATCTACATGTGCTATTAATTCAAAGTAGGTTTACTGCACAGTAAAAATACTGCTCAGTAAGCCTACAGGGGAGCATGTCTACATGTGCTCTCTTTTGGGAACAGATTTTTTCCCAGTGGGAGTAGCCCCATACTCTGCTCTGCCTTCCTGCAGCAGCCAGCACCCCCCAACTCCCACTGCCCATGCTAGCCCAGCTAGCGGCAGCTGTCTCCTGGCCCCCTGAACATTAGGAGGGGACCTGATGCGCACAGAGCCAGGAGAGAGCTGCCTCTGCAGTAGGCAGAGCTCTCCTGGCCCCATAGACATTCAGACACACAGCTGCTAGCAATCCCCTGCCAAGCAGGACATTTGCTGGGAGCTGTCTGGGGTGTGGTGCAGCTGAGGGTAAGCCTCCTGCAGGGTAGGCAGGGCATGGGGCTTGTTGGCAGCTGCTCTGCTCGGCATGAAGCTGGCTGGTCCAGGGATGGATGTGGGGGCTGGAAATCCAGCCCTCACCTGCCCCGCAGAGCAGCCAGCTCTGCGTAGATTCCCAGCACCCACTAACTCCTTGGTGCAGCCAACTCCATGTGGGTATCAGGGGCAGGGGGCAGAGAGCTTTCTAATCCTGGCCCTGATGAGCTCCTAGCTCCTGGGGGGAGCCAGGAAGCTGAGCAACCCCAGGACCGCAGACAGAGAGCTCCCTAACCCCTGTGGTTCCCTGCTGGCTACGCTGACTGGGAGCAAATTTTCTCCTGGCCAGTGTCTACACATGTTTTATTGCATAGTATCTACTGCACAGTTAATTTACTGCCTATATTTATAGGTAGTAGCTAACTGCACAGTAGAATAATGTACTGTGCAGTAAGTGTATGCACATGTAGACAGTGAAGCTTTACTGAGCAGTAGACTAATCTACTGTGCAGTAAAGTGTTTTATGTAGACACACCCACTGTGTAGAAAAAAATATTTGCCTACTGTTTTTCCCTCTGCTGTTCCCTCATTGCTTATAATTTCTGAATAGCTTCCCTTGCCATGCTTTCATAAGCACTACTCAAAATTCTGGGTTCCCTTCCTATTGATGTACTGAGAAGCCTCAGTATGCAGCTTTGGGCCAGCAGTCCTCTGCTGCCTCTTGTTTCCTGTCCATGGGCTATCCCATCTGCTTCTGTGGAGCAAGCGTGGATTGTCTTGCTTCTGAATGTTCCCTACAGGGCTGGATTATGACATGCTGGGGCCCTAAATTATGTTAAACTTAAGAGGCCCCATAGCATTACCAAAAAAGTATATTATTCTAACAGAAAGGAGTCCCCTCATAATGTGAGGCCCTATGTTGTAGCTTACTTAGCTTGCACCTAAATCCACTCCTGATTCTCTATCATCTGGAAAGGGCTCCACAGTTCTAGCAGGATGTTTTCTCCACTGTCTCCCAGTGTGTTTGGCTGTGTAACTTCTGGGGGTTCAGCATACACACAGTTTCTAGTGACATCATGTAATGATTTTTTACAGAAGTACCAGAGTTCTTTTAGGGGCACCATGATTTTCTTCTTATAACATAGAAACAGAATTACACAGAATACCCTGCACGGTTGAGGCTATGACGGCATTTTCATTTCAAATAATATCAAGTTTGTTCAGGAGTTTAACAGTTTGGAAAAAGGTACTTTTGGGTCAGTTAAAATTATGTGAAAATTTTCAAGTGCACTGAATAGGGATAACTTACAGTGTTGGCTCAGGTGTAAGTAATAGAGTGCAGCAGACTGTTGCAAGCCAGGGTTTTCTGAAAATGCCAACGTTCTCAGAGCCTCCAGAGAGTTCTTTCCAAGCAGTGACAATTCAAAACCTGTAGCATGTACAGTGAAAACACAAGATAAAATACACCTGAAATTATTTAGTTTATTAGGAGTTAAAAAATCCCAGGAACTGACAGCAGCTGGAAATCTGAAACATAAACGTTAAGGTGTGCCATGCTGAAAGAAATTGATGTTCCATCTAATTTGGTATCGCATCTCCAACACTGTCCGGTACCAGTGATTTCAGAAGATTTGATAAATTCCATCATCCAGAATAACCTGCCCTGGAAAAGTCTTTTCTGGAGTGTAGGCAGTTGGTGGTAGCAAACACTTATTATCATGTCAAATTTATATAGAAAATATTGTTCATTTCATTCCTAATTGTTTCTTAATTGGACTTGATGCTTGGTTAAATTTTATCTTGTAACAATTGGTTCCTTCAATTATCTATGCATTGTATGGAAGTGTTTATTTTTCTTATAACAGAAAAACTTACTGAACATATGAAATTTATTTTTTTTAATTTCCCATTAAGTGCTGTGTTCTACTATTATGGAAAGAGATTGAGTGAAATACAGACAGCCTGTAGACTTGCCTCAGACTCAAATTCTCAGGGTAAATCTACCTGCCATTGAATAGGATAATTCCCCATATCAGTAGAGTTCTTGTTCTATATAATTACCTTCAGTAATTTAAACCATTCCTGAAAAAAACTAAAGTACAGTTTTATAATGCTGGAGTACAGCAGAGGAGAGAAAAAGAAGCTATCCAATACGGCTGTGTGAAGGTTCGGTATCTGATTCGATTCAGAGGAGATTCGGCCCAATTTGGTGGCCAAATCTCCGAATCCAAATTGAACTGAGAGACCAATTAAAAGGTCTGAATTGAATTGGAAGCCTCTGGATCGATTTGGAAAAGATTCAGCTCTGATAGAGTAGGCTATGCCCTGCTGCTGCTTGCCCCCTTCCGCCCAGAGTGAGCCGCGCCTGCATCATCCCCCTCCCCGCCCTGGCTGGGCAAGCAGCAGCAGGGCATTGCCCCCACTCCCAGCGCTGCTGTGCCCGCATCCCCCACTCCCCCCATTCCCCTCCCCGAGTTCTGCACCTCCCCGCCCCGGCTGGGCAGCTTGTCCCAGCCCCAGCCCCAATTCCCCCCATTCCCCATGCCCTTTCCCTCCCCACTCTGCCCATCACAACAGGCTTTCCAACTGAAGGCAGCTGTGTCCAGTCTGATGAGGACTACTGCCTGTTTAGTCCATGGCTGCATCTCTGAAGCAGTGCTGAATCTTGGGATCCTATTCGGCCAAATTGAATTGGGACAGTGATTTGAATCTCCGAATTGAATTACTGTCCCTCCGAATCAGCCAAATCTGAATCCGAAGCGAATACTTGCTGCTTCGCACAGGCCTACTATCCAAACAACGCCAAATGATAAACACTGCTGAACAGCAAGTACATTTACAGTGCACAATTAGTCCATGACATTACCACAAGACATATTTTAGCTAAGACTTTAGCACAGTGAATGAAAGATTTATTTGAATTGCAAGAATTTACTATTTTTGACAAGATAAAAAGGACATAAGGTATATAAACTTTCATGCTTCAGTACATGAGTCAACTATTAACTAAAGTCATTTGAGGTTGTATGCACTTTAAGTATAACAAACTCCTGCCCTCTGGATTAACTGGGATTTAGATAAGCATTTATTTGTTTTAAGATCAGTTTCAGTTACTGAAAATTTTCAACAACTACGGAAGGATAGGTTGTGAGAGAATTAAAAAAATGATAAAAGGAAACTTCTTGGGCTGGCATGCTTGATTACTGAGTGACTGAATCTCTGAGCTGTCTGTGTATTTATGGTGAATAAGAGATGGGGAAATGGAAACCAAACCAAATCTTCCTCTACCCCTAATACAGATCTTGTTATATGGCACTGGTTACAGCAGTTTAATAACTTCATTACCAACCAGGAAGTCCTGCTTCAGATCCAAACCTACCCTCAAATGCCAATTTACAGCTCCCTCTGAGGACAAAGGAATCTGTAAAAGTGTTTGTGAGTCCTCCTTGTCTGTCTGCATAGAAATGAGAGCTGCTCTGCCCTCTCTTACGGTCAAATTCATAGGAGATGCTCAAGTGGGAGAAAGACTTCAAGGTTCCCTCTGTGAAGTTGCTTCATATCCTTTATATATCCTTCATATCCTAGGGCAGCAGGACTTGACCATGTGCCAAAATAGCCCCAGTTCTCCCAACCCCTATATCTAAACCACTGATAGATCCTGAGATTGTCCTTTATTAATTCTGCAGACTGTCCTTTATTAGTTCTAAGTGGGGGAGGTGAGAAGAATATTATCTTAATTAACATTAGGATTATCCAAAGCAAATCCATGATGTTCCAGGTAACCAGTTTCAGAACAATAAAGCTGAAAGATTGTTCTATGGCAAATCATCCCACACAAGGTTATCAATATCCCACCAAGAATAAACATCTCTGCTGGACCTTTTGTCACAACATACCTATATTACAGAAAGGAGAACAAAAGGAGCACGCCTACACAAGATGTTCACTGAGCAGTAAATGTCTCAGAATCTACATGTGCACCCCTATTAGGTTAGAGTAAACTAATTTACTCTGCAGCAGGATAGTACTTGTACTAGTACTATCTTTCTGTGGAGTAAAAAACTCCACAACAGCGCACATGTAAATGCTGCCCCAGGTATCTGGGGCACAAAGGTGCTTTGGTTCAGGGGCTACCTGTCAGCTAACTTCATGATGAAGCACCCTCCTGCCCCAGCCAGCCCCTCTGCAGCCTGTTGAGCCAGGGGGAATAGCCCAGGCTGGCAGGATAACCCTTTGGGTCCCCTGCTACCTGGGGCTGCTCCAACCCAGCTCAATGTGCTGTGATCCCAGGTGTATGTTCAAATAGCAATAAATTCAGAAGTTTATTTCTCCAGAGTTTATTGCTCCTGGGTGCACATTCAAATGATACACCCTGGCACAATAAACTCTGGAGCAATAAACTCCAGAGTGATTCAGTCACTCAATCATCAAACTCTGGAGTTTACTGCTTCACATTAATTGCACATGTAAACGCACCCGAGATGTACGATTTCATGCACTGCTGCCTACATGTTAATGGAAGTAGAACACATACTTTAGAAACACAATTTCTATAGCAACTCTGAGCTAATGACTCAAAACAAAGTACAGAATTAAAAAGTAGAGATAAAAAGGAAGAGAGGAAAGATGTTTGTAGGTTAGATTTTAGTGAGAAGTGACAAGATTCAGGGATACAGGCAGGCATTCATTGATTATGGGAATTGCAAAAGAAAATGTTCTCACATTAGTAGCTGTGTAATCATATGGAAGGACAGAAGTAGACCATTTGTAAATGAGCAATGACATTTAGGCATAACAGAGAAATTAACCTATGAGATGCAGAGGATTCATAAATCAACACAGTCTTAAATGTACAAGTGGTAAATCAGTGAAACTGCATGGGAAGGATGTGATCACACTTTGTTACACATGCAAAGTCACACAGCTACATCATACACAAGCTGGACTCTGGAGAGATTAGAATTCACCCAGACAAAGAGAACAGAGTTGTGAAACTAGTAGTAAGAAAATACTACTAATTAAGTTTAATATTATTAATAGGTTTACAAAAATCAAGGTTAAAAGAAAGAAGGATGACTAACAGAGAGACAGAAAGATCAGAGAGCTGAGAACTTCATCCATAGAGGAGGGGAATTGGCCCAAAGTAAGTTAGCAGCAGTCATAAAGGATGACTAAGTAGAAGGGAAACCAAGAGAACACAGAACTGGAGAGACCTACCTTGGTTTTTTTTTTAAGTGAGACAGGTAAATGGAATGAATCACAGCAGTGAGACCAAACAAAAATGGGAAGAAAGACTTTCATTAACAGGTCATAACTATAGAAGAGTTATTTCCATACTATGAGGGGAGTGAAAACATAAGCATGCCACCAACTGCAATGAACTTTAATTAGCATCAACCTTCTTTTCCTTCCACATCCAACTTCATATACAATTCTAGATGCAAATTTTGCCATCACTGCACAAGCCAGCTTCAAGATGGAGTTCTCTAAAGGAAAGGTTTGCTGATATCTTACCTCTTTGATTGTATCACTAGGTGCTGGGACATACTAATCCAATATAACCAGTGAAACCATTCACAAATACAACAGAAAAAGATCTTGTTTATAAAAGAAAGAGCCTTCAAAAACATGCAAGGTGACTAATATATCATTTAGTGCAGATGCCTTAACAGTCATGTTTTTACAGTATGAACAGGCAGCATCAACTGTTTATGACCTACCTCTAAGACAACAAAACCAAAGGAATCCAGGAAACAGAAGAGACAAAGATACATTTGAAAGTCTACATGGTATAAAATCAAATTACTTGCTTTTCAAAGTCTAAAGAGAAAGCAGAAAGTATCCCAGAGCTTTATGCAAGAGAGATAACTCATTTGAAAAATTAAATGCCAGAGGAATGGTTTTAGATAAATGATGAATTAATCAAATGGGGATTCTTTTAAGTGACCTATTCAGAGAAGGAAATAAGTACTTCATTAGCAAAACAACTCTAAATTTATAAGTGAATCCCTGTCGCAGGGCACCTTAGTGCCTGCTCCTAGAGAGGAGAAACTGCCAGGGAGAGAGCCCTGGCAGAGCTAATTGAGCACAGCTGTGGGTTGCCGGAGCAACTAAGGGGAGCCAGCTGCCTGTAGGGGGCAGGGCCTGGCCCTTATAAAGCCCAGGGCCGAAGCCAGGCTGGCAGTTCTCTGCCAGCAGCCAGAGAGGCAGAAGCTCCCTCAGCTGAGATCTGGGAAGGAGCCTGAGTTGCAAGTACAGCTCATGATAGCCCTGGAGGCTCGAGCTATGATAATGAGTTATGGCCATGCAGCTTGTGGTTATGTTACAGCCTAGAGGCTTGTGGTTTTGCTTTGTGTTTGTGTTATTACACCCGGAGGCTTGGGTGAGGCTGTAGGGGTTGGAGGAGGCCTCAATCACAGGGACCCCAGAGAGTGTGGGGTGCCCTAGCGCCAAGAGGGCGTATTATTTGCATAGCGCCGGGGAAGGCGCAGCTCACACGCCAGTGCGTGAGCAACTGGCGGCGAGGAGCGCGGCCAGTGGGTCGCAGGCGCAACCCGTAGGTTACGGACGGGGACCTAGACCCCGGATTGCGTGTGGGGGAACACAGACCCCGGCCCCGGGAAAGGGGCGGTATTATTGAGTAGCCCAGAGTGGGCACGGCGAGCCCCAAAGAGGGGGGAGCGCCATACTGAGGAGCCCTAGAGAGAGGGGCAATTACTGAGAAGCCCAAGACGGGCATAGCGAGCCCGGCCGCAGGCTAGTGCGGTAACACCCCTCGGACCAAGGCAGGGCGCTGCGGTTGCCCCGAGAAGACAGGGAGTAGCAGTGCGGTGAGCCAGGGTCAGAGAGGGTGCCCGTGCGGTTGGCCCATAGGACCGGAGGCCCGCTAGAGAGTCCCAGCAAGAGGCTGGGCACGAGAGAGGGAGCCCAGCGTGGGCTACACTTTTAGAGGAGGCCCAGGAAGTGGGTGTACAGACCCGACAACGTCTATCACATCTGCGAGGCTTGGGGTGTGGTATTAGGGGTTGGTAGGAGCCATGCATAGCCCACAAGGCTAGGGTGTCTGGGGAACACCCACCATATCGGGAGACCCCCAGGGGGTCCGGAAGAACCGCGGGGACAGAGGTCCCGAGTAGCCGTGCCCAGGGAAAACACAAGGCAGCCTCCCATCATTATATTTACCATCAAAGACGTGGCGGGCGAGAACTAGAGGGTGTCTTGGGCTGGCCTGACACGGAGCGAGGGACCTTAAGGAGATCACAGCCCTCTGCGAGGACCCTGTCGTGACAATCCCATATCTGCAATTCCAGCCACATTTTCACCACCTTGGCTCATTTCTTAAAATCTACCTTCTTGCTTCTGTGCCCAGGATCTCACTAATGTCTCACCCTTCACCCCACTCCCCTCCTTAGTATGTCACCAGGATTGTGTGAGAACTTCTGTAGAAGCAGTGGGAGAGCTTCTGGGGGCAATACGCTATGGGTACACCCACTGAGGGCAGAGGAAGAGCCCAAGGCCCCCCTCCCTTCCAGGGCAGTGCCCATCTATCTGAGCCAGAGAGCCTAGAGTTGGAAGAAAAACAGTGTTGGGTTCCCTGGGTGACTCTGGGCCAGTCACCTGGCCTGGGGGAAAGCAGATAATAAGCATGCTGTTGCAGTGCAGGAAGTTTTGGTGTGTGCTAGATGGCTACAACAGAGAGACAGAAAGCAGCTTGGGGCCAGCAGGACAATCCAGACTAATGTAACAGTCCCAAAGACTGGAATGAGTCTCCACAAAAGTACCAGGGATTCAGGTTTCTGAGCTCAAGTGACAATACAGCTTCCGAGAACATGAAGAAGATTGATTGGGACAGGATCGATTGGGACACAGGTTACCAGTCTGCTGGAACAGGTCAGAGAATCTTACTCTCTATAGGTAGGGTTACTTTGGTGGGAAAATGTTAACACACAGTTTCTATTGGGCATCTCTTTGTGGGTTTGCTTCTGATATTTCCAAGGAGATACTACCTCTGGATAACAGTATGGATAAAGAGATTATTTTGTTGTCATATAAAGTATTTGTCCAGTGATATTGCCTTGTTTCTCCAAGAAGGGGGAACGGTTCTTAGTAAGAAGCATATAACATGGGCTTGCCTTTACCAAGACTGGGATACTACCCTATTCTGACAGTCAATACAGATCATCAAAGCAAAAGTTCCATTTCTCACTGAAGACAACAGGCCAGAGTTTCTGAAGACTTTGTTATTGTAGATCTTCTCAGATTACCCCACATTAATATTAGTGAACACTCCACATACTCAACCTAGCCTGAAAGACCTATGAAGAAATATTCTTTTTCTGTTGATGAAATCTGAAATTGGTGTGAGGGCAAAGTATAGACTTGTTGGTCCCATAACTAGCCCCTGTACAATTTGGGAATTCTATCTATACAAACCCATCAATAATTTCCTGTACATTGCTCAGCGTCATGACAGCAGCAACCCTTACCATTGCAACAGCCTTGTTGGTTGATCTACTAAGTGGTCAGCTGGGCTAGGGACAGATTGTCAAAAAGTCTAAGCCTGAATTGATTCAATCTTTGCAGGTTAGTCTAACACCCCCCCCCCCCACACACACACACACCCCCCTCAGGGGGCAGGGAGTATTGCCAGGCCCTGGTCCCTAGCTAGCACTCTGAGGCAAAGTGGGGAGGGAGGAACTGCTTGTGTGGAGTCCATGCATCTGCTGATGATACTGGATCCCTCTCCCCATAGGCAACACATAAGGGGACATGGGGGGGGGGGCATGTGTCCCCCCGAGAGTGCTGGTGCCACCCCTGACAATGAGCACTCCGGCTGGTAGGGGGGCATGGAGAGCGTTAATGCCCCCCCTAAAATTGGCTCCACTGGCAGCATATCAGACCCCCCCCCGATTGCCAGTTGGCTGCTGGGGGACCCCCCAGTTGTGCCCCACTGGTGCCCCCCCAGACTCAGAAGCCACCAGTCACCATGCCTCTCCCTGTTTCTTCATGCTATCTGAAGCTGTAGACAGGAATTAAATGGTACCAAAGCCTCTCAGAACTGCCTCTGAGATGCCTGCACTTTGACAGCTTTGAAGCAAGCCAGCAGGGAGCTTATCAGAACACAAGGCTTATCAGTCCATGAAGCCCTACAAAAGAAAACAAAAGCATCTGTTTCATTAGTTTCAAGCTCTTCTTACCTTCAGGGTGAATTTGCATTTGCAAGCCACCAGCTTCTTGCTCAGGAAGCAGCAGCCTGGCTGCAGCGCTGTGTGATGGACTAGCTGGCAGTGGCTTAGCCCAGGGGTTTTGAAAGGGTAAAAGATGATTGGAGGACTTGGGATTCCCTTTCCGCACCAATCTGGTAATGATTTGGCCCAGGGGTTTTGAAGGGGTAAAAGATGATTGGAGGACTTGGGATTCCCTTTCCACACCAATCAGGCCCCAGAGACTCACCCTCCGTGTCCCCTGATTGGCCCCTTAGGTCACCTGGAGGGGGATAAAAGGGGCAGCGTGGCTGACTCAAGGGAGACCAGTGAGGGACCACAAGGAAGGAGATTCAAAGAGCTGGCAAGAGCTAGGCCAGCAGGGCAGGAGCAGTTGACCCAGAAGAGCCTGAAGGAGTGGGATTTGGAGGCAGCAGTTGGGCCCTCAGCAGCATGGTGTGCAGCTGGCAGGAGAGGCTCCTTGCTGGGCTCCAGGATCCCCTATGAGAGGCTGTGTCCAGCAGGAGAGGTTCCCCAGCTCCAGCAAGGATCTGAGCAGCGACCTGAGGGGTTCCCCCAGCTCTGCTTCCAGCTCCTCCAATAAGAGACCAGGCAGCTTGATGTGAGGCCAGGGCTCTGGAAAGGTCAAGACCCCTAGCAGCCTAAAGTAATATAAGCACTGGTGGCTGTGTGGTAGAGTTTCTGCCTACCATGGGGGAGACCTGAGGTCAAGTCCTAGGTGGGGTGAGTGAAGTAGCAAGGGCAAATTCTTGTTGCAGTAAAAAGGGGACATTGTGCTTTCTCCCCCTGCAGGTACCTAGGCCCTACATTCCTTGTTATTTGACATTTTGTTTTTTGTGCCTCTTATATTTCTCCAACCCGCATTGTTTGTTTTGCTGTTTGTGTTAACCCTGTCTTTTGTCAAATGGATGAATATGTCTATGATTCTAAGTGTCTAACCTTTGTTGAATCCTGCCCCTTGGGGCACTGTAGTGTCTCCTATACCCCCTGGTTTATGCCTGTTATGTTCCCACTACTGTTCTCTCATTAAAAGGTGTATGGTTAAGTCCCCATTGGTGCTCTGGCTCTGCTCTATAGGGGGAGGAGAGTCCCTACACCTCCCATAGTGCTTGTGCACCTGTTTTGATCCCTTCAACTGGAGAGGGGGTACCTCTTGGAGTACCACCTGGGTTACACCTGATTAGTTCCAGAAAGTCCTAAGTGAACACTGTTCTGTCTGACTCTGTTCCACTGAAATTAGACACACACACACACACACACACACACACACACACACACACACACACACACACACACACACAGGACTTGGGTCCCTGCTGCTGACATCTCTGCTGTGGAAGAGGGAAGAGAGGGATCTCTGCTTGAGCTGTGACCAGTGAGGGGAGGATAAGGAGGAGCATGGCAGATGCTGCTGTGCCCTGCCAGGCAGACTCCCATCTGCTTCTCACCCAGCCAGAACAGTAATAGTGCTGTGGCTAGGGAGGAGAGGAGTGGGCCCAGCCCTGCTTTTTGGAGCAGACAGCCCAGCCCAGGGATGAAAAGCATTCTGGGATGCTGGGGGACTCTGACTTAACCTAAACCAGGAAGAGGTCTGGGACAAAAGTTCCATAAACCAGTTTGACCCAAATCAGTTATGTCTGATACTACATTTAACCCAGTTTATCTTAAACCAGTTTGGGACATTTTGAAACTGATTTATGTCCACTGAGCTTATGTTTTGTTACAGGTTTAAAACAGTTTCTGATTCCTTAAACCAGTTTAGGTGTACCTTCTGTCCCTAGCCCTGCTGACTAGCAGCAGTCAGTGGTGGCAAGCTCCCAAACAGTGTTATACTTCTCTAAGCTATGCAGAATTTTCATATAGATGTTTCCCACTGTAGCACTGGGCAAATCCTACATACATTTCTAGGATAGTAGCTTTTGACTGTTTTGTTCTGCTGCTACATCTTGTCATCCCAGGTCTGCAGCACTAAGCTATCCCACTAGATAGTGCTTGTTGGGTGAGTGCAAAAGCAGTTTACTCTACTTAGCAAACCTGATCTAAGAAAAGATCTAGGCAAATGACTGGCTTGAGTCCAACATCCTCCTCCTGCTCAGATGCCCTTATCCCCCTGATTCTGAAGTCATTGCCCAGCTTTAGATATGCTTGCAGGATCCTGCATATATTAATCACTCTGTGGATCATAGCACTCCCCGAGGTTTTCTCCATGCTGCTTGGCAGAACTTTAAAACTGGTTCTGGCTCACAAAAAAGACATAATGGGATGAAATGAGGAATCGTGGAATTATTTAGTTTGACCCAGTGCCCCGGGGTCCCACTGCCTTCTGGCAAGGACGCCACAATGTACAGTATGAAAAACCCCAGAAAGCTTAAAAGGCAACAGACAAGCTGCTGCAGGATATGTGAGCAAAATGCTGAGAGCTTATTTTGAAATAACAGTGTGCTATGTAGCCTCCATGGTGAAAATAGCTTAATTACCAGAAAACAATGCAGTGTAGGCATGACACTTATGCAAGAGCTGTTACAGATCACTTCACAGATACACAAAACCTCCAGCAACTTTCAAGTGCAGACATGCCCTACATCATTGGTGCCTGTCACTAATCACACAACCTTACAGACAAAACTGGAGGCCAAGTTAGGGCCTTTCAAAAATCAACCTGGTCTGTGCTTGAATAAAGCTAAAGCTGAAGTTCTGAACTGTAGCAAAATGAAGAATGCTGTGCTTATAAATGCATGAGGTGAACCTTAGAAAATATAGTGAGTTCTTCCTGCAGCCTTCTAAGCACCTGAAGGCTGAAATACAGACATAGGTAGAGATCTGTAAGACTGACTACACTGACACAATTACTTGGGTACTTGTTGTAATAAGTCCTGAGATATTAAATGAAATAGCCTCTTTTAGGAATAGTTCCCGATTCTGATGCTGTGCCTGACTCAATACAGACTTTCCTACAGTGGAAGTTGCATAGCTAAATGCTCTAGTTCGGGGGTGTCAACAGATGGCCCATGAAGCTGCTGTATCTGGCCCACTGAGTTATCAGTGGGCCTCTGGAAGTTGTGGGGCATGGCTAGTGGAGTGGCCTGCAGAAGAATCCAGGGCTCTTGGGCCCCAGGGGACATGGTGATTGGCAGCAGGAGGGTGAAATCCCGGTCAACTTCCAGCTGCTTCATTTATCACTGCTGACGCATCTCTACCTCCTCAGTCAACAGACCTGATGCTGCCATGTGCTGCCTGCCCCATGCCAAAGCCAGAGCTGGAGCTGTCAGAGCCATGTACCCCATGTGCTACCACTGTGGCACAAGGCCCAGGGCAACAGCAGCAGCTCTAGCTCTGGCAAGGGGCATGCAGCATACAGTAGGAGCTGGAGCTGCCACCACTACTGTCTGCATTGGAGAGGAGCCAGAGCTGCCACCAGCATTGCCACCAAGGCCACCCCATGCTGAAGCCACAGCAGATCAGATCTGTCCCAGGGCAGCAGGCTAGTTTGACACCTGTGATCCAGTTGGTTGTGAAAGTCTCAAACATTGCAATGCAAATTCCATGAGAAACAAGCCTCTGTCTTTCAAACAAATCCTCGCTAAGTGGAAATTCTCCATGTTTGGTCTCCTGCCAGAGGTGATTTGGGAGGAGAATCTAGACTATAGTCCTGACAATAGTAGCAAACTAACTTTGCTCTGGAGAAAATATACAAATTACTTGACTTTCCCAGTTTTCACTCTTGGCTCTACTCCCAGCTCTTTATATTCATTGTGCTTATTTGCTTGCCTTCTCAGGCCTGATAAATGTCTTGCATTCAAAAGCTCATCTAACTTTATTCCAACCCTGCATTTTGTCTAATAAAAGACATAACCCCCCACAAAATCCTTGCCCCTCACATAAATCCTGGACCATCATGGCTACAGCATCACTCTGACATTACCAGTTTTTCAAATATTTTTCTTCTTGTAAGGTAAGTTGGTCTCTTGAACAATCAGTCGTTGGGTTTCTTTTTTCATAAAAGTCAGGACTTTGCTCCTCTCTCAAAGCTGGGTGAAGACATTAATGAGCCTAATTCTGATTTTACTTATGCAAGTTTCTTTGTTATAATTCCCCTGATTTAAATGGGTACTACTCTGTAAATTCTTAGTGCAGTTACTACTAGCAAGCACCATGCATTTTGAAATAGTTCAGTCATCTTTATCAGAAGCTTATACCATTTCCTCCATCAAAGTCTTAGGAAATTTATGGGATTATAACCCCCAAAGCAAAATTATCCACTGTCTTGGATGTTATGTAGCCATTTATACTTGTAGAAAGCATTTACCCTTCTAGATCTAGTAGCATTTGGTATTCTATCAAATACAAGGCAGTGGGCAATGAGACCCTTAAAAGTATTTAGGTACAGCAACACCTATGACTAGCAGTCTAGTCAAATCTTAAATCTTGAACTAATACCTACCACCAGATTTAGGTGCCATGAGAAAGGATCTTCAGAAACCATGTGAATGGAGAGCTGTTTATGGTACCCAGAAATGCAATGCAATTTAAAAGGTCATAGCTCACTGATCTTATCATCTGGTAAATTAATAGACCTGATAAAGTATGTGGCAGGAAACAGATTAGTTGATGAGTTTCCTGGAAAACTGGTCTGAATCTAATTGAACACAGTAGCTCTATTAAATTAATTTTTCTCTGAATTCTAAAGCAAAATATTTTCCTAAAACAACACTTGCTCAAATCCTGTCACGTACCTGTACCTAATTTGTACTTGGATCAGTAAAGAGCTGGGTCATTCTGTAATTCCAGTAAATGGAAAAGGAAAACAAAACAAAGACTCTGAGTCTTCTTTAAAATGAATAACCCAGTACATTTTTAATTTAAATTTCTAGAAATCCTTGTAATATAAAAAATGTTTTTGTGTACAAATTACGTTATGCATTTGCACCTGTGGCATAATAGAAAGCTACTGATCATTTGTATCCAGCTCTTATTCCAATTTGACCCCTGGATTTCCCAAACGGAGAAGGACAAATTCTGTAGGTCTATCACTGCACTACAACACTGAACTGAACAACCCCAAGCCAGAACAGCAGTTCAATCCGTTGCCTGTTGTCAACATGCAGGAAAAATTTCTCCCTTCCAAACGCGCAAAAAAAATTACTTTCCTCACCTGTTTCTATGTGTTGCAGAAATTCTTGTGCAGTTTCCTTTTCATGTGGCTGAAGGACAGGTTGGTATAGCTGCCTGGCTTCAGAGCCATTTCGTTTTAAGCAAGAGCATTCACTTATCATAACCAAGCACTCCTTAATTCTCTGCACCAGACTTGAGGACATTCTCTTTACAAAGGACACGAAGTCCTGCAGCAGCTTCATGCACTTTCCACACAGTTGACCCATCCTTAGTTTACTTGTTCTGGTATCAATGAAAGCCTAAGAGAAATAAAAAGATGGACTGACCCTTTCCTTCCACCTTAGTTCCTTTCAGCACTAACTTGTTATTTTGTGATAGATCTTGATTTAAACAACTCTGTCAAGATCTACTGAAAAAGAAAAGAAAAAGAAAAGCTAAATTATTTCCTGCATGCAAACAAACTGCATGGCACAACAAAACTTAACTGTGCACAGTACACTGAAGGGCTCCTTTGTGAAGACTGCAAAATATTATTTTAAAGGTTGGACCGCAGTCAAATAAAATCACTCTTCCTTTGCTTCAATTACAAACAAAATATATAATGTTATAGAAAACTGTTCCATAAGATAAAAGTGAAATTTAACTGTTGGACTAACTGCTGAGCCCTTTGCAAGCCCAGTGAAAGCATGTGGGATAATGAACAAAGGCAGCTGTGGTTAAAGTAAAGCAGCATCACATACGTAGGTAAGGCACCACCTTGTTTACATGTCTACTGCCCACATCTGCCAATGGGAGAGGAACACAAAATAAGGCAAGCTAACAGGTTTTTCCAGTTTCCCTTGAAGTTTAGACAAGAACAAAGGCACAGCCTGGCTAGACAAACAGCTCGTAACTACTTTAAGAACGGTATTCTAGCTAGTGGGACTGAAAAAATTGGAAAGGTGTGTAAATACAGCTGCCAAATATGTATATGACATTACATTTTCTCCCCATCAAACAAAATTTGCGCAGGAATAGGGGACTATAGAGATGCATTTTGAGGGGAATCATGGGAGCTGCTTTAACTATGTATTTCTCAATAAGGGAAAAGAAAGCAGATAGGAAAGAGAGTTTGCTTCCTCTCACTCCCCTTCCCATCCCCTGATCACATAATTTTACTGCTGTAGATGCCTATGTCTTTTTCTTAAATATTCCCAAAGCTGCTGGTAGAATTTGGTTTGACTCACGACTTTAATTGTATAACTAGCTTGTGCGGTCTGCTGAGTAGTCACTTAAGCCAGGTTTCCTGTATCAGTGGGTTATATTACCCTGGGTGCATCTACATGAGTTATTTACTGAGGAGTTACCTAATTAGCTCCACAGTAAAATCTCAGCATCTACTCGTGTGGCCCTATTAGGCTGCAGTAAACACCACTGTAGACTAGTACTTGTAAATACAAGTACTATCCTGCAGCAGCATTATTTAGTGCACTGCAGCCAGAGCCAAACTGAGCAGGGTGTGGGACCCGGGGCAAATCAGTCTGTGCAGGGCCCCACCCCTGCTCCGATTCCAAGGCCCTGGACCCAAAGACACTGCCAGTGGCAGCAGCAGTGTGGGGCAGGGATTGCAAGTGGCTGGACACGGAGCTGCCATTTTGCCCAGTTCCATGCTGCTGTTCCACCCAGCTCCGTGGGCCCCCACAAAGAGTAGGGCCCAGGGTGGTTGCCCCAATTCACACCCCCCTTGGGATGGCCCTGACTGCAGCGCACATGTAGATGCTGATCGGGCTGGCTGGGGCATGAGGGGGCTTCAGTATGGGGGCTGCCTACTGGCTAGCCCCACACTGGAGCACTCTCATGCCCCAGTCAGCCTCTCTGCAGCACATTGAGCAGGGTTGGAGCAGCCCCAGACTAGCAGGTTGGCTCCCCTCTTCTCCCCCACCCCAATCCTCTGCAAGTTGGGGCTGCTCCAACCTGGTTCAACATGTTACGATTCCAAGCACATGTGTAAACAGTGCCCAGGAGCAGTAAACTCTGGTGCGAACTGTGCTGGAGTTTATTTAGTTGAATTTACTGCATGTGTAGATGTGCCCCCTGTGTATCTACTAATACCTTTTGACACATTTGCCTGTAGGGTTTAAAAGAGAGGTGTCATAGGGCCCTGGCAGATGTTACATTTATTGGGTGATTAATGTGTTAATTGGTTATAAACTATCACATGACACAAGTTAAACCAATGTATAGCCTGGTAAGCCAGCCACAAATATCATATTTTCTCAAATATAGCACATGGCTTTTTCCCCCTGAACCAGCAGGTAGATATTGGAGTTTGCAATATATGTGAGGAAATATGGTAACAACAGTTTCTGTAACTTAGGCCCCTGCTAGACATGCAGGTAAAGCTGTGATGGTATCTGATGTGCAATCCACACAATCACACTTCCTGCCATGCCATATGTGTATGGCATGAGGCATGACTGGGATTGTGTATCAGATCCCATCAGCTAGGGATAGACATTCAAAAAGCCTGAGACTGAATTGATTCAATCTTTGCAGGTTAGTCTAACCTGGCTAGGCTAAATCACTTTGTAACTGCACAGACATCCCAGACATATCACAAGTCTGTAGTAGAACTGGGAATGAAACCAAGATCTTCCATGCCCCAGTCTGATGCTGTTATTACAAGGCTGCTTGTTTCTGATTAAAAATCACAGTAATTTTAATTGCCATAGCTTGAGTGCCCTGGTTTGGGACATTTGTGTTACCCAAGACCCATCTGAATTCGCAATAACTTGTGGCTCATACCATTCATGACTCCAGTGGTTTTGATCACTTTTGTGACGGAAGTATTTTTGTTTTCCTAGCTAAATTCAAAAGACAGCTTGAGCCTGGAGAAGGATTGTGGAGGGGAAAAACCTTCCACATGTATACAGGTGCCAAGTGGATAAAAGATTTTGATGTTTTAAAAAGAACACATGTTCCAATAATAGGAAATATTTGAGCTTTCCAAGGAGATACAAATCTCTCATTAGAAATCATTTCTTTTCTAAAGTGTACAGAACAAAGCCTCTCGGATTCATCTCAGATCAGTAATGAGCCAAAGTTTCTTAGCATCTAAAGAGTGTTTGGATTTCTGTGAGCAATGAGTTTGGAGGCTTCAGTCCAGTTCCCACTGGAAAGATTACACATCACAAAAAAACAAATGTTGCAATTGGATGGCAGTTACAGGAGACAGACTAAGAACTGAATGGTTGTAGAAACTAAGCCTTCTGGCACCCTTAGCTGGTTCCTTCATGGTAGGATTAAAGCATATTGGTTTAATATTTTCACCACTGTTTTTTCTCTTGCAGTAATGGAAGATACCAGTTTTTTGGCATTGCCATGATAGCATTGTATACTGGCACTGGTATTACTGTTTAAAAAAATTAAGAAAGGGAAAAAATGTTATTTTGCAAATTATTTTACTATGTGATTCCACAGTTGTTTCTCTCACACAAGAGTAGTCATTCAAGATAATCTCATAATAAGGGACCCTTTGTCCAATTCTCTGGCAATATTTTTCATGCCTTAGAAGCTGATCAGCTTTGGCAGGGATATATGTGAACATTGTTTTTGCGTTTCTTTTTCTCTCAATTTGTGTTGCCCTGGGATCCTTCATTCTTTAAATCAAATATAACCCTGTTCTGTGAGAGTTCAGTCTCTGACTTGAAGCTAGTAAACCTGGGTAGGAACTAATGTGATTTTTGCTTTGGTGACAGTTTCCTCGGTTTTGCAATGAAGAAAATTAATGTGCTACGTAGAGGCTCATGGCTACAGAGCTCAGAATCATATTATTAGCTCTGTGATTCAAGTCTGAGAGTCTGAAGGCATCTCAGAGTGGGTGCTGGAGAGACGTTGGATGGAATGAACTGCATCAGGAAACCAAAAATGAAAGTGTGTCTTGTTTGTTTAATATTGGCATTTTAAAGGAAATAAAGTCATTGCAGGGAATATGTTTTGTTTTTCAAGAGATCTGAACCCCACACCCAGTGTTTGCCAATACAGAGATTCCAGGCTCTCAGTATACAGTTTATTTTGCATATCACTTCTAATGCTCAGACACCCATAAAGTACACAAAGGTACTAATGAAGAAGGCAAACAAAAAAGAATATGGTTGTGTTCAAGTGCTGGCATATATGCCCTGTGCCATACTTTCCAATGTGACTTCGCTCACCAAAGCTGCTTGCAAGGTGGATTCTCATGTATTGATTCAATGCAAACTGTACCATTGTCATTCTTTAGCCCATCCCCTGGCTTTTTAGAAATGGTTTACCACCACGTGCTAAAGGATAAATATCCTTTTGTTACAGACCTCACAGCCAATATTTGTGTTATTTGTATATAAGTGGTAAAGATAAGAACTGACTTGAAATGTTCAGTTTTAGACTTCTGCATCCTAAAATATATTGCATTTCACCCCTTCTACAACGCATTATAAGATTTAGCTTCTGAAATGCATGACATTTGCTGTCAGTAAGGTAAACTTGAGACTATGAAAGATTAATGAAATAAGAGCAGACAAGTAAAATGACAGTTGGGTTTAACAGATATTTATATCAGAATATTTAAATATATATCATTAGAATTGTATATTTTATTTCTCCCCTATCTGTCCTTCATATGCTGCTTCTCTTCTTTGTCAGTTAAGTTTTATGAACTAATGCCTGTTCTATTAGACTGCTCACAACACCTTATCATGTATCCATAATCCCAGTACAAATAACAGAAAACTCGCTGCATGCTGGCATCTTTCATTCTTAAATTTGTATCTTATTTTAAATATAGGGGGAATATTTGGTCAGTAACTGTCAGCACATTTCCCAAAACTTTTGTGTGGGGGGAAAGTATAAATGTTATGTAACCATCCAAATGAGGGTTTATTAGGAAGAGAAGAAGCTTCTAAAGTGCACTTCTTAGTATATCTGATTGGGGTACAAGCTCTAATTTTTATCCAGTAATTTAGAGTTCTTAATTGACCTCAAGTGCTCACATTAAGCAGCCCTATTTCAGATCACATAAGCCCCCATCATAGTTTGCTAGAGAGAAAATCAGCCTTAAAAATTAATTAGCATTTTTTTTCTATCTTGGAAAGAAGCATGGGGTCAACATCTCATATTTTTTTTGTAAGAAAAACAATTTAGGTTACATAAAAAGTCATTTCCATTAAAACATGGATAAGAAGTTATGTTATTACTTGCTCTTTTGCCTTGATTTAATGCACGAATGTTAAACTGCATAAACTATGCTGCTGTTATAACATGTGAAGTAAGAAAGAAAAAAGGCAGAGATAAAAAGCACTTTTAAATGAATAAAGCAACTTGATTAAAGTGACCAACACTTAAAGAATGTGGTTTGCATGTTTTGCAAATAAACTAAACTATGTTTATTGGCCCCACTTCTGTTTTCATGGCAGGCCCAAGCTTCCAACCACAAACTTTTTCCCACCTTGACTCCCCATATAAGGCTGTGAAAAAGAACATGTATCTCAGATTTCTCTAAACCAAAATGCCTGACAAAAGAGAATGGTTTTACACTTATATTTTAATTTAGACTAATGCAGGTAACTCTCATTAGCATCACTTGAATCATTTTTAAGGGACTATATCTGCTTGAGGAAGGAGGGATAATTTAAATTGTAAACTGTCATTACCTACACTGGAACATAACGGGAAAATTAAGACTAGCATTTTTATCTCTGTGAAAATGGCATATGCTCTTTAATTTCCATAACTGGGAAGGGCTTCAATTGTATTTCTTGCAATTAACATTTATTAAAAAGAAAGCTCCTCTAGTTGCTGAGTGTTTCCTAGTAGTAGGCTAAGGTAGAAAGTCTCAAGCTTTTATTATATAGGAGCATCTAAACCTTACATAGGTCCAGTTCATATGTTTTGATATAATTAAGCTGAGGACTATCTAGAGTAATGCCACTAACTTCAGCTGAGGTTCTTCAGCTTTAGACTGGTGTTATTGAGATCAAAAAAGGCCCTTATTCTCATTTGCTAGAGTATCCTTGAAATTCAGTCTGCATTATCACACGATAACATTGCTTGGCAGGCCATGATGGGGCAACACTACTATTAAATATTGGATAGGTCTTCACTAGCAGAGCCTAGGGTCCAGTCTCCTATTTAACTTCAGAGCTCTGAGTATGGGCAGGAGCTCATAGGACTCATGGAATACTTCATTCTTCCAAGGATTACCTAGGCTTTTGGACAGCAAGAGCTTGGATGAGCCAATGATGCTGGAGACCATATAAAGCACACTGTAAAAAGGACCATAGAAGGTCCTTTTAATGCCCAACATTGGTGCAGAGCACAGGTGAAGAGTGAGGGGAACATTTTGTTTCTGTGGTGAGACTCTCCAATTGGGTGTGATGGACTCTAGGATAAGAAAACAGAAGTAAAGAAAACACAGCTACCTGAGGAAAGAATTTAATTTAGGGCTAGAGTAGGGGTACATGCCAGAGCATGGCACGAGAAGGCATTTTGCTTGGCATGTGTGTCTTGGGGCAGATGGTGGGGAAGAGTCCACAGCTGCACTGCCACAACAAGGATCAGGCCTCTCGCAGATCCCACACCGTCTGTCCAGAGGTGTGTGTGCACCCACTGCTGGCAACAAACCAGGCTGGGGCTCCACAGACCTTGGTGCAGCTCCTTGCAGCCTCACCACTGCTTGCTGCAAGGAGCCTTGGATCTGTGGTGAAAGGCAGGGGCCTGACTAGAGCCCAGGTCAGCTGTGGCAGGCAGCTGGGAAGATGCAAGCAGCTGCACCGAGGTCTGTGGAGCCCCAGCCCAGCTCGTTGCCAGTGGCGGGTGCATGCACACCTTGGGGCAGACAGCAGGGAAGGGGCCCAGGCTGCGCTGCCACAACAAGGATTGGGCCCCTCATGAATCCCTAGCCAGATGCCCCTGGCACACCAATGCCTTACTAGT
The DNA here is from genome assembly GCF_030867095.1 of Alligator mississippiensis. Classification (NCBI taxonomy): domain Eukaryota; kingdom Metazoa; phylum Chordata; order Crocodylia; family Alligatoridae; genus Alligator; species Alligator mississippiensis. The sequence goes on along the minus strand of NC_081824.1, from coordinate 118,436,660 downwards.
CAAGGTTGTGGGTGTTTTTGGCACTCTGCCCAGACACGTTGCTGACCCCTGGGCTAGAGCCTCAGCTCGACTGAAGTCATAGGTATCCTGCCACCTACCGGAATCCTCAGCCATGCTTTGCAAATCTAGGCTCTGCATAAAATGAATGTGAGAAGTTAGGTATCTCTGAAACCATGGAATAGGGAGCTAACAAAAGCAGAAACAAATGAAATGTGCAGGAAATGGGTGCAGCCTGGATGTCTATGCAGCTGACCTGGCTAGCAGTGGGCATTTTGCTTATCAAGCTTATGATCTTCAACCACGAACCTATTTCTGGGGTGAAGTGCCTAAACTTGGTTGTCCCATCTGCAGAAAAGCTGAATGCCATCCAGGAACATGAACAATGTGTGCCCCGAGTGGTGGGGAGGGGGGGGGGGCACGGTGGCGCTGGGAGCGTGGTGGTGGTAAGTGGGGAGCTCCTGCAGATGCTGATGGTGGCAAGGGAGTGGGTGGTGAGTGGTGACCAACTGCAGGCGCTGTCGACACTGTCGGTGGTGCCTTTTTGTAGGGGGTGCACCGCCACGCTCAGGGGGTGCACATGCACCCCCTACGCATCGCCAATATCCAGGAATAACCAATAATCTAGTAGTCAGAGCAGTACCTTGTGACATCAGAGTCTCATTCAGTACAAGGACTTGAACCCACATCTTAGGTGAGGTATTTAGCAAGCAGGATATAATAGGCTTTTTGAAAGTGTCTCTGTGCCGCGCCCTCCTGTTCTGCTTTGAATTAAATTGTCACTATTCATTGGAAAAGAACCTGACCTTTAGTACAGTGATTGGGATAACAAGCTGGCATATGGGAGCTCAGAGTTCCAGTCTTATTGTCAGTAAATTATTAATTATTTATACAAAGTGGAACAACTGAAACTGGAGTGAGAGACCGGTGGGAGAAAAAAACCCACAATAGCTTGGTGATTAGCAGGGATCTTGGTTTTCTCTGATAAAAAAAATCACAAATTCTCTGACAAAAAATTGCAAATTCTCTGATAAAACCCCCAAAATCCATTATTAAAATTGAAAGCCCCCTGCAGCCTCCCCTAGCCCTGCTGGTGCCCCTCACTCACCCTGCAGTGACCCCCCAGCTCTGCTGGTGCCCCTCACTCATTCCCAAAATCATCCCAACCCTGCTGGTGCCCCTCATTGCTCCCACAACATTCCCTCTGCCCTACTTGTGCCTCTTGCCCCCACCCACAGCCCCTGTCCCTGCTGGAGGGGCCCCCCAGCTGCCAGGGCTATGGGGCCAGGGACCCAGGGCCTCCAGCCCCCCTGCAAGCCCTCAGGCTCCAGTAGTGAAGAGTGAAGCCAAGCTGAGTGGAGCTGTGCTGACTGAGAGCCTCAGGCCCTGCCCTTCCCCCTCCCCCTCCCCCTCTGGGCAGGGCTGGGGGTTTCCCGCCCTGTTTGCAAACAGCTTTTGCAGGCTAGAGCTCAACCAGCCTGCAGAGCTCTTTGCAAAAGCAGGGAATCCGCGAGTTTCTCAGCTAAAAGGAGAAATCCATGTTTTCTCTGATAAAAAGGGGAAATCCGTGGTTTTTTCTGTTTTTCTGTGGGAAATGGAAAACCAGGATCCCCAGTGATTAGGGTACTTGGAGGTAATCTATTTTCAGAGCCTTTCCAGCATGACTACCCCATCCTGTGAGGCTCACTCACCTCCACTTGGTCCATGATGCTAACCTTTATCATGTTGGGTGCAGACAGCAGTTCAGCCCAGCTATAACTCAGAACAATTTTTGCAAAGTGTTTTGAGTTACAACATTACTCCAGACCAAACAGAAGTTCACTGTTGCTGCAGGGGGAGGGGAACCTAGCTGCAAGCTGGGAGCCTGCAGTCAGGTTCCCAACCCAATGGCCAGGCTCTCTGCCAGTGCTCGCTATTTTCAGAATGGGAGGGGGGAAGGCCATGGAGGGAGCTCATTCTTGGGGCTCCCCGGCTAGTGCTGAAGGGTGGGGTGGGTGAATTAGAGCCCCTCCCAACCTTGGGGGGCTGCAATACACCTGCACCACCCTCCGGGGTGGGGGGTGGTGCTGAACCCCCCCACCAGGCAAAGTTCCCTCTGTTTCCTTTCCCCCCCTCCCATTTTGAAAACAGGGACAGGCTGGGAGCTGTGAACACGCAGGTTACAAAAGACCCTACATTCTTTAACATCTTTATCCCATACCTCATACAATGAGGGGTCAGACTTTCACCTAATCAGCCATTTTTGAAGCTGTTTGCAGCCATGCACTTGTGTTCGGTCACAGCTAAACTGCTTTCTTCGGCCAGATCAGGTGAAAATTGTCACTGTCTGCAGCCTTAGCTCCATGCGTTCTCTCTTGCTGCTGCTTATACTCCTCATGAACAACCTCCTTCAAATCCCTCTTTAAAGCTCTCTTTTGCTCAATGCCCATATATATACCCATATACTGTTTCTGTGCTTATAATTAAGTTGCAAGTTCTCTGGGCTATCCACACAGTGACCCTGATCCATGACTAGGGCACCCAAGTGCTATAACAATATAAGTACAATATATGGTAATAAGTAAATACGTCCACAAAAGTATAAATATTGTGCCATCCTACTGCTGCATGGGGGTGGTATTGATTCCCACGTTGTGTGTCTTCCCTTTTTTTCTGGTTCAGATACTATCTGAGTAGGCCCTGATCCTATTTTGTCGCTGAGAAAAAACCTAATTGAAGGATTTGATATGACTGGTATATTACCTCTGTAAATTGGGACCAATTAATTAACATTACATTAGAGACCTTCATCGTTTTTCTCCTCATAGTTCCTTTTTCTGCTTGGTGAATTCTGACCTTCCCCCAGGCCTTTCCAACTGAAGCACAACCTTTCCCCTTTTCCACCTCCTGCCAACTCTAACACTCTTCTCCTACCTCTCCATACCTGAATCCAAATGCTAAATGGTAAAAATACAGTAAACAGGGATTTATCATTTACTGTCTCATAGTACAAGAATTAGGGATCACAAAATGAAACTAGTAGGTAGGAAGTTTAAAACTAACAAAAGGAAGTTCTTTTTAACGCAGCATAGAATTAAAATGTGGAACTTGTAGCCATAAGATGTTGTGAAAGCTGACAACCTAATCAGATTAAAAAAGAGACTGGACAAATTCTTGGAGGAAAGGTGTATCAGTAGTTATTGAGCATGGGAGTTAGGGATGCAGCCTCTGAATCAGAACTTCCTGGACCTTAAATGCTGGAGGCTGCAAGTGGGAGAGGAACAATGGGGGAAAAAACCCTGGTCAAACCCTGTTCACTCTCCCTTTCAGCATCCACCCTTTCAACACAGGACTACTTGGTGCACATAAGGAACATAGGTTTGAGCCCATACAAAAACAGTTATTAAGCAGGATCCTAGGTTTTCTGTTTGCCATGAAAAAACACAGATTTTCTCATTTTAGGAGAAAAATGTGGAAATCATGGATTTCCCCTTACAGGTTGGCAGAGTTTCAGCTTGCAAGGGGCTGGGGGGGAGCGGGAGGAGGGTAATCAGGCAGGGGGCACCATGTGCATATGCGTGCAACAGCTCACTTGGGGGAGCTGCAGGGTGGGGGCAGTAGGCTACCCACCAGTGTGCGCACCTCCAGGGGCGTACCCTCCAGATTTGTGCGGTGGGGTGGGAGGGCAGATGTAAGCTGGCGGCTGTTGGCTCAGGGCTTCTCACCCTGCTGCCCTCCCTCTAGGTGCCTCTGCATCACCATGGGGCAAGATGCCTCCGTCTGCCTGGCAGTAGCAGGTGTGGCGGCACGGAGTTGTGCCCCCCACTGCTACTGGGTGGGCAGGAAGTGCCTTCCCACGGGAACATGGGGCTCCCAGTGGTGGCACCATGAATCCCTGCTCTGCTCTTGCCCTTCTGCACTGGGTCTTGCCCACTGGGCTGCAGAGGCCTCAGGGTGAGAGCAACAGAGTAGGAAGCCCTGATCCCACCACCGCCAGCTCACATTTGCGCCACTCCACAATCATGGGCTTTGTTCTAGCTGTGCTGCCTGTGGCGGTGGGGGAGCTGGGCTCCACACTCCCAGGGGTTGCAGCTGGGGCTCTGGTGCTGCTGGGGAGCAGGGAGCTGTGGACCCAGGTCTCTAGCCCCAGAACCCTGGCAGCTGGGGGCCCCCATCTGCAGACTTGGGGAGGGTGGGGGGCTCTGGACTGGGAGTGAGGGGCACCAGCAGAGCTGGGGGACTGTGGACCGGAAGTAAGGGGCAATGGCATGGACAGGGCTGCTCAGCATCACAAAGCAGTGGAGTGGGACAGTTTCAGCTGGACTTGTGTCCTGTTGAGTGAAGGGGGCAGGGAGAGCTCTGATATTCCATGCTAAAAATCCCAAAATCAAATGCCAAAATGTATAGGTATTTAGAATTTATTTTATTATAGTGATAGAGGCACTGGCAGGCTTCCACATTTCTTTAAAATTGTAAATACATCAGTTAAACATTGTGTTCAACTGATACAGGTTTTAGTCATGTTGGTTTAAGAATACAAGCAGTCAGTGTGCAAGAGGTGATATCTTTTATTAGATCAACTAGACAGTTGCAAACATTTATTTTTCTTTATTTGCAAGTTTTTGGGCACATGTATCCTTTCTCAAATGTATCCTTCCTCAATGCAAAGATTGTAATATTTTTCCTATGCCTAAGGAAGGCCACATGTGCCCGAAAGCTTGCAAATAAAGAGAGATTTTTTTTTTTGCAACTATCGAGTTGGTCTAATAAAAGATATCACCTCTTGCACACTGACTGCTTGTATTAGACCAACACGGCTAAAACCTGTATCCCTGAAACATGGAAGATATCATAATTAGCCATTTTGAAATTAAAACTTCATAATTTTACAAGAAGGAAGCAAAATTTAAGGCCCTTGCTCCAGCCTTTTGTTTTGAGCAATATTTGCATACCTGCAGAACAATCTTAAAATAAGAGAAATTCCTTGCCCAGGAGACCCTTTCATCACCAATCCTCCTGTGAAATCATGAATGATGCATGTCCTCGGCAGCTGGGGGGCACGGCGGTGGTGGGAGCATGGCAGTGGTGGCAGGAGCACAACGACAGTAAGTGGATTTTCCCATAGACGCCTCCGGTGCTGTCGGGTGGCGAGTGCCGACCAGGGGTCAGTGACCACCTGCAGATGCTTCCAGCAGTGTTGGCGGGGGTGGGGGGAGTGGTAAGCAGCAACTTTTTGTAGGGGTACACTGCCACGCTCAGGGGGTGCACATGTACCCATGTGTACCTCCTATGCATTGCCCCTGTGTGAAATATTAAACATTGTAACAAGAAAGAAGCATAATTCAACATAATTCAATATATTCAACATCCTGCTTGTCATCAGACACCTTTGAGGTAAATAAACTGCTCAAACCTTTATTTGAGCTTAATTTGCATAAAATGAAAAATGAACATTTCCAGCCAGGAAATCTTACACTGCTCTCCTGTGAAATATGAATTTTCATTTCTACCTGGAAGAAATTTCACAATTTTTGCATTCCCCTATGCTTGAGGAACAGTGCATGTGCCCAAAAGCCTGCAAAAGAGATTTGTTTTTCAGCTTTGTAGCTGGTCTAATAAAAGGTATTGCCTCTTGCACACTGACTGCTTGTGAGGTGTTTCATTTTAATCATGGAAAAATGTGGCTTTTGAGGGTTTTAATAAGAGAAAACCTGGATCCCTGGTTATTACTAAATGTGCACTGAGTTCTTTGGACAACTAATGCAAAAGCAGGAACATGGGAGGAGGAAGGAAAGGGTCAAAAGTGCTCCAATGGGGGGATACCAAGTAAAGCACACTGGCCAATGCGCTGAACTAATCCAAGAAGCCAGTGGCTGCTGCCCAGTAAAACTCTGTCTGGAGATATGAACAGATGAGGGATTGGAAAACATCCAGACTGTCACCTGGGGTTCCTCCATCCACAGCCTCCTTCCGGGTCAGATCAATGGCTGGCTTAGCTAGGACCTCTTTGTGACACAGGCCTATTTGTTGCACACAGGGGACTGGGGGTTTGGGCCAACACAGACGCCTAACCCCCTTTGTTGCTGAAAAGGGCCATTAAATGTGCCACAACTGAATACCTGGGGCTACTAAAGTAAAAACAGGGACAGGAGTGGTAGTCAAAGGTTAATAACAAGTGCTCCAAGGAGGATACATCGAGCACAGCACGCCAGCCAGCACCCATAGCCCCCCAAATGAGTCCAAGGAGCCAGCAGATGCTGCTCAGTGAAACTTCCTGGAGACATGCATGGATGTGGGACTGGAAGACCCCCCGCCCCAGTACAACCACGTTCTTGGTGAGTTCAAAGACCAGCTTTGCTAGAGCCTCTTAGTGACACATGCCTATTTGCAGGGGCAGTTTGGGTCCGGGGCCCCTGCCGATCAGGGGCCCCCTTGGAAAAATAACATGCGGCATGGTCCAGCATCGCACTGCATGGGTAGCTGTGCAGAGTGGCAGTGGCAGCACTGCCCAGCAAGGTGCATGGCAGCGGCAGCTGCCAGGGGTGCATCCTCCTGTCTGGCTACCACCGGCAGCAGCAGTGGCAGGGCTGGCACTGGGGCCGGGCTGCTGCGGGGGCATATCCTGCTCACTCTGGTGGAGTGGGTCCCTGAGCTGGGGGTAATGGGTGGGTGGGGGGCAGGTGGCTGGGAAGCTTCCAGCACCTGCCTTCCCACCTCTTCGGGCAGCCACAGCTCCTGGCTATGCCTCCCTGCACTAGGTGCACAGCTGGTCCCTCACCCCTCAGGCGAGGGGGAAAGAAAGAGCTCCTCTCCTGGCAAGTGCTAGGGCTCCACAGGGGGACTGCAGCAGGAGTTGCCCTCCCACCCTGTCCAAAATGACTCCAAAGGAATTTGTGAGGAACCTAAGTGGCAAAGATGGATCAGGGCCACGAGCTGGGCCTGGCCTGGCTCAGGGCTCAAAGGGGGCTGAATGAGCCCTCGGGAAGAATGAGGATGTTTTCATCTGGCCCTTTGCCTCAGAGCTGAAACCGGGGTTCTCAAACCTTTGCACTCAATGCATCTTGCCCCATAGACTCAAGGCACCCCTCTAGGTTCAAGGCACCCTTGTTTAGATGCAAGACACCCCCCACCCCTCTTAGAGTCTAGACCCAGGACACCCCCCCCTTGGACACAAGGCACTCCTCCATAGAGTCAAGGCACCCCACCATAGACTGAAGACAGCCTTCCTTAGACTCAGGGACTAAGGAACTCAGGAACTTCCTGTTATAGTTCCTACTGTGCACAGATCCTGTCCTTCCTGCAGTTAGTGGCACCTAGGAAGCCAACTACCTCCTTTTTTAATAATGGAAGATAAAGCTACTGTCACCTCCCAGGAGCCTATGGGAGCTCTTCCAGAAAGGTGATACAGCACTAGTGTCCAGTGAAACTTTGATTCTGGGGAGAAAGTCTTGAAGGAAGCATGGAGGCAGACGCTGTCTGCACTGGTGGTGCAACCCTAAAGCAGAATTTGGGAGGCTCCCTCAGAGCCTGAGCTGAAGAATTTGGAAGGGTGATGATTTTGATCTCCTTGAGTACAGGCAGAACAACGTATTTAATGGGTTAATTTATTAATGCTTTTTGAAACATTCATGCTTCAAATGAAAGGGTGTGGGGGGCCTCTAATTTTCTGTTTGCCCAGGGCCTCAATAAATCTTAATTTGCCAGTGCCTACTTGCTGTGCCTTGGGAACCTTGGGTTTATGCCCCCAAGAAAACAGGGAATCAGGGGGGCCACCAAAGACATAGCAACTAAGTACAGGTGACAAATAAAAATAAAATGGGGAAGGGAGTGAGGGCCACAGGTTAGTAACAAGGGAGCCAGAAGGGGACATGAGCAGAGCACACCAGTCAGTGCTCACTGCCCCCTGAACAAGCAGAGAGAGTGCATGACACTGCCCAGTGAAACTTTGGGAAGGATGGGAGTGGAAGAACGAGAGCAAAACAGCCCCGCGCTCTCCTGGGGTTCCCCTGGCCAGGGTCTCCTTTCTGGTCAGATCAATGGCCAGCTTGATGGCCAGCTTAGCCAGGTCTGCGTGACACAGGACACTGGGTAAGAGGGACCCATGGTCAAGGGAAGGGGGTTTGAGGGAGGGGTGATATGACATATCATATCCTAGCCACCCATCTTAGCCTTCAAACAAGCACTGAATCTCACTAACCTCATCACCAGAAGCAAATTTCCTCAGGCCCAGAACCCACCGAACAGATCCAGACCATGCCATGACAAGAAATGCGAAACCTGCTAACACATCGCTACCACCCCCACAATCGCTACACCCCACAACAGAGCCATTAGCATTCCCGTATCTTAGAGCTGCACCTCCAAAAATGTAATATATCTCATCCAATGCACCAAATGCCCTGATGGAAAATACATAGGAGAGACCAAACAACAACTGCGCACCAGAATGAACGCACACCGGAAATCTATCAAAGACAGAAATACCCAATTACTGGTGGGGGCACATTTCTCACAAGAAAACCACTCTCTCTCCAATCTCTCAGTCCTGATCCTCAAGGGAAACTTACACAAAACTTCCCAGAGACGAGCCTATGAACTCCACTTCATCAACGTCCTGGACACTAAAAATCATGGATTGAATAGACACATGGGATTTATGACATATTATAACCTGCCTGACATCTGACTCCCCTGGTATCTCTCCACTATTCATCCCCCTTCTCTCTTCCCCCCCTTCCCCCCTCCCCAGCCTGTCTCTCACCCATTGACTCCTCAATCTACATCTTCACTGACTGCCTGTCTTGTATGCATACAAGCCCAGCCGCTGGCTTCTTTACTATTCATTCCATCCAGGAAGAGCACACACCAACTGCAGAAACTTCCTTAGCCTGACGAAGGGTTTTTGAACTTGAAAGCTCGCTTAATAATTGTTTTCCAACCATTTAAGTTGGTCTAATAAATCAGATTCACCCAAAGAACCTGGTCTGCCTGTGTGTATGCTGGGCATGCAGCATGTAATGCACGTGCAAGTATGGAGTGTATGTTGTGCATGTGTGTGCTGTGCATATGTGTCTGATGCATGTATGTAGTGTCTGTAATTGTGTGGTGTGCCCATCGTGTGTGTATGCAGTTTGCACGTAGTGTGCGATATGTAGGGGTGCAGCGTATGTAGTGTAATGCATGCTCATTCTGTGTGTGTGTGCTGTATGTGTGGTGTATATGTGGTGTGATACATGTACATGTGCTATACATATGATGTATGTAGTTAGCATATGTAGTGTGTGTATAACGTGCACATTGTGTGTATGCGGTTTATATACAGTGTGTGTGCGCGGTAAGCATGTAGTGTGCTGTGCATGTGGTGTGTGTATGTGGTATAATGTGCGCTTATCCTGTGTGTGTACTGTATGCATGGTGTGTGATGCACAGTGTGTATGTGATGTTGTGCAGGCATGCGCTGTGCATGTATGTTGCGTGTGTGGTGTGGTTGCATGTAATGTGTGCACGTCGTGTGTATGCGGGGAGTATGTAGTGTGCGGGCGTGTGTATGATGCGTGTGCGTGCATGCAGCGTGCACGTGGCATACATGCATGTGCTATGTGCACGGAAGTTGTGCATGCAGGCAGTGCGCGCGTTGCGCATGTAGTGCGCACGCGCGTCCGATGCGAGCGAGCGCTACCTTCCCCGGGCGAGGGGGGCCGGCGGGCGCTGCCCCTTCCGCTACAGCCAGGAGGCGCTGTGCAGGCGGGAGGGGCGGGCGCCTCTCCCTCCGGGCCACTCAGGGAGGAACGCGAGCGCCTGCAGGAGGTCACGTGGCCCCCCCAACCCGGAAGCATCTACCCTGATGGTACAGGCGGGTAAGTGCGCAACGCCTCACGGAAGTGATGCAATCGCGCCTCGCCTTGCGCGGGAGTAGGCTGCACCTCTATGGTCTTTCTCCTTTTTCTTTTCCCCTCCCCCACACACGCACACCCCTCCCCCTTCGCTCTCTTCCTTCGGCGAGACGGGAAATGGCGGCCGTGCTGCGCTAAGGGAGCGGGCCGGCCTTGCAGTTCCGCCCGCCAGGTGAAGCCCGGGAAAAAGGGCGCGGGGGGGTGGGGAGGGGACAGGGACGGGCAGGGACCGGGACGGGGCGGGAGACCTCGCGCTTCGCTTCGTTCCGTTCCGCGAGGCCTGTGGCGCGGCGCGAGGCGGGGCACCCCCCTCCCCAGTTCGAGTGTTGGGGTGCGCGAGACCAACGAACGCTCGCACGTTCTCGCCCCCCCCCACCGTGGCGCGCCCCTCCCCCATGGGCCCGCTTCGCGCGCGGTAGGGCGGGGCGGGGCGTGTGTGCGCTCGCGCGCGCTGCCGGCGCCTCCCTTTCCGTCCCGTTGGGGGAGGGGCGGGGTTGCGCCCCTAACCGTCGCGATGGAACGTCCTCGATATGCTTCCCCCCTTCCCCCCCTCCCGCTCTGCGGCGGCGGCTCCGCTAGGGCGGTGCTGAGGCGGTCGCTGCCACTTGGTCCCGCCCGCGTCTGGGGAGCGCCTATCTCCATTGCCCGGGGGTGGGGGGGCTGCGGGAGGAGGGGAGGATCCTCCCCCCTGGCTGCTGCATGGGGGAAAGAAAGGAAAAACCCAGTTAGCTTGTTGTCAGGAGAGGGTGAAGAGCTCACTTGTCCTCCTCCCAGTAAAGAGACCTGCCCGGGCCCGGTAGCTGGCAGATTTTCTTTTTTTTCCTCAAATTAGTTTCCAGATAGAACTGGGCAAAGCCCAGAGTCAAATTCTAAAATTAGGCTGAGCAGACCTTGGTCATCGAGTCTGCACAGCTTTACCACTGGGCAAGCGTCCTGTGTCCCAGGCCCATTGATCTGGGGCTTCGGGTGCTCCCTTGGCCCCGGCAGGCATCCTGCGTGCAAGTCCCAGGCCTAGAGACATGGGGTTCAGAGGCTCCTGATCTCGCTTGATCTTAGTCAGATGGCCGGGAAGCCATGGAGTGGACAGGCGCCTCTGTAACAGCGCTGCCTGCGGGGCGTGGTGCTGTCCTCAGTCATGGTGCAGGCGAGGAGCTGTCTGTCTGCATCTTGCCGCTTCGATTCCAGAGCGCGGGAGGGCTCAGCTGCTGACCTGTCCTTTTCCAGCAGGGCCAGAGGAGAAGGAGGGTATGGGCAAGGGGGCAGCACGGCCAGGCTGGCGAGAGGGAAGGATTCCTTGGGCTCTGGAAACTACATGTGGGTTTGCCTGCACTTCCCTGTGGGTTGCCACTGAGAAAAAAGCAAAGGCGGCCTGGCCTAAATAGCTCTGGGCGTAACAGGCCCAGACAGGCAATGCTGGTGCCACAGCATTTCCTCCATCGTAGGAAAGCGGGTAAATGGGCCTGTTGAACTTTTGGGTACACAGCAGCGAAGCTCCTAATTTAACTCTAGGTGTCTTCTGCAATGTTCCCAAGCTGCCCCAAAACATTTGGTGGCAGTTTTATTTTTTATAGTTATTTGAGCCTGTGTTTGATTCAGTAAAGTGTTTTACTGATGTCTGGATTTGTGACGTACAACCCACTTATTTTGTGACCTGTTCCAGTTCTGCCTGTGCCTGGATAGCAAAGAAGGGAAATACATCTGGGTCATGTATCAGGACAGCTACGGGGTGACTGTTTTTAGTCGCCTTTACAAAACTCTGTCTACAGCCAATGAAAAATCCTGCTTTGGTGGGGGAAAGGGCAAATAAGTGAACTTTCTGGAGTGTCCACTAATTTCTGTAGTAAATTTGGCTGGATACTATAGTAAGTGAAGCATCCAGTCACTTTAAATGCTCATCGCATTCAAAAACTGAACGTTTTAAAGGAAAATGTGCTTAGTTTTTTTTTTTTATAGGCTGACAGTACCAGCAATTAGTTTGTGACTCATTTAATGAATTTGGTAGCATGGGTAGGTATAAGATGTTAGTTGTTAAATGGTCCCAACATCTCTTTGGACCCAGTTAAATAATCGGGTCCTAACTACTGTACTGCTGGAATTGCTTTTATGTGAAGCTGTTGTTTTAGAAAGCCCAGGCCTTAATAACTTTCTTAATACTTACTTAAAACCATCAGGCATTTATATGCACGTATGGGGAGTGGGGGGGAGGCACTTTAATTAGAGTAGCTCTGAGAGCTGCTCTAATTAAAGCACCTGCTGCATCGTGTGTCAGCTCCCTGTGCTGAAAAATGGTAGCAGGGGGGTGTTAACTAATGCTTGTTAACCATGCTTTATTTAAAGCGCCCTCGCTGCCATTTTTTAGTGTGGGGGTGCTAATGCATATGCCACTGGAGTCTGCTGGAGCGCAGTAATTGCCATGCTCCAGCAGGCTCAATTAATCAAGTGTGTTCTGACGCACTGCAGTTACAGCGCATCGGAGCAGCTTCGCTGCATGTATATAGGCGCCCATCAGTACCACACTTTTTTTTTTTTTTAAACTGTTTTGATAGACTTCTGTTTTGCCTACATTGGTGACAGTTGTTTTGACTGAACTTTAGAACTACAGTAATACAAAAACAGCCTTTGGAAGTAATACTCAGCAGGAGTTGGGCATACAAAATGAGTAATGATTTCTGCTCGTTGTATTGTCTTTTCGTGGATAAACCTCTAAACCTTGGGATCTGCAAATAGTGAGAATGCTGCATTTGAAGACGTTAGGCATTTCTTATTGTTGCAGACAACTGATCAGGCTGGATACATCCACTTAATTCTGCTTGATGATCCCCACTTAGCGGCGGTGGGGGGCAGTGGAAGACACCAAGGTTCCTCCTATTTATTACCTGCAAAGAAACTTTTCTGTGTGACTCCTCATTTAACTAACAGCTTGAAAAATGCATTGGTGAACCTCTTTATTTGACGTGTAGCGGGCAGTCCATTTCTGTAGGGTTTAGCTTTTTCAAAAATATTTGTTGTGTGTCCAGTTCTGAAAATCACCTGCCAGCATTCTCAATCTCTGTTGTTGCTTGCTTAGCAAAGCTATAAGCAGCAATAATGTGAAGGTAAGACTGCTTCAGAATCTAGCGGGCAGAGGTGATACTGACAGGAATCCTACTTGTCAGCTGCTGCTATTGCTTTTGCTGCTTGAGAACTACAGGCATCAGAGGTAGCGGAGTGGAAAGAAGAGGGCTAGGTGATAAGTCATGGGTGCTTTTGTACGACCTCATAAAACCAAGGAATTTTATAATTACAACAAAAGAAGTTAGAGACTTAGTCTGAATCAGAGACATTTACAGCCCTTAATATCAAAAGGGTGGGTTCATACACAGTTGGTAACAACTTCTGGTATAAGAGTGCATCTTTCTGAATTAGCTTCATCCAAAAAGTGGATTAATCTTCACATTTGCACCTCATCATATTTGTGAATAATTGTCACGTATAGATAAGTCTTTACTCATAACCAACTTCGATCTTTTTCTCTTCCAAAATAAACCTTCCTTTGGTCTTAAAGAGAGACACTGAGATGGTTTTGGGACAGAATTTGCTCATATAATACAAAACAACATTTATATAATACTAGTGAGATATTTTTGATAGTAATAGCAGTTACCATCTCAAGTAAAAGACTTAAGACATTTTGCTATAGCAGCTGGAGTGAATTGCAAAAGACAGTGTGGGGTTTTTGAGGTCAGATTTCCTTTTCCCAGCAGTTGGGGAAATTTAGGGTATCTGCTGACCTCAGACCTAAGTGTGTGTGTGTGCGCATGTGTGTGGTGTGGGGGCAGGAGGGAAGATTCCCGAACTTGTGTAAGATTTGAAGAGGTATCTTCCTGTTTAGGTGTTGGATGGTAACTACTTTTGTTTTTTTCCCTGTCTCACGCTTTTGTTAGGGTTTGAGAGAGACCTTTTTTAAGTGTTGGCTAACGCTTTTAATAAAAATTTACATACCGAACTTGGACAAGATATTCAAATATACCAATCTGGTTGAGTTACCTTAGGTTTTTCCCTAGTCTTTAATTTGATCATGGTGGATTGTGTTAAAATGTATCTGATGTTGGAAGATTTTTAGAATGATTATATATGAGGTGACACCACAACTACTTCTTTTTTAATTTCTTTGTGATTTGAAGTGGTCCTGATTTGCTGTTACTCTAAGTCTCTCACTAGGTAATGATGAAAGCTAGAAATATTTAACCTTCTAGAAATTCCAGTTTTATAGAACTAATACTTTAAAGATCCTACTTGCTGCTGTGTGTGGACAAGTGGATTTTGTGAACTTTGACAGCAAGGTTTTGAAAATCAGTTGAGTGTTGCATACTTTAAAGAAACAGAAAGTGAAACAAGCTGGGAGCAATCAGTATTATGTGGGACTTATCTTTAAATGTTTAATATGAAATAACATTGGGATGCAGAAGCATCAACATCAGTCTGGGGCAAGATACCCACTAAATTTGATGGAAGTACGATCAAGCCCGTAAGTATATTCAAAATAGAAATGTATGTGCCTTAAGAGCTGCTCATATACTTTGGTGTTGTGGGTAGATGAGTGGCTACCTTGAGACCAAGTTTGATAATACAGGCTTATCAGATACTTGCCAAAATTTGTTGCTTGTTTCGCAAGAGAGAGCAATTTTTGTTCGTGTCATGGAAAGCTGACATTTGATATTGTGTTTTCTGGTGTTCTGATTTGCCCTGTGTATAAAAAGGATTTCCGTTCCTTTCTGATGGTGTCTTTTATAATGACATGTCTTAAGGATTGATTTATTTTTGGAAAGAATTTCTACCACTATCCTTTTGCTTACTTGAGATAGTGAAAAGAAACATCAAGATGTTTTTAGACTTTACAGCATCCACATACATGGCCTTGTTGTTCTGTGATGTAATTGTTTAAATCAGCCTATTAATCTTTTACAAATGTCATTAAGAAAGTGCCCCCCCCCCACGAGGGGATCATAACACTTTTTTTTAAAGAAAATATCAGTTTTTGTGATTCAGAATTTTTATTTCTTATAGGAATTAATATTTCTGAGAGCACACTTGCTGAATTCTTAAATCATCATCTCATTTGTTAACCTTTAGAAGTCTGAGGTAAGATTTAACAGTTTGTTACTACGGGTGCACTGATAAAGATTTTGTTTGCTGATACTGATCCAATCACTGATTTACTAGAATGCAGCCTGGCAACTTGGAGAGTAGCATCCTGCTGGTAAGTCTTGTGGGGGAGGGGCATGGGGGGGCAGATTGAGGCCCCCATGGTGAGGGAGGGAGTGGGGCACGGGCAGGTGCTGCCCGGGCAGGGTGGTGAATAGGACCCCAGGGCCAGTAGCAGGACAGAGCCATGGACAGCTCATCTGGGGGGAGGGGGTGCCTCCCTGCCAGTGCATGCACCCCTGATGGAAGGTATGTGGGGCATGTATTCCCCCCCCAGATTTGTGTGTGGGATGTGGGCAGGCTACCTGCTGTTGGCTGCAGCACCATCTTACCAGCAGGGGGTGCTGGGCCAGGGCTGTGCTTAGAGTGGGTAGTGGTGCGGCAGGCTCAGATGCATGGGGTTGGGCACCAGTGGTGGTGCTGAGGGGTGTGATTTGGGGGGGGGGGGCTAGGGGGAATCTTGGGGTGACTATAGTCCCCAAATCCCCTCCCCCCAGCACTGGTGCAGCTGAGCCCGCATCTGCTCAACGTGCAGCACTGGCCCAGTCCCTCTGCCAGGAAGAGGCTGGCGCTGCCCCTGGCCCTGAGCCCACAGTGGGCAGCCTGCCTTGACCCTGAGCACAAACCCGGGAGGGGCAATGTCCCCCATGTCTCTCCCCCAGTGGTGTGTGCAGCTGCAGGGAGCTGCCCCCTGCCCTGCTCCCCCTGGACGAGCTGCTCACAGCTCCATCCCACTTTCAGCCCTGGGGTTCTGTTCACCACCCTGGCTAGGCAGCCCCTGCCCCTCTCTCTTCCTCCATCACTGGGGCCTCGATCTGCCCCTCCCCCACACTCCTTCCCTATGCCTCTTCTCTACCATAGGCTTAACAGCAGGATGCTGCTCTCCAAGCTCCTGGGCTGCATTCCTGTTTGCTTTCATGCTGCGGCTGCGTGCATGCACGCGGTATTTATTGGTGATATTATTAGCCCAAAAAAGCCAATTGCCGATTATGTTCATTTTCCTGTTATCGGTGACGATATGATACGCAACTAATATATCGATGCACCTCTATTTGTTACTTATGTACTTGTCATCTGAATTGTACTTGACCATTTCAAACATGTAAACTAAATGGTTTCACTCTTCTAAAGAGAGTGTTGTTGGAGTTAAAATACTATGGCTTCAGTTGTGGCTTTTGCATGTTTGTTTTAGCAAACAAAGTACACTAATTATAAGGGGAGACTTGTACAAAAGCAGTTACTTATTTTTTTCTGCGAAAGAAAACTGGTCAATTTATGTTATGTCAATAAGTGAGCTTGAATATATAGCCACTTTCTAGCAGCTCTCATGTTTATAATGGAACATAATAGCGTTAATATTGTAACTTTAATATCATTTTAGAATTTTTAAAATTTTGTTACATTTAAAATTTTTTTTAACAAGTCTGATAATCTGTGGTGCTTTTAAATTAATACACTTGATTGCAGATATCTGAAGTTTTTCTGTATAAGTAAAACGTGTGTGTGTGGTGTGTATGCATATACGTGTGTGTAATATTCTAATATTGTAAAAGCCTCTGTCTGTCATGCTTTATTTGTGCTCTGATTGGCTGACAAAGCCAATCAGAGTGCGAAGAAGCATTTGGACAGGCAGTGGCAGCATGCCGCCACGATGGTGGGGACACTGGGTATGATGGAAGGGTGGGGGTGAGGCAGCGGCAATGGAGCAAATGGGGGTGGGGGGTGAGGCCAGCAGCACTGGCCCCACCCCCCTGCTCTGCTCCCTGCAGGTGGTGATGATGGGGACAGGGGTGGGTTGAGACCACTGGAGCTGGCTTTGCCCCCTTGCTGCTTGCAAGTGACTGGGGGGGGGAGGAGCGAGGCAAGGCCACCAACTCTAGCCTCGGCCTGCCCCTCCCCTCTTCCATTGTCATCACCTGCAGGGCCAATGTGGTGGTGGTTGGGGAAGGAGTGGGCCCAAGGTGGTGGGGTGGGAGAAGTGGGTGGGCCATGGCAGTGGGGAGGGGAGGAGTGGGCTCGGGCCTGATGGGGGAGGAGCAAGCCCAAGCTGGGGAGGGCGGGGGAGGGTAGCAAACCCAGCCTGATGTGGCTGGGGGAGGGGAGGAGTGGGTCTCCTCTCTCCTTCTCTCCACCTCCTCTCAGGCCTGGGCCCATTCTTCCTTCCTGTCGCCCCCAAGCTCGCTGCTTCCCACCTGCCCTGCTGTAGCGGGCCTGCTCCTCTCCCTCCTGCTGCTGCGGCAGGGAGTGGGCCCAGATCCCAAGCAGTAGGAGGGAAGAGGGGAGCAGACCCAGATGTCGAGGGGGGGGCATGGGGTTCCATTCCTCCCCCCTACTCCACCCCCCACCCTGTCATTCTTGACTGGCAGTTGGCTAGTGTATGTATATATGTGTGTGTAATGTGTATGTACACACAGACGCTCTTTAATAAAAGTTTATGGTGGACAGTAAGGCAGAATTTTATGTATAACAGCAGGTGTTGCATACAGTCTAAGGAAGCATTTCTCATCCTGTGGGTTGCAGCAAGACACTAAAGGGTCGCGGGGAGGTCTGAAGGAAATGCTGCAAGGCTGCATGGAGCTGGCACACAGTGTAGGGGCATGGTGAGCACCAGGGCAGCGTAAATGCAGCAGCTGCAGGAGGAGGTGGGGGGAGAGAGAGGGAGAGAGATGCTCTGTGGGTCAGCAACCTGATAGTTATGTTATTGGGTCACAGTGTGAAAAAGGTTGAGAACCACTGGTCTAAGGTAGGGGTTGGCATGTGACCCAGCTTGTGGACCTCTCCCTCCCCCCTTGGAGTCAGCTGACCCCTCTTTAGCAAGGATAAGGTCAGGCATTGCAGAACGGCAGGCTCTGAAGTAGAGTGGAGTACTGCGGAGGGGATGTGCAGCATGATGCAGCTCTGACACCAATACCCTGTGCCAGATTGGATTTCTTTGGGGTTCTGTATCTGGCCTGCTGGACATGGGTTGTCAACCCCTGATCTAAGCAAAACATGTAGAGAAGTGGAACCCTGTGGATCTCTCCTAAGTGCCAAGGGGGAGACTTTGAATGAAACTGAGGTACTGCAGAGCCTCTGGAGTGCAAAGTGTAGTAAAAATCAAGGACCTTGTAAAACTCTTAAATTCCTTCTGGTTTGGTTTTTTGGATTAATTGAGAAAAGCTGTTTATATTATGGTTTCTATTTGGAAGTTACTTAAGGAAAATTAAATAAGTCTAAGAAAGTTACAGTATGGAATTACCTTTAAAAGAGAGAGCAATGTATTTAAATACCTCCGTAGTTCATACATTCTCTAAAATATGGGATTGCATAAACTATATATTGCAGCATATACATACCTATCAAAAACATTCACTTCTGTGCTGTTGTGTGTGCTTAGACTTCTTTAAAGTCCTTTGAAGGAGGCTTATATGCAGAACAAGCAATTTAACACTTGAACTTTTGAAAACAGTACTGATGGGAACTGGTTTGCAACTGTATGTGAAGTACTGTGTCTGACACCAGGGGATGGTAATGAGCATTCAGCCTAGCATGCCTTGTGTGTGCAGAGGGGAGGGGGAGTTTAGACCTATTCTTTTGGGTTCCCAGGTGTTAGGGGAACTTGATGATGGGGCACTGTTGAATAGGGAGTGAGGACACTGCTAGTTTTTAGAAAGGTGGCTTCTTGACCAAGCAGTGCAAGGGAGCACATGGATACAAAGTGTCCTCAAAAGGAAAAAAAGCAGCAGTGGAGTTCTCTGGCTATGTACCAGAGTGGCCAGTTGTAACAGTGGAGGAGATGAGAAACAATGCGTTGTGGGCTTCATGGAGGACCAACTAGACCTGTATCAAAGAATGCTTGGAGTCCATACTGAACTGGTACAAAATAGTACTTGATTTTTTTCAGGTACTCTTTTGAACCACCGCAAGCAGTTCTAAATTGTGTAACAGATGCGTTGTCTTCAGGTTTAAATTGCACTTGAATTGGTCTACCTGATGTGTGTGTCCATGCCCCAACTTAAAAATCTTTACTTATTAACATTATAATTGAGGGGGTGTGTGCGCACACGTTACATATATTTATATAGAAATGCAATTCTCGTGAACATTTGAACAATTATGTAGTTACATGTGACAGAATATGCTTGTATTTACAATGATATAGAAAGATTAGTTTTAGGCTTTTAAGGTGCGTATGTTAAAATAAGTGTCAGTATGGTTGTAGTTTTCCCTGTTTCACCTTAATTTATTTTGAATAACTAGCATTGTTAATTTTGGACATTGAGTCATCTAAAGCCTGAAGCTCTAAGCTACTTGCCTGCATTTTAAATTTAGGTCATTGCTCAGCTGACTTGTTCTTTGAAACGAGTACGGTTATGGCTGAGATTTCAAAGGGGAATGGCATAGAGACAATGTTACTTCGTTCCTTATAGAAAGAACAAAGGATGTTTCGAACTCTAAAAGAGCTAGGTTGGCTGTGTTAAGACTCTTGAGGATCGTACCTAGCAAAAAGCTAATGGTACATTGAAATGTGGTGAATTTATTCCATGTCATCACTATTCACCTAGTTGCTATAGGTTTTAGGATTTTAAAGCCTAAAATGGAGTTTACAATCTATATTACAATATGTATTTTTTTTACAAATAAAGAATAAAAACCCCTTCTTGGGCAAACTAGAAAAAAAGTGATGAGGCTAAATAGCTTTAGGGAGTGTGAATGTTGGGTAATGCGTATAGTCTTCATTAGCAACCCTGCTTAAGCTGTGTTTTTTGTGGGGTTTTTTTAAAGTCTCCAAAAGGGTTAGTGTGTCAATCTGTGCAGTAGGATGCATAGTTTTATTGACCTCAGAAGTACAAAGGCAAAACAGCATTTATAAAATGTGTGTATTATATAGATGAAAATAGTAATAAAAAAATATTTGGCAATTTTGGGCAAAGTTTGTAAATTAACACAGGATAAACACATTTTGAAATCAAGAAAGTATTAGCATTAAAGACAAAATATTTTAATTGCCATTCACCCGTGAGTAAAACAATACTTTAGAAGAAAAAAAAAATTAACTTCCAGATTTTTAAGTGGTTTCAGTTTGAACTGCAGCTATTTTCGATGCTTTATTTCCTCATTTAAAAATGAAGATGAGAAAGTATTATCAACATTGCATCTGGCTAGTATAAGATTTAAATTTAATTATAGATACAAGTTCCCAGTACATTTTACTTGCTTGCTGCTGGCAAAACATGTTGATTTCCTTTTGCAGCAAGTAACTTGGCTCTTGCTGAGCAAAGATTCCTTTGTCCCTCTCTGCTTAGCTCTTCCAGCCACAAGGCTGGGTGATTGGAGATCAGGGCAACTTGCTTGAGAATCCATATCTGTCATAGATCATAACAACAGTTGCAAACAGTTATATAAGATGGAGACAGGTAAGTAAAATGAAAGAACTGCATGAAGTGCAGCAAAGAGGTGGGAGTTTGTGTAGGAGGAATACATGACTGAAGATCCTGTACCAAAGGAAGGCACTTTTCTCCTCTCTTCTGCTAGTGGAGAGAGAGTGGCAGAGCAGTTTGGAAAAGTTTGTGCTGTACCTGTTTGTGCTGACTTAAGCCTATAAATATTTGTAAAATGGATAGGCCTTATGTTTTTTGAACTTAAGTAATTGATGCTCTAGTCATTCCTCAGTTGAGTCTACTTTTTGTATAATTAATTTTTCTTAGTAAGCAAATAAGATTTTAGTTCTATAATTTAAAGAACCTGATTCAGAATATAAGCCTATGATTCATTAATATGGAGCGCATGAAATCTAAATATTTTTTCATTGCTTTTTGTATAGTATAATCCACTAGAAGAAAATGGGTCGATCTAACTCTCGATCACATTCTTCAAGATCCAAGTCCAGGTCTCAGTCCAGCTCTAGGTCGAGGTCCAGATCACATTCTAGAAAAAAGAGATACAGGTAAATAGATGCTATTTGAATTAATGGTGGGGTTTTTTTGTGGGTTTGCTAATTAGATTTAATACTGTTTTACATGTATGATTTTTATTGTTTTTAATTTCTTCTTTTACTTGGATGACACATCATTAAAGCCACTCTGAAACCCTTAAGAAAGCTTGAGCTTTTGTCTTGGGTATTATGGATATTGCTTTAATCAGTTAGTGCCTTACCTGTCTTATTCTGAAATTTTCTTGTAGCATAAAATGAGGAGATTAATCTTGGTTTTTTTTATTCTTCACGTGGTATTTCCTTTATCTGATCTCTTCTGTAGTAGGCTTCTACTATCTCACACTTAGCTTTGCAGAGCTTAAGCAACTTTAAGTGCTGTCTTAAGTAAAGATCTGTAATGTTGCTATGTTACACAAGCAGTAAAGACAAATTTTAGCGTTAATATCTCATTTACTCTTTAACCTTTATCTCTTGCTCACAAACTGCATTTGACAAAACAGGGTTGTTAGCTGAATTTTTTTTGATGTTTTACAAATGATCATCTACTGATATTACCTTTCAATTACAGTTCTAGGTCTCGGTCAAGGACGTATTCACGATCTCGCAGTAGGGACCGTGTTTATTCTAGAGATTATCGCAGAGATTACAGAAATAATAGAGGAATGAGACGTCCCTATGGTTACAGAGGAAGAGGTAGAGGGTATTATCAAGGAGGAGGTGGTAGATACCACCGTGGAGGTTATAGACCTGTCTGGAATCGAAGACATTCCCGAAGCCCGAGGCGAGGTCGTTCGCGTTCCAGAAGTCCAAAACGAAGATCTGTGTCATCCCAGAGGTCTAGGAGCAGGTCTCGTCGATCTTACAGATCATCCAGGTCTCCAAGGTCCTCTTCATCTCGTTCTTCATCCCCATACAGCAAGTCACCTGTCTCTTCCAAAAGACGTGGGTCTCTGGAAAAGCAGGCTAAGAAAACTGAGGGGGCTCCTCTCCAAGATAGCCCTTTGAAAACAAAATCCCAGGATGAACAGAAAGATACATTTGAACATGATCCATCTGAGTCCCTTGATGATTTTAACAAATCATCAGCAGCTTCTGGTGACATTTGGCCTGGTCTTTCAGCATATGATAACAGTCCAAGGTCGCCCCATAGTCCTTCTATTGCCAGCCCACCCAGTCAGAGTTCATCTTGCTCTGATGCCCCCTTGCTCAGCACAGTCCACTCGGCAAAAGATACACCTCAGCATTCACATTCCATTCAACATAGCCCTGAGAGGTCTGGTTCTGGTTCCCTTGGGAATGGTTCCAGTCGTTACAGTCCTTCCCAGAATAGTCCATTACATCATATCCCTTCAAGGAGAAGCCCTGCGAAGACAATCCCATCACAGAATGCTCCACGTGAAGAAACCCGAATGCGCTCATTTTATCCTGAAGGTGGGGAACAGGAAACTGCAAAGGGTGCAAAGTTTCTAAAAAGGTAAGAACTGTACCTGTAAATTTGTAAACCATATACAAAGTTAAGGCTGTGGAAGTCTCATTGAAGGTAGACTGTTCATGTTTAATACAATTTGCAACTCAGTGCTGATATTATAAATTGTGTTTCTTCTGTCTACTGAACTTCTGTTGGGTCACTTCAACTTAGAACTTACAAGCTTCAGTCTGGCTTTAGTTTACAACAAGAATGTTGAACTTATTTGGCCTCCCAGGTCACATCTAACCACAGGGCTCCTCAGATTTGGGCTCATTTCTGGCGTCCAGTTGATTGTTAACCCTGCAGATGCCTGAGCTGCTGTCATCTCAGGGAGCTGTGGGGCTTAATGTCACTGTTGCTCACTGCCGCAATGAAAACACATTTCCAAGGTGGCTCCATACCCTGGACTCCAGTGATGGTTTGAATGACAGAGGCATTAACCCCTGCGGGACTTGGAGATCTGTGGGGATTAATGTCATTGCTGCTTGCCCTCACACCCCTGAATTCTTGGCTTCTCTGGGAGTCCCATGGACCTGATATTTGACACCTCTTGTTTAAAATATGGTTCTTGTCTTGGGCTAGTGGGAATACGGAGCAGTATTGTTGAGGGAGAATTGGTTTGTATAGTATATTTTCAGGGGATCAGTTCATTAATATTAATCTGTAATGGTTTTGCACGTTGTGAAATGGAAAATACCAGATTTCTGTTTCTTTGCTACAACTAAAATTTTTTTCAAAGACTCTTTATTTCATACTGTATGGTGTATGAAAAGCTTAAAGTCTTTGTAAGAATGAATGAAAAGTAAAATGCTTTCTTTACCAACACCCGAAAAAAAAGGATGTATTGCTAATTGCCTGGGGCAGTGGTTCTCAACCTTTTAAAACTCAGGCCACCCCTTGTTAGACTCGGGGCATCCCTTGGCAAATGCCGGCTCTTCATTTTCATCTGATTATTTTTTTTTTTTTTTTTTTTACTATAGACAAATAATAAAGCAATTCTTTTGTTGCAAAGAACTCAGACCACAAACTTAGAATATTTTTAACACTGTGGATTCCTATTTGAAATCTCTTGAGTTTATCTTGCGAGTCATGTTTGCACACCTAGCAGTACTAACATTGCATGGGACTCTGAAGAACCTTTGAGAGGTTTCAAGGCACCCAAGGTTGTGCCACAGCACTCTAGTTGAGAATCACTGGTCTAGGAGGTATAATAATGACTTTGGTGTTTTGACGGTACTGACATCACATTGAAAGTGGGCTGTTCATTGAATTGCCAGCTAATCAGACTAAAAGTTGTGGTCTTAAGCCCCAAAAGAAACAAACAAAAAAGCACAATATGAAGCAAATCTGCCTTTTGTCCATACTGTTTTGTAAAATTGATTTCAAGACTTTGTAATTATTTTGTCCGCTTAGTGACATATTATTCACGTGCATACTTTTAGTCAGATTTCTTCCTTCAGCAAGGTGTATTGCTGCCAATGAATGTACAGGTTTCCCTTGCTTTATGCTGTTCCTGGCATATGGCGCATAACTCAAATTCATGTAAAAGGAACCCACTTCACAACATAACTAATAGGGATACATTCCAAGACCTTGACTGTACTGGCCCCCAGACCAATATCTACTACTTTTACAAGGCAATTTTGATACTCGCCAACAACAGACAGTGCACACAAGCACGGGATGGTGGTGAATGTTACAATAAGGGGCATGGCAACTACAGAAACACGTGTCACAGACAACGAGTGAGGAGCACGCATAAGAGACTATATTTTTAGTGTGCATCACTCCCACAATGCACTGCACAAAGCAGCTGACTGCAGGCTTCCATCACACCAATCGCATAAGAATAAATTAACCTTGCGTATAACCACTTTTTTTTTTATATATAAAGGGTCATCGCATAAGTGTGAATTTGCACATGCAGAACCTGGATAAAGTGAGAGAAACCTGTATTAAAAACAAGCATGAACATGTTACACTGATCTGGTAGAGGCTGAATGAAGTAATCACTAATGTTTAAAACATCTAAGGAGGTCTGGAAAGCCAATTTGCCATGGTAGTACGTAGTCCTAGAATTTTTTATTCACTGAAGAATAATATCATGTTATTCGTGTGGATATCTGTGGTGTTAGTGCATTGGATTATGAAAATAGTTTGCTTATCTTTTAATGGCACTCCTTTTATTTTTGATGAAAGAACAGTTCTGAAATAACAATGCAAGAGTTTATTGCAAATTTAAATACCAAGCTTTCTATTTCAGACTTTTATGACTGGCATAACTGGATGTGAAGTTGGGCAACAAATAATTAAAAACAAACAAAATCCCACCTACATGCAAAGCTCTTAGCTTTTGAGAAAGCAGTTAATTTCTAGACACATGTTACATGAAAAGGGATTCTCTTAAATATTCTTTAGAATGACTGTGGATCTAGTAATAATACTATGCAAAAATGTTATTTACTAACGGTTAAACTACTTTGAAGAAAATTTATGTTGGTGACATGGTGTGACACAGAAGAGAAATGCAATCAGTGAAATGGAGTTAATGCAATCCACAGTTACCATTCTCTTCTTTGCTATCCACAGGTACACAGATGAAGAGTCTAGAGTATACCTGCTTGATAGGGGTAATACAAGGGAGAAGGAGGCACAAAAGGAGAGAGGATCAGAAAAAGGGAGGACAGAGGGAGAGAGGGAATGGGAGGATCAGGAAGCTTTAGATTATTTTGTTGATAAAGAGACTGGGAAACAAAAGTTTAATGACTCTGAAGGGGAGGACACAGAGGAGACGGAGGATTATAGACAGTTCAGAAAATCTGTCTTGGCAGATCAGGGTAAAAATTTTGCTACTGCATCTCACCGGAATGCTGAGGAGGAAGGAACCAAATACAAATCTAAAATTTCAATGAAGGGCAATAGAGAGAGCGATGGATTTAGAGAAGAGAAAAATTATAAGCTTAAAGAGACTGGCTATGTAGTGGAAAGGCCTAGTGCAACAAAAGATAAGCACAAGGAAGACGACAAAAGTTCTGAGAGAATAATGAAGAAAGAAACTCAGTCACCTGAGCAGGTAAAGTCTGAAAAGCTCAAAGAACTCTTTGATTACAGTCCCCCTCTTCACAAGAATCTGGATGCGAAAGAAAAATCCACCTTCAGAGAGGAGAGCCCACTTAGGATCAAAATGATAGCCAGTGACTCCCATCGTCCTGAAGTTAAACTCAAAATGGCACCAGTTCCTCTTGATGATTCCAATAGGTAAATTGTTCTTTATTGCATATTTTCCTCCCCTTTCTAGAGTTACTTCATCTATATTTAAACCAGTGGATTTCTCTTTTGTGTCTTTTATTGTTGATGTATTTTTAGACCTGCTTCCTTGACTAAAGACAGGCTGCTTGCTAGTACGCTTGTCCATTCTGTCAAGAAGGAGCAAGAGTTCCGATCCATCTTCGACCACATTAAGCTGCCTCAGGCCAGCAAAAGCACATCAGAGTCATTTATTCAGCACATTGTGTCCTTGGTCCATCATGTCAAAGGTATGTACTTGGTTTTCTATTGCAACTACCTATTTTGGTTTTGAAAATAAACAGGCATTTTAGGCTTCCTTAATGTGCTAGCGAAACAGTTCTCTATTTCTTAATTTAACTTATTCAGATTTTCTTTTGAAGTACACACTAAAATTATCAGAAGGAAACCTACGCAGCTAGCCAAAGAAAACAAATGGATAAAACAGGATATCGAGTTTGATATTTTGTGTGTGATTTTGATAAATTGCTGCACATAATGTCTGTGTTCACATGAGCATGGCCATTTGGTTCTCTGAGGACAACTAGCAGCAGCATACCTTGTGCCCTCTGGCACATGGCAGGTTACCCCAGGTCGGGTAGGGAAGGCTGGGGCCAGCACTGAGCACCTTACCTGGTGTAGGGTGCCTCCTGGGGCTGCAGCAGCAGTGATCCTGCCACTTGGAGTCTGGCCAGCAGCCAGAGTGTGACTGGCTGACCAGGCTCTAGTTTTGAGCAGCACTTGCTGCTGCATACACCGATATGGGTTTTTTGGGGTTTTTCTTTGTTTTGTTTGGGGTTTTTTGTGTGTTTTCGGCCCCTGGGTAACCAGCTGAATGTGCAGTATGTGGCGCTACAAATGTGTCTGCAGCACCATATACTGCATGGCTGTGCTTGTCTGGATGTCGCCAGTGAAGCTGACCATGTACATGTGAATTTTTGCACTCGGGTTTAAGTAGTTTAATTTTTTAACTGTATTTTGGCCAATTTTTAGATTTCCTTGTGGTTATGAAATTTTAAATGAAAATGAACTCCTGAGTGGTTATGGTTTATGTTGGCAAATGGTTGAATTCCTTTCTTTGTGATATGCCAAAGGATATCCTAGTTGAGAAAAGAATATTTTTAAAGTCTGTAAAGAATATAATTAAAAATTAGAGCAAGTATCAAAAAAAAAAAAAAAAATCTGCCCTCTTATTATCTTTTTTTCTAAAGCTTAGGTGATAGTAGAACTTAGAATTTCATACCTAGCAACCTGGCAGTGGTCACAAAATGTATTATATATTATTTTTTTCTTTTTAATGAACAATAATAGTTGCTGTTTATCATTTGGCTAAATCAGGTCTTTGGGAAACCAAACAGCCTTTGTCTAAAATTCTGAATGGATATTTAGAGGGAGGTTTTTTTAAATGAGCACTGTGTTTTTGTGATACAAGCATTTACCTTGCATTGTCTGATTCTTATTATTCATATTTTAGTGTGCTGATTTAAAATGGAAGAATTCCTGCTAAAATTGTTTGGGTTTAACAATAAAGGTTAAATAGAAGTGAATTCTTTAAATTACTTGGGCTATAGAGAGGCACTTGATTAGGTGACCAAATTGAACATAATTGCAGGAATCCATTTTATTACTAAGAAGCTTTATATTTGCAGAATTGATTTGTTGAACTTCCAAAAAGTTATCAGTTTGGTACCATTATAATAAATAGCTAGAGGGAGTAAGGCATAGAAGTTTGTGAGCCTTACAGTTGTTTATAGAGGATATTTGTAAGACAATAAAAATGATGTTTAATAATAGTCCATGGCCAAGGTAATAGCTACTGTATATATTGACCTTTGATATGAAAGTACCTACTTTGTTGTTGATGTGTAGGGGATTTAGGACTTGATCCTACAACCATTGAGGTTTATTGGTGAAGCTTCCATTCACTTGAATGGTGTGGGATAAGGGCTTGAAGGGGGTAATGTTCCTAAATCTCTTGTGTGTTGACAGAACGGTCAATCTTAACTATGTCTCTTTACATGTAGTATGTAAAACCTAATATTTGACTGGAAAATGTTAACTGTTCAACAGCCAGTCTGGCCAAGTTAGTGATGCGTATAATTTGTTTATAAAAAGAAAAAAAAAATAGCCTCTCCACAATTTTTTTTTTTTTTTTTTTTTTTTTTGTAATCAGATTTTAGTAACTTTCATTTCTTCTTTATTTTTTAAATCTTTTTAAAGAACTGACATTGTTTCATTATTGGTGTGATGCAACCAGTCTGAACAGCTCTCTTTCAACACAGAGCTGAAAATGCCCAGTGATGTTTTCTTTTTCATTGTAACTAGGTCCTGGATTGTGTTTTGAAATGGCAAAATCCATGTTACAAAAGTAAAATAGCTGTTGAAAGATACAGATGCCAAAACAGGCAAAGTTGAACCTTCTGTCTTCCTGGCAAAAATGGCATAAAAACAGAGTTGCTAGCTCAAATTCCTCTTTGATGGAATTATGATTGAGGCACTACCCTTGTAGTGGCCGTTTCAAGTTTTAATGATTGGTTATGAGACATGTGCTGGATGTTGGGCGGTAAGTTGATACAGATGTATGTTGACCTGTTAAGCAGATGGTTTGCTTCATATGTAACATTTCATAGTTCTCATAACTTTTATTCGTATTTCTATCTTGCATTTAAATGCATTCATTGATCTGGTTTTTAAAAATAATTCAGTTTCGCTACTAGTAATGTAACTCTCAAAATCCAGAGAAAATTTGTTAAAGAAGCTGTCAGGTTTGCCAACATGCCAGATACTTAAATGAACGTTTACTTGTAGGGCTGTTAATTGTCCTTGATTGTTTTATCCTCTGAGTTTCAAAGGAAAAGTTTTTCCTTTAAAAAATGACTTGTACTTAAGCCTTTCATGTAATTATTAATACGTAAATTATGTAAATATTTTCTCAAAAGTAATTATGTTTTAAGCTAAAGTATATTTAAATTAAGCTGCAAATGCTGGTGACTTGGAGTAATTTATTTTGCTTCTGTGCTGAAGTTGTAAAGTTTTTTAAACCTAAATAGCTGCCACTCTCTCCTCTGTCAGAGGAAAGTGTGTTAGTGAGAAGGAGAGACGGACCCAAATCAGTTAATGATGTTTGGATTAATTGTAGTACAGGCAGGGCATACCTGTGAGGAAGCTTGCAGTAGTTGTGTTCACTGCCAATATCTACTTACTGAGGTTACAGGAAGGGTGAGAATGGTGGGGGAGGGATGTTCCTCTAATCCATTTGCCTATTTCTGGTATACTTTTTTAATATTTTATATTTTTGCCTATTACAAACCCTTCAGTCAGGAATAGATATATCTATATAAATGGAATTAATTTAATTAGACAGTGTTTCTTCATTGTAACCAACAGAACAATACTTCAAGTCACCTGGAATGACCTTAAATGAGAGGTTCACTGCGTATCAGAAAGCTACCGAAGAGCATTGCACCCGTCAAAAGAGTCCAGAAATCCATAGGTATATGCTAGTTGTGTTACTAGATGCTGTATATTTTAGATGGTACTTTCTATGGGAATCCTAAATGCTTTCCTGGACTATGCAAAGTCATTTGTATCAGTTAGTTATACAAATCTTGTGACCTCTGAAGTCTTCCATTCAGAGAGAAGCATGAGCTGGTCTGATTACAGGACTAGGTGCCTGGAACTCCTGAGCTCTCATCCCAATATTGGCTCCATCTGTGGCTTTGTGGCAAGTCTTTTCTCTTTGCCTTGGTTTCTCGTTTTTGAATTATTAAGTTACTTCACGTTCAGTATTGAACCTTGAGTCTACCTATGTTGAGATGAAAAGTCCCATGAGTGCTTATTTCCCAATATATACATGCTTATATTGTGAATTGTTTGTTAAATTATTAAAGTGTATTAATTTTACAGCAGTTAAAAAAGTTTGTGCCTCAAAGGTAAGCTAAGGTAGGGCATATATATGTATATTCTTGTAAACTGTCAAAATTAATTATATAGAACTGCATGGTATGTTGCTTTGATTGAATATGATGCTTGTGAGGTTATATATAACCTCTTCATGTTAGTTTTCAACTTTGAAGATACTGGGGGTTTTTTTAAGCTGCAATTTTTTTTTGGCTTTTCTACTTTTTTTTTTTTAAAGCACGGGAAACCGCTGATGACTTTTGAGAGAACTTTGTTCAGCTTACATAGAGCTCTTGAAATGATTTAATTTTTATGTATTTTTAAAAGGGGAAAGCAAGCCCTTCATTGCAAATGTGTATTTAGTATATTTCAGGAGACAAAATGAAGCTTTTCAATATGACTGAATTTTAAAGGGTTAAGGGGCTTTATGGAATAAAAAGCTCATCCTGGGGAGAAAAAATCATGGTACTGGCTTATTTTTTCAGATTTGTATTTAAAAGGATTACCAGGAGCCAGAAGCTATGACATGCATGTGTGGCTAGACACTTTTTTTTTGTTTTACATTTAGGAGGATTGACATCTCTCCAAGTGCCCTGAGAAAGCATACCCGTTTAGCAGGTGAAGAGAGAGTCTTTAAGGAAGAAGGTCAAAAAGTAGGTTTTGGGTTAATATCAACTTTGTTCTACATTTTTTTTTTTTCAGGATCTGAAAAGTACTTGGACCTAGATTATTTCTTATCCCTAGACTTAAATAAAACATTAGCCAGAAATCTAAGGAAGTATTAAAATACAGTTTTCATGTGTGATGCCTTGTCCTTCCTTAGAGGATTGCGTTTTCTCTAGTTCCTTCCCTTTGTTCCTGGTATTTCCTCTGATCTTCCTGTTTTTGAAGTGGTGAGCCAGCCCCAGGACAAGAAGCAGGGAAAAAGAGTTTATTTGTTAAATTGCAGATGTTATCAGAGGTATAGTTGCATTTGATCAGGTGTTCATACTGTCCTAATAATTCAGTTCTTCAGAAAAATTAAGGTGTTAACAAAATGTTTGAATGTTTGTTTGTTTCAAAAAATAATCTCCCTAATTGTTCAGCAGGAAAATATTTTCTAAAGCTAAGTTCTTAAGGTTTTTTAAATCGATCAAATGTAAAAATCAATTTTCTGAGATACGAAACTTACAAAATGAGCTGAAGAGTCATTGAAATTAGGCAAACTGTTGCTCTTTTAGAAGTCAAGAGACAGAAATTGGTTTCCAGTTCAAAAACTCTCTTCTGAGTTATTTTTATCTTAAGATGCTGTTCCTGAAATCTGTTCCTTCTACAGGGTGATAAAAAATTAAAGTGCGATTCTGCTGACCTCCGACACGACATTGACCGTCGTAGAAAAGAGCGAAGTAAAGAACGAGGGGACTCTAAAGGTTCCAGGGAATCCAGTGGATCAAGAAAGCAAGAGAAAACTCCAAAAGATTACAAGGATTACAAATCTTACAAAGATGACAGGTAAATATTTGAATTTCTTCAGTAGTTTGTAGCTTCTAATTAGCCTTTTGTAATTGTAAGCTTAATTGCTTTCATTTTTCACTGTGCAATGGAACATTTAAATTTAAACAAATAAAATTATTTGTTTTACAGCAAAAATGTATTATCTGTCTTTTACACGGCTTATGGTGGATGAGGACAAAAACTTTGGAATAGCAAGCTAACACTGAAAAAAAAAATGACAAATTAATCTGTCCTATTATCCAGGCTACATCAGGAGGTTGGACTTCAATGCAGTACATTTCTATAAACAGTTTGTGTAAGAACTTTGGTTCGTTATGCTTGATTCCGCACTTTTTCAACTCATAACACCCAGAGTATGAGAATTTTACTGATATCTAAGTTTAACATGGGTGAAAAGGGGAAATTTATATATTTTTCTAAAGCCAGTGACCTGTTTTTAAGTGAAAACATTAGTCCTTAATAGTTATGTTTCAGTGGATACTGTGTAGCAGTGGTAAGAGTTATTTCAGGTATGACCTTCTTTTGGATATTGTATTAAAATTTTGTAAATCAAGTCAAATTAGTAAAAGTATGGGGCTACCAAATACAAAGTCTTGCTATTAGAATTTCTTCCTGCATTTCATTGGGTATATGATGGATTTTACTTATGCTTCCTTCTTCCCATTTTCTTTCTGACTGGTATCCACGCTATCATCCACTGGCTAATCCTATACTGGTGTCCTCTTAGGGAAGCCCAAACCATGTCTGCTATTTTCAACAGTATGTGAAAACTGTATTATGTAGTTAATTTAAAATGTTGCCTTCAGGGTTTTCTTCCTTTTTCCATTTTTTTTTCCTTTTCATGCCTTCAAAAAAGGCAGTTAAAAAAACAACAAACAAACCTCCTAAAATCTCAAAACTCCTCCTTGAATCAAACACCAGAAAAGGAATTTTGCAGTTGCAGATAGCTGCTTTTCCAACATGCTAGGAATAGTATGTGCCTATAAAATGTTAAAGATGAGGAAGGAGCTGGAAAGTAAAACTATACTTTACCATAACACCTAAAATATGTATTATTTTGTGCGTGTATATAATATATATATTATGAAAGGGGGAGGTAGATTTTCATAAAATATAAAGTGACCCCCTTTAATCATAGCATGCTACAGACTCTAGTATTTTTAAAACAGCACACAGTATGGTTTTTATTTTTCAGTAAACAAAAAAGAGAGCAAGACCGTTCTCGATCTTCCTCATCTTCCTCCCCATCTTCCTCCTCATCCAGTTCCCGAGAAGAAAAGGACTGCAAGAAAGAAAGAGATGAAGAATTCAAAACCCACCATGAGCAGAAGGAATATTCTGGTTTTGCAGGAGTCAGCAGGCCCAGAGGCACCTTTGTAAGTATTTTCTTTCTCTGTTCCTTCCTTTCTGTCCAATTTTTAAATGCTATAATTTTTTATTTATGACAGTGGTTTGGCTCTAGAGACCGTATTCCCAAGATTTGAGATATGAAGTGTTTCAAGAAGTCTTATGTTACTATTGGAATATTTTGACTCAAAGCAGCTGCAAAAGAGAAAAAATAGCTAGTACAATAAGAGCAATAGCATAACTAGAGCAATGTAAAGCAGTGATTGACACTGGGTCAGACTTTCAGCATCTTTGTTAGATCTTTCCTATACAGGCTGCTTCTGCTGCCAGAAGGAACAGTTGTTGAAGGGGCTGCAGCAAGAAGGCAAGGATTATTTCTATATGTACCTTTTGCTGTCTACCAGGCACTGCAAGAAGAATGCCCCCTCCTCTTCCCCCCCCCCCCCCCCCCCCCCCCCCCCCCCGCCTGCCTGAGAAGGCTGGTGTAACCAGAGAAAGTGGCTCTGCTGCCACAGGGAAGGCAAGCTGGAAATGTAGACCCACTCTCAAATCTACCAGTGGAGCAGCTGTGTAGTTTAGATCAAGGCCATTGTTATCCAAAATACTGATTATTTAAAAAGTACAGTGGATTACAGCTGAAGACTATCTACCAAAAGGTTTTTTCTCTTGCAGTAACCATAATAGTTGATTTCACAGAAGGGACTTATCAAGACAGTATTAAAAACAGAGGGAAATAAACAAGCTCGTGCTAATGCACTGGATGTGATGCATGCTTATTTCTCTGTTTTGTAACCATGCAGCTGGCTTTCTTTCCTTGGGATAAAATTTTTAAATTCATCATCCATTTATTAAAATTAATTTTTTGATTTGTTGCCTGTTGTCACATGCTGCTCCAGTTATTCCAGGTCATTTTGTGGTTTAGTTCTGTCCTCCTGTGTGTTACCCTTTTCATTTTGGCATTTATGAACTTATACCTGGTTAAATTTTATATGCATCCTTGCATAGCCATCTGGGGAAAGAAGGAATGCTTGCTTTTGTTCTTTAATGTTTCTCTGAATGGCCTGGCCTGGACTACAGTCGGCAACAAAGCTGATGGTTGACCAATGGAGAATGCTGTATCATTGAGGCTTGGAAGTGTTGTGTTGACTATTGCTGGTCCTCAGACAATGGTTTTAAAAACCACTAATTTATAAAATGGTCTGAACAGCATGTTTATATGATTCACAGATATGAAATTGGGAAATATGCAAACACCAGCGAGGACTGAAAAATAGCACAAAGTGACCTAGAGAGATAAGGATCATGAGCCAGAAATAAACATATGAGAGAGACATCTTTGAAACTGGCATTTTTCCCCAGATGTAACTTGCAAATATCCAGACTCAGTGGTAAGGAGTAACCTCTAACTGTCCTAATGACTCCTTCATGTAGCCTATAATAATGAATGAGTAATGCTGAAAGAGATGGTAAATTAGACATAAGCATGCCTTTTTGTGGCCAAAAAAGGCCAGTGCAATTTTGAGATGGCCTGCTGTTATCTGTACTGTTATTACAATCTGTACTATACACTTCTGTGTACCCCACCATCAAAGATAATGATTCCCTCCAGGTAGGTCAAAGAGAGAAACCCAGTATTCATGGGGCTGGAAGGACTGTTTTACAAGAAAAAATTAAAAGACTTCAGTGTCTGTAATTCTGCTACACTATGATTAAGACTGTTAAACTATGATTAAGACTTAAGACTATTATAAGTACTTGGATGCTGTAAGCTTCAATGAAGGGAAATTTAACACTATTCACAGGAAAGTAACGAACAGAAAAAATTGAAACGAAAAATAGGTTTAACAGATGCATTTCCTTTTTAACAAGAGGTTACATTGTAGAATGGCCTCTTAAATGATATAAATCTTAATGTTTATATAATTGTTATAGTTTTAATAAAACTAAATTGGGCAAAATGTACTAGAGGCATGTTACAGGGACATGCACTGAAATTTTATCCAAGTGTCTGTTTATATAAAGTTGGTTGTGTAGTCAAAGGAGAAGCTTTAAATGAGAAATAATTGAGTTCTTTATTGATTTTGTGTAATCTTTTGAGACAATTGGCTGTATTTTACATAAGTTATTGATATCAAGACTACTGTGATCAAGGTAATCTGAATAGACATGTTGACTAATGAATTAATCTTGCACTTTCTATCATAGACTGAACAGAAACTTCAGCAGTGCAAGTAAACTGAAAAATGTTTGTAGTTTAAGTTAATTATTCCAATATACAGTTTCAGTTTTGGATGAGAACTTTTGGGTTTGTATCAAAATTGTCTTTTTAGGGGGTAAGAGTACGGGTGTAGATTTGGTGGGTGAGTCTGGCTGACTGACCAGGAAGGTGTGGAGCAGAGGTGTAAAATATGGTCCACAGAGCCATGTCTTCCAGTTTTTCAGCTCTTTGGGAACCCTGCAACTTGGTGTAGTGAGCAGTGGCAACAGGAATTACAATGGCTGCCAGAGCCATGGCAGCCACCCCCCCCATCCCCTCTACCAAATTTCTAACACCCAGATGATGTGGCTTTGTGCTCCAAGTCCAGCTTGTAGGACTGCTCATAGGAAGAGCAGTGGCAGCAATAATTTACTTGGCTTAAAGAACCATTGAAATTGGTACTGCTGCTGCTCATCCCACTGCCAGATGTCTAGCCCTGCAGGCCAAACTTTGAACATGGAGCAGCATCATTTGGCCTGTACTGGAAACATGCAGTGGGACGAGCACTTGACTGCCATGTCTTCAGAGGACAGTGGAAATTTAATGCTGCAGCTACCACATTTCCAGCCTTGCAAGCCAGATAACAGCCCATGCTCCAGGCAACTCCATCTAGCTTGCAACTCATCTAGCTTGCAATGATGGATGAGTTTGACAGCCCTCGTATACAGAGACCTGTCTCCTTCATCTAAAACCAATGTTAATTTTCATCAAGAGACTACAGTACTTACCAAAATGATGTAAGCTGACACTTCTTTATATGAATTATAAGTTTAAATGTTGTTTGGAAGTAGAAATGTGTATCTAAAAGTAAATACTAGCCAGAAGCTGACTTCTGGCCTTTGACAGTTCCTAAAAAAAATTCTCTCTGCAGGTTCTTGCCAGACGGTGAAAAAGGAGAAAGCTATCCTTGTAATAAAATAGTCCCCTTCCTTTCTGTGCTAAACTCTGCCCATAGGAGGCCCACAAAGGCAGCATGAGGGTGTACTACATCTCCTAGTCTGCATGGCTTTGCAGTCTTTTTTTAAGACCATACACCATGTCTTATATACAAGATAATATTTTATTCTGAGAAGTTCCAGCTTTAGATTCTTAATACCAAGAGCTGCTAACTTAACTTGATCTTAGTACTGTTCTTTTTCTTAAATGCTAATGTATTCACTCAATATTAGATAAGATGGAGGAACTCTTCAGTAAACTACATCACAAAAAGGAAACTTATGAGAAGTGGAAACTTGGACAGATAACTAGGAAAGAATATAAGAGCATTGCTCAGGCATTCAGGGATGAAGTCAGGAAGACCAAAGTGCAATTGGAGTTGCAGCTAGCAAGGGATGTGAGGTAACAAGAAGGGTTTCTACAGATATGTCAGTAGCACGAGGAGGATCAGGGGAAGTGTGGGTCCCTTACTGAATCGGGGAGGCACTCTTGTGACAGGATGGAAAGGGCTGAAGTGCTCATTGCCTTTTTTGCTTCAGTCTTCACAGGCAAGGTAGTTCCCAGACTACTGCACTGGGCAGCACAATTTGGGGAGGAGGCGAGCAGCCCTCAGTGTTGAAAGAACAGGTTAGGGACTGTTAGAAAAGCTAGATGTATACAAATCCATGGGCCAGATGGGATGCACCTGAGAGAGCTGGCTTCTGAGATTGCAGAGCCCCTTGCCATCATCTTTGAGAACTCATGGTGATCAGCAGAGGTCCCAGATGATTGGAAAAAGCAAACAGTGCCCATATTTAAGAAAGGGGGGAAAAAAGGAGAATCCAGGGAACTACAAACCAGTCAGCCTCACCTCAGTCCCTGGAAAAATCATGGAGCAGATCCTCAAGGGATCCATCTTGAAACATTTGGAGGAGAGGGGAGGCGATTAGGAACAGTCAGCATGGATTCACCAAGGGCAAGTTATGTCTGACCAACCTAATTGCTTCTCTGATGACATGACTGTCATTGTGGATGTGGGGAGATTGGTGGATGTGGTGTGCCTTGATTTAGAGCAAGGCTTTTGATATGGTCTTCCACAACATTCTTGCAGGCAAGCTAAGTAAGTATGGGCTGGATGAATGGATTCTAAGGTGGATAGAAATCTGGTTGGAGCATCGGGCTTGGAGGGTAGTAAACAATGCCTCGATATCTAGTTGGCAGCTGGTATTAAGTAGAGTGACCCAGGTATTGGTCTTGGGGCCAGTTTTGTTCAATGTTTTCATCAGTGACCTGGAAGATGGCAGAGAGTGCACCCTCAGCAAGTTTGCAGATGACAAGCTGGGGGGAGTAGATACATTGAAGGGTAGGGCTAGGATTCAGTGTGACCTAGACATTGGAGGATTAGGCCAAAAGGAATCTCATGAGGTTCAACAAGGACAAGTGCAAAGTCCTGCACTTAAGATGAAACAATCCCATGCACCGACTGGTAG
Source organism: Alligator mississippiensis (assembly GCF_030867095.1). NCBI lineage: Eukaryota > Metazoa > Chordata > Crocodylia > Alligatoridae > Alligator > Alligator mississippiensis. Next base: position 118,399,537 of record NC_081824.1, on the reverse strand, counting down.
AGGCTGGGGGCTGACTGGCTGGGTAGCAGCTCTGCAAAAAAGGACCTGGGGGTTACAGTGGACAATAAGCTGAGTATGAGCCAACACTGCCCTTGCTGCAAAAAACGCTAACAGCATACTGGGCTGCATTGGTAAGTGTGTTGCCAGCAGGTCAAGGGAAATGATTATTCCCCTCTATTCAGCACTTGTAATAGAATCATACAACATTAGGGTTGGAAGGGACCTCAGGAGGTCATCTAGTCCAACTCTGCTCAATGCAGGACCATCTGCAACTAGATCATCCCAGACAAAGCTTGTCTCTCTGGGTTTTGAAAACCTCCAAGGATGGAGCTTCTACCACCTCTCTGGGTAACCTGTTCCAGTGTTACATCTGGAGTATTGTTTTGGGCCCCCCACTAAATTAAGGATTTGGACAAATTGGAGAGAGTCTAGCGGAGGGCAACAAAAGTGGGTTGGGGCACGACTTCTGAGGAGAGGCTGAGGGAACTGGGCTTATTTAGTTTGGAGAAGAGAAGACTGAGGGGGGGATTTAATTGCAACCTTCAACTACCTGAAGGGAGACTTGAAGGAGGATGGAGCTGGACTGTTCTCAGTGGTGGCATATGACAGAATAAGGAGCAACAGTTGCTAGTTGTAGCAAGGGAAATTTAGGTTAGATGTTATGAAGAATTTTTTTACCAGGAGAGGGTAGTAAAGCACTAGGACAGGTTTCCCAGTTGTGGTGGAATCTCCATCCTTGGAGGTTTTCAAAACCCAGCTAGACAAAGCTTTGTCTGAGATGATCTAGTTGGGGATGGTCCTGCATTGAGCAGGGGTTTGGACTAGATAACCTCCTGAGGTCCCTTCCCACCCTAATGTTTTATGATTCCATTACAAGATGACCTGCCCTACCCCAATAATTAGATATTGTATATGGAAAATGTATAAATTTGTTAGGAACTTCCATGTAAACAATATAATTATTGAAGGTTCACCTTAATTTTGTCCTCTCCCACTGCTACAGCAGGGAAGATAAATCTGGGGGGGTCAGGTCCTTTGTCCTCCTCCCGCCTGCAGCCCCCCCGCCCTCCTTACTGTCAGACTCTGCTTTCCCTGAGCACATGGAAGTGAGGGGCAAATATGAAAATGTTGACTTGGAAGTTAAATATAGCTGTAGTATATAGTACCCATGGACTTACTCATCTAGAATTGATGCATTTTATTTTTTCTGAAATTGTTTCAAATTTTAGCACATGTACTCCATAAACACACTTTTAAGCAGCACATTGGCACCTACTTACATATAGAACAGATTTTTTTTAAGGAAACTTTTTGTTTTCCAAGCAAAATTAGCCAAATCTGTTCCAAATCCATGAGTTGTTCAGGAACCATATGTGACCCTGCTACCAGCAAATATCCTCCACTACTACCTGGGGCTTCAGGTGCATCCATATAATTTGGCAAGCATTTTACATGCAGGTCCAAGCCCAGAGGCTTGAGGTTCTGATGCCCCCAAGTTTTGCTTATTCTCAGCTGTATGGCTGCAGGAGCAAGCTAAGAGGGAGTCTCCCATTTCCAAAACGTAGGCATAAAGCCAAGATTTGACCACTGGAAATGAGCAGATTTTTTTTTTTTTAAATTTTTTATAATTTGTATCAGAGGCCAAATTAGGCAAAACTAGTTCCAAATCCAAGAGTCCAGAACCATAAGTGGCCCTACTACCAGCAAACATCCTCCACCTACACCTGGGGCTTCAGATGTTTCCAAATCCTTTGGCAGGCATCTTACTTGCAGTCCCCAGCCCAGAGGCATGGGGCTCAGATGCCCCCAAGTTTTGCTTGCCCTTAGCCATAAGGCCCTCAGAGCAGGCAAGGGAAAAGAGTCCCATTTCCATAAACTGGGCTTAAAGCCACTGCACCTTGGCAGGTACTGAACCATGCCATAAGAGGACTTCTTCCAGGGTACAGTTCAGAACTGTCTTCATAGACATAGATACATGGTGAAAGATTTTTACACTCTGAAGAAAAACCAGAGCACTGCTTATGCATGATATTAGTTCAAAGCCAAAAGGCTTATCATTTATCATATAGTTTTTTTTTTAATTGAGTCCCAACAGAGTCAGCAGCATTTCAAGCCATGGTGACCACAGCTCAGCAGTGCTCATTATATTGTTATATGCTAGATACCCCCACACAAAGGATCTATTTGTTAATTAGCCCTCACTCATGACTGGAACTGAATGTTTTTGTCACGAGTACTGGGATGCTCCAAAAATTTAAATGCAGATCAGGCGCGGGGCAGCTTGGTCCAGCTTCACCTCATGGAGGGAGGGGCCACACTAATCATGCAACAGACAGAGAGAGTGAACTGTTTGTGGTGACCCATAAGATGTTTGCCAGATATGTAAGGATGGTGAAGAATGGGGAACAATGGGAAAGAAGCCACAGCTCAGCTATGGGTATGAATAGGAAGTTGAAATGTATGCAGTGTAGCAGCTTATTATGACTTGGGGGGGGGGGGGGGGGGGGGGAGTCAGCGCAGAGGGGGGATTGCATTTAATGGGCATTACCATAAACCTTATTCAAATGGGCTGCACTAACTTATCGTTGTGGTAGGTTCCCACCAGCATGTTTGCCCAATTGGGACATGTAATCATACTCAGTGTTGGCTGCATCTAATCTACTTCATAGTTGGTTTCCATTACTGAGCACACGCTGCTTCTGGAAGCAGCTTAGTGATAAACTGTATTTTAATACAAATGTAAAATGAGGGGCTTTTCTCCCCATGCTGACTGGAGGAAAAAAATCTTGTGTTCAAGTAAATGTGGTGTTACACTTTCCAAAATGGCAGTGCTGTGATCATTCCTTGATTTTGCAGTGAAGTGGTTTCAAGACTATCAGAAACAAAAAGATTTCTTCAGCCTGCTTGTTTACTCTTATAGTTAGTCTAGATTTTTTTTTTATTTTTTTTTTAAACCTTCCACTTCTGGTTTTCTTTAGGCAATACCACGCTTACTTAGCACTTCCTAAATTATCTTTCCAGATAGTCTCCTGATTTCGTTTGCAGTATTTGGAGGTTTGTGAATGCTGCAGTGCTCCGTTTAGTTCAAATTAGTTTAAACATTAAATAACATTAAGCAATTCATGCCTCATGTTCTGAACTCAGTCCTTCTGTATGGTCACCTGGGACTCAGTCTCTTGCTTTTCTGTTCTTCACTTGTGCAGCCCATCAGACAAGTGAAAGATTTTAACATCTCAGTCACAGTTGGGAAAGCTTTTGGTCACATAGTTTGGGTTTACTTTCTAATATGCAATTTCTTTCTAAGTGCTGGGTTGTTAATAAAAAGAAACTGCATTGGTAGGTTTAGGTGTATTAACAGGCCTGTCAGACTTAAATTCACTTTTCTTTAGGAAACCCTGAGAGAAATTGCTGTTAACGCTTTCTGCAAGGCTAACTTTCCATGCAAACAGACATTTTTTTCTGAGTATTAATTAACCTGATTTTTAAATATTCTCGTGACACAATGTACAGCTTAATGCTTTGAAACTGTTTTACAGTAAATTTATAAGTGAGATGCACAGTTCAGATTCTAGACGTACGGTTATTTGAACATTTTGTTAACATGCTGTATACCCACGGTCGGCAACCTTTTCTAGCTGCAGATTGGAATGACCCAGCTTGGGACAGAAGCAGGTGGGCAGGTGCTGTAGGACCCAGCTATCTCTGTTTCAACCCACAGTAGCATGTTGATGAATTCCTACATCTCTGGGTTGGACTCAGTGTCTCTCTGGGCTAAACCTGGCCTACAGGCCACAGGTTGCCAACGCCTAGTGTATACTATCTTCTTTAAAGTTCATTTAGATTTTTAAATAGACTGACTTGAGAATAAAACAGCTGATTATGGATAACACCATGTGTAGACAGCCTTATTCCAGAATACATTTATTCACATATGGAGTTATCCATAAATCGGTTTTCCAGAACAACTTTATTAGCTTTTCCTGAGTAATTTCATGTATAGACAAGTCTTTCTTAGGATGCTTTGTTTTTAATTCCCCTAAATATGCTCTTTTCTTCTACTGCTCCAAATCTATTGGTTTCTTCAGTCCACTTTAGATGTACTTTGCAGGAAAAAACAAACTTGGAACATTATCTTGTAACCTTTAATTGTTACTAACCAAAGACTGCCAAATTTGAAAGTAGTTTAAGATTACCAAGTGCTTTGTATTTTTTTTTCCCCAAGAGCACATGAGTAAACATATTCTACAAATTCTATTAAAATATTTAGTTAAATAGGATAATTGGCTCAAAGAAAACCTTTAGGTTGAGTTTCTCTGTTGCTTAAAGGTGTCTGACTGCTACTAAAGGTTGTTTAATTCCACTTGGAGAGATCTTATTTTTGTCTGTGTAACTAGACTTGTCCTTCTGAGCATGCTCAGATGAATTCCATTATGACCATCTGTGGCGATCCTACTCCACCTGGGATGGCATGTAACTCTGTCTCCAAAATGGTGGTTGGAAAAGAAACAGGTGGACTTGCTTTTTGACAGAATAACCTTCTGTGTTTTTAGTCCAGTAGCCTAGTTGGGGCACTTAACTAGAGCTGGAGACCTAGAGCTTAACTTATCTCACTGCCCTGTAAAGTGCCCTAAACACCAGGCTGCCAGTTAGGAAAGGCCAGAGGCACTTCCCTGTCTACTGAAGTCTGGCCTGTGCTCCTGCCCCAGCGGCATTTGTGTTTTACATTAAATAGCCATTGAATGAAATGGATAAACACTGTAAATGTTTAGATACATAAGTAGCACTGATGTCTAAAGATGCCTAAAGATATCCTAGACTTAATATGTTGTACTTTAAATATTACATGTGAATTTTTCAGTGACGATTTTGCAATGATCTATTCTGAGGAAAAAAACGGAACAAGTGTTTTGGTTATAATACAGTACAATTTGAGTGTGTGGTTTGTGGCTATATGTAAATTGATTAAATACATAAACGCTTTGGTTAATCAGTTTCGAATTAGGGGCAGAGGAAGAGCCAGAGGAGGTTTTGCTGGTACAAATACTGGTCCCAGCAACTCAAATACTACTTTTCAAAAGAGACCGAAGGAAGAGGAATGGGATCCTGAATATACCCCAAAAAGCAAGAAATACTTCTTGGTGGGTGCTAGAGAATTTATTATATTATGCATGCATTTTTCTTCTCAAAGCATATTTGATATCCGGTTTTAAGAAGGCTGTCACTTTATGCACGTTATTTTTATTATCGCTGTCTGCTGTAGTGTCATACTGCTATGAGAGCATCAGGCTTCCAGCAGTGCCAGCTCCAGCATCTTTTTGCTGCAGGAGGGTGGCAGTAGCTTGTTTGTTTTTTTTTGTGGATATTCTTCCCTTAAAACATTATTTCCATCCTTTGGATGGAGGAATGACAACATACCAGACTGATGCTTACTGAGAAATGGTGCCTCAGCCCTATCTGAGAGTCCAGTAAAAATGGAAAGCCAGTAGCATATCTAGGATAGACATGGACTGGCTATGGTAGCAGCAGCTCTGCTGCTCTCATTGGAGTATGGAGAAATAGGTGCCTCCTCCATCTTTGGTCTTTTTCTACCAGCAAAAAACCCCCCAAAAAACAAAAAAACTTGTTAAAATAAGTTATCCAAGATATTTTATTTAGCACATTCTAGTTCTGCTTAATAAAGAGAATGTTACATTATTAGTTAATAAGGATAAGACCTATTTTTCTAAACTATCAAAGTTTGTTCAGTGATATTGTAGTGCATTCATTTAATATGGTATAATCAGAAGTATTATACGTGGAATAATTCCAGTAATCATCCTTAAAAGAAATTTAGTACGCTGGAATCCAAATATATTGGGCTTAGCTGAGATCTGTATTTAGTGTTGTTGCATGCGTATCACATATAACACAGTGTATCAAATAACAGAATCTCCTGGAATACTTGAGCTTTGTTATCCTCAAGGAAAAGAGGAACTTTTATAATGAAACCTGGGCTCTCAGCCTTGGCTCATACTTGGCATAAAGTTGAACTGAAAAATCCCTTAAAAAAAAAAAAAAAAAAAAAATTCCAAATCTGTTTTTGAAATTTGTATGTCGTTTCTTGTCCAAAGGTCTTATTTCTTTTAAGGTTCAGAAGACATTTACCAAGACATGAATAATAAGGGATTTACTTGATGCTCTCTTTCATAGTCAAGCAGATGATGGAAAACATTTTGTCATTCAGATTTGTACTAACCTGCAATTCTACAATTTAGTCAATTTACAATTGAGGGGAAAATTGAATTAGTATTAAATTTAAACTATTAAAGCATTATAAGCAATTTTGGAGCTTTATGGATGAATGATGATGGATGAAAACTGATCTTAAAAAATCAGCTTTGTTTAAACTGGATTTTACTTAAATAAAATTTTTTCCTTAAAAATCTGTTGCAAAACATGACAGACAATAGAAGTCTAAATTTTCCATAACCCATTTAATTTGGATTAAATAGAAGCCTACATTTTCCATAATTCATTTGGACTGAGTGAAAACAAACTGTCAAACAGAACATTATAAGTAATTTTAATAGAATACTCCTGCTGCTGAAGCTTTAGAGAGTCAAATCACTCAATTGCTAAAAGTTGCTAGCTAACTACCTGAATGTAAGGTTTGTTGATATGCCAAATTGATATAAAGCAGAACCTGGATGCTTCACTGGATTAGGTTCCTTGTCTATATCCACTTGCAAACGTGGTTTTGCAGAACAACTGTGGGTATACAGAGCCACAGGAAAGAGCTGCCTTCGGACCACTGATTAACTCCAACTTGATTAGAGAAGTAGTGCCTTTTAATTGTAAAAGTGGCCATAAACAGATGAATATCTTTAATTCATCTGCAAATTAGGCAGATTGCAAAATGACCAAGATGTGAAGAAACTTTGTTTGTATTAGCCAGGTACAGAGATAATATGTGTTTTCCTTCTTTTCAGAAGTGGGAGCAGATGAGACTTATTCGTTCTGAAATCTGGAAGAACAGTTCACTAGCTACATATAATTTATTTCATTAATTAGTTTTAACTAAACAGTATTTTGATAATTTTTTTTTAGGTATCTAAAACATAAAGTATTATATTCAATTAAAACCATTTTAATTCTTTTTTTATGAATTTAATAAACCTCATTGTTTTTATCCATTGGAACTTGACGAAATTACATATAAATCATTAATCATTTAGTAAATGTCATTCATGACTAAGTAGAAACTGTAGTGTATTGTTATATTGCTTAAGTCAGTGATTCTCAACCAGGGTGCCTTAAGCTCCTTTCAGGGGTGCCATACAATATTAGCACTTCTAGATGCAAAAAAATGATTCAAAAGAGAAACCCAGATTTCAAATAGGAATCTATAGTGTTAAAAGCATTCTGACCTGTTGTGGTCTTCCTGAGTTCTTTGCAACAAAAGAATTGCTCTATTAGTTTTCAGTCTTAACTATAGAAACATAAGAGCTAACACTTTTCTGAGGGGTGCCTTGAGTCTAACAAGGTTGAGGACTACTGGCTTAAGTACGTGCAAAGGATGCATTTCTCTGGTTAGCAGAATTTAAAAACAAATGCCTAACGTGAAATAATATATATCTGGTTGTACAGCAGCACATTTTTAGTGGTTACGAGCCAAAAAGCACCAACTCTTGTTTTGGAAAATTATGAAAATGCAAATGCAAAAAGAGATTAAAATCCATTGATTAAATAATCATTCCATTCTGCTTTAGAGAATATGGTAGTGCCTCTGAACGATATCTACGAATTTGGTTTCAGAAACCAAAGGAACTGCTTTGACCCAGTAACTAAGACTTCTTTTGTATTTAAAAAAATCAACAAAAAACGTACTTTGTAGTAAGAGGCAACAGAATTTTGTCTGTTCAGTAACTTCTGACAGGCCCTTTCTTTTACTATACCAGCAGGAGTGAAATCAGCAAGTAATGTTAAGTAGGGTGGTAAAGCCAGCACTTCCAGAAGACAGTAAATCTCATTAAGTGATCGGTTTGATATCCATCATTATAAATGGGAGTTAGAGTAGTTCTCTGTGTGACAAGCCTCCAATGCAAAACCCTTCATAATTCAAGGAAATCTTAATTGTTTTTGGAAATTTTTTTTTTTGTAGTTTTAAATGTGGGAACTATGCCTCCTGCTATCAGCTATAAGATATCAATAATGGAATCTAAACTGCTAAAATATTTCCTATAAAACTGCACCTTGAGAAAATTTATATAAATTCAACAGTGTATTGAATTTATCATTCCTATGTAATACGGTGTTAAGTACATTATAGATATTGTTCATTTAACTTTTTCTTCTTCTTTGTCCCTTTTTAATATAGCATGATGACAGAGATGATGGTGTGGATTATTGGGCCAAAAGAGGAAGAGGTCGTGGCACTTTCCAGCGGGGCAGAGGGCGGTTTAACTTCAAAAAATCAGGTAGCAGTCCAAAGTGGACACATGACAAATACCAAGGGGATGGGCTTGTAGAAGAAGAAGAAGAAACGATGGAAAATAATGAAGAAAAGGACAGACGCAAAGAAGAAAAGGTAGAAAATTCTGGCTTGTCTGTGATTTGATGAATATTTTCTTCCTCACCGTACTCTTTAACTTCAATCTCCTAAAATGAAAACACCTTAATGTAGAGTCAGTAATGGACAAAAAGAATGCAGTAAGATATTATTTCTCTTTTTCCACAGGAGTAATAAGTTTGAAGAATTTCAACTGAAAGATCAGCCCTCACACTATCTACACAGCATTTTTAATAATTTTCTTTTGTTGTCAAATGAATGTAAGCATTTTACTTAAATTTTACTGTTTGAAAGTAGTATAGAACAATTGTTTTGTTTTAAGCCTTTAGGAATCTTGATATAGTAAACTGTATGCTGATGATCGTACAGGTAGAAAGTAAAATATTTGTAACTCAACTTTTAAGAACTTTTACTGTTTGTTATATGCAGTGTAATTCTGTTTTGTCCAAAATACATGGTCAAGTACAACTCTAAAAGTTTTGATTCTTCCCCATGTCTGTATTTTATTCTGAAGTAAACTTACAGCTCTGCACACCTAAAATGTTGGAAGAGCATTTTTTTTTACATTGGTACCAACTACATTAAAAATGGGCACTGGAATTTTCCTTTGGTTTAAGGACCAGTTATATAACAGAAGTGGTTTCTTGTTACCAAAATAAAAAATAGTGTTCAGATTGCACTCTATAACAAAGCTGCAGCAGACAGACAATTTGAAAATAGTCACTTAATCTTGCCAAAGCGGTCTCAGTGACAAAGTAAAATGGGAACTAACCATATTAACTTCCTGTTTTAGTAGTCACAAAAACCTTGCAGTAGATCACATAAGGACTGTTCTGTTCCCTTTAAGAGCCACTTCTGAGAAATGGATACGAATGAAGGTATATACCACAATACTTATTCAGGGCTTAAATTTTTAGCACTGTGATTAAAGTGTACATTTTTAGGCCATAGATAGAAGCCTTCTTTTTAACTCTGTATTTAGTATAGCAATAGAATGCAAGGCAGGATACACCTTCACAGATTACTCACTCAGAGGCATGAGCTTTTGTAATTTATAGCCTACTTCGTCAGATATAACTGAAGCTGTGAAAGCCTCTCTGGATGAGTTAATCTACAAGGTGCTACCCTGTCTTGTGTTCTGCCTAAGGTCAAACAAACATAGGTAGCTACCTTGCTTAAGTGTAATGTTTCTTTGCTCATGTAGTTGCTACTGGGGCAATGCCTCAATTTTGTTTGTTCAACAATCCAAGCAGTAGTTTAATTTATATACACTAACCAGAAGCACCATCTTGGGGGATGCATGTTCCTGGAATTCTTTCCTGGTTTTATGACAGAAGTAAACCACTAACAAGGAAACTAAAAGCACTACCTGTTATTTGTTAAGTCCCCGAGCAGTATAATAGATGCTAAATGGCTCCTTCACAACTACACAATCAGAAATGTTTTGAATAACTTCTGCTGACTTATGAGTCGCCAATAGAAAGCTTTGGTCAAGAAATGTGTGGCACTATTGATCCAGCTACTCTTTGCATCAGTCTTTGTTCCAGTTTGCAAAACTGCTTTTTCAGATTCTTCATGCAGACTTTCCTCTTCAGGTAAGTATTCTGGCAAGTGAGATTGCTGTAGCACACTTGCAGTCTTAAGTGGAACAATAATCTGAAAATTAAAAAAAAAAAGAGAATTTGTGCCTTGCTGTACTGAAGCTTGGATGCATTTAGCATACAACATTTTTTTTTTTTAATTTCAATAAGGAGGGCTGAAACACTGCCCCTTCTTGGATACAGGCTAGAAAATGAATATTACCACAACAACTTTTAGGGTTTAATTAACAAATCTGAGGCAAGTGCCTACATTTTATAGGCCAGTGCTTCTTAACCTTTTCAGACTCAAGGCACCTCTCCATAACTTGTCAAAATTTAGTGGTACCTCATTAAAAAAACAGCTAATTACAGTGAGTAAAAAAAAAATGACTGGACACATCCTTTTTTAATCAAACTGGAAAAAATGCACATGAATAACCCATATAATTGAGACAGAGAGGCTGGTGGTTCTTGCAAATATCTTGAATTTGTGGCTGAATTAAAGAGACTCATTTCCTCTTCCACTGAAAGTTGCCTTTCTCTCATTTTTTTGTTTGTTAAAGCAGAGAACCCCAACTCACATATGATGTTGAAAATTACAATATTTTACAGCTTATTTTGAAATGTTGGTGTATTGGTTAAACACAGAAGTGATTGAAAGATACTGCACCATATTTCAGTCTTAGGGTCTGATCACTGTGCTTATCAGCAAGTTTTTCCTGAAGACTGAATTCCCTGATTCTTGATGTTTCCGTAAACGGGTTTCTAACCCAGCATACTGTGCAACATCCACATCTGGGAAACATTTTTGAATCTTCTAGCAATTCCAAGTCATCCAATATCAGTAGCAAGACTTCTATATTTGATGCAGCTCTGAGGGGGAACATTTCTAGTTATCAGACATTAGCTTGAGCCTTCCAGATCTGAATCTTATCTGGATCCCTGGTAGTCAGCTAAGTTAGGGCTAAGCTTTATCAGAAGGAATCGAAATATTTTCATTTGGACATTGCATGCTGGTATTCAGTTTATTCAAATACAGAAATATGCCAGCAAGATATGCTAGTTTTTAGAGCACCAGCTATGCCTGCTCAACAGATCATAGAAATCAGGTGGATGTTTGTGTGTAAAAATTGTTAACACTTCTTCCTTCAACTTGTAAACTTTGGATAAAACCTTGCTTCTTGAGAACCATCTTACTACTTTGTGCAACATGATACTGGTATATTCATGATACTGGTATATTCAGATTTCCATCGTCTTGTACAATCTTGAAAAAACAAAACATTTTTAGTGGCCTTTTAATGTAATTGACTGCTTTTACTGTGCGCACATACTTTTTATACTTTTTACAATTCCTGGCATATTTTTCACTACAAGAGTGTCTCGGTGAAGGACGCAGTGGGCACGTCTACAGGTGCATTGATATGCCATAATTATGGCACATATTAAGTTCACTATCTGTAATAAGTACTAAATGCGTCGTAATTGGTGCTACAGCGCAGTATTGCTGGTGCGTGTCTTTTAGGTGACATGAATACGCAGTAGGCTAATTCTGTCGTGCATTAGTGCAGCTTTTGCCGTGACACTAATTCACAATAGAATTAGTCTGCTTGTAGCATCTCATGTAGATGCGCCTAGTGAGTTGTAACACCACTTGGATTCTGTTTCTTCATGGTTGAAACAAATCCTCATACTGACCCAACCATAGTGGGAACACTGTTTGTGCAAACACCTACACAGGATTTCCAGGAGGATAAACCCAAAGATTTCAAATATAAATCCACTGTCAAGAACATCGTAACCTTTTGTAGTATCACTGAGTTCTTGATAGTAAAAGAATTGCTTTATTTCTCTATCATCAACCAAATGAATAAAAGCTAGGAGCTGGCATTTTTTACTTACCTGTTGATTCATCTACCCAAAGAGGGAAGGTAGTAGCCATTTCAACTTTTCTCACATTTTTTTTCAGTATTGGAAGTCCCCTAATGGTATTATTGGACAGTGAAATTTTATCAATTTTGTGAGTTTAGCAATAAAGAATTAGCTTAAAGAATTAGGTAGCCTTACCTCTTTTCCAGATTCACTTCTCAGTTGTGCTTCTGATACTTTTGTTGCAGCAATAGCAGAAGCTAGGGTCTAAAATAAGAGGTTTACTGTTTTAAACATAAGAGTATAAGAACATGAGAAGTGCCATGCTGGGTGAGACCAATGATCCATCTAGCTCAGTATCCTGTCCCCAGCAGGGGCAAGAATAGATGTTTTAAAGAGAAAGCATTACACTGGGTATATCTAGAGTGATCTGTGACCTGTTCATTACCCACCCTGGCATCCAAAATACATAATTATAACACAGCAGATTTACTGCTAAAAATGCAACTTTAAAATACTGTATTCTGAACTGTGAAGGCAAAGAAAGTTGCAATTCATTGAACAATATTTTCAATCAGAGATGACCCGAGCAGGGTGTGGGGCCCCGGGCAAATCAGCCTGTGTGGGACCCTGCCCCCGGATGCAAGGAAATCGGCAGTAGATTCAGTGGCAAGTGCACAAATGTAGGGGGGCATATGCCCCCCATTACCCCCGCCCCTGTGCACTGCAAGGAGCTGGCCCCAGTGCCAGCCCCTGGTGGCTCTGTCTTGCTCCTCCAACTGGGTCCTGCAGCTATGCATTCTTGCCCTGGCTGGGCAGCACCCATAGCCCCCAACACTCCCTCACCTTGGCTATTGCTGCCACCTCAATCTGCCCTCCTCTTTCCCTACCATGACTTACCTGAGGGAGCTGCTCTCCCTCGCTGTCCAAGGCCTGTACTCCCAGCCATGTACATGTGAATATGCACACATGTATGTGATGCCCCCTGTGTCCTGCTCCCCCCAGCCTCTTGTAAGCTGGAACTCTGCCAGCCTGCAAAGGGAAACCTGTAGTTTTCCATATTTTTTCCTTTAAAGGAGAAAATCTGCATTTTTCTGCAGCAGACAGAAAATCTGGATCCCTGGTAGTCAGCATCTCCAATCTTTTTTTTTCCCTTACCATAGCAAAATAGCTCAGTAATTTACCCTCCACCCCACAATTGATTGTTGGAAAGTAATAGCCCTTGGCTATACATGCTCTTTGATCAGGTACAGCTGTTATCTACATACCCAAGATGTTAAATGCAGGATATGCTTTTAAAATGTGACCCTACAAAATTTTACCCCGAAGAGTGTGCTAACAAGGCATTTGCTTAATTCCTTACTGGCTTCAGGTAAGGTTCAGAAAAATATATATATAATGTGTGGTCAAATGAGGCTGTTTTAGATTTTCTTGTTTAACAGAATCTCTCTCTCAAAAAAAAAAAAAAAAAAAAAAAGTCTTCCAACTGCTTATTACACATTCTTACAATGCATCTAGTTGACCTCTGTAGCATCTGTCACCTTACTGGCTGCAATGGTAACAACTACAGTTAAATGGTATCTAACTTTGGTAATGCAAAAAAGGAAAAAAAACAAGGTGATTCCACTTCTAGCTCTTGGCAGCAGTGTCTGAAATCTCACAAGTATCTTTTGTTTGTTCAGAGTTTTAGAAGCAGTATGGGAGTAGTGTTGTTCAAGTACAAATTGAGCTTCTCATGTGTTAGTGCTACAGTAATTTTCAGAAATTAATTTGACCTTACCTCTGTTTCAAGATCTGATTTTACACGTACAGTGCATCTTCTGAGAGCTGATTGAAATGTAAAGCTGATTACTCCTTTGACTTTTAACAGTGCTTCCTCACACAGATTTTTGGTATGCTAGATTAAAAGGAGTCAAAGGATGAGTGAAAACACACCAGTTGGAATTTAACTATTAACTCAATGTCAAACCAACATTGAAAGTAGTAGGACCAAGCCTATTTAATTTACATGCTTTCAAGTGTGATTTTGTACACTAATCCTAAAATAGGTTAATACTAGCCCAGTGGGCTGCTTAGGTATTTGGTATCATTTATTGTATTATAGTAGTGACTACAGGACCTAATTGAAACTGGATTATATGGGGCTTCTGAAACCTGGATTGGAAAAAGGAAGTATTAGTCTAGTTCTAATGAAATGGGAGCACAAAGTAGTTTGCCCAAAGTTGTAAAGAAAATCTGATAAAAATGGAAATGAAAGCCCAGTCTCCTGAATTCCATCCCACTGCCATAATATCCTTCCTCTAAGGATTAGGTAACAGACTCTTTCCCCTTATCCTTATGAGGAGTTTCAGTGCAGTTGCCCAAAATCAGCGTGAAGGAACTAATCCTAGATTACATAGCAAAGGGAAGGTCATTGCTGTGACTTTGTGCTGACATTCTGATGGAGACTGCAGTTCACATGGTTTAGGAGAAGCCACATGAGGAACAATTCAACTAAACAAAAGTAGTGATATGATAACCTTAAGTATTTACAGCTTGGATCAGAAGATGCTGAATAACATATAGGGTCCTACCACATTATCTAGTCCTTCAATGTGAAGAGTAATGGTCTTTGCTGTCTTGTTGGAGCTGTTCAGGAAAAACTGCTTTGAACTTGTTATCAAATACTTGTGGAGTACGTTGTGTGTTGCTGATATAAAAACATGTATTCAGTGCATTCTGTACTTCTCTTGCTAGAAGCTGAAGACTGCCATTGGTGTCATGTCTACAGGGAAAAACAAAACAATTGGGAGGAAAAAAAATGTATTTGGTTTCTTTCTTCCTATAGCCCACTTGTAAGTACACTTAGCTCCATGGACAAATATACATTCATAATGGCTTTGAAAAAGGAGGAGCTGATGCTGCTCCAGAGCGCACTATAATTGTTAATGTACATGACCCTGTTGTGATGCAAGTGAGCTAAATCACCCTAGCTTTGATCTTGGATGCAGCTGGGTTAAAGTTGGGGTGATTTTATTTTTCTAGATGCACCTACACACTCTGGAGCAGCAGTTCTACCACACCTTTTAAAACTGCTACAATTGTAGAGAGTATGTAGATGGAATTATTAGTGGCTCATGAGCTAAACTCACTTCTCTAGCTGTATAATTTAGAAATAACCACTGAAATTGTATTCACTAAAGAAACAAGTTGGATTACGCAGACTTCTCAAGGCATCCCTTTAGCACTTGTTTGATCTTCAAATTTCCAGTCTTCCTGACTCGCAAAAACAAGATGGGTGGCTTTATGCAATTCTCTTGCTTATAGGGGGCTTTTCTGTCAATTCTTTACATTTCAAGCTCTACTTTATGAAATGCAGCCACTTTGAGAATTGCATGTTCCCCAAACCAGGAAACCATAAATTGTTCTGCTGGTACTCTTCCCCCTGACCAGGAGGAATGTTCATGCTTTTTCTGTTTGGTTTTTGTCATTCCCAGAAGTAGCCTTTCATATAATGTACTGGAGTTCATAACAGTCTTGCTAACTGCTAGTTCTTGAAGGCTGTCTTTCACTTTAACTGGTACCCACAGCTTCTTGAGTATAGTTTTGATCATAATTCTACATGTTAGTCTGTTTTGTTTTCTAGGACGAACAACATATTCACAGAAACAGGAGGCAGTACACTGGCTACTCTCTCCGCCCTTTGCTTCGGTATATGAAGTCACCTATAATACTGCTATATACACCACACCTTGAGTGTGTCCTCTCTTCCTTCTAAAGCTGGTCTACTATTTCTTTTCTTGCTTCCTCATCCAATCTTCCTTGAGAAAAAGGGCCAGGAAAAAGACTCTCTGATTTGCTGTATCTCACTTGTTTAGCGAGGAAGTGTATAAAGAACCTGCTCTGCTAAATGTACTGTATACCAGAACGGCAATGGATGACTGCTTTTTCGGGTGCATTACTCCTTTTGGGACCTAGAACTCAGACGTGATTCAGGCAATGATCTCTGCACTAAGATATGCAAATCATTTAGTTATACCTTTTAAGCTTTTTTACTCTTGTCCATTTCATCATGTATTTCCTTCAATTTTTCAAACGCTGAGGCTAAGTGATATTACAAACTAATGTCCTATGGTTTCCAGCACTTCCTACATTTTCAATGGATAGTAAAAAAATATGTGCCTCACAAATTCAAAGACTAAATGTAGCATGAACTAGTTAGTTCTTAAATGAACATGGCCAGATTTCTGGGAAAGGGGCCAGGGCCTACTAACCCATCTCTTAATAGTTCATAACTAACTGCATTTGACCTTGTCCTATTTTACTACCAACACCCTCGTTTAAGGACTCCTTCGTTTCCCCATGTCAGTTCTACAAGTTACTTCTTAACAGACATTTTCCTTTTAACTTTTTCAAACCAGTGTTATTTACAGACTGATGCAAGCCTAATTAATGCACGTTAGCAACACTTTAAATTGATGAGAAACTATTAACCATAAAGCCAGTAGTCTCTTTGAAATCTTTGCAACTCACCCCACTTAAAAAGTTGACAAACTGACACCAATTAAAATTTACCTTTTCTGCAATTTCTCCAGCTTCCACATTATATCTGGTTCTTTTGTCACAATTTCACAGTTGGAAGGACATTCTGAAAGATACTGAAGTGCCTGCAAGAGGGGGAAATCATTTAAAAATAGATGGCTTTCAGTAAAGATCTGATATGTAACAGTGGCAACATGAACTGTGCTAAGTTTCTATATAACATGAAATTGGAAGATCCAGTTAGCCTGTAGCTCTGCCACCTTGGAAATTAAATTCCACTAACCAACTAGGAACATGCTTTTGCAGAAAGGCAAGTCTTTTACAATGTTCTTGTTCAAACACTAGATCAAACAAGCTTCACAAAGCTTGAGGGCTCTACTGAATCTCTTCAATGTGTTGCTATACCTGTAAAATTAAGAACCTGACCTGTTTCCCAGTGATTCATTTCTCATCCAAGATCTTAATAGTAGGTAAGAATCAAAATAGAGGATATTCAATATGACAAATGTCTTAGTGACTAATGGACACAATTACTTCAAGTTAAACAAGTGATTCTTAGCATAACAATGGTGGCGATATCACTGTCGGTCCCCTTTGAGCAAAACAGGAAAAAGTTGTGCATGGAATTAGAGACAATATACTGGCTAAATGAGCATGGAAAAAATCTGAAACGACAACACTTTTACAAAATGACACGCAAGTTACAGGTACCACCACTGATACAAATCCTTATATTTTTATCCCAGTACAATCACATCTATTAACCATGTAGACTTTTTTTACTATTTGTGGATTGTTTTGGTGACTAGCTAGCCAGTGCTTTTAATAGGGCCAGTCAAATTGCAACTGTTTAAAAAATGTTTACTTAGTACAAGTAACTTTTTAACATCACTAAAAAAGCCTCTTCAGTTTGCTTCCATTTTCCAGAGAAGATCATCAGGAAAAGCAGCACAAGCACTTGAAATACAAGAAACTGGAGGGGGAAATCATAAGTGTGCACCAGCAACTACCATGGAATCTGAAACTGATTGAAGTAGTTTTGCTCTCGAATTAGATTGGTCTTTTAAAAGTCCGTTTAAGAAACTACTAAATAGGATGTCTTAAAGAGACCCTGGCAGCTTGAACTAGCCTTACAACCTTGACCTTGAAGGTTTCAGGAGTAGTTAGAGTAGAGGGATCTAACCTCTTGTTAAAAGACATCATAGTTAATACACACCTTGTGTGACTTGATGAGGTGATACACTGTTAAAATCAGAAGACACATACTGTGTTTTCCCAGGAAGTTTAAAATCTGCTGCTCTTATGAATAAAACTATATGGCTGTAGCGAAGCCTAGAGTTCTCTTGCAGCACTGCACTGCACTGTGCTATTTTTAGCTGACGTTTACTAGATCAGTTCCATTACCAAAAGTGTGCATAGTTTTTTGGGGTTTTTTGTTTTGGTTTTTTTAGAGCAGGAATCAAACTCTACGGAAAACAGGAAAGGAGCGCTCCTCTACCTGAGAGAGGCTCTAAACTTCTTACATTATTTACTCCCTCGGTCAGGCAGGATTTACATTTTATTACAGGATTAACAGTTTACTAAATACTGGGATTGATTTGAATTAGAGAGACCAAGAGTTTTAGCAAAAGCAGGAATTACCTGAAGAGCTAAATATACAACTTCTGTGTTAGGATGGTCCAGAAACAGGATGAGGCCAGAAAGACATCCTTCATCTTTCACAATTGTTTCTCTATTCCCTGGGTCTGAAGACAGATGCCTCAACTGGTTTGCTACAGACAGAGCATCCATTCTTGTGGTAGCTGTAAGGTGGGCAGTATTTCCTACCACAGTTAACAGGAACCAATTGTTAATGGTTTTTGTGAGTGCATAGAATATGAAAGCATCCTCAAACAAACTATTGCTTCTTTTGTCTTACGTGTATAATAGAATATGGGTGGGTAAAACATGGCTTGTAGGCTGGATCTGGCCTGCAGAGGGACCGCAGCCATCACTGGCGCCCAGGTGCTGTCTGGCCCATAGCATGTCCCACTGGCGCCCAGGTGCTGTCTGGCCCATAGCATGTCCCACTGGCGCCCAGGTATTGTCTGGCCCATAGCATGTCCCACTGTCCCTGGGCTGCAGTGAGGCTGGCACAGCTCTGCAGCTGGACTCCAATTCTACACAGCAGCTTCTTCTGGCTCCTGCTGGTCCCAGCTCCAGTCACAAGACAACTAGCGGGGATGTGTGTGTGCAGCCCTTACTGGCCTCAGCCTACTCTGGACTCACCCTGGCTACAGCAGATCAGCTCTGGACCAGCTGAGACCTGTGTGTGCAGCGCTGACCCCTGCCCTGAGTGGGATGAGTCCAGAGCCAGTTGCTGCTGGGCACTAGTGGTGGGAAGGAGCTGCAGGGCATGTGGGCTCTGGGATGTTGTTGGGGAGGGGGCATGGGGACCAGCCTGCAGCAGCTCCCTGAAACTGTGTGGCTCATGGGTTCAAATAATTCCTGGCCCCTGTAAAAGAACTAAGGACCCTGCTACACATTCAAATTAAAGCTGGATAGGAACCAGCTCTTAGAGTTGTTACACATTTTCAGGCACTTGCTTTAAAGCTGCTTGGCTCTTTTTCACACCTGGACAGTCATTTTTATTGTGTGATAATTACTTAGCATGTGTGACTGGTCTAAATTTATTACATGAACAACCAGGTCATTGCATCATATACATGACACACAGCAGGGGCCTAAGACTTCAAACATTCAACCTGACCCTTAACATGACAGAAATCCTTGAAACCAGAAGCGGGGGTCAGCTGGATACAGGTGAAACCAACTGTACAGAGCATCAAACTGTACTTGGCTCCTAGAGACTGCACCTCCGCCACATCTTGGATTTGGGAAGCCAGGTGCAGAATTGTCCTCTGCAGGCTGTGCCACACAAACAAACATATGGTTTAGGCAAGCCAAGCACGC
Source organism: Alligator mississippiensis (assembly GCF_030867095.1). NCBI lineage: Eukaryota > Metazoa > Chordata > Crocodylia > Alligatoridae > Alligator > Alligator mississippiensis. Next base: position 118,380,067 of record NC_081824.1, on the reverse strand, counting down.
TCTTTGGAAAAACGACTGTGCTCTGCAATCAGTACAAGGGTTACTACATGTCCAGCTTTTCCCAGATACGTCCTCTTTTTGGGGCCTCCCATCTTTGACCTGGTGGTTTTTTTGAAATGTCAACAAACGTCCGGGACTTTGCTATGCTCAGCATCCAAGTTTTTCCTGGCGGAAGTACGGTGCCCGGAGTTGGGGCTGCGGCAGGGAAGGGAGACACCTGCCTCTCCAGGGGGGTCTTTGGGGGAGACTCTAGGGTGGGTGACTGGGCTTACAAGGATGGAACTGCCTGGAGGCACTGCAGGGCTGGGGGGAGCAGGTCGAATGAGGGGCACAGGTAGGGCTGGGGGGACTGTGGCTTGAGAGCGAGGGGTAGGGACAGAGCACAGGCATATCTGTGCCCCCACCCCAAGTGTCCACGTATTTGAAATTGGAAATATGGCACGAGCATTCTGCCTTCTGCAATTCATCTTCCTCTTTCGCGCGCTCACACAGAGCCCGGGGTCTGGCCGGGGCGCTGATTACCCCCGCTCCCCTCGCCACGCGGCCCCAGCTGACGTCAGTGAGACTCACCCCGAACCTCCGAGTTCGAATGCAACCGCCTCCCGTCGGCCTCCGCGAGCGCCGCCCCGCCCTCTGCCTCCCGATTGGGCGACGCGTGCGGCCCGCCCTTTGCGACGCTGCCCAATCGGCTTGGCGCGATGCCGCTTCGAATTCGGTGCCCACAGTCGCCTGGCCGAGGGGTGGGGGAGTTTGCAGCCGCCCGCGAACTCCGGGGGCTCGAGCCCGAGGAGGGGGCGCCCGCGGGCCACGCGCACAGGTGAAGCCCCCGGCGCGCGGTGTGACGTAGGGCGGGGCGGTTGGCGGGGGGAGCCCGGGCGTCGCGGTCGGCGCGGCGCGGCGGTTAATTCATTCCAATGAGCCGCGGGCGGGCGCTTCTTGGCCCGCAGCGCCTGGCGCCGGCGTATGCCCTGGGCTCCGTGCAGCTGCTTCCCATTCGCTGGACCATAATTATTCAACCAAATGATTTGTCCGATCACTTCAACCCTGGTACGGCGTATGATAGTTAACACCACAGGGGCTCAAAATGTCCCCTCAGCCAGGAAATAACCCGAAAAAAAAAAGCGAGCTTGTAAATAAAGAATTGTTTTTGCAACTATCTAATAATAATAATAATAATAATAGGGGTCATCTCTGTCCCACTGACTGCCTTTGCTTTTTAGACCAACAGGGCTATAACCTTTATGCCCAAAATATACAATCATTTTTGAGGCAGTTAACTAGCACAGCCAAACCCAAACCGCTCGCAAGGGGTGTTAACTGACTTTTGGATTTGCTGTTGGCACTTCCTAACGATCGCTCGCCTTGAAATAAAGAAATGTTTCAATTTGGACCCGGTTCTTGCTCGCTGGCTGGAGAGTTAAAGTGAGGAATATAGAGTAAATAAGAAGACCACTTATTTGCAAACTTCTTTTTTTTCAGCGAGCAATAGTTTTTTTTTTTCCCGAAAATAAGATAGTTTGAGCTATCTGTAAGACAATTTTGTATTTAAGACCTGGCAATGCAGGCCTGTGTCCCTAGCCTGGTAGCCCCTGGGAAAGGTAGGAGCTGTCTTAGGCAGCAGCCCTTGTCCCTGCTGCCAGGGCTGCGACCAAACGCGCCGTGGTTGAGGAAAGCAGATATGATGCTGAAAGTGCCAGTCTTCACGGGGGTGAACGGATGTGCCCTTGTGCCTGTTGCTGGCAGCCCGAAGCAACAGCTGCCTCCGCAGGCAGTGCTGTTTCATAGCAGGACGGCGTGGGCAGCCCAGAGCTGCCCACACTCTCTCGCTGCTCCTGGGTTTGAGGGGCCCGGTCCTGAGCCTCACGTGCATGCCTGCACACAGTCAGGCCCCTCAAGCCTGGGGAGCACCTTCCTGGCCTCACCCCCTCGGCTATCTATTTCCAGGGTGTTGTCCTACCTGTTGATGTTGTGAGACAAGGGACAGCCACCCCCTCCCCACCCCCTACTTCCAGAGATGTGCCCCTGGCAACCTGCAGGGGGGGTTCCCAGAGATAGCTGGGGGCATGTCTCAACCAGTAGGAAACCCCGGCGTTCCAGTTCCCTGCTTCCAGAGGCGTCCCCTGGAGATCCCAGGGAGCGTCTGTGGAAGTAGGGAAAGCAGGGCACTCCGGTGTAGTCTCTGCCAATGCACGGATTGGAGGTTTCTGCCCTGGGAGTACACTGGAGTGTCCTGGCTTTTCCTCCTTCTAGACGTGGTCCCCAAGGATCTCCAGGACACATCTCTGGAAGCAGGGCAAGTCTGGGTTTCCTGCTCATTGAGAGATGCCCCTGGCTATCTCTGGGAGCCCTGGACATTGCCAAAGGTGTGTGTCAGGACGTGGAACACACACGCCAGTGGTGGCCAGTCAATAGCGGGTGGTTGGCTGCTGCCCCACCAGTTTCAAAATTACATGATTAATGATGTCATGATTATGCTGGTCCAGTCTACTAGGCATATGTGCAGTAAGGCATCTCCTTACTGCCCCAGTGGTGCATGAGCAGTGGAAACACTTGACCAGTTTGAATGGATTGCAATGGCTTAGGCAGGCAGCGGGGCACCTGTACTGACACCCCAGCCCAGGTAAAGAGCTGTTGGGAGGAAGGTGGAAAGACAGGGGGCGCCACGTGCAGAGACATGCACTGGCCCCAGGCAGCCTGCAGAGCAGCTCTAGCAGGTAAGTGGGGGGAAAGGTGGATTGAGGCCCCTGTAGGGAGGGAACTGGGCAGGGCCAAGGGGCTGCTTGCTGCCCAGCCAAGTGGGGCTTGGGGCTGGGGCCACAATGTGTGACTGCAAGCCCCAGCCAGGAGCAGGACAGGGCTGTGGGTGGCTCATCTGGGGGAGTGGGAGGGCCAGTTCCTTGCTGCTGTGCATACTCCCGGGGGGCAGGAGGGACCCATGCCCCCCCCAGATCTGTACTCGGGGCAGGGACAGGCTGCGGGCTTGAGTTCCCGTCCTGCTTCCCTCGGGGCTTCTGGAGCCAGCGGGTGCAACCTGGCATGGCTGGGCATAGTGGGGCCACACAAGGATTCCTTGCTGCTTGTCACCCACTTCGCTGCCCGGGTGATTCACCTTCTGTGCTTGTTGCTGCTTTGAGGAGCACAGCCCTGTACCACTGCCCTCACTGCCTTCATAGATTCATAGATTATAGAGTTGGAAGGGACCCAGTGGATCATTGTGTCCGACCCCCTGCCCTTGGCAGAAAAGAGGACTGAGGTCAGATGACCCCAGCCAAGTGATTGTCAAGCCTCTTGAAGACCTCCATGTTAGGTGACAGCACCACTTCTTTTGGAAGCCCATTCCAGACTCTGGCCACCTTTATTGTAAAAAAATTCTTCTTAATGTCTAGCCTAAATCTACTCTCCACTAGTTTGCACCCATAATTCCTAGTTACTCCCTGGGGCGCTCTGGAAAACAGCATATCCCCAGTTCCCTGCTGTCTTTCTCTGATAAATTTATAGGTGGCCGCAAGGTCACCTCTCAGCCGTCTTTTGTATGGGCTGAAGAGATCCAGATCTCTCAACCTCTCCTCGTAGGGTCTTTCACGGAGGCCACTAATCATGCAGGTGGCCCTCCTCTGAACCCTTTCCAGATCCTCCGTGTCCCTCTTGAAGTGCGGGGCCAAAAACTGGACACGGTACTCCACCTGTGGCCTGACTAGTGATGCACAGAGGGGGAGCATCACCTCCCTCCATCTGTTAGTCATGCATCTGCTAATACACGACAAGGTGTGATTGGCTTTGTTGATGGCCTTGTTGCACTGCCAGCTCATGTTCATCTTGGAGTCAACTATGACTCCAAGATCTTTCAGCCTCTGAGCTGCTGAGGAGGACATCCCTCAACCTGTAGGTGTGCTGGGGATTCCTCCTTCCTAGGTGGAGTACCTTATGTTTATCTTTGTTGAATTGCATCCTATTATGTTCTGCCCATTGATTTAACCTGTCCATGTCGGCCTGAATCTGCTCCCTGCCCTCTGGTGTATTAACTTTGCCCCATAATTTGGTATCATCTGTGAACTTGGAGAAGGTGCTCAACACACCCTCATCCAAATCACTGATGAAGATATTAAATAATACTGGCCCAAGGACTGAACCCTGTGGGAACCCACTGCCCACCTCCTTCCAGGTTGAAAATGATCTGTCAACCACCACTCTGGGTGCGATCCCTTAGCCACCCACCTAACTGTGTAGGTGTCCATTCCACAGCTCATTAGCTTCCCTATGAGAACAGGATGCAATACTGTGTTGAAGGCCTTCCTAAAATCCAGGTAGATGACATCGGCCTCCGCTCCTGTGTCGTGGCAGTGTGTGACCTGGTCATAAAAGGCTATAAGGTTTGTCAGGCAGGATCTACCTGCGACAAACCTGTGCTGGTTTCCATTCAGCATTGTTTCCCCTGTTGGACTTTCACAAATATGCTCTTTGATGATTTTTTCCAGTATTTTCCCAGGGATAGAGGTAAGACTGACTGGCCTAAAGTTACCCGACTCGTCCCTTCTCCCCTTCTTAAAAATGGGCACCATGTTGGCCTTTTTCCAGTCCTCAGGGTACTTACTGTCCGTGCAGGTTCACGTTGCTGGGGCAGCAGTGGGGTGAGAAGCAGCAAGGAGGAAGTTTTCCGCCCAGGTCTTCTGCTCCCTGCAGCACTGGGTTGTGGAGGGAAAAGCAAGGTGGTGGGTCGCTCCCAGTGTGATGCTCCACCTACCTGACCTGCCTCACAGTTCACCAGCCGCGCCTGGCACATGCACTTCACATACATACACATGCACACTTTGCACACACACTTCACACATGCTTTACACCTTGTCCCACAAGATCAACATGTGGGACAGTGGGTGACGTTTTTCACCCAGTGAAGCACATCAGCTCTACTGGGACACATCTGTCTTTTGGTGATGCCTGTTTCTAGCCTAAGATAATGCCCTGCCTTGCCTTCTTTCTGGACTACCTTTGGGTTAAAAGCTAGCAGGCAATTACCTCCCCTCCCCGATATGGTTGGATAGAGTGAAAGCAAAGCGCTGCCCTGGGATACCTACGGGCTGCTGGTCCCTGATCCTAGTACAGTTTTCATTATCTTGCACAACTGATGTAAATTATACCAAGGCATACATTTGTCCAGGGCCAAAGATGAATTGCATTGTTGTTAAGACTATTTTGGGGCTTTATAGCTAGGTTGTAGCCGTATTGGTCTCAAGGCAAAAGCAATCAGGGTTTATGGTAGAGGTTATATCTTTAATCTAGTTGGTCTAATACAAAATATAATCTCTACCATGAGTCCTGATTGCTTGGGGCTTTATAGTAATTTACAAGGGTACCACATTTAAAATTTTAATTGTATGTATTTTAATAAAACTAACAGTACCTTTGTGCCATAATAGGGCGAGAGTGTTGCAGTTGTGATGGTCCAGGAAATATGTGAGAAACAATGTTTTTTTGATAGTTGAGCAGTCCAGTAAATGATATCGTCAAAACCTCTTGCTTCTAGTTTTAAGTAAGACTTAATAATTTTTAATTGATAATAAACCAAATGAATCTTTCTTTCAGCTACCTTTACAGAGATGCCCCTTAATTACACCCAGATCCATATAAGTAGTTGAATGCTCTTTAGTTCTTAGTTCTTGTTAATTTTAAAAGGTGATGTGGATCAGAGGGTTAGAGGAGCTGGTAGTACATTTAAAGGACTAGCATTTTAATGTTCAGGTTCTTCAGCTGCTTCTGAGGCTTGAGCCTATTTTAAATGAAATGTTAAAAACAGGAGTGAATTTGGGTTTGTGACGTATTTGTTTGGGGTTTTCCTCCTTTTCTTTATAAGTTTTGTAGTGATGATTTCTTATATTTGCAGTTCTAGAATAGGTATTCTCAACTCTTCCAGGATACATATAAGACTAATGCTTGAATTCTAAAACTACTCTGTAAATGGCTCTGCTGGTGAATTTCCTAAGACAACTGCTAGAATACTTTGGCATGCCAGCTGATGAGGTAAGGGTATCTTTTTATTTTGTGGATGTTTTATTAAAATGGAATTCAGATTAATAAGAATTTCAAACAATTCAAGTCCTGCCATTTAGTTGACTGTTATCTTTAAACTCCTCTAGTCAAAATTATTTAAGAGCTATACCATTCATTCATTCACAGTCCCCCAAACCTGTCACTATTGATGAGATAAAAGATTTGCCTGTACTGACTTCATTATACCCAAGTATCTGTACCCAAGTAGAATTTTACTGGTAAAACTATATTCAGATACAATGTAGTTTTACATATATACAATAAAAGCTGCGTTAACTGGCACTTCATTAACCGGCAATTTCTATTAACCGGCATGCTGGTTGATGCCAGTCGACGCGGCAAAAAGGAAACCAGAAGTGAGACTTCCAGTTTTGTCAAATCCCACAGCCCGGAGGAAAGCAGCCTGCGCGGAGCCCCCTCTCCCTTTTCCCTGGCACACTGACACCAGGGGAGGGGCGGCACGGTTAATCTGAGATCTGGATGCTCTGGACATGGCGGGAGGGTTTGGACCGGCACATTTGGTTATCTGGCACCCCCCATTTCCCATGGGTGCCGGATAATGGAGCTTCTGCTGTAATTATGGTTGTTTAAATACATGTACCTTTAATATTTTAACCTATTTTTATATACTTCACCTTCAGGTATCAGCTAGTATGTAAAGATTTGCCAATAGCAATGAGTTGATTCTGCTAGAGACCTTGATAATGAGGCACAGAGTGCATGCATTCCAGTGGATTTCAATAAGAATTGCAGGGGCTTACCACCTCGATGTTAGGACAGTAGACCCAAGAAAACCTACATCATTTCAGCTCTTGCTAGTTTGCCCTATGCTGAATATTTCCAGTAGCACCACAAATCACAATTGTAAAAAATGCTAAGCACCTGTAAGTTCTTTCCAAATCTCTGTCCAAAGTTAGATCACAATATTTGTATCATTGTATGTTCCACACTGGGGGACTTCAACTTCAGAAAAATGCTAGTGTAGCTAGTGTACTAAGAAATTTTGTTTTTGTGTGTTTTACACATCCTTAAAGTTCTCCCATCTCTTTTGGAAGGCCATGCCTCTGTGGGTAGCTTGTCAAGACCGTGCCAGAATCAGCCATCTGATTGACACCTGTTTTCCTCCAACATCCTTTACAAGGAGGTACTTCCATCATATGCGTACTATCATCAGGAAATATCAGTTGAAGGTATCTTAAATGTCTTAAGTTATTTTTCTTGTTGCCTCATCCCCCTTCACGCTGTTGTTAGTAGTTCATATGTATCCAAGAATAGGCTATATTGACCCATTTAACACTGGGGTCTGCAACCTATGGTGTTTGGGTTGGATCTGGCTCAAGGAACCGTTGGATCCGGCTCGCAAATATGGGGCTTTGGCAAAGGCTTTGGCTGCATGCACTCTGCTCATGCCTCCACAGGCAGTAGTGCCAGCTCCAGGTGGGCCTTAGGATCCACCCTCCGCCCTGAGGTGAGTCACTCTAGCTTGCACCAGGAAAGGTTGCCTACCACTGATTTTATGGGGTTCTGCCCAACCCTTTTCTTCAACAGACTTTCCAAGGTAACCCCCAAGCTAGAATGTTTGGTTATTCTTCTTCCTTTGGCCTTCATGTTATTCTTAGGGTATGGACAAATGTAGGCTTAGAGTGATTTCAAAAGGATAGAGGGAGCTGCTGGCCAGGAGTAGGCAGCAGCTGTTACGGTTACGTGTGTATGATCCCATAATGATACAAGTGAACTAAATGGCCCCAACTTCCATCCTGGCTGAAGCAGGTTTAAAGTTGGAGTGGTTTTGCTACGCTTGTATTGCTACCGGCTCATGCACACACAACAATTACAGCAGTAACACCCTCTCCTGTTTTGAAGCTGCTCCAAGTGGATGTTTGCCCATACCCTTAGAATGCATCTGTTACAATATATTGTCTTTATCTCCAGATCATATGTGGCATTATGGTGTGAATTTGAAAAAAATTCACTTTTAAGATCTTTTGATTTAGACTGTCAGATTTCTTTCTTTTGCTTTAGGTTATATTGGTTTGGCAAAAAAAGGAGTATGGATCTACTCGAAGCATTGTTCGTAAGCTTGGGACAATTCTCTCTTTACAACCTTGTCCAAGACCTCAGTTGCAGGTAAGTGGGTTATTGCTGTACTAATTTTTTACTTTATTAAATAATTCAGTGTTAAGTGAATTAATAGCTTTTCTGGTCTTGACCATGGTATATTGCATGTTCGCTGTCTTTCATTTAACTCAATCTATCATTTAACCCAGTGGGGCTCAATTTCTGGCACATGAGCCAGGTCTAGTCCATGGAGCTGTCCATTGGACTGCACATAGGTCCAGAAATTTAGCTGCGGGGGAGTGGTGGCAGCATTAATTGTCATCGTAAATGCTAGTCATGGCAATAAATACAGCCAGCAGTGCATGGCTTGATCTATGGCCCCAGCACCACTTATGTGGCCTGCAGGGCTGGTTTGCAGGGCTAAATTTTAGTCATGCATCACAACTTCTTTTTTTGTTGTTGTTGTTGTTTTTCCAGCTGGTTCAAGATGTCCATCCCTTGGATTATGATGAGAAAAGTACAACTCCAACTCTTGTAGTTCCATCTCTGGGTGATATCTTGTGGGTGGCAAATGATGAGGGACAAGCTTCTACTAGATTTAGGCAAGTAAAGCCTTTGTACTTATGTTGGAAATGATGTGTTGGGCCCATAACCTTTGGTACTGAGAATTATCTGGCTCTGACTGAGCATTTGAAGGTAGTGCTTCCTTTATTTTTCAGCGGTGCTTACCTACCCTTTGCTTAACACTTTATGGCATGCACCTATTCAGAATTCTTTTATTCTGGGGTTTTGCCTTCTCTTTCTGTCCATATATCTGTTTCATTTGCTAAAGCTTTGTGGAGATATGTGGAAACCCGATCCTCAAACACTCCCATGAGATTATCCTTATCTACCTCACTTTAGGTAATAAAGACCTTTATAGATGAGAAAGCTGAGGCAAAAATGTTGAAAGATCCCTGTTAACTTAAAATAGAGGTTTTCTGGGCCACTATTGTTACAAGTAAATCTCTAAGATTATTATGGCTGCCAGGGAAATGGAGTTTATCTAGTCTTAAAGTTTATTTTGTGTATAGTCTGTTTCAAGATTTTCTTTCATTTACTTTCCTCTACTTTTACCAAAGGAAAATATGATTGTACAATGACAAATTATGAGGACATTTAGTGCAGGTGTTGTTTATGAAGTTACTTTTAATTCCAAAAAATGCGGTTGGCTCTGGCCCTTTATATGATCTCTCCAAGCTCACTTAGGGACTGGGTGTGCCTAAATGAAGATTAGAAGTTGAGTGTTCTTACTGCCTTGTGTTCTCGGGTCACTGCCTATACCTCAGTTAAAACTGAGCATCTGCAAATCTAGTTTATATTGGCATGGATTTGTGTTCTGATCTTGGTCCTGCTTGTTGATGTGAAACTGCAAAAGGCATAAAGTTCAAACCCGCCTGTATTTGGTTAGTGGAAGAATGACTGCATCTTTAATCATCTTTTACCATGGTATTCAAATTCTTATTGGTCTGTTTTGCTTTCCACAGAAAAGCTCAATAACTGAAAAACAGAGAGATAAATTGCTAGTTAAGTGGCTTGTCTTTGTGCTTCTTGACTGGTGCTATTCTTGACATGCTCTAGTTTACCAGTTTATTGTTTTCCCTATTTTGGCTCTGTGGACTGCTCATTGGAAACACTGCATCCATATTTCCTCTTCATGGGGAAATCTGGTAAGCAAGATCACATATGTCCTAGGAGGACAGGGAAAAGGAAAACAATATTGCATGCTTGGTTAAAGTGAAACAATGAATTCCATGGCATCTTGGTAAATGCTGAGTTCCTTGTCTGTAAAATCTCCTAGGCCCTGGTTGAGGTGAATGAAGCTAATCTCATCTCTCCTTTGTTTCAGGTTTTTTGAACGTAGGATAGTGATAGTTGCATCGTTTTACACTTTTGTTTGATATTTCAAGATTATTTCCACAACCATGAAGTTTAGAAACATCATGTTTAAATTTTAAAGCTGAGATTCTGTAGCAGTTTTGCGGCAAGGGGCAAATTCTGCAGTCATGAAAAAGATAAGATCCTATGTATTAGGGAACCAGGTGCCCATTTGCTTATTAAAAACTATAATTGAAAAGATCCATATAAATGATTTCAAAAGTATGTTTTGGCAAGGTAGTCACTTTTCTGTAGCCCATCATTTAATAATGTACCTTTTAAGAAAGGAACTTTGCTCTATTTGGTCCCCAACAGCTGAATCCCTCAAAAAAATCACCCTATACACGTGAAATCCATGTTCCTTTTTTTAACATAATATGATCTGGATGAACTTTGTAAGAGCAAAGTCATAGGAAAATATGAGTAAATATTAAGTTTCTTTGTCTCAAATAAGACATGGTCTAGATATTTGGAAATAGTTTCAGTTAGGAGTCGTTGATAGTATCTAGAGCCTATGAATGTTTTTAATGAAGAACTAAAGGTGTTGTGTTTCAATTTTTCATTTGAGGGATATAGGAACATTCTGTTAGCACCCATCAAACTTATCAAACTGCACTGACAATCTTATGGCACTTCTTACATCTGTCCCTGTGCTACATAAGGTTCCTTTTGTTTTGCAGAGTTTTAGTTTTCTTGGTAGGAAACTTTCTTCCTCATACAGCCTGATGAGAAGTCACTTGTTTCTGCATTATTGCACTGTTTCTGGTACAAACCCAATTATTTGAGGGATACAGCAAAAGGAGTGACTTGATAGGACTTTAAAAATGCTTTAAAATGCTTAAAAAGAAGTAGCGTAATATAAAAGATTATGTAGATGGACATCAAAACCTGGTGCTGTTGCCAGTAGTCGATGATCTCAGTTCTTAGTGCTAGTAACAGTGCACTTATCCCAAAAGGTAAAAGAATTAAGTTATAAGTAAAACTGTTAGTATTCAGTTGAAGTTTTTAAGTACATTTCTGTTCTCTAGGGCTGAATCATGGGGAAAGAAAAAAAGTGCAGTTCACCGTAATGTGCCTCCAACTACAACTTCTATGCCAACTGTTCCAAAGAATAGAGGACAAGACAATTTTGTGAATGAAGAAGCAATAAAAAAAATTTCTGCACTTGAAGATGAACTAACCCTTCTTCGTGCTCAAATTGCTGCAATTGTTGGAGCACAGGGATCAAGACACGGTAATCAATTAGGGGTGCACCAATACATCAGTCCATATCATATTGGCACTGATAAAAGGAAAATTGACATTATCAGTAATTGGGGGTTTTTTTGGCTGATGTGGCCGATAATGTCGCTGAGAAATGCTGCGTGCATGCTCACAGCTGTAGCATGCACGCAACAGGAATGTATCCTGGCAGGTTGAAGAGCAGAGTCTGGCTGGTAAGTTTGTGGGTGGGGAAGGGGTGTGGAGGTGGGAAGGAGTATGATGGGGGAGATTGAGGCCCCATGGTGAGGGAGGGAGTGGGGCTGGGGCAGGCTCTGCACAACTGGGGCAGGGTACGGGACAGAGCCGCAGGCAGCTCATCCAGGGGGTGGAAGGGCGGGTCCCACTGCTGCGTGCACTCCCAAGGGAGGCATGGGGAGCACATGTCCCCCAGCTCTGTGCATGGGGTGAGGGCAGGTTGCATGCTCAGGGCCAGGGCTGTCAGCATCTTCCCAGCAGGGGGGCTGGGCTGGGACTGCACTCGGGGCGGGCGGCAGCAGCTCTGGGAGGAGGGCTATGGTGAATTTTGGGGTGGCTGTAAGCCCATCAGTAGCTACCCCTCAGCACCACTGCCACCTGCCCCTCCCTGCTCCTGTCTGCCCAGAGTGCAGCCCTGGCCCAGAACCCCACTAGGAAGAGGTTGGTGCAGTCTGGCCCTGAGTGTGCAGCAGGCAGCCTGCCCTTGCCCTGTGCAGATCCGGGGAGCACGTGCCCCCATGCTTCCCCCCAGAAGTGCGCTCAGTGGCAGGAGCTGCCAGATTTCCAAACTCATGGAGAACCCCAGGCCTTGCAGGCTGGACAATCCAAGATCCAATCCCAGCATACCAGGGGCAGTGCTGGGCCTCTGGGACCCAATCCCGGCAGGCAGACTGGCCCACTGCCACTTGTGGCCCAATGTGCCAAAAAGTTGAGTATCACTGATTTAGAATATATGTACCACTGTGCTCTCACATGGGAGATATGGTTCATTTTCAGTACCAAATATCATGGATTGCCTATATAAAAACCTTTAATGATAGAGGAAGCTAATAGCAATCCTGTGTCTAAGCTCTCTAATAATCTGCATTCTAAAATATTCTTGTTACTTTTTCTTTTTTTCATCCCCCCCACTTTTTGCAATAGGCTTTTGTATTTTGGGAGGAAGAAAAACTTCAGGATAGAGAAGTTCCTCTTCTTTCTTGTGTGAAATTCTGTTGAGGTTTAGATGAATTATACATTTTTCATTGCCATTTCCCTTCTTTTGTACTTGTCAGGAAAAATGTGGCATGCTGCCAAAGTAACTGAACAAAAACATTCTAAGGAAGTAGATCTATGTTTAGCAGCAACAAATAATGCAGTTGATATTTCTAGGAGCTACTGGATCACCAAAGAAGTGGGGAGGATGTGGAAGGGTTGTTTGGACATTGTGTATCTCCATTGTAATGGATTTTTCTTAGTTATATGGTCACATGCTGTTTTTTCCCCTGTGCCACCTAACCTTACTCAGTGTAAAGATTGGAGATAAAAGTAGGCAGAATTGAGGTTGCATAAGAAAACTTGAGTTTGTTGCTTCTTAAGGGGATTTACTTAGAAGCCTAAATGATTTTCCTTAAGTTTTTATTTTTATGTAATTATTTATGAAAGCACCATAGTGACTCTGTTTTGGTAAGTGTTTGTCAGACATTTAAGATAGAAGGGCCCGTTCTAGATCAGAATCTTATATTTACTACAGAGCTACTCTTAACTTGGCTTGTTTGTTTGTTTGTTTGTTTTTGTTCTGTAAACAAATAATGCTTAATTTTATTATAATAGCTTCAGAAGCCTTGAATACATTTGCCACTCCCGATGAATCTTACCCACTGCCAACAATGACTTCTACACCATTGTCCATCTTGCCAGGTCACTTTGCAATTCCTTCACCTCCACTTCCACCACCCCCACCGCACTCTGGCTTTGATGTCAGTAATTCAGCAATTGAGCTTATAAAACAACGTTGTGCTGCAAGGAAGACTACATCAACAATTATTGATGATATTGAACATCAGAGAAATAAGTGTGTCCCTAGTATGATGGATGTTTTGAAGGACCTAAACAAGGTCCAATTGCGAACTGTTGAGAGGTAGGTTGAGGTTAAATGTATATTCAGTGGTAAGACAACAATATGTCAATACTATGTTATTTCAGTAACAACAGATAACACTGAAATAAAAACTTTGGTTTAGGCCAGCTACTTCTGGCAACACTATAAACTGGTAGGTTTTTATTTAAATGTTTTCTTTGTGATAGCTTTTGAACAGGCAATATTTACCTTATGGGGTGCTAGATCTTTGCTGACTAAAAGTACAAAATGAAAATGTGTTACCTATAAATCAGAACATCACCTAATTTAAAACTGTGTAGGTACATCAGTTGTTTTTTTTCCCCCCTCAATTGTTTCTCTTTTGAGGTTGGGGCTATCTGGAGTTCACTTATAATAAAATTGGCTGAACGGTCAGGGAAACGGATCTGAAAAAATAAACTTTTGGGTTCATTGTAAAGGACATGTCCTTGGGGAAGTATTGGAAAACTAACAGTTAGTACATCCAAAATATACTAGTGCTATCTCTGAAGTTTTCAAAATACAGCATATGTGTGTAACTGAAGAGTTTTACTGAAACTAGACTCTAGTTCAATGATACATTTTTAATGTTGTGATTTTTTTATGGAAATGTTTGACATGATCACAAAGTGAATAATAATTTAATATCCTGGATTCAGTGCCAAACTGTCATTTGTGATGCACCAGAAGTTCAGAAAAATGCATTTAATTTCTTAAGTAATTTCTTAAAAATATACTTCTAAAGAAATAGGATACCTTCTAAATAGGTAGACACTGGAGAAAAACTTAATATATATAAAAGAATAGCTAAATCCTGCACCGTTAAAGTCAATAGTTTTAAATAGCACCAGGATTTTCTTCAAGCATGTTTTGATACCATTCCTTTTTTTCAGTTTCATATAAATAATAGGATGAAAATTATTGTGGGCAGATTTTATAACATCAGTGGGCTTTGAATGCCTGATCGTATTTATCCAACTCATTGGTGCAAAATGCTATAAACTTTTAGTGCTATCTGCTATTGCAAACTTTGTCCACAGTCTCTGAGAACAAAGTTTTAGGCTGATTTGAGGTGCTGATTTGATTCAGCAGAGATTTGGCCCGATTCAGCGGCCGAATCTCCGAAACTGAATTGAATCAGGAGACCCTTCAATCTCTCTGAATCGAATTGGAACCCTCCGAATCGATTTGGAGAGATTCGGTGATTTGGCCATAAACGCAGCTTTAAATGTTTTTCTACATACCTCAAGGTACCAGGCGACTTGTGAACACCGAGATGGTGGGGCGGATGAAATGTCCCACGGGAGTGTGGGGGGAATCCCCTGAGCTCTTGGCGGTTGATCAGGAAGTGGACCAGAAGCACTGATTCAATTTAGCTGAATCCAAATCTGAAGATTCAATACTGATTTGGAGAATCAGCAATTCGGCCATAGACACAGCTTTAAATCAGCGACTTCATCAGCAACTTGGATGAGGGGGTGGAAAACACGTTGTCCAAGTTTGCCAATGGCACCAAGATGTGGGGAGAGGTAAGCATGCTCGAAGGGAGAGAGAGGCTGCAATTAGATTTAGACAGACTACAAAAGTGGGCAGATGAGAATAGGATGGGGTTCAACGTAGACAAATGCAGGGTACTACACCTTGGGAGAAGGAATCCACAGCATACATAGAGGTTGGGGAGTTCCCTTCTTGAAAGTACAGAGGCGGAAAGGGATCTTGGAGTCATTATTGACTTCAAGATGAACATGAGCTGCCAATGCCAGACCGCAGCCAGCAAAGCCAACTGTACCTTGTCATGCATCCAAAGTGCATCTCAAGCCAGTCCAGAGAGGTGATACTCCCCCTCTAGGCGACATTGGTCAGGCCACAATTGGAGTGCTGTGTCCAGTACTGGGCGCCGCACTTCAAAAGGGATGTGGCCAGCCTGGAGAGGGTTCAGAGGAGTGCCACCTGCTTGGTTGGAGGGCAACAGGGCAGGCCCTATGAGCAGAGGCTGAGGGACCTGAACCTGTTCAGCCTCAGCAAGCGGAGGCTGAAGGGGGATTTGGTGGCTGCTTACAAACTCATTAGGGGAGATCAGCAGCAAATAGGAAGGGCTCTATTCCCCCCCAGCAGCATCTGGGGTGACGAGGAACAATGGCCAGAAGCTGCTGGAGAATAGGTTCAGGTTAGAGATTAGGAGGCACTATTTCACTGTTAGTGTGGCTAGGATTTGGAGCCATTTTCCTAGGGAAGTGGTCCTTGCTCCTACCTTGGGTAAATTCAAAAAGAAGTTGGACGAACACCTGTCTGGGGTCATGTGATCCCAGCGTTTGCTCCTGCCAGTGGCAGGGGGTCAGATTAGATGATCTGTTCAGGTCCCTTCTGACCCCAAACTACTAAGAAACTATGAAATGTTTTTTCTATATACCTTGAGGTACCAGGCATGGCTCGTGAATGCTGTGATGCTGGGGCAGATGGAATGTCTCACAGGAGTACGCCCCCCCGCTAGCCCCTGCAATGCTCAGTGGCGAACCTGGAAGTGGACTGGAAGTACCTACGATCCACTTCTGGATCTGCTGCTGAGTGTGCTGCAGGGCCACCACCGCACCTCCGCCCGGCTTGGCAATTGGTCGCGGGGGGATCCCGGGTGCTGCCTCAAACCCAGGAGGTACCAATTGCTGAGTCGGGGAGGGGTCCCGAGCATGCTCCCCAGTGGACCCAAAAGTGGACTGGAAGTGCTTCTGGTCCACTTCTGGGTCTGCTGCTGAGTGCTCTGGGGACCCCTCTGTGCTCCTGTGGGATGCTCCATCCGCCCCAGCATCACAGCATTCACGGGCTGCCTGGTACCTTGAGGTATGTAGAAAAAACATTTAAAACTATGTCTATATCCGAAGCACTGAATCTCTCTGAATCGATTTGGAGGGTTCTGATTTGGAGGGTTCTGACATCTGTGATGGGCCGGCATCAGGGATGATGCTCAAGGGCAACCACCATGGTTTCATTAGGGGCAGGTCATGTCAGACCAACCTATTGCCTTTTATGATCAGGTCACAAAAGCATTGGATGCAGGTGTCGCCGTGGATGTAGTCTTTCTGGACTTCAGCAAGGCCTTCGACACTGTCTCCCACCCCATCCTCGTTAAAAAACTAGGCGACTGTGGCATCGATGCCTACACGGTGAGATGGATTGCTAATTGGCTGAAGGGTCGTACTCAGAGGGTGGTGGTGGTCGAGTCATATTCGGGGAAGTGGGCAGCGGAGTCCCCCAGGGCTCGGTCCTTGGGCCTGCGCTGTTCAGTTTCTTTATCAGCGATTTGGACGACGGGGTGAAAAGCAACCTGTTCAAATTTGCTGATGATACCAAAATTTGGGGTGAGGTGGACACGCTAGTAGGGAGGGAAAGACTGCAGCAAGACCTGGATAGGTTGCAAGGGTGGGCTAACAAAAACAGGATGCGTTTCAATATGGACAAGCGCAGGGTGCTGCACTTAGGCAGTAGTAACCGGCAGCACACTTATAAGATGGGAAACTCCCTTCTTGAGAGCACGGAGGCAGAAAGGGTTCTTGGAGTCATCATTGACTCCAAGATGAACATGGGCTGACAGTGCGAGGTCACGGTCGGCAGGGCTAACTGGACCCTATCGTGCATCCACAGGTGCATCTCAAGTAGGGCCAAGGAGGTGATCCTCCCCCTCTGTGACACTGGTCAGGCCACAGCTGGAGTACTGTGTCCAGTTCTGGGCACCCTACTTCAAGAGGGATGTGGACAACATTGAGAGGGTCCAGAGGAGGGCCACCCACATGATCCGGAGACAGCAGGGCAGACCCTACAATGAGAGGCTACGGGACCTGAACCTGTTCAGCCTTCACAAGAGAATGCTGAGGGGGTACCTGGTGACCATCTGTAAACTCACTAGGGGGGACCAGAAGGGTTTGGGGGAGACCTTGTTTCCCCTAGCGCCCCCCGGGATAACAAAGAATAACGGCCACAAGTTGTTGGAGAGTAGGTTTAGACTAGACATCCGTAGGAACTACTTCACAGTTAGAGCGGCTAGGATCTAGAACCGACTTCCAAGGGAAGTGGTGCTGGCTCCTACTCTGGGGGTCTTTAAGAAGTGGCTCGATACCTACCTGGCTGGGGTCACTTGAGCCCAGTTTCCCTCCTGCCCAGGCAGGGGGTTGGACTCGAAGATCTACAAGGTCTCTTCTGACCCTACTTCTATGATTCTGTGATTTGATTCGGAGAGATTAAAGAGTCTCTTGATTCGATTTGGAGATTTGGACACCGAATTGGGCTGAATCTCCACTGAATTGAATTGGGGACCGAAGCTTCACACAGCCCCTAGTGCTTTTGCTTTTAGCTGCCTGCTCTTTGATGCCTAACTTCTGCCTAAGTTGCACTTCGGGCAGCTAAGTGTGTGTACGCGCGCGCGCGTGTGTGTGTTTATGTGTATGGAGGTCGGGGGAGGAGAGAGTCTATTTATTTATTTATTTACTGACTTATTTCAGTCTGGTCCCAAATAACTAAGTTGAATAAAGCAATACTAATTCTTCTGAATTTGAATGAGAAGAAGTCATTTGTAAATAGACACTTAGTGTTTCCAACTTATGTTGGAGTATTTGGATATGTACTTGGGACGAAAACAGCCTTTATATCTATGCTCATCTGGCACCCTGTTGTTTAAAGCGTTTTTGTTGAAATATTTTGCAGATGGGGTCTTCTGTAGCCAAAGGGATAACTATTACATTTTGTGGCATTTTTTATAATTGTGATGGAAGTCTTCACTAGGCTTCACAATAATAAAGTCTGTTGAGAAACTTTACATCTTTTTTCACCTTTGTGAGAGTGCACGAAGGCCTATTTTTTCACTTGTAAAAATTAGATGTGTAACAGACCATTTAATGAGCAGTAAATCAAGTTTTATTTAGTAAAATGCATGTGATAGAATCTGGTAATACAGGGCTCACATTACTGTATTTTGACAATGAAACTGCTTTTATAATTCTATTTTTAGAACCTAAGCACAGTATTATTATCTAGAATAAAGAAACAATATCAAATACATTTGAAGGATTTAGTTGTGACTTTGAAGCTGATAATTTTTTGTACAATTCTTGGATTTGTTGTATTCTTGTTTGGCCTTAGTCATTTCTGAACACTATGAGCCATGTTATTTGTGAAATGATACTTCTATATACTTCATGTTGTGTCTGAAATAGATATTAGTGGATTCCTGCCTGCCTACCCAAGCTGTAGGGAGACATGCTAGGGTAATGGGTGATTTAATCTTTTGGCTGTGCTTTGTCTTCTACTCTTTTAGGTCACCAGGTGGTACTCCTCTTCCTAGGACAAAAAAAAGGCGGAGTTTGCCGTTGGATCCAGTATCTTTACTCACTCGGGCTCTAAAACAGAAATTTGCACATCAAACTTATGATGATGATTCATCAGACAAAGAAAACAGATCTTTTGATGCCTCTCCATTTTCCAGTCCAGAAGCCCCAATGGTATGCTTTATATATAACCCTCCTCCAAAGTTCCTCCATACTTGTAATGACCATTTCCCATTATTTATACAAATGAGTTGTGGGCCCTTTGAGTGAATGTTGGTATGGCCTGTCCTCTGGAGTAGTAAAAAACTAAAGACAAAGACATTGTACCATGGCTGAAAGGGACCTGGAGTAGTGGTTGACCACCGTGTGAACATGAGCCGTCAGTGTGAGGTGGTGGTCAGCAGGTCAAACAACATGCTGGCATGCATCTCGTGTAAAACTAAGGAAGTGATACTCCCGCTGTACTCAACACTGGTGAGACTGCAGCTGGAGTACTGTGTCCAGTTCTGGGCATTGCACTTCAATAAGGATGTGGAAAACTTGATAGGGTCCAGAAAAGAGCCTCCCATATGATCAGGGACTTGCAAGTCAAGCCATACAAGGAGAGGCTGAGGGACCTGGGCCTCTTTAGCCTAAAGAAGAGAAGGTTGAGAGGGGACTTGATAGCAGCTTACCGCTATATCAGGAGTGCATCAAGAGCTTGATGAACAACTGTTCACTAGGATACCCCCAGGGAAGGCCAGGACCAATGGATACAAGCTCCTGGAAGGCTGCTTCAGACTCAATTCCAAGAAAAACTCCTTCACAGTCAGGGTGTCCAGACTGTGGAATAAACTCCCTCCAGAGGTGGTGCAGTCACCTACCCTGGAGGTTATCAAGAGGAGACTAGACAGTCACCTCACTGGGGTCACTTCACTTGACTCCAGTTGTCTTCCTTCCTAGAGAGGGGGTGGGAGTGGGGGCTGGACCCGATTATCTGCAAGGTCCCTTCCAGCCCCTAACAATCTATGAATCTATGACATAGCTTGTGAATGTATTTAACTAACATGAGATGTAGAAAAGATGGCAATAGAACTGTAGGGGGCCTATTTTGCTAAAATCTAGAAAGATGGACAAGGCATCTGAGATAATGACCAAAAGCTGACTACTTGTTTTTAAATTCCATGTTAACTTCATGAAGTGGCTGTTTCTTAGTCATAGTATAAATATGAATGCTGTGGCAGTACTGGGAAAGTGATTTTAGTGTTTAGTAGGTAACAAACAAATGTAATTTTAAAGGGACAGGACATCATCTCTTCATCATAGGAGTTAAGTGATTTCTCCACTCAAGTCATCTATCTTTTTTTTAACCTAAACTTAAACATATTTATTGTCAGGAGCAAGATAAGAATGGATTCCTCATTCCAAAATGCAAATTAACTAGTTTATATCTATAGACAGTTTTGCTTAATGACTCATTTGATCTTGAACCAAATGAACAAATAATTGAGTTTGCATATGCAAGTGACACATTTAAAGTAATTTTTAGTGAAAAATAACACTGTTTGAGCAGCTCGTTCTTACTGTGTTTCATTTGAGAGCAATGTCTGTTCATGTGTAATATCCCCAGAAAAGAAAAATAAGTTAATAATTACCTTTTAAGCTGTTCATGGAAAAAATCTACAACTTAGTAAGACAACTACAGCCAACTTCAACTAACAATTTCCTTCTTCAAATAAACAATTGAAATTTTGCCCTGAATGTACTCTTCTGGATAGAATTTCTCTTTTAAGTTCACTACTTGATACTGAAAGTAAGAAGGAAAAAATTTAAATGTAGAACTAAAAGAATCAATGCTACTGTCAAGTAGGGGTGCACCATTAGAGATTTTTGGGGCCAATACCGATAGCCGATTTTTAAGGAGGCATATTGGCTGATACCGATCCAATTTCCGATACCAGCCTGGCAGCTTGGAGAGCTGCGTGAAGATGGTAAGTCTGGTGTGGTGGTAGGGGAGGGGGAAGGGAGAGGTGTGGCAGGGCAGATCAAAGCCCCCATGGTGAGGAAGGAGTGGGGCTGGGGCAGGGGCTGGGGCAAGCGCTGCCCAGCTGGGGTGGGACAGGTGAGGGATGGAGCTGTGGCTTGGGGCAGGGGAGGCTGCTCCCGCTGCTGCGTACTGCTTGTTTGGGAGCCACTGGTCTGGTGCTCACCTGCTTGTCTGGCGGCTCCCACTGCTGCTGCCGCTGCTCTCCGGGGGGGGGGCATGTGCCCCTGGATCTGCGCAGGGTAGGGCAGGGCAGTCTGGGAAGAGCCCCGTGCAGCCCCAGCCCTGCCTGCCCTGCCCTGCCCCTCCCTGTGTAGATCCAGGGGTACGTACTCCTCCCCCCCCCGCCCTCCTGGATGAGTGGCAGGAGCAGCAGCGGGAGCTGCTGGGCAAGTGCTGGACCAGTGGCTCCCAAATAAGTGGCACATAGTAACGGGAGCCACCTCCCACCCTCTCCCTGTTGCATCAGGGGTTGGCAACCTGTGGCCTGGATCCGACCTACAGAGCCATTGGATTTGGAGGTCCTCACCCATATGATAGCTAGGTGTGGTAAGAAGCAGCAGCAATATTTGAGTCCTAGTGCTGGCCCTTTTGGATCTGCTGCCAAAAATCATTGCCAACCATTGCCCTACATGATGTCTTCGTTTCAGTAATCTGTTTTTAAGTCTCAGTGAGAGACATATTATCTACAGAATCTAAAACCTGTTGGTGAAATCTAGAAGTTCCCCTGCAGCCATCATTATATTGATGGTTAGCTAGCTGAGTGAAAAGGATTGATGTAGGATTGACTAGTTTTCCAATTATAAGAATTCTCATGGAGACTAGATCCATATTTGCATCTCCTACCATCATTTTCTCTTTTCTGAAGTTTGTAGTGACATGCAATTTTAATCAAACCATATCCATACATTTTATATTCAGTAAGAAATTCTACAGCAAGACACTAAACTTAAACACAACCGAGCAAAATTAAATACTATCGCTACAGTCTCAGCAGAGTATTATAGTCAGTATAAAAAAATAAACAGATAAACTGAAACTTGCTACAGCAAAATCAGCCACTTAATTCAGAAACTTCAGGTGTTTCTCTTTATGTAAGCAGCACAACTGGTTCAGTGTATTAGAGAGTCGTAATTTGAACGTCACCCAAAACAAGTTGTGTCAAACTGATGGAAAATTGTGGACAAAAATCAAAGAAAGAAGATGGAAAGAGTTATATTCAGAATCTTACCCAGCAGCCAGATCAGTATTAGTTGTTTGTATATGCATGTGACATTTGTGAATTGGTCTGGTCAGTTTTTTTTTCTGTTGCTGAAAAGGCAAGCAAATATTTGAATTTATCTGTATTGAGGTCAGGTACTGAAGAATGAGAGGTTGGTTTTTTAGACTGGAGAGCTTGGCTGCAAGGTTTCTAATTAGAAATGCTGCCTTGTGTTTGAGGAATATGTGTACTTAAAGTTATTGCTAATGTAATAATTTATTTTTCTTAAGTTATGGGAAGAGTGCAGCAGCCCTTCAAATGTCCAGTATCTTTATATTGAAAACTTCCCTTTTGCTATTCAATTATGAGTTGTCTAAAAATATTTATTTAAAATATCTTCTCTTTTAAAGGTTGGACGTCACGTTTTGAAGCCAAACATAAAGAATAACCTTATTGGAGCTAAGGAGCTAAAACAGGTGTCAACACTGAAAGCAAGATCACATATTTAACAGGTGCAGATCTCCTGGGAGAAATGAAGTAACATGTATACTTTAGAGTGGTGGGACCACTTCAGCAATTTGTTGGAAAACATGTCCCAGGATATAGCAATCCAGAATACTTGGAGCTAGGACTTGTAAAACTACTATTTTCTTTCTATTAGAGTGTCCCAACAGCCAAGCTTGTGAAGGTGTTGTTTGCTTTTATAATAAATAGGGCATTTAGCTGCATATAGCTACAAAGCAGTGTGTTCAAAGCTACACTATTAGATGCTTGGAATGGGAAACCTGTGGAAGTAGATCATGTGCAAAAAGACTGTATTTTTCTTAGTATGGAAGCTGAAACATGGCAGCTTCTAAACGATATGAATAGATGAGGAAATTAAGACGAACAGGTTTATACCATGGTAGTCATTATTTTTCTTTGATCAAGCAGATGCAATGTATCCTTGAGTTTCCTTGTTGCTTGCTAAAGCAATTCTGTTTGTATGTGGAATGCTGTTTCCTAATTTATTATGGGTAAATCAAGAAACTTATGTCTCCATAATTTGTAGAGGCAGTTTTTCTTGTTTTAAGTTAGATTTGGGCTTGATGTTCACTGCCTGAAATGTGAGAGTTGTGTTCTATGTTTAAAGAAGCTCTGGAGAGATTTCTGTTTGTACAAGCATAGTATAAATACATTATGGAAACTATGCTGTCTTCCCCTTTTGCTTGTTTCTATTTTGTTGACATTTTGTTGAGAGAGCCTATACAATAAATATTATTTTTTATCATTGGTGTGTGTTTGATTGTCGTCTACATCCATTCAAACTTTTTTTGTCTCTTCACAGTTCACAAAAAATCGGACAACTTTTATTAAGTTAAATGTGTCATCTAAAAGACAGGAAAAAGCAAAAAAGCTTGTTCTGAAATGTGAGAGAGACTTCTGTTGGAATACTTGGGAAGGGGATATCTTATCCATACATTCAATAAGGCCTATATTGTATTTTTTCAAGTGTGAGTGATTCCTACTTCTTGTCCTTGTGGATGTGTTTCAAATAGAAGAGATCAGAATTTTTTAACCAGCAAGACTCTGGTCATGCCTGCATTCTGTGTGTTCTTGCTTTTTTTTCTATCTTAGGACATAGAGGACAGACCTCTTCTTGGTAACTTCTTAATTCTGTGTGTGTCTGAAAATGTTGATGCATTCCTGGTCAATGTGTAAGCAATGGTTAGTGTTGCTTAGTGAGAAGCTTTTACCAGATTTGCCCATTAGCTTTTAAAAACAAAAACCTCTTTCCTTTTTCCTGTAATTGCAGAACTAGGGTAACTGTTGCCTAAGAGCTGAACCTTAGCCCTTCTGCTTCAAACTTCATGATTATCAGGTTTCTTTAACTGATGGAAGAAGCTGGTGTCTTCTGATATTTGGCAAAATCCATATTCCAGAAGCTTCCTTTGGTGGTTGATGTTTTTCACCAAAACTTGCCAGTGGAACAAATTACCCAGAGAGTGGTAGAAGCTCCATCCTTGAAGAGTTTCAAAACCTGGCTGGACAAAGCTTTAGCTGGGATGATCTAGTTGGGGATGGTCCTGCTTTGAACAGGGGGTTGGACTAGATGACCTCCTGAGGTCCCTTCCAACCCTAACTTTTTGTGATTCTAGCTGCTAGCTGATAACTGATTCACAAGGGAAGAACAGTATTTGGAAAGAAACTCTCCTGATTAAAAGAAGACAATTCTCCAGAGACTTTGCTTCATATCAGTGATGCTCTAAGTATGACTAAAGCTCTAACTCTCCTGTTACTGGTACCAAGAAAGCATCTGTAACCTCTTTTGGTTAATCACCCAAAGACTGGAATTGGGTGGGAACTGTTAAAGGCCAATTAATTCTCTACCATATCAATGTGGGACAGGACTGAGCAATACTCTTTAAGGTGTAGGGATTGGGAACTCTTAGCCCTTTCCCTGCTGCTTGCCCTGAGGTGCCTGTGCACCCACTGCTGGCAACAAGCCCAGTCAGGGCTCCACAGACCCTGGTGCAGCTGATCTACCTGCATTGGCAATAAGGTGTAATTGGATCTCATGGTGAATCCCACAATCACGCCTTCTACCATCACATGTGGCATGGCAGGAGGTGATTGTATGGATCACGTATCCAATCCTGTTGTGCCTTTGGACACTTATCTTGCTGGGATCCTTTGACCCTAGCTGACTTCCTGCCCCTTGGACAGGAAGCTGGACTTGATGATCTTTCAAGGTCCCTTCCAGCCCTAATGTCTAATGAATCTATTAAATCTTTACCCGAACGTCTAGAGGAGCCCTGACACTAAGTTACTATTACTGACTTTTATCAATGGCACTGACAAAACTTAAACTGCTGGTACCAGTAGCTACTTTCCACTGCAGAAGTCAACCCTACCAGTAGAGCAGAAGTATTTATCTTTGCTTTCTCACTCTGGAACCAAGCAGGGACCTGTTTTCAGTCAGTTTCTCCTTCAAGCTTCCCCCTGCCCACAGTCTGGGACTTCCCCCAAATACAACAACACATTGCTAACCACAGACTTTAAGGCTAGGGGCAGAAATTATACATAAGCCAGTATAAGAGATTAGAAACTGGCTCAAATCTAATATAACAGAAGTTGAGTGCACATAAACTACTCTCAAAGTGACTGAAACCAGTTTAAGATAAACCTGGATGGATGTAATATCAGACTTAACTGATGTAAGTTAAATCAGTTCATTGAACTTATATCCCAGATCCCCTCCAGATTCAGGTTAATTTACAGTCCCTCAGCATCCCAGGATGCTTTGCACCTCCTCCAGAAACCTTCCCTTCCAGGGTGGGCGGGCTGGCTAGCCTTGGCCCAAGCTGTCTGCTCCAGCCAAGCAGAGAGGTGTTCTCTAGCACTCCCCAGCTTCTGGCTTGGACCATTGCAAGCATGTGGCTGCATTTCTGGAATCAAAAGTGAATGTCTGTTCACTTGCTTATCAGTTCAGTCTAAGTAGCTTAGACTAAGCTGCGGAGATTGAACTGATTCAGTCTCAGGCTTTTTAACTGTCTGTACTTAACCTAGAAGTCTTCATTAGATTCTTTCCACTCTTCTAGGCCCTCAAGGAGCTGTTCTTGCTTCTCATAAGCTACCTAAATCAGGGGTGGGCAACCTGTGGAAGATTTATAGGAAAATTCTCCAGCTAATTATTAAAAATCCATGTCCCTCTCTACTTTGAGTTGAAGAGAGCTACTCAATAATACTTAACCACTAGTCCTATCAGTACTTCAGGGGAGGATGGCAGATACTTTGGCCAAGGAAGAGAGCACGCAGGTTATTTGGTATTCTGTGTTCTAACTTCTCATGCTTATTGGCAGTGCTCTTAATCAAATAGAAGAACCTGCTAAGGACCTTTGGCAGATTCTAGTCTCTCTGATTACAGCTTTGAAAAACTTAGACAAGGACTTATTTTTTTTCTCAAAGAAGTTGCATATTTCTGTTTGCATCAGATTCCTGGCTCTCTAGCACCTGTAATACAAGGGAAATGCCAGACAATGTGGCCATCCAAAGGACAAAGCTTCCAGGAAATTTTATCTTTTAGGTGAAAAGTCTTACTGCTCAGCATCAATTTCCATAGTAAGTAGCCAGTGATAAAATCCTATTTTCTGAATATGCTTACCTCAGTTATGACAGTATTGTCATAGGCTTCCACAGGAAAATGAGGCCTAAACTGAAATCCATCATTTAGGAGGGACAGCTTTTATATTATATACACTTCACATAGGCCTTCTTCATATCTTTAAATGTCTTGCTGCTTAAAGGAAATACTTAGCTTAGAACTCTCAACCTGCTCCATTTAGGACTAAGTAGTCATTCTTTATTTCAACTCAGTTCATAGAACTTGCAAAGACTCTTCATCTTGAGATTGACAAAGATCTACTTTCCTATAGATGAGTTTCAGTTCAGGGGATTCCTAATCTCCAGTCTTGGGGAACCCCTGCCCCAGCAGCAACAATCACTTTCATACTTAAGAGACATGGTAGCACATCATTACATTTGCCTTTGGCGAGACTTCATTTCTAGCCTCTCTGAAACTGGCTGAGTTCTGTCCACCAACCCACCAAACATTAGATATTCATTCATTTCATGACCTGGACCCCCATGTTTAGTTTCTCTGGATAAATGGCCACATGGAGATTTGTACCTTTTTAGTTGTGGGGAAAGAGACAGTGGATATCTTTGAAGTAGTTGGGTAGATAATCTAAACAGTTTACATATTCAATATTGTCGTGAAAATAGTACTTCCTGTACACGTGAGTTAAGTTTCAGGCTGAATCTCTCCATCGGTTTTCCCACAGCCATCACCCTTATGTAGAATAAGTATAGGTATAAAATTACACCAATATGTGGCAAATCGGTGCTGTGGCTGTCTCTCTGACTACACTTCCCATTAATCTATCAATACCTTGAAGTTGCTTCAATTGGCAGCATTTTTTTAAAGTAGAACTTACCACAGAAATACTTTTATTCTCTTTCTTTCCTTTTTTCCAAAATTCCTCAGTGGTCAGAAAGAGCAACATTTTGTTCTTGGGCTTTAGCTCAATCATCAGCTTAGCATTTGGCCACCCATGCTGGCTCAAAATAAAAAGTTTATACATTTGCTCAGGCACACCACTTCTGTTCCTATGGCATGGTTTTTGTTTAATAGATTTCAGTCCCAAAGTTATATAAAAGACGATCTTTAACATCAATATTATAAATAACCAAATATAACTTTTTCATGTGTAACACATTCCTAACACCCCCCCCCCCCCAATCATATTTATTTCCTTTTCAGGCATACATAGTTGCTCATGATACTAAAAGATTTTGACTTTACAGAGAGTGACCTTATATCAGTAGGTAACTAAAAGCCTTTGTTTGCTATGCTATAATAGTTTCACTGGTATTCACTCTCTGTTTTACCACTTGAATAATTTAATTATTCAACCACATGAATTAAGTGTTCTTTCACAGCTGGCTTTCTAGCATCTTAAGCTACAGTGGGAAGATTTACTTTTTGACAGGGAGGGCCCTAACTCCTTTAAAATACTTTGTTCTATAGTTTCAATCAATTTTTTCAAATAAACTTGATCTCCACACTGTTGCTATTTTGAAGTGTATACATTACCCCTTGTCTAACTAAAAAGTTGCAGCCTAGAAACTTTTTAGAACTGTTCTTGCCATGTTTGCCTATAGCTGAAGACATCCGGAGGATATGCAAAGTTGTGCTCTTGCATTTTGCAATGTTGGTTCTAGGTTGTTAATTAACGTATTTTTGAAATAATAACTTAAATTGTAATAACTTCCTTGTTAAAGCAAGTGCGCAGAAGAGTCTTCCTCAATCATCTTACTGTTCAGTCAGTGTTACCAGTACAGATACCAGAATAGTGAAATAGGCATAGAATTAAAGTGCCTATTGTCTAATTATTATTTATATTGCAGCTGTATTTAAACACTCTTATCATGCTGATATTGTACATAAGCCTATGGAGACAGTATCTGCATAGCACACACATGATACATGAAATGATGTATTGAGATGGTGGGATGGAGGCAATACAATTAAATGTATGCAGTTTTACTTAGCGTGCCATCTGACAGCCATCACTGATCAGCTTATTTCATTATTTTCAAGAGTGAATGGGAAAGGTTTTATTTAATGTCCTTCCTCTTAAAGAGTGAGCAGAAGTTTTAACAAGGCAGGCAACTGGTGTGCCTTACAAGTTTCCAGAAGTTTCCCATAGCAGAAATGCTTTCTTCCAGGTCTAACTGGAAGGACTGTGAACAGTAAGCAGAAGGAAGGAAATTCACCTATGGATTTTCTAAATCCAAGACTGATGTACTGGGTTTGTTGCTGGGAACTAGAGTTGCCTCTAAATGCCCAGTTAACAAAATAATTTTCTACTGTATGTGCTCAGTACTGCTTTTACAAACTTTTAAATGAATGAAGTAATGTACAACCAAATATACCAAGTTCCAAAGCTTAGACACTTTTTGGTAAAATCCTCAAACCTCACATTTAAAAGTGTTGTAGGATTACCTTTACTATGACAACATAGCATATAGTTTTACTTTCACGACCCCAAAAGAACTAAGGTATTTTGTTCAAGCCTTTAAATAAGAAATAGCACTTATGGAAAGAACTCAAGCATGGAAAACTTTGGCATAAAAGATGAATATTTAATATAACTACAAAGTCATGGATGGTTTGCAGCTCCATTGCCATGAATTTTACTCACTGAGCTTTCACTCAAAGCAGACTGGCAGTAGCCATGCCCCTGAAGTCCAAGCCAGTTCCTTGAGGGAGATGCAAATAGAGATAAAACCCATTGAACTGGATCTGGAAGCCATTAGACAAAATGCAGTTATCCAAAAATGTAAAATGATAGGAGTGCTGTATTTTTAATTACAGCTTGTACAGTTATAAACTAAAATAGGAAGAGAAAAACCTGCCATCATTTTCATTGTTAATTTTTGTGGTATTAAAAAAAATGCTGTAAATTATCACATGTGAATGACAAAGAAAGGCAGGCACTAAAACTAAGTGGAAGAGAGACTGAGAACATATAAGGTGCTTAAATGTAAATTAAGACATAGTTTAGTGAAAATGAAAAGAGCAAGATTTGGATTAATACAGAGATGTACAAAACATTGTATTGTGTAAATCTGGGGCTGTTTGTTCCTTGCATTTGCATTTGTCAAACTGAATGACAAAATAAGAAGGGCACAATCCACAAGTGCCATAGAATAGCCTTCCCTAATCTCCTAGATCTTGATTAGTGGTATCTGACAGCCTGCGTTACATTGTGTATTTAAGTTTCACACTGGTTCTTTAGACAGTCCTACTACAATTCTGTTGGGATTATTTTGATTATCTTATAGGTGTAGCAAGGATAGAGGGAGGGTACCTTGTTCTTCCACTCACCCCATAATACTGTTGGACCATTTTGTTATTAATTGTTAGAATGATTAATATTTTGTGTTTTATGTATGACATTCTTCACTGGGCATCAGTGATTGTAAATCAGTGGTTGATTCCCCCCCATATGTTTCTCACTTATATAACTTTTTATTATGAAGAATCATGTGGGGGAGACTAGAATAGCTATCTAGTGTGAGGTAAGCGATGCTGAACAAGTTTTCAATATTTGATTTATGAGGGCATCTCAAGATTTCATTAGAAGTAATTGCCTTCACTTAAGGAAACTGAAGGAGAGATAAGGGAAGAGGGCTCTAAGTCAAAAATAGGTTTCAGTAATTTAAATGACTATTTTCATCCCCAATTTTAAATATGGGCAGTTAAATGGGTGTATGTGAAACCAGTTCTGCTCAAATTGATGTTCAGGAGCCCAAAACAGGCAGCATTCAGATGTTCAAATACCTATCATCAAAGCATGAGTAGGATTCTAAGACCTTTTAGGTTGCTTTTGCTCTTTAGGTTTGAGTGATTTGTCTTTACATATATCTGGAGAAAACTGGTAATTTGATCTTTAATATCACTACAAGTTTGCTTTGCTTGATCTAACTACTTGGGTTCAGAGATCTTTTTGCTCACATTATACATTTTCAGATTTAATTTGTTTTATAACTGAGTCAGCAATAGAATGGTACATGGCCCTCTTTTTGAAGTTCAGGATTTCCTCCAATAATTCTGCCAGCAACAGTTCCCCTCTGCTATGGGAGTGGATTTTTTTTTCCTGTTGAAGGAAAGGGAGAGAATGGTTATGTTCCTTTGTGCCAGCAATATTAATAATCTTGTTTATATTTCTTGTCAGGATGACTGCACCTATAAAAAGGGTGAGGAGAACCTTAAAAAAGCCTATTTGGTCAGAGGCAAGGTAAGCAGATCTGTTTCAACACACTTATTCTGAATCATTACTAAATGTGTTAAGTGCCCACTTACTCAGAATTGTTAACATAAAGCAAAGAGTGAAATGCCAAAAAGAGCTGTTATATGTATGACATAGTTCTTCAGGTGAGTTGCTCAGATTTAACCACAAGAGAGCAGTATGTTACCAAGCCTTGTAGAATAAGGTTTTTAAAATGTACTTTTGTTTTTCTAACAGTAGGTCTCTTCTAACAACTAAACTGTTATCCCTATGTCTTGTTTTGGAGCTCTGATCCAGAAAGCATGTGGCATGCTGAAGAACTTTAGAGCCAAATGTTCCCAGCTCTAAATGGTGCTGATGGTGAAACATTTTTATTGGTACTCAGATTAGTAAGCAATAAACTCTAGGCTAAATTATCATATGATCCACACAGCAGATCTGCTACTTTGCCATCTCAGACTTTAGCACCCACGCCGCCACCAGCATGTTCTGCGCCTGTAGATGGCAGAATGAATATTCCAACTCTGTGTAGAGTTGGAAAACAGTTTTAGCCAGAAATGTGCCTTATGATAGGACTTTACTGAAAAAGTATGAATTCATAATAGCTGTATCTAAATCCGTCACTCTCTACCACATCCACAGCCTTCAGAAAACAAATGAAAACATTCTGAAGCATACAGTGTTCTGATATACTATGAGAGAAATAATGAACTAATGCTTTTGTATGGTACTTTAAAAATCAACTGGAAAAGTTTTGGTCCCAAACTTAGTTCCGTCAAGTTCAAAGTTTGCATACCGTTTGACTCATGTAAAAATGCGTATTTTTAGTTTTACACATGTAGGTGGTGACCTCAATGAAACTGCTCTTCTACATAAAGCTAAGCAAGAGCATGTTTGTAGGGTTGAGCCAAAAGAGTTGTTTCAGCTGATGGAAGTCAGCAATTGTAATGCAATTCGTGCTCTGCAGTTGCTGTCCAAGTAGAAAAAGGAAATGTTAAGTTTTTAATGTAGTGATTGGCCATATGGACTTTTGGCTTGTTGGTCATTTGAAACAGGAATGATTGTACCATAATTTCTACAATATGAATTTTAGTTGAATAATAAGCTGAATCATTATCAATTGGTATTACTGGGTTTTAGAGAAAAAGCCACCAGATAACAAGAGTTTTGCTGATTTTCAAGTATCCTTCAGACATTTTCTCAAAACTTATACTTTCCCCCCTCTTAATGAGCATCAGGATTAAATTAACAGAGTTGCAAAGGGGAAAATAAAATAACTACTGAATGCAAAAATCTGTCTTCCTGTTACAATACAAACCTGTTCTTTCATTCCAAGCTACACAGACCTTTACTTTCTATGTATTTTGCTCTTTTGTCATGTTCTCTTTCTGTACTCCATTTGTGAAAAGATTACGCCTAGGGAGTCCAGTGAGTCATTGATCTATCTGCCTGCCTTGAGCAGAAGGCTGGATGAGATGACCTCATGAAGTCCCTTCCAGTTCGACTTTCCTATGATCTTCCCATGACATTCATATTTTTGGAGAGTAAACTGCTTACTATGCATGGGCATGTTCTCTAGTTCCTTACAACCCAATTGGCATGTTTTAGCTTT
Source organism: Alligator mississippiensis (assembly GCF_030867095.1). Lineage (NCBI taxonomy): Eukaryota > Metazoa > Chordata > Crocodylia > Alligatoridae > Alligator > Alligator mississippiensis. The sequence continues at coordinate 118,348,226 of NC_081824.1, read as the reverse complement.
CAAAGGAATTTCAAAACCTTTTCTGAAAAAAAGATCAAGAATAATCTGCTAACATGTCAGATTTAAAAAGAAATGTTCAGTGGGGAAAATATCAGATGGAACTCCGCTCTCAGTACTGCCTCTGCTTCCCCAGTGAATTGTGTGGAGTTGCTAAAGTGTAACTAAAGGTAGTGTTTAGCAGTGTGCACGTTGAGAATTGTTCCTCGCCTGTGTTTTCATCTTGGATTCTTCACATTGTAAATCTGATAATCCACATTTTTGCCATTTGTGCTGCCTCTCTAATATTTTGTGGGCCTCAATGGGACAATAAAGTTAGACTGGCCAGTTTCACATTTTTTCAATTTTTTTTATTTTACCTTCTTCTTAAGTGTTAATAGATCTGCTGTGTTTTGTGGATACCACTGCAGGGACAAGGATTAGTGAAAATATTTCTATAGCCATAGTCACTTTTCTTTTTTGGAAGGCCAGGCTGACAACCTTTGTCCTACTAAGTGGTGCTGTGGGCATACCAAATGTTTCATCCTGTCACCCCCTTCAGGGAGCTGAGGCTTCAGTGACTCTGAAGGAGTAGACTGAGGGTACTTCTGCGGACAGAACCTTTCTTGCTTTCCTTCCCTCTCTGCTCCCTGCTCTCCTTGCCCTCTGTTTTCCTCCACTGCTCTCTGCTCCCCTCTTCTCACTGGTCCTCCTCTTTCTTCTCGCCTTTCCTCTACCTCCCCTTCCAGTGGGAAGATGTGGGAGAGCCAAAGGTCACTGTAGCTTTCTTTAGTGCCCCTGGCTGGACCACACTGAGATGAATACAGCTGCAGTGATTTTAAAGCACTCCAGTCAGGGGGGGTGATGGAAGTTGTACATGTGCCTACTGCAGTGATTCTCAGCCAGGGTGGCTTCACACCCTGGAAACTCTTGGAAGGGTGATATGAGGTGTGAGGAGATAAACAGGAAAGTGGAGGCTGGGGCTTGTCCCTGCCTGGCTGTTTCTCTATTCAACCCCCCTGCCTGGCCCCTCTGCAAGGAGGTAAGCATTGTAGCATATACATTCATTTTTGAAACAGAGTGCCATATAATATAAGATATTCTAAGAAAGATAAGGTCAGGTTTTTCACCTTATTTTCTCAAATACAAATCTCTTTAATAGATGTTTTGTCATCAAAATTCAGGGCAACTTCAAAGAAGCTTACACCAGACCTTGAAAACCTTTGCCACCATATGTACTACTTAATACTAAAAATAGTTCCTGGATGTCACTGTTGAGGGTAATAAGCAGTACTGCTGGTAACAAAAGTTTGCAGGACCTGATCAAAATTTGAGACTGTTGCCTTGATTTTTGAAAGTTTAAAATCAAGCTTCCCAGCAAGAGCAGTATCCTAGAAATAAAATGTGGGTTGATACTGAATCATGTGCAAAATCCAAGAAAAATTTAATAAATATTCCTGTTTATTTGCAAAGTATATTCTACAAGGATAATGAAGTACTTTCCAGTCTTCTTGTAATGAAGAAGGATGTGTTCAACTTCAAAGTCAGCGGGCCTAGGTAACATATACCCAAGAGCACTGGAATTTATGGAGGAGATCTCTAGCCTGCTGATACTCATTTTAAATATGTCTTCTAATACAAAGGAAATTCTATAAGTCGAGAAGAAAGGGCAAATGAAACAATCCACATAATTATAGTATGGTTAGCTTGACACCTATTCCTGACAGATCATGAGCAGGGATCCTGGTTTTCTTTGCTTTAAAAAATCCCCAATTTTCAGTTAAAAAAAAAGTAACCCCAAATCCACATTTTCATGATTAAAATGAAACATCACCGCACACACACACACACACACACACACACACACACACACAGAGTGGTGCTTCATTTTAATCATGGAAACGTGGATTTGGGATTACTTTTTTTAACCAAAAACTCGAGATTTTTTGAAATCAGAAAAAATCAGGATCCCTAGTCATGAGAACAGGTCATGGCTGAAGCTAGGAAATTCAAATTAGAAGTCACACATTTTAACAGGGGGATTAATGCCTGGAACTAATAGCGGAAATAATGGATTCTCCAGTACTTGATGCCTTCAGATAAAATTGAGATTCCTTTTCGGAAGATGAGCTTTAGTGAAAAATAAGTAGGTTCAATACAAGGTGAACTACATGCAATGTAATAGTGTGCAGCACATAGCAGGTCAGACTCTAATGGGCCCTTCTGGTATTTTCTTCATCAATTCATGAAAATCTAAAAACTTCCTCATGTACTGTGTTGTTCCAGTTATGTTGACCATTTTTCCCCTTAAAAGAATCCTACAAATCCAGTCAACTTACACATGGGGTCAACCTATGATCTGTCAGCATGGTGGAATTGAACAGAGCATTTGACCTAGCCTAGCCCCCCTTAAGGGTCACATTGGCTTGTTCTTAGGGGAGGCATGCTGGTTGATCTGCTCCAGCATGGTGGCAGGCTTTGCTCATGCAATGAGGGGCCACAGTAATTGGGTGACCCAGATGGCCACCTCTCACACTCATGAAGGATCCACCTAGTCTGCTCCACTGGAGCGGAAGGAGAAGCTTCATGGTGAGGCTTCCAAGTGCTTGGTCATCACACAGCCCACAAGGTGAGCTGAAAGGATAACCATGCTGAGTTCTGCTGAACACTGCCTGCAATTCCCTGGAAGTTGGTCAGAACTAAAAACTAAAAAATTATAATCAACAAATTAACATTTATCAACAAAAGGAAAAAAAATACAACCACCCACTTTTTCATTTCCCATATCCCTCAAAAAATTAGGAAAATTGGATTTTTGAGCCTTGTTGGTCCTACATATCCTATGAAGTTTAAATTCAGAACTACTTTTTAAATCTGGCCTTCTAGTTAGGGGCTATCATTGCTGAAACACGTGAACAGTTTCCATTTTACTACAAATGCTTGTTTTGATAGTATTAACATGGATTTTTAGGCTGTAGACTATATGGTGAGCCTGGGTACAAAGAGAACTTTTTTTTTAAATGTTAGTATTTTTAGTACCTTTAGCTCTTTGAGTCCTTTCTTTGGTTATTTAACTCTCCTGTGGGATTCAAGGACTTCATCTGTATTTATCAACTCATATTTAGGAGGAAAAGATGTTTTTCCTAAAACCTACCTTGAAAATATGGGAACAACTTACATGAATGGCTGACTTATAATCAGAACATTATGGTATTTCATTTTCTACACTAACTCTCCTTTCCCCTCTTCTGTTTTTCCCATCTGCCCTCTATCCCCATCTCCATTCCTTGTTCTATCAGCTTCCTTAAATTATGTTGTTTTTTGTAAAGAGTCTTAAAATCTATTATTTTCACATGTGTTTTATCATATGGCTGATGACTTTGTTTTTTATGTCTTATTTGCAGTCTAGAAACATTTGTTCCTCTGTGGAAGTGGAAAATTTTATTGTTGAATGTGATAGTCTGTTTTTAGCTGACAGTGCCAGAGTTTTAAGAAGACTCCATCCAACTAAGACTCTCAGCAACATTTAAATCTATAGATGGGCCCAAATATAACAACATCATTACATAAATTGTCTCTGACAGCAGTGCAACACACTGGCAAAACTCTACTGTTGAGTGATGATGTAAAGCTTTCTTTTAAATTAAGGATCCTAGTGTACCAGCAAAGAGTAAAAAGAGCCATAGTTAATTCTGGACCAGTGAAGAAATAAGTTATTGCCAAAAGGAAACGGGCAAGAAATAGATTTTTACTTTGAAGAAGCTGTTATAACGAAGTTGATAACTTTTTAAAGAAGCTAAAGAAATTAAAATATTTACTTACAAGGTAGTGTGCATCAGTAATTACTTCTTTGATATATATTTTTTCTTCAGGATCAACACGTCTTTTGCTTTGTTTTCTGTGACAAAGTTTTCAAAAGACATGAATATCTTATCAGATTACTTAACTTGCACTCAGGCAGGGATGGCTATTTTGTTTTGTATTTGTAGAGTGCATAACACAATGGCATCCTGGCCTTCTTAGATGCTACCACAATTATAAATAGATTCAAATTTATTTAATGCTTCACAGGCTACATGATTTTTTGCCCTGTAGATAACACTAACAATTTACAATTCTGTTTTGATTGCATGACAATTGTATGCTTAACTTCAAGTTCATGCAGGAACAGGCTCAATGCATATGCTGAAGGGAGTGTTGGTTTTAGGACCAGATTCCAAACTGTTAGATTAGCGCTGTCCAATTTTGGGCCATTGGGGGCTGCATGTGATGCTTCTATGCAGCCCCAGGCCATACACCATGCAGGGTGCACATGGCCAGGTGGTTCCCCAGTGCATGGGATGCACACAGCTTCCCATTGTACAGTCTGGGCTAGTGGCATATAGCTCCGCCCCCCTGCCAGCAGCATGTGTCCCTTCTTCCCCCTACTATACAGGCTGTGTGTAAGTGGCACTCAGACCCCTGGGCCTTCCCCTGCTGTGTGGCAATGGGAAAACTGCTTGCCAGGGCCTGCAGGCTGCATGTTAGCTACTTAAGGGCTCCATGTGATCTGAGGGCTACCAGTTAGAGACAGCCCTATGTTGGACAGCCCAGATCTTAAAGGATAAAAAGTATAGCAATAAGTGAGTGAATACAGAAGTCTAGACTTCCTGAATAGATATGACTATGAATGAAGATTTCTTTCTAAACCTGAATCACTTAAACTTTCACATTTTTTAAACATTTTAAGAATTTTTGAACTTCTGTCTTTTAAATAGCTTAAAAAATGTTAGGGCTGCTGCTGCCACTAGAACAGTTAATAAAATAGGTCTCTAATTCCTGAGTCTCTCTTGTGACTAGTTGATGTCTTGTGTGCCTGACTGTAATCAAGTGAATAGAAGGGCAATGTCTTTGTGATTTATGCTGGGAAGATATAAATATGGAGCTCTTTATTAAAGGTCTACTCTTGAGCTGAGGGAGATTGACCACATGAACCTGGGGGAAACTTGTCTATGGGGGTTCATTAAGGAGTAGGCTGCTTAGCTGTTTGTTAGCAGATGAAAGTGAAGATGCTTGTTAAATCTGAGCACCTGCCATTGCAGTGTGTGCTGACATTTATAGACTTTGTCATTTATGTTTTGACAATTATAGCCACACAATTGCTGTGATTTACTTTTCACTAGATTGCTAGTGGTAGTGGTAATTTGCTATGTTAACACTTTTGCATCCTTTCAACACATCCTGAGATGGCCTGAGGTCAAAGTATTGGATGTTACAGGCATTAGGATGGCATTATTAGTTCAGTTATCCTTGGCACTTTATAATGTATCCTGAATGGAAATGCTGCAGGAAATGAAAGCTATATGAGACTCTTGGTTAGAGTGGCTGGTCTGCTCAACATCAGTCACTGCATACTCAGCTTTCTTTCAACAGCATCACCTGAGAAAGGAGATTAGGAGTCAATTCATGTTCCCTGATCCTTGATGCTTTGGTGAAAAGAGAGATTTTTAGTGACAGAGATGCTCAAAAAGCAGACTTCTGTCCCCAACGCCATGCTAAGATGAACACAACAGCTGTGGTATCTACATTATGTATTTTGTTCCTGCTGTTCGGTTTTCTAAAAAAAATAAAAGAAAAAAAAGGAAATATGGGACCTAAGATATCAGTAAGTGAGAAATGTTTGAAGTTTAAGTTTGGATCTTTAATTGATGCAAGTGGTTCTCAAGGTGTTTTTCTTTTTTCCCTCATTCAGATGTTGTTTCACTCGCGGGCGACTGTTCTGTCTGTGTTCTGAATTAGTTGTGTGGTTCCCTTAGGTGAGTTACAGGTTGTTTCTATTGTTAGAAGGTAACACTAGTGTAGGTACTAGCTGCAGAGGAATTTGTTTAAAACAACAGTGAAATGGAAAAAGGAAGTTTATTGGTGATTGTGGAGTGGGGGATATAACACTGCATTCCCAAGTTTATGTTCTGTTTAAATTTACAGATGGTTATGTAAATACTAAGACTGGAACAAGCAGCTGATGTCACAGACCAGTGTGTGTTTGCTTTAACTCCTTAACGGACACCCCCTGCTGTAGTTCGTTCGGCAGTCGTCTACCCAGATTCTTCTCTTGGTGCTCAGGTGCTCCATTCAAGTGAGATGGAACATTTTGAATGGCAGTATCTGTTGTGGCTGTATATGTGTCCTTCGTGCCCTCCCGAGTACTATAACCAAGGGCAAAACTGATGGGGTACTGCATCTGCCACTCAGCTCCTCCTTACCACTCCTGGTGTGACTGATCTCTCGCAGTGTCCACATTCCTGCACCACAACTTGCCTAACTGGGGGACTATGCTCCTGTACTGGGGCTATTTTTCCACTATGGAGGATTGAAAATACCCTATGTTCAAAAACTGAATGGTGTGTGACAGCCATTCTGGCTAATGACAGGCACCCTTGGAGAGAGAGACTTCTAACAAAGCTTTGCCCAGTGTGCTGTATATTTTTTAAGAACGACAAGAATGACACAGGCACAGCTGAAATCATTTCTGCTCAAGTAATCCATGCAGGCCACAACTTTTGCCACTGACCGACCCAGAAAAGACCAGCCCACTCTGGCCAGTTATGCAGTTATGACTGCACTTCTTCTACCATAGTTTCCTCTCTCAAACCTCACATTTCCACAGCCTTGGTGTGGTCAGAAAGAGGGAGGAAGAAAACTGTAGCTGGAAGTTCAGACTTGGATCATCAGCTTCCTATACATCCCATGTTGGATGAAGCTGTTCCTCAACCTCATGGATCACATGGTGGCATGTCACAGTATGCTCTACATTTCACCTACTGTCTTTTCAAGGCTGGCCACAGTCCCCTTGGAAGTACTGTCTTCTTCAGGCTGCTGGAGAGCTCTACTACTGGTTGCAGCAACTTTCCCTGTCTATCAGTCTCTGATAACAGAAGTTTTAGTAACTGCATGTTTGAGCTGCGTTGTCTATAGATTTCCCTTGTGCCACTTTCCATCCCTGGTGATTGGAATCCCTACATCTGGGTTTCTGTTTGGTGAAGCAACTGAATGGCTGTTGCAGCCACTCGATTCCTTATACCCTTAGCTGCAGTAGCCACAATGGATATTGCTTTTCAGAAAGATTCAGCTCTTGCATGCATGGGGTATATGTGCATGGACCACACATCCCAAGTAACCACAGTTACTGTAGGATAAATAAACATTCTTACTTGCTTCCTCTCTTCCCTAGGTTCCTAGAGTTGCAGCCTGGCATAATTTTGAGCACAGTTGAATCATTTCATTATTAACAGGCTGTAGATGTTTAAGGGCAGTTGTGCACAGTAGAAGAGCAGTGGTGGTCTTTCTAGGCTTTTGTCACTAGTTTTATTCTAAGAAAACCCATAAGCAATCTCTTTTTCCTTCTCCAAACAGTAGTAAATTTAAGTAAAATAATACCTCTTTCAAGTGGAATTCTCAATAATATTTTTTTCTCTAAAGACTGACTGAACTTGTTAATGAAATGCACTCACTTCTACAAAACCTGGAAAGCTGAAAATGTCTGGTTTGCTGGCTTTATACCATGTATCTTTACATGGTCCCAGGGTTAGTCTTTATTTATTGATGTAGCTGCTTGACTGATCTTTCTCCCAGTCCAAGCCCAAACAAGCACAGTTTGGCCTGATCTGCAAAGCTTGCATCCATATACCCAGTATTTAGCACGGTCTGTTGGAGAAACGGGGCAATGAATTAAGTTCCGATTAGGCTGTCTTCCTATCTAGTTATACACTTATGGATCTAATGCCTTGTTCACATAAACAGAACCTGAAAGTTCCAGTTAATATCTACTCAAATTCTAAGAATCTTGGAAATCTCATGATGAGTGGCAATTCTCCTTGAACTGGGACCATAGGATTTGCCATAGCATATCAGACTGGGAGCTTGCCTGCACTATTACAACAGTTTGTTCCAGCCAGGACAATGCAGAGAGTGCCTTACCTACCTGCTCCTGCCCTAGGAGTACACCAATGAGGCCACTGTAGGGTGCCTCTAGGGAGCTGCTTTCTAGACTTTGGCCCTGGGATTGCCTCACTGGCATGCTTCCTGGTTTTGCATGCGCAGGCACATGCGGGTGGACAAAGTAAGTTCCAGCCAGTCCTGGCCGCTACCTAGTGCTGCCACAGGGGCTAGGGACAGAAGTTACACATAAATCTGTTTAAGTGATCAGGAACTGGTTTAAACCTGTAACAGAACAGAAGCTCGCTGCACATAAACCAGTTTCAAAATGGCTGAAACTGGTTTAAGGTAAACCTGGTTGAATGTAGTATCAGACTTAACTGATTTGGGTCAAATCTGTTTATGAAACTTCTGTCCCAAACTTCTTCCTGGTTTAAGTTAAATCATAGTCCCCCAGCATCCCAACATGTTTTGTAGCCCTGGGCTGGGCTGTGTTGTGCTCCTCTGCTCCCTAGCTGGAGCAGTGAGGAATGACTGGCAAGGGAAGGCAGAGGGCAACAAGCCTGGCTAGGGCTGCAGCCCAGTCTGGAAGCGGGGACTGCCCCCCCCAGACAAACCCTGGCTGGGGTCTGGGGCTAGGGAGGAGAGTTAAACACCTCTTCCCCCTATTCGAACTTACTGCTGATTGCAACTGTGGACTACAAATCCCAGAGGGACCTGAAAGCAGAAAGAGGAAGTTCACTTCTGTTTCAATTTAATTTCTGCAGCTTAGACTACCCTGCAAAGACTGAATCAATTTATCCTCAGGCTTTTTGATTGGCTATACTTAGCCAGGGTGTTCATTTGTGGGCCAGGAGTTTCATTAATCCACTTTATTGCCTCTGATGATGGGTAGTAGTAGCTGCTTTAGAGCAGCAGCAATAGCTAGACATCGAATAATCTATCACTTCACCCCCCAAGTAAAGTCTCATTTTAGACTAATGCTTAGAGAAGATTTAAGCCCTAAAGCCTGAGGTTTTGTCACCCTCCCAAACCTCTTAATTTTAACAATAACTCTCATAAATTTGGGTATTTTTGTAACCCACAAACATGTCCAATCCCTCCTTGAATGCTAAATTCTTAGCCTCAACATCATCTTGTGGCAGCAAGTCCCATAATTTGATTAGATATTATATAATTGTGCCATCACTACTAAATTTGTTGGCTATCATTTTCAATGAATTTCCCCTTTTTCTGGCATTAAGAAAGAGGGAGAATGGACACTTCTGATTTATATATTACATACCATTGATTATTTTATAAGCTTTTATCATTTCCTTGCTTAGGTTGACTGTGCTGCTCTTTTTTTGTCTTTTTTATATGAGAGTTTTTCCATGACTTTTATTTTTGTCACCGTTCTCTGGAATTCTGCTGTTTCCTGTGTGAGATGGGATGATTGGTACTAGTTGCTCACTTAATGTTGATGGTGTGTATTTTACTATTGTATTATTGGAATATTATAGCATTTTTGTACTACCTGCTCCTCTTGTGACTCCTAATATCTTTGTTGGAGTGCAGCTGTTCTTTGAACTCTTTGTTGAGCTATAAATCCCTTTCCTTTGTTGATAGAGCTAATTTAGACTTTGGCAAGGCAGGAGCAATTACATTTTCCTTCCATAGATAAATTAAGTGTTGACATTTTTTTGATATAATCTGTTGTTGTAAGATATCTATTTGCTTTGCTTGGGTAGTACTGGCTTGCTTAGGTCTATCAAGTCTCATAGGCTGTGTGTAGATGAAACGGGGGCCCTAAATTGAAGCAGTGTTTTTAAAAACACCACTTCAGTTTAGGGCCAAGTAAACCCCCATGCCATGCGCACACCCGATTTATCTTTCTCTCCAGCGGCGGGGAGGAGAGAGCAAGCTGCCGGTGGGTGGACCGGTTCCTGGGAAGGGGGGGCTGGTGCTTCCCTCCATGGCAGTGGTGGCCCCCACTCAGGTGATACCCACCTGCAGGCACCCAGCTGTGGAGAGAAGCACTGGGCCCCTGTACAGCTCAGGCAGGCAGGCAGGCAGGCTCCAGGGCGGGGGGATCTGTCTCCCCGCTTTTCTTGGGTGGAGCCTGCCTTCCCAGGCTGCTGCCAGGCTGCCTGCAGGGCTTTCTACAGACCCATGGAGCCAGAGTGCTTTGTTTAGCAGCTGTAGGGGCAGCAAACTAAAACTCCTCAAAGGAGTTTTAGTTTGCTGCACCCCAAGTCATTTAAGGTGCATTGCACCCCCAAATTTCCTACAGTGGCTGGAATTAATGCACAATACTCTGCCAACGCATGCAAACTCCAACACCATTAAAGTGACGCAAAAGCGTTTAGCCCACATTAAAGTGTTGTGCACACCCCCCCCTTGTTTCATCTACACACGGCCATAGTCCTAAATCAACTTATGTATCACTTTTATCATCTTCCAGCTCTCCCATTTTTCAGATGGTTAATAAATATAGTAAACAGTAGTCCTAACACAGAACTTTGAATTGTTCTCACCCTTTGGCCATCGTGAAACCTACTTCGGTGTTTTGCCACTTAGCCAAACATTGTAGTTTCAAAATGTATTTAGAATGATTTAGGTTATACTTCAAAATGTCCAAATATTTGTAAAGTTAACAGCCATTCATAGTAGAAAGGGACAACAATTTTGCCATTACTGAGAACAGCATTTTTGCTAAAATCCCATTACAGAGCCTTGTGGGTTTTGATTATTTGCTTGATTTCCTGTGCTGCAGATGTAATGCCTTTTTTGGAGAAGTCTTCTACATTCTGAAAAACTTCCAAGGGGTTTCATCATGAAATCCACTTTACCACTCAGCTTGTAACCAGATGACATGTGAAAAGAGTTTCCTGTATTTCTGAAAGTTTGGTCGAAAGTGAATAAGGGAGCGCCAGCGTGATCCCACTGCAAAGAATGTACTTCTAGTTTCCTAGCTACAGAGTTTATGTTGGAACATTTGCTGTGATGAGTTTGTAGGAGATCATGGTTACTAGGGACTCTGAGGAGTAGTAAAGCTTAAGCGCATCAAAACTTCATCAGTTGGTGCACTTTGTTTGCTGGTATAGCCCAATGACATACTCATAACAAATATGTAGTTTTCTTACCTTTCTAAAAATAATACTCGGCACTGGTACAAACATAGTGAGACTTTAGTGAAGGATCTCAAAGTTCTTTTCTTTAACTTGAGAATACCCCTGTGAGCAGAAGGTATATAGGCAGTATGGTCTTCAGCTGTCAGGTAGGAAAAAGGAGGCTTATAGATGTAGTTATGTTAGAACTGGGAAAACAACACAGGAGAACTGATTAACACTCCTTTTAGCAGACAAAACTCAGACAGTTTTAAAAGTGAACAAAGAATATTTTGCCCTGTTTGAAGATTCCCCTGTTGTGTCCTTGGGATAAAGACACACAGGAGCAGTTGGCTAATTTTCCCCATCCTTGCGTCGTCACTTATCCCTACTGTAGCTCATGGAGTTTGACTTTGCAATTCCACTTAAGCTCTGTATTGGTGAACTGGTTGTGTGGTTGGGGGAAAGATTCTGACTGCTTTGTCAAGCCAGAACATTCAGGAAGCACTAAGCAAATGTTTCCTAGACAACTGTTTTCTTCTGCCAGTAAATTTCCGACACGTTATTCTTCTGTAATTCTTTTTATTAGTTGTCATCCTTTGACATGATGAATACTTACAGCAGTATGTTAAAAAAGATACAGTTAAGTCTCTTGTTTAATTCTTGGCATCACTGCATAGCAGTCACAGCATTTTCACACAACCTATTGCTTCCTTTCAATTTGATGCATATGACATATATATACACACACAGACTGAATCTTGGTCCCATTGAAGTCAATGGACTTTGATTTTAATGGGAGCAGGATTTAGCCTGGATAAGGGAGGGGGGGCGGTGTGCAGGATAAGGGGAGGGGGGGCGGTGTGCATACGGTGTGTTTTACAATAGACATGACATTTCTATACAGTTTGTGTTCAATGATTAAAAGAATATATTTTACATCCAAGTCAAACTTTCTATGCTCTGCATTTAAAGTTTGTGTACCTAAAATATAGGACGGGTCATAGTGACAATGATTTTGGTAGCAGAGGGAAGATAAAACAATTAAATATTCTTGCACTATAACTTGCCCCAAAGTTTTGTAATAGCATGATCTGTTGCTTCCAGATTTAATCTTATACAGTAAAATATACACAAGACTAATATTTATGCATATTTACTAACGAATTACAAGTACTGATTTTCTGTGACCCAAGTCAGGGGGAGAGGAGAAGGTTGCATTCACGTCTATCAGTTGAGTGACCCAGACTGAATATCACTAGGGAATAAATTGTAGTTGGTACGCGGACTGACCAGCCTAACAACAACTAGCATTGCCACAGTTTGTGCGTGGTATTCAGCCATAATTAGGAGGAGTGCTTTTTTGGGGCTTTCCCCACCTTGGCCTTGGTTGTAGATTTGACTGAAGACTAAATGAGTCAATGGGGAAGCACAGTGTGACAGATGATCTGTTCAATTTAGTGTATGACCAGTGATGTAAATGGAATTTCTTGCTTACTGTAGGGACATAAATGATTTAAATAATTCACTACAGATTAAAAACAAGCATTGAAACAAGATGCAGGGAAAAGAGTTATTGGGTCATCTATTTTAAAATACCAGTAATTCCCTTTTTTGGTGGTTTGAACCTTGACTCAGCAATTATTTGGGGTAATTTTTTTTTAGGAATGATGTATGGTACACCTCTGGGTTGCTTAATCTATCTGACAGTCTCTTTTCATAGTGTGCTGAAGAAGCAGCTAACCAATCTTGTGTCTTCTGGGTTTGGGAGCCTGGAGCCACAGCCTTTTTAATGCTGATTTGTAGGCTGCCACTTTTATCCAAAACCCTATTTATACAAGTTATTGAAGGGTCCCATAATCTAGGTTAGATCAACAGAAATCCAATTCAGTTGTTTCCTTGCTTTATTCTAGTGGTGATGTGGAATTTTATCCCAGGCTCTTCCTTCAGTTGTGATGTACACAATAAGCTCTGTTTCTTTTTAGCTTCTGAGCACTTTGGTTTTGGATCCAGTGGATGATGCCTGAAAGCTGGGGCAGCACCCACTTAGCTAGCACCCCACCTGGGCAGCCCCCGGGGGTGCTGCCACCACAGATGGAAGGACCGGGCCCCCCTGCAGCTCAGGGGCTACTCAGCACAGCAGCAACTCACACAGGCAGGCTCCACTGAGAAACCAAAAAAAAAAAAAAAAAAAAAAAAAAAAAAAGGGTGAGAACCCTGATCTTTTTTTTTTTTTTTCTGTGGAGCTTGGCTGCCTCTCCCACTGCCAGGAGGTGAGCTGCTGGCTGGCCCTGAGCTATGGGGGGCCTGGACCTTTCCTTCATGGTGATGGTGATGGTGCTCCCTGGGGCCACTCGGGCAGGCAGCTAGTGGGTAGGTGCTGCCCCAGCTCAGAGGCAGCACCCAGACTGATCCAACTGTTCCCTGAGCCCAAGCTGGGGCAGCACCTGCCTGCTAGCAGCCTGGCCAGGTGGTCCCAGGGGGTGCCGCTGCCACAGAAGGAAGGACCGGGGTCCCTGCAGCTCAGGGGCCATTCAGTCCACTGGCAGCTCGCTCCCCAGCTGCAGGAGACATAGGCAGGCTCCACCAAAAAAAAGAAAACAGGATCGGCCCCCTCGCCACCTCTACTTTCAGTCCACTTCTCCTGCAGCTGTAGGCGGGGAGGGGATGGGGGTTGCCAGCTGTCAAAGGCTGCAAGGTTACAAATAACTATGTTGCAAATTAAACTACATGAGGATGTGGTTTAGTTTGCAATGTAGGAAACTCATTTAAATCATAAGAAACCCCCACACATGTACACTGTGATGCAATTAAACCGTAAAAACAGCCAATTTTTATCACGTGTACAAGTGCCCTTGGTTGCTGCACTTAACTGGCCTACTTTTCTCACATTTGTTTTGTCCACATTATAAAGAAAAAAGCCTTTGGCTACAAACAGGGCTCTGCTATGTTCCTTATCTCCTTGCTTTCATGCACTCCAGGTCATGAATTTTTTTTTATTACCTTCCTTTTTATCTTTGATGACCTGCATGTTGCTTCTGTGCTGCTCTTTAGAGCTTTCATGCCACAAAACTACAAGCTTTCTGTGCCTTCCAGAATCAAGGCATAATAGTCTAATTAAACTATAATTTCTTTGCTTTAATTAGTTTTTAATTACAGAAGTCACATCCAAGGCTGTATATAATCTTTCCCTTAAACAAGTATGGGGTTTAACCAAGACAAGTAGTGAATTTTTGTGTAGTGTAATTGAGAGTGCTTCAGCCTCTGGCAAGTGTTTTGTACTCCTGTCAGTACATACATCTAAAACCAAACAAAGCCAGAAAACTCTTTAATGTGTTGCTGTGCAGACCAAACAGACTCTCCTTTAAAAGAAGCAAGAATTCATTCACATAGGTCTCTTATAAAGTGTCAAATGTGGCTAATAGGACAAAAGTCCATTCTGTGCAAATGTTTATTTTTTTACTACATCTCCATTCTGTTGCCCCATTCTCACACTGGCCGTTTCTACTCTACAGCAGACAAGAGGCATAACTGGACAGTTCTGTACCCTGGGTGGCAACTGTGCATGGGGCAGCAGCTGCAGCCAGATTGCCTCCCACCTTTAAATCAGCACCTGGGGCCTAATACCCCAGTTGCTCCACCTTAGTTATACTACTGAACCAGACACCAGGTAAAATATTTATCACAATAGTATATATTTAATTGCTGGTGGTATTGTTCATAAAGTGCAGTCTGGCTTCTTCATGGGAAAACTATTGGTGAAACTCACCCAGAAATCCCACTTTATAGCACAGAGCCCAGTCATTTGGGCTGGCAGGTATTTGCTGCCAAGAGCTCGCTTCATAGCTTCCTCCATTGAAGTGAACCTTAGAGAGCGCCTGAGGCAAACTGCTTAGCCTGTAACTGATTTATGCCACAAAGTCAGCCTGAATTTCTTTCACTAGTGAGAGTAGTTATATTGCAGCCAGGCAGGTATGTGTACTTCATTTTCATGAAAAAATAAAAAAAGGCCACCCCTATTTTCATAAGAGCAACCTTTCTAGTTAGGGACTTTAACTTGAAAAGGGCTGACTTGAGTAACAGGTCAATGCGCTAGTAACAAAAAGGCCAGGTTGACATCCCAGCATAACTAAGAGCATACAAAGTTCTTTCATTGGCTTTGAAGAACTGCCATAATTAAAAGGCAGTTTGTACTAGAGCTACTGGGGTACAGTAATGAATAGGCTTGTTTCTAAACCACAGAACATTTTTTTAATTCTTCCAACTAAATGGAAAAGAGTTGAAGATGACTATTGAAAATAAGCAACCAAAAAGGGGGAAAGAGACATTTTCTTTCTTTCCTAACTTCTGTAGACATTTGAAAACCTGCCAGTGTGCTAATGTGTGACATCCTTCATGGGCTGCATACTGTGACTAACAGGTACTGCCTTGCTCTAAACTTCTGGAATACTGAGAGGAAAAGTAAGATGTAGCAGTAGAGATTAACTTGGACACTAAAAAGGACCTTGTTTCTGTACCACCCAAGATGGAACGGTTGAAAATGCAATGGTTTTGAAACAGAGGTAACTTTGACCTATTCCTTAGGTTTACTACTCCCTTACTTGTTAGGAGAAACTGTTAGCAAAATTATATAGTGAGCTCTAGTGAGGTATGTGTCCTAGTTGGAAGAAACAAGAACATTCTCATTTGTCCATACTTTGCTGACATAAATCTACACAATGATAGGATAAAGCTAGCTGGCCCAATACACTTCACACTTCCAGACACCTGAATTTCATCTTTCTACTTTGAGTTTCAGTCATTTTTTCTGTTAATTGATTCTATATGTATATTACTAATGTGACCTTTACTGGATTTCTTATTAATGTGAACATTTTTTTATCTAAACACCTTAAAATAATTGTTACCTTGCACTTTTACTTAAAAGTAAACTCATCTTTCTTGAACATTTCTTATAAATTTAACCCTTATCTACGTTGGCTTAAGTTGTTTGCCGCCATGGCAATCACATCACGTAATACAAGTGTATAACAACTAGAGCTAGTTCTGTTATAAACAAAAACATTGTTTGAAGTGGTAAAATAGTAATGTAATAGCATTGCATTTGCTATCAGAATAATACACACGAAAGGAAAACCAAACATGTTACTCACATGATTACTTACACACCCCAGGTAGAGGTCTTATCTGAAAGGAGGAGGTTAAAGAAAGGAATTGAAAGAATGCCCCAACAAAGGTGGTTCATGGAGTGGACTATTGTGTCTCTTTCAAAAACCCTGTAAGCTAAAACCTTAACTGTAATTAGCAATAGTTATGAGGGAGAAGGATCTTGCTTACTAGATTGGCTACAAAGCATTTTCCTTCATTAAGTGAAATTTATAAAAGCCAGGTAAAGCATTTTTCTCGTGAAAAGGAAACAAGAACCATACCTACATGCTGGTCACCTAATGAAAGATTAAAAAAATCAACACAATACAAGATGAAATGATAGTTTGGCACCATTTGAGAAAACAATTATACTCCAGAACTGCCAAGATATCTGGATCAGACCCTCAGTTGGATGTGTTTGGTTTTGTAGACCACTCTGCTACTTGGTTAGAATCCACGGGTCCACGGTTTACCAGTTTGAATTGTAAAATAGATTGTGTAATATTGCTGTGTTTTAAAATATCAGAACTTCAGGCTTTGTGAAGCATCTTCTAAAAGTGTGCATTGTGCCATGGATTAAACGGTATGGGTCCATATGGAATGCATGTGAAGTTTCCAAAAAATGCCCTGCCAGACTTCATTCTGCCAGGCAGCTGAAAATGTAAAGGCAGTTCAGAATCATATATATGGTGATATGATTTTGGCAGCTATCAGAAGATGAAAGATGCTAAAAGTTAAGGCCTTTATCTGCAAACAATAGTGTATTAATAAACTCTATATCATATTTACAAATGCTTTCTCTTGTATTAAAACTAATAGTATTCTGTTCACAGTGCCATTGTTTATACAGGTAGCAATCCCATAATACTTCAGTATTTTGGCATGGGAATCAGTAGCGCTTTATATTTACAGAAAATGTACACGTGTGAATATAAACATATAATTGAAACAGAGTCATCAAAAAGGTCTGATTATGTTGCAAAGGTTTAGACTGTACAACACCTTCCCTTTGACTTGCTAGGGAATGCTGTTCCTTGCAGGTGTTCCTTGAAGATGTCACTCTACCTAAAGTGGCATAAAAATGACTTAAAAAATGAATCTTGTCATGCTTGAGTTTTGTGTACATAGAGCAACCTCAGTCCAAAGATTTTGGATTTGTTGTCTGGTGCACAGAATACAAAAGTTAAAAAGGGTTTTTTTTGAATTATTAAAATAACAAGATTTCTCTCTCCTGTGTGCGCTCATACTTGACCAATATTCTCAGAGTTCTGAAGATGCTGGTGGTTTAATGTGCAGCCCAGCTGCCAGACTGGAAACTGTATGGTGCTCCAGGCCTACATACAGGTATGTGTCACAGTATGACCCATGTGAATGAAATATGGCCAAGAGCGCTTCTTTTCTCTCTCAGGTTTTCTCTGTAATCCTCCTGTGTTACTTGGTAGCCATTTACTGGCTCAGCTTCTCATTCAAGCAGTTAATGATCAGAAGTGATGAATGACTTCAGAAATATGTAGAAAGAGGAGGAGGAGGGTGGGGAAGTCAAAGGAGCTCAAAAACCAAACCCAGCATTCAAGTGGGTTTATTTACGAGGACCCTTCCAGCTTCTGCTTCCCCTGTCTTTCCCTTTCCATGCTGTTGTTGATGGCCTCACAGGTCCTTGGGGTTTTGTTCACTGTTGTGACCAGCGAGGAAGAGACAGCAGTACTATTAGGAAGAGTGCAAAGCTGGCACTATGGGGTGTCCCCTTCATTTAAAGTCTGGTCCTCATTTTCAGTCACTTGACCTGAGTGGTCATTACTCCTGCTACTGCTGTGTTGCTTGTGGAGCAAACTCCTCCAATTGGCCTTGTTCCTCCTGAGATGGCTTAGCATGTTTTCAGAGAGGGGAGTGTCTCCAGTAAACTGGGCCCATTTTTCAAAGAGTGGCTCTACAATGTAGGACATGAAGCCTGGGAAAACATGAAGCAAAGCATGTCAGGAGCTGAATCATTAACCAAATCAATGTCCGGCAGCTCGGGTCAGGAGATTGGAGGTGACTAAGGTCTCGAAACCCCAAAGAGAAATAGCAGTAAACCCATTTCCCCTAAACAGTGGGTTGTGTAATATGCACCCACTTGAACCACTGCTTATGTTAAAAGGTAACCAGCTTTTGCCACGTATAATACAGTGAAATCTGAAACACAAGCTCGCCCCTTAGGCAACCTCCTGTCCTGTAATATCCCTGAATAATCCTGGTTGTTTGGGTGAATCTGATATCTTTTATTAGACCAACTTAAATAGTTGGGGAAAAAAATTTAAGCGAGCTTTCAGGTTCTTTTGGGTTTTGAACCTGAAAGCTTGCTTAACATTTTTTTCCCCAACTATTTAATTTGCTCTAATAAAAGATATCAGATTCACTCAAAGAACCTTGTCTGCCTATGTCCTTAGACCAACATGGCTACAACCTACACTCCTGAATAATCCTAGCATTTACTCTGTACCATTTTTCTCTAGCTAAGTGTTAGAAGGCATCTTTCTTAAGCAGCTGACTTTTGTCTTTCCCTTGAATAGTTGTGTTAGACAGGCTTCTCTTCAGGCATTTGTTTTGTATGACGTGATTCTTGGTTCTGAGCTGCATGTTAGAAAATCACTGACCCAGAAACAAAACCTGTTGGATTATTTATCTGCACCTATTATTTGGAAATGGCTACAGCACAATTAAGGTGGCATGTTTTGGTTTTACTGCTCTGTTTACAGAGTCAGAGGGTGCAGGTTCGTGTTATGTGTAGTGGAGAAAAGATTACTAAGAGTGTAGGCTGCTGTATCATTTGAGATGTTTCAAAGGGCTTTGGAACACCTTTGAAGTATTTCAGAAGGCTACCACACAGACACACTGGTGGGATAAACCACTCCCACCTGTGACAGAATAGTACCTCAGGGAGCTGGTATTATTTTGTACTGTTTTGGTCTATTGTACTTTTGTGCAGGTGGTTGGTCCTCCAGAATCCCAAGATGCAATGTCCTCTCACCCCCACCCCAGCACCCTGACTGCATCTGCCCATCTCTCCACCCTCTCCCTGCACTCCATGCACTTGGGCTGCTCCTTGAAGCTCTAGTACTTGGGGCACTGCTACTCCCTGCCCTCTGGCCCCAGGACTCCCAGTGACCAGGGTGCTTCAAGTGCCAGGAGGCCCGGTCTTTGAAGCAGAGGAAGCATCTGGACTTCCAAAAGTCCCAACCTAGAGAGCAGCAGTGCCCTTGAGGAAGCAGGGCCACAGCTGCAGTGCCCCTGTGGTGCCCCTGGTTCTAACTGGGAGGTGTAAGGGGCTGTACATGTGTCCTGGAGCTGAAGTGCTATGTTTTTTTTAAATGTTTCTAGGCCCAAAATATGTCAAATGGTCCATCTGTTTCACCCTGAATGCCCTGTTTGTGTATGGGAGCACAGAGACTAGGAGAGTGGTCTAAAGCTGTATGGTGGCTTTTCATTCTACGTAGGGAAAATGATCAAGTGCTTCTAAATATTGGGAGGGTATTGTTCTGCTAGCCTGTGAGCAGGGAGAGATGAGTTTGCAAAGCACACATGGATAGTGAATATTTGACTACATCTGTCAACATCTGATAGATGATAAAAAATCATTTTGATGGAAGCAAAAATTGAAACAATGATTCAAGGCTGTGATTTAATTTGATCCTAAAAGCAGGCAGCAGAAACAATGCCTTTTATTTCTTCTTTTAGATCTTCCTGAAACAAGCTACTGCACCCATTTCTAAATAATGCAGCAGAGCAAATGCTCACAAATATGCACTGCTGGCTGGAAGACCTGCTGCAGATGAAAACAATCTTGCAAATAAGTGAACCAAAGCAATGCCAGGATAAGCATGGTCTGTTCATCAGGCAAGTGTTTTACAAAGCATAACAGAACACTGACTGCTAGACAAAGAAGTATTACACACAACTAAGCAAGTTTTAATGTTTAATCAGACCTCAATACAACACTGCTATTCAATCCTGGCTGAGAATAATGGCACAGCAAACAGACTGTGTGAATTAGTGCTGATTAACAAGGTTGTGTCTTATTTTAAATAAACATATGAATACACATTTAATATATATGCATTTTCATAGAGAATGTTATGTTTTGGAAAATATTATATCTAATCCTATAAACAACATTTATGTATTTGGGGTGTACTTGGTAGTCGTGTTGGCATGTAAATACACTTTTAAAGTCCTTGTCTTCTTTATACATTTCTGTCTATGCCAGATGGATATTTATTTGTTAATGAACTAAGACAAACCAGGATAACTAGCATCCTGTATCCAATAACCTGAAAGAGCTTCTGAACCTGGTTATTCATCACAAAATACCTATGAAGGATTATGCTAATTCCTCCTTTCCAGATAAAGAAACTCAGGCTTTCTGAGGTCAGAGATGGCATGTCAAAGCCAGAATCAGATTTTAAGGGAGCTTGATACCCCCTGTCTGCTCTTACTGTGTGCTGGTGGTGCTGATGAATACTGCCTCTCACACACGCCATGGTACAACTACCCTAAACAACAGGTGCAGTGAAGCAATCTTTTGGATTAACAAATCTAGATGCCTGAGTGTGCTACCACTTGCACAATCCTAACCTTACTAGGGATCTGGACGTATACCATTTACCTTGGTATAAACAAAGTTTGGACACACACCATATGAATTTATACTAGTTTACCAGAATTCAGTGAAGAGATCTGGAAAAATCAGAAGTAAAACTACATCATTCTAAGTTTCACTGATATAGGTGTCAGGTAGCTGCTTCTCACTCAGGACAGAAATTTGCTAAATATAAACAGGCTATTACAGGTGCCTCTGCCACCTAGTGGCAAGGTATGGTAATGGTGCCTATTTCAGCAGCTATCCTGAGACCTGACTTTCTGTCCACTCCAAACACTGGTATAACACACGCTGGTTTCTGGTATAACATAGACTAGTTTCTGTACACTGATATAAATTATGAGTCTGGTAAGTATCACATATCTAAACCATAAGGAAATGACTTCTGATATGTAAATTGGGAAAGGTCTGGCATTTATATCACTGTCACATGGCAACACTTGCTAGGAATGGTGATGCTATATGGTCTGAACAGTCTTCTGGGCCATAAACTTTGGTGTGAAGAGATGCAGGTCCCATAATTTTCTGGTTTTACCTTCCTTAGGGTCTGTCCACATAGCAGCCTCAGGCACATGGACATAGACTGGAGCTAGCTAGCTAGCTGACTCTAGCTTCAGTGGCTGGGAGCCCGGGTGGGCTGCAGACTTGTGTGGTTAGCTTACACAGAGCTGCATGTTGCCAAGGCTGCACTGCTGTCAGTACCTGAGCTAAGTAATTTAAAACTATCACACGTATGTCTATGTGAACTGCAGTCATTGCAGTGCAGACATACCCTGGATGACTTAATTATTCTTGTCCTGAAGTTGTTTTTGGACCTTACCCTTTGTTAACCTGCTGGAAAATCTGCTCTGGGAGAAAAGATCTGAGCGATAAGTCTTGTATTCATTAAGATGAACCTGACCTCAGTGGCAGAGGGCATCAAAATAAATTGCCCAACTCCAAGCAATTGTGTGTGCGTGGGGTGGGGGAGAAGGAAGGGGAAGTACAAACCAGTTATTGAATATCAGATACTTTTAGATCTGAAGTTATTCCTGCCTCATGTTTTCCCTGAGTGGGAGGAGGAAAAAGGAGGAAGAAACATTTAGTAACATATGGGCCCCTCTACATGTGTAGGCAAAGGCATTTTGGGCTGCACATGTAGTACTGGCAGTAAGGCAGGGGGAGCCCAATGTACCCCCATGGCTGGGAGATGCAGCAGCTGCGATCTTCCAGGTACATGGGGTGCATGAAGCTGTGGGGTGCTGCCAGGAGCATGTCAGCAGCTCCTGGGGCTGAGAGTCCCCTTAGTTACAGGACTTCCAGTGCCGACTGGGCATAGTGCACCCCTGTGGCCCTGTCAGCTGATTGACCTCCCAGTCACAGGGGAGACCCTGCTACATATGCAAATTAAAACTCGATAGCAACCAGCTATAAAGTTAGTACACATTTTTGAGGTCTAACTTTATAGGTGGTTGGAGGTTTTTATAGCCTGATAGCTACTTTGCATGTGTAGCTGATCTCAAGGTAATTGTGCAATTAACCAGTTAATTGTGCGATACCTATAACTGCTGAGGGGGCCTAATTGTTCAATTGTGACCATTTGTCGGAGCATCTGAGAGGCTACATAGCTGCCCCCACAATTTACCATGCACATGGTGTGGAACTATAGAAGCTTATATGTAAACACTGAAGAAAAGTAATCGTTAGGCTTCTGGGGCTGGCCACGCACAGTGCACTGGAGTTACTGCTCTTAACTCAAACTTTCTCTCACTCCTCAGCTTGGGGCAGCTGTAGAGGATGTTCAGCCAGCTCCCATGAGGAGGGAAGCCTTCCCTCCCTCTTCTGCTCAAATGCAATTTTGTTTTGGAGGCAGCTCACCAGACTGTGGGATGGCTACATGTGAAAACTCGGAGGAAGGAGGAGAGAGGGAAAACAAAGGGGATGCTAGAGAACTAGAAACACTGGGTGGATTACTAAAATAGTCCTGCTGCTGCTGCCTCAGCTAGCTAATGTGACCCACTGCACAGCCTGAGCATCAGAACAGGGCATCTTTGTGGGTATTATTGTAGAAAGTTAGAACAGAAAGCAAAGACTGAGCTACCCTAAGGTAGCAGGTGCTAAGCATGTCAAAGGTTTCATGATGCCCCTTGGTTTCATGAAGCATCACGCTTACACAGCTCTGGAAACACTTGTCCTAATTCTCTCAAACAGCTGAACTATTCCAGTATGTGGGATCAGGCTGCAAGTATCTGACCTTTTCTGTGAGGTTCATTCCCTTGTGAGCTATTGTTGTGTTAGGCCTTAGCTCAGGGAGTGAGTGGCAGTAAAGCTAAACCAGGTCCAGTGCACTCAGCTTTGCTATAGAGTCCTGTGATCTGCTTGGTAGGTAAATTCTACTGCATCCTATATTATGGTCCAGGTTTTACTTGATTATGGGTTGTACTAGGATGGGGTTTGCGGGTAGGAGAAGACAAAAGAATGAACGTAAAGCTCACCAATTTGTATGCTAGGTATCGTGTCCTTCTGCTGATTACAAAGAGGGCTTATTTCCAGTTCAAATTTTTGTTCCAGGTCACCTATCAAAAAAAAGAGAGAACCATTTTTGCCACTTGCTGATTTAGGATGTGACTTTCATTTCTTATAATACAGATGGAAAAGCAAATCTCAAAAGAAGCTACATCTGTGTTGACCTTTATACTTCTCCATTTGCTGTCTACGATGAATATCACAGTTTTAAAGATAGATTGAAAGAGAGAGGACAGGGAATGTTTTCATGCAGAAATCAGCACTCAGGTACTGTGATAAAGAGCATGTGAAATGTTTAAGAAGGTTAAACCAAAAATGTAAACTTTCACAGGAAATGACTCTAAGCAAGTGATCTTCTGCACCAAAGAAATCCCAGCACGTTACTAGCTATAGTCTGCCAGAGTGGCTAAGCTGTGTGGAAAGACAGAGCTTAGAAAACTCAGCTAAAGTGTGAGACCTAGAGAAAGTCTCTGTATATGTGTTCAGATGATCTGGGAGAACTCTCCTGGGTTTGTTTTCTTGGTTTAAAAAAAACTTACCTGGATAGACTTTTGAATGCTGAGGCCCTGAGGAGCAGAGAACTTGCAGTGCTGACACTTTGTGGCCAGGGGGCCCCTGTACACACATTTCAGTGTACTCTGCAGACTCCCTCAGTCTGCCTGGAGACAGATAGCAGCAGTGTACAGGACAGGCCTGATTGGCTGACCCAGACTGTTTAGGGTCAGCCTGTGTCTCCCTGCAGCACAATGTGGGAATTGTGAAGAAGGTATGCTTTGCTCCCTGTTTGGCTGGAGCAGTAAACTTCAGCCCAAATAAAGCATTGTCTCCCTGGGGGGGAAGGTGGGGAGCAAAGCACCCCTGGGAAACTGGAGGACTGTGTTGCGCTTCTTTAAGAAGGGAACATGTACAGACATTTGCTCTCCCAGGAAAAACTCTCCTGGGAATGATTTAACCTGGGTTGTTCATGGGTTATTTTTCTCCTGGAGTGGCCACCTTTGGTGTAGGGGAAAAATCCTGAACATCTATACACTCGTACTTTTTCCTCGGGGAGCAGTGACTGTCCCAGAAGAAACTGAATGCCTGTACACGGCCATAAATTGCTCTCAGTTTTCGAATGAATGACTAGGGGCACTGACAGAAGTGACGTTTTGTCACGCAATCAGCCTCTGAAGCACTACACTGCCATGCCCTGACAGAAGAATGCGGCTGCAGAGCTTTTTAAAAATGCCCAATTACACGACAATCTGAACCCTCGTTATATGAGGATTCAGATGAAGGCGCTCCGAAGTGGAGTACCTTCATTAACGTCTGTCAGCACAGGCCGGGAGTAGGGTGGGCTGATGTAGCCCAGCCTCGCCCCTGGTGCTGTCTTCAGAACGGGAGGGGGCAAAGAGAGGGTAGGGAATTCCACCTGGAGTTTGCCCAGCCTGTGCTAGAGGGTGGGGCAGGTGAGCTGGGCAAACTCCAGACTGAGCTTCCTCCCTTCCCTTCCCCGCTTCCCATTCTGAAGGCAGCACCAGAGCTGGGCTAGGGGAAAGTAGCTGTGGACATGCTGCTGCTCCAAACTGGAGCTCGACCCCCTAGCCCCCCAGACCCAACAACGAATGTCTGTTGGATCTGTGGGAATGTTGTAATCCATGGCACTTCCTGGGAAGCACCATGAGTTACAGCAGGGAGCTGCACGCCTGTCAGTGCCCAAGGGTCATTAGTTGGACCTACAATCTGCCCTTTTAGAATATACGACGAGGCCCTCCTTTTGTTATTCTTATGCACATGAGAAAGCTTAAATTTTTGTTTCTGTTTTACCCCTGTTAAGCTGCTCTATGATTCAAAATTATACTTGTTTTGTAGGGGTGGATTACCTGCATCAGTATTAGCAATGGTCCAAGCACTAACATAGATGAAGTTCAGCTGTGTTAATCACCAGGTGACTGCTCTGTCATGAAATTGCCTTTAGAGGCCAGCAGCTGGTACTTAGTGTTTCTAACAAGGAACTAATTGTGAAGAGCTTGTATGAAACCCAGATTAAAGTCCTTGATGCAAGTATTAAGAGCAATTTTGGAAAAATATTCAGGTACTGTCTTTGGGATAATAAAACCTATGTAAGGAATTGATTTTTGAATTTGCTTGGGGTTTATGATTTTTAGGGTTTGTTTTTGTTTTTTTAATTTGTTTTTAATGAAAACTGCTGACAGGCAAAGAACATATATGTGTACATGTAAAACATTTCCTTGACTGGTTTCCCAGTACCAATATATAGGCATAAAGATGTATTTTGTTTTCAAAATTAAACATGAAGGAGATTTTGTCACTGAAACGTTCTTCCCAGATCTAGTTATTACACTAGTA
Source organism: Alligator mississippiensis (assembly GCF_030867095.1). NCBI lineage: Eukaryota > Metazoa > Chordata > Crocodylia > Alligatoridae > Alligator > Alligator mississippiensis. Next base: position 118,322,609 of record NC_081824.1, on the reverse strand, counting down.
CAAATATTAAGCCTGGCCTCATTTACCACATATTCAGTTAATCTATAACTGATGTCCTGGAATATACTACCTGCTTCTATGGCTTTGACAACTCATTTAATCAAAGAAGCTGAAATTCTGCTTTGTATGGTAAGAATTATTGCTCACTTCTATGAAAGATACAGACTTTGATTAACTACTTGGAGCCCCAACTGCATGAATTGGTCACAGGATTTATCTGCACTGGGAAAATTTGCAATCAATTTAAACTGTTTTTTAAAGCTGTTTAGGAACAGTTCAAGTAGGCTGAAAAGTATTTTTTGGAACAGGATTCAACACTACCTCAATTCCATAAAAAAAAGATTAAACTTAATTAGCTATACACTGAAATTCAACTGATTTTAAAGTATTTGTCTAGCTGAACAGGTATTAAGACCAATTACAACATTTCCTCATGACACCAGACCCTGGTTAAAGCAGTGACATTATATGGCATTACAAGTATTTCCCCAAGACACATTTTAAAGACTTTCTATAGCTGTTATCAGCTCATCATTTTAAGCCTTTTCCACTCATGTAAGTTGCTATGGGACTAATATTTGGTCCCTGATACATTCAGTGTTGTGATCATCATCAAGCACTTATGTCCTATCTACACTAAGGGCAGGGAGAGACAGACATATTCCCCTGATAACTTATATCAGTTTTGTAAGCGGATGTACATTACCTTGGGATCAGGAATGGACGTGTGTGCACCAATCCCAAGACTGAGGCATGACAGCTAACCCTGTGACTTGCCACTAGTTGATAGGAGAACAGGTGAGGCCTGGTTAGCTGTTAGCAAACAGCTAACCTCGAATGGATGCAGATATATCAAATGTGAACCAGTGTTAGCTGAACCTGTAGAGTTTTACCCCTGATTCTTACAGGAGTAATTCTTCAGCTGTGGTGACGTTTCCCTGGTTTAGGAGTTTGGATTGGTCATCTGCTACTTTTTTTTACACTGCTGCAGTGCTGATTATACTGATGTAAGCATTTCATCTGACCAGACCTTCTGTTACAGAGCACAGATATCAGTAACCAATTAGACAAACTGGTACTGAACACAGGGTGCAAGTATGGACAAAGACAATTTGCATCCAGTGCTGTGGGGCTGAGCTGGGTCTGAACAGACTACAAGGGGCTTCATCCATACTTGCTGTGTACTAACTATGCCAGGTAATAGTTCAGCTACCTGACAATGCTGGCCATCATGGGCAGATCTGATTTAATTCTGTAGTGTAATTGAGAAGTTTAAATAAATTCAGTACATTGGACCAGTGGGTCTAATGTACCTTTTTGGCAGGTGTGCCACAAATTAAGCCCTGCACCCTCACCGACTGCTACTCTGATTCCCTTATCCTGATTGATCTGCTGCTCTGCTTTCTGCTCCCTGAACTGCCACTGTGCTGCCTGCCCCCTCCCTAATCTGCCTCATGCTACATACAGAGGCTGCCCATGGTATCTGTAATGCAAGTTAGCCACACCTATATTAACCCACCGTGCTTGCTTTTTTAGCATTCCTGCCCATTTCCTCAGGCTGTGGCGAAGCTACTAAGAAAGATTTAACAGTGATTAAACACCATGTTGTTTTCACTCCTATAGAACAGCCTAGTCTTATGGTGGAGTGAAATGGTGTAATCAGCTCTCACTGAACACCATCTATAGCTGAGTTCTTTGGAGGGGTTAGAACATATTTGCAATAGATTCTAGCAAAGGTTTGTGCCTTCAATTCAGTTAGGGGTTTGAGAAGTGCATTAGGACTGTATCTTCCTTGCAATTGTAAAAAGAGAAGTCGGTCGCATTTTGGAAATGGCAAATGTAAGATAAGTTTGCAACTATTAAGTAAAACCAAGAGTGATAGATGTGCAATGCATGTGCAGCCCACATCCACCTGGGTTTTGGTTCAGTGAAGATGATTAGAGGACATTTGAAGAAGATTCAGACTGTGCTACTAATGAAAACTAAGGTCTGAGCCACAGCAAACCCCACCTCACTGGGCATGTCTACACAAGACATTTACTGCACAGTTGACTAATTAGTTCCATAGTAAATGTCTCGGCATTTACAAGTGAAGGGTGATTATGCTGGAGTAAGCTAACTAACTCCACAGCAGGATAGTACTTGTATCTACAAGTACTTAGGAGTACAAGTACTTGTATCTATAAGTACTATCCTGCTGCAGAGTTTTTTACTCCACAGCAGCACACATGTAGATGCTGATGCAGCTGGCTAGGGAAGGAGAGTGCTTCAGTGCGGGGCTGCCTGCAAGGTAACCCCACACTGGAGCACCCTCATGCCCCAGTCAGCCTCTCTGCAGCATGTTGAGCTGAGGGGTGGGAGGGCAGCTCCTGGCTGGCTGACCCCTGGGGCCTCCTGCCAGCTGGGCCTGGTTTGACCTGGCTCAGTGTGCTGTGGTCCCAGGTGTACTTCAAACAGCACACCTTTGCTTTAATTGCATGTGTAGATGTGGTCACTGACACCATCTTATAGGAGCAGTCAGATCAATGAAACATATGCTGCTCTTCTCTTCTGTTTCTTTACCTCCCCCTTCATTAGCAACCACTTGCAAAATAAGGCCACAAATCTGCTGACCAGCATATCTCTTCAGTAGATTTCAAGGGGGAATCAGGTAGGCAGAGCTGACTGCAGAGCGAGTGCCACTTCAGATAAGCCAATTTCTCTTTCTTCAAATTATTGCCTGAAAGTGAAAGGGGAACCTGTTTGGTACATCAGAGGACTGACCTTGCCGATAGAATTCCTCACAGACTCTTTCACTCCACTGCTTGCTTGTCTCCCAAAGCCGACAGGGATTGCAAATGTCAGCACACTTGAGTGCGATCTGCAAACAATAAGGGAGGGAGAAAAATGATTAGCTAGCAGTCACTCAGCAGCAAATCTCCCGCACTCCAAGGGGCTGTGAAACCGCTTAGTGGCACACTCATTGTCAAGTGGGATTAAGAATACATTTGAGAAACTGAGCCCCACCCCAACATGCCTCTTCAGGAAATGACACTTACTTAAATGTGTAACAAAATCAGTATTCAGAGCCCCACTTTTATAGTAGTGAGAATGAGAGAAGCACCAAATTCCAAGACTGCAGAGCTTCTTGGACATGACTCATGGTGGGCAAGCCAACAAAAGCTTCAGGCTGGCTCCCGCTGACTGCTTGGCTCAGCATCTGCCATTGAGGATGAGGAAAGGAAGAGCCAAGCCAGTGTGAGAATGTTTGGGCAGCACTTCCTTGTGGTCTTGGTGAGTGACCTTTCATATCACTTACATTAGGGATAATTTTGATATGTGGATACAGTCCACTTGGATAGGTCAGCTGTGTTGCTGTTTACATAGCTAAGTACAGGACCCTCTGGTTTGCCTCTGGCTCTGTTTCCCTTTGCTAGGAGTTTAAAGTTCTTTGCTGAGGTAGAGCTGGGGTAGGGCTGGAATGGAATCAAGTAGCTGCTGCTTCTCAGGAAGAGTATGATACACCGTCATCTGCCTGCCTTATCTCCTCAAAACCAAATGTCTTCTGCCTGGCTTCCTCATGGACAATGCCCAGTTTGTTGATGGGCTTGCAGTTGTGCTTCTTAATGGGTTAGGCAAGATGTATTTGTGCAAAGGCATGCTAGGGCCTAGTGGAGAAAGCAGGAAAAACAAAACTCTATCCTGTGTAAATTCATACTTGCGGAATGGGGGAGGATGCTCTCGTTTCCCTCAGCCAACTGGATAAAACTGGCTGTGATATTGCTTTGTGCCCACAGAGCACTGTACTACCAGTCTTCAGTAGTTCACTCTTCTTCTTCTTGTTTTACATATGGGAAAAATGAGGTTCAGAGAATGGTGGCTGGATAGCCCGGCTGGATAGCCCGGAAGTGACCAACCAGCATAAGAATGAATGTCTCTTGATTTCTACTCTCAAGTCTAATCCACCTTTTCTGTGCCTCGGTTTCTTTTTCTAGAAGGGAGGTGGTGACTTTTACCCTAGGTAGAATTTGTGATTCCTCCTTATTTGTATCAGCATCCTGCTTGATCTGTTAAGAAGTATGAACCCAACAACTTCATGTTGTTCAGGCAGTAAGAAGACATTTTGTTTTCAGGAAGCAAGACAAGCAGATTACTATACATCCTAGTCTTCTGAAATGGCAGCAGCTTCTCAACTAGTTATTATTCCTTCCCCTACCAGGCTCATCTTGGCTTGAAATCAGCAAAGCACAGGTATAGTCTAGGCTCCAGGGTTCAGCTGGCAGAGCTATAAGTGTGTCTATAGCTGTTTTGAGGCAGCAGGAGCCTCTTTCTGCAGGCAGAGTAACACTACCTCTGTGAGGGAATTAAGGCAGCTGGCATTAGGTGAATGTGTTCCTTCAGCACTAGCCGTCCTCCCAGGCTTGCTTTGTACCCAGGTGGCATAACTGCTGAACAAAACTGCACAGCCACGTAGTTGCCATCTGTGGCTGTGTGTAGATGAAATGAAAGGTGTATTTAGACAACGCTTTAAAGCGTGCTAAATGCTTTTGCACTGCTTTAATGGTGTCAGTGTTTGCATGCCTTGGTGGTGTATTGTGCATTAATTCCAGCCGCTGTAGGAAATTTGGTGGTGTAATGAACCTTAAATGATTTGGGGCGCAAACTAAAACTCTTTTGAGGAGATTTAGTATGCTGCCCCTACAGCTGTGGAGTGAAGCACCGGGCTCCATGCAGCTCTTCAGGAAGCCAATGCAGGCAGCCTGGCAGCAGCCCAGGAAAGCAGCTCTGCCCAAGAAAAGTGGTGAGCTTGATCTTTTTTTTTTCCTCCCTCCCTGAAGCCTGCCTGAGGTGTGCGGGGGCCCAGTGCTTCCCTCCGTGGCTGCAGTGCCCCCTGGGACTGCCTGAGCCCGGTGCCTGCGGGCAGGTGCCGCCTGGAGGGGGCCGCAGCTGCTGCAGAGGGAAGCACCAGTCCCCCCACCTGCAGCCCAGGGACTGCTCTGCCTACTGGCAGCTCACCCTCCCCTCCTCACCAGAGAGGCAGGTAAGTCAGCAGGATGTGTGCACAACACAGATGTATAATCAGCCCTAAATTGAAGCGGTTTTTTAAAACCCACTGCTTCAATTTAGGGCCCCTGTTTTGTCTATACACACCCTGTTAGAACAACTGCAGGGAAGGCCTTGGGCTGGTAGTTTTACCCAGTGGTTATTTCTTGAACTGCTTTGTTTGGTTGGAGCCTTGTTCTGAATGCCCTACTAACAACTTTGGTAGGGCTGGGAGAATCAATTTGGTTTGGTTTCCTCATTTGCTGGGAAAGCAGAATCACCAGCCACTGCTAGTGCCATGATAGTGATTGCTCTTTGTGCAGATAGAGGCTGGAAGCCTTAACCAAATGGCCATTACTTAAGTCTCTGCCACCAGTGCCACTGTAAAATAGGACAGTGAGGCTGCAGTAAGAGGATAAAACTCTTGCCTGTTGTGGGAAAGAGACAAGGTAGCCTGAGAATAAAGAAATGAATAATAGCTGATGTGAGCTACTCAGTCACTGATCCCTTCCTGAATTTGTTGTATGTAGATTGTGCAAGGGAACAAGATTAGGGGTACGTTTTGTTTGCAAGGCAGGTCAGATGGCAGCAGATAGTGGGTGCCAGGATCCCTGAGGTAGAGGCACAGGTAACGTGCATGCAAGTTGTGATACATGGACAAGGATTCAGAAAGGTACCTGGAGCATGAAATGTCTGTCGTGTGCATCCTCCAATCTCAAATCCTGATTGTCGAGGTGAGCTTTCAAACGGATCAAGAACTCATTTTGCCTATTGATGTCTGTTGCCAAGATCAGGGAGCCCAGCTGCTGCTCAATATCCTGTCTGCAGTCAAGAAAAATGTGCCCTTTTGAACAGGGGATTGTTGAACGTTAATAGTTTAAATCCACTTAACCTCCCATCTCCCTCTGCAGATTACATGATGACGTGAGTGAGCAGAGAGATTCTCGCTCTGTGGACTCAGCCTTATCCCCTTCCTTATCCTTTATAGGAACAACTTGTAGGATACAAGCATTTTAGCTGCCTAAGGGGAGTCATGTGGAAGACGCAAGGAAGCAGAATAATGGTGTTGGCATAGACAGCCCGGAGAGCTTCCAAAAAGTAGTGTGAAGACTGAAAACTACACAGCATGATATATTACTGGGAGGACACAGAAAGCATGCAGGAGAATGAATAGCCACATCCAGTTCCAGTTTGGCAGCCATACGTAGAACAGGGGACTGAACTTTATTGCTCTAGAGAACAACTGAGAAGACACACTGGATGCTTTAGGAGACTACCAGTGGGAGATGGGCTTAATTTGCATTCTTGCCCAAGTCACCAGGACTAAAACTTAGATGTGGCAAGCTTCTGGGTAACTTGAATCCAAAGGATTTGTCTCCAGCCCCTGTAGCACTGTGCACGCATGCACACAAACAGCTGCAGCAGAAACAGCAGCACATCAGTTAGCCCAGCCTACATCTAGTCTTTGGCTTTTCTGCCCAGGCTGTCATTGCTCCCACAAGGCAACAGTAAAGTTAAATACTATCCTGGTTGCGTGGATGACGTCTAGGCCATGTCTATGCTAGGGAGACCTTCTCTAAGAGCTAAATTCTATTTCATCTTCACGCACCTAAATGGCAGTTACATAGCTGCATAATGGTAATTTTGGCACTTACGTGAGGTTTGGAGTCCATATAGATATGTGTGCCCTGTGTTTCTGTGTTGAGCATGTTCAGTAGCCTGAACTCTGGCTGCATAGATGTGCAAGGGAATAGCATCACTTGAGTGTTTGCATTATACCATGCATGTCCTAAAATTTTATTTTTAGGAAAACCACAATTGGTGCTTGGGGGGGAAGGTGAAGAAGCCTAGTGGTTAGGGATCTGCCCAGGGAATAGGAGACCCAGTTTCATCCAGAGAGGGTTTGAACCTCTCTCCTACTTCTCAGCAACATGTTCTAAGTACCAGGCTACAGGCTACATGTCAGCCAGAACAATCCTCCACGGGCAGCTAAGTGGGGTCAGGAGGAGGGAGAGAAACCAGAGGGAGCGGGGCTCAGGAAGTTGGCTGCTGCCCTACAAGGGAAGGGGTTGTACCCAGAGTTCCTGCCCTCAGTGGGGCTGAAACTATTGCAGTGCTATTTATCCACTTTATGCAATAAATAATAAGTGCAAGGTGCAATGAACCAGCTTCAAGAGGAAGGATGGAGAGGGATGTGGCTAATAACTCCTGTTACCTAGTGGTTAGAGCACTGAGCTAGGTAGCAGGAGATGCAAATTCAAACCACCTCTGGGCAAGGGGGTACTTAGAATCTGTTTCTCCTTGTCCCAGGGCAAATATGCTAACCACTGAGATTTTGGGCTAACAGCTAGGAGGTCTCCTTCTCCAGATTGTACCCCCCTGCAGCTTCAAGTAGAATCTAAGCCATGCTTACATGTCAGTATTGCTGCTGGTAGCTACGTAAGCATCACTTAGGCTCAGGATGTAACAATATGTACAGATCTCAGAGGCAAAACCAGCAGCAGCAGAAAGGAGGAGTCTGAAGGAGGAACAGGGAGTGAGGGGGAGGAGACAGGAAGTAGAGGAGAGTTAGAGAGGCTGGGGGAGAACAGCAGGCCCTGTAACAGCTCTGTAAGAAACTGCTATAATAAAGACACTGTTTATATTGAGTAGGAAGCTGTTCCTTGATTACCCAGACAGGGGCACATGAAACACAGGAAAGTACATCTGGATTTAGCTCAACATTTTCCATAATTTTTTACCTGAATTCTGAACAGGTTTAATTGATCTAGTGTAAAAAACCCAGTGGGGACCTTCAGAGCTTTGCTACTCTGGGACTCCCCACATTGCTAGGGAACTACTCAATTTGCAGTTTTTGCAGAAACCACAAAATCCAGGCTTGTCCATGAAATCGACAGCAACAACAACAATAAAATACTAAAAATAAAATGCTGGGAGGGGAAGCTTCTGGCTGCTGGGGTGGCAAGAAAGACAGTCGACAAGATGGCAGCTGCCTTGTCGTCCCTCCTCCCCACCCAGGGCCTCTGTCAATCAGTACTGAGGGGTGGGGCCACCACAAACTGACCGTGGAATTAGAACTTTAAGTACCGATCAATCTGCAAAAATTTGCAAGTCCCCCTATGATTTAGGTAGACCCTCTCCCTTTGCTAATAGTGGTGAAGTCATGCCAGCAGTGGTAACAGTGGCAAATATCTAGAAAATGTCCCTACGGTAGAACTAGAGCAGATGTCTCTCTCACTAATTGGCTGCTCTGCTTTGCTCCGTCCTGGGGAGTAGGCTAGCCTAACTTGCTTGGAGTCCCTTGGACTCTGCTCTTGTTATTAGATCAAGCAGTCAAATAAGCCAGTGACTGGTTTTCTGTGGAATTCATCAGCATGTTTCTCATGGGGTGCACTTACATCATTTCCTTTGGCAGATGGGCAAGGAGCCCTGATTCTCGAAGCATGCCTATTGTGGATCGCCAGTGATGATTTTCTAAAACTGAGACATTCTGCGGAGAGAAGAGGTAAATAAGTACAAGCATACCATAGATAAGCACCTTGTACTTAGAGCAGAAATTCTGTATTTAAAACATCAAATAATAGATTAAAATATAATTGAAAATTTTCTAGCAAAACAAGCTTAATTGTAAAAAATACTTGTTTGTTGAGCCCAATATGTTTTGTTCAACTTTCACTAAATTGAAGGCAGGATGCCAGGGTCCTGATTTCAGGCTGGCTAGCCCAGGGTTGGGGCAGCTGCACTGCCAGTGGCCAGGGCCTTGGATTAGCCCCAAAGCCCTGTCTGTCACTAAGTGGTAAAACCCAAGCTCTGATTTGTATTGATTCCTGTTAGCAATGAAGAATTTATATATCCATTTAAGAGCAAGCTGGATTACATTCTGGCATGCGCACTGACTGCAGCGTGATTTATAAGTCCTGAATGACTGAAGAATCTTTACTGTGGGATGAAACATGAGCCAAAAAGAATCCAGCTTGCTTTCCAGCTTTCACACTCTGGTTGTAGGGCTGGCAGCGAGATAAGAAAACTTCCATGCAGTGGGTTTGCCCAGCAGCCAGGAAAACTGGGAGCCACCGCTTGGTAGAACTGTCATTTTTGTTAATTTCATGGCCGCTGCCAACACTGAAACAAGAATGTCAGTTTCACTGGGCAGCTACAAGGGCCAAGAAACTTCCAATTCAGAGGAAAATTTAAAAAGATTTTGCTTCATTCTAATTCAAAGTTAAACCATTCTTTTTTTTTTATTTCTTTAAAGGGAAATTTCCTATAAACCGGAGTCTATTTTTGGGCCAGTTCTAGAACTAGTCTAGCTAATAAACATAACCTGCCTTTGTTAGTGGGCAACGCTTGATGCTGTAGCCACACGCTCAAAATCTCATGCAATGTCTGGTTAACCCTTAAATGCTATAAATGATAACCCAAAGATAACTGGCTTCTTGTAGGGGGTCAGAGTCCTCTCCCCTGCTGAGTATCTTGATTCACAGTGTCAATTTTGAGATCTACAACACTTTGTCTCACCTAACATTCACAGAAAGCATTTATTAAATCAGCTGTACAGAAAAAAAACTGTAGAATTGATCCCCTCAATAAACACATGATTAATTTTCACATTCATATTACAAGTGCTGCATCTATCTTTTCTTTTTTCCTGACTTCCCCCCCTGCTCTCTCTCAGGTTTTGCTATCATATCTTCCTCCTACCACCTTTTCCATTCCTTGGCTGCCTCCATCTCTGAATTCCTTACTTCTTTTTTATCCTTTGCTCTAAATCTCCCACCTTGCTACTCCATGCTTACTACCCTGTTTTGTTCAGATACTTTCCTCATCTTTTCTGTCCCTTGATAGGCAATGCAGTGGGAAGGGGAAAAAAATCAACATTAGATATAATTTTTATACAACACACAATTTATCTGAGGAACTTATTTTTGCAAAATTTATTTAGGCCAAGCACTGACCAGGTTAAAAGAAAAGAAAAAGAAATGTAAGACAACAAAAATATCCAGAGTTGGTAAAGAAAGGATTAAAGTTAACTCAAGAGCTGCCTCAAACAATGGAAGATTTTGTTGATCAAGTTATTCCAGAAGTGCCTACAACATTTACTGCCCCATCTTTTAAGATATTTAGTATTGTCCACAACTGTAGACATGACACTAGTTTTCCCCATCTGTAAAATGGAAACAGTGATACTGGCTTCCTCTGTAAAATGCTTTGAAATCTCCTCATGAAAAGCACTAAGAGCTGGACATTATTTATTTATCACCAAAGGGGGAGCAGTGGGAAGATCCAGCATAGCAAATCTTATCTAAGCTGAACCTCAAAGTGAAACTGGCAAGACACTCTCCAGCACTGTTTTTCTCTGCTAGCAGTAGAGGCTGAGCCAGAAAACGAAACCAACTGACCATCCTGTCAATTTCATATTGAGGCTTTTCTCATACATGGAGCTGGAGTGTTGGAAGCCAGGATGTAGCAAAGGCTCTGCATTCCACTTGCAAGGATTACATCCCAATAGTCTGCCTTATACCCTAAAGCATGAGGTTTCATTTCCTTACTAATATAGTTTGCTCAGTACAAATATTAAGAATGATCACAGAACTGTCATCCTCCTTTTCAAAATTAGCCACAATATTTGACACCAGATCCCCTAGGGGGATGTCTTCCACACGTCGACTGTACACCCTGGGCCTGGTCCTTGGCTATTCATATCACTGGGCATTTTACCATGGATTTCAATTGGAGTGAAATCAGGGGATAAATGAAGTATTATTTCATTTTTGTTTTAATGCATTGCCCACTGATCTGATAAAGGGATGCCTTGTTTTTTCATTATGGGATGGGGTTGAGACAAAGCCGAACCCTTTTAGGGATCAGATTTCATCTTTTTAGCTCCTTGAAGCATATTTGGGTCTTCATATTTGCAAACCATGTAATGCTCCTTTGTGTAATCATACTGCATGTAATTCCATCATACCCCTCTCATCACTTCTATCTCTCTTTGGATCTCTACAATGTCAGCTATATTTTACTGTGCTTTAGGTGAGATGACCGACACTGGAAACAATGTCCAGATGAGAAAGCACAGTTGTTTGCTGTATCATGTACAATGTAGTCTGTTTTCCTTTTTAATATACCATACACATGTTTTATCTTTCCAACAGTAACTGCTTACTTGAAGGAAACTGTTATTGAGGTATTGATGCTGATTTAAGTCTTTTTCTTCCACGGACCTAACAGATTCAGATCCTGGGCCTTTAGATTACTTTTGGCAATACACACTGCTGTTCAAACACATCAGGACTGTCCCTATAATCTTGTAGTTCTGAGTAAGCAAAATAAATTAAATGTAAGGAAGACACTGCAACCATTTTGTCTGGCTTTTCACCTATGAATTCTTAGGACTAAATCAGGCTGTTCACAGCCTGAACATATAAACAGGCTGTGTGACTGAAAACCCTGGGACCATAAGCATAAGTACTGCCTTTTTCTTTGAAGCCAAAGAATGCCTCATGGAAGTGCATGGCTATAATAGAACATATATATGTGTGTGTATGTATATATATATATATATATATATATATGTGTGTGTGTGTGTGTGTATATATATATATATATATTATAAAATCTATATAGATTTTGACCATTGTCTGTATTAAATACAGCTTGGTTTATTCCCAATGTCTAGTCAGCTTCCCTGGAGATCACCATCTCTTTAAGACCTCAGATGGGTGACACAGGTAGTGATAAAAGCTATGATGAATGGAGCATGCAGCCTTGGGGGATGTTGAGGTAACAGGAGAATTTAGTATTTTTGGGGTTGTTTTTTCATGCTAGTTATGAGAAATCAGAAATCAAGAGAAGACAAAGCATAACTGAGGGAAGAGATTTGTTTACAGGCTGTTATGGGAAGATGAAGGGAATTTCTAAGTTGGGGGGAAGCAGTTCCTGGAAGCAAGCATGGCATTCTAGTGCACAGATCTGCTAGAGAAGGCTTAGGGAAGTATAAAACAAAGAGCAGAGATCTGTGCGAACACACATGAAAGTGTGGATAAAATAAAGAGTTAACTTAAGAATTGTTAATTGTTCTTCTTTATTTCTTTATTTTTTTTTTGTTACTGCTCCAGGAAGGATTTGAGACCTCTCTCTACCTCATTTCTTTGACTTTCTATTCAGTGTATTTAAATAAATAACATACGGCATCAGGGGTGAGTCTAGAGGGGTACAATTTGTGGGTGGGCCTGTGGGCAGCCCAAAAGCCCCATATCCACTCCTATACTTCTGTGCCACAGTCTTGGGGTCTGTACTGTTCAACATCTTCATCAGCAGTCTGGATGTAGGAGTGGAAAGCATGCTTTCCAAATTTGCTGATGACACCAAGTTGTGGGGCGAGGTGAGCATGCTGGAGGGGAGGGACCGAATCCAGCTAGATCTAGACAGGTTACAGAGGTGGGCAGATGAGAATAGGATGGAGTTCAACACAGACAAGTGCAAGGTGCTGCATCTAGGTAGAAGGAACCAGCAACACACCTTAGGCTGGGGAACACCCTTCTTGTCAACATAGTGGCAGAAAGGGATCTTGGAGTCATTGTTGACTCTAGGATGAAGATGAGTTGCCAATGTGAGGAAGTGGTCAGTAAGGCTAACCGCACCTTGTCAAGCACCTACAGATGCATCACAAGCAGGTCCAGGGAGGTGATCCTTCCCCTCTGTGGCGTTGGTCAGGCCACAGTTGGAGTACTGCATCCAGTTCTGGGCGCCGCACTTCAGGAGGGATGTGGACAACATTAAGAGGGTCCAGAGGATGGCCACTCGCATGGTCAGGGGGCAGCAGGGCAGGCCCTACGAAGAGGGGCTGAAGGGCCTGAATCTATTTAGCCTCCACAAGAGAAGGCTGAGAGGGGATCTAGTGGCCATTTACAAACTCACCAGGGGGGACCAGCGGGAATTGGGTGAGGCTCTGTTCCCCTGGACACCACCCAGGGTTACTAGGAATAATGGCCACAAATTGTTAGAGAGAAGGTTCAAGCTGGACATCAGGAGACATTACTGTTAGGGTTGCCAGGTGCTGGATTGGGCTCCCAAGTGAGGTGGTGCTCTCATCTACCTTGGGGTCTTCAAGAGGAGGCTGGACAGATATTTGACTGGGGTGTTATTACCACACACTCGTTCCTGTTTGGGACAGAGGGTTGGACCTGATGATCTGTTTAGGTCCCTTCCAACCCTAAGCACTATGAAACACTATGAATCTATGAAGAACTTCTTTACAGTGAGGGTTGCCAGAATCTGGAATGGGCTTCCAAGGGAGGTGGTGCTCTCCCCTACCTTGAGGGTCTTTAAGAGGAGGCTAGACATGCACCTGGCTGGGGTCATCTGACCCCAGCGCTCTTTCCTGCCCAGGGCAGGGGGTCGGACTCAATGATCTGCTAAGATTCCTTCCGACCCAAACATCTATGAATCTATGAATCTAGCAATGTGTTTGTTTAAAGCACAGCTCCCGTTTACCTCAGTGCAAGTGCTCAGCACTTCTGCAAATCAGACCTGAGGGTTTCAAGTGGGCATCTAGAAAATGAGGGATATACAGTTAGGCCAGGTACAGACATTACACTTTTACCAGTGTAAGTGATTGGTAACCAGTTTATACCCATAACACAACAGAAGTTCAGCACAAATAGATTGATTTAAAAATAGTACAACCCAGTCTACGATTTGCCCCCCACACCAAAGGGAGAATATGTGTTCTGTTTGCTACTAATCTAAACTACGCTACTTACAGAAAACCACATGACTTAGATCACTTCTGCCTTCAACTTTTTGAATGTCTGTACCTAGCCTTAGGGACTCCCTGTGATAAGCTTAGTTTAGAAAACTTACCCAGCATCACATCAGGAACTCTACGCCTTATCTGGGGAGACAATCTGTTTGTGCACTCTATTATTCAAGTGTCTTAAACACAACATCCTCTTTTCACTCTCTCTCATGCTCCATGTCATTTACCTTCCAGTTCTGCAATGCATGGGGCACGGTGCCTATGAAAAACAGCTTCCTTCACTATACTACCCTAAATCAGTCCCTGAGCTGGTTTGTCCAGCTTGTGGGAAAAAGTATATCATAATGTATAAATACAGGGGAGCTGACACTAAGTTTGGTTTGACGACCTTAGTTTTTGCAGTTTCTCCTGTTTAGTGCCTGATTTTGGTATCTTAAAAAAAATATCTCTTAACATAACTGTTGGTATGTAATTCTTTGCTTTTCTAAAAAGCAAACTAAATGCCCCAAAACTCTATCATGTGGAATATTTTCCTGCACAGAAATCATCAGCAAGGTTGAAACTTTTATACCCTGCACGTAACCCACTGCTACTTCAGCTAATGCAGCAAGTTGTTGTCCTCTATGTGGACCAACACTAGAGGGGGGTAAGAACATGGGAGCACAGGCATGAAAGGACATCATGGCCAGTTTCCTACTATTGCAGGTTGATGACCCCAGGTCATCTAATCTCTTTCATAAATACTGAGCTCCATCTCAGAAGTAGGCTTTTTGCCCTCAGTACTCTGCTTGGAAGATTGCTCTAGAACCTTGCTGCTTCAGTAGTTAAGAACCTAAAATTATTCGTAACGATTTGTTCTTCTGCCAAAATTGTCCTTTAGTTTCTTCTTACCTGTTTCTCCCCAAATGTTCTTTTTCAATTGTTGTTTTACAAAGTGAAACAAATCAAACTCTTGGACTTCTTTCTTACAACATAGTCTCTCTATTCTTCTGGTCATCTTAGTAATCCTTCTCTGCACTTGTTTCAGTTTGAATCAATCATTCTTGAACGTAAGTGACCAGAAAGGTACTCAACAAGGTCTCAAAACTGATTTGTAGAATGACATTGGAAATATATCCAATGGATACCTCTCTACTGGAAACAGATCCTAGGATTGCATTCACCCTTTTTCTTGGTTAAAGCACATTGGTGACTCATCTCATTATCATCTTCTGATTGACTAATGTGGGCCCAACGTTTCTGGCAGGAGTGCCACAAATTAACTCTGTACCTTCCCCAAGTGCCGCTCCAATTCCATTCCCCTGCCCAAAGTGCTGCTGTGTTTTCTGCTTCCTGCCCTGTGCTCCATGCCTGATCTGGTGCTTTGTTTTTTGTCCCCTGCCCTATCTGCCATTTTGCCACCTGTCCCCTCCCTGGTCTGCCAAATGCCAGGCACAGAGGCTGCATGGACCACTTGTGGCATATGTGCCACAGGTTGGCCATCCCTGAACCAATACATCAAAGTTTTTCTCTTTTTTGACATTTTTAACAGGTGGCCTCCCAGCTTATAGCAGAACTTTCAGATATTAGTTCCCAACTGCATGACCCTGTATTCATACTAATGAATTTAATCCCATTTTCTGTTATCACAGAGCTCCAAGTAGTCCAGTTCTTCCTATACAGTATCCCAGCCTTTCTCTGCATTGAACATGTCTCCAACCATCGTCAGCACCCTTCTTTTATCTGTGTCAATATCATCAATGGAAAATGGAACAAGATGAGTTCCAAGGGTCACACACACATACACACACACTTTGCCAGTGGGTTTCACAATTTGCTCACTGCAGAAGAATGGAGTGGTCTTCTTTTTCCCTCACTGTATGCAACACCCCATGGTTAGAGCACTCAACTGGGATAGGGGTGACTCAGGTTCAAATCCCTGCTATTCAGCATGATTTAGAATAGGGACTTAATCCCATATGGATCACAATCCAAAGAAGTGCCATAAACACCTTGATGTAGGGCAGTGGTGCTCAACCTTCCAGCCCTATGGGCCAGATGAGTGGCATGGGGCTGGCCTGTGGGTACAGTCTAGTGCACTGGATCTGACTGTGTATGCTGACTAATCACAGCCTGACCCCATACACAACCCAATCCCCTGCACCAGATCCAGCCATGCATCAACCTGATCCTGGATCTGGCTGTGGAGTGACTGCATGCACTGGATCACAGCACCCTGTTGCAATCTAGTGTGCAAGGCCATGTCATCCAGCCCATGGAGCTCCTCATGGCAGAAATTTGGCAGCAGAGGAGCAGCAATCAAAGCTGCCATCACCCCCCCGGTGCTAAATTTCCAGAATTGTGGGGAGACCCATGGACCGGGTGATATGTCTTCAGAGGCCCCAGAGGTTCAGCTTCTATAGGGTATGGTGGGGTGGAACACAGGGCAGGAATAAAAAGGATAGACTGAAAGGGGTCATGCAAAGGAGGGGGAGGATGAGGATAGATGTTGGATCACATGGAGGAAGAAGAGACACAAGAACAAGGCATTGTATGGAAGAGAAGGACGAGCAATGAGAAATCACACAGAGGATGGGGAACCACAAACAACTGTGAGGAGGATGAGGATGAGAAGAGACCATGAGAGATTAAACCACACAGAAAGGGTAAGAGTGATGACAGGACAGAGGAGAAGGAACTAGAAAGAATTGCATGAAGAGAAGGACAGCATCACAGATGTACTGTAGTACACTGGTCTTGACACACACTTCTGGGAGAACCCTGTTACTTATCCAGTCCTAAGTTTAGCTCTTTATGACTGAGCTTCACAGCTCTCTCCAAGACTAGGGACCTATATCTCCCCAGAAGCTTGCTTGAGTAGGTCTAAAAGAGTTCATACTCTCTTCGGGGATCCATGGACCCACTCACCATTTGCAGGGAAGCAGCACAACCTGTTCAAACCATGAGAGAATTTGTCAATGAAATTGAGAATTCAGAGTCCTAAGGGTAGTAGGTCAAAGCCAAATTTTATCTGGAAATTCATCTAACAGAACTACCTGCCCTGTTCACATGGGTCCTGGGATCATTTCTATGTACCACGTGTATTGTTCATGTCCTAGCCTAGAGCAAACTAAAAACTAGATTCTTTGTACCTGGCCCTTTTATTACTACTTCCATAGGTATTGGCTATTAAAAGCTAATGACCAGTCCTTGGGCTTCCAGTTTCTCTTTCCAAGTAGTCATGATCCTTCTGTCTTCCCCTGTTCTTCAATTTTATACCACCACAAAGACAAATGCATAAGTCACCCATGTCTCAACTGCATGTTGAATGACCTAAGCTTTTCATCATTTTTAGACTAATCTACCAGTTTTATTCTGTGTGTTCAAGGGAAAAGGAGAAATTTTAGTAGTTAATATCTACAAAATATTCCAAGATAGATGGTGTTGAAGCGCAAGATATTATAATGATGATAATTTTCCTTATCATGTTGGGCTAGATCCAAATAATGAGTCAGGTGGATGTTAAGTGCTTAGGTCCAAAGTTGCAATAAAGAATGCCTCCTGTCAGTGGCATCCTGTGCATTTCCTAGCCCTGGAGGTGCACGGTAGCACTAGGAACTTTGCTGTCTGACCCTGTGTGCATAGAAATCTGCACCTGTCCAGGGCTGTCTTAGCCTGAGCAAAGAGGCACTTAGCTCATGCCTGAACCATAACAGGATCCAAACAGTAGGTAGACACATACCTAAATTGCACCATTAAATTACAATAAGAGAAATTTAGGGTGAGGGTGATGAGGGTGGTCAAACACTGGAACAGATATTGAGAGAGGTTGTGGAATCTCCATCATTAGAAAATTTTAACAGCAGGTTAGAAAAATACTTGGCTAGGATGGATTAGTCTGCAGGGCTGAAAGGATGAGCCCCACTGCTTTAAACAATGAGTGGCACCACAACCTCCTACTTCTTAGGTCATTTTTAAAAAGAAGAGTGGATGAGATGGGGGAAAAATGCTTCCTTAGAAATTAGGTGCAATTTTTTTGAGTTTCTCTCCTCCAAAACCAGAAAGTTTCAGAAACTTTTGTTGAATATTGAAGAAAAACGCAAGTTGTATGAACTAAAGCTTAAGAACAAGTTTGAAATAAACTTAAAGTTTAAAAGCAGAGGTGAGCTGAAGACAGTGAGATTTATATTATTCAGAGTTCTGAAGGAAAAAGAGGGGGTGAAAAATTATATGCAGATGAAGAAACACCAAAGCATAACATCAGCTGAAACATAAAGGACCTGTCAGGGACTGAAAAGAAGAGAAGAAAAGAATAAAACATTTATCTTTAAATGTTAAATGTATTAATTGATAAGCTGGATTTGTTAATAAAGTAAAAAAAACTAAGAAAAGAGTAAGTCTGTCTCTTTTTCGAGTTTTTTTGAAGAGTGCTTGTGGGTGAGGGTTGATTTTACGTTCTGCAGACTGAGGGGATGGGGGAAGCCAGGACTCAGGCCTCTTTGCTCCAGAGAGGAGGACAGTTCCAGATACATGCCTCTGCTTTGTGTTTCCTGCTGACCAGCCATAGGCAGCTCCTCAGTCAGTGCACTGCCCGTCTTGGATCATCCTTCTGCATGCTGTATAGAGAGCCTAACCCTGGGGGCCTGGGCTCCATTTTGGGACCTGGCATTTAAGCATTATGTACTGCAGCACCTGACTTATAGGGACCAAAGATCTTTATTGGAACAAGCTTCTAGCTCTAGGTCTGACTAGAAGAGAGAGAAAGAGAGAAAGAAAGAGAGAGAGAGAAACCCATTCCAGAACACTTCTGATAAACTTGTATTCATGGTCCATTATTATAATGTGGGGTCAAGTCAAAGATATCAGTATTTTTCTTTTCCCCTTCAGTGTCCATGTACTTTAAGTTTACTGTGGACAAATACTAGGGATGTGAAAGGTTAAACAGTTAATCGTTTAACTGATAAGCCCAGTGTTAACTGGTTAGCTTACTGGTTATTGCTTAGCGTGGGGTGGGGTGCAATCTGGTAGGGAAGGAGGAAAGGAAGCCACGTGGTACCCCAACAGGAACCAGAAGGCAACAGAGTGAGGGGGACTAGTGCCTCTAGCCTTTGAGGGGAAAGAGGAATACATCAGGTGGCCTAATGACCCATCAATTAAGCAACTAGCTGCTTGTTCGCAGGTGCTCCCAGTGCAGGGCTTCATCTGGGCTGTGCTGTCTGGCTGAACTTGCCACCACCTCTTCCCCTGCCCTGTCAAGGGAGCAGCTCCCACCAGCAGCTGTGTCTGAGCTGCTGTGTTACCGGTTAGCCGTTTAAGCAATATAACGAGAGGAAGTTAAACAAATATTTTTAAACAATATTTACATCCCTAACAAATACAGAAAACTCAGATTAAAACTGACATCTGAAATCATATAACTCTAACATTAATGCTAGCAGCCAGAAACCCTGGAGTAGCTACCGGCTATTAGAATCATCAGCTTTTCCACCTAAGACTCCTCTGCTGTCTTATTAAGGCTTATTAGAGGGCAAGGGCATGAATCAAACAGGAAGAGGACTAGGAGGTGATCTGTTTGTGTGAATTGAAGACCAGTGCATTCTTCAACAATTAACTATGATCTGCTGCAAACTGAATCCTTTATTTGAACCCTGGGTAGCATAGACATATATATGGCTGAATGCTGGCTGAAGAAAGCATTTACTATGTTTAGGGATTAGAACAAGGAGTATAGATTATTATAGTTCTCAAACTAGGTTGCTCATCACAATGAAGTAATTATGGGCTGTCAGAAAAGTGGAAGAGAAAGTTCCCAGATTGTGGAGCAGGATGAGGACAGTGTTGATGAGTACCCTTGAAACTTTTATATGTTTTTTTATACTTTGGGAACAGCTTTGTATGTTTTGAAAAAGTATTTTATCTAATCAAGGGCATAGAGTAGGTTGTTTAGGCTGGGGGAGATCGCTTGTTGCCTAGTTGCTTAATTGCTGGCCTTGCTAGAAGGAAAGGCCATATCAGCGAGGTCCCTGGTGGAGTTGGAAAGGGGGGTTACTGGCTGAGCTTGCTGAATAACAGGTGCCACATCAGCAAATTACACTGTCACGAAGACAAGTTCAAGCTGGCTAGGGAGTGGTCTGTAGCTAGGGTGAAGTGCGCATGGACCAAAAGGGGCAACCTATAGTAACTGCATAGCGTGTAAGGCTAGAAGAGGCTATATAAGGCTAATGCCCACTTGGGTGGGTGTGCTTGCTTTGCGAACGATTGCCAAGCACCGCTTTCTGTGCAGAAATAAAGATTAAGTTGGATCCTTCACCCCTGTGTGTTTATTGGCACAAGTGCACCGGGCACGAACTCACTGTCCTTTGGGGACAACAATTTCTGGCTACCACGAAGGGACCTAGTTAACTGCTTTGCCTGGTCCACCTCTTCAGCTCCAGCAACAACTGTGGATGGCGTGAGGGCCAAGCGCCACCAACCTTATTCGTCGGAGGTCTGACCATCTCCTGGTTGCCTGACGGAGTCGTGGAGGGGCACAACGGCGCAACGCTCGAAGGACCAACTTAATCGGGCGGGGCGAGGGAGGTCTCAATGGACTGGGAGTACTTCTTTTAATATTTTGATCAGGATTGGGAAAGAGACGGCTTTAAAAGTTCCGACCGTGTAGACGCCCTAGGCAAGTGAGATTGGGTGGTAGTCCCGTGAACTTCCTTTAATCAGTTTGGTACTGAGGCTGAGCGGCGGTCGCCATCCAGTAGTTGGATAATGGGAAGTAACCAGTCTAAGATTCCGCCCTGCAGTCCCCTAGGATGCATTTTGAAAAACTGGCCAAAGTTTCGAAGCAACCCTATGACAAAAAAACAGATGATTCAGTATTGCAATACATGTTGGCCACAGTACCAACTCGTGGATGGTGCAGCCTGGCCGGAGAATGGGTCTTTGGATTATAACACAATCTTGCAGTTACAGTTGTTTTGTAGGCGCCAAGGAAAGTGGGATGAGATGCTTTATGTAGAGGCGTATATGACTTTGTATGGGGATGGGGCTATGCAGAAGTCATGTGGGATATTTAGGGGAAGTGGGGTAATGGCTTTACAGGGGGTCACCATGGCATGGCCGGAGGAGCCGGGGGAGGAAGACGTGCAGTTGCTAATTGCTCCCACGGCTCCCCTGTCTTATCCTGTGAGCCCTGCGTCACCACGGGGTACATGCACTGCACCTGAAACAGCTTGTCAGGGACTCCCGGCTGGCTCGTCCAGTCCGTCGTCCCCCACCTCCCCTGACAGCCCTGGGGTGCCGTCCCCGGGTCCGGCGGATGCGGGTGGTAGCAATCTGGCAGTAGAAGGGACTGTAGAAGATGGGGCGTTTAGCCCTGTGGCGAGTCGCTTACGATCAGGAGCCCAACCAGTAGTTCAGGCCCCTTTGCGCCAAGCGGTGGGTCCTGAGGGTAGACCAGTTTTTGTCCATGTGCCATTCAGCATGGCAGACTTGATAAATTGGAAACAGTCCGTGGGCCAGTACCGCCAGAATCCGGAAGCAATGGCACAGTTGCTTTCTACCATTTTCCTCACCCACCAACCAAACTGGATAGATATTCAGGCCTTATTGGCCGCTCTTCTGACTCCGGAAGAAAAGAGGTTGGTCTTAGAGAAAGCGCGCACGATAGCACAGCAGCGTCACCCAGCCAGTGATGTAGGTGAACTTTGCGCTAAGGAAAATCAATACTGGGATCCAAACACCCAGGGAGGGGGGCCGGCAGGAGTTTGCGCTGTATCGGGAGTTTGTGCTGGCTGCTCTTCAGGAGGCTATCCCCAAGCAGAAAAATTTGTCTAAATTGTACGAAGTGCAGCAGGGTCTGGAGGAGGATCCGTCCAGTTTTTATGGGAGGTTGTGCGAGGCGGCCAGACAGTGGACGGATTTAGATCCGGAGCTGCTGGAAAATGCCAAGATGTTTAACACACTGTTTATGGGACAGTCAGCCCCAGATATTAGGAAAAAACTACAGAAGGCTGAAGGAGCAGCTGGAATGAGCGTCAGCCAAATGATTGAGATTGCTTATAAGGTGTACTCCAACTGAGATCAGGTTAAGGAGAAAAAGGAAGACAAAAGAATGAAGGCACAGGGGTCGTTACAAGCATCGTTGTTGGCAGCGGCAATTGTAGATCAGAGGAGTAGAGGACGGGGCAGGGGAAGTAGAGGGCATGGAGGAAGAGGAGGCGTGAGCTATGCTCTGGGAGGCTACGGCCAGGGTCCCAGGCTGGGACCTAACCAGTGCACTATTTGCAAGCAGGAAGGGCATTGGAAAAATGAGTGCCCCAAGAGGGGGGAGAAGAGATGAGAGGAGGAAGAAAGATTGTTGATGTTAGATGGCTCTGACCAGGAGTGACGGGGACTGGGGGCGAACAGTGAAGTAATCCCTGTCTCCCCTGATGAGCCCCTGGTTAGAATGCAAGTAGGGGGAGAACTTATTGATTTTTTAGTGGATAGTGGAGCCACGCATTCAGTTGTAACCAATTTTAAAGGACCCTTATCAAAAATCAAGATCCCCATAATCGGAGTGACCGGCCAGCAGACGCATCGTCCTTTTGTGCCACCCATGGAATGCAAATTGGGAGGAAAGAAAGTGTCTCATCAGTTCTTGTATATGCCTGAGTGCCATACTCTTGTTTGGAAGGGATTTGCTGTGCAAATTGCAGGCCCAACTGACCTTTTTGGAGGACCAAATTACTATGAAGATACCAACTGAGGAGGCCTGGAAGGCCCAGATGTGTCTCCTATTGCGGGAACGGGAGGAAGGGAGAATTCTTCCCGAAGTAGAAGACGCTGTAGTGACATGGGTATGGGCGGGAGAGAAGCCAGGAAGAGCCAAACTGGCCACCCCGTAAGCATTGATTTGAAGCCGGGAATTACTCCGCCCAGGGTACCCCAATATCGGTTGAAAATAGAGGCTTGGAAAGGCCTAGAACTGCTTATAAAGCGATTCCTTGAACATGGTTTGCTTCGGGAGTGCCGATCATCTTTTAATTCCCACATTTTGCCTGTCAAAAAACCCCACAGTAACGAGTATCATTTCGTGCAGGACCTCAGAGCCGTGAACAAGGTCACGGTGACCCTCCACCCAGTGGTGCCAAACCTTTATACCTTGCTGGCTACTTTGTCTGCAGAGGACCAGTGGTTTACCGTCCTGGACCTGAAAGACGCCTTCTTTTGCATCCCACTTGAAAGAGACAGCCAAGAGATTTTTGCATTTGAATGGGAGGACCCGAATACTAGGAGAAAAACCCAATTGTGCTGGACAGTTTTGCCTCAGGGTTTTAAGAACAGTCCCACTATTTTCAGCACTGCCTTAAGTACCGATCTTCAGAAGTGGGACAGAAGAACGTCAGGAACCCTGTTACAGTATGTGGATGATCTGTTGATTGCAGCAAAAACGAGGGAAGAGTGCAACCTACTGACCGTAAGTTTACTGAACTTCCTGGGACAAGTGGGATACCGGGTGTCTCGGAAAAAGGCCCAGATAGAGCAAGAGAGAGTGCGGTACCTAGGATTTGACATCTCGCAAGGCCAGAGGATGATGGGCCCTGAGAGAAAAGAGGCCAACTGCCGGATGGCAGTCCCAAAGACCAAGAGACAGTTGCGAGGCTTTTTGGGGATGGCAGGGTTCTGCCGGATCTGGATCCCCAATTTTGGACTAATAGCCAAAGATCTTTATGAGGCCATTGCTGGTAGCGAGGGAGATTTGCAATGGACAGCAGAATGCCGAAAGGGCTTTGATACTATCAAACAGGCCCTCATGACGGCACCGGCCCTGGGCCTACCCGACCTGAGTAAACCATTTCAGCTTTACGTTCATGAACGCCAAGGAGTAGCGTCAGGAGTGCTGACCCAATATTTAGGTAGCTGGAAAAGAGCAGTGGCCTACTTCTCCAAACAATTGGATCCTACTAGTTTGGGATGGCCGGCCTGCCTGCGAGCAGTGGCAGCTACAGCTATGCTGGTAAAGGAATCTAAGAAACTTACTTTAGGACAGCCAATGACCGTGTATACCCCACATTCAGTGCTGGCGGTGATGGATGCAAAGGGGGGAACCTGGCTTTCCCCTGGACGAATGGCTAAATACCAGGCGGCTCTCCTGGATCAAGGAGACATCCAGTTGCAGATCTCTAGTACACTGAACCCAGCTACGCTAATGCCATTGGAACAGGACGAAGGATTACAGCATGATTGCATCGAAACCATTGACAGCGTGTATGCTAGCTGGCCAGACCTTAGGGATGTTCTAATCCCTAACGCAGACCTTGAGTTCTATACGGACGGAAGCAGCTTCATAGACAATGGAACCCGAAAGGCGGGATACGCCGTGGTTACATCATGGGATACTGTGGAAGCAAAAGCCTTGCCTCCAAATACCTCTGCACAGAGAGCTGAGCTTATTGCGCTGACCCAAGCTCTCCATTTGGCAAAAGGAAAGACAGCCACTATATACACTGATTCGAAGTATGCTTCTGGAGTCCTACACGCCCACGGAGCTATATGGAAAGAGAGAGGACTCTTAACGGCAAGCAAAAGCCCAGTAAAGCATGGAACAGAAATCCTGAAACTACTTGAAGCCGTGATGGAACCAGCAGAGGTAGCTGTGGTGCACTGTAAGGCCCACCAAAAGGGAGATGGTGAAGTTACAAGAGGAAATTGACAAGCAGATGCTGCGGCAAAGAAGGCAGCTAGAGAACAAGTTCAGGGGACTCAAATGTTGGCATTGATGCTTCAGGTAGTGTTGCCTGAGGAACCTCCCAAATATATTGAAAAAGAAAACCAACTAGCAGAGAAATTGGGAAGTAAGGAACAACAAGATGGATGGTGGGTCTTGCCTGAAGGACAGGTTCTGATGCCGAAATTGATTCTTAGCAAAATGCTCCAAGAGTACCACCAGAGCACCCACATGGGAGCTGATGCCATGACCCAAGGTCTCCAAAGAATTGTAGTGGGACCTAAGATGAGGAAAACAGCAGAACAAATAGTGCGAAGATGCCCTGTCTGTTGTGCCAACAATCCTAAGATTTCCCCCAAACCTCCGGCAGGAGCAGGAAGGCAAGGACTATTAGCAAGAGAATGTTGGCAGATAGATTTCTCTGAAGTTTCCAGGAAGGGACACTACAAATACCCGTCAGTGCTCGTGGACACATTGACTGGATGGACCGAGGCCTTCCCGTGCCGAACCAACAAAGCAAAAGAAGTGGTCCGAGTGATGTTAAAAGAAATGATTCCATGATTCAGAATCCCGGAGGGATTAGCCTTGGACCGAGGGCCACACTTTGTGTCAGAAGTAACCCAGGCAGTTTCCCGGGCTCTGGGGATACAATGGGACCTTCACACAGCATGGAGACCACAGTTAAGTGGACAGGTGGAACGAATGAATCAGACTCTGAAAAGACAGCTGGCTAAACTTTGCCAAGAGACTCAGTTGAAATGGCCCGAAGCTCTGCCTCTTGCCTTGCTTAGAGTGTGCATAGCCCCTAGAGCTAAATTGGGAGTTAGTCCATTTTAATTAATGTATGGCAAGCCATATCCTAAGAATCCAGTGGTGATGCATGGGAGTCAAATGGATGTTAAAGGGGAAGGCTGGGTAAAAGATTATTTGTATTCTTTGTCTGCTGTATTGTCTTCTCTCCACAGGTATGTCCAGGAGCGACTTCCACTACCCTTAGATACACCAGTCCATAAGTTCCAGATCGGAGATGAGGTGCTGGTCCGAATGTGGAAAGACGAGCCACTTCAGCCCCGGTGGAAGGGACCATATCCTGTGACTCTCACCACTCACGCTGCAGTAAAGGTTCAGGGGGTAAAACCGTGGATACACTACACTCGGGTGAAGGCCGCACCAGAAGCACTACCTGCGGGAGAAGTTGCTAAGAGTGTCGCACCGGAAGCCGACACAAACGGACACTGTTGGACAGCAGATCCAGTAGAAGGACTTAAATTTCTGTTTAAACGTCAACCATGTGGAAAGTAGTTCTTTGCATAGGTGTTATGCTTCTAGGGTCTAAGGGGTTGGTGTGTCAAAGGTTCAAAAAGAGTCAAAATGTGTGGGTTTATTTGGCAAAGGACGTATTAAATGTCACTCATTTTTGTTTGGCAGGGGTATAATGTGTACCTATGTGTTGTGATATATTCAAGAGAACAGTTCCTTCCCCTGTTAATTGTGTGATGTTTGTAAAATCAACAGTTACAAATCCGATCCAAAAGAATCGGGAGGGAGCCAGGAAATTCCTGACGATGAAAAAGATGGTCGAGGACTATGGTCCTATTCCATAGGGCCATAGCCTCGAAGGGGGGATTTGATGAGTACCCTTGAAACTTTTATATTTTTTTTATACTTTGGGAACAGCTTTGTATGTTTTGAAAAAGTATTTTATCTAATCAAGGGCATAGAGTAGGTTGTTTAGGCTGGGGGAGATCGCTTGTTGCCTAGTTGCTTAATTGCTGGCCTTGCTAGAAGGAAAGGCCATATCAGCGAGGTCCCTGGTGGAGTTGGAAAGGGGGGTTACTGACTGAGCTTGCTGAATAACAGGTGCCACATCAGCAAATTACACTGTCATGAAGACAAGTTCAAGCTGGCTAGGGAGTGGTCTGTAGCTAGGGTGAAGTGCGCATGGACCAAAAGGGGCAACCTATAGTAACTGCATAGTGTGTAAGGCTAGAAGAGGCTATATAAGGCTAATGCCCACTTGGGTGGGTGTGCTTGCTTTGCGAACGATTGCCAAGCACCGCTTTCTGCGCAGAAATAAAGATTAAGTTGGATCCTTCACCCCTGTGTGTTTATTGGCACAAGCGCACCGGGCACAAACTCACTGTCCTTTGGGGACAACAGTGTCACAATGCTGCTTGCGACAGCCACACTTCAGAAGATTCAGTGATATAACCCTCCCTGACCTCTTCTCTGAAGCAACTGCAGTTTATGGGACTGCGAACCTGGGCTTCAAGGCTAGGGACAGACATTCAAAAAGCCTGAGCCTGAATTGATTCAATATTTGCAGGTTAGTCTAACCTGGCTAGGCTAAATCAGTTTGCAACCCAGACAGACATCCCAGAAATGCAGGCACATGCCTGAAGTGGCTCAGGCTAGAAGCCTGGAGGCAGTAGAGCAGCCCGCCCTTCCCTTCTTCAGGAAGCTGAGGGGGTCATGGCCAGGCCCAGGTAGGACACTGTGATTAGGGAGGGGTCCTCCCCGCTTGATAACAGAGCATTTATCAGCTCTGTTATCAGCATCTAACACCCCATCAGAAAACAAAGCCTTGCTCATTGCAAGCTTTTCTGAAAGTGCAGGGACATTACCACCTGAGCTGTTGATTACCTCCAAAAAGCCCTAAGCAGACACTGTCCTATCTTGCATACCACGTGCTGGCTACAGTCCATGCTGTGGGAGAGAGGAGGAAGGGATCCCTGCTTAAGCAGCGAGTGGTGAGAGGGGAGTGCTGGGAAGAGCAAAGGAGAGGGGCCAGCTCTGTTGTGGAGTAGACCCCCACCCAGCCCAGAGAGCATGCTGGGGGACTCAGGTTTAGCTTAAAGCAGAAAAGGGTCTGGGACAGACATTACATGAACTGGTTTGACCCAAATCAGTTAAGTCTGATACTACATTCAACCAGGTTTATCTCAAACTGGTTTCAGCCATTTTCAAACTGGTTTATGTGCACTGAACATCTGTTCTGTTACAGGTGTTAACCAGTTGCTGATCACTGAAACTGGTTTATGCGTAATGTTTGTCCCTAGCCGAAGTGATACAAGAAGAGGCTTTCTCATGAGAAGTCTCCTATGTTTGGCTGAGCACAGCAATACAGGGGTAAATCGAACATAACAGGAAGAGAAGGAAGGATATTAAGTAGATTCTTCAAAATAGTTTGACTTGAAATTTAGTGAGGATATGTGTTCCTCCCAATCTGTGTCCGGGTAATTGAAGTCACCCATGACAACCAAGTCCCTTGCACACGTGGCCTCTGTCGGTTCTTGAGAGAACTTCAGATCAAGCTCCTCCCCTTGGTTTGGTGGCCTGTAGTAAATGCCCAGAGTTAGGAACAATTTGAAGTCCTCCAGCATCCCAAGCTGCACCCCCCCCCCCCCCCCCCAGCAGAGCCAGAGCCAGAGCCAGGGTGTCCTGGCTCCTAGCCATATTAATAGCCCTCTAGTGGTAAGTCAAGAGCTGTGCATGCAAGAAATGGTATTAACTCTTCATGAGTGGCTGCTCACAGAACATTTCTAACTTTAATGCCACTTAACAGGCCACAGATTTAGTATGGTTCAAGTGTAACATGTAACTTCAACCTTAGGAAGCTCATTAAAGAAAATATTTGTAATTAACCTCAAATCTCCAAAGTCAGATGTTCTCTCCATTTTTCTCTACTCTCTTCTCATTTCAATTTTATTATCACAGATGTCTAAAGCATGTCTTTATGTATTGTAGAAGCTAAATATGATAGTTACAGATTCCAAAACTGCTACTCTTCACTTAAGTTTCAGAAAACAACTGCAAAACCCTCTCTCTCTCTAACCTTAATTTCAAATATTACTTCATATTTTTATCTCACAGTGAACTTTTCTTACAATGTCTACAATGCCATTCACAGCTATCACAGTTTGACAAAATATTAACATTTCATTAAAAAGCAAGGCAGTCTGACTTTTCCTAGGATCAGAAATGATAGGACCTCTAGATAATGAAAGGTTAGGATTTTATCAGGCAGATCAACCTTGGGTTGTACATTATTTCTGGTACTTTTGACTAAAAATAATATTAATCAGCAGTAAATGCACTGCCCAGACTGTTTTAAACCTTCAGGGACACAGGAAGGGGAAAATGTCATCTTATATTTTCTCTTTTAATTGCCAGGGAATATTAGAGGCAAAAAAATCCATCAGATAACAAGGCAAGTTGTTGTGTTTCTAATCACAGATCATGATGCCCAGGTGCCTGCCTTCTCTGACTGTCTTCTACCTTTGTAGTGTTTGCAGCATTATTGAGATTTTTGTACTGCACAAAGCAAATTTCTGGTGCTCGGTGTGAGTGGTGCCCATTTGAAAAGGTCAGGTGATGGGAAGCACTTCTTTGAAATAACACTGAAAATTTTGAGGTCTCAGGGGACCACAGCCCTGTTCCAGGGTATAACGTGAACAATCAGGTAATCTTTATTTTATAAATAGTATGTGCAATTACTGAAGTGGAACGTTCTTCTCTTGAAATCCACCAGGTAGTCACAAAAGGAAGAATACCTTAGGGCTTGAACCTGCAGCGAGCTTTCATATGCACCACAATATTCTACTGAAATCATTACTTCCTCATTAACAAAAGGTCAACAAGTATGTTAAAATGTATTTATAATTTGGCTTGATCTTTTTTTCTGATTGCTCTTAGCCAATTCTCCAGGTGCATTTCATGGCATGATAGAAACATTAATCAAAAGATGTAAATGAGACTAAAGCAGGGCAAAATTTATGTCCAAAACATTTTTTACCAAAAAAAAAAATCAGATTCAGTCACAGATGGTCCATAAATATTGTTGGAAATGCCCTTTTGTTTCAAAATTCACCTTAATTTAATTTCAAGCATATTAAAAAACACTTGACATGGAAGCACAATGATTTTTTTGACTATTTGGGAATTGGGAAATAGTATTTTTTCAGGCCAACACTGAGGCGAATTTCTTTCTGGATATTTTGGAACTGCTAGCAAGCTGAAAACCAGGTATTTGCACAACTTTAGATAAGACTTTTAAAATAAGCCTTGTCAGTCTAATATTTCATTTTTCTGTGGTTTGGCACCCTCTTCCCCCTATCACTCCCTCTCTTCCTTTCCACCCCCTGTTTTGTAATTTCTCTCTCCTTCTTATACTTGGCTTTCTGCATGTCTTTTCATAACATCTGATAACATCTGATAAAGTGAGCTACAGCTACAGCTCACAAAAGCTTGTGCTGTCTTTCTCTCTCATTCTCTCTGTACACACACACACACACACACACACACACACACACACACACACTTTGGTTAGTCTATAAAGTACAAATCTACCCCAACTTCTACTTGACTTCAGACTAACATGCCTACCTACATGTTCCTGCTTCCTGCTTGGATCATAACCTAGAAGAGCAGAAATGGACAGCATTATTTAAACCAGCCAAACCCAGTTTGGGCTGGGCCTTGGAGAGAGTTTCATATTCATATTCATTTCTTTTTTAGTACATATGTCTTTGCCTCATCATAGTTAAAATCCAGATGGTGCCCACCAGGAGCTACCACTGCAAGAGTAGACTGGATTTTGAGTCTAAGCAGGTTTTGTTGTTAGTAAATACTCCTGCATATTCATTAGATGCTGACCCACTCCATCATCCTCTTTTGTCAGATCACAGGGTTCATATAAAATGGATCTTTTCCACTTCTCTTTCAAAGGATCCTAAACCTGCTTCACTAGCCAACTGACTCCCACCCAATCCAATTGCCCTGACATTTAGAGGAGACCAGAGCAAAATGCTTTAGGCAGCATGCAGTTGTGCCTGCTGTGTGCATGTGACTTGTCATAAGCTGATTCAGCTACTTAAGCCAGTCACAAAGTCATAACTATCTGAACATCGCTTTGTCCTGGCCTTGGCTCACATGGCCCTGTCTGTTCCTTTATTTTAGGGTAGAAGGACAGTTGAATGGTTACATAATCAACATCTGTAAAACCTTAAGTGTCTGTTGGGGTGGGGGAGCATGGTGGTAAGGAGGAACAGAGAATCTTCCTTTCCCTTAGTATTAAGCAAAGCATTACATTGAGAATGTGCTATAATCAGGCTCAGAAAGACACTGCTGGTAGTAACCTTTCTTCTCCTTACTCAGGGGAACCTTTAACGTATATAAGGTTTAAAAATCTTACCAGTCTCCCACATGCCAGAAATTTTTGGATAGGCCCAAGTTTACAAACTGAGCTTTTAAAGTCAATAATTGGTCTGCTCTCCATTTATTAGTCATGGATCACAGTCAATTCATACATTTTTGTGTTTCTTGAATTTGAAAAGCATGCCAGTTTCCTGACCCTAAGTCCACTCATCCCAGCTGGGAGTCAGGATTTTCCAAGGCTACATGTTGTTTCAGCTCACTACTGGGTATGCAGATGCTTCTCTAGACATCAAGTACAGTTGCCAAAACTGATGTTCTAGTGTAAATGTCCTGCTATTTGCAAATTGCCTATTGGCACTTCACAAAGAAAAAGATTGATTTTAAAATCCCAATATACTAGTATTGAATGTACTTTAAGGGGCAGGGCTGACAGTATCTTCTACTCTAACTCCATGATTATTGTTCTACCCTGTAGTTTTCAGAATGAGAATCTTTATCAGAGCTACGAGTATCAAAGTGCTCATCACATTTTCCTGAAAGGATCCTTGTATGCTACTTGGATGATACATAGTTACTTTTAGCTTCTTAAACCAAATCTTTCTCCTCCTTCATACTTGTAGAAACAGGCGAAAAAAAAGTCTGAATTAGCACCATGAAGAATCATTAGGAATGCCCAGAACTGAGTTAGGCAACATAAAGGTGCTGCTCTTTCACAATTTAAAATATTAAAATTCAAACTGTAAATGAGGTGCTGTTTACAATTTATGCAGAGAATTATAATAATCTCTGCATAATTCTGCTCCACCCTATTAATAATGAAGATCTGGTCTTACAGCCAGTGTTTTATAAATACGTTAACAAGTAATATATTTTCATGTTATTGTCACAGTGACTTAAGAGGACCTCCTCTTAAGCTTGCAGCTCCCTGATGCTGCTCGCTCTGCTGTTGCTTGACCCAGCACTACAGGATCTGTAGGTCCGGATCTGTCTCACAAGAAGTCCTATGGTTCAGATGTGGGTGGATGGAAGTGTGAAAATATTTGAAACCCCTGCATTAGAGTGAGACACACCAATCCAGTGACAGTATAAGGCAGCAAAATGGATGGATTATAAACCTGTATGACCATGTCTCTCATTGTTCACTACTGACAAAATCAAAATAGCCCCCGAGTACCGGCACTGTCACGCATGTATGCACATATATATGTGTACACACATATATGTGTACACACACACCCAGAGCTATATAGATAGATCCCTAAAATCAATAAATCTGTCTATTTAAAATGCAGATGTATATATGACATAAATATGAATGTTATATATGTGATATATAATGTGCAGATAAATAGCATGGATTTGTGGGGATATATACTTTTACTGTTGTTTCCCATATTTTAATATCTTTATTTTTTTAATTTGAAGTATTTAACAATAAGATTGCTTTTGACTATATCCCCATGTACTGGTGTGCTCAATGTGCCATCATAACACTACATATCATGTGCCCACATAACACTGAAACCCAGCTGTGCACTACTTCTGCTGCTTGTGAATGCCCTGAGGGAAGAAGGAAGTACAGGCTGTTCACTTGCTGATTTTAATCTGCAAATCTACAGGTCCTTTCCCTAGCTCATGCACCCTAGAAATCTTCTGGCAGATAGCCATGCTGCAGCTTCAGTGCCAAGACTGTTCGAAGCAGACATTGGTATGGGCATCATGTGCATTCATTTGCGCAGCATCTTTGCAATGCACATCAAAGTGCCCACTGAAAATCTAGTCTAAAATCAGACTCAAAAACTGTGGCTCAACTAGGAGCTCAGTCTGAAAGTCCCATTGCCCTTGGTACCTATTTCACATGTTAACATACTTGAAGAAAGCAGTCTTACCTGGTACAGACTGGCGAGGTGGTGTTTGGTTTTGATCAAAAATGGCTGGTTGACCCCTGGATGGTCTACATCATGAGCGGCAGCAGCCAGCAGTCCAAGCATAATGTCCAGAGGGGTAAGGAAGTTGGCAAGCTGTACCACATACATTCACCACAATGTTAACAAAACCAGGCAAACAGTTCTTGGAGCAAATAAACAAACAAAATGCTACAGCACATCATTGTTTGGGTTTGCAGGTCAGCCTACAAATGATAACATTCAAGATGATTAATTGTACAGAGCCATGTGTATGCTTTTGATGTCACTGTGCAGTATATATCTACAACAACAGTCAGGCTCTCTACTGACACATTGTCACAATTTTCTATGTTAGTATGAACAATGAACAGATTTTAAAAATTGGATTGGTTACTATAAAAATGCTGCTTAAGGATTCATATTAGAAGCAACTGCTAACTCCTACTCTCCAATATCATATGAAATGAGATCAGCTCTGCCATAAGATGAAAATGGTACTGATCTATCATACTTCTGTCTGTCAGTAAACAAAGTTTACAGGAATCAGTTTTCCAGCTTGGCTTCTTACTCCAGTTAGTTGTCTCAGAGTAGATTCACCTTACTAACAGATCTGACTGATCTTAGAGCTGCCTAATTTTAGGTACCTAATGTTGAAAATATAGGCCATTGGTCAATTATCCATAAAATACATAATTTTCCATAAAATACATCATATTTCATCACATTACATAAAAATATATCCTGTCCTTTGGAAACCCTGTAGAAATTCATTCTTTTCAAAATTTGGAACACCCTCCCCTGTTCCCCTTCCACCCCCTCTCCCCCAGAAACACCTTTCTATTTGTTACAGCGGTTTATTATCAATATAGCCCAAATCTGTACAAGATGCTCTGTTTTGTTGTGTGAAGAAAGGGCCCTGTGATGAGAAACAAATAAACATGCCTTGCAGAATCCAGATGGTGCTTATCCCTACATTTTGGTCTTGTGCTGCAAGGGACAGGGACCCAAGTAACCTACAGTCTGATCCTGCGCTCACTAATTCCTCCCTCACATGGGGCAACCTATTGAATCCAGCAGACCTGACCTTCATTTATGTCAGTTCAAATGAGATCAGCATTTTTTCTCAGTTCTATGTTATCCAAAATGTCTTTCAGTGAGGCATTAAGCAATATGAATAATGTGTCACATGTTTATTTTCTCATCCACTCCACAAGTGTCTATAATATTTTGTTTCAAGTCCCTGATTCTACTTCAGATTCTACAAATGACTGCCAGGTTAAGCTTGAGTTTCAGTAACTTTATTATTTTTCCCACTGACAAACAAGATACACGAGCCATAATACGAGACTCTCATTTGGAAGCCATGTTAGTGTGAAGTAGTATTTAGTTTCATTTTACCTTGGGCTCCTTTAGATAGCAGTGCATAGCTTGAGTGACATCAGCTGCATGGACAGCATTGTGGTATGGGTTCTGGCTATGGTAATCTTCTTGAACCATAACTAGGAACAAAAACAAGGAAAAGATTATCCTCTCACTTCTGGATACCAAGATCTTCATTGGGAATTGGACTTAAAGTAAGGTTTTTGGGGATATTTTAAAATGATGTTAAAGCTCAGCAGCTTGGTGATTCTTGTCAAATGTCTATAGTTTGCATAGCTTGGCACTCTTACTAAGATGCCTTTAGAGAAAAAAAAACTTATTTGGAAGAATTTGTGATGCCCAAGGGGATTCTGGAGCTAGTTCATAAATCACCCCTTTTTTGCCTTCATGAAGGCTCTCATTCAGAAGTAAAATAAATAAGAAAAAAAAAAGGGCAAATGTATACATTCTCTAGTGTAATCATTTAGGCTGCTGTTAGTGAGTAATGTGTCATTAAGGCAGTACCACCTATTTTATAGCAGCAGGGGGTGGGATCCTGATATCCTGATGTAGTTTGTTACTTGAGTGACTGACTGTGATCAAAAGTGCTCTCACATCCTTCAAGCATAGATTCAGAGATACAGCACTAGGGTAAAGCAAGTGGAGATTCGTGATATATTTTTAGTCATCTCTGTCTTTGCACTTACAAATTCCACCCCCTCATGGTTCTGACTCCAGTGCTAAAACAGCACATGTCAATGTAGAAGACAGTGAGCCAGCTTCATGATTTTCCATCATCTCCTACGGGCAAGAGGAATCAGGTTTGCCTTCAAAACTTGGCTGTGTCATTCGGTAGCGTATTACACCACCCATGCAGTCCTCTACGCCATCCTAGGTTACATCTCATTGACACTGTAAACTCAGTAGCTGCATTATAATATTGCCCAAATCATCCTTCTCCTTGAAGATAACATCCAATTCAATGGGAGTGGTGTAAGAGGTAAGAGTCCGATAACCCTGATTTATTAGTAGAGCATGGCCTTCCTGTTAACCAGAAGGGGTCTCGGGAATGTAGTGGAAAGTACAAAGAAATCTCCAGCAGGAGATTCCTCTGTCTATTAATTGTCAGAAGAGAAGAATTCCAATTGTTCCAATTGTGCTGGAGGCATCTCATATCATGCTAACAATGAATACCTGTCTATGGCACAGAAAAGAAATGTAGTTACTGATAATTCCTTTTTGCCATAGGGTTGTAGTCACAATTACTGTTTCATCTTTTATATGGGTCTCTTCTTGGAAGAGAGTTATTGGTGTGTATATGGGTATATTCTATTTTAGTAAGCTTTTTCTCTTATATCAAATATTACAAGTGTATTTCAAAGCAATCTCAAAGAATACAATTATCTGGAAGTGCTTAAGAAGCCTGAGTGAGATCCAACCACAAAACTCCCACTGACATCTTTAAGGTCAGGATTCCACACATTGTGTTGAACTAAAGCCCAAAACATTATTATATTTTATTACTTAATTTCTTTTCTATTTTTTTCAGAGTAAAAGCTAAATCATGCTATTTCTGGTGCTTTTAGGGAAAGGAAAAATTAGCGTAATCAAATAGCAATCATTGTTCATTTACTGGACAAGATAAATATTATATATACATATGCAGGGTTCTATCTTTTTACTCTCCCAGTTCAGTAGGTGCTCAAAGTAACTAGATGAGATAGGTGTTTTAAGCTGCAGCACGCTAAGGTAGAAAATGAGTTATAAAGAAAAAGGGACATAAAAGATAAGACGATGAAAGACAAAAGAAAATGGTGCATTACTTAACTGTCAAGTAGAGCAAATAACAGGTGACTCAAGGAAAACTGAAAAGTTTAATACATTTTTGCTTTAGTCTTATGTTTTTTGTGCCCAGATGCTAACACAATTGACATTACAGAACAGTAGAAACAGAGGCCAGAATAGGAGGGAACAGATTAAAGAATACTGAGATAAAATAGATTTTGCAAGTAAACAGGAACTGATGACATTTATGCTAGAATATATATGGAAGCAAATTTTTGAATCTTTAGCAGTAGTCTACCAAAACTGAAGGATGGAAAGGAGAAATGGAGATGGCCAAATATACTACCTATTTTTCAAAAGGGGGAAAAAAGAGGATCTCAGGAAGACAAACCTAGTCAGCCTAACCTGATATCCTGAAAAAATACTGAACAAATTAGGACATAATCACTGTGTAAGTATCCAAAGGCTGCTTAGGTGATGAGAAACAATCAGCATGGTCTTGTCAAGAAATAATTATGTTAAACAGTCTCCTTTTTTTTTTGACAGAGCAACTGACCTAGTGAATAGAGGGAAAGCAAATATGTGAAATACATGCAACATCTTGAATTTATCAAAGGCTTTTGTTCTAATTCCAGATGGTATTCATGTAAGCAAACTAGGTAAATGCACTTTAGATGAAAGTACTTAAAAGGTGAGTGCAAAGAAAGCAGTGTATTAACAGTGTGCTGTTAAATGGAGAGTTATATTAGGGGTCAGCAAAATATGGCCCGTGGGCCGAATTTGGCCCACCAGGCAATTTCATCTTTCTGGACTTCAGCAAGGCCTTTGACACTGTCTCCCACCCCATCCTCATTAAAAAACTAGGCGACTGTGGCATCGATGCCTACACAGTCAGATGGATTGCTAATTGGCTGAAGGGTTGTACTCAGAGGGTGGTGGTAGACAGGTCATATTTGACCTGGGGGGAAGTGGGCAGCGGAGACCCCCAGGGCTCGGTCCTTGGGCCCGCACTGTTCAATTTCTTTATCAGCGATTTGTATGACGGGGTGAAAAGCAACCTGTTCAAATTTGCTGGTGATACCAAAATATGGGGTGAGGTGGGCACGCTAGTAGGGAGGGAAAGACTGCAGAAAGATCTGGATAGGTTGCAAGGGTGGGTTAACAAAAACAGGATAAGTTTCAATATGGGCAAGTGCAGGGTGCTGCACTTAGGCAGTAGTAACTAGCAGCATACTTATAAGATGGGAAACTCCCTTCTTGAGAGCAGGCAGAAAGGGTTCTTGGAGTCATCATTGACTCCAAGATGAACATGGGCCGACAATGCGAGGTCACAGTCGGCAGGGCTAACCGGACCCTATCGTGCATCCACAGGTGCATCTCAAGTAGGTCCAAGGAGGTGATCCTCCCCCTGTACGTGAAACTGGTCAGGCCACAGCTGGAGTACTGTGTCCAGTTCTGGGCACCCCACTTCAAGAGGGATGTGGACAACACTGAGAGGGTCCAGAGGAGGGCCACCCGCATGATCCGGGGACAGCAGGGCAGACCCTACAATGAGAGGCTACGGGACCTGAACCTGTTCAGCCTTCACAAGAGAAGGCTGAGGGGGGACCTTGTGACCGTCTATAAACTCACTAGGGGGGACCAGAAGGGTTTGGGGGAGACCTTGTTTCCCCTAGCGCCCCCCGGGATATACGGCCACAAGTTGTTGGAGAGTAGGTTTAGATTAGACATCCGTAGGAACTACTTCACAGTCAGGGCGGCTAGGATCTGGAACCAACTTCCAAGGGAAGTGGTGCTGGCTCCTACCCTGGGGGTCTTTAAGAAGTGGCTCGATACCTACCTGGCTGGGGTCACTTGAGCCCAGTTTTCCTCCTGCCCAGGCAGGGGGTCGGACTTGAAGATCTACAAGGTCCCTTCCGACCCTACTTCTATGATCCAGCCCACAGGGGCCCACCACCTAATTGTGCCCTATCAAGCTCACATACCTCACTCCCACCCTCATGTGTGGAGGGGCCTGACCCAGCCAGCAGCAGCTTCCAGGTGGGGCTGCTGCTGTCACTGCTGCAACCACTGGGGGACTGCTCAGCTTCCCCAGTGTCCCGCTCACTCCGGGTACCAGGTAGGGAAGTGGCGGGGACAAGGGGAGGTGGAGCTGCAGCTGGGTGGAAGCATGGGGGCTGGGGCTGATGGCAGCATGAAGCCTGGAGCCTGGGAGTAGGGGTGGGAACGCAGAGCTCAGGTGGTCAGGGTGTGGGTGTGACGGAGGGTGGAGGGGTTTGGAGACTCCCCACGCACTCCCCCTGCCACTGGTGGCAGCAGCAGCAAGTGGCAGGAACTCAGAGCACTTGTGGCCTGTGCAGGCAGTGCTGCCCAGTGGCATGTGGCTCCAGCCAGCACTGCATGTGGTGGTGAGGAGTGCAGCCAGGCCAGCCCTCCTCTATCGTGTGGGGCTCCATGCGGCACACATGGAGCTCCTGGCACTCGCATGCCACTGGGGGAAGCCCCATGCGATGGAGCTGACTGCCTTCCCTGCCTCCTGCTGTGCAAGTCCTAGGACTATGCCAGGAAGCAGGGGGCAGGGGCAGGCTTCCCCTCCACTTCCAGTGGAGTCCTGGGACCTGCATGACAGGGAGTGGTGAAGCCAATCAGCTCCATCGCATGGGCTTCCCCTGGTGATGCACAAGTGCCAGGAGCTGCATGTGTGCCATGCAGAGCCCCGCGCAATAGAGATGGGCTGTACTCCTTGCCAGCATTATATTAAGGGAGTCTCAGAAAGTAGCACTGTATATATATCCCTGACTTCTGCTTGTCTTCAGACTAACATTGCTAATTATATCTCTCTGATCCAAAAAGGTCAGTCTTGGGTATGGTAGAGGTCAACATTTTCAGTAATGGCTTTGATGATGAAAAATAAAGTACATTTATAAAATTTGTGGGTGACATCAAGCTGGGAGATACTGGAAGGACTTTGATAGGCAAGACCTGAATTAAAACTGACCTTGGAAATTGAAGAACTGACCTGAAATCAGCAGGATGAAATTCAGTAAGGAGAAGTACAAAGTACAATATTTAAGAAAGACAAATACAAAATGGGAAATAAGAAGGTAGCAGTAATGCAAATGAGGATCTGGGGGTTATAGGAGAACATAAACTGCATATGAACCTACATGTGATGCTGTTCCAAAAATGATAAATGCCATTCTGGGTTGTTATGATACGGGATGTGACTATTTTAATTTACTCAGCATGAGTCAGGGTCTTAGCCAGAGTACATGTGGTCAGTTCTGGGCACTAAGAAAGATGTAGATTGTGGCAGGGCACCTTCAGAGCTTGCCACTTTAAGAAGCTTAAGCAGGCTATGGAGCAGCCTGTAGATGCAGTGTGGCCTAACAAGGTGGTCACATGACCGGAAGAGGGCTCCTGGATTGGAGGATGGGGCTGGGCAGCCTCACTATAAATACAGGCCCTCAGAGTTGAGCTGGTAGTTGCTGTAGGGATGCTGCTGGAATAACATTGCCCAGCTGGAGATCTGCTGCTCCCAGAACATCTGGAGGTTCAGGGTAGGAACTATGGGGATGGAGGAGGTTCCTGGTCCTGGGGAATTACCTAAAAGTATACCCTGCTGGGGAGGATGGTGTGGGTTGCCTGTGGCAGGGTGGTCCCCAGGAAATGCCACCCCAGTGAAAGGTGAGTATGGGGTGCCATATAGCCTCAGCCCTCACAACCTCATGTGTTACCCTATAGAGGAGACAGGCGAGGAGTCCAGGCATGTCACGAGAGGCCTGAGGCCCAAGCAGCGTAAGGCCTAGTAGTGCTGGTAGGGGGCAGTGTAGTGGCCCCAGTGAGGGGGCATGTGAGGGTGAGTAGGCTGCACAGAATAGGGTCCGCACAGGTGGGCCTGAAGGACGGTGGATAAGCCAGCCATAGTGATTGAGCGAGCTGTTTGGAGAGGCCCGAGAAAGTGGACGCGTACGGAAGTGAGGGCGAGTAGCTCAAAACCCCACCGGGAGTAACCTTGACTGGCCCATGCTGGGGCCAGGACCAGACCAACTGGCCTAGAGGCAAGGCCAGGGCCTGTGTGGCCAAAGGTCCCAGAGGGGGCCACTGCTGAGAGGGAAAAGGGCCTAGGGAGTTTTGCAGTCCCGAATGAGGGCAGAGATTAGACTGCCTGAGTAGGAAGGATCCAGGTGGGGTCCAAATGTCAGGAGTGCACAGAGTGGGGCCAGAGCCATTTAGTGATACCATCTGTGAAGCATGGGACATGGTGTAGGGGCAGTACAGAACCATGTATTATGCCCTTATAAACAACTACTTATTAAGTTACAATAAAGGTATGGTAGCTGAGTTAGGTAGATGGACTGCCCTAGACAGGTGCGCCGGCCAACGGTTGGACCACCCCCAAGACAACCCCTGTCACATAGATAATTTGGAGAAAGTCTAGAAGAGGGCAAAGTAAGTGATAAGGAGGCTTACAAAACATGACCTATGCTGAAAAATGAAAGAACTGTTGCATGTGGCACATGGGCTGAACCTGGTGCCACAGCTGTTCCACAGGGGGTCAGTCCTGGTCCAGCCTGTAGACCAGCTCAAGGATGCTCATTCAGCCTATGGGGCCTGATGAGATTGACATCCCTACTCATAGGTGGAATAGGATCAGGCCCCTAAAGTACCTAAGTGGACTGATCCTATTCCCTGAAGAACAATCAACACAAAAGGTGGCTTGACACAAAAGGTGGATAGACCCTCCTCCTGCTCACTGCTTTTTGTATGTTAATTCTTAAGACTTAGATGATGGTGTTATACAAAAGTAGACACATTAATGATTTTTCAAGGACTTGAGCAAGGTAGATTAGGATCACAATGAGGGGCCTAAGTGCACTTAGGTTTATAACAGAATTGGATTGGGACCTTGGCATCTGGTGCTGGGTTTTCATTTTCCAGCAGTGGCAGCTGTGGTTTCTCACTGGAGGGACACCACCGTTGGAACTCTCTCTCAACAGTCTGACAAACTGGAATTCAGCTGCATTTAGGCCACTCTGCAAGAACTCATTTGATTTTGGCTGATTTCTTCTGTTTGATTTTCTGACAAAACAGAGGCTTATATTTCTGTTGGCTGTGGTGGCAGCAGCAATGGCTTTCATCAGTGCTATCCCATGTGAACAGCTTGATATAATTTGTTAAATCTTGTACATAAGCTCTTAGTTGCCATTGGCCAAATGCTCTTTAAATCATTAAAATAATGACATGGTTCCACAATTGCATTTGCTCTTGGTTAGATGCTACATCGTGTATCCAGCTGTGTCTGTATGCATTGCAACAGGACTGGTTTTCTTTAAAGTAGCACTGCAGCTTTATCTGAGCTGATGAAACTTTTATCAGCTTTGAAGCCAATCCAAAGGCTTTCTGTTGCCTTCCATGGGCATTGGACTGAATCCTTATTGCTTGTAAACTCTGTGAACATATTTCAAGAAAATGTTCATTTGCCCACATGTGTAAGAACATTATGAAGACCATGTCAGTTCTGTCCTTTTTAACCTATCTATGCTGTTAAGTGCTTTTGAAGAGAAGGATGAAGAAGGCACTTACCTAAAAACCTGTGTAATGTCACCATGTCTAACTGGAAATGATGAATAAGCCCATGCACATTGAAGAGATGGCAGAGCAATCTTACAAGACTGTTTCCTGAAAAATATATAGGAAGGATATTTTTATGAAGACATTAACTTCTTTAACATCTGACAAATAACACATACCATCACCTGACCACAACTTAGATTTTGGCCGTTTTCTAATTGTGTGAACATATCCACAATGGGGAACTTATCCTGGTTAACTGAGGCACATGAATAACTTTATTCCAGACAGTCATGTTACTCACGTACAACTCCAGGATCCTGACCCTAACTTGACCTGGAGCTTTAGTTTGACGAGCTTTAGTTAAAGCACTTCTGCCACTATTTTTAAGTGCAGGAATGCTGATACAAAAGATGCTGGAGTCTGTTGGAGCACAGTAATTACCACGCTCCAGCAGACTCGATTAATCAAGCCTGCTCTTACACGCTGTAATTGCAGCCCATTGGAGCAGCCTTGCTGTTCGTGTATAGGTGCCCACCAATCTCACTAAGAGGTCAGCACAGGAAGCCATGGCAAAACTGAACTCTAACTGGTATACTGATGAGCGATGTGGTTATTTAGAATGTTTAGGAAAACTAATGGCAGCTGTAAGGCTACAATAATCATTTGACATGTTTATACAAAGGAAAGAAAACTTAAATAATGAAAAAGAATTGGATATAGGGAAAGAGTTAATGGATTTTTTTTCTTAGTGCCTGTGGTTCATGAGTGAAGGAGCTTATGCAAAGGAAACAGACATATCTTTAACTCTTTGATAATACAGCAGTGATACAGAGAGACAATGCCCTCTACTACTGTATTGCCTAAATTCCCATGTGGAGGCATATATAACCAAATGCAGACATTCAGACACAGATATATTTTACTTGGCTTTCATAGTTATGGCTCTCATTGAATAAAAAAAAATCAACATCCTTTCCAGATGATTAATATAAGTAAGGGACAGTGAGACCAAGAGCATTTCACATTAATGCAGCATCACTGCACATGAAGCCTGTCCCTAAAGTTAATGTATCTGGTGGCATAAGCCCAGTGTATACTAAAATGAGATGAAATGAACAATAACTTGTTAAAGTCCTTGTGGATTTTTTGTGGTAAAAGGTACGATTTGAAAGTAAGTCATTATAGCTGCTTGCAGATGTACCCCTCAAAAAAACAAAACAAAACAAAAGACCCCCCAACCCCCCAAAACAACAGTGCTTTATTTTAAACTCCGCATGTTCCCATGCTGAGCCCCACACATACCCAGAAGAGGCAGCAAGTTACTTCAATCTGGCTCACCCGAAGTCTGTAAGGTTAGGGCGCTCTAGTAGAGCTTCTATCTAATAACTGATTGACTCTGCTTTAGATAAAAGTGCCAAAAAGCCCTGCTGAAGCACCCAATCTTTAGAACCATGCAGAGCCAGATTGAAGTAACACACTGCTTCTTTTGGTAAAGCACAGGTTTTGGTGTTGGGTTTTTTTTTGTGTTTTTTTAATGTCTGCAAGCAGCCTATCATTTTAGGATACATAAACAAAAAGGTGACCATTAGAAACATGGATTAGATTTGTTTATAAGGGGTACATTTAAACATTGTTGCTATATAGGGTCAGATTCTAATTCTTTTACTACTCTGTCTGAATGGACTCAGGCACCCAAGGGTGATTCTATTACCAATATTTTAGACAAAGAAAAAATATACCAAGGCAAGATTTACTTCACTAACTTGGCATATAAGTGTA
Source organism: Alligator mississippiensis (assembly GCF_030867095.1). Lineage (NCBI taxonomy): Eukaryota > Metazoa > Chordata > Crocodylia > Alligatoridae > Alligator > Alligator mississippiensis. The sequence continues at coordinate 118,279,582 of NC_081824.1, read as the reverse complement.
CTTAGGTGCCCATGTGTGATCTATTCCACCCTGGGTCCTTTTCATCCTTGTTACTTTTCTGTGACTCTAAAGGGCAGATATTGGTGTGTTACACAAGCAGATGCATTAAGGGATTTTCAGGGACTTGAACTGGGTGGGGTAGCATCACACTTAGGTGCCTAAATCCACTCAGACACCCAGTAGGTAGAATAGAATCTGCTGTAAGTAACTACAGGTGCATCTACATGTGATGCTACACTGACATAGCAACATGCTACGTCAACACAGCATCCGTGGGCATCTACAAGTGACCAGCAGCTACTTCACCGTAGCAATGCGCTCCCCTGGTATAGTGCGCCACTACGGCGAAGTAGCTGCTAAAAATAACCATGCACCATGTGTACGGTGCAGTATGGGCTGTTACTGTGCCATGATTTAGTACTTTCTTTTGGAAGTACTAAATCATGGTGCAGTAACAGCATCACTCAATATTTGAAGCAGCTCAAAAAGGAGAGAGGAGGAGGAAGCCCTATCTACCTTCTGCCTGCCATCCTAAGGGTAAGGTCACTTGCTTAGAAAGCAGGGAGATCTTGGTTCTAAGCCTCTTTCAGATTGAAGGTGTTTGAACCAACTTATTTCACATTCCAGAAAAGTGGATTAACCACCAAGATATGGGCTAGACAGGACTGAGGATATCTTCCACCCTTCCTCTGGAAGCTGACCCATTGGGCAGAAAGGAATGCCCAAGAATCACAGCAGCAAAGAGCAGCAAGTAAGAAGGAGTGTGACTCTGGGGTCTACAAAGGTAGGCATAACCCTGGAAGCCTAGGTTCTGCTCCCAATACTGTTATGCATTTTGTATTAAATAATTTTTAGATAGAATGGATAAGCAGTACTGGGAGCAGGAGTACCCACCCTGGCTAGGATAGCCTCTCGCTGCCGTCTTTGCTTACTCTTCCGGCTCTATTAATCTTTCACTCTTGCCATTGCATCAACAGAAGGGGTGGAGGATGTTTCCTGCCTAATCTATATACTAGTGGTCGGGGAAATTTTCTGGTAAGTGGGAGAGGTGGGGTCAAACTACCTCACTCTGTGTGGGGTCTGGTGCAGTGGGGTCTGGTAAATAATATGACTGGACAAAAGAGGGGTAGGTGTCTCCTTCCCCCTTTGCCTTACTTTACAAGGAACTCAATGTTGCTGTCAGGTGTATTGACTTAGTAGACACCTGAGTGAACTGGCTCTTGATGTGATTGAAGCACATTTGTCTGCTCACTGAGACAGTGAAAGAACTATGCCCCTCCACTGGCAGAACAGAATAATCTCCTGATCTGAGATGCCTATTTTGGGACAAGTTGGGCACATCCAGACATGCATGTATGATTCGTTCTCCTGGGACAAGAAGCAGAGGCACACCTTGTGCCACCGCTTCTTGTCCCTGGTGAATGCCTGTGCTAGGGGTATCCAGGGATCAAAAAAAAATGCGGGAAACAAACCCCAAAATGGAGCATTGCATGCTTGGGCAGCGTGCCCTTGCAGTGCAGAGAGCTCCGGACTGTGCGGTATGCGGCACTGCAAATGTGTTTGCAGCACCATATACCGCACGACTACGCTCATCTGAATGCGCCCGTTGCTGCTAAGTCTTAGACATCCAGTAGGCAGAATAGCATATGGTCCAAGGAATCCAGCAAAATTAGTTAAGAATACATAGAATAAACAGATGAGAGGGTTCTTATGATGAGAAACATGTTTGGGGTTTTCTGTTTTTCCTTTTTGTAAACACTTACCATTTGTCAAGCGGTCAAACAAGAAAATATCAAAATCCCACATTCCCACTTTGGATAGCATATGCTGGAAATCAAATATGAAAATCAAAATGACTAATATATCAGATTGTAAAGCAGACACTAAAATATTTACTACTGCACATCAATCAATCCTAAGAAGCACTTGCTGCCACTACAAAATTATCCTCAACAGAGTTACAGATAGACTTGAAATTAGATTCATATATCAATGACTTAGATGTCAAAAGCCAAGTTTTACTCTGCTGCATGAAGTATATTCTGGACCTTTTAACTGATAGTAGTCTAGCACTTGGGGTAAATGGAACAACTTAGAATATGTTTTCTAAATGAAGCTGAAAAAATTGTAAAACCAAGGAAAACATTTTCTCAATGATCCATCTTGCAACACAAATTCTGCAATATTCCCACAGCTTCACAGTTTGATATAGCCTGAGTCCTCCAGGGGATGTTTTTCTTACCTGCTGTTATGATATGAGCCAAAATTCCTGCACTGTATTTAAAAATCCACACAAATAGGCATGATCCTGGGAAAGCTTCGGCTTATATGAAGCATATATGATTACAGAGAGGACTCTAACACTGCCCCTACCAGATATACAGTTTTACACAATTAGCTTATTACATTCAGGCTACTGGATCTGGAACAAGTGCATTAAACAGGGTGTGTCTATGTGAGATGCTAATTGTGCAGTAGCCTAATACTGCACAGTAGCATGTCACAGCAAAACCATGCTAATACACTACTGTGCAATAGTATTAGGCTACTGCAGAGTTAGCATCACTAAAAAGCCCATGCTACTGTGCTAATTACTGCGCATTGATTTAGTATTTGGTTATACAAGTACTAAACTTAATGATCAGTTACTACAGTGGATTAATGAACGTGTAGATGTGCCTAGAATGTCTTTATTTTGTTCTCCCACCAGCCATCCATATACTTAATTAGAAGCAGTCAAATGTGCAAACACCCTTTTTTGCACTAAGAATGCATCTACAAAAGACATTTACGGTGGTGTAGACTAATTAGCTCTGTAGTAAACATATCAGTGTCTACACGTGCACCCCTGTTAGGCTGGAATAACTGAATTAACTCCTCAGCAGCCTAGTATTTGTAAATACAAGTACTATCCTGCTGCAGAGTTTTTGACTCTGAAGCAGCACACGTGTAGATGCTGCCTTAGCTGGCTGGGGCCAGCTGGGGGAAGCTGCTTCATTATGGAAGCTGCCTGCTGGCTAGCTCTGTATGAGAGCACCTTGTTCCCCAGTCAGCCCCTCCACAGCATGTTGAACTGATGGGGAGAAGCCCCAGCCTGGCAGGCCTCCTGCTAGCTGGGGCTGGTATGACCCAGCTGGATATGCCCAGGAGCTATAAACTCTGGAACAATAAGCAATAAACTCTGGAGTTTATTGCTTCATATTAATTGCATGTGTAGACATGCCCTGTGAGCAATCTTACTGGTACCAATTGGACTACTCATCTCAATAAGTATTACTCATCTTGAGGAAGAGCTGCAGAATCAGGTGATTATATTTTGCCTATCATGAGATCCCTTGCAGTTGCCGGCCTAATGTGGTGGATTGTTGCTATGGCCCGCTATACATAGCTGCTACATTTCAACTCACAGGTAGCTACATTCCGCTAGCGGATTAAACAATCCTGTGTATAATTTTAGATCAGTTTACATTTGTTGTTCACTTGGGGATAATTCAGGGTGAAATTATAACTCTATTAACAAATCCAGGCTGTCATTTGAACTGGACTCATCTGAAATGTTGGGATTAGTTTAGACATTTTCTTGTTGCTCTGAGACTAGCTCCTTACATTTATAAAAATAAAACCCACAGAAAAGTAGTTCACAGTTTAGGGGGAGGGTGGGAATGAAAGTGGGCCATTTCAGCTTGTTCACCCACCCAGTTGCTTTTTTGAAGGGCGAGTTATAAAATTACATTCAGTGGCAGGCTGTTTCCAAGGGGTGGGAGGAGGTAGGACTTACCCTTGCTTGCCCCAGGTAGTCTTCATCCAGTAAGTACAGAGAGGCTTGTGGTACAATTCCACACAACAGCCTGGATGCATGGAAATACCTCTGAAAGCTTAACAGTCTTTTCACCTTTTTCTTGGTGCCAAGTTCCCCCGAGTGTGTTGTACCTGTGAAAAGCAATTAGTACAGAACCCATCATGCAAAAGGTCAAGAACAACTTTCTCCATTGTTTAAAAAATAGAAAAATTCCATAATTGCGAATCTCTTCTCTCGACCTTGCAAGAATTCACAGTGCCATATTCTCTGCTGCTGAGATGCGGTGGTATACCATATCCCGTAGCAATGCATAGAAGAGTTTCGCCTTTCGTTTTAGAAATAACAGTGTAGCGATGTATCACAGACAGAAAATAGAGCTCAAATGGTTACAGGTAGGGGTCTACTCAATTCCTGATTTCATGGATTTCACGGAAATTGTGATATCCAGTACTGTCCATGAAATCAACTTGGAAAAAAAATGTAATAAAAATAAGTGGGAGCCAGTAGCCCTTGTTGCTGTGGCCCAGCTTTGCAGCCCACCCATGGGGTGAAAGCACTGGCTGGTGGGGCAGCATGAAGGGCAGCATACAAGATGGTAGCTGCCCCCTCATCCTTCTTGTCCTGTTAGGGCTTCTCCACTAAGTAGTGCTGATGGGAGGGGATGGTGGAGCATATCCACGAAATTTGCTCTTTATGCTGCAACCAACCCGTGAAAAGAGTTTCATCTCATCACAATTTAAGTAGATCTCTGGTTATGGCAGCAGGTTAGGAATTGAAAGACCTAGGTTCAAATCCCTGTTCTACCATGGATGTCTTGAATAAGTCCCTTTTTCCCAATGTGCCTCAATTTCTCATCTGGAAAATGGGGATGATATTCCTTCTCTATGTAGCAGGGGTGTTGCGAGGTTAAACTACAAGAGTAAGGTATTTAGGTGCTACAGTAATAGAGAGGTATAGGTACAGAGCAGTGTATCTTATTGGCCAATCTGCAATAAAGATGACAAATAACACTTAAAATAATTTTCATTGCTGTTTTGAAAAGTGAGTAAGGTAAAACCAAGATACAACAGAGACAGATTTGATGTGATGATGTATAAATAACCCTACAGATCAGTAACATAACTAAGGGTGGGCAAGTAGGGCACCTGGGTGCCAACATACAACAGGAGTGCCAGCATGGTAGCTGCTCAGGGACCCATGCTGTGGCCAAAGCAGCAATAGCAGCTGACGGATGCAGGTAATTTATAGTCTGTAATGAGCAGTTAATGGGGCATCTTGTTTCACCCCTTTAGATCAGAGATGCTATTTTACATAATTCCTTTTTCCCACCTGCCCACTGCCATCACTGAGGTAGAACAGTAAGGATCTACCAAATTCATGCTGGAAGAAAAGTGTGTGACAACTCCTTTAATCTTGCATGTTCCCCTGTGTGCACCTTGTCCCTTGCCCCCCACCCTTGCTGCTGATTAGTGGAGGACCTCACCGCTCCCTTCTGATCAGCAGGGAAGCTAAAACCATGGTTTTAAACATGGTGCTGTTTTTGCCTTCCCATCAGTCAGCAGCAAACAGCAGGGCTGTCCGGGGCCCCTCAGCCAATCAGATGTGGGAGACAAAAACAGCACCATATTTAAAACTGCAGTTTTCACTTCCCCACTGATCAGGAGGGAGCCACAAGTAGGGCCCCTCCACCAATCAGCAGGCATGAGGAAACCTGCAAGATTAAAGGAGCCACAGTATACCCCACTTCCGCCACGAATTCGGTAGGTCCCTATACAAAAGTTATGAGTTCAGGAGTCCCTTTGGGATTCCCATTTGCTTGAGTGAGATTATGTTAGAGTCAGCGGGTGCTAATTCTAAGGAACGTTGGTCTGTGCTGAGGCTAATCAGTGCTCATGATCAGTCACATATCTGGGGTTAATACCTTCTCCAATGGGCACTGCTCAGACTTGCTGCTAGAGGGCTGGTGAGCAGGGGTATGGCTAGCGGCTGCAAGTCTGCTCCATGCTTGCCCTGCTCTCTGGCCCCCTAGTCACAGTATAGACTGGAGAGGAAGCGGGGGGGAAGAGCCTCTCCACCCCACTGCTTAGATATTGTGCTTTGCCCCCAAATTGCCCTGTGGCCCCCATCAGCCCTCGGATCCCCCCCTCTGCCACCTGATACGCCCCCCCCCCCCCCAGCTGTCAGTGCAGGTCTGGATGATAGCTAGTCTGCCTGGAACCAGCACCTCATGGGATACTGTGGGATTTGAAATTAGTGATTTTTATTTCAGGTGAACACTCAGACAGGAAGCTAGGTAGCACAGCTCAAAGATAAACCTTGCCTGAAGTGCCGTAAATTTAAGATGCCTAAAGGGTACTTAGCACTTGTTAATGAGCCTTAATGTGTAGTCATTCTAGTTTTAAGTGCTCTTAACATGATCTAATTGTAATGTGTAATCTAATCTTACACTTAGGTTGGTAAAATGCAGTGCATCCAGGAGAGAGAATAGACAGAGAGAATGATACTGTGAGGAAAGGCCTCCTCCAGTGCTGAATATTCTTTGTACACACTATTTAGGAAGTTGATATTATATACTGATAAGCCCACAAGAATTTGTTTGAGGCTCATTGTTATTTAGAGAATGCGTTAATGGTGCATGTCTAGCATGGCAGGACATGCAGTTTTTGGAACTGGGCAAAAAATTCCTCTGATCCCAACTATGCAATTATATTAGCATCTGCCAGGGGCCTGAGTTCCATATCAGGAAGGGAAGTTACAGCATAAAAAGCCTGACTAACTTTTTGATGTTGTGGGACAAATCTAAGGAAACTGGATATGACAAAACTCCCAGCTTTTGGTAACAAATCATGCTTCTAATTACTGTTGGATTGTAATGAAAGTATATATATTCAGCCATCTCAAAATGGAAATGGGACATAGGGAAATTCTGATCAATTTTATTCCACAAGAGATTGAATAGAAGCCAGACTGTCAGGCTTGGAAGTTGAAAGAGCTAGATATGTTTCTGAATGAATTTTTCCATCTGTAGCATCTGTTTGTAGTTTTCTTTGCACTTTCCCCCATTTGTCTCAAATGTTAGATTTGCCAGGAAACCTTGTATACCTAATTTTGATTCAGTTTAATGCCGTCTTCTTTCATGACAGTTTGCTTTGATTCTGTGTGAGGTCATGTGTGGTTAAAAAAACAGGTGTCTCTTTCCCATGAATGTGTGAGTAGTGTGGTCTTGGATGGTAAATAATAAGTGAACCGGAGTTCATGAACTTCCATGCCATCACCATGGTAGCATGAGTGGCCCTGTAGTGTTCATTGTGAATCAGCAATAGAATTCAGTTCTCATGGTCAGAAAGAAAATTGCCTGCTCTTCAGTGTATGCACCCAGAAGCCTTCTCTGCATGGCTGCAGTTTATAAGAGGTTTACAGTGCCTCTTAATAAGGAGTTTCCTGGCAGAGATGTTGACTTTCACAGTGTGCAGCCTTTGCAATATAGTCCGCTTGAGCCTGCTGTAATGATAAATTAACAGAAGCAAAGCTCTATTACCTAAATCCGACTTAAGGATGCATTTTCAATGTGCAAAAAACATGACCCATTTTGCCAAAAACTAGTGATATTGTTCATTGTTTTCCCTGTGCACTGAGCCTAGTAATGTAAATTACAACTCAAGTAAACTTTTAGTTTCCCAGTTTTGCAAAGTGTATCAAAGGGTAATATCTTATTTGAGCTATACAACAGAAATGTGCTCTACTGACAAAAATACCAGTTTGCTTTCCTAAAAGAATGCTCCATTGGAACCTGAGGTTTTCATAAGCCAGGTACAGACATTACACTTTTCCTGGTTTAGGTGGTCAGAAACCGGTCTATATCTATAACAGAATACAAGTTCAAAGTGCACAGGTTTAAAAATGGCAGAACCTGGTCTAAGGTAAACCTGGAAGCATGTAGTATCAGACTTAACCGATTTAGGTTAAACTGGTCTATCAAACTTCAGTACCTGATTCCCTCTGGACTCAGGTTAGGTCCCTGACATCTCAGGACCCTTTATGGCTTCCCTGCTGTGGTTACCCCTCACAAGGTGGCTTGCTAGCCTCAGCCATGTTCAGCAGCTCTGAGCTGTCAGCCGCAGGTGGGGTGGGGGAAAGGGAACATCTGTAGCTCAGGAATTTTCTGTGTTTATGAAATGTCCCTAGGTGGGGAGGGCGGGCCCCAGGGGAGGTGGGACTGGGCCCCTCGGAGCTCCAGCGGGTTGCAGGCAGCAGTTGCAGCCACCCGGGCATGATTCTTACAATTGTGATTCCTGCAGTTCCACTAGGGGCCTCCTGCTGCCACCTGTAGTTTGCTGGGGCTCTGGAGGGCCTGGTTCTTCCTTCTGTGGGACCCCTTTTTCCCTGCTGCATGGGGAAGGAGGGAGGGCCCCTGCTCCCTGGGGCTGTGCCAGCTTGCATAGGAATGCAGCTAGGTAGGCACGAGGCATGGTGTTTGGGTGGCAGAGGACAGGACTGGCTCCCCTTGCCGCACAGACTTACCTGCTTGGGGGGAGGGGGGGCGTGTGCACGTGCAACCCTCTCAAATAATTTTTTCTCCCTCCACCTATGCAAACCCATGTAGATTGGATCAATTTTGCCTTGGGTTTTTTGAATGTCTGTACGCAGCCATACATGGCTAAATATGAGAAGGAAAACCTAATAGTTTTCATGAGGAATTTAACTTAGCTTGGCATTTGTTTCCCTTCTTACTGTTAGAAGTAACCTGTATGATTACTATAAAAGGATAATATTGAAGACACACATGTTGTTTCATTTTTGCATTTTTCAGCATTTCATTTATAGACAGTTTTGATGTTTCCATTCCATAGGAAATGTAAATTGAAGACCGAATGTAAGAGGGAAATTGGTCAGCTATTACCAGCAAATGGGATTAAGACTGTTTGTTTGTTTTTTAAGATGGAGTTTACAAGGAATTATCTGTAAATGAAGCACTTCTTTTGAGGAAAGATTATGGTTGTTTGAGATAAGAAGTTGTATTGTACCTCACTAAATCTTTTGTATAGAGTAGATTTGTAGGAAAATAAATGTGTGCTAAGGACATCTCTCACTACTATTTTGCTTATTTCATTTTGTATTTGTGCTGAGTGTTAGTTCAGATGTGAAATTCAACTTTGACTCTCTTTATCACTTATGGGAGTTGAAAATAGGCATTTAAATACTTTTGTGGCACCCTTTAGATACCCTTTAGATACTAATACTAGATAGTATCTTTAGATACTAATTTTAGCATCTGATAAAATCTGTACCAGTTTTGGAAAGAAATGCACACATTTCATAGGTTTGCGGTGGTCTAGCCGAGGGCTGTCCAACTTCTCGGTGGCTGGGGGCTGCACAGCCTACAGGCAGCAGACTCTCCAGATGCACAGGCGCCCCTTGCTGCCCTTAACCAGGTGCACAGTGCTGGTTCCCTGCTGCATGCATCCTCCTCTGCTGCCATGTGCATCATAGGCAGCTCAGTTCTTGTCCACTGCACATAAAGCGCAGTACCTCAGTCCCCTTCCCGACTGCACATGCAGTGTGTATGCGCTGGCCCCCTCCTGCTGTGCTGCCCTTAGTGGGGTGAAGGAATGGGAGCCAAGAAGGAAGGGGGAGCTTGGAGTCTTCAGCCATCACTGCATCAGAAGCATTGACAGGAACGATGTCCAGCCAGGAGCCCATGATTAGTATGTGAATCCCTTGTGGGCAACATGTGACCCATGGGTTGCCAGTTGGAGAGCCCTTGCCTAAATGATTAATAATGTTAAAATGTGCACTTTGAGTGCTTTCTGAGTAGAGTTTCTACCTCATGTGATGCAACAGTTATCAAAACATTCAGGGCACAGACAGAAGTGCAGCTCCCCACTGTAACTGAGAACACTTCGCAGGAAGCGTTCTGAATTGCAGCGATCCCCAGACCAAACAGAAGTTCACTGTTGGTTCTGGGAGGAGGAGGGGAATCTAGCCACTGGATGCGAGCCTGCTGCTGGTTTCCCCTGGCAATGGCTCCTCCTCCCTGTTAGCCTGTGCTGTTTTCAGAATGGGAAGGGGGAAAGGGAGCAGAGGGAGCTCATTCTAGGGGTTCCCCAGCTGGCACTGGAGGGTGGAGTGGGTGATTTGGAGCCCCCATACATCTACCCCACCCTCCAGGGACACCTGAAAACCCCACAGACTGAAGTCCCTCTGCTCTCATTCTCCCCTCCCATTCTGAAAATAGGAACAGGCTGGGAGGCAGTGCAGATAGAAGGTACAGAAGATGCTCTGTTCTGAAACATCTTCAGCTGAACCCTCATGCAATGAGGGTTCAGATTTTCACCTGATCAGCCATTTTTTGAAGAAGTCTGCAGCCTTGTGTTTGATCACGGCTATAGACTGCTTTCTGTGGCCAGATCAGGCAAAAATGGTCATTTGTGTCTGTACCCTACAGCTACTAACAGGTACAAGATTAGAGTACAAAGATAACATATACTTTGCTGAGGACATTCAGTATGAATAGTAAATGCCTAAGCCTTACCATTCTATTGAACAGGAAATTGCTCCAAATATTCCCAGGAGTCTTAACAATTTAGAAGTGCAAAGAAACGTGGCTGCAGCAGAAAGTGCTACTAAACACCAGGGTCCAGAATGTATTCCACCCATTAGGCATGCAAGTAGACTTAGGAGTCTATGTGCAATTCTTTCCCACCCTGCTGAAGTCCCTGGAAAAGTTAGTTATTGCAAAAGCAGTGTGGGTCCTTCTCCTACTCACTGCTTTGGGTCAGAAGATAATGTATTATATAAGTAGATGTATTAATGGATTTTTAGGACTGGAATGAAGTGAAATAAGAATCACTCAGATGCATATAGGTGGAATAGAATCTGGCCATAGGTACTGTCAAAAGAGCAAAAAGTAATAGCATAACTGTGGCAGAATTCTTCAGACATGATGCAGCAGCAATCGGCTTAAATTCTCTCACCATTTAAAGTTAGAATCATTTCACTGCCTGTTGGAGGAATGCCTGTTATTGTTGTCAAGGAGCAACTTTACCCTGGATTTAAATGATTTGCTACGTAGAGTGTTGCATGTCATGTGTCTGCTCAACGTAGTAGTCAATTTATTAAGTAGTAAACACACCACATTTCCACAGTCTCTGGCTCAATTCTATTACAAAATATTACAAGAAAATTTTACTCACTATAATCCATTATACCTGAGCACGCTCCATGGTTTCTTTCTAATAAGAGGAAATTCATAATATTCTTAGAGCATATTGTCAGATGAATTTTGAAGAGCAAGCTCTTTAACAGGAAGTCCTATATAAGCTATGCATGTAAGCTATGCATATGCTCTTTAAAAGTACACTTGTTTTAAAACTAGTGCTGATCAGTAAATTTTAAGAATAATATATCAAGAATGGGCACATCTACATGTGATTCTCCCACTCACCCCCAGCACAGTTGTTACAGTGCCATCATTTAATATTTTCTTCAGGAAGTATTAAATGATGGCACAGTAATAGTGCAGTAATGGCTGCCACAGCTAAAAATGGTTATTTTTAGCAGCTATGTTATAATGACATAGCTCATTGCTATGGTGATGTAGCCTCAGCATCTTGGTTTGTGCCCACCAACTCTATGTTGTTCTAGCAATGAGCTACGATGCCATAGTGCGTTGCTTTGGTGACGGAGTGTCACATGTAGACACTCCCAATAATAACAATCTAATCAACTGCATTATCAGGTTGTAAAATGGTCTTAAATCCAATGTCAGTTATGTCACATTTATAAACTATTTACTGATACACCCTTGTCTAAAAAGCACTTGAAAATGTTGGCATCTTGGGTAAATTGGATTAACAATTGATTCACCAGTAGATTTGGTTGTGTGACACACTAAAACAAACCAAACCACAGCCTCCTTGGTTTAATTATATTGTCTGTCGCATTTTTTCCTTCTCTACTTTTCCTCTAGCCATCATACTTTTGAGCCAAAGAGAGATCTAACAAAACTGAGGAACAAAAATTATGTTTAAACAATACAAAGGAGCTGATTTTAAAGTAGCAAAAAGAGGGTATTTTAATTTCAAGTTAGAATTCCATTCTCCGCTCACCAGCTGTGCAGAGATTACCAAATTTTGGTAAAGGCCTAAAAGCAAATAGGAGTTAAAGATTAAGATTTTTACACAAGGCATTTAAGGTTATAACCTGAGTTTACCATTTTCTTTACATTTCTGACATTTACCATCTGGCTAAAGGATCTTGATTAAGCCATATAACAAGTTAAAGTACAATGTATGAATGACATCTAGTTGTAATTAAGAGTAAAATGAGGTACAAGACACAAATGACTCAGATCATAAGGGGCATCAATACACAGTGAAGGGGGGAGGGGTTGCTTTAATTAGAGCAGCTCCAAGAGCCAGTCTAATTAAAGTGCCTGCAGCATCACATGTATTCAGTGTCCTGCACTTCAAAATGGCAGCAAAGGTGCTTGAACTAAAGTTTGTTCTACAAATTTTACTTCAAGTGCCCCTGTCACCATTTTGAAGCATGGGGATGCCGAATAGATACGACACACAGGCTGCTGTAGCGCGTTAGCTATCATGCTTCAGCAGACTCAGTTAATCAAGTCTGCTCCGACGCGTGCTAATTAGCATGTCAGAGCAGACATCCAGCACTTATATAGGTGCCCAAGGTGTCTATGCAGGTTTCTTTACACTTAAACCACAGTTATAGGTGAAAATCTGTATGGAGACAAAAATATTGACATTATAAAGCTGCAAAGGGGAATGTGGGACAGGATCTGGCAAGTGTATGCGGTTCTGAAATGAACCTAAAATACAAATAAGCAGGGCTTTTGTTTTATACCCTTAAAACATCAGATGGGATTTGTGATGATCCTTATTTAATTGCTCTTGTGCCTTCTGGATGTTTTTCTGTTTATCCACAAGAGCAGCATCTGTATTACCCTTAGGGGTATACATCAACATATCCTACTGAAGTTTTACCTAGAACAATTGGTGAAAAAATCTCTGCTACAGACAGGACATATTTATGTACAAGGCTACATACAGATGTTTCATAGTTGGTAGGGTTGGAAGGGACTTAAGCAGATCATCTAGTCCGACCCTCTGTCATGGGCAGGAAACCCAGCTAGGTGGCTGTCTAGCCTCCTTTTGAAGACCCCAGGGTAGGGGCAAGCACCACTTCCCTTGGAAGTTGGTTCCAGCTCCTAGCCACCCTGACAGCGAAGTAGTGCCTCCTGATATCTAGCCTGAATCTACTCTCAGTCAACTTATCACCACTGTTCCTTGTTACCCCCGGTAGTGCTCGGGGGAACAGGGACTTTCCCATAGCCTGCTGGTCCCCCTTGGCAAGTTTATAGGTGGCCACCAGATCCCCTCTCAGCCTTCTCTTGTGGAGGCTGAACAGGTTCAGGTCCTGTAACCTCCTCATAGGGCCTGCCCTGCTGCCCCCTATCATGTGGGTGGCCTTCCTCTGGACCCTCTCAATGCTGTCTACATCTCTCCTGAAGTGTGGCGCCCAGAACTGGATGCAGTACTCCAACTGTGGCCTGACCAATGTCGTATAGAGGGGGAGGATCACTTCCTTGGACCTGCTCGTGATGCATCTTTGGATGCATGACAAAGTGTGGTTAGCCTTCCTGACCGTGTCCTCACATTGGCGGCCCATGTTCATCTTGGAATCAATAGTGACTCCAAGATCCTTCTCTGCCTCTGTGCTGACGAGAAGGGAGTTCCCCAGCCTGTAGGTATGCTGCTGGTTCTTCCTCCCCAGGTGCAACACCTTGCACTTGTCCGTATTGAAACCCCTCCTATTCTCATCCGCCCACCTCTGTAACCTGTTGAGATCTAGTTGTAGTCTGTCCCTCTCTTCTAGCGTGCCCACTTCTCCCCACATCTTAGTGTCATCTGCGAACTTGAACAAGGTGCTTTTCACTCCCTCGTCCAAATTGCTGATGAAGATGTTGAACAGTGCAGGCCCGAGGCCCGAGCCCTGGGGGACCCCACTGCCCACATCTCTTCAGGTTGAAAATGACCCATCTACCACCACTCTCTGGGTGCAGTCCTCTACCCAATTTGCGACCCATCTGACTGTGTAGGCATTGACACCACAGACGCCTAATTTTTTAATGAGGATAGGGTGAGAGACCGTGTCGAAGGCCTTCCTAAAGTCCAGGAAGACTACATCCACCACGACACCTGTGTCCGAGGCTTTTGTGACCTGGTCGTAGAAGGCCACCAGGTTGGTCTGACATTCATCTCTAATGAACCCATGTTGATTGCCCCTAGCATAAACTCCCCTGCTGGCCCCTTGTAGATGTGGTCCTGGATAATTTTCTCAAAGAGCTTCTCCAGGACTGAGTTAAGACTAACGGGTCTATCGTTTTCTGGGTCCTCTTTCCTCCCTTTTTTTTCATTTCCACTGGAAGAAATGTATGGTAGAAACAGTCTGGGAGCTGAACTGTATGTACATTCCTCCTGCCTTATGGCTGGAGAACTTCACAGGCAAGCTCTCCAGCCAAGGGGCAACAGAGGACTGCTTCCCGGGGCACCTCTACCCTTAGGGGAGCCCATTACTTAACAGCCTACCTTCTCTCTTGTAAGTGGCAGGTTTTCAGGTGGCAGGTGCTGAAAAGCATCAGCTGCCTCAGACAGCCAGGGAGGGTTCCTGCCCGGGGAAAATGTCCCATCCTGCCAATCGGCATTCTCCCATGGTGGAAGCCCTTATGGTTTTCCCCACAGAAGAATAGCTTATAGCACCTTCAACTCCTCAAAGCTGACCATGAGGAGTACAGAGAGAAGGGGGCCCACTCACCTGTCTGCAGCAGGGATATGGAAACCTGCCTTGTCCTGTGCTCCTTTGGGATGACCCAGAACATTGTGGAATGAGGCAGGGACATTTTGCTGTGGTGGCAAGGCTCTTGAGCCTGCTTTGCTCTACTCTGCTCTAAGTCAGCTGGTCAGTGTGGGTGGCAAAAGGAAGCTGGAGAGGTCGGGAGCCAGGAGACAGGCTTCTAGGGAAAGCTTCTTCATGCCAAGTACTCAGCCCCTCTAGCTTTCCCTTGAAACTCTTTCACTAATCTGAGTGTGAGGGTGGTGACTTAAAAGCTGGTGGCAGGGAGCAGGACTCTAGGAAGGTCTCCGCAATCCAACTTTTTTCAGCTTTAAGAGTCTCTGAGCCCTGTTTCCAGCTTCTGGCTTTTACATCACCAACCTACAACTCAGCTTGGCAGCACAGGTAGCAAGGGGAAGCTGGAGGGAGTTGGCAAAGCCCCCTGCCTTTTTCTAAACCAGGGGACTGCCTGGTTTGAGGAAGAGTCAGGGAAAGGTGGCTGTTGCTCTGCTCACCTTCTGGGCTATGGGTTGAGGGGAGCAGCTGTCCCTTGTGCCAGACTTTCTCCTGGTCCCCAGGGGACCAGAGTTAAGCTAGGGAAAAGTGTATAGACATTTAGTCTCCTGGAAGCGATTTAACTTTGGTTATTGCTGAGTTATTTTTCTCCCCTAATAGCCATTTTTGCTCCAGGAAGAAAAGCCTAAGTGTCTGTACACTTTTGTTTTCTATTTGGTGAATGACAATTCTCCTGGTAGAAACTGAATGTCTGTGGGTGGCCTAAATCACACACACTCTTCTGGTGGAGCAGCAACCTGAACTCTGATCTTTCAGCTCCAAAAATACAGACTCTTTGAGTAAAGAAGATGCTTTCAGGTCCCTTATCCATTTTGTGGGGCCATTATTAAAGATCATCATCAACTAGATATGCAAAAATGTATATTAATGTTGGATGCTGGGGAGTAGTTGGATGATGGTGAGTAGCTGAATACTGCAAGTGGCCTTTAAGAGGTTAATATGTCATGAGGAACCACTGGTTTCCTCTGTCAAAGCAAAGTTTTACTGGCAGCACAGAAGAGAAAGGAGTCACACAAATCATCTCTCCTTTACATGATTTGCCACTCCGTACACCCCACCCTCTGTTATTTCAGTGAAATGAGGTTTCCTGTACTGTGAACTACTGAAAGTTTTCTATCAGATTTCTCCATTTTCTATTGTCGTGTGTGCGCTTATTTTCCTAAAGATACTGAAAAGATATCTATATCATTAAATGCAATCTGTAAAACACAACTTGGACACCTACAACTTATACTGCTATTCTCCTACAAACCTCCCTCCCATTGTTTGTTATATAGACATATTTGGTTCATTTTCCACTATTCAAATGAGTGCCTGAAGAATCAGAAATGTAAGGGTTGTGGTGGAGAGAGGAAAGGAGATATTTCTAGCAGCCTGGCAGAAGGCAGATAGGCAGCAGTGAGCTAGCAAACTGAGAGGACACAACTGGACTCCATCCCCTGTAAATTTTGGTGATAACTTCCTGCAATGGTTGCCAGCCTGACACCTGACAAGTCTTTGGTGTGTAGATTCAAAGTAAATTTTATTAGTTGAATAGGGCAAATTGGTCCTTGCTCTTGTAAATTCCTCCAGTGTGGACAGGGCCTCTGCCAAACTGTAGCATGTACTGGAGCTTAGATTTACAGCTGTCCTACTCAAGTCCTGTTTGGAGCACTGCACCACATTGCTCAGTTGTCCAAATTCTCCCCTCACATGGGACTTCCCTGGTTCCTGAATTTCATTCAGAATCCACATCTATCAGTTATAAAACCTTTGCTTTTATCTGTACATCTCACAATATTTTTTCATTAAAAATTGCAAAAATCTTCTGAGAAAACGTGCTCAGATTCTCTTTGAAATGTCTATGATGTTAACTGAACAGAAGTCTTACAGAGATTATTAGAAGCTTTGGTACAATATAAACAGCAAGCACTTTGGGCAAAAAAATCTAATTTGTTATGCATTTTGTAGGCTGCCTGGGATAAGAGGGCCTAATTTGCTGTGACTATTATAAAATAAATTAAACAATCATAACAGTACACAAAATATTAACACAATGGAGTTACAGCTGAGTCATTAATTAGCAGCAAAGAATTTATTTGGCTTTCTCGTCTTGCTGAATATTAATGTAGAGATCACAATGGACTTAAAGTTACTTGTAAACATGAACAAATACTTTTGTTTTGCTTTTTTTTCTTCTCTATGGACTGACATCTATGCATGATGTTTAGATTTTGAGCTTGCTCCAGCTGCTATTGGCCACAGAAGTCTCATATGTATTTCAAATTTTTTTAGATTTGATTGAATGAGCATGATTCTTAAAATCAGTCAAGAGAGTGTGAAGAAGTAAGTAGGACACTGAGGTGAAGAGTGAAAGATCAGAAGAACTGGTACATCTTAGAAAATGATATATTTTCCTTTTTGGTACCATTTAGGCTAAGATATCCCAGATATTAGTCTTAGAAAATTGAGTCTTGCACACCATCTGGATACAGTTTAACTTGTTTTATTTATCAAAGTAATATGAAGCAAGTGCTTTACAGGAGCCTAGCTACAGTGCATGTGATCATATCCTTGTCTGGCTAATTTAATTGCTCTGTGAAAACATTTTGGTAATTTGTCACTTTACTGTGCCAAGTAGTGTCCTCGCTCACATAAAACATGCTGTTGGTGACAGTGACTGTTGGCAACAGTTCAGCCTAGAAGCTATAAAATTCCCATAAAACTCTTGACTTTATTGACAAAAATTAAGTGCATATAAAGAATGACTGTATCTCCTGGGGGTATCTGAATGGACCTACAGAACTAAATGCTAGCGATGGAGATGTGAGAATAACCTATCTGTCAGATGAACCTGGAAGAATGGGTTGCCAGGTTATGTTGAATTAAAGTAGTTTATGCAGTGATTCTCAACCCTGCAGCCACAGCACTCTGGGGTGTTGCAAGAGCCTTCCCAGGGTGCCATGGTGCCCAGCTTCTGTGCCAGGAAGTAAGCAATTGCTCCTCCTCCTGTCAGGGGACTCAAAGTCCCATGGACAAGACAAATCCATGGTTGCTCCCTGGCTTTTGGCAGCCCCTGCGTACCCAGCATGCACGTGGGCAGGCAGATGCGGGGCCACACATTGCAGTCTGGCTCACTCCTCTCACTGCCTCTCATATTTCCAGGGCTGATGGGAAGGGCTGTTAGTCCATGTGACTGCAGATGCTGCCATGCAACTCATCAGAGAAGCAGTCTTGGTGGCAGAGGCCATACTTTACCCCTCAGACCAGGTGGAAAAAGTGGGGCACAATGGGATGAGGTCCTGTGCCCATCAGCCTCACTTAGATTCTCACTCAGTGGTTCTCAACCAGGGTGCTGCTAAATCCCAGTATGTTGTGTGGGGTGCCTTGAGGCTGAAAAAGTTGAGAACCCCTGGGTTAATGGAATCACAGACCATCCAAGGAAGAAGAGTAGATTTAAAGGCAGACTTAGACATTTTCTCTTGATTTTTTTTGTTTTTTGTTTTTTTTTTTTCCAGCCCTCATTAGGAACCAGACTTGGCTGGTCAGCAAAATCATCTTCATGCTAATAGGTCTAATTTAGCTTCCCATATGCTATTATGAAAGGGTGTGGTGCATACCAGGACATTCATTTTGCCAATAGTGTTTTATCTTTTGAATACAAAATCTTTACATTGCCCTTTCAGTCTTGTCTGTATAGCCACATACTCAGGATCTTTCATTTAAATCTGCATATGTTCTATACTTGATTACAGCTTTGTGACAGGAAATGTACCCCCCTCCTTATTCCCCTTGAGGAAAATCAACATAACCTGTAATAACAGCAAACCCAACTTTCATTCATCATCTTAATGATTCTCTCTCCCTGCTCTATCTTTTTCTTAAGTCATTCGGAAAGTGTCCTCAATGTTATCGTCAGTACACCCTTTCCCTTTTCTAAGCACAGAACAGAAGGTCAGGTGACAAAAGGAACAACTCACCATTCCTGTATTAAAGAGACACTGTCAGGTGAATTTAAGTTTAGTACCTATATTAAAACAAGATTACAAAGCCTATAGAGTTTATATGATGGTATAAGTATTAACATTGTTTTTAAACATTTTCACTAGCCTTATAAACAAGGAATTAATACATTCCAAGTTCACAAGCCAGACTACAGTATTTTGCTAGTGCATAAAAACACACATGCAAGTAAATTTAACATACCAGCTTCCATTTTTTCAAGATGAATGAAGTGCAAAAGCTAAACAAATGGCAGAAATGATCGTAAGTAGAATTTCTTTTCCAGCTATGTCATTTCACGCTGTAGGTAAGAATGTTTTCAATAGGTTTTTAAATTTTGAATTTTCCTTTAAGACAGAAGAGAAGCAAACTGATGTTCAATGATAGGGAGAATTTTGTAGCAAAAATGGAAAGTTACTGGAAAATAGAACTGTTTTTGCACTAAGACAATATTATGGAATCCCACTTCATCTTGCATGAATAGAAGGCTCAGAGCAAGACAACAGACTGACTGGTTTGGGAAAAGTCCTTCAGCAGCAGCAGCCCTAATAAAGCCAGGAAGCTATGTATGCCTTTCAAGAACCTGTTGGAGATACCTCTGTGTAGGGATTTCTCTGTAGTGAAATCTCAGAGAGATGGAGAGAACCTCAGTAAGTTATTAAACCCTTTTGGTTTAATAAGAATTCAGAAGTTTGCATGTGTATTTCAGCCCATTTAGTCTGGGTAGTCCATTACTTCCTTGAACACAAGGCTTCTAGCACTCCCCGTTTAATCTAGCCTCTCTTATGGTCTTGAAGCACTTCTTCTCCCAGCCAAAGAAAATAAAACAAAGTTAACTAAATGTTATTAAACCTCAAAAAATGTTTGGGTTCAGGTTACTGGAGCTTCAGGTTGAAGGTTGAGGTTGGCTTTTATTTTATCTGGAGGTGCGCCCTAACCAAGTCATAGAGCTGTTTAAAAGCCAAACCTGGAGCTCCATCAGAATTTTACAAATGTGCTTTCTCTTTAAGATGGGATAATTGAAAACCACAAATATAATCATCCCCAAATTTGGGATGTCTTGAGAGCCAGACTGTATAACTAGGAATCCACATCGCATTTTAGCAAACCTGATAATACTTTGTATTCTTCAGCACCTTTCACCTGTAAATCTAGAAGTGTTTTTTAAATACTCATTAAGCTTGCAGAATGCTTGTGAGGCAGGCAAAGATAAACCTTATTAAATGCCTATAAAGGCATCTTTTTATGTACTGGCAAACTGAGGCACAGATAAGTGAACTACATGCCCAAAGTCACACAACACATGGATAGTAAAGGCAGAAGGAGAAGCCAAGGGCCCTGAATCTCATTGTCTATTACTGATGGTGGTTCATCAAAGCTAGCTTCATTCACTAGTAATGATAAATTGTTGGACTAACCCTCTGTGGGTGTATCTACATGTGCAACTAATGCAAAGCAATAAACTCCAGAGTTTATTGCTGTTTGAATGTGTGCCCTGGAATGCAGCTTGTTGAACCAGGTTGGAGCAGCCTCAGTTGGCAGGGAGCCTGGGGGGTTAGCCTGCCAGCCTGGAGCAGCTCCCTTCAGCTTAACATGCTGCATAGAGGCAGTCCCCACACTGAGTATTAACATTGTTTTTAAACATTTTCACTAGCCTTATAAACAAGGAATTAATACATCGCCATAAGTACACTTATGCCGCAGCCAGTTGGGGCAGCATCTACATGTGTGCTGCTGAGGAGTTTTTTACTCTGCAGCAGGATGTATTTACAAGTACTATCCAGTTGCAGAGTAAATTAGTTTACTCTAGCTTAATAGGGGCACACGTGTTTACTGTAGCCTAACAGGGGTGCATGTGTAGACACCAAGATGTTTTCTGTGCAGCTAATTAATTTACTGCACAGTAAACATCTGTGTAGCTGCACCCTGTTTGCACAAAAATGTCAGGTTCTTTGGCTGGTAAATACCCATGTCTGTCTCAAACCCGGAGTTCCTCAAAATAAGTGATATTCAGACCTTGCAGATGCTTTCCAATCCCACTGTTTCAGTGGTGCAAGGAATTCCCTCATTTTTAATTAATGCAGCCAAGAAATGTACCATATCAGTCACAGACACAGCACATCATAGGATAATAAAGCCTATTTTAATCACCATATATGAGTCACTGGAAGAATCTGGTTCGGTGACTCATTGAGCAATTTAGGCAATCAGTAAATTAAATTACTGCTGCCTTACTACTAAAGTTTTCTGTTTCTCAAGCCTAAACTGTGCTTTGCTAAAAGGAAAATTGGAGGAAGATGATTCCTGCTGCAGAAGTACTTAAAACTCCAAATGATTACATTGCACAATATTCACATTATCTCTGCTTCTGTCTGCGGATAGTATGGAAGTTCAATGAGCTTGTGCAAAGCAAAATGCCAGCAAACTGCCATCATGAAATTAGCCTGAGTTAGTTTCAGATATAAGATTTCACTTCAAATTTCAGTCAAGTTTTCCAAAGATTGTGAGGTTTGGATTTAGATTCAATGCTCTCTATACACATTTTATTCTTCTGTGCCACAGCATTAGAGCCCTCCTCGTCCCCCTCCCCCCCTTATTCTATTATTTTGCTTGTATAGGATTTTGAGGGAATTTATGTTTCTAAATTTTAACTGTCAACTTCCACCTCCTTTTAAGTCACTTACTTCTACATCACAAAAAAAAAAAAGAAAAAAAAAGAAAACAGCTTTGACATTCGTTCTTACGCTCTCCATTTCCCTTGAAGTTATGGTTTGATCATAGTTTGTGTCAAGGGGAAACTCCTTCTGTTTCTCATATTTAGCTCCCTGCAACAGAACACTCTACTCTCTACTTTTAGTCTTTGTTCCATTTGCAAACTGAACTCAGTGTTTCACTATAGGTACCTGAGTTAATTTGAAACTCAATTCAGCTGTTCACATCACTGGATTAATCATGGAAAGGGGCATATCGCAAGCCAAGTAGACAGCAGGAGTACTTGGCAAGATACTTAAGCAGACAATTGCTTGGGTCCCAAGAACTAGCAATGAGTATGGGACTGCAAGCCCACCAACCCTTGCCATAGCCCCCACAGTGATGATGACACAAGGAAGAGTTGCTACTCAGTACCTTATGAAGTTCTGGATTGGATTTATTGCTTTGCTGTCTACAATTAAGTACATTCCCATGGTATCAGAGATCTTCAGAAGTTGTGGAGGTCCAGTAGTTTGAGAAAAGAACCTCAACATGCCATGGCAGAATACAGGAATATAGCCAGGCTGGTGGTATGAAATAATCTGATTAAATACTGTGTCATCATTTATGATCAATTTTGGCTTCCACAAATCAGCTTACAAAACCAAAAATCATTAGTGTAGTTACAGATCAAGAGTGGTCGGTACACACATTAAAAAAGTCTGAGGTGGAATTGATCTAAGCTAGATAGTTTTCTGAAAGCAGCGTAGTTTAGATCAGTAGTGAACAGAACACAGAAGGCACAGACAGAAATTACATTTGTCACATGATTGATCCCTTGAAAACACTCTACAGCTGTGCCCTAATAGAAGCGCATGGCTGCAGAGCAATCCAGTTGCATGAAGAATTAACCCTCATTGTATGATACTTCAGATGAAGGCAAAGTGGACTGCTTTCCTTACTTTGTGCCTGCTCCAGTGGCTGGGCTGCTGCAGCCTAGCTCTGTCCCTGGTGCTGTCTCAGGATTTGGGGGATGGAGGGGGAGAAGGGTGGGGAGGGAGCTCAGGCTGGTGTTTGCCCAGCCTGCACTGGAGTGGGGGTGCGTGGATTGCAGCTGGGCAAACACCAGCCCAAGCTTGCTCCCCTCTTACCTCCCAACCTGAGACAGCACCAGAGCTGGGAGAGGCAGGGGTGTGGTTAGTGGAAGAGGCTGCCAACACACAGCCTCTCTCTCTGGATCAACTCCAAATTGGAACTCTATCTCCCTACCGACCCAACAGATGTTAGCTCTTGGGTCAGGAGGGTGGATCGGTCTAACTCATGGTGCCTTCTGTGAAGCGCCATGAGTTAAATTAGACAACTGCACTTCTGTCTCTGCCTACATTTGTGCTTTGGTGGGGGGAGCAAATTTTAGATTGGGTTCTGCTATTTTTAAACCAGGCTGTGTGTGTCAATCTTCTGTTCTATTAAGGGTATAGACCAGCTCCGAGTGCTGAACTTCTGTTCTGTTACAGGCATGGACCAATTTCTTATCACTTATACTGGTACAGGTGTAATGTCTGTACCTGGTTGAGAAGCTTAAGTCTCTATACCAGTTTCTGGGCACAAAAATAACAAAATGAACACTGAAATCTTACCTCTCCCCCAGGTAGGAAAGCAAGGGAATACATGCAGAATCCTGATGAATCTTTAGCAGCTTGGGACTGTCAAAGTCAAGCCGCACACACCAACAGACATAGACTAGAGGAATGTTTAGGTGTCATCACAGATTTCCGCTCAAATAGTAGGCAGATAATTTTACTCTAGGTGGTTTTTACTAAGCTTTTATAAGTTCTGTTATCAGAGTACAGGCAGTTTCCCTTTCTAGATAGACCAGGGGTGGGCAAAATATGGCCCAGGGGCCAGATGCAGCCTGCCAGGCCATTCTATTTGGCCTGCAGGGCCCCTAAAAATGTAGAAAATGAATATTAATTTGCCCTGAGCTGCCTGTCATGTGGCCCTCGATGGCTTGCTGAAACTCAGTAAGCGGCCCTCTGCCCAAAATAATTGCCCACACTTGAGATAGACTTTACAACTGTATTAATCATACATTAACTTTTGTGCCAGAATCCAGAAAAAAAACCCAGAAGTTATGGATAACCTGTTTATTAAACCATAACTGGCCATATAAGGTGAAAAAAATCAATTGGAAAAACAGAACCTATAAGCATCTCAAAAACATAATATTTAAATTTTAAAAATCTGAAATGAAATAGCAATGCCCTAAAATATTTGTTTTAAGAAAATTTCAAGTGTTTGTTTAAAAGTAACCCTTAACTTTTTCACTTTCCTATGAGATGGGAAATGTAAGTCCCATTTCTCTGAACCGGTGGGAGTTACATCTTGAACAAATGTTTCTCATGTTCTTCTTTATAGATGTTGAATATATTTTCCAGGAAAGTCTGCTCTCTATAGTCTTCTCTGCTAATCCCTCTCCTGTGCTCTTCAATCATGTTTTAGAGCTAAACCTTCTCATTGTTGGTAATATCTACAAAAACAAACACTACATGATGCCACTACATTATGGTAATATTACTCCTGAGACTTCCCATAGGAATTTTGCACTATTGATGTTAGTTTCTGTTGTTTTTAAGGAGAAGTTCAGTAACCAGGGCTTTGCTTGTATACATAGCATGTATTAGAGAGACAGACCCAACTATGTAGGTATAGATGGGGATAATATCAAATTCTGTTTATATCTTGGCAGTATATGTGTGTACCCAGTTCTGGTACTGTCTGCTCATCAAGGTTCCCTCTAAGGTGTGCACGCTTGTGGATGCGCACAAGTAAAAGGCTGGCCATGCACAACATTTTTTAGTCCGTGCACCCACTGGGATAGGAGCTGGGCTGCAGCATGGGACACTTGCATGATGGTAAGTTCCTCTGAGAGGCAAGGAGGAGGCGGAGGCAGAGGCAGGAGCCTGGCATGGGCTCCATGGGCTCCAGGGAAATGCTCCATTCCCCCACTTCACCTCGGGGAGCAAGGAGGCATGTGGCATTAGGGCTGGGGAGTGGAGCACTTCCCCGGAGCCTGCGGACCAGCTCCCAGGAGCTAGGAGAGCCTCACTCGGGGCAGGCAGTGGCTCCTCCCTGAGGTGAGGCAAGGCAGGGATAGAGGCTGGGGGGATAGTGTAGGCTCCGCCAGCTCCAATCCCTAGCCCTGATGCCACGTGCCTCCTTGTTCCCTTAGGCAAAGCAGGGGAGTGGGAGCAGTGTCCCGGAGTCTGCAGAGTGCTCCCTACCCCTGAAGCCCCCCAGCTCTGAAGCCCCGAAGCCCCCCAGCCTGGAAGCCTCCTAGCCCCCCAGCCCCAGGCCCCAGCCCCCACTGTCTGCCCCGAGTGAGGAGTGAGGAGCTTACCTTCGGTAAGTGTCCCATGCCGCACTGAAGTGGCGCACTCACGGACTGAAGCAGCGTGCTCATGGACCGCTACTCCTGAGGGAACATTGCTGCTCATATGCATACAGGACAGCAAATATGTCACTGTAATCCCTATTTGCAACATCAGTGATCTAGTGCTAGGCGATTTCACGTTACTTGGGACTTTAAAATAACATGGTTGCATCACCCCCTAAGAAAAAGACAGTAAATACGCACATATTTGAAAATATGGCGAGTCTGCTACTTTTCCCCATGTAGAGAGGGAAATACGTCTTTTTCCAACCTAAATGACTCATTTCAGATTCAAGGGGGGAAAAAAGAAGTCCCTGGGAGGGAGAACACAGTGACTCAGCATCTGAACTGAAATGTAAAAACGACAGCTGGCTCACAGCCACCCCATAAATGAGCAAGGTGACCACTCTGTAGTTGAACGTGCAGTATACAAAAAGGTAGATGATTTTTCCTTAAGATCCTGGGGGATAACTGTTCTTCTGGCATGGTTTTAGTACCTGCTGAGGTGTTGGGGCTTAAAGCCCACTTTATGGAAATGGAAGGCTCCCCCCTAGCTTGTTTCTGCAGCCATATGGCTGAAGGCAGGTGAAACTTGGGGGCATTTGAACCCCAAGCCTCCGGGCTTGGGCCTGCACATAGGATGCCTGCCAAAAGACGTTGGAGATATCTGAAGCCTCTGGTGGGGATGGAGGATGTTTGCTGGTTGTAGGGCCACTTATGGTTCTGGACTGACTCATGGATTTGGATTTAATTTGGCTTGGAACACAACAAATGTCTTTAAAAAAACAGTATATAAAAAGGTAGCTCTTAAGTCACAGATGGCAGCTACATACACAACAAGTATCTTGTTCCAAAACTGATCAAATGCCCAGTGGTTTATAGTACCTCTCTCTCCAATGATCTCCCCCAGCCAAACCAAAAACAGCAGGCACACCTGACAGATCTTCCCAAATTGGAAGAATGGATCAGTAAGATTCAATTAGAAGGAAAAAGAAAGAGCCTGATCTCCAACAGAAAAGCTGAAGTGGTTAAGGCAGGGGTGTCAAAGGCCTGGCCTGGCCTGTGGAGCCCTATCATCTGACCACCGGTGCTGCTCCTGGGTCTCAGAGCTGACCAACATGCAGTACATACTGGATTGGCCCTGTGTGCAGGGCCTGGGACCTGTGGTGCACCTGGCACCTGCCCCAGCTGGTCTGGGAACTGTACCTTGTGCAGCCTGGGTCCCAGACCAGCCCTTCATGGGCCCTTCAATCCCAGACTGTCTGGAGCC
Source organism: Alligator mississippiensis (assembly GCF_030867095.1). Classification (NCBI taxonomy): domain Eukaryota; kingdom Metazoa; phylum Chordata; order Crocodylia; family Alligatoridae; genus Alligator; species Alligator mississippiensis. Next base: position 118,253,482 of record NC_081824.1, on the reverse strand, counting down.
TGTGCTGAGTGCACTGGATCTGACATGCAGAGGGGAGAGGGTGCTGTGAGCTCAACTCAGCCCCTTGGACTAGCCCTGGGCCACTCATTTGGTCCGCAGGATCAGATGAGTTTGAAGCCCTGCTTTAAGGAATGTTTGACAGAAATACAAACTAAACAAATACTTTTGACAACAAAAGTCAAATAACTGACGCCATGTTCAACCTGAATACTTAGTCACTTCTGCCACTCTGAATGAAAGCTGGAATTTCTTAGCAGCTGAGTCCACCTGGTGTTCTTGCAAGTTGATTTATAAGTGGGGACAAGTGAACTGATTCTGATTTAAACATAATTCCAATTAAAATGTTGAGAAAGATGTTTTGGTCTCTTACATATTTTTTGACATGGATAAGTATGTCCCTGCTCTACTGGTGTCTTCTTGTACCCCTAAATTTGGCTCTTCCTTACTTTTCTGCAAGGAAATTAGCTCATTTTGAGCTACATGCTCTGCAAATAAACAGTTTCTGATAGCCCAGCTGGCTTCTTTAAGGCTAGCCTGGATATCCCAATACCACTGAAGTTAAGAGTATAACTCATTCCTCCAGGCTGGATTTCAAATTCTTCCTATTCCTTCCCAGTACCTTGCTGCTAGTGATACTTGATTCAAGTTCTGTTCTCCGCAAACCATATCTTATGATATTGCACCAGTCTCAGATGTAGATCTGGACAACACTTTTCAATTGCATATTTTATTCACTGACAAAACAGGTTAAGTGATGCTGTTTATCAATTTGTCTTGATTAGTCAAATAATTTCAGTCAATAAAAGAATTGAAACAAAAACCATTCAAAACAGTTGAAACATTAATAGTGTAGCTGCTGCTGTTGCCTTTGTTGTGGGGGGGTTACAAAATGGCTGCTGCCCCAGTTGGCAACTGGCCACGCCATCACTGTCAGCAGCAGCTGCTGCTGCCCCATGCGCTACCGATGAAGCTGCCGTTGCTCTGCCGCTGGTGAAATGTTCCATTTTTACCATGTTCTAAACAATACATTTTACATTTTTATTTTAAAATTATGTTTTGTTTTTTGAAATGTACCCACACATTATGTTTAAAAAAAAAAAAAGTTAAAAAAACCCAAAACTGAAATACTGTGTCAAATGAATTCCTAAGTGTACTTTTTATTATTGGCAGACAAGGTTCCTTGGGTGAATTTGATATCTTTTATTAGACCAACCTAATTATTATTGTTTTTTTCTAGTTTATTGGAACAACACCCCCCGCCCTCCCATGATTTCAGGTTGACCTCACACACAAGTTTTTTCAATTTTTTTTGGTTGGTCAGCAAACTGGAAAATCAATTTTTCATGGAGCTCTATGCAATTGGTCTCATGCTCTGGCTGGCCTAGGCAACTTGCTTGATTCATCTCATCCCCTATAACTCCTTAGCTCAGAGTTTCATGGAGCTCCGACCCTGATGTGTAAGATTTGACAGCAGATGGCGTGGGCTAACAGAAGAGGAGGTGGAAGGTTGATGTAGATGATAACTCCAATATTAAAAGCCAGACTGTAGTACTCTGCCAGCTTCCAGGACCATCAATACACCAGAGCTCTAAGTCTTCTCCCCACCCACCCCCCACACCTTTCTGTTCCCTCCCCCTCTTCATGACCCCACTCCAGGACTTCCCTTTCTAAGCCTTCCCTTCCTCCATTTCTTAGTAGTTATGTAAAGAGTTATACAAACAAGATTTAAAATGCTGGTTTGATAATTGCTTTTTAATGAAAAATGTAATCACCAGAAGATTAAAACTGTAATCATGAAGCAGCTGTTGGAGTCCCAGTCTATTCTGATGAAGACTGTTAATAACTTTTTGATTCAATGGTAACATTGAATGTAGGAGGATATGCCAATGCCTACCTAAATCTGAATGCTGGAGTTAATATTTTATTCTGTTTGAATGTCAGTGCCAGCCAAATCATTGAGTGATTGCTTATTTTTAATTATCTTTATATACTAGGTAAGCAGAGTGCAATAACTTTAAATTCTGGACACCAGCACAGATAGCAATAAAGGGAAGGGAAAGATCTCTATGCAGACCTTGTATAGACTAGGATAATTTATTAGGGGAAAAAGAACCATGAACATTTATTTTTTAAACTTGTCATTCATTATTTTCAGCAGAGACAAAATAACTTTAAGTTAATACTATCCTTTAACAGATGTTCACCATAGACTATATCCAAAATACACTGTCAACAGGAAGACACCACTGGCCTTTGGACTGGGTTGTAACCTTGTGCAAAATAATGTCACTGTAAGCCACTAGCCTGTGTGTGTTGTGTGTCTTTTCTGTGCCAAATCCAAAACAGTGCATGTCTGTTACAGCTACAGAGATCGACTCGGGTGCATCTGTACGTGCATTAATGTGCTTTTCCTAACACGCATTAAATTTAGTACCTCCAATGTGAGGTACTAAATAAATGCGCATTAGGCTGCCCTAATGCACAGTACCAATAGCACAACTTTTTAAAGTGACTCTTAATGTGCAGTAGCCTGTTTTAATGCTCATTAGTGTAATTGCTTGGTTTTTTACATGATGCTTTAATGCGCAGTAAAAGAGGCTACTGCATATTGAAGTGCACGTGTAGACATGCCCTCCTTAGCTCAAACCATAGAGGTTCATGCGAGGTTCATGCCTTTAACTTTGGAGGTTCCTCAGTCTAATCCTGGATATTGGGCAAGATGGCACTCATCACACCATACCGTATTTACTTGACAAGCTAAGCAGTGGAAACAATGAACCTGTAATCAAAACACTGGCAAGTGCTGGTTGTGAACAACAGGTGGCTGTAAGAGGGAAAGCTGGGCTGTAAGTAGGTGTATCAAATGAGATGCGATGATTGTTGAGTCACACACTTTCAATACCCATTTTGTTTCTGACAAGTTTCTCTTTAGGGAAGTAGGTTGGGTGAGGTGATGTACTTACTGTTGAGAAGACGGAAGTCTATAAATGGGTAGGAGCCACGGCGCTCAGAGAGAACCCCTGTCTGACCTCTCACCCGTGCATCTCCTGCAAAAAACCAAAACCCCCAGGGATGTTAGAGATGTTGCTGCCCTTTCATCTTGTCCAATCCATTCAATATCAGTGGTATCTGCCCTGAAAACCAAGTTTCAAATGCTATCTTCCATGGCTTCCCTGTTGAACTTGGCAGAACAGAAGGGATCAAACTCTGACATGATTAAACACAAGAAAAAATGTATCCATCCTGAAAAGATTTATCTATCCTATTAAGCAGCTGCTCAGTCAATGAGCAAACACTTATAACCTCAGGACTACAGCAAAAGTCTAATTTCTTATCCCAACTGTGCAATTAGGTATATGGGTGTTATTTCACTGCTAAGCATATGCTCAGTATTGTGTAAGACTCATTGTTCAGCATTCTGCTACAAAGAGAATACTGTCAACCCCATATGTTCAGAAATCACAAGGCAAACCTCCCAAAATCACGAAACGGCTTTAAAAATCATGGGATGTTTAAAAAAATAACAAATATTGGTTTCTTTTTGAGCCTTCCTCAGGTGAAGTTATCAAGCCTTTTTCTTAAGCCACTAAAGCTACAAATTATAAACCATTAATCAAGAGGCAAGGTCTTTTTTATGATACCATTTACTGGACCAACTGTATAGTTGGGAGGGCTGTTGGACAAAGTTTCAGGAATCAGGTGCCCTTCCTCAGAAGGGTCCCTGAAGGCCTTACCTGGACCAGATAAAGCCTTCTTGGACATTTCCTGGACCATCATGGCTACATCAACACTCCAATCCACTCCACTACTTTGTTATAAATGAAAAATTTGATCTTCAGAAATTAGCATTGCCTTCAGAATCCCAGGGATGATATCTTATTATGTTGGAATAAGACCGATTTTGGTTATGACCGATTTCAGGTTATATTTTTTTAGTTTTGCTGCTAGTTCTACCTTTATCCTTCTTCTACAGAAAACTAGTTGTATTGCAGGAGACTTATCAATACTACCTCCCAGGAGTGCTCACACTGTAGGAGTCACCGAGCTTGAAAAAATATATATTTTTAAAGAGTTATTTTTAAGGGATATCTCTGGTTGGCATGAGTTTAAAACCTGAAGACCCTGACTGTTAATTTCTATCACTCATGCTTAAAACCAAGACTTCTTAGAGCACCAAAAGGTGTTCCTGGTGAGACAGTTATTTTTTCCATGTAATATTCTCTGAAAATGTTAGAGAAGTCCTTGACAGAACTGTCAAGTGGAAAGTTTTAGTAGGAGGAAAATTGAGGAAGGGAGTCCCTAGAGGTATGAGAGCAGCAGAAGATAGCGTTCTGAGCAAATGAGAATGTTCCAAGTTCAGCCTCTTTAGGCTACAAATTGGAACCTACCTTATTTGTTTGTGCTTTTATTTACTTATGGTTGCTTGTTATTTTATTTTATTTTATTTTACTGGTCTCAATAGCAGAGGAAGATTACGTGTGTACCTTCTGGTACAGCTTAATTAGGATCACAGCTTGCTACTCAGAGGACAAGGACACATGAAGAAATTACCATGAGGTAAAAGAAGGCATGGATTTACCATGCATCAGCCATTGCAGGGTAAGTGTACTGTGTGCATGCTCTTACTCTGCAAGAGTTGAAAATTAAATTTGTGGCAGACTATCCCTCCTTGACTGAGGAGTAGGCAACTGTGGTTTAATTTTCCTCTAATACAGGGTAAAAATATGGACATGAGGAGCTACTTCAGAGCAATAGATGCACATAAAATCCTGCCCCCTCCCTTCTCTCCTTTTTACCATGAAGTAACTACCATATTTACCAAAACCCAAAATGACTCTGAATTTAAGACAATTCCCCAATAATTAATTCTAAACATCACATTTTAAAATTATTAAAAAAAAATGTTTCCATGTCTAGAATCTAATTTTTGGAGGGTCCCCCCACCACTTAAATTTGTTCCCTCCTCCCACTGTGGCAGGGGGACAGGTGGTGGTAAGGTAGGTGGCAGGGAGTGAAGGCCCACTTCTTGCCTCCTGCCCCCCTCCCATTTGCCCCCCCTAGTTACCTGCCCCCCAGCACTGTCTGCATGTCCCATGCCTGACCCCACAGTTCCTGTACCCCCTGTGGCCTGCCCTCCCTATCTGCACCCCTTCAACCTGCCCTCACTCTCTTGCATTGAGTAAATATGGTAGTTTTATTTTCATGTACCCTTACTAGTGCTATTTTATTCCACAAGTATTCCCATTGGAATCTATGGGATGATTCACAAAGTTAAAGTAAGGATGGCAGAATGTGGCCCATATCATATACGCCAAATAAATGTGTACTTCTCACTAATGTAAGGAACAATAACACCGAGGAACGGTTCCTGCCCTGGGCTTTTATTTTTCTTGGTAGTCCAATGATATAAAAAATAACCATGAAGAGACTGATACACCTGTCACGGTGACCAACGAAACAAACAGCCTATAACAGAGCAGTGTAAAACAGATTTGAGAAATCTGAAGATAAAAACTAATTGGAAAGCAAATAAGTTTCATCTTAGCATTCTGAAAGAAAAAGCAAATGATGTTGCATATCTAGTAGCAAGGATTTTCTATAAATCTATGAAACAAGATATTAGTGGAAAACAATAAATACCTATATATAAAGGGGAAAGTGGATCTATACCACTACCGGCCCATTCGTTTGATCTTAATAGTATGGAAAGCTTTTGAACAAATTTTAAAGGCAAGAATGATTAAAGACATTGTGCTAAATGGCAAATGGAATATAATACAAATGGATTTATCAAAGGTAGTTCATACCAAATGAACCTGCTATTGCAATAGCTTTGGTAAGATAACTGATTTTCTTAACAAGAAAAATGTGTTAGATTAATATATATGGGATTATTTAGGAACTTTTTCCTTTAGGTCAAAACAGAGGGGTATTGCTATCTTTTGCAGTGTGGGATGTAGATTTTTTCCTAGGATTCTCTGAATAAATTAACTCATTATTTCCCTTTCTTTGCAGTAGCAAGGTATTAGCAGTTCACTTGTCTCCCCTGTTTTTACCTAGGGTAGGTTGTAGGGTGTTCTTGGCGTTTCTGGTTTTCGGCCTTATAGGTGTGGGCAGGGGTTTGAAATGGTGATTTTTGGTTTGAAGTGGCAATGCTTAGGTAAATAGCTAGCTACCTGTGAACACACGGCATTGGACTTCATGGCCCAATCATTTATTCCTATGACTTCAGTAACAGCATTTACCATAAGAGTGCCACATACTTGAGCATGCAGACATAACAGTTACATCAGTGATTCTCAATCAGGTGCCATGGCACTGTGGGGTGCCTTGGGATCCTTTCAAGGGGTGTCACACAATATTAGCACTGCTAGGTGTGCAAACATAATTCACAAGATAAACTCAGAGATGTCAAACCAGTTGTGGTCTTTCTGAGGTCTTTACAACAGAAGAATTTGCATTCATACTTTTCTGTAGTCAATTAGTGGAGGTTAAAAGGTAGCATTTTTTAGGGGTACTTTGCATTTAAAAAGGTAACCACTAAATTACATGTCAGGAGCTCATGCGTGGCCCTGAGTGGTAGTTCCCACTCCTCTTTCAAAGCTGTTAAATGTAAGTTTGACCATAGCCCTAGTCAGTCACAGGCTATGAGCTACCAACAGTATGTGAAAAAGTCAAAGACAATCCTTAGATGTATCAAGATATTTCTAGCTGATACAGAGAAATATTAATGCAATTGCACAAGACACTGATGAAACTTCATGTGTGTTCAGTTCTGGTCATCCATATTCAAGACAGATTAGTGAAACAAGTGTAGAGTGTGAGCAACTCTATTAGAATGACCAGGGTAATAAATGTATGCTCACCAGAGCATACCAGAAAATCACGTTTCTGAAACACTCTTCCAATGGAAGTAGAAAGGGCAACTCCCCTCCAACAAGTCTTAAAATGGGGCTTGATAACTTTGAGTCTGTTATGAAATGCAATTGCCTACAATATTGGAAGACCAAATTTGATCACCCACAAGGTCTTTGCTAGACCTATGCCCTTTCCCCTGCAAAACAGGCCTGGAGTTTAAGTACAAAACATGATGATCTGGATCTAAATCATCAGTGAATTGTTGCCGATTCCTGTTGACTGCCATGAGTCTTTTGTGGTGTTATTTCGCGGCTGTGAGTGAACCCAAGAGGTTGTTGAATTCTTCCTCTTGAGTAGCTCTGCAAGAAATCCATGTGCAGAATCAATCTGTGTCCACTCTCGCTTTGAGAAGCCATGGAGTGTATCTGAACCCAATATTTCCAGGGACTATTAGAAAAGGCTAGAGTGACTCAAACCTGTCATCTGGCTCCAACTCATGAATAAGTCCCTTAATTGTCAGCTTCTACCTCACTGCTCACCACTTGTCTTGGGGGAAGATTGATGAGAACATTGTGGTGGTCTAACTCCAACAGGATCTGACATCCTTTGTTGTTCCTTAGATCACTTTTTCCCCCCAACAAGACTGCCAAGGAAGGGGGGAGAAGTCTGCCAGCACAGTAAGTTAGGTGTAGGTGTACACCAGAGCACATACCTTTTAGTTTTCTAGGGGGAAATACTGTTTAAAGCAAACCACTGGATTGTACATTTTCCCTTTAGTCGTTGTCAAATCTTTCATCAATACACTAGACCTTTAAATCTCTCAGCACCTGCTGTGTTAGTTATAAAGTTGTGCACAGTGATGTGTTTGCCTGCTGGGGTTTCTGAGAATGCAGCAGGGGAGGGGAATAGACTGTCTGTACATGTATACATTTCAAATTGCTGTCTACACCCCTGTTGTCCCCAGATCAGGAGTCCTATCACACTTAATTTTTGTGAAGAGAAGGGATGCTGCAAAATGTTTTCCTTCGTTCTCTTGCATAAGCTTTCATCTATTTGCTTTTAACCTTAAAACAATAGTTCTTTACAATCAACACAATTAGCCTGTTCCATTTAAAACCCCTTTATGTAGAGAATGGAAGAATTCTATGGCAACAGCACAGGAAATTTTGACAGCTGAGAGTCATATCATTACTCCATCCTCATTGTGTGCTGAAGTGAAACAAACAAGGTGGGGGAAACAGAAAGGGTTGTTTCTCTTTTGCTTCTTCAGGCTGAAGACATAACATAACACACTGGAATGTTTAATTTTACAAACACATATAGAGCAGCACTTTTGTCAGAGCCAAGTACTGGAGGCAGCCACTAGGCCTCCCAAGGGAGACATTTCCTGAGTGAATCTGTTGCCCACTTGGCATCCTGCTTTTTTTCTGTTTAATAAAAGCCTGTGCTAGGTAATAGGAGTTTATGTGGCTTATTATGTAACTGTCAGCAAGGGAGGAGATTCTAATGTTTATGACAATTTACTGTTGCTGGAACATCAGCTAGAGACAAGAACCAGCATCTGGATGCAATCATGATGTCAAGGTCTTTTCAAGGTGGGGGAAAGGGCAAGAAAAATATTAAGCAGCAGTTACTGAGCTGCTACAGCATCTTGAGTAAAGCAGCAGGAGAAATATTTCTTCTCCAAAAGCTGCTGTTTGAAATGGTGTGGGATTAAATTTCCCAGTGTAGGCAACACAAATTAGCAAAGAGAACATGATTGTAGCTGTGACACAATGACAAGGCTACAGCAATCATTGGGATGTGCTACTGAAATATGTATTCTCTTTAATATGCAGCTCTGTTTGATAGTTCATGGACACTACATCTCACAGGATGTTAAAAGTGTTTATCCTACTCGGATTTTCTATGACTGCCGCCCAAGCATTTTCTGTCTTTTTAAAACTACCTGGCTTAGGTTCTTACACTGCTGCCCATCGCTGTAGCCTCTGGGGGCCGTCCATGAAAAACTCATTCATAATCAGGAAGTCCCTAGTGGACTCCTTGAAGTTTGTGGCTCTTCTACTTTTTTGAAGTACACAAAGGGTTGGGTTTTCTGAGGAAAGATGGGTTGGTTTGAATGTTGGTGGAAAAGTTTTCTAAAAGGTTTTTTGATGAGAAGCACAATCTTCAAAACCAGGACTTAAAACAGAGAAGCATTTTTTTTTTTTATCTTAAATTTTTTCCATTGCAGTTGCCATGGTGATGACCACTATTTCCCTTATCATTTATTTGGAAAATGTTCACGACAACAGAACTCGAACAAAGCTCCTCTTATATTAGGCCATGGCAATCCCAACATTCTTCTGCAGCTGTGAAGCTTGGGTGACCTACAGGGCTCATCTGAAAAGCCTGGACCGTCATTGCCAGCGCTACCCCTGGAAGATCTTTGGCATAAAGTTGGAGGATCATTGCACGAATGCCAGTGTCCTCACTGCTACTAACACTCCTAGTATGAAAGCATTGATTCTTCAACACCAGTGGCGGTAGACAGGGCTCTGTGTGTGGATGCCTGATGTACGTTTACCAAAACAACTGCTATACTCCCAACTCTGCCAAGGATAAAGGACATGCAGGGGCCAGAGGAAATGCTTCAAAGACATTTGCAAGGTGAACATTAAGAAGTGTGGATACCACAAATGGGGGAAGACTAGCCTGGGACAGGGCTACATGGAGATGCCTTATGAGAAAAGGTACATCTTACTTTGGGGAAAACCAGCTCACCCTGGAGGCAGAAAAATGACAGAAACAGAAGAAAAGGAAATAAGGATGAGAAATCCATGGTCTGACCCTCCCTTTAACCACCACCGGTGGTACTTGCCAGAGAATCTGCAGCTCTAGGATAGGCTTTCTTAGCCATCAACGGACTCATTTACAACCCTTTACTAGACCCGTGGGAGTGATCATCCCCAACCGTGGGCGACTGCTGCCACTACCGCCACTGATAATTGCCTGCAATGGTGCCCTTAGGTTTATAAAGATGGGGATGTCTATACTGCCTCCTACAGCAGTAACAGCACTAGGGAGTATTTCACTGAAAGCCAGCAGTGCTCCACTGCAAAAAAATGTAATGCAGTTGCTCTTAGAACAGCACTGCGTTTCTGCCAATAAACACACCCAAAACACAGAGCTAACTGTGCACAGCCAGAGCTACACTGCATTGTATTTTTTTCATGTCTAGCAACCTGCAGGCATAAAACAGGTACGCTGTGCTTCCCCGCAGCACTCTTAAGCATGGTCAGGAGATGGTGCCCACATGCCTAGTAGAGCTCTATATGCTGAAGATATGGGATTGGCTCTAGTCCCCAGTAGGGTAGATGGGAGATCCATCCAACTCAAACCATTTTTGTAAATGGAATTCTTAAGGTACATAAACATTTCAGTGCTTGGAGTTTTCTACTACTACTACTCAGCTTTCAAGTAGCCCTTGTTATCCAAATTCTTGTACATTTTCCTTTAAAACTGTTGTAGTAAGGAGGGTGAGTACTTACAGGCCCACTTTAAAGACAGGATGACTGAGGTAACAGAAATAATGTAGTTTGGGGACATTGAAAAGCACATTGTATTAGGAACCAGATCTTTAGCTGTACTTCACTCTATTCACTGAATCATGTTCCCTCTGAACAGTAAAGGAAGCAAGCTCATTATCACTCAGCAACAGTAATTATAATATTAAATGTTGATGTTTGGTTTCCTTAAAAGTAACCGGCTGGTTAAGGTTTTCAGCTTTTGTCTGCCTGTTTTTGCAAAGAAAAAAATTTTTCAATTTAAATTGGGGATTTCCAGTGGGAATTTAAATTTCAAGTGAAAAATTTCTACAAGCTCAGTAGAAATCAGTGCTTTGAAACTTAATTATCCAAAACATGATTCCATACTTTACATTATATTGAACAGTCCTTAAGATGTTAGAAACCTTAACTGGGGGCTAGGGATTGTTGGTGTAATGTCCACAATGGTGTTCAAATCGCTGAGGCTGCAGTGTATCGATGTTTTGGAACCATTTTAGTGCTACTAGCTCTGGGACAATTATCATTTGTTTTACATACATACAGACAAATATGTTGACACATTTGCTGCATCTCTGTATTCATACACATAAAATGTGTATTGTACAGGTTCATACAATATGCATCATATCCTCATTATTCACAGCCAAAACTCAGCATTTTCCTTTATACTTATAATTGTAAATAATAGCTGTGGTGTCTCAGGTACTATTAGATAGTAAATGTTGACATTTTAATTACCTGTACCCTCCTTCAGAGAATATATATTTAAATAAGCATGTATGTAAACAAAGAATCACATAGTACAGTGCCAGAGAATGCCAGTATAGTAACATGGATAAGTGAGCTAGATAGCTTGTCTCTACAGATTTGAAATTTTGAGAAATGAAGAGACTGCCAGCAAGAGCTATCAACTTTTTCAGCCAATAGCTTTCATGTATAAAATGAAAGGAATATAAGCCTCAATAACTAGCAGCACAGGAGACTAATGGAAAGTTATTGAACAAAAAGCAGGAGGTAAGTCTTGGAGAAACGGTTCCAAAAACAGCACAGGGACTTTTATACTTGCGCTATTATGAATACAGAAAAAATCATCTCAGAGCACTTTTATGTCTAAAGGGACTAGCTTAAGCAGCAAGCTCCAATCTGCCAAATACCAAGCTTCAGCTATATTACAACCAAGGCTGGAAAAATTTACCAGACACTGGCTAGCTGGAGGGCTAAAACTGATAGCTAGAGATGGATATAAGAGTTGGGGCAGGAAGAAGGAAAAGCAGCAATGTGGTATGGGGACAGTGTCCTGTTGGGACACTCTGAGAACCAGCTGCTAACAGGAGGCATTGTCTGAGGATCTGTTCTAGGATCTAGGTCCTGCATACTGCTGGGGACCTCCACGTTTGGAGATATTTTCTGGCTGGGAAAGCCTCTTCTAGCTGCTGCAAGAAACTTCTGTCTCCTACTCCCCAGAATCAGTTGTATAACTGAGGTGTTTATAACCAAGGGGTTGACTGGGTAACAGCCCCAGACACCACCTTTATTAGGGGTAGGGGCACAAAAGCAGTCATTGCAGTTGTCATGGCAGGATCCGGCGCTGCACAGATGGCCCAAGCATGGAGCTGTGCTGCTATGCCTCTGCCCAGAATCTCCTGCTGGTTGTAAAAGTCATGGAGTGAGGTGGGGAGAGATGCCTCTGTTACTCTACTTCAGTGGTTCTTGGCATTTTTAGACCCGAGGCACCCCTGGATAGTTTTGAGGCGCCTGTTGGAAACAGCCAACTCTTAGTTTTCACTCTCTTTTTGACTACAGAAAAATAATACAGCAGTTTTTCTGTTGCAAAGAACTCAGAAAGACCATAACAGGGCAGAATATTTTTTTCCAACTTCCAATTCCTGTTTGAAATCTCTGGGTTTTTTCACGGGACTCCTGTTTGCAAACCTAGCAGTGCTAACATGGTGTGACATCCCATGGCTATGGGATGTCACACCACACTGTGGCACCCTGGTTGAGAATCACTGCTTTACTTCTACTCCTCCTTTCCTTGTTTGCTGGTGATTTTAGAAAAGAAAATGGAGGCACAGTGTTTGCATTTCCACTGTTCATATTTTTGCAGGGGGAGCAGAAGCAGCAACAGCAGCATGCGACTGACTATATAGAGCTCTGAATAGCAGCATTGTGACTGCCCCTAAATCTGCTGCCACTCAGCAAAACCTGATTCAGAAAAAAGGGGCATCTTAACTCTGCAGACTCAGGAAAACCATTTTTGCGATGAGTTATATTTAGTTTATATGCCAATGATTATTGTGCAACTTCAAGAGCTTAAAATCTTTCACCAGCTGGAGTTGGGGGGGAGGGGAGGGGTTATGCCTGCTTCTAAAGCACTCAGCATGGACAACTTTTGGATGCGTTGCTTGTTAAACTAAACTGCCCTAATATATGGCAAGTCTTGCATTCCTAAAAAGTTATCTAGCTCTAGAATGGGTTGGCAACCTTCTTGGATTGACAGGCCAAAATAACAGAGTTTGGTTTGAGGAGGGCTGGAGTTTCCAACCTGGCCACCACTGCCACTACTTCTCACCAGCACTAGACTGGCACCAATGCACATATGACTCAAATGCTGCAGAATCCTCTTGCCGCTAAAATGCCGCCAAACTGCCCCACTGCCGAAAATCTGCCAATATCCAGGATTGCAGGCTGGATGGAAATGCTCAGCAGGCTGATGCAGCCCACAGATGATTCTCGCTTTATAACAGTGCCTTCTGGCCCCATGGGCTGGATGAGTAGTGTGGGACTGGTCCAGGGGCTGGTCTGTGGGAATGGTTCCATAAGTGGCATTGGTCTGCAGGTCTGATCCAATGTGGAGCAGGTGCACAGGATTGATCCACGGGTGGCCTGTCAGCCTAGATCCAGCTGTTTGCCAGCTTGGGTGACCATCTTTTCAAAATGGAAGGGCAGGGCACACACCTGCTCACCCCACACCCTGGCAGCATGGCCAGAGCACAGCCAAGCAGGGGGTGCCACGTGCATCTGCATCCGTGCAAAGCATGCATGTGGCTGGGAATACAACCAGGCAATGGTGGAGAGCAGCTCCCTGCAGGTATGTCTATCTGGGGGTGGGGAAGAAGGGAACAATGCCAGCCTGCAAGGGGAAATCTGCCATTTCCTGCATTTTTCCACAGTGAACAGAAAACCCAGATCCCTGCATGATACTGGGGAACTGGGACAAATGCTGTCCTGGAGTCATTCAGCTCAGGACTGGGACTTGATGTTTACATTTCAGGACTCTCCTGTCCAGTTGGGGATGGGTGGTCACCCTAATGCTAGCCTAACCCCTTGTGCCTGGATCTGCCTGCAAAGCAACCCCTACGCACCATGGGGGTGAGATCTAGCACACAGGACCATGTCATTCAACCCATGAGGATCCTCACAGGTCTGGAAACTTAGCAGCAAAGGAATGGCAATTAACGCTGCCATGGCTCCCCTGCCACCATGTCCAAATTTCCAGATCTGTGAGGAGACCAGTGGGCTGGATGACATGGCTCTGTAAGTCAGGTCTGGCCCATGGGCTACGTTGAGCACCAACTAGTTTAGAAGATGGGAGGTATGCCAGTGGAGTTAAATGGTGCCATGGCTAATCTCACTGTTTTGCACTGGGGCAGAAGAGGAAGATGTGAAACAGACTCCCTCACATGTGAATTTAAATCTAGAAAATTAAAATATTAAGGCCTCAAAATGTCTAAATGTCAAAAGCTGCAATAATAGTAATAATAATAGCTACACTCTGCTCTTAGCAACATGTAAGTGGGTTGTGTTACTATGGTAACATTGCAGATAATGTCTTACTGCCATTGCAAAAGAATCTGAATTGTACCACTAAGAAAAGCACATTATTAATTACTTAAGTACTTCTTCCTGTTTACTTATCTACCTTTATAAGTAGTGCTGCTCAGAAAACAATATACATATTTAGGAATAAAAATGATAGGATGTACATTTTCATACCTGTCGGTACAGATTTCTCAAAGCATTCCGGTTGAGTGGTTTAATTACCTTCATTTAAAAATGGAGAAACAAAAAGTACAACAAATATATGATTTGTCCAAAGCTACATGGTAAAACAGTGGCAGAACCAGGACTAGAATTTCAGAGTTCCTGTGGCTCCTTGTTTGTTCAGACCATATAATCCTTGACACACATTTAATTAAGACACATATTTAATTAAGACTCAAAAATATCAGGCCTGCAATTAATCATCTTCACTGTCAATTATTGTTAATACTAGTGATTCATGAGCCACTAAAGCAGGGGCGGGCAATTATTTTGCGTGGCGGGCCCCTTACTGAGTTTTGGCAAGCCATCAAGGGCCGCATGACAGGCAGCCCAGGGCAGATAAATATTAATTTCCTAAATTTTAAGGGGCCCCATGGGCCAGATAGAATGGCCTGGCAGGCCGCATCCAGCTCCTGGGCCACATTTTGCCCACCCTGCACTAAAGAGTCAGTTCAACTAAGTACCTAAATATCTGAACTTTTATCTACTTAGATTGCTCTCACGTCTTGCAGTAAATTCTGATCTCACCTGTATAATGGCAATGACTGTAACAGGGTTCTACTGTAAATGGGAACAGACCTGGCCAGTTAGAGTTGGCAATTCTCAGAGAATGGTTTTCTTTATGAGCAGAGCTGAGAAATAATTTTGATAATTTGTTCAATAAAGTTTCCTCTCCCTCTCCTCCTCATCTACTTGTGATATTCATTATTTGAAATAATTAGGTAACACATTATAATGAGATTAGAACAGTGAATCTCAACCAGTGTGTTGTGGCACCCTGGGGTGCCATGAGATCCTTTCAGGGGGTGCTCACACAATTTTAGCACTGTTACGTGTGCAGACATGAACACAATGATTTCAAATAAGAATTCATGGTGTTAAAAATGTTCTGGTCTGTTGTAGTCTTTCTGAGTTCTTTGCAACAGTAAAAATATTGTATTATTTTTCCATAGTCAAAAAATGAGTGAAAACAAAGAGCTGGCATTTTTGGGTGTCTGGAGCCTAACAAGGTGTGATGAGTCTAAAAAGGTTGAAAACCATGCTTTTAGAGTACAGGCAGGCCGTAATGGTTTGATGACCCTTCTTGTAGGTTCCAGTGTTGGACGATAAGTAACAACCAGGGATATGCAGTCAGCCAGAGTTTTCTTTTTGTTATTATAGTACATTATTGAGGTAGTGACACAGCTTGTTAATCCATCATTCTTGTTCTGCAGGTTCATCATGAAGAACAATTTATTCTATGTTGATGGTTTACCTAAGTCACATGGCAGTTCCCACACTCTTTCTTTACATATAACCAACTATTGAAATATTGACTGTAGACTTTTATAGCATATTATACCACATCATATTTGCTTTTGGAAAATGGTTCATCATTCAAGACTGAGACATTCATTTTTTCAGAGGCAGGACAGGCTTTGTGGGGGACCTTAGGCAAGTCACTTAATCTCTGTGCCTCCGTTAGCCACGTGCAGAAACACAATGCTTTTCTTTCTTTTTCTTCCACCCTTTCTTTTATCTATTTAGATGGCAAACACCTGGCTGCATGGACTCTATGCTGCAAAGCAACTCAAAGCCCAGGGCTGTAATCTTAGTTCAGGTGTCTAATACTACCAGAATTCAAACTCTAATGATGTTTGCTTTTCATACTACTAAAACTTCAGCGCTATTATTATCTGTAGGCAGTGAACACAGTTTGTACACACCATCAAGCCAAGATGCTTTTCAATATGAAGGAACAGTCACAGAATTTTCCTCGCTACTTCCAGAGCTGTGTGAGAGATTTCAAATACTTCTCTCATCAGTTGGATCTAGGAAGTTTCAAGGTGCACAAAATTATAACTATAAACATAACAGTTAATCATACTTTTAATACACCTCCTTACCATTATAACAGTTTAATTGGAACCAAACCCTGACATTGCTCAGGAGATTTGACACAATGAGAGTTTTGTTTGAGGAAGACCTAGGTAAAAGGATGAGTAAGACTTTCACGATTTGGCCTTGTAAATTTTGTTCCAAGGTTGCAGCACAGCCAGGTTCCCCCCTGTGCCATTTCTGTGAATGTGAATCTGTTCCTGAAGAACCTTGCCTTCCTGTACCTAATACTACTTCTAGGGATTTTAAGGTGCTTTCACATGCCTATGACGTGAATCAGTATCCACTAACCACATTTTACAGGTGGGTGACTGGGGTATCCTTAGAGAATGCGAGTCTTCAAAAGTTGCACAGTCAGTTAGAGCTGGGAATGAAACGCAAGGGTCAAATCTCCCAACCCTGTGGCTAAGCCACAGAATCACCCTTCCTTTCTTCGTCTCCTCTCTCTCCCCTTATTTTTTGCTCTTTAACGTTATTTTCTATTTTATATCATATAATCCTTCCTCTCTCTACTTTCCCCGGGCTCTTCATTCCACTGGCACTTCTGATGGTCTTTATAACTTCTATTCCTTTGGGCCTTTCCTTCTATTTCATTGAGCCCTCTAGTCCTATCTCTGTTGTGCTTTCTGCAGGTTGAATAAGATGCTGCCTAGGACTGAGGAGAAGAGTTACCAGCTATCTATTCCCAGTGCTGAACTGGGAGTCTCAGGAGTTCCCGCATTGAAAAGGAGAAGGAAGTGTTGGGTGCTGGTTCATAAGCACTATGAGTTGCCTCTTAATACCTGGGAGGAGGAACTCAAGAGGAAACCTTACTCACTGCCTACACCTCTGCTTATGAGTCACATTTAAGCTTACATGAATTAGAGCTGAGCAAATGCTTGACTCATTCCAAATGAGTAACATGCAGGGGGCTTGAGACTGGGGTAAAACAGAAACTGCCTCAATCTTATTTGCTTATCATATGCTGCAATACATATGTTCTTTTTCTTTCAAAATGGGAATATGTTACAAATATGCAATGGTGGCTAAAGAAAAGGAAGATGTTTGGAAAACCTGCCCAGTAAACCTACATTTTCCACCACAGTATCATATACTGCATGTGACCTGAAACACAGTAATCCATTTTAGCTATTTTTGGGTCCACATAAAACAAAACTCAGTCGTTCATTCTCAGGGTGCAGACCCATGACATGATTACTACAGCATTATTTATCTCCTTTTTACTTAGTATGAAAGTTACTAAGTATGTTTCCTGCTTGTCACTAACTTAGAGTTTTGGTCTTTCTGCCCAGTCAAACCAAACTAAGTGTGCGGTATTTAGACATCCATTAATATAACTTATCTTTGTCAGACCTGATTTTTAAAAAATAGTGAAAATTATCATCTGAAAACTGAATTTATGGTAAATTAAAATATCAACCATTGTCAATAAACACTGTGATGAAGGAAGGAGCTCTCAAAATTTGAAAATGCAGTTTTTCAGATTTTTTTACCCTTCCCCCATTTTTCACCCCCAAAATTGTTAAAAATATTTTAACCATCTTCAATATCAGCCACTATCTAGCAAATGGAGTAAACTTTCCATATGGCAAGGTAGTCTACAAAAGACCTTCTAGAGTATTTTTCCTCTGAAGCACTGATACTGGTTCAAGTTGGAAAAAAGATACTATCCTGGACAGGTCATTCAACTTGGCCCACTATGGATAATCCATGTACCATGTCTACTTTAAATTTCAGAAAAGATTCTGCTTGGGATATGAAGGAAAATTTGTATTGGATATCTTTATGCAAAAAATATGAAGCTATCTACTAGGCCAGGTACAGACATTACACTTTTACTGGTATAAGTGATTGGAAGCCAATCACTATTGTGTAACAGAAGTTTGGCGCACAAACCAGTCTATACCCATAACAGAACAGAAGTTCGGCATATGTATACTAGTTTAAATATGGTAGAACCCAGTCTAAGATTTGTCTCCCTCCACCAAAGGGTGAACATGTATTCTGTTCGCTACTGATCTCAACTATGCCATTTACAGAAAACTGCATAACTTAGTGCGAATCTGCCTTGGGCTTTTTGAATGTCTGTACTTAGCCTTAGTGCTTTTAGTAGTCATTGTTAGATATGCTGACAGATATACTCATGATTCAGTGATACGGAAATATTTGCTGCCTTAAAGTACAATGAAACTGCAGGTTTTCTTCTTTTTTTCATTACTTCTACATCCTTAGAAGAAATGAAGATGAGCTGACTCGAAGAGAAATAATTAGTTATATGTTTCAGTAATTAGAATACTGTTGATAAACAGATGTAATGAAGTACTTGCAGTTGACAGAGACCCCCATTTCCCTAGAGAACTGTCCCAAGTTTCCTTTTGGTTGAGGTGTCATTCAGATGCCAAGCAGCAGCAGCAGCAACAACTGACTCCTGGACAAGCTTTCTAAGCAGATGTGTTGGCAACACATTTATAGCTGAGCCCATCAAATGCTTAAGCTGCCGGCAGACAGTCTCTGATCGGCTTGCTCACTTGAATATCAATTTCTATCCTGCCTTCTTAGTCCACCAACAGCCCAGAAATTATATTTAAAAGAGAAAAAGAACTAACAAGTTGTGTAAAGCACATTGCATTAAGTGCAACCCACATACTTTTACAAGATTCCTCTCACCACAGTTTCTTGACCATTATGTCTTACTGTGCTACGTCTAATTTAGCTCTCATCTGAGTACCTCAAGAGTTATACATAAGGGAAAGCATAGAGCCACGTCACTCCAAGGGAAGTGAGTCTTTATGGACCAAGCCCTGGCATACCTGAATGGAGTGATTCTCAAAAGAAAGACATCTTTAAGATCCCCAAAAGAAATGACTGACTTTAACCTTTATATAAGGTGCACAAAGGGATGATCTGGGGAGAGTAAGAGCTTGTTGCAGGCTCCACACCCATGCCAGATCCCTGCACAAGAACCAGGTATCATTTTCATAGATTCCTAGATTGTAAGGCTGGAAGGGACCTCAGAAGATCATCGGGTCCAGCCCCCTGCACCAAGCAGGAAAGACAACTGGGGTCAAGTGACCCCCAGCAAGGTGACTGTCCAGTCTTCTCTTGAAGATTTCCAGGGTAGGCAAAAATTTGGCCTTCAAGTTGCAAATTCCTTAGGACAGAAACTTGTTCTGGACATGTGTCTATTACATGCTGTACAGACCTGTGGTATCACTTCAACTATAGACACACCTGGATGGCTAAAGACAATAGCATATATAGGGCATGTCAAGAGAGGCACCAGCCAGAGAGGATGACAGTATTGTCCTATGGTCTGGGGAGTTGTTCCATAGCACATAGAGCCCTGCACAGCCCAGTCATAGGGAGCCGGTGGGGGCAGTGCCATGCCCAGCAGTGTATATGGGGGAGTGGGGTGGAATGATGCCCCTTCCCTCTGGCAGGGTGGGGGTTTCCATGGGAAGGTCATGGCCTTGTCTCTGGGGGTAGTGAGCAAATAGGACAGCAGGAGGGTTCCCTGGTGCTCACTTTTTTCAAATGTGCTGAGCACCTATGACTTTACCTTCAAGGGTACTTCTACATGTGCTCCGGGGGTGGTGTTTAGGGCCTTAATAAAGGCACTGCTGAGTCTTGTGCATCAGCATCCCCGCTTTTAAAAATGGTGGTAGGGGCATTTGAACTCAAGCTCATTCGACAAGCTTTAGTTCAAGCTGCCCTGCTGCCATTTTTAAGCATGGGGATGCTGATACAAGAGATGCAGGAGCCTCTTGGAGTACAGCAATTGTCACAGAATTTCAGCACGTGAGAGCAGCCTCTGTGCTCGTGTATAGGCACCCCAAGTGCTCAGCTGTGCTAATGCAAATCACTGCGGTATCATCATGAATTTGCTGAAAAGTTCCTCCCATCTGCCCTTCCTGGATGCACACTGGCCAAGAGCTACCTATGGGGAATATGTGAACTAAGGGCAACATCAGAGACACTGTGAACTATAAGAAATAGAAGCAGCAGCTTGGCATTGACAGAAGAGGTGCCTAAGGGAAACAAAAAAAAAAGAGTAGGGTGAGAAATGTCTGAAGGGAAGAGGGTCAGAGAAGTCTTCAGCAGAGAAAGAGGCCTAGTGACCTTTGGACCAAGAAGATATGAGACAAAGGGACAGAGCAGATGCAGGTGCTATTTTGCCATACAGTAGAATAAACAAATGTATAAAAAGCCACATTGCTACTGTGAAGTTTGACCTATGAACTGCAGGTGGGCCTGATCCAAATATCTTTCAAATGCCACTGTTAGAAATTGAACTCCAGATGAGAATACTTCAATTTGGACCTGTCTCTGGTACTAACTTTACCAACACTTATATAATGTGTCAGTGCCAAGAATAGCACTAAAGAGACACCCACGTATGAACACATATACACATTCCCTTCACCCCCAAAGCACATTAAGACAGCTTTAGAAGGAAAGCAGGCTCTGGAGAATAATACTACAAAGACCTCTAGTACTGAGAAAACACTTAGAGCTTTGTTGCATGTTAATTTTAGGTGGCTCGGGGAGCTCTTAGCCCTGGGATTGTCTACACATTAACTTGTCAAACTAGTTTGAAGCACCCTTCAGACATCTTAAAGTTGCATCACTCCAGGCTAGGTTTATCTGGATCTGTGTTACCCAACTCATACTACACTATGTGGCCACTCTAGGATACACGTTAGTGTAACACTCCACCCGCCACCCCCTCCCCTGTTGGCCAGGTTGTCCCAATCCCTCCCCCCACCCCCACCAGCCAGATCAGCCTGTTGCCTCCCTGGGCTCTACACCCCAGCAGCCTAGTTTGGCTTGCTGCCCTCCCACCCGCCTGGATCTGAGCTCAGCCTGGAGAAGAGCAGCAGCCTGGTAGCAGACAGGCAGGTTCCCCTTGGACAATGCTGGCAGCCAAAAGTAAGCCAGAGGAGACAGGGGGGATGGGTGGGGGGGCAGGGAGGGAGCCCCAGGGGTACAGAGAGGGCAGAGTCAAAGCCCCAAAGGACAGGGGAACCCCGAGAGCAGGGGAGAGGGGGATAGCCCAGAATGGGAGTGGAGGGAGATTCTTACTTTTCAGTCCTCAAGGCCCCTTGTCACCTGAACGTGCGACTGCTCTAAACTGGAGCTAGCACTAACATTAATTACCACTTTGAGAACCCTAAGTGTAATGTGTAATAAGGCCCTTACTCTTTTTAAATGAGAGACTCCACATGACTTCCCTTCAGTATCTTCTAAATATTATTGCAACTTAATGTAGACTACCAACACCACATATAATCACACTATTTGCATTATTTGTCCTTTTCACCATTAACTAAATATTTGGGTTTTCCCCCATTTATTATACATAGAAACAACCTGAATATATATTTTTAAACACTAGAAACACCAGGACCCCCTCACTGGCAGTCTAAACCTCAGCGTCATCTCCCTCAACACCTGGGAGCTGGAAGCTCAGCAGCTCAGGGTTGATTTTCACGTGATATTGCGTTCTTAGCCTTCTGAAGACTTCTGATGTCTTTCAGGAAAAAGAGGTTCTAGCATCTGCTCTTTTTAATATAAAAAACAAGCAGGAAATGTTCTTGGGGTGGATGTAAAAGTGTGGAGGCATTTTCATATGTCCTGAATGGACACTAAAACTATTTTTTTTTAAATTTTGTTTTGCCTTTACAGTTTACTTATTTACAGATCGTCCATAACAGCCAAAGAATTCTGGCTTAAATATTCACTAAACCCTTAGCAGTGTGATCCAACTCCTTGACATCCACCACAAATAACTTTTTAAGAGTAGGACTGGGCTCCAATCTTTGCTTTTCACAAATCTCTGTCAATTCCAAAAGAGAATAGCCCTGGGCCATGGTTTTTTGGCATGTCTGTGTGAAGGCAGCCCAAAGAAAGCATTTCCTGACTCATCATATCCATGTGCAATTCATATAGAGCAGAAGTTCTGTCTTCTTTCTCTGAAAATTGCAATACAGAACAGGGAAAAGCAGTGAGATTATTCTTTTCCTTTCAAAACAGGTTAGATAGATTATATCTTCAATGAACCTGAAATAATGACTAAAAAATCTTGTGCTGTTTTGTTAGAGCCTCCCTTAACTATACATCTCATATCCTCCAGTATAATTAACAACTATCTGATAGATTTCTATCGTCACACTATACCAGACAGTGGCTCATAGGATTTGGAAGTTGATATCTAATGGCATACGAGAGACAGAGAGCACGCTAAAAATGAACTACGGTACTAGGACTCTAAATGCTTGGGGGAGGGAGGGTATTATTCCTGCAAGAAGTTTGGCCAGGCAACCCTGATTTCATTTCCCTTTTTTAACAAAAGATGGGTAAAATTCAATAGATTTCAAGATAAGAACCTTCAGTTTAAAGAAAATTCAGATGTCTGCAATGTAGGATGTTTTTCTGAAACCTTTCCAAAACCTTCAGAAAAACTAGGCTGGAAATCCTGTGAGTTCAGCTTTTGTTTGTTAGCATTTTACAAGATCTAAATGAGTCTGGGAAGTGTTTATCCAAACAATTCAGGATCTCAAAAAGTGTAATTTGTATTTGTTTCTAAAATTGGGTGAAAATCCCAGGAGGCTTCTCAGAACCAGCTCATCCATGTTCATGGCACTAAAAAATCCCTTGAAAAAAGATCCTCAGCAATGAGAGATTTTTGGAATAAATTCCAGAGTAATATTCACACTATCACATAACTGCGAAAATCTTGCAAATTGTGTGTCTGCTTCCACATCAGTTTTTGACAATGAGTGTAGCAAAGTTTCCAAGCTTTGTGTGCCATATTAACTGTAGTTTAAATGTAGATATTACCTTAACCGCACAGATAAATATATCCACTAAAGTTCTACTTAATAAATAGGTGTGGGTGTAAGATCTTTGTCGAGCCTTTCCATTCCCTCTTCCTTAACAAAAACATTATATCCTGTCTTCTCCTAAGGCTTGATAGTAATGTTCCTTATCTGGACATGGCCCAACGAAAGGGGTTGCTGCTGCTGGGTGGCGCAAAGAATGCTTTCCAGCACCAGAAATGAGGCCAGATAATTTGGTAGTAGTTCACAGTAATCAACAACACTCTTGTTTCAGCGTGAGGTTTTCTATTCTCTCTTTACAAAATATAGGTAGGCAAATACATTGAAAAATAAATTTTATGAACCTCAGAGATCACCCTCTGGTGCAACAACTTAAAGAAAACATCTGTTAGCAGAAGTCAGAGAGCCAATTCTGCAGTCCATTCTTCTTCAGCTGCTGCTAAGCTAGAAGTCTCCAAACTCTGGAGGAAAAAGGACAATCAGATGCATTCATCACCAGCACAGAGAGGCACAAATCCGCTGAAGTAATTTGCTGTACTTTGCCAAGCTCTGTTTCAGAATGATTTATGGGCCTTCACTTATTAGAAAAGTGTACAGTACCCACTACACATTCAGGGATGTTGATTTGAACAAAATTCTAGTTAATTCCCCAAACTATTCCCATTTATATGGTGGGATCAGGGAACAGAGAATGCTTTTACCCAGACAGCTTTTCTGAGCAAACCTCCTGCTTTCAAATAAGAAACAGAAGGAAGTTGTCAGCATTAAAGTAAAACCAAGCAAATCAAGGTAGCTATCTTATTCCTTGAATATGACACCCTCTGTTTAATAAGTACTGCTTGTTTATATTGCATGATCTGAGTTATTTGAAATGTTCTGTTCAAATATTTAGGTTTGTAGCCATAGAGCACGCCATTTAAATCTAGATAATATACATCCGCCACAGTGGTTGGACACGCTGAACCATCTGTTGGCTTGGTTAATATGGAAATGTGGAAAGATATAGGTTTCCAAATTCAGTAAACCTAGCAGGCCTTCTAGTTTCTCTCTTATTTTCTGTCAAACAAGTCGAAATATGCTGAGCTAGATCTGCCCTCGCTCAGTATCCTTTTGTGCCCTTTCAACTACTACAGGGCTGTCCAACTGGGGGCCCGCAGGTGGACTGCAGACCCCTGGAGTTGCCTCTTCCACTGCTACCTGTGGGGGAAAGGTTCAGGGATGGAGCTATGTGACATCAACACTGCCTCTGTGGCTGTGGGGAGGAGATCCCAGGGTCACATTCTCACAGTGTATGTACAGTGACGTGTGTAGCCCCTGGCCTCAATGAAGTTGGAGAGTCCTGAACTAGTGTGTTAGAAATGGCAACCTTATTTGGCATTCACAACACATGGGGCCATTCATCTGAAGACCCTTTTTGCAAAAGTCAGCACAACTGCTTCAGTGAAGTTTTTATTCCATCGTTCCATTGTTATTTCTGTGCTACGTTCTCGCACAGACTTGTGTGTGATGCTGACTCATAGGCCAGGTACAGACATTACACTTTTTCTGGTACAAGTGATTAGAAATTGGTCTTTACCCATAACAGAACAAAAGTTTGGCACATGCAGACTGGTTTAAAAATGGTAGAAGCCAGTCTAAAATTTGCTCCCCACACCAAAGGGCGAGTGTGTATTCTGTACCATAAAAACCATAAAATGTGTCATAAACAAGAGTACAGAGAGAAGCCCTAACCAGGAAGCATAGATACAATGATATAAGTTCCGAATTGGCAAATGAAATGGGAAAGCTAATTAGTGTAGAGCCACTAATTAAATATCCAAGTACTCCAAGGATGAAAGTAGCTTGAGGGAACCTAAACCAGAGGAGGCCCAAGTGGCATTTATCAGCCTTGTTTTGGCTGTTTTAATTGAAAGAAACATATAACAAAAGATCACCTCTGAGCCAAAAATACTGTCCAACAAGAAGTGACAAATCCAGTCACCTTCTCCCATCTTTACAGAAAAAACTAATTACTTTTCAGAAGACAGTCTTTTGAAAGACATCTTGAAACTGTATCCTTCTTACATCATCATATGATGCTTACAGTTCCACCTGAAATTGCTGCTGCAATGCCTTGTTTCTTACCCTTTTACTGAAAATTTTCTTAAGGTTTTTTGGAGATTTTCTTTTTCTTGAGTTTGACCTTCAATCAAGCCAAATCTCAAGCATGGTCACTTCTAATGTCAGCTCCTCTGCACACTGTACTGCACAGACATAGAGTACAGAGGTAAATTCTGTTGTTATAAATAGGCACCACTCTTTTGGAGTCAATGGAGCTGAACTCATTTATATCAGCGGAGTTGCATTTGGTGTCACTAGTTCATTCTAGGCTTTAATGCTAGGAGCAGGTATTAGCAACAAAATACAATGCACAGTATGGAGAATAAAACCTAGAGCTGACAGCTTAATACCATTATAAGATTTTAAGCATTTAAATAATTTGTCACATACAGCCAAATCAAAGAAATGAGTTTTCTATCAAATGTATTGAAAAACATTGCTCAACCAGTATCAAAATCCATATAAAGTTGTGATTAAGGACAGGTTTATTTGTATGTGGAAGATATCATCTTATAAAGGAAGGATATATCAATTTAAAACCTTAAAATTGATTTAAACAGTATATTGATTTAACAACTTAAAATTATCGAGGTATCTCAGAAAGATGCCTCCAGATAAAACAATCAAAATAAGGTAGATAGTCACATTACAAGTGGCCTGTACCACTTGAAAAGTGTGAGATCACAAATATCAGATTTTTTCTTTTTCTCTTTTTACTTAATTTTTTCCTTTCCTGCTACTGTATTCACCAGTCTGTTTTACTTCCTCTTGGAGCCAGTTGCTTTTATTAAAGGACTGAATAAATAATAGATTTAAACACAGACACTACTATAAATGTGTTTCTCTCTCATAATAATAGGCACATTATAGAGTTAGTTCCTGATCAGGTGTAAGCTCTATCAAATCATCAGGTGGGAGTCAATGGTGTCAGTTAACTTATTGTGTAATATTCATTTTTCAATATTTGGCTAATTCACATTTTTCCATAGAAAGCTTCAATGGAAACAAAGTTTTTTGGGTTTTCCTTTGGAACTTCGCTGCAGCAAGAAACCCCACATTTTCTGAGCAGCACTTCTCTTACTTAGAAAGGAAAAATTTAAAATCTCAGATATGCTCTGTGGATTATACCCTTAAACTCACACATTGTGAATTTAGTTGACTTTGAATGCTCTAATTAAGATCTGCTTTCAAAGGGCAGAAACTAAAATGACTGAGCTCCCCATTTGAGACTGTTATGTCAAGTAACACAAAGCTACTTGTGTTAAACCCAGGCACCCACGGACCAGTACAGGTTGGGGGCTGACTGCCTGGGCAGCAGCTCTTCAGAAAAGGACTTGGCGGCTACAGTGGACAACAAGCTGAAAATGAGCCAGCAGTGTGCCCTTGTTGCCAAGAAGGCTAACAGCATACTGGGCTGCATTGGTAGGAGTGACAAAGCTAGAAATAGACCATGTTAAGACCACTGGGATTCAAACCCAAAGCAGCAAAGCCAGCAGTCAGAGGAAAAGTACACAGCACCACCAGGCATCTAGTCAGACTCCAGCCCAAACCCAGCTTGGTCCCTCCCATGTGGACACTAAAGAGGAGTCAGGTGACCAGGAGAAGCCTATGGAAACTGCAAACACCTGACAGGAAGACTATAAAACCCATTCTACTTCCGGTGGGATGTGTCCCAGAAATTTTGCCTTAATCCTCAGCCTGACAACTTGGACTCCCACAAATACCTGGTGTGACCCCAGCCTGCCTATGGTAACTTGTTAAGTTACCGCCCACAACTCAGTCAATCCTGACACCTCAGGTCTCCTGAGTTCAGTCTCACAAGGCTTGCTAAAACATGCTCTGTGTTTTATCAGCTTCAATATTTCTTAAGTATTCATTGTATAAGAGAAGGACTACAGCAGCATACACCCTCATAGGCAAACCCGACAGCTACCATCTCCAGCTGATACCTAAACCCTAACCCCAGAAACATCACCTTGTAGAAGAAACACAACTTGGCCCGAGGTGAGCCACAGCTTTATTCACTTGGATTCTTTCTGGTAGTTTTCATTCATATTCTCAGATAATAGCAGTATATAGTTGTTAAAAATGGAGAAGGTAGTTTTTTTCCCCAACAGCAGTCATTTCCAAACCCTATCTTTATATCTCTGGATTTGGCAGAAGCCAAGACTGGGAAAGTGAGGGCAGGTCAGCCTTTTTATCTTGAATTTGTCTTTCTTCAAAACAGGTCTGCTTGCCACCATAACCAAAATAAGGTTGTATAATCTTAAACCCATATATAAATGTAGTTTTTTTTTTAAATTTCCTTGTGTGCTTTCACACCAGCATCAGTCTATCAATATTGGAATGCAAATTAAGGGAGAGATAATGACAGGGGTGCTATCCCAAGAAAGTTTTTCACTGACGATCTGCAAACTTTTTTACTCACAACCACAAATTTTTACTGATATGTACTTTGGTACCCCTGAACACACCCGGCACAGTGCTGCCCCCACTACATTTTGTAATGAACTTTACAGAAAAAACATTTTTAAGTGGCTTTCTGTAAATTTAGGGACAGTTTGTAACCCTGGCTAATGAGTAAGTGGTACAACCCTAATGCTCTGTAGTCAGGGAACTAGTAGACACATGAGAAGGGAAGAGGAAGAAGAGCAAGGAAAATAATGAAATTAATACAGAGTTGGAGGTAGGGAAAAAGAAGAGTCTGCTAGGAGAACAGTTATAGAAGCAGCTGAAAAGAAGAGAGATATAAGAAACAGGAAGAAGTTGTATAGACTAACACCCTAATGATCCAGGTAGCTGGCTGTACTAATGTGGCTGACGTTCTTAAAGAAAAGGAAAAGTGATTCCTAAGTGCTGATTTCAACAGAGATTTTCTTCCGTTTTGTCTTTTCAGTCTGTGTAAGTAAACTCGTAGCACTGGGAATTAGTATATTCCTGTTCCCGTTCTAACTCACACAGGTGCACTGTGCCCAGGTCAGTGTGCTGCCAATGCAGCAAAGGACAGTGGAACTGTTTGCTATAAGGATGAGTCTTCTGAATATCTGGACTAAATATCCCCAGCATCAGGCTCCCAATAGTGGAATTCAAAGGCAAAAGGGATTTGAATAGTTTGATCTGTTTCCATAACAAAAAGCAGTTTATATTTGTTTAGCTTACTTTTCCCTTAACATCTATAATTAAAAAATCCCAAGTAACATGGAAACTGGGGTGGTGATATAGTAATGGCCTCTCTATTTCTTAACTACCTTCCCTATTTTCCTTTTGCACATTTAAGTTAATCTCCCAACCCTACAAAACACTTCAGGCTCTGAGGTAGCAAACATCAGTGTGGCTTCTGAGTCAGTAAATGTGCTGTCATCTGGTGCAGCTGGTAATAGGGATGGAGACTAGAGCTGTGCGAAATTTCAATTAGTGTTTCATTTCAAAGCTGTTTCTATGCGTTTTGCGCTCGAAACAGTGAAATCAAAGTGAAACAGAAGACTTTGAAACAGCTTCAAAAAGAAATGAGGACACTCAAAATGTTTTGAAAGTTTTGAAATGTTTCAAGTTTTGAAGCAGCCCAGTGGGAGGTGAGGGAGAGCCAGGGCTGCGCTCCGAGTGGCTCCGCCATCCCCATGGAGCTTGGCCCAGCAGCAGGCAAGCCAGTGGCGGAGCCGCTCCAAGCACAGCCCTGGCTCCAAGCACAGCGCTGGCCAGAGTGGTTCTCCCTTGCTTCCTGCCATCAGGCTGAGCTCCATGGGACTGCAGAGCCTCCTGCCGCCGGGCCGCGCTTCAAGTGGCTCTGCCTGTGGCTCTCCCGCTACCTCCCACTGCCGGGTTGGGCTCCACGGGGCTGGCAGAGCCGCTTGGAGCGCAGCTCTGGCTCTGAATGCAGCCCAACAGCTGGAGCCTCCACAGCCCCAAGGAGCTGAGCCCGGCGGTGGGAGGTGGGGCTCCATGGAGCTCAGCCCGATGGCGGAAGGTGGAGGGACAGCCAGTGGTGGAGCCTCTTGGAGCGCAGCCCTGGCCAGTGGCTCTTCTTCGCCTCCTGCCGCCAGGCTGAGCTCCATGGGGCTGGCAGAGCCACTTGGAGTGCAGCCTGGTAGCAGTACTGGGGAAGGATCATACATTGCAGGTGTTGGCTAATGGCTACAGGAGAGGCCCGCTTCCAAATATAGTAGAGTTCCACTTGTCTGAACGGTTTGTGTGATACCACCTACATTCAGATAATCAGGACACTGCATAGTCACAAATTAATGGAAGAACAGAAAAGATGCAGACTTTGTTAAAAAGGTTCAAACAATCAGGATTTGACTGCAGTTACAAAGAAATAATATGTTATTGGCACATTACTGGGCAGGTTAAACAGTAGAAATTATTTCTATTCAAGACCCTTATTTCAATAAAGTCTTTGAATGTTCTCACTCACAAATGAGAGCAGCAACATGGTGCAATGTCATGCAGAGTACACAAAGTTGTTGGTAAGTTCAAGGGAAATTAAGAATGGGTCTAACATGTCTTTTTGAGTCCAGAAAAAATGCAGACACATTTTTCTGTCCTGCTGTTGCTTATTCTTGACACACCTGGGAATTCCCCAGTGTTGGCTAGGCCCAGAACAGAAAGTACTGAAATATCCTGAGAAAAACTACACCATTTTATCAGACAGGCTAGGCAAGGAATCTCCTGAGAGTACTCGCTTATGTGAAATTTCCAGTTCAATATTGTTGAACCAATAGGTTGAGAAAGTTCATCTCAAGAATTTGGCAGCTCCTCTAAAACTTATCTGCTTGTCCGCACAAACCATTTTTAAGGTTCTGCTTTCACTAGTTATTGAGACATACTTTGTAATGAAATTTGGCTGCATGTTCTCCAAGTCAGTGAATGTTTTTTCTTCGCTCCATGATGTACTAGGCCTTAAACAAATTGCAGGTGGGCTACTGGTTGGGTTCCAGCTCCCAGCCCTTGTTGCCTTCTAATTGTCTTCACCTTATTTGTATTTTGATTTTATAGTGGCTCTTGCACAGTCCTGCTTCATGCACCTCCTTATACTGCCAAAGAACAAACAATCCCTAACCCACTCTCCAGGACATCTCTCCCCCTCCCACAGTTTTCCCCTGTAAAAAATTAATTAAAATGTTACAAGAGACAAAGTCTTGAGAAATAGGTTATTTAAATAATCAGAACAGCAGATCCACAGTACAATCCTTACAGAACTAAGTCAAATTTTGTAGGAAAGCTGTCTCCTTCTCTTCCTGTATCCAAATTCTGTGACACAATCACATTTGTTATTGGAGCTATTTAATTTGGCAGATTTATGACAGTAATTTATAGAAATGATTGAAAAACAAAACACAGCTCTTTTTAGCACCTTCTTGGTATGTGGCCCCTTTCTGACAAAATGCCACCACGTGGCTTTGGGACATGGCTCTGACTCCAGGAACAGTTTTTCATAGGCTTTTTAAACGATTCGTATGCAATGGCTGCTAAGCACATATGCTATGTCCTTACTGCTAAATATGTACAGGGTTTTTTATTTTATTTGAGAGTTACTAATGGACATGATACACCCTGAGATAAAATCACAGTGAAACAACATACATTAGTTTTACCATAAGTTAAAGATCAGGCTAGTGTTAGACAGAGGCAGAGGGCTGATCTGGCTTATTTTATCCCACAGTAAAACCAAAATGCCTTGTTCTCATTGTATTTTACCTTGCTATAGCATAGCTGACGTGCTAGTTATCTCAATGTAAGAAACACGCCATTTTTAGGAGCTTATACATCCAGTTCTCAAAAGGTGGTATAACAGTTTGAAACATTTAGATATGATTACATACAACAACAACAACAACATTTGCTCCATAGTTTTTATTTTGGTTCAGATGAAGCTTATGGGACAGATCTTCAGGTGATGTAAATATTGTTAGCTGACAAACTGATGCTCTAATGTTATGTACTGCATTTATTTACTCCAAGACACTAATTCATTTTTATTTAATTTAAACTAAACCTTGGCATTGAAAACATGATAAACCTTGTTCTTATATGGTTTCCAGTTTAGTTTTTCATGCCCAAGATATTTGACCAATTGGGACAGTCTGAGATATATTCCCAAAGGTGCAGGTGATTAAGTCTTTATCAGCAACTGATTTGAGCCTCATTCGTCACTAAAGATCACCTCTGCTATTCAGTACTTAGTAAAATAAAGGAGTCCTGAAGCATGTACTGCAGCTGATGTACGGGTTGGATGAATGGTCTATAAGGTGGATATAAAAATGGCTGGATCATCTGGCTCAGAGGGTAGTAGTCAATGGATCAATGTCTATTTAGCAGCTGGTATCAAGTGGAGTTCCCCAGGGGTCAGTCCTGGGCCTGGTTTTGTTCAATATTTTCATTAATGATCTGGAAGATGGGATGGAGTGCATCCTCAGCAACTTTGCAGATGACACCAAGCTGGGGGACATAGTAGATACACTGGAGAGTAGGGCTAGGATTCAGAGAGACCTTGACATATTGGAGGATTGGACCAAAAGAAATATCATAAGGTTGAACAAGGACAAGTGCAAAGTCCTGCACTTAGGATGGAGCAAATCCCATGCACTGGTAAAGGCTGGAGACTGACTGGCGAAGCAGCAGCTCTACAGAAAAGGACCTGGGGGTTACAGAGGACAATAAGTTAAATATGAGCCCTTGCTGCAAAGAAGGCTAATGGCATACTGGGCTGCATTAGTAGGAGCGTTGCCAGCAGATCAAGTGAAGTGATTATTATAGAGGGAAGTCCTCTGTTCAGCACTGGTGAGGCCACATCTGGAGTACTGTGTCCTACTACAGAAAGGATGTGGACAAAATGGAGAGAGTCCAGTAGAGGGCAACAAAAATGCTGAGGGACATGACTTCTGAGGAGAGCCTGAGGGAACTGGGCTTATTTTGTCTGGAGAAGAGGAGACAGAGGGGGCATTTCATAGCAGCCTTCAGTTACCCAAGGAGGATGGATCTGGACTGTTCTCAGTGGTAGCAGAGGATAGAACAAGGAGCAATGGCCTCAAGTTGCAGCAAGGGAAGTTTCAGTTAGATATTAGGAAAGACCCTCTCAGCAGGAGGGTAATAAGATACCGGAACAGGTTACCCAGGGAGGCAGCGGCATCTCCATCCTTAGAAGTTTTTAAGATCCAGGTAGACAAAGTGTTGACTGGGATGATATAGTTGTGGATGCTCCTGCTTTGACCAGGGGACTAGACTAGATGACCTCCTGATGTCCCTTCCCTAATTTTCATTGATTCTATAGTATTTAAGACTCATTATGATCATTAGCTTGTCTACTCTGACTTCCTGTTTATCACATGCCATTAATTTCATCCAAATCTTGTACATCAAGCCCAAAAATTTCAGTCAGGCTAAACAAAACACTCTAGTTTTTAGGGAACTGAAGAGTGTGTCACAGATTGAGAACAGGAGAGATGAAAAGACACTAGAATACACCACAACATAGCTGAAGGAGCCTTTAGTATGGAAGATGGTATGAAGAACTGTCAAGCGGTTAACGCACAGGCTTGAGACTTGGATGAAAGCCCCATAACTGGCTATGGAACTGCCTGACTAGGGAACTTTGAATACAAGACTATTTTAGAGTGACTTGCTCATTTTCTTTTATAAACTATGAATAATAATACCTTGCATGAGTGTCACAAGGCTCAATTTATTCATTTTTGTCAAATGCTTTGAGAGCTACAGAGAAGTGTTTTCTTTAGAACTGGAAGGTATCCTGTTGTATATTCTCTATAGTGAGTGCTCTTCCACAGACCTGTATGTTGCTTTGTATAATAGGAGGAGCAGCAAAATGTGATCACCATGAGAAAAATTTCATTTGAGCTATTCCTAAAACTAGAAGAGAAGCGAAATGCAATATGCAGAGTATAGACAATAAATTGCTTGTTAAAAAAATTAATTGACACACAGCGAGTAACAGGTGTCCAAATTAGAAGGATGTGACGTTGAAAATTGCCACATACAGACATACAAATGTGGAGGTGGGTTATAAATGCTACAGTGCAGACTGTTGTTAGAAAAAGGAAAAAAAAATGCCTGGAACACAATGTTCTTGAACGTTCATGGCTATTGTGACATCTATAAAACATCTCATTTGTTATGTACAAAAGATGAGATGTAATCGCTACTCCGCAGCTATATAGTAGATCCAACATCCTTCCTCTTTTGTGTGAAAATCTATTAAGGGGGGTTTTGCAGAACACTTCATAATCGCTCTCCATTAGTAATAATTTACATGACACTGCAGCTGCTGCTGAACATGAGGATAATTTCCCTGGTTTTTTTTCCATTTTCCTTTCAGTAAGTGCAGTTTAAATAAGCACCTACTGTAAATGAATTCTTGATAAAAAGACTGCTGAGGAGAGGGGGAAAAAAGGTAATTTGAAAGCACCGTGCTATTGTAGAACTGATACTAATCAGATCTAACTATGAAGACTGCAGTTTTTTAGTTTGTCTTGCCCATTGCAAAAAACAAGTGAACAATTCCATTTTCTTCTTTAACAATGGCACAGAGTGGTGTAGGGCAAGCTGTCATTTTACATAGAAAATCAATAAGGCAATGCTTTATTCATGCAATTTCTGTGCCTTTTTTAAATATTCACCTTTATTATAGTAAAGAAGATACTGCTATAGACCATATGCCAAGGTTGATTGTAAGGTTTACAGGGCTGCAAACTGCCCAGAGAGGACCATGAGTTACCTCTAGTTTCCAGCTACAAACTTAAGGGAGGAAGTAGGCTGGAACTGTAAATTTTTGTTCATAGCAGTCTTTCAGTCAGAAAAGTGAAATGCACAGGCCCAGGAAATACTGAGCTGGCCAAGCAGCATGGGACTGCTATATATAGTTGTGTGTGATACTGCCCTTCAGTGACTATTGCAAAGAAATAATATAGTACTAAATAACCTGCTACTTAAAAAACCCTCTTTTTTGGCTGGGCAATGTAGGCAGCTCCTGTTCCTCTCTGGACTGCACTCTACGCTCTGTGCCCGCCTACCTCTGCCTGCAGCAGCACCATTGACTTGGGTGAGGAGCTGGGGGGCAGTGCGCCAAAATACAAGTTTGCCCAGGGTGTCATTTTCCCTAAGGCCGACTCTGATATGACTCTCCTATAGCTAAGCAACGGATATTGCTCCAAAGGCTGCATGGTCTCAAGTATCATCAAAAACCACTAAGTTACCCATCATTTTCAAATTATTATTCTTTAAAACAGTAAGGTTTCAAGAAAAATTGAAGTGACAGTTGGTATGGAGGCATCAGTTTGCGTCAGTTGCACTACATTTAGTATGTCCCCTAACAACGAACACGAGTGGGAAAGTGTTGCGACACTGTTTTTTGTAGAGGAGGTAACAAGGGAGGAAAGAGAGGGATGGAACTGTTTTATGCTGTAATTCTTTATTTTTGTTACAAGTTTTAAAAAAAAAATTAGAGCTATTTATTCAATTCTTTAGTATTTAGAAACAAGGCCTGCTCCATCCAGACAGAAGGAATAGTACCAAATCATAGTCAACATTTTCTATTCATTAGTTACATAGAGAAGACATTGAAGTTATACTTTGCCCCTGGCTGTTGCATAAAGGATAAAGCAATAGACAAGGATAAAATAAAAATATCAGCGGGGAGTAGTGTCCTTTTATGTTTTCTGTTCTTCTTTTCCCTATGCTTATATTTTTAACATCAGACAGCCAGAGGCATTAAAAAATAATCCATAATCAATTAAATTACTTTAAGTTCCCCAACAGGTGTCACAGTGAATCTACAATCATCTGCAAACCATACCATAGGAATCCAGTGTTTTACATCCCTGTACGTTTACATCACTGTAATCTATTAACAATTTGCAATCTTATTTCCATAGAACTTTTTGTAAATGAGGGAATCATGAAGATGCAAGACCCCTATGCTAGAACAAACTAGATGATTGACAGTAGCATAATTAAGATGGATATTCACATAATCACTACTGAGGTCCAAAGTCAACCTCCTGTCTTTCAAATGAAGATAAAATTGTACCTTTCTTTATACTATTTCAGTCTGGCTGGCTCCAGACTTAAGACAAGAGTGCATTTTATGTGTATTATGAAGACTTTCTTCATAAGCTGAAAGGCCAAAAACTTGGATTAAAAAATGGTCTGTGCAAACTGCAGGATACCATACATAGTTTTTTTTGTGGGGGGGGAACCACAAGCACTTCCCCCCACAAAAATCAGCCCGCCAAAATTGAAGCACAAGCATTGAGATACTGTGGGAAGATGGCTGCAGGGGTTCCTTTTCAGGGTCAGAGCTACAGTGTTAACCTTCTCAGAGCCACAGCTACTGCAGCGAGGATCCCCTGCAGTCAGCATTCAGCCATGATTGGAAAAAATATTTTCTTCATTCTGCCTTCCCAAAACAAGGTGCAACTTATTTATGGGCACGGGGTATGCAAGAAAATATGGTAATACTACCATAAGTACTTGGAATTCATGGTTATCCAGGCCCATGGACTGATTCATTTCAGATTAAAGGATTAATTTGGAATACACTAACCCCATGGAAAAAGTGTCTAGTAGAACAAAATGGAAATTGATGCCCATCCTACAGAATTGTTAAAACAACCTATATTCCATTAAATTTTATAGTAGAACAATTATTCTCTACTACATTTTCTGAACTAATTTACAATCTATAGACGAGAGATACATTTCATGTCAAATTATGTGACAATTGCTGAAGTCACCTTAATTCAGTTCAATAGGATTTTTCAATTTGGGAACATAATCCTTCTTTAACTCCTGTGGACTTTGAGAAAGTGG
The DNA here is from genome assembly GCF_030867095.1 of Alligator mississippiensis. NCBI lineage: Eukaryota > Metazoa > Chordata > Crocodylia > Alligatoridae > Alligator > Alligator mississippiensis. The sequence continues at coordinate 118,217,394 of NC_081824.1, read as the reverse complement.
CTAAATGTAAAAAGCTCTTAATCAAAAAAGCTCTTATTTATTCAATAGTACCAAGGTAAAAGATGAACAGATTATTTTTCATTGGTTTTTAATAGGACTTTATTTTTTCTGTGGTGCCCAAGAGCTAGAGGTCTCTCTCTGCCTGTTCCTTCCCATCGTGATGTGAAGATCCTATTTTCCCATTCTTAAAGCAGGAAAACCATAACATAACAAAGGTGTTTTTTCATCACAAACTATGTTTGAACTTCAGTAATTAATCTAAAACCCTAGCAACCAAACAAATATTAACACTACACAACTATATTTTGTGAAGTCAAAACTAGGAAATTGGTCACAACCACAGTAACCATGTAATACTGTGGTTTAATTCATTGAGTTGAATAGCATGATGCCAGTATCTCCATATTTACTAACCTGTAGTGTTACTGTACTTCAGTAACTATAGATCAGATCAAGTTGTCAGAGATTACAAAATGCTAAAAAACTACAAAAGAAGCAAAGAAGAATGTCAGACCAGGAGATTATTACAAATCCTTAATTAGCTTTAAAAATCTATAAATTATTAATGTCTCAAATAGTGACCAGTGAATTTTACAAGGCCTACATGTTTCTCCAAACTCAGCCAAACCAGATTAATGTAAAATTAGTTTCTCTTGCAAGACATCTAGTATTTCCAGGTTCTGGGTAAGTGTAGTGATATATTGGCCAGATGGGGCAATGGTAAGCAAGAGGTAAACTTCAGTAGAAAGGGTAAGGAAGGATCCTGAATCCTGGTTGATTTTTAAAAATATATTTCCTTTTTTGTTTTGACTTGAGACTGTGTGGCTTTTTATGGCCAGTTGGGCAATACTTGATAATCACTTTAACAGTGTTCAACACAATTCTGTGTGCACAATGCAATGGTAGGTTACACATATGCAATATATGTACATGTGTGCAATGTGTGCAATATGTGTGCATGCACTGTGTAATGTGTGTAGGTCTGCAATGTGTGTGCGTGCATGCAACGTGTTTGTGTGCGCACATGCACAATGTGTGTATTTAAGCTCTTGCTTGATGAACCTAGTACCAAAACCTTATGTGGTGCAGATATGATTTCGTTTTTGGTTTTAATTTCTTGCCATCAGGTGGAGCAAGCTAGTGGAAAGGGAACAATTATAATGCTAGTGAAAGGTAACAGCGAATTCATCAATTGCTGCCTAGATCAGGAATGTTGTGATAATGGACTCTCTCATGATACTTTAATTCTCCTCCTGTTGACTTTGAAATATGGAATTTAAATAGATTTGCACATAACTAAGCTCACCAGCTTCTGGGCAGCAACAAAACTACTCTTTTTAATCAAGCTACCTCTCTACAGAGTACCAAGGCTTAAGATGGCTGCTGTCATTCCATAATAGTGAAAGCAGACAGTTTTAAAGTGGGCAGTACATTTTGGTTCAAAGTCATTCTTGACACCTCAAGATAGTTTTGAATTAGAACCTGTGCGCTGGTCTTTGTGCAGGCTATTTGCTCAGGGGTAAGTTTCAACCAAATTATGTAGCACCTCCAGCCAAAACCACAGTTGTAGGGAAATGGGAGGGGGGAAGGAGGTGGCGGAAACACCTCTCTCTCAAGTCTTAGGGAAGGCCTGAGTTCAGTCTGGTTTGTGTACTGAACTAAGCCTTGGTTTGGTATTTAATTTTATTTAAATCAGTTCACTTGTTCATAAGTCTTATTTTTTTAGTAAAATATTCAAGCTTGCTTTTAAGATACTTAGTTCCAACAGATACCAGATGTCTCTGGAACCTCCAGCTCGTTCAGGGAATCCTGTTCCTGTATGTGATTCTGTATGCCGTTCCTTTAATGATTAAATTAATTTCCTAGAGATGCGTCTGAACTCAAACACCAGGTCTGAATGCCTCTGATTTTACAGAAGCCTAAAATCGAAGTGTCTTTTGATCTGAATTTAACACAACTGCCCAACATTATAATGGACTGAATCAAATTTCTGTACTTATGAAAATTTGAAGACGCTCGTTTGCCAAAACAGCACAGTTCTAAAGTTTCATCTCTTTCAGTGGAAGCAGAAGAGTGCTGGAAATCTACAGGCTCCTCTGACAATTTTTCTTAAGCGTTGAGCCCAGGCATCTCAGCTGCACACAGGACAGCAGCCCTTCCCCCACACCCCTTTCCTGCACCAAAGGTGGTACTCAGGGCAGGGGTGCTGTCCTGATCTCCTATCAATTACACTATAGGCTCTGAGACTAAATGGCCATTTAATATGGCCATGCAAATCTCTCTGCCTGTTTTGGTGTACAAATCCTAGATTATAGCATTTTGCCTGCAGTGGAATCTGCGGGATGTTCTGAGGGAGAAGCCAGTCAGAAGAACTGAGCTAATACTCTGTGATATTAAATCAGCATCCTCTATGTTTGGAGCAAATCAAAGGCAGGTTCATACTGTAGACAGAAAAATTATTTCCCAAAATAATGTATGAATACAACTTCTTGGTGCCTACACTGTATCTTTCATTTAAGCAGAAGGGAAATGCTAGAGAAACAGACCAGATTCAACATTACATTTAGCAGTAGATTTTCTCCGTCTTGAAGCTTTTAATTTTTTGCAATCTCTTTGTCAAAGTCTCTTTATTTCAGATACATATTTGGCTGAACTAAATCGTTCCAATCTGCCCCACCAACTTATGTCCTTCAGGTAAGAGACCTAACACAACTTTCTTTCCCTATTTTGTATAACTGTTTAGTACGAAGCGTGAATTTTTCACTCAAGGGTTCCTTATTTGTGCTCAGAATAGCTGGTTATTAGATGCAACAAAAATACTGCAAACCATGGCATACGTATAAAGAAACCTACTGGTTATCTTAATAAAAGCAACTTTCATAACACTGAGCTTCTATTTGAGAGAGGCTGTTCTTGCTGGTGAATACAGTTTAGACTTCTAATGAAAGGTATCCAGCATATCTGTTCTTCTATAAGTTTTTCATCCAACATATTTCACTATATAAAGAATTACAGAATGACATCAAAATGCCTATTTTTCCAAAGATCTGTACACTTTTAGGCTGTATACATTTTACACATTATAGATCAGGACTATAACTATCCATTTTACCAAAAAAAGTAGATAAAAAATGTTGTGGACAGCAGACACTATCAGACTGAAGAGCAGCAGGTGACAAAAAAAGAGTTAAGTAAATGATGCTTAAAAATGTTTGAAACATTTAGCTATCTAGCCTGTTTGGCAAAGGCCTGAATAAGAGCTTAGAGGCAGTAGGTGTTTTTTGCACAATGCAACTGCAGGTTTTATTTTAGTTTAGCTTGATCCTGTTCTGCAACATTACTGCTAGTCCACAGCAGAAGATGGTCTCAGCCTCTACAGGAATCATCAACTGTGCAAAATCATGCTGAACTGTGTGGTATTTCTTGAGATAACTCACAAATATACACTCATGATCATATGCAGAGCATCCAAGCCATTAAAAAAGTTCAGGAACCAAATTCCATGTTTGGTTGGATGGAAGGGCTGAGGGAAAAATACCAGAAAAGGAAACCCTTCAGGATTCTCTGTAGGAAGAATGTCCCCAGATGCTCTCTCATAAACATGTACTGGACTACACCAGTCATTTCTTTTCCTTTTCACATTACGACAGTTTAAATTTGTTGTCCAGTAAGAGCATAAGAAGCACCAGCAGAAATACTAGACTGGCTCAAAATGTTGGGACTGTGGCAGTCTGTGTAAAGAGATACAGAGTAGGGGAGACTCCTTTCTACCTTTTCTTTTTCAGCTTCCAAACCCATGCAGGCAGAACCACAATCTAGTTTAAGTCCAGAAGTGAGACTGAGGTCTACATTAACTCCTTGTACAATCTGGTTTATGAAGCTGAGTATTGACCAAGGATTTCTTTGTCCTTTCAACAGTTATTTAGGACCAGATGCTGTTTTCCTGCCCTTTTTCTTGCACCAATGCATATCCAAATCCAGTGACTATACAGCAATTCACAATATAGGGTACTGTAACTGGGAAAAGAAATTGGTCCTCAGGCTCTACATAATTTTTCCAGCTAGAACATTAGTTTCACATTTGCACTGGAAGGGATAGCTCTTCTTACCCCCCTGTAACCAATTTAGTTTTGTGTTTAGTGACAAAATGCATAACCATGAGAAACTCACCAAGTCTTCATTTCAAAGGCATTTTTAAGTATTTACCTCCTGGCATGAACGGGAGTACTGTATGTACCAGGCCCTTAGCATGGTTGCTCATCTTCAAGTATTTTGGAAGCTCCCTCAGCAGACGCTTATTTCTTCAGCCAAAAAAAAAAAAAAGTGCTTTTTCCTCTCCTCTTACTTATTTTTAATTAAAAGTTGAGTTAACAATTTTTATTAAGAAAAAAATCCCCCACTTTTTTTTTTCCACTCCTGAAGGCCAGTGTGCATTCGTGCTTGTTTCAAAGGAATGCTGGCAATTTTGCGGTATTATGCAAACCCCAATTAGTGATCCACAAGGTGTTTTTCAAAACACTGCCTAATGTGTTACAGACATTTGGTGGCTGACTTCCAGGAGTCTGAAAAACGGCCTTCTTGAAAGGCAAGTTTGGGAATTAAGTCACTTCAATTTCACTGAGAGATGCTGATAGAAATAATTCCTCCAACAGTTAATAAAACTTCTTAGTTTTATTAGATGTTGGGTTATGTTCTCTTACAGACATAAAACAGGATGCATGTGGCAGCTGAGCTGTTGCGTTTTCTTTAATCTTAAGGCCCAGGCATATAGATACTTACACTGCTGGGCCAAGTGCTTACTGCAGTAAAAAAAATCATCGTCTAAAAAACCAGTTCAAAATATTTAATTGATTATAGCTATTTGTTTGGATAGCTACGCCACCTTTGCTTATACCAGGGGTGGGCAAAATGCGGCCCGGGGGCCAGATGTAGCCCGCCAGGCCATTCTCTCCAGCCCGCAGGGTCCCTAAAAAAATTTACAAAATTAATATTAATCTGCCCTGGGCTGCCTGTCATGAGGCCCTTGATGGCTTGCCAAAACTCAGTAAGCAGCCAACTCTACCCAAAATGATTGCCCGCTCCTGGCTTATACTCTAGATCAGCGGTGCCCAAACTCTTGACAGATTGCACACCACCAATTTAAAACGATATAACCGTAAGTAGCACCAGCAAATTCTTGTCATATAAAGTAATTATAATAAATCTGTTAACGTGTACCACTGACAGATTGTCTGTACAGCACTGGTGGTACCTGTACCACAGATTGGAAACCACTGCTCTAGATGCTTTTTGGGCCATGTACAAACAAAGAACAAAAAAGATGGTTCAGGGGTTAGCAAATCAGCTCCTGGTTCATTTTCCGAGGTGCTACTGTAGCACAAACAATCACGGTAATAATAACGACATCTTTGCTCGGGCTCCCCTATCTCAATTTGCTGTTAAATGGCATCTGATAAGCTGGCATATAGATGAGAGCTGTGATGTCAGAGCTAGAGAGAGCACCATGGTTTTTACTAACAAATGCAGGCATAAAATGGAATGGAAATTTCTTCACCACAATAACAGAGTGTTCTTTTCTAACCTGATAATTATTATATTCTGGGTCAAGACTCTCCGAGGCCTTATAAACACATTAGCTTCAGAGCTTATTTAGATAAAAGGTACTGGACTTACCTCGAAGAGGGAACAACCCTCAAATTATTATTATTAAATAGTGCTTCAACAGCACGAGGAGGCTTTTTGTTGGCATTTTAGGGAACTAATGTTAACATTTTCTGGGCAGCTGTTATTTCACTCCCGGTTCTGCTGCAATATTTGTACAAGGGAATTCAAAATAACCAGAAAATAAGACCATCTTTTTGTTTTGCTGCTAGGAATTAGCAGCGAAGTCGTTCTTGAGCAGGAATCATTGCTATAGCTGAGTGCCTCTGAACCACAAGGTTAGCTTTACTTTATGATTCAGAGGGCCCTAGGCTGCCAAACTGGGGTCAGATGGTAAAATGCTTCTCTTCTGGTTCAGTTGCTGGAGTGGGAGATCAGGCAGGTCTGTGTGGGTTGCTGAGTCAGTAAAAGACTGGGGGCCCCACACGGTTTCTTGTACAGACTGTACCATAGGCTGGCCTAACACATCATCATTTTCAGTATCTGATATATTCTTTCAAGCTTCCACTAAACTTCTGTTACTAAACATTACCAAATAGTCCTTACAGACTAGAGGAAGACATATCTTTGAGCAGCCAGAGGCATTCTTCTATGTTAGCATTTCAGCTGGGTGTTATGGATTACAAGAGATGACAGGATAAGTTCTGCTCCTAGTTACACCAGTGGAAATTGGGACCCTTTTCTTCACTTATGATCATGAGACTCCACATCACTGAACTAAGTGAGAGCTGAATTTGGCCTTCTAATTGCACTTTAGCCAATGAGAATGGTCTCTATGTTCACTCAGTTTTAAACTAGAAGTTTGCCTATGAGCTTTTACCCTCTTTGTTGCTGAATTATAGCAGTGAGAAAAGCTGCTACTTGGAGCCTAAATAAAGTGTATTTAGGCATGGGCTCTATTTCAAGTTCCTATTAGCTCCTGGAGAAGTGCCACTGCAGCTCAAGTCTCAGCTGCCTAAAGTTGGCTGCACAGAGAGAAGGTCTACATCTGTATAGAAAATAAGAACGTGCCTTTTGATTCCATCTTCATGGATCTGATTAATTCTGTATAATTATACTATAGATTTGCTGAGCAGCTTGAGCCAGAAGCGAAGGTCTGCTTTCAATCAGTGCATCTTCCCCCAGCCCAGGAAACCAAACACTGTACCACACAAGGAGAAGGCAGCATCAGACCACCACGGATCCAAAGCACAGATCACCTGTGACAGGTCAACACTGTTAGCTTCGAACAACTTCTCAAGAGTGGCTCATGCATAATGCATGCTTCCTTAAAGTGGCTTGGTGTATATTTTGATAGCTCACTCTCCAAGCTTCTTTCTAATCTAGTGCACATCAGCAAAGAGCTTTAAATGTGTAAATTAGCAAATGAAGCAGAGCATCTATGAACCCTCCCCTCTTCCCCCCTGCCCTACCTTGCTTTTCCTTTAGAAACTCAATTTCAGACCTGTACCAGTTAAAAGCAAATGGATAAGGAATAGATCTCCTCCTCAGCCTTCCACAAGCCAGAAATGAAAACATATTGCCTCCCTCTTGGCTTTCCTGGACATGTTTTCCAGCAACAGAGGCTGCTCGTTGAAAGTTAGGTCTCTTGGCAAGAGCTAGCTAGTTACACTTTGACTCTGTCATTGATGATTTAAGAAAAATCACAATGCATGGCTCAGCCAGCATTCCTTGCCTGTCTCAGCTGGCCTCACTTTTAGGTAAGGCTCTCTAACCTGAACAGAGGAGGACAAGTCATCATTGTTCTAGATATAAATTAGTGGGAAGTCCCTTTGTTCTTGATTTCTCCTTTATTTCTTAATTTATAGAAACATTTTATAACCAAAGGAAGGGAAATTAAATATTTGTTCAGTTTCACCCTTGCTCCAGTGTAACCTCTGTGGTTGCCGCTTCCATCTCTTAGCTAGCACACAAGACATCTTCAAAAGAAAACAGCTATACCCCACTTTTGAGGGGGGAGCTGCCCCTATCTTAAAGGCCAGAACCTCCTCCTTTTGTATGTTGTTGTCTTCCACCCATTGGTCACTCTCTATGACCTTTGATGTAATTTTCATGATGAATTCCTCTAGACAGGGACTTTGGTGCTAGGGCTCCTCTTTCATTGGTTTTATGTAGATTTAACTTGATGGCTACTCTTTTCCCCAAAAGCTTGGCCCAAAGTCAGATAAAACATTTTAAACCCTCCCCCCTCCTATCTTGCCAAATATAAGCAGCCTGTTGTAACGATGGGGTTGGGAACATCCAGCATCACTTTCCCTTTTCTCTGGTAGAGGCCCGTGGGGCAGAACTGCATATGCTCTCTTAAAATGGGCACCCCAATTTCTAGTAGCTGACTTTTGGAAAGAGGTGTGTGTAATATGTGAGAGAATACGGTATTAATTAGATTTACCTGTAATGTCCTGTGTACACATATAGTATTACATAAATAATGAGTCCTTCCCTCTGTCATTTTAGTTCAGTTTGTCTCGGTCTCCTTTCTCTGTTCTGTCGGGTTAACCTGTTGTTGGCTATGTTAATATGATTTGTCCTTCAATTATCTTTACAATTTCTCATGGCTTCATTTTGGTTTCTTCTCTACACACCCCTCCCTCCTATAGTCCATATATCCCCCTCCTGTAGTTTCTGGCGTTCATATTTTATTTTTCTTTTAACTTTCATGCAGCTTGATCACTGTTCCTTCCATTTCTGTCTCTGTTTGTGGCTCAAATACGCCTATGTTATTTTTTTAATCCTTAGACTACACTGGACACACACTAAGTAAAACAGCGTGGGGCATATAGAGGCTTCCCCCCCCCCTTCTCTCTGCTTGCTCACAAGAAGCTAAGAAAGTTGTTTTGAAACAAGTATTTCCATGGGAAGTTTGACTCAGCTTTTCAACAGGCAAATTGGGAGTAGTGTTGGGAAACTGCTTCTACTGGCTGTGCCAACAGGAAACTCCTTTTCTGGCTCACCTGGAAACAAGCTCCTGCCTACAAGTTACAAAGATACTTGTTCAGACCTTAGCTGTGGCCAACATACAAGATGTGCTTGTATATTAATGTGCCTCACACATTAAAATTCACTCCATCTTAGCATTACATAGACACTCCAAAGAGAAGATAGCTTGGATGTAAAGACAAACAGCTTAAGTTTGATGCAGCAGAAAAGAGGAAGCTAGTGGAAGAATACAAAAAAGGAGCGACATGGACCAAAGGAATAGGCTAGGAAAATAATGGCTAAGAACATTTTGAATATATCTGGGAAGGGCATACCAGACAGAAGGATGGTACGAAACAAATCAACATATGAGGCAATTAGAACCTGGATAAGGATTTTGGGGGATGCTCTGTTCCCCCGGGCACCACCCGGGTTTACTAGGAATAATGGCCACAAATTGTTAGAGAAAAGGTTCAGACTGGACATCAGGAGACATTACTTTACGGTTAGGGCTGCCAGGCACTGGAATGGGCTCCCAAGTGAGGTGGTGCTCTCTCCTACCTTGGGGGTCTTCAAGAGAAGGCTGGACAGATATTTGGCTGGGGTGACATGACTGCGGCACCCATTCCTGCCCGGGGCAGCAGGTTGGACCTGATGATCTGTTTAGGTCCCTTCTGACCCTAAGTACTATGAAACTATGTGTGGATAGGATTTTAGTGATGATAGGCAGGAAATAAGTAGGCAAGGTTTAGACCCAGCCCAGATATGAAATCTAGAAAGTTACAGGAATTGATGATGATGCCTGGGTTACAAGCATGAGTGACAGGGGACGGTGATGTCATTCACAATGTTAAAAAGAAGGTAATGGGAGAAAATGCAGGAAAACATTAGGAGCTCCATTTTATTTAAGTTAAGTTTGAACTGATGATTAGACAGTCACAAGATGACATGGGAGACACTGAGAGGCTGAAATTTCAGTTTGGATTCTGGACAGATCTGGAAGAGGGAGGTCTTCAAGTCATATGTATAGATATAGCAATAAAAATTCTTGTTTGTGGATGAGACGACTCAGAGACCTGGTGGAGCCAAACAAAAGAAGGGAACCAAGAATTGAGCCTTGTGCGACTTCCATAAGAAGCTGGTAGGAATGAGGAGGATCCTCTGAAGGATATACTGAGAGGCAGAAGTAGAACCCGGACTGGACAGAGTCAAGGGAAGTCTAAATTTCAATCTGAACATGATGGACATGTCAAAGGCAGCTGACAAGAGAACAAAAGTGAGGAGTTCTGAACTTCAGCTAGGAAGAGGCTATTTCAGCAAGCATGGTTTCAGTGTGATGAAAGAGACAGAAGCCAAACAGAAGAGGAATGGAACAGTGTGTTCAAATAGTAATGTTCAGTAAGTGCACATATGAAAGAGAAGGAACATGGAGTGGCAGCTGGAGATGCTGATTGGGTAAAAGATGGCAGAGAGTAAAGCATATTTCTATCATGAGGGAGAAGCCAAAGGAGAGTGAGAGGTTAAGAAGAGTAAAGGAGGACATCAGTAGGTATGAGGGAGACCAGGAAATGGGACAGGATGGTCACTGACCAGTGGAGGGGTGAAAAGGAAGAAGAAACAAGAAGTTTCTATGTCTGGCAGGGAAGAAAGAGAAGTTGGGATGATGAGGGAAGGACAAAAAGATGAGGAAAGGAGGAAGGCCATGTTTTATTTTGTCAGTTTTCTTTTGGAAGAAGTCAGTCAGATCCTGGGCAGAGAGAAAAGGAGAAGGCTTAAGGAGTGAGTCAAAGTTGGAAAAATATATCTGGATATTAGGCATGGGATTCAATTAAGTAGCGTTTCGCTAGGATGACAGCAGAATTGGAGGAGGAGAGAAGGACTTTTCATAGAGGTAGTCAGCTAGGTCATGAGATTTCAGGGAAAGAGGTTCAACAGCACAAGAACAGGGTGTTGGGAAACAGATATGTCCAGTGAGTTGGGTTGGAGGTTGCAGAGCACATCTTGAGATGGGAAAGAGGGGCAAAGAGTGGGGGAAAAGAGAGTCAAAGATGGGGGGAGAGAGAGAAAAAAGAGAATTCAATAGAAAACAGAAGAGTTGGCTGGAAGGAAAGGGGAGCAGAAAGAAGATGACAGGTCTTCAATTATGAGGAACAAAAAAGTCAAGGAAAGGTCAAGAATGTGAAGAGGAGCAATGCTAAAAGAGAACCAGTGATGGCTGGAGAGGAGGCACTCAGTGACAGAGGAAAAGGACAGAAAAACAATTTACCAAAAGGTAAGAGAGCGCATCTTGAGATAAGGTAAGGTAAGGTAAGAAAGGGCAGGGTTTAACTATGAGTCAGCTGCTCTGTGGTAACACGCATGTGTACACGCTTACCCCATGGTAAGTAGAAGGTATGCTGCAGCAGCTTATCTGTCAGTAAAAGAGGAGTGAGTTGCTGCAGTTTAGTTTCTTATTTCCATCTGGAAAGAACTAACATGTGGAGAATTACTATAGAGCAGTTGATACATGGTAAAGCCCTGCCAAGTTCGGTAGTGTAACTAGGGGTGGGTGAGAGGGGTGCCTACCCCAGGCACCAAGTTAGGAGGGGAACCAGAATCACCCCCACCCCAACACCCTTTGTAGAGTCTACACTTTGCCAGCATAGCCATATCAGGAACTCCCAAACAGTTCCCAGCTGCTGCTGCTGTTTTAAGAGCAATAGCCAGGGCAGACAGAACATGCTGTAACAGGAGCAGCAGCTCAGCCATGGCCTATTTAGGAGATTCATATGGGCAAGACTGTTTCTCCTCCTCCCCGAACCCATGTATGCCCCCTCCCCTGCTCCCACTCTCAGAACCATGTACCCCTACCCCACAGGGTTTGCCTCAGGCACCAGTTCTCCTTGTTACGCTACTGCGTCCGTTCTCTTTTAACAGTGGAAAAAGATGTCTGTAGGTCCATACACAGAGAGATCAGAGAAAGAACTACTTGGTGAACGCATAGTCAAATCAATAGTCCTTTGGTAAACCGAAGAGCTGAAAAATGCCTGCAGATTGAAGGAAGAAGTAAAGACAAGTATACCACTGAGTGGTCAAACTGGTAGCTTCAGCCTCTAGGTTGATGACCTAAGATAAGCAAGATAATAAATGGGAAATTGTGAAGAAAGGACGAGAAGATGCAGCGAATGCCCAAAGGGCATTTGATCAGTAGAATCTTATTCCAATAATTCTGGTTGTGGATTCAGATCCAAATGTTTATAGCTTAGGTTCATCTCCACTTGCAGTGTTCTTAACTCCTGCCATTAATGAGGTCATGTGCAAAGAATTTTTTTTCTGTATGTATGACAAGCCAGCTAAGTATAGTGTGCTCCCCTCCTCCCAATTCTACAGTAATTTGATTCTATTCAAAACATATAATTTTGCAGCCTTCCACTCCGAGCAAAGCCAGACATCAGCACATTTTTGGCTACAGAGCACCTACAGAAATATTAGTTATGGTTTTGTGAGGTCTGGGTTGCAGATCAGTCAAGAGGCTGGAGTATTTAAATAGTAAAGGATGCTTTGCATTTGCATTAATAAAACTGAAGTGCATAATTAACAAAACCTGTTTAGTGTTTATTCTGGCTCTTTTGCCAGTCACTGGGCACGTGCATAAGATTAATGTAGTCTGTCAGAAAACAAAATAAAGATGGAATAAGTCTCTTTCTTTGAAGAGAGAGTTTCAGTAAAAGTAAAAAGCTTTTTTCATTACTAATACTTTTGTTACTATTAATTTTATTCTCTTCTCTACCAGTTGTTTTAGATAGTTTCAAACTGATTCCCCACCTTTTGGGACTACTGTTTATCCTCAAATTTCTTCAGGTCCTTTTATCATGAAACCAAATCTTTTAACTGAGAAAAGAGGAAGGGCCAGTGTATTCCACAGACAAGCTACAGAGTACTTGAAAATCACAGTTTGGGAACTATTAAGTTACAACCCCCCCAAACATCAAAAAACAAAAACATAATTTCCATATTTGGCAGCTTTTATTAGAAGATCTCAAAGTAATTTGAAAGGGTGGATAGATATTTTAAATTCTATTTTAAAGATTAGGAAACCGATACAGAAAAATTAAGACTTACCCAATTCTATCAAGTAGATGCTTTGGCACCAGAAGTTAAGCACCTATGTACCTTTGAGGATCTGAGCCTTCTGCCCCAGTTCAGCAAGATACATGCTTGACTGGAAGCAGATGAGCCACTAATTGATTTCAGTGTGCCTTCTTATGCACTTAAAAGCCAAGTATGCATTTGAATAAGGCCCAGATCCTCCAAAGATATTAAGGCATCTAACTAAAGAGACTGAGGCACCCAAATACCTTTGAAGATCTTGGCCTCAGTAACTTGCCAAAGAAGCTAGGTTTATTCTATGATACAGCAGAGTAGTTTTCAAGACTTTAAATCAGAGGTTTAAAAATGATAAATAAAGATTAGGAAAAAATGCAACAATCCCAAGAAGTGGTGGGGTTCAAATATTCTGGCTGGCCAGATAATCTGTACGTTCCAACCTTCAAATCCCTTCTCATGCCTATCATAACAAATGGAGTAAATTGCCAGATGACAATGGATAGGCCAGAGACACTTATATCATAGATATAAAAAAAATAAATATCTTCTTGAAACCTACTAATAATACACACAGCTGGTCTAGGTGGCATATGCTATTACCTATTCTCCTTAGCTTTCCTCCTCAATTTACCCACCTGTTTTCTTTTTCTCCTCCCATTGGCTACGTCTTGTTTTAAATTTGTTTGGAAATACTTCAGGGCAACAGATCTCCTCTATTCTGTGACTGAAAAAAATTGGGACTTTGATTTTAGTTGGCCCTGGTAGGTGCAAAGACAACCGTAACAGGGTGTGGGCCTGGGGCAAAATCAGCCTGTACCTGGATGCGATTACGGTGGCAGCAGGGTTGGGAGGAAGGGTGGTGAGCAGCCAGATGCGAAGCCTGCCCAGCTCTGTAGGGCCCTCCAAAGCGCAGGGCCTGGGGCTGTTAGCCCGATTCGCGCATCCCCTCCCCCCCCCACTCGGGATGGCCCTGGGTAGGTGTACCTGCCTACCTACATACCCCAAACAATTTCACACAACTCTGTTATTCTGAATTCTTAGTGAAAGGGCTACTTCAATAAGGGGGGATCCACACAAACACCTGGTGTCACACACTCTCCTTTCCTCCCTACTTTGACTCTAAGGCACAAAGCTGGAAAGAACAGAATACAAAATGAAATCTTTTCCAGGACAACCCTTAGAAATAAGTTATGATCTCCAACAGTGAGAGCCAGCCAGTTCACAACTGCACTGTGCCCAGCTTGTCTGTGTCACCATGCCCTTGATTCAAGGCTGTAATTTTGGTTTCCAATAACAGGGCAAGGCTACTTGACAAGAGTGGGGTGGGAAAGGCTGCAATAATATAAATGTACAGCACAATGACTGCTGCATCATTCTAACCCTGGCAGAAGGGGAGGGGTGTGTGTGTGGAAATGAAAAGAACAAAATTATGAGAAACTGAAATATATGCAATGCCAATGAAACTCCTCTCTTCCTTTTCTTTCCCTTTGCTATTTTTCTACCACTGCCTTCTTTGCTGCTCTGTTTTCTGTTTCATTCCCCTCTTGCATTTCCTTTTCCTTCAGGGCTCCACCTTGATTTAGGAGTCTGTGACAGCACACAGCAATGGATGTCCACACTCCCGAGGCTGACATGCTTAAAGGCTGGCCAGTGAGGGCTCATGAGCATAAGTGATCACAGAAACCCCTGTATTCTCATGGGCTCTTTATAACTAACCTATTGGCTAGTGCAGGCCTGAACTCCTAGGGGGTTGAAACAGATGCATTATGCCTTCTCTAAAGCGGAAGCTGGAAGCTGTTCCCGTCTACTCTACTAGGTCAAATCCTTTGCCCCTATTGGCTAGGAACAGACATTCAAAAAGCCTGAGCTTGAATTGATTCAGTCTTTGCAGGTTAGTTTAACCCAAGTAGATTGGACCGATGTACAAGTCAATAGACATTTACTTTTGATTCTGGAAATGTAGGCACATGCCTGCAGTGGCTCAGGCTAGAAGCTGGGAGGTGCCAGAGTGAGCCCTCCCTTCCCTTCAGGCTGGAAAGAAGCTGAACTGAGAGATGGGGGGGGGGGGGGGGGGGGAAGGATGTGTTAACCTGCCAGGGCCTGGTTACAACCCCTGAGGAGGGGTTTAAACCCCCACCCTGGCCTGCAGGGACCCCAGCCAGGGTCTGCCTGGCTTTTTCCTTCTGCCCGTGGCTCAGCACAGCCCGGGACCCCCAGAGTTCCCCTCCCAGCTAGGGGGTAATCCTGCTGCACCTTCCCAGCCACCGGGGCCAGGGTTTCACTTGGGGCAGCCTAGGAGCAAAGGCCAGATTAAGGGGAGGTAGGGGAGTGAAACAGCTTCAAGCTCAGGTGGGGACATATACAGAGGGACTGTGGCGGCAGCAAATCCATCCTTGATTTGAGCCCCACTGAGCAGAGGGACCCAAGCTGGGGGAGAGGGGATGAGAAGTGGGGAAGGGGCTCCTGTGTGTTGGTGCAAGCCCAGGGCAGAGCTGAACTGAGCTGAGCATGCAGTTGGAGGAGCAGCTTCTGCCTGGTGGTCCCTTCTACCTGGTGGAAATTGGCACCTGGGCCGGCCCCCAGTGGTGTGCGCAGTGTGGGCTAGCCCCCTCAGCCCCAAGAGCTACTACCTGTGCCCCCTAGGCACCAAGCTGGGTGTGTCTTGCTCGCTCTTCCCCTACTCTGCAGTGGTAGCAGTGCAGCACGGCTCCATGTACCAGGCATCAGGTGCAGGGCACTACCCCTACAGCTTCCCCACCATCACTGCCATCTGGCTACGCAGCAGCTGAATGCAGTTCAGTGGTGTGGGCAGTGCCTTCCAGTATGGCTAGGGTGGGCCCGTCTGACGGTGGTGGCAGGGAAGCCATAGGGTTAGTGCCTTGTGCCTGGTACACGGCTGTACTGCACCACCGCTGGGTAGGGGAAGAGTGAGCAGGGCACGTCCAGCTTGGCACAGGGCAGCTGGGGGGCGCAGGTAGTAGCACTTGGGGCTGAGGCGGCAAGCATGTGTCATGTGCGCCATGCTGCCAGGGCTGGCCTGGGTGCCGCTCTCCAGTAGATAGAAGGGGCTGCCAGGCAGGACGTGCTCCCCCAGCTGCATGCCCAGCTCAGCTCTGCCCTGGGCTGGCACTGACACACTGGATCACCTTCTCCACCCCCTCCAGCCTGGGACCCTGTGCTTGATGGGGCTCATGTCCAGAATGGAGCCACCACCACTGTGATTCCACTGTGCATGTCCCCACCTGGGCTTGGGGCTGTTTTGTTCCCCTCCTTCCGCCTGATCTGGCCTTTGCTCCTTGGCTGCCTCAAGTGAAACTGGCAGCTGGGAGGGTGCAATGGGATTGCCCCCAAGGCTGGGAGGGGGACTCTGGGGGTCCCAGGCTATGCTGCACCACAAGCGGGGGGAAAAGCTGGGCAGACCCTGGCTGGGGTCTGTGCCAGTGGAACTGGGGAGGGTGGGGGGGAATTAAACACCCCTGTGCCCCATTTGCTTGAGGCTGCTGATGGGCCTGCCCATGCTCCCTGCTAATAAAAAAAAAAAAAATGCAGTGCATCGCTCCCATATGGCACAAACTGAACCAGCAACATAGGAAGGCTCTCTAGCTCATGACAGTATTTCATCCTACTATCCCCATTTATATGGCTTTATTCAGGGGTAGCTTTATCCCACCATGATACTAACTGTGAGAGTACTACCTTCAGGAAGAAGAAAAAGAATGGCGTAAAATATTTGTGCAACACAGTATATACAAAACCCAAGAATCGCTCTTTGCTTGCAAAGTTTCCATTTACCCACTGATAACGTGAACAATTAAAATAAGGCTGAATGAAGGGGTTTGGATTTTTTAAAAAGACCCCATGCTTCATGAAAAACTCAAACTGGTTCCAACTAGAGCCTACTCTTGAGAGAGAGAAAGAGATTAAAGTCTGGTCCATACATTTAATTACTAAAATAATGTGAAAGCAGCTGTTCCTGCAATATTTCCAGTCTGCCTGGAAGCAGGAAATACAAGAAATCTTACATGAAAGCCTATAATTATAAGATTTCCAGCTTAAGTTTTGAACACACAATCTATTTGGAAAAGGTGTGGGTAAGGAAAGTTTTGAACATATGAGCTGTTTGGATAAGCACCTGGGTACTTCCCTGAATTGAATCTCTTAAATATGAGGATAGAAACATCTGACCCAGGGGTCCAAATGTTGCAGTCCCCAACTAAGCAAACACTGCTGAAGTCAATAGGAGTTTTTCATTAAGGACTTCAGAATTTGGGTCATAAATATTACGAATATCTTTATTTAAACTGCTGACTTAAGGCCATCTGTCAAAAATTCTTAGCATTCCAAGTGTCTTCTGCTTGAATTTTTCAAGTATTCATTCTATGACAGAGCAGAGCCAGAGGAGCTATGTCATCAGTTGAATGTATGTCAAAAAGAGCAATTGGCCACCCACAAAACAGTAAAGTGTCTCAACAAAGAGAGCTGTTGCATTCAGAAAATTAATAAACAAGACAGAGGGGGCTTTCCTCTCTATATTCTCTTTCATCCTCAGTCATCTTAAGGAGACCTTTGTAACCACAGGAAAGGCAGATAAAAATGTGTTTTGCAAAAGGTGGTAGGAATACAGTGATGAAGAAATCTTTATAAAAACTTTTTCCTTCTACAAATTGAGACCCTGATTCAGCCAGGTATGTAAAAAAGTGCTTAAAAACTTAACCCATGATTTAAGCAGGCTTAAGTTCCCTTTTGGAATAGGGATGGCCTTACTCATTTTGTTCAATTTACACACATGCTTAAGTTGCTTTGCTGAATCAGTCTGAGGATGGAAATCTTATAAGAAGCTTTCTTGTCAGGTTTTTGGTATTTGTGACACTTATTCTAGACCAAAAATACAAGGAGAACAGTGTCTCTCATTGTATTATGATGCTTTCATTTTTGATTCGGGCTAGAACTGGGTATGATGAACTGGCACTGGCATGTGATAAATAATAAAATAATCTAAGCTGAAGTCAACTGAAGCTTTGCAAATATCCTGAAACAAATGAGTTAGGACTGAGAGTTCTTATTTGTACCAATTTGTCTATCCATAAAAATCTTATTTTCCTTAATTTTATTCTCCAGATGGTGGTGTCTTCTTATGGAAAGTGACTATTTTGTGTGTGTTTGTAGCATTATTGTGGATGGCCTGGTTTTAAAATGTTGAGGAGATAAAAGGAGTGAAGGACTGGACTACAGCTGGACCACAATAAAGGAGGAATAATTTAATAGTCAGTGACATACATTTCCTTATAGCATCTTGAAGTGAGGGACATGAATGACATCTATAGAAAACTGTCCAGGTTATAGATCCTGTTAGTGTCTTCAAACACACATTTTACTGGCTCATAAAAACATAAGCTTAGTTAGTTAGACAATTGCACTGGGTTCCTTTTTAGGTACTTGTAGCAATGCACACTATGCCCCATTTTAAACACTTGGGAAGCTACGTGTCACATCAGCCAGCCCATCCCAAGCAACACACTTAATTTTTACAGGTCTCCCATCACCTGCAAATGGCAGTTCTGAAGAAAATTAACACATCTGGCAGAGTATGATCTCTACCAGTAATCTAGTTCCAGTGATTTTCAAACAGATATTTTGGGAGTAAGAAGTTCTGCCTGAAGGAGATTTTATAAAAAGGAAATAAATCCTAATGAACAGAGGCTGGCAAAATTTCTCAGCTAAAAAACAGAAATTTGTGTTAATTGAAACTTTTTACAAATTCATGTAGAATTTGTAATATTGTTTCAGTAAAAAAAGCTCTAAAAAGTTTAAAGACACTGTTTTGACAGTTTCAGAATGAAAATCTCATTTTGAGTTGGAAAAATGAAGGTTAAAGTAAATTTTTCAATCCTTTTGTATGATTAACAAGTATTTTTAAAATGTTAACACTCAAAATAAGATATTTCAGTTTGGGTTGAATTAAACATTTTGTTGACTCCAAATGAATTTATAATCCATTTTTCAACTCAACAAAATATTTCCATTTTAGTATGTTGGAGCAACCCCAAATGAATTTTTAAAATTATTTTTCAGTTCAGCCAATGAACTGAAATATCACTTGGTTGCCTAGCTCTAATTACATTTTTGACCTGCAACTCAAATTACTATTATATGATAACTACTATAGACGGTAATCATGTAGATGACGGTAATCATCTACATCATTTTTAATAATGTGTTATACAAAATACTGTAACTTTACATGGGTCTTTACAAACATTCAGTAGGATGTAATCATTTCCAACAAAGTAGGTGATCATATTAACTTAATGCAATTTAATGGTCAGAGCACAAGTTAAGGCTGTTTATAAGTAGTCTTGACTCATGAAAGCTAGCACATTTAATATGTCCCAAAAGAAACCAGTTTATTTAGATTCAGAAAGATGCAGCAAGCTGGCTTTCTGCCTGCTGTGTTTAATTCAGGGTGCACAAATGTTTTCAGTTTAGAATATTAGTATTGTATTCTGTTTCTATATGAATTTTTGTCTTTTACTATAAGTCATTCTAAGCCCTTTTTGGGGGAGGGGTAGCATATAAATCTAACAAATGGGGCCGTGTGTAGAGGAAATGAGGGGCATGTGTCCACGGCACTTTAAAGCGGGTTAAATGCTTTTGTACCACTTTAACCACGTTGGCATTTGCATGAGTCAGTGGTGTATTGTACAGTAATTCCAGCTGCTGTAGCAAATTTGGTGGTGTAATGCATCTTAAATTACTTGGGGTGCAGCAAATGAGAACTCCTCCAAGGAGTTTTAGTTTGTTGACCTACAGTTGTGGAACAAAGCACTGGGCTTCGTGCAGCTCAGGGTCTCTGCAGGAAGGCCACGCAGACAGCCTGACAGCAGCCCGGGAAGGCAGACTCTGTCCAAGAAAAGCGGCCAGTGGGAGGGGGGTGGCGGCGGTGGCTAGATGAGGAGCACGGGAGGAAGCGGCATGTGGTGGTGGTGCATGGTGGTGGATTGGGCAGCTGCTGCCGTGTGTGAGCTCCCCACCCACCTGTGTGTACCTCCTGGGGCCTTTCCAAGTACCCCTGGGGGTATGCATACCCCTGGTTGACAACTCCCATCTTAGAATTTTACAAAAAGAGTGGCAAGAAGCTTGCAGAGGGTGCAGTAGCTTTTCCTAGAAGGAGAGTATGCTGTGCTCCACGCATACCTTTTTTTGGACCATATGAACTGAGACCAGAGCCCCTCTGCAAATCTGATCGGCTGCAAGCGTGCCATAAAAAAAAGGCAGAGAGTGGGAAAAGAGGAGAGGAGAATCCGATTTCAGCCTGGAGAGAGGGAACAGAGATGCAACCCCCACCAGGGGAAAAGAGAGTTGAAACTTGCCCATGGAGCAGACACCAGGACAGCAGAAAGCCTGTGTTGCCCTTTGAGGAGCTGTGCAACTTTGGGATACAAATGCCTGGGAGAAGTGGGGACGGGGTTGGTCAGAAAAGAAGGTAGGCTGGCTGGGAGCTGGGGGAAGCTGCTGGCTCAGAGACCTGTGGCAGGAAGGCCCTGTTTGAGCTCGGAAGGCTGGAGGCTGCAGGAACAGCGACCTGCATAGGGAAATCTGCCATCTGCGGGTGAAAGTGCTGGGAGGGGAGACAGTCCCAAGAGGGAGTGGACTGAAAGAGCACAAACCACAAGTGGGTAGGAGGGGATGCCTAATCCCATAGTTTGCAGAAGGTGTATTTCAGAAGGAATAAAAGAGAGCTTATTGCCTGCAACAGTTGACTAGATGCTCATCTTGCAGCAGGCAGGAAAGACCAAGGGAGTTCAGAGTCCCTGGAGCAACAGGATCCTCACTGCCACCATCTAGTGGAGGATCATAGTTATAGTTGAGTTGCCACTTACTGTATGGGGAGTGGATTTGGACCAGAAGGAAAACTGTCTTAAAGGGTTATAACCAGGTGAATGTATTTACTGAAGTTATTTGACACAAGTGAGACTACCCAGCAAGTTGGAATTATTCGCCTAATGTTTCATAGGTTGTAGAGTCGGAAGGGACCCAATAGATCATAGTGTCCGACCCCCTGGCCACGGCAGGAAAGAGGACCGAGGTCAGATGACCCCAGCCAGGTGACTGTCAAGCCTCCTCCTGAAGACCTCCAAGTTAGGTGATAGCACCACCTCTCGTGGAAGCCTATCCCAGACTCTGGCCACCCCTACTGTAAAAAAATTCTTCCTAAATTTTCCTGTTGCAGTTGTAAATTTTATTCAAATTGGTGGTTTTATTATTAACTATTGTTATTATATATACTTTTCTTCTGCTTAAATCATTTCTTTTCTGCATATAGTTGTACATAACAAAGAAACCAATGTGTTCATTGGGTTCGGAGTAAATTCCTGGGCAGTGAGGGTGAGGGACACACCTCTCCCCAGGACACCTCAGTCTGCAGATCTGCCTGAGGGGGTTCCTAGGGCTATTGGCACCCTGAGAATCCAAAAACCGGCACATCACCCAGCCTAGCACACCAGCATGGGTTACACTGATACCACTGATGGAGTGGAAACGGAGGTGAATGAAGGTATGCCATAAGAGACTAGGTTGGATAAGTGGTGAAAGGGATATGCAGGCCTTGAAAGACAATGTCAAGAAGTCTAGAAGCGATTCAGTGGACAAAGAGTCAATAGGTTAAAAAGGGGGGTGGCCTGGGCAAATCATTAAGCAGGGAAAATTATTTTGGTGGCAGTATTGTGTATAGATTGGAAAGTGATATGTGTATGTGGCCTATTGTTCCTAAGGCAGGCCAACTCACCTGTTATTGATGAGAGTTATGTATGTAAAACAGTTTCAGAGAAGTAAGAAGGGAGGTGGAACAGCTTTCAAAAGTAATTTAAGAAATCCAGAGCATTTGGTTCTGTAAGGCCCCAAGAATCCAAGTACAGTAGTACGCTCCCTACTTAGAGAATGTCTTGTGTGTGCTAAAGTGAACAAAAAGAAGAAAGGCTCTGGAAATGTTGAATGTGTATGTTAATTAAAAAAAAAATCTTTAAAGTTACAGAAACTGTTATAGGCAAGAATCAGTTGAGATTACCAGCATTAACCCATGAGTAATTAATAGTGTACTCTCAGTGAGAAGTGTTGGAGGCAAATGTGTACCCATTTCTTGATCAAATGCCTGTGTCTTTTGTTATGATTCTGAAGAACTTTAAGAGAGGGTAACATAATATCAAGGCATAAAACGGGATAATATATCCTCCTCTTACACTCCATTCTTTGTAAGAGCTGGTTGAATTACTGAATATTTTTCTCCATCCTTTTTTATGCAAATAAATTATCTGCAAACATTTTTTGAAAAGTGGTAAGTACCTTGAATATCAATTAATTCTACCATTTACCTTCAACAATCAAATTCATTACATCCGATTATTGTCCAATTTAAATTAAATGCCTCCTATTGCCACTACTTTCACCTGGCTGGGGAAATAGATCAAAGGAGAGGAGGAACATGGGCCACCTTCTTTTGTGCTAGCATTTAAATCTGATTTGGCTAGGCAGACTTTTTCTGGCCTCTCCACACACAGTTCTCAATGGAAAAACCAACCTTGTTGGACAAAATGAGTGTTGGAAACTGGCTCACAAAAGAGAGAGAGGCAGCCATGAAAAAAAAAAAAAAATCAGTGTGGAGAGAGAATAAAATAGCAATCCAAGACTACCTCACCAAATGCCTAATGACTTGTAATTTAAAGTGGTCAAAAGTTATGGAGTCATCTCCTGCTCTAAGTCATTCTAGTCTATGGCAATTGAGGTGAAGGAGTCGCTCTGGATTTATACCGAATAACAGAATCTAATTTGGAACCACAAGGCCAGATTTCCCCTCTACAGGATACGAGTAACAGCCATTTGAGTCAATAGGAGTTACTCATATCCTGCTGGGAGAAGAATCTATTCTTTATTTTCTTTTAACCTGGTTACATTTCTTTTTCACCCCTCCATCACATGCAATCCCCTACCTCTCCCTCACCTCACACATGTCTCCAGAAGTCTGGAGGTGAACCTTGTTTATTAAATCAACTGTGACTGCACTGAATGTAACTGCATACTCTGTGTAGGTGGCTTTTTCAATATTTCCAGCACCACTTGAATGAAAACCATGGTTGAGAGAGCATTACCTCATTTCTCTTTGACCAAGATCCATCTGAGCATTCTGTTCCCAATTGCCACACAAACCTCAAAATCCCATTGGTTTGCTCCCTGCCTCCCTGTCATTTGTCTCACACTTCATACAGTGGTTGCTTTCCCCTTCCTTTATCCAGAATAACCTTTTAAAAACAAAATCTTCTAATTTATCTGTCATTTTACTGCAAAACATTCCCAGTCAGCTGAAGTGGAAGATTTTACATTTTCTTTGGAGCTTGACCAAACTTTTCATTCCCTTTCAAAATAAAAATAAAACCAAACATCTAATTCCACCCCCCATTTTTTCTTTTACACTGAAATATTAAAAGATGTGATACAGATGACTGGCTACATCTGCCTAGCCCAGGGGTGTCATACGTATGGCCTGTAGGCCAGATCTGGCCCATGGGGCTTGCTTGATACAGTCTATGGGTCTTGGACCACATGACACATGCAGAGGTAGTCTGCTGTACAGGCTGGACCTGGTGTTGAAGGTGCTGCTTGCAGCACAGGTACTTGGCCTGGGTTGCAAGCTCCACCTGGCACGTGCCCTGGACCAACCCTGTGCACTGGCTCAGGCTGCATTCAAGCTAGCACACAAGGCAGGGTGCTACGTGCAGTGTGCACCCCGTGTTGTGAGCAGCACCCACAGCACTGGGTCCAGCCCCTGCACCATAAGCACTGTGCACAGGCCCAACTCCAGGACTTGTGCTGCTTGCAGTGCACAGGCTGGACCCAGAGCCACTGGTGCATCTACAGTACAGGGAGCCAGCACAGGGTGCCCTGTGTGCTGACTCCGGCATGTATGGACAGCTTGGGGACCAATCCTGACGAGCTCTGGAGCGAGTACTTGGGCCTGGTCCTGTGGGACACTGCATGAAGTGCGTTCCCATGGTGGCTCCCTGGGCCATCAGCAGCAGTTGCAGCACTGGGTCCAGTCCATATACCACCTGCAGCGTGGCACTAGATCCAGTCCACGTGCCCTACTGGCCCAGCCCTGCCCACTTGCTTTGGCATAATTGGTTCTAGTCCACAGAGCAGCCCAGAGATGCTCATCCAGCCTGTAAGGCTAGATGCTTGCCAACCCTGGCCTAGTTCAGTTTTATTCCCAGTCAGTTGAATGCCAATAAGCATAGCTTTGACTCCTACATGCACACAAGCACCGAAACTCTTTCATATATACCTGTACTGCTAAAACGATCTGTCATACAATATACTCCACAAAGGATTCCATAATACTTGTAGCATAATTACTCCTGTGTATATGAGAAACCAAATGAGTTACGCCAAAGTGCGAGTGTTTATGACTATTGTATGCTTTCAATAAATAGGAATGTAAATACTGGGGCAAAGGCAAGATGGCTAGTAGACTGGGTTGGATCCAGAGGGGGTTTGGTAGCAGAGTTGCACCCCTCTCCACTAACTGCTTTTGGGCCACACTGCAGGAGCAGCACTCCTGAAACAGATAACAATGCCACTGTACCCCTTGGGCACCTCCTGTTTTCTTCATGCTCAGTGATACCTCTTCTTCTCATTTTCCTCCTCCCTTGCCTGCTGCTGCCACTGTCTCTGTCTGACCAAGGAGTGGGGTAGCTCCAGAGCTGTTGCTGCCCCATGCCAATCAGGCTGCGTGGGGAAATCAGGGTCAGCTGAAGACAGTGGTAGTGGCAATGGTGGGTAGGTACCTCTTTCTTGCTCTGTCCACCAGGTGCTCCATGAAAAGCCAGGAGCAGATGCAGGGAAGTACAGCAGCCACTGTTGTATCCAGCTAAGCTCAGTTGTTCCCTGCAGCCTTGGCTGGAGAGGCACAGAAGAGGCAAGGACAGCAGCAGTGGCAGGCAGGTCTCCCATTCCTGTGCCCAGCGGCATAAGTAGAGAGGACAAGGAGGAAGTGGGTTAGGTTAGAAGGGGAAACACCACTGAGCACAGGAGGTGAAGGGAAGACGTGTCAAGGGGGATGGGAAGATTCTTATGTGATTTCAGGGACTAAAAGCCCCTGGCTACTGCTCCCATGGGGTGGTCTGTCCACCCTGGTAGAGGTGGTGTGAGATAGGGCTGGGAGCAGAGAAGCATAGCCAGCCCTGAAGCACTGGTCACTGCTCTCGCAACACCCTTTCTAAAATCCTGGATCTGCCTATTCTAGTAGATATGGATATTGCTACAATCGAGTTATAAGCAAAACTCTAAGAACTTAATATACCTACATCAGGAAGACTAGGTAAATCTCCAATCCAGATTTCTGAAAGAAATGGCATGTGAAAATTTAAGTAGGATAAACCATATTTTCAATAAATCAAATCAGGAGTGGTACTCTCAGGTGAAAGGAGAACAACAAACATATGGCATAAATTTGAGGAAGAGGAAACATAACCTGGATAACACCTGCCTATAAGTCTGAACTCAATTGAATGCCAGGCTTTAGGACAAATTTTGAAGGAAGGAATAGTTAAAGGTCTATAAGTAAATGAAAAAATGGTCTAAAATGCAACATGGGTTTACCAAGAGACTCTGCCAGACTAAACCAACATTTTTTTTTTAAAAGATAACATGCAACAGATTAATATCTCTGTATTTTAGGAAAGCATTTGTTATGATAAAGTATATTGATAAATGATTTGGAGAAGAAGAGAATTAGTATAGGAATTATAGTTAGATAAGGAATAGGCTTACAGGGATATGGCAATAGGTGATGTTGAAAGGGGATGTTTTGGGCTGGGGGTATTAGCGAGGTTCTCAAGGTTCATATCAGGACTGATATTAATATATTCATTAATAATCTCAGCACAAGAGGTAGAAGTGTACTAATGGAGTTTTCTGAAGATACAAAGTTGGGAGGCATCATAAATACATAGGAGGATTGAAATTTCACACAGGAAGAACTAGGGACCATGAGGACAGAAGTAATAGAAATGGGTGAAACTCAGTACTTCAAGGTCGTGCATTTTGAAACTAATAAAAAGTTTCTCCTATAAGCAGGGAGCTAATCAACTGAAAATAAATAAAAAAGGAGAAAAGATGGGTGTATAAGTTTATCACTATAAGCTACTAATATGATGTGGTCATGAAGCAGGCAAATAGGCATCTTGATTACATCTTAAGATCATATTTCCAATAAAGAAAGACAACTATTGGTGCAATTGTATAAAGGGACTGGTGAGACTTCATCTAGGATATAGAATACAGTGATCAAGAAGATAAATCTGAAGGGCAGAGAAGGGCTACCAAGATGACCGGGGGACTGGAGACCCCATCTTAGGAGACCTTAAAGATTAGAAGAGCTTGGCTTGTTTAGCCTAGCAGTATGAAGGCTAAGCAGGGAATATGACTGCGCTCTGTAACTATATTGTTGAGGGAGGAGTAAACAGTAGGAAGAGAAAAGAACTATTTGAGCCAAGGGAAATGTGGGCACACGAACAAATGTATGAGCTGGCCATGAATCAGTTTGGTTTGGAAATTAGGTGGTCTCCAATCATCACAGCAGTAAGATTTTGGAACAGCCTTCCAATAAAAGCACTGGGAACAAAACTATGACTATTCTTAAGATGGAACTTGATCAAATTTTTAAAGGGATTAGAACATGTGGTTACCCATGGCAGCAGGGAGTTAGACTTGATGAACAAGGAGATCTCTTCCAGTCTCGTTTCTTTATGTACATCATAGATGACTCATAAAATGTCGACAGTGGAGGGCACAACATTATGCTGCCACCCCTGCCCCTACTCCCATTGCTGTTCACTGTTGGCTCTGGCCAGGCTACAGCCCCATGCTCTGATATCAGCACAGAAATCTGGGGGGGCAGACATGTCCCCTGGGCCCCCCCTTCCCACATGCACTGCCTATGATGTATATTATACATAGCACATATATATGAAGCCTTGGATATAATCAGCATGTCTTCCTGCTCAGTGCCAAGTTCACACCTCTTAATCATGAAAAGCTTACAGTCTAAACAGACCAGACTAACAAATGTATGGAAAAAAGGCCCATTTTACAGATAGGAAAGTGGCACATAGGAGTTCACTTGAAGCCTATTAAAATCTTTTCACTGGATTTCATGGTGTTTAAATCAATCAGTCTGTGTTCTTGAAAGTTACGCAGCTGTTTAAAAACTTTGCTGAATTGAAATTAGCCACTGAGGGGTTTTTGAGAATCCTGGTAGGCACCTGTCTGTCTGCTTAGATGCCTAAATGCTTTTAAAAATCTGGCCCAAAAATTATTTTCTCAAGATCACCCAGGAAGTCAGTGGCAGAGCTGGGCACCAGAGCCAACTCTCCTGAAATAGTTCAATGCCACATCCATAAGACCATCCACAAGACCCTATAGGTTTTATCTGAATTTGTGACTCCACTTATAAAGAAATGCTGCAGTAATTTGAAAGAGTAGACTTGCATGAACATTATTTTAATATAATTTGTCTGAGTTACTGCTGGTAGTAATACTTCCCCCACTCCTCCCCCCTCCCCGCCATAAGGGCACCAGTTTTTAAAAAGATACCACAAACATATTTTTATAGTTGCTTCACAAAATTGTCATGTTGATTTATTAACTAGGCATAAAACCTACTTGCTTGTTGTTTACTGTGAAGAATGCTGGTGAAAATAGCCCTGTTGTTATATTTGCCTATCATAAAAACAAGGACTCTCCCCACAATGAGTGGTCAGGTAGAGTCTGGTCAGGCTACTATACGGGCTTTCAATATATTAATACATCAGTCATTGCCTTATGTCCCAGATTTTCATATTTCTCTCTCAATCCCTGCTTCACTCCCTACACAGTTTAGCTGCTTGAGACCAGCCGGTAGCAAGATTAGCTAAAACAACACCTTTCACAGATTATATTAAATGTACCTGATAAGCTTCCCAGGGCATCTTCATTCTCCAAAATACCTTTTTGCTTTGTTCCTCGCAGCTCACTCTTAGATTTCCAAACAAGCTTTACCATCCTAATCATCTCAGGCAATTCCCAGGCTAGGGTATCCTGCTGATAGCTGGGCAAACTGCCCATGGGAAAGGGCATCAATTCTTCCCCAGTCCTCCACTGCCTGCCCAGCTCTGTTGCGTTAAAAAATCTATCTAGCACAGGCATCCTGTTCTGTGCCCTCGTGAAAAAACTGTTGCTGTTATGGGACTGGGGACTGTCTTCAATCAAGGAAAATTAAAACAAGAATTAGCACCCACAGCTAAGGAAACGGCTTCTTCAACCCCATAGTAGCTTCACTGCCCCGACTACTTGTGGACAAATACCGTGGAGAGATGCGATTGCCAAGGTTTCCCACTGGCGAGTGATCTGAAACAGTTACTGGAGCTCTTGGTCCTCAGAGACGTGTGTAACTCTGCATCCCCCTTTCTCTCAGACTTGGAGTTCACAACACTTAATTAATCCCAGGCTACCACCAGAACAGCAGGAAAGAAAAAGAAGCAGTGGGAGAAGCCCGTGAAGTATTTTCTTTTCCTCTCTCTTTCTCTTCACAGTCTCTTCTCTTTTTGTCAGTTGTCAGGGAGCATCAACCAACTGCCAGGTGCTGGAAGTCGCCGTGAAGGAACATTTTCATCTGCAGGTTTGTTATTAGGTGCTATCAGGTGAACAGCTGCTGGCTTATTAAAGAGAAACACTTTACCAAATCATGCCCTTCAGTCTCGAGCAGCCCTCCGTAAACAGAGAGAAGCTTGGGCAGAACCAGTTCACAGCTGCCTCTCTCCGACTAGGCTGGCAGAAGGCCATCTCTCCCTTCCACTAATGACTGCATTATGATGAAGATATTAAGAAAGCTGTTTGAATTGATCTACACAGTAATGTAATTAAATAGGCTTCCCCCCACCCCCCTCCGCCCACCCTGATTCGTCTTCCTCTCTGTCATTTGGTTCTCAGAAAACCTAAAGGGTTTTTTGGCCCATTAGTCAAATCCTTTTGTAACCTCAGCTGCCCTTCAGCTGGAAGGGAAATAACATTGATTCACATTCCAAAGCTAACTGTGAAAGAAGTGAATCAGAAAAAGCAGTCAGATCTGCATTCACAAGTCTGGTGCTGTTGTGTAATCTTGACAAACAGCTCTCGTACTAAGTTCCATTTTTTGAAGAAAAATAATCATAAAAAGTATAAAGGGAAAAAAAAAAGATAGGATGCCAGGGCTTAATTGGCAAGGGAAAAGTAAGTTGTTGAAATTCCAGTTTTCCAGGGGCGGGGAGATCCCCTACTGTGGTCTTATTATTTTGGCTGCTAGCTGCAGGGCTCCACCTGAATGAAGGAATAAGTTCATTTGAGGACATTAGTTGTTAATAGGGATCACTCACAGATTGTGCAGCGAAGACTAACCTTTAACATCAACTTTTTAAGTCAAGATAAGCACTTCTAGTGATAGTTTTGAACAATTCTTACACAGGCAGAAGCAAGGTGGCATACTGTATCTATTCTGTAACACTTTTGATGCAAATGGGGGCACTGGAAGACTTCGGGACGTTTATAGGTTTAGCTGGATGTTACAGCAATCCCTTCTCTTTTTCTTCATAGCCCCAAGCAGCAGGATGTTTTATTTCATGTGGAATTGTGATCTGCTTTTATACAATCTGACACTGTTAATCTCTATCCTTTTCAGTTTTGTCATTCAGCCATTGTTTTGTTCAGGATGCAGGAGAGAACTGATGGAAGGTTGCTGATTGTACCACCTATCTCTTTGTCTTCAAATCACAGAAAGTTCTTTTAATAGGAATTTTAATACATATGCAACTTTTTTTTGTAATATTCATAGTTAATACAGCTGTTTTCCTCCAAGTTAAGTTCAGTGTTTTGTCTCTCCTCCAGATGGAAAAATAAACTGGCAAACAAACAGGATCTTCCTTCATAGAGAGAAGAAGCTCCAAGGGAATGGACTGAAAGTTAACATCCTTAAGTATAAAAAAACAGAATGCACAAGTTTTTCCTCCTTATGCCAATGTCAGCAGGAGCAGCATGATATTTCCACTCTTCTAGTATCTTCTGCCATGATTATGTTACTGTTCCTACCTCAAACTGGGGACAGTAACATTCTTCAACAAATATTGCTATTTTAAATGTAGATTGCCATGCCATAATGTTGACATATTTGTTGAATATAATCTCTTGAATATAATTTGTTGAATAATTTCAGGTGGCTCTGGCTTGAAAAAAAGTGAACTGCTTCCTAAGTATTCTACCATTGTTGTTGTAATGTTATTTTGCACAAATGCTTAGCATCAGGATATCCTGACCCTTGGAACAAAGGGGTTAAGAACAAAGAAAACAAATAGATGATATACAGTAATACACCACATTCATATAACACATGGTTGCAGTTCCATGAGAAGGATGAGCGTTATTGTTTTATCCTAAGTTGGTATAATTTTAGTTGGCTTATTATGACTGTTTTATGCTGTTGTTGCTTTTTCTATTACTGGAGTAAGTTGTGCAGTTGCATTTAAAGTAACAGTACGTTGTTAGGAGGGGGTGAACTGTTTTATCTGCAGGAATAAAGACCCAGACTTCTGCCTGATGTCCAAAAAACCCTATGCTTCTTTTTTATTTTAAAGGTACAAAAGTTGAATGAACTTTTTAAGTTATAAAAGTTGAGGTAACTTTGTTCCCCACCCCCAATTATTTTATTTTATTTTTCATTTGGTTCACCTCTGCACTTCCTGATCTCAGCTGGGACAAGAAGCAGAAGTGCCAAAGTACTGTGAAAGAAAGGCCGTCCTTGTGGTATTTTCAGCTTGATCGGAAACAGAAAGTATCAGAACTCTCACAAGACCACTTACTCTCCGATGTCCAGCCCAAGTTTGAGATAAGCATCTGAACACTGAGGTGCCTAACTAAACTAGACATGCAACCTGAACAATCTAATCTTCCGAGGTCTGTCCACCACTGTAACAGACACCAACAGGACCAAGAGAAAAGTTCATTAAACTAAGGTGTTCATTAAACTAAACTGTTGTTGGCATTGTTAAAAGAATGAATTATACTCAGATTGTACTGTACTTCCTAGACGTTGAAAAAATGTCTTTCCTTTTTTGCACCTGTAAAATACTGGAGGTGCAATTTTTGGCCTGTAGTCACCTGGATGGCCATGCACTGCATTTCTGGATGGAAGCAAACATTTAGAAACCAAGTGTCCTTAATTATCCTTACAGTTGTTTATATCTAAAATCTACAGATGCAAAAAAGGAGCCCAAGTGAGGGACAAGCTCAAGTCTGGCCTATAGCAGTTATGGCTACATACTTTTAAAAGTATGTAGGACAGCCGTAACAAACACAAGGTGTATTTTTCTTAGGGAAATTAGAGGCATGTTAAACACCCGTTCTTCACAAAATTATTTTTTTTTCTGGGTGTGACTGATCATTTTGAGGATCATAGCAGTAAACAAAGAGAAAAAAATGCTTTGAAGATGTTTCACTGTATAAATGGAAGAGACTAAGAATTCTTGCTGTCAAGTCAGGCCAACAATCAGTGACTCAGTAGCTAATACTGACATTGCTAATAGCCAATATACATCAGTACTGCACCCTTCATAGTGCCTCAGGTGGAGTGGACATAAAGTCCATTTACACTGCTGCTTAAGCCCACTTCCAGACAGCCAACTATATTAATATCTCTCTGAGGTGCTGCTTTGTTGGTCTAGTTTCCCCCGCAGAAGCTGTACAGATCATCAGGTCTCAAGGCTGAGCTTCCCACCGCTCAGCTCCCCACCACACCTTCTCATTGTAATGTGTTGTGCAAGTGTAATGTGCACACACCAATTGTAATGTGCACACACCAAAGCTAAGCAAGATGGCCATTTGTCATAGGCCTTTCTGCATCCCACTAACCGTGTCTGTTGTCTGTGATGAGAAACACAGAATGAGAAGCAAATAGTGCGCAAACCGATTTCTAGAAGGGCTCTGTTTCAGTGTCCTGTTGCTCTCCAGGGAAGTTCTTTTAGAAATCTGTCAGCCCCCTTTTCTGCTTCCTTTGTATGTTTGAAGTGTGTGGAGCAGAAGGGTAACGTGGAGAGAAAGGGAGGATTGTGTTGCTTCTGGTAGTTGAGGGCAATTTTTGGAGTCACCTAAAACAGAGGTATAGCCATGCCCATGGAAGACTAAAACATGGACACAGTATTAGATTGCTTGTGTTTTTGTTAGGAAGCTTTTGTACCTTGTTTTCCAACACAATATTAAGCATATTTATTATACAGAATTATAAATGCCAGTTTCTACTGAACAGGTGCTTCATAACTAACTATCTACAATTCAGACTGTGTTCAGCCTTTATTCATCAAAGATGTTGGTTGGAGTTGACTGATTTTTCTTTTGGCTTCCTTTGCCAAGACATGGGTCAGCTTGATTTGAACGGCTGATGAGGACGTCTTACAATCAGATAAAGTTCTTCCAAAGCCCTGAACCACAAAAACTTCCTCCAGCCCTAACTTCAGAGATTTTACACAAAAGGACAAAGCCTCAGATGCTGTTAGTTGTCACTGCTCCATTGTTTTCAACTGAGCTATGATTATTTACACGAGTGGAGGATACAAGCCTAACATAGCGGATTTCTCTGCATTTAAAAGAAACAACCAGAACTCAACATACACAGAGAGCCAGGCCCAATCATCTTCAGCTACATTTTAAAGAACAACTGAACGAGCTTAGCTCACCTAAATTGCAATTATACAATGTCAACTTCACAGAGCTCTGAAACAAGCCATTAAATACAGATGGATCATTTTTGTTGCCATTCAACGTGTTCCTCCATGACTGAGTAAAAGGAGCCTAAGCAATTACCACATAAAAATAACTGTAGTAGCTTTGGCCCCAACACATCCTAAGTAACAACGCCAGGAAAGATGAAGTGAGCCAGTTCCGAAAACCTAACAAGGTAGCTGGTGCATATTTTCACAGATAGATGAGAACTGAAAACGTCTTAAGGAAAAGAAGAGTGAGATGGAAGAAAAGGGAAGGGAACGAGTTGACAAATTCATAGCTCGCATTTCCTAATTGGTATCTCTTAAAAAGTTTTCTTTCCTTGCTTATTTGCTGTCAAGTTATGTACTAAGAGTAGTAGTAGCAGCAGCAGCAGCCCTGTGCCAGACGGTAGAGGAAGTGCCTCGTGTGCAGCTTTCCAGTCTACTGTAGCCTGCATGGCCTTCATTAACCCAGTGCTCTGGTTTTCATTGTAACTTTCTCCCCCCTTTCCTTCAAAGAAAGGAGAAGAGGGGGTGGGGTGGGGGGGCAGAAAAAAACCCCAGGGTTTTAGCTGGCATAGAACCACTCTTTTGGCTTGGAGCCTTCATGGCCTGTGCCGAATCTACTGTCTTCAGTAAGTCTCCCACAGCAAATCAGTCTGGGCATACAAAAGCTATAAAAGAATGGTGAAGAAAGATCCTTGATTTGCCCCCTCATTCTTTCTGGTTCTTCTCCCCAAGTGTCATTCCCCAGCAATGACCTCCTCATGCTCGCCAGTATAGTAACCAATACTAGAACCTTCATTCTGCAGCTTTGCTGAAGGCTTCCTTAGTGGTCAGCCATCTTTGGCCACTTATGCAAACAGAACAATGTAAAGGAAAAGTCTAATTCCTGCTTTATTCTTTTCAGCAACTGGTGTTTGAAAAACGGGATTCCTTAGGCATATAAAAAAGGAGCTAATCAAGACCAGATCCTTGCCCAGCTAAGCCTCTGACTGCAACCCTTAAAGAAACAATGGCATGGGTTTACCCTAAATGAATGTTGATCTCCCAAGTCCACATTCTTTCTTTCATTATCTGTCTCTTTCATTCCCTACTTTCAGGTATCCTCAAAGGCATTGGGGGTTGAGGGGATTGGGGGAGCAAGCAGAGTCTGTGGGGGTGGGGGTGAGATTGGAGGGGTCCAGGAGGGTCTGGTAGGGTCAGGGGGGCTAGTGGGATCCATGAGAGGGCTTGGGGAATGGGGGAGTCTCTCCCACCACAAGGACCAGAGACTGTTTTTAACCCTCCAGATCCTCCCCACCCCTAGAGGAACATCCCCCGCCCTGCAAACAAACCCCTCCCTGATCTCGCCCATGCCTTTCCTCATCCCAACTTACTGTCTTGGCTCCTAGCACCAGCAAATGCTGGTAAAACCAGCACTGGGAACATTTTGTGGGATGGGGCATTTGGCAGGCTTGGGTGGGGGTGCTGGGTGATTCACAGCATCTATCTTGGTGTGAGAATGGGACCAGGGGCTAAAAATAGCTCAGTGCTTGGGGAGGGGAGGGGGCGGTGAGGGAAAAAACAGCCCCAGGGCTGGGGCTACTGACTAGGCTTTCTCAGCCCTGGGGTTGCACTAGGAACTGTAAAAAAGTTCAGTTAGATCAGGCTCATTGGACCCAGTCTAAATTAAACTACCTCTGAGATACAATTAACTTAGATTGGGTTTGTCATTTTTAGACCAATATAACTTTCCTGAACTTCTGTATAGTTCACACTTAGCTCAACTGAACTAGGGATCTAAGTGTAAGGTCCACACTCGGCTAACTAAGATCAGGTGGCCATTTTTAATACAATATAACCTCCCACTAACCTCCCTGAACATCTGTATGTATCCCATGTCACCCTCCCACAACATCTTGTGTTTTGACCTTGTCAGATTTTAGTCTCAGTTGGCTTGGTCATTACTTAGATAGACAGTCTCCAAGAAATGGTCAGATGCTACTGAAAATATTCATATTTGGTGAGAGAAGCTTTAGGTTACTCAACATTTGACTATGTGTTTAGATTATCTAAGGTTTTTCTACCTGCCACAGGCTTATTGTCAAGATTAGCAAGATGAATCTTTTCTTAGAATAGAAGGGTTCACTAGAAGTTATTTTCTTTCCTTGCATATAGCATCCTTTCATAGGGGACTCATCTCATGTAAACACTATTTCATGCAGACCCTGTGCAATAGTAAACTTGGAGCTTTATATTAAATGCATTGTTTTTGCAGTGCTGCTGCTTACAGGCATGAGGTATACTGCGTGCTCAGAGCTATTGCAAAATTCCCCAAGCCCATAGAGCTTCCTGGTGTCACCCTCCAAATCACTTCCTCTCCTGCCCCCCAACTCTTGTCCCAAACTGCAAGGAACCTGCAGGTTCTTGCAAACCCACTTGGGAAATGCTCATAATCCAGCCAGAGGAAATGCACAGCATTTATGGGTGCATCCCCATGAGCAGGAACATGCATTTCCCCAGGGACAAACAGCAGTGGCACAATATATGCCACTGCTACTTGTCCCCAGGCAATGCCCATGCATGCATGCTCTGGTGCCTGGCATGTTGTCCTGGAAGGGGTAGGGGAAGCTGGGACCAGCATTATGCTGGCCCTAGCAGCATTATCCGGTATCCTGGAAGTCTCCAGGGGCTGCAGCAGCAGTGATCTGGCAGCAGGGAGCCTGGCCAGCAGCCAGAGTATGGCTCTAGCCAGTTAGGGTCTGGTTTGGGCAGCTCACCACATGCACCACCCCACTTTTTTTAGGTGCGTTTTTTTTTAAATGCTGGGATCTCCTGGTGTCAAACCTCCTGCCACCTGCCCCTGTGCCACATGCCTATGTGTGCATTTTGGTACCTTGCTAAGGGCTCATGTGCATGCACTAACTTCAGTGGGTATTAGGTAAGGCTTGGGGGAAGAAGTGTCTTAAAATGAAGGAGAGAGGGCTGTATGAGTTCAAGAGGACAAAGAGCAGGCTCTCCTGATCTACTACTCATGGAGATGCACATTTTTATGATTAACAATTTCTACTACTAACTAAACCAAAATGCCTGTGGTGAAGGAATAAACAGAAGTTCACAACTAATTGGAAGCAGTGAGGTTGTATAATTTTTCCATTGCCTGCTTTGGAAAATTAAAGTTCAACATAGGGAGGCTGATGCTTAAGATCTCCCACAGCAGATGGTAAAACTATATGCCCTGAAAGGAAATGACAGAGAGAACAGGTAGGAAAGAGTCATCATAGATAAAAAATAAAATAAAAAATCCCACTCAGAATGAATTACTACTACATATGTTTAAGAGAGTTCTATCTACGCTGATTTTTTTGGTGAAGAAGAGATAAGGGAACTGCCATCAGTATGTTTAACTCTTTGGTACATTGTGTACTCATTACCCTGTATGGTAATGAGTACTACAGTAATTATCTCCTTTAGATTCCCTTAATATCTACATGTAACACTGCAAACATCTGATAACTTAATACTCAGTCAAAATATCAGAGATTTATCTCATACCATTTATACTTTTCATCCCAAGGGAATGTGTTCACAGTCATTATTGAAGCAGATTTGCAGCAGATGTTTAATAATGAACTGAGGTTTAGAGTAAGAAGTTAAGAAACTGTATTTAAGTGAGAAAGCAGGGAGAATTTAGGAAAGCAGATAGATAAAAGAGGGTCAAAACACTGGGACAATCACCCATGGAATGGAAACATCCTGCAGGATGCATTTCCTTTTAGTGGGTGTGCACCTGGATAGCGCGAGTCGGAAATAAGAGACTAAATAACAAAGAGGCAGATCTCCCTAAAACCACATTTCAGCAAATGTGTGTAAATGCACACACAATGAGCATATGAATAATCTTAATGAAGTCAACAGGGTTACTGTTGTGCTTGCACTTAAGCATGTTCTTAAGTACCTTGCTGAATTGGGACTCAGATGCCCAGTAATTACGGAGGCAAATTTGAAAGATGCACTACATGTGCCTCCTGTTTCAGCTGTTATCTATCCTGATCAGTAGTTAGTAGTGGTTGGGGTGCCTAGAGTATCACCTGACAGCTTTATCCTCAGGGATTATAGCGCTGTTATATCTGTGATGGTCCAGAAAATGTATACAGGGATGGTATTTTGAGACATCTTTTATTGGACCCTAGACCTATGAAAGGGCAATGCATGTCCAAAAGTTTGTCAAACATCTCCCAACTATATAAGGGGTCCAATAAAAAGATACCACAAAAATCCAGCTTTGTCTTTGTCACTCATGGCATCAAGAAAGACTCTACAAGTATCAATGTTTCCATATATTGGAAGAACAGAAAATAATAAGAATAGCTTAATTTGTAGAATTATCTAGAGCTTTGAGCTGTTGCCTACTCTCCTCAACAGTAATAGAACTGAGACAGCTGATTGGCAAAAATATTGGACCAAAGATATTTTTTAGGGTACAGGCATTAAAGAAACTGGTTGCAAACTCAGAAAAAAATGTTGTATTTATTTCCTTCAGGATGGTAATGCTTCTAGTCTGTTGGCAAATTAGGTAATCTCTGGTTTACCATTCTTTCCTGGAAAGCACAGTGCAATAAGAGTAAATGGGGCATAAATATTGTGATTATTGTAGGAAAGTAATAAGGTATTTGTGTACTCATTTGCTTGGAAATGAGATAAGATGTTACAAAGATTTGATGACTTAACCTTTCTTTTTGCCTTTGAAACAATACCTGACTATAAAGAGTTGCAGTGTTTAAAATGAAATGACAACATTGGACTCCACAATTCCAAAGGCGGCCTGGTCTCCCCATGCCTCATGGATGAGCAGCGGCTTTGCCTCAGCTGGGGGAGTGGCAGCAGGGCTTGGGGGAAGGATGGACATGTGCCAAACAAAAACTCACTGCAGCCCCCCCCATACCCCCTACTGCTCTGCCAGTCCCACCCTGATCTGGAGGCACGTCCTCCTGCTCGCCCAGCCAGAGCAAAGCTGCTGCTCATCCAGGAGGTGCAGGGTGGCCAGGCCAGCTCCATCAACTGCATGCCACTTGTCTGGAGGCAGTATGGGGGCTCAGTCTCATGCCAGCCACGCACTGGCTGTCCAAGCAGTGTAGGGGCATAGCCCCTGCTCCCAGTGCCTTTCATCCGGCACAGCTCCAGGCTGTCTGCCCTGCACAGATCCTGAACCCCATGCCCCTACCCCATGCCCTCCTGCACCGGTAGCGGAAGCAGCGGCAAGAGCCGCTGGACAAGCCGCCACATGAGCGGTTCCCAGACTGGTGGTACGCAATGGTGCAAGCCACCCTACCCCCACACAAGCGTGTTGTACTTGAAGAGAAATATATATGTCTATGAAGTAAGCCCTAATTCACAAGTAGAGTGAACTGGATCCTATTCTGCCTCATGAAGAAACTTGTCAGATAAATCCTAGTTGCAAAATCTTTATTATTGGTGATGAAACAAGCAGTGAAAAACAGTTTGATTTTCAGATCCAAGGCTGAATTCCTAGCGCCAGCAGCCAGTCTAATCAATTGAGCCCAATGAAGATGGATAACGTAATTCAGAGAACTTATCTACTACACCCCACGGTATAGTTTTTTATAGTCATTTTCAGACTGGAATCACATCTCCATTTTATTTGTACCTATCTTTGCTGATGATGCAAGTAACCCCAAAATAAGGCTGTTTTCTTTCTCACAGTGGGGACGTGCGACTGCCTACTGCCAGTTTCCATCCTGCACGACAGCAGCGTTCAGTTTGCTGCTGGGATGGACCAGAGCTGCAGCTGGGAAACCGTGGGAAAGTTCTAGCAATGATGCACAAACATTGCTAGATTAAGCACAAACATTTGTGATTAAGCTTCCCTGACGTACATTCTCCAGAGTGCAAAACTGCACTGTGTCCACAAGAACTTGCTTAATATTTCTCACCATTACTTTAGTGCCAGAGCAGTGCAGTGCACTAAAGTAGTGGTGAGAAATGTTAAGCAATGTTGGTAGCACTAATGAAGGCAAGGGGCTGGCACTTTTACTACTGTCCCACCCAACTCTGCTGAGGGTAACGGTAAGCCACATGGTAGCAAACATGCAAACAGGTGCTAGTGCTTTGTTTGTATCAGAGCTCTCACTGTTGTTGTCACTAGGAGAGTAGCCCTCATGGTAATGTTACAGAAGGATGGGTTAAGAAAATACTCAGTGTAGGCAAGGGCTTTTGAGTAAACCTATAACTGGTTAATGGAGTCCACTAAATCTGTAAATGGAAAAGAGGCTTTCTGGAAAAATGTTCCTCTCAGAGCTCTTTGGACAGGCTGCTCTCAGTATTATAGTTCCAGCTTTACTGTGCTTTCCAAGACACTCTGACCATATGCAAAACCATAAATGTTTTCCAATGTTTCCCAAGATCTCTGTTCTGAATGTTTCTCTCCACACAATTGCACATCATTCAACAGAGATTTTATGATAGGAACATATATTCATGTTCTAACATATATAATATTTTAAATTTCCCCCAAGTGATCAAATGCTTTTATAAAAGGAGGTATCACTTAAAATATACTGATTATCAGGGCCTGCAAATAATGTACTGCATGTACATAAACATATTTTTCTTACACTGTTCAAACAGCAAAACATGCATGCTGGTTACATAACAGGCATCCAAAATGGGCCTCTCTCCATCAGTATCAAAATGGTCTTAGGGTTTCATAAGTTTTTAGAAGGCAAAGCCAGGAAAGTTTATCTATCCCCTTAAACCATCTGTTCAATAACTTTCCAGCCCCAAGGAAATTATATATCCATCTTTTTATATATTTTTTTCTGAGCTTTGCATTATCATTTTCCAGAATGATTACCAGACATCACTGTTTATAACATCCTAGAGTTTTAAGACCTCCAGTCTTTTCTGTCCTCCACATTTAAAGACTGTCTAGTAACTTCAGAAAAAACTTCTCAGCCTCAAAATTCTTTAAGCTTAACTTGTTTTGGGAGAAGTGGGAATGAATATTTCATATGGGAAGATGATTTCAAAACACAGGGCTTGGGATTTCTTTTCTTTTGATTTGATTAAATCTTAATATACAGTTTATGTGCATGTGTACACAAGTGTGTGTGTGTGTGTATTAGCAGCCATGAACTCTGTATAACACAATAAAGAAAGGAGTGATATTAAAAGTGTGTGAGAGAACACTTTCTTGTCACACTGGGGCATCTGATGTCACAATATCTTTTTGGGGCTGTCCTCTATG
This sequence comes from Alligator mississippiensis, assembly GCF_030867095.1. Taxonomy (NCBI): domain Eukaryota; kingdom Metazoa; phylum Chordata; order Crocodylia; family Alligatoridae; genus Alligator; species Alligator mississippiensis. The sequence continues at coordinate 118,177,671 of NC_081824.1, read as the reverse complement.
AGCCCACTTTTAGGATTGCCAACCCTCCGGGATTGCCCTGGAGTCTCCAGGAATTAGATATAAATCTCCAGGAGACTGCTGAAAGTCACCCAAGAGATAAATGATAGGGCATTCATGAAAATAAACATTAAATGTTGAATCTGAATTATACAGTAGTCTACTGGACTTTTAGAATGTAATAGTAATATGCATTTACCTTCCTGATGTAAAGTCATTAATGTCATTATGTCATGTAATGAAATCTCCCAGAACAGATTGAAACAGAGCTGGCAACCCTAAGAACATGTGATCCATCTCCTATTCATACTTAACTGTAATATGAGGTACTCCCTCTCTAAATGTGCACAGGCATAGTATCCCAAGCCTCTACTATCCACAGCCCAGGTATGAAAATAATTATGGTAATTTATGAACCAACAATTCTAATTCCCAGAGTAACAGCAGACTGTGCAGGCAGGGACTGGCCAAGATGTCAGTGTTCTGTAGCTAAAAAATTATGGATCATGGTCAGTGCACAAGAGAAATTACAATTATTCTGGTTCTCTGTGGGCCAAAGGAAAGGATACACAAAGGATGGAACTGCTGGTGACGAAATTCACTATACTTTCTTATTCATTTTTGTTCCAGTATTGAGTATGACAGTGTTGTGATGACTGATTCATGAATTTTCTTAATGTGTTTTGAGACCAGAAGATAGAAGGTGCTATAGCAGCAGCTGTCACTGCTTCCTATCTGAGAAATCAGAAAAAGAAAAAAAATTAATGAAGTGCTCTATCCCACCCTCTTGTCAGCACTGGCTTGCAGAATATTTCTGTGTATATTGTGTTGCGTGGGAGCATCTACATCTGTGCTTAACTGTGCAGTAGACTAATTTGCTTTGGTGTCACCATCTACACGTGCAATGGTATTAGATTACAGCAAACTAATTTTGTGACCATAAGGTAGTACTCTTAGGGACAGTACTATCTTATGACAGCATACATTAGTTTACTGCATGTGTAGATAGTGTCACTTTACTCCAAGCTAATTAGTCAACTCTGCAGTTAAGTGCACATGTAGACACAGCCACTATGCTTAAATTAACTGGCTTAAGTTAAACCCACTGCCATGATGATAATTAAAGATTTTTTATGTTGTTTAAAAAGCACAACATCAATTTTCAAGTAATACTAGATAAGACTGGTTTCAACCACAGTTAACTTTGATTTTTCAGGAAGAGAAAGAAATTTTCTAAATATTTCCAAATTCAATTGGAATGTTGGCACAGCAAACAACTTAGCAGGGATAGTATGCAAGGGAATGATATCACTTTTACCATATTCTGTGTCGATGTGAAAAACGGCAATTATTATTAGGGTTATCTCCCTATTAAGCCTCTGGTTTCCTACGTGAGTTGGAAAATTACTGCAAAGCTGATTTATTTAGAAACTAAATCTCAGGTCTACTTACATGTCTCTTCAGATGTTCATGTGTAACTCCTGTGTGAACTGCCCCCATGTATCTGAGGATAGAAGTGGCCCTTCATGTGTACTTTTACTGGTCAGTCTCATTCTCACATGCAGGTATGTTTACCTTTTCTAGTGAGAGCAAAGACAGTAATATGTGCCAGTGTGGGACTGTCTGCTATTTCCACTTCTTCTATTGTGCACTATTTTCTTTTAACAAAATACTGTTGCTAACATATGAATAAAACCCCACTAATTGGACCTGGTCAGAAAATGGAATTTCTGTTCTTTGGGAAATCCCAGCATTTCAAAAGTTGTTCCCATTCCAAATTGGAATCAAAAGCTGAAATTTCTTGCAGAAAGAAAATTAAGAAACACATTTGGACTATCAAAGCTCTTTTGCAATTGTTTCAAATTGTTTCATTTCCTTAAAGTAAAATGTTGTTTTTTTTAAAAAATATTGAAACGTAAACATTTAAAATATCACAGTTCCTCACATATAACCGTAAAATATAATATGTTGCTTCTGAAAGGCAGAATAAAGAAAACATATTTTTTCTACAGTTATGGCTGCATAGGACAGGGACAGAGCCTAATCTTCAGCTGACTCATCCTTCTTTTCCTGCATAACTAAAGCTAAACCTTTAGATGCTGCTGAAGACTCATCTCTACAGGGGAAGCTATGATTTTGAAAAGAACTAAAGAGTTTGTACTAAATAGGTTTTGAAACTAAGAGCTGAGGAACAGCTAGCAGACAGTAAAATTGGCCTAAGAAATGTTGGCTTGATTAGTAGAACGTTGAGACCATTAAAGAAGAGAAACAACCGTTAACACTGGTGGAGTAAAGAATAATAAGCCATTAAGTCTGCTGACCCTTCAGCTGCCTGAACAATAATACCACAGCTGCTGTACTTTACAGCAGCAATCAAACCAGGGTGCTTCTACACTGGGCAACAAATCAGCTTCCCTGCTTAATACATACACCCCAAATCTGGGGGGTGCTGATATTAGGGAAAGAGGTGCACACTGTATGGAACAAAATATGATATGAAAATATAATTGTCACAATAGGAATAATGAATAACTAAAATTAAAAAACCTAAATAAATTAATCAAACAATAAAGTCAAGATCTTTTAACCTTATCAAAACATACCATTTAGAGCTCTTCTAAATAAAATAAAAAACAGAAATAGTTCTCTCTAACTTTTTTTCCAAAAATAAATTGTTAAAATCAAGCTCTTTCCATGAAATGTTTCAGTCTTGATTAAACTGACTTTTCCATGGCAAAACTGTTCCATTGACTTTTTTTACTCAGCTTTAATATGAATACCTTTCAAATATTTTCCGTTGACATAACCAAGCAGCAAAAGCCACCACTGGCAATCTGAGTGTGAGCATGTGTGGGCGCCTGGATCTTAAGTCTATGCTTGCACGAGTGTTATACATGGCATAGACCAGACAGGAGCAGGGCAATCCCCGTAACTATTTTAAATAACTTTGAACCAACCCTAGTAAAAAATAGCTTTAAAAGTTCCTCAATTAATTCCTCTTTACTGAACCAGATGACTAATGAAATGTGATGCACTGTGGCAAGACAAACTAGTAGAGGGTTCCTTGTTCAACCAATAATAAATTATGGAGACACCAAAAAAAGGAATGAAAGCTGAAAGAGAGCTAAATGTGTTCAGTGATTGCTACTGTTTACCAGAGTTACCTTATTAGTCTTTTATGAAACAAAAATCTAGAGTCTTCCACTTATGAAACAGATATTAATTGAAATTGTTTAGTAATGCTACACACACAGTTTACTTCACCACAACGCAGCACTGGTGGTGAAAAGAAATATATTAATCCTACAAGCATTGGAGCACATTTCTTATGTAGAAACAGCTAGTCTATTACCTGACATATTTTATGTATTAAAGGCAAACAAACAAACATTTTATCTTCCATACACTTCACAAAAAGGTTTAAATTACTCTTTTGTATGCAGCACAAAACAAAATAGTCTGCCAAATACCAGTGCATTGCAACAAGGGAGGAACTAATTAATTTGGATACAATTATTATTTGTATTACACCACTGCTTAGAAATCTCAACTCACTTAGACACTCTTTGTATTAGGCATTACAAAGTCAGCCCCTGTGAGCAAGGGTTTGTCATTTTAATTAAGACTCAGGCGATTGGTGTAATAAACAAAAGTTGTGGGGGAAAAAGGATGGAAAACTAGGTGGAATATAAGCACAGTCTGCTCAGAGTAACTCTACCACACTGAAACAACCTCTTTGCCAGTTACTTAGCTGAACCTCTCTTTGGCAGAATATCAGATGAAACCAATTTTTATGTTAAAAAATATTCCATTAGTTTTGCTAGGAATATATATTGTAGCTACTGAGAACATCTACATGTTCATTAATACACTGTAATTATGGTGTATTAAGTTAGTACCTGTATTTACTGTGCATTAGTGCTGGCACACACCTTTTTTGTGACACTAAGGCTCAGCAGACTAATTCTACTGCGCATTAGTATATTAGCACGGGTACTGCCTGCTGCGCTAATGCACACTAGAATTAGTCTACTGCATTCAAAGTGTCTTGTGTACATGCGCCTACTGTGATCCTTGGATTCCATCGACACCACAAGTCGATGGACTAAAATGATGAGGAAGAGGTCATCTTTGTGTATTTGTAGGTTATGGGGGCATATAGGCATTTCAGGTCTCTGGCTGGAAAGCTACAAAGTCACTTGAAATGAGTGCTCTGTAGCCAAGGGGTGGAAAGGAACTGCTTCTTTTATCTCCTCCACCCACAGGAGATCCTGGTGAACACTGATAGCTTGCACTCTCCCATGTTGGGGAGGGGGCGGGGGAAGGAAGCAAGGCTGTCCATGAACTGAAAAGCAGCAGCTGCCAAAGGTAGTCCCCAACTGCCACCAGGGGGGTAGCAGGGGTGAGAAGAACTGCTTTCCTCATACCCAGTACCACAGAAATGCTACTGCCACTGCCAGAAGCTCAACTTTGCTGGGGCTTTTTCAGCAAAGCAGGTATTCCCTAATTCTAATCCCAAACCTCCATCCACACCCTACCTCCCCCACACTCCCAACTTCATTGAATAATTAGGAATGCTGTAGAAAAGGTAGAGTCTAATCCCCTGCAAAATAGTTTGGGACAGAAACTTTCCAAAGTATATGATTTTAAAGATTTATCAATAAAGTATTTTATCACCCTTTCTAATACCTACGTGTATTCATAACAGTTTACTTTATTAATTACATTCACTTTCTTCTCCTCTCCTTTTAAATAGTATGATCCTCATAGAGAAAATGCAAAGGACAAAGCACCATGAATTAAATAAAACTCTTAATTCTGTGAAGCCTTCAGCCTGAGAGGACCAATAATCTGTTTGCAAGTAATACACTGCTTTTACATAGCCTTCCTATTTTTAGAGGTGTTGGATTCTTTTGATTTGGAAGTTTTCTGAAGTTTAATAAAGCATGTTTCTCTCAAGACATGAGATTATAATAGGAATTGTTATTAGGGATTATTAGCAATGAACTAAACTATGTCCTATAGATAATGACCAACATTTTTTATCATTAGGTTGGCTGCTTAGCAGCCTGTGGTAAAGGAGCTGGTGATCTCAATCCAGCTCCACCTGGACATTTTTCAACACCATAAACACCATGGTAACAACTAGCATGTTGGCTGGCTGGCTGACTGAGCAGGGATGCCAAAGTCTGTATAGGAAAACAGAGTAAGGTCAAGTTAATAACTGGCATAGAGGGGGAAAGGTGGCTCAGTGCTGGGTGCTTGTTTGGGATTTACCAAACCTGACGTTGAGAAGGCAGTTTTGTTACAGCTTTCTTGTGTAACACTAGGCTAGTGGTTCTCAACCTTATTAGATCCAAGGCACCCCTTGAAAAAATGCCAGCCTTTAGCTTTCACTTGTTTTTTTATTAGAGAAAGAGAGCAATTTTTCTGTTGCAAATAACTCAGAAAGACCACAGCAGGTCAGAATGTTTTTGATGCTACATACTCGTATTTGAAATCCCTGGACTTATCTGGTGAACCATGTTTGCACACCAAACACTGTTAACATGGTATGGCACCTTGTGGCACCCTTGAAAGGATTTCAAGGCACTGCAGGATGCAACAACACTCTGGTTGAGAATCACTGCAGTAGGCAAATCATCTCATGTCTCTGTGCCACTGTCCCCCAGCTATAAACTGGGGATAACTGCCCTTTCCCACCCAGAGAGGTCTTGTGAAGGTAAATTGTGAAGTGATCACTTACTACAGTAATGTCTGCCAAATAACTTAGTTATGATCATTATTTATATCTATTATGATTTATAGCTGTTCTCTCACTACTCACACTTTGAGTGGCATTGCCATGAATGCACAAATAACACAAGACTGTAAAAGTGCTAGCCAGGTTCAAAATATATGAAGGTGTTTTTAGGGAGGTGAATGGGTGTATATGTATATATTAATCATGTCACACTTTTTCCTGACTGTGAGTCAGGTTAGGTATAGCTGGCAGCCCTTCATTAACTCCTTCAAAATATATGTGACCCCAGGTAACCTTAATGCTTATGAAAAGTGATTGACAGCTGACAGCAGCTCTCAAACAGTCTTCTCGTGGGGTCAAATCCAGGTAGGGACAGAGCACTTGCAGGTGACATTGATGTCAAAATGAATTCCAGGTATTCAGTGGGTGCTGGGCATTTCCTTCAAGCTGACTTCTTCTGTTTAGCAGTGCTAGCTTACATGTATACTATCATTCCTTTTGTTTTTCTGAAGAAGTATCTTAAGTAATTTTACAGGACCCAGGAATTTCACCAATTACGGAAAAATCAACTGAACTGAGATAGAACACAGACATATAAAAGTTGGACTAGATGACCTCCTGAGGTCCCTTCCAACCCTAATTCTCTATGTTTCTTAGTGTACAGCATGACTGTGTTATGATTTTGGCAGGATGTGCAGAGTAAGAGCAGATGCCATTGAATACCAAAATTTAGATTAGACCAAATAGAGAGGGCCAACCTAAAATTTGGCCACCGCACAGCAGCTAAGAACCGAGTTCTTAACAAAAATATTATGGTGTCTTTAATAATCACAAGCAGTCAAGGCCTCTTTTCTTTTTTTTAACTCACTTATTTGACTTAAGCAATACCCTTAAATTAACATAGGAATCGCATTATATTCCCAGTCCTTTAATCGTAATCTTGCTATTAGTGATTTATCACAGATAACAGAAGTATTAGATTTCCTTGCAGCTTAATACATGGTATTGAAGGCTCTAGGGTTGGTTGAAGACTGAAACTTGGTATAAAGATGACACACATCTACCACCTGGGAGGAAAGACATGGATACACTACAAAGGACACTGGATTATCCTTCCTCTCAGTATTTGCAACATATTCCATGACATTGCAATGAACTAGAAAAAACCCCCCTTGCTTACTGACTCAGTACAGAACACTTGCTGTTAACATTGCTGCTACCCAGATCATATTATCTATTGTGTGAAGGAAAGGAGAGCACTTCTGGGAGCAAGTACTGCTGAGACATTTTTCACAATAACCAAGCTAAGAAACTGCAAAACAACAAAACACCAAAGCTATTATTTGTCCCCACCTAGATATATGTGTGTCCAGCATGGGGACAAGGAAAGGAAGTGTGTGAAGGTTTTCTGTGAAGGTACAGCTAACTTGCTTGGACAAAGTAACCTTTGACTTACCATGAGTTGTTAGCATCCTATCATTTAGAAATACTATAACTATGCTCAGAGTGTTTTTCACATGCATCTTTTCCTATCCTGCAGCAGCTACTTGTTTCCTTTTTTAATTTAGCTAAGGTGTACATAAAGACAAACATTCAAATAGACTACATTAAAAAAACTCCAAAACTGCGGACACGCATTTTGTATTAAGTTCTTTCCCTCCTTTGAATCAGTGGATTTTAAACCAGAGATCCAAGTTATCAAAATGGGTAATGATTTTGGATGCCACAAGTTTTGGGTAAACAGCTTGAAATATCTTAACAGGGCTCAATTTCAGGAACTATTGAGTAACAACTAACTCTGTGAAAGTGAAGGGTATCCATTTAAGATGTCTCAAGCTGGTAAACTAAAGTGGTAATGTGAGGTTTTAAGTTTTGCTAGAAAAGACTGAACAGCTAGATAAAAGACATCATAATTCCTTAAAGAGCCCTAGCTCTTTTTAAAGTGTTCAGTGTCATGCTATTCAGCTGGATCATGCTATTCAGCTGGATCATTCTGTGGATTTTTTTCACATTGTATTGAGCATATTAATTCCAGTGACATATTACAGCATCTCCCTTTAGATCTATATCTATATGGTTCCTTGCCTTGGTTGTACCAGACATAACTCCTACTATATAAACAGAGGTAATTACATGTGTTTGTCTGAAGTCAGGCAGAAGGTAAGGCAGGGTGGGAGCAGGCTTTCACCTATGAAAGCTTTTGTCTCTCTGAACTATTAGTCTCTCTGGTGCCATCCTATTCTTTTACGTAAACACAGCAGAGTTCTACCCATTCATCACTGCTTGATAAGCACTATATTTTCTTTAGAAAACTCAAAATCCTCTATTTAAGTAGACTTAATGTTCATACACCCTCTATATTATATAAACATGTGTCAGATATTCCAAAATAGGCTGAAAAAATTGTGTCAGTGTTTTGGATAAACACCTTCCTTTTTCCCAAGGCAGAATGTCCTTTATCTGTTCTTGCAAATGTAATGTTCAGTGGTGGTAGCACTTAGGCAGTGTGTTAGAAATCCCCTTATTATCCAAAGGTCACTAGCTGCTGCTTTCTGATAGTTTTTACTGTCCATAGGCAGCATCAACCTAAGAGATTTTGAGAGAATGAGTGAAAACTGCTTTAGGATAGCAACTCTCCCATAGACATGGTCTTCTCTCATCACTATTGTTCTTGTTTGGAGAGAGGAGACAGCAGCTCATGCCAGGAAGCTTCCTTTATCCTGTCATGTGTTGTACACAAAGACATAGAATTTACCAGTGTCATGCAGTGCTTCTCCAGCCTCAGACATTTTACTGTGGCTACAGTTGGGTGCCCCCAATTGTCAGCTCTGTGTCTTCCTACTTCCCTGCCCCCTGTTGCTGCCTTCTGTTTCAAAAGCCTTCTTGTCCCTTTCCTTCATTTTCCTCCCTGCCCCTCTGGGTCTTTTACTACCTCCTTGGATAGTGGATCAAAGAGCCAAGGTCAGATTTATGTAATAAATATTGTTTAAAAAAATTACCAAATATAGTCATGAATAAACCTAGGGCCTCTGCATATTTTACACCAGCATGTTCTTTTGCTCAGTGTTTCACAGTCTTTAAAACCAAGGTCCCCTCCGATTCAGTGATTTCATGCACAAGTTACTGGGGAACTCCCTTCAGCCAAGAAACTTTGTTTAAATGCAGGTTATAAAGCATCTTTTAGTGAGGAAGAAAAGCAAAAATCAACTGAACTGAGAGAAAAAGATAATGGAGCTGAGAATGTACTGTACTCATGGGAAATAAAAAGCTTATCCTTAGTTCTTCTGGGTTATTTTCCAAAACCCAACAGATAGGATGGCATAGCTGATTTGACCTGAATGACAACCTCATTCTGCTAAAATGTTTTTACCTCCTAAAGGAAAATATAGTCCAGTGACCTATCACTTTCCAAACTCCATTGACTGACCTGAGAATGGTTGCTAGGTAAGTCTAGACCTTTTTGTTTATTGCTGCAAAACCACTGAAAGTTGAGAACTTTTATTAAAAATATCAATAGATAAAATTCTAGGAAATCATGCTGATGCTGCACAGTATAAAAGGTAAATTTTTCTTTTGCCTTTTTTTTTTTTTTACCATTTGGGAAGCAGATGGTTACAGCTTCCGTTGGTACATAAAGTGGCTTCTAGACTCTCTCTTCTTATAACAATCAAGTGAAACAGGGAAGTAAAGATTTTGAACTGAAATGGACTCACTGCCTCCTGCTAAGATAACTGTTCTCCTTGTAGCAGGGCACTAAGGTGCCTGCTACTTGGAGAGCTGGAATAACCACGCAGGTGCTGGTTGCTGGGGTAACCAGAGCAAACTAGTGACCCACACCTGCCTAGTCAGCTGACCAGAAGGGGCAGGGCCTGGCTCCTATATAAATCACAGGCTGGAGGCCAGGAGGCAGGTCCCTGCTGGCAGCTAAGGGAGAAGGAGCTCTGCTGGAGAGAGTAATGAGATGCTTGAATACACGAGTGGCTTGAGATGGTGCAACCCTAGTGTGGCGGGAAGAATGTTGGAGCCAGAGGGCAGAGATTTATGTTATAGCCTAGGGGCTTATGCTTTGTGTTTGCTGTTTATGACCGGAGGTTTGGGTGAGGCTATTAGGGGTTGGAGAAGGCCTCAAAAGGGGACTCACAGTAATGTGGGGACCCCAGCCCCAGAGCAGGAGGCAGCAGGATGAGAGGCCCCAGAGCGGGGGGCAATGACAAATGTAAGCCTGAGAGGGCAGCAGCAGGAGTGTGCTGACCCTGAGTGCCTGGTAAGGCAAAATGAGAAAAGGTCATGTGGAACCTGAACACCCGGTGGGGCGCTGTTGAGACAGGGCTGCAGAGAGCCCAAGGGATAGTACAAGACCAGAGACTGGAGATCGTCTATTCCATCTGCGAAGCTTGGGGCGTAGTACAGGGGTGGCTGGAGCCACGCATAACCCATAAGGCTGGGGTGTACTGGAACACCCATTATAGGAGCTGGATTAATGACAGCAGGAGAACTGTGGCCAAGAGGACGAAAGGCAGACTCCCTATAAGATATACTACATCAAAGTCACGGTGGGCAAGTGCTGGTAGGCAGCTTGGCACGGTACAGAAAGCAACTAGGAGAGAGCGCGGCGACCCTAGGACACCCCTCCTGTTACACTCCTAACGAGGGGAAAAAATCAAAATCTACAGACATGAGAACACTTCTTATTTGGGAAGACATATTGTCATCAGGACTCGCAGACATTTACAGTTACATGTAGAGCTTCTGTTCCATATATCTGGTAAGTGACTGATATCTAACTAATAATCAAGAAAAGAAAACTTGAGTCTATGACCCCACTCTACTCAAACACAGACACATCTGTTCTTAAAAGCTATAGTTTCTGTTACAAAAACTGCCATTAAAAAAGAACAGCTTCACTATATAATAGATGCATTCTGTCCGCTACATCTAATGCCCTTACTTCAGGTCTTATCTACCATGCATCTAAGCAAAGGGCTAATGTTATCTTTCCATACAACCAAAAGAGTAATGAGTTTAATAAAAAAGAAGTAATTTTTATGTCCTTCAAGTATAGATGTCATAGCAGTGATAAGCACTGTCCTTGTGCAAAAGTGATCTACTTAACAAAAGCATACAGCATGGCTGTGCAGTTGTGTTATATTGGACTAAAGCCTCTCACCCAACTTATCCGTTACAGTCTGAAAAATCTATCTTTTGTCTCTCTTTTTGTTTACTTTTCTCAAAAACTCTCTTGTGACTGAGGTTCACCCAGGGAATTATGTTGGCATCCAGAATAAACGAGGGGGAGAAAAGAGAAGAGCCACTAGCAGTTGAATGATATACAGTTGTGGCCTCTGTTTTTTTCCGTACGCTCATGGTTTGCAGCTAAGCCATACAGGTAGGCATAACCATAAAACTGAGTCTCATGTCCTGTACATAAACAAGATGCACAAGATGCAAAAAGTTGAATCCAGCATTGTGTGATTTTTTTTTTTTTTAAACAAAAAACTATAACATGTTCTACCAGCCCTTTTATTAACCATGCTATCACATCCTTCTCATTACTTTCTAACATTCTTCCACTGTCAATTTCCATTTGCACAACCCAGGCCAGTTTAACAATTTTTCCTTATTTTTAAAAGTGTTGGACTCTTATGTGGAATGAATTGGTAGTCTCAGTTCAGTTCCTAGTGAGCTGGTCTCTGCATCACAAAATAACCACACCACATGAAAGTAACCAACACCCTTCCTGGCATTCTCTGAAGGGATGAAAAATGGAATGGGCTATGGAAACAAAACTTTACAGTATCTCTTCATAGCTACAAAAGGGTGGGGGGCGTGCCTGGTGAGGAAGTATGAGGAAAACTGTACTGTACTACTGATCCTGCCTCTGATTTGATTTTTGTGTGGATAAAGGATGTCAGTCTTGGGAGCTGTTGATCTAGCGCTATAGCATGAATAAACTTATCTACATTTAATTTTATAGAATGGGTGGATAATTTCATGATCAACAGTGGCATTTTCTAATACTCAGGCTAAAGTAGAGATAAACACATCTTATATTTTAGAGCATATATATGATGCAGAAATTGAGAAGAATTTATTCTCTCTCCTCTGAGATATTGCATACTTGATTATGTTGTAAGAAGGGAAATCACCTTCTCCAGATTAGGCAAAAAGAAAGAATACTAGATTTGATGGAACAGTGATCTCATTCAGGAAAGAAAATCCTGCCTTCTAAGGTGTTTTTTTTTACTTACATTGTAATTTCTGATTTTTTCCTCCTTGCTAACTGTGATCTGTTTTTGTTTTATAGGCTAAATACAGATAGTCAAAAAGCCCGAAGCTGAATCAATTCAATCTTCGAGGCTAGTTTAAACTGAATAGATTGAACTGATAAACAAGTGAACAGACATTCACTTTTGATTCTGGAAATGCAGCCACGTGCCTGCAGTGGCTCATGCCAGAAGCTGGGAGGTGCTAGAACATGCCTCCCTGCTTGGCTGCAGATTGCTTGGGCCAAAGCTAGCCCACCCACCCTGTGAGGCAGGGGTGTTGTGGTCAATGTGCAAAGCATCCTTAGATGCTGGGGGCCTATGAGTTAACTTGAATATGGAGGGGATCTGGGACAGAAGTTTAATAAAATCATTTAATCTAAATCAGTTAAAGTGGTTTTGGCCATTTTGAAAGCGGTTTGTGTGCACTGAATTTCTGTTGTGTTACATATTTAAACCACTTTCTGATCGTTTATATCAGTTTATGTACAACTTCTGACAATGATGCTATACTTAAGTTTATAAGATTGTGGGGCTATAACCTTCTTCATGCCTCATAAAGGATTAGAATATACTGCAAAAACTATAGGAACTAGCACAATTTCTCTGCTATCCAACAACTAATCCTTTATTTTAAAAGTACAGATAAAATAAAATCGGGGGGTCAGACTCGATGTTCTGCTGAGGTCCCTTCCAACCCTCATATCTATGAATCTATGAAAAGTGCAGCTTAGTCTTGCTCTGTGCAAAAAAGAGAGTGGGAAGGAATGGAGAGGAAAGGAAATGGACAAATAAAGAAAATAAAAGAAAGTAAAAAGGAGTGAATCAGCTCTAGTTCCCAGAATTTATGTCCTAACATAAGTAGCCTTCAGCAGAAACACGTTTGAGAAGTATAAAAAAATGAAGTGCATATTTAAGAGCTCATAAAATAGTCCTTGACAGAAAATCTGTCAAAATCTAATCCCAATCTGTGATCTGTTTGCATAACAATGCTGAACTTGTCCAAAGAATTTCCATACAAAGAAGAGGTAGACTGAAGATTTCTTTATCTCCTTGCCCTCTTAGTTGTACCCTTGGGCACAGGTTGGCTGAAGGTTTCTAAACATTAGAGCAGTAAGGTGCTGGACCAGCATTCCAGTAGAAGCAGTAAGGGCAGAAACTCATTTTAGATGGACCTTAGTTTATGAAATGAAACATAAAATACTATTATCTGTGACAGCATAGGACTGGACCCTTGATGACCCAGGTGGTTTCTTCAAATTCTATGCTTGAATGATGCCTAGTATAAAGAGAACCCATTTCTTGACTAGGGCTGCTGGGCATTTTGATAATATAAATTAGAAAGGATAAGTGTGTCAGAATAATATACTAATAGGGGACAAATTATAAAACAAAACAGAAAGGTGTGATGCAAATGCTGTCATACCAGTGGTTTCCAATCCAGTGTAATCTCTGTAGTGAAAGAAAGGAATTCAGCGACATATTAGACTGCACACATAATATACCAAATGTATAATATTTAATATAGAACTGGAGGAATCTATGATTAATCAGTCATTAGGAGTCAATATTTTTTCCAACTGCAAGTGACTAGGAAATCACTTTCCTCCATTTTCTTTCAAAACTAAAACGTGGTCTGTTGGACTACAAAGGAAAGCTCTACATCTGTCTTGGCATGACCATATAACAGTGCCAAAAATGTACTGTGTGCCAAAAATGAATTTCCTATTGGAGGTCCTACTGCTATGAATACTAAAAAGCTAGGGAAAATTTAAAAATAAATTACTCAATGTTATGGAAGAATACATTTCCAAGAATAAGTGGCTGCTGTGATTCCTCTGCTTTACCCATAGCAGACAATGGATTTATATAGGATAGTTTGGATAGGGATGATTCTGCCTCAGTGACCTCTGGTGGTGCCTTCCAATCCTACTTTTCTATGATCATATCATAAATGAGATCCAGCCTGAAAGGGGAAGATTAGCAATACCAGGTTTATTAAAATATTTATTGCTCAACTCAGTTAAGATCACTGTCAGGTGGGCTCAGTAAACACTGGGTGGAATAATTACCAAATTTTTACAAATATATATTAAGTGAATCTTTTTCTTTATATATTTAAAACAGAACAAAAGGGACAGAATTCGGATGTTAAAATGATACTTTGAGCATGGAATTTGATATAAACAAGAAGTATGCACTTCTCACCATTTACACCCACCAAAAAAAATCCAGAATTTCAGCAGGCATTTTCTCAACCAAGATGCAATGTACAAAAGAAAAAGGTATCAGCCAATGGACAGCTATCTATTTTCCAGAATTTGAAAAAATTATACCATCCAGGAACTCAGATGATGAATATACCAGTTTTATCTTATATGAAGGAAAAGTATTATAGCAAACACCACACAGGAAGCCTGAGTTTTAAGAGACAATTAATGACAGAAACAGTAATTACAGGAAAGGCTTTCTCAAAGGGCTCTGCATGATCTAACAAATTACTACTGATGATGAAGCTACCTTTAAGGAAAAGTGGGAAAAGAGTCTAAAACTCTTTGATATTATTTTGGAACAATGGGTGATTATCTGGAGAACAGCCAAAGCCTTATCTATTTCTGTTGTATTTAAGGAAGAAGTAGATTTTTATAATGTATGGTTACCATTTCTAGAGTCTGAAAGAAACATAGAAGGTCACAGATAATGGTGAAAAACTGATCAAATACGAATGGGGTTCTTAATGATAAGGGAGACATTGATGAATATGATCACTTAATACTTACATAATACTTGCAAGTACTGTATCTATATCCTAATACTGGCAAAATAAAAATATGTGTATGTGAGAGGGTCAAATAGGCAAGAAGGATTGTCTGCCCATCATTCCCTCGGGGACTAACAAAAGGCATATGTCTTTTTCTGGGGCTGAGAGGGACAAAAGGAAAAGTTGCTGGAAACCAAAGTTTCCTCTGTTCAGGAAGAATCACTTTACTTTCTGATATTCCATGAATTTTTATAAATTTGAAAAATAAATTTTGCCCTGCGGCCAGGATCAAAAACAGCATCTATGTGGCACTGTTTTCTCCTGGGCTGGTGAGATAGCCCACCAGATGACTGAGCAACCATAGCAATCATAGAGATGATCCACTTTGTACAGTCTCCTGCATATGGCAGTGCTAATACCCAATATGAAACATTTCTCTCTGGTTGAATCAGCAGGAATAGATTCAGATAAAATAAGGCCCAGCTGCACCAGCAATTCAGGGCTGTTAACCTTATTTCTTCTCCCTGCCTCCATAAGACTCTTTCTTTGTCACCCCACAGCTGACAAAGTCTTTCCTGCCCCTCAACTTGCTGTGATGGCTTCATGTGCGTGCACCATCTTTGGGCCATGCCAGAAAGTTCAGCAGTGAAACATGACACACCTACTACACATATGCAACAGCCTGATGAAGCAAAGTGTAGCCACTATTTGACTAGTGTTGGGCATAAGCCAATAAGCATGCCTAAGGCAGAGAGCGAGGGTAGGGCACTGGGTGCATACCAGAAAACTGCTGCATGATATCTGTTCAGGCTGTAGTGGAGAGAGCAGGTGTGCTGTGCTCTCTGTCCACTCCCCACATCCCACATGCAAGCATGAAGTGTAAACAGGCCCTACTGTCAGCAAAGGAAGTAATTAGTGGCATTTGTTGTTAACAGACATTGTCTTTACTGGCCATTGTGTTGTGGGCCCTGTTTCAGTTAGATGGTGATCAATGCCTAAGGCCATTTGTACACATCACAAAATTGGCTTTTAAAGCGGCTAATGCACTTTTGCACCACTTTAATGGTGCAGCTGTTTGAACGTGTCGGCTGTTTGAACGTGTCGGCGCCTTAATGGCAGGGTGTTTCCACGTGTTGGCGGCTTAATGCGTGTTAAATGACTTTGGGATGCAGCAAAATAAAATATCTCTGAGGTGGTTTAGTTTGACATGGAGGGAAGCACCGGGCCCCGTGCATCTCAGGAGCTGTGCAGGCAGCAGCCTGTGCAGGCAGGCTCCACTGAAGGAACCCCCCCCCCCAAAAAGCAGTGAGTCTGATCGTTTTTTTTTTTTCTCCCCAGAGCCTGCCTGCCTGTCTGAACTGCATGGAGGCCCAGTGCTTCCTTATGCAGCTGTGGTGCCCTCTGGGAGTGCTCAGGCAGGGTGCCAGTAGGTGTGTGCCACCTGGGGGGCGCCACCCCACCGCTGCTGTGGAGAGAAGCACCAGCCACCCCTCTGCAGCTCAGGGACTGCTCAGCCCATGAGCAGCTTGCCCTCTTCTCTCCACCACTGGAGAGGCAGGTAAGGGTCAGGCCCAACCCTTGTCTACACGCCACAGGGGTTTACTTTGCCCTAAGTTGAAGCAGTGTTTTTAAAGACCCACCTCTTCAATTTAGGGAGAATTAAACCAAAATAAACCCACCTGGCATGTACAAATGCCCTAAAGTCCCAGACACCCACCACAGGAGCACAATGACTATAGTTCTCAGAAATGGCTATATGCCGAGAGTTTGAGATAAGGTGCCAGGGCTGGCTTCACACCCAGCTGTTACATTACTTGCCCCCCAAACGCAGAAGTTTAACTTAGCTTCTTGACTGGACCCCCCACCTGAGAAAATGGCAGGTTTGATTTTGATTGCCTTGGTAAACAACAAACTAGGGATAGATAAATGTGGCTTATCACAGGCATCGTGATTGATTGAGTGAGTGAGCAAGCAAGGAAATGAGAAATATGGCAGCTTTTAAATCATCAAGTCTGCTGCTTAGACAAACTGGAGCAGACTACTGTGGCTGTTCAGGTCCCCCGGAAAGTGGCCATGGCATTGGATGTACCATCCTGGATCCTTTCAAAAATGCTGGCTGGTTGTACTATTCTGGACTACTCTAAATCTGATTGGTTGTACAGTGCCAGGCCCAAAAGACTGTCCATGCTCATCTGGCACTCCATCAGTTTGTGCAGTCCAGCGTTATTTCACAGTGGGGAAAGGATGAGTCATGGAGTGGGCCTGGGGCTCTGTGGGGTATGGGGATTTGTGGGTGACAGCAGCCCTCCACCCATGAAAGGATTCTTCAGCAGACAACATAGAGCTGGTATGGTCATGGTCTTTTCATGGTGGTGGTCTGCCCATCCCGTCCAGATAGGAGCAGTCAGGGAAGAAGGATGTTGTGTGTTTTCAGTAGTTCAATGGCTGCTTATCTGTAGCCTTTGTGATTTATTGCTAGAAAGTTAAGCTAGGGACAGATTGATCACCCGCTTGAGCTCCAACTTGTTCCAGTCTTCACACACAAGGTGGTCCTACGAGGTAGTGAGGTAAGCCTTTAAGCATTCCCTGAAATCACAGGGAAGAGCCAAATGCACCTGTGACCCACTGGAGCATGCCTGCCCTTTCCATGTGAAAAAGTCATTGGGACCACCATCTCTTGTGAGACCAGTGCCAAGGTGGCACAAGTGGCAGTGCATTTGGCCACTCTTTAAACTGCCTTTAAAGGGTGACCCTGGACATGCCAATCCTCTAACTTCTCCATTGTGGAGCAAGTTGTGTGACAGCCAATCTCACAACAAATGTGACAACTTTTCATAGCCATTAATTTTCCTTTGCTCCAGTGGTAGAATACAGTGCGTTTAGAACAGGAAGATCTGAGTTTTACCCCTATCATTGCCATGGAATTCCAAGTGTTCATGGTCAGCAGCATAGGAATAATCAAAAGGGTAAGTTTTCACAGATTTATTAAAATAAAAACTATGTTTCTCCTCTTAAAAGAATGCAATTAGAGATCCAGAGTGATTAAAAGAATATGTTGCAGGAAAAGTTTAAATAGGATTCAGCACAAAAAACTTTCCACTGGCCATGTGCTATCAACTAGATGATATTATGCTTGCAAATCTGGGATAATTATCATTTTTTTCCAACAACATCCAGTTGCATGATGAATATCCTTGGCGTCTATGGCAGGAACCGCTGATATGCGTCACTTCTTACCTCAAGACAAATGTTTATCAGAGTTATCAGTGCTGGCTGTTGAAAAATCAGCCTGCTATTGTTACATTCTCATTCAGAGCATGCTGTCTTCCAAAACATCCGATCAGACCCTACATACAGGGTGGAAGGACTGCTTCAATATAGTCTACTTAGAGGGAACTCCTGGGAAGAACAGGCTAACTCCACTCATTGCATTTCCTTCTCACTTTAGAATGTGTGATAAAGTGGCAGTGGAGGGGAGGGGAAAGGGATGGTTGGGAAGGGAGTCTCTTCTGAAAGAGGTCATTAACAAAGCAGCAAGTAGAGAAAGGAAATCTTTAGTGTTGCGTATTGGAAACAGAACTGCAAATTAATAGCTTGTCTCCACTGGCAGTTACTCATTTCATTCTGGGCTTCTGTTCAGACCAATAATTGCAAAATGCTGAGATAAAAACCTGGCACATTGTAATGGATCCTGTATTATACATGCTGAGATAAATAACTCCTTGCCCATGATGAATCAATAAGTTTCTGGTTAGCTCTGAACCCATGTACAATAAAGAGAGAAAGCTTTATTGCAATTGTAAATACACTTTTCACCATAAAAATGCACCCTCATGGTAAATTAGAAAGTAACACTAATTCATTAAGCTTAGTTATATCATTTATTTCCTCATAACAAAAATAGATTTCTGTTTTTTTTTTAATAAGGAAAAAAAATCTACAAAGATAAGACATGATTTCATTGCAAAATGTTGCTATTTTGGAACATTCCTCAAAGTGAAGTGAAGTAGTTACCCAATATATTTATTATTTACAAAATAGGAGTTATTTATAAACTTTAGGGATTCACATTAAAAATATCTAAATCTGATTTGTTTCAATTCATCACCTAAAATTTAACAGCCATAGTTAGAAAATGATTTTCCTAGTCATTGGTCAAAGAAAAGAGAAGGTTTTGGATTCATGATTAATACATTTTAATTAAACATTTTAAAGTGCTTCATTGATTTTAAACACTATAACTCCTATACACAGGCATAGTATAAAATATATAAACCACTACTTTATTTCTTTAATGACACAGATTGCCATCAGGACACTAACAGCTAAGTTCAAAAGAGGATGGATATACCTAAAGTGGACCTCAGTTATAATTTAGACAAAACCCTAAGTTTCAAGTTTTAATCCTTAAAAATCTAGTTCAGCTTCTACCTCCTATAACGGTGCCCTAACCACCAAGTTATAAGCTAGTGGTTCTCAAATAGTGGTTCTTGAGGTCATGGTAAGTGGTCCACAGATTGTAGCACCTCCCCTTTTAATTAATTGATGATAAGGGTATGGGATGTTGTATAAAAAAATGTTGATGGTTCTCAGTAGTCTGTTGGCCCGAAATATTTGCAAGCTACTATTAGAGGCTATTCTAGATACAGGTACTCTTCAGTCCTTCTGTTTAAGCTGTTCTCCTGGGCAGAAAAGAATTCAAGAATCATTGTGTCAGAGAGACCATGCAACGCTGAATATAACTGTGCGGCCTAGTCATGAAGACTCTCTCGTGTGCAGAAAGACCTGGATTCCAGTCCCTGCTCCCAGGACAGTTTTTACATGTTATACAATCTATATTTAATGTAAAATACAGACATAGCCCTGGGAATAGGGAGCAGAATGTAGGACTCTCCCATCCTAACTGGCTGCCCTAACCACTAGGTTACATACTTCTGCTCAGTTTTGGGTAGGGTACTCTTCCAGGAGGCAGGAGGTAGGTAGGGTACTCTTCCAGGAGGTGAAGATTTGAATCCATTAGACAGAGGCTGAGTAGTTTAAACCAGGAATTAGCAACCTGCGGCCTGCAGAGCCATTGGATCTGGCCCATAGAGCCAAGGGCTTTGCCAGCATTCAGCAGTGGAGGGCTTTGGTGGTGGGGAGCTCCACCTGCACCACAGCTAGGCAGTGGAAAGAAGTGATGGCACTGGCTGTGGCCAGGTCCTAATGCAAATGAACTAACCTGGGTCATTTTGGGCCACCACCAGAAAATGTTGCCAATTGCTGCTATAAACCCTAGACCTTTCTATAAAACGGAGACAGCACCAAATTGTCCATCTTGTCCTCTTTCTGTTTGAAAAGGCTGAACCTTGCTTCATTCTTTGAAAAAGAGGGTGTAGGATTGGGCTAGGGCAGTTCTAAATCCTGAGCTGGGAGCTGAGGGTACCTCTGCCAATACTGACACTCAGGTGAGCATCAGAACTGAGCACAAGGCAGCCCCAAGGTGTGGGACACAGAGCTACCTCCTACTTGATCCACAGAACTGGGCTACGGGCAGCCCTAAACTGGTGCGATTTGGATCTGAGGAATTTTATGCCCCATCCCAAACATTGTATGTCCTGCCATGTATTCTGGCATGCTAGGATGCCAATGGCACCATTATTTTGCAGTCTGCCAGGAGCCTGAAAGTATCTTTAGCTCTGTACCCTACCCAACTCAGTAAAAGAGAAGTACTGTGTAGAAGTGCTGTTTGGATACAAGGGGTTTCGACTGAAAAAAATCAGACACCGTGTTGTCATTTTTTTCCCCTTAATTTTATTTGTTTGAGGCTTTTAAAAATGTGTCTTAAAAAGACAACCATTTTTGGTTTTAAAGAGGTTTAAAATCAACTTATTCTATAACTAACCACTTTGGCTATGGCCAGTTACTTGTGAACTGCATGAAATGCAGGAGGCTCCTCAAACAAACAGGGACTGCTTGTTAGTAGTTTGTACATACTTTCTCTTAATGGGAAGAATTGTCCCAAGTGCCCCCAAAGCCCCTGTGGAACTAGACTGCCTGCATCAATACACAGTAACTAGAGAAAACAAAGATTAATAATTACATATTCCAATGCTACTTGTTCCTTTAGTACACATATGTACCTTTCAGTTGTTCCATGATATTGACCTTTACATTTCTCTGGCATCCAGAGGCTCAGAAATGAATTAAACTCGACCATAACATTTCTTATATTGGAAATTTTAAACATCTATTCACTCTCCCTTCCCCCCGCCTCCACTGCCGGGGAGCCTTGTAGAGACAAATTAAACTGAAGACCAATGGTTGTTTTAGCAAAACAGAGGTACCCATCTGGATAGTCTGACTTAGCAAAATGTGTATAGAAAGCTCAAAGGGATGAACAACATCAAATCCTTGACTGTGAATAGTGTGTAGCTGACAGATGGGTGTGCTTTAGCAGTTGGCAACACAGTGCATCAGCATGACAGGTGAATAGAAACTCAATGATTTTCCTTCTGGAACTGACAGAGGTCTTTGTTACACTATTGTAATAACTGCTCTTATGAAAGATGCACCACAGAATCATCTATGAGCATAAAGAACTAGTAATTCAGCTTCACATTTTATCTGATTGATAGCTCCTCCAACAGTATGGTGGTTTGATATTATGCAACAGTATTGGCTTTGAATTGAACTAGAGAGAAAGGAATTGGCTACATTAGTTCTTTTACATCCCCTGTACAGAGGTCTCACAGCCATTAAATGAACAAGCTCATTTCACCCATAAAATCCAATAGGCTCCCATAACAGGGTAGTATTGTTGTGCTCTGGGCAGTGGTTTTATTCAAGTAAGGCTAGCTGAAATATTTCCATCAAAATAGTGTTACATTTCTTCACAAAAAACCTGTCTCCAGAGTGTAGAAAATGTCAATATTTTGTCAAATCAACCAAAATTTGAGTTTTCAACCAACTCTAGGGTTGCCTCAAAATCCTATATTCCTTTATGGGCCAAGTTTTAAAGATAGAAAACAGAATGGATATAAACAGTCAGTTTTCAGAATGGAAAAAAGTAGATTGTGGGGTCCCTCTATGTTCTGTGTTGGATGGGATCTGTGCTGTTTAATATATTCATGAATGATATGAAAAGGTGGGTATATAGTGAAGTGGCCAAGTTGTTGATGGCATTAAATTATTCAGAGTGGTAAACAAATTAGACTATGGATAGCTACAGAAGAATCTTGCAAAATTGAGTGAATAAGCAGCAAAATGGCAGATTAAATTCAATGTTGATAACTGCAGTGATACACATGGGACTAAATAACCCAAAGCATACATACACAACATATGATCTACATTAACTGTTACACAGAAGGTGCATATATACTAACTTGTTCAGAGAGGCATAAGCTTATGGATTAGGGACAGACATTCAAAAAGCCCAAGCCTGAATCAATTCAATCTTTGTAGGCACGTCTAACCTGCAGAGATTGAACCAATTTGCAAGCGGATAGACATTCACTTTTGATTCAGGAAATGCAGGCACATGCCTTCAGTGGCTCAGGCTAGAAGCTAGGGGGTGCTAGAATGAGCCCTCTCTTACCTTCCACAGTGCTGAGCTGGGGTGGGGGGGGCATGGCCTGGCTCTGGCAGGCTATTATGATTAGGGAGGGATTTAAACCCCACCATGGCCTGCACAGTCCCCAGCCAGGGTGTGCCTGAAGGAGAAGAGGGAGAAGCAACCCTCACCATACTTGGCCTTTCTTCCTTTCCCCCACCACTCCCCACTTGCTGCTCAAGGTGCAGGAGTGTTGCCAGAGCCTGACCCCTGGTTAGCACTCTGAGGTAAGGGGAAGGGGGGGAGGGAGGACTGTTTGTATGGGGTGCATACATCTGTTGATGATACCAAGCTTTTCAATCTCCCTCTCTCTGCTTCTTCATACTGTCTGCAGCAAACTGAGGGCACTCACAGGTCCCATGCACTGCAAACCAGATCATTTCTCACACCTCTCTCTGTCCTCTCTTGAACACTATCAGATTGTGGCCTTTGAAGCAAGCCAGCAGCCAGCAGGGAGCTTATCGAAACACAAAGCTTATCAGCCCATCAAGAAAACAAAGAACAGCTTTTTCCAAGGCATTTGTAAGGAAGACTGGAGGGATATTACCAGCTGACCTGCTGATCAATTCCAAAAAGCCGTAAGCAGACACCGTTCTGCCTGCTTTTGTTCCAGTTAAATTGGAGATACACACACATAGACAGCTCTCAGCATCAGCTACCACTGGGATGGTGCGACCATGACCAGATGCTGGCTAGGGTCCGTGTCACTAGAGTCCATGCCATGGGAGAGGGGAAGGAAGGGGGTTGGGGAGGGGGTCCCTGCTTGAGCAGTGAGGGGAGGGTGGGGCAGGGGGAAGCCAAAAAGACATTTCTGTGCTTGCAGTCTCCACCTCCTTCTCAGCCAGCTGGCACTCCAGCTAGGGAGAATAGGGGCAGGTCCAGCCCAGCCCAGGGCTGCAAAGCATGCTGGGATGCTGGGGGGACTTTGACTTAAACCAGTAAAGGGTCTGGGACACAAGTTCCATAAATCAGGTTGACTCAAGTCAGTTAAGTCTGATTCTACATTCAACCAGGCTTATCTTAAACCACGTTCAGCCATTTTGAAACTGGTTTATGTGCACAGAACTTATGTTCTGTTACAGGTTTAAACCAGTTTCTGATCACTTAAACTGGTTTATGTGTAACTTCTGTCCTTAGTTTTGTAGGCTAGAACCTACTTCTTCAGATGCTAACTACCTCTTGTTACCACACAGGAAAGATCTTCATCATTGAGGACAGTTTGCTAAAAACTTCAGCTCAGTGTTCAGCAGCAGCAAAAAAGGCAAATAACATGTTAGGAATTAAGAATGGAATTACAAACAAAGCAAAATGTATCATTAGGGACCTTTATAAATTTCTGGTGCATTCACACCTGGAAAGATGTACAGAGAAGGGTCATAAAGATGATCATGGGTGTGGAGGGGCTTTATGTGAGGAGAGACTAAATAGACTAGGGCTTTTCAGCTTAGAAAAGAGGTACTTGAGGTGGGAAATACTGACGAAAGTAAGCAGGGATGTACTATTTACTATCTCTGAAAAAAATACAAGAATGATACAAAACTATTAGGTAGTTGGTTTAAAACTAACAAAAGGAAGTTCTTTTTCACACCGCATGTAATTAATTTGTGGAACTCATTGCCATAAGATGTGGAGGCTGATCGTTTAACCCCCGGCAAAAGGGAATTGGACACATTCATAGAGGAAAGTTCCATCAGTAGGTATTGAGCATGAGAGATAGGGATGGAGCCTCTGAATCAGAACTTCCCAAACCTCTCAATGCTGGTAGCCTCAATGGGAGAGAAGCAGGGGTGGGAAATTCTGGATACGCCTTGTTCACCTTCCTCCTCAGCATCCACTCTTTGTGACTGCGTGTGACAGAAGACTGGGTTGGGTAGACCTTCAGTCTGACCCAGTAAATGGAAGTTCTTATGTAGTTTTTTTAGCTAGGCTATAATAGACATTGACCACAGACTTCCATGATGCACTAGAATGGCTCACGAATGGGTGAACAACCAGAGTTTCTGGGAGGTACTATGGAACATTTCCAAATCTACACTTTAGGCCCCCTTTACACATTACACTTGAGGCATGATCAACCAGATAATCACACCTTAAGTTGTGATCCAGCTACACGTTCCACCAATTAATGGCATGATAACACAAGCAATAAGCTACAAAGTTATTCCACAAAAAATGTGTAATAACTATGTAGCTTGTTCTAATCATGCCATTAACTGCGCATGTGTCCAAGTGCTCCCCTGTGGCTGGGAGCCCCTTCAACTGAGGGGAACTCAACCACAGGGGTGCACCACCCACTGCCAGCCCTGAAGCTGACAAGGCTTGCAGTGGTGGGTGGCAGCATTGTCAGCTGTGGGGCTTGCAGCAGGGAGAATGCAGCCCCCACTTTTCCCCAAGAGATTACTTGGCTGCAGGGCACACAGTGGGGTTGCAGGAAGAATACTGCCCCTGCTGCAAGTCTTGTGAGTTGTGGGCCTTGCAGCAGCAGCTGCCTCATGAGGTGCGGGGCTTGCAGTGGCAGCAGCGTTCTCCTGTGCTAGTGCCACCGCAAGTCATCCTCTCCACTGTTTTCACCTCACAGCATTATCCCCACTGTCACTGCTGTGAGCCCTACAGCTGACAATGCTTGCACCAGGGACAGCATTCCTGATGCTGTCCTTGCTGCAAGCCTCACAGCCCACATGGACTGCAGGGCTCACAGTGGGGGCAGCATGGGGAATGCTGCCTCTGCTGGGAGCCCTGCTGAACCCCATCAGCGGAGGGCTTGCAGCCACAGGAGCTGGTGCAGGGCAGACCAGGATCATGATCCCAGGCTCCCCTTGCACTGGTGATAAGGTGTAATGGGATCTAGTGCCTGATCCCACAATCACACCTCCTGCCACGTACTTGTGGCATGGCAGAAAATGCAATCATGTTGAGATCACACATTAGATCCCACTGAGTCTTTACCTGCATGTGTAGAGGTGCCCTCAGTTTCCAGCCAAAAGCTTGCCACCAACCATTCCTGGCTTTTGGCCAAAATGTTTCAGCTTTTGGTTTTTCCATGTAACACACTAATTCTTCCCCCCCAACCTGCAAAAAACCCCCCCAAAGCAAAAAAAACAAATCCCCCAAAAAACAGGAAAATATTTTTTGTTAACATTGTCTGAAGAATTTTTTTCCTCAACCAGCTTTGTTATTACCAAAAGCAGACATGCATTTACTCAACTATTTCTCCAAGTGAATCATAATTGATCCTATTCATCTCTAGCAGTGTGGGTGGTACGAACAGAAATATTCATATTCCTATAAGTATTCATGTTTTCCACGCTATAGAAAATTTCAGCATAATAAGAATTAAGAGGGAACACTGTCTAATTATATTCAGCACAACATTTCAGTTCTGTAAAAGCAATTTTTTGCAAAACTGAAAGCCAACAGAAATGTTTGCATTAAAAAAATCTACCAGAAATGTTATTTTACCAAATAAACATCCCCTACAGTGTTTTAAAATCAGACTATAACATTGTTGCATTTTGCTAGTTCATGACAACCTCACGGTAAAATTGAATATACCCTGATTATAAGAAAAAGAGATATTTGCTAATTTGTGTTCACTGTTCAAATTGAGAAATAAGAAGATAACAACCTAGTGGTATAAAGAATGACACGTTATTTTTTTCTAAATTCTTTTAATTTTAATAATGTAAAGAATTTTAAAGAGTCTGGTAAGAATTAATATTACATTAATGTTTAATTCTCTATGCCTGAAGAAGGGTTCCTGTGCTTGAAAGCTTGCAAAGAACAATTTTTCCAAGTACTCAGTTGGTCTAATAAAAGATATCACATTTACCCAAATAATTTTGTCTGCCTAATATTAAATAAAATAGTTTTTAACTTGCGAGAGCCTATTTAGAAAGGATAAATAATTATAATGGCTATTTGTTTCAATAACAACAATTTCATAGCTAAAAAGCAAGAGCTGAATAGGGTGGGACAAATATCCTTGCAGAATAAATCAGAAAATCATGCTAACTTATAGCTTCTTATAGCAGTATACTTTGTTTCTGATTTACACAGAGCTTTAAACTCTTCAGACTTTGTGCATTTGCAGTGCACACCTTGGAAATTCAGTGTGTCAAGACGTCTGCCTGAGTTATTTCATTCTGGCCAAATGGGCTTAGTTTAATACATCAAGTGAGCAAATTTGGATAAAACGCCTTATGACAGTAAGGCTTATTTTGATGTTTGCCATGTACACACTTTATACCCGCTTTTGCCTGAAGATCTCAAACAATTTTATACAATTGTATATATATTAAGGACCAGCTTGTGGCTGGTGTTTGGGTATCTACTTGGTGGGGTAATGGACACAGTAATTTCAGTGTTTGCATTTTTCTGCAGTGCTTCCTGCTAGCTGGAACTGAAGTGCTGCTGGGACCCCAAACGGCCTGGAGGGGTGAGTCTGTTCTAACTATTGTTAAAAGGTGCTGAATCAGGAGTACTCCCTGGCAAACATCCTCTGATGATATTGCACCTCAGTAGTTCCTGCTGGGGTGGTGCAGTCCTGCCCTATTTTCACTGCAGCAGGTTCTTACTCCTTTAGTCAGGCCCAGGAGCCAGCTTTCCCCTTTTCCTGTCTCAAAATAAACAGAATAACAAAACATCAACAAGCTCTTCTCCCCCCTTGCCTCTCCTATCCAGGGCAAGGGCTTCACTGTTGCCTTTCTTCCCAGCTTGCCCTCCTTCCCAGCATCATGCTATCTGGGAATTTTTAACTTCCTCCAGGGCCAGCTAATCACCCCCAGTGCATACAGTGCATATTATCTATCAGTCCCTAAAAATAAGACAATTTGTTCCATCTAACCAAGGTCCATGAAAGGGACTGGTACCCCAAGGGACACTCAGCCTTTCCTCCTACATATCAGCTATTCATATCCAGCCCAAAAGGCAAGAAAAAGTTGCTGAGAATTTAACAGTCTATGTGAAGTAAATCTGTGGTCTCAGGGTGGCTGTACATGAGCCATGAGGCTGTTCTGACATGCTGTAAGTACATTGGATCAAACTTGATTAATTGAATCTACTGGAGTGTGCTAATTAGCACGCTCCAGCCAGCCTCCGCGGCTTGTGTATCAGCATCCCTGTGCTTCAAAATGGTGGCAGAGGTGTTTTTAACTAAAGTTTGTTCAACGAGTTCTAGATAAAGCACCCCCGCTGACATTTTAAAGGTGGGACACTGATACATGAGGTGCTCTGGGCGCTTTAATTATAGTGGCTCCAAGAGCCCCAGTCCCTGGAGCACATGTAAAATCACCTTCAATGCTTAGGCAGTCAGCTGTCAAAATTACAAAACCCTTCTGCACACATTTGTCACTGGTGCATATAGCTTCAAGCAGGAAGATCAAAAACCAGAAGGAAACCAAGACTGAGCTTAATTATTCCTCTTTGCACAAAAAGGACAATATAGGAAAAGCTTATGTTACTGTTTGTGTCTTGTGCTGTTCCTGTCTGTGGCTGGATGACTTGACTACAGAGCTGTCAGCCTGACACCTTTTTAGATTTACCACAGGAAAGTCACTTAAAAAAAATCCAAACCACAAGTAGGACATATTGAGAAAAAAAAAAGATGGTTGATGATGCTGTTTCAAAAACAGCTCCTCCCCCACTGCATCCCATCCTATCTTGGGAAGCCAAGAACCTTTCCAACTCACATCTGCCTTTGGTTTCCTCTCTGTTTATTCAATCATCAATTATCAGGAGACCTCTTGTTTTGCTTCAATGAGCTGCACAATTTGAAGCAACTGTGGTAGCTAAGATGATTCTTCTTAGACCAAGCACAGATTCTTTTATGGCACAGAGAAACTGGATTGAATTATAATAAAAATATCCAAAAACAACAACATTTTCTCTCCAAACTGTTCTGAGAATTATAATAATATGATTTTTCCTGCGAAACAAATAATATACAGACTTCAAAAGCCTGTATGTTTGTTTTTAGATAATTGACAATAAATGAGATTAGACATTGTGATTTGTGGTTTCAATTCCTTCTTTTACAAAGGAGAAAATATGTTAATAATTTAAAATCACATGAGCTTGGATTCTTCTAGCTCCTAAAATAATAAGCTGTATGACCGTTGTGCTGCCTTGAGTCCTCTAGGGGAAATATGCCATGACAGTGAAAGCACTGCATCTTATAAGAGGTAGCCCTGCAGTCATATGTGCTGCTTTTGTTTATTATCCTTGACTAAGCCAATGGAGCCATGGCTACCTTACCAGTCACTGGTGATGGCAAGACCTGACAGCTGAGCATCTCAAAGTTGCCTTCCTTTTCCACCAGAGTAACATCAGTGCCTGCTGCTAACGCTACAGCATACCCGAACTCAACACTGGGTTAATTATATCACCATTTCATCTCCTCTCCAAAGGTGCCTAGAAATATTCAGGGTCCCACTCTAACTTACGGTGCTTTACATAAAGCACCATGAGTTAGAGCCCTCTCCCCCCCCCCTCCAAGCCAACAGATGTTCACCTGTTAGATTGGGGGGCAGGGGTGGCGGGGAGCAGGGCTGGAGCCTGCCTGCACTGGCTCTAGCCAGTAGGCAGGGGCATGCCACCAGCCTCCGAGGTTGCTGCTGAACCACCCCTCTCCCCAGCCCCACCCTCCCCAGTCCTGGGGCTGCCAGTGGGCGATGGGGAGGAAGGAGGAACAGCAGCATGGAGCTGACAGATGCTTTGAATGGGCAAAGCTGAGGGAGGGTGGGGGCAGAGAGAAGAGAGCCCCACTCATCTCGCAGCTCCTCCCCCAGCTAACCCGGCTGAGGTATTGGAGGGAGCTGGGCTGGTCCCGTGAGGCAAGGGGGCTCCATTCCATCCCACTCCTCCCCCCCCCATCTCTGCCCGTTCAAAGCAGCTGGCAGCTCCATGCCGGCTGCTCCCTCCTCTTACCCATCCCTCCCCCACTGACAGTCCCAGGGGTGGGGCTGGGCAAGTGCTCCCCAGCATGACCACCAGCACAGCCCTTCCCCCATATGAAAAATTAACCCTGGAGGGGTAACAAGTCCCCTAAAGGCTCTCTGCTTGAGAGTGCCTTAATCTATTACTTCATTTGACCAGAGTTAATCTTTCATGTGATCAGCCATTTTAAATGTGCTCTGCAGTCATGCACGTGTGTTATGTCATGTCTGTAGAGCACTTTTAGGGGCCCATTAGCACACAAAATATTACTTGTGTAAGCACACCAAGTCTTCACACCTCTTTTGCCCTCTTCCTTTGGAACAGTGGTATGTTCTTTTTAATTGTAAATTGAGAATGGCTTGGACTGTTAGAGCAAGCAACTCCGCTGAACTTTCCAAAGCAATATGAAATAATGCATAATAATGGTTTTCTTGTAAGGCAGATACTGACTGGCGTCTCTGTACCTAAAATTCTGGAAGTCAAAGGGGAAAACACAACAAACTTAACTATCGGATCTTTGTGAAGGGGACTTAGCATAGACAGGAGTAACATTTCAGGCCTTGTTTACAAACACAGTGCCCTATCTCTTGATTCAAAAGACCTCTTTATCGTAAATGAGGCTGAGCAGATTCTGAAGCCTGACAAGATGCCAGTGAACTTGGATTAGCTCTTTATTTCAGAGGCACTGCTTTTGAAAGAACCAATAGCTTAAAGTGCCCTGCATTCAAAAGCTTGCCTAAAACTATCCCAGCCATGCAGTTGGTTCAATAAAAGATATAATTCCCAAAACCCTTGCTTCTTTTAAAATAAAAGTGTTTTTGTTTATTTGCTTTTTAAAATGTAGAATTACTTTCTTTAACATGAATATAAATATGAACTTTGCTGTGTGGCCTAGACAAGGAATTACATCAAGAGCAACAATATTTCTGCTAAATCTTTAAAAGTTAATAGTTCTTGACGAGTCATAGAGCATACAGCTGCATCTTTCCCCATTGTATGTGCCTGATAATGCTATTCTAACAGAAGAGTTAAGAAAACACCTGCCAAACATTGGCACATTTTTAATTCTCCATGCATGTGTCTGTGCATCTATGTGTGCGTATGTGTATATTTATAATGTATACATTTAGAGTGAGATGCAAAACATTAGATACATGCCAAATTGACTACATTTTGGCTGTGTTCAGATATAAGTGGACACACTTTTCTATGACACATCTTGTGGAGATAATAATACTGTCATTATACATTGTATTATGTGTTGAGAGAAAGGAATGGAAAAAGCTATATAAGTGCTAGCACAGTTTTGATTATCTGAGCATGAAGTACCATATTCTAGTCTGTGGTACCCTTCCTCTTGAATCTGTATGACTTTCTTTTTCAGACCTTGTGATCATCAATGAAACATAGGCAACAAGATGCCAGTGGTGTATGGGATGGCTCAGGACAAACTGGAGGTTGATCCATTATGTTTCTTACCTCCTGACACTTTGGAAACATGTTAGTTTCCCTTTAAACTGCAGGGAAACTACATTACTCTAGGCCAGGGGTGGCCAACCCATGGCATGAGTGTTACAAGTGACCCAGGCAGCCTCTGTGTGTGACATGAGAGAGGCTGCCTGTGCATAAAAGAATCCAGAAGCTACTTTTAAACTGTGTTGCTAATGGTTTCGACAAGGTGCTTAATAAAGGGCAGTAATACTCAAATCTGTGTTTGTTTCTTATATAGCATAAGAGTTAACAATACCCAACATATTTTCAGCTCTACTGCTGAGATTCATATCCACTGAAAAAAATTACAAGCAGCCTGTTCAACCGGTGGCCCATGGGCCATATTCAGCCTGCAGAGAATTAGGTTCCAGCTCCCAGGTTTCTGCAGGGCCACCACTCTGTCCATCACTGGCTGCAACAGCAACCAGAGTCTCCTGGCTTCTCGTCCCTCCTCCAGCTTCTGCTTCCTGTCCCAACCCCAGTGCCGGGGCAATGTAGGGTACAGTACAGTTCGGGAAGCCCAGGCTGCATGAGCACACAGTGCACTTCTGGAAGGGGTGTGGGTGTGCCGCGGAGCATTTAAAGCGGGGAGGGTGCTTCTGCATGGCATAGTGCCTGCGGTGGGGCTATGGCTTGCTTTGGTGCAGCCTGTGGGTGTTAGGCCCCTGGCCCCTTTCAAGCTGGCTAGCCCTGACTTACAACTAAGTCTTTGCTTTTGTTGATACAGAAATATGCTTTTGTTATACAAGTGTGATATGAGTCTCTTTTCTCCTCTGTTCTCAGAAGGAGAAATCAATTCCAAGCCAACAGACCTCTCTCCTTTTTAAAAGCTCTTTTAATAAAGTGCCTTTGATGCCAACATTTCTCTGTGTGTTTCATCAGTGTGTTCTTTAAGCTGAAGAAAAACTAAAATACCAGATTAACCAAGTCTTGTATGTGTATAAATAAAGTGCAAGTAATCTTACTTTTTTATAGAAACACACATTTAGAATATGATTTATTCTTTTGGATAGAATACTAATCTGTATTATATATATTATATTTCAAATATGTACTTGGGATGAAATATAATATATTTCAAATGACTAATCTGTATTAAATATATTATATTTAAAATATGTACTTGGGATGACATCTGAACCTTTTATTCAGTGGGACTTTTGCCCTTCGATAAGGGCCAGGATTTTACTTTCGGTGAGGTCATATTCGTATTTTTTTTCCAGAACTTGCCTTCATTTCTGGTAAGAAGACAAAGCTGGAGCCAATGTCTGGATTACCTCTAGGCCAGGGGTGGCCAACCTGTGGCATGAGTGTCACAAGTGGCACAGGCAGCCTCTGTATGTGACGTGCAGATCAAGGAGGGGATAGACATCAAGGTGGCAGATAGAGCAGGAAGCAGAGCAAGAGATTGGGCAGGAAGCACAGCACCAAGTAGTGTAGAAAGCAAAGCATCAGATCAGGCAGAGTAAGGGGATCAAATTGGCACTTGTGGGGGTGGTGGTGTACAGCTCATCTGTGGCATGCCTTTCAAAAATGTTGGACCCGCTGCTGGTCATTCATATAGAAAGCACACAAAAAATATCCAGAGAAGCCTATAGATAATAGTGGGTCAACATTCTTCTACCCACCTGATTAAACCTGAAGTAAATCAGGATCCTGAACAAGACATCTGAGTGATGGTACCAAGTGGGAGAAGAAATGAGAAAGCTGAGTAGTAGCATAGGTGGCAAGTTTGGGCCACTACCTTGCTTTGTTTCTCTCTGTCTGCCAGGAGAAATCATGGAGTCCTCCAGATGCTCCATAGTTACATTTTACACTTAAAACAGAATAAAAATCAAAATATTAAATGAATTTTGCTATATGTATCTACATACCTCAGTTAGATTTCCTCACACCAGCTCACATGCCATTCTGCACCATAAAAATACCCCAACCCTCTGTTTGCAGTGTCCTTGGTCCCCTACTCTGTTCCACTTTTAAATTCAGTTGATATGGGCAATCCAAGTTGTTTAGATGGCTGTAGTGGAAACTGGAGCTGTATGAGATGGAGCAAGGGAGAGTGAGAGGTGAAGATGCCTCTGCTGTGGCTGTGCAGTCCCCATCCAGGTCTGGCAGGCATGCAGCCTTGGGGCTGCATGCTGTCGCAAGTGGCAGCAGGTCACAGCCAGGCAGCAGCCCCCACTGCCAGACTGCAGCAGTGGGGAGAGGGTGCAGGGAACTCTCAGTCCAGCTGGCACAAGGGGTAGTGTCCCCAGGTACCAATTGTCCCACAGGTGCTAGCTCCAGGCTCTAGCTCCCCCTGGCTGTAGATCTGGGAGGAGCCAGGCAGGTTTATTTTGCTGCAAGTGGCACAACTTGCCCCACAACAAAGTGCATGTCCGGGCATGTGTGCTGAGGCAAAAATCTTTGTCTCAAATTTGTGCCACTCCTATTTGAACTGCTGTAAGCGCACATGCCTGCATGTGTGGATGTGCCCTATGAAACTGTACAAAACTTTCTACTTCCATCTGTGGGTAGGTGAGACAAAAGGAACAGATTATATTGGATACATTTTTCTCAGCTGACATACTGAATAGGATTTTATGGTTTATCTTATTTCATGCTATTTGTCATGAGTTGCTGCTGATATTCAGTTAAACACACACACACACACACACACACACAACTTCCAAGGGTGTCTATTCAAACACCTAACCTAGAGATTTCAATTTTCCCATAGAACCTCATGTACAATCCTAGTATGAATTCCTGGTTTTGCTCATCTTTTATGATTTGATAGGTATCTGTGTGACATTTTCAGACACTGTACAGAAAAGCTCTGCAATGAATTACATTGCTATAAAAATGTTCTCTCATTGACAAAGGAGTAACCGAGAGTTAACCAAGATGGGAGCAAATCAAAATCTCAGACTCAGAAACCTCCATACTTTGGCAGGAAACACTGATGTACATTTTTGCAACTGGCCCTGCTCTTTATCATGCAGCAGGCTAAACACAGCCTCCAGATACAGATACTTCTAAACTTTGTTGTGAAATAGGATCACAATTCATATTTTGTGGCTTAAGCCCATCTGTACCAGTTAGTTTTTGTTACTTCATTTACCACTCGGTGCTACCTTATAGTTTCAGATTGTGCAATTCAGTGCAATTTCCTACAGAATACTGAGTAGCTACCATTAGGAAGAGTGATTTATTTGTAAGGGAAAAGCATGGGATATTTCCTCTTATAAACTGTTTGCTCTAATCATCCATAAGCCTCCCGGCTTCAAAATGCATTCCTCTAGCTGTATTTCTGTGGTCTGTATTATAATCTGCAAAATATAAGACATGCTGTTTGTCCCTTCCTGTTTTTTGTGGCTTCTCAACACGACACACCTCTCCTGTCTAGAAATTTCACAAAAAAATTGCAAATAATAAATGATTACTATGGGTTGTTCCAGAGACTGAAAACAGACCTACAGCAGCAGGGAATGGCTCATGGAAATGAGGTCTAGGGACAGACATTCAAAAAGTCTGAGCCTGAATTGATTCAATCTTTGCAGGTTAGTCTAACCTGCAAAGCTTGAACCAATTTGGAGATGGATAAACATTCCTTTTCATTCCAGAAATGCAGGTACATGCCTGCAGTGGCTCAGGCTAGAAGCTGGGGTGGTGAGGTGCTAAAGCAGCCCTCTCTTCCATTCTACAGTGCTGAGCTGAGGAGGAGTGTGGCCAGGCCCTGGAAAGATGCTCTGATTAGGGAGAGGTACAAACTCCAACCCTGCCTGCAGTCCTAGGCTTTTCCCTGCTGGCTGCTGAAGGGGCAGGAGTGTTGTCAGATTCTGCATCTGTTGGTACTGAGCTTTTCAATCTCCATCTCCCTGATTCTTCACACTATCTGCAAACCAGGTCGTTTCTAACACCTTTCTCTGTCCCCTCTAGAAGACTGACTGATTGCAGCCAGCAGGTTGTCAGAACAAAGTTTATCAGCCCATCAACCCCTACAAAAGAAAACATCTCTCTCATTAGTTTTAAGCTCTTTTTATCTGCAGGGTGCATTTGCAAACCGCTAGCTGTCTACCTTTTATTCCAGTGAAATTGGAGGCCCACACAGACACCTCTTAGCATTAGCTAGCATGGGAGGTGAGGGGGAGAATAGCCAGATGCTGGGTCCCTGAGCTGGGGTCCCTGCCATGGGAGAGAGGTGGGGGGGGGAGGGGTCCCTGCTTGAGCAGCCAGCAGGGAGAGGAGTGGGGGGAGGGGAAGCCTGGAAGCTGCTGCAGTCCCTCAGCCAGCTGGAGCAGTTATAGTACTCAGGCTAGGAAGGAGAGGGGTAGGGCCAACCCTACTCTGCTCCAGCAGACAACCCCGCCCAGAGCTGCAAAGCATCTGGGATGCTGGGGGACTCTGGTTTAACTTAAACCAGGAAGGGGTCCAGGACAGATATTGCATAAACCAGTTTGACCCAAAGCAGTGAAGTCTGATACTAGGTTTATCTCAAACGGGTTTCAGCCATTTTCAAATTGGTTTCTAATCACTTAAACCGTTTTATGTATAATGTCTGTTTCTAGCCTAAGAGGTAATTCCAGGGATAGAATCCACACCTCTATACTCAAAACAAGGTACAGGCTTAGGCAATTACTGTTTGACATGAGAGCAGCAGAATTGGCTTACTGCTTACATTCTGTATGGTTATAGCCATGCAGATCTATACATGTTGTGGACCCAGATCCAGATCCACAAAAGTACTTACATGCCTCAAGTGGGTCTTAAGTGCCTAAGTCCAGAAGTATGGATCACAAAACCCTTTGACACCCTTGCTCTAAAAAGTATATAAATTATTTGGGCAACAGGCTGTAAGCAAATTTACCTCAGGTAAGAGCCATACCTATTTAAAAGAGAAATTAATAGATAGTAGTAGAATAAATAGAATTATCTGCAGGATAGCTCTTCCTAATACTTTAGCAGGATCAGGGTATTCACTTCATTTTGTCTTTAAGTAGGAAAAGGCATAAGCCATGTATGTATTTAGCCATTTAGGGCCTCATTTCATATCCCCTGCGCTCTTGTACTCTTCTTCAATAGTTCTGAAAGAAATACAGGAGCAGCTCCCTTTGTCCAGGAATGATTAAATGATTGTTTTTGGAGAAGCTATTTGATATTTATCTTCTTTACATGGTTTTGGGCACAAACTTCATGTTAATAAAGACAAAAGAGGTCTTGTTTGATTGGCATAAAATGAAAACACAATGGCTAAGTAGCACAATAGCAGTGTGTGTACACTGTAAACGACTTGTCAAACAATCCTATTGAGTCTGCATGCCCACCCATTTGTCACTTTCAGTTTCCATGCCACATTCAAACTGTAGGAAGCTTGGAATCTCAGGGTCTTCCAAATACAGTGGTGGGCTGATGTGCTGCATCATTAATCTCCTTTTTCTTTAACACTATGAGGAACAAGTGAAGAGAACACACAAAAACCTGTTCTTAATGGAAAACTGCAATTCTTATTATTACATCTGATTATAGCTAAAAAAAATAATACATCATGATAAATGAAGGATTTTTTTAAAGTGCCTTACCTTTTATAAGAATAATAGAATAATAACATTCCATAAAATTAATGAAGTCAGAAGGAGCATTAATGTATTTAAATAAACAGACTTTCAGTTACAACCTTTGTTTTTCACATAATCTGGTGTTATCATTCAAAAAACGGAGAAAAATTCTGAGAGGCAAGGATTTTTATGAGTGATATCCTTCATCCAACCAATTGCATGGTTGGGATAGACTAGATGAGCTTTTGAATGCAAGCTTTTAAATTCCAGCCACACAGTTGATCCAATAAAATTTATTACCCACAAAAATCCCTGCCTCTTGCAGATTTCCTGGACCATAATGGCTAGAAGATCACTACCTATCAGAAATATTGTGAAATATTTATCTCCTTTTTGATACACAAGGGGCACATCTACATATGCACTTTAATGTGCAGTAGCTTATTTTCCTGTGCATTAGTGTCACAGCAAAAACTGTGATAATATGCTAATGTGCTGTAAAATTAGGCTACTGCTCATTAAGTGTCACTAGAAAAGCATACGCTTTTGCTATTGCGCATTAGGGCAGCCTAATGCACATTTAGTTAGTACCTTACATTAGAAGTACTACATTTAAATTCACTGTAGCAAAAGTGCGTTAATGAATGTATGGATGCACCCAAAGACTAACATTCCCTGTTATCTAATCTGTGTCATCACACTGTTCACAGTCATAGGATGCATTAGTAACGGTGCTTTGCGTGGAACCATCTTCATTTGCAGTAACAGTAAGAGGAGTTAAAGGCAGGGGAAAAAGCGTGGCGTATTATGTTTCTAAATTTAGTTTAGAACATCTTGTCATGAATTGGATAAAGATCATGGACTTTATATATCTAGACTTTATACATAGTCATGCACACAGACACACTATTTCACAGATGCATTCACAACTGCTTAGCGAATCAGAATTTGAGAGAAATATTTCCAGCCCTTCTGCACTTCACCTACTTATCAAAAGCAAACTTCTAGCTGATCAACAAACACCTAGCGGAACGCAAACCTGCCTAAATAATAAATGCAAAAACTTGTCAATGCATCTCCCTTGCAACTACAATCAATAGTCCCCACAACAAAACCATCAGAATCCACAGATCCTACACATGTCTAGCACAGATGGTGGCATATCTCATCCGATCCACCAAATGCCTCTGTGAAACTATGTGGGAGAAACTGTGGTAAACAGCTGCTATGTGCCCAAAAGAACTCTCAAGAAAAGTGATAAAGAATAGAAACACCTGTGAGATAACACTTTCCATAGAACAACCACACTATTTCTGACATCACAGTTATTTCTCAAGTGAAATCTATAAAACACCTTCAGAAGATGTGCTTGGGAACAAAAATTCATAGCTTTACTAGACACTAAACACCATGGACTTAAGATAGATAACGGCTTCATGGCTCATTATAATTTAACTGGTGTCTCTTCTAACCTCTCTGAACTCTGCTTGCAGTAATGACCATTTTCCCTTTTGAAGGGCCTTGTTTTCTTATTTACAACTTGTTCTTACTTCCTTACTTGTTCAACTGTACTTTTGTTTTGAAACTACTTCAGATATCTACTTTTTGTCCCTAGTTTACAGCCTTCTTCCATTCCTCTAAGTGACTGTTGATGAAACAAGCTTTGTTTAATCTGTTACTTGGGTTAGACTGTTCCTGCTCTTTTACAAAACCTGAGGAAGGTGCCCAGAAGCATGTCTAACAGATGTCCAGCTACAAGCTTTGCTTTTCACAGAATACTCATATATTTGGTGTTATTTTAAAAAAACGTAGAAACATACAGAGGCAAGTATTTTTGTGGGTGATAACCTTTATTGGACCATTTGCATGGTTGGGATAGACTATACAGTTGGTCCAACAGACTACATCACCAAAAATCCCTTTTTTTCAGCTCTGTTGAGGTCCTACTTGAACAGGTAGAGCTCCAAGCTTTTTGCTGTAAATGGATATGGATCCTAATGGCCATTTAACTGTGAGAAGTTTTGAGTAATCACAGTGAGCACCATAAATATAACCATGAAGTTTTAGGTAGCCACAGAAAGTCCCCATCCCCAACACCAAAAACAAGACCTAATTTTGTGAAGATTAATGCATGTACTTTAATTAATGCACTGTGAGGAAATGGACTGCTCAGAGTGCACGTGTATATATTTTTGCATAGTTGGGATATAAACCAAGTATGTATTTAGCTATTTCATATTTGCTGTGCTCATCCACTAACTTCAATAGGCGTTCCAAAAGAAATACAGGAGTAGCTCCCTATGGTTTTAAAGCTAAGTACCAACAAAGCTGATAACTTTGACAAATGTGGAAATACTTGATTAGCTGCTGCTTTCTCATTTTATACCCCACTTCAGAGCACAATGGACATACATACTGAATTTACTCATATACAAGACAAGGTTTCCCCCCATCCCAATTGTCATGGGGGGGAAAGCCCCTCATCTTATAATCACATACAAGGAAATCTCATTAAATACAGTCTATCATTTAGCTGCTGACAAAAGCAGTATATGCTCAGCAATGGAAACCAACCATGATAAAATGCAGCCAACACTGAGCATGACTATTAAACACATGGCCCCATTGGGCAAATATGCTGATGAGAACCTTGTTTTTTTTAATTTACAGATTTTAATTAAAAACCACACGTATTATCCTACACTTAAAGCTTCACACATTGAGCATCCTTGTTTTATCAAAACTTCATATCACAAGAACAACTACTTATCCAAAAACATACAACTACATATATTAAACACTTCACAACATACACAAACTTCCCATGAAAAGCCATTAAGGAGCTCTTTGGCCATGTGCGCACGAGCTAGCATGTGTCTGTTGGAGCAGCTCAAAGCAGCTGGAGATGCCACAGAAGGTATGCTACAAGCTAAAAAATGTTCTCCACGCTGCATATTTGGAGTGCAGTCTCTAAATTTGATACTGGGGAATCCAGGTATCAAAAGAAAACATCCCAGAAAAAAGTGGCACATTCCTGGAGCATGCCCAGAAGCAACTGGAGGCTGGAACCAGAGACATGTCCAGAAGCAACCAGGTCCTCCAAGGAGATGCTGTAGCACCTGGCCAGAACGTTTCCATGCCTGCCACATGCCGCTGCTGTTCCAGGCTGCTGTCTCAGTGTGCTGGAGGAAATACCAGGCATGGTTGGTAGCAGTGACTTGGAGCTGGCTGGGACCCAGTGTCTGGCTTGGGTTGCTCCATAGCCTGCCTGTCAGTCCTGGGGGCTACACATGGCACATAGAGCCAGCTCAGCCCATTGGCATGCACCTTCAGGCAGGACTGGGCTGGCTCTGAACCACCACCTGGGGCTCCCAGCACTGCAGGCAGGAGCCATGTGCCATCAGGCTCCAAATGTCCACCAGGTGGAAGCAGGAGCCGGCCTAGCCCAATGGTGCATGGCTCCTGTGTGCAGTGCTGGGAGCCCCACATGGAGGCAGGAGCAGGCCTGGTTCTGCCTGAATGTGCATGCCAGTGGGACGGGCCATCTCTGTGTGCCATGTGTAGCCCCCAGGACTGACTCAGGTGCACCATGTGCCACCAGGGGGCTCTGCCTGCAGCAGGGCATGAGCACCCCAGGGGCCCGCTGCTGGCTGCTGTTGCTGGCGGTGGGGGCTGTGTGCTATAACGGGGTGTGGGGGTGAGTGTGTGGTGCCCCAGCCACAGATCTCACACACCTACCAACACAAACTCCACATTAACAACCCCCTACAAAATCCACCGACAAACCTCAAACAAACCCCATACACCTACCCACAAACCTCAAACCCCCACATCCACCCCTATAACCCCCCAACAATCCACCCAAAAACCCTACACACACCCCATACACCCACCGACAAACCCCATACCATCCACATCCACCCCACACCCACAACCCCCACACCTACCCACAAACTGCACACCCACAAACCCCACATTCACAACCCCCCACAAACCACATCGACACCCCCCACAAACCCCACAACCACAACCCCCCCACAAACCCCCTCTACAATCCCCCCACATTTCTTCTTCCCTGCATCTCTCCCTTGGGTATCTTGGTAAACTTGTCAAGATCCATCTGTGTTGCACCTCTCTGACTGGCAAGATATTTCTTACACTCAGTCATGCTAGGTCAGCATGTACCTCTTTTAGTTGTTTACCTACCACCACTCCTCATACCTCCTTCACTTGTCCTTCTGTGAAGTTTCCCACTGGCACCATCCTGACTCTCTCCCTTACAACTTTCATCATTTTTTTATGATCCTTCAGGACCTCCAGCCCTACCTTCCCTATTTCATATCTCTGCATGAATCCTTCCATCTTCATGTAATGAATCAGGCATCAGGCTGCAGACATCCAGTTTTCAGGATGCTGGTGCATGGGAAACCAAAGATCACGATTTTTGGCTCTCCCTGCAATGGCAAATGGAAAGGGCATGGTTGGGATCTGATCCTTGATCCCAAAACTGCACCTCCTGCCATGCATCTGTAGCATGGTAGGAGGCATGACTGGAGCTCAGATCTCATGGCACCTTTAAATGAACATGTGATAGGGGCCTACAACTGATGGATGAATTTAACTCTGTCTTCATTAATTGGTGTGCCTGGACCCTTGCTGGGTAATAATCCAAGGACAAGATCACACTCATTTTCTCAATCCCTCATCTTGAAATTGAAAAAAATATTTCAGTTTGCACATATTTGGAAGGCTCACTTTAAAAAAACCCAGCAAAAACAAAACAAAAACAAGCCTTTTCTATTGGAATATTGTCACCTTCAGGCAAGAATGCTAATGCTAACACTTGGATAATAGACAGAAGACAAGACTAATATTTTAAATCTGTTTGTACATTTGCATATATACTATATTCCAGAAGTCTCTTAGAGTTATGAATCTGCATGGCCTGACAAAGCCTAGCATGCCCAGGATTATTATTATTATTATTACTTGGATAGGCCCATAATTTATTTTCAATTCCTTGGAAATAAAATTCAATGCTATTAAAGTAGCAAAGATATGATGGCTATTCAAGCACATTCCATCTTAGAGTGTGAAAATATGATGTATTTACATAGCTAAAACATACCAGTTTATACACTCATGTCTGGATTGGTTAGACTACCAGCTCTCCCTAGGTAGCTGCCTGTACTAGGTGGCATGGGAACCAATAGTGGTCTGTTTGTATTGTATAAAGGGTTAGCTGGGGTGCAGCTGACTAGAACTGTAGACTAGAACTACATGTCCAGTGCCAGTTACCCCTCTGTATAGTTGATGTATTAACCATTAACTGTTGTATGGGGTACTGTTTCTTTAAATGTCGCAACTTTGGGGCTGGTACAGACATTTGAAAAGTCTCAGGTGGAATTGATCTAAGTTACATGGTTTTCTGTAAGTGGTGCGGTTTAAACTGGTAGTGAACAAACACATGTCCATTGGTGGGGGAGGAGGAAGGCCCAATCTAAGACTGGGTTCTGTCTGTGTGAACCGAACTTCTGTTCAGCTATGGCTATGGATCGGTTTCCAATCACTTATACCTGTAAAAGTGTAATATCTGTACCTGGCCTGGGTGCCTACTCAGTTACCATGTTGCCACCCCAGATGGTTGTGTCATGCTAATCTTCCTTGTGCTAGTCTTGCTTCTACCACTGTGGACTTTGGAAGAACAAACTGACCCTACAGTGGAGTGCCTTACACTCATGTAGGACTATGTCACATGTCCGCTCCACATTTACACTAATGCAAAGGCAGATTAAACTGGTGTAAATAAAGGTGTTGTGTGTCTGCATCCCACAGGCCTACTTACCACAATAGCTGATTTCCTTCACAGTTTTTACTAACATCCCATTTCAGGACCTATCCAGCCCCGAATTTCTCGTTAGCACACTAAAAGTTAGATGCATTTAATAGTAAAGGCTCAACCCAAACTAAGATATAAAAAGGTTTCAAATCCCTCAGCACAGCTTTCATTATTCTAAAAAGCATATCAGCCTCATTTTTTCATGGCTGATCTCCTTCACTGCTTTGATGGTACAATGATGCAAATTGTCTAACTTGTGTTACAAGGTCTGCATATTAGCTTGTAGGTGTTGGGGATTCAGAGACATCATACATTTCCCCTGCAGTTCCCTCTTACTGTCACCATGGTACATATATGGCCCTTGTTATTGTAATATTTTGCTGCCT
Organism: Alligator mississippiensis; assembly: GCF_030867095.1. Classification (NCBI taxonomy): domain Eukaryota; kingdom Metazoa; phylum Chordata; order Crocodylia; family Alligatoridae; genus Alligator; species Alligator mississippiensis. Next base: position 118,135,127 of record NC_081824.1, on the reverse strand, counting down.
CAGAATCTTTCATAGATTTATTCTAACAACACAAATGTCTATTATCCTCAGTGTACAGATGGAGGAGCTGATGCTCAAAGAGACTAAATCACTTGCCCAATATCACAAAGAAAGTCTGTGGCAGATCTAAGACCTGAATTCAGGTCTGCTTATTCCAAGACTAGCCCCCTAATTTGTGTATCAGCTACCTTCTCTGTGTCGTATATTAAACTTGATCCTGCTCTTCATTCCTATTCAGTCTTTGGCATCCTTGGTCAGTCTTCCAGTGAGCTTGCCAGTTTTTACCATGGTATTTGTGAAGTGAAAAATTTTCCAGATGAAACTGGACTCTGACCACTAAGGCTTCTTTTAACCCGGTCTGCCAAACAACAACAACATGGTAGTAGGTTTTCATTACTATCAACATGGCTTGGTTTAGTTTATTGATAATAGATGTTGGAAGGACATTAGGTCCCTGAAAGCCAGATGGGGTGTTGAAAACTGTCCAGAAGACACACCAGGAAGAAAGAAAAGATCTTTTGCTAGAAGGAAGGACCGTGTGAATGAATAACTGCTGCTATAATGGACACATCTGTTGCCATGACTACCAAACCTACTCAAAGTTGCTGCACCACAGATCACTCAGAATTAGGCTTAGTCTCAGGTCTATGCAAGATGGGGTGTGTGGGGTCAGTTACTTTACTTCATTCACGAACATATGCAATATATGCATTGATAGTGCACGTAATATTAATAACAGTATCATTTTAACATAGCACTCTTAATTTGATAATCCATATACATTTTGTTTTTTATTTTTCTTCTTAAAAATTGAGTCTAGAGATTTAGGACCCGATTCAAAGCTCACTGAAGTAAAATGGAATCTTTCCATTTACTTCAGATATTATTTTAGATTAGGCCTTTAATGCTCATAATGGCCAATGTCCTTCATCCGTATTAGGATAGTTCAAAACCTGCTTAATCTGCATTGTCCATTTGCAGTGAAGGACAAGCTATACAGCCATTTGTTACAGCTCTTACTTCAAAGGGCATTGCTTCTCCATTCAGCTGGAGCATGGCAGCATTCCTTTGCTGCTGAGGGGAAATCTGGTATCCTTTGAATAAAGGCTGCAGCAGTCAGCTGGATTACCTCAATGGTCCCAGGCAGCTTTTTGCTGCACCTTTACATACCCCTGGCTAATTCACAAACTCATTTTTGCAGGGGGTGGGTAAAGAACCTCACCCTGCAGTGTTCGGGTTCTAATGGCCGCGTCTGCACAGGATGCTGACTGCACAGTAGTTACTGTACACAGTCATTTACTACTTGCATACACAAGTACTAAATAACTGCAAAGTAACGAGTTAATGAGCAGTAGGGTCCCTGAATGGCTTTTCTTTTCATGTCATGCAATGCTGCTGTGCAGTAGTAATGAGCTACTATGCAGTCAGCATCTTGTGTAGATGCCGCCACTGTGTAGCATAGACAGAAGATGTTCTGATGTTATTTTTTTATGCTGACTATGTTGCTGTATACAGTGTGGCCAGATCATGTTGGAATCTGGAAGAATGCACAGGCTAAAATTTGATAAATATAAATTACTGCAAAGTAGAAACAATTAATGGAATTTTAAAAAGCTAGAAGACCTCGGATGCAGTTTGTTACATGCTATCAGTCAAGGAAGCTAAGTCAAGGGGTTTGCCTAAATAAGGGCTACAAGATCAGGTTATGTACATACAAAATGTACAGGTCAAGCATTTCTTACAAGTTCAGCCTTGTTAAAAGTGAAAACGTACTGCTTTCTCTGAAGGTTAGACAGGATCTGAAACTTTCAGCCAAGAGATCCCATTCTTCTTATTTTTTTAATAATACCCTATACATGGATTTGTAATTTGAATATATAAATTCTTTAAGCAAAATACTACAGTATACAGAATGCAACTCTATGTATTCTGACTGGCTGGTGGCTACTATTAACCAATCAGCACACAGGAATCGTCTTAACTTCAGTGATTATACAAATATATGCCCTCTGATTGCTGAAATGAATGTCTTTTAACAAATATGATCATCTTCGCTTCTGACCTCTTTTTATTCGGTTTTAATATCTTCAGTTAGATGGGATGACAAAGTTAAAATATGCTTCCCATAAGAGGCAAGGAGGGATCATGACAGCATTGTGTTTAGGTAAGGTGTGAAGAAGGGATCAAAGGAAGTGATATTTCCTTTCTATTAAGCACTGCTTAGACCACACCTGGATTACTGTGTCCACTTTTTGGCCCCATCCTAAAAAAGAAGCATGTGGACAGTTTGGAAAGAGTCCAGAGCAGGGCAACAAAAATGATTAGGGGCCCCAGAAGCAAGACATATGAAGAAAGCTTGAAAGAACTAGGGTTATTTTGAAGAGAAGACTGAGGAAGGATTTGATAACAGTTTAGATACTTTTTAGATACTTAAAAGGAGACTGTAGAGAGGATGGAGATGGGTTTTCCTTTGTGGCTGTACAGGACAGGACTAGGTACAATGGCCTCAAGCTGCAGCAGGGGAGATTTAGGATGGAGATTAGGAGGAACTTTTTGACAAGGAGAGGAGTCATGCATAGGCTAGAACAGGCTACCTCGAGAAGCTGTGGAATCTCCATGCTTGGAAACTTTCAAAAGCAGGTTAGAAGGACACTTGACTAGGATGGTTTAATCAGGAATGGTTCTGCCTTGAGCAGGGGCATGGGTGACTAGTGCCTCCTGAGTCGAGGCGGGGGCAATTGCCCCCCCACCCCAGCAGCCAGTCAGTGAACGGGGTGGGGGGGAGGTCCTCCTGCAGTCAATCACACCGACTGGGGGGGACTGATTGCGCTGACCAGGGGGTGCTCTCAGGGCGGGGCACCAGCGCTCCCACCTGCCCCACTGCCCATCACCTAATTGGGGACTGCTGGCTGTCAGGGGGTGCACCAGCACTCTCAGGGTGTGCATGTGCACCCCCATGCACCCCTTATGTATCACCACTGAGCAGGGGGTTGGACTAGACCTGGTGAGGTTCCTTCTAGCTCTGGTTTCCTATCATCCTATGAAATATTAAGACAATCATATTTGTTTTACCCATGAAAATCAGGGGCCAGATACTCATCTAGCAAAATTGTTAAAGCATCCTGGATTTTTACCAGGTTGGGGCAACACATACCAGCTGAGAATCTGACCTCAGGAATCTTAAGGGCAGCAGTCAAGATAATAAAATATCAGTCTCTTGATTTATAAAATCCATAAAAAAATGTAATAAGATGGAGAACACATCTTTCTATAACACTGAGTCTGAACATTGCACATTTGATAATAACCATAACTAGAGTGCATCACATACCTATCATCTTACAGGTAGGAAGTACCTTTAGGTCACCAATCAATTTAATGTATCTGCTCACGTTACTTTTATTTTCATGCTTAGGAAATCACTAACAAACACTCATGTCAGTGTAAATGTTATTGACTTCGTTAGGGACCAAGCTTAGCCCCTTAAACTGAAAAAAGTTATGTAGTTTCACTATACCTATCCATACATTCTTCTACCAAACTGCTGTCTTCCAGTTTCCAACATCTTATTCCTCCTATAGGACCAGTGAAAAACCCTTTTCCCTATGTCTAATGCTAGAGGAAAACCATTGCTCTACAGGTTGTACTCCATCAGGCAGATTTGCATTTTCATCAGTTTTACTAGTAACTCTTGGAATACCCAAAAGATTCTCAAATTTGAATAAGAACCAATAATGTCATTTAGGTAAAGAAAGAGACTGTTCTCAGGCAAAAACTGATCGATATTGTTCTAAAATACTACTCGATATTATGTAATTTTTTGCATGATGTTTGTGTCAATGAAGATCCATAGGAATAAACAGTTAATGCTCAAAACACCTCTTGGTTACTTTACAAAACAATAATTACCCTCTTGAAACTCTTGAGGATTTCCCACAAGATTTTTGAAGCACAGAATTAGTGTTGTGGTGGCTGGTATAATGACTGTTCCACAACAAAGAATGAATAGTCTATCAAGTCATCACCCTCTGGGAGCATGCTGCCCTTTGTGCATGAGTTAGACCCACAAATACCATATCCATCAACACACCATCCTCTTTTCCTCTTCTGCTTCCTTAGCATTTCCTGTAGGGCTGAACTCTCCAAATAGGGTCCTCCCTGACAATAGGCATCATAAAGTTCTATATTAAGAGTTTACAATTTACTGTATCCAGAGGCATTACTGACAATTTTGGCGTCCTGGGAGGCACAGAGGAGAGCCGTTGGTGTGAGGTCTAGTGAGGTACTGACTGTATCTTACTCTTTCCACAAAGGCCTTGTGGCCCAGGTAAAAAGGTGGAAGAAACAAACTAAACATTCTCCCATGACCTACAACACTAAGGCTTAAAATTGTGGACTTTTCTCTGTACTTTCAAATGGCACAAGGAAAGGTTAAGTTTCTGTTTCCCTGTTTTGAATTCTTATGGTCTCTGCTTTCTGTCACAGCCAGGACTATAGCTGTTTCCCTGTGGTTTGTATTATTTCTGACACAGGAATTCAATTGCTGTATTTGCACTCAGGGTAGCAAGATACAGCCCAGTTGTAGTGATTTCTCTGAATGGTGTCTAGAGATGGGTAGAAAGATACTGAACAGAGAAGCCCAGTCTGTCTACTTGGAGTAAACTTGGCTGTAGTAGGATGTGCTAGCACTGCTGCAGTTGAGGAGCAGGCTCAGCAGAGGGAACCAGAATGCCCCTGTCCTGTCCTTCCTTTCCTGCCCCCCATGGATCTTTGCCCATAGAAGCAGGGCAGTCCTGCCTGCCTACCTTTGTGTATGGGTGGGTAGGGTTGAGTTGAATGACGCCCCTCCCTGGGATTTTTGCCATGGGAGGTGCAGGGAAATTCTTTAAACTGACTTTGGCACTTGATCCTGACTTTGACTTCATCTCTGTACTCTTGGCTGGTTATTCCTGGCTCTGAGCCCCTGCTTGTAGAGGTATAGCAGGGCAGCTCCATGCATGGTGCAGTGCTGGGCTGCTGTTGTGCAGTTTGTGGTAGCATGTTCAGCTATTACTCTGATGATAGCTATTTTTGTGCTCCTCCCTGCCCCTCAGTTATGCCGCTTTGTTTGCTTCTGTTCCTGTTTTAACCTGCTGACCTAAGCAATGTCATTCCCTGATTTTGCCTTGACCCTTGGATTAATATCCTGACCTCAGACTGACACTCAGCTTGACCATAGCTTCCACTCCAGTAACCCCCTGTGTGATCCATTTGAACCAACTGCCTACACCCTGGTCCACCCAAACAGTTTATACAGACTAAAATAATACAAGGGTTCATGGTCTTCTGGCTCCATAGATTTACTTGCAGGTGCCCCTCTCCATAGAGGATTTGGTAACTGACTTGTGGGAAATGCACATCCAGATGGATGCCCTGCAGGTATAGAACAAGTTCATGCAGACTCAAGTAGAAACCTTGCAACATCTGTATACAAACAAATCCTTGAACATAGTTATTTCCATTAACTATATTTTTATTTCTCATTCTATTTACTAGCCCTTCATACTACCATCGTGTGCAAAGAATGATGTTCAAACTCTAAATGTGGAATGCTCTGTATGTCTGGGATAAAGTCAGACCTTCAGCTTTATTTCAAGGCAGATGTTGGTGCTTAATCACTTTTGTGTTATTTATTTTAAAGGTTTTATGTATTTATATTTTTTATTTATTTATTTATTTTAAGCTAGCAATGGATGACAATGGCATTTACATTAAAATAACTCCCTTAGAATTATGGTATTATGAGCTCAGTGGTACTTAATCCATGGATTATTCTTGGTATGATAAAAGCATTATATCTCTATCGTTCCTGTCAGCTTGTGATGATTAGGACCTCTAATACATGGATTATTGATGTGATCTATTGTGGCCCATTGTGTCAACACATACTTAGGAATCTGTGCTTTGTACACATGAAAGATTTCATCTGGAGTTGTTATGGCCTATTGTGACGCTTGAGATTTGTATTAATTTAGCATGCATGCAGATGAAAGTCTTGTACCTGTATGGCAATCTAGTCTGAGGACATTTTCAGGAGCAAGTGTTTAGTAGTGAATATTTCATCCTTCTTCTTTTTCAGGGCTATCTATGCATTATACTACATATTCACCTCAGCTCTGGCAGTAGAACAGTCCCAAGAAGTTAGGGCATAATCCTACAAATATCCCAGGGATTCCATATTTTGCTTGAGGTCTTTTTCACGCCTAAGTTATGTTATTCGATGGTTTTTCTTTATCCTAATATTAATACCGTTAGTTTTTTCTCAGAAAAAAATCTTACAAATCAACAAAGCTAATGAAATTAACATGGCTACAGAAAACAGTGGAAAAAAAACAGTATATTTCTGCATTTCTGAGGAACGTTTATTTTTTTCAATTTTAACAATTTATAAGTAATGTGAAAATTTGCACAACTTCAGTGGATAAAAGTTTTGCTGGCTGTCATCATCTGAAGACCTGGGGACAGGTATATTACAGTAAGTTTACTGTTGAATTTTTAAAGGCATTAAGGGTTTATATATTTTTTACTAAGCACATAGAAGTACAACTTCGTATTACATATGCCAGACTTGCAAAATTATGTATCTGCAAGCCATGTTGTTAAAAAAAAACCCTTAATTTTATGTTCAGATATTGTATAATAAGCTTTAGCTTTTCAGAAAGAGCTCTGGACTTGTTAATATCAGGCTTGAGAACGATAAATACCAATATTAGCCTAGTTACAGCTATATGATGATCACACCTAGAATTATATTCTATTTTTGCTAATTAAAAGCTCACCTGAAAAAAAAGTACTATGAAGGACAGACCTGAGTTGGAAACAATTTTTTTTTTCCATAAACATTTTCAAGATTTCAAAACTGTTCTCCTTCTGTATTGTGTTAAAAGTATGACCTTTCTCAATTCTTCACAGAAGGCAGACAATGAGATAGAACATTCTCCTCATCCCAAATATATAATGCCTGGTGGTTAGGCAATTGTATGTGTTCTGGGGTACCAGATACAAGTCTGCCATTCCCCATTTTTGCATATGAATACCTGAATCACCAGGCTGTGATCTCCCAGCCAGCTCAAATGAAAGATGGAGCTGAAGAAAATTCTGTCCTCCTTATAGTGTGCAGCAATTGCTACCAAGCTGTAGTGGTTGTGGGGATAATGAAAGTTCTGAGAAATTTTCATATCAACTCACCTATTTTATTTTAGTCAAAAAGCAAAAGTCAAGAAAAAATTAAGGCAATACATACTTCCACACATCAAATCTCTTATGAAAAGATGGAAGGACTCTTACCTAGCATGCGAACACATTTGGCATTCTGATCAGGACTATCAAATGAGATTTCTCCACACCGCTGTAAAAAAAGAAAAGAGGGGTATAGTTAATCAAAGAATCTGTTGTCTTTATTTCCAATCAGGAATGGTGATGGTATAAAGATAAATCGTTCACTAGCAGAGGTCCTAGTACGAGGCCTTTCCAGTAGTTGTATATTTAGAACGAACATAGGACTGAAAGGATCCTCCCAAGTCATCAAGTTGAACCCCCTCTGTTCTCAGGCAACAATTTATTCCAAAATAATGAAAGTCATCCAGTCCAAACCCTCATGCACAACTAAAAAGCACAAAGGCAGAAACATCAGGGACAGCCTACAACATGCCGTAAGTAAAAGCAGCAGAGATAAAGGCACTGCTAACATCTTTCCAGTGCACAATGGCAGAGAAATAATTGGTTAATAAACACTCAAAGGATCCTAAACAGAGGAGTACTTCCCATGCTACACAGGAAGGCAAAACCACAACTGTCCTTGCAAATCTGACCTATGGGAATGTCTTTCTTGCCCCTTTTGAATATAAATTCCTAAAGATACATCTCCAATAGTTTGTCCTTATATTCATTTGATTATACCATAGGGAGATAAGGACATTTATTTCCATAAGACTAACATTTTTGAGGAGAAATTGTAATTGTAAAGCACAATTAATTTATAGCACTCCATGGCTTTGATCATTAATAATCTATAGAAGCCTATGCAGTTTTCATGGGATATATTTAGGCTGACCATATGGAAATCCTAGAAATGCAGGACATTACCTGGGAAATCTGGGACACTGTTCCCCTACCCCCTGCACACTCACAAGTCAGCAGGGGTGGGGCTGTGTGCTGGGCAGGCAGCGGTGCCTACCTTCCCAGCTACAAGACTGTCCATGCCACTCCAACTCCCGACCAGACTGCAACCCGTGCCCCCGGACACCTGTTATAATTCCCAACAGCCAGTCGGGACCAGCCTCTGAAATCCAGGATTGTCCCAGCTAAACCAGTACACAAGGTCATCCTATCTATCTATATCTCATGTAATACAGTATACTTTTTAAAGGATCCTATTCATACTACAGAGTCCTTTATTCTCATACTTAGGAAGCAACTGGCTTTCAAATTCTTGAGAACATGATTTATAGTAAATATGAAAAATATAAGCATGTTTTTTAAAATGATTTTGAAGAAAAGTACACTTTCTTCCACTTCTTTTATCAAAATAAAGATAGGCTTTTACAGTAATACTAACATGTTAATGAACAGTTAAAAAGAAATGTAAAGTTATTTTTCTCTGTTTTTCATAAAGGAAAGCGAGGCACAGGATTTATGTAACTAACTCAAGGTCAGAGAATAAGTAAGTGTCACAGTTAGAATTAGAGTACAGGAAGGAGTCCTAGGCAGAGACAATTGCTACTATATACTTGGGTCCTATGCAAAGAAATGCATAGTCTTATCTTTAAATTGCTATTCGTCTATAATACTGGGAATAATACAAAAGCAAGGGCAGCTTAGGGGTCTTATCCAACTATCCATCTATTAAAACCACTGCAAAGACTCCTGCTGACTTCAGAGGTGGTTAGACTGGTGTCTTAGAAAGATCATTATTTCTACGTTGCTCTATCCAGGCCCATGGCAATAGGTTAACTAGGAGTAAATTTAAGAACTAAATCATAAACCAGCAAGGCAAGAGGGCACCTCATGTTATTCTAAATAATTTATAGTCTGGAGTGCCAATATATCCAGGACACAGCAAAAGTGATCATTACTGAGCATTTCTGACTAGGCAGTCAAACTCCCTCTTCTCCTTTCTGTTTTTCCTCTCATTTAATTTCCTTTGACATTTTCAGTACCTTTTTTATGTACAGTGAAATAAGTGCCTTCACTTGTATTGTTTCATACAGTGACTGTTATAGCAGGGACCTGAACTATAAGTCATCAGATAAATAGAAAAGGCTTAAGAGAAGATGATACAGAGCAATAGCACCATAATTAGAAGAAACACTTGGAAACAGCCATTTTTAAACTATGCCTTGCCTCCCCCACACCAAAACAAATACAAACAAACAAACAAACAGCCCTACTCCCACGTCCTGCCACTTCAGTACATTTAAAATGAGCAACCCGATGCCCTGTATTAACCCCCCAAGCTTGCAGCCTTCTCCTTCAGCGTGTCCTCCTGAAAGATTGCAAAAGAAAAAAAACACTAGTATTTCAAAGAAAATTATAGGAAAGTTCCAGCCCCAGTTCCTTCACAACAGACTCAGAAATGTGCTTTTTACCCCTTGGTATACAGAATTTAGGCATAGCTTTCCTATCTCAAAATTGTCCAGCTCTTCCTTTCTCCCAAAGATCAGTGCATTTCATAAAATATAGGGGATGTAACAAAATGCAGGAGAGCTCAGTGGAACAAATTCTCCCTGTCCCTCAACTATGTAAGGTGCTTCCTTCCCCCATACACAACTACCTATTCTAACAATGAACCACAAGAACATTTTTCAACCACACCTGCACCTGCTTTACATCAGTATTGGCTTGTCTACAAGTGGAAATAGACTGGAATAGCTGCAGAAGAATACTGTATCCTGCATAGGTTTTTGCTTAGCATAAGAGTTTATCCCAGAATATATCCCAGTAAACCTTGGAAGCACACTATTCTGAAATAAGTTAACATCTGGCATGGAATAGAGTGCCTACCTGGGAAGATATTCTGGAATAACTGGTTACAGGACAGGCCAGCTATTCTAGTCAATATTCCCATTTTGTTCAAAGAGTACTTTATTTCAAAAGTATTAATTTGCTGAAGGCAGTTGTTATTAATTTACCAGTATTTTACTTTGTTTATTCTTCCTAATTTGAATGTTCCTACACAGTTAATTAGTCATCATAAATCAAATTCCCTTTTCTATATAAAAGACATTATATAAAAGACATTCAGATATGCTCTACTATATTTATGAATCATGAGGAACATTATTGACATCAGAAGAGTGAAGAGGCTACAGCTCTGAGGCATGAGTGTGAGCCCTGCTAAAGGCAGCCCACAGTTGACCAAGCAATATATGGGTACCTGGTCAATTAAGCCCCCTGTACATGTGCAGGTAAAGGTGATCTAATGTGCGATTTACACAGTCATGCCACACATGCATTAGATCCCATTGTGCCTTATTGCTGGTATAGGGGTGCCTGATCCTGGGCTCCCCCTGCACTGGCAAGAGGCACGCTCCTACAGGTGAATGCCCCATGCACCCCAGTGAAGGGGCTCTCAGCCATGAGGGCACCCCATGCACCCTCAGGGTGGGGGGATTGTCACTGCAGTGGTCCCCCCACTGCAGGGACTCATGAAACCCCTAGGGTGGCAGAATCATCTCTGCAATGATCCTTTCACCCTGGGGTTTCATGCACACCAGGGGCAGAGAGATCACTGCAGGGGTGATCCTCCTGTCCTGGAGGCTTCATACACCTCCAGGATGGGAGAGATCTCTGGGAGGCATGCTGCAGGGACCCTGTATGAAAGGAGCTCGGAAGCTGTGGATCTCTGTGTCCCAGCAGCTGTGGGGTGCTGCTGGGCCCCAAAGTCCACAGCTGCTGGGGCTAAGAGTCCTCAGCAGTTACAGGATTTGCAGCCCCAGCTGGGCAAGGTATACCCCTGCAGCTGAGAGCCCACAGCTGACAGGGCTCCCAAGAGAGACCCTGCTACACATGCAAATTAAAGCCAGCTATAATGTTAGTATGCATTTTCAAGGTCTAACTTTATAGCTGGTTGGAGCTTTTTATTGTGTGAGAAGTACTTTGTACATGTAGCTGGCCTCCAGGTAATTGTTTAATTAACCAGTTAATTGCATGATACTTGTAACATGTAGAAGGGCCTTAGGGCTAGAGAGTCCAAAGTGGGTAGAAAGTGATGTTAGGCATATCACTTCATTGCATGCTACTGGCTATTAGAAACTACTGTGCCTTAACCACACTAGTCTGATAGGCTGTGTGGCTCAGGTAGACCTTTAACCTTAAAAGCATAAGCAGAAATTAAAAACATACTGAAAGAGTATTAAATATAAACAACTCTTCAAAACTTTTCCAACCCTGGGGCAAACCTTGCCCTACTGCATACTGCACTAGTAATATCATAACAAGATGGAATTTGCTCTGGGTTTGGGAGATCTGGCTATTGTACGTAACTGTGACAGGGTGGTCTGCAGTAGGACTCCATATGTAGAGTTATTTTCCTGACTCACTTTGGTAGTCAGACCAGAGGAGTCTTAACTGAATTAATTTATCATTTTAAGTCTAAGTGCTTCTCTCAAGAAATGGAAGAAGAAGTCCTGCAGGAGAAGCCCTAAAAATAAGCCAGTCTATGGTCTATTTTGCACTCTTTGCACATAGATTGCTTCAGGGTAGAGCTGGTCACAAATAAATAAATAAGAATTTCCATCTCTGGCTTGGGCTTCCTAGACAGACTACATTTTCCCTGGAGCACTGTGGCAGTTCAGCCTGAAGGAAGAATATAATGAATCATAGGACATATAGTCTCACCAGGAAGGCTCACTCTTGGAGGTGGATAAGGGCCAGGAGACACCCTACCTCGATTCAAAAGAGGCATCATTGCCAATTTAATGTTAAGGTGACCCCAAATTAGATCTTCTTATTTGTTTGGAACCAAGATATTTTAAGTTGGGTTTCCTATTCCAAAATGAAATATTTTATTTTGATCAGTACAATGGACACCTGAGAAAAGTCAACAAAATCTCCCCCACAGAACCTTTTATATAAACAATTATAATAATTTCTTGAAATTAAAATGAATTTCTTGAAATTAATTAACAGAGAATCTTGTTTTTTTATGTAATGTATCTGAAGTCAGAAAGTGAAATACTGACATCTTTATAGTCAGCGATAATTTTGCCACTCATTTCAACATAGCCCAGATTTTGCACAAAGATAATAGGCAAACTGCAGGAAAGGGAAGAATTCTGGACAGTATTTCAGACTGTAAAATTAATTTGCCTATACCCGTGGGACACTTTGCCTATGCACCTGTGGCACACACACTGTAAAAGAACAGATCTTCACTGGTATAAATGGCATAGTTCCATTGAAGTCAGTGGTGTTACCCACTTTTATACCAGCTGAAGATCAGGCCAATACCCAGGGGAAAACATACTGTCTTTGAAAATTCTTGCATATTTTTTACTCAGTCCCTCAAGCATACCACTATATGTTCCAGGCATATCTATATAAGATAAAATTTGAAGTTTATAAGTAATGGTTGCTTTGTAAGTCTGTTACGAAATTGGAAAAAACGCTAATTTTCCACAGAGTCTTCTAAAGTCTCACTAGATCCATAGTGATAGCTTACAAAAGCTTGAAAAGTTTGTAGCTGAAATTCTGATAACCATACAACAGCTCAGATACTTATCCAAGCTACCAGAAAGCTTTGAAGCCTACCAATTTGGGCAGAAAAATCAGACTGGAACAGTCATGAGATTTTCCATTACGTACTGCATTGTACTTGGAAATATCGTGAAAAAAATTTCTACAGCTTTTGGTGCCAATGCACAAAAATGGGAAGAGAAAACAAACTGTTATTCAAACAGTTCAAAACCTCAGGGGGGAAAAAAAATCAGTTAGTATTTGATTCTGAAAATTGGCAAAGATTCATAATAAAGGGTCATTTTTGCTCCCTTTCTCATCTGTATTTATTTGGGTATTTCCACTGATGTCAGCAGATGTTTTCCATGAGTAAGAACTGAAGGCCTTCAGGATTTGATCTTTAGGGTTAGATTGGCACCTTCCCCAAAGAAAAAGGCACTGCACAATAAACTCTGTTCTGGGAGTGGAATAGGATTTGAATTCTAAATTGGAGAGTCACAGTTTAATTCCTGCTTCTCCTTTATTTCAGAGGAGAGGAAAACCACTCCAGTCCTATTTCTGGCTAGGTTTCTTCCCTCCATATGCTAGATCAACCCCACAAGATGGTGCATAGGTGGGGTGAGGGGGAAGATAGAGCAACCATTTTTCCTACTGCCTTCTTATCTATGAAGGAAGGAAAGCCAAAGCTGAATCCAAATCCAAATCCAAATTGAATAGGGCCTGCTTCACACACCCCTACAGATTACACAATCTGGGTTTATATGAGGCACTAGTGGTACATATGTGAACCAGAGTTAGGAAGTAGATGCTGGGTATCTGTTTCCCAGTTCAAAGAGAAAAAGTTATAACTTGTGAGTTGTAAAGATAGAATGTGCCATCTGGTTAATACCAAAGATAGGGCTCAAATTAAATTTCTGGCTTTGACTTTCACTCCCTAGACATTTGTGAGATGCAAGGTCATAATCCAGGTCTGAATTTGAATTTCACCTCTGAGTGAAATCCTGATCCTGGAAGACTTCAATGGAGAAATGTTTTGGTAAGCCAAATTAAGTTTCAGGATCTGAACACTCCTGGACTTCTGGATATTTGAAATATTAATTGAATCTTCCTAGCTTTAGATATTACAGTGTACAATGGATTGTGGACTTGTTGGGATAGAAGCTATCTTTACCTCTTACCCAAGGTAAAGTTTAGAACTCTGGCCACAAAACAAGATTATGGCTACACTGAAGTGTTTAATGGGCTTATGGATGCCCCTGGTATAAATTTCTGTGCATCTTACACAATCACTTAGATGTGATATACTATCCCTTCCAAGAGGATTTACTCCCGAGGCTACCGAACTATTTTTTACCAAAAAAACCCCAAAAAAACATTGGCTTTGGAAAGGACCTGACTGAACCAAAAAGTAGATGGTTAAAAGTAAAATTAGTAAGAAGATTACACCTCCTAGTTTCCACCATACCCAAATGTCTTCCAAATTATACACACTTAAGTCTTGACTATGTTGCTATCGGTATACTTGTCTTTCAGGAACAGCATAACAATTTTCAGTAAAGTGCACTTGAAATTTTTTTTTAATCAAATTGGGGTTTGGCCTTTTATATTCAGGAGAAACTGAAAATTTACTGAATAAGGAAATGAATTAACAGATTTTCCAATTCCACCTTCCTTTCTCTTTGACCAGATATAAAAGATATGGTGCATGGAACATTTTTACAAGAATCCCTTGTTAAAATATTAATAACACATTTGTGGAAAGATAGGCACAACTGGTAAAAACAAAACAAAACCCAAGCAGCCCTCCAACCTCTCCCTCAAGCAGCATATGTGGAACTACCAGTTGAAAACCTATTCCGGCTCACGTTTTTCCTCCTTGTTATTTCATGGGTCTTGCAGCCTGCAAACTGCATCACCACATATATCAGTAATGCATATTTTGCATTTGAATACCTATGTGTCATAATTCTAAGCTATGTAGCAACATGAAATGTGAACCTCAGGAAAAATTGGTCTTTATTTTCTTTCAGGTCTTGGAACACCTAACAGAATTGGAATCTAGCCAATTCCTTCCATTTACATTCTGTGAATGTAATAAATGAATGCTTTCTTTTTTGCAAGGGAGAGGCAAAAATCAGTCAATTAAAAGCAACACATTATGCCAAATGCTCTGCCCAATTACATCAACCTAGGAGTTAGTGTATTTTGTTTCCTCTGTCTAATAAGGACCATACTTACTTGAATACAAGACGAACTCCCCCACTCCTGCCAATACAAGGAAACTTCATTAAATACATTGTCTATCGTTAAGCAGCTGCCAAAAGCAGTACATTCTCAGTAATGGAAGCTAGCTGTGAAGTTGATTAAATACAACCGACATTGAGCATGACTATAAAACACATGGCCCACATTGGGCAAACATACCAATGAGTACCTACCACTTTTTTTAAAGACTTTTTTTGTTCCAAGACAAATCAGCCAAATCAATTCCAAATCCATGAGTCATTCAGCAACTATATGTGGCCCTGCTACCAGCAAGCATACGCCACCCCCGCCTGGGGTTTTAGATGCTTCCAAATCCTTTGGCAAGCATCCTACATGCAGGTGCAAGCCCAGAGACTTGGGGTTCAGATGCCCTTGAGTTTTGCTTACCCTCAACCACATGGCCGCAGGAGCAAGCTAGGGAGGAATCTTCTATTTTCATAAATTCAGTGTATAGCCAAGATCTTCCCACTGGAAGTGAAAATGGGAGACATTGCCTTGGCCAGGGTACCATCCCCTGCCAGAAAAGTGGCTTTCCCCTGCAACTAGGAAAACTGCCTTAGTGGTCATGGTATTTCCCTTGCCACAAGGATAACTTACTATGAGAATACGTTAGACCAGCTCATCTGAATAAAACATATGGTAGTAGCTATGGCACTCAGTCCCCCTCAGTGCTGACTCCTTTTAAAGTCATGGTAAGCCACTACATTAAATGCAATTTTACTTCCTCTTCACTCCACAGCTGAGATGCATCTTTCCCCTTGTCATTTCCAATTATTTTTCTTTCTTCACCAGCTTTAAATGTGTAACAGACATCAAACAGGGCCCCAAACAGTTCACCCAGAATCCCTCTGTCTCCCCCCCCAGCCTGTCACATGTGATTAGTATGGCCCCACCCTCTATGAGGTATAGCCAGAGTGGGTTGCCCTGTGCCTCATCTGGCATATACATTTTTGGAGGATCCCAGGACTCATGACAAGAATACACAGTTCCAGTCATGAGTAGGGAAGCTAATTATCACATGGCTTCTTTGGGAGGTGGGGGGCCTGGAGTACACCCACATACTGAGCATTGCTGAGCTACAGGGTCTCCATGGCTTGAAATTCTGTATGCTCTGGTGGGGCCAAGCCCAATAAACTATGTGGTAAATTATAAGCTTTTTGATTCTGGACTAATATCATGCATATTTGGCATGGGGTCTAGCAGGGCTGCCCACTTTCCCCAATCCTGTTCATTTGCACCATTAAGCCCCTGGCCCAGTGCCTGAGACAGGACCCCAGGGATCAGTGGAGTCCATATCCCAGGAAGCAGCAACAGAGAGGCCAAGGTATTGGCCTACATGGACGATTTGAACATCGTGTGCCGGAACAGGAGGTTGGTCGAGAGAGCCCTGGCACACATGCAAGTGTATGAAGCAGCGGCAAGGGCCAAGGTCAATGTGAGCAAGAGCACCTGCTGGGCCCTGGGCGAGGTCAGAGACCTGAAGTCCCTGGGGGTCTCTGTCCCCCACAAGGGGGTCAGGATCCTGGGGATAGACTTCAACCCAGAGCTGAGCAGCAGGGCAGCATGCGAAAAGACAGAGGCCAAGGTAAAACAGAAACTGGGGCTGTGGCATATGTGTTCCCTCTCCATGGGGGAGGCATGTTGCGCTCGTGAAGGTGGTGTTGTTACCGGTGTTTCTGTACACCACACTGGTCTTCCCCCCTTCCGGGTGTGTTGCCTACAGGATCCAGAGGGCCGTGTGCATCTTCTTCTGGGGCTCCAAATGGGAAAAGCTCATCTGGAAGACCTTGTATAAGGACAAGAGGGCCAGGGGCAGGGGCATGCCACATATCCTCCTGTTCCTGTGGACCAAGTATACGAGCCTGATCTGCAAGCTGGGGATGGATACAGAAGCCAAAACTACTTGCCTGGTGAGGTATTTTGCAGGGCACATCCTGAGACACTGGGGGTATTCACCCCGACTAACCATAGACCATGGATCATGGGGGCACCATGGTTCTATGAGACCCCAAACCAGTGCCGCAGTATGTGCAGCCTGCAGAACGCAGGCCCAGCAACCATGAGAAACCACAGGAAGATCCAGGAGATGGTGAGACTAAAGGACACCATATCGCCCGTGGACCTGCTCCTGGGTGACGCAGGCCAGGCCATGTGGGAGCGCATCCACCACAAGGATCTGTGCAAAGTTCACAAAGACCTGAACTGGCTTATAGCCCACCGAGCCCTGACAGTGAGGGCTTGGAGACATAAAAAGGGCAGTTGGGGAGACCCAGCTGCCTGTGGCCCAACTGTCACGGGGCCACCAAGACAATTGATCACTTCTTCTGGCTCTGCACCTGCACCAAGGAATTATGGTAAAAGGTGAAACAGCTCTGTGAAGTGGTGACCGGCATCAGCTGGCTAAACAGGGAAGTGGTGCTGTACTGGCACCTTGCCAAACATCAGGGGAGCCCATCACCCCGTTTCAACCAGTTTGTGTCCTGCATCAGGAGCACTTTGTGGAAGGCCAGGAGCTTCCTGTTGTACAGACAAATGGACGTAGAGGTAGTGGGCTGTGTGAAAATGTTTCTGAATGAATTCTGGACCTACTACCAGAAATCGGTAGCAGAAGACGGAGAGGACGTGGCCAAAGTCACCTGGCACAGAGACATGTGGCACAGGATCATCCAACTTCCCCCTGCCCTTCCACCCCTGAGTGGGGGCAAAGGCAGTGAAGAAGAGGAAGGGACAAGTGGAACAGAGGACAGAAACAGCAGCAATAAGTCCTCCAATGGACACCTGAGCTGAGCATGTGACCCCGCAAGCAGGGCAGGGGTAGAGAGGAAGTGTGGCCTGGTCTGAGGGACCAGGATGGACTTAGATGTTTTGTGTGTGTTGCGTGCAATGCAGATATTGTAATGGGTTCGGGTGGCCAGTGGCCTTTTGTACAGGTGCAGGTTTTGTAATGGGAGAAGGTTTTCCCTTTGGTGGTGTGATATGAAGAGTGTAGATGTATATATAAGGTTATATATACCCATACACATATATTACAGAGAGAGAGTGAGAGCGAGAGCGACATTTTTACAAAAAAAAAAAATTGGCACCTATACATGGGACACTTAATGCGCAGAAGACTAATTCTACTGCACATTAGCACAGCAGGCAAAGTCTATACTAATGCACAGTAGATTTAGTCTAATGCATAGTAGCGTCACAAAAAATACATTCATCTGTACTAATGTGCAGTAGTACCAATTATGGTGCATTAAGTTAGTACTGGTTATTACAGGTACTAAACTTAATGCACTGCAATGATGGCACATTAATGAACGTATAGACACGCCCAGTTTGTACTATATATAAGTAGCTACACAAGTGATGTTTAAAAAGTGCATTTATGGAATATCTGTGCTAAAACTTGCAGCAGTTCCCAAAAAAGGTGAAGTGCATCAATTCTGGATGAACTAAATTACTACAAGCATGCTTATTTCAAAGTCAGTGTTTTCAGATTTGCCCCTCACTTCCACATACCCAGGGGGAGAAGGGGCTTCAGCAAAAAGAAATTGCAGTAGGCAGATGACAAGGGGGCCATCTGCCCCCACATCCAGATTATTTTCCCCTCTTTAGTAGTGGGGACAAATTTAGGGCAAAGCTCGAATAATTCAATTTTATACCTGAAAATTATAACAAATTTATAAATTTCCCTTATATAAAATCTGATTTTTGGGGGGGAGGTTGTCATAAAAGTGAGGGTCTTTTTATATCTGAGTAAATATGGTGGGTTCTTTAAATCATTTAGAGCTTATTAAATGCATACACTTCACATTTAATTATTTTACCTGTTTAAGTAGCTGTTAACAATAAGCAGCATTTCAATTAATGTAATAAGATGACCTTTTTTGCCTGAAAATTAAGCTGATAAACAAACAGTTTTCAGTTGTGGATGGAAACTATTCTCCTAAACAAGTTATTTAGGTAAAAGCAGCCTCTAAGAGTGGAAAAAGCATTCTTACTTTACTTTGAATAACTCTGGGTTTTCCAATAACTTGCACATAGTGCTTAAAAAGCAGGGTCCAGTCCAAGACCAACAGCAGTTAATGGGAGACTTTTCCTTAGTGAGAGTTGAATGGGGCCGTGCTCCTGAATTACCAAATAGGAAGAGATGTGTTATACTCAATATTTTCCAAGAATGCATTTGATTTTTCTTGACCCTTTACTGAGGTAATATATTTTGTTCCTACTAATAGCGGGAGGAAATGGGTTTTGCAGATTGACATTGTTTGGTTAAAATGTTTAACTTTTTCCTCCCTTTTTCCATTTTACAATGCTGCATATGCTCTTTCATTCTAAGGAGAAAAGGACAAATTCTGAAAACATTTTTGGTTAATGCATTTTGGTGCCAGAGCACACAGAAAGCTTCTGTGCTCCTATGGAAAACTGGGGGGTGGGAGGGGGAGGGAATGAAGCAGTGTGAGGTAACAAATGCTTCTTTCATTTCTTTTCTCTTTTACATTGATTGCTAGTAAATTCAAAAACTTCCCTAGAATTTTGAAAGCAGCAACAACAACAAAAAAGAGAAGAGAACCAAGACGAAGGGTTTTTGAACCCGAAAGCTTGCTTAATAACTATTCTCCAACCATTTGGGTTGGTCTAATAAAAGATATCAAATTCACCCAAGGAACCTTGTCTCCCTTTTATAATGCACCAGTGGATTAAAGTTTATTACATAATAAAGGCACCACTTTAATTATTATATACACACACATGTATAGAGGCATCAAAAAACCAGCAACTTCTAAAGCTTTGTCAGTGTTGTAAAAGAACTGCCTGCAAAAAAGAGAGCTGCAACCCTTCATAAAAAGTTGGTAAATGGCATCAATACACGAATGCCTCTGGACTGGGCTCCCAAGGGAGGTGGTGCTCTCCCCTATCCTGGGGGTCTTCAAGAGGAGGTTAGATAGGCATCTAGCTGGGGTCATCTAAACCCAGCACTCTTTCCTGCCTATGCAGGGGGTCGGACTCGAAGATCTATTGAGGTCCCTTCCGACCCTAACATCTATGAATCTATGAAAATAAACGTTATAGCAATTTCAACAATGGTCAGAGCAAGTGGATTTTTGGCTACAGTTCTCCTCAGTTAAGCTTTTAAAACTGTCTGAAAATGAGACATTGAAGACATTCTAGGTCTAAACGATGAACAAAAGAGAACAAACAGCAAGCCAACATCACTATTGAAAAAAAAATTAAGAGGCTTAAGTATTTCCACACTGACTCAGATCTGTGGCCCATTTAGCCTAGGATCCTATCTCCAGCACCCATTACAACTGATGCTTCAAAGGAGGGTAGAAGAAGCACCACTGTCAGGACATGTGGGGTATTTTGTCTCTCAAGGAAGTGACATCCTAATCCTCCTAGACTTCTACTGAACTGGTATAAAACTGAAGCATGAGTCTCTCTCATTTCCAAAACGCTGGATATCTTTGTTCTTTTTAAAAGTACCAAGTCCCTCTTCGAATTTTGTATTCTTAGCTTCAATGACAACTTGTAGAATTGATTTCCAGTGTCACAAAAGTATTTCCTTCTATTCGTTTTGAATTTGACACGTTTCAATACCTGTGAAAGTCCCCTTGTTCTTGCTATTTTAGACATAGAAAACAGAAGCTCCTGATCTATCATCTCTTTATCACATCTTATTTGCTATTCTTTCATCCTATCCTCATTTATTCAACTATTTTCTAAAATAAATTATCCCAATTTTTTCCATGTCAGTTTCCTGGGGACCTTAATTCTCATTTCCCATCTTTGAGCTCCTTCAAGTTCTGCAACAGTATTTTGCTATATAATGTATAAGAAAGGACAACTTGTTCTGACACTTGTTTTAGAAACTTTTATTTAAAAAAACTGTAGTTGTAATCAAGAGTTTAGCATTTACATGTATTAAATGAGTTCTTCTAATACAACTGCTCACATTAAATTATTTTTTTCTATCAGATGAACAAAACCCCCTCATATTCTTATTTTTTAAATTACCATTATGAAGGATCATTAAATACCTCATTATACACAGTTATAGGTCAAATCTGAGACATTACTGGAAATCCGAACACAGATTAGGCAAGCCATTTTCTATTAAGCACATACTTAAAGGCTATGCTGAAAGACTTTTGCTAGCTAAGGACACACTTAAACATGATCTTAAATGTTCTGTTGAACTGGAGCCCTCTAGCCCTCTATCTTTAGCTTGATATATGGTATAACCTCTTATACATCTCAAGGGGAGCTATGTCCAAATTACAAATTCAGTTGCCATTAAAAACTAATAGCTGCAACCAGCCAAAATAATACACATAAGATTACTAAAATTATTTATATTACAGATTGAACCATGTATCAGTTATGCCAGATTTTACTATGTGGGCTTTCTAACTTCCTTATTTTGAGTCATCATTGGTGTATATTTATTCAATCAAACTTGCAAGTGGTACATTAGCATCTAATTCTTCAATGACAGTTCCTTTGGAGCTCATTTACTGTAGATCAGAAAGGCTGGGCCAGGCTAACTTAATTTCAGATTACAATTTCCCTTCCAAGATTTCCTGGGGAAGGAGCAGGATTTGTTCTGAACTATACAGTTAAGACCTTTGGTCAAATAATATTTCAACATTCTGTCAATGTCCATCTCCAGCAACAACTTGGCAGTGTTGCTTATTCTGGTACTTACTGTGCTGTAGACCTTCAGGCAGTCAAAATAGGAGGCACTACCAAATGAGTAATTACCTTAAATTGAGCAAAAATTTCCCAACAAAACCCATGTTGCCAGAAATCAGCAACCAGTTTGTGGGCTAAATAGCCTGAGGTGAACCCTAAGGCAGTTTATACCCTCACAAACCTGTGATTTACTATGGTTAGGAGTAGTTTGAAATGGATTAATGTTGTTAGAAAATGAACATAACAGCTTAACAGCTTTGTTTTCTTCAGTCAAGGAAAAAACCCATTAATAGTGTGTGACTTCATTACAGGAATCCTAAGGATCTGTCAGTGTTTCAGAATACCCACTTCTTCCCTCCCCTTCTCCCCCACCATTTAAGGTGTTTATAACTCAGGCACTATGAGCTTAAACTTGGACCACACAGTCTCAGCTAGTTTTGTTTTTAATAAAGCAGTAAGTCCCAATTGAATGTGTACTGGCAGACTAGTCAGACAAACCTCTTAGGTATGTTGTGAGAGGCTACAGCTATCAAAGAAGCACATCAAAAGTGAACTAATGCATCTCCACAGTGGTATATTCACATCGTAGCTCAGCTTTATCTTTAATTTTTGGTAATGCAAAATAATTTTCATATATCTTATGTATGTCCTTACACTGCAAAAACTACTTCTTTGTAGAAGCAACAGAGGAAATAAGGAAAAGTTGGAAATACATTTGGTCCCCAACATTATTGATGTAACCTTCAGGTTATTCTGAAGTAAGCTTCATTGAAGTAAACTTCAGGTTATTCTGTATTTAAACTAGCCTCCTACATGTCAGGACTGTCTTTCTTTTGCATTTGCACCTCAGGAGTTTAGGTGTCCTTTTGGCTGCTTTTTAGGAATACAGGCAACTTCAAATTTCACTTCCTAATAATGTTAAAACAAATAGGACTATTTTGTGAAAATGCACCATTATTTCAATTTTATAAGACCAGAGTCCCTTAATATTAACAAACCTTTAAAATTGGACTGCATAATTTGGTCAAATATAGAAAATTGATGGCAACTATGTGTTATGAAGAATGTGAAACCCAGTGGCAATGCATAGGGGGTGCACAAGGGTACACATGCACCCCCTGAGAGTGTTGGTGCACCCCCTGTCAGGCTGCACTCCCTGTTTAGGCGATGAGTAGGGAAGCAGGCGGGAGCGCTGGTGTCCACCCTGAGAGTGCCGGTCAGGGAGCGGGGCTGCCAGCAAAAGCGGCCATGCTGCTTCCGGAAGTGGTTGCAGGACTTCTGGAAGTGGCACAGCCACTTTTTGGTGAGTGAGATCAGTCACCGGGGGACTGCCCCCCTAAGTCACTGACTGGTATCGGAGGGGCATGTGCTCAAGAGGTGCCAGTCACCCATGGTGGAATCAGTTTGTCACATTTTACACTTAATATATGTTCCATCTATTTGTCTGTGTTGTTTACTGCTTGTCTACAAGGAGTTAATTCAAGTTGGGGTTAGCTATCTATCTGCAAGAAGGGAAGGAATTAATCTGTATGCCCATCTTAACCAAAATTGAACAGGCAATGTTGGATCCATTTTCTGTGTTGTGCTAATAAGACCCAGCTGCACTGCCTGGCTTGATAAAGTTTTTTCCAAGAATGTCTCCATTCTTTTGGATAGGGGTTGGGGGGAGGAGGTTAAAGCTCTCTCAAATGTAAGGAAGGGTATTTTGTTCCCAAAAGCTTTTCTAACCTTTCTCCCAACTATACAGTTAGTTCAATAAGAGGTCACCAAAAAACAAGAACAAAAAACCTTGTTTCTTGCATGTTTCCCGAACGATGCTGCTACAACACTCCAAACTGACCCTCTCTCAAGAAAGGCAGACAGAGGTGGGTGAGACTAAGCAAGAAGATTACTGGGAAGAATCTTGCCTTGAGACTTCAGATTATTTCTAGTATATATCAGGTTTACCTAGGACTATAAGTAAAGAAAGATCTCCATGTAGACCTCTTTCACTATAATTGGAAAAGCTTTTTTTTTTATTGACTGTATTCACTACAGTCCTCAAGGGAAGATTAGGGTGGCCTGAACCAGATGGGCCAAGTGGGCAATCATGGGTGTTAAATAAGGCACTGTAGCTCAGAACCACAGTCTAAGAATTGGGAGAATTTGGGGATTTCATGCTCAGAGGTGAATGCAAAAACATTTCACTGCTTAATAGGGGCAGGGGGTCAGATACGATGATCCATTGGGTCCCTTCCGACTCTATAATCTATGAAATCTATGAAACATGGTGCACTCCATGAGTACAGAAGAGACAGAGGTGCAGCTAGCTCTGAACCACAAGGTTTATGTTTTAGCAATACTTCTATTCTACTCACTAGTGACTTAGATAACCAAATCTAAATGGGAAATATGAACATAAGATACTTTTTAAAAGCAACAGGGGTTTTATGAGATATACTGGCATTGTTTTAGTTTACTCGTGCCAATTGCATAGTACAGGCCTGGTGTGGCATATACATAATTATAATTTTATAACTGACAAGCAAAAGATATAAGAAAGGGAAAGCCAATGCACCATTAATATGAACAGTGGGGCATAGCAATCAGGGGCCTTCTACCTAGTAGTGGAGGAGGATTGAAACTGCCTACTAGGTAAGTGTATCATTAATAAGATTACCTTACCTTAAACCATGACTCTAGAGCAGTGATTTTCAACTTGTGGTCTGTTGACCCATGGGGGTCCACAGACTAAGTCTAAGGGGTCTGTGAAAAATGATTGTGATCAATCAAATGTATGTGAATACCCACACTAACAATTCAAAGGGGTCCACACTTCTGTTCAAAATTTTGTAGGGTTTCACAAATGAAAAAACTACAGCTCTAGAGATTAGATTCAGAGATCTTTTGTATTTTAAATGGATCATTTTTAATCTACTATGCTAGCCAGAGCTGATCTGAGCAGGGTGCAGGGCTTGGGGTAAATCAACCCAGGTGAGGCCCCACCCCCACTCCGATCCCACGGGCCCCAGTCCTGAAGAAGGTGCCACTGCCATCGGCAGCGGTGGGGGAGGGGAGGGGAGGGGAGCGAGCGGCTGGATGCGCTGCCATTGCTTGGCCCAGCTCCACACTGCTGCTGCTCCACCCAGCTTTGCAGGGCCCCCCCAAAGTGAGGGGCACTGGGCGGTCACCCCGATTCTCCCCCCACTAGAGGTAGCCCTGATCCACAACTAAAAAAGTACAACATACCATATACAATGGCTTCTAAAAAATCTCCAAGTCTTCTATACAGGCATCTTGACCAAAGTTCTGTGAGCATTTATACAGCAAATGACCAAATGGAAACTATAAAGGAGTATTTATAATGGACTTCTAGCATCTCAACACAGTTCCTGCACACAGAATTATCAACTAATGTCATTTTATGCTAGAACAGTATTTTGAAATGTAAATCAAGCCATGGGACTAAGTAATCTCAGTGAAAATGAAAATGTCTTCCAGAAGTTCAAGTGTAATATGCACATATCCAGTTTCTACAGGCAGAAACTCCGGAGTTGCAAAACAGCCAGCTTTGAAGGGGAAGTAATTTACATTTAACCCATTATGATATCAGACAACTGAGTAGATTCTAACAGTCAAAAATCTCTTAACTATACCATACCCTCAATTTAGTTATTATAATTCTACCATACCCCTTTCGTTCACGAAGACATTAACATCAGCTGGAAACTTATATGTAGATCAGCAAGTCAATAAATTCCTGTAAGTTCTTGGCATTAAAGAACAATGGTGTTCCTTGGCACCTCTGCAACTTTTTGGGCATGTCTACACATGCTATTAATGCTATAAAGATGAAACAGTGCAAAATAAGCCTTCCCTGGGAGCACATCTACACATACTTCCTGTTGGAGGCAAATCTGCCTGCTCTGGCCAACCCTGGCAGACTCCTGGCCAGCCCTAGGATGCTCAGGGAAATCCCAGCCCAGCTGGGGCCTGTCTGGGAGCTGCCCCAAAAGCAGGACAGTTCTCGGCACAGCCCTGGGCTGTGCTAGGAAGCAGAGAGCCCCCCAGTCCTGGCACTGCTCGGCTCCTGGATCCTGTGAGGAGCTGGGAGCTGAACAGTGCCAGGACAGGTACCCCATCCTGGTGTTGCTTGGGTCCCAACTCCTAGGGGGAGCCAGGAGCTGAGAAGTGCCAGGACCAGGGGAGTTCCCTGTCCCCTGTGGCCCCCTAGTGCTGGGGTTGACCAGGAGCAAACTTGCTTCCATTCAGCATCTATACATATGCTACTTTGCAGTATCTACTGCACAGGTAGTTTACTACCTGTTTTTACAGGTAGTAGCTAACTGCACAGTAGACTAATTTACTGTGCAGCAAATGGTGTGCATGTGTAGACAGTGCTGTTTTACTGTGCAGTAAATTAATCTACTGCACAGTAAAGCATCTTGTGCAGACACACCCTTTGCGTATTTTCATATAAAAGTGCAAACTGCACAAACATGGCTTATGTTTTGTCATTTTCAGCAAAAACTACCCCTTAAACACAACAGTAATAGGTACTACATACATATTTAAAATTGGCAAAAGTTCATATTTCTTGCTGTGCTATTTATGGTTTTCCAGGTTACTGTCTTTTGATTCTATACTGGAAACATGAATATTTTCACACTGAAATAAATTCCCAGGAGTACACTCTTCTGGAATTTTCTTTACAGCTATATTTTGTGTGCATGAAAGTGCTGGTTTGAAACAGGTATATTATTACAAACATGAAGCAAAGCTTCTCTTGATATTTCATCTCAATACTAACTACAAGCTCCTCTGCAATTTTCAGGTCTTGTCCCCCTTCAGCAGAAAGAATTAATGGGGCCATTATGTTTATATGGTAATGGGGAACCAACATGAGAAAGATACTGAAAATGGCTCTCCTATTTGTCAGAAAGGGTAAAATTCATTACACAAGTAGCAGAAAATAATAGAAAATGAGGATTGGAAGGGACCTCAGGAGCTCATCTAGTCCAACCCCCTGCTCAAAGCAGGGCCATCCCCAATTATAGCATCCCAACCAAGGCTTTGTCTGCCTGGGTCTTAAAAACCTCCAAGGATGGAGGTTCCATAACCTCTCTGGGTAGTTGGTTCTAGTGGTTAATTACTTCCCTGTGAGCATTTTTCTTAGTATCTAACCGAAAAACTTCCCTTTCTGCAACTTGAGACCATTGCTCCTTGTTCTGTCATTTGCCACTGCTGAGAACAGTCTAGCTCCATTCTCTTTGTAATCACCCTTCAGGTCATTGAAGGCTGCTATTAAATCCTCCCTCAGTCTTCTCTTTTCCAGGCTAAAATATGCCCAGTTCCCTCAACCTCTCCGCAAGTCATGTGCCCCAGCCCTCTAACCATTTTTGTTGCCCTCTGCTGGACTCTCTCCAATTGTTTCTCTTGCTGGCAGATGGCTTTCCCAAGTGATGATTTGCAATTTCATACAACACAAAAAAAGCACTTACTTCTGAAGTGGCTTATTTTATAATTATGGAAAACAACAGGAATGAACAACAATAAAACAGGCTCCGTAGGAATAAAATGGGTCCTGCTCCTACAGATGGAGTTTTTGAAAAATGTAGAAAGTAGGGTACAGATTAATAGATATGAAATGTTAAATAACCCTGATAGTGTTGTGTTATGGGCAGAAATTCACACAGGCCGATAGTGAGACCAGAAAACTTGGGTCCATTTGGAACTCCAATAAGGCACTGAACATGTTAAGGTGAAAAAATCTACTGCATTAGCCCAAGGACCTGCTTACACATTATACTGTCAGCTGTTCAAATGTTGATTGGTGTTAGTGCTAGCTTGGGTTTGGAGCAATTACACATTCAGGCCAACAGGGGCCTAGAGAACTGAAAGGTCCTCCCCCTCCCACAGTCCAGGCTTCCTCCCACTGCAGCTCCCCCCTGTCATCCTCTCCCGACCCTCCTCCCCTGATCTGCACTTACTGGTGGCTGCTCCTGCTCTCATTCTCTTTGAGTCCAGGATCTCCTTGACTGAGTACTTTTATGGCCATGGACCATTATGAGTGGTGGAGGAGGCTGAGATCACTGAGGGAGTGTGTTTTCTGTGTATGGTTTGAATAGGGAAATGTGAAAGACTGGGCAGACTTTAAGTGTTGGAGGGAGCTGCAATTTGAAGATGATTAGAATGATTTGTGGGGTGACATGGAAGGGGCCAATGTACCTGTGATCCGGTTTCTGTGAGGGCCAGTGAATGCGATGATGCTCTACTGACAGCCATACTTTGTCCTACGGAGTAAGCAGGTCCCTCTTACCATTATTTGTTTGTATGTCATTTACATACTTCCTTTCCCTTTTTCAGCTGGGTTTTTAGTATCTTTTGGACTTTGTACACATGTTATACACAGTCCATAGCTGCACTGTTATTGAACGTGATGGGTAGGGCAGGGTGTAACCTGGGGTGGAACTCATAATTAGAAATGAAGGGCATTTGTTCAGTTGAGGCATGCAGAGAGTTGTTATAGGCAAACTCAGCAAGTGTTAGTAGGGGACCTCTGTTGTGTTGCGTAAAAATTGAGGTAGCACCAGAGGTATTGCTCCAGGACCTGGTTTTTTCTCTCCGCTTCAGCATTTGTTTGTGGGTGGTATGAGGACAAGAGCTGGGCATAGACTCCCAGCAAATGCAGGGCCTTGTGCCAGAATTAGGAAACAAATGGGGGTTGGAAGTTATGTGGTCCAGAAGACCATGAAGACAAACCACATGGTCTGAATATAATTGGGCTGTGTCTTTAGCTAAGGGCAGACCTGTGCGTGAGATAAAATAGGCCATTTTGGTCAGTTGGTCCATCAATGTCAGGATGTGGAACATCCATTGGATTTGGATCTCTCTACAATGAAGTCTAGGGAAACAGCAGACCAGGGTTGCTGGCGGGGGGGGGGGGGGGGGAGTGGGTGCAGCAAAACAGGAAGAGGCTGGAGAAGCCCACATAGTTTCTGTTTGGGTTTTTTAATGTGTGCACAAATATTGCAGGAGCGGACAAAGTCTCCAGCTGTCACATGTAGGCAAGACCACTAGAAGTACCAGGCAACTAGTCGATAAATCTTTTCTGTTCCCAGGCAGCCTGCTAACAGTGAGGCATAGCTTATGCAAAGTACGGTGAGCCTGGCCAGACCTGGAGTGTAGCGGGTTGCCAGCTAGCCTGGTTCAAATCAGTCCTTGAGCCCTTTAATTTGGTCACAGCCAGTCTGTCTCTGGGCTCAGAAGCACAAACTATAATGCCCTGGGTTCTTCTGCTTCCCAGGGCTCAGTTAAAAGCAAACAATCCAACTGAACACACCAGTAGCATGCCCAGCAACACAAGCTTCAAAATCCTGGGTTAATCTACAGCACGGGCTCAGTTGCTAATACAAAACAATTCCAAAATAAATACTCCCAGCCAAGCTTATTTCTCACCCTCTGGTCTTCCTCTGAGGAGTCAGTCCTCTCTCTCCCTGCAAACATTCTCCCCCTCTAGGTCCTCCTCCACACTTCCTCTTCCTGTCTCCTTTTAAATCTGGGTAAGCTGGTCAACTTCCTCTCATTAATGATTTACAGAGCCAGCTGTGGGCCCTTAGATGGGTGGCCTGTTACCAGCTGGCTAATTACTCCAGACTGCCAGTCTGCAGCCTGTTACATGGAGGCACGGAGGATCCATCTTAAGTGAATATGAGCCCCTCCCATACCTAGTGGGGCTGTCAAGAGAGAGCTATCTGCTTCCTGGAGGTGAAAGGGGATGTGGCGGGGGCAGGGATTTCTTTGTGGATGGCAACTTGAAGCAGGGTCAGCAGGTCTGTGGGTCACTTGCCGTTGATGATATTGTGTGGCTTTAAAATAAAGCTGAGTTCATTTGGCACCTGTGCAGGATCAGCATCATATTCTATTTTTCAGAACAGCACATCTGTTTTTCTGTTTCTGGACCCAGGTCGATATGTTATTTAGAAATCAAAACAGGAGAAGAAAAGTGCCTAGTGTAGCTGCCTCTGTTCGACAGCTTTCATCTTGTGGAAGTATTCTAGATTGTTGTGGTCTGGGAGGACCTGTATTTTGTGTCACACTACTTGAAAGTACTAGTCCCTGAAGGCAATACAGATGGCCAGGAGTTCCCAATCCAGGATCTTGTTATTCTGTTCTGCTGGGGTAAATTTTCAGGAAAAGAAAGCACAGCAGTGTAGGGTTTCTGAACATGACTGTGAAGTCCTTGAGGAATACTCCCCAGTCTTGGAAAATGAGGCTATTGTGCTCCACCAAAGGTGTGGCCCACTTCAGAGCAACTCCTGTTGGGAGACTAACCCCTTGGCTCATCCTTGCTAAGTCTTGGGAATAGAGCTTTGGCTGGGCTATCAATAGGATATGGCATTACACGAGGAACCAGAAGAAATGCAGCTGGTCATCATTGTATCTTTTAGGTAAAGGGATGGGTAAGCGGGATGCAGGGAGGGGCTGACATGTAAAAATCTTGCTGTAGAGCTGGTAGATCTGGGAGTGAAGGAACTCATTCTCCTCCAACAACTGCTGGATCTGGTGTTTTAAAACTTGACGGGCAAAGGCCATTGGTGTCAGCTGGTTTGGCCTGAATGGGTCCAAGGAGCACCAGTACAAAGTGTACCTCCACACTAAGCCCGCTTTGCCACATGTGGTAGTCCAGGCAATTTGTCACGCTGAGCTGTGCACCACCAGGTCTGAGCATCACCATAGAGTCAGGAGAAGCCAGGAAGTCAGACACCAGGAGGTCTGTCCAAGGAACTGAGTAAGAGATATGGAAGGTCAGGCAAAGCACAGGAACAAGAGGCACTTTGGGCCAAGAATCCAGGAGGTCAGGCCAGAGCCAGGTCATGCATCCAGCAGGTCAGACAAAACATGAGGCCAGGAGGCTAGCTGGGTCACCTATCCAGAGATGCCATCAGTCAGTAGCAGTACAATCCAAGGGTACAGCAGCCTAGATACAAGATTACACCATGTTGCTCAGATACTTCCTCTTCTAGGTCAGTGGCTCAGATGGAGGGTTCTGGCCACTTGTGTCCACACAGGTGACAGACTGGGATAGGCAGCTGTGATACACAGGCCAGCCAGGGTGCTGGGTTCAAGGCCATAGCCTTACAGGCGAGGGGAGCAGTGGGGCTGATCTGGGTGAATGGGGGCGGGGGCAAGTGGGGTGTTTGCACTTAGGTGTAACCTAGAGTGCATACTATACCCAAGGATTCAAGGAACCTTGTCTACTATACCTTAGTGTAATATAAACTGGGTAACAGAGATCAGAGATGATCCCTCCCTGGAGCAATATAACTGCCTAATGAATGCTTAAAATTAGTTTCAGGTGTTAATGTTCAGACAATCCAGGCATGAAGAGCTCCAGGACTGCCTAACATTACTGTGTAACAGGGCCCTAAGTACAATCTCTCTCCTTGCCACCCACACTCTTTCAAATAAGTTTTCAACAAAAATCATTTTTCTTGCAGTAGACTACAAGAGGATCATGTAGCTCATATTTTCAAAAGTTAGAAACATTCATCTATAGTATTCTAGAAAGGTAAAACTTTACTAGAAACAGAAAATTCATTAATTTCATGAGAGTCTCTCCATTAAACCAGGATTGCTAAAGCAGGTGTTAAATACAAACACAACAGAAACAATTACACACTTTGCTTGCAACATTAGGAAGCAGAAAAAACCACAAGGCTATTCATGAGGGGTCTCAAATTTAGTTTTCTTTTGGCCTGGGATGGCTTCAGGATCAAATACATATTCCCATGAAGAGGTATGGTTCATGTGGAGAATTGTAAACTAAGTAAAATATTTTGCAAAGGGGGTGGTGATATATACCCTCTACTACTTGTTCAACTTGTTACTGTTATTCCAAGAAAAAAATAGAAAAACTGTACCTCATTTATAGAAAAAGAAATGTTAGACTGCTGTTGTCATGGGAATGATCTTAAATTGCCTTTTGGCTCTTTGCTGCTCATACCTTTCATTGTTGGTTGCCAAAGTCAACAAGTTGAACATTTTTATAGTGCAATTTCTTTCATGCACTCCCCACCCCCACCAGCCTGTATGAAAACAGGCTGTCTTTGAATATTATTTTAACCAGTTTGGTACTACTTACCACACATGATATTCTATTCGATTAGGTTATTATACCAGGGTTGTTGCCATACAAGCCAAATACTTTCCAGTGGTACAGTAAGCTTTCCAGTAATACAGTATCTGTCATGTGTGGTTTATTTTCAAAGACCACTTTCCAAAGAGAAAACTGGTTGTGAAATGTAGTGTTTTCTTTCAGTAGGGTGATTTTTTTTAGTTTCCTTGCTTCTCAACCTATAGTCCATGGATTATGTTAGAAAAGTCAGAGTTGAAAAAACGTTCCTGGCACTTGGAGAAAAAGGTGGTGACTTTGGTAGTTGCATTTAGTTCTTGAAGGACATCATTCCACAGATTCTGGCTAGCCCCTGAAAGTCTGGAGAGAAGTTTTATGGGTACATAGACCCAAAAGATATCTCCAGGGGTGCTATTATAGAGCAATTTTGCCTACCATGTACAGCTGAATGGAAATTTGGCACTCTAGAATGTGGCCACTCACATTCAATTGCAGCACAGATGGTACTGCAGAGAGAAACAGCGAAGTGGTAGACTGTATGTGTGATGATGTGGCAAGATGGAACTGGATTGCTCAGGAGAATAGTAGTAGCATAATATGGCATGTTGTTTCACAGACTGCCAGACCACAGTCAAAAACCAGGGGCTTCAGTCTGACCAGCACAGCCACTCAGCCTGTCCTGCCACCTTAGAAGTAGTCAATTACTGATGCTGGTCAAGGCTGTCCTGAAGCCTGCAACAGTGCCTAGTCTTCTGCCCACTCACAGGCACCAGAGGGGCTGGCCATGGTCAACTGAACCTCCAATGCTCCCATATAAACTCCTGATCCAGAACAGGAGTGCTTGGGCAACAGGGTTCAATCTGGGCTGTGTACGCATGTTCAAATGATCTGGGAGAATTTGCCTGGATTTGTTCTCCTGGTAGAAAAACTTATTGGAGACACCTGAACGGACATTCAAGTGCTGAGCCCTTGAACAGCAGAGAACCTGCAGTGCTAGTACTGTGCAGCCAGGGCCCTAATGCACACATCTCAGCATGCTTTGTAGGTTCTTTCAGGCTACCTAGTGACAAATGGCAGTAGTGCACAGGGCATCTCTGATTGGCTGACCCAGGCTGTCTCCCAGGCTCTGTCTCCCTGGAGCACAATGTGGGAAGTGAAGGAGGCACATTCTGCAACCTGCTTGGCAGGAACATCAGTCCACCCTAAACAACATACTGTCCTCTGGGAAGCAAAGCACCCTGGGATGCTGAATGATTGTGTTGTGGCTTCTCTCAGACAAGTACGTGTACAGATATTCACTCTTGCAGGAGAAGCTCTCTTGGAAGTGATTTAACCCTAGTTGTTCCCAGAGTACTTTTCTCTTGGAGCAGCCATTTTTGCTCTGGGAGAAAAATCCTGAACATCTGTACACTGTAAACTCCCAGGAAAAACCTGAATGGCTGTATGTAGCTCTGAGCCCGGGCTGCCTTGTTGCTCTCTCTGGCATGTGCTCTGACTCCTTTCCCTGCTTGATCTCCTAGTTTCTTGACCTGGCTTACTCTTGCCTGATCCTCAACGTCTTGACTTGGCTGTTCTTAGACCATGTACTTAGATTGACCTCCTGACTTCTTGACCTGGCTTATTTCTAGAATCTGCTTGTTCCTCTTGACCCTAGTTGGCGGCTTGATTCCCAAGTCGCCCCAGACCTGGCTGTCCATGATCAGGCATAACAAAGACATACTTGGAACCTGGTCCAACGTGGTAGTAATTCAAACCTCAATCCTATTCTGTTTTGTTAAGATATCTAAGTGGCACTTATGTGGCACTCAAGAGTCCAAGCCACTAAGTACAATCATATTCCATTATATGCATCAGCCAACCTCTCCTCCCCACCCACTTTATTCCAAGATTTATTATGTACCTCCTTTTAGGCCTGAAAAGATCCTAGGGAAGGCATATGAAAAATTTACAGCACCAGACAGACAACAAGCAAGAGGGAATGTGACTCTGTGGCCTAACAAGGTGGACATTCCCCTGGAAGGTGGATGTGCCCCTGGGTTCTGGTTCCTGCTCTAAATTCTATTTATGCATTTTACACAATGACTTTTTAATGCAAAATGTATAAATAGTACTAGGACCAGGAACCAGACCTGGGAGGCTCATGCCTCCCCAGTCAATGCCCCACTTATTCAGTTACAAAGTCAGGTTCCCTCTTGCAAGCTGTCCTTGTGGCCCCATAACTATTGTTTCCTTTCCATCTACTGGCTCAACTTCAAGCTGTCCTTGTGGCCCCATAACTATTGTTTCCTTTCCATCTACTGGCTCAACTTCAAGCTGTCCTTGTGGCCCCATAACTATTGTTTCCTTTCCATCTACTGGCTCAACTTCAATGGGGGAGCTGGAGAATGCCTTCAGTCCTGACTGATTAGCTTATCTTTTGATGGATAGGGCACTTTCCTGAGAAATAAGTGTAACCCCTTGAGGTTGGGTAGGGTCTAGAACCCAGGGGTGCCTGTGGACATGCCAAGAAGCTGCTCTGATGTGTTGTAATTACAGCATGTCAGAGCAGACTCAGATTAACCAAGTCTGCTGGAGTGTGCTAATTATTGCACTTCAGCCAGCCTCCGTGTCTCATGTATCAGCATCCCTGTGCTTCAAAATGGTGGCAGAGGTGCTTTAACTAAAGCTCATTTGATAAGTTTTAAATAATGCCACCATTTTGAAATGCAGGGACACTGATGCATGAGATGCTGCAGCACTTTAATTAGAGAGGCTCTCAGAGCTGCTGTAATTAAAGCACCTTCTCCTTCCCCCCCTCCACAGCACCTGTAAAAATGCCTCAGGTTTCCCACCCCATGGGCAAGCACCCTAACCTTTAAGAAAAAGATGGATACATGTTGGAACTGTACTTTACTTTATCCTGAAGTCAAAGGTGTTGTCAGATGTCTCCTCTCTCTGTGAGCTGAATCCTAACAGGGCATAAGCATGTAAGACAACGGGAACACAATACAGCTCCCTGTGGGAGCTCCCTGTAGGATCATCCTTCTGCGGTGAGGTATATATTTTTTTGGGCAAACAGTTAAGTCTTATATAATTAATTGGTGAATAGGATCTAGGGCTAAGAGCATTAGCATCTATTACATGCTTGGTAGCCTATGTGAAATTAGTCTTAATCCCAATTCTCAGAGGATAGTTGTGTACAACACAAAAAACTTCCCTATAGTGTCCTTGCTGTTAGTCTCAGAAGAACCAAGGAATGAAACAGAATGACCTCTCCTTACCGTGGGGCACAATGGCAAAGTAACATAGGGAAGTTTGTACTACACAGGGTGCCCATACTACTTTTGAGGAAATCCAGGACACTACCACCCTTCCCCCTCTCCCCCCTGGCTCATCTCTGCCCCAGGCAGGAGGAGTGATGCCCAGCTCAGCCCAGCCCACTCCCTGCCTCCAGCCATTGCTCAGGAGGGCACCAAAGGGCATCAAAATACAAGTTTGCCCATGGTACCACACACACGCACACATGCACATGCTCACAGCCCACACTCACAGCAGGGCTCTCCCTCTGTCCTGTTGTACCCCACCCTGGACAATCCCTGTCCCAGGCAGGGGGAGTTGTGCCCAGCCAAGCCTATTCCTTGACTCCAGCTGCTGCTCAGGAGGAGCTGGGCCAGGCAGTGCAGGTAGGGCAGCACCAATCCAGGACTTTTGTTTCCATTTTCACCAACTGAATGGGACACTGGGACAGCCTAGAAAATCTGGGACTGTCTTGGTCAAACTCTATGGTCACCCTAGTACTATAGCTTCTTCTGATGTACTGTGTTGGCATGGCCTGTTTCAACAGTACTTCATTTATTACATTTTTATGAAGGGATTAAAACAAGAAGACTTACTTTTTTTTTTTGTTTAGACCACCCTAGTTTAGTACAATGTGCATTACTGAAATCAGCCCTGAGACTTGCCTATAGCTACAGTAGAAGGTACCAGTTTTTGCCCAATGAACAGAGCACCTTCTCTAAAACTTTAACACTATAGTTATAAGTAGTACATGATTAATCTTTCAAGTCCAAAAACCAAAAGGTTTCTGCTGCTTGATAAGACTGGTAAAACAATAGGGAAAATAAGAACAATCAGGCACTTATCTTCTTCAGGTTTTATTTGGTTAAGTATGTCAGCCATGGTAATATGTCGATAGAGTTTCAGAACTTGCAGCCAACTAAAAAGTCCTTTCCTGTTCCACTAATGTCAGCACGAGTTCTGCTTTGCTGGGAGAAAGACTGGGTCTAAAATGTTAGGATACAGATTGTCATGCTGCAAAATCCAGGAAAGAATAGCAGAACTACTGTCAATGCTGTGTCAGGAACTGAAAGCAGCTCTATCAGAAGTTCCCTTTTCTACATATTTATTAAATAATGGAAAATGCTAACTGGAGATTTTACAAAACAACTTTTCCCAGATGAACTATGCTTTAAAATTTGGTGGCTCAGAATCCTAAACCTTACAATGTATATTGAGCCATGCAACTCTGGTACATTGCTGTGGTGTTTCTTTTTAGGTGGGCAGATGATGCCCAAGTACAAATTTTACAATAATTTAACATATTGACTAAGCACCATTCCTACCTATCCCCTAAGATTTCTTTCAGAGAGAATTTATAGGATGTGCAGATGACCAGATTTCCATTTGATATGAGTTGAATTTTCATAATTTCTTTAAAAAACTGAAAGATTGGTATTAAGTATATGTATTCTGGAAGGTTTGTCCGGGCCCCAAGTTTCCAATTCACAGTCCAACCGATGTATTTATTTTGTGCAAACAAGTTTTACTATGGAAATGATCTTCCAATTAGAGATGAACTGAACCACAACCTACTATATGAATACTCCAGTAATGTGGATATGAAGGTAAGCTTTTGTAGTTTAGACCTATTGTAGCAGGGTGAGAGGGAGAAGGGAGAAAACAAGCCCATTTGCACCTTTCCTCTTACTGGAGTCAGGTTCGGAGCCGGCCTCCATTGCCTCTGGCTTTGCCAGAGTGCTGCTTGCACCAGCATGGAGCTCATCCTCTCCCTTTATGGAGGGAGTTCTGGAGCCTGTCCCTATCAGCCCCAGCTTTACTGGAGTGCCACCCATGCTAGCACAGAGCCAGCCATGCAGACTGCGCTGGCACAGAGTAAAAGGGAGGCACTCGGAGGGTTTGATGGGGGAAGCCATGAGCGGGGCACAAGGGAAGCCCAGGGGCATGCCCCAAACTTGAGAGCCTGGGAACTCTGGCTCCGCCGTGGGCTTTCCTTAAACAAAGAGGCTCTACTCACCTGCAGGAGACCAGAATGCAGCAGCACTGGAAGCTCCCGACCCTGACTGGCTGGAGTACCTCAGAGGCTGCTATAAGAGAAGGACAGGAGTGAACGGGACGGCCCCTGGATGAGAGACTGAAGAGCACACACTGGAAACTGGTGAGGGGGAGCAATTCTGCCCACATTTTTGTGTATTTATCCAAAATGAACTTTTAGGGAAGATGGGAGCCGATCTATAAGGAATGCACCTCGGTCAAAGCCTGAAGGTTAGGTATCTTTGAAATGCTCCCAGTCTGAACTGAGGCACATTTGACTGATTTAAGACTCGTAGGCTTGTGGAGTAGCGTAAGGGTGGAGGAGCTCCCAATAGTCCCCATTAACTTTACTTGGGATGGCATCCATCTACATGGGGTAGAGGCTGCCCTTGATTGGTGCCCAGAGGGAAGGTCATGAATGACAGAATAGATATGAAAGTGGTGACAGCATACTGGGACAGCAGAGGCTGCTGCAAATTGCATGGTGGATGAAGTTTGCCAGAGCTACCATCCTGGCAGGATGGGAAGGTCTCATCAAAAGAATTCTACCTGTTAAATATCAAGTCATGGTGGGCAAGTCTGGAGTTGGGGCCACACCCTTCTGCCCAAGGACATTAATATTAATCAGCTGGTCTCAGCTGTGGCCTGTTACACCTATCTTGACATTCAACACATTTTTATTCTTCATGCTGGCCATGGATAAGCTTTCATTTCTAGAAATCTTCCTGAGAGAGGGGGTGTACAGCTGTTCCAATCTGCTGGTGCCTTTCTCCTTCTTCCCAAGACTGGGGGCTGCTTTGGGAGAGCAGCGGCAGCCAGACTCCTCCCTAGCATGGAAAATGCCCCTGCAGGGAAAACTGGAGCTGAAATCCTCCTATGCTGGACTCTTTCTGGGTACAGAGGAGTTGAGTATACAGGCAGACCTCTCTCACAGGAATACTATTTTTCAGGTGTCAAGATGGAAAATGTTTCTTGTAGATGGGGTAGACTTCCTCCACTGGCAATTTCTGCTGGGAGAGAAGCAGTTCTCCCAGTAGAAACATAATGCCTGTAGGGGGCCACTATGATTTCTTATATCCTAATGCATGCAGTACAATGCTATCACACTGATTAAGATGGTTGGAACAGAACTTCCATGCTGAGAGAGGAGAACAAATAAAAGATAATGATACAGTAAGAGTCCCATATCTCTCAGCTTGTGTTGCTGAAAAGGTTGATTATAGCTATAATGTTGAAACTTTAATTTTTATATCCTAAAACAAATGTTTGTTACAAATATTTTATAACACCCAGGCTACATATTATAACTTGCTTGACAGGAAGATGTAGGCTGAACAGACAACTTTGTGAGCAGGAGAAGGATTCCTTTTTAAGTGGTCACACACTAAACTATTTACTTAACTAAACCAGTGGTTTTCAACCTTTGTGGACTCAAGGCACTCCTCAGCAAATGTTAGCTCCTAGTTTTCAGTCATTTGTTTACTACAGAAATATAATAGAGCAATTCTTCTGTTGCAAAAAACTCAGAAAATATTACAACAGGTGAGAATATTTTTAACACTCTGGATTCCTATTTGAAATATCTTGAGTTCATCTTGTGAATCATGTTTGCCAACTTGACAGTGCCAACATTGCATGGCACCCCACAGCACCTTTGAAAGGATCTCAAGGTGATTGAAAATCACTGAACTACACATAAACAATTTGTAGTTTAAAGTTAAGCAAAGGGCACCTAAGCCATTTAGGAGTAGGGTGGCCATATTCTTTTAAAGGAAATACAGGATACTATCTCCCCCTCATCTTCCCCAAGTCAGTGGCATTGCTGCAGGCAGAAGAAGAGACAGGTTGGCAGGGGCTCAGCGTGCAGTCCAACTGGGAGATGGAGCAGCATGGTGTGCCAGGTAGGCGGGCAGTCAGGCACCACTGCTTCTGTGTGGGAGCAAGGAAGATGGACTGTAGTGGTGCCCAGTCCAGCCCACCCCGCACCTCCAGCTCAGGAGAAGCTGGGCCAGGCATGTATGGGTAGCAGCAGAGGTGCCTGCCTGCACACCACACTGCTCTGCTTCTCTACTGGACTGCGTCCCACACTCCTGCCTACTTGCCTCTGCCTGGAGCACCCAATTCCAGGTTTTTTCTTTTATTTTTCACCAACTGGCCAGGACCCTGGGGTGGCCTACAAAATCTGGGACTGTCCCAGCCAAACCAGGATGTATGGTCACCCTACTTAGGAGTGCTAGTCGCATTGAAAAATGTGTGCTTCTCAATTAGTTAAATACATTCAAAAATTCTTTTCTAAGGTCTACAGATGCCTATATGTTACTGACTGAGTTGTCCTAATGTGATGAGGCATTAAAAAAGTGGATTCTATATTTAAAACCAACCACCAAACAAAACCACCCAAGTTAAGAAAACTCTAAATAAGACTAATCTTCTAATCTGAATGTAATGCAATTCAGTGACAGGATAAGATTGTGGTTTAGATTTATAATGTGTTTGTTGGTGTTTTATGTGGTATTTCATAACCAGCTGGGGCCTCCTTTCTAAGTACAGAGCAAACATCCACAGCCATATTAAATCCTTTTCACGGAAAAACAGCTTGAGGGCTCTAACTCCAGCATCATAGGAACTTCCCTTTTTGACCAGCTTGGGGACAATTTACAAAAGTAATCTTTAAATGACAGAAAACCCATTCTCCCTCCACAAACAGATGAAAATAATATTTCCTATTGTTTGAGCTTACATTAATTAACATTATATGTCAACCGTACCCCCACAATTACATATATTAAAAGGATCATTGAAATGATTGAAACCACATACCAGAAATTCAGTTTGTATTGTCTGTCCTTTACTATACCCTGTACATGTCCAGATGTGCAGAGGCATGTGCCTGCAAGAACACAAATAGTACAGTAGTGGCACAAAATTGTGCCACTACTTTGTGCCACAGCACCTGCCCCTGCATGCGTGCTTTGTTGCAGGACACTGCATCCTGCTTTGTGCAAACTGCCCTTGGCCAGCTCCTCCAAGCTCCCAGCAAGCTGGAGCAGCCAGGGCACAAATGCAGGGCCAGATTAACACATAGGCAAACTCACACGCCTAGGGCCCTAAGTGAAGAAGTGGCCCAGTTGTGCTTATTTTACATATGGTAATTATTGAGTGGAAAAAAAGTAATATATACATACAGTATTAAGTAGGGGTCCATGAGTTTGTCTGCCTAGGGCCCACTAAAGGGTTAATCTGGCCCTGCACAAATGGACAACTGGAGATGCTTTGGCTAGCAGCCAGAGCATCTTCTTGGAGGACCAAGCCCCTGTTTTTTTTTGGTGCATGTTATTGTAGTGTGCACCATGCCACTTTTTTTTTCAGGGGTTCTTTTTTGCTACCAGGAAATCTTGGTAGCAAATTTTGCCCCGTGCTACAAATTTGCAGTGTGTGGAGCACGTTTTAATGTTCCACACATGAGGTTTGTGGTGCCACACAGAAGTCTGCGATGCCATAGACTTCATGTGCCTGCATGTGGGGACACAACCAGGGGCCACCAAGCACAGGTGAACATTCAGTCTAAATGTTTTTACCTGTAAATATGGCACGTGCCAACTTGTATTTCATCATGATTTACAGTAGTTTGCTCATCATTTCACCCTGTGGTCTACTTTATAAGAGAAAGATCCTTCTAAGAATCTCTTCCTCTGCCAACTTGACAAGTCCAGATTGCTTAACTCTCAAATTTGTCTGAAAGCTGTTAGGAAGAGACACACAAACTACTGAAATAATATACATATCTTAGATAAGAAAAGGGTCTATTTCCAGTGGAAAGAAGGCTAATGCAGATCAGTGTCAACAACCTGTTTAGCCATATATCATCTTGGGAAATCTATGGATGTCTCCGCCATTGAACTGTATCACAGAATCATAAAAAACTAGGGCTGTAAGGGACCACATCTGGGCATCATCTAGTTTAGTGATTCTCAACTTTTTTAGATTCAGGGCACCTTTCCATAGCTTTTTTATTTGGATGGCATCTCAGTGGAAAGCCACTCTTCTTCTACCTCAGCTTACCTCAGTGGTTCTCAGCTGAGGTTCTACTCTTACAGTTTCACCTGTCCTGTATGCCTCTGTTTTTAGAAGCAGCATTGGGATCTCAGACTGGGAAGGACTGTGGCAAGCCTGAGCACTGCTGCCTGCTTTAGGATTATCTACTGGCAACACATAGAGGGTGCATGCAGGTGCACATGCACCCCCTGAGATTGGCCGTGCACCCCCTGGAAGTGCCAGCTGCAAAACCAGAAGTGCTGGCGGAAGTGCACTTCCAGT
Organism: Alligator mississippiensis; assembly: GCF_030867095.1. Taxonomy (NCBI): domain Eukaryota; kingdom Metazoa; phylum Chordata; order Crocodylia; family Alligatoridae; genus Alligator; species Alligator mississippiensis. Next base: position 118,093,720 of record NC_081824.1, on the reverse strand, counting down.
TTCGCCGCTGGTGGTTCTGCGCTTGGCGATTAACACCACCCCCAGACTTGGGAGGCACCAGTTTCCCATTGGATTATCAGATAACCCTACAGTAGGCAGAAGTGCATGCTCATGGCATAGCCCTTCTTGAGATGGCTAGGCATAAGACGTATAGGGAACTTCCATCCGGCTGCTGCTGCTGTGGCACCTGCACAACAGCACCTTTGAAAGGGTCTCAGTGAGCACATCAACATGTACAGTTAGTACACATGAATAAACTCTGGAGCTTATTGCTTTAGAGTTTTTTGTTCCCTGGCATGCTGTTTGAACATGAGCCCTGGAGCAATTTACTCCAGGCCAATCAGCTATGGGGTTTATTCATGTGCAGCATGTGGAGACCAGTTGGAACAGCCCTGGCTGGCAGAGAGCCCTGGGGGTCAGCCTGCCAGCTCAGGGCTGCTCTGACTGGTCTCAGTGTGCCATGGAGGGGCTGGCTAGTGCATGAAGATGCTTCAGTGCAGGGCTAGCCAGCAGGCAGCCCCTGCACTGAAAATGTAGCAAGAAACTTTTTTTTGCCTGCCCTCCCCCCTCCCTCCAATGTGAAGTCCCTCCATGTGGCAAAAAGCCCCTTTTGTATTATTTGCCCCCTTTTGGGGATGCTTTCTCTTTTCTACCTTTTCTTCCTTCCTCCATTTTCTTCTTTTACTATTATTATTTTTAGAGACTATAAGGTGTACTTGTAATAAAAATATAGTTTGCAGATGTTTTTACGGGTATAAAATAGTATTCTGCATCAATATGTCCGCCCCCACCCCCAATTATATTTGGTCTATTTGTTGTATGTGCCATGGCATTTCACCCTTTTATATTCTATGCTTTTTAACTTTGTAACAAATGTACTTTAAGTTTAAAACTAAGTTGTACCATGTAACAATATTAGCAAGGGTAGGAATCAAACCACTGCTTCTCTGTATGGAGCAGGTCCCTGGATGAATCTTGATTGATTGCATAAACACAGTAGCTAGACAGGATAACAAGTTAATGAGCGGCAATTAACACCTAGGTAACCTAAGGAGAGGAAAGGATCAATACAGAGCCAGAAACTCCCTGAAACTTCACTGCTAAAGGTACAGAAGCCCTGGTTTGAACTAATCAACACCAAAGACTGATTCTTGGGACTGAATACCACCCTGATCAACTGCCCCCAGAGCCCTATTTATCACAGCAGTGAATTAATCAAACTTCATCAACGGACTCCCAAGTCTGCACATACCTGTGGATGTGACCCCTGGGGCTGGCAGCTGCCATCCAGCAACCACCAAGGGGAACATCCCATGAGGTCAATGACCCCTGGATTGGGTAAGCCTGAAAATTGGGAAGTCACCAAAGTCTGCCAGAGAGGGATAAAAGGCAGCAAAGAATGACCCCCAATGGTGCCCTCTTTGACCTGACCAGCACCCTGCTTGCCCAGCCAGAAGGACCAGCTGGTGACCCCCTTCTGAAGCAACATCACACTGAAAGAAGCCTTGACTGGCCATCGACGGCAGACTCCAGCACTTGGGGATAGGTATATCTTGACACCGGTGCTTAGTGTTCATAGCTAGCTACTGTGAGTGTGTGTGTGTGTCTGTGTGAATGTGTGTGTGTTTGAGGGGATCAGCCCCAAGGTTTATGATCTGACTTTTGCATCCATCTAATAAACTAGAATTTTATGATGATCCTGTGACTTGGTCCTTTGTAGCCAACAAAACAACCTCATGACTCAGCCAGTTGGGTCAGTGTCTACACATGCATTGTTGTGCATCAAAAAAAATGCTGCAAGAGGGTGTTACTTGTATTTACAAGTACTACAAGTATTTATGAGTACTACCTTGCTACAGTGTTTATTAGTTTCCTGTGCCCTAATAGGGGCACAAACGTATACCCTGAGATGTTTACTGCAGAGCTAATTAGTCATCTCTGCACTAAACGTCTCATGGAGATGTGCTCAGTGAGAACCACTGATCTAGTCAAACTCACTGCTCAAGGCTGGATCACCCCCATCTAAAACATCCTATACAAATGTTTGCCTTTAACAAACAAGAAGGGTCTGATTTCAGCCAATTAAAGCCAGTCTGCTTATCCTTCACACACTGGATCTTGTTAAAGCAGGGAATTCCAAAGCAGTAAACTGCTATAATCCCAATGGGAAATTAATGATGGACAATTCCCTGCCTTTTGATATTTAAAATCAGACAACTTAATGTTTTATTTTTACTTACTTTTTATTGATTTTGCATAATAGTTGAGACAATACATAAAATAAATGTTTTAAAACATCTTCCTGAGTAGTTGCAGAAAACTACAAAACAAATACAAAATTCCACAGCTTTATCTGTCCTATTGACCTTCCCTTTAAATGTCCAAGACAAGGGGGTCCCCACCTAACAACTTACTATATAAAGGATAACTACAGTATCTTGAATGAGATAGCCAATGTTGTGCAAAGATTTCTTTAGAAAAAACTTGTATAAGAGATAGCTTGGATAACATATTGTACATCACTTGGAATCTGAGCCTAACATCAATCTGAGCCAAAGGCACAGAACACAGGGTAAATTCAAGGCTCCTTTCAAAATGAAGATTAATTATTTAAAAGTTCTCAGCCATCCACAGCAGGGCCAGACGCAGTATTGTACTTATCAGGGTATATGTCCAAGGCTCTTCAGAATTGTCTTAGAAACTTTATCAAACAAGTGTTTCAGACCCTAGCAACATGTGTCTTGAGTCTGAAACCTTAGGGACCTGCCTTTCAAAGAACCCCAGAAGAGAACAATAAGCTGTCACTCAGGGAGAAGAAGCTAACTATCTTACCTCATCTGCCACAGAGAAAACAAATAAAGAGCATTAATAACCTTCATAACTGAGCACTGGAACATTTAGAGAGCATCTGAAATACTCTTTATTTCCTAAGACATAACAACAAAGTGACTTCCCACCCAAACAGAGAAAGAGCAAGTAAAACCAAAAAGAAATTCAAGACATGGGTCATTCCATGTCAGTGAGCTGTGTTTCCAGGATACTGACATTTTTTTTTCTTTAACGGTCTTTTGTACTAGAAAAATGCTTACCATATTATCATATATTATTCTATTGCTTTTTATTCTAAAGAATATTGAGGTACTTTGCACACTTTAAGGGATTGAAATGAATAAGTGTGCATGCATATGCACAGACACACATAGGACAGAGCTCATTTCACCAGCTGTTAAAATGCAGTCATATCTGGGTGAGAACAGAACAACTTATTAAAACTGCCAGCTTCACAATACAACAACATAAGCCAGGAATTTAAGAATCCTCAGGGGAGGATGCAAACTGAGATTTAATTTTAGAGCCCTGGCCAAATTTGCACTCTTGTAAAAGTGCCACAAAATCTTTAACGATCAAAGGGATAAGACCCTTTTCAGCATCTGATAATGCTGCTGCTTACAAAAGCTTATGCAGCTCTGATTTAGTTAGTCTATAAGGTGCAAGTCTACCCTGCCTTCTGCCTGACTTCAGACTCACATGGTTAGCTACCTCCCTCTGCAGAAATGGATGTTGTGATGTCCAACTACACAATACTTATGAAGCAAATTATAGTACAAAATAGACTAGCTAAAGGCAGAGTTGGAAATAGAATAAATGAGTTCTATTTCCAGCCTTGTACACATTCTTCGTAAAGGTTTTTGGTATTTTACTTTGCTCTTTAATAATGATCCTCAAATTGACACTGCATCCAGAACTACTTGAAATACACTTACCCCATCTATTTGAAATGCCAGTTATTAGTTAATGTTGCTTTTTACTGCATGTACATCTTTGTATATCACTACTGTGTTTATACACAGGAACAGCTATTTGAATGTTCAGGCAAAAACTAACCATGGATTATTTCAACCCCAAAAGAGATGGGTTTGGGAAATCAGGGGTGTGAACAGAAAAAAAATGTTTATACTGGTATAACAAAAGGAACAGGCAGAAGAAGCAAACCCCTACATGGGATAATTTGCCTGATCCAGTAGAGGATTATTCCTTCAGAATCAGATTTAAAACTCCATTTTTGTAAACTACTTTGGATTAGGTTTCACCTGTCTGTTCTCATCTCGGGGTAGATATCTGCTAAATGAAAATAAGTTATTTTCAGCTTCCCATTACCTACTGGTAAAATGCTATAGCAGTATTTACTACCCTAGGGCAGTTGCACATTGTCTGTTTCTAATCACAGTGTAATTTACATTTGTATAAAAACACAATGTAAATTTCACAAGGGTGTGCGAATGTCTGTCCATACCCAAAGTGTGTAAAAAGAGTGCTGTCATGGAAAATAATGTATACCTATTAGCTAAATCAGCTTTTACTGCTAACCATTAGAATGTTATTTCTATATGTGCTCAGGAATTCACCTTACTTACCAATGAAATGCCAGAACATCTAAAATACATATTAACAAATTAATAGTGCACAAAAGTATTGCTGCTATGACAGGCTGCTGCAGGAATTTTTAAAGGGGCATAATGGTCCACTGACCACACACTTGTGTCTGACAGCTTTGAAAGAAGCAAACGAAAGAAATCAATGCCTATCAGAAGCAACAGAACACCATGTTCCTTCCTTGGGAATAATGGGGGTGGAAAGGACAGTCTATTCAATAACCTTTACTGTGTCCTCCAAATATTAACTTAAAAATAACTTGCAGCTAAGAAGCCCATCTTAGCTTCTCTGTCCTAGAGCCCAAACATAATGGAAGCACTGGGCCAAAATCTTGTTTGGGAAAAGAATTTAGGAAGCTGCTTTGTAGTTCCTGAAATTCTGAAAGCATAACAGACACACAATTTCAAGCTGTATACCCTTCCCCTCTGCACACACATGGGGCAACCAACTACAAAATCAGGTAGCCTAGTGGGAGGCTGAATTCCCAGGCAGTTAAATACACTTTGCTGTTCCAAAAACAGGAAATGGACCAAATCTGATTTAAATACACGTGGTCCAAAAAGGGAATAAAAACACTGTTTAATTAATATCCAAGGCATGCTGCTTGCCTATGTGATTTCTTGTTACCCAGGCTAATAAAGCAGGATTTATAAGCTTTGAAACTGGTAGGCATGGAAAGGCAACTCTGTAGGAGGTGGCTGAATCCTATTGTTTGAAATCTTTGTACCGCATTCATTGGCAGAGACCCAAGCAGCCTGGAGTGGTTTAAACTGGTACGTCACAGAAAGGCAGTTTACGGCCAAGTTCTGAGGCAGAATGCATGTTATATTTTGGCCAACAGGGGGAAACCTCACTGCATTGTCAAATGCTGCAAAAGAGAAGGATTTTAGGATTCCCTGGAGAGTTTAGGATACTTCCATCTATAAATAAGGAAAGCGCTACAAACAAGGAAAGGCAGATTCATGCTGGGTGAGACTCTGAAATCAATGGGAACACATCAAGGTTGAATTTGGCTTAATTTTGCATAGAAATTCTGTATAGTTATATTAAAAAAAACTTTATTAACTTAAGAGTGAAGGCTGAATCTCACAAATGCAAATTCCTAAAAGCAAGGAAATAAACATGTAAATTATTCAACATCCTATCTGTACTATAGGTACCAGTTCCTCTTTTGCAGTGTTTACCACTTCCCTTCCATCATCCATGTCAGGGACCCTTGAACTGTAAATGTGTACTCTAGTTAGAGAGGTCAGGTTTTAACACCAGTTTAGTATGTTATTCATAAACTAGATTTATATAGTTCTGTACAGTATTCTATACAGTGCACATACATGAAAGAGGGGTCAAAGTACAAATAAGGATAGGGTGGTGTGTTTTTCTGTACTGCTATGCATGGCTGCTTGGACACACCACGGGATTTAATTCAGTTTAGTTCTCCCTAAATTGGAACGGTGGGTTTTTAAAAACACCGCTTCAATTTAAGGAGAATTAAACTGAACTAAACTCCCGTGGCATGTACACTACGGCGGGGGCCTAATCTGTACCTGCCTCTTCGGTGGCAGGGGGGACGGGGGTAGGCGAGCTGCCGGCAGGCTGAGCAGTCCCTGAACTGTGCAGGGGCCCCCCATGCAGCACCCACTTGCTGGTACCTAGCCCAGGCAGTCCTGGGGGACCACTGCAGCCGTGGAGGGAAGAGCTGGTCCCCTGCAGCCACAGAGGGAAGCACTGGGGCCCCTGCACAGCTCAGGTAGGCAGGAAGTCTCCAGGGAGGAAAAAAAAAAAGATCAGGCTCGCCGCTTTTTCTTTTCCTTCAGTGAAGCCTGCCTACATGGGCTGCCACCGGGCCCCACAGCCCCTGAGCTGCACAAGGCCCACCAAGCCCCGAGCACATCAGTTTCCAGTGCCCCTTGTACTGTTGCACTTTTTAAAGTAGCAAACTAAAGGCGCGTGTAGACGAAATGGGGGCCCTAAATTGAAGCAGCGGGTTTTAAAAAACACCTCTTCAATTTAGGGCTGATTGAACCCCCGTGTCATGCACACACCCAGCTGACTTACTTGCCTCCCCAATGGGGAGGGGAGGACAAGCTGCTGGTGGGCAGAGCAGTCCCTGGGCTGCAGGGGGGGTTGGTGCTTCCCTCTGCGGCAGCCCCACCCCAGGGAGCACCTGCCCGCAGGTACCTGGCTCGTGTAGTCCCGGGGGCACCACAGCTGCGGAGGGAAGCACTGGGCCCCCGTGCAGCTCAGGCAGGCAGGCAGGCTCCAGGGGAAAAAAAAAAAAAGATTAGGCTCACCACTTTTCTTGGGCGAAGCATGCCTTTCTGGGCTGCTGCCAGTCTGCCTGCAGGGCTTCTTGCAGAGCCATGGAGCTGCATGGAGCCCGGTGCTTCGCTCCATGGCTGTAGGGGCAGCCAACTAAAACTCCTCAGAGGAGTTTTAATTTGCTGCACCCCAAGACATTTAAGGTGCATTACACCGCCAAATTTCCTACAGCAGCTGGAATTAATATGCAATACGCTGCCGAGGCGTGCAAACACTGACACCATTAAAGTGGTGCAAAGCATTTAGCCCGCTTTAAAGTGTTGTGCACATACGCCCTTTGTTTTGTCTACACATGGCCTAAATCACCTCAGAAGTGTTTTATCTTGCTACATACCAAAGTCATTTAAAGCAGAATACACTGATGAGTGTGCAAACTGCAATGCCATAAAAGCGGAATATACCACTGAGCAGTGCAAAAGGGCATTTCAACCTTTAAAGGCCAATTTTGTGGAATGTACAAAGGCCCTTTATGGCTAGTTATTGTACTAAACCTGGCAGTAGATGTGTTTTTATGTGGTGCAATCTGAATATATACTATATATACGTTCATTATTAAAGGAAAGTTATTGATAATAAGGTTCCTATAATCATGTTGTGGTAGGCAATTAACACTGAGGAACATTACTGATAAATGGGGTGTCAGTGAGTTAGTGAATGAATTTATGCTGGCTACTGTTTGTTTTGGACCATTTTTATGACTTCAATGGAACTGTACTTTGGTAAAACTGATTTACATAAAAATAAAATGCTCTTAAGCTTTTTAGGGGCATCAATTCCTCAGGTTTTTAAATAAATAACAATATAATTATTACTTTGGAAAACTACCAAGCTAGATACACATTATCATCAATGTCCACCCTCTAGAGCCCAAGATCTTTCACACCCCATAGAAATGCAATCTTCCACCCACCCACCCAGTTACTCTCTTCTGTTCACTGCTACACTCTTTTCTGTAGTGCACTCCCAACAGTCCAGTTCCTCAACATGTTACTTTTACATCTCCACTCTTTACTTTGACCCTCTGACTTTACTACATTCAGTTTTTAAATGATATCACATGCCAACTCAGATATCCCGTGTAGATGGTTGTCAAGCATGAGCTCATAGGCTGCTTTAAGGTGGACCCTACACAGCAGTGTAGACTTAGGTAAACTTTTCGTCTGTAGATTTCTAGATGACTAAAGTTATACTTCTGTACATGTCTAGAACTGCCTCAGTCCTCTTAGCCTGGAGCAGTTCAGTACCTACATTACACCTTATCCCTGTCTGTGTTCCCAGGGGAATGACCCAATAGTCATGCTTCACTGCACACCTATTGTACACTTATGAGATCACATTTCTCATTAAAAAAGTGGTTGCTGTTGTTTTCGTTTAAAAAGAGGAAAGGGGAAATGGTGGTACAACTTCCCAGAGGTTAGATTACTGATATGAGAGATCTGGATTCAAATGCTGAAACCATTTCCCTGTGCAGAACAAAATTAAAGATTAATTGGGCCAGAAAATGAAAAAGATGAGCTTGACTCTAGAGCCTAGTGGCACAGACATTCATTTCAGCAAGACATGACTAGGAAGGGGGGTTTTGCTCCTCAGTTTCTGCATTTTTAATTAAATAAAACACAAAATGTTCTAGGGACAAAGACCAAAACCAAAGTCTTTCCTTTCCCAGGTGAATGCTTTTACCACTAGGCTCTAGGACAGAAACTTAGGGCCATGAATTTCTAGGAAGGAAGATGTAAGCACCTAAAGCCACAGTCTGTCTATAGCATTTTCTATTGGCCGGCTTAGGATATTAAAAAAAAAAAATGGTTGTAATTATTACAATGGTTCAGTTCAAATTAGCATAGAAATCTGAGAAAAATTTAAACTTCTTTTCGAGCCTATCGACATGTTTTAGAAATATTTTCCTATAATAACAATATACTCTTGGGAGTTTCAAGGAAAATAAATAGGATCTAGTGTTCCCATGCAAAGCTGACCACTCCAAATGGATTTTTATATGCACCTTGGAAGGTCAAAAATCAACTTGATCCAAGTCATGTCAGAATGGTTTATTTTTGTACTTTCACTACATGATAGTGGGAGGTACCAAGGAGGTTTGAACAGCATCTTTCAGAGTTCTCAAAGCATCAAACTTGCCAGCCAGACCTTTATTGCCAGCTTTTACCTGTTTTGATTGCACCTGTGAGTGACAGAAATAATATGTTTTATATGAAATTCTGTCCACTTAATATACAAACTCCAAAGCTTAAATTGCAGACTCCAGCCTTGATCCTACCTGAACCTTTTTATTGACAAAAGAGGCTGCATTACTTTCCTTATTTTTATTTTTTTAAAAGCTTTCTAAAAAATACAGTTGTTGTAAGAACAGTTTCCAGAAAGCAATCAAACCATTCCCAGGTGCTGGGGATTGCTATGGTTCATGCAGCACAATGCATAACAATATAAACAGTACATTACTCAGGGAATGTAAAATATATGTGTGTTTTGGAGAAAATAATAAAATTAATACTTACAAGTAGAAAAAAGGCACTTAAAATATTTATGTTAAGAAAAAAGATTCTTACTAAACACAGCAAAGGTTTGGGTTGGCTGCAGACTATCTAATTTGAGCAGAGTTTTCATTATCCCTGTGCCAGGTCCTACAGTTCACACAGTACTCTATCGGGTATCATCCATGAGTAGAGAGGTAGTTACCCATGTTAGTTTGAAGTCAGGCAGAAGGCAGGGTTGGGTGGCACCTTAAAGACTAACTCTTTCGGAAAGCTTTCATAAGTGACAGACAATTCCATCAGACTTGACTGTTATGCCTTTCTGAATGAGTTAGCTTTTGAGGTGCCATCCTGCCCCACCTTCTCTTAAGTATAGCTTCTATTGCAGTATTTGGCCCTAGGCTTTTGCTTCCTCAAGTGCTTAGTCCAATGAAGATTTGGGAATAATGGTGTATGTAGCATCTCACATACTTTACCAAGAACACTGAAATGTCTGTGGACATACTGTTTTCCATGAAGAGTATGTGCACCATAACAGGCAGATAGCAACTCTGATGCTGAACCAATTAGGGGATATGGTTTAGAAGCTGGTTCACCATAGCAGACTATAGGTAATTTAGGGAGAGCTAGGCGTCGACATTAACTTATTAATCATACATTATCATACTTGGGCACCAAGTTGCTGTAAGAAGCACATTTTATAAACATAACGTGCACAGGCGTAACCACAGACATTTCTATTGATCTATTTGTTTTACTTACATGTTTGTATAATGTATTTGATATAAATAGTGTATATAATTTCTCCAAAAATTATTGAGGAAGACACTTTGTCACTTGGTTGCAGTGATAGCTACTGAGTACTTGATGGCAACAATACTGATTGAACTGGAACCTTTCCTCTCTGAAAGATCAAGCCAATATCTTGATCCAAAGGAAAATCTTTGCCAGCAGTTTTGTAAGATAGTTATCTGATCCCCCATTGCTGCAGCATCTTGTCACCTTCTTAATGTATTCATGCTCATAACTCCTGTGGGGTAATGAGTACTCTTCCCTCCATTTCACAGGTGGGAACCTGAGGCAGAGAAATCCTCTCTCCCCCCTGGAGTCTCATCTGTGGCTGAGCAGGGAATTGAACACAGGGCTCCCAATTTTCAGGCTGTCAGGCAAACTGGTATAACAGCCTTCTTTGCCTTTGAACCAATAACAAAGTTCAGCAATTTCACTTGTATCAAGACATGCTAGCCAGTTCATTGTGGTGTTATTCCTGTGATATTCTGCATTTCTTTATCCTTCTGCTTCACTGACTCCTCAGCTGAACACATTAGCTCCCTTAGTGCCTCTTAGTTTCTTTCGTATTGCTGTTAACTCTGTGCATCCAATGTAAATAAAGTATAAACCATTTGGAGGTAAATTTGCATGGCAGATGCCGTAGAAAATAAAGCTGTATTGTACTTATGTTTGCAGTGAAGGTTTGAAAGGTGGGAAATATTCCAATACCAATGAGATAGACATGTTTTGAGATAAGCCACAAAGTTGGCAGTTCGCTATGCCAGCAACTAGACTTACACACTTTCATTTCCATGTGTTTTAACCATTGGTACCCCCACCAAGCAACACAACTGGTACTTTGGTCTAACAAAAATAAAACAAGATAATCTTAATCATGTGTGCTTCAGAATATGGCATTATTCTGCATTGCTTAGGCACAGAATAGAGACTGAAGCCACAGGCACGTGTTTAGCTCAAAAGTAGCTTAGTTTCTGATGAACCATGGAGGGAGGGGGAGTTCTGGATTTTTTTATACTCAAAGTCCGACAAAAAGCAAAGCCTAGCTTGAATCAATGTGTACTGCTCCAAACCCATTATTTCTTTAAAACAATCTCTTTCAGCTTTTCTTTATGATTCGTAAAATACTCCCATGCTCTTCCTGAGATCAGTTCAGCGACTCTTACAGAGCTTAACAATGGAAAAATAGTCATATTGGCCAGTTAAGATAATGTTTTCTTTAAAAAAAACCCCTGTCCTGTGGTAACTGGCACCATAGTATTGTTTATCAGAACATAAAGTTCAGTAGAAATCCCACAGTGACGTCATCTCATCTGACTCTTGCTGATGAAAGTCTTTTCTTGTGGCTTTCTGGGATGGTTTCAAATACTTGTGGATGATTTCCTTAACAGGAAACAATGAGAGGGACTTTCACTTCAAGGACACACTGTATTCTTGAGCAGGTGAGCATTATCTATTCATTAAACGGGAAGGAGATTGTTCCAGAGGAACTTCAACTGCCTGGAGTCTAATGGGTTCTTATAAATCTCTAATAAGGACACAACAGAAGTAGGTGTGAACATATTCTATATTGAAAGGAGGAGGAGGAGTCTGCTTTGCTCTTAGGTGGGGGTGAGGGATGATCCACAAGGGGGAAAAGGGGAAGAAAGGAAGGCTAAGACAGTGTTTCCCAACCTTTTTCACCCCACAGCACACTTACCTAAATAAAAAAGCACTGTGGCACACCGGACAGAGAGCAGGGGGAGGGGGCGGCATGCCACCTGGACACTGACCAGACGGTGGGTTGGCAGGCGGCCAGCCAGACAGCATTTTGGGCTGGAGCCACGCCCCCATCTGTCTGTTTCTGCCGCAACAGCAGGTGTGGGGGCGTGGCTCCAGCCAAGCAGGGGGCGTGGCTCCAGCCCAAAATGCCACAGCACACCTGGACGTGCCTAACGGCACACTAGTGTACCGCGGCACACCGGTTGGGAAATGCTGGACTAAGACAATCAGAATCAGACTTTAGGTAGGCAACCTGGAGGCAGTATGAGCACAGGGAGAAAGAGAAGGGTAAGGCTGGTGCTTGTTGGGCAGGTGGGTATGTGACTACTACAGCACTTTTTTCCAAAATGTGGAATAGAATCCAGGATTATTAAGTCTCAGCATTCCTCTGCTGAAAAAAAAGAACTGAAAAAAACCACTTGCAAAAAGCACTTTTCATGCCAGGCTGGTTCACACATCAGATAGCAAGCTATTACTGCTACCCCGTTCACTCAAGTGGCAGAGATCTGTGATTTGAATCTAAAGATTCAAACCTTGTTCCTGACCCATCTGGGTGTCAGTATGGATTGGCTAGGATGGAATCTTTGTTTTTTCAGTTTCCTTTTTTCAAAAACTGAAGAAAAACCACACTAAATGCCAGTAAAAGAAGGTTAAAACAAAACAACAACAAAAACACATAATGATACAATCTAAAGACTATATTGCAATGCAGGTAATACAGACCCACAACAGGGCTGAATTAAAGTTGCAAAGGAAAACTCAATACTGATATTTTCCAGCTTCTAAATCCCTGTTTTTATCTTAATGCTCTTTTAACAAAGATTTGGGTTGTTTATGCAATGTTCTATATAGAATATAAAATTTGGCTGCTGGGAAGAATATTAAAATTGATATGAACATAAGCATTACTTTATTCAGAGAGGTAGTCACAATGTAAAGAAGAGTTATATGATCCGGCTATCTCTACAGGAAATTAACCAAACAGAAGTCAGAGGCAGTGCTCTATATGTAACTGAGGCAGGGCATGGAATAATGGGTTTAGGATTTTCCTCTGGTTTTATCAAGCATTTTTGGATCCTGGGAAAATTATTAAACTTCTCTGGGCCCATGGCACATCTCTAAAATGGAGATGATAAACCTAAGGATTAGTGACATATGAACATGGAGATACTTAGATGAAAGATAATATGTAAGTGTAGCATCGTGTTATGTTACTATATTAGATATAATCTGTATTCTTATTTTCTTTAGAAATATTGGCTTCCAATTACTACAGTCCAGTGCATTATTTCAGAGAAACTGCATGCTGTTTAAGGCCAACCAAGACAATATCTATCAAAAAAAATAAATTAGGTCTTTCTATCTTTTTAGGGAAAGTAACTGCTGCCAAAGCTCCCAGCCACCAAATGCTGCTGCAGTTCCAAATCCATGGGCCACGGATCCAGCCTTCAGGCTACAGGTTGCCAGCCCTTGCAGTAAACTATTTCCTGATACATCTGAGTTTGTGGTTGGATTCATATGCTCATCTTTTACTTCTAGAGCCAAGTCCAAAACCTCAGATCAGAACACTGAATCCAAATCCAGGGCCAGGTACAGACATTACACATAAACCAGTATAAGTGACCAAAAACTGGTCTATACCTGTAACAGAACAGAAGTTCAGTGCACATAGACTGGCTTAAAATGGCAGAACCCAGTCCAAGATAGACCTGGATCGATGTGCATTTCCACTTTGATTTACGTTAGAATAGTACATCAAACTTCTATACCAGATCCCCTATCAATTCATGTTAGGTTACTGTCCATCAGCATCCCAGGAGCCTTTGCAGCTCCCTGCTAGCCCCTCCTCATAGGGAGCTGGGCTAGCACTTGCCCAGCAGCTACTCCAGCTGAGCACCCAGTGGGCTCTGCCCTGGGCTGTCACTGGGCTGAGCCAGCACAGACTGTCCCCAGCCCCGTCTCCTGCCTTCTGCCAGCTGCGAGTGGAAAATAAAGATAACTGATTTAAAATGAATTTATTTCAACACATACATTCATTTCTATGTTGTGTGACATGTTCATATGTTAGAAAGTAGGAAGTGAAACATATTTGACTATTTGTGAACAAACTGCATTTATATTTTACTGGTGGAATGCGTTAAAACATGCTCAGTTACTATGGGGGTCAAGGATGGTTTGTGGTGGTTGAAGTGTGACCCTGGCTCTGCTGGTCGCAGGGGCGGGGGAAGAGGGCAGCTCCCTCAAGGGAACTTCAGCACCAGTGGCAGCTGGCAGCAGGTAGCAGGGACAGGGGTGCTTCTGGATTCAAACTCTCCTGAACTTCAAGGTTTGAAACCCAGATTCAAATTCAAATGTTCTACATGATGCAGATATTGTATGTGGCCTGTTCCACAGAAAGGTTGACGCTCTCAAGTGGAATGTGATCTCGATCCATATTGGGATTTTTAATTTGGACTCAGGCTTTTACTTGATTTTCCATGTATTATTTCCATTCAGAGTGTAAAAGAAGACAGAATGACTAAGAAAGAATTTACATTTCCTTGATAGCTTCTTTCCAGATGAAGGAACAAACAGAGCATTTATTTTCATTCCCCCTAAGAAATAATTGTCCGTTTTGAGCCAGCCTGACAATTTTCCATAGCTAAAATGTGATACAGGCATAGACCCTGTCTAAAAGAGATTTTGTTTTCAGAATATTATCAGAATTTTGCCAGGAATTTTTTTCTGACACCCTTACACAAGTATATTTCCTAAGCTTGCCACGTAAAACCTATTCCTGTAACGATCTGACTTTCATGTTTTCTAATTGCAATGTCATCTAACTGTAATCTGTCAAGAGAACCATTTTTTGGTTATGACAAATGGACAGATATTGCTTTTTCAGCTTTAAAAATGCCTAAATATTTATAAAAGAAAATGTAAAACATGCTAATAAAAAAATCCATATTTAAACATACCCATCCAGCAATTAGAAGTAACACAGCTTGGGCATATTCTATTTAGTTTCAAATGGAACTTATTTTAATATAAGACTTCAAAACCAATAAATTCATTTTTTTTGGAGATAAACTTTGAAATACAATACCAGACTATTTTTTCCTTGTTATACCAGAAACAGCACACTTTAGTATTCAGGAAATCTCATGTTTCTACCTTAAACAAACAACACAGTGAGGGCTTGGTAAGTGTAAATGTACAGTATTCGTGTTTCATACATGGGAACTGATTGTTTATAGTAAAGTGTGACCTTATTAAAAGGAAAAAAAAATGCATATCCTGATTAACTCATGCACATACAGGCTATATCAGAACTTGGAATACTTCCTGTAAAGAGTGTACTATTTGTGGAGGTCACATTCAGCATGTATGAAACTCGCACAAAAATTATTTCTTTTAGATCTCCAATGTGCACATACAGAAAAGATTACAAATGAGGCATACAATAAAATTTATGCAGAAAGAAGTGTCTGTAGTTCATTTCTTTAGACTTCTATAAATTGAGAAATGCTAAAAGACTAAGTAACATAACATTGTTAGGATTGGATTGTTCATGACAAGACGTACTTAAGTGAATTGTTCAGTGATGGATTTTCTACAACTCGTTGTAGTAAATATTCAAAAGAAGAAAAGAATTGGCAAGATTAATCTGTCAAACCTCAGCATTTCAGAGGTCAATATTTTTCAGTAACACTCTCCCCTTTTTCTCACATTTTTGTAGCAGAAGTGTTGAGTGAAAGTTTGAGTGGAACATTTTTCATAGATGCAGTGTTCAAAGAAATGAACTTTCTCACTGTAAACAGTAGGACAGCTTATTTGGGGATAGTTACCAAATATCATTAAGTTTTACTGCTTGTCTAAGGCATAAAATGGTGCTTACTCTATTAATCTATGAACAAACATTTATTTATGTAGCCATTGCAAATGAAACATGGTGTGACTTGTATCTGTGCAGAATCCCTGATGCCAGGGGAAACAGGTTCAGAGCAAGAAACCATTGTTTATAAATGCCAAGTTAAGAAAAGTAGACAAGAGTAAAAGTAGACTTGCAATCCAAAGAGCTTTGAAGTGGAACAGATTCCAAAGTAGGTGGTTCTAGGCACCATCAATAAATACTCAATAAATACAAATTACATCAGACATTGGTTGTCCTATAATAGGCTAGATAACTCAAGCTCTCTTATCGATCTACTTAGTATATATGGATCTATATAAAAGCAATTCTGATGTTGTACTGCATATCTCTAAACTGAGACTTTATTTAGGCAAAACCTAAGGCATCTGAAAGTTTATATAAGTCTATCCCAACTATGTAATTTGTCCAATAAAAGATATCATCCACAAAAATAGTTGCCTCTCACATAATCCCTGGACCATCACTGCTACAATTTCATGGCAAGACTACCATTAAATACCAATCCTAATTTATTCTCCACAGAAATAGTGGTGGGCTTTCCTATTACAAAACATGATAGAAAAACAAAAGAAAAAGAAAACCACTGGAGCCCTTGTAGAAGAGAGCAGGGTCTGTACCATTGCTGTATGGTTAATATGAAGAACAGCAAAATGACCCTACTTAAAATGACACTATAAAAAGATAGATATACATATCATCTGTTGGCCCCACAATCAGGTCATACTATAAACAACGAGGGTTAAATTCTCATGACCACATTTACATACAACATTCAGTTACTGGTTCCCATCCCCATAGCTGGAGCACATGCAAAGTCACATTTCCACATACAGCTGCAGTCACAGCTTGGGTCATGGTAGTGAGTTTTGGTATGCTGATATTTTGCACATCTGCAATGTACTGGAAGCCAAAAATAATACATACATAAAATAAATAGACTAAAAAGTCTCTTCAGGGACCGCAATCAAGATAAAAAATATACAATAAGGTATTAATCCTTAGTTTATTGCTTCAGCAACTGTGATTATGATAACCAAACACATTTAAAAAATCAAATAACCTAATTTATTCAAACATGCCTTAAAACCCCCAAATTTTGTGTCTTGTACAGAGCCTAGAAAATGACACATCTGTCAACTGCCTGGTTTCAGTTTCCTTTTAGATCATTCTCATTTTCTGGTTCTCCTGGAAAAGGGTGTTGCTGTGCTTGGGTTTCAAACACCATGCTGAAGTGTTTATTTTGTTAAAAAAAGTAAAAAATAAAATTATAAAATGCAATATTTCAAATTACTTTCTGAATAGCAAACCAAAGACTTTAGGCACAACCTAATTTTTAACCTGACTTAGTAAAAATTAGAGTTTGTCAAACAAACTATTGAATCATAAAATCACAGAAAAAGTAGGGCCACAAGGAACCTCAGGATGTTATCTAGTCTAACCCACTGCTCAGGGCCAGAGCAATCCTATCTAAACCATCCTATAAAAGTGTTTGTCTAACCCAGTGGTTAGCAACCTTTTCTTGAGATGGGGTGGAACAGCTCCGCTTGAGTCTGAGGAGTCCTGGGATCTGGCAGCAGCTGCCACTGCCACGTCCTACCACCATTTTCCCATGCCACTGCCCAGCTGCAGCACACCACAGGACTGCTCCTGACTACCCAGCTGCATAGTGTGAGCAAAGCCCCTGCTGCCAAATGTGGCCAAAGCCTTGGCTCCGTGGGCCACATTTAATGCCAGGCTCTGAGGACCAGATCTAGGTTTCCATCCTCTGCTCTAACCTAACAGAAAGAACGACCTTCTTGCACAATGCCACAAAACACCAAGAACATCCCAGCTTGCCACAGGACCATTTAACGTCCTGCCACTGCAAGGACATGAAGTAATTTATTAACTAGGAAAAAAAAAGTCGTAGGAAAAAAACAGGTAACATTTTTCACTTCTTTTCCAACAGCAAGTTCTAAATTCTGTTTCATTTTGAAAAATTCTATTTAATTTTAAAATGTTTTGTGGAGGCTACATGACATTACTGCACCAAATGGCTACCTAAAACTAGATAGCTATGGGAGAAATGGCATGATCTATAGACATTGCCGATCCCTGATCACCTTGATTCCCAAAACGCATTTCCCCTGTTTGTAGAATGAATACCACATGTAGCAGACTAGCTGGAAAAGCTACTTCCCCAGAAAAATCTCTCCGGAAGATTTTCATTCATTCAGAACAGGTCACAGAGTTTGCAAAATCAAAGATGGATGCTGCAGGTGGAAACGGAAGAGCTAGAGCAAAGAAGGAGAAAGACAAAATAGCCCCTTTGAGCAGAGAGGACTTTAGTGAGTTAATCTCAGTTATCAGAGCTTTAAAATCCTTTGTGGAGGCACAGTTCGATACAAACAAAGAGCAGCAGGGTCACACACCTGGAGATAAAGGTTTATGGAAACCTATAGTCTGCAAACTAAAATCAAAATGACTGGGGAAAAAAAAGAAAAGAAGCTTGCAGAGAAAAATGAGATTTAAAGATTTTGAGAGAAGCAATAGCATTAGAATAAGAGGACTCCCAGAATGTGTGGAAAGTGACATCCAGAGGAATATTTCAAACGGACATTCCTTCCTTCCTACAGGTGAAAAAGGCAGGAGTCCTTGTAGACAAAGCACACAGAGCCAGTGGTGTACCATGGGTCTCCGGTGCCCAGGGGCCAGTGATTGCATTTGCACACCCCCCATCCATAGCCAATCACTGAGCAATGGGGGGCAGGTCCCCTGGCGGCTGATTGCCAAGCCCGGAAATGCTGGTGGTAGAACTAGAAGTGCCACTGGGGGACCGAGTACCCGCTGGAGGGCCTGGCTGGTACCCACCCCCCAGGTCAGGACCTGGGGCATGGCCCCCCCTCTGCTCCCTCCACCGGTACGCCACTTGCCCCCCTTAGCTGGTGCCTGGGGGGGCATGGCTCCCTCCTCTGTCCTCCTTGTCAATACACCACTGCACAGAGCTCTCTACACTCCCCCTAATTCAAACAAACCAAAAGACACTATATTTTAAGACTTGTCACAGGGTACATTAAGGAAAAGGAAGGAACTAAGTGAAATTAGTGTCTCTCAGGGCGTGTATTTATGCCGGCTAAATTTACTGTGCAGTAAGTTACTGTGCAGTAAGTGGGAATATGCTGGCATCTATACATGCAGGAATTTTAGTGCATTAACACTGTTTGTGGACTGACTTGGGACTAACTTTATTCCTTAATTTTAGTCCAAGATCAGACCACACGCACAGTGTTATTGCGCAGTAAGGCATCTACACGTGCATTACTAAGCAGTAACTAATTGGGCATAAATTTGATACCAGCATGATATAGGTAAGAAGTATATGCTCAGGTCAGCATAAGTTGCCATATTTATTGCACAGTACGGGTGTGCACATGTAGACGCATGCCTGTACTGTGCAGTAATTTCGGTTACTACACAGTAAATGTGCACATGTAGACATGTCCTCAGAGAAGCAAATATAATATGAAGATAGGGTTTTTCTTTTAAATTTCTCTTCACACACCAAGAAGAGTAGTACATTATAAAGGAGAAATAAGATGGTCTTAAAATCCTTGAGAAACTAATGGAAAGTGCCTTGGAATCTCAGCCTGAGACTGACACAGACAGCAAGAAGCAACACCATAATACTGAATGGCAAACTTTCATGCCCGGGAAAAAGATACCAAATACAAGGACAAAGAGACTGGGAGAAGTCACAAACTTGGGATCTTCAAGAGGATTTAAGTGGAACTGAATAGTAGTAGGAGGGAGATTCAGACAAAAAAATAGAAGGGGGACTATAACAAGGGGGAAAAAAAGATAAAAACAGAAATGTTGGGAACCAAAATGAGTAGGAAGAAAAGACATATTCTAAGTCTAAAAGCAAAGACTAAGGGAATGGGGAAGGGGTATAAATATGGGAAAAGGCTTGAAATACAGCTCTGCATAACTCCCGCCAGAAAACAGTATCCAGTGAACTACAATATTGTGCCATGACTCCCCTAGTGTTGGAGTTAAGAACTTTCCAGGCAGGAGTTTGCTACTCAGGTGTGCAGGGATTAAATATTCCCTTCCATTTGAGGATCAGAATGAATTTCCACATTTTAGGAAAGGGGTAAAGGGTACAAAAATACAAAGTATTTGGGGATGCAAAATGAAGAAAAAATGGGCTGTGTAAATGATGAGAGAGCAGAGCAGAGCAGCAGCATTAGTAAGTAAAGTTAATTTTAGGGAAAGAATGAATAAAAGAATACACAGGTTCCAAAACAGTACTGCAGACCTCACATAATCTAGATCTGTTTTATTTCATATTTTTTATAAAGAGGTGAAGACAGATTTAGCTCCAGCTAGTGTGTGTGTGAGAGAGAGAGACAGCAAGCTACTGTCTCTATACTGATTGACTATACATTTTACACACACACACACACACACACACACACATATATATATAAACATTACATTGACAGTACATATGGTAAGTTATAAAAATTGTCATATATTATTTATTTTGTAAACATGTAATAACTTGAACCTCATGCAATTCCTGCATATTCTCCAGTGTAGGAGTTTTGTTTCTCTATTTGCCTGAATAAGATAAAGTTTATAAAAGAAGAGCGTTTTGCATTTTTTAATCCCTCACCTTTATTCAATTGTTTATATTTTTATCCTTTTCCAAGGAAGATTTTAAATGCCACAAAATGCTATTTTCACACTTTAAAAACATTTTTCAACTTTTCCCAGTGGAACTAAACATGTGATAGAAAGTTGTTTTAGTCACTTTTTCTCAGTTTATATACATTCTTTTCTCTTATTTTCCAGTGAAGGAAAACAATGGGAGAAGTAAAAATGAACAAACAAACACTGTCCCCCCCCCACCTCCCGAAAGTCAGAGAATTTTTGCAGTACTTCAAACTGAAAAGTTTTGAAAATTTTTCATTAGTTTTACAAGAATAATTCCCTTTAATTTGTTAAAAAAAATTAAACCATTTTGTCAAAAGTAAATTTTGTGTTGAAAATTCTATTGGCTGAAATGCAGTTCTTTAAGACCCTAGTAATAACGTGTCTTTTTAGCCCTTTCTTTAAAAAATAATAGCTATACAGCATATCTGGTATGCTTCTTCGTGTTTTCCACAATACTGAATTTTTAATCCAAGAACTAATGAGTTAAGTATTTCTTGGGGAATATGAATATAGGCTATTCTGGAATCTACTGGCCATGTTCAGAACTGCTGTAGGCAGCTTTAATCCCATAAAGTTCCAAGGCACTGGAAACACTTGAACCAGGTCTAAATTTATCACTAGCCAAGTGTTTATTGGCTAGAATGATTTAGTTTCAGAAGAAGGCAGCAGTTGCTACAAGGGCTCTATTTGAACAACTTGATCAGAGTTGTGTTATAAGATCCTTTGAGAGGAGCTGGCAGATGATCAGAAAATGTATTTTCAGCAGAAAACTCCAACTTTTTGTCAAAAAATAAGTCCAATTTTGTCTGAATTTTTTGTTTTTCAGGTTCCTGAGCAAATAATATATTATTAAAAGAAGGGCAGATATTGAATTTGTTTATTGAAAACCCTATTTTCCATCCAAAAAATATTTTGCCCTACCTTAAGTGCAAGCTGTGAAAGAGCACAAAAATATTACTGCTATATTTCAATTTAAAATAGGGTCAGGGGGCAGCCTGGCCCTGATCCAACCACACAGGGTGAGAGGGCCTGACCTGGCCCGGATCCAGCCATGCAGAGGGAAGGGGGATGTGACCCATTGTGTTTAATTAATGGCAGAATGCAGCCATTGGTGATGATGGTTTGAAGAGATTAGTGGAAACTACAACATGCCAGTAGGTATCTGGGTTTTTCCAAAGTTTACAATCATTCTATTCTATAGTATTGGTTTAAGTTTGTCTATATTGCTGAGATCATGGTATCTCTGTATCATATTCTCTGTCCAGTTACAGTTATGCATCTCCACAGAGACCAACAGAGCTTAAAATAGCAAAATGGCTCTCTGACTTTGTCACATAAAATGAGAACCATCCACACATTACTTAATAATCTTTCCTTTAGAACCCACAAAGGGTAGGGCCAAATTCAGATACACTTTGGCAATCCATTTACTATCTATAGACTGCAAAGATCCAAAAGAGGGCACATGAATTTGTCCTCCAGAGGCAGCCATTTTAGAAAAAATTAGCAAACTGGATTTGTCTGATACTAATCTGCATGGCCTGCCATACACCGGTGTAATTTCTAAAAACATGGAATTTTGTGGACATTTGCATATATAGTAACACACTGGCTTTTCCCTAGCTTATGCTCTCAGACTGGGGGATGAAATAAACACCCATTGCAAATCTTGGGAACATGCCTCTTGGGTGCAGAGCAGCTGAACTGGACCAGCCTTTTTCTGGCTTTTATCTTCTAAGCCACAGCTGCACTGAAAATACTTGCAGATGTTGTAGACCTTCTGATATAAAAGTCTGCCTAGCCAAGACTGCTGTATTCTCCATTTTCACTAGGGTCTGAGGATGATTAATTTATATATTCCGAAACATCACATAGTAACCTGAGGTCCTGCATGCATTCACCAAAACAAATAATTCAGCTGGATGTTGCTGAGCTAGACCAACGGCAACAAAGATGATAACTGTGACAGGGTGAGACAGCTAAGCTAGAAGAATTCACTCTTGAACTGCAGGCAGTGAAGAAAGGATGTGAAGTGACAGAAAGAAAGATGATAGAGAGACCCCTAACAGGAGCAGAGCTGGCCTTAGGGGTGGGCAATGTGGATGACCACCCAGGGCACTGTGATCAGGGGGGCACTGCATACACACACACATACACACACACCTATGCATATGCCCACACTCATAGGCAACTGGTAGGGGGTGCAAGGGGGCACACATGCTCCCCCTCATGGGGCCGATGCCCCCCCAACGGCTGACACTGATGCTGTCAGTAGGGCTGATGCCCCCCCGACAGGGTCGGTGGCTTCTGCAGGTGCCCCGCCAGATTCAGAAGGCACCAGTCATTCATGCCCACACTCACAGCAACTCTCTCCCCCTGCTCAACCCCAGCTGGGCCCAGCTGATTCCCACCCCAGGTAGGAGGAGCAGTGCCCAGCCTAGCCTGCCCCATGCCTTAAGCCACTGCTCACCCAGCTGCCTGGCACGCCATGCTGCTCGGCCTCCCCGCTGGACTGTGCTCCATGCCCCTGCCTACTGTGCCCCTGCCCGCCCCCACCTGCCTCTGCCTGACTTGGAGTGGGGGAGGCACCAAAATGCAAGTTTGCCCAGAGTGCCATTTTCTCTAAGGCCAGCTCTGAACAGGAGTGCACTGCTTCAATCCCAGATCCTCATCTTATTCACTCAACAAGACGGTGGACACAGTTCTGACAGCTGCAACCTGAGATGCATTAGGCAGAGCAGTGCAAGAATCCAGGTAAATAAAAGATAGAGGAAAAGGTACTTAAGAAGCAAAAGCTGAAAACCTTTAAGCAAAGTACATGTGGTAAACATATGGAAGACATGTGAAAAAGAACTGGCAAGAAAAACATCCTAGTAAAGTGTTGCCAAACAAATGGAAGTGGCTGTGACAAAGGCATAGAAACAATAGTTGCAGAAATACAGTGTAAAACCGAAAGAGTCAAAATAAAACAGAATAGTAGCAAGACCCTGTGCTGACCACAGTAAAACAGAGAACACTGTTTTTTGACAAAGCAAGTAGGAAAGGGAGAAAAGGGCACTTAGATGAATTAGAGAATGCTGCCAAAGCTTCAATATTTGCTCAGCGGAAGGAGCTCAGAGAAAAGGTACTTCTCACAAGGGAAATGGGAGTAAATGAAAGAGGAGCTCCCTGTACTTCTCAAAAACTCAACTGGCAGTAGCCTTTACTCAGTGGAGCATATGAAAACATGATGAAGCAGTTGAGAAATACAATAAAGCAAAGCAAAGTGCAATCCAGCCACAGAAATGCTGGCCTTGAAAAATGAACAGAACAGAGATTGAGAAGGAGAAAGATAAAACACAATTGCCAAATAAAGAAAAAGCAAGTTTATTAAGGAAACATACCAAGTCAGTGGTGTAGGCAAACAATGCAGTATTCATTACGAAATGGTTCCATGGATATAAACCTTGTATTGTATTGTTTTACGGTCTGTTTAAGAACTTTTCTGTCCCAACAGCACACCTCCCAATTCCTTCAGAGGAGAAACAATAAACATCACTCCCCTTCCCTTTTCTGCAAAGTTTCCAAGCAGCCTGTAAAGGAAACAAGTTGGTTTGTCTCTAGGAGTTTTGCAAGGCTTGGGCACAAACTATAATAACAGTTTTATGACAATCTAAAAGCATTCAAGCAACTTTTGTTCAAAAATGGAAGAATATGCTATGATTTTGAAATTTTCCACAAGAGAAAAAGTTCATTGTAGTTAAGACCAGATGGGACCATTAAATCATCTTGTTTTACCTCCTGTCTATGAGGCACCTAAACACCTTTTATCAAGCTCAAATAATTTTGTTAAACCAAATACTTTAGTCCAAGAAAATTAACATGTACATGGATAAAGAGCAGGAGAGTAGAAAGTGCCACCAGTGCCCAAGGCCGCTGCAATTTGTCTACATTCAACTTCCGGCCTTTTGATCTTATTGGACTCATCACCAAGGTTGAAAAAACCACCTTAATTCCTCATCCTTATCAAACATTTTCTCTGTATGTAGGAATTTATGCCTCTCAATATTCTCTGTTAGGTTCTACCCATAGATCATTTTCGTGGTGCTCCTTGGAACTCTATTTTTTCCTGCACGTTGCTTGAAGTGTGGACATCAAACTCAATGCACTATTGTACTAGTCTTACCATGCAGTGTACACAGCCAAGAATACTTTCCTACATTGTTTAATACACCCCTTGTCATATATCTAAGGATGACATTAGCTCTTTTTGGAATATAGCATGGTGCTGAGATCTTATATTGATGAGCTTATTTATGATGACCTCAAACCCTTCACTGAGTCACTGCTTGCTAGGGCACAGAATCACCCATCTTGTACTGGCTTCCAGATGTATTACTCTTAATTTGGCTGTATGGAAATGCATCCTGTTGGATTATGACCACTCCAATATTTATAACTGAAAGATGTCAAATGAAAAATTATCATTTTTATATAAGCTGATTTTAGTACATATTTCATTATTTTGGCCTGGAAAAGAAAGTCCACTAATAGACATTTTAAGTTTGTTTCTTGGCATATTGGTGAGCAGGAGAAGGGAAGGAAAGAGAGAATGTGCGTTTTTCTTTGTTAAGCACACTTAAAAAACAGAAACCCAAAGCACATCAAACAGAACAAATAAACAATCACGGGAATGAGCAGAAGGTGAGGGGAGAAAGGTAGGAGAAGGATATGAAAAGGTGGTGATATGTAGAAGCGGCTATACAATTTCAGCAGTCTGGGGACAAGAGAGGTTGAGAAAGGTACTACATCATCTGGGAACAGCTGGCTAAATCTGGTTTCCTACAATCACTTCAGTTGTTACTGTTGTTGTTATGACCCTTGCACTAAAGCAAGAGAAAATGGCGACAGATGGAGGGACTGGCAGGCTTTAATAAGGAAGACATGTATTAGCTAAGGAGAGGGCTCAGTGAACACAGCTATCCAAGGGGACTAGCAGGATTTAATAAGGAATACAGTACCCAGAGCTGTTATGTGTTCAGACAAACTTAACTTGATAAGCATTGGACTGCTGTGTTTTGTATTAATTTTTAAAGATTAATGCCTTCATTCCTAGATGTGAATTGTAATTATCTTTCCTAGAAGTCAGGAATACCTGGATCACTACGTATAATCAGGTCTTTGATGGGATAGGGTACAAAGGCAGAGGCTAAACTCCTTGCAGTAAAATCAGATGCTCACTGCCTTGTATGTAAATTCTGTTTGGCTTGCAAAGAAAAACTACACAACTCCTAAAGCATTTACATTGCTTAGAACAGATTTATCTAACTGCTACAGGTCCCCATGCAAGCCTGCAGGTTGTGGCCCTCAGGCTCTCATCTGATTGTAGTTCCCCCTATCACTCTGGTTGTGACAGCATCCAGAGTCTTCTAGCTCCCCCTTCTTCCTCCATCTTTTGCATTCTGCACATGCTTCATGAGAAGGTGTAGCATGGCAGGGCCTAAGGGTGATGCCAGGGCCATGCGGTGCAGTGGTAAAAGGGGAAACCATGAGGTGCAATGGAAGGAGGGTGTCCATGTGGTGTGTCAGCCTACGCTAGTAGTTAGATAGACCTGAATTAAAAGATTTTTGCCTAAGTGTAACAGGGAGCCACAGGCTCCTGTTACCTTAATGAGATAAATGGCAACAGATAAGAGCCCAGACAGCTCAACAGGGGCTAGCCACAAGAAGGAAGGCAGCAACACTGCTGCCTAGGCAGGGAACTGCCCATTAGAGGGAAAGGGTGCACCTGCAGCCAGTTAGGAGCACGCTGCCTGGGGGGAGTTGGCTGCAAGGGACTAGGCAGCTAAGGAAATAGGCCAGTAGGGCACAGCCTAGCTCATGTATTAGGGAGGCTGCCAGAGCAGCAAACATAACCTGCCATGGCCCCCAGACTTCAGGCCCTAGCCAGAAACCCTTACTCAGCTGGAGTGCCACTTGGCCAGATGGGGCAGGGCTTAGGCAGTATAAGCTCAGGGACTAAACCAGGTCAGGTAGGCTGGCTCAGTAATCTGCAGAGTGAGGAGCTCTGGGTTATGGATTGCAGGAAAGGCCTCTGCTGACTCCTGAAACCCCCTAAGGCTGCAAGTAAGGCACTGAAGGCTTGCTATCGGGGATATGACTTGGGCAAGGGGAGGTATAGCTTCTCTGACAGTAAACTACTGTTTATGTTTGGACTCAGCATGGGTTTAGTTTGTTATAGCCAGAGTGCTTATTCTTTTGTTACAGCTTAATCTGGTGGTTTGGGTTTAGGACTATGAGGGGTTGGTGGAAGGCACGCGGATTACCCGAGGTGTCCAATAGTGCCTGAGGACACGTGGATGTCCCAAGCCCCCAGGGGCTAGGGGACCAGGACATGGAGTGGGCTTTGGCCCAAAAGCAGTTGGCAGCCAAGAGGGAGAGGGTACCCTAGGTCAGGTGAAAGCCAAACTGGACCAGGATACCCAGGTAGAGCCAAAGGGGACTCAGTGCCCAGAGCAGGACAGAGATGGGTCCAGGGGCCAAGACATACAGAGCCAAAGTAGGCTCAGCATCTCAAGCTGGGCAGGGATAAGATCAGGGAGCCTAGACAAACAAAGCCAGAGCAGGCTAACTGCCTGGAGCAGGGCAAGGATGGGGCCAGGAGTGTCCGAGAAACTGACATCAGGGCCAGTGGACCCAGGATCCAAGTAAGAGAGACACAGGCTGGAACCCAGAAACTCAGTCCAGCACTGGAGCTAGAGGGCCAAGCAAAAGAAAAGGGGCAGAGGCTGAGAATGCAGAAGCCCCAACAAGGGAGAAAATGCACAGTAACATCTGTGAAACACAGGCATGGTGCAAGGGGCAGTTTGGATCACATAATAGCTCTTAAGGCTAGGGATAGACATTATACATAAACTGGTTTAAGTGATCAGAAACTGATTTAAACTTGTAACAGAACATAAGTTCCGCGCACGCAAACCAGTTTCAAAATGGCTGAAACTGGTTTAAGATAAACCTGGTTGAATGTAATGCAATTTCTGTCCCAGACCTCTTCCTGGTTTAAGTTAAATTGGAGTCCCCCAGCATCCCAGATGCTTTGTAGCCTTGGGCTGGGCTGGGCTGGGCTGGGCTGGACTGGGTTGGGCTGTCTGCTCCAGAGAATAGAGCTGGCCCCTCTCCTTCATAGCTGCAAGGAGTTGGAAGACTGCAGGCACAGCAGCATCTGCCTGGCTTCCTCCTGCCCCCCACTTACTGCTCAAGTAGCAATTCCCCCTTCTTTCCCTCCCCTTTCCCACAGTACCGACTCCAGCAGCAGGGAACCTAGCCAGCATGTGGTATCCTAGCTAATGCTGAGAGGTGTCTGTATCTCCAATTTCACTGGGACAGCACAAAGGCAGACAGGACAGTGTCTGCTTAGGGCTTTTTGGAGCTAATCAACAGGTCAGCAGGTAATGTCCCTCCTTTCCTTCCTTCCTTGCAAACAGCTGTTTAAGAACAGTTTGAACTAATGAGACAGGTTTTTGTTTTGTTGATGGGCTGATAAACTCAGTGTCATCAGTTCCCTGCTGGCTCCCTCATCTGTCAGGTTTGCAGACAGTATGAAGAAACAGGGAGGGGGACATTGAAAAGCTGGGTATCATCAATAGTTGCATGCACTACACCTCCCTCCCCCCCTTTGCCTCAGAGTGCTAGGCGGTGGCTGGGGGCTGGCAACACTTGTTGTGGGCACCACCAGGTCAGGAGGACTCACTTAGAGTGAGAGAAACAGAACAGAAATCTGCAGGGTCTAGAAGAACTGAGGTTTGCTCTAGGACCCTTAAGCAGCCTCCCTTTTGATCAAACAACTGCATCAAGGTGTGGCAGATGAGTGAAAAGGGGAGGGCACCCTGGAGCTGGAGCAGAGCAAGGGTTGCATGGTCACAAGGGGGCATCGCAGCCACCTCTGGAACACAAACCTTGCTACACTAAGAAAAAAAGTTGTGAGACTCAAAATTTGAAGATCTGATCTAGGAAGAATGCCTTATTTCTAAAGTGCTACCTTTGCTGCAATCAGAATGAATGTAATCATTGCATCTTTATGATCCAGTACAACATACCCATTCACTTCAGTAACAATTTTTGTGGTAGATTCTGTAACTCTGTAGTGAGATACAGAGCTCTTTTCCTGACTTGCCCAACATCAGGTTCTAGACTTACCACAGAAATGTAGAATCATTTTGACCCTTATGCTAGTCTCCTATGAATTCCAATCCAGGGTATAAGAGATGTTGCAGCCTCAAAACGGTAAAGAGAAAAAAAAATCTCAGAACAATAAAGACCGAGTCCAGGAAGGAAGTTATGTTTGAACCAAACCTTGAATGTGGACTTTGGGAAAGATGGGAAATCCACCTGTCTACCATCTTCATATATTTTTTTTTTCTTTAAAATCATATTTTTCTTCTCTACTTAGATATAACATGACCAATAAAATGTAGAACTACTGAGATGAGATGATTTTAACATCTAACACTATGATGCATGACTGTAATTATGGTTTGTTCTTTCTTGAGAGAACTTTTTGAACATCACTCAGTGGGAGAGATCTAAAGAGTTAAAGTAAACGGAAATTTTCATGCAAACGTAAGAGTTTATTCTAATCTTGGGAATTTATGTATTTTCCAAGAATTATATCTGATCTACAAGAGCTTTTGCTGCTCCTCTAATGTTCGGATTCTAATAAAACAGAGCAGATTGATTCAGCAACATTAAGAGCTTGAAGCCTTTATCAGGTAGGTCTAAATGCTATTGTCTTTTGCTATCTGCTTCACTTTAAGTAAAATCCATTTATGAGATCCTTGACCTGTGCCAATACTTTTTCCCCAACTCAAATTGCAATAGTACCTGAAATACAGTTTGCAGGTTGCAACTGGTCAGACACAGATTGTAAAAGGCTTTCTTGGATGTCCAGCAGCTGGAATTCTAACCAAATCGCTAGATTGTGAACACATGACAAATGGCAGGAACACACTGTCAATCAGAGGAAAAAATCTCTGCATCACTATTTAATCTGATTTTTTTTTTTTTCTTCCTTTAAGTCCTCCAAGTGACTACCAGCATCACTTCATTCTCACCCAGACTGGGCTTCAGCCAGCTCAGGATTCAGCCAGGATTCATCCACCCTCTCAAACACAGGGTTGGACAATCAACAGCAGGGGTTGGATTAGGAGAGAGTGATATGGAGTTGAGTGTCATGAGCATACTAGCAACACTGCAGGTCCAGTCTTCTCAGTAAATTTCCCTAAGGTCACGTATAGGTATTGAACAGAAAGCTCACTTCCTGAAATAGCATGACCAGTTGACACTAGTAGCAACAACCCCTGGAAAAAGCAACAACCTCTTACCAGCAACATTTCCCTTGGAAACATTTTCTATACCACATAGTCAGATGACACTTTATAACAGCAGCAGCCATTTATGAGCAACATAGCATGAGAGCACTTAAATGTTGCTACTAACAAGTATCTCATGTAGATACACCCTGCTGCGGAGTAGACTAACTTATAAATACAAGTACACCTTGCTAGGGAGCTTTTTCACTCTGCAGCACCACACGTGTAGACACTGACAAAGCTGGGTAGGGCAAGCGGGTGCTTCAGTGCAGGGGCTGCCTGCCAGCTAGACTCCCACTAGAGCACCCTTGTGTCCCAGCCAGCCCCTGGCACATTGAGCTGGGTCAGAGAAGCCCTGGGGCTTTCTGCCAGTTTGGGCTGCTTTGACCTGGCTCAATATGCTGTGATCCCAGGTTCAGGTGTAAAACACATTGCCCAGGAGCAATTAACTCCAATGTGATAAGTGTTGGAATTTATTTCGCCTTAATAGGGCATGTAGACGTGCCCACAGGCTCCAATTATATTTGGCTCGCAAGTGGGGATGAAGAGGGGAATAGAGTAGTGGCACTACTAACAATTCATTTCCTTGTGGAAAAGCACAGCATATGATTCTGAATGATAAGCAGGGATCTGGGTTTTCTGTTTGCCATGGAAAAACCTGGTAAAACTCAGATTTTCTCCTTTTAAAGGAGAAGAATGTAGGAAATGGTGGGTTTCCCCTTGCAGGCTGGCAGAATTGCAGCCTGCGAGGGGCTGGGGGGAGCAGGAGAAGGGCAGTCAGGCAGAAGGCGCCACATTCGTGTGCGCACAAACATGTGCACATGGCTGCTAGGCAGCCTGGAGGGCAGCTCCCCGTAGGTAAGTTTGGTAGGGGGGAGATTGAGGGCCCCATAGTGAAGGAGGGAGGGAGTGGGGCAGGCCTGGGGCTGGGGCTGAGGCTGCTGGCTAGCTGGAGTGGTGTGTGGGACTTGGGGCCCAGGGTCAGAATGTGTCGCTGCAGAGCCCGGGCAGGAAGCAAGACTGAGCCACAGGCAGCTCATCTGGGCAGCAGGGTGGGGCTGGCTCCCTGCCACTGTGCACCCCCAGGGGGGGAGTGGGTGCCATGTGCTCTCCAAACGTGTGTGGAGCAGGGGCAGATGTGGGTTGGCTGCTGCAGGCTCAGGCTCCCTGCCCTGCTGCCCTCCCCCCAGGGCCTCCACACCCCAGTAGGTGGGACCTGGTGCGGCAGAGCGGGGCGGGGAAGCTGCTGTGAGCTCCATACTGCCCTGGTAAAGTGCCTGCTGCCTGCCCAGCTGCAGCAGAGGTGGCAGCATGGAGTTGTGCCTCTCACTGCTGCTGGGTGGACAGGGGGCACCTCTCCATAGCAGCACATGGCTTGCATTGGTGGCATCATGCTTCCTCACCTAGTCTCTCTCTGCCCTGCTGTGCCAGATCCCACCTGCAGGGCTGCAGAGGCCCCAAGGGAAGTGCAGCAGGGTGGGGAGGCCTGAGGCTGGACCGGGAAGTCCTCATCCCTCCCCAGTGGGATCTGTTCTGGCCTGTGCTCCCATGGGGAGTGGGGGTTTGGACTGCATGCTATGCTCTGCCACAGCAGCCACCACTTCTCATGGGTGGCAGCCAGGGTTTGGGCACTGTTGTAGGGGGCAGGGGTCTGCAGACCTGGGTCCCTGGTCCTGTAGCCCTGGCAGCTGGGGGCCCCCTCCAGCAAGGCTGAGGAGTAAGGGGAACCAGCAGGGCACAAGGAGCTATGGGTGGGAAGTGGCAAGGGCAGGGAGGGCTGTGGGTGGGGAGTGAGGGGCACCAGTGGAGCCAGGGTGCTATGGTTAGTGAGTGAGGGGCACCAGCAGGGCCCTGGAGGGTCTGTGGGTCAGGAGTGAAGGGCAATGGCATGAGCAGGTCAGCAGCATATCGGAGCTGCTCAGTGCCACAAAGTGGTCGGGGGAGACAGCTGCAGCTGGACCCGCATCCTGGTGAGTGAAGGGGCAGGGGGAGCTCTGATTTTTTCCATGATAAAACCCCCCAAATTAAATGCCAAAATGTATAGGTATTTAGAATTTTAGTTTATTATTATGACTGAAGCACTGGTAGGCTTCCAAGTTGCTTT
Organism: Alligator mississippiensis; assembly: GCF_030867095.1. Classification (NCBI taxonomy): domain Eukaryota; kingdom Metazoa; phylum Chordata; order Crocodylia; family Alligatoridae; genus Alligator; species Alligator mississippiensis. Next base: position 118,061,866 of record NC_081824.1, on the reverse strand, counting down.
AGAATTAGAAATAGATCAATAAAACCTTGTGTTCAACTGATATATATATATATATATATATATATATATATATATATATATATATAAATAATAGTGGTGTTTCATTTTAATCACGGAAACACCCCCCCCCCCCCCACGGATTTGGGGTTTTTAATTAGAGAATTTGAATTTTTTTCAAAGCAGAGAAATTGCAGTTTTTAAACATAAAACCAGGATCCCTGCTGATAAGTCCAAAAAGCAAGTGCTTAGTGAGTTTATAAATAATGCTACTGCTTATAGCCAAACAAGAAGAGTAGCTAATGTGAGGGAAAGTGGGTCTTGGCTTGATGGAGACTCTTGGTTATAATGAGGTGTAACACTGATGCCTGTCTGAGGAATATGCTCCCAAAAATCTGGTTGATTTAAAAAACAAAAGATGGATTGTTCTTTATGGTAGAATTGATTTTTATGGCTTTTCATCCCTTTCCACATACCTAGCCTCTCCTTCAATGTTTCTCTCCCCAGGCAGACAAGATCATATTTCACTTCCACCCACCAAGCTGTACCTTATTAGCAAGTCTCCTTCAGTCTCTTTGCTAGGTAGTTAAGCTAAATACCTAACTTTGCATTCCTGTCTTCAAGAGCCCCATCTCTTCACTCAATCATGAGTATTGAATGTGGCACTGTTTCCTTCAGCAGACTAGAGCAAAGGACCTGTAATGTATATTTAAAAGTGCCAGTCACATTGATTGACATGGTGGGCTGCCATCTAAGCTGGGGTACACCTTTGAAGAAGCACACATTTCATTTTGTGTTTTACCTACAGCAGGGCAAATGCCACTGAGCATTAATCATTTACACTCACCAGAGTACTGCAAACACATAGCAACATTCTCAGATCTGCTGCTTTGAATTGGTTGAGTTCATAAAGCCATGCACAGTCTGAATCCACAATGAACATTGTTTGGAGCCCGACTAATACACCATACAGCATTAACAATTGAAAATGGGCCAAAAATAAAAGTTTTCCCAGGTGCCTCTAGGACTACTCCTACTACTTACACAGTCTATGGAGCTTCGTTATTTCTTCAGAAATTTCACATTGTAAGTTCTCTCTTTGGAGAATATGCCTCTGTCACCACAACCATTTTTATAAAATAGTATGAGGAGAGTCCCTTAACAAATAGTACAGAGTGCATTTACTTCCTTGCATTGCTATGAGACATAGTCAAAAAGCCTCTCAGATATTGGGAAGAAAACAATTCCTTTTCTCTAGGCAAAACAAAAGCACAGTATCCCATCAGAAAATGATTCTGCACTGGATTGTGTAAGTACACTACTAGTAATGCGTAACACAGCAGGAGAGGGCAAACAGACCACTCATTCTTTAGAGTTATGTACTTAGACACTAAAAATGGGTGAACTTTTGAGAACTTTCCAGCCAGGAATTTGGGAGGAAAAAGGGAACAGTGGGTTGGAAAAGTGAGATGGGGAAATCGGGATAAATTAAGTTAAAGGAATCAAGTAAGGGGAAAACGGGCAGAAAACCCCCTCTTTTTTTCCACTGAGTCACTTCCCTCCAGAGTCTGGAATGGTATGCTTAGTCTCACTCATTTTCTGATACCAGCAACTGTCAAAGAGGCCTTCTGACAAAGCGTGTGCCTCATCCTTCTCTACTGCTGGTCCACAGAAAGGATGAGAAACTACAGCTGCTATTAGTCCATCATTAAGTTGTGCAGAAGAGTGCAGCTCCAACCATTAGTACACTACCAGGATCGAAACCTGCTGTGTCAGTATGATACCTCATGACATAATTTCCTTCCCCTTCTATTTCCATTTTGCTTTATTTGAATAGTTAACATTTTATTTTCCACGAGGCCTCTGCCTCATTCAGTAGAGGATGGTGCTGTTCTGTGGTCAAATCAGCATTAGGGACTGAAGAAGATGTGTTTGTAGGAAAAATCCCTCATTTGTTACAGAAGTTAGAAGGCATGTAGTGAACAAAGCAGGATACTGCAGGAAGAAAATGGGTGACCTTATAGTTAACGAAGTTGAATTATGTTCTGGGAAACTGATTTCTACCCCTGCCTTGGCCACAGAGTTCTAGGTGAAATAAAGATACTTGGGTCCAGATCTTTATGCAGGTACCTAAAGACAAAGGTTGGCCCACAGTAGGATTTTCAAGAATTACTCTAGGCCCTTTTGAAAACCCCACTAGGGACCTACTTACTTTTTAAGGTATCTCTATTACCTTTACCAATGAAGTCAACCAGGATTTCAGAGGTAATTATTAATTATGTGCTTCTAATTTTCTGGGTGCCTACCTGAAGACATTTGAATACTCAAGTTGGAAGCCGTACTTTGAGAATTTTGGAAAAATCAGGCCCCTGGTGAATCAAATTGGACACACAGCCTTTCAGGGCATACTTCTGATTACCCTGCCTGTGCTTGAGCTCCCCATATGTAAAATGAAGATAGTGCCACTCATTCATTATGCAGGGGTTTTTGTGAAGATTAATTAATGAAGCACTCAGAGGTTGTAGTGATGAGCACCAACACCCCCCCCCCCCATCATAGTTCTGTCTTCAGAGCAGGGTTTAATAAGTTTGCAGTTAATATGGCATGGCGGGAGGGGAGGGGGGCATTGGGGAGATCCCAAGGTCAAAAAAACAACCCCCCCAAAAAGCGGGGTGTTGTACATGGTGGTAGTGCATGCCACCCAAAACTGGATCCTTGCTGGCCGGAGTCATGCTCCGGCTGCCAGCAGGCTCCAAACTGCAGGAGTGCTATGGCTGCAGCTTCCCCAGCCTCCAGGACCCCAGGTAAGGGTGCTGGGTGTGCCATTGCTTCTTGTCCTCAGGGAAACTAATGTCCATGCTTGTGTGGCCATGGGCTGTGTCCAGATGAGCAATGCTGTGCATCTGCAGCAGCACAAATAGTAGCAGCACAAATTTGTGCCACAATGCATGCCCCTGCCCATGTGCTTCGCAGTGGGACACATTGTCCCGTTGCTTCCTGTGCTGTAGGGGAGGCTCCTGGGGCACATAGTGACTCAGTGTGGGGCTGGCTGGCATTAAAATGTTCTTCTAATGCAGCTTTTAGGCAGCCCAGGGCTGTCTGCTCCATGATCTCTGCGTGCTGCGGAGCCCCCAGATGGCTGGGGTGCAGTGTGCCTCGAGATGGGAGCAGGCAGCCCTGAGCTGACTGCTCCCCTATTTCCACATGCCTCAGTGCGGGGGTTCCACTGTGGAGCCCCCACGCGGAGGCACACAGAGATAGGGGAGCAGCCAGCCCAGGCCCCCTGCCTCGAGGCACACAGCGCCCGAGCCAGCTGCTCCACAGCTGGTTGGGGCACAGAGTGCCTCAGCCTGGGAGCTTCATGTGCCTCAGTTTGGGGGCTCCTCAGCAGAGCCCCAACACTAAGGCATACGGACAGGGGAGCAGGGAGCCCAGGGCTGCTGGCTCCCTTATCTGGAGCAGTGGTAGCCTTAGAGTTGTTGGGGCTCTGGACAGGAGAGTCATTTGGGGCCCCTTCGAGGCTTAATTTTGATGGCTTATAAGCAAGTTGGACATTTTTTTATTTCAATTTCACTTTGCCCTATCCATGAAACTGCAATGAAAGTATCTTAATACAATATTGATACTACAACTATTCAGTGTAATTAAAATTTATTTTTATGAAGTGTGGGGCTCCAGGCAGTTGCCCGGTTTGCCCTTCCCTAAGGCTGCTACTGCCTGGAGGCATGCCAGCCAGCCCGGAGCGGCTGGTTGGGGCACTTTGTCTGGACTCTAAAACTCAAATAACCACAAGCACCATCTCTGCATTTGTCCTGGTGCGCACAAAGCACTTTGGTGTGCTTTGCGCCGCTTTTATCTTCAGGGTTTGTTTTTTTTTGATACTGGGAAAGCCTGATATCAAATTTTGTCCCACCGCTGCATATTAGCAGTGCCATGCATGGTTTAACATGCAATGTGTGCAGTTTGTTGCAAAGAGGTTTCCAATTCCACAAAATGCAACTGCCAGCACATCTGGATCCAGCCAAGGTGACCAAATTCAAGTTGCATGAGTAGTCTTAATTGTATCATTTCCTAACTTTATAGTGTTTGACTTTGCAACTTTAAAATGTTCTTTTAGTGCAGCTTTGTGTGTGTATTTTTAACATGGGATTTTTATGAACTCCCTTCAGTCCACTGGTAAATAAATGATTGGATTAAGGAAGAGTAAACTGGCTTGCCTAAAGTTAGAACAAGCCTTTGCTCAAACTAAAATGTTTCAAGAAAGTTTGTTTACTAGAGGTTTTTGCCTTCTTCTAATTTTTCCAAGGCAGGAAGTGGAAGCAATTAAGTACAATGAAAAATGCTGCTGTTAGGAAATTTCTAGTATTTTATTGTTTCATAGATTTCATAGACATTCAGGCTGGATGAGACCTTGGAAGATAATTGGGTCCAGCCCTCTGCCCAAGTGGCAGGAAGTCAGCTGGGGTCAAAGCATCCGGGTAAGATAGGCATCAAAATGTTTCTTGAAATTTTCCAGAGAAGGTGCATGCACCACCTCTGGAGGCAGTCTATTGCAGGCTCTGAGAACACGGACAGTAAAGAAGTTTTTCCTCATGCCCAGCCTAAAACGGTCTTTCAGGAGTTTGTGACCGTTGGACCTTGTCTTCCCCTGGGGTGCTCTGGTGAACAGGTGTTCCCCCAGATCCTGATGCACACCCCTTATTTCAGATGGGCCTGAAATACCACAACTGAAGGCTCATTCCATTCTCCAAAATTACTCTTAGTGCTCATCACTGAGAGGATTCATATTTGTGACCAACCAATACAAGTTAGATGGGTAGATGCTTTCTTGGCCCTTAGAACGATTTGATCTAAGGGACCTTCAGTTCTGTGGTCAGATGTTACAAATGGCAGGCATCCTCGGCTATTCTTTTTATTTTGTTGGAGCTTAATTTACCCTCAAGGAATTAAAAGATAGATTGGGCTAATAAAAAGTGAGCAATCTTATACGTAAGAAATGTAAGAGGAAATACAAGAGCTGGAATTTAAAAATGAACCCCACAATGACAAGGGAACTTGTCTCCACTGACAAACCAAAAATTGTGGTGTGGCAATGTTGAACACAGAACTACAGACAACAAAAATATTACTCATAGAAGGGGAGACAAACTTGGGAAAAATTATTATAAGAGGCAAAGAGAAATAAAGTGACAAATATACACCTATTAAAAGAGATAAAGGAGGAAAGCAAAAACAACCCTGCCCTTGCAACTGAGTTTTGTCTGAGTATCTCTCAGGACAGATAAGGAGCCCTGTTGCTAAAAGTAAGCAACTATTAAAATAATATGCACAATCTCAAATAACCCTAAAACTCAAATAACTAGAGGCAGGTTGAAATGATTAATCCTAGCGAGACACTAGCACATGAATCTCTGACAAACAATTTTTTTAGAAGCACACACTGAAACTAGTACCATACATGAATTGCATACTCCATCAAAAACCACCAAATGCCTTTGGTGTATCATGATTCTGCCCATCCCTCAAAGATCCTCTTACATCCTTCCCGCACTTCTAAACAGCAATGACAGAATTTGATTGAACTTAGTCAGTACAATAAAGTCAGTGATACCTAAGGACTGGAATAAATAAGGAGTCACACCAATAGTTAAAGGACTCCTATTCCTTCTTCCAAAGTCACTCTGGAAATCTCATATAGAAAAGTAAGATGGTGCATTTCAGTGTTTCATAATTAAAACAGCCCTATCAGGAAAAGTAGGTTGGGTGCACCAAGGAGGAAACTATTATTTGTGCTGTGCAAATATAGCAAATGACAACGTAGTTGAACTGGTCATAAGAATCAACAGAATATTACTGAAGTTACTTTTCCGTACAGTTGGACCCTTAGTATGTGATATATGGAAATAAAAAGGCCCAAAGGATACCAATATCAATGGAAGCCACGTCCTTTTATTTTAATGGAGTTTGAATCAGGCTCAGAAGGACTAACCTTAACCTTAAAACCATGATATTATGGTCCTAAAACATCTTAGTTTGAAAAACTATAGGCTGTAACCTACTACTATGGTATATTGATGATATCTTTTATTAGACCAACAATTTTTTTTTGCAAAAAAATTCTTTAATAGCAACATTTCGGGCACAAAGGCCCTTCATCAGGCATTGGAGAAAAGATTGTAAAAGTTCTCCTGGGTAGAGATGAAAGTTCATATTTCATAGGATATCACAGAGGATTCACTAGATGGAAAACTCCTCTGGGCAGGCACTTTATAGCTGGTATGGAGTCTCTCACCTCTATGTGAGGTTTTGTGATGATGCAAATTACCTTGAAACAAAGGCAAGGGTAGTATCTCAGGTTTCAGGTGGTCACAGTTGCTACTTGCTTAGGAAAATATGAAGATTTAATTTAAAAAAAAATCAGCTAAAATTAGATATCTTCCATGTGTCAGGTATCCAGGTTGTAGCCGTATTGGTACAGAGGAAAAAGCAATCAGGATTCAGGAGAACTTTTACAATCTTTTCTCCAGTGCCTGATGAAGGGTGTTTGTGCCTGAAAGCTTGCAATTAAAGAATTTTTTTTACAAAAATCTTATTGGTCTAATAAAAGATACTGTCTCTACTACGAGTCCTGATTGCTTGTGAAGTGGTAAGCACTTTTACTTTACAAATTTCTTATAATTTAAGATTCCTCAAGAGGATGTGTATAGGATGATAGAACAGAATTTGATAATACGAGGCAACCCCAGCCCCAAAATATTGTCTTCAAGACTCAAAAGTTTTTAATAAATATAAGTCTAATAGTGAAATATTACTAGATGAGAACTAAGAATAAATTATCTAAAAAGCCAAAATGAAACAGGCAATTGCAAGGATAATTCAGACAATTTTCCTGTAAATGTACAATATACATATTTTTTTTTAAATTGATAAAAATATCAAATGTGTGCAAAGCCAATAAATCAACAATGAATCAATTTAAATGAATCCCAGTACCATCCTATATATCAAATGCATACGTGCATTGACATACATTTTGTGGGTGTCTCCATGCTAAATTTTAAAAATTAAACTAGCAGCTCCATATGTCCTATCAAGAATCATGGATAGTGTTAAATCTGAAAACAAATATTCCCTGAACTCTCCTTTCCACACCAGTCACTGTATTACCATAAAATAGATAGATAAGAAAGGATGGCACTCTGTCTAAAGTTATATTATAATAAGAAAGAAATAGAAAAAAGTACCATCAGACATAAGACCTGATCAAGAACTTTAGATTACTTAAAAACTGGCACATTCATAAAAAGAACCTTACTATTAAATGAATCAATATCCACACAGTTCCTTACAAACTAGACTACTTGTTCTTTTGTGATTTACTGGTATTTATTTTTGATAGAATATGTGAGAATACAGTTATACCACAGTTGGGAAGTGCAGAGATACCACAGTGATGGGTTCAAATAAGAACCTGAAGAAACAACATGAACCATGTATCTGTATTTTATCTTTGGCTACAGTGAATATCAGTGTTGTTTGACCCTCAAACATATATGGATATATTAAACATTCAATAGGTTATATTCAGGCTTGCATATACATGTACATGCTTTCAATTAGTCTTTATTTTAATTGCTAAACCAATATTACAGAGAAGAAACCTGCTCGGTTTCTATTGCCTCTACTGCTTGTGTCCCAACATTTATTTTTATTTTTTAAGCAGTCTGACAGTTGCCAGTAAGTGACCAAGAAGTGACAAATGCAAACTGAAACCCCAAAGGCCATATCCTACCATAAGATCTGTGCAAGTTAAGCAGACAATTATTTCCTGTTTCTAGGATCTTTATCTATGTCAGATGCTTTCATGCAGGTTGTTTTTTTGTCTCCTATACTACCAGTAGAGTTTCTGCCACGGCTGTACATGCCAAATTAAGGCATTAAACATTTAGGGCATTGTTATTTGGGGTACTGTAATCAGTATAGGCCTTGATTAGAAGCTCCTTCCTTGGCTCTGGTGACAAGTTTCTTACCTGAGTAGTAGTATTAAAATAAATGCAGTCATTCAGATGAGTAAATGCTCACCAATGAGACTGAGGATGTACAATACAATTGTTAGTCTGAAAAAGACAAGAGCTAGAGAGAATTTATTGCAGGGCTGTCAAACAGAAACTCTCTTTTAACTGTAAAAGGAATAAACCTTGAATGGAGACAAAAAATATGTAGACCCATAATTCACTTTTTACAGAGTAGAACTGCACTGTAGCACAGCTGAAGGGAGTTTCACAAAAGACTCCTTGAAAACGTCCTTGATCTTTCCTGATCAACCCTTGCACATGTCAGGCACCGTATGCCAGATCAAGACGGTTTAGGAGTTTTAACCAGGAAAACTGTCTTGGTTAGCTAATTCTGCTAGTTCTTGAATCTTGAGGTAAAATTTTGGTACTAACAAAGTCAATGGAAATTTTACAACTGTCTGCAGTGCAGTTAGATTTCAGAGTAACTATTCCAGCAGGTGACATGCCTTAATCTCATTTCTTTGAGCTGTGCCACATCTTTAAAATGGATATTTTAAATTTTCAATTTAAAGCACTATAGCAAAAAAATGACCTTCCTTTCTTTATTTATTGAGAGACATGGGAGGTTGGAGTTTTCCAGACTTTGCTCCCAAATCAAGATGTATCTGGGCCTTTTGCTTCACTTAGAGGAAATCTCTTCCCTTTTTTTAGTTTAAAGCTCCCAGAAGCCTTATGGGAGGGAAACCTATGAATTGTAAGTCATTATTAGTTGCTAGTTATAAAAAGAAATTGCTGCATGAGGGTATTATTAGAGCACAGCCCACACAGATAATGTCCCTCCATCTGCCTTATGCAACATCTTGTCTGTAATACAGGCTATTAATCAAAGGGCTTAAAGATATTCTCTAATGTGACTCAATCTAGCAAATAAGAGACAGCATACATGTTCCCCAAATTAAAAGAAATAAAAATAAGTGATGTGGAACTTACTGTGCCGTACATTTCAACAATGCTGGAAAACAAACAAGCTAATAATCTTGGTGTCCATACAGATATACAGGCACAACAACGGATCTAAACTAAATATCATCTTAAATAGAAATGGCCCAGAATATTACAGGGAAGGAGGCCACCTCAGCCTTGCAACATTTTAGGCTTGCAACATTTCATACAGAATTTATCATGCTGCCCTTGTGCATGGAAAGCAAAAATATTCCTCATTGCACTAGAAATATTCCCCACTGCACTTAGGACAGAAGAATCCCGTGCACTGCTGCAGGCTTGGGACCAACTAGCTAAGCAGCAGCTCCACAGAAAAGGACCCAGGTGTTACGGTGGACTATAAGCTGTATATGAGTCAGTGTGCCCTTGTTGCTGAGAAAGCTAACAGCCTAGTGGTCTGTATTAGTAGGAGCATTGCCAGCAGATCGAGGGAAGTGATTTTTCCCCTCTGTTCTGCACTGGTGAGACATTTGAAGTACTGTGCCCAATTTTGCATCCCCCACTACAGAAAGGATATGAACAAGTTGGAGAGAGTCATGACTTCTGAAGAGAGGCTGAGGGAACTGGGTTTATTTAGTCTGCAGAAGAGAAGACTGAGAGGGGGATTTAATAACAGCCTGCAAATATCTGAAGGGGGGGGTCCAAAGAGGATGGAGCTAGACTGTTCCCAGTGGTGGCAGATGACAGAACAGGGAGCAATGGCCTCAAGTTGCAGCAAGGGAGGCTTAGATTGGATATTAAGAGCAACTTTCTCACTAGGAGTGTGATGAAGCACTGGACAGAGTTACTTAAAGAGGTGGTGGACTCTCCACCCTTGGAGGTTTTTAAGGCCTGCCTCAACAAAGCCCTGGCTGAAATGGTCTAGTTGGGGATGACCCTGCTTTGAGCAGGGGGTTGGATTAGATGATTTCCTGAGGTTCCTTCCAACCCTCATTTTCTATGATTCTGTATCAAGGAATGGTTGATTTGGAAACCTTCTGGGCATAGAATGCACCTTACTAAATTTGAATCAGTGAACAAAACACACAAGAAGTCTTTGCCACTGGTAAAAAATACGATGCAACTAATCAAGGCAATAATACTGCAACATACCCTTAAAACTTAATGTAAGCAACCCTTGAATTATCTGTATTGCTTTCCTAAAGACCTGGGCTACAAAACTGTGTCTGCTTGGCACTTTCTCTCAGTAATCAGTTTAACCATCCCTCCTATATATGAGTTAATGAGGAAAAGTTCCTTCTGTCCCCTCCCTACATGATGCTAGTGTCACTTAGTGTTAAAACTGATATTTGTTGGCAACAATATTGCTTTTGCAGGGTTTTATGTTCTATCAAAACTATGCACACAGCAGTTACCTCCAAGAGTGTGGATTCTTAATTAGCTATTAATCTTTAATCTTTTCAGTGAAGCAGTTGTCATTAAGAATAAGCCTTAATAGATTCCACATTAAGGAGTTCTGGAAGTTGTATGAACTTAAACCAAGGAATCACAAATGGGCTTACAGCTTAATTTAGCGCTAAGTGTATGTACAACAAATAGTATCTTGTGTGCTAAGTACAGACAGTCAAAAAGTCTGTCCACTCACCAATTGGCCAAGGCAGGCAGATGCCAGCACTGGGCAAGGGAGCCGCTTCTGCACATTGCACAGCTCCACCAGGCTGTAAATGCCCCAACTCCACCTCCTGGCCAGCCCTATGCCTGTCAGCCATGGGGGAGATGGGGTAGGTGAGGGAGATATGTATCCTGGTGCCCCAGCCAGGGTCTGCACAGTTGCGGGGTGGGGGGGAATGTCCCTGAGGCTGATAGGTGCAGGCTGGGGTATTTGCAGCCCAGTGGAGCAGCCCCGTGGAAGAGAACCCCTGTCTCAGGGGCTTCCTACACCCCCCATGTGCTATGCTGACCCTGGCTGGGGGGTCAGGGCCAGAGCAGGGATCCATTCCCCCTCACCTGCCCCCCCCCCACAGCAAACAGGAGGGGGACTGGTGAGGGAGCATGGCTGGGGCACTTGCAGCCCAGTAGAGCCAAGGAGGGGGCTTTCTCCCTTGCACCCACTGTGCAGACCCCAGCTGGGGAGAGCCAGGGCTGGGGTGGGGGGGGGGTCCATTCCTCCCCTCACTGACCGCTGTGCCATGACAAGGGGCTAAGGAGGCTGCCTCAGCTCTGTGATAGCCAGGGGCAGGGCTGCTCAGCTTAACTACAGCAGACAAGCTGGGGTGGAGGCTAGCCTGCCTGACATCTGAGGGAAGGATTAGTGTGGAGCTGCAATGCATCCTGGGATGCTGGGGGACTGAGACCTAACTTACATTGGGAGGGCATCTGGGACAGAAGTTTGATAGACCAGTTTAACCTAAATCAGTTGTCTGATACTACATCCATCCAGGTCTATCTTAAACTGATTTCAGCCATTTTTAAACCAGTCTATGTGCACTGAACACCTGATCTGTTGCAGGTTTCAACTGGTTTCCAATCAGTTTCATCAGTTTATGTGTAATGTCTGTTCCTATCGGCTATTCAAGAATACCAGAGTTTTATGCACAAGGAATATTTTTTAAACTAGGTTGTTTGAGATCAGGGAACAACTGATTTTATTAGTCAATGAAGTAATTAATTTTAATTTAAGATAGTTTGAAGACATCAACTTTTGTAATAACTAGTCCACACCATATGGTCTTGTTTTCATCACCCAGGTGTACCCTTCCTCTTGATTGTTTGATCATTTCTTACTGGTTTAAAATTAAGTGACCAGGAAGAATGCCTTCTGCTATATTTGTGCAGCACCTACCACCATAAGGTTAGGAGCTGCTTTGGTGCTAATGTATGACTAAAACATGTAGAGATAAAAGGTAGCCTTTATTATGAAACCATGAATCAATTTAGAGATGGTCATGGACTAATTTTAATGAAGAAAAATAGGATTTGACACACTGTATAAGCCTACTGGTCTACAACATAGCTGACTTGATGACTTACCATGACTATTGCCAAATAAAATAGGAGTAGAACCTGTTCATCTGATGCATCATAAAAAAGTCAGGCTGGGACTTCAGGAAGGTCATGTAGTCCAATCCATTGTCATGGCAGGATTATTACTCTCTAAACCATACTAGAAAACTGTCTAATCTACTCTTAAAAACTTCTGAGGATGGAGATTCCATAACCTCTCTAATTAGCCAGCTCCAATGCTCCTTAGTAGTAAGAAAGTTCTTCCTAATATCCAACCTAGATTTCCCTTGCTTCTATTTCAGACTACATGTACTGCCTCTGCAGCCACAGAGAATAGTCTACCAGCATCCTTTTGTATAACTACTCTTTTGAAATTTTAAATCTATTATCAATTGCCCCCTCAGACTTTTCTTCCACAAACTAAATAATCTCAGTTTTTTCAGACTTTCCTCATAAATCATGTTTCCCAGAACTTGCACTAGATTTAAACAGTGTTGGAGGTGAGGAGTGTTAGTTAAAATAAAAGCTATAACAGAGTAAAGATCCATTAAGCATCCTTTTCCCAACCAGGGATAATACTAAATTATATACATGAAGGTTGAATGCCACTTCTTTACATATGTCCTTACACATTTGTGCCAAACATAGTACTACTGTTGGGGAATTTGTTCTTGACCTTGCAGAAAATCAGTTTAGACTCTTGAACTTGAATTTATTAGAATAAGAAATACATGCCAAAAAGGTATATTAATGCTCAGGAAGCAGTATTCAGAATTTATATTTTTTCAATGCTGGTTGTAAAGGCTCTGCTTCAACTGCAGGACTACCAAACTGAATTTTAGTTCATTCATAGGAAGATGAACTTAACTTTCCTGACAATACAAGATAATGAAGTACTGGTGGAACAACTAAGCACTCTCAATAGAAATCAAACACTACAAAAGTAGTATCATGGGCCTGAAAAAGACAGCTTTGCTTCTAAGCAAGCTGTTTATAAATGTGACATTTGCCAACTTGACATTTGTATTGAATTAGCAGGAACAAAATTCACTAGTACACTATGGGAGAGGTTGATATGACATTGTTATAATGTATAAATAAAACCCAAATGCATCAAGACAGTGGGAATGCAGCTGATTTGATAGGCATTTAATATTCTGTTCATGAAATCAAAACTTGAAAGTGATTACTTTGAGCTAAGAGTTATTCTGGAAGTCCTGTAGTAGATCAGTGATTTTGTAGTGTGTTAATGAATTGCTGTCTAGTGATACTAGTTATTACAAGTTATTTACATGAAAAAATCCCATTTGCATTCTAAATTACTTTTCTGCTTTAGGTAATAAACCCTTTTAGATATTTAATAAGTTGTTTTTTTTAATGCTATGAGTAGCTAGGCCGTTTAATCAATCAGCCTTATGTGAGTGTGATTTTCCAGTTACAGTATTTTTACCATGTGTTATAAATCTTTTTGTTTCTTTTAGATACTATTCAAGTTCTTAAAAGAAAACAAAACAACTGTAACAGCTGTAAAGGCTTGCTTGGCTACAACTGGGTGGGTGAGCTGTGCCTAAGAAATTTGCAAGAAAGGTGGCAAAAAGTTTGCAGAGGGTGCAATAGATTTTCCAAATGGAGGGTATGCTGTGCACAATACATGCCTTTTGCTGGACGATTTGAACTATAACCAGAGGCCCTTCCATCAGTTGCAAACCCCGGGCTCTGATTGGCTACTATGGAGCCATAAAAGCTGAGGGAGGGAAAAGCAGTTGGGGAAAGAAGGGCAAAGACTCAGCTCTCCTTCCCCCAGGCAGAGGGAGTGGAGCTGAGGTTTGCTTGAGAGCAGACTTCAAGACGGAGGAGAGACTGAGTCATCCCAGGAGAAGTCGATTCCCCACCCTGGGTCAGAGCTGTGCAATCAGGGACACAGGTACCCAGGGAAAGAGTGGGGAGGGGTTGGTAAGCTGGGAGAAGCTGCCTAGTCAGGAACTTGCAGAGGGAAGTCCTCTGTTTGGGCTGGAAAGGCTTGTACTGCAGGGACAGAGGGCTGCAGAGGGAATCCCCTGTCTGCATGTGGAGGTGCTAGGGACAGAGACAGCCCAGAGAGAGAGTGGGCTGTGAGAATCCCAAATCTGCATGGGTGTGTAAGGGGATACTTAACCCTTAGTGTTTACAGAAAGTGTATTTTTCAGAAGGAAACTAAAGAAAAGAAGCCTATTACCTGCAGTGGCTGATCGAAGACTTGGTTTTTTTGCTGAGTTACCAAGAAAGAGCAAAGAGTCCATCTTCCCCGAAGCAGGAGAAGCCTCGCCTCTGCCATCCAGTGGAGGATCATAGTTAAAGCTATATTGCCATTTATTGTTATGACAAGGGAAGGGGAGTGTGTGACCAGAGTGAAATCAACCTGGGTTGTGGTGGTGGTGGTGGTGGTGGGGAAACGGGATTGTTTTGAAGTGTTATAACCAGGTGAATATAATCATTGAGGTTGTTTGATGCAAGTGAGACCACCCAGTGTGGTGGACGTATTCATTTATTGTTGCAATTGTAAATTCTAGTCAAATTGTTGGTTTTATTTTTAACCGTTGTGATAGATATACGTATATCTATCGCAATGGTTAATAATAAAACCAACAATTTGACTAGAATTTACAATTGCAACAGTAAATGAATAAGTAAACCCTATATATATATATATATATATATATATATATATATATATATATATTTCTCTTGATTAATCATTTCTTTTCTATATATTGTTGTGTATAATAAAGAAACCCATTTGTTTATTAGACTTAAAGTAAATTCTTGAGCAGTGAGGTTGAGGGACACACCTCTCCAAGGGACACCTCAGTCAGCAGACCTGCCTGAGTGGTTCCCAGGGCTACTGGCACTCTGAGGATCCAGCATTCAGCATATTGCTTGGCCTAGTGTGCCAGCAAGGGTTACACAACTAAAAAGAAAAGAAAACAAAATGTGACACAGACCCTACACACACACATACACCCCCCTCAGCACACTCAAATAAAACTAACTTTTTTGGAGCTGTCAATATTAATTTGGTATCTGTTTGAAATTTTCAGAATCCAGCATGGTGTTTTGTACATTAAAATAGATAAGAATACTTTTCTTTTAATTTTTAAAACAAGGAAGAGGAATAATTTTCTGAACCAAGACTAGGCTGACACATGGTGTTGCACACATGGTGACACATGGTGTTGCTATGATTCACTAGGGAGAGACTGAGAGTAACTGGCCAAATTCTACTGTTTGTGGAAAGATAAATGGCTTGACAACTTCATTTTACCATTACTTGTATCCACTGCTGGCACTTGATTTATTCCTCATCTGTTGTGAACATTAATCTTCCAAATAAGCAGCAACTAAGGTCCTGCAACTATCCCCTCTAACTCCAAAGTTTGTGGCCAGGTATCTCTCTCACAAAATTATGAAACGCTTTTTAAAAAAAACCAAAGAGCACATATTATTACACCTTAACATATCAAAAGGTATCAGTGACCTAGCCTGTAAATAGGAGGGTTACCAAGGAACATAAGAAATACCCAACATTAGCTTTTTGGAAATATTTAATGGCAAGAATCATTTTTATTTTGCAAATCTATTAGCTAGATTGGAGGAGTACAGCGCATATGTAAAATCAGTCAGTCATCTTTCTATTCTGTCTAGTATAAGCTCCATATGAAACTAATAGTAACTCGAATGGTCATCTCAACTCCATAGTCATTTTCAGTCAGATCCACCATTAGGTAGAAGCTTAGATTTCAAAAGAGAAACCAAATAAGCTAGCCTAGTGACAACGTTTTATTTATTTCTTTATTTAGCAGTTCACATAGAAATAAATACATGGTTTGTATTTATGTCCAGTCTTACAATACATAAAAGCTACTGAGGCAGAGAGAATAGCTTCTAGGGTGTCAACACTTGTTTGCCTAGAGATTCAGAATGGGTCAGTCATGGAAGAAATAGGCTAGTGCTGATACAAAAAAAACCCACTTTGAGAATCTGGATCTTCCAAACCTTAACATTTGGGATAGCCAAGTGGGGGTGACACTGTATATCAGTATAAAGCAGAGGTAATATTTCACCTTGCCCATGAAGTTGCAGGATAAACTGAAGTATAGGGAAAATAAAGGATGTAATAGATACTGCATGGGTTTGAGGACCAAAGAGGACATCCTGAGCTGGCAAATTCTATTATGGTAATCCCACATTGATGGCTGGGTGTTTCCAGGATAGCTTGGTGCTGCTGGAGCTGCTGTAAGACCTACTAGCATGATCCTTTTTTCTTATTTATTCTGGCACTCCCATGGACAGAAAACATCACCAAAGACCAACTTCCTTGGGATGCCTGCCAGCATCATGAATAGAATTTGTGGAAAATAACTCAAAGCAGAGATGGTGCAAGCACTTAGAAAGAAAGCCATTAGAAGGAGTTTAACATAAACACAGAAAGACTGCAGCTTAGTTTAGCTAGGGATATGCATATTCCTGAGTAGGACCCAGCCTGAATTAGGCTGACAGCTACAATAAACTACAAGGAAATTCTCTAGTAGCAAAGAACAAAGTTCTAAATTATAATAATTTCAGTTGCCCATGAACAAACACATGCTTAAAGTCCTCCTTATTTCTTATAGAACACTAGCACTCATAAGAGAGGTCTGAACTACCTCAGATCTGTGTCAGTCCTAAGCATAATATATTTCTGTAAAGATTTAGTCTTGCAAAAGCAGCAGAATATGATTTGAAGGTTGCAAGACTGCTATGTTAGAGTGACTGATCTGTGTGGGTATATCAACATTCAAGAAAATGAAAGATGCCAGAAAAAGTCAAATGATAAGATAGATTGGAAATCGATTAGTGAAACAGACTGGTTCCCACAACGTTAACATCCACATAAGTTGCAGAGAATGGACAATTAACTAAATGACTTTAACAGCACAGCAAGGTAGGATTTTCCTTATTACCAAGATAAGGAATTATTTGTAAATGATAAGTATATATACACACACAAACTTATCTTGTTATATACCGTAGCCTCTGAAGCCAACTAGATTTCTGTTGACATATGTAAGTAGGTTTATAGATTGTGGCATCTATGATGGATCAGGGAATATGCAAGAAGCAAGGTTTGTTTGATAATACCATTTGGAAACAGCCACTTCACTTCCATAATGGAGAAAAACAAGTCAGCTTTACTTGGTATATCACTTGACTCAAGGAAGAGCATTTTTTGCCCAAAATTTGTCTAATATCTCTCCCACTGACAGAGTTGGTTCAGTAAAAGACATATTTAAGGACAACATTTATCAAAGAAACAATATGAAAAATTAAGGCAAGCATGATAACATATTCAGCTATGGCTCAGAATTTCTTTTTCTTAATAAGTTAAAATCACAGTGTCACAAGCCTTACTGGTGGACTCCAGAAGCTCCAGACCCTCTCCTGCAAATTGCATCTGCCTGTCCTTCAGTGCAGACTGTATCTTATTCAATAGACTCCTAAGCTGGACAAAACCCCAGTCTAAACCAGCACCCTGATTGGATCTTATATCTTAATTTAAGTAAGGCTTCACCAACTCTTTATAACGGTTTGCCCTAGAAATTATATTAGAGAAATGAAATATAGGATCTGCCATCTGTGGCGATGGTATGCTTATAATTATCAATTGCTCTGAAAAGCCAGCACCCCACAGACAATCATTAAGGTATATAAGACAGAAAAAAGATGTATTACACAAGAAAGAGAGCATGCAAGAAAAGTAACTTGGATTTGGAGGCAAAATACACAATTAAATATATATATATATTACCCTGTTTTTCTAACTAGAAAACAAAACAGATTATTTCATTGCCCCAGACAGAAATCTACTAAGTTATGTATTTATCTTCAACTTAATTACAGCCAAGGAAGACAGCAACATACATATCTTCTTATCAATATTGTCCATCGGCTAACTTTGACTTGAGTGGATTGGTGCCCTCTCAGCATGAGATTTCCTTTGGAAATGCACTTCAGTCATTGTCTGAATAAATATATATTTACTGATATATATTTACTAATATATATTTACTGATATATATTTACATTGTTTGGGTATATATTCCTCCCTGTAAGCTAGGGTCTCTCTCTGTCTGTCTCAGACACATGGGCTGGACTGTGTTCTAATTAGAACACTCCAGCATGGCCTCACTGACATGTATATAAGCCACAGCTTATTTAAAAATGGCCACTGAGGCACTTTATCTAAAACTCTTCAAAAGAGGTTTAGATAAAGCATCCTGTGGCCATTTTTAATATTGTGGGGGCTTAATACACATCACAGTAAGGCATTTTAATTAGAGCAGCTCTGGGAATCAGTTCAATGCCTGTCTTAAATAAAACTATTCAAATTTAAAAAAATTATATGTGAAGTCATGGTTCATGAAAATATAAAAGTGATAAAACTGAATAGAGCTTAACTTTAGCTGTAAATAGAGACCAAACATGTCTCTTGGCCAGACACTAGACAGCAGAAATCCAATTTAGAGAAATATCTGTGTATTATAAGTAGTGTCCTCCAAAAATCAATCAGTTATACAGTGGCACCCATGAAGCACATCCTGAAAATTATTGTTTATTTTCATGAATGTATAAAACAATTTTGATTCTTTGTACTACTATATAACAAAAAGCTAATTAACATATTTTCTTGCACACACCACACCTCCATATATAATGTACACTTTGTTTTTGAGAGGCAGGATAAAGAAGAAAATATTACTTGCAGAAACCAGGTATCAGCAGCTGGGGAGCCATGCCTGCTGCCAGTGTCACACACTGGATGCGGCCTGTAGACCAACCCCATGAGATGTGTCCAAGATCTTTTGTGGGGTCTAATTCACTATGTTGAGTCCAACTCCATGTCTGCTCCAAAGCCAAGTCCTGGGTACAACTTGATCCACAGGAACATAGTCTGGGGCTGATGCCATGTGCTAAGTCTGACCCTGTGCCAGCTCCAGGGTCACATGGTAGCTCTGACACAGCATATCAAATCTGATCTTGTGCACCAGGTCCGGAGCTGTGCGCAAGCCCCAGCTCTGCTCGACCCCAGGTGCTGATCCAATCTGGCATGCAGGGCCATATCATTCAACTAAGAGGCTCCCCACAGGTCTGGACATTTTCAGGGAGAGAACATTACTTGCTATGGTTCTTAGAGCTGCCAAATTTCCAAACACATGGGGCTCTGGTTTTTTCACTTATAATGCATACCCCAAGTTTTACCAGGTTGTTTTGGTGAAAAGATGTAGGTTATGTTTGAGAAAATATGGTAATAACTCACTGTGGACTTTCAAAATTTGTATCTACCCCCTACTCAAAAATAATTATTGAATAAATACACTATAGGATTTCTAAAATTAAAAAAAAAGATTATTACACAGTCAATTGCTGTAATAGGCTTCTTGTAAATTCAATTATTATTATGAATGTCTGTTTATTGTTGAACTGTCCCTATAAAGAAGGCCTAGCACATTAATATATATATACTAGATTTCTAGAATGTATAGTGTAAAGTATATAATCTATTATCCCAACCAAGTGTGTTCTGTTCTATGTAGGTTCTTCTACCACCTTATCACAAGTAGGGCACTAAGTGACAAGACAGCCATTGATTATGTGCACGTTTTTTTCCTCCCTCTTATTCTCTGAGGGCATGTCTACATGGTCATTACTGTGCAGTAGTTATGGTACATTAAGTTTAGTACTTGTATAAGTGGCCCCCAAGTACTAAATCAATAAACAGTAACTGGCGCTCCTGTTCAGTAGTGCCAGCACACAGCTTTTTAGTGACACTCACTGCACAGTAGCTTAATACTACCATGCACTAGTGTATTAGCATGGTTTTTGTCCTGCCCACTAATGCACGGAATTAGGCTACTGTGCAGTTAGTGTCTCATGTAGACATGCCCTAGGATAACTACTTGTAAAATGTAGTAGTTTGGTGATGGACAGAGGATTTATTATTATTTTATTTTTCTACATAAAGAAGTTATCACAAGTGGGGGTGTAAACTTTCAACACATTAGCTACTGGTTGGAAATATTAATGTGCACAAACTCATAGTCAAGAGCAAGGCTAAGTATAGACAGTCAAAAAGCCCAAGGC
Source organism: Alligator mississippiensis (assembly GCF_030867095.1). NCBI lineage: Eukaryota > Metazoa > Chordata > Crocodylia > Alligatoridae > Alligator > Alligator mississippiensis. The sequence goes on along the minus strand of NC_081824.1, from coordinate 118,041,752 downwards.
CAAATCAATTCTTGCAGGTTAGTCTAAGTTACATAGATGGAACCAATAACAAGTAAACAGAAATTCACTTTTGATTCTGGAAATGTAGCCACATGCCTGCAGTGGCCCAGGCCAGAAGCCGGGGGGTACTACAGCATGCCTCTCTGCTCTGCTGGAGCAGACAGCTTGAACCAAGTCTAGCCCACCCACCCTGTAAAAGGACAGAGAGAGTTGTGGCAGAAGTGCAAAGCATCTTTGGATCCTGGGGAACTGTGAGTGAATTTGAATATGGAGGGGATCTGGGACAGAAGTTCAATAAACTGATTTAATCAAAATCAGTTAAGTCTGATCCAACTTCCATCCAGTTTCATTTTAATCTGGTTTTAGCCATTTTAAAAGAGGTTTATGTGCACTAAACATCTGTTGTGTTACAGATTTGAACCGGTTTTCGATCACTTATACTGGTTTATGGGTAATTTCTGTCCCTAGTCCAAAGGTCCACCTGAGTCTAAAGGACCATCAGGCTAGCAAGGTTATGGCATGTCAGTTTCTGCATTCAACAACACACACACAAAGGTACAAGCTGACTAGACTCACATACAGCTGCTTTTAACTTCACAGCAAAAGTGAGCGGGTTCCTATTGATAGTTGTGTTAAGCAAGCACAGTCTTCAGCCTGAGTCAAAAGTAACATCATGCTTCCAGAGCCAGAGCAAGATGCTCTAAACCGTTCTGCTACAATACATGCAAAGTTACTCATGCCTTTATATAAGAGTAGAAAGCTACTCTGTATTTACCAGGAGGGGAAACAGTACATACAGTGCCAAGAGGTACCTGATGCACTGTAAACTCACATCCTAATTCACCTCTCAGTAACATGTCCATGTGCCCATACCATAAACATACATTCTCCCAAAAGTCTTTGTTAAAGGCAAGACTGAAGCAGCGCATCTTGCACTTGGAGTGGAAGTGATGAGGTATGTGATGATCCTGAGTTCCTTGGGAGTTTATTCCACAGTCTCAGACTAACTTCTGAGAAAATGATCTTCTGTACAAACAAGCTTCACCTTTATAGTAGAAAGTCCCACTCAGCCAAAGGATTGCAGCAGTTGCCTATCATTTGAATGCTTAGGACAGGAATCAATAATATTTTGCACTGTGGGAACTGCTTTAACAGAGCTCAACTTCGAGTATGCAGTGCTTCCAACCCAGCTGGTACTGCCACTGCTGCTGGAATCAGCGCCTCAGTTACAACTCCCCGCCTCAGTGCCACTGCCACTTCTACCCCCAGCTGCCACATGGGCAACCCTCCTGCCTCTGCAACCCTGCAGTTGCCCCACGGCTTCATAAGCCAGATAAAATGGCTCTGTGGGCCAGAGCTGGTTATCACGCAGAGTGACAGGCATCTATTATTGATTCAAGATTGGTAAATGTGGCACAAATTATTCTGTCTGTCTGCACATATGAACATACAAACAAATTTTAGAGTGATGGTACATTATTATAGACACTTAATCTACCTGCATATAGAGGAAGTCATTTTCTCAGTCTCCACACACGGGCACACGTTTATGCAGGGAAGATGCAGTCTGTGTTTCTGACAACACAAACCAGAGAACAGGGATTTGGAGTGGAAAAACACTTTTCCAGAGGAAGATTTGGTGTTTTGCATTCTATTCTGAAGCCATTGCAGCCTTGGAAATAGAAAGCGCTGGCTAGGAAAGGGGTGAAAACCAGTATAGCTACAGGATCGACTTAATTAGCACATTCTCCCTCAGTCTCTGCTACGGGCTGGCTATAAAACCCTGGCTCCAAGTTAAAATGGCATTGCTTAATGGCACTACCAGAATAAAGTCTTTTTCTTCATTACAGAATCCCCATCAGGACTGGGTTACACTACAATTTGCACTCCTTATGTGCCTCTGGCAGATGGCCTGATTGCCTAGCTTTATTCCACATTTAGACCATAAAAGGATACTTGAAGTGATTCTACTTGTCTTCCATTTGAGAATATTTTTTACAAATCACCAAAAACCAAGTTTTCAAGAGAAAATATTTATTTCACAGACTGGCCAAATTTCTGTAGTGACTGTGTCACACAAAAACATCTGTCACCTGACAACGTCATGCCCAAGGTTTCAAGAATATTGTGGGTTTGTCTGGGTTTTTTTGTAAATCAGGTGGTTTGCTGCTGTGGTGTGCAGTAGAAATCAGAGTGAGCACGTGTTTGTCTCACGTTTGCCTGTGATTACAAGGAACTGGACTTGATGACCTGGTCCCTCCCTACGCATATGTTCCTGTGTTCCATTCTGGGGCTGAAAATAATCAGATTGCAATACATAAAGTAACTAAATATTATACTCAAACACTTAATTTTTTCTCTTAAGTTAGATATCCTGGGCTGCAAAACATTTGAATTCTCAAACTAGAATTCCCCAGTCCTCAGCAACTGGCTGTGGGCAAAAAAACATTCACATGGGCAGGACAATTTCTGAAATTCAGACACCAGCCTAAGCATAAGCTGTAATCATCACATGCAAGTTTAATTCTCCATATTTTCCTTTGGTCTAAGTCTCTGGGGAATAGATAATGTAAATTACTCAGAATATATAGCTAAATGCAACATACTGAAGACATTTTCAAATGTCAAAAATGTCCCAACACAACTACATAATATGGAGTAATAGTCTTAGATAATCTTTCAGCTCTATACAGCAATTTTTCCTTGGCTTCACATTTCATTTGATATGATTCTGAGTCTAATATCAATTTCTTATTTAGCTCCCAGTGCCTGAGACCACTTCTGTCTTTTCCTTTTCCACTGAAATATCAAGCACATGCATAAATATTCTTGCTGATTCACCATAGCAGCAAAAAAACTTTTTCCTCCTACCTGACCTATCTGGGGATGAAGTTAATTCCTGTAATGCTTTGTTCAAAATTAGGAAAGGTAGCCTCTTATTGGAGCCTCCCAAGCTTGGAAAATTACAGATTGTACTTTCTTTTGAATTATACTTCTCCCTTTTTTGGCTAGTTATTAGTACAAGAAAGAAACCCTAATGATGTTAATTTTAACCAGTAGTGTAACTTAGAGGGGTTATCTTGGTAACCCCTCCTTGTACACCAGCTTCAAACAAAACCACTGCTGCTGCAGCCACACAATTACACTGGCAGCAACAGCAACTGGAAGTCACCACTGCCTCTATGTGTGGCAAGCTGCCCCAGGCACCTGGCCACATTGCTACACCACTGATTCTAACAATACAGCCCTCTTCAAAGTATTTATTTCAACTTTTACCTTCCATTACTATTTCCTCACATGCTGTGTCAATCTTTCCTATTTAGCATCAGAAGCATCAGGCCAGCTTGTAAAAAAAACCATCAGTCAGGTATGTCTCCTTTATGTCCAGAAAAACAAAACAGAAGATGCTGTAGCCCTTCATTCATTTTTAATCTATACTCAGAAGGCAACATGATCTAGTGGTCTGAGAATTAGGAGACTGTGGCAGGGCACTGTTGGTGCCTGCCACTTTAAGGGCCAGAAGGCAGCAGCCGGCAGGTGCCTGATGAGGGCAGCCATTTTAGATTCAGGGCTGCCCATATAAACAGGGCAGCCCTGATGCTGGAGGGGTTAGGTAACAATACTGCTTGGTTAGAGGGCTGTTGGTATAATTTGGAGGTTAGGGAGGAGCTGCAGGGGATGGTAAGGAGGCTCCTGGTATGACCTAAAACTGCACCTTGCTGGGAGTGGGTGGCCTGGTGGGGCTCCCAGTGGTGCAGGAGCCCCCAGGAAAATGCTAGGCCAGTTACCACCCCAGTGAAAGGTGGGTTAGGGTGCCTTAACCCCTAGCCCCCACAACTGGGTGTGTTACCCCTTTGTTGGAGGGTTGGGAAGGTGCACCCCATGGTGAAAGAATAAGGGCCATAGATGTAGGCCTGTCTGAATTTCCCCTGACTGGTCCATGCTGGGGCCAAGACCAGAAGGGTTGAAGGGCTGGGGGCCCACCACAAGGAATGCCCAAGAGCTGAGGGCCTGGTGTTCTGCCTGGCCTGGAGGTGGGCCAGGGCTTGAGAGCCAGAGGTCCTGGTGGGGGGGATCACACCTGAAAGGGGAACAGTTCAGGGAGCTATGGTAACTGGTATGACAGTGGAAGAGACTGCCTGAGGGGAGGAATCCAGGTGGGGTTCAACAGTATGATTCTGGGGCCCAGTGTGGGGGCTGGTGACAGTGAGAACTATAGATACCATCTGTGAGGCTTGGGCTGTGGTGTAGGGGAGAAAAGAAGCTGCAGATAGCACCCCCTGGCATCGGGGCAGGAAATGGGCAGCCTCCTGCTTATTAACAACAAAACGTGGCGCGCAAGAATGCGGGTGGTTAGCCCAGGAACAGGTGGGCAAGCCACAGTTGAATCGGCCCCAAGTAGACCCCCTGCCCTGGTTACAGGGACATAATTCTGAATTCTGTATCTGGCATTGATATACTTTACTTCTGCTTTCCTACTCATATTATTTTGGGATTATCTAATCATTCTCTCTAAAGTATTATTAATGCGGTGAAAACTACTGAACCTTATGGAGTCATTTATTATTTCCTGTGTATGGTGACCATTAAAATAATGTATTAATGTTTGTTCATGTCGGTAGCGGGTTGTCAACTCAGCTTTTATTTTCCCTGGGACAGACTTCTCCCCACAGGAAATAAAACTAATAAGAAAACAAGCAAATATAGAACAACAAAAGGTTAACTCAAAAGGTTAACTTAAAACCTGTGGTCTTTCCTTGGACCTTGAGAGGGCAACCCCAGCTGTGTGCTCCCACCTCAGCACTGCAGCCTTCCCTTTCTCCATCAGCTCCCCTCCTTGCAAGTTTTTAACTTTTTCTGAGTCAGGCAGTCATTCCTGTCACCAGGCCCTATGCCCCTGAGCAGGCAGGCTATCGCACACTAACCCTGCAGCCACGTACCTGATTATACTGTTTATTTGCCTTAAATGTTACCTTCTCCCCACAGCTTTCACTATGGGGAAAAGTTTCTAGAGTAAATGTTTGCCACTTTTTAGGGTAAATACCTTTATTACACTTTTGATGAACAGCAGTATTTTTCCCCTCATCTCCTACAATACAAATAGTTGTGTTAAGTTGTCAAAGAGCAGGTGGCTTTTACAGTGACTTATGTATGCCCATACTGTTTAGGACTGCAGTTTTGGAAAGTCTGAGGTTTACCTCAAACATGAAAGAACCCCTAATTTTATTTAAACTTTCTGATTTGGAGTGAGAGAACTAAAAAAGAAAAGCTAAGAAATGAATCTGAAAGCTGTTTAAAAAAAACAAAAACCCAAAAAACCCAGGAGGTACCATCAATGTAACATGAAGAAGAAAAGAGGAAATATGGCTTTGAGGAGAGCACAATAGCTTAAGCATATATGCTTTTATTTTTATGAAGAGTGTTACCCTTTAGAAGATGGCTGTATACTATATACCAATGATGCTTACAGAGTGGCTACTACATGATGCTGCTGCCAGACCTTCTCAATAAGGGTAGAAGACAAACAGAAGATGAGTTTGCCTCTCCAGTGCAGGAAAAATAGCTACTAAGCTTTTGTTTGCTTGCTTGGTTTTTTGAATATTGAAGGTATAACAAATTATTTCATATTAAAGAGCAAGGAAACTTGGTCCAAAATTTTCAAATGAGGTCTAATCATTTTGGGTGTTTCAGATTTTTGCTAGCTGATTTGATAAATTTTTGGTTCAATTTTCAAAAATACTGAGGACCCCACAAATCCAGTGGAAGTCGATAAAAGCTGCTTATGCTCGACACCCCTGAGAAGTCGGAATTCAGTTGTTTCAAACTGAGTTTCCCCCAAAACTGAAACGCCTAAAATGAGTGAGCCCTTGAAAACAATGACATTAGTCCTTAAGACAACAACGATTAAACATCAAAAGAATGAAAGACCTTAAGTAGTACAATTCAACAGGGAAACCCAAGCATTTCTATTTCTACAGTCACCTAAAATCACTTATTGTCAGGCATCATTAAAGAACAATTTCCTGTTGGCTGAGAACTTAAGTGAGTTTCTAATCAACTAGATATTTCACAATCTTTTACAACTTGTTAAAGCAATGTTCTGAACACAATGGGAGCATCTACAGGAGATGCTACATCGCTGTATAACGAGCTACAGTGACACAGCGTTGGTGGGCACTAACTGTAATGCTGCCATTACTGTGCAGTAGCAATGAACTACCGTGTAGTAGGTTAGGGTTGAAAATGAACTGTGTGCCGCTGGGACTGTGCAGTACCAACTGCGCAGTCAGGGGCACATGTAGACGCATCCAGTATTAACTTCCTTATCTAAACCATATGATTTTGCAATATTAAATAGTTGCTATGTTGCACAACATAGATGGCTGCACTTCTGTACAGATAGACTGTACAAACATAACTACTGATAGTTTATTGTACATGCACACTTCATCGGTGCTAGAAAACCTACAATCATCTGAATTAAAAAAACCATGAACAGGTTACCCAAAGAGGTGGTGGAGTCTCCATTGTTGGAAGTTTTTAAGACATGACTTATGTTCAATATTTTTAAGCCTTGGGTGGGATGATATAGCCAAGGATGGCCCTGCTTTGAGCAGGGGGGTGTGGGAGGGAAGTGGGGTTTGGACTAGATGATCTCCTGAAGTCCCTTCCAACCCTAACTTTCGATGATTCTATGCTTCACTGGCTGTTTTGTGTAGGTCACCTGAACAAGTACCAATAAAACCATATTGTACTACCACTTAATCTCTAGATACCCCATTTAATTTATAGAAAGATTGATTTAAAAATATTGAAAGAAATGTGAGCTCACCCTCATGTCTCCACCTTTCAAAATATGCCCCCTCCCTTTTAAAATGAGGAGCTCCACTGCACAAGGAATGAAAATAATTCCTACATTTTAGAAAGATCTGAAGTCATTTTATAATTCTCTTAGCATGGATGCTGTCATGATTTACCTAGTCATATTCTATAAGGTAGAAGGTTTTTTCTAATGACTTCTACTCTACTCCAGGTAGGCTAATTGAACATTGTAAAGGAATTGGTGAGGAAGGAGGAACTCTCTTCTAAAAAGCCATATGTGTTATCCACAATTATTGCCTCTGAAACTTAGTAAAGAGCTTAATTCACAATATTGTTAACTACAGCACTGCTGACAATTTTGGCAGAAATATCTACTGAATAGATTAAAGCTAAAAAATGCAAGTGTCCACTACCTCAAATACCAAAAACTCCAGCTTCCCTCATGCCATTGTCCACATGCCATTACTTACTGGCAGCATGTACCTCTCTGGCATAGTGAACTTGAGGGCAACAAAAATCTATTGATTTAAAGTGAAAATAATGGCCACAGCTAATACAGTGCTGGCATTCTAATGTTCTGTATTTAAAAACATCCAGTTTTAAAACTTAAAAGGCGGTGACAGAGAATCTACCTGTCTGCTGCACCTGAGTAATACAGAATTAAACACTTTCACAGAACTTGGGTCCAGTTTACTACAGTTAGTGTTTTAATGGTATTTTTCTATATTAATTACTGCTCTGTATATTTGCAGTGCATACAAAACTGTATGTTTTGTTCAGAGGCATTAGGTCAGCTTGTGTTGCACTTAATAAAGTACAAAACATCTAGGTAACGAAGAAAGTTGTTAACATCACATCGTGACTAATTTTCTGTCCGCTGCTTTGAGAAACAGCAGTAACTCCCATGCCAAAACCTATAAATCAGTGCAAAAAACAATTTTTAGAGAAGGATTCTAACCAGAGTAAAAGAGGGGAAGGGGAAAAAAGAGAGGAGAAATTCTCTTTTAAATCTAATCCTGGTTCTTTCTTTCATGTTAAGTGCAAGCCCATGTTGAAGTATTTTGGTTTTATTTGGGCTATTTTTGTAAATTATTTTCACCATCTATCACAAAATGGGCAAATATCCAAAATAGATTGATACTAAACTGCTTTTTGCTGTACCATGTTGTGAAATTTGATAGCTTTTGCTAACAGTTACTTAGAAAACAACAGAAACTATTGAAAGCTTATTAGCAGAAGAGACTATTTTAAAATGTGTTATCTAAAAAATTAAATGTAGCAAGTTTTAAAACATCTAAGCCTTCTTGTTTTAAAATCCTAGTACAGAAAGGGTACATTTAAGCTTTTTAATATGAGGTAGCTAGTCCAGGTGAATCCTACTTCCCCTCATGTTAAAACTACAATTTGACCTATCTATTCTAGGATGTAAAACATCAAAAAGTGGAACTTATTCTTGGTCTGGATAGGCACTCAGAATATAGACTTTTGGGGTACCCAATGAGAGAGAAAAAAGCATGTTTGATTCGTTTGAAACTTCTTTCTTAAAACCATGGTTTTACTTACAGACGTCTTTTCAGTGGTTGCAGTGTTTTCGTCTGAACTTGAAGGAACTGTGCAACAAACTGAGAAAGCAAGCTAGAGTCAAGATTTCTCAAAGAACATATCCATGCTGGAAACCCCCCCCCCCCCCACTTTAGAATTGAAAGTTGTTAAAAATAACAAGGTAACTTTATTTTTATTTTCATTCATCCTCAAGAGAAAAAACCAAGGTGCTGCTACTAACAGAAGCGTTGGGAATTCTGGAGTTCATGAAATCAGATTCTCTCTCCTGCAGTATATAATGGTGAAAGGGATTGATGAAACCTATATAATCCTTCTATTCATGCTCTGGAGAAGAGTTCTGTCCTAATTTTTTTTGGATCAGTACTGAATCTTCAGGGTCTCGGAGGAAACTTCTAAGGACAAACTTTGCAAAATGCTCAACACCCACAACTAGAACCAGATTTTCAACAGAGTTCAGCTCCCCCCTTAGGCACTTAAATGAAGTGGCTAGATTTTCAAACACTGGCCAGCACCCAGGAGAGCCCAAGAGAACAATGGGAGTCGTTTAGTGCTTTGTAGGTCTAGCCAAGAATTTGTCAAAACAGTTCTTGTCTGAGAATGCCAATTCATCAAAACCAAACTTATAGTGAAAAATGCTCTATTTTGACAAAAGTTTCATTGGGAAATTTCTCATGTCCCAGATGGAATTCCTGAAGGCACACAAGAGAAAGACCCAAGGCAAGCCAATAGTCTTGTCATTCAATTAGTTGGCTGTAAGAGATCCAGATCCAGATCCCACTCCCCACTCTGTCTGAATTGGAGCATCCTAAGTGAGTATCCTAATTCAGGGATTGAATTAGCCCAGAGCTGTTAGGCACAGAGCCACTGGATCTGGGTTGCAGAATTCAGTGGCAAGGGGCTTTGCCTGTGCTGCAGTGTGGCTAGGCAGGGAGAAGTGCTGGAGAGAAGCAACAACCAGGTTTGACCCAAACTGGATCAGTCTGGCCTGCCACCAGAAAACATTGCTGACTGCTCTCCTAGCCAATGGGCTATGGAGTCATTTTTATTTTTTTATTTTTTTACCCCTATGCATATTTAATTACTTACTCAAAATAGAACAGCTCCAACAGGAGATACTGAGATTGATCCACATCAGAAAAGCCACACATTATGATCCATGCACTCACTTGTGAGGCAGGGATTTGAACACGGGTCTCTCACATCCCTTGATAGTGCTCTAAACACAGGACTACTGGCTTTTTCATTTCAATGTAGAATGACAATCAACTCTGGCGTCATCCAGACAGGTGAGGATATTTGTCTCCTTGAGCACACCTTGTCTGCTGGGAATGCCCATGCCACGCACACTCTGGTGCATAGCAGGTTATGCTGGGTGGGGTACGAGAGGCTGGGGCCAGCAACTGTGTTGTCCCCAACAGCCTTAATGGGATCCTAAGGACGTCCCGGGGCTGCAGCCAGGGCAGGAAGCCTGGCCAGCAGCTGGACTGTGCTCTGGCCAGCCAGGCTTCAGTTTTGGGCAGCATGTGCTGCCGCTATGTTCACTGCCCTGATTATTATTATTATTATTATTATTATTTTTTGGTGTGGGGGTTGTTTTTTTTTGTTTGTTTTTTTTTTGATCCTGAGATCTCCCAGGGTCAACGCCCCCCCCCCCCCCCCGTGCCACAAGGTAGCAATGTGGGGAATGCTTGCATGTGCGATGTGTGGCATCACAGATAGGTCTGCGGTGCCACACACCATATGTCCATGCTCACCTGGATGTAGCCCTTGAGTCACAGATAAACACAGGACTCTTCCAGAAGCTAGCACAACACAAGCTAAAAATCACAGCCTCACAATTAGTATAAAATAAAATGATATACTCTGGTGCAAACATATTTCTTGCAAGTTGGGTATTTATATGGTGGAGGAAGAGTCTCTGTAGAGCTACCAAGAAGCCAGATGGTGCAACAACACTGATTAAACTATTACAAATGCTTCATGAAAAAGGTGCTGCTGAAGGTTGGAGAGCTTAAAATTTGACCTAACTAGGGAAAGAGAAGGAGGAAAAATGTTATATTTGTATTGTCGGTATGTGATGTGAACTGGCATAATTCTATAATCTCAGTAGGCCCAGATCAGTTTCCATTATTTGAAAATTTGGCCAATGTATTTATTAATTTTTATTTATTTTGTTAAAAATATTTTATGTCTTGGTTTTAAGATGGAACCAGAAGTCCTACGGTAAGAAAGCAGGTGGGCACTTAAGCATAGTTATTAAGACATGCATTTAGTTTCATATTTCCAAGAGGTGATTTTGGAAGGTGAGAGAAAATATTTTAAGATTTTTAAAAAATGTTTTTGACTATTAGCATTCAGCAATGGAAAAGCAATATAACACACCCCTTCCTCAGTATATAAGCTTTCTCCCTGAATCATATTTTCTTGTATTTTGCCTAGTCCAGTATTAAAAGCCCATTTAAAAACACTGCAGTTATTTAGCAGATACACTGCAATTATTTAGCAGAAGAGGTGTAGGATGGGGAGATGGGATTTTCACTACGACTGTAATTCCTTAGCTAAGAGTAGAAGTGTGCTCCCTCATCTCTCCATGACTGGGTATATAGAAACTCCCATACCACAGCTATCTCTTCTCCTTGTCTGATGCACTGTGAGCTCCTCAATCTTACACAATCAGTTTTTACAGCTGTTTTCTTGACTTACATACAGCCCCCCAGTGACCACATAGCTAAACTAGAGTCTAAGATTATTTAAATTTATGATGGAGGTTTTATTGCTACTTGAACATTATTAATAGATGCTTAGAAATCATGGCAATGAGTAAAAGAGAAATGCCTATGAATAAATAATAACGAGCTAAGCCCTGGCCCGTAGTATAAAGCAGAAAGAGGCATGACAGTCTCTTTACAAGACATATTTATTAGTTATCACAACGCCCATAGTATGCTAGATGACTCATGGAACATAGAGAAGCCAGGATCCCATCTCCAAGGGGAGCTTATTCATCTTATTTCTTGTCTTCCTGTCAATCTGGGTACTCAGTCTCCCTACCTACTTCCATTCTACTCTGCCTGTCTCACAGCTATACAGACAAGTGTAAAAGGCAAGTAAAAAAACAACAAACAAAACAGTCAGTAAGAAAGTTTCTATATACAATGATAGTGACAGGGCTCTGTGCCAAGAGCTCAAAAAGCTTGTGCTGCCCCCTGAATCTCTAATGGATCCTAAAAATCTGCTGTGGAAATATCTAGGAGATACTGTTCTTGGGATCCTCTGAGAAGAAACCTTTAGCTCTGAGACATGGAGAGCTGCCCACTCTGCATAGTGATCTCATGGAAATGTGCTTCCATCCTTAATACACAACCTTTAGGAATCTTCACCCTTCTTTCCTTGGGTTGGATCCTCAGAAATTAATAGAACCCTTGCCACTTGTATTTGGAGATTCAAATCCTACATGCTAGTGCTTCGTCATTTGGGTAGATGATGCTGATCTAGGAAGGTTGCCATTTCTATTGATCTGCCCAAACAACTTTGGTTGTTTAATCTGTCTATCTAGATCGCTGATGCTCAACCTTCTAGCCTCGTGGGCTGGATGAGTGGCTTGACGTAGGTTTGAAGGCTGGACCACACATGCAGGGTTGGCACATGAATGCATGTGCAGATTTGTTCATGCACTGTCCTGACCCTGTGTCAATCAGATTCCTTGCGCTGGCTCAATCTCTTGCCACTGCAATCTCCTATGCTGGATCCAGCAGCATGCTGGCCCTATCCAGCGCAGAGATCTGGCCATGCACTGGCCCAAACCTGCATACCAATCTGGCCATGGATTGACCCCATGCACCAGCTCCAGTGCAGACTGGTGACCTAGGCTAGGGACAGACATTCAAAAAGCCTGAGCCTGAATTGATTCAGTCTTTGCAGGTTAGTCTAATCTGGCTAGGCTAAATCAGTTTTGTAACCAGACAGACATCCCAGAAATGCAGACAAATGACTCAAGCCAGAAGCCAGGGGGCTCTAGAGCAGCCCTCCCTTCCCTTCCACAGCATGGAGCTGATGGGGGTGGGCAGGAATTCTGATTGGCCCAGCAGGGAACTGATAACAGTGTTTATCACCCAATTAAGAAAACAACAGAGGGATATTACCAGCTACTTGTTCATAGGTTAGGGGCTAGAAGGGACCTTGTAGATGATTGGGTCCAGTCCTCCTGGACTAGGCAGGAAAAGACAACTGGGGTCAAGTGACCCAAGCAAGGTGACTTTCCAGTCTCCTTTTGAAGATTTCCAGGGTGACTGCACCACCACTGGAGGGAGCTTATTTCACAGCCTGAACACCCTGACTGTGAAGGAGTTTTTCCTGGAATTGAGCCTGAAGCAATTTCCCAGGAGTTTGTATTCATTGCTCCTGGTCTTCCCTGGGGGTTGATTCTGCCTGTTGATTCTATCTGATTCAGCACTGACCATAGCCAGAATGTGGTCTGCTAGCTAATACACAAACACCTCCTTAGCAAGCCAGAGGGGAGTGAGTAATTCCTGCTTAGCAGGGAGTAGTAAGGGGATGGGGGGAAGTAGCCTGCAGTCTCTGGAGCTCCAGCCAGGAAGCAGAGGGGAAAGACCAGCCTTGCTGTGGAGCAGAGAGCCCTAGCCAGCCCAGAGAGCATGCTGGGATGCTAGGGTTGTCTGGTTTATCTTAAACCAGCAAGGGGCCTGGGACAGACATTGCATAAACCAGTTTGAGCCAAATCAGTTAAGTCTGATACTACATTCAACCAGGTTTATCTCAAACTGGTTTATGTGCACTGAACATCTCTTTTGTTACAGGTTTAAATCAGTTTCTAATCACTTAAACCGGTTTATGTGTAATGTCTGTCCCTAGCCCTAGTGTGCAGAGCCATATCATCTGATCCATGGGGCTCTGCATGTGTCTGGAAATTTGGCAGCAAGGAAGCAACTATTAAGGCTACCACTGTCCACCTGCTGCCAAATTTCCAAACCAGTGGGGAACCCTGCAGGCTAAATGACACAGCACCATAGGCTGGATCTGGCTCATGAGCCGAGATTGAGCACACCTGATTTGGACAATAGGCTTAGAAGAGGCTGTCTGTTCAGAATGCCATCTGGCAGTGGGGCTATGTGGGCTACTGTTTGGTAAGTAAACAGGCTAAACCCTAAGCCTTCTCCATTCTTACTCTAGAAGAAAGGATGGAATAAGGATGTAAGATTTGGCCCATACTATTCACTCCTTTTGCAAGTTTATTTTAATCAGTTCAATTCATATGTAATAACACACCATTTTAATAGATTATTCATGTCCTAAGGAAAAAAATGTTAATGAGGTTTTGAAACTCCAGAGTTAGGGGCAGGAGTTCACCTATTAAAAATGTGTGTGGGGCAGGGAAAGAAAATCACACAGATAATCAAGTCAAAAGTTTTCAAGGATTGTTACAGATTTTCATGGAATTTTTCACTCTGCAATTTTGTTACATAAGTCTGACTTTAGCTGAATTGTGTATCTTCATACCAGATCTGGATTTGGCTCTGTTTTGAGGATGTCAGTACAATAGCTGAGTCATCTAGGATATAGACCAATGCTCACTTGTGAGCTCTGAGCTCCCTGAATGCCCCGCCATGAACCTGCTGAACTATATAGCCATTTTCATGTCAGGAATAGATAATCTGTTGGATTTGGAGTATTAATATTTTTATATCATAAGCTGGGAATGCAAAAAACAAAAGAATTCAAATAAAATTGCATAATACATAAAATAATTTACATTGTGGCACAGGAAAATACAATTTAATATAAAAACTCTTAGGAAGGAGGCTTTGTCAAAATGAACTGGATAAATTAATGGATGGCAGAGCTATTAACGGCTGTTTACCGGATGGACAGATGGTTGGGTTGAAGATGTTTCTTCTGCCATCTCTAACCCAATAAATGGTGGATGCCAGGAATAGGGGGTAGATCACTCTAGAGATATCCAATTCGATGCTCTGCCTCTTTATCATCTACTTCTACCAGTCAGAGATGGCTAAATCGACCATTGGTCTGACCCAGTATGGTACTTCCCACGCCCCACCCCTTTGCATCTCCCACCTCTCCCTGCTTGCAATGTGGGTGGCTGCAACATGCCCAGGAGGTGCCAGGGCACACAGGGCATCCAGGAGCAGTGCGGAGTGCATGTGGGCGGGACCGGTAAGTGAAGCCTGCATAGAGCTGCCTGCACCCGCAGCGCCCCCTACACAGCTCATATTAGAAATCCATTGAGATAGTAGTCTGAATTAATTATACTGGGGCCAAACACCAAGAGCAACTGAATTTAGAGTTGTTAGTGCTGTATGTACAGTGGCAGAGGAGCATGCGGTGGGGATGCTGGGTGTGGTGCTATAATGGTGAGGCATGGTGGTGGTGCTGGAGCCACTGTCAGTGGCCCAGTTTTGGGGGGGATAAACCCTGTTAGCCCTGGCCTTTCAGCACCTATGCCTGCCATGCCACACATGCATGGCAGGAAGTGTGATTGTGGGATCACTCAGTAGCGACACATAGGCGGTGCATGGGGGTGCACACTCACCCCCTTAGAGTGCTGGAGCACCATTTCCCAGCCAGTGGCCCCTGCTTAGGTGATGGGCAGGGTGGGGGCAGGCAGGAGCCCCCTTTGTGAGTGCTGGCTGGGGAGTGGGGGTGGGGGTGCTAGGAAAAGCGCCACTGACACTTTCAGGAGCCCCGCTGGCACTTCTGGGTGCCCCACTCATGCTTCCCGGTCAGTGTGATCGGCCATGGGGGGACCCCCCCAGTTGCTGACTGGCTGCTGGGGGGCATGTGTCCCCCCTGACGCAGGAGGCACCAGTTGCCCATGCTATTGCCCCTTATTGCTGGAACAGGGGGAGCCTTCTTGGCATGTAGTGCCCCTGGCTGGGAGCCTGGATCAGCTGATGGAGCTCCCAGCTCCAGGAGTGCATGGGGGTCACCTAAAGCTGGCAGCCTCATCAGCTGATCTGGGCTCCTAGCTGCAGGGCACAACTGGCCACAGATGGAATTAAAGGTGTGATAGGAACGACTCACAACGTTATTACATATTTTTTTGTGAAATTACTTTATGGCTTATTCCCTTGTCTTATGACACTTCATTGCTTTAACATATGGCCAGGTTACAACTTAACACATGATTAACCAGGTAATCACATCTTAAGTGTAATGTGTGTCAAGGGCCTGGGTTCAGTTTCTGACTGTAGAACCAGAGGCAGGATTATTCAGCATCTAATTCATACCAGTGCCTCAGTCTGCGGCTGTCTCTCTGCAATTGCCTAGATATAAATTATCTTAAGGTGGACACACAAAAAGAAAAGCACCAAATGTTAGAGGCTACTTCTGAAAATTTGGGATAAGGTATTTCTGTATCCCAGTTCCCGCATGTGTAAAATGGAGTCATAAGGCTTAATCACTTTGAACTCAATGAGTGAAAAAGACTCTATTCAGCATATCCTATGTAAATGATCAGTTTAGATTTCCATAATCAGCTCAGCCACCTCAACAATATCACCAAAGTGTGGAACAATTATGTTGAATAATACCTCAGCTTTAAGCTTCTTTTGGTTGATAAATCTCTATCGTGTGGTTTGTCACCGTTATGATTCTGGGTTATTAATGATCAGATCAGGACATTAGAGATGAACACTGTTATTGTACCAACAAGGATATATTCAACAGATTGGGCCAAATCTAATCCTTGAACCAAAATCAAGTAATTCCCTGGGTGCAATATTTACCCCCTCACATGATGCTAACTGCAGTGATAGCCTGAAAGCATAGTTTGCACAGTAAATTATGCTTTTTACATCATTCATAGAAAAGTGGTACACCTTCAACTGCTGAAAATATTTATTTCCAAATCCCTTAGAGGCTGCGTATTGAACAGTGAAAACAAATTGCAATAAAGGTGCTCTAGTGCTTTAGCACTGGAATGATGAGCCTTGCTTTTATATAATGTTGCTGTATGCACTTAATGATTTCTTCCCTGTCTCCTGGTCTTTGGCTAAGGTAAATAAGATTAGGCCCAATTAGGTTTTGTTCCTGATTAGTGGCTAGAGCTAGCTAATATATATTGTGTTGCTGTAGACTCTTCTTGGCCTGCAGGTGCAGGTTACCTGCCCTCAGAATGGCCCAATTGTGCCTAGCTATTCCCACATACTCTCCCAAGTTGAAGTAATGACATATTTCAAGTTTTGCCCTTTTCAAAGTGTCACAGGTTATGTACAGGCATTACATTAGATCATCTTAATCAGGGTTAGGTTAATCTAAATGCCTAATGATCAGGGATCCAGGTTTTCCATTTGCCATGGAAAAATGCGGTAAAACCTAGATTTTCTCATTTTTAAGGAGAAAAACCCAGATTTTCTCCTTTAAAGGAGAAAAATGAGGGAAACAATGGATTTCCTTTTGCATGCTGGAAAAGTTGCAGCCTGTAAGGGGCTGGGGGGAGCAGGAGGAGACTGGTCAGGCAGGGAGCGCCATGTGCATGTGTGCTAGGTACATGGCTGCTAGGCAGCTTGGAGGACAGCTCCCTGCAGATAGGTCTGATGGGTGGGGAACTGAGGCTCCCAGAGGGAGGGAGGGAGGAATTTGGACAGGGCTGGGGCTGCTGGCCAGCTGGGACAGTGCATAGGGCCTGAGGCCAGAATGCGTGGCTACAGGGCACCGGTGGGGAGCAAGATGGAGGTGCAGGCAGCTTGTCCAGGTGGAGGAGGTGGGGATGGCTCCTCACCGGTGCACGCCCTCCTGGGGGATGGGGGATTGTGTGTGGGGTGGGGGTGGATGTGGGCTGCTCACTGAAGGCTCAGGTTTCCTGCCATGCTTCCCTCCCCCCAGGGTCTCCACATCCCAGTGGGTGGGACCCAGTGCGGCAGTGCATAGTGGGTTGGGGAAGCTCAGTGTCATTGCCACAAGCCCTGTGCCACCCTGGTGAAGCGCCCACTACCCTCATGACAGCAGCAGGGGTGGTGGCATAGAGCTGTGCCCCTCACTACTGCTGGGCAGTCAGAGGCACCTGCCACTGCAGCGCAGAGCTTGTGGGGGTGGCATCAAACTTCCCTACCCAGTCCTTCTCTACTGTGCTGTGTCAGATTTTGCCCACTGGACTGTAGAGGCCCCGGGGGAAGGGCAGCAGTGCAGGGAGCCCTGAGCACACAGTGGGCAGCTGTCATCCCCCGCCATGCACTTTACTCCAGATGTACCCCCATGGGGGAGGGGGAGCTGGGCTCCATACCCTGATCTGCTGCAGGAGCTGCCACTCCCTGTGGGTGGCAGCTGGGGCTTGGGAGCTGCTGGGGGGACAGGGGCTCTGGACCTGGGTCCCTGGTCCCTATGGCTGGCAGCTGGGGGCCCCCTCTGGCAGGGCTGGGGAGGCAGGGGGCTGTGGTTGGGGAGTGACAGGAACCATCAGGGCCAGAGGGCTGTAGGTGGTGAGTGAAGGGCACGGGCAGGATCCAAAGGGGCTGTGGGTGGGGAGTGAGGGGCACCAGCAGGACTGGGGGGGGGGGGTCGGGGGTCAAGGGTGAGGGGCACCAGCAACGCTGGGGGCTGTGTGTCAGGAGTGAGGGGCTATGGCATGAGCAGGAAACTGGCATATTAGGGCTGCTCAGTGCTACGGAATGGTGGGGTTTGGGGATAGCTGCTGCTGGATCTGCATCCTGGTGAGTGAAAGGGGCAGGAAGAGCTCTGATTTTCCATGATTAAAACCCCCAAATCAAATGCCAAAATGTATAGGTATTTAGAAATTACTTTATAATAGTGATTGAGGCACTGGTAGGCTTCCAAATTGCTTTAAAATTGTAAATATATCAATAAAACGTGTTCAACTGATAGCTTTATACACAGTGGTGTTTCATTTTAATCATGGAAACCTGGATTTGGGGAGTTTTACTCAGAGAATTTGCAATTTTTTTTTTTTAAATCAAGATTTTTTTTATTTTTAAACAGAGAAAACCAGGATCTCTGCTAATGTTGCAGGCATTCATAGGCCTTAAATCATCTAAAAAATGGCATGTCTGATTTAAATAAGTTCACCTGAAGAGGTGTGCCAAGTCAGTTTGAGATTGGGTTAACCCCACCTAGGAAAAGGTTAACCTAGTCTCCTGAATACCTGCACGTGTTGACAGTGCAGCCCCGGGGCTGGAAAAGCTCAGCTGCTTGCTCCAGCCCTGGGGCTGCATTATTCCCCCTGCCCCCCAAACCTGACTGGGCTATTT
This sequence comes from Alligator mississippiensis, assembly GCF_030867095.1. Taxonomy (NCBI): domain Eukaryota; kingdom Metazoa; phylum Chordata; order Crocodylia; family Alligatoridae; genus Alligator; species Alligator mississippiensis. Next base: position 118,023,126 of record NC_081824.1, on the reverse strand, counting down.
TTAGTCCCCCGACACTCCTAAGTGGGCAACGTCCCACCCCACAGAACTACCAGCCTATCTGATCCCCAAAATGCCTCCCTCATAGACCCACTAGCTCCCACTCAAATGATCCCACCCATTCCTGCCCCTATCCTCAGTTACTTTGAGATCTCTGCATAGCTCCTAGGAGCGGTGAATGTCTCTGTATGCCATTCCTAGTCTACACACAGGGTGCAAATAGAAGTGACAGTTTTCACTGGATCTGGCTCCTGAAGGTGCCAGACCACTTCAGGCTGTACACCTTCAGGTCATGACCAGATAGAAGTGCATGGCTGCAGAGTACTTTAAAAGGGCCTGAACCTGTGAAAATCTGAACTCATTGCATGAGGGTTCAGATGAAGATGCACTAAAACAGAGCAGCTTCAGTAACTTCTGTCTGCACTGCCTCTCCATCCTGGCACTGTTTTCAGAATGAGAATAGGGAAAGGGAGTGAAGGGAGTTCAGTCTAGGGGTTTTTGAGTCAGTGCTGGAGAGTGAGGTGGGTGGATTGTAACCTCCCCAGTACCTGCTGGGGAATGGCTAGAAGGAGCTTCCTTTGCCACCTTCCCCACCTCCCATTGTGAAAACAGTGCCAGGGCTGGGTGGGAGGAGAGGTGTTGCATGCTCAAAGCCTGCAGCTGGATTCCCAAACCCCCAGGACCCAGCAGTGAACTCCTATTGGGTCCAGGGGAATCATTGTAATTCATGGGGTTTCCTGCAAACTGTCATGAATTACAACAGGGAGCTTCACTTCTGTCTGCACCTTTAGGCAGCTTAAAGAAAGCCACATGAACCTAGATCAGGTGCAGTGGATAGCTATATGCATCTATGTATAGTAAGCGGTACTCTGATGCTAGTGTCAGAGAAGACAGTGTCTCTGCTAATATCCCAGGAAGGAGAAAGAAGAAAAATGGAATGAATTGCATAGCTCACAAAGCAAGATTCTATTAATTCCTGTCTGACAACTCTGAAATAAAAATTCCCTGCGACTACACAGGGAAAAACCATCATGCCTTTGCGAAATAATTAATTTTGTTCTCAAACATGTGAGCATCCCGGCACCCTCTTCCTTTGTCATTCCGTAGTGAACATGGAGGGTTTTCCATGGAAACTCAAAGGAAAGAAAGAAGAGCTGAGATACACAGTGAGCTGCTACCTGTTTTCCCCAAATGACTTGGCATCTAGTCCTCATTTTTCCCTAATTCCTACTAAAGTCCTACAGGACCTACTGGCCATGTATATAGAGCCAGGTTACATGACAGCATGGATCATACACATCCTTTATTGCCAAGTAAAAAGGGTCAAGGTTTTGGTTTCTTGACGGTAATGGGTTGGTTAATCTCAGATAGGTCCACTTTATAAATCTAGCTGTATAGGAAATTACCAGTAGAGAGAGGCTTTTCCCATAAGACTAAAAATGACAAGACTATTACATACAAATGTCACGGTAGATCAGTTTTTTGATTGTTTATTGTTAAAGTATTTTTTAAACATTAGTATGAGAGTATAGGGGGAAGGGAAAAGGAACCATAAACTGCTGAATGTTTCCACTGTATTTCATAATATCAATGAAGACACTGGAAAAGCCAGTCTGCATCAGTGACCTAGCCTGAGCAATGATAAGGGCAAATGGATAGCTATGCCTCACCAGGAAAAGCACATAGGTATAGGCAGGAAGTATCTACTACTGCTTGGTGTATTTTATATGCCAGAGTACAGAATTCAGAATTTCACATTTAAAATTTTTTTGACACAGTGGATTAAATGAAATCCTGGTACAACCAGCTACAACTCCATTGAAAGGATCAGAGATAAAACTGGCCTTGCTGTATTCAGTCAAACTCATAATTGGCAACAACTCCTAAGATCTGAAACTCTTTCAAAGCTTTACTCCCTTTTTGACAATCTTTTATTGGGGCAATAAGCTGGCACATGACTGCAATATGTCACAGGAAAGTTTAGCATTACATTTTCATTTTGCACTCACTGGTGTATTGTGAATGCTCGAAGAAAGCATGTCAACCAAACTAGACTTTGATTTGTATGGGTGAAAAAGAGGTTGCCCTCTCTTTAGTTTGAATACAGGTTACATGCTCTGTCATGAGCTCTGCTGTGTACAGTGTCACAACATGTGGTGATAGTTACACATTTTTAAAAAAAAAGACCTGCAGGAAAAATCTGATTTGAAAAACCAAATCATTTATGTTTATAAAACGAATGCAGACTGTTGTCTTACACACTGCTTTCTGGAAACAGTGTTCTTCATACAGTTGAGAAAGTTGAGACTTTTTGTTCCTTATGTAATTCTCAGACTACCACAATCAAAGTGATGATCTTAGCTCTATAATATACATTTTGCTAGCTTCCCCACTCCCTTTTTCTCCCCTGCCCCCACATTTTTAGCATAGAGAAACAATGGATTTAGTTTCTGAAGCTAACTGACAGTTTCATGTACAGCTTTCGGGGTGCAGGAAGGAAGGAACAGGGTGGTGGTTCGAAGGGATACAGTTCATCCAATAATGCTTAACTTTGGGCTGCTGGTTGATATGGAAAGGAGGATGCTTCAGCATCTTAAAAGAGATGTGGCATTTAGAAATTTGTAAATGACAGCCCTCTTTGTTCCTGCAGCCATCAGTGAAGATACAGCAAAGGAAATGGAGGAGCTGCAGTTAAGCATTTGCAATACACAAAGTCCTTGTTTTCCCACTAGGCACTGCAGAATAGCAATTGTCCATTCACAGCACATATCACATCCTCTGCATTTCAGAGCTAATATTTTTGCAGTCCTCAAGTTGCTGTATCTGAGCCTCAGACATTTAATTTGTTCTTAACCCTTTGATGTGTACGAGTGCATTCATGTTATATCTCTCATCATATAACCTTAATATAATTTTAAAGGTGCATTTTCTGTAAAATTAACAAAAAGGTGGTCAAACTGTGGAGGTTTTAAATGCCCAGTAACATTTTCAAACAGCTATGTACAGCTCTCATTTGATAACTTAGGAAAACCTGAAGATAGCAAGCAATGAACTGACAAAGGAATGCATAGGTAGTCTGTATGTTAGATTTAATTAGCAAAGGAATGTTTTTAAACACACAGGCTCTTGGCAAGTAGCTCCTCCTCTTGCATGCTAGAATCACACTCTTGAAAATAATGTTAGTTTTATGTTAGCAGTTACTCGTGTTTCCTGCAGCACACAGTGCTCACTGTAATGCTGCAACAGTCATTCAAGTTAAGTCACAGCTTGAAGATGAATTGAAGCTATATGTCATTAAAATGCCATCAGGCTGCATTAGTTTAGTACTTGATTAAAATCTACTTTAATGAGTTAGTAAGAGCTGCAAGAAAACTAATGATGATAAAATGCAAGCAGTTTTCTTCTAGCATTCTCCTTCTAAATTTTTGCACAGGCTTCATCTTAATTTCACATTTCTAAATCCAAACCCTTTAAAACACCCTTAGCATGTAGCAATAAAATGATATGGAACATATCGTCGCAAAGAGTTATGCTGCTATTCTTTCCTATTCAATATATTTGCTCCCAATCATCTTTTTCTGCTCTAAACTCAAGCCAACTCAAAAAAAAGAAAAAGAAAAAACCCAGAGATTGGATTGAGTTCCTCCTTTCCTTTGCCTCATCCAACTAAGCTAACCAAGTCCAACGTCTTTGCTCGTGCCATTGAAATGTAGGACTTGGGACAGCAATCTCACTTTCCTCAGCAGGATCATACAGTGATACAAAAACAGAACTCTCAATTTTCTTTTGCCTGCAACTGATTACATTGAGACGAGTTAAAATGTTCCGCTAGTTTCAATAAAAAGAAAAAAAAGGGAGGAGATAAGAAGCTTGTTGCTGTAGTAACAAGTCACAATAAAAAATGTTTTTTTAAAATTCTCTAAAGTAACAACTCCCTTCTTCCCCTTTTTGCAATTTTAGTTCCCCCTTAAAAATAATCACATGGCCTCTTTTAGAGTTGCTGTACATACCTCAACCATTAAACAAGACATTTAACCATAGTGGCAGTTCTGTGACCTTTGAATGCCGTGAAATCTCTAAGCGGTGCAGCTTGTTCATGAAGACTTGTACTGCAGAATCCAGTAACTGCATCCAGGATTAGGAATATAATTAAGTAACAGCAACTGGAGAAAAAAAAATCACCGACCGAAAAAAAAATTTTAAAAAACCCCCAAGAAGCAAAAATGATCAGAGACTCTTTTGAAGAGAGTACACTTTTCTGCCTGTGAAGGGCTGGGATACAGCTGAGCTTGCTGCAGTCTGACTGACTGTGTTAGCAAGCAGAAGGCCCTGCACGGTTGGGAGGTGCTGTCAACTGCCACAGGCAAGGAAAAGCAGACCAATCGGCTTCGGCACTGTCAGCTCACTGGAGTGGAGCCTTTTCTGTTTATGTTTCCTCATTTCAAGAGTGACGTCAAAGGGTTTAGTTTTTCCTCTGCATGTGCTATTAATTTTAAAGGACTACTATGGGAAGAATGCAGCAGTGATTTTAGGCAGCCTGTCCCCCTTAAAAAGAAAGCACGATGATATTTTATCAGCTCTGGGTCTAACTTGGAATTATTTTACAGTCAGACGTACCAGAAAGGTTTAAAATATCCAAACCAAACAGGGAAAGAGCTGTGTGTCTGTGTGTGTCCCTGTGTTAGATCTCTGTGTGTGTTCTTAAATATATCTAAGTAATGTCACAGTGAAAGAGAGTCTCTAATGGAAATTTGAGTTCTACTCTACCCTCAAGCTGGTGTAAATCAGGTGTTACTTTACTCAGGTCAGAGGCATGATATCAGTGTAAAACCAGAGTGATGGAACTCAGCTCGGTAAATTTGCCCTTTTCTCATAGCTAAGATAGGGTGTATTGAATACTGGCAATTTTCTACCACTGCCTTCCCAGAGACGCTAGCTGTGTTTCTGCTGCTCTGGGCAACCACCTGTTCTACCACCAAATTAGAGCCCAATCAGTCCTCCGTTATGGGGGCTGCTGTGTACGGGGACACTGGATCACAGAGACATTAAGTCCTGTTACATCACTGCTTCAGAACATTCATTATATTGCACCTTATTTTTTCCACACCAAAAACCTGTGTCATAAAACAGAGGGCTGTTTTCAAGCCCTGCTCCCTGTTGTTGCAGCCTCTGTGACCAGATAATTGATCAAATTGGGAGTTTTGCAGTACAAGAAGAAAATAAGGGCAGATAACGGATGTCAAAGTTAATTTTTGTGGGCAAGAAAGCCTACAACAACAGGAGATTATTGGTGTAAGATCAGTTAAACAATAACAAAAGTTCAGCCATTTCCATCATTGTATTTTTACTCACATGCAAATAGAGGTAGACTCATAGAATCAATGGACCAGAAGGGACCTGGAAGATCATCAAATCTGGTCCCCTGCCATAGGCAGGAGGTTAATGAGCTCAAAGTAGTTCAACGAGGTGGCTGTCCAGCTTGGTATCAAAGGCAAACTTAATCATAGAGCATTCCACCCCTTCATCCAAGTCATTATCTGTTAAAAAGCACGGGTCCAAGCACTAATCCCTGTGGGATACCACTGGAGACAGCCCTCCAGAATGAGGCTGTCCCATTGACTACAACTCTCTGGGACTGGCCTCTAAGCCAGTTATCTACCCACCTCACCACAGGCTGGTCCAGGCCAGTACCCTCCAGTTTAATTTAATGGGAGACAGAGTCAAAGGCCTTACTGAAGTCTAGATGAATGATGTCTACCTCATGTCCCTTGTCCAGCTGGTTAGTTACGTGGTCGTAAAAGGACACCAGGTTTGTCAGGCATGATCTACCTTCCACAAAGCCATGCTGGTTGTTCCTTAATACTCTGTCAGTTATAAGTTAGTGATTGATGGCCTCCTTAACAATTTTTTCAAAAGTTTTTCCTAGGACCGAAGTCAGACTGACTGGTCTAGTTTGCAGGGTTATCCCTCATCCTTTTCTTAAAGATGGGTACTATGTTGGCCTTCTTCCAGTCGTCCGGGACCACTCCTGAGTTCCATGACTTTTCAAATATTTTTGCCAAAGTCTCTAGTTCTTTTAGGATTCTCGTCTGGCCCAGTAGACTTGAGATATTCATGTTAAGAAATCTTAGCTTTCTTTAATATGTGTGTGATGCATCCTATTAATAAAATCCTTTAATATTCTAGTACAGCGTTTCTCAACCCATGAGCCACGACCCAAAAGTGGGTCACAAAAATATATGAAAGGATCATGAACAAACTTTAAAAATGGATTCTCCTTTAAAGGAGAAAAATGTGGGAAACTGTAGTTTTCTCTTGCAGGCTGGCAGAGCTCCAGCAGGGGCTGCTTGAGGCCACCCATGCCCAACACTCACCCCACCCTGTCCCACACGCTGAGGGGCTGAGGTCTGGGGGTGGACGGCAACAGGTTGGGAGTCAGGGGCACTGGGTTGGGACTGGCCATTAATGTTAGAGTTATAGTATTTCCAGTATCGAAAAAGATGACACCTGTGGGGGGAAGGCAGGCGGGGGGAGGAGAGGGGGGCAGGATATATAATTATGGGGAGGGAGTGATATGGAGTGATAGTCCCATGCCCTGGCTCTGCCCCTCACTTCTAACCCCCAGCCCTGATGGTGACCCTCACTCCTGACACAGAGACCCCTGCCCCCCTAGTCCTGGCATTACCTCTCACTCCTAACCCACAGCCCCCAGCCCCCCTGCCCTGGTGATGCCCCTCACTCCTGACCCACAGCACCCTGACCCTCCAGCCCTGTTGCCCATGCATGCACATGTACACACACTGTCTCTTACCTGGGAGCAGCTTGCTAGGGCCCGCACGCAGAGCATGTGATCCCTGACATCACCTTGCCTGTTGTTCCCAGCCCCAAGCATCCAAGCTGCTAGGCCCTGGGAAATCAGAGGCAGAGCAAAAACCCAGACATTTTCTTGCATTTTAAAAACCTGCCCAGACATGAGGATGGGGGGCCAAAAAAGGGGACATATCCAGGAAAACCCAGATGCATGGTAACCCTAGTCGATGTTTACAAAGGGGTCCTGGTACAAAAAAGGTTGAGAACCACTGTTCTAGCAAGCTTGTTTTTACATATTTAAAGGCAATGTACATTCATATGAATAGGGCTAAATTAATACTGCTGGAAAAGAAATCTCCAGTGATCTACAGCAGTGGTGTTCAACTGTGGGGCTAGATTCGTGGGGCTGGATCTGTGGAATCACTGCCTTGATTGGGCCCTGCATCCTGGATCTGGTCTCATGCCACCATATCAGCTCCTGTGCCACCCAGATCCAGCTTCACACTTCCTGGATCTGGCTTTGCCACTTGGATCTGCCTCATACTGCCGGTTCCCACCTCACTCCACCCCATGCACCCAACTAGTTCACAGGGTCCCCACAGGTATAGAAATTTGGCAGCAGGGAAGTAGCAATTAAAACTGCCACTGCTTTCCCAATGCCAAATTTATGGACTCATGGGGAGTTCAATGGGCCAGGTGACATGGCTCCATCTGGCCCATGTGGCAGGGGTTGAGCAACCCTGATCTATAGAACAGAACAGCAAGAGGTAGCAGTAGCATGAGCGTCTTCACAGCATCTCATTCATTGCCTTTAGAGTTGTTATGAATAAGAGAACAGAGCTCAAAGGGCTCTAGTCAAAATCAGGCTTCCACTATACTAAGGCACTGTACATAATCAGAGAGACACACAGTCCCCATTCTGTAAAAGAGAGAGGGTAATTCAACCTCCAAAAAATCTTTGGCTCTTTCCTTAAAAATTATCTTTTGTGGTTGTAAGTTGTGCAAAGCCTGGCTCATAAGGTTTCTTAGCCTTAAACAATTAATTTCATTCAGTCTATTTGACTACTAAATAATAATTGAAAAAAAATATCCCCATATCCTCCATCTCACCAACAATATTGCTCCATTAGAGGGGAGGATGGTATTGAGTTAACTCCTTCTGTCCTAAGCAGAAAGCTGCAGGTACAAATTGTGATAGTGCCTGCAATCTTTTTGGCTGCGTTTTTAGCCAGGGTCTTTGGTAAAATTACTCTTTCCTCCTGTTTGTGTAAAGTTTTGAATTCTCTACCACACTTGTTCCCACAGTGAGACTAAGGTTATGCTACATCAACTTTCTTTAGAGAAGTATGTAATAACTTTGAGTCCTTCTGGGACTAAAGCAGAATTATTTTATTTAACTAATAAGACATTTCACCTTGCTTATTTTATGGGAATCAGTCCTACCATTCCATCCTCCCTAGCAGATAGATTCTACCTGGGCTTTGCTATTTGCATCTATTAGTATGGCCTGTTCTATCCTTTCAGTAATTTTGTAAATGCAGGTCCCTATAAGTAGAGTGACCATACGTCCCATTTTGGCTGGAACACTGCAGGATTCTGTAGTCCTGTCCTGGCCGGTTGATCAAAAGTCACAGGCCAGCGTTCAGCAAGAAGGTGGAGTGGCATGGTGCACCAGGCTGGGGGCCAGGCAGACACTGCTGCTGCTGTGCAGAAGCAAGGACATGCCATGTGCAAGCAAGGTGGCACCTGATCCAGTCTGCTTGCCTTGCTCCCGCACAGAGACAGCAGTGCCTGCCTGGTGTACCATGCTGCTCTGCCTCCCTACTGGACTCCAGCCTGGGACTTTTGACCAACCAGCTGTGACCAGGAGTGTCCCGGCCAAACCGGGCAGCAGATTTTACATTTTTTTCTGTCATAAATTTGTGCTTTGAGGAACAATAAAAGCTCCAACTCAAGTTAAATGATGAAGCAATAGTTAATACAATCTCATCTATAATGAAAAATAGCTGGGAGTAAATATATTCTTGTATTTATAGTACTGCCATAATATACAGCTTGCAGGACAATGCCTACCAGCTGTGTTCCTTAATCTGCTAGCTACTACCTTCTACTTATGCTGACAGGAGTGTCATGGACATACTAGCTCTACTCAATGACAGAGCCCACAACAATTCTTCAATGCCAGTACTGGCTTGCAGGTTCCTTGTCTTAGTTAGCACGCAATTTAATCCTCACATGCAGTATTTTTTTTTCAATTTTAATTCCACATCTAGACGAGTAATATGGAGGAATGGATATGGAATGATCTCTGACTTCAATATGGCTAGTTTAGAACAGAGATGCTCAACCTTTCAGCCATGGGCAACTGGTGCCTCCCGAGTCTCAGGGGGCACCAGCAGGGCACGGCTGGAGGGCTACCCAGTGGCCAGCCGGCGACTGGCAGGGCGGGATCCCTATTTCAGCTGAGCTAATTTCAGGGGGAGCACTAGCACTCTCCGTGCCCCTTACCATCCAGAGTGCTCGCTGTCAGGGTGGGGCATCAGTGCTCTCAGGGGGGGCACGTACCCCCGTACTCCCCCTATGTGTCACCTATGCTTTCAGCCTTGCGGGCCAGCTGAGTAGCATGAGGCCAATCAATGGGCCAGATCCTTTGCACGATCAACATGCAAGGTTGGGCACTGCACACCCAGATCACATCCCATGCCACCTCAGCCCAGCCCCTGCACCACCCCAAAAGCATGCCCGTGTCTATCCTAACCATGCAGCTGGTCCAATAAAAGATACCACTCCCTAGAATTCTTGCCTCTCATATATTACGTGGATCATCACAGCAACAGCATCACCTCAACACTATCAATTCCATATAAAAACTATCTAGTAAGCACACAAATATTCTAATCCCCAGCTTCTATCCATCCCAGTCACTTAGATCAGAAAAGGGCAAAGGATTTTGGTTTTTAGCAGTCTGCAAAGGGTGGAAAAAGCCTGATTTCTTTAAGTGAAATAGTGAAAAACAAGTGCAAAGGGAAGAAAGGATTAAAAATTTATGATTATGAAAAAGGGACATAGAGGCAGGAACTGAAAAAGGAAAAGCTGCTGCCCCTGCCTTTCTTCCTTATCTTTTTCTTTCTATCAGTCACAAGATCTCTCTGTCAGAACACACGCACATGCCTCAAAAACAGCAGCATCTTAAAACTTAAGACTGATTTTTAAAAATGAAAAGAAAAATTCTGCTTAGACTCCCATCCTGCAAGAACCTCAAAAAGGATAGTATGCCACAGAACTGGGCAATAATCCTTAAACTATCCTTTTCACATTAGATATGTACACTGCACAGCACAATTGGGCCCCCATTCAGGATTTGAAGTGCACTGAGAATATAACCAGGAAATTATAGCTGAAATACATAAACTTTTTAAATCTAAATGACCAACATTTTAAATCTATGCAAATAACTTTCCCCAAGTCTGGTGCATTCCTTAGACCTTAACAAAATCTGCAAACCAGTCCAATTTGAATTTCATTCAAATTCTAGATACAGTAATGAGTCATCTTTATACAACTTTTATACAACAAAAAGCTTCAGATCAAACCACAGATTAAAAGTTGAGGTACCCCCTGCTCAGAAATGGATGATCTGATTTTTCTCAACAGGTCAAACAAAAGAAGCGCATCCAGAATCTTGTAAAGTGAGGTGTGAGAGCAGCAACTGGCCCTGCATGGGTAGATGCACCCCTGCTTCCAGCATCCCTGCCCCACCAGCAGGTAGACCATGTGATGGGAGCATCAGCTGGGAAATTTTAAGTCCCTGAAGCAGTGGGAATCCCTTTTCCCTTTCCCTCTGTGATCAGTGGCACATCCCATTTCCTCTGCTCCTGCTCTCCCTCTGCCCTGCATACCACTAGGACTGCCTCAGGTTTCCCCAGGAGTTGTGGGGAGCTCCAGAGCCACTCCTGCCCCACTCTAGGTGGGTAGCAAGGGGAGCTGGGCTCAGGTGGGGAAAGCAGCAGAGATGGTGGCTGGTTACCCCCTCTCTGAGCCTGCTCCCAGGCTGGTAGGAAATACTTGGGAGGACCAGACAGGGAGGAGGAATCCACCCACTGCTGGCACTGGAGCTGAGCCTGGCTCCTTGCACAGCCCAGCTGGAGCAGAGCAGGAGTGTCTGGGAGCTCCCCCTGCTCCCCGAAGCAGCCAAACACACTGGGGTCTGAACACAGTGGGGTCAGCAGCAGCGGCACATGACAAGTAGAGCATGGGAGGGGACATGCATGGAGGGTAAGGTAGGGAAGATTCTTACCTGATTTGGGAACTTTAAAAGGCACCTGACTGTTGCTCCCACAATGTGGTCTGAGAGGGGGAGGTACCACTGCACACTCTCTGCCCCTAAACTGACGCCAGCACTGGAATATTTAAATTGAGAGAGATTAAGTTCAGAAAATGAGTATCTGAAAAAGACTAGAAATGGGGACAAGAAGAGGGGAGGTCTGCTCCTTTGCTTACCTGCAAAATGACAAGTTTTCTTTTTATGAAGCTAGCAGTGAGAATTTTCCACTTCGCTCTCATCTGTATATTTCTTTCCAGTCACCGGGAGAGCAGCTTTCCTGTAAAAAATCAGTTGGTTTTCAAAGAAAATTCTCAAATTTAAAAATAAAAGTTTCTTGGAACATTCAGATGTCTGTATTTTAATACTTATGAAGGTTTCATAATTCTTGATGCATCTCCAAATTCATCCAGTCCCTCATCATGTACTTATTTTCAATAAGTGGATTCTTTTAAATGGCTCCTGAGTTTAGGTTAACTAGGTGAAACATATATATTTCTCTGAGCTAAAAGAAAGACAAAACAGAAAACAAAACTGACATGATCCTGTATTAAAAGCTGAAAGGCAGCTTCAGAAGGTCAATATAGCACAGGTCAAAATAGCATGTGTGGAATCATATGTGAAGTCAGATGTTATTGCAAGAGAATATTAAATTGAGTGTTCAATCAGGTGTCCCATATCCAAAAATTTAAAAGACAGAAATACAACCGCATTGCAGTTTCTTTTCTAATATGTAAGGATACAACACTGTATCCTGAGCAAACAAACACACATATAAATATTTTTGGGGAAAAACCAGGTAAAATGTATGGTACCCAATATTATTTTAAGGAAGATATGGCATAACTATGTTTTCCATTTCAAAATAATAAACCTAAAATAGTTTGAACCCTTCTCCCCTCTTTCTTCCTTCTTCATTTTCCTCCAGAGTTACAGTGTTTTCAGTTCAAGAACAGCAGATTAAAAATTAATTATTATCTAACAAACTCTTAGGAGCAAAAACAATTTTGTGATGTTTCCATTTTATTTTTTAGCAAACTGGTATTTGAGATGAAAAGAGACCAGTTTTTCACCAAGAATTCTTTAATTATGATGAAATTTCTATATATCTTCCTTCATCAATAAGGACCAATGTCTGCTCTCAGTTATGTGACACAAAATAATGAACATCAAGGGGGTGTTACTATTGTAGCAAAGTACAATTTAGCTCTTTCAATGCAACAGGAGAAATAGTATGTTTTGACTAAAGCTGCAGTAGGGTGGCTTGGCTGGGCATGGTTCTTTAAAGCAAAAATCTCACTGACCCATGCAAATGAAAATTTGGGTTTTGTTTTGCTTTTTCCCTGTTACTATTTTGCATATAAAAATCTGTCCAGTAGACTGAGTGGTCACAGATCCACTGGTCTCCTCCTCATTCTTGTTTCGTAGCTATGTACTACGCCTTCGTTCTGGGCTGAGAAGGGAGTCCCTGCAGAACGTACCTGTGCAGAATGAGACAGGCCTTCATGCAATGTAGGTTTCCAAGACTCTGTTAGCAGAACTGCACTGCTCTTATGGTTTCATGTATAAACAGCTCTCCTGATTACTTTAAGCATGTAAATTCATTCAGCAATTCACAGGTGAATAACAGCCCTGATCCACCAGTTTCTCCAATCAGTTCAGGTTTTGACTATATATACCTAAGCAGGTAGCTAACATAGTAGTACCACAAGAAGTACTGCCACTGTCACAGGAAACAGAAAAACTTCCTTCCACAAAATACTGCATTAACTCCTTCCCTCACAGAAAAACTTGAAAACACAAATCATCTCTAAGGCCGCTTGTACATGTGATGGGGGTTTACTCCCCTAAATTGAAATGGTAGGTTTTTAATTGCAACATAAAAACCCACCGTTTCAATTTAGGGGCTTCTGCCACTGAGAGGCCCAATCCCTTTTTTCTTTTTCCTTTTTTTTGCGAAGCCTGCCCATGTCTCCTGAGGCTGGGAGGTGAGCTGCCAGTGGGCTGAGTGGCCCCTGAGCTGTTGGGGACCCCGGTCCTTCCCTCCGTGGTGGCAGCACCCCTTGGGGCCACCTGGGAGGGCTGCTAGTGGGTGGATGCCTCCCAGGGGGCACCACTGCTGTGAAGGGCAGGTCTGGGGCCCCCACAGCTCAGGGCCCACCAGCAGATGGCCCCCCAAGCCGCAGAAGAGGCGGACTCTGCGGTGGGAAAAAAAAGGATCAGGTACTTCACCATTTATTTTTCACTAGTGGAGCCTGCCTGTGCAAACTGCTGCTGGGCCGTGCAGCCCCTGAGCTGCAGGGGGGGCCAGTCCTTCCCTATGCTGTGGAAGCAAACCCAGGAAGAGTGCTAGCTATGTGGGTGCTGCCCCAGCTTGCAGGCAGCACCTGCCAGATCTAACTCTTCCCTGAGCCTGCATGATTCATAGATTCATAGATTCATAGATGTTAGGGTCGGAAGGGACCTCAATAAATCATCGAGTCCAACCCCCTGCATAGGCAGGAAAGAGTGCTGGGTCTAGATGACCCCAGCTAGATACTCATCTAACCTCCTCTTGAAGACCCCCAGGGTAGGGGAGAGCACCACCTCCCTTGGGAGCCCATTCCAGACCTTGGCCACTCGAACTGTGAAGAAGTTCTTCCTAATGTCCAATCTAAATCTGCTCTCTGCTAGCTTGTGGCCATTGTTTCTTGTAACCCCCGGGGGCGCCTTGGTGAATAAATAATCACCAATTCCCTTCTGTGCCCCCGTGATGAACTTAAAGGCAGCCACAAGGTCGCCTCTCAACCTTCTCTTGCGGAGGCTGAAAAGGTCCAGTTTCTCTAGTTTCTCCTTGTAGGGCTTGGTCTGCAGGCCCTTGACCATACGAGTTGCCCTTCGCTGTACCCTCTCCAGGTTATCCGCATCCTTCTTGAAGTGTGGCGCCCAGAATTGCACGCAGTACTCCAACTGCGGTCTGACCAGCGCCCTATAGAGGGGAAGTATCACCTCCCTGGACCTATTTGTCATGCATCTGCTGATGCACGATAAAGTGCCATTGGCTTTTCTGATGGCTTCGTCACGCTGCCGGCTCATGTTCATCTTGGAGTCCACTAGGATTCCAAGATCCCTTTCCACCTCCGTGCCACCCAGCAGGTCATTCCCTAGGCTGTAGGTGTGCTGGACATTTTTCCTCCCTAGGTGCAGCACTTTGCATTTCTCCTTGTTGAACTGCATCCTGTTGTTTTCTGCCCACTTGTCCAACCTATCCAGGTCTGCCTGCAGCTGTTCCCTGCCCTCTGGCGTGTCCACTTCTCCCCATAGCTTTGTGTCATCTGCAAACTTGGACAGAGTACATTTCACTCCCTCGTCCAAGTCGCTGATGAAGACATTAAAGAGTATCGGTCCAAGGACCGAGCCCTGCGGGACTCCACTGCCCACACCCTTCCAGGTCGAGACCGACCCATCCACCATGACTCTTTGAGTGCGACCCTCTAGCCAATTCGCCACCCACCGGACTGTGCAGTCATCCACATCACAGCCTCTTAGCTTGTTCACTAGTATGGGGTGGGATACCGTATCGAAGGCCTTCCTGAAGTCTAAGTATACGACATCCACCCCTCCTCCTGTGTCCAGGCGTTTTGTAACCTGGTCATAGAAAGAGACTAGATTGGTCAGGCACGATCTGCCCGCCACAAACCCGTGCTAGTTTCCCCTCAGCATAATTTGCCCTGCCGGGCTCTCACAAATGTGAGCCTTGTTAATTTTGGAATTATCCAAGCATGCTGGAAGCCCACCAGGCACTGCTTCCCATGTGGGTCCAGGGAAGAGTTGGATCAGACAGATGCTGCCTGTTAGCTGGGCAGCACCCACTCAGCTAGTACCCCACCCAGGCTAACCTGGGGTGAGGGACCCAGAGGCCTGAGGCAATGAAAGCAGCCCAGAGGGCTGAGGGCTGGGAGTGAGCCAAAGCAGCCCAGCCTGGGGTGAGGGACTCCAGAAGCCTAGGGTGGGGTGGGAGGTGGAGGAACTAGGCCAAATCCTGAGGAATAAGGCCATGGCAGTGAGGCATAAACCATCCCATGAGGGCTAAAGCCTGATGGAAGACATGAAAGCTAAACTAGGGCCAGGGGCCCTGGGAAAAGGAGAGAGCCCTTCTAGGACCAGGGGTGTGGCAGTCTGGCAGGAACTAGGGCCAGAGGCCCAAGGAAAAGAGAAACTCTTGCAAGGGCCAGGGGCATGGCAGGCTGACAGGAGTACTGGCGTCAGAGCCCCAGAGAAAAGAGAGCTTTGCCAGGGCTAGGAACATGGCAGGCAAACTGGAGTGTGATGGATGGGACAGACTGCCCAGTGGATAACTTAGAGTAACATCTGTGACTGCATGGGTGTGGCTACAGGGGAAGAAGGAAGCCACGAACAGTCCTTAAGGCAACTGGTGGCCTGAGGCACTGATGGGGCCAGGAGTGCACCCACTAAGTGCTTGAAGAGCAGGACTGGGGCCAGTTGGGCATAGGAAGGACCCATTCTGGGACCCTGCGGCAGCCTTCCTTTTACAATAAAATAATTCCATCAAGGTACGGCAGGAAAAAGGAAAAGGGATGGTACCTTGAGAACCTGGAGTGGGGCAGGAGTCACATGGCCACCAAGGGGCATCAAGGCTGCTCATGGAGCTTGGTTCTGCTACACTAATCTACCAGGTTGTTGTCATCCCTACTATGCTTTACACACGTGTAACCTGGATGACATATAAGAAACACCTGAAAGCTCTGGAACTTTACCATCAGCCATGTCAGAAAATCATTCATATCAATTGGAAAGACAAAAGAAACAAAGCCAGTGTTCTGGCTCAAGCAAACACTACCAACATTGAAGTCATGTTTATACGGCACCTGCTTTGTTGGACAGGACATGTCATAAGGATGCCTAACAACCAAAACAGGTCCTTTACTCCCAGCTCACCAATGATCAGCACTTTAGAGGTGTGCCAAAGAAGAGATTCAAGGACACTGTCCCAGGGGTGCCAGGGTTACAGGAGAACCCCAGGCCAAAATAAAAGAAAAAGAGAGCTCCAACTTACCGTTTGCAGGGGCCAGAAGGAGTGGGGAATCGCGTGCAGAGAAACCGCCCATGCGGTTCATCAGCCGTGCTCATATCCAGCTGGGGCCAGGTGACATCAGCTGGAGACACCACCTGGTGGAAACAAAAGGCTGCCCCAAGGGCCCAGGAGGGAGGCCAGTGAGCAGAGGTTCCGCAGGGGAACCCGCGGCCAGGAACGCGCAGCCGCAGTGTTGGGCGGCCCGGGATGACGGGGGCAGTGGCGGCTGCAGAGGCGGCGAGAGCAAAAGTGGCAGAGAAGCCAGCGGAGGAGCCAACTGGGACACGGCAAGGGAGCCGGCAGGGGAGCCGACTGGGAAGCCGGCAGAGGAGCCAACTGGGAAGCCAGCAGAGGGAGCAGCGGTGTGAGTGGGGAGAGCAGAGGAGGAGACGAGTGTCAGGGAAGCCAGGGCAACTACAGGGAAGCCCGGAGAAGAGGTAACGGAAGTGGGACCGGTGGGAGCCCCAACTGGGATAGCCGCGGGGAAAGTGACGGAAGATCCCAAGCGAGGAAGATTAGCGGAGCAAGTGAGCCAGCAGAGGCGCCCACAGTATCTCCACAAAGAGCCAGCCGGGACCCATAGGACCTTGATCGACTGGGACGCCATCCCCTGAGAGGGGCCAAGCCTAGGGGAGAGATAGGGGCAAGCAACCGGGTCTGGGGCACTGAGGCACTGGGAAAATGCAGGGCTTGTAGACTGAGGGCACTTTATAGTCCTTTGTGGCCTCCTGGCCCGGCGGTCGCACCTCTTCGGCAGTCACGGTGGTGGGTATTGCACATTGCGTCATGGCGGGTGTTGGAATAGGGAAATAGGGACACAAGATAGTTGAATCAAAGACCAAGGGCCTCAGAGCCTTGGCGCCTGAGCCGTGGCCCAGGGACACTGAGGCCCGAGGCTGGAGAGCCACAGGAGGCCTGGGAGAATAAACCAAGAGGGACCAGAGATACCAAGGGGCCAGAAGACCTGCGACTGAAGGTGGTGAGTGGCCGGGGTGTAGGGGAGGTCGGAGCCCCATGAGTGCCTGCCGCGAGGCATGATGACACTGGAGGCTGCCTCGAAGGGGAACCCCTCCACTGAGGTTCCATTCAAAGTCGTGGCAGGAGAGTTAAGGGGATCCCCTGATGCCAAATTGGGTACCCTTTGGGGTCCACTCGCAAGCCCGGGACAGACAAGATCAACAGTCTGGACAAAGGCAGCAAGAGATCGCCTGGTAGAACAGAGGCGGGCACAGACACCTTGAAAGTTATTTCAAGAACACCTTGAAGAGATTCAAGAACACCCCCTTCTCTACCTCCCCCCACCGCCCTCACCTTTGCCTGCAGCAGTACCACTGACTTGAGGAGGGTGGTGGGCAGCGTCCCAGATATCGCAGATTTACTTCTGGTCAGCCTAATTTTATACAACTTTTTGTATCTTCATGGAGGCATACAAAACCAAACTATCATCTTATTCAGCCTCCTCCATGTGAGTTAGGGATTGTAGAAAAGGCACCTGGATTGAAACCACACCTGGTTTTGGTTTAAACAGCTGACTGATTCATTTTTCTAAAACCAAGCTACCCAATTTATCCAATTTATAACTTCAACATAATTCAAAGATAACATAAGTGCAACTCACTGGAACCCTTATTTGTTATTTTTAAAAGACAGGGACCTAAAACTGGCATTTTCCCATTTACTTCAATAGGACGCTGATTTAATCTGATAGTTCATTATGATATCTGTTCAATGCATGAAAAGCTAATAGAGCCTAGAGCTATTCTGCTCATTTGCAGCCTTTCACCAAAAATATTACGTTTACTATTAAATTAAAAATCCATTTTTTTCTTGCAAACAAAGCAGGTACATAACAAGTTCTTTGTGAATAGTAGGAGTCAGTAAGAACAACACAGATCTTTACAATTTTGATTAAGTGGATGCAACTTTGTAATTCCACAACATTTTAGGACAGTCTCTCTGGCAGCAATGAAAATGCTATTAACATTAACACAGGCCTTCTGCTTTTCAACCCTCAAATCCCAAGGACTGTGATTCCAGGGCTTTTAAACACCCATACCCACCCACAACACCCACCTGCCCCCACAAACCCCACACACACCCATCCACAAACTCCATACCCTCCCCACAAACCCCACCCCCACACCCCTTTCCCCTGCCGCAAAACTCACATCCCCCCTACAAATCTTACACCCTGTGTGCTCAGCCACCAGACAGGATAGGACCTCCTAGTGAGAGCTGCAGCTGCCTCATTGCAGCCCTCCGCCATGCCCACACTGGTGCTGGGACATGCGACCTTGGCCTGGGTAGGGGCTCCTGGTCCTCGGAACCTCTTGGGAGGTGTGATGGGCTGGGGGGGTGGGGTGAAGGTGGCAGCAGGGATCAGTGATGGGCAGGGAGGGATTAAGGTGTGAGCAGGGTCTACGGGTGTATGTGATGGGCCAGGGGTGGCAGCAGGGGTGTGTACGAGAGAGAGAGAGAGATGGATGAAGGGCTGGGGGAGCACTCTGGGTAGGAGCAGCCACCAGAGGCAGGCTTGGAGCCCCCGCTGCCTCCTAGTGCAGCCTATGCAGGGGGAGGCCAGCCTGGAAGGGAAGGGGCTTGCCCACCCCAGCCCGTGAGCCCCAGTCAAGGGCTTCCCAGGAACAGCATGGGGATTGCTGGGGCCTGAGCACAGGTGCAGGATGCAGAAGAGCAAGGGCTGGCGCTGCTTAGGGTCAGGGCTGGCCCACAATTTTTTGGGGGCCCCTGCAAGATAAAGTTTTGGGGGCCCCTGATCCATCAAAAAATCAAAATTGCAGTTAATTGTGGTATACACTCACTGAAATAAAGTAGTTGGGGCTGGGCTGTGCACATGTGGGCTGTGCTGCGGGGGGTGTAGGGTTGGGGCAGCATGTGCTGGGGATGCCTGGGTTCTCTCCTTGGTGCCATTTTGGAGGTCTGGGAGGAGCTGGGCAGTGTCTCTCTGCCCCAAGTGGCACAATTTGCCCCACACCCAAGTGCATGTTCAGGCACGTGTGCTGAGGCACAACTCTCTGGTACAAATTTGTGCTGCTGCTACTTGAGGTGCTGCAAGTGCACATGCCTGCATGTATGGATACACCCATAAGCCGCAGCCACGAGTGTGGACTTTTCTTTCCACCAGGACGGGAAGCAGCGGCACACCTTGTGCCAGTGCTAACTGTCTTTGGGGAACGCCTGTGCCACGCACCCTCTGGCACATGGCAAGTTACTTCGGGTGGGGTAGGGGGGCTGGGGCCCACACTGGGCTAGCCCCAGCAGCCTGGGGGCCTCCTGTGGCTACAACATCAGTGATCCTGCTGCTCAGATCTTGGCTGGTAGCCAGAGTGTGGCTCTGTCTGGCCAGACTCTGGTTTTGGGTGGTATGCACTGCTCCCAGGTGCATCGCTCCATTTTTTTTTGTGCGTGGAGAACAGTTGAATGTGCAGTATGTGGCGCTGCAGATGTGTCTGCAAAACCACATACCACATGGCCGTGCTCGTCTGGATGAGGCTATAGAAGGCAATTAGGTTGGTCAGATGTGACTTGCCCTTGGTGAATCCATGCTGACTGTTTCTAATCACCTTCTCCTCCTCCAAGTGCTTCAAAATGGATTCTTTGCAGATCTACTCCATGATTTTTCCAGGAACTGAGGTGAGGCTGACTGGTCTGTAGTTCCCTGGCTCCTCCTTCTTCCATTTCTTAAAGATGGGCACTATACTTGCCCTTTTCCAAACATCCGGGACCTCCCCCGATCACCACAAGTTAAAAAAAAATAATGGCCAGTGGCTCTGCAATCACATCAGCTGATTCCCTCTGCTATATGTTTATACACCCTCTTAAGTCTTTCTGGTGTTTTTGGCCTTTAATCCTAAAGGCAAACTGTTTAATCAGTGAGATACATAATCAGGCTAAACATGATCCAGATAAAAGGCAAAAGCAAGCATGTGGTCTCTGCTGACAGACAGAAGAGGATGAACACAATGATGCTGAAAGATTACTCAACTACATAATAAGGATAAACAGAGTTCACAGCCAATCCCTTGTGAAAGTAGCAGTCTGCATTACTCTCTCATTGCCAAAAATAATATGATCAGAGTTTGCAATGCGCATTGGTTAACTGGATATGGAAATTCTGAACTTGTTTATTTTTAAATATTAGATGGTGCAATTATGCCTAGAATAATATGATAACCAAAATTTACACCCATGGCTTTGTCAAAGAGGGTCAAAGGACATTGTTTGACATTTCAAAAGTGGATGTAAATGATGAGCAAGTCACCTTCTTTTCACCCTTGAACACACTGTTGTACTAGAACTTAGTATACAAGTCCCTGGCCTCAGTGTCCTTTCTCCATATTCCACAAAAACTGTTTCAGTGTGAGGGAGAAGGAGATGTGCAGCCATAATGTGGGTTCACCCCCCTGCAGGGCTCTCCAATCTCTATTACTGTTTCCCAAGTACAGCCTTCTGGGCCCCTCTAGTGGGTGTGGAGTACCAGGACTATGATCTCTCCACATCTCCCTTTCTTTACAAAGAAAAAGATTAGAATACAGCTCATTGTAAATGATTAACAATAAACCTCTCTCAAATCTATTTACATTGCTAAACCAACTTAACAATATATACGTATGTAACTATAAATGAATGTTTAAAGGTCAAGCCTCTGAGGAAGTCAGTTTGGTCTTCCTGATCACGTTCTAATTTCTGTAGAGCTTCCCTCCCTAACTGGGCTGTTATGCAGACTTCCTTAAGGAGCGGATTCGTTTTCATTTCCTGACTCTCTCCATGTCATTGTCTGATCCTCTTTTTGTGGAAGGGGAAAATATTGAAAATGAACTATATTTTACCAGACAAGATATTTTGGAGTCTCTGTTAAGTAGGATCTAGAAGTGTCTGCTATATTTTGAACAGTTAAAAGTGTTTGGGATCTTTTAAACGAAATTTAGACCCCTGGCAGCAGTGCTGGTTGTAGTTTTTCTCTATGTCCAGTATTGAATTTTATTTTACTGTTGACATTTCACTTCAGCGTTTCATTCCTTAATTTTTTTCAAGTTAGGCCATTTAGGTTTAAGTTACATCAGTGCCATAGCTAATGGTGTCCTAAGTCATTTTCCCATGAGCAGTTCAGCTGGAGAGGGTCCTGATGTAAGTACTGTAGACTGGTATGTCAGGAGTGCAAGATATGGATATCTGGATTTATGTAGAGTCTGTATGGCTTTTTAAGCTTCTTTGTTATAGATTCATAGATTCACAGAGTCAGAAGGGACCTCAGTGGGCTATCTAGTCTGGCCCCCTGCCCCTGGCAGGCAAGAAAAGAGTCACCAACCCTGGGGTCATGTGATCCCAGCCAGGTGCCTGTCCAGTCTCCTCTTGAAAACCCCCAAGGATGGGGCAAGCACCACGTCCCTTGGGAGCCTACTGAAGATTCTGGTGACCCTGACCGTGAAGAACTTTTTCCTAATGTCCAGCCTGAACCTTCTCTCTAGTAGCTTATGGCCATTGTTCCTTGTCATTCCAGGGGGTGCCCTGGTGAACAGATTGTCACCTACTTCATGTTGCTCTCCCCTCATGAATTTGTATGTCGCCACAAGGTCCCCTCTCAGCCTTCTCTTGGAGAGGCTAAAGAGGTTAAGGTCCCTTAGCCTTTCCTTGTAGGGCCTTCCCTTCAGGCCTCTAATCAGATGAGTGGCTCTTCTTTGGACCCTCTCCAGGTTGTCCGAACTGGACACCGTACTCCAGCTGCGGTCTGACCAGTGCCACATAGAAGGGGAGAATCACTTCCCTGGACCTGTTTGTGAAGCACCTACGGATGCATGACAAGGTGCAACTGGCTCTGCCAACTGCTTCATCACATTAGCGACTCATGTTCATCCCAGAGTCAACAGTGACTCTAAGATCTTTTGCTGCCTCAGTGGAGCTGAGAAGGTTGCCCCCAGCCTGTAGGTATGATGGCAGTTTTTTCTCCCTAGATGTAGCACCTTACACTTGCCCTTATTGAACTGCATCCTGTTGCTCTCTGCCCACTTCCCCAACCTGTCTAGGTCAGCCTGGATCTGGCTCCTTGTCTCCAGGGTGTTAGCTGCACCCCATAATTTTGTGTTGTCTGTGAATTTTAACAGGGTGCTTCCCACCCCCTCGTTCAGATCACTGATGAAGATGTTGAACAGCACCAGTCCCAGAACTGAGCTCTGAGGGGCTGCACTGCCCACATCTTTCCAGGTTGACACCAACCCATCCACTACTGCCTTATGAGTGTGACCCTTAAGCCAATTTGC
Source organism: Alligator mississippiensis (assembly GCF_030867095.1). Lineage (NCBI taxonomy): Eukaryota > Metazoa > Chordata > Crocodylia > Alligatoridae > Alligator > Alligator mississippiensis. The sequence continues at coordinate 118,000,649 of NC_081824.1, read as the reverse complement.
TACCTAGTCTACTGCGTAATCATCCAAGGCAAATCCCCTCAGTTTATTTATAAGGATGGTATGGGATATCTTGTCAAAGATCTTCTTGAAGTCCAGATAGATAACATCCACCTCGACTCCTGCATCTAAACAATTGGTGGCCTTGTCATAAAAAGAAACTAGGTTAGTCAGGCAGGACCTGCCTGCTAAAACCCCATGTTGGTTATCCCTCTGCACCACATTAGCCAACGGGCTCCCACAGATGTGCTCCTTGATAATTTTTTCTAGGATTTTCCCAGGGACAGAGGTAAGGCTGACTGGTCTATAGTTCCCCAGGTCCTCCTTCCTCCCCTTCTTAAAGATTGGGACGATGTTAGCCCTCTTCCAGTCCTCCGGAACCTGACCCGAGCACCAGGGGCGCTCATATATCCTGGCCAGTGGATCAGCTATGATCCCCGCTAATTCCTTCATTACCCATGAGTGGAATCCCTCTGGTCCCAGTGATCTGAATACATCCAGTCCCTCCAAGTGTCTTTTTACCATGTCGACACTGACCGTTGGTTGGCTGATGTTCCCTTTGTTGGTACCATGATGTATGTTGAGGGTTCGTCTAGATTTCCATTTATGAAGACAGAGGCAAAAAACTCATTGAAGAGCTCTGCCTTGTCCTTGTTATTTGTCACTAAGCCCCCCTGCCCATCCTGTATGGGTCCTATGCTACCCTGCACCCTCTTTTTGCTTTCAATGTACCTAAAGAAGGACTTTTTATTGTCCTTAATTCCTGATGCTAGCCTGAGTTCTAGAGTTGCCTCCTGACCGACTCCCTGCAGGTGCGGGCCAAAGAAGTGTATTACTTCTTGCTAGCTACCCCCTGCTTCCACTTCCTGTATGACTTTTGTTGCTCTGGGGCTAGTGAGAACTGCTAGTACATAGCACATAAGAATCAAAGTTGTCTGCAAACTGTAAGAATAAATAAGAAGTAAACTGAGTTCCATTGTCTGATATGAGGCTGTAGGTTGTAGCAGTGTTGGTCTAAGGACATAGGCAGACAAGGTTCTTCGGGTAAATATGATATCTTTTATTAGACCAACTCAAATAGCTGGAAAAATTCTTCTGAGCAAGCTTTCAGTTTATATAGCTTTCATCAGGCTTAGGAAGCATCTGCAGATTATTTCCTCTCCCTGACAAAGAGTATTTAAACCCGAAAGCTTGCTAAGAAGAATTTTTCCAACTATTTGAGTTGATCTAATAAAAGATATCAGATTTACCCAAAGAACCTTGTCTGCCTAGTGTCTGATATGATGATTTCGGGAACTCCATATCTTGCAAATTTGGTCTTGAACTTTTGGATGACCTTTGCCAGTGAGGTCTATGTTAACTAGAGCCAAGTCAATATATCTGAAAAAATAATCAAATGCAATGACATATGTGTGTCCTTTCCAGAAAAACAAATACGTTGCTACCTTCTGCTGAAGTCTACCCAGTGTCTTTGTAGAAGTGAATGCCTCTAGGGAAAGTCTTTTTTCTTTGTTACATCCCATCATCCCAGAATTAAAATTTGAAACTAAAATTAAAATGTGAATTTGCTTACTCATCCCAAGCCACCAGATAGATCACTGTGCTCTTTCCCTGAATTTTTGTATGCCCTGGGGTCCCTTGTGGATCTTTGAAAGCATCTCTTCCTGAAGCAACTGGGGGATCACAATGAGTCTTCCTTTAAGAAGCAGACCACCTGCCATGTGGACACATGCAGTCAGTGTGGGTTGTACTCTTGCTCCCCTGCAGGGGGCTCTCTGACCTACTGTCTACCTATATTCTCCTTGTTTTCTAGTCTTCTCTAGTGGTTGTGGAGGACCGGGACTCTATGATCACTCCACAACTCTGTCAACATTTTTACATTCTAATCAAGCTTCAGAATGGCTTATAAACAGTTCAGCATACTTCTAACATAAGGTTTTCTATTATCATGCCAAAGTTTTGCATGGCTTGTCATCCTCTGTCAGTCCTGAATTCTCATCACTCTTGCTTATCTGCCCAAATGATAGATTTCCAGACTTCTACATAATATCCACTCTGCCAGCTCCTCCCTGCAGAAGCTTTCTGTAATTGTTCTCCTTGGGCAGCTCACTTTCTCTTTCCTACTCCCTTGTTCCCTGGGGAAAAGCCATCTTATTAAATGGGTACTTTGTGTTGGTCTTTCATCAGTCCCATGGGACACCCATGCCCATTATGGGACAGGGAGGCCTGGGTGAGGGAGATTCCCTGCCTTCCATCAATGCTGACCTCATCAAGGAACACCTTGAGAGGCTGGACACCTTCAGGTCAGCTGGCCCTGACAATCTATACCACAGGGTACTCAGGGAGCTGGCTAGCATCATAGCCCAACCCCTGGCACCGATCTTCGAGAACTGCTGGTGCTCTGGTGTAGTGCCCAAAGATTGGAAGAAGGCCAATGTGGTGCCTATCTTCAAGAAAGGGAGGAAAGTGGATCTGGCAAATTACAGGCTCATCAGCCTGACCTCTATCCTGGGCAAGGTCTTGGAAAAGATTATCAAGGAGACCATCCTTAACAGACTAGCTGACAGCAATATCCTGAGGGATACCCAGCATGAGTCTGTTGCGGGTAGATCTTGCTTGACCAATCTAATTTCCTTCTAGGCCCAGGTGACCTATCACCTGGACAAGGGAGAGGAGATTGATGTCATATATCTTGACTTCAAAAAAGCCTTCGATCTGCTTTCCCATGATTACCTCTTGGCAAAACTGGCCAACTGTGGCCTCGGGTCCACCACGATCTGCTGGCTGGGGAATTGGCTCCATGGTCGGACCCAGAGGGTGGTGGTTGATGGAAGTCAATTGTCATGGTGCCCTGTGACCAGTGGGGTCCCCCAAGGCTCTGTCCTTGGACCTGTATTGTTCAACATCTTCATTAACGATGTGGACACTGGAGTCAGAAGTGGACTGGCCAAGTTCGCCGACGATACCAAACTCTGGGGTAAAGCATCCACACCTGAGGACACGGGGGCGATCTAGGCTGACCTTGACAGGCTCAGGAAATGGGCGGATGAGAACCTGATGCTGTTTAACACTGAAAATTGCAATGGTTCTCCACCTTGGGAGGAAAAACCTGCAGCATCCTTATAGGCTCAGCAGTGCTTCACTGACTAGCGTTACGGATGAAAGGACTTGGGGGTCATGACTGACCACAAGATGAACATGAGCCTTCAATGTGATGCTGCGGCTAGTAAAGCAAGCAAAACGCTGGCTTGCATCCATAGGTGCTTCTCAAGTAAATCCCAGGATGTCATTCTTCTGTTGTACTCGGCATTGGTGAGGCTGCAGCTGGAGTACTGTGTCCAGTTTGGGGCTCCACAATTCAAAAAGGAGGTAGAGAAGCTTGAGAGAGTCCAGAGAAGAGCCACGCGTATGATCAGAGGTCGGGAAGACAGACCTTATGATGACAGGCTGAGAGCTATGGGGCTCTTGTAGCCTGGAAAAGTGCAGTCTCAGGGGCGATCTGTTGGCCACCTATAAGTTTATCAGGGGTGTTCACCAGGATCTGGGGGAATGACTGTTCACCAGAGTGCCCCAAGGGATGACAAGGTCGAATGGTTATAAACTCCAGCAAGACCCTTTCAGGCTGGACATAAGGAAGACTTTCTTTACTGTCCGAGCCCCCAAGGTCTGGAATAGCCTGCCATCGGAGGTGGTTCAAGTACCCGCATTGAACGCCTTCAAGAGAAATTTAGATGCTTATCTTGCTGGGATCCTATGACCACAGCTGACTTCCTGCCCCTTGGGCAGGGGGGCTGGACTTGATGATCTTCCAAGGTCCCTTCCAGCCCTAATGTCTATGAAATCAATGAAATCTATGAAAAGCAGCATTATTCCTTTTGTTCTCAGCTAGAGCTGGCCTTTGTACAATCCAGATCCTCTGTATCCCATTAGAGGTAAATTAATCTGGCACTGGTAGAAGGAATAATCACTCGTGACAACAATGTAAAAGTGAAAGTCTCCATACCTAATTTGCAATTAACTGAATTATCCAATCTCTAGAAATTCAAGGTTGAAAGATAAAGCAATATATATATATTTTAAAATGTTAATGTTTAGTGAAACTAAATTTTATTTCCTTAAAAAAAAAAGATTAACCATGAGTAAAGCAGCAGTTCTCAATGAGAACGCAATGTCACCCTGTAACAGTAGGAATTCCTGCTCCTGACTGGGCCACATACCTTAAGGATCTGGAGGAGGGGTTCCTATAATTATAATACAGTCCTAAAAGTATAGCCACTCAGATCACCAGAGGCAGACTCAGACTCTGACCTGCTACAATAACAACCTTGAGACAAGGAAAACCAAATCCCTTTGGGTGTCACCTACCACCCCCCAACCTGAACACCTTAGACACATCATTAATTACCTCTAACCCCTTATGGAAAATGACAACCATCTCAAGGTTGGCATAGGGGGCTGCCTTTGGGTTGTCAAGCTTAAATGACATCTTTCCAGCAACAAACTACCTAACTCCTATTCTCACCAAGGCAGCAGACCTTGCTCTGGTGCTAGCTGTAGCCCCTCATCATCACAGGCAGCTTCATCACTGGACCAAATAATACAGATGATAACATCTGAGGTCCATGTACCTGAACATCCATCAATGACATTCAGACAGCATCACTTGCTTACAGTGCCCCTCTGCTGTCTACATGGGACAAATGAGGCGATCCCTACATGTACAAACACTGATTTGGCATCAATTCCAGAAAGACAGACAAACCTATGGCACAGCACTTTAACTTATCTGGACAGTCCATTGCTGACATCAGAGTTCTTAGACAACAAAACTTTGTCAGTGATGGAAACTGTGGAAATGAAATGGAAAGGGAATGGAAATTGTGGAACAAGAAATCATTTAGACTGGATTGTGTTAAATATGGTCAAAGCCAAGACTACAGATTCTTATCCCATTCCCTGGATTAGCTTCTATAATCCTTATGTCCCTCAATGGGTTAATTGCTTTTTCTCTCTCCTACCTACGTTGGCTTTCTCAGCAATGCCTCATCTTTTTCCTCCCCACCTTTCTTACCCTTTGTATTCTAATGACTGCTTTTCATTTACAACAGTGATTCTCAACCAGGGTGCTGTGGCACCCGCGGTGCCTTGTAATCCTTTCAAGGGTGCATCAGGATACCATGCAATGTTAGCATTGTTAGGTGTGCAAACATGGTTCATAAAATAAACCCAGAGATTTCAAGCAGAAATCCATGGTGTTATAAATATGCTGACCTTTTGTGGTTTTTGCTCTATTATTTTTCTATAGCCAAAAAAATTAGTGTAAACAAAGAGCTGGCATTTTCTGAGGGGTGTCTGAAGTCTTAAAAGTTTCAGGACTTCTGATTTAGAAGCTCTGTTTTCTGCAGTCTCTTCACAGCATCTGATGAGGCAAGCTCACTGCTTAGAAAAAGCTTATGCCAGGACTGTGCAACTAGCAGTTTGTGGGCTGTATGTAGCTCTTGAAGGGTTAATATGCAGCCATGATTCCTACCCAGCCCCATCCTTTTTATTCAGCTGCTCCAGCTGCTCCAGCAGCCATAATAGCTAGGCTCACCCTTGCTCCCTCAGCTTTTGCTTCCTGCTCCTGCCTCACAGAGCAGGGTGGTACAGCTTATGGTGCCGGGGGAGCCAACAGCACAGTGCAGCGAGGGAGCCAAGGAGGGGGCTGCACACAGTGCCAGGGGTAGCACCTCCAGTGTGCACAGTACAATGGTGGCAGTACAGCGGGCAGTACAGTTGGGTAGGAGAGATGCTGAGTAGATGGTACAGTGAAGGGGTTTTGGCTTGGGGGTCTATCGCTTGCACTAGCGTGGCTCCCACTGATACGGCCCACATGTTATTTGGTTCCCAGCTGCTTAGAAGTTGGACAGCCCTGGCTTATGTTCTGCATCTCTGATTTAGTTAATCTATTAGATGCAAATCTAACCTGCCTTCTGCCTGACTTCAGTCTAACATGGCTAACTACCTTTCTCTGCTCCCAAGGATAAAGCCAAAGATTTCAAACAGGAATCCATAGTATCAAAAACATTCTGACTTGTCATAGCTTTTCTGAGCTCTTCGCAACAGTAGAATTGCTTTGTTATTCTTATATCACTTATTTTTTGACTAAGACCTGGCATTTTCTGAGGGAGGCCATGAGTCAAACAAGGAGTGCCTTCAGTCTAGAGAGGCTGAAATCATTAGACAATTCTTGTAAAACCACATTATTGTTACCCCTTTATAAAACATGTATTCTATTACATACAGTGCTAACAATTTGTAAGTGTATGTATCTACACATTCCAGGTGAACATTCTGTAGGAGGCAAAATAGAATCAAAATCACTAATATGGCCATCATTTGAATAAACAAGAGCTGGGAGAATTGCTTGCACTAAAGAAGCTAATCAGTGATAATTTATCGGTTGATGTCATAATAGGAAATTAACATTCTGCCCTGAATCTATATCTTAAACTCAAACCAATGGTTTGTTTAATTTGTGTGTGTGTGTAATTCAATGAGATTAAAAGTAGACAAATACTGAAATAACGTGCAAAAGATTTTCCTGTATAATGAGGCAAGAATTGAAGAAAAACTGATGTGCAAGCTTCTTTTGCCCAACTTGAAAACCCAAGGGACTTGTATTGATGAGTTTTGAAATGGCATTATAAATACAATGTCTGAATAACTGTTCTGAAATCTTTGAGGTTTCCTCAATGTTATTCCTCTAGCTTTAGGAGCAGAAAAAGGAACCTGTACAAAAGGAACCTGTTCCTACCACCCACACTTAATCCAAAATGAATATGAACGTAACATGAACTTTTTATCTGGAGTATGCAGGATGAGCCTCTGTTACATGTGCTACTCTAAAATTACAAAGGATAGAAATGATGATTTTACTGTACTAACAGTGCAAAGAGGAAGAGCAAAAAGAACTTTGTTAAGCAAAGAAAACTACATTATTTTTCTTTTAATCCCATTTTCTATTAACACTGTTAACAGTGTTTAATTGTGTGCCGCTCCTTTTATATTAATGTTTCTGCAATGCACTTTACCAAGTGCAGATCCAGACTAAAAAAAGAACCTCACCTTCATGTTTCATCTCCAGGGCAGCACTTTGCAAGAGTACAGGACCTTCCCACATTATCATTACTATAATGGCACTTAGAAGAGTCAAACAATAAGAGCCCCACAGTACTAAGTACTGTAAAAAGACATAAGAAAAAATTCTTGCTCTGAAGAATTTATAATCTAAGTCAGAACTGTCCAATGTCTTCCTGGTTACCAAGCTGTCTGCACACCCCAGGGCTGCATCCTGTGTGCTTCATGGCATCGTGGGTGTCCCCCACTGAATTATACCAAATGCCTCTGTACCTCACACACTGCATCACATGGCCCATCCTTAGGGTGACCATATGCCCCAGTTTGGCCAGGACAGGCCTGGTTTTGTAGGCTGTCTTGGTGTTTCAGACAGTTAGTGAAAATTGATTCAAATGTCCTGGATTGGCAGGGATAGGCAAGGGCAGAGGGAGAGTGCTGCTGTAAGCATGGGCTGCTCACATGTGCGTGTGCATGTGTGGCATCCTAGTGGGTTGGGGGAAGGGTGGCTCAGACCCTTCCCTGAAGGAAGTGGGGGTCCTGCCCCACTTCCTGCCCACCCAGCTGCTAGTGGGGACCCATGTTTGGAGGATGGTTCTAGGCTCTGGGCTCTGCCCTGGGACTGCAGCCCCAGCTTGGCTGGGTTGGACCAATCAGCAGCTGCAGCAACAGCAGCAGGAGGCCACCCAGCTGCAGCTGCTATTGCGCCAGGTGCTTACAGGTGCTTCCTGTGCAAGGTGGGCACAGGGGGTGGCAAAACCATGCACCTGGCTGTGGCGGCCATGGGGGTGCTGTGTGTCCATGGAGCCCAGTGACCCCTATGCACCAGACCACACCTCCTTCCAGCAGGGTTTGCATTCACTTTGACTCTTGGGGGGGTTTGCAAAAAAAACTGGGCTGCCCTAATAAAATTGGAGACCCCCAAGGTTATGTTTTTCAAATCTTACAGGGGGGCTCTTGTCTCTTACAGGGTCACAGTCCCGCTCCCCCCCCCCAAGCTCCCCCATAATTCAAACCCTGCCTTCCAAGTGCTGCAGCCAGGAGCCAAGGGGGTGCCAGACAGCCCCATGCTGGATGAGAAGGTCCATGCACTGGGCAGAGCGGGGAATTGCCAGGGCACAGTCTGGCAGAGAGGCGTAGCAGCATGGTGTGCCGGGTAGGTAGGTGGGCAGGCACCATGGCTACCTGCCTGCCTGGCACACCATGCTGTTCCACCTCCACCTCTGCCTGCAGCAGTGCCTCTGACTTGGGAGCAGGGGGGAGGTGAGGGGGAAGCAGTACCCCAGATGTCCCATGGTCCCATATTGTCACCCTACCCATCCTTCACCCACAGGGTCCACAAAGCCCTCTGGCCACAGGCTCCCTTGGCCATGCCATGCATCTCTGTACCCAGGGGTGGGGGCAGGAAGCCAAAACTGGAGGAGGGAGGAGCCCAGAGATTCTGATGGTGGCAGCAGTAGCTGGAGTGGTAGAGGGAGCAGCGCCACAGAGGATGACAAGCTGACCTCTTGGGGACTGCATACAGCCTGCAGGGCTCCAGTTGGGCAGTACTGATCTAAGTAGCTAAAACTGACAAATGATGGGAGAAAGGAAGTTTTTTATTCTCATTTTACAGATATGGAAAGCAAGGCATAGAGAGATCATTTCACTTACTTAATGCCAGGTAAAAAATGTATGATAGAGCTGGAAATGAAATCCAGACTTCTCATGTTCCAGTCATTTCCCTAAATGACAAGACCATATTTCTCATGATTGTTTGGGATGAGATACGCTATTCTAGTGGCATGGCCAAATGCTACCATGGAACCTCAATTAAACCATGCCAACAATTTATTGACTTAGTTTATTGATTAATTATTGATTCTTCTTTGGCATTCAAATATCCATATTCATTTTTAGAAGTTAAGAGGGAACATTAAAGGTCCTGAAACACTTATCAAACAAGTAACTGGTATAAGAAAAAAATTAAAACTCCTCACTCCAATCACATAGTCTAAAGCCATGTTTGCTGAGGCCTTAGCCACCTCTATAATGTGAGCGATTGCTATTGTTGTAAAAAGTATTGACAGCAGGGCTGTGCAAAGCTTCAGTCACTGATTCGATTTGGAGGAGATTCAGCCCAATTTGGCAGCTGAATCTCCAAATCTGAAGTGAATCAGGAGACCCATTAATCTCTCTGAATCAAATCAGAAGCCAGCAAATCGATTTGGAGAGATTCAATGATTCGGTCATAGACACAGCTTTATATGTTTTTTCTACATACTTGAGGTACCAGGTGTGGCTCATGAATGCTGAGATGGTGGGGCAGATGGAGTGTCCCATGGGAGCGCAGGGGTGTCTCCTGCACACTCAGCAGCAGTCCCAGAAGTGGTCCAGAAGTACTTCTGGTTCACTTCTGGGTCTGCCACGGAGTGTGTGGGGAACCACCCCACCCCTGACTGAGTGACTGGTTCCTCCTAGGTCTGCGGGGGCACCTGGGGTCTCCCTGTGGCCGATAGCTGAGCTGGGAGGCTGTGTGGGGGGTCCCCCGCACACTAGGCGGCGGACCCAGAAGTGGACCGGAAGCGCTTCCAGTCCACTTCTGGGTCCACTGCCCAGTGCACGGGGGACTCCCTTGCACTCCCATGGGACACTCCATCCGTCCCTCTGTCTCAGCATTCACGAGCCGCACCTGGTACCTTGAGGTAAGTAGAAAAAACATATAAAGCTGTGTTTATGGCTGAATCGCTGATTCTCTGATTAAGAATTAAATTTTCAGATTTAGCCAAATCGTATCGGGACAGTGATCCAAATCAGCAAATTGAATCACTGTCCCCTGAATCTGGCCAAATCCAAATCGAATACTGCCCGCTTCGTACACCCTAATTGACAGCTACTACCCATTTTTGGCCACAGTCTTAAAAGCAAATGTAAACACTCAAAATAGGTTTAAACAACAAAATGTGCACCAGAGGCTGAGGAAACTTCCATGACTATTAACAAATGTAGACTGGAAAATGGACTGTCTTTTTGTTCCACGTTCGTAGATTGCCTTGAACAATGAGGTATTGGTCCATGACTAGGGCATAGGTCAGATGTTGCCAAACTGCAACTAGCAAGCCTTGCTGGAACAGTACCTGCAGCTCTCTCTCTGCTTCTTGAAGCCCTGTCTGCTTCTCCAGGGACTGCCAGCTCAGGCACTGGGCTGTTGGGGCAGGGGCTGCAGCTGCACCACTTAACCCAGGGCACATTCCCTGTGGGAAAAGCTGGAGTGGCTCCACACCCCCTCCCCTGCTGTCTCACCAAATTGCTAACCCCACCTGGATCGCTTCTGAACTTCAGTGGATGATCGGATGTGGCTCCCAGGGCGAGTTATTCTGGTCACCCCAGCATAGGTGATCATAATATAAATAATCACAACAACAGCAAGCACATTTCTTGCTGCACTTCTCTGATAGCAACAGGCTCAATCCAAAGATAAGCTTCATTTCCATAGCTTTCTAGTTATTATACCACATGAAAGTGACTCAAATGTGCATGTATCATACTTTAATAAATGATTTTGTTACTGAATATTTTACTGCAAATGCCTACCATATTCAGAAGCCTTCAGATAATTAAATGACAGTGGCCACATCTACACGAGACGCTGACTATGCAGTTGTTACTGCGCAGTTATTTAGTACTTGCATACACAAGTACTCTGTACTGTGTGTATAAAGTACTGTGTACATAAATGACTGTGCAATAACTGGCATTATTGTGCAGTAGAGTCCCTGAACAGCTTCTTGGTGAAGCTGACTGCGCAGTAGCTCATTACTACTGCGCAGTAGTGTCACATCACACTTTATGCCACATGACACTACTGTGCAGTAGTAACAAGCTACTGCACAGGCAGCATCTCATGTAGATGCAGCCAGTAAGGTAAAAATCCATCCTTTATACACCAGGTCTGCTAACAATCTATGTACCATATTGACACTGAGGGGCACCTTATTTCTTGACTGACAAATTTGCTGCAGCTAAATTGCTTCTACCAGGTCAAGTTTATAACTTTATTCAAACTACTGTAAAGATTCATTTACTAGGAGACATACAAAAAGTATTGCCCTGGGGAAGAGGAAGTAGTTAGGCTTTTGCTAATCTAACACATGTTTTATGAGCCTGGAACTCACTAAATGACTATTGCTTTGGGAAGAAAAAAACCAACAGGCTGATGATAATTACTAGTGGCACTCACTCATTGTGGTAATCAAGAGTGTTAGAGGTTAGGTAAATGAATGTCACCCAGAGGAGAAGATACAAGGCAGTCATTCTCTACTCAAGTGAAGAGGAGAAACAGAAATAAACAGAAGAGAAAAGTTAAAAAGAATAGAGGGAAAAAGCAAAGACAACTCAAGAGGGAGCACAGAATGAAAAGACAGGGGAAAGAAATAGTGGGCCACGTCCTGATATAGTTTAGGTTGCTACAAATACCCCCTGAGTTGAACAGGAGTAGTATCTACATGGATATTATAATACTCAATACTATTCAGGAAGATTAATTTACCCAAAGAATTAGACATTTAGAAAATACATCAGACATATAAAACGATATCACATGAAGGCCAGAACTTAAAGAATCTAGGAAAGGAGAAAGAAACAATGTGAAAGAAGCTAGTAGAGAAAATCACCCAAACAATAAATACTCCATCCATCATGATGTTGGAAAAGCAGAGAGAATACCAGTATCCTGATATTCATAAATTGCTCCAAAAAGGGGTCCTGTTTATGGCTGTAGCTGACCATCTTTAGTATTATGAAAAAACAAGTTCTCTTGCATTTTTGTTTCATGGAAGATGTTTGAATTTGTTTGATGACAGGATTAAAATTCAGTTCAACAACCCCAAAAGCTAAGGGAAACAAATGAAGAGAGTAGTTTTTAAATTTCTAGCAGTCAAACAGAAAAGTAAATGTCCTTCACTTCTTGCCCTTGTTCCCAGTTCTTTTCAGCTTACAGCTTGCTTTGAAGTTGGCTGGCATGAACAGCAGGTGGGAACTTCCAAAATGTTTTTTTATAAAATATGTCTTCTCACAGAAGACACAGCACTTAAAAATAAACAGTGAAACCAATATAAAAATATTTGGATAAATTTCCTCTAAAATAGGAAGTAGCATGGTCAAATGGTCAGAGCAGAGAAATGGAAGCTGAGAAATTCTGAATTCTATTCCTGGCTCAGTCTGTGACTTGATGTGAGACATTGGCCTCCTCTGGGTGACATTTAACCTTTTCATGGTTCAGTTTCCCTAAATAAAATGGAATTAAACTTTTTTTGCTTCCACCTATATAATACTTATATCATTAAAGATTACAAACTGCCTTGATAACTTGCAATGGGAAGGGCTGAAGAGCTGCAGTCTTTTCTATTATAGTAGGCATTATTTAGTGTTACTTATTTCATTTCAACTGCTTTGCTTACATTTTCCACAGTGTTATTTGATCTTTAGTAACTCCAAAATGATTGGTTTGTATATATGTGAAAGAGCAAAATTTAGCCTCTTGATTTTAGAATGTGTTTAGTTCATTATGCATGGCTCTGCAAAGAAGTTTAGAACGTATGGCTCACTATACAGCATTCAGAATAGTAGAAACCACTTGACAAGCTGAAGGTTAAAGAAATAGAATTTCAGTTAAGCTCCCTTCAAACACTGAGCTTTCACCTAGAGCTCACTGGAAAATTTCTGTCAAAAGTTATTTTTAATAGAAAATAGCTTCTCACTTGAATATGAGCTTCTGTGAAATAATTGCATTTGTTTAATGCAAAGCAATAATTGATCAGTTAAAACAAGAATTACCAGCATTTTTTTTAAAATAAAAAGCTTTGTAATAAAAAAAATGTGTGTGAATGTGGGATTCTAAAGCAGCTGCTACTTTTTATTCTTCACTTTTCACCCCACCTAGTTTTCTCCTGTTGTATCTTTCCACAATCCCGATCCATGGTAATGTAATGCTCATTAAGGGCACAGACAAAAGTTATCTTTGTTGCCTGATAGGCCCCCTGAAAGTGCTCTACAGCTGTGCCATGACACATGTGCATGGTTGCAGAGCACTTTAAAAGTGTCTGATCATGTGATAAATTAACCATTGTCAAATGAGGGATCAGATGAAGGCACTCCACTTTGGAGCAGCTTAGGGAGCTTCTGTTCCCTAGGGTCAATCTGTCATGTGATTGAGGCTGGGCTGCATCAGCTCAGCCTACCTCCCCCTCCCCCCCCCCCCCCCCCCCCGCCCCAGGCTGTCTGTAGGAAGGGAGAGGCAATGGGGGAATGAGCTTCAGGCTGGGGTTTGCCCCGTCTGATCTGGAGTGGGGCCAGATGGATTGGAGCCCACCCCGTCTCACAGTCCCCCCAGCACCCCTCCTCCAGCTCAGGCTGGGAAAACCCAAGCCCACAACTTGCTATCCCTCCCCCTTTCCCCCTTCCTTCCTGCAGACAACATCAGATCTGGGAGAGAGGGGCAGACCCTCCACTGAAGGGGCTGCTGAAGCCAGGCTCAACCTCTCACCACCCCTGACCCAACAGGTGAATGTCTGTTGGGTCAGGTGGTGGTGGTGGGGGCACACTCTAACTCATGGCACTTTATGTAAAACACCATGAGTTAGAGTGGGGACCTGTAAGTCTGTCAGTACCCTAAGAGTCCTTCTAGGCAGCTCCCAGTAGAAAAATAGATCATGGCTTTGATGAAAGGCAGAGGTAGAGCCAGGGAGTCTGAGTGCTGAAGTGAGGCACAGAAACAGTCTACGAATAATCTGGCATCCTGCAGCTCCCTTGGCTTATGCACAAATCTTGGGGGAATTCCTAGTTCTGGGACCACAAAAGAAACTTTGTGGAGTCAAGTTCTGTCCCTACTGAAATAAATGGCTAAACTCCTAACTTCAGTTGGATGAGGACTGTATGGATTTCCTCCTACCAGGGTGAATTCCTGTGGGTTTTTTTGTAGCAAAGTCAAATTCTTCTCCTTCCCCTCTCAGGCAAATTACTTGTACATTGTTGAATTCTTTCTGCTACATTTCATCTGAATACTTACTATACCACTTACTTCATATTCTTACCTCTTTGTAACTCATTGTCAAACTTTTGGAAAAAAGCCTTACCAGAGAAGCCATGTAAGCTCTCAATCTGTTTTACGTTTGTATCAACTGCAAAATATTTAGTGTTGTGTGGTAGACTAGTGCTATATGTTCAATAAACTGAAATTTTTAGTTTTACATACTCTTTTAAATATTTTATGTTCCATGCTTTTGTTCTTTTTATCCATGTCTTTGCAGGGAACAGTTTGATCCTAAAACACACAAGCATAAATTCCCCCTTACACTGTAATGTCACTGACGCTCTCATTCAATTGGTCCTCAGTATATACCATTTCCTTTAAAACACAAAAAATCAGTAATCTGCTAATATTGTTTTGCATAACAGGAAACGTGCTCATCTGTAATCAGGGAAGACTGCAATACATGCCATCACGTTGTGATCTGAACAGCAATTGACTTTCACAATAATTTGCCAATCACTGGGCTTTAAAAGGAAGCCAACATCATTTGTTTTGACATAATTGCTGTACAGTAAATAAGACACTTGTGTAAATTTGATGTGCTTTGTTAAAGCCTGCAGAGCAAGAGAAAAGAAAAAGCCGGTGCAGACTGCTGGAGTGTAGCCTTCAGACATTCTATTCGATGATATTAGGAGGTTGCTAGGGGAAACGGCAAGATATGGATTCCTAGCATGTTTTGTAAGAAAAAATTATGTTGAAATGGCACTCTTTTTTCACGTAACAATGCAGTTTGTTTACAGAACTCCTATGGCAGTGGCTGTTTTGCCCTATTTATTGTTATCTATTGAGAGACTGGTTTTAAATCAGACACATAAGCAGTTAGCTGGAAGAAGTCTGTCTACAGCTACCACAAACCTACTTCCAGCTGACCTGGGAGTAGCTTCATTTTTAAATGGCAGTGTAGCTACCTTTGTGGGTACAGTGACTCACACTTTGCAGTCTCCAGAAAGACAAGGATGGAGAATACAGACAACCAACCTTCCATCCTCTTGGTTTCTATTCTCGTTGGCTTTGATTAGATCCAACTGTTTTTCATTTAAAAAACCCACAATCATACCTCTGAGACATACATGTTAATGTATACCCTTGACCTCAAATTCCAGTTATTATTGTATGCTTCATTAAGGAAGATATTTTTTAAACTAACTAAAAACAGACCCATTTTAAATGTCTAATTGCACCCAAACCCAGATTGAGGCTCCTTTTTTAAGACAAGAACATGCTACACATCAGGAATGGAAGCTCAGTCAGACTGAGTATGGTGTTACTAAAAGATTTTTTTTTTTCTCATCCCAGCTTCTCGGTATTTGCCCATTATAACTGGGTCCTTCTCTGTACATAAAAACACTCCAAAGAAACCACAAGAAGGCTCTCCTGTGCCTCCAGAAAAGCTTATGTTAGTGTCAGCTAGAACAGCAAGTTGGTGTTATCGCCTGAGCATAAGGAGTACTCTTCCTGTGTGCATCATGGGTGCATAGTGGGTGTTTACATGCCACAGATGGCAGGGAAAGATACAGGAAAATGCATACCATGACAGAGGTATAAATATACTTGCTCAATGAGTGAAGCAATAGGCTTGCTCCCCATGTTCTGTAAATACAATTCCTCGCACAGAACTCAGAGTGGAGCAGGTCTGTATCACCCAAGTGCTGACTGAGATGTAACAGGCAGGACGGAGCCAGAAGTTCAGTAAAACTCAACTCAATCCAAGCAAACAAACCCTTCCACTTATAGCTAATAATGTGTTGGCTGCACACAGCAACTGCTTCTGGATCTCCACCAGCCAGTGTGGAGCTTTTTCTACAAATGTCTTTAATTTAGAGCTGCATTTATGAATATCCTCACAACACCAAAGGAAACCTTCCTTGTAATTAGCGGCTCTAAGCTGAGCTCCTACAACACAGCTGCAGCCCCTGTCCTTCCTCCTTGCCTCAGCTCCTATCAGGAAGGAAATCCCTCCTCTTTTCATTTAGAAGCCTAGGAAACATATTCAGTCTGCCACACCTTCAGTTTGTGCTACTTGACAACCAAACATCCTCACATGTATATGACAATTATGACAAGCTAGACTGGACTCAGCTTTTCAACAAAGAGTGACTGATCTTATAAAATCAGCAAAACTCTTAATGAAACACCTAACATTTAGCTATAAGAAGAAAAGACACTTAATGCTGCCAAAAATCAGTGTCAAACTAGTAATAATGAAGAGATGGTTAGCGAGGAGTTCATAGATGTTCATCCTGGGCTTTGAAACCATCTGCTGTATCTGACTTCAGTCATTCTGTGCCTATTCTGATTTTAAAATGCTCTCTTCTTTTCCCAAAACATAAAAAAAATATATTCACAGCTTTTATATAGTGATCCAAAATGTTGATTTCAGGAAAAGAAAGAGGGCTCTGATCACCTTATATAACAAACTTTCATCTAAATTCTGTATTTCAAAAAATTATTTTCAAAATTAAACCACTAAATGTCAAATTATAAACAGCTGTTTGCAGACAAGAATAGTTGAAAAATAAATAACTGTGCCTCTATGTGCATGGTTGAGTGAATACTCGATTAGTGTTTTCAGTTCCAACTTTCTGATAGCTTTGCACTTTTAAATTAGTTTTAGTCAAGACTTTTTATGACGGTTGAGATAATAGCTAGGGACTGACACATGACCTTAGATGTCTAAAAATACATATGGATCTGCTGACTGATTGACTGGATATTTTTGGATCCATGGACTTTCTGAGCCCAAAATTACTGAAATGGGGAGGATTTTTGTATGCATAAAGTTAACCTACTTTGAGCCCACTCTGTGATGCCAGTGACCTCAGAAGGGGTGTGCCCCATTCTGATTCACCAAAAGTAACTGAGGAGAAGTTCTGAGAGGGAGGAACCAGTCAGGACACAGTGTTCGAAAACAAAGAGAAGAAAGAAGTATTTGCTTGCTATTGGCTTGCTTGCCTACAATGCCTGTAGCCAATCCAGTGGCAACTGTTGGACTTGAGGCAGGCAATGCCACCATGACTGACAAAGAGTCTTCTACCATACGCATGGTTGGCACTGAGGAGTCCAGCGACACACAACATACAAGACTCAGTATCTGCAACAAACTTCTAGCCAGCCAGAAACAGTAAAATATCTCAGTTTAGCTCACCAGCTCTTTCTTCAACAAGATAGACCAGCTTCCTGAAATTGAATGAACCATAAGAGTTTCAACAACCACGCTGCATCAAGTTATAAAACAGTTCCATGAATAACTAAAACTGTTTTATGTTAAGTAACCTTCTTGACTAAAAGAATATACATATATATATATATATATTTCTTGGAGTATGGGTTGTATTCCTAATCCTGAGAAATCATATTTTGGTGTGTTCTTTAAATTTCTGTGTTAAATGTAACACGTTGTGTCATCTGAATTGTATTGGAATGTTTTTATGAAATATGACATTAGTGAGGAAAGAAGAGTTCAATTATTATTTAACCATCAATACCATCCGGCTTCCTTAACTGACATCAGCACCATCATCTCCACAAGAGCTTCAACATGGGAATGATATGGTTTTCTCTGCGTTAGCTACTTGGCTGGAACTAGCATATGTCTATGCTTATAGACACATTGACTAGCACTGAGACTGATATTGCCTTGTCATTTTGAGGCTGACAGCAAAACAAGTCTGCTCCCTTTCCAAGTTACTACAAAGAAACTACATAAACCTGTTGATTTATTAGATGAATAATTAGATTAACTGGATTAATTTGATATTTTGATGTCAACATGCTTTAATTTGAATTGTTTAGGTATATTTTATTTTATGCTTTTGCTTAGTTATTTAGTTCTACAGAGAAAATAAAAACCTGTATAGTTGGAATGTTTCATCTCTAATTGTTAGATATCCAGATTAAGAGTCCCAGGGTAAATAAGAGACAATTACATGACCTGCCTAGTATTGCTCCAAAAAATTGGCCTTAAAATCATCTCGCAGTGAATATCCTAACAGCAGTACTGTTATCTTTTGAAGGAATGTTGAATGCTACATTGATCATTTCTACCAATAAGCATAGAGACTTTGAAAGCCTAAAACAATCAATATAGTTGGTTTATATATCATTTCCCATAATAAGCCTATAATCCTCACTGATAAAAGATTTTTTATAATGTTAGATGATAAAAGAAAGCTCTAATAAAAGAGAGAATGAATATTAAGAGCATAATAGTTAAAAAATACTGTATATAAGGTCCTAGTTGTTTGGAAAATTATATTTTCTAGGCAGCTCTGTATCTAAGAAATTATTCTAATTATCCAAGAAAGTAAGGGAGTAAACAGATTTTACTGGCTATATTCTTATCTTATAATTTATCTACGCAGTTATCTAAACTGCTTAAAACTGCCTAGAGACTGCCAATAATTTTGTAACAACGTCCCATTCTTAAAGAAGAGGAACAAAACTTATCAACCTTAAGTAACATAAAGTCGAAGTTTGTTCCAACCAAATATTACAAAACATTACTATTTAACTACAAACTGCATTCTGGAAATGTGCACTTCCTAATAAATGTTTATAGGTTAGACTCCCAGAATAATTTTATAACACAGTCAGCATGGGTATTGTATGGACTGTTTTTACCTTTTGGTTTAAATGCAGTCAAAGTAGCTTTTCTAGGGAAATAGTTTCTTCTAGTCTAGAAATAGAATTTCATAAGTAAAAATCAGAACCGGCAGGGCTAAGATTAATTTACAATGATTTGAATAAATGTCTTTGATTACATCTATACATTTCTCCATTGCCTATTCTTTACCAGATAGAACCTTAATGGGTGCAGACAGAAGTGCATCTCCCAGCTGTAACTCAGAACAATTTTTGCAAAGTGTTTTGAGTTACAACATTACCTCAGACCAAACAGAAGTTCACTGTTGATTCCAGGGGGAAGGGGATCCTAGCTGTGGGCTGGGAGCCTGCAGTCAGGTTCCCAGAGCAATGGCCAGATTCTCTGCCAGTGCTTGCTGTTTTCAGAATGGGAGGGGGGAAGGCAGGGGAGGGAGCTCGTTTTTGGGGCTCCCCAGCTGGGGCTGAAGGGTGGGGTGGGGGTGTGAATTGGAGCCTCCCCACATCAGGAGGGGCTGCAGTACACTTGCCCCACCCTCCAGGGAGGGGAGGGAGGGATGAAAACCCCCCAGACCCAATTCCCTCTGAACCCTTTCTCTCCTCCCATTCTGAAAACAGTGACAAGCTGGAAGCTTGGCAGACACAAGTTACAGAAGATGCTACATTTTGCAACATCTTTCTACCTCATGCAACCAGAGGTCAGATTTTCACCCAATTGACCATTTTTTAAGCCGTTTGCAGCCATACACTTAGGTTTGGTCACAGCCATAAACTGCTCTTTGTGGCCAGATCAGACGAAAATTGTTGCTTCTGTGTTCACCTAGTATGTATAACTTGGCTGAGGATCAGGTTTATGTATGCTCATTCTCTCTGTTTCCTGGAGAAGAGGTAGAGCTTTAGTGTTCCTGTTGTGAGGTCTTGGTGTGGCACATCTGTCCAGGTTTCATCTTTTCTTGATATGTAGCTGGATCAATAACTTTTGGCTTAACAGATCTGTGATAGACAGAAATCAATATGTATCTTGACTAGATAACAGTTTGCAATTGATTCCATGGCATCAGTTGGTACATTCCTGCATTTTAGCATTACATGATTCTCTTTCCTTTTGCTTATTTTTTTTTGCTAGCAGACGTTTTTTCAGTCCCAAGGTGTGAGAAGGTCTGGCTGGTGTGGGCGCGAATGGCCCTACAAACAAACCTCTTGGTTGTTCTCCATAGTCTCAGCTTCCATTTTTTTAAAAGTAATTCTCTCACTCTACAGTTGCAAAGGAAATGTTTAAAGTATTATCTAAGCAAAATTAAGATGAGTTTATAGAGGACTCCTAGATATAGCTCTAAGATATGAATTGCTTGATTAATGAAAAAGAGTTTTGACTCATATTCAAAAAATACTTTAAATATTATCTTTGCTAACTGCTTTGCTTTTCCAATACATATCTCTGCTCCTGGGCTTGTACTTCTGTTCATTTCAGATATCACTGGCTGTGGAACTATATGCCTTTCATCTTAAAATTCAGGCCATCCTTAACTGCTATTTCCATAAGGAACACCTGGAGTTCTGACACTTGTAAAATGTAGTTAACTGGAGATCTTACAGATTCCAAATATGTAAGGCAAGAAGGGACCATGTGATTTATCTAGGCAGACCTTCTGTAAATTACAAGCCAGTTACACCCAAATCCAGTACCGAATTATGACATGCTGAGGCCCTAAACTTTGCACAGTTTAAGAGGTCCCATACGATAAAAATAATCCAACGTATATATTTTTATCATATTAGAATGAACATGTCCATATTTAGTCATTTTCCCATATCTCCTTTATTTACCAACTAATTATTATAAAACTTGATATTGAGTCAGAGGGTTTTTTTCTTACTTACAGGCCTCTCAAATTATGAGGCCGTAAACTTAGCTTAAGTAGTTTAAGCCTAAATCTGACACTGCCTATATCAATCTCTACACTTTCTGTTTTAATAAACAGTTAAACCTTCTATTTGACTAAGACAGATGGTCCAGAAAGATAGTCAGATATTTGGGCACTCCACTACTTTCCACGATAGTGTATTCCAATAGAAATGTCCCTCACCATTTACTTTACCAAATCCACAGTTATTGTCTAATGCACATAAACAGGAGTTTTGTTAAACATAAAAAGGAGCTTCAGGATTTGACCCACTGTTTGGACTAGACACAGAATAAACATTATTTTAGGTTCATAATCATCAATAAGCATTGATCTTTTATTGCTTGCTGGTCCTTAGCTATAAAAAGTGCTGCTGGGCATAATAGGTTGCAGAACCATAAACAGACAAATTCAAGCACTCCAAGTCATGTTTATAGTTTTGTATTTTTCAGATATCGCTCAGTTTTCTAAGCAATGGCAATTAAGTTACAAGGACCTATCTTTTCTGCTGGCTTTAATTTCACAAAGCTAAGAACAACAGAGTCATGTGTGGTTAAAGGAAATACAGTAGGTTGTTAGTCCAAATCTTGTTACAAGGTTGGGTGGGAGTGACCCTCCGTGGAAAAGTTTCTCAGAATGTTTCAGAGAGGTGGTTTTCATACTCCCCTCTGGCTTCCTTTGCTGTCATCAGTGTTGCCCTTCACAGAAATGGTTTGAATGTTTTTTTCCTCTCCACCCCCTCCCAGGAACTGGTACAGATTGTTATTTTAGAAATCATCATTCCCTGAGATAATACAAGTCAGCCGCCTGGGAAGGGCAATGGAGTCTGGATGTAGCCAAGATAAACCAAAGGCAGAGCCAAGCCAAGGGTCTGGCTTGACTCTTCTGTATGGGACCAAAACACAAACCCAGCCACTGGAACCAACTAGACATGTGAAAAAGAAAATACATAATGTGATATATAAAGCCACTTCAGCTGCCAAGAAGTAATGCCAAAATATTCTCACTGGCTTGGATCTGTCTTCTTCATAGACACAAAGCCGAGTCAGAGCCAGGTATTTGACTCAAGCCTGGTGTGAGCCATCTTTGACTTCACCACTTTCATTGGCTTCTAATCAATGTCTGCTGCATCTTATGCCTATATGCTACGTAAATCCCTTTGAATATATCGCTGTGATATTTCATGTAAGGCATTAAGTTTTGCTATGAAAGGTATACACAGTTAATCTTTCCATATTACTGATGCATTGTCCCATGTTATTTTTTAAATGGACTGTGTATGTGTATTTGTCTGTTCTTTTGTGACTTGTGGTGCTATTGAAAGAGACCACAGTAATCCTCTGTTTTCTCTGGACAAAGGATGCTAAACAAGCTGGAAGTTTACTTTCCAACATAAGATGCATACTTTCCAACATAACACGCGTATGTGTACTGCCTAACTTGTACTTTTCCAAATTGTCCTGCAGAGTTTCTGCTTTTGGTGTTGTGGCTTGAGCAGTTAATAGCACTTCAATGGGCTGAAACATCTCCCATTAGAGGACCATTTGGATAAGGGTTTCCTGTTTCAGCTCTACCATGAAATAAGAGCACCATTAGTTATACAACATATTATAGTATTCTTGTAGAAAAACTCATAATGAATGAGAGATGCAGCACACTTCAGCTCAAATGTGTGAATTTACCTACCATCTTTCACAACAAATAATACGCTGGCTACTTTTCTGATGCAGTAAAGCCCCAGGATAAGCAGCATAAAGTCTGGGCCAAGTTATTTTGCAGAAACTCCTGGAGTGAATTAACAACAATATGGTCATTTCTTTTTCACCCTTTAATAGAGAGCTTCATGTTTTTAGATAATGTGTGTTTTAGATATGACAGAGACATCTGATTGGAAGTCTGCCTAATGTCCTGTTACAGACATATAATCAACAGTTGGAACTCTGGCCCACATAGCTGTGGTGATGTTAACATGAGGTCTTTTTGCTTTTAAGATCATGCATGGCTTTTGACTTATAGAAGTAGAGTAAGAAAAAAATGTAGGTGATTTTCTTAAAGATAATCACAGCCTTGCTAAACTGGCTTTTTTCACACTCTAGTGACAGAAGTATTAGAAATGTTTTACATATACTGCCTGATCAAGTCACATTGCTCCCTTTTATACTCCACTCTTCTAGAATCCCCTGGTGGCCATCCTATTTAAGGTTGTTTGTTGCTGCCTGTAGCTAAGTACAGACAATACACTTTTACCAGTATAAATGAGTAGAAACTGATCTATATACCTTTAATACAACAGAAGTCTGGCACACAAAACTGATCTATACCTGCAACAGAAC
Organism: Alligator mississippiensis; assembly: GCF_030867095.1. Classification (NCBI taxonomy): domain Eukaryota; kingdom Metazoa; phylum Chordata; order Crocodylia; family Alligatoridae; genus Alligator; species Alligator mississippiensis. The sequence goes on along the minus strand of NC_081824.1, from coordinate 117,977,631 downwards.
AGAAGTCTGGCACACACAGACTCTTTTAAAAATGGCAGAACAGGGTTTAAGATTTGCCTCCCTTCTCCACCGATCCCACCAAAGGGTGAATATGTTTCTGTTACCAATCTAAATTACGCTGCTAACAAAAAAACGTGTAACTTAGATTGATTCCACCTTGGGTATTTTGATTGTCTGTACCCAGCTTGTGGCACATTGTGAAATACAGCTTGGATCTGGTTCTCTGAGGATGTCAATGGGTGCAACTTCGTTGACTTCATGTTTTGTTTATTAGTACCAGCCAAAGACTTGGCTCTCTCCATGCATAAAGGTTATTCTGCGACCTTTCAATTAGTGATACTCCGGAGGTCATAAAACAGGAAAAGTGACTATTTCAAGGCTATGCAGATCAAAGCATACAACAAAGGCCCTCCTATTATCTAACCTGGTAGCCCCAACCAATACTCAGAAACAATTAGATATTCTATTTCTTCTTTCCCCTCCTGTGTTAACACTACCTAAATTTGCTTAGATCTGTAATCATTTAAAATAAGACAGGCAAAGTACCTGAATATACTATAATTTCAGTCCTGCTCTGACAATGGGAGTTACCAAGTTTAACAGATTTTTTGTAGTTCTAACTTTGCAAATGTATGATTTTATGCACTGATCCTGCTTTCAGATACATATGTGCTTATCTTCACAAATTTGGTAAAATGAAGGGCAGCCTTGTACATGAGGGATCAATACTAAGGGTTCCAGTCAAGACTAACTTTTCAGTAAGTGATATAAGGATGTTTAGGCCAAATAGCTCAAACTAGGGGATGGATGGCCTTTAACCTGTTGGAGTATATTTCACTGATTATAAAACCTGAAGGGATGGTTTGGATGATCTTGTCTGGCTTCCTGTATAACACAGACCACAGAACTTTACTGAATTAATTTCCACTATTCATTTACTAATATTTCTATTATCTTAGTCCTTGAGAGACCTAATCTTGAACTAGAACTCCACTGTACTAGGCACTATATAAACACAAAACAAAAAAACAGTTCATGCCCCAAACAGTTTATAATCCAAAGGTAACTCAACAGACAACAGACAGATAGTCAGATGAGAATGACTTTCCTGCTCAAGTGCAGGGGGGCTGGACCTAATGATTTGTAAGGTCCCTTCCAGCCCCTAACAATTATGAAACAAGGAGACAAGAAGACTGCATTAGTCAGCATGATGGGCGGTGACCTCATCAGACTATCAGTTTTTAAGGGTTTTGCAGGCACCATGACAGAGGAAAGCATAAAGGAAAGATGTGAAGAACAATTAAGTGTCCTGGAAGATTTTTATAGGGAACTTCTCCCAAACATGAGGAGCAGGAGAAGGCATGAAAATACGGGAGAAGGCATGAAGATATGAATAATTGAGGCATATTTCATTAGATGATCAGATGCATAAGTCAGATTCTCAGTACTGAGAGATAATAGGTAGATTAGAATATTCCATGAAGGATCCTGAAAGTAAAGCAAATTGTTTATGTTTGATGTATCAGAGAAGAGAAAGCCAGTGCAAGGATGTAAAGAGTGAGTTGGTGGGGTCAAAATGATGAGGTAAGAGAAAAATGTTTGCAGCAGCATTCTGGATGGATAAAAACTGCATGAATGAAACTGCATTCATGCATTTATTAAAGCCAGAAAAAATATATTGAATGTAACAGGACACAAGATGATGAGAGCTTACAGAAAAATTTAAGCTGTGAGGATGGCTATAAGAAGCCATGTGATGGAGAAGCCAGGCAAAAAAAATCTTCATGATTTAGAATAACCTAGCTGAGAGGACCTGGCTAGACTAAAGACCCCTCTATTATCAAATTTCTACTCTCTAGATAGGTGCTTATAGACTGTTATCAGGTATGGTAACATATTTGGTCCTATTATAATGCATTTTATTTGCTCTTTGGTACCAGCAACCTCTCCTCTTTATTACTTCCACTCCCCTATATTGTGTGTCGTCATCATCTGAAGTTTTATCAATAATGATTTAAAGTTTTTTTTCTCAAAATCATTGATAAAACTGTTGAAAGAGCATCACACCAAGAACTGAACTATGGGACACCAGTAGAAACATACCCTTTTTATCAGGAGGTCTTAATTACAGTCCCATTTTGAGACCTGTTAACCACTTTTTAATTCAGTTAATATGTGAAATATTATTCTAGTTTCTGTAACGATAGAAGTCGTAATTTAAAGATGCTCCCTGACTTAGAAGACTACAGAATTTGGGAATTGGGAGATGGTCTCAGTTATGTTACTGGTCTTGAGCTTGACAAAGTATCTGCAGGAGCTTGCCTACAACTCCATGGTACAATTTGTTGTTTTGGTCCTTCTTTGGTCCTGTTTTGGTCATTCATGTATGTTTGTGTTTACTGAGATTCATGATCACTACACTTTCTTAATCACAATGTTGTGTGGCCTCAAGTCAAATGTCTTAACAGAAGTCTATAACATCAGTACTATTGCATTTAGAAACCAAGCTTGTAATGTCATGAATAATCAAACCAATTTGATTTTCCACAAACTCACTTGATAGGCACTGACTGGTATTATCTTCCCTTTATTCTCTATTGATTGATTCTCATGTCAGCCACTGGCATCAGCTTGCCAAACCTATTATTAACCAGGTCATCCTGCTTACCCTTTTTAATTATTGGCACGACATTTGCTTGCTTCCTGCCTTCTGGAACTTCCCCGGTTACTCCAAGACAGTTTTGCAGCTCCTCTCTATCAGTGTTGGGAGAGGTCCCAATATTATGGGGAACATAACAGCTCTTTTCCAATTCCCATTCATACTAATGGGGTCCTCAGCCATATTAAGAAAGAAGAAGTTAAGACTCCCCACACCAGTGCCATATACTTTAATTCTAATTGTTATGTGGTGGGTGATGTGTGTGTGGATGGGAGAAGAGTTATTTTCTCCCTTTACTTCCTTCCCTCTTCCTCCTCTACTTTTCCCATTGTATCGCTGTCCCAACCCCAAAGAACACAACTGTAAAAGCCTATCAGTGGGTCACCTTCCCTTCTGTTTCCTCTGTTAATTCTACCTGTAAAAACAGTAATTATTTTGGAGTTTGTAAACACTGTATATTAACTTATTCATCCAAACACTAGTTAGAGATACTTCCAGGAAGACTAATAAGGTAAGGGCAGAGATGAACAAATCAGCCCAATAAGCACAATGAACCCAGGCCCCATTGGCCTGAAGTCAAACCACAGAGATGCTTATGAGAGCAACATAGACTCTGCACAAGAGTCACATACACTTTTAGGCATGTAACAATCCTAAATAATGTGGAGAGAAGGACAGGGGATGTTAAGGCTAAAGGTACATATATCTGATGTGTTTTGAATTCTGTTTCAAGGAGGAGAGGAGGATGGAAGCAAAATAGATAGGTGCTAACTAAGGAATTCTAGGCACAGGTGGGGACAAGTGTGGCAGGGGGAGTCTAATGATACATGTGAAGGTATGACACACAGTATGGACTTTTGTGGTGGGTTGGTGTGAAAGAGTGGGGTGAGGCTAAATCACTGGTGATCTTGAAAGCACAGACAGGAATTTGAATTTGATGAGGACTGCAAATGCAAGTCTGTGAAGGAATGATATGAAAGTTGACTGAAGTTAGAGCAGTGGTTAAAAAGAATTTTGTAACATCACTCTACATGGTTTAGAGAAGCTGAGCAAAGAGACTGGAAGTGAGAGTCATCAAATAAAATGTCTTCAAGAAAGGTATTAAAGCTTTAACTATTCTCTGGTTCATTTTAAGATATCATTTTCTTTAAAATCCATAGTGACACTGTATACGGTGTTATTACCTCTTGTCTATTTTCTACCTCTGGAGTTTAACTGTTTTTTTGGAAAGTCACACTCCAACCTCAGGTTCTTTATCCTTTTCATTAGGATAAAATATGTTTCAAGTTCATATTGATCAGCTTGTGAAACTGGCACTAATAATGTGTGAAGCATTAAAAAGCACTGAAAATTTCAGACACAAAAATCCATAGTAACAATGTGAAATGCATGCTGCATGACCTTTTTGAAATTTGTGGAATTTCCATAAATAAAAACTTTTTGTATCAGTGAAAATGTAGAAATTTGGCCTTTTTTCTTCCTGTGAATGCCAATAAAAATTGGTTTGGATTTTTTCCATACATTTGAGAGTTTTAAACTCAGTTAAACAAGCATTATTATATAGTTGATGCTGTATAGGAATTTTTCAGGACACTAATGGTTTTATTCTCAGTGAGGTCAGTAGAGGACATGATGACTTTCATAGGCATTTATGGTAAGGAAGAGGCATGTCCAAATGCTAGCAGGCTAGAGAGCAGGACTGCCATTAACCAGGAATGCTTGGTTGTACATGGCCCTCAGTTACCCCATCTCACAAAATGAGATGTTGAAAAAAGTGTCTACAGCAAAATATGTGGGGAAAGGGAGGGCTGTATGATTATGAAGGAGCTGGCTGCTACTTCACACAAATAGATAGGGTTTATAAACCTCATATTTTGGATTGCATCTTCAAAACAAAATGCAGCCCTCCTGATGTTACCACCTTACTATGGCTAAGCTCAGGGGTGTGCCATGGCACAGTTGCACCTCCCTTTGATTCCTGCTCCACCCAAACTTTAAAACCAACTGCCTGGGAGATACAGAGACCTTTCTATTCAGGTAGGAAATTGACTTCAAGACTCATAATCTATATGATTCCTGCTAATCTCTCTTCACTTCACAGGTGTTAACAATCCTCTATCCTTTTTAATGGTCTTGATGTTTCAGTATTCACACTATCCTTTCTTCTGGAATTTTGCTGTCTGTTAGCCATTCCTAATAATGTGTCTCTTCTATTTCACAGCCCTGCACACTGGGCAGCTAGCTAAAAATCTTAACTCAGGTGTGGTAATATAAACTCAGGTGTAAAAATTGCTGACACTGAAGAATTGGAAGCACTGTTAAAATATTTAACAAGACTAGAGTTTACTTTATGAATCTGAACAGGAGATGTGCATTTAACTACAATGACTACAGGACTAATTAAACCATCTCTTTAGAATATCTTTAGTCTATTTTGTGTTTTTTAAGTTTTATATATATTACAGTAAAGTTATATTTGCTTTTGCTTTGATCATAAACTGAATAATGTAGTACTAGTCCTTTACCATATTAGTAAATCTTCTAGTTTCTCTTTATCTGGATAAAAATATGTGTTTTATTATATGCAATGATGTGCTACACAATCTGCACCCCACTTTTTAAAATCCTAGATCTACCCCTGGCCAAACATACTTCTTCAATGGTGAAGTTGGTTTCTTTTTCCCTTTGTGTGTACTTTTGCAAAGATGAGACTAATTTAATATATAACTTCAAGGTTTTTTACTTTCTTTACTGGAACTTTTTTTCAAGGTATGAAGGAAGACATTTTAAGAGGAATGGAGAGGAGTTTGATTTCCAATAGAATTTGGCACCTATACTTATTTTGTGCTTTTGAAAGTAACCATATAATAATCACATAAAACAGACATTTTATATTTTTGCAAACACTTTTTCTTTCTTTTTTTTGCAACTACAAGAGAGTAGTTTCAAGTGACAAACTTGTTGTCTAAGGTAGCTCCCTACACCATGAAAATTTAGCTCAAGCATCTCCTTTAGATAGAGGTAGACATTTTTTTTAGTGTTAATTCCTTCAGTTCATAGATTATTCACAGACAGTCTTCAATTTATAGAAGTGCTCATCATTTATAATTGTTATAGACTATTAAGACTGTGGTTTTTTCACGTTATACCGTGCAGGTGAAATAAACATATAGAGGGTGCATCTACACAAGCTGCTTACTGCAGAGTTTAATAACACTGCACAGTAGTATAGTATTTATTAATCATGCTAAGAGCCTACTGCACAGTGTTATTAAGCTAATGTGAAGTAAGTGTCACAAAAAAACTGCACTGGTGCTACTGTGCAGTCACTCTAGTTATTGTGGATTCAGTTAGTACCTCCTATTAGAGTACATAACTAAGGTGCATTAATGAATGTGTAGATGTGCCCAGACAGGACTATGCTTCATGTTAGCCATATTTAGAAGGTTTGAGTGAAGATTAAAGTTGCACAGGATATCTGCACAGGAATTAAGTTAATTCTGTCTACTGTCTCATATATTGCATCTGTAATTGACTGACTCACTGTACAGTGTGACTGGTCATCCAACAACACTTCTAGACTGGTTGATTCCAAACCCCCACAGAGCTTCCCAAGCGGTCATACAAGTGTATTTATTAAAATTTGCTCAACTACTAATATCCACCATTATCTGAACAAGTATTCATGTTGCTTTCCTTTTGCGTGCATTTTTCTGGCATTCATATCCTGGAAGCTCTGTTAGCTCTCATTGTTAACATTAGCTGGAAGTTCACTGCATTTGCAGCAGCAAATTACTGTGGCAGTGAAGAACAAAATTGTGGAAAAGTTGTATAAAATTTTCCACACTACTGTTTTCAAATTAGACTTCATTCCACTCAGGCTCCTTGTGTCTCCCACTTTTACTTCTCCAAATGCATTCCCTCTCCTCCTCCAAATTCCACTTGTTTCCTGAACTTTGATCTTCAGCTCTATGTTAACTTCTGACTTCTGAAGTAACTTGTTATCCTGCGTATGACTCTAGTCTTTCCAAATTAGATGGCCACATACCCCAGAGAAAGAAATTTATCTTTGTTGTATCTGCAATTTACAGGGCATATCTACATGAGCTGGTACTGTGCAGTGGTTACTGGCCATTTATACAAGTACTAAATAAATGCACAGTAACTGGAGTTACTGTGCAGAAGTACCAGTGAACTTCTTTTAAGTGATGCTACTACACAATAACCTAATAATACTGTGCAGTAGTGTATTAGCACTGTTAGTGCTGTGATGCGCTACTGCACAGTATTATTCAGCTACTGCACAGTTAGCATTTCATGTGGACATGCCCACAATGGTGCATTTATAAATCTTCACAAACAGTTATTAAAAAGGTAGGATGAAGCCACTATGTACTGTGGATTACAATGGCAATGCTGATGTTCCATACAACTACTGTGGTTCTGTTGTGAAACTACTGAGCCAACACTGTGTGGAATATGAAAAAAACAAACTATCATACAAAGTGTAATGTTAATAATCAGTAACACAAATGGAATAGCAGAGATGACTGTGAAGCTGGTTTATGTGCAATAAACACTAGGCTTATAAATAAAGTCCCATTAGTGAAATGCCAGAAGGTGAAAGGTTTATAAAGGGTTCTCTTGCCAAACATGTGGAATTGTGGTAAATTCTGTCCCAGCACAGGATTAAAGGAACACATGATGCTACGGACTGGACTGGAAGGGATACAAAAATGAAGCAAAATGTCAGAATCTACACAGCTGTCTCCTTCTACATGCTGTGAGGTTTCCATTCTCTTTGCCATTTGAATTCTTCACATGCGTGTAAGAGCTGGATTACTTTAAAGGGTGGAGAAGTGAGCCACATATTTTGTTTTGTTAAGAATTCACTGGGTGACCCCAATAATTAGATAGAGCAAACTTGGAAAAAAAGGAGAGAAGATAGTTGTTAACAATATATTTAAGCTGTATTTCCTATACTTCCTTTGCTATTCTTTCAGAAAATTATGTTCAAATAAGCATTCTTTAGTCCTACAATCCAGTTTGTCCTATTGCTTCTCCTTCAGTGAAATTATACTTGGCATTTGTGATATCACTATTTGTCACCATGATAATTATTAACATCAGGGTCAAATTCAACGGAATGGATGTAATTCCACTTGTATTAGTCCTTTGGGTCCCATTGAAAGCCGAGGGACTACGCCTGTGAGCAAGGAGAACCAGATTTACCTCTATGCATTTCCTACAGGATCAAGTAAGAAGAAATGATTTATTTGAAGGAAGACGCCTGCTTGAACTAAATTGCAGTAATAAGACAAGGAATAATTTGAAATGATGTGAAAAGTAATTCTCATTAGAGAGAGGGTAGGGCTAAAAGCTATTAATATTTTGTAGTTGATTCTTGAGAGGTATTGTGAATGTCAGAATGGGCAAAGAAATTATACAAATTAATATAGAAAAATTAAATATAGAAGAATGAAATAACATGTTCTTAGCTTTGTGGCAAAAATTATTTAATACACGGATGTGGAAGGGAAAGCCTGAAGAGCAATGATGCCAAGAGAAACCGAGAATAATAGCAGATAGTAGGGTAGAAAGGCAATATGGCAGAAAAAAAGAAAATTATACTTGAAGATTTTGAGCACCCACAGATTATATTTATTTCAGTGAGAGTTGTGGATGTTCAGGACACCCAAAAAACTACACGCCCAATTTTAAACACAAGGAAACCCACTTATTTCAGATGGATTCTATTTTTAACATTAGGAATATCTGCCATCCCATTGATTTTTTTCCCCCTCATGGTTTCTAAGCACTTCTAGAACAGAATGGAGTAGATTTGGAAAAATGATTTAAAGCATACCAAGATTATTACTGAGTTTGTGAGACAACATCTACGCAGAGCAGGACATGTTCTGCTCTCTGTTACACTGCTAAGAATCTTAAGTAATTCTACTAAAGTCAAAGAACTCTGCAGTACAGGAGAAAAAAGAATATATTTAAACACAAAGATGTGGAATAATACTAAATGGAACACACAAACTAGCCAGTCGTAATCAGTGGGTGTTTTTGATATTATAAACAAACAATCTTCTTTTTCTTTCAAGTTTACTTAAATATTTAAGTTACATTTTAATTATACACCCAGTGAATTTTAAAACAATACAGTGCATGTGTAGATGCCTTCTCCAGCCCTTTGAAGGGAAAAAAATCCACTTTTGTATGCAGGTGAAGATTTCTAGATATTAAAGAGAATGAAATTACAAGTATAATAGGATGAAAGAGACAGCTCTGCAGACAATGATATTTCCCTTCATTTCTATGTCTTTCCTAGTCATCGGCTGATTTCAATTTAACCTGCTGTCCTAGAATTTAAGAAGATTCCACAAGAAGTCAATGGATTTATCCTGGATTTACACTGCTGTGACCAAAAGCTTCCTAGAATTTGGGAAAGCAAAAAAAGCACAATCTACTGCAAAAACTACTATGGGCAGATTTTTGCACATCTGAAGTGCTTAGGCAGTGTGACAGGTGCTACAGAATTATTTAAAATAGGTAGATAAATAGAATTTGATCCAATATAAAGTAATTTGGATATGGGCCACCTCTTTCAAGAAATAACAACACAAGTATTGATAGGTATAAATAACTACATGCAGAAGTATTGCTTAGACACATGAGAAAAAGTTGAGATTAAGTTTAAGAATTAGTAAATGTACGTTGAGGATCATGGGAAAATTATTTATGGTGAGACCTGTTTTACTCTGGAATAGTCTTTGTACCAAAGGGTGTGGTACCAATGTAAGTATTTAAGAAGCCAGCTGAACAAAGCACTAGAAAACATGAAATCTGAGACAATCCTGTGATATAGGGGTAGGGGAGGAGATGATCATTCAAAAATGCAGAAAATTGCATTTAACACATATTCATGAAACTGTGGTTTGAATTAACATTTTTATCACTTGACTTACTGGTGATTCAATGAAGGAAGAATGGGCTACAGCCCTCAGAATTAATTCTTTTTTCCCATGTAATCCTTAAAATGACTTGTTATTGAAAATGTTTCCCAAAACGAAAAAGGCTCATTGCCAGCATTACTACTGCTGGCACATATCAGATAAAAAAATGAAAAGTACCTCTGCTGAGCTAACCAAAATATCTTAGTCTGTTTTACATGGCAGTTTATTCATCTTGCACTGACTTTTAACCACCAGTGACTGAACTCTGCTATTTTTTGTCCACTTGACAGAGGCCTAATGGTTGAAATACGATCTCTAGCCTGCTCCTAACTTTTTATTTAAAATCATTCCTTTTTCAATCTTAAGTGTATCCACCCACACATTTGCCTCTCTCACCAATTATGGATCCCCTTCTTAATAAATTTACTTTTAGTAGTAAGAGACTTAAGGAACATCTGTGACTTATGCCAAGTAGAATCTCTGTTTAAGAACGTTTTGTGGGCACATTACAGACTTCCTTATTTACCCGTTAATGCCTCTTACCTATTCAGCTGCAACCAACAGTTTATCCTAAAACTAGCTCTGATGGTTCTTTTTAGTTACTCACTTTCCCCAAACCTATAATACATGTAATGTCTTGCTGATCTATTCCAAAGTCAATCTATTTAAATTTACTACAGATTTAGATGTGAAGAGCTACTGTTGTGTTCTCGCTGTCCCAAATAAACATTGAGACCATGAAACACTAGCTGTAAGAGCAGTATTTTCCCTCTATCCCATGGACAGCAAGCTTTAAAAAGTACTGCCGTAACTGTGTACAGGATCTCTTCCATCAGCCTTCTCAAGCACTGGCAAGTAACTTCTAGGGCAAATCCCTAGCCCCTCCGAATTGCAGTAGGCAGCACCTCAGTGGAGCACTGCACGCCCACCGGGAGTGCTCTAAATTGAACACGTGCACTTTAATGTGGCATTTGGCACATACCAATGTCCTCTTTGCTTTAGGCATGTTTATTGGTGTGCCCATAATTATTCTGAAGCTGGCTACATTACACATACATATGTGTCAGGGTTTAGTACCCATGAAGTAAGCCTGTTGTACGTCACTATGCCACTCCCTAGCCCAATCTAGAGATGGTATAGACATGACCCTAATTTTTGATTATCGTATAAAAGAAGTTAAATCCCAGGCATGTCTACACATGAATTTACACATGCCTAAACTTATTATGCCTTAGTTTAAGGCTCATTAAGGCAATTTAGGTGCGTCTACATGTGGACACCTTAAGGTGCCTTACTGTGGCTCGCTGGGCGAACACATTTGCAGCCTGGCCTGGGCAGCACCCTGGACATTACCCTGCACACAGCCACACTGAGGCCTGCAGGCGGTGGGCAGGAGCCATGTTGAAAAAGTGACCAGGGACACCATGAACAATTCACAGAAGTTGAGGCCTGGAAGGGACCTCGTGAGATCATTGGGTCCGGCCCCCCTGCCCTAGGCAGGAAAGAGTGCTGCGGTCAAATAACACCAGCAAGGTGTGTGTCCAGTCTCAACAAGTGTATTCCTGGCCAGGAAGTGCAGAGAAAGGCATGGGGCATGCCCAGGGGCCAAAGCCTGTCTGTCAGCAGTACGTGCAAAGTCAGGGTCGCTGAACTGCAGCCAGAGGCAGCTCAGCTCCAAGCAAGTAGAGGGCATGCTTGAGCCCCCAGGTCATGTCTAGTGACTTGAGGTAGCTGCACCCAGCTCTGGGCCTGGCCATGGGGTACCAAGCCACCTATTGGTGCCCAAAAGCCTGTGGTAGCCAGGTGGTGCACCCCAATGCCAGCTGAGGGGGTGGGAGCCTCCAGTCCCCCTGGATGCGATTGGCTTAGCCCCAGCCCCAACCCCAGCCCTGGCTTTAACTCCCTCCCCTCTTCCTGCCTCCCTAGCATTGGTCAAGAGCAGGCCAGAGCTGAGCCTATGGGGCCCTGTGCTGCTGTTGGGTGCTGCCAAGAAGCACAGGTGCTGTCCTTCAAGGCACAGACACTGGAGCTGGAGCAGTGGTTCCAGCAGCAGTGATACCTGTTGGCATGCAGACCAACTTGAGATTTAATCCCAAGTACCACTGCTACCAGAACCACTACTCCAGCTCCAGCATCTGCACCTTGGAGAACAGCATCTGCCACTTCTTCTTGGCAGCACCTGGTGGCAGCGGGGACCCTGCAGGCTCAGCTCCAGCCTCCTCAGTCAATATACACAGCATTAATGTGCCTGAAGGCATCTACACATCCCTTAAGGCACCTTAGCTATTCATACCTAAATTTGACACCTGCTTTATGCAGGTATCAAATTTAGGTATGATTACCCTAAAATCACCATTTTTAAGGGCATTAAGGGCATACATGTGTAGATCCATGCCCTTAATGTGCCTTTAAAATGGCGATTTTTAGGTTAATCGCACCTAAAAGTAGCACATGTAGATGTGCCCACTTTTGAGGAAACTATTTATTAGACTTGAGCTCAATTAGTTTCCTGTACATTTAAAATAACTGAAATTAGTCTGGATTTACACTACCCTAGCTACAAACCAGACTCTGTGGCGGTGACAGTCCCTCGGAGTCGAGGATAACGTCCATCAGGCTTGATGGGTTCTCAGGTGACTGAGGAGCCCAATTCTGGATACACACATTCTTTGGCAATGAGGTCATGTTGTTGAGCGGGGGAGTTGGATTCACAGCCCCAGGTTAGTCTCCTTCTCCTTCCTCTGCCACTGTCATTCTGCCTCAGCATCAAGTTGTCGGAACTTGAAGTGGTGTGCTCTTTGGTGGACCAGGTGGCATCACACCGAGTGGTCAGCATCTTGCTCCTCCCAGCCATTGGGGTTGATGTCTCTGTGATTGAGAGTGACCTTGAGACTTGTACCATTTCCTTTGGCTGCCTTTTGAGCGTTGGCCAATGAAGAGCTGGGAAAAGAGAATCTGGCGAGGGAGTCAGTTCTCAAACATCCAGATGCAGTGGCCTGTCCATCTGAGTTGATTTCTCAAGAGCAAGTCTTTGATGCTGGCAGGCGCAGCTTCATGAAGGATGCTCACACTAGTCCAGTGGTCCTCCCAGCTGATCCCCAGGATTCGATGCAAGCACCGCTGGTGAAAGCTCTCGTGGGTTTTAGTGTGGCATTGGTAGACAGTCCAGGTTTCACTGCAGTAGAGGAGGGTGGTCAGCATGACAGCCTTGTAAACCAGGACCTTTGTCGATTTCCGAAGGTCTCTATTTTCGAAGACACGTTGTTGCAGCTTGAAGAAGGCAGCACTGGTGCAGTTGACCCAGTGCTGGACTTTTTCATCAATGGTAGCCCGTTGAGATAGGTGGCTGCTGAGACATGGAAAGTGCTCCATATACTCCAGAGCCTCCCCATCTATGTAGATAGTGTGAGGGATGTTCAGTTGGCCTAGGGAGGGTTGGTGGACCTTCTGTTTTGGCAACGTTCAAGGACAGGCGAAGTCTCTTATATGAAGCGTTGAAGAGATCTAAGATCACTTGCACATCCTGGCCTAACTGCAAACCAGACTACAGCCCATACTGCGAAATATGTAAAGAGAATAGAAATTTGTAAAGCTGAATAGGCATTTCAAACTATACCATATATACTTTGGTCTTAGCATCAGGTATGTATCACTTGTTCCAGTAACCAAACAGAAAAACAACTGAAATTCTGAAGGTGGTTAGGATATTTGTCACATTCTATTTTCTGTTACATATTTTTCCCTGATGTCATAGAGTTTACATTCCATATCTGCAAACTGAAGAAAATCTGCCATCCTTTTGGCTAGTGACAAACTTGTGAATGATTTTCACTAAACCATAATTTGGTGCTTACCAACCACAGTTGAAATATTTATCATACAACTGGCAATTTTATTGGTAAAACTGAAACCTACAAGACAGAGAGGGAGGCAGAAAATCAGCTGGGAATCTATGTATGATTTCCCGAAACTGGTGTATCAGTTCACAACAAAAAATGCAAGTGAAAGAAGTCTGTTTATGGTTTGTTCTAACTCCAGCATCTTCCCAGAATGATAATATTTTGCTCTAGAGGAGGAGTGTGATAATCCCTGTTAGATTCCAGTTGCAACAATGACACAAACAACATGAGACAACTTGTCAGAATAAGTATCGCGGACAGAACAAAGTCATTAGTTCAGACACACTGCAAGTGATGGCCATTGCTGAGAGATGGCCATCTCTCCACTATGGGTATACCCGTCTTGTTCCTGGCAAGATCTCCACTATGGATATACCCCTCTTCTTCTCCACTGCTGGGAAGATTTTTACTCACATCCTTCTGATTCACCTCCTCCCCCTTGCTGAAGATGTCCTTCCGGAATCCCAGTGTTGCTTTAGACCATTTCAAGGTACCGCTGACATAGATTTCACAGACATTAGGACAGGAAGGGACCTTGCAAGATCATCGAGTCCAGGACCCTCCCTAAGGGGCAGGAAGTCAGTTGAGGTCAGATCACCCGAGCAAGATAAGCATCCAAAGTAGGTGCTTGCACCATTTCTGTGGGAGTCTGTTCCAGACTCTGGAGACTTGGACGGTAAAGAAGTTTTTCCTTATGTCCAGTCTAAAATGGTCTTCCAGCAGTTTATGACTGTTAGACCTTGTCTTCCCTTGGGGTGCCCTAGTGAACAGATGTTCTCCCTGTTCCTGATGCACACCCCTTAAATACTTATAGGCTGCCACCAAGTCACTCCTGAGCCTTCGCTTCTGCAGGTTGAAGAGTCCCATGCCTCTCAGCCTCTCCTCATAAGGCCTGTTCTCTTGACCACTAATCATGCACGTGACTCTCCTCTGGACTCTCTCAAGCTTCTCCACATTCTTTCAAAAGTGTGGAGCCCAGAATTGGATGCAGTACTCCAGCTGTGGTCTTACCAAGGCTGAGTAAAGTGGAAGGATGACTTCTTGTGTCTTGCTTGAGATGAATCAGTAGATGCAAACCAGAGTTTAATTTGCTTTGCTGGCTGCGGCATCACGTTGGTGGCTCATATTCATCTTGTGGTCAATCATGACCCCCAAGTCTCCTTTGGCTGTGGTGCTAATAAGTGTAGCATTGCTGAGCCTATAAGTATGCTGTGGGTTTTTTCTCCTGAGGTGGAGCACTTTGTATTTCTCTGTCCTTTGCAATGGATCAGAGACAGGCCCATTTACCATCCCTACTGGTGTCAAGCAGGGCTACATCATCGCCCCAACCCTTTTCTCCATCTACCTTGCTATGATTTTGATTCTCATCCATGACTGCCTTCCTCCCGGAATTGAGGTTGAGTATCAAATGAATGGTCAGCATTTCAACCTGCAGCACCTTCACAGCAAAATGAAAGTTACCAAGACAGGCATCACCTATCTTCAGTACACTGACTATAGTGTTATCCTTGCACACACTGAGACTGATCTTCAGTGTACCCTTGACCTTTTCTCAGCTGCCTATCACAGCCTGAGATTCTCTCTTAACACTGGGAGGACCAAGGTGCTTCATCAGCCTGCCCCAGGACAAGCTGCTCCCTCCCTTCAAAAGTTACCATTGGTGGAGAACCAGTGGAAAACGTTGAGCATTTCCCATATCTTGGCAGTCACCTCTCCCTGTTGGTCAGTCTTGATGTAGAAATCAAATCCTTTGGAAAGCTGTTTCACTGTTCTTCACTGTGTCTTTGCTGACTGAGATCTGCAGATGGAAACTAAGATCCTTGTCTACAATGCAGTGGTTATCCCCATGGTCCTCTATGAGTGTGAGACATAGGTGACATATCAAAGCAATCTTTAGTGCCTGTAATGGTTCCATCAGTGTTGCCTCAAGAAGATCCTACGCATTAGATGGGAAGGCCACTGCACCAATGTCTGCACCCTCTCTGCAGCTAACATAACCAGCACCAAGGCAAAGATCATGAAATATGAACTCTGCTGGGCTGGCCACTGTGTGCGGATGGCTGACACTTGTATCCCGAATCAAGTCCTCTTCTCTCAACTTAGTTATAGTAAGAGGACCCAGGGAGAACACAGGAAGCACTACAAGGACACCCTGAAAGGAGTATGGGGAACAAGCAGGAGGAACTTGCACTCCAGCTTGCAAGCAACAACTTCGATATGGTTGGACTAACTGAAACCTGGTGGGAACCTACTTAAAAAAAAGCCTTTGATCTAGTATCCCATGATCACCTGTTGGCAAAACTGGCCAATTGTGGCCTTGGGTCCACCACGATCTGCTGGCTGGAAAATTGGCTCCATGGTTGGACCCAGAGGGTGTAATTGATGGAAGTCAATTGTCATGGTGCCCTGTGACCAGTGGGGTCCACCAAGGCTCTGTCCTTGGACCCACATTGTTCAACATCTTCATTAATGATGTGGACATTGGGGTCAGAAGTGGACTGGCCAAGTTCGCTGATGACACCAAAATTTGGGGCAAAGCATCCACACCTGAAGACAGGAGAGCGACCCAGGCTGACCTGGACTGGCTCAGCAAATGGGTGGATGAGAACCTGATGGTGTTTAACACTGAAAAATGCAAGGTTCTCCACCTTGGGAGGAAAAACCTACAGCATCCTTATAGGCTCGGCAGTGCTACACTGGCTAGCACTATGAAAGAAAGAGACTTGGGGGTCATGATTGACCACAAGATGAACATGAGCCTTCAATGTGATGCTGCGGCTAGTAAAGCGACCAAAACGCTGGCTTGCATCCATAGATGCTTCTCAAGCAAATCACAAGATGTCATTCTCCCATTGTACTTGGCCTTGGTGAGGCTGCAGCTGGAGTACTGCATCCAGTTTTGGGCTCCACAATTAAAAAAGGATGTGGAGAAGCTTGAGAGAGTCCAGAGAAGAGCCACACGCATGATCAGAGGTCAGGAAAACAGACCTTACGACGACAGGCTGAGAGCTATGGGGCTTTTTAATTTAGAAAAGAGCAGGCTCAGGGGCGATCTGATGGCCACCTTTAAATTTATCAGGGGTGACCACCAGTATCTGGGGGACCGTTTGTTCACCAGAGGACTCCTAGGGATGACGAGGTTGAATGGCTATAAACTAACTGTCCCAGCCCCCAAGGTCTGGAATAGCCTGCCATCGGAGGTGGTTCAAGCACCTACATTGAACACCTTCAAGAAAAAATTGGATGCTTATCTTGCTGGGATCCTATGACCCCAGCTGACTTCCTGCCCTTTGGGCGGGGGGCTGGCCTCTATGATCTTCCGAGGTCCCTTCCAGCCCTAATGTCTATGAAATGTATGAAAAAAATCACAATTGGGCAGTAGGCATTGAGGATTAAAGGTTGTACAGATGGGATACAGTGGGGAAAAAGTGTGGGGGGGGTGTTGCTCTCTATGTTAAGGAACAATATACATCCACTATAATCAAGATGCGATCAGAGGAGGGTCAAACTGAGGTACTGGGGGTCAGGATACAAAGGGGTCAGGGGGAAAGGGACTTGGTAGTGGGGGTCTACTATAGACCACCACACCAGGAGGATGAGCTAGACCTCAAGTTCTCCAGACAGCTCTCAGACGCCATGCGGTCGAGAGATATGCTTGTCATGGGTGACCTAAACTACCTTGACATCTGCTGGGAGGAACAGTCAACCAAATCTAACCGCTCACGTAGGTTCTTAACTTGCATACAGGACCTCCACTAAACACAGGAGGCATATGATCCCACTAGGGGAAACACCTTGCTGGACTTCGTGTTAGCTACAGGGGATGACCTGGTGGGGAATCTGCAGGTACAAGGTAACCTAGGGGATAGTGACCATCGATTGATTTGAATTCACTATCAGGCGAAGGGTCCATGAACTAACCAGGAGGGCTGAAGTGCCAGATTTCAGAAAGGCTAACTTCAGTGTGCTCAAGAGATTAGTTAGTGAGGTGTTAAAGCTCAAAAGCATTGGTGAAATGGGGGTCCAGGAAGGGTGGTCGTTCCTCAAGGGAACGATCCTATGGGCACAGAAGGAGATAATCCCTTTGCACATAAAAGGGGGCAAAGGAGCCAAGAAGCCCTCTTGGCTGAACAGGGAAGTCCAGGAAAACCTAAGGGCAAAGAAAGAGGTATACAGTCTGTGGAAACAGGGGGTTGGTACCAAGGAGAAGCATACCTCCCTGGCTCGCACTTGCAGGGAATCAGTTAGGAAGGCCAAAGCAGGATTAGAACTTAGACTGGTGACAAAAATTAAGGACAACAAAAAGTCCTTCAGGTATATAGTGAGTAAAATGAAGGTGCAGGGTAGCATAGGACCCCAACAGGACAAACCTGGGTAATTGGTGACAGAGAGGGGGGACAAAGCTGAGCTCTTTAATGAGTTATTTGCATCTGTATTCCCAGACACAGACCAAGACAAATCTCCCAATTGGATGATAGATAGACACAGGAGGGACACCAGCCCACCAACTGTTTAACACAGACTTAGTGAAGGGGTACTTGGAGGGGGTGGATGGGTTCAAATCAGCGGGCCCAGATGAACTTCATCCAAGGTGCTGAAGGAATTGGCCAGTGTCATAGCAGAGCCACTGGCACAACTATTTAAGCCCTCACGGTGCTCTGGTCAGGTCCCAGAGGACTGGAAAAGGGCCAGTGTGGTCCCTATTTTCAAGAAGGGGAGGAAGGAAGAACCGGGAAACTACAGGCCAGTTAGTCTCACCTCTCTCCTTTGGAAAACTTTGGAAAAAATCATTAAGGATCATATTTGTGGAAGTCCAGCAGGAGAAATAATGCTGAAAGGAAATCAGTATGGATTCTTTGCAGATAGATCCTGCCCGACTAACCTTGTTTCTTTTTATGACCAGGTCACAAAATACTTAGATGCAGGAGTCAAGGTAGATGACATCTACCTAGACTTTAAGAAGGCCTTCGATACAATATCTCATTCTGTTCTCGTAAATAAACTAACAGGCTGTGATGTAGATTATTACATGCTCAGGTGCGTGGCAAATTGGCTTAGGGGTCGCACCCAGAGAGTGGTGGTGGATGGATCAATATTGACCTGGAAAGATATGGTCGGTGAAGTCCTGCAAGACTTGGTCCTTGGACCAGTGCTATTCAATGTCTTCATCAGTGACTTGGACAAGGGTGTTAAGAGCACCCTGTCCAAATTCACAGATTATACCATATTATGGAGGAAAGTTAACACGCCAGAGAGTAGGGAACAGATCCAGGTGGATCTGGACAGGTTGGAAAAACGGGCAGAACGAAACAGGATGCAGTTCAACAAAGACAAGTGAACATGAGTCATCAGTGTGATGAAGTGATCAACAAGGCTAACCACACTTTATCATGCATTAGCAGATGCATGACGAACAGGTCCAGGGTGGTGATGCTTCCTCTCTATGTGGCACTGGTCAGGACACAGTTGGAGTACTACATCCAGTTTTGGGTGCCACACTTCAAGAGGGATGCAGAGAATCTTGAGAGGGTTCAGAGGAGGGCCACTCGTATGGTCAGAGGCCTGCAGGTAAGGCCCTACGAGGAGAGACTGAGGGACCTAGATCTCTTCAGCCTTTGCAAGAGAAGGCTGAGAGGTGATCTTGTGGCTGCCTATAAATTTATCAGGGGTGGGCAGCAGGGAATAGGAGATGCTCCATTTAGAGGGCACCCCCTGGAATAACTAGGAACAATGGCCACAAATTGACAGAGAGCAGATTTAGGTTGGACATTACAAAGAACTTCTTCACAGTAAGGGTTGCCACAATCTGGAATGGGCTTCCAAGGGAGGTGGTGACCTCCCATACCTTGGGGGTTTTCAAGAGGGGACTGGACAAGCACCTACATCATCATTTGACCCCAGCGCTCTTTTCTGCCCAGGGCAGGGAGCTGGAATCGATGACCTACTGAGGTCCCTTGTGACCCTAACATCTATCTTAGTTTTCACTACATTTGAACACTGTACATACAGCTGCCTGTCCATTTTTAAAGGATGTTGAGACACAAACTTGCTCCAGAATTTGGGTTTTGTAAAAAAATTATTTATACAAATTTAAAACCAATTAAATGAAAAATAACACATTTTTGGAGTATATAGCTTTTCCTCTATAGTGGGTTTTTTCAGTTGCTGTCAATAAGGCCTTGACTGAACCATTTTCCAAATGGGAAAAAAACTTCTGAAAAGGGTTTTTATTTTTAGGACACAGTTCAACTTTGGCTTGGTTTTTACCAATAGAAGAGTACAGTACAGCAAATCCTTTTTCTACAAACAAAATGAGCTAATTTACTGACTGATAAAATCCACAGACTTGCTTAAATTGTTCAAAGTGTTAGAGGTATAATGTATGCCAAAAACGATATTAAAAGAAAATTCTACATATTTTCAATGCCTGGGGGAATGTAATGCACACAAAATAATGTTAGTTGTTAGGCACTGCAGCAGCAGGAAATATGTAGGCTTTCCACATACAGTGCTACCAATCACATCAGTCCTGAGAGGATAACCTTGTAGGTTATCTGACACACAGAGACCACAAGCATAGCCTGCAGGATTTGGAACATTTGACACATATAAGCATAATGACTTAGTGAGTGGGGTTTTTTTGTTTGTTTGCTTGGTTGGTTGGTTGTTTTAGCTCAGTGCCTTTTCCATGTATGTTTATGAACCCCTGCTCACCCTGAAGAATTTCCATAGAAGACATAATTTTGTGCAGTACCATAACTAAGGGTATGTGGCCAGGCCACAAGCCCTGGGTGCTGCCTTAGAGGGGGCACAACACAAGCAGCCATAGCTGGGCTGCTGCACAGGGCATAGAATCTACAAGTTACACCTTGAATTTTGCTCACCTCTCAGGAAGCTAGCTTCTCTTGTTTGAATGTAATGCAATTAGCCGCCTTCTTTCTAGACGTATACTCTAAAGTCTCCCACGCCTTCATCTAATAATACAGCAAATGCATGTGCACTGAGGATGTGGATCTATGTTAGCTGGTCTCTAGTCTCTTCACTAAATTCTCAGAGTGAGAAAAATGGTTCAGTGTCCGCACAAGTTAATTCAATCAATTACTAGAAAAGATAAACCCAGCACCTTGAAAAGGGAATGAACCAAAAGCAGTCTTGGAACAACAACAACAACAAGAATAAAAATAAAAATAGAGCAGTCCTCCTCTAGCAGTACTGAAAAAATAATAGAAGCAGCAGCACCAGCAGGTTGCAGGGAGAGAGAGGGCAGCCTGCTTGCATTATTCAGTAACTTGAATTTATATTGGCTTACTCTGTATTGCACACTAGACATTTTCCAGTTTCGTTCCACAGTGGTTAGATGAGGAAATCTTAGTGGATGAAGAAAACAGGCATGGCTAGGATGGCTTGGAAAGCCACTGCCGACTTGTAAACACCTCCTTTATTTTATTTTCTGTCCCAAATGCTCAGTTTTGCCACTGACTCGGGGCCTTTTGTCATAGCAACCAA
Organism: Alligator mississippiensis; assembly: GCF_030867095.1. Lineage (NCBI taxonomy): Eukaryota > Metazoa > Chordata > Crocodylia > Alligatoridae > Alligator > Alligator mississippiensis. The sequence goes on along the minus strand of NC_081824.1, from coordinate 117,956,605 downwards.
GTAAGCCTGTTTACACACAAGATTAAGCATGTCCCAGCCTTGTTTGCAGCAAAATCACACAAACCCTTGAGGTCTGTTAAAAACGTTCATAATAAAGACAAAAATGTATCTGCACACTTTCAAAAAGAGAAAAAGCAGCACACCCTCTATTAGTCCAGTTCAATGGTGCACACAGCTTTGGCCCTATGTTCCAGATGAATGGTGCAGGGTTGGTTTGTGGGCTGGATTGGACCCTGTGCCACTCCCACCCAGCCAGGAGTTGCCTCCAGTGGCTATACACTGCCCCTTGCCCAGACCCCGCCTGCTGGAATCAAGCCCTATGCTGCCCTGCACACACAATCTAGCATGCACCTTGAAAAGGGCCATGGCCCAGGGCTGCCCACAGGATTCATGGAGAGCTGGATGACATGGTGCTGGAGACCAGATCTGGCCTGCAGGTTGAGGGTCTAGTCATATCTGTTTCGTTTGTATTCTCTGACAGAACCCTCTGATGTCAGGTTTTGTATCTTCACACAATCACGAGACATCCACAACTTAGACCAATATATAGGCTATAAGTAGCATGTGTATCAACCACAGTTCATCTGCAGGTCCAGTTGGGGTCAGTACCTGCAGTTCTTCCTTCTGGAGCTCCAGTAAGTATCTTCAGAACCAATGTACTGTTTAATTCACATTAGGAATAAAGGATTTAGAGAAAGAGCCAAACACTCTGTGTATGGTTTACCTAACAGTTCACCATCTAGTCTAGTCTAGCCTAGTTTAGTCTAGTAGCAATCTAACCAGGTCTAACTTCTTGTTAGACCTAAAGCAGATCTTAGGTATTAGGCTGATTCCCCTGAACAGCTTCCCAATGAGTTGCTTTATAGAAAGAGAGCCTCTTTTTATATAAAGAATACAAAGTTTCTTTGTTCTTGTCAGTTCCCAGGTTTTGACCTCAGGATTGCTGTTCTCAGCCAGAAAAATTTAAAAAAATAGTTTGAATGGGAAAAGTGCAAAACAAGAAATCAACCACAAACTGGACTGTATTAATATGGTTTAAATAGGGACTACAGATTCTTTTCCCACTACCTGGATTAGTTTTTATGGTCCCTTTGGCTGCCTATACATGTGCTGGTTTGTGTTCTAATTATAATGCATCAAAGCAGACTCAATTAATCAGGTCTGTTTGTGTTTTAATTAGAATGCTTCAGCGTGGCCTCATCGTCCCGTGTATAAGCCCTCGTGGGTTTAAAAGTGACTGCTGGGGCGCATTCAGTAAGTTTTAGATAAAGTGTCCCATGGCCATTTTTAAACCCATAGGGATTTAGTACACGTGATGGTGAGGTGTTTAAGTTAGAGTGACTCTCTGGAACTGCTCTAACTAAACCCCACCCTCCATCCCTGGGCACATGTATAGGCAGCCTTTGCTCCTATGGGTTCTTAGTTGTACGCCTCTCACAGCATTCCCCTTCCCCACTTCCTCTCCCTCCTGGGTTCCCACCTGTTGTATTCTAATCACCCACTCCTTTCAGAGCATCTGATGAAGTGAGCTTAGGTTCACGAAGGCTTGTGCACTCTCTTGATATCTAGATCTTATTTAGTTAGTCTATAAAAGGTGCATGTCTACTGTGTCTTCTTACTTGTCAAAACCAGTCCAGCAGGCTTAGCAGGAGGTTGAGCCAAACTCTTGAGAGCTAATACCTCTGCCATTGTCTTCTAACAACCCTCACATGTTTGCTGAGCCTTCTCTTGGGCTGTTCTTCTGTAATGGTGGATTTACTCCCAGCCTGCTATAAAACTAAAACAGCACACTGGTATAGCACACATCCCAACATCCCAGTAGTAGGGGGTTGGAGTGCTCTTCTAGCCCTGATGGTCCAGGAAATATCTGAGGAGTGGAGCGGGGGGGTGAGGGGGAGGGAAAGGGGAGTGTTGGGTTGTTTTTTTGGGGGGGGGTGGGGGAGTTACTTGTTTATTCAGGGGTATTCTTTGATGAATGGTGCTTTATGCCTGAAATCCTGTCCACCATCTCTCCTAACAACACAGCTGCTCCAATAAAAGATATTACAAAAACACCCTTGCCTGTCCAACATCTCTGCATGCATTCATTTTGCCCTTCTTTGCCCTTTCTCCAATCAAAAGTAGCAGGCAAGAAGCACTAAATGCTGACTCATGGATTCCCTCCTTTAGACAAGTAGCAAACAGTGATAGCTACCATGTCAAAAAAGCAGTTGCTAATACTACTAGAAGGAAGCAACAGGCAATTTAGTTATGTAGGCAATGCTGCCTTGCAGGAAGGCTGTTGGATAAGAAAGCAAATGGTGCAGTTTAGGAGACAGTAGGATTAGCGTCCTAGGTCACATGGACATGGTTAAGCACCCTTTTCTACACTGCATGATAACCATCTTACCCCACAAAAATCTTTCAAGTTAAAGCCAGGCTCATCACCAACAATGAAAGTTGGTAAACCTGCACAGGAGCCGTGTCTGAAGTCAGCCTCATCACAATGTAGTTACACACAGTAAATTGTTGTGGGAGATGAGGACTGGCACTTCCCACCCCAGGCGAATGAGATCACACCTAAAGCTGTCGGAAATTTCAGTGCCTAACAAAAGGAAAGTGAGAACAAAGTATGCCTGTCCTCATTCCCAGAAATTTGGGTTATCAAAATTCAATAGGATACTGTGTGTGTAGGAGAGGAATTGAACATGGTATTTAAATAGTTGATCACCAGAAACTATTAAATCACCACCTGGAGAGGAACAATGTCAGCCCAGTAAAATCACCCGTTTTTGTATGTTGACTTAATTACTTGTGGCAAGACATTCCCACCTTGTGACTAAGCAAAATAACAATGTAATTTGAGCATATACTATATGTGTACACAAGAAAAACTGGTTGGTAGAGATGATACAGAATGTAAATCCTGTTGCAATTAAAATGTGCCTTTTCTACTTATTGTCGAAGGATTTAGATTCAGAAAAAACAGAAGACACATTTTAAATGCAACAGGATGCAGTATGAAATTTCTCTATGGCAGAGATTTTGTCTATTCTGCCATTATGTAGAGGCAAGTACAGTAGGATACCAACCCCAAATGCAGACTTTAGGCACTACCATAAGACAAATATTTATTAACATTACAACAAGCAATATTAGGATTTAAAGTTAAAATTGGACCTTTTCTTTTACAGAAGAGAAAATACTTTTTTGTAGAAGTACATACAGTGAAAATGTGGATGCACCTTAAAGGGAACATACTGGGTTTTGGAAAGCTCTGCACTTTGTGCCATACAGAAAATTCCTCTTGTCAATATGCCAGGATGGACCTGGCTGTTTATTTTTGAGGTAAATGGAAAGAGAGAAATAGGGAAGGCCTGTGAGTATGATACTATAGGAGCACTACACTAGGGTGGTCCTGTCTGTCAAATGAAATATAGAACTAGAGCCTTAGTCACTCTGCATCACTACAAATCTCATAGAAGATTTTCCACTACTGCCCCCATGTTTTCCTCCTCATATTCCAATGCAACTTCCAGCCTAGCTACCTATCTTCCTTGTGCAAGAGTCATTCTTTACTCTCCTGATGTATGCAGCTATGCACTGCTTCAGGTACAGAAGACTACAGTGCTCCATCGCAGATGTGACTGCATTTAAGTCATGACTGAGAAACAGCCTGGAAAGTCTGCTGAGAGACTATCATGATCACTATTATACATATGAGCACTATGAGCACTATTATACATATATCTAAACATTTCTAATAGTACTTAGTACCATTACATTTAGTTAGGAACCATGTATGAAATTAAGCATTTACATTATTTCTGCATGCAAGGACTGTATTCTTCATTTTTCGAATGCTTAATGAGTTTAGGTTCATTTACTATTTTCAGCTAATTTTCATGGAAAGGTGGGTTATTTTTCTGCCACCATGCATTTACTGAGGGGAGGACTAGGCAAAAACATACCCTGTGCCTTAAAAACTGACATTTGAATTTAGTTTGATCTCAGATAACCCTTGGAAAGAAAGTTGTTCTCAGAGACAGCTAGGTCATAAGACAATCTTCAATAGCTTTCTGTAATGCATCAACTCATACTCTTAGTCTCTTCTCTGAAAGGTTAGCTACTGCCAGGTGAACAATTGAAAATATACAGCTTTTTTCACCTGCATTTTCACATTTCTCATTCTCGTATATCTTAAGTATTACAGTGCTTATTTTCAAATGAGCAACTGTAAAGCTGAACATGTAGATTACCTTAAAACAGATAATTGTTTCTGAATCATGTGTGTCTTGATAGCAGAAATCCATACTAGTTGGTGATGCTGTACCTGCCAATAAGTATGTATATAACCAGTATGCTTGAGGTTAAGAGTTTAGCTTTTCTACTGTTTTTTCCCAGCTAGTATATCCCTTGATGTACTGCTAAACTCAGTACTGCCGTCAGCAAAGTCTGCCTCTGTCAATGAAGGAAGTACTGCCGCTAGGGATGCTGATTCAGCAGTCTGAAATGAGAGACAGCATAGATACAGGAGCAGTAGTAGACAGTGGTCTGGTACCGGAGGAGGGAATTGCTGGAGACAGGAAGAGTGGAACAAACCAAAGAAATTTACTAAAAATAAAAACAGACAAAAAGAGGAAAAAAGACAAGAGGAAGAAGGAAAGGAGAAGGTTAGAGAAACAAAGATAAAGATAAAAAAGAAAAGAAAGAAAGGGAAAGGAGAGAAAAGAAAAAAAATTACTATGTTATCTTATTAATCTTCCTTCTCTGTTTTTACCCCACATCTTACTCTTCTTTCAGGCAGAAAGATGACAGACATAGTTATGTTTTCCAAAGAAGTGCAGTGGATTTTGTTTCAATAATTCATGTACTAGGTCTTATGTAGAGTATTTACAACACATTCCTGTATCTATATTGTCTGTTTGAGAAATTAGCTCTGCCAAGGGCAAGTGTGAAGAAAGAATTAACTCTATCTCTTGGAAGGACACAGGTTTTCTCTCTTACATTTCACATCTGGCAAATGACTTTTTGATGATATCAGAATAAAACATTAGACAAGTAGAGGAAATATCAGCCATGTTCAGGGTTCCCTTAGAAAGTGAAGGGCAGAAACATATCCATTCTCTGCACTAGCCCACAAATGAGAAAGATGTCAAGGGTAGGGTATTATGAACTCCACTTATATGCATATTAGAAAAGTGCATAATTTGCTTAACTAAATAGGATCATAGAATCATAGGAAAGTAGGGCTAGAATGGACCTTACGGCATCTAGTTCAGCCTTTTGCTTGCACATCCCAGTCTGTAATACTCCCTTGTCTCACCTGTTCTTGAAAGTTCCCAAAGATGGAGATTTCACAACCTCTCTGGGTGGCCTGTTCCAATGTTTGACCACCCTCATAGTGAGAAAGTTCTTTTTAATTTCCAGCTTAACTTCCCCTGCTAAAGCTTGACACCATTGCTCCTAGTCCTATACTGTACAGCCACAGAGAAAAGTCTCTTTTAAAAACTGCCCGTCAGCTATTTGAAGACTGCTATCAGTCTTCTCTTCTCCAGACTAGCCTACAACGCAAGTCTGCAATACCAACCCGTTTTTTTGCTTAAATCAAATATTGGTTACTTTCTCTTGAGTAAGTGCATAAAAAGCCGGAGTGCATAGGATCTCTTGGCTCTACTGTCTACTTTCTAATGTAACTGTAAACCAGTTAACTGCATAATACATGAAAATACACTAGGAGCTTTCAATTTTAAGGCTTTTAAACCAACCCTGAAATTAAGGGAACTGCCATATTTGCTTGATTCCAAGAATAGGTCCCTGTCCCCCCTATTTTGGAATCAAATACGAAGTGGATGGGTGGACTAGCAGCTGCTGCAGCTCCAACTATGGCACCAAGCCTGGGGTCACGACTGCAGCTGCTGCCCTCATAGCCTCAGATCCCCACTCCCTCTCCTTTGCCTTTCTGACAGCCTTGAGCCCTTGCCCTCCTTCCCACCCCTGAAGCCTCTGCCCCTCCTCCCCTCCCCCCGGCAGGCTCCATCTCTGCTGGAGCCTAGGGCATGGAGTATGGCCTCAGCCCATCCTCACAGCAGCAGTGTTAGCTCTGTCCCACTACTACAGGGGTGGGCTATGGCCATGCTCCATGCCCCCAGCTGGAGTGGGGATGGAGCTTGCCAGTGCCAGAGCAAGAATGAGGGGGTGGTGGTAGGGGAGATGCAGATTGAAGGGCAGAGGCTGTGAGGGGGACACAGTTGAAAGAGGGATAAGTGGGCAGGGGAGAGATGGCAAGAGGAATGCTGCCTGTCCCCCATCACCTGCCCCCTACTGTCTGTCCCCTATTACTGCCCTCACCTCCCCCACCCCCACCCTCCCTACTGCATGCCCCCTGGATGCCTGTCTCCGCATCATCTCCACACTACTTGCTCCCTTAGTGCTTCCACCACTGTCTGCCCTGCTACCACTGCTTTCCCCACTGCAGTAGTAGAGACAAATGTAAGACAATTCTCCAATAATTAGAGTCTATACATGGAAAATTATAACTTTAATTATAAAGTTTATAATTTATAAACTATAATTTATAATTTTTATCTAATTACTGGGGGAGTCATCTTGGATTCAAGTACCTATTTCAAGGCAGTCATTAGTGGCAGAAGGTGCTCTGAGAAACAAAGTAACAAACCTTAAAGATATGCAAAAAGTTTAAGGCAGGCAGTTCTTGCAGCTAATGAGCAGGGGATCCAGGAGGTATCAAGTAGGGTTCCCCAGGGCTCTGTCTTGGATCTGGTATTGTTTAATCATCATTAATGATTTGGATGATGGGCAAAATACATTCTTAGAAAATTTGCAAATGATACCATGGTGGGTAGAATTGTGAATACTCTAGAAGGTAGGGCTAGGTGCCAGAATGACTTGGGCCAACTGGAGAAATGGTCCACAATCAATCAGATGAGATTACACAAGGACAAGTACAAAGTCCTGCACTAGGGACAGAATAACTGCATACACAAATGCAGACTGGGCAATGGCTGGCTGGGCTGCAGTACTGCACAGAAAGACCTGGGGTTTTACAGTAGACTGGAAGCTGAATATGAGCCAACAGTGTGTTCTTGTTGCAGATAAAGCCAACAGCATACTGTGTTGTATTAACAGGAGGAGTGTCACTTGTAAATCAAGGGAAGTGATTATTCCCCCCTGTTTAGCGCTAGTGAGGCCTCACCTGGAATACTGTGTCAAGTTTTGGGCCCCTCACTTCGAGAAGGATATGGACAGTTTGGAAAGAGTCCAGCACAGGGCAATGAAAATGATCAGGGGCTTGAAAGACAAGACCTGCAAGGAAAGGCTGAAAGAGTAAGGGTTATTTAGTTTGTAGAAGAGAAAACTGCATGGGGATTTGATAAGTCTTCAAATACCTTCAGTGTGACTACAGAAAGGATGGAGATGGGTCTTTCTCTGTGGCTTTAGGGGACAGGACTAGAAGTAGGGTGACCTTATAACTTTGTCTATATACACATTGAACAGGTGGGGTGACAAAATGGAGAGACCCCACAAAGAAAGTCCTGAGGGGATGATGGGGTCTTGCCCATTACCATCCTTGCAAACCTCATTTATAGGAAGGAGCTGAACCAATTAAGGTTGGCCCCACAAATACCAACCAGATCATGTAAATGCTTTATCAGCATCTCATAGTCAACTATATCAAAAGCTGCCGAAAAGATATAGCAAGATTAGCAGGGTATAATATCCTCTGTTGATCTCTAAGGTCATCAAAATCTACATGTACTATCTATGTGCTACATCCAAGATAAAAGCCAGACTGACATGGATCCAGATGCACCTGGAGTTGTTAGGGGAGAACCCATTCAATGACCTTTCCCAAAAAGGAGACTCAGCAATGGCTGGCTGGGAAGTCAAAATTAATCAATGTTTTCTTTAGTAGGGGTAGACAGTTGCAGGCTTAATAATGTCTGGCAACCCTCTCTCCTGAAGGGAGGCATTAGCAAGTTCAAATAGCAATGGTCCCTGTCTCCTACAACTGACTTTTATAAGCCAGTACAGGCACAAGTCCAATTCTCAGCTGATTGCCTGCACCCCACCCCTCCCCCCAAACATATCCTCTGCATCTGTGAGTGAAACCAATCCATAAAAAACAGATGAGACAAAGCCTCCTCAAGTAAAAGTGGTGATCCTGGGAGAACTTATTTACAAAGTAGATGGCAAACTCACCACAGTGAATTATAGAAAACTCAGTTTCCAGGTATCCTCAGTTTCCTCAGATGCAATGGGAAACAAACACTTCTTTGCTGCCATCCCTGCCACACCAGAGTCATTTAAGAAGGATCCATACCACAGTCAACCAACATGGAAGAAGAGCCATTTTATCTCTAACTGCCTCCCCCTCCTGCTTCAGCTCCCTTGTATATCCGGGGGAACTGTGCTGCTGCTACCGCTGGAGGAGCAGACATCTGGATGCCACTGTGTCTACAGCCAAGGTCAGTGTGCTATTCCACAAACTGACCAAGCCACTGACAGAGCCGACATCAGATGGGATTTTCCCGCAAAGCATTCTGGAATCTTAGTGGCTCCATGAGTCTCCAGGCCGGAGCAGCCTAGCCAGTCCACCAACCTGAGAAGTGCAATGGAGGACAGAAGTCTGCACCTTTAGAAGGGAGTGATCCAAAAATGACAGAGGTGTCTTAACAACCCTCCCTTCACAATAGATACAGCCCTGTATCCAAGCAAAATATGAAGTCCAGCAAGTGCTCTGCTCCATATGTTAACCCAGTTACTACTTGGGGTAGCCCAATGGTAGTCCTGGAGGTGACAACGTCCTTTTCCAGCCCTGAAGAACGAGCCTCCAGATGGATCTTGAAGTCACCCAAGGTAATCAGTCAAAGTGTCCTGAACCCTCAGTGTTCTCAGTTTTTTGTTTCCTCAGACCCATTGTGTTTTCTTCCTTCCTATCCTATACTTGTGTTTGTCTCAATCCTACCATTCTCCTCCACCTTTTCCCTAAATCTTCTGTTTCCCTTTATCCTAGTTCTGCATCTGAAAGAAATTGGTTTGAATTTCCCAGCTCATTTAAATGAGGCAAGACAAGCTTTTTTGTTTTCTCTTTTTGCTTGCCTTTCTGTATATTGCTTTTCTGCAGTTTGTTTCTCTTCTATCTAGACTCCATTCTTCTTCCTTCTTTATTGCTTTTCAAATGATGAAACCTGGTGCCCTAAAATTTCTGAGGATAAGAAGTACAGACCAACTGGAAATCACATTTTATGATACAGTCCTTTCCAAAACCAAAAACTATCCATAGATCAGGATCATCATTCTAAGAAATTCAAAGGGAACATTTTGGTTTTTAAAAAATGACTTAATTTAAATCAGTAGCATAAGAAGAGATTTTTTCCTGAAGGAGCCAGAGAGTTCTATAAATTATGAACAGACAAAAGAAGAAATATCTGGCCTGTTGCCTCTAATACAGAAATTGATAAGATGTTTGAAAGTAAACTTTGCAAAAGATATGCTGGACTCTCCTCATGAAGAGTAATCCACCCATCTAATATGTCTGCTTTCAAACTGAAATAGGAGCAGACGGTGACAAACACGTCTTTAACATCTTAATTCACTTAAAAAAGAAAATCATGCATAGTGACTGAAGTACCAGTAATGAGACTACTAAGTAAATGAGATTACTCATTTAATGAGATTTCTGTGCAAATACAAGTGGTCTTTCCTTGGTGTGAAGTCCAGATGATGGAATCAATGCTCAACATTGATTTAAAACAGATTCCCCAGACTACTTGTAAATCTTGCTAGGCATTTATCATCTTGACTGCACCTGCTCCTATAAATCAGAAAGGGTTTTATGTCAGATCACTTGTTGAGGAAGAGGACTCTGATCTAGGTGGCTTTATAGCTTCTTCATTGTATTCCGGAACTGTTTAGCTGCACCTAGTTTTGGCTGTTTGCTGCTTGTAAATACAGTATACTAGAAAGAAAGCAAACATAAAATGTAGTAAAACCAAAATTGAAACTTGCATAGTGCACTATTTGTACCTGGAGCTTTATATTTTGTAGAATGTGATACTACTTGACCCAGGAAAACAGCAGTGTTTTCAAACCTTTTTTGCTGGAGGTCCTAGCACAAAGACAATTAAATAATGTATTCCAAATAACTGTGTAAATAGTATGCTACGTGTATAAGGTATAAATGTAAACAACATTTAAACTCTGTACTCAGTCAATAAATTAAAGTAAAAGCTGTGTTAACCAGCATTTAAGTAACTGGAACACTCTAATAACCGGAATTTCCAGCCAGCCACAAGAAAGAAGGGAGGGGGAAAGCTCGCATGTGGCAGGGAAAGCTCTCCACCCTGCACTGCCGCTGCTCCATGTGCCCCCCCGACTCCATATGCAGCCACCGCCACCACCTTGCCTTCCCCCTCCCTACTCCCCCCTGGCTGCACATCCGGCCGAAAACCCCCTGCCCTCATGTAACCAGAATTTTATATAACCGGCACCCCACTTACCCCACTCATGCCAGATAACAAAGCTTTTACTGTAGTAGGCTAATTTTTCCTAGGAACGGTACTTTGAGCAAATATGGACAGAAACTGAAAAGGTTTAAAAAGCATCTCCAACGATTTGTGCAATTCTATGACATCATTCTTAGATCATTCTTTTAAAAACTGAGACTGAGCAGGAAATAATATGACATAAGGCACTTGTGACTGATAGTTTTGTTTTCCTATAGGATTATTATAGTCCATGGTATCTTGGATTCAGAGAACCCTTCCTCCCCCAGCAGTTTTAGCTGAACAGTTTGCCAAAGTAACACACCATCATCTTTTAATATCTTAGTCACATGACCACTATCCAAGTCAATATAAATATACATCATAGGATATGAATATCCCAGCTTCTCTCATACCAAACTCAGACACCTCCACAGTCGAATCACACACCACCTACAGCCGCTCAACTGACCTCACGTATCTCTGTATCCCAGTTCCTAGATTCAGAAACACACCGAATCTGACTCATAAACCTGAATAACCCCTTCCACATCTTCTTAACTTAACTCCGCTCCTCCATACCTAAATGATATTTCCTGTACTTTAGACACATGGCTGTCTCCACAGCCCCAAACATGTGTGCAATATCCACCACAGCCAATAACATTCCTGTCCACCCAATTTTCAATATCCAACTTACGCCACCTCTGTACCTAACAAACTCATCCATAGTCATTCCATACCTCTAAGATTTAACTCGTATCTAATCCATGCCCTACTAGTACATTCCATTCTGATTTGAACTACTCTAATTTCTTCACATGCTCCCTAACCCCTTTGAGCTCAACTCACAGGCCTTTATAACCTAAATATAATGCAGAATATGGAGACATTCATTAGTTCACAAGATCTGCACTTAAATTTGCTGACATGGTTTTAAAAAATGGAATTATGGGTGTGTCTACATGTGTGCATTTAATGCTCATTAGCTCAATTTAAGGCATATTAAGGACACATGTCTACATGTCTGTGCCCTTAACGAGCCTTAAAAATTGCAATTTTTGGCTATTCAAGCCTAAATTTAATACCTGCATAAAGCAGGTATTAAATTTATGCACAAATAGCCAAGTCACATTAGCAAATGTGCAGACGCACTAATGCACATTAACATAGTGTGTGTTCATTGACTTGGGGCTAACTTTAGTCCCACATTGATCCGCACACCCGTGTTAATGTGCCTTAGTGTGTGTACGTGTAGACGTGCGCCTAAATTCCCTTAATGCACATTTGGCTAATGCACATTAAGTTTAGGCATGTGTAAAGCACGTTGAGTCATACCCTATATATAAGAAAGTTTCTGTTCTTTACACGTAATAATATTTTCTCCAAGATTAGACTGAAAATATTTTGGAAAGGCAAGAAAGCAAACGAGCAAGTGAAAATGAAAGTAATATACACACAAATCCTTAAGTAACTGAATTCTGGTATTTTAGGTGCAGCTATTGGGTAACCTGTAATTAAGGTTGCTTAACAATTCCCCTTATATGAACCTGTTTACTGTGGTTAGAACTTAGCCAAACTTTAACTGTTTGGCCTGAAATTTTTCCTGCTGAAGGCCATCATCAGACTGGATGGGGCTTTTTTTTAAGTTTCAGTAAAAATGTCTCAGTCCATTCTAAAAATAAAATTAGGGAAAACTACTTTATTTTTCTTGTATAAAAAAAATCTCACAATCCCTTTGTGCAGAAGCTCTAGTACATGTATGTTTAGGAACAGGAATTTGATAGGAAGTCATTCTGATGCCCATGTCTGAAGAAAGACCCCCCCCCTCCAACATTTGGTCAAATCATTAAGCTTGTGCAAAATGCAGTTCATACAGGCTCAAAGAGAGCCGACAGACTTAATCAGCCAAATCCTCTGCAGATTCCATGTATAATGAGGCTGCTGCTGTCCAGAATAACAGGGACTTTCCTGACCACCATTACAAGGTGCTGTCGCATTAGAGTTCAGAACTGTAGGTTCTTCTGTGCACTCAGTGTTCTCTCTGCTTGGGCCCGGGCAGAGTGGAGGATGAATTAACCTTACTCATCCTATGGAAAAAGGTATGGAATCAAGTAATGACAGTGTGTATAATACATACGGAAGCTGTATTAAGATTGTCCGGGCAACTTAAATTCTGAACTTATCCTAAACAATGTCCTTTTCTTTACCGTTCCTTTCATTTTTGTAACATATTACATGGACTATATTTACGAAAGAATGAATATAAAGATGGTGATTCTTACAATCCACCCCCATGATATCAACAGGTAAGCATTGCACAACTTAGCCTTCATTACTGCTTACAAGAATGATTAATGGAAGAGTTCTGTATGAATAAAGGAAAAGGTAGACTATATCGATGCATATCCATTTTCAGTCTTTTCCTCCCAAGAGATATTTCTTTTTCAACTCCCTTCTCTGCAAAGAAAGACTAATTACTTAATGACTGCATCTACACAAGATGGCTGACTGCAATTACTGCACAATTATTTAGTACTGCATGAATCAGACTTACTGCACAATAGTTTTGCCAAATGGCTTTTAGGTGATGCTGACTGCACAGTAGCTCATTACTACTGCGCAGTAACGCTGTGTGAAGCTTTGGTTGCTGATACGATTGGGAGGAGATTTGGCCCAATTCGGCAGCCAAATCTCCAAATCCAAATTGAAACAGGAGACCCATAAAAAGGTCTGAATTGATTTGAAGCCTCCGAATCAATTCAGAGAAGATTCAGATTACAGAGAGCTGGACCTGGGCTCTGTGCCAGTAAGTAGGGGACACGGGGGGATGTGATCTGGAGAAGGGGATCATGGGGGGACCCCTACCAGGCCCCATCCCCTGCCTGCTCCCCCAGCTCCCCTGAGGGCCACCTGACCCCTGCCTGCTCTCCCAGCTCTGTCAATGGCTGCCCCGCCCAGCCTCAGTGTCCCAGCACTTAAAAAAAAAAAGGCCCCACACTCACTGGCTGCTGTAGCAGTCATCGGGGCCTCTGGGGGCTCATGACAGCGCAGGGCAGTGGGGGGCAGCAGGGGGAAGTGGGGATCACCCCCCCCCCGCCTGGCAGGAGCTGGTGAGTGCAGGACTTTTTTTTTTAAATGCTGGAACATTGGGGCTGGGTGGGGAAACCATTGACAGGGCTGGGAGAATGGCAGGGGATAGGGCTTGTTTGATTCAGAGATTCAGCCAATTTGGCAGTGGCCGAATCTCCGAATCAGATTCAGCTGAATCAATTTGGGACAGTGATTTGAATCACCGAATTGAATCACTCTCCTCTGAATTGGCTGAGTCCGAAATGAATACTAGCCGCTTTTTAGAGATCTACCACATGGTAGTGTTGCATCATGCTTCCTGCCACACAAAGCTACTACACAGTAATAACGAGATATTGCACAGTCAGCATCTCATGTAGATGCCACATAGCCACTATCTCTTATTCTGTGACCCTGGATGACTTCTACGGCCACAGAGGATGATAACAAAAATGTTAGTCAAGAAAAGGATGTGTTGAAATTGGCTTGTGTGGCCTGCTTATTTCTTACTTTGATCCTGATTCTGACCTTAAAGCACTTTCATCTGCTGCAAATACTGCAATGTATGCACCTTCCACAAAATGGCAACACCAATTTATACTTCGTCTCTATCTGAAGGTATCAATATTGCACTAATATAGTAGTATTGATGCATCTATAAAATCTTTCAGCGTGCCTTGTGCTTGCTGAAAGCAAAGAGGAACATAATATACACATGAAACAAAAACAGAAATGCAGTTTGAAGATGTTCAACAGGCTGACCTTTTTAACAGGCTTTATTCTCCCGTACACCTTGTGGATCAGATCTGCAAAACCAGATGCTTTGGTTTCACCTACAAAACTTGCATGAGCAGTAATGATGCACACAGAAGCTGGGATGCCCAGAAGCAGGCAACTCAGCTCCTACGTGCTTAGCTGAAACCCCTAGTTTCCTGTTTGTGTGTACAACGGATGCAGATACAGATTTTACCGTTGCAAATTCAGGCAGCCAGTTTTGCAAAAATGTCCTGATTGTCTTTTGAATGAAAACAAGTAACTGAATGTTGACCTCCCTGTTTTAGGAACCTCTGTTATTCCTATTGCTTGCTTGTTTGCTCCTCCCAGCACTGGCCCCTACCCCTACCCCATCTCTCCCACTTCCTTTTGCCTTTTGTATCCAAATTTCTCTCTTCTGATATAAACTGCTTTGTGCACGTCCTTTCACAGCATCTGATGAAGTGAGCTTCAGCCCACGAAAGCTCATGTGCTATGTATCTCTCTATACTTTAGTTAGTCTATACTGTGCAAATCTACCCTGCTTTCTCCCAGCCCCACTGCAGATCATCAGCCTCAGTCAAGGCTCTCATACAAGAATCTAATTCTACCCTCCCATTCAAGAATCAAACCTCATTGTGACAAAAAATAAATAGAAACAAGCAAGTTTTCAATCTAGTCAGCAATATCAGTTAACAGTGGAGCACTCTCAGCTTCTGTTTGATTTTTTTTCAAACCCGTATATTTTATTAAGACAGAGGAAGGGACAAAACAGCTTCAAGTAGGGGCAGCTTTTTCACTGAATTAAAATCAATATGTTACCCCTTTTCCTGTGCGTACAGAGGCAGAAGAGATATAATTCTTCAGCTGCACCATCCCCCTTTACACCCGCTTGACATGCCAATTAGATCTACCCTGCAGAAGAGACCTGCAAACAAGCCCTAAGGCACATGCAGTAGCAGCACAGTGCTGACATTTGCTAAGCACCAAAGTCCCTCAAGTAACCGGGAGCTAAGCCATTGACGTCACTAAACAATAGGCAAAATATTTCCTCCTCCTCCATAGCCCTGAACTGTAAACACCCAGCTTGCACACAGCGGGCTGAACATTTGTGGAGAGGCGGAGAAGGAGAATGCGAAAAACTCTCCAGCAACGCTGCTGAAAACAAGCAGCTGCTACTGCATAATCACCCTCCCAATTCCCTCCCACTTTTCTGCAAAGATTATTAGTGTCCTCTTCAGTGTATGTCACATTACAGTGAAGATGAACTATGAATAAATCTGCACCTTTTGACTCCCAACGAGTTGTTGCAGATGAAGTGCCTGGCATTCATGATATGAAAAAAAAAAAAATCTTCCTTTTCTTTGTGGGCAGCTATTAAATATGCTTATTTTCCTGTGCATTTGGGGTAAAGGTGGGAACACTGAATATGCAGGTGAAATTTATAGAAAAAATATGAGTAATTTATTCCAACTCACTAAAAAAAGAAGATCAATAGATATTAAGAACTGTAAAAGTCATGTCCGTTAATATATGCTTCAGGACCACTTCAGCTCCTAAGTTCTTAGAGAGCACTATGTATGCTGTGTATTCCATAGAAAGAAATTGTGCAGTTTTAAGGTTGAAAACCCAGTACTCAGAAAATAAGAGAGGCAGAGTTAAAGCCAAAATTTCAAACCCAATTTTCCTTCTTGTGCTTATGTTTTAAAAGTATGGGAACTTTATATCATGATATCAGTTAAAACGGGGGCAGGGGGGAGCAGTTTGTTTGTTTTTTTACAAAACTATACGTAACTAGAAGTATAGTACATGGAAGGCCCAATTTATCAGTGTGCTGCAGCTCTGTTGTGCCAAGTAGGTCAGCCAGGCTGGCACAATGGGATGGCAGGACAAATATAACTCCCCTCTTGGAAATCTCCCTGTTCAGAAAACTTCTACTCCAGTTTCAGAGCTGGGTCCACAACCTTCCTACCTCTAGAGCAACACAGGCACAGGGTACGGTTAGGGTGACCCCATCTTCTCCAAATTGGAAGATGGGACACATGCCCGCCTTCCCCTTCCCCTCCTCCCCCCCACCCCTCATGGCACGGTCGGTGCAGAGCCGAGCAAAGCCCATGGGGGCAGGGGTGGAGCAGGCTGCCCACTGCGGGTTTGGGGCTCCCCACCCTGCTGCCCTCCCCCAGGAGCCTCAAGTCAGCTGTGCTGCCATGGTAAGGTGCCCCCTGCCTGTGTAGCAGTAGCAAGGGGCACAACTCCATGCTGCGTGCTCCTGCCACCCCCAACCCCAGCCCCAGACACCAACCCTGCCCCACTCCCTCCCTTACCGTGGGGCCTCAGTCTGCCATCCCCACAGACTTACCTACAGGTAGTTGGGGGAGCTGCTCTTCACCTGTGTCTGGGGCTGTATTCCTGGCCACATGCATGTATGTACCCGTGCATACATGAATGTACCCCCTGTGTCCTGCTCCCTGCAGCCCCTTGCAGGCTGAAACTCTTCCAACCTGCAAAGGGAAACCCACCATTTCCTCCATTTTTCTGCGGTGAACAGAAAACCCAGATCCCTGCATGACACTGTCAATTCGGGACAAATTCTATCCCGGAGTCATGCAGCCCAGGATTGGGACTTCATGTTCCCATTTTAGGTTTGTCTTGCCCAATTAGGGACAGGTGGTCACCCTAGGTGCAGTCCAGAGTGCAACACAGTTAAACCACAGAAGAGATGGAGTAGAGGGTGATCTAACAGAAACAGACAAACTTCTGCCCCAGATACTGTGTCCCTTTCTCTGCAAAGTCTCACAGCAGGTGATTGCAGGTCTTCTGACATTCTTCCAATGGTACTTTTAACAATGAACCATTGTTTGAGAAACACTTACTTTGGCTGGGTTAAATTATACAACCTTGGGTTCCTTCATTAGCCTTCCCTCAATTTTAGGGAAAGCTCATATACTGTATGCATTGGCCTCTTCAGCACCTGAATACAGGGGTCAAAGGAATGAATCTTTCTCCAGATCTGTAGTCTTGATTTGGTCTTAACAGGGCATAAAGAAAATCAAGCCCCATTGAAAGAAGCTATAGGAAAAAAGTAGAGAGTAGATAGAAACTCAGTCTTTCAGACATCTGAAAAATCCACCCTGAAAACAGCTTGGAACTTGGCTTTTTTCTGTATTTACCTTTTAGATTACAGGCTTTGTGAACCCTGCCAGTGACTCCAGAGAGACTTCATTTTTCAAGCCTAAACTTTAAACAAATGAATGATCCCCTCCAGCAAAGGCAAAGCATCTCTGGGCCAGGGTAAGTACATTGTTCTTGTCTCCTGATTTTTTGTTTGCTACTTTGCTTACGGAAGATGAAGAATCTACCTTCTACTATCTCATCTATTCTTCTTAAAGCAAATACTAGGGGATCTCCCATGCTGTCAGGCTCTTTGGAAAGCAGCGCTTAGGAGGCAAGGAAGGAAGTTTGTTCTCCTATGCAATACTGCTCTCTATTGAATAACCCTGCAGGTGGCACATCATATGTACAAGTATTGATTTATATTTTCAAAGTGCAGTATAAACACAAACTCATTTCTCCCAATAGCCCAAAAGGTAATTCATGATCTTTTACACAGGGAAAAAAAACAGATTGTCACAAGGTTAAATTAGCTAGCTTGATCTACCTTATCCCATGACTGATCTACTAAACTATGATGTATCCAAAGACATCACTTAACAGTCTTTTTTTTGCTTCTGGCTCCCCGTGCCCAGGCCGGGCCGGGCTGCCATTTTGCTGCAGCCAGCTGGGAAGGAGCCTTCTCCCATGGCCCAGCCAGGCTCCTCTGTGCACACGCTCGGCAATGCCCACAGCCAGCTCCAATCAGCCCCTGGTGAGAAGGGGGCCAGCCTGGGCCGGGCCATAGGGACAGGGCCCTTTCCAGCTGGCTGCAGCTCCATGACAGCCTGGTCTGGCATGCACAGGTGGTGGCTAGCCATGGGCAGGCACCTTGGCAGCTGGACTGGCCACATAGGACATGCTCCTGATTGCCCGGGCCAGTTCAGAGGCACTGGCAGGCCCAGAGCCCAGCAGCCACCTGCCATGGGGGTGTGTGTGCCCACAGCCATCACCACCACCGTGCCCCCTGCGATGAGCAAGCACCAGGCAGGAGGCACGGCAGCAGCTCCATGCATTTAGGCCAGGCTGGGTTGTCAGGGAGCCACTGCAGTGGGCAGGGTTCTCCCCCTTCTCATCCTCCCCCACCACAGGGAGGAGGAGGGGGTCTGGCCATGCCCCCGGTCTTGCTGCTTGGAGACAGCTGGGGGCTGGGGGCTGGCCACGCTCCCTCCCCTCATCCGTAAAGCCTGGCAAGGGCTACTTTCCCCCTCCCCCTGCAGGTACACCTGGGCTGGGGTCCCTGCAATCCAGGGTGGGAGGGTTAAACCACTCCCCAATCATACTCAGGCCTGCAGGGGCCTAGCCATGCCCCCCACCCCAGTTCAGCTTCCCTTGGCTACTACCGAACAGAAGGGAAAGCTCACTCTAGCACCCCCCCCACCCCAGCTTCTGGCCTGAGCCACTGCAGGCATTTGCCTGCATTTCCGGAATCAAAAGTAAATAACTATTCACTTGCAAATTGGTTCAATTTATGCAAGTTACACTAACTGATTGAATCAATTCAGGCTCCAGCTTTTTGAATGTCTGTACTTAGTTAAAGTGTTTAGCCTTGCAGCTCCTATCAATTTTAGCTGGAGGCCTTGGTTCTCTGCTCCTTAGCACATGACAATGGCTCCACATGCTCATGGCAAATATTTGCAACTGTGATGAGGCAATCTACTACAAGTGAGATTTCCAAGAGACATTTACAGTGGGGTTCTGGTGTGGTTCCTATCATTACTGTATTCATGTTTTTTTTGGTATTTTCTGGAAGCCCAGTATCTATGCCCAGTCACAGAGTAGCAGTAAAACTGACCAGTACTGCATCCTGGACAGCCTCCCTTCCTCCCCCTACAGCTTCCTTGCAGCACTTCTAGCTCTGGTTATGGTTCCAGAGGCTCTAGCCTTGGCAAGGGCAGAACAACAGAGATGGCATAGGAGCAGCAGCTGGGGTTTGAAACTGCTGAGGGGAAATGTCACCTCATTATTTTACACATTGTGCTGCCATTGCTCTGCATCTGTGCAATTTTTGGGATCAGGCATAAGGTTCCTCTGATCTATATCACATGATTCTGGCATGGGAAACCTGGCATTGGGACTGAGTCTCTGATACCAGGATGCTCATATCCCAGCAACTTGAAAGGCTAGCCATGAAGCCTGGTTGCACACCTGCGTTAAGGTCCTGAGGTGCTGTGAGTCGTTTTAGAGAGAGGATCCTCACTCCCAGGTTCTGCAGGCCTGAGACTTAAAAGGCTCAGTGTAACCCAATGGCGCAACTACCCTTTAAATATACAGTGGGGTTCCTGAACAGAATATGACTAGAGGGTTTTTCCATTGCGAACAGGGTATGACTAGAGGTTTTTTTCCCACTGTTTCTCTCTCACTTGCCACCTCCAGCATTTAAGGTTTAGGAAGTTTTAATTCAGAGGCTATAATATCCCTAACTCCTATGCTCAATAGCTATTGATGCCCCTTTCTTTCAATAATTTGTCTAATCTCTGAGTGAGTCTAGCTAAACTGTCAGCTTGTACAACATCTGGTGGCAATGAGTTCCACACTTTACATGCAGTATGAAAAATCTTCCTTTTGTTAGTTTAAATTTACTACCTACTAAGTTTCATTTGTTGACCCCTAGTTCTTGTATTGGGAGAGAGAGCAAATTATAAATTCCTGTTTACTTTCTCTTTACCATTTAATAGATAACTGTTGATCCTTCTGGATCATGATTTATCACCAGGACCATTGATGAATGTACGTAGGCAGAAGTCATGGAGGAACGGGAGCTCCTCAGACCTGCCATCTCCTCTTCAGACTATTTAGATAGTATTCAAAAGGCCAGCTCTTCAGTATCTCAATGGCTGTAGTTATATGTACATTTCAGAATTGAACCCCCATCTCGTAAGCAAAGGGCCTACCACTGAACCACATCAGCAGCTCACCAGTCAGCATTTTGTAAACCTTTATCAAGTTTCCCCTCAAGCATCTCTGTTCTAAAATGATCACTTCATACCCCTTAATCATCCTTACTGCCCTTCTCTAGTCCTTCCATATTTTATTTGAGGTGTGGGGACCAGAATTGGGCATATTATTGAAGGTGTGGACATACCATGGATTTATAAATGGGCATAATGAAACTTTCTGCTTGGTTTGCAATTCTCTTTTTAATAATCCCTAACATTTTATTTGCCTTTTTGACAGGTGCTGAGCACTGAGCTGATATTTTTAGCAAACTGCCCACAATTATTCCTACTTTTCACACTTCTAAGATATGCAGATCAGAAAGAGAAGGCTTGGGGGAGGTAGGACTTGATATCTAGTGTCCTTGCTGTTCTAGCAACCTTCAGACAACTGCGTGTTCCACTTTCCAGTTAAATAATCACACATGTTGATGAGTTAGGGCTGTATTTTCTGTGCTTGGGGATGATTCCTTATTTTCAGATATTCATAACTCAAATTTTACAGGTTTTTGCCCCCTCCCAACATTGTTTAAAGCATTTGCTACTTATTACATGCTATGTGCATATAAGCCATCTAAGTTTAAAAGTTCAGGTTTTCATTTAATTCAGAGCGGAGAGAGGGGGTGGGAAAAAGAAAATAACAAGAACCTGAAAAATTTTACCCCTTCAAAACCCCTGGGCTAAATCAGTACCAGCTAGACCTGTCACATCTACAAACCAGTTTTTACCTGAGTAGGCAAACAAACATTGTTGTCTTCATGTTTTCATAATTTGAAACAAAACAAAAACTAGCTGAATGGATTTTGGTCATACTTTCCACAAAAATTCACCTTCAGGTGAATATTTCAATCCCACCAGTGAATGTTTTGCAAAGCTGTGTATTAGAACAGGGGATTAAAATGTAGGAGTCTTTATGTAACCTGGGCGGTACTCCAAGAGATACCCCCTCTCCAACTGAAGGGATCAAAGCAGGTGCACAAGCTCTGTGGGAGGTATAAAGGACTCTCCTCCCCCTATAGAGCAGAGCCAGATCACTAATGGGGACTTAACCATATACCTTTTAATGAGAGAACAGTAGTGGGAACATAACAGGTATAAACCAGGGGGGTATAGGGGACACTACAACGCCCCGAGGGGGCAGGATTCAATAAAGGTTAGACACTTACAATCATAGACATATTCATCTAGTTGACAAAAGACAGGGTTAACAAAATATAAAACACAAACAGCAGAACAAACAATACTGCTTCGCGAAATATAAAAGACACAAAATACAAAACGTCAAATAACAAGGAATATAGGGCCTAGGTACCTGGAGGGGGTGGAAAAGAGGCAAAACACAATGATCCCTTTCTACAGCAACAAGGATTTCTTCCTGTCACTTCACTCACCCTAAGTCAGCTCAGCTGGGACTTGACCTCAGATCTCCCACATGGCAAGCAAAAACTCTACCACACAGCCACCAGTGTTGTTACTGCTCCAAACTGCTAGGGGTCTTGGCCTTCCTGGAGCCCTGGCCTCACGTTGAGCTGCCTAGTCTCTTATTGGAGGAGCTGGAAGCAGGACTGGGAACCTCTCAGGTCGCTGCTCAGATCCTTGCTGGAGCCAGGGAACCTCTCCTGCTGGACACAGCCTCTCATAGGGGGTCCTGGAGCCCAGCAGGGAGCCTCTCCTGCTGGCCGCACGCCATGCTGCTGAGGGTCCAACTGCTGTCTGCAGGTCCCACTCCTTCAGGGTCTTCTGGGGCAACTGCTCCTGCCCCGCTAGCCCAGCTCTTGCCAGCTCTTTGAAACTCCTTCCTCATGGTCCCTCACTGGTCTACCTTGAGTCAGCCGTGCTGCCCCTTTTATCCCCCTCCAGGTGACTCAAGGGGCCAATCAAGGGACACGGAGGGTGAGTCTCTGGGACCTGATTGGTGAGGAAAGGGAATCCCAAGCCCTCTAATCATGTTTTACCCCTTCGAAACCCCTGGGCTAAATCACTACCACCTAGCCTGTCACATCTACAAACTCAACTGCAGCAACTCATAGTAACAACTGATATAATTAAAAGACTAAAAAAAAAATTAAAAAAAATGGAACCTTGTATTTCGGTCCTTGTCTGAATTAGTTTTAAAAAGTGTACCTGGTTAAACAGAATAGGAATGGCATATTTTTCCCTCTCAACAGACCTATGCCAAACAGAAATATAACAGGTAGAGCCAAACCAATGGCCTGTAAACCAAAAACTTAAGCAGATTTATTAGGCTGCACACACAGGTTTAAAAAAAAAAAAAAAAGATACATGTGCTTTCACAAAACAATGCGAGAAGACTCACTTCCTTGGCTCTTCCCTATTCCCTGTTCACAAAGACAAATCCAGGTACTCATCTTGCACACAGCTTGAATTTTCACTGACTTGCCGATCTAACTTAATTTATCAGAAATACTTGTTGGATTTTTTCCTCTCTCTTGTTTTAAGATATAGCTAGATTTAGACATTTTAATTGTTGAGTTCAATAGAAATCTCCAAACTTGGGGTCTCATGAAGACATTAGCAAAGCCCAGCAGTCATGCTGGGCTATAGCATAACAGGCAAGACAGTCACTGTAATTCACTGGAATGGCCTACATACATTAAAGATTATTCTGTGGATTACAGGAGGTTTATAGGGCCAAATTCACTGGCAAAGAATCCTAACGTCTATTTTACCACCATTTATGTTGCCGCCCTTCATTCCCATGTCCCCTATCACAAACACAGTCACACACAATACTCATTACAGTAAACTGTTAATTCATCTTTATAGTGACTATATTAAAGTTTTTTTTTAATTGACTTCAGTAGCTCAGCACTGTTCCTCAGGCCTTAACTCTGTGGTGTTCTGATAGCCCAGGTCAGAACCTCCTTGACTCAGTGTTTCCTAGGCAAGTGGGGAAATTGTAGCTAGCTTTGGCAAGTTATGTCCTAGTGTCCTGTCCTAGTGTATGGTTTGTCAGTATCGTGGCTGACTAAACTACACTTCTGGCTCTCCACTTGCTGTCCTGCTCCCTGGATCTGATTAGCATGTACAGTAATCCACTTAAGACCCTTTTAGGGAGAAGGCTGGAGAGTTAAAGGCAGCTGCATGCTGGTCTTGGCAGGGAAACAACATGTTAAATGCTTGGCTGCATCAAAGTGGTATTTCACAGCAATTCTGTGGAATTTTGGAAAAATGCCCAATTTCACAGAATTGTGAAGTTCATGGGTCCAAGACTGAGACAAATAGACCAATTTGAATCTCTCACAACTACTGATTCAAGCTGTCCCCAGATCATCCATGGATGAACTTGGATCATATTTTCAATGTTATCTCACCCCAGTGTTACCTATGGAATACGGGGACAAGAAAGTATGTAAATTTAAAGTAAACAAACAGCATTGAAACCTAATCACTATTATGGAGGCCAGTTTTGTGGAAAGTGATTAATTCTGTGGCATGTAATTGCAGAATACTTGGGACTCATCAATAAAACAACATAATTAGCATAATTATACAGCAGGACCAAATGCAGGGTGCACTAAAAAATCTATTAATTAGCCATATTTTTGTACTGCATAGCTGAAAAATAATATCATTTAAGAAAAGCATTAGATAGGCTCTTGCTTACCAAAATAATTCATGTCAGGTCTCTAGTAAATAGAATATCACTTTGAATAATGGGGGAAAAGTTGCATGACCTGCATATAGCACTCATATGATTATGCTCATCACATCTCACTTGATATTAAGAAGAAAAAGACAAGTGAAGATGTATTAACATTGTGATCTCACTCACTTTAAGGATTATTGAGGATACTAGAGCCATATTGCCCAAGACATTGCTGTTTTGCTAATATAGACACCAGACTAAAGACACTTGTGTTTTATCATTTGTCCTTAATTTAGCCTTCCCAAGAATTTCATGCAAGCATTGTGCTCCTCTTCTGGAATTTCCCAAGAGGGGAGAATGTACCGTAGAAAATCCTAGAGCATTAGGAAATGTATATGTCACAGAAGATAAGAAAAATGTGGCATCCACCCAATGTGCCTAGTTCTAGAATGTGGGACATAAGTCCAGCAACCCACTTTCAGGGTGATTACATTGAAAACAAAAGTGAAAGGTGGCAGAAATCCTTTAAGATGTTTCTCTAATAAACTCTTCCCAAACAAGACACTGGTCACAGTAGGTTTTTTAGATATTCACAATCAGATCAAGCACAATCCCTAGGCAGTAGATACTGCAGATCTTCATAATATCTTTCCTCTACTTCCCGACTGTATTGATGAGCAGTGAAATAGGTTAAGTTTAAATGTCAGCATCATCAGTCTTAATTGTTACCGAAATGGAGCAAACTAATGTGCAGTTTCTTTTATCTAGATAGTGAATGGAGTATTAAAACACAGTAGTGCTAGAATCTATATAATCCTATAGAAAAACATTCACAGAAAAATACAGTAGATTAAAGAAACACATTTATGAATATGTAAATGCAACTATCATTACATCAATGGTGATTACATAAAAGGAAGAAAGGAGCTGTGCGTATTTTTATAGCAAAAATAATGGGTGGATCTCAAAATAATTCAGAGAAATGGTTCACATAAACTTCCAAAGACTTGTGTGCTTAACTGACCTTTCCAAAATTGGCAGCACACAACTAATCAGGAAATCCAGCAGTAAATTTCTATTAGATCCACTAGAAGAGATAGCTAAGCAAGAAACGCTGAGAGAAAATGTCCATATTTTGGTGCATGTGACCTGGCTTCTGAGAAAATGGGGAGACACCAAAGAGAAAGAACAATTTAACAGAAGAGTTAGCAGAACCTTACTGAACCTCAAAAGAAAGATTGAATTCAGGTCAGTTCAGTCTCTAGATAAAGATCTGAGTTAGCACTTTCTTAATCCAGGCTTATCTATAGACCTAATCGTACACCCCCTCCCAATTTTAAAAAGACTTGAGTGAAGCAAGGAGCTTGAATGCTCACATGCAGACCCAATGGACTCAGCATGATTGCTCATATAATTAAAAATTGTTATGAGCTGAACTACATTGAATTGGAGCCAGATTTGCAACAGACTTCCATGGCAAAAAATATTAGACTCTATAAACCTGTCATTATTCAGTGTTCTCTTGCATATGGTAAGCATATTTTGGCCTGTGATCTAAGTGATGTTGTCCAAGTGCATAAACATATTTTGCAGAAGACAACTGTTACAGCTACCACAGCAGTTCCAGCTCATAAAAAGTTACAATATGGCCACTGACCATTACCACCCCAATGGTAAATCAATATCATTCTCATCACAGTGCAGTCCCTCCAGCAACCTACAGGGAATTTTGAGTGGGCTTCATGCAGCCAGAAAAGTCCCTATCAATTTTTTAGTATATTATGCAGATACTGTACACTACAAAGCTGAAGCAGTAAATCAAAATAAGAACATGAAAGTGGTAGCAAAATTCTGTTTTGTACCTAAGCCATCTAGTGATAACAGTTAAATTGCTGACATGCAAGGTTGCAACAGCTGTACAAAGGCTTGGCATTTACCCCAAGGTTGTCTTGACATTCCTTGTGTTATTTATAATACTCAAAAATTAAGTAAACAGAATGTACTCTTAACATGAGGCTTAATCTATAGCTACAGAACCGCCACAGTAGGAAATACTGTATATTAAATGTTGATGTACATGAACAGTTGAAAATATAAGCCAAGGAAAACAAACTCAACCAGGTCTTCAAACATACTACTTTTAGCTAGATCCTCCTTGTCAATTTAGACCAAAAAACATGATCTGATCCAACATTTTTGCGGTTAATTTGCAGTCAGAATGTTTATATAAAGTAAATATTTGGGAGTTGGAAACTTGCTTACCGCTAATATCTCTAATGTGGTTCATACCCTGCAGAGACTTTGCATTCACACCTATGATTTAATTCAATTGTACCTCATGGGCCTGATGTTCTACCACCTTACACCTTGTGCAGTCATTTACTTCTGTGCAAAGGATCTAAAATGCTACCAAATTAGAATGCTACTAAATTTTTACACTTTTTTTGCATTAGCATAAATAACAATATGAGGTGTAAAACACTGGGAAAAAATCATACCCACAGTTTAATTCTGCTTTGTGGGAATTATTCTAGTTAAACATTATATTGTAAACTGTTATTTATCATACTATGCTTAAGAAATGCTCATATGAATGGTTTGTTCTAGTATAAAACTGCATTTTGTTTCACTCTTAAACTTGTGGCTAATTTAGTACTAAACAAGTGCATCTACACATGTCCCTATGGTGCCTTTGTTACTGTGCCATCATTTAGTACTTCCTTTTGGAAGAACTAAATGACAGTACAGTAAAAGCCTGTACTGCACTGTGTGTATCGTGCATGGTTATTTTTAGTTATGTCACTGTAGCAATGCGCTATAACGAGGGAGCACATTGCTACGGTGACGTAGCTGCGACACCATGGTTTGTGACAGCTGATGCTACAAGACTGTAGCACATTGCTATGGCAGCATAGCATCAGGTGGAGACATGCCAATCATGTCTGATTAGCAGGGATCCTAGTTTTCTCTGATAAAAAAATCCCCAATTTTCAGGTTAAAAAAAGTAACCCAAAATATACATTTTTATGTGATAGAAATGAACACCACTCTGTGTGTGTGTGTGTGTGTGTGTGTGTGTGTGTGTGTGTGTAGTAGTGGCATTTCATTTTAATCATGGAAAAATGTGGATTTTGGGTTACTCTTTTTAACCTGAAAATTGGGGATTTTTTTAGCAGAGAAAACCAAGATCCCTGCTGATTAGAAATGCTCAGAGATTAGGCAAAGATTGGGCAAAGATTGGGAACAGACAGAGCATACTCTCCCCACATCACTTTCTAAGCACTGATCCTTATAGGAGTATGAGAATAGTCAATAATATAGTTATTTGTCCTTTAAATTTTGACTAAAAATTCTCCACCAACATCTTCTGTTTTTCTTACAGGTTGAATATATCACTGGAAATTTTATGGGTCAGATAAATGTACTCACAAAAATAAATGTTTAAAGGTGAGCAGTTTGAGTATTTAAAATCCTACACTAAATGAATATTCAGTTAAACATACACCCACAATCCACAAAATAGGCTGGGAAAGGATTTTAATCAGCTTTCAGATCTCTATACCTGTCAGACATTCCTATTGACTATTGTTATAAATTGTTTTGCCCATCTCCTATGTAGTTTTCTCCTTTCTCCTCCATCTTCTGTGATCTCAGTACTCTCCCTTGCAGTGAGCATTTGGACTTTTTTTGGTAGACTTGATGTTATCTCTGAGGCTTCAGCTGGAAGGATCCCTGGGACTCCAGAAGCTCAGACACTCAATTTGTAGACAAATTGGAAAGCATCCAGCAGAGGGCAACATAAATCATTAGAGGGCTGGGGCACATGATTTATGAGAAGCTGAGGGAAGTGGGCTTATTTAGTTTGGAGAAGAGAAGACTGAGTGGGGATTTAATAGCAACTTCCAACTACCTGAAGGGAGGATCAAAAGAGGATGGAGCTAGACTGTTTTCAGTGGTGGCAGATGACATCAAGGAGCAGTGGTCTTAAGTTGCAGCAAGGGAGGTTTAGATTAGATATTAGGAAAAACTCTCTCACAAGGATGGTAATAAGGCACTGGAACAGGTTACCCAGACAGGTGGTGGAATCTCCATCCCTGGAGATTTTTAAGACTTAGCTAGACAAAACCTTGTCTGAGATGAGCTAGTTGGGGATGGTCCTGCTTTGAGCAGGGGATTGGACTAGATGACCTCCTGAGGTCTCTTCCAGCCCTAATTTTTGATGACTATGATTTAGAATATCTTGCATCAAAACTGCATGTTTTTATTTAGTGGAGAAAAATAGGAATCAGTAGCTACCATGAAGAAAACTGTCATGTTTATTTAGCAGAATCACTAACTGTAGTAAGTAATTTTTGCTTACAGATCCTGTGAACCCAGCTTGTCTTCAGTTCTTGCAATTCTGGGAGCATGCTCAGGTATGCAGGATCTCTGTCTTCCTGCAATGTGCTATATTATCTTGTCCTAATTATCTGGGAACTTTGCTTTTGTAACTTTATATAAAGAAAATGTTTGGAGCTAATCTTGTGGTCAAAATCTTAGTCGTTGTTATTCTTTTGATAAAAATGAAAATAATAAAATGTAAATCAAATAATTTTCTATGCAGCTGAGCTTCTTCACACTTGCATGTTGCGTCCCATCAGAGTAATTTGGACTTTTCCCTCCAAAGAAGAAAGTGAGCAACCCATTTAATAAACATGAATACCTCACAGAATAGGCTGAGTGACAGACAGTGCTTTTATTTTCAATAGCCAGTGCATTCAGCATATACAAATTCTGTACAGTAAACTTAAAATTCTGCAAAAACACACTAAGCAATTGCTAATCTACAAGGGTCTTCAGGTACCTTTTGGTACCAGACCAGAGGAAGTACCCATTTGGCTTTGTGGGCAATGGAAATGCCATTTCTTGTTTATTAGCCTATTTGGTCCCACCCTGTTTTTTAATGAATAGCTGACCTTTTATCCTAAGATGATGTATAACGGGCTGGCCTGTATGTGTACATGTACCGTTCCACTGCCCTCTACTGGAAGAAATATGCCAGACCTACTCATGAAAGAGTGCAACTCAATTCAATGAGTACTGTGGGTGGATCAAAAATTGAGGGCTTTAACTATGGTAAAACCTGCAAGACTGAGGATTACTGTGGGTCTCACACACAACAGTTTGAACACCATTTCTCACCATTCAGAAAAGGAACAAGACTGAATTAAGACAGTGCTCTGTTTGAGCAGCTGAACACCTAAAAGTCAGGAAATGCCAAAAGTAGAGTTGTACATGTTTACTTATCTCTGCAACTTGGTATATATGCATCTGACCACCTACTACCACTGCCATCCTGAATATTCCAGAGACAGAAGGAAAGGAGGACTTGCCTCCTCCCTAGGTACCTTATCCTATCCAAAGTGAACTGGAGATGGGTTGTTAATAGCAATATATACATATCCATATTACACAAAAGGCCAGCTTCTATTTCACCCATTAGGCATCTAAGCGGACTTCTACTCTATCCTGTTCAAGCCCTCATAATCTATTAACATACCTACTTTTGTAATGCAGTTATTTTGTCCTAGACATAGTTGCAAAAAGTAGAGAGGAGCAGGAGAAGTTCCCTGATTTTGCATTAACTATTATTCAGCGACTTAAGCAAGGTGAAATAGAATTGCACTTAGATGTGTCAAGCCAATTACTGTATTTACTTGAATCTAAGACCACCCTGAATTTGACATGGCCTCTCAATAATTAGATTCTATACTTTAAAAATGTATAAATGTGTTATAATTTTCCACGTGCAGAATGTAATTATTGGATTAGATTTTATTCTTTAATTCATCCCCTCCCACCACTATAGGGGAAAGGTGGTAGGGGGGAGGTCAAGCTGCTTGCCCTCTGCTTGTGCTGACCCTCTGCCACCTCTGCCTCCTGTCTGCCATCCTTGCAGCCTTGTGCTCCCTTTCCCTGCTGCCTCTGTTCTCCCTCCTGCCCATCCCCCAGCCTCTACTTCCCCTTTCCCCCCAGCCTTGGGTCTCCTACCCCTGCAACCTCTGCTCCCCCTCTACCCATCCTCTGCTTCCTCCCTTCTCCTCCCCGCTCTCATTCCTCTTGCTCCATGCCATCAGGCTTTATCGTCATTCTAGCCTGGGGCATTGTACATGGCCCCAGCCTAGCTCAACCCCTGTAGCAGCCATACAGCATGCGTACCATTCCTACAGGGCTTTTCTGGGATCATGCTCCATACCCCAGGCTGCAGCATGGATGGAACCTGTCAGCACAAAGCAAAGGTAAGGGCAGGGTGGAAGGAGAGGGGAAAGTGCAGAGGAGTGGCTGCATAGGGTGGGCGTGGGAGGGAGATGTGGCGAGAAGGGGACGCAGGGGTGAGATGGCAAGGTTGAGAGGCAGCTGGGGGCAGGCAGCAGCTGCAGATATGGCCCTGACCCCAGGTAGAGTCTGGAGCTTGAGTCAGACCATCTGCCTGCCCCAGCTTCCCTGCACCCCTCCCCCCCCATCAATTTTTAGATGAGGGACTCCACTCCCATGTTAAATGGGGAAACAGATCCTCACCCTATGATTGTGTAAATACAGTATGTGCCTAATTGGTGGAATAGAATCTGGCCCAAAGTGAGCAAATTTTTTCTAATATACTGCTGTACCTACAATATCCTGCTGGCTGTATCAAAGGCAATATCTGAGGTAAGTAACTGAAACATCCATCATTCCAGGCTTTGTAAATGTCTCCATGTTTCTACTGAACAGATCTCCTTAATGTAAACTAACTTGCTCTCATTCCAAGATAATACTTTGTCTCATAGTCAGCCATCAAAATGGATATTGGAAAGAAATGTGGTGTTATGAAAGAAATCTTTTCCACTTTGATTGCTTCCTTGATACCTGGTTTTAAACCATCATTGTCCTGGAAGAAAATTATGTAATGAATAAAGAAAAAATATTTGAAAAGGCTTATTATAACAAATAGATTCATAGATTGTAGAGTCGGAAGGGACCACAATGGATCATCGTGTCCGACACTCTGCCCCTGGCAGGAAAGAGGACCGAGGTCAGATGACCCCAGCCAGGTGACTATCTAGCCTCCTCTTGAAGACCTCCAAGCTAGGTGATAGCACCACCTCTCGTGGAAGCCCATTCCAGATCCTGGCCACCCTTACTGTGAAAAATGTCTTCCTAATATCTAACTTAAATCCACTCTCAACTAGTTTACACCCATTATTCCTAGTCACTCCCTGGGGCGCCTTAGTAAACAGCACTTCCCCTATTCCCTGTTGACCTCCCCTAATAAATTTATAGGCAGCCACAAGATCTCCCCTCAGCCATCTCTTGTGAAGGCTGAAGAGATTCAGCTCTCTCAAGCTCCCCCCATAGGGTCTATCATGAAGGCCACTAATCATGCGAGTGGCCCTCCTCTGGACCCTCTCCAGATTCCCCATGTCCCTCTTGAAGTGTGGCACCCAAAACTGGACACAGTACTCCAACTGCGGCCTGACCAGTGCCACATAGAGGGGGAGCATCACCTCCTTTGATCTATTAGTCATGCACCTGCTAATGCATGACAAGGTGCAATTGGCCTTGTTGATGGCCTCGTTACACTGCCGGCTCAGTTATGACTCCAAGATCCCTCTCTGCCTCCGAGCTGCTGAGAAGGACACTCCCCAACCTATAGGTGTGCTGGGGATTCGTCCTTCCCAGGTGGAGTACCTTTCATTTTTCTTTATTAAATTGCATCCTACTTCTCTCTGCCCATTGATCCAACCTGTCCAGGTCAGCCTAAATCTGCTCCCTGCCCTCCAGTGTACTAACTTAGCCCCATAACTTGGTATCATCAGCAAACTTGGAGAGGGTCCTCTCCAGCCCTCATCCAAATCGCTGATGAAGATATTAAATCATTTCGGTCCTCGGACCGAACCCTGCGGGACCCCCCTGCCCACCTCCCTCCAGGCCGAGAAGGAACCATCCACCACCACTCTCTGGGTGCGGTCCCTCTCTGGGTGCAGTCCCTAATACAGGGACACATTTCCACAAATTAAGTAAGCTGCATGGTTTATTTTCAGATTAACACTGAAATGTTAAACTGATAAGAATAATGTTGCATTTAAGTGGTCAAGGTAGCAAAGTACTATCCACTCCTGAGTAACAGCAGCTAATTCTGTAGTTATTCCTGACCATGGACAGGTGTTTCATCCCTGTTTCCATAGTAAAAATTGTAGAATTAGGCATGAGATAGTCTAAGAACATTTTTTTCCATGAAAATGATAGCCCATCTAGAATGTAGCAGTTCAGTGTTCATCAGCAACCAATATTGTAATTCACTAGCAGCTGCTTTTTATTAGATCATTTTACATCACAAAACTTTAAAGTGACACAAATAACCTCTTGCTAGCTGGGGCTTTTACAGATTGAACAACTGATCTTCTGCTTTACCTGGATGCAACACAATGCTGAACAATTCCCTCGAATCTAGTGGATGCAATGGGAAAATTTAAGGAAAAGGATTTTTCTAGGTTGGTGGTTTTGCATTGCTTTGGAGCAGAAACACCAATAAGGTAGTACTAGAACTCGCCTGTGTTTTTCTACTAAGGAGTCAGAGTACAGAAAGTACAAACTGAACACGTTCAAAGACCTCAGACACAGAGACGTGTGTAACCTACCGTTACTCAGTGAATTGGGCAGTGTAACTTGTCTGCTTGAAAGGCTTCAATCAAGGACCTTTAAGTCTGTTCCTATAATTTAAAACCACAAAACAAAATTAAACCCTCCTGACTCTTTTTACTGAGAGACTCATGATCTGAATAAGTGTGTTTGACAAATGCCTATCCATCCTCCCAGATCCCTTAAGCAATCCAGCAAGTCAACCACAAGAAATTTCTCACTTGTTCAGACAGGATTTGCTTTCTGCATCTGTGAATATATTTTTCTTCGCTTTCAACTGAACCTCTGCCCATCTCTATGTAGAGGGCCTCATTTTAATAGAGAGATTATTCCCTGTACATTTAAATATATAGGAAACAGGAAATAACCTAGAAATACGCAGTGATCTCATTGCCATATCACTTTTCCCACAAGCCCATTTTGGAGTTAAAGACAAGATCCTGGGGCTTATAGCTCAAAGCCATTCAACCTGAGAGATTCATTGACCTTGAATTCCCTCTTTTGGCTCTTGGCATTGTATAAATGAACCAAGGAGCCTGTCAGTGCATGTGAAAAATGTAATGTTTGAATATTAAAGCCTGAGATGATGCCTTAAAACAGGCCTGGTATGGCCTGGGGAGTCACTCTGTGCAGCCCACAGAACTACTAGCAGAACTACTGCAGAATCCAGGGCCCCGGTTGTGGACACGGCAACCAGCAGCAGCAGGGTGGACAAGGGTTGAGACAGTCCCAGACACCTTCCAGCTGCTTAGCCCATACACACTGCTGTGGCCTTACCTCCCCAGCTCCCAGCTCCCACTGCATGTCCTGGAACTGGAGCTGGTGCACTCAGCAACGGCAGCTTCAGACCCGTGGTGGGGGCTGGAGCTTCTGCCATGTGCTCCAAGTCAGAGCTGAAGCTGCTGCTCCCATTGCATCATCTAAGTCCATGGCAGAGCTGACACCGCTACTGCAGCTTTCTCATGCCCCAGTCCAGATCTGGCCCACAGAGCCCTATGGTCTGGATCCAGCCTGGGACACAAAGTGAGCTTAGCCCCCCTGACTTGATTAATTATTATAGTTTGAATAACTATTTTAATAGAAAGATGCAGCACAACAATTTTAACTCTAAATTAATTTAATTCTAAACTAAATGAATATTTGTTGCATGGGAGATACTTTAAAAGTTCACCTTTATGGCATAGCTAAGCTGAGGGAATGAGATTTACTTATAGTTTTGAGCACGGTTCATTCTGTGGTCATTTGAATGCTTCCTGAAAGCCACAGGCTGAGTAAAGCAATTGTGAAAGCTTATTTTCTAAATTCACAAGTAGCCCTTATTGTTTAAAAGTCTAACTGTTCCAATGAAAGGTAGGTATTATTTGTAGGGACCTACCAATTTTGAAGTTTCTGCCAAAACTGCAATATCACAAATTCTCAGTAGGAACCACCAGAAGTATAGGCCATGGAACAGGGTGGGCCACGGCCTGACCAACTTTTAGCACGTTAATTTATATAACCCACAAATGCGTAATTGTCATTCCAGTTAAAACTGTATAGCTATTTTTTTAACCGCATAGCTAGCTAAAGAGGAAGCTATACTTCCACTTTGTTTGTGCCTGATGCGACATTTCTGACTGACGTGTCATTACATAAATTGCCTGTGCGTACATCCCAGCTAACATAGCAAAAATGCATTCAGGACATCAGGAAAAAACATGTAAAGTATGAAATCGGCAGTGGGAGCTGGGGGCAGAGGGTGGGGGTTGGTTGGTTTGTTTGGCCCTCCCAACTGAAAAGGTGTTCCACCAGCCCTGACCAGAAGTCACAGTGTTAGCAGCTCAGTTTCTTAGCTTGTTTTACCCCAGAACACAGAAACGGAAATCTTCCTAGAATACATAGATGGTGAATTCCCAATACTAGATGTTTTAAGAGGTACTATCTGGTCATACTCCTCTTCCTTATTTCCCCCAGCCAGCACAAATTTATCTCATTTCTGCTCCCTAAAATCCATACTTATAAACAGAAGTAACAAGCTTTCAGAATTCCAGCATGAGGCTACAGTTACAGAGTAGGTGGCCTCAAAATGTTCCTATTTTTTGTTTGTATTACTTTAGTGCTTAAGAGCCCAACCAAGACAGAAGCTCCATTCTGCCAAATGCTATACAGACTGTGAGAGTGTCTGATCCAAACAGCTTGCAGTCTAAACAGTTAAGAGTAGAGAGACAAACATAGGCACAGACAGGAGAAGCAATCTTCCCAAGATTCAGTGAGATATCTTTTACTTCATCGGAAGACAGACCGTCAGAAGTTTCAAACTTCTCAAAGTGATTATAGATAAATAATTTAGCACTATTCATGTCTATCTTCAGGATTTCCAGGATTCCTTACATTTTTCAATCTATCAAGTCGTTCAGCAATAGCCTAAGAATACCCATTCCTATGGGATTTAGTTCAGCTTTCAAGCTAGAAGCAATTTATATATTTCTGTCACTGTAAGTGGAATGGTAATTTTAATTTTTAATTTTTTTTTTTAACCAAACTCTCTACTGCCTTGCTGCAGCCAAGGTTGGAAGCAAAAATGCTGAAGTACAGACTGTTCTAAGGTTTTCAGTCAAACTTTCCTAAATCTCAGCCAGCACAGGTATTTCAAGTAATTAGCAAAAATTTCAGATGCTTAGCCAGACTGAACTTCTGAATCTTCACAGTTTCATCACTAGTAATTAGGTCATCTGCATGTTACTCCACCCCACTTTCAACTGCAAATATTTAATCTTCACTACCAAATGAATGGAAGTTTGAATTCAACAGGTTTCAATCCAGTCTATCATATACACCATTTTCAAAAGTTAGTGCAGCAAAAGAGGAGGAGGAAGGAAGAAATAGGCTTGAGCATGTGCTTGTCACTGAATTCAATGGTAGAAGGACATGGCCCACACCTCCAACACATTTTTGTCCCAATAAGACTACTACATTGTATTTTCTTGCATACCACGTGGCCCCAAACATATACACCTTGTTTTTGGAAGGCAGAATAAAGGAAAAAACATTTTTTCCAGAGTTATGGCTGAATAGAGGAAGGCTAGATAGTCAGATCACTCAACCTCCCTTTCCTGCTCAGGCAAAAGCTACAGTGTTAACCTTTTCATAGCCAAATTGTCAGTAACTCTTGGCTGCTCAGGCAAAGGGAAACTGTAGCTGCTACTTCAAACTGGACTTCATGGGCAGATCTAGGATTTTGAAAAAAAATAGGTTGCAGGCTTGGAAATAGGACAAGATATATCAGGAGTAAACTGCACATTCTTCAGCAACATTATCAAAGAAAAATGGTCTTGATGTTCCACTAATCAAGCTATTAAAAAGGAGAGTGGGTATTTAACACCAGCTGAGTGAGGCCCTTGTTTGTCCCTATTTTCAGTATCACAACTGAACACAACTGAACTTATTGCAAATAACTTGCAACACCTTTCTCTTGCCTAACACAAGCAAACATAGATGTAAGCATATGAAGTATGACGTGGAGAATTTTACCATTTTACTGAGCCTTCAAACTCTGCCAAGAATGTGAACTCCAAGAATGTTTTCCATCTGGGGAAGAATACAGCAGTCCTTCTGAGCATATGGTACCTCCCTGCTGAAGTTGCTTCTACGTATCATGCATGCACTTGAGACATTTCTGAAATACTGGAAAACCATAAGTGTTCTTCATATCATAAAAGCAAGAAATCACCCATGTAAGAATAAGCTAGAGAAAGATGGTTAGGCATGTTAGTCTGAAGTCAGACAGAAAGCAGGGTAAAGATGCACCATATATCTTATTCAGGGATGCATAAGCTTTCATGAGCCTGAGCTCACTTCATCAGATAACATGAAAAGACAGTCTATCAAAGTGAGAGCTATTTGCAAACAAAAGGAAAAGTATGAGCTAACTAGTGACAAAAACTCTAACCCTAAATGATATGTGTACAAAGCACCGGGTTGCATAACTACCTTCATAGATATTACTAAGGATCATTGTGTCATGCCTGTCCCTATTTTAGCACATGAAAAAGATGACAACACTAACCCTCTCCTCTATTTCCTCTCAATGTTTGCATTATACGCTAGAAATCACTTACCTTTTAGAAGATTTTCCTCTTTTTACAATGCATGAAACATTTTTGAAGAATCAGAAAGACTTATGGGAACTGGCAACGACTTTTTGTTTCTTGTCAAAATGGACTTAGTTAATATTACACAATTTATGATTGGGGGATGATGAGAGAATATATAACAATGGGATTAATGCTAGAAAAACAGCCTCATGAATGGAGTCATTCTTGGATATGAAAGTAAAAGGGTTACGTAGTTTGGCAGGCACTGGAAGGAATATGCATGTGTGTATGTGTGTACATTTTTCCTTTGCCACATTGTTGAAGTAGAGAACAAAAGAGCTTACACTCCCCTCCCTACTGCTTGATCCTGCCATGACTGCCTCCCATTCCACAACTGAGTGGTACGTCTCTTTGCTTAAACTGAACAAGGTGAAAGCAGTACCACCAGCCTTTTGCTTGTCTGAAGCCTTTGCTTTTGAAGGAACCCACTGCACGGTTTCATATGAAACTTCCTCTGGGTTTGAGTAAATTGAGCAGAGAAAAAAAATTCAATTTTTCAGTTGCCTTTTAGCTGAACAAGGACAGAGATACAATAATCTTTCCATTTACAGTTTTAGTTGTTTCCTTTTATACATACACACGTATACATATGTGTGTGTATGTGTAAAAATAAGTTAGAGATATACACACACATATACAGGTTTCCCTCGCTTTATCTATATGTGCAAACTCACTCTTACACGATGACCCCTTTTATACCAAAAATTCATTATATGCGAGGTAAATTCACTCTTATGCAATTGATGTAGTGGAAGCCCTCAGTCAGCTGTTTTGTGCAGTGCATTGTGGGAGTGATGCACACCAAAATATAGTCTCCTGTGTGGATCTGTGCCTCCTGCTTATTGTCTGCGACACGTTTCTGTAGTTGCCATCCCCATTATGATAGTGCCCTGTGCTTGTATGTACTGTCTGCTGTAGGTGAGCACCAAAATTGTCTTGTAAAAGTGGTAGAAATGGGTCTGGGGGTCAGTACACTTGAGGTCTTGGAATGTATCCCTATTTGTTACATTGTAAAGTGGGTTCCCTTTTTGCCAGTGATCACCAACCAGTGAATTTCGATCCACCGGTAGATCTTGGAGCCTCTTGGAGTCAATCCAAGGCTGGGGTGGGGGGCTGAGTGCCTACATGCATGAGTGCATGTGTGTGCCCCAGCTCAGCAGGTCAGTCTGTGGGGAAGGAAACGAGTGGGGATTAGATCAAGGCCCCCATGGTGAGGGACAGTGCTGTAGAGGCAGGAGCAGGGGTAAGTTGAGAGAGCCCCCGGCTGGTTGGGATTTACCTGCTGGGGAGCTGCACCCCCGAATAAATTTTTCCTCCCTCTGCTTCAATCTGACACCTTGCTTCCCTCCCCACAGATTTATCTGCTGGGTGTGGGGGGCAGCACACAGTAGATCTTGGGTTGCTTTTAAATGCCAAAGGTGATCTCCTACTTAAAAAGGTTGGAGACCACTGCTTTATGCGAATTCAAGTTATGCATCATCATTTTTCGGGAATGCATGCGCAGCATAAAGCAAGGGAAACCTGTACACACACACACACACACACACACACACAAATATATATGAAACAAATTGTGAGCAGCCCCACAACACACAACTTAAATTTTACCGCTGCTAATTGTAAACTGAACCAAGCCAAGTTCTTCATAAAATAGGACAACTTTCTGAATAAAATATATTCCTCTAATCTTATTAGCAACAACAAAGGCAGAAAGTTTAGGGTATGGAATATGTCTACTCTCCATGGTAGCTTGCCCCATTTTTAATTAGGGGCAAAGTATCTCCTTCTTACTGCTGGTTGGGGCCCCGGCAATTGTTACAGAACAGCTAAAGCACATAAGGTCACACAGTAGTTTACTTTGCTCATGTAGCCATATTCTTCGTTCTTCAGTTAGCATCAGTGTTTCAAGAAATCAAACACAGTTTTATTCTTAGCAACTAAGTGGCCTGTTATGTTATCTTGGGCAAAACTTTACATTTCATTGGAGATTTATTTACCCTTAGCTTATTCCGTCTATTAGATTGGAGGCTCCTGTGCAGGTCCCAACACTGGTGAACACCTGTATGCACCATTCTTGATAGGGTGCAGTGAATGTCTGTAAACACCCTGTGTTGTATGTGGGTACTTACAACTGTCATATTTAGATCTACATAACCAATGTTAGGTCTGTCTAAATGTCTGGGTGTGCAGGCATTTACCAGGCCTAAATTGTCTTAAAAATGGTGTACCTGCTCTAAAGTTAGCTCACCTCAGGAGGTGAATTTAAGACTGACCTGGATTAACCTGATCTAAAATGGATTAACCTGGTTTAATGAATGCCTCTATGCATTCACAGTCCATCCCTTGGGCTGGAAAAGCCCAACTACTTGCCCCAGCCCTGGGGCTGTGCTGTTCCTATGCCCATGACCCTGAACAAGCTATTTTTTAACCTCTAACTATTTTTAGCTTCTAGATAGGGCAACAAGTCCCCTATGGACCCACCAATACCCCCTCAGTTCTCCTGGACCTGGCAAACCCTCCCCCACCCCAATTCCACCAGTCCTTCCCACACTCCAGATTACTTACACTCAGGTAACCTGTGTTGCTCCAAGAGGTGAATGTCTACAGCTACTGCTCCCAGTTCAGGTTTAGGTGTCTTAAAGTAAGCCACTTAAACCTAAACTGGGTCCCATAAGTGCTTGCTCACACTCTGTGATGTCTAGCACAATTGTAGTTATAACCCCCTAGGCATATTGCAAAAAATAATGGTAGCAACACTCTACAGAAATTACATTTTGAGTGTATTAAGATATTACAATTCTGGTTTGTTGTTGCCATCCCACATAATACAATTCATTTCCCATTTTATATCCTGTACAATATGTATAAGTACAATATGTATAGGTAATTCAAGATAATCCAAGGTATAAATACTCTAGCGACAATTTTCCTTTACAATCTTAGCCACTGATAAAAATGTTCTATGAGGTATTAAAATGAAAATCTAAAGCAAAAATAAAGTGTCCAAGTGTCAATTCAGCCCGTGCTTCACTTATCTAAATATCTCATTTTATTCTAAAGCTTAGTCTATCTCATTCAGAGAGCAGCTGGAAATCCTTCATTCATTGGAAAACAAAAAGGCATGAGTCAAAACAATCTCAATGTCTTTTATTCTTTTCTTATATTGTCTGGGAGCAATTTTCTCAAGATTTATAATTTATTTGTCATCTTTATTTTCAAAATCTTGACCTGTGCAGGAAGAGAAGAGAGACCTTTGCTTTAAAACTGAAAAAAATTAACAACCTTGGAAAATGAATTTTTCACTCCTTTGATTTCACAAACATTACATACAAATGTTAAAGAATGTATTATTGCTTAGACACTTAAAGAAAAAGGATGATCATTGGAGCCATGTCTTCTGCAAAACAAAATACTGGATCATTTGAGCCTGCAGGGACCATATATTAGCTGATTCAATTCAGACAATTAATTATTTTTAACTATTTAAAAAGAAGACAATGGGTGTGTCCACATGTAAATTTATGCATGCCTAAACTTAATGCACCTTAGCCTAAGGCGACAGACTTAGGACTTGGCATACCAACAAGCACTGCTGCTGCCAGAACTTCCATTCCAGCTCCAGCATCTGCACCTTGAAGAACAGCACCCATCGCTGCTTCTTCTTGGCTGCACCCAGTGGCAGCGCAGGGCCCTGTGGACTTGGCTCTGGTCCACTCAGTTGGCAAACACAGTGTTAAGGCACCTGAAGAAATCTACAGGTCCCTTAAGGCATCTTAACTATCCGTGCCTAAAATCTATACGGGCCTCAGCAGGTATCAAATTTAGGCATGATTAGCCTAAAATCACCATTCTGAAGGCACATTAAGGGCATGTGTCTATGTGTGTGTGCCCTTAATGTGCCTTTAAATGAGCAATTTTAGGTCAATCGTGCCTAAAAGAGGCATGTGTAAACGTGCCCAATATATACAAAAAACACCAGTTGTGGGAACCTTTGCCAAAATGTTGAAGCCAGCCTCCACACAACAGTACAAAGTCCATTCTGCCAAATCAGTAATAGACTCCAGAATAAAATAAAATCCAGAAATATTCTCCTGTACTGCACAAATATTAGTTCCTAGTGTTTCCCCCCTTTCTCCAAAAGCCTGAGCAAATACATAGACCTTTCTGTGTGATCTACATGCTATCAAATTTGGGCTACATCACACCAAATAAGGGAAGTAGACTTAAACATCGAGGGTCCCTCACAGACAAAACCCTCCAGTAATTCTCTTCTTTTATACCATGGATGGAGGTGGTTAGCTGTGCTAGACTGAAGTCAGGCAAAAAGTAAGGCAGTAGCACCTGAAAAACTACTTGGCTCAGAAAAACATAAGCTTTCAGAGGTAACATCTAATGAAGTCAGTTGTTGCCTATGAAAGCTCACAACTTTCTGAACCAGTCAGTTTGTAGGCATCACTCTGTCCTACCTTCATACTGTAGGTGGATTAGTATGCAGTGTTTCTGCTGACCAGAGTTGTAGCAGGATGGCTGAGTAAGCAAGGTAGTCTCTAAAGCAATAGGGGTTAGCCTTTTTTGGACTGTGCGCCATTAATTAGCCTGTACCCTCCCTGAGTGCCCTTCCCTTGCCCAATCTGCTTCTTTGCTTTCTGCTTCCTTCTGTGTGCTCTCTGCTCAATCTACTTTGCTTTCTGCTTCCTGCCCTGTCTGCCCCCGTGCTCTCTGATCTGCCATGTGCCATACACAGAGGCTGCTCATGCTACTCAAGACTACAAGTTGGTCACCCCTGCTCTAAAGGCTACAGATCCTAAGTTATATATTGTTTTGTATGTAAATATCTGTACCTTCATCTGCACCCAGAAACCAACAGTCAAATCAGTGACCATCTGAAAATACATTGGTCAAGCTTCACCAACTATATCCTGAACTTGCTTTGGTTTCTAAGTTGATACAAGCTGTAGCTTCTTTAAAAAAATATGATAGGCATGATCTAATCTTTAGGTAGTAAAGGCATGGATCACAGTGACCTGGTCTGCTTCCAAAAGAAACAAATACAATGTGTAAGCCAAAGAGACAAGGAAGAAAGCTTTTCTCAGTACTGTTGCTATGTGATGATTTAACAGGGGCCAGAAATCCAGCAACACTCAAGAATACAAGTCTTAAGCTACTAGCAACAAACACCTTGGGTAGGGGCACATTTACATTCCTTGGCATATCTTCCGGTTGCTTCGTATGACTACACTACCAATATCACCTCAGTCTGACTGAACTAAACTTCAGACAACTTGCTAATATCCTAGTTTTTGGAGGCTGACACAATCAAGAAAGTTATACCTTTAATAGAATAAGTTCATCCAGCCCTTCAAAATTAGATGTTAATGGTTAGCCAGTGATATTGATTTGGTTTCCAACTGAATACTGCCTCAGTTCTAGTTCAAACACTAGATCAAGGGTGTGGAAAAAAATCCCCCTCACTCTCTCTGTAGAAATCCTTCCTCTCTCT
This sequence comes from Alligator mississippiensis, assembly GCF_030867095.1. Classification (NCBI taxonomy): domain Eukaryota; kingdom Metazoa; phylum Chordata; order Crocodylia; family Alligatoridae; genus Alligator; species Alligator mississippiensis. Next base: position 117,914,306 of record NC_081824.1, on the reverse strand, counting down.
CTCTCCCTTACCTTGGGACATCCCGCACACCCCTCCCCTTTCACCTATGCGCTATTTGGTTTTAAACTGGTCGTCTATGTGGCTGAGAGAAATTCCTGAGGGAGTGGGGAGCTCACTCTTTCCTTTGTCCTGGAGCAGGTTTTTGGGAAGGTGAGGGGGAGTCATTTTTAGGCACAGACACTGAAGCCTCTAGCCTCTAGATCTCTCTTATTCTGTGGATGTATGTGTGAGTAACTAACCTGAAATTTAGCTCATATATTAGGGATCCATGCGTTATAAGGGCCAACAAGCTCATTCTGTTTTGCTCAAGGATTTTTTTTTTTGTAATACTCTTTTATCTTGTACTCCTTCCCCATTCTCCCTCTCTCTGATTAATAAAAGCTACCTGTTACAGCACATCTATCTGTGAATGCTTGAGAGGAGGGACAGGTCTATTTGCTCCTAGCAGAGATTGGCTGATTATTATCTGATTCTGTCGTACCTGAAAATATCCTGGGTGGTTCCAGGCTATAAGGAGCACCCAGAAATACTACCAGTGGGCAAAGAACCCTCAAGGTTTGCAGGGTCTATGTACCCTGGGCTGCACAGAACCCTAACAGAGACCAGAGCCCAGGTGGTGGCAGCAATTACCCCAGGCTTCCAGGTGTGCTCCAGGAAGGGGGTTGACTGGACATAGGCACCTCAGGAGAGGCACCCAAAGCAGGGCTTTGGTCGGGCATAGTGAGGCAGGTGGCTCAGCGTAGTAGTGTCCCCTACTGTTCTGCCACAAAGTACTACATACATTGAAGCAGTAACCAGATAAGAAAGTCTCATGGTAGTCACAAAGTCACACACACACTCATATATGGGGGGAGGGGAGGGCAACAGGGGGGATGACATATTATACCATACCTTGCATAATAGCAGGTTGGAAAGAGGACATTCCTCAGGAGGCTGAATTTTGTCTAACTGTTCTACTTCCTATTTTATAAAAGGTGGAAGCCCTCACAATTTTCCCCTCAGTTTATGGGCCTGAATAAAAGTCAACCAACCATTGACTTCAGCATGATTTGAATCAGAAGCTAAATGATTATACTATTTATGAAATGTATGTTTTGTTTTGTTTGTTTTTTAAAATCAGTCTTAGTTGATTTAAAATTACTGAATTGTGCCCAACAAAAATATGCTCCAAAGAACAATTTCTATCCAAACTATTCCTGCCTGGGAGTAGTCTGGATGCTTTATTTTTAACACATTATTTGAAAATAAGCACTTATGAAGAATTGTTTATTTTAACATGTCGCAGGGAGAGATAAAAGGGAGGACCCAAAAGGGTAAGGGGGGAACCCCGGGAGCAGAAGTCTGGGGAAGAACGGGGAGAAAAGCAAAACTGAAAGAGAACACTCACCTGCAACGAGACCCGCGGCGAAGTGGGAACACCGGGAGGAACCCACGCAAATCATCAGCCGTGCCTTCATACAGCTGCGGCCAGCCGGTGACGTCAGCGGCCATCGCTGGTCGGTGGAAATAAAGAGGACGGCCATCAAAGAGGCAGGGGGACAGACGCCAGCAGAAACCCCAGCCAGAGGGGTCTCCAGGAGGCTCCAAGCGGAGCGAGCAGGGCCAGAAGCGGAGTTCCCCAGTGGGAGAGGCTCCGATACCTCACACGGTGAGTCAGGAGCTGCTGACCATGGAAAAGGCAACACCACACTAGGAGCAGGAGCTCCCGGGCAGAGAAGAGAAGGACAGGAAGGCAGAGACCAGAGCGACCCCAATCCCAGCGGTCACCGTGGAGAAGGGGGAGGTGCTGACCCAACATCCAGGCTCCGACCAGGTGGGACGGTGAAGGGTCTCAAGGGGCCCGAAGATATGCCCCAGGGAGAGCGGCATTGGCGAGAACCCCAGAGAGGGGACAGCTTCATTGAGAAGCTCCTGAGGAGAGGGTAGCAATATCAGGAGCCAGAGAGGCGAAGGGGTGAAAGCCCAGGGAAAGCCCGAGGGTCCCACGCCCACATGGGGAACCTAAGAGAAGCCCATAAGGTCAGGGGGGTTGATAGCGTATGATTGGGCCTTAGGGGCAGATGTGAGTACCGAGGTGTGGTAGGGTGGTTTGGGGTGTGGTAGGAATACTCTTTTCTTTTGGAGATTTGTTGTAATATATTTTGTGTTTTCCACTTCTGGAGGGGTTCAGTGTCAGGGAACACGAGGAGAACCAGTGGTTGTGTGAGCCTCAGGATCGGGGTTAACAAGAAGGAATGTCAGGGTGCCCGAAAACTGGGGAGACACTAGAAGCCCATCGTTCAGGAGTTTGGCCACAGGAACAACAGTGTCCCACCAGGCTGGGTATAAGGGCGAGGTAGAGGGGAGGTGGAGCCTCGCAGAAGACCGCCAGAGGAACAGGGCGTCCGTGTGGGAATCTGAGTGGTCCCAAACCCCCCCACCATATTAAGATTCAAAGTCGTGGCAGGCGAGACAGGGGAGGACCACCTCAGGAGTAAACATCGACCCGAAGGGCCACCTGGGATAGTAAGGCGGACACCAGCATACATCTGGACCAAAACCACCCGAGACAAGATGTTCGAGGCCAGGCGGGCACACAATATTACTTCTTTGCTTGAAAGGACAAAAAAGTAAACCCAAGCCACATCCTCAGTAGGAGCAACTCTGCTGCGTTCAATTAAACTGTACCCATTTACATTAGCTGAGGATCTAATGCAACTTCGTTAGATACGGGTGCCAGAGCTTTTATGGTGGCATCAACAGTGAAGGAGTTAATGCTGCTGCTGCTGCTCAATCCCCACTACCACAGCATTAACATGGCCAGCATCCAGGGAACTCCTTTCTCAGGGACCCCATTGCCTATAATCAACTGCCACCATTCAGTTGCTGGTGGCAACTAAAAAGTCTAAAATTGGCAACAGTGTCCGCCCCTGGGTGCTGGAGGTGCCGCAGCTCTAGCAGCCACAGTTAGAAATCCCACAAGCCAGATGACCTACTCTTGCAGTAGGCTATTTCAGACAGCAGTGCTCAACCTATCAGCCCTACATGCTGGATGTCTCACATGTGGCTGGTCCAAAGCCCTGGTCCCACAAATGAGTTTAGCCTACAGTAGTGGTTTTCAACCTGTGGTCCACAGACCCCTGGGGGTCTGCAGACTATGTTGAAGGGATCTGCAAAAGATGGTTATGATCAATCAAAAGTACATGAATACCTACACTTAGAAATCAGAGGGGTCTGCACTTCCATTTGAAAATTTTGGGGGTCCACAAATGGATAAAGGTTGAAAACTACTGGTCTACAGGCCAGATCCAGCATGGGGTCAGTGCATGGGGTCAATCTGTAGGTACAATCCGGCATATGGGGCTGGGCCAGTGCTAGATTCAACTGTGGAATGACTATAGTATATTGACTTGATTCAGCTGGAAGGCTGGAGGTTGAGCACCACTAATCTAGGATAACTAATTCAAGGTATCAGACTTTAGAGAAAGGAGATATTTTTCAGGATAAGATTTTTTACCTTCAGTTTTGTGCACTGTACAGTTTTGTGTACCCACTTCCTCCATGATAGTAGGTAGTGACTGCACTGCATAACAAAAAAAAAAATGGCTGACAACTGTCCATCAAGATCTCCCACCTGCATTTAGAAATCCTTAAATAACATAGACTAGTCTAGTCAAGCGGAATGTCTATTGCCTTGTATCTCTCATAAGTGTTAAAAATCGGCAGAACTGGAATGGCTGCTCACTCCATGGCATCATCGCAAATACATGGAATTCATAATTCCAGAATATTTTACTCCTTAACATATGTCAGAGGATATCAGTGGTTACATTTCAAATGAAACTCAAGGTATTTTCGTTTTCTTCATAATTTGTATTGTTATGGGTACTTTTTGCATTTGAGGTTTGGTCCGGTGGGGTGAAGAAAGTTTTAATTTATGGAGAGTTGAAACTATGCTCGTTTACTCTAGGCCTGCTTTGTGGTTTATTTATCAGATCACATTGCCTTTGGCTTTATTAAAAAAAAAAAATCTGTTTTCAGTTAAAATGCCTTAGGCTTCTAAATGATTTTGGGCATAGTATGCAACATACATTAAAGTTTATTTTTGTTCTTGTAGCAGGTTGATGTACCACCTACAGAACTTTTAGATTCCTTAGAAACATATGGGTATCTTGTGAGCCTCACTTTATATAATCTTGAACATAGCCCAATTCATGGATAGATTTTCAAAAAGATCATTTTATACCAAATTTAAAAAAGTAATTTGCCAAGCTGCACATGCTAAGGACTAAAATAATTTTCAATAATTCAGTTAAAAAGATTATATTATGTTTTTTGAAGACAACACTCAACAAAAAGTATCTCTAGCTAGGTGCAGACCCTATTCCCAGAATTTTACAACAGTCAGGAAGTAGCTTGTAATAGCACATTGGTCAACATCTCCTCTTCCAAAAAAGTCCCATCCAATACTCACTGAAGTCTCTGGACTCCACTTCACTTCATTCACCCCAGTAAGACTTGATTCGAGCAAGTGTTTTTCAGAAATTACTTTGCCAAGGGATCTGAAGAGAGACTACTTCATCTATTACAGCAGTCAGCAACAATCTGGCAGCAAGCCAGAATATCCCAGCTCAGGTCCAAAGTGGGGGCCACTGCTATGGCCCACTTCTCCCTTCCACAGCTTCTCCCAGATACCCAGTCCTGGTGTGGCATGGGCAAAGCTGCCTCTTGCCTTAGCTGCCTGGCCACACATGGCATGGGGAGAGCTCCCTGTTGCCAAAGCCCCAGCTCTGCAAGCTGGATCCAATGGCTCCATGAGTCAGATCTGGCTTGCAGACCATAGATTGCTGACCCCTGATCTAGTATAAGTCCTAAATAATCAGCATTATGTAAATGAGCCATTGCAAAGCACAAAAATTCTCATTCTTACTATTAATGCAAAGTAGCCCTCCCAACATCTTCCTTCTCAAAACATCATATTTAACAATCTTCATCAACGTAACATAGAATTTTAGACCCATATATAATCTACTAACAACGGTCAGTCATTTTCTAAGGTGTCCTGACTTGTTGCATTGAACTGCAGATCTCCATAAACATTTGCACCGCTGTTGTCAAACAGAGGTAAATTCAGTATTTCAGACTAAACTTTCTGTGTCTGTTGGTATCAGACCTCCTGTGCCTTCCCAGGCAAAATGGCTAATTCAGTACCTCTTTCCTCTCTCCATTCAGGAATATGTAGGTGTTTCCTATTCCTTCATGTTATGCAACTAATTTGGGTGACACCATCATATGATTGGAAGGCTACTTTGTCTGACACCACTGCCTGCAATCATAATTTCCAGATTGTAAATAAACACAGCTCCATTTTCATGAAGTGCTGGCAGTTGCCCAGCACAGGATGATACCGAGTTCATTTGGCTTTATCTGCCTTACTTTGCATCTAAAAATAATCTCAATATTCTTGGGATGGTGTTCAGAGATCCTTTTGGCAATGGCAAAAAGTGGCTTATGGTTAATTTCTGCCAAGACAGACCTCTTATAAATAAAGACATAAAAATATTTACACCTGTAATCTTAGCCAAAGTCTTCTCTATTGGGACATATTTACACTCAGGTTTTGTTAGTTCCTATTATGTTTAAGCTATCCGTTTCCTATTTCAGCATGGTGTTGCAATTACCTCAGTTTCCCAACATGGTAATTAAGATATCCATCCCATATCCTTTGGACATTTTATAGGAATATCCTCAAATTGTTCATATGGGCAGCTAAATTAAACAACTTTTTTACTACCATAGACCATTCCAGAGTATGTTAAGATAGGCATGGTGGAGATATGTAGGTCTTGCTATATTAAGTTCACTCTAAGGCCTGTTCTTTCTATTATACAGAATTTACATTTTTGTTTGTGAGCCCAGCAGCTCTGGCTCTTCCCAACACTGCTCAGAACCTCCTGTCATGCCCGTCTGCTGTTTTTTTCTCCCACAAATTAGTATTCCCTGTACCATACACAAGTATTGTATTTTTCTGTGAAACATCTCAGGAGCCAAACATAACCTAAATGGCAGTCTGAGGAAACAAAGTCAGCCACAGGACATGCTGAATGTACACTAATGCATATTCTGTTCGTCTAATAGCTGCTGCCAGAATCCCAGTGACTCATCAAGCATCGGAAAATATTAAGCATTAGCCTTCTTTAAAAAAATTCTCCCCCCAAGGTAATATCATAGGTTCTCTTTTCACATGTGTATTTCTTAAGGCATTATATAAACATAAATGTTTCAGGGTGTGTGGTTTTTTTCAACAATGACCAAACAATATAGTCATCTAATTCCTAGGGCAATAAGCCTCTAATTCAGTGCAAGAGGAAATTTCCTAGGGGGTGAATTGTGAGACAGCTGGGGCTGTACAGCTCTGTTCTAATTACTTAAAAATGCTTCTTTATTTCATGGACCAGAACTGTCCAGCTGGTGGCCTGTGGACTATGCCACTTGCAAGCAGTTAAACTGCATCCTGTGGGGCTTGTCAGCATGGCTGTCAGAGCCACCGAGCTCACGCAGGTCTGGAACCCATGAGATCAACACCGCTGCTGCTTCCCACACACCCTCTTGCCTGATGCCCAATTTGGGGCCTTCACTCACCATTGGCAGCTAAAAATCGGTTGCAGGAGAAAAGGGGAGTAATTAATAAATGTGCTAATTACCCCTATATATACACCCTTAACAGGGAGAAGCTCTGAGTTTTACCCTATTATCTTCAAACGCCTGCTGTTTCACTTTCACTGCTAACATCACTGTTTCTAGCACCACATTGGTTTGTGCATCTGTACTTGAGACTGACTGAGCTTCATGCCATCCACTGCCCAAGTTCTAACTGACTAGCATTATGTAACATACAACAACCACTTCCATTCGGCTCTTGTCAGAACCTCTTGCAATTTGCCACAGAGGCTGTGTTTAATAGCTAAGTCCCTTGCCTCTTGCAGTCAATGGAGATTTTGTTACTGATTTCAGTGAGAACAACATTAGGTCTTAGCATACAACCTTTCCTATTTATTTTGTTATTTGCAGCATGGAAATATTCAATGGCCTCTGTCACCCAGAAAATCAGCAACAAATGAAAGTTCATTTTCAAGTTATGAATGAATCCATTCTGTATTTATCTTCAAATTATTCTATTTTTTTTCTCCAAAAAATCACTTTAATGCTGTACAGAAACTGGGTAAAATATTGGCCATACTATAATAAATTGATTTTGCAGTCAATTTCAGTGGATTCAGGATTATACCCTTTAATTGTAGCCTGTCACATCTGCTAAGCCTCTGAAATATGTGTACCTCCGAGGAAGTTCAGAAATCAAGATCTGTCTTCTCCCATATTCCTTATTTAAAAGGCTGGATTCACCTGTTTTCTCTTTTTCTCTTCTTGTTTCACATGATTAATTAACATGTGATCAGGTTGGGCACAAGAAGTAAGATGAAAGGAGACTATGTATCTTGTACTGCTTGAAAGGCAAGAGTGGAAAGGAAGACTAAGTTGCCATGGACACAGCTGATGATAAATGAAAAGGTAGAGCTCTAATGGGAAGGGAAAAAAGTGAGCAGTAAAGTGGTCAATAAGAAAACAAGAAAGCTAGCAATAATAGTGGGACCATTTTGTCAAGCAATAGCAGACTTCAAGGCTTTACAAGTCAGTTTCCATTTAGAAGAGAAAATAGTTATTTTCATTCGAGTATTTTCTTAGTATAATTTGTTTATTTACAAAATGTCCAGAAGTCCTGTTTCCTTGAACACAGGCGTTAAGGAACTGGACACAAGTAATTCTCATGCCAATCTTTGATTAATACAATTTCTCAACCCTCTCCCAGTTCTCAAGCTTTTCACCTGAGAAACACTCAGCACAAAGCTCCTCACTTTGGACTAAATGGTCACAATAACCAAGTTTTCTCTTGTTTAATAGCTTTGCAATAGGGTACCTAAGACATCACCACAGTAAAAGGAAAGAATTTTAACCCAGTCTTCTTAATGAGGTGGAGACGCTCATGCACAAAATCCATGGCAAACATTAAAAAATAAACACCCAACATCACCCAACAACACAGCCAAACACCTTGAGAGTTAAAACACATGCAAGAATAGAAAGCAAAGAAGCAGGTAAAAAAAAGTAACTGATGGACATCAGTCAGAGGATAAAGCAGGCAAAAGCTGAAAAAGGAGGCAGTTAGGCAACAATATATAAAACTTCAATTCAAAATTAAAACTAAAACAAGCAGTAAGTCCTAGATTGTGTGTTGTATGTTCAGTGCACTTTAAAGGATTCTATTCATTTGACAGTTGTTACTAGTTCCTTTGTTGTTTCCCATTATATCATTTCATAGAAGAAAAAGGACATTTAAAAATGGCAATCAATGTATCTTTTTCCCTGGTTAATTGTGTTATGTATAAATTCCCCTGTGCTCATGCAGAGCTCATTACAGAATCAAACTATTTAACTATTAGCTTCCAAAGAAAAATATCTTTCATGTCTGCACAATCCTGGCACACTGTTGGGAGCAGTATATATCATAGAACAAGCCCAGTTCACTACAAATTATATCCGCTACCATTACCTAGTCATTGAGCCCATCAGAGAAAGTCTGGTGAAACATGCCTTACAACATGCTTTGACTGTCTGATATTCTTCTTAAAGTAATAGATAGATAAATAGATAAATAAATATACAACTGAGTGTTTCTATCCTTTGAATTTTGATAATGTGATCTGGATATATCTATCCTGAATGTTATGGTAAAATGGTATTGTTAAAAAAGTTAAATAAATTTAAAATAACATATCTAAATATTTTATCATCTCTCATAGAGATTTCTGTGGGAAAGTTGAATAAAACTATGAAAAGGGATTGTAATCTTGACATGATTCAAGGTCTTAAATGTTCAGCACCATGTTAGTTTTTAAAGAATCTAGGTAGTGATACAAAACTTGGGTCTTTGGCAACCTGAAATTATAATATTTCACTGTAACAAAACTCTTTCTGCCTGTTTACCATCCCTTTATAAGCTCTAAACTTCATCTTGCTTATTAAAGAACGTAGTTATATTTCACCAATCTCAAAGAGTTCTGCTTTTAGCATAGAATTTTTTTCCCCTAAATTAATTAATTTTGAACCACTTTCTTTAGCAACTTGTAATTCTCCTTTGGCAATTTATGGCCTGTGATAAAATCCCCAAAGAAAACTTCTCTATTTTGGTAGTTTCTAGAACTCCTGCATCACTGAATCTGGTTAAATTGTGTGTAGAGGTATGAACCAAACAAGTCCAACAAAATCTTTCCTTCTGAGTTTTAAATGCTTTTTTTCCGTAAGTAAATTATGATAGTCCAGATTCTTGACTCAGATTGAACTTGACCTTGGCTTATATTCTGGCAACCCTCTGACCTACCATGCTCCATTCAGGCTGACTAGGTGCATCTACATGTGCAATTAACATGAAGCAATAAACTCTGGAGCAGTTTGAGCCAGAGTAAACTACGCCTGGTGCAGCATCTATACAGGCACCTGGGGCAGCAGAAATTTGAGCCAGGGCAGAGCAGGCTTGAGCTTGCAGGGAGCACAGAGGTTGAACCCCAGGCTCTGGATGGTGGCAGAGAGAGGCAGAGGGGCTGGCTGGGGTATGAGGGTACTGAAAGTGGAGAGATGTGTGGCTAGGCAAGAGGCAAGAGGCAAGAGTCTTGCCACCAGCTAGCTGGGGTGACTGGATGCAATCACTGGGTGCAAACTGTGGTCAGCATCTACATGTGTATTTAGTCATAGTAAATTACATCCCCGTAAGATAGTACTGTCCCCAACAGTACTATTTTTTGGCGGTGTAAATCAATTTACTGTGGCCTAATAGTGTCATGTGTAGACAGTCATGTTTTACTCTGCTGCTAATGAGTCTACTCTACAGTAAAGTGCATGTGTAGATGCACCCACTATTTATGACCCTACGTGTCAGGGAGAAGAGGGACAAGAGGGTAAGGCATACTCCTAGGTCCATTCTGCAATGCCCCTCTTTAGGCACTGCCTTGTGCTTGTGCTCTGCTTTCCCCTCATTGATTAGAGATGCCTGTGGTGCAAGGCTTCACCTGAGGCTTCCTCAAAGCTGTAGTCAGGGTCATATGGGTAAGTAACTCCTTTTGAAACAACAAGTTGCCTGATTTAAGAAACCTCCACGCTTGAAGAAAATCTGGAGCAATAAGAGTAACAGTGGAAGAGCATCGGTGATACCTTCACTGCCACAAAAAATTTTGACATCCAATAATATCAGGAAAAAAAACACCCAAAACAAAAAACAAAACCCACAGTGATACAGGGGTTGGGACAGCTGGAAAGTGTTACATGAGGTATAGTTTTGTAAAAGATAGCCAGTGTTTATATAAATGCTAAATACAGTGAACAGAAGTAAAGATTCATTCATTTTAAATTGCATTGCCTACTAACTCTTCCCTTTTCTTGGATCATTTTTAAACTTTCTGAGGCATGGAACCTGTCTATTTGTGGGCATATATAACACCTAGCATTTGATAGTCTGATCCTCTTGGAGAGCATTACAATATTCTTACATTGAAGTAAAGAGGACTAATTATGGAGCAAGGAACAGGAAAGTTACTGCATTACACTGCAGACTGAGGATGAATTAATTTAGTCTGCTTTGAAAGTGAAGTAAGCTACTTTGCATAAAAGCATTCTTAGGTTAGAAATAGATGTTGCCAAGTGAAGTAGATCAGCTGTGCTAGGATGCATCCCAGCACAGTCCCAGGCTAAATCCGGGACCCACTCTCTTCCAGGTTGCTAAGCCACACACCCTTTGGCTTGTTTTTTCATTTCCTAGCCCCACATTTCCCACTTTTAACTGCCCTAGGGGGTCAGCTTTAAGGAGAGGATTTGAGAGAGGCCTGATAGTTAGTGCACTGTGCTAGGAATAGAACAATAACCACTAATTGTGTTGCTTGTGGGAGGTGTCTGGTGAGAGTGGTGGTGCTGAGTGCTAGAAATTCCTCTTGAACCCAGGGACTCTAAGACCTTGGCTGCTGCAGTGCAAGGTACCTGCTATTCTGGTGGCTCTGGCAGCAGCAGCTCCTGAGGGCAGGGAGGTATCTCCCACCTGCTAATGGATGGCTGACTGGGAGCAGATTTGACTCCAGGTCAGGCATCTACACAAGTACTACAGCACCATTACTAATCCCAGGTAAATTTGCTACTTGCTTTTGCAGGTAGCAAATTTACTTGGGATTAGGGAGGTTTACTGCAAAGTCAGCATGTACACATGCAAATGCACATGCTTCCTTCACAGTAAACTATGCTAATGTGAAGTTAAATGTGTCATGTAGACACCTACTGTGAAGCAAGTTTCAAATTCCTTCTGGATGAACAGCACCTAAAACCTAAGACTCTTGCTCCCTGGTAAGTGCCCTAACAACCAAGGTATTGGACTAAAACCCTGGAGGTCCCAAACACCTGTTAGCCATGGGATTTTGTCAAACTACAAGTTTGGGACCATTGTGAATATCTGGGTTAGTATGTGTCAACATGTACCAGTCTGACCAGAGCACAACACTACTGAGTATGCACAGTGGGTGTATGGACATTTGCGCACAGAGAGCTGAATCACAAACTATGCAAACTAGCAAAGACTGCAGTTACATGGCTATGTCCATGCCCTTCAGGCATATAAAGTGTAACTGGATTTAGCTCCAACCGCTCCTGTGCAAAAAGTTAGTACAGAGTAACAAGTATAATATAAATTTACACTGTAAATTATTGTCTAGTAATTTCACCATGCAGATTATACTTAAAATTGTATTCAACGTGAGTAAAGAGAGCAAAAGCTTCTTGCCGCCCCAAATAAATAATTATTTCAAATTCATAATCTAAATCAGCAGCCTGAACTACCCATCTTATAACAGACATAAAACAGTTAAAGGGAACTCCTTTGAAATGCAAAACTATAAGTAATTAAACAGAACATATTTAGTAATTAGACTTAAATGAAAACCTGCTCTCTCATATCATTTACTATTAGTTTTGATTTTTTCACATAATATTGCAAAGGGATTTATTATATTCACCTTTCTCATGATGGGATTTATACTGGTAAATTCTGTGCATCTGAAAAAGACTGCATGCTAAATTTATACAAGACATTTTGGATCATATTAGCTACATAGAAGAACAGAACATATTTTTTCTATGGCTAAAAATCAGTTTAAAACTATGTAGGAAAATGTGACTTGTAAGAAAAAGTTATCCAATTAATCTAGATGAAGCTAAATTTGAAAACTAACATACCACTTCAAGCTGAAATAAAGCACTGTTGGGTGGGGGGGTGGAGATTTTAAGCCAAGCAAAATGTATATGCTCTTTAGTTCATCTGTTTCTGTGATCCCTTTGGAGCACTATGTATCATATGCTTATTAGAAGCTTCAATCAACTCTGTTTGGTTTATTCTTTCATTAACTTTGAGTAGTTCAGTAAGTTATATGTCAATTTCAAGAAGCATTTTACCCTGTTCGTTACACTTGGCACCTTCTAAATTGTGCTTTCTTCATTGCAGTACATATGATATCCATTCTGCAAATTTATTCTGCATATTATGTCAACTATATTACATGCATAACCTTTCCCCCCCCATAACTTACATCCCTCTTGGAACATGCCATATAAAAATGTGATTTACTGCCATGCAGTGCCAGCAAAACTCTAAATATTCTATACGTCATATTGTATATTATTCTGTAGTTTGGGACTTATGTTTTCCACTGTGAATGTGCTTTATCAGTTTAACATCTAATTGTGAAATAAAAGTCTCCTTGATGAACAGAAACTGTAAATTTTAAACAAATCTAGAGTAGAAATTAGGTGCTTCTGCTCTTCTTAGAAAGAAGAAATTTACTAACCCAGATCCACTGCCAAGTTTTCTGATCGCCTTTAATAAATATTACATTTACTGAATTCAAATAGTTGCAGGACTCAAGCAGTAAGACAGCAAAGCTCTTGCTATGTCTTCTAGTTGTTCACTGTCCCCCGCCACCTGACCCCCGCAGAAAACCATCAGTCACTCACCCTGAAGCAAGCAGTGGTTCCATCTGAGGAGCTGAAAGACATGAAAATTAAGTTCCAGGGGAGTTTTATTCAGGAATATTTTCCTTGGAACATTAAACTAAATAGCACTATGATTCATTTGCACAGCTCACTAGTCTCACGTTACACAGATCCCATAGGTGGATCCAGGATCATGGCAAGGTAGGTACAGTCAGATCCATTTCATCTGGGTGGCCACATCTACCCCAACCAGCTGACTGGTGCAGGATCTCGCTGGAGTTCCTACTTCTGCATGGCTTCATAGCCTGGAAACTGAGCACTATCACTGTTTAGCCCCCCTTTCTCTGTCCCCCCCCCCTCCCCCCCAAATTCAGCATCAGGGGAAAAGAGAGGAAAAGTAGTGTTTTTCACACAGCTCCTGAGCTTAGAGGCTAAGCACTGCTGCCACCTGCCTCCTCTTTAACCCTGCTGTTGACTTGAGGTGGTGGGAGGGGAGTGGGGAAGAGAAGGGCAGTGCAAAAAGGAGTTGTGCTCACTCCATGGTCTTCAATGCTGCATGAGAGCACGGATTCTAGTCAGATCCCACGTTGATCAGCTGATGAGCTCAAAGAGTTCACTGCACATGTTGCACATGGCCAAAGGGGTGTGTGACTGCATTGCCACACCCCCTGCATCTGCCTCTGAACAGGTGTAATGTATTTGAAGTCAAACCACATTATAGATAACAGGGGAGTTCAGGATCCATATCTACTGAACCCTGAACTGATAATACAGGTACCAGCTATTATTACACTCACATGTTAGGACAGGGGTGTCCAACCTACACCATGCATGCCCAAGTGTAGGAATGAAGCAAGGAACACAGTGCTAGAGAACAGGGAGTGGAAATCAGAGGAACAGATGAGCTGAGGAGCACAGAGCAGGGAGCAGAGCATCCCATTGAGCAGATGAAGGGGATCAGAGTCACACTTGAGGAGGGTGTGAGGCATATCTTTGAGGCGTGACTGCCAAAAAGGTTTGCCTACACTTTGTTATGATGTGTTCAGTGTCAGTTTGCTTTGCTCTCTTACAGCACTGTACTGTACTCTGAACTGGAGTAATTTAAGTTTTCTAAATAAGAAAGGCATGCAGTGTGTTCCATCTATGGCAACTCATCAGTAAAGAACTGCATAAACCATGAAAGCTTTTCATAAAGGATACTTGACAATGATTGTGATAGACAAGTGAAGCTCCCTCCAGCTAGACACTCACCAGGAAGTTCTGCTGGAGTCCTAACATATGGGACATGTACTCTTAAGATCTCCTTGACCATTATGAAGTCCAGAATCTGCCTACCTAACTCTCTTTCTGCTGACCTCTCAGATCAATCTGCTTTGACACTGGTTGGTCAAAGTTACAAGAGCACCCATCCCTTCCTTTCCACTTCAACATTTGTTTTGTGACACTAAGATTCTTTCAAATTTATATATCCCCCCATCAACCAAGTTGCCCTTGTTCTGCTGCTGGTGATATTCCACTCAGCTTTAACTGAAGTTCTTTACTGGAGGCTGGTGATCTGGTGTCTCCATTCAAGTACCTGCCTCAGCATGCCTGTTTTTTCAGTGACAGCTCAGTCATTAAAGCTAATTACTCTTCAGATTATAGCCTGACATAGCTGGGCAGCAGCCCTCTCAAAAAATGATAGATTTCATATCATACCACCTTTTGAAGATACACATATTGTTCAACCTCAAGTACCTGTGAAGTATGCAAATTTAAATGGACTAAGAATCTCCCTCCACTCTCCCCCCCCCCCCACACACACTCATCTCTAAATTAATTAATGAATTGTGACATTTAAATTAACTGTGGTTCAATCCAGGGATAAGTCTATCAGGCTGTGTGCTCTCCCTGGCCACATAACATCTTTTGCATTTAAATCAATACTTCTACTTGATAGCTTGATCTCTGCATGTTCCTTTATAACATCGGATGAAGTGAGCTGTGGCTCACAAAATCTTAGGCATCTTGTATTCAGCTGGTTTATAAGGTATACCTCTGTTTTGCCTCCTGCCTGACTTCAGACTAACAGCTAGCTACCTATCTATGGCCACACACTAGCAGAGAAGAAGCAATGCATCCTGGAGGGGCTGTACATGTAAAGCGATGGCCTACCTCTGTTTTGTTCTAAGTGAAAACTCAGGACAATCAGAGATGTCTGTTTATGAATCACAGGCTTGGAAGGCACCTCAGGAGTCATCTGGTCCAACCCCCTGCATAAATCCCTTAATGCGGCTCCTAAAGTATCCCTGCCTGGTGCTTATCCAGCTTCCTCTTGAAAACCTCCAGTGAAGGAGATCTCACAACCTTCTTGGGCAGTCTGTTCTACTGCCTTACTGTTCTAACAGTAAGAATGTTTTTTCCTAGTACCTAATCTGAAGTCACTTTGCTGAAATATTAAGCTGTTATTTCATGTCCTCTTCTTTATGACAGCCTTTCAGGTATCTGAAAACCATTATCATGGCCCCACCCCTTATTGTTTTTCTCCAAGTTAAAGATGACTAGTTCTCTCAACCTTTCCTCACATAGCATTCCTTCAAAACCCTTTTTCATTTTTGTTTCCTGACTCTAGACTCTAACTTTTCTATATCCTAATGTGGAAGACACAACTACATTTAATATTTTAAGTGAGGGCTAACCAACGCCAAGTAGGAATAGCACTACTCCCTCTTGTGCCTTATGCCAAATACTCCTGTTGATCCAGCCCAAAGCTAAATTTTTTTTTCCCCTCAATTTATCATCTTGCTGGCTCATGTTGAGTCATGTGATCCACCAAAACCCTGAGATCCTTCCTAGCACTATTACAACCAACAGTTATCTCTCATTCTGTGTCTGTGCTTTTGATTATATTTTCCTAGGTGTAGCAACATACACTTGTCTGCACTGAACTTCACTCTGTTATCTCTAGCCCAGCTTTCCAATCTATCAAGATCTTTCTGAATTCTATCCTCCAAAATGTTTGCAATCCTCCTAGTTTCATGTAATCTCCTAACTTGATCTGGAAGCTCTCTGTTCTAGCATCAAAATCATTACCGTGTTAAATAAGAAACACACCCGTGGAACCCTGTTTGAAACCTGCCTTTCTTCCACTGGCTCGATAAGAACAAGCCAAGGGTCAATTCTCAGCACAAGCAAAGGGTCAGTTGATAAAGGATCAATTCTCTCTCCATCTTATAGTAATTTTATCTAGCCCCTGTTTCTCCTGTTTGCTTATGAGAAGGTCACATGGGACTTTTCATTTGCTGCAAAGTGAAATGAATGAGAAAGGGAGAGCAGGAAGAGAAAGGGTCTCATATGTGTATAGGTATAATTATAATACCAAAATGTTAGCCTGGAGAACTGGATTCTCTCTTTGCCTCTGTTACAGAGTTCCTGTAATAGTCATTTAAAACTAAACTTTTTCATGGGTGGTACTGTATATTTCCCATTTTCTTTATGCTCAATTTAAGATTTGTGTTGGGGGGCAGGGGGGAGAGGAGAAAGGTGGATCACTCTGCATATTGCAGTGCAACATAGAGATACAGGAGCTGGCAGTTTAGCCACAATAGCATGGAACTCTGCATCGACTAATTCTGTAATCTGCCAAGGCTAGACTGTTTCTGGTAGCCAAAACTAGCTTGTTTAGTGGCCTGAGTGTTATTTACTTTGCTTTGCAGCACAGACCCACTCATATATATAGTATAATAAGGTATATGTGCAAATTAAAGTTGCACTGGCAACCTTTGTACTAGAAAGTCAAAACTGGAGTGCATGACTTTGTAAATCTGATAGTCTTTCACTATAGGTCAATTCATATAAATTTAAAACCTTATAAAGACAGTCAACATTGCAAAATCAAGCACTCCAAAGTTACAAATTG
Source organism: Alligator mississippiensis (assembly GCF_030867095.1). Classification (NCBI taxonomy): domain Eukaryota; kingdom Metazoa; phylum Chordata; order Crocodylia; family Alligatoridae; genus Alligator; species Alligator mississippiensis. The sequence goes on along the minus strand of NC_081824.1, from coordinate 117,897,352 downwards.
TATATGCATAAATAGAATACAGATGGGTGAATTTCTTCTTGAATTCTGGGGGGAAGGGGTTTGGAAGGGGCAACATATAAATATGTTTGTGCATTTGTGTGTGTGTGTATACACACACACACACACACACACACATACATATACATATATATACACACATATATGTGTATATGTGTGTGTATATATGTGTATACACACACACACATATATATACATATACATACATACACATACACACACAGACGCATAAATTTACAAACATATTTATATGTTGCCCCTTCCAATATAATATATGTGGGGATCCAGAGGAAAAGCAAGGGCAATATTGGACCCATGCTAAACCAGATGGGACAGTTGACTACCGACGCCTAGGAAAAAGCCAGTTTGCTAAATGGCTATTTTGTGTCGGTCTTTCACCAGTCCCACGGGATGCCTCTGCCCATTACAGGATGGAAAGGCCTGGTGAGGGAGATTCCTTACCCTCCATCAATGCTGACCTTGTGAAGGAACACCTTGAGAGGCAGGATACCTTCAAGTCAGCCAGCCCTGACAGCTTACAACCCAGGGTACTGAAGGAGCTGGCAAGCATCATAGTTCAGCCCCTGGCACGGATCTTTGAGAACTCCTGGTGCTCTGGTGAAGTGCCTGATGATTGAAAGAAGGCCAATGTGGTACCTATCTTCAAGAAAGGGAGGAAAGTGGATCCAGCAAACTACAGGCCCATCAGCCTGACCCTATTCCAGGGAAGATCTTAGAAAAGATTATCAAAGAGACCATTCTCAACAGACTGGCTGATGGCAAAATCCTGAGGGATAGCCAGCACGGGTTTGTCACGGGTAAGTCTTGCCTGATCAATCTCATTTCCTTTTACAACCAGATGACCTATCACCAGGACAAGGGGGAAGAGATTAATGTCATATATCTTGACTTTAAAAAAGCCTTTGATCTAGTATCCCATGATCACCTTTTAGCAAAACTGGCCAACTGCGGCTTCAGCTTCACCACGGTCCGCCGGTTGGGGAATTGGCTCCGTGGTCAGACCCAGAGGGTGGTGGTTGACAGAAGTCCATTGTCGTGGTGTGCTGTGACCAGTGGGGTCCCTCAAGGCTCTGTCCTTGGGCCTATATTATTCAACATCTTCATGAATGATGTGGACATTGGCATCAGGAGCAAACTAGCCAAGTTCGCCGACGACACCAAACTTTGGGGTAAAGCATCCACACCTGAGGACAGGAGGGTGATCCAGGCTGACCTTTGACAGGTTCAGGAAATGGGCAGATGAGAACCTGATGGCGTTTAACACTGAAAAATGCAAGATTCTCCACTATGGAAAGAAAAACCTGTAGCATGCTTATAGGTTCAGCAGTGCTACGCAGGCTAGCACTACGGACAAAAGGGACTTGGGGGTCATGAATGACCACAAGATGAACATGAGCCTTCAATGTGAAGCTGCAGCTAGTAAAGTGAGCAAAACACTGGCTTGCATCCATAGATGCTTCTCAAGCAAATCCCAGGACGTCATTCTTCCATTGTACTCCATCTTGGTGAGGCCGCAGCTGGAGTATTGCATCCAGTTTTGGGCTCCACAATTCAAAAAGGATGTGGAGAAGCTTGAGAGAGTCCAGAGAAGAGCCATGCGCATGATCAGAGGTCGGGAAAACAGACCTTATGATGAGAGGTTGAGAGATATGGGAGTCTTCAGCCTGGAAAAGCACAGGCTTAGGGGTGATCTGGTGGCCGCCTATAAGTTTATCAGGGGTGTTCACCAGGATCTAGGGGAACATCTATTCACCAGAGCACCCCAAGGGATGACAAGATCGAATGGTCACAAACTCCTCCATGACCGTTTCGGCTGGACATAAGGAAGAATTTCTTTACTGTCCGAGACCCCAAGGTTTGGAATAGACTGTCACCAGAGGTGGTTCAAGCACCCACTTTGAATGCCTTCAAGAAACATTTGGATGTTTATCTTGCTGGGATCCTATGACCCCTGCTGACTTCCTGGCTCTAGGGCAGGGGGCTGGACTAGAAGATCTTCCATGGTCCCTTCCAGCCCTAATGTCTATGAAATCTATGTATCTATATCTATATATTACGAGTGTGCAAAATGTGCAGTATGCAATTCAGATTCAGCCTGATTCGGGAGACAGTGATTTGATTAGTTGATTTGGATCACTGTTGCAATTCAATTTGGCCAAATCTGATGATTCAATTCTGATTCGGAGAATCAGCGATTTGGCCATAGATACAGCTTTATATGTTTTTTCTACATACCTCAAGGTACCAGGCATGGCTCATGAATGCTGAGATAGTGGGACAGATGGAGTATCTCATGGGGGCGCAGGGGGGGTCCCCGACACGCTTGGCAGTGGATCCAGAAGTGGACTAGAAGTACTTCTGGTCCACTTCCAGGTCCATTGCTGAGCATGCATGGGACCCCCTCCCCCACACCCCCCAGATTGGCGATCGGCTGCAGGAAGGCCCCAGGTGCCCCCCCAGACCCAGAAGGCACCAGAAGGGGGGGTGAGCCAGGGGGTGGGGGGGGGGGTCCTCTGCATGCTCCACGGCAGACCCAGAAGTGGACCAGAATTACTTTTGGTCCACTTCCAGGTCCACCACCGAGCACACGGGGGACCCTTGCCCGCATTCCCATGGGACGCTCCATCCGCCCCACCATCTCAGTGTTCACAAGCAGCACCTGGTACCTTAAGGTACATAGAAAAAACATATAAATCTGTGTCTATGGCTGAATCATCAAATCTCTCTGAATCTCTGAGGCTTCCAATTCGATTCAGAGAAATTAATGGGTCTCCTGATTTGATTCAGTTTCGGAGATTTGGCTGCCGAATCAAGCCAAATCTCCTCCAAATCAAATCAGCGACAGAAGTTTCACATAGCCCTAATATGCACGCGCACACACACACTATACCTACATATATACATACATACATATATATACACATACATACACACACACATAAAAACTGAAAGGCTTTAGATTTATGCTGTTTTTAATACTTGATATTACAGTGTTAACCAACTAAAACACATGCAAAGTCTGAACATCATTTGCAAGCCTGACTCACGTTGCCCATAAAGTTTTGATGTTGTTGGCTCATTTAACAGACTGACCTTGGGGAAGTACAGCATGTTCTATACAGTTGCAGTCCAATCTGATGAAACAATCTATTGAAAGCATATTGATAAAAACACTTTCTTAAGTCAATGCCTTTTATAATTGAACTTCTAAGAAAAGGAAGAAAAGAATATCCTTTTGTTTTTGGCTGCCTTGCTTAATGAGTAAATCATTAACCATGATTAGAGCACAGACTAGACTTTGAGGACATTTGCAATTTTATATTACAAACCCTGCACTCAGAACTTTCTTTGACTTCAAGATGAAGTGGTTGGAGCTGATGGAGTTCCACCATGCTTTGAACTGAGCATACACAGGCAAAGCTTGACTCTCTTTTCTATTATATTGACTTTAAGAGTAGGCAACTGCATCCTCTGTATCTAATTGAAACCTATCCCCTTCTGTAGTATGTAGCAGGTAGAATAATGTAGTGTACCTCAGCCTAAGCTTTTTCACCCCATGTGGCTCTGGTTCTTCTTCTTGCTGTAGTTTCCCTAGAAAGCAACTCTTTCCAAACACAAGCTTACAATTTCCAGACAGCCTGCTGCAACTCCCAATGTATGCTTATGGAATTAACAAACCACACCTGCCACAATGAGTACAGCTTAGAAATTAGGGGATTTTTGTAGGAGTGTTTTTGCAGGTTTTGATCATATGACTCGTGAAAATCCTTAACACTGAGACAGCCTGCTATTGTTCATTAAATTTCCTATAATTAGTCCCTCCTGCATATTTTTTTTACAGCATGAGTTAATATTTCAGTTATTCTTACAGAAAGAAATATGTCCAATACTTACGTTCCAAGTACAAAGAGATAATGTGAAAGCTGTTCCTCATTTGAATGAATGTTAAACACAGACTCATGGCAGAAAGTCTACTTAGGGACCTAATTGTGCCCCATTACTCAAGGGTCACTTGAGTATAACTGGGAATTTAGCTCACACCAGTAGTGTAACTGAGGAGAGGGGTGGACAGGTAGGCAGCAGCCTTGGTCTCTCCCTTCTAGGGGCAGCCATAAACAGCTCCCACCAGAGCTGCTGCTGGCTACACTGCTCTCATTAGCACGTAGCAGCCAGCACTGGCCTATACACTACTGCAGCCCAAGGTCGGAGTTGCCTTGCTCTGCACCTAGCTCACAGTTTCTAGATAAGAGTAGTTCCATAATTCCCTGTTCCTGTCCTTCACCCTTCTGATCTCCCGCTTTTCTCCTTCCCATAAGCAGAGACAAACCAGGAGAAAAAGACAAGTGTGTCTTTAAAACTAATTCGTAAAGGTGCTCAGTTTGCAAATACTAGTGTAATATGGATGGTTTGGATGCAGCTACAAGGACTAATGCAGATGAGAAAAAGTGGCTCATGTGACTCAGGTTTGTCAAGGGAAACTGCAAGGTTGTCCCTAAATATTAGTGTAGATATCGTCTTAGTGCCATATTATGGTATATAGGAAGAGCTCCGCACTGGAGATAGTGCTGAGTCCACTCACCTCTGAGAAACAGTGGAGGTTTGGTTTGCCTTCAGACAAGAAAATGCCCTCTGGAGTTCCCTGATGTGCAAAGAAAGCAAGTAGATTAGTCCAGTGTGCAAAGCACTTCTCATTTGGTTTTCCAGTCTATAAATTCCACCACACTCCACTGCTTCTGGCCCAATAAAGGAACAAGACCTGCACACTTAATTCCTCCCATCATCTTATCGTGTATGGTACATGAGCTAGGTAGAATCCAGATCCCCCAAAGGATACATAAACAGAAATCTTTTTCATAATTTGTAGCTTTGAGGTTTGAAACATTGTTCAATGCAATCCTGCAGTTAATAGGACTGAATGTCTGTACATGGTGAAAAAATGCATTTCTCTGTGTACAAAACAGTCTTGTGAAACAAACAATAATGTGTTGTGTTAACCCTTAGACATGGGAACATTGCATACTTGTAGCTCTGAATGCTGAAACAACTGTTGTGGGCTAACAAGCCATCAGCAGAATGCATACAAGATCAGAGACCCACCCATGCTCACTGGCCTAGCATGATTAAGGCATGCCAGTTTCTGTTGTCAACAGCATACAAGGAAGAGATGCGACTAGTATCATAGTTTTCGATTCCCAGCCTGAATGACTAGATACCTATTTACATGTGAATTAATGGGGCCTGAGCTTTAGCATTAGTTTAAGTGTATAAGACAAACTCACACCTGTGGAGCTATGAAGTTGTAGTAAGACACCTTGGCCACACACAGGCATTACATTTCTACTGGGAAAATTGCTACATGTGCCATTAATGTGACACAATAAACTCCAGAGTTGTCTGAGCTGGAGGAAACTGCTACCGGGTGCAGCATCTACATGTGCACCTGGGACAGCAGGAATTTCAGCTGGGGCAGAGCAGGGCCCTGGCTAACTGGGCTGACTGGGTGCAAATTACACCTGTGATCAGTGTCCACATGTGCATTTCAGTTCAGTAAATTACTCTGCCATAAGAGAGAACTGTCCCCAACAGTATTATCTTACAGCAAAGTTAATTAATTTTACTGTGCCCTAAAACTGGTGTATGAGTAGGCAGTGAGATATTTTACTGTGGAACTAATTAGCCTACTCTGCAATACAGTGTACATGTAAATGTACCCTCTCATCAAAAATTACAAGTGAACAAGCGTTCATTCACTTTCTTCTGGTGGAAACATGCCTCCTATAGGAAAAAGAACTTTCAGGTTGATACTAGGATACTAGGTATCAACCTGGAAGATCTCCATTAACAAAAGCATGTATGTTCTGTTGCTGGGACAATGTTCCCTGTGGCCCCGCCTCTTCCTGAGATCAGGGACTGCCCAGTTTGGGGAATGAGCTCAGGGCTTTGCCCTGCTGCTCTCCTCTCCTTCCAAACCAATCTGGAAGAGGAGAAGCCACTGGCCACCCCCTGAAACTGTGAGGCAGGTGGTGGGGGCAGAGAAGATGGGGTTCAGAACTGGACTCCAAAAGGCTGTTCTCATGCCCCATTCCTGGCTCTGGCCCTTCCCCTTTTTACCCTCACTGCCTAGCCAGGTCGCAGGGCAGCAACTTCCCTTGCAGCAACTTGAGACTGTTGCTCCTTGTTTTGTCATCTGCCACCACTGAGAACAGTCTAGCTCCATCCTCTTTCGAACCCCTCTTCAGATAGTTGAAGGCTGCTATTAAACACTTTCTCAGTCTTTTCTTCTCTAGATTAAGTAAGCCCAGTGTCCTCATCCTCTCCTCAGAAGTCATGTGTCCCAGCCCCTGAACCATTTTTGTTGCCCTCTGCTGGACTCTCTCCAATTTTCTCAACACCCCTTCTGTAGTGGAGGCCCAAAACTGAACACAGAACTCCAGTGTGGCCTCACCAGTGCTGAATAGAGGAGAATGTGTTGCCAGCAGGTCCCTTGACTTGCTGGCAACACTCCTACCAATGCAGCCCAGTGCCATTAGCTTTCTTTGCAACAAGGACACACTGCTGGCTCATATTCAGCATATTTTCCACTGTAACCCCTAGGTCCTTTTCTGCAGAGCTGCTGCCCAGGCTGTTGGTCACCAGCCTGTATGAGTGCAAGCGATTGTTTTGTCCTAAGTGCAGGTTTTTTCACTTTTCCTTGTTGAACCTCATGAGATTCCTTTTGGCCCAATCCTCCAATTTATCTAGGTCACTCTGAATCCTAGCCCTATCCTGTAGCATATCTACTACTCCCCCCAGCTTGGTATCATCTGCAAACTTGTGAGGGTGCCCTTTATGCCATCTTCCAGGTTGTTGATGAAGACATTGAACAAAACTGGCCCCAGGACCAATTCAACTTGATACTGGCTGCCAAATAGACACAGCCATTGATTATTACCCTCTGAGCCTGAAGATCTAGCCAATTTTCTATCCACCTTACAGTTCATTCATTCAGCCCATACTTCCTTAGCTTGCCTGCGAGAATGTTGTGGGGCACTGTATCAAAATCAAGGTACATCACATCTGCTGGTCTTCCCAAATTCACAGAGCCAGTCATCTCATCATAGAAGGCAATCAGATTGGTCAAGCATGACTTGCCTTCGGTGAATCCATGCTGACTGTTCTTAATCACCTTCTTCTCCTCCAAGTGCTTAGAAATGGATTTCTTGAGGACCAGCTCCCTGATTTTTCCAGGGACTGAGATGAAACTGACTTCTCTGTAGTTCCCTGGATCTTCCTTCTTCCCTTTCTTAAATATGGGCACTTTGTTTGCCCTTTTCCATCCATCTGGGACCTCTCCTGATTGCCATGAGTTCTCAAAGATGATGGCCAGCGACTCTGCAATCACATCAGCCAACTCCCTCAGGACCCTTGGGTGCATCCCATCTGGTCCCATGGACTTGTACATATCTGGCTTTTCTAAATAGTCCCCAACCTGTTCTTTCACCACACCTGGCTGCTCACCTCCTCCTCAAACTGTGCTGCCCAATGCAGTAGTCTGGAAGTGGACCTTGCCTGTGAAGTATGAGGCAAAAAAGGCATTGAGCACTTCAGCCCTTTCTGCATCCTCTGTCACAAGGTTGCCTCCCCTATTCAGTAAGGGACTCACACTTTCCCTGGTCTTCCTCTTGCTACCGACATACTTGTAGAAACCCTTATTGTTAACCTTCATTTTCTTTGCTAGCTGCAATTCCAATTGCGTTTTGGCTTTCCTGAATTCATCCCTGCATGCCTGAGCAATGCTCTTATATTCTTCCCTTGTTATTTGTCCAAGTTTCTATTTCTTTTAAGCTTCCTTTTTGTAATTTAGTTTACTGAAGAGTTCACTGCTAAGCAAAGCTGGTCTTCTGCCATACTTGCTAGCCTTCTTGCACACCAGGATGGTTTGTTCCTCACTCTCAGTAAGATTTCTTCAAAGTACATCCAGCTCTTCTGGACTCCTCTTCCCTTCAGATTGGCTTCCTAGGCCTCCCAGATCCTGCCCATCAGTTTCCTGAGTGAACTGAAGTCTGCTTTTCTGAAGTCCAGGGTCCTTACTCTGTTGCTCTCTATCCTTCCTTTCCTCAGGATCCTGAACTCAATCATCTTGTGGTCACTGCTGCCCAAGTTGCCATCCACTACTACATTCCCCACCAATTCATCTTTGTTTGTGAGCAGCAGGTCAAGAAAAACATGACCCCTAGTTGGCTGCTCTAGCACTTGCACCAGGAAGTTGTCCCCAACACTCTCCAAAAACTTCTTGGATTATCTGCACTCTGCTGTGTTGCCCTCCCAGCAGGTGTCAGGGTGATTGAAGTCCCCCATGATAACCACAGCTTGTGATCGGGAAACTTATCCTAGCTGTTTTAAGAAAGCCTCATCCACCAATTCCTCCTGGTCTGGTGGTCTATAGCAGATACCCACTACAACATCACCTTTGTTGCTCTCCCCTCTAACCTTAATCCATCTTACAAAGTGATCTCAGGCACACAAAACTTATGGTGTATATGTTTGATTTAGTTAGGCTATAAGGTGCAAGTCTACCTTGACTTCTTCCATCAAAGCATTAAACACTCCTACCTTAGTAGAACATATCTGACCATAGGTATACATATGCCAAGAGTGTGTACTGAAAGCATAATGGATAGAACTTTGCTATATTAAGCAATGCTTGTAACTGGGCAAGCCATGGGCCCAGTGTGGTTGACCACGGAGATACTTTCTAGTCAAAGAGAAGGCGGGAAAGAGACTTAACATGTACAATACTAATTCTTGTCTAGGATATGTAAACTTGGATATTTACTGTCCCATTCATATATCATATTACATACACAAAATTCCTACTGATGTTACCAAGAGCTGAACATTTATATCAAGGACAGATTAGGCTCATTTCCTGTGTGCCTGGTTATATTAAGCCTCTCTCATTCATCTATTTTATTTACCTTTACCTCTGGATTCCCCTATTATTATTTATGAACCAATATTTAAAAGTAAAGATAATACTTTAAAGTATAAATTACCTAAACCTGAACTATGCTGAGTGTATCTGGAGGTCTCAACTGACAATTTCTACTTTATAAAGTGGAAGCGTGTTTTTTCTTCCTAACAAACAGGACCATATATTCACTGGGTGAAGTCAGTTATTATAGATTGCACCTTTGTAAGATGCTTTACTAGAAAGAGTAGGGAGAAGATAAAAAATAGAATATAAACATGATCCTTCTCTGGTCAGCTTTTGCCATCCTTTAATACAATGAGCTCCTTCTACAGTGAGTACATTGTACAGTCAAAGGAATAGCAGCCCAATCTGGCCCTACATCAGATTTGAAGCATAAGGGTAGGTTACTCCAAAGTTGCTGTTCTTGCTGTATTTTTATTAAGAATAAATAAAGTGGCCTGGTCCTGAAGATAAGACAACATGTTAAGCACTATATTAATACATCTGGAGAAAAAACATCCTCCTCCCCTACTCAGTAGGGAGGCCTCCAACCTCCCCTCTCCCTCTGATGGAATTCCACAATTCACACTTCTAGACTGGAATTGAGAACTACACAGTTCCCTGTAGCTGCTACTTCAGCAGGTCCATTTTATGTTTGATCCTTCTAAGGTTTCCTGTTGGGAGCCTAATTCAAAAACCAATCAGTGAAACTCAGAAGCAATATTTTTAGAGCAAAGCACTCTGTTTTATACCCTGGTCTTGTATGATTTATACCTTTGGGTGAAAAAGAAATGTCTTACACACATTATTTCCTTACCTTCCTTCTCGGTCCATAGATCAAGCAGGTCTGTCTTATTCCCCATGTCCGAGTTGGGTGACATATCCTGTTCTGATTACAGCCTGCTTTCTCTGACTTTAAGCTAGTCTTCCTAACCCATCAACTTTGTCACTGACACACACTGGTCGGCTTCATCTAACTCACCCCAAACATTTCTTCTTTCTGTGCAGGCTAGCTTCTAGAGGATCTTAACTCCTTTGAAGCTGTGTACCTGAGGCTGCTTTATCTGCTTCACTGTTTTACTTTCCAGTTCAGTTCTTTAACAACAAACCCTTTACAGACTCCTGTGATTTAACTCTATCCATTCAGGCAAACAGCAATACAAATTAACAGGAACATGAAGTCACAAACAATATTGATTAGAATACTTTATGCGCTTTTCCTGGTTTTTATAATCTTAAATGGCTTAAGTCACCAATCTGTAAAGTGTCCAAGATCCTATTGCACTGCCTTGTTTTATAGATTCATAGATTCATAGATGTTAGGGTCGGAAGTGACCTCAATAGATCATCGAGTCTGACCCCCTGCATAGGCAGGAAAGAGTGCTGGGTCTAGATGACCCCAGCTACATGCATATCCAACCTCCTCTTGAAGACCCCCAGGGTAGGGGACAGCACCACCTCCCTTGGGAGCCCGTTCCAGACCTTGGCCACTCGAACTGTGAAGAAATTCTTCCTAATGTCCAATCTAAATCTGCTCTCTGCTAGCTTGTGGCCATTATTTCTTGTAACCCCCGGGGGCGCCTTGGTGAATAAAACCTCACCAATTCCCTTCTGTGCCCCTGTGATGAACTTATAGGCAGCCACAAGGTCTTTTCTGCTTCTGGTCTTCTAAAATGGCTGATGAGAATCTTAATTCTATGGAAGTTTCAGCCTACCTTCTCAAGCAAGCCTGGATCAGGCTCAAACATTCAGTCTTTATCAGATAACCCATTGCTTATCTGCTTATAGATTCATAGATGCTAGGGTCGGAAGGGACCTCAATAGATCATCAAGTCCGACCCCCTGCATAAGCAGGAAAGAGTGCTGGGTCTAAATGACCCCAGCTAGACACTCGTCTAACCTCCTCTTGAAGACCCCCAGGGTAGGGGAGAGCACCACCTCCCTTGGGAGCCCGTTCCAGACCTTGGCCACTTGAACTGTAAAGAAGTTCTTCCTAATGTCTAGTCTAAATCTGCTCTCTGCTAGCTTGTGGCCATTATTTCTTGTAACCCCCGGGGGCGCCTTGGTGAATAAAACCTCACCAATTCCCTTCTGTGCCCCCGTGATGAACTTATAAGCAGCCACAAGGTCACCTCTCAACCTTCTCTTGCGGAGGCTGAAGAGGTCCAGGTGCCCCAGTCTCTCTTCATAGGGCTTGGCCTGCAATCCCTTAACCATACGAGTGGCCCTTCTCTGGACCCTCTCCAGGTTATCCACATCCCTCTTGAAGTGCGGCGCCCAAAACTGCATGCAGTATTCCAACTGCGGTCTGACCAGCGCCCGATAGAGGGGAAGTATCACCTCCTTGGATCTGTTCGTCATGCATCTGCTGATGCATGATAAAGTGCCATTAGCTTTTCTGATGGCTTCGTCACATTGCTGACTCATGTTCATCTTGGAGTCCACTAGGGCTCCCTTTCCGCTTCCATTCCACCAAGCAGGAAAGCACCATTCCAGTGAACCAGGAAAACTGGTGATACTTGGGCATACCAGCTTTCCTGGTTAGCTACCTCCTTGTTTAAAGGTGTTTCCATTTGAACAGAAATATACCATGTTTTGATGGCCAGGATTGTTAGCACTGTTTGTTGATTACATAGACATTAGGGCTAGAAGCGACCTCGGGAGATCATCGAGTCCATCCCCCTGACCAAGGGGCAGGAAGTCAGCTGGGGTCAAAGGATCCCAGCAAGATAAACATCCAAACATCTCTTAAAGGAGTCCAGGTGCTTGCACCACCTCTGAAGGGAGTCTATTCTTGGGGGCTTGGACGGTAAAGAAGTTCTTTCTTATGTCCAGCCTGAAACAGTCTTGCAGGAGTTTGTGACCATTTGACCTTGTCATCCCTTGGGGTGCTCTGGTGATCCCCCAGATCCTGATGTACACCCCTTATGTACTTATAGACTGCCAGGTCACCCCTCAGCCTGCTCTTTTCCAGGTTGAAGAGTCCTATGGCTGTCAGCCTTTCTTTATAAGGCCTATTCTCTTGCCCTTTGATCATGTGTGTGGCTCTCCTCTGGACTCTCTCAAGCTTCTCCACATCCTTTTTAAATTGTGGAGCCCAGAACTGGATACAGTACTCCAGCTGCTGCTTCACCAAGGCCAAGTACAGCGGGAAGATGACATCCTGGGATTTGCTTGAGAAGCATCTACAGATGCAAGCCAGAGTTTTGCTCACTTTACCAGCTGCGACATCGCATTGGTGGCTCATCTTGTGGTCAATCATGACTCCCAAGTCCCTTTCAGCCATGGTGCTAGCAAGCGTAGCACTGCTGAGCCTATAAGTGTGCTGCATGTTTTCATCCACCCGTTTTCTGAGCCTGTCCAGGTCAGCCTGGATCACCATCTTGTCCTCAGATGTGGACGTTTTATCCCAAAGTTTGGTATCATCAGTGAACTTGGCCAGTCCGCTTCTGATACCAATGTCCACATCATTAATAAAGATGTTAACAGTATAGGCCCAAGGATGGAGCCTTGGGGGACCCCATTGGTCATGGCGCTCTACAATGATTTACTTACATTGACTACCACTCTCTGGGTCCAACCTCAGAGCCAATTCCCCAGCCATCAGACTATGATGTAGCCGAGGCTACAGTTGGCCATTTTTTCCATGAGATGATCATGGGACACCAGATTGAAGGCTTTTCTAAAAAATCAAGATATAGAATGTCAATCTCTTCTCCCTTGTCCAGGTAATATGTCACCTGGTCATAGAAGGAGATGAGATCGGTCAGGCAAGACCTACCTGCAACAAACCTATGTTGGCTATCCCTCAGGACGTTGCCATCAGCCAGTTTGTCAAGAATGTTCTCTTTGATAATTTTTTCCAAGATCTTCACCAGGATAGAGGTCAGGCTGATAGGCCTGTAGTTCCCCGGATCTACTTTCCTCCCTTTCTTGAAGATAGGCAACACGTTGGACTTCTTCCAGTCTTCTGGCACTTCATCTGAGTTCTCGAAGATCTATGCCAGTGGCTGAGCTATGATGCTTGCCAGCTCCTTAAGTATCCTGGGGTGTAAACTGCCTGGGACAGCTGACTTAAACTGGTATAATTAACATTTGTAATACTGTCAACTCCACTTGGGATTTCATCTAAAAAATTGCAGGTGTGAAGGCAGAGTAGCATCAAAATCAAAATGAAATTTGTCACTGAAAAATGTATAAATTGTTTGCAGATTCCCCCAGCTATTGCAGCTGGCAATTCAGGAAGTAATTCCTGTTTCCCGAAATTATATAAGATTATGCCATGCTGCTGACATAATGGGTTTCAAAATTAAAGATGAAATTAATACCCTGATCATTTGTGGCTAGTAAAAATGCTGTGGCATTTCTGTCAGTATGGTTAGTTCAGTGTAATTACACTAAAGTTGAGTGATTATCAAAGTGTAGAGGGATTTATACAGTGGAAATATATTCTTCTCATGTAGGCCACAGTACATGTATACTGCTTCTCTGCATTTTTAAGCAGTTGATATGATCTATCCCAGAGGTGGATTCATTTCAGTTGTCAGAGATGTCTATACATATAAACAAATGTATGTGCCTGAATAATATATTTATTAAGGTAATATTTAAAAACTAACTGAGAATGGGGATCCTATGACACATGAAGGCTACAAAAACAGTAGGACCACCTTTTTTGTATTTTTCATTTAAGTATTTTTAGTGGGTTTACGTTTAGGAGGATATTAACTAGACAGTAAGAAAGGAAGGACCACATGCTAGAGGAATGGGGGAATGCCACATGTGTTCCAGTATCCCTAAAGATATGGGCAAGTTCTGTGAGGTTTTGGTGAGGCTTCCTTTGTCCTGTCCTGCCCACAGCCTATTGGGCTTCTGCAGCAGCTGAACCAATTTTGGTGTCAGAAAAATAATGTTAATTTAATATAGCTTTTGAACATATTAATTAGCACATTAGCCAATATAAGCTTCTGAATATATTAGTTATCTAGTGCTCTGCACTTTGCATTGTAATTCACACCAACAAACATGAAGAAGGTGTAAAATAGTCCCATTATCATTTAGTAGCATTTGATACTCACTTTATAGTGATTTAGTTGACTATACAAAGGGAATCAGACCTAACAGCTGTAAAAAGCTTTGGGATAAAAGTGCATAATAATTTTATTATTTGTACTGGTCAACTTTACAGATTACTTAGGCCACAGGCTGATTTCACTTGGTACAGGACCTCAGTTCCTAGAACATTAATATGTAATACAGTTTCAGTCTCAAGTCCTGTATGTATACAATATGGATTCCAATACACTGAATATTCTCCTTTAGAAAGAAAGATTGAGAGGCTTGGTAAATTGAAATCAAGCAAGGACCTTTTCTCAAATGAACTGCATGATGTACAACAACTGCTGCAAGTTAGGTATTTTTACTAGACAAATACAACACAAGAGGGACAGCTTTAATATTTTACCCTTCTGATATTTGTCACCATTTGTCTCTGATCTAAAATTGTCTAATTCCTGTTCTCCCAGTCTTAATATACCTTACAAGACATGCTTTCATTAAAAAGAAATGTTCCCATTCTTGCAAGCACTAGTCTGATCCCCTTTGAACTACTGGACTAAGTAATTCTATTTAACAAAAATGTCCTTACATTGTATAGGGCTTCCATAGCTGACTCCCCTCACCCAACATTGCTTCCAAACTGCTTATGTGGAGCTGGTGTTTGTATGTGCCAGATTAACACAACCACAGCATATGGGACACTTGCCACAAAATATCACTTAAGTCAAGACTAGCAGAGTTCAAAAGAAGGCTGGGCATTTTTATGGATAACAAGATCATCCAAAGAAAACATTTTAAAAAGTCCACTGAAGTTTGTGGAGGAATATAAACCCTCAAGCTTCACGACATACGTCAAAATCTAACTATTATGGGTTCGGGAGAAACATTATTTGTGTTCAATATATTCCTTTTTTTTTAATGCAGCTGCTGTAGGTCACTATCAGAGACAGTATAATAGAATTCATGAGTGTAAGAAAGAATCTGGCAACCTACAGCTGATGGGTTGGATCCTGTGGCATTTCGCTGGTGGAGGTCTTCAGTGGTTTTTCTGGGACAGAGATCCAGCACCATGTAAGTCCTGTTTAAGACCACCCAAAAATATAAATTGTTTGCCAGGGACCTATGTAACATTTTCTCCACAAAGATAACATGGGAGATGATGATACTTGCAGCATGGCCAATTTTAGAGCACTATTTTGCAAATACAAACAGTATTGATGAGTAAAATAACTGCTTGACTGGAGGCATTTGTTTGGTATATTAAAATCTTCAATAAAGTAAATGCAATAGTACTCAAATCTCATAGTGCTGCTCCTCAAAATACCATTTTTTTTGCATACTACATCCCTCCCCTCCTCCCCCCCCCCCCAATTAAGAGGCTCCCCTTGTTTCTGGAAAGGCAGAATGAAGAAAAAAAGATTTGTCTATTGTGCTGCCGCATAGAGCAAGGTCAGAGCTTAATCTTCAGGTCAATAAACCTTCCCTTCCTGCTCAGCCAGAAGCTGAAACTGTAGATGTTGCTGATACTGGTCTCCATGGTCAGATTTATGAATTTGAAAAGAGCTAAAAAGTCTATAGGGCTGTGAAACAGAAGATAGACCAGGGTAAGCTTGCATTCAGAAAAATTTCCCAAAGGAAATTTTGCTTGAGTAGTGGAACATCAAGACCATTAAAAGAAGACACTTGTTAACACCTGTGAAACAAAAAGCAATGAGCCACTAATTCAACTGACTTTCAGCTGCTTAAACAGAAATGCCACTGCTGCCAGGACATTGGTTTTAAACTTCAGGCGGAGAGGTAATCAAGTGGGGTGCACTTTTAGTCTGGGCAGAAAAAGAAATCAGCGTCCTTATTCAAAACATACAGCTCAATTTTGGAATACTAATTTTCTGGGTGACGGATGCATGTGGTATGTGAAAAAATACAGTAGTAACGTACCTTTGATATGTAAAGAGCAATGAAGCAAGGCCAGAAGCCAAAAATCTCAAACCAATATACAAAATTTCTCAAGCCTGTCAAAATGATCAGTGCAGTCCTTTCAACAGCTCTACCAACTGTGCTAATGCAAAAGGAAAACAAACCCACATGCAATACAAAACATCCTATGGAACTTGTCTTGAATGAGCTGGACCAATGTGAACATCTGGTGAAGTCAATGAATGGTTCATTCACGTCTGGATATTCTGGCTTAATTGGATAGTCCAAGCTGGGTTCTCAGGACTAAATGGATATAACCTTGTATCTATGACTTTATCAAAACAGAAAATAAAGAGAAAACTAATAAACATTTTGCACAAAAAGACCAAACAAACTATGATTTGATTATAATGATGTCACAGTCTACTCTTGGTTACACTGGTGCAGCTGCCATTGCACTAACAGAGAGCAGAATCTAGCCCATTATGTTTTTTCCTCAGAAGCAATGGTTCCTTTTTCAACTCTGGGATTAAAAATGATCCTTTCAGTGTTTTGCTTTGGAAACAACCACTTGAAATGTGTTCAAAGCACTGAGAGATAGGAGATTAGACATTAGCTGCATAAACTAGCATTTAATATCCTCATTGTTAAGTTGAAAACTAGTGATCAAAACTGTACTCAGACATGAATGGGTACAGTTCCACTGAAGTCACTGGAACTGCACCTGTTTACAGCAGGGTTAAATGTAACCCTTGAACCTACCTGAGAGAGGATGAGAACTATTGTTATGTAATTCATTCTGACCAGCTACTTAAATGAATCTTTCAAAGGACATGGTCAGTAACACACCAGCTGTCTTCCACACACTCAGAAATCACTGTTAGTAGCAAACTTCAGTGAGAAGAGTTGGCATTTAAGGGGAAAAAAAATGAGATTTGCTGTCCCCCCACTATGCTTTTTATATTGCTTCATCACCGGGGACCCTGGATTTCTCTGATAAATAAAAAAATTGAAAAATCGCCAGCTTTCAGATTTAAAAAAGTAACCTAAAATCCACATTTTTCTGTGATTTAAAATGAAACAGCACTTATATATATATTTTTTTTAAATCACAGAAAAATGTGGATTTTAGGTTACTTCTTTAAATCCGAAAGCTGGCAATTTTTTATTTTTTTTTAATCATGGAAAACCAGGATCCCTGTTCATCACCCGTCTGATATATTAAGCCACCCAGGAACCTGAACATCTAAAAGAGATTTTTCCCATTTCCTGTTTGGCCATATGAACCCAAGAATATTACCCAAGAAGGCTGCTGCTAGGAAAAATGGCAAGTGGTGGCCTTAAAGGCTAGGGACAGACATTCAAAAAAGCCTGAGCCTGAATTGATTCAATCCTTGCAGGTTGATTCAATCTTTGCAGGTTAGTCTAACCTGTAAAGCTTGAACCAATTTGGAGGTGGATAGATATTCCCTTTTCATTTCAAACATACAGACACATGCCTGCAGTGGCTCCGGCTAGAAGCCGGGGGATGCTAGAGCAGCTTTCCCTTCCTTTCTACAGTGCTGAGCTGGTGGGGTGGCCAGGCCCTGGCAGGATGCTCTGATTAGGGAGGAGTGTAAATCCCTGTCCTGCCTCTACTATTCCAGGCTTTTCCCCCCAGCTCACTGCTCAAGGGGTGGGAGTATTGCTAAACCCTGCATCTACTGATGATACTGAGCTTTTTAATCTCCCTCTCTCTGCTTCTTTAGATTGTCTGCAAACCAGGTAATTTCTAACACCTTTCTCTGTCCCCTTTATTAGACTGACAGATTGTAGCCAGCAGGCTGGCTTGTCAGAACAAAATTTATCAGCCCATCAGCCCCTACAAAATAAAACGTGTCTCTCATTAGTTTCAAGCTCTTCTTATCTGCAGGGATCATTTGCATTTGCAAGCTGCTAGCTGTCTGCCCTTTGTTACAGTGAAATTGGATACCCACACAGACACCTCTTAGCAGTAGCTAATATGGTGGGGTGGGGTGGGGTGGGGAGGGGTATGGCCAGATGCCAGGTCCCTGTGTTGGGGTCCCTGACATGGGAGAGGGGCAGGAGGGGGGATCCTTGCTTGAGCAGCCAGCGGGGGTGGGGGGCGGGGGGGGGGAGGGAGGAGAGCCTAGCAGCCGCTGCAGTCCCTCAGCCAGCCGGAGCAGTGATAGTGCTCTGGCTGGGTGGGAGGGAGGGAGGGAGGGGGGTAACCCTGTTCTGGTCCAACAGACAGCCCATCCCAGCCCAGGACTGCAAAGCATCTGGTAATGCTGGGAACTCTGGTTTGATTTAAATCAGGAAGGGGTCTGGGACAGACACTGCATAAACTGGTTTGACCCAAATCAGTTAAGTCTGATATTAAATTCAACCAGGTTTATCTTAAACCAGTTTCAGCAATTTTGAAAGTAGTTTAAGTGCACTGACCTTATGTTCTGTTACAGGTTTGAAACACATTTCTGATCACGTAAACCAGTTAATGTGCAACTTCTGTCCCTAGCCAAAGAGGCTGCTTAGAAATCTATGCTGAATCAGTATAATGTCTTTAATTTCTTGCACCAGAAAAGCTTTTGAACAGGCATCTGCAGCCAGGCACCAGCGATGACAGGCTTCTTCCTTTGATGATACTGGCTTTCACTGCAGCGAGAAGCTGTGGTGCTGCCAGGGCTCCAGTGCCATGGCTCTTGCCAGTGTGGCTGCCAAATACCCAGGCCAAAGCTGCAGCACCAACTGCACCACAGGAAGCTGCCCAGCACCGCAGCTTGTTCCTATGGCAGCAGCCAAATGTCCATAATGCTGGGCTTCTTCCCATGACACTGTGGGTCTTGCTCAGGCACTTAGCTGCTGGTGTAGGAAGGTCCTCCATCAAAGCTGTGGGCTGCATCCACCCCACGGGCCATATGTTTAACACCCTGTACTATTATATTATTATTATTGTGTGACAGGCTGGCTGGCAGTGACCTAGCCCAGGGGTTTTGAAAGGGCAAAAGATGATTGGAGGACTTGGGATTCCCTTTCCTCACCAATCAGGCCCTAGAGACTCACCCCCCCATGTCCCCTGATTGGCCCCTTGGGTCACCTGGAGAGGGATAAAAGGGGCAGCATGGCTGACTCAGGAAAGAAACCAGTGAGGGACCACAAGGAAGGAGCTTCAAAGAGCTGGGCCAGCAGGGTGGAAGCAGTTGCCCCAGAAGAGCCTGAAGGAGCAGGACCTGCAGGCAGCAGTTGGACCCTCAGCAGCACGGCATGTAGCCAGCAGGAGAGGCTTCCTGCTGAACTCCAGGATCCCCTACGAGAGTCTGTGGCCAGCAGGAGAGGCTTCTCCGCTTCAGCAAGGATCTGAGCAGTGACCCAAGGGGTTCCTAGCTCAGCTTCCAGCTCCTCTAATCAGAGACCAGGCATCTTGACGTGAGGCTGGGGCTCCAGGAAGGTCAAGACCCCTAGCAGCTTAGAGCAACACCAGTGCTGGTGGCTGTGTGGCAGTGTTTCTGCCTATGATGTGGGAGATCCCAGTTCAAGTCCCAACTTTAGTAACTTGGAGTGAGTGAGCTAACAAGGAGAAAGTTCCTCTTGCAGTGGAAAGGGGCCATTGTGTTTTCCCCCTTTCTCCCCTTCCAGGTACCCAGGCCCTATATTTCTTTGTCCTTTGACATTTTGTATTTTGTGCCTTTTTTTATATTTCCCCAACCAGTATTGTTTGCTCTACTGTTTTTGTTTTATATTTTGTTAACCCTGTCTTTTGTCAATGACTGTAAGTGTCTAACCTTTGTTGAATCCTGCCACCTTGGGGCACTGTAGTGTCCACTATACCCCCTGATTGTGCCTGTTATGTTCCCAGTATTGTTCCCTCATTAAAAGGTGTATGGTTAAGTCCCCAGTGGTGCTCTGGCTCTGCTCTATAGGGGGAGGAGAATCCCTACACCTCCCACAGCGCTTGTGCACCTGCTTTGATCCCTTCAATTGGAGAGGGGGTACCTTTTGGAGTACCACCTGGGTTATACATGCTTCGGGGATTTTGCTAGTCACTTTCAAAGGATAGGGAGACATTTTCCCCCTATTACTTGGCTTCTGCTGTTCAGTGTAAATAGGAAGGAATGTGCATGCGCATGTGTCACTAATGAACACATTACTTGGCTTCTGCTGTACACCATCTTCACAAGTGTCAAACATTGGCCATTACTAGAGGCAGGAATTTGCCTGGGGTGTTCCAGTGCTCCAAATGATATTGAAAAATAACTCGGATTCTTGGTTATAGGGTTCTTTCTCATGCCCTGTGGGTTAAAAGGCTATCCAGATTTGGGGTCAGGAAGGAATTTTGATCCAGGTTAAACTGGCAAAGACTTTGGTGCATTTTGCCTTTCTCCATAATATGGGTATGGTCCACTTTCTAGGATCACCCTGACACATCATATTTACCTAACTTATTGCTATTGTATTGCACCAAGGAATTGGTGGAATGCTTGCTTCTCCTAGTATCTGTTTATGGCACACTGTAGGTTTTGATGGGGTGGTTTTTGGTACTGAGAGCCTGAGTTTGTTAAGGCAGGCAAGGTTCTTTGTCAAGGTTCTTCTTGTTTCTTATTTTGTGTTTGTGGTTTGTAGGGGCAGATGTTTTTGTAGACCCGTTTGAACTAATGCTTTTTTCACTCAGTTGCCTGTGTCTGCAGGGGCCTGGAACTGATGACTTAGAAGGCCCCTTCTAGTCTTGTGTTCCTGTATGTTACTAGTGCAGCTTCATTATTGCTGGTAAAGGGACTCCTTAGTGCAGACACACTCTTAAAAAGATGCTGTTATTAGCATTCCATATACAATAGAGATTGTTTTTAATAGATAAATGGTGAAGCATTCCTGAGCCATAATAAAGAGAGATCAAAAGCTGAAAAATCCATTTGTGAAAGGAAGCAAGCAGAAACCAATAGAAAAAGGTGAAGCCAAGGAGATATGAAAATCTTAACCCAATAAAAGCATATTTAAAAACAAAACAAAAACCATACAGAAGCCACCTCACATTTCTCAGTACTCTAGTCCATTAAGAATTCACTCCAAAGTTAAATACTTTGCACTTTACAGAGCACCTTCTACTAGAAGATCTAAAATATGTAATTATTGCTTGTAAACTGAACCTCACAAATTTTATCTTCATTTAAAAACTAATGAATAGAAAGGATTCAACTTGCCTGAAGGAAGATGGTTAGAGAGTAGAAAACTGGAAACAGAACTGAGATTTCTTGAAACCCAGTTCTCTGCCGTAACCCATAAACCATGCACATCCCTTCCTATTTACACTATTCCAGTGTAGGGAGCTAGAAATACTCTGCCCCAGAGTTTTAGAAGCCATGGATAAACAGAATATAGGATGAATCACTTAACCTAAGAGGTTATCATGGAATCAGAGATAGTTTATGGCTTTTGAATCAGTACAGCCATCTTACAAAAGGTGCTCTAGCAAGTGGCATAATTAGGCAGGGCAATTGGGACAGTCATCCCAGGCACCAACTCTGGGGGAGAGGGGAGAAAAAAAAAAAAAGGCAGTGCATGAAGGCAGCTGCCTTAAGTGCCTGGCTGCATCATTACATCTCTGGCTCTAGCTAACAGCAGCTTCCCACAGGGAAGAAAGAAAAGAAAAAGTGCCACCTGAAGTAGGAACTAACCATTACATTATTTAATCTCGCTCTCAGTGCTATCCTCCAATCACAAATAGATGAAAAATATGTTAAGGTCTTGCCCAAAATCCATTTCAGCCAGTCTTTTTGGGTGTGCATAACTACTGGCCAGCCTTGCATGATCCTTTTTTATACTCAGACTGGCTAGGGACAGACATTACACATAAACCAGTTTAAGTGTTCAGAAACTGGTTTAAACCTGTAACAAACTGGTTTATGCAATGTCTGTCCCAGACCCCTGGCTAGTTTAAAATAAGACAGATACCCCCAGCATGCTCTCTGGGCTGGGTGGGACTCTCTGCTCCACAGCAGGGCTGGCCCTTTCCCCCTGCTCCCTGGCTAGAGCTCCAGCAAAGACTTGCAGGCACAGAGAGTTTGCCTGTCTAAACAGGGATTATTCCCCCCCTCCCCTCCACCTTACACAAACCCCTCAGCATTAGCTAGCAGACCACATGCTGGCTATGTCCGTGCTATGGGAGACGACAGGCAGACAGGCTTTTTGGAACTAATCAACAGGTAGCTTAATGTCCTTCCTTGGAAGAGCTGCTTAAGAAGAGCTCCATTAGTTAATGGAGAGGGGCTTTGTTTTCTTAATGGGTTGATAAACACTGAGTAGGGGTGATAAACATTCCCTGCTGGGCTGCTTAGGTGTGGCGGGGGGAGGGGGAGAAATAATCAGAGTGTCCTGCTGGGGCCTGGCCACACTCCCCTCAGCTCTGTGCAAGGGAAGGGAGAGCTCTAGCATCCTCTGGCTTATAGCCTGAGCCACTGCAGGTATGTGCCTGTATTTGTGGGGTGTCTGATTACAAAACTGATTTATCCTAGCCAGATTAGACTAACCTGCAAAGATTGAATCAATTCAGGCTCAGGCTCTTGTCCCTAGCCATATGTCTTCACTGCAGAGCTAGCTTGAGTTTAAACCTCAATACTGCTTCTTTCTCTTCTTCCTCAAAGAAGAATTCACTCAGGCTCATGGATGCTTTTAAACCAGGCTAGCAAGTATGGCTGAGGATATAGTTTTTGGCTAGATTTCATTTCAATCTAGCCTTATAACCCATTTACTTTGCTGTGAAATTGCAGGCTAAAATAAAAAAGACAGGGTATTATAAATTGTCCAGTGCTCTCAGAATGTCACCCCATT
This sequence comes from Alligator mississippiensis, assembly GCF_030867095.1. Taxonomy (NCBI): domain Eukaryota; kingdom Metazoa; phylum Chordata; order Crocodylia; family Alligatoridae; genus Alligator; species Alligator mississippiensis. The sequence continues at coordinate 117,874,563 of NC_081824.1, read as the reverse complement.
GTACTCTGTATACCTCATACCTTCCTCTGAACTGTAAGTTAAACTAGACTGGCTCAGTATTTTATCCCTCTCTCCACAGCCAGGTTAACTCCTTAGTGGGCTCTAGGCAAACAAACTCATGGGCCCCGGGCTGGTTGAGACTCCTAATGCACCCGGGCACTGCCACCTGTGGGGAACAGGGTTTGGAGCCACAACTAGAAGCAACCACAGTGGCAGTAAAACGGGCAGAGGGGAGGGGAAGGGAAGGGAGGTGGATGGGGCCATTTGTGCTGCTGCTGCAAAGGGAAGGACTGGACCCCCCTGCAGCTCAGAGCCCTAGGCACGTGCCTAGTTTGCCTATACATTAATCTGGCCCTGCCTCTGTCATTCTGCTCCATTTCTGCTGCTTTTTCATATCTCTTAAAAACCTTCCTGTATTGCCAGATGTTACACTAGCCTTTGAGAAAAGTCATTTTCAGTACCAGCAAGGCCTAAAATATAGGGAACTGTGTGTGTGTGTGCCTGTGTATGTATGTGTATACACCCCCCACACACCCCCAGACCCCTTCTCTGATTCTTAATGTCTTTCCTGGCTGCTAACCATGCGCGCGTGTGCGTGTGTGCGTGCGGTTACTCAGGAAAGACATTAAGAACCAGAGAAGAGGTCAGTCAATTTGTGATCGGCAAACCAGTTGTTAATGACATTCCCATGAAAATGTTCTTGCTACCATATGCTGTTTTCTTTTGCTTTCAGAACCATCTGAGCGAACAATGAGTAATTCTTCTTGGAAGTTATTTACATAGTGTATTGTTCTCATATTATTATACAGTCAGCAATATCAAATAGAGTGTGTGCACAAGGAAGAAAATATGCATAGGTATGTACCGTGGAAATGAATTAATAGAAACATTAAAAAAGCCACTCTAAGTTGTTTGATGACCCTGGGATAGTCCTCCATTCCAGCCTACAGGCTAGTACAGCATCATTGTGGATACAGTTTCAGGGATCTAGCTTGTGTCTATCTTTGCAATAGAGATGCTCCACTCCTGCTAGTCCAGCCCAGACTAATTGCAGTGAACATATCCCCTGCAAACATAAGACATCTTCTGAGTAACTGTCTAGAGGGGAATAATGGCTCCAAGTGAGCACATTTAGTGCTAACTGTTTAACAGATTAAGAATGTCTTATTTTTTTAGGCTGCTATAGAAAGATAGGCCCCAAACCTAGTTTCTATGGCCAGGTAGACATTATACTTTTAGTGATATAAGTGATCGGAAACTGGTCTATACCCATAACAGAACTGCAGTTCAGCCCATATAGATTGGTTTAAAAATGGTGGGACCCAGTCTAAGATTTTCTACCCTCCTCCCCACACCAAAGGGTGAACATTTGTTCTGTTTGCCACTGATCTAAACTATGCCTCTTAGAGAAAACCACATAACTTAGATCAATTCTGCCTCAGGTTTTTTAATGTTTGTATCTAGCTGTGGTGGGCTTGCTGGTGGCAACCTGGTATGCCAATTCAGAGGGGCTCAAAGTGATTGATGAGGCATTTTCCCTCCCTACAAATCAGGAGACAGAAAGGGAGAGGCTTGTCCTGCCCCTACCCAGGGGCAAAGCGAAATGATGGACCAGAAAGGGGACTAACTTTGCCTCTCCCTAATTGGTCCATTCTCAATCTGGGGGTGGAGCCTCTAGAGGGAATAAAAAGGCAGCATGCCCAGCACACAGGTGGCTTCAATAGAGGATAGCAAAGAGGGTTGTGAAGAGCTGGCTGAGCTGACTGGCGGGATGGAGCAGTTGCCCCAGAAGTGCCCGGAAAACACCTTGTTGGATAGGGAGCAGCAAGCAGCTGCACCCCCAGCCCTGCTGTGAAAGGAGCATGGAGCCAATGCACAGGCTGGTGCATGGAGGGTTTGGGAGCAGACCAGAACCTTGGGTGCTGCACAAGGCAGTGCAGATCCCTAACCCCTTGCACAAGGCAGAGGCAATGGTGTGCTGGATGGTGCACAGAGCTGGGAGGGGCCATTGGTGCACAGGAGAGTGCACAGGGCTGGGATCAGGCTATCAGTGCACAGGAGGGTGCACAGGGCCGGGAGCAGGCTGACAGGCCAGGAGAGCCTGTGAAGCAGCTGAGAGCCCCCCTGCAGAGGGGGGAGATGCTTCAACATGGGAAATGAGTACAGCCTCATAGGGTCCTGGGGAAGTTGTGAGTTGTCTGGGAAGGGGATTCCCACAGGGGAGGAGGGCCCTCCCCTCTGTGTCAAGCAGCTGGGGGGGAAGCCCCAGAGGGAAAGGGGGGTTGCTGGATTGAGGCCTGGCCAACAGGATAATTTAAGCGGGGTTAAAAGGGTGCCTGCTGGGGTATCGGGTTATTCTTCCTCTCTCTCTCTCTCCCCCCTCCACCCCACCACCCCCGGTTGTTTTTTCCAGGGACACAGTGGTTGCACCAGTGCAGTAAGTTGCTCCTTTCCCTTTCTCTAAGATCCTGCACCTTACTGTTGGTAAACACTAAACCCTATTATTTGTAAACCCTGTGCCTTATTGTTTGTGAACCTTGCACCATGTTATTGTACAAGAATGTAAAATGTTTGATGAAACCCCTGTTATAAATGTTTGATCAGTAACTTGACACTGCCAGTCCTATTATTATTCATTTCCTAAACCAATCCCTGTGTTATCCTTAAGGGCCCCTCCCCTCAAGCCTGGAGGGTACTGAGTGGGGAGGTGGGGGGCCTGCAGTCTACCCCAGAGAGCCCCAGAGGACCGGCCTAAGCATGGGTACAGGGCTAATAGTGTGTATTTGCAATATATATATTGCACCTAGTTCATGTATTTCATGTATATATGTATAAGTTAGGTGTCACTTTTATATCATATTAAACTGTACATAGTAAAGGCTCACCAAGTGTCCTGGTTCTAGTTTGTAGGGAGAAGAGGGGAGCTGCGCACAGCTAAGTAGCTACGCCTCCCACAGCACACCTGCATCTGCTAACATCCCTTCATTTGAAGAGGGGGTACCTATCTGAGTACCACCTGGGTTACATAGCCTATAAGCCAAAGCCTCCACTAGTATAAAATAGCATAGTACAGAAGCTACATTGATTTATACAAACTGGGATTTGGTCCTGAAAAGGTCAGAAATGATGACAGCTTAGGAACAATATAGCGTTAAGGGGTAAAAAAGTAGTTTTGCAGCACATGCTGAAGGAAGAGCACTGGGTGTAGAGCAAAATAATTCCAGGGCCTTCACTCTTCAAGACTGTCAACCTACTTGGAACTTTTTATGAGTATTAAATTTGTTTTAATAAGCATCCAAGAAGATGTCCTGCATCTGGGATGTTACACAAGTGGTATGACTTTGACTGGTTTAAGTTCAGAAAGATGCACTCACTCTATGAAAAAAAAAAGGGGGGGGGGATGCGGAAAGGATTTCAACCTTCTAAACCTTTGGGGGGGGGGGGGGAGGTTTTAGTCAGAGTTAATTAGATATAGAAACAGTGATTGCTTTCAAGCAGAATGACACAAAGTTCCATTATGAGAGGTCACCAAATCCTCTCATGCTTTGAACATTTGCTTTTACTGGCTGCCCTGCTTCTTGTGCCACCTCAAAACCAAGGAAGCACATGGAGTTTCCTCTTTATCCGGCTACTGAACAGGAAATGTTAGAAACTTGGATAGGCAGGAATGTGTTAGCTGGAAGGTTCAGAAGAGAACCAGCAAAGGAACTGATGCACCTTAAGATAGTGTGATTGCTTCTGACTGGCAGACCACCAAGATTCCATGTGTCCTCTGCCGTCATCCACCAAATTAAGGCAATTTTGAAAAATTAGCATGTTGACCTCATGCACAAATACTGGAAATTGGACTAATTAGTCTGGAAATCAAGCTTGAGAGAAACCACTCACCCATGCTGCACGCACACCAGCTGTGCCAAGACTATGCTTGTTCCAGACTGTGCGCTTCCCATCCTTTTCATTCTTCAGCATTTCTTTGATGTGAGTATGCACGACATTCATTATCTGGTCAGTCAGCAATTTGTACAGCCACGCTACAACAAAATCATGGGTTTTCTGTTCTGCAAGGATTCAGGGATAACTTGATATGCTAGATCAAACTAAACAGGCAGGATCTCTCTAGCTGAACCATGAGTATTTAATGTAGCTCTTCTGTTTGCAATGTATTTGAACTCAGAACAACATACTGGATGTCCTGCAATATGTACTATTACTGACACAAAACTGTCTTATAAATGGTCTACTCTTAATTTCGATTAACAGCTATATAAAATAACTCTGAGTTACTTTATCCTCACACAGGTATATGATTTTATATATGTGCATGCACACACATGAATAAAAGATGCACTCACAACAGCAACAGCTTTTCACAGGGATGATATAATACAAGCTAGGTAGCATAGGTAACTAGGTAGCAAGCTAGGTCTCCCCTACCTCTCATGGAAAATGTGATCTTGTTTACTTAATCCTTTACTCCACTTTTCAGTAGGTACTTTAATTGTAACAAATCCTTTACTATTAAAAGTATGGTGGATAAAAACAACTACCTTGACATGAGAAGAGCAAAGTGGTGCACATATACCATGAACAGTGGTAAAGGATAATGTTTGACTTTAGAAAACATGACACAGAATCAGAGAAGTTGGGCTGTAAGGGACCTCTAGACGCCACCTAATCCAACCCCCTTCCTGAGGCAGGATCATCCTTATCCAAACCATCCCATATAGACCATAACCTAAACTACATAAGGCTACTATCAACCCTGGCCCAACATAGACCTTACACCCTAACCTGACAGGAAAAGTAGGGGAAACATGGCAGCCAATGTCCAGCTTCTACACATGGTTGTCAAGATCAGCTCAGGAGATCCCAGACAGAGGGCTGCACTGCAGAGGATAGCAAAAAATCTGACAATCCATATGGGTCTGACAATTCCTTCCTGACCCCAAATTGGTCTGACCCTTAGCGGAAGGGAAAAAGCCTCTAGCCAGGAAACTCTGGCTTTGAGTATCTTCATTAACAAACACCTGAAGATCCCCTCAGTAACAATGCAACCATGATGTCTGTGGAAATGTCTGCATTAAGTAACTAAGATTAGGTCTTCACCACTACAGAAAATAGAAAATGTGAAAATAAAGCTCTTCCAGCAAAAATATAAATATATTATGTACAAAAAAGTTAGAGATTGGAAAGGGTAAACAGATAAACACTAGGTGAAACATGAAAACAAGAGGCATCCAGTGACAGACCAGAAAGGAAAAAAATCTGGAAAGGGATACCATTTGTTTGGAATGGGAAAATGTCTGGTATTACACAGACCCCCCCCTCTGGTCCACATATTCTCTACTTAAGCTGTGCATTCTTCAGGGTATTTCTACCATGAATAGGATGGTAGGGCTACCAATTACCAATTAATTCTACCAATTAACTGAAAAATAGGACTTTATGCAATGCATTCCTCATGCAGAAACAAACAGGGGGACAAAGGGTTTAAAAACAGGACAGTCTGGTATAAAACAGGGCCAGCCTAGCAGGTGCAGGCATAGAAAGACAGGCTGCAGGTTCCTCCCACCCTCTGACTAGGGGCCTAGAAAAAAATGCCTTGAAGTTTATCACAGTAACACAGTTGGAAATGTTGCCAAGACCCATAAATGGTAGTCTGTCATTCAAATGTTTATCCCTTTGTAGATAAACACTATTCACCCCTTTGTAGACTAGTACTATTATTTTGAATTGTTAATTGTCTTGCTCAACTTGTTATCCTTTTACCTAAACCATAAGTTAACAATTCAAAAACCTTGTTATTTATACGAGCCATTTGTAAATGCCATGAGAGAAATAAAAAAGAATGCTAAAACAGACACAGACACACAAGCCAGAATTAACACCTAAATGACACATCTCAAGCAATGCTACCTTACATTAGAAGAAGTCTGGCCAGTTTCTGTCCAGTTACAATAATTGTTTGTATTTCTTGATCTTGTAAGTACATTATAGTATTTCAAAGCTACATGTACAACTGCTTTGCATAGCTTTAATTAGCTTTGTTTCCAAGTAAACTGGAATCTCTTTGACCTTTCTTAATCCTTCACTTTGGTTCTGAAACTGATTAGGTCAGATTAACAACAATAAATTGCCCTAACACTGGTCTGTTTTAGATCTTATTTCCAGACTGTCAATCACAATCAAATTTTTAGATGCTGCATAAAAGTGCAAATTAAAACTGATATAATATTCTCAATTTTTTTTTCCTTTTTAAAACACATTACTTGATATATTTGTTTCCACTTTAATTGCATTGTTTGGAAAGTTCAATATTTCCTTATTAAGCAACCACAAGCTGATGTATAAAAATATATTTCTGTAATGATAATTAACTGCATAAAATCATGAGTCTGAAGCTTAAGAAATTATAAATACAAATTTTGTTTTGAAGCTCTCTCTTTTCCTTTAAAAATAGCCTATATGAACATAGTGCTGGAATGGGCAAAATGCCTTTATACATCCATAACACTGCCCAAAGAGATACCCAAAATACTATTTCTGTCAACTTTTAGTGATGAAAGACCAGTCCAGAGTGAGAACTAGCCCAGAATATTGAATAGTAATTGTATGGAATGTCTAGTCTGTGCATCAGCTGAAGTATAACCCTGCCTCTTTACTAAAGGTATATTATCTGAGGATTCTGTTACATAACTAAGCCTCTAAATTTTGTTACTATGGGCATGTCTACACAAGATGCTTTACTGCACAGTAGTGTAGTTTACTGCGCAGTAAGTGTGCACGTCTATACATGTGCATGCTTACTGTGCAGTAAATGACGCTAAATGACGAGTAAATTTACTACCTGCAAATGAAGGTAGCAAATTTACTTATGATTAGTTACTGTGCAATAATACACATATAGATGCCAACTGGGAGCAAATTTGCTCCCGGTCAGCCCTGCTACTAGGGGGCCAGCCTGAGGTGGCTATGGCTATGGGCTGGGACCCTCTCCTGCCCCAGGGCTGGGCTGCCTCTATGGCAGTCCCAGCCTCAGGCCCTTAAAAGTCTGCAGGCATTTTGAGCCTTGGTGCACACCAGCAGGGAGCCTGAGGCCACTCCGGGCAGCCTGCCTACACCCCTTGATTTTAGCAAGGGTTTTGATACGGTCTCCGACAACTTTCTCGCAGGCAAGCTAAGGAAGTATGGGCTGGACGAATGGACTGTAAGGTGGATCGAAAACTGGCTGGAGCATCAGGCTCAGAGAGTAGTAATCAATGGCTTAATGTCTAGTTGGCAGCCAGTATCAAGTGGAGTGCCCCAGGAGTTGGTCCTGGGTCTGGTTTTGTTCAATGACTCCATCAATGACCTGGAAGATGGCACAGAGTACACCCTCAGCAAGTTTGCAGATGACAACAAGCTGGGGGGAGTAGTAGATACACTAGAGGGTAGGGCTAGGATTCAGAGTGACCTAGACAAATTGGATGTCACTCCAATTGGGGCAAAAGGAATCTCATAAGGTTCAACAAGGATGAGCGCAAAATCCTGCACTTAGGATGGAACAATCCCATGTACCGGTACAGGCTGACAGACTGGCTGGGCAGCAGCTCCGCAGAAAAGGACCTGGGGGTTACAGTGGATAATAAGTTGAATATACAAGTCAGCAGAGTGCCCTTGTTGCAAAGAAGGCTAATGGCATACTGGGCTGCATTGGTAGGTGTGTTGCCAGCAGGTCAAGGAAAGTGATTATTCTCCTCTATTCAGCAAGGGTGAGGGAACATCTGGAGTACTGTGTTCAGTTTTGGACACTCCACTACAGAAAGGATATAGACAAAGAGAAGAGAGTCCAGCAGAGGGCAACAAAAATGGTGAGGGGGCAAGGGGACATAACTTCTGAGGAGAGGCTGAGGGAGCTGAAATTATTTAGTCTAGAGAAGAGAAGACTGAGGATGGATTTAACAGCAGCCTTCAGCTACCCGAAGAGGGGTTCAAACGAAGATGAAGCTAGACTGTTTTCGGTGGTGGCAAATGACAGAACAAGGAGTAATGGTCTGAAGTTGCAGCAAGGGAAGTTTAGGTTCGATATTAGGAAGAATTTTCTCACTAGAAGGGTAATAAAACACTGGATCAAGTTACCCAGAGAGGTGGTGGAATCTCCATCCTTGGAAATTTTTAAGACCCAGCTAGACAAAGCTTTGTCTGAGATGATCTAGTTGGGGACGGCCCTGCTTTGAGTAGGGAGTTGGACTAGATGACCTGAGGTCCCTTCCAACCCTAATTTTCTATGATTCTCTGATGACAGATTTAAAGCTACACATGCTGCATCACTTCTGTGGTCTATAATGGGTAGATCATGATGCAGACTTTACTTATATGATCACTACATAATTCTGGATAAGTTTTTCCTACAAACTTGTAAGACACAGTGAATATACTGAAGTTTCTGTAAAAGCCCCTGCCTTACTCATTGCACATCTTGTGGGTAAGCAATAAGAAAAACAAGAGTCCATGCATACTTAAGATTATAAAAAATACTATAATACTATTATAATGGCTTGCAAGGCAACCTTGATGTTTTCTGACATAGCATTCATAGTGTTTCACTCAAAACCTTTCCAAAAAAGGCTGTTGCAATGTGTTTTGTACTGCACAAGACACAAAAAGACAAGGTTGTGAGAAGCTTACAAATTACATAGTTAAACAAACTACACAAAAATATTCAAGGAGACCCAGAGCACAGCAGGGCTGAAGGAGATCCAAGCATGAGAGCCTTTTTTATAGTATGGGTTGGCACTTGGACTCAAAATATATTAAGAAGGAATCCAAATAAAAAGAATGTGAGCTCCCTCCCCTTCACTCCTCCATACACTTTCATCTCTTCCCTCCAGACAAAACCCTAAATAATATTAGAAGATTTTAGATTATTATTTTATGTCTAGGTACTATATATGGAAAATGTTAGTTTCTTGATATACATTTATATGAATTTTACACATTTTTTATACACTTATAACATTTGGCCAATGTCAATAAAACAAGTCAAATAAGCAAAAAAAACAAACAAACAAAATTAAATTGAGATGTGACAGGTGCTTGTTTAATTCACCTATTCACCACTTGAACCCTTCAGTGGAAAATTTTGAATCAGTTACTGTAAGGCTTTCCACTCAGCATGATGTCACTACAGCAACAAACGTTTCCCACTGCACATTTTGGCACACTTAGTCGAGGAATTCAAACCTCAGCTTCATGCAGCCTTCTGATTAAATCAAAGTCCTTGCCTTAATGTGAGTGATCTGCAAGGGTCAGCAGATAGTAATGCCTCCTATTTTCCCAGACAAATATTATTGAAAAAATATTAAACTTGCATATAAAACGAGTACATCACTGCTGAGCACATATCTGGTTTTCAACATAGTCTCCTTTTCAGTCAATGACCTTTTGCCACCAGTAGACAAGGGCATATATCCCAAAACTGTATGAGGGGCAGTCAAAGTTATGCCTTCTAATTTGTAGGAGGCCTATATGTTTACGTACATTAGTACACGTGGTAAATACACACACATCATCTACATTAAACATATACATTAGTATTTATGTATTTCCATGGATTCCATCACCATTGATGCATTTGATTTTCTGTGCATGTTACATAGCCATTCTATAAGATTCTATAAGATCTAGAAGTCCATATAGGGCATAAATTACATGAGACATAGGAAGCCATGTGCAAACTTACTTACTACAATTAGCAAACAGTTCATCCATACCTTGACGCCGTACAGGCATTATATTTTTACTGGGAGAATAGCTGCTCATACAGTAGAAATAGCCAGCGCAGGCAATTCCTGTGCTAACATTCACTCTCTCTCAGAGGAAACATGGCTCCTGTGAGAGAGTTTCTCTTGCTAGAATAAATGCCTGTACCCTTCTTGGAGGAATCAAGCAGTAGCTTCTCCTGTGTCTTCCCCAGACTGGAAGGATGTTTCCCAATAGCAAGACTCCTCCTGATCATGGAGGAGTTGAGCTGCTGCTTGCCCTCCCCACCCCTCAAAGGCTTCGTAAGACTAGAGTGGCCCTGGTTTGAGGAATAAGCAGGCACCAGTGCCTCACTGCTCCTCTCCCAGGGACTGGGAGACCACGGGGGCTAAGAGAATTGGAGAAGTGACTTCACCCTATGCATTCCCTCAACCAGGATCACCCCAGGCTGGGGAAGACATGGGGAGCAGGGGAGAGGCAGGGACTATAGGTTGGGATGCCTGTACTGCTCCCTTTCCCAAAATTTCTGAGAAGTTTCCACAGCTAGAAATGAGCAGCTGTTCATACCCTACACCAACCCAACTTCCAGAGCCTAAATCTCGCAAGAACCTTCATATTTGCATTACAAGAGACGATTTCCATATACTGGTCAACATGGACACAGGAGGCTAAAAAAAAAATCATGTTACTATTACAAGCTTATAGATATGCAACAGATCATTTATTATTGTATAGGCTCCTCCAAAAACGAAACAATTTACTCATGGCTACAATGTATGAACTAAGCAAGAAAAGAAAGCAAAAAGTAGAAAATGAGCTTTGCACTAATTAATTTATATTTTTTTCCATAAAATATCCTTGCAGTTAACTCTTTTGAGCAGTAAGTGATCTGTCATTAATGACTCATCCCAGTGAATAAAACAGACTAAAAATGCTATTTAACTGTTGCAAATTACTAAGGACCCAATCCTGCCATACTTCTATGAGTTGTTCCACTGATTTCCAAGGAGATTAGTAAGTTAGTATGAAGATTTATTTACTTGATGCTCAGTCCAGTATAGTTTAGCTGGTCTCCATGTATTATATAAAGTAAAAGAGTTCCCAAATTAACATGTTATTATCACTTTTGGAGTGGCTGTAACTATTTAAGCAGGTGTTTATTTCAGGACTACTATTTTTTCTTAAGTGCTAAACAGTCAAGCATATCTCTATCTGAAAGGTTTTCTGCTGGAGGGCAAACATCCCAAATGCCTTGAAGTTAACTCCTTGGGGAAGTCAAGGTGACCTTTAAGATAGTACTAAAAAGTACTATCAGGCATAATCTTTCTACAAGCCAAAATGGAACGTCCATTCAAGATTATTTGTGTAAAAACACAGCTGTCTTGATAATGGAAGCTATGCATTTGTGTTAGACTACAACATTTAGCAGCATGCCCATATTACTATTTGAGATATTTCATCTGGTTATTCTTAGCTTTAGCGATGTATGAAAGAAAGAAAATAAATACGAGAGAATGAAGTTAATTTTGAGAAAAAATGAATGGAAAAAATAAGCGAGCACCTTTCACATATCAAGACTGTTAACCAAGCCCTGCATCTGCAAAATCTTTTTTTTTTGTAACAAGATAAGGGGTATCAATACAATCCTTGATTCTTTACTACAGAAAAGAACGGGGTTGTTGCAGAAAGGCTCTTCAAAAATAATTTAACTGCTTCTCTACCTTTAGAATGTGACATATTTGGGTTCTGATTCCCCTACTAAATAATGTTCTTAAGAACATAAGAACTGCTATTTACTGGATCAGACCATATATAGGTCTATCCTGCCCAGTATACTGTGTCACACAGTGGCAGAGAGAGGATGCTGAAAGGAAGAGTGAACAGAGTATGACCAGGGTTTTTCCGCTGTTCTTCTCTTACTTACAGCCTTTTGGAGTCAGTAAAACATAGCTTACTTCCTGCAGGGATTTTTACTTTTTAGTACATTACAAGCTTCTGGTATCCTGAAGGAGCCTTTCCTAAACTGAGACCCCAAATGAGAAACCTTGGCTGTACTTTCCCTATACAACAGCCATTTAAGTATGTGAACTGTGGTGGCATGCCAATAAGCTGAAACAAAATCATGTGGCCTGATGCATGGAATTATACTGCTCTATTGGACGGACAACTTCCAAAGACATTCTATACTATACTATTAATAAAGTTCTTTTCCCTTTTCAATGTCCTGCATCCAGCACTGGGATGATAATAAAACCATTACTTATTGGCTGCTTTTTGTTACCCTAGATGCTGCAGTCTCCTTTGAAAATGTTAGCATTTTCTGAAGACAAATCAGAAATCAGTTATTCACTTTATTAAATACAACAGTCTCAGTGTTGTCCCTTTGCAACAAGGGACATTCTAACATGATAAAATGTTAATGTACAGAAAATATCTAAAACTTATAGAAATTTACTTTCTTCTCTCTATACAGTCTTCTCATAAAACACTTCCTGAAAGAATAAAGTTGAAATGCCGATGCCTGTGATTATCAAATCTTCAGAGATGAAATGGTTTATAATGGATTAGAGATAGAAACAAATGATATAGAAGCTCAAAAGAATGAGCAGAGATCCTAAACTTAATATTTATAGATATGTGCAAAACTGGTGAATAAGCCCAGAGTCTAAATGGAGCAGACAAAGATAACTCCTTAAGCAGCATATGGGGAGGCATGCAAATAAAGGAATAACACACCAAAAATACATGCAAAAATTAAACTGAATTGTGGAGTTAAATAAAATCCAAAAATGCCCATGAGTACTGTGGAGCAAATATGGAAAATAGAAAACACCCTCTATATGTTAGGGTATAGAGCAAGAGTGCTCAAAAGCCCCCATGACTAACCAAAAGCATCCAGGAACATCTCAAAGCTAAAAAGGAGGCCTACACCCAATGGAAGGGAGGGGCCATCACCAGGGAGGACTATACCTCCATTGCTTGGGATTGCAGGGGGGCTGTTAGGAAGGCCAAGGCGGAGATGGAACTGGGACTAGCAACCCGGATCAGGGATAACAAGAAATTCCTTTTTTAAATACATAAGGAGTAAAAAGAAGGTTCTGGGTAACGTGGGGCCTCTGCAGGACATGCTAGGAAATCTGGTCGTCACACCAGATGACAAAGCTAACCTATTTAACAATTTCTTTGCCTCCATTTTTTCTGAGCAGGGACCAGGTCATCCCCCCAAGCAGGATCCCAGGGGAGGTACAGCCAGTCTCAGGGTCAGTGAGGACCTAGTCAGGGAACTTCTAGTGGGACTGGACGTGTTCAAATCAGCAGGTCCTGACAATCTCCACCCCAGAGTGCTGAGGGAATTAGCAGAGGTCATTGTGGGACCCCTGGCACAGCTTTATGAGCACTCATGGTGCTCTGGCGAGGTGCTAGAGGACTGGAAAAGGGCTAATGTGGTCCCCATTTTCAAAAAAGGGAGGAAGGAGGACCCAGGAAATTATAGGTCTGTTAGTCTTACCTCGGTCCAGGGGAAGCTCTTTGAGAAAATTATTCAGGTGCACATCTGCGAGGGGCAAGCAGGGGAGTGTATGCTTAGGGGCAACCAACATGGGTTCATTAGAGGCAGGTCCTGTCAGACCAACCTGGTGGACATCTGTGACCAGGTCACAAAATCCTTGGATTCAGGTGTCGCGGTGGACATAGTCTTTCTGGACTTTAGGAAGGCCTTCAACACTCACTATCTCTCACCCCATTCTCATTAAAAAAGGAGATTGTGGCGTCGATGCCTACACAGTCAGATGGGTTACCAATCAGCTGGAGGGCTGCACCTAGAGAGTGGTGGTAGATGGGTCATTTTTTACCTGGAGGGATATGGGCAGCGGGGTCCCCTAGGGCTCGGTCCTCAGGCCCACACTGTTCAACATCTTCATCAGCGACTTCGACGAGGGGGTGAAAAGTACCTTGTTCAAATTCGCAGATGACACTAAGAAGTGGTGAGAAGTGGGCACACTAGAAGGGAGCGACAGGCTGCAATTGGATCTGGACAGGTTACAGGGGTGGGCAGATGAGAACAGGATGGCAGAAAAGGATCTTGGAGTCATTATTGATTCCAAGATGAACATGGGACGCTAATGTGGGGATACGGTCAGGAAGGCTAACTGTACCTTGTCATGCATCCACAGATGCATCACAAGCAGGTCCAAGGAGGTGTTCCTCCCTCTCTATATGATGGTCTGGCTGCAGTTGGAGTACTGTGTCCAGTTCTGGGTGCCGCACTTCAGGAGGGATGTGGCCAGCATCAAGAGGGTCCAGAGGAGGGCCACTCACATGATCAGGGGGCAGCAGGGCAGGCCCTGTGAGGAGAGCCTATGAGACCTGAACCTGTTCAGCCTCCACAAGAGAAGGCTGAAAGGGGATCTGGTGGCCATCTATAAACTTACCAGGGGAGACCAGCGGGGAATGGGAGAGTTCTTGTTCCCCCGAGCACTGCAAGGAATAATGGGCATAAGTTGACGGAGAGTAGATGCAGGCTAGATATCAGGAGGCACTACTTCACAGTCAGGGCGGCTAGGATCTGGAACCAACTTCCAAGGGAAGTGGTGCTCACTCCTACCCTGGGGGTCTTTAAAAGGAGGCTAGATAGACACCTTACTGGGACTGTTTGAAGGTCAAGTACTCTTTCCTGCCATGGCAGGGGGTCAGATTTGATGATCTGCTCAGGTCCCTTCCAACCCTACCAACTATGAAACTATGGTATCACGTGCAAAAAGATGTGATAAGGAGTCTCATCATGCCAAAGCTTGTAGACAAGAGCAGTGCAGAAAAATGCACCACACGGGGAAGCAAATGGTGTTTCAGAGGATGATATTTTGCATGTCATAAATGTAGTACAAAACAGCCAAAATAAATGGTTTGTAAGTCTAGACTACCATTAGAATCAAAAGTCAAGACTACAGACCAGAAACAATGGCAAAACGTAAGTGGTGCAACAAGCTACAAAGACTTCCTCAGTAATAAGCAATAAAAGAGTCCAAAACTGCAAGGAAGCAAAGTCAGATTATAAAATGAAATGAGCATAATCGTAATATCACTAGGACACTATACATTGCAAGCAGAATACTAAATAGAAGTACGGTATTACGAATGAAAAGTCAGGTATTGCAAACAGCAATGAAATCACCACTTTCAACTAAAATGAGTTAATTAATGAACCCAGTGATTCTAAACCTGTGGCAAACAATTCAGAAAATGGATACACACACAAAATAAAAGAATAACAAAAACATACTAAGAGCAGACAATGCAACATTCCCTGCAATATATATGCTAGTAATTACCAATCTGTTTTTAAAGGATTTCAGTGTCCTACCCATATGCTACACCAGAAATGAGCTACAATGACCAAGCTTTTAAAGCATGATATCCACTGCAATAAAAGAGGAATTAACAGAATCTATAAAAGAAATGAAAAAGGCAGCATTTTTACAGTCACAAAGCTAACTAAATGTATAAGCAGCACTGTAACCATTCAGAAACTACACAAAACTCAAGCAATTTTAGCCAACACACTAGAAAGTTCTAACTACAACTAATTACAATTTTAGAAATATTACCTGATTTCACAAAAGGAAACAAACAAGTCTCAAATAATAACAAAAAGCTACTGGATAAGACAAATAGTTACTTCATCACATATTAGGTACAAATGGGTATAAACAGATGGCTGAGAATGCTATTTGAGCTCACATCTACAGTGGAAGTACCGCAATAGTGTCATTAAGACATAGCAACAGGACTTGTCAGACTGTAATAGCTGATAACATTTTTTGGAGTGTGAACATGGCAGCATGGCAGGGGTTGCTAATCATGATCACAACCTCCCCTTTCCTCCAGAAAGAGCCAAGGAAGCAAATGCTTAACTGAATACAAATGAAGAGGAAGTTATGATTGACTGCAAGTGCCTACCATACATGGGATACTTGATGATCTCTCAAGTGCTCCAAAGAGATAAAAGCAGTACAGCACACGCACAGTTAAACATTAGCTCAATTCAGTGATGATAAGAATTTATAACCTGACTTTTCTCTCAGATGCGTGTAAAACCATGAGGCAGCTACTGAACAAAGATGTAAAATGCACATGGGACCAGATTCACAAGGTGTGGCAATGCTATTTTCCACAATAACTGTTGTGACGGGCTAGCTGGCAGTGACCTAGCCTAGGGGTTTTGAAAGGGCAAAAGATGATTGGAGGACTTGGGATTCTCTTTCCTCACCAATCAGACCCCAGAAACTCGCCCCTCATGCCCCCTGATTGGCCCCTTGGGTCACCTGGAGGGGGATAAAAGGGGCAGCAGGGCTGACTCAGGGAGAGACCAGTGAGGGACCATGAGGAAGGAACTTCAAAGAGCTGGCAAGAGCTGAGCCACCGGGGCAGAAGCAGGTGCCCCAGAAGACCCTGAAGGAGCAGGACCTGCAGGCAGTAGTTGGACCCTCAGCAGCACGGTGCGTGGTCAGCAGGAGAGGCTCCTCACTGGGCTCCAGGATCCCCTACGAGAGGCTGTGGCCAGCAGGAGAGGCTTCCTGCTCAGCAAGGATCTGAGCAGCGACCTGAGGGGCTCCCAGCTTGGCTTCCAGCTCCTCCAATCAGAGGCCAGGCAGCTCGACGTGAGGCCGGGGCTCCAGGAAGGTCAAGACCCCTAACAGCTTGAAACAATAGCAGTCTGAGGGGGATCAGGGAGGTGGAGGATGAAATTGACAGTTATTTGCTTTCCCTGCAGGCCCAGGCACCCAAGGAAGAAGCAGCCCGGGGAATGCCCTCCACAGCAGAGTGGCAGATGGTCACAGCCAGGACCGGAGCAGCTCTCAGAGAACCAGTACCAGCTTCTCCAGTCCGACTGGTGAACACGTATGAGGCCCTGGCGACCCTGCAGGAGATGTAAGGGGAGGAGGAAACCCTTGGGCAGGAAGAAACACCACATTCTTCACACTCCGAACAGGTCAAGAGATCCAAGAGGACCCAGAGGAGGAGGCGACGAGTGCTCATCATAGGCGACTCCATCCTGAGAGGTACAGAAGGGCCCATCTGTCACCAGGACCCCTCAGCACGAGAGGTATAATGCCTCCCTGGAGCAAAGATTCAGGATGTGACGGAGGTAATCCAGGCCAGGATCAAGCCCATCGATTACTACCCCATGGTCCCAGTCCATGTGGGTACTAATGATGCGGCCAGGAGAACCCCTGATCACCTGATGGCGGACTACAGTGCTCTGGGCGGCATGCTGAAGGAGTTTGGTGCACAGGTGGTATTCTCTTCCATCCTACCATTGAACAGATGCAGAAGACGGCATGAGAACTGCATCCGAGAAACCAACTGGTGGCTTCGGCAGTGGTGTCTCGAGGCAGGCTTCGGCTTCCTGGACAACGACCCACACATTATGACGAGGGACATGCTCAGCTGGGATGGGCTTCACCTGTCCCCCAAAGGTAAGCGTGTGTTTTCTTCTAGGTTGGCGGATCTCCTCCGGCGGGCTTTAAACTAGGCTCGTTGGGGGGAGGGGAAGATGAGGGCGGGGGAAGCTGTGGACCACCAAACCATGTGGCACCCACAAGGACAGCCCAGCCTGAAGAAAGAGAGCATTGGGAACCTGAAAGCTATGGGGAGGCCAGCACTACGGCACAGGTAAGAAACGAGAAAGTAAGAAACAATGGGCCCCTTGGGACTTGGAGCGGGGGGGGCAGCAAAGGCACCAGTCACAGGGCTCAAGTGCCTATATATTAATGCTAGGAGCATGGGGAACAAGCAGGATGAACTAGCGCTCCTGCTTGCACTAAACACCTATGACTTAGTGGGGCTAACAGAAACCTGGTGGGATTCATCCCACGACTGGGCAGTACATATTGAGGGCTATAGATTGTACAGAAAGGACAGGGTGGGGAAGAAAGGGGGAGGGGTTGCGCTCTATGTCAGTGAGCAATATACATCAACCCTCATCAAGACAGAATCCAAGGATGAGGAAGTAGAAGGATTGTGGGTTAGGCTACATGGGGGGCAAGGAGAAAGGGATTTGGTGGTAGGGGTCTGCTGCAGACCCCCACAGCAAGGGGAAGAAAGAGATTCAGGGCTCCTGAGGCAACTCTCGGAGACCATAAAAGCTACAGAGGCGGTAGTCATGGGGGACCTAAACTACCCGGACATCTGCTGGGAGTCACAGACAGCAAAGTCCCACCGCTCACAAAGGTTTCTAACCTGCGTACAGGACCTCCACCTGACACAGGAGGTACACAGTCCCACTAGGGGGAATGCCATACTGGATCTGGTATTGGCAACGGGGGATGACATAGTAGGGGACCTCCAGATCGGTAGCCATCTGGGGGACAGTGATCACCTAATAATAGAATTCACCATAAGACGTCGAGTGGGTAAGGTAACTAATAGGGTGAAAGTGCTAGACTTTAGGAAAGCTGATCTCAATGAACTCAGGCGATTAGTCAAGGACTCACTGCAGAGTAGGAGTTTTGAAGGGATGGGAGCCCAAGAAGGGTGGCTGTGCCTAAAGGAAACGATCCTTCGGGCACAAAGCAAGATGATCCCCGAGTGAGGCAAAAGAGGGAAAGGGGCCAGGAGGCTTCCCTGGCTGACCACAGAAATCCAGGGCAGCCTAAGGGCCAAAAGGGGAGCACATAAAAAGTGGAAACAGGGAGAGATCACCAAAGATGAATATACCTCCTCTGCTCATGCTTGTAGGGAGGCATTTAGGCGGGCCAAAGCTACCATGGAGCTGAGGATGGCAACCCAAGTAAAAGACAACAAGAAATTGTTTTTTAGATATATAGGGAGTAAAAGGAAGACCCAGGGAGGAATAGGACCCCTGCTAAATGGGCAGAAACAATTGGTGACGGACAGGGGGAACAAGGCTGAACTCCTCAACGAGTTCTTTGCCTCAGTGTTCCTAAGCGAGGGGCACGACAAGTCTCTCACTGGGGTTGTAGAGAGGCAGCAGCAAGGTGCCAGACTTCCATGCGTAGACCCTGAGATGGTGCAGAGTCACTTGGAAGAACTGGATGCCTTTAAGTCGACAGGCCCGGATGAGCTCCATCCGAGGGTGCTGAAGGCACTGGCCGACATCATTGCAGAGCCACTGGCGGGAATATTCGAACGCTCGTGGCGCATGGGCCAAGTCCCGGAGGACTGGAAAAGGGCCAATGTGGTTCCCATTTTCAAAAAGGGGAGGAAGGAGGACCCGGGCAACTATAGGCCAGTCAGTCTCACAGCCAACCTTGGCAAAGTCTTTGAAAAAATTATCAAGGCTCACATTTGCGAGAGCCCGGAAGGACAAATTATGCTGAGGGGAAACCAGCACGGGTTCATGGCAGGCAGATCGTGCCTGACCAATCTAGTCTCTTTTTATGACCAGGTTACAAAATGCCTGGACACAGGAGGAGGGGTGGATGTCGTATACTTAGACTTCAGGAAGGCCTTTGATATGGTATCCCACCTCCCATACTGGTGAACAAGTTAAGAGGCTGTGACTTGGATGACTACACAGTCCGGTGGGTGGCGAATTTGCTGGAGGGTTGCACCCAGACAGTCGTGGTGGATGGGTCGGTTTCGACCTGGAAGGGTGTGGGCAGTGGGGTCCCGCAGGGCTCAGTCCTTGGACTGATACTCTTTAATGTCTTCATCAGCGACTTGGACGAGGGAGTGAAATGCACTCTGTCCAAGTTTGCAGATGACACAAAGCTATGGGGAGAAGTGGACACGCCGGAGGGCAGGGAACAGCTGCAGGCAGACCTGGATAGGTTGGACAAGTGGGCAGAAAACAACAGAATGCAATTCAACAAGGAGAAATGCAAAGTGCTGCACCTAGGGAGGAAAAATGTCCAGCACACCTACAGCCTAGGAAATGACCTGCTGGGTGGCACAGAGGTAGAAAGGGATCTTGGAGTCCTAGTGGACTCCAAGATGAACATGAGTTGGCAGTGTGATGAAGCCATCAAAAAAGCCAATGGCACTTTATCGTGCATCAGCAGATGCATGACGAATAGGTCCAAGGAGGTGATACTTCCCCTCTATCGGGCGCTGGTCAGACCGCAGTTGGAGTACTGCGTGCAATTCTGGGCGCCACACTTCAAGAAGGATGTGGATAACCTGGAGAGGGTCCAGAGAAGGGCCACTCGTATGGTTAAGGGCCTGTAGACCAAGCCCTACGAGGAGAGACTAGAGAAACTGGACCTTTTCAGCCTCCGCAAGAGAAGGTTGAGAGGCGACCTTGTGGCTGCCTATAAGTTCATCACGGGGGCACAGAAGGGAATTGGTGATTATTTATTCACCAAGGCGCCCCCAGGGGTTACAAGAAATAATGGCCACAAGCTAGCAGAGAGCAGATTTAGATTGGACATTAGGAAGAACTTCTTCACAGTTCGAGTGGCCAGGGTCTGGAACGGGCTCCCAAGGGAGGTGGTGCACTCCCCTACCCTGGGGGTCTTCAAGAGGAGGTTAGATGAGTATCTAGCTGGGGTCATCTAGACCCAGCACTCTTTCCTGCTTATGCAGGGGGTCGGACTCGATGATCTATTGAGGTCCCTTCCGACCCTAACATCTATGAATACCAGCACTGGTGGCTGTGTAGCAGCATTCCTGCCTACTACATGGAGGATCCAAGTTCAAGTCCCAGTTTCGGTGACTTGGGGTGAGTGAGCTAACAAAGAAAAATTCCTCTTGCAGTGGAAAGAGGCCATTGTGTTTTCCCCCTTTCTCCCCTTCCAGGTACCTAGGCCCTATATTTCTTTGTCCTTTGACATTTTGTATTTTGTGCCTTTTTTTTTTTTATATTTCCCCAACCAGTATTGTTTGCTCTGCTATTTGTGTTTTATATTTTGTTAACCCTGTCTTTTGTCAATGACTGTAAGTGTCTAACCTTTGTTGAATCCTGCCCCTTGGGGCATTGTAGTGTCCACTATACCCCCTGATTATGCCTGTTATGTTCCCAGTATTGTTCCCTCATTAAAAGGTATATGGTTAAGTCCCCAGTGGTGGTCTGGCTCTGCTCTATAGCGGGAGGAGAGTCCCTACACCACCCACAGCACTTGTGCACCTGCTTTGATCCCTTCAATTGGAGAGGGGGTACCTTTTGGAGTACCGCCCAGGTCACACTGTTTAATCTAAAAATTGTTCAAGGCATTACTGGTCAGCACTGTGCCATAGGCAGTAGCACCTTTGCCCCTCTGCCTGCAACTTCCTTCTAGCACCTCTGGCTCTGAAGGCCACCAGCAGCAGGCATGGCAGAAGCAAGCAGCATGTGGAGCAACCAGAACTAATGCCACCACAGCCAAAATGACATACTTCAGAATACCTTCACTCACTATGAAACAAAACACACTCTTGTGCTGCTGCCCCTGCTCTACATCTACGCTGGTAGACCTGGAGCCAGAGGCTTCAGTTCACATGCAGGAAGTAATGAGGGAAA
Source organism: Alligator mississippiensis (assembly GCF_030867095.1). Classification (NCBI taxonomy): domain Eukaryota; kingdom Metazoa; phylum Chordata; order Crocodylia; family Alligatoridae; genus Alligator; species Alligator mississippiensis. Next base: position 117,853,364 of record NC_081824.1, on the reverse strand, counting down.
GGTGGTGTTAGGGAGGAGCATGGTGCTCCCTCTGCTTCATTCTGCTGCTGCCCCCCACCCCCGGCTCTGCTTATCTTAGGCAGTGCCTGGGCCTCATGCCCTGCTCACCTTCATCTTCATGAAGTCATGGGAAACATGCCAGATACCAGAGGATTGGAAAAAGGTCAGGATGAAGTTGAGTGAGGACAAATGCAAGGTGCTATACCTTAGAAAGAATAAACTACAACACAAATATAGAGTGGGTGACACCTGGCTGAATGGCAGCACTATGGAAAAGGACTTGGGAATCTTAATAAACCACAGACACAACATGCGTCTGAAATGTGATGCAGCCACACAAAAGACAAATGTGGTTTTGGGTTGCATCAGTAGGAGCATTAGGTGTAAGACATGGGAGGTGATAGTGCCTATACTTGGCACTGGTTAGGCCTCATTTAGAGTACTATGGGCAGTTCTGGGCTCCACATTTTTAAAAAGACCTGGAGATGTTAGAGAGGGTCCACAGGTATGCAACAAAGATGATCAAGGGTTTGGAAAGCAAGCCATATGAGGAGAGGCTGAAGGAGCTAGGTATGTTCAGCTTCTGGCAAAGGTGCTTAAGAGGGGACAGGATAGCAGTTTTCAAATACTTGCAAGGCTGCCATAAAGGGAAGGCACCTTTTCTCTTTTGCTGGAGAGAGAAGGATGCAGACCAATGGCTTGAAGTTGCTGCAAAGGAAGTTTAGATTGGATATCTGGAAAAACTTCTTCACTGTTAGAACAGTGAAGCAGTGGAATAGATTGCCTAGGGAAGCTGTGAACTCTCCATCACTGGAGGTGTTCAAGAAGAGGTTGGACAGCCATTGACTGGGGATGATCTAGGCATAACAATGCCTATGGCTTTCCCAGAAGCATTGGGTGTTGGCTACAGACAACACTATGGACTTAGACAGGGGTGTGCCAATGCTCCTGCTGGGACCAAAGCCTTCTGGCTAGCAGGTTTTGTCCCTCTCTTCAGGATCAGACTGATCACCAGATTTGGGGCCAGAAAGTAATTTTACCCTATGGTGAGATTGGTATGGAGTGGGGGGTTTTGCCTTGCTCTGTAATGGGGGGGAGGGGGATGGGCTCCTGCCTGGACTCTCTTGAGCATATATTGACAACATGAGTGGGGGGACAGTGTTGTCCTTAAATCTAACCTACTCCCTACTGGGTGGATGCTGGTATGTGTTTTTTCAGGTGGAGGGCTACAAGGTACAGGCAGGTGCGGGACTGGATGTCTAGAGACTAGGCAGAATATTTCTAGGGTACAGCCTTAATAAGATGGTTGGGTGCTAGCTAGTGAGCTGTCATTGGTAATTCTTGCAGGGGCTGTCCTGTTAAAATATTTTAAGAATAACTCTGTTCTTTAGAAAGAAAAAGTAGCCGAAGACCTGATGAGAACTTTCTTTTTTTCTGTGCACAGCAACCCCTTCATCATCAAGGGCAGCTGTTAACACCCAATGTCAGTGCAATTACCAAAAAAAATAAAAAAGCAGCTAAGGAAATTATTCTTCAGTTACTGACAGAAGCATCCCAAAATGACAGTGATCAAATGACAACAGAAATTAAAGATATGGTCAATGGGTTGAAGAGGAGCGAGGAAGCCAATTTGCAGGTTATGGAAAGCATGAGTAATAAAATGGTAGAATGTTTTAAGGAATTCAGTAAGAAAGTTGACCATATTTTGTGGCTGGATCAAAGGTTTAGACAGGAGTTTCTAACAGAGTTTTATGATTGCAAAAGTATTGGGAGCAGCATTGACAATAGGCCACCCCAAAAAAACTCTCCAATCTCTTCGAAAGGAGAGCCATGCCTCCTCTAGTCACAAGGGGAGTGTCCCAAGATGCTTCAGGGATGAAGAGCAGGAGGATGCTGAGCAGACCCGGGGAGGGTGCAAGAGGGTGGTATCTAGTGAGGGAGCAAGTTCTCATGACTAAAGCAAGAGCATATACAAAAGGGGTGATGGGATGCTCTATTACCCGGTGTTGGTGTGCTTCTTCCTCATGAACTGCCACCAGAATATTTTCAAAGCTGATTTTTCTTCAATCAATTGGGGGGGGGAGGGCAGGGGTGAACCAGGTTAGGTTCACAATCTGTCTTCTCTCTCTATCTACTTTAGGAATTTTTCAGAAAACTGTGATAGAAATAAAGTACCACAAAGGACTTTGGGAAGGGTCCTGTATTTTTATTTTCCATACAAGTAAAGTTTTAAATTCCACTTTAAATCAAACTATGTTTCAGACTCCAAAGAGTACAAAAATTGCAGTAGCAATCAAACTCCCATGCTCTAACACCAGAAATGCTTGTGTGTTCTCCCACCAAGACAACCCTGACACTTCTACAAATCTTGCCTGACATGGATAGGCAGCGCAAGGGCTGCACCATGACAGGGCAACACAAGCCCAACATAGCAAGCTTGAGAAGGCTGGCTGGTTAACACCAAGGGGAATTACACCACACACAAGACTAAATCTTCAATAATACACTGTGTCCAGTCCTGCATTATATACACAAACAAAGAGGGAGGATTTGAAAATCTTTAATAATACAAAGGTCTCTTTGCAGGGTAGGCTGAGCACCACAGCCAAAATATGCCTTTTTAAACCGTCCTTTCAAGATAGCCTTGAAAAACCTGAACTAAGAACAAGAGAGCCCCAAAGGGAGGAGGGAAGAGGCTTGGTGAAAATCTTGTGATGCTGGGTGGGGTGATACAGGGAGGTGCCTCATAATACGAGTCCAAAAACTGGTGACAGCCAGCTTCGGGCCTGCATGAACAAGGCTAGTGTCTTGTGGCTGAGGGCACTCATCAAGTAGATCACCAGCCATTAGCCCTTTACAAAGGTATTAGGGGAAACACCCTACATAATGTAGCATATATCATGTACGTGGCACAGCAGGAAGCCAGAAAGCTGTGAGATGCCTTTGCACTGCCCAAGGTGCCAGTGTTCTCATCAGGCACAGGCATCCACTCATGGTCCTATCCTACCCACTCCATGGGTACTATGGATAAGCCCTCCCCCCCCGCCAATTCTGGTATACACTGCTGTGTACATGGTGCAGCACCACCTTGCCAGAACAGCACCAGTGGGAATGCTGCGGATACCTGTGCTTCAGGGACAAAGGAGAGTGTAGGACAGTGGTAAGTTTGCTGATGGTGGGGTACCTTGGAAAAAAGACAGCAATTTTTAGTTGAATTTTTTAATGAGCTAACTGCTCACTGTCATATCCCCTGACAGCTGTTCCAAGACCTGACAGAAGAGATGCAGCAACCCGGACCGAGGAGCAATGGTATCAGTGGGGATACTGATTCACTAATTAGGCATGTACGTAATGGAAAGACTTGTTAAAATACAGTTATGTCATGCGAAAATAAAGTCCAAGTACTTAGATTCTCACATTTACCAACTGGAGAATAAAATATACTCACAATGCACTGTAAACACTTCAAATTTTTATTGGCAGGAGTGAAAATGAGCCATATCAAGGAGGAACTGCTCTTTACTGGAAGAAGAGCATGATGGTTCTTTCTTTCAGTTAAAGTATGTTATTAAATTAAAGTATTCATTTGTTAAATTTAAGTTAAATTATGTTATTAAAATTTTTTTGATCTGCACAATACGGGCTTCTCTATGCTTGCTGGAACTGGGCTGGTGGGAGCAGGATAAAAAGTTGGGGGGCTAGCTGGAATGGCAGAGGCTGAGGCTGACCAGCTGAGCAGGGAAAAGGCCAGCCAGAAGTGAAGTGCATGCAAAAAAGAGGAACATTTAAAAAAAAAACAAACCTGTATTTTTCATTAATCTGATATAACCAGTAAAAATTTGCAAGATTAGCACCTAGCATCTTGTTGCAGTATTGCAATAGAAATTCCATAGATTTATGAGTGAACCCAAGCAGCACCTGGTGGGGCAATTGTTGCAAAGCAGGGAAAATCCCGTTTTTGGGAATAAATCAGATACATGTTAAAATTTAATATGATAAAAAAAAACTCATGGAAGAAATTCAGGAGTTAAAAATAAAACATGTTGGAGGTGTTTTAAAATTATAACTATAAAAAAACCCTAAACAATAAAATCAGCTGACAATGTGGATCTGCAGACGTGATTCAGCTAGCTTAATGACAATTTTTGTTATGTGGACAAAGGAAAAGTGCAACATGGACAAGCGCCCTATGGTATATTCAGTCACAAAAAACTGTCCAGACCCACTGATTTCATATAATTTGGTCCCACAAAGATTAGAAACAGGCCAAGACATTGTTAAACAGTGGAGGAGGTCAGGGCATGGCAGGGCAGCATGGAAAAGATTGGTGCAGTTAAGGTGCCTGCAGAAGGTGCCTGAGGTGCCTCATTTGAAATCAGAGGCTAGGCACTTTCCTATAAAGTAAGTGGAGCAGGTTTTCACAGTTCTGAATATAAAGGAACTGTATATTGAATATTTCCTAGGAATGTATAATTCTTCTAAGTCAGTAGCGCCCAATCTTTTCTGGCCCAATCCCATTGTGCGAGGCCAGCTCAGCTGGGACCATTTTGGTAGGTCAGAGGTAGCAGTGTTAATTGCCACTGGTTCCCTGCTGCCAAGTTAGTGCACCTTTGGGAAGCCCCACATCCCAGATAATATGGCTGTGTGTGCTGGATCTGGGGTTGAGTACTCCTCTTCTGAAGAATGAGCATTTCAGATGCTATTATTTGATGCAGGTGTAAGCTCAGTCATCAGATGGGCATAATGTGAGCCCAGGAGAAGGAAAAAAAGCCAAAGTAAGGCAATTTCAAAGGACAGAAAAGACTTTTGTAATTGGAAGAATGCCCCCCCACCCCATCAAAATACTGTGGGGTGCTGTACAAATTAAAAATAGGTGGAGAAAGCCATAGAAGGAGATGAATCTAACAAAAAAAGAAACTGCTGAGAAAATTATTCTTGGTTTTAGAGAAAAAGAGAGAGAGAAAGTAATACAGTAAAAGCCACTGCATGCAAGCTTCCTCCCCCACCTCCGGTGTCCGGCTGGCCAGCTAGAAATTCTGGTTAATAAAGTATTCCGGCTGGTAGAATGCCGGTTAACACAGCTTTTACTGTAATAACAAAGAACAGAAAACAAAGGACTTCAGGAGAGTTTGTAGGCCACAAGTATGAACCAATAAGAGCTCTCTTGCTCTAGAGAAAGACAATTGAGAAGAAGCAGAGCACAGGAAATGTGCACCACACTGTATCCCCTCAGCACAGGTCACGAAAAGAAGCAGGGACTTTGGATTCTCTATTATCCACTAAAACAAAGAGAGACATCAGTGGAATACTGGAAGCATGTACATACTCAGAGAAGTTAATTCCGACAAATTGATAGTTTATGATCAAAAATGGTTTTGTCTAAATGTTCCAAACCAGATCTAAACAGCAGCTTGGGAAAATTCTTGATGTCAACATACACATGTGATTTGGTGCCTGTAAGCTCTGTCAGTAATAGCAGCGGAGAAGAGAGACAGACACATAAGGTCAAGAGCTACAATAACAGACAAACTAAAGATGTCCCAGAACTACTAACAGGCCCTCTCAGGATCAAAGCATTTCCTCAGTATAAATCATACACTTTAAAGCAGGCAACATGTATTGAAATGATAAATCCTCAATCACATAATGCAGCAGCTGAATGTCATATATTTCAGTGAAACTGCAAATACGTTCGCCTAGTATGAGCACAAGGAAAACACAAATTTGGAGGACAGTGAAATTTCATTAAGACCTGATCAGTAGGGCACTTGTTATTCACCTGAGATGACAACTAAACCAATTTACATTGATCACTGAAAAAGTTATTATCTGCCCTTGGTTAAATCTAATTTCAAGGACTGAAGACAGTTATAGCCAATGCTAATTCTCAGATATTTAACGCATTTTTATTCTCCCTACTATTGGTAGGACAAAAACATTTTTTTCTTGATGTGCTCCTTCTTGACAGCATGGAATAAATATTTAAAGAAATGTTGTTTTGCATTGTATACTACTGAAAGAAGGAATGCAACTTATAAATGCTGAATTGGGTACAGAACAAATTTTATGGGTATACAGTACACGTTTAACTGCCTTTCTCCTTCTCTTCAGCAATCCTGCTCAGTAGAGGATGATTGTCTTTCATGAATGTCTTATCTGTGGGTTTGAAGACTGCTACATGAGGCCAATCGGGGTTCAACAGACTCTACTGCAATGCATGCACAGGTTTCTGTGCAAGATGAGTGGCTCTGGATTCTCGTTTCTGCTGCTCCTGCTTGTCTGTCTCCTGTTGTTGTTGTTGTTTCATAGTTTAATTGTTGGTAGGGTCAGAAGGGACCTGAGGAAATCATCAAATCCAACACCCTGCCATGGCAGGAAAGAGTACTGGGGTCAAACAACCCTGGCAAGGTGTTCATCTAGCCGCCTCTTAAGGACCCCCAGGGTAGGAGCCAGCACCATTTCTCTTGGAAGTTGGTTCCAGATCCTAGCCGCCCTGACAGTGAAGTAGCGCCTCCTGATGTCTAGTCTGAATCTACCCTCTGCCAGCTTGTGACCGTTATTTCTTCTCGCTCCTGGTAGTGCTCGGGGGAACAGGGACTCCCCCAATGCCTGCTGGTCCCCTCCGACTAGTTTGTAAATGGCCACTAGATCCCCCCTCAGCCTTCTCTTGTGGAGGCCGAACAGGTTCAGGTCCCGTAGCCTCTCCACATAGGGCCTGCTCTGCTGCCCCCTGATCATGTGGGTGGCCCTCCTCTGGACCCTCTCCATGTTGTCCACATCCCTCCTGAAGTGCGGCGCCCAGAACTCCAACTGCGGCCTGACCAGTGCCGCATAGAGGGGAAGGATCACCTCCTTGGACCTGCTTGAAATGCATCTGTGGATGCATGACAAGGTATGGTTGGCCTTCCTGACTGCGTCCCCACTGTCGGCCCATGTTCAATTTGGCATCAATAATGACTCCGAGACCCTTTTCTGCCTCTGTACTGACAACAAGGGAGTTCCCCAACCTGTAGGTCTGCTGATGGTTCCTCCTCCCCTGGTGCAGCACCTCGCACTTGTCAGTGTTGAAACCCATCCTGTTCTCATTTGCCCACCCCTGTAACCTGTCTAGATCTGATTGCAGCCTATTTCTCCCTTCTAGCATGCCCACTTCCCCCCAACACTTAGTGTCATCTGCAAATTTGAACAGGGTACTTTTTACCCCCTCGTCCAAGTCACTGATGAAGATGTTGAACAGTGCAGGTCCGAGGACCGAGCCCTGGGGGACCCCACTGCCCACATCCCTCCAGGTCAAATAAGACCCATCCAGCACCACTCGCTGGGTGCAGCCCTCCAGCCAACTAGTGACCCATTTAACCGTGTAGGTGTCAACGCCACATTCCCCTTGTTTTTTTAATGAGAATTGGGTGAGAAAGGCAAGGGACAGCAACCCCCGGCATGAGTGCCAAGCATGGCACACAAGGCCATCTTGCTCGGCACTGGGAGCCCCACCAAGCCACCCATTCCTGGTAGGGTGCAGTTTTAGGTCATGCCCAGGACCAGGAGCCTCCTTACCATCCCCTACAGCTCCTCCCTTACCTCCAGATGACACCAGCAGCCCTCCAATCAGGCGGTGTTGTTGCCTGGCCTCCAGCAGCAGAACTGCCCTGTTTATATGAGCAGCCCCTGATTCAAAATGGCTGCCCTCACCAGGCACCTGGCAGCTGCCAGCTCCAGGCCCTTAAAGTGGCAGGCACACACAGTGCCCTGCCACAGTTGCCTGCCCCTGTTGTAAAGGTTTCAAAGTTCTGAGATCCTTGCAACTGGCTCCAGTTGGGGCAGTTCTGGGTGATAGTCTCCCATGAATTGATGTCAATGTTGCATTTTTTCCAAGTTGGCCTTGAGGACATCCTTGAAGCATTTTGTCTGCCCTCCTCTCAAGCATACGCCTTGACTGAGCTGGGAGAATAAAACTTGTTTTGGGAGTCTGGAGTTGGACATCGGGATAATGTGGCTGGCCCTGCAAAGTTGATGTTGATGATCATCACCTCAAGGCTTGTGATGTTTGCTTGCAAGAGGACACTAGTGTTGTGTGTCTGTCTTCCCATTGGATTCAAAGGATCTTCCACAGGCACCATTGATGGTACTTCTCTAATGACTTGAAGTGTCTCTTGTATGTTATCTACATCTCAACTCCATACAGCAAGGTAGGGATCACAACTGCTTGATAAACCATGAGCTTGGTTTCGGATTTGATGTCACAATCTTTGAATACCCATTTCCTCAGGTGCCCAAAGGCCACACTTGCACATTTGAGGCAATGTTGGATTTCGTTGATGTTAGCCTTCTGTGAGAGATGGCTTCCAAGGTACAGGAAATATTTAACGCTCTCCAAAGTCTCACTGACAATCTGAATTATCAGAGCGATAACTTTTCTATGAACATATTGCCATTTACTATGATCATATAGCCATCATATTGCTAATTGCCATACATTTGTTATGATCATATTACTCATGAATGACAAACAAAGAATGGGTTATTTAAAAAGGTCTTTCTAAATATGTGACAATAAAATAGTAAAGAGTGCTATATCCAAATGCCCACCAGATGATCTTGCCTTTCAAACAAATTGGGAGCATCTGCTGACTTCGAACGAGCCTAAGTACTGCATTATCCCAAAATATTTATAATGCAAAGAGCATGATCATCTGGAATTTATCCTAATGTAGCAGTATATAAACATTAATGCATACAACACCCCTAAATCAAGTTTTAAAAAGTGGCAAATAAGAATGATGGCAAGCATCCCCCCCCCCCCCCCAAATCAAGTGAGCCTTAGAAAAATTGCATGCCACTACCCTTTCCAAAGTCAAAGCCACATACGATTAGGATCTGATTCACATTGTTCCATATAGATATTTAATTTACTATGAAAACAACAGGGGCCCACAGCCAGCAGAACCAGTAAATGGGAAACTTTGTATGGGACTTGTCCTTGGTGAGAATGGAGCAGTTCTTATGCATCTCTGATGTAGTTAAGTCTATAAGTTAGATTATAGTTAAACTCTACCCTGCCTTCTGACAGTTCTTGTTTGTCAGGGGATAAATTAATTTGTATGTGTTTCAGTTTCTTGGTAATTTATTGGCTTATAGAATCTTTTTAGGGGATATCTTGCAAGAAAGATAGAGGCCATTTGGCTGTGGGTTTGAAGGAAGCTCCCTGCTTTTGATCATAGCTGACAGATGGTTAACAGTCAACAACAAATCCTAAGTAAGGATTAGAATTTATTTTAAAATTATTTTTGGTATTAATGGAAAACAAAGTATAACAGTATGACAGTTTAGTTGTGGACCTCCCAAACATAGAAAAAATAAATAATACTTTGTCAATGGTAATTATAATTGCAATGACAAATTATAGTTAAGGTTGAAGTGTTCAAGTTGGGATGTGATGCTGCTACATTTTTGCCAGGCACCCTGAGCACTTTACTGAGGAAATAAAAGTATTAGCAACTAAGCCAGCTCACGCTCTTGATTCTGGCCACAGTAATATGCAAGTGTTACCTGTTGCAGGGAAAAAGCTTAAAAAGCCAAGCAGCTAACAACCATGGGAGCCCAGGGAAAATAAAACAGCAAACAAGGAAATTAAGGAGGTTATTTATAGGGGGGAAATGTGAATTAATCTTGTTATTAAAGATAATGAAGATAACAGATCCAAATGAAGAAAAGATCCAAGGGCTAGGACAGGAAGAAATAACGGAAAGAAGCAGAAAGTGGAGGTAAGAAGGAACAGTCATAAATTGCAAGAGACTTGAGAGGGAACAGAATAATGAACAGAAATGATTATAAATACCAATAATAGGATAAAGCATCTCTGTGGTTGGCCCTTCGCCCTGGTGCTGAAATGCACAGCCAGCCAGGCCATGCGTTCAGCACCAGGGCTCCAGTGCTGGTGAGTAAGGGGTCGGGGGGGGCTGGAGGAGGAGGGAGGGGACCATGGAAGGGACCCCCCACAAGCCTCGCCCGCTCCTCCAGCTCCCCCAACCCCTGTCCTGCCTGACCCCAGTCCCCGCCAGCCCCCCAAACCCTGCCCTGCCTGACCCCACCCCCCCATGCCATCCTGATCCCCGCCCCCCCCCACCCAAGAGTTAAAAAAAAAGCCCCTGACACTTACTGGCAGTTTGGCTGCCATCTGGCTGGCTGGGGCCCCACCCACACAGTGCGGGGAAGAGGGATAGCCCCAGTGTCCTCAGCCTAGGCCCTCCTGCCCCCTACTGTCCTGTGCTGCCCAGGGGGGCTCTGCCAGGAGGCCCTGGAACCCCTCCACCCCTGCTTCTAGGGTAAGTAGAGGCGTTTTTGGTTTTTTTTTCCATTTTTCCCCCCTTTTTTCTTCTTTAAAGTGAAGGTGCCTGGAGTTGTGCGGTCATCCATGGGAGCCTGGGGCTGCAAGTGGGGGTTAGGGCAGGTGGAGCAGTCATTGGAGGGGTCTGGGGGAGCTGGGGGTGGGGCTGAGTGAGGCAGCCATTGTGGGGGGGGGGCTTCAGCAGCTGGCAGAGAATGGAGCCAGGTGGGGCAGCAATTGGAGGACTGGGGTGGGGCATTTGGCCCCTGTTGGGGGGGAGGGGGTTGCAGCCCTGGTGTGGGGGCCAAACTCCGTTGGGGGGCTATAGCCCCTGTGGGAGTGCAGCAAAATATATATTCATGTATTCATGAAACATGTATTTAGAGTTCACTTTATTTTTATGATAAGAGACTTGCTTTAACACTGTAGATATATCAATAAGACATTGTCCAACTGATTGCTGTCCTGGTCTCACTCTCTCTCTCTCTTTATAGTGGTCTTTTGTTTTACTTGTGGAGGAACGTGGATTTGGGGATAGTTTACAAAGTGATTTTGCGTTTTTTTGTTTTTTAATCAGGGTGTCACAGCAGGGTCTTCCAGGAGGGCCATGATCTCCTTAAGGCCCCCTTCCTCCATGCCAAGTCAGCCCAAGGGCACCCTCCGATTCTCACCTGCCACGTCTTTGATGTTTAAATAAGTTTGGGAGACTGCCTTACGCCCTCTTGGTCACTTCTCGGTCTTGATTCAGACCCCGTGGTTTCCCGGACTCTTCATGGGTCTCACTCTACGATGGGCGCTTCCCGGGCACCCTAGCCTTATGGGCTATGCGTGGCTCCTACCACCCCAATACCATGCCCCAAACCTCGCAGGTGGAATAGACGTTGTTCTGTCAGGTCTACACTTGCCCTCTCTCGGAGCCCTCTCCGTAGCGCTGCCCTCTCTCAGGGCTCCTCTGCAGCACCGCCCTCTCTCTGGGGCCTTCTCAGTAATGCTGCCCTTCTCTCCAGGGTCTTCTCCACAATGCTTCCCCCTCTTCGGGCCTTCTCAGTACTGCTGCCCCCTCCTGGGACTCTCCGTGCCCACCCTGGGCATTCTTGGTAATGCCACCCTTCTCCTGGGGCTCTCCATGGCCACACTGGGCCCTCTCAGGAATGCCACCCACTCCTGGGGCTCTCCGTGGCCACACTGGGCCCTCTCAATCAAACTGCCTTCTCTCAGGGCTCTCCTATAATGTCGCCCTCTCTCAGGGCTCACCAGCAAGCTGTCCCCTTCTCTGGGGCTCGCTCCGCCCGCACTAGGGCTTCTCAGCCGCCCCTCTCTGGGGCTGGGGTCTATGCACCCCATACGCAGTGCCCTTACTGGCGCTGGGGTCCCCATGCCGCTGTGGGTCCCCTATGAGGCCGCTTCCATCCCCTACTAGCCTCTCCCAAACCACCGGTATAACAACAACAACGCAAAACACAAGCCCCTAGGCTATAACTCAACTTAAAGCCACCCGGCTGAAACCACATTGCTCACACATCCCAGAGCTGCCAACCTTTACCTGGCATGGGCTGTACCTGCGGTTCTTGCATCTTTGCTCAGGGAGCTCTTTTCTCTCTGGTTACTAGCAGGGAACTGCCCCTGGCCTCCTGCCTGTGATTTATATAGGAGCCAGGCCCTGCCCCTTTCAGTCAGCTGACCTCCTGGTTGCCCTGGCAACCCACAGCTGGGCTCCTTATACCCTGCTAGGGCTCTTTCCCCAGCAGTTTCCCCTCTTTAGGAACAGGGCACTGAGGTGCCCTGTGACACAGGGATTTTTCAGTTTTCCAATAGGGAACACCAGAATTCCTGCTAGGGAGGCCAGTGGCAGGACCCTGCCTGCTCAGAGCTGGCACCTTGGACCCGGCTGGCTGTGGCTGACCTCCTGGCCAAATGGGGCCAGGAAGACATGCTTTGATAGTTCAAAGCAGGACACCACACCCAGAACATCTTCCAGGTGACAGCTGCCCAGATGGCTGGGCAGGGGGTACACATGGCAGTAGTGCCGCACAGAGGCCAACCCTGCAACCACAGTCCACTGGCAGTTGGCCCAGAGGGGCAGATGCCTCTACTAGCTGTGCAGTCCCCATCTGGGTCTGGCAGATGCACAGCAGGTCACAGACAGGCAGCAGCCCCCACTGCCAGACTGCTGCAGTGGGTAAAGGGTGCAGGAACTCTCAGGGCTGCTTCAGCAGTCCAGCTGGCACAAGGGGTAGTGTCCTCAGGTACCAATTGGCTGGGCTCCAGAAGCTCCTGAGAGCTAGTAGCCCTGAGCTGCTTGCCAGGGCGGCTTTTTATACTGCTGGGGCCAGGACAGGGTGACTTTTTATGTGGAACAATTTTGTGGCTGGTTTGCCATTTTATCAATAGATAACTTGCCTGAACATCTGGCAAGAAAGTTGAGGGACACTCATTTTTAACCTGCAACAAACGTAGCATCTGAGCAGACTAAGAGTCATGCCTCCCTCTGAATACACACAAACCCAAATAAAGTAGGAGATGTTAGGCATCTTAAAGCAAAGAGTGCAGAAGTAGTTTTGACAATGCCTTGGAAGCAAGTGAAACCACTTGTGGGTCTCTCTGAAAAAGAGATAACCTTTTCTTCTCTATGGGTTTCTAGTGAGCAGAGTCTCAGCAATTTATGTGAGAGTATCCAAGTTAAAAAGGGAACCAAAGGACTAATCCTGGGGGTCTGTGCTGAAAAAGCCAGGGGAGAGTCTGGGACAGTGACGTAGGAAGCAAGCAAGTATAAAATAGGAAGTAGGCCTGAGGGAAGAGGAGGAATAAGGTGAAATATCTCAACACAGACTAGATATACATTTGGAGTAGTGCTTCTCAACCAGTTGGTCATCACCTACAAGGGGTTCCTGAAAGCCAAAAGTCTGACAGCAGTGAAAAATCTTATTACAATACAAAGCAGAAAAGAACTTGTTCCTCTACTCCCTGCACACCCCTCCCCTTCAAACTACAAAACAAATACTCAAATAAATCACGTAGACTAGTTGTTATATTTACTGTAAAAAAATGAAACATATGGACAATCACAAAAGTTTTTCACCTCAAATAACAGATCACTGACCTGAAAAATGTTGTGAAACACTGGTTTAAAAACAATGGTTACTCAACTTTTTTGAACAAACCATTGTTAATTCTCAAAATTTTTTAGAAACCAACATGAACACTTATCATCAAACTTTTAATTGAAAAAAGTGGAGAGGGGGTGCAGTGAATATCCTTACATCAAAAACTTAAAGGATTAGGGTTGGAGAACATGATACAGGTGGGGCAAGGAGTCCCCTGTATCTTCACAGTATCAGCTTGAGGTGACTTTGGAGCCCTGCAATACAAGAATGAAAGAATGCTAACAGGCACCTGGCAGGAAAAAGTTTCAGGTCACGAAGACCCTGGAGATAAGGTTGTAAAGCCTGAGAGGGCTAAGGATTTATTTTCTTCTCTTCTTTGTACTTTTGTTTATCCAGAACTAGGAGGATTTTCAGGAGTTAACTAGTAGGTTTAACTATTCTTATACCTAGTGAAAACCAAGCCAGAAGAGAAGGAAACAGGTGTTAAAAGCATCATACACCAAACCAGGAATCCACAGTTATAAGAATTACTTAGTCTTCAAAGAATTTTACAGTATGCTTATTGCCCATTGGCCTCTTTCAAACCAAATTACTGAGATTCAGAAAGTCCTACTCTAGAGTTACTGAAGTTATTCTTCATACAAACATAGCTATCCCTTAAAGGAGACTCACTTTCCATGATATAAATATGATGTTACCTTACTTGTCTTACTATAAAGCATTTACAACAGAAATTCTGAAATGGGGAGCTGATATTACAGAAGATGCCATTTATTGTTTAAATAAGTCACCTACCATAACTTGAATCTTACATTATTGTTACTCTTATGCCATAATTTCTGCTCCTTATCTTGGCAGGAGTACAGTTCTGGATATCATAGGCCTGGAAGAGAAAATTCCACAAAAGCCAAAAACCTCCCTTTTGTAATGCCACTTCTAGTAGAAACAGTAGTGGAAGAGCTACTGTAGGGATTTCATGACAGCTAGCAACTGATAGTTCTTATTCCAGGACTACATATTATCATGCAGTGCTCAGACGCCCAAATGAGGATTGCTCTCCATTGTTACAGCACCTAATACAAGGAAGACACAGCTTCTCCCCTACTAAACTGTGAGAATTTAGTCTGGTAACTCTTTGCTGGAAGTTTAAACATGCCTCCACAGAGACACAGATACATAAGAAAGTGTAATGAACAAACTATTATAGTCAGCTTTCAACTGCTTCTTGTCTCTATGATAAGCTATCCACCAGAGACTTATAAAATGAAAGTGGTTCGAAGAGTAACATTCTCCAAAAAGTAACATATTTCAATTAACAGAATTAACATCTCACATAACTGGTGAGAAATGTTTTAGCTCATTCATTTTAATAAATAATATTTTGAGGGGTTTAAAGTTAAAATCAAAATACCAAACTAATCCTTTAAAAGATGTGGAAGAATAATCAAACCAGATCCTATAGTCATTGCTTATAGTGAAAAAACAAATAGGCAAATAAAAAAGCAACCAATAACAAAAGAATGAGTATATATTCTTATTATAGTGCTTTTCTGTTTTTAAAAAAAACCCTAAAAGATATAACCAGATACAATACCTTGACTCATTTGCAGATCGGAAAAGTAGGATAGCCCAAGGTGTTGTTGGATATTTACATAGTTTTGTAATATAGCAGGTCCACATATTTTTTCCATGGATCTATAAGAAAAAAACCCTGGATTTTTTCTTTTTTTCTAAAAAAAACCAACTTAAGTAAAGTCTGAAGAAGGAATTTCACATCAGATTAAGAATGTCTGATTCATAAAACATATCCACAGAGTAAGTTGTTCAAGGAATGCAAGTTGTCATATCTAAAGGCTTATGACATTCAGATATGGATTCGGTAAGCTTATTAGTCCAGCTGCCCTTGGACTCTTGTAAATGACAACTCTCCTCAGTTCCAACTTACCTTGTAAATCTCTTTAATAAACCTTCCTGAGAAAGAGCACACCAAGAGTCAACAGTACGTGGTGACCTTAAAATAGGCAATCAGCTGCTGACCAGATTAATTAATTGGTAACAGGCCTAACACCTGCTTAGCTATTATGATCCAAAAGTTATATGCGTGTTTATAACAACCCTTCCTTCTTCCCAGCTGGTTTCCAGGGGATGACATAATATAATGTTTGTGACACTATTTCTAGCAGGGAGGGCATCAAATGTTCAAAACCTGCATTACCTAAGTCTTTGGTAAAAGCAGAGGAACAGAAATATAGGCATAATATCAAATGCTTAGCTGCTTCTCTACATATCTTTCTAAGGACAGACATTCCCCCTTTTAATAGACAAGTAAATTTCAGTAACCTGAAATTTAGATATGAGACCCACTTATAGTTCTTAAAAGGAAAAAAAAATACCCTGGAATAGTTTGAAAACTATTGTTCAAGAGAGTTTGGAGTATATTCACAGAGCACATAGATGGAGATTTGAATTTCTGTCAGGTAAATGTAGCAAGACTGTGAAAATGATCAATTTAAGATCAGTTCAGGCCAGAATTGTGTTAAAGCACTTCAGTGAACCAAACCCTTACTGTTCAATTACGTTCAAATAAAGTACGGTACTCCGACTTTACATTCCCCGAGATGAAATGCATCCCAAAGGCACCTATTCTGGTTAACGCAGTTTTCATTTCCTACAATGTATTTATTAAAGGCTTTTATCTGATCCTGTTGGTGACTTACATTTATTTATAAAACAAAATATATATCACACTCCAATCAGATCAGCCTTGATCAAAATAAACTCTGAATGTCACAAGTAAATCTACCCCACAGAAAAGGACATACCTCACATTTAGTCTTAGCAGTTAACAGATCTAAGTTCAGTCAGAAAGATGATAGTAATGGCTACGCTGTTGAGGTGAGGACTTGAATAAAAAAAGCCGTGTTGTCAGTCAACTTCCTACTTATACTAAAGAGTTGTAAACTCAAGCACTTTCATTAATCATAATTACTGCCACACTGTACAGGAAAAGAAATGGTCTTTGAAGTTGCCAGGAACCATAGCATTCGAGCTTTTCATGCAACAATAACTTAAATAACACCTACAAAGTTGAAAGCAAATGCTGACTGGAGCACAGATATAATATGCTTCCTGTAAGAAATATGACTTAGCAGGATTCAGATTTTGTACCAGCTGATGTTTCTGATTCATTATCAAGTATAGCTCCACATACAGTGTCTCAGTACTCTAGTCTCAAAAATCATGAATAGCTGTAGTGTTTGAAAGAATGCATTTTGACTTCTTAGCGACTAGTAGATTCCAAAAACCTAAATAGCAGCAGCAGTAATAACAACAATCACCACATGCAGACACTATTCATAATCACTACTTCTAAATGGGCATGTGAAACCAGGAAATACTCCAAGCTGACTCCTCAGTTTTAAACTCCATTATAACTTCCGGTTATTTCTCACATATTAAAAACATTGCCTCTTCCCCCTCCTCTCTCCTCACAGCCAGGCCTAATACCGAACTTATCACAGCCAAAGAAATCTGGAAATTTCAACAAGATTGGACAAGGTAAAATGGTAGGTCATTAGAAACAATCTCTCTTTGCATAGGGCAGACTTTGGTCCTGAACGTGTAAAAAAGGATGGGGGCATAAGTAAAAAAACAGTCCTTGCTTTATAGCTCCTGTTAGTTGCTTTCCCTACATTTCCCCTCACAGAATGTTTTCCCACATCATCACTAGCTTTGCTTAAATTGGATGCACAGCTTACTGTATTGTGACATTTGACCAAATATATAGTTCATATAACTGCAGACTTAAGACTTGGTCTGTGTCTATGTTTTGCAGGGTTTGTAGTGGGTACCGCTCTGTTATTAGAAGGCAATTCCCCATTTTAGCACGCTTCTCACACATTAAAAAAAATTGGTTTTATTAAAAGAATTGATCCCAGCTGTGTAATGAGCAACTTACAAATTAAATATACTTCCAAAGGACCAGTCTTGTTGTTAGTCAGTACAGATTCTAACATTCCCTTGTATATCTCATTTTCTTTGGGAATGTGTGCATGCACAAGGCAGTATCCTTGCTGATCCTTTCAATCATATTACATATTGAAGAAGTTTTTACAATATAAAATGGATCATTAACAATAACCAGCACTAGTATTGTACTAACGTGCTCATATCTTGTGGCCATTTACCTAAGAATAAAATATATGAAAGGAACACATTTATGTAGAGGGTTACAAAAATAAAGGATTTTACAATTTTTTTCACATGGAACAACAGCAACTGGTCCAGACATGCAAAGAAACACCTCCTCAGACATCATGCTCAGTGAATACAGAATGGCTAATTGGGATTTAGAGAAGAAGAGGTGAGTTGGAATATATCAGCTATTTCTCACAAAAAAATGTAAGTGTTAGGAGCAATGAGCCCCAGTCCCAGATAACATAAATAATCAATCAATTCTCTGCAGATGTGTAGACCCTCATATCTTCTGTTACAATAACAAATAATGCTTGCACATTCATTTTAGGGCCTTTAAAGATATTGGCTAATTGCATTGAGCATGCTAAATTCATAATATTATTCCCAAAACAAAAATAGTTGAGGTTAATAAATTACGTAAGTGTACTTATCTACTACATGTTTATAAAAACAGACATTTAAACATAAGGAACTGAATCTTTAAAAGCTGTTGTTAATTTAACAAGCATCGCTAAGGCACATCGGTGAAATGTTAAGTGCGTAAATATTAAAATAATGGTTGCTAAACAAGGAAAGACAAACACCCTCATTTTAAAAAAAAAGCATGATTGATAATGCATTTTATTTTATAAGTTTAAGATACAAAACTATGTTTAGCTTGATTTTACAAATAGTCTAAGCATATAATAGATGTAGGATGACCACCCATCCCTAATTGGGTGGGACAGGTCCAAAATATAAATATCAAGTCCTGGTCCCGGGCTGAATGAATATGGGACAGCAGTTGTCCTGGATTCCCCTTGACACACTCAACTATTGTCCCCATATCATGTTCAGGGATTCTATTCACCACGGAAAAACACAGATTTTCTCCTCTGAAGGAGAAAGTCATGGGAAACTATGGGTTTCCCCTTGTAGGCTGGCAGAGTTCTAGCCTACAAAAAGGGTTGCTTGGGACTGGAGAGAGTGGGATGCAGGGGGACACTATGTGCATGTCTGCATGCAAACACGTGCACATGGCCAGTAATACAGCCTCCAGCAGTGGTGGGGAGCAGCTCCCCCAGCTGCCTGCAGGTAAGTCTATGAATGGGGGGGGAGGGAGAGGGGCATGGACAGGTGCAGGGCAGATTGAGGCCTCTACAGTGAGGGGGGTTGTGGGGCAGGGTTGGTGGCTGGGGCTGAGGGTGCTGCTGAGCTAGGGCAGTGCCTAGGGCCAAGGGCCAGGGCAGAAATGTGCAGCCCCAGGACCTAGCCAGGGAGTGGTATGAAGCCAGGGGCAGCTTATCTAGGGGTGCTGGGGGGCTGGCTCCCTGCTGCTGTATGCACTCTCAGGGAGGGGGGAGCCATAGGGGAGCATGTGTCCCCAATGATTTGTGTGCAGGGCAGAAGCAGATGCAGGCTGCCTGGTGCAGGACTCAGGGATTCCCCCTTGCTGCCCTCCCCCAGGGCCTCAGCAGCCCAGCGGGGGAGGGCAGGACCCAGTGCAGGAGGGTAGAGTGGGGCAGGGAGGCTTGGTGCAGCTTCTGCCACCAGAGCCTCACAACAGCCACACCGCCATGGTGAGGCACCCCCTGCACATCTGGCAGCAGCAGGGGACTCACCTCTGCACTGCCAACTCTGCAAGGAGTGCCCAAGGCTGCATGGCTGGTGCAGGCTTCTGGCGGTAGCAGCATGGAGCCTTTCCACCCTCCTGTGTCAGGTCCTGCCTGCAGGAGGGGAGGGGGTAGGAAGGGGTGGGCTTGTGTCCCGTCTTTGCATTTTGAGAATGTGGTCACCCTAAATAGATGCTTGATGCACCTTCTATAAAAGCACTGAGATCTACTGGGTAAGAAAGACAAGGGTCTACTGTGTCAAAAAACAACATTCTGTTCTTTTCTCTGTCATAAACTTTCTATGTAGCTTTTGAGAAGTCACTGAAACTCAGTTACTGACCCCACTAACATTTTCCACAGAGGTAAATTTTCTTGAAAACTCATGAACTGTCTATTTTAAAGTCAATAAATAATACTTTATTTGTTCCTGAGGATACTTTGCCTAATTCTGGGGTGCTAATTTTTAGCATTGGCTTCAACTGGATTCCTGTCCATCACTATTTCATGTATTGGTGACCATGTTAAACACAATAGGCTTACAGCAATCAGAACATAGAAATCTTTTTGTAGAAGACAGTCAACAGAGTGCTTTCTTTTCTGCAGTTGTTCTAACCTGTATTTTTGGAGATGTAAAATTAATGTACTAGTCTTCCATAAAGGTTATAATCCAAATATTATTTTAATTTCCTTGTTAACCAAAAAAAGAAAAAAACAATCTTCATTTTTTCAATGTTCTCATGGTTATGGTAAATGTTTATCATTGACTTTCTCCAGTTTTCTGCATTCCTGACCAATATCACCTCAGACCTCATGTAATCCTCAAAGTTTTTCTATGCTGCAGACATAGAGCTGATTGAATGTTTGTCTAAAGCTTTCTCTAATTGAAAAATGCTCATTACGTCATTGAAAAATGGCTTTTCAAGACATTCACAAAAAAACTTTTAGTTAAAAATCAACAATTAAAAGACAAAATCATAAGTTTACATGTTCTGCTTTTAAAACTTTCACAATTTGGGAAAAATTAAATTAAAAGGTCAATTAAAGACTGAATACTATTTATTTTACTGTATTCTGGAAGAAAGAGAAATAAAGGAGATGGGGAATACTAAAGCTGAACATTTCACTGAAAGAAAACTCTCACACTTTGGAGAACAGCAGCTTGAAATGGCCCTTTTGAAAAACTTCAAAATGCCTATTTGTGTCCCTTGACTTGTCCCCAGAAAAATTGCATCAACCCCTCAGAATTTAAAACTTAAGTACAACCTGGCAGTATTTCATACAAGAACCCATTTTCAAGGACAAGAACTGTAAAATGTTTAAGAATGTACTAGGATTTGAAAATAAGATCTCATTACACCAATTAAAGAAAAATATGATTATAGTAAGTGTTCATCATTGACTTTCTCCAACCTTATCATAGAATATTAGAAGTAGGATTGGAAGGGACCTTGTAGATCTTCAGGTCTGACCCCCTGCCTGGGCAGGAAGAAAACTGGGCTTAAATGACCCCAGTCAGGTAGGCATCAAGCCGCTTCTTATAGACCCCCAGGGTAGGAGCCAGCACCACTTCCCTTGGAAGTCGGTTCCAGATCCTAGCCGCCCTGACTGTGAGGTAGTTCCTACGGATGTCTAGTCTAAACCTACTCTCCAACAACTTGTGGCCGTTATTCCTTGTTATCCCGGGGGGCGCTAGGGGAAACAAGGTCTCCCCCAACCCCTTCTAATCCCCCCTAGTGAGTTTATAGACGGTCACCAGGTCCCCCCTCAGCCTTCTCTTATGAAGGCTGAACAGGTTCAGGTCCCGTAGCCTCTCATTGTAGGATCTGCCCTGCTGTCCCTGGATCATGCGGGTGGCCCTCCTCTGGACCCTCTCAATGTTGTCCACATCCCTCTTGAAGTGGGGTGCCCAGAACTGGACACAGTACTCCAGCTGCGGCCTGACCAGTGTCACATAGAGGGGGAGGATCACCTCCTTGGCCCTACTTGAGATGCACCTGTGGATGCACGATAGGGTCCGGTTAGCCCTGCTGACCGTGACCTCGCATTGTTAGCCCATATTCATTTTGGGATCAGTGATGACTCCAAGATCCCTTTCTGCCTCCGTGCTCTTGAGAAGGGAGTTTCCCATCTTATAAGTGTGCTGCTGGTTACTACTGCCCAAGT
This sequence comes from Alligator mississippiensis, assembly GCF_030867095.1. Lineage (NCBI taxonomy): Eukaryota > Metazoa > Chordata > Crocodylia > Alligatoridae > Alligator > Alligator mississippiensis. The sequence continues at coordinate 117,831,984 of NC_081824.1, read as the reverse complement.
GCAGCACCCTGCACTTGTCAGTATTGAAATACATCCTGTTTTTGTTAGCCCACCCCTGCAACCTATCCAGGTCTTGCTGCAGTCTTTCTCTCCCTGCTAACATGCCCACCTCACCCCAAATTTTGGTATCATCAGCAAATTTGAACAGGTTGCTTTTCACCCCGTTGTCCAAATCTCTGATAAAGAAATTGAATAGCGCAGGCCCAAGACCGAACCCTGGGGGACTCCGCTGCCCACTTCCCCCAGGTCGAATATGACCCATCCACCACCACCCTTTGAGTACGACCCTTCAGCCAATTAGCAATCCATCTGATCGTGTAGGCATCGATGTCACAGTCACCTAGTTTTTTAATGAGGATGGGGTGGTCGACAGTGTCAAAGGCCTTGCTGAAGTCAGGAAAGACTACATCCATGGCGACACCTGCATCCAATGCTTTTGTGACCTGATCATAAAAGGCAATCAGGTTGGTCTGACATGACCTGCCCCTAATGAAACCATACTGGTTGCCCTTCAGCATCATCCCTGATGCCAGCCCATCACAGATGTGCTCTTTGATGATCTTCTCAAAGAGTTTCCCCAGGATTGAGGTAAGACTGACGGGCCTATAGTTGCCTGGGTCCTCCCTCCTCCCTTTTTTAAAGATGGGGACCATGTTGGCTATCTTCCAACCATCTGGCACCTGGCCTGAGCACCGCGAGCGCTCGTAAAGCCGTGCCAAGGGCCTTGCAATAACCCCTGCTAGCTCCCTCAGCACCCTCAACCTTCTGCATTCCTGACAAATATAACATCAGAACCAAGAGAAAATCCACTCAAGTTAATTTTCTAGATGTGACGAGCCATTTTCTAGAAATAACAAGCCATTTTGGAACTAGAGGGAGGTAAGGAAGTATTAGACAAAATTCAAAACCAGTATTTTTTTAATGATCCATTCTTCAAGAACACCACCAATTTTATGTTCCATTTTGCAGAAGTATTATGCTTTGCATTCAGAACAAAACTGACAATTTAAGATAAACAAGTTTTCCAGCCAAAATTACCAGATTGCTAAACAAAGATCTAATGGAATCTGTTTGCAATCATAACTATGGGCAGATTGCAGCCTCCGTTAAATGTCTCATTAATTAACTGATCCTTACTGAGTATTGTGAGCTTAATTCATCAAAATTTACTGTTTTAAAATTGCACACATCTGGTATTTCAAAACTAGTATGCCTATATGGAGGGGCAGCTGTGGTAATGTTTTTGTGTAACTAAGTCTGCTGGCTTAAGCTTCAATTTATTACACAAATGTTTGATGCTGTAACTATGTTCAGCTGCTGATTACTGGAACTGTGATCTCTGACACAGAGGAAATTAGATAGTGTCTGATGTTAACATCTAAGTTGATAATGTGCTTATGACTTGCATATGACTATGTTAAGAGAGATAATAACAGTAATATAATTTAATTATGTTTTGTATGATGAGAATTTGGTATATTCTTATAAAAAATTAAGAAAAGAGTAAAAAACCCTTGTGACAAAACAGCAGAAGACCCTAGTTCTTTCTACAGCAGGGGTAGGCAACATTTTTTGGCTGGAGTGCTGAAAAAACCACAATGTCTACCTTGAAAGGTGCCAGAGTGTCGACATGCCAGAGCCCAGAGCAGCTGTTTGCAGCCTCCCAGCTGCAGCTGACCCACAGAGCCCCGTCTGCTTGCAGCAGGGCTTGCAGTCTCCCAGCTGTCTGCTAGGAGCAGCCTGGGCTCCCTGGCTGCCAGCAGCTGCTTAGAGCCTGGGCTGATGGTGGTGTGCTGAGCAAAATTGCCTTGCGTGCTATGCTTGGCACACATGCCGGGGGTTGCTGACCCCTGCTCTACAGTATCTTCCAAGAATCAATGATGCATTTATTAGATCATTGTCACTATTCTTCATAGTGGTGCTGCTCAATCTACAGCTCATGGATTGAACCCAGCTCGCAGCACGAAGGAATCAGCAGCAAGCAGCTCAGCCTGGTGCAGCCCTTCCCATTGCCTTTGTACATCCCTCCTTTCCTCCCTCCTGGAGTTAAGCTCTCTTCCTCCCCACCCCACCCTCTAACACTAGCAGCCATTTCCTTCCCCTTTCTCTTCCTCTTCCACTCCCTTACTGGAGGAGAGTGGTGGTCCTCAAGAACCTGACCTCCCACTCTAAAAGTTTTAACTCCATTGTTCATAGTGAAGAATATGCATATTAGATCATTTCCACTATACTTCAGTAGTAAATCACAGGACCTGAAGGAGCCAGTGGCCAAGAGTGAACCCGAGGTGATTAAAAATGGAAGAACCATTGTTTATGTTGAATCTTGCAAGTCCTGGGAACTGCTTTGTTCCCATCATAATTTACTCAACTTCCAGAGCCTACACCATTCCTTTCCATTCCCTTCTCAGCAAAAATGTGAGGTGCTTCTAGTCTGGAGTGTAAGGAGTAAGTTCAGGACCCAGCCTCAAATTCCCTCAATTGACCAATGAGCCAATCCTTTAGAATAGCTTCCTTTAAAATAGCTTATATAAAGAGCATTTGAAAACATTTTTAGAAGTTACCATCTATCTCACATTACTCTAATCCCACGACATACATGTCAACATGCTGATGAATAGCTCAAGTCCACCCCTTTGCTTCATGATAGGGATATGCAAGAGAGTTTTACACTATCCTGTACTATAAAGGTTGCGGTTACAACTAAAACAATAGGGAGGCTTAAGCAACTTGCATATTCTGTTTCTAGTGTTTCTAATTACATGCATATTAAGTAGCAGTGGCACTTAAGATATGCTTTAGTATAACTTCCTTTACCACTGACAGTGTCTTTTTCCAGTCTGGCTTTTTTCTGTGTTGGGCTGAATGTATTAGCTTACTGGTCACACGTAATCATTCAAGACAGACTCAAAATGGTAACAATATTCTGCATAGATTGGGCACATCTAATGAGATGCTTTACTACACAGTAGACTAATTTACTGCTCAGTAAAGCATCACTGGCTACATGTGGAGATGCTTACTGCACAGTAGTCTACTTTGCAGTTAATTTGCTACCTGCAAATTTGCTACCTGCAGGTAACCCCAGGGCCATGGGGTTTGGTGCATCTCCAGCCCCAGGGCTGGGACAGCTCTTTGCCTGCTCCAGCTTGGCCTTAACATGTTGTGGTGACTTTGAGGTCCTGGGCTACCTGCAGCCAGCCTCTGGCCACCAGGTCCTGCACCAGTGGCCCTGAACCCCAGTACTGGCCCCTGGCACAGCCCCACCATGTACCCGCCTGTCCTGTGCCACATCCCTTCACCGGGCACTGCATGCACCTGCCCAGGCCTGCCAGCTCCCAGACTGTCACTCACAGACTCTGCTGAACATCAAGGGAGTCATGCTGGGATCATTCCCAATACCACAAACCACCCCCCAGAGGCAGAACTGGTCCCAGGAGGAAACCACAGACCTCATGGCACTGTGAGGTGGGCCAGGGTCCTGAGCCAGATCACCTGGAGCAGAAACTGCAATGCCCATGCCTGTGAGGACCTGTAAGGGTGTATGTGGGAGTGCGGGCATGACTGGTCAGTGTGCTAATGCTACATAAAGGTCATGGCTTCCATGCACAGTGGGTCAGTGCCACCAACCACAACCACTGATCAGGGGCTGCTTGCAAGTCCATGTACTTTATGTAACAGCTGGACCACAGCCTTGCACCCTGGGATCCTGGCCAGAGCTGCACTATGTACTCCAGCATGGTCAGTCTGCCTGAGACACCACTGGGACCTGGCAGCGGTGACAGGTGTCAGTGGGGGAGGGCCCCTCAGGCTTCCAGGACCATGGTCCCCACCCCCAACATCATCCAGCAGGTCTGGCAGCCCTGGCCAGCACCTACCCCACCAGCTCTGAGTGCACAGCCCCACCCAGGAGGCCAGGCCAGCCATGACACTGCCAGTCCCCACCAGCTCCAGCTCCTCCCCAGAGGGGACCTATGCTTGGGCAGCCAGGCATGGCACCCCTGTACCCCAGGCCACTGCTGGGAGCCACACATCTTTGCTGCCAGGGGAGACAGACTCAGGCCAACAGGCATGCTTGCCATGGCCATGTGGTAAGCCCCAAATTGGGAAGCAGGGCCCTCCCCCCCTCCCCTGCCCCCCACTTCCTGCCCAGCCAGGCTGAGTTTGCCCTGGCTACCGGAGTTCCTCCCTGGCCACCGGAGTTCCCCCCTCCCCCAAGCAAGGGAGGCGGAAGGGAGTACAAAACTTTTATTGAGCAGCCTGTGCTCCCTCAGCTAGACAGGCATGGCCTCTCATGTGCAAGAAGGCATTGATGCCAGCGGCAATGTCCTCAGCTGTGAGGAGCAGGAAAGTGTAGTGTAAGCCAGCTACTCCTCCAAGTGGTGGCAAACATTGTGGGGCTATGCAGGCTTGCCCACCACACTGGCAAAGCTCAGAGTCCTACACCAGGTTCTCAGATGCATCTGGAGCACCATGGTAATCAGCAAGAGCAGGGCATAGTGGGTCAGGTACCTCTGGGTTCATACAAATAGCTTTGCATGGTGCACTCAGGACACTCTCAGCATGGGCATGCTTTGGGTGCAGGGGAGGCATGGTGGGGCCAGCCCCACAGTGCCTCTCTGGAGAGGGCCCCTGGATGGTGGGCTGGGGCGCTACCAGCTCCATGTCCCAGTTGACTAGGAGCCTCTCACCTCCCAAACCCAGGCACCATGGGCCTAGTGGCAGTGCAGGCAGCCTGGCCTCTAGGTGGAGAAGGGGGAGTACACGGGAGAGACAACAGCTGCTGGCAGGGATGCACCATCAGGGTAACCACCAGTCTTGACCAGAGCCCTCTATATGCACCAGGAGAAGCAGACCCAGGACCAGACCTGGCTGCTGGACTGCCTGGTCACTGTGGTGGAGGAGTGGCTTGTGGATTAACAAGCCTGGTGGGATGAGGACATCATGTGCGAGTCACAGAGGGACTGGGAAGACTAGTTGTTCTGGGATAGGTTCCTGGCCCTTGAGAAGAGGAATCTGGAGGCCCAGGAGTGGCAGGCTACCAAGGCAGTGGAGGCCATGGAGAAGGACTGGCAGGTGCTGGGCATCATCCTGGCCCTGGTAGTTACCTTCATGCTGCCCGCTGCCTCGCCTGTCCCTTGGCAGCCACCCACTTCCCAGCAGCAATCCCCATAGTGGGCTTGGGCTAAGGTGCAGTAGCACCTCCAGCAGCCAGATTGCACTGCTCCAGCACCCACCCCAGATCTCCCACCAGCCAGCCCCACAACCTGGGTCCTGCCTGGGTGTTTGCCCCAGTTCTATGCGGCCCTGGAGTACAAGCTGCTTCCAGGGGGCCATCACTGTGCATGGGCCCTGGTGTCCTGGCCCACTGGCTGCAGGAGTGCGAGCTAGCTACAATGGAAGAGCAGCAGCTGCCCTCACCCCTGGAAGCCCTCCGCCCACTGGCCTTGCTGCGGTGTGCACACCTGTAGCAAAACCCGCAGTTTTTCTTTTTTTTCTTTTTTTTTTAAAAATACATTCCCTTCCCTTCCCCTAACCATTTCTGACTTTCTCTCTGCCCTCTCTATCCCTTATAAGTGATTACTAGTACTACGTAAGCTAAGCTAAGTTCTTGTATGCTATTGTAATAAGGCCCTTTTTTATATTGTAAATAGTGTTCTGTTATGTTTGTATTGATTTTTACTGTTTTATATTGTATTATATTGTATTCCTATCATTTGTGCATTGATTTTTATTGTTTCATATTAATATTTTATGATTTAGGCCTGCAATGTGGGTTGGAATGGGTGATGTCAAGTATTCATTTTGTGTGTCAGATCCCCATCTTGTTCCCATCTTGTCCCCCTGCCCTGTTGTGTAATTATGTTGTAACCTATGACTCATACCTACCCCTCTGTGGCAGGGCACTGTGTGTGCCTGCCACTTTAAGGGCCTGGAGCTAGCAGCTAGGTGCCTGATGAGGGCAGCCATTTTGGATCTGCGGCTACCCATATAAACAGGGCAGCTCTGCTGTTGGAGGTGGGGCAACAACAGTGCCTGGTTGGATGGCTATTAGTATCATCTGGAGCAGGGGATGGTAAGGAGGCTCCTGGGCCTGGGCATGACTTAAAACTGCATCCTGCTGGGAGTGGGTGGGACTCAGTGGCACAGGAACCCCAGGAAATGCCAGGCCAGTTACCACCCCAGTGAAAGGTGGGTTGGGGTGCCTTAACCCCTAGCTCTTACAACTGGGTGGGTTGCCCCTTGTTTGGATGGCCTGGAGGGTGGGCCCTTGGGGAGAGAGAAAAGGGCCATGGACTCAGGCCTGTCTGGACTCAGTCCCCTGACTGGTCCATGCTGGGGCTAGGACTGGAAGGGTCGAAAGGCCAGGGGCCCACTGATAAATGCCCAAGAGCTGAGAGCCTGGGGTTCTGACTGGCCTGGAGGTGGGCCAGGGATAGTGAGCTGAAGGTCCCGGGGGGGCCACACCTGGAAGGGGAAGCAGTTCAGGGAGCTATGTTGCCTAGTATGAAGGTGGAGGAGACTACCTGAGGGGAGGAATCCAAGTGGGTTTCAATTAGGAGGATTCTGGGGCCCAGTGTAGGGGGCTGGTGATGATGATGATAATATCAAGTTGCCATCTGTGAGGCTTGGGCTGTCGTGTAGGGGAGGAATGGAGCTGCAGATAGCACCCCCTGGCATCAGGGCAGGAAACAGGCAGCCTCCTGCTTAATTACATCAATTAACAACAAGGCATGGTGGGTGAGAAGGCAGGTGGTTAGCCCAGAAACAGGTAGGAGGACCACAGGGAAAGTGGCCCTGAGAAGGCCCCCTGTTATACCCTCCTATGTAACTTGGTTCCTGAATGAATGGGGATGAATGAGGGTGCCTGAGAGATGATGGCAGTAGATCTAAAAATATCTTCCTCTCAATGACCGAACCATCAAAACCAATACCTGGACCACTGACCCAGCCAGTGGAACCACCCACAGCATTCAAGAAACAAAAGATGAGGCAACCCACCATTGTGCCAGGCTGCACATGCTCAGTAAGAACACCTGGAAACCTCTGCACCAGGACTGACCTTGCCTGGACAGGCCCTCCCCATAGGAGATCATAGTTAGTCTGCCCCATAAAAAGGGTAGTGAAGAATGACTCCTTGGGATGCCCTCTCCATCTGGACCAGCACCACGCCACACCACCTAGCCACCCAGAGGCCCAGCTGGCAGCCCCCTCTGGACAACACCTGCTGGACAAAGACCCCCTTCCAGCCTGGATAGGTAGCTATCACCCCCACCCTCTCTTCAACCAAGGACTTGGACTCTGTATCTCTTCCCTACCTGGACTCCAACCCGTCCACTGAGTCTTTCTCTTGCTACCTGTGGTGGGGGGGGAGGAACCAATAACTTCATGGGACTGTGTAATGTGTTGTCTGTTTAATAAACCTGTTATTTTGAAACCCTAAGTTGGGTTTTTGTCTGTTTCCTGGCTGTCTCCTCCTTGCCACTAGGCTTTTTCCCTTGCACCAGTGACCTTGAGGAACCCTGGAGCCACTAGACCTTGAGTAACCCCAAGCCTCAGTTCCTCAGCCAGCTTCTCTCTAGTCTACTGGTTCTAATCCTGATTCTGGCAACGTTTTCTCTCTCACCTTAACCTTCCCCCAAGCACCCTGAACACACACATACATACATACATACATACTGTAACATCCAAGTTAGGAACTCACCTGTTTGTATGTGTAGCTGGGTGGTTTGTGTAGACACGCACACACAGTATGTGTACTAGGTGTGTGGGTATTAACAATTGATCTTTGTCTAATTTTTTGGAGGAGGGTGAGCATGCATGCATGTGTGTGCACCTGGTGGGGGTGTATGTACAATTGTACACCACACCCCCCTGTTTAACAGTGTGATATTGAGATCCTGAGCATTGACCTGACCCCACAGGGCAATACACCCATGGTGGCATGGCCAGAGGCCAGGGTGCTGGGCACCTGCCCCCAAGCTCTGCTCCCTAGACACCCCCACCCCACTGCCTCCTACCTTGGGATGGCACACACAGCACTATACAGAGTCTGCACAGAGAAAAGAGTGCTTTATTGGTGGTGGATTGGCTGGGTGATGGAGGGGCTCTGTGGGTCAGAAGGAGGGTGGGCAGGACTTGCTGTGGGGGAGGGAAAGGGTTTGTTGGGGAAGGAGTGGGGATGGGTTCTGTGTTTTGTAGAGGGAAATAAAATGCTTTTTTTGAAAACTGTCCACAGTGAGCATGGTGTTGGGGGTGCATAGTGGGGCTGGGTTCCAGGGCCAGTCATCCAGGTGGCCTATGACAGGCACTTCAGGAAGAGGTAGTCTGCCTGTGCCTCTCAAACCTGGTGCCCTGGCCCCCACTGCTGACTGCAGCTTGCCTGGAGCCTCAGTGTTGGTGGCCCATCACTGTCGCTGCCACCACAGCTGGCACTCCCAGTGCCAGGTGTTTTCCACCTGCTGTACCTCCTCCACCCAATCCTTGCAGAAGAGCTCCCCCAGGCCTCACTGCTGTTATGCAGCACACAGGCTGTGATGAGGATTTGGAGGTGCTGGCCTCCACCACTTTGAGGCACGTAGTGAAAGTGAACCAGTATCCCTTCAGGTGGCCAAATGTGCCCTCCATCAGTGTGTGGGTTCAGCCAAGGCACCTGTGTTGAAGTGTGCCTGGTGGGGGTCCAGCTGGCCAATGTAGCTCCTCATAAGCCAGGGGAGGAGCAGGTAGGTGGGGTCCATGAGGAAGGGTGGGACCACCACCTCGCCCAACTAAAGGTCTGGTACCCCTGGTGCAAAAGGCTGCTCCCCACCAAGGTGGCAAGGTGAAGTCACAGAAGATGCAGGCATTGTGGGTGCTACCCACCCAGCTGGCACTCACATTGGTGAAGGTGCCATGGTGGTCTACAATGGCCTTCAGAATGATGGAGTGAAAGCCCCGCTGCCAGCCATAGTAGGGGCGGTCACTGTGGGGCAGGCAGGTGATGGGGATGTTGGGTCCCATCCAAGGCCTCAGTGCACTGGGAGAAGTCTAGGGTGTGGGACCCTGCCACCACCCCCAGGGGGTCTTGCACTTGGAGCATGGTGTTCCCCAGCATGTCCAGGAGGACACTGAAGACTTCTAAGACAGCCTCTCCAGTAGTTGCCTTGCCCACACCGAAGAGGTGGCCAATGTAGTGCAGGCCGGTGGGTGTGGCCACCTTGAGCAGGGCGACGGCCAGCCAAGTGTCAATGGGGAGGGCCTGCTGCATGGTGATGGCCTGCCATTCCGGGTGCATGCAGAGCTGCTCAAGGAGCTCCCGGAAAATGGCTTGGGTCATACAAAGGACTCCACCCCCTGCTCATCAACCCAGGTGTGCTAGACAATGTGTCCTGGCTGGCTGGGTAGACCCACAGGGGACAGGGCTAGAGCCCCAGAAGCCCTTGGATGGTACTGGTGGTGGTGTCCAGGTGTGTGCTGTAGGTGTCCCTGTGAGGGCTCAGGTGGAAGCATGGAGTCCAAGTGGCAGCAGTGCAGTGGCAGGTGACCTGGGACACTGTAGTAAGCCTGGTCATGTGGCTGCACCTCATGAGGGGGCAATCAGGGCTAAGACTGACCTAGGCCAGGTGGCAGTCATCATGACAGTGAAGCACAGCAAGCAGTGTAGCCAGAAGGAGTCTGGAGCATAGGTTATTGCTCCTGGGGCCTGGGGTTGGAGCAGCCATCATGTGGTGGGCATCAGCTCTGGTGACAGAGTTTCAGAGGGTTGTGCCAGCATGCTGCAGACTGCTCCAGGCCAGAAACACAAATGGCCAGGAAGTAGTGTACGGGTCTGGATTTTATAGATGGCTCCTGACTGCAGGCAGCTTCAGCCAGAGCTGCCAGCTCCCCTGGCTGTTGCAGGGGGGTGGTGCAGGGTCTGAGGAGGCTGGAAGCAGGCTCCTGCCAGGAGCAGCAAATCTGCTTCCAAATGTCTGCATGTGTAAATGTCTGCCCAGGGCAGGTTTACTCCGCAGTAAATTACTACAGAGTAAACCCATATAGCATTAATTGCATGTGTAGACATGCCCACTGTCAGCTTTAGAAGAGGTCCTTAAAAACTGCTAGGAAACTGCAGAAGCAAGAATTTAAAAATATATGAAGATTACATGGGTATCATACTGTAACTGACAAGACAAAGTTTTACTCATTATTCCTCCTCTCCCATACTTTTTGCAGACATAGTTTGATTTTTCACTAATATGAGGGCAATGAGCTCTTTAATCACAACATCCTGTGAATAAAAATACTGGATCAGCAGGAATGGCCCTGAGTTTTCTAAGGTCTTGTGTATTGACTGATACAAATCATTCATACAACCATTACAACTTGTGTTGTGTTTACTGATGTCAGAACGGAGTCAAAAGATCTAAACTTTGTTTTGGGTATTGCCTATAGGAATTAGAGGTTATGGTCCTTATTACATTCCACCAGGCCAGCCATCCTAGTAGGCAGAGCTAAGTAGGGCAACTAGGATTGCAGGAGCAAAAGCCAGAAACCATAAGTCAGGAGCCAAAAACCAAGCCAGGGTTAGAATTTGGGAATCAAAAGCCTAATTACCAAATCCAAGTGACAATCCACAGGGCAAGGTAAAAGAATAAAGCCAAAACAGGGTCGGGGCAAGAAACAGATCCATAGGGAAATCCAAAACTAAAATCCAGGAGCAAGCAAAAAGCAGGGTCAGCAACCAGGAAAGCCAAGACGTTGCTAAGACAGTAGCAGCTCAGAGACTAATAGGTTGTGCAACAAGGCGCAGGTGCTAAAGAAGATCCTTAAAACCAATCCCAAAACCAATTAGAGTGGAGGGGCTAGGGCTCAGCTGGCCTTGATCAGTTGTAACTGGGTCAGTTGCACTTTACAAGGGCTGCAGGGCAGGATCCTGGCTGAGATTTATAGAGCTGACCTAGGCTGAAGGGCAGGACCTTTATAGATCTTTTCTTTTAGGGAAAAAAATAAGTATCTATACTCCTGGATGTTATTCTGTAACATATTAGTATGTAGGGGTTGCACTAATGTATTGCCTAGAAGGACTAGGGTCTTATTTGCTAGTTGCTTTATTAAGACACACAATAAAATTCTTTCTCAAAACAGCTTACACTATAAGTAGACAGGTCAAAGTGTGGAAGAAGAAAATAACCAGATAATCTTACCTTTTGTGGCTAATGGTCAACTAGATAGCCAGCAAAAGACCTGGGGTATATCTCTTGAGTCACAGTCCATTGCTGCTTCAGCCTTTTCATATTATTCAGTATCAATGGTTGCTTAATGAATTTCTTCAACAATAATGCAATATCCATAATAGAACCATAGAATTATAGAAAATTAGGGTTGGAAAGGACCTCAGGAGGTCATCTAGTCCAACCCCCTGTTCAAACCAGGACCGTCCACAACTAGAGCATTCCAGCCAGGGCTTTGTTGAGCTGGGCCTTAAAAACATGTAAGGATGGAGATTCCACCACCTCTCTAAGAAATCCAAAAATCTAGAACTCTTGGTGCAGAGATAATACCTTTTATTAGACTAACTAAGACATCACCAGACTTTCATCCTCAACTTCCTCTGTGCAAAAAATGAAAAAGTTTATTTCCTACCTATGGGGACTTTTTACTCTCTTTAATTTTCCCTGGGCCAGATGAAGGGCTTGTAAGCCTGAAAGCTTGCAGAAGACAACAATTTTTTTGTGATGTCTTAGTTGGTCTAATAAAAGGTATCATCTCTGAACCAAGAGTTCTAGGTTTTTGCATTTCTTTTTGTCTCAGACCAGCACTGCTACCAAATACCTCCTCTCTAAGAAACCCATTCCAGTGCTTCACCACATTTCTACTGAGAAAGTAATATCTTAGCTAATATCTTACCTAAACTTCTCTTGTTGCAACTTGAGACCATTGCTCCTTGTTCGATCATCTGCCACCACTGAGAACACTCTAGCTCCATCCTCTTTAGAACCGTACTTCAGATAGTTAAAGGCTGCTATCAAATCCCCCCTCAGCCTTCTCTTCTGCAAACTAAGCAAGTCCAATTTCATAGAATCATGGAAAGTTAGGGTTGGAAGGGACCTCAGGAGGTCATCTAGTCCAACCCTCTGCTCAAAGCAGGACTATCTCCAACTACATCATCCCAACCAAAGCTTTGTCTAGTCAGGTCTTGAAATTGTCCAAGGATGGAGCTTCCACCACCTCTTTGGGTAACCTGTTCCAGTGTTTTTCTCCTAGTGAGAAAATGCTTTCTAATATCTAACCTAAACTTCCTTTGCTGCAGCTTAAGACTGTTGCTCCTTGTTCTGTCATCACTGAGAACAGTCTAGCTCTATCCTCTTCCGAACCCCTCTTCAGGTAGTTGAAGGCTGCTATTAAATTCCCTTTCAGTCTCCTCTAGACTAAGTTCCCTCAGCCTCCTCTCGTAAGTCATGTCCCCTTGCCCCCTTGCCATTTTTATTGCCTTCCGCTGGACTCTGTCCAATTTGTCCACATACTTTCTGTAGTGGGGGGGCCCAAAACCGGACATAGTACTCCAAATGTGGCCTCACCAGTGCTGAATAGAGGGGAAGAATAACTTCCCTCAATCTGCTGGCAACACACCTACCAATGCAGCCCAGTATAGCATTAGCCTTCTTGCTGTCTTATGTTCAACTTCTTGTCTACTGTAACCCCCAGGTCCTTTTCTGTAGAGCTGCTGCCCAGCCAGTCAGGTCCCAGCCTGTACCGGTGCATGGGATTTTTCTGTCCTAAGTGCAGGACTTTGCACTTGTCCTTATTGAACCTCATGAGATTTCTTTTGATCTAATCCTCTGATTTGTCTACTCTGAACCCTAGCCCTACACTCCAGCATTTCTACTACTCCCCCTGGCATGGTGTCGTTCAAGAATGTGCTGAGGGTGCACTCCATCCCATCTTCCAGATCATTAACAAAACTATTGAAAAAAACTGGCTCCAAGACCAACCTCTGGGGCACCCCACTTGACACCAGCTGGCAACTAGGTATCCAGTCACTTATCACTACCTATTGAACCCAATGATCCAGTCAGATTTCTATCTACCTTACAGTTCATTTATCCCATTTATACATCCTTGACTTGCTTCCAAGAATGCTGTGGGAAACCATATCAAAAGCCTTGCTAAGGTCAAGGGATATCATGTCCACTGCTTTCCCTGTATTCACACAGCCAGTCATTTCAACATACAGGGCAATCAGCTGGGTCAGGCATGACCTGCCCTTGGTGAATCCATGCTAACCATTCCTGAACACTTTCTTCTCTTCCAAGTACTTAGAAATGGATTCCTTGAGGACCTGCTCCATGATTTTTCTGGGAGCTGAGGTGAGGCTGACTCATCTGTACTTCCCTGGATCCTCCTTCTTCCCTTTCTTAAAGATGAGTACTAAATTTGACCTTTTCCTATTGTCCAGGACCTCCCCCAGTCACCACAAGTTTTCAGAGATAATGGTCAGTGGCTCTGCAATTACATCAGCCAGGTCCCTCAGCATCCTCAGATGCATTGCATCTGGCCCCATGGGCTTGTACACATTCAGTTTTTCTAAATAGTCTCTAACCTGTTTTAACCTCTAACTGAGAACTGCTCACCTTCTCCACAAACTATGTTGCTTGGTGCAGTAGTCTGGGAGCTGACCTTGCCTGTAAAGACACAGATAAAAAAGGCATTGAGTACTTCAGCCTTTTCCTCCTCATCTGTCACTAAGTTGCCTTTCCCATTCCGTAAGGGACCTACACTTTCCCTGATCTTCCTCTTGTTGCCAACATACTTGTAGAAATCCTTCTTGTTACCCTTCATGTGACTGCTAGCTGCAACTACAATTGCACTTTGGCCTTCTTGATTTCATCATGCCCAAGCAATATTATTATACTCCCCCCTAGTCCAAATTTCCACTTCTTGTAAGATTCCTTTTTGTGCTTAAACTCACTGAAGAGTTCTCTGCTAAGCCAAGCTGGTCATTTGCCATATTTGCTATTCTTCCTGCACATCGCGATAATTTGTTCTTGCGCCCTCACTAAGGTTTCTGGCCTCCCAGGGGATCCTGCCCATCAGTTACCTGAGGGAGTCAAAGTCTGGTTGTCTGAAGTCCAGGGTTCATACTCTGCTGCTCTCCTATCTTCCTTTTGTCAGGATTCTCAACTTGATCATCTGCTGGTCACTGCTCCCCAAGTTGCCATCCACTTCTACATCCCCCACAAATTCTGTTCTGTTTGTGAGCAGCAGATCAAAAATAGAACAGCTCCTAGGTGGTCTCTTCTACACTGGCACCAGGAAGTTGCCTCCAAAAACGTTCTATGCACTGCTGTATTGCCCTCCCAGCATATGTCAGGGTGATTGAAGTCTACCATGAGAACCAAGGCCTATTATCTGGAAACTTCCACTAGTTTTCTGAAAAAAGCTTCATCTACCTCATCGTTTTGGTCTGCCAAGAGGTGTACAGCAGACACTTACCACACCCCTGTTGCTCTCTGTGACAGGCCCCCATTTGACTCTCCTCATCACCAAAGCTCTGGTGTCCAGGCCATGACTGGCACAGCTGCTGCTCTGCAGCTGGAAGAATTGGGCCCTGATTGGAGCATGGCCTAGCAGCTGCACCCTGAAAAGTGGCCCAGAGGCCAAGAACATGGCAGGATGTGTCTGGTGCCAGAACCAGATGTACTCCCCACCACTGGAGACACCCTGCCACCACCTTTACTAGCCAGTGAGCTAGGAAGACCATCCCAGGCCCTCCTGAGCCTAAAGGGAGCTGCACCAGAGGGGAATCCAGAGTTCAGACAAAGGACTGCCTGGAGGAACAGCTCTGGTGGCCCGTCCAGCCCACTTGCCAGGACTGGGCAACTCTTATTGGAACAGCAGAGCAGACTAGCCTGTGCCAGACTGGAGCCTGCAGCATCACAGGTCAGACAGAGATGGGAGAAGGCAGACTGGTGGGCCCAGAGGGCACCTGCCATGGGTGAACCCTGGAGGGACAGCTCACAATACCCTAGCCTCCTGGCAGCCTGACCGCATGCCCGAAGTGTGCTGTTGGGGCACACCCACTGCATCTGGCCATAAACAGGCCCTGCAGGGAACACATGGAGTCACGGGGAGACCTGACTGCAAGACAGTAGGGAAAAGCCCCAGGGGAAAAGGGGCCAGACAGAATAAAAGGAACCAGAGGTTAAGGAAGCAGACCCCTAAACCCTGATGCTTAAGAGTGAGAAGCTCAGCATGGGGGCAACAGTGCCCTGCCCACCATTCAGTCTGAGCTATGTTGAATGACATTGTTTTCCTTTATGTTGGCATTTTTTATCCAAGTGTAACCAGGTCACAGCAAACGACTCATCATCCAGCGCAGGGTGACAAGGGCCTGCAGCAAGGCGTTAGCCCTAGACTTCAAGAGGGCCAACTTCAATGAGTTGAGGAGATTGGTGGGAGAGGCGCTGGGGTTCTTGAGGGCAGGGGAACTCAGTGCCCAAGATGAGTGGTCGTTTCTTAAGGAGATGATACTCAGGGCCCAAGGGGTGACAATCCCAACAAGAACCAAGGGGGGCAAGAGTGCCCAAAGGCCTCCCTGGCTCACCGAGGACATCCGGGAATGCCTGGTTGCCAAAAAGGCGGTGTACACCTGGTGAAAGGGGGGCGGCTATCTCCAAAGAAGAGTATACGTCCACTGCTCGGGCCTGTAGGGGGGGCTGTTAGGAAAGCTAAGGTGGACATAGAGCTAGGACTAGCGTTTAAGATCAAAGATAATAAAAAGTCCTTTTTCAAATAAATAGGGAGGATGAAGAAGGCAACGGGAAATGTGGGGCCCCTGCAAGATACGCTGGGCAATCTGGTGGTTGCGCCAGAGGAGAAGGCAGACCTCTTTAACAAATTCTTCACCTCCGTTTTCTTGTGCAGGGACCGGGACTCCCCCACCATGATTCAAGATGGACTGAAGGGGAACGCCTCAAGACCTAAGGTTGAGGAGGACCGGGTAAGAGTGCTTCTGGAGGGGCCCGACGTGTTCAAATCAGCAGGTCCAGATGCTCTCCACCTCAGGGTGTTGAGGGAGCTAGCAGGGGTTATTGCAGGGCCCTTGGCACGGATTTACAAGCGCTCGTGGTGCTCGGGCCAGGTGCCAGATGACTGGAAGATAGCCAATGTGGTCCCGATCTTTAAAAAAGGGAGGAGGGAGGACCTGGGCAACTATAGGCCCGTCAGTCTTACCTCAATCCTGGGGAAACTCTTTGAGAAGATCATCAAGGAGCACATCTATGATGGGCTGGCATCAGGGATGATGTTCAAGGGCAACCAGCATGGTTTCATTAGGGGCAGGTCATGTCAGACCAACCTATTGCCTTCTACAATCAGGCCACAAAAGCATTGGATGCAGGTGTTGCCGTGGATGTAGTCTTTCTGGACTTCGGCAAGGCCTTTGACACTGTCTCCCACCCCATCCTCATTAAAAAACTAGGCGACTGTGGCATTGATGCCTACACGGTGAGATGGATTGCTAATTGGCTGAAGGGTCATACTCAGAGGGTGGTGATGGACGGGTCATATTCGACCTGGGGGGAAGTGGGTAGCGGAGTCCCCCAGGGTTCGGTCTTGGGCCTGTGCTGTTCAATTTCTTTATCAGCGATTTGGACAACGGGGTGAAAAACAACCTGTTCAAATTTGCTGATGATACCAAAATTTGGGGTGAGGTGGGCATGTTAGCAGGGAGGGAAAGACTGCAGCAAGACCTGGATAGGTTGCAGGGGTGGGCTAACAAAAACAGGATGCGTTTCAATGCTGACAAGTGCAGGGTGCTGCACTTGGGCAGTAGTAACCAACAGCACACTTATAAGATGGGAAACTCCCTTCTCAAGAGCACGGAGGCAGAAAGGGATCTTGGAGTCATCACTGATCCCAAAATGAATATGGGCTAACAATGCGAGGTCACGGTCAGCAGGGCTAACCGGACCCTATCGTGCATCCACAGGTGCATCTCAAGTAGGGCCAAGGAGGTGATCCTCCCCCTCTATGTGACACTGGTCAGGCCGCAGCTGGAGTACTGTGTCCAATTCTGGGCACCCCACTTCAAGAGGGATGTGGACAACATTGAGAGGGTCCAGAGGAGGGCCACCCGCATGATCCGGGGACAGCAGGGCAGACCCTACAATGAGAGGCTATGGGACCTGAACCTGTTCAGCCTTCACAAGAGAAGGCTGAGGGGGGACCTGGTGACCGTCTATAAACTCACTAGGGGGGACCAGAAGGGGTTGGGGGAGACCTTGTTTCCCCTAGTGCCCCCCGGGATAACAAGGAATAACGGCCACAAGTTGTTGGAGAGTAAGTTTAGATTAGAAGTTAGTAAGAACTACTTCACAGTTAGGGCGGCTAGGATCTGGAACCAACTTCCTAGGGAAGTGGTGCTGGCTCGTACCCTGGGGGTCTTTAAGAAGCAGCTTGATGCCTACCTGACTGGGGTCAATTGAGCCCAGTTTTCCTCCTGCCCAGGCAGGGGGTCGGACTTGAAGATCTACAAGGTCCCTTCCAACCCTACTTCTATGATTCTATGACTGACCTTAGAGTATCATCCCATTTGTACATCAAGCCACCTGTGATAACATCAAGATGCAGCCTGAGAGCTACAATAATACCTGAGTGGAAAGGGGTGGGGTGTAGGAAAGGAGGAGCCCCACAGAAGATGCATTAAGGGAGGTGTTCTGGACCCAGTAAAGACCACTGAGCAACATCAGAGAGGTACAGAAAACAACCAGAGTCATAGCTGATGAGTAGGATCAGGGAACAGTCTACCCCCCCCCCCCCCCCCGGTGGCAGGGTGAGGGCCTGTCATACTCTCCTCTATAACCTTAACCCAGAGACTTTCAACAGGCCTATTTCCAGTTTCATAATGGAGCTCTGAGCAATCAGATACCTCTATGTAGAGTGCAACTCCTCCTCCTCTTCTCCCCTGCCTGTCCTCTCTGAACAGTTTGTACCCATCCATGAGAGTGCTTCAGTCATGTGAGCTATTCCACCAAGTTTCTGTTATTCCAATCATGTCATAGTTCCTTGACTGAGTGAGGACTTCCAGTTCTTCCTGCTTGTTTCCTAGGATCCATGTGTTCATGTAGACACCTGAGGTAACTAGACAATTGCCCTACTTTCTGAATAAGAATGAGGAGGCCTCCCCTGTTGCCCCCTCTGCCTTCTTTCTCCAGGTCTCCCACTTTCCCACTTACCTCATGGCTTTGGTCTCCATCCCGCAGAGAACCTAGTTGAAAGCCCTCCTCACTAGGTAGTGAACCTGTATGCAAAGATGCTTTTCCCCTCTCTTTGTCAGGTGAATCCCATCTCTTCCTCGCAATCCTTCTTCTTGGAACAACATACCATGGTTGAAGCCAAATCCTGGCTGGTGATATCACCTGCATGGCTATGTACTGATCTGTAGATTGTGTTTGCTCCTGCCCAGGCCCAATGTGTCCCAATGTATAGATTGTCTGCCCCTGCCCAATGTGTCCACTCCTACCCAGGTTTCTCCCTTTAACTGGAAGGATTAAGAACACCACATGTACCCCCATCCCCTTCACCCTTGCACCCAGGGCCCTGTTGTCACTTTTGATCTGCTCAGGGCCATCCCTGGCAGTATCATGGGTGCTCACATGGGTGAGCAGCATGGGGTAATAGTCAGAGGGTCAGAAGAGTCTCAGTAATCCTTCTGTGACATCTTGGATCCATGCTCCAGGCAAGCAACAGATGTCCCAGGGCAACAGGTGAGACCAGCAGATGGATCCCTCTGTCCCACACAGAAGGGAGTCTCCAACCACCACTACGCATTGCTTCCTCTTCATGGCAGTGGTCTTGAACCTCCCAACCTTGGGGATTCCTGGCCTGGCCGCTTCCATCAATGGAATACGCTCCTCCACCTTTGTTGCTAGCACTCTATACCAGGCAAACCATTGCAGGTGGAGATGATGACTTCTTCTTGCTGCCAGAGATCACAAGCTTCCAGCTTCCACCTTCCTGGAAGTCCATGCCTTCTTCCTTTCCTAGCATTGCCTCTGGCAGTCCTTCCTCCACAGTCCTAGAGATTTCCTTCAGTGTGGAATCAATGAGCTCCTCATGGTGAAGGATGCCTTGGAGCCTTGCTACCTTATCCTGTAGCTCTCTTGCCTTCTCCCTGAGGGACACCACTAGAAGGCCTCACATCACAAGCACTTCCCCATCTGGAAGAAACCTGCAAACCACAGTCTGCACAGTACCAGACCAGGACCTGGGTGGAAACTTCAATGGTAAGCAGTCCTGCCTGGACAGACACCTCACAGATGCAACCAAAGGAAGAGATAGAAATAGTAGTGGCTCTGGGATTGTGACATCCTCAGCCATCTCTCTGGGTCTTCTAATTTGCTGCCTCACTTCCTATCTCTCTTTTGAAGCAGACCTTCCCTAGCAAAATCCTCTGTAGCTGGCCTGTTTGCTGTTTCTTGATCCTGAAGGGCTCCCTTTTCCCTGAAAACCTCTTTCCTCTCAGCAAGCTTACAGTGAAGGAATGTGAGAGAGTTTCCAAGAAAACTCCCTAGCAAACTCCCCCTCATTCTGGACTCTAGTTAAACAAAGGGCTTAAGTATTACTAGCAAGGCTAACAGACTGGATTACGGTATGTTATGTGAATACTAGAACTTACTCTGACACAGCTTCCTTTTTTATTGAACTTCCCTCCTCCCTTCTCAAACCCCCCCCTACAAATACATACTAACCTTTCTAACTGACCTAATACTCAATGAGCAAAGCTGATGATGATTTTGACAACCGATGTATGTTCAATAGCTGCCCTGCAGACATTTATTAACTTTTTGGTAAATGCTCATCTAGTAAATCCATTGCAGGAAGTCCTTCTATTCAACCAGAATCTCCAGAGGTGGATGAGCTGGGTGTGGGTACAGTAACTCATTTCAGGAAAGATTCATTTACTCTGCAAATTGATGCTCTTAGTTAAAACTCTTCTAAAATTATCATTCTTTTTTTTTTAGTTTCACCAGTGACATCATGTTCTAATTTATCTCACACACGCATACACATGCATATATGCACACACAAAAAAAGTATTCATCTTAGCTAGTTTATCCATGCTTTTCTCTTACATGCCTCACTCCTCTGTTTTAGCTTTCTTAATTAAAAAAGGTTGGAAGTAATTTTGGTGATCAACTTCATAAGCAAAGGCTCCATGTGTAGATCCCCCTCTCCTATATGGAATGAGATTTCAACCCCTTGTATTGCACCAATTCCCACAGGCCTTTGGATATGTCTCTCTGCCTGTCTGCAGATCTGCAAGGAGGCTAGTTGATGGACCAAGTCTCCATAATCAGTGGAGGTTACAGGAGCTAATAAAAGTTCAAAGTTATGCCCCTGCCACATGGCTTAACCTTTTTCCACCAGTACCTGAAAGGGAGAAAGTGGGGAAATGTATGAAAAGGAATCCTCATGGAGATTTCTTTTCATGACTCAAGGAAAGAAAGGGACATTCTGTATTTTTGGCTTTCCTGAGATTTGGAAACATCTTTGTTATATAAACAGACTCATATTCTTCCTGTTCTACAGCTTTTTATTAGAGATCAGTGAATTTCTACAGATAAAACAGGAACTAGTTTATAACTTCCTTGTGACAAAAATAATGCCAAAACTACGCATTACAGGACTGAGAGACTTTGAAGTGTAGGAGATGCTTTTTCAAAATTGCACATTGCGGCATATGAACAGCACATACCTTTTCAAAACTGGACTTTGCAGCAGAAGAAAACCTTATGTTTCCATTACAGATACGATGCAAAGCATTAGACTTTCCTGTAATGAGTAAGCAAGCATTGCTCTGGTGACGCATACAAAAGCCCCTATATTTTCTTATATGGTGACTTATAACCTTTTCAGGCATAACTTTTAGATCTTCACATTCTGGTGCAAGTTTTAGAAACTGAGAAAGATAGAAAATGTCTCCTTCCTGGTTGAAAATTTCAGGATTTGAAATTTTAGACCAAGTCTACTATTTTTTACATACTGGTTTGATATTAAGGAGTTATAAATAATCCTATGGGAAACACTGTGGCTCAGATTCTGCACGATGATCCATTCACTGAGACGGATTTAAATCTGTGAAATAGAAGAGCAGGTTTTCCAGACATAATTTGGAAAACTAACTTTATTTAATCCCTGTGAAATAGAAAGTGGCATTTGAAATACAGTAAAAGGAGCCATTCTTTGCTATATTGGTTAAAAAAGTCATCATTGCTTCTGACCCAATAACTATGGCTGCTTGCAGATGGTAACCCCCCCCCAAAACTCGCACTTTACCAGAAGCAGCAGCACATTACTTCAATCCAGCTCTGCAGCATCTGTAAAGATTGGGAACTTCAGTGGGGCTTTTTGGGGCTTTTAGCTATAGCTGATTCAATCAGCTAGTAGATAAAAATGCCAAAAAAAGCCCCACTAAATTACCCAATCTTTACAGATGTTGGGCAAGCTGGGTTGAAGTAACACACCGCCTCTTCTGGGCATGTGTGGGGGTTGGCACAGGAGCACACTAAGTTTAAAGTGCCATTTTTGGTAGGTTTTTTACATCTGCCAGCACCCTACATGTTCTTTCCAAACAGCTATTTGAATCACTACATGCAAAAGCAAGATGCACTAATTCATTTGTGACAATTTGTTACCCCACAACACACAGGCAGCACCAGTAGGCACAACACAAAGGTTTTTGGCAATCACTCCCTATGCTACCTGTACTACAACTTGCTGATTAAAGTTATAGCTATCTGTGTACCCAGCCAAAGTGTTTTTTCCAAAGAAAGTCAGATTATTCCAATAGTATGTGCAATGTACAGTATATGCAAATGAAGAGTTGCTGAAGTTATAGCCAATAGTCTACAGATGATTATCATTCTTGACAAGGCTGAGCATCTCAGGGCCTTACTAAAACCTAGGCTTCTTCAATATCCGGAAAATAAGTTTTCCTCCACCTAAGTCATCTGAGGGGCCCAATCCTCTACAGATACTCCAAGCATGACAGCTATACAATTACAAACTAAAGTGCTAGCCACTACAATCTATTAAAGCATAGCTAGAAGAGGTGGTAGAGTGTGACTTCTACACAATAGCTTAGTTCAGTGATTCTCAACCAGGGTGCTACAGCACCCTGGGGTGCCTTCAGATTCTTTTGGGGTTTTCATGGGATGCCATACACTGTTAGCACTGTTAGGTGCGCAAACATAAGTTACAAGACTAAACCTAGAAATTTCACATAGAAATCCAAAGAATCACAAACATTTTGCCCTGTTGTGGTCTTTCTGAGTTCTCTGCAACAGAAAATTGCTGTATTATTTTTCCATAGTAAAAAATGAGTGAAAGCTAAGAGCTGGCATTTTCTGAGGGGAGTCTTGAGTCTAATAAGGGGTGCATAAGCATACTTGCATGAAGTGGGACACCCAGGTTTAATTCCCATTTCTATCAGAGGGGACTGAAACTTAGCATTTCCCATCTCCCAGATGATCACCATCAGGTTTCAGTCTATTTCTGTATTTTCATTTAATGACGGTTTCAAGCACAATGTACAAACAATGTTGCAAGCAAGGACTGGAATCCAGGACTGTTCCCCCAGCAAGTACCATAACTTCTGTTCTACAGATCCACAATCCCTCTTGTGCACTCTGGCACAGTGAACCTTGAATTCTGTGCAGTGGTGTAGCCTTGACAAGAGACATGAAAGTGCTTCTATGCAGCCTAGTCAGGGCATGTTCCAGGAAGGTGGTGGGCGTGGGTATGAATCAGGCTGAGAACAGCATAGAATGTGGGTCTCTCTCACTTCCTGAGCTACTGTTGTACTTGGCAAACATTGAGCCTCTGGATCATAGTGTATGGGCAAGAGGTCTATGCAAACATCATACTAAGGCCTTCAGTGCATAAGCCTAGGCAAGAGTATGAAGGAGTAGAGGATGCCTTAGACCTACCATTTCCTCTATAGACCATCAAGACAGACTGCAAGGGCCAGACTGAGTCCAGACGTTCAGAAGGTTGTAACTTCTGCTAGAGTGCAACAGATTAGAGCTGCTGCTGCCTGCCTAATGCCTCTGTAAGAGCACATTTCTGTCAGGGTGATATCCCTTAGTATATCTCCAACCCAGGAGTACCCACAAGGCCGTGGAAGCTAGGGTTCTGAAGCATCCTATATTCTAGTATTTTATAGGAACTACTTCTCCGTGAGTCTCCCCACCATGTTGCCACCTCGCCATCCAGGTGCATGCAGTTTATGGTCATACCCAGAACTGAATAAAGGTGCCAGCCTCTCAAGGTGTTCCTTTACAAGGTCTACACTGATGCTGGGTATAAATTCACCCTCACCCTGGCCATCCTGCATTATGCTAGGCAGGGCAGTTCCTTTGGGGTGATGAAAAACTGATGCAAATTACCCATTAAGCAGGTTGGCTTTTTCCTGGGTGTCAGTTGTCCCGTTTGGTTTAGCAGGGGTCCAATTTTACCTTTGCTTTTCTTCCAACTCCCCACATATCTAAACAAGGACTTTTTATTGTCCTTGATATGTGTAACCAGTTGGAGTTCAGTTGTAGCCTTGGCTTTCTTGGTTCACTTCCTACAGGTACAGACCAGTGCAGAATACTCCTCCTTTGTGGTGATTCCTATCTTCCATCCTTTATAAACCTCTCTTAGACATAGGAGGTCCACAAGTTCCATGCTGAGCAAAGGGGAATGTTTTACTACCTTTCCTCCGAGAGATGTTATGAACATCCCTTGTGCTTTCAGGATCGCTCCCTTAAGGAGCAACCACTCCTCTCGGACTCCCCTCCCTGTCAAGTCATGGCCCCTTAAGGCCTCAACAACAAACCTCCTGAGCTTATCAAAGCCAGCTTTCCTAAAGTCAAGAACGTCTGCATTGCTTACTGACTTGCCAGCTTTGCGATGGATGTTAAAAGTGATCAGCTAGTGGTCACTGTCTCTCAGTTTTCTTTAGATTCTTAGGTTGCTGACTAGATCATCCCCATTAGCCAGTACCAGGTGCAGCAGCGCTTTACCTCTTGTCGGTCCATAGACTTCTTGAGTCAGGTAGAACTCATTCACGCATGTGAGAAAGCTTCATGACTGTTTGGATTTGGCCAAGTGCTCCTCCCATAAGATGTCTGGGTAGTTGAAGTGTCCTGTGACAACCATGTAACGAGAGTGTGGAGCCTCAGCCAGTTCCCTGGCAAATTCCTGGTCAAGTTCTTGTTCCTGGTTTGGAGGTCTGTAGTAGACTTCTACCATTGTGTTCCTTGTGCCATGTTCTCCACATATTTTAACCCAGAGGGTCTCCAGTCATTCTCCCTGGGTACCAATGTCAGCTTGCAGGGACATGTAGCTTTCCTTGACAGAGAGAGCTACACCCCCCCACCCCTTTTTTCTGCATGATGTCTCCTGTACATGTTATAGCCGTCTATATCTGTGGCCCAGTCATAGGTGGAGTCCCACCAGGTCTCCGTTATCTCTATGAGATCGTAGTCATTCTTGTTTAGTAGGAGGACCAGTTCCTCTTGTTTATTCCCCAAGCTCCTGGCATTGGTGTACAGACACATAAGCATCCCATTGGAAGCCCTAGGCTTCCTTGCTGTCCCAGAAGGACACCGTTCCAGGGCTGGGGTAGGAGTGGATTCCCTTGAGTGCCCTAACCTGTTGGTTTTCTAGTAGTTGCCTAGTGGGTTTGCTTTGGTGGTTGTCCACCCATTCCCCAGTGGGCTTAATTTAAAGCCCAGTCGAGCAGGTCAGCCATTCTGACTGAGAAGAGCTTCGTCCCCAGCGAAGTAAGGTGGAGGCCATCTCTTCCCAGCAGACCACTGCCTCTCTCACCAAAGGGCAGACTGTGATCATGGAAGCTAAAGCCTTCACAATTACACCAGTGCCGCAGTCTTTGGTTGATTGCCTTGATCCATCTCTCCCTCCTCCAGATTTGTCCTTGTCCATAGCATTTCCTACTTGATAGCTCTAGGCAGCTTCACATTCAGCATACTTAGTTTAAGAAGCTTCATACCGAACATGCTGGCTGATTTAACTCCATGAGAAACTTAAGTCACCCTAGCCCCAGATGCTACACAGGTAGCCCATATAACTCAGGGCTCAGTATTCTGCCTAGGATATATATATATACATATATATATATATATATATATATATATATATATATATATATATATATACCACAACATCCCAGCCTTGATGCTGTTTCACCCTCCTCAGCCCATCTGATTATGTTCAGCCCATAAGACCACTCTGTCAAGGTCATCCTGAATCCTTACCCTATCCTCAGATGTGCCTGCATTTCCCCACAGCTCAATGTCATCCGCAAACTTAATTATTTTGTTTTCCACCCCGTTTTCCAAGTCATTGATAAAGATGTTAAAGAGCACAGGCCCAAGGACTGATCCCTGGGGGACACCACTGGACATGGCCCTCCAGGATGAGGCCATCCCATTGATTACAACTCTCTGGGATCGGTATGTCTGTATCGGTATGTTTGTACAACGTTGGCACTGTGTCCCCACTGGGAGGGCACTGTGTCCCCACTGGGAGGACCCTGGGTCCAACCTGCCTATCCCCTTCCATTTGCACCCTGCTAACCCAGAAGTGCAGTAAGGCCTCTTTGGTGCAGTCATCTGTGATCCTCTTGAGAGTGCAGTCTTCATGATGTTTAAGCACAACTTCTGCAAATTACTCTCAATGCCATATTTCTATTTTCATTTTTTTTTTTTTTGGAGAGCATGGGTGGAAAGTGGCCAGGGCAAATCTTGAATCCTACCCCTCCTAAACCATGGGCATCTTACTCAGGGTTTCAGGGAGATAATTCTGTTCAGTTAGGATGCATGGCCCTGCACAATCACCTAAGGATAAACACCTAAGCCCCTTTTTTAAAAAAAACTGAGCAGGGACTACTCATTTTGTTTAAAATGTGCCCAGAGGAGGAGGCATCAGTTGTGTGAATCATCATGGTGCTCTATGATGAGTGGTATCCCCCAAGGTTCCATCCTTGGACCTGTTCTCTTTAATG
The DNA here is from genome assembly GCF_030867095.1 of Alligator mississippiensis. Classification (NCBI taxonomy): domain Eukaryota; kingdom Metazoa; phylum Chordata; order Crocodylia; family Alligatoridae; genus Alligator; species Alligator mississippiensis. The sequence continues at coordinate 117,805,955 of NC_081824.1, read as the reverse complement.
TCTTTATTAATAATGTGGACATTGGTGTTAGAAATGGACTGGCTAAGTTCACCGATGACGGTAAACTTTGTGGTACAGCATCCACAACTGAGGATAGGCTGGTGATCCAGGCTGACCTGGAGAGGCTTAGAAACTGGGCAAATATAAGCCCTGATGGCATTCAATGCTGACGAATGCAAGGTGCTCCACCTCAGGAAAAAAAACCTGCAGCACGCTTATAGGCTTGGCAGTACTATACTCGCTAATACCATGGATGAAAAAGACTCGGGGGTCATGACTGACCACAGGATGAACATGAGCCACCAATGCGATGTCACAGCTGGTGAAACAAACAAAACTCTGGCTTGCACCCATAGATGCTTCTCAAGTAAATCTCAGGATGCCATCCTCCCACTGTATTTGCCCTTGGTGAGGCCACAGCTGGACTACTGTATCCAATTCTGGGCTCCACAATTTGAGAATGATGTGGAGAGGCTTAACAGAGTCCAGAGGAGAGCCATACACATGATCAGAGGGCAAGACAATAGGCCTTATGAAGAGAGGCTGACAGCCATAGGACTCTTCATCCTGGAAAAGCACAGGCTCAGGCGTGACCTGGTGGCAGCCTATAAGTACATAAGAGGTATGCATCAGGATCTGGGGGAATGCCTGTTCACCAGAGCGTCCCAAGGAATGACAAGGACCAATGGTCACAAACTCCTCCAAGACCATTTTAGGCTGGACATAAGGAAAAACTCCTTTACTGTCCGAGCCCCCAAGGCCTGGAATAGGCTCCCTCCAGATGTGGTGCAAGCACCTACTCTGGGCTCTTTTAAGAAATGTTTGGATGCTTATCTTGCTGGGATCCTTTGACCCTAGCTGACTTCCTGCCCCTGGGGCAGGGGGCTGGATTCAATGATCTTCCAAGGTCCCTTCCAGCCCTAATGTCTATGAAATCAAAACTGAGGTTCAATAGAGACAAGCGCTGGGTCCTTCATCTGGGTAAGAAGAACCTTCACCACAACTATATGATGGGTGGTGGTCTACTGGCTGGCACTGCATCTGAACAGGGCGTAGATGTGACAATTGACCAGAAGATGAATATGAGCCAACAGTGCAATAAAATAGCCAGCAGGACAAATAGAACTCTGGCATGTATCAGCTGATGTGTTTTGAACAGATCCAGAGAGGTGCTCCTCCCCCTCTATTCAGTGTTAGTGAGGCCACAGCTGGAGTATTGTCTCCAGTTCTGGGCACCACACTTCAGAAAGCATGTGGATGAGCTTGGAAGGGTACAGAAAGGAACCACCATGATCAGGGGCTTGAAGGATAGGCCGTCTGAGGAAAGACTTCAGGAACTGGGTTTGTTCAGTCTGAGCAAGATAAGACTGGAAAAGCCTGAGCTTTTTCAGGCTGAGCAAGGTGACTTGATAGCCACCTACAAGTATGTCAAGAGTGAACAGCAAGATCCAGGGGAGCAACTCTTCAGAAAGGCACCCCCAAGAAGGATGAGGACCAACAGGCACAAGCTAATTGAGGAAAAATTTAGGTTGGACATTTGGAAAAACTTCTTCTCCGTAAGGGTATCTAGAATCTGGAACACACTCCCAGCAGAGGTGGTACAGTCACCACCCTTGGAAGTGTTCAAGAGGAGGCTAGACAAATAATACCTCATTTAGCTACTTTGAGCCCAATAACATCTTGCCCATGTCAAGGGACCAGACTTGATGATCTTACAGGTCCCTTCCGGTCCTTTGATTCTATGATTATATACCCTTAGGGAGTAAGGCACCTAAAAACTGCAGTATCTAAGTCCTTTACTGGACCTGATGTAATACCAGTAATTTTGTACCAACAGACCAAAGCAAAGCTACTGTAATAAATAAATAAGGATATTACTCATAATGTAGACATCATTTTTTAGATTTACTGAAAGCACCTATAGATGTACAGCGAGGCTGCTCTGACATGCTGTAATTACAGTGCGTCGGAGCAGACTTGATTAACTGAATCTGCTGGAGCATGGTAATTCCCGTCCTTCAGCAGATTTCAGCATCATGTGTATCAGTGTCCCTGCGCTGAAAAATGGTGGCGGTGGTCTTTAACTACAGCTCATTCAATGAGCTTTAGTTAACGTGCCCTTGCCACCAATTTTCAGCGCAGGGACACTGATGCATGTGATGCTCTGGGCGCTTTAATTAGAGAGGCTCTCAGAGCTACTCTAATTAAAGCTCCCCTGTCCCCCCATTCCCAGAGAATGTGTACAAATGCCCTAAGGTTCTCTCCTAGATTTACTTCCTTTGTTGCATTCACCTTCTTAAGCTGGAACAAGTTTTATTATTGACTTAAACAGAAGCAGAAACAGGCTTGTTAATTATAGAATATTTCCCCCAAATCTGACAAGTTTAATTCTGATTAGAAAATATCTGTCCCATGCAGATGTTAAGTCCTGTCCATAAGCAGCTGTAAGCTTATCATAAGTCTGAGAAAAGACATTAAAATTCAATTTAGGCTTTATTTAGGAGAGGGGCTAGAGTGGGCTTTTGTAAAATTACTCAAATTAGCAGTTTGATGATTTTCTGAATGTTTATTTATTCATTTACAGGAAAAAGGTTTTTCTAGCAACACACACCACATGCACGTACACACACACACACACACACACACACAGACTTTGGTACTTGGTTCTAAAGGCGCATACTAGATTTCTTTCTGATCTACAGAAAGAGGAAGGAAAAGGGAGATTTTAAACTGCCTGTGTCAGAGGACCTCTAGTTCCCTTGACATCTGGAATGGTAAACTGTCTTGCTACCTTCGCATTATCTTCAAATCCCCAGTATCTACAGGAAACCCACAAGAAAAACCTCATTTACGTACGTATTCACCACAGAAACACCATGTGATCAGCAAGGTGGAAATAACAAACTAAGCTTGATGCAGCTGGAATATACTTATGATATAAATAGCATAGAAACGGTGTTCCTCAGAAATCTCTCTCTCACACACACACACATACACACACTGGGACCACCTGTATTTGAGGGCATTTTTATAGTTGCTTAAAATATAACTTTTATAAGTGTGTACACTAGATATATGGGCACCCACCGTACAGAATTGTTATATTTCTCTATGCTTACAAATAACATTCTGTTGTGGGCAGAGGTTTGGAGTCCTTTTATCTTGTAAATCTGTTTGTGGGTGTCCCTTTCACCTTTTAATATTTATTGTGTTAAATTGTCAACATGTACCCTGCTTATATCCAGTTACATTTTTTTAAATAAAATCTATCATAACTAGTTTGCAAGAGAAAGTTACAGGCCACAAATTAACCTAGAGCACATCTAATTTTTGTAGTGACACCATCTAAGGACCCAAGTATTTTTAGTCATATAAGAAGACATTGGATTATGATTCTTTTGTCGAGAGTCAATATAAAAGACTTATGGCGAAGTTTTATAATGGAAAACTTTATAAAAAGAATGGGCTTGATTTAAAAAAATGGCATGTTAGTCTTTAATTGTGAGCAAAAACAAATACCACAAGACTAGGGAGGGGTGAACTGGTTTAAAAAAAAATCAAGGATCATTTGACCCAAGCCTTCTCCCACAACTCAAACTGAATATGAACCTTTTCTGAGGTTTGAAAAGGTTCCATTTACTTTGTTTGTTTGTTTTCTTTCACTTTTATGCACTATGTCACTTCCTATTTCAAGGAAGAAACAAAAATATCATGATACAGTACTAAGAGAAAGATTCTTCCTTTGGTACTGTATTTCTGACCTGACAAGAAACAGGAAATACCAGAAGTCTCATGGGCGTGCCTGTTCTCAGAAGATCTCAAGCCTAATTTGGGATGATTAAACAAGCTGCTTGGACCCTCAGAACCTACTGAAGTTTGCTTGTTGCTAATAGAAAATTAAAATTATTGCAATAGTTCAGCAAGATTTTTATTAAAGTTTTTCATAAGTTAAAATCTGGGCTTTGGCATGGCATGCTGAAACTCAAAAGAGTTTCGGCATGCCACGCTGAGGCCTGCAACTTTCAGCCCCAGAGCCTTGCCAGGACTCTGATTGGTCCTGGGGTCCACAGCAGCTTGCCATGTTTTGTGGGGTGGGGGAAAAAAAATTGACACGTGCACAGACATTGGGAGCTTTGTACCCTCACCCAGCGTTGAACTCCCAGCTGTTAGGTCCATAGCTCAACAAGGAAAACCCTAAACCAGACTAGCCCTGGGTGCCCTCCCCCTACCAAAGCACACCCACAGACGTACATTGGCAAAACAGCAACTCACACTTAAGGAATAAATAATAAAAAAAAAATTTCAAACCCTTGACAGATGGCCCCAAGCTCCACAAGAAGAGGCCAGAGGCAGCTACGAACACCCCTCTTTTCCCTGCCACCATCATGTTCAGCCCCAGAGATACAACGCAAGCCTTCGAGGCTGCTGGCTTCTTCGCTGCTCGAGCCTCAATGGTCTCAGCTGCCCCAAAATTAAAAAAAAAACCCCAAAACCCCATTTAGGCTGCTCCAAGGTCCCCTTCCACAGAGACATTCCCAGTGCTCCAATTCAAGCACAGGCCTAAAATCTGGACCTCGGTGTGCAACTTTCAGCCCCGGAGCCTTCCCGTGACTCCGATTGGTCCTGGGGTCTATGGTAGATTGCCATGTGGGGAAATTCTCTTACATACATGACCACTGGGGTTTTGTGCCCACACCCAGCCTTGAGCTCCTAACTTTCAAGAAGGGAGATCAATATGCAAACCCCTAAGACAGACACCAGGATCTCAATAAGCTGGACATCAAAACCTAAGCAAGCCATACAGCAAGATTAAAGCAACTTTTTGTAAATCTAAACTGCCTCACTATAAATCAAGGTTTTAGAATGGGAACATAGGGCACAGAGAGAAGTTATATCTGTTGCACAATCAGCCCCCTGAAAGCTTTCTATAACCATACTGTGACATGTACACAGCTGCAGTGCCCTTTAAACTTGGCCAGTTGCCTGACAGATTAACCCTCATCTAATAAGTAATCAAATAAAGATGCCCCAAAGTGGAGCATCTTAAGGAACCTCTGTTCCCTAGAATCTATCTCAGCACTATTGGGGCTGAACTAATGCAGCCCAGCCCTGCCCCTGGTCCTGTCTGCAGGAAGGGAGGGGAGAGGAAGCAGGGGGAGGGGCAGCTACATACTGGGGTTTGCCCAGCCTGAGCTGGAGGGTGGGGGCATGGATTCAACCCCTCTCTGCCAACCCCCTTTCAGTTCAGGCTGGGCAAATCCCAACACACAGCTCCACCCCCACTCCTCCCTCCCTTCCTGCAGACAGCACTGAAACTGGGAGTGGGGTGCAGTCCAGCCCTAATTAGAGGAAAGGCAGGCAGGCTCAATCTCCTCACTTGACCCAACAGGTTATCTGTTGGGGCTGTTGAATTGGGGAGTGGATCACTCTAACCCATGGCAATTTATGCAAAGTACCATGAGTTAGATCAGGGATCAGCACGTCTGTCAGCGTCCATAAAAACATAGGAACCAACATACCATATCAGGCCAGTGGCCCACTTATCTAGACAGTAAAAAACATCCTAGTGGTATCTGTCTCGACAAGAAACAGGAAAAAAAATATTACCAGAAAACTTGTTTCTTAAGAGATTGAAGTCAAATTTTTAGAGCCAAAAATTTTGAGATCCATAGATTCATAGATGTTAAGGGCTGGAAGGAACCTTACAAGATCATCAGGTCCGGCCCCCTACATCTGGGCAGAAAAGGCTGCTGAGGTCAGATGACCCCAGCAAGGTGAGATAATTTTGATCAGATTCAGAAGCATACTGGAATGGCCAATTACTTTTTGAAATGCCTGCTCCTGTTTTAGAGTGTCCAAAATATAATCCCTAGGCTGGATCCAGGCCCGCCAAGCAATTTCACCCAGCTTGCGGGTGGGTGCCTAGCAATTCACTATATTTAACCTGGCCCCGGGCTGCTCCTGCTGTGCTTGCATGGGACCAAGCCCAGCTCACTCCTGCAGGAGCAGTGTGTGCTGTGCTCCCACCCTCACCAATGGGACGGCCCTGAGCCCAGCCCTGCAGGTAGGGAAGCAGTGGTACCAGGCAGTGGAAGGGCAGTGGTAGGCAGGTTGGGGGCGGAGGTGGAAACAACAACAGTGATGGTGGGCAGGGGACATGGGAGCAGCAGTGGGTGGTGGGTGGGTATGCGGAGAAGTTGCAGTGGCAGGTGGGCAGGAGGGGAAAGTGGTGGCAAATGGGTGGGTGGCAGCAAAGCAACAGCTGGGTGGGAGCATGGGGCCTGCATCAGTGTCCTGGGACCAGGGCCAGCAGAGGTCCAGGGCGGGGCAGCAGGAGCCTGGAGTACGGGCCAGTGGGGTCCACCTCACTCCATCACGCAAGGCTCCCTGGGGCTCACATACAGTTCCTGGGTTCTCTGCCTGAGCCTCATGCCTTTGGGGCAGCCTCACGTGATGGGGCCGTTGACCCAGCCTGCTTACTGCCACATGCAGGTCCTGGAGAACAGTGTGGAGCTCCATGCAATGGAGCTGGGCTGGATCTGCCACTCTCCCTGTCCCCCGGCCAAGTCCCATCACCTGCACCGCTGACTTCATTGCGCAGGGCTCCACCCAGTGGCATAGGGCTTGGGTGGAAAATCCGGGAACTGCATATGAGCCCCATATGATGGAGTCAGTGGCCCAGGCATGTGCAGTCCTGGGGCTTACTGGGACTGCATGCTGCCAGGGGCTCCGCTTGCCATGGGCCATGAGCACCCCAGAGGCCCATAGCTTTCTGCTGCCATTGGCAGCAGAGGCTGTGTGTAATGGGTGGGGGGGGTGAGGGGGGCATGTTTGTAGTGGGGCCCCACATACATATTCCACCCACACACCCCCATGCGTACCCCACCATACACCCCCACTCGTCCCTCCCATGCACACCCCACACCTCCAGCCACAGTCCCCACACATCCCACACACACTCCATACTCACTTATCCCCACAAACATCCCCCACAAACCCCACACATACACCCACACCCTCCCCCATACCCCACATACATACACATACACACACATACAGCCTCCCACAAACCCCATACCCACCCATTTAAACCTAGTCACAACCCCCACACACACCTGCACCCTCCCCCAAACCCCACTTACACACACCCCGCTATAGCCCGCAAAAAACCCCATACCCACCCACTCTACCCCTACCACTGTTTTCCTCACAATATACAAGAGTAAGACTTCATGTTGAGCTATTTTATGCAATTGCCTCTATATACGCTATGCACACACACACAAATCATGAGAAAAATATATTTTTTAATAAAATTTAAATATGTTAGAGTGGATGTTTGATTTTTTAGTATGCAATTTGTTGGCCTTTTTTTTTTGGTTCCAATATGACTCCCCGCCTCCCAAAAGGAGTACTTCTAGGGGGACAAGGGGAGGGACTTCCAGTAGAAAAGGTCAGCAATTAGGGGTGGGACTTCTAGTCCCAAGTTGGTTACCAGAAGGCAGGGCACCTGTCAAGGGGCAGGGCTACCCTTGCAGCCCACAACAGCTCAACAAAACTCATTAAGCAGCATCCAGCCAAAATAATTTCCCAACCCTGCTCTAAAATGTTCACGGATTAGGTAACAGGGCACCCCTGCTCCTGTTACTAGAAAGGCCCAAAATAGCGATGAACTCAGGCCTGGCAGTACCCTGGCAATAAGGAGCAACAGTCCAGGTGGACTAATAAGGCCAGGCAGCTAATGAACAATAGAACAGAAAGGGTGCCTGTAGATGTACAGGCAAGCAATAAGCTGCACCTGGTCACTGGGTGCAAAGGACCTGGTCACAGGACTGGAAGGCAACTGGGTTTGGAGATATAAGCCCAGTCTCTGAGTATGCAGGGGAAGTTCCTATCAGCAGCAGGGAGAAGAGCTTTTGGGACCAAGTGGCTGCTGGAGGTAGACAGAAAGGTACCCAAAATACACAGGGGAGCTGGGGAAGGAAGCTCCTATGGAGGTAGAGCCTACAGGCAACATCTACCCAAAAGAGGGAGACTACTTGTGTTATAAAGCAGTTGGCTTGTGTTTCTGTTGTTTGTACTAGAGGCCCAGTTGTGCTTATGGGGGTAGAGGAAGCCATGAATAGGAATGCCTCTGTGGCGCTCTCCTGCCATTTGTTTCAGGAGTTAACCCCAAACTATAGGGGCAGAGGCTGGTGCTAAGATTGAAACCCCAGGAGCGGCTGCTGCCAAAGTAGGGCTTATAACCGGGAGATGAGGTCTTAAACAGTAGACCAAAGCTGAGAGTGTGGCCAGAGAAAAAGGGGGCCATTGCTAAGATAGCTGATGTTCTGACAAGTTCTCAGAAGTCTATGGGAGTGCTCCCTTAAAGGGGGAAAAGAAGTACAAAACTCTAGAACTCTTGGTTCAAAAATGATACCTTGTATTAGAACAACTAAGACAGGAGTTGTCAACCTCAGCAGGTACTTGGAAAGGTGCTAGGGGGTACACACAGGTGGGCAGACAAGGACGGAGCACACTGTAGCAGGCCAGTAGGGGGTGCTCCTGTGCTGAGCCACCTACCTCACTGCGCCCAACCACCTTCCAGGCTCTGAGTGCCTCCCTGGGGGCACCTCATGTCCAGCCGACCCCCTTCCTGGAGCACACCCGCTAGCCTGGGGGTAACCCTGCCACACCCAAAGTCTGGAATGATCATGGACCTGCGCCCTCTGGGAAACACAGGCCTAGTAGTCCTTGAGGGTACTTGACCCACTACAGGAACCTGGGGTGCTTCCCTCAGTCTGAAGCACAAATAGTGGTCTCAGTCAGCTGAACCAAGGGGACCCCAAGGCATAATTTAGACCCTCTCCCAATAAGTCTCCCACACTAGGTACAAAGGAGAATTGTATTGCTTACAAGGACTAGGTTTGGAATAGGGTACAGGGTAGAGCAATATCAGACAAACACCTTAGAGCAAACAGTGGCATGGTAGCCTTTGATCATGCATCTGTGTTCCTGCAAGCTATATATCTAGTTAGGTCTCAAGTAGTTTACTCACAAGTATCATCCTGAGGCAGGTGGAGATTTCCTCTGGAGGCAAACAGTTCCTTGACCATGAGTTTCAAGAGAGAGAGTTTCAGATGGTCTAGCTTCTTGTTGAGTTTTCACCATGTCTACTGCCCCTCCTCCTGGGCAGTCCTTCACTTATATAGCCCTTATGACCTCATTTACCTGATCCAATGAAGGCCAGCAACTGCTGGCTGCCAGCCAACCAATATGAAATGTATCACTGGTTGCCAGGTAGACGGGAAGGGTCTTTAGCCCTCTCCCAGTCATGTTGGCATTGCTTAGAACAATAGAGGGCTTAAGCCCCCACCCAGGTATGTGATGCCAGTCATGTAGGCAGAGGGAGCAGGTTTCCCCCTCCCTCTGGAATGTATCCAGCTCAGGTTACAATTCAGGGTTACCTGAAGCCAATGGGGCAGAGATGCCTGCCCTTTACAGTGGCCCTGGTAACCAAATTGTCAGATAGCAGATTTTGGGGAGAGACAGAAATGGTATTCTGCCACACATGCCACCCACCACCCCGCACCACTGCCTCCCAGGAGCTGGGCTGGGGGGTGAGGGCAGCGACTCCCCTCTGTGGGCTGCACAAGTGCTGCCCAGCCAGCTAGATGCAGGGTGGAGGAGGAGCTTGCACATTGTGGCCACCACTGCCATCCACCAGCCCGTGCCACCACTGCATGCAAGCCCTCCCCCACACCCCACTCCACATCTGGCCACCACCACCAAAAGGGTTACACTCCTTAAAAAAGTTTGAAAAACCCTAAACTAAGAAATCACAAAAATTCTAATATAATAAAAGGCTGTCTGTAACACTTTTCCCAATTGTGCATGCGCCGATAAAAGCCTTGGTCTGTCTTGTCCATCTGTCTGTCGTAATGTTTTTGCCAAATGAACTGCGTATGCACCAACTTGCTGTGGGCAGGTGAGTGGGCATGAGCAGGGCCAGCTGAATTAAAACGGGAGCACTTGGGCTGGCACTGCCTCCTCTTGCAGCCTTCTGTGTGGGGGCTCCCCCCCCCCCGCCCGCTTCATCTCCACACATTACAAATAAATAATTAGAAATAAATCAATTAGAAATCACTGAGGAAAAGCTGGGGCCCCTGGACCAGCAGTGCCGCCTCCTCCAGCCTCCCTACAGCAGCTCCCTCTGTGGCTTTTGCCAAACATAGAAAATCAATAAATTGGTATTTGCAATTCATGAGTGGCGGGGCCAGCTGAGGAAAAGTGAGAGAGGACAGTGGTGATTGGCTGCCTGCCCTAGCTGTGGGGGCCCAAGTTTGTGTGGCTGCCAGGGAAGTTTGGCAGTGGGGAACATGCCCCGGCCACCCAAGCAGCAGGGCTACCCCATGCCTCCCTGCCTGAAGGTGAGGAGATGGATCATGGTGGCAGCCCCCGCCCCCCCACCGCTGCCCAATCTGCCCCCACCACAATAGCCAGCAGGAAGGAGGGGAGGGGAGGGGAGGGGAGGGGAGCAGAGAGGGCGGGGGGGAGACGAGATAGGCGGACAAGGGCTAGGTGGACACTGAGCTGCAAAGAGGGGGCTGGAGCAGGGCCAGATGTGCCCATGTGGTTGCCCCTTCCTTAGGGTCATTGTCCGGCACCGGTGGCCCACGCAAAACTGCCAGCCCTAGTCCCAGCCCCAGCCCAGCACCACCCAGGGGGGCCCGGAGTGGGGCCAGCCTTAGCTGGAAGGCTGGCCCAGATGGGATGAAGCCCCTGGCACCCTCACGCCTGTCCTGCCCTACCTGTCTTGGGTCATCCCCAGGAAGTGCTCCGCAGCTCCTTCAAAGAGGGTGTCGGGGAGTCAAGGGGGGCCCCGTGGCCACCAATCTGTGCACAGGGCAGGGTGGGTGCATGTGGGGCTGGGCTTTGCCTGCTCCCCACCTGCATGCCTCATTCACACCTTTGACAGTGGCACGGTGCCATGTGCGTCCCCACTGGGCAGGCCAGGTGCAAGGCACATGGCACCACATTGTGCTGCTGTCAATGGCGGGAGCAAGGCACACTGGCCAGAAGCAGGCAGAGCCCAGCCCCAGCTGCAGCCACCCTGTCCCATGAACAGATTGGTGGCCACATGCCCCGATTGGCTCCCCAGCACCCTCTTTGGAGGAGCCACTGGGCTGCGCAGGGCTCTTCGCAGGGATGCTGGGGGCTCCGTCCCCTCCAGCCCAGCACATGGGGCTAGATGCAGAGTGTGGGGGCAGCTTGCACGCAGCCAGATGTGGAGCAATGGCAGCACGGTACAGTGGGTGGTGGCAGCGAAAAGCTTTCCTTCCCCCCCCCCCAGCTTCCTGAGAGGCAGTGGTGCCACAGGGTGGTGGATGGCGGTGATCTGTCCCCACCTGCCCCCCCCCCCATATCATTCTTGACAGGCATTTGGCTAGTAAATAATAAAAGGTATCATCTCTGACCCAAGGGTTCTAGAGTTTTCCACTTCTTTTTGTCTCAGACCAACACAGCTACAAAATACATCCCTGAAACATGGAAAATGATTAATTTTAGCTGATTTTGGATTTAAGCTTCATTGCTGAACAACAAGAAAAATTTCTACACCTCCCTGCCTTTCTGCCATCTGACATCACCAGGGAAGGAATCCTGCCTGATCTGCACATCAAAGGGCTACTCACAAAGACACTTGCATGGACCCAGAGGAACAGACTTCCACCTTCAGCATCCTCTGTGCAAAAATGAAGTTTATTTTCTACCTATGGGAACTTTTTACCATTTTTAATTTTCCTGAGCCTGAGGAAGGGCATGTGTGCCCACAAGCTTGCAGAAAAAGATAATTTTTTGGTGATTTCTTAGGTGGTCTAATAAAAGGTATTATCTCTGAACCAAGAGTTCTAAAGTTTTGCATTTATTTTAGTCTCAGACCAACACAGCTACCAAATACATCCTTTAAAGGGGGAAGCACTCAAAAAGGAATATAGGCCCTAGATGAGGCAATCAGTAAAATTACTCCTGGCCCCAAGGGACTGCCTCACTCAACAAATCAAAGGTATATAATAATGGAATAATATCAAAGGTGTGGCAGGTGAGGTGGGGTTGGGGGTAGAGGAGAGGCTGGTGTCAGGGTGGCAGCACCTTCCCCACCCCCCAACGGTACTACAGATGGTTTACCTGTCATCATGCAGTATATTTTCCTTTTCCTTCTTTCCTGTCATATTTATTTAGTTATTTCACTTCTCTCCCCTCACACCTAGTTTGGTAGCTTAGATTTGACCTCAGCTTGCATTCTACCACTTACATGAACAGATTCTTACAATGTACTTCTCTTTTGTGACTTTACCATGAAAGCACCAAACAAATATAAACACCTTCCTGTTATATAAAACTGTTATAGGATCCCACTGGCATTATAATGTCCTAATCAAGAATATGGGATTGCCTGTTGCTAATCATAACTAATAGACCTGTGTGAAGTGGCTAGTAGTCGCTTTGGATTCAGCCAATTTGGGGGACAGTGATTCGATTCAGTGATTTGAATCACTGTCCCAAATCAATTTGGCCAAATCTGATTCAGAGATTCAGCTGCTGCAGAAAAATCATGCAGGCCCACCCCCGCCTGCTCTCCTAGCCCTGGCAATGGCTCCCCCATCCACCCCAACTTCTAGCACTTTGGGGGAAAAAAAGCCCCTACTCACCAGCTGCTGTCAGGTGGGGGGGCAATCCCCGCTGCCCCCAACTGCCCCGTGTTGCATGGGGGGGCTCTGCACGAGCCCCCCAGCCCCCCCATGGCTGCCCCACCTGCCCCAGCTCTGGCTCTTAAGGAAACTCCCCCCCAAACCCCCAGAATCACTGGTTCCTGCCCAGCAGGGGGCAATCCCTGCTGCCCCCCACTGCCCTGTGCTGTGTTGGGGGATCTGCACTAGCCCCTGAAGCTTCTGCAGGAGCTGGTGAGACTGTTTTTTTTTTTCTTTTTTTTTTCTAAAAGGGCCAGAGCTGGGGTAGGCAGAGCAGCCATGGGGGTGGGGGCGGCCCTGGGGGAGTGAGGGGGTCAGAGGGCTCATGAAAGAGCCCTCCATGCAGTGTGGGGCAGTGGGCTTGCAGCAGGGATCACCCCCCGCATCGGGCAGCACCTGGTGAGTGGGGGCTTTTTTTAAAGCACCAGGAGCTGGGACAGGCGGGGCAGCCATGGGGGGGGTGGGCTATCCTCCATGGCCCCTTCCTCTTCTTTCAGCCCCCCCCCCCCCCCCCCCGCCCTGCTTATCAGCTCCAAGTCCAGCTCCAGCTCCATGCTGTAACTGGCGGGGACTGCCCAAATCATCACAGCTCTCCCAATCTTTTCCGAAGATTCGGAGAGCTTCGAATAAATTCAGACCTCTTTATTGGTCCCCTGATTAGACTTGGATTTGGAGATTCAGCCACTGAATTGGGTCGAATCTCCTCCAGATTGAATCAGCACCCAAAGCTTCGCACAGCACTAATAACACGTAATGCCTGTAAGACAGCCCTGATGGAGCTCCCCAAGGTGGACAATGACCAAACTGTTGATGGATCTTACCACAGCAGGCCTACATACTCCTAAACTTTCTTTTGTATAAATAGGCCGCAGGACTGGCTTTTTTTTTTCCCTTCCTCTGGCATACTTCCTGAGCATAGGCTCAATTTTTGCTGACCCTTGCTGTAAGTATTCCAGAAAAATGGCATTTATTTTATCTATTATATGAAATGCAAATCTAGACAACTTCCCCCTCCCCACACACTCTTTGTATGTATTTCTATATTCATTCCTTACCATTCTGATCTTTAAGCTCAGGTCACAAATCTATATGATGTCCAAAAATACCCTCTTTCTCTATATGGCTCTTCCTCCAGATAATAGCTTTTGAACACCTGCTTTCTTGGTTTTCCTCTCTGGAGATATTCCAGATTCAGAACTCAACCCCTTGTTGAGACATTAGTGAAAATTGGTTTCATTTTGAGTGTGCTCTCCCAAGGTCCCATCAAGATTCAATGATTGTTAGGGACCTCATTGTTCCTGATCTGGAAGATACATGGTGTATCCCCGGCAGCATATGCCTGACTCCATGTACATGGAGACATTTTGTGCTAAAGCAATTTCATAGTCTTTCATGAAGCTTCTTTCTTAGAATTGAAGGAGGACATTTGATGCTTGAAAGCTTGTCCAGGGGCCCTCACAACTCTGCAGCTGGTCAAATAAGGTATCACATAAAATCTTTGCCTCTCAAACTCTATTAGAATTCTTAATGTATACATTGACAGAATCCCCAGAGGGTCACAGTTCCTGAAATGAGCTTCCTAAGCTGGAAGCTATAGGAATCATATGAGAAAACAATATTTTCCATTTAATGCTTTCTATTTTGGCTCTTAGGGTAGTGAACCATGTATTAACATTATTATAATGGATTAGGATTAATAAAACTATATATAGGCCAAAAATAAAAAAGATCTATGAAAGTTTTGAGAATTGTTATATAGGACTGCCTTTTCACAGGGGATCAAATTCATTTTGGAACAGAAAAATACCCGTCTCCAACTTGTGTTAATATACTAGCTTGTATGCTTTTATTCTGAAGCCCACCCACTACCAACTGAAAAGGACTACAAATTGTTCTTTTTCTGGATTGATTGAAAAATAGCAAAAAGCCATGTGGCAATGTAAAGAAAACAGACTAGATTCTTCCTCATCTCTTAAAAAAAACACAACCTCCCACATAAAACCCCAAACAACCCTTTTTATCATTGATCTCTTTATATCGCTGCCATTACAATGTGATGATGTATTTCAGTCATACGAGGCTACATGAAAATACCAGGAATATAATCTGCATTTAGTTTTGTAGATGATAAATAAGCAGAAAAAGATTGGTGAACAATAATTTCTGTCTTCTCTATTGCATTCATCAGCCATCTTTCTTTGTTCAGACTGAATTTTGTGGAAAATGCAACAAAACCAATTTTGAGAAGGCTACAATTGTAACATACTTGTAGAATCCCCCAACTAATTCAGGAGATTTTTCAATAAATTGTACTCAAATGTGTGACATTTTACTACTACTCACAAAAGAATGTCGTTACTGTATGACATATTTATGTGGCAGCACCTGTGAAAGTCATGTCTCTTTACACTTTTACTTTTGGCCTATGAAAAGAGGAATTTGCTCCAAATTCCTTTGATTGGCATGTCTGCTCAATAAATGGTGTGGAAGTTCAAAGGAACTGTGTATTTCTACCTACTGTTTTATCCTCCGGAGCCTAGGGTATTAAAATGCTCATAAGCACATTTCCAGCATAGAAAAGAACCATAATTCATGAATGCATTCAAGAACATAACACTTCCTCTTCTAAACATTGTGCAAACATACAGTAATCTAACAAAGGCCTTTTAAATATAGGACAGTAAGATTATCACCATTGTATACATGGAGGTAAATTGATTTATATGAGATCACTCAATGAGACAAGTGTCAGTTTGGAATAGAATAAGTTTCTAATTCCCTCGGCTAGGCCATACCTTTCAAACATTATTTTAAGATTGGCTTTTAAATTCTGAATCCCTTGTATGTCAAGGCATGCATAGCAGCTAGCTTCTTAAAGGCAAAAATAAAACTTAGATTAATCAAATTAAATGAATTCACAGGACTGGTTTTCAGACCCAGATTTCTAGTTTTGCAAGTACAACAGTGGGACAAAAAGCAGAATTCTCCACAACAGAAGCATAAACAACACAGTCAGGCATCCAGGGCAGTGATAATTTCTGGTTGCTGCCACACCACTGGTGTGATAGCAGCTGCCGTGATAGCAGATCTTTTTGTCTTGTTTTGTTTTTTCTTCTGCCTCTCCCCTTCCAAACCAGCATCCAAGGAGACTCCCTGGTCACATTGCCCTAATTATGCCACTGCTCCACGTATCTGATAAGCTAGCCAAATATTAGCATAAGGCATAACTTAAAACTGGTATTATTTTTAAATTTAGTAGTATCATAGTGATAGGTAACTATGTACGTGGAAGAGGTGTACATGGAAGAGGTCTAGTCAGATACCTGATGAATCCATTTGTAGCTGACAAGCCCAATTCAAGAGTGACACAACTTGTTACAAGTTTTAGTAGTACTGCTGTATATGTGTTGTAAAAGTTACAATACTTAAAATTCAGGATTTTGAAGATATACAGCAGTTGATCTTAGCAGGCAGACAGGGCCAGTTACTAGGTTTAGATCAAGAGCAGGCAACTATTTCAGATGGAGGGATGCTTACTGAGTTTTGGCAAGCTGTCAAGGGCCACATGGGTAGCTCCACCCCCTGTCAGGTGCCCTGCCCCCTGGTCAACATCTTGGGACTAGAAGTCCCGCCCCCTAACCCCTGACCTTTGCTACCAGAAGTCCCTCCCCTTGCCCCTGGGAGAACTTCTTTCAGCAAGGGGTTTTGCCATCACAGAACTAGAAAAATACCAAATTATATTCTAAAAATTGAATATCTACAACAGTCATTAATTTGATTTAAAACAAATTTTTGTCCTGATTTACATGTGTTTGTGTAGTGCACATAGAGGTGATTGCACAATAGCCTAAAATGAAGTATTATTCTTGTATATTCAGGGAGGGGGGAGGGGGAGGGCATGGGGGGGATAGGTGTGGTGGTGTGGGTGTGGGGTGAGGGAGCATGTGGGTATGTGTGGATTGGTGGGGTGTGGGTGGAGGGTGGCTGGGGTGGCTGGGGGGGTGTGGGTGTGGGAATCTGCATGTATGGCAGGTATGCTTGTGGGACTCACCCTATGAACACACACACACACACACACACACACACACACACACACACACTCTGTGTCCCTCCTGCACTACACACACACCCTCCGGCTCCTGGCCTTGGGGTAATGGCACAGCCTTGTGCTCAGCGATCTGGAGATGCAGCCCAGGGCCACGTGGTGCTGAAGCAGGCGGACAGGAGAGCAGTGAAAGCTGGGGGAGGCAGAAGCTTCTGGTTGGGGGTGGAGCTGGGCTGGGCCTGCCTTGTTGCTGGTTCCTACCAGCTCCCCCTGGGTCCTACTGCCCCTGGATCCTGTCATCTTTGACAGGCAGCCAAGAGCAGATAAGTATTAATTTTGTAAATTTTTTAGGGGTTCCCATGGGCCAGATAGAATGGCCTGGCAGGCCAGATCCAGCCTGTGGATGATATTTTTTCCCACCCCTGGTCTAGATCTACCCTACAAATTGCCAACATAACTGGCAATGAGGAGTATGAGGACGTGTGATTTGTGACCGACTCAGCTGTGCTGGCAAAAGTTTATAGTATAGCCACAGTTATACTGCCAAATTTGTGCTTCTACTAGCATAGCTTATTGCTTGGAGGGCTCGGCAGAAGGGATAGAATATGCTGCATCACCAAAAGTGCATTTTTCCTGTTATAAGCTCTGCTCACATTCAAGAGTGCTTTGCCAGTATAGTCTCTACTGCATAGTTATATTAATGAGCACTTCTAGTATAGACCTGGACTACAAGAAAGCCAGCTTATCGTTAGAAAGGAACTGGCGTGAACAGTAACAATAAAATAACACATATGCCCCAAAAGAGGGATGGAGCTTGGTAAGATGATAATACACAGAGCTGGAATTCAGTAACAATAGTGATAGTGAGCACATCCCTCTAGAAAGACAGAATTTATTTAACAATGAAGAGACAAAGAGAAAATTATCCAGTGAAGTCATTGGCAGTGCCTTCTGCTATGTATCCACATGGCCTATCTAAATGATAGAACAAATGACTAGAAAGAAGTAATTCTCCTATAATACAGTAAAAGTCCTGTTATCAGGCATTTTACTAACTGGCATTTCTATTAACCAGAATTTCTGGCCAGTCGGCTAGACGGGGGGGGACAATGGGGAAAGTTCACATGCAGCTGCCACTGCTACCACCCACCACCCTGCGCTGCTGCTGCTCCACATGCAGCCGCCGCTGCCATCACCTCCCTCCCCCCCCTCCCCCGCTCTATGTCCAGCCACTGTTCCTCAGGTAACTGGCATTTTTAGATTATTGGCACCCCACCCCATTCCCCACTCATGCCAGAAAACAGGGCTTTTATTGTACTGCCTTAGGTACTTCTGATAGCAAAGCAACCCACATGTGAGGCTTTAGACATGCAACTTATTTAAAACAGGGATCAATTCACCTCTTAAACACACATATTCCAGGGCATGTGTTAATGTTATTTGTGAAACTGATTCACTGACTTTCAACTGTATTTTCATAGCTGTAAGATGTTTTCCTTTATAACCGGAAAAAAAAAGTGTCTCCAGTGGTTTATTGCTAGCTTAGTTTCTGGTTTGTGTCAGCTTGTTTATATCAGCTGCTGATTTGCGTCATTGGCTTGGCTTTGTGGTCATGTCTGTGGCCCAGTGGACACCCTGGTGCATTAAGAAAGTCACCACAACAGTACATCATGTTAAGATCAGAGAGCAGAGCCTTATGTTGTTTTCTTATATATGCACACACATACACATAACCCTCACAGCAAATTACTGGAGGCAGCTAAGGGAGGCAGATTATTAGCATGAGGTAAATCAGGTCTGGATTCAGGTACAAAAGAGGACTCTCTTGGGCCAGCCAAAGCATACATATCAAACTGACTTCTGAATTAGAGGGCCCAGAAGTTGCAGCAATTTTTCCTTAAAACAAAAAGTTCTAACTTTTAGGAAGTTTTACAATAAACACTCCTCCACTCCCAGCAAATTCCCAGTACAAACGTTGTAAATCAGTGTTACATTCTCTTGTGTTCAATGAGGGTTTATTTTTCATTTCAACAATCATTATAATTAAAGCCATAATTAACAGCTTCAGTACAAATGAAAACAAATCCTTTAATATTGAAAACTGATAACTTGCTCTGTTCATTGTCCCTAATAAATACCATGTGCTTTGGGTAGTTTGGTTGTAAAATAAAAAACATTGTGAAATACTCATAATACACTAGGGTGCACAGACAACAGAAGCCAACATTAGGTTTTTTTGAGCTATGTGCCCATATTAAAGACAGCTACTATTCAAATGCCTAGTGAAGTGACTATTTGACTGAGTCCTTAAAAAAAATGCCCTTACATAGAGCTTCCTTATTGCTCCTATTCCACATGTGCAAGGATTAATATTAGGGCAGGGAGTTCAGGACTCCTACAGGAGAGACTCAATAGGTGGAAATTGCCATGGCTTCAACAGAAGCTAAACTCCCTGAATGTTATTTCTAACACTGCCACTAACAGTATTTAATAGTACTTAGCCCTTTTGTATCTCTTCATGAACAGCTAGGTTTCATAGTAGACCCATTGAATAGATTATTATATATGCAGAGCTGGCCTAAGGGAAAATGGCACCCTGGAAGAACCCATATTTTGGTGCCACCTCCCCCCAAGTCAGTGGTGCTGCTGCAGGTTGGCAGGGGTGTAGAGCGCAGCACAGCAAGGAGGCAGAGCAGTGTAGTGCATTAGGCAGGCAGGTAGGCAGGCACTGCTGCTGCCACCTGCACTGCCTGGCCCAGCTCCTCCTGAGCAGCAGTAGGAGGCAGCAGGCAGGGTAGGCTGAGCACCACTCCTCTTGCATGGTGTAGGGATCAGCTTGGATAAGATGGAGCAGAGAGAGATTGCCCATATTGTCCACCCCTAAGGCCAGCTCCAACTATATGAAAAGTTAATGACATCATTTTCAAGGACCCACTTTCTATTGGAAAATGAAGTTTCATCAAAACTGAGAAGCTTCACAAAAATCTTACTACTTTTGCTACAAGCTCATTTGAGAAATACTGAAAATAGTTCTGACAACACTGATTTGTCACTTTTCAAATAAAGCATTCTGATTTTATTTTTTAATTTTGCTTTAACATTACTTTGGTTTGATTTTATTAAAGTTTTGTATTAGACTATAAAAAGAGTAAATCATAATACTTTCAGCTGTGTCAAAATGAAGATTTCAATTAATTTTCTGTGGTGTGAATTTTTTTTCAGACTTTTTATTTGGAGAACATCAAGAAGCCAAATTTTGAAATCTAAAATTCCTTAGTAACACAGAATGAATATTCTCTGGGCAGCTCTAATTATACTCTGCATTATAAATGGAGTAGCAGATGGTCATAAAAAATTAAATGGTGACTTCAAGGACACCTAGCTAATCAGAGAAACAGAATTTTAATGCTAAGTGATAACCTCATATTTAATCTAGGAAAACAGTATCTTCCAGACTATATAGCCTACTTTTTGATATTTAGAAAGTATTGAGGTGATCTTACTGAACTTTTGTGGGGCTTGTGAGTATGCAGCACTTCAAAAAATAGTTTGGGCTAGAGCTGGAATGATATTTTAGCTGTGATGGTCCTCAAATATGTAAGAGGCAAAGATTTTTGTGGGTGATTATCTTTTGTTGGGTCAACTGCACTGTTGGGAGAGATTTAGACAAGCATTTGGGTACAAGGCTTGAGCTAAGTAGCAGATGGAGCAATGACCTGCATAGAACTCCATATCTAAATTAAAAAAAAAAGTTTCCTAGGCTTTGAAATGGGAGGGGGGAAATAAGATAATACCAAGAGTAGACAACAGTCAAGAAAAATGCAGAAGAAAAGATAGCTTGATTAATGGAAGAGCAAGAACATTCAAGAGGGAAGTTAACACCTGTGGAGTGCAGAGAGATTAGCAGGGATTATGTAGATAATTATGAACATGGAGTCAATTTCAGTGTTTAGTCTTTAGGATTGGGGGGGGGGGGAGGGGGGGGCGTTGTTTCTTACCTGGTCAGGAAGCTCATAAACTTTTGTTCCCATGCCTTTCTTTTGAAGGTATTTTGTAAATTTTGAAGGTATTCTCTGAGGCCAAAGAAGGAGTGGTGATTGTGTGAAAAGTTCTTGTACCCATGTTCATGTGCATTTCTCTAAATAAATCTTTACTAAATATCTTTAGCACTTATATCCTGACAACAAATCCTTCATGAAAGAATCCTTTTTTATGCACCTAGCAAACTTAAACCCTATTCAATAATCAGGGTTCCCTAAAAAATGGCCATTTTAGCATCATGTAACGTAAGAAGATCAAGGTCTACTCTTGTTTTCCTATTACAGTATTCAAATATTATCAGACATATTGCAGCCAAAGAATGCTCAACAAAACTTGAGAAGGGAGACCAGTCCACTGCCAAACTTCATAGTAGTTTGCCATGCAGAGTTGTGTGCAGCCAGGTCTGGGATGAAGGTGGCAATCTGGGTCAGGAGGAGCAGGCAGAATTCAGGGACAAGCTAGGTCAGGAAACCAGGACCTCAAGCAAAGCATGGAGCTGGACTACAAGCCAAAGCAAACAGCAAAGCAGTCTGGAATCAGGCTAAGCCCTATTGCTCCATTCTTTCTATTCCTGCTCAGGAGCTCATATGGGGTGGAAACAGAGGGTCAACTGACCCTGACTGACCACTCCAGTGATGGAGAGTAGCTAGAAGGCTAAGCCCTTCTGGAGGCTTCAAACCAACCTTGCCTAGTCTGGGCAGTCAGCTGTAAGAGGGAAGAGTAAAATGAGCTGTTGAGTTGACCAGGCTAAAGGCCTCAAGTTCAAGGCTGTGACCTGACAGTTTAAGATCAAATCAACAACAAATAGAGCTTTATTGGACTGTGCATTGATTTGCTATAGTAAGTATAAAACCAACAAACTAGGGAAAGAATAATTAAGTCATTAGTACTAAGTCATGCCTGACCAACCTAATTGCTATCTATGATGAGATGACTGAGGATGTGGGGAGACCAGCGGATGTGATACACCCTGACTTTAGCAAGGCTTTTGATGTGGTCTCCCACAACATTCTTTTAAGCAAGCTAAGGAAGTACAGGTTGGATGAATGGACGATAAGGTGGACTGAAAACTAGCTGGATCATCAGGCTCAGAGGAACTAGTAATCAATGACTGGATGCCTAGCTGGCAGCTAGTGTCAAGTGGAGTGCCGCAAGGGTCAGTCCTGGGGCTGGTTTTGTTCAATATCTACATCGAACTGGAAGATAGGATGGAGTACACTCTCAGCAAGTTTGCCGAAGACACCAAGCTAGTGGGAGTAGTGGATATGCTGAAGGGTAGGGATGGACTTCAGACAGAACTCAACAAATTGGAGGAGTAGACCAAAAGAAAAGGGAAGTTAACCCCCACTCCTTGACTCCAGACCCCAGCTGGAGTTTGCCTGGGGGGTGGGAGGTAGTCCCTGCCTCTCCCTTCCCCCAACCCTTCTCTGCTGGAGCACACAGCACAGCTCAGCTCAGGGCTGGAAAGCATGCTGGGATGTGAAGGACTGTGATTTAACTTGAACTAGGAAGGGGTCTGGGGCAGAAGTTTAATAAACTGGTTTGACCCAAACCAGTTAAGTCTGATATTATATATTCAACCAGGTTTCAGCCATTTTGAAACTGGTTTATGCGCACTGAATTTCCATTATGTTACAGGTTTAAACCAGTTTCTGATGACTTAAACCAGTTTATGCAACTTCTGTCCCTAGCCTTTAAGTCTCTCTACCTACCCCTCCCCAAACTCCAGCTTGCTCCTCTCCCTCCAGCCCAGTCTGACAGTGCACCAAGCACATCAGACTTCTTCAGAACAACTGAATGGAGCACGAATCAAAAGAAGATGCATCCACACCACTGCTTTCCCTCTGGATTTGCCCTTACCTGGTACAGAAGTCAGACTTACAGTTCTTAAATTCTCCAAAAACTACTGTCCGTGATGATTCTCTTCCCTCCACTCCTAAAAGACACATGTTTTCTGAGCTCTAGTCCTTCAACTGATAGTGTGGTCAGCAGCTTGCTCACTTCATTCTTAAATGTCTCCCGAGCTCCTAGATACATACCATCTGGGCTTGGGGATTTGAGGTTATTTAATGCATTGTTTTGTTCCACCTTGGAGTCCTCAGTCTCTATGTGTCTTCTTAAAAAGAGAACAAAGTTCCTTGCATTGCTATTCTTTTTTTCCCTCTGGATTTTAAATGAAGGATTGTTTCAAAGGCAGGTAGGCTATAAACAGGAGGTCAAAGTATGTCTTTGGATATGCACATGCTGCTCCCACACTGAAGTGAAAGAAAACTATATTCATGTCAAAGGATAAGATTTAGGGTATAATACTGACATCCTGTTTACACTAACAGAGATACTGTTAAAGGTTATAGGCTCAAAATGTGACCACGTTGTTTCCTTATTCTGATTTCAGAGTATCCATGGATTTCGTTCCATCTGTGTTTCTTTGGGAAGGAAGAGAGGTGGAAAAAACAAAGCTTCAAGACTTTGTAAGCTAAAAAAAAATGCACTCTATAGTAAAATTATTGTGTGCGATATAAAGAAAATATTGATGAAGAAATTAGATTTCAGTTTCAGAATTGAAATAGCCCCACTCCCAGCGCTGCCACTGCTTACACCAAGCACAGTGTAGCCTGGCGCAGCCCCTGCCAGGAAGAATCCGGCACAACCCTGCTCCCAACCTGCAGTGGCAGCCGCCCTGCCCTGCAGAGATCTGGAGGGCACATCCCGCCCCCGCAAGCACTCCCAGGGTGCATGCAGTAATGGGAACTGCCCCACCCTTCCCCATGCTCCCCAGATGAGCTGCGGCTCCATCCCCTGCGCCAGCCTCACTCCCTCTCTCAGTGCGGGGCCTTGATCTGCCCCACCATGCCCCTTCCCTTGCCCTTCCCCTTCCACCACAACAGACTTACCAGCTGCACACAGCTCTCCATGCTGTATCAGAAATCAGATCAGTATTGGCTGATATGCCTCCCAGGGCTGTGCAAAACAGAACCGCATGGGCTATGCGTAGGGGGTGAACGCGGGTGCATGTGCACCCCCTGCAAAAAGGCACTGCTGATACTGTCGATGGTGCCTGTGGGTGGTTGCCGCTTGCCACCCCACCACCGGCACTACTGCAGGTGGCATCTGCAGGGAGTCCATGATGGCCGCTGGCCACCACCAACACTGTTGGCGGCACCTGCGGGTGGTTGCCAACCTATGGTCAGCGCTCACCACCCCCCCCACTGCCACCAACAGCATCTATGGGAGCTCCCCGCTCACTGCTGCCGTGCTCCTGCCACTGCCAGCACAGCCGTGCCCTCCCCACCCCCCTCCCAGCCACTGGGGCACGTGCCGTTCATGCAGCACCATTTCGTTTCGACTTCCATTTTGCCATTTCAATGGGACAGCGTTTTTTGTTTCATCATTTCATTTCAAAGCATTGTTCTGTTTCATTTAATCAAAACTGTTTCGCTGTTTTGATGCGTTTCAACATTTCACCCATAGGCTATAATGGGGAATCACAAAAATGCCGATAACTTTGTCATTCTTGCCTGATTCAAATGAAAACAGCAGGGAGGGTAGCCCCTGCTGAGGCTATAAAGCCTGTCATGTTTCAAGGAGATAGGTGCAGGGGTTTCTGGGAAACTGCAAGCTGACAAACAAAACTCATGACGTGTGACTGTGTGTATTAAGGTGCTTCCTCACTGGTGCTGGGGCCTGTGCATTACACGGTAGAATGTTCCAATGAGGCCTCCTTCTCCCCTACAATCTCAGTCTGGTCCACCACTTTAAATAACAACAGTTAAGCAGTACAGTAACACTAGCATCTCAGGCAGCCAAACTGTCACAGGGCATTTCTTTCCTTTCCTGCAAAAGCTTCTTCTCCAGCAGCTGCCAGAGAACTCTCCCTGACAGCCTCAGACAGCCCTGGGCTTTAGATGTGCCCAGGGCCCTGCCTCCTTCAGGTCAGCTGATCGGGGACAGGTGTAGGTTGTAGCTGTGGTGTTCTAAGGACATGGCACTGACAGACAAGGTTCTTTGGATCAATCTGATATCTTTTCGTAGACCAACTGAATAGTTGGAGAACTATATCCTAGCAAGCTTTTGGGTTGAAAAACCCTTTGTCAGGCTGAGGAAGCACCTGCAGTTGGTGTGTATACTCTTCCTGGATGGAACGATTAGTAAAGAAGTCAGGCAGGCTCCACTTCTAGTGGTCATTCCCAGGACCCGGGGCCTCCTCCTTCCCAACAGCCCCCGGCCATACCTCCAGGTTCATCCTGGTATGGGAGCTCAGCAGGGACATGTTCCTCCCCTGCTGGCTGGTGATACAGCGGGTGCCCCCTCCAGCTCTGAAAGGTTGTGAAACCCAAGGGTAAAAAAAAAACCAGAAGGAAGTGCAGATGGAGTGAGGAGGGTGGCATTCACTCTGTCTGCACCTGGAACTTAGGGAACCCCAGGAATGGGAGGTTCACCTTCAGGAACACCAGCTACTCCACCAAACCAGGATCCAAGAGGTGCAGTGGGGTGACACTACATCACTAGCAATGCTGAACACCCTCTCATTTGCAACACTGGTCGGTAGACAGGACAGGCAGCCAGATCTGGCCACATCTGGCTGCAGGCAACCGTGGCCAGATCTGGCCAGATCTGGCTACGGCTTGGCCAGAAGGCCAAGGGGTCGCACAGCAGCAGCTCCACATCCTCAGTGAGATAGGCAGCCACCAAGGGCTGAGCTCTACCTGCCTGATGGTGGGGTCCAGTGCCTCAGGACCCCACCATGGAAGCCAAGCCCTTGGCCCACATTGGCAGCGCCTGTGGTGCAGGAGGAGACTGGCTAGTGAATGACATGCTGGCACAGGGCAGTGGATCCCCCTCTTCCACGTCCCCCCGCCTCTACCCTTCTGCCTCCCTGACTCTTCACCAGTACCTCTATCACCTGATCCAGGGTTTTGCTGCCACATACACTGATGCTCCCCTTCACCCTCGGGTAATCTGTATTTATGTAATATATGTAGATAATTATATGTATGTATTTATGTAATGTTTTTATGTATTTATGTAATGAATAAAATATAAAAATGTATGTAGTGTGTGTTCCTGAATGAATTCTATATTTTAGTATGCAATATCTGCGGTGCTTCCCTGCACAGTGAATGGAATGCACACTGTGAGAAAAAGCACACATTTCTTTTCTGGGGGAAAAGAGTCAAAATAGACTAACAAAAAAAAAAAAAAGAGGATTTTGGGGGAGGAATAAATTGAAAGGAATGTATAACTGGTGAACAAATTAAGAGGTACTGGTGAACAAATTAAGAGGTACTGGTGAACAAATTAAGAGGTACTGGTGAACAAATTAAGAGCTACTGGTGAACAAATTAAGAGGCTGTGATGTGGATGACTGCACAGTTCGGTGGGTGGCGAATTGGCTAGAGGGTCGCACCCAAAGAGTCATGGTAGATGGGTCGGTCTCGACCTGGAAGGGTGTGGGTAGTGGGGTCCCGCAGGGTTCGGTCCTTGGACCGATACTCTTTAATGTCTTCATCAGCGACTTGGACGTGGGAGTGAAATGTACTCTGTCCAAGTTTGCAGATGACACAAAGCTATGGGGAGAAGTGGACACGCCGGAGGGCAGGGAACAGCTGCAGGCAGACCTGGATAGGCTGGACAAGTGGGCAGAAAACAACAGGATGCAGTTCAACAAGGAGAAATGCAAAGTGCTGCACCTAGGGAGGAAAAATGTCCAGCACACCTACAGCCTAGGGAATGACCTGCTGGGTGGCACGGAGGTGGAAAGGGATCTTGGAGTCCTAGTGGACTCCAAGTTGAACATGAGCCGGCAGTGTGACGAAGCCATCAGAAAAGCCAATGGCACTTTATCGTGCATCAGCAGATGCATGACAAATAGGTCCAGGGAGGTGATACTTCCCCTCTATCGGGCGCTGGTCAGACCGCAGTTGGAGTACTGCGTACAATTCTGGGCGCCGCACTTCAAGAAGGATGCAGATAACCTGGAGAGGGTACAGCGAAGGGCAACTCGTATGGTCAAGGGCCTGCAGACCAAGCCCTATGAGGAGAGACTAGTGAAACTGGACCTTTTCAGCCTCCGCAAGAGAAGGTTGAGAGGCGACCTTGTGGCTGCCTATAAGTTCATCACGGGGGCACAGAAGGGAATTGGTGAGGATTTATTCACCAAGGTGCCCCCGGGGGTTACAAGAAACAATGGCCACAAGCTAGCAGAGAGCAGATTTAGACTGGACATTAGGAAGAACTTCTTCACAGTTCGAGTGGCCAAGGTCTGGAACGGGCTCCCAAGGGAGATGGTGCTCTCCCCTACCCTGGGGGTCTTCAAGAGGAGGTTAGACGAGTGTCTAGCTGGGGTCATTTAGACCCAGCACTCTTTCCTGCTTATGCAGGGGGTCGGACTTGATGATCTATTGAGGTCCCTTCCGACCCTAACATCTATGAATCTATGAATCTATGAAATATAATAATAAAAGGGTATAGAAAGCAAAAGGTATTGAATCCCACTTGCTAGTAACAGGCTAGAGAATAGAAAGTAACAGCCTTTCTCTGATGCTGCTGAGCTGTTGGAATACCAAAGCAAAGAGAAAGCTCAGTTCAAACAATGCTGCTTTTTTATGCTTTTTTTTCTGTCCCTCCCCCAGAGCACTGGGATTGGAAGGGACCTCAGGGAAGGATCACAGCAGTGGCAATGTATAGGGGATGCACGGGGGTGCACATGCACCCCGAGAGTATTGGTGCACCCCCTAACAGGCCACTCTTCCCGCTTAGGCGGCAGGTATGGTGAGCAGGCGGGAGTGCCAGTGTCCTCTCTGTGAGTGCCAGCCAGGGCCACTTCTGGGAGTGCTGTGGCCACTCCCCAGTCGGCACGATCAGCCGTGGAGGACCCCCCACTTCCCAGTCAGTGAAATTGGCTGCAGGAATATTCCTCCCCCAGTCAGTTGCTAACTGGTCACTGGAGGGGTGCGTTCCTTCCCCCGACTAAGGTGGCACCAGTCACTCATAGATCACAGTCACTGGAGAGCTACACATGTCAGTATCAGAGCAGTCCTTCCCCCCTCTTCCCCCTCCTTCTCATTATTTTCTGTTTCCCTACAAGTAAACCCAGCCTCAAAACTCAAAACGTTTCAAAACTTTTGAAATTTTTTGAGTGCCCTCATTTTGTTTCAAGGCTGTTTGAAGCCTTCCATTTCATTTCAATGTTGCTGTTCTGAGCTTGAAATGAGTCGAAATGAAACACCAGGCAAAACTTCACACAGCCCTAATGCCTCCTTAAAAAAAAAAATTGGCTATCAATATCAGCCCCAAAAATCTCTATCAGTGCACCCCTAGAATTCTTATACAAAGGGCTTAGTCCATCTGTCTGTAATGCTCTTGGAGCACTCTGATTGATTAGTGAAACAACCAGAGTGCAGAGTGCTGCAATGACAGTGGGGATGGAGGGGATGGAACGGGGCAGGGGCAAGGCCAGTGGTGCTGGAGGCGGCGGCAGTACAGGGTGCTAGCAGAGGGGGATGGAGGGGACAGTGGGGCAAACTTCACCCCACCACCCCTGGTGCTGGGAGGTAGCAGCAGTGCGGGGCAGGGTGGTGGATGGCAGTGCTCCATTTCCGCTCCCCCCCAGGCGTTCTTGATGGGCAGTTCACTACAGTATAAATACATATGTGTTGAAACAGAGGAAGACGTAAGATGGAAGACTTTGGAGGGAATCTAAGCAGAAACAGCGGTCTGTTGTGCAAAAGTATTTTATAGTGTCTGAGGGAGATGCCTGGATATCTCTCACTGATATCAATGGAACGTGGACATATGCATCAAGACTAATGTCATTAACCAAATATAGTTAGGTTAATGACAAATGTTAAAAAACTATGACTAAATCTCTATAAAATCATGAGACCGACTAACCTAAATGATTTAAAGAAATTAACTGAGTTCTTACTTGCCTTCTGGTTTCTGTACGTGCTTGTTTTTAATCCTTTTCTTCACATCCTTCAGGAACAGAAGCTTACTGAGATACTCAAATAGTTATATCACACTAGAAGTTGAAGCCCTAAAAAAACCCATCAGAAGTTGCAAGAGTATGCTAAAAACCATGTGTTGGGAACATGAAGAGGATGCTTACCTTACAATAAATGGAGTTATTTGAGATGTTGCACATGTACACTCTAGTGCAGGTGCAAATGCTATTCCTGTGCCACAGTTCAAAATCTTTTTGCCAACTGTACCATTCAACCCAGATGCACTGTGTCACTCCTTATGCCTTGCACAAAAGATGCACAAGGATGGAGTATGCACACCAGGTCCTAGTTTCTTCAGAACTGTGGAATTTCAGATACACAAATTTAAGGGCAAGAAGATAGAAGTTGAGTTGTGTAAAATGTGTATGGACAACACAGCTTAAAGAACTCTAGTTATTGTAGCTTCGCTCTCCTTTAACTGATCACCTTGTGCACATTCCATTGTAGGTCATTTCAAAGCAGTAACCACTGAACTTGAGGTAGCTCAGTGCCCAGGATGAATAATGGTTGAAATATTGTTTTGCAGAATGAGGACAGTTCAGATATTGCAAATGCTTGTGAATTTCTGAACAGAATTCAATGTGGTTGTTTTACATATACTCAGGATTGATACATTTTCCAGACAGCTACTTAGGTTGCCTGGTGAAGTGCATTCCAGTATTTGTAGACAGGTCCACTGTGGCTGTTTCACAGCATGCTGTTATATAGTCAGAAGTCCATTTTGACAGTCTCTGGGTAGTTGCTACCTTGCCCTTCATCTGGACACTAAGAATCAATGACATTAATGGTTTTGTCCTCTTACTTGTAAAGACAAGACTATGTTTCATATGCAGTGTATAGACCAATGTCTCTGTCTTGGACATACAGAATTAAGAAATATACTGAAAAATGGATTTTCTTGATTTAAGTGGAACTCCATGACAGTTTGTAGCAGAAACTTAGGGTGCCCCCTTATGGACACATTCTCCAAACAGAATAGTAGATGGGAAGAGCACACCATCATGGTTCAGGCTTCTCTTCCCCTTCTTACTGAAATGATAATTATAAAGAAAGCCACCTTAACTGGCAAATGTAGCAATGAAATAATCTCTTACAAGTGGGAATACCCTTCAAGAACTTCAGCACATTGTGATGAAAAAGAAAGTGGTCCTTCCCCAGGATGATATCCTAAATTTGCTACTAAATGAGCTCTGTAAACATTTAGAAACAAAGTGTCTTGATTTGGTACCAAAAGATGGTCAATGAAGCCAGTACTGAGATATCAGAGGGTGCTAGGAGTTT
Source organism: Alligator mississippiensis (assembly GCF_030867095.1). Taxonomy (NCBI): domain Eukaryota; kingdom Metazoa; phylum Chordata; order Crocodylia; family Alligatoridae; genus Alligator; species Alligator mississippiensis. Next base: position 117,775,854 of record NC_081824.1, on the reverse strand, counting down.
TGTACTGAGTCAATAAGAGACTTTCATCCTAAGTCTGTCTTATAAATGCAGAGCCATGGGTTCTATTACTTGCAGAGGGAAGCCACAGCAGGGGTGTCCCCAGGTGGGGTAAGACATCTGATTTTCGGCTAGCTTTAGGGCAATAGGAAGCTAGGGTTCACAGGCTATAAGTGCCTATTGTGGAGCTAGCTGGCTTGCAATAAGACAATAGGGCAATGCCCTGATTAAGCAGTGAGGGCACTGCTGTAGTAGCCAGAGGAATGGCAATAAGCTGCCCTGGGAGACTGAGGGGGCACATCTGCAGCTGGTCAGGAGAACACTTCTCCAGAAGGGGAGGAGTCATGGGTATATGTCTGGGTCCCTGAGGCAGACTGGCAGTGCAGCCCTGAACTTGGAAGGGAAAGGAGCTCCTGCCAGCTCAGGCTGGTGAGGAGTGAACTGCAAGCATGCCAGGTACTCCCAGGACTGAGAGAGCCAGGGAAATGGGAGGTGGCTGGGCAGTGGTGTGATAACCCAGAGGGGGAGACTGAGTTTGAAGAGGCTGCTTATATTTTTTTGTTTTAATTTTATACTGGAGGGCTGGATGTGGCTGATAGGGGGTGGATTGGAGGCCACAGGAGGGCTGCAGGGGCACCCAGCATAGAGCCCTTCTAGGGTCAGGGACCTGGTGGGCTGCATGGGGCAGAAGCCCAAACTCTTTAGAGGGAGGTAGAGCTGAGGGCAGTCTTGCTGTGCATCAGGAATGCCAGGGGGGCTGAGATGAACCAGAAGCAGCCATGCCCTGGGTCAGGAATCGAGGGGAGCTGAGCTGAACCAAAGGCAGCCTTCTGGGTCAGGGATGCCAGGGAACTGGAACGAGGTGCAAGATAAGGCCAAGGGGCACAGAGACATGGAGAGAACTGAGGCAGAGAGAGCTGGGCCCAGATCAGTGGGCCAAGGCTGGAGGCCTGCACCCAGAGTAAAGGAGGGTTAAAGCCAAGAGGGCTGAGGTCTCTACAAAAGGATGAAACTGTGGACAGAGTAACATCTGTGAGGCATGGATGTGGTTGTAGGGTTGGAAGGAGGCCACAAATTCAACCCTTAAGGTAAGTAGGGCCCAAGGAGCCCCAAGAGAGAAGGAAGGACATGGGGCTCAGACCCTGGTGCACCAGTCAGACAGGACAAGTTGGGCTCAAAAGAAGAACCAAGTACAAAGAAAGAGAGCACCTTGGGCTCACCAGCCTCTGAGGGTAGCCTTCCCTCATTGCTTTTAAACCAAGGCATGGCAGGCAAGGAAGCAGGGTAAAACTAGGGCATGTCACTATGCAGTCACTAGGGGGCATCACAGCTGCCTTCAAGTGCCATCCTTTTACAAAATGTTTCCTTGCTATTGACTAATGTGAACAGATAAGAGAATCACTGGACATTCTGTATGCATCCAGCATGTAGGCAGAGGTGGAGAGGCTTCAGGTTTAGGTGTTATACCTTGCTATCACTCTGAGATAAGAGAGAAGGCAAAGGTTCAGATTTAGATTGGTTAGGCAAGACAGAGCATTCAGGAACCACAGCTTTCTCAGCCATGTTAGGACTGTTAATAATCAGTTTGGCCAAACCACATCAAATTTCACAAAAATCTCTGTGAAGCATTGGGATTGGAAGGGGATGTAAATAGTAACCCCCTATTCACAAGATTAAAATGACATTGAACATGGATCCTAGATTCAGGCCTCTCCTAAAGCTGCCTGTTGATATGACTTGTGAATAGGTCCATCTTAGGATATCACAAGTCAAAGATGCCTTGAAGAATGGAATATTTGATTACCCACCTCTGATAAGAGATGCTTCTCTTTGAAGTATCTCTCATCATCTCCTGAAATTGTCCATTAATCCATTTTGAATACCAGGTAATTGCATCATGAAAAGGAGTCTGCCAAGTAAGTGTCAAAGACTGCTGGTTTTCTGACACAGAAGCTCTTATTGGATGATCTGCTCTTGAAGCTCCTAACTAACCTTATATTCTGACACAAGTGAGATAAGGAGGCTGTGTCTGGACATTTTGGATTTCCTTACAGAAGTCCAGAGGCGATTTTGGATGCCAGCCCCAGGGAATTTCCCAGAAGACAAGCCTGTAGCCTTATCACCCTGTCCTTGTTGATTTGAGACTAAAAGGATTTGACAATACACTACTCCACTGGGATGTGGAATTTCCCAAGGCAATAGCTGTGGGGTAACACTTGAATCCAGTCAATCTTTGAAATATTATATGTTCAAGGCACCTCTTTCCCATTTCTCTTCCCCTTCCCCTATTAAGAGATTAAAGGTTGACAAGGTAAAATTAATTTTGCTGGCAAAATGAAACAACTATTGGAAAATAGCAAAGGTATTTACAAAGATGTCCCAGTGTTAAGGCACTCTATATGAAGCATCACAAGTGACACACATACTGTCTAAATAGTAATGGCCAAAAAAGTCTCCAAGTCCAGATATCTACAGGTACCCACAGTGTAATGTGCATGTGGACAAATCACTCAAACAAGAATATATAAGGGTTATAGTAGCAGGATAATATAAAGGAAAAAAAAATTAGAAATCCACTGTACATTACAACTGCCTTGGATATCTCATGAATTTGGATCTATTAGTTATCTTTAATACAAAGAAAACAAGAGGTGGCTTGGAATACTGGGGCAGGTAACTATAATTTACTTTTAAAATAGTTGTGGAGGGTAGTGTGTAGATTGCTAGTTAGTTAGCTCGCTAGTTAGTTCGCATATGGATGCAGATTCAGGTTTCCACCTTTTGCTTTGTTGGTACCAAACTTGTATAAAAATGGGAGACTGAATTAGAGATCCAGAACTAATTAAGGATGTTAAAGGTGAAAGAGTATAGGGATGCATTGCTGACTCTGAATACAGACAACTTCAACAGAAAAGCATATATTACATTGAAGGACAAAGAACAGGAAGAGGACAGGAGAGCAGAGTGAAATGTAAACTTGTTTTCATGAAATTGAAACCTATGTTAGCCTGCAATATTTTGTCTTAGTCTTTGTTTATAATCATTGTACAAAAGGTGTGTCAAGGCAAAAGAGAATGTTAAGAAAGTGTCAACAGAAAGCATAGAAAATACACAATGACAAATATTTACAAAGTGAGCAGATTTTGGGCTAGGTATAAAAGCAGGAAAGATAGATTGGTTTTGCCTTTGTTCATTTGTTGTGTATATTTGAGCCATTAAGTTTAGTGTCAGCAGTGTTTGTGCTGAAAGCACTGAGAGCACTATGGCTTCAGATTCAGAAAGACAAATACAGTGCGCCAAAAAACTCACCAATCAGATTACTAAGGACTTTTTTCTTACAGGCTTTTCAAGACTGCCAAGCTAGCTACCATGGAGGTGGAAGTCTAGGAAGCCCTGGCAACAGCCAGCTGAAGTAAGTTTAATTCTTGCCAGTGTTATACCAATGAATAACAGTAAAACTGATCAGACTCTTGTTAATTTCAGCCAACTAAGCAGCTAGTTATACTGGGGACACACAATTCCTGTTGAAAACATCTTCTTACGGTGTCTCTGAAAGACAGTATTCCAAAATACCTGGAAAATGGCACATAACTCAAATTTGCATACAGGGAACCCACTTCACAATATAACAAATAGGGATACGCTCCAAGACCTCAACTGTACTGACCCCAGACCTATTTCTACCACTTTTACAAGACAATTTTGGTACTCACCAACAGCAGACATTACACACAAGCAGAAGTACAGAAACATGTGTCACAGACAATGAGCGAGGAGCACAGATCCACACAGGAGACTATATTTTGGTGTGCATCACTCCCACAATGCACTGCACAAAACAGCTGCCTGTGGGCTTCCACCACACTGATCACATAAGAGTAAATTTACCTCACATATAACACATTTTTGGTATAAAAAGGGTCATAGCATAAGAGAGAATTTGCACATACAGAACTCGCATAATGTGAGGGAAACCTGTAATATTAATCTGTCACCATCAGAGCAGTTACATAATTTTATTCCTACTTAAGTCTATCTTGCAGAGCCTGGTTCACCAAATAAGAAGCAATTTTATTTGGGGGAGGAAGGGTGTCAAGAAAAAGTAGAGCTTAAATTTTAGATATATCTTTAAATTTGAGTGAAAAAATCATGTAAACAATAAGCTGCTCTGGAGTTGGCACATTTTGGAGCCCTTTAACTAGATCATCCATATGCTACTACTTTTTTACATGCCCTTTCACCAATTTTAAGGGGGTCTTGGGGATTTTAGGCAGGCAATGTTAGTTTGTTAATCTGAGCTGGCACTTGGACTTGTAACTACTGAAGAACTTAAGAAATTGAGCAAACACTAACTATCCATGATGGAATTGTATTATTTTAAAAAAAAATCTAAACACAATGACAAAGACTAGTCCACTAACATTTTTATACCTTATTGCTCTGCAATGGGCAGCTTATCTTTGCAAAATATGAAAGTCTATGTTGCCATTATATCCGCATTATGCACACTTGAATTGTTTCATATTAAATAAATAATTTAAAACTAGCAAATACTAGCCTTGAAAGATCTTACCTGAATTTGGGAAAGCTAATACCTTGGTATTTGTGAAATAAACTATATTTCAGTCTCTAAAGGGTCAATACATTGAGAGACTGAAGCCCATTATGCAAGATCATGCAACCTCTGTGAAACTCATCTAACTTTGCCTAGTATTATGACATCAGCAGCAACTGTCTCATACTCTCACCTTTCAGTAAGTCAATATTTGGGAGCTAATACCAAAAAGATCAATCTACACTATTAAGTAGATATGATCATCAAATACATAATACAAAAAAACAAACACAAAACAAAATCAAACAAAAAATCACTTGAGTAGCATTTGGCACCCAGCTAGACAAGTTGGTCATTACAGGATGTTAGGTCACCTTTAAGCATGCAAAGAAAAAGCTAATAACCTTTATTTTAATGTAATTTCAAAGGAATGTGCAACTGGCTTTCAGAAAATGTGATGGAATGAGGAGTTCCTGAGAATATGCAACAGCTTCATCACTGGGCCTCCAGTTACAGAGAATAAGTCAAACAAGGTGGGGTTTGTGCGTTGTGTGTGCGCATGTGTGTCGGGGGGGGGGGACGGGGGGGTTGGGTTTTTTTGGTCAACTTCCAAAAATATTGGTGGGAGTAAACAGTAACACTTTACTGTTGTGATGGTCCAGTCACCCATAGTCACAGGCTTCAAATCTTTGGCTATGCTATAACTACTTTTCTTATGAACAAACTGAAAAGCTACATACCCAGCTACAGAACTTCAGCATGCAAGAACCTCCTTGGGTGCACAAAATATAATAGCTGAAAAAGTATATCTGTGCTTGAATTTGGCAAAAAAAGTTTGATTTTCTACAAAACATGTAACTTTGCAATGAAACACAGCAGCCTTTAAACAGAATTGACAATGATTTAGGGCTTGATTCTGCCTTGTCCTTATGCAGTCATGCAACTGCAGGCAGGGCAATGATAAGAAATCCCTCCCTTGACCAAGCGTAACTCCACATTTGGGGTCATCCAGAAAAGCAGCCTTTGTTCTGTAGGAGTGCACCTTCCCTATGCCTCATGGATACCTGGCTCCAGCCTTTTTCCCCAATGCTTCAGGCAGGGGATCAGGCTGGCTGCATGTGAATAGTAAATTAAACACTGATAATGGGAGCAGGTATATTCTCTGCTGAGACGCTTAAGATGCCAAGAAGATCAAGTGTTATCTGCATGTTATCCCCAAGAGACACAAGCACACCCATACCAAAATATTTAGCATTTATTTGGGCATTACTCCTATTGTACTATCTATATCTCACTCCATTGCTTTAGAAAAAATGAAGATTTATGGGTCTAGCTAAATATTTAAACTATCCCTTCCCCACTTTCATAGTTCTTGAACATTTTATCAAGAATTCAAAGGGACAATAGGGTGGTCTCACTGGACAAGCTTATTTCAGAAAGTGTATCTTTATTTGAAATGATTGCATGTAGTTTGTACATACTTCTATGGTATCTAAAACTAAAATAAATATATATTAATTTCTGACAAAATAATAATTCCCAGGAAAGCTTCTGCCAGGAGCAGTCATGTTTTATTTAAGTCCTGAACTTAGTATCTGGTTTATTTCCTATAGTCAGGAAGCTGATTGACAGCTTATCTGAATTTGAAGAGGACATGGTCAAGGCTGAAGTTCCAGTGCCACACACCTGGGTTAGTGTAACCCAGGAACACCCAAGGGTGTGTCCATCCTCAATTGGAAGGAATAGACGAGGCAGGCGACAATGCTGTGAGAGGGACACCAGTGATTGGAGCTTGGGTCCCTCTTTCCTCTGTAGAGTCAACTCCACGCCAATGCTCTTAACTATTTACAGTTTATTGAGTTATAATATACATATTATTCTTATCCAATATATATATATCTTAAGTATCTTAATAGGTATCAAAGGAAAACTTCCCATAAGTATCCCCAACGATGTAATTCAACAACACCAGAGATATACGGATAATTATTTACAATACAGAAAGCCAGGAACCACCTCCTGAGACTTCTTGTCCCAATGAACAACCTGCCTCAGGGATGGCCTTCTCAACCCTGCGCCCTACAGAGGCCTGGTGCAACTGGTGAGTCCTCCGTATGCCCAGGCGAGGAGGAGGGGTGGATACCCAGATGGGACAACCAGGTAAATTGGGGGCCAATGGGTAGTTTGCAGGAAACCCAGAGGAACCATTGGCAGAGTACAACCAGATAGAAAAGGAAAGGGGGGGAAGGGGCAATGTGAACAGGCAGCACATCAATAAGGAACTAATTATACAAAACTAAACCAATCCCATAACATATTGTACAACATATCCATAATTATGATAACAATCTTACAAAATATAAGGTGCAGTTTTACACGATATAAGATGCATTTACCCCTGGATTCCATCTAGCAAGGGGTGCTTCTCTCGGGGTGGGGAGGAGGAACGACATGGGAACAACAACTTAGTTCAGGAATGCCTCCCCTGCAGGACCCAACTCCACCAGAACCCTACAGTTCTGTTCAAGGAATCGTCGACTGGGCCTCAGGGTCCTCCACTCAGTCAGAGGCCCCACCAGCGCTGTCTGCTTCACACCGAGACCTCCCCTCCTGGCCCTGTGCCACGCTTTGGACACTGAGGGTTCTTCCAGTTATCGGGGGGGGGGTGGAATCTTGTCACTGCTGGCTGGGTTTACGTAACCTTACGCCTGGGCTTTGGGGCTCTTTTAGTTCCTTGGCCAGGCCACACTGTGGGGCTCCAGTTATCCAGCTTATGCCGGGGCTAACCTGAGCAGCCTCAAGCTGCTCCCGAGGCCAGCTCTCTGTGTGCTGGTCCGCACACCACTCTGTCCGGCCCTCTACTGGGGATGCAGGCTTGAGCTGCCTCAACGTGGCTGCCAGAGCCTGAGCCCCATGCGCCAATTTGCACATGGCTGGGGCAAAGAAGGTGTCCGGGTGGAGGCTCTTCCTTCTCCAAACATCCCTCATCATGCTCTCCCGTGCAGCTCATGCCATTCCTTTTATACCCTCAGGGGGCTCCACCCCTTGAAGTCCAGTTGACCTGCAGCTTGCAGGGCCAAACTCGGTCCAGGGCTCCTCGCCCCCTCCCTGTGGAAAAGGGGTGGCATCAGCTCCTCCCCGCTTTTCTCTGATTGGTGGATGGGCTCTACTAATCGGCATTAAGAATTCTTGAGCCCAGGATGCCACATTAGGAAACTGTAGAGCTCATCTAAAGTGCAAAGAGTGATTTTTTTGGACGGGGTGTTGTTTGATCACTATTTAAATATTGAATATATTTGAAAATATGGGTCCAGAGGAGGGCCCCTCGCATGATTAGTGGCCTTCATGATAGACCCTACGGGGGGAGGTTGAGAGAGCTGAATCTCTTCAGCCTTCACAAGAGACGGCTGAGGGGAGATCTTGTGGCCGCCTATAAATTTATTAGGGAAGGTCAACGGGGAGTAGGGGAAGCGCCGTTTACTAAGGCGCCCCAGCGAGTGACTAGGAATAACGGGTGTAAACTAGTTGAGAGTGGATTTAGGTTAGACATTAGGAAGAAATTTTTCACAGTAAGGGTGGCCAGGATCTGGAATGGGCTTCCAAGACAGGTGGTGCTATCACCTAGCTTGGAGGTCTGCAAGAGGAGGCTAGATAGTCACCTGGCTGGGGTCATCTGACCTCGGTCCTCTTTCCTGCCAGGGACAGGGGGTCGGACACGATGATCCATTGTGGTCCCTTCCAACTCTACAATCTATGAATCTATAAAATAGGAGAACTGTAAAAAAAAATAACTTTGCATTGGACTATTCAATCATAAAAGTTATAAAACAATTGTCCATTTGGGTAAAAAAAAACCCCAAAAACAAACACTCAGTAGGAAATTTCCCCCTTCTCCCCCAGGGACTTTTTGATATTGCTCCCCAAAAGTGCATATATTATACTTTTGGATACATACATATCTCAAAGTCCCTTAGGGAAAATAACGTCCCTATTTTTGGCCAAAAGGATATTTGTTTTATTAATATTTAATATTATAATTAAATCCATCCGAGGGTGCTGAAGGCACTGGCCGACGTCATTGCAGAGCCACTGGTGGGAATATTCGAATGCTCGTGGTGCACAGGCCAAGTCCCGGAGGACTGGAAAAGGGCTAACGTGGTCCCCATTTTCAAAAAGGGGAGGAAGGAGGACCCGGGCAACTATAGGCCGGTCAGTCTCACCTCCATCCTTGGTAAAGTATTTGAAAAAATTATCAAGGCTCACATTTGTGAGAGCCCGGCAGGACAAATTATGCTGAGGGGAAACCAGCATGGGTTTGTGGCGGGCAGATCGTGCCTGACCAACCTAGTCTCTTTCTATGACCAGGTTACGAAACGCCTGGACACAGGAGGAGGGGTGGATGTCGTATACCTGGACTTCAGGAAGGCCTTCGATATGGTATCCCACCCCATACTGGTGAACAAATTAAGAGGCTGTGATGTGGATGACTGCACAGTCCGGTGGGTGGCGAATTGGCTAGAGGGTCGCACCCAAAGAGTCGTGGTAGATGGGTCGGTCTCGACCTGGAAGGGTGTGGGCAGTGGGGTCCCGCAGGGTTCGGTCCTTGGACCGATACTCTTTAATGTCTTCATCAGCGACTTGGACGTGGGAGTGAAATGTACTCTGTCCAAGTTTGCAGATGACACAAAGCTATGGGGAGAAGTGGACACGCCGGAGGGCAGGGAACAGCTGCAGGCAGACCTGGATAGGCTGGACAAGTGGGCAGAAAACAACAGGATGCAGTTCAACAAGGAGAAATGCAAAGTGCTGCACCTAGGGAGGAAAAATGTCCAGCACACCTACAGCCTAGGGAATGACCTGCTGGGTGGCACGGAGGTGGAAAGGGATCTTGGAGTCCTAGTGGACTCCAAGTTGAACATGAGCCAGCAGTGTGACGAAGCCATCAGAAAAGCCAATGGCACTTTATCGTGCATCAGCAGATGCATGACAAATAGGTCCAGGGAGGTGATACTTCCCCTCTATAGGGCATTGGTCAGACCGCAGTTGGAGTACTGCATGCAATTCTGGGCGCCACACTTCAAGAAGGATGCGGATAACCTGGAGAGGGTACAGCGAAGGGCAACTCATATGGTCAAGGGCCTGCAGACCAAGCCCTACGAGGAGAGACTAGAGAAACTGGACCTTTTCAGCCTCTACAAGAGAAGGTTGAGAGGCGACCTTGTGGCTGCCTATAAGTTCATCACGGGGGCACAGAAGGGAATTGGTGAGGATTTATTCACCAAGGCGCCCCCGGGGGTTACAAGAAACAATGGCCACAAGCTAGCAGAGAGCAGATTTAGACTGGACATTAGGAAGAACTTCTTCACAGTTCGAGTGGCCAAGGTCTGGAACGGGCTCCCAAGGGAGGTGGTGCTCTCCCCTACCCTGGGGGTCTTCAAGAGGAGGTTAGACGAGTATCTAGCTGGGGTCATTTAGACCCAGCACTCTTTCCTGCTTATGCAGGGGGTCGGACTCGATGATCTATTGAGGTCCCTTCCGACCCTAACATCTATGAATCTATGAATATTGGTAAGCTTAATTTTCTGATAATTGAGGAGCAGGGGTTTTCTCAATTTAAAAGCACTTTTTTTGCATGTACCTAGCTCAGAACATTTGGTTTATTTAAAAATTAAAACTGGGAGAGCAAAGAAATCTAGGCAACATTATGTAGAAAAAAATTGAAAAATCAAGGATGTTCAGTGTGATATTCTCTTTGTTAACTCAAAATGTATTTATTTTGAACATCTGATTTAATGTACCAAGATTACTAAAAGAGACCTTGCATGTATTGCAAAGCACAATTTGCTTTTCATACTACAAGTGGAATGTAACCCCCTATTTAAGAAAGGAAGGAAGACAGCTGACTGAGGGCTATAGATGAGGAATAGGCATCTGTAAGGGAAAAGGAGTAGCTCCAAAGCTACAGAAAAGCTGAAAACCACTTATCTGAGGCAAGATGGAAAAGGGAATAGCCTGCAAGTGCTGTGCTCCAGGCAATGGATTAAAAACAGCAGCTACAGCAAAGCAGAGCAGGCTGCTGAAATAGGCAACAGAGTAAGCTCTGTAACTGAGTAGTACCAAGCAGTGGGGCTGTGTGAAGCTTCGGATGCTGATTTGATTTGGAGGAGATTCGGCCTGATTCAGTGGTCGAATCTCCGAATCCAACTCGAATCAGGGAACCAGTTAAAAGGTCTAAATCGATTTGAAGCTCTCCGAATTGATTTAGAAAAGATTTGGAGAGCTTTGATGATTCAGGCAGTCTCTGTCCGCTGCAGCAGGGAGCTGGACCTGGACTCCATGCTGGTAAGTAGGGGGCAGGGAAGGGGAGGCTGGAGGAGCAGGGAGGGGACTATGAGGTGGACTCCTGCCAGGCCCCATTCCCTGCCTGCTCCTCCAGCCCCCACCCCCTCGCCCATGGCTACCCTGCCCACCCCGCCTCCCAGTTGTTTATAAAAAAGCCCCTACTCGCCAGGTGCTGCCAAGCAGGGGGTGATCCCTGCTGCTCCCCACTGCCCCACGCTGCATGGGGGGCTTTGCCATGAGCCCCCCAATCACCACCTGCTCTCCCAGCCCCCTCATGGCTGCCCCACCCACCCACCCCAGCTCCAGCCCTTTAAGAAAAAAAAAACCCCAAACCCCAGACTCACCAGCTCCTGCAGTGGCCTAGGGGCTTCTGGGGGCTCGTGCAGAGCCCCCCACAGAGCATGGGGCAGTGGGGGGCAGCAATGTTCCCTCTAAGGCGTAGCGATCTGTGAGCGTGCCGCTTCGATCTGTTCCCAAGTTCATCCCGCCTCCCACCTCCCCCTTTTGGTGTGCGCCACTTCGGTTTGCCCCACAGTATAACATTGTAAAATTCAAGGATTTAACTTAGAAGATGCAGTAAGGGGATGGGTCTGTGTGCAATGAATATAAAGATGATCCTTTAAAGACGCTGCAGAGAAGATATTGCCCTTCCTAGAATGATAGAAAAAACAACACTATATGTTGTACAGTAGAATCATGCCCACTTTAACCAAGCTAGTGCCCAAACTGGATGCAAAATAGCCAAGTCGGTGTGTTTCTCTGTACATGCCCATAAACTGCAGGGAGACCAAGCACAGTGTTCTGCAACCAAAATAGCACTAAAGCAGGTAACTAAATGAAGCTCAATAGCTAGCTTATACAGAGAAGACGCATTGTATCCCAGCATGACAGTAGCCTGCTGCCAGGTTACACTGTAAACTCCTACTTAACTTGCTATCTATCCAGTTTTACCCCTAAGTCTCCTTAAGGATTGTTGCTTTCCAAGTTTCTTCTGTTGACTGAACAGCTAGGTTTTGCCTTCAGCTGCTGCTTGGCCTCTCTTTTACTACAACGAAGCAGCGGCTCCAATACAGAGTCAGACTGTATACTGAATACTTTACTGAGAAGCTATTGTGTTATAGCATATTCCTTAGTAGGAATTTGCACGCACTTCTTATATGCATATGCCCATAGTAAAGGACTCTACTTTATACAAGAGCTCGCCCAAAGGGGCTGGGGAGCAGAGGAGCTCCCTGTAGCCAGAGCAGCCCAGCTCTGCCCCAGCCCCAGCCCCAGCCTTGTCTCAGGGAGGAGCCACTGCCTGCCCTGAGTGAGGAGTGGAACAGAAGATTGAGGAGCTTACTGCCGGCAAGTGTCCCATGCTGGCCCCGGTGCCTCTGCCGTGCTCCATGCCCAAAGTTTACAGGAAGCTGCAAGCCAGCTCCTCTCTAGGCAGGTGCACGGCATTAAAAAGTTACTATGCAGCAAGACTTATTGTGCGCAGCTGCGCACACGCACAGCTTAGGGTGAAACCTTGGGAGGCAGCTGGGAATCACCCCCTGCCGGGCAGAAGCCGGTGAGTCAGGGCTATTTTTTCCCCAAAGAGCCGGGAGCTGGGGTGAGCAGGGCAGCCATTGAGAGTGGGTGGAGGATGGGGCCTGTGTGATTCAGAAATTCAGCTGATTCAGCAGCAGCCAAATCTCTGAATCCAATTCGGCTGAATTGATTCAGGACAGTGATTCGAATCACCAAATCAAATCACTGTCCCCCAAAATCGGCCAAATCTGAATCCGAAGCGAATACTAGCTGTTTTGCACAGGCCTACCAAGCAGCAGAGCTAAGGGACTGTAACATCTTGTAGAGAGCAGCTTACAGAAGAATGGCTTAGCTGCAAGGCAGCGCAGAGGGTGCTTGATTGGGAGCAGCTGGCCACAGAGCGGTGAGCCTGCTCACAGGGAAGCAGGCTGCAAAGAAGCAAGCCTAAGTTATGTAATGGGAAATACCTCTGCTTGGCCCTGGGAAGCAAGGATCAGGTGACTAGAAGGGGGTGGAGTTTGTAGGTATATAGAGTTGGTTCCACTGCTAGAGGTTTACTCTGGTGCTGAGTGTAGGAGGGGTAAGAGTACCTTGGAGAGCAGAGTGGGTTGAGACTACAGAGAGATCAGACACCTTAGAGGGGTGGTGGGATTAGATCTTTTCTGTGATAAGTATAACTAGACATGTTACTTGTTAAATGTTTGTGTTAGCTGTTTTACAGCCCTGAGGTTTGAGAGTGGCTAAAGGGGAGATAGGCCATGGAGGGGGAGCTTTTAAGGAGGCTCCGGCTTCTTGAGTGATGGGCTGCAGGGAGGGCCTGTCCATACCTGCAGCTACAGGGGGCTCCACAGTCAAGGGGCCCCATGCGGCCAGCACCCTCCCCAGCAGGGAAGTGAAAGCCACAGTTTTAAACTCCATGCCCATTTTTAGCGCCAAGTTTAAAACTGCAGCTTTCACACTTGCTTTCCTGGAAGCTGGAAGCAGGGCCCCTCCTCCACCAATGAGGCTGGGGGAGTGGGGCTGGAGTCTTGCCTGCAGAGCCCTGCTGCACCTGCAGAGGAGGGGCCTGAACTGGGCTGGGACAGCCCTGTCTTACCTGCTGCCTGCCAGGCCCAGCCCAGCACTCTGCATCTGCAGGGCTGCTCGGGATGCCAGGCAGCAGCTCCCTGCACGTGAATGTAATCTCTTTCATTAGACCACCTAAATAGTTAGAAACACTTTTCTTAGCAAGCTTTTGGGCTTAAAAGCCCTTGGTCAGGCTGGGGAAGCATCTGCAGTTGGTATGCATGCTTCCTGGATAGAATGAGTAGTAAAGAGGCCAGAAGCTCAGGCTAGGCTGCAGCAAGAAGGGTAGTCAGTAAAGATGTAAACTGAGGAGCCAGTGGATGAGGCAGCCTGCGGGGGAGGGATGAGTGTAGCAGGGAAGAGTGGAGAGTTACCTGGGGAGTCAGATGTCAGGCAGCTTATATTGCATCATAAATCCAATGTCTATATTTAGTCCAGGGATGTATTTAGTAGCTGTATCTTTGAGAGTTGTACCGAGTTGCTCTCTGGTATGCAGATTAGGTAAAATTCCTTCCCCGGAGGTAAAAAACAAACAAACCCAAAACAAAACTTTTTTGTTGTTCCGAAATAAAGTTTAAAATCCAAAAATCGGCTAATTCGGATCTTCCATGTTTCAGGGATGACTTGGTAGCTGGTTTTGGTCTGAGACTAGAAGAAATGCAGAAATGTAGAATTCTTGGTTCCAAAATGATACCTTTCATTAGCCCAACTGGGAAATTACAAGGAAAAGCCGGACCCAGAGGGACAGCTTTCCGCCTCCAGCTCCCTCTGTGCAAAAATTAAGTTTATTTCTTACCTGTGGGGACTTTTTACCCTCTGTACTTCTTTCAAAGCCTGATGAAGGGCCTTTGAGCCTGAAAGCTTGCAGAGAAGGACAATTTTCTTGTGATTTCCCAGTTGGTCTAATAAAAGGTATCATTTGCGAACCAAGAGTTCTAGATTTTTTTTTTTTTTATTTCTTCTATGTTTAGTCCATGATTTTTTTTGTATCCAGGAAGTTAATGAAGTGAAGTTCACAGGCTCATCTGTGAAAAGTTTTGTGAATTCCCTTTGAGGATTAATACTGAGTGGTTTTCTTGTGAGAAATGTGCCCCCTACTGGTAATTGGGTATTCTGGTCTTTAATAGATTTCTAGAATATGTTCATTCTGGTGAGCAGTTGTTGTTTGGTCGATCTCCTCTGTATTTTCCATCAGGGCATTTGGTGCACTGGATGAGATGTATAATGTTTCTGGAGGTGTAGCTGTAAGATCTTGGAATGCTGATGGCTCTGTTGTGGAGTGTAGTAATTGTGGGGGTGGTGGAGATGTGTTGGTAGGTGTTGCATTTCTCTTTATGGCATGCCCTGGATCTATCTGGTATGTTTTGGGCTGTAGGAAGCTTGCTTCTGGTAGTGAGGTTAACAAGGTTAAGTGCTTGTTTGAAGGCTAGGATGGATTGATCTGGGAAGATCTCTTTAAGATCTGGGTTGCCTTCTATTATGGGTTGCAATTGTTTGAGAATTTTTAGTATAGGTTTGAGGGACGGGTGATTATGTCATAATCAGCAGTGTGCGATTCATGGGGGTTTTCCTTCTGCACTGCAGCAATTCTTCATGGGGTATCCAGGTGGCTCTTTCAATTGTGCCTCCATCTCTCTGGAGGAGTGTCCTTGTTGTGTGAAAGCCTTTTTAAGATTTGTGAGGTAGCAATCCCAAGTGTTCTCCTCAGTGCAAATTCAGTGGGATCTGAGAGCTTGGCTGTGTATCACAGGTTTCTTGGTGTGTTTAGGTCAATTGCTGGTTCTGTACACATATGTATGTTGGTCTGTGGGTTTCTTGTATAATGTGGTCTACATATTACCATTCTGGATGCTGATTTATCATTGTGTCTAAAGGAGATGTTGGGGCTGGAGTACTCAAGAGATAGTCGGATGGAGGGGTGATGATGAAACTCAAATCGGAGATTGCAGGTTTTCAGTCCAAATGATGATGATGTCATCAACATATCTTAAGTATAGCAAGGGTTTGATGGTGCATTCTTTGAGGAATTCTTCTTCCAAGTGACTCAAAGGTTGGCATACTCTGGGGCTATTTTGTTGGCCATGGTCTGGAGGAAGTGTTGGTTATTAAAAATGAAATTGTAGTGTGAGGATGAAGCGCATAATTTCAGTAATATCTTTGGGTCTGTACTCAGAGTTGTCATCTTGCTTTTGTAGGTATGTAAGGAAGGCTTGGATGCTGTCCTGTTGTGGGATGTTAGTGTATAAGCTGGTAATATCCAAGGTGGCTAGGAAGGTGTTGCTGGGAAGGTGGTCTATGGTTTTTAAGTTTTCATAAGAAGTCTGTAATGTCTTGGACAAAACTCACTTTCTTGGTAACAAGCAGTTTAAGGATTGATTCCACAAAACCCACTGAGTGGGTGGAGGGGCCTCTAATTTTGTGCTTGACCAGTATACATTAATCTGCCTCTGTACTTGCCCCCACACCCCACTCCTACCACTAATCCCTTCTGTGTGTCAGGGGGGCCCAAAGCTATGCCTTGCAGTGGTGGGGGGCAAAAATTGTGGGCTGGCCCTGATGGGCTGGGTGCTTAGTGCAATACATTGAGGCAGAACCTGGAGGTGAGGGCAGAGGTTTGGTGTTACAAGGCAGGTGGGGAGGTCCAGATCTGAAAGAGGAAAAAGCATATGTGCATAAACACAGCTTAGTCAGAAGATCAAGCCAGATGAAGGCTACTTCGTGATAAGTAGCCTCACTTGGATTGGAGGGCATCTTCCCTAACTTAATATTTTAGCAAGGTGTGGGAGACAGAATCAGGAGGGTGCTCTGAGACCAGGGTGGGACTAGTTCAGTTGGCAGGGGGGCACCATACCCACCCTCTGAGACAGCTTCCACTACACTGAATCATTATATTTTCACCTTTTGAAAAGAGTATTTGTCATACCTCACTTTTATAAACCATATAAAAAAACTTAAATATCTTTATGTATAGAATATTAGTCTCTCTCTTTTTTTTTTTTTTTTTTAGAGAAGCATTTTATTCTGAAGTTTATTTACCCAAACACTAGAAAATGCACAGATGTTTCATGCAAGACAAAACCTTGCATGTGATCTTTGATGCAGCACTGACAGCTGATGGGATCAATCTAGTGACTAGCTATAGCAAGAAGGATTGAGCCAGACTAGTTCAAAATATCACTGCTCACTCGTCTAGAATAATGACAAAGACACAATCCCACCTAAAATCTGGAAGCGTGGAGACACAAGAGTGCAGTCTTTAAATTGAAAATAAGTTCTATATACATTAAATCTGGAATTGTATTCATTATTATAAGCCACATTTCCCAAGATGAAAATAAAACAAGCTTCTTTGTTCCCTTTATATAATATTTCCAATGATTAAGTTCACAGCAAAATGATTTTTTTAAATGAAAACAGAATACCACTTAAATCAGGGGTGGGCAATTACTTTGGGTGGAGGGCTGCTTAACTAGTATGAGGGCCACTTGGGTTGTCCCACCCTTTGACAGTTGTCCCTCTCCCTTGTCACCATCTTGTGCCCCCTAACCTAGGGGCAGGCAAAATGCAGCCCAGATCTAGCCTGCTAAGCACTTTCATGAGACCCAGATGGGGAGCCCCTAACAAATTGTGCCCCACCCAGCCCTTCTGCTCACCAGGGTGGGAGCAAGGGGCCCATGTGTACACACAGCTGCCAAAAAACATACCCTATTGCCTGGCTCCCACCCTCAGGGGCAGAAGTTGGCCAGCATGCAGCTTCTGTGCAGGACTGCTGCTACCACTGGTACAGCCCCTGGGGGACCTGCTCCACTTCCCTGGTCTCCTGCTTGCTCTGGGCAGCAGGTATGGAAGTAGCAGGGGCACAGCTGCAGTGGGGAGGGAGTGCTGAGCCTGCACCCAGGGGGACAGGAGGTGGTAGCAGCACAGAGCTGGGGTGGGCAGCATGTGGGTGTGGTGTCCCCCCCACTGACACACTCGACCCCATGGCATGGAGCCTTGAGAGGCAGTGGCAGCAGCAGCAGGCAGGGTATTCAGTGAGGCATAGCTCCAGCTAGTGTTGCACAAATCGCAGCTCACAGCCTCTGCCTGGCCATCTGTATGTCCGGTGCTTCCCACCACCTATGCTCAGCCCCTGCACTCACCAAGTATTGGTGGGAGGGGGGAAGCCCTACATGCTGAAGCCAGGTGGTTTCCCTACCAGGGCTGTGCAGCACAGGAAAGAATCCTCAGGCTGAAGCTGGCTGCCTTCCCTGCCCCACAGAGAAAGGCATCTCGGGCTTCCCTCCCCTGCAGTGCAGCCCTAGCAGGGAAGGCACCTGGCTCCAGCACATGGGGCTTCCCTCCCTGCTGTGCCAGTGCAGGGGCTGTGCATGAGTGGCAAGCAGCACTGACAATACAGGAGGCCAGGTGGAGGCTGCTCCCCTTGTTGCAATGTGCAGTGCTAGCCAGAGTAGTGCCCCACTGGGCACCTGCACCCCGAGCACCCCACCAGCTGCTGCTGCTGTGCCATTAGGGAGTGGGGGGAAGGAGGAAGGGGGGGGGGTCTCCACACACCCCCCACTCATACCCTGCCCTGCATATACAGAACCTCCCAACATACCCTATTCTGCCCACACAGCCACACACCCTCAGAAACCCTCCATATCCTACCTCACGCATACACACTCTACCATACAACCCCCATATACAAAACTAGAACTTATTCTTGAGTTATGCAATCACCTCTATATACAGTATGCAAATACAAAGTGACAAAAAAAAAATTTGTAACAAAAATTAAAATATGTTATGGTAGGTGTTTTGACTTTTAACCTACAATTTGTTTTTTTTCTGGTTCTAAGATGGCTACCCCCCCTCCCAAAAGGAGTATTTGGGGGGGGGGGCAAGGGGAAGGACTTCCAGTGGCAAAGGTCAGGCCTGGGCAATTATTTCAGCTGGAGGGCCACTTAATGAGTTTTGGTGAGCTGTTGAGGGCCACAAGGGTAGTCCTGCCCCCTGACAAGTATCCTGCCCCCATTCCAGTTCCAAGATGGTGAAGTCCCACCTCTAACCTTTGACCTTGGCCCACTGACAGTCCCTCCCCTTGCCTCTGGAAGTACTCTTTTTGGGAAGAGGGTTTGCTATCTTAGAACTGGAGGGGGGGGGAGGGAAGCCAAACAAATTATACACTAGCTTAGATATTAAGAAGAATGCTCTCACTAGGAGGGTAGTAAGACACTGGAACAGGCTACCCAGAGATGGTAGAAGCTCCATCCTTGGAGGTTTTCAAAACCCAGATAGAGAAAGCTTGTCTGGGATGATCTAGTTGGGGATGGTCCTGCTTTGAGCAGGAGGTTGGACTAGATGACCTCCTGAGGTCCCTTCCAACCTTAACTTTCTATGATTCTAGAAACACAGACCTAACACCGAAACCTGCCGCAGGCAGGGGAACCAGAGGTCAATGTCCTGCTTCTATGCAGTGTTGTTTAGATATGCTCAAGAGATCCCAGGTAGACAGCCACACCCACAGGGGAAAAAACCCTCACCCTCCATGCCAATCTGACCATGGGGTAAATTTCTTCCTGACCACAAATATGGCTATCAGTCTAACTGACTGGGCAGTGCCAATGCTGGGACCAAAGCTGGAGGTTCCCGGCTAGAGGGTCTTGCCCCTCTGCTTACAAAGTCCCCTGTGTTGCAAGGAAAATCCAATCTGAGCACATCAAGTTAACCAAACCCCCAGAAGTCTTTTTAAGATAATTCAGAATTAGCAGTGATTGTGGCCTAAGGTTAACGCCAGTAAAATGCCAGGGAACATCCAGAACAATAGAACCATAAATTAAGATAATAATGTGGTGACCATTGGAACTAATCAGTGTAAGAACAGGACAATAACAGGAAAATATTCCAGGTGTGTAATTCCTGTGCTATTATGAAGTTTCCAATATATTATAAAACAAACTTGGCTAGCCTTAGTAAGGTGATGTCATGAAAGGGTTAAATAGCCTAAGCAAGTGAAATCACTATTCGCTATTTGTTGTTTGAATCACCTGCATGGATTTCTGAGGGAGTGATGTACATGGATTTCTAAAGGAAGACCAAGCCTTCAGACTTGGAGCAGCATAACCCAGGAAACCTCACCAAATATGGCCGACTGAGG
The DNA here is from genome assembly GCF_030867095.1 of Alligator mississippiensis. Taxonomy (NCBI): domain Eukaryota; kingdom Metazoa; phylum Chordata; order Crocodylia; family Alligatoridae; genus Alligator; species Alligator mississippiensis. The sequence continues at coordinate 117,756,244 of NC_081824.1, read as the reverse complement.
AGAGTGTCTCCTGAGTAACAGCTCTAGACAGACCGTGACACAGTGAGGAGTCACAGTAACGTGCTCAGTTTTTGGTAACTGCCTGCTTATATTCTGGCAATCCCAGTAAAGTTAACTACTTGTATACTGGCAACCCCAGTTAATGAATTGCTTTGTGTTTAATGAATAATTTTGTAGTCAATAAAGCTTCTGACTGATTATTGGATGAGTGCTGGTGATTAATCGCATAGTTCTCCTTGCCCACAAAAAAAAAAAAAAACAACTCAAATTTCAACCCAACACCCTGTCTTAGCTGTAGCCAACACTCAATGCCTTTGGGAAGACTTAAAAACACCTTCACACATGTAGCAGAAAAGTGTGGGTGGAGGAGGGTGGGGGCAACCAGCAAAGCCCAAAAGCATGGGAAATACCAATGGTAGAACATAGGCATAGCTACACCTAGATCATCCCCAACCAGTGGCTGTCCAGCCTCTTCATGAACACCTTCAGGAATGTACAGCCCACAACTTCCCTAGGCAGCCTATTCTACTGCCTCTCTGTTCTAACAGTGAAGAAGTTTTTTCCAGATACCCAAATCTAAAAAACTTATTTTGCTGCAACTTCAAGCCACTGGTCCAAGTCCTCCTCTCTACAGCACGAGAGAGAAGGTGCTTTCCCTCTTCATGGCAGCCCTTCAAGTATTTGAAGACTGCTATCATGTCCCCTCTTCAGCACCTTCTCCACAAGCTGAACATAACTAGCTCCTTCAACTTCTCCGTGTATGACTTGACTTCCAAGCCCTTTGTTGCCCACCTCTAGATCCTCTCTAAAATGTGGAGCCCAGAACCACACACAGTACTCCAGCTGAGGCCTAACCAGTGCAGAGTAAAGGTACTATCACCTCCTGTCTTGCACCTAATACTTCTGTAGGTGCATCCCAAAACCACTTTTGCCTTTTTGGGCAGCTGCATCACACTGCAGATTCATATGGAGTCTGTCATCTACCAAAACTTCCATGTCCGATAGTGCTGCCATCCAGCCAGGTGTCACCCATTTTATATTTATGTTTTTGATTATTCCTCCTGAAGGTGTGACACCTTGCATTTGCCCTCATTGAACTTCATCCTGTTAGCTCTAGTCCAACTTTCCAATCTGTCAAGATCCTTCAGAGTTGTGTTTACAGTTGCCAACGTGTTCACAAAATTCCAAATTCCAGCCTGCAGGGAGCTGAGAGGAAGCGGAAGGAAGGCGGTGAGACAGGAGGTACCATGTGCATGTACAGTACATGCACGTGGCCCCAAGTAGCCTTGAGCGCAGCTCTGGAAGGTAACTGGGAGGGAAGAGGGGGATTGAAGTCCCTGTAGGGAGGGAACTGGGCAGGGCTGGGGCTGCTTGGAGTGTAGTGTGCAGCAGCAGGGCCCCAGCAGGGAACAGGACAGAGCCTCCAGTGGCTTGTCAGGGATGGAGAGGCTGACTCCCTGCTGCCGCGCACACTTCCAAGGGGAAGTGGCAGATGCATAGGCACAGTGGGCTCTAGCCCTGATCCTGGGCCTGGCTTGGCTCCTCTCCCACCTGGTCCCAGCACCCTGTACCCCACTGCCCTGGCCACGTGCCTCCTGTGGCACAGGGCCGTGCCCCTCAACGAGCAGCAGGCACAGGAGGCACATCCCCAGGGCAGTGCAGGACAAGCAGCTGCCATTGCCTGCCATTCTGTTTCCCTGCCCCAGGTGCCTCTCCAGCTCAGTGCGCACAACCTGGTGCAGCTGGAAACAGTGGGGCTGCACAGAGAGGCTACAAGCTCCCTGCTGCACCAGGTCATGCCCGCCGGGCTGCAGAGGCTTGAGGGCAGGGAAGCAAGAGACAGCAGGACCGCGCGGAGAAAGTGCTTGCCCTGCGCTGCCTTGGCAACATGCCCGCTTCACATGCCGCTGCTTGCAGCATGGGGCAAGAATCTCTGCGTGGCCCTGCTGTTCCCTGCTTCCCTGCTCCGGGTGCCTTTGCAGCCCAGCGGGCATGATCCAGTGCAGCAGGGAGCTCGTAGCCCCACTGTTCCCAACCGTGCTGGGTTGCGCCCACTGGGCTGGAGAGGCACCCAGGGAAGGGAAGCAGGGTAGAGCTAAGAGCAGTGAGCAGCCAGGTTCCCTGCTGCCCTACTTCCCTCTCTTGGGAGCTTCTCCAGCCAGTCCTGCGCTGCCCTGGCGACACACCCCCTGCACGCACTGCTTGCAGTGAAGAGCTAGCAGCCTCTGCACTGCAAGCAGCCTCTGCACAGCAATTATTGTATTGTGTGATTACTGTTTGAAGTTTTCATGGTTTGGGGGGGCAGTTTAATGAAGCTTATACGTATCCCTATTAATTACATGTAATAATGGATTCACTTTATGTGAATTCGCTTTATACAAATTTTCTTTATGCAAATTTTCTTTATGCGAAGTTTTTTTGGGGACATCACCCTTGCATAAAGAGAGACCCGAGTGTATTAGAGATCTGCCAGTGGACACCTCTGAGTCCAGCCATGCACTAGGTCTTGCTGAAAGGAGGTCTTAGGGAATACTCACATCATTCTGCAGGTTGAGGGAGGGAGGGGGATTGTGCTGAAAAAGCCTGAGTTCCCCATTACTCATCTGTAGGGTGGGCACCTGACCATACTAACATTCCTTCTATTCAAGATTCACATGGGCTCCAAGTGCTGTAAGGACAAGGGCAGGTTATCCAGTAAAGAGAGTAACAGAAGAATCCTATGTGATGATGGAAGAACGGTCTGTTGGCACAATGGTGGGAAAGCTGCTTGCAATGATGAGGAAATGGATGGGTGAGATGCTGTCAGGATGGTCACATTTTCTTGCCTAAGGTCAGTGCTATCAGAGTAGTTCTTTTTCCTGCCTAGCAGCCCAAACAGGAAGAGACAAAATGGGATGCTTCTGCTGTAGACTAAACCGCTTAACAGCAATATGATATAGCATTTGTTTCCATTCACTTGACCAAAGTTTGGGTAAGAGAAGAGACAAAGGAATGAACAAACAAGAGACTGTCAGAGGATAGAATCATTTCTATTTTAAAAGATATGAGCAAGACTCAGCCAAAGAAGTAGGCTGAAGGTTGCTTAGAGTGCATTTAGTGGTTTTGTACCAGTTAGCTCTGGTTTAGGACAACATACAGCTTAAAAAGAAGATAAAAATAGGCATATGAATATTAATTAGAGTAGGAACCTATTAGGAACAGCTTTTCAATACTGAGCCATGCAATGGGGTATAATCTGAGTCCATCTCAGAATCTTTGCACTTCAGCCTTGAACTATAGTTCTTGCAGATGAGCTAAGTGCTCTTTTAAAACTTAATTTAAAATGTAGGTGAGAAGTTCTTTTCCTGCTGGCCAACTGATAGAGGCTAAATTAACTTCATTTTCCCCCCAATATTAATAAGATTACTATTTCTTTAGATGCAATTTCATTTTATAAATGTTAATCACTTGCTTGATGTGCTTTCTCTGTACTGTTTGGTCATTTATATCTTATCTGTACTTTATTATCATCCCTGGAGGGATATGCAGGGAGTGGATTGCAGCTCTGCCCCAGGCTGTGGCTTTTCACTGTCACCTTTCTGTTGCGATCCTGGCCCTGGCCCTGTCCAGCCTGCTCCCAGATGCCACTCCCTGCCTACTGTGGCCCCATCCTATCCACCTGGCCAAGCGCACCCTGCCCACAGGGGCCATGATCTGGTCTCCCCTGCCCGCCCACCAACTCTTTCCAGGGCCCTGGGCAGCAGGTGTGGAACAGATGGGCTGGGTTCCCCGGGCACAAGGGCTGGGTTCAGCAACACTGGAGGAGACACTGGCAGTGGCAGCCAGAAAAACCTGCTGCCAGAGGGGCTGCCAAGAAGACAAGTCTGGCTGTTGCACCATCCCAGCCCCGCTGCCCCCATCCCACTGCCTGCATGTCTGAGAGCTGTGCATGGGGGGGATAGGGTGGGCTGCACTCTGTGCCAGGTGGCACCTCTATGCCTGGGGATGGTAGGATCGGCTGCACTTGCCACGGTCCAAGCTGCCCCCTGTGCCTGAGCTGGGCAGGGCAGAGGGACCCGCTGTAGACCAGATGGAATCACTTTGCACCCCAGATTTGGCCCGTGGGCCATATTTTGCCCACCCCTGGACTAGAGCCTCATCATGGTCCTCCAGGTTTCATCACTGTCTTGAGATGACTCTGGGTCCACCCCACAGCTGGCAATGAAGCAGGGCTCAATGGAAACATCCTCGTAGTGTAATCACGCCACTAAGCAGGCTCTTGAAACAGGACTGGTATCACATAGTCTCTTGTGCCACATCTTCAGGCTCTTTGCCTTGGCTATTGTACCTTTTTTCTCATTGATTTACAGCCTGCAGGAAGCAGCTCAGCCACTGAAGGATCTTACAAAAAAAAGCAGCAACAAGCTGTTCAGTGTTTCACAGGTTTGCAGCTACACTTGGTCTCTATCATCTAGATTTGTCTCTCCCTCCCTATCCAGGATCTTGCTTTTGCCTATCTTCCACTCCTACCCTAGTTCATTCCTTACCTTATCTCCAGTTACTGCCTACTTTCTAGGCCCTACTCCCCTGATCTCTGGCTCCTAATCATGACTACCCTCACCCTGGTCCTGACAGGTAGCCCTGTTTGGTTTGAATTCAGTACCATAAAGCTCATGAAATTCTGAATCAAATATGAAAATATTGCTAACTAAATCAGCCTCACACAAAAGGCCAAATCATCCATGCCTTTGTCATCCGACTGACTTTAAAGACATCAATATATTATTTGTATGAGCAAGGTGAGAAAGGCATGCTACCCAAATAAAAAATTCTTATGGAGAACTGTTGATTAAAAGTATGATGAATTAATTTGTACAAACATAAAATATACATTTTATGACTTGACTATTTACTTTTAGGGAAGCTTTATCCATTCTCTATGACTATGGAAAGATTTTAAAATTATATCAATACTAAATTATACCAGTATGCAGTGCTCCAGTAAAACTTAAGTCTGTCTCCTGCTGTAGCAATACAAGTGAATTGAAACTGTCATCTGTCAACTTCCATATTTTTTAATGATGATTGAGGGTTCACAGCACCTCATACTAGGAACAGCAACTATGTTAGAAAACACCTTTTTCCTTTTTTATGTTTGAGGGATGCAGTGATATTGTGAATACATATTAGGTGGTTTTTTTAATTGAAACAGGGTCTATGAATTAAAATATCTTATCTTTATTTCTTCATAAGGGTCAATCTGTTAATATGTGCAGAAATTTCAGCTAGGATGACTATAATTGTGTTTTAGCTTGTAAGTATTTTTGGCACAAATCATCATTCCAAAGGTTTTTCTAAAAGGACAAAGCCCTATCCCAAAGAGGGTGTTGAAATTCACAGCTGCAATACAGCCATTATGAGATGGTTGTGAATGCTTCTGTCAGCAAAATGCTGTCAGTGAAGGCTTTTTGGTCAGAAAACTTGCCAAAGACACCCTAGCAAAAAACCCCAAAACAACAAAAAGGCTCCAAACAAACAAATGGCAGAACATTTATCTACCTTAGAATACTATAGCACAGGGATGGGCAATTGTTTTGGGCCGAGGGCTGCTTACCCAGTTTTGGCAAGCTGTTGAGGGCTGCATGGGTAGCCCTGCCCCTTGACAGGTGCCCCGCCCCCTGGTCACCATCTTGGGATCAATGTCCCTGGGCCAGCACCAGTGGGGCCCAAAGTGGGGCACAGGCTGGCAGGGGTCTGTGGAGCGGGCTGGGCTGCACCAGCAGGGAGAGGGGGGAGCTGGCCCAGTTCCATAGAGCCCCTGCCAGCTGGGACCCTGTACCCCTGCCGCTGTGCTCTGGGCCCTGCTGGCACTCGCCCCGGGGCACACCAGTGCGGGCCCCGTGCTCCTGCTAGCTCCCCGCCCGCTCACTCCCAGTGCCCCCCAGCCCCGTGGTACAGGCAGGGGGCAGCGCACAGCCTCGACCCCCTGCTTACCATCAGGGAAGGAGTTGGTGCAGAGCGCAGGGAAAAGCAGCCCCTCACCCACCCCATGGCCCGCACTCCCTGCTGCAGCCGCTCTCAGCCTGTGCGGGGCTGTCCTGAGTAGGCACAGGCGAGGGCCGGGACAGAGAGGCAGCAGATGTTTGCAGCTGGCCCAGGTTCAGGTAGCTGATGACAGCTACAGAGAGCTTGGGAAGCAGGGGCTTTGGGTGGGGGGCAAGGGGCAGCAGGACTGGTGGTGGGGGGGCAAGGGGCACAAGCAGGGCATCCTGCCATATACCCCCTGCCTTCGTTTTGTTTTGAGCAGGCACAGGCAGCCTCAGGCAGGCTGTGGGTGGCTGCAGTGTGGGGGCGCTGGGCACGGGGCTGGCAAGGGGCCGCTTTTTCCGTGCTCAGCACCAGCTTGTAACTCACTCCTGCTGCCAGCCTGGGCCCTGCGCTGGTTCCAGCAGAGCGGCACCCCCGCTTGCAGTGCTAGGCGGGCAGCAGCAGCCAACAAGCTAGTGCTGAGCGTGGGAAAAGCGGCCCCATGCCTGCCCTGTGGCAGCCACTCTATGCTGCACCTGCTCATAGCCCGCCTGGGGCTTCCTGTGCCTGCTCAGGACAGCAGGCTGCAAGTGGCTGCAGCAGGGAGCACCAGCCACGGGGCAGGTCAAGGGCTGCTTTTCCCCAGGCTCCTTCCCTGCCCTCCCTTCCCCCAGGCCCCCCCCTCCCGCCTGCTTACCTGAGGTTCGGTGCGGGGCAGCCACATGGCTTCCGGCTGGGGGGGTGGGGCTGGGAGGGCCCTGCAGTTGTAGGAGCCTGCCAGGCTTCCCTTGGGTCCTACTACTCCTGGCTCCTGTCATTTTTGACAGGAACCAAAGACAGAGAAATATTAATTTTCTAAAATTTTTAGGGGCCCTGCAGGCCGGATAGAATGGCCTCATGGTTCTGATCCAGCCTGCAGGTTGTATTTTGCCCACCCCTGCTATAGCATGTATGCTGTGGACAAAGAAACAGGCCGTGAAAAGGGGACTGAAAACTCCAAAGCAAAACATTTGTAAACATGTGACATGACAACCCTGGAAGTAATGTAGCCCCACCACAAGAGTGGCTAATTTACCTGTGGATAAATCAAGGGTAATTATCTCATGTTTCCATATGTCACTGTTTGTATGTAGCCCTTTTCTGATTTAGGTAATCAATCAGCCAGTTGCCTTCCCACATTTCTTTGTTTCCTTGCAGACTAGATTGGTCTGTTTACATCTATGTTTTGGGGCCACTTTAAATTTTGGTGCATGGCCATATTCTGCTCTTTTTCTGCTTGGATACTCCAAGGCTCAGACCTTAAAAACCCACTCACACCACCTTACTCTAATATTTATGACCTCAATGCCAGCAAGTCTGCCCAAGTCAATCACCACTGCAGCAACTGGATCTATACAGAAGTGGGCAAAGATCCAGCAAACTCTCAGGAAGAATCACAGGAATATGGATGTAAAATCATAGCCCCTCAGATGGCAGTAAAGGGGAGCCAAGATGATACCTTGAAGTATTGCATCAAAGAGCTCATGTAAGAAAGTATCATTAACAGCTACTCAGGCATTTTCTCTGCTCCAGCTCCATACTACAAAGAAGTGCACCAGAGATCTTGCTAGGGAACGACAATTTTATGCCAGTTTGGGGACAAATCTGCGGGTGGACCTCAATATGATCACAAGTCCTGAAAATGGCATAATAAAAGATGGCCCAAAACCCAGGAGTCCAGATATTTAGGATTGTTCAACTGGAGGCCATAGGTTTCTGTAGCTGCTTCTCCTGCAGTGCAGCAGGAGACAGTCCAGAGGGGGACACATGCAACATTGGCGCTGTCCACAAAGCAGAGGGATGAGGGGGAAGAAGTCGTACACTGTGCTGCCAGTGCTGCTTCTGCAGTGGGAATGGATTCTGGGGGTTCGCCCCCACAGTGTACATTGTGCATTGGCACCTTGTCAAAATTGGACAGCCCTGATTTAACCAATCCTAAAATAGATACTGGAGCCTCCCAGTCCACCAGCAGCCAGCTAGTCACAAAGCAGCCCTCAGACTTCAACATCATCCAGATCAGCAGCAGAGATGCAGGTGATAATAGTATGCAGGATGTTTCGATTAGCTGTTTGTGCATGCCAACATCTTTATGTTGCTGTGCTTGGGGGTTACTGCCATACGTGATATGATATGACCAAATGCTCCTTCTGCATATCCTCCCTTCCCTCAGTCTCGCAGCATGGATGGCATCCAACCTTGTGTGCAGAGACTACCAGCCTCCCTCCTTCCACCCTGCAGAGACTGGAGGCCAAGTCTTGTGGCAGGCTGCACACCCTTCCTAGTGTTACTACCTAGCAGGCAGGGCATGCTCTGACACACATGCACATAAATTAAGTGGCCCTGCGGCCACCTGGGACCATATCATGTTTTCCCTCCTCCTTAACGCCAGGTACACAAAATTCAAATGGCAGAGATTCCATGCAACAGATGTTTATTGTAGTAATCTGCCTCCAGGATTGACAGTGCAGCCAAAAGAGCAATAAACAGTATTTCTCTCCACCACTATTAGCAGCACAGATGAATCATAACAGACCACCATCAGTTTATACATATGCTGCCAATCCCTTTCATACCCAAGCCCAAATTACATTTTTTTAATATAGCAATAACATGGATAGATGCTAGTCACTGCAGACAAGCAATTATAGACCAACAGAACTAGATCACATTCACTCAAAAGAAAAATTGGAACTTAAGATACAGGAAGTATCCTAGCCAAGTTATTATACAGCCATGGATGGCTGCTTTTCCTTAGTTCCCAAATAAGTAGCTGTACCCAGCCATTCCAGCAGGATCTCTGATGGTAGCCTCCTGGTGAACAATGGCAAAGCACATGGTCTGGCACAGTTTCCTTTGGCCTTTGCCAAATGTGCTTTCACTGCTTTGTCATGACATGCATGAAGGATACATCCCCTGATCCAGGGTAAATGCCCCAGGTCCATGCTCTCATTTGCAACAATTTAATGCAGCCTGCTCATTTCTGTGTACCCGCCACAATGTGCTTTTTCCAGGTTTTTCTCTTGAGGGTCTCTTCTCTTGCTTATGCATTCATGTATTCATGGCTGCAAACTACTTAGGAACCTATATTCTTCCTGTGTATCAGCAGAAACGGGTTTCACTGTCAGTCCAATTTTTTTCATTATAATCACTCCTGAATTTTGCTGTACTTTAAAAAAATATTTTAGACATAATTTTCTTTTAAAAAGTTGAAAATCGTAAGAAATATATATTTTAATAAGACTATCAGAAAAAAATCTCCTAATTAACCCTGGAGCAACTAAAATCAATCTAAATTCTCTGCCTTTAAGCTGAATTTTGTGTTGTAGGAAAGTATGGAAAGAATATCCAAGTCCGCTACACTTGTACACATGAAATGGCATTCAACTGTCACACTGAGTTCATGTTTAAGGTTACAGTGAGATTACTATTGTTACTAGTGTATTCTATGCATACTAAGTCTATACATAACTCATTTAGCTGCATAACACAGTGCCAGTCTCAATTTGTTGCTTACTGTTTATACTGTAACATATTCCAGCTATCTGGAATATGTTCCAGCTATCTGTTAAGTGTATAAACTGTGTAGGTGCATAGCATCTTTCAGACTCAGGGTGCTGACAGATGTACCTTGGCTGTGCTCTAACTCATGACGCTTTATATAAAGCACCATGTGTTAGAGCCTACCCCCATCCCCCAACCCAACAGATGTTCACATGTTAAATCGGGGGGGAAGCAGGGGGGGCCAGAGCCTGACTGCACCAGCCCTGGCCAGCAACTGGGGGTGCTCCTGAAGCCCCCACCCCACCCCATCCCACTCCACCCCACCGGTACTGCCAGCTGGGGTTTGCTGCCTGTCTGAAGATGGAGATGGGGAGGTAGAACAGAGCCCCCTTGCCTCACAGCCTTCCCCCAGCTACCTTGGCTGGGGTACTGGGGAAAGCTAGGCCAGGCCTCTGAGGCAAGAGGACCCTGTTCCACCACCCCCTCCAGCACAGGCCAGGCAAGCTGGCAGCTCATGCTGCTGCTTTCTGCCTCTCTGCTTTGTCTAGCCTGAGCTGGGGGTGGGAAGGAGGGATGAAACCAAGCCCCCTCACCTCATGGGGCCGTGCCACCATCCCAGCTGGGTAGGCACGAGGCAAAGGGACCCCGTTTCACTCCCCTCCCTCCTCCACCTTCAGCCAGGCAGCAAACCACAGTCTGCAGCTTGGTACTGCTCCCTCCCTTCCCCTTTCCCTTCCCCTGCTGACAGCCCAGGGGGGCCAAGCTGGGCTGCATCAGCCCTGCCCACAATGCATGAAAAATTAACCCTAGGGAACACAAGTTCCCTATGGCACTCTAAAGCAGAGCGCCTTCATCTAATACCTCATTTGAGGAGGGTTAATTTTTCACGTGATGGGCCATTTTAAAAGCACTCTTCATCTGCGCATGTGTCATGGCATGGCTGTAGAGCACTTTCTGGGTCCCAATTGCACAAAAAATGTAACGTGTGTGAGAGCCCTCACTGTTCACTTCATAACTTACCTGTATTTCAGTTAACTGCATACTAACTGTAACTATTTACTTTGTAACCAATACCTTTCAGCTGTGTCAGATATAGTGAAGGGAAAACTGCTGTCAAAGGGCTACTATTACCACATTTTCTCACGTAGAACATGTCCCAGGGTATAATGGTATAATACACACCTTGTTTTTGAAAAACAGAATGCAGAAAAAAAGATTTTTTTCAGAGTTATGGCTAAATAGAGTAGGGAGAAGTAGTTAGCTGAAATCAGTCAGAAGACTTGGAAGATATGACCTTTATAGATTTAACTAAATAAGATACATAGATATATAGCACAAGCAGTAACGACGCATAGTGGGTGCACTGGGGTGCATGTGCACCCCCTGACTAGCCGCACTCACTGCTTAGGCAATGGGCAGGGGGGCAGGTGGAAGTGCTGGTGCCCCCCTGCAAGCACTGGCCGGGGCGTGGAGTGCCATTGTGCTCCCAGAAGTGACCACAGCTGGAGCAACTGGCTGCAGCCACTTCTGGAAGTGGCTGCAGTGATTGGCTGGAGCGATCGGCTGTGGGGGGGGGACACTCCCCCGCCAATCAGCAGGATTGACCAAGGGGGCTGACTGGTCAGTGGGCACCAGTCGCCCATGAGCACAAGCTTTCGTGAGCCCAAGCACGCTTCACCAGAAACCGTGAAAAAACATGCAGAATGCAGACCATAAGGAGGAGAGAGAAATTAGAAAATAAAAGACAAAGAAGTTGGGGGGAGGGGGGGAGTTTGGGGTGGAGAGAGAGAGATAGGGGAAGGCAGACAGTGCTAGAAAATAAAGGCAAATGAGCAGTAAACCCATAGGATCAAAGAGGGTCACAAAAGCTAAACTAGGTAATAAAATATGAATCTATAGTTCAGTTTAGACCATACTTAATGCAGTCAGTTTGTGAATGATTTCTTGTTCTGCAGTTTCCTGTTCAAACTTTTTTTTTATGTATTTACTTATTTTGTCTAAGAACAGCAATCCTGAGGTGAGTGAAGGGGTGTCCAGAGGTGATGAAGAGCGGAAACAGAGTCTAATCTTCAGATCACTCTCCCTCCCTTTCTTGCTTAACTAAAACTAAAACCTCACCAGCTGCTGAAGACTAGTCTCCATGAGTGTATCTATGATTTTGGAAAGAAAGAAAGACTCTTCAGGGCTGTAAAATAGGAGGAGAGAGACCAGCTATTAGACAGCAAAATTACCTAGGTTATTTTGGTTAGCTAAAAGGTTAGCTGTGTAGCAGCATTAAAAATGAACCCACCTGAAATGATAGGAAGGCCTGCCCTGCAGAGCGACAGAGTGAAAAGAGACAGAGTTTGTCCCAGCAGGGACACCATTTGCCCTGAGGGTGAGTGAAGCTGTTTTGGAGGTAGCCCTCTTGGAAGTGGGAGGAGTGATGTAACCCCAGCAGGGTTTGAATGAGCAACCTTAGGAAAAGCCCGGGGAAAGTGTTGGCCTGCGATTGGCTCAGAGGCTTTGTTAAAAGAGGGGAGCAGTTTTACCAGGTAGGAGAACAAAGGGCGGGGTGAGAGACAGGCTGGAGACCAGGGAAAGGACCTCCCCATGGCTGCTCCTCCGAGAGCCCCTGGCAGAGCCCTGCAGAAGCAGCAGCGAGAGGCTGCCCAGAGAGTGCTACGCTGAGTTCGTTTCCCTCCCTCCCTCCCTCCCTTCCTCTTGGAGCCCTGCTGAGGCAGGCCTGTGAGGAGACTCCAAGCCTGGGAAGACCCTCCTGCAAGCCCTGTGCGGCTGGGTGAGCACAGCACAGGAGGGGGACGTAGGGCCAGGGGGAGACTGCTTGAGACTGCACTGTTTTTTCCCCCGTGAGTGAAAAGGCACCGGGGGAGGGCGCCAGACTCAGGGTGCCAGAGGGAGTCCTGGGCTAGAGGGGCAGGGAGGAGCCACTGCCTGCTGCATGGAGACCCCTGGAGCTGGTGTGAGGGATGCCAGCACCAGGGACTGCCCACAGATCCTGTGCCAGGGACACAGACAGTCCTGTTCCTGAGACGCCCAGTCAGGGGCAGTGCACACAGTGTACAAGTTATAAACTGTGTAAAGAAGTTCTTGATGGTTTATTAGTCGGAGTATCAATGTATTTAAGTCTTGGTTCCTTATTTATCTTGGGTAATTTGTACATCTTCCCCTACTGTAACGTGTATCCAAGAAGCATTAACCCTTAAGCCACCATCACAATGTCATGTGGTGTAACATTTGTTCTATTACACGGGTTATATGTTACCTTGTAATTAAATCTGGTAAATAGTTTTATAATGGTTTGCAAGTTTGTTTGATTGTAAGGGGAGGCTCCCTGCTCAGGGACCTTGCAGCAGCTACTGGGTACCTCAGGATCACACTATTCAGGTGAAGATGTGGGTAGTGTCGTGCCCAAGGTTACAGCTGGATTAGTGGAACATCAAGACATTAAAAAGGAGAGATGAACATTAATGCTTGTGAAGAACAATAAACCATTAAGTCAACTGACTCCCACAGCTGCTGCTCTGTAGAGCAAGAATCAAAGTAGAGTGCTTCTATTCCAGGCAGAAAATCAGCTTCCCTGCTTAACACATATACCCCAATTATGGGGGGCTGATTTTTTTGGAGGAAAATCATGTGTATGTGAAGAAATATGGTAGAGGCTTTGAAAATGATGGGAACTAGTCAAGTTCAGAGCTGCTACCTATCCTCTGTTCAAATTTTCTAACCGCAACCCAAACAGTGACTAGTTGATGCCTTGAAAATGAAAAGAGGTGGTCTCTTTCCAGACTGCTAATAGCACAGAACTGACAAGACTATTAACAATGTTTATTAAGTACACACAGCATTGTCATTGCTGTGGAAATAGGAGCCCTGAAACTGACTACCTCGCTTTATTTTCAAGGCTTTTAATGGTCACTTTGGGCATTGCTATTAAAAGCCTTGCAAATGAAAGAAGTTAATTGGTTTGGGGGCTGTTGATCCTACAGTGCTACAATACCAACAGCCCTGTGCACTTAACATTGATTATTTATATGAAGTTCAGACAAGTACATAAGTTAAGTACACAGCTGTTTTTCAGTCCTGAGGCTATGAAGTGCATTTTATATGAAATATGCTGTTCCTACCACCAAACCCAGAATTGTATATTAATATAATCTAAATTTGGACTAAAATGATTAGGGGAAGCACACTTGTTAGTGCTGGAAAATGAAGGAGATAAAATATGAAAAACTACTTCATGATAGTTTACTCTTATAATTTAATAGTAATAATTTAAAGTCAGCATTGGAGCATCTAGTCTGACTTGTATATCACACAGATAATACTCCATGAGGCCTAGAAACATTAGTTAACTTAAAGTATTTCAGTCTCCAGAGGCTACATTAACGATAAACTTATACTACTTAAAGGGCTATTCCCAGACCCATTCTCTAGCCCAGTGGGGGCCAACCTTTTTGGAAAGCATGCCACGAGTTAGAGCCACATCCTCCCTAAAAGCCATTCCAAGCCCCTCTCCCTACACAATCTACTGCTCTGTTTTCTGCTCCCAGCCCTGTGCTCCCTGCCCAATTTGCTGCTTTGTTTTCTGTTTTCTGCTCTATCTGCTGTGGTGCTGCCTTTTCTTTCCCTGATCTGCCACATACCACAGAGGTTGCATGTGCCACCATACTACAGGTTCATAGATTTCATAGACATTAGGGCTGGAAGGGACCTCGGAAGATCATCGAGTCCAGCCCCCTGCCCAAAGGGCAGGAAGTCAACTGGGGTCATAGGATCCCAGCAAGATAAGCATCCAGTTTGCTCTTGAAAGTGTTCAATGTAAGCGCTTGAACCACCACTGGCGGCAGGCTATTCCAGACCTTGGGGGCTCGGACAATAAAGAAATTCTTCCTTATGTCCAGCCTGAAACGGTCTTGTAGTAGTTTATGACCGTTCGACCTAGTCATCAACCCTAGGGGCGCTCTGGTGAACAAACGTTCCCCCAGATACTGGTGGTCACCCCTGATAAACTTATAGGTGGCCATCAGATCACCCCTGAGCCTGCGCTTTTCCAGGCTAAAGAGCCCCAGGGCTCTCAGCCTGTCATCGTAGGGTCTGCTTCCCTGACCTCTGATCATGTGCGTGGCTCTTCTCTGGACTCTCTCAAGCTTCTCCACATCCTTTTTGAATTGTGGAGCCCAAAACTGGATGCAGTACTCCAGCTGCGGCCTCACCAAAGCCGAGTACAAGGGGAGAATGATGTCCTGGGATTTGCTTGAGAAGCATCTATGGATGCAAGCCAGCGTTTTGGTTTTGATCTTGTGGTCAATGATGACCCCCAAGTCTCTTTCTTCCATAGTGCTAGCCAACATAGCACTGCCGAGCCTATAAGGATGCTGCGGGTTTTTCTTCCCAAGGTGGAGAACCTTGCATTGATCGGCGTTGGTTAGCCACTCCTGCTCTAGTTCCCACTGACCATTCACATAAAATCCCCTTAACTTGCTCCCCAGCAGTAGTCCAGCCCACCTCAGGTAGTCTCCTGAGCATCAGGCCAAGGTTGAGTTTCTCCCTTGCCTGATCTTCCGCTTCTGTGCATTCAAAACTCACCTGGACTACAAGCTAAAAATAGAAAGTTCATCAACACCTGGATTCCAGCTCTTCAGTAACTTATTTCTTATCTCTACTGTTTATAATCAAAGCCAAGCATAATAGATATAAGTAATGGGCAGACTGATTTCTACATTTCTAGAAAAAAAATCCTTCTTGATTCCCCCCAGCCATCAAGCATAAGAATTGACTGTAATTAACATTTTAATGCAGAACTTAGTTTTGAGCATGCTGAGGACAATACAGGCCTTCTCAAGGCCCACAGAGAAAGAGGATGAACAAGCAGACTCAAATTCAGAGATTCCAAGGCCAGAATAAACCACCACAATCATCCAGCCCAATTCCTGCATACAAAGACCATACCATTTCTTTCAGAAACTGAATGAAAGCGTATCTTTATAAAAATACTTAACCTTGTCCGAAAGACTCCAAACTATGATGAAACCACCATGTCGCCTGATAAGCTGTTCCACTGTTTAATTACACAGCTCAGAAACTGCACCCAGTTTCAAGGTTTAATTTGTCTAACTTAAACTTCCAGCCACTGGGTCTCAAGTCCTTATCAGCAAGGTCTAAATGCTTCCCATCATCAGTTGTGTCAGTTTCTATTTGTGGGGGAGAGTGAATGACAGTTGAGTGAATTCCTTTAGTAAAATGATTGTTTATGAATGCAGGGGGAGTGAACACAGAGGCTCAAGAGGCCCATGCTTATACTTCAATGCAAGTGTTCAAGTCATGTCTCCTTATAAGGGAAAAATAATCATAAAACGGGTAGTAATCACAGTCTTCTCTGAGAAATGTTTATCCTCCTTCCTTAAGTCTTACATTACATTGCTTGTTTTTGTCATGACCCAAAGGTCTGATTTTTTTTTTTTGTGTGTGCTTCGGCACTAAGAATTATCCCCGTGGGTTTACAGCTTCTTTGCACGGTGGAGTTCTGCTGCACAAAGAACCCGCGTGCAAAGGAGAGTGTTCCCGCCACTTTGCAGCTGTCTTTGCAGGGTGCATTTCCTTTGCAACACAGAAATGCACAGTGCAAAGAGTTCCCGTTCGTCGTATGCAGATTCGTGCCCCGCAATTGGCTAGTGCTAAATTATTCACACGTGGCGGCTAGCGATTGGCCTGCTAGCCGTATAAGAGGCTTGAGCAGTTTCCGCCCAAGCCGAAGAGGACTCCGCATCCATCTCGTGGGGACTCTGGGTGTGCGCGGCAGGGTAACAGAAACCCTGTGTATTGCCCAGAGGAGTTTGGTGGCCTGATCCACCGCCCACCTCTTCCCGTCTTCGAACGGAACCTTCTATAAGACATATCGACGAGTTTTATGTGCGCTTGTCCTGGACATCTGGAGTTCTGTCTGCGTGGAGCCTAGCAAACTCCACGTGATTGTTCGTGTTTTCTGTTTGTAACCGCAACTCAAGCAAGTTCTCAGCCTGCACCGCGACCATCTCGGTGTAAGTAAGCAATCTTAAAATCAACCGTTACGTGTCTGTGCCTAATTTTAGCTCGGCGCCCGCCCTCTCCAACCTGGCCTGCCCGGGCTGCCAGCCACAGCCCGCGTGCAGAGCGATGAAAGGCTCCGGGGTCTGACCCGGCCCGCACAGTTTTCCAATTCCTGAATCACTTTTGTGGACCTTTGTCTATGTCCCCCAAATGTCCACACCCTCTGAACTAGACAAAATATTATAGAAGTGACCGTACCAATGCTGTGTAAAGAGGCAAAACCACTCCCTTACTTCTATTTGATATGGTCTTTTTTTTATATATATCAAGCCACAGATGTCCAACTGACCTGTGGCCTGTGAGAAATTCAAGTGCAGCCCATGAACTTCCACTAGGCTGCCATTCCTCACATTGCTTCTGCTGTTGTGACAGCAGCTGGAGTATCCAAAGCATGCAGTATGGCAGGAGGAGGCCCAATAAGCTCATTGCCTGCATGGTAACGGTGGTGCGGCTCATGCAGCAGCAGCATGGGGGCTCACTCACACAGCAGTGGGAGGGCTTGTGCTGCTTGTGTGGCAGCGGGGGACAAGGAGACTCATTCACACATGATGACACCAGGGGGCTTGTGTTGCTTATGTGAGAAGTAATACCAGGGGGCTGTTTGTGTAGCCGTCATAGCATGCAGACTATGCACTGTGTGCACCACGGGGCCCATAACCAGTGCAGGATGTAGCCCCTGGCCACTGAAATTGGACAGCCTTCTCATTAGCCACTTTTGCCAAAGAACAACGCTGAGCCGTAAGTAACTCTAATATCCCACAAGTCTGTCTCTACGCACCGGTTTTCAGGACAAAGTCTCCCACTTTGGAAGTTTATCCTATATGCATAGTTCCCAAACATTATACCTTGCATTTGGCTGCAATTTAAATCATTCCATAACGGTAACCTGTTATTTTCATATTTACTGCCTCACCGATCTTTGTGCCATCTGTAAACCTTAATAGCCAAGATTTTACTCTATTATGTTAACAAAAATATTTAATAATACTGGACAAAAGCTAGTCTCCATCTTACCACAACAGAAATTCACTCACTGACATCTTCCCATTAATTACATTTTGAGATTTGTCAATGGGCCAGTTTCTAATCTAGGTGGCCACTTAATCCCACATGATTCAAGAAAATGTTTCCTTAAATTGTAATTTGTTCAAAAATAAGAGATAGGAAAGAAACATTTAAAAGATATAAATGAGCCAGTAAAAGGAGGAAGAAAGACTCAAAAAAATAGAATAACACAAGAAGAATTTCTCCCACTATGAAGCATTGCAGGAGAGATGGAGAAGAGACCAAAACTGGAAGAGCAAAAATACTGCACAAAAATTAATTAAAAAACCCTGAAATTATGATAGACAGGGACAGGCAGCTACTGAAACTAGCTTTTAGAACTTGAGTAAAATGCTATAGGGAAAAAAAAAGCAGTAACCAAAACTTACTAGATACAAAGCATACAAAATCATAGCAAAAAATCCTTAGGAGAAACAATACCAATCCAAACACCTCATAAGCAAACTGGTAAAAATATCAAATAAATTAACTCAATAATAAATTAATTAATGTTGATGTTTTTATTGTGCGATGCTTAGGCTGGCAATGCTTATGCAAGCTAGTTTTTCCACTTGCATTGTTTTTGCTACTTATAGGGTTTTGCATCCTATGCTTTTGTCTTCATTGTGGTTTGGTTGCTATGACCTAGTTTCACATTTTTACTGCTTTGTATCAACTTAAAACCAGTGAAAGATAACACTGGTATCAAGATTCTACTTCCTGCAAAAAAGCCTTAGTACTATCCTCTTTCTGCACCAAGAAATAACTGCTTTTTGGATTCCCTGAGGGTGGCATATTGGGAATTCAGGAAGGCCATAAAAGAGAGAATGTTAGAAGAAAAAAAGGGGTAAAGGGAAGGATAAGAGACTGGGGTCAAGGTAAACATAAATTCTGACAATGTTGCAAAAATGGTAGAAAAAGTTTAACAAAAAGGAAGAATGGGCAGGATGAAAAGAGAAGCAAGGATAACACCTAGATTTCTGAGATCTGAATCAGAGTTAGGACCTCAGTTAATAAGGGGACAATGAAATAAGGGGATTGAAAAAAATGACTATTTGCCAATAAGATAAAAATTTTAAATGATTAAGTAATTGTTTTGCTTGCACATGGAAGATGACAAGTCAAGGCAGGGGTTCAAGTGGGAGATAAAGAGAACTGTAGAACTGAACAGTATCTGCATAGAAATAAGGGGCAAGTTAGCAATAATGAGATGTCTTGGAATGTGAGGATACCTGCCAAGGACAGATCCTTGAAGTTGTTCACAGACAAGTGAATGGGAAGCTGTAAAGTTGTTAGAATAGAGAGAATAGTAAGCAGAGAGGTATGTTTTAAGGCAAGAGTGCTGGTTTCATGCCGGAAAAATAAAGCAGAAGGAAGAGAGAGAGAGACTCAGGTCTTGTCTACAGCAGACATCTTCAGTGATCATAAACATCTTTGGCATGATTATTATAAGCAACCTCATTTGTGAATTAAACCCTTATCTATCCTGGGAATTTCACTTTTGGCAGCCAGGTTATTAAAGTATAACCGAATCTATACAAACCTCTAGTAAAGACCAAAAAAGCCAATAAAGGCAAGACTTGTCCAGTTAGAGCTCTCACCAGATTTCTGCAGCAGCAAGCTACATGAGTGGGGTTGTATCTGACCGACAACATGAAGTTTACTTTGTTGCATTTTCACTCTATTTTAGGTGTGGGCTTGGGTACATTATCAAGTTATTACAAAACAATGTAATTATTCCTATACCAGGCCTACTAAATTCCAAAATACTGTGTATAAAAATAATTTTCATTTCCCTTTTGTATAGATGGAGCTAATGAGTCCTTTGTCAAAGACTCAGGAGGACTCTCTATTTTATCCAGGAGGATCAACTCTAACAAGACAAAAATCAACAAACCTTTAGACCTATGCCATTATCATCATCCTAATCAGGGGAATTTTCCATTGTTTCAATGTGAAAGCATAAATCATAGATAACATTTAAATGTTAAATAAATATAGGCTAAGTTTAGAAATGTTAATGAAACTAAGTAGGTTCGTGTACTTTTAAGTAAAATTGGAGTTGTACAAAAATGTGCACAATGAAACATAAAAGTACCCGAAAGGTGTTTACAAAGAGGATGGAGCTATTCTGTTCTCAGTGGTGGCAGATAATGGAACGAGGAACAATGGTCTCAAATTGCAGCAAGGAAGGTTTAGGTTGAGTATTAGGAAAAGGTTTCTCACTAGGAGAGTGGTAAAGCACTGGAACAGGTTACCCAGAGAGGTGATGGAATCTCCATCCTTGGAGGTTTTTAAAACCCAGACAGACAAAGCCTTGGCTAGGCTGATGTAGTTGAGGAGGTCCTCCTTTGAGCAGCAGGTTGGACTAGATGACTTTCTGAGATCCCTTCCAACCCTGATTTTCTATGAAACAAAGAAATACAGGGCTGCAAAGGTGCTTCTCTAAGTTAAATATTGAGAACGCCATTAACATGCATAGGGCGTGTCTACACATGCATTCACACTAGCTTAAATTTACTGTGCAGTAAGTGGGAATAGGCCAACATCTACATGTGAAGGCAACCTGGGACTTTGGTCCCAGGTCAGAGCAGCCTGCCATGTGCCCCTGTGGGGAGCTGCAGCCTCTGGCCAATAGCTGCAAGCACTTGGGACTAACTTTACTCCCAAATTGAAGCCAGGAGAGGCAGCTAGCCAGGAGTCCTGGATCTGGGCTCAGGCTGTACCCCTAGTTGCTTGGCAGACCCAGCAGGGAGGCCCCTTGGACTGCTGAGCAGTAACGTGTCTACACATGTTACTGCACAGTAAGTAACTGGGATTAAATTTGATACCTGCATGATGCAGGTATCAAATTTATGCTAAAGTTGGCATAAATTGTCATATTTACTGTATGGTACAGGTATGTAAGTATAAACATGCACCTGTACTGTGCAGCAATTTTGACTACTGTGCAGTAAATGTGCACATGTAGACATGCCCATAGTTGTTCTGATGCGTGTGTAACCTAGCCAATGGAAGGGAATATGGAAAGAATCACATCTTAGTAAATTACTAATGGATAAAATACTCTACTTCAATGGACAATATTCAGAACACAAGACTGAAGACTTTGGGGACCATAGTGAACAACAGTCACCAACACATTAAGAATCAACCACTCCAAAATGATCCAGGTTTTAAAAATTAATATAAAACAATTAGATGAAACAAAACTCCAAAGATAAAAGAATAATTATCTATCATTTGTAGACTTTTCTAACAAAACACTACAGCAGAAAGTAATCTACAAAAGAAAGACCAATTACCTGTTAATTACAGTAAATAGTTATAAAATAAAGATTTATAAAATAAAAGAGCCAAACAACTTTTGCCATTATTATTCCCATTTCAATAGTATCCCAAAAGTATTAGGCTATGTAAGAGAAAAAGAATGTAATTAAAATTTATTCATAACAAATATTGTATTAACTGTGAAAATGAAATAATAATATACTGGAAAAAATCAAAAACAGTCATTCTACATCCACTATAAGTAAAATGCTCATTTCATGAAACAGTATTCCCCTAATATTTTTCAGAAATTAGGAGTGACACATAGGCTATACTGCCACGTAGTGGTAAGATGGATAATAATGCTTTCCACTTGAAATTTTCTATCTGACATCCAAATGATTTATAAATATTAATTAATATAGCATAACAAGGGACATAAAGTACAATATTCCTGTTTTACAGAGGAGAAAATGGGGCACAGAGGTTAAGCTACATCCCTAAGGAGGAACAACGGGAAATTTTCCTTTGACTTTAACGTGACTTTAAGGGGGACTATACAGACAAGACTTGAACCCACAGGCTAGATACAGACATTCAAAAAGCCTAAGGCAGAACTGATCCAACTTTCATGGCTTTCTATAAAGTGTGTAGATTGGACCAGAAGGAAACAGAATATACATTCACCCGTGAGATGGGGGACGCAGATGCCTGCACTCGCTGGAGCCAGCAGGCTGGGGCACTCTCACATGCTTCCCAGTAAGCTGGAGACTGCTGAGGGCAGCTCAACTCCCACCTCTGACTGGCTGCCTGGCACATGCCCCCTACCCTTTCTGTCAGCTGCAGGAAGGGCGGATGCAGCAAAGAATCTCTCCCCAGCCCCGCTTCCCCTGCCAGTGGCAGCAGAGGGGAAGGGGTGGAAGCAGAGACCTCTACCCCAGCCTCCCACAGTTGGGGGGAAGCATGGTGGGGGCTTCGTGCCTCCCTCCCCTCCCCACTGCCTAGCCCAGCAGAGCTTCTCTCCCTAGCCCTGCCCCCTACCAGCTGTCAGTGGTAGAGGCCCCTGCCATGCAGACTGCCCCCCCCCCCCCCCTGCGTACAGCTGGGGGTGCTCCATGGCAGGGGCTTCCCTCCTCCCCCCACTGCTTGGCACAGCTCTCTCCAGCCCTACCCCCTGCCAGCTGTGAGCAGTGGGGGTGGAGATGGAGGCCCATGCCACACAGCCCTGTCCCTAGCTGTTCTGGCTGGGTCTCCACTTGTCTTCAGAGCTACTCCCTTCATACTCCTTGAAATCTGACTTTGCAAGGTACAATACAAGGAATTAAGGGTTTTGAGCACTTTGCTGGACTGGACACAAAACGTATTGCAAAACAATTAGTGACTAAACTTAGGATTTTTATAAACATTCAATGATTTTTTGCTTTAGATGGATTCAAATTAACAAATTTGCTTGATAGTTGTGGAAAACTTCTAAAATATATTTCTTAATAAGATTTTTTTTGTTGTATTCATCTAAAAGAGACCAATGTCACTGACAAATTCCTCAGTATGACACATCAAACTAGCTAGGCTTTACATCAAGTAGTACGACTGCTTGTTCAGATTTGCCATCAGAAGAAACAGAACTCTGTATTAATATCAAAGCAAGGTAACCTGTTATGTAATTCTGCTAAATAATAAAATGTTTGACAAGGTAATTTATTACTGCTCTGATCGTTGCTGAAGTTTGGTGCCAGTGATTTTGGTCTGCTTAAAATCCTTTTTCTATTTTGTACTTTCAAGCGACACCTACAGGTTCTTTATTGCAGGTGACAGATTTATCTTTTTTATTCAAGTGCAGACTATGAAGATCAGATGACATAGTGTCTATTAATCAAAAATACATTTGTAATATTTTCAAAATGAACACTAATGTTATTATTTTAAAGCAGTGATTCTCAACCAGGGTTCTGTGAAATCCTTTTAAGGGTGTTTCTTGTGAATCACGTGTAGATGTCTGCACACCTAACAATGCCAGTATTGCCCAAAACCTGGGCAATACTGGCATTGTTAGGTGTGCAAACATCTACACGTGATTCACAAGATAAACCAGGAGTTTTCAAATAGGAATTAATAGTGTCAAAAAAATTCTCACCTGTTGTGGTCTTCCTGAATTCCTTCCAATAGATTAATTTCTCCATTATTTTTCTGTTGTCAAAAATAAGCGAAAGTTAAGACATGGAATTGTCTGAGGAGTGCCAGGAGTCTAATAAGATTCAGAAACACTGTTTTAAAGGAAAACTCTAACAGTGTAATCTTAACACATCAATATAATCATAGGATCATAGGAAAGTAGGGCAGGAAGGGACCTCTTAAGGTCTTGTAATCCAGCCCCCTGCTCAAGGTAGGATCATCCCTGACTAAGCCTAGCTGATTATGAAAGTTTTCAAGGATCAAGATTCCACAACATCTCCAGGTAGCCTGTTCCAGTGCTTGACCACTCTGTCAGAAAGTCCCTCCTAATCTCCAACCTAAATTTACCATGCTGCAGCTTGAAGTCATTGCTCCTAGTCCTGTTCCACACAACCACAGAGAAAAGCCCATTTCCATTTCTCTATAATCACCCTTCAGGTACTTGAAGACTGTTACCAAATCCCCACAGTTATCTCTTCTCCAGGCTAAATAACCCTAGTTCTTTCAGCTTTTCCTCATTAGCCACAGTGTGTCAGTTTTTACTTTCTATACACAGCAAATTCAATACAAGAAGCAGGGAACATATAGTATGCACCTTGTCATGGAACAAAAAGTATGTGAACATGCTGATTTTCAAAAAAGACTCTTGAATCTAGTGCAGAAAGAATGAAGTTGTATAAACTCATGTTATTACACTGCTTGTTCCAAGCAATCCCATATTTTCTCCAGAATTGATTTTGTACATTTTTACACAGGGTTTGGAATATCTTCCCCCAGAGGCAGATTCAGGGGGGTACAGTGGTGTATTCATACCCTATATTAGCTGCATAATGCAGTGGTGCCCAATCTTTTCATCCTGTGGGCTAGATGAGTGATGCCAGATCGGTCCACGGGCCAGATCTGGTGTGCGGGTCCCGATCCAGCCGCAATGCAATAGCCTGCCTGGGGCCTGATCTGCCTGCATAGGGCTTGGAAATTTGGCAGCAGGGTCCCAGTGGCAGTCTTAATTGCTACCCTACTGCCAAGTTTCTGAAACTGTAGGGAACACCATGGGTTGGATGATATAGTTCCACAGGCCAGATCCAGCCCATGGGCTGGAAGTTGAGCACCTGCACCTACAGTGAACTGTCCACCACTACGAGCTCTGGTCTCAGGCACTAGTTGCACTCTCTAGACCAAGGGCGGGCAATTATTTTGGGAGGAGGGCCGCTTACTGAGTTTTGGCAAGCCATCAAGGGCTGCATGATAGGCAGCCAGGGACAGATAAATATTAATTTTCTACATTTTTTTAGGGGCCCCACGGGCCAGATAGAATGACCTGGCAGGCCACATTTTGCCCACCCCTGCTCTAGACCCATGAGTTCTCCACTGCATCTCCATTTTCAAAATCCCAGATCCGCTCCTGTCTTCCGCACTCTTCAGAGTTTCCCTACACCGCATAATATAGACAAAACTCATTTGATTATTGTTTGGGCTGTCAAAATTCCCATTCTGGATTTCACAGATCCTGTTCCAAGCTTCCATTGCCGTCACATTTTCTCCAGTATATTAATGATATAAATTAGGAGGAGAAGGGAGAGTGCAACTGAAGTGTGTGTGAAGGAAAAGTGAAGGTAAAAAAGAGTCTCAGCATGAGAGAGAGAATGTACTGCTTTTGCAATGTACCTCATCATCTTTGGTTTTCTGAATGGCATCTTCAAATAGCTCTTGAGAACACATGTTTTCTGTTATGGCAACATATTGGATTCTCATCACATCCCTGAATTAGTTAGGAGTGGATTCTAAATCTCCTTTCAAACAATTTCCAGTACCAGGAAATGGAACAAAAGGCTTGGCAGCTGAGAAACTAAGAAAATGCTGCTCTTTAATCAGCCTGTCAGATTTTGATACTAATATCTTACTCTCCCTAAATATGTGGAATTCCCAATTATGTAATAATGAAAAAGCACAGAACATTCTGTGATTACATAAGAAAATAGTTCTGTTTCAATTTAATACAAAGATATTAAATACATGTATCTATGATTTAAAGAACATATATGTATGTCCTTGGTGTTATCAACAAACACACAGGGCATGTCCACACTTGCAGGCACATGTGCTTGCAACAGCTCAAATAACAGTGGTACAAACTGTGCCAGAGATTTGTGCCTCAGCACATGTGCCTAAACACACACCTTGGTGTGGGGCAAATTGCATGTGGGTGGGTGTGGGGGGATGTGGGGTGTGGAGGTGGGTGCGGAGGTGAGGGGGAATTGGGGTGTGTGGGTGGGTGTGGGGGGATGGGGTTTGTGGGTGTGGGGGGCTGCCACATGCCCCCCCCCCCACACACACACACCCTGTGGTGTACAGCCCCAGTGCTGGCAGCATCCACCAGCTGGGCTGGTTGAGCCATGGCCCGCTGCACCACAACCCTGCAGCTGTGTGGTGCCGCCTGACCTGGGGTCTGCACATGGCAAACGGAGCCAGCTTGACCTGGCCTGGCCTTACCTGGCTAGCGCGTGCCTTCGCACAAGACCCAAGACTGGTGGTAGGAGCTGTCCCAGTCCTGTCCAAAGGTGTGTGTAGCAGGGCAGGCCGGGTTGGGCCAGGCCAGCTCTGTTCACCATGTGCTGACCCTGGGTCAGGCAGTGCTGTGCTGCCACGGGGTGTGCTTACAGTGAGCCATGGCCCCGGCGGCCCAGCTGGCTGCTGCTGCCAGCACCGGGAGCTGTACACCGAGGGGGGTGGGAGTGTGGCAGCCCTCCCCATCTGTCCCCCCCACAACAAACCTCACACCTACAAATCCCCCCACAAACCCCACATCCCTCCTACACCCCTGCCACTCCCCCCCCACATAACCACCCACACACCCCATACCCACAACCTCCCCCCTGCCAGAAACCACACAGTTCTCCCACCCTCATGTCCCTACTCACCTGGGACAGTGCCTGGGTCTGGGTTACTGCTGCAGCCTTGCTCCGCTCCTATTTGCCCCAGCATGAGGCAGTATGCTGGAGCAGCAGGGCACAGGGCAACCACAGAGATACTCTGGCCAGGTGCCAGAGCATCTCTCTGGAAGACTCAGCCTACGACAATTCTTTTCTGCATGTTTTTTGGGGGTTTTTGATACCAGGATATCCTGGTATCAAATTTAGAGTCCGTACTGCAAATATACAGCTCAGGGAACATTTTTTTGGTCTTAGCATGCCTCCTGCAACATCTCAAACTGCTTTACAACACCACAACAGGTGCATACGTGCTCATTTGGATGAACCCACAACGTCCTTTCTCCAAATCTTTATGCAGTTCCTTTTATTATCATTATTATTATTTTTGAAAGATATACATTACCTTCCCCTTCAGGATTATGCAAGTATTTTGCTCTCACCCCCACTCCTCCAGCTCCCCCCAGGGATGCTCATCTAACTAGGCTTGGAGACTTAAAATGGACAAAGATAAAAGACTTGGAAACATAGCTTAGTGTGTAGCCACTCCACAATTACCTCTACAAACTGTAGTTGGAATAGCACAGCTTGTATCTGAGAGTGCAGGCAGAACCTGATCTAAGAGGGTACAGGGTACTTTTCTTTGCCCAAAATGTAAAGGTTAAAGAAATGGCTTTCATGCTTAATTAACCATATATTAACAAGTGAGATACATATAAGTATGCCATGTAAGGGCCAGTCTTTCAGAAACCACTAGAACTACTCACATGAGTAAGGGTAGTCGTCCATTATAGCTGATTACAGTTCCTCTTGTACTTTTTTCTTCAAGCAAATGTTTGAGGTCTTGGAAAAATAAATGCTTGAGGATGCATTCTTATCCCTTTTTTTTAGTTGTATAAATACAGGTGGACAATAGTGCTGAAATAAATACAAACCACAACTAAAACTAGAGAACTTCAAAGACAAGAATCACTGAAGTTAAGTTTTATACAGTTCTTAATATAAAGATAGTAACTTTTGGTTCCCCTCAGCCAAAGATTCAGCCCTGAAGGAAATTACAAATATGAAGATCTTTCTTATATGAACTTCTGAGCGTCAGTAATTGGCAGGTTAAATGTAAATTCTGGACCCCTGGAAGCATAAGTGACTGGCAGGGGGTGCACAGGGGTGCACGTGCCCCCCCTGATGCGGCTAGTGTCCCCCGATGGCTGACACTCATTCTGTGGGTAGGGCTGGTGCCACCTTTGACAGGGCTGCTGCCGTCAGCGGCTTCTGTCACTGCCCTGCCCCTGATTCAGGAGGCACCAGTCCCTCACACCTGGAAGAAGTTCATATCTTTAATTGCCCAAGTAATACCCTAGCAAACTGCATACAAAAGTGGGGCAGAGCTATGGTGAGAAAGAGTAAATAGAAAAGGGGCCAATTGATTTTTTATTTAGATTGGACATTAGAAAAACGTTCTTTGCGGTCAGGGTTGCCAGGATCTGAAATGGGCTTCCAAGGGAGGTGGTGCTTGCTCCATCCTTGGGGGTCTTCAAGAGGAGACTGGATAGGCACCTGGCTGAAATCACATGATCCCAGGTTTGGTGACCCTTTTCTTGCCTGCCTGGGGCAGGGGGTCTGACTACATGGCCCACTGAGGTCCCATCCAACCCTAGAATCTATGAATAAATATCTAATTTACTATGTCAATGAGCAATATACTTTGACCCTCAAGACGGAATCGAAGGAGATGAAAGTAGAGGGATTGTGGGTTAAGTTACATGGGGGGCAAGGAGAAAGGGATTTGGTGGTAGAGGTCTGCTACAGACTCCCACACCAAGGGGAAGAACTAGATTCGGGGCTCCTGAGGCAGCTCTCAGAGACCATAAAAACTAAGGAGGCGGTAGTCATGAGGGACCTAAACTACCCAGACATCTGCTGGGAGACACAGACAGCAAAGTCCCACCGTTCACGCACGTTCCTATCCTGCGTACAGGACCTCCACCTGACGCAGGAGGTACATGGTCCCACTAGGGGGAATGCCTTACTGGACCTGGTATTGGCAATGGGGGATGATATGGTAGGGGACCTACAGATTGGTAGTCACCTGGAGGACAGTGATCACCAAATAATAGAATTCATCATAAGACGTCGAGTGGGTAAGGTAACTAGTAGGGTGAAAGTGCTAGACTTTAGGAAAGCTGATTTCAATGAACTCAGGCAATTAGTCAAGGATGCACTGCAGAGTAGGAGTTTTGAAGAGATGGGAGCCCAGTAAGGGTGGCTGTACCTTAAGGAAATGATCCTTCGGGCACAGAGGGAGACGATCCCGATGCAAGGAAAAAGAGGGAAAGGGGCCAGGAGGCTTCCTTGGCTGACCAGAGAAATCCAGGGCAGCCTGCGGACTAAAAGGGGAGCATATAAAAAGTGGAAACAGGAAGAGATTACCAAAGAGGAGTATACCTCCTCTGCTCGCACTTGTAGGGAGTCAGTTAGACGGGCCAAAGCTACCATGGAGCTGAGGATGGCATCCCAAGTAAAGGATAATAAAAAATTGTTTTTTAGATATATAGGGAGTAAAAGGAAGGCCCAGGGTGGAATAGGACCCCTACTAAATGGGCAGAAGCAATTGGTGATGGACAGGGGGACAAGGCTGAACTCCTCAATGAGTTCTTTGCCTCAGTGTTCCTAAGTGAGGGGTAGGACAAGGCTCTCACTGGGATTGTAGAGAGGCAGCAGCAAGGCACCAGACTGCCATAGACCCTGAGATAGTGCAGAGTCACTTGGAGGAACTGGATGCCTTTAAGTCGGCAGGCCCGGATGAGCTCCATCCGAGGGTACTGAAGGCACTGGCTGACGTCATTGCACAGCCACTGGTGGTAATATTTGAACACTCGTGGTGCACGGGCCAGGTCCCGGAGGACTGGAAAAGGGCCAATGTGGTCCCCATTTTCAAGAAGGGGAGGAAGGAGGACCCAGGCCACTATAGGCGAGTCAGTCTCACCTCCATCCTACGCAAAGTCTTCGAAAAAATGATCAAGGCTCACATTTGCGAGAGCCCGGCAGGACAAATTATGCTGAGGGGAAACCAGCACGGGTTCGTAGCAGGCAGATCATGCCTGACTAATCTAGTCTCTTTTTATGACCAGGTTACAAAATGCCTGGACGCAGGAGTAGGGGTTGATGTTGTATACTTAGACTTTAGGAAGGCCTTCAATACGGTATCCCACCCCATACTGGTAAACAAGTTAAGAGGCTGTGACTTGGATGACTACACAGTCCAGTGGGTGGCAAATTGGCTAAAGGGTCGCACCCAGAGAGTCGTAGTGGATGGGTCGGTATTGACTTGGAAGGGTATGGGCAGTGGGTTCCCGCAGGGCTCGGTCCTTGGACTGATACTCTTCAATGTCTTCATCAGCGACTTGGACAAGGGAGTGAAGTGTACCCTGTCCAAGTTTGCGGATGACACAAAACTGTGGGGAGAAGTGGACATGCCAGAGGGCAGGGAACAACTACAAGCAGACCTGGACAGGTTGGACATATGGGCAGAAAACAACAGAATGCAATTCAACAAGGGGAAATGCAAAGTGCTGCACCTAGGGAGGAAAAGTGTTCAGCATACCTACTGCCTAGGAAATTACCTGCTTGGTGGAACGGAAGCAGAAAGGGATCTTGGAGTCCTAGTGGACTCCAAGATGAACATGAGTCAGCAGTGTAACGAAGCCATCAGAAAAGCTAATGGCACTTGATCATGCATCACCAGATGCATGATGAACAGATCCAAGGAGGTGATACTTCCCCTCTATCGGGCACTGGTCAGACCGCAGTTGGAATACTGCATGCAGTTTTGGGCGCCACACTTCAAGAGGGTGGATAACCTGGAGAGGGTCCAGAGAAGGGCCACTCGTATAGTTAAGGGCTTGCAGGCCAAACCCTATGAGGAGAGACTGGGGCACCTGGACCTCTTCAGCCTCCGCAAGAGAAGGTTGAGAGGCGACCTTGTGGCTGCCTATAAGTTCATCACGGGGGCACAGAAGGGAATTGGTGAGGTTTTATTCACCAAGGCGCCCCCGGGGGTTACAAGAAATGATGGCCACAAGCTAGCAGAGAGCAGATTTAGACTAGACATGAGGAAGAACTTCTTCACAGTTCGAGTGGCCAAGGTCTGGAACGGGCTCCCAAGGGAGGTGGTGCTCTCCCCTATCCTGGGGGTCTTCAAGAGGAGGTTAGATAAGCATCTAGCTGGGGTCATCTGAACCCAGCACTCTTTCCTGCCTATGCAGGGGGTCGGACTCGATGATCTATTGAGGTCCCTTCCAACCCTAGCATCTATGTATACGTTTACATACATTGGTTGTATGCTTTCCTGCTTCAAAAAAAAGGTCTTTGAATTGAAATGTTACCATAGATCTCAGTGTCCATGACCTTGGTTGTATTACTTATGTTAAAGTTGTGCATGCTCTATATTATTCAGGACCAGTAGGTTTGAGAAAGTCTGAACTTTTGAACTACTGTCCTACTTAAAAGTTTTGAGCATGACCAGTTGGCGTAAAAGTGACAAACAGGTTTTGGCACCAAAAATTGAGAGAGAAGAGATTCACTTCCTGAGGTGATTAACCTCATGACTGGATGAAGTTTGAAAGACATATCAAAGGAGTGATTGACAGGTGTGTGTGTTGTTTGAAGGAATGATTGGCATAAATCATAAAAGTACAACTGGTATGGAAAAGTGGTGTGATTAGAGGGCTATAAAAGAGCCCGAGCCTGAGGTTCTGCACAGTTGGTGTGTGACTGGTGACGTGTGACTGAAGGTGTAGGTCTGTGTGTGTAAGTGTGCAATTAGTGTGATTCATTTGAGAGGAGTGGATGGATGTATTGGCATTATCCATGGGTTTGGATAAAAGTTGTTGATTGTTGAGTGTATCTTCACTGTGTGCTGGCAAAGCTCCCTACTAGATGTTGTAGTCAATCCCAGACTGGCTGGCTAATCACCAGTTGCTGATAATCACCACCTTTGGAGGGTAACATATTACCCATCCCTATTAAAGGAGTGGAGCCTCTGCAGGAGAGGAATACTCCTGGGAGGGAGGAGGAAAACTATATTGACTCATTATTGTGGCTAATAGAGCCTGTGAGACCTGTGCCTGCATCCACAGCATTGTTGCAAGTGTGAAGGGAGAGAGGGAGCTTTGCTCTCTGGCTTTTACTCTCTCCCCTGTAATCCTTTGGTTTCTTTCCCTTCCCTGCTGATTAGTTCTGTATTTGATGTTGTTCATTGTTGTTTGTTAATTAATACTGTGATAATAATAGTCTTGTTGTTTCTAGTCTATAACGGAGTCTGTTGAATTTGTCCAAGTCCCTTTGTCACCAAGTTAGTGCCAGGCCATAGGTTTAAATTTAGTAGGCTGCTCCATCACTTTCATTTGCTGGGTGAGTTAATTAGATAATTTGCATAGCCCAGTCAACAGAAAGAGCCTGTTTCCATTAACAGGGCATTTGGAGAGCTAAATTCCCTGGCTTCCATGGAGCCACAGATTATTTTAGCCTACTAGGAGGGGCAACCTAAGGCACATGTGCTACAAGTTTGCAGTCTCTATGTGCAGGGAGGGGCAGATTGGCCCGGGGAGGGAGACAGGCAGCACAGTGGCAGACAGGGCAGAAAGCAAAGCAGATCAGATAGAGGAAGGGAATCAGAATAGCAATCTGGGGAGGATGCAGGGCTAATTTGTGGCATGCCTGCCAAAAAGGTTGGCTTTCATTGTTCTAGAAAATTACTACAATTGCAGTCAGTCAAATAATTTATTGCATGGCTCTTTCTTCATATGACTCTAAAAAGGGATGATTTGCAACTGAAGAAATAGAATTTAGACTGAACCATCAGTCACTTGGAGGATGATAAGCTGAGTTAAGTGGCTTTGACTACTTGTGCTGCAGCTTACAATACAGACAAAAGGTGAAACCCTGTGCTCAATGAAATCATGGCCACACTAAAATCAATAGAGGTTTGGCCACTAATTTCATCCATGGATTTAATCCTTTTAACAAAAATGAATATTCATAGTTAATTGCCTACAAATTCAGACAGCATGCTGAAATGGTTTAGTAGAAAAAGAATCCTCAATTAACTTTTTAAAAAATGACTTCTTTGAGCAAAAATTGGAGAGCAGAAAAATTCTCCAAAAGTTCTCCTGCTGGTTTAAAAATGAAAACCTGAGAGTCAAGGCAACAGGGATTTGTACCAGCCTGTCACCCATCCCAAGGACAGTCAACATCAGCTCCTACTCTCCCCTAGTACCACTCTGATGCACTTCCCAATCTGCCACTCTGCTCCCTGGTACCCCTGCCCCATCTGCTGCTTTGCTTATTGCTCCCTGCCCCATCTGCTGCTCTGTACCCTGTGTGCACTGCCTTCTGCTCCCCTCCTGATCATAGAAATCAGAGTCAAAGAAGAGGGGCTGGAAGGGACCTCCAGAGGATGACCTCTGGAGGTCCCTTCCAGCCCTGAGGCAGAATCACCCCTGTCCAAACCATCCCATACAAATCCCTCATCTAAACTCTGACACATCAGACCTAACACCTTAACTTGCCACAGGTAAAGCAGGGGAACCACAGCAGCCAATGTCTGGCTTCTGTAAAAGGTTGTTAATATACACTCGAGATCTTGGGAAAGCAGCCATGGCTCTGGCTAGAGAGGAAGGCAAAAACCCACGCAGTCCTCACCAGTGTGACCATGGGGTAAAATCCCTTCCTGACCCCAAATCTGGCAATCAGTCTGACCCTGAGCAGAGGAGCAAGAAGACCCTCTAGCCAGGAACCTGCAACTTTACTCCCAGCATTGGGACTCCCCAGCCCTGGCTGTAGCTAACACCCAGCGCCTCTGAAGGAAGCTTGAAGACAAGGAACAATGGTCTCCAGTTGCAGCAGGGGAAGCTCAAAAAGAATGCGGAGAAGCTTGAGTCCAGACAAAAGCCACTCATTGGATTAGAGACCTGAAGAACAAGCGTTATGAGGAAAGGCTGACAGATATGGGACTGTTCAGCCTAGAAAAGAGAAGACTTTGGGGGGATTTGGTGGCAGCTTACAAATATATCAGGGGTGAGCATCAGGGGCTAGGCAAACCCAGTGCCCCAGTGGAAAACCCCCATCAAAGCACCCCAGGGGAAAGCCAGGATCAATGGTCATCAACTCCTAGGTTTCAGACTGGATACAAGGAAAAACTTATTTGGGGTTTGTGTGACCGGACTCTGCAACAGACTCCCAGTGGGGGTGGTGCAGGCACCTGCCCCGGAGATCTTCAAAAGGAGGCTGGACGCGCACCTTGCTGGAGTTGGTTAACCCCACCTGTCTTTCCTGGCCCATGGGGGGGCTGGACCCAGTGATCTCCCGAGGTCCCTTCCAGCCCTCAGCTTCATGAATCTGTGAAGTTCAAGCTAGACTTGAGGAAACACTTTGGCACAAGGACAGTGAAGCCCTGGAACAGGCCACCCAGAGAGGTTGTGGACCTGGGAGATTTCTAGGACCAGACTACATAAAGCCTATGTTAGGATGTTATACTTGAGGACAGCCCTGTTTTGGACAGGTCCCACTTGGACTCCATGAGTGAGGTCCCTGCCGGCGCGTGCCCATTGCAGCCTTTCCCTCCTCCTCCCAAGGCGCATGCGCTCCACCACCGCACACTTGGAAGACCCGAGCGACACTCGGCTACCGCATTGCCCCATAAGCCCCGCCTCCACTTGAGCGCATGCGCAGTGCGCCGAACGCCGTTTCCTTGGCAGCCGCTGTTGTTGTTTTCGGCGCAACTATCGTGAGCAGCCGGGGGGGACGGGCGGGAGAGACCAAGTGAGGAAAGAGGGAGACTGCGGGAAGCAGCGGCGCCGCCGCCAGAGGAGACGCGCTGGGCTCGGCCAACGTGAGTGGGGTTCCGCCCGCGACGTGGGGCCCCATCCCCAGGTGTCGGGGGGGTGGGGAGGAGGGATCCGAGCGTGGCGCCGATCACGGGCCGTGGCGACAGGGGGCTTCGGCGGTACGACCGCGACCCCACGTCCTCGAGCCGCACCGTTGCCTCCCCCGCGAGGCTTGTGGTCTGCTCCGGGGGGGCGGGGCAGGGCTCATCTGCTCCCGGTGGATGACGTCACGCGCGGCTCCCAGGGGGTTCGTTCTCCCTCATCCTCAGCACCCGCTGCGCATGCGCGGGGTACCCGCGTGTTAGGGCTTCACATGGGAGCTGCATGAGGGTGAGGGTGGGGTTGGGGGTGCTTTGAGGGGAAGGGACTGGTGGGTACTCCCTGTTTTGCGTGAGCTGCCCCCCCCGGGGCCGAGTGGAATCACCACCTGCTCTGGGTCCACCCACAGTCCTAGCCATCCTGCTGAGGTCTTGTGGTCTGGCTTTGGAGCACGTCTGGTGCCAGTGTCCCACAATCATGTTCACGCTCGCTAAGCACCGTTCCAGTGGGAGCAGGCGCCCTCTTTAAGCACCTTGTTGCCTGTTCAGCACCCTCCTGGGGTGCTAGAGTGGCAAGGGGTATCTCCTGACAGGGGCTGACTAAAAACTGCATTGCGGTCTAGCACGGTTAAGCCCATGTCCAGTGAGTGCTTTAATGTAGTATTTTTAATAATTACATTCCAGTGATTTGCAGCTGTTGCAAGTGACAGTATGTCCAGGTCTATAGCACGGTGGTTCTCAGTCTTGTTAGCCTCGAGGCCTCCATGGCAGCTCCTTGCTTTCGCTCATTTTTGGGCTACAGAAAAATAACATGTTGGGAAGGACTCAGCCTGCACTAGGTCAGACTGGTTTTAACACTGGGGATTCCTCTGTGAAATCTCTGGGTTTATCTTGTAAATCAGGGGTTTCAAAGACAGTTGAAACCCTCTGAGCTAAATTAGGCCTGCAGAGCCCTGTCCTCTTGCCCCTGCTGCTGCCTGTAGGTCTCAGACTGAAGCAATTTTGGGAAAACCCAGAAAGACCTAGAATAGTACCAAGATTCAAGAATTGGCCCTTTCCTTTTGAGTTGGTACTAGCTTGATGTCTTAATAGAGTGTTAGGAGGCACTGGGCTATCTTAAGGTATAACAACATTTTTGATCACGGAAGACTTGATTTTTGCTTCTAAATAGGGCGTGTGCAATTTGGTTAAAGTTTGAATCGGGTAATTGCATCATACCAACTAAATTCTCTCATGACCCAAATTCGATAATGGTTTCTAAATTTTCTGCTGAATAGAATTTTATAATATGTATGCTTTCACTTCATCATACACTGTATAATATGTAAAACACTTGAGACCTTCAGAGTAAAAAGTGCAACTTTTTTTACTTTAGAGTAAAAAGTGTACTGTTGCATCAGTATATATTTATACAAACAACAGTAGTTGACTTGGGGCTGCCATTCTGAAGATTTGATTTGAGCATACATTGGAAAACTACTTTTTAAAAACAGGATAGATTGGATATTGGGGAAGAAAATGGAAAAGAAATTAGGCAGGAAGATATACAATAAGCTGTTAGACTCTCTGGATGCAGACTGCTGTTTTCCTTTTATTACTATCTGTTAGGAATGTAAATCTATTCTGAAGGATTCGTAGATTGAAAGGCAGAAAGGGACCTCGGAAGATCACCAGGTCCAGCCACCTGCACTAAGCAGGAAAGATAACTGGGGGTCAGGTGACCCCCACAAGGTGACTGTCCAGTCTCCTCTTGAATACTTCCTGGGTAGGTGGTTACACTGCCTCTGGAGGGAGCTTATTCTGCAGTCTGGACACCCTGACTGAAGAATTTTTTCCTAATGTTGAGCCTGAATCGATCTTCCAGAAGTTTGTGGCCGTTACTCCTGATTTTCCCCTCAGCTGCCCTGGTGAACAGTTGCTCACCGAGTGCTTGATGCACTCCCCTAGTGTAGCGGTAAGCTGCTACCAGGTCCCCTCTCGGCTTTCTTTTCCTCAGGCTGAATGTTTTTTTCTTAATGTTTCTTTAATAGGAAGCCGTTTTCCAACATCATTAGTGCTGGTCGAGGAAAATAATATTGTCAAGATAAAAGTTAGAATTAGGCAGACAGGGTTCTTTGGATAAATTATATCTTTTATTAGACCAACTAAATCATTGGAAACATTGTTCTTTGCAAGGTTTTGGGCACAAACACCCTTCTCCAGGCATAGGGAGAGTCTGCTGTTGTTGTGTTGTGTGTTTGGATGGAATAGAAGCCAATATGCAAAATGCAGCTCTGTGAAAAAGCAAATACATGGCAGTAAGGATCAGACCAAGAAACCCATGGACCAACATAAATATCCTTACAGAACCAACAATCGCCCTAAAGAACCAAGAAAGCTGTACTATACAGCCAAGCCCTTCGATACCACCGAATTTGCACTGAGGAGGACACCCGCGATCGTTGCCTTGCAAATCTCAAAATGGCTTTCACACAACAAGGACGCTTCTCCAGAGAGAGAGATCACACTTTTGAAAGAGCCACCTGGATACCACGTGAAGAATTACTGAAGTTCAAAAAGAAAATCCCCATGAATTGCACACCTTTAGCTATGACATATCAACCCTCCCTGGAACCTACACGGAAAATCCGCAAATAATTGCAACCCGTACTAGAAGAAGAATCAAATCTTAAAGATATCTTCCCAGAACTGCCCATCCTAACCTTTAAACAAGCACCAAACGTTGCCAACCTTATTACCAGAAGCAAACTTCCTGTGGCCCAAAGCACACTGAAAGGATCCAGATCATGCCAGGGCAAGAAATGTAAAGTCTGCCAACACATCTCCACCACTCTTACAATAACTACACCCCACAACAGGACCATCACCATTTCTGGATCTTACACCTGCGCCTCCAGAAATGTAATACTGTATATCTCATCTAGTGCACTAAATGTCCTGATGGAAAATAGGTAGGAGAAACCAAACAACAACTGCGTACCAGAATGAATGCACACCAGAAATCTATCAAAGACAAAAATACCCAATTACCTGTGGGTGCACGCTTCTTACAAGACAACCACTCTCTCTCTCCAGTGTCTCAGTTCTAATCCTCAAAGGGAATTTACAAAATACCTTCCCTATGAACTTCACTTCATAAATCTACTGGATACAAAAAATCATGGACTAAATATAGGCAGACAAAGTTCCTTGGGTGAATTTGTTATTTTTTATTAGACCAACCCAAATGGTTGGAGAATAGTTATTAAGCAAGCTTTTGGGTTCAAAAACCCTTCGTCAGGCTAAGAAAGCTTCAAACCCCTGGACTAAATATAGACATTCGATTTATGGCACATTATAACCTGCCTGCCATCTGATAACCTCAGGTAACCTCTCTACAATTTACCAGCTACATTCTATCACCAGGCCATCATTTACCCCTTTCTTCCCCACCTTCCTGTCTTGCATCTGTTTTACCCCCATGGCCTCTGATCATCACTGACAGGCATTTGTATTTTCACAGACATACATTTTGCATATTGGCTTCTGTTCCATCCAGGAGAACACAAAACAGCCGACTCTCCCTATGCCTGCAGAAGGGTGTTTGTGCCCGAAAGCTTGCAAAGAAACAATTTTTCCAACTATTTAGTTGGCCAAATAAAAGATATCACATTTACCCAAAGAACCCTGTCTTCCTATGTTTTTAGACCAAGACGTCTACAACCAACACCTCCGAAACATGCAAGAATTAGTCAGCAAATTAAGCCCAGGAAAAGAACTATAGACTCATTCGTATTACTCTGGTTACTGACCTTTAAATCCTTCCTATTCTAAAATGAGATTATGCAGGGTGAACATCCTTGTTCTTACTATTGATTAATGAGCTATATTTATACCTCTTCTACAGATGATTGAAGAACATCTGTGCCAAATGTTGCATAAATCTGATCTACTGCACATAGAAATAACAGTATTAACACAATACGCTTTCATTTCATTGTCTTGAAAAAGATATTCACCAGGAAGCTGTGCACACTGGTCAAGCAGAAGGAGCTGTCCATCAGATGGAAAAAGTGGTAGGGAGGAAATCAGCATAATTGGTAGAGAGCACAAGGAAAAAAATGCCTGTCTATGGCTAATAATAGCTAAATAAATTTGCTGGTCATTTTGTGGGGTGATTTGCGGGGGGTATTAATGAAGTTATTTCAACCATATAGGGCATACCTACCTGGAATAGGTATGCCATATACATATTTTACTTTTCATACAATTATATTACCTTGATTGCATCATTTATAAAGCTTTGAGAGTAGCTTGGCAGCTCATCTGCCTTTTAAAGTAGCGCATGCTTTCTTTTTCTGTTTAATTTCTACTCTGCAGTGTAAAAAAGTTAGTGCAAACTCTCTCTTCAGAGTAAGTATAAGAAAAAATTAATCTATTTTGTGTCACATGGCATTCTTCTTGGAGAGTGAGAAGTATGCCTTTTATTGCAGCATGTAAACTGAATTGAATGTCAAATGTTTCAAACTAGCATTTGATTTTTTTAATATTGTTAATCTCCAAATTCATAAGATTGACTCATTATAACTTTGAAATTCTTTTAATTTTCTTCTGGTTTTTGATATTGACTTTCTTTGTATTCTTGAGATCTGTAGGTGAAAAGTGATGTAGAATATTGGTGCTCAAGTTCTAGACCCTAGGGCCATATCTTCTGGCCTATGGTCCTCCCCTTGGGCTCCAAAAATTTGGCAGTCAGGCAGTAGTCTCTGGTTTAATTACTTTTGATCTGGAAGCTATGGCAATTAATGCCACCACTGTCCTGCCACCACTAAATTTTCAGATATGTGGGGACCCTTGGGGGCTGGACAAATTGGCCTTGCATGTTGTGCAGCCAAATCTGGTTTATGGGGTGGGAGCACTCTGCAGCTGAATCTGGCATGCAAGTTTGGGCCAGCATATAGGGTTGCTGGATCTGACACATAGGGTCACACCAGCAGGCTGATCTCATACTGGACCTGGCCTGTCTACTGACCCTGCCTGTGGGATCTGGCCCAACGGCCAGCCCCACACCACTTCTCTGGCCTGCTGTGCCAGCAGGTTGAGTATCACTGTTGTTAGAAGAACTAGCTCGTGGTGTTGGCATTTAACGTTCACTTGAGTCATATTTTCAAGCTTTACTACACAACAAGGAGGGACAGAAACTTAATAAAAAGTAAAAGACTAGAATTTTACTGTACAGTAGTGTCCTTAGAGGTGGGCAGTAGGTGTAGCCCATCTATTCTTTGTGCAGATTTAGAGGGGGCACCAGAATGGTGGCCCCCATGAAGCCTGTGCTATGGGGGTTGTGAAGCTGCTGTGTGGGGAGTCTGTGCTGCAACCTCAACAGAAGCAGTACAAAGTCATTCCTAGGTTGGTTGCTGCAGTCGGTGCAGTGACCCAACACACACCTAGTAGCAGCAGAAGAACTCCCCCTGCATGAAACCTTCCACTTTACCTAGGGTGCTGAAATAGCGATGCCTCTGCTTGTGTACCTGCATTTCTCTGGAAGTGGTCTCTTTATGTAAAATATCAAGTGTTTCGAGACTTGAAATAAAATCATTTGAGTTAGCAACCCTGGATGCTTAATTACTAAATTCTTGGTTACTGACATGTGGATTAACCAGCAGCGTAAGAACTCAGCAGGCAGGCTATAAATCATTGTTTCCCCCTCTTCTCCAAGATAGTTTCCAGTGTTGCTAATTACACTGGAATGAACATTATTTTCACTTGACAAAGGATGTGATCATGAGAATCCTGATTTGAGGTCAGGAAGTGTGGGGAGAGTGGCATGTCACGATGACACAAGTTTATAGTATTAATTCTTTAAATAACATCATTAATTAGAATATTCTGAATTTTGTTTTATTTAGAATGCTGAACTTTAAAAAAGAAACGTGTAGCATACTGAAACAGTCTTAGTGCAAGACTGAAAATGCGACCAGGTGAGAACATTTACGTGTTGATTTACAAAATGCATTTTCTTCTTAAATTTGGGTGCAAATAAATTACCTGTATCTGTTACTTGTTAATACAAATATGTTAGTTATGGGTAGTGCTTACTGCTGCTTTTAAGTTATCTTTAGCTTTATAAA
Source organism: Alligator mississippiensis (assembly GCF_030867095.1). Taxonomy (NCBI): domain Eukaryota; kingdom Metazoa; phylum Chordata; order Crocodylia; family Alligatoridae; genus Alligator; species Alligator mississippiensis. The sequence continues at coordinate 117,716,162 of NC_081824.1, read as the reverse complement.
CTTTTAATTTAATATTTGTAAAACTTTGTAAAATCCACGGAGGAGTTATATGAAACAGTGAATGCGAGTAGTTCCTAGTTGGGTATAATAGAAAATTGCACACTATTTTTTTTGTATGCTACATACCCCCAAATAAGACATGAGCCTTGTTTTTCAAAGGTACGATATAGCAGTGGGGAAAAAGTTACAGCTGAGAGAGCTAACTGCATACAGCAGCTCGCTTGCCCTTAGGCAGCCCAGTAGCTGCTTCAGGCAAAAGTATAGTGTTAACCCTTTCACAGACACTGCTGAATTAGCAGCAGCTTTTAGCTTCTCTGTTAAAACTGGATTCCACCTCTGCTGCTTATTGGGTGCATCTACATGTGTGCTTTACTGCGCAGTAAACCATCACCGTCTACATATGCGTGACAATTAGGGCACATTAAATGAATGTAACACACCACTGGATAGCCCGATCAGATACAAGTATTGTCTAATGGTACATTACATTACTGAAACGCACATGTAGGCAGTGACATGGGCACAAATTGCCCCTCGTCAGCTCCTTCAGCAGGGAGCCAGACTCCTGTTTGCTGCTGAGTCATGTAGTTCAGCAGTTTTTGAAGCAGTGTGGTGTGGAGAACTCGTCCACTGCCCAGCACTATCACCCAGACCCCAGGCTTGATCCCCAGAGCCTGTGCCAGCTGGAGCCTACTCCCTGGGCACCATGCTCCACAATACCAGGCAAGTGCTGTCCAGGACCTGGAATCTAGGCCTGACCTCCCGGGGCCACTGCCAGCTGGAGCCTGCCCCGTGGGCACCATACCTCACCCAAATGGGTACTTGTAACCCATGCCACCACCCAGAGCTCAGGCCTGACTCCCCAAGACCTCTGCCAGCTGCAGTCATGGTGGGCTCCCCACCCACTCATATACAAGTCTGGGGACCTGACTGGACCCATGAGGAGGCTGTGGACCTCATCGCCATCTAGGGGGTGTTGAGGTCCAGTGGCAGTTTAGCCAGGCAACAAGGGCCAGCATCTACGTTTATGTGACTGTAGCCTGGCAGATGCAGAAGTGCAGAGACCAGCACTCTGGCCACCAGTGCTAGGCCAAGGCCCCGAGGACTCAGTGGGTCCACGTTTCAGACCACAACAGATGGTGCATGGTTGCCTTCATGCAGGAGCTGGACTGTATCCTGGCCTCCATTGACCTTGGTAAGGCCTGTCACATGTTCTGTAGACCACCAGAGCCTGAGTCAGGGCCCGTGGGCAGGAAGGCCTCTCCAGGGGAGGGCCCCTTGGTGCTCCTGTGTCAGGTCCGGGTGCACTCCCTGCCTTCAGCCTCACCTGGCCGCTTAGGCATCTACTTTAGGAGCGGGCCATCTCTGAGGATGAGGACAGGTTGGGGATGGCCCCTGAACACACCACCTCCAGCTCCAGCTCCTGCTCCTCACTGGAGGGAGCCTCTGCTGGGGCAGCCAGGTACCGAACTGTGGCACCCCAGGACAGAGCCAGCCGGACCTCCTCTCTGCAGCCAGGGACAGCCTCAGACCACCAGGAGTGGCTGCCACACCCACCCGGTAAGCCCTGCACAGGGAGGTGGGCCAGGGGGGAGAGGGAGTGCCACAGCCACTTGTGCCCACACCAGCTCACCCCTCTGTCCTCAGGCTGCCAGTGAGCCTGCATGGGGGATGCAGGGCTGCTAGTGAGCCTGCATGGGGCTGTCAGTGAGCACTGCTCATGCTGCCAGTGAGCCTGCATGGGGTCCTGCATGGGGGATGCAGGGCTCTCTCCTCCCTTCCTGCCATGCCTGGCTGAGCTGTACCCCCAATCCGCTTGGCCTCCCCCCCACCATGAGGCAGGAGGCAGTGTAGAACTTTGAGCGCCCTGCAGGCTCCCAGCTAGGCAGTCAGGGGCCTGTCACAGGCGGAGAAACTTGTTGATGGCAGTGCTGATCTCCTTGGCCACAGGGGTCAGGCACTTGTAGCGTAGGCAGACATACTCCAGGCGGCTGCACATGTTGCATGGAAATACAGGCTTGCCTGGGGTGCCCTCGAAGCTCAGGGCCCTATGCGAGGTTCTCAGTTGCACCCAGGGAACCATCGTGATCATAATCAGCAGGGCATAGTGGGTAGGGCAGCCTGTGGAGCCCTCAAACAGCTCATCTTAGCATCCCCAGGTAACTTTGACTAGGGGCATGCTTGGGGGCAGGAGATGTGCAGCAGGGGCCCTGCCCTGGAGAGGGCTGCTGGGAGGAGGTAGCCACCAGGTCCATGTCTCAGCTGGGTGGGAGCCCCTTACCCCTAGAGCCTGGGCACTATATCCCTGGAGGCATGGGAGCAAAGTGCCTTGCCTGTAGGAAGGAGAAGCAGGAGCGGGGAGTGGGGAGTTGCTCCAGAGCTACTGTGGCAGCTCTGGCAGTGGCCAGCCATGGCCCGACCTGGGTTGGGTATGGGGAAGGCAGGCTGCCTGCTGCAAGGAGCCCACCTGCCCCTGCTGTGGAAGTGGGAAGAAAGGCTCACCCAGCAGCCGCCTGTGGAAGTGCCCACCCAGGCAACTTCTGTGGGCACCTGTGTGTACATGACTCCCAAACTGGGGGTGGGCGGTGCACAGCTCCTCTGTATAGTGCATGTTACACCTGAAATGTTGCATACTCTCACAAAGAGCCTCTCTGTCCTTGCTCTGCAGAGCCAGCTGCTGGACACTGGGGGAGACCCACCTGTTGCTGGTGGAGATGGGGGCCCTAGGGACACCATCACTGTCTGCAGGTGGGCTTCACATGCGCTGGCTCCGTCAGTGCTGGAGCCAGGACTTGGCAGCTCTCCTCGAGTGGCTGGTGAACATCTTTGAGGAGCTGTTTGCAGACTCTCGAGCTGGGCACTTCAAGGACCAGGAGGTGGATCAGGTGCCCCTTGCCCTCTAGCAGAGGCAGTTCACTCTTGAGGAGAGACATTTCACTCTCCTGGAGAGGCAGGTCAAGGCCACATCGTGGTGCGCCGAGGCAGTGGGCGCTACTGAGTGCGATCAGCATGTCTTGGATACGGTGCTGGCTTGGGTGGTCTCTATTGTGCAACCTAGCATCCAGGCCCCAGCCCAGGCTAGGCCTTGGCAGCCACCTGTGCATCTGCATCAAGCACCCCAGTAGGCATGGGAGGTGGTGCAGTGCCACCTGTAGTGGCCAGGGCCCCCTACTTCAGATCCTGGTTCCCCAGTGGCTGGGTCCCTCACCACCTGCCACCCCCTGCACTTATGTGTGGCCTTTGAGCTAGACATGGACGTGGCAGTACCAGCTCACCATGCGGGCCCTGGTGGCCTCATCCCCATGGAGGAGGAGGGAGAGCAGGCTGGACAGCACCTACCCTCACCCCTGGGGAAGCCCATGGCCCACCGGGGTTGCCATGGCATCTGGATCCAAGGTGCTGGTGGCAGAGGCTAAGGTGACTCCCTCCAGGCTCCGTGCCGTAGGTGCCTCCTCCCCACTGCTCCCCTGGACACTCTGAATAAGACTCATGTAAATAATTTCACATTGAAGAGGGTGCTTTACGGGTGGTGCATGTTGGGGTGGAGAGGGGGGTCTCGGGGAGGGAGGGAAGGACGGGGGTCTGGTTGTGGGGGGGGGGGGGGTTGTTGTGTTCTGGAAGAAAATAAAGGTTGGTATTTATTGCAAACTGTCCACAATGTGCATAGTCTTTGGTTTGCCCTGTGGACCTGGGATTTGTGGGCAACCACCCTGGTGCTCTACTGCAGGGTGTGGTGGTGGAGGTGATCTGCGAGCATGTGGTACCCTCATGCACATGGTACCCTGGCCCTCGCGTGTGCAGCTTGCCCAGGGCCTCTGGGTGGTGGTGGTGGTGGAGGGGGTTGGTGCCAGCACCACTGCAGCAGGGCATGCTCCTGGTGACAGATATCCTTGGTATGCCGTGCCTCCACCCAGGCCCCCTGAAAGATCTCCCACCAGGACTTGAAGAAGTTGTGCAGCATGCAGGCTATGGTGATGACCTGGGGGATGTTGGCCTTGGCAAACTCAAGGCAGGTGAGAGTGCACCAGTGTCCCTTGAGGTGCCCAAAGGTGCACTTGACCAGTGTGTGACTCTGGCTCCGGCACCTGTTGAAGTGCTCCTAGTATAGGTCAAGGTGGCCGTTGTAGGGGTGCATGAGCCATGGCTGCAGCAGGTACGTGGAGTCCCCTATGAGAGATGGGATGGTCACATCTGCCAGCTGCAGGTTGGGGACTCGTGGTGTGAAGTGGTAGGGCAGAGTTCTGGAAAATCCAAATGTTGTGGGCGCTGCCAGCCCAGCCAGCACAGATGTTGGAGAAGGTCCCTCTGTGGTCCACCATGGCTTGCAGCATGATGGAGTGGAAGCCACACCAGCTATAGTAGGGGTAGTCTCATTGGGATGGGCAGATGATGGGGATATATGTCCTATCAAGGGCCCCAATGCAATGGGAGAAATCAAGTGGTTGGAATCCCACCACCACCTCTAGGGAGTCAGCAACCCAGACTACAGTGTTAGCCAGCACATCCTGGAGGGTGCCACAGACCTTGACAAGAACCTGCCCTAGTGTTACCTTGCATACCTCGAACAGGTGGGTGATGTGGAACAGGCTAGTGGGGGTGGAGATCTTCATGAAGGTGGTGGTAACACAAATCTCCACATGGAAGGGCTGGTGCATAGTGGTGGGGTGATTCTCTAGGTGCAGCCAAGCTGCTAGACTACCTTGCGGAATATGGGTTGGGTCATGGAACGAGTCCAGCCACTGTTCATTGTCCCAGGCATGCAGGATGATGTGGTGCCACCAGTTCTAGCTGGTGAGGTGAGCCCAGAAGTGGCGGGGCCAGAGCACCATGAGCTTATGGACAATGGCCACAGTGGTGTCCATGTGGGCATCATCAGTGACACTGCTGGGTTCTGGGAGGTGGCCCAAGAGCTGGTAGCTGATGGCCTGTGAGTGGCGGGGCACAGGCTGGGCTATGGGCCTGGGTGCAGGGCCATGTGGCAGGGTGGGGTGGATGAGGTCAAGCCCCACAAAGGCCAGACAGCAGTCAGCACAGGTGTGGAGCATGGCTAGCGTGGTGGTGAGCAGAAGGCCATAGTGCTGGTCATCACTGCTGGGGGAAGGGTGAGGAATGTCCGTGGCGTGCACATGTAGGTGTACCAACTATTTCAGAGTGAAGTATAGTCATTCTTGCAGTCAGCACAGCATCTCCATGATTCTTTTCTTCCTTGCTTCTATTCTGAAGAAGAATATCAGTTTCCCTGCTTAAGACATTCATCCTAAATTTGGAGGGTTAATTTTGAAGGAAAGGTGTGCGTTCTGTTTTAGTAATTGCAGTATATCATGCAATAATTTTGATTGGCTGCCATTGTCAGTGGGATTTCTTTCTCTCATTTTGTTAGGTAAATTAAATAAATTGTGTCTTCTGTCCCCAATACTATATATAGTGTTCATGTGATGTCATGATAAGATTCATCTGCTTAAACAATGAATCATATTCTAACTTTCCTCTGCAGTGGAGAGTGAAGCTAAGGCAAAAACCAAGGTCCGTTTTGAGGAAATCTTCAGGACCCATGCTGGCCTTACAGACCGAAAGAAATTAAAGAAGAAAAAGTTTCATTCTCAAGAGAATATTGCAGTAAGTCTGACAATCTGGAAACTGTTTGCTTGCATTGCTGAAAAAGATAACCATATTTATCAGTCTAAAAAGTGTGCTTTAAAGAGTCAGCAAACATTTATGCAAAAAGATGGTGTTTGCTGTGTAGTGGAAGTCTTTTATTTCTAATATATGACACTGATATTTACTTTGCATAATAATATCCATATTGAATAATAAGTTTAAAAGTAAGAGTTTTACTGCTATATGAAGGCTGCTGTCATTTATAGTGTAATTAAAAATTAACCTTATATAGCGTCTGCTATGAAACTGATCATTAAAATTCTGTAGATACAATTTTTAGTTGACATTTCTGGCAGCATTTATTCCAGAAAGTCGTTGCATAACCCCACCCCCTGTAGAGACAGCCCCTCCATGCCTTGCCTCCCCTCCCCACCCCTGCTCCAAAACTGCAGGGCTTTTCTCTGCTTGCGGTAAATTTATGCTTGGGGATGACCCCAAACCATTGCTTAATTACTTTGATTAAACCCAGTGAAGCCATTAATCCATGTTTGATAAATCATAAACCCCACCACAGCCCTCCCCTGGCCCTGCTCATGCCCCTCACTCCCCCCCAACAGCCACCTGGCCCTGCTTGTGCCCCTCACTCCCCTCCTCAGCCCCCTGGACTTGCTCATGCCCTTCACTCCCCTCCACAACCCCCTGTTCCACTCCTGACTGGGGACCTGCAGCCATGCATTGTGTCCCCAGGCCCCAAGCCCTCACCCCAGCTGGACAGCAGCCCCAGCCCTGCCCAACTCCCACCCTCCCTTACTATGGGGACCTCAATCCCACCCCTTTCCTGTGGAAGCTGCTTTCCAGGCTGCCTGGAGGCCATGGGATTTACATGCACATGGCTCCCCATCTCACTGCCCTCCTCCCACTCCCTCCCAGCCCCTTGCAGGCTGGAACCCTGCCAGCCTACAGAGAGCTCTTTGCAAAACTGCAAAATCTGCAATTTTCTCCGGTAAAATGCGAAATCTGTGTTTTCCTCCAGTAAAGGGGAAAAATCCATGGTTTTCTCAATTTTTCCATGGGAAATGAAAAACCCAGATCCCTGCTCATCACACATAAAACACTCAATGAAGTTAATGTGAACTTCTTGAAGAACTTGACAAATGCTCCCTCTCTCCTGCCTCTCTCCCTTCCCCTGTGCTTCAGGCCTCAAGGGCTTCCAGCCCTATTCTGTTCTTGCAGGTTTCTTCCCCCCCCCCCCCCCAAGTGATTTCTTGCTTTTTGCAGATACCGCTTGAAATTGTGGTTTCTGTGAAAATTGTGATTTCAGTAGATCCCTAGCGATGAGTTTGCATAATTTTACCCATATAATAGTAATAATATTATTAATCATAATTAACTCTTAGAACAAATAACATACCTGTTTACAAACGTGTATCAGTTGTCTTTTTCATGTTGGTATCAAAGGTACACTTTAACACTTACTAAATTTTTCAGTGGTATTGATATGCAAATAATGTGCAAACAAAATTAATTCACACTAGAAACTCTGGGAAAAAATCTGCATTATGTCCTAATCTTTCATCTGTTCCTGTTTAATTTTGTGTATCTGAATAATCCCAATGGAATATGCATACTTTTAATTTTGAGCACACATGGGGGAGGTGTTTTTACCTTTAAGAATCTGGAAGTTTGTGTGTTACGTGTATATGAAAATATTGCATCTCTCCCACTTCATCACTAGATGGCATTTTTGTTTCTGGTGCATCACTACTTGACCGATCTGATTTGAGTTCACTTTTTATTGTCCCATTTTATGGAAAAGAATAAAAGCTTAGCATGAGCAGTATTGCTCTTCCCAACTGCTGACTCATACTGTTTTGCGGCTTAAAATGAATGGCTTAAAAGTGATAGATACATTTGGCTTTGAGTTTTGCTTTCTGTTTTTTTTTAATTTTTCTTTCTGAGTTTTTCTGTTATATTTTCTCTTGTCTTCTCACCCATACCAGACTTTAGAAGTGTATTTATTTAAACTCGAAGATGTTTGAGATTAAGGAGTTGATGTTTTGATATAAAATCAGTATAGTCTGTGTAGTATATAGTATGTTTAGTATATAAAATTTTTCTTCTCTACTTCGTTGAGAGATCCTACATTCTGTTTTTACATTTGCATAAGGATAGATAGATTCTTTTCAGGTCTCTTTGACCTGTGAAATAAGAGTTTTTAAACATGTCCTTTTTAAGTATTATGTGAATACCTTTGACCATATAATTGTACATCAGTGAATGAACTATGTCTTTTAGAAATATCCTTGTATAGCTGATACTTAATCATGCTTTGGCTTGAAAATTAGTTTTCTGTTCCATTTGAGCAGTATGTATTTGGGGAAAAAAGGCTTTGATGGCTATTTATAGTATTTCTAAGTTGCCAAGGAATCCTTATAATCATGGAGAACTGAAAATGCAATTTGGTGCTTACAGACACTAGCATATACAAAAGGTTAGAATACAAATTTAAATATTAAGTAGTCAGAATTCACTGAACATAAGATGGATTTAATTTTGTGTGTTTTGATAATGCTATAAGTTAACTAAAAAAAAGAAAAATACCACAGAACCAAAAATATGAGAGTAGCAGATAACACATTCCATTATAAGAATTCATGTTCAGTTGCTTATAATTTTGCTAAACTTTAACCATCCTGACTAACAGTTTCCATGCTGCATGTCAGCCTTAGACTGATTTTTTTTTTTTCCAAGAGCTTTGGCAAAAATGGTTTGTTTGTTTGGAAGAATGAAATTAGAGAGAAAGTTGCAGACCAGTCAATATCTTAAATGTGATTTTGAAGCATTCAGTTTCTTGATGAAGTCCTTCTTGCATATCAAAATAACTGAGAAAACCATAATTCTGTTTAAAATTGGTTCCCAATTCTTATTTCCTTAAAGCTATTTTTTTGAGTTACAGAGGGTTGTGTCAAAGGCAAAGATTTGACAGTTTTGACTACATTTTTTTTTTTTTGTAATTGCTGATAGGTTAAATAATTTCACTCAGACTTCACAGGTAAAGACTGCTGTATAAAAATGCAGATAAGGAAGTGGGATAATCCACCAGAAAGCAGTTGGTGTTTCTGTATGCTTTATCTTTTTTTCCATTTTGGTTTATTTCTACCCTGCTGCCCTTTTTAGCCACTTAAAATATTATTTTCTTTCCTTTTCTTTATCTGTCACTCAGAAGTTATCTACACATAATCTGCCACATCCTTTTAGATTATTGACTTTTTAAAGAAAAGGATGTTATTGGTCTCCCTAAGCAGGAAAATGTTAAGTGCACTTGATGGGCATTTTCATGATTACATGCTGTATAGTTTAAACTATTTTTAGCCATACATAGCCAAAAATAGAACCACCTACTCAGATGGTGTGTGTGTACAGCACTATTAGACTTGGGCTTATTGCAGAAGTGGTAAACACTATTATATGGAGTTCCAGTTCCTGTTTTCTGTTAATTTACATTCTACTTCTAATATGATGGTTTCATATCTTAGCATGAAAATGTTTAATTATTTTTTTTTACATAAAGCATGGGGTTTTTTTTCTTCATCCTTTTTCTTAGATGTTATTTTCCCCCAGCATATCCAGGGTATATATCCAACTTATTTTTCTAGCATGGACAGTAGCTTCTTCTTTTGTTCTTCTACCTTTTATATGTTTTTTCCACCGGTCTTTTTTCATTCTCTTTCCCATCATCTTTTTCTTTTCTTTTCTTTTCTTTTCTTTTTCCCTTCTCCTTTCCACTTTCCTTTCTTTCAACATCTCCTATGCCTTTTCCACATCTCATCATAATCTTTTTGTAATGTCAGACATGGCTAAAACAGACTCATTTCAAGGATACAAAGGAAACTCTGGCAGCTCTGATAGTTGAGGTGTAACTTGTAGCTTATAATGGAAGCATATGGTTTACAGATAAGAACAGTGTTCTCCTGGCCCAGCCAGATGAGAGGTTAGTTATATTCTCTTCCTTGTTGCTCAGATGGGTATCTATAATTTAGAGATTTCCAAAAGCTGCCTTTGCAGCCACGTGCTTTGCCTATGTTAATGGCTAGGCTTCTTCTCTTATTCCTCAGCTCAACAACCTTAGAGCATGCCATGTAGTGGTATTGTCTGGATAGGGAAAGTACATTTTTAATGCCCGTTTACTATACAGTGGCTTTAAAGAGAGAGAAGACTAATATAATTTTAAATTGATAATTTCTCTTTAAAAAGTATTTTCAAAATCTTATTTAGCCTTTCAAGTAACATGTATACCAGGGATTATCATTGTAGGAGTTTGCAAACAGGTATAAAGGGACTTTAAGCCATTGTGCTTTCCCATATTTTTGAAAGGTGGAGGGTTCCCAACAGTAAGTGAAGGGAGTTTCAAGGTTGTCTTATTTATTGAAATTAAAGCGTCATGTGATGGAAAAGGTGAATTACATCTGAACCCTACCATAGGCTTCCTTTGAGCAAAGTTCTTAGCCCACGTGGACCCCCAGTGAGCTCTGTTGTCTGTTTGTGTGGATCCTGACCCTTGCAGGGTCAGGTCCCTAGTCAGTTTGCCTTGGTGTCTGTGTTTTTTACTTAGCATTAACAACAAGAGAGAGAGCGCTTTAAAAGAAGAGAGGGGAAGCATTTTGCAAACCACAAAAATTGGTGGAGGGGCTAAAAGGCAGGTGTATTAACTGAAACTGCTTTTAACTTTTTCATTTTTTAAATCAGCTAGATTTTGTGAAAACTGCTGTTCTTTTCATAAATGGCTTATGAAAAGATTTTTTTCCCCCAAAATCATAAGGGTTATTGCTTTAGAGTCATCAGTTCTTTCAATTTTAGCAGCACTGCCTTTTTAAATGTACTTTAAGTGTCCAACTTTGGCACCCAGTGCTCAGAATAAAAAGGCATCCATAGTGTTCAGGTTCCAGCTAATACATTTGTATTAAAATATCAGATTATGTTCTGCAGATCTTTCAAAGAGTATAATATCAGCATATCATTCTGAAGCAGTTCTGTTCATCAAGAGAATTCTGAATTTTACTGTGTGGTGGATATACATATTAAACCCCCCCCCCCCCCCAAAAAAAAACCAAAACCCCAAACAAACCAACCAACCCTTGAAGTACAAGTTTAAAGCTGCTTAAATACAAACATTTCAAGTTTCTTCCTTTTTAAGTGTGAGTTTTATATGTTACTATTCCATCTGTTAATTGATAAGTTTAATGAATTTGATGCCTGCTTTCAGTTCTACCTCACATAGAACAATACTTTTATATGGTATTAGTTTATACAGTTATATTTATTATGGTAACATGTGATTTATATTTAAATAATTTTCCATGTTTCTTATTTTTTAGCTTGACACTTTCAGCAATAATCTTGATCTTGTGAAAGACAATGGTAATGATGAGGCAATTATAAACACTTACAGTTCTCAAGAGGAGAGTCCCCGATTTCCAAAAAACAAACTAAGAGACAGAAGTTCAGTTATAGAAAAAATAAACAATGTTGTTGTTAGTGGAGAGGAAAACAAGCAACCAAAGTCTAACAAGAAGAAAAAGAAAGCACTGTTACAAGAACAACTTAATGAGGAGGAAAATGTATATGAAACTAAATTGGAGAGTTTTGAAAAAAAGATTAATGATTTTCCAAAGGAAAAAACAAGAAGTAAATCACAGACAGATGCACCTCATCAAGAAGGTGACAAAAAGATAAAAAGTGCCTTGACTGAAGCGAGAGAGATAACTGAATTAGAAGAGGAAGAACAGCTAATTCAAGCCTACCAGCTGCAAGTGGCTGAGGATGAGGTAAATGCAATTAAAAAGAAAATAAGAAAAAAACTTAAAGAACAGATGTCTGAATTCACCTCCAGTGTTCAAAGCCCTGAAGTTGTATTGAATAATGAAGTGGGCAAAAAGAAGAAGAAGAAGAAAGAAGTGCCAGTTGTAAATGAAGCTGAAACAAGGTACAATGGTAAACTATAATCACTGCATGTATAAATATTAAAACGTTTGATTTTTAACATGGGAAAGAGTTATCAGATAGAGCTGTATGGAATTTTTTAAACTACAAACTAGCCAGCTGATTTTGTGAGGCAAAACATTTCCATATTTTAGTCAAGGACGCACTGCAGAGTAGGAGATTTGAAGAAATGAAAGCCCAAGAAGGGTGGCTGTGCCCGAAGGATCGTTTCCTTAAGGCACAAAGCAAGACGATCCCCGAGCGAGGCAAAAGAGGGAAAGAGGCCAGGAGGCTTCCTTGGCTGATCACAGAAATCCAGGGCAGCCTAAGGGACAAAAGGGGAGCACATAAAAAGTGGAAACAGGGAGAGATTACCAAAGATGAATATACCTCCTCTGCTCGTGCTTGCAGGGAGGCAGTTAGACAGGCCAAAGCTACCATGGAGCTGAGGATGGCAACCCAAGTAAAAGACAACAAGAAATTGTTTTTTAGATATATAGTGAGTAAAAGGAAGACCCAGGGAGGAATAGGACCCCTGCTAAATGGGCAGAAACAACTGGTGACGGACAGGGGGGACAAGGCTGAACTCCTCAACGAGTTCTTTGCCTCAGTGTTCCTAAGCGAGGGGCACGACAAGTCTCTCACTGGGATTGTAGAGAGGCAGCAGCAAGGTGCCAGACTTCCATGCGTAGACCCTGAGATGGTGCAGAGTCACTTGGAAGAACTGGATGCCTTTAAGTCGGCAGGCCCGGATGAGCTCCATCCGAGGGTGCTGAAGGCACTGGCCGACATCATTGCAGAGCCACTGGCGGGAATATTCGAATGCTCGTGGCGCATGGGCCAAGTCCCGGAGGACTGGAAAAGGGCCAACGTGGTCCCCATTTTCAAAAAGGGGAGGAAGGAGGACCCGGGCAACTATAGGCCAGTCAGTCTCACCTCCATCCTTGGCAAAGTCTTTGAAAAAATTATCAAGGCTCACATTTGCGAGAGCCCGGCAGGACAAATTATGCTGAGGGGAAACCAGCACGGGTTCGTAGCAGGCAGATCGTGCCTGACCAATCTAGTTTCTTTTTATGACCAGGTTATGAAACGCCTGGACACAGGAGGAGGGGTGGATGTCGTATACTTAGACTTCAGGAAGGCCTTCGATATGGTATCCCACCCCATACTGGTGAACAAGTTAAGAGGCTGTGACTTGGATGACTACACAGTCCGGTGGGTGGCGAATTGGCTGGAGGGTCACACCCAGAGAGTCGTGGTGGATGGGTCGGTTTTGACCTGGAAGGGTGTGGGCAGTGGGGTCCCACAGGGTTCGGTCCTTGGACCAATACTCTTTAATGTCTTCATCAGTGACTTGGACGAGGGAGTGAAATGTACTCTGTCCAAGTTTGCAGATGACACAAAGCTATGGGGAGATGTAGACATGCTGGAGGGCAGGGAACAGCTGCAAGCAGACTTGGACAGGTTGGAAAAGTGGGCAGAAAACAACAGAATGCAGTTCAACAAGGAGAAATGCAAAGTGCTGCACCTAGGGAGGAAAAATGTCCAGCACACCTACTGCCTAGGGAATGACCTGCTGGGTGGCACGGAAGTGGAAAGGGATCTTGGAGTCCTAGTGGACTCCAAGATGAACATGAGTCGGCAGTGTGACAAAGCCATCAAAAAAGCCAATGGCACTTTATCGTGCATCAGCAGATGCATGACGAATAGGTCCAAGGAGGTAATACTTCCCCTCTATCGGGCTCTGGTCAGACCGCAGTTGGAGTACTGCGTGCAATTCTGGGCGCCGCAATTCAAGAGGGATGCGGATAACCTGGAGAGGGTCCAGAAAAGGGCCACTCGTATGGTTAAGGGCCTGCAGACCAAGCCCTACGAGGAGAGACTAGAGAAACTGGACCTTTTCAGCCTCCGCAAAAGAAGGTTGAGAGGCGACCTTGTGGCCACCTATAAGTTCATCACAGGGGCACAGAAGGGAATTGGTGAGTATTTATTCACCAAGGCGCCCCCGGGGGTTACAAGAAATAATGGCCACAAGCTAGCAGAGAGCAGATTTAGATTGGACATTAGGAAGAACTTTTTCACAGTTTGAGTGGCCAGGGTCTGGAACGGGCTCCCAAGGGAGGTGGTGCTCTCTCCTACCCTGGGGGTCTTCAAGAGGAGGTTAGATGAGCATCTAGCTGGGATCATCTAGACCCAGCATTCTTTCCTGCTTATGCAGGGGGTCGGACTCGATGATCTATTGAGGTCCCTTCCGATCCTAACATCTATGAATCTATGAACCACATGGTATCTGAAAATACTGCCGAGATTAGTATTTATTTGTAAGAAGAGAAGGATTTTTTAAAGTATACATACTTCAAACATTTGTTCTACAGTTGCTGTTACCAAGCTTAAAGAAGGGTAAAATGAAATGTCTGGTTGGCATTTTGGACAGCTGATAAACTGAAGAAATACAGGCAGTTCCAAAATCAACATATTTTTAATGAAGAAAAATGGTAATGAGTTCTGTGCATTCACACAGTAGTATACAGTTACTAACAGTATATGTTGTGTTGCAGTGCAATGTCCCTCTCTGAGTTGCAGCATGATCCCATAGAAGATGATCATGACAAAAAAAAATCAGGAAGATTGCTTGCATCATGTTCTAAAGAAGATCATGTGACTACAGAAGAACAAATAATGGAGGAAGAAGACATGGAGAAACAGAAACTTAAAGCTAAGAAGGCAAAAAAATCTAAAAAAGGTTTGGTAGTGTTGGAGTGATGTTGCACCTGTCATGGTCCAGGAAATAAGCAAGAAGCAGAGGGTTTTTGTGGGTGATAACTTTTTAATGCACCAACTTCACAGTTAGGATGAGCTGTAATGCATTTAAAAGCTTGTCTAAGTCTATTCCAGCTGTGTAGTTGGTCCAGTAAAAGATATTACTTGCAAAAATCCTTGCCTCTAAAAAGGTCTGCAATTAAAAAGTTACAGTTAAAGTATTGGAAGATTTTTGTTTCTCCTCAAGGATATTTTGGTGTTGTAAAGATGGCTTATGTGACCAATAATGTAGCTTTATTTACAGTCCAGTGTATGTTTCCCATGTGTTAGACATCACACATTTCCTGATGTAGTAATCACCCTTTACACTGTTGTAAATAATATGCAGTCAGTCCTTCTAGGTGTAACATTCTCGAGCCTGCTGTAAAATTATCCTGGGGAAAATCAGGAGGTAAAACTACAGCAAGTGCATCATATCTATGGCCATTCAGGGCTACCCATTTGCTCAAGCAAGCAGATTATTGCATGGTTGTAACCCCTTACTGGCAAGGTACCATAATATCTCCTGTTACAAGCAGCTACCCAAGGAGAATCGGTTCTCTGTCCTTTCCTTATCCAAGTGTAATATCAGTATACAAAAGCTATGTAAATTATGCCAGTATAGCTAGGTTATACAGGAGATTTATTTGCTGATAATCTAATTTGATACTCTCATCTAAAGTGAGAAAATCCTTTAGGAGTCTAGGAGATTTAGCTTCTTTTGCTGTTCCTTGACTTCCTGAATAGCAGTAAGAGCTCATAAGTATAATTACATACATTTAACAGCATAGTGTTCAGTTGTTGAAGTCATAAAATGACCATAAGAATAAATATTTTAATTTACTTGACCATGGAAGTTGCAGTGAAGAGCCTCTACAAACCAAGAACAAAGATTTTGCTTCACAAATTGTCAGTGAACACCAGAAAAGTTCTTGTATCTGCTTCCATGCATAAATATTAATCCATGTGCAGTTAATGCTGTTAACTTTAACACTACTTTGTATATTTGTGAAGGTTTATGGGTTTTAGCACTACTTCATAGGTTTACTTCATATGCAGTTAATGCTATTAATTTTATTTTAACTCTACTTCACAAATTGCTAGTTTAATGTAAAGTTTGTTGTGCAAATATGATACGATTTTAATCCTTAGGTGTCACTAGCAAAGCTCAATAACTTTTTCTTTTTTTGCTTCTCCTTCTAGTAATAGAAGAAAATGCAGCTATCGATGCACAGAATATACAGGAAATTAATAGGCTAGAAGCTTCAGTTCAATCCAAACTTGTTTTTGATGATGGTCTTGTGCTAGGGGTTTATATCCATCGAACTGATCAGCTTAAAACTGACCTGCTGGTATCGCATCCTATGGTCAAGATTCATGTGATTGATCAAAAGACAGGGCTGTATGTCAAGAAAGAACATAGGTGATTTTATTAATTTACTTTTGGCTGTTGTTCTAAACTGCACACCCACTTTTGTTTGGAAACAATTATTGAAATAAGCACTTTGGCCCATACTGTAAAAATGTACACTATGTGTGTTGAGGGGGAGGGAAGGGGGTTGTGCACACACGTACTTACTTCACTTTAAGCGTGTCAGAAGTCTCATTGACTTCAAAATTTCCTGCAACTTAAGTATTTGCAGGAAGTGAGAACTGTTGTTCTCCTTTCTCTCTTCCAGCTGTATATGTGCTTCTTATCAGAATAACAGCGTGGCTGTCAGAATATTGTAGCTTTAAAACTAGCTGATTTATTTCTTCTCCTAAAAGATAGAGAGAAATTCCCAGACATTAGCTTATTAATGATTCTAGCTGAGAATAAACCAACAAAAATATTAAAGTATAAATAAGGTTGCCTTTTGATTATATGGAAAACTTCCATAAGAATATTGAAATGAAGTTTAAGTTTCCCATAAGCATTTCATTTTTCCTACTCCTTTTTGTGTTATTAACACCCAATAAACCTGATGCAAACTCCCCTTGAAATCTGCTACTAATTTGTAATAATTTAATTGGAGTTTTGATCAGGCCTAGTCAGAGTAACTTGATTCTTAGAATTTTTATTGTTCTTATTTCCCCATACAATGCCAATAGCATTCTTCCTTCCTTCTCATGTCCTTGTTGTGACAAGGTATTTAGCAGAATTTGCAAATTCATTAGAATACAACAGGGCTGCAGTGTGAGCGCTTCTGCCGTGGCCTTGAACTTGCAACCTCTGGGCTGTTAACCGTGAGCCTTAGTGTGCACACAACCCCAGTCCCCAATAGCATGCTGATCTAGCAGATTACTGGAATATTTTTCTCCAGTAGAATGCAGGACTATTTCAGACTTTTCTTCTATGTAGAATAATTAGTAGTAGTTGCAGTAATTTTATTCTTTGTGTTTTAAAAGGAATTATGACAATTTTTTTTTTTAAATAGTAACAGGGCGGTTTCATCATATTATGAACAAGAGCGAGTCGAGCACATTCTTCCTATTATGACCCAGCCTTATGATTTCAGAAAGTTTAAATCAACACTTCCAGAATGGGAAGAACAAATCATATTTAATGAGTGTTTTAGTTATTTTCTTCAAGATGCTGAAGGAAGCCCTAGAGTAATTCTGTTTTTTGAGGTAAGCACTGAATATTTTACACCAAAATTTTCATGCTACTCAGGCAGGACTAGGATATTTTTTTTGGTGGTACTGATAGTATAGCACCATTCAGAAAGTATGTTATGGTAGGAATTCTAAACATTGCTCAGTGGCTCCCACTGAAGTCAGTTGGACTAGAAATGGGTTTGCTTTAAGCAATTTTCAAATCCTTCTCTTGGAGTTCTGTTCTGGCTAATGAATGCAGAGCCCGCTTTGGGTGATGGGAGAGGGAGCAAAATATATTTACTGACACACAGTGCTTCCAAGAAGAATTGGGAATCCCATACTGGGAGCGGTTGTCTTCTGCCTGTTGCATTGGGACTGGTGGCTGATAAGAGGAATAAAGACTGTCTGTTTTTTTGGGGGGAAGGATCACTAACCCAGGAAGTTCAAAGGCTAAGGTTGTGGTTGCCCTACCAAGTTCTTCTATGTTCCCTTCATGGGCTTTGTTAGATTGAAGTCAAGCAGAGGGCAGGATGAAATGAGCTCTTTCTCATGAACCCTTGTACATCTCTGATTTAGTCAGTCTGTGAGTCAACAACCTTTCAATAAAGCAAGCTGCAGCTCATGATCTGACTAGTGCCACAAGGCACCATGCTGCTCTGGCTGTTCCAGTGACAATGAACGGGCTACAGTGAGAAAGAGCGGTCCTCCATGCCAGCTGGATAAACTGGCTGGAGTGGTTGGAGGCAATTGGCACACCATTAACAAAATGATTTAGACCTTCTTGAGCATGATCCAGTCTCTTTTGTGGATCAGATCTTGCCCATGGCAATAGGCTGCAGAGCTCTGGTCTATAAGGTATATCTCTACCTTGCCTTCTATGTAACCCACGCATGCCAAAGCAAAGCAAGATTAACTAGCTAGCAACTATCCCAAGGATTGTCCTGTGGCTCCGTGTGTAGTGTGAGTGAAATGCTTCACTTACAGGGTGGTGAGGGTTTGCATGTTTGACAAAAAAATGTAGTTAACTTTTTCTCCTCCTTCATTCTTCACACAGTAATATTTACTTCAATCTCAAATACATTTGTGTTTAGAAGAAAAACTGAAAAGTATGTTGGGCGTAAATATTCCAATATTTACTGAGTGTATATGAGATGTTCTGTAGTATTAATATAAAAATGGAAACTTGGTACCATAAATATATTTGATGTCCTATCATAAATGCTTATGTATTATAATATCACCTAGCAGATTGTTTTTATGTTCTGCAATACACACAGAATAAGTATTTTCACAGTACAAAGAAAGGTCCTGGTAGCTTAGCACTGAAGTCATTTATATGTAGGAGCGTGCAAAGGCTTTTCATGGAAATATCTTTATGGTTAAAGCTGAAATTTTAGCTCAGATGGAAGACTACAGTATCCATTAAGTCATTTCAATTAAATCAAGCACAAATTTGAGGACCGGTTCTAATTTTGTTTATAGCATGTACTCTATAAATATGCAGAAATGGGCAGATGTGAAGAGTGTCTGGAAACCATGAAAAACAAGAAACTGATATCTAATTGATGAAGCTGAGGGGAAAAAACTTTTTTTTTTACCATACAGTTCTGTTTGGATTTAAAGCATGGCCATGCTTGGGGCAAATATAGAGGAATTGTGAAAAGATAAATGTAAGACGGCTGAGAAAGATATGTGTGTCCTGTTTTTAAGTTCTTTTTTCATTCTTGATTTATGTTTTGTTAAACAAAAAAAGACAGGAATGAAGCAAGACAGACTTTTACGTGTTCTGGAAGATTGTAACAACAATGTGGAAGGATTTTCTTTTCCTAATATCTACTGTGGGGGGAAGGGGATGCTGCATAGCCAGTAATTATGTCTTTGTAATATTTGGCTGCTTGCAGATGTGTAAAAAAACAAACTAAAACAGAGCTTTACCAGAAGAAGACGCGTGTTAGCTTGACCTGGCTCCCCAGTGTTTGCATACATCAGGTGTTTTAGTGAGGCTTTTGGTTACTTTTATCTAATAGGTAATTGAAGTGCCAAAAGGCCCCACTGAAGCGCCCAATTTATACAGATGTTGGGTGAGCCAGATCAAACTAATCACGTGATGCCTCTTCTGGGAATGCACTGTGTTCAGTGTGGGAGCATGCCGAGTTGAAAGTAAAGTGCCTTTTTTTGCAAGCAGCTTTAAAATACAATTAAAACTTGCTTTGTTTTGTTCATGCTCATAAAGTATGCGCTCAGTGGAAATTTGTATGCACTCAGTGGAATACTTACATTCTAATTCATCTCTGCAGATCCTTGATTTTTTAAGCATGGATGAAAGAAAAGCCAACATTGAAGTACAAATTCAGGAAAGTGGATTTCACAAGATCTGTTGGGCATTTCTAAAGGTATTTTAAACCTAAGCAAAAGGATTTTTTTTTAAATATACTATTAAATTAAAAAATATAGTTTCTTGTTACTCAAAAAATATTTTGAAAGTGTTTTAAATCATAAAGGTGGTAAGATGTAAATCAGAGAGAGAGTTTTGTTATACAAGGGTCAGAGAAAATACTATATTTGGCAGCAGGGAAAATGGCTATTTCTCAATTAAATACAAAAATACATGAGAATTTCTTAAAGTGCAGAACATGGCAGAAAAACTGAAGCCTTCTGTAAAGAGAAAGAAACTGAAATATGCAACAGAATGGATGGCTTGTTAGGGCTTGTATTTCTTATAAATATAACCTCTATACAGAAAAGAGTTTAATGAATTCTGTTTCTCTCTGTTGCTATTCTGTATTCTAGTGGAGCTTTTTGTTTAGAACCAATCATTGAAAGGGCACTAATTCCTGAAAAACTGAAATTGCCATGACTCTTTTACCAAAAAATGGTGATATATTGCTGCCACCAGCAGGGCAGAAGATAAGTTTTAGAAAGGGATAAGTTATAGTTCCTATATTTCTTCTTTCCTTAGTAGCATGGCCTCATTCAGTTTTCACTCTAATGATGAGCTACATACTCAACTCCATTTGTTAAATGAGAAAAATTTATACTCCAGTGTGTTTGAAATTTGGGAGGGCTGCTATTTCTGCTGCATTTTCTCCACTGGAGCCTAGATAAATCTCTTTTGCTGAGAAACTGCATGGAAAAAGGAAGGGGGGGGGGGGGGGCGTAGTTGTTCTTAGTGGCTAGATTAGATTTGTTTGATGTTTCTTCCACATATTTGTTTGAACTGATTCAACAAAGTTTTACTTGTGATGCCCCTATCACAGCAAGAATGACAGTAATAAAAGAATGCCAATTTGAAATTTGGCTGGGGTTAAAAATGGAATTGCTTTTTGAGACATGTTACAGTTTGATCCTGGAAACATTTTATGACTTCTGTAAATTTTGAATTCAAGTAACTAATTTATTTTTTATTTTTCTAAATTACCTTTTTAGCTTGTAGGTGCAAATGGACTTCTCAATATTAATGGAAAAGTACGTCTGCAATTATATTATCCACCTTCAAGGACCAAAACACGCTCAAACGTTGTTGAGGTGTTTCACTGGTGGGCAAAGTGTCCTAGGAACCGTTACCCATCAACCTTGTATGTAACTATAAAAGGAATAAAACTTCCAGATCATGTAAGTTACATAAATATATTTATTTACAAATAACTTAAAGAGGACAACTTATGTTCTCAAGGTTATTTCTATAATCCTTCTTAACTAAATAAACTGTTTTGTACATAGCATCTTTAAAAAGGACTAATAAAAATCATGTTATTTGCTGAGCACTTCACAACATAGTCAAATAGAAACATTCACCCCCCTGTTACTTTGAATGTTCAATATCTTCTTCAGTGACCTTGAAGATGGAATGGAGTGTACCCTCAGCAAGTTTGTAGATGACACTAAGCTGGGTGTAGTAGATACTCTGGAAGGTAGGGCTAGGATTCGGAGTGAAGTGACCTTGACATATTGGAGGACTGGACCAAAAGGAATCTCATGAGGTTCAATAAGGAGTAGTCGAAGTCCTGCATTTAGGATGGTACAATCCCATGCACTAGTACAGGCCAGGGCTGACTGGCTGGGCAGCAGCTCTGCAGAAAAGGACCGGGGGGTTACAGTGGACAAGAAGCTGAATGAGGCAACAGTGTGCCCTAGTTGCCAAGAAATCTAAGGGCATACTGGGTTGCATTGGTAGGAGCGTTGCCAGCAGATTGAGGGAAGTGATTTTTTTCCCTGTATTCAGCACTGGTGAGGCCATATCTGCAGTACTGTGTCCAGCTTTGAGCCCCCCACTACAGAAAGGATGTGGACAAGTTGGAGAGAGTCTGTTGGAGAGCAGTGTAAATGGTTAGGAGCTGGGGCACATTTATGAAGAGTGGCTGAAGAAATTGGGCTTATTTAGTCTGGAGAAGAGAAGACAGAGGGCATCTAATAAAAACTTTCAACTACCTGAAGTGGGGTTCCAAAAAAGATGGAGTTAGACTGTTCTTAGTGGTGGCGGACAACAGAACAAGGAGCAATGCTTTCAAGTTGCAGCAAGGGAAGTTTAGGTTAGACATTAGGAAAAAAATTCTCTATGGAGGAGGGTAGTAAAGCACTGGACCAGGTTACCCAGAGAGGTTGTGGAATCACGATCCTTAGTGGTTTTTAAGACCCAGCTAGACAAATTCTTGGCTGGGCTGGTCCTGGTTTGAGCAGGGGGTTGGACTAGATGACCTCCTGAGGTACCTTCCAATCCTAATTTTCCATGATTCTATGAATTCCCTTGCCATTTGGCCACTGGTTTCCACAAAACGTGCAAGCAGCAGTGCAGCATCTAGGACAGGCATCAGCAGTGTTTTTGGGCAGAGTGCCAAAAACATCCCCAACCTCAACTTGTAAGATGTTGGTGCACTGGAGGTGGATGGCAGTAGAGCCACAAGGGTCCAATCGTTGTTGTGGCAGTGTGGTCCCAGCTCCTTCCCCACTGTGCGCCCCAAGGTGTGCATACCAAGCAAAATGCCTTCGCGTGCCATGCTCTGGCACCTGTGTTGGGGGTTGATCTAGCACATCGTGACCTTCTCAGTTGAAAACTGGGAGCTATGCTAAAGTTAGTATCACTAGTGTAAAACCAATATGAGATTGGAGCCTAATTTTATTTTTACACTATATAGCAGAACTCCTTATCTCTCTTTCTCTGTATATATAGATATAGACCTCTAAGGATAGATAGATATATGTATACGTACTTACAGACACACACATACATGTAGATTTTATATATATGGAATTCCAGCATATGGTGTAAAAGTAAAATCAGGCTCCATTCTCTTATGTTGATTCAGGTATAAGATACAGATATATAGCTATAAGGGTATGTGTATATGTATAGATTACATATAAAAATGTAAACACATTTTAAAAGAAGGGAAAGTTCAGAGTTACTATGGTTATTTGCTTCAGCAGTGCTCAGATGGGCACTTTTTTAAATAAACATGTTAAGTACTATAAATCAGGTGCGTGCAATTTGTTTACCATCTGCACCATGGTGCTTCTTACAAAGTAAGTGATTCACTTCAAATGGCAAGGCAAACAGTGGCAATGTGAGCTCTCTGGTTGCTGGCATCAGCAATATAGTGGCTCTGGCAGCCACATGGGGTTAATATTAAGAGCATAAGAACATAATCTTTTCCCCACTGCCACAAAATTGTATCTTTAATGGGGATCTCAACCAAGAAATTACACAGCAGGGTGAGTGATGATAGCGTTAACCCCTGTGGCTTCCTGAGCTGCTGTGTTGGCAGCACCTGCACCAATGAGAGAGGAGCTCTGGCAGCCACAATGGTTAATGGCACCATCACATACCCCACTGCCAAATTTCTGGCTGTATGGAACAGATCCACAGGTGGGTCTTCTGAACCATGAATAGGCCTTCAGGCCAGGTGACACACCTCCATGAGCCAGATCCTATCTTAGACAATACATTTAACAACCTTGCTATAAACAATGGCTTTATTGTTTACAGTTGTAGTATAATTCGAAAGGTTTGGGGGTTTTTTTTTGTTTAATATAGATGTAGTGAGGAACAGTACAAAGATGGAAAGACAAAATCATATTACAAATCCAAGACAAACATATGTTGTAGCTCACAGATAGGAATAACAGCAGCCTCTGCACAAGTTGCATAGGTGGTTGGGTATCCTGGACTACTGGTCTTCTTGGCTCTGTCCAGGTGGTGTATTTTCTACTATGCCCTTTGAGACAAATGTGTGGACAACAAACTAGCAGTCATTTTTTCTTACTGTTCTCCATATGGCTCCGTTATAGGGGAAGATCTAGCACTGGTCCTCTTTAACAGAGATTAATTTGATTTTTTTGTACCTTTATGTTACCGGTTTTTTTCACTTATCTCACATGCTCAAATACGATGTGTCTTGTTTTTGAAAGGCTGAACAGAGAAAAAAGTTTTCTATAGTCTTGGCTGACTCCAGGGGCCCTCACCTCCTTTGCTTATCTGCTACACTTTTGATGTTGTTGATTGAAAAGGAGGAAGGCTGCCTGAGGGACTTGGAGTGAGCCTGCCGTTGTTCCAGTGTTGGCCTTTGGCTTTCTAGGCCTCTGTCCTTTTTACTATTGCAGAGCCCTCTCGCTAGAGACCGCTGACCGGACTGAGCTTCAGGGTTCCCAGCTGCCAGTCTGCCTTCCAGAGCCTTGTCTTTGCCCTTTCTCGGGCTGCTGAGCCTCCCTAGGGTCTCTGGAAGCACCTCTCATGGGCTCCATGGGATCACCCTTCTGCGTGTGCTCAGTATGCCCCTCGCAGGCACTATACAATTGCCCCTCTTGGGCACTATGGGATTGCTGCACCCACTTTGCAGGTGCTATGGGACCTCTAAGCCACCCCTCACTGTCCCTGCCCCCCCCCCCCAAACCACTGGGTATTCTTTCAGTATCTAGTCCTGCCCTGGGCATCAGGTCCTCCTGGTCCCCACCCCCCGGCACCAGACCAAACTAAAACCAAAACACAAGCCCTTCTTTCTGGCTGTAACAACACTCCTACCCAAGCCTGGGTCCTGATCAGTTGCTAGCCCTCAGGTTCCCAAGCAGTCTTTGGGGCTGATTGACTCAGTTTGCCTTTCAGTTTTAGGCATCTCTTCCCTGCTCAGCCTCCATGACTAGACTGCCTGCCCTGGCTCTGGCCCTGCCTTATTTCTCTCCCAGGGCCCTGCCTTCTTCTGGTCAGGTGGCTCCCCTGGGTTGCTTGCAGGTGCCTGCTAATTAATCTCATCAACTGGTCTCCATGGTGACCCAGTTGCAGCTGTGCCCTGCACAGCTGGCTTCTCTCTTAAAGTAACAGTGCCCCAGGCTCTCTTACACATCGTTCTTTATATAAGTTCCTGTAAATAGTAAAAGATTTATTTCTAAGACATTCACAGCACCAGCCATATCAAGATACAGTAGACTGCAAGCAGCAGCTCAGTTGCCCTGAGCCATCTCAACTGCTGCTTTAGGCACAAATTACAGCCAGCAGTGGCTGTAAAAGGATCAATGCCAGGACTGCACCTTCTGCTTGCAAGCACAGGTGGAATCCATGTTGGCAGCCAAAAACAAGCAGATGTGCTCTAATATTGCTCCCTGTTTCTATTCCAACAAAGAAAAATCAGCTTCCCCTTTTAAGACACGTACCTCAATTTTGGAAATGTGCTTTTTTTTGGAAAGGTATGTATGGTATGTGCGTAAAAATAGTAATAGACAAGTCAAAAGTGTGTATGTGTGGCGGGGGGGGGGGGGAGCAAAGGAGGGCGGACTGACAGAGAGATGAAGTGGCTTGTGTTTTCCCTGATAGTAAAATATTCCTTGGCAATACTGTTTCATTAAGAGATTGAAAGGTTTTGTTAGCCAAATAGCAATATCCCACCCTATTGGATAGCTACAGTATATTGTTACTGGAAAGCTAGGCAGAGACCATTTCTGTTGCTCTTGTATCATGTGACATCATGCCTCCTTTGTGCAGTTGATAAGTTCTGTTGATATCTTACTTGAAGTTGGTTAAGCCTGTTTACCAAAGTTTTTTTCAGTGTCCCTTTATCATTAAAACTGCATGTAACTTGGAGTTAGACCTCCAATCCTTGGAAGCACAGAAGCAAGACTGTTCTTTCTTTACTGTAAATAGTGTGACTGGTTTGGGTCCCAGAGGTGGGCAGGATGAGCTGAATAGCCTCTTCCTCCATGCAGCACTTCACATCTAAAAAGTCAGTGCTGGCCTTGAGTAGGTTAGCCACTTTTAATAATGAGAACTTTTTGCTCCATTTCCAGTCTCAGCCACATGTGGAAAAGGCTAATAAAACAGGGAAAGTATTAAACCACTGTTTAATAAAAGATTGGGTTTCTTTTTATTTACACTTAATTCTACTAGAAAAAACTACAAATATTATCTGTTATTTCAGCATAGGTGTTTTAGAAATGCATGCTTTGTTTTGTTTTGCTTTTTAGTGAATAGACATTGTCCTTATTTAGTTGTAATACAAAATACATCCACTACTTGAAAACTCCTATATATTATTTTAGTATTGTAAAATATTACAGTGCACTTAAAGCTAGAGTTATTTTAAGATTTTCCATTCCTGTCTTGTCTGAATGTAGGTAGATCCTTCTTTCCGTTCTATGATGGCTCTTCAGCGGGAGCAAGGTAGCACATCATTCTGTGAGCTGCAGAACGAGGTCTCTAAAAAAGATAGTGAATCTGGTCCAGAAGAGAAAAAAGAGCAGTTTAAATGGACAAGACTGCCCGGGCAGGTAAGATAATAGTAAATCCATTGTCTGCTTAGAAGCTTATTTTACAGGGCTGTGCAACCGGCAGCCTGTGGGCTGCATGCTGTCTCTGAGGGGTTAACCTGAGTCCCCCAGGCTCTCCATCCAGGTGCTGCTCCTCCCATTGCTCTTCTGTTGCTGACATCAGAGTCTCTGGGCTCTCCTTCCCTCCAGCTTCTACTGCCTGTCCTGGCCTCTGGCGGAGCCCATGGCCTGGGGGCTGAGGGAACCCCAGGTAGCGTGGAAGTGCCTGTGTGGTACAGTGGGTGTTGCCTGTGCAGCCTGGCAGGCATGGCTGGGTGTGGTACACAGCCAGCATTCATGTCACTCAGTGTGCGATCCATGCATCAGGGGACTGTGGCTCCTGGCCACTCAGAAGTTGGACCAGTCCTGTTTTACAATATTATGGAACAAGTCTTTCATCTTAAGATAAAAATTGAAGTCCAAGCAAACGAACAGAGCAAGATATTCCTGCAAAAGGAAGTTTGAGATCTGATTTACCTGCAGATTTCTCCCCAAATAATTCTACCCTGTGGGTGTGGGAAGCTTAGCTTCCAATGCAAGAAGTAAACCTTATACAACCTTGTCTTTAAAAAAATATCCACATGCAATCTTTTATATGCAACTTTTTATGTATCTTGTATAAAATCCAATTTAAAAAAAATCAGAGTTAAATCAAAATACATAGCTTACATGAAAAACATTAATTTTAATGCATACAGTGTGATTGTTTTGATGGAATTGTAGTAGTAAAATGGTTCCTTGTTGAAGTCATGGTTTGCTATAAGATTTTAGAAGTGCTGGTGCATGGGTTGTGTTTTGTTTTCTCTTTTCTGTTTTCTAGGTCTTTTAAATTGCTTACAGTTTTACTCCATTTCAATAGTTATTAACAAGCTCATGCCTTCAGAAAAACTAAGTAACTTTTAATTTCAAAACCGCTTTGTTAGTTTTCCACATTTCCTCTTCTGTTTGTTTTTAATAGCTGTGGTGCTAATCTAATTCCACTGAAGTCAGTAGACATCCATTGTCTTCAGTTTTGTGACCATATAAACATACTTGTAATATTGCACTGCTCTGTAAAAATGCATGAACGTTTTAAATTTTTGTTCAGCGTCTGGGGATGTTTAAAAATAGGACTGTTGTTTCTTAAGAATGAATGCTTTCATGCTACTTTACTTGTTTCCCAGTCAAAGCCATACTTCTTTTTGAAACTGTAACTGTTCCTACGGCAGCAATTGATATTGCAGGCAGAATTTAAGATGAAGGACACAATTTTTAAAGAAAAAAATTTTTTTTTTTTTCAGTGTTTACAGATGGGTACCTAAATTCATACTTAGGCACTTAAAGAATGTAAGGGGTGAGCTTCTGTGACCAAGATTAATTTAAACAGAAGTGGTGAATATTAAGCTTCTTTTAAAATCAGTGAACTTATTTTGATATTTAAAGATTGATTTGGGAGGTAACGTTGGTTTAAAATGTTGAATGGGACATCTAAAGACCTTGTTTTTTATGTAGTTATCAATAATGAAAATGAATTGAAATAAAAAAATGTGGAATGCACCATCAAGCAGAGCTACTTTAAAAATACTTGTTAAGGTTTTTTTTCCCCTTCAGTATATTAGCAGGTCTTAAATCAATTTAGAGTATAGTAAGTAAGAATGATAAATATGCAACACTTTAAAACATTCTCAACTAGATAATAAAGGTTCTTGCCTGGAAATACAGGTTTGTCGTATACCAAACAAACACCTATTTTCACTACGAGGAGGTGATATGGGATGTTTCTGTGTTCGTTTTTCTCATGATGGAAGAACATTGGCAGCAGCTTGTGCAGGAAGAAATGGCTATCCTATTACTTGTAAGTCATAATTTTATTATATATCTGTCCAAAGTTTTATTTAAGTTTTTGATTTTAAACAGCAAATAGGTTGTAATTTTTAAAAGATGGTTTTCCTTTGGTCCATAAAGGTGTTTATTTTAACATGTTTTTTAATTTAATATCCTAAAAATATTTTGCTTTTAGTCCACTTTGGCAAAATGTCTTTCTGATTTGATTAAGACAACACTAGCTTTTCATACCATGTTTTCTTGCATACAGCATGCACCTTTTCGCCCCAGCTTGCCCCGCCCCAAAATTGGGGTCCATGTATTAAGTAGAGAAGCTGATTTTCTGCCCAGGAAAGAAGCACCCTAGTTTTATTCCTCCTGCACAGTGCAGCTGCTGTGGTACTAGTATTCAGGCAGCTAAAGGAGTCAGTTGACTTAGCCTATCAACTGATGTCACATTTGGTGTTTTGACTGGTCCCGTAGTGGAGAAGTCATGGAATTGGCATGTCCAGACATCACTTTCAAAGCGGTTTTAAAGTAGCTGAAGGCGTTGCCACTTTTCCACCAGCAGGTGACCTGAGCGAGTACACGTGCCAACATGCTTGGTGTTCATTGCTGATTAAGTGTCTGTACGTTCCCCTGATTCTGCCAGTGCTGGGTTTAGTGCCTGCTGCTTGTTCAAATTGTAGGTTGGTGGCAAAATTTGTGTGGGTAGGGTTTAGGTATGTTTCACTGCACAGCTTGGGCCCTCACTACCTACCTGGATATCTGTGGCATTTATGCTGCCTTCTGTCATGGACCATAACTCAGAGCTTTCGCTGCCCTTGGCAGCTGTGGATCCGTGTTTGGACATTGCCTTGCAGACCTCGCTGGCCCGGTGTCATGCTACTGACACCGGGAGGGAGGCTGAGCAGAAAATTTCACATCAGTGGCCATGATGGGTGCCATGACTACTTTTATTGGCAGCAAGAACAATGGGGCAGTTCTTACAGGGGAAAACCTCAAGTGTGTGCCAACTGCCAAAGAACAGAATGTCCATGGCTACATCTGGACCCTAGTCTGCAAGAGCAGCCTCTGTCCTGAAGATCTTTTGGTCTCAGGTCATCACATTTTGGCTGGGCAGACATGGAAATGGCTCCAAATCTTGGAATGGTATTTCTGAGCCAGAGAGATTAGCAGTGATTGGTGACAGCGGATCATCATGGCCACCTGAGACAGCAAGCAGTGTCATGCAAAATTCCGCATGTCCAGGGGTACATTATGGATAGCTGCACTAAGTTTGCCCGACACAAACTGTGGCAGACAACAGTTGTGTCAATCATCGCCTAACTGAAGTAGAACACACAACTCAATTATGGTTATAGTGACTGTTCAAGGCCTCTATAGCCAAAACCAATGCCAGATCCCAGTGCGAGGGAGTGGGGGAGGGAGATGGACAGGGAAGAAGGAACACTTTCAGTTGCCAATAAACAACTCCTCCCTGCCCAGTTTTTTTTAAATACTACAGCCACAATTCTGATAAGAGGTAGAACTTTTCAACATTTCTGTTGTTTTGTTTAATAAGAGGGAAAACAAGGAAACAGATGTAATAGCAAACAAATGCATTGTAAAAGAAGCAGTAGTTTACAAAATGTTCATGTAATCCATTCCTCTTCTGCAAATGTGACCACACCTCAGACTCTGCATGGCTGTACAACATACACTCGGTGCATCGCCTACACAGCAATCCAGTTTGGTACATGGTTGGAAAGGGGGATTCCCCCAGCGTGCCGGGCCTGCTGGGACCTGTATGCTAGGACTAGGGGCTAAGGACTGTGTGCTGGCCCTGTCCCAGCGCACGGACCTTGGGGTGATGTGGTGTGGCCTGATCCAGCACACTAGCACTGTGGTCAACCATTAGGTCTGACTCCAGGGCTGTGTGCCAAATTTGGGACTGGGTACTGGCTCTGAAGACGTGTGCTGGGAGCAAGTGCAGTCCCAGACTCTGAGGATGATCCCCAAGCCAGCACATGAGGATGTACTTGGCACACAGCCCTAGCACATGGCCCCTAGCCCCAGCATGCAACCCCCATCCCTAGCCTAGGTGTGCAGCCCCAGCACTGGAGACCCCAGACTTCAATTCTTCTGTATTCCAAGGTAAGAAAGTTTCTTCTTCTTGAGGCCTTCCAAAAATAAGGTGCAAGTAATTTTAGGGGTGTATTATATGCAAGAAATACTGATAATGGCCCCAAAAGTCAGTCTGGAGAGCAATCCCTCTGGCCTGTAATCATGGTGAACTCAGTTTGTGAAGTTCAGGGTTGTTTCACAGTGGAAAAGGACAAGTCACAGGGAAGGCAGGGGACCTTGAGTCCATGCAGGGTCGGGGTCGGGGGAGGGAACATAGCAGACTCCCCGCCCCACACCCAAAAGAATCCTTGAGCAAGCAACATACAGCTGGTACAGTTGCAGTCACTTCATAGATGTGGTCTACCAATCCCCCCAAGGCAATAGCAGGCAGGGGAGTGGGATGCTTGCTTTCTTTGCATTCTCAGACTGCATTTTCAGCAGTTCAGGGCTGACAGTCTGCAACCTTTTTGATTTATTGCCATACAGTTTTAACTTAGGGACAGACCAGTCATCTTCCTTTATCTTGTGTCAGTCTCCCCAAGCAAGGTGGTTGTACCATGTAGTGAGGTACATGTTCTCTGATAGTCCAGGGAAGAGCCAAACACACTGGTAATATTGTAGCATGCCTGATGTCTTCAGGAGTCAGTCATCAGAACTATCATCTCTCACAGCAAGCAAAGACTGCTGGCCTGTGACATGTAGCAGTGAACAGATGCTGTCTCTTCTGTGGGGTCAGATGGATAAGGGTGTTAGCATCTTGTAGTTCGAGACACGGGGCATAAGGGGTCCCAACACAAGAAATCACAGCAGACTGCCCCTAGCAACATCAACTGGCCTGCTGTGTTTCATGGCCTGGGAGTTCAGAGGCCCTGGCTGTACCCTTTGGCTGTTTGCCCGATGGCTGCCCCAGCATGCTCCCCACTTCCCCAGATCCTTAGGGAGTGCAGGAGATGGTGAACTTACCATGTGGAGAGTATGCAGGGCAAATGAGTCTGCCTACTGGCTGGATGGCCTTGCAAGTTGGAACTTTTTGGGGGAGTTCTTCATGCTATTCTCTCCTACTTTCTGACTGGATACCTGCAAATAGCAGCAATGGCCCCTCACAAAGCTATGGGGAGATGTAGACACGCCGGAGGGCAGGGAACAGCTGCAAGCAGACCTGGACAGGTTGGACAAGTGGGCAGAAAACAACAGAATGCAGTTCAACAAGGAGAAATGCAAAGTGCTGCACCTAGGGAGGAAAAATGTCCAGCACACCTACAGCCTAGGGAATGACCTGCTGGGTGGTATGGAAGTGGAAAGGGATCTTGGAGTCCTAGTGGACTCTAAGATGAACATGAGTCGGCAGTGTGACAAAGCCATCAAAAAAGCCAATGGCACTTTATTGTGCATCAGCAGATGCATGATGAATAGGTCCAAGGAGGTGATACTTCCCCTCTATCGGGTGCTGGTCAGACCGCAGTTGGAGTACTGCGTGCAATTCTGGGTGCCGCAATTCAAGAGGGATGCGGATAACCTGGAGAGGGTCCAGAGAAGGGCAGCTCGTATGGTTAAGGGCCTGCAGACCAAGCCCTATGAGGAGAGACTAAAGAAACTGGATCTTTTCAGCCTCCGCAAGAGAAGGTTGAGAGGCGACCTTGTGGCCGCCTATAAGTTCATCACGGGGGCACAGAAGGGTATTGGTGAGTATTTATTCACCAAGGCGCCCCCGGGGGTTACAAGAAATAATGGCCACAAGCTAGCAGAGAGCAGATTTAGATTGGACATTAGGAGGAACTTCTTCACAGTTCAAGTGGCCAGGGTCTGGAACGGGCTCCCAAGGGAGGTGGTGCTCTCCCCTACCCTGGGGGTCTTCAAGAGGAGGTTAGATGAGCATCTAGCTGGGGTCATCTAGACCCAGCACTCTTTCCTGCTTATGCAGGGGGTCGGACTCGATGATCTATTGAGGTCCCTTCTGACCCTAACATCTATGAATCTATGAAACAGATAATGGGTCCAAGACATGGTCAGAGAGTGGTGCCTAGAAAGCTCCCAAGCAAAGGAAGACTCATGCCTACACAAAGATGGACATATGGGTTTCTATGGTGCAGTGTAGGTGCTCCTGGGTTATGGAAGCCAGGCAATGGAGGGAGGAAGAAAGAGTGTACTGCTGCTAGTGCTTGACCATAGTCAGTGACAGGATCAAGAAGTTCCAGCGCTGTGACAGGACCAAGGTGGAGGTTCCCTCCTCTGTTAGTCCTGCCATCCCTGACCCAGTCAGAAACCTCCCAGTCTCACTCACCTGCCATGCCTTGTTGGAAAAAAGAGTTTATTTGGAAGGTGTCTTGCCTCTTCCCTGAAGCAGAGGGTGGAAGGAATCCTAAGGCAAGGTCTTACCACCTGGCTGAACTCTCAGAATACATTGGCTCCCTGGGTTTCCTGTATTGTTTGCACCAGCCACTCTAAGTCTTAGTCCTAGGGGCTTCCAAACCCTGTTCCTCTCTCTCAGTCCATCTATCTTTGGCTCTGAGGTATTCCTGGACTTCTTCTCCTCTGGGGAACTCCAACTTAGGACCCTGAGCTTTGCAGCTGCACTGCCTAATGCTCTAAGCTACTGCAGCAGGTCTTTTGACCGTTCTTGTTCTTGGACTATGTTGCCTGTAGCTCCAGCCTTCACCATGGGACAGATATCAGGCAGGGTGCTGGGACACCCCATTATTTGGCCTCCACATCTCCCCTTACAGCTGCTCTCAGTACACAGGGTGTCTGTCAAACAAAAGGAGAAAAACTCAAAACTCCTCAGGGTAAATGGACACTGTCTTAGCTTAGGGTTTTGCCCATGGGCTTGCTATTCAAAAGTAAGGAACAAAGAAAAATCCTCAACAGACTCCTCATTCTGGGGTTACTTACTGTGTTCACCAAGGCCTCCTCATCCCTCTGGCAGAGGTGAGCCAGGCTTCCTTGCAGGTAGACTGCCCCACTGTCTCCTGGGGTAGACTTTTAGCTCTCCAACCCCCTTTCCCTTTTTGGTCATGCCTACTTACCCACATCTGGCCCTCAGTGGCCTTAAAAGTCCTGATTTTAAAGGGTCCAGGCCTTTTCTCTCTATTCTTTGTAACAGGGACTTGACTCCCTGTTGCAGGTGCACTATTATGTGCACTACATGGGCATTGCCAAGTGCATGTAGGAGCTGCCCAGGGAGTCAGTGAGGGTTTGAGCAAGAGTTCATGGATTGCCTTGTGTCTGTCTTTAATTTGCAGAAAGAGGCTCATTGCATTACCCAGCAATACAACCCAGAAGTGGGACCATGTAGTGGCCCCTGGGGGGCATATGCTATCACTGAGATGTGCTGTCCCATGGGACCCTTTCAGGGCAAAAATTGGCATAACTCCGCAACCATCAGACAGCCAGACCCCACAGGGCTAGGACCAAGTCCAGCCCCAGACCAGCCTCATACACTGTCCCAGTTCTGTGCATGGTTGGGGGGGCGGAGAAGGTGTTGACTTCTAGAGCCATGGCAATTAATGCTACCACCACTCTATTCCTGCCCCCCCCCCCCAATGTCAAATTTCCAGATCTCTTGTATAATGTGTATGTCATAGATTTTATAGACATTAGGGCTGGAAGGGACCTTGGAAGATCATTGAGTCCAGCCCCTTGCCTCAGGGGCAGGAAGTGAGCTAGGGTCAAAGGATCCCACCAAGATAGACGTCCAAATGTTTCTTAAAAGACTCCAGAGTAGGTGCTTGCGCCACCTCTGGAGGGAGTCTATTCCAGGTCATGGGGGCTTGAACAGTAAAGAAGTTTTTCCTTATGTCCAGCCTGAAATGGTCTTGGAGGAGTTTGTGACCGTTTGATCTTGTCATCCTTTGGGGCGCTCTGGTGAACAGGTGTTCCCCCAGATCCTGGTGTACACCCCTTATATACTTACTTATAAGCAGAAATTTTTCAATTTTTCTCAGCTGGTTTTTAGGGGAAAGGAGTGGGTTACATGTGTGAAAATACAGTATGTTTCTGGTAGTGGGTGACTGAGGTGGCAAGTGAGCAATTAACTTAAAAGGCATCAATCATTAACTAATTTAAGTGGGACCGGCAACACAATGATGATTAAAGACCTCACAGTAAATACTAAAGACACGTCCCCAAAAACAATGTCTATTCTACTAATCACCCTCTTTGCTTGTGGTAGGGCCTTTTAACACTTCATGCTCTTACATGGGATGGGGAGAGTAGACCATGGTAGAGTGCTCCCCAAGCGATTCCAATGCAGCCCTAAATTGCAGTTCCCCAAATAGCACATTACTCCATCCCATCTGTAACAGTGTCCCACTATTTATCACCACCAAGGATCCATCCTGATTGCAGGCTGGGTCTTCTGGGCCATTAGGTTTGTACTAGGAGACAGCTGACTGGGATGCTGAATGGGGAGGACAGCAGCAGGAAATTCCAGGCCCTCGTCCACTTCAGATTCTGCTCAGCTCCAGCGGGAGGCCAGTCTTGGCAGGATAGACTGGGAGTCCCCAATTTGGCTTATCACCTGGGTTGCTGTGCTGACCTGGGAGAGCTGCATGTCTTCAAATGGTCACATTGGAGCCTTTGTTGCACTCCTAGATGGTGATGTAGGCTGCTTTGCCCACTGTGTTTTCAGACTGGACCATGTTGCTGACTACAAAGATGTGGGATTGTTCCTTACTGTGGGCACATGTGACCATGCATGAGCCGAACGCACAGTTGCTGTCCCGTGTCTTTATGAACTGCTGTCTCCGTACCTTGCACTTTGTCCCGTTAGGGTCATGATCTGGGCTCCTATTTCCATAGTGATTCACTGATACACCCTCTTGTTTTGGTGGCTTAATGGGAGTGCTGCTGATTCTTGCTTTTACCCTAGATAGTGATAGATCAACTACAGCCTCCTTGGCCCAGTTTCTGCCAGTCTTGTTCCAGAGGCTGGACTCGTCAGACTGAGGGGCCATGGTAGAGGAAGGGTGGATGGGTGTATGAGGGACTGGGAATCCTGTAAGAGTCTGATGGGTCCTGGAGGTTCGTGGTGATTGTTGGTGTTCAGAATGCAGAATCCAGTGCTGATCTTGAGTGGGTGGTGAGCACACAATGGCTGGCAAATTGCTGTGCAGGGCAGTTAATAAGTGGAAATCTGACACATGTTGGCATTAGAGTTCTGTGGTAAGGGCCAGAGTGGCTGGACAGAATACAAGAGGGGTCCAACTCGGGGCTGAAGTGGTACACTGCGAGGTGCCTGCAGAACTGACTGGTCCACCAACCCCATGAAAATATAGTGGGATTCCCATTTAAGTGCTTGTTATGATAAGGTGGTACAAACTGTTAATAGGTCTTATTACACAAATGCTTTTGGGGATTTATCTCACAACAAGCAGCACGATCGTTCTGTATGCTAGCACTTCATTCTGCATTAAAACATTTTCTGCCATAAGAGTGACATTAGTTTACACCTTTTAATAGCTCATTGCTCTTTATAGATGTTAAAGATCATCTTTCCTTTTTAATGGTCTTGATTTTTTCATCAGTCAAGCTAACCCTCCTTAGGACAATGTTGCTGTCTGCTAGCTGCTGCTTGTTTGTTTCACAGATTCTTTAGCTCTTTAGCTTAGATTTTTTTTAGCCCTGTAGGATAGACTTTTCAGTTCTTTTTCAAAATCACGTCCATCCCTGAAGACCAGTCTTCAGCAACAGCTAGGGGTTCATCTTTAGTTAAGTAGGAAAGGAAGGTTGAGTCATCTGAAGATTGTTTTGTTGCTGCTCTGTTCAGCCTTACTTCTGATAAAATCTTTTTTTTTCTTTATTCTGCCTTTCAAAAGCCAGGTGCATATTATAATCGGGAGTGCATTTGTATGCAAGAAAAGATGATATTTGGTAATATATATGACTAATTTTAAAGACAGACAGAAGGCAACATAGAGATGAACCTTATAGACCAACTAAATCAGATATGCATAAGCTTCTGTGAACCAGAGCTCACTTCATCAGATGTGATATTATATTATTTCTATACCTCTAACAATCTCACGAAAATTTTAGAAGTTTGGGATCTACCAGGAATCAACATTTTAAATGGAATAATTAATCCATGTCTTAAACAACTTTTTTCTGACAAAAGCATCTGAATTAGTTTGCATGACGTGCCAGGCATAACGCTGGAGGTGCCAGGCTGTCTTCCTCTCAGAAATCCCAATGTTGACTAACAAGAGTCTCTGCTCATTAGATGCTGGGTCATTTATGTACAATGGTTGTCTGTTGTGCTGTATGTTATGAGATTTGATTTGCAGAGAAAAAGATTTTCTTTGTGCATGGAACAAAAGGTTAAACCTTTAAATGCAAATATAAGAACACCCTCCTTCAGGCATAGGGAGAGTCTGAGGAAGGGTGTTTGTGCTCAAAATTTTTCCAACTATTTAGTTGGCCTAATAAGAGATATCACATCTATCCCTAAGAACTTTGTCTGCCTATGTTCTTTGACCAACACAGCTGCAACCAACAACCCTAAAATATAAGAACAGTAACTCTGAAGTTTAATTACATTGTTTCATTACAAAATGTGACAGCCACCAAAAAAAGTTACCTGGATGTTAGTGGTCTTCTGTAGCTGCAGATGTGGTAATTGAATTAAAAAAAATAAAAAATCTTTATATAAAAGTTAATCACTGAAGACTTAAGCTGTATTTCCTAATACATTAAAAATTAAAGGGTTAATGCACTTGTGACATATCTCTGAACCACTAGATGGAAGTAGATGCTTGCAGACTTGCATTAAATTTATTGACTTTGTAAAACCAGTAGCTATTTAATCTTATTTTCTTAAAATTAGGAGCCAGTGAAATTGAATTCATTTATGCCAGTAATGATGTATCCCTAGGAACAGAACTAGCTTTGTAGTAATTGTCACAAGTGTCAATGAAATGGAAATCATCCATATTTGAAGAGTCTAATTTGTATAGGAACATGCAGTTATATAAGACTTTATATATGAAATCTTGACGTTATATGGTTGTTCTTTGAGAATTGAGGCTGTATTATTGAATGCCTGAATTAAAATATTATCAAAATGTTAACTTTTGTATTTACATTTTAATTAGTGTATGAGATTCCTTCTGGACAATACTTGAGAGAATTTTATGGACACCTTAACATTGTATATGATCTTTGTTGGTCCAAAGATAATAAGTACCTCCTTACTGCATCCTCTGATGGCACCGTCAGGTTGGTATGATGGAATTGGTTTATATTTGTAATCTTGTCAAAAGCCTCTATAGGCAGAGTCTGTCTAGTTGGCTAGGTACAGACATTCAAAAAGCCCGAGGTGGAATTGATCTAAGTTACATGGTTTTCTGTAAGCGTCGTAATTTAGATTGGTACTAAACAGAGCACACAGTCACCTTGTGGTAAGGGATGCGGATCTTAGACTGGGTTCCAACATTTTTGAACTAGTCTATGTGTGCCGAGCTTCTGTTCTGCTATGGGCATAGACCAGTTTTGAACTTCTGTTCTGTTACCACTGTAGGCTGGTTTCTAATCACTTATACTGGTAAAAGTATGCTGTCTGTACCTGGCCATTGTGTTTGTTACGAACTTGCTGTTCAACTTTTAATAATTTATTTATTTATTATCATTATCAGAAATTTGTGGCAGAATTACAGCCTCTTGAGAACTGTTTATAATGTTTACTTTTAATACATACTTTTAGTACAGTGTTTGGGGCTGAGATTTTCAAATATAGGAATCAGACTATAAGCTCCTAAATTCATATTCCCTCACCTAAATAAGTGACCTGATTTTTTTCAGAAATCTTGGGCACTCATTAGCTTTTATAGAAATCAGTGGGACTCTTAGAATATTCAGTACTTGGTATTTACTCTTAATATATATTAATCTTTCCATCGTAAAGCAGCATCAGGGCTGGAATTTTGAACACAGAAGGCAGGACATTTAAAATTTAGGATTGAAATATCCAGTTTAATTTGGCTTCATTGCAGATATGGGTAGTAATATGAATTCCAGTTACATTACTATATAAGGATTGTGGTGAAGGACTGCTTTCAGTACCTTCACTCTTAAATTTAGAGGCGAGAAATGCAAGAAGTTATGCAATATTAGAGTTAAAAGTATCATTTCCATGTGGTTTTTAACGCCCCTTTCCCACCAAAAAAGAGGAAAATATGGTTATGACACTTCATAATTGAATTATGAACAAATCCAAAAGTTTTCAACTGCACTACTGTTTAGCTACTCCTACCTGTTGCTTCCATTTTGTAACTCCATAGTTCTACAAGCAGTTGCATCATTTAAAATACCGAAAAAATTGTTGCATGATACTTACATGTGGAAGTGTTAACTGTTGGAGAAGGGGAAAGATGAAGTAAAGAACTTTTTGGAGTGATTGTCCACATGGCTTCCACTCAGTACAAATATGCACATGGTCAGGCTTTTTTTTTTTTGTTTTGTTTGTTTTTTGTCCAACAATATTTACTAGGGCTCTTCCTGTTACCTAGGTGTCCCACCATCCAAGGACATACAAGTAAGAAGAGACCCAACTGTCCTTTAGTTACTACTTAACACACATGGCAACAAGATGATACTACTCTCTATCCATCATATGTACAGTGTTAATGTTGAAAGCTCTGTATTGTATTAAGTTATTGCTTATTGCTTTAGGACATGGATGTCAAAGATATGGCCCATGGGGCTGATGGGTGGGTGGGAAATTTGAGAGCAGGCCCCACTGCTGAAGTCCAAGGTGTGAAGCCCCACTGGGGATACATTCAGTCACAGATGGGTCCAGATTTGACCTGTGAACAGCCCCAGTCCAGATCTGGCCCAAGGGCCTGGATGAGTTTGAAAACTTTGCCTGAGAACATCTTAGATAGTTTCAGTCACCCTGAAACTTAAGCTGGAAGAGTTTTCCCTGCCCTCCCATATTAGCAATATGACAGAAGCTAAATTTCTAGGGCTTATACTTGCCCCTCTATATCACTGTTGAAGATTCACAATGAGACAAACCCTCAATGCTCATGGAGTAGAGGAAGGGTGTCATGATGCCCAGCCTCTGTGAGAGGAAGTAGACACTGGGTCCTCCCTGTGCCCACCCCAGTGTCCCAGCACCATTCCCCATGGCCCCTTCCACCAGCTCCAGAACCATGAGAATAATGGAGATACCAGCTGACCTGAAAAGCTCAGTCCCTGTGTGACCATTCCTGTACTCTGAGCAGTGCACTGTGGCACAACCAAGTGAGTGGGCAGATGCAGTGACATGCATTTTTAGCCTGGCTTGTTTCCTGCGTCTTCCCATGCTCCTGGAACTGGTGGGAGGGACCTTGGAGAATGGTGGCTCCAGTCACTAGCATTCAAACTCCTGCAGGAATAGCCACAGGGCAGCGGCAGGGGCCATGCTTAAACCCTTGGGTACAGACTGAGGTCAGGAAGGGGGTAGACAAAAGAAAGAGTGAGGCATGGCAGGGTTCTTTCTCCATTGCCTTCACCTAGTAGCAGCATCAGCACCAATAGCCATTATCGCAACTTCTTCCTCCTGCTGAGACAGTTATGTCCTTCAGGGGCTCCCCCAAGCTCCCTAGTGTGCCCTGCGGAGCATCTTTTACCAGCACCATGCACCACCCCCATGCTGTGCTATCCTTGAGATCCTTTTACAGGTGTTGAGTGGTAAGAGAAGGTAAGCACTGTAGGAAATAAATTAGTCTTTAAATGGGGTGTCACTGATTTCCAAAAAAGTGATGTTCCCTCAATCTAAAAAGTTTGAGAACCATTGCTGTATACCTTCTCCAAAGAGACACTGTGGAAAATGATAGACTGGTCAATTAGTCAACTTCAGATTTTGGTAAGAAGTGATGGGTAAAAAATGCCACACAGGAAGAACAGTTGATTCTAGCTGCAGGCTTCTTGCCAGATGAAGTAGTAAATCTTCTATGATTGCCTCAGTGGATAAGTCTAAGATACTCCAGCCAGGACCTCACTGGGCACCTGTACACATGCAGTGAAGCTGCTCTGACATGCTGTAATTACAGCGCATCAGAGCAGCCTTGCTGCATGTGTATGAGGTCCTAGAATATCTTAGATCAATTGAGTCTACTGGAGTGTGGTAATTACCATGCTCCAGCAGACTCAAGCATCATGTGTATCAGTGTCCCTGCACTGGAAAATGGCAGCAGGGGCACTTTAACTAAAGGTTATCAAATGAGCTTTAGTTTAAGCATCCCTGCCACCATTTTTCAATGGGGGGACACTGATACACGATACTCTCTGGGTGCTTTAATTAGAGTGACTCTCAGAAATGGTTATTAAAGCACCTCCCCACACACTCTTGGAGCATGTGTATGTGCCCATTAAGTGCATCACCGGTGTTTTGGCTATATCTCTGGAAGTGGGGACATAAGAAATTTGATACTCTCTTGAATATCTTGTGCTTGTATATTCCTGGTAGACTCACCGTGTTGTTGCAGTCTGTAAAACACCTGTGACAAATACCAGCATTCATTTTAGTTATATCCAGACTAGTTGACAGTGGATATTAGGTCCTTCCTAGGGGATCTGCATATTTTTATTTCCACCCAGTATCAGGTTGGCTTGTGGTGGCTGCTGTCCTGGAATGGTCAGAACAACAAGGACCTCCTAGATCTCTACTGAGGGGAAAATAACCTGAAGAAACAAAACCTTTATGGGTATAAGGGTTACTAATGAGTCAACCCCCAGATCCATATAACTTAATTATTAAATCTTCCTCTTAAGGTAGGGTAACTTGAAGTGAGATAAGTTGTTATTAACTGGGATGTGGGTTGTCAAGCCTACTGGTTAGGGTCTTGTCTAGGGATCGAAGTCACAAGGGCAAAGTACAGACAGTCAAAAAGCCTGAGGCTGAATCTGTGCAATCGTTGCAGGTTAGTCTAAGCTGTGTCGATTGAACTGGTAAACAAGTGAACAGAAATTCACTTTTGATTCTGGAAATGCAGCCACATGCCTGCAGTGGCCCAGGCCAGAAGCCAGCACTTAGAGCGTGCCTCCCTGCTCAGCTGGAACAGACAGCTTCAGCCAAGACTTGACCACCCACCCTGGGAGGGGTTGTTTGCAAGGGAGGTGCAAAGCATCCTGGGATGCTGGGGGACTGTGAGTTAATGTGAATCTGGAGGAGATATGGGACAGAAGTTTAATGAACCAATTTAACCTAAATCAGTTAAGTCTGATACTACATCCATCCAGGTTTATCTTAAACTGGTGTCAGCCACTTCAAAAGGGATTTACATGCACTGAACTTCTGTTCTGTTACAGATTTGAACCAGTTTTCAATCAGTTTATGTGTAATTTCTGTCCCTAGCCAAGCTGAGACACTAGCCCAGAGAAAGGGCTAGTTTAGGTGTCAAGAGCTGAGAACTGTAGTCAGAGCAAGCCAAATGTCAGAAGCCAGATATAGATACTAGGAGCACAGGAAGAAGGAACTAAAGTAGGGACTGCACTGAAGGCAGTCTTACTGATCCTAGTAAGAGGGTGGACTACAGGCTCACTAGGAGACTTTTGCAGACTGCTTATCTTCTCCCTTAGTGGTTTTAAGGCTGTGTTTGGGGTGAGAGTCACTTCTTGCAAGCACAGCAGCCAATGACTGACTGAAAAATAGATGACTCATTTCCAGCTGGAGTGGTGATCTGTCAATCATAGCTATTGCAGTCTGTGGATAAATTACCACAGGAATGTGGAAAGGAATTTAAGGGCAGCTGAAAACTCTCTTTCCTATATGCTGTACTGACCTCATCTCACTCCTACAGTACATACAATGGATATTATCAATAAGAGTCTTCCTGGCTTAAATTGTAAAACTGCAATTGAAGATCTCTTTGAGATCAATTTATTTTTCTTTACATACGTGAGATACTCCATTTGTTAAAGAATGTCAGTGATTTTGTTTTCAGTAGGTCTATTAGTTTCCAGCTCCAAGAAAAAAATAAACATGATGGCGAACTTCCTTTAGATGGTGTCTTTCTATCTGGTGTAATTGCCACAAAAAGGATGTAAAGGCTAAGGCTGCGTGAAATTTTGACAGGTGTTTTGTTTCGAAACTGTTTCAACGCATTTCGAGCTTCAAACAGCGAAATTGAAACAAAACACAAGTCTTCGAAACAGCTTCAAAATGAAGTGAGGGCACTCGAAACATTTCAAAAGTTTCAAACCATTTTGAGTTTCGAAGCTGAGCTTGCTGCGGCTAAACAGAAACTAAGGAGAGGGATGGGGAAGGACTGCTCTCTGATATTGACATCTAGCTCCCTGTTCAATTCCCTAGCTCTCTGATCGCTTCCCCCAGCTCTGATCATTTCCTCAGCCATTCCTGGGGGGCGCGGGCCACCAGTCTGCACACAGGGTTTCAGCAGGTTGCTGCTGAAACTGCAGCAGCAGCCTGCTGAAACCCAGGGCACAGATCCAGGAGCCTGCGCTGCCCAGGAAGAGCTGGGGGAAATGGTCAGGGGGTTGGAGAATTGAACCGGGAGCTGGGGGAATGTTCAGGTCCCTGAACATTCCCCCAGTTCCTGGTTGGATTCCCCAGTTCCCTGATCTTTCCCCCAGCTCTTTGATCACTTCCCCCAGCTATTCCCTGGGGGACATGGGCCCTTGGATGATACGAGATGACAGCAGGATGTCACTGCTGGTTGGAACTGGCACTGGGCACAGCCCGTGCCGAGCTCCGGGAAGCCTGGTGCTGCCCCAGCTGACAGCATGCTGTCATCCCATGTGCAGATCTGGGGGTCCGTGCTCCCTGGGAGGGTTGTGGGGCTGTGCCAGACTCCTCCTGGGGGGTGCAGGTCTCTGGATCTGCGTTTGGGATGACACCAGGCTGCTGCTGGTAGCCCTGAGCACGGCCCATGTCAAGCACCAGGGAGCCTGGTGCTGCCGCTGGCCCTAGCCGGCAGTGGTAGCCTGTTGTCATCTTCTGCGCAGATCCAGGGGCCCGCACCCCCAGGGAAGGCTTCGGGGCTGTGCTGGACTCCTCCCAGGGGGTGCGGGCCCCTGGATCTGCGTGCAGGATGACAGCAGGCTACTGCTGCCGGCAAGTGATGTGAGTTTTGCTTTGAACAGTTTGAGGTGCAGTTTCCCAGAAACCCCTGCACATATCTCCATGAAACTTGGCAGGCTTAATGCCGTCATAAGGGGCTGTTATCTCTGCAATTTCCATCCAAATCAGGCAAGAAATGTCAAAGTTATAGGCATTTTCATAATTCCACCTTATAGCCTATGGGCGAAATGTCGAAACAGCAAAACAGTTTTGATTAAATGAAACGGACACTATTTCAAAATGAAGCGAAGCAATGAAATGAAATACTGTTCCTTCGAAACAGTGAAACAGAAGTCAAAATGAAATTATGCACAGCCCTAGTAAAGATTATTAAGAAAGGAACAACAGTCCCATTCTTGCCCCTGTGCTTCTGCTGCTATAGAATCAGAGTTCTCCTCCTGACTGGACTTTTGATGCTAGTGTTGACAGCCAGGAAATATCTTAATTATCTCTGCTTTTTTGCTGCATTCTTTTTCCCCTTGACAGTGGCTTCATTTTCAGAACCATGACTTTGGCTTATTTTGAACCAATAGGTTCAGTGACTTGTAAATGAGGGACATCTCTATCTCTCTTTTGAGGGATACTTCTCAGATAGTGTTGAAGTAGAAAGTGGACTTCCTGGTATGAACTGAAGCAGTCAGAGACATACTCTTTGAGTTCAGAGGCAGGGTGGGATTTTCAACTCGAAGAAAACGGCCAGAGTTTCAATCT
This sequence comes from Alligator mississippiensis, assembly GCF_030867095.1. Lineage (NCBI taxonomy): Eukaryota > Metazoa > Chordata > Crocodylia > Alligatoridae > Alligator > Alligator mississippiensis. The sequence goes on along the minus strand of NC_081824.1, from coordinate 117,672,742 downwards.
GGACGTATTGAATCCCAACAAAATAGTCTGGCATTTCAAGTTTGGAATGCTGACTACGCTCCATAATCCCCATGTTAGATTTTCAAGACTTGTTGACAGGTTGCTCGGGCATTATGAAGGAGTTCCATGAGATCTGTATGGGCCACACAGTTCTTCAGGGTCATGAACTGTAGCATAAAGTACAGTGACCCACAGCAGTATATTGGGCCAGGTGTTGCTGAGTTGCAGGCTAGTCTTCTAGACTTGTGTACAGGAGCACCATCTCCAGGTGTGGCTGCGAAGCCCCCGGAGTCTCTTCAGCCCTCGCTCTCCTCGCAGCTGCCCCTTGATCTCACCTGCCACACCTTGTTGTAATGTTTTAAGTATGAGAGGCTGCCTCAGGGCTTCCCAAGCTGTTCTCTCTAATGATCACCAGGTTTTTGCGGTTCTCGCCATAAGGGCTAGTTGTGTGACTCCAATCCACCTCTACACCAGGCCCCATGCCTTGCAGGTGTTACCTCTCATTGACATTTGCCTCATCTTTCTCAGCCCAACTCCGGGGTCTCAACACACTCAGCCCTTCCCCAGGTTCTCAACACACTCCAGCTTCTCTAAAAGGCTCCTTGACCCTTTCTGGTCCCATGTGCTCGTCCCCCCTGGACCTCCCCAGGCACAAGACTCGCTGCATATCTAGACCCTCCCTGGGCACTGAACCCTCTTGGTCCCCACCAGGCACCAGCTTCTCTCATGCTCACTCAGCCCACCTAGGCTGGCAGACTCCTCATGTCTCTCTCTCAAGCTTACCCCCAACTCTCAGGTTCATATCAGACCCCTCTGGTCTGTGTTTCTCCGTTTCTCTAAAGCTTACCCCGAGCTTTCAGGTTCGGGCAGGAGCCCTGCTGCAAGCCTGGTGTCAGGAGCTCCACTGCCTGTGGCTCCTGGGCTTAGACTTCCTGACCAGGCCATGGACATATAACCTTCTCCTGGTCAGGTAATGCCCTCATTAGCTCCCTTCTCCACCTGCTTTACAGGCTGCCCGTGCCAGCTGCTTTGCAGGCTGTCCCTCTTCTTAAAGTGACAGGTGCATCTAGTGCTCTGTCACAACTTGCAAATACTCTGATCCTTGCAATTGTTTCCAGAACTCAGTTGTAACCTGATTAATTCACCGTCCTAGATCCTCATCTCTCTAAAGTTCTAGAAGTTCCAGTGCCACAACAGACAGATGTGCTGTTAAGATTTGGGGCTGGGATGGCCATCATTGATAATATCAAGCATGAATGGGTTAAATATAAAGGCAAAGCAGGTTTTCAAATCTGCCATGAAAGTCATTTAGTAGTCCTTACAATTTGCTGCTATAGTACTCAAGTTTCTCTTCCACTTTTCAAGGGTAAAATAAGGCCTATCTTTTTCAGTACCGTTGCAGAACCCCATCTGTTAAAATACAAGTTTATCCAGAAGTGCACTAGCATTTTCCAACACTACCACCAATTCATTCTTAATGCAACCATAATATTTGCTTCATTTGTTACATTAGCTTTATTGTTGGCCACCAACCAATAGCAGTCCATGATGAATGCTGAGGCATGATTTTAATGTTTTATCCATGCTCTGACATCTTTGTTGTAAGTTAGATGGCATTCATTAAAGTAAGCTCTTCCACTGTATTTGAAGGTATTCTATTTTAAAGCAGAATATCGTCAATAATGAGAAATGTTTTCACTTGGACATCTCTGCCATATTTTTGCCTTGTCATCATCTATTTCAGCAATGTTGCATTATCTGCTAGCCTCAAAGCTATCTGGGCTTTTTTGTCAGTTCTATAAGAATCTGTTTAGCAAGAACACACACATATATATATGTTTGGAACACCTCCAGGAACTCTGGTCGTGTTCTCCTTCATCCTTCTGGCCAAAGGGAAGGGCCCAAGCAGGAGCAGACACATCCTATAGATCAATGCATGGCTGCACAGATGGTGTTGCCAGCAGGGCTTTGGCTTCTTTGACCACAGGATGGTGTTCCAAGAAGGATTGCTAGAAAGAGATGGGATCCACCTGACAAAGAGAGGGTGGAGCATATTTGCAGACAGGTTTGCTAACCTATTGAGGAGGGTTTTAAATTAGACTTCCCAGGGGATGAAGACCAAAGCCCTGAGGTAAGTGGGGAAGTGGGTAACCTGGAGGAAGCACAAGCAGGAGGATGCAACACGGGAGGGGTTCTCATTCTTCCTGACAAAGCAGGGCATTTGGCTAGTTACTTCGGGTGTCTGTACACAAATGCACAGAGCCTGGGAAATAAGCAGGAGGCATTGGAAATCCCCACACAGTCCCAGAACTATGATGTATTGGAATAGTAGAGACTTGGTGGGATAGCTCGCATGACTGGAGAACTGTCATGGATGGGTATAAACTATGCAGGAAGGACAGGCAGGGGAGAAGAGGAGGAGGAGTTGTGATATTAAGAAAAAAACTTTCTCACGAGAAGGGTAGTAACGCAGTGTGACCAGACTCTGGAATAGACTCTCAGCTAGGGTGGTGCAGGCACACAACCTGGAGATCTTCAAAAGGAGACTGGATACACACCTTGCTGGGGTTATTTGACCCCAGCAGTCCTTCCTGCCCAGAGCAGGGGGGCTGGACCTGATGATCTCATGAGGTCCCTTCCAGCCCTAAACTTCTGTGAATCTGTGTGGAACAGGTTACCCAGAGAGGTTATAGAATTATCCATCCTTGGAGGTTTTTAAGACATAGCTAAACAAAGCCTTGGCTGGGATGATGTGGTTGGGCATGGTCCTGGTTTGAGCAGGTGGTTGAACTAGATGGACTCCTGAGGTCCCTTCCAGGCCTAATTTTCTCTGATTCTCTGATTCTATATCCCTCCTCTTCGGGGGTCCCACAGTGTTTTTTAATCTGATAGGATCTCTGTTCACATTTCTTCTTTCATTTTCCCTTCCCTATTCAGGTTTTTCCTCTCCTACTGAGAGTTTTCTGTATAGTTAATATTCTTTTGAACCCTTAGCAGATTGTTTTCTACATATGCCTTAATCAGTTAAAACCGTTACATCAGCTTGAAGGATATGATAGACGGGGCTTTATGTGGGTTTCCCAAAATTAGTACTTTATAAGGAAAGGATTACTTCCAGGCCTTATCCCAAGTTTCTGCCCTAGGTTGTTTCCGAATTCTGTGAAAACCTATTTATTTAGCTTCAACTTTCTACCCAAAGCCTCATTCAACCTTGGTGCAAGCTAAACTTTATATACTCATGTAGTCAAGATACTGTCTTTTTATAATGACAAGGCAAAACCATTCCGACATACACCTAGACTGTTTATGGCTTCTATAGAGAGAGTTCTGGGTCAGGTAAAAGTCATTGAAAGATTATATAAGAGTGTCTCAAATTATGTGAGGGCATAAATTGGCCAGGTTAGATTCACGTAGCTGTGTCAGGGATCATTTCACGAGAGCAGGCAACTCACGCTCCGTTAGAAGAATGTCTCTGCTTCTAAAATCTATAGGGCAGTCTCATGGGTTTTGGTTTATATATATACACACAATACTGTTCTTTTGTAGAAGTTTCTAAATCAGATGCCTTTTTGATAGGGTTTTTGCAATTATTTTTTTTAATTGATCTCCAGTTGCTCACCTCTAAGCAAACAGATAACTGCCTGTTAGTTACTTAGAGTAATGGTTACTTACAGTAACTGCAGTTCTTTGATATGTTTTCCCATCATGTACTCTATGACCCACCCTCTTTCCCTGCTATGTTGGGGTCCTGCTCCTCTTAGATTTTGTAGTGGTAAAGAAATGCAGAGACCATTCTATCCTTTATGAATTCAAGTGGTGGACAGGAGAACATCTAGGACTGGTTTCTGTTTCACTTACTAGACTTATAATTGGACTTTGATAACTAAACTTGTTCCTGTTGAGAACCCTGAAAGACTTAAGTCCATGAAGAACTGTTAATACAAAAGATGGGTGGCTCCTCCTTCTTCTCATTGCTCTTCTGTAACTAGATCTTAAGGGTAAGATATCAGGGTGTTACAAAATTAGATCTGTTACTGGATTTTTAGGGACTTGAGCAAGGTGGAGTAGGATTGCATTTAGTCACCTTAGTTTAGGTGAAGTTATACCTTACACTTACGACCATACTAACTCTGTGCAATGTTAAGCAGTGTTAAAGTTAGAATGTACTGTGAGCAGTCACACATTAAGAATTAATACCATTTCTTGCCTGCATAGCTCTGACTTGCCACAAGAGGGCTAGATAAAAGGTATGGCTAGGAGCCAGAACACCTGAGCTCTATCCCTGCTCTGGGTGGCAGGGGGAGTGCTGGGAGCAGTGCATCCTGGAATGCTGGAGAACTGCAAATTGTTCATATTATCTTTATGGAGCAGACTGAAGTTACCCAAACACAAGCTTGGTAGAAAGCCCAGAGATAACCCTTGCCTGAAGTGGCATAACTTTGAGGCACTCGGAGGGTACTTAAAACAAGTTAACAAACTTTAATGTGCAGATGCTCACATTTTAAGTGCACTTAGTATGGTTTAAATGTAACATGTAACTTCACCCTTCCATCACTTGACAAGTGGAAGATAATCTGGCTGCTAGTGTTCAAATGCAGCCCTAACAGATATTGCTGGCCAAATGATTCCAACCTTACACCTGTGGGGATGCATGCATAGCATGGGTGTTATCTATAAAAGCAAAATACCTTGCTTCAAAGTTATACTTAGTGTAAGGTAAGTAACGTTGTTTTAAAAATCATTTACCTTCTGGAGAAATATCCTAATGCAAAGATTATTCTGTACATAGAATGTGTCAGAATCCTTGAAGAGGAGAAATTGGTATCTTGTGCTTATTTAATATCTGTTTAAAATGTGCAGAATTCAAAATGCTTATTATGCCAATATGTGGCAAGGGATTTAGTTAGCACAGTAACAAACTTTTCTTAATTTATTTTGGAAAGTTCTGTGTCAAACTTTAAGTATAATTGAAGAAATTCAGCAGATCAAATGAAAGCTTTAAGTGTTTGCATGTATTTTATTTTCAGAACCATTAACACAAAATTTGGTATTAACTATGGATAATATGCTAGAATCTATTGCATTCTGAGACAGAGGTACTTACTCATTTTGTGTCCTTTTAGGATGTGGAAGATTGAGACCCAGGCTACCTCTGCTGTGAAAGTTTTCCCTCACCCTTCTTTTGTTTACACTGCGAAGTTCCACCCAATTGCTGACTATCTGGTGGTGACAGGATGTTATGACTCTATGATTCGGGTATGGAATGCAAAAGTGAAAGAAATCTATGGTCAGCTGTTGCAGGAGTTTGAGGGTCACAAAAGCTTTATCAATACACTCTGTTTTGATGCCGAAGGTATGTTCTTTTAAAATCTTAACCGTATCTCAAAAAAAGAGCATAGTATACTCTTGTATACTCATAATATACTCTGAGTATACTTAGTTTATTTAACATTAATTTAATATTAAAAAAAATAAAATTCCTTTTCTTTAATAGTTACAACTGTATAACAGTGTCCTGTTTGGAGTTCGTATTAGCTAGGATGTTTATGCTTGGTTACTACCTGTAATTTGGTTATGCCTCAAATGTATGAGGTGCTGCACATACATATAGAAAGATGTAGTCCTTGACATAAAGACAAATAAGTAGACTAAAGACAGTAAAGAAGAATACATATATAAATATAGAGTGGTCAAGGTGATAACTATTCATGTCTTGATTATGCAAGGTTTTTTTAATAGATATATAAATTAACCCCAGTTTTCACTATACCTAGCTGCTATTAATTAGGTAATGTTTTGTGAGACATCACATCAGAAGGTAGTATGGTATGAAGCAAGGTCTGGCAACTTATGGTCTGCAGGCCACTTCCAGCCCTTGAAGGGGTTTTATCCAGCTCTCCAAGTATGCCAAAAATATTAATTGCATTGGGATCACATTTCTAGCAAGCAGCGTCAGGTGTTGCCTAGAAGGCAACCCCCTGAAGAGAGGACTGCTCCTGGGAACATCCAGGGATCATTTCTCCTGCCAGGCCTTGTGAAGGGGGGTCATGCAGTGCTTTGAGCCCAGTCTTGCTTTAGGGGATACTGATGACTGAGGGAGCTGCGTCACCCTGACAACTGCAGGCTCCCCAGTTGGCAGCCTCCTTCCCAACTGCAGCCAGCCTTCTGCTCTTGGGTCTCCCTTGGACTAGCAGGGCTGGCAGAGGTGGTGCCTAAGATTGAGGGTGGGGACTTGGGCAGTAGGTAGGCTTAGAACAGGAAAGGAAGTGAATGCAGAGTGTGGGCTGGGGTACTTATTTGCATGGCCAGATGCAGTGCAGAGCAGTGGTGGGAATACCTGCTGTCCTTGCTGGTTTCCCTTGTAAAGTTCTTAGTAGCAGTATAAAATTTAAAAGTTTGTTATATGAAAATAACATTCAGGGCTGAGGTACATAGCTCGCCTCAAGTTTAGACTTACGTGTTCCTGCACCACTACCATCTAGTCGTGGAATATCTAATACTCATGTCTGCCATAGAACTGAGCTGTGTTATTTTAGCCCTGCTAATGAAAGATTGCCAACACGCGCTATAAAACAGAGAGGCTGTTGTGGGAGAAACAAACAGTTGGCATGTCAAGGATACTGTTAGGTGTCACACAGTTGGCATATTAAAGGGAAAATAGAAAAAAAGTGATAAAATAAGTGGTGAATTACACAGTGTGATGAAAAAGAAGCAAGAAGTATGAATACGATGTAATGGTAGAGGGTTCAGTGATGGTAACAACATGGTCAGAGCAATAAGCAAGGAGAATCTTAATTGCTACCTGTTGTTTGGACTGGAGGAGTAAATACGATATGTATATTAAGGGTGCCAAAAAGGAGGATGCAGTAGTTAAATTGGAAAAAGATCTGGGGCTGAATGAAATGATATGGTGATATAAATGATAGCCCTATAGGGATAGAAAGAAAATATAAGGCAGGATTTGAACATGAGCCCTTAGAGTTCATATGTGTGAAAGAGAAGGGGAAAGGTTGCATTCTAAAACGACTAATATTTTATTGATCAGGGAAACTGGAGAATGGTGAACTTTTCAGGAGTATCAGAGAATGGAGTAAACTGAGCTTTTGGGAGAAGAGCTAAGAATTCAAACCTAAAGTCTAAGTTGTCATGACATCCAAAAGGAGGTGTTGTGGAGAGATGCTAAAATGTGGCTGTGAAAGCTGAAGCTATGCCATTGGATGAGATTTCTGAAAGATGGGATTGTATATATTTTAGAATCTGAGTTTTCAAATAGCAATTTCACTAACATATAGCTGGGTCGTTTTAGGAGTAGCCATGGCAACTCCTTAAAAAACAAAGAAAGAAAAATTCCAAGTACATTATTTACAGCAATGTATACTTTTGGAGCAACTTTTGGAAGGGCAGCAGTTGGAGATCAATTTGCCTTTATTCTTGCCTAGGTTGGCAAGAACTCTATAGATAAGCACCAGGGGTCTGATGTTAAAGTCCACTGAAGTGGTAAGACTCTGCTTGATTTTAGCAGTGTCTGTTTTGGTTCCTAGAAGACGAATAAAAGTAAGGAATTTAAATAAAGTGATCTTAACATTTGAACAGTATCAGATTTTTAATCTGTTTTGACTTTTGTGATGTGCTTTAAGAAAAAATTAGGTTTATCATCTACCTTGTAGCATGAGAAGAAAATGGAAATAAAGCATTACCATTCAAATACTAGCCACAATTCAGTTCCTGTTACCACATAGGTATAACATATCATTTATTGTAATTCAGTTCATAATACATGTGTATGGAAATTGCCACAAAACTGTTTGTGGCACAGATAAAGCTAGAGACATTCTAAGTATATTTAATTTGGGAGTTTTCTTCAGTTCATATGCTTCCTGTTTTTCATTTAATATTGTTTAAAAGTATTTCTTGCTTATATTATGTGAAATCATTGTTTTTTTAGGACTTTACATGTTCTCAGGAGATAGTTCAGGCCTCATTATAATTTGGAATACTTTTGTCAAAGGAAATTCTCAACATCCAGTCCAACAGTGGAGCATTATGAAGGTATATACAGATTTTTCATTAGCAAGATTAAGTTTTACGAAAACTAGCTTCAAATTTAGTCATCTGACTTGTTTGATTACTTTTCCTTATATATTTTTGTGTGGGTGGAAAGTGAATTCCCTTAAAATGTCTTGTTAACGCTTTGCTGATGGAACATGCTGTGATTCATGTTAGGGATTTCTGGATTTGTAGCATTTTTAGATATGGTACTGTTAGTAGAGGATATAAACATTTTTTTCCTAGCAACTTATACAAGAAGTTTAAAGAGATTTGGTAGCATTGTACTTGAGCTCCATAATGCATTGTGTTTATTTTCTGTGATAGAAAGGTCAAGAATAACAAACTATATATTTTGTCAAAGTACCATTGCTTGTAACTGTATGGCTAATATTTTATCAACCTGTTAGTAACCCTGTTTCTCAGGATTCTGTAGTTATAATAGGGTCTGTCATGTGGCTGTGAACATCTGATGACTTAGAATACAGTGCCTGTGAAGAAATTATTCGCCTTTAACCCATAAAGTTAAGAAGAAAAAAATGCAAGAAGGCACAAAATATAGATAAACAAAACACAGAGAGCTTTCTTTAACTGTATCTTCCATTTTCAATATTAAGGTATTAATGTTACATTGTGATAAACTTCATTTTCTCTTACTGTAGGAAGTAAACGATAATGATATGAAAGGGGTTCCAATAAATCATTTGGAGGTACATCCAAATGGAAGGCGCTTATTAATCCATGCCAAAGACAGTACTCTGAGAATTATGGATCTCAGAATGTAAGTTTGCTTTGGTCAATACATAGATTTGTGTGTTTCAGGATTGACTATGCATGGCAATAACATGTTCAAAATTATTAAATATATACTTGGGAAGAAGAAAGCTGGTCTGATAGAATGCTAGACTAGGGCTTGGGAGATCTGGATTTTTTAGCCTGCTCTGTTACTGCTTTGTGCATGACCTCAGGCCAGGGGTGTCCAACCTTTTTGAATGTGGGGCCGGATCACAAACTTTTTATCACCCAGTGGGCCAGCGAGCCATATTCAAAGACGTCACAGGAAGTGGTATCATATCAGGAAGTGGTCACATGACCTTTGACACCAATGAAGTTGCAGGGGTTGACATGGTGCTGGTTAACATGGCATGCATGCCCGGGTAGACATGGTGCTGCAGGAGCCACTTGGCTACAACTGGGTTGACCCGGTGCTGGAGAAGCCGTGGGGCCAGGCCGGGGTTAACCTGGGGCCCGCCTGGCCTGCTGGTGCCATGCCCGGGTTGATGTGGTGCTGCAGGACCCGCCTGGGCAGAACCAAGTCGGCACCGGCCAGAAAAAGCAGCATGCAGTTAAAGCTGGCTTCCCATGTGCTGCTGGGGATGGGAGGAGGCTGGCCAAGTCTGCACCGGCCAGCAGAAGCGGTGGCGGAGCCATGTGCCGCTCGGGACTGACCGGTGCAGGCTCGTTCCATCCCTAGCAGCACACGGCTCCACCACCGCTTCTGCTGGCTGGTGCAGACCTGGCCGGGCTCCTGTCCCCAGCAGCACATGAGAAGCGGCCCCCTCGGGGCCTCGCGCGCAGGCGACTGGGCCTGGGGAGACTGGCCAGGGGAGCAAGTAGGTGCCGCCTTGCTGTGGGGCAGGGCAGGGCAGCGGGGCTAGCTTCAAGCGGGTGGGTGAGGAGGCAGGCGTGGGCCGGCAGTGCCAGCAGCCGCTGCTTGCCCTCCCGCGGGGGGCCGTTCCCATGGGCCCCGTGGGGGTAAGCAGCTCCCCTCACCTCGCTGCCGGCTGGGGTCCGTGGGCCAGCCCTGCCTGCCTCGCCGTGGCCCCGCTCTTCCTGCCTCGCCGCAGCCCCGCTGCTGCCGCTGTGACCCTGCTGCCGCCACCACAGCTCTGCACTCGGCGGCGGCGGCTCCGCACTCTGTGCCACTGCCCCATGCTCTGCGATGGCAGCTCCGCGCTCTGCGCTGCCACCACTGCCGCTGTGGCCCCGCACTCTGCACCACCACTGCCGCAGCTCCCCGCTCCGCGGTGGTGGCGCTGCCGCGGGCCAAATAAAATGGCTTGGCAGGCTGCATGGCGGCCCGCGGGCCGTATGTTGGACAAGCCTGCCTTAGGCAAATCACCTAGGGCAGAATTTCTTGAAATGCCTAAGTGACTTGGCAGACTAAGTCTTATTGAAAGTGAATCAGGCTTAGGTTGGTGAGGGCCATCTGACTTTTGAAAATAGGCCTTAGGATCCCAAGTCACTTCCATATTTTTTTTGGCAATTGTTTTTAATTTCTATGCAATTTAATTTCTCTTTTGTGAAATGGAGATGATATCACTTAATTATATTGTAAGGGCCTTTATAAAGAAAAGTGTAATAAAGATTAAGTTCTCAGATATGATAATGGGATGCATAGCAGTACATTGAATAAATGGCTAGATATTTAAATCTATTATTTAATAAATTGTCTTCTCCTTTATCTTTTTCAATTTAAAATAGCATTTTATTCATAGAGAAGTTAAACTGTATATAAAAGGCTTAACATTACGGTGCAACAGGATTGTTTGCGGTTATTATTTCTTGGGCTATAATATTTTGACCTACTAAAACCCTTTCTCTTACCACCTGCTCTTTGAAGTAGGTGGTAAATCCTTGGAAAGGTCAGAGCTCAGACACTGAGCTTTGCATTACTGCTTTGCAGTTGCTGCTTTATTATTATTGCTCCTATTTTACTATAGTTCCTGATGTTTGTAAGGGAGAATAGTTGGGGATAAAAAAGGTTGGTCATGGTTTCCCAACCTCCTGCTGGTAGTAAATGAAACTTAAATGGGGAAATCACCCAACCAGAGTTTAGTCGCTGCTGGCAAACATGCTGTAATATCACCTCTCCAGAGAAATTGTATTATTTTTCTGAATCTCTGCCTTTTTAATATAAGTGAAAGTCTCTGGCTATTGTGACCATTATGGAAGATTAACAAAACTGAATGTAATCAGGGCATGCAGGTGTCTGTGATTTGCAGAAAACCTGGATCATTTCCTGAGAGAAATGCATTGCAACACTCAACTTAGTGAGGGATTCACTGAAATGCCTCACAATGATCTTTTAAAGTGTTGATATTAGCTCTTTCGTTCCTTGCATAAAGAAGGAGAGGAGGGCATCACAGATGCGCACAACTTTCTGTGAGTGACCTCCAATGCTAAAAGAGTTTTTTATTGTCCCCTCCTCCTTTCTTTCTTGATAACACCACCATCCTGTTTGTCATTCAAGCTTGTGACCTGAATCTTCCATTTAGTCTTCACTCAGTATACGCACATACAGGCTGTTTTGTAGGTATTTTCTGCAAATTATCTCTAAAGCATGGCCTTTCCTATTCATCTACACTGCAAGATGTGTGTTGCATAATTACTGCAACATGCCTTTGATGAATAGAATCTTGTTTATCTGATATCCCTGCAAAATGCTGCTTTAAAGATTCTTTTCCAACACTGATGCAAAATGTTTGCATTCCTTTGCTGGCCAAATTCCATCAAACAGAAAAAGTATGTATATCAGCTTATGGGCTCTCTAGACAAAATCCATCTTGTGTATCTCTCACTGTGTATCAAGTATGTTACCTCCTACCTCTGATTGGCCTGTGATTCCAGCCTTGTTTGAATTTTTAACAATAATTTTCATGCTTTCTTCCATGCTGTCGTGCTTGGGAGGAGCTCCCTATAAATATTGGTAGAGCTACCTCATTATGCTCCTTCATATCCCTCTTTCAGACTCCCCTTTGCCATAAGGTATGCAAAAAGAAACTTTGATACTTGTTGGGCTGCTGATTTATTCAGTCCATTGCCCATCAACCTAATCATCGTCCCACTGGGTGCAGGCACATGATGTGTTTATTATTCTCAATTTACTCTGGAAGAAGGGTGGAGGAGACACATTAAGTACAGTATTTACTTCCAAGGAAATGCTGTTTTTCATTTTTAAAGTTACTTCTGAGGAAACTATCAGGTTGCTTTTAAGAAACCCATTTTCAGTCTTGGGTAGCCATCTGCTCTGTGCTAACTGGCTTCTCTGCTACCTAGTGGCCAAGTGTTGTAATAGCACCTACTTCAGGCAGCCAGCTTGAGAGATCTGATTATGTGCTGTCTCCTTACCCTGGAGTAAATATACTGCAGGATAAATTCTGGAGTAAATTACTCCAGAATAAACATGTGGTGTGTCTGTCTCAGCTGTTTCTTTATACTTTCCATCTGTAGCCATTTTTTTTTGCCTTGAATGTCTGCTTTAGATATGAGATTAGTAAAGTAGTATTTATCCTGGGGGAAAAATTCCTAAATGGGACATAAAATTTTTGTGTTATGAAAGTAACTGCCACACTTAGAGACTATTCTTTATTTTTAGCTTTGCCTCAAAGAAATACATAGGTGCCACAAATTACAGAGAAAAGATTCATAGTACCTTAACACCATGTGGGACATTCCTTTTCTCTGGAAGTGAAGATGGAAAAGCATATGTTTGGAATCCAGAAACAGGTAACCAGTTATTTTATAGTAGTAAAATACAGTAAATTCAGTACTAAACTATTGGAGTCTGAAGCTGTCCAGGAGAGTTTAATAACTATTTTTTAAAGTTTGTATTCTTGTAGTGGGTAAGTAACATGGAATGAAATAAAAATTCAAGATCATGTCCAAGTCCCAAAATCTAAGCCCCAGCTTCTAAATTAATGTGGTTGCTTATATCCTCCAGAGCTTAACAATCTTTTATTAGAATAAATCCCAGTCAAAGTTGTTATCTTGGATATCTAGTAGGAATTGAGCACTACAAATTTTGCCCTTTGCTGTTAGTTGTAATATCCATATGTGTTACCGAAGTCCTTTTGCACACTGATTAAGTACTGTGGTCTAACATCCACTGAAGTCACTTAGTGTGTGTATTGATTTCACTGGACTCAGAAGCAGGCACTTATGGAAAGTTGTTTTGTCTGCATGCACAATTGACTGTTCAAAGGCTGTTGGTAAGTGGGCAAATGATCCATCTAAGTGTTGGGCCACTAGGCTTGCTTATAAATTATCCTCCAAACTGTAATTTCCTCATAACCACCAAATTCCACGGAATTCTACTAGAAGTTCAGAAAAAGCCCAAGTAAGTATGAATTTTAAGTATCTATTATCCTCTAAGTTACAGGTATTGTACCTGGCAGAGACCAAATTAAAACACATTACATTAAAAATGGTTTTGATGATATTCCATTGTCATTTTTTTTCTTTATGATATAGATTTTTAAAATATTGAATAAAAAACAAGAGCCATGTCTATCTTGAAGTTTTTTCAAGGCATCATCAACTAGATTCAAAATCCACATGTATATCACTGTAACATTTGTCCAATACCTATTGAGAATAGATATGCATAATGAGAGAGTTTGCAAATAAAAACCTGAACCTACAAATGCGTATGCAAGTGCTTACCATTATCTATTTACGTCCTGCCCTTGACGTTAGGATCAGAGCTAAATTTTATTTCAAAAGTTACAGAATAATGTTGTCACTAACTTCTGTTTTCCACTGGGAAACATTTTATGATAGAAATCCCTGAGTAAAATATCAAGTTTCTGTCTGGAGAAGCACAAGAACAGAAAGTGTGGTTATATACCATTTCAGTGTTTTTGTTTTTTTTTAAAGTAAATTAATGTTTAAAAGTCATAGAGCACATTTAAATTCCATGTGGCAGAGAGTTTTATGTCTTGTTCTCCTTATGTTTTTGCAATGTATAATATGTGTGTGAATATTATAAGAAGTTGCAATTTAGATTAAGTCTGTACAGTTTCATGTACTAAGAACCATATTTTATTTCCTAGGTGACCAAGTAGCCATATATTCTGACCTCTCCTTCACATCTCCACTTCGAGATGTCGCTTTTCATCCACATGAACACATGGTTTCATTTTGTGCTTTCGGGCAAAACCAGCCAATACTTGTTTATATTTATGATTACAAAGGTACTATAGACAGTTTTTTGCATAAGTATCTAGGTGTCTATGTTTCTAGAATTGATTTGCACAGGTAGTTTTTCTCTCTTCTAAAACAATGTCATAACTATGCTAACATCCTCAAACCAGCTTCAGATCAATTCAGAATTGGCATTTTGTTTATCTTGATCTTTCGAATCTGAATTTTAAACCTCTTATTAGATCCTGTTCTAGATGATGCCTGCAGGAATTTACATTCCATTGGTGAAGTCCTGTCAATGAATAAGGATCAATTTCATTTTCAGACTGGATAATGGAACAAGGCTAACTTGCGCTTTTGAAAATTATGCAGAGTTTAATGAAAACTTTAAAATAGAAGCTTTCTTGGTTCCCATTGTAAAAACTCAAGTTTATAGTGGGTTTCCATGCTAAGTATCAGTAGCTATGCATATGTATCCAAAACAGGAAATACTGCTGACTGGGAGCTCTCGATCTGTGACCTGCAAAATAAGAATCAGAAGTCTCTTTATGGAAGGTTAATAGTGGGCAGAATTCTCTTTTACTAGCAGTGTCTTTCTTAAATTTTGTGGTGATCTGTCAACAGTTACATTGTTTTACTTGAGGACATAATTTCTGTTTTCTTGTCATTAAGACAAAACATGACCAATGTGACAACACTGTGACTAAAATGTTACATTTACTTAATTGTGTCCCCCCCCCAGTCTATATCCACTGAATGAGATGCATTTTATGCTTACAAAATTAATGGCTAATGCAAAATACCAAAAGATTTCATTTAATCATTCTAATATTATAAAAGTTTTAGTCTGTAATAACATTCTAATATTATAAAAGCCTTACCCCCCAGCAAGAGCCAGTGGGGAGGGGAGGCAGGGGGGATGGGGGTGGTTACTGGTAGCCATGGCCACCACCCCGCTGCTGCCACCCCATGCCCACAGCTGCTGCACCAGGCCTGCAGCTGCATTGCTGAGCCTGCCACCACTGCCGGGCCTGTGCCTGCTGCTGCTGCTGCTGCTGTGTCCGCGGCCGCCTCCAGGCCCATGGCCACTGCCGGGCCCACAGGGGCAGGGCGGCAGTGGCATGGGCACTGCATCAGCCACAGGGGGGAACGGGTCTGAACCCAAAACTGCAGGGGTGTGGGGAGGGAACAGACCCATGCCCAAAGCTGCAGGCAGGGGGGGTGGACGCAGGCCTGGCTCTGGAGAGGAGGGAGATACCAGGGGACAGGGCGGGGAAACAGCCGAAGCAGTGGGGGTGGGGGTGAGGGTGGGGGGAGCGGATCCAGCCCCAAAGTGGGGGTAGGGCTGCTGCGGCAGGAGGCAATGGGGTCAGGCCCATGGCAGAGGGAGGGGGGAGGAGGGAGAGCGACTCTGGCCCCAAACCCAAACTGCTGGGGGATTGGGTCAGGCCTGAAGGGGCAGTGCCAGACTAGCACGGGGGGAGCAGGGGCATAGGAATGCTAGGCTCTGTCCCCGCCACCCGCTCCCACGTCATTGTTGACGGGCAATTTGCTAGTTTGACTAATAAGTATATAATAAAATTACTGCTATTAAATGTAGATTAAGATTCCAGTTCCCTAACTGTTGTAGTTATGTGATATCACTGAAAAAGTCAAACGGAAAGAGTTGTTGCAATGCAGTGTTTAGCTGTCTTACTAGAAAACAATAGACAATTGTGTTTTGGATTAATATATTTCTGGCACTGATTCAGGAAGACACTACATTACGTCTTCAAGTCCATTCCTAGTTAGGAGAGCATTTAAGCAAGGGCTTAAAAAATATGCACATACTTGACTATTGCACTCATTGCAGGTGCCGTCTTGAATTCAGGCCTGTAACAGTGTTCTGAAACTGTCTGCTTTTGTGTATTAAAAAAACAAATTTTGGGATTCTTAAACTTGTGCCACTGACTAAAATTAGTATTACTTTTATGATTAACTCTTTCAACACCTATCATTTCAGGTTAACCCTGAGAACTAATTTTGATGACAGCTCTATAAATAATAATAGGGTAATAATTTACATTGATAAATGTGAAGAAAACTAGCTCTGAACTCACGAAACAAATGATATTCCTGTATTAGACAAGTTTCTGAACTGTTCGAGAGTATCTTGTGGAAAAAATATTTTTCTTAAAAAATGGAGCAAATACCACACTAAGACCATGTCGGTAGTTATTTGTATCATCTGTCTGTCAGTTTGAACTAATCCACTGATGTTCTCTCATCAGTAAAATATTACATAGGTTGTGGTCTTTTCAGCTTACTCTGGTAATAACTTTTTGTTCCGTTTTTGGTTAAAAATACATTCTTTGCTTTCAGAAGACAGTTTTATGGCATTGGTGTTGAAAGAGTTAATCATAAAAGTAATACTAATTTTAGTCAGTGGCACAAGTTTAAGATTCCCATAATATCATTTTTACTTAAATCATATGTTTTAAAATATCCTTTAATGTTCTCAGTTGGCAAATAGGAATACTTGCAAACCTTTGCCACATTCTAGAATTTGTAAAAGTCAAGTTTGTGGTTAAAAGGCAACTAGTCAAAACTTTTATTAAAATAACATCTTTTCTCTGCCCTGTGGAATTTCATTTAGGTTTAGTTGAACAATATAGTTTAAAATTCCTATTTTCTGTCTGTTGCTTGTCTTACATAGAGAAATGTTCATATTGAGATACACCTATACTGGAGTGCTGAAGGTTTGGAGTTCAGCTTTGCTGATGATAGATGGTGTAGAAGTGATGTTACAGTTATACAGAATAGAATGTATTTCTATCGTACTCTTTGAAAACTTAGAAAATTGCATACAGAGTCTCTGGCTCAGTTATTTAGGTTGTAAAGTCACATACTTGGACGTTAGAAAATGTTCAGTTTCTGGTTGCCTTTGCAAACTGAATTCGGTACCCTTCTGTATGCATTATGGTAGTCTTTAATTACATGATCTCATACATTTCTTTTAGTCATAGGACTTCTGTTTCATTGGGCAAAGAAAGGGATAGATTTAAGGTTGCATAGGTAACTGTTGATCTAGTATTTCTTAAGTATTGCCTAAATAACTTTCTGCATTTAAGTAGCCTTTGCATGTAATTTATCTTTATATTGTTTAACAATGTTTTGAAAAGTAATATGGACTATGAACTCAATGTAATTTTTTCATGGAAGTAATAATACTTGACCTGAAATATTAATGTTGATTTATTTCTGTAGTTGCCCAGCAGGAGGCTGAAAGAGTAAAAGATCTCAATGGGTCACTTATATCAGCAGCACCAAGAGGGACACAAATTCTTAACAGTTCTGAAATTTCTTCAACGTTTCCATCAGATCAGTTTGTAAATGTTGCAAGAGAGTCTATGAGAAAGCAGAAAGTGAAACAGAAACTTGATTCTGTTACGGTATGTCAAATTTCATTATTTCTCACGAAGATGTAAAGTCATATTCATTGCATATGTTCTAGCTCATAGTTACTGCTGAGTAAACAGGCAGGGATTTACAGTATATCAGTTTCTCAATAGTAATTGTCTGTGGGCATGTTCTTAACGTGTAGTCAATAAAAGTTAACCTATGATAGCTTATTCATAGATTCTTAGACATTTGGGCTGAAAGGGACCCTGGAGGATCATCGAGTCCAGCCCCCTGCCCCAGGGCCAGGAAGTCAGCAGGGATCATAGTATCCCAGCAAGATAAGCATCCAAATGTGTCTTGAAGGCGTTTGAAGTGGGTGCTTGAACCACCTCCGTTCATTGTATATTGTACAGATGTACATTGTTCCATGTTCTCTTAATAAATGAATATAATGTAACTCCTGCTAATGCCAATTCACTTATGAATGGATATTTAGAAGAAGTTATATCACTTAAACGTAAATTATTTACCACCATAGGTATCTATTTACCACAAGTTGGTGACCAGGACCTGTACTAGTATTAGTATTAATATGATTTGCCTAACAGCATATTCTGATTTTGTTCAAAATTTCGCATCGCAGGTTTGCATTTTAGAAGGTAAAAGTTGGGTCATTTGACTATTCAGGATCAGCATGGAGAGTGTTGCCAGAATATCCATTCCTAACCTCAGTCTCTGCTAATATTCTGTGAAAAGGAGCTGAACAATAATTTACAAAAATCAGCTGATTTTTATTGATTTTGTTTTCCATTTTTCCTCATTAAATTATTTTAAGACAGTTTATTTAATTGTATGTTCAGTTTTGCCATCCTGGAAAGGATATCTCTCAGCAAGTCAGCAAATGGATTGAAAGATTGCTTAATTTCATTGTAGCAGTGAACATTTTACAGCATGAAAAGTTACTCCTCAATGAATGGCCATTGATACTTCACCCCTGCCTTACAGGCACAGGGCATATGAGGACTAATTTTGTCCTTAGTGGAAGTTTAATAAAAGACTGAAAGATTTTTCTGAATCTTTATTTCATAGTTCTTATAAGGTAGGCAAAAACAGTACTATTTCCAAGATTGGTGCACAGTAGCTACACAAGAGTGATTAATACTGATTAGCAAAAATCAACATATGCTTGATACTTTTCAAGAACACATATTTACCTTTGGAACTGAATATAATGCTGCACCTGGAAACATAAATGTAACACATTTCTACTCAATTATGCCTGATCAGAGATTAGTAATTAAATTTGAAATAAGTACTTGGTTGTAATTGGAGGTAAAAATCAAATTGTACTTCTACTAAATAAGTCTGCCAAAAAACCCTGTGCTTGTTTTAGAACCATGAGAACTGTACAGTCCAAACGGATATATACAATTGAAATGTTGTCATTGCTTAGAAATGGCAAATGATTGTATTAAGTCTTTGAGAAGTTACATAATTATGCCTTATCTTTCAAGACTGTAAACTTAAATGACTAATATCAATTCAGATGTAGTGTTGCAGTCATCAACTGGTAGTTTCTATCATTTTTAAGTTAAAATTAATTTGTTGGATTAATGTAATTAATATTTAAAATATTTGCTTTCTATAGAAAAAATGTAACTTCATCTGCTGTTTTTTGTTTTCCTAGTCATTATGTTGAGGATAATATGTTAATTATATATTTGCATATAAGGTATTTCTTACTCACATGAGAAGGATAAATAGTTATGGTTGATAATTTTCTACCATGTGCTCAACATTCATGGCATGCCAACACTGCCTTCAGTGGAGCCTAAAACACCACTTAGGCACATATTCATTTAATGGTACAGTGGGATCTGAACTCCAATTCCAACAGTCGTGCCCCCTGCCATGCCACACATACACGGCAGGATGTGCAATTTTGGGGTGAGGGATCAGATTCCAATAGCACCATTACTACTTGCGAGTGCCAGGGGAGCTCAGGCTCATGATTCTCTCCCTCCACCAACAAATTGAAAGCCAAGTGCTCACAGCCCAGCATGAATTGGAGCACCAGACCCCATGGGTCTTTAACTGGCTCCACTGTAGTGCCAGGGTTAGGACTAACAATCAGCTAATTGTTAGTCCCCAGCCCCCAGGACTGTACAGGATTCAGGAAATACCGACTATGTGTTGCTACCCTGCCACATATTCAATTGAAGGCATGATGGAAGCTAGCCACAAAAATATTACGTGTCTTTTGTGGAATATTTTTGTGGCTGCTTTCCCATTTGTCATGCTGTTAATTCCTTGGGTGCGTGGCAAGGTTACTATTTACGGTGTGATTCACAGGGTAATCACATCTTAAGTGCAGTATCTCCTAGGGGCCTAAGAGGCATATCCTTCCGCAAAAATGCATGCCTGTGATAGCCTGAGCGGGGCTCTGGATATGTGAATGAGATTTGACTAATGCAGAGATGTGCAGTTATTTCAGGTGGATGGCCACTTCATACACATTGGAGCTGGAAGGGACCTTGCAAGATCATCGGGTCCAGCCCCCTGCCCCACTTAATGAGGTTTGGTGAGTGTGATGACAGACGTCTTGAGCCCGGTATCACCTGTCGTCTAGGTAGCCCCTCCCCTCGTCCCGCCTGCCACGACTTTGCTGTTATGTTTGATTTGTGAGAGGGTTTCAGTGGAGTACTTTAGTTGAGGGGTTCCCCGGTGCGGGTGTACTCACAGTTGACGCTTCTGTTGTTCCACGGGGCTCCGCCACCCCTACACCCCGTCCACTCGCCAACCGATCATGTGCTGGTGGTATGGTGGCCTGCGGTGCACTGCAGGCCTGCTGTTGGTTTTCTCTGACTGTGGGGACCCAGGCCTAGCGATATCACTGGGCCAGCCTGTCTTCTACTCTCGCTGGCTCCTCAGCTAGCTCTGGCCATCCTTCTTCTTCCCCTTTTCCTCTAGAAATAATATTCTGCCTGGGCGGGGAGACTTCCCGTACTGGTGTCTGGGACCCCACGATCGCTCGGGATGGCTCCGCCTATCCCTGTCCCTATTTACCTTAGGGCACCTGCTCCTCCGTGCAGGGAGCCTTGTTGCTCCCCCTGATTCCCTCCTCCAGAGAGGGATCCTAGAGCTTCTCCGCTCCCTACCTGGGGTAGGACCGGGAGCTTCCTGCCCCCTGCCTCTGATTGAGGCTTTGAGCCTCCTCCTGCCTCAGTCAGGGGCTCCAAACCTTGCCTCAGCTTCAGCGTGGGTCCAGCGCAGCCTTGCTGGTGCCTTTCCCAAGGGGGAGCTGCAGCACACCGGCCGTGCTGCCCGCCTTCTCCTTCCCTCTCTCGTTCCTCCTGCCCGCGGGTGTTGCCGGGGCTTTTTAACTCTCCCGCAGCGGCCGCCGCAATTGGCTCAGCTGTTTCCCTCACCGGAAACAGCTGCTTAAATAACCGGTGTAATTCTGGCTTGTGCGGCTGTAATTGTGGCTGCAGCTGCTGCCGCGGTCTCGGCTTCAACACCGCTGTCTCTCCCGGAGGTAAGTACCCCCGCCCGGGGCTCTGTCTCGGGGTTGTCTCTGCCCCGCAACCCTTCCTGCCCTTAGCCTGTGCCCATGATGGCAGCACGCCGCCGTCACAGTGAGCTTTCGAGGGCTGTGTGGGTAGCCCCTTCCCCCTTGTCGCCATCTTGGGACCAGAAGTCCTGCCCCTAACCCCTGATCTTTGCTGAATACCTGAAGTCCCTCCCCTTGCCCCTTCCCCTGCTGGAAATACTCCTTTTGGGAGGAGGGTTGGCCTCTTAGAACCAGAAAAAAACCAAATCATACGCTAAAAGTCAAACACCTGTTATAACATATTTTAATTTTATTACAAAAAATGTTTTTGTCAAGATTTGTGTTTGCATACAGTAGATAGGGATGATAGCATAATAACTCAAAAATAAATTCTTAGCCTTGTATATTGTGATGGGTGTTTGGGGGGAGGTGTATGGTGGGATGTAGGTTTGTGTAGGGGGTGGGGGTGTATGTATATGGTGGGGTGTGGGGGGGTGTGCATATACTGGAGTGTGGGGGATGTGAGGAGGTGTGTCTGTGTGTGTGGGGGCATAGGGTACGTTGGTGTGTATATGTGGGTGGTTGTTAGGGGCAGGGTGTGGGTGTGTGGCATTTGTGGGGTGTGGGGGGGTGTGGACCCCCCCCACACTCCCCACTTGGCACAGCAGCAGCAGGTGTGGGTGCTCAGGACACTCAAGCCCAGTAGCACACGGCTCTGGCCAGCAATACACATCATGACGAGCATAGCCTGCCCAGGATGCCTCTCACTGGCGCTCCCCACCATTCACGCACAGCCCCTGTACTCGTGCATCACTGGACGGAAGCTCCATGCTTTGGAGCCAGCTACCTTTCCTGCTTCCTGCCACAAAGGTCCTGAGACTCTGGAGGGAAGCAGGGGCCGGGGCTCGCCTCCACCTCTGCTGGAGTCCCAGGACCTGCGTGCATGTTCCTAGTAGAGATGCTCCTGTGCATGCTACGGAGGCAGTGTAGACATACCCTTAATCTGTATGACATTGGGTATTGATTATTTTGTTCCTTATTTAGCAAAGGCTAAACTTTTCATGTTACTGTAAATTGTATTTGAAATTTCAGATGCAGAAACACACTTGTATATAACTACTCATTTTTCATATGTGTTTGGACAATACTAAGTTTATTAGGTACACCTATGACTGGTTTAGCCCTAATGGGCGCATCCACACATGAAGCGCGTGCACTTGCAGCAGCTCAAATAGAAGCGGTGCAAATTTGAGCCAGGGCTTTTTGCTGCAGTGCACGTGCTCAGACATGCACTTTGTTGTGGAGCAAGTTGTGCCACTTGGGGCAAAATAACCCTGCCTGTCTTCTCCCGGATCTGCAGCCAGGGGGAGCTAGGGCATGGGGCCAGCACCTGTGCTGGCCCCGGCAGTATAAAAAAATGTCCTGTCCTGGCCCCAGCAGTACAAAAAGCTGCCCTGGCAAGTAGCTCAGGGCTACTCACTCTCAGGAGCTTCTGGGGCCCGGCCAATTGGTACCTGGTCACACTACCCCTTGTGCCAGCTGGACTGCTGCAGCAGCCCTGAGAGATCCCTGCACCCTTTACCCACTGCAGCAGTCTGGCAGTGGGGACTGCTGCCTGGTTGTGACCTGCTGCGCACCTGCCAGACCCGGATAGGGACTGCACAGCCAGTAGAGACATCTGTCACTCTGGGTCAACTACCAGTGGGCTGAGGTTGCAGGATTGGCCTCTGTGCAGCACTACTGCCGTGTGTGACCTCTGCCCAGCCATCTGGGCAGCTATCGCCCAGAAGATGTTTTGGGTGTGGTGGCCTGCGTTGAACTGTCAAAGAATATCCTCCAGGCCCCATTTGGCCAGGAGGTCAGCCATAGCCAGCTGGGTCCAAGGTGCCAGCTCTGAGCAGGTAGTGTCCTGCTACTGGCCTCCCTAGCAGGAATTCTGGTGTTCCCTATTGGAAAACTGAAAAATACCTGATAAAATCCCAACATCACTCTAAAATACCTGAAAATCTATGTTCCTCCACAATTAAAACAAAAGACAACTATAAAGAGAGAGTGAGACAGCGATCAGTTGGGCAATGTTCTATTTATATATCTACAGTGTTAAAGCAGTGTGGAAGCCTATGAGTGTCTCTATCATAATAATAAAGTGAACTCTAAATACATGTTTCATGAATTTCATGAATTCATGAATACATGAATATATATTTTGCTGCCCTCCCATAGGGGCTATGGCCCCACACAGGATCTACAGCCCCCCAACAAGGGCCAGATGGCCCCTGCAGGGGCTACCCTACCCCCCCCCCGGCAATGTTATTTTGTAAATAATACAAGATTCTGCTTTTCTCCCCACTTCCCTCATGCAATGCATGAATCATTCCTATTCTTTTTGGGCCCAGAAAATATGAGAGTAGAACCAAGACTTGAATCTTGGTCTCATCTTCATCAGTGCATAGTGCTAAAGCTGGTACATTAAGCTATATTGGGGCATACTTAGTAAAATTAATTGCTATATATGCTCTTAAATTTAAAAAATAAACCTGAATTTTTGGTGAGAGGAAAGGGCAGATGGTTGCCTTCTGTGAAATTGGATTGGAATTTGCATCTCAGCAGCAGTTGTTATGTATCTATGACTCAAGGGGTTAAGGTTAATTTATATTCCAATATAAAGCAAACTTTAGTGGTATTAAATCCTTAAATATTCATTCAGTATAACAAGTTGCCATTAAATTCCTGGGTGGCCTTTATCTCTGGAATTTCTCTGCTAATGCAGTAAAATTCTTATAGGCAGCTAGCAGACAAAAATACCAGTTTGCAGTTTTATCATAATTAGAGCATGTTATTTATTTTTATTTCTGAGATGACATTTAAAAATGTCAAAAACTAAACTAGCTTTCATGTTAAACTAACTAAACTAACACCACTTTAACAGTAAGAAAAGCTTAGTATTTTTCAGCACTTGTAACAAACGTTCCTTTACATATAGTAGGGCCCCTCTGCACATGTTGGTAAAGGTACAATGGGATCTAAGGCATGATCCGCACAATCGTGCCTCCTGCCATGCCACATGTGGATGGCAGGAGGCATGACTGTGGAATCACAAATTAGATCTCATTGTGCCTTATTTCTGGTGCAGAGGGAACCTGATCCTGGGCTCCCTCTGCACTTGCAAAAAGCAAGCTCCAACACTGGGAGCCCCCTTGAGCCTCAGCTGAAGGGTGCCACATGCATCCCCAGGGCTGGGAGATGTATCTGCTATGATCTCCCAGTCCCGGGAGTATGTGAAGCCCCAGGGCTGGGACATTGCAGCTGTCGTGAGGGTCATCTCTGGACCCTGGGGTACATGAAACTCCCAGGGCTGGGAGATCATGGCAGCTGTATCCTGGCACTGGCAGGCACACTGCAGGCTACCACCATCTGCAGCTGCAGGGTGCTGCCAGGAAATAGAGTTGGCAGCTTCTGCAGCTGTGAGTCCCTTCAGCTGACAGGGCTCCCAACTGCAGGAGAGACCCTGCTACACATGCATATTAAAGCTCTATAGCAGCCAGCTTTAAAGTTAGTATGCATTTTTGAGGTCAAACTTTATAGTTGGTTGGATCTTTTTGTGGCATGATAGGTACTTTGCTGTGTAGCTGGTTTCAAGGTAATTGTGCTATTAACCAGTTAATTATGTGATATCTGTAATGTGTACAGAGGTCCATAGTCTTGGAGTTAGCAGTGTATTAGTTGAGTAACCTCTGATGTCAAAATATTCCTGATCAATTCCACCCATTTTTGTTTTGTTTTTCTAAACATTTTTTTTACAAATTCTTCTCAGTATATTTTGGAAGTTGTTTTTTAAAGCATTTTCCAAATGATTTGCTGAAAACTTCTGTTTATTGAAATAAACCTGGGAAATATAGGTTTAAATTATTTCAAGTGCAACAAGAGAAGATTAGGATTTAAAATTAGGAGTTATCTCCTTTGTACAAAACAGTAAAAATTCCTTGAATTTTTGAGTTCTTAGCATTATTCTATGTAGCTATGAAATGTGATATTGAATAGTTCTTCAAATTATCCCATTAGAATATATTTGAAACATAAAATGTCTCTTCACTGGTCTAAAACCCCTTAATCTATAGAATATATACCAGCATGCCTCTGAAAATGTATGCAGCCTTTTTAAGAAAAATCTGAAGCATTGCTAAAACCTAATATTAATACTATCTAGCAGTGCAAGAAGCTAGCAGGCAACTTGTTGTTTTTTGTCTGTAATAAAGACATAAAGGCAGATTCTGAGGCAGTGTAAAATGTCATAGTATCATTGCCAGTTTACAGCAACTGATGATCTACCTCCCAAGGTCTTATTTAGTAGATCCTGAAAAAGCTTGATAAATTCTGGGTTTGAATTTAGATCTCAAAAAGAAAGGTTCCATTCACAACTTTCTATGTGGCAATAAAAAAATTAAAGATATATTTAAAATGTATATACTGTAATCAAAACCTTTGTAGAAATATTGTGAGGCTTATAGATAGATATTTCAAAGCTAGTATAGGCAGAGGCCATGAAGCTCTGGCAGGTTAATGTAACATTTACACTTTTACACTTATTCTTCCTTTTCTAATAGTTGGTACTGCTATTCATTATTCTGTACCGAGGCATCCTTCTTGTTCTTTCCAAAGTTAGTCATGGTCTCTTTAGTCTTCATCCACAACAAGCTTGGACAACACACATAGGAATCCATTGTTAAGAAAAAAAGCAGATATCTCATGTTTGAAGTAAATCTAATTCTGTTTTAGTTAGAAGCAGTGAACCAATAGTTAAAACTATTATTCCAAACTGTAAAAATCACAAGAATAATACAGGTGTAAAAATAATATCTTACTGCTTATTAACATTAAGTTAATATTATGCCTGATATTGGAATAAACTTATGTTTGTATTATGCATGTTTTTGTTTAAATTCCGAATTTATTAAATAAAGGTGTGATGAATACTTACGGATGAGAGGGGTCTACTGTAAAACTGGGTTTATTCTTTAGTTTTTAAATCATTTCCTCTGCATATACCGTTACATCCTTTAAAATGGTTTGCTTATTTATTTTCACCAGTCAAGAACAGAATGTAAAATGGTCTACACACTTTTATTATGTGTAGAAGAATTGATTCAAAATAATTAAATTTATTTTACAAAGATACATGCACTGTGATAGAATTTCTGGACTTTAGTATTGTTCTCGTGGCAGCCCATCCAAGATGTATTGTAAATTGTCTGTTAATAATCAAATGGCTAAAATAATAAAATAAAAGCAGGAGATGTTAAAGCAAGAAGACAGAAAAAAGGCCTAAGACTAACCTGCAGGTTTGGTTTAAAATTAGACTTTTTATTTGATCATTTTTCGCCAAAAGTAGACTGGGGAGAGAGAGCATTTCTTCATTCCACTGTGTAGGCATTACATGGTTTGTTCTTTTTGTTTTGGCACTTACTACTCTGTTTTTAATTGGCACATTCCAGCTGCCAACAAGAAACAGAAGAATCTTCAAAGTAACATTGACAGCTCTGCATGTATATATGTGTATGCGCGAGAGAACAAATTGTAAATATATGTGTATTTACACCAACTGAGGATCTGGCTATAATAGTCTGTAATATATAACAATATCATTTTTGTAGCTCTCATCAAACTGAAAATGTGCCTTTTAATTGTGGAGAGAACTCCACATGGGGTGCCAAATATTTCTAAAATATTCCCCATTTAAAATAGAGAATGCAATTTTTGTTTTAATACAGATTTTAGGAAATGTGGACTAAACTGTTAATGTAAATGCAGAGGAAATACACTATTATAAGACCTTTCAAACAGTTTCCTAAAGTATAACTTCCTGTGCTAATAAAACATTTTAATGAAAGTCAGCATGTTTTAACATTAACAGGATAGAGATATTGTGACTGATGAGATTTAGATTGAACTAGTCAGTTGTATGGGTGGTGTGCAATGATTCTGTAGCTAAAGAATTGGCCTTGTACAGACATTCAGTTTCTCCTGGGAGAGTTGCTGCTATCCCAGGAGAAACCATGAGTATACAGATATTCAGTCTTTTTCTCCCAGAGTAAATATGGTCAGTCCAAGAGAAAAATAGTTTAGGTGACAACCAGGGTTAAATCACTTCCAGAAGAGTTTCTTCTAAATGAGCAAATGTCTGTACATAATGTGCTTCTTTAAGAAGAGAATGTAGTTCTCCAGCATCCCCCTCTCTTCCCTAGGGAGACAGTTTTTTTTTCTCCCTGGATGTTGCTGCTTCAGCAGGGACAGAGCATGCCCCCTTCACAATAACTAAATTATGTTGCAGGAAAACAAAGACTGGCCCTGAGAAGTCTGTGCATGGCTTTCATCTGTTGCCAGGCAGACTAAGGGAGCCTGCAGAACATGATGAGATGTTTTCATAGGGGCCCTGTGGCTACAGTGTCAGTTCTGCAAGCTTCCCACTCTTCAGGGCCTCAGCATTTAAGGGCACAGACAGAAGTGTGGCTCCCTACTGTAACTGAAAATGCTTTGCAGGAAGTGTTCTGAGTTACAATAATCTCTCGGACCAAACAGATATTCACTGTTGGTTCCAGGGGAGGGGAATCTAACTGCTGACTGGGAGCCTGAGGCCGGTTTCCCCTAGCAATAGCCCCTCCTCTCGCCCAGCCTGTCCCTGTTTCAGAATGGGAGGGGAACTGAACTCCTTCTGCTCCCTTTTCCCCTTCCCATTCTGAAAACAGCTTGAGGCTGTGAGGCAGCGCAGACAGAAGTTACACAAGATGCTCTGTTTTGAAACACTTTCATCTGACTCCTCATGCAGTGAGGGCTCAGATTTTCACCTGATTGGCCATTTGTAAGCTGTCTGCAGCCATACGCTTGTGTTTGGTCATGGCTATAGACCACCCTCTGTGGCCAGATCAGGCAAGAATTGTTATTTCTGTCTGCACCCCAAATGTTTCTTTATGCAGCTCTGGGAAGTTTCTCTACCAAGAGAACAAACCTAGGAGAATTCTCCCAGATTATTTGAATGCATGTATTCAGCTATTGTTTAGATTTCATAGATTTCATAGACATTAGGGCTGGAAGGGACCTCGGAAGATCATCGAGTCCAGTCCCCTACCCCAAGGGCAGGAAGTCAGCTGGGGTCATAGGATCCCAGCAAGATAAGCATCCAGTTTGCTCTTGAAGGTGTTCAATGTAGGCGCTTGAACCACTTCCGGTGGCAGGCTGTTCCAGACCTCGGGGGCTTGGACAGTAAAGAAATTCTTCCTTATGTCCAGCCTGAAATGGTCTTGCAGTAGTTTATGACCATTCGACCTGGTCGTCATCCCTTGGGGCACTCTGGTGAACAAACGTTCCCCCAGGTACTGGTGGTCACCCCTGATAAACTTATAGGTGGCCATCAGATCACCCCTGAGCCTGCGCTTTTCCAGGCTAAACAGCCCCATGGCTCTCAGCCTGTCATCGTAGGGTTTGCTTTCCTGACCTCTGATCATGCGCATGGCTCTTCTCTGGACTCTCTCAAGCTTCTCCACATCCTTTTTGAATTGTGGAGCCCAAAACTGGACGCAGTACTCCAGCTGCGGCCTCACTAAGGCCGAGTACAAGGGGAGAATGACGTCCCGGGATTTGCTTGAGAAGCATCTATGGATTCAAGCCAGCGTTTTGCTCGCTTTACTAGCCGCAGCATCGCATTGCAGGCTCATGTTCATCTTGTGGTCAATGATGACCCTCAAGTCTCTTTCTTCCATAGTGCTAGCCAGCGTAGCACTGCCGAGCCTATAAGGATGCTGCGGGCTTTTCCTCCCAAGGTGAGGAACCTTGCATTTATCAGCGTTGAACACCATCAGATTCGTCCGCACACTTGCTGAGCCTGTCCAGGTCAGCCTGGATCACCCGCCTGTCTTCTGGTGTGGATGCTTTGCCCCAAAGTTTAATGTCATTGGCGAACTTGGCCAGTCCACTTCTGACTCGACTGTCCACATCATTAATGAAGATGTTGAACAATATGGGTCCAAGCCGGATCCACTTTCCTCCCTTTCTTGAAGATAGGCACCACATTGGCCTTCTTCCAGTCTTCGGGCACTACACCAGAGCGCCAAGAGTTTAAGCATCATGTGTTTAAACTGATCAGTTTAAATTTGGAATATTAACATCACGTACGTGCATTTTCATAGTCTACCTACTTTAACAGCTGTTCACATGTGCTTTCACTTCATAAAGTTTAGTGCAACTCAGTATCTTTACTTTTGTCTATCATACCAAATATATCCCAGGGAGGGACAGATTTTTTTCCTTGATCTAGCTACTCATTATTATATCAATTGCTGTAACTCACACTGGGAATGGTACAGATTATAGATCTAGCCACAGACTCATCCATCTGTTACCAGTTCTCTATTTCCCCACTGTCCTTTGTCAAGTTAGTTCAGTACTGGAGAGAATATGCTCCTTCAAAAATGCCATTAAATACCTAAAATATTTGGAGGAGGAAAGAAATCTGTTGGAAAAAATGAGAACTGAAATTAGAGTCAGTGTTTATGTGCAAAACAAGTCTTGTTATCTTAGCTAGAATGCAGAGCTCAGAATTTTCATACTAGTTTTAATCAGTCCTATTGTATCATTTAAATGCTTGCAAAACACAATTAGAATGATTTCTAGGATGAGCCAAATCCTCTTGGTTCAGAGCTTGAAAAAGTAGGCTCAGTTTAGCCCAGTATTGAAGGCAAGGAAGGCGTTTGAAAACATTTCTGTCCCCCAGCCTGCAGAACAACATTAAAGCAGCTCTGTGATCATTGTGGCTTCCAGTGGGACAGGAGAATGTTTTGACCAATTGTGGCGGAGCACAGGGTGCTCCTGCCACTTTAAGGGCCTGGAGCTGGCAGCCTCCAGGTACCTGATTAGGGCAGCCATTTTGAGGCCTATATAAACCAGGCAGTTTGGCTGCAGGAGGGCAGGCAGCAACATCGCCTGGCCTTAGGGCTGCTGTGTACGACCCGGAGGTAAGGGGGAGCTGCAAGGGGTTGACAGGAGGCTCCTGGTCCTGGGCATGACCTGAAACTGTACCCTGCTGGGAGTGGGTGGTCTGGTGGGGCTCTCAGTGGCGCGGGAGCCCCCAGGGAATGCCAGGCCAGTTATCACCCTGGTGAAAGGCAAGTCGGGCGCCTTAACCCCTAGCTCCCACCACCACCAGGTGGGTGACCCCTGAGTTGGAGGAGGGCCGAGAGGGCCTGTGTTTGTGAGGGGCCCAGAGAGGGCGGACCCCGAGAGTGGGAGTGATGTGGGCGAGGTGCCGCGGTTGCTCCCAGGAGGAATGGAGTAGTGGCACGGTGAGGCCCAGTGTTAGTGAGTGGCTAGAGAGACCCAGCCTGAAGGGGAGAGTCCCCTCGACTGGCCCATGCTGGGGCCAGGACCAGTGGGGGGCAAAAGGGCCGGGGGCCCACCGCGAGGGACGCCCAAGAGCCGGGGGCCTGGGGTCCCGACTGGCCTTGAGGTGGGCCAGGGCTAGGTAGCCAAAGGTTCCGGGGGAACCACACCCGAGAGGGGAACAAGGCTTCAGGTGGGTGAGGTAGCCCAGATGACGGCGGAGTGGCCGCCTGAGTAGGGAAGACCATAGTGGGGTCGCGTAGAAGATTCTGGGGCCCAGTGTGGGGCCGGTGAGATGTTGAACACCATGATGCCATCTGCGAGGCTTGGGCTGTGGTATTAGGGGAGGTCGGAGCCGCAGAGCGCCCCTGGGCATCGGGGCAGTCGAAGGGCAGCCTCCCGCTTAATTAACATCATAATTGAACTCATTATCATCAAAGGCGTGGCGGGCGAGATGAGCGGGCGGTCGCCCAGAGACAGGTAGGCGGGCCACAGAGTTCGGCCCCAGGAGGCCCCCTGTCACACCAATATATTTACTCACCACTATCTCCACTTCTTTTCTTCATCTCCTTTCTGGTGATAAAAATCACCACTCAGGAGCATGCCTGTGGGGTGTTAACTCTTCTGTGTTGGCTTTTCACAGCCCTTTTCCAGTGCCCATAATACAGTACCAGCATGCATGTCAGCTGAAACGTGGTTGTTTTCACATCAAAATATTTTGCCAGGAATATTATTTTTTTAATAAACTAGGGTTCAGAGCTCCTCAGAGGATTGTACTCCAATTCTCTGAAGGTTTGGGGTGACTTAAGCTCAACCTTTAGAAGCAGGAGAGAAAAAGGCAGTAGGGATAGTCTATACCACAGGGCTGCCCCCAGAAAGTATTATTAGCAGCAAGAAAACCCCCCACTCTCAAATGGTAAAGACATTGTTTGGAAGCTACCTTCTGCCTGCAGAACTGTGCTTGCACCAGAAGTTGTTCCAGCGTAGTTATGTGGGTTATATGGTTTGATATTTTTACATTCCTAATGAGCATTGGTACGCCAGCAGAACTTTTTCAGTATAGACAAGGCCTCAACTTAGTTGGAAAATTGTTCTTTGAAAAAGTTAATCTCTGTCTCATGGCAGTTTTTCCACTCTGACATCCCCACTGCCTCCTACCAGGATTGATCTCTTCTAGGCAAGTTCCTCTTCTGGCAGCCAGCTCCAGTTCTGTCATTCAGCTGTAAACACCTGAAGGACTGAGTTAGTTGCTTTTGATAGAAGAGATCTGACAAAGTCAGGAGGTGGGGATGGAACCAGTAGGAGACGAGTTGCTCAGATAAGGGAGAATCTTTTGTGGCAAAAAGGCTATTCTTTGGTCAAGTTGCTAGTTACGAAAGAAACTGAGTTTTCTAAATCTGACCTGGTCAAGTGGGACTGCTGATAGAGATGCAGAAGTATTTCTGAGCCCAAGAGTAAATCAGCTTTTGTTCACAGAAATGGGTATTTATTCATATGGGTTGCATTGTTGAATAAGCTACCTTGGGTCTGAGATGGCCAGGTTACTCACTTGTGGGTGGTTCAGGTTATTCCAAACAAGTGCCACTAAAAACCTTTACATTACATGCATCTTACTTTATACAAACAAACACAGTCTGTTTTAAAATACTTATTAACTGACTTTTCATATCCTCAGTCTTTTAAAAGTTACTCTACCTTTGTTCCTCTGTGGCAAATGTATTTGATTAGTGCTGAGTTACAGTAGGGAATGACATAAAGTCACAGGCAGGAATAATGTGTTAACTTTGAAAGGCAGTGGAATTTTGGGTCTTAAATCACTTCAGGCACATTTGCATATTTTTACTATATTTTTATTTCAAAAGGAAAACTCTAACATATCTTGTAACTTTGTTAGTTCATTCTGTTGTGATGATTCCTTTTGACACAGCTGCCCAAAAGAGTAATATAAAGATGTGTTTTTAATCCACATTATGAGCAATATTGCTTATGAACAAAAGCTTTGCAGTTTGAAGTACTTTAACCCTGAACAATATATGTTGGATATAAACTCCTATAAACTTCACTGTCTCCATGCGCCAAATAAATACTGTTGAGCAGCTGCGAATGCATAAAACATGATCACTAATATAAAATGACAGAATTATTAAAATCTTTAGATAGGTTAAAAAATGTAATAGTGTATGAATGCTTTACTGTAATTTTCCATTGTGTTCCTTAAAGTTTATAATAAGTAAGGTTTTGGAATTCGAATTGATTATGAATTAGGGGGCTTGGGGGCCGGAGGTTGCCAGTTCATTAATTGTAATCAGCTTTGCCTCCAGGATACTGCCCTGATATGGGCAGCAAAGTATTATAAATTGTTGTTATATTTGGTTATCTATGTCAGAAATTAGTCTTCTAAAAATCTACTTTTTTTCAGTTTTTCTATAGAAAAATGAAAATTGTGAGAGCAATTGGGACATTGGAACATTAAAAACTCTTTACCTTGTTATGAGGTCTTGCTTTTAAGAAAGCAGACTTTTCCCGGAGGATTATTTTCTCCATTACTATTATGGTGTGCGTTTCTTGCTTTTTTAATACCAGAATAGTTTTGAAGGAATTATGTTCTTCCTCACTGGAGACATCTAATTCCCATTATCATCAACAGAAGTTACATATTTGATCCTGAATGGGGAACTGAATCTGCATGGTCAGAGCTTTGTACTCAGATGGAGCAAAATTGACCCATGTGGTTCTAATTGTGGGATCTGGGCCATGAAGAGGAAAATAAGCAACTTCAGTGTTTCACTGTAGAACAACTGAAAATCAAGCTATGTAAAGAATATGGCTTCTTATTCTCATTTACCATTTGCCAACAGTACTTTTTGAACAGAGTACTGAAATAGCATGAATAAGTAAGGGCAAAGTACTGTAACCGGGGAAGTTTGTCCTACTTTTATCAACCTATAACTTGGTTTGATTTATTTCTGTCTTTCAGCTTTATTTTGTTTGGGGTTGGGTTTGGCGGGTTTTTATGTGGGGGGGGGGGGAGGCGGTTCTGCCTCATTTTAAACCATAGTTATGTCTGTGCAAGGAAAGCCTAACACCAATGCCATACTTTCACGGTGGCATGTCTCATGCCCCCACACTTCAACCAAGGATTATTTACCTTTGCAGTACCTGCAAAGTGCACTCTTGCCCCACCCCTTATTGTATCCTCATATTGCAGGAACAGTTTCTACTCCTTTCTTGACCGCAGAATCTTATAAGGTACATTACTTCAATGAAGAGCAAAAGAGAAGTAGGATACCAATGTGTTTGTGGACAACCTTGAACTCTAGTTACCAGTAACTAATTTCTCTTTCTTCTTCGATGAATTGTCTAAAACACATTCTTACTGTGGGTATCTCCAGTGCAGTGCCCATATATATCTGGAGGTAGGACTCAGGAGTCCTGTAGGTGAACAGCAGCTGAAGGATCGCCCTAACAAATGCACCTTTCATAATGACATAGGGCACTTTTACATGTGCTTTGGGGGTGGGGGGAGGTGGTGCTTTAATTAGAGTGGCTCCAAGAGCCCCTGTAATGAAAGTGTCACCACATCTCCTGTATCAGCATCCCTACACTTCAAAATGGTGGCAGGGGCACTTGAACTAAAGTTTGTTAGAGCTTTAGCTCAAGTGGCCTCTGCCACCATTTTTAGGCATGGAGACGCTGATACAAAGATACAGGAGGCTGTCAGTGCACAGCAATTGCTATACTCCAGCAGACTCGATTAATCAAGTTGCTCTGACGTGCTGGAATTCCAGCAAGAAGGAGCAGCCTTGGCACTCATGTATAGGTGCCCATAATATTTAATAAGCATGTAAGTGTTTTGAGCTCCAGGTGTATATTTTGCAGATACCACTTATGGAAATATCACGCAGGAACACACCAAGTAACCTGGGCTTTCATGGAGTAGCCACATACCATGGATGTATATTGTTTTGTTGTGGTATCATAATAGTGCTTTAGGGAGCCTGATATCCAGTTGGACCATCTCTAACACTGCTAAATGCTTCTGAGAAAGTATTCAACATGGCTCTGAATACCAGTACAGGAATATTGATGTTTTTTTCACAAATTGCCCAGTATCCCCACATCTGGAAACTATCTCCATGTATTCCGCATCATAATGGTGATAGATAGGGAAGAGAGTACAAAATGCATTCCCTTATACGCACTGATGTGGTCCTTCTACCAGAGGATAGTACTGTATGAAAAACTGTTGGACATGTTTTGCAAGCCCCGGTCTAGACAATAAATGGTGTTCTCCAAATCTCAACCTGTGAGATGAAATCTGAAGTGTGGCATCAAAAAGGTTCGGGAGAATACATAGCAATGAGGGAACATGTTGAGAAGGATGAGAAGGAAAATCCAGACTATTGCACTAAAGCTCTTGACCAGCAAAATAAACTTTCTTGGTGGTTTAAAGTGATACTGTGGAAAGTGAGCCTTTGTGATTGTGTCTGGAGTGGCCTCTGTGAACTCAATTGAAAGAGCCATTTAGTTGTTTGAATCATGGAACACCTGATCAGAGTTGGGTTTTTTTAACAGCTGATCAAACCACAACACTTTGCTTCTCAGGGGACACATCCACACATTCATCAATGCACAGTAGTTACTGTGCATTTAATTTAGTACTTGCTTAATGGAGTACTAACTAAATGTGCAATAACTAGAGTTACTGCACAGCAGTGCCAGCTCACAGGGTTTTAATGATTCTTACTGTGCAGTAGCCCAATACTACTGCGCAGTAGAGTGTTAGCACGGTCTTTGCCCAGCATGCTACTGCGCATTGTTATTAGGCTACTGTGCATTAAGCATCTCATGTAGATGCACTCAGGGTATGCAACTATCACCAAAAAATCTCTGAAGACCTTTGGGGCCATGGAAAATCTGAACAGGAGCCTTCTGACAGAGGTTCTGCTCCACTATATAGAGTGCTGGTATTTTCAGTGTGGGTTCTTATGGCAGTGTGAAAAGGAGTAGTATGTAAGTCAAGATGTGAATTAATTCCTCTGTTACAAGGATGAAAATATGGCTAAAATGAACATCTTGAACTTAGGTTTGGAAACTGACAGCCTTTTTAAGCCTAGTATTAGATGCTCCCTTCTTTTGGGGATCAGAAAATAACTGCTGAAAGACCTCTTCCCTCTAAGGTGGCTAGGAATTCTTCCTATGGCTCTCAAGACCAACAGGAAACAAAACATCTGCTGGAGCAATCTCACATGGGAAGGGGCCCTGAAAAGGAAGGCAGTCTGGGGCTGGAAGAGAGGAGAACTGGATGATATACTCACTTGCCACCCTGTCCAAAAATCAGGTGATCCAAAATGATTCTGGTTCAGGAGTCTAAGGGAAAGGAAACACTGGAGGAGACTATGCATCTCTTGACCACCTCATCAAAGGTCTGGTATGGTGACTTGCTGTGTGAGGTAGTATGTGAGGGCAGATGCTGACTCATTTATGAAACCTCTGACTTTGTTTTGGAGGCTCACCATAGCAGAATATGTGTGAAGATGAAGGCTTCACATAGGGTCTTGAGGGATTCTTCTATAAGCTAAATACTGATGGTACAGAAGGCTAGGTTTGTAAGAGGTGGAGCAGAACTTGAGACCACAAGGTCATTTGTGAATCATTTGGCAAATGCTGAAGAGATAATTACTCTGAGTTCCCAGTAGTGTCCCGAACTTCTCTCAGGAGGCCAGAGCCAGGGAGTCAGGAAGATCTCATAATGATGGCTATAGCCACGGAACAGGAGCAGGGCTGTCCAGGGCTAATTTGCGGCCTGCAGGCTCCTCTCTGGACACTGGTTCCCCTACCGCTTTGGCTGATTCTGGTGGTGTCTCTAAGCTCCCACATCCTCCTCCAGTTTCCACTTCCCTGCCCCTGTCACTAGGCGCTGGGAATCATTACTGGGTGTGGAGGATGCTTGTATCTAAAGTTGGACAGCCCTGATCTCTACAGCATCAACAGCTACCTGCAGTGCTGTCCTGGAAACAAATCAGCCCCCATAAATTTGGGATATGAAAGAATACCCCCCAATCAACTAGTACTATTTTTGCTTAAAGAGTATGACACTCTAACCTGCTGACAGTCTGTCAGTTAGCTATGTGAAACTGCACATTGGCTTTTCAGAGCTGGGAAGAGTGCTCTGCTAACCCGTATTTAGCTGCTAGACGGTCCACATGTTCCAGTGACTGAGCTAGTAGACAGCTCAGCCTCAGGTACATGAGACGAAGACTGGAACACTGAATTAGCAGGGTGTTGGCCATAGTCCATGCTGGGTAGAAAGCCCCAGGGCGAGAAGAGTCAGGCTGGATAAGGAGACTTAAAACCTGAGGACAGTCACTGAGGCATGGTACAAATCAGCATTGCTTTGCACAAGGCAATATGCTTTCTTGTTCAAGGAATTTGCACCAGCTGATAGCAGTACTAGGGATCAGGAGTCCACATCATACTGTGTGCCAGACCAAGCCTGCCAAGTGGTGGACTGAGAATCCTAGGCAGACAAGAGAAAGTTCAAGATCAAAAGGGCCCTTGAGGACAGAAAATGTTGAATTTCTTGGTAAAATGAAATTGGATACTGCTAGGAGAGCTGGTGTTGGTACTGCATCCGTTATGATTCACACTCGTTGAGCTGGAGATGCTGGTGTTCACACCAGAGTTAAGTAACATTCTAATGAGAAGCCATTAAATTGATGAAACTTGCTCTCTCAAAACTCATGATCAAGGAACTGCCTGCCTCCAAAGGGAATTTCCACCTGCCTCTGGATGATGCTAGTGAGTAAGCTTCCTGAGATCTAACTACATACATAGCTTGCAGTAACTCAGATGCGTAATCAAAGGCTATTCCAGCCATCCTGTTTGCTCTATGGGATTTCTCTGATACTACTCAACTCTGTACCCTATTCCAACCCTACTCCTTGTAATCAATAAAGTTCTCCTTTGTACCTAGTGTGGGAGACTGATTGGGAGTGGGTCTAGATTATGCCTTGGAGTTCCCTTGGTTCTGCTGACTAAGGGAGACCACTACTTGTGCTTCTGACTGAGGGAAGCACCCCAAGTTCTTGAAGTGAGTCAAGTACCCTCAAGGGCTACTAGGCCTGTTTTTCACAGGGGGTGCAGAGCCAGAATCAAGCCCATCCCTGGGTGGTGGCAGCTCTACCCCCAGGCTAGCGGATGTGCTCCAGGAAGGGGGTCGGCCAGACATGAGGTGCCCCCAGGTAGGCACTCGGAGTCTGGAAAGTGGTCGGGCGCAGTGAGGTGGGTGGCTCAACACAGGAGCACCCCCTACTAGCCTGCAACACCACCTGCCTGCCCACTCTGGCATTCCCAGCAGTGGGTGCAGGGCAGATGGGCCCAGGGGCAGATAGGATCAATTACACTGGGTCAGCAACCCCATCATCTGCTGCACTGGGTCAGTAGCACCCCCATCTCCACCTTCTCATTCCCCTCCTCACCACTCCGCCGGCCCACAAAATTCCTTAAGTGGCATTCCAACCCAAACAATTACCTGCCACAATCTAGATGAACTCCAGTTACTGGTTGATAACTTCATTTTCTTCACTGTTTCTGTCTTCTATCCTAAACAAAGTAAACTCTGAGTAATGCTATATTAATTCATATTGTATCTAGAGCAGAGGACATAGAAGTACTGTCGTTGGCACATCTTTGTGCCTGCTGTCTGATTGTCACCAAAGTGTGGAGAGATTTGCCCATGGAAGAGTAGCTTTTCTCTACAGTAAGCATCCCTGGGGATTCCCCACACAGAGGCTGCCTAGGACATGTACTGAATTTAAACATTTTACAGTGCTCTATCTATTTTTATTTGATGGTTATTGCTGAGCCATTTGCTAGCTAGCACTCTGGTGAAAAGAAAAATTGTGGGCTTCTTATGCCATTCTGTTCTTTTTACAGTGTCTATGTGTGAATTTAGTTGTGGTTCAAACACTGCAAGTACTATAGGGGAAAAGGTTGGGAAAAGAGCAGATGAGAGTAAATACTGTGATTTTAATAGAATTTCTTCACAAATCTCTTTAACCTATCTAGACACCTGAACCAAGAAGAAACATTGTTAAAATGATCTGTGCTCATTACAATTTTTAAAACGCTAGAAAGAAATTTAAATATCTAAGTCTAAAAATGGAGTTTGCTTTCTTATTCTGAGTAAATCTGGTTAGCTTATTTTAGCTTTCTTCCCCACCTCCAAGTCACATTTTAATGAATCATCAGGATAGGCAAATTGAGCCTAATCTATGTGAAAAAGTTGCACTGTGTTTAGCTGAAAGTACAAGATTAAATCAATGCAGACCTTGTGTATGTACAGGAATTTTGTTTTGGTTTAACATAAACCAATTCCTGGTCAAATGTCACAGAACTGTCTTGATTTTGGAAATCTTAATAATAGAGATTCTCTATTGCAGATCTTCTTGGCTTCAAGGAAGAAGCCTATTATTTCATATGGCTGTACAAATATCTCCTAAGGAAACATCGAGTAGAAGAAAGGGTTCATAGTTTGTTAAATTAAGTGGAATTCAGGAGTTCTAAGTTTTGTTACTGGCTCTTCCATAAACTTTATTTTATGACTTTATTGGAGTTGGACATTCTCACTGCGCCTTTGTTTTCCTTCTGCATAATGGGGATAACTCATGTCTGTTGTCTCTATTAAAATCAAAAGATCCTCGGGACAAAGATGAGCAGAAATGTTTGTATTTTGTTTAACACAAGTGGGCCCCAATCTCAGTCAGGGCAACTATGTGCTACTGTAATTAGAAACATTTTTTATTGTATAGATATAAATTTGAAACACAGATATCACAAATTAGAACAGTTGTTTTTTTTAAATATAAAAACTATTTCACATGGATCTCTTCTATTATAGAACAAAAAGTGGTAAGGTTCCTAAGCTATTGTATTTTCAATGTTAGATCCCCAAAATCATTATTTAATAACTACCTTTAAAGCTGTCTTTTAAATAATAGTGTCCTAAAGGCACAAAACTTCAAAAGGAAACCTCAACTTAGAAGGGCAAGGAAACAGTACAGGCCGGGCCAACTTAATTTGACTTGCAAGTATACATGGAAATGTTGATTATATCGGTTCCAAAGGTCATAAAATGGAGTTCTCAGGGAAAAAAGATTGTTGTTGTTAGCTTGTCAAGTCTTGCAGCATTCTATATTTTGTCTCATGAAGCTCACTTTTTTAATGTGGAAAACTAGTTCCATTGAAAATGTATATTTGCATAATTTGCATAGAGCTGCCCTAACACATACACACAATTTTTTCCAACTTTAAACAAAGCTGATTTGCATTGTGTGTGTGTTTTATCTCTACAAAAACTAAATGACTTTTAAAATAAATTTTAACTTTACTCAACACAGGGGTCATAGTAAACTGTCTTTGATAAAGCTGTGGTTTTTGCATGAAGCAAGCTTAGTCTGTTGTGAAAATTAAGTACATTGATGGTTGACTATCTTAGCCAACCTTACTTGTTGTTGTAAAGCTATTTAGCAATCCCTTCCCACAGCACGTATTTCATAAATAGCGATTGCTTCACTCTATTAGTTCTGTAGATATTATTACACGTCTGTCTATTGAAAAAAAATAGAGAAAATACAAATATTAATAGGTGTTAATATCTTTTCATAGGGCAGGTAGACTTCAAATTTCAAACAGCTCTGTTAACTCATTATCCTGTATATAAGTGTAATTTCTCTAGCCCTTTGTAATGCTTTCCTTTATTCTTTAAACCTTAAAATAGGGTTTTAAATAATATCAGAAACCTAAAAGCCTGAAAGAACATAATGTTTTGATTCCCTATGGTGTGGCTCCTTGTGCATGCGGTGAGCTTAACTGATTTCAAAGGGATGTGTGCAGAGACTGCTCACATGGTGTCAGCTGTAGGATCAGAATGATTACTGTAAGTTATATTTTGAAATGAAAGCTTTAAATAATACATTTTTATAGAAGCTAAGTGCTTTGCTGTAAGATTTTTGGAGGAAAGATTATGGGTAGGATATATTTTATATTTGAAACAAGGAGCACTTTCCAAAGAGAAGAATCTAAATGAAAAAAACTTATTTAACTTTCTAATGTTAGACTTGACTTCCAACCATCTGGTCTGGGATGTATGACCTAAATTCTTCCACAGGGGACTTGTTTGGCAGTCAGGAAGCTTCCTGACCTACACAGTGGTCAACTAATATTGCAAATCCTGTGGCCCAGTGCTCTTCTTTTTCCCAGGTGTCTGCCCTGGTAGCCGTTGCACAAATGCAGACTCTGGCTGCAAATAGGTATTCATATCTACTGGTGGAAATTTCTTTCTGAAAGAAAGGCATTCAGCCTACAGCCTCTTCTCATCTTTCTGCACCTTCACCAGACTGGGCAGTCCCTAGTCTGGGGAAGGCTTGAAGATCAGTCACTGCTCCACTCCTTCCCATCCCCAGGGGTGGTAGAGCAGAGGGCAGAAACTCCCTGTGCCTTCCCTAGACTAGGGAGGAGCCTCCTCTGCTCCACTCCCAGTCTCCAGGAATAGAGCGGAGGAAGCAATGTGGCAAAACCCCCTGCCCATTCCTTAGATCTGATCTGGAGAGTGGGTAGAGGGCTTTGCTCCACTGCTCTAGTTATCACTGGGAAATTTTTAGACCAGACCACTCCAGCAATGGACTGGAGCAGTGGGCAATGCCCCTTCCTTGCCCCTTATTCCCCCAAGAAGGCAGTTCCCAGTTTGGGGAAGAGATGGGGAGCATTGCCTTGCTGCTTCATTCCCCTCCCAGACCAGGAGGAAGGAGTACAAGGGTTCATTCTTGAGAGAGTTTCTCTTACTAGGGAGATCTTCCAGGTTGATACCTGAAAGACCTTTCTCTTGGGAGGTGGGGCATGTTTCTCCCAGGAGAAATTGAATGGATGTTTGTACATTCAGAGTTTCTACTAGGGAAGCAGCAATTCTCCCAATAAAAACATAACACCACTACATGGCCTCTGCTGCACTGCAGACAAGGGGATTAGTTGCTTGTTTGCTTGACTGTTTGCCTGTGCTTTGGCTAACATAGTTGTGAGCCAATAGTGAGGTCAAAATATGTACGTATCTACTGAGCACACCTCACAAAGAAGCAAGGTAACAAACAACAGAGCCATTTTTTTTAATAGTTTAATCTGTTGTTTTATTTAGCGCCCATATCATATACCACTTTCTAATGCAAGGTTCATAACTGTAGGCCATATTAAAGGAGAAAGTGTACATGTTGGACAAGTGGCAAATTGATCTTTTTATTGGGAAGGAGACCTTTTCTTTACTTTGCTTAATTTTTAAGCCTATTACTATTTACATATCATTGAATTCTCATTCTGTTATAAGCTTCAGTTTGTTTAGGGGTCCAAATAAACTCAGTCATGTTCATTGGTCTGATTTTATTCATTGGTGTATCTGTGCGTTACACCTAATCCGAAATTGAGCAAAGTAGCCTGTTTTGGGAAATGTTTATTCTTAATTTAGCATGTACTTATTTAGTTAGGGCCCTATTGTCCTAGGCATTTTACAGACATACAGTAAAAGACGGTTCCTGTCCCAAAGAGCTTACAATAAAATTAAATCCATATTGCAGCTATCTTGCTGAAATGTGAAAACCACATAATACGATTTAGTATTATAATCGTAATGTAACATCTTGTATAATTGATTTGTGGATAATAAAAATGTGCACTGAATAACTCTGCTACATGCAACTGCAACCTTTCAGTTGTCTAAAAGTAAACATAAAAGACTGAGTTCAACAAAGCACATG
Source organism: Alligator mississippiensis (assembly GCF_030867095.1). Classification (NCBI taxonomy): domain Eukaryota; kingdom Metazoa; phylum Chordata; order Crocodylia; family Alligatoridae; genus Alligator; species Alligator mississippiensis. Next base: position 117,630,667 of record NC_081824.1, on the reverse strand, counting down.
CTTATAGCCCATTAACTTCAATGAGACCACATATGCTATAGGTTAAACCATGGGTGTATATATTTGCAGGAGTGAAGCCTAATGAATTTTTTAATATATGTTGTAATTTATATAATCATTACTTCTGTTGTTGTATCATTTCTGAAATCAAGCAACAGCTTGACCTATTTTAAAAAAATGGCTCCACTTCTTTAAATAGATTTTAGAGACTAATAAAAATAGGCTAAATAATTATTCTTTGGTGCACTATTCTTTGATCAGACCCCTAAATCCCCAAAGCTTAGGAGTCTGACCTGGAGACTGCTGAAGTTAATAGGAAGATCTCCACTGAACTGTGTGGGCTTTGAATCTGCTTTGTTGATTGCACAGAATTATTCCAGGCTTTAGAATATACTTGATAAAATAATTCTTGACTTTTTTTTTCTTCTATACATATTAATTTAAATTAACATTTTCAGCATCTTAAAACATTTCATTTAAAGAAAACTAGTGGCACATCAGGGAAATAATCATGGAATATACTACTTAAATCAATATGATCAAAGGCAGCCAGTGACAATAGGTATTACACATAGTTAAATGTTTTATTTAATCAAGTAAATGACCCAGATTGTCTTAATATGCTATCTCTAATATTACATTTGGGATAAAGTTTGAGTGGGAGGGGTTGTATTTCATGGTAGCTACTTATATGCAAAAGCTTATAATAAGTCAGATTGCAACTATGTTATCTGTGTCATTATGGAAATAAGCACATGTGCTACAGGTGTCTTTTGTGTAGTCTCTATAAAGGAAGTACCTGGTCTAAATTGGTCTAAATACGTCCCACAATCCACAAAGAATTATTTTCTTGTATGACTATTTTAATCTTTTACTGTATTCACTTGAATATAAGATATGGCTTTTTCCCCCAGTCAACATGGGGAAAAAGCCCCTTGTCTTACATTCATATACAGGGAAACTGCATTAAATATGTTGCCTATATTCATACTGCTACTAAAAGCAGCATGTGCTCAGTAGTGGAAACCAACTATGAAGTTGATTGCACCCCACACTGAGCATGACTATAAAATACATAGCTCATATGGGATAAACATACTGACGGGAACCTTTTGTGTGTGTGTGTGTGTGTGTGTGTGTGTGTGTGTGTGTGTGTGTGTGTATGTCTGTGCACGTGCGTGCATGCCCTTTAAAAAAAAATGTGTAGTTGCTCCCCCATGAGGGAATGAGCACTAGACCTGGAAATACTGCAGTTCTATGCCAGAACTTGGAGACCCTGGAGCAAGCTCCAGCACCTTCCCCTGGTGCCAAAAATGCTCATGGGAACCTTTTTTTTGTCCTTTAAAAAATGGGCAGTTGTTCCCTCCACAGGGAACCATGCCTGGAGATATTGCAATACCAGGCTACCACTGGGAGGGCCAGAGCCAGACCTGACACCCTCCCCTTGGTGCCAAAAATACTTGATCTTGGCCAAAAGCCCAAGAACAGGTTAGTGTAGCCCACGTAAATAAGACATATGGTAGCGCCTATTGAGCTCAGTCTACAACTGCATACGTTTTTACTTCCTTTTCAGTTCTACAGCTGAGTTACATCTTTCCCGTTTCCAATGATTCCTGTTTTTTCACCAGCCTTAAATATCTGGGTGACATCACCAAACAGGACTCCAAATAGTACCCAGAGTCCTTCTGTCAGCCCCTCTCTTTCAGCCTAACATATGTGATTAGTGTGGCTCTGCACTCCACGAGGTGAAGCCAGACCACATTGCCCTTTGCCTCATCTGCATATAAATTTTTGGAGGATCCTAGGACTCATGACAAGAACACCTGGTTCTGGTTATGAGTGAGGGGTTAATTATCACACCTATCCTTTGTGGGGGTGTCTAGAGTACATACGCATACTGAGCAGGGTTCACTATGGCTTGAAATGCTGTTGACTCTGCTGGGGCCCAGCCAAATGAAGTATATGGTGAATAATGAGCCTTTTTGCTTTAGGCTAATATTATGCATAGTTGTAGTCTCTCTAAGTAGGTGCTAAAGTGCTACTTAAAAGTGTATTTATGGAGTACCTGTGTTAAAACTTGCAGCAGTTTTACAAAAGGTAAAATGAATCATTTCTAGGTGAACCAAGTCTATTGGTTCTATATGCAAATTGCTACAGCTGTGTTTATTTCAAGAGCAATTTTTTTCAGATTTGCTTCTCATTTCCCTGTGCTCAGGGAGAGCAGGGTCTGACAGGGGCTAGGGGGAAAGGGCTGCAAGGGAAAGAAGTTAGGAGGGGGGGGTGGACTAGATCCCCCCCCAGATTTATTTTCCCTGCTGTAACAATGGGAAGGGGACAAATTCAAGACATCTCCAATAATTAGATTCTATACCTGGAAAATTATATCGAAAGTATACGTTTTCCACATATACAATCTAATTATTGGGGGGTTGTCTTATTATCAAGCTTGTCTTATATTTGAGTAAATATGGTTAATACTCGGGTTAATCCTGAGCATTCATTTTACACAATAGAATAATGAAATGCTTTACTTCAGAATAATAAAATGAAATGTTGGTCTTTGTTTCCCAATTTACCTGTTTAAACAATTTAATAATTTTCACTATTCAGTACCTTAATAGGAAGTAGACATGTTAACATACCATTATATTTTAAACCACCAATAAGTTTTCAACTTTGTGTTCCCAGATATCCTTCCAAAAAAGTAAACCATTTAAATTGCTATTCTGCATATAATGTGGTTTTCATTCTGTCTAGAATTTAATAATTATTTACAGTGAGCAGATATTTCTCATTTAGTTCTTGCATCATAAGTAACCCAGGAAATTACATTTTCGTTTCTGATTTGCCTTTCCTATTACAGGCCAGCTCAAATCTTTTGCTTCCTGCTCCATCATTGCTGTCACCACGCTCCAAGTTAAGGCTGCCAAGTACTCTGGGCACTTCGTTGATTCCTCAGCATCCTTTTACTACTCACAGTGGTGAGCCTCTTTTTTAATTTGTTTGCTGTTTCTAATATACAGTCTTTATTTCATGAGCATTTTACCCTTCATTATACTAATCAAGTTTATTGTGCAGCACTTTATGGCAACTTGACATTTAAATACAGTGTAGTTCCTTATACAGTGTAATTAGGGCCAGAGAAATATTAATTTTTTTACCTCAAACTATTTTCCTTAAAGCTTTGCATTTAGTTATTACTACTTAAAATTATTAGTACAGAGTTTTAGTTCCAGATTTTCTGCATTTATCATGCCTGTGTCAAAATATTTAAACACAATAAACACAGTTAAAATGAGCAATCTCATTTGAAAATATATCTGTTGAAAAAGAAAAAGGGGAAAAAAGTTTGTCTGTGGATTGGACATAGTCTGTTTACTGGTCTGTTAAAATACAAACATGCCCTTAGATTTAAACAAACAGTTTTATAATGTTAGTGAAAATTGTTCAAAAACTTCAAGGGAAAAAATAATTCTAAAAGCAACAGAATTGTATTTTTTGAGAATTTCTTTTGTATCAGTTTCAAATTAGAATTATGATCAAAACAGTAAATTGGCTTTCTGTTTTATTCATTATTTGAAATTATTAAATTAATTTACTGGGTTTTTATTTTATTCCACTGAAAGACTAAGGGGAAGAACTTGGGGGGCAGGGGTGGAAGGTGGAGAAAGAGTGCCATATAATAAAATAGAAACAGCACATTATTAATTTTTAAAATTCTTAATGTTGCCTGTTACTGAGAGATGGCTTCTATTTTAGGCAATTCTATATAATCAAGAAGCCACATCTGTTAATTTTGGCCTGAATCAGAACCATTTTTCTGTCAGAATATTGTCATGCTTGTTCTTAATAGGGTAAAAGCTTTACCAGAGAAGCTTTAGAATCAGGAGATTGAACTCCAAGTTGTCTCAGGTGCTGATTCACTGGGAGATTTTGGGCATATTTAATTTTTCTGTCCCCAGTTTGCCTGCAATCAGGAGATAATAGTACTATAATATCCACCTCTCTTATAGAGTCTGGTGGGACCTATTTGGTATTTTCTAGTGGCTTGTAAATATGGAAATTTAAAGAAGTTATATGTATGTGTTGATATTCGCTTTCCTATGGTGTGAACATTTAAAGAGAATGAGAAAAAGATACAAAATAAATGTATTGGTGGTGATACCACCATGAGTGAGTGCTATAACTGAGTACAAGTTTGCAATACCATTGTTTTGGCCAAAACTGGCTATTATTTCACTGCCTCTGCTAAGTACAAGGCCTTCTTTGTGAGGGAAGTAAAGTAAAAAATAAAATGAACAGTACTCCCCAACATACACTTTTAAGGGATGTTTCAAAAAGACAGTTGAAATAACCAGAAAATCAAGATTTCTGGAAAAAGCACCATAGAACATTAGTGAATATGTAGTCAAAATAGACTTTCCCATGAGAAAGTTTTTAAGAATCCTAGGCGTCGCTTGTCATGCTTTAATTTTCTAAATTATGTTCCTATAATTGTAATAGTATGCAAAAATTGTTTTCATAAAAATATGGGAAGAAAAAATTCACTTTTTTAACTTATCTTTTACCATCAGCTCCCAAGCGTGAAGAAAGATGCTGCTATCTAATTCTGTTGTTTTAGTTTTGAATAGTATGGAACTTGTAGTGACCAGACAGAACCTATTTTTCCTTATTATTTTTGTATACTGTATTATTTACTTTTTTTAAACTTAGGACTTGCTGTGGCTACAATAATTCATCTGGCATCTGTAACATGTAATCTTTATATAGGAATACTTAATTTTTTTGTTCATCAACTAAAAAGGGCCATGTTTTTGCCCCAGTTTTCCTGTCTTGCCCCAACTCACAGACCTTCATGTAATTCCCTTCTGAGCCAGTGAAGAAATATTCCTCAAAATAGAATTCCCAATCACCACTCTGGCTTGATGCATGAAAGCACTTAAGCTTGTGCATAGTCCCATTGACATTAATATGGCTGATGTTAGTTGCATGTTCCACTGCCTTCCTGTTAGGTCTTAGGTTTTCCGACAAAGACGGTTGTAGCAGTGTCACTGTGAAGGACCGGAGGATACTCACTTGGGGTGTCCCCTTAGCCACAGGCATAGGTCTGGCCAGAATAACACCTCCACACTACTGCAGGAGCTCCCGGTCCACCCCAGATTTGCTTTATCACCTCGTCAGGTGAGGCGGATTGGTGGGAATCAATATTGCCCCGCAGCCGGGGCAATATCCAGGACTGAGCACGGAACGTGGGGGGAACGGGGAGGTGAAGAAGGAAGATGGCGGGCAGGTAGGACGATTGGGATACCCAGGCTGAGATTGATGTCCTTGGGAGTGGGGTAAGAGAAAGATCCAGTCTTGGAGGCTCGGAGGAGCCCTCACTGAGGGAAAAAAAAAAAAAATGGAGAGGGAGAAGGAACAGACACTCCTTAGCAGCTTGCTCTGTCCTTCGTTGTACATGCTGATTAACCGCCGTGGGCCGCCAATTAAGTCGGGTGCAGCAGTGATCAGAGAAAAAAGTGGAAAAGGAAACCCCGTTTGCTGGTGTCATCGCAAGTCAAGCACCAGAGAGAAGGCAGTTAAAGCCCAGGGAAGAGAGCGAGAGGGAAGAAACCGATGCTCTCGCTCAGCTTACTTTCTATTTTTTGTATGCACTGATTAGCTGCCACAGGTAGCCAATTAAGCCAGGCACAGCAGCAATCAGCGAAGGAAAAAAACCCCTCCCTGTTTGCTGGTGGGCACGGGGAGTCAAATGCCTATGAGATGTGAGATGACAGGCAAAGCAAAGGGGTTGTCCAGGTCCCAGCTACCGGAGAGGGACTTCGACGTGCCCAATAAAAAAATCTTTTTTCTTTTTTAGTCCATCTGTTGTTCTCTCCATTTTTTGCCGACATGGAGCTCAGGGTGTGAGCCAGTGGTCAGTCGTGGTTGGGGCAGGGAAGTCACCACCCCTCCCTTTCGTTAACAACTTCAAAAAACATCAAAGTCGTGTTAGGCGGGAATAGAGAGAGAGAGAGAGAGAGCCCCATCCAGACTGACTAAGGGTCATGGCGCCCTGGAGAAGTCCGGTGAATGTCAGCCGGACGCAAGGGCACGTTCCCGGTGACTACCCGATAGTCACATGTGACATTCTTCTGTGAAGGAGTAGTAGTCATCTAGTTGCTTCATCCAACAGAGGTCACTAAATAAACTAGGTGTTGCACCTTGTGATCATTTGCAGATAATAACAAGGATCTTTTTTCAGTAAAGTTGTCTTAGCTCTGGCTTCCCTTGTAGTTGTGAATGCTTTTAGGTTGCTGTTCCTACAGATCCTTTTGCAAATATCCCACATAATGTTAATAGATGTGCTACAAAAGTTAGCAGATGTATTGTGTGTTTCAGTGGTTTGAAAATGTGGACATTTAAAGACGGTAATATACCGTATTGATAGTCTTTCTTTTTTTTTTTTTTGCCTACATACTTCACATGCATCAAGACTTTTTTGCAACAAACCAAATACCTGTGCATGAGGGACATCGGGTTTTGTAGTGTGTTATTGCTTTGGATTTTTTTTAAATATATACCATCCTGGAGCTGTTAATATTGTTATATTTATACTATGCTAAATAGGCTTGTTAGTTTCAAGAGCTGAGACAAGGGTAACGATCAGATACTTTTGGCAAGTAATGATCAGAATAAAGTACTTTTGCTACTTTCCCCACCCCTAAAAATAATTCTAATAGAAAATAATTCTAATAGAAAATAAATGTTACATTGTATCTTGTGTTATGGACATAATGACATAGGACATAGTTCAAGTTTTACCAATATTTTTAGGAGCTAATATAACTTTTTGTATTGTGCAAAAGCTAAACTAATCTGACCTGGAACTGACCACAGTAAATTATCTCCCCAAAAATGAGACACACGCAAGATACATATTTTTGATCTGAAGGCAAGCCTTTGTTCATAAGACATTGACACTGTTTAACATCGGAATATCCTTCTGAAAATATCCCTTCTCCTTCAGTAATGTTACTGCAGTGAAAACAAATGTGGATTAATAGAAATGTCACATAAGCTTATCATTGGCTTCAAGCTTTTCCAAACGTTTCGTAATTTAATAGCAAAGGTCCTTTCTTTTCTCTTTCATTTTTTCTCCATCACAGTCTTTCCCTTTTTCTCCCAGTTTTACATTGTTATGGGGATTTTTTTAAAGGCATTTGCTGGGAATTTGACATTAAATTCTTTTTTGGTTTGTATGAAATGACTCCACATTCCCTGGCAGAGCACATATTTAGCAGTTGATGTTTTAGAAATTTGACCAGTGGGGATAAAAGAGGTCTGTAGTTCAAAATTTCTTTTTTGTACTACAAATCTCTTTTACCCCTGTTGGTCAAATTTCTGAAACATCCACTGCTAAAGATGTGCTCTGCCAGGGAATGTGGAGTCGTTTCATACAAACTGAAAAATAATTTAATATCAGATTCCCAGCAAATGCCTTTTAAAAAAATTCTTAACAACAGTTAATCTTTATGTCCTTATAACCCCTTTAGAGAGTTTCTGGAATTGCCGTCTTTTGTCCCTAATGCTGTGTCATGATAGATATAGGGGAAGATGCCTCATTCAAAGCCAATTCATTCATTGGTTAACCAGCAGTTACTTTAGTTAAGACCCCTGAAACAAGCTAACTTAATGGCCTGATCAGCCCTGATCCCAAAATCACCTCCTGCCATGCCACACATATTAGCAGGATGCATGATTTTGGAATCAGGGATCAGATCCCAATTGCACCATTAATATTTGCCAGTACACGGGGAGCTAAGTATCATGATCCCTGGCTCTCCTCTGTATTGGCAAATATAAAAGCAAGGTGCCCAGTGAATCAGTGTAGTCCCAGGGCTAGGACCAACAACCAGCTGATTGCCAGTGCCTGCCTTGGGATGCTCTGGGTTTGGTCCCAGAGCTCCGCCATACAGGCAACAATGGCAGAGACCTTGCCACACTTCAATTTAAGGTGTGATGGAAGCTGGCCACAAAATTATTACACATGTTTTGTGAAATAATTTTTTGGCTTATTTCCTGTTTTACTGCACCATTGATTGCCTGAACGTGTGGCTGGGTTACTAATTAAGACACAATTACTGGTTAATCATAGCTTAAGTGTATGATCTGCCAGAGGCCTCAATCTTTCCCCTGTATTCTCATGTATAATATACTGGCTATGGCCGCTTCCACCATAACATGCATCAAATGGGCCTGACATCAAGTGCCACTTGTGAATGCAGTGCCCCCTCACAGACCGCCAACCACATAGTTACAGAATGCCCTATCTTCCATTGCCCTGGAAATCTCAGTGCCCTTGGCAACCCATCTCGATCCTGGCTTAGCTCTATCCAGTGTGAAATATTACTCTGGTGCACCTTTTTAGTCATGCAAATACACACACACACACACACACACACACACACACTTCACTCCTAAAAAAATTTCTGACAGAAGATTATTTTCCTGACTCCTAATTCTATGCTTGAGCTGTTCCTTTGCATAATTTGTGAGGTTTGTTTATTTTTTTAGATGCATCATGAGGGTCTTTTGCTTAGTATACTAGCTATTTCACAGGTAGTTTTTCCAGTGGCTTATGAATGTTACTTTTAAACACCTGCTTTCTCAGGGCTGCATCATATCCTCTGTGCCAAACCCAACTAACCTCAGCTAGAGATGATTTTGTACTTGATCATGAACTCCCTCACCTCAAATCCACACAGATACAAGTAGAATAAAGGTCTGAGATTACACTGGTTTTTGCTGTGCATAGAGATGTTTTTTACTTATTCTGGAGAGAGATTCTCTGATTTATACTAGATGTACATAAATCTTTTTTTTATCCCCATAAAAACCTTTTTTTGCCATCACGTTCGAATTTCTTACCTTTTCCACTCTTCTGCTTCTCCTCACATTTTAATACTTTCATGAACCTGTTTCTATCTTCTGGCTTTCACACAACCCAAACCTTTCTGTTAACTAATAGATAGTTTTGTTTTTGTCCTTTATTACATACTATACTTTTTGTGTCAGTCCTTTTTGAAAACTGGAGCTCATAAAGAAAACTTTAGTATCCCCCACCTTTCAGTATATACTCCCAGGGGTTGCTGACCTCTCTCCCTATCTCACCTTAGGTTGTAGATTTTTTGGACAAGAACTGTACCTTCCTACATTAGAACCCATGTATCTTATAGAGTTAAGTTAGTAATATCCATGCAAAGATGAGGGTTTGGAAAATATCCAGGGGCATACAAAGCCATAGCAAAGAGCTGCGTAAACCTCTGAGTTGCTGCACTGCTTACTTTAAAGGGCACCAGTTTTCTGATCAGCTGTGTGGCACAATGATTAGCTTCACCTGAGTGAAGAAATATCATCATTTGAAGAAAAAGCCACAGTTGACAGCTTAGCTCTTCATCCTTAATTCAAAAGCTGACTGTGAATTAAGTGGATTGTGAGCCACCCATATACAAATGATCTGAGTAGTACTGTGTACCTGTGTCAAGTATCTTGCACACCCCTGGCCCAATATTAAAAAATAAAATGAACTCAATCCTGAGGTCCTTTTCCAGGCATCAACCACTGGCTTCAGAGACAGTTTATTGAATGAAGACTAAGAATTGAGCCAACCATAAGTAGTAATGGGCTAGTAATTAATACTAGCATTGTGGGAGAATGATGCTTTACAGCAAACACAGCTAGACACACTAACGTTTTGACTTCACTAAAAAATGAATTAAACATACTCTTAAATATAAATTACATCTGTACGAGGAACATGATGCTTCTTGTATTAAAAGGAAAAAAAATACTACAGCAAAGTTGAGAACAATCAGAATGTTTCTTTCCACTAACACAGCTCCATTAACATGGTCAGAGGGGTTTTCCATCTAAAGAAAGTGAAAGCCACTTCAAAGGGCTCTGTTAATAACTTCAGAAAGAAAGAAAGAGTTACAATTAAACTCTCCAGTAATTTGATGGACTGCTTAAAAATACATTTTAATGTGGTCTAAAGCAACTGGTAAAATCAAAATCTTGCAGCTATAAAGTATACCAAAAATAATATTTTGACAGACAATTCTATATTGGTTTTAAAGTCCAATTTTCACTTTCTCCGTGGAAGAGGAAATGGAAAGGTAAAGTAGGTACATAATGTAATAAAATCACACACATTTGCATAAGAATTTAATAGAAAGTTAGTGACTTCATTAGAACCGTCAGTCATGTAGTGTAGTGTTTCCATTTCTTATGATTTTGTCACTTAGTGTTTTATCCTACTACCCATCACTGATTTATCTGAGTACCTTCCACATAAAAACAGTAGCAATAATAAAGTCACTTAGTCTCTGACTTATCTTTATTTTAAAGTTTAAAACTCCAGTGTTTAATTCTATTTATTGTTTGGCTATCTTTAGGTCATTTCAGGGTAGAAGGGAATATAATGATTTAGTCGCTAGTCTTGCCTTACTTGAAATTTCTTAACTACTCCTGAGTGTCAAGTGATTTTTTTAAAGAGGATTTTGCATTCACTTTTGTAACGAAAGCTAAATTTCTAATATTGATGGTGTGGAGAAGGCTTGAAAATAAAATGTAAAGGATAAAAAAATGCCACAGGCAAATACAGATAACTCAGTTTCTTAATTTTAAATTTTCATGATTTTTTGAAGGGGTCTTAATGCTTGATTTTTGGAAGGCCAGGTTTTAGCAATACTGTTGCAACATTGATTCATATAGCAAGTCAGTATAAAGAGAAAAGTCAAAGGTGAAATAAGTTTTTCATGTTGTGAATTAAAAATGTTATAAAAGTTGCATAAAAATTCCATATTCCTTAGAACAGTGAGGATTGCAGTTCACCTAATTTTGAAACTGGACAGTTTGTGCCTGTCTTTTAGCAGTTATTTGGCATATCACTAAAGGGAATGAAGGCAAAGATAATTTTGTACCTCTCCAGATTTGGGATTTGTTGATACATTTTCCGGGAGCCTAGGTCCATCTAGGCTGGCCAGAACCTTCATAGCTCATTGCAGGAGCTTAAGATAACTGGATCATAAATATTCTAACCATGTCTCTTTCTCCTAAACAGTTCTCACACTTCAGGGACTGAGAGGTATTGGAAAATAGACACTACACTGGTACTGTGTCACTTGGGGACTAGGGACTTACATTATACATACACTGATTTAAGTGATCAGAAATTGGTTTAAACCTTTAACAGAACAGACGTTCAGTGCAGATAAACCAGTTGAAAACGGCTAAAATCAGTTTGAGATAAACCTGGTTGAATGTAGTATTAGATTTAACTGATTTAGGTCAAACTGGTTTATGCAGTGTCTGTCCCAGACCCCTTCCTGGTTTAAGTTAAACTAGAGTCCCCCAGCATCCTAGATGCTATTCAGCACAGAGCAGGGCTCTCTGCTCCAGAGCAGGGCTAGCCCTTCCCCTCTTCTCCCTGGTTGGAGCAGAGACTTGCAGGCACAGCAGGGTCTGCTTGGCTTCCCCCTGCCGCCTCCCCCCCCCCCCCCCCCACTCGCTGCTCAAGCAGGGATCCCTCCCTCTTCTCTCCCACAGCATAGACTGTAGCCAGCACGTGGTTTGCTAGCTAATTCTGAGAGGTGTCTATGTAAGGCAGACAGGACAATGTTGACTTAGGGCTTTTTGGAGTGAATCAACAGGTAGCTGGTAATGTCCCACTATTCCTTCCTTGGAAAAAGTTGTTTAAGAACTTTTTTTAAGAACTGGCTAAGGCCACATGCTCCAGGACCATGGTTGTCATGGGTGACTTCAACTACCCAGACATCTCGTGGGAGGATCACTCAGCAAAATCCAAGCAGTCGCAAAGCTTCCTATCATACGTGGATAACCTCAACCTGACTTAAGAAGTCTACGGGCCAATGAGAGGTAAAGCGCTGCTCGACCTGGTACAAGCAACTGGGGATGACCTAATCAGCGACTTAGTGATAGATGGGTAGCTGGGTGACAGCAACACGAGCTTATCACCTTCACCATCTGCCATAAAGCTGGCAAGTCAGTCAGCAACACTGAAGTCCTTGACTTCAGGAAAGCTGACTTTGACAAGCTCAGGAGGCTTGTCAGTGAGGCCCTAAGGGACCACGTCCCCAGGGGGAGGGGAGTTCAGGAAGGGTGGTTGCTCCTCAAGGGAGTGATCCTTAATGCACAAGCTAATTCTATTCCATCTCGGAGGAAAGGCAGCAAGAAGGCACAGCAGCCCCCCACCCCCCGGCTCTCCATGGGATCTAGCAGACCTGAGGCTAAAAAGAAAAGCCTACAAAGGATGGAGGACAGGATTCACCTCTAAGGAGGAATATTCTGCACTGGTCCAGTCCTTCAGGGAGCAAACCAGGAAAGCCAAGGCTGCAACTGAACTCCAACTAGCTTTGAGTATCAAGGACAATAAAAAGTCCTTTTTCAGATATGTGGAGAGCCGGAGGAAAAGCAAGGGCAATGTTGGACCCCTGCTAAACCAGATGGGACAACTGACAACTGACGCCCAGGACAAAGCCAACCTATTAAATGGGTACTTTGCATTGGTCTTTCATTAGTCTCATGGGATGCGCACATCCACTATGGGACAGGGAGGTCCGAGTGAGGGAGATCCCCTGCCCTCCATCAATGCTGACCTTGTGAAGGAACACCTTGATAGGCTGCATACCTTCAAGTCAGCTGGCCCTGACAATCTACACCCCATGGTACTCAAAGAGCTGGTGAGCATCATAGCCCAGCCCCTGGCATGGATCTTCGAGAACTCCTGGCGCTCTGGTGAAGTGCCCAAAGACTGGAAGAAGGCCAGTGTGGTGCCTATCTTCAAGAAAGGGAGAAAAGTGGATTCGGCAAACTACAGGCCCATCAATCTGACCTCTATCCAAGGGACTGTCTTAGAAAAGTTTATTAAAGAGGCCATCCTTAATGGACTGGCCAATGCCAACATCCTGAGGGATAGGCAGCACAAGTTTGTTGCGGGTAGGTCTTGCTTGACCAATCTCACTTCCTTTTACGACTAGGTGACCTATCACCTGGACAAGGGAGAAGAGATTGATGTCATATATCTTGACTTCAAAAAAGCCTTCGATCTGGTATCCCATGATCACCTCTTGGCGAAACTGGCCAACTGTCGCCTTGGGTCCACCACAATCCTCTGGCTGGGAAATTGGCTCCATGGTTGGACCCAAAGGGTGGTAATTGACAGAAGTCAATCGTCATGGTGCCCTATGACCAGTGGGGTCCCCCAAGACTCTGTCCTTGGACCCATATTGTTCAACATCTTCACTGATGATGTGGACATTGGAGTCAGAAGCGGACTGGCCAAGTTCACCAATGACACCAAACTTTGGGGCAAAGTATCCACACCAGAAGACAGGAGGGCGATCCAGGCTGACCTGGGTGGACGAGAACGTGATGGTGTTTAACACTGAAAAATGCAAGGTTCTCCACCTTGGGAGGAAAAACCTGCAGCATCCTTATCGGCTCGGCAGTGCTACTCTGACTAGCACTACGGAAGAAAGAGACTTGGGGGTCATCATTGACCACAAGATGAACATGAGCCTTCAATGTGATGCTGCAGCTAGTAAAGCGAGCAAAACGTTGGCTTGAATCCATAGATGTTTCTCAAGCAAATCCCGGGACGTCATTCTCCCCTTGTACTCGGCCTTGGTGAGGCCGCACCTGGAGTACTGCGTACAGTTTTGGGCCCCACAATTCAAAAAGGATGTGGAGAAGCTTGACAGAGTCCAGAGCCACATGTATGATCAGAGGTCAGGAAAACAGACCTTACGATGACAGGCTGAGAGTCATGGGGCTCTTCAGCCTGGAAAAGCACAGGCTCAGGGGTGATCTGATGGCTACCTATAAGTTTATCAGGGGTGACCACCAGTGTGTGGGGGAATGTTTGTTCACCAGAGCACCCCAAGGGGTGACGAGGTCAAATGGTTATAAACTACTGCAAGACCATTTCAGGCTGGACATAAGGAAGAATTTCTTTACTGTCCGAACTCCCAAAGTCTGGAACAGCCTGCCACCGGAGGTGGTTCAAGCACCTACTTTGAACACCTTTAAGAGAAATTTGGATGCCTATCTTGCTGGGATCCTATGACCCCAGCTGACTTCCTGCCCCTCAAGCAGGGGGCTGGACTCGATCTTCCAAGGTCCCTTCCAGCCCTAATGTCTATGAAATCTATGAAGAAGAGTTTGAACTAATGAAAGAGGCTATTGTTTTGCTAATGCGCTGATAAATGCTGTGTAACTGTCTGCTATGTAAGTAAATGCTGTATAACTCCCTGCTGGCACAGAGCAGGGAGTGGGGGAGCTCCTCCCAAATCAGAGAGTCCTGCTGGGGCCTAGCCACACCCCCCCCCCCACCTCCCCCAGCTCAGCAGTATGGAAGGAAAGGAAGGGCTGCTCTAGCACCCCACTCTCCGGTTTCTAGCCTGAGCCACTGCAGACATGTGCCTGCATTTCCTCAGTCCAGAGGGGATGTCTGTGTGATTACAATCCAGTTCAGCCTAGCCAAGTTAGACTAACCTGCAGTGATTGAATCAATTCAGGCTCAGGCTTTTTGAATCTGTCCCTAGCCAGGAAATCCTCCTGTGTTGGAGGTAGCTGTGTGAAACAGGTTGAATCTGGCCATTTCCCTTTCATCTACTGTAGAGCAGATGAAAGAACTGTAGCAAGAACAAGGATAAGAATCCCATAATCTCACCCATAATCAGACCTGGCCTTAGGGAAAATAGAGCCCTGGGCAAACTTGTATTTTGGTGCCCCTGCCCTCGGGTGCTCTTCTCCCCTTCTCCCCCGCATCTCCCTCAAGTCAGCAGCATTGCTGCAGGCAGAGGCAGATGGGGAGGTAGAGCATGGGGGTGGCCCCATCCATGGCTCATCCCTGTCCTCAGCCACCCAGCAAATGTCAGCCCAGCCTGCCGCTGCCTGAGCACCCATGTGGAGCTGCCACTTGGTCCAGGAGTGATTGCGACACCCCAAGTACATTTGTGTTGTGAGCTCTGGCCATGTGGGAGTTGGCAGGGAAGGGGCAGGAAGAATTCGGCTTCCCGGGTAAAGTACTGTTCGGGGGGGGGGGGGGGGTACCCTCCTAACCATGGTGTCCTGCGTGGTCACTCATGTCACCTACTCCTAAGGCTGGCTCTGTCCACAATCTGCTCTTGAAAATGATACTGTGTAAAATCAAGATTTGAATTGGATCAGTTTTGTTGTATAGCAAAGAAAGCCATTCTTCATATTACAAAACAATAATGAAGGACTCTTCTGGAATTGAAAGGTTTGGATGTTCATGTGAATGATAGAAAATCTTGTTAGAGACATCAAAAAAGTGCAGTTTTCCCACACTGCGGTGTTCAAGTGCCATGCTCTTGCTACAGTGAGAACTGTTTTTATAGAGCGGCCCAGATGTTAGTGAGGGAAGAAGAGTATTCATTGTTAGGGTAGGAAGCCATCGTATTCAGAACTAAGTTTACAAAACCGAGTGAAATCATTATTTGCATGCTTCCAGTAGAGTAATATTTGGACACCTTTCAGAGGTCTTAAATGTGAATCTGATCTGTCATGCTTTCTTCTCAGCTTTTAGGAGAAATAGCCTGCTTCGGTCATAGTTGTTTTTTATGTGAGTTGGGTATGTTTTATGTAACAAAAATAAATAGATGTGTAGCCACCACCCCTGGGTTGTGAGGGGTTAAGTAGAGAGGGGTGGGGCACTCCAAGACCAGGAAAACCAGACCTGAGGGCTGGCTTGAATTATAGCCCCTAGACTGCTTGGAGGGCTAGCAGGAGGGGAAGTGGGAAAGATAGTCAAGGGGGGTACCATTTTGCCTGGAACTGTGTGGAAGGAGCAGGTGAGAGGCCTTGCTCCCTGATATGCACCATGTACCATTGCAAGAGTCCCCAGGGAGATTGTGGAGGAGCCTGGTCTGAGTGCAGCTGGGAGAAGGAACTACTTCCCAACTGAAGAGACCCAGAAGGGAGAGAAACTGACTACTGCTACAGAGTGGCCCTGTCTACATGAGATGCTGACTCGCAGTCATTACTGTGCAGTCATTTAGTACTTGTTCATATAAGTACTAAATAACTGCGCCATAACCAGAGTTACTGCACTGTAGCGTTGCTGAACAGCTTTTGATAACAGTCTTCAAATACCCAATAGGCAATTATAAAGAGGATAAAGACAGACTAGTCTGTGTGTTCATAGAGGATAAGACAAGGAGCAATCGCCTCAAACTGCAGCAGAGGAAATTTAGATTGGAGAATAGAAAGAGATTTTTCACCTGGGATGCTTTCATCAGGGCTTGATTACAGGACTAGATGGCTTTATGAAGTCCCTTCCACTTTACTTTCCTTTGATCCTGTCCCACACATTCCAAAAAAATAATCTTACATAATGCGATGTAGTCACATTTTTGAGCCATTGTCATCTTGGGGTGAAATCTTTAAAAAAATCTCCTCTGCCATTTAGGCACCTAAATAAATAGGCCAGATTCTGAAAAGTGCTCATCACCTAGGAGTTCATTCTTACAGGTGTTTCATCTTTTGTAAATTGGGCTATTTTGATTAAGTGCCCAGCAGGGAAATTTGGATGCCAAATACATTGTATAGCTGATCTTTAATTCTTTTCTTGTAAATATTTATCACTTGCAGACAGGAGACAAAAATGCAAATTTATCATTTAAGGTTATAGATAAGGTTACAGTTTTTAACCATGCATTTTAGAGCTTTTTTAACCACAGAGCCACATCTGTATAATTTAGCCACTTAAAAAAAGTTAGTTACAAGGAGAAATACTACAGCATATAAAGATACTAGTGCTATTGCATGTGTGGATGTATTATTTGGAAAACTGAGATGGAAATGGTGTGGTGCATCAATATTATTCAGTTTGAGATTGAAGAAAAACAAACAGGTTAGGAACTATTTAGAAAAGCTGGACATGTACAAGTCCATGAAGTAGGATGGGATGCACCCAAGGGTGCTGAGGGAGTTGGCTGATGTGATTGTAGAGCCACTGGCCATCATCTATGAAACCACATGGAGATCAGGAGAGGTCCCAGATGATTGGAAAAGGGCAAACATAGTGCCCGTATTTAAGAAAGGGAAAAAGGAGGATCCAAGGAACTACAGACCAGCCCCACTTCAGTCCCTGGAAAAATTATGGTGAAGATCCTCAAGGAATCCATTTCTAAGCACTTGGAAGAGAAAAGGGTGATTAGGAGCAGTCAGCGTGGATTCACCAGGGTCCAGTGATGCCTGACCAACCTGATCGCCTCCTATGATGAGTTGACTGGCTCTGTAGATGCGGGAAGACTGGTAGAGGTAGTGTACCTTGACTTTAGCAAGGCTTTTGATAATGGTCTCCCACAGTGTTCTCGCAGGCAAGCTAAGGAAGCATGGGCTAGATGAATGGACTGTGAGGTGGATAGAAAACTGGCTGGAGCATGGAACTCATAAAGTAGTAATCAATAGCTCTATGTCTAGTTGGCAGCTGGTACCAAGTGGAGTGCCCCAGGGCTCGATTCTGGGGCCGGTTTTGTTTAATGTCTTCATCAATGACCTGGAAAATGTCATAAAATGCACCCTTACCAAGTTTGCAGATGTCAGTAAGCTCCGGGGAGTAGTAGATACACTGGAGGATAGGGCTAGGATTCAAAGTGACCTAGACAAATTGGAGGACTGGGCCAAAAGGAATTTCATGAAGTTCAACAAGGACAAGCGCAAAGCCCTGCACTTACGACAGAAAAATCCTGTGCCACAATACAGGCTGTGGGCTGACCGGCTGAGCAGCAGCCCCGCAGAAAAGGACCTGGGGGTTACAGTGGACAATAAGCCAAATATGAGCCAGCAGTGTGCCCTTGTTGCCAAGAAGGCTAATGTCATACTGGGCTGCATTGGTAGGTGTGTTGCCAGTAGGTCAATGAAAGTGATTAAACACTGGAACAGGTTATCCAGACAGGTGGTGGAATTCCCATCCTTGGAGATTTTCAAGACCCAGCTAGACAAAGCTTTGTCTGGGATAATCTAGTTGGGGATGGTCCTGCTTTGAGCAGGGGTTGAACTAGATGACCTGAGGTCCCTTCCCACCCTAACTTTCTATGGTTTCTATGAAATATAACTTTAGTGAGCTGTACATTAATGTTATGTTAAATGTTAAGTAGGGCTGTCAAACAGTTAAACAATTTGATCATGATTAGTTGTACAGTTAAAAAAAATTAGCTGCAATTAATTGCAAGTTTAATTACACAGCTAAAAACTCAAAACTGCAGAAATACTCAAACTTATGCAAAATTATGCAATTACTTTGTATGGTTAGGGGGTGGATGTGGGGGGGCGGGATTGTGAAGGTGTGGGGGACTATGGGGGGGGGGCGTTGGAGCCCGGGGAGTAGGGTTCCTGCATACCCTGGCAGGATGTGGGGTACTGTAGGTCAAGAGTGAGAGAAACCAGCAGGACTGGCGGGGCTGTGGTTTGGGAGTGAAAGGCAGACAGACTGACACACACAAACAAACACACACACACACGCACATGCACACAGACCGCCCAGCTGGTAGGTGCATGGAGGGGAAGGGGCAGGGAAGGGGTGATGGTGGAAAATTGAGGCTGCCACAGTGAGGGAGGGAGTGGGGCAGGCGCTGGGGTGATTGGGGCAGGTTGTGGGACAGTCAGAGCTCTGGGCGGCTCATCCAGGGACATTGATGGGGGGACTCCCACTGCTATGCACACCCCAGGGGAGGTATGGGGGGCATATGCCCCCAGATTTGTGCATGAGGCAGAGACAGGCTGCTGCTGTGGGCTCAGGTTCTGCGGCCTCTTGCTGTTGCCCTGGGAGTTGCACAATGCTACGCTGTGCTTTCCATCGCTGGGTGGGCAGGGGACTCAGCGCAGCCAGTGCATGGCTCCCAGGGCAAAGGCAATGGGGCACAGAGCCCCAGCCGGCAGTGGCAGCCCACCTCTTCCCTGCACACAGATCTGAGAGGCATGTGCCAGATCTCACCCATGCCTCCCCCTGGGATTTACACAGCAGTGGGAGCCCCCCTGTGCCCCTGGATGAGCTGCCCATAGCTTTGACTGTCCCATAACCCACCCCAGGGCCCCATTCACCCCAGCCCCTGGCCCTGCCTCTGCCCCACTCCCTCCCTGACCAGAGGGGCCTTGATCTGCTCCCCCCAAGCCCCTTTCCTCCCCCATGGCCTTTCCCCTTCACAGACTTACTGGCTGGGCAGTGTTCTGCATGCCACTGGGCTGCATTCCTGCCTGCCTGCCTGCAGGCTGTGGCTGTGTGTCTGTTTCTGTGCACGCTCTTCCTGCCGTGCTGCAGCTTCCCAGAGCCTGTGGCCAAGCTGCCCTGTGGTCCTCTGCGCTGCCATTACTGCCCCGTGGTGCAGCCTGTAGGCGGTCATGACAGCAATGGAGTCGAGACCAGGCTCAGGCTCCAAAACCACATCCACAATTAACGCATTAAAAAAAGTAATGGGAAAACAATTAACATGTTAATCACACGCATTAACCACGATTAATTGATAGCCGTAATGTTAAGTCTAAAACTGTACATATACAGCTGGTCTATAAGGCGTGGGATTGCAACAAGCATGGTAGGAGCATAGTGAAGAAGACTGCAGAGACATGGTTCTGGGAAGCCTTAAAGCAGGGGTGGGCAATTATTTTGGTTGGTGAGCCACTTATTGAGTTTTGGTGAGCTGTCAAGGGCTGCATATAAAATTTTTCAGAAGATTTCATTTTAATAAATTGTAGGTAAAACCAAATCATATATTAAAATCAAACATCTACTATAACTTATTTCAACTTTATTTAAAAAATATTTTTTGTCCTGATTTTTTGGGGTTTTTTAGTACTTTGTATGGAAGCGATTGCACAGTAGCTCAGAATAAAGTCTTACTCTTGTATATTGGCTGTTTGGGGGCATGGGTGTGGGGCTGGGGGGTGGGTGTTGGGGTGGTGAGTGTGCATGTGTGTGAGGAGGGCTGCCTACATACTAGGTCCTGGGAGCCAGCCAGGGGCAGAGTGAGGGTGGGAGGAAGGTCGGGGGGGCAGGGGCGTGTGCAGCAGATCTCACTCGGGCACTATGGTAAAGGTGCAATTCCACATCCATCCTCCAGCTGCCCCATGGTGCATTCTTGCCTGCACACACCCAGTGCCTGCCGATAGCTCCAGCCCTGGCCGTGGTGGAGTCTTCTTCCACCCACTTGTCTGCCTGCAGGTGGCTGCTCGTTGCACCGGCCAGGTGGACTGGGTGGAAGGTGGCCTGGAGCTGGAGCCAGAATCAGAACCCCACATGCTGGGGCAGGAATTACCCAGCTGCAGCTTCCCCTGTGCCCTGGCTGGGCATATGGTACCCAAAGTGCATCCCCATGGCTGCTGTCACTTCCCTGCCCTACCTGCTGCCCAGAGTGGTGCAGCAGAGACAAGAGGAGGAGGTGCTGTTGAAGATGGGGAGGCTGAGCAATACCCAGGCAGCTGCAGCAGCTATGGGAGCAGCTCCGCCATGAAGTTGTGCATGTTGGCCAGGGCCAGGGTGGTGTCATCAGCGGGCACAGGCCAGATGCAGGTAGGAGTGTGGGGCAGGCTTCCCCAAGTGGCAGGTGGGTTTTGACCCCATATGGAATATTCTGTGGCCAGATACAATCAATTGGTGGGCTGGATCCAGTCCATGGGCCATATTTTGCCTGCCTGTACCTTAAAGTGAGCCTTTAAAGATAAGTCAGGGCTTTCACTGTTGCCGCTGTTTGTGCTGTTGCAAGGGGAGTTGAGATGTTGAGCTGACCATGCATATGCAAAAGCTGCATTCTGAACAGCATGACCCAAGAGAAGGTGCTGCTTAACCCATTCCCAGCTGGGCAGTTTGCTCCCTCTTTGCAGCAGCTTTGTTAGCTACATGTAAGGGAAGGTAGAGTAGGGGTTTGATTTTCCTTACCTGCCCTAGCTCCGCACAACAACCCATTCCGTGCTGGCTGTGGTGCCAGCAGTTTGCTCTTTCGTTGAAGTAGCTGTCCTTGTCAGGTTAAGGGAAGAGAGGATAGGACTTTCCTCAAGAGTAGCATGTGCTCTAGATCTCCAGAGCCCTGGCTTTGCTGCAGGCAGTTTGCTGACCATGGCCTCAGCTGTACTGGTTGGCTGTGTGGAGGGGAGGGAAAAGAGAGAATTTAACTTTCCCCTGGTGTGGTGCAGTGATCTGGCTCCTAGATGAGTGTGTCTTAGGGCTCACCCTGCTTACCCCACACCCTGCTTACCCCACTGGCTGGCAACAGCCACCTTGTCTATGTAGAGGGGTTAAGGAAGAGGGGATGTGACTTTTCTTACCTGCCCTAGGTTTTGAGAGCCCAGCTCAGGGCTCCATACCACTTACCCATTCCTTCCTGATTATGATGCAAAAAAATTGTACCTTCATCACAGCAGCTGTGCTGGCCACATAGAGTGGAGGGGAGGAAGAAGGGATAGGACTTTTCCTGGAGCAACATTTGGTAGCAGCACCCAGCACCTGCAACATGTGGTAGCAGCAGGAACCAAGCTATGCCCTATTCTCTGCTGGCTTTGTTGCAGGCAGATTCCTGCCTAAGGCAGTAGCTCTACTGGCCACTGGCCTGGACACACAGAAAGGAGCAGTAGGAGGAGTTGGGACTTTCCCTGGCTTGATCCAAGAGTCTGGTTTATGTTCTGCTCTGCACTGTTTACCCTTACTTCTCCCCCTTTTAATCTCCCCACCTCCCCTTTTGCTTGGGTCTTCCCTTTACTGTTTTGCTCTTCCAAGCTCCTGCAAAGGGAACTCCCAACCCAACCTTAAAGAGTCCCCATAGCAGGTCAGGGTACACAGAGTGAGTACAGGTACCAAGTGCGTGAATCAGGAATCAAAGGGTGGTACATCAATATCAGTGCGCCCCTTCTGGAGCTGTCCCTGTGCTGTTGCATCAAATAGCTTGGAAAAAAACCCCAAACAAAAAAACACAAGTGAAGAATTCTATGAGAAAATTACGTTTATCTATAAAACCTGGAGGGGGGAAAAAAAAAAATCACACTGTTACTACTTTCTCATTAGGAGACAAATACATATATCTTTTTAGAGACTAGATTTTTTTTCTTTACAGTTTCAATACAGTTTGATAATTTTTTTAAAACTTATATGAGAAGCTATTTAGAAAACAAGCACTTTGTCTTAGTAACTATGTTTTTTTTTCTCATAGAGGCCTATTACATGTTCAAATTAAAGCAGGGTAGAAATCAGCCATAGAGTTGTTGCACATTTTCAAATACTAACTTTATTGTTGGCTGCCTGTTTTTATTGTGTGATAATTACTTTGCCTTTGTGGCTGGTCTAAATTTATTCCATGATTAACCAATTACGTGTGTGATCATTACTTTGCACTTGTAGCCAGTCTTACTCTGCACAAGTTGCCTCTACATTTATTGTATGATTAACTAGCTAATTGAGTAATATATGTAACGTGTAGCAGAGGCAGAAGTCTCATAAGTTTTGTTAATATTAGTCTTGTTGCTTGCATGGTTGTTTTGCAAGCTAGTTTTAATATAGCTCAAAGTCTCAAACCCTTTACGTAGGCTGGTTTTTTATATTATTATAAAGTGTGACGGGGCAAGCTTGGAGCCGAGTCTCAAGTTGGCCTGCCCACGTATCTACATAGGGCAGTCTGCCCAGTCTTTCCTGCCATGACTTTGCTATAACAATTTACCAGTGGTAAATGCAGGAGGCTGTCCATTACATGCCCCAATGCTAGGAGATGCTATCCACAGCTCCGTACCATCCCTACACCATGGCCCATGCCTCGCAGATGACATCCAGTATGTCACTATGCTTCTGGCCTAACGCCAGGCCATCTTAGTCCTAGGTCAGGTCTCATTCACCCTCACACTCAGACCGCCCCCTCTCATTGGGGCCTCTTGCACTCCACCCTCTCTCACAGGGTGTCTTGCTCGCTGCATGATACTGTGCCCCCTTCACTCAAGGGAGCAGGGCAGAGTGGCCCTGTAAGCCATCAGGCTTATCCAAGTCATGCCTCGGGTGGTGACATGCAGTCTCTTGGGCTTCTCCCATGACCCTCACCTGAGTAGTGGCCAGCCGATTCACTGAATGGAGAGCTAACTCTGCCCTAGTCCCTCCCCAGGCTTCTCACACTGTACAACTTGATCTCATGGGGGTTGGTCCATCTGCTGCCATTCTGGCTGTCCCACAGCCCTACTCAGCACACCACTTTGGGCTGTCCTTCAGGCCAACCCTCAGCTCTACTCAACCAACCCGTGTCAGGGCCTTCACTGCTGACCCCTCTCTGGGGCTACACAACTATCCCCTCCCTGAGTCCTCTGAGGTCTTTCACCCCTGTGGGTTCAGGGGGCTGCAACCATGCCTGGCCTCACTCCTTTCCTGCAGTCTTACACCCCCTGGAGCTCAGGTGGTTGTAGCTGTGTCTGGCCCACTTACTCATAGTATTGTGGGGCTGGGGTTATTAAGGCTCCCCGACCTGCCTTTCACCAGGTTAGTGAGTGGTCCTGGCATTTAAGTGGGGCTGCCGCACCACCGGCAGTCCCACCATGCCTTCCTTCCCCGGTAGGGTGCAGTTTTAAGTCATGCCCAGGACTAGGAGCCTCCAAGCCATCCCCCTAGCTCCTGCCCTTACCTCCAGGATGTTCCACGCCGCAAGGGAGTCAGATAGTGCTGCTCCCTTGGCTACAAGCAGCTAACTGTTGTCTCTTCCTGACAGACCTTTGTTTGAAAATGGCTGCCTTAATCAGGCATCTGTTGTCTGCCTGCTCCAGCCCTTAAAGTGGCAGGCACCAAAGGTGCACTGCCACATAAAACCATACCAAGATGTTTAAAAGTATTATATTCTCAGAGGTGAAAAATTAAGTTTTGTCTTTAAAACATCTGTGTATTTATGGTTTCATAGAGACAAAATATTTACTGAAAGAATAAAAGGTTTGTGTACTCAGCTGATATAAATCAACATTGTTCTTTTGATGTTAGCAGTACTACCACATTTTACTTGATTCTAAGATGATGTTCCCCCCTCTGCCCCCCACACCCCACATTTAACATGGGAGGAAAAAAGCCCCTTGTTTTAGAATCACATACAAGGGTGGGGTGGGGGGGAGGGGTGGCTGCTGTGACTTAGGCTCCAGCCCCTACCTGGGGTTGGAGCCATAGTCCAGCTGTTGCCTGCTTCCCCCCTCCCCTCACCTCCTCTGCAGCCTGCTTTTTGCCCCCATGCAGTCTCTTCTCTCCATCTCCCCCACCCTCACACAACAGCTTCTGCTCCCACGCCTGCCCCTCTCTTTGTGCCAGCTGCAGACTAGGGCACTGAGCACAGCCCAGCCCCTCAATAGTGGTGAGCAGTTTACATGGCTGCTACAGGGGCTGGCCTGAGGCTGTGCTCAGTGCCCCAGGGTAGAACAGGGAGGGAGTCTGCCGACTAAAGCAGAGGCTGGGGGGAGACCAGAGGTTGGGAGGAGCAAGAAACACGGAACAGAGGCTGCAGGGGGGACAGGCAGGGGCAGAGATAGGCACAAGCAATGGGCAAGCTGCTTGACCTCCCCATACCACCTGCCTCATAACTGCCTGCCCCCCTGCATCAGAAGCTGATAAGACATTTGTAAATTCTGCCTATTTAGAATCTAATTATGGGGGGGGGGGCTAAATTCAGGGTCATCTTAGATTCAAGTAAATATAGTATTTTGATTTAAACAAGCTGATTATCTAAGCTAATGTACAAGGGGAAAGTTTACGGTATGGAAGAAAGCAGTACTTCATGTTGTTTAATCTATTTCATTTTAAACTTTTTTCCCACTTTACATTTAGGAAAGAAATGAAGGGGGTGGGGGAAACCCTAAATTTTTAAATGCAAAAAATCTTTTCAGTCAAAAACAAAAACAAAGTTCTGAATATTTCAATAAAAGGGATAAAAAGAAAACTTGAAAATCTATTCTTTAAATAAAGTATTATGAGCATGACCCAGCCCTCTCATCTCTCAAACACTTAAGTCCCTCTTAGGTTATTTTTCCTTCATGTGGCAGGCTTATCAGTAGCAGCCTGGCTCACTGGCTGCAGCTGAAAGGCTCAGCACGATTGGTGGGGGCATTCACTTTCCCCACCAATCAGGAAAGGGAAGGAGAGAGGCTTGCCCTGACCCGACCCAGGGGCGAGGTGAAAAGAGAGGACCAGATGGAGAACTAATCCCTCAAGCTTCTGATTGGCCCATTCTCAATCTGGGGGCAGGGCCTCCAGAAGGGATAAAAAGCCAGCATGCCCGGCACACAGCTTCGATGAGGGACGATGAAGAGGGCTGATGAAGAGCTGGTGTATCTGACTAGTGGGGTGGAGCATTTGCAGCAGAAGTGACCAGAAGATGTCTTCACCAGATGGGAAGCAGCAAGCAGCTGCATCCCAGACCCACTGCAGAGAGAGCCATGATGACAGGCCAATGCATGGAAGGTCCAGAAGCAGATGGGACCTCAGCCGCTGCACAAAGCAGCACAGGTGTGCAACCCCCTGCACGGGGCAGGGGTGCTGGTGCATGGGGAGTCAGGAGGCAAACGGGACCTCATTCACTGCACGAGGCAGCATGGTTCTCCAACCCTACACGAGGCAGGACACAAAGGCCATCAGTGCACAGGACGGTGTACAGGGTCATAGAGCTGAAGGGACCACAGCAGCTGCACGTGGCAGCACAGGGCTTCCTTTGCTCTCCCACAGCCCCCTCCGAGCGCCGCCACCACCTGTCCCGAGCCCAGCCCTGGCTCAGCGCCCTGCTTCCACACACACTCTGGGAAGAGCCAGGGCTAGGGCTTCATTGGCACTGGGAGGGGTCTACAGGGAGGCTATCGTGAAATTTGGGATTGCTGCAGTCCCCTCTGTAGCTCCCTCTCAGTGCCAGTGACACCACTGCCTTCCCTGAACCCAGCCCTAGCCAAGAAGAGCCTGGCACAGCCCTGGCTCCAGCCTGCAGCTGCAGCCCATTCACCCTGCCCTGCACAGATCTGGGGGCACATGCCTCCCCCCGGCCCGCCCCCCCCCCCGTGCCCTCCCAGGGTACGCACAGCAGCGGGAGTACCTCCCCTTGATGAGCCGCAGCTCAGTCCCGTGGCTCACCCCAGCTGAGCAGCGCCTACCCCTGCCCCCTCCCTCACTGGGAGGGCGTTGATCTGCCCCACTATGTCCCTTCCCTCCCCACTCCCCTTTCACCACAACAGACTTACCAGGTGCACACAGATGTATCAGAAATCGGTATCGGCTGATACGCCTCCTTAAATATTGACTATCGGTATCAGCCCCCAAAATCTCTATGGTGCACCCCTAGATGTAACTTCTTATGCTAATATTTCACTATTGACCCATCTCTGCCAGTCATTTTGTTACTGATTCGTCAGCTAACCCCTGTTTTATCCTTGAGTGTTCCCCTCCCCCTCGGGCCTGTAGGGCACTGTAGGAGGACCAGGACTGCAGTCTAACCTGAAGGCCACAGGGACCCAGGCCTGTGCATGGGTTTGGGGTTAATTAGAGTGTGTTTGGGTGAATTCATAATCCCCACCCCATATATATATAATGTTGGTATATATGTATGTATATGTGTACATAAGCTGATGTTTATAAGTTGTAAATTCTTTATGAATATTAAACCTGTACATAGTCAAGATTTATTGAGTGTCCTGGCTCTCTGCTCTGTAAGAAGAAGGGGGCCACACTTCCCACAGCATACGAGCACCCGCTGACCATCCCTTCAGTTGGAGAGAGGGTACCTTTCTGCATACCACCTGGGTTACATTTACTATTTAAATTTTGAAAGCAAGGTCCTGCAGTATTGACTCTCATTAACTTCCATAGGATTTAAACACAATGGGCACATCTGTATGGGGCACATAATGCTTAGCAGACTAATTCTACTGTGCATTAGCACACAATGGCAAAAACTGTGCTAATATACAGTAAAATTAGTCTGCTGTGCATTAAGCATCACAGTAAGACTGTGCACTGTTGCTACTGTGCATTAGCACCTGCTACACATGTTTATGTAGTACCTCATATTACAGGTACTAAACTTAATATGCAGTAGTAATAGCACATTAATGCACATGTAGGACTCAGTTTTCAACTACAGCCAAGCTCTGTTCATGCTTCCTTATACTAAGGTTGCTGAGGGTTAGTTCATCCTTTAACATTTCAGTCTCTTGGCTGTTTTAAGATATACTCAATATTAGTACCCCATAGAAGTTGTTTGGGGCACTGGTGCTCAACCTCTTTGGCCCCATGGCCCAGATGACTGGAGCAGGGCCAGTCAATGGGCCAGATCAAGCCCTATGCCCCCAGATCAGGCCCTGGGGCCTGGCACCACTCCCTCCCTGCTCCACACACTGGAATTGGGTCCTCAGGTTCCAACACTGCCCCTTTCTGCCTCCATGCCCTGGGATTGAGCCCCTCTACACCCAGATATTTGAAAACATAAGATCCACAAATAGAGTTTCCTAACTGCAGTCTTTTAACAGAATAGTAAAGTAGCAAAAAACATCAGAGCAATTTAGTTGTTCTGTTTTTTAGAAGGTTGATTATCCAGTTTCCTTTCTTTGATTGAGTAGATGTTATAAATATATGTCAGACTAGTTTGTATTGTCTAGTTCAGCTCACTATATCTGTTCATACTGAGATTAAAGGCATGCATGTTCCTCTATTACGTGTTCTTTTTCATGTTACTTCTAGGCATGTCATTAAAATCTTTCACTAAAAACTGCACAAAATGCAGAGCAAAACAGCAGCAATCTTTGAAGATTCCAAAAACCTTATCAGGAGAACATCATATATGTTTACTTGAAATTGGTATATGTTAGGGTACTTATTGCTGTGCCTTCAGGGTAAAGGAAGTATTCTCAGCCAAATTATACAAGGGTGTGGATTAAATGAAGCATTACTCTCTGTTTGGCAGGAATGGATTCTAAGTTGCAAAATCAAGGTATGACATAGCATTATTGAAATAAGCTGCCAAAAGTTACTTGGCCTGAGTGTGCCCTTGTTTTTTCAGTGATGTGCTATTCTAAAAGAACCACATTTAATTAATTTGTAACTAGAGGCCCTGTTAACCACTTGTAGGCTTTTGAATATAGAACCACTACATGTTATAAAAAGACTGGATTGGGAAGCAGTCACAAGAAGAGATGACCCGAACAGGGTGCAGGTCCAGGTGCAAATCAGCCCATGCAGGGCCCTGTCCCCACTTTGATCCCACCTGCCCCAGACCTGAAGAAGCTGCCGCCATTGTTGACATTGGCGGGATGGGGGAGCGGGAGGATGTCAGCGACTGGACACAGAGCTGCTGCTCCGCCCAGCGTCACGGGGGCCCCCAAAGTGTGAGGCCTGGGACAGTCGCCCTGATTCTTCCCGCCTTCCCCCCGGGACAGCCCTGGTCACCGGGCAGGAAACAGTAAAGGATACATGCTTGAGAAAAATCCAGATGCTCCAGCCAGTGGATTCAGTACAGTTTCCCTGCTCATGAGCTGTGCGCCCTCTGTATGTCATAAAGTTCAGGGGAAGGGGGAGAAAGGGGTACAGTCCATATGGAAATGACTATGGAGTGAATGCAGGGAGAGGATTCAGTTTTGTGTAAACTTCCTCTAGTTCTCACACCATCATCGTCTGGGGACTATGGGAAAGATGGTTTGGTTACTCTGACCTGAAGTTGATTCTTTCCAACCACCTCTTCTTTCCCCTCCCATGGGGATCCCTAGCAGTCAGGTTGGATGCTGAATCCCTGGATTTGAACCTGTATTTTGAAAGCTACCATGCATTAAAGAGCTTATTTTTGTGGGGACCTTTTTCCACCTTAATGGTATACATGCATTTATGGGTATATTTTTGTAGCCATAATAGTACATTCATACTACATTTATAGTACATTAATATTTATGTATGGAATCTATAGATTATTTTACCTGTGTGTAATGATGGGATTTTCATGTGTAAAACCTATTTGTCCAAATTCTGTTGTTTGCTTATGCTGTGTTAGAATCTGTCTGCCACAGTGTAGAATCTGTCTACCACTTGTGTGTGTGCTTGAAAAATGTATGCTTGTGTATTTTAAAGTAAAGCAGTGTATGTAGAAAGTGGTTGTTATTTGAAAATCTAGCTTTCTAGGTCTTAATTTTTATTGTGAGGGGTTTTCTGGTGGTTTGCTTCTATGGCGTACCAATGAAGGATATTGCAGGCTGTTTTTTTGGTAATTTCTGTTGTCAAAAGCAAAATGTTACTTGCAGACACACAAGTTTTTTAGTGTGTTAGTAAAAGGAAAACATGCTTATTTATGGGAAGTAATAATTTTATTTGCCTTTAAAAAATGTTCCTAGAATTTTTGTATTCATCTCCAGAAACTGTGATGTTATTACTATACTCAAGACTAATTGAAAGAATACAGCAGCATTTTCAGTACTCTCTGCTTGTATTTCATGTCATAACATTTTTGCTTTGAAGATGATGCTTGGCATTAAACTTACTGAACATTTCCAACCTTGCCCTGTCTGAAGCCATGGAATGTCTACTCCAGAACTCCACGTGTGTTCTTCTTGATCACTAAGATCTGGTTTCTCAAACCAGAAGGGAGAGATTAATTATGTTTGTTTCCATTTCTTTCGGGCTTTCCCATGATTGCTCTAGATAAGCCTATGTACTGCTAGTTACTCATCTGTGACATTTGGGTTTTGCATGCATTGATACAAAAGGTCAAACTAATTTTCTGCTCATCTTTCAAGGGTAGTGGTATAATTGTTTCTGCATTACAAGGAGCATAGAAGTGCTTCCCGTCTCTTGGAAAGGTAGTGCAACATCACCCCAGCACAAAATTGACATGTGTGTTCCCTTGTCTGCGATACTATATTTATGGTGGGATATCATTAGTGACACTGTGCCTACAGATGGAGTAATTTATCTGGGAGGCTATAGACTACTAGATCTCTCATGACCAGGGATCTGGATTTTCTGTTTCCCACAGAAAAACAGAGTTAAATGCAGATGGAATCAGCCCCCCCTCTTACTGGAGTAAAACACGGGTTTCTCATTTTAGCAGAGAAACCCACAGATTTTGCAGTTTTGCAGAGAGCTTTCTACAGGCTGGCAGAGTTCCAGCCTGCAGGGGGTCGAGCCGGGGGTGCCATGTACGTGTACATGAACATGGCCACCAGGCAGCCTGGAGAGCAGCTCCCGCAGCTAAGTGGGATTGAGGGAGGGAGTTGGGCTGGGACTGGGGCTGCTGGCCAGCTGGGCAGTGTGTGGGGCTCGGGGCCCTGAGGCTGCAATGCACAGCTGCAGGGCCCCACCAGGGCGCAGCATGGGGTTGTGGGGAGCTTGTTCAGAGACAGGGTGGGGCTAGCTCCCTGCCCATGGTACGCAGTCCCAGGGGTGCAGGAGGGACTCATACCCTCCAGATCTGTATGTGGGGTTGGGCACAGGCTGCCCACTGTGGGCGCAGGCTCCTGCTCTGCTGCCCTCCCCCAGAGCCTCCATAGCCCGGTGAGTGAGACCCAGAGCTGCAGGGCAGAATGGGGCCATGCAGGAAAGCACTGCCCTGGTGACGGATCCCCTACACGTGCAGCTGCAGCGGGGATGGCAGTGCAGGGTTGTGTCCATCACTACTGCCACGCGCACAGGGGACATGTCGCCAGGGCAGCACAGAGCCTGCCTGCAGTGGCAAGCAACTTTCCTGCACAGCCCCATTCTGCCCTGCAGTGCTAAGTCACACCCTCCAAGCTGCAGAGGCCCCAAGGGAGGGTCGCAGGGCGAGAGCCCAAGCCTGCAATGTGTACCCACCCCTGCCCAGCGCACAAATCTGGTGGACGCAGGTCTCCCCTACCCCCCAGGAGTGCAAGCAGTGGCAAGAAACCAGCCCAAACCCACAGCAGGCAGGCAGCTGGGGCAGAACCAGGCTCTGCTCAGCTGCAGCAGCCACTGCTTTCTGCTGGGGGCAGAGGGCTGTGGCCCTAGGTCCCTGGCCCCATAGCTCTGGCAGCTGGGGGCCCCTCTAGCAGAGCTGAAGGGCAATAAGGGCACCAATAAGGTTGGGGGGTTATGGCGAGGAGTGAGGGGCACAAGTAAGGCCTGGGGTCTATAGGGCTGGAGGGGGGAGTGAGGGGCACCAACAGGGCTGAGGGGCCCTTTAAGTTTAATCATGGATTTGGGTGGGGGGGTTATCAGAGAATTTGCAATTTTTTATTTTAAAAATTGTGATTTTTTTTTTATCAGGGAAAACCAGGATCCCTGCTCATGACTAGGGTGTACCAATTGTTCAAAACAAGATGTCCCTCTGTAGGTCTGCCTCGCTTGAACTTGACAAAGCTCTCAAATATCAGCATATCAGTAGACCCTGTAAATGCATTCCATCAGTGGGAAGTCCTTTCTGTTCTTGACTCCTAATAACCCATGGTTCTCAAGTGTACTCCAATAAAGTTCCTCTAAATCTACTGCCCCAGTGAAGTTTTTTGATTTCCCTATCATTGTTTGTTCTGTCTGGTAACAGTGGTACACCCTTTCTTTGCACCCCTTGAAGCAGAATCTTCAGAATTTTCCAATGCTGATAGGCTCTCCCAGTGCCCTGAATCATAGTGTTATAAACAGCAAGTAGCATAGGCTCATAACTGTTGGTTAACAACCCAGAGTTTGGCATTATTACCAATGAGCTCTTCCATTAGCTTGAATAATATATGAGGTTCCCTAATTCCAAGTTCTTTCACAAGACTAGACTAGAATACCATCTAGGGAGCTTTTGTTTCATATTTTATTCCATTTCTTTAATATGTTATTCTTAGTGTAAGCTGCCCTGAGACTTTGTTAGGTAGGATGGCATAGTTAAATACTTTTAACTGATCACAAAACTATAGATCCTGATTCAGGACTTAGTAAGAAACTTGGGCCTATTTCAACGAATAAATGGACAAGTGGTGATAGCCTATAGTGCTCTTGTTTAAATGACTGCTATTACTACTCACTCCAATGTGATGAGGGAAGCAATAAGATTATCTGTTGGAAACAAATGGATGGAATGGGGGAACTAGTGGGACTTCCAGATGCCATCAGATTGGCTGACAGGTTTGGACTGGTCGACTTTGGAGGGCTGCTGTGACGGGGCTGTAATAAGTCCGGTCCAATCATTAGCTCGCCCACCTGTCTAGGGCAGTCCGCCCAACTGTCTCGCCTTCCACGCCTTTGATGTATCTAAGAATTAGTTGTTTACAAAGGTGGGAGGCTACCCATTTATTGCCCGATGCCAAGGGAATAATACACAGCTCCATATCAATGTCTACACTGTGACCCATGCCTCACAGATGGCATCACTATATGGCATCAGCACTTTGGGCCACTGATGTTCGGACCCTAACCTGGTGCCCCATCCTCGCCTTTTAGTAGGGAGACATAGGTGTGGTATTGCGTGAAGACTGCCAACCACAGGCTGTCCCACCACACCATCCTCCCCAGCAGGGTGTAGTTTTAGGTCCTTCACCAGGACTGGGAACCTCCTCCATCCCCACAGTTCCTACCCTGAACCTCCAGATTTTCTGGGAGCAGCAGATTTCCAGCTGGGCAATGTCTCTCTGGCTCCCTAGATGTAGCTGCCAGCTCAGCTCCTAGGGTGTAGGCTTATAATGAGGCTACCCGCCTCATTAGACCTCACTGTACCTGTCCGCTGCTCCACAGCCTGCTCATGCCTCTTAAAGTGGCAGGCACCAAAGGTGCCCTGCCACAGCTGCATTCCTGCAATCATTGCAGCTGCTGTGCAGCCAGCTAAGCCTCTTGCTGGTGTTTTAGCTACTTCTGTTGCTGCTAGCTCACAGCTTGCTGTTATTACAGCAGCGGTTCTCAAACTTTTTAGTCAGAGCATTTCTCCGCAACTTTTTAAATTGTGGCAGCATCCCTAGTTGAGAATCACTGTTGTGCTTAACTTACTTCAGTACTTCTCAACTGGGTGATGCTGCCAGTTAAAACACGCCTGCTGCACAGCCAGACTGGAAAGAAAACATGCTCACATTCCTCTTGTATTTGGGTTCTCTGATCAGCCTAAAGCAGACCAGAGAGCTTGCTCATGCCTTTCCTAGTTTGACAATACATGGAATCTCCTGGTAACAGAGGCCTCTGGGGCAGGTGGAACTGTCCTGTGCATCTCTATCTGGGAGGAGCACCTTGGGCAGAGGAGAAGGTAGACTGGGAATCGCTGCAGCCTGAGTGAGCTCGCCTCCCTGCTTTAGGATTATCAGAGAACGTTAATGCAACAACTCTGAGCACAGGGCAGTTTTACGTAGTACCCGTAGCAGTGACACCTGAATCGCTTCACCCTTAAGGGGGTCTTCTGGCACCTCAGGGGACTACACAACCTAGTTGAGAACCTCTGTACTACATTATAAGATTTTCTTCATAGTCCCTCTTCACAGAGAAAGGATTCAGCAACCCATTTCTTTGGCATAAGGTTTTTATGGTTCAATTTTTCCTCCTCAAAATAAAACCTATTTTTCTACTGTGTTGAACATCATAATGTTTCAACAAAAGACTGTTCTTCCCTTTCGCAGCGTATAAGAAAAATTCACGGTTTAGAACAAAAGTTGTAAAGAAAAACATACACCTACTCTTTCAGCTTCTCCCCCTATGAGAAAGTCGCTGCTTTTTTGCATCTTTTTGTGGCTGGCAGCTGGACCTATTAAATAATTCATCCCAATTGCATTTGCTTCATAGTCTTTCTTTCTATATACAGTTACTTGAGGTGCAGCTGCCTATGGAAATCCAAAGCCCAGTTCAACCACCCAGACTTGATCTCTAGTAAAACTCATTTGTGATAGAGAACATAAGGGACCTTTAGCTGTCTTTGCCTTCTTCAAAAATGGAAATTTGGATTTTATTTTGAGATTCTTCCTGTAAATCAGCCTCTCTTCTAAGCCAACAGATCCTTTTCAGAGTGAATAAATTGCAAAGGGAACACAGGGTGTGTCCACAAATTGTTTCTGCTTCACTGATATTTGATTTGTTGACAAGATATATGTGCGTAAGTCAAAGATACCTAGGAAGACTTTGTTACAATGTGTTTCTAGGTATGTGATTTGAGTCCCAAACTTCCTTGGCACTAATAGGTAATTTTGTACCCTTTGTGTGATCGGCCTGCAGAAAGGAACAGCACAAATGTTTGCAAAGTATTTAGCAATTAAACTGACATTCAGGAAACCCAGAAAGATAACTCTTTCACAGTTCAACCATGGAAACTAGCTGGTTTAACAGCAAAAGACTGGAAAGCTTTCTTCACGACTCCATGGTGTTGCACCTCAGAATGTCATTTCTCCTGTTCTTGATGATGGTGTTTTCCCAACCACTACTTAGATACTGCCATAGATTTTCTGAGAATCTACCAAATTAGTTAACTGTTGTTGTAAGTCAAGACAGAAAAGGAGTGTATTAGAGAAGAGTTTACATAGTAGAGTACTGTAGCTTACACTAGTTTGAGTTGTTTGGGTTTGGAAAAAGAATATAAAGTACACCTATTTCAAGGGGATAAGACTATTTTTTCTCTCAAAAGAGATGCTTGTGTTGGGGGGGTGGGTGTTCATTTTACATCTTTGAGCCCTAAGAGTTCCTCCACTTGAGAGAGGTGTTTTGCTTTATAAATAGTCTTTTAAAGCAGGCCTATGAATTTGTGACTTTTTTTATTTAGTGGAATTTACTCTACCAGTTTATTTGTAGTGGTTTTGATTACATATTTATGATCTCATCCTGCAAGTTGTCATGCACATTAGCCTACCCATTAAATACAATTAAATTCAGTAGGGCTAATTCTATGATTTGACAGATGCATGCATATGATAGCCATTTAGTAGGGCTGTGCGAGGCTTCGGACAGAGCTTTGGATCTGGAGAAGCTTCGGACACTTCGGGGTCCAAAGCAGCATGTCCGGGCCAAAGCGCTGGCCTCGTTAGGCTTCCCAAAGTGGTTCGGAGCCACCTCGGAGATCCGGCCATAGGGTATAATGGGGAAACAATAAAATATCTGTAACTTTGTTGTTTTTTGTCTGATTTGGTGGTAGACCCTGCAGAGAGGATGAAGCCTGCCAAGTTCGAAGAAGATCAGTGCAGGGATTTGGGGGGAACTGTACCCCAAATTCTTGAAAGCAAAACTCATGTCACATCTAGGCATTACAGCATAGCAGGGTGAAAATTGCAGGGTTGGTAGCTCTTACTGAGGCCACAAAGCCTGCCAAGTTTCAAGATCAGTGCAGGGGTTTGGGGGGAACTGCACCTCAAGCTGCGGACAAGCAGAACTCATGCCATGGGTGCTTGTGGGACTGTCTGTCTTGGGGCCAGGAGGCGAGACACTACTGCAGGCCTGGCTGCTAAGCTGCTGTGTTACCAGTTACCAATCAGTCAATCATGATTCACTCAGGGACCAGGGACTCAGGGACCAGCTCAATACACAGGACCTAGCTACTACATAATGACTTAACGAGCATCAATTAGCACCTACAAAACCAGGCTAAGGAGAGGAAAGACTCAATACAGACAATCAACTGCCCCAAGACAGACACAGTCTTGCCACGAGTTTTGTCTGTCAGCAGCCAGGGTTGCAGGGCCCCAGAACCCCCCTGCACCGATCTCCTCCACAGCTGGCAGGCGTCACAGCAGGGGCCACCATCCCTGCAGCTGTCACCCCGCTGTGCCTTAACACACGCAGTGTCACCCATGGCACGAATTTTGCATGTCTGCAGCTTGGGGTGTAGTTCTCCCCAAACCTCTGCATCTATCTCCTTGAAACTTGGCAGGCTTTGTGGTACCACCCCTGCAGTTTTGACCCCTCTGTGTTGTAACACACAGCCGTGACAGGAGTTTGGCTTTCAAGAATTTGGGGTACAGTTCTCCCCAAACCCCTGCACTGATCTTCATGAAACTTAGCAGGTTTCATGCTCTCAGCAGAGGCTATACTCACTGCAAGTTTCATCCAAATTGGACAAAAAACAACAAAATTATAGATATTTCATTGATTACCCATTATACCCTATGGCCAGATCTCCGAGGCATCTCTGAAGCTTCAGAGCTGCTTTGGCCGGATCGAGGCGGAAACCTGGTTTGGAGCTGCAGATCAGATCGCAGCCATCTGAAGTGGCCGAATCCAAAGCCAGAACAGATCACTGCTGACTTGCACAGGCCTACTATTTAGGGACCTACAGCAGTTCCCTCTACCAGAGTTGGTGTCAGACTAGCTCACTGCCTCAGTTTCCGCTCACAGAGTTTGGATCCTCTGACCTTCTAGCCTGCTTGGTAGCTGTACTGACTTGGGCCTCTATCTGTTCTAGGACATCCAAAGTCCAAATAAATACAAACCAAGAGACTTCCGCCCTAGTCTTAAGCTGAGCACAGACCTACTACCTTCCTAAGGATCTGTTTTATCTTTAAAAGTGTCTTTTGCCCATCCAGGGGTCAGCTCTTGAATTCTCCCATTCTTTTACTGAGTTCTTCCTGTGAAGATTGCATTTCCTAGAATGAGTTCTGTCTAGAGGAGAACTAAAAAAAAAGTTTCTGTCTGTGTGCAGAGGTGCTAATATAGCCCTTCTAACTAACTTCCTGACTTTCTCCTTGAAGTCTCTCCCTACCTCTAAAATGTCAAGTTGAGAAACATGACCTGCTTGTCACATGGCTTGAGCTCAGCCCCAAACACTTTCCTTTCCCTAGGAAGAAAAACATTTGCCCCTTAGTGGTCAGTCAGGTAAAGCAGACTGCATTAATAGATTTTTGACACAAATTGATTTCCATGGGATAAGGTATGTGCACAACAGACAAAAACTGTGACTAAGATACTGATTACATTTGGCAGATGGACAGATATTTTTTAAATAGTTTATAGCTCTACTGTGTCTGCTTCTCTCCTGGGGCCATAAGGAAGGGTACTGTAATACTTAAAAACTTGTCTAAATCTATTCCAATCATGCAGTTGGTCCAAAAAAAGGTACCACCCACAAAAATCCTTGGTTTGTGCATATTGCCTGGACCTTCATGGCTACAACATTATTTTAACACTACCAATGTTTACAGTGGGCACGTCTACATGTGCCCCTGATTGTGCAGTTGGTACTGCACAGTCATTTAGTACTTGCTTTAGCTAAACTAACTAATTGCTGTAACTAATGCAGTAGCAGGTTGTGGCGATGTTTTGGGATGGCTGTGTGGACCAATGATAAGCCAAAGGGACTGGACATCAGCACTGCTGAAATCTATTCTGAGTTCTGCCTAAGACCATCTACTCTGACATTCCAATTAATTCTCCTCTATGTTTTTCATTTCGCTCTTCAAAAGGAGGATAGCAATTCTAACTTTCCTCACTAAGCGAAGAAACTGCTTTGAACATTTTCAGGGGGGTAAAAGTTGCTATGTAATGAAGTGTTTGTTAGTGTGTCTTCAAATGTAAGAAAACTGGTAAGAACCTATTTGTTCATGTGTGCCTTGATTGGTACATTGAAATAGATCTCTCCAAAATATCTTTAATTTATAAAACATCCCAAAATTTGGAAATTTGAGCTCTCATGCATAAATATGCATAAGATAAATTGCATCAACTTCTTCATCCTTCACAAATTCTGACCAAATAGCATTTACCTTTACTGAAAAATAACATGGATAAAAATCCATTAAGAATTGTAGCTTTATTTCTGAAAATCTTGCAGTAAAGCATGTCTAATATGCACATATTTGTATTGGTTCATTTAGAGTATATTAAAAATAGTATTTTATGGTTTTCCTGTCTTGATTTCAGGTCATGGTCTTACATTTTTGAGCTTTAGTAAAATATATTTCTGGAATTGTTGGCAAGTTGTGATGTCATAGGATTTCCTGGCAATGCTTTCTGAAATGAATATTCTGTGCTTGCTGAAACTGCTAACTCAAGAGGCAAAATAGGCTGGGTATAAAACAGTGGCTATTGTGGTCAAAGTAAAGACCTCAAAGATATAGCTGATGTATATGTTCCAGAGTATTGCATGTGCGTTTGCTGGAATTATTTTCCTTTAACAAAAAGACTATAACCATGTTGCATGTATTCAGGTGTTTTTCATTGGGGAGATTAATCATTTTTTGTTTTTCAGTCAACACAGTATTCAAAAGTAAGTCTGAGCAATACAGAAACTTGCAAGTTTACTACATTCAGTGGCTGGTCATTTTCTCTAAGACGACTTTGCATTGCAAAAATTTTAATGGGTGAATTTGGAACATAATCATGGCCCCTCTATGTTCAGTGAAAGTGTAAGAATTGAGTTGTAGCTTCTTATCTGTAAGGCAGCATGTTATACTGCTTGTACTTTAGATAACTGACAGTGGGATATTGATTGTAGTTGAAATGTTAGCTTAATTGCTAGTAGTCATTGCAAAGATGTCAGTGCAGAGGGTGGGGAAGGTTTTCTTTTTATCCCCAGTAACTGAAGGGACCATGCAGAATAGTTGATTTTGATCTTCCTTTTCTACCTAATTTTTATTCTTATATCTCTCTGCCTAGCATAGTCCCTGTTTCAGCCCAAAATTTACCTGTGTGCTCAACTTTAAGCTTCTGAATAGCTCTGTTTGGTGTCAGTAAGAAGGCTTCCATGAAAAAAAATCTTTGCTGAATTAGAGCCATTGTCACATTATTTTTGAAAAAAGGCCAGCATGCATCCTGTTTAAAAAGTCCAAAAATGCAGTTCTAAAGAAAAAATAACTGCTTTCTAAAAAATAAGATACATGGCATATGCCATTTTTTCCTTAAAACTTTGTATCTACTATCCATGAAAATATTACCAGCTAGTAAAAATTCATGGTTGTGGCATCCATTCAGGAGTCTGAGTGAGGCATAAACTGCCCTGCATTTACTTTTGTTACTCCACTTTGTACAACAGAGCTGTGAATGAAAGGGCCCTGGCAGATATTACATTTATCTCATGGTTAACATGTTAATTGTAAAATAAATTGTAACATGCCACACATTCAGCCAATTTGTGGCCCAGTAAAATGGCAAGCCAGTCACAAAGATTTTCCACATTTAATGATTTGGCAATATCAACACAGGCAGAAACACTATATTGGATTCTCTAGCTCCCCTGAAGGTAGGTGAGAAGGAAGCTGTATAGGATGTTCTGGAGCCAGTGACCATAAGGGAGTAGCTTGAGAGGGTGCTCCCTGTGACAGATGAGGGAAATGTTGATTCCTGGTTGAGAGAGCTTAACTATGACTGAGAGGAGCTTGACCCCAGGAGATTTTCACAGGAATTGTTGTGAGACCTAGGCAGTACTCTGAACATAGAAGTTCCATTTAATTTGGAACATCTTTGTGGCTGGTTTGTATCACATCATAAAGGGAACGTGTGGCATTTGTCCCAGACCTTGGGAATGCCACCTGCCCAATTCCAACAATCATCAGGATCAGGGAGGGGGCAGCCCCAGGGCCTGGGACATAGCTAATCCCCTGCCCATTAACAGGTGTAGCAGGTTGTACCAGCACACTTTTCCAATGCCAGTGCGCTTGGAGCCAGAAACTTGAAAGGGCACAATGGACCTATAGACAGAATACCCTCAATCCCGTTTTCTGCCCCAGCAGTTGAATGATTAAGATCTGAGGAATGTTATGCTTGATTCCAAAATCCCTGGCAGGGCAAGACATACAAGATATAATTGGGGTCCACAGACCCCAATCACACAGTTTTATTCTGCCAGGGGCCAAAGGGACTTACAATCTAGTGGCATAATAATATAACGTTATGAACTGTTGTTAATTAGTATGCACCTCGATTTTTTTTAACTCAAGGGAGTTTAATCACAAGCAACAAATGGTAAGTGCTGCTTTTCAGCTATTTGATAAGCAAAGAAATCCACCCAACTGACTGTGACAAAACCCTAGGGTGTCAGGAGATATACTCCGAGAGATATACCCTGGTTTGTGTAATTCTATTGGCCCCCACTCTGAATGGATATGCCCAGGTTAGTAATTTGCCCAGTAATCATGATTTACCACAGGCACTTTGGTAAAGTAACAGAAAAATAAAAGGGTTTATTACAAGGAAGAAAAAAGAATATATAAAAATAGTATAAAAAAGGAAAAAAGGATCAACTGCTTTGATAACAAAGTATGGTAAAACAAAACTGACAAAATCCTCACCCTACATTCAGACTACCACCT
Organism: Alligator mississippiensis; assembly: GCF_030867095.1. NCBI lineage: Eukaryota > Metazoa > Chordata > Crocodylia > Alligatoridae > Alligator > Alligator mississippiensis. The sequence goes on along the minus strand of NC_081824.1, from coordinate 117,590,482 downwards.
AGGCTTCACAACAATTCCTGTCAAAATCTCCTGGGGTCAGCCTCCCTTCAACTGAAGACCAACATTACTCCCTCTTCTTCTGGAGAGCCCCCTCTCTAGCTACCCCAATATGGTCATTGCTTCCAGAACATCCCATACAGCTTCTTCCCCCACCTACCTTCAGGGGAGTCAGAGAATCCACTAGCAGATTTCTGCCTGTGGATCCATGACTCTGCCACTTTCCTAGTTCTGGTTCTCTGCTTTTTTTAATTAATTTTTATCAATATGTTTATATCTTGTAACTCAGTGGAGCCCAAATTTGATACTCTAGATCAGTGAGGGGCAACCATATGAGCAGGCATGCTGCTGATTAAGCCCCGTGCCCTCTCTGAGTGCTTCTCTGATCACCTTCCCTTCCCCTTCTTTTTGTTCCTTTTCGCCACCTGCCACACACAGGCTGCCCACGCCACTTGTAGCATGTGCGCCACAGGTTGACCACCCCTGCTCCAGGTCCACAATATGGAGGACACAAAAATTAATTCAGGAAAATTATAACAATGTAATATTTTAAATACATATTTATATTTATTTAAATATAAATATGAATAAATGTTTATATTTATTAACAATGTAATATTGATTTATTTATTTTGTTAACAGTTCTTTCTGTAACCTCATCTAAGTGGTTCTACACTGCTATATAACAAATCTATACTAAAACTGTAATGGCAACCCAGTTGTATAGCAAAATCTCCAGAAAGGTGGGGCATTTCAGAAGTAGATGAACACAATTAACTTGACTTCAAAAGGTCCTAAAGGACCAGGTTCAAGTAATATATCTTTAAAAGCACTCATTCCTGAGAAAGAAGAAGTATTACAGAAAAGATCTTATGAGCAATTCAAAATGGTTTTTTTTGAGTACTTTTAGTTTCCCAGTGATCCAACCTCGCCTAATTGTTTAGGAACATTATTACCACAAGTAGGAAGGAGACACATCAGAATGGTTAAATGTGCTAAACTGTGTCCTCAGTCTATATTAGGCCTTTAGATAATGCAGACCTGTCTAATTCTATACCTGTTCTTACTTTAAAGAAGGCATTGGCCATGTGCTACTACTTGCAGTGTTTACGAACTATAGGAACTTTTATTTGCAAGAAAGTACATTGTAGTAGTTGATGTTTTGATAAGCTTACTGTGAAATAATTAGCTGGGTGTGTAGCCTATTAAATCTATTTGATTTTAATCTCTAATTAAAATTCTGGGATTTTTATTGCTTTTTCTTTTGTAATGAAACAGTTTTTGCTTCTTTTTACGTTTGTAAAAATATTGGGCCAGGTTTGTTTTACGCAATTTCACTCAATCCATGACATATATTGCCTTCATAAAGCCACTGTGATCCCTTTCCACACTTCTGTTATGAAGGAATATTCTGCTGCTTGTATAGGAGTCATCCTTCTGCCCATGGTAGATATGATTGTTGGTGAGGCATACCGCTGCCAGATGCAAGGTTAATGTTGCTTGTGTTAGTGCAGGTCAGTTTGGCCAGAAGTTGGCCTAATCATTATTGTTTGTGCATCCATTGGAAAATTGCTTGTTGAGCCACAAGCATAAAAAGCAGTAGGCCTGAGGCTGCATACCAAAGGCATGATTTCCTACTGGATATCTCTGTCTATCCAGATCAGACAATACTTTTCTACTGGACACCCAGTTTTAAAGCCAGTATCTAACTTTAATAAACTATTGGACAGGAGTTGCTGGATTTGTTTAAGAAGTATATCCTTCTCTTGCAAATTTTTAGATTTTATTATTTTGAATAGTTGACACCATTATTCTTTTGGCATAAACTGTCAGTACTGTTCTTTAAGGCTTTTATGCCTTGAAATTTGAGGGGAATGTGGGGAGGCAGTAAAAATAAAACTTTCATTAGGGCTCTGTTTGGCATGATGGGTTTTTTTGTTCCTTTGGAACTGTCAAATTGATCATAATCTCTGCATTCCAGCTACAAAAGTGACAATTGGAAGAAGTTGCTGATTTCTTCATTTAGTTATTTACATAGTATGGAAGCAGTTTCCATATATCTGATTTGTCATGTAAAAAGGGGGAAGGTTTCTTTGTACATTTTCTATAGATTAATACAGAAGATAAAAAGAAGATTTGGGTGGCAGAGGGACTGCATATATTTGTTTTTAAAGTGGACAAACTCCAATGATGACCAGTTCCTTTGAGGAACTGAAAACTATACGAGAAAGTTATGGATAAACCTGGGGAATCTTTTTCAAAGAAACAGATTCTCAGAAATGAGAGAGGTGGAGAACAAAGGAAGAAAGTAGAGGAGAGGTCATAAGTCTTGAAGTGACCTACCATACCCCTCTAAGACAGCCTGCAAATTGAGTCAGGGGTGATAAACTCATCCACCCCCTTGGTGGCCCACAGCGCACACCAGCCCTGGAGCTCACTGTGCACACAGCGCATGGGGCTGACACGGTGTGGGCTGGACTCGGTGTTGGAGACAGCAGAGGTGGTGGGGAAGGAGAGTCAGTCCAGGATGTCACATGTAGCCTGTGCCCAGGACCTGCTGTGCCACATGTACAGCAAGGCCTGGGACCAATATACTCAGCATAGGGGGCCAGCACAGGGCATGCATTGCATTCAAATGGCCTTGCCTGCTAGCTCCAGCATGATGCAATCAGGACCAGCCCTGGAGTCAGCATGCAGGGCTGGGCTAGCACAGTGCAGCATGGAGTGTGCACCCCAGACTGATCCCTTGTGCTGTGTAAAGTGTACATAGCACTGGGTCCAGTGCATCCACCACTTGTGGCACATGGGGGCAGTCCAGAGATGCACAGGCCAGATTATATGGCTCCAAGGACTGGAGATGGCCTGTGGGCTGTGTGTGTGACACCCTTAGTTTAAGTCAGGAGTGGGCAAAAGACAGTCCACTGGCCAAATCTGGCTCATCGAGGGTCTTTGCCCAGCATGTTCTGCTGCCTTCTGAGTACACCACAAGGCTGGCGCGGCTCCACAGCTGGACTGCCTTTCTAGGCAGCCCGGGTGGGGGCAGCACCTTCCGTCTACTGCCACCACCAGCCCCAGCCCTGTAGTACTGGGGGGGGACCCACGCTGCATTGTCCCGACCCCATGCGCCTTGCGCCTGCTCCAGGCTCAGCAGCTGCAGCATGAGACAGAAGCTGTTGCTCAACATGGGGCGGGGAAAGTGGCCCCTCCATGCTCTCACTGACAGCAGTTCCCTGTTGCAGCTGCCCGGAGCCCACGCAGGGCTTCCTGCATCTACTCTGTGCTGTCACCTCTGGTGTTGCGGGGTGGGGGGCGGGGCTGACTGGCTCAGAGCAGCACATTCCACCATACCCACAAATCCTCCCCTGTAAACCCTACAGCCACACCTTCCTCCACACACAATCACCCACCCCACAAACACCACACTCAGTCACACCTTCACCCCCACAAGCCGCCCCCCACACACACATACACATGTGCCTCGGGGGCAGCCCCGCTCACTGCTATGTACACATACCCCACCACACGTGCACCCACATGCCACACACACACCCCACAAACCACACACCCTTCCCCACACCCAACACACACACATCCACAGCACCCACAAGCCCCATACCCACCCCTCCAAACTCCCGCAGCCCTTCCACACTCACCTATGTTATACAAGAGTAAGACCTCATTTTGAGCTATTATGTAATCACCTCTATACACACCACACAAACACACACAAATCAGGGCAAAAATATTCTTTAAAATAAAATTAAAATATGTTATTGTCAATGTTTGACTTTTAGCATATAATTTTTTTTCTTTTTCTGGTTCCAAGATGGCAAACACCCCTCCAAAAAGGAGTACTTCTGGGGGCAAGGGAGAGGGGAGGGAGACTTCTAGTGGCAAAGGTCAGGCGTTAGGGGGTGAAACTTCCAGTCACAAGATGGTGACCAGAGGATGGGTGACCTGTCAAGGAGTGGGGCTACCCTTGAGTACCTCGACTAAAGGTACACCCATACATTGGTCCCATATTGGATCGGCAAGGATATAAGGAAAATTGACTGTATAGGAAATTGGCTTTTTTTGGCCAATGTGGCCAATACATGCCCCATGCATGCATAGCTATATCTCAGCACGCAGATGGTTAGGATCGCAGCCTGGCAATATGGAGAGCAGCCAGGTCTGGCTGGTAAATCTATTGTGAGGGAAGGGACGTGGGGGGGCAGATCAAGGTCTCAGCAGTGAGGGAGGGAGTGGGGCAGGGACGGGCGCTGCAAAGCTAGGACAGAGCAGGGGACAGAGCTGCGAGCAGCTCATCTGGGTGGGGGGGTGGCTTCTGCTGCTATATGCTCCCCTGGGAGGGCATTGAGGCCATGTGCCCCTGTATCTGCACACAGAGCAAGGGTGGGCTGCCACTACAGGCTGGGGCTAGGGTGGTGCTGGACTCTTCCCAGTGGGTGGCTGGGCCAGATTGTGCTCAGGGCAGGCAGTGGCAGCACTGGGAGGGGGGCTATGGTGAATTTTGGGGTGGCTGCAGCACCATTGCCGCCCGCCCTGAATGCAGCCCCAGCCCAACCCCCCCACCAGGAAGAGCTCAGTGCCGCCCAGCCCGCAGCAGCAGCCTGCCCTTGCCCTGCACACAGATCTGAGGACACATGCCCCCCATGCCCTTCTGGGGTGCATGCAACAGCTAGAGCCCACCCCACACCCCCTGACAAGCTGCCCATGACTCCGTCCCCTGCTCCGCCCTGGCTGTGCATCACCTGCCACTGCCCCAGTCCCACTGCCTCCCTCAGGCGTATGCATATTTGATTTAGTTAGTCAATAACAGAAGTGCTCAACCTCCAGCCCACAGGCCAAATGCAGTCTACAGAGCCATCTGCCCCTGGGGCTCCCCATGGAGCGGGAAACTTGGTGGTGGGGCATCAGTGGGTATTAATATGAGTCGCCCTTCCCCCACCAAATTCTCAAACCCCAACCCCACACTGCCAGAAACAACCAGGCCACACCCCTCTCTGCACCTGGACTGGGGCCAGGCTGTGCCACCTTACCCCTGCAGGACCAGATGGTGCCCACCACACTGGCCCCAGAGCCAGATTGGGACTACTGGTGGGATCTGGCTTGCAGATGGACATGGCACCACCCATCCAGCCAGCCAGAGAAAAGGTTGAACACCACTAGTCTGCAAAGTGCATCTCTACTTTGCTTCCTGCGAGACTTCAGACTAACATGGCTAACTATCTCTCTCCGTGTGAAAAGTTGTTAGGTTCTGTCAACTAAATGAATCTAACTTCTTATTTGGTATAAATCACTTCTGAAAATGTGTGCATTGCTTTTGAAAGTGTTTATGATTATTTGTTGAAGTAAAGGAAAACAGTTTCTTATCCAATAAATCAACAAACTTCACCCTATTTAATTAAATCTGTTTGATCTGTTTCAAAGTAATTGTTGTGAGGATAAAATCTCTGAGGGAAAATTGTATATACATACATGGTTACACAGGAGTCTGTCTCCCCTGTACTATACCTGGGTTGAAGATTAAAATAGGATGTGATTCAATAGGCTTGCATTTCTCATAAGACTTTTACTGTAAAAGAACCTTTCTCCAAGAAGCTTCAATTAGAAATTACATCATTTACTAAAAGAGCTTCGGCATCATATCACTTAATCAGTAAAGTCTACAAAGAGATCCGTGAAGAGATTTAAACATAAGAATACTCTTTGTTGTCCTGCTTAACTTCTAAGTGCTTTGCAAATCTGAGGAAGCTGCTTGAATTCCCTCTACAGTGAACAGGGAAAAGTTTGGCATTTAAAAATAGGATTTGTCACTGGGGGAGGGAGGGTGGCAAGCAAGTTGAATAAACTGACCAGTAGGAAACACCAAAGAGAGGGGTGTCTCTCAAATCTTACATCTCTCTTGGATTTAGGCATTTATATGATACTCGATTTCTGAACCTGAAATTACTTCCTTCACTTAGACACTTAGTCATTCTTTTGAATGCAAATGACCAATTTGCTCTTTCCTCACAAAACACAGCTAATGAGGAGGATGTGGTGGTGCCTCTACTGACTTGTGTGTGGTAGCCTAATTGTTAGGGTTAGAAAAGGATGAAACTGAGTCTGTTAGGGTCTTCAGTCCCTGGGTTTGAGCCCTTATTCCCAGTATTGTTTATGCATTTATCCAACAACTAATGCAAAATGCACAAGCAACCACTAAAGCAGGAACCACAACTCAGCATGCTTAAAGAGGAATATCCTCAATACTGGGCTACTGAGTTATGCTTCCCCATCATGATCACGACAGGCCAGATTCTATTCCACCTATAAACTACCTAAGTAAACTTAGGTGCTTAAGTGTGACTAGTCCATTCTGTTCAAACCCTGAAAGTCCATTAATGCATCCTCATTAGAAGGGAGACCTACCCACCTTTTTCATAAAAAAAAATTTCAGGGACTTGGGCAGGGTAGATTAGAATTGTACTTGGGTACCTGAGGTCACTTATGCAACTAAGACGTTGAATAGAATCTGTCTTAAAGTGTCTGCAAGGCTGTTTAGGAGAGGCAGAATGGTTTAAAAAAATGATTTAGCCTTAGCTCTACAGCAGACTTGGTTACTCAAGCTATAGTTCAAACTATATGAGAGCCTCAGCTGGTCAGTGTTCCAGTATCTGCATTGTAAGATGCCAGACAATAGCCTGCAACAATTCTGAAAATACCCTCCGAAAGTTCTGACCTGAATTTCAATATTGAACTTCAGTAGTTGGAAAGTTTGTGCAGAGTCTGGATCAGGGATAACCAAAGTAAGCACTGTTGAGACTGTTAGTCATACCTGCTCAATATAATTGACAAGTTTCATCAAGCATGGAACCATGTCAAACTAACTGTTCAGAACTGCTTTAAAAAAATCTATTTAGCACCATTTGGGGAAGAGTCATTGGACATTCCTCTCTACTAGCTGACTGGACCTTCCTTTGTGAATGAGTTACTCTTAAAATTCATTTCAAACATGGCTGTAGAAATGCTGTGTATGATAAGGAATTCACAACAGACACAGAATTGATTGGATCTGAAGAACAAGTGGATCTAGAGAAAAGAGATCTCAGGAGGGACCAAGAAGGTTAGATTTAGGAAGTTGAAAATTTTTACAGAAGATGTAATGAAGCTTTGACCAACTGGCGACAAGTGTGTGTTGGCTTCATTGGGTGGTGAATACTTGAAACCAAAAGTTCAGTGTACAGTTTATCATAACCATTATGACTGAAGCTAAAAACCCATGAATTGCCTGATTTGTTTTGACAAAGAGCCATAATAACTCATAAAAAATATGTAATAATCACAGACTTATTTGAAGTATTTTATGGCAACATGTTATTTTATGTTCCTATAGTAGCAAAATATTGCATCCTTGATAGTTTCATAGCTAAACAGTTTCATGAAAAGATGATAGTGCTATTACTGTTCACATAAAGCTAAATTCTGATTATATGGAAGATGGAGATGGGCTTTTCTTTGTGGTTGTAGGTGAAAGGACTAAGAGCAGTAGACTCAAGCTGCAGCAGAGGAAATTTAGGTTGGCAATCAGGAGGAATTTTCTGACTATAGCTAAGTACAGAGGGTCAAAAAGTCCGAGGCTGAATCAGTTTAATCTTTGCAGGTTAGTCTAAGCTGTGTAGATTGAACCAATAAAAGTGAATAGATGCTGACTTTTGATTCTGGGAGTGGAGCCACATGCCTGCAGTGGCCCAGGCCAGAAGCCAGGGAGCGCTAGAGCACGCCCCTCTGTTCATTTGGAACAGACAGCTTGGGCCAAAGCTAACTTGGGTGGAGGCCTTCAGGGAAGGTGCAAATCATCCTGGGATGCTGGGGGACCGTGAGTTAACTTGAATTTGGAGGGGATCTAGGACAGAAATTCAATAAACCGATTTAACCTAAATCAGTAAAGTCTGATAGTACATCTATCCAGGTTTATTTTAAACCAGTTTCAGCCATTTTGAAAATGGTTTATAGGCACTAGGGACAGAAGTTGCACATAAAACAGTTTAAGTGATCAGAAACTGGTTTAAACCTGTAACAGAACAGAAGCTCAGTGTACATAAACCAGTTTCAAAATAGCTGAAACTAGTTTAAGATAAACCTGGTTGAATGTAGTATCAGACTTAACTAAATTAGGTCAAACCAGTTTATGAAACTTATGTCCCAGACCCCTTCATGGTTCAAGTTAAATCAGAGTCCCCCAGCATCCCACCATGCTTTTCAGCCCTAGGCTGGGCTGTGCTATCTGCACCAGAGAGCAGGGCTGGCCCTGCCCCTCTGCTCCCTACCTGGAACAGTGAGGGCTGGCTCACTGGCTGGCTCACTGCCCCCGCAAAAGGCAAACCCCGGCTGGGGACTGGGGCCAGGGAGGGGGGTTAAATTTACCTTCCCCTGAGTACAGAGCTGCCTTGCCCCGCTGGCTTACTTAGTGCTGGCTGCAACTGTGGACTACAAATCCCAGAGGCACCTGGAAATAGGAAGACAAAGTGATCGGCAACCCTGCAGAGTCCTACTGTTGTGAATGTGAACTACAAATCCCAGAGACCTCAGGGACAGCAGGAAGAGGAAACGAATAAACAGCCCATGCTGGCTATGTGCCAGAGAGCCATGCTTTAGCACCGCCTCCCCCCCAGCTTCTGGCTTGAGTCACTCCAAGCATGTAACTGCAGTTCCTGAATCACAAGTGAATGTCTGTTCATTTGCTTATTGGTTCAATCTTTGCAGTTTAGACTAACCTGCAAAGACTAAATCTATTCAGCCTAGTTGTATGACATATTTGAACTGGTTTCCATCACTTATACCGGTTTACGAGTAATTTATGTCTCTAGCAGTAAGGGTTGTCAAGCATTGAAACAGGCTACCTAGAGAGGTTGTAGAATCTCTATCTTTGGAAATTTTCAAAAACAGGTTGAATAGACACTAGTTGACTGGTTTAGTCAGGAATGCTCCTGTCTTGAGCAGGGAGTTAGACTAGATGGCATTGTGAGGTTCTTTCTAGACTTACTTTCCTATGAACCTTTTTGGAACTTCTTTTAGAATTAATATAAAAGGATGATCCTGGAAGTGACAGATGATAAGACGAAGTATTAATGTTGAAGCTCTCTTTCTAGAAAGATCATTTCTGTTTCAACCTCTACTTTTGTCTTGGAAGGTTGTAAAATTCGGCTAAGTTCCTTTGCTGTAATGTTTATTTTCTTTTTCTTTAGTAGATTTATAATCATGGGTGACTGGTGCCTCCTGAGTCGGGGAAGGCACTTGCCCCTCCAGTGGCTAGTCAGTGATGGGGGGGAGTGGTCCCCGCGGCTGATCGCACCGACTGGGGGTTGGGAACAGCCAAAGCAGTGGGGGGGGAGTGGACTGAGCCCCAAAGTGGGATAGGGCTGCCGTGGCAAGGGGGGCAACGGGGTTGGGCCCATGGTGGAGTGGGGGGAAAGGAGGGGGAGTGGCCCTGGCTCTGGCCCCAAACCCAAACTGCCAGGGGGGATGGGGTGGCCCTGAAGGGGGCGGGCCAGATTAGCACAAGGTGGGGAATGAGGGTGCAGGGCTGAACACTGGGCTCTGTCCCCGCCACCCCCCTGTCATTTTTGCCAGGCAATTTGCTAGTTCTCCCATATCATTCAAACATATGTATGCAGCATTTGCCTCACCCAACTATTGGCTTGAATAGGCATTCATAAGTGCAACATTTTAAAGCAAAGTGATAATAAAATAGCAAAAAAAAATTATTAATAAACTTCCTTGAGTTTTTATTGAATTATAAAAATATTAGAAGAATAAATTATATGGTTTTCTTACTTTAAACCCAAAAAAATATTGTTAAAGGACTTTTCTAAAAAACATTTCTCCTTCACTTGCACTTCTAAAGTCAGGATTTAATCATTTTTGTTTGTGGCAAATTTAATAATATACCCATTTAATTAAAGGAGCAAAATAGTAATACTGATAGACCATAAACTATAGTGTCTCTTGAGGATACTTCTAAGATGTTACTTTCTGTAAGTGAAAACCAATAACAGTTCCATTGTAACTATGAATCATAATTTGGTTCTTGCCCTGTCCTTAGGGCAGTGTGGCTATTCAGGCTGGATATAATCTCATAAACATTAGCCCTCATAACTGGGTTATTCATGTGTCCAGTATGAGGTTCTAAGGTACACAAGACAATTGTTTCAGAATCTAACAAGAAAAATATTTCTTAAAGGAAATGGAGAAGAAAATATAAGGTTAAAAAATCATTTAAATTCCATGTCTCTCTTACAAATAGCACCTTAAATTATTAAAGTTGAAAGAATTTTTCAACAATAATTCTTGTCCTTACACATGTTAATAATTCTCCATGTCTCTCGTCTTGAAAAAGTAAAATAGGCTAATCAATTTCAATTGTTTCTAGTTCATTTGACCATCAGATTTACATAACCTAGCACATTTGATTCTGCAGTACAATGTTTAATCATTTAAAGAAAAAAAGTTTGAATCAGATTTTTTTAAAATTCTTGAAAACATTGATGTTAACCTTGATTTGGGGGACAAGATTTTTTTTTCTTAAAGAAAACTGACATTTACCTGGATAAAGCTATGTTCTTTGTAATAGCGTAAAATGTATTTAGTAATATACTGACTCTGCAAATCCATAAGTATGCGAGTAACTTTCACGTGTATAGGAAGCCTGTTGATTTTGGGACTAACACTGATCAATTTTTTTCGCAGATAGTTTATTTATCAAAAATGCAGAGTATATATAGTCTAGCAATTTTCATTGAATATACGAGGTAAATTCTGCAAATAGTTTTGGGAAGCAAAATGATGAAAAGTTGAAAACGTTTTCTGCGGCATTTTACAAAAATAACCTTTCACCTTTCCATGTCCAAATTTAGGTATATATTTTTATCACCTTTAAAAAAGTGCCCAAAATAAAGACATTTTGATTTTTTTCAGTTTGGCCACCAAATTATTGCACAACCCCTTTTGGAACTTCACCCATACAGGATTAGAACTTTAATAGTTTTAATTCTTTGAGCTTCAACCACTTAATTACATTTATAAATATCTTCCTGTGTTTAAACATATATGAGTAAATCCCTTCTGAATATATTTAATGCCACTGGCTTAAGACAAGAATAGTGCAGGTAAAGGTTGTACAAGCTTTCCCATGGTTCTTTGCCAGTGCACCTGAATCTTAACATGAAAAATTCCCATTTTTTCCAAATTCTAGACACCTTATGAGTAGATGTTTTGCTACTTGTGCTAAGTTAAGGGTTTTTTTGATAGGAGACTACAGTGAAATATCAGAAGTCACTTTTATTTGAAATCCTAAACTAGGTTTTGAACTCTGGTCTCTCATTCAGAAAAGCTTGTCTGCTTAAGTTTGTGGAGCCTGACTTCCCTTTGCACCATCTACTTATAAAGAAAAAGGTCAAATGTCTAGAGTAAAGCGATAACATTTAATATTGTCATGTTTAACAATTTTCAGATGTCTCTATCTTTTAAGCATGTTTTCTTTTCTTAGATATAGAGTAGAGAAAATGAATAACAAAAAGATAAATCCACAGATGATGAAAGGATTTTCTTGAGCTTAGTAGTCAATATAATAATTTCTAAAGGAAGGAATTTACAAGTACTTTTTCAAATGCACTAGGTAGAGAGTGAATAAAATAAACAGCAAGATGTGTTTTGGTAGAAACTCAGATGATCAAAGGAAGCTACAGAATAGACATAGTTATTCTTTCAGATAAAGTAAGGAAGTAATTCCTTTGAGAGGTTTTGTGATCATTTCTGACAGAAAACTTTGTATGCTCTACTCAGAAATTCAATGAAAAGAAAGGCAATGTAGCTGGGATAATAGTGTCAGTTCTGAGCACGAGGTGGCATGTGGACATTGCTTGTGCTATTTCTCTGAATCATTTGAATGGAAATATTGGATTAGCTAACCTTGTGTCATGTCTGTTGGTTAGATAAACCCTCCAACTGTTCCTAACTGAAGGACGTGTAGTTGCAACTGAAAGATGCTGCTGCTTTTCATTAGAGTTTTATGAACCGTATCCTGCTAACATAATGTTTTTTAAAATAAAATGGTTTATTAGATGGAAATGGATAACAGGCAAAAATTCACAGCCTTGTCTTTTCACAGGGAGTTTCAGCCCAGTAGGAAATCTTCTTAGCCGAGGACCATCAGTCAGACTACAGACGGTAAAGAATTCTATTTCTGCATTTAAAAAAAATGATAATGTTAGACTATAAAATGCCATTCTTCGCAGGTTAACATTGTAAAAAAGCTTCCCCCCCCCCTTTTTCTTCTTTATTTTTTGTCTCCCTTTATTCACAAAAGACTTTTTTTCAAGCAAATTCATCTACAGGGCCATATATGTCTTTACCTCAAACTAGTTGGCATATAGATCAGATATTAACAAAGAGTTATATTTTCATTTTATGTTTTTATTATTGGTTAGAAATGAATATACAAGAATGACATCGCTGTATTTTTGTTATTTATTCAGAACACAGCATTGGTACATAATGGGAAATTTAACTTGCAGTTAATGTAGCAGTCAACTTTAACACTGTCGTTTATTTTTTGCTCATCTGCATATTATTTCAATAACTGGTTTGTACCAGTGTTCTAAGGGAAATCTAAGAAAAATAACATCCATCTTCCATTTACTTCCTTTATTGTTATATATAGGAGTTGGTTGGGACCTTCAACTGATATTACATATCCCTTTCCTTATCCTGTTTCTTCTATCTTCATCAACAAAAAACAACTAAAATGCTACAAGTGTACTTAATTAAAACTAGACAATCAATAAATCTCAATCAAAATATAATTATAGCAGGGAAAGAGAGAAAATTAGTTGTGGAAAAGCTGGTTGCATACTAAAAAAGTGTGTGGCCACTGAAAAAATGGATCTTTTTCACCATTCCACTGGTGCCTACAGTCAGAATATTCCTGACCTAATATACTATGGCAATGTGTATGCCAGCCATTGGCTTCCAGAGAGTCATTAAAGGGATATAAACAACATTGTGTCCTTAATTCTCTTAAATTGTTGCATCATTTTTTGTATCCCATACAGGCCTTTCTTTCATAAATCTCATCAATATGTCCTTGTATGAGTCTGATATGGTAAATAAGACTTGCCCTAATGTTCTGAAAATATATTTTATGCTCATTTGTCTTCTCTTTTGGCTAAGTGATTCTCTTTTTTTTTCATACTATATTAAATAATTTATAATTAATAACAAATATTAGGACAGATTATGAATTGTTTGGTTTGTATTTATGCTTCTCTGCAACAACAACCCCTAAAAGTATCTGCAGCATCAAGTGTTGTGGGAAGGGTTATGTTTTAATTGATGTCACTTTCCATTTACAAAAAATATCTGGAGTTGAGTATATTTCGTTGACCTTTATTGCTGCTGTATATGCAGTCAAAATGAACAAGATACAGAGTTTCTTTAAATAAAAGAGAAGATATTTCCCAATTAAAGACAAAGTAGATCAAAATATTTTTGGAGGATATTTGAATAATCTCAGGAGATGGAATATTTTACATACTTCTGAATTCATCTTTTTCTTTTTTTCTTTCTTGTTTTCATCCTGTAGGCTTTGCTGCAGCAGCTGTGTTTGCATTTCTGATTTCTGTTTGTACGTTGCAGGTTTCAATAAAGTGCAGCCCGGCACAGTTTTTCCTCTAGGCAGATAATAGATTCCCATGCTCATTAAATACTGAAGAGCTGTAATCAAATGAGGATCATAGTCATCTGAAACCAAGGAAGTAATATTTACAGTAGTTCCATAACAGTGGATATTAGTTAGAACTAAAGCACACTACATTATTCTACATATTTACTACTTAAAGTATTTTAATTTAACTGTTAACATTTTTCTTTGTTTTTCCACTCTGTATGCACTGAATTTACACTTTAAGAAACAATATTGATATGTTAAATTAAGGCTGCTTCCCATTTTCAAGAATGGTTATCTTCTCCCATCTTTCTTAAATATCTCGCATTTCACCTAGTGCATCCTAGAGCAAGAGGAAGGAATAGGATAGTGTTGCCAACACTCATGATTTTATCAGAAGCTTTTTGATATTTGGTTCTTTTCTTAAGGCCTTAGCTATTGGGAAAAAAAGGATTCAATACATTTTCCCGTTTTAATTTTTAAGAAATTATGTTTCCTCATATTTGCAGAGTAAAACTAAAATATGTGAAACATGTCCAAAAGGCTCAGAAAGCAAACCAGAAGAAAGCAATGGTTTCTTTACTATTTAGGAATAACCTTAATTACTGAGCCAATATTTTTTGGCAACATTGGTATAATATTTCAATCATTTCTTAGATTAGAGTGCTACTTTAGACACATAATTATGGACCAGCAAATACTACACATGATACATTTTGAGCCAAAGAGATCCATTCCAGATTTAGCTCTATAAAGAATAGTTTTATTTCTCTTAAAGAAGAAGGAATGCATTTCCTCAGACTAGCCATTATATCTACACTATATCTGCCTGAGGTGCAATATCTGCTGCACCACATCTGCAGAGAAAAGTGCATTATCCAAAAAGAGAAAAATAGGTATAAAAAGTCAGTTCATAGTTAATTGGGAGAGGAAGGCAGTTTGCATATTTACTCTCTTGCATTGAAGAACCTGTGTGCAAACCAAAGAAAACAGCTTCTAAATACATAAGCAAAGTTTATCATTTATGTTTTCCTATATCTTCCCTTAAATGCTGATATTGAGATTTAAACTGTGTGTGTTAAAAAAACAGTAGCAATTAAATATTGGAGACGTATGTAAGAAAGAAGGCCATTCATGTTCATTGGGTACCATGTCTCTTAAGGGTTATGAATGCTATTTAAGGTCCAAATCTTCATTGCACAAGCTCATTATAGCTGTGTGAATAAGTGAATGTGCACATGCACAACCCCCAACACCCACTAACAAAGCAGTTGCTAATTTAAGAAGCTATAAACATGTTAAATAGCTTCATTGTCAAATTCCAAAGTTATGTTCTCACTTAATTTCTACTTGATTTTGTGAACTGAACAGCAGTAATCTGTTTCTCTATTTACTTTTGCCCTTAGCTCTTTTTTATTTTGTTTCAATAGATTATTGTTTATTCTTCTATTTGAATGATCAGGTCCCACCTTCCATGGATTTATGGAGGAACATAGAAATATCTCTGGAAGGTCTCATTTTTGTTCCTTGAGGTGCACAGAGCTCTCTCCTCTACAGCTGAGAGGAAATGGGTACTGATTTTAGACTGTATCCCACTCTTATGCCCCTTGCTTGTAATCAGGTCCTTGGAGGTGAGCCTCTGAGTCCTCATAGCACTTAAATGATTTCAGTAAAACTGTGTTGGAATCAGCATCCAATTACATAGAACAACAATTTTAAAAAAGACAGCTGTTGGTGTCTTTTTTTAACGTATGGGAGAGGAGCAGTCAGGCCAATTGGTGCTCTTCTCATTGAAGCTCAGGGAACTGGACAGACAGCAAGAAGCATAAATCAATTAAAGGCAGACCTTCCTGTCAGTTGGAATGGTAGTAGTCCAGTAGCGAGTGTATAGCAAGACATGAAAAAACTGTTCACTTACAGAGGAGTTAACTTCATTGTAGTTATTAGAATTGCACTGGAGTCAAGCAAGAATTTTATAAAAGGGGAATTAGGCCTCAGATTCCAGACTTTGAAAAATGTAAGTAAAAGAGACTTTTCCTTCTGTTGTATGTGAGTAGCCAGAGTAGACTGCATATTCAATTTGGTGACTTGGTAAGAAGCTGGCTGTGTATTGTCCGTATTGAAAGATTCACTTTTGATGACTCCTTGGCTAGTGCTTTTTCCTTCATCCGCTGCCTGTATTTTGAGAGATTACAGGTTTAAGTCATCTTATGTTTCTTTGGATCCACTTAAGACTTGGGATTACCCCAAACACAAAACGCACACAATAGGAAAAAAATTTTTATATGTTATACATAAGGATCTCACAGATATACATGGAATCCAGAAAATGTAATATACTGTATTTACTTGATTAGTAAGAAAAGGGTTTTTTTTTTTCCCCGTTTAACTTTGGGGGAGTCACTTGTCTTAGAATCAAGAATGAGGGTGGGGGTGGAAGAGAGCATGTGGTCGCTGTGACTTTGGCTCCAGCCAAGGTTCCCTCTGAGGTGCACACGTGTGCAGCCGCGCACAAGTAAAAGTCTGGCTGTGCACCAACTTTTCAAGGTCACGCAGCAGGAGAGGAGCTGGGCTGTGGCATGGGACTGAAGGTAAGCTCCACCCTGAGGCAGGGGTGGGGGCCTGGTGTGGGCTCCGCTGGCTCCAGGGAACTGCTCCGCTCCCCTGCATTGCCTCAGGGAGCGAGGAGGCCCATGGTGTCAGGGCTGGGGAGTGGAGCATTTCCCCGGAGCCGGCGGAGCCCGCTTACATGGTAACATGGCTATATGCAAAACTGTAATAGACATGAGTTTGTAATGCAGTGCTCTTGTATACAAGTACCAGGCTTTTATTAATTGTTTCTTTAAAAGAGAGAGAGAAATGAAGGGATAGTGTCTGTCTGAGTTGGCAAGTTTTGTAATTTTTATAAAGAATCTTGTATTTTTTTTCATTCATTGATTTACAGTTTTCTCTCTTTTTTTAAATTGTTATGGAAAAAATTTGAAAATGAGATTCAGGCATGCTTTAGAAGTGCAGAAACAAAAGGCAAATAAAAATAGCCATAAATTCATTATGTTAATTTAAAATCGTGATTAAAGGCAACATCAAGATTTAAAGTCCTAATTCATGGTTTTCTTAAATAGTTTGGGTACTGCTAGTGCAGTACCAGAGGAATCCATTTTCTAGAATGCTGGGTTTAATATCTGTTAATTGAAAATAAAAAATGCATAATCATGTAATGTGCACACATTGTATGTATGAGAGGAGTTTGGAACACTGGCCAAGACAAAGTAGTAATACAAAGGAGTCCAGAAATCTTAGCAACTTGGATAGAAAAATAAAAAATATAATTAATTTTGAAAAATAGTTTAAAATGCTTGTAAAAATAAATCTAAAATGTTTGTGTAATGTATGTGTAAAATAACAGATAGAAATTTTGGAAGCTAACAAACTAAGAAAAGATAACTACCTGGCCAAACTATAGGGCTTGTGGGGATGGGGGTTGATAGGCTTCGAAGAACTCAGTGTAAGCTTCATTGCTTGGATTTTTAAAAAGTTAGTACAAAACTTTGAGTATGTACAGTAAGGAAAAAAAATCAGGTTTAAAAGGGAGAAAAACTAGAAACTTGGAAGTCTTTTTTTCTGCCACATTGCATAATTCTATTTTACTGTCTATGTTCTCCATAGTTATCCTGTTTTTAGGAATGAAACATACTACGTTTCAGTAAGTTTGATTGTCTGACAAATGTACTCTCATTTTTTTTCTGGTTAAACCATTCAAGAATGTGATGGTAGAATATGCACCATCTGGCCCGCCAAGCAAAGCTCAGATATTGGTAATATTTGAGCGGTGGGGGGTATTCTGATGTGTGTGGTTTGCATGTGTATTGGTGGCACTTTGGTGCCAGGGAGAAGCAGCAGTGGCTGAGCCAGAAGCTCTGGCCCACCACGTTGGACTGAACTGCAGTATTTCAACCCACCACTCTGAAAAAGTCGCTGATCTCTGTGCTCAGGCACTTCTAAGTACCAGTATTTAGTACAGTTCTAAAAGCCTGGTTAAGTTGGAGGAGTCAGCTATAACTGGAATAATGCAGACTAAGCCACATGTAGCTAGATTAGTTTGACAACCAGAATATTGCTAAGTGAGCAGTTTAAACTTTTGGCTCTGCAGGCCAGATGAGTAGAGAGAGACCAGTTCACAGACCACATCAGGCTCCAGAGCTCCATGCCATGGATCAGGCCCTAGTAGGGTTGCCAGCTCTCTGAAGCTATTCCAGGATTTTTTTTTCCAACATGATGTAATGCAGCATCAAAATAGCCTATTAAAATCTCCTGGATTGCTTTCAGTAGTCACCAGGAGATCAATGCCAATTTCGGTAAACTCCCAGCCAATCCAGGAGGGTTGGCAACCCTAGGCCCTAAGGCTCTGCACCCACTCAACCAGCCAGGATAGGGCCCTGTGTCACCACTGCCAAACCCCATGTACCCAGGATTAGGTTCTGGGGCCCCTGCCTGGTCCCATCTGCTGAGATCAAGCTCTGGGGCCCCACTGTGCCTCAGACCAGTCCTGCATGCTGGGCTTGGGCCCTGGGGCCCTGTGCCACCCCTGCACAGTCCCACACACCAGGATTGGGCTCTGGAGCCCAGCAACATTGGGACTGGCTCTGACAGAGACGTATGGGTGGAAGCCTGTTGCATGTCCAAGAACTGTAGACTCCCGATGGACCCGCTGACAGACCCCTGACCCCCAGCACAGAGCCAAGAGGTAAGCGCAGACTGTAGCGGGTAGCTAGGAGCAGTGGTGGGAGGCAGCTGAGTGGAGACAAGGAGGGTCAGTCCCCCTCCCTGGCTCCTACTTAGCCCATCCTTCCAGGGAGCCATGTGACAGGAGCTACACAAACAGGTGATCTCTGGGCCCAGCACACGAGTTAGCACAGGAGTGGGAGAGGGTACTCACTGGCCCCCTTCTCCGTCACTTAGGGTAGGATCTGGTACTCTGGTCCCTGCAAGCAGCGCAGCGTGGCCGTCTGCACACACGCGCCACCCACATAATCTCACAAGACTCTCTTTGAGAGTCTGTGAGATTTTAACTTTTAAAAGGGTCCCAACTGAAAAAAAAATTTTAGTTGGGACTAGCTGTCTGGCAGAGATGCACGGGTGGAAGCCCGTTGTGCCCCTGAGGGCTATAGAACCCTGGCAGACCCTCTGGTGGACCCCCAACCCCCAGCACAGAGCCAGGAGGTAAGCAGAGACTGTGGCGGGTAGCTAAGACCAGTGGTGGGAGGCAGCTGAATGCAGCCGAGTAGGATTGTGCCCTCCCCTTCCCCCCCCCCCCCCGGCCACAGCTCCTACTTAGCCCAACCCCCAGTGAGCCATACAAACAGAGTGCATGAACATAATGAGCAAACAGGCACACTCTTGGCCCGGCGTATAAGTTAGCACAGAAGTTCATATGGAAGGGCATGCAAAAGAGCCATCAGAAGGCACTCTGAGTTGTCGCCCGGCAGAGATGCATGGCATACCTCGTGCCTGTTGTGCCCCCCAGGCAGCCAAAGCCCACCACACCAAGGGGTAGACCTCCAGCACTGGATCTCAGGTAAAGGGGACAAGGGACCAGCCCTCCACCCCTCCAGGGAGGTATCTGGGAAATCCCCCAGCTGCTCGGGAAACCGGAAAGCCAGGGGATCCCCCTGCAGGCAGCTACTCGAGCTTGTCTGCCAAGCCACTGCAGCAGCAACAGCAGCTGGTGAGGACCATGTGGGGGTAATTACATCCACCTGGTCTCCTACTTAAACAAGCACCTAAGGAACTGTGCGAACAGGGTATGCCCTGTAATATTGTGATGGGTATGCGCCACACCCCTAGGCTTCCTGGTTTGGACGGACCACCCCCCCTTGGTACCTTGGAGGTCTTTACCCAGATGGAATCTATGGTTCCAGCCTTCACACAGACATAGCCCTTGCCTCCAGGCTTCGGAGGTTGCCTGGCACGTTTGCTGGATACTGGGATCTGGGGCACAAGCACTCCCACTTGTGGGATGTGCTCTCTGGTTCAGACTCTGGAGGGCTGGGTGAGGGAGCTCCAGGAGGAGGCGAACAGACTGAAAATCAACAGAGAACATGAAGCAGAGATCAACCCTCACTGCCAGACCCTGCACCTGGAGAAGGACTCCACAGAAACCAGGCAGAAGAGCAGGCTTGATGAAGATGCCCCAACCAAGGCTCAGTGGAAATTTGTTATGTCCACCCCAAAGCCATGATGTGTGTCAGTTGCTCCACCAATAGCCGTGCACAACAGCCATGCAGCCCTCACACCACCGATGGACAAGGATCTGTGTCCTCTGCACCGAAGACAGAACCACCCCCACCAAGGAAACAATGAAGGGTGATTGTCGTGGAAGACTCCCTGCTACAGGGAACAGAAGGAGCCATTTGTCATCCAGATCCCCTTGCTCAAGAGATCTGCTGCCTTCCAGGAGCCAGGATCCGAGATGTTACGGTGAGGATTCCTAAGCTGCTCCACCCTACGGATCACTTCCCCCTGCTCCTTGTCCATGTGGGCACCAATACATGGCAAGAAACAGCCTGGGGAGAATCATGAGCAACTACAAGACCATGGGGGTGAAGCTCAAGGAACTAGGAGCACAAGTAGTCTTCTCCTCAATCCTCTCAGTTAGAGGCTGTGGCCATCGGAGGGAGGAGTGCATTGAGGAGGTCAACCAAAAGTTTCAGAGATGGCGTCACCATGTAGGCTTTGGACTCCTTGACCTTGGTATGCAGTTCTATGGCAGTGGTCTACATGCAAGAGACAGTATTCACCTCACAGGCAGAGGGACGAAGCTCTTCTCTACAAGAATTTCCAACTTGCTTTAAACTAGGGCTTTAAACTAGGCATGTCTAGGGGAGAGAGGGAAGGTTCCACTGCTGTACATGAATCCTCTAGCCATGATGACCCAGGGGAAGGCATCCATGTAGTGGATACCTAGATGAGCACTAATGCCCTGAGACACTTGAAGAGTAACAGAAGACCTGAGGTGGCTAGAGGAGAACTCAGGTGTCTTTATGGGAACACCAGAAGCATAGGTAATAAACAGGATGAACTTGCACTCCTGGTAGAAGAGGAATTTAACCTCATTGGGTTGACGGAGACCTGGTGGAACGATACATATGATTGGGCAGTGGATATTGAGGGCTATAGGCTCTATAAGAAGGATTTGGTTGGGAAGAAGGGAGGAGGTGTGGCCCTCTATGTGAAGCCCGTCCCTGCAAGTCATGTTTGATTGCAGGGAGTAGAACCCCTCTCTGCAGGTCACGTTTGATTGTAGGGAGAGGTCCCTTGAGACTCTCTGAGTCAAGATACAAGGGGGTTCAGGAGAGATCCTGATAGTGGGAGTTTACTATATGCCTCCATACCAAGAAGAGGAGAACGATCAGTCATTCTCCAGTAACCTTACTGAGGCAGCCAGCACTAAAGACCTAGTTGTCATGGGTGACTTCAACTACCCTGAAATCTGTTGGGAGGACCATTCAGCCAGCTCCAGCAGATCAGCCTACTTCTTGGCAGCTATTGATAACCTGTTCTTGACACAGGCTGTGAAAGGACCAACTAGGGATAAACCCACTCTGGACTTAGTGCTGACCAAAGTGGAGGACATGGTAGGCGACCTGAGGATTGGAGGTACTCTGGGTGACAGCGATCACAATCTAATTAGGTTCACCATCCACCGAAAGGCTGGGAATTCAGTTAGTAGAACAGAAGTCCTAGACTTCAGAAGAGCAGACTTTGGCAAACTCAGGAGTCTAGTTGGAGAAGCCCTCTGCCACCAGCAACTGCAGAATTTGGGAGTTCAGGAATGGTGGTGCTTCCTTAAAGGAGCAATTCTCATTGCTCACAAAGAGGCCATTCCCACGCAGTCAAAGAGTGAGAAAGGAGCCAAGAGACCCACTTGGCTCAACAGGGATATTGGGGAACTATTGGAAAATTAAAAAGAAGCATATAAGCAATGGAAAAATGGTTCAGCAACCAGAGTGGAATACACTTACATAGCAAGGATCTGCAGCTGTGAGACACGGCAAGCCAAGGCAGGCATGGAAATCAATCTGGCAACTGAAACAAAGGACAACAAAAAGTCCTTCTATAGGTACATAAGCAGCAAGAAAAAATCAAGCTCTGCTGTGGGACCCCTACTTAATATGGAGGGACAACCTGCAGTTGATCCCTGCAAAAAGGCAGAGCTCCTAAATACTTCACGTTGGTATTCCTGAAATCAGACTAAAGCTGTCTGAGGCCCAAGGAATATGGGGAAGACAACAGACCACATTAAATCAGTCCCAAACAGGTAAAGGTACTCTTGGAACATGTGGATGTTTTCAAGTCTCCTGGGCCAGATGACCTGTATCGGAGAGTCCTGAAAGAACTGGCTGAAATCATAGCAGTGCCTCTAGTGAAGCTGTCTGAGGAGTCGTGGAACCTGGGAGTGATCTGGAATGACTGGAACAGGGCCAATGTGGTACCTATCTTTAAGAAAGGCAAGAGGAACGACCCTGCAAACTATAGACTGGTCAGTCTGACTGGTCCTAAGAAAAATTTTTTGAAAAATTGTTAAGGAGGCCATCAATTACAAGCTCAGTGTATTAAGAAGCAACCAGCATACCTTTGTCAAGAGTAGGTCATGCCTAGCAAACCTGGTGTCCTTTTCTGACCAGGTAACTAACCAGCTGGACAAGGGACATGAGGTTGATATCATTTACTTCAGTAAAGTCTTTGATTCTGTTTCCCATGAGATTTTCTCCATTAAACTGGAGGGTACTGGCCTAGCCCAGTCTACAGTGAGGTGGGTGGACAGCTGGCTTAGAGGCTGATCCCAGAGAGTTGTAATCGATGGGATGGCCTCATCCTGGAGGGCCGTCTTCAGTGGTGTGCCCCAAGGATCAGTGCTTGGACCCATGCTCTTTAACATCTTTATCAAGTACCTGGATGAGGGAGTAGAAAGAGCAATGATCAAGTTTATGGATGAGACCAAGCTGTGGGGAAATGTGGCAAATCAGAGGATAAGGTAAGGATCCAGGATGACCTTGACAGGCTGGTCCTATGGGCTAAATGGAACCAGATGAGGTTCGACAGGGAAAAGTGCCAGGTCCTTCATCTGGGTAGGAAGAACCTTCACCATAACTACATGATAAGTGGTTGTTCACTCACTGACATAGCATCTGAACAAGATATGGAGGTGTCAGTCGACCAGAAGATGAATATGAGCCAACAGTGCAATGAAGTCACTAGCAGAGCAAACAGAACTCTGGTGTGTATCAGCCAATGTGTTGCCAGTAGATCCAGGGAGGTGCTTCTCCCTCTCTACTCAGAATTGGTGAGGCCACAGCTGGAGTACTGTGTCCAGTTCTGGGCACCATACTTCAGGAAGAATGTGGATAAGCCTGAGAGAGTACAGAGAAGGGCCACCCATATGATTAGGGGCCTGGAGGATAGGCTCTATGAAGAGAGACTCCGGGAACTGTATCTGTTCAGTCTGAGTAAGAGAAGACTGAGAGCTGACTTGATAGCCTCCTACAAGTATGTCGGGGTTAGCACCAAGATCTAGGGGAGCAACTCTTCAGGAAGGCACCCCTTGGGAGGACGAGGACTGATGGGCACAAGCTAACTAAAGAAAAATTTAGGCTGGATGTAAGGGAAAACTTCTTTTCCATAAGAAGAATCTAGAATCTGGAACACACTTCCAGCAGTGGTGGTACAGTCGCCATCCTTGGAGATTCATAGATTCATAGATGCTAGGGTTGGAAGGGACCTCAACAGATCATCAAGTCTGACCCCCTGCCTGGGCAGGAAAGAGTGCTGGGGTCAGATGACACCGGCCAGATGCCTATCCAGCCTTCTCTTAAAGACTCCCAAGGTAGGGAGCACCACCTCCCTTGGAAGCCCATTCCAAATTTGGCCACCCTCACCGCGAAGAAGTTTTTTCTGATGTCTAGCCTAAATCTGCTGTTAGTTTGTGACTATTGCTTATTGTTACCCCAAGAGGTGCCCTGGTGAACAGAGCATCTCCAATACCTTGCTATGCCCCACCTTATGAATTTGTAGGCAGCCACAAAATCACCTCTCAGCCTTCTCTTGTGGAAGTCCCTCAGTCCCTCCTCATAGGGCTTGGCCTGTAAACACTTAACCATATGAGTGGCCCTCCTCTGGACCCTCTCAAAGCTATAGACATCCTTCTTAAAGTACAGCGCCCATGAGGAGGCTGGATAAGCACCTTGTTGAGCTCATGTAAACCCAATAACCTCCTGCCCATGGCAGGGACCAGACTTGATGATCTTACAGGTCCCTTCTGGTCCTTTGATTGTATGATTCTAATATCTCTTAGTCATGCCCGCTGGATCTGGCCCTGCTGCCACTTGTGTGCGTGATATAGTCTGCAAGGCCATGGCCCATGGGGCTCCCCATGGACTAGATGACATAGCACCAGGGACTGTATCTGGCTTGCAGGTTGAGGGGGTTGAGCATCCCAGTTTTAGCCCATCTCAACTGCTGTCAGGGTTGTGCTGTTCACAGATCTGGAAGTGACTATATTCTGGCAATTTTGGAGATACACTAAGTACACACTGGGCACATCTACCTAAGACGCTAGTGCACCATTGTTATTGCACATGTATTTAGTACTTGCATTCACAAATACTAAATAAATGGTTACCCTATAAGTACTAAATACTCTGCTTACTGCGCAGTCGCGCTGGCGAATGTCTTTAAGGTGATGTTAATGCGGAGTAGCATATTAGCACTATCTATGCTGTGATGTGCTACTACGCAGTATTTTTTGGATACTGCTCAGTCAGTGCCTTGTGTAGGCATGCCCACTGAGAAGTTACACTCTGGACACATCTACATATGAAATTAGCATGCCAGAATAAAATCTAGCGCACTTTGTGCCAGAGTTTATTGATGCCACTCATAGCATTTACACATGTGCCCAGAACCACAGCACATTAAGCCAGGGTGGCACAGTCCCAGCTGGCAGGGGACCCAGGGGGCCAGCCTGCCAGCCCAGAGCTGCTCTTCTCTGGCTCAGTGTGCTGTGAAGGGGCTGGCTGGGGCACAAAGGTGCTACAATGCAGGACTATTTGGCAGGCAGCCCTGCACCATAGCACCCTCATGCCCCAGCCAGGCCCTATCGCCATCTACATGTGCATTGTGGCACACTAAGTATCTCCACCATAGGATAGTACTTGTGCCAGGCAGTACTCTCTTACTGCACAATTAGTTTACTGCAGCCTAATAACACCACACATGTAGACAGTGATGCCTTACTGCGGAGCTAATTAGTTAATGTTGCAGTAAAGTGCACGTGTAGATGTGCCTACTGAGTAATAAGTTAAGGAGATTTAATAATGCCTCAGTAGCTGAGTGCAGGCTATTCTGGTCCAAATTCGCTAGCAACTTAATTCAGCTAAAATAGTACCATTAATATTGAAATCAAGGAAATTTGGAAAAATAGCTAATGGCATATACCAAATTTGAATGGCCGCTAACTTTATCCACTAGTATTTTAAATATTATACTTTATTACCAAAATAGATGGGAGCTTTCTGTACTGAGGAAATTACATATTTACCACAGCAGGCTCAGAGCTGCTGTCTTTGGGACATGTAGTTGTAGTCATGTCTCTGTTTGAACCCTCATTTTGCCAGCTCTTGGACAGGGTCAACATATTGCCACATGCACGTGCAAACACATGCATTTGGCACACACACATACATTCAAGTAGAAATCCTATTTTTCAGTCAAATTTAACAGATTATCTGGGAGCATTTAAAATATTCTGGGATATGATCAATTTCTCTTAGTTTTTTCTAAATTGTGCACTTCAGCCAAGGAGGTCTTGGTTGTAGCTGTGTTGGTCCAAAGATACAGGCAGACAAGATTCTTTGGGTAAATGTAATATCTTTTATTATACCAACTAAATAGGTGGAAAAATTGTTCTTTACAAGCTTTTGGGCACAAAGGAGAACTTGATGAGACCTTCTTTAGAACTCATAAATACCTTTAAAAAATTGAGATTCTGAAGTAGTACAGTAATGAGAGTCATGTAAGTACACTAACTGGTTACCCAGATAATACTAATAATAATCACGATGAATCATTTTTGAATAATAAGAGACACTCCCAACCTACAGGCTAAGTACACTGGCTGAACAGTCTTCTCAGCCTTAGTCTGAGAAAGAAAGATTAAGAATATGCTGAAACCTGCAAGACGGTGCTAACTAATGAGTAGGCCACTGTACAAGCTACATGTGCTATGCTGCAGTTCATGTGTGCTGTGTTCAGCATTTGTATATTTACCGAGTCAGGTTTATATTATTTTGTGTGTGCGTACATTACAGAAATGTTAAGTAGCACGTAAGTAGCAGGAACATAAATGCTAATAAGTTAAAAGAATTGCTTGCTTTGATAGTGTTTTAATGCTTGGTTACTATGGAAACTGTGGTTGCATTGTATTTGTTGTATATCAGATGAACTGAGAGCTTAGGTTTTGTGATCTTGTATGATCCCTTTTCTGAATTAAGACTAGTTGTTTTAGAAAAATTAAGAATTCTGAAGAAACAGAAAACTCGGAGAAGACCACAGATTCTCCAAGAGAGTTGGATGATGGTGACCTTTTGGAAAACTTGACTAAGAGAACCTATTGGAAATAATATTAAGAGAATAAAAGCAGCATCAGATTTAAGATGCGCATTCATTTGTGTAACCCTTTTTCTGTTAGACACTAGATGACAGTAAAATGGGCTGGGTCTAAATTTTAGAGTTTTCCACAAGCTTTCTATTTGACTCGAGCCCTCACTCAGCAACCTGAGAAAATAAATGCTACCTGACTGTTCCAAAGTGAACAAACTTCCCCACTTGTAAACAATATTCAGCTATAACAGGGTTGATTAAAGGAGCAAGCTGGACAAATACACAACTTCCCCCTTTCCCCCCTGACTTTAACTGAAACCCCCAAAAACCTAGCAATCTTTCTCAGTCACTGCCAATTTGGCAGTGGGGTTCCCAGGGGAGATACTTCCTTGCACAGTCTGTTGAGAAGGGATACTTCCTAGAACTGCCATTTGGGGGTCTACCAAAAATGACAGGTGCTAGATAGGGAGACCCACCCTGGAGGACTCTGATGCTCCTTGCCACTAGGAGTTGCCATTCTGCAGTGGGGGCTCTACCAACTTCACCCAAGTGACAAGTGCTGGGTAGGGAGGCCCACTTTAGAGTTCTGTACCAGTTCACTGCTAGGGATCACCACTCCTCCATCTTCTCTGTTGAGGACCACTGTGGTGCTTGCTGGGGGAGGGGGATCTTCTGCTTCTGCTCCTTGCCATTGCCAAGTTTGACACCACACTGCTTCCAGGGGTCTGTTACTCCTTGCCACTGCAGTGGTTGTTGCAGCACAGCCTCTGGAATCTGCTTCTCCTCACTGCTTCTGAGGGTCACTGTTTCTCTTCAGGTTGCTTATACAACCTCTCAGCTCTTTTACACCCTGACCCCAGCAACAGCTGGCTCAGAGATTTCAGTTCTTTATGGGTGACAGGTTTTCATTTAAACCTACAATATAGGGACTTATGCAGACAAGCACTTTTCCTCTGAAGATCTGATGGCCTACAGTGGCATCAAAGGAGTTATTCTTGTCTAGAATAACAAGTTATTCTTGTCCTTTTCCCAACTCCACAATTCCATGCACTTAGGATGGAAGAATCCCATGCACCGCTACAGCCTGGGGACTGACTGGCTAAGTGCCATTTCTGCAGGAAAGGACCTGGGGGTTACAGTGGACAATATGAGTCAGCAGTGTTCCCTTGTTGCCAAGAAGGCTAACAGCATACTGGGCTGCATTAGTAGGAGCATTGCCAGCAAATAAAGGGAAGCAATTATTCTGCTGTACGCTGCACTGATGAGGCCACATCTGAAGTACTGTGTCCAGTTTTGGGCCCCTACTATAAAAAAGATGTGGAAAAGTTGGAGAGTTCAGTAGAGAGCAATGAAAATGGTTCAGGGGCTAGGGCACATGACTTCTGAGGAGAGGCTGAGGGAACTGGGTTTATTTCGTCTGCAGAATAGAAGACAGAGAGGGGCTTTGATAGCAGCCTTTAACTACATGATGTGGGATTCAAAAGCGGATGGAGCTAGACTGTTCTCAATGGTGACAGATGACAGAAAAAGGACCATTGGCAACACATAAGGGATTCACACGAGTGCATGTGCTAAGTGATGAACCCCCTGCAAAAAATGCCATCAATGCTGCCAGCGGCGCCTGCGGGCGGTCATCGCTCCCCCACCCCTGCTTGCTGCTGACACCACTGGCGGTGTCTGTGGATGGTCCCTGATTGCTGCTGGCCTCCTCCAAACACTGCTGGTGGTGTCTGTGGGTGGACACTGACCGCTGGTCACTGCTCACCACCGCCCCTCCTTTCCCCCCCCCGCCACCATCGACACCACTGCAGCTGCCTGTGGGAGCTCCCCACTCACTGCCGCCACACCCCTGCCACAGCTGCTGCCGCCTGTGGGCAGTCGCCATGTGCCCCCAGCCTCCAGGAGAACATGACATTCATGACAAGGACCAATGGTCTCAAGTTGTAGCAGTGGAGATTTAGGCTGGATATTAGGAAAAACTTTCTCCCCAGGAGGATGGTGTTCCACTGGAACAAGTTACTTAAGGGGGTGATAGAATCTCCATGCTTGGAGGTTTTTAAGGCCTGGCTTGACAAAGCCCTGGCTGGAATGATCTAGTTGGGGCTGCTCCTGCTTTGAGCTATGGGTTGAACTAGATGACCTCCTGAGGTCCCTTCCTTCCCTAATTTTCTATGATTCTATGAAATGACTATGGACACAAAGATCTGATTCACCTGCCTCTTTACATTTGTACTTTACCCCCCCCAAACAGTTAAAATCAAACCCAAGTACCTCCCAAACCTCCAAATACACATATTAATGAGGGCATGTAGATAAAGAATAAACAAAGTTACCATAATAGAATATAAACATGACAATATATGCATAACATGTGCAGAGTTACATCTGTTTTTTTATTAGTGGTGGTAGATTTTTTTTTGCAATACATGACAAATAGGTATAGTCTTCAAAATGAGTACTTACCAAAGGTTTCCATCTTAATGTTGTAAAACTATTTCTTCTTCTAGAGCGATGACCATCTGGCTGCATCATGTATGAGAATAGGGAATAGCTCTGTACCACTGCAAGAGACAGTGAGTGTTATGGAATTTTTTCATTACCCCCGTGCTTGCCACACTACATCTGTGCTTATGAAAATATTAATTAATTCAGAGGAGAGGTGTCAAACATAAAGCCCACAGTCTAGATCCAGCCCCTGGAGCTGGGTGATCTGGCCCACAGGGCTTCTTGCAGGCTGGACCACCCACCTCCATGGATGCCCCGCAGCAACAGTTGTTAATCCGTGCAGCTGCTACAGCCACTGTTTCAACATGGCTTCAGAACCCCAGAGAGTTAACACCACTTGCTTCCTCATCACAATTACCTGCTGCTGAAATTGGACTTTTTAGTTGCCACTGGTGACTAAAATTGGTGGCATGGGAAAAAGGGGACAGGCCGAAGCAATGTTAATTCCCCGGGTTTTGGAGCCAAACTAAGAAAGCAGGTCCAGTGTTCTTCAGGGATTAACGTCGCTGTCATGCTGATAGGTTTGTTGGAAATTTTGCAGTCTGGATTCAGCTCAAAAGGCCAAGAGAGCTCAACAGTCCTGGTTTGGGCTGTCAAGTTTCTCTTTATGGTTACTTGGGATCACTCTAAAGTTTAGAGTGATCCCAAGTAACCATAAACTTTAGGGTGATCCCAAGTAACCATAAAGAGAAACTTTGCAATTTAGAGTTCAGTGTTCAGATGACCCCCAACTATCAGATATTGGTCAAAGCTTTCAAGTTACTTGTGGCTCCATGTCAGTCTTGAAAAAACAAGTTTGGCGTGATTTTGATGTATATGCTGTGCATTATGTTTGTTTGAATTTGAGGCAACACTTGCCAGAGAGTCTGTAGCATTAGCAAATTTTTGAAACCCCAGCATGAGGGGAGATTCCTGTGGCTTTGTACCACATTGTGAGCTATTTACATGCTTCTGTTGATGCCATTTGTAGTCATGAATTTGCTGTGTGCTGTGATAGTCAGATCTCTAATGGGATCTTGAAGATAATGAGTACTTTGTCTTCTGTTTTTAAACAGTGATAACATGATCTTCTGAATCCAATCACATTACAGGATACACTGATACCTAGTGTTTGATTAGCCTCGTTTTCCTTTGCTTTGGTTTTGTTTTTTTAAATCATATTACAATTTTGTTATGCCACTGGATTATTGTTATTTTTTCCAGATACTGGACAAATGCTAAATATTTTTATGAAAATACTGATAGTCTTTATAAGATGCTGCCCCCCCCTCCCCCCGCCAGACACACACTTTTTGGCCTGGCCTTTCATTTTTTTGCATTCAGTTGAATTTTTAAACTCCTTTTACTTTACATGGCCTCTTGGTTTTCACTGTCTTATGAAGGAGTCCTGAGACTTCTCAGTAAGTAGGCTTTCCTAGAGCACCCCTTACTGGACATGATCATGTAAGCTGTATCCATCTAACTACAACAGTGACAGTGGTCACCTCTGATCATATTGTTGGCTTTCCTGATGTAGGAGATGACTTATAATAGAGAAGGAGGTATTCACATTCTTTCCTCCTTCTGTTGTGTTTGGGGTAGCTGAGTGCAATTAGATAGATTCCTATCTCTCAGGAACAAAGCTGATCTCAGTGCTCTTTTGCTGACCAGGTTATAAACTAATGCATTAACTTGATGATTATAGAAGTATTTTCATCTCTTCACTTTGCAATTGTTGCAATATCCCTGGTCATTTTTTGATATGTAAGTATGCTTTCATCAATAAATACTTTGTGCAAAATAGAGCACAATATAAGGTTGCCATTTTTCACTGAATAGGGGAAGGATGGGGGGTCCAATATCTTTTCAAACCTTCTGTGTTTTTTACTCTCTTCTGTTCTGTGTTCACGAAAATGGGATATAAATTGTTCCTTGATCATATAGCTGTTGGAGCTAAGTAAGAAAAGATCCATCATATTTTTATTTTCAGGGCAGATAGAAGGGTTCTGAGTGATGGCTGTATATTCTATGCATTGTGAAGCATGGGGGAGACCTCTAAAATTTCTGTGAAGTATTGATGCAGCAGTGCAGTATGTTTCAAAGTAAATGGTTATATTTTGTAGCTAATAATATGTGTGTCCAGTATACAAACGTTTAGCCAGGTATTTGTTTCAAAACAAAACATTACAAATAATTGAAAGGATCAGAATAAAGCTATTCAATGAAGTTGTTCCATCTCAGTTTTCTTTCTAGTAAAATCATCACATTGTCGGAGCATTTATTCAAATGCATATGCTTTATGCACACACTCATGGAGTGGGATCTGAAGGTGGTGTAACAATTCTGAGAAAATGAATGTATGAGGTTTTTTTTTCTTTTGCCTCATAAGTAAATTGCTTATAAAACTAACAGCTGCTGTTTTGAAGCTAATCTTAGTGTATTGAATGTTCTTAAGCATTTTTGCAATCCCACAGTCCTTTATCTTGTTTCTCCTGCTGCGTTCCCACCACCCCTGATCCCATTAGCAAAACTTGAGACAGCCTCAGCTTTTACCAAAGTGCAGCTTTGGTTTCAGCTGCTTTTCTGCAAGAGGAAGTGAATGTTGCGCTTTTTTCTCTGTGGCATGGTTGTGATAAAGCTGTGGTGCTCTTATCTCTCTTTTAGGTAGTGGCTCTTTATGACTACGCAGCGCATCGATCAGATGAGCTAACCATCCATCGCAGTGACATTATCCAAGTGTTATACAAAGATAATGATAACTGGTGGTTTGGCAGCCTAGCAAATGGACAGCAAGGTTATTTTCCAGCTAATTATGTGGCTGGTGAAAGTAAGTTTACTGCTCTTCCTGGTATACCGGTGTGGGTTTAACTGATGGTCCAAGATTTTACCATGTTATAGTGCTTATTACTACAAATATGTAAGTTTATATAGTGCACATATGACAAGTCAAAAACTCACTGCAATGCAGAAACAGTTTAAATTAAGATAAACACTTAGCATGTTAACATGTAGCATTTTTGAAGTCTGAAATGCAGTGACACTACAGTGATACATTCTTGTTCTCACAGTATTACTTCTGTTACCAACCTCTACCCTTCCTCTTTACCACATGCAACCACCTGGTTCACATACCATCTTGGCAGTTCTTTGGGGCTCCCACAATATCTAAACAATTCATAGCATTTCAGCCTTTCATTAAGTAATAGCTCCTCAATTAAGACAAATTGCCAGTGCAAGTAGCACAGGTCTCAATTCCCACCCCCTCACCCCCAATGGAGAAAGTTTCATCCCTTGATAACTGAATTATATCCTGAGGTTATAAAAAAAAGAAATAGCAGTTAAAGCAAAAATCCCAAGTGTGAGCTCTGAATTTACTCCTGAGTCTTAATCATTAAATCAGCCTTTGCAGAACACTAACACAGCCTAAACCTGAATACAAAATAAAATTAAAATATTCCCATATGACTTAAACCCCAGCATATGTTACAGTTATGGTGTGATTAATGTGGTAGTGTAGTAACAGTGCCACAGTTTCAGCTGATTTATGGTACCATAACATTGTGGCTGGTTTGCCACTTAATTTCACAGAAAAATGTGTAATATCTTTGTGGTTCATTTCTATGTCACCATAAATTAAGTATGTGGCATCCCCAGGCCAATGTTGAGTTGTCAGCAATGACATTAGAACAAGGGTCAGCACTGGGACTGGGACAACCCTAGACCTGATGCTGAAAATTGGCTACCAGGAGAGTGATATACAAGGTTCCCTGGTAGAGGACTCAAGGAGCTCTGGCTGCTGGAGGCCCAAGAATTAGGAATCCATTGAGATGGATTCACTGGTAATTAATTTTCTTTTATTAAACATGTATTAATAGTGGTGATGAGAGAACTTTAACCTGACAAAATCAAAGAAGGATCAACTCTTCAGTTATCTGATCTTTAGTGGGAGCTGCAGGGCAAGGCACTTAAAAATGCTTAAATGCAGGCAGCCAGGCAGAAGCCATGCTTTTTAGATGTCCCAGGGCTTAGAGACCTTGCAGCAGAGAAGTTCCCTGGGTCCCAACGCCCCAGAACATCCAAAAACTGTTCAGGTACACTATCCTCTGATGGTCAGATCCAGCTCCAACAGCCCTGGGTCTCAAACTGGACCCAGGACTGCTGGTTGGAGTTGGGTCCAACAATGAGCTGATTGTTGGACCTGTCCCAACAGCTTGGGGCCTTGGCTGTCTGGGCTAGGTCCGACAATCTGCTGCTTAGACCTGGTCCCTAGGTCTTGCACCCAGCTGTGACTCTTGGAATTAGCCTAATAATCAGCTGATTGTTGTATCTGGCCCCAGCAACCTCAGGGAACCTGCAGGGGGCTGGGGGCAGCCCTGGGTCTGAGACAGAGCTGTCTTCAGCTCACTCTTGTAGGATTGGGCTAGGAGCAGCTCAGCAGTGGTGTGAGTGGGACTGGAGGAATATTATGCCCCATCCCACAAGGAAGGAGGCTCAATATTTGGGATGCAATATAAAATCACTCTGTTCCCATTCCATCATTGTTTGAACATCTGCCAGGGGCCTGAGAAAATCGGGAGCCCAGCTGATATTTGGATACACAAGGTGTCACTAGGACAGAACTGTCAATTCTGAACTTTTAAATGATGGAACATCATGTCTGGTCACATTCTAACAGCACAGACCCAAGAGGTAGAAATTCATTGTGATGTCTCTTTAAGAAAATAAGCGTGCTAGTTTAATTCATTTTCTTTTATTAAACTTGTATTACTACTGGTGATGAGACACCCTTAACCTGATCAAATCAGAAGGGATCAACTCTTCAGTCATCTGATCTTCAGCAGAGACTTATATGGCTTGGGAAAGATGAAAAAAAAACTATACCAAACCTGGAGAATTGTTGAAAATAACCTTATTTCACTTAATTCCACACTCTGCTGTATTATACCATCATGAGTAATCTGTAATGGTACATTGGATAACCTTTGAATTATACTTGCTGCAGGTGCACATGGTATTCTTACTCATAAATGTCTAATTTTTTAAAATATTTGCTATCCGTTTATAAATGTAGATATAAGAAGTCTGCTAATGTAAATAATCCTGCTGAAAAACAGGCTTCAGGAAACATGGAAAAGTTTTTGATGAAAAAATGTACATTTTTTTGTGAAAACAGTTACAAAAATATTTGACCAGTGTTAGTTAATGTCCTACTGGTAACTGATTAATAATTTAATTTCCATTCAAATTAAATACACATTTGTATTAAACACACTTTAATTACATAATTTTCATGACAAGCTGAATCATGACCTTAGTCTCATATTATCTTTTCAGCAGAATATGAAGAAGAACAGTCTTTGGGATTAGTGCCAGATTCTTCTCCTCTTCTATCAAGTGGACAAACACAAGCAGGAAAAAAATCTCCAGCTCCACATGGGGTAATTACTTGAAAATAGAAAAATTCTTTTAAATATGGATTTGAATTTTTTCTTCTCTTGAATAAAACAGCTACCTGTTAGGACATTTTATCAGGCAAGCATGAAAACAGAAGTGTTTTCAGCTCGGGCTTTAATGCTTTTTTATTTGGCTTAATTGCTGTGTAATGTGGCAATTAAGTGCAGAGCCCTAATCCTGCTCCTGCGGACTTCAAAAGGAGCAGAAATAACCCCCTCCTTCCTGAAGTATGAGCACAAACATGAATTTGTAAAGAACTAGCACATTATATTATTTGGTTAATGGCATTTAGCTTTCAGTCTCGAGTAGCACACCACTGCGAGGTATATGTATCTTTGTAACTGTCCACCTTGTTCTGTAAAATTCCTCATTTTTAAAGTGACTTAAATGAAACTCATTATAGGCACTTTTACACATGTTCTGTGGGTGGAGGGCTGGCACTTTAATTAGAGCAGCTCCAAGAACTGCCCTGATTAAAGTGCCCAGTGTCTCGTGTGTCAGAGTTCCCATGCTTCAAAATGGGGGTGCTTGAACTAAAACTTGTTCGACAAGCTTTAGTTCAAGTGTCCCCGCTGCTATTTTGAAGTGTTGGGACACTGATACACAAGATGAAGGAGGCTGCTGAAGCATGGTAATTACCATGCTCCAGCAGACTCAGTCAAATAATTACAGCACATCAGAGCAGCCTCCATGCTCATGTACAGGCACCCTATATGCCTAGGTGAAGAGTTTTTCAGTCCGTGTAATAATTACCGTACCTGTTAAGGACTGCAAAACCTCTTTAGCACACTTTGCAATTTGTGATATTCATACCTGTTAATTCAGGACACGTGGTTTTACTAAAAGGCTGCTGAAGCTCCTCCCAACAGCCCGATTACCATGCAGGTGATTTGGGGAGGGGACACTCCACAGACTAGGCCCTTGCATCATCTAATCTGGAAGAGTGAAAGACACTGGGGAATTCTTAAAAAGAGACTATATATAGTTTCCTCTGATCCATCCCATTTTCTTAATTCCAGTAAAACTTTTGTCCAGGAGTATTTTACATGATGTTGAAATTTACATTTTAAAAAATTTGTAAGCATCCATTTTATAGGCAAGGTAACTCAGTTAGTGTGTGTTCACTGGTTAGTTTGTAAACCTCACTCTGGAGATGCCTTATGATGAGAGGCTGAGAGCCATGGGACTCTTCAGCCTGGAAAAACACAGACTCAGTGGGGACCTGGTGGCTGCCTATAAGTACATAAGGGGTGTACATCAGGACCTTGGGGAATGCCTGTTCACCAGAGAGCCACAAGGGATGACAAGGTCAAATGGTTACAAACTCCTCCAAGACCGTTTCAGGCAGGACATAAGGAAGAACTTCTTTACTGTCCGAGCCCCTAAGCCCTGAAACAGATTGCCTCCAGAGGTGGTGCAAGCGCCTACTCTGGACTCCTTTAAGAGACGTGTGGATGTTTATCTTGCTGGGATCCTTTGACCCCAGCTGACTTCCTGCCACTGGGGCACGGTGCTGGACTGGATGATCTTCTGAGGTCCCTTCCAGCCCTAATATCTATGAAATCTGTGAAATAAAACCTTTGTCTCTCTGTGCCATCTTTATCTACCAGCTCTATGTTCCCAAGTTATTTATGTGTTGAGTAGCAAAGTTCATACCATGCTGAGTGTCATACTGTATTGTACGTTTAATTGTAGCATTCCTGTCTTCCTGTGCTTACACATTTTAAAGCTTGTTGGAATGAATTCACAGTCTGTTTATTTAGGAGAAAAGAAGCAAGTCTGCCCCAACTAAAGTTAGATGAAATCCATGAGGAAAAAACCTAAAAAATACAGTATTGCCCTTCAGATATTGGAAATAAAGGTGTGTTGAGCAGATCTATGACTTCTGCTTCTCCAGATAATAGAGGTCAGAACCTTGGGATGCTGTTCATTGGGCAAAGGGAAATATATGATGATGACAGTAAGTTCAGAGACCATTAGTTACAATGTTAAAATTATTTTTGAGTTAAACTTGTTTGTGACCTCTTTGCATGTGGTTTTTCACAAATGTTCAACTAATCAAAATGTATTAGCATAAATACTTATGAATTTAATTTAACTTAGAATTTTTCATTAAAAATATTTTTTCTAAAATGAAGTTCAGATTTTATGTTTGGCTCCTAGCAGACATTACAACATGACACATGTTCAGCCAATTTTTGATACAATAAAATGGCACACCAGCCACAGATGTGTTATGCATTTAATGTAAAATATTAATGTGGTTTTTAATTTGAATGTGTGCCATGTAACCCAACATCAGGTTGCACCATGAGGTTTTAAATGTTCCTGCATTGGGAGCCTATGGGTTCTCCTGTGCAGAGTCATTTAAAGCCACACTGTACAGCGTAATGCAGGATCTGCAGCAAGAACAGCTGAGGACCCAGGCTACCTCATGCCCAGCTAAATGTACCCTGCACAGAAGCCATGGGATCAGGGAGCTCCGTGGTTGCCACCTGTTCATGCTCTAACATAGAAGCAACACACGTGCAGCTGATGACCAGACAGCAACCTGGTCCCCAGGTGCACACTTTCACCAGAAACCGAGAACCAGGGTGAAACTGAGAACCAGGCTCCATGCCCCATCCCCAGAGAGCTTCCCCAGTCCATACCAGAGACCTGGGGCTGCTCCTTATCTGATCCCCAGAGGCAGCCCCTGGTCTGAGACCCAAGGTTCAGGGCGGCTTCCCTGCCCAATGAAAGGCATGTTTGTGAAGCCCAACATCAGGGAACTAGTTCCTCAATGCAGGAGTGCACCAGCACTGCCAGCTACAGGGGATCTGCTGCCAGCTTGTAGGGTGCCCACTACAGGGAATTTTATCTGAGGAATTTTATACCCGATCCCAAAAATCATGTATCCTGTCATTCAAGTCTGATGTGGCAGGATGTGCGATTTTTTTGGGAGGAGGATTGGGCATAAAATTCCTCAAATCCCAAAGGCACAATCATTTGAACATCTGCCAGGATCTTTGATTGTGAGAGGTAAAACATGATACAAATCATCCAGAGAACAGCAAAAAGAAAAAAAAAAAGCATGTACTTACCATTATAGTGCAATTTTGAGATTCAAATATTTGCAAACCTGTCTAGCCTGTATGTATAGCAATACATTCCATGTAGGTGAAGACAGAGGTAAAATTTAACAAATTATTTGGTACAAATTATTTGCTCAACTTATTGCTAATACCAGTATATCATATATTATGTATGCATAGATGCTAGGGTCAGAAGGGACCTCAATAGATCATCGAGTCCGACCCCCTGCATAGGCAGGAAAGAGTGCTGAGTCTAGATGACCCCAGCTAGATGCCTATCTAACCTCCTCTTGAAGACCCCCAAGGTAGGGGAGAGCACCACCTCCCTTGGGAGCCCATTCCAGACCTTGGCCACTCGAACTGTGAAGAAGTTCTTCCTAATGTCCAGTCTAAATCTGCTGTCTGCTAGCTTGTGGCCATTATTTCTTGTAACCCCCAGGGGCGCCTTGGTGAATAAAACCTCACCAATTCCCTTCTGTGCCCCCATGATGAACTTATAGGCAGCCACAAGGTCGCCTCTCACCCTTCTCTTGCGGAGGCTGAAGAGGTCCAGGTGCCCCAGTCTCTCCTCATAGGGCTTGGCCTGCAAGCCCTTAACCATAGGAGTGGCCCTTCTCTGGACCCTCTCCAGGTTATCCACATCTCTCTTGAAGTGTGGCGCCCAAAATTGCACACAGTATTCCAACTGTGGTCTGACCAGCGCCCAATAGAGGGGAAGTATCACCTCCTTGGATCTGTTCATCATGCATCTGCTGATGCACGATAAAGTGCCATTAGCTTTTCTGATGTCTTCGTCACACTGCCGACTCATGTTCATCTTGGAGTCCACTAGGACTCCAAGATCCCTTTCCGCTTCCGTGCCACCAAGTAGGTAATTTCCTAGGCTGTAGGTATGCTGGACATTTTTCCTCCCTAGGTGCAGCACTTTGCATTTCTCCTTGTTGAATTGCATTCTGTTGTTTTCTGCGCATTTGTCCAACCTGTCCAGGTCTGCTTGTAGTTGTTCCCTGCCCTCCGGCATGTCTACTTCTCCCCACATTTTTGTGTCATCTGCAAACTTGGACAGAGTACACTTTACTCCCTCGTCCAAGTCGCTGATGAAGACATTGAAGAGTATCGGTCCAAGGACCAAGCCCTGCGGGACCCCACTGCCCACACCCTTCCAGGTCGATACCGAGCCATCCACTACAACTTTCTGGGTGCAACCCTCTAGCCAATTCGCCACCCACTGGACTGTGTAGTCATCCAAGTCACAGCCTCTTAAGTTGTTCACCAGTATGGTGTGGGATACCATATCGAAGGCCTGCCTGAAGTCTAAGTATATGACATCAACCCCTACTCTTGCATCCAGGCATTTTGTAACCTGGTCATAAAAAGAGACTAGATTAATCAGGCATGATTTACCTGCTACAAACCTGTGCTGGTTTCCCCTCAGCATAATTTGTCCTGCCGGGCTCTCGCAGATGTGAGCCTTGATAATTTTTTCAAAGACTTTGCCTAGGATGGAGGTGAGACTGACTGGCCTATAGTTGCCTGGGTCCTCCTTCCTCCCCTTCTTGAAAATGGGGACCACATTGGCCCTTTTCCAGTCCTCCAGGACCTGGCCCGTGCGCCATGAGCATTCACATATTCCCGCCAGTGGCTGTGCAATGACGTCAGCCAGTGTCTTCAGTACCCTCGGATGGAGCTCATCTGGGCCTGCCAACTTAAACGCATCCAGTTCCTCCAAGTGACTCTGCACCATCTCAGAGTCTACGCATGATAGTCTGGCGCCCTGCTGCTGCCTCTCTACAACCCCAGTGAGAGACTTGTCCTGCCCCTCACTTAGGAACACTGAGGCAAAGAACTCATTGAGGAGTTCAGCCTTGTCCCCCCTGTCCATCACCAATTGCTTCTGCCCACTTAGTAGGGGTCC
The DNA here is from genome assembly GCF_030867095.1 of Alligator mississippiensis. Taxonomy (NCBI): domain Eukaryota; kingdom Metazoa; phylum Chordata; order Crocodylia; family Alligatoridae; genus Alligator; species Alligator mississippiensis. Next base: position 117,551,196 of record NC_081824.1, on the reverse strand, counting down.
TATTCCACCCTGGGCCTTCCTTTTACTCCCTATATAGCTGAAAAACAGTTTCTTGTTATCCTTAACTTGGGATGCCATCCTCAGCTCCATGGTAGCTTTGGCCCATCTAACTGCCTCCCTACAAGTGCGAGCAGAGGAGGTATACTCCTCTTTGGTAATCTCTCCCTGTTTCCACTTTTTATATGCTCCCCTTTTAGCCCATAGGCTGCTCTGGATTTCTCTGGTCAGCCAGGGAAGCTTTCTGGCCCCTTAGTACAGATATTTTATATAGAATTAAAAATTTTAAAAATATAATTAATTCTGTTGAACAGAAATAGCAACTCTGAAACATGTTTCTGACTTTATAGCTATTTCACTATAAGAATATGTTTGAGAAACCCATAGCCAAAACCATGTTTCATAAGGGATTAAATACAAATATACCCTGTCCTCTAAATGTACCATGGAACAATTATAGGCAAAGGTGAATAGTTTTTCTTTATCTATATCTAGCATAGATTTTCCCAATATCTGTATTATCAGTCTGTTGGTTAATTGTCCCGGTAGATGTTTGAAAACCTCAGCCCACCCTCACACCCCTCCCCACACACTATCTTTTTATTGCAGCTGTAAATATCACTATCAACTCATCTGTCACTTTTAGCAATTCTGTTCATCAGACATGCAAAATTAGAAAAAGAGAAGATCTGTACTAGCTAAAGTTGTTAGAGTTTGGTTTTGTGTTTATCTTGAGTTTTCTCTTTTTATATCCAGAAGAAACCTAATTGTATTGTTGAATCAGAACAGTTTTCAGGTAGAATTATATCAGTTAAAAGTAATTTGCAACAACTAACTAAGGGGGTGGGGAGGACAACTGACCAATCGCTCCTGGATATTTGTTTATTTTTAAAGCCTTATTGTTAAAAAGGAATCATTTAAACATTTCTAACATCATCTGAATTTCTCCTGTAGTAATCATTTCAGTGGTGTTTTAGGGAAAGATCATTGGTTATAATTAAAAATGCTGGAGCCTGAGGGGCTCCTAGTAGGAATGTGTATGTAGATAGACCTTTAGACCTCATTAAAAAGTGATGCATTATGTACTATTAATAAAAAGGCATTATTGTGGACTCAGTACTCCCTAGGGTCCTGAAGGAGCTCAAATAAAAATTGTTGAACTCCTAACTGTATGCAACCTATCACTAAAAACAGCCTAGTTTGAGAGGACTGGAGGGTTGCAAATGTGACTGCAGTATTTAAAAAAGGCTCTAGAGAGGATGCAGGGAACTACAGGCCAGTGAACTTAACTTCTGTTCCTGGAAAATTGGTAGAAACAATAATAAAAATAAACATTGTTTAGCATATGGATGACATGATTTGCTGGGGAGGGACCAACATGGCTTTGTCAAAAGGAAATAATGCCTCACCAACCTACTATAGTTCTTTGAGCATGTCAGTAGGCAGGTGAATCAGGGCAATCCAGTTGACATAGAATATTTGGATTTCAAAAAGCCTTTGACAAGGTCCCCCCTCAGAGGCTCTTAACTAACTTAGATAGTCACGGGATTACAGGGAATTTCCACTCATGGATTAGAAATTGGTTTAAACATAGAAAGCAAAGAGTGAGTATAAATGGTGAGTTTTCAGGATGGAAAGAAGTAAACAGCAGAATCTCCCAGGGATCTATCTGTGTTGGGACTATTGTTATTTAACATATTTGTAAGTGATCTGGAAAAAGGGGTAGCCAGATTTGTGTATGACACAAAATTATTCAAAGTTTTAAAGACCAACAGGACCTGTGAGGACTAAAGAAGGATTTTGCATGATTTTGCAAGTAGGCAACCAAGTGGCAGATGAAATTCAGTGTACATAAGTGTAAAGTGGTGCACCTGAGCAAAAATAACCCAAACTATACCCAAACTATGATGGGCTGTACATTAGCTGTTACCACACAGAAAAGAGATCTAGGAGTCACTGTGGGCAGTTCACTAAAAACATCCGCTCAGTGCTCAGCAGCCATGAAAAACGCAAACAAAATGTTAGGGATTATTAAAAAGGGAATTGTAAACAAAATGGAAAGTATCATTATGCCCCCTATAAATCCATGGTGCATCCACATCTTGAATACTGTGCCTAGTTCTGATCCCCAACCCTCAAAAAAAGATACAGAAGAACTAGAAAAGGTAGTGAGAAGGAAAGCAAGTATGATTAGTGGTATGGAGGGGTTCCAAAGGAGGAGAGACTAAAGAGACTAAACCTATTCTGTTTAGAAAAGAGACAATGAAAGGGGACCTGATATGGATTTACAAAATACTACATGGTAAAGAGATGCAATAAGGATTTCTTATTTATTATCTTGCACAATACAAGAACTAGGGATCACAAAATGAAACTAGTAGGTAGTAAATTTAAAACTAACAGCAGGAAGTTCTCTTTCACACAGCATGTAATTAAAGTGTGGAACTCATTGCCACCAGATGTTGTGAAAGCTGACAGATTCAAAAAGGGATTGAACAGATTCTTGGAGGAAAGGATCATCACTTGCTATTGAGCATTGGCATGAATGACGCGTGCCCCCGGCAGCTGTGGGGGCACGGCAGCGGGAGCACAGCGGCAGTAAGTGGGCGCTCCTGCAGACACCACCGGCGCTGTCAGTGGCGGGGGGGGTGTGGTGGCGAGCCCCAACCATAGGTTGGTGACCACCCGCAGATGCCGCCGGCAGAGTCAGCAGCAGTCAGTGGCGATAGTGGACTGGCCACAGAAGCTGCTGGCGCTGTTGGCGGCAGGGTGGCAAGTGGCAACCGCCCACAGATGCCACCAACAGTGTCAGTGATGCCTTTTTGTAGGGGGTGCACCGCCACACTCAGGGGGTGCAAATGCACCTGCGGGCACCCCCTACGCATCACCCCTGAGTATTGGAGTTAGGGGGTACAGCCTCTGAATTAGAATTTCCTAGACCCTAATGCTGGAGGCTAAAATGGAGAGAGGAACAATGGGGAAAAAACCCTGATCATATCCTGTTCACTATCCCTTTCAGCATCCACTCTCTGCCACTGTGACGCTGGTTAACAGACAAGATGGACATATGGTCTGACCCAGTAAATGACAATTATTATGTTCTTAAATATATTATTAAGAACATACTATCTTCAGATATTGCATATCCTCACTGGATCACTGCATTTCATTTTAGCCATCCAATTTCAAAAGATGTTGTAGAAAGCACCACATTTCAAAGGTCTCGCTTTGCTTTTCCAGTGCCCTAGTGAGTGTCCAGGTCTCACAACCATAGACACTTGTTGAAATGACAACAATATATAGTAGATGGAGTTTAATTTTCATTGTGGTGTTGCTGCTAGTCCAGATTTTCTTTAGCTTTGCAAGTTGTTCAGTGGTGATGGCTATTCTTGTTTAAAGACCTTTGAAATGTGGTGCTTCAGAAGACTTCCACACATACCCTACATTGCGCACACAACAAAAATTAATCTGTGAAAGATCAACTCACAGAAGAAATTGGCAAATATGAATACTTACTCAAAATCATAAGAAGGAGAAAGATGCAATGGTTTGAACATGTAACAAGAAAGCCCAGCTCCCTTACCAACACCATCCTGCAAGGTGCTGTGGACAGATGAAGAGGAGGAAGACCTAGGACAAGCTGGACCACCAGCGTCAAAAACTGGGTGGGATTAAAACTGACTGATTGTACAAGGATTGCAAAAGATGGGGAAGAATGAAGGAAAGTTATTACTACATCAAAGATGCCCCGATGGTCACTGCAGCCTTGGGACTGACTTGACTAGTAGAAAAAACAGAGGTGAATGGATAGTTAAAGGCCTGGAGAAAATTGTGAAAAAGGAAATATTGAAAAGATTAAATTATTTTGCTTAGAAAGGAGATTAAAGACTGACATTCCTGTGTATCCTCTCCTAACAGAAGAATAAAATAACTTTAATTTAAAAAGTAATAATTGTGATAGAATTAAATACTGTACTTTGTTCACATAATACATGTAAATATCTGGAACTTGTTATGAGATATACTTGACATTAGAAAAAAAAATTTACATTTACATTACATATGTGCATCATATAATTATGGTTAAAAATATAATGGAGCTTTTTCAAAAGTTCCTAAATTATTTGAAGGGGTGTAGGTTGTAGCCGTGTTGGTCTAAGGACATAGGCAGACAAGGTTCCTTGGGTGAATTTGATATCCTTTATTAGACCAACCCAAATAGTTGGAGAATAGTTATTAAAGAAGCTTTCGGGTTCAAAAACCCTTCGTCAGGCTAAGGAAGTTTCAGCAGTTGGTGTGTGCTCTTCCTGGATGGACTGAAAAGTAAAGAAGCCAGAGGCTGGGCTGGGGAGTCAGTTGCCAGGCAGATTATAAGGTGTCAGAAATCCAATGTCTATATTTAGTCCATGATCTCTAGTATCCAGGAGGTTGATGAAATGGAGTTCATAGGCTCGTCTCTGGGAAGTGTTGTGTAAGTTTCCCTTGAGGATCAGGACTGAGAGATTGGAGAGAGAGTGGCCCTCCTGTGAGAAATGTGCACCCACCGGTAATTGGGTATTTTTGTCTTTGATAGCTATCCGGTGTGTGTTCATTCTGGTGCGCAGTTGTTGTTTGGTCTCTCCTACATATCTTCCATCAGGGCATTTGGTGCATTGGATGAGGTATACTACATTTCTGGAGGTGCAGCTGTAAGATCCTGGGATGCTGATGGCTCTGTTGTGGGGTGTAGTAATAGTGGGGGTGGTGGAGATGTTGGCCACATTATAATCTGCCTGGCAATTGACTTCCCAGCCCGACCTCTGGCTTCTTTACTTTTCATTCCATCCAGGAAGAGCACACACCAACTGCTGAAACTTCCTTAGCTTGACGAAGGGTTTTTGAACCCGAAAGCTTGCTTAATAACTATTCTCCAACTATTTGGATTGGTCTAATAAAAAATATCAAATTCACCCAAGGAACCTTGTCTGCCTAAATTATTTGAAAGCATTTGTTTTCAAGTTACTTTGGATATTGAGCCAAAAATATGAAAAATTAAACACTCCTCAACGTGGGTTACAAACCACTGTACTTCAGGGCATAAGTAAATTACTAACTGGATCAGAGGGAGCTGGATAGAAACTTTCTTTTGAGCAAGTTATTCTTAAGGTGTTCATCATGGACAGACTGACAATTGGCTGATCTACTGTGGCAGTTTTTGTGCAGCAGCAAGGACATCACTATTATGCTTTCTTATCCTTCGATTTTTTTCTTAAACTTTTTATAAAGAATTTAAGAAATGTACTATTTGTTAGAGATGATCAAAGAATATCAGTTATTTTGCATGGGAAATTTTGGAAAAGCCTGGATTACGCAGAATTCCAGAAGTGAACAAAATTTAGAAAAGAGGACATTGAGATGGATTATTTGCTGGGTTATAATACATTTATAATGTATGAACTCTAGAATTTTTTCATTGAACAGATAAATTACATCATTGGGACTAGCAAAATATTTGTGACTTAGCAGCCACTATAATTCTGCAAGTACGGATCATTTTTTCAATTTAAGATCCAGCTGTGATGATGCCTTTTCCGCAAGTATGTTCTACTTTTTACTTGGTATACACAGCATAAATTCGTGCACAACCTTGTTTTTCCTGCCTTTTGAATTACTTAACTCCTGAGCCACAAAATTAGGTCATAATGATCTTTAATTACAACATACGTTTAAACTGCCAATATGCAATCCTTTAATTTTACTCCATGAGGTTTATACAAGGTCTCCATTTTTTCAAACCAATATCAGTTTCCTTAAGCAAATGAAGGAGGTTCCCCAACTCTGGAGCAGACCCACCAGGCAGGCTCCCCTGGCACTGTAGTCCCAGTGTGTCCAGTTTCATGGCTGCAGAGCATACCTGCCAGTAGATTCCTACAGCTTGACAGATCACTAACCCTGAGACTGACTACCAGCAATCTAGGCAAGAGTTTGTCAGAACCTGCTTCTGTATTCTGCAAAAGTTCATTGAGCCCAAGATGCTTCAAACAAAACAGTTTAAATCACTGATGCTCCACCTTTTGACCCACTGGCCAGATGCTGCATGGGGTTTGTCCACAGGTGCAATCCACCATGCTGGCCTGGGTTCAACCCCACATGCTCGATCTAGCCATGGAGTGACCCAGAACCTCTACCCCACCATGCTCAGGTGCAATCTAGCACACTACCTAATAATCTGGCTCATAGGACTCCCACCAAATAGTGCCACCAATTTTTTTAGCCTGATGACATAGCCTTGTGGGCTGGATCCAGACTGTGGGCTAGAGCTTGAGCACCACTGGGTGCATCTACATGTGTACTTTTAATGCACAGTAATCTAAATTACTGTGCAGTACGGGTGTGTGTCTACATGTGCACACCCGTACTGCGCAGTAAATGTGGTGCATTGTGGTGATGTGTGTATAAATTTGCTACCTGCACGATCCATATATCAAGTTTATGCCCGATTATTTACTGCGCAGTCTGCCTAGCCATTAGCAGGTCAGCTGGAGCCCAGTCCCAGGCTCTTGCCCCCAGCTGCAAGGTAGAAAAGCCTACAACCATTTCATTCTATGGAGCATATGCTCCAGGAACCTGTACTCTCTGGTGGAGCCCAGCAGGCCCCGTGTGCCCCGCTGGACAACCCACAGGCTGTGTTTACCGGGTCTGTCCCACTCTAGAGCTGCTGCCTGGCCACAGGTGAGTGCTGCAGAGGGCTGCAATTTGCTGCACTCCTTGCCCAGCCCAGTGATTCCACCAAGGGTACTGGCCCTCTTTGCAGGACCACGGTGAAGCACCCCAGCCGCACAGCTGCATCTCCCTAGCTGTGCCCAAGTTGTGGGTACTGCTGCCAACTCTCTAGGGCCAGCCCCACAGGACCAACTGCAAAGGCCCAGTCAGAGAGTGTGGAGACAATGTCCACCACCTCACCCATGTCCAGCCCTGGCCCTTCCCCCATGCACCCACCTGTTCACAGCCCCAGGGTCACCAACTGGACTTGGGAGGAGATGCGTGCCCTTGTGGCACTGTGGGGTGGGAAGGATGTCCTGAGGTAGTTTGCCCAGGAAGGATGCCCGAGTGTTCATATTTATGAGGCCGTAGCGGCTGGGATGTGAATGCAGGGCCACCCCCAGTCGGCGCGGCAGTGCCTTATGAAGGTCAAGGCCCTGCGGGCCTAGTGAGTTATTGTGACCAGCCACAATTGTCAGTCTGGTAGGGCCCCCAGGACCATGCCCTTCATGTGGGAGCTGACCCACATTTTGACACTCTAGGAAGTCATGCCCGCACCCAAATCTGACATCTCCAGTGACTCATCACTGAGGGAGGGGACCTCAGGCCTCCAGCGCCCCGCCCTGCACTTCTCCCCAGCTCCTGCACTCACTGGCAGCCCAGTGAGCCCTAGCCAGTGGCTGCCTCAGCCGCAGCCCCGCCCCACAGCTCCCTATGAGGATCAGCCAGCCACACCACCACTGGCTGCCAGCATCACTAGCTCCTCCCTGGGAGAAGACCCTGGCCAGGTGCCAGCTTCCAACCCGCTGTAGGCACCGGGCAGAGCCGGATGCCACCTGGCATGGCAAGACCCACGCCAAGCTGCCAGCCTCTCGAGCCCTGGACCTATGGTAAGTCCTACACTGGGGGTAGGTGGGGGTCCTCCCATGCCCAGTCCACACCCCCACCCTTGACTCCTGCCCCAGCCTTGCTCTGCCTAGCCTCATTCCCCTGCCCCCAGGTTCCCTCCTACAGCACACAGGGAGGTGGGACACAGGTCAGAACTTTATTGAGCAGGCTGTGTCCCTGCAGCTGGGTGGGCACAGACCTCTCATGCACTGAAATATCCATTGACTCTGGTGGTGATCTCCTTGGCAGCCGGGGGCAGGGATGTGTAGCACTGCAAAAGGTAGCCCTCCACGTGGTAGCAGACATTGTGGGGCAAGCTGGACTTTCCCCCCACACTGTCATATCCAGGAATGTAGGTGCCCAGGGCACCATCAGGATCAGCAAGCAGCAGGGCATAGTGGCTGGGGCAGTCCTCCACCTCCACAAACAGCCCATTGTTCACTGCCTGGGGCACACATGGGGCACAGCGGTGGTGCAGCAAGGGGCTGGCTCTGGGGTGCCTCCCCTGAGAGACCCCCTGCACAGAGGGCAGGGGCATGGCCATCCCCTCATCCCCACTGTCCTGGAGCCCCACAGACCCTGAGCCCAGGGGCTGGGTGGCAGCAGAGCACAGTGGTAAGCCTGCAAAAGCAGAGGCATGGGCCAGTGGGGACTAGAGCTGCCAGCCTGGCCTGGCCTGGCCTGGCCCGCCCTGGGAAGAGAGCAGAGGAGGCAGGCAGCCTGGTGCTGGCCCCCAGGCAGCAAGCAGGGACAGGGGGCTCACCTGAGCCCAGGCCTTCCCAGCCAGCTTACCATGGTCCCTGGGCTCCTGCACTCTGTGCCCTCTGATCTGAGGCCAAGCAGCACAGGACCCCTAGAGCACAGCATCTTATCTCTCAAATGTTGCAAACTCTCACAAAAGCTTTATGTCTGTTGCTGCTTCAGGGTCAACATCTGGACATGGGGAGAGGCTTCAGGGGCCCTCAGGACCTCTACTGCAGAGTCACTGCCACCTACCGCTGGAGGCACCCAGAGATGCCAGCAACACCATTGCCACATCCTTCATAGATTTCACAGATTTCATAGATATTAGGGCTGGAAGGCACCTTGCAAGATCATCGAGTCCAGCCCCCTGCCCAAGGAGTAGGCAGTCAGCAGGGATCAAATGATCCTAGCAGGATAGGCATCCCAGTGTTTCTTAAAGAAATCCAGAGTAGATGCCTGCACCACCTCTGGGGGGAGTTTATTCCAGGCCCTGGGAGCTTGGACAGTAAAGAAGTTTTTCCTTATATCCAGCCTAAAACAGTCTTCCAAGACTTTGTAACCATTGGATCTAGTCTTCCCATGGGATGCTCTGATGAATAGACTTTCTCCCAGTTCCCAGTGCACACCCCTTATATACTTATAGGCTGCCACCAAGTCACCCCTGAGCCTACGCTTGTTCAGGCTGAAGAGTGCCATGTTTTTCAGCCTCTCCTCATAAGGCCTGCCCTCTTGTCCTCTAATAATTCATGTGGCTCTCCTCTGGACTCTCTCAAGCTTCTCCACATCCTTTCTGAATTGTGGAGCCCAGAAATGGACACAGTATTCCAGCTGTGCTTTCACCAAGGCTGAGTAAAGTGGTAGGATGACTTCCCGGGTCTTGTTTGAGATGCATCAGAAGATGCATGCCAGAGTTTTGTTTGCTTTGCTGGCTATGGCATCGCATTGGTGGCTCATGTTCATCTTGTGGTCAATCATGAGCCCCAAGTCTTTTTTGGACGCAGTGTTAGCTAACGCAGCACTGCCAAGCCTGTAAATGTAGTGGGGGTTCTTTCTCCCAAGGTGGAGCAGCTTGCATTTCTCAGCGTTGAATGTCATCTGGTTTTGATCTGCCCACCAAGCCTGTTGAGTTTTCCCTGGATTGTGAGCCTATCCTCTGGGGTGGGTGCACTTCCCCATAGTTTGGTGTCGCCAACAAACTTAGCCAGTCTGCTAGTAACACCCGAGTCCAGATCATTTATAAACACATTGAAGAGTGCAGGTCCAAGAACAGAGCCCTGGGGGATGCCACTGGTTTCACTGCGCCAAGTTGATTTGGTTCCATCAACTATCACTCTCTGGGTCCATCCATGGAGCCAGTTCCCCAGCCATCAGACCATGAAATTGTCTAGGCTGCAATTTCCCAATTTTTCCATGAGGACATCATGGGACACCAGGTCAAAGGCTTTCTTGAAGTCCAAGAATATGATATGCACCTCTTTTCCTTTGTCCAGGTGATACGTCACCTGATCATAGAAGGAGATCAGGTTGTTCAGACAAGATCTACCCACCATGAAGCAGTGTTGGCTATTTCTCAGAATATTACCTTCTGTTAGGATGTTGGTAATGGTTTCCTTAATGATTCTTTCCAGGATCTTTCCAGGGATTGAAGTCAAGCTAATTGGCCTGTAGTTCCCTGACTGGACCCGCCTGCTCCAGCAGCTGGTGGTGGCTGTGGAGGGCTGGGTGGCAGACCAGCAGGCATGGCAGGCAGAGACCCTCACCTGGGAGACCGCCCAGAAGGAGGCGCAGCTCTGGGCATATGCAGAGCATGGGGCTGAACTGCTGGTCTTGGAGTGGCAGTGTGTTATGCTGCTGGAGCAGCAACTTGCTTTCCAAGGCTTCCCAGCAGAGGCTGCACCCACGCTCCCAGGCACCTGGTCCCCTGCCTCAGCCCCGCAGGGTCCCTGGGTCCTGCCTGACGCCCCGCAGCAGGGCCTCAGCAGCATCATCAAGGAGCTGATGCAGCACCTGCTAGCTATAGGCATCCTTGGGCTCTGCCACAGCCCCTGGACCCATGGCAGCACTTCCTGTGGCCAGGGTGCTGGCCACCTGCCACCAGGCCTCCACCCTGGGTGGTCCCACCCCTGAGCGAGGAGGGGAGACGGGACTGTGTTTGTTGAGGAGGGTGGGGTGGTTTTGTTCCATGACTAAAGTTTGTACTATTGACCTACATGTGTGTCCTGGAGTGGTGCTGGGGATGGGCAAGGGGTCAGGGTGTGTGGGCAGTGGGGCAGGTGGGATGGAGCGGGAAGCACAGGGGGAGTGGATCAGCCAGAACTTCCCCTAGCTGGTGCTCTGGGCCTGGCTGGCAGGTGCACAGCTGCCCTGGGGCCTGGGGGGGAGGGGTGTAATAGGGCCAGGAAAGCCAGCACCATGACCTGCAGCAGTGCTTGCCAGGGGCAGTGGTGGCATTGGGAGGCAAGGTAGGCAGGGAGGTTACTGCCATGTGCTGACCCTGTGCTGGGCACATGGCTCCCTGGCAGGAGAGGGGTTGGGCAGGGTTGTGCAGGCAGGGACAAGCCCTTAAGATGGCTGTCTCATGGCAGCAGTTGCCTCTGGCTTCAGCATGGCTGCCAAGAGCTGGCAGCCATGTGGCCGGAGGCTGGAGCTCCCCTCAGTGGCCACGGGCACATGGAAGGCTTTTCTGACTTGGAACTAAATCTTGTCCAAGATTGCCTGCACATGTAAGATGCCAGCCTATTGCTGCTTACTGCACAGTAAATTTAATGCATTGTAAATGCACATGTAGACATGCCCACTGTGTTAGACTCTAAAATTTGCTTCATCAGAAATTTTCTGACTAGTTCTACTTCAGAGTTCTGTTGTTATAAGAACTTCTGAGCTTGTCCTATAGTTTGGGGGTTGCCTACTAAATGTTCTCTCTATCTATGTTAATATTATTTTGAAAGATAAATTACATAGGTTTGGCTGAAGCCTAGAATTGGTACTTTTTCTGCAGCACTGGTACTTTTTCTGCATCTAGGTTATCCTTATTCCTTCTGGCTACGTCAAAGAGAAGGTCAGAATGCTCTGAATCAGTAGGACCCAAGTTTTTGGCAGGCATGCCACAAATTAGCCCTCATGAGTGCCACTATGATCCCTTTGTTTTACCCAAACTGCTGCTCAGCTTTGTGCTCCCTGCCTGATCTGAGTCTCTGCTTTCTGCTCCCTGCCCTATCTGCCACCTCTCCCTGGTCTGTTGTATGCAATACACAGGCTGCCCATGCCACTTGTGCTGCAAATTGGCCACCCCATCTCTGAACAATGCCTAGCCTGTGGCTTTGTGGGGTGGGGGTTAGCAGTTTTTGCTGGGAAGTGAGAGATGCAGGTTCAAATCTCTGCACGAGGGGACTCCTAGAACCTTGTTCTAGGACAGGGGTGGCCAAAATGCGGCCCGTGGGGCAGATGCAGCCCACCGGGCCATTCTATCCGGCCCGCGGGTCCCCTAAAAAATTTAGAAAATTAATATATATCAGCCCCTAGCTGCCTGTCATGCAGCGCTTGATGGCTTGCCAAAACTCAGTAAGCGGCCCTCCGCCCAAAATAATTGCCCACCCCTGTTCTAGGAAGACCCTGTGCAGGTGCCCGAACCATTAAGTTATTGGGTTAAAAGAGAAACCCTTTTACCCTCTCCCTCCACCTTTCAATTTCTTCGTCGTCTATTTTACTTTTGGCAGTGAATTGGAGAAGGTATGAAAGAGGCGCTGGAGGGGAAAACAAAATGCAACAAAAACCCTCTGTGAGAGGCTTGGGTAGCAATAATGACATCATGCTGCTGCTTTCCTTACTCACTTGTGGGATCATAGAATCCAAAATGTGCAGAAGTACTAAAATTTGCATTTTCCTGGCTATGTTAAGTACTACTAAGGCACATAAAGGCAAACTAGGATTTAGCCATAAGTATGGCCCTGCTAGATTCTGCTCACATTACTAAAAAACTTTAGGGAAATATGAATCCTTACTCCTTTTTGTGACTTAGCTTTGAGGCTTAGATGAAGGCATGTTAGAAAAGTTGGCATGTTAACAGTTTTTCAGGGCGAAGTACCATTATACTAAGGGGCCTAAATGCCATTTTGACATCTAATAAGTGAAAGAGTATCTGTTGTTTGGAAACAGTTTTCACTTAGTTCAAAGGATGGACAGATTGGAGATAGAATTGGAGCAAAAGAACTTCATATAGTGTTTATAAATGAGTGTTCTCAATGAGTTTAAAGAGGAAAAGGAGAAGGGAGTTGGGATAGTATTGGGAGAAACAAGTGGAATAAAGGGTGAGGGCTTATAATGAGAGCTATTAAAACATGCTTGCATTTTGTGGGGAAAGAGTCAAATTAGAGGACATAACTGGGTCAGCGTTGGTCTGGGGGGAGATAAGAAAACAAGATGGGATTGTCTTCATAACCCTTTTAATATATGTCTTTAAACAGAACAGAAAAATTCAAATTGATTGGAAATGTAATTTATATTTTGCAAGTTAAATGATTGACTCATTTTGCTTGCCCTGGGGTTTTCAACTTTTCTATTTGCCATTTCAAACCTGTCTTTAGTGCTTCAGCTCATAATCATTTGTACTTGCATCCCAAGCATTTGAGTCTTGCCATGACTCAGATGCCGTTTGAGTCATGGCAAGAAAGTGCATCTGGTTTTAAATGGGAATGGTGCCATGAAAATGATATGAAAAGTTAAAGATTGTATGAAACTGATAAGCACTTGCTGTAAATGGTTCATATCTAAAGGTCCCTGCAGTCTGATCTATACCATCTTTTTTAGAGCATAACGCACTGAATTGGAGAAGGTCTGAAAGAGGCACTGGAGGGGAAAACAAAATGCAAGAAAAACCCTCTGTGAGAGGCTTGGGTAGCAGTAATGACATCGTGCTACTTCTTTCCTCACTCGCCTGTCCCCTGTATCCTAACAGCCTCTTATTAAACAGAGCTGAGATATTCTAATGCAGGTTCTTCTACAGGCCTATAACAATATAATATATGCCTTTGTGCCATGACCTGTGTTACGGGTCCTATGTGTAACCATAAACTGCATCCAACTGGAGGGACTAGTGGCAACATGGTGGGGCTACTCATGGTGAGATAGCTCCTATAAAATATCACAATGTTGCAACCTCCAGAGTAAGATGCATATAGGGCACCTCAAAACCCTAGTGTCCACTGCCTTGTGGTTAATCCTTCTTTGGAGAAAGGCTAAGGGACATCACGTGATAGAAATGTGCCCTTGCTGAGGCATTAGGCACTTGGCAGCAGTTCTTATCTGTTGCTCTCTGGCAGAAGCTACAACCTTTGAGGCACTGAACAGAGTCCTCCATAATCTTACCTAGGCGTACGCATCAAAAGTCTTGGTGAGTAGACCTCTTATATGTACACCATGATGTAAACTAAAGGATCAACAGTTGCCTACTACTATATTACAGGAAGGCTGAGAAAATCTTCTATGAAAATCCCATTTACTTCAACCAAATGTATCTTGTCTTCTTGTCTGTTGAATTATGAATGATATGACTTTCATAGATAGGAGGACTAATAAATGTCAACTTAAGTTGGCACTTGACAATCTTGTATTTTCATTGGTTGCTCGTGCCTTTTCAGGCAAAACTCATCTAGATGCTTAGGTGAGTTTCTTTTCTCAGTCTCCCATCTTTCTGTGTTCAGAGTACTTTGATTTTCTACGGATCCAAAACTGAGCTGGCAGTCACAGATATAGCTTCCATAGTGAATCATAGAAAATGAGGGTTGGAAGGGACCTCTGGAGGTCATCTAATCCAACCCCTGCTCAAAGTAGGATCATCGCCAACTAGATCATCCCAGCCAGGGCTTTGTCAAGCCACACCTTAGAAACTTCCAAAGATAGAGATTCCACCACTTCTCTAAGTAACTTGTTCCAGTGCTTTGCCACCCTCCTAGATCATGACTCTGCCCTGGCTCTGGAGCAAGCTGCCCCCATAATAAGATCCCAGCAGCTCCAGAGCAGCCCCTTGCCCTTTTCTGCTGCACACCCTGCCAGTGCAGCTGACGCTGGTCTCCACGGCAAACCCAGCCTTGAGCTTTCACAGCACAGGGTGGCCGGGAAATGGAGTCCACTGCCAACTGGATCCAGCCCATAGGCCAGACGTGGTCCATCCCTGGTCTAGCTCCATCCTCTTTGGAACCACCCTTCAGGTAGTGAAATCTAATTTAGGTAATTTTTACTTGACTTTTGTATATGATTCATGTTTTTAATTTGGGGCAAATTGCATCCCAAGGAAGGAAGGCAGAAGAAGAGAAAACTTCACAAGATTCCTCTAAGAGTTCTTTACCAATTATCTGTTCAATGGGGAAGGTTTCTGAAGGGGACCAGAATAGGGAGAAGCAAAACTGTATTAGTAGGATGTGATTTCATGGCACTCCTCTTACCCTTATTCATACCGTGTTTTCCCATTTCTGCCTGGCCCAAGGGAGGGAGATTATGTTGCAATGGAGAGTTACTATTTACCATAAAGTATATATTTATTGGAGCAGGAATTTGAATTCAGATATCAGTTCCCCCAAGTGAATTCCCTACCTCTAAGCTAAAGAATGGTGCCTACATGATATGGTTCAGTGAATCTTTATGTAGTGCACAGAAAAAAAAAACAACTTCCAAAGAAAGGACTGAGTGCCCCATCCTAGAATAGCCTATGACTCATCCCAAGGTTAGGGCAGTCCCTCTTGGGAAATACAGGCTTGAATCTATCCCAAGTAGGTGAGGGAATTGAACGCAACTCAATTCTGGATGAATTTTCTAGCTACTGAGCTTTTTGTATACAGATAAGGCATGCAGCACCACGCCTCTTTTAGCTAGTATGGAAGAAAAATAGAGCAGGAGTTGGTGCTGCAATTAAATGTGTAGACACCTAACTCTAGAAAAAGGTTCTAGTCTTTATATCCTGAGCAGAGAGAAGCAACTCTTTGGAGCCCAGAATAAGAGTCCTAGGGTGTTTTCACACATGCACCGGGAGTGTGTGTGGGAGTAGGGGGATGGTCCTTTAATTATTGGAGCTCCAAGAGCCACTCTCGTGTATCAGCATCCCCATGGTTCAAAATGGTGGTGGGGGCACTTTATCTAAATCTCATTGAGCGAGCTTTAGTTAAAGCACCCCGCCACCATTTTGAAGCACGGGGATGCTGATACATGAGACATGGATGCTGGCTGGAGTGTGGTAATTACCACACTCCAGCAGACTCAGTTAATTGAATTAATTGAGTCTGCTTCCATACGCTGTAATCACAGCACATAGGAGCAGCCTCCCGGCTTATGTATAGGCACCCATTGGCTCCAGAGAGGAAAGGAGAGAAAGCCTGCTTGCCATTCAGCAAGTTGGCTTTGTAAATCCAATTCTGAGACACCAAACTCTAACTGTCCATTGTAGGCACCTAACACAGGGCTATGTATTTGACTGTGGTGGTCCAGTGCCTAACTACTTATGTGTATTTAGCCCTTAATTTATCTTTCTTTACTTCAGCTTTCTCATCTTCAACATCAGGACAGTTTGGTTATGACCAAAAGGGCTGTCAGGACAAATAAACTGAAAAAAGTTAAAGCACGCGGGAACTCGGAATATAAATTATTATGGAAGTGAAAACCGTATATTCTTTGTTGCTAATTTTTCATCCTATTAGACATACAGAATAAGTCTGTGCCACAGCAGCAGTGTGTCCTGGTACAAGTGCTCTCACTCTTATGCTTCAAACCCAGGAGGTTACTCTGAACCTGTTCTTGAGACCTCCATTTCCCCCGTGTTTGAGAGCAGGCCCTTGGGACAACTCTAGGGTAGCCTCATTATCAGACCCCCAGGTTCAAAGATGCAAGTCAGCACCCATGTCAGAACACACCGAGACAATGGTGTAGACAGATTCACAGTAATCCTCCTTTATTTCCTAGCAAACAAATGGTAGCATGATAAAATTAAAAAGTAAAGCAAAGAGAAAAAGTACTCAAACCAGTCAATAAATAAACACTTAGCAGTAGTTGGCTGTCCTTTTGTCCCTCTGTCAAAAAGCACCTTATTAAATGGGCATGAAGTCATAGGTTGAGAAACAGTGGTAGAACAAGCATGATTGCTACCTGTAGTATACGGCGTTGGTTCAAAGATGCATATTAGCAACCTATGTTATCATTCCCTTAAATAACCCAACCCCACTAATTGTAAATTACTTTTTAATTTCTGGAGTCTGGATTGTGTGAAAATACTGGAATCACTGTGTCTCACTTGATTTCAAGTTAGGGAAAAATATTTCAGTGTTCTATAAAGAATGAAAGCAGGCTTTCTTATAAGTTGGAGTGCTACCTCCTCGCCAAGGTGTCAAGACAATTCCTACTATAAGAGCCTGGGTTTTTATATTTATAATATCACTGTTCTTAAATATCAGAGAATTTGATTTCAGATTTTATGTTGATGTCTGCTTCCTGTTTTTGGTGTTTGTTTGTTTTTCCAGCAAAAACAGTATCAGCTATTTCTGAGAATGAAACTAGGGAAAAGATATCGTGTTGCCCCTGTTAAAAATTGAGGCTTTTCCTTGAAGAGCTGTAGCACCCTAATGCTTTGAATTAAAAGCTTGAAGTTTGGCAAGCAAGTGACCTCTGAGACCAAGATATGTCCTTGGTCACATCATGTAAAAATCTGCCTTAATATTGCTAAGTTACAGGTCTTTAAAATGATTTTAACACATTCTCACAGTCTCTAGGAAGTAGAGACTTTTCAGAAATTAACGGTTAAAATGGGTAGGCAAAATACGGTCTGCAGGCCAGATGCGGCTCACCAATTGATTGTATCCAGCCCGCAGCTGCCCCCATGGTGCTTCACATGGGGCCAAGCCCTGCCTGCTTCTGTCTGGGGTAGCCCACATGTTTGCACCCACCCTGTGCCCACCAACAGTACCAGCCAGCACACACAGCTTCCCAAAGAGCTGCTCCCACTGCTGCTGCAGCTGCCCAAGTACTGCTCGGCTTCCCCCGCCTCCAACAGTTCCTCCTCCTGCCCATACTGTGTTGCTGCAGGCAGCAGGTAGCACAGGGAAGCAACAGCAGCTGGGAGGACATGTACCAGGCACCATATGCCCAGCCAAGCAAGTGCGGAGCTGCAGCTGGGTAGCTCCTGCCCCAGTGCATGGGGCTCCAGCTCCATCTTCTGCTTTCCATCCACTCCATCTTCCTGGCATGATGACCTGTGGGCAGCCGAGTGCATGGAAGGCAGCTGGGAGCTGGAGCCCCATGCACTGGGGCAGGAGCTAACTGGCTGCAGTTTCCCCTTCACCACCTGACTGGGCATGTGGTACCTGGCACATGCCCCCATGGCCACTGCCGCTTTCCCGCACCACCTGCTGCATGGAGCAGTGCAGCAGGAGCAGGAAGAGGAGGAGCTGCCAGAGGCAGGGAGAGCTGAGCAGTACCCAGGTGGCTACTGTGTAGTTGGGCATGCTGGATGGGGCTGGGGCCAGGACAGTGCCATTGGCAGACATGAGACAGGTGTGGGTGGGAGTGCAGCATGGGCTGCCCTAGGCGTGAGCACAGCATGGACTGCCCTAGGCAGGAGCGCAGCAAAGACTGCCCTGGGCAGGAGCACAGCACAGGCTGGCCTGGGCAGGAGTGGGCAAGACTCAGCCCCATGTGGAGCACCACAGGGGCAGCCACAGGCTGGATGGTGGGGGAGGCAGACAGCACCTGCACCTGTACTGTAGTGCCTGGGCGAGCTCTGCTGCATGTTCCCCCTGCTGCCCTGCCTCCAGCCAGCTCCTGGGATCTAGTGCACAGGCAGCCCCCCAACACATGTGCACACCCTGCCCCCCACACACACACCTGCACACCACCCCACCATTCCCTCCACACACACCTGCATGCCTCCCCACTATCCGGCCACCCCCACACTCCCACTTACACAGTGTACAGAAGTAAGACTTTATTTTGTGCTATTATGTAATCACCTCAACATACGCTACTCAGAAAAACTTAAATAGGGACAAAAATTATTTTTTTAAATAAAATTAAAATATGTTATAGTAAGTGTTTGATTTTTAGTATATGATTTGGGGCTTTTTTTTACCTATAATTGTTAAAATTATATTCTTCTGAAAGATTTTGTGTGTGCAGCCTTAGAGAGGTCACCAGTACTCATTAAGGGGCCCGCCAGCCAAAATAATTGCTCACCCCTGAGTTAAAATCTCTGAAGACTTAATCATCACAGACCATACATTAATCCTCACTGAGCCTTCCTCAGTGCCTAATGCTGACCAGACTGTGCATATGCCATCCTCACAGGGCAGTTGAGCATGCTGTAGCACAGGGCCATGGCATCTTAGGACTTTCACAAATGCTGTTCCAACCTGCTCAGAGACAGATTGGAGTTGGAAACTGGAACCAAAGCAAAAAACAGATGGGTTTTTCCCAGGCCTGATTGTCCTGGGCTTTGACTCTCATCAAATGGAACAGGGGTAGAAATGATGATAGGACACAACACTGTCATTTCTACACACTGCTTGAATGGTAATTAACTCTAATTATGCAGATTGTCCTGAGGCAACTTGTTAGTTCAGATACTTCACAGGTACTTAACAGAGAACAATGGGCTTGTCCAGGATAAAAGGCTTTGCCCTAGGGGAAAGCTGGCCCGTTTTTCTTAGCCTGAGAAGGCTGAATCTCATTTTCCTATACTCTCAGTGAACCTTGCATTTCCTTGCTGGTACCTAGACAGCACAGAGGAATAACTTACATGATTGAATGTGGAAGGTGAGGGGACCTAGGATTTTGAAAAAGGGGGGTGTAGGTGATGTTGTGCATCATCACATAAAATACAAAATATATTTTTATCAAGTTAAAGAGATGCTAGATGTATTAATGTGCTAGGGGCCCAGTGCTCTATTACTCAGTTTAAGATCAAAGCAAAAACCAATATAACTTCCCTGGAATGTGTACTAATTTGCTTGTTTATTGAGTTTAAAAAACACAAAAAACTGGGCAAACATAGTCCACAAACTAATTGTTTTATTAGTCCTCTAGTCATTATAGTTAAATGAACGTCTCTTATTCAGATTTGTAAAACAAAATCTAGCTTTCAGCACTTCCCTGTAAATCATTTCCACACCTGAGTTACTGTTCACTTGTACTAGTATTACCACACCTGAGTTAAGATTTTAACTAAAATTAAAAACAATTTTCTCTTCTGTAAAATAGAAGAGAAATGTTACCAGGAATAGCTAACAGAGGGCAAAATTGTAGAAGAAAATATAGCTTAATATAAGGAACATCAAGAACCTTAAAAAAGAGAGAGTCCTTAACACCTGTGGAAT
Organism: Alligator mississippiensis; assembly: GCF_030867095.1. Taxonomy (NCBI): domain Eukaryota; kingdom Metazoa; phylum Chordata; order Crocodylia; family Alligatoridae; genus Alligator; species Alligator mississippiensis. Next base: position 117,531,478 of record NC_081824.1, on the reverse strand, counting down.
GAAGAGCAATTAGGAGTCAGGTCTAGCATAATGAGCCATGAAGTCTATTGACTCCCTCCACACTACCTGAATAGAAATGCTGCTGCCTCTCTGGGGCAGTTGGTTTTAAAGTCTGGAGGTGGAGCAGGAATCAAAAGGGATGCAATTTTGGCATTGCCCTCCTCCTGTTCCCCTCCCAGATCTGCCCTTGATGTTGAGACAACAAAAACCACACTAGGAAAGAACATGAAAGAAGATTGGGATGAGGATTCCTGTGAGCTTTGCATTGGTGTTGGTATGGGAGAGAGAAAGTAGGGGTTGCACTTAAGGTGATTGGCTTGGAAGCTGGTGGATATACTGACTAGGATAGTCTTCCCTCCAGAGTTTTGAATGAGCTCAAGATTTCTGAGTCTCACCATTCCTATGCTGTAAGCAAGACAAAGTAGGAATCTCCTCCTCCACCCACAACATCGAGTGATGTTCCCCGTGGAGGATAACCATCCCATATGGCTGTTAGTTACTACTTAGTTCTAGGTGCAAAAGGTTGTGTGGCACATCTGATACTTCCAGTTCTGTTATTGAATGATGTGGGTGTCAATATATTGACATCTAATGGAATTTCTATCATTTTATTAGCTTTTTTCTATATAATCTAGCTCTCAGCCATGTGTATGAGTACATGTGTAAACTCTTTATCTTAAAATAGCATTATTAAGGTTGCAAAATCAAGCAGTTAAAAGTTAGAAAACCAGAACTAAGACTGCCTGAGCAGCTGTAATGTGTATTGCAGCCCACCACCTTTTACAATATATTCTTTAATTAAATGATCCACTGTTTTCCACAGGATCCTTTCTTCAGGATGGGCACAGGATGGCCTGCTCTGGGAGTAATCAGGGTTGTGCTCTAGGAGCCTGTTTCTTCCAGAGCCCCTGCTTCATTTTTACAGTATTTAAAGGTGTGGAGAGAATGAGGCAGGTAATTGCTGTCAGTTTAATGTTGCCCTGGAGAATTGACATCTGTTCCTGCATCTTCCAGAGAGTTCCTGTGTGATGCTAATCATGTTGAAGAAATGCACCTCTGAAAAGTTTGATTTAACTAACTGTGTGCTGAGGCCCTGAGAGCTCACAAGTGCACCTGAAGTCATCAGTAGCTGGGTTTGAATATATGAAATAGTATATCATGATCAGTAATTTGAAAAATTAGATGTTAGATGTTTCAAATGTGGCCCTAAAATTTAGAGGACACTTTTTACCTTAATTTGTTCTGTATCATAATTCTTCTTTTCTAAAATGAGATAATACCTATCCCAGAGGAGTTTGGTAGAGATAAATTAAATTGTTTGTGAAGAACTCAGATGCTCTAGTTATGAGTGACATAGAAAATCCAATGAGGAAATGATTGATTCTGTCTTCAGAGCAGAGTCCGATCAGTTACAGTCTGAGGTCATATCTCGAGCAGTGAAGATAAAATATTGGATAGCTGTTGATCAACTGAACTTTGTCCCTCCTGTGTACTGCAGGAAGCAGGATCCTGCGAGAAAAAAAAGTATCGATCATGTAATTAAAAAGTGTCATAATGCATCCGTGGATGGCTGATGAACCAAGGCTTTACCCACAACTTAAGTTCTGGCACTTCCTGATATTTCCTGAGCTTGTAGTACTTGATTTTGCAACCTTAATAAGGTTCTTGTTAATGTAGACTTGCTGTGTGTAACTTTTATACATGACTTAATGCCAAGTTGTATGATTTAGATGTATTTAATTAATATTTTTGGAAGAAAACTAAAAATGATCTTGCTGGGATTGGTTGTGATAGCACAGTGGGCTTTAGTTGATTTATGATGCTTTCCCCTTCATTTCTAGAAAAAGAATAAATTGCTCCTTTAAAAATTATTCTGTGCCTCCTGTGCTCAGCCTATAACTGTTACACAAATTGTTTTCTCAAGGTGCTATTACAGGTAGTTAGAGCAGCCTGATTCAGAGCAGCCACATGTGAAGGCTTAATGCTGTCTCACTTGCCACCGGAGGGCCTTTTCTGGGGTAAGAAAGGAGTGGGCGGGGTGGGGGGGGGGCACATCGGGATCATGTAGCTGGGAGGGAGAGAAAGCAGCACTGTGGCTTCTCTCTCCCCCTTCCTGCCCCTGTGGCAACAGGAGTTGGAGCTGCAGTTGGGAGGTGAGAAATCTTCTGAAAACTTTAGTGTTTGATGTGAGTAGGGGGAAGGGGAGAGAGAAAAGAGTAGAGAGGTTAAAATAAAAAAAAAAGAATAAAGGACCAAAATCATGTCGGTGTGTCAGTGAATTAGGGTTGGGTTAGGGCTTGCGGGGAGTCCTGAGCCAAACTCAGGTGGCTGGCTTCATGCCAGCCATCTGCAATGAGTCCTTCTGAACTGGACCGCAGGAATCTTGGGTAAACTGAGCTTAATTGAAGTTCTCCCCTAGTTGGGCAGGCTGGGAAGGGGCGCAGCTTTCCTTCGAGCCCCCCCTCAGTCCGATTCTGGGGGAGGGGTGGAAGGGAAGCATACCTACCTAGTTAACCAGCAGGCCTCCCTGGGCTTCATGCTTTTGCCATGCTTGGTACTAAGCAGCTCTTCTCAGGAACATGGGAGCTTGGGAAGGGAAGCCATAGCCCCTCACCCCAAATTCTCATGGCTAGGAGAGACTGTCCAGATGTGGCGAAAGGCTTAGCCCTCTCAGAGGAGGGTCATGTTCTTGGCATATTGCCCAGGGGCCCAGATCAGGTCTCCTAGTGTCCTTGGAGCTGGCAGTATGATGCTGTGGGGGCTGGGATAATGCTCACTGGGGGCAGATGGGGCTTGGCTTGGGGCCAGTACCAACCCCTGGCCAGTAGAACTTATGAGGGTGGAAAGCTGGCGGGGGGATAGAAGGGCTGGGAAAGGTGAATGCTGAGATGCTGAATGACTCCACATTGGTTGCTTTATCTCCCTAGAGTAGACTAACAGTATAGCTTAGGCTGGGTAGAACAACTCAATGATAACCCTCACCTGAAGTGGCGTGACTTTAAGATGCTTAGAAGGTACTTAGCAGAGTTTAACTCCCATTAATGCATGGGCAGTCCCATTTTAAGTGCCTTTAGAATCATTTAGAGTGAATTTATAACACCGTCCTTGGTCCATTCTATCTGAATTGTTTGTGATTCCACATGCATTCAACTGATCCAGGATTGCTCCACCAATGCTGGAGGAATCTGAGTATGTTTGTGTTTTCCATTAGCTATGACTGGTTCTGTTTCTTTTCCATCACTGCCATGATGCAATTCTAGCAGTAGCTATATTCTTTCATTCCCCTTTCTGTTGTTCTTTTCCATGCTGTTTTGGATCTTCCTCTTTCTCTTGTTCCTTCCTCCCCTCTCCCAATTTGTTTCCACCTTACAAGTTCATTCTATATATGTGGCCCTGCCATCTCTCACTTCACTCTTCTATTTTTTCAGGCCAAAATAGCCTTATAATGCTCCTTAGGACAGTTGTTATGACATTTCTTTAACTTACTAGCCAATTGCTCGTCATGAATGATGGAGCGTTTCATGGAGAGCTTACATGCATGCCCCCCACCAATCACCCTTTGGGGCTGGCTTTTGGGCAGTTATTTTGGGTGGAGGGTCACTTCCCAAGTTTTGGCAAGCTGTTGAGGGCTGCCTGGGTAGCTCCGCCATCTTGCGGTTGCTGTCTTGTGACTGGAAGTCCCGCCCTCTAACCTCTGACCTTTGCCACCAGAAGTCCGTGCCCTTGCCTCCAGAAGTACTCATTTCAGCAAGGGGTCATGCCATCTTGGAACCAGAAAAATACCAAATTTTATTCTAAGAAGGAAACATCTACATTACATTCATTAATTTGATTTCAGAAAATATTTTGGCCTGATTTACATTCATTTGTGTAGTGCACATAGAGGTGATTGCACAATAGTTTAAATGAAGTTTTATTCCTGTATATTGTGGGGGGTGGGTATAGGTTTGTGGGGGCCTGTGGGTATGTGGGGTGAGGGAGCATGTGGGGGGGGGTGTGAATATGTAGGGTGTGTATGGGGTTTGTGGGGGGGCAGTGCCTGGGCTGTGTGAGGGGGTGTGGATGTGGGGGTCAGCATATGTTAGTGCAAAGGGAGTCTGGGTGCATATGTATGGTGGAGTGTGTGTGTGGGACTCATCCTATGAACACACACACCCACCCACTCTGCCCCGGCTGCACACCCACAGCCACCCTCCCACTCTGCTCCTGGCTGCATATCCACACCCATCCTCCCATCCTGCCCCTGGCTGCATGCCCACAGCCACCCACCCACTCTGCCCCTGGCTGCAAAACAGGCTGCACAACACCCACACCCTCCCACCCACTCTTCCCCTGGCTGTACAATGACACCCACCCTCCCACTCTGCCCTTGGCTCCATAACCACACCCACCCACTCAGTCCCTGGTTGCACACCCACCGACCCACTTTGCCCCTGGGTCCACAACCACACCCACCCACTCTCCCCCTCGCTGTACAACCACACCCTCCCACTCTGCTCCTGGGTGCATGCCCACACCAGTGTTCTCTCTAAGCTGAATGGCGTGCATGGCCACTCAGGCATGCTCATGCCTCACTGCCAGATACGCCTGCACGGCCACACACACCCCACAGCTTAGAGGGAACACTGACCCACACCCGCACTCCCACTCTGCCCCTGGCTGCACACCCACAACCCCCACTCACTCTGCCCCTACCTACACACCCACCCTGCCCCTGGCTGCAAACCCACACCCACGCAAGCATTCTGCCCCTGCCCGCAACATATACCCACCCACTCTTCCCCAGCCTCCACATATACACACACACACACAAAGACACCCTACTGGGGTGCTCCCTGCTCCCTGCTCTTCCAATGTAGCCGGACTACATGGTGCCAACAGTGCTGGCAGGCAGGAAGTGCAATTGCTGGGGGTGGGGTGAGCTGGGTTGCTCAGTCCTACTGAGACTACCCCTGGGTCCTACTGCCCCTGTCTGTCAGCTTTGACAGGAGCCAGGGCAAGTCAATACAGCATTAAAGCCTAAGGGCTCCCTCCACCTCCAGTTCCCTGCCTGAGGGGTGGAGCCATGCAGCCAATTGCCATCCGCCCTCTCCAGGGCACATGCATAATTGGCCTCCAGCATTACGGACAGACCGACACATAGACGGAAGTACTAAGACTTTTATTATATTAGAATATAAGGTCTTAAATGTCATCTTCCAGCTTATAGGCCAGATGAGTAAACACTTTTCACATTATGGTTATATATTTGAGCATTTGGTTTTCTTAAGGTTGCTATAACTGAAACTTCATCAATATAGAAAGGCTTTATGGCTAGGGACAGACATTCAGAAAGCCAGAGCCTCAATTGATTCAATCTTTGCAGGTTAGTTTAAGCTGCCTAGTTTAAACTGATTTGCCACTGTACAGACATTCCCTCTGGACTGAGGAAATGTTGGCACATGCCTGCATTTGCTCAGGTCAGGAGCTGGGGGGCTCTAGAGTGTGGCCTTGGCTGCAGGGAAGCTGTGCTGGGGCAGGGGAATATAGCCAGCTCAGGCAGTAGCTTTGCCTGAACTGGACAGAGAGGGGTTTAAGTTCCCCCCTCCCTGTTCCACCAGCAGAGACTCGAGCCAGGTTTGCCAGGCACTCTCCCCTCGCTGCTGCAATGGTGGGACTGGCTGCGGCCAGACACTAGCTGGCATGGCCCCCTAAAGCAGAGGGGGCAGGGACAGGGGTTATTCCCCACTCTACCTCCACTGCCTCTGGGGAACCATAGCAGGGTTGGACTGCAGCCAGGTCCTCCCACCCAACCACTGCGGCCACTCACTCCCTGTGTGAGGCAAATGGCAGAATAAGACCCTCACCACTCCGCCAGACACCAGAGGGAGGGGGAATACCTCCCTCCCTGCCCCCCACCAAAGTAGCCCTGTTGGCCGGCCTCTGGCCGCACCCCCATCCCACTGCTACCCTGAGGGGGCAGGGCTCTTCATAGTGGCAGCAGTCCCTGTCACGGTATCAGGGAGCATGAGCCTCTTCCCAGCAGAAGCCGCACTGCGGGGCAGGCAGAGCTGAGGCAAACTGTCACAGCAGCACTGGGGCTCAGAGGGGGCCAGAGCCCCTCCCCCCCCAATGGCCACCACTGTAGTGGTCCACAGCAGCTTTCCCCACCCCACAGCATGGCCCCTGCCGGGAATAGGCTCATGCTCCCTGACACCATAACAGGGGCTACTGCCCCCATCATGGTTGCTCCCCCCTTACCGTTCCAGCAGCTGGGTGAGGGCAGGGCCAAAGGCCAGCCAGCAGGGCTCCTTAGGTGGGCAGGGAGTGGAGTTATTCTCCCTCTGCCCCTGGGGTGCCGCAGCAGGGTCTGCCTGTCCCAGCCATCACCACTGCCGCTCACTCTGTGCCTGAGCCAAGCAACGGAGTGAACCCCCTCAGATGTCCCTTCCCTCTGGTGTTTGGCTGAGGGGGCTTATTCCACCACTTGCCCTAGGCACAGAATGAGTGGTGGTAGTGACAGAAAGACCCCGCTGTGGGTAGGTAACTCTGCCCACTGTAGCTTTGCCCAACCTGCAGCACAGCCCCCTGGTGGGAAGAGGCTCATGCTCCCCAACACCATGACAGGGGCTGTTGCCCCCATCAAGAGCTCTGCCCTGTCACCACTGCAGCGGTTCAGCCAGAGGTTGGCCAGCAGGGCCTCTTAAGCAGGGGGCAGGAGGGGAGTTATTCCCCCTTCCTCCAGCATCAGGCAGAGGGGGCAGCAGGGAGCTTATTCCGCTGCTTGCCACAAGCAGGGAGCAAGCAGCAGTGGCAGTGGTTAGGGCAGGCAGACCCAGCTGCAGTCTCCCTGGGGCAGTGGAGGTGGAGGGGGGAATTACTGGTGTTTGGCCATGCCTGGCGCAGCTGCTGCAGCCACAAGCGGGGAACAGCTGGCAGACCCAGATTGGGTCCCTGCCAATGGAATAGGGAGGTGGGAATTAAACCCCTTTCTGACCAATTTAGCCAAGGCTACTGGCCAGGCTGGCCATACTCCTGTCACTGCACACGGAGAAGAGCAATTCTGTGCTAGTGGGATAGGAGGGAGGGGAAAAATAAACTTCTTCCCTCCTCCCTTCCAGGCCAGTGTCTAGCCAAACCCCCACACCTGCCTGTCCCTGCCCAAGCTGAGGATCAGAGGGGCAGCGCCAGCCCTGCTCAACTGGAGCTGAGAGCCCATCCCAGAGAGCATGCCCAGAAAGGATGCTGGGGGGGGACTCTGGTATAACTTGAACCAGGAAGGGGTCTAGAACAGACCTTGCATAAACCAGTTTGAGCTCAATCAGTTAAGTCTATACTACATTCAACCAGGTTTATCTCAAACTGGTTTTGGACATTTTGAAACTGGTTTATGTGCACTGGATATTTTGAAACTGGATGTGCACTTGTTCTGTTACAAGTTTAAACCAATTTCTGATCACTGAAACTGTAATGTGTAATGTCTGTCCCTAGCCTAATTCTTTGCCAACAGTTGAAAAATTGAAGATTTACTTAGTTTTGAAGTTTAACAAAGAAGTGACTTAAAAATATGAAGAATCCTGGATTGGTAGGCTAGAATATCACTGGCAGAGTTCTTGGGGAAAGGCCTACTATGGATTTTTGAAGTTTTGGACTATGTCATGCAAATTTAGGATAAGAAAAACCAGTATTTTGAGTAAGTTATAAAATTCTAAATCTATATCACTGATTTATCGCTGCTTCCTTGTGTGAGGGATTGAGCGAGTAGCCCAAGCTAGCAGGAGAAGAGCGAGCAAATCAGGACCTGGCCCCAGGTCTGACTAGCGGGGCATTGGGTTTTTTTCTCCTTTCCTGAAGACACCCAGTCAGCTGCCCTAGTGAGCAGGTAAGTATGTCTGGGAACTTTGGATTTGGACTATAGTTAGTGATAGTAAAAATAAGATAATGGATGCTACAAGGAGACAAAGACATTCCATATCTTTTTGTTACTCTTTATTATGTGGCCCATTGGGGTGAGAATTTTATTCAAGGACCAAGACGACAACTGTAACATGGTGTGGAATGGGTAAGGGGTGTAGGGGAAGGAGGAGCCCCCCCAGAAGAACAAATTGAGAATCTCGTAACTTAACTTACTGGCACACTCCCAGTTTAAGTGCATCATCAAGTCGTGGTGGGTGAGAGCACAAGAGTTTAATCCAACCACAGATACAGAAGTTCTGAGGTTCCCTATTACTAGCTGGCTGGGTGACTATGACAGAGGCATGGAACCCTACCCATACAGGGCGAGACCCTGACACCTTGGGCATGAGAAACTTGAGTTCACCGCCCTGTCTATAGCATAGTAACAGTGTTGCATTTGCCTGTGTTTCAATCATTTGGAAAAAACAACAGTTTTTGGTATAAATTTGCAATTTGCTATAGTATAATCTAATGAAGTTCTACTATATCATAATCCACCTTATAAAGCTAGTTTTTTTGTTTTGTTTTGTTTTGTTTTTAACTTCACTATCAGTAGAGTTAGGGAGAGATTTTATTGTTAAAGATTCTTTTAAAAATATTAAGCCAGTATGGAAGTTGAACCATAGAACCAGAAGGGACCTATAAGAACATCAAGTCTGGTCCCCTGTCATGGGCAGGAAGTTATTGGGCTCAGACAAGCTCGACAAGGTGCCTGTCCAGCCTCATCTTGAACACCTCCAAGGAGGGTGACTGCACCACCTCTGCTGGGAGTGTGTTCCAGATTCTGGTGACCCTTACAGAGAAGAAGTTTTTTCTTGTGTCTAGCCTGACTTTACCCTCTATTAGTTTATGCCTGTTGGTCTTCATCCTCCATTGAGGTGCTTTCCTGAAGGGTTGCTCCCCTAGTTCTTGATGTTAACACCTGACATACTTAAGGGGATTTGGTAACCTGAGGAACTTGAAAGTAATGACCTTGGCTTACCTCTGACCGCAAGGAAAAAGAGTGTGACAAGGAAAGAAATAAACCTCAAGAGAATTATGAATTTTGAAGAAAGTGGTAATCGTTTATAGCTGCACAGCCTTGAATGCAGTCCATTGTAGTTAGTTATCAAAGGATGAGAACATGTTTCCTTCTTTTGTTTCCTTCTAAATTTTATGTGCTGTTAATATAGATATTGTGTGTGAATTTAACACAAGCAGTTTTTGTCTTTCACAGCCAATATTCTGTATGCTAACACTCTCTGCATATGGTATTTTCTATGGCTCCTGTTAGCAGTGTGCTTCTTTTAATTTCATGGTCATTAGGGGGACCAACTGTTTTGGTCAGTGGTAAAATTGTCATTGGCTCTGAGGGTACCTATACATGGGAATGGAGGCTGCTCCAACTCACTGTAATTACAACACAGACTTGATCAATTAAGTCTGCTGGAGCCATCCATCCAGCCTCTGTGTCTCATATATCAACATTCCCATGCTTCAAAATGGCAGCAGGGGTGTGTAATCTAAAGCTCATCAAACAAGCTTTAGATAAAGCACCCCCACTGCCATTTTGAAGCACAGGGATGCTAATACACAAGACATTCTGGGCACTTTAATTAGAGTGGCTCTTAGAGCCACAGTAGAATGGCATTCAGTGACAGAGCTGGGATGGACACCAAGAGACAGACCACAACACTGCATGCAGGATAAGTGAGTGGGGAGGAGAAACAGTGCCCCCTTGACACTCTTGTTGGATTTCTCTTTATGTATTTTCATTACCCCTGAGGCCAGAGAGTGGCCACAAGCTACATGTTGGGGCCAAGGGGCCTCCAGGCAAGGGACACTTAAAACCTATTAGGCAGCCCAGGGGCCAGAAGGCCCACAGTCCCAAACAGTAAGCAGGACCACCAGGCTCAGCACAGGCCTCTTAGGCCAAGCGAAGAAGGAAGGGACCTGTATGCAGAAAGCAGCTTGCAGCCAGACACCGTGATCATATTGCTGCACTCACAGCCCATATCAGGATCACGCCATTAGGCCCATCACATGATGTGCTCAGACAGGTTAACACTGAGGTGAATCCAGCTGGTTGGCACGTGGAAGTGTTGTAGGGGAGGTGGAGCCCCAGGAACATCTGCTGTCAACACCTCCTAGCAAGTCCCAGCTTTGAGGGAACCTCCTCCTTTCAGACAGAACATCTAGACATGGCAGGAAAGTATCAGGGGCTTCCCTGGAGAGATGGCACATGATCAGGAAAGGTGCCTTAGAGAAACCAGAGACGGAATAAGCATAATGATCCCGAGCCGCACAGGAACAGCTACACGAGGCCCAATGGGTACAAAGTTATTTAGCATCTGTGCTTTGGTTTCCCTAGCTTTAAAACATGGGTAGTAATGCTTGACTGGGGAGTTATATGCCTTAACTGTTCACATTTGTAAGAAGTTTTGAGATCATTGGTGGAAAGCATTATTATCTAAGAGTATTAGAATCAGTGTTCCATTTTATAATAGAGAAATTATTCTGTGCTATATTTTATTAATTAAAAGATCATGCTGCCTTGAATACCTTCTTTGTTTTCTTTTCATCTGTTTAAAAGAGCTATGGCCTGGCCATGGAATACCTTGCTTATTATGGTACACATAACTCAAATAACCAATTGAGAAACTGTCAGCTGTCATTTATTTTTCTTGACATTGCACTACTTACTTCCAATACAAGGCAGGGTTATAGGTAACTGAATTAGAGATGTATAAGCTTTCATGAGCAAGAGATCACTTTATCAGATGCTAATCATAGGATGTTCTTGCCCACCAAAGTTTATGAATCTTGGATTCAGTAAGACTGTAAGGTACAGCTTTACCCTACCTTTTGCTAGACTTCAGACTGACTTGATTAATTTCCAGTAGTTGCATGATTACATCCATCAGGAGCTTCTGTATGGCATTTTTCTTCTAAAACTTACCGTATTTACTTGATTCCAAGGCAAGGCCTAGTCTTAGAATAGAGTATCAAGTAAAAATGCAGTACCTGCAGTCAGAAGAGGTGGCAGGAATCCCTTCAGTGAGGCATGGGAGTACTGCAGAACCTGGTGTGGATGCATGATGGGGGCAGAGAGGCATGGGATCTGGCACAGAGGCACAGGAGTAGTGCAGGACCTAGTGCAGAAGCACAAGTTGAAACAATACCTGGGGCAAAGACACTGGCATGGTGCAGCACCTAGCGCAGAGACACAAGAGTGGTGCATAACCCAGGACAGAGGCATGGGGTAGTGCAGCACCGAGCCTGAAGGCACCTGGCAATGTGACACATGGCACCAGAGGGGTAGGCAGTAGAAGGGACAGGTGTGGGGTGGGGGCAAGGCTTTGGGGTCAGGCTTCATTCACCTTGCCACTTGCCTCCCCATTGCTTGCCCCATGGCCCCCATTTTCCCCACCTCTTGCTACCTATTGCTTCTTTCCCCACTGAAGCAGTGAGGAGATTAATTTGATAATAAGACTCTATACAGATTTATAACTTTCTGTTTATAGAATCTAACTTTTAAGGAGTTGTCTGAAATTGAAAATTGTCTTGGATTCAAGTAGATATGATATTAGTGGCTTTTAAGAGCGAGACTTCAAAGAGATGAAGTGGGGTCCCTCAAGGCTCTGTCCTTGGGCCTATACTATGTAACATCTTTATTAATGATGTGGACATTGGTATCAATAGCAGACTGGCCAAGTTCGCCGATGACACCAAACCATACCTGAGGACAGGAGCATGATCCAGGCTGACCTTGACAGGCTCAGGAAATGGGCAGACGAGAGCCTGATTGTGTTTAACACCGAAAAATGCAATGTTCTCCACCTTGGGAAGAAAAAGCTGCAGCACGCTTATAGACTCGGCAGTGCTACATTGGCTAGTACTATGGGCGAAAGGGACTTGGGGGTCATGACTGAACACAAGATGATCATGAGCCTTCAATGTGATGCTGCTGCTAGTAAAGCGAGCAAAACACTGGCTTGCATCCATAGATGCTTCTTGGGCAAATCCCAGGATGTCATTCTCCCATTGTACTTGGCCTTAGTGAGGCCGCAGCTGGAGTATGGTGTCCAGTTTTGGGCTCCACAATTCAAAAAGGATGTGGAGAAGCTTGAGAGGGTGCAGAAGAGGGCCATGCACATGATCAGAGGTCAGGAAAACAGACCTTATGAAAAGAGGCTGAGAGCCATGGGACTCTTCAGCCTGGAAAAACGCAGGCTCAAGGGTTATCTGGTGGCCACCTATAAGTTTATCAGGGGTGCTCAGCAGGATATGGGGGAATGTCTTCACCAGAACGCCCCAAGGGATGACAAGGTTGAATGGTCACAAACTCCTCCATAACTGTTTCAGGCTGGACATAAGGAAGAACTTTACTGTCTGAGCCCCCAAGGTTTAGAATAGACTGCTGCCGGAGGTGGGTCAAGCACCCACTTTGAATGCCTTCAAGAGACATTTGGATGTTTATCTTGCTGGGATCCTATTTTCCCTGCTGACTTCCTGCCCCTGGGGTAGGGGGCTGGACTCAATGATCTTCTTAGGTCCCTTCCAGCCCTAATGCCTATGAATCTCTGAATCTCAGATCAATGTCAAAGAAACTAACCATTTCTGGGTCATTTTGACTAGTCAGTGAGTACTCAGAGACGTAGTTTACATGCAGATGAGAAGAGTATCTCCACATCTGAGAAAGCTAAAAAGGTCCCTTTCTAGTATAAATCACTGGCTTTTTGAAAGTTCACAACTAAGTCCTGTAGGTTTTGCTTATGTTGCTTATTAACCTGTTGCATAACTAATATTATGAAAAGGTCATGAACTTGAACCAAGATTTGAGGGTTGAAGTTGTTTCAAACCATTTTCTCATTACCCACCTAGAAACACTTATTTTGGGGGAAAAAAATCTTGAAACTGATTATCAGCCAAACCCTCACTACCCTGTCAGGCCTCAGGCTCCAGTATGTTGAAAGAGTCTTGCTTTTCCAGTTTCTCAAGATCTTCCATTGGAACACTGGCCAGTCCGCAGTGAATCACTTGGTAGGCCTTCATACCTACCCATCTGATTTGAGAGCAAGGCTTCTAGCGTTCAGAATCCCTATCAACCTGCAACAGAAGGAGAAGAAAGCTATTGTAGAGTTACACACCGAAAGACTTGTTTGCATGATTTCTCTACTGTGTATAAGAATTGTATGGACAAACATATTTTTAGCCTCTTTAAAAGGGAGGGGGCAGCTGCTGCTTGGGAACATTCATCAGCCTGTCTGTTCTAACAGCTAAACCTGCATGATCCTATAGGAGGTGTGGGCAAAGTATGGCCTGTAGGATGGATTCGGTCTGCCACTGTCGACCCCTACCCTTAAAGGGACTGTGGAGCTTAGTCCTAAAGTTCAACACTGAAGTTACTGCATTAAGTGCTATAGGATGTAGTTAGTATATGGGTGAAGACAGAAGTGCAGCTCCCTGCTGTAACTGAGAACACTTTTCAGGAAGCGTTCTGAGTTACAACAATCCCTCAGACCAAACAGAAGTTCACTGTTGATTCCAGAGGTGGAGGGGAATCTAGCTGCTGGCTGGGAGCCTGCACCTGGTTTACCTTAACAATGGCCCCTTCTCTCTCCCAGCCTTTCCCTGTTTCAGAATGGGAGGCAGGAAAGAGAGCAGAGGGAGTTCGTTCTGGGGGTCCCCCAATCAGTACTGAAGAGTGGGGTGGCTGAATTGGAGCCCCCCTCCCCAACAGAGCTCTAATACTCCCATCCCACCCTCTAGTTGGGGCTGAAAAAACCCCAGACCAAACTCCCTCTGCTCCCTTTCCCCACTCCTGTTCTGGAAACAGCAACAGGCTGGGAGGCAGCACAGACAAACTACTGAAGGTGCTGTTTTGAAACATCTTCATCTGCTACTCATGCAATGAGGGTTCTGATTTTCACATGACTGGCCATTTTTTATGCAGCCTGCAGCCTTGCACTTGTGTTTGGTCATGTCTATAGACTGCTTTCTGTAGCCAGATCAAGCGAAAGTTGTCACTTTCTGTCTATGCCATAGGCTGCATTTTAGACGCCTTATTTTAATGAAGCAGCAAGCCTACTAGTTGTGCCCTCCTGCATCAAAATTCAACAGCAAGAAAAGGCAGAATATTATGAGGTGAAGAAGAGAGAAAAATGGACTCCTGTCTTTGAAGAAAGCATAACTGATGGAGGACATTGCAGACCGCTAAATTTTTCTTCCAAGTTGTCCAAGGAATTTTTGCAATAAAAGAATGTCCAGTCATGCTAGAGGGTGTTTGTAGCTAGGGAGAGAAAAGGGCCTGGAATTCACTAATTCTTAAGAAACTAAAGAATGATGCAAGGTTTTCCATGACTTTCAGTTTTGAGTCTGAGTGAACCTGAAAGAATTTGAAACCCTTTGAGCAACTTAGACTAGTTTTACCAAACCTCTGTAAAGTGAAGCAAGTTTTGCACTGCTCTGGTTAAAACTCTATAATGTGTGACTCCTCATTTTAATTGCTCATTAAAGAAGTGAGTGATTTTTTTCAGGCAAAGATTTGTAACATATTTTTTGCCACACACCTGAAAGCTGTCTTTACAGGAGCTGTTTCCTTGTTTTAAACCACATAGGAGTGAACATTTTCTGACTGATAGACATTCTCTTTCAAAGTGGGTATATTCTCTCCTTATTCAGGAAGCTGGTGGGTTTTCAACGTACATATGTTGGCCCATATGTACGTTTCTTCTTTTTGCCTTCCAGCTTATATTATTTCTTTTGCAGATGTCAGCAGTCATCATCCAGTCAGGGGACCTGAAATTTTTCTCAGAACATGACACAGATATAGAGTCACCTGCAACACAGTAAGTAACGAATCATCCAAAGCAATTTACAGTGTTATTTCTACAAGTGCTGTTTGAGAACTGAGAAATTGTCAGATGGGTTGTTTTGAGTTTTAAGCAAGACATTGAAACGTTCAAATTTAGGGTAATCATTTTAGAGGAGAGTTTAAGAAAAATGAAATGAAAAGGAAATAATTTATATATAGGAGTGTTACAAAGATACTGTGAGTATTATAGGGCAAAAGAATAGTACTGTTATCAAGAGTTCAGAAGTACCTTGAAGCATCGTAACTTTTGATTAACCTATATTGAAATGAACTTCTTTTGCGTCTTCTAAGAATTAATTAATATAAATTGAGACAGTTTGTCACATACTTAGGAGACAAAGGAGCCAGCATCTTCAACTATTACACTTGGATTTGGAAAAACAAAATTGTGTGCACACATGTATGCAGCGTGTGAAACTTCATAGTAGATAAAATCTAAACAATTTGTATAAGAACTTCTACATAAGAGGTAGCTAATTATTTGAGCAGGAGGGTCACTTAAAGAGTTTTGGTGAGCTGTTTCAGGCTGGGTCAGCATGCCCCCACCCCCTGCTGCACCGGTTTAGCACCCTCACCCCACCCTCCCTGGCTCACAGCAGCTCACCAGAATTCCCTAAGTGGCTGTGCCCTGCGCTTGGCCAGGTGCATGGGATAGGTCTACAGGCAGGTAGGGAGCACCATCTAGGAGTGGGAAAGGCAGGCAGGGTTGAGGCCAGGGTTGGGGCTGGCATTAGGATTGGGATCGTGGGGCGGTGACAGCGCAGGACCAGAGCCCAGGGCAAAGCCACAATCCACTCCCTGTACACTCCTGTGACAGATGCCACTTCCACGAGCAGGGATGTGTGGGGACCAAATCATTGTTCTGACCTGGGCCTCAGCCCTGCGCTGTCACCATCTTGTAATCCTGGCCTCTGCCCTACCAACCCATCTCGCTCCTTGATGCTGGTTCCCACCCACCCATAGCCCCATCACAGCCACACAGGTCCTTGGCCAGTCTCCACGGAGAGCCTGCCTGCCTGCTCCATCTAGTGCCTCAGCAGTGAGTGCAAGGTGGATGAGCAGCGTGCTCAGGCAGCAGGGTTGGGTCTGGTGGCAACAGCAACGGAGACTGGCAGTGGCAGCCAGAAGAAGCTGTCACTTTCAGGGCTGCTGGGAAGTAAGTCCAGCCACTGTGCCGCCTCAGCCCTGCTGTGAACTCGGGGGTGTTGGGACCAGCCACATACACCATGGCCCAGACTATCCCCCATGCCTGGGGCTGCCAGGGCCAAGGGACCCACTGTGGGCTGGGCAAGATCCCTTGGTGCCCTGCAGACTTATTTTGCCCACCCCTGTTCTACATGCTGACTTAAATGCTTGCATTTCTATGTCCGCTTCAGCTTAGTCCACTTATTTGAATTTATTTTTTTAAGAATATGTCTGGAAATTGATATTTTGTTTGTAATTAACTTTGTTAGATGATTATACATAGATAAACATAAATGTAAAACCCACCACCACCACCACCACTGAAAGAGAAAACTTGCCATGTAGTAACCTATGCTTAAATGTTACAGGCTTCTATATTTCTAATTTTAACCAGATCTTGAAATTCTCATTTTCTTAGTCTCCATCTGTATGTAGGTTCAAAAATAAACTGTGAAAGGAAAGTTTGCTTAACATCCATGTGCCATGAGAAAAGGGACTGTAAAACTGCACTGTGACAAAATTCAAGGTTGAATTTTGAGCATATCTGTTTAACAGGACCCTGTTTAAGAAGAAAATGTTATGGTTTAGTAAAAGACAAATAAACTTGATTTGTCATTCAAAAGACATGACCCAAAATATAGTATGATATAACTGCATTGTTAAAACTTTGAGGAAAAGAAATTTTAGGGGGGGAAAGGTCAAGGGACTTTAGAGCATGTCTTTAAATGAATGTAGGCCTATCCATTTAAAATGTAGGATTACAAAGAATATGATCAACCTCAGAATTCAGTAGTACTAATACGTATACAAAATAATGATTATTTAAATGAGCAGGCCATATTGCTAATCTCATCAGAGAAAACCCCACAAAAAACATGTAACTTGAAGTTCAGAAAGATAAGAGAAGTGGCCTGCCTGCCTCAGACATTGGAATGAATGGCAGTAGAAGCCACAGGAGATAAAAGACTTCTGGCATTACTACCCTTTTATGCTGTAGTAAATCTAGTTCTTGAGTACTGAGAAGGCTAAAGAAGTTGAATCTGACTTAGGAAAGTAAGAAAGACTTATACTCAAGGTTTGATGCTGTATCTTTTTAGGAAGAAACAAAGTTTAGAAAGGAAAGATCTTAATCTGGAATAACAGGGACACCAGTTTCACTTAGCTCTTTTTCAGAGGAGGGTTTGGCTTGGTTTAAATAAAGTCTGGGTCATCTAGTTACTGTCTTGCCTTGTCTGACAATAGCGAATGAGCTACTTCTATTGAAAATTGTAAATTAAAACTAAAATCCATGCAATACTTTTTCCTAACCTGAAACTAAAATATAATCCTTTTAATTTTATATGCTATTTTCAAATAAATAAAGTGGAGGAGCCTGTTGATGATTCTGAGTTTGAAGTTAATCTGCAGAGGACTCTATGGTATAGAGAAGAGTCCAGTCATAAGAAACATAGCTTTAAGGAGGATTCCAAAGAGAGATCTGTAGGTTAGTCTTTGAAAATACTGTATTTGTTTAGTGTGGCAGAAGGCCATCTCTGTTTCTCCCTAAAAACACTGCTCTGTGACAATTTGGTTAGGATGGGCCCAGCAGAGGATACACACCTTACCCTATCTCTTTAGGTAACCTGAACTGGATACATTCCTGAGGGAGTGGGGAAACCTGCTCCCTCTGCCTGCATGACTAGCATCACATACCTGGGTGAGGGGCTTGTGCTCCCTGGGGAGCTAGGAACTGCCAGTCTGCCCAGCAACTAGTGTTGCATTTCAAATTGGTTGGCTGACAGCCAACAGGTGCTGGCCTTCATTGGACCAGGTAAATGAGGTCATAAGGGCTATATAAGTTAAGACTGCCCAGGAGGAGGGGGCAGCAGCCATGAGGAAAACTCAGAGAGAGAGAAGAGGTGGACCATCTGAAACTTGCGCTCTCTCTCAAAACTCATCATCAAGTTTTGGTGACTTGGTGACTGCGGCATTGATGCCTACGCAGTCAGATGGATTGCAAATTGGCTGAGGGGTCACATTCAGAGAGTGATGGTGGATGGGTCATTTTTGACCTGGATGGAAGTGGGCAGTGGGGTCCCCCAGGGCTCGGTCCTTGGGCCCGCACTGTTCAATTTCTTTATTAGCGACTTGGACGACGGGATGAAGAGCAGCCTGTTTAAATTTGCAGATGACACCAAGATTTGGAGTGAGGTGGGCACACTAGAAGGGAAGGACAGATTACAGCAGGACCTAGACAGGTTACAGGGGTGGACAAATGAAAACAGGATGGGATTCAATACTGACAAGTGCAGGGTGCTGCACTTGGGCAGTAGGAACCAGCAGCATACCTGTAGGCTGGGGAACTCCCTTCTTGAAAGCACGGTGGCAGAAAGAGATCTTGGAGTCATTATTGACTCCAAGATGAACATGGGCCGACAATGCGAGAACATGGTCAGTAGGGCTAACCGTACCTTGTCCTGCATCCACAGATGCATCACAAGCAGGGCCAGGGAGGTGATCCTCCCCCTCTATGCGACACTGGTCAGGCTGCAGCTGGAGTACTGCATCCAGTTCTGGGCTCCGCACTTCAGGAGGGATGTGGACAACATTGAGAGGGTCCAAAAGAGGGCCACACACATGATCCAGGGACAGAAGGGCAAACCCTATGAGGAGAGGCTACGGGACTTTAATCTGTTCAGCCTTCACAAGAGAAGGCTGAGGGGGGACCTGGTGGCCATATATAAACTTACTAGCGGGGACCAGCAGGGTTTGGGAGAGACCTTGTTCCCCCGAGCGCCTCCCGGAGTAACAAGGAATAAGTTGCTACAGAGTAGGTTCAGACTAGACATTAGAAGGCACTACTTCACAGTCAGGGTGGCTAGGATCTGGAACCAACTTCCAAAGGAAGTGGTGATGGCTCCTACCCTGGGGGTCTTTAAGAGGAGACTCAACGTTTACCTGGCTGGGGTCATTTGAGCCCAGTTTTCTCTTCTGCCCAGGGCAGGGGGTTGGACTAGAAGATCTACAAGGTCCCTTCCGACCTTACATCTATGAATCTATAAATCAAGGAACTGCCTGTCTCCAGAGGGAATCTCCACCTGCCTCTGGATGATACTTGTGAGTAAGCTACCTGAGATCTAACTAGATATATAGCTTGCAGTAATTCAGATGCGTGATCAAAGGCTACCAAGCCATACCAGTTTGCTCTATGGGATTTCTCTGATATTGCTTTACCCTGTACCCTATTCCAACCCTACCCCTTGTAGCCAATAAAGTTCTCCTTTGTACCTGGTGTGGGAGACTTATTGGGAGTGGGTCTAGATTATGTCTTGGGGTTCCCTTGGTTCAGCTGACTAAAGGAATCCACTACTTGTGCTTCCAGCTGAGGGAAGCATCCCATGTTCTTGAAGTGAATCAAGTACCCTCGAGGGCTACTAGGCCTGTGTTTCTCAGGGTGCACAGAGCCAGAATCAAGCCCATCCCTGGGTGATGGCAGTGTTACTCCCAGGCTAGCAGGTGTGCTCCAGGAAGGGGGTCGGCCAGACATGAGGTGCCCCCAGGGAGGCACTCGGAGCCTGGAAGGTGGTCGGGCGCAGTGAGGTGGGTGGCTCAACGCAGGAGCGCCCCCTACTGGCCAGCCACAGTTAGTGTTTTAAAGGCAGCAAGAGGTTTCCATTATTTAGACAGCATTAAGGGAAAAAGTCCTTTCTTCATGTCTAATTGTTCTTCAAGCAGCTTCTGCATATTACCATCATTGGGAATCACAAATGATACAGCTCTGGCACTGAAAATGCTTGCTGGAGCAATTCTGTTTGAGCATTCTGAAAGAGAATGGGTCTGGCTGCCTCTGTTCCTTTCAAACACTGCAGCAGGACAAGGAACATCCAAGACTGATCCAACCTGGATCTAGGTTCTTTGAAGTTTTGACATTTAGTTTTCTTGATTAGGACTTTTATCTTGGTTGTTTTCTTCATAAAGCAGTCATTTATATTACCCTCTATACCTTATGGATATGCAGATAAAAAATATGAGAATGATTTTCTTTTCCCACTTCTCTGATGGGGGAAAAGACAAGAACATAGAATAGATTCACATTTTCCCAGATCTTTTGTCCTCTTCATCTAGAACACCTATCTAATAACCAGTGGTTTATCTCTTCCTTTTTTCCATTCCAAAAATACCAATGCCGTTAGTTTCCCCCTCTGATCTGAGACTAGACTGTGACAGATAGGTTAATTTATTGTCATGGTTCCCATCATCTGTAAAGAAAATGAACTAGAGCAAATGTTACACAGATGATCCATGCTATTCATGTAAACACAGACTGTACTGTTTTACCAGTAGGAACTGTAGTTGGGAACCTGATAGAAACTATTGACAAAATTAGCAGATGTCCAGCCTTGTCCCATTAACTATGTGGACGTTGAACATGCTTGCCTTCACAGGGGCCCAGCTACCTCTGTACTTCTGGATTACTCTGCATCACAAAGGTAGAGGGAGCACTTCCCTAGTGGTAGTTCTAGTTATGAGCTCAAGAGGAAGAACTGATGGGCTCTACTAAAGACTGGGGCACATGTCTTGAGTAACTTAATAGTAGCCACATTAGAAGATGTCATTCAGTTTCATGTATTGGAGGTCAGAATGGCTTCAACTTTAAAGATACCATCCCTGTCAGTAAAAGGGATTTGTCTTCCAGTGTTTAATGTTTTGGGGTCCATTCAAATAGCAATCTTACCTTCCATTTTTTTTAAATATTGTTAAAGCCAAACCTTAGGGTACTGTCACTCAAGCCTGTCCACTGAAGCTTACATGATCTCTCAGTTATCATAGGAGAGAGGGGGTTTTTTCTACATATGCCATGCTCGCTCCCAGCTCAACAATGGTTGCTGCAGCAGTTCAGAAAACCAAAGATATCTAAGTGTACTCTGGGCATGAAGGTTTTCTTCTTGGGCTCATAAGGTTTAAGCATTAGGATTTCTGATTTCCAGGCCATAATGTCTAAATAGCAGTAAAATCTCTGAGAGCAAATACCCATACTTATTATGGATCTGCTGCTAACGATCCTCATGCATTTACAAATGTGGTGCCTGTAAGTGGTGGAAGCCCATGCAAGATGGTAGAGTATACACATACATCCCTACTTAGATAAATAGTTTGTATGGTCATCATCACAAAACTGTCTGTACCAGAAGCAGTGTGATCTAAAGAAAAAAGTACTTTTTTATGACGGAAGATTTGGGTTCAAAGCCTAGCTCTAAGACTGGGCTGCTTATGACCACCAAGTTGCTCTCTGTGCTTCACTTTCCCCTCCTGTAAAAATGGATGATGATTCTGACCAATGCCTTAAAGAATTTTGAGATCTACTAATAAAAAACACTATATCAGACCTAAATATAGTTGTATTCACATGTGTTCCCTTTTTAAGAAACTAGGACTCAAATTGAAAAAAACAAATTGCACTTCATTAGTGGGATAGACCTGGATTCCCAAGCAACAAGAGCCTTCCCTAGACCATTGGTTCTTACATTATTAGACTAATGCCCCCACAGCCTGATAGGTTATCCC
The DNA here is from genome assembly GCF_030867095.1 of Alligator mississippiensis. Taxonomy (NCBI): domain Eukaryota; kingdom Metazoa; phylum Chordata; order Crocodylia; family Alligatoridae; genus Alligator; species Alligator mississippiensis. Next base: position 117,509,958 of record NC_081824.1, on the reverse strand, counting down.
TGCGATGGGGAAAAGGCTAAGGGGAACCACCCCAACAGAGAAACATTCGGTGGCATGCTACAAGTGAAGACGTCCCCAAGTGAGTTGTGGATAAAGTGGGGGGAGGGGTGTAGCAGGGGCACTAGGGTGTGCCTGCTCCTTTAAAGGAGCTAGCAGCCTGTGAGGCTGGTTGCAGGTGATGCAGGAAGCTAATGAGAGACTCATCTGACCAGAAGAGGGCTCAGGATGGAGCTACATAAGCCCAGAGCCTAAGCCAGTCAGGCAGTCTCTTCCTGGCAGCCACAAGGTGAGGCGCTCCTAGCAGCAGGTCTCCTGAAAGGACTGGCATTGATATAAACAGCCCTGCAGACCTGGGAGTGGAGGCAAGTCCCTGGGCAGAGGAAGTCAGGGTTTTTCAGGCAAATGATCTTGGTTTTATTTTGAACCCACAAATGGTCTCTGAGCCCAAAGAAGGGGATTTGGGCAGGATCAGGGGTCTGGGAGCCCAGTGAAGGGGGTAGTGTGCTAGACCAAGGGACTGGGATCCCAGAGAAGGGGCAGTGTGCTAGACCACGGGTCCAAGAGCCCAGAGAAGGGGCAGGGATGCTGGGCCAGGGGCCCAGGAGCCCAGAGGAGGCTGTGTGCTGGACCAGGGGTCTGGGAGTTCAGGAAGGGACTGTGTTCAAGAAAGGACTGCCTTTAGACCCCCCTGGTCTATGCCTTTAGACCAGGGGGGTCTAAAGGCATAAGAGGGCCAAGTGCATAACTAGACAACATCACAGAGCGATAATACCCACTAGGCTTGGGGTGTGGTGTAGGGGAGGTACAAAGCCATGCAATGAGCCCTTAAGGGGACAGATACCCAGCAGAGGTGCAGACAGGCCGAGACAGCCTACTAGCCTGAGGGCTCAGGTGACTTAGGGGACATAGGGTGCACCTGGTGTTGATCAGAACAGGCTGAGGCTCACTCAGAGCCCACAGGCAGCCTCCCTTATATAACATTCAATAAGAGCAAGGCATGGTGGGCAAGGAATCAAAGGGAAGGGTGGCAGCTGAGTTGGAGCCAGGCAGGGGCTGCACAGCCACCCCCATGGCCGTGGACCTACTACATATGGATTCCTGTTTGCAGTCTCTAGGTTTATTTTATGAATAATGTTTGCACACCTAACAGTGCTAACATTGCATGGCATTTTGCGGCAACCTTGAAAGATTTCAATAAACCCCAGAATACCGCGGCACTCTGGTTAAGAATCACTGAGTGATTCTCATGATTCATACAAACCCCAATCTACTATACACATACTTCAAGAGAACTACTAGACAATATTGATCTTCTTTACACTGATATGGGTCTCAGATGTTCAGGTTATCCCCTATATTGGGCTCAAGGTGAGAGCTCTACAATATTGACAAGCAGACTATCACTTGCCACACTTAGACAATATATTTTTGAAACTGGCAGTCCCAGGAGAATGTGTCTCTCCTCTCTCTCTCTCTCTCTCTCATATGGTGGACAGCATTTCTATATCCTTAGAGGATATTATTTAATCCTTCATCTCTATTAATGCTAATCCCTTTAAGTGCTTCTAGTTTAGGATGAGGGAGCCAACTTCAGCAACTGAATAGCTTACCTGGAATCTAATCTTGAAGAAGCAGTGTCCTGTCACCATCCTAGAACTGAGAGCAAGTCATCGTGCTCTCAAATTTTTGCAAGGCAAGACAGTCATAAATTCTAATGGACAGCAAAACAGGCAAGGAGTGCTCATTTCTCCCAGCTATGCAAGGAAGCATTGAAGCTGTTGAACTTGTTCACCAAAATATTTGCTCTGTAACCCTATGGACATATCAACACGAGACAATGCACAGAAGATCAATTTTACTGTGCATTAGCGCAGCGGGCAAAATCCATGCTAATGAGCTAATGCACAGTAGATTTAATTTAAAGTGCATTAATGTCACTAAAAAGTGTTCATCTGCACTAATGTGCAGTCATGCCAATTACATCATTACAGGTATTGTTATTGCACCATAATTACAGTGTATTAATAAACATGCGGATGCACCCACTATCTACTGGATGAAGGCAGTAATCTAACAGATCAGCCTAATAGGAGCTAAAGAGAACTGTACAGTGGTCTCTAAAGACATTGGTGATAATCAGGGAACCTGATTAAAAAAAAATCCAAAATTTTCTGTTTTGAACCCCCCCCCAATTCATTTTTTTTCTGTGATTAAAATGAAACACCACTATATAATGGTGTTTCATTTTAATCATAGAAAAATGTGGATGGGGGCGGGGTTTAAATCAGAAAAAGTGGTGTTTCATTTTAATCAGGCATGGCTGGTGAGTTCAGATTGGTGGGACAGGTGGAGCATCCCATGGGGGGGTGGTTGCAGCCAGCCAGGAGTTGGGGGGGGAGGGGTTGCAGTCAGCCAGGCACTCCAGCTGGTAGCAAGGAGGCTGCAAACAACCCGCTCCCAGCCGGCTGCAACTCCCCCCCCCCCCACCCCACCCCATGAGATGCTCCACCCACCCCACCAGTCTGAGTTCACCAGCTTCCAGGTAAATTGATCACGCCTGATTTTAATCATGAAAAAAGGTGGACTAGGGGCTGGGGTTTAAATCAGAATTTTTTTTTTTTTTTTATCAAGGAAAACCAGGATCCCTGGTGATAATATCTGATCTTCATTCTTATAGTATGTATGGAAATAATAAGATCAAATGCCTTCTTAACTTCTGCTTAAGAGCACAAACAGCCAGCAAATTTATTTCAAATGTGTTTCTCCTTTACATGAGAATAAGTCTTTTTTGCTCTTTTCTGCCTTTTTCTCTCATCCAAAAAGTAATAAGAAAAATAAAACAAGCCATTTTGAATACTGCCATGTGGAGAAGACCATTGTGGTTTCCACACCACCTCCATTACTTCAGAAGAATATGTCGAGCTATTCCTTTGACCATAGACTGGCTGTCTCAGTAGAATGGCCATATTTATATCTCCCATACCCACCGTTTTTGAAGCTGATGGAATGAATCATAGAACTTTGACAGAACCAGAAAGACTCCTGTCTACTGGAAATATAGTGTATCTAGATGAATTCCAGGAAACAGTAGACTAGTGTTATGACTTCAAGTGGAATAAGCTGCAAGTTTGAATGTCCAGTAACAGCATAACCTTGATTTAATCTCCAATCCAGTCTGTGCTTGAATACTTGCTTCACCTGAAAATTTCTTGTCTCTCCTTATTGTTGGTGAAAATCTATTTAGCAGACATTTTAGCTTACTATATGCTATTCAGTAATAAGAATAATGCAGTAAAGAAATGTTTGCTGGATTTAGTGAACATGTTTATTGTTTTATCAGTCAATCAAAACCACATTCATTATGACCATAATAACTATCAGAAGATTGAGCAAGCTTGAAAATAGTAATGATGGATCCATGTTTTTGGATCCACAATGCAGTACTGTTCTTCATTCTCCCTACCTTAAATTTTTACACAGGGCAATAATTTATTTATATCTTTACCAGTCAGTTAGTGCATCATTTTCTTGGCCCCAAGGCTACTCCAAAGCAAGATTCTATGAACAAGATGTTAAGAAGGCATTAGCTGTCTACCTAAAAAGAACCAAAGAGTTTAGAAAGTCACCAAATCCTCATGCTCTAAATAACAGTGGGCAAGCAATTGCTTAGACTGGTGGAATACCGACATGAAGTATTCATTTAGGATCTTAGTGACGGTTATCATCTGACCTCAGCAGTCTTTCCTGCTCAAGTGCAGGGGGGCTGGACGTGATAATCTCATGAGGTCCCTTTCAGCCCCTGACATCTATGAATTGTAGTGGGTTAGGTTATGTAGTGACTTTTTCATGGTAAGGATCACATTCCACAAGGCAAAGAAGACCTTGACACGCCAGAGCCCTGGGCTGTCCAACTTCACAGCAGCTGGGGATCATGCGCTAGCCCTGTGCAAATTGGGAAGTATTTGATTCGGATTTGGATTCAGCTAATTCGGAGGACAGCAATTTGATTCAGAGATTCAGATCACTGTCCTGAACTGTTTCGGACAAATCAGCTTTGGAAGATTCTGCACTGATTCGGAGAGATTTGGTGATTCAGATCGGCCGGGGAGAGGCAGACACAGCCAGGCAGCTGTGCCTGCCTCTCCCCGGGCAGGGGGAGCCACAGGAGAAACCCCCATGGCTGCCCTGCCCAGTCCCATCCCCTGCCTGGCCCCAGAATCCTGGCAATTTAAAAAAAGCAAACAAACAAAAAAAAATCCCTGCACTCACCAAGAGCAGTGATCAGGGCCTCTGAGTGCTGGTAGCCGAGCCCCCCAGTGCAGAATGGGGGGGCAGTGGGGATCACCTCCTCCCCTTTGCCTGGCACCCATCCAGCAGCTGCCCCATGGCACAGGTGCTACACAGCTCAGCAGGGTGCCACACGTTGTCTGGAAGCTGGGGCTGCTGGGGCTGAGCAGTGCCAGGCTCTGGATGACACATGGAGCCAACCCAGCTTCCAGGTAAATTGATCAGGGAGCTCAGGAATTGAACTAGGGGCTGGGGAATTGAACATGGAGCTGGGGAATCGAACCAGTTCAATTCCCCAGCTCCCTGTTTGATTCACCTGGGAGCTGAGGCAGGTCCACATGTCAGCCAGAGCCTGGTATGCATGCACTCAGCCCCAGCGACCCCAGCTCTTAGACTCCACACACCACCCTGCTGAGCCACACTGCACCAGCGCTGTGAGACAGCTGCCGCATGGGTGCGAGGCGGGGCGGGTGATCCCCATTGCCCCACACCGTGTGGGGGGCTCTGCCATGGGCACCCAGAGGCCCCATTGCCGTTCCTGCAGTCAGTGAGTGTGGGGCTTTTTTTTTTTTTAAGTGCTGGGAGGCTGGGCCAGGTGGGGATGGAGCCAGGCAGTGCAGCCATAGGGGGCTTCTCCCATGGCTCCTCCGGCTGTACCTGACTCTGCCTTGGTAGAGGGAGCTGCAGGGGCTCTGCCCTGCTACCACTTGCCCAACCAGCATGGGGGGAGGGAGGGGCCATGCAGGCATGGCTCATGCTGGTCAGCAGTAGGGCAGAGCCCCTGCTTCCAGCATTGCCACGTCTATGCCCTGCTGCTGCTTGCCCCCTTCCACCTGGAGTGGGCCGTGCCCGCATCCCACCCCCCCGCCCCAGCTGGGCAAGCGACATCAGGGCAGAGCCCCTGCTCCCAGTGCTGCCGCGCCCACATCCCGCACCGCCCCCCTGCTCTCCTCCCTGAATAATGTGCCCCCCCAGCCTGGTGGAGCACTTGTCCCAGCCCTATTCCCTCTCTTCCCCAACCCCAACAGACTTACCAGCTGGAGGCAGTTGTCAGCTGCCTGTTTAGTCTATGACTGAATCTCCAAATCAGCCAAATATTTTTCCGAAACTTTTCCAAATTGATTCATATTCTTTGTATGCATAAGGCCCATGGGTTCACCAGGTTGCATGCCTTATGCACATGGATAGGGACAGACATCCAAAAAGCTTGAGTCTGAATTGCAGCTTAGTCTAACCTGGCTAGGCTGAATCACTTTGTAACTGCACAGACATCCCAGAAATGCAGGCACATTCCTGCTGTGGCTCAGGCTAGAAGCCAGGGAGTGCTAGAGCGGCCTTCCCTTCCCTTCCCTTCCAGAGGGCTGGGCTGAGCTGAGTGGGGCATGGCCAGGCCCCGGCAGGATTAGGGAGGGGTTCCCCTGCCCCTCCTTGATAACAGAGCATTTATCAGCTCTGTTATCAGCATTTATCACCCCATCAGAACACAAACAGCCTCTCTCATTAGTTCAGACTCTTCTTAAACAAAGAAGAAACAGAAGGACATTACTAGCTGAGCTTTGATTAGCTCCAAAAAACCCTAAGCCAACGCTGCTGTCTGCCACAGCGTGAACCGTAGCCAGCATGTGGTCTGCTAGCTAATGCTGAGGTGTCTGTGTAAGGCAGAGAGAACAGGGATCCCTGCTTAGCAGGGAGTGGGGAGGGGAGGGGGGAAGCAGGAGGAAACCAGGCAGATGTTGCTGTCTCTGCAAGTCTCTACTGGAGCTGCAGCCAGGGAGCAGAGTGGAGGCCCAGCTCTGAGAGCATTCTGGGATTCTGGAGGTGCTTGGTTTATCTTAAACCAGCAAGGGGTCTGGGACAGACATTGAATAAACTGGTTTGAGCCAAATCAGTTAAGTCTGATACTACATTCAACCAAGTTTATCTCAAGCTGGTTTTAGCCATTTTCAAACCGGTTTATATGCATTGAACATCTGTTCTGTTACAGGTTTAAACCAGTTTCTGATCACTTAAACCGGTTTATGTATAATGTCTGTCTCTAGCCCATGTGTGTAGGTGCTCCCACTCCACTGCACCATGCACACGCCATCCAGCCCCCCTCCCCCCACATGGTGCTGCACTCAGCCTCACCTTCAGCTCCCTATGGGCTCCTCAGTGTCACTGTGCCACCAGATACACTGAGCTGCCCTGCCCTCTGGGACAAGGGCATGCAGCAGTAGCCTAGGAAAGAAGCAGGAGCCTAAGCTCCCAGGTACTGGTGCAGCCACAGCAGTAAGGGCAGCACTGGCCGATTGGGAGTCCAGGGGCTGCATGTTTACCCTTCATGGGCCACATGCAGCCCACAGACTGCCAGTTGGATGGCCCTGCCATAGGTATGTTTACATTAAACAGTTTTACAGTGCTCAGATTTGGGATGTCCCCTGTGATTCCACTAGGTAGTGCTTTATTCACATGTTAACAAATCATCTAGCTTCCCACTTGAATGATCTGTGTGGAAAAGCAGTAGTTCAGCCATTATTTAATTAGGATTCCTTGTCCTACCTTGTTTGGATGACAGTACTGCTGCTCAAACTCATCCAGGAGTTGTGGGAAGATGTACAGGTCATTCTTGGAAGAAAGAAAGGTTACTTACATGTAACCAGAGTTCTTCAAGACAGACTGTATATATTCACACTCCTTATCCATCTTCCCCTCCTCCTTCTCAGAGTCCTAACATGGCCAGAGTACCAATTCCTACATTTCCTCAAAATGCTTAGGAAGAACAGGACCATGTGCTAAAGTGTCCCAGTAGAAACTGGAATGAAATGTTCCCCACCAGGGCTTCATGAGCAGCACATCCTTGGGGTGTGAACATACAGAATCCATTTCAAAGAATTCTAGTTGCAGGTGAGTAGCCTTCACTTCTTAACCAAGGCTGCCATTTAAGAATCTTGCCTATAATAGTTAATTGCATTAAAGCAATATGACGACATGAAACTGATTACAAGCTCTAACTTTGTTCCACCACTAGCTTATTATTTAGTTATATAACAGTCATGGGCCAGCACTCTACTGTGCTAGGTGCTGTACAAATGCGCAAAAAACACAGTTCCATCTATGTAAGTTTGCAGCTGCTTCTTCCAGGTCAAGACACTTGCCCTTGCTGGATATTGCAGCACGACAAGCATGCATAATAACCAGCTCTCCTTGTAGGGACTGGTGAACAGACCAATCTCATGGTTAGGTGACACTACCTGGGGAACCTCCATAAAGAATCTGGATTAATTTGATGGGGTTTTTTAGCATACATGTGAAGTGCTGTAGATGTTAATTGAAAAGGGTTTTGCAGTTCTGAAAATCCATCCAAGTTCAGATGCTTTAAATGGTCACTGAAGTATTTCACTTTGCCTGCATTATTTTCCTACAATGGATAAAGAAACAAAATAGAAATCTCTCTCTAAGTAAAATTGTTGTGGCAACTGAGATGAGGAGGGAGGCGATCTGAAATGGCTGCTTTTTGTAGGATTGGTAATATTAGTTTTGATTTATTGGGAAATCGGCTTTCTAGTTACTTTTAAAAATCACAGACAGCTGTCTTCAAAAAAAGACTGTTAGAGCATATGTTGCAAAGCAAACTAGTGGATTTAGAACAATCTGCCATATTTTGCCTTAGTGTTTTTATCTGTTTTGGTTGTATAATAGAACAGTAGCTTTTACAGCTATTTCAATACTGTACTCAAGGGAGACTGCCAGAAAATAGTTTTAGCATGTCAGCTGCGAGTGGAAAAAGTTCTAACCTTTAACTAACTTTTTGTGTTTCTTACACTGCCCCTCCCCTTTTAGCAGTGCAAAGAAAAAGAAGAAAAGGACACAGAAAAATGAAACAACGGAAAATGAGCCCATTTTAATGGGTTGTGAGACCCCTGCATCATCAATTACTACCGATGGTGTTGAAAATGAATCTACAGCCCATGACGGGGAACTGAAGAAGAAAAAGAAAAAAAGAGCAGTGACAAACTCAGTCTCCAGTGGGAAGGCAAATATTGCCTTTGAGCCTGACAGTCATAAAGCATAGCCATCATTTGATTCCAAATACTGGTGCCACATTCATAACATATGCAGAAATGGACTTCAGTGGGATTTATGTGGACATAATAATCTCACTTTGGGATTAATAAATAAATGCTTCAAAACCAGTATATCCAAATAAAAATAATAATAAAATACCCTAGGCTTCAGTCAAAGCTTGATAACACTGTAGAGCTTGATTCTTCAAAGGGTAGGAGCAGGACAGAAGCAGCTCTGGGGCTTTCCCATGCCTGCTTCATTGGCAGGGCGTCAGGAGAGCCTGGTGGGGTGGGCACAGGGAAGGGAGCGGGTGCCAGAAGGAGGAAACCTGCACACTGTCATTGTCCCTGGCTGTGTCAGGCTAGCTGCTCCCCTCAACATGGAACAGGAACAGCTATGGGGCTTCTAGCCCTGCTGCTTGACTCCACACCACTTGACCCCCTGCCACTTGCCTCCCAACCTTCTGCCCTGTCACTGCCACTGCTTTCCCCGCCACTTGTGCCCCTGCTGCCACTTTCCCCACCACAGTTATGAGGGGACAAATTTAAGATGATCCTCCAATAATTAGATTCTATACATGGAAAATTGTAACAAATTTGTAATGTTCCATGTATAGAATCAAATTTCTGGGAGATCATCTTAAATTCAAAGATGTCTTGGATTCAGGAAAATATGGTATTTATTTTTTAAAAGATTTTGCAATTCTTGAACATGGGACTGCTCAAATAATTAAGCACTAAGCAGCTTGGACAATATTTGCAAAATGCAGCATTTTGCTGTATTCATTTTTAAAACCGTTTTATATGACATATATGAAAACCTGAGCTAAAACTTTGTAAAACTCAACTTCTACTGCACTAGCAAGCAATGGAATTGCCAAATGTATTTCACTTTGAAGAGACATTTCATAAGAAACTGAGTGGTTTGTTTTATATTTTTGCATAATATTTATTTGATTTGTATGCTTAGTTACTCTGTTTTAATATAATATTATTATGTTGTGAACCTGTCTAATGACGATCAAATATTTTACATTTGCTATTAAATAAAAATACTTTCCATGGGTTAATGCTGGTATTTTTTTCTGACTGGCAAAGTCCAGTTTATTTTTACTCTGCTAGGAAATTCTTTCCCCTCCCCCTCTGAAGCAATAAATAACATAAAATTAGAAAGCCCTTATTTAGTAGACAAGGCACTTGATTCCATTAAAAAAAGAAGTGAAAATAACAATGTTGGGCACTGGTGTGTGAAATGCACCCAGATGCAAAGGACTTGTTGCCATATATTATAATATCATCCCTGCACATGTTTTTGAAGGCATAAGAATCTGTAAACATGTTTCTGTTGGGTAAAACTCCTCAGAAAAATAAGTCTTTATGTAGGGGCATTGAAAATTATCCACTTACTTTTAACCAATGTGTAATACATATGTGTTCATTCCTCAATAGGAATTACATGTGCATTGGAGTAATAATAGATTACTAATATGAATTCTGGTAAAATTATGTTATTCCTGACTAGTGAAAATGCCTAATGTTTTAGCAAGGATTCTTATTTCCATTCTGCTGAAATGCAGTCTAGCTCATAGTTCAGTAAAATGTGCAGGATCAAATGTTTTACACAAGGAGAAACTTTAGCATCCTATTATGTCCTTGTTCCCATTTAAAAATAAGGGCAAAGAATGACATCAGGCTAGATGTCAGGGAGAGCTGAGTAGTAGCCAAGATTGTGGATGCTTATTCAAAAGCATTGTGAAATGTTAATTTGGTATTTTGGATGCTGCAGATAGAAATAACACTTTGGATAAACACCACAGAGAAATGGTAGTTCTAATCAAAGGCACAGCGCCTCCTTTCATGCTTGCGAACTAGGGCTTCAATTATGTTCACTGCTCTAAAGCTGAATAGAGCTCCTTTGCCACACTTTCCAACTTGAGAGAAGAGAAACAGAAGCAGTGTCTTCCAAGGCACAGTTCCAAATAACAATTAAGCAGAGAAATCGAATAAGAGACCGAACACAAATGTTTATGGAGTTTAAAATGTACTTTTAAAAACTGTTTTATTACTATGGTTGTTATTACAGAGATGCTGTTTTTTGTTGGCACTAGTCCTTTCACCCCACCTCTGTTGATGATTAGATTCTTTTACTCCTTTGTATTCCTTCAGTACAGTGTTAAAACTATCTGCATTTAGTGAAATGAAAACAAGAGAAAATAAAAATCTGCCTTTAACAAATACATTCTGAACCATTCTCTATAGTGCAATTAAAGGCTTCAGATTAAGATGATAAATAATCTTTGAAGAAGAAATATCAGAGAACAGTATTGGGGAATTGGTGTATTCCTTTTATTTAGAAATGTAGGTAATAAATTCATGAATAAAACTGTTTCTTTCTTTTACTGATACTGAATTCTCACCAATGTCTAAAGTTATTTTTAGGAATTACAATTTTATTTTGGATACCACAAAAGAATAAATGATTTTTCTGTGAAACCAGTCTGAAAGATGCTTTGGCAGATTAATCTTTTCACGTTACGTACTATGCCATTGTGTAACATTGTGCTGTTTTTAGGTTAATGCAGTGTAACACAAAAGGTTATGAAAAAAGTTTTTGCTGTGTCTACTGATGGGAATTTTTCAGGTATTTACAGGAGTTAAAATTTAATCTAAAAAAATCCCAGGGGGTTCATAGTGCTTACTATACATATGACATTTTTTACATATCACCTTTTCCATTTTTTAAAGGAAAGCATTACATTTCCCAAATCTTAGTGTTTTAAGACCTTGCTCATTAAGTTTCTGGCCGCAAAGAGTAGAGTTATAAACACCTGCCTGAGGGGTTTCTAAAGGAAATTCAGACTTAACCTTGAACAAGTGACACAAACAGTGATCGTTATCGGATCAAAGAGGGAAGAAAATCCAAGTGATACACAGGCTAAAAGCCTGATGTTTGTAACCTACTCCACCAGTACTAGTTTGTTTTTTATATTCTATTGTATATATTTTATGGATACATACCTGACTCTATAACGCATATTAGTGATTCATCAAAGATACAGCAAACAAAATTAAAAGGAAGGCATGGCATTTTTGTCCCTTGCCTTCCTCCATAATCATCAGACAGCACTTAATTTTTGCCTCAAAATACTTTAAGGAATAGACATCATAAAACCTAAGTAATGTATTTGCAGCATCGCTTAATTCAAAAGGCAATAGGGAATGGATCACAGTCAAACAAAGGCTAATGAGAACACAGAAGAACATGACAATTGAAAGTCTCTGTTGACTAGTGAACTAAATCTGCCGGCTGGACCCAATTGTCTGACGGAGAATTGAATGTCAGGATCATTTAGGGTTAACAATGGTCCAACACAAGCGAAAGCAGACAGCTATGAAAAATAGCCGGCATGCTAGCCATTCTGCAGAGACCATGGATGCAAACTTGATAATGAGGCACTTCATTCACCACATCCTTCTGCTCTAATTACTAAGGTGAATAGGAAATACTTCATTTAAGGCGGGAACAGGCTAAAGTAAAAACATTTGTTTGGAAAATACAAAGAGAAGTGTATATGTGGTGGGTGGGGGGGCGGGGCTAATGATCCCTTTCTAATATATATGAAATTATTTTGAACTTAAACTTCATACTGAAGGTACTTTTGCATTTGCATGTACACCTGTTTAAAGTTTCATCAAGCACAGCACCGTGGTAGAAGTTGGCTCCATCAGCAGTAGCATTCTTTTTCAAAAACGTAGATACTCAAACTGTTTCAAAGTAAGCAGCTGTAATTCATGAACTGGATCCCAGCTTAACTATCTACCTGCTGAAATATTATGCAGGTTTAATGTAACACACAACTAACTTTCTACCTGTGGTTTAAAATCCAATTTAGTGCTTATCCTCACAATTCATTTGATTAAAAAAAATGAACTCTTCAATTAAAGAATAAGTGACTGTGCCAGAAAAAGATACTTGTCAATTATATAAAAATCTGGAGTATATTTGTAATGCATATGATAGCCTCATCTTTAATAAAATGCATCTGGAAGTTGGAAAAAAACCCAAATGAAGTATTTGCTGATTATTAAAGCAATTTAGAGTAGGGAAAGTTTTAATTTAACAGCAATTCAGAGGTTTAGGATTTTTGGTTTTTTATTATTATTTTTACTTAGCATTCTGTCCAGAGACTGCCCAGACTGTTTTGGAGGAAATAATTTATGGATGTACAACTGTGCCTGCAAAAACATATTGCATCAGTTCAAAGGTTTTTATTGCTTAAAGTATAAATATATGCATTGGGAACAAAACCACTGTGCATAAGGAATAAAAATGAGAGCAGGCTGGAAAGAGGAAAATGAGCACTTTGAGAGGGAAACTGTTCTCTGGGGCAGACATAATAATGTAGCAACTAGAAGTCAGAAGAAAGAGGAACAGAAGAGAATGAAAAGGTTTGTTACAACAAAGCTTTGGTGTTTTCAATCATGTTTTTTAATGTTTAATCACTAAGAAGTTTTAATCACTTCAACCTCCTGTGGCAAATACACTGTATTCTTCTATGCCATTTACTGTGGTCTCTCAGACAACTCTTTAAAAATGAAGGAGGACGTTCTGTGCTGCTTGAAGAACTTAGGGCTCAGGGAGAAGAGGACGGTGGCAGCTTTAAATCACCTTTGGATACTCCCCCTTTTGAACTGCTGTGGGGCCCAGAAAACCCAGATAAATGTCCTGGCATCTCTGAAGCTCTGTTGTTGCAGCACTTCCTCTGATGTGCCCCGTCTCTGGTACAAGCCCCACACTAGAACTTATATGTGCGGGTCCTCAGAAAGCAGCTTTAAGGCCTTGGGCTGGATGAGTTCCTCCTTATGCTGCTCAGTCCCTTGGAACTGAGCACAAAATGCTGGAGCAGAAGTGAGGACTTCTGTTATGAGTGAGCAGAGCACCGTTCCTTTTGCCACCCCTCTTGCCATTGTTCTGTCTGCTTTGTCTCCATTACCTGCTGCCTTACACCTCGGAGCTGGCTGTGTTTCAGCTCGTTTGACTTACAGTGGTCCCAAGCCCTGCATGTAGCTCTGTGTGGGTGGATTCCTAAGCCAAGAAAGATGTGGGACCTCCACATGGGAATAGGGTTCTATATGGGAGGATCAGGGCTATAGTTTTTGCTGGAGTATACATTACTTTAGGTTCACCAGGCTACAAATATATTTTTATTTTGTTCTAGCAAACTCTCCCAAGTACATTTCGGCCAGTAATCTCCAACTGACTGATGTGTGTGCACACTATTTTGTCAGGCTAAATGAGCTTTGCACGATGATTGGCTGTGGCGAACCAGTTTTACAATTCCTGGCTAAGGCTCAGATGCGAATATTGAAAAGAAACTGCAGATGCCACATTTAGCGGAAAAATGTTTCCACACCGGTAAAAAAATATCAGTAAAATCTATGCACTGAGAAGACATCAAATTCTTTTTACACTTATATCGCCTGCACAAGCAGGGAGTAAAGTAAACTAGTCTGAGGCAGCTGTAAATTTTCTGAGGATTTATCTAACCACAAATACATCGAAATGGGGAAATGGGGCTATATTAAACTGTGCAAGATGCTGCTGGAACTTAGCCATTTCTGCAACATCCTGTAATTAATTTATTATGACAGGTCTGGCAAACTGAAACACCATATACACTTGCGACAGACTGTTATGATATAGCTGTTTGAAAGCTCTGCAGTCACATAAAATGCAGGTATAGCTGAAACAATACCAGAGACAAATCTTAACATAGTTTCTCCAGCGGCAGTGATCATTCCCAGACCCACATCCTCCAAACCCTAGGAATGTCGCTAGAAAGCTCAATGCAGACTGGGACAAAGTTGAGATCACTCTTTGGAAGACATTAGTGTAGATTTTGTTCCACAAGGAGTAAAAATGAGAGACCAGAAATCATCTGAAGACATATCTCCTGCGGTGTGTGAGTCAAGCCTGACACCAGGCGTACTTCAGGAGGGAGGAATTAAGAAGTGGATCTGAAACATCAGACACACAAGGCATGTCAACGCTGCCTCCATGTCAAACCTATTTGTCTTTTTGTGAAAAATGTCCTGCATACTCACTCCCACCAAAATGAGGCAGTGAAGCTTTCTTGAGCAACCCTGAGCATGTATACTGGCACTGCCCTTGGGTTTTCTGTCTCTGGCATGTTTGTTAGTGCACACTGCAGGCCACCCTGGCATGACAGCCATCAGGGTTCGAATTATGGAGGAGCTCAGGGGGCTGAGCCACCAGAGACAAGAGCCCCCTGTAAGATTTGAAAATCATAACCTGGGAGGATCACCAATTTTATTAGGGCATCATGATGGGAAGCCCAATTTTTTTGCAGACCACCCCCCCCCCGCACCCCCCTAAAGAGTCAAAGTGTCATTTGAGCCCTGACTCGGTTCTGGGATTTGATTTGTACTGCTCAAGAGTGAAAGGGCAGAGCATAATTCATGGTGACACACAAGCATGGCACAGAGGTAGACAAGTCCACAGAGTTAGCAAAACCTCCTTGAGCAATCCATATTCTTGCCACTCCAGATGTTGGACGTGACACTCTGGATCTTTGTCCAATAACACTGCAAGGGGACAAAAAATGTTCCATAGACCTGGAAAATAATAGTCCAGATGTTTTAGAACTAACCATATTTTCCTTTTTTATGTCTGGCATGGCAGAATCAGTCTTAGAAACGTAATAGAAATAGGCCCTCTTGTTTATCCAACTGCTTCTCCTGAATGCTTCACGTCAACTTATAATTAAAACAAAGAAATCCCTGTGCTTTTGTTTTGCCATAGAGAATCTCCTCAATCTAATAAGTAACCCACTTCTAGAGAGAATGAATCACAAGGTATTAGGCTCTGGACCTGCCACTGGTTCATCTGAATACAGTCCATTTTGCCAATGTGGGTGGAAAGTCCTCTTTCCCTCCTGGGCCTTGATACATTTTCTTGTCAAACTCTTTTTGGTTGTGTGTTTGTTTTCAATGGCAGCACTTTGACTCTGTTTACAGGTTTAAATCCCTAAAGAAGTGGAGGGGCAGAGTTTGGGTGAGACTGGCAGAAGTGCCTACCAACAGCAGTTAATTATGTGAAGATAGCTACCCCATTATATATATGTTCATATGGTAGTGATTACTTGTCATGAAGTCCTCATGTTTTTATTTCATCAGCCATTCATTTCTTTACTATGTATGCCATTAGCATTTTAACATCCCCTTTTTATAAACATTGCATAGACACAATAGCTTAGTTTTACATAGTAAAACATTAATTTTTGCTTGTTGGAGACAACTTGCCAGAACCCACTCATAGCTTCAATAGTTGTTCATTACATCAGGACCAACCTCATTAATATAAACACCATTTAAACTCCAGCTATAACGATAGATGTAAATGTATAATGAGCTTAGGAAAAGAAACAGATAGTCCTTATTGTAGTTTGATATGATGTTGTAATGAGAAAGTAGCATTAAAAAGTACATACAAAATAGTACGCGTACCTTTCATTATGTCCAATTGGCCAAATCAGTGGTGCCTAGACTTTCAGTCCTGTGGGCCAGATGAGTGGTATAGGGTTGGTCCACAAACTAGATCTAGTCTGTGGGCACAATCTAGTGCATGGTCTTCATCTAGCCCATGGCCTCAGTCCCCAGTCCTGCAAATGTCATGCCATATCATGCCTGCAGCCCCAGCCCATGCCCTAAATTGGGCCTCAGCACAGGCTTCATGCCCTAGATCAGGCCCTGACCCTACATGCCATATTGTGTACACAGTAGATTGGGCCCTGGCCCTGCATGCCAGATTGCACCCACAGCCCTGGCCTCACATGCTAGATCAAGCCCTGGCCCTGTTTACTGGATTGGGCTCTGTCCCCAAGTGCTGAATTGGGCTCAGCACTAGACTGTGCCTGCAGACCTGTCCTCACCCTCAGGGCCATGTCATCTGGCCTGCAGGACTTGGAAATTTGGCAGTGGGAGAGTAGTGGCAATGTTCTGGACCCATGGGGAGCCCTGTGGGCTGGGTGACTTAGGTGTGTAGGCTGGATTTGGCCAGCAGGCTAGAGGTTGAGCACCATTGGGCTGGATCAACTGGGGCAAATTAGCCGTTGGTAAAATACCTTGATAACCAACTGCCTGGTGACAAATAAGCTATCAACCACAGGCTTTTAGAGGTGGGGAATTTAAAAATGTGCTTTCTATTAATCTATGAAGAACAAGGAAAGTACAAACACTTCTTTTTTAAGTCATGTTGTTGGAGACAGCCTTCATTAGGAGAGTAGGACTGGTGAGGAGACCCAGTTCTTGTTGTTTCTGCTGCGGTCTGGCTCTTGACTTACACCTCTGGAGGGTAACCTTGCCACAGAGCTCCCTCCCCAGGAAAGGCTTGCCTGATCTTCTTTCTGAAGGACCCCCCCAAAGCCAGTCCTGGTTTGGCTTCTAGAGGGGCAAGCCTCTGGCTTCAAGACCCTGGCTTCCCTATCTTTCTGTAGCACCCCCACCACAGAGAGTGCATTTGTTCCTCAACTCCCAGGAAGGAGGGGGATCCTTTTCTAACGGGTGTGGGGTCAGAGTGCCGACATCCCAAGCAACATAGTAGACAGCTCCTCTTTAAATCAAAGAGTCTATTATGTTAACGCAGTTCCCTCTGTGTTCCCTGGGACTCCTAGTTTCTCTCGTCCAACTTGCTCACAGCCTCCTTTTCTTCTCCTCTGGCACACGTGCCACATGAGCAGCAAAAACTGTAGCAAAACTAGAATGGTTAAGTAAAGTAACCAGGGAGTAAACTCACAAGTAAAGTAACTGGAGGGTAAGCTCACACCATAAAATGAAACATGGTGTCATCAGGAACCAAACAGAGAGCAGACTCAGGCCTGCTGCTTGGCCCAGACTATTACCTTCTCCTGATGTGAAAAGCTAGCATTTAGTGTCCTACTATGAAACAAGAGGTGTTCCTACGGAGCTCTACAAAGGTTGCCACTCAAGTTTGGCAAGCCAGAACTTAGCCTACTTCACTTCCCTGGTCGAGCTGGAAACAAATCCTTTAGGGCCAAGTCCAGAAAAAGGGACTTAGGTACCTCCAGGGTAGGAGCTGCAGTGCCTCCTATCTAGGTACTTGGACCTATGGTCAGCTCCTAACTTCCTTGTGTGGGAGGACCGTAGGTTGTCTACACCAGTGTTTCCCAACATTTTCCAGCCCAAGGCACACTTACATTAATAAAAATTTTCTGTGGCACACCTGTTAAGGCATTCCCCATCCTCATCCCTATTGCAGTTCCTTGTAGCTCATTGCCGTGGCAGAACTCCATGGCACACCTGTTCATTTCTGATGGCACACTTTTGTGCCGCAGCACACTGGTTGGGAAACACTGGTCTACCCTGCAACAATGGTTCTTACAGCACCGAGGGGCTTAAACAGGCGCAGCCCTCACCAGCTGCCACTCTCCAAACTTAAAATTTAGCGGTTGCTCCCAGCTTGGTCCCAGTTGCTGTTCTCAGGCCTGCCAAAGACATTAGGGGTCAAGAGCCAGTATAGAGAAATGCACCAAGTGTCCTCACTGGCAAATGTCTGGGTTTTTGAGGGGAGTGAGGGGGTAGGCAGGTTAGTTGTGTGCAGGGTGATCAGGCCACTTAGTGCTAGGACTGGCCACTGCCAAGGAGTAAAGAAGTCGAGATCCAAACAGGCCATAGCAAGGAGCACGAAATAGGGGGAAGCCTCAACAAAGCATTCAGTGTGCAGCTTTCTAGAGAGGGGCGGCAGGACATGCAGGACAGGGTGGAATAGGAAGCCTCTGCTCCCCCCACCCCCATGCCTCAGTCAGGGCTGCGCGGAGGTGCCTGTGTCCACTCAAGATCCACAGACACAGCCCTCTCCTGACAGGAGGTGCCTCTGCCTTTCCTTTCAGACAACTGAACGCAGATAGCTTTCGTTACGGAGGTCGACGTATTTTATCTTAAAGAGTCATCAGTATTCAGCTGAAGGAAAGCATGAAACTATGCTGTAGCATCCTAGAGCTGAAACTCAGGAAAACAAGTTCACAAAAATTATTCCAATCATGAAGTTGCTCCCTTTCATTAGTCTTTAAACCAAACCTTTTTGTGCTACTTTTTCATGTTTTCACTTGAAAACATTATTGAAATAATTACTGACGTTTATTTTATTTACCTGAAGACACATTTTCCTACCAAAACAGTTCTTGGCAAATAAAAAAACAAATCAACAATGATTTTGAAAATGCTGATGAAATTTACGAAAACTACTGATGAAATTGCCATGAAAAATACTGACAATTTTATTAAGGAAAAAGAACCTTTGCGTGAAAAAAATATTTTTCATAGACATTCATAAATTTCATAGACATTAGGACTAGAAGGGACCTTGAAGATCATCAAGTCCAGCCTTCTGCCCCAAGGAAATTTTTTGTGTGAAAAATACTAACTTGAAGCATTGACATTGTGCTGAATTCATTCTTTGTTGTAAATGAGACATACCTTGACATGCTAAGTCTTTTGATCCTGTTCCATGGGACAGTATCATAGGGCATTTATACACATGCTCTGGGTAGGGGGCACTTTATTTAGAGCGGCTCTCAGAACATCTCGTGTAACAGCGTTCCTGCACTTCAACGAGCTTTAGATAAATTGCCCCCGCTGCCATTTTGAAGCATGGGGACACTGATACATGAGACATGGGAGGCTGCTGGGGCAAGGTAATTGCCACGTTCCAATTGCTCCAATGCACTGGAATCACAGCGCGTCAGTGCAGTCTCCCTGTTCGTGTATAGGCACCCATTAGCATTAAAATATAAGTGTCATACCGAGTCAGACCAATGATCTGTCTAAATCTGTGTGCTGTCTCTGACAGTAGCAGTAGTAGACGCTTTAGAAGGAGAACGTATGGACAGGGTATATCTAGAGTCCCCTGTCATACCTCCCCTAGCATCCACCCTCATGATCATCAAGCAAACTAGGGAAATGCAGATCGAAATAAAATCACTATTAGGTAGATGGACAACTGGAAAAACTGTGCTCAAAGAGTTGATTGGTGAGATGTCAGACTGGAAAGGTATGTGTGGAATTTTACAGCGATCCATCATGGGTTGAGTTTTAGGCAATATTTTCATTGGTGATGCAAGCAATGGTATAAACGGCACACTTCAAGACTTTGCAGAGAACACCAAATTAGACACCAAACTCCTACTGACTTCAGTGAAGCTTAAATTTCAGCCCTACCTTTTTTCCAGGTCTCAGGAGTCAAAAGGTCCTGATTTTGAACCCTGTCCTTCCTTTGATTAGTTGTTTGGTGTTGGGGTTGTCAAACTCCAGCCTCAGTTTCCCTGAAGGTAAAATGAGGTTAGTAATACATTTCTCACAGGTTTGGCACAAGGGTTGATTAGCTGGTGTACATATGACACTGACAATTACTATTTGAGAGTTCACTCCTCCCTCACATACTCTGATGCTGCAGGCAGTGTTGCCAACTCTTGGGGTCAAAACAGAGATCCGATTTCTCCTGGGACAAAGCCATTTATTCTGGTATTCTGCAGAGGCCCATTGTCCAACTTTAAGTATCTGTAAAGTATCTGAGATAACACTTTTTCCTGGGACACTCAAGGCTAATTTGAGTTATTTGCCATTTAAACTGCTCCCAGGTTTTGACTCAGAACCAACTCAAATGCAAGGTCTGTTTTTATCCTTGCAGTTTTATCACAAATCTTGCATGATTTCTTCTTCCAGTTAAAGTGCCATCCCCTTGGAGTTGAGTGATATCAGGAGAATTGCTGTTTTTTCTTTAAAAAACAAGTTTCCCATGATGACAATGAATTCTTGAAAATGTGACTGAAGTATACCTGAAAGCCTCAAAACTAGAAAACAAATAAAAAGAACCCCTTATTATTATTGCTGTTGGTGGTGGTATTGTTCTTGTTGTTTAATTTTCTTCTCTCGTGATTTTGGACATGCTTGGGCATTTCTATTTTTTCCTTTCACTTGACAGTGACCATACTAAATTTGGGATGAAAATCACTAGTGAAACCCTGAGAAAGTCCTTTCTTTTCACAGCCAGGCTATTCTTCTCTACTTAGAAACTATATCCTGTTACAACACAGTCCCCCACAGCAGTTACAACAGGCCCTGCTTCAGCTCCAGAAGTTGGCAGTGGAGTTTAGCCAGCACAGCTGAAAGCCTTGAAGCATGTTTCATTAGAAGGAAAGAGAGGTTACCTTTTCCCTCAGGTTTCTTTGCCCTCTCAAGTGGTAATTATGATCAAAAGAGAGAGAGAGAAGATAAATGCTAGGGTGCTGGCAGGGAAGCACTCAGCTGATCCCAACAAATGGGATTATCTGTATATCACACTGCACAGTGTTGATTTTACAAAAATAAAAGAAGGGGTGAGGAGCTGACTTTACAATCCACACTTTATGTAAGGAGTTAAAAGGATATCAAAAGATCAAAGGGTGATTCAGCAGTTTCCTGTGCCAGTCTCTATTTACAGGTCTTCATATCTCAGGAATGGGAGTTCCTTGGAGCTAGAATGTGGCTGACAAAACCTCAGACTAAAAAGCCTCTATTGTAAAATATACAATATAGTGTTGTCAGCAAGTTCACGTATGACACCAAGCTGGGTTGTGTAGTAGATACACTGGAGGGTAGGACTAGGATTCAGTGACCTAAACAGATTGGAGGATTAGGCCAAAAGAAATGTCATGAGGTTCAACAAGGACAAGTGCAAAGTTCTGCATTTAGGATGGAACAATCCCATGCACCAGTACAGGCTGGGGGCTGACTGCCTAAGCAGCAGCTCTGCAGAAAGTGACCTGTGAGTTACAGTGGACAATAGGATAGATATGAGCCAGCAGTGTGCCCTTGTTGGCAAGAAGGCTAACAGCATATTGGGCTGCATTGGTAGGAGCATTGCCAGCAGACTGAGGAAAATAATTACTCCACTCTATTCTGCACTGGTGAGGACATATCTGGAGTGCTGTGTCCAGTTTTGGGCCCCCTGGTATAGAAAGGATGTGAGCAAGTTGGAGAGAGTCCAGTGGAGAGCAATGAAAATGATTCAGGGGCTGGGGCACATGACTTATGAGGAAAGGCTGAGGGAACTGGACTTATTTTGTCTGCAGCAGAGAAGACAGAGGGCATTTAATAGCAGCTTTCAAATACATGAAGGGCGGGTCCAAAGAGGATGGAGCTGGACTGTTCTCAGCGGTGGCAGGTGACAGAACAAGGAGCAATGGTCTCAAGTTGCAGCAGGGGAGGTTTAAGTTCCATATTAGGAAAAATTTTCTCACTATGAGGGTGCTGAAACACTTGAATGGGTTACCTAGAGAGGTGGTGGAATCTCCATCCTTGAAGGTTTTTAAGGCCCAGCTTAACAAAGCCCTGGCTAGGATGATCTAGTTGGGGATGGTCCTGCTTTTAGCAGGGGGTTGACTAGATGTGACCTCCTGAGGTCCCTGCCAACCCTCCTTTTCTATGATTCTATGTCATGGGGCCAAATCTGGAGCAGAACCAACCTGTGCATCTTCACTGCATTCTTTCATTGAACAAGTTATTAAAACAGAATACATCCATCCATCCAATTTGAGATGTTGGAGTATAAGGACTTTCTTTGCAAATCTCTGCTTGCTATGTTGTGACTTGAAATTAGCTTTTATCCGTATCAGTGAATAGTTTATAATAAGGTTGTACTTTTCTTTATTTTGATTAAAAGACTTTATTTCAGAACTAAAGGTATTTTTGTTTAGCAAATATTGCAGGCAGGAAATGTGACAATTTTGGGGAAGGCAAAATAATAATGTCATAATGTTTTAGTGGTTTGTTTTTCCCACCTTCAACTCCTCCTTCCCCTCCTCCCCACAAAAGTACAATGCCAAATCGACTCCAAGGACTAGATTTCAGTCCATTAAATCATTCTTTGTCTATAAGTAAAATGTGTCCACTCCAGCTGCATTTTAGCTTTGTGCTGTACTATTTGTAGGTGAACTTTACTGTGGACTAAAATCACCCCACCAGGCGGTTTGCCTCAATTCAAAACTATGTCAAAACAATTCTGTCCCTGATAGCAGACCACAAAAGCTGGATATTGCTTTCTAGGGAACTAATTTAATCCTAACCAATCTAGTTGGAGGTTTTCTGTAGGGTTCAGGAAACTGTGTTTTGGGCCCTGAAACAGCTTTGGAGATTAGTTTCCATGCCTAAAATATCCCCAAGTCCTCATCCAGACTGAGCTCCCATTGATTTCTAAAACATAATGAGTATGAAAGTAAAACCCCTACTATTCTTTGTTTTACTGCAAGCGCCCACTGAAGTAAATGTCAGCTCCTAACATTAAGTAGCATGTAGTACTTTTAACAGAGACTCAGATCCCCTTCAGTGGGAGCTCTGCTGCTCATTGCAATGGCAGCTAGACCTGGTTCTTGGGGTAGAAACAGACATTGCCGGATGTTACATTTGTGCTGCCATAACTATTTTTACAGTGGCACAAATGCCGAGCAAATAGACATTGCTGCCTTTTGTCATACTATATCAGTGACATGACAAAAGATATGAACAACTTGTGCCACTTTATTGCAGCTGATGTTAATTTGTTCTACGGTGGGAGAGAGTGGGCAGTTTGGAGCTGCCCGCACTCTCCTGTCCCCCCAGGCAGGTGCTGGGGGCCCAATGCATGATAAAGGTTAGGGTTAGTAAAGCAGTTCAGCTGTGGTGGGACAGCTGATCCACTTTGGTTCTTTGACATCTGTTTCTACCCTCAGTCTTCAGCTTTCTCTTTGAATGACCTTTTCTGAGGGAAAAGTGAGATACTGTATTTATGTGCTGGCCTTAAATAGAGGGGGGAAGTATAATTTCAAACTCTGGTTTCTCAGTTGCTAGTACCCAGATATGTCATGTTGACAGCACCTATTGTTCCAGAGCAATTGAAGGGCATCCAAGTTTTGGCTTCATTAGATTATCACCATGGTGTTAGGGCTGCGAACCCAGCATAAGAAAGCAGTTTTCCTTCATTTACAATCACTGTGAGCTGTTATCTGTAGCTTTCATCTAGCTTTCATTAATGAAAGAGCAAATCACTTTCGAGTTTGAATAGCTGTTTGACCATACAAATATATGCAAAATGATTTGATTTATGAATGGGAGGTGGTGGTGTACAAGTTTAGATTTCCCTTCACTACGGTATTTCAATGTAGTGGTATTAGTGCCGCTGAATCAGCGAAGATCCTTTACAAATAAGGAGTAATAACCAATAGGAAAAATAATCATAGTACTTTGCAATTTCATAGCACTTTTCATCTGAAGATCTCTTTCTGATGACAGTTAATTTATTAAATCCCACCTCAGTTTATGAAGTAAGTCATTATTGTTATAGCCAAGAAAACATCCAACCTTGCACTATTAAAAATCTGACATATTACATGGTTTTCCTGGCAGATTACGTGGGCTTCTACAATGTTTCAATGTGCGGGCTCTGTGCATGACCTCCTTCAAAATGATAGACGCCAGTGGGACGGTTGGCTTAGTGATGCAGCCTGAAGGAAGCATGGTGATGAGGATGATGCCAAACAACTGCATCATGGTCATGCTTGGCTTTCCAGTTGTTCTAGCAGCATGGCAGGCTTCCATCTCACAAATCCCGAGACATTGCTTTTTGACATTATGGTTATGCTTGAGAGAAGATGGGAAAGGCAGCATTGCTAGGAGCAGGAACATGATGGCATCTAGGGATGTCAAGCTGCCTGTTGCAAGCTATTTTTAACTGAACTGTTTCAAGTGAATTAGCTGGCACAAGTGCAGAACTCATTCAATAACAACTTTATTAAACATTCCCCCTCCACCATAACTCAGGAGTCTACTAAATCCCTGTCCGAATTGTGGAGATCTCTCCATTTCCCCATGTGTTATCTTCCTTTTGTTGCATTTGCCATCTTTATAGCAACTGGTGAGAAGATCAAGCTTAATCTCTATTTAGCCCTTTAGGTCCTGCCAAAGTTTAGCTTCCCTCCTGCTACCAGAAGGTGTTTACTTGTTACTATCTGACAGAGGGAGAAACTCGGAAAATAACTTGAAGGCATGCCCACCCTGTCAAAGGACTACGTTCGGGAGCACTGCCATGAAGCGTGACAGTGTAGCAACCTCAGTGTGGTGCTTGACACACACCAATGATCTCTCTGTCTGGCCTGTGTGCATTGATGTGTGCCCAACACAACATTAAGGCAACTACATTACATCTATCTCCAGGTGTAATGGGCAGGCACGCCGTGCTTTACAAAGCAGGCACGCTGTGCTTTATTGTGACATGTCCTAGCGTGGCCTTTTGACAGCAAAAATATATCCTGAAGTTCATCATGGAAAAACCAAAGCAGAGAAATCTGAAACAAATCTAAACCAAACATGTTCATTGGAAAGGAGGAAATTTGGATGATAGCAAAGAGCAAGACATGAGCTAGTCACGTGATAAACCAGCAATGTGATTTTGGGCTGATTATGAACAATCATGTCGCTGAACAGGGAAGCAAGAGTTTCTGCCTATTTTGTTGAGGAAAAGCTGGAAGGCTTTATTTATTTCTGGGCCCCACATTACCACAAAGATAAATGTGGAAATCTGATGAGATCAAAAAAATGGCATCAGACATGAATGGGGGTCTGGAGTTATTGACTTCTGGGGTTGTTTTCAAGTAGCTAAATGTCTTGGTTTCATGGTAGCTAATTGGGATTGGAAGGATGTGGAAATGTAGCGATATTTAAGAGTATTAATACCAACAATGGAGAATTCTTCTTTAAAGGAATATGAATGCGGGAGGTATCCTGGCACAGAAAGTGTGGACTAGTCCCCCAAAAGGAGTACCAGGAACCTGCTTTATTTAGGACTTTGAAAACTGGACAGGGAGGTATCAATATGCAGAGTAATCCTGCATAGCCACAGCCAGATGATTGAACAGGACTTGTCTTCCAGAAAGGAAATAAATTGTAGATCCTTTTGATGTGCTCCTTAAAGAGCTTGAGGGGTTTTTTTTCTTTTTTTCAGTTTAATACCACTGTCTCAAGCAGACTCCAAATTAAGGAATTCCTATTTGCTCCACAAAACTTGCCTTTATTTTCAATTGCCTGTAGTCAACTCTTCCTGCCCTATCATGCTTCTATAAAGCTATTGGGAAATGTTACTATTCCCTGTAAAATGGCTAATACTTACCCTCACAAGAGCTGGCTCTATTTTGGTGTTGGGTGATTTCTCTCTCTCTCTCTCTCTCTCTCTCTCTCTCTCTCTACATATCTTAAAAAATAGGAGTCTTGTGAATAATTAGACAATGCTTGGAAAGATCTCAAAGATCCTGACAAGAAGGCTAGGTAAGTCTAACACTTTTGCTGGTGGGTTTTTCTTGTTTCATGTATTTTATTTTAGGGACCATTGTAGTCTAGGCATTATTAGTTTAGCTCTTTATTTATGCAAGGTTGGGGTGGAGTTTGGGGTCTAACCTGAGGGAGAAAAGGGTTAATTAGTCTCAGTAAAACATTGACAGTCACTAGAGACTGCCACAACTGAGATGAAAAACAAGACTGCACCTGTATGCCGGCAATTTCAGATAGATTCTGGCCAGCTATTTTTCTCTTGTGCTTTGTTCTGCCAGCTGCCTCAGTGCTTTGGATGCAGGTGGAAGGATGGACTTTGCTATCTATAAAAAAATTTAATGGTGAAGACCAACTTCCGCTTCACCTCCCAGGGGATCAAAGTTACTGTATTGCTACACAGCATGGCAAAACAGCATAGAACAGGTGACAGGCTGCACAGATAACTACTGTGTGGAGCTCCCAACCTAAAGAAATAGCCTGAGATACTTTTTTGTTTTCCTTCTATTTTGAGAGATGCAACGGAGGTATGGAAGGAATCCTAAACTGTACAACCACATGCAGAAGGGGTGAGCATTAACTTAAAGTACATGAATTAACTTAAAGTAATGGCATCAGCAACATACTTCCTCAACCAAGGAGCTGGTGCATTTGTTCAAATAATCCAATGCGAGTAGACGAATTGCTCTGGCAGAGTAAATGTGCAATGCAGTGTGTGTCTGACAAGCTCTCATAGGGGCCTTACATACCTATGGCACATGCGCTGCTGTATTATACAAAGTAAACGACCCGCCTACTACAGACAGAGCCTTCACTCGCCTGCAATAGTAAAGCAAGATCATACAGATTTTTGACGGGGTTAAACTTATTTCCAAATCAATGAAATGGCCTGTATCTATCTGAGTCCTATGGGAACTTTCCAAGTCTGTAGCCCTGTTATGTGTTTACACAGTACACTAGGGCTGTGACTTCAGATCAAGATTTTTACATAAGAACATGAGATGCCATTTACTCGATCAAATCATAAATCCATCTAGCTCTGTAGCCTTTCTTCCACAGCGGGCAATCCCCATATCCCCTCTGGAGCTTGTTGTGGGGTCCCTGCCTCATGATATCCCCGAGGCACTCTGTTCTTCACCATCCCACCAAGCCAGGGGATATAATACCAGTCTGATCCCTCACAGCTCATCTCTACGCACTCATGCTTAGTGCCATCCACTGACCCATGGAGACAAATAAGTAGCAGAACACCTTTGGGGATAGTGAGCCCCCCCCCCCGGTGGAGTAGCCTGTATTCTAGCCTAATCCCATGAGCCACCAAGGACCTGGGCTAGTGGGGAGCTTTCTCCACAGGGGTGTATCTGTCATGCTTCATTTGCTCCCCTAACACCCATCCTTTCTGTCAATAGAGGGGGACCCTGAAGCACATGTACCTTGAGTGTGGCAGGCCGCAGCTCCTCTGCCACCTTCTCAGGAACATCCTCCTGAGGTTCTGGCTGCACTCCTATCTGCACCTTTTTTTTTTAATATTCCACATCTGTGGCCCTACCAAGTCCCAAGACCTTCTGGTCAACCTCCTCCTGGATCTACCAGACCAGGAAGATAGCCATGGCCACGGGGAACCTGGGAAACTGTGGGGCTGTTTTCCTTTCACTCCTCCATGGATGTCTTTGGGCAGAGTTTCACTGGGTTCACTGGCTTCTTGGACATGTTCAAGTGGCAGTGGGTGCTGACCAGTGTGCTCTTCTCAATGTCCCCTCCCCACCCAGAACCCTCATTAGCAAACTTTGAATTACACTCCATCCCTGGGGGGGGGTTTCATTCTTTGTAATCTGTTATTACACATTTATTGGCCTCCCTTTAACACCAGAGGGAACCTTATAGTTTCTAGGTAAGCCTAGGCCCACAGGTCCTTTGGGTAATGAATAGATCTGTCTGTCACAGTGGCAGAGAGTAGATGGGGGTGAGGGTAAGAACAGGCAACAAGGAATGTCCATAATTTTCTGTTCCTTGTTCCCTTCCATTATTTAGCTGTGCCCTTAAGATATAAATAATAATAGTGATATGATAGAAATGGAATAGCTTGGACACATGAATCTCAATCAAATGTAATAGTAAAAGTAATTCCCATGCTGGACTTTTAATAGGAGGGGAAAAACCCAAATATCTGATGGAAAAGTTAAATGTTAAAGAGCCGTGTGCCATTTGTGTGGGCTTTGAAAGTGCTATTAGAAGCAAAGGACATCTGCTTTTTTTTCTTAATCACACAAACAGGTGCTTAATTTAGGTTGTTTTCTTAGATTGTTGTTTTACATCATTGCTTTATGACCCCACGCCTTCAAAGTGCCATAAAAAGGGGAAAAATACAGAAGTTGCTAAATGGAGAACAACGTTACAACTGCTGAAAATAACCCACACATAGATAGTAATTAAGTAGAAGATTTTAAATTTTGTTTCCTAAAGAGCTGGCTACCTACCTGACTGGAGAATACTAGACTGTTAATCAATGTATGCCATGCATACGATATTGCTTCAAGGTATGATAATGTGAGGCATTCAGCAATATGTAAGGATAATGCCATCTCCTGTTTCAGGGCATACTATTCATCAAAAAGGGCCAGCAAGGAATTTGATTTTTTTCTGTTTCCACCATATATAGTATTGTTACTTAATGCATGGGTCTTAATCTACTTTGAAGCAACGTGTATCACCTGCTATATAAGTAAAATACAAAGATATCAAACCCAAGTTAAAGGCATGTTTGATGTTTCAGGCATTATTATATCTGATAATTGTGCATGAGGGTTTCTCCTGAAGCCTTTAAGAATATGTTAGACAAATTTTTGTCTAGGATAGTTAAGATAGGGATGATACTGCCTTGACCAGGGGGTTGACCTAGGTGACCTCCGGAAGTCTCTTCCAGCCCTACTTCTCTATGATTCTATGATTCATTCAGTCTGATAAATTGTGTTTTCTTGTGTGTGTTATGGAGGACACCATTATGTATGCGGGTGTAGGAGAAGTTCTGCCAATCTGCATGTTTCAGCACTAGTTTCATGTGCAGTCATGGGACATCACGTATTTTTCCCATGCACAGTGTGAAGTAAATGAGTCATCATGCTGCCACTTATGACAGATGGGCACTTACCTGACACATGATGCTTGACTATGTGAAATAGGAAAAAGTTGCCCAGTTTTCTTTAATGACTTTCAAATTGATCTTCTATGCAGAAGAGCTGCGGTGTCATTAAGATGCATGATCTCCTACTTCTCATACTACATCTAATTTTAGTGGTGCTGTAATGGAGGGGCCAAGATGCTCATGATGGCTTATTCTGTGGTTGTGTTTATTCCTCAAATGCTGGAAAAAGGGTGAGGTGCCATAAGATGTGTGTGTTACAAACATCATGACTCTGTATACAAATAAAGGAGATAAGGGCAACTGCAACAACTACAGAGGTATCTCGCTACTACATACCACAGGAAAAGCTTTTGCAAGGGTCATCTTGGTGCACCTACAACAGCTAGTGAGTCATGTCTACCCTGAATCTCGGTGCGGATTCAGGGCTGGACAGTTGACCATAGACATGATATTTTCCCCACAGCAACTTCAAGAAAAGTGCAGAGAACAAAACCAAACTTTGTACATCACCTTTGTGGATCTAACCAAAGCATTTGACACCATCAGCAGAGCAGGCCTATTTGTAGTCCTAGAAAAGACAGGACGACCACCAATCCTGTTAAGTCTTGTACATTCCTTCCACAACAACATGAAAGCAACTGTTCGGTTTGATAGGTCTGCTTTGGACAGCTTTGAGATGAAAAGTGGAGTGAAGCAAGGATGTGTTCTTGCCCCTACACTCTTTGGAATCTTCTTCTCAGTAACCCTGAACTTTGCGTTTAAAGACATGGGAGGGGAAGTATACCTTCACACAAGATCAGATAGGAAACTCTTCAACCTATTGCAACTCAAGGCAAAGACTAAAGTTAGAAAAGTGATTATCAGGGAGCTTCTATTCATTAATGATGCTGCCATTATAGCCCATGATGAAGACCTACTACAAGAACTCATGGATCACCTCTCAAGAGCTTGCCAGGCATTTGCTTTCACCATCAGCATAAAGAAAAAAGTTGTACTAGGACAGGGAGTTTCACAAGATCCATCAATCACTCTTAATGAAAACCAGGTAGAAGAAGTCCAAAAGTTCAGCTCCCTAGGCTCCACAGTGACCACCAACCTCTCACTGGGTGAAAAACTTAATGTTCACATCAGAAAAACTGCCATCACCTTCAACAGACTAACTAAAAGAGCATGGAACAACTCAGAGCTTACAAGACCAAAATGCTAGTGTACAAAGCTTGCATACTTAGCACTCTCATGTATGGTGGGGTAACATGGACAACTTATGCACATCAAGAGAAGAAGTTAAAGAGCTTCCACCTGCTCTGTTTACGTCACATACTCAACATCAAATGGCAAGATAAAGTTACCAATGCAGAGGTTCCTCAATGGGCAAATTTACCAAGTGTGACAGTCCTACTCAAACAGAGACTAGGGAAGAGCAGATTAGAAGATGAATATATACCCAAGGACATACTATATGGGGAAGTATTGGAAGGATCAAAAATAACAGTACATCCCAAGCTTCATTACAAAGACACATACAAGTGGGGTTTGAAAGTAGGAAGCCTTGGCAAGCGATCGGAACAGGTGGCATCACTGTCGCCACCAGGGCATTAAAGTCTGCCACAGGAATTGGATTCAGCAGCTTGAAGAGAAAACAGTCCGCAGGAAGCAAGCAGCTCCCAAACCACCCAATCATGACACATACACTTACAACCACTCCCACAGATCATGCAAATCTCAGATTGGACTTTTCAGTCACATGAGACACTGCAAACCATCTACACCATAGGCTGCAATATCCACCATCTCTCACAGACAAAAGGATGCCAATCAGTCTATTCCTGTCTTCAGTAGAATAACAGCCAGGATTAATTTGCTCCAATGTTTTTATATAACCTTCCTATATTTATGATCTATAAAAGATATGTCGGCCATTTTATTTGTCTGTGAATGCATATTTCACATTTCAAATTTTTTCTCGCTGCATGCATGGGTTTTTAATTGTCTGTGTCTTAAACTGGGTTTATGACCTTAAAAAGCATACTCCATTAACAGGTACTGATCCTATTAAAAAAGGGCTACATGGATTTTGGACATTTACTAAACTAGATGACTCATGACCTCAGCAGGCCAACTGCCCCAGGCACTGACATAAGGGGGAGCACAAAAATAGCAGCTGCTGTCACTGATCTTTCAGCCATCACGCCACCATCAGCAGCTTGACTGACCACTCTGTATGTGCTACTGCTGTTCAGGGCTGCCCTGTTATGCCTCTGACCTCACTGAAACTGGTGAAAAGGTTGGGGTGCCCCTCTAAAGAGGGTACACAGCATGAAGGCTGAGTAGTCCTAAGCAAGGAAGCCTTGGAACAGCCAAACCTGCGGTAAAGGTTTGAGCTGAAATTTATATTTTGTTGTTAGTTTCAGTCCCCAGAAAGTGCTGAGCGTATTGGTGGTCTACATAGTGCATTGGCTGTCTGGCAGAGTGTTGGGATGGAACCTGAACGTAGACTTCTTAAACGTGAATGCTCAACTGTATTTTGTATATCAATAATACTGAATGTATCTGGGCTTAATTTGGGAAACTCATTCTGTCCAAAAATATAACTGGCAAGTATTAATTGACAGAGCCTTCAGAGCAAAGGTTCAATGTGGAGGGACCGCTGTACAAGGGAACATTAAAGAAGCTTGGCTCACACACACCTTATATTTTGAAGCCAAGGTGTGCATCACAGAATAAGTGATGTACATGGCACCTTTATTCTGAAGGTTCATATCCTCACGTGGTAAACTTTGTGCTCACTGAGTACATAGTTTAATGGACTCTTGAGTTTATTTTAATATAAATCCCTTGCTTGTGTCTTCCTATTTTTAAGTACACATAACATAACATCAGTCACAGATGAAAATAATATATTGATGGAGCTTTGAAACCCATGAATCCTTGGACAGCAAAACCTTCAGGAGATATAAGTTATTGACAGGTTGTTTCTCACAATTTTTCCATTTGGCTTTCTCAGTCTGATGGTAGTTACAATGCAAACACATTACATTTACCTCTTGAGTAAAAGTATCGTTCTCATATTCTCCTTGTCCTGTTTGTCCTTCTCCACTTCTCTTACTCAGTGGAAGGATATTAGAGGGGCTTTTTTTTGTTGTTTTTTTTATTCAGGAGAATTTTCCTTTTGAAATCCTTGGAATGACCTGTAGGCTGCCTAGTTAGTTTTACCTTGATAAGTCAGTCTAGCAAGATCTCTGTGTCTCTCACCACTTGAGTACCCAATAGAAGATAAACTAAATGATAGTGAAGAGTTTGCTAAGGGCTGGACATTGCTCCTTTTGCTGACCAGAGGAGGATGCTGAAGAGTGAATGAAGCCCCTCTCCAAACTGTGTTGCCTCTGGAGCTCTCCCTGCTGCCCCTGCTGCTGCCAGGGAGCCAAGAACCCAAAGTCAAGAACTGATTATAAATCTAAAACCTGGAGCTACATTTCACCAAATAGGCATTTGAAAAAAAAAAAAAAAGAACAGCCTAAGACATCTCATCTGTATCCTTTATTGGTCTCTCCCTCTCTTTTTCTGAAATATATATATAGATTTGCAGTTAGCCATCAAATCTTCAGCTCTGTTTCCAGGTCTCCTTCCAGTCTACAACATTTTTTTGTTGCATTTGAGCATCCTTGGTAGAAAGCTCATGATTCTCTCTTCATGATATTCTACCTTTTTCTGGAGAGTCTTGTGAGGCTTGCTGCATTCAGAGAGGGGCAGGAGGAACAGTTTGAGCAAGAATTCCAGTATCAAAGATGTACAGTGTTTGCAAAGAATAAAACTGTGGGTAATGAACCTCTGGTTAAATCAGCATGATTGTACATGCTGATCACATGTGAACACTGCATGTCAATACATTAAAGGCATTTATATCTTCTCAATTACTCTGCTCAACCTGAATGACCTCTGGTGTAAAGTGTTCACCATGTTACATCCAAACAGACACCATATTAAAAGAACATAAAAGGTTGCAAAATGAAGCACTCAAATGAGGCAATACCAGAACTGAGGTTACTGTGCAATCTTCATTCATGCACCCTGTGCATATGCATTATGATTCAATCTTTAATTATATGAACCCATACAAGTATTGTCTCCACAGGCCCCTGCCATGAGCTCCAATCCTCTCAACCCAAACTTCTTTTGTTCCTGAGTCAGATTGCTTCCTCCTTCTCCTCTCCATTGCCTTGGGGATCATAGAAGGAACCTTTAGAGCAGTGTTTCTCAACCCATGGGTCACGACCCAAAAGTGGGTCTCAAGAATATATGAAAGGGTCGTGAACAAACTTTTAAAATGGCTTCGCCTTTAAAGGAGAAAAACATGGGAAACTGTCCCTTTTCCCTTGCAAGCTGGCAGAGTTCCAGCCTGCAAGGGGCTGCTTGCCCCACACACACCCATGCCCTGCCCCATCGTGGGGCTGGGGCCTGGGGGCAGGGGACAGTGGGTCAGGAGTGAGGAGCACTGGGTCAGAACTGGCTAAGGTTTACAAATGGGTCCTGGTACAAAAAAAGGTTGAGACCCACTGCTTTAGAGCACATGAAAACCAGTCTGCTTGCTGCCAGTTCTGGTCCCTGGAAGAAGCATTTACATGGATAGTTCCAAGTCACTACAGCCTAAGATGGGACATGCTCAGTAAGATGAAATGTTCAAAGAATTTGGCTGTCAAACTCTAACATGTCTCTACTGTGCACAAGTGAAATGAAATTTCCAGTCACAATAACTAGGCCAGCTTTATATGGATTTACACAGAGATGATCCATGTCCAAAACAGTAACCCCTCCCCTTCCTTGCCAAATTCCAAGCAAAGCGTGGAAGCACCAGAGCTTCTCAATTAAACATTTCTAAGAATGTCACATTGATAAACCATGCATTTATTTCCCTTAACCTCATTCTCAGAAATGGCTGAACCATTTTTAGCTAAAATTGTTTTGTTCTTTGATTGTTCCCTTTATTTGTTTTTCAGTACAGAAGGTGCATTCTAGTCATTTCCTTACCTGTGGTTAGCGTTATTCAAAGAATACTCACTCTAACTGAAACCTCAGGTTCCCAGCAGGAACCACCCTGCTTGACTGAGAATCCTGGAAATATTTTAAATAAAACTCACATTTTTCAAAGTGAGCAAAGCTGTCTTTGTGGAAAAACACACACACACATTCTTTGGGGCTAGCTGGTGAAATACATATGTCTCATCAGAACTTTGATTATTGTACTCACAGCGTTTATCAACAGAAAGCATTACAATCATCATTACTTCACGCGTCTATTTTTTGTGTCAATTAATGCGTGCCAGTTCCATTTTTGCACAGAATGTCATCTACATCAATGTGGAGGGACCACTGTATAAGGGGACATTAAAGAAGGTTGGCTCACATTCATCTTATATTTTGAAGCTAATGTGTGCGTCACGGAATAAGCGATGTATAGAACCTTTGTTCTGAAGGTTCATATCCTAACAATTGCTTACAAGCCCCAAATAAATGTGTCTCCAGCTATAAAAATGTACTTAAAATGAATGTGTTGCAATGTTCTTTGTAAGTCATTCCGAGTCTGTATATTCTTTTTCACATACTGAAGTCTTTAAACTTGAGGAAAAGGGAGAATGTTATATTTTAGATACTGTCAGTCACAGACATTTTGGACTTTGAGACCCATGGATCCTTGGACTTCAAAACCTTCAGAAGATATCAGTTTTTGACAGGTTGTTTCTCACAATTTTTCCATTTGGCTTCCTGAATCACTATGAAGATGGCAGCGGCAATGCAGGTTGACCCAGCATATTGTCAGATCTGCCTGGACAGCTGTGGCTTTCAACAATGAGTGGCATTGTTAGGTCCATTTTAAAGCAAGTCCTTAAAGTTAATGTGATTATGCAAATGTTGTCCTAACTACCATGGCTGCCTTATATCCTTTACAAATGAATGCATTGTCACATTTCATTATGTGCTTGCAGTCCCAGCGGTTTAGTAATAACATCATATCTCTTAGAAATGGGCAATGTAAAGGCCATTCACCATTGGCAT
The DNA here is from genome assembly GCF_030867095.1 of Alligator mississippiensis. NCBI lineage: Eukaryota > Metazoa > Chordata > Crocodylia > Alligatoridae > Alligator > Alligator mississippiensis. The sequence continues at coordinate 117,475,065 of NC_081824.1, read as the reverse complement.
TGTCTTTCCAGAAGCAAACCAACCTTGACCCATAAACTATGGATTTTTGGGACGAATCGTCCTTGCCTTATTCACATGATTGCTTCCATTGACTTCATTGAAATCACTTGAATAAGGCAGACAGGAATTAGGTTTGGCTATGACTATGAAGTTAAATCCAGTCTACTTACTTATATGTACGGGGAAGAAGTGAGACTTTAAAACCCTGGGTGGCCAGTCAAATCTCTGTCAGTCTAGAGATAGATGTTTTTATTCAAAGTCATTTGCAAAGCAAGTGTTTGAAAATGACCCCATATTTATTGAGGGGAAAGAGAATCAGGTAGAAAACTTCAGCTTTTGATTAGTTTTTCTGGATGTTTTAATAGTAGTGGTATTTTATTTTAATTATGAGGCAACCTTTTCTGGAATCCTTTAATCACAAATGGGGAAATTTACAAAAACCAAGATCCATATGTCTTGGAAGGTGGCTGATTTCAGATGACTTGTCTGTAAAATCATAGAAATCATAGCAATCAAACAGAAGTAGGGCTGGAAGGCAACTCCTTAGGTCATCTAGTCCAACCCCCTATCTGAGGCAGGATCATCCCTATCCAAACCATCCTATACAAATCCATACCCTAACCTCTTAGTAAAACTACTGTCAACCTCACACAACACAAAACATAAAACACTAACCTGCCACAGGTAAAACAGAGGAACCATGACAGCCAATGTTCTGCTTCTGTAAAAGTTGTTAATATATTCTGAAGGGATCTCAGGTTGAGGGGCACACACCCTACTACAGAGGAAGGCAATCTCCCCCCCCCCCCCCCCCCCCCCCCCCCCCCCAGTCCATACCAATCTGACCACGGGGTAAAATTTCTTTCTGACCCCAAACTGGCTGGTCGGTCTGACCCTGGAGCAAAGGAGGAAGACTTTCTAGCCAGGGACCTCTGGCTTTAAGTCTTATCAGGAGCACCGGCATGCCCCAGTCAAAACCACCAGCCTTGACTGTAGCCAATGGCCAATGCCTCTGAGGAAGACTTAAAAAAACAAAACCAAACTTGACGTGTAGAAGAAAGGTTGGCCAGTACAGTGGGGTTGGGGAGCAGAGAGGGAGGACAGGATTTCCTCCCAGCCCCGTATGTCAATCAGCAAAGGCCAGAAGCATGGAAAATGCCCAAAGAAAAACGGAGGCATAGCTATGCCTATATCAACATGATAAAAGTGATTTTAATGTCCTTGTTGGTTTGCCTTCAGTAATAAACAGTAACATACAGTTTTAATTCTTATCACAAAAATGCTCCCATCATAACCTTCTTATTATCTTATTCTTTCTTTGTGCACAGGTATTGGTCAGATCATTTTTACCTTTCATTTCCTTCCTCCCTTGGGACTAGGGTCTCCCTGATTTAAGTACACTAAATGCAGTTAGAGATAGGCCAAACCCAATAGTCATAAGTGCCGACTTTTGTTTTTGCTGGGGGGAGGGCTAAGATGATGGACATGTGGAAAGTTTACACATTTCAGGTGGCAGCCCTCTTACTGAAGGGGGGCCAGGGCCCTTCAGCCCCCACGTCTTTGACACCCCTGCCACTGGCGATGAGTTCTGCTCTCCTCAGCAGAGCTTCAACACCTTTACAGTGTGGTTCTCTGTAAACAAAAAAAATCAAAGGGCCGTCATTACCCTCAGGGACATGTCAATATGTCCTCTAGGGTGGCTGGAAAAGTCTCTCCTAAGAACAGGAATTTCTAAATCTTTAAGAGTGGAGTTCAGGAGCTCATAGCCCATGACAGCCCTGAGGCAGGAGGAGGTGTAGTTAGTGACCCATATGTTACAACACATTATGTAATTCTATCCTATAATATTTCTTATATCAACCTCATCCCTATCATATCTGGGTGACTCTGCACTACTAGGTATGTCAGGCCTGTGCCCATCAGTGTGCACAGTTAAGAGAACTCCTTTTTCTTCTTGTCTAGATCTTCCTCATTGAAGAAGAAGGTCTTTCATGCCCTCAAATGGGAACACATCCAGCAAGCCTTTTTTCCTGTGCCATTTCTGATCCATGTTTCGTATACACTGGCTCCCAAATAGGGAATACCTAAATAGGTTGTTGTCCTGTCCCATGTGAGCTGCTCTCAGTTATAGGAGTTTATCTTCCATGTCTTGAGTTGGGCCTTCAGGCAGTCCTTAAAGCACTTGCAAGATCTACCTTGGGTTCATTTACTGGAGGCCATTGTGCCATGGAGAAGCTTCTTTGATAAGTAATCACCCACCCTCCTCAGTACATGGCCAGATGATCACAGATGCATTTTGATGATTGGGCCATAAATGCAGGTCATTGCTGCTTGTTGGAGAACACTATATTTAGCCTAAGTTGGAATATGTTGAAATCAACTTCTCTTTCCTCCCAAACGTTTCTATTTCCCCAGGGATTTGGGTCCTAAGGAAATAACCCCAGTACAATAAGATGGCACTTCTAGCATCGTGAAACTCTGACACCATTAAAAAACACAAGAGCTATCTCAACCTTTGAAGAGTGAAGACAGACCAATGTTTAAATCCTTTTCATGTGAAAATATAACAGTTTAAACAAAGTTGATTTCAGGAACTGGAAATCTTTTGAACAGTTCTGGATATTAAAGAGGAAGCCAAAGGAGCTTCTATCATCCTGACAGTTAGGGAGGCAAACCAAGGTATCACTTTAAATTAATATTCCAGTCATTCAAGTTGTCGTATCAAAAAGCTGGTTGTTCCATTGATCTGATGCCAAAGTGGAAGGTAGTAGGTATTTTTTGGATGACAGATAGACAGACAGCATACCAAACCTCAGAAGTGACAGCTTAACAATGGAGAGGGGGACTCTGGCATGTTATTTTATGTGGGTATGCTGTTTTATGATGCCTGTGGCAAAAGCATAAGGCAGGTGTGTCAGTCTCATTCCTTTCTCATCACACTGGTCTTAAGATCTGAATGTTAAGATGATGCCACTTTGGTACAACGCACGCTGTGAAAAGCTAACCTAGAAAGAGGTGTTCTGAGCGCTGAGATATATAGGGCATATAATCATCAGCTCTGTGGGAGTTTGTCACAAAGTGAGTTACAAGAGGAGTTGTGACAGAGTACATAGAGGCCTATCAGAGGCTGGGAAAGAAAGGGCTAATCAAATCCATTTGGTTAGAGTGAGCTGGAGGTACGCTTTCCCTGCACACCCTGTCTGACATGTCAGCACTCAACTTACTCCTCCCAATTTAGCCAGCCCAAGTGACAGCAGCCACACTGTGAAATACAACTCAAGCTTCTGCTCAAACAGCAGTGCTGTATTCACCTACGTGTCACATGAAGACTTTTGCAGACAAATCCCATGGTCCTTTGTGCCGCAGTGTGCAGAACCACCCCATGCATTCTTCCTCAGTGAATTGTGGGAAAACCTGTGCGTCCTTCCTGGCACACAGGAGTGAGGAGGGCCCTGCGGAAAGGAACAGGAAAAGTGGGAGTGCTCAAGTGATGCTAGCTTGTGTCCCATGGCAGAATGGCTGTATTAGCAACTGCCAAGTTGAGTTTACACCTATTGAAGACAACCCCTCCATCTCACACTGAAGGGCTTTTCTGCATTACTGGGACAACGCTCAAAGTACATCTTGAATTAACTTTGCAGGGAAGCCTTTGGGCATCAAGGTAACAGAAGCTTTAGAAATATGGGGGTGAAGCAGAGAGGGAGGGGGCCAGGGAGAAGGAGAGGGAGAGAGATGCCTTTTTTGAGTTAAATGGTTTTCTGGATAATGGGGCTGGACCAGCTGTGGGGAATGAATTAACATTCTCCAATTCACAGTGTTAATTTGACTCAAAGCCCATTGATTTCAATGTGGTTTTTCATTGACTCCAATGAGCTTTGAGTTGGGCCCCATCAGAGGACTATCACAGGAACAGGAGTCCAGGAGAAGGAAGGCAGCTGGAGCATAAAGAAGAATGAAGGAAGAAAATCTTGCTCTTCTTTATTACTTGGCTGAAAGGAAATATATTTTAGATCTTCACCTTGGGCATGGCTGAAGCAAACCAAGGCTAAGCCTTTCTTTGACTGAGATAACATTATTGCATCTGTTTGGCTTTTAACTATCTTCTCATGCAATAAAGCTGACTATAGCAGTGCTGAAACTCCTCTGAAGAGATCAGTTTAGCCTATTTTACACCGTACTTAGGTTACACCATACCCTAGGTCAGGGAGACTCAACCATTCTTTGTTGGTTGGTTGCTCCCCTGTCAGTTATACCAGTTTGTGTCACTGTTCAATACCAACAGATTTATTAAGACAGTGGGAAAACTCTGTTTGATCATATTCTAACCGTATTCATTTGTGGCCATGGTACAGTATTCAGAGGCTATGGTTAAAATTGCAAAAGAGGCACTTCCTTTCCCCCCTCTTTATTGTTGGTATGGATCCCAAAGCACTTCACCAATTTTACAGAGACTGAACCATACACACAGTAGGGAGGGCAAATCGTTGGCTCGATGATATAAGATCCAACTCCTAGACATGGAGAAAGCTATAAAAACTTTAATGTTCATGTAATGCAGACAGGAGGCTAGTTGTGAAGATGACATTTGAAAGACTTCACACAGGTTCCTCCCAAATCTGCCAACTAGTATTGTAGATATTATATCCATCTGGGAAGGTGGAGCCAAAACTTTTAAGGTCTGAACCTGGTGTAGTAGAAGAGAGAGGTGTTGCAAACCTCTGACTTACGTTGCTAAGCCATTCTCATGAGTTTAGAAAACTCTTCCAGATGTGTGTGTGTGTGTGCATGCACATGTGCTCATGCATGTTTGCATATGTGCGTGCATCATCCAAAGAGAAAAAGCAGCAGCACCACATGATCTAAGGATCCTGTATTCAGATACTTGCTACGAAGAATTCACCAAAAGCTCTTAGACTCCAGGATTTAATTCGAAAAACCTGTAGAGCTGTCCTGAATAATGAATAGTTTGGTAAAGAATATAATCTGATCAGAGCCAATTTATAAAGGGATAAAAGGTATAAAATAAACTGTTAACACTGAACTGCATCACCCATCCTGTTCTTGTGCACGCTTCACTTAGGGATGGAATTTGGTCCTGAATGATGCATCGTCACTGTTTTATACTCAAGGCCCAGCCAGTCAACCAGAGGAAATGCCATAGATGAGCTCATGCTGGCACCAAGGCTACAGTGAAAACTACTGTGACGCCCAAGTCGAGTTCAAAGGAAAGAGGAAAACAAAACAACTGCAATGAGTTAGGAATGACCAATTCAACTGGAATTAAGACATTAGTCCTAGTGACTGAAAGACTTGGCCAGAGTGCCTCTCTTTGGCTGCTCCCCCAAACTTCTACCTCCTACTTGCGTTGATTTTGAACAATGTTTGGTCTATCCACAGGCATCAAAAGGGAGCCTAGCAGGATGCAAAATAGCATTTAAAAATTATGATACAAACTCTCTTTATCTCATAATTAATGGTGATTTATTTCCCATTGTTACCTCCCTCCCCTGCTTTTTATTGGAAGCAGGCTGGTGCATCCTATGAACTAAATCCTCTCCTCTTTCCTAATGCCCTCCCTATATGGGGAACAGTTTAGAAACAGAATTTAGCTTGGCAGAAGTAGGAAGGACAGAGTCGTAACAGGTGGAAATGCTGCCTTCGCAACCTTGTGAAACACTCCTTGCGTAAGTGTGGCAGCCACTTGCTTCCCTGGGCAATGCCTAAAAGTGGCCAGGTTTCTCATACAAACGAATGAGAGAAATTTAAGATAAAAGAATATAGAGAGATTATATCTTTCCTCCAGCATTGTGGAGCACATCTTGTTGGGTGGTTGTCATGTGCTCTGTGCCACCTCTGCCCTGTCCACAGAGCTCAAGCTGTCGTGATTCCTGCTGGTAGCTTCCGAGTTCATCCCCAGTTTACTCGCTGCAGAGGCTTCACATAGTCGGGGTTTGTCCAGGCTTTGAACCTTAAAGACCTCTTGTACAGGACATGCGTTAATCTGGAACAAGCTGCTGAGGAAAGTTAGCGAACTGTATCGTACTGTATGGGAAATGACTTGCTCTGTTCGCTTTCATTGTTTCACTGTTCCTTTATCCCTTTAAAAAAAAAAAATGAGTGGCACGTGCTGAGAGAACAGTTCAAATTCTTCACAGAATTTAAAAGATGTCCTGCTGGAGACAATATTAACATGCAATTGTGATGGAGGGAAAAAAAACAGAATAGACATTGAGGGCAAACTCTGCTCTCAGATTAAAATGCAGAATAACTGGGCTGAACCTCAGTGAGCCAAAAGCTCTTTTCACTGACACCACTGACGTTGGGTGGAATTACTTCAGATTTAAACCTGGGTCGGTTCACATTTGTGTTCAGGACTAGTGCAAACCCAATGATGTATTGCCAAGACCTCTGACACTCTAATGATAGGGCTTGGATGAGACCTAACAAAGCCCTGAGACTTATGCTGGCCCTCTGCAAAGGTGTCTATCTCCCCCACCTTGACTGGAACTTGGCCTAGCTGAGCTGGTTGTGTGAGGAAGATGAGCAGGATCTCTTATTTTGCAAAGCCTGTACGGCAAAAATTGGAAGGAAAAATAAATACTCAAATATACGGACCACAGCATTTGAACAAAGCCTCTTAGATCCACATATCTGCTCAATTCTATGCAAATCAGGCTTAATCTACTGGGTGCTTTGCATTTTCAAAAGAAAGAGTGAAACGGAGGAAGAAAAAAAAGAATTTTCCTGCATATTAGTTGTAAGTGGCACCATAAATAAGAAACTTATTTAAATGTTTTTTGCATGTGATGTTAGAGCATTTAAGAGTTTGCATAAAGAAGCCGGTTCTACTGCTGACAATGCTCAGCGCAAACCTCCAGATTCCCCGTGGGCACCTGAGTCCTTTCCAGCCAGTTACATAATGCTCTTTTTAAAACCAGCAATGCTTTGCTGGCAGTCTGTGCTGGAGCACTGAAGAGCATGCTTCACACAAGCGAGAGAGCTCTTGTAAGCTTGCTGCTGCTGCTGCTTTTTTTTTTTTTTTTTTAGCTATAACACATTGCTTAAGCCATGGCCTGCCACAAACAAAGCACTTTCCCTTTTTCCAAGTTGCATACGATGAAATCCTGCAGGCCTCTAACATCTTGCATAAGAATTTTTAATGACCCAGACCTGCAACCTTTACTCACATAAGTGTTCCCACAAACTTCCTGTTTGCAGTAATCCTTAGACAGCACCCAGGTTTTGCTGCAATAAGCACCTTCCAGCTATTTAAGGTTTTGATTCTCATGGCAGAAAATAAGCTGCAAGAGGCCAAAAAATTCCCTTCTGCAGATGAGAGGTGTTGGGCTCATATAAGTAGCCCTAAACTGCCCCTTCACAAGGACCTGAAGGGTACGTCCTAGACCAGCTTTTCTCAACCTGTGGGTCATGACCCAAAAGTGGGTCATAAGAATATATAAAAGGGTTGCAAACTTTAAAAATGCATTAACAAACTTTAAAAATCGATTCTTCTTTAACATGGGAAACTAGCTTTTCTCTTGCAGGCTGGCAGAGTTCCAGCCTGCAAGGGGCTGTTTGGGGCCCCTCTGCCCCCCCCACCCCAAATTGAATGGGGGGTAGCAGGAGCAAGGGGCACTGAGTTGAGACTGGCCATTGATATTTACAAATGGGTCCTGGTACAAAAAAGGTTGAGAATTATTGCCCTAGATAAGCAGGCAGTATAGCCATCCTGCACTGCAGCCCATAAGCACCCGTGGAAGACTGTTCAAATGCCTGTACCTCCTGGGGCAGCTCCTGGTTGCACCAGAAAACAAAAGCATCGAAGGACACAACCAGGGTGTAAAACCACATCTCTCCTTTCCTCTCCCTGTTGCGCCTGTGGAGATGCAGAGCACAAACTGGGGCGAGATGCTTGGTTGCACCCCTGAGAAGCAGAGCCCAGGGGGCTTTCTGTGGGGAAAAGTCTAGGCTGGTCCATGGACTTGAGACCTTCATGTGTAGTCCTATTATCTGCAGCCCTCTCTGGCACCTCTGTCGGGCTGTTTCCAACCCATGAGGGGACCCGTGCACCCCAGATCTGTGTGCAGGGTGGGGGCAGGTTCGTGTTGTGGGCTCAGGCTCCCACTCTGCTGCCCTGGCGACACATCCCCTGCATGCGTGGCAGCAACGGGGGCAGTTGCATCAGGTTGTGCCCCTCACTGCAGCCCTGCAATTAGGGGACACGTTGCCAGGGCAGCTCAAAGCTTGCAATGGGAAGCAGCTTTCCTGCGTGGCCCCGCTCTGCCCTACCGCACCTGGTTGCACCCACTGGGCTGCAGAGATCCTGGGGGAGGGCAGCAGGGTGGGAGCCCAAGCCCAGTGGGCAGCCCACACCTGCCCCCAGATCTGGGGGGCATGGGTTCCCCCCCTGCCACCTGGGAGGGCACACAGCAGCAGGGAATCTCCCTTTTCCCCCACCCCCTGGACAAGCTGCCCACAGCCCCTCCCACACCCCGCTGGGGCCCTGTGGCTGTGCGTTTAGGTCCCAGGCCCCAAGCTGCATGCACCACCCAGTTGGGCAGCAGTCCCAGCCCCAGCCCTGCCCAACTCCCTCCCTTCCTTCCTATGGGGGCCTCAACCCCATCCCTGCCTCCGCCTCACAACTTACATGCGGGAGCTGCTCTCCAGGTTGCCTGGCGGTCATGTGCATATACATGGCTCCCCCTGCCTGACTGCCCTCCTCCCACTCCCTTCAGCCCCTTGCAGGCTGCAATGCTGCCAGCCTACAGAGAGCTTGCTGCACAACTGCAAACTCTGTGGGTTTCTCCGCTAAAATGAGAAATCTGCATTTTCCTCCGGTAAAGAGGGAAATCCGTGTTTTACTCCATTTTTCCATTGGAAACAGAAAACCCGGATCCCTGGTCATGCCTGTTCACCAGAGTGCCTGCACCAGGAAAATCCTTGTCCAGATGAACAAGGAGAGCCTAGGGATGCTTTATACCACCGCAGCCTTCTATCAAGAGGATGAAAAGGACTCGCTGGATCTCACCCCTGGTCCTTATACACCTACTTGGATTGAGCCTCTAGTTACACTGAATTCTCTCTCACGGTAGGCTAAATTCAGTTGTCATGTACAATTGTGTAACTCTGAAAAAACTAAATTTACTCATATTGTAGCCCCTGGTGTTCTGAAACAGTTAAAATAAGGCAACTCACACACAATATTTTTAAATAATGACTAGTGATGTTTATAAAATTTCACGCTGTCAGCTCCCAGCTAAATACATGGAGGCTGAGAGTCCTCAGCAGTTTTTCTGGATTAGGACCTGCAGGTCTGAACACATATTCATTGTGCTGTGAAATCATGGGGAGTTTTAAGTCAGATTTGGATCTCTAACTGCTGAGACAAGTGTCAACAGTACATGTGACTGTCCCGCTATGTTGTATGTACCAAAAGATGATGACTTACAAGAGCTCCTGATGTGGTAGTCTGATAGAAGGATGAAAATAAGGGGTATGTGAAGGCAATATCTCAGAAAAACAACACCTTTTCCTGGAAGCTGCAACCAGCCCCTCAGTTATTGATATGCCCATGGATTTAAGGCCTGAATCTGTAATAGTTAATATTTGCAGCAGTCTGCTGGGTAACCTGAACTCTGATTATAGCTGTAAGAGTTGAGAGCTCGGAGTACTTACAAGCAGAAGTCTTTTAAGTCAAAACCAATCCATGATCATAGAATATAGTATTACAATAACAAAATCCTGATTTTATCATCATGGCTACAAATAGATGTCATGTTTGTGGTGGGATCAGTTGTGCTGAGGTGTTGATTGGCAGATTTTGTCCTGCAGGATTGGGCCCCTGGTGCGCCCAGGGCTTCAGGGGAACAGTCCCAGGTGCCCGGCCCCTACCCAGGGATGTCCCGGGTAACCCGTATGTTCCTCACTCTGCACTTATGGATGTGTGCCTAGTGTGAAACACGTGCCCTGGGGAATTCTTGAGACGTATCTGCAAGTGTGGAGTGGGGAGTGCATGGGGTGTCCTAGGACACTCCCCACTTGAGGCCAGGCACCTGGGGCTGCTAGTCCACAGGACTTGGCCCTAAGAGCCCCTGCTGGAGAGTACAGTCAGCCCTGAGCTGCTCTCACTCACATGTGCTAAACAAGCAGATATCCACTGTGAAAAGGCAGTACAAACTATTACTACAAATCACTGCATCGCCATTTTGGGTGCAAAAAGGAGCAGGGGTGTCTATTCACTCAGGTTTTGTGCCACCCTAAACATTTTTATGGAAGCACAAGTGTGACGTCTGTTTGCCCCCTGGCGTCAATGGAAAAAATGCCACTATCCTGGTAATTGTTTAAAATACGATTGCTACAACATAAAACAAGAGCAAGTTCAGAAGACTGACCACATTTAAGTAAAAAAGAACACACTTTATTTATCTACAAGGCAGTACATGGTTGTATCAAAAATTAAGTGCAGATGAAGCTGCACCAAATGGTATTAAGGCAGCCAAGTCAAAATGTATTTAAAACAAAACAAAACAGTGTTCTTGCCATAAAAGTTTGATATGGCAGTACATAGAGCCATCATTTCTAATATCCTCGATTCAGTACAAAAAACCCAAGTTAGGGAACAATTAGCAAAACATGGAACAAAAAAGACGACATGAACAAGACAGTGTTCTCCCAAACATATGAAGGTGCAATGCATGCCATTACAAACCAATGAGAAATAAAACGCAACCAGATAAAAAATAAAACTCTCCCAGGAACAGTGTTCAAAGTATTGCTTATAAAAAGGAAAAAATGTAAATTATAACATTAAAAAGTCTGAAATGCTAGTGCATAGTCAATTAGCTAACATCAAAGTTTGTTTCCTCTCATATAAAGCTCTACTGCCCCTTTTACACTAGCAGCACGACTACATGCTAAGGTCCATAGCAGCAAAACACAGTATTCATTTGGCATTTACAAAATTAAATTACTGAATAAAAATATAATTTGTTCTCATAAATCTATGTTTCATACAGTAATAATTTTTAAAGCAAGCTAATAAAAAATCCTGCCCCTCCCCAAAATAAAACAGAAACACACAATGCATATAGGGTCTAAGGACCATGAAAAAATCAGAGTACTTCAAAATGGTATGTATTTGAGCATTCAAAATCTCGATCGGTTTCCACCTTTGAACATGCTAGCGTTTGTAGTAATGCTTTTCACTGCAGTATTTCATACCAATGCATTTCATTCAGTGATTTAAAATAAAACTGAGTACCTGCTCTTTATAAAAACCCCACATATTTTATCACTGAAATAACAATACTGGTGTATCAGGTCGGCTTGATCTCAAAAAGTACAAAAATTATTTTCTAGCATAAGTCTGCATTTAAGATAATTAATAATTAATTGATTAAATTCAATACCTAATAATTTAGGCAAGTGTCATCTATTTAAAAAAAATCCTTTTAAGTTGGGTGAAATCCAACAAGAATATGCTCAGTGACTAAATGCACTTTGTGCTGCTCCCAACTGTTGTACCACAACAAAAATATGCTCTTCTCCCATTCATGAAAAGTTTTCATGCAGAGGAACGGTAAATTCCAAGTCAACTTGAAGTGTTTTGAAAACCATAATGCTTGTCTTGTGGACCCTTTTTACATCACCAGAGTCCGGGTTGTGAATGCATTCATGTATTTGCGTGCCTGATCAGTAAGGGTCATCTGATCCTCTATCTTCCCACAGGAGGCCGATTCCCAGCTACTGCTCAGATGCTAAATTAGAAAACAAGGAGACAGGTTAGAGTCTGATAAAACATTATTTATTTATCTGTGCCATGGTAGGCCCCATCACAGAGCTGGCCTCATTGCACTAGGTGTTGTCCAAACACCTGCTAGGAAACAGTTCCTGTGTCAAAGAACTTAAATCAAAACAGAGAAGGGAGAAAATGGAACATTATACCTATTTTACAGATGGGGAGCTGAGGGAGTGAGAAATTCAATGGCTTGCTGAAAGTCATGCAAGCAGAGCCAGGAATGGAACTCAAATTTTGGACCCAGTCCAGCACTTCAGGGGCAAGGCTATCCTCCTTGACAAGACCATATTCACAGAGTACCCTTCTCTTGCCTTCCTGGAAAAGGACAAAGAAAAGATATTTTTCCTTTTGGCCCATATGCTCAGACTGGTTAAAAGATTGTAGCTAAATGTATAATACTAACCCCCACCCCCACAAAAAAAAAATCCTGCTGAAATCTTATTCTATAAGCATGGGTTCTCTGTGCCTCTGCATTCCCAAGCTCTTGATAGCCTGACTGCAGCTAACGGATAGCTTAGCATTCTCCAGCATTTTTGCCTGCCTACACCAATTAGCACATACCCAGTTGTATATCTCTGTGTGCCAACAAAAGTGTGTGGGTAGGAAAAGGAACAGTCTCTTAGCAGTAGCCACATACTAATCATCATTTAAGGCATTGTTTCTTGCCTGACTTGACAGAGGTTAGAGACATTACTTGGTACAATGTTGCACAAAAATAAGCATATCTATCCTGAGGTCTATGCACTGTGTTAACTCATTACACATACAAAATGTTTCTCATTCCCATAAAATGGAAAAAAAGTTTGAAATTTCTTGGAATTGATGCACATAAAACACATTCATTTACTATGTAAATCCACAACGGTACAGCTGGGCAATGTCAGGCATTGCAAAGTCCCCTGTGTTCCAAAAGCATGTACATTTCTTGAATCCAAACTTTGCTGAGAGAGGGACTACTGTGGTTGACAGGAGTGGCTGATATCCTCATGCCTATAGATTTAGCTGCATAGCTAAGTCTGTAGAAACCGATCTGAACCCTCTCTTGCTTGAAACATGGATCCCCTGGTGCAGTTCAACTTCTGCACTGCTCAGTTACTTGGTCATTGTCAGCTCTATCTCTTGGGCTCTTGGTCAGAGCATGCAACATTTATGGTTTTTTTTCTGGTTGCCAAACATTTAATAGGCACTGTAACTATTCTCTAATCTTAATTTATAAAGAATAACATCCTGACTGGGAACAAGTGTTATCTGATAAACGTTTATGTTGTCAAAGGCCAGGGACGGAGTAGAAAACTTGCAAGATTGATGTAAAGAGAATATTCCACAAGCATGTTCTAGCCAGAGCCCTGTAGTAGTGGGCACTGTCCAGACACAGAGACAGACACATTCTCTATGATAAAGGGCTTACACTCTAGAAGAGACAAAAATGCACTTGACAGGGCAAAGGGACAGCATACAAATATAGATCAGGGTGAGGTCAGGCATCTTAGTTGTTTTTTAAGACTTTTGCTTCTTCCTAGTCCATTATTTGTTGCCAGCTCCATGTGCTGAACTTGATGGTGCAGTTTTTTCTGCACATAAAACTCCCATTGGCTTCCAACAGGAGATCTGTGTCCAGTAGGAGCACAAGGTTGGGTCAAGAATCATTAGTTACTGCAGTTACTTGGGGCAGGCAGCATCTGTGAAGCAAAGAAACAAGCTATACACCTTTTTTACTAGCTCCACTAAACTAAGACTTGTCATGTACCTTGTGGTATGGCTCAGCCTAGGTTCCATATCACAGCCAAAAGCCAGGTGTGACATACTTTTTACTTCACAGACATGCATGCGACATGCCACAAAATGCTGCAACTTCCTTTTATGTTTTGGGTAAACAGCTTCCAGGGTAAAATTTTCAAAAGTAACTAAGTCACTTAGGAGCCTAAGTTCTACCGAGTTTCAGTTGAACTTTTATTACCCCCTTTCTTTTAAAATGTACTCTCAGAGAGCTCTATTAAACTCTGGGATAACCCCACTGATTTTACTACAGGGTCAAATCTGGCCTGGGGAACTTAGAAACAGTTGAATTGTACTCAGTCTGGTCATTGCCAAAGTCTGTTATTCTAAGGGTTAAAAATGTGTGTCCATTTTCTTTATGACTCTCTGAAAGCTTCAATGTACCAGGCTGGAAAAGTGGGTTCAGTTTTTGGTTTTTTTTAAATAGATTAAAACATATGGGAGCAAGATTCCATCTGTCACAAGCTGCTAATATTTTTTAATGGAACAAAAATCATGCAGGGAGCGTCCCAATTTCATAAATTATTCTTAAAGTGTTAGTATTTATATTATCTTTGTATTAACAGACATATGCTTTAAAAAGTATCGTGCCATCTATGCATCTCAGCAGACTGCTATGTACAGTTATTGCACTTAAAGAAATAAAATAACACTTTCATCAGAGGGGGCTTCATTTAAACTAGCGACAAGTGGAACATATCCAATAAAGTAGTAACAGTCACTGCTCTCTTTAGGAGGCTAACTCTCTCCCATGCTATCATCAGGAGGGAGAGTGGACCAGGCAAAGGGGACTACAGAGGAATTTAGTAGATCTGCAATATGCTTTAAGTTAAAGTGACTTATCTAAGGTCTGCTCTTTATACATAATGGAATATTTGGACTCCAGGGTCACCTCCAGATGAGCGCAGTCATATGGTATGTGGCGCCGCAAACACATCTACAGCAGTACATACCACACAATTGAGTGTTCTCTGTGCTGCAAGAGCATGCTGCCTGTGCATGTGCTCCTCTGGGATTTTTTTCCGCAGGTTTTTTGACCCCTAAATATCCCTCCTCCCCCAATTAGACTCTAGAGAAAGCCTAATACTCCAGTCCTGCTGAAGTTGGTGACTGTTTTGCCTGACTCAGGACCACAGAATTTGACCCAGATCATTGCAAGAGTGCTAATGAAATATCATAGTGCAATATCTGTGCTATGATACACTGACCTTGCCTTAATAAAGGATTTTTAAGATTTTCAACTATTTCCCTTTTGAAATCCTCCCTCTAAGCAAAAAGCCCCTAACAAACCACAAATGCCTGTGCTCTGCGAGCCTTGCTGCTCAATTCTGGAGGCACATGTGAGGGTCATCTGAATTTGAGAAACCTTCCTTCCATTCTTGGCACAGATCACTGGGTCTCACATCCCAGGCATAGCATGTTTCTGGATCTGAATGCACATGTCTGTCCAAGAAGACACTTAGTAAAAAAAGGGAAAAGCAACTTGGAGGCTGAGAAGCACAATGGGTCTTTGCATGCCAGCAGAGCAGCAAGGGCTGATGAGCCTTAGTTATAAAAAATAATAAAATAAGATAACTCTGCTGTAGAAGGGAGAGCCTAGAATATATTTCATAAGAAGAAAAGGTGGAGGGGGAAGGGGTTGAACAGCAAGTTTGATGTATACAGAAAAGCAGTTTATGCTCAACACTAAATATACTTTTCTAGAAAACCCTTGTTATCTTCCTTGTTTCAGACTGCATTTTAAAAGGTCTGATCCTGCAAGTCTTTGCACAGACAAAACTCCTGTTGACATCAATGGGAATTTTGCTGCACAAAGGATAAAGAATCTGGTCCATAATCAAAAGTTCACAGGGTCTGATCCAAACCCCTACTGATGCTGATGGGCATGTTTTCCCTAAGTTCACCAGGCCTTGACTGTGCAGGTGAAAGAGAATTTTGTCAGTCTCCTATTAACTATTTGTCTGTAGGTGCATTTCTGGTCTTTTGCAGGCAGATTTGCTTTCTCTAAATAAGAATCATGGAAAAAAACAACATACGTCTGCTATGCTGAATTCCCGTACAATTACAAAATCATGTTGCAATTCCAGCTATGTCACTCTCCTTGGTTAATTTTTTTCACATCAATAATCCTACTAGCACATCCTTCTGGCAACAAAATTATCTCACTTATCCTGTAACGTGCTTTCAACTGCCCCAGGCAAAAGTGAACTGTAAATAAACTGCTAAAGCTTTAACTGGGATATCCAGTTAAAGCACTTTGAAACAAAAAACTTGGACCCTCTAGACAGAAGAAGAAGAGTAGGGCAAGAGAATGCTGGGGAAAGGTGCTTTTTCACACAACTGCTTTATAATGTGCTATATGTCTTCTTTTAATACATCTCAGCATTACTATAGTATGCCTACTTGGAACAGGTACTAACAAATATCTCTGCAGTTATGTGACACAGACCTAGCACAATAATGGAAATGTAGTTAAAATCCTTGTGAAAAGGGCTGTATTAGAAAATAGATTTAAACCTCCCCAGGCCAGATTCTGATCTCAGTCAAGCTGGTAGAAATGATGATGTCATTGTATCCTTGGGTGGGTACAATTTAAACAGAATTTGACCTCAGTTTTTGTACCCTAAAGGCAATACATTTTACCTTCATTCTCACTTAAAAGAGTTACTTATGTTAACCTAAACTGATCCTATATAGCTGAGGTACACTACATGGCAGGAAAATGTGGGTAAAAGCAGAAATGCAGAGTTCTTCTTCTAAATTTTAACACCACAATGAATACCCCAACAGAATATTTTCCAATATGTATCACTTGTAAGTTTATGGTTTCCTATTTCATAAGGCCTTCGAACCAAGGCCAGCACTTTCACCAGCTACTTATCAGCTGCAAGGTAATAAAGATTAATGCAGAAGTCAAGTTACTGTAAACCAATTCTATTTCATTTGCTTATGGAACAACCATAATAATGTGTTTATTTGCCTATGCAGCAATAATAAAATAACACTAAGCCTCTTTATTCTACTGGCTCTTACCAGGACACTGAGAAATTCTCTTCCCCACCTGGTTTTCTTCCAGGTGTTCGGAAAACGTAGCCCACTCCTGCATACTAAGACAAAATAAAATGACAAGGCTCCTAAACTTTTATTATTATATTGATGATATCAGTGCTAGAAACTACACTAGGACTCAATTCTGAAGCCCTTACTCAGAAACATTCATTTTAAAACCAATGTTAAGAACAAATGAACCAATCTTGAAGGGTGCTGAATGCTTGCAACTCCTACCAATTGGATGACTGGCACTTGCCAGGGTGTGTCCGTGAGGAAAGACTTAGATATTTTTATCCGTGTAGCTGACAGTCTTTCAGTTCAGGATGTGAGCAGAATGCTGCAGTTTGCTAACCCTCCGGCAGTCACCTGCCTATGCCCTTCTTACGTCTATCCCTAAATGCTGCATGAAAGCAAACACGGCTGCCCAGGACATTGTCATATCTGATGCATTGTGTTCTGTTGCCCTGAGAGACAAATCAAGAGACTGACTGTTCCCCAACTTTTGACCACATTTTTGCTTCTCTAGGATGTGCAAAGCACAGGTCCTGTGCATTAGCCATAAAATGAAGGGAGGCAGTAACACAGCTGAAGAAAAGCAGCATGGCAACTTCTCCCTACCTCCACACATCTTTCAGTCCCACTGGAGTAAGGATTTTCTTTCCTGCCTTCACTTTGGAAGGTCTAGGATCCTATTCCCCAAGGAAGCCATGGAGGAAAGCCAGTAAAAGGAGCAGGCTCCTTGCAGACCTCTGCTGCAGGCAGTCCATGCTGCCTCAAAGGAGCAGATTTTGCTCTCTAACTGCAAAATAAATGTCTCAAAATGAAAAAGGAGAAAATTAAGGTTGATGCAAAATCCAATGGCCCATAGGAAAGGTTAACAAGTGAGCAGAATGAAAGCAAAAAAAATGTGTTTTTTAACTTAAACTCATTCTTTAAAGAACTTTAAGATTGTGACACAAGCCATTGAAAGTCAGGAAATTCAAACTGAAGGGTGTCAGTCTGTGGTTAAAAAGAGGAAAGTGATGGAAGCTAAAGGCTTAAGAATGTGCTTTTTAACTTGCAGAGGTTGTATAGTTTGTAGTTTCCTTTTGTTATTTCTAAACATAGAACATATAAAAAGAAGTTGTGTTTTTAAAAAAGGCTGCCGTAACTTAGTGTGAGAGTAGGCAGGACTGGGAGAACAATGTATGAATTAGCTAACTTGCTCTCCCTGGTATTGTATACAGTATAACCATGCATGTATTCTGTCATTTACTCAAAAGACTAGTAAGATATAATATATGAATATAACTGGGTTTTTTTAAAGCATAACATTACATATGAAAGGCCAAATTCCATGGCCTTTATTTCAGGTAGTTATGCTCTAGCCAGGCAAATTCCCAGTAAGGTAAATCAGTTTGCCTGGGTACGGATTTCCAGATTCATCCCAAAGTGTTAGCCCCTGAAGTCTTGTCCCTGCCATTCTTCACCAGGCAACACTCCCTTTGCAGTGAAATGGAGCACTATTTGAAAAGACAACAGTGAAAAGACTCTGGCAAGTGTTTGGGCTCCATAAAGAGGAGTGCAACGTACCCCAAGGCAGAGGCACAGGGTTGGCAAGAGCCCCTTCTGTACCTTCTGCTCCTGTCTCCAGAGCATAGGCAGTGGGTAGGGAGGCACAAGCCTCCTGAGTTTTCTGTGCTGATGGTAGGGTGCAGGGCTGCAGCCTGCCCAGAGCTAGGGCCCTGCAGCAGCAGGGGCAGCAGCAGCACAATTTCTGCACTGACAGCAGGGTGTGGGGCTGCAGCCCAGCCAGAGCCATAGTCCAACAGCAGTGGGGGCGGTGGCAGCGGCGCAGAGTTGTTCCCCCACACTCGCCCCCGCATTGTCAACACTTACTCGTAGTCTATGCTCCAGAGTACCCAGGTCCACAGCACCCTTAACGCTGATTATGCAGGGCAGAGGGGTAAGTGGATCAGAGAGCCCCTTCTCTGGTCTCTCCCCAAGCTATTCTTCTGCACTAGACTCTGTTGACTTGGCACAGGCTGTTTCTGCAGCATGCTGTGGATGCTTAGTTGGCAGAATCCCACCTCGCCCTTACCTGAAGCTTAGCTTGTGGTGGTGGTCATGGGGGTGGGGGTTATGCTGTCCCTCCACACCAGTGCTGAATTGCACCCTTTAGAATATGGTCAGTATTATTTACAAAGCAGCAGCAATTATAATTAGTTCTAAAACATTTTTTATCTCAGGAGAAAATACCTTATGAAGTTGCTCTTAATATTCCTTACTTTACAGAGCTGTAGCTTTCTTCTTTAGAGTTTACTAACTCAGCAGTACAGAAAGTGACTAGACTATTTCATGGGATAATTGCTAACCAAAATGTTATTTTTTCTAAAGCAACTATAATGTGAATTATGAAAATGCTGAGAAAAAAGTTGTGTGCTGGTAAACTTTGCTGCTTCTTGCTTGCATAAATATAAATGAGAAAAACATTTTTTTAAATGTGATTTAAAAAAATGTACTCCTGGACTAAAACTCTATTTCCATGGCATTTTTAGTGAAAGAAAATTACTGTGAACTGATTTAAAACTTATGCCTCCTTTCCCCTCACACCACATTCACATCCACATGGCTTTAAAGACTGGTGATGATAAAGCACCCTGTAATCCTTTCTTGGACTGAAGTCAGTGGGAATTTTGCCTCAATAAGAAGCATTGGATCAGACCCAAAATATTAACAGCATCTAAACAAACACACCTGGATTAAACTGCATCCAGATCGGCTCTATGGGCCAAATCCTGTTCTTATTTAAATAAGTGGATTTGGTTGCTTATGTTTGTGCATAAAGACTTAGAAAGTAAAAATTCTAAACACTTTCCACTGCTTTACACCTGTGAGACATAATCTACTCTCATTGCACAGCTATGTCCTATTGTAGCAGATGGAATAAAAATAGTATAGAGAGTAATGGAGCAAAATTGGGCCAAATTCAATACAACCTTAAAATAAATTTTAAGTGTGTATTGAATTTGGTGTATTGTGTATTCATTTTAGTGTAAATCCACTAAAATCAACTGAATTATGGGATGACATTGTTTCCTTGTTCTTTACCTACACCTCATTAATACTAATTTGGACAAACCACTGCTCAATTTGTGGTGCTGCAGTGCTACCAAATATCACCACTTCAACTCTGGGAAAACCTAAATGTGTTAACAACAGGTAAGCATTTCAGCTTTTAGCACCCTTCATTAATATTTACATAGTGCCTGACTGGACTGTCTGGTCATAAGTTTGGAGATTAAAGCAATTTAACATCTGAACAACTGTTCTAATATGCTGCAGGCCAACTACTCATATTTTTGTTTTTCATTCTATTGACTAATGTTCTTCTTTCACAGTACCACCTACACAAAAAGCAATGAAGTCAAGCAAAACTTGTCTTTGGCCAAAATCTGAGAAGCACTGACCACCTGTTGAATACCCTCAACTCCAAAGGAAGTCAAGAGGGCTGCAGAACTGGATCTCAAGCTATGCCAACATATTAACTTTATTTTATGCAGAGAAAATCCCACCCCAGGGAAGTGGATAAGAGAAAGAGAAAAATAAATAATTCAAGGCTTTGTTTATAAAGAGATAATTTGGAGAAAATGGGAAATAGTTTAAATATCAAGAAGTAGGGATGTGAAAGATTAAATGTTTAAACAATAAGTATATTTATACCATTAGTTGTTGGGCGCAGTCTGGTGGGGAAGGGAAGCAGGAACAGGAAGGCAGCAGGGCAGGAAAGAGGGAAGAAGGGAAGAGTGAGAAGGTGGTGGAGTAGTGAGGGGGTACTAGTACCCATACCTGGCCTGCTCCCACCCTCCTAGTGCTCTGGTGGCTGCAGTAGGCTGGGAAAGCCCCTCACCTGCTGCTGCTGCCCATGGCTTCAAATGGGTTGTGTTGTCTGGCGGGGCTTGCTGCCACCTCCTCGCCCCCCTGTCACAGGCCCCAGGGAGTAGCTCCCAGCAGCAGGGTCTGTGAGCAGCCTCTGACTCCTTGAGCTGCTCTAGGCAGGCAGCTGTGATCCCTCTCTCATGGTGGGGTGAAGTAAGGCAGGCACTAGCCTGGGACTCTACACCCCCCTGGCAGGGACCAGGTACATGTTATTGGTTAACCATTTAACTGATATAATTATAAGTTAAACAGATAGTTAGAGGTTAAGCAGATATGTTTTTAAACTATCAAGAAGTCCCATTTACCAGACAGGAATGCTTTATAATTCACTAGGGATAGGACTTATAAACTATCTAAAGAACAAAAACCCACAGATTTAAGCTTCTAAACACTTAGGCCAATGATTCTCAATCAGGATGCCATGGCACCCTGGGTTGCCTTGAGATACTTTCAGGGGTAATGTGGGGTGCCACACAAAGTTAGCACTGGTACGTGTGCTAACACGATTCACAAGTTCAACACAGAGATTTCAAACAGGAATCCACAGTGTCAAAAACAAGTTGACCTTTCTGAGTTCTTTGCAACAGAAGAATTACTCTGTTATCTTTCTGTAGTCAAAAACTGAGTGAAAACAAAGAGCTGACATTTTCCCAATGGGTATCTTGAGTCTGAAAATGGTGAGAACTGACTTAGGTACACATTCTCAAGAATATTTAGGAATGTAACTGTCACTGATTTCAATGAGAGTTAGGTGCCTAAATACCTCTGGGGATCTGAGCCTAAGACATTCTGGAAAAGCTAAAATCTTAAAATTCAATGTATTTTTCTAGTGACACGTAACAGATTTTAACTTCTATGAATGCAAACTGGTCGTCTCTGCATTTGACTAGAGTCCCCTGATAATTTTCTGACTGAATGCTTTCCTATTAAAAATACTGTTTCTTTGAAACTGAAACTTTATGCAGAAAAAAAATTTAAAACATTTTAATAAGGCCAGAATATTCCATTTCAACTTTTTCTGAACATAAATTCCAATTCTGCTGTTATAAAAGAAGTTTTCATTTTGAAATTTATTCTGTATTATGAAAAATAGATCTCACAAAGCTGTGCTGAAGTAAAATATTTGATTCAGAACTTTTAAAAAATTCTTTGCTTTCAATTTAATTCAGAATGAAAAGGTTTAAAATGGTGGAATTTCTTGTGAAACAGAAATTCCAGTTCCCACAAATTTCTGTTTCTGAAATCAAGATATTACTAATATTTGAAATGTAGAAATGGAGGCAGTTTTTGAGATCTTAATGTACTGCTTTTTAAAGGCTGTTTACAGATGATAAATCCAGGGCAGATTTTGCTGAATAAATAATCCATATTGCTATTAATACAAATCCAAGGGTAGACCGGTTAATTACCACAGTACTCCCTTCTGTGGGTTTTCTTTCTTTTGGATTGTAAATACTAGAGATATGTTTGCTAAAATTTAGAAAAAAACATAAGTAGAAAAGTGCTTGACAAATCCAGCCTAAAAACTGAATTGTACTTACATGTGCAAACAGTTAATACAGTTAAGAGAGACTGATATACAATGCCGGAAAGAAGTGTTGGAGTAAAAAGGTTTCAAAGTGGTATTATCTTATTCTCAGCTAAGGAAATTACTGGCTTGACTCTGCCTCTCTGCTATTTTGCACTGTGGGAGCACCACCCATGCACAAGTTTTTATTGGGCAGGTACAATGAAGTCTTAAATTTCCTCAACGATGATTAATCTGATTAAACTTAATACATCACTTCTACGCACTTGAAACCTTTGTTGCATTATTCTGTAGGGAACTGTTCAGCCTGTGTATAAAAACTATTTAAACCCAAAGAGCAATTACCTGCAATGGATTACCCAATGGCCTATTTCTAGGTACTGCAAATGGTCTGTGAAGGCCGCTGTCCTCTTCTGACACTGGCATCTTTAAAATGGAACTAGTAAGAAGATTCTGTATCAAAAAAAGAAAGGGAATATTTAGGGAGTTTTCATAGCACGAACGTATTTTTAAGAGAGACTCGACCCAACTACCCCACTGGGTACTACAAGGGATTGTAACATAGGAAGTCTGGAAGCAAGGTCAGTCCCTCTAATATAGATCACTATTATACAATGAAGAATAAGGGGCACACGCAGAAAACAACTTAAGCAAATGTTTTGTTTTGGCTTTGTTTGGGCCCAAGGTAGAGACTCTTCCTTTTAAGAATTCCAACCTTGATCTGGGAGACTTTTATATAGAGGGGAAGATCTCTCCTAAATATATGGAAAAGACAATACATAGTTCCAAATGCCTACAACTCTCTCTGCCTTCCGCAGGAGTCACAAAGATCAAGTTAGGAGCATGAATTAGGAATCTAATAAGGGTCTTTGCCCTTACAGTATCTTTTTCTTGAATCTAAAGTACATAAACACAGGATACCACATGCATAATGAAATAAATGCTCTCTTCTGAGAATGTTCAAACATTCTTTCTCTTGTATTTGAGAACATGTAAGGATGAAACAAGAAGAGGGTTCTACGGTTTGAACCCTTATATGTACCGGAACATCCTCCACGGCAGATGTATGTGTGAAGAGCTGAGCATTCAGGTTTTCCCCTTCCCAGTGATTTAAGCAAAAGAAGCTTCCAGTTTTATCTGTTGGCGACTCCACCTGGAAGTATAAAAGGATATGTGTTAAAGACTTTATTATATATTCATGTAATGAGACCTTCTCAAAACACCGGAGATCCAAACCATTCCATCTAGCTTGGTTTCCACTGGGTTCTTCTATGTTTTCACAAATATTAGAAAAAATCAGTTTAATGGGAAAGGAACTGGACAGTAACAGCGAGCTCTTTACTAAACCTGGACTCAAGTGGAAAAAAAAAAGATATGTAGCTCATGGACTGAAAGAAAATGCTATAAATTTGACAGCAAACACCACGGGCTTAGATTGCCCCTGTAGAACTTCTGTATCTCACCTCTTGTTTTATCTTCTTAAGCAGAGGGGGTCCATTTTCATGTAGGCCAGACACAATTCCAGATTCATCAGACTCCTGTTTGATAACATCTTGCAGGTCTTCTACAAGGTGAGTTGGTGTTTGAGGCTAAGGAAGAAACAGGTATAGGTTAAGCCCTAGACAAGCCCCTTGCACTAATACCAAAGCAACTTTTATCTCCATTGCCTTCTTACCAGCATCTTTAAAGGCCCATATTTCATTTCTTGAGCTGCAAGTGCATTTTTGAATGGAGTAGGTGTTCTTGGAGAGCTCTCCAGTATTGACCTTTTGATGGCTGGAGTTCTGAAACTGTAAAAAGACGGAGAAAAAAACTTTTCCATTGATTGTGTTTGAAAACCATTTTTAACATGAAAAATTTGCATACTGTCAAAAGACTGACATTTATTAAATATTATACTGCAATGATATTCTGAGTTCACATTCATCTATCTTACTTTTCTGGAGGAAGCACCTGTTCTAATAGTCTAATGTGCAACAATACTAAATTTAAAAAACTGGTGGATGTATCTACATGATTGTTCCCTACTAAAAAACCTGACATTGAAAAAGATCAGTACTTTTTGAACTAAAGAAAATCTGAATACATTAGCAAATGGGACACCAACAGACATGAGAATATCCAGCATTTCATTCTGGCTGTGGACTAACCTGAAAAAAAATCCCTGTGTTCTGAAAATTCAATGCCAAGATTAAAAAAGGACTTACAGATTATTTTCCTTCTGAGTTTTAAAAGCCTGGTCTCTGTGAAGTGGTGCTGTAACAGTCAGCTTATGACCACAAACTGGAGTGGAAGTTAATGTAGGATTGTCCAGGTCCAGGTTTTCATGATTGGTTGAGGTGTTTAAGAACTGCAGGTATGACAAAACAAAAGTAATATAAACACCAAGATGAAGAAACTGATTTTTAAGCCATCTTTGCTGAACTAAATAAGGGTGGGGGGAGGAGGAAGAAGGAATCTTTTTAGGTATTAACCCCCCAAAATTCTCAGACACACAATATAATTGTATATCTGGAGTGTCTGATTATGTGGTAAAAGTATTATCTCCCTAGAAGTTTTACTGAGAGAATCATGAATCAAAAAAAGTAAAAAGTTCAGCATTTCAGGTGCTGGAACTATAAGCCAAATTACTTTCCATTCCAAAAAAAAACTTTTTCTATCCCTTATAAAGCCAAGTGCTAAAAGCCTCACTTTATTTTTTAATCAAATTAACTGTAGTTTTCTTTAATAGAAGTTTGCCTAAGCAAGGACAGAAGGCTAACAAGTAAAGGCTTCAGGAGCTGGCTAAAAAAAAATGGTGGGTAAATTTGGCAAAGTTTTAAAAAAGACAGTGAGGCATACATTTAATTTAATAAACTAAGGAAACTGAGCTCCTTCATCATCTCTGTGAAAACAGAGGAACTTAATGACCTAATATGTCATTTTTATCTCTAATTCTTTGTTTTATTTATGAATTTGGAGGGGTCATCTCTTCTGTTAGAGATTTGTCAAAATATGTCTTACTTGTAGATTAAAAATACACATATGCAAAAATATAGCACATCAAAATATGTCTTTACTTGAGTAAATAAGTTATGCTCAAATATAGTTAATTACAAATGTATCAGGGTTCCTTTAAACACACAAAATGTTTTTTCTAACCCTTCATGAAAAATTGCTTTTTTGACAGTCAGGACTATCAAATAGCCAAACCAAACTATAACAAAAGCAATCCACAAACCAAAAACAATGCATAGATAATGTTAAAGCTGTGAGGCAAAGCAACAAATGGCAGGAAATTCAAAGTGGAGACCAAGATGATTTCAATGTGCATATTTTCTTTTCATCCTTGTCCTACCCACTGTAGTGCCTTGAGTTAAGAATGAAGCTACCATTTGAATTTTCTGTTTGTTGTTGGTTTGTTTCACAATCTGAGTTTTATCTAAATACAATTTGGAATTTTCTGGGTCAGTGAATCATACTGTAAGTGGACAGAGATGGAAAGTATTACAATGAACAGATATGTTAAACTCTGGTAGGTATTAAAAGCAAGAGCAAAGCACGCAGTCATCTTCCCCTACAAAACCACGAAGAATTAAAGAAACAATAGAGAAAAAGAAAATCAACAGTTAGCTTGCTGATAATCTAAACTCAGTGGTGAAGACTAACAGCAGTAAGAAGATTCAAACATGGAGTGAAATTAACAAGTGCAACAGTATTTAGTCATTTGTTCCAAAGGATTAGTTTCTAAATTGTTAACTCTGGTGACTTTTGAGAATTAGTAACATCTGTGCAGAAGTCTTGATCTACCTGTGAGGGAGAGAAGGGTAGACTTTTGACAGGGGAGCGCTTAGGTGTTGAACTGCTGACGTCAGCAAGTATGAAGGAGCTACTGTGGCCACTGGCTAAGTGGCTGGAATGCCCTCTCTTTTTGCGAAGAATGACCAGCGGAGTTGTGCTGCATTTTGAGGCAGATAAGGGCTTTGGTGAGTCAAGAGAGTCTTGACTCAATAAGAATTTGCTCAAGTTTGTGCTAGAGTGTCCTTCAGGTCTACACGCAATGGCCTCTCTTTGCTGAAGCTGTGCGACTTTGCCTGAGGGAGTTTTGCTAGGCGAAATGTCTGCTTCTTCAAAGAATTCAAAACTGCTGAGATCACCCCATGATGAAGGATCCTGAAACAGTGTGGGAGGCACGGAACTATAAGACAGAGTATAGTGCCACCTCATGAAAATAAAGCACTATGATATGCCAGTAACCAAAGAAAAAAAAGCCGTCCTTCCCAATATAATTCAATTTGACTCTGTTTATTTGAGTAATATTACAAACACCTTAGTCATATTTTAATATATATATTGAATATATCAAGCTGTATATTATCCTAGAGTTGCTGGAAACTGAATTCCTACAAGTAGCAATGACTCAAGTGATGACCTGCCAATATTATCTACATTGGTATGAAGACAATGCCTTTTGTTACGGAAAAATGTGTTCACCAAGCTAAGTTTAACTTTATTCTAAGCACCATGGTTGCTAAGTAAATGCTGAATGGGATGTAGCTGAATGGCTTAAGCTGTGCACCCTAGTTGCTATAAATCAAAATGATACCAACACACTTATTTCAGTGCAACACCTCTGTTTCAGCTGACATTACCAGAGATTACAGTGAACAAAGGCCAGTGTTAAGTGCAGTAAGCCCTTCACTGTTATATTAAGATTTCCAGTTCTTCAGATATGCCATACGAGCTCCTTAAGCTTTGAGAAGAGGCAGCTATGGATGCTACATCTTGCAGTAAGGAAGAATACCAGAAAAGCATACAGAAGCACGCATAGCAACACACAGAACTACAGTCTTCTGACTCTTCAATCTGGAATAAATATCGTTTATACAATTAACCTGGTTGTCTTATCTCTGATTTTATTCTAAGACGCAACATGTAATATTTAGAGACTGTTTCAAACTGTTTTATTGTGCAGTTTGCTAAAAATTGCACCACCACCCGCACAGAAAGGGGGAAAAATAAACCCACATGTAAGAAATTTAATTGTGCCTTGCAGCTTGATATCTAGGCAACCATATGTTGGTATTTTAAAACCAAATTTCAGATCTTGCAATCATGTTATTCAGAAAATACAACTAAATACAGGAGCTCTGGTCATCTTACTCCCTGAACAGATACCAGTTCACCTGAGATGGCAATTCTACTTACGGAGTCTACAAACTGAAGTGCTTCTGCAAATTCTAAGATATTCTTAACATTATCCAGGATGTTGCTCTGGTGAACGATCATGCACCTTGCACTTTCTTCAGGTAAGCAACCATGATCCACTGGTGGAGATGGAGTGCAGTGGTGATGTTCCCCCAAACAGGAAACAGGTGCATTGTCACCACTAGTTCTGGTATTGTCAGCAATTGTGGTGCTGTGCCAGCCTGGGTAGTTTGATGTGTGGTTCTGTGTCTAAGGGAAGAAGAAAAAAAAAAAAAGAAAAGGAGGGGTGGGGGGGGAAAAGGCAGAAGGAACTTAGCAATGAAATTGCACAAGGTGTCAGATGCCGCTGGAGGAAAGATAAAAGTAATTGCATCATCTAAAAACTTAGGTCTATGAAACAATTGTCAAGATGTTTCCTTTCATCAGCGCAAGACTTTGTTTTAAGTAATATTTATATTTGTTATCTTAAAATGTATTTAGTTCAAGTACCAAGTATTATGAACGTATATTGTATTTTCAATTAATTCATATTACATTATTCCAAAAAATCTGTTGTCTGCAAGTATTTTGCTCTGAGAAGCAAGGATCGGCAGGAATTCCCTACTTAACACTCAGCTCTATGAGAGGCTAAAGGGTTTAAGAGTTAGAGTTGCTTTTGTTTGCACATCTCTTTTCTTCTTCTGTCCCTGTCTAACACTACAGCTTACACCAATGCAATGAAGAGGCTGTCAAATCAACGTGGTTAGGAAAGCAGAAGAGCAAATTAACAGAAGTTTCTTTCCAGTGTGATCATGCAACAGAAGAAATTGCAAAACATTAACTAAAGTTAAAAGTGGCCAAACTAACACATCATGCACACAGTTGTTTTATTATTAATTTTAAAATGACTTATAAAAGTATTTGCTGGCTATCACTTATCTTCTAGGATGATTTGAGGTTTTTTTGCTTTGGCTATATTGTTATATAGCTGCTCTTCTATTTTACTACCTGTACACAGCAAAATGTGAAAATTCAGTAATAGCCAGCACTGGTTTCACGCATGCAGCTATAAAGGATCTAACATTATTCAAAGAGAAGTAAAACAAATTGTAAACACATGCACTGAGTTTACAAAGTATGCCATATGCAGCTGAAGTAAGGAATACAGCAGAGAGGAAAATTCTAATGAACAGGCACTACATTTTCAATATATGAACCATTGCACACTTTCAGAAATGCAGATCCTCAGAAATTTAAAGTTTGTTAGGATTTTACTGTGTTCACTTAAATGGTACCAAGCTCATGGTATTATAAGACACCACAGAGCCCAATCTTGCTTTCATTGGCTTTGCAAAAGTAAAAATACCTGCAAATAAATACCAGAATGTATAAATAAATGTGCAAAACAAATATATATTAAGTATGTGCTATGTTTCATCCTCTTAAAATGGAAATATAGAGCCTTGATTAGTGTGAGAGGCAGAGGGGGAGTAAAAGATAAAAAGACAAGCACTGGGGTAAAGCTGCTATCCCTCCATCCAAGCACACAGTGACAATCTTACTGGTAATGCCTGCTGCCCTTTCAGTTCATTCTCAGTCGACATTAGTAGCAACTCTAATTCCTTTATTCGTTTTTCTTTCTCAGGGTCTTCATCATTATAGTGTCTCTGCAATTAAGAGTTAAGGGAAAAGAAAAGATAAAGGTCTGATTGGATGTTGCAACTAAAATGCTTATGGCTTGCCATCCTGTGGTATAACAGCCAAATTAGCCTCAGAGATGAAACACATCAATTGTGTTTTCTACTGTAAAAATCCCTACTGAATTTCACTGAAGTGGAGAAAATGAAAGATGTCACACTAGATGTCAGTGAATATGTTCCAATTTACCTCAGAAGCACTGATTATTGATTATTATGTTTTAGAACTCCCTCCCCTTTCCCATTATCTTCATCACTTAAGGACAGAAGTTTATGTTTTAACTTGCACATAAAGGTTTTTTAAAATGATCTTTAAATTATCTACCTGAATAGCTGCAGCAGCTGGCTGAGGGACATTGACAATATTTACATGAAGTGCTACTGGATATGGGATCTGGCCAGGGACCTACGCCAAAAAAGCAAAAGACACTCAGAATTATTCATTCTATTACATTTGCTATCCTACAACATCTATTTGGGTTAAGTGGAAGCATCTTACATTGAACATTTAAAATTTATGGAGATAAACCCACTTGTCTAACTTACAAGAAAATCGAGTGGTTTTTAACAATGCAACACTTAAGCGTTAAAGAGAAGAAACTCTAAATGTGAAACATAGAGCACGTAGGGCAGAACTTAGTTTAAAGACAAGGCTATTACGTTTTTCTAAACTGAAGTGTAAATGTCAAGGACACACTTTCTTGTCATCTAACATCCTATAATGTAGCTGTGTTTAGGATAGTAATCATCTTCATGTTAGTAATTAGTAATTACTCAATTCTGTAGTAATCCAGAACCAGAACAATTAGTGTGATCCATGGCAGCTTAACATTTGAAAGGCTGCAGAATAGGGTCCAAAGTAAGCCGCATCTCAACAAGTACAGCACTCCTCACTGTAAAAAAAGTTACTTACTGCTTTTTGTAATGGGCTAGTTTGCTTTAAAAATTAAAATGTTAGGATTGCTGTATCACAAGAATCACTGTAGTATACAGTGTCCCACCACACCACAACAGTTGCTTAACATTAAGTCAATGGACTTCTTATATGCTTGAACTGCCTGAAGGTCTAACACATTTACTACCTCTCTCTCACCCTCACACCCCCACAAAAGTACACCATTTCTCTCCTTATCATTTCACAGACTGATAAATGGATCTTAGATCTACATATTCAACAAGAGGTTTTCAGCAGCTTACATTTTGTGGTTCAGAGATGTGGTAATAGGAATAGTCATTGTTAAGTGGGGGCTGGGTGGCTGCTGAGAGCTGTCCAGAAGGTGGAGTGTGAGTAAAGCCCATTAAGTGATTGCTTTTCTGAAAGTTTGTGGCTACTGAGGACTGATTGGCTTTGGAAGACTCCTGAAGATAACCTTCCTGTTCGACTTTTCGGCGCATTGTAGAATTCCAGTGGTTCTTGATAGCATTATCAGTTCTACACAGAAATACATGGATATAAAGAGTTTTATAAACAAGACCTTTCAATTCAGATTAAAGTTAATTGACAGAAAACTGCTATTAGTGTAGAACTCAGTTAGTCCTCAATGGATTTCTGTGACAATTTAATGGACTTCTCTTCCCACCTTCCCTCTGCCCATGGTTAGTAGGCCCAGACTTGTAATAGTTTCAGTGCCAAAATACAGATCTTTGCTCCGATTTTCTCATGTGATTGCACCTTGGGAAATTTTTATGATGGGAAAGTATGAAAAAAGACAAATACACCTCTATTCTTCCTAGGGGTTTTAGACTCATTTCTTACGCTTCTATTTTATATCCCACTGTGAGAAAATAACAATTTCAGCTACCCCCCATTCCCATTATATGAAGCAACAGGCTTGTGGGCAAAACTCTCTTTCTGAGCTACCGTGTGCAGTAAACGTGTCGCCATACTTGAAGTATTAAGACTCTAATGGAATTTGAATGCACTTAATTGCTGCAAAGTGAGTGTAGGAACCAGCTGTGAAAAGGTTAAATTCCAAGCTAGCACTCTAATTGGCAACCTAGGCAATGCTAGTGTTATATCATGTAGTCTTTAAGGAGGAAAGGGGAGTTTAATTTTATTTTGGGAAAAACTGTTCTGAGTATTCAAATACTGTAGATTAAGTGAAAAACTATCCAAATTGGGTATTATTAAACTTGGGTTTTGTGGTATGTTCAAATACAACTAGCCAAAAGCTTTCTTTTCATCGTGAAATTCATCATTACTTATATTGTCTGTAGTATAGGCAACCTTCCTGCAAGACTGTAAAACTTGCCAAATAATAAACCTAACTGTTGTTCTCTCCATGCAAAAGAGGGTTGCTACTTAACAGGGCACAATAACATTACACTAAAAGCCTGAAGAGATTTTACCAACTATTGTTACAATTACAACCTATGATTAATATAGCAAAAAATACTGAAGAAAAAACATGTTGTTTTTACTTTGTGCATTTGGCAGCCCTTTGGTCACTTACACTGTTGTCCTTGCACAGTAGGGTCCTCAGCACATACAGCACCAGTCCTCAGCACTTACACATAATAAGCCCCAATGAAAGCAGTGGGGCTGCTCATCTGCATTGTGAGGCGTATGTGCACAAGTGTTACTTGGACTGGAACTACCATTAGTCAGTTCTTTCAACTCCATACGTGGATCATTCACATATCAAAATTTTGTGGAGGACTCAGGGGCAAAGACTTAAAGTATCTTTTAAGTCAATTTAAAAAAATATATATTTGATTTTAAGCCTACTACATCCCCTAACTGAATGTAAATTTAACTTCACTTGAAGAACCTAGCCCTGGGCTGTTAAGTGAATGGCAGTTTTGCCAATTACTTAAACACAAACCAGACCAAACCTATATTTGGGAAACCCTGGATGATTTAATGTGGTTATTATTTCCTTATCCAGTAGTAAATACTTAGAAAAAATATTTATTTTTCCACTCAGGCCTACATCCTGGTCCCATTTGGGCCAATGGCAAAAATACATATTGATGTCAGTGGCTCCAGGATTTGGTTCTGAGAATTTTGGTTTGTAATGTGCAGCTCTGTCAATCTGTTAAAAAGACATGGGAACACACTCCTAAGACCTCCAGCCTTTTCTTCCCTACTTAAGGGCTACTACATGAAATTACCGTCCAGGTAGTAACTTTGCAATTTCTGCCCATCTGTTTCCCAGCCGCTTGTGTGCTTGGTAAATAATTCTATCTTCCTCTTCCGTCCATGAAGTTTTCTTTACTTCTGGATTCAAATGGTTGTGCCATCTCTCCCTGCACTGTTTTCCAATCCTTCCTTTCAAGTGCTTGGCAATTACAGACCAGCGCTTTGGCCCATATTTCTGCACAAGCTCTATTACCTTCAAAGAAGCAAAAAAATTACGCATGTTTAGTATTACATAATGAATCAGTGCAATCATTCTGTGATGCTGCAATGTTTTAAATGAAGTTTCTCAAAACCATTGTGCTAAACCTCCTGTGTCGGCACTGTTTTATATTTTGGTTACATATTTGCTCCAAAACGAAAAAGCGTTGATACTAACAGGGGCATTTCTAGATTCCATTTAAATTTGCAGCGTTTAAACGATTAACTACTTAAGGTAGGGAAAATTGAAACTGTACCAGGAAACAATAAATTATTGCTAAGTACTACTATTACTGGGACCAGTTTTGCAGTCCTTGCTCATGCACAGTTGCCACAAAAATCATAAGAGTTGTGTCCCATCTAAAACAGCAGTATTGGTCCCATCGTTATATATTAAGTGGACTGAAAGAAAAGGTAATTACCCGCTGATCCTCTTCTTTAGTCCATGGCCCTTTAATAAGTTCCGGATTTAGTACCTTCTGCCATCGGTGCTGACACTGCACATCTGTCCGATTCTGATTGTATGTAAAATACACAGATTAAATAAGATGAACTCAGTGTGATGTCCTTAAGTACATTTGCCCCCACTCTTCTTCAAATGCCAAGACTGCTTAGATGCTAAGATTGAAATATTTTGCTCACTGAACTACTGCATAATTTTCTGATTTCATTGTAATTATACAAACTTTACTATCTATGAATCCAACAGTTGTCATTCAGAAAAATAACCCTTAGCTATAATGTCCAAATAACAGCAAAGAAATTAATTTTATAAGCAGCATTTATTGGGTGTACCTATACATTCATTAATGAGCTTTTGCTACTGCACATTAAATTTAGTACCTCTATGAGGTATTATAACTAAATGCACATTAGGCTACTCAAATGCTTAGCAGCAAAAGCACATGCTTTTTTAGTGATGCTTAATGCACAGTAGCCTAATTTTACTGCACATGAGCGTATTAGCACAGTTTTTGCTGTGACATTCTAATGCACAGTAAAATAGGCTAGTGCACATTAAAGCACCCATTACTGACTAAAGCTAAGTGTGCTAATTCCTGTATGATGGAACTTCTTTGATTCATTGTTGTACCAATCATATGCTCTGCAACAAACCCCAAAAATGTCTGCTTACATTCCCCCAATCTCACTTTAGATGTGAAGTGGAAAGGAAAAAAAAAGGCAGAGAAGATAAGATTGTCAGTAAAGCCCTCCATAGTATTAAAACTGAATTTCTTAAGTCTCCATTTGTGGAGGTTTTTGCACTTTTCAAGAAAATGTAGTTTTGAATTTTCTTTTCCCTTACTAGAAAACGTGTGATAAGTTGTCACTACAATTGTAAACAAACCAACGTTCACCTACAGGAAGGAAATTGGCAATAACTTTCCAGTCTTCTGTACCATTCTGCTCCACGAGTTTCTTTAATTTCTCATCCTAGATCATAAAGAAAACAGCATTACTGCTTCAGTCACTTAGTTCTATAAATGTAGTATGTACAGTTAAAAATCCTGAACGTAGCTGGATTTTTATTCATCCACTTCTTTCAATAGTGATAAATTACTGATATCAAGGGGAATGTCTTTGGCCAGATTATGATTTTTGTCTTGACAAATATCTCTCTGTAATCAGAAGACGTTTTTTCTTTATTACTGATAGGTTCCTAAATAGAGATAGAACACATTTGCTTTGCAGTTCTGAACTATTCAAATGATAATAATTTGCATCTTTCCAGCCAAAGCAATTTAATTGTCATTTTTGTGCTGGAATTTTCAAGGAAGCCTAAGCAGGTGCCAAGCACTCAGATCATATTGGAATTCAATGGAGTTGGGTGTCTAACTCTGTTAGGCACCTTTGAAAATTCTCCTCTTAATTTTTAAATATTTCAGGACAAGGCAGCTCCAATAATATATTCACAGCATAAGCACTTACAATGAATAGGAAAGCAATGGATTTTTATTTGCTCTTAGTGTTAGGTGGACAAAGCCCCATTTACTTCAGTGGAGTTTTGCCCTGTTACACCAGCATGGAATTCGTTCCTGTATCTTTATTTGTAAGTCCAGTACCAGGGACTGCAATGAGAAGCAGCAGCCCACTGCACACATGGAGAAGGATGAAGATATTGTAACAGCAATATAAGCTTTTGAAAAGCCTTCATGAAGTGACCTGATGTTGTTTATATAACAGTATGAATTGTTGGTACTAAGAAAGTCAAAATATAACTCATATAACAGTATATTTCACACAAGGCTTAAGCAGTGTAAGTGACTGTGGAACATCCACCTGTCAGTGAACTTTATCACTGTAATTTATCAGATGATAAGACCAAAAGCACCACAACTAAATGTTATCAAAACATACTTATCCTTTGCCTTTGAAATCTTTAATGTCTGACTTTGGTGCTTAATAGATTTGCTTCTTCCAGCTTTTAATGATTACAACTTAGAATCACAACCATGTTATTAAAGCACCAACTTAAGATGGCCCATTTGTTTGGAGTAAGAGGGCTGCAGAAGTCTGTCCCACATAGTTCTCTGCTGCTGTAAGACACTGAATGGACGTCATTTCTCTCTTAGCAACCATTTGCAAACAAAACGTGCCAGCAGTAACAATCAAACATTGCTACAGGTAACTTCAAAACTCTTTTGCCCACCTGCCTCATGCAGCAGTTTGAACACGTGTACTGCAGGTTTTGTTGGAGTCAAAGACATCCATTTAGACATTTTATTACAAAAAGAAAAACAGAGAGAACCTCAAAGTTGCATCAAATATTATATACAGCTGGTGGATCAAATTCTGCTCCCATACATAGACGGAGTGCCACTAAAGTCAGTGTGTAATGAAGTATGCATCTGAGAGATAAATTCGGCCCATTCCCTCTCTCTCTTTAATGAAAAAGTAATAAGTGAATCTATATTTACCTCCTCCCGTGTCCATCTGGTTTTTCCTAAATGACGTTTTCCAGTCTTGGGAAGCAAGCCATCATAGTCATGATCAAACATTTCAACATCTTCTTCATCATCATCGCTACTATATATGCTAGAGAAAAAAACAGGAGGAGACACAGAGTGTAACATGAGGGCTTGAACTACTTAATTACAAAAAATATGAAAAACCCAACAATCTTTACAAAGGTTAAAGAGATAAAACTTTGAAAACTTGCACAACAAGATTTTGTTCTGCATTCTGTTGTTCTTCTATTCTGAACTGGTTCTGCTGTTTTCGGTATCCAAAGATACAAGCAAAAGGCTGGCAACCTTCTTATTACTGTACATGTTTAGACCTGCTCACACTGTTAGATCAGTGGCAAATTACACACTTGGCAGCCGTTCAACCAATGAAAGTTTCAAATTAAAATACAATGTTTGGGACAATAAAGAGAACAAGAGGCTGAGTCCTTTACACAAGTGCATGCTCAAAACCTTTTAACTTGTGCCATACATTTTGAATAATGCTTAATGCGTTCACACATTTGATATAGTAACTGGGTATGTTCCAAATAATACAAAGTATATTTAATTAAAAACCCATAAAAATAGCAAAACTACTCAAAATTATATTTAGTAACAATTTAGGTGTTAGAATACCAAACATATCAAAGGACATAAGTTTTCAAAACAAATTCTAAATTTTATAATACATTTTGTAATAAACTGTAACATAAAATATGCTTACATTTCATGTTCGCATACAGACAAAGCCAAAGACAAGTATAAGATCTCCATAATAACCAACAGGAGAAGCAATCGCCCTTTTACTATTTTGCTAACCCTTACTGCATTTATAAATACCTCATAGTATTATAAATACCTCATACTACTTCTGAAATACTCCAATACTCACCTAATTCATGACTAAGGGATTTCCCCAGAGGCTATCTAAGGGTGACAAGGAATCTACTGCTGTTTTCACAAACAGTATTCTATCCAGCTAACTAAATTTAAAACTGAGTATTTTGCAACAGGAGTTGTCTTTCTGTTGGGTAATATTTTATTTCCAACATTAAGATATAAACATCACTTTTGAAACTTTGACAAAGAGACAACATGTGCAGGGCTAGAAAAAAGACAATGCAGTAGTCTGTGACTAATGATGGTGATATACGAACAAATTGTTTAAAAATATTTTTTTTGATCAACAAACAAGGATCAGGTACCCTTTCTACTGTTAGCCTTGATTTTCAAGTGTCCTTTTTTCTTGCATTAAGCTGAAGTTCAGTATACGAGTTTGCAGCCAAGATGCAAACACAACCAGAACTTAAGGCATGAAAGTATATTAAGTTAAAATGACATTAAGCCCTCAGCCCTGTCTTTTGGCATATGTTGCATATCAAGGAAAATCTGTTGTAAGAGGTGTATCAGATTCCACAGCAGTGTGTAGGGCCTGTCTGAGAGCAAGCCCTAAGAGGGTGACTGACCAAACTAGTCAACTAACCCCAGGCTTAATTCACTACTGAGCCTCTAGGTAGGCAAAGTCCGACTCTACAGCTCACTGTATTTTGAGTATTGTGGAACACCTGGACATAAACAGTGAACAAAGGTCTGATCCTGCAGCCCCAGAGAATGGTCCTTATTCACAGGAGCAGTCAATCTCACAGGCTTCACTGGGACCTCTGGCTACAGTCCAACCATTCCAAACAGAACAGCGGTATCAGCTCCTTGGCTTTATTTTTACTTAAAAGAAAGTTGGATTTTCTTCTCAAAGTGACACACAGGGCCAGCTGTTTAACTTGTCTGCTGTCAAAGGAAGTTTTGCGGCTCAATTTCCAAGTATCATTTTGAAAACTGGTTTCACTGACAATTATACTTACTGACAGTACACCCAGCAGGGCAGAAACTGAGGTAGAAGACCAATGAGTTGGTGAAATGAGTGAATGCCCCGCTTGCCCCACAAAGTCCCTCACTCCCTATACAGGGCCTTACTGGAGTCTAGGAATAAGGATTTCACCACTGATGAGGTGAAATCTGTGGCAAAAGAAGCAGCAGGGCCTGGGAATTGAGGCTGATCCACGGCTGGTCTGGGTTCTGGCCTTGTTGAAGCATTTTAAAGGATTCCCGGCAGATAATACTTGGCCCTAGGAGCCGGGCTGCTGCAAGAATTAAGAAAGCTCCACCTGATTGCCTGGCCAGTGCCGTTTACATGCACCACAGCCAGGCTGCACTTTTGTCAAGGAAACCGAATTGTGCAATAAGACAAAAAAAAAAAAAAGTAGGGGGGGAGAGAAAGGTTGGAGAGGAAATGACTCGCTGCTGTTGCTACTGTGATTGAAGGAACTGGACACCAGGAGCAGTGCAGAGCCTGCTTGCTAGGACACACCTGGCTGCTGGCACCTTGCTGCACCCCTGCCCAGGGTGCTGTGCTGCCAGCAGGGGGAGGCGCCAGAAAGTCCCCGTGAGGGGAGCACCTGGATTCCATGCTGGGCACAGGCACCAGCTCCTTCTTCCATCCCCACCCCTGCACCCTGCTGTGCAAGCCTCCTGGTTCTTCCCAAAGACGGGAGGGTGTGTCTCTTTATAGCTGTGGGGAGTGTGTGTATGTGTATGTAGGGCTGGGGGTGTTTGTTTAGGACTGGGGGAATGCGTGTGTGTGTGTATGCAGTGTGTGTAGAGCCAGCGGGGGACCATGTGTATGTACAGTATGTGTGTGTGTAGAGGTGGGATTGTGTGTGTGTGTGTATAAGTATAGTGTGTGGGTGTATGTAGGGCTAAGGAGGGTGTGTGTGTATATGTACAGTGTTTGTGTGTAGGGCTGGGATGTGCGTATGTATATGCAGTGTGTGTAGAGGTGGGAGGACTGTGTGTGTATTTACACTGTGTGGGTATGTGTAGGGCTGAGGACAGAGTGTGTGTGTGTGTGTGTGTGCGCGCACGCGCATGTAGGGCTGTGTGTGTGTAGGGCCAGGGTAGAGAGTGTGTGTGTGTGTGGGGTGAGATGTGCATGCGTGTCCTGAGTGCAGGGGGGGAGGGGGCGGGGTTTGCTGGTCAAGGAGGGGGATCCCCCGGCCACGTGTCGACCCGGCGCGCGGAGGTCATTAGCGAACAGCCCTGCAGCGCCGCCCGCCGGCCCCCCCCCACCCCCTGTCCTGGCACCAGCCACGCGGCACCGCTCCCTCCAGCGCGGGCCCGCCCTCCCCCAGCACCCAGCTCCCTTCCTCAGCACTGGGGGGGGCACGAGCAAGCTGCTGACAGCTCCTGCCCAGCCACCCATGCACACACACACTTATACACCCCCCTCACATATATACACACACACGCGCATATACACAAGCATATACATGCAGACACACGCACATTTATACAAGACATACATACACACACATTTACACCCATATACATGCAGAGACACACTTATACACACACAAAAACATACACGTGCACATACACATATACACATGCAGAGACACACTTATACACACACATACAAGCATATACATTCACACACATACGTGCAGAGACACATATACACACATGCATTTATACACATACACAAGCATATACATGCAGACACACACAAGTGCATATATGTGCGTGCACACGCACATTTACACGCATATATATGCAGAGACACACACACGCACACATATACACAAGCATATACATGCAGGCACACACATATACATGCAGACACACACACATATACACAAGCATATACATGCAGGCACACACACTTATACATACACACACATTTACCCGCATATACAGACACACTTATACACACACATGCACACATATACGTGCAGACACACATACACAAGCATATGCATGCAGACACACACATGCGTGCAGAGACGCACACATATACATGAGCATATACATGCAGGCACACACACTTATACACACACCCAAACAAGCACATATACATGCACACACATGCAAGCATATACATGCAGAGACACACACACATACACACACACACTCCCTCCCCCCCTCCTGCCGCAGCCGGAGTTGGCCCGGCCCGCCCGGGCTCCACATGTGCAGAGCGACGCGTTCAGCTCTGCACAGACGCAGGGCAGCGCGACCCCCGGGCCAGCGGGAGGTGTGTGTGTGCGTGCTGGGGGTGCAATAATGCCAGCCCCAGTAAAGGGCTCTCTCTCCGCCCGGCCCCGGCTGTCACCCGCCCCCGCGGCCGGGAATGAATGAGCGGGCAGCAGCGCAGCCCCAGCCGGCCCCGTCCCTCAGCCCGCGCGGCCAGGCAACAAGTGCCCGCGGGAAGCGCGGAGCAGCTGGAGGCAGCAGCAGCAGCAGCAGTTCCCCGCGCGGGACGCGGGACGCGAGCCCGCCTCGCTGCCTCTCTTGGAAGGGGCCAGAGGCGCAGGGAGCCGCCAGCCCCGCCGCCCGACCCTGGGGGCACCTGGCAGCCGGCCCCTCACAGCCTGCCCACGCCAGGCACACGCGCACACGCGGAGTTTACCTGTACCTGGGTCTCCGGGCCATCCTGGGACTGGCCCCCGGGGGAGGAAGAGGAGGAGAGCGGTGCTGCTGCAGGGCTCGGCTGTCCTCGCTGCTCCCCCCCCCCTCCAAAAAAAAAAAAAGAGGGAAAAAAGTGCCGTGCCGCGGGGCCGGAGCAGCCGGGAGCGGGAGGAGGAGGGAACAGGTTGCGAGGTGCAGAGTCAACTCTGTAAACAGAGATGCCATCAAACAAAGGGTTTTTTTGGACACTCCCCCTCCCGCCAAATCTGGCGCCCCTGCAATGCGCAGGCGCCTCTTGCGAGGGAGGTTGGTCCAGCCCCTGCCCCTGCCGCCGCGGGGCTGCCTGCCCTGCCTGCCCGCCCGCCAGTCCCGCGCCTGCCAGCGAGCTGCTCCGGCCCGGCCCGGCCCGCCCTGGCGCTGCGCCTCCCAGCCCGCGCGGCAGCAGCGGGAGCGGGGAGCAGGGGGCGGGGGAGGCAGGCACAGGCGCCTTTTGCTGCACACTTCCCCGCTCTGCGGGGCCCGTGAGCCCCGTACACACACACACACACACACACTCTGCATCCCTCCTGCCCTCGCTTGTCCCGGTGACTCCTGTACACACACACACATACACCCACAAAGTGCGTCCTCTTCCACCCCCACATGTTCCAGTGGCTCCTGTACATACACACACACACTCACTGCCTTCCCTCACTTGTCCCGGGGAGTCTTGCAGACACACACACACTACATCCCTTCCTTCCCTCACTTGTCCCAATGACTTGTATACACACACACACACACACACACACACACACACACACACACACACAGAGCCTTCCCTCACTTGTCCCAGGGAGTCTTGCACACGCACATATCCCTTCCTTCCCTCACGTGTCCCAGTGACTCCTGTATACACACGCACACTGCATCCCCTCCTTTTTTCACTTGCCCCAGCGAGTCCTATTTACCCCCCCCCCCCCGCCCTCATCTTAGCTGCCCTTTTTTATGAAGCCTCCCCGCGGGAAGCGTTTCCAGCCAGACCTCCCCGGGCGGCTCATGGCTGGAAATGCCCTTCAGCCCCAGGGAGCAGCCCGGGAGAGTGGCCGGGGACAGCGTGGGGCGGGGTAGGAAAGAGCCCGCGCGCGCGCGTGTGTGCAAGACTCCCTGGGACAAGTGAGCGAAGGAGGGGGTGCGTGTGCTTCCTAGAGACTGAGGGGATAGGAGCCGCGCAGAGGGGCGCCCGCCTGCCCTGTGCACTGGTGCTAGTGCAGGGGGCAGTCCCGAGGCGGCTCTGTGGGGGGTGCCCAAGGCTGTGCTCTGTGTGTGCATGTGTTTCATTCAATGAGAGGAGGAAACACAGCCCGCCCCCCCCCCCCCCAAAGCGCACCTGTTTGGTGAATCCTTTTATTCGCTCCGTTTCATATCCCAAGAAGTACCCCCCCTTCCCCTTCCCCTCAAAACAGCCCGGAGGGAGCGGAGCCCAGCGCCCCGCCAAGGGCTGGTGCTTGAGGCGGCTGCAGGGTGGTGCGGGGCTGGGAGGCAGCCTGATACTCAGTGCAGTCCCGCTGGGGATTTTTACCATAGTTCCCCTTGCTGCCAGGACTTGGAGGGTGCTGCCGCTTTCGCCGCCTTAGGAGAGATGGTGGGTGTCCGATGAGCTCCAAAGAACACATTTTTTGATACTGGAATGAGTCATAATTTGAAAAATGGCGAAGCATGCAAAGTTCCCAGGCTACTCTGCTGTTCAGAGCTCTGATCCTTGTCACGTTAGAGCTACATTTCTCCTATCCTCCAAGCCTCAGTTTATGAATGAACTCCTCGCTGCCTTCGTTCCGGCGGAGGCAGACAATGCAGCCCAGCACAGTGATGATCACTTTCAGTTTTGTGGCCTCTGAAATGTCAGGTTATTTTCTAAACGACAAGCAGCCCCCCCAGATCCAAGTGTTTAGACCTATGCTTGAAAGTTTATGTACAGGCAAATCACCAGGAAGGAGGATATTCAGCTTGAACCCATGCCAGAAAAAAAAAAAGATAGTTCTGGATGGTGGTGTTCCTCTCCCAATCAAACTCTGTACTTTCCAAAACTCACTAACTCTGTGGTCTGAGTTCCTAATGCTTTAGTAGGGCTTTCTTTTTTTTTTTTCCCCAGAAATAGAAATATTACTTTTCAGGGGAGCTGTGAATAAAAAAAATGTGTATCACTGTAATTGCTAGCAAATCCTCACAGATTGTAGCCCTAGCCATTTTGTAGATACTCTCATTGAAGCAGTGTACATGTTCTATACTAGAAAGTGCACTATTTTATGATTTTAGACAGATCCATTTAATTCTGAATATATTTAAAAGTATATAGTGCAGCACATAGTATGCGCATAGTTTGTGCATCTGAGTGGTCAACCAGAGATATTCTGTAAACTCTTTAAAAGCCAGAAGCCATGGCAGGTGTCATTGGAAATTTACAGTCTCCACTGAGTCACCTTGGGGCAAAAGCACTTTGATATTTTGTGTTTCTGTTTGCCATGTGTAAAGTAGGTCCAATTTTGTACTTCACAAGGTTGTGAGGTCTAATACACCCCCCTATACACACACGTGTTTGTACATATATATGCCTGCGTGTATACATGTATGCATTTATTTGAAAAATCACTGTAAAATTCTCAGGAAGCAACGAAAAGATAATAAAGAAAAGTTAAACTCCAGGACACGGAGGATTCATTCCAACCTCTGTCATCCAGCTTGACTCCAGGGGAAGTTATAATAATCATCCAGGAAGAACAAGAAAGACACGTCCTGGGAGTTGCTTTTGGTAAAGAAATCCTTTTAGGAATGAGGGAGGTGAGATGGGAAACAGGAAAGCGCTGATGATTATGTTCACATTCGTGAAAGAAAATATCAAAGCCTCATTATTATACACAGTCAATACTGTTGTATGTTATAGGGAGAAAAAACTTTCTGATCTGGAGCAAAGCATCTGTTATTTATGCTGTTGTGTAGTCAGAACTTGGCAGTTCAAGAATCCATACTGCTAGCACTCCACAAGAATCAGACCTACAGTTGGAGAAGTGTGCTGCACTGTTGCTAATGGGGTAATGCTTATTTTGTTTCTACTATATTTTTAGAGTCTAACCTAGTGGTCCTCAACCTTTTCAGACCAGGAGCACTGCCCCACTAGGCTCGAGGTATCCCTCAGACAATGCCAGTTTTTAATTTTCTCTCTTTTTTTAACTGGCAAAAATAAAACAACAATTTTTCTGTTGCAAAGAACTCAGAAAGATCACAATAGGTCACAACTTTTTTAACACTATGGATTCTTATTTGAAACCTCAGGTTTATCTTGTGAATCAAGTTTGCACACCTACCAGTGTGCAAACTTGTGCCACCATGGAGTGCCACATTGCTTGGCACTCCATGGTGTCCTGGTTGAGAATCACTGGTTTAACTCTGTGTCCCTTACAGGAAAGGCCAGTGAGTAAGTGCTACCCAATTTATGCATGATTTGCAGAAATGGGGCTAAGATAGGCCTTTAACCAAGATGAATATAAGATAAGCATTAGGAACTGAATGGAAATTCTTATGTTAGTAAGAACTAGTCATCATGAATAAGCGCTACATAAGGTGAATAAGAATTGGGGGCTTAGTGAAATGCAACGTGTCTTGCCTATTGCTGGCAACTATATTCTTGTTACATACATGAAATGCATCATAAAGTGTGTTGTCTGTATGTTCCTCCCTGCTGTTGTGAAAAATGTTTATCCTTTTTGAATATTTCAAGATACATGAAGGGCGAACCCTAGCTGAAACAAACTCAGCACATTCCCACTCTATTCTAATGTAGGTTTATTGAATTAAATTAATTGAATTTCATTGAGTGTTAAGTGAGGGGTATCCTGACTTAAATAAAAAGGATGATATTTATGCAAGCTTAATCTGATTTACATTTAGGAACAGACCTTTTCTATTAGGAATCAGAATAAATACATATTTCCTTTCAGACTTACAAATCAATTTGACTGTCTGTAATTATATGTGAGACTCTGACCCCCCCCCCCCCGCCAAAACTTTTATTTTGTAGAAAGCTAATTTAGAGGTCAATCATCTTCAAAGTCACATGTGTGCAGCTCCCACTAAAATCAATGGGATATGCATATGCATACCATAGGGATGACTACATCTTACTGTTTAAAATAACATCATTAAGTAAAATACAACATGCAGAACCTTTTCCTTTCTTTTCTTGCACATATACAACTCAAGCCAACTCTAGATTTTAGGTGAATTTTATATATTGATGTGGATATGGCTTTTATATCTACATATCTACTAAAGGCACAAAGGAAAAAAATTATCTTTTTGTCATTGCAGGTGCTGGACTTGAAAATGTATTCTGGATGTTTGGTAGCAAAATTTTCATGTCATCCTCCAATTGTACTAATTAGTAATGCCTCTGCATCTGTCTATATTAATTGCATTAGCTAACAGTAACTATAAAAGGCATAACTACATATTCTAGTGTTCTTTTATTTACTTATGCAAATTATAATAAATAATTAAAAACAATTAAATTATAAATACAGGATAGTGCACAGCAAATTACTAATGTGCTCCTCCCACCACCCCCAAAAAAACTCAAAACTAACAAAACTATGTAAAGAAAATATCAAAACTCATAGTTAATAATTAAATACAGAATATTGGCACAGTAGGTCCATCCACAATATTTCCTGCTGTGACTTACTATTGTGACTTCTAGCTTTTGGAGATTTGGGGTTCAATCTTGCAATCCTTATAATCAGGCAAAATTCCAGTTAACTGTAATGGGAATTTATCTTGGAAAAGAAAAATATGATTGGCTCCTGACATTAGGATCTTCTAAGGGCCTGGAAGTTGAATGCCTAACTTACTAAGGGCCCTTTGAAAATCCCAGACCTAATCCTTATTGCTGTTCCTCTTT
Organism: Alligator mississippiensis; assembly: GCF_030867095.1. Lineage (NCBI taxonomy): Eukaryota > Metazoa > Chordata > Crocodylia > Alligatoridae > Alligator > Alligator mississippiensis. Next base: position 117,430,453 of record NC_081824.1, on the reverse strand, counting down.
TTTCTGGGAACTGTGAAGAGACACTGTCAACATAAAGGTAAATTTTTTAAATAAACACATTTCTTTACCTAACTTACTGATAGTATCTTGGGTTATCAAGCGTATTTTCTATTCTGGTAGTATAAGCGTAACTATTTCCTCCTCATTTACTATCTGAATTTCCCTCAGTTAGGACAACGAAACTCAGTGGGAGAACTTTTATAGATAGTTTCATTTTCAAGTTCTTGTTGCTGTAGTGTTTGAGTTTCAAACACCATCAAGTAATGTTTATTAATTTAAAATAAAATGGTTTTTTTGGGCTTTCAATTGAAACATTTCAAGTAACATATTATAAAAAACTTGGTAACATTTTAGTGGGAATCAAACTTTAACTTGGCTGCTTTCCTTTAATATAGACTCTGTCATGGGACGTTTTGTGTGCCTCAATAAAGAAGAAAGAATGGGTAAACTATAGGATTGGGAATCAGGGAGAGCATGGGTTCTAATGCTGGTTATGTGATAGCCTTCCTGTAAGCCAGAGGCAGGCAATTATTTTGGGCAGAGGGCTGCTTACTGAGTTTCGGAAAGCCATCGAGGGCCGCATGACAGGCAACCCAGGGCAGATTAATATTAATTTTCTACATTTTTTAGGGGCCTGCGGGCCGGATATAGTGGCCTGGCAGGCCACATCCGTCCCCTGGGCTGCATTTTGCCCACCCCTGCTGTAAGCCAAGTCCTTTGGGGATATCAGTGCATTTTAGTCAGCTTCCAGACTGCCTTATTTGTGGATACAACTTGCACCTGAAAATCTGCACTTGCATTTTTCCTCCAATAAGAAGTGAGCCACGAGTGGAATTTAAATGCTTGCACTGTTAACTCCCTGATTGGTACTTGCAGCCAGGATAGCTAGAGACATCACCACTCATATTTTTACTTTTAATGGAACTTCAGGGATAAATAGGCAGATATAAATAGCAACACAACAACCAGGACATCCTACTGAATATTTATGTTTTAATTAAATTCTAACGGCCAAGGGAGATTCTAGAAATCATAGAAAGAACAATGAGAGGTCCACTTAGTCCACCCTTTACCTTAAAGCAGGATCAGTAATACCTAAATAGTCATATAGGCCGTGCCCTATACAGGCAGGGGTGTGCACTTGCAGCAGCACAGATTTGTGTCTCCATGCATACCCCTCTATGTGCCCTTTGTTGCAGGCTATGCCGAACTCCTCCTGGCTCCCAGTCAAGCTCCGTGTATGCTGAGGGGGGGTCTGGCTGCGGCACAGATGCCTCAGCACAGGACTAGCTGACAGACAGGCCCCACGCTGTGGCACCCTGCACCCCAGCCATCTGGGGAGCAGCATGTGGAGACAGGGGAGCAGGCAGCCTAGGGCTGCTTGCTTCCCTGTCTCCAGGATTGTCCCGGTACACACTATTTTCATGCACTTTGTGCTGCTTTTTTCCTGGGAATTTCTTTACTTTGCTAGTGGGAAATCCTGGGAGCAAATTTTGCCTCTGCACTGTAAATTAGCAGTGCCACACATGGTTTAACATTCAACTTGTGTGGTTCGTGTTGCCACAAACAGCACCTACCTGCATGTATGGATGTGGCCATGGTGTGTATCTGTACAATGAGGGTCACTGCAGAAAGGGGAAGGGAGGAGAGCAGCTATTTGCCATGGTATCTTTCTTTTCCTGTGCCCCGGCAATAGAGCTGGAAATCTGACTGGCTACAGAGACAGCAAGAAGCAAAGCTAGGGGAAATCTGCCCCAACCCTTGATAAAAATTTCTATTGCACTAAACAGACCCTCTCCACACTGAAGTAATCGGGCATATAGGAACTGGGGCCATGACCACGCAAAGTCACCCAGTGATTGCAGTGCTAGACTCTTCATGCTTTGGAGTGTATCCATGCATATTAGGGCTGCCTCCTGTGTGTGAGTGTTGGGGAAAGTAGGAACTCAGCATACCCCTTTGGCTCTCCTCTTTCACTCTATAATCTAGCTGTGATAGTATACATCAAATATTTCTTCTGGTCTACGAATGATTTCTGTACATGTAGATTTCTGTACACATTTTATTGTAAGACGAGGACAAATTTTGCTAAGCTGTCTGCTTGCAGTAGGTGATTTTACATCACATGGCTCCTAGGTGGTAGGGAGTGTGCTTACTTTGAAGTGGGAGAGAAGGGGATTGGTGAGAGGAGTGGAAATATGACACATTCTACATAGTAACCTTCCCCAATTATACATTTAATAGACATTTTTCAAGGCGTAACTACTCTTGATTCAAGTGACTCACTGGGTGCATCTACACATGCTATTAATGAGCTGCAATAAACTCTGGTGCATATCACGCTGGAGTTTATTGATCACAGACACATTGTTTGAACATGCGCCCAGGACTGCAGCATGTTGAGCTCAAGCAGAGCAGCCCTGGCTGGCAGGGGACCCTGGGGTTCAGCTTGTCACCTGGGACATGCTCCTGCCCAACTCAACATGCTGCAGAGGGGCTGGATGGGGCATGAAGGTGCTTCAGTGTCAGGGCTAGTCAGCAGGCAGCCCTGGCATTGAAGCATCCTTATATTCCAGCCAGCCAGGTCAGCATCTACACTTGCATTGCTGCACACAAAAAGTCTCTGCAGCAGGATAGTACTTTTATTTACAAGTACTAATCTGCTACAGAGTTTATTAGTTTACTGTTTCCTAAAAGGGCCAGATGTGTAGATGCTGAGATGTTTACTGCACAGCTAATTAGGCAGCTCTGCAGTAAACTTCTCATGTACAAGCTCCCATTACGTAGGAGGTGGGAGAGGCAGAAGGCAGGGTAGCTTTGAACAGTATAGACTAACTAAATCAGAGATGCATGTGTATCCATTTTGCTTTTACTCTATAGAAAAGTTAATTTACTATGTAGTCAACAAATCATATGTCAGCATTCATCTTTAACCAGCTGGAAGTCAGCAAGATAAGGACTGCAAAATTGGGAGATTCAATTTTATTGAGATGCAAAATGTAATTTTTCATGGTGGCAGGGTCCTGGTAGAATATACAGGTGTAGAATTAGCATTGAACCTGTCTAAGGGTAAAGAAAAATTAATAGACACCAAAATGGCTTGTGCTACCAGTGGCAGAGCACTACAGAGTGCAACTGTATAATATCAGGTTGGAAGGAAAGGGGTATAAATCGGTAGAAATGATAATCCTGAAAGATAGAGCAAAAGGAAAGCTCCATACTTTAGCACAGGTTCTTTTTTCTGCTAACCCCTCTTTGTGTATGGCTTGGAAGGGAAAGCAATGCCTGGGGCCTTCCAACTGCAAAAACAGAATACTATAGAAGCTGAACATGTGTTGTACAAAGGCTGTTATTTCATTAGTTTTGAAACTACAGTATGTTTTGTTTCTGCAGAGTGCACTAGAGCCAAAATCAGCCCTGATGTAAATGGGACTAATTCTTTGGACATCAGCAGAATTGTCTCAGATTAAAAATGCTTGTATTTGACCCTTCCACTCTGCAAAGAAGGAACATTTATTGGAATGCCTAAACAATATGAACTGGATGGTACAGGGGACAAGCACCCAGCTAGTAATGAAGTTCAGTGCTTTCCAGTAGGAACAAATAAACTTGTATTTATTCTTTCAAAGGTGCCATTCAGAAAATAGGAAACCTCTTGTATATTTATTTTCATCCTTCTACCCTTTTGCACGGGACTGACATCACATGCTTAAAGGTAATACGAAGTTAGCGATATGGTGGGTTATTAAAGTTGTATTCTATAGGTCTACACAAGGCAATAAAGCCCTCTACACCTGGTCTAATCTTTTCATTTTATAGCCTGTTTTCTTTCTTTTATTCTGGTTCCTGGCAATGGGTATATCTAAAGTAATTCTGGTGTGTATTTATTTAAAACAAGGTACGATACAAAAAGTTAGACAAATTAGATTTGTAATAGAAAACAGGACAGTTTAACACAGAGTAACTAATTTATCTTCTACAGTACTCTGTTTCCTAGTAATAATATGTCAAGAATAGTAGAATGCCTCTCTAAGCAATAAAGCAAGACCTATTCCAAAAGACAAAAGATTTGATCTGTCTACATGGTTTAAGGAGGGTGTGGTTATTATGTACGTCTGCTGGCAAGCGGAGTAGCTTTGTTCTGTGTAGTTACTCTCAAATTTTCCCTGATTAAGGTACACCTGTGCTCTGAGTTCAATATGGATATTGGCCCAATTTTTTTTCTCTTGTTTACACTGGTTTAAATGGAAAGAAATTCAGTTGATGCAGTAGTATAATGATGAGTGGGTGAGTGGGGCATGAGCCCTGGGTGCTGCCTAAGGGAGGATCACCAGAATGTAGCTGGAGTGGGGGCACAGCTCACCCTCTCATCCTCCGCCTCCCCCCACCCTGCACCTTTCCTGCAATGGTTCCAGCTCTAGTTCCAGCACTGTGGTGGGAGGGGGACAAAGTAGCATCTGGAGATTTGCTGATGAGGGTAGAGATGTCACCTCCCTTTTTACTGCTGAAACTGGTTGGGGTTTGGGGTTGTTTTATTGTTTATTTTTGTCTTTTTGGCTGCTTGACACACATTAGTGGCAAAAAATAAGGTGGCATCCCCCCTGCAGCAGCAGACCTCCAGTCTCTGTGTCTGAACCACACACCACCCACTACCACCTGAGGTGCAGTTCTAGGCAGTTATGGCTCTTAGTTGATGTCATTTGAGTTACACTGGTGTTAACTGAAAGTAGACTTTGATTGATAGGGGTTGGTTTTCCCCTCAGACCAATTTGTTTTTGTGTAGCTCTATTGACTAAGGTAACTTAGAGGGGCTGCTTTTGACTTGCATCTGTTTAAATGAGACATCACTTGGTTCTGATATTCCACTGCATTACAGCTTGTGTAGTTATTTCTTTGGCAATCCCTCACAGTCAAGGATGATTGTCTTCCATGATCGTCTTATCTGTGTGTCTGAAGATGGCTGATGAGGCCTATCAGGGATCGGCAGACTACTGCAGCTTGGACATGTGTTTCTGTGTGAGGTGGGTGGCACTGGATTCTTGAGTTGGCCCACAACACACTGTTTCTCCCACTCCTGCTTTTCCATCTCCTGCTGTTGTCATGAGGTTTCAAAGTACTGAGATCCCTGCAGTAGACTCTTCCTCCATTTTGGGATGGTCCTGGGCAATAGTCTTCCATTGATTTTGCACTTTTTAAAGTTGGTCTTGAGGCTGTCCCTGATATACCTTCTCTGCTCTCCTCTTGAGCATATCCTTGGGTGAGCTGGGAGAATAAAACTTGCTCTGGGAATCTGGAGTCAGACATCCAGATGACATAGCCAGCACAATTAAGTTGATGTTGGATGATCACTACCTTAATACTCATGGTGTTTTCCTGCAGGAGGACACTAATGTTGGTGCATCTTTCTTCCCACTAGATTTGGAGGATCTTCTGATCTTAGTCTTTTTATAGAGGTTTCTTTTTACAAATGACAAATAACTGTGTTAACTCAACCTTGTAAACCTGGGAGAGACACTTACCAGCCCAGGCAGAAGATCTACTACTTATTGGGTATGTCTGTGCACTATATCACTGTATGGTGTGCTACTGTAATGTAGCAATCACGTGTGTCTACACATGATGGCCAATTACTTTGCTGTAGTGGCATGCTCCCCAGGTATAGCACACTGCTATGGCGATGTAGTGGCAAAATATAACCATGCACTGCCTGCATGGCACAGTAACTGCCTGTACTGCACCAAAAGGAAGTACTAAAGTAAGGGCACTGTAGCAACTGTGTTATACAGTAACATGTAGATGCACCTATTATTAACATGATTATTATTAGAAGGTGGCATTTTACTTACTTAAAAGAAAAGCGACTTTCTCCAAACATGTGGCTTGAGAGAATTTTTCAACATGGTAGCAACTCTCCCCTCTTTGCTCTATTTTTTTTCACTTTTATCCCATCGTTGTAGTAGTCTTCTGTAGGCTGGATGGCAATGCTGCTGCTGCTGCTTGCTCTGACCTCAGACCCTGTGTCACCCCTTTCTGTATTAGTCAGTAGAAGGTGCCAAAAAGTGACAACAAATGTCATTCTTTTGGCCAAACCAGAATTTGTCACCTCCATCTTGCACTCTGCAGTGCTCAGTGGCCATAGCTGTTCAGAAGTTTATCAAATGACATGTCCAACAAAATTATGATTGCACATTACACTGTGACCTGTCCCTGTATTCCTTGGCCCCATAAGTATTTCCATTTAATTCAGTGCAACTATATATATATACTGGTCTTTAATTTTGAAAGAAATGTACTATTTCTATTAAAAGAGTAAAACCGTTAAGGTAAGAAAAAAAAATGACAGTGAATGTTTTGATAGTGTAAAAGTAGGCATTATTTTATTACTGAGCATTAATGACAAAGACCTTTCTGTTTGTAAATGCTGCTTAAATAAAACATTTAAATATTACATTTATCGATAAATTGCATATTATGTTATATTTGTATCCATCTATGTTTCAGGATTTTTCAAAACTGTAAGTTTTTTGGGGGCCTATGAAAATATTTCTAGGGCTCTTTTATAAATATAAAAAGACAAAATTCAGAAAACTACAGATTGCAGACAAAAGACATCAAGTGAGGATTTCAAAAGATGTAGGCCCAGATATATGGGCACTTAACTCTTCATTTAGGTACCAAAAAACTGGAGAACTGGAGTAAATCAGGATTTGATGCAAATAAGAAGTAATACCAGTGAAGTCTTTCCTATATGTAACAGAAGAATTATAGCTACTGCAAAAAAATATATATATTTCAGTAAAAACTTATCTCTGTAGCTTTGTGGCCAGGCTGTCTGGTAATAACTGAAAGCAAATTGTGAAAATGAAAATAGATTTAAAGGACAGCTGTCAAAGTGGACTTTTCTGTGCTTTCCCTTACTTCTGTCTTTAGTGAGATATTGTTACTTAACTAGAAAATGATGGAAGACTCCTTTGCAGATGTTCTTTTTAGATACCTCAGAACCTTTCCATGTACTCCTTACCACACTTTACAAAAAAGTCCATCAACTCGTGTGTGCACATTTCCACTCCTTTCTTCATCTTCCTAACTAGTGACTGTACATTCTAGATTATGCTGATGTTTCCATTCTTATTATTTAATGTCTTATTATTTCTGGTGTTGTGCTTCCCATATGTTTCCGGGAGAGTCCATTTCTTTTTTTTCCTAGTCTTGTTTCTGCTTGCTCTATCCTAAACATACCAATTCATAATGAGGGCTGTGTATGTGCTTTTCCTCCCTAAGGCACATTGTGGTTTTCTCTGAATCTCACTTTCTGTGAAAAGTAGGCCATCTACTGTTGCTTTCTAGTATGGATTTTAAATTTCACAGCAAATGGCCACAGTGTACACACACATTCCCAAAAGTCAGTATGTACAAGGGTAGAATGCTTATATTATACTATTTATAGGATAGTTGTTAGTTTCAAAATATATCAATATATATAATATAACTCCTCCATAAAACAGTAAAACCTTACCCATTTTTATGTGCTAAGCAGTAAATTTGGTTTATGCTCCATGCTGATGTATTTTATTTCTATTTATACTGTATGTCAACTTTTAATTTCATGGGATCTGCTGTTTGAAAAAGAGACACTCTTCAATAGATAGTTTTAATAAGCTAAATGTCTTTCCAGGACAATATTGCATTGGCACATAAAAGAAAAAAAGCAAACCTTTGTTACAGTTGTCTGGCTAACAACCAAGAGAAGATGCGTTAATGACAGTTTGCATCAGTTTAGCAGGGTTTCTTAGTTCTTTTTATTTAATTGTGGTTATGAACAGAAAAGTGACTTTAAAAATGGCATCTTGGTACTGCACAATCTACCTCTACATATGCCTTCTGAGTCATATCTGGATAGTATATTGACAAAAACATGTTCTAGTGCTGATAGCACTGCACAACCAGTAGAACTGTGAAAAGAAAGCCGGATTCAGTTCTACCTCTTGCACCACCAACTGAGTCACCAGTGGGGTTCTGATTCCTGAATCGTTACTTTTGGTGATGATACAGAAGCTGACAAAGCACTACCAGGTTTCTAAATTTTGCCCTAGTGTGAGCTGGTTCTTCAGGAAGTTGTTTTGACTTCAATCTGATGTGGAACATGTTACTGGAAAATTATGAGATACAACATGAGATCCAGTATTGCCAACCCCACTGTGCCAAAAATCATGAGACAAAGTCTTAAAAAATCAAGAGATTGGCACATAAATCATGAGATGCTATTTTTGAGGTGTGTGTGTGTTTTGGAAGGGTGTTATTTGTGAAAGTGTTGGGGGCTGTGGACGTGTGTGGGGGCTTTGGAGCCCGGAGAGGGAGGGTCCCCATACACCCTGGCAGGATGCAGGGTACTGTGGTTCAGGAGTGAGAAGCAGCAGCAGGGCTAGCGGGTTGTGGCTTGGGAGTGAGGAGCAGACAGACACACACACACAGACACTGACAGACACACAGACAGCACCCAGCTGGTAAGTGGAAGGAAAGGGGCAGGGGGGAAAAAGGTAAGGGTTGGGGTGGGAGAGATCGAGGCCCATGCAGTGAGGGAGGGAGTGGGGCAGGAGCAGGGACAGGGTTGAATGGGGCCCTGGAGCCAGGGCAGGTCATCCAGAGGCATGGGGGACTGGTGTGGCTCCCCACAGCAGCACTGGGGGAGGCATGGGGGCATGTGTCACCTGCAGGGCAGAGGTGGACTGCCCACTGTGGGCTCAGGGCTCTGTGCCCTACAGCCTTTGCCCTGGAAGCTCAGCCATGTGACCCCAGTGTGCCTCCTGCTGCTGGGTAGGCAGGGGATGTGCTGCACAGCCAACATGCCCCATGTCCCCTGCCCACCTAGCGGGCAGCAATGGCAACACGCGGCTGAGCTCCTTGGGCAAGGCAGCAGGGAAAACAGCCCCAGCCGCAGCGAGCAGCACATCTGTGCCCCGCAGGGAACATGTGCCCTCATGACTCCTCTAGGGGTGTGCGCTGCTGCGGGGGGCTGTACCCCTCCTCCACACCTCTGGACGACCCACACTGGCCCTAGGGCCCCATTCACCCCTTCCCCTGCTCCTGCCCCACTTCCTCCCTCACCATGGGGGCCTCAATCTCCCCCGACCCTTTCCCACACTCCCCCACCCCTTTCCTTCCACTTACCAGCTGGGAAAATCCAGAGATCTGACAGCTGAATCAGGAGATCGCGAGTCAGAGTTATTTTGACTTTGAAATCCTGAGTCTCACGATGGTTTCACAACAGTTGGCATTACTGTGAGATCACTTTTTTTAGTATAAATGTACATTTAGAATCACTTTTCTAAGGTCAAGGTCAGATATTTTTTTCCTTTGCTTATTTTGGGGGAGGGAATCCTTTTTCCCACCTGCCACAAATTAGCCTGTTTCCCTTCCTGAATGCCACTCCAATCCCTTTCCCCTGTTGGATCTGCTGCTCTGCCTACTGCTTCCTGCTCTGTAGTCCCTTCCCAAGCTGCTTTGTTTTCTGCTTCCTGCCCTGTACTCCTTGCCAGATCTGCTGCTCCGATTTCTGCTTTCTACCCTCTCTGCTGCTATGCTGCCTGTACCCTCCCTGATCTTTTGCATGCCACACACAAAAGTTGCCACTTGTGGCACACATGCTGCAGGTTGGCCCTGCCTGCTCTATAACCTCATCACTGGAAAAACTGACTATCAAAGAGGAATAAATGGAACACATATTGCATACAAGAAATTTGCATAGTAAGCTGATTGAATCCATATATCCATCTGCTTTAGTCCAAAGGCATATTTCATTATATGAAAGATAACTTGCAGAGTCGTTTTTATGGTTAGCGGTCAAATCCTGATTCATGTGAGATTCTAATTAATGCTAGTGGTTATTTACTTCAAATTTTGGCAGGAATAAAATGAGAAGAATTTAGCCCTCAGTTGGCAATGAAATATTTATCATTGAGTTCATTGCTAATAAACTATTAGTGATCTTATGTTATTACATACAGTTTATTCTTTGATCAGTTGTAAGTATATATATCTTATTGTATTGTTTTTCTTATGTAGTCATAAAGAACTTGCATATAAAATGCACTTTCTGTTTTTAGAGATATTACAGTTTTCAGAGACATTCCCTATGCTTAAGGAGAAATACACCTATGTTGGTAATATTGCTAGATGTGGAATGAACTTTCTGAGTTAATCTACTGTATATGAACAAAATTGAAAAACAGATATTACCTTTTCTATTCAATTGAGCTTATTTGGATAGATCCAGTCTTACCATAGCTGTTCTGACTAGAACCGGAAATTGAATCAGAAAATCGGAACCAGAACTAGAACTAGAACCAGAAAACCACAGTGCAGGGACTTTAATGATTCAGGGAAGGGGAATATGGAGCTTCACTGCTTTAGGTCAGCAAATGGAAATGAATAGCAAAAGAGAAAATACAATCTTGATAAAAAAGATAGAAAATGATTTCACTCAATGGCTTTCCATTGTACCTTTGAACACTGTTTTGATTGAACCAAACTCCTCCTGTGACAACATTTTACGAATAATAAACATTTTATGCTGATGTCTGTTGCAATTAAAATGGGGTACTTAGTGCTTTAAGAGGATTGACACAACACTTCCATTGATATTAAGCAGAAAGGCTTTATTAATTAGATAACAAGCTTAATAGGAAAATGACAGGTAGGCTACTGCAATAAACAAATAAAGCAAGCTATAATCAAATCCAGTGTATCTTGTAATGAAAGTGGCTGTGAGTGTTGAACCCAATGTTGTTAGTGTGCTTTAGGAGTGCTCTGAGCATGCTTTCTGGGTTGGGCTCCTTAGGGGAGTTAGCTTAGGTATGAGATAGATGCTGAAACATTGAGCTTTGCCTATGCCAGCTTTCAGGTCCGTGCTATACCAGATCTCTAAGTGTTTAAGTAACTTCACTGGCAAAAACTCTGGTGTCTATGACACCTCAGGCTCCTAAAGAAGTTAGGCCAGGGCTTTATGGATTCCTGTCTTGCAGATGATCACCTACATCCAACCTCGAACATAGACCTAGAACTAACGTGCCAGGTCTGACTCCATGGGCTGGCTCTGGAACCATACACCAGGTTGGACCCAGTGTGCTGAGTTCAAAACTGAACTTTGGGTCTGAAACTATGCACTGGCTTCAGAGCCCATGTGCTGGGTCTGACCCTGTGTGCTGTCTTTGGGGCTGCACACTGAGCCTGGGACTGTGCTAGCTTTACAGCCATGTGCCAAATCTGGCCTGGATTTAGTGCTCAATCCCAGTCTCAGTCCCAGTCTCAGTGCATAGGGTCAGACCTGGCTTATGACTCTAGAACCAGTGCATGGCTCTGGACTTGGCATGCAGTCCTAGACTTGGCACACTGGCATATGGCTCTGGAGTTGACATACAGACTTGGCATCAGACCTGGCATACAACCCTAGACCCAGAATTCTGGGCCGGTCCAAGGGCAGGGCTGGCAGCAGCCTCAGGAGCCGGCTTGGCTCCCAGTTGCTACCAATCACTCACCTCAGTCAAAGATTTTTTTCTTCAAGCTCCCCTTCAAATCAAGGTGAGTACTGTATGCAGGGGCATGCTACATACAACAAATAATCAAAAACTGCTGGAAGGAGTACACCAAAAGCTCCTGAACTAAGAATCAATGGTGACTGATGAAACCATCAAATCCATCCCAAAGCATCCAGTAAAGGATCCTCTGAAGAAGTCCACCAGGTGATAAGACAGATGAAGAACAACAAAGCATCTGGCCCTGATGGCATACTAGCTGAGGCGTTCTATTTTGGTGGGGAAACTATGACCAAAAAAGCTCCACACACTGTTTCTCAAAATCAGGAGCACTGAGGAAATTCCCACTGACCTAAGGAATGCAAATATTGTCACCATTCTTAAAAAGGGACATAAGGCTGTACTGCACAGCCCCCCCACCACTGCGACTGTCACCTGGGGCCCAGCACTGCTCAGCCTCAGCAGTCCCAGCCCCATGTAATGAGGGTTCAGATTGTTATGGGATTGGACCCTTTTAAAGCACTCTGCAGCCATGCACTTGTGTTTGATCATGGCTGTAGAGTGCTTTCAGGGGCCACATGAGGTGAAAATTGTCACTTTTGTGTGCGCCTCTAGAATGCAAACTGTTCTCTGCTGTGAGTAAGGTGGCTGTTACTTGTCTACTAAAGATCTGCTTAGGTGATAAAATGGAAGCTGATCTGAACTTCACACTGCCAAACAGGGTTCATCCTGCCATGCAATTTTTATAGATGAATGTATATCCCTTTCAGCAGATGCATTTGCTTTAGGGATATTGAAGGCTGGAAGATAATGTTTTGGAAATAATATTTTTCCATGAAATCTTTGAAATAGTGCCCCCATTTTTTGTAAGAGTTCCTCTGGAATTCCCTGGGAAGCAAATATACTCTTAAGCTTTCCAATGATACTTACTCTTGTATCTGGAAAGCATGCAGTCGTTAAAAGTATTTTGATTAAGTCTACTGCAAGTGATATTTCTCTCCATCTAGCCTGGAGGGAATGACATCCAACTTTCTCTCCTGGTTTATCAGACAAAAGCAAAGTTATCAGAAGTTCTTACCTTTTGTCTTTCCTTTTTGCCTGCTGATCTTTCCAGGTTCTCAGGATTCTTTTACTTATTCTAGTCCACTATGGAATCAAACTCTGTCCCTGTTCTGTGCTCTTTAATGACCCAGGAGGTATCCTACATTTTATTTACAATTTCTTCTCCAGAGGTTACCTGCCTACCACTGCAAAAGAGCATAACTTTAACAATTATTAAGCAATTTCCTTCCATTTAGAACATATGTATTTTATGGCCTTGTGCCCCAGTGTGGTGTACAGCAGAAGTTTTTGGTTGGTTTATTGTAGTAGTCTGTTTTAAATTTTTATAAAAATATGGCTTGTGGGTTTCTGTGACTCTTTAATGATTCTTTTTTTCCACAAGTTAAACATATTTTGAATTTGCTGTGGTAATTGGATGTCTGGTTCAGATATATGTAATTATTAATATATCTGATTATAAAGGATATATTAGTGTGCCCGGTTTCATAGTTTCATAGTAGCTAGGGTCAGGAGGGACATGAACAGATCATCTAGCCTGACCCCCTGCCACAGGCAGGAATGAATGCTGAGTTCACAAGACCCCAGAGAGGTGATCATCCAACCTCCTCTTGAATTTGCCCAAGGTAGGGGCAAGGACCACTTCCCTGGGGAGTTGGTTCCAGATTTTGGCCTCCCTAACTGTAAAATATTGCCTTCTGATCTCTAACCTAAACCTACTCTCCATCAGCTTATGACCATTGTTCCTTGTCACACCAGGTGGTGCTGGGGAGAAAAGGGCTCTGCCTATTTGCTGTTGATCCTCCCTGATGAGCTTGTAGGCAGCCACCAGGTCCCCCCTCAGCCTCCTCTTGCTGATGCTGAACAGGTTCAGGTCCTTCAGTCTCTCCTTGTAGGGCCTGTCCTGCTGCCCTCTCACCAAGCGGGTGGCCCTCCTCTGAACCCTCTCCAGGCTGGCCACATCCCTTTTGAAGTGTGGCGCCCAGTACTGGACGCAGTACTCCAACTGCGGCCTGACCAAAGTCGCATAGAGGGGGAGTATCATTTCTCTGGACTGGCTTGAGATGCACCTTTGGATACATGACAAGGTATGGCTGGCCTTGCTGGCTGCAGTCTGGCATTGGCGGCTCATGTTCATCTTGGAGTCAATAATGATTCCAAGATCCCTTTCCTCTGTGCTTTCAAGAGGGGAACTCCTCAGCCTGTATGCATGCTGTGGATTCCTTCTCCCAAGGTGCAGCACCCTGCATTTGTCTACTTTGAACCCCATCCTATTCTCATCTGCCCACTTTTGTAGTCTATCTAAATCTATCTGCAGCCTCTCTCTCCCTTCAAGCGTGTCCACCTTGCCCCACATCTTATTGTCATCAGCAAACTTGGACAGCGTGCTTTCTACCCTCTCGTCCAAGTCACCGATGAAGATGTTAAACAGTGCGGGCCCGAGGACCGAGCCCTGGGGTACCCCACTGCTCACATCTCACCAGGTTGAGTAGAACCCGTCCACCACTACTCTCTGGGTGCGCCCCATCAGCCAATTTTTTACCCATCCAACTGTGCAGGCATCAATGCCGCAGTCGCTTAATTTATTGATGAGGATGGGGTGAGAGAGAGTGTCAAAGGCCTTCTTAAAGCCTAGAAAGACTACATCCACAGCAACACAACATCCAAGGATTTAGTTACTTGGTCATAAAAGGCAATCAGGTTAGTCTGGCAGGACCTGCCTTTGATGGACCCATGCTGATTGCCCCTAAGCATGATCTCCCCTTCAGGCCCCCCACAGATGTGCTCCTTGATGATTCTCTCCAAGATCTTCCCGAGCACCAAGGTGAGGCTTACAGGCCTATAATTACTTGGGTCCTCCTTCCTCCCCTTCTTGACAATAGGGACCACATTAGCCAGTTTCCAATCCCCTGGCACCTGGTCAGATGACCACGAGGTTGTTGGTTGTAGCCATGTTGGTCCAAGTACATAGCCAGACAAGATTCTTTGAGTAAATGTGATATGTTTTATTAGACAAGCTAAATAGTTGGAAAAGTTATTCTTTGCATTTATGGCACATTATAACCTGCCTGCCACCTGCTAACCCCAGGTAACCTGTCTGCATTTTACCAGCTACATTTTATTACCAGTTCAACTTTCCCCTTTCTCCCCTCACCTGCCTGTCTCACACCAATTGTCTCCTGTTCCCTCTGATCTTCACATTTGGATTTTCACAGACCTGCATTTTGCATTTTGGCTTCTATTCCACCCAGTAGAGCACACAAAACACCAGCAGACTCTCCCTATACCTGAAGAAGGGTGTTTGTGCCCAAAAGCTTGCAAAGAACAATTTTCCCAGCTATTTAGTTGGTTATTTACCCAAAGAATCTTATCTGCCTATATTAATTCCCTGACTCTTGAGTATTTAACTGTACAATCTTGTAACAGTCTTTTAACAATGTTTTTTAGTATGTAATTATTTGTGAAAGATTTACATTACTACATGTAAGATAGGAAAGACAAGGAAATATTAAATGATGGAAGGCATTAATGAACAGAAAGCTCTTCCTTTTGTAGCCTACTGAGGCATCGGGGAGTCCTGATCTTGGACCCTTATTCCCAGTGCTGTTTTTTGTATTTCATGCAAAAAACATAAATAGTCCCCAGGGCTAGGGCCCATTCCCTTGCAGGGGAATACTCTTCTCACTGGGTTGTAAAGTCAAGCCAAATTTTGCTTGTTGTCCTTCTGGCCACATTGCTCATGTACTTTTGGCTGCCTAATGGGCCAGCATCAATACAAGGGGTGCAGGTGCTATGACCCTACCCCAGCCCATGTTTGGTAGTTAGGCCACTTTTACTGGGAAGTGGGAGAAATGGACTCAAATCCCCATAGACTGGGAGTTAGGAGCAGGGGGCCCTAGAAAGCAACCCTGCCACTTCCTAGCTGAGTGCTCTAACCCTGTGGTTCTCCACCTTTTTTGTACCAGGACCCATTTGTAAAAATTGATAGCCAGTCCCAATCCAGTGTCCTTCACTCCTGACCAACTGCCCCATCTGCCCCCAGGCCCCAGCCCTCCTGTGTGTGGGGCAGGGGGTGAGTGTGGGGGGCAGGGCCCAAGCAGCCCTTGCAGGCTGGAACTCTGCCAGCCTGCAAGGGAAAAGCCATGGTTTTCCAAGGTTTTTCTCCTTTAGAGAGAAAATCCATTTTTAAAGTTTGTTGATCCATTTTTGTTCACACCCCTTTCATATATTCTTGTGACTCGCTTTTGGGTCGCGTCCCATGGGTTGAGAAATGCTGCTCTAATCCCAAGGAAGCTCAGTCAGGGTTCATACACTAAGCTGTAGATTTCATTGAACTTGGTGGTAGTGCTGAGCATACACAATATCTTCATTTTTACATGACATCTTTATATCCATATTCATTCTTACCTAAGCACTACAATGCACAGAACTTTACATGTGCTTAAACACAGAGGTAAAACTCTGCTGAACTGCACAGGTAAATACAGTACTTTCCAACCAAAAAGTAACTTGTGCATGCAAATCCCTTTTTCTGAGTCAGGCTCTTATGTCCTGAATCTCACTGATCTCACTTATATTAAGCACATGCTTAAGCACTGTGAAGACTAGAAACACCTTCATTGATGCCTTTTGGGAGTTCCGCTAATACCAAAATGTAAACATTAATCAATAAAAACACCGTTACAAAAAATGAAAGCGTATTAGCCAAATGCGGTAGCATGAATTTGACACTGAATGCAATATGTTGTACCAAAACCTGCTTGAACAGAAAAGAATGCACATCTGACAGCTTTGGGATTATATCTTCCAGTGCAAGATAAACATATCATCCCATCTCTGTTTTGTTAATGTGTTTGATCTACATGTATTTATACAGTCTCATCCTGTTTCATGCTGCAGGATCTGTTATTGTTACATTGTTACCTTTATGACTAGCTCTCCTTGACCTTCTGGAAACTGGGATCCTGAGATCTGTATTAACACTTTAGGGAACTACCCCTTCATCTTTATTTTCAGTGATCCACAATGCAGGAGACTTGCATGCTCCAAATGCTTCCTTCAATCTTCTGTGTCAGTTCTATTGTTACAACATTACAGCTCAACAGGTTATTAACCTATGACCTTCCTCTACTCTGGCCCTTGACAAATAGTCATTATATGTTGTCTCATCTATTACATACCCTTTCAAGTCCAGTTCTCCTGCTGGGCTATCTAGGATAACATTAGTGGACTTTAGCTTGGATTGGCAATGAAGACTATTGTGTACTGCTTCTGACAATACATGTAACAGGCCCTTTTTAAAACTGGCCGGTTTACCATGAATTAGTAAATCCACGTTCCAGGGTTCATCTAGGTTATCAACACAAGTATGAAGCATAAGAAGAATGACTCTGAATGTTACCCCTTTTGTTCAGCACATGACTGTCTATAAACCTTTCTTGTGGCACTTTCCGCATTTTGCATTTCTAGCTAGGTGTTCAGCTTTGTATACTTGGTAAGGATTACTCTTCTCTACTTTTGCAACAAGCTTGCTTTGTCCAGGTCCCTTTGTTGATTAGGAAATCTATTCTGATTTAAGTGTTTTGGC
The DNA here is from genome assembly GCF_030867095.1 of Alligator mississippiensis. Taxonomy (NCBI): domain Eukaryota; kingdom Metazoa; phylum Chordata; order Crocodylia; family Alligatoridae; genus Alligator; species Alligator mississippiensis. The sequence continues at coordinate 117,413,275 of NC_081824.1, read as the reverse complement.
AACCTCTTGATCTGACTTCTAATTTTTTCAGCTAAAAGCAGAGGTCAAATTTCTTCCAGGAGAAAGCCTTTTGCCCTAGGATACTACAGATGTACAAACATATTGTTAAATTTTAAGTACCTGTAAAGTATGCAAGATTAAATGTGCTAACACTTCTCTCCTCCAGCCTTCCTTTAATCCTGGTTCATTGCCATCCCAGAAATAAGGTAGGTATGTAGAACGGGACAAACCTTTAAAACAGAGGGACAAAGCCTTTTATCCTGAGATACCAAAGGCCTACAAGCTCATTGTCCCATTATAAGTACCTTTGAAGTATCTAAGATAACACATTTTCTTGGGACCATCAATGGTAATTCAGATTGATTGCCATTCAGTCAAAGGACAAGTTGTGTAAAGGGCTATGCCAGGTATTGACTTGGATCAGTCAAAACAGACTCAAATGTGATCTGTGGGTGTGTCTACACATGTAAATGCTGCTGGATGGATTTACTCTGCAGTAAGTTACTCTGGGCAGGTGCCTACACGTGCGATCATTTGGGAGCAGATTTGCTGCTCCTGGCAGCAGTCTGCTCCTGCCTCCTCTGGCCTTTCACTGACCCCCTGCAGCAGCCAGGGGGAGCTGGAGGCTGTAGCTAAAGCTGCCTATGGCCAGAAGCCATCTTTAAAAGCCAGCCCTGTGTGCTGCTACCTGGCTACCTGCCTTTCTGGCTCAAAGCAGGCTGCAGCTTGCTGGCACAGAGCTCTACAGCTTTGCCACCAGAGCCTGTGCCCACTGTGCAATGCCTGCTCCATCCTGAGGCCCTGACAGCAACATCCAGCACCCTGGACTCTTGCTGGGCACCCTGTTTGCCCTGCTTTGCCACCATAGTGACTGCCACCTGGCCCAAGTCAGTCTCAGCCTTGGCGATCCCTTGCATGGTATGGCTGCCTGGGCAAGCTCACCATGGTGTCTCTGGACCCCTACCATAGAGTTGTTGCTGTCCAGACCCTGTGCTGCTGGATGTACCCTGGCAGGGATGCTGATGATGTGTACCTGGATGCCACCACTGGTGCTGTTCATGTGCTCCTGGGGGGGTTCCAGCCCTGCTGCCTGTAGGACTGCCCGGCCAGTCAGCATTAGTGGCTGCAGATCATCCATAGTACCTGGGACAATGAACAGTAACTGGAGTCATTCTGGATGACCCGGGCCACCTTTCTGGAGCTCCTTGAGCAGCTCCATCTGCACCTGGAGTGGCAGGTCAGCACCATGTAGCAGCCTCTCCCTGCGGACATCCAGTTGGCCATTGCCCTGCTCAAGCTGGCCACACCCTCCAGCCTGCGCTACATTGGCCACTGCTTCCACATGGGCAATGCAACTTCAAGGGAGGCTGTCCTGGAGGTGTGCGGCACCCTCCAGGATGTTCAGAGGCACACCATGCTCTGGTTTCCTGAACCCCTGGAGCTGATGGTGCGGTTCTATGGCCTCAGCTTCCCCCAGTGCATTGGGGCCCTGGATAGGCCCCACATCCCTGTCACCTGCCCCACAGTGACTGCCCCTACTATAGCTGGCAGGAGTTTCACTCTGTTGTGCTGCAGGGCAGGCCATCATCAACCACTGTGGTGCCTTCACCAAAGTGAGCACTGGATGGGTAGGCATTGTCCATGATGCCTGCCTGTTCTGGAGCTCTGCTTTGCCTGGTGGAGAGCAGAAGCCTTGTGGCAGAGGTGCTGGACCTCCAGCTGGGCATGGTGGCAGGCCTGTACCTCCTCATTGGGGACCTCCACCTACCCACTACTCCCTTGGCTCATGTGGCCCTACACCAGCCAGTTGGATCCCTGCCAGGCACACTTCACCAGGTGCCTGGGTTGAACCTGTGTGCTGGTGGGGTGTGCCTTTGGCTGCCTGAAGGGATGCTGGCACACCCTCATGACCTGCCTCAAGGTCACAGAGGCCAACATTTCCTGGGTCATCATAACAGCCTGTGTGCTGGTGGCAAGGGGCTCACCTGGGGGTAAAGGTAGGTGTGGCTCTGCCAGCACAGCTGGCTCCCCCTTATGCAGCCAGCGCACCAGGCCAGCAGGGCCCATGCATGGTATTGGCCCTACTACAAGCAGGTCTTGTTCCAGGGCCACATGGAAGTGGGGCAAGAGGCAAGCCTGGGCCCAGTCAGGGGTCTGGGTGGCAGGGGACCAAGGGCAGGTGCCGGGGCAGGGGCTACTGGCTGGTGAAAGTGCTGCTGCACCTCAGCCCAGGCTTACTGGGGGGGTTGTGGCTGGGTGGCAGGCAGCTGCCAGGAGGTAAGCAGGGCTGCAGCTAGCAGCTGCACAGCGGGAGACGTGGAGGTAACTGCCAGGGTCAGGACAGTGTCCAGCACCCAGTGGTCTTCCACCGTAGCCTCCACTGCCCTGGCCCTCCTCTTCTGACACCTTGTCATGGGTGCCAGGCTACTGTGGAGGCTCAGACAGACCTCCCATGGTGGAATAGACAGCATGGCTCCAGCCAGGGTCCCAAGGTGTGAGGATGTCATCCAGCTGCTGTGTAAAGAACATGGACTTGAAAAAGAAAAGGGAGGCTTACCAATGATGGAAGCTAGGAATAGGCCTCTAGGAGAACTACATAAGATTGGCCCACACCTGTAGGGGGCAGATTAGAAAAGCAAAGATGGTGACTGAATTCAGGTTAGCAACTGAAATCAAGGACAATAAAAAGTCCTTCTATAGGTATGTAGGTAACAGGAGGAAAACCTGTGGAAACATAGAGACACTTTTCAATGCATCTGGACACCTGATCACTGATACTAAGAAGAAAACTGAACTGAATGAGTACTTTGCATCTATATTCCACCAGTCTAAGAGTGATAGCCTGCTGAATGCAAATATGACACAGAATAGTCACAGTAGGGATGATACCAACAGTCAATGTAGAGCTTGTGAAAGAACAGCTAGAGAGGCTGGATAGCTATAAGTTAGCAGGACTGGATGAAATCCATCCACGAGTGCTGAACAAATTAGTCAAAGTCACTGCAGGACCGGTAGCGAACCTCTTCAAGAATTTGTGCCACTCAGGAGAGGTCCCAGAAGACTAGAAGAGGGCCAATGTTGTGTCCATCTTCAAGAAGGGGAGGAAAGAGGACCCAGAGAACTACTGGCCGATCAGCCTGACCTCAATCCCAGGAAAAATCCTCTAAAAATTTCTCAAGGAGTCCATATGCTAGTAGAAGGCAAAATTCTGAACAACAGTTGGCATGGTTTTGCTGTGGGTAGGTCATGTCTGACTAACCTCATTCCTTCAATGACCAATTTACTTACCACCTCAATGAGGGAGATAAGGTCCATGTCATTTACTTGGACTTTAGGGAGGCGTTTGACCTGGTGTCCCATGAAGCTTTTAAGGTAAAACTAGGGGACTATGGGCTAAACAATTCAACAGTTAGGTGGGTGGGAAACTGGCTGTGGGGTTGGACCCAGAGAGTACTATTAGACAGATTTGTGTTGACCTGGCAGAAGGTAGCCAATGGGTTCCCCCAGGGTTTGGTACTTGGACCACTTCATCAATGATCTGGATGTGGGGGTGAAAAGCACACTGGCGAAGTTCACCAATGACACTAAGCTGTGGGGAAGTGCGGCCATGCATCAGGGTAAGCTGATGATCCAGGTGGACCTAGACAGATTAATTAGATGGACAGACCAGAACCAGATGCTATTCAGCACTGTGTAAAATGCTCCATCTGAGGAGGAAAAATTTTCAACAACTTACAGGTTTGGTGGTGCTATACTAGCTAGCACCACACCTGAAAGGGACCTGGGATTCATAATTAACCATAAAATGAATATGAGCCACCAATGTGATGCTATAGTTAGCAGAGCAAACAGTACCATGACGTGTCTCAATGCATCTCAAGCAAAATTAAGGAAGTTCTTCTGCTCTGCTTGGCATTGGTGAGGCCGCAGCTGGAGTACTGCATCCAGCTCTGGGTGCCACACTTCAAGAAGGATGTGGAGAAGCTTGAGAGAGTCCAGAGAAGAGCCACTTGTATGATTAGAGGTCTGAATAGCAAGCCATATGAGGAAAGGCTGACAGATATAGGACTATTCAGCCTAGAAAAGAGATGACTTTGGGGGGATTTGGTGGCAGCTTACAAATATATCGTGGGTGAGCATCAGAGGCTAGGTGAACAACTATTCACCAGCCAGGCACCTACCCTGGAGATCTTCTAAAGGAGACTGAATGCCAGAGCTGTCCCTAGCGGGGGCAAATTGAAGCAGCCATCCCGGGCCCCATGCTTTGCGGGGCCCTGTCATCAGTGCCGCAGAGGCCCCGCCACGGCCACCATGCGCTGCCACTGCCAAGCACCGCCGGCTGTCCTGCTGCCGCCACCAAGCATTGCTGGCTCTGGCCGCTCACCACCCCACCACCCCAGGCCCCGCATAGGCTGATGTGCCCCAGGCTCTGCACACCCCTAGGGACGACTCTGCTGGACACATACTTTACTGGGGTTATTTGACCCCAGCAATCTTTTCTGCCCAGAGCAGGGGGGCTGGACCTGATAATCGCACAAGGTCACTTCCAGCCCTAAACTTCTGAGAATCTGTGAATCTGTGACTTGTGAGCAGCCTCCAACTGGCAGTTGTGGATGGTGACAGTGATCCACTGTGCCCCCAAGACGTTGGCCTTTTTGTGGCACTGGCACACCAACTGGTCATGCTTATACTCCCCATGTGGCCTGACAAGCCTTCATAAATGTGGGCATTGGAGTACTTGCTCTGGGCAAACTGGCTGAGGACTTTGGCCTTGCCCCACAGTGCCATGAGGTCTGTGGTTTCCTCCAGGGACCAGTTCCAGCCCTGGGAGGCGGCTTGTGCTGTCAGGGATGTTGCCAGCATGGCTCCCTCAACAGCTTGCTGGGCCTCTACACAACTGTCCGGGTGCTGCTGGGCCTGGGCAGATGCCTGCAGCACCCAGCGCAGGGGTGCAGCATGGGACAGACAGGCACATGGTGACACTGTGCCAGGGACTGGCGCTGGTGTGCAGGCAGGCTACTGTGACTGGCCAGGGGCCTCTGCTGTGGGGTCCAGTGGCCAGAGGCTGGCTGCAGGTGACCTAGGGCCCCAGCATCCCTATAGGCTTTTAAGGCCCAGGGACTGGGGCAGGCAAAGAGCTGCCCCAGCCCTGGAGCTGTAGAAACTCCCAACCCCATGGCCCTGGGGCTAACCCAAGGGTGGTAGGTCAAATTGGCTCCTGATCAGTATTTACATGTGCGTTACTGTGCTGTAATTATTCCAGAGTTAATTTGGTACTTGCATTTGCAGGTAGCAAATTAACCATGGAGTAAAGCAAATTACTGTGCAGTAAGCATCTGCACATATAGATGGTGATGCTTACTGCACAGTCATTTGCTCTACTGTGCAGTAAAGCATCTCATGTAGACACGTCCTGTTTTTACCCTCACTAAAAACAGTCCCTTAGGGTGCAGTCTGCTCATCAGTGAACTTCCACTCATCAATCCATTTCAGAGATACCAATTACAAATTTGTCTCATATAAGTTCACTTCTGTTAGTTCCACAGTCACAGAGTAATACCCTAATTAATATTTCAGTATATTTCCTTTTGGTAGCATTGGAAAAAGCCCTTTTGTGTAGCCCTTTTGTGTAGCAATCCTTTAGACCAGGCACCTAAAAGTTATCTTCCCTGTGCCTTTGGGCTTAGTGATTCTTGAATTCATTTTTGCAGAGTGCCTTCAACAGGAGAATGACCCTTACCACTTTAGAACAGCATATAGCATTATGTTTAGGGCACTTTCCTTGGAGGTAGGAAATGTGGATTTAAATTCTCTAAGGCAGATTAGGGCAGGGGTGGGCAAAATGCAGCCCGGGGGCCAGATGCGGCCCGCTAGGCCATTCTATCCAGCCTGCGGGGCCTCTAAAAAATTTACAAAATTAATATTAATCTGCCCTCGATGGCTTGCTGAAACTCAGTAAGTGGCCTGCTGCCCAAAATAATTGCCCGCCCCTGGAGTAGGAAAATCATAAAGCTCAGTCTTCCAGATCCTGGGTGACTACTCTATCCATTAGCCCATGGCATGAAAATGTGGCAGTGACATAGTCATAATAAACATAGGTCCCGTTTAGTTCTTTGAAACAAAATATGTAGGTGCTTTCTTTAGGAGAAGGTCCAGGCTTTGGATCCCAATTAGAAGGATCCAGAGGTCCCTACAGTCCTTTCTGAAGTACTAAGCCTCAGAAAAAGGCAGGATTTTAGGTACATCTCATATTACTTTTCTGCTCAGGATGTTGGCTATTCTGGACCCCATTCTAGGACACCAGAATACTTCTCCCTGGGCACATCTACATGAGGTATTTACTGTTCAGTAGACTAATTAGCTGTGTAGTAAAGGTCTCAGAACCTACACATGTGCCCGTATTAGGCTGATGTAAACCAGTTTACTCTTCAGAAGAATAATATTTTAAGATACTGCCTCAGCTGGCTGGGGCAGGAGGGTGCTTCAGTGCAGGGGCTTCAGCCAACCCTTGTGCCTCATTCAGCCCCTCTGCAGCATGCTGAGCTGTGGAGAGCAGCCGTGGTCTGGCAGGCTGACCCCATCATGTCCCCAACCATCTGGGGCTGCTCCAACCCAGCTCAACATGCTGCAGTGCCAAATGGCACCTCATGTTCAAATGGCAATAAACTCCAGAGTTTATTGTTCCAGTGTTTATGGCTCCTGGGCAAACATTCAAACAGCATGCTTGGGAACAATAAACTCTGGAACAATAAACTCCACAGTTGATTGCTTAGCATTAATTGCATGTATAAATGTGCCCCCTAGGTGCCGTGTAGGAAGTCCAGGCATCCCACCCAGTATTTTTTATTCCATTTAGTGAGCCAGGCACCTAAAAATTGTTGCAATTTTGGGGCACTTAAGTCTAAAAGACCTAGCTTTAAATGGCATATTCAAAAGACTGAGGCATGCAAGAGCCTAAAGTGCATTGACTCCTTGAGGTTTACTGCCTAAATTCCTCAGTTACGTCTGGAAAGTGAGATTTAGGCTCTGAAATTGTTTTGGTGCATTTGAAACATTTATCACCTGCTTAATATCTGTTTGAACTTTATATCACATCCAAAATAGTCAAGTGGGAAATAAATTACAAAATTAAAACAGATTTAAAATATCAGATTGCCTAAAACAGTCTTTCAAAGATTTCTGTCTTATGGAGAAAATCCTCTCATGCCAGTTTACATCTCTTCCCTCTCTCTACTCAGTTGATGTCACTGGGGAAGTTAACATGGCCTTTCAGATCACTATGGATTTTAGTCAACCAGATAGGTATAGGCAACTGTCAATCCTCTGCATCGTGGTGTACATGTAAGAGGTCTAGTCAGGTGCTGGATGAATCTGTTTGTGGCTAACAAGCCCAATTCAAGAATGATACAGCTTGTTACAAGTGTTACAGATCCACGTATTGTCTCAGTTGAAGTCCAAGTTTGTAGCATGCTGCTTGCTTCTTTCTCACTTTGCTTCCATCCTCTGGATCAAAGCTACTTTATGTTGAGCTCATCCAGTGCCAGATGCTACCTCCAGTTCAGATGGGATTCTGCATGCTCCTCCCAGTTTTCTACACTGATGTTGAACGACTTCATATAATTTTTGCACATCATGGTACCATTGTAGAGGGTAAATCCATTTTCTAGAGCTGTCTTGAATCTCACTGTAGAAAATATTGTTGGGGAGTCTTGGTTTCCTCCCATTCTTCTGACATAGCCGATCCATCACAACCTCCTCTTCTTGGTAGTGCTTTCTAAGTGTGTCAGTCCTGTGCACTCAAGCACCTCTGTGTTTGTTATTTTGTCTTCCAAATGCTTTATTTTCAAGATGTTACACAGGCATCTTGTGGAAGCTGTTCAGTCTCTTGATGTGCCTAGCATATATTGTCCACATTTCTGAACCACAAAGCAGGGATGATAGCACACAAGTCTCATAGATTCACATCTTCACCTTAATTGATGGTTTGCTGTTATTCCATGCATGCTTCTGTAATGGTCTAAAATTCTTAGCTGTTTTTCTGATTCTTTTAGTCAGTTAGGTCTGAAGGTCAAGATTCCTTTAGGCTCCTTATGCAGTCAACTATATAAAGGTGATACAAAGGGATATATATATTCCTTTTTTGTATATATAAAAACCTTAAATTTTTGTGTCTAAAAGTCCTGATGATTGATGTGGCTATCTTTTTGGAGAACCAGAGTCAGGCTTTCACTGAAGCTTGGGAGTGAAAGCTGTCCAAATACAAGCCACTGGCTGATACCTTGAGGGAGAAAGGGTACGATGTAACAGTGCAGGTTGTTGGGACTCTTGAATATAGGGCTTAAGACACAAGAGTGGCCTGTGAGCCTGCAGAGTACCATGCCAATACTCAAAATTAAAGAGGCAGGTAAGGTTCTTTGGGTAAATCCAATATCTTTTATTAGACTAACTGAAACAGTTGGAAAAAATCTTCTTTACAAGCTTTCAGATACAAATGGAAGCAATGCTTCCTGAGCCTGACTAAGGGTGTTTGTACCTGAAAGCTTGCAAAGAAGAATTTTTCCAAGTATTTTAGTTGGTCTAATAATAGATATCAGATTTACCCAAAGAACCTTACTTGCCTATGTCCTTAGACCAACACAGCTACAACCTGATCCGGGGACAGCAGGGCAGACCCTACAATGAGAGGCTATGGGACCTGAGCCTGTTCAGCCTTCTCAAGAGAGGCTGAGGGGGGACCTGGTGACTGTCTATAAACTCACTAGGAGGGACCAGAAGGGGTTTGAGGGAGACCTTGTTTCCCCTAGCGCCTCCCGGGATAACAAGGAATAACGGCCACAGGTTGTTGGAGAGTAGGTTTAGATTAGACATCCATAAGAACTTCACAGTCAGGGCGGCTAGGATCTGGAACCAATTTCGAAGGGAAGTGGTGCTGGCTCCTACCCTGGGGGTCTTTAAGAAGTGGCTTGATGTCTACCTGACTGGGGTCATTTGAGCTCAGTTTTCCTTCTGCCCAGGCAGGGGGTCAGACTTGAAGATCTACAAGGTCCCTTCCGACCCTATTTCTATGATTCTATGATTCTATACTTCTCTAAATTGATGAGGCACTTCATGGTATCCAATATCATCTAATGGTCAAGAGACTTTTACATCAAGCACATGACAGGTCACCATCGCCATCACCAGTATGTAGATAGTCCCCAGAGACTACTAGATAGAAGCGAGACAAAGCAAGATACAACTCTTCCCACACATGCCATCAACTGACATACTCCTAATGCCTTTGACTTTTCCCCACTCCAGCAATCGTACACTATATGCTAAAACCATTGTCTAAGAATGTCTTGCCAACTTACAGCTTTGTACCGATGCAATTACCATGCATATGACCTTACTTCTCTTCCCATCGTAGCATGGCACTGGAACTTCTTAACCTCCTATGCCATCAACTAACATAGACTCCATGACTAACTGCATGTCTTAGATGTTGTTAATGTACAACAAATGTGTACCCATGTAGCTACCATGCATGGATTCCTATATGATCTTCTGACTCTACAAAGCCATGTAAATAACCATGCTTTTAACATTTACTAATAACATTTTAAATCTGGTCTTATCTGATTTTTATATTAGAAATTTAGGAATATTTTTTTCCCCAGAAAACTGCAAAATGTCTAGGACTCACTGCAAAAAGAAAAGGTTGATTAAATAAGAGGGAAAATTATTTTTATCCAGAGTCTTTAAAGAAGTTTAAGATGTACAAGACCTCTGATAAGTTCTTCAGTAATAGGATAGAGCATCTAATATATAAAAATATAAATTAAAACAAATGAAAAATTTGGCTAAAATCCTAGCTCAATTTAAGTCAATATTTTTTTTAAAGAATAAGAAATTATATCAATTTGAATTTGTTTTTTACCCTTGCAGGTCACATTGATCAATAATTAATACATTAAAATAACTTAGGGTCTAAGCAAATGCCTTTTGAAATCAATTAAAGGACTTTCATTGACTGGAAAGGGCATTGAATTAGGTCCTTTCAGATTACATTTTGGGTAACTCTTGCCTGACTATTATTTCATATAAGAGAAATGAGTTTTTAATCTCCTTTGTGTATTTTAGCTTTCCAGCAGCAACTTTATATATAAATAAGTGAGGTAAGTAAAAGAAAAGCAAAAACTGTTTCAATCGTGCAGTGGAGTGGGTGGAGTAGTTGTTGTAGAACTTCAACAAAATGACACGTTAGAGAGAGACGATAAATCACAGAATGAGACTGGGAGGTAAAGGAGGAGAGAGGGGTCCAATCATGTCAAGACCTGAGCCAGTGGGAAAGTACAGTTTAACAGTATTAAAATTTTATATTGTTCTTCAGGTATAACAAAAAGAAGGTTTTGTTTTTTGGGTTTTTTTTTAAAAGGGGAAAAATGCTCCATAAATGTTCCAGCAAGTTTAGGAACAGGAAGCTAACTCGATGCCAAATTACCACTGATGTTCAGCTTTTACAGGTGTGTTTTCTCCCTTACCTGAATTCAGAGGTGGGAAATTCCCCAGACTTCAGTATGAATAATTTTCTTATCTGGTGCCCCTGTCTTTAGACTCCCAAGTCTGAGCAATGAGGTAGATATTTAGCTGCAGATTCTGCATTTAGCCCTATTTGGTGTCTACATTCCTGGATTCCTATTTGGTGAATCCAGAAATTTATATAAAATTGCATTGGCATTAATGGGTCTTCACAAGGATCAGGGATTGTTCTGCAGGGAGACAGTTTAATCAGGGTCTAATTCACATTCTTCAGGTTAGCTAGATTTTTGTCCTGCATGATTAATTTCCTTTACTTTTCCAAAGTAGTTTTCATCCCTTTTAAAATTGGAATTACATTACATATGGTTGCATTTTATTGACTGCTTTAGGAAGAAAGCTAACAGCGAAATTCCCAACAAAATCTAGTACCACCTCAACCATTGTCTTTCAGAGAGAAAAGCTATACAATCTTCAAGATCCAACAATGAAATATTAATTACAGCAGTGGACAAAAGTGGACCCATAATTATTCTAAACCTTCAAGACTATATCAGTGAAAATAACAGACAACTCTCTTGACACCAGCAACCATAATGAACTTAGGAAGCATCTCACACCTTATATCAAGGGCATATTAACCAATATTCACCAAAATTCAAGTCCATTCTATACCAGCTTCATGAAAAACTGCTTACACTAATCCCCCACTTATCCACCCCAGGAATATTTTATATGCTTTTGAAGAGATACAAATAAGGTAACTGTGGCTGACTCATTACATCCAACTGTGGTGTCCTTATGAAGAGAAACCAGGATTCATAGAAACTATCTTTAAGCCACCTGTCACTCAGAGAACAAGTTTGCTACAAGACATTTAAACAAGGCATTTAAACAACATCTTTTAAATAAGATCCAGAAAGTCAGCCACTTCCACGAAAGAAGGCTATTTTTGTGAACATAGATGTCACCAACCTATACATTAATATCCCACAATTAAGGCAAAACTGCCTGCCTGAAATACCTACAAGAACATGAACTACATTCAGATTTACAACCACAATATATTGCGTAGATCATCCACTTCATGCAAATGACACCAAGCTGGGGGGAGTAGTAGATACACTGGAGAGTAAGACTAGGCTTCAGAGAGACCTTGACAAATTGGAGGATTGGACCAAATGAAGTCTCATGAGGTTCAATAAGGACAAGTGCAAAGTCCTGCACTTACGACAGAACAATCCCATGCACCAGTATAGGCTGGAGACTGACTGGCTAAGCAGCAGCTCTGCAGAAAAGGACCTGGAGGTTACAGTGGTCAAGAAGCTGAATATGAGCCAACAGTGTGTCCTTGTTAAGGTTAACAGCATACTGGGCTGTATCGGTAGGACTGTTGCTAGCAGATCAAGGCAAGTAATTATTCCCCTATTTTTAGCACTGGTGAAGCCACATCTGCAGTATTGTGTCCAGTTTTGGGTCCCTCCCTACAGAAAGGATATGGACAATTTGGAGACAGTCCAGCAGAGGGCAACAAAAATGGTTAGGGGGCTGAGGCATATGACTTCTAAGGAGAGGTTGAGGGAACTGGGCTTATTTATTCTAGAGAAGAGAAGACTGACAGAGGATTTAAAAGCAGCCTTCAACTATCTGAAGTGGGGTTCAAAAGAGGATGGAGCTAGACTGTTCTCAGCGGTGGCAGGTGACAGAACAAGGAGCAAAGGTCTCAAGTTGCAGCAAGGGAAGTTTAGGTTAGATATTAGGAAAAACTTTCTCACTGGGAGGGTAGTAAAGCACTGAAACAGGTTATCTAGAGTGGTGGTGAAATCTCTATCCTTGGAGATTTTTAAGACCCGGCTAGACAAAGTTTTGGCTGGGATGACACAGTTGGGGATAGTTCTGCTTTGAGCAGGGAATTGGATTAGATGACTTCCTGAGGTCATGTTCAATCCTAATTTTCTATGATTCTATGATTCTATGATTCATTCTCACCTGCAACAACTTTACTTTCAACAACCAACACATCCTCCAAGCCATGGGCACAAAGATGGTTCTTCAGTATGTCAACCTCTTCTTGAGCCACCTGGACAAGGAAATTCTTTAAAACTGCGCTGTCAAACCTAGACTGCACCTATGTTATATAGATGATATTTTCATCTGTTGGACTAAACACTTGGACTTGCTTATTTACTTCCACCATAGGTTTGACATCTACCAACCTTCTATCAAATTCCTCCTGTCATACTCCCAACACTTATATCATCTTCCTAGATACCATATTATACATCCAGGATGGCACTTTACAAACCACAACATACAAAAACCCCACAGGCACCACACTTACATCCACAAAATAAGCAGTCCTCCCAAACATACCACAAAGACTGTAACTTATAATCAAGTTAAAAAAAGAATCAGACTTAGAGGGAAATTATTCCGACCCTCCCCAGTACTGTACCAAGGAATTTTGGTGCTCAGGGCAAGCCCGAAGCTGCAGCCCACCCTTGCCCCATGCACAGATCCAGGGGGGACATGCCCCCCCCATGCTTGCCCGGGGATGCACTCAGTGGTGGGAACCATGCCTCTGTCCCTGTGGCCCCCCAAATGAATCAGTCACAGCTCCGTCCTGTGCCCCACCCTGGCTGGGAAGCACCTGTTGCTGCCCCTTCACTTTGGTGCCCAGAGCGGTCACCCTGCTCTCCACTCCCAAACCCTTGCTCCTACCCCATATAATACCATCAGAATTCAGAGATTCTGCACATATTTGTAACAGAATGTGGTGCATCCCATCCAATGAACAAAATGCCTTAATGGGAACACAAACACTAGTAGGAGAAAACTATTGTATGACAAGCACCTGCTTTTTGACTAAAAAATCCTTGTATTCAAAGACAAATGTGAAAAGAAAATTCAGAAGATAGGCTTGGGAACAAAATTCACAACTGTACTGAAAACTATGGACTAAATAAAATGTCTGTTATGGCTTATGCTATCTTTGTCAACCTCTCTGAACTCCACAGGTAATAACCATTATTTTCCCTTTTGAATGGTCTTGCTCTTCCACATCATTAGGTTATCTAGTGTACTGTACTTTTCTTGTATTGAAGCCACTCTAATCACATCTTTTTGTTCCTACTTTATGGCCATACTCCAGTGTTTTAAGTCAGGGGTGTGAAACTCCTCTTTAGATCCAGACCACAGGGCTTATGATAGATGGAATCCTGACCCGGCAGCAGTGGCAGGGGCAAAAGGCTGTGGTATAGGGGCAAATGAAGTTGTCACTCACTTCCCTGCCATGGACACATTACCAACAGGGCTCTGTACATGGGAATTTGGCAGCGAGCCATACCCCTGTTTATCCCACCCCAAATTCCTGGCCCTCCCAGGAGCCCCAAAACTGGGTGAAAAATCTCCTCTGATCAAATCTTTGGCACCCCTTATATACAACAAGCTATGTTTGCTTCTTTCCCAGACCTGAGGAACCGCACTTCGAGTACAAGGGCTTGTCTATCATCTTTTCCATCTATACAGTTGGTCCAATAAAAGATGTCACCACCTCCCCCCGAAAATCCTTGCCTCTTGTATATTTCTTGGGCCATCTCAACTACAAAAACACTCCAGCTCCTTTATCACTTAAAACGTAGGTTTCATCTCAACATTTATTCTAAGTACAGATAGATATATCTACAGGGATGTAGGTTGTAGCTGTGTTGGTCTAAAGACATAGACAGACAAGGTTCTTTGGATGAATCATATCTTTTATTAGACCAACTTAAATAGTTGGAAAACAATTATTAAGCAAGCTTTCAGGTTCAAAAACCCTTCGTCAGGCTAAGGAAGTTTCAGCAGTTGGTGTGTGCTCTTCCTGGATGGAATGAAAAGTAAAGAAGCCAGAGGCTGGGCTGGTATGCATACAAGACAAGCAGTCAGTGAAAATGTAGCTTGAGGAGTCAATGGGTGAGAGACAGGCTGGGGATGGGGGGGGAAAGAGAGAGAAGGGGGATGAATTGTGGAGAGATACCTGGGGAGTCAGATGTCAGGCAGGTTATAATGTGTCATAAATCCAATGTCTATATTTAGTCCATGATTTTTAGTATCCAGGAGGTTGATGAAGTGGAGTTCATAGGCTCATCTCTGGGAAGTGTTGTGTAAGTTTCCTTTGAGGATCAGGACTGAGAGATTGGAGAGAGAGTGGTTTTCTTGTGAGAAATGTGCCCCCACTGGTAATTGGGTATTTCTGTCTTTGATAGATTTCCAGTGTGCGTTCATTCTGGTGCGCAGTTGTTGTTTGGTCTCTCCTATGTATTTTCCATCAGGGCATTTGGTGCATTGGATGAGTTATATTACATTTCTGGAGATGCAGCTGTGAGATCCAGGAATGCTGATGGCTGTGTGGTGGGGTGTAGTAATAGTGGGGGTGGTGATGTGTTGGCAGGTTTTGCTTTTCTTGTCATGGCATGGTCTGGATCCTTTTGGTGTGTTCTGGGCTTGAGGAAGTTTGCTTCTGGTGATGAGGTTAGCGAGGTTTGGTGCTTGTTTGAAGGCTAGCATGGGTGGCTCTGGGAATATCTTTTTAAGAATAGGGTCTCTTTCTAGTATGGGTTGCAATTGTTTGAGGATTTTCCGTACAGGTTCAAGGGAGGGGTGATATGTCATAACCAGCGGTGTGCAATTTGTGGGGGTTTTTCTTCTGTACTGCAGCAGTTCTTCACATGGTATCTGGGTGGCTCTTTCAAATGTGCGATCTCTCTCTCTGGACGAGTGTCTTTGTTGGGCGAAAGCCTTTTTAAGATTGGTGAGTTGGCAATCCCGGGTGTTCTCTTCAGTGCAAATTCGGTGGTATCTGAGGGCTTGGCTGTATATCACAGCTTTTTTGGTGTGTTTAGGGTGATTGCTGGTTCTGTACAGATATGTATATTGGTCTGTGGGTTTCTTGTATAATGTAGTCTGTAATTTATCATTCTGGATATTAATCGTCGTGTCTAAAAAGGAGATGTTGGTGCTGGAGTATTCTAGAGAAAGTTGGATGGAGGGATGGTGGTTGTTGAATTTCTGATGGAACTCAATCAGAGATTGTAGGTTTTCAGTCCAAATGATGAAGATGTCATCAATATATCTTAAGTATAGCAAGGGTTTGATGGTGCCGTTCTTGAGGAAGTCTTCTTCCAGGTGGCTTATAAAAAGGTTGGCATGCTGTGGGGCCATTTTGGTGCCCATAGCTGTTCCCATCATCTGGAGGAAGTGTTGATTATTAAATGTGAAATTGTTGTGTGTGAGGATGAAGTGTATAAGGTCAGTAATATCTTTAGGTCTGTATTCTGAGTTGTAATCTTGTTCCTGTAGATATGTAAGGCAGGCTTGGATGCCATCCTGGTGTGGGATGTTGGTATATAGGCTGGTAACGTCCATGGTGGCTAAGAGGGTGTTGCTGGGAAGGTGGTCTACGTTTTTAAGTTTCCGTAGAAAGTCTGTAGTGTCTTGTACAAAACTTGCTCTGTGGGTGATGAGCAGTTTTAGGATTGATTCAACGAAACCTGATATTTCCTCAGTTAGGGTCCCATGGTTGGATATGATAGGTCTGCCAGGGTTTCCTTGTTTGTGGATTTTAGGGAGCATGTAAAAAGTCCCCGGGTTAGGTAGTGGGGGGATCAAGGTCTGTAGTTTTTCTTGTAGTCTTGATGGAAATGATTTGATGGTATTCTTGAGTTTCTTGGTGAAAAGGGGAGTAGGATCTTCTTGTAGTTCTTTGTAGTAGGTGGTGTCAGAGAGCTGTCTGTTGGCTTCCTTTATGTAGTCTTCATGGTTTAGGATGACTATGGCTCCTCCTTTATCTGCTGGTTTTATTACTATTTGGTGGTTGGATCTTAGAGATTCTATGGCCTTTTTCTCTGGTAGAGAGAGGTTGTTATGGTGGCGTGTGTTGCTGATTATTTCATTGTTCATTCTTTTCCTGAAGCAGTCAATGTAGCGGTCAAGGTTAGGGTTTCATCCATGAATATTCCATGAAGTGTTACCTATAAAAATAGACCAAAGAAACAACTGCTTTCATTATTGTTTTTGAGTCATAACCAGTAAGTAAATCATTACAAATGAAATGCTAGAATGAAGTAAGTTGAACAGTTAACTAGAACATGCCTAGGGAATTGAACAAGTTTTAAATTATTTTTTATTAATTTCCACCTCCATAGTTTTTGAGTATGCTGAATGATGAAATAAAGGGCTGTTTATAAAAGGTTTGATTCAAATCCTATTGAAGGTAGTAAGAGCTACTAGGCTTTTATTAAAATTAATCAGTAGATCACATCAGCGTGAGTGAGATTTCTTTTTTTTGAAAATTCCAAGCCTACATTTTCAATTAAAATGTCATTCTTACTGATAATGCTGGTTTAAAATTTTCAATGGACATTTTTTATTAGAAAATAATTATTTGAATTAAGACTTTCAGAGGAGTATATCAGTTTTGCCAAAAATGTCTTGGGGAATTATTGAAACATTTAATTTTAACCTTATCATTTCAACTACATTATGCATTGCATTATATACATGTATCTTATAGTTATAACAATATGGTTAGTGTACATAAAATATACCCTAAGTTTAAAGAAATCAAAATGATAAAGTCTAAAAACAATGTTTTGCAAACAAATTCTGAGATTTTTGACTTTTTGTCTTGGTTTGGGACAAAACCAAATTTAAAAATCTGAGAATTTTTCAGTGGGGCATGAGATGCTACTGTGCAGTGATTACTGTGCATTAATTTACTACTTGTATAATCAAGCAGTAAATAAATGTGTAGCAACCAGAGTTGCTGCACAATAGTGCTGGTGAATGCCCTTTTAGTAATGCTACTGCACAGTAGCCTAATAATACTTTGCAGTAGCATATTAGCACTTTTTGTGCTGTGACATGCTACTGTGCAGTATTATTCAGCTGCTGCACAGTCAGCATCCTGTGCAGACATGCCCAGTGGATGGAAAATAGTGGTGATGCATAGGGGTGCACATGCCCCCCCTGAGAGCACTGGTGCCCCCTGAGAGCGCCGGACAGGGAGTTGGGGCTGCCAGGAGAAGTGATCCCTGCAGCCCCCCCATGGTTGATTGTGCTGACCCAGAAGTGCCAGCGCTGCACTGCTAACACTTCTGGGTCGGCATGATTGGCCATGCCCTGCCACCCCCAGTCAGCACAATTGGCCACAGGGGAGACCCCTCATGGTTGCTGACTGGCTGTTGGGGGGGGCAAGTGCCACCTCCCCCCTTACTCAGGAGGCACCAGTCGCCCATGATGGAAAACCTGAATTCCAACCAAATATATTTCTAGTCCTTACATAAGTGGTCTTGTTGAAGCCAGCACATTTTTTGTCATTGATTGAAATGGGACCAGGGTTAGGAACTTTTATGTGTCTGTGTGTATGTTTAAATAAAAACATCTTTATTACTGCCATCTTTCTAAATACTCACCTTTTGTCTTGTTTCTCCACAACCATTCTTTATTTTACATTTTCCCATCATCCAATCTTGTCCATGTAGCATATTTTTTTAGATAAGCCAGGTTAGAATTTAGGAGCTTCTAGCTCAACTCCTGTCTTCAAACATTACCCTCCACAACTTCCCAAAGAGACACGTTATTTGCTAGATTCTTGCTCTCTAAAAGTCAATTCTCACGGGATCCTATCTCCTTAATCAAAGAATATGTGTGTTATCTGAAATTGTGTCTGACTAGGGAGGAGGAAGGGCACTAGAGGAAGGATAGTCCTGTGGTTAGGGTGTTAGCCTGGGCCTCAGGAGACCTATGTTTATTTCCTTGTTCTGCCACATACTTCCTGTATGACCTTGAGCGATTTACTTACAGTTCTACCCAAAATAAGACCTTTAGTATCTAAAGTGAGGCTGAGGTAGAATTCAGATGCCTAAATCCAAAATTATATTCCTGAAAATTTCTGTTCAGCAGGTACTCCCATCAGTAACATTAAAATCCACCAGGTGACTGCTATTGTACATGTGTGGAAGCATCTAGGTCTTTGCAGTTGGTTCCCAGTCTACTTCAAAGCCTGACGGGGTGAAGTAACTTGATGTTTCTTTGCCTATCTCACCTGAGTAGTTTGCATTGGAAGCCTTGTTCTGCAAATGCCCAGTGCATGCTAATTAGATGGGGCGCCCCACAAAATGCAGTGGCAGCTGCTGCTATTTTTTTTAAATGCAGCCACAAGAGAATGCACCTGTTGCCTTTTATCCAATAGTTCTGTGGTTAGCGCACTTATGCAGGATGAGAGACCCAAGTTATAGTCCATCCTCTAAGTGTAGGCATAGAGAACCCACATTTCTCACCTATTTGTGTAAAGTTTAAATCACCATGTATCAGTCTGTTTTGGGATCAGGGCTCCCTTGTTGAAGCCATGTTACTGGGCAGAAAAGAATTAAAAATTCAGTAGGCCAAAGAGAGAATGTAAGATTTTCTGGTATACTGGTTAGGGCAGTCTCTTCGGAGAACACTCCATGGTCTGCTGATTCATTTTTTCCAACGACTGTTTTGCAAAAAGTACATGTACAATTTTCAGAGCAATGACTTGAATGTAGGCCTCTCACATAGCATTTGCTTGCCTTAACAAGTAGACTAGTGGTCTAATACATTTTTTTTCCCCCACAGAATAGAACAGTTTCAATAGGTGGGGTAGAGAGTGCTTCCCTAAAGTAATGTTTTTATTATAAAAATAAATGCTAGGACTTCTTAGTCTTTAGCTTCGCAGGAAGTAGGAGAAAGAATCACTTATAGGAGAGGAAGGACTAGAACTTAGATCTCCTGTTTCCTGAGGGAGTGCTGCAGCACAACAGCTCGATAAAAATGGGTAGAGGAGAGCAGATGTCTCCTCTCCTGGTGGTTGTTTTATAAGACAAAAGTGACACATGTTCCATTTTTGGAGATAGCATATAAGCATCCGGAGAGGGCTGTAAATCCCAAGGGTGCTGAAGCCTTTCCCTAAAACTCAGGGTAAGGTACCTAATTCCTGGAGGGTGTGGGTTT
The DNA here is from genome assembly GCF_030867095.1 of Alligator mississippiensis. Taxonomy (NCBI): domain Eukaryota; kingdom Metazoa; phylum Chordata; order Crocodylia; family Alligatoridae; genus Alligator; species Alligator mississippiensis. Next base: position 117,393,742 of record NC_081824.1, on the reverse strand, counting down.
TAAAACATACACCTGCTCTTAGCATCATCTGTTGACTGGTTCCAGGCAGATCTCTGCTTAGTATGCTGATTTTTGTGGACCTTATCCTAAGATGCCTAACAATTCCCATCTCCTGCACAGATTATATAGGTCCCTAAACTGGATTCTGAATTCCTCTGTAGTGTTGTAGCTGTCAACATTGCAATATCTTTTAGTCATTGCAATACTTTTTAGTCCCCTAGTTGCTTTATGCCTCAGTTTCCAATGTAGAGTTTCTTTAATGTAGAGAATAGCGATAATAATACACCAGTGGCTTCTCTATTTACAGTTAAATGATTTCACCCCTCTCACTTCAGATCTCTTAGTATCCTGCTTCAATAATAGTTTCATAAGAAGAAAAAAGCCTAACTTTTCTTTTATAAAAATAAATGCTAGGCCAAAGTCTGCCTTTAGCTACATCTGTGTAACCACATGCTTGACTCATAGGGTTTTTTGTTCTGCTACTTAAACACTGTAAACAGTGCGTGGCAACCTGTTAACCCAACACTGATCTCCTTTACTGATATGTGGCCAAAGATACTGATTTTTCAGCAAGGTGGCTTAAAAAACCAAGTTATGTTCATTTTCAAATACATTTTACAGTTTATTTATAGTGTGAAATATCTTGCAAACTCTCATATTTCCCTTAGTTTTTCCTTTGTGACCTACTACTCAGTCCAACCCTCCCACATATTTATTTTGCTCTAGTTTTGACCTCCTTTCTCACCTCTCTTTTGCTCCCTGCCACATTTTCAGGGAGAGTTTAATTTAAGTCACATCATCTTCCTGGGACTCTTTCCTAGATTACGCTGAAAAATATGCTTCTCCAGTTCAAATTTTTACCACTGATTCCCTTCATGACATCTTTTGTTAAATTGCAGCCTGGACTTCACTAGGGGAGATAAACAAATGTATTTTAAGTCATATTAATAAAATGTTGGTGAAAACAAAGTGGTGGTATATTTAACCCCTATAGCTGATCATGCTAAACTCTAAGGGGGAGCAGGGACTTTTAATAGAAAAGATTTTTTTTAGTATGAATTCATTATGTGAGCAGAACAGAAACTGATTAATAATTACTCTCGTGTCAGTCTCCTGTACAGCTGGTGTCACAACTGACATCAATCCATACGTTGGCTCAGAAATGCTAGTTATTTTCAAATATGTTTTACATTTCAATTGCAATGTTAAAAGAAGGACCCTGGGTTTTATACTGAGCAGTGAATAGGAATTAAAACAACCATTTCCTTATCTTTTATGGGATTGTAGTCTGGATTATTAATATGGGGTAAAAAGATACTTTTTCTCATGAAGTCAAGGCCTTTGAAGCGTACATTTATCCAGGTGCTTAGATAATCCCCATCAGTGAACATGATTATGTCTTACTGCATAAAAGGTGGGTTTTGAGATGGCTAATTTAAGATAATTATATGAGTGTAAAATCCTAGTGCAGTGAAGGGAAACTCCAGGTTGGGTACTGACCCCCTTAATCACAATGAGGTAAAACTAGATTGTCTGAACTCTACTAGTACTTTACATCAAGATAGTTATCTCAGATTAGTTATAGCAATGTAATGTCTTCTTTGCAATGAAGACCTAGCCTTTGAGTACCTCATAAGTGCAAAAAACTATAAATAAAATCAGAATTGGCCTAATAAATTTACACTTTCTACTTCCCTTGTCACTTTTCCATAGTAGTGTTAAATTTAGTTGATTTCTAAAAGTCTTTGGTGCCTCTGAATTTCATGGGTTGTATTACATGCCATTGTATTAGATAATAACCTGACAAAGCTATATACTGTCTCTGTCTTTACTGATCTTTAAAGCTTACATATGCAGACTAACCAAATATGTGACAATGCCAGGAAAATGGAACTAATATATACGTAGTTACAAAGTGGGGTAGGGGGGTGGAGAGGGTTAAGAACATAAAAAAGAATTCTGTACACCCAAGAGTAGCATTGAAAGCTTTCAGTCATTATGATGAAATAGTTGTTAAATGGAAAAGCAATATATAGCATCAATTTGAAAATGAGAACCTCATTATTCCACATAACCCTGTAGGGTATATCACTACAGTGTGATTGTCAAACCTCCTAGGGTGCCTGTAAATGTGCAGGAACACTGCTCCGATGTGTTGTAATTACAGCATCTCGGAGCTGACTCTATTCATCTTGATTAAACAAGTCTGCTGAAGTGTGCTAATTAGTGTGCTCCAGCAGCATTTGCGTCTTGTGTATTCAGTGTCCCTGAGCTTTGAAATGGTGGCAGTAGTGCTTTAACTAAAGCTCTCTGGACAAGCTTTAGTTAAAGTGCCCCCACCACCATTTTGAAACGTGCAATGCTGAATACACAAGATGCTGTGGACATTTTAATCAGAGAGGCTCTGACAGCTGCTCTATTTAAAGTGCCCCCCCCCCCCGCACCTATGGAGCATGTGTAAAGATGCCCAGAGCCTGATCCAAAGCTTATTGAAATCAATTAATACACTTGACTTTAATAGGGTTTGGATCAAGCCCCAATTAGTTTCTCTTTCTGAATCTGTCATTGACTCACTAAAACTCCTTGAACCAGTCACTTGGGGAAATCTTTTCTAAAAAGTCCCCTAATTGTGTATGCTTCTGTTTTTAGGTGTCCAATTTTAGACACCTACTGGTAAGTATCTCAAGCCAGATAACTATAAACATAGGCAGGCAAAATTAGTGGATACTTATGACTATTTCTGTCTTACCTGCTGTATACAAAATTTACCTCTAATATAATCCAAATGGCATAGATATGTTATTTCAGGGCTGAACTATATTTATGGAATTCCTTGAGCTCTTCAAAAGAAAGGAACTATGACCAATTTTTGTAGACTTGAATGCCTTAAGTTAGGCATCTAAAATAAATGGCTGGTTTTGATGAGGTCCTGCTGCCTCCATGGTAGTTGATAGAAATTAAGATTGCTCTGTTACTCTGAAAACCAAAGAAGTTATATAGTGGCCTCAGTGTGGCCTCAGTAACTTCAGGCATCTTGAACACTTGAGCCTGTTAGTGCAAAATATAATTATCAACATAAGGAGTTTTGAGCTAGAATTTAGGTAACCAAGATCAGGTCTGACATTATGGATGCATGCTGTAATTACGAATTACACTGGGACTATTGTCTCACTAGGGGGTCGGACTTGATGATCTATTGAGGTCCCTTCCGACCCTCACATCTATGAATCTATTTTCATTACAGCTGTTTACATAAACATTTACATTTCAGACACATTGTGTTAATTGATTAATTGTTTTCTTTTTCTTCCTTTCTGGGTGAGGGGACTCATAATTTGATGACTGCTTTATCTGGCTGCTGTTCTTATCACTATCACGGATATAGACGTAAAAACAAGAGAAAATATTCAAAACAAAGAAATCCACAAGAAAAAGAATCTGACTCATGAAAGGGATACCCCTACTTTCCCTCTTGGTAAAAATGAATCACTACTGTATGTGAGACCTAGGTACAAAAGTTTAGCTGTAAATATTGCTTTCTTTTTCCCCGTTTTTTTCTGTTTTAATCTTGCACCTACAGGTTTGTGGTTATTATGAAACATAAATGACATTTACTTCAATAATATCCACAGAAGGCACAACTTTCACTAAATTCAACCAACAAACCTGGAAGTTGTTTTACTTTCCCCTTGTTTTGTTCAGTTGCTTTAGCAACTGAAGATTCAATGATTTGTCCTTGAATGTAAAAGCAACATTTCCCATTTGGGGACTAATTGTGAGCTCCATACTCAGCCAATATTCAGTGGGAATTTTGCTGGACTGAGTAGTTTCAAATGGGCCTCTTGGAGGAAGTAGAAATCATGGAGAATCCCCTAACATTCTGCCTTTCGATGAGCAAGTATAGCTATTAGTAGTGCAATCCACGATAGTAAAAGAAAATGCTTTTTCACTGTGTGGGTCATGGAAACTACAATTTTGACTACAATGTCCATCAAAGTCATCAGGAATCTTTCCATTTACTTTGAGTGATGCCAGATTTGGCCATTTTTCAGGTCAAACATATAGGTTGATAGATTGTTAAATGTGAAATGTGCAAATAAAAAATATCATTAGTAGATTTTCAGATAAATGCCATAGAAACCAGAATTCTATTTTTTTCTGTTCTTCTTTTAATAAATAATTCCAACAAGCTCAACACATTAGCATAGTAGGCCGTATGCTCACCTGGTTTATGTCAGCAAAGCTCCATTGTTTCCAAGAGAGCTGCACTTATCTTCAGCAGAGGATAAGGTGCATTTTATTTAAATTATCTAAGTGCAAATTAATGTATAAAAATAGTATCTAAATGACAATATGTTCTTCAAGCATAGCTGCTATAACTGAGCAACTCTTGACCTAGGAGCCAGGAAATATGAGTTGAAGTACAGCTTATCTTCTGCTGCACACAGTTGCTGAAACAAAGCTTCAAAAGCTATGAAAGATGAAGTGAATGGGAAAGAGATTAAGATCATTGTTCTGACAGATGAAAATGACCTTTGTATTTGACTCAGAGTTGAAAACCAAGAATTCAGCAGTTATCTCCAATATAGGATTGTGAACTCAAGCCATAAATACAGAACAAAATTTCTTTGACCTTTAATCTTTGACTTTTGAGAATCAATAAATTACTGAAAAAAGTTAAATGGGGGAATGTTAAGAAGCAAAGTATAGCTGTACAACAATAGGCAACACTGCTGTTAATAGCATCTCTTTTTTTTTCTATAACAAAAATTTTGAATTCAGTACTGACAGGTTGTGAGCAATGTTCAGGTTTGTAAGTCTGGCATAGGTGAGTCATAATTATATCGTGATGAAACTTGCCCAATTCATAGAATTGTCAGAAAACCTATAGCTAATATATTACATTGAATATCTTTCAAAAACAGTTTTTATGTGTACCACTATCTTCCTTACTCAACCACTTTTCCATTTTCTGTTAAAAAACTCAGGTCTTTGAAAAGAGAGGCCATTTGTTCTCTTTTAAGAGCTGAAGGAGTATAGTATTTTTAAGTGTGTTTCATGTGTCTCAGCTTCCCACTTTATAATGACAGAGTTAAATCACAAGTTTCACATTAATTCCAGTCTAACAGTCATTGAAAGATAAATCATTTCACTGTGGATAAGGAACAGAAGACAAGGATCAGTGAAGATTAAGTGAGTTTAGGAGCAAAGCGTGGCATATAGCAGGTAAGTCAAAAGGAGAGAGAAACAAGTTAGTTGCATGGAAGAGGAGAAGATGGAGAGAGAGAGAAGCAGGAAAGACTATATCAGCAGAAATGAGAAAGTGAAAATGGGATGGGAAAGAGAAATAGAGAAAAACTGCCTGTCTCCAGACTTTTGTGGAAAATTTTCAGGCCCTCAAACATACATTCATATTTTAGTAGCACTATGGTAATGGGTGTTGCAGTCACCCAGGGCTGGTAATAGGAAGGGGTAAATGGGGCAGTTGCCCCAGACCATATGCTCCATGGGACCCCATACATTGGAACAAAACTCAATAATTCATTTTTTAAACCAGGGGGCAGAATTGCAATTAAACATTTTGTATCTTTACTTCATTTTTTAAAATACATTTGTGCATTTATGATTGAAGTACATATTATTATTGTCTGGTATTTCTTTGTGACAGTGATAAATCACCAGGTTCCTAACTGTCCAGGCTGTTAACTGCCCAAGTTTCACCTCTGCCCCAGTTCCTGTAATCTGTAAGGTCAGCAACTCTCTATTGAATACAAGAGCTGTGGTACCCAACCATTGCTGGTTCATATGCAACACAACAGAGCAAGTAAAATACCATGGGCAACCCCCTGCATTGCTGTCCCCATCAACCTCAGTTTAATTTTTTTAATTTTCAGTGGCTATGAGCAATGATAGAGGGTCTTATGTGTCTTATTTTGCCTGTAGGCCCTGGCTTGGGGACCACTGCAATAAAGGAAAAGCAGCAAGACTGCTCCAAGAAGATTTATTTTGAATTCCTGAGCCTCACTAGATCCATAGTCACTTGAAACAAAGCCTTTATTATTGTTGTATTATTTATGGTGGCTATTTTTAAAATCACAAAGGATAGATAATTGCCCAGCTCCAACTGAAAATCAAATCAATGGGTGCTGGGCACCTAACTGCTGTTTGTGCCTTTCAATTGCATTATTTAAATAGTAGAGAGAAAATGAGTTGACAGAAGAGGTCAGCCAAAAAAAATCTAAGACTTTTTCACTTTGCAGGTGCTGGATGATGAGGAGAGTGAAAAAAATGAAGGGGCATGAGGTGAATTGTAAACCCTATTCCAATGCTGGGTCTAAAAGAAACTTGAAGTAGGTTTGTGGTGGGGGAACAGATTTGTGGAATGTATCAGTGGGTCTGTATGAATAAAAAACCAACTAATTTGATGGGGGTGCGTTAACAAAAGGTATTACACGTAATGCCACGTTTCATATGTTACAACCAATTATTGCTTCCCATGTTGTAATGTGACTGGTGAAAAATTTGTGGAACTGCACTCCTGTCTTCTGTGATGTAATCCAAGCAATTTAATCTGACTCATAGTACCATATTGGAGATGTCAGTATAGGTCTTGACATAAAACTGTTTTATACTCATAATTTTGACAAAACAAATGGAGGCTTAGCATGAGGATTTAAAAGGAAGAGAGAGATTGTGGTTGACCACGCAATGTTCAAATTATCCATTTTCTTATGAACAAAATACATTAAACTAATCAAATTGAGAGAGACAGGTAGCAGTGTTAGTCTGAAGTCAAGCAGAAGGCAGGGTAGTACAGCATCTGCTGAATTAAGTCATGGCTTATGAAATCTTATGCCATACATCTCTGATTTAGTTAGTCTATAATGTGCAAATCCATCCTACTAATCAAAATGACATTAGGAAGCAATCCAGGATTTTGATTTATTTTTAATAAAAAGAGTCTTTTTCATTAGAGCTGAAACAACTGCTCCCCTGGCACCAATTATAATGGATATCCAGGGACTAAACTCCTTCCCCAAGTTTAGGGGTTTCCTTCCCCAAGGCTCTTGTTCTCACAAGGGTATAGAGGAGGAGTGAGGAAAAGCTTCTCTTAGAGAGCGACCAGGAGGTAAAGTTCTACCCTACGGTGCCCTATGACAATGGCTCACTGGTAGAGAGAAGGTTAGAGTGGCATCCTGGACTTTGTTGCATGGTAGTTCAAGCAGGTGTATTTTGCTTATCTATTTATTTTGAATCATATCATGTTTTTATTTAGTTTTGTTAAAATCTGTTGAAGTCAAACTCCTGATCATAAACACATGGGAGATAACCTCTCTATGTGAAAGGCTTTTGTTGTTGTACTATTTTGAGAAATTGTGCCAATTTTCAGTTCTCACAGGAGATTTCCCTTGATATGTATGATATAATGTGCTCTTTGGAACAGTTCTTCAGAAGCCCATACTCAAGTTTTATTCCAGTTCCAGCCAGCTGGTTCATCAGTAGAGCATTCTAGTTGGAGAATGAACAATTTGTTACTTCAAATGCCTTTAGGTTATAGATTATCTGTGAGGTTTTGGCTGAATATCAATGGGTGGTTAATGGTAGGATGGACGTAGAAGATACTGTTGCCTAGGAGTACCCAAAGGCCACAACCAGAGGGAAGATAGTTTCACCCTCTCTATTCAGAAACATAGAGCGTGGATTATGAAAACTCTTAAAAGGAAAAGCTTAAGAGTTATAGTAACCACATATTATTACTAATTGCCCGGACACTTTGTGAAATTTGATTTCATTGTGGGTGTAACTTAATTTGCTCTTGGCAAACAAGGCAGAATGCTTAATTCAACTTAACAAAAATACAGTTTTTTGAGAGAGGAAACAAGACTGACAGAAATTTGGCATATCAACAAAAAGAAAGAAGACAAAAAGAAAAGGATTAGTGAAAATGAAGATCAAGGGAGGATCAGACATATATTGGCTACAATCCAGGAAACATTTGTTACATTTTATAAGCGACTCTATTCTTCCCAAGCCTGTAGAAAGGAGGAACTAGCTGATCTTCACCTAAAGGGATATTGACCACCCTGTATGCTAGTGAACAGATGTCCCTCTAGCTATCAAAAAAAGTGTTGATCGCAGTACTGTCACTGAAACTGAAAAAACTGCCAACTCCAAATACATTAAAACCTAAATGGGAGATTCATAAAGAATTTTCATGTAGTGATTTTTTTTATTTGTGTAGTGGATAATAATACCCTCTACATGGACAATAATGTACAGTGCATTATGCATGAACTAATTCTGTTTATAACAGCTTTTATGGACTATCCTTTCTGGGTAGGATATAGATACAGTTTATGGGCTAGATTTTCAGTGCTTTGCCTTGCTCCTTAGGAACTGTTTTCACGCATGTGAAATAGGTTACTTTTCTGATTTGGCAGAGTTTTATCGCTCCACTAATTTTCAGAAAGTTTTGCCTCATTTTCAACTGGTGTAAGTGACTACACAAAGTTAGGGTTACTATATTTCCAGTATCAAAAAAGAGGACATCTTTGAGGGGGAGGGCAGAAAGGGGCATATGATTGGGGGGGGGGGGGGGACAGTGATATGCCCATGCCCTGCCTCTGCCCCTCACTCCTAAGTCCCTGCCCCCCTCAGACCTGCCAGCCACCCCTCACTTCCAACCCACAGACCTCTGCCCCTCAGTGCTGCCAGTGCCCCTCACTCCTGATCCACAGCCCCCTGCCCTCCAGCCCTGCCAGTGCCCCACACTCCCGAACTGCAACGCTCTGCCCCACTCCAGCCCTGCTGCCCAAGCAGCTCCTGCGTTGCATGTCCACGCACCCCCCCCCCACACACAGTGTCTCTCTACCTGACTGGGGCCCACACGAGGAACATGTGATCCCCAACAGCCAATCACCTTGCCTGCTGCTCCCAGCCCCAAGCAGCCAGCCCAGGAAAGCAGAGGAAGAGCAAAAACCCAGGCATTTGCTCTCATTTTAACAAGTCAACTGGACACAAGGACAGAGGTCCAAAAAAGAGGACATGTCTGGAAAAACTTGGATGTATGGTAACCCTGCCAAAGTACCAGGCAGTGGAGAACCTGTACCTGTGCACAAGAGATGATATTTTTTGTAATGCAGAGAACCCAATCACCTCTCCACTATTTAACAAATACATTTCCCACCCTTCTCCCCTCCCAGCCTGTGTCTCACCCACTAACTCCTCAGTTTTACATCTTCACTGACTGGCTTTCTTGCATGCATACCAACCTCTGGCTCCTTTATTATTCATTCCATCCAGGAAGAGCACACACCAACTGCAGATGCTTCCTCAGCCTGATGGGTATTTATACCCGAAAGCTTGCAAAGAAGAATTTTTCCAACTACTTGAGTTGGTCTAATAAAAGATATCAGATGGACCCAAAGAACCTTGAGAACCCAAACAGAGTTTTAGCACTACTTAAAAGATCATGTATGTGCTACATAATACCATGTGAACTTTCGCCACTGGGATGAGCTTCATTCAAGGGAGATAAATTCTGTTCAATTTAGTAGAACTTGCCCCCTCCCCCCCCCTTTTTTTTTAATTTCCTTTATGGTCATGAGAGCAGCCTAATTATCAAAACATCACATTAGGAGGAAAACCATTCATAGTGTAGAATGTACCCCAGTGTACAATCCTACACTGCATATTTACAGAGTTTTAGTCAATAATTGTAAGAGGAAGGAGATGTACCTGCTCTGTGGATTCTTGGCTTATAAATTTTTAGAGGAAAAAATATTATCTATTTGGTCAATCCAGTTCAATATAAAACGTCATCAGTGGGAAAAAAACCTACCCTTCCACCCAACCTTTTTGATACAAAAGAAAATTGTTTGTAGCTATTTTATTGTTTATTAAAATGGACATTAGGACACAAAAAGGGCCTATAAGATCAACAGAATTTTTTTTGCCTTAAATGGACTTTGGATGATGTCTGGCTGTCCAACTTCTAAGTGGCTGGGGGCCACACACTCTGTGGACCGCATTGGTTGGGGCCACACACCACACAGATTGCACCAGCCCAACCTGCGGGCATCCCTCTGATGTACCACATGTGCAGTGCAGGCAGCCCACCCTCAGCTCCCCAATTACAGGCTCCCCCATGCACCACATGTCCAGGTGCCCTGACCACCCTCAGTTCCCTGGATGCAGCCTCCTGTCTTGCACCATGTTGCATGGGCACCTTGGGTTGTGGGGTCCCCTGGCACTATGGGCTGTGCTGTGCCATACCTCACCACTGCCTGGGTTGGGTGCAGAAAGTGAAAGTCAAAGGAGACAGGAGGAGCCTGCAGCCCATGGCTACTGCTGCAGCTGGAGTAATGGGGTGAATGGCAGCTGGATGGCAATCTGAGGGGGCTGAAAATCAACCTTTTGCAAGCTGCATGAGGCCCCCCTGGGGTACCAGTTGGACAGCCATGTCCTGTGTGCTACAGAAGTGTAATGTTACTTTCACAGGGTAATCGGGGGCGGGGAGGGGGGGAGGGAGGGAGTGACACACATTATTTGCAGTAGAGCCATAAAAACTTTTATTCTCACAAAAATTTGTACTGCTTTAAAGCAGTACAGCTTCAAGTATGGACACAGTTATAAATCATAAAGGTGCTTATAGCAGCATATTTCCTAACAGGTACATCGATAACCAGTATTGTTGTAATTACTTTTTTGCCTATATAGCTGTGACTACTCCAGGGGTTATGCTGATTTACCTATAAATCTTACTCCAAACAAAATAGTTAAATAGCTACAAGAATTATGTGTAGCCTATGCTTTGATTAGGAGACTATGCCTGGAAGTCACACACTATTATACTTAATTTTGAGAATAAACTTTAATTCTCTGTGGATTAGATTTTATAAACTTCCCTTTTAAATCCAGTTGTTCATCTTCATTAGAAAATTGATATAATTTTAGAGGATCCTGCATGTAAATTTAATCCATTGTTACAAATTGTTTTAAATTGTTCATTGCAGAATGATTATATTATATCTCCCATTAAAAGAATAATGGTATGTGCACACACCCACCCACACCCACACCCACACACCATATGTATCAGGGGTGTAGGTAGTAGCCGTGTTGGTCTAAGGACATAGGCAGACAAGGTTGTTTAAATCTGATATCTTTTATTATTGTTGGTCTAATAAAAGATATTGGATTTACCCAAATAATCTTGTCTGCCTATAACATATATAAACATTGGTGGGTAAATGGGTTATAATACAAAGAAAATGGGTATAAAGATTTATTCCAAATGAACCCCAAACTCTTTTGAACTCTAACAAATGTAGGTGTATTTTTGTACTCCTGTAAACTTTCTGGTTTTGGTCAGGAGGGGAAGCAGTTCAGAATTAATATAAAAAGAATCTTCTGGTTGCATTTTTAATTTTGTCCATACGGTACAAGCTATCATGCTGGAAAGCATAGGTAAGCATAATATCATGGTTAAAACATGCAGAATGGAGAATGCAGAATGCAAAACACTCAGTCCATTTTTCAAATTTGTATCTGACCTCTGCTGGAATTGAAATAAAGCTTCAAAAGTGTAGCTTACTACAGAAATATGGCTTAAACACAGTTCAGTCGGGTCTACATTGCAGAACGTATGTTTTTGACTCTGTTACTGGACCATTTTTTCTGTAGTACAGACAGGCTTTTTGGCTTACTTTAGATAACAGCCAACATCACTGGAAAATTCATGAATGAACCTGGGTACCTAAGTTTTCCAGTCATTCTTCCAAACAAAGAAAGTTTGGAGCAGTTTCAGATGCTTATCTATATAATTTTTTAAGTGGTTCACTCATTACTAATTTATAAGACCTACATATCATTCCAAAGTTTTACTGAGTGAGTTTTTCTTGAATCTAAAATATGCAAGAACAGAGATAGATGAGGAAAAATGTGGGGTTTTTTTAAACTCTCTGAGAAAAAGCTAATTTTATACAGTTTAGCTTGCTACTGTAAAATAAACGCTATTTTTGTTGTGGTAAGAGAAACTGGTTGAACAATTAAAATATTTTTTGAATAATTAGTCAATTAAAATACTCATATTTAACATTCAGTATTATTATTTGCAACAGCACAATCAATCAGCTCTTGCTGAAACAATTAGTACGAGTAGTCAGATTCTGATATTTCTTTTAATATACTTATCTGCTTGGCCCAAATATCAGGGAGCAGAATTAAGGTTCTTTGAATCTTTAACTGTGCAAATGCAAACTGATCTTTCTTGTGTCTTTGGTTTCAAACTAGAAAAATGCTGAAATGATTACTTCAGTTTGCAGTAATTTGCAGTTTTCAAAATATTTATTTATCTAGATTGATAAACCCTATTTTTTTCTGCTCACTCACCAGCCTGCTTGTCTGTCTCTTTCCCTGATTCTCTCCTTCTCTCTTTTTTTGTGGCTGATCAATTTTTACTGGACTGAGTGGTTTTTATTTCTTAGAATTAAATTGGAAGAAAAGAAATACATTGTTCCTTTTGTATAAACTGTCAACGGTAATATATATTTACCCAAATAGTTGATTTAAAAAGCAGAGGGCAACTGAGTGAGCACTCTTTCTGACCCAGTAATGTAAAATGGCAATTTTCATTATTTCTTTTTTGGCAGAATTGGGCTGGGAATTTTGAGAGAATGTGTTTTTCTGCGATATGTCCACTAGGTCCTTGGTCAAACCAAGCAAGAAAAGGCGAAGACAGAACATATCTGGGCCTGATGGCTTAGTATTGTACTGATATCTTTCATTGCTAAGACCTTATCTACATAGAAACATTTTTGAGGGTAAAATGAATGTATGAATTTAAATTAATATAATTTTAAAAGGCTAACTCCCAAGCCTATATACTCTTTTTTGATACAAAGATTATCTTTTCTAGTTAACATCATGGAGTTCCTCTACACGTGCTCTGACACAATCTGATTAGACTGCTTTGGAGCAGACTCAATTAATCGCTAGGCCTGCGAATGCCCCAGCCCCACCTCCCTTAACAGTTCCCCACCCATTAGTCTCAAGGGTTTCCTCCCCACATTGTGCAGACCCCAGTTGGAGGGCTGGAGCAGGAGTCCATTCCCCTCTGCCTGCCTACCCTGCAACTGATGGGGGGGCAGGGCTGGGGAGTTTGCAGCTTGGGGAGCTGGGAAGCATGTGTGAGTGCCCCCTACTTTCTGGCCTTGGCCAACTGATGAGTGAATGTGTATTGTGTTTGTTAATGGTCCAATCTATGCAGCTTAGAGAAAGCTAAGTAGATTTAGTTGATTCTGCCTTGGGCTTTTTGACTGTCTGTACTAGCCTTAGAGAAGGCCCTTCCAAGGTCAATGTGTGGAGTACATTTACAGAAAAATACGATGAACCTCAGTCTATGGCTCAGCTTACTATATCTGTTCTAGAGATGAAAAAGACTACAGAACTGGAGGGTCTTATTGAGGAAAGCAGCCTAATTGTATTTTTAACGATTCTTTGAGAATAAGCAAAGTCAATTTAGCCAACAAAGATTATTAGCACCTTAAAAAAAATCATTAGTAGTGAATCATCAGACCCATTTACAATGAGTCATAAGCAGTCAGAGTTTTCATCTACCAAGGTATTTTTTCTCAAGGAATACCTTTTTTTTGTAGTTTTCAGTTACTGAGGCTATAAGTCCTGAAATTTCCACAGCAGTTCATACTATGAGTACTTCTGGTACAGATTGTCAGAATTAACTGATCAGGCAATGCTGTGCTGAACTGTGGTGCATTTTGCATAGGTTTTAAACCAGTCAAAACAAAGATAATTGAATTCACCTCAGTATTGAGTAAGGTGTGTAGGCAAAAGTCTGTGCCTACCCCTAAGAATCACTTTCTTGTTGATTAGGCAGAAGGCAGGGCAGGGTAGCACCTTAAAGACCTCATATGCACTTCAGAGATGCATGAGGTTTTGTAGGCAATGATCTACTTTGTCATTTCTTTCATTGTTGCTTAAGTTTATGCCTCTCAGAACCTGTTAGTCTGTAATGTGTCACTCTGCCCTACTTTCTGTGGGTCATCAGACTAGCACAGCTTATCGCCTTTGGCTCAGCCCCCTTTTCTTTTTGATTGTTATAATATGTATTGCTTGGACCTTTTCCCTGAAGAGAGCTGTCATCATTGTCTATATTCACCATGCAACTTAGATCTGTCTCAGAGATCTTTGAAGCCAATTAGAAGAATAACACTGACTTCTCTGGTCTTTGGATCAAGTTTCTTATGCAGCACAGCCACTTTAAGAGGTCAGCAAGTAGAGCAATTGCCCAAGGCTCCACATCATAGAGGACCCTATGAGGTTAGATCATATCCACAGGCCAGTAATGGTAGTCATCCAGTGTGCAAGTGGGCAGAAGGAGGGGTGTTGTAAGTGGGTTACCCAGTCTGTTAGTTTCTGTAGGCGGGTTTTGCTCCCTGAGGAGTTCTGCAGCCCGAGTAACACAGTCTTTAGCAACAGACAAGCCAACAAATAAACAAAACCAAACCCTTCTGCCCTGTCCTGGACACTGGAGAAAGAGCCCTGTCATGTAGTTCCCAGCACAACAGCCTGATCTCCTTCTATGAAGCAGTTGCATTCACAGCTTGCTCCCTCCTCCCTTGCTTACACTTCTGGGAGCTTTATAAAGTTCTTAGCAGTGCACTCCCAGCCAATCCAAACGCTCTGAATCTGGACTTTCTCAACAGGGTTGGCTTCTTTCTCTTAAAGGGAACATCTGTATGTTACAGGTTATATGTCTGTATGTTACAGGGGTACAGGTTGTGGCCTTTTTGGTCTAAGGACATAGGCAGACAAGGTTCTTTGTGAAAATCTATCTTTATTAGACCAACTCAAATCTGTATGTTAAGGCCTATACGTTAGCATTCTTCCCAGGGCCCCACAAGCCTAACACAAACTTTGTGAAGCAGTAACCAGGTGAGTCTGTACTTTGTTGTTGCAGTATTTAAAAGCCTTAATGCAGAGGAATATGGCTATATTTTTTACCCTTATCTTAATAGGCACCTGTGTGATGAGACCACTTGAGTTTCAACAATAGCAGTTCTTTGTTGGGGGTTGCTGTGGTGAATTCCAGGTTGAGTTGTTCAGCCCTTACGATCATCAGACTACAATCACCCTTTCCTACTTTCACAAGCACTTTGAAATATCCATAGAGTTTTCTGTTCTGATATTTTCAATCCCTGGTAGGGGTTTTAAAGTTAAAGATTTTTAAAGGTAGCTTTTCATTTGTATGCTTTGAACTTACTTTTATACCATGTATGTTATGCTTATGTATTTGGAATGTTTCATTATTTTAACTATTAATGTAGAAGGATACTTAACGCATGTAATTTTTTACTGTTATTCCTTGTTATAACAGTCACAGCTGAACATAGTGGCTATGCATAGCAAATTCACCATGGAGTTTCTCGGGATATTTTCCTCTTAGCTATAAAAAACTACTTTTTTCATATCGTAGCTTGTAAACCCTGATTTTGTCATTCCTGTATGTTGCCTACTATTGCATTTAATAGTGTATTGAATATGAAGTTTGCAGATCTGGAGGGGGAAATGTTTGTTTTTGTTTTGCTAGTCCAGTACATTTGTAAATATGTAGGGCATGATTCTGCATGCACAATCTGCTTTAAAGTCAGCAAGAGTCTGAAGACAGGAGCTCAGGAACATGCCCATAATACAGATTTTGCAATAAGTGTTCCCACACCATTTCTCCTGGCATCTCCGGAGGAAGGAATGCATTTTGCTTGGAACTCTAGAATCCTGTGGAATAAGCCCGTAAGGCACCATTGTAGGCAGCGTAGCTTAGAGCAGACCAGATCATGTACTAACACCAGTGGCCAAACTTGGTCCCAGCTGCATATAACAGTGCAAATATAACTTTAAACATCTCTTGCCCCTTTACCCCACTCATTGGGTCTTGCATTTATTGCAAGGCTAGATCAGAAGAGCTGGCTCCAAACGTTTTTAATTCTTCATCTTTCATACACTTGTTTATTTCTATGGCACATATGAACTGATGTGGTCTAGAAATGCATTATCTCCTTTGTGTTATTCGACAGACTTTTGATCCATTGCTGACTCATGAAAAGAGAGTTGGCAGAGAAATTGAGATGGCCCATGTGTCTGGTCATGATAGCAATAAAAAACCAATGTCTTGGACTGAAAGTCTGTTTCAGCCTTTGTTTCAGAAGATACTTTTTCATTATCAGCCCTTGTTTTGGAACATGTTTTTTTAAATTAATTGACTTCAAATTTTGGCTTAATTTCAATTTAGAATGTATCCTCTTGGTACAGTATGTTGTTTCTTGGACTTACATTTAGAGCTCCAGTCTTGAGCTTTTCTGCCAGTATATTTGGAAAGGTAAGTCTGCAGTGTTTAAAACTATATCTGTAAAATTTGCATGAAGATGATCCTATATTTTCATATTCAAAGAAGTATTTGTGTGGTTAAAACAGATGTGTGAATAGATAAATATACATTTGTCCATTTTACACACACACGTATATCTGTGGATGTAAATGCAGTGTAAGCATCTGTAATGCAGAGGCAATCCAAATTGAAAATTCTTCTTTGCCACTTTATATTCATTGCATGCTGAGGAATTTTGATGGTGCACTATATAGGGTGATTTCCCAGTAGTTTGAATATCCTTTAATTCCATACAAAGAATAAAAAAGTTGTCATGCCAGATCTCCTCTCACTTACAGGTAAGCTCCCAAATATTCAACTATTCTGAGAATTCTCGAGTTCAGCTTCAGAATCTAAGCTTTCCTTTAAAAAAATTACTTTCTCTCATGGTTATGAAGAATACCTACCAAATATGAGCCAAGAGCAATAAATACATTATTGTCTGCCTGATTCCGCAAACTACCTGAAATAGCAGTATCAGAAATGTGAATTGGTTCATTCATTTTGAAATCAACTGAGGATAGGAGTTACATGTTCAATTTTTAGCACAGTGCTATTGCTGGAAATTTAACTCTTGCTATCACCAGTAAAATATTTACCTGGTCTTTTCAGGAACGTTCTATTTTCCTTATTTGCTTTGGTTCTTTTTATAAGTTTTTTTCAGTACATTTGGTACTATTTTACCCCCTTGACCTGGCTTTAGTCATTTGTCAATATCTGGTATGCAAGGTCTTTTAGCACCTGTTGGCTTTCTTGTTTCCCACACTTTATGAGATCATATGATAACACCTGCAGCATAGCTAAAGGCTTCTGCTAAAACAACAACCACAAAAGTAGTCTGTGGTTTTAAGTACATCACGTCGGGGTGACATCCAGGACTGTTGTGACACCACTTTCTTCCATGTCTGAAGCAAGAAAAGTGAATCATGTTTGGCTCTGTACTATTGCCAAAGGTCTACCATAAGATTAAAATGTAATAAGCGTCAAAGAGTTAATAGTTGTAGATCTGAATGATGCACAATACTAACCTGATACAATCTGAAGCCCTATGCATATTCTGAGATGGGCCCCTCCTCTGCTGTGGCTACAGCCTTAATCAGCCACACCATATCCGTGTTTCTGAGATAGTAATGGTAGGTCAGCCCACAGAAGATCTATCTTCTGCAATTCCTTCTCTTTTGAATGATGAAATCTATCTCTTTCCTGAATCACCATCCCCTGTCTTCAGACAAGCTGGGTCCAGAAGGACAAAGAATGTAGCTCCCAGTGTAGATTCTTCTCATTGAATCTTACATGCAATCCTCTGCTGGGATGGCATCTGTGATGGGTCGGAGGGTGGGAAGGGGCAGAGGCATATTTAAGAACTCCAGCTCCACGTGGTTGAATTCTTCATCTGCCTGGCTCAGCCAGTTGTTTTAAGATATCTAGTATTGTTTGAAAATACACATTAACAAAAAATGAGAGATATTGACAAATTTTAGTCAGAAACCAATTTCCAATACTTCCTGTTCAACGTTTATTATCCTGACTAAAACTAACAAAACAAAAATTTAAAGAGTATCAGACTTGCACTACATTCACTATGTCAAGTTCCATGCTAAGGGGTCATCTAGCTAACTCCTGATCCCCACAGTGAAGAGATACTTGACATTTAAAGACAGTTTCAGAACATAAAATGAAGTATGGGGTTGTGACTAGTGATAGGTCATCTTTCCCTAGAACAGAGAAGTTTCCAACTCTCATATTTTTCTATGAGTTTCACGATAGTTTGTGGTTTACTTAGGTTTTCCATGATCTCATGATTGTTGGCAGCAAACTGTTTTCCCTTGTTGCAAACAACTCATTGCTTTCAATTGGGCTGGCTAAAACCAATCTCTCATAAGTCAAGTTTGCTACCATACACAGAATCATACACTGGTAGAAGAATAGGACTGGAAGGCACCTTGAGACGGACGGTGATCAAATTTCCCTAGTTTCAGAAAGGGACACCCCACTCTTGCATGCTCAATTGTTTCTGAGCTCTGGTCTCAGCAAAGTGTACTGAGCCAGGGGAGGTGGTAGGGGCAGGGCATGGAGCGCCAGAGCATGGGAGATCCGAGGATGAAAGACAGTGGAGAGCGTGGCAGGAGCAAGAGAACACTGGAGAGGGAAGTGGAAAGGGGAGTTAAACAGTCCCATTTTTTCTGGGGCAAACCTGTTTAAACATCAGTCCTGGGTGTCCCGTTGAAACTGGACAAAGTGTTTGTTACATCAAACAGATGGGACACCTGCTCCAGGTATATAAAACAGGACAGAGAAAATAGGACACATGGCCACACTACTGAGAGTCTTCTATTTCAATCCTCTACTTAATGCAGTATTATCTCTGTCTAAATCATCCCAAACTTCCAGTGATGGAGAATCTAAAACCTCTTCAGGTAACCTGTTTCAGTACTTAATCGCCCTCATAGCTAGGAATTTCTCCTTAATATCTGACTTAATTGTACTCATTGAAGTCACAGGAAAGTGTCTCATTGACTTCAATCAGGACTTCGATCAAACATAAAAAGTGTTCTTTTTCTAGTTAAATGGATGTCTGTATTTACTTTTCTGTCCCTGTGGCTAAGGGCATGTGGGCTGAAAAACATGAGGTGGAAATAATATTGAAATCCCCTCTTCCCTTTGTTTCTCTGTGAGAAGGCCTCAAGGAACAGAAAAAAGCTTCCCCAGCCCAGACGAGTTTAACAAGATAACGTGAGCTGGGGGCTGAAGCCCAGTCTGTGATCTTCTGTAGGCCATTTATTTGATGAGCATAGTGACCTTATTGTTGGTGGCATGCAAAATTAGCAAGAATTGTCACAGTAAAATTGCATAACCAACCATTCAATATTCACTAGAACAAATTTCCACTAATGATTGGGAGCCTCTTTGAGAAATACCCTGTTGTGTGAATTGTTGCACAAATGAACCAAACACAATTTAAAAAGGAAAGGGTAATGCATCTTAAAATATACATTGTTAATTTATTTTCATGCCTGCAGTTTAGTTGTAAGCTTTTGTAATAAAATAGAAAATAGAATTGTGAGACAGTTGTATGATTAGGGCTGTGCTTTTAAGTAGCTGTATGGGGATCCCACGTATCTCTCTCACCCTGAATTCAGCACCTTGACCCCTCAGTCCTTCTTTGTTATCTCATCTGATACCCCTGCCAGTAAGTCACAGCAAACTTTAAATTTTTTCTACCTTCAGTCACCTTACCACTTGAAAAATTGTGTTCTGGCTTCACTTCCTGGCTTTCTGGTCTGTGTTTGGTTCACCAAACATTACGAGTAGCTAAAAACAGATAATGTGGAGCAAGGGTTCACCACAATCAGGAGGAGTAAGGCCACGGTCACTGGTAAGAAGAAGGAAATCACCAACTGCAGAAGAAAATTGTGGTAATTTATTAGGTATTCAAAAGCTGGGAAAGTACCTTGGTTGCTCATGGGCCTAATCATTGATCATACCAGAGGCCAGATCCAGATGTGTAGGCATGTGTGGTTTGTGATGCCACAAACCTCTTTGAAGCACCACAAACCATATGCCTGGCACATTAAAATGTGTCCCATGCTGCAAATTTGCAATATGGAGACAAAATCTGCTACCAGGAAATCTTGGTAGCAAAAAAAATCAACAACCCACCATGAAAAAAGCAGCATGGCACATGACACAAGAATGTGTGCTAGCAGGCATGGAGGCTCCATCCTCCTGGTAGACTCTCTGGCAGCTGGCCAGAGTATCTCCCCTCCTCTACTTGTCCCCCTGCTCCTCCAACATACTGGGAGCCCAAAGTAGTGGGGAGATGGTCATTTCCCTAGGGCATTTTGCCCTGTAGAAAACCCCATGTGCAGGGCCATTCACAGCAGCAAAAAGCTGTGGCAAATGCACACCCCTGCATGTGGGCATGCGCCCATAGGCTGCATCCACATGAACATGGACATTTGTTTCCCCAGGAACAAGAAGCAGTGGCATATCTTGTGCTGCTGCTATGTGTCCCCAGGGAATGTCTGTGTCACGCACCCTCTGGCACAGGCAGATTACCCTGGGTCGGGTAGGGGAGGCTGAGGCCAGCAACTATGCTGGCCCAAACAGCCTTACCTGGGACCTCAGGGTACTGCAGCTGCAGCACTCCTACTGCTCAGAGCCTGTCCAGCAGCTGGAGTGTGGCTTCAACCAGCTGGGCTTTTGTTTACGGGGGGTTTGCACTGTCCCCCCATTCACTGCCCCACTATTTTTTCGCACAGGTTTTTTGACCCCAGAATCTCCTGGCTGCTTTCGTAGAAGTATTGCCGGCAGTTATTGAGGGAAGTTATTATTCCCCACTATTGATTATTCCCTTCTATTCAGCATTGGTGAGGCCACATCTGGAGTAGTGTGTCCAGTTTTGGGTCCCCCACTGCAGAAAATATGTAGACAAATTGGAGAAAGTCCAGCAGAGGGCAACAAAAATGATTAGGGGGTTGGGGGACATGGCTTATGAGGAAAGTTTGAGGGAACTGGATGTATTTAGTCTGGAGAAGAGAGGACTAAGAGGGGATTTAATAGTAGCCTTCAGCTACCTGAAGTGTGTTTCCAAAGAGGATGGAGCTAAACTGTTATCAATGTTGGCAGATGACAGAACAAGGAGAAATGGTGTCAACTCACTGCAGGGGGAGTTTAGGTTACATATTAGGAAAAACCTTTCTGACTAGGATGGTAGTAAAGCACTGGAACAGGCTACCCTTAGAGGTTGTGGAATCTCCATTCTTAGAGGTTTTTAAGACTTGGATAGACAAAACCTTGGCTGTGATGGCCCTGCTTTGAGCAGGGGATTGGACTAGGTGACCTCCTGAGTCCCTTCCACCCCTAATTTTCCATTATTCTAAAAATAAGTGTTATATGTGATGATGCATCACATCATAGCTAGGGACAGAAGTTACAATAAACCGGTTTAAGTAATCGGAAATTGGTTTAAACCTGTAACAGAACAGAAGTTCAGTACATATAAACCAGTTTCAAAATGGCTGAAACTGGTTTAAAATAAACCTGGTTGAATGTAGTATCAGACTTAACTGATTTGGGTCAAACTGGTTTATGAAACTTCTGTCCCAGACCCCTTCCTAGTTCAAATTAAATCAGAGTCCCTCAGCATACCAGCATGCTTTCCAGCCCTGGGCTGCACTGTGCTGTTTGCTTCAACAGAGAAGGGTAGGTGGGTGGAGGAGGGAGGCAGGGACTGCTCCTCCCAGGCAAACCCCAGCTGGGGTCTGGGGAGAGGCAGGGGAGTTAAACTTCCCTTCCTCTGAGTACAGAGCTGCCCTGCTTAAAACTTACTGCTGGCTGTGACTGTGGACTCCAAATCCCAGAGGCACCAGGAAGCAAGAAGAAGAAGTGTTGAGCAACCCTGCTGCTATGAGTCTGAACTGAAAATCCCAGAGACCTTGGGGGCAGCGGGAAGAGGAAGCGAGCACACAGGCAATTCTGGTTATGTGCTAGAGAGCTATGCTCTAGTGGCCCCTCAGCTTCTGGCTTGAGCCACTGTAGGTATGTGGCTGTATTTCCTGAAACAAAAGTGAACGTCTGCCCAGTTGTTTCACAGCTTAATCTCTGCAGTTCAGACTAACCTGCAAAGACTGAATTGATCCAGCCTCGGGCTTTTTGACTGTCTATACTTAGCTCGTCTGCACCGCTGCTTTCAGAATGCTAAATCTGCCCATGCCTTGCACACTGGAATTTTGGTCTGTGAGTGGGGCTCCAACATATTACTGCAATATGTAACTAATATTAGTTACATATCGTAACTAGTAAATAATAATAAAGAATGCTTCCATTATGCTCCATCATTCTGCTGAGCCACAGCTGTGTATTTTTGTTCAGAGACCCACCCCTTCTGAAGTCACAGTGGGAAAAGTAATAGTAGTAAGCAGCCATGGATTATATTTTAAAAAGGCGCTTTAATGCGCAGTGGCTTATTTTACTGCACATTGAAGTGTCATGTAAAAAAAGTGCTATTACGCTAATGTGCAGTAAAATAGGCTACTGCATATTAAGCGTCACTCAAAAACTGTGTCTTCATTACTGCACATTAAAGTAGCCTACTGCACATTTCTTTAGTAGTTCACATTGTGTCACATTAGAAAAAGCGCCTTAATGTACATGTAGACATGCCTACTGTGTACATGTTGTGGAAATAACCAATTTAAAAATAGCCATGAGAAATGCAATTCAGGAACACCTTATAAAAGCAATCAGCTCTTCAAAGTGTTTGTATCTGGACCACTACTCCTACAACATTCTCTTTTTGCAGTCTGAGTCAGGAGCATGAATGCAGAAAGGTCCCCTTTTCTGCCCTGGGGCTGTAATTACCAAGTTAGGCCAAATAGTACTTATTACCTGCCTGCTTCCTGTTATTTTTGGAACAATCTTAAACAGAGTAGAAGTGCTTATTCAAGGTGTGGGAATACAAAGGATTTCTTTTGCCTCTCCGTATAAACATTGCATTCGTTCAGTATTTAAAATAAAAAGCAGCTAAAGCCCTGCTCCGAAGCCCATTGGACTTGATATTACAATAGTATCAATGGGCTTTGGATCAAACCTTCAAACAGCAATCATAAGTCCTGTAAAAGTCTTTTCCTTGTAGGAGGTGTTGCCCTATCATTCACAGCAAATACTCACTGCCATGTGACAGTGCTTACAAACAAAAACGTTCTTCACTTTCCCAACCTAGCAAAGTATTTACTGTTCACAGAATTAAGTGTGTTAGGTGTGTGTTACGCTTAGACTATAAATAATCACATGTGCTTGTACCTTGAACAGATTGTCAGTTTAAGCATTCTTATATGTATAAAATGTGTTACACTGAAGCAACACTTCCATCCATTCACTAGCAAAAATGGTGTAACTTTTCCCTCAGTATTGCTGAAGTAAAAAGATCACGTTTAAATAGTTTTAAAAACATTTAACCCTATCTATCTTGTATATTTAGGTACTAGTATAAAATACTGCAAAAGAATTTTAATTTCAAATAAGAGATAGTTATATGTCTTGTGCAGTAAGGAGGACTGTAACAGACCCTGTCAATCCAAACTTTGTCCCTTCTAATGAAAGTGTACATGATCTTTTAGACCCAGGATGACCATAATAATTTGAGGGAAATCTGGGAAAGGGTAAGGAAATCCATGATGGGGTGAAGGGGAGGGAAGGGGGCTGTATGAGGGGGTGGCAGCCCACAAACACATGCACACAGATCCCCAATGCCGTGGCTCCTCATGTGCATCCTATCCCTGATTTGACTGGACAAGTGACTCCAGTCGCAGCCCAGCAGGGTCCAAACCAGAGAGCAGCCCATTGGTTGGGGTTCCTGAAGAAAACTGAAACAAAAGTCCTGGATGGGTGTGAACCCACCTGTATGTGCCCGGTTCCTGACTCAGGACCCACAGATTCAGGCAGGTTCTTGCCAATCCAGGCCTTTTGCTTCAATTTTCTCTAATGGCTGGGATGCAGAGATAGCCTCTGAAACCTATGAATGTCCTGGCCAATCTGACATATGATCACCCTATTTAGACCCCACCACATTACATTAGCATACTACCTCCTTGGTTTATACGTTCTCCTTACAAATCTTGTATACAAGGTTATCATATTGCCCTTTGTTTTAATTTTGTCTAGTTCCCCCCCCCACCATATACATTTCAAAATAAAGACTAGACCAGGAGCTGGCAAAGTTTTGGGCAAAGTGCCAACAATGCCTGCAACCCCGACTTGTAAGATGTTGGTATACCAGGGCAGACGGTAGGGAGATGTGAGGGGCCAAGCAAAATGCCTTCAGGGGCCATGCTCTGGCATGTGTGCCATGGGTTGCCTACCCCTGGATTAGGTTTTCTGTGATGAGAAACTGAGCTTTGATCTCCCATATGGTACTGTGAAGGACTGACCACATCTTGTAGGGGTAAGTTTGCCACCTATGTGGAGGCAAATTATGGTAGACTACTCAAAACAGGATTTGTACTACTATTACCACTACTATCACCACCGTGAGTGGCCTTGGTTTTCTTTTAGAGGCATCCCCTGACAAAAAGTTCATAGCACATTCTAAAACATAAAGATCTAGGCCAGTTGCGATTCCAGCTGTTAGTCATGTAAGTGGTCTTAGATAAAGTGTGATTCTATTTTACCCTGCTTGAGTCCCAGAAAAGCTGTTAATGTGAAAGGTGGGTGGCTCCTCCATCTCTTTGCTGCTTTTCTTATGACTCAGTTTTAAAGGTGAGACGATGGCTTTTTACAGAAGTAGATGCTTTAATGGATTTTAAGGGACTTGAAAAAAATGAAATAAAATCACACTTAGGTACCTAAATCCACTCAGATACCTAGCAATTGATAACTAGATCATAATCAGCATCACTTTAGTGGAGGTTTTATTTGAAACCTGGATTTCATCTCCTGGAGTAACTTGAAATTTAATTTGAATACTTATTTAAAAAAAAAAAAGTCCCCATCATTTAACCAGCTCTACTGGAGACTTAGGAAAGATGTATTCTGGAGATCTGGCTCTGTGAACTGTAAACTTTGGTCTGTTTCTCCTAATATATATCTATTTAAAAATCCCATATTTGGTAAATAAAAACCAATAAGGGTGAAATATTTTGGGTAGTCATACTAGTATAAAACAGGACAGATTTTGGTTATCCCAACAAATGCTTTGTGTAACACCAATGGTTCAAGACATTTGTTTTGCCAATTTGATCAGCTGATGAGGTAGGGTAGAAAAGAAGAAAAACTTGGTGTGTCCCTTTTGGTCAGCTAATGAGGTAGGGAAGAGCATGTTTGTACTCTTTTGATGATACCCAGCAACTGGTATGGTGCCTTGGAAACACTGGCAGTCTGGTATAAATTGAGCACTGTTAAGTCTGCTCTAACTCAGAATCATAGAACATTAGGGTTGGAAGGGACCTCGGGAGGTCATCTAGTCAAACTCCCTGCTCAAAGCAGGACCATCCACAACTAGATCATCCCAGACAAAGCTTTGTCTCGCTGGGTTTTAAAAACCTCTGTAACCCAGGTAGTACCTGGTTATGTACTCCCCTCTCCCATCAAAGGGAAAGGTTAGCAGGGCTGTGGGGTGAAACTGCTGGTTGCATGCAGTTTCCTTCCTTCCTCTATAGAGCCAAGCCAGGACACTCTGTGAACTTAACTATATCCAAATTTATTAACATAATAAACCATAAGAAGAAATATAAATATATATATATAATATTATATTTATATATATATATTATTTTTTATTTATATATATTTATATATATTACATATAGTTCCATGTTTTGTATGTGTGTATATATATAGCATTTGTTGTGTGCATGTATGTGTATCTATATATACACACACACATACAAAACATGGAACTAACTATATGTACCTCCCCCCACTCAGGATACAGGTAAGTAAACCAGAACAAAGGATAAAGATCAGGCAATATTGAACTTTATTTATTAAAATACAAACTCACAAACATAAAATGCAAATACACAAAATATGAGGCACTCACTCACAAAATATAAGGTTCATGAAGGTGCAAATTAGCTCTTTAAGTGACACCAAGGCCCAGGCTGACCTGGAGCAGTGGCTGTACCCCAGTGACAAGGGTGCTGGGGGGAGGTTCCCAGTGCCCTTCTGGCCTTTCTTGTCCCACTCAGAATGTCAGGTGATAGAGAAAACCTCCAAACCCCAGGAAGCCCTGCCCCTTCAGGGTTTCCCCTCAAGAGGTTAGTCTCCCAGAGAGGGAGGAAGATCCCTCCTCCCCTGTGGGAATCCCCTTCCCTGGTAACACACAACTCTGAGGCCCCGGAGCAAGGCATCTCCTCCTCCCGCAGGGGGCCTGCAGCTGCTCTGGGCTCTCCCGGCTGCCTGTCTACTCATGGTCCTGTGCAGCCTCTGTGCACTGCTGGCCCTGCCTTATGCTGTGGGTTGGAGACAGCCGGTCTCAGCCCGCTCCTGGGCCCTTCGTGCACTGACCTGTGCACCGTATTCCTTGCCTCATGCCAGGGGCTATGAAGACCCAAACCACCTCAAGTGGCTTACAGGCCGCTCCCAGATCCTCCATGACCTGACCCTTGCACCGTGTTCCTGGCCTCGTGCCGGGTAGGGGTGGGGCAAACCTCTCCCCAGCCATAATCTGATTGGTGGGAATATCCATCAATTGCTTGAAACTGTTTTCGAGCCAGCAACCAGGCTGCTGTTGGCAAACTCGCCACACCTCCAGGGATGGAGATGCCACAAGCTCTCTGGGTAACTTGTTTTAGTGCTTTACTACCCTCCTAGTGAGAAAGTTCTTCTTACTAGCTAACCTAAATTTCCCTTGCTGCAACTTAAGACCATTGCTCCTTGTTCTAACTTCTTCTGAGGTCTAGTGTTGCCCACAATGGGGGAACAACAGGAACTCTGTCCCAGACCTAGGCTTTCTGGGAAGTCTTCATTGGCCAATTTTTCAATGAGCTACAAGTGGCTTTTAAATAGAGCTTAATATTTTTTCATTTTATATTAAAACCATGTAGAGCTCTTCCTTAAAATACAAAAATATAACTAAGCCCAGCCACAATGCTCAGTTCAATAGCTGCAGAGAGATACATGGGGAACAGGGCCTGACTTAAGAACTTGTCCCAGTCCTCAAGACTTCTGTGAATGGCATAGCAAGGGAAATCATGTGATTTCCATTTATACCAAGTTACTTATATGTAGCATGGACTTACATCTCTGTGGGATGAAAGTCAGGTGAAGTCAGGTAAATCTATATCTAGACACTTCCTTAAAGGAAGATCACTATTCCTTGATTTAAGACTACCTCTAGAATCATTATTTAGGGGCTGATTCTCATCTAAATTTGTAACAGAAGTAATCCATCTAAGAGAATTATACAGGTATATAAAGCTGCTGTGAGAGCGGATTCTGGCTTCTATGTATGAATCTATTCTTGTTATTAGATCACAAATGAATATACTTGATATACCATCTCCTTTTGCTTTGTTAATGGTTTCTGTAGTAACTTGGAGACACCCTCATGCTAAGAACTATCCAAATCCAAAACAGAAGGATGGTCACTGCACCATAAGGGTCACTTTCCAAGACACAGCCTCTCTCTACTTCAAAGATAGTTCTGTTTAAAATTAAAACCAGTTTTTCTTTAAAACATATAAGTCATTTGGACCATAGACAATCTTTTTCTTTTTATTTGATAAGTGATTGTTTTCCTTGATGTAAATCAAAGATAATATGTCAAGCCTGCTTTAAAATTCTGGAAAGCTTCATTCCTTTCTTCTAAGATGAAGGAAATCATACAGAAGCACACAGTATTTTGCTAAGCCCTGGTGTTTCTGTAAACTGGCAGGCTTCTTCACCAGCTCAAGAAAAAAATCCAGTGCCACACCCAGGCCCTTCCCTTGGGGCACAGTTTATTAACTCCAAAACAAAACATTAACAAGACAAACCCCCCTGTCCCAATCTAACTGAATTGTCTCATAATTTGATAGGAACCAGCTCATTCCCTCACTCCCCTTCCTAGCTGTGTCTAATAATTAAACAGGGCTGCCGATACTCTGGTGCACTGGCCCTTGAAGGGACAGACCACCCCCTAAGGATGGAAGGATGCCTTGCTAGCTTCTTTCACTTTTGATTTACATTTGTATTTATGTTTTCTTAGATAACATCCACTGAAATTTTTCTCAATGTCTGAAATCATAGATAAGATAGCTTGCCACACCTATTATTATCTTTGTCACCATAGCTAATAGAGTAAAAACACAACTCCTCTACAAGTGTAAGAGAATTTCTTTAACTCCTCTGGGGCTCAATATTTTTGCAATTACATTATACTAAAGTCTCCAAATTAAGACCTCCCCACCCCATCCAGCAAAGCATCTATGCATCTGCTTAAGGGTTTTGTGGTCAGTTGCTGCTAAAATTTAAAAGCTTAGAACTAAATTCCTACCTGGTCAATCGTCATTGAAACTACTCCAATGATAAATTTACCATCTAGTTCAGCTCTCACATTGCCAGCTAAATTACATTTATCTTATTAATCCACTCTTGCTACAAAGGAGTCTGAATTTCTAAAAATTTTAGTAGAGACCACATATTGTCTCTTGGTTATCCTACTACTTTCCTAGTCATCAGCTGAAGTTTGATGGGTGATGTGTGACAGATGATATATTTATACACAAAACTTCAGACTTCAGTATTTATATCTGCCAGTCAAAACCTGCTCAGACAACTGCTTGTAGAGTGAAGGCAAACTGAATTCCTTAATAATCAGAAAATACAGAGCAAAGAGGGACTTTGTTGCTATTAGCAACTGAGGAACAATCATAACTGTATAATGGGATCAGAACTGTACAAGCTAAAGTTACATTTAAATATACTGTGCATGTTACTTGCAGGATTCAAAACTGGTACTTAAATGTGGTAAACCCTCTCAGAAGGTATCAGCATACAGTTCAGTTCAGTTCCACTTGAACTTTGTTGAAAAATTGTTATTTGGTAGATTTGAAAGGGAAGGAATGGCTAAGCAAAGAGTTTATTTTCTATTTTGTACATATTTCGGATTGAACAGCTTGAATGCTAAATTAATTTCAGTTTACATCAGGATTTGTTAGTTGTGCCTCTTCATCTGAGAAGAAACATGAAGTATTCATCTGAGGAGAACAATGAGAAAGACCAGCACTGTTCATTGAAAAATCTAATGCAAACTGTACCTTAATCCCATCTCCAGTCTACAAAAAATCAAATACAGCCTAGATATTTTAAGATGGAAATTGTACTAACCAGAGAGGGGTGAGCAGTCTGGGCAACTGCTTTGAGGCCCAACTCACAAAAGATTCTAGTTGGCTAAGAGTGAAAGTCACCCAAAATAGGAGTGTAAAGGCCACTTATACTGGGTCCCACAAGTCTGATGCTTGTTCTGGTCCTGAGTGACACTGACATTTTTACAGTTAGTCTAGACAAAATTTTGGTAGGTGGAAGTAGTTAGGAAATATGGTGACATGTGGGTAAACACTGAACTCATTTAGTTGGTAGCACAAATATATATTAGAAATGTCTAACTCATTATTTTTCCAATACATGGTATAAATATGAACATGGGAAAGATGAAGAAGATATTTTTAGTATATTAATAAGGCAGACATCATAGAGGAGAGTTATTGTGGCCCTATAAAACTATAAAGACTTCATAAGTTTCTTTGTGTTAAGAAGCCTACAGAATGAATTAAAAAACTTTTAACTGGAACATTTTATAGTGATGTTTCTCCTTTATACTTTGTGGCTATGTTTTCCTATTATCAAGACATTGCATATTTTCAACACCCGCCCGGTCCTGTGGTATTATATTTATTTTTTTAAAGGTCTGAGTGACAAGTACATTGATATAAGTGAATCATCATTTTGCAGGCATGAAATTTTATCAGATTGGTTTTCAAGTAGATTTATACATTTGAGAAAGTGCATCTGCCATAGCAGATTAGTCTTGAGAAGATAAAACATTTGTTTTAGTAATGTGTGTTAGAATTTTACACTTTAGACATGTGAAGCAAATTAGATAGTGCACAGCATCTTGTTAAGTATATCCTGGATATCAGATCCAGTAACCAAAGCTAAGCTGAAAGGATATTAGTGTGTTAGATTACTGGAGGAAAGCCAAGTTTCCATTCTCTGTTGATGCCACTACTTTGTGCTCCAAAACTGCAATTTGGGGGTAGGTGCTAAAGAGACTAGTTTTCCTGTGTTTCATAATGGTATGGCAATTTCTGCTGTAGAAATCTTCAAGGGCTGTAATATAAGGGTGAAGGGAAAAGAGAAAGAGGCCCTTGCTATCTACATATAGAAATAGCCTCTGGAGGCAAGACTCTCCTGAAACAGCCACAATGATTTATGGACCAACATCCACTATCAGTTTAAATGAGGGCCTGTGCCTCTGGAGAATCTTAATGCTTCATGTCAAACTTAAGAATAAAATAATATACCATATTATTTACTCGCATACTCTGTCCAATATCAGCCCTCCAAAATTGGTCTAAAGTAGGGAAGCTGATTGTTTTTCACTGGAATAGAAGCAACGAGGTATAGAAGCATGCAGACACTGGGGTCTAATGGCAGCTAAGGTGACTGCTGCTTCTATCTGGCCCTAGCAAGCAGAAGGAGCAGAGTCCTGGATTAATCTTTTAACAGCTACTAAGAAATCTGTAGTAGCTATTGGTTGAGAACTGTGGCTTGTGCCTGAACAGAAACTGAGCTGCTGCATGTCGCAAGCAGCTGTTTGGCCCACAGCCACTAGCCCCAGTGCTTCTGCTGCTGGGCACACCGTAGCCACTGTTTTCCCCAACCATTACAGCTGCTGCCTCCATTGCTGCTGTAACTGCCTATGCTGCTGCTGGCCATACCACAGCCACAGCCTGCCCTCTGGATTTGGCCCACAAGGAACCATATAGTCTGGATCCATCCAGGGGAATGGGGTGAGTTTGACACACTTGATACAAATGATTTTTTATGCCTCTAATAATTCTCATCATCCATCTCAGAATCTCTTCTCTTTCTACAATACCTCCTATGGGGTGACTAAAACTGAACACAGTGCTTCAGGTGATGGCATTGCATTGACTAAAGTAATAGCATTATAAAATGTCCATATTAGTCTCTGTTCTTGTCATCTTGTATCATATCATTTTGTTTGCTTTCCATAAGTGCCTAAGCCAGGGGTGTCCAACCTTTTTGAATGTGGGGCCGGATCACGAACTTTTTATCACCCAGTGGGCTGGCGAGCCATATTCAAAGACCTCACAGGAAGTGACATCACATCAGGAAGTGATGTCACATGACCTTTGACACCAATGAAGTTGCAGGAAGTGACAATGAAATGGATCTGCTCCACATGGGAACTTACCCTGTGCCTCTGTCCGCCCCAGCTGGACCTGAGGTGCACCCAGCTCCATGCGAGAACTTACCTCATGCCTCCATCCACCATGCATGCGGGCAGGGTGCAGGCCATGCTGCAGCTCCTCAGGCCACATGCCGGGGGCAAGGGGTGGAGCCCGTCCCTAGCTCATCCAATCAGGCATGGCTGGGGCAGCCCCGCTCCACGCAGCCCTCTGGGCAGCTGCAGCAGGACCCGGCTTGCTGATGAGCCGGGCCCCATGGGGGTAAGCAGCTCCCCTCCACTCGCTGCCGGCTGGGGCCCGTGGGCTGGCCCTGCCTGCCTTGCCACTAACCCACTGCTGTTGCCCTGCCACCACAGATCCGTGCTCCGCCGTCACGGCTCCACACTGCCACCGCGGCTCTGTGCTCCGCCGCCACGGCTTCGCACACTGCGGTGGCCCTGCCACCACCACGGCTCCATGCTCCACCACCATGGCTCTGTGCTTTGCTGTTGCCGCCGCCGCAGGCCAGATAAAATGGCTTGGTGGGCCGCATGGCGGTCCACGGGCCGTATGTTGGACAAGTCTGGCTTAAGCACATTGAACAGAGGGATCCTTTGAGTAATTCACAATGTTGCATTGGTTTTTTCCTGAGCTGCAATAATCTACAGACACTCCAGAAGTGGCAGAATGATGGGTGGGCAATCTTAGAATATTATTTTGAACCATGACATTCTGGAGGCCTAGACTGACTGATTTTCCATGGATCACAAGAGGCTTTTAGATTAAAATTCCTAATTTGTCTTTATATGTTAAAACCATGACAGGGCTCTATTACTCTTGCTTAAAATACTGTACAGAAACAGAACTAAAAACACCTTTATCCTAGAAACAATAGCCACATAGCAGTATGTAGGTAACAGAAAGGAGACCCAATTTAGGAATTTGTCACAGTTTTGAACATTTCTCTAGATAGCACTGTTGTAACTAATTCATAACTTTATAAGATGTGTAAACAGTCCAGGTTATTCCATACAGAGGCACATGTGTATGGTTAAGGGCCTGCACATATGTATGGTTAAGGGCCTGCAGACCAAGCCCTATGAGGAGAGACTAGAGAACCTGGACCTTTTCAGCCTCCGCAAGAGAAGGTTGAGAGGCGACCTTGTGGCTGCCTATAAGTTCATCACGGGGGCACAGAAGGGAACTGGTGAGGTTTTATTCACCAAGGCGCCCCCGGGGGTTACAAGAAATAATGGCCACAAGCTAGCAGAGAGCAGATTTAGATTGGACATTAGGAAGAACTTCTTCACAGTTAGAGTGGCCAAGGTCTGGAATGGGCTCCCAAGGCAGGTGGTGCTCTCCCCTACCCTGGGGGTCTTCAAGAGGAGGTTGGATATGCATCTAGCTGGGGTCATCTAGACCCAGCACTCTTTCCTGCCTATGCAGGGGGTCGGACTCGATGATCTATTAAGGTCCCTTCTGACCCTAACATCTATGAATCTATGAATCTATGTCTTGGCATTTGTCAACACTGCATTTACTTATCATGGTGTGCATTCATCTGTCTTATTTAGGTCCCTCCAAAATTTCCCTGCATCCTTCTTGGTCTTGACAAATTTTGCTACTCTTGTGGCTCACCCTTTTTTCAGATCAGTTAATAAATACATTAGCAATACTGCTTATAATGTAGAAAATAGGAGTAGCCCACCGTAGTCCTTTTATAATAAAAGGTCTGTAGTCAAGGTAATAAATCAATTGTCTTAACTCAACACATTTCTCATCTAGATAGTGGTTATTTAAATAATGACATTTATTCAGTGGGCACAGTTCTTTTGATAAGTTCAGATCGTTTTTCAATTAGATAACTATTTTGTGACATTGACACTATTTTTGCATGTGTCATTTTTACACTTAAACCCTAAATGACACATTATAATGAAGCATGAAGAATTTCTCCAAATTCTGGCTTTTTTTTTTGTAGCTGTAGCTTTAAAAGAAACAGTATTTCACTACAGTTTTTAGAAAGAACACAGTTGTAGGGAATTAGAAGCCTGAATAACCTGGGAATGGGTAGGGACATTTTTTCTAAACCTTACAGGTAGCAGGTACAGAATTTCATAATCTTTCCTTTATTTTAAAGTCTTGTTAGACATTTAAACACACTTAACTTCTTGAGTAATCATATTGTGAACCTCTTGGAAATTGAGAATTATACAAAGTGAATAGAAATTCTTTGTGAACATTTCTGTGAGATCCCTAGAAGGCATTTTAGTTAGTCAAAACTAGTGAAAAAAGAAAACTATACTTTAAAAATATTGACTCAATGCAGAGACTTTATCACCTAAGCTACATAAATTATTGTGAAACAAATGACTTTTTTAAAGCACTGAGAACTGAATAGCTTAAGGGTCTGTAGCTAATTGGCTACAGGCACCTTCAACTCTAGATCACCGATTTAGATGAACAAAATGATAGCAACCAAAAATCAATACTCTTACTTTATCAATTGTTTGATGCTTTCTGAGAAATAAGTTGGTGATGGTGTCAATCAGTTTCCATTGGACATAGCCTTGCATAACAAATGTCAGATTCTGGCAATCAAAGTGAAGGGACCAGTGACTGAAAGAACATAGAGGTTGAATGCAACCTGTTCATTGCATGTGAGAGGGGATATTTTTGTTAAAGGTTTTGGATCTGATATCTTGAACAAGATAAGAGTGCAGAAAATGAAATGGCAGGGCATATCATGAGAACTGATGAGAGAAGGCATGTGAGCTACATTTTGGAAGCTGAGGTGGAGGATATCAGACCTCAAGGTAGATCAAGAAGGCAACAATGAGAAGATTATATAAAAACTCCTCTGGAAGGGATAGCTGAAGATGTGACAAAGTGGAAGGAGACTGCACAAGATAGAAAGGCTGTAGTTAAGGTGGTTATAAGGCCTTGAGGTCCATGACACAAGAGAGAGAGAGGTGGTAGAGGCAGATTGATGTATTGTATTCCACATGATCTGGGGCTGAATGGAAGATGTTATTTTTTGAATTTGCTATAAAACATGTCACAGCTGATCTGCTCCATTGGTGACATCTGTTTATACCCTAAGTCTATTTAATAGGTGGAATAGGATCTGGCCCTCAGTGTTAAGATGATATACGGTTGTAGGATTCTGTGGGTGGCAATGTGCATGACAAGGTGGTTTGGTAAAGTGTTAGACTGAAGTTGTGGCATCAGTGTGGTTTCTGAGGGACTGGTAACATGGGGTGCCTGTGCACAAGCATGGAGACTGCTCCAACTACTTGAGTCTGCTGGAGCATGGTAATTACCATACTTCAGCAACCTCCTGCATCTCATCTATCAGTGTCCCCTTGCTCCAAAATGGCAGAAGGGGTGCTTTATTTAAAGCTCATTGAATGGGGGCCACTGATACACAAGACACTGCTGTGCTTTAGTTACAGTGGCTCTCAGAGATGCTCTAATTAAAGTGCTGCCACTCCACCACCTGAGCACATGTAAAAGTGCCCATGACGGGTGTAAAATAAGGTGACTTAATGAAGTTAACTTAACTAAGTCAACTTAAGCCACATTGGAGTGTACACGCACATAGCTCTTTGACATGGTGGCAGCCATCTTGTGAGCTAAGTTGACTTAACTAATGCAACTCATGATAATACACTTTGGAGGTGTATTGTCTTGTGCCACAGTTAAGTTGGCTGTGCTTTACATATGTGTGTATGCTCTGACAGTTATGTCAACTTAAAAAAGTTAAGTCGGCTTACCTGTCAGAAAGTTAGTATGCAAGTTTTAGGACTGCATGGAAACATCTTGTGCCTTTCTGGGCACATGGCATATGTCTGGAAGATGGTATAAGTAGAGTGTGTGGAGGGGGCAATGTGGTTTGTGTATGGGATTGTGATGGCCTGGTCAACTTATAGAGGAAGGCAGCAAAAACAGAATTGATACAGTGGGATATAGTGTAATCGGGGAGGGTGTGGTTGACTTTGGAGTGTTTGGAGCATTGGGGTGTGTGTGTGTGTGTGCATACAAGGAAGCAAGAACAACCAAGCTGGTTTAAGAGGTGTGGCAAGGTTGGTATATATATGTGTGGGTGTTGTGGTGTGGTAGGTTTCAGAATGGATGGCATGTAGGAAAATAGGGCTAGCATGATTCGTTATAGTCTGATCTACATTGTAGCATGACTTGAGTTTGTACATCTATATATATATATGTGTGTGTTGTGCGGGCCGGGGGCGAGCCGGGCCCATCTTTGCACATGCGGGCTGTGGCCAGCAGCCCGGGCACGCGGGGTCGGAGGAGACCGTGAGACAGCAAGGCACGCACGGGCTAGAATTAGTCACAGAAGCGTAATGGTTGATTTAAAGATTATTTACTTACACCCAAGATGGTTGCGGTGTAGGCTGGACAGTTTCCAGGTGCAGCTCCGCTTAAATCCTCGTTGGAGGACTACGACAAATTTGGTTCTTTTGCCCCGGAGTTGTTAAGGCTCCG
The DNA here is from genome assembly GCF_030867095.1 of Alligator mississippiensis. Classification (NCBI taxonomy): domain Eukaryota; kingdom Metazoa; phylum Chordata; order Crocodylia; family Alligatoridae; genus Alligator; species Alligator mississippiensis. The sequence goes on along the minus strand of NC_081824.1, from coordinate 117,357,895 downwards.
CGGGTTCGGCAATTTCTTTCCCACGGAGTTGTCGAAGCTCCGTGGGCTCTGTTCGGTTCTCAGGCCCCGGAGTTGTTAAATCTCCGTGGGTTCGAAAATTGAGTATATAGGAAAGGGATACGTCTAGGATTGCGCTCGGCAACGAGGAGAGGCCAGAGGCTGTTTAGACCTCTGTTGCCTGCTTAAGAAATGCGTTGGGTCCGTGAGGATCTGCAGCGCTTAGAGATCTTCACGCTCTAAGTGATTTCTCTCCAAGTGATTTCTCTCCAACTTGGGCGGAAGCCACCCAAGCTCTTTATACGGCTAACAAGCCAATCGCTAGCCGTTACGTGTGCATATATTAGAATCGGACAATAACATGGCACGAATCTTCATACAAATGGCGGGAACTCCTTTGCACCATGCATTTCTGAGATGCAAAAGAAATGCACCATGCAAAGAAAGCTACAAATTGGCGGGAAATTCCCCGTTGCACCGGAGTTCTCTTCTGCAGCAGAGAACTCCGCCGTGCAAGGAAGCTGCAATTTAGCGGGAACATAATTTAGAAATGCCGAAGCACACACAAACAAAAACTCACAACTTTGGGTTGTGACATGTGTAAGCTACACACTGTTGATGTGTATATGTGAAGAGGATGGCATGGCCACTGTGTATCTGTGTGTGTGCATGTCTGTGTAGTGAGGATACAACATTTGCATGTGTGGGAGATGGTGTGGCTGATGTGCATATATTATTATTGTTATTTGTATTACCCTAGTGGGTAGAAGCCCCAGCCATGGACCATTGAATCACTGTGCTACATTGTATACAAATACAGAACAAAAACACAGTCCTTGTCCCAAAGAGGATATGAGACATAGTATGGTGGTATATGCACACAGGTAGTTGGGTGTGTAGAACATAGCATAGCCAGTATATTTATATATGCATGTATGTAGGGGCATGGCACAGCCAGGGTGTGAACATGTGAAACAAAACTTGGCTGGTGTAGATGCTTGTTTATGTGTGTAGCACAGGGTTGGGCAATTATTTCAGCTGGAGGGCTGCTTAATGACTTTTGATGAGCTGTTGAAGGCTGCAAGGGTAGCCCTGCCCTTGACAGGTGCCCTGACCTCTGATGGCCACCTTGGAAGTCCCACCCTCTAATCCTTGACCTTTGCCACCAGAAGTCTCCCTCCACTCCCCCCCCACCCCTGCTCCGGCAAGTACTCATTTTGGGAGTGGGGATTTGCCATCTTGGAACCAGAAAAAAAACAAATCATGTACAGGCAGTCCTCAACTTACAACGTTTGACGCTTACAATGTTTCTAAATTGACACCTGTCACAGGGCACCTTGGTGCCCTGCTCCTAGAGAGGGGAAACTGCCAGGGAGAGCCCTGGCAGGACATAACGAGCATAGCTGTGGGTTGCGCGGGGCAACCAGGAAGTCAGCTGACTGGAGGGGGCAGGGCCTGGCCCTCATAAAGCCCAGGGCTGAGGCCAGGCTGGCAGTTCCCTGCCAGCAGCCAGAGGGGCAGGAGCTCCTGGAGTTAGGATGTGAAGAGAAGCCTAACAGCAAGTACAGCTTGATCAGAGTTGAACAATGTTGTTATAGCCAGAGGGCGTGTGTTTGAGTTATAGCCAGGAGGCTTGAGTTTGTGTTGTTATGTATTACACCGGTGGTTTGGGAGAGGCTATTAGGGGTTGGAGGAGGCCTCATAGGGACCCACAGGGGTGTGGGGCCCTAGCGCCAGTGAGGGTGCAGTATTCTCAGGGGGAACCCCCAGTGGTGGGGGAACCCCGGCGCCAGGGAGGGTGCAGTGTACTCATTGGGGACTCACAACGAAGGGTGAGGACCCCAGTGCCAGAGCAGGCGCAGCATACTCAGGGGGAACCCCAGCGGTGGGGGAACCCCGGTGCCAGTAAGGGCGCAGTATCCTTAAAGGGGCCTCACAGCGGAGTGTGAGGACCCCGGCGCCCAGCGGGGGCACAGCGAGCCCCAGAGAGGGAGCAGTATTACTAGGAAGCCCAGCGTGGGCATGGCAAGCCCCAGAGAAGGGACAGTATTACTAGGAAGCCCTATTGTGGGCCCGGCGAGCCCCAGAGAAGAGGTACTACTGAGCAGCCCAGTGTGGGCATGGTGAGCCCCTGAAGAAGGGCCTAGTACTACGGTAAACCCTGGAGAAGGGCGGAGTGCCACGGTAAACCCTGGCGAGAGGGGGTAGTGGTGCGGTGAGCCCGGGAGAAAGGGGGTAGCAGTGCGGTGGGCCCGGGAGTCAGGTGGTGTAGCCAAGAAGTTCTAGAGGGGGCCCAGAAGTCCCCAGGAGAGGGGTGGCATTATACAGAGGTCCCCAGGAAAGGGGCGCTGGTACAGAGAGCCCCAGGAGTGGGGCAACGTTACAGAGATGGCCCAGAGTGGGCGCCGAGAGCCCCGGGAGAGGGGCAGCATTAGAGGAGTGCCCCGAGAGAGGGCGGTTAGACTGAGAAGGCACAGTGTGGCCGCAGAGAGCCCTAGAAGTGGGTGGTTTGATTGAGGAGGCCCATAGTGGGCACAGGAGGCCCCAGAGAGTGGGCGAGTGTACAGAGGAGGCCCGAGAGACGGGCGGCGTATCTATAGAGACAGACCAACATCCATCCCATCTGCGAGGCTTGGGGCGTGGTATAAGGGGAGGTTGGAGCCACGCATAGCCCATAAGGCTAGGGTGCCCAGGAAGCACCCATCATATAGGGAGACCCACGAGGGGTCCAGGAGTCTATGTGTCCGAGAGGGCGTAAGGCAGTCTCCCAACCAATTCAGACCATTAAAGACGTGGTGGGCGAGAAAATAGAGGGTGCCCTTGGGCCAGCTTGACACGGAGAGGGGGCCTCAAGGAGATCACGGCCCTCCTGGAGGACCCCGCTGTGACAACACCATTTCAACTTTTTTACTTCAGTTTCAACTTTACAACGCTTGATCTGATGTGACGCCATGTCAGCGAACAAGTCGCTGTGTAACCCATCTCCCTGGAGAACATCTGCCCAAACTTCCTTGGACACTTTTTTAAGAAAGCAGACAAGACTCCAGAAAAACCTGCATCCAAGATTCCTGAGAAGACTCCAGCCAAGAACCCTTCAAAAAGTCTAACCAAGAGCCCTTCAAAAATCCAGCAAAGTCACCTCAAAGAAGTCCTTCCAAATCAATATGATTGCTATTTACAATATAAATACATGAATGTAGCTATATTACCCATCTATAATTGACTGAGTACAAAATTCTGGGGTATTTTTGGTGAAAACAGGGTATCGGGCCTTAGTTCAGGAACCAATCCCCATTTATAACATTGTTTCCTATGGGAAAATTGGTTCTCAGTTACAACATTTCAACTTAATACTGCCATTTTCAGGAACCAATTGTGTCATAAGTCTGAGGACTGCTTGTACTAAAAATCAAACATCTAATATAACATATTTTAATTTTATTTTAAAAAATATTTTGCCCTGATTTACATGTTTTTGCATAGTGTATATAGAAATGATTGCATAATAGCCCAAAATAAAGTCTTACTCTTATATATTATGTGTGTGGGAGTGTGTTCTTTTCTGATAGCCAGGGCAGTTTTTATGAGATTTAATATGCAGTTTAAATGCTGTTAAATTTGTGCATTTATTGCAGCCTTTCAAAATACTTTAAAACTACTATCATATCCCCCACCCCCTTCTCCTTCAAATAAAACTAGTTCTATCTATCTTTCCTTATCCTGCTGGGTTTTTGGTTGTAGCTAAGTTTCTCTGAGTAGATGTGATATCTTTTATTAGACCAAGTAGTCGGAAAAAAGTTCTTAGCAAGCTTTCCCTGAAGAAGGGTGACTGCACCTTAAAGTGTGCTAAGAACTTTTTTCCATCTACTCAGTTGGTGTAATAATGGATACCATATCTACCCAAAGAACCTTTCCTTATCCTGCTTGCGCTTTAACTCACATTTCACCTTGACAGTTCAGAACTGCCCACAATGCTCCAGCTGAGACCTAACTAGCGTGAGTAGTATTATCACCTGCTATAGTACATGATATTCCAGTTAATGCAGCAAAGATTGACTTTGCTTCTTTGCAGCTGCATCCCCCTGCTGACTGGTATTGGGTCTGTGGGCCTTGTAAGGCATTCATTTGAAACTGTTGCCAATCACTGGAATTTAGTTGCCTATTAAACCCTCCTCCTGAAAGGAAACAATTTTGTAATACCAGGAGGGCACTTAACACATGCTAAACTGCTTGACCACATGTGTGTCTGCCTGCATTTTAGTTAGTAAGTGTTAAGTTGAATGTGTGACACCATGTAATTCACCGCCCCCCCCCCCCCCCCCCAAAATGTCCTTCTCAGCAGTATGACTGCTTAGCCCAGGGATCAGCAACATTTTTGGGCAGGATGCCAAAACACCCACAACCTTGACTTGTAAGATGTTGGTGTGCCAGGGGTGGATGGAGAGGGAACCATGAGGGGTCCAATCCTTGTTGTGGCAGTGCATCCCTGACCCCTTCTCCACTGTCCACCCCAAAGCACATGTGCCGAACAAAATACTTCCATGTGCCACATTCTGGCACCCAGGCCAAGGGTTGCCTAACCCTGGCTTACCCTGTTTTGTCCTTGTCTGTTTGATTTTTCCTTCCTAAGGATAGCCCTTACTTACATTTGTCTTTGTTGAATTTTCATTTCTTGCCTGTAGTCCCATTCTTGGCTGAACAGATGCTGGGACTGGTATGTGTTTATAGATTTGAGACTCCATTCATGCTTATAAATAGCTTGGTAGAGTTGAAAGACAATACAGGACCTGGTACATTGTAGGTATATCAGGAGCACCCTCTCCAAGTTCGCAGATGATACCAAATTATGGGGCAAAGTTAACACACCAGAGGGCAGGGAGCAGATACAGGCCAATCTGGACAGGTTGAATCAATGGGCAGAATGAAATAGGATGCAATTCAACAAAGATAAATGTAAGGTACTCTACCTAGGGAGGAGGAATCCCTAGCACACCTATAGGCTGGGGGAGGACCTCCTCAGCCACTCAGCGGCTGAGAGGGATCTTGGAGTCACAGTTGATTCCAAGATAAACATGAGCTGGCAGTGTAATGAAGCCATCAACAAGGCCAATCACACCTTGTCATGTATTAGCAGATGCATGATCAACAGATCAAGGGAGGTGATGCTCCCCCTCTATGCGGCATTGATCAGGCTGCAGTTGGAGTACTGTGTCCAGTTTTGGGCACCGCACTTCAAGAGGGACACAGAGAATCTGGAGTGGGTTCAGAGGAGGGCCACTCACATGATTAGCGGCCTTTGTGAAAGACCCTACGAGGGGAAGTTGATGGATCTGGATCTTCAGCCTTCATAAGAGACGTTTGAGGGGAGACCTTGTAGCCACCTATAAGTTTATCAAGGGAGGACAACAGGGAATTGGAAATTCGCTATTTACCAGAGCACCCCTAGGAGTTACTAGGAATAATGTGTGCAAACTAGTGGAGAGTAGATTCGGGTTAGACATTAGGAAGAAATTTTTTACAGTAAGGGTGGCCAGAATCTGGAATGGGTTACCAAGAGAGGTGGTACTATCACTTAACTTGGAGGTCTTCAAGAGGAGGCTAGATAGGCACCTGGCTGGGGTCATGTGACCTTGGTCCTCTTTCTTGCCAGGGGCAGGGGGTCGAACATGATGATCCTTTGTGGTCCCTTCCGATTCTACAATCTATGAATCTATGACATCATTGGTGTATATTGGTACAGTTAATCACGCAGGTTACACTGGGGTAAAGTGGTTAGAAAATTTCATAGTTTCATAGTAGCTAGGGTCAGAAGGGACATGAACAGATCATCTAGCCTGACCCCCTGCCACAGGCGGGAATGAATACTGGGTTCACAAGACTCCAGACAGGTGATTGTCCAACCTCCTCTTGAATTTGCCCAAGGTAGCGGCAAGGACCACTTCCCTGAGAAGTTGGTTCCAGATTTTGGCCTCCCTAACTGTAAAATATTGCCTGCTGATCTCTAACCTAAACCTACTCTCCATCAGCTTATTACCATTGTTCCTTGTCACCCCAGGTGGTGCTGGGGAGAAAAGGGCTCTCCCTATTTGCTGTTAATCCCCCCTGATGAGCTTGTAGGCAGCCACCAGGTCCCCCCTCAGCCTCCTCTTGCTGAGGCTGAACAGGTTCAGGTCCCTCAGTCTTTCCTCATAGGGCCTGTCCTGCTGCCCTCTCACCAAGCGGGTGGCCCTCCTCTGAACCCTCTCCAGGCTGGCCACATCCCTTTTGAAGTGTGGCGCCCAGTATTGGATGCAGTACTCCAACTGCGGCCTGACCAAAGTCACATAGAGCGGGAGTATCATTTCTCTGGACCGGCTTGAGATGCACCTTTGGATGCATAACAAGGTATGGCTGGCCTTGCTGGCTGCAGTCTGGCATTGGTGGCTTATGTTCATCTTGGAGTTAATAATGACTCCAAGATCCCTTTCCGCCTCTGTGCTTTCAAGAAGGCTCCCCAGCCTGTATGTATGCTGTGGATTCCTTCTCCCAAGGTGCAGCACTCTGCATTTGTCTACGTTGAACCCCATCCTATTCTCATCTGCCCACTTTTGTAATCTATCTAAATCTAGTTGCAGCCTCTCTCTGCCTTCAAGCGTGTCTACCTCGCCCCACATCTTATTGACAATAGCAAACTTGGACAGCGTGCTTTCCACCCCCTTGTCCAAGTCGCTGATGAAGATGTGAAACAGTGCGGACCTGAGGACCGAGCCCTGGGGTACCCCACTGCTCACATCTCACCTGGGGTACCCCACTGCTCACATCTCGACAGGTTGAGTACAGCCCGTCCACCACTACTCTCTGGGTGTGCCCCACCAGCCAATTTTTTACCCATCCAACTGTGTAGGGATCAATGCCACAGTCGCTTAATTTATTGATGAGAATGGGGTGAGAGACAGTGTCAAAGGCCTTCTTAAAGTCTAGAAAGACTACGTCCATGGCGACACCATCATCCAAGGATGGTGTGACACTACGGAAAGAAAAGAAACACATCCCTGTGCATGGTAACCACATTGGTATAAAGATGTAAGATTATAAGGAATTCTAATTAGATGACTGTTACTGTCTTTAGCATTATAATAATATGAGCACTGAAATAGCATTTTGTATATATGGTATTGCACATACACACACACAGCGTATATTGCATAGAACCATAGAAAATTAGGGTTGGAAGGGACCTCAGAAAGTCATTTAGCCTAACCCCCTGCTCAAAGCAGGACCGTCCCAGCCAAGACTTTGTCTACCTAAGTTTTAAAAATCTCCAAGTATGCAGAGTCCACAACCTCTCTGGGTAATCTGTTCCAGTGCTTTATTATTGTCCTACTGAGAAAGGTTTTCCTAATATGGAACTTAAATCTCCCTTGCTGCAACTTGACACCATTGCTCCTTGTTCTGTCTGTCATAACCCAAGGGTATGATTTTGTATGTGCTTCGGCACTGCAGAATTATTTCCCGCCACGAGGAGCTTTCTTTGCACGGTGCAATTCTCAGTTGCATGGAGAAAACCCCGGTGCAAAGGAGTTCCTGCCATTCGCATGCAAATTTGTGTCCCACTATTGGCCAGTTCTAAATTATTCCCACGTGGTGGCTAGCGATTGGCTTGCTAGCCGTATAAGAGGCTTGAGCGGTTTCCGCCCAAGTTGGAGGACTCCACAACCATCTGCAGGAGGAGAAGGAGGACTTCACATCTTGTGAAGAACTCTAAGCGCTGCGGAGCCTAATGGACCCAGCGTGTGCCTTAAGAAGGATATAGGGGCCTGATCAACCTCTAGCCTCTCCCCGTCGCCGCCTAATCCCTCGACGTACCCTTCCCTGAGCGCTCATTCCATGGAGCCTAGCAAATTCCGTGTGTGTGAGTGTATCCAGAGCTCTTCTCTGAGTTGTTTTCTCCGGTTGATTCGACGGGCTCGTGATTCTAGAGCTTTCAGCCGGCCTTGGACTAGAGTTCACAGTTAGAACTCTTGTCCGCTCTTCTTTCCTATCTGTAACTGCAACGCAAGCAAGTTTTCCTGCCAGCACCGCGACCATCTACGGTGTAAGTAAAATAATCTTTAATCAACCGCTACGCGTGTGTGCCTAATTCTAGTCTGCCGGCCTGCATTCCCCGACCCATGTGCCAGGGCTGCTGGCCACAGCCTGCCGCGCGCCCCTGAAGGCCTCAGACCACTCCCGGCCCACACACTGTCTTCTGCCCCCACTGAGAACAGTCTAGCTCCATCCTCTTTTGAACCCCGCTTCAGATACTTGAAGGCTGCTATTAAATCCCCTCTGATTTGTCTTCTCCAAATTAAATAAGCCCAGTTTCCTCAGCCTCTCCTCATAAGTCATGTCCTCCTGCCCCCTCGCCATTTTGTTGCCCTCTGCTGGACCTTCTCCAATTTGTCCATATCTTTTCTGTAGTGAGGGCCCAAAACTGGACACAGTACTCCGGATGTGACCAGTGATTAATAGAGGGGAAGAACCACTTCCCTCAATCTATTGGCAACGGTCTTACTAATGCATCCCAGTATACTAATGGCAACAAGGGATCACTGTTGGCTGATATTCATCTTATCGTCCACTGTAAGCCTCAGGTCCTTTTGTGCAGAGCTGCTGCTTAGCCAGTCATCCCCAGCCTGTACTGGTGTATGGATTTCTTCCGTTCCAAGTGCAGGACTTTGCACTTATCCCTATTGAACCTCATGAGATTTCTTTTGGCCCAATCCTCCAATTTGTTGAGGTCTCTCTGAATCCTAGCCCTACCTTCCAGTGTATTTACTACTCCCCGCAGCTTGATGTCATCTGCAAACTTGCTGATGGTGCACTCCATCCCATCTTCCAGATCACTGACAAAGATATTGAACAAAACTGGCCTCAGGACTGACCCCTTGGGCACTTGAGACCAGCTGGCAACTAAACAGAGAGTCATTGATTCCTACGCTCTGAGTCGTGATCCAGCTAGTTTTCTATCCACCTTACAGTCCTTTCATCCAACCCGTACTTACTCAGTTTGCTGGTGAGAATGTTGTTGGGAGACCATATCAAAAGCCTTGCTAAAGTCAAGGTATATCATATCTACTGCTCCTCCTGCATCCACAGAGCCAGTCATCTTGTCACAGAAGGCCATCTGGTTGGTCAAGAGTGTATGACTTAATTAAGTCAATTGCATATTGCGAATGCTGACTCGATTAATTGTACATGCATGCACATGTATGCACACACACACATATATAATGTGTATATACATGTATAACACATGAATATACACATGTAATGCATATACATGTATAAGACATACAAAAAACTAGAACTCTTGGTTCCAAAATGATACCTTTTATTAGACCAACTGGGAAACCACAAGAAAATTGTCCTTTTCTGCAAGCTTTCAGGAGCAAAGTCCCTTCATCAGGCTCTGGGAAAGGTATAGATGGTACAAGATGGTAAAAAGTCCCCATAGGTAGGAAATAGACTTCACTTCAGCATAGAGGAAGCTGAAGATGGAAGGCTGTCTCCCTCTGGGTCCATTAGTGTCTTTGTGAGCTGTGCTGAGTAGCTCTTTGATGTGTTGATTAGGTAGAATTCCTTCCTTGGAGGTGTCAGATGTCAGGCAGGGAGGTAAAAAATCTATCTTGTTGTTCTGCAGTGACGTTTAAAATCCAAAATCAGCTAAAATTTGGCATCTTCCATGTTTCAGGGGTGCACTTGGTAGCTGTGTTGGTCTGAGACAAGAAGACATACAAAAAACTAGAACTCTTGGTACCAAAATGATACCTTTTATAATGATACTTTTATCAAAATGATACCTGTATACATGTATAATGTATATACACAGATCATGTATAAAGCATATGAATGTATGTATATACATATACAAGCAACTCCTGCTTAGCGCTCTTAATCGGGTCCTGAAAACCTGAGCGTTAAGCAAAACGAGTGTTAAGTGAAACCAAAAGTATTTGACGACCCAAGATGGTGACTGGAATTGTTTTTAATGACCCAAGATGGCGACCATAAGCATTATAACAAAACCCGCTGAGTGAAATCAGGTATCAATTTAAAATGAGCATTATAGCAAAATACCGCTAAGTGAAACAGTGTTACGTGGGGGTTGCCTGTATTATGCATAGCAATCAGGACTCCTGGTAGAGGCCATATCGTTTATTAAACCAAGCAGATTTTTGCAAAATAATTTCTTTAATTGAAATTTTTTTGGCAAAAAATCTAGTTGGTTTAATAAACGATATCACCTCTACCATGAATCCTGATTGCTTTTGCTATTTGACCAGTACGGCTACAACCTGGATATATTATGTATCGTGCATAGACACATAGATGCGTGTCATGCACAATGTATATACATGTTGTATAATGTATATGCACACATAACGTAAAATACATATGTAATGTATAAAACATATACACTTAAATATAATAAACATATACATAATAATAAACATATAATGCATAATACATACACAGGAATCGTGTATGCATACACACACATTAGGCAATCAAGGCTCGCTGACAGAGGTGATGTCTTTTATCAAACCAACAGGATTTTTGCAAAAAAAATACAGCTACAACCTGGATACCTATACACGCATTATACATGTACATATATGCAGATGGCATATAATGCAAATACGCAACAGGCATGATGCAGATACAGGTACAATCTATCATGCATATACACACACAGTGTATAGACACATATAATGTACAACGCATGTACATGTATAAAGTGAACACACATGCAGAGCCTCTAAACGTTCACTCAAGTCTAAGGACGCTGCCACTGCCTGCGCTCCTGGGGCGGGCCGGGCCGGGCCCGCCACACAAGTGGTTACACGTCACACTAGCCGCGCCTGACGCTAAACGGGCGGGGCGGGGCGGGGCGGCTGGGTCGGAGGGGTGGGGCCAGCGGAGCAGCACTGGCTCGCGGGGCCCGGCCGCGCATGCGCACAGGCGCTGCGCCAGCTCGGCGGCCGCAGCCGTTCCGCGCCTGCGCCAGGGCTGGCGGAGCTGGGACATGGCGACCTAGGGAGAGGGGGGGGAGGTGCTGCCGCTGCCAGCGCCGCCGCGTTTGAGAGCCTTGGGAGCGGCCGCCGTCGGCATGTCGCGGCACAGGAACGTCCGAGGCTACAACTACGACGAAGGTAGCGCGGGCTGGGGCCGAGGGGGGTCGCAACCGCCATCTCTGCCCCATCTCCCCCCCCTTTCCCTGCCCTGCCTCGCGGCGGGCGGGGGCGGGGCTCCCTGGTGGGCCACGCGGTGGGGCCAGGGGTCACCCCCACCCCCTCGTCAGCCTCGTTCTGGTTTGTTCGAGCCTCTCGGCAGCCCCGCCCCTCCCGTGACCTCATCAGGGCGGCGGCAGAAGAACCTGGGCAGGGGCGGCCCCGGCCGGGCACGTGGCGCTGCTTGGGCAAGCCTCCTCTCCCCTTTCAGCGCCATTGCCAGCCTTCCCCTGGCACCAGCTGGGTGTCTCCGGACCTCGTGACAGATGTTCCTTGCGCAGCAGGGTTGAGGGTCATGGCTGAAGCCCTTCTGACAGAAGCATGGCCTCCCAAAGGTGGAATTGGCAGGGCCTGCTCCCAAGGGCCGAGTTTTTCAGGCAGCCTTTGGTATCACACCCAGTCTCAGATTATGTCTGTGTGTTCTGTCTTGACCTTTTTTATTTTTTTTGACTTGCGGTGCTGCTGGGCAAGTGCCACAGCTTAGTCTTCTTTTGCCTGCAGAGACGTAAAAGTGGCAAAGACCTCAGAAAGACCCCAGCTGTGAACTTCTAATTGAAATTTCAGCAGGCAAGGCTCTTTGATTAGATGTGATATTTTTTATTAGACCAACTGAGTAGATGGAAAAAAGCTCTTGGCAAGCTTTCGGGCGCAATTGCCTTTCTTCAGGCATAGGGAATCTGTGCAGTTCTGAGACTCCAAGGAAATCTTGGCATTTGTCTTGCACATAGTTTCTTTGTGTATGATACACCTACTTTTACAGTAGGTTGCTGGGCCTGTTTTGCAGCTGTATGAAATTGTAGAGGACAAATTGAATGCGAGTCAACATTAGGAGGCCGCAGCCTGTGGACTGGATTGGCCTGTGAAGGCATTAGATCCAGCCTGGGAACCTCCAGGCTGTTCTGAGGTAGCACAGGAAATGGGTTGGCACGCTGTAGTGCCAAGTTGTCCGTTCCCTCTACAGCACCTGCCTCCTTGGCCAAGTTGCCGCTCTCTCACTATCACTATCACTCAGTACAAGAAATAGGTTTTACTGCAGAGGGCCAGGGTATCTGTAGAGAGAATAAGGGCAAATGAGTCAGGGGTGGAGATATGCAATCTGTGGCAGGGCACCAGATCTCAAATTCAGGCCCACAGGGGCTAAAGGTTGCCATTCCCTAATCTGCAACAGCCTCTAGCTCCTCTGAAGAGATTCTGCAAATGGTCATTCCCCATTTTGTATTTGTGCTGTTGATTATTCCTTACCTAAATATAGTATTCTGTACTATCCACTGGGATGTCTGGTCTTTTTCCCACCATGGGTATATAGTACTTAAAATTATTCTTTCCAGGGTACATTTGTCAGGATTTGGATTTTAGTTACCACTGTGTTACCCGTCATTTAGACTTGCTGGGTATCTAGGAAGTATATTTCAAATATACCAGCCCTAGTATGGAAAATTGGAGCACTGCACTATTAATCTTTGACTATATTAAATGCAGTCATTTGTTCTTTTCATATTAACTTTTTCTAATACATGACAATATTTCATATTTCACTCTGACTGCTACTTAGTTGCTTTATGTAAGGAGTCTACCATATTTTGGACTTTAATCACTTCTTTTAGCCACTTTTTGACACGCTGAAATAATTCTGACTCATTTTGACAGGCATGATTATCTTTTACAAAAGCAGTGATGCTGTATCAAGTCATATTATGTAGGTAGATCATTGAGACCTTCATTTCCCAGAATGCTGCTAATCCTTTTTTAACATTTGGCTACTGTATTTGCAACTTTCTGCTCATTTGTTTTATAAGCTGATTTTAAACAATGTGCATAATAACTTAATATGTGCTAAATATTAGTAAATGCATACATTCGTTTATTTGATATTTAATTTTATTATATTTGATGCTGTCTCCCATGACTTTCTCATTAACGGACTAAGTCAGGGGTGTTAAAGATATGGCCTGTGGGCTGGATCTAACCTGTGGGGCCCTACCCTGTCACCTTCCAGTCTCAGACTGGACTTGCACACTGTGTGTAGCATGCTTTGGACTAGCCTTGCATGCTGGATAGGAGGCCAGTTGAGTTTGAAACAGGTTTGCTAAGTAAATACAGACAGATGCAAGCACTGTAAGGTGGACATATAAGTGGATGAAACATTGTGCCCCATGAGTATTCATCAGTGTATTGGTGTCTAATTGGTAAGATGTATTGAATAGGGGTCTGTTCTCACTCTGGGATTGTTTAATATCTATCTTCCTTAATTTGGAGGATAGAACTAAGTGTACACTTGGCAGACTTGTGGAGGACATCAAGTTGGGTGGAGTTGCTGACCCTCTGGGGAATAAGACTAGGATTCAGAATGACCTTGACAAAATAGAGAAAATCAAAATCCAAAATCAGTCAGATGAAAAGGACAAGTACAAAGTCCAGCACTTTGATTGGAACAATTGTATGCACAAGTACAGACTAAGGTATAACTGGCTAGGCTGCAGTACTGCAGAAAAGGTGTTACAGTAGACCATAAGCTGGGTGTGAGTCAACAGTGTGCTCTTGTTGTGAAAAAAGAAAAATAATAAAATGATGTATTAACAGAAGTGTCATTGCAAATCAAGGGACATGATCTGTCTACTCTCATCATTACTGATGAGGCCTCATCTTGAGTATGGTGTCCAGTTTTGGTCCCTACACTTGAAAAAAGATGTGGACAGTTTGGAAATAGTTCATCAGAGCGTGCCAAAAATGATTAGAGGCCTGGAAAATGTGACTTGGTGACGGAAAGAACTAGAATGATGTATTCTGAAAAAGAAGGCTGAACAGAGATTTGATAACTTCAAGGACCTGAAGGGTGGTTGTAATGGGGATAGAGATAAACTATCCTCTGTGGCCATGGGTGTGGCAAGTTGTATCAGGGAAAATTTAGGGTAGATATTAGGAAGAACTTTCTCACTGGGAGGGTGGTTAATTATTGGACCCCAGGCTACCTAGAGATGTGGAATATGCAGCCTTGGAAATTTTCAGTAGGTTTTCAGGACAGCCATTTGATTTGGATGGTTTTAGTCAGGGATGGGATTGGGTGAGATCACCTTCTGAGGTCCCTTCCTGCATTTTTATGCTTTAGTTACTCAGTATGCCTGGCCTCTGACAGCAGCTTCAGAAAGAACTGATCACATTCATGACTGCCAGTAGCACAGTAGCTGAGATGACTAGAAGGATTAGCTAACTGTCCATCCTGCACATGTAAACTTTTCTGAACACCATCCCATCCCACTGTTGTGTGTGGTTTGGACTGTAGTTCCATAGGGATTTATAGATGAAATGCAGAGAGAGAAATCCTATATCAAGAGTGAAGAAAGAAGACTGTGTACCATGAAGCTAGGAGAGGACAGTCACAGAAGCCAATGGAGGACATATCTGAAATACTGCTTAGCTCCCAGGATACTAAGGTATAAAAGAGCCATTAAAGAAAGTTCTTGAATTCTTCCTTGTTGCCCAATAGATGGCTGGTTGAATATCACCAGTATGTAAATCATTATTCCGACCCGCAGCCAGCACCTCTTAGTATTTGTATTTCTGCAATATTGCAATTGAATACTTAGACTAGAAAAAGCGTATTTAAGTATTTAAAATATATATAGGTTAAATTTGAGTGGACTAATACTTGCTTTTTTGCTGCTTAGATTTTGAAGACGAAGACCTTTACGGCCAGTCGGTAGAAGATGATTATTGTATTTCCCCATCAACAGGTTAGTCCAGAAGATTATCTATAAAATCCTCACTTGGAATAATTTGCATAAATATGCATGGCATGGAATATGAAGGAGGCTTTTTTATGGGACAAAAATAAGAATTAACCAAGACAGGGTTGGCTGTGCAGTGTGACAAGGGACTGGGGTAGCAATGGCAATACAGTAAAATATTTATTTCCAGAACAAAGCAACATTAAAAGATACTTGCATAGCTAGGGGTGCAGATTTGCCACTTTGTGCATTTTGCAATAGGCACTTCACTCCCCTCTAACTTCAGTGGGAGTTGGGCATGTAGGTGCCTCCACTAAATACTTATCTTTTACCACCTACTCTGTCCCTAAGCCAATGTTTTTATTTTTGTTTCAGATAGTAAATAGTCTCACAGGCATTCTTACTTTATTTATGTTCACCTTCCCTTATTTTAAAATTAAATTAACTAATTTTCAATTTTAAATGAACTGTTGGTGGATTTGTGTCCTTCTAAACAAATTAAAAAAACAAAACATAAACTGTATTTAGTTTTTCAACAAGCCACGAATCTGCCCTGGGATGTCCCTACAAAATAAGGACCCTATTAGGATTTTAATTTAAAAAATATCTAAACCTGCTTGCAAAGCTTTTTTTTTTTAAGTTGTTTTGTTTAAATGTAAATAGCTGCAGCAACTAAGGCTTTGGACAAACATACATTTTACCTGCTTTAAAAATGGAGAGCTGCTGCTGAATCAGCTGTTCGGTTCTTTTATGCCGAGTGCTCCAGTATCTATGGAAGTGAGCTAAGTTGCCTTTTGACCCTGAATGGAGAAGTTTTGCTCCTCTTGTATAAATACAGAATCATGCAGATAGAGCAGGATATTGATATCCTTTGATAGCTGTACAATTGTTATATCTGGTCTTTACAGTCAGTAATTTTTAGAGTATATGCTAGATCATACATACAGGCAGTCCTCGCACTTACGTTGGGTTACGTTCCTGGAAAAGGCATTGTAAGTCAAAACTATGTAAGTTGAATCTGATTTTCCTATAGAAACAATGTTATAATAGGGGGTTACGTTCCTGACCAAGGGCCTGATACCCAACTTTTTATAGAAATGACCATAAACACCATATTTAAATCAACTATTTAATCAACCATAAATGATATACACTGCACAGTACACAGCTTTTCAAAGTGTACTGTATATAAATTGATTAAACAGGGCAATACAGTAACTAATCACAAAATTTTACTTAATCAGAAGGTTAACAGGAACACCTTCATCCAGATCATGGAATTCAGAAGGGCTTCTTTGGGGAGATTTTGGGGAGACTTAGGGCCACTTGATGGCTTTTTGAAAAACTGATCCAGGGATGTTTGTTTTGCTGCCCTTTTTTTCTCACTGTAAATTTCCCTGTAGTGCCGTAAATAGTAACATGGGTGTAAATGGCAGAGTGCCGCAAGTGCAAATCGCCTAAGTCCCAACGCCATAGGTTGAGGACTGCTTGTACTTAGAAAACTATTTTTATGTGAAATGATTAAATATATGAAGTTGTACAAATGCTAGGACTGGACAAATATTACATAGTGGAGAGAATGAATATTTGTTCAGATTCTGAATGGCTGTTTATTTTGCCTATGTCTATATGTTTTATAAACTGAAAATTATGAATAATAACTAAGGTCCAGTTTCCATAAATCATGCACACATGATTATGCTCTTAATTAGAGATTGGATTACCCATGTCTTTAAGGTTAAGCATATACTTGAAGTATGTTGAATTGTGGCATACATTTATAGAAATTGAAGCCTAAGAACTGAAAAATGGATGAATTCATCAAATTAAACTTTTATGAATTAATATTAAAAACAGATAAATGTTACTTTGAATATACACTGTCGTGGTTGTTAACAAATTATGTAGTGCTCGCTTATTAGCGATTTGGATGATGGGGTGAAAAGCAACCTGTTCAAATTTGCTGATGATACCAAAATTTGGGGTGAGGTGGGCACATTAGCAGGGAGGGAAAGACTGTAGAAAGACCTGGATAGGTTGCAGGGGTGGGCTAACAAAAACAGGATGCGTTTCAATACTGACAAGTGCAGGGTGCTGCACTTGGGCAGTAGTAACCAGCAGCACACTTATAAGATGGGAAACTCCCTTCTTGAGAGCACTGAGGCAGAAAGGGATCTTGGAGTCATCATTGACTCCAAGATAAACATGGGCCAACAATGCAAGGTCACGGTCGGCAGGGCTAACCGGACGGACCCTATTGTGCATCTGCAGGTGCATCTCAAGTAGGGCCAAGGAGGTGATCCTCCCCCTCTACCCAACACTGGTCAGGCCACAGCTGGAGTACTGTGTCCAGTTCTGGGCACCCCACTTCAAGAGGGATGTGGACAACATTGAGAGGGTCCAGAGGATGGCCACCTGCATGATCCAGGGACAGCAGGGCAGACCCTACAGTGAGAGGCTACTGGACCTGAACTTGTTCAGCCTTCACAAGAGAAGGATGAGGGGGGACCTGGTGACCGTCTATAAACTCACTAGGGGGAGCCAGAAGGGGTTTGGGGGCGACCTTGTTTCCCCTAGCGCCCCTCGGGATAACAAGGAATAACGGCCACAAGTTGTTGGAGAGTAGGTTTAGACTAGACATCCGTAAGAACTACTTCACAGTTAGGGCGGCTAGGATCTGGAACCAACTTCCTTGGTGCTGGCTCTTACCTTGGGGGTCTAAGAAGTGGCTCGATGCCTACCTGGCTGGGGTCATTTGAGCCCAGTTCCTCCTGCCCAGGCAGGGGGTCAAACCTGAAGATCTACAAGGTCCCTTCCGACCCTACTTCTATGATTCTATGATTTTTTTTTAAGTTTAAACATTGCAAAGGGTTCTACGATGTGATTATAAATATAAAGATTGGGTCACAGGTTAAAAAAAACAAACCGTGAGAAATGTTGATCCATACAAATGTTCAGTTTTTTTAGTCTGCATAAGGTAATTTTGATTGAATATTGAACTGGGTAGAACTGTACATGATATTCAGAGATGCATAGATATTGCTTTCTCCCTGGACATTTCACCTTAGTAATGAGGGACCATCCTAAATAGCTAATTAGGCAGTGACTGTCCCATTTGAGTATCTTAAAATAATAATATGTTTAAAATGAGATTTGTATTTTTTTCTTTTCCAAATCAGCTGAGGCAAGACAGTATCTGTTTTTCCCTGAAGTTAGATTTTTGTGTTTAAAGAATGGGAAAACATTTTAAATGTTCTGTTTCTTACTAATGTTGTAGCAGCTCAGTTTATCTATTCAAGACGTGACAAGCCCTCTATGCTTGCTGAGCCATTAGCAGAAGAATATGGGCATGAAGATGCTGAAGAACCTGCCAGTTATTTTACATCTAATCATCAGCTAACTGGAGTTGATCAAGGTAACTGTAGGAAAGTAATTTAATTCTCTTAGAAGTTATCATGTTTACATCATTTTAAGTATGAATTTTTCTGTGATTCAAAGATTTATATTAAAATTATATATATTAAGTGAAATGAAAAACTTAAGCTGCACAATGATTTAGATCAGCATAACCTTATCTGGAAATGCATTTATAAATATAATACCTAGAATTAAAAATTTAGCATTTACTAATTTCAAATGAAGAATATTGAAATCTAAATGTAATAACCATCCTTTAAAACAGGAAGTGTCAAACATACAGCCCATGGGCCAGATCCAGCTCACCAGTAGTCTGATGGGCTACCAGAAATGCATTGCCCCTTGGCTCTGCACTGGTTCATGCCAACTGGACAGAGGCAGTGTTAGAAAAAAATGCTCCAGTCCACATGCTTCTAAATCTCTCCATAATTCTGGCCTCAGGTTTGAGCTCACTTTGAATTGTTAGCCTTCCCATTATGTTTACAGTTTTCCAGCTTGGAACCATCTCTATCCTTTTTCACAGGTATCATCATTTTGGGACTGGTAATATTTTTCCCTCCAGTGCCATCCAAGATACACTTTGAAAGCAATTTGTTTTAGTCTCATCACCAGGAGCATGCTGCCACTGCCTTTGAAGCTAGCTCCATTTGTATCCCTTCAAAGTTGGAAGTAATTTATGAAGCAAATGGTCCAAGTGCTCATGTAGTTCAGTAGACATTAGCTTGTTGATGCTGAAAGAGTATGATTGAGATGTCATAATTGCCAAGAGATATCAAAGAGGTTATGATTTGACTCAGTCTTATTTTGGCTAAAGTCCACTTCTGATCAGGGTTGAAGACTTTTTTTTTAATGGCAGTAGTTTTCAACCTCATAACAGCTCTTAGGCCAGGTACAGAAGTTTCTTTTCTCGTATCTTAAAGCCAATTTCTACTAATTCTGGTCACCTGTATAATGGTTTGGAAGCATGTGCATGTGACAGAAAGTTGGTTCAGACAGGCTGTTATAGAGTGTGAGAGTCCCACAGATATATACATAGGGCAGCTAGGTCCAGGAACTCTGGTTTTGTCAAGCTTCCACACCTGTTTGTTTTATGAGGTACTGTTTTTTAGTTGTAGCTTTTCCTGGCTATTCTAATATAATAAAAGCCTTACTACTTTAGTCTGTCTGTCTAACACTCTGGGCCAACTGCGTGTGTGTGGCTCGGAACCTTAGGAAAGACAGACAGACAGGTGGGGGTGGGGATGGGTGGGGTCAGGTTGTGCTGCCCACCGCAGGGCGTGGGGACCCGGGGGGAGGGACGGTGTGGCAGGGTGCTGCAAGGACAGCAGGCACAGGGGTGTGGGCAGCGCATGCCAAATATAGCACCCGGGGCAGGGTGAGGTGGGGTGTGTCCCCCATGCATGCTCCCTGCGTGGCACCACACGCCGCACCCCCACCGTGTGCTATGCCCTCCCCTCTGTGCGTGGAGTGCCTGCCACCTGCGGCCACAGAACATGCAGGGCACGGCTGCAGGTTGCTGCGAGGGGGAGCATGCATGGAGGGCGGGGGGGGGGAGTGGGGGGGAGCCACAGGCAGCTGTCACCCAGTGCCACACCCCAGGGCCAAGCCCCACACCGTGTGGCCACAGCCAGTGGGCATACCCTCACTGTGGCCTGTCCCCATGCCATGTCCCATGGCTGTGCAACCCCCCCACTGCACGCTACATCCCCTCTGCGTGTTCTGCACTGCACCTCGGGGCCAGTCCTTGTGCTGCATGGTTGCGGCTGCACAACATCCCCACACAGCCTCATGCGATGCCTCCCAGTGTGCCCTCCACCACCCCCCAGGGCTGCTCCACACACCACGCGGAAACAGCCGGCAGGTGCTCCCCGGGCCACCCCCCTGTGCAGCCGTGTGCCACACACTCTTGTGCGCCTTGCGCCATTCCCTGGGGCTGCTCCCCACTCCATAGCCTGCCCCATGTTCATGCACCGTCTCCCCCAAGCATGCCATGGCCCCCTGTGCACACCCTGCATCACACCCCGGAGTCGCTCCCCATGCCACGTAGCTGTCAAGCACTCTCCATGCTGTGGCTGCTCCCTGTGCCACACCCCGCAGCTGGGCACTACCCCACCCCTGTGCACCCTTGCGCCAAGTCTCCTTCCGCACGGAGCAGTGGGGTGCAGGGCTGGAGCCAGAGCAGCAGCAGGGGTGTGGGGGAGGGCATGGGTCAGATGCTGCTCTCCGTCCTGTCCCCGCTGTCATTCATGACGGGCATTTTGCTAGCATGAATAATAATATCCAATGGTCTTACTAGCTTTAATGTAACATTCCTTTCTTACAGCCCCTCAGGAATTGCACAAAAACCTCTGGGACACGGTGTCTATGATGCTCCCCTTAGGAAACACCCTTCTTTAGTGGGAGGAGAGGAAACTCTTTTCCTGCCTTCCCAGTCTGCTGCCTGCAAAAGAAACAGTGATTTGATTTTGAACCCAGTAGATTCCCTAAAATCTGTACAGAATTTTGGAAAAGTTACAGGAAATAGAGTCTTTCTTTGGAAGCCCTAGTTAATGGAGACAGTCAGGCGTCTAGTTCACGCCCTAGAAAGGATGATTCAGGATTACTTGGTACTATGTTGATATTCCGTGTTTCTTTCTTAATTGCCTAATTAGCATGCACCCAGCATTACCAGCCAATTGAAGACACTGTGTTTGCAGGACAGGCAGTGGAGCTATGGTCTCTTGGCCGAGGACAATACACTGGTTACCAAGAAATTGTTCAAAGGTTATAAAAAGGATTGAATGTTTGTACTCAGGGCAATTACACTTCCAAGCGGGTAATTTCTGACGCGGTTTAATGGATAGTGCAGTAAACTTTGGAGTGCGAGGTGAGGATTCTGTTTATCACAGTCCTTCAGTTACATGTCAGTTTTAAAAATGTAGTAACACTTAAATCTGAAATTGGGGTAATTTTTCCTTGATTTTTATTGGGCAGGATTGGTTCTTTGTACTGTATGCTCTTTAAGGTACCTCGCTATTTGGTCCTTTATCTCATTGCAATGAATTACAGAAATTGCCCGAGTTGGGGAAAATCACTTCCAATGGGATAATCATTAAGAAGAGTAGCAAGTATGCAAAAATTCTAGTTTGGGGGAGCAGGTAGAGAGAAGACAGTACATTCAGGGGTGAATGAAGCCAACTAAGGCTATCAGGGGAAGCTGCTGAGCTCTATACACCTGTAAAGAAGCTAGGAATAACAGCCATATATGTGGGTGTAAATTAGGGAGCAAAATCTTGCCTGAAATATTTTAATAGCACTTCCACTTTCTTCATCTGAAGGCTTTTGTGGGGAAAAAAGTAACCAAAACTAAACTGTGTTTCTTGTTTTCAATATCTACAATCCATAATTCCTCTCTCCATCTTGCATTCTCCAAAGTGATTTCAGATGCATGTCGTGCAGTAAGTGGTTGCTGACAATCAGAAGTGTTTTGTAATGTTCTGATGCAGGTAGTGTCTTGTTTAATCCAAGTTTGTGTTACTTGAGACTTGGGTTACTTTTCAACTCTGAACCAAAAACTCTTTGGACTTATCTAGCTCAGTCAAAAATCACTGTCATGTAGAGAAGGGATAAAGCCTTAAAATGAAATTTTAGTGTAGGTGCGTGGGGGAGAGCTTGCATTACAGTCTTGGACCTGAACCTGGTGTATGGTTTTGGTTCCAACACTAGAATAGTTCTGCTTATATATTCTGTTGATGGGTTACAGCTCTAGGTGTTGGGAAGTAACAGAGGAAGTAATTTCTCCTTATCTCTGTCTCAGACCTCCTCCATGTTCTTTTTATTTTTAAAATGTAATGCCTCTCTGTGTGGCATCTGCCACCACGAATCATCTCAACTCTGTCTTATAAACTGGTCCACATGGATGAGGAGGCATTCAGCCAGGGCTTTGTGGATCTGGATGGCCTGCTATGGTGCGGGGACAGGGCCACACACATCAGCAGGGGGGCTCACCCTCTCCCTTGTACCTGCACTGCATGTGCTCGCAGTGCCGGGCCCTGTCTACAGTTGAAATGCTCTTTCTGGCTATCCAGTTGACCCCCATAGGGCCTTATGAGCCAGGGCAAGAGGGGATAGACTGGGCCCTTAGAGGATTGGGGGTGATGATGTCACTAATGACAAAATCAGGGATCCTGGGAGTATAGTGCCTGCTCTTCATTGTGCCAGGGAACAGAGTTGTGCCAGAGGTAGGCATCATTCTCATTGACCATGGGAAAGTTGATTTTGTGTGTGTGTGTGGGGGGGGGGGGGGAGTTTTGTTTATAAATTCACTACTTGCTGTTCCCCAGAATTAGCATAAGTTGGTTCTAGAGATTTTTTACCCTTTAGTCAATTGACAGTGTATCAGTTCATGTTTTACTTCTCTTTCTAGTCTGTAAATAAAGAAACCATTGAAGAAAAAAAAATTATCTACCAGTTAGGTTCTTTTGAGTAGCCTCTGGGTATTTGCTTGCATCCTACTTTCTTTGTTACCCTGGAGTTCTATATATATACTTAGGGCTGTGATTCAGGAAAAGTAACCAAGACAGTTAGGAGCTGAACTGTAGTCTAGAGTGAGTATTTGCCATAAGTGGAAGTTCAGTAGCTCCCAACAGACATAGCTTTTGAGAGCAGTCTCTGAGCCTCAGGTGTTGTTCTCTGTAAACCTATTTTTGTTATTCATGAAGTTTTGAAAAACAGTAATTTCAGGATGTTAATGCTTTTTGGCCGTAGTTTTCTTAAGCAAAAGCTTTTTCTTTAATATTATATGTTAGCTGCTTTCAGTTAGGCATAGAAGGTCCCATTTTAGTAAGAATATGATTTGCTCTGAATATTGACTTTAGTTAGGCCATTTTAACAGGGCAGGATCACGTGGTTTAATGTTGTATTAGGTTTATTTTTGTGATGTAAAAAACTTGTTGTTTTCAAAAATGGTGTATATGAACTTTCCAGATTGTCTTAGTAAATTTCACATTTCCTTGTTGAGTTGATTGAGTTCTTGTCCAATCTAGTTATCAGTTTGTGAAGTTTCTTTTGGTGACTGCATTGTTAACTAAAAAATCTCATGGTTGCTGTTGCAATCCTGAAAACTGTGCTAATTTTCATAGATTCATAGATGTTAGGGTCGGAAGGGAACTCAATAGATCAACAAGTCCGACCCCCTGCATAAGCAGGAAAGAGTGCTGGGTCTAGATGACCCCAGCTAGATACTCATCTAACCTCCTCTTGAAGACCCCCAGGGTAGGGGAGAGCACCACCTCCCTTGGGAGCCCGTTCCAGACCTTGGCCACTCGAACTGTGAAGAAGTTCTTCCTTATGTCCAGTCTAAATCTGCTCTCTACTAGCTTGTGGCCATTGTTTCTTGTAACCCCCGGGGGCGCCTTGGTGAATAAATCCTCACCAATTCCCTTCTGTGCCCCCGTGATGAACTTAAAAGCAGCCACAAGGTTGCCTCTCAACCTTCTCTTGCGGAGGCTGAAAAGGTCCAATTTCTCTAGTCTCTCCTCGTAGGGCTTGGTCTGCAGGCCCTTGACCATACGAGTTGCCCTTCTCTGTAACCTCTCCAGGTTATCCACATCTCTCTTGAAGTGTGGCGCCCAAAATTGCACACAGTATTCCAACTGCGGTCTGACCAACGCCCTATAGAGGGGAAGTATCACCTCCCTGGACCTATTTGTCATGCATCTGCTGATGCACGATAAAGTGCCATTGGCTTTTCTGATGGCTTCATCACACTGCCGGCTCATGTTCATCTTGGAGTCCACTAGGACTCTAAGATCCCTTTCCACCTCTGTGCCACCCAGCAGGTCATTCCCTAGGCTGTAGGTGTGCTGGACATTTTTCCTCCCTAGGTGCAGCACTTTGCATTTCTCCTTGTTGAACTGCATCCTGTTGTTTTCTGCCCACTTGTGCAACCTATCCAGGTCTGCCTGCAGCTGTTCCCTGCCCTCCGGTGTGTCCACTTCTCCCCATATCTTTGTGTCATCTGCAAACTTGGACAGAGTACATTTCACTCCCTCGTCCAAGTTGCTGATGAAGACATTAAAGAGTATCGGTCCAAGGACCGAACCCTGCGGGACCCCACTGCCCACACCCTTCCAGGTCGAGACCGATCCATCTACCACGACTCTTTGGGTGCGACTCTCTAGCCAATTCGCCACCCACCGGACTGTGCAGTCATCCACATCACAGCCTCTTAACTTGTTCACCAGTATGGGGTGGGATACCGTATCGAAGGCCTTCCTGAAGTCTAAGTATACGACATCCACCCCTCCTCCTGTGTCCAGGCGTTTCGTAACCTGGTCATAGAAGAAGACTAGGTTGGTCAGGCACGATCTGCCCGCCACAAACCCGTGCTGGTTTCCCCTCAGCATAATTTGCTCTGCCGGGCTCTCACAAATGTGAGCCTTGATAATTTTTTCAAAGACTTTACCAAGGATGGAGGTGAGACTGACCGGCCTATAGTTGCCCGGGTCCTCCTTCCTCCCCTTTTTGAAAATGGGGACCACGTTAGCCCTTTTCCAGTCCTCCGGGACTTGGCCCGTGCGCCACGAGCATTCGAATATTCCCGCCAGTGGCTCTGCAATGATGTCGGCCAGTGCCTTCAGCACCCTCGGATGGAGCCCATCCGGGCCTGCCGACTTAAAGGCATCCAGTTTTAAAACCTCCATAATGCTAGTAGTGCTTTAGATGTCTGGTAGGAGGATAACCTTGTTACTGTCAGGTCTTTTTTTTTTTTTTTTTTTTGAGATCAGGGCTCACCTTTGCTTCACTTGGGGTGAAGGACTTACGACTTTTAGTTGTGAATGTTGAAATCTAATGGATCACTTGAATGGTACTGGTAGGACATATTTTTTCTTTTTTTCCTGGGCTATTAAATACCATGCCAAACTGAAATATTTGAATATTTTTAACTTGGGATGGTATTCATATGGTTAGCATCAGAAGTTGAAGGTAGAAACCACTACTGGAAGTTCCCTTTCCAGCTTTCTTTGGTGGAATAGAACAGAAGGAATTGCAGATGTGGCTGTAGCAGAACTGAGTGGGGGGTGTATAGATGTGTGTGTATACATACACGTGTGTGTGTGTAAAATATTTCCTCCTCTATTACTTTCATAAACATCTGACCAGTTTGGCTCGCAGTGAAACTTTTTGTCAAGGAGAGTTCTCATTGTTTCCTATACTGTCAATCCTAAATTGGAATTAGGGGAGATATTAACAAGATGTACAGATAGTATTGGTGTTGGAAAATAAAGGCAAGGTCAGATTGACTATACAAGATAGTAAACGCTTCTAATGAATTAAATTAAAAGAAGATCAAAAGCAGTCTGTAGCAGGGCTTTGTGGGTAATTGCCAGTGGGAACATCTTTGCAATGCCATTTTTAAAACAAATAGTTTAAATTTTGAGGCCAATTTAAACTTTTGGTATACATTGTAGTCCATTTAAGCCTTTGGAGTGAAAAATTGCTGTGCAGTTTTCCCAACTTGTGGATGTTTTTTGAGTATGCCGCACTGTTAGTGCTGTGATAGCCCCAAAACTCACTAGCTCCCCTCATTTTCTAGGCTTCTAATAGTCACTTTCAGAACTGATGTTACAAGCCTGGTAAATAAGAGAAGATAGCAGCCCTGAAATGGACTAGCACTCTTCATTTTCAAGGCTTCTAGATGCAGGCATTTGTCAGTTGCTTTCTCCTTGATGGTTTTCTCATTTTGCTCAGCTAAACTGAGTACAGTTAGTTACTCTGCAGTTAGGAGTGGTGCTGAAAGGTGCTACATATTTAGGCAAGCTTATGCCCCTAATCAATTTGTGGATAAGGGGCTCATTACAGTGCAAGCAATAGGTAATCACTTGGGACTTGTATTATGCAGCTAAGAAAGTTGGGTAATTATTCAGTATGCATATGAGGAGTGCACTATTTCTTTATTTCAGTTTTCTTTAATTGTCCTTTTTTCTGTAGCATGCTTTTCATTTTCCTTTACCTTTTGTACTGTATTTAGTAGTGATAGAGAAGCTTGGTTATAAAGACAAGGAAGTTTAAGACCTAGAAAGTCTCTCACAGTTTTAGGAAAGGTAAAACTTACAGGTAGCTTTGGAGGTGGAGTGTTAATCTCAAGCTGCAAGCATTTATGGTTGTTCAGCTGTTAAATCCTGAGGCCTGAAAAGATGCTGTTTACCTTAGAAGTTAATTACAGCATCTGTAAATACTTAAAATGTGCTGTTAAATGGATCCACACTGGTGTACCAAATTACTTGAACAGTTTTAAGCTGCTTATTTGCATTTCTTTTCTAAATAAATATAGTTCAAGTTGATAACGTCTAAATAATGGGGCCTTTAGGTGTTTTTTGTAAGAATGTTTGTGTTCCTTGAAGGTTGGTGTGACACCTGCTATACAAAAGGTCAGATTTCACTGTTTTTTTGAGGGAAGGTAATAATTCTTCCAGTTTGGTCTCATCCCAAAAATAGTTGCTGAAAATACGGTGTTTGTAGTTGCAGAACTACAAAACAAGCATTTATTACCTTCATTTCTTGCAGCTCGACTTTATTCATGCCTTGACCAGATGAGAGAAGTTCTTGCAGAGTCTGTACCAGAGCAGGTGATGGTGGAAGCAGTGCTGAATAGTAAATTTGATGTACAGAAAGCATTGGATCTTGTCCTTGCACAAGATAGTAAGGGGAATACAAAGGCTAAGAATGAATGCACAGTCATTACAGGAAAGGCAACAAAAGGTACGCATTTATTTACTTGTCTTTTGGTTTAGAAATGGTTTGTTCCTTGCACACAGGAGAATTCTGCTTTATGCCTGTATTAAAGTCATTCATTTGAAAACAAAAGAATGCTATTTTACTCATCTAATTGTAATAAATAATCAGGGTTTTAAAAAATTAGAATGTCCCTTTAAAGCAGGGCTGTCCAACTGGTGTGGTCCCTGGGCTCTTACCTGGCCATCATTCTCCCTATTGCTCTGGCTGCTACTGCAGCTGTGGTCTGTAGGCTCCTCCTCCCACCCTCAGCTTTTGTTTCTTGCTCCCATGCCCGGGGGTGGAGATCTTAACTTGGGGTGCGGTAAGGGAGCTGAGGTGGGGGCTACCCATGTCTGCTGGGCAGCCTTGTCAGGGGGACTACATGTGACCATGGGGCAGTGAAGGGGTAGCATAGTACTGCGTCTAGTTTTGGGCCCCCCACTTCAGGAGGGATGTGGATAAGCTTGAGAGAGTCCAAAGGAGAGCCACCTGTATGATCAAAGGCCAAGAGAGCAAGCCTTACGAGGAGAGGCTGAGGGACAAGGGACGCTTCAGCTTGGAGAAGAAAAGGCTCGGGGGGACTTGGTGGCAGCCTATAAGTATATAAGAGGGGTACATCAGGACCTGGGAGAGCAGTTGTTATTCCCAAGGGATAAAAAGGTCTAATGGTCACAAACTTACGGAAGGCTGGTTTAGACTGGACATCAGGAAACGCTTCTTTACAGTCTGAGTGTCCAGGAACAAACTCCCCCCAGAGGTGGTGCAAGCACCTACTCTGGAGTAATTCAAAAGGCATTTGGATGTTTATCTTCCTGGTATCGTTTGACCCCAGCAGACTTCTTGCCTATGGCAGAGGGGCTGGACTCGATGATCTCGTGAGGTCCCTTCCAGCCCCTAGTGTCTGAAGTCTATGGTGGTCTGTGGATCACACTAGCATGGGCCTTACTTTTCCAACCCATGCAAAGTGTGGCTCCTAGATACTTAAAAGTAGACAGCCCTTCTTTAATAGAATGATCCTTTTTTTCCCTCCTTAAACTACATTTTTATTCTTATGTGTGGTCTTTTTCCTTACACTTGTAGTATAAGTAGCCATGTACAGTACAGCATCAGATTCTGCTTTCTGTTATATTATTTATTTGATTACATAAATTGAAAAACAGAGGTACACCAATACATTGGTCCCATATCAGATCGGCACTGATATGAGGAAAATTGAGAGTATTGGCAATTGGCTTTTTTGGCTAGTGTGGCCAATAAATGTCCTGTGCACGCATGCAGCCGAAGCGCAGCACACAGGCAGCCAGGAGCACCGCCCGGCAGTGTGGAGAGCAGCCGGGTTTGGCTGGTAAGTGGATTGTGTGTGGGTCAGGGGTGCAGATTGAGGCCCCTGTGGTGAGGGAGGGAGTGGAGCTGGTGCTGGGGCAGGGTCATTGGCAGGTACTGCTGGGGCAGGACACGGGATGGAGCTGCGGCTCGTCCGGGGGGTGTGGGGAGGGCAGGGTGGCTTCTTCCACTGTGTGCACCCCAGGAGGGCATGCGGGGGATGTGCCCCCAGATCTACGCGCAGGGCAGGGTGGGCTGCCTCTGCAGGCTGGGGCCAGGGGCAGTGCCAGGCTCTTCCCTATGGGGGGCTGGGCCCAGCTGTGCTTGGGGCAGGTGGTGGCAGCACTGGGAGGGGGATTGGCGGGGCTAGAGCTACCCCAGAATTCATCGTAGCCCCCCCGCATAGCCACACTGCTGCTCACCCTGAGCACAGCCCAGTCCAGCCCCCTGCCGGGAAGAGCTTGGTGCTAGCCCCACCTCGCAGTGGCAGCCCACCCTCCCCTGAGTGCAGATCTGGGGGCACATGCCACCCCCATGCCCTCCTGGGGTTTGTGCTGTTGCGGGAGCCCCCCTCTCCCTGCACCTCCTGGATGAGCCCTGCTGCACTGTTAGTGCCTCACTCCCTCCACACATACTCCCTCCTCCCCATACTGTATCCCACTCCTTCCTTCACTGCAGGGGCCTCACTCTGCCCCTCCCCCCATGTCCCTTCTCTCCCCCCAACTCCTTCCCCTGCAATACACTTATCAGCCAGTCTCCGTTCTTCATGCTGTGGAGCTGCATACTGGAATTGGATTGGTATCAGCCAATATGGTTTGTTAAAAATTGGCCATTGGTATCTGCCCAGAAAATCTCTATCAGTGCACTCCTATTGAAAATTGCATGACTTTAATACAAGCAAGCAAGCATTTTAAATGCTTATAGTGATATTGCAAGACTTTTTATACAGTTCAGTAACTTCATTGGATTCAGACTTCTTAAGTTTTGACACATTCAGTAACTAAACGTTTCTTTTGTTGGATAATTGTAAAAATTAGTTACATAATAAATGTGTTTTGGTGCACACATGTAAAAATATTTTTAATTTTTCAGTAACATTTTAGTAATTAAATGCCTTTTCATGTTTCTTTTTTACTTTGCTGCTGTCTGCTTTGAAAACCTCCTGAATTTTTCATTGTGGCTATGCTTCTAACTGAAAACTATTGGCTATTGTAAGGTAAGGAGACTTACTTTGTTCAGAAATGTTTGCTGATGTAGGGCATTTGTCTTATTTAGTAGAAAACACTTCAGATAACACCAGTACAACTGGGCTCAATAGCCTGATGGTCAGAGCTGAACCACCTTGTTATTCTTTAGTGCTAAGTGACAAAATGGTTTTAAAAGATAAAAGTTTGAGTGTACCCTCAGTTGGAAAGGAAATATTAGACTTATCTTCTCATAAGTCTTCAGGAGTTCTATCTTCTTTCAATACAGATTTTTGTAAAGAATCATTATATGAATCTTGTGATAAACAGGCAGCAGAGCATCTACCGTACAGTACTGGCACAGTAAGTTTGTTTTCTACCAATGAAGGCAACACTTGTGTTAAGGGGGGTGTTGAATTACTGGAAAATAACCCACCTGGAAATTCTTCTTGGAAGCAGTTGGAGTGCAAGGAAACACAAGACTTAAAATCCTTGCTGAAGCAGAATGTGACTGATTCTTTAAATCTTCCAGTTAGTGTGCTATGTGGTGTCGTAAATACTTCAGATAATACTAATAAGGCAAGTTTGGATAGTCCTCCTGGCTTAATAAATGCTTTAGGGAAATTAACACTTGATAGTACAATAAGTCATGCTCTCAACCGAAAGACAGATATTTTTGGAAATTCTTCTTTGCTTCTGCAAAGTACCAAGCAGGATACTCCCTGGCCAGAAACGGATAGTTTACCATTTTTAAAGTATGGAAATCCATCACCTGAAGAACACCAGGGAAGTAATAACCCAAGCCACTTTTACTCATTGTCTGATCTTTATAACAAGTCACCTATGAATTTTACAGATGTGAATTTGGGAACATCATCATTGTCACAGCTAGTTAGTCAACATCAAGCTTCAGGTGGGATGCCAGAATTAACAGGATCTCTTTCTTCTTTGGCACACTCTGTTTCTCCTCTAAGAGAACTTGAAAATTTATCCCTTTCAGATTTAATAGCGGAAACCATTGACGTGGATAAAACTCAAGAAACAACAGACTATTCCAGGTTCAATTTAACTGAAATGTGGCCTTCTGAAGAAATACATCCAAACATTGACCTAAGTGTCCTTATTAAAAAACCAGAAATTTCTGTAGAACCTGTAGTAGGGCAGTCAAGTATCTGTATCCCAGAAACTAAATCTTTTGCTTCAAAGCAAGGAAAGAATTTCACTAAAAAACCCAAAAAAGACAAAAAAGGGCTTCTTCCTAGGAGACGGGATCCCTCTCTTTTGTGGATGAAAGCTCTCCGTGCCAGACCTTCAGCTTTCGCATTAACTTTGTGTCTCCATTATCCCCCAAAAAGATGTAAACAAGGCACAATGGATATCCATAAGACTTTCCTCTACAGTAGACAAGTACAAGAAGCAAAAGATAAAGAAATTGGTCCCATAATAGAAATAACACCATTTGACTTTAAATCAGCATCCCCTGATGACATTGTAAAAGCTAATCAGAAGAAAGCTTTTACAAGAGTAGTGTAACGCAGAGGAAAAAGTTAGTATTTATATTTCAGCATCTTTTTAAATATATATTTTTTAATGTTTCATATTGGGTAATTTATTCTGTGACCCAAAATAAAAATTCTATTTTTTTAAATAATCAAATAAAGCTGATTAACAACATTTATATGTTTTAAACTGTTGCACTGAATTTTTTAATCTTTATTTTTTGTATATTTTAAATTGATAACATTTTTAATTGACAACTCCTCATCCTAAATGTGTAGTAATTGAATCTATAGTATAGACCATTATCATGTAGGTAACACTTTTTAAATCAGTAGATATTTAAAGTAATTTTCTAACAAGAAACACAACAGATATAATTTGAAACCTCCCCCTCCCCCCCCCCCCCCGAAAAACCCAAAAAACAAAAAAAAAATCCCAAGTAGATACTGCTATGGGGTAGTTTGATTCAGAGATTTTTTAAATTTAAAGATTAAGGTTTCTGATGATTATAATTATGCACCTGTCTTATACGGTAGTTCATCACTGTTTCATATTTCATTCTTTATTTTTCTTCTGTAACCTCTTTTCTGTTATGTTGCTTGTGTTAAATTATCTTAAATTTTTGAAAACACCATTAAGATCAGTCACCGGCTTTTATATTTAGTGATAAGCCATTTACCAACTTTTGATGGGACCAGATTTTCTGACAACAGCATATTATTACAATTTAAATTAAAAAAAAAAATCTAGATGTTAAAACTGAGTATTTCTACACTGTAGAAAATTATCTTGTATGTTTGTCTTAATAGCATATTTTTCAACAGAAATTTCAATAGGAATCCATTAGTTTTTAAGTCTTCCTGAAATGTGTTGGAAGAACAACTTTCATGTTTAGTTTTATTGCCTAATGAAAATGCTGTGTTTCAGGACAAAGCATAGGTGCTATTTGTATCTAGCTTTGTTTTTCACTTAGAAAAACATTCCCTTAGCAATGTAAACATGTCATATTGCATTCTCTTCTGCTGTTGGTGCCAGTGTTTATTAATTTGAGCCATAATACTTGAGATCAAAATCAGGTCACTTGACTTTATTTCTTAGCAGAGTCATCAGACTTTGGTGCTGTTTGTAGATGCAGTAATATCTTTATATGGATCAAATATGAGTATATTTTTATTCTGATCCATGGACAACCAGTATCATGGTCATTATTTTCAGCAGTTATATGCAATATATTTAGTACTGATACTATTATTTTGATAAAAATAAGATTGCTCATAATTAACCATAACTTTTAGTTCAAATTTAAGCAAGCAGCTATTATAAAAGAATGCGTTTAATCTTAATGGTGGGATTTGAGTAAGTTAATTGTAAGAGAGAAACGGATTTATAGAATAATACTTCTAAATTACAGTGCAGTTTTATAAATAACTACATTCCAGTGCTCTCAGAGATTGTTTTCTGAGTATTTTGCTTTTATTAGTTTGTAGATATATAACTCTCATCATCTTGAAATATGAATAGTATGCATTTTTAATTTCTTGCTTAAATTTGGTTTCTAACCTCCCCAGAGCAGAGGAGTGTTCTGTTAATGATTGTGTATGATGATACTGCTGGAATATTTTATTGTAAATGACAGGTTTGATATTTCTTTTCTTTTCTTTTCTTTTCTTTTCTTTTTGGTGTAGGCATCTATACCCTGAACCTTTTTAGTTAGCTTATAGTAGCCACCCATAGTTACTGTAATCATAAGTATTTCATTCAGTTAAGTCTAAGACAGAAGCAAAATGGAACACTCTCTAGTTTGCTCACAGGTAATCTATTTTCTTTATCATAAACTATGGTGTAAATATTTTCTTGGGTCTTGGCCAGAAAGCTGTTACATATTCTTACATTATAAGATGATTCCAAAGTTTAATACCCTGATCATGGGTACTAGATCAGGTACGTGGGGCCAAGGTCATTTTAGTTCCTGTCAGCGCATAATATCTCAAACACTCTACTTTTGTTTTATTATTAAAAGCTTTAGTAAGATTTTTTGTTTAGCAAGTACAGCTTAAGACAACCAAGGCAGATCATGTTGTTGGTAGTATAGTAGCTCAAAATACCTCCCAAATTAAAATATTTTAACTATCAGTTTTCTCAAGTCAGTTCATATACCTAGGATAGGGTTTTCCTATTACAATTTTAGAAGAACTGAGAAGGCTTTAAACAATAATCAGGCCCTAGACTATTTTTTTAAATGGGGCATTGTTTAGTTAAGGAAAAAATAAATTTAATAAAATAGAAGTAAAAGGTGATCCATTCTGTCTTTAATCTTTCAAGTGATGTGGGTTTCTGTAGTCTCTGCTACTTCCTGGGCACCTGAATTGGCTTTTCTGAGGGTAGCATTTCTAAAGTTGTAGAAGAAATATTCACCATTTGTACTCGTGTGTGCCTCAGTGTAGACACTTTTAAAAGCACCTGGTGCTGTGTCACATGCATTTGTATAAACAGCAAAATGTGCATCAGTGCTGAGAAAATGGCGGCACACTTTTTTGAACTAAAACACGTCAAAGGTGTTTTCAGTTCAAAAGTGTACTACTGCCACTTTCTGCACACCATATTTTCTGCATTTTGCCATTTATACAAATGCACGTGATGTAGTGCTGGGTGCGTCAGCTTGTGTGCTCCGCAGACTCAGTTAATTGAGTCTTCTCCTATGTGCTGGATTTCTGGTGTGTCAGAGCAGACAGAGGTACATGTATAAATGCCCGTTATTTTTAGTGGAATACATTTTCTTGTTTTCTGTCTCTGTCCTATCTTCTGCTACTCTCTTCCCAAACATTTCCTTAAAATGTTTAAACAGATTTAGGGCCAAATTCTGCTACCGTACCTTCGTTTACTCCCATTGATTTAATTGCATGTATAAGTATCTGTTGGCAGCATTTTGCACTCAGAGCCAAGTCTTACTGTGCATTTAATGTAGATGGTCTCATTTAGATCCCCACTGACTTCAATAATAATCTGATTGTGTGCTGAAATACACCTCCACAGAGATACCATTGCAGTTTTGGGGTGTTAGTATCAAACTTCAGACAAGAATATTAGATGGTTAACCTTAACATTTTTTCATATTTTTGTTTGGATTAGTGATGTTACTGATCCTGAAGAGGATTGTCTACTGAGCATTATTAAGTTGTTTAGTAGAATAAAAATAATTCAGTGTATCTTGAGACTGCAATCTGGCACGGATATATTCCTGAATAAATGTATGTACTCATGGTAAAAATATCAAAAGTACCTAAATGATGCATGATTGTTAAGTTCCATTGTTTTTTTTAGTATTTAGGCTTCCTATAGCACTTGAACACTACTGTAAGATAGCAGTCCATCACTGTAGAGTTCAGAAATGAAACAAGTGCATGTATTCACTTAATAAGAACAATGTTTATGGTACACCACTGACAAGTCTTAAATTACTCCATGATGTTATGATGACACCTGAAGCTTTCACTTAGCCCAAAACAAAGACTTAAAGTCCAATATATATGACCATTAAAATCCAGGTTAGTCAGCTCTTTTTTCATATACTTATTCTGTAAAGCAGACAATGAGGTGGCTTTTTTACAGATATTTCAGTACTAGTTTGCAGTCAATTTGTAACTTTGCATGCATGTATATGGGCGGCTATACTAATTGTTTATATATTGAAATTCAGGTTTTAAAAAAATGTAGTCTTTGCATATGTGTACACTGTAGACATAGAAAATATTAAACTATGTAGAACATGCTGCTTTTGGTTTTAAAACTGCTGTAAAGCCCCAAGATCCCTTGTATATTAAAATTTTATATATAATGTTTTTAATTAAGTGGGCCATTTTAATATTTTTAAATGAAATTGTTTTGTGAATACTGCATTTTTATTTATATATGTGAATAAAGTAAATCACTTTCTAAAGGACTGATTAAACACACAATTCCTTTGTTAGCTTACGTGTTTTGTACAAGTTAAGTTGCAGTTACTGTTAGGAGCGGACAGTAGCAACCATTCATTTAGTAGATCTTGCAGTCTGACTGGATATGCATAAGATGCCCCTTTTTCACAAAAGGTTTTGCTCAGATTGTTGAAGCTCTGTGCAGGCACTGATGTCCATTTGTGTTGCTCCAGATGCACTATTGGAGCCCTAATTTGCATTTTGTTAGAAATATATTTGAGAAACTTTAAACTCTTAGACCAGGCATAGAATTTGTATGCATCATTGAGTACTGGGCAAAAAGGTGATGGGAAGATATTATGAAATAACCATGTATGCTGCTAAGAAGAAGGATCTGTACAAACATTAATTTTCAAACTTTGTTACAGTGTAAACTACACCTACTACAGTTAAGATTGCATAAGTGTTCTCAGGCACTAAACACCTCCTGACACTTTCATCTCTCAGGCTTAAATTTTCCAGGCTTTTGTCTCTTCTTGTAGGCAGGGTTGTTTTGGTAAAATTGAGCAAAATGAAAAGAAAAGGAAAATAAGTTCCACTAGAAAGGTAGAAAATAAACTTTTTTCCGTGAATTAAAAAGTGCTATTTTTTTAATCTGCTTTAGTACCAAAATGGCTAGGTATAGAAAGTTAAACTTTAACTTTTGAAAAATACCATTTAATGAATAGTCAAGTAAAAAATAGTTTTGATTTTTATATGATCTAGTGCTTTGAAAATAGTATTTTGCACAGAGCAGTGCTCTTTGTTTTCTTTAAAGTGTGTAGTTAAGGAAATCTACAGTTCATTTATGTGGGTAATAAGTAAAGCCCTTTCCTTAATTATTGTATGTTTTCAGAATTAAAAACTATGCAGCTCTTAAGTTATACTTTTAGGTGGACTGTCCAAGATATGCAGGAATTAGACAAATTTCTAAAGTTATTTTGAATACAATGTAGAATATTCCCGATGTATCTAGCTATGTACAATAGATAAACATAGTACTAATTTCCTTTAAAAAATAGGAAATTTAATGTAACTGACTGTTAAGAGAAGTTAGGTTTCCATGATGAATATTCAGACGTCAAGAAATACAGTTAACATTGAAGTTGCACATGTGCCCTTTGCTTCCCTCCCTTCCCATTTTGAGCCTTATGATAGATGTTTATGGGAACATCTCATCCTTCCTAGCTGTCAGACTGGTTTCAGAGAGGATAATGTGTCTTTGCTTGTGGGTTCCTTTCTCTAAGATTGTTTGTGAAGATTAGGGCTTTATTTCTGGGCTAGTTATTCAAAGTAGATGTAGAGTGACATTGACGTGATGGGCAGTTTCACTGTGGCCCGCAAGACTCTAAATAAGAGCAGTGAAACTCTATTATCTCAGTTTTTTCACCATGCTGTTGTACATCCCCCTCCCCCCACTCCCAAAGAACAGTGTATAGCTTCTAGTGCTGTATTTAATGCTAGGAAGAAAACATAGCTTCATGTTCAGAAAGGGTATCGTTTCTAGATCCAAAAAAAAGAGAGAGCGTACTTTTTTCATAATTTGATGTTTAAGTACCTTTTTATACCCAGAAAAGCTTAGTTTTTAATTGAAGGTGATTAAATGCTGTCCCATTGTACTTTGCGCATTAAGGAACCAATTAGTAAATTTTGGCAAATAGAAATTCTACACTAACAGCTTCTTCAAAGCAAAAATTTAAATAAATAAACATTTACATGTGTTTTTCATATTTCCCTATGTTTTCCTGCCAGTTATTGAAGTTGTTTGTGTTTAAATTGGAGTTTGCCCCATAATATTTTTATCCCGCAATCAGTGCTTAAGTTTAATTTGTGACTTTATTAGTATACAAATCATTCATACACAAAAAAGATACAAGAGTTTTAACTGGGGGGATCAAGCCAGAGTGGAGGCTCTTTTCTGAGGAATAATACTTTGTAAAGAAATACACCATATTTATTTACATATCCCAGGGGTCCTGGTTTTCTCTGATTTAAAACAAATCCCCAGTGTTTGGTTGAAAGAAAATAACCCCAAATCTACGTTTTCCATAATTAAAATGAAATACTAGTAATATATATCTCTATTTTAGTGGTGTTTCATTTAAATCGCAGAAAAATGTGGATTTGGGGTTACCTTTTTTTAACCAAAAATTGGGGATTTGTTTAAATCGGAGAAAACCAGGATCCCTGCAAATCACCCCCCCCCCCCCCCCAATTAGCCCTCCAAAACTGGGGTATGTGTTGTATGCAGGGAAGCTCATATCTGTGCTGGAAAGGAAGCATGAAGATTCTGGAATGGCTGCTGGGAGCTGTGCATCTCTCCCAACCAACATGCAGCAGAAGCAGAGTCCACTCCTTAGCATGAGAGCTAGAGTTTTAGCCCTCTCACAGCCACTTCCCATCAGTGCTGCCTGTGGAAGATCCTCTGGATCCAGTGGGAAGATGGACGCATTACTGTTAGTGTCCTCCTGCAAGCAAACACTATGAGTATGGAGGTGATGATCAATCAACATCAACTTTATTGAGCCAGGCATATCACCCAGATGTCTGATTCTACATTCCCAAAGCAAATATTATTTTCCTAGCTCAGCCATGTGTATGCTTAGGAGGAGAGCAGAGAAAGTGCTCTAGGGACATCCTCAAGGCCAACTTCAAAAAAAAAAAAAAAAAAAAAAAGAAAAAAAAAAGCAATATTTATGTAAACTCATAAGAGACTATCACCTAGGACCATGTCAAATGGAGGAAGAGTCTGCCGAAGGGATCTCAGTATTTTGAATCCTCATGACAACAGCAGTAGTGGCAGCAACTGCATATCATGGACTAAATCAAGAATCCAGCACCACCCACCCCACTTGGAAACACAAGTCCGAGCTGCAGTAGAGTCTCTTGATCCTGGATGGTTCTCATCAGCCATCTTTGGACGAACAGATAAGACAGTTGTGGAAGGCAATCATCCTCAACTGCAAGGGATTGCTGAAGAAGAGGAAGGTAGTACGTTTTTGTCTGAACAGCTTTTCAGTTGAACTCCAGCTTTTGGTTGAGCAATGGCTGGGTGATTGAAGCATAGACTTCCACTGGTCCATGCAGTCAGCATTTGACCATGACTGGGGGAAAAAGGTTTTCGCTTCATTCTGCCTTTCCAGCACCAGCTGTGTGTCTTATTTGGGGTGTGTGTGAGAAAATACGGTATCTTGCATTAATTTATTGTTTCGCTAAAGAAAACTCAAAGGCAAAAGTTTGATGTAGTAAAAAAGCATCCCTTAAAACTGATGTAAGATAAATATTGTACATTATTTCATACTGCTTAGAATATACTGTGAATACATTTTAAGTGTCTTAACTTCTGTTCAAAGATTATTTTAAAAAATTCCATTATAGTTATAGATTTTTGTTATTAGATAACCTAAGATGCATTCTGACATGTACTTGAGTTTTCCACATGGTAAAAGATTACTAGTGTAGTGTTCCTGAGAGTCTGTTCTGAACATTGTTATCTAATGTGCCAAAGATGCAGGAAAGTGGGGGAGTAGTAAGGTAACAATTAGCAGTTTATCTAGAATTACTTAAGTTATAAAAGACTGAGAACCTACACAAGGACCATACAGAACTGTAAATGAAAGGAAAATGTGATGGCAGACTGAATTCAGTGTTGAAAACTGTAAACCAGTATGTGTGTATAAGAATAATTTGAACTACTCATACATGTTTCTATTTATGTAATTTTTTTAGACATTTGTTGTAGATAGTTGCTTAGTGCACTGTGTTGATCAAAAAAGATCCAACTAAATAGCATAGTATGTTGTTATAAATTATGCTAACTTTATTAGTTATGCTGTTGTAAACCAAAAATGTGCCTCCTCCCATGCAATATTGTATCAAGCTCTGGTCATTCTGTCTCAAAAAAGATGATAATATAATTAATCAGCTTTCAGAATATAGTTGGGTAGGTTTTTTTTCGTTGAAACTTGTGTGCTATAAAGTATATTTAAATGTCAGTGAAAACTATTTGTGAATGTGGTTCAATATCAGCAAATAGTTTCAGTGAAATAATGAAAAATACCATGTTTTTTATCATTTGGAAATGACATTTTGATTTTTTTTTGGAGGCACCAGATTAAATCATTTTGATCATGTCAGTACAGCTCTGTACTTCTATGCCACATTAGGGTTTTATTTTTTTTTGCACTTTAAAACACAGAAACAAAGTCTATCTGGCTGCCTATAACAGCACAACGTATACCAGATGCGGAGACTCAAGCGATGGAGGAGGGTGGCACGCAGATTGGTAGCAGGTCTTGAAATTGCTGAACAATCCAAATTTCCTTCCAGGCTATACCCACATTTATAGATGGCTGGTTCTAATATTCTAACAAATGATCTCTGATTGGTTATATTAAAATGTTTGTGTTTGTTTCACTGAAACTCTTGGAATTGGATTGCATCAGATCTCTTGTGCTCTTGGAAGATGTCAGTTAGTTGGGATTTATATCCTTGGGAAAGTGAAAAGGAGGGTTTCACTGGTAATTTTTTTTAACCTTAGTTTATGGTCTTTGACAATACTGTTTTGCTTTTACAAATTAAGCATTTTAGCAAAAATAGATATTCAGCAAAAGCTCTGTTATCTGGCCCCCATGGGGAATGGGGGGTGCTGGATAACCAAATATGCTTGAGAGGCATCTTTGCTGGGGCTGCTGCCTCATCCAGTGCATCAGTGTGCTGGGGGACAGGCACCAAGCCACCCCTCCTGCCCTTCCCCTGGTGTCAGTATGCTGGGGGACAAGGAGAGGGGGCCCACGCAGGCTGCTTTGCCCCAGGCCGTGGCCTGAAGTGAGACTCAACAAAACTGGAAGTGGGACTTGCAGTTTCGCCTTTGCCGCATTGACCGGCATGCCGGTTAATAGAGCATGCCAGTTAATGTGCTGGTTAACATGTCTTTTACTGTATTATAGCAAAATAGCATAATATATTTGGTTACATCTATCACTACTATATTTTAAGATATCATATAGTGTATTTGGATTATTTAATGTGTGGTCTTCCCTTATAATGTCTCCTTTCAGGCCTTGTGCTTTGTTTAATTATATCTCATTACTGGCTTAGTTAACTTGTTGATGACTTCCTTATATTTGCTGACAAAGTTAGTTGTTACATCTCCAAAGGTTCATGCTGTGGTCACTCAGAAACAAGCTTTGGGGTCTTCTGCTTAGCCACACTTCTTCAGTTTGGCCTAGGCCCCTTAAAATGGCCAAGGCTGGCAACAAATCTTGTTGCTAGGGAATATACTTGAAAAGGGAGTATCTTGGTTCCCCAGTATTTTCTGAGCCAGTAAAGGAGGGTTTCTGAATATAGAGATTTGGATCCAAAGACTCTGATTTTTATGAAAGTGGAACAATTTCAATGGGAAAGATTGAGTAAGGTTAATCTGATAAAATCCTGTAGTTCGGTGGTTTGGATACTCTCCTTAAGGTGGAAGACCCCAAGTTTAAGGTCCTCCTCTGAGGTAGGAAGAAAGTGCATTTGACCCTAGGACTGTCCAGGTGAGTGTTCCAGACACCAAGCTGTAGCGTGTAAGACTGTGGTGATACCACCAGCACCACAACTTTGGTTTCCTGAATGGCATGCAAGTCCCTTTTGAATCTAGCTCTTTGTTTCTAGATTTTTTGCTTTTGCTTTTAAAAAAAAAAAAAAAAAGTGGTTTAAAAGGATCAAAATGAAAATATTTTAGGTTGAACAAAATAAATTTCATTTGATTTGAAATTAATAATTTTGATAAATCAAATAAATCAAGCATTTTAGTTTTGAGTCTGCCTGACATTTTTTTCCCACTATTTCAGGTTAGTATTGTTTTGCACAGTTATAGTTCAGAAATGGGTGACACAAATTACTTGAAGCATGGAAAGAATTCAGCATTTGGAGAAGATGAAGGGATTGGGGTTCTGTAAGAGACAAATAAATTTATGCGAGAGGTACACAAAATATTAAATGCTGCAGTTGGCTGCACAGTTTCATGTAAGAAGGCACAGAAGGTAGTCAGTGAAAAATGGAAAGCCAGTCGCAAGGAAATTCTAGTGTACATGATGCATGAATAATTTGTGAGACTTGGACAAACGTACGTGTGTGTGTGTGTGTGTGTGTGTGTGTGTGTGTATTAAGAGTTGATAGGATCCTAGGCTACCTCTGTATTCCAGAATTATATTAATGCTTAAACATGTTGTAATAAACTTCTGCAAGGAAAAAGGATACAAAGTATGCGTTGACTTTTTGTATTCTGTTTAATTACTAGTAATAAAAATGTGCAGCGTTTATGCATGTGCTCCAGGAGTGTGTGTGTGTGTATGTGTGTTCGGGAAGGGAGAGACTTAATTAGAGTGGCTCTGAGAGCTACTCTAATTAAAGTGCCTGGAGTGTCACGTGTATCAGCATCCCCACACTGAAAAACGGTGGTGGGGGTGATGTAACTAAAGTTGATGAGCTCAATTAATCAAGTCTGTTCTAACGCACTGTAATTACAGCATGTCGGAGCAGCCTTGCTGCACGTCTATAGGTGTCTGTGAAGTCCAGTCATGCCTGTGAAATAAGACACTACCTTTGACCCAACATGCTTATAGTTAAGGCCACAGACCTGCGGTGAGCCTTCATGTGAACCCAGCGCACCCAGGCTGAGTTCATTATAGGACTATAAACTTCTTCTGTCAAGTTCATATTTCACATTTGTGTTTTTTTTGAAGGATCAAGACTATTTTGCTTTTTCTCTTTGTCATGTAGTTGATGAGAAAAATATTGTGAAAGTTGCTGCTTCAAACTTTCTGTTGCTTTTAAGAAGCATGTGAGAATAGCTCAGAATACCTGGGTTTATTCAGATAGTTCAGGTTTATTCAGAGAAAAGATAACTTCATTGGAAAAAATAAATTATTCTGAATATATCTGATATTCTTTACTTAAAATTATATATTATTTTAAATGCTATTATTGATAATGTTCTCAGAATCTTAACCTTCCAAATTAGTAAATGTCAGACACTTAGGAGTGTTGTGTAAAAGTCGGAATCACACTGCCTGTGAGAGTCTTTGTTTGTAGTGTGCCCAGGGATCTAACTGGCATAGTTAAGGTAGTCTCTGGACCTTTGCACTGTGTCCTATCCACTCCCAATTATGTATTCTCAACCATATTTTTGGGGGGATTATTTCTCTTGCAAAGTAACTAGATCAATAAGATTAGATACTGACATTCAAAAAACTTATATCAATTTTGCCTCAGGCTATGAGGTTTTCTGTAAGCAGCATAGTTTAGATTAGTAGCAAACAACACACATTCACCCTTTGGTGGGTGGGCCAAATCTTAGACAGGGTTCCACCACCTTTAAACCAGTCTGTGTGCACTGAACTTGTGTTGTGTTATGGATATAGACTGGTTTTCTGTGCCGAATTTCTGTTCTGCTTTGGTTATAGACTGGTTTTCAGTCACTTATACTGGTAAAAGTACAATGTCTGTACGTGGCTTAAGTGTCCAGCTATGGAAAATAGATAATTGTACTGAACACTAAGGTACTTCTTCAGCTTTTTGAATTACTGAATTTTTTTCTATGCCAAGCAGTAATTTCTACAATTAATTTAGTAGAAATGTATATTTTCAATATTTTCAATGTTATTAGGAGAAAGCTTAAGAGTTATTTATGATGATATAATGATATAACACGTATGCACAGTATGACTATTTTTGGGTCATACATTTAAGTTAACCATAACTTTCTCATTCCAGACTTTTTATTGCTTAATTGCAATGTTCAGTATTGGCCATTGTAGCCTTAAATGTGTGATTTGTGCAAGTGTGTTCAGCTATTTTATAATTTAAAAATATATTCCCCAAAATGTCAAGCTGTCTCAATTGCTCATGGTAGAGACTGACTAACTTCCCTGGACCAATACTATTTTGGAGACTGAGCTAATAAATCTTTGTGAAGTACATACAGTTATTTAAGTTTGTTCCAGGTATGGAAGACTTTGAAACGATCTAGAGTTGCACAGGAGATTGGGCATCATGATGGAAGTTTAATTTAAGCTAAATGTAAGGTACTGTAGAGTGGTACAAATGATTTATGCTTGTTATAGCCTCATAGCTTTCTGAAGAAGAGAAGACTGTCTCTATGCCACAGTTGTATGCATTCTTTAGAAATAAGTATCACTGACTTTGATCTGTAATAGGCTCTTCACTCCTTCTCCAGGTAGCTGTCTTTAGAGGAGTCATTTTGTTCCCAAAGAATGTTACCATGACATACTGCAAGTTATATATCTAAATTAATGATTATTTTGTGGGCCCTGGGGGTTAAGAACAAAAAAAAAAAAAATCACAAAACAACATTTAGATAGTAGTTAATAAAAATAATGCATTAAATGTCGATATTTTAGACTATTATAAACCATCAGTTAGTGCTATGCTTAGATAACCTTACCTTAGGAAACAGCAGTGATGGTTAGAAGTATTATTAGATTTCCAAGAGGTTAAATTATGTAGCTAAAAGGGATAAATCATAAGTAATTTAATAAAACTCCCCAAATTATGAATTAAAAAAAATAATGTTCTTCCTTTTTACTTTTGTATCATGAGAATATGGAGGCATTTGATGATGAAAAAGTACAATATATCTACAGTTACTAAAAAGCCTAAAATTAATGGAGGTAGGTGAAGTCTGTTCTAATATTTAAAAGTGCCAGTAAATTTTATGTTCATTAAAATTGTAGCTGTTCCATAAAATGTCATGAAAACTTGCAATTTCCATTTTTTTAAACAATTAATACCTTTTTCTTGCTTCAAATGTGCTATATTGCACAACCATTTAGTTTGAGCTTTCACATTTTCTGAAATGTTGGGTATTAACTTTTGGCCAGAAGTTGGAATTTTGAAATGGACTGATCTAGGTTGTTTGATTCCCATATCTTATTATACTGCAATAAAATGTACTTTTTATATTTATGGCATCTCTGAGAAATTACACTTCAGATGTTTTTCTAATCTGAAAAATGCTTATGTAAAAATGGCATCCTCTTAGTCAAAAGGATCTGCTTCCTGTGCATATTCATTTTCATTTGTACTTGCTTTTACTGGTTAAAATATGTTTTCATTACTATTTTACTCCTGTTAGCACTACTGAACAAACACAGATACTGGTGAGTGAGCTAGATTCTATTCCATCTTGGGTACCCTTAACGGAATTGTTAACCACTTTCTGATTCTAAGATTTTTGTTTTTAGTGATTCATGAAACAGAACGAGGTCAGATCTCAGGCTAAATTTGTAGGCCTCACAGAAAGCATTGTAAATTGAACTGGTTTAATCTGAGAGCTATTGGGATGATGATGTGGAATTGTATTCTCGTTTTCACATAGTCACTCTTCAGAGTAGATTGATATTTCAGCGTTCTGCTAAGAAGAGGTGTAGTGGTTGTAGTTCACATTGTAGTAGCACCTCA
The DNA here is from genome assembly GCF_030867095.1 of Alligator mississippiensis. Taxonomy (NCBI): domain Eukaryota; kingdom Metazoa; phylum Chordata; order Crocodylia; family Alligatoridae; genus Alligator; species Alligator mississippiensis. Next base: position 117,313,322 of record NC_081824.1, on the reverse strand, counting down.
AAAACACAAATAAGAATTGGACCTCGTCATGCTATGTACTGAACAAGTAGGTAGTAAGAGATGGGCCTTTCCGTAAAGAATTTAGAGTAGACAAGACAGATGGAAACAAGAGTATTGAAGTGATATGCCCTGTATATCTGTCAACATATCAGTGACAGAAGTGGTAATAGAGCCCAGTTCGTAGGAGTACCACTCTGTTACTCTAAAAAGATCTTTTCGAGAGAAATACAGATTTTACTAGGAACCCAGTTATTCATCTATTGCTACTTCTTGTTAATTTTATTTCCTATTAATATGCTAAGTGCGTTGATTCCTTTAAGCATACTGTATTTTGTTGCATGCACACACTCCCTTACAAAAAAAAAAACCAAACACCTTGTTGTTGGAAGGCAGAATGTAGAAAAAAAGATTTTTTTTCCAGTCATGGACACATTGTTTCCAAGAAAATTTACTCTGTCATGTAAGTCTAGGCGCCAGCCCTTTGCTAGGTCGGTAGCAAGACTCTTTTTTATTGTAAATAGTTCTCTAAATAAGTTCCTGTAAATAATTAAGTGTTGTTTCTACACCGCAAGCCCCATCAAGATACTACAGTGGTAACAATTCACTTGCCTTCTTACCTGCAAGCTACAGTGCTCAGGCTATGAGAGGGATAACACTGGACTCCTTCCTTGAGCTTGCAGGATCACAGAGAGGATTCAGCCATCTGGCAGCAAGCAGACACTGTGCTGTAATAGTGCCAATTGCTCCTGCTTTTCTTCCAGTAAAAAAAAAAATCAGTCCATCATCTTATGACATGTGCATCAATTTCAGAGGGCTAATTTTTTTGGGAGAAAGCTGCATGTACTATGAGAGTAAATATGGTATCTGAATTCAAACTTCCTTTTCCTGACATACTTGCTCCTTTTCTTCCAGTCCTCATCTGTAAACACAAACAAAATGAACAGGTCCTTCTTGTGCTACCGTTTTTCTTTTAGAATTCTTCTAAATTTATCTCCTTCCTATATGTGTCTTTTTATATAACCCCCTTCCATGCTTCTTGTTTTACACCAAAACCCCAGTCATAAGTCCTCCACAAACCAAACACCAGTGCTAGTTTTATTCTACAAACAATCTTAACATTGTCACCTTAAAAATGACTCAATACATTTGAAAATGAGCCAGTCAAATGGAAAACTACAGTAGTGTCTCACAAGTGACTTCAGCAGTTTTCTACAATGTATTTGACTGCTTTACTTCATGATGATAACCATTCACAATCCATGGACAGGCTCTTGGTGTTCTATGAGGGTTTCTAGTGTAGAAAAGGACCTGGGGGTTTCAGTGGATAATAAGCTGAACATGAGCCGGCAGTGTGTCCTTGTTGCCAAGAAGGCTAATGACATACTGGGCTGCATTGGTAGGTGTGTTGCCAGTACTTCAAGCGAAGTGATTCTTCCCCTCTGTTCAGCACTGGTGAGGCTGTATCCTGGAGTACTGTGTTCAGTTTTGGGCCCTCCACTGCAGAAAGGATGTGGACAAATTGGAGAGAGTCCAGTGGAGGGCAACAACAATGGTGAGGGGGCTGGAGCACATGATTTATGAGGAAAGACTGAGGGATTTGGGAATATTTTTAGTCTAGAGAATAGGAGATGGGATTTAATAGCAGCCTTCAACTACCTTAAGTGGGGTTTGAAAGAGGATGGAGCTAGACTATTCTTGGGGGTGGCAGATGACTACAAGGAGCAATGGTTTCAAGTTGCAGTAAAGGAAGTTTAGGTTAGATATTAGGAAGAATTTTCTCACTAGGAGGGTAGTATAACACTGGAACAGGTTAACTAGAGGTGGTGGAAGCTCCATCCTTTCAGGTTTTCAAAACCCAGCTAGACAAAGCTTTAGCTGGGGTGATCTAGTAGGGGATGGTCCTGCTTTCAGTGAGGTGTTGGACTAGATGACCTGAGTTCCCTTCCAACCCTAACTTCATGATTTTATATGGTTGTGGGCCTTTTTTCTTTGTTTATACTTCAGCATGGATACAGCAGTGCTTGCTGCTGCTTAGCACAGTGCACTACTCTTCTATTGAAATGCAAACAGTTATATTTGGACAGTTCACTCTTGACATTCGGTTTTGTTAATGAGGTAATGGGCTACTAAAACAGGAGTCCAGTCAGAGAAACATACAAGTGCATGTCAAATTTTTCATATTGTATATCAAAGGAGAATATTCTAAAGAACTACAGAAAAAAATAACCTTCTGAAGCATATATAAATTATCTAAATAATGATGTAAAACATTTTTATTTGCTTAAGAGGCTTCAGCATTTAGTTCAGGTTAAAGGAACTACTTTGCTGGGTCACCGTGCTTTGATTCAGTCCCTTGGAGAATCATTTATTGCATTTTCATGTAACCTGCAAATATTGCCATAGCTTTTTGCTGATCACATTACTTATTACCACAGTAGTATCCAGATGCCTCACTTAGTACTGTAGGCTCATTGTTTCAAGTGATAACAATGGCCACTGTCCAATAGTATTTACTTCTGATTTAAAAAACTAAAACAGGTACATTATCCCTGGTATGAAATTTCAGTCTTTTAAATCATGGGATGCATCAAGAATTCAGAATTGTGTGTTTTGTGTAATAAGAACATCTTCACAGACTTCAGGAGGACTTATTGAATCTCTGCACTAAAACACTGTGTGGGCTTCAGAAAGGAAGTGGCTTATTTCACAGAAAAATGTGTCATCAGCAGTGAAAAGCTTTTTATCATGTTCTGAGATACCTTTCAAGATTCTCCTCATATAGCCTACACCTACACTGGAAAAAGTGACACTCCAGCCTTTTTTCTGAGATAGAAGTCTCATTTCTTAGGCTTTTACCACTAGGACAGCTTACCCTTCAAACAAAGAAAATAAGTCAATACAAAATAGGTCATTACTCTTATATTTAGCTGCAACACACATGAATGCTGTGGATTTAATTTGGAAACCTAAGGGAACCTGAATAAAGCTCAAATCAGCAGTACTCTGTTAGAACTCTAGGATTCCACAGGAATAAAAAACATTCGATAACTGGAGGTTATCTGTTCTTGGTTACCAGGTATTCTAAGATGGAGAAATCATGCTCCGGCAAAGATTAGTGTGTGGATCAGCTGGTTTTCCATGTGCTTCTGAACAATATTTTGATTTTACTCCAATGCTGAAGCTAAGGCTCAATCCAATCTCTAAGCTCTGAGGTTCCTGATACTTTAAAGCAGCTTGCCAATACGATTAGAGACATTTAAAAAAAATTGCTTTGAGGATTCTTTTTTCACAGTATTACAGTCCTCAGTCCCAGTTCTTCGGAGGAAGAGCAATACTTTTCTTTTACACTCATAGCTTTTGATTGCAAGATGCTTCTCTGTCTCAATGAGTGGACATTCTTATGTTACGTGATGATTCTGTATGGCAGATAGGTCTAATTGTCATGATCCCCAGTGAGTATTTGAGAATAGTTTTCCTTTGCTTTTAAGTCAGGTATAATATGCATCCCAATTTGGTGTTAGAAAGGGGAGCTTGCGCTGTTTTTCTCCTTGCTTTTTCTTCTGGTGTATTAATTGAGAGCATCTGAGAAGGCTGATAATCTAGCACTGTTTACCCAGTAGTAAATTCTCATTGTCACAACTTCCTAGGAAGCTTAGTATTTTTAAAGATTTTTTGTTGTTGTTGTAATAGGTACGACTTTTTTGTGCCATTTGAGTGAATCCAGTGCTTGGGAGATCAGTTGACCTTTTTCAGAGTAGTAATATCAAAATTTTGAATGGTGAACAGGGTTTCTTGCTAGCTAATGAAAGCAGTGCATTTTGTATTGTCTAGAATTACTTTGAGTTTCAGCAGAAATTAACAGGTAGGATACTTCCATAGTGCTTTTGAGCCAATAGTATTTCAAACCTCTGCACAAATTCTTCACAACTGAACCTATGTTTTGAGCACTATCGCAGCCAAAAAAAATTAAACAGAAAATTTCTCATTGCTACAAGGGGTTGTGGAATAGGACATTATTTCTGTAATTAAGACTGTAAAAAGGCTGACCATGAAAAAGCTGATGTTGCCCTTTGTTTCCCAATATGTCTCTGGGAAGAGTCTTCTACATTGGTCTGTGGGGAAGGATGTTTCCAAATTAAATTCCATATTAAAGTGAAATGGATAATACATTATGAACTACTGAAAGTAACCAACTCATTAATGAAGAAGAAAACCAGAAAACCCAGGACAAACCTTCACCAAACCACTTTTTTTGTGTCTAGACTTAAAGACAGACAGCTTGACATGGAGAGTTTAGATTTCTTTATGTAACAGATTTTTCTTTTCTAATACTAAATTGTACAATTTACAAACAAATAAAAGTCCCCAGTCTCAAATGCAGTTAACCTTATCAAGCCAGTTAAAAGAAATTTAAACTTTCTGGAGTCCAAACACCCGAAGATCCTTACAAGTTTTTGGAAAGTCTTATGGCCTGAAAGTATTATTTTAACATCCATAATGATTTTACTGCTCTATAGTGTCATAGTTTATGGGTTTCAGAATCTCGGATGGTTCATGAAGCATTCAAAGCTTTTAGAGAACTCCAGTTCCCAGGTGTCACTCATAACTATAGCATGGCTATGTACACAGGGTTAGTTCACATTAGTATTTCAAAAAGCTAAATGGGTACCTTCCAGCTTCAGAAATCAGTAAGTATTAGAGCACATACATCTTCAAAAAATCCCAATTTAAGATAGACTTAATAAAGGTTGTAAGCCCATCAGTTATGTATGGGAAAGAAACCCTGGAAGAACGTTATAGCTTACAAAACAAAAGTACCAACTCAGGAAATGCAAAATTAAGTCACTTTAAAAAAACCCCGAAAAATCCTTGAAGGAAAATACAAAAATGCAAACTCAAATTGCTGCAGATTTTTTTTATTTTTATACTAGTGAAGTGTACTAGGTGTCTTACAACATAGAAAGAAAGACATAGACTTTTCCTTGAAGGTATGTACTTCTTCAGTCATACATGACCTTTTCTTTGCACTTTTATCTCTATACACTCCTACAAAATCGCAAGATGCCTGCTTGTTCATTCTCATAGAAAGCATTTATGTAGTTTATTGTCCCACATGTGACATAACATAAACACTACCCACCATTACATGTATGCTTACTCCTACACCAAAGAAGATGTTCCAGTTCACTCTCAGATACCACATTTTGTACTTTGTTTTCTGATATGGTACTTCATGAACTAATAGTCCAACAGTTTACAATTTACAGTGAGCAGTTTATGGATATTTCTGGTCCTATATTCCTTACCTGTTAAGCTTATGCTGATATGTATTTAAAACAAGCATTTGCTTCTTATAGCTTATAGGTTTAAATTTCAGGGTGACTTGCCAAAGTTACATGCATTTAAGATGTTCTTTGCTGAACAGCCAAGAAAGAAGGAAGTTTAAGTTTCAGGTATTTTTGATACATAACGTACATGCACATCTATATATCATAATGCATAATGTGGCAGTCAAAGGGAGTAGTTATGGTTATTTGCATTTAGAGGTTAAAGTAGTGCCAACTACTATGTCCATTGGAGTCCCTGCTAATACTTTTTTGTGGTTTTACATTCACATTTTCCTATTTTTAAATGTGTTTCCTCTGGTCTGTTGCTGACCATGTAAATGGAGGAAAATGAGTAAACTCTGTTGTCAACACAAGGGAAATGATGGAACTAATCATAAAGTGCTATAGAATACACAAAGTAAGCTGGAAAATAGAATTATTCTTTCCTATTTAATCTTTGTTATAATCATCTTAGCCATTGTAGTAGTACTTTTTAAAACATGTATCAGGCAGAAGGGTATGCTTTCAATTCCTGTTTGTATGTTGGTATGTTTATTTGCTTTAATTTTTTTTTGGGGGGGGAGGGGTTGTTATGCCTAGTGTACTGTATATTATGGTTAGGGAACTACCAAAATCACAACTGCAATTTTTGTGGAGACTGAATTTGGGCAGGCTCTGCACTTTTGGGCTCACTGGAAAAGAAAAAAAACAACTTGCCAGCAACCAGAGAAACCCAGCAGTCTGGGAGCATGGTGGGCAGGGTGGAGGTAGGAGGAGTGGGGAAGGAGGAAGAGTAGGAGAAGGCAGAGGGGGAATGGGGCGGGGCCGCTCGCAGCAGGAGGCATGGGGGCGGGGTGGAGTGGGATAGGGGCAAAGTGTGGGCAGAGCTGGTTGCAGGGTGCAGCAGTGCCACAAGGTCTTGATTGCTGGGATGGGGCGGTGATGGCATGGAGCAGGGTGCGGGGTAGCAGCAGTCTATCTTTGGTCAGCCCAGGGTGTGCGGCGGGTAGGACTTGCTGCATCTCTTTGCATTGCAGTGGGACTAGGGGTGGGGTAGAGTACCAGTACCTCAGCTCCTGCCTTGCTCCATCCAGGGGCACAGCTATTGGTAGAGCATAGGGCAGCCAGGGTGTCACAGGAGGAGTCATCCCTGGCTGTCAGGTCCTCTGACCTTTGCCAAGTGCAATTCCTAGGTCCAGCAGGGTGTGAGGCTGCCAAGTCAAAGGCAGAATCCAGGTGCCTGTCCGCTGCGCAGTACTGCAGGCAGGTGGTCCACACTGGCCGTGCCGTTTATTTATCAGGGAGGGCACATGGAGGCATCCTCTGGCAGGTGTTCCCTCTTGCTCCTTCCCCCTCCTCTGCCTGCCCCCTTTGTGCTCCAGGACTGCAGAGCTTTTCCGCCTGCTGTAACTTATTTGTTTTCTTTCAGTGAGCCCACCAAAAGCACTGAGCACGCTACTTGGGGCTGGTCCAAAACTGTGGCTTAATTCCACTGATTAAGGCCAAGGAAGCCATTAATCCACACTTAGTAACACGTGGGTTAATGTCTTCCCTGGGCTTAATCAGAGTAATTAAGCCACAGTTTCGGGTCATGTGACAATCTCAGGGGAAGGGTGGGAGTGCCAGTGCCCCTGGGCCAATCAGAGGTGTTGGGGAGGGCTCACCGTGCTCAGCCTGTGAAAATGGTGGCTGACCCCAGGCTGCCTGTGAAATTGGCTGTCTGTCTCCTGGAATTTGGTACGCTTGATTATGGCGTTAAGGTTATTATCCCTAAAGTACTGTAACTTTAACACCAGTTCAGACTTCATTTCTGCTTCTGTGACTAGATCCATAACAGGTTACACTTAACTCTCTCTTCAAGGTGGGAGAAGAGGGAAGGAGTTTTTCTATGGCTTTTCAGGAGCAAAGCCGACATGAGCAGTTTTTCAGTATTTTAAAAATTTGTAATATTGCTTGGGGTGTGGATTGTGCCTTCGTTTAAAGTTACTGCTTATGAATACAACATGTTTTTTTCCATTGTGAAAGAACCTTTCTTTTTTGGGAGATCACATTCATTCACTTTCTTCCTTAGAGCACAAATCTGATGACAGCTTGTCTCTGTATTTGATATTGTGAGATGGTGGGTTCCCAGCTCCTGTGATGTGCTAATCAGGCAACCTGTAGTTTAAGATCTTAGCAGCCTGATGCCACATGTTGATCATTTTAATTTTTTTATCATATTTTTTTACTTCACTCTAGATGTGTCCAGGTGAGCATCTTGTTAGATAATAGTTTTATGGATTCTGACAGCATTAAACTTGTTGCACAAACACGGCAAACAAAGTGCTGACCCATTCTGACAGTTTTATTAAAGTTGCCAGGTTGGGTTGCGTGTTACTGTGCCACGTTTTAGTACTTCCATTTGGAAGTACTAAATCATTGTGCAGTAACTTCCTGTACTGTGCTGTACATGTGGTGTAGTTATTTTTAGCAGCTACTTCGCCACAGTGGTGTGCTCCAATGGGGGAGCATGCTGCTACAGCGAAGTAGCTGCTGGTCACATGTAGACACCCGTGGATGCTATGTCACTGTACTGTCACGTGTAGACACACCCTAAGTAAATTTCTTCATGGGCCTTTTTGGGGGTTTCAGAAGGACCTAAGGGGTATTATGAGCGCAGGTCCCCTTTTAAAGGTAAATGGGTTTTATATGCCAGAGTTCCCTGTAGGCTTTTGAAAACACTCTTACTTACACTTTCTGTTTTTCAAAACCTTAATGCTGTATAAATGCAGTTCTTATGCATGTTATGTTTTTGTGTATGCCCATCTATTTTTAATACAAAAACAAGTACAGTATATAGTTCACAGGTCAGCGAGAGACCTCAGAACTACAAATGGTAAGTTCTTAAATCTGTAGAAGCTAAGAGACCCAACAAAATAATTAGGGGGGGTCCCAGCGTACAATATAGGTAGAACTTAAATGCCAAAGTCCAAATGAGTGATGCAGAAAATCTTTGCCTAACTGCTTGACAGTCCATAGGTGCTTAAGTTTCTGTCACTCAAGTTATTTAGGTACCTAAAAGTCTGCTGTGAGTGCGCACAGTACTAAAATTTTGGCAAAGGTAAACGTTACATATCAGGGCCTGTTTGGGTTTCAGAAATCAGGGCCTTATCCAGTAGGTGTACTTTGAGTATTGCTTACTACGTACTGACAGAGGGGAATGCAGCAAAACAGGCTCACAAAGGGTACCCATTTGTATTTAATAGTCTAGGGGCTAGGGCACTTGCCAGTAAGTAGGAGCTTTTGGTTCAGTGTCAAAATGAGAGGGTTCATACAGCTGTCGCTTTCAAGAGGCTACTGTCAGGTTAGAGGCAAGACTGCAGTGGGATGCTCCCATCTCCTCCTTTGAAGTCTGTAACAGCATGCAGCTTGGAAAGGTTCATGGGGGTAAGGGGAGAATAAGCTGAAGCATCACACTAGTGATAAGGGTTCTCCCCTGAGAGGGAGCAGTTCTAGATTCTGGTATCTGGTCCAAGGATTGCAGATGCATTTTGCATTAGAAGCATTGGCTAAAATGCCTCATATTGGGATGAAGCATGTCAAGTTCCAATCCATGAAGATGAATGTTAGAAATTTATTTTAATCCAGTTCTCTAAAGGTGAAATTGTGTCCAGTTTCACTGTATTTGTTCTCATAAAACTGAATATGAAATTTTGCTCATCATTGATGCTTAGAAAGCATGAGGTTAGGGCCTGATGGCATGTTGTACTGACGTTAAATAGGGACCTGCCTTTCTCCAGTCTCACTCTATTACTTGTTTTTCTCCTAAAGTTTACCTATTAAATACAGTCAGAATCTGAGATTAGATCTTGATATCTGGTGGTTACTGATAGATGTGTTGGCATCCAGGATATATGATATTCTTAGTTTTGTGGTTTTCCCAACAAACTCTCATTCTTCCCCACTTTAATTGTGACCATTTGATGATATGGAACAATACCTGTTCTTTTGTGAGCGCATGTGTTTTTCACGGAATGACTTTGCCCCAATTATACAGTCTATTCTGAGTGTTTGTATAAATAAACAATTTTAGTTTAAGAAAACTGCCTTCTTAGCTTTTTGAATAACTTTAGGTTTGTCACCATTGAGATGTGTGAATTTTTCTCTGTGTGCTTTTTTTACTGCTAATATATTGTTTTTAAATACCACAAGAATTGTTGAGAGCAGATAAATTCAGAGTGCGTAATCAGCCTACTGCATTGATACAGCTTGGTTTTATGTTTTGCAAGTTAGATTCAAAGCAGCTTTAGCAGTTTCACACCTAGATTTCAAAGATCTCTTCTGTAAATGTGTTGCCACTAACACATTTAAATAACAAAGAAAGCTGAAGCTCTTCTTTCTTAGTATTTTTTGATAGACCCATTCCTTTCCCCCCTCTCCTTCTCTTCATCTTGTCTTTATTCAAATGCTTGTATATGTGAAAGATCCAAGATGGCAAAGATGCAAAAGAACAGAGTTGCAAATTTCACTTGATTTATTTATTTTACCTCAGACATGAACGTGAAGACTGAAACTAATATAAAAGTTAGCAAGTACTTCTTAACACCTGTTAACCTAACAGGTAACAGAAGCTAATAATGAGCTAAAAGGCACTTCTCAAAATTGAAGAGAAAAACAATTTGACAATAAATAAGTCTCAGACAAATCTTTTAAACTGACATACAGCTTGATTAAAAAATGCAGTCCTCACCTTGAGAAGCCAGATCTAATCCCCTTTGAGTAAAGCCATCATATCTTTGGGAACCAGCTATCCTTAAATGCCCAGTCATTGCAGTCATGTCAGAACATGGTTGGGGCACCATCCTTTTTTCTGAATCAGGGAACAACAAAATTGTCAGTGTTGCGACTTTTCTCCTATTTAAGTGGAAACAATTCTTTTATCAGGATAATATTTAGTAGGGTGAGATATAACAGTGGTAATTTTTTTTCAGCTTGCATTAGTAGTGTTATCATTCAGCCTTACTATTTGTAGGACAGGCTGAGTACAGACATTCAGGGAAGTTATGGGAAGGTTAGATTGAGTTAAAAATAGCCACCCAAGCTAAGGTAAATCAGGATGGAGGGAGCCAACAGGGGAGAGGTTGGGGGTGACAGTGGGTCTGCAAGGATCTTGGGGGGCAGGTGGGGTCTGCTGGAGGAATTGGGGAGGCAAGTGGGGTCCATTGGAGCAATTGGGGTGATTGCGTGGCAGGTAGCATCCTTGGGAGGATAGGGGGAGCAGGTGGGGTCCATGGGGGTTGGTGGAGTCCAAGAGTGTTTGGCAGGATAAGGAGGGATTGTGGGATCTGCAGGTAGACTGAAGGGGATGGGACACCAGGGGCTATTTTTTAGCTTCTTCCTTCCCTTCCCCCAGGTGAAACTGTCCCCCATCCCTCCCACCTCTCCCCTGAGACTTACTTCCTTAGTGCCCGGCATTGGTGAATGCTGATAAAACAGGCACCTGGAGTGGCTTGTGGAATGGGGGGTTTGGGGCACGGCAGGACTGGCTGGTCTGCTGTGGGGGTGGGGAGTCAAGGGGCTGGGGGGGCGGTAGGAAAAGCTCAGCCCTGGCCCAAGGCCCCTGGGGCTGGGGCCAGTGGCTGAGCTTTCCCAGCCCTGGAGCTGTGTAGTTCAGGAAAATTGGATTAGTCTAAAAATAGCCAACCTGATCCAAGTTAGATTACCTCTGAGGTAGGGTTAACTTGGATCCAGTCAGCCATTTGAAAAAAAAAAAGTTTTTGTTTTTTTTTACCAATCTAACCTTCCTGGAACTTTTGTACAGTTCACACTTAGATGGACCTAACATGGGATCCAAGTGTAAGGTCCATACCTGGGTGAACTAAGTTAAATCAGGTGGCCATTTTTAACATGATCTAGTCATCCCCCTTTCCCTTGTCCTCCTCCTCCCCTGAACATCTGTACGTGCCCATGGTAAATTACTGGCTGCCTTTTAGTAGATCACTGAGCAGTTGGGGCAAATGCTCCTTTTCTTCGTTACTGTGTCTATATTTCTGAAGCAGTTTGCAACATTTGATTATTGCATTGTGAACGTCTAAGAGTTTGTGCTTTTGGCATTTCATATTAAGGAATGTTTTGTGTTACCAGCATGGGACTTGGAACTATTGCACATTTAAACATTTTTGAAAAACAAAGGTAGTGTAGGATACAGCAGAATAAATGACAAATTACAAACAAATCAAAGGATTTTGAATTCATCATGTAAATAAATACATGTTGACATAACATTTTTAGCATAAACATATTAGCATAAGGAATATAAATCATTAAATTCTTTACTTATGCAATGGTTATTTAATGGAGTTGGACATCTCTGCAAAATACCGAAGTTGATGGGACTGTATAATAAACATGACTGAGAAAGTACTTTAGATATATCATGACCATATTTTGGAGTCAAACATGCCCGAATAGACTGGTCTTAGATGATGGATATCAATTAGCAAAACTTCTTTAGTGTCAAGCCTTTTGTTTAGTTACATAAATAATACGCGTTTACATTTTTTTCCCTCATTCATATTTTTTTAAATTTGTAATTGCATAGATACAATTGAGTATGAAGTAGTGAAAGTTTTTACAATTAAGCAATAAATTATTGAAAAATGGGGTTTATAGTGGACAGTGTCAAAAGACTTGGGTTTCATGGGATAAAACACTGCATCTGATACTTAAATCCATCACAAAACAATTAGTGGAAAAAACGTCCTGTGTGTGGATGAAATCTTCTGTCTGATCATTTTAAATATAGCAGTATTGTTCAGTTAACAAATAATTTGCTAAGCAGGATTTTTAGATTGTATAGTTGTATATCTGTTTGTATTTTAGGTTTAATTCTAGCAAAACTACTATAAAAGGTGTATGTATTCTCAGCAAATTTCATTTTGAATAGATTTTGTGTGAAATGTTTAACTTGACCTAATTTACATGTGCAAAGGAGACCAATGCATCTTTAATTTTCCTTCATTTCCCTTGTTTGCCCTTTCTTACCATAATAGCCGTTCTTTTTTGAAGACTAAAAATGCTAGAAATCTAACTGTATTTAAGTATTTTAAGTTTCTTTGGTACTTTTCAAGGTACATGTGTAGAATTAGGGATATGAAATACATTTTAAACTGTTCAATTTAATAATGTTAATTTTCATTTCTGTTTGCATACCTTGTGCCCTCCCCCCCCCCCCCCAAAGAAAGACCATGTACCTTATTTGGGGAAGAGAGAACAAAAAATATTTTTTTCCAGTCTTGCCTGCCCTAGGATGGGCTCACTGTGGTTGAATGCTCAGTGCACAGAGCAGGGACAGAAACATCACTCCCCTTTCCTTTGCTGCTTGAGGTTTAACTCGCTTGCAGCCACTGCTGAATTGTCATCAGCTTTTGGATGCTCAGCCAGAAGCTTCTGCTAGTTTGGCAGTGGCTGTCAGAGTGGTAACAATGTAGGGTAGCTGCAGAGGGAGGGTGAGTGATGTAGAGGAGTGGGCCATGCCCCTGCTTCATGTGGCTGGCAGCTGAGCCCAGTCCCCTATAGCCATTTCAACACCTGCACATCTCAATTCTGGCATGGCAATACTACAGGAATTATTGAGAGCAGATAAAGACATGCATCCCAATTTACTGAACAGCCTTTATTCCTTGGGTCACTTGAGACATGCACCCCAATTTGGAATGGTTAATTTTTGTTTAAAAAGGTGTGTGAGTATGCATGTAATATACAAATGTATACATTTTTAAATTGGTTCCAAAATATTTTGCTATTGAAACAGCCAAAGTGGGTTTGGAATAGGACTGGGGACCCAGAACAGCTAGCGGCTGGGAGGTCTAATCCTAGCCTCCAGTTATGCTCCATGTTCATTCTTTGATGAGATACTTGTTTCATGTATTTTTATTCTGTTTTTGTTCTTACGTGGCTGCCATCTCTGTGGTACCCAATCTAAAAAGAGATGACGTAATATGGTAATACCCACTCGTCTACCTTGGAGTTATGAGGAATTGTTTATCTGTATCAAGTGCTAGGTTCAAAACGAGTTATATTCCTGTAGCTGATCAGATATCAGGATGCAACTTTTGCAAGAAGTTTCACAGAAATTTAGTTACAATAGTTAAATTACTAGCTCATAGAAACAAAACATTAATTGGAAAAAATATTTTTATAAACATGCATAAAAGTCTTTGTACAGATTGGATAACTATTCTTTAAAAGAATAAATATTGAACCTTATTTTTATATTCATTTTCATGCCTTCTGCTCATTTTCTGTGCTTGAGGCCATGTGCAAGAAATTTATTTTGTTCTTTTCATTGAACTGCTCAAAATTGTGAGAATATTGCATCTGTTTTGAATAACTGTGCACTTCCCTCATAACTTGGGAAGCATACTTGTAGGTGTTGTAAAATACTAAAGTCTCTTTTCTTTTGCTCTCCCTTTGTCTTGGTAGTTTCCTGCCATCTAGCTCATAAAGATCTTTTTATGCTATTTACATTTGAATGACAGGTCCCACTTACATCATGGTAGTTTTTGTAAAGTAGATGACCTTCAAGAAACTGTCATTGTGTTTCACCTTTTTTCTCTCCTACATTTCATCTGCCTTTCCATCCTTTTTTTCCAGTTTCATGAATACCACCCATTGTTAATTTATTTATTTTTTTGGTCCGATAACGTTTGCCAGAATTATCTTAAATCATCCCATGGCCATAAAATATGCACATTAACCACTTTGCATTTAACTTTGCATTTAGCAACCAAATGCTTGGGAAGAAAACTTGTCTGATTTCTCTAGTCAACTCTCATACGGTGTATTTTTGACAGATTTCAGTTTGGATTTTCTTTAGCTATAGAAGCAAAGGTGCTTTTTACCTTGTTCTAAGTGGCTTTGTGCTGATGTTCACTTTCTCCTACTTTTAAAAAATTATCTGAGTGTAGTTTTCAACGTTGTAGCACTTTCATCTATAGAGCTGTAAACATTTATTTATTTGTTAGATTTTTGCATTGACCTTCCCAACAAAAACTCAAGACAGCTTTTGGTAAGAGGCAGAAATGGCACATAAAAAGCAAAAAGAACAGAATAACAAACAAAAGCTCCTTAAACAATATCCTAGCCATAGGCAGCTGGTGATGGGGGGGCACGTGTCCCCCTGAAAGGGCTGTCCTCACCGCCAATGGCTTCTCCGGGTGCTTGCCAGCCCTGCCGTTGATGCTGGCTTCTGCGGATGCCCTCCCAGACTCAGGAGGCACCAGTCACCCACGATCCCAGCCTAGCTTGGCTTGCTAAATACCTGCCTAAATAAGAAGGTCTTATAACGTTTCTGGAAGTTGTGCAAGCTCAGGCTCTGGCATGCCTCAACGGGGAGGGAGTTGAAAAGCTGAGGAGCAACTGCTGAGAATAAGCTCCCATGTGTTTTTGCCAAGTAAGTGTGGTATACTGATGGTACTGGTAGAAGGTTGTTCTCAGCTGATCTTGGGGATATTAGTGGGACATTAGGAAGAAGATAGATGTTTAGTTGCATAGGGGCCACGTCATCTGATGCTTTACGGATGAAAACCAGCTCTGTGAATTAGGCCTGGAAAGTTATTGGTAGTCAGTGCAGACTGGAGTACTGGAGTCATGCCCTCCTATGATCAACCCCCATGTGAAGGAAGGAAGGTAAGGTACAATACGCTGCAATAGGCTAATCTATTTTTCATTCGCTTTTTATACAATTCTGTTCCTATTTCTGTAATTGCTATTTTGTATTTTGTGATATGACCCTCCACTTCATCCTTGGCTGTGTACTACTTCTACTCCTCTTACCATATTTCATGGGTGGAGCTGATTGGGATTTTTTTTACAGTGCGTTTCAGTGTAAAACACCAGTTTGCTAATACACAAACTTTTCATTAAAGCATCAGTTTTGATGAAACTTCGGCAGATTTCTCAGATTCAGGGTAGAATTTCTATTAAAAACTAGAGACAGAAACCCAAGATTAACCAGTAGTCCAGTGTTGGGGCCTTCACTGATATGTGGAAGACACAGGTTTGAGTCCCTGTTTTAAAGCAGCAGAGATTCAAACCTGGGTTTCCTACAACTCAGAAAGGGGGAACGTACATGTTTCTTGCTAATATGGAAAAACTATGAACATGAATTTTGTCATGATGTGGAATTCTGGTCATCCCTGTTCCTGATGGCAAACTAGCCTTTCTACAGGTTCAGTTTTTATCACTAAGGAAATCCTTATGCTTACCTTTGTTTCCTCCCATGCTCAGTATTGCAACTATTTTCACTAAAGTTTTCAAATTCCAGAATGTTGTTGGCTTTTTGTAAAATCTGAAAGCTAAGTAACTGTTTTTATAAGAAAAATACCCAAGCAGCTAAATGGGAGAAAACTTCTTTGTTCGTTCAAATTGTATAATTCAAATTACAGACTCAAAATGCAAAAACTTATGCTGCATTGCACATGTGCATTGTCCCTGTGGTTATTTTTGGTTAGCTATCTATCTTGATATGCTACTTTTTAAAATTACGTAAGGTAAGAATATGCAGTACAGCCAATAGCGCTGTTTTGAACCTTAGTATTTGTATTCATTGACTTTGATTATTAGCTTCCTACATTTCTTTGCAAAAATGTCTTATAGCATGGCTTGGAAGTACAGTATTTTTCATGCTAAAGGATTTTCAGCTTATAATTAGGTTTTTTTTTTATTTTGATCCTCCAAAGTCACAAATCTTCTACTCTCGCCATGCATTATGCTGTGGTATTGCAACCTCTACTGGCACCCTTTGAATTATGGAAGGAATGTGGAGGAGGATCAGGTAAGTGCAACTTTCTTACATGGGGATGCTGGTTTTGCGAAGTAATTTGGATGGGGTTAAAAATCATGCAAAGCTGTACCTTACATTGAGAAAATATTACCTGCTTCTCCCCCAGACTGGCCAGCTCTATGATCCAGTCAGGGTCCAGGGTGGTTGTAATATCACTGGTAGAACGCATGCTGGTGGATAAACAGAGTTGAAGATTTGTGACTTCAAAGGATCTTAAGGAATTGAGGTATGGTTTAAACTGCTTGATGTATGCTAATGGCTGTCCCCAGATTAGGAGTCAAGAAACCCAATTTTTCTGGACTTATAGGTTTTGAGTCAGTTTTATACTGAATATTTATTTTTGCTTTATGTCTTTGGGATATTATCAAATAATTCTAGTAACTATTTGCGCTTTTACCAGTTTGAAATGCTACTTCCTTGTTACATTTCTGGGGATGTTTATTGAATAAATTTAGTTGAACAACAGGTTTGGGGAATTTTTCTTTTATTTATTGAATAGCCTTTATTCCTATGCTTTTTTAGTTATCCTTACATTTTAAATTTATTATAGTAATATGACATTCCTTTGTTAGAACCCTTCTGAAAGTGATCTTGGCAAGTAAGTTCAATGATTGGATCAGGAAAGCTCTTATTTTTTTATAGCAGTTTTGCACATTTAGGTTCTACTGTAATATACTCAAGTAGTTTATATCCATAAAACACTAACATTTTCATTTCTAAATTAATTTATCACCACACAGGTTGATAGCACCATCCTCTGGCTCTGTAATGTTAGTTATATATTCAATTTCAAATTACTTGCTGTGTTATTTTTGGAAATGTGATTACATTTAATTGCAATAGAATGTACCTGCTTTGTACACATTGTACTTTCAGTTTACTCATTTTGGACCATAGTCTCAACAGAAATTCTGTTGATTTGCATGGACTATGTACATTCCTTTCAATTTGGGTTACTGGTTAATGGATATACCTTTTTAGGGTGATCCTACATATAGTGCTGACTCTGCTCTTTACATGACCATTTATGGTCAGGAAGTCACACTTCAGAAATGTGAGGCCAACCTTTTTCTAAATCTCAATGAAAGACATCTCACAGTCATTTAAGTAAAATTCGTTGAATTAGAAAACACCACTAACGACTCGTGGTTGTATGTCTGTGAGAGAATCAGATGTGGTAGTGTCCTATTATAGAACTGTACTGTTCATGTCTAGTGCACAAATGATTTCTTAGAATAAACATGAATTGAGATTTAAATTGCAGGTAGCTACAGGTGGAGAAAAGACTCCCATTGTTTATTACCAAATGGGATAGCAAAAGTATGTACCCCACAAATCACAACTTTCAATAAGTACAGAAGTAGTTCTATTGCTGTCTGATTATGTTAGAAATCAGCTTTTGTCCACTGACTGCAGAGATTTGGCACCTGGAACACCAGTGGGACTTTCTTGTCTGAAAACTGACAAGTGAAAAAATGACTTTCTTTAATTGATGCACATTACTACTGGACCTTTAAGATTTTCCATAGCACATATACCAGATAAGACAATGGATATCTATGGAGATGCCAGGTACGGCTGGTGAACTCAGTCTGGTGGGGTGGTGGAGCGTCCCATGGGAGTGCGGGGGGGCTGGGGGTTTGCAGCCAGCTGGGAGCGGTGGGGTTTGCAGCCTCCCCGCTACTGGCCGGCGCTCCCGGCTGGCTGCACCCCCCTTCCCCCCCCCAGTCGCTTAGGATGCTTCACTGTCCCACCAGTCTGAGTTCACCTGCCATGCCTGGGAGATGCTTTTAAAAAAAAAAAAATCACCATTCGTTTGTCTCTTTCCAAGGAATGGCATTGTTCTTGAGCGCTAGAATGTTGGTTTTACGAACCTGGAACTCTTGAACCTACCATTATACCCTTCTTGCTTTCTTTTATTCCCATATACTATATTAACTGAGAATGAGAAGTCATCTACTTCACTTAGAGCTTCCAGCTATAGGGGTGCTCTGTATATAGGTGGTCACTAATTTGGTTTCTTTGTTTTCTTGTTTTACATAAGACCCAAAGCTATCGTTTACATGAGTGTTCCGTGCTCGCAGCTGCATCTAAAATTATTAAAAACTGCTTTGAAGAAAAAAAAGTGCTGGATCTTCTATAAAGTTTCTAAAAAATTGGATCCCAGGTGTCTCAAATTGGACATCCAAAAATATTGGATGCTTTTGATTAATTTCTTTGTGCATTTGTTTCCTATCTGTAAACTTCAGAGGAAGATGACTCCTGAATTTGTCATGTGGAAAAAAAAATCTTTATTGAGTCCTTAGAGATAGTGATGGGTAGGTGCAGATTGAGAGCTGGTGCAGATACACCCCCTTTTCCCCACTGTGCAGTGGGAGCAGTAACCAGTGATTTTTTTTTTTTTTCAGTCCCTAAAAAAGTAAGGATCCCCCAACATCCCAGCTGTAGCCATCCCTCCTTCCCATCCCTCCTCAGCAGCACATCTCCTCTGATCTGAACCCTCTGCCTCCCCTCCCAGAACAGGCAGAGACAGCAACAGCTGGGGGAGGGGGAGAGTGAGGGGAGGGAAGAGGTAGGGAGGGGGTTTTGTTGTTGAGAATGAAAAGGAAGTGTACAGGTGCTGAGAGGAGGGGCAGGATTCTCACATTGTTATGGATTTAAAAAGTTCCTGCTGCTGCTCCTGGGGCACAGTCTTCCAGCCCCTGGTTGGGAGAGGGGTGGAACTGGGAGTTGGGGGCACAGCCACCTCTGCATCATTGATCACTACTCCTGCACCCTCTTTTCATAAAATCCTGGATCTGCCTCTGGTGATGGGAACTAGAGTAAAGCTCCTGAGGAATCAATATTTCTGTCCCCAGAAGGATTTGAATAGACTATAGCAATTAAGGCACGGGGTAGCACAATGTGAGCATAATCCATTCTCTGTACAAAAGGCGCTCACCCTTTTCAGCCTCAAGGCGCCCCTTGAAAAATGCCAGCTCATAATTTTACTCATTTTTTTACTTCGAATAATAGAGCAATTCTTCCATTGCAAAGAACTTAGCACCATGAATTCTAGTTTGAAATCTCTGCATTTATATTGGGAATCATGTTATTGCTGTTAGGTGTGCAAACATTTCCTGGCACTCCACAGCACCCTTGAAAGGATCTCAGGGCATTCTAGGGTCCATGCTGCATATTGAATGAAGCAGGGTTACTGTGTAAAAAATTATATATAATCATGTAATTAAAGATTCTATCTTAATATATAGGCAAATTTAAGATTTCTTATCCAACCCTAGTTCAGTTAACCTTTCAGTACTTGAATCTCTTAACTATAAACACTTTTTTTACTGGTAATTTCCTAAATACATATTTAAAAAAAAAATATATATATATAGATTCTATTATATGGCATCCTGTTGACACAAATGGATCATGAGCATTGGTGGGACCTTTAGATCAACCTGATTGACCTCTGCTGCTTCTGCTGATGGAGTAACAAAATGTAGCAGTAGTAAATTGTTATTCTTTGTGGATCAGAACTAGGGGGATGAGGTGCACGCCTTGCCTGTGGATTTTGGACTCATTTGCTGGCAACAGAGGAGTAGTGAGACTAGAATTCGGGTTATAGTCCAGGCTAGTGGGAAGGGAGTATACTGCAGAGGGTATAGGCTTTTCAGCTTTTCCCCCTATAACTATGACCCATTCTGCCCTTTTCTTTTCCAATATAATGTTTCAGTCTTTTCCACTCCTGGTCTTCATGTCAGTCCTGTTTTCTCACTTGTTGAGTCATAGTTTTCATTTCTCGGCCACCTTACGCCAGTCCAAGTCACCTTGTTGTCCAGGAAGTCATAGTTTTATTCCTGTAGACTCCCCGTCCCAATTGCAGTCTCTCTCTTCTTGTCACAGTTTCCTTGCTCAACTGTTCTCAGTTTAATGTATGCATGCATTACATTTATATCCTGTTCTATCCAAAATGTTTGAAGCAGCTGACCCCTTCTAGATCTGTTTTTTAACACGCTAGCTCTTCATAAGAGTTGTCTTCACTGTGCCTGTTTCCTTTTTTTTTTTTAATTTGAATTTCCTGGTTCTATCCCCCTACTCTTCATCTGATTTTACAATCCTCTTCAGTTCTATCCCCTCCTCCCCCTTTGTCTTAGCCTCTCTCTGTTTGCCTTCAAGTAGGCAACTTCCTTCTCTAGACTTCACGTGCCCATCAGTGGAACAGGGGTCATTGAGGGCACAGGAATGACTGTTCTGGTGCTTGCTTCTCAGTTCATGCCAACCTGGTCCACAGCTGCTCAGAACTGCAATTGCAAATAAAGCTACACTTAATTACAGGGTAAAGTATCTCCAAGAACAGTCTTTGATAAATTTACTTTTTAAAGTCTTAAACTACACCCAAAGAACAAAAATTGTATTGAGTTTAGGAAAACAGCGACTTCCTTTTTGATCTTTTAACAAGGAGAAAAGTTTTCAAGAATGATATAATACTAGTAAAATATATTTTTCTCTGGCAGCATTCATGGAGATTGCAGAACCAACTGGGCTGAAATTCTGTGCACACCTTTTCCCACGTCCTTGCAAAAACAAAACAAAAACCAATTTGAAGCAGATACCCAGGATAGAAATTTTCAGTCTGAAAAACTAGTTTCAAAATTTACAAGCAATTAAAAGTAGGGTCTTCTAGTAGGTGGTATGGGGCAACCTTAAAGTGTACTACCAGCCTCACCTAGAATAATGCACAGTAGGACTTATTAAAAAAACAAACAAACTGTACTGAAACTAAACTATGATTGCAACTCAGGTATGGTGTAATCCGGTTGGATGCTGCTTGCTCTACTGCATGCTACAGATAATTGACTAATATCAGCAATATACAGGAATCTGTTTTCAGTGGCCTTCTGTGTATTACCATTTGAATCAGAACCTTGAAACTATTGAAATTAAATATCCCTGTAGTCAGACAGACCCAAGCAAACAGGTTTATATTTAGCAGTTTTCAGTGAAATGTCCTCTCCTAATTCATTGAAAAATTAAAACAAAACAAAACAAAACATATTCACTGACTGAAACTTTACAGAGAAGGTAATACAAGCATAAGTTACCTGGAAAACCCCTACTTGTGGTTTCTAATTAGGAAATAACCTTCTTTTAAAAAGAAACAAAGTTCTTATTTGGGGAATTGTTTTCAACAATACCTTGTGAATAGCTGTTATCTCTGTATTATGTGACACGGTATATCAGTCTCATTTTGCACAATGTTTAAAATTTGAGATGTTGAAATGCAGCAACTGAACACTTCAAGTACTATATTTTTCATTTGTGTATTTTTGTAGCTATTTTCTAAATACGGTTAAGTTTTGAGTTTGCATAAATTAAAATTGGAGAAGAGTAGCTTTTCCTGCAAAACCGTAGTCTGTATTGATACACTTATAGTATGAAATTAGAGGCAGTTGGTACTTTTGCTGTTTGTGTTAACACTTGTTAAAAAGCTGCTGGGACCTCTTGGCAACTTTAGAAAAGTTTGCTTATATTCCATATAATTTAAGTTTTGCCTTTTCCCATATGTTTTACTACTTTGTGTATTTGCATGAAACCAAGATCTTATTTATTCCATTTGCACTTGCTACTTGTTTCTCACAGGTGCAGAAAACTGCTGGTAACTTTTTTTCTGATAGTCAAATGTGGCTTCAAATGTTGGGGGAATAGGAAAGGACAGTGTGAAACATTTCAACAGAATCTAAATTTTCAAAGATTTAAGTTTAGCAAAACTTGCCAGTGTTTTAGGAAATTTGGGACACAGTAAAAGCTGAAAAGGATGTGGTGGTGGTCTTCCAGGTATGAGTCACAAAGCACAGAGTAACGAACACATGGCTGAAAACTTAAACTATTGAACTCTGTTCCCAGAACCATCACTGTCTAGTATAAAGCATTATTAAGCCCAAAGGGAACTTTCCAAGCATATATTTGGGATTATGTATGTCCATGTAAAACAAGTAGTTCTCATGGAAAATCATGTGTAATCCCTATGCTCAGTTTGATCTGTGGTGTGCAAGACCATTGCTTTCTGCAGCATTCCTGTACAACCACTCAGGAATTTTGTTGTGGTTTTCAAATAAATGAAATCAAGTGTATTTGATTTCTGTATTTAACAGTGAAATGCATAACAGTTATCACAATTAATATTCTTTACTTAATTTGATTTAATTTTACTTAATTCTTATTGATTTAATTTGATTTAATTTTATATTTCCCTGCTTTTTAAATATTTTCCATGCATGAGAGAATTTTGATTGGAAAATGCATAATTGTATTGTGTAAGTTGTCAAAGAGAAGCTGGAGATTTTATATTTAGATAAGGAGCTGTTGAGGCTTATGGTAGGTAGAAAGGTTCATGGAAGATTATGAGGCTTGAGAGCAAAGTAGATACGTCACATGTTAAAACATTAAACTGAAATAATTAAGAACATCAGCACTGAAATTTGTATAATACTAATGCAGACCTCTAATTTTGTGAACTGCTCCCAATCATCTTTTGGGGGCTTTAAATTGTTTACAGGTTTCTGCTTGATATCACTGCATCCATTATTTCATGTTGGAAGACTTAAGCAATTTTAATGACTTTGATTTTTTTTTTTCCCCCCCCCCAAGAGCAGCTTGTATTTTGGACCAGAATTTTGTATATTCTGTAGACGTGGGCTGTGATTATCATTATACTCACAGGTATACATAAAGAAATGTAAATGCTAAAAAGACTAGAGTGCTTCTACTCTTTCAAAATATTATTAGTCATTTTTCTAATAATTATCAGTAGCATTCCACTATTAATGCAGATACAATTCAGACGCTCTATTTTATCAGCGTGTCACTAAAATAATACCTGGAGCAGGTTCTCTTTGTCGTAGTAAAAAGATAAAGGTCTGTCCGTTAACATGTGTGCTATTGGCTCTTCCTGGAAAAGACAGAGATAAAGGTAAGCTAGCTTACCTTATGTAGAGAATTCTATAGCAGAGGAACAAATGCAAGTCTTTAATAAGCATTGAAGAGTAGTTTCATTTCAAAGTTTCAGTGATAAAACACACAACAACATTAAGCTGCTTTATGTGTATACATACTCCTTCCCCATTCAGATGCACAGGATTCAGAATAGTCTTAAGCCTGTGTTACTGTTGAATTTTCATTGGAGCTCCTGTTATTAGGCCTGTGCGAATAGGGAAATATTAATTTCAGATTCGGCCAATCAGATGGCAGTGATTCAATTCAGAAATTTGGATCACTGTCCTGAATTGATTTGGCAGAATTGGCTTCTGAAGATTCGGCACTGATTTGGAGAGATTCAGAGGTTCGGCCATAGACTATAATGGGGAATCACTGAAATACCTATAACTTTGTCATTTTTTGGCTGATTTGGATGAAAACTGTCATGATGGTAGCCCCTTCTGAGGGCATGAAACCTGCCAAGTGTCTAGAAGATAGATGCAGGGGTTTCTGGGAAACTGCACCTCAAACTGCTGAAAGCAAAACTCATGTTGTGTGTGTGTTAAGGCAGATTTGGATGAAAACTGCAGGCATAGTAGCCCCTGCTGAGGCCATGAGCCCTGCCATGTTTCAAGGAGATAGGTGTAGGGGTTTCTGGGAAACTGCACCTCAAGCTTCTGAAAGCAAAACTCATGACGTGTGACTTTGTGTGCATGTTAAGGCACAGCAGGATGAAACCAGCAGGGATGGTAGCCTGTAATGGGGGGCCTTCCCAGTGCTCAGGCAAAAACAGCTCGCAAAAGGGGCAGAAAGGCTGCAGACAAAGACTTATGTGCTGTTTCTATGTTCTTCCAGAACACTGTGATTGGAAGGGGAATCAAGGAAAGATCAGTCACTGGCCAGCTACAGATGTCAGTCTTTCCCCCCCCCGATTTCCCCTCCCTCTTCTCAGTTTCTGTTCCCCTGAAAGACTGCCTTCCAAATCTCCAAATCTTTTTCTGAATCAATTCAGAGGTTTTGTTTGGTCTCCCGATTTGATTCGGTGATTCAGCCTCTGAATTAGGCTGAATCTTCTCTGAATTGAATCGGCGACTGAAGCTTTGCACACCACTACTATTTGTCCCCCAGCTTCTTAATCAGACTAACTTGAGATTTTACTTTTTTGCTTGTGTAACTAATACACTAGTGATGCATGAGATTTCCATCAGGAATTGCATGAAGATAGCACTGGTTCAGTTGGGCCATCCTCATAGCCCAGAAATGTGTTTCTAGTGACAGCTTTTTCATTTGCTTAAATGAAGCATTGATACTGCTGACTTGGCTGCAGTCAGCTTTAAAAGCAACATTGAAAATATTTCTATGCCAATTTTTAACTTTGAGAGAGATTTCTGCTTCTTTCAGCATCAGAACTTATATATTATTAATAAATCATCTGTGGGGGAAAATTTATAACATATTATAGCAGACTCATCATGTAGCGTGAGAGGGGATAGCAGTAAGAATCCAGCCTTGTGGAAGCTCGTGAAGACTTTGCACATCTGACTTCTAAGATGAACATGAAACTGATTAGTGAGCATTGTCTTAAGTTGTATTATTTGGTGTTTCTGCAGTAGATTTATTAACTTTAGCAGAGGCGTTTTTTCTAAGCAGCATCCTAGGTAAATGACAAACCTGTAAGAGCTGCTGCAGTTTTAATTTCCATTGAAAGTCCATTTAGATAAATGATGGAATGATTTATATGATCACAACTCTGTTCTGGCCTGGAACTTTATCTGCTATGATGGTATTGCTACCTCAAAGAAAGGAGTCAAGCCTTGTCAGCAGAGCACTGTCTAGACACTTGTCTATTGTACATAAAAGTGAAATCAGGCTATAGCTTTTTGGGCTGTTTGATAGTTTACCTGGTTTCAGATTGGTAATGTTTTGCCTGTCTCTATATTTTAGGCAACTTTCCTTATGGAGAGGTGTCTTCCTGGAGGAAGGCCACATCCTTTTGAACTAGTATTTCTCAGGAAGTCTGGAAAAATACCATCCCACAAACTACTTTCTGCTGTATCAACTTTGTACTTAAGAGTGCATACCTAATTGAACAAATCTCAGAAAGCTGCATTAACCTTTCTGTATTGTGACTTATTATGGTCTTTGAGTTAGGTAGCTGACAGTACTTTGTGTGGAAATTTTACATTTGTAGTACAAGGACTTTATCTCCAAGATAGTGCCGTTTGTGTGCTTTTTGAGTTGCATGCATGGATGGATGCCACACCTTCCAAACTATGAAAAAGTATTTTAAAACATGAATTAATATTTTGGACTTATTAGCTTTGTGTTCAAAATCTAAAAACCCAATGAAACCATTTCTTTCAAGCTTTGTTTTGTAGATTATCAAACCATGTCCTGTAGAAATTTGTTGTACAGTTGTGTGAGAAGCTCTAGGTGCGATGTCAGACAGAATGCAAACTAATGTTATCAAGAGATAATAATTTAAATCAAAAGTATGGGCAGGAGTAAGTGCATGAATTATTTAGACTGGATATACAGCAGTGTAATTCATTGCAGTATATTAAAGAGTTACATAATAAGAGTTTTTAATTATGTAGGATAAATGGGTATTTAAGAGCAAATGCCTGCTACTAAACAAAACAAGAAAGTATACTGAGAAATATGTTTATTGAAGATACCTCTTGCATCTATTTCAGTCAACAGCTTCATGAATTCCATAGATGGTTTCTAGACAGCAACAAGGGTTTATAAGCAGAAATGTGAAAATCTAGATTAACATAGTAAATAACTTTATTTTAAAAAATAGTCTCTTTAACTCTCTATTTTCTTCCAAGCAAAAATGATTCTGAAGAACTTTTATTTTAATATGATATTGAGTTTTCAGTGCAGAGCTGTCCCTCAAAACAGCTTTTGAATTTGGTAAATTTACCAGAAAGGCAAAAGACTGAATAGGCACTGAAATTGAATCACACTCCTGCTTATATGGGTTCATCTTTCTGCTGTTCAGGATTGAGATGCACAAACTGAATATATGAGGAAGGTTGCACTGCTGTTGCATCTGTTCTGTGAATAAATAATGTGGTCTTCAGGCTCCAAGGTGGTCAGCGTGGATGTCTGTTAAGGGTTAAATTTACAAATACAGTTGTTAAAAATAGAAAAAGAAAGCATTTGGAAAAGTAAAATAAAAGGAGGAAAGATTTGGCTTGTGTTTTTGAAAGCACTTTGGTTCCTGGGTCACCTTTGAAAATACAGCTTAAATCCATTGGAGTTAAGATCTAAACTGTTGAAGTCCATTTTGAAAACGGAATTCAAGCTTTTAAGTCACTTAAAGGCTTTTCAAAAATACCCTGGATCTGTAGTGATGTTCTGTTCCGTATTATTAACAACTTTGAGGGCATTTACATGTGTAAATGGAGATAGTGGCAACTTACATATGCCAGTAAAATTAAATTATAAATATTAGTCTAGATATTCTGCAGAATTGCAGTCTCATGGTGTAACTGTCTAGTGCAGAATTACTTTGAAGCATAACTCCTCCGCTGGTGTTAATGAAGTGTAGGCAGTTTTTTTGTTTGTATCCATTCTCAGCTCTGTTCTGAGTCTACGGACAAAGCTTGTTTGGAGAATGAAGGAGCCATAAATAGGTTCCTTGATACTGCACCCATCTCCTTTCCCAGGCTAAACTCTGGTCCATTGTATCTGATCCGAATATTCCTACGACAGTGTGGTTTTGAATATGCAATGATTTATTTGGAGCTAAAGACAGCACCACAGTTGTATTTTATGATAGTAACACTTTTCTATGTTCAGTCTTTTTTTGGTGATATATATCATTCTGTTTTGCCAATGTCTCATATCCTCTGAGCAGACAGCAACCTAAAAAGATACTGTAGGTATCCCTTATCCAGTGAAGCAGTTGAAAAAAGTCAGTGGATCAAACTGGAAAACAAGGGAGGATCTAGAATTACTCTGCTCGCTGTCTTATCTTTTTGTTTTAGTTTGGCTTGTGGTTAAATAAAATTTCTGGTGTTGATGATTGTTTTTGCAACATATTAGTCAAATATATAGCTTTTGACCCTGTTTTGAATATAGTGTTCATATTTAAGAATATTATTGTATCCCAGATGCCAGAGGATTTGAGAATATACTTTTGGAGTTAAGGTTTCTTTCCTGAAATTTATAATATTATAAAGAGGCAGGAGAAAAATAGCATTGTGAAAATGAGCTGTGACACTAGGAGGGGATGTAATTGGTGATGCACCCCAAACAGTAAAAGATAATAGAAATTAGATGGAAATTAATATTTTTCTGCAGTTTTCTTTAAGGTTACCCACAAGCTGATATAAACCCAGTGTAATCTGTCAAATTCAGTTCTTGATCTGTTGCAAGTGCCTACTCCAGTATGAAAACAAGGCAATCTGTACCAGTGTTAATTCTGTTTGCTAATAGGGGTTTACTTTGCTTTGCTAATAGCTTGCAACAACACACTACACTAGTGTCAGTCCAATCCCTGGTGCAGACACTATTCCCAAAACAGCTATGGTAAAAATCAGAAAGAAAGAAGTAGTTCTTATTTGCAGTCACAAACATATTAACAGATATTTAAAATTGCACTCATTTACAAATGTAAGGGTCCCCCCCCCCCCCCCCCACACACACAACTGGATGATTACTATTTAATGATCATATTATTCATGAATTCTACAGAAACCTCTCTTCAAATCTCTATGCAATATGGCTGCTTGCAGATGTTAAAGAAAACAAAAAAAAAAATAGCGCTTCAGTTTTAAACTTGGCATTATATCTGTCCTGAGCCCAGTCCATGCCAAGAAAAGGCAACACTTTAGTTGGACTTGACTCTGCAGCGTCTGAATAGATCAGATGCTTTATTGGGGCTTTTTTGTGCTTTTATCTAATAGCTGATTGAATCAGCTTTAGCTAAAAGTGCCAAAAAGCCTTGCTGAAGTGCCTGATCTATACAGACACTTTAGAGCCCAGTTCAAAAATTTTTTTCTTCTTCTTTTTTTTAGGCAAGCAGCCTATTTGGCCTTGAAAGAAACTCAGATGAATAATTAGTTCCAGCAAGGCTTTGCCTTATTTCAGATCTTCTGACAACCTATTGAAATGTCACTTGTAAACACTGGGAAAGGATACCGAGCACTCGTAGCATTACCAAGGTCGATTTTTTTTTTTTTGTCTAGTTTTCTGTAGATTTAAAACAGCTTCCACTATGAAGAAACTTCTGACTAGTTGATTTAATGAGTTTACTTTTGGAGTTAACATCCAGGGACATTCCATGGAGGCTACTGGAAAAATTCCTACCAACAGGAATGACCTGTGAATCATAGTTTGCTGTGTTAGTCTGAAGCCCAGTAGAAGGCAGAGAATGACTTGTATCACAATGCAAAACCCTGCAAGGCTTGGAACTGGCCTGATCTCTGATGGTAAGGAATTCTACAGCCAAACACCCTCATCAAAGAGCTCATCTGTGTTCCCTCCTTTAGACTTTGAATTGGTAGTGTGTCATCCATCATGTTCTTAACACCTGAAGATCTACTACTGGGGAACAGCATATAATTATCTTTTGTTTTTGTTTTTTTTGTTAAGCAACAGTAATATTTTTACAGTAATTTTGCTTTCCTTAAGTTGTATCCATCACCAGAACTCCTTATTGTTATAACATCATCATATCGTGATTATTGAATTAGTCCCACTGAAGGCTGTCTCTTCTACACACACACACACACACCCTTTTGACCTGAAGACCTCAGTCTTCTCTGATGACGCATGTTACGCTTTTAAAAAGTAAAAAGTCAAATGTTACTTCTTATTGTGAAATTGCCTTGGCACCAAGAATATGTAGCTGTGCCTCCCATCAAATGACAATTATGGTAGATAAACTAGACAGTTACCCCTCCAAACTCCTTATACAAAGCATTTATTTGATAGTATCTTGTGAATTCTCACTTGAAAAAAATTAATTCAGATTAAGTTTATCATCAATGCTGTGTACCGAATTTAAAACTAGATAGAGGATAATAAGTAAAAGGTAATGGAAGCTGCTGGAAACTTTTGGCTGAGGGTAAAATATCCAACTTAGAGAAGAAGGAAATTATATGCATGTTTCCAGAGTAATACCACATTTACTCAAATATGGGATTACCCTGAATATAAGATGCCCCCCCCATAATTAGGTTCTTTATAACATATATAGATTTTTCCATATAATTTTCCAGATATAGAATCTAATTATTGGAGGTTTGCCTTGAATTCGTTCCCCTCTTACTACTACAGCAGGGAAAATATACGTGGGGGGGTCGAATGGTCCCTTTGACCTCTGTCCCCCTTAGTATTTTTCCCCTGAAGCCCCTCTTTCCCCCCCCCCCTCCAATTATTATCAGACACTGCTCTCCCTGAGCATGTGGAAGTAAGCAGCAAATTTGGAAACAAGGACTTGAAATAAACATTCCTATATGCAAATTACTACAGGTAGACATACATGGTGCTTGGTTTATCCAGAATTGATGCATTTTACCTTT
This sequence comes from Alligator mississippiensis, assembly GCF_030867095.1. NCBI lineage: Eukaryota > Metazoa > Chordata > Crocodylia > Alligatoridae > Alligator > Alligator mississippiensis. Next base: position 117,283,668 of record NC_081824.1, on the reverse strand, counting down.
TTTTTTGTTTTGTTTTTGTTTTTTTTGTTGTTGCAAACTGTTGCAAGTTTTAGCACAGGTACTCCATGAACACGCTTTTAAGTAGCACTTTTGTACCTAGTTATACATAGTATAAATTATGCATGATATTCATCCAAAGCCCAAAGGCTCATGATTTATCATATAGTTCAGTGGGCTGGAGCCAAAAAGAGTCAATAACATTTCAAGCCCAGCATTTTTCAGTATGTGTGTACACTCTAAATACCCTCCAATTCCCCGCGGCCCCCCCCCCCTTCCCCCCTCCGAAAGGATTCATTTGCTAAGTAGCCCCTGGCTACTCATGACTGGAATTGGATGCTTTTGTCTTGAGTTCTGGGCTCCTCCAAAAATGTATATGCAGGTGAACCATGGAGCCACACTGATCACATGCAACGGACTGAGAGAGGGAGCAACAGAGCCTCTCACCTACAGAGGTTTCGTGATTTTTGCCAGATATTTAAAGTTAGTGAAGAAGCAGGAATCATTGGCAATGGTAAAGGCAGGTGCTGTTCAGATGTGGGAGTGAAGAAGTCGTCTAAATGTATTCAATGTAGTGTTTCATAGTGGGAATTTATACACAACCCTTTTCGTGGCGTGATGCACCAGTAATCCGATGTGTCGGTGCAGAGTTGATTAATCGAGTCTGCCATACATGCGAGCTGACGTGCACTGTGCTGTGTCATGTGCAGTTGTATAAGTGCAGAAATGTGCATCTGCACACAAAATGGCGGTGGCGTGCTTCGGTATATTTTAGTTCAAAAGTGCACTGCTGAACATTTCACCATTTATAGAAATGTATGCGCCACAGCGCCAGGTGCTTTAAAGGTGCTGGGCTAGTATTGCAATATGTCTAGGTGCCAGTTCCCTTCAGAAGGAACAGCCAGCTAGTTTTCTTTCTTTCTTTTTTTTTTTAAGGGCCACACCCACACAAAAAGGTTCACAGTAGCTAGGGTCAGGAGGGACCTGATCAGATCATCTAGCCTGACCCCCTGCTACAGGCAGGAATGAATGCTGGGTTCACAAGACCCCAGACAGGTGATCATCTAACCTGTTTTTGAATTTGCCCAAGTTAGGGGTGAGGACCATTTCCCTAGGAAGTTGGTTCCAGATTCTGACCACCCTAACTGTAAAATATTGCTTCCTGGTCTATAACCTAAACCTATTTTCCATCAGCTTATTACCATTGTTCCTTGTCACCCCAGGTGGTGCTGGGGAGAAAAGGGCTCTCCCTATTTGCTGTTGATTTCCCCTGATGAGTTTGTAGGCAGCCACCAGGTCCCCCCTCAGCCTCCTCTTGCTGAGGCTGAACAGGTTCAGGTCCCTCAGTCTTTCCTCGTAGGGCCTGTCCTGCTGCCCTCTCACCAAGCGGGTGGCCCTCCTCTGAACCCTCTCCAGGCTGGCCACATCCCTTTTGAAGTGTGGCGCCCAGTACTGGACGCAGTACTCCAACTGCGGCCTGACCAAAGTCGCATAGAGGGGGAGTATCATTTCTCTGGACCGGCTTGAGATGCACCTTTGGATACATGACAAGTTATGGCTGGCCTTGCTGGCTGCAGTCTGGCATTGGTGGCTCATGTTCATCTTGGAGTCAATAATGACTCCAAGATCCCTTTCCGCCTCTGTGCTTTCAAGAGGGGAACTCCCCAGCCTGTATGTATGCTGTGGATTCCTTCTCCCAAGGTGCAGCACCCTGCATTTGTCTACCTTGAACCCCATCCTATTCTCATCTGCCCACTTTTGTAGTCTGTCTAAATCTAGTTGCAGCCTCTCTCTCCCTTCAAGTGTGCCCACCTCACCCCACATCTTAGTGTCATCAGCAAACTTGGACAGCGTGCTTTCCACCCCCACATCCAAGTTGCTGATGAAGATGTTAAACAGTGCAGGTCCTTTCAGCCTTTTTGGCACCAGAGGGTGTTGGAGCTTGCTTCAGTGTCTGCTGCTTGCAGAGCTTAAAAAAATAAAAAACAAAACAAAAGTGCTCTTTACTGGAATAAGCAGCACATTACTTCAGCCTGGTTCTGCAGCGTCCATAAAGACTGGGTGCTTTGTCAGGGCTTTTTGGAGCTTTTTAACTAAAGCTGATTCAATCAGGTGTTAGATAAAAGCGGCAAAAATGCCCTGCTTAAAGTGTCCAATCGTTACAGATATTGGGCGAGCGAGGCTGAAGTAGCATGCTGCTGCTTCTGGGCATGTGCAGGGCTCAGCTCAGGAATACGCTGAGTTTAAAGTAAAATGCTGGTGGTGGGGTGTTGTTTTTTAAGCACCTTGAGTGCTGGCCTGGTATGGCAGTATCTCCAGGCTTTATTTTACAGGATTGGCTGTATTTAGTCAATTTCATAGTTTCCACATGATGTATTTAATTAGATTTCTTGTATGCATATATATAACATGAGTGGAGCACTCTTTATTTTTATGGGAAAACATTGCTTATCATACAGAGAATGATTGGTGTGATCACTGCTTTTTAAACTTTTTTTAATGGATTTTAATGTTACACTTCCATGTGGTGGTAGTGATAAAGATGTGTATGTTTCTTTATTTAAAATTAAAATGAATTTGCATTGTTTTAACCACTTGAGAAGGACAGAAAGAAACGTGTGCCCTCCTGACTCTGGGGGGCAGGATGCAAAATGGGCATAGCAAACTTCCCTGTCTCCCCTGCACTACCCGCAAGCCGCACACCACTGGTTTCCCCTTTTCACCCTTTACACCCACCATGCAGTTTCCCCCATGCTTCCCCTCCATGAGCCCCTATTGTATGAGCCATTCCAGCCTGGGGCAGATGGGCTCAGGTTTGGCTCAGGGCCCAGGGCCAGAGCTGAAGCTGAGTCACTGCTTGCCCTGGGCTGGTACTGAAATCTGAACTTTTTTTTCCCTCCCTCATGTTGATCTGGGGGGAAACCTTGTCTTGGATTCGAGTTAATACAGCATATATTTGGTCCATTCATGATCTCACATTATTTGGTTGTCAGAAACCTTTGGTTTACTAGGGAGATATTGGGGCTGTTTATGGAGGGAATTTTCAGTCTTTCCCTTCAGGATTTTGCACTCGGTTCCCTTGGTTGAGGGGTCATGCTCTCAGTTAGTTGCTCGTGTTTTCAACCTGGACTCATATGGCTCCGCACATGCTTCTTGAGGTCCAAGTAGCAGTGGCTTCCAAGAGTGCTTAGTTTTTCCCCCTTTGTTAGTAAAGAAGTTGCATTATTTTTCTTCAGATGTGGACTGACCTACCACACTTCTCAGTATCTTCATCATATTAAAGTTATTGCTACAAAACATGCTTTAAAGGGGACTGCTACACCAAAGAACACTTGGAAATTGTACCTGCTGGGTAATGCATCTTTCACATGTTCTTTCAGAAATTGCATTAAAACTGGGTTCTGTAATGTGCACTGGTTTCCTGTTTGTTCTGGGTGTAACTTCAATATTTGTCTTTGGCTTTTGATGTGCTGAATAGTTTGGATTATGTCTACCACAACAGTTATGAATGTCTGGGGACCTGGAGATAACATTTTGATGTAGATGGGAAATGAATATGGTCAGACTCTTTCAGTGGAGGTTATTTCCTTTCCACCTTTAATCTGATAAGAGTTGAAATGTATTGGGCTTTGAGCACAATACAAAACTATGTGTTCTCTGAGTCTGTCTTAGAGGGGCAGAAGGTGGACCATTTTATTTATACCGAGCTGGAAGAGTTTTGGCTAACACTTATTTTTGGTGCCAACTGAGAAACTTTCCAAAAAGAATTCAGTCTGGGATTTCTCCATTTATTATATAATGTGCATTTAAATAGTTGATGTTTATAGTTCTTGCTGCTGATCCCTGATTAATAGAATTAATAAACTAATTAGTGCTTTTCAGTTGCATCTGTTTGTGCGAAGCAGTTATATTTATCTGTTTATGGGCTTCTATCCAGTTTCTTGTTGTAGCTAGACTATATTATATCTGGTTTTTGTTTTTTAGGTTAAAGACTGACATGATTGGAGTATTTTTGTAGTTTTGGGAACTAATCAATAGCCATCTTTTCTTACATCATTCCTTCTATCATTTATATTTTGTTTTTTCTTTATCCAACACTTTTTCTTTTGTTCTCTAAATTTAAATTCAGTTTACTATGCTGCATTGCGAAATTGTGAACATTTATGCTTCAGTTGACGTTTTTTTGGTCCTTATTTCCCACATACATATTTTTCCTAAGAACCCATATTAACTTTAACTGCCTAATTTGATTTCTGGTTTTTATGCTTTTATTTCATGTAATTTGAGTGCTTACCCTATACTGCTGAAGTGGAAGTACATAACACTAGATTTGTCAGTGACGTAATTTTAATGAATTATCTGTCTGTCTCTGAAAGATATTTATCGAAGTGTGAGAAGTTTATTGTATTTGAAGATAATTTGGCTGGCTTTCTCAGAAACAGATGTCACACACGTTCAGAGAATTCAGTTTACACAGAGACTAAGGTAGTCTTTAGTCTTGGGCCATAGTCAAAAAGCAGTGCTTTATGTAGAGACCATTGAAATCTTAAGTAGCAGATTTCATTAAATGATTTGAAATGTTTTCTGTAGATTTTTTTTTTTTCAAATTCAGGACTCTTGATTTTCAGTTATGTAGCATGTGCTTCTATCCTTAATACATTGCAAGATGGATCATAAACTTATATTATACTGATTGCGTGAGGGAGAGTAAGGTTCATGCAGCTATAGTGTGGGTTGTAATCTGACCTCCCTTCAAGGGCTGTTCAATCTTATTAGTGTTCTCCTAGTACAGTTTCTAGTACTCTCTTGTAGGTGTGTAGGACTAGAATCACTCCATAATCATCTTGATTTTGCATTTTTCAATTTCAGGATGCTTTTATTCAGCTAGAGATTAGCTCAAAGCTAGATGTAGAAGCTAATGGTGTACTTTTGTACTACTGTATTTACTCAAATCCAAGATGAGGTTTTCTTTCCATTCAATATCGAGGGAATGCCACTTGCCTTGGATTTAAGTACAAGGTGGGGGTGGGTAGGCAGTTGTACCTGTGGCCCAGACCTAGCACTGGGGTACACAGTGGAGGAGGTGGGAGGTTGGAGCTTTTGTGGGTAACCTGTCCCAGTGTTTTACCACCCTAGTGAGAAAATTCTTCCTAATAGCTAATCTAAACTTGCCTTGCTGCAGCTTGAGACTGTTTTTCCTTGTTCTGTCATCTGCTACCACTGAAAACCTGAAAACAGTTTAGCTCTATCCTCTTTGGAACCCCACTTCCTGTAGTTGAAGGCTGCTATCAAATCTGCAAAATCAGAAGTGCTGGCAGCTTCTTCGCGTCACTTCCGCATACCCCCTGGGGCCTTACGCGTACCCCCGGGGGTACTTTGATCCCTGGTTGACAACCCCTGCTCTAGATTAAATAAGCCCAGTTTCCTCAGCGTGTCCTCATGAGTCATGTGTCTCAGCCCTTCACCATTTTTGGTGCCTTCTGGGGGACTCTCTCCAATTTATCCACATCCTTTCTGGAGTGGGGTGCCCAAAACTGAACACAGTACTCCAGATGTGGCCTCACCAGTGCTTAATAGAGGGGAATAATCACTTCCCTTGACCTACTGGCCACTCACCTACCAATGCAGCCCAGTATGCCATTAGCCTTCTTGGCAACAAGGGCACACTGCTGGCTCATATTCAGCTTAATTTCCACTGTAACCCCCAGGTCCTTTTCTGAAGAGCTGCTGCCCAGCCAGTCAGTTCCCAGCCTGTACCAGTCGGTACATGGGATTGTTTCATCCTAAGTGCAGGACGTTGAACTTGTCCTTGTTGAACTTGAGATTTCTTTTGGCCCAGTCCTCCAATTTTTCTAAGTCACTCTGAATCCTAGCCGTATCCTCCAGTGTATCTACTGCTCCCCCCCAGCTTGGTGTCATCTGCAAACTTGCTGAGGGTACACTCTCTGCCATCTTCCAGGTAGTTGATGAAGACCTTGAACAAAACCAGCCCCAGAACCGAACCCTGGGGCACACTCCACTTGATCCCGGCTACCAACTAGACATTGAGCCATTGATGTCTACTCTCTGAGCCTGATGCTCCAGCCAGATTTCTATCCACCTTACAATCCATTCACCCAGCCCATCCTTCCTTAGCTTACCTGCGAGAATGTTGTGGGAAACTGTATCAAAATCCTTGCTAAAATCAAGGTACGCCACATCCACCATTCTCCCTACATCCACAGAGCCAGTCATCTCCTCATAGAAGAGAATCAGGTTGGTCAGGCATAACTTGCCCTTTGTGAATCCATGCTGATTGTTTCTAATCAACTTTTTCTTTTCCAAGTGCTTAGAAATGGATTCCTTGAGAATCTGCTCCATGATTTTTCCAGGGACTGAGGTGTGAGACTGTTTGGTCTGTAGTTCCCTGATTTTAATATAAGAAATATTTAGTTTTTTATACAGACTATTTCATCTGTTGCACTCTACAGATAGAGATGAATATCATTTTCTCTATTTTACAGATGGAGAAAATTAAGTTCAGGGACGTGGAGAGATTCATTATTTAATCATTCTGAATTCACTTTGGGATTGTTAAAACATAATGCATTTGATCTCTGAGCTTGATCTCTATTATCAAGTTATCTGCGGTATTCTGTTTCCTCACCTGAAACATATCTTTAAATGCCTTGACCACAATATACGTACAACAGCAATTTGATAATGTGGTTTTTAAGATTTAGTTTATAAGAATTTTACTGTGGAGGGGTAGAATCAAATGACTCAACTCATCATGCAGTAATAAGGGAGAATAATTGAAGTATTTGTTCAGTAGTGAAAAAGTATTTAAATGGTATTGAAAATTAGAATTATTATTTTTTTTAGAATATGTTTGTTTAAAATATTTTCTAGTTTAGTTCCTACATGTGGTGTCTTTCCTATATGAAAAGATTAAATCCCTCCCCCCCCACCAGAAAACAAGAAAACCCAGCAACTACTGTTTGCTTTGATATATACCATCCCTTCTATTCCAAGGTGAATAAATCAATTTAATAGGAAGTGACATCAGTTATCATTGTGGCTGATCACTGGACTTGATGACCATTTCTTTTTTTTCTCTTAAGACTGGATAGGATGTTCACGAGAAAGGTTGCTTTAATTTTTAGATTTGCTTTTCAGAGATAAGTCACTTTTTGTACAGCTTTCCAAAATTAGAGTATAATTTTGTTAGGTTTTTTAAAATCCAAAGAATTCCATTTCTTGCAGTTCAAAATAAAACCTTCTGGTATATTTATTTAGGTTTAAATAATAGTAAAAGTACAAATACACATCTGTATAATATAGCTGTCCTGCCTATGAAGGTATTATTCCACTGCAGTCCTATTGTGACTACTGTTCATGCAGAGAGACATGAATTAGATTTAAACTAGCTGAATGACAGCTAGCAGTATAGCTACTCCTGTACAGAATACAGTGTAGGCGTAATTGCTTCTTGGGTAGGCTTTGCAGCCTATGCTCATCTCTGTGCTCCTGGTAGCAGTACCCAATATATCTTGCAGCAGCATGAACTGCCGAGTTACCTTTAAAAAAAACAACTCTGAAATTAAACAAGAATAAATTAACTCAACCAGCCTGTGAATCAGCTACAGAGTCTCCTTTTTATTTATTTTCCATCATCTCTGGCAACATAGAACCTGTACCTGTTAGAAAAAACAAAACAAATAGCATGGCTTTTTAATGGTAATATTCTTCCAGATTGGGGGAGAAATGCAAGTTTTTGCTAGTAATCCATTTGTTAATATTCATATGTATTAGATGCTGGAGGAAATTACGTTTATTATAGATGGTTATCAGTAACTGAGCTGACAAAGTGGATCGTATTAAGAATATAATTTACTAAATCTTTTATTTACAGATGCTAGTTCCTACTAATTTCCAAATTTACCCTTTTTTTCCCCCTCCCATTGCTAGGAAAATCAAGGGATTCCCAGTCTACCAGAATTGAATCTGAAGTTGTTCCAAAAGTTGCCAAAATGACTGTGTCCGGAAAGAAACAGTCTATGGGATTTGAAGTTCCATGGTAAGCCAAGTCTTCGTACATCAAGGTACTTTAACAGCTCTTCTTTCAGCCTGGTGCACCTGTAGCAAGTGTTCTTTTTTTTTTCTATTTTTACAGAGGTTTTAAATGTACATTCTACCAAGCTAACCATTTTGGCTTCTTTTTTGACTCATAATTACTTTCAGAAGATGGCACCTTACATTGTGAGTTTAACAAATCCTTTCACTATGAATAGTGCAGATAGATCAGCTAGACAAATTTGTTTAAGCATCCGCTTCGTAGAATGCTAAAAATCTCTGGAGTTTAGTTTGGTTTAAATTTAATATTCTAAAGGGAATTATGAGGCAAGTCACTTGAAACTATAGTAGGTTGTTTATTGGAAGAAGTATTAGATTAAATAATATATGCAGGTAAAAAAATAATTCTGGGCTAAATTCTGTTCAGCGCTAATGAAGCTTCCATTGACGTATTTTATGGAACTAACTAAGAACAAAATTTGCCCTTTTTTGTGCTTACCATGAATGGACAAAACTGGGAAGCTCAAGTTAAATTAGAAGTTGTTGAGCGGCAGCAGTCTTTCCTTTAATAAGATAAAGACTGAATGGGTTAGGAGAAAGAGTTATGAAAATAATTTGAGAATTCACAGCATTGACCCTGAATATGAATAGCTGTTGTGCTAAGTGTCATACATTGTAACATAAGATCTCCCGTTCCTCCTTTTTTGCATTAAAAAAGAAATGGAAGATTTGATATTAGAGCTATATCAGGAATAAAGAAAGATTGAAATCAACTATGAGAAAATTACATGGGCTGTTAGTTTTCAGCAACAGTAGTCCCAGGGGAAGGTTTGGGGGTAGGTGGTATATTCACACTCTCCCCTTTTCACTCGTTCCACTCAAAATTTAAAACGAACTGACTGGCAAGGACACCCAGATTTTCTATTTAGGCATATCCAATTGTTAGTTGACTAAATGGCTCATTATTATTTGCTTAGTTCCTGCTAATCTCTTTACTCCTTAGGTGTTAAAAACCCTTGATCTACTAACTGTCTGTTCTTTCTTCTACAATTATTCTGTCTGTTTTCTGGTCTGAATAATGTTTTTTCTCACCCTGTAACCTTCCCGATTAAAGGTGTTCCTTACTTAGGAACTAGACGGCTTTGTTCCTAGGGCATTGAAACCTACAACAAATTAGAGAAAGGCGGGGGAGGGGCAGGGCTGGGCTGTACGGTTGCATACTGGTCATAGGCGGAAGGGAGTTGCAGTGGTGAGGCAGTTGTTGCAGCAGATGGTGAAGGATGTGGGAGGTTGAATCAGTGGTGCAACCAGGGCGGCATAAAGCTGGACATGGGCAGATTCAGAGAGGTTGGTCTCCCCAGGTAGAGGTGCTGCAAGAAGCTAAAGTGAGTTCTCCCCTAACCCCAACTATTTTTGTATGTTGCCAGGTGGAGTTCAGCTTTGGGCTTGCTTTTGGGAGGGGAGGCATTGGGGAGTAGTCAATCCAGATAGGTTGAATGTCACTGAAATAGCTCTATGCCTCTAGCCCAGGGGTTTGCAACCGGGGGTATGTATAGGCCTCAGGGGGTATTCAGCAGAGGGTTAGAAAAATATGCATTGTATTAGCGTGGTACATTGTAACATATCTGTGCCCCTGTTTCAGAAACCTACATCTGTCTAGGTGTAATCTTAAATTTGACAGGAAAAATTATAGCAGCATTTCATGTGTCTTCAAGGACCTCAGAAGCAGCAACCATTACAAGCTTCTCCCTACAGCTCATCACTGCACACAGCTCATCATTGCATACAACCTTGATCTGGGGAGAACATTTTTAGGAGGAAGAGGACTATTCTTCAGGTTCATTCTGTCTTTTATATGCTGCTGCTGAGACTGTAAATAAAGTTGGCAATCCTGTTATGGGATTTTCAATCTCCTGGGGTATCTAAGGACAATGCATATCTTCTTTGGTAGTGGTTTTGTAATGTGGCAGCAGCTCATGGGGCCCCAGATCTCATGAAACGATCACTTCATACAGATTACTGAATAGTCACTGGATAGTAATGACTTCTTGTAGCTATTTGTCTGAGGTAAATTTTAACTTGTGAGCCTTTCAAAACTTTGCCAGTGTTGTTGGGGTGACTGTGAAATGCAGTTGATCAGAGACAGTTGTGTTCATAACAAGCAGTGACTCCAGGAAAAATCCTGTCTCCACTGAACTTGGTGGTAAAACTCCCATTGACTTCAGTAGTCACAGGATATCCTCCAGCTTGGGTGTTTACTATGGCACCTGCTATAGTTTGTGGTTCTGTATGGGAAGTGGTAACACCCATTGCTCTGAGTAAAAGTTTAAAAAAAGAGAGAGGAGGGGGTAGTGAGGGAGAAGCAGATGTCTAAGTGATAAAGCCCTCTATTTTAGTTTTTCAGGGTCCGACATTTTTTTTATGTGCCCACAATTTAAAAGACACACATTTTAGAAGTATATTTTATTGCTTAATATCAAAAATATTTGGAACTTGGTGTGCCTTTAATATAAGCTGAACAATGGCTACACTGTGTCTCTGCATGCAGTGTGGAGGCGGCCTGTTATTTCTTCAAACAAAGATGCTAATGCTCACCTTTATGCATGAGCACCCCAGGAAGGATATTAAGAACAGAGTACTGTATTAACTCAAATCAAAGACAGGTTTTTTCCCCCCAGGAGGGGGCAGGGCAGGCAGTTGCTGTGGCTCTAACTAGCCCTGAGCCTAGGTCAGGGCCAGAGTCAGACCCACAATAGCCTCCTGGCCCCCTTGACTTGCCCTCTGTAGCTTTTCCCCTCCCCTATCCCCTTTACTGTCAGGTGCAGCTTGACTCCAGCTCTGCCTGGATTGCCTCCCAGGCATTAGCACATGGAAACTGTCTCCTGCATGGCCAATCAGTACTGCTGACACCATTGCATTGCCTGCCTGGCCAGTTAACAGCACTGACACTGCTGCATGGCCTGGAAAGGGCTGAGCTTCCACACGCTGTGTTCCACTAGGGAACAGAGCCTTGGAAAAATTATAACAACTTACAAGTTTTCCATATATAGAATCTGATTATTGGGGGTTGTCTTAAATTCAGAATTGATTTAGATTTGAGTAAGTGTGGTGTCTACAAAAAATGGAAGAAAGGATTGATCAGGAAAGAATGTTGTCTTTCAGAGATTTAGAAGTGCAAGGATATAATAAAAATTGCCGAAGTCAAGCTGCGTTAGTCCTTGTGGAGCAAGGTGTATCAAACATCTGGTCTACAGGCTGTATCTGGCCGGCAGAGCCCTGCTGTCCAGCCTGGGGTGCTGCCCCTGGGTCTGATCGGTCTATAGGGCATGGTGTGTCCCTGTGGCACGGGGCAGGATTTGGCCCACAGACATCTTCCCCCTCTCTGTCCACCAGCATACCTGGATCAGTTGGCTGCTGCAGCTGGTCTGGGATCTGCACATGCAGCGCAGTCTGGCCAGAGGGGCAACTGCACTGAACATGGTGCCCACCCCAGCCAGACTGCACAGCACATGGTGCCTGCCCCAGCACTCCAGGACAGCGCCACAAGCAGCGCTTGCTTCAGCCTGTGCAGGACCTGTGCTGCATGTAGTATCTCCAAGTGCTGCATGCAGCATGAATTCCAGATTGACTTAAGTGGGCACAGAGTACAGCACACATCCCAGAGCGGGCACCACTGTGCTGGGGGAGGAGGTCGGTGGGCCCAGACTGGCCCCCTGTCACTCATCCAGCCCGTGGGGGAGACCAGAGAAGGCCAAAACAAGAAAATTATTTTATGGGAGGATGTGAGGAGTGCTTGGCTTGCTCTTTAGCCGAGCAAAACAAAGGCTTTTTTTTACTTCACTCTCCCCCTTCCCCCTCCCAGGAATCAAAGGTCATCTGTCAGATCACAAGTACAGTCGGCAGCAAGATCAGGGGATTAGATAATCAGCCGAAGGGAGGGAAAGAATGGATCAGATGACTTAGACAAGCTGGATGTTTTTGAATCAGCGGGGTTGTATGAAGTTCACCCTAGAGTACTCAAGGAAGTGGCTGAGGTAATTTCAGAGGTTAGTTGAGATCCAAGAAGACTAGAGAAACCTACTGGCCATTTTTAAAAGGAGGAAAGAGAGAGAATTACAGATCAGTTGCTTGAATTTTGATAACTGGAAAGATATTGAAGCAGGGGTTTCTGCAGGGCTCTCTACACATCTAGATATTTGGCAGTACAGGAGCAATGGCACCACTGCTCTGCTGCCAAATTTTTGGACCTGTGAGGGGCCTCAGGCCCTGTGCTGGGATAAAGGCATCTGATACCAGTGCCCAGGGGCATTGCTGGCTCCAATCCTGGCATACAGAGGCCATGAGGGGGTGGTTCCACGCCCCAGGGCCTGATCCTGGCATGTGGGGCTCTGTCTGACCTGTGGACTGGCTTCACACTACTCATCTGGCCTGTGGGGCCATAAGATTGAGCTTCAAAGTATTGTTTTAAAGTTTTTAGGGCATGAATGACCACCTGGTGGCATGTGTCACAGTTATCAGTGGCTTAATATAAAAGCAGGAGAAGGTATCAGTCCAAGTCCTTCAGATGTATGTCCTAGGTTAGGTACTTTTCAATATCTTAATGACTTCAAAGAATTGAGTGTATGTGTAATACATTTGCAGATTACACCAATTGGGTGGAGTGGTACATACTTTTGGAGGATGGGATCAGGATTCATAATGACCTGCAGAGATTGGATAAATGATCTGAAATAAATTTGCAATGTACTGCATTTAGGGAAGAGCAATCAAATGCAAACTACAAAATGGGGAATGACCGCCTAGGCCTCAGTATTAGAGAAAAGGACCTGAGTGTTACATTGGCTTGCAAAATGAATACAATTCAACAGTGTAATATTATTGCCAAAAATTTGTACTAATATGCTGTTAATTAGCAGGAATGCTGTGATCTTTTTATACTATTCAACAGTAGTGGTACGTCATTTGGAATACTGTTTCCAGTTTTGGGCACTCCACTTCATGAGAGATGTGGAGCAAATGGATAGAGTTGAGAGGAGAGTAACAAACATGTATTAGAGGTGTAGAAAGCAGCATATGGGGACACTTGTTAGAGCTGGATTTAGTTAGTTTGGAGAGTAAAAGACTTGGGGGGATGGGACTGATTAGTCTTCCAATACAACAAGGGTTCTTATAAAGATGATGGTGATAAGCTGTTTTTTCCACATAGGACAGGACAGTAATGAGTTTAAATTACAACAAGGAAAATTAATAAGAATTTTCTATCTTTGAGGGTGGTGAAGTATTGGAACAGATTACCTTGAGAGGCTGTGAAATCTCAGTTACTGGAAGCTTTTAGGAGAAGAGAAATACTTGCCTGGGATGGGCTTGAGCAGGCTTCCTTGAGCAGGAAGTTACATGGATGACCTCCTGAGGTTCCTTCTAGCTGTTTTCCTATTATTTAATTAAATGCTTTAGGGAGGGGGAGACCAGGGAAGGCTTAAAACTATTTGAGCTTAAGGACAATGCTGGCATTTAGACAAATGGGTATAAACTAGACGTGAACAAATTTAGATAGGAAATTTGAAAAAAAAAAAAGTTCATAAACACAAGAGTAATCAGGTATTTTAACAGCCTTCCAAAGAACCTAACTTCTTTTAAGATAAGCTTAATATATGTATGAAATGGATTATACGGTGTGGTGCCTGCAACAGCACCACTGGATGCGAGTGGTGTTTGGGAGGGTTAGTTGGCATAGCTTTTGTGGATGTTTGAGCAGGGAAGTGATGATTGTTGGAAGATGGAGTTCTCAGGTTTTGAGGTGGTATTTGCAGAGTCATGTCTGCTTGTTTATTGGACAGGGTTGGGTAGGAAGCATATTTAAAACTTGTATAGGCATAGAAACAACCGCAATGTAAAATTGCTGTTAGTTCTCAGGTAAGTAGTTAAGACTTAGTAATTTCTGGAAAATATTCTACAACTAACGTACAGCAATAGAGAAGTGATACTGAGGAATAGACTCTAGAAACATTTAAATATAACTAACCAAGTAAACAAATGAGAAGCTGCCTATCTTTTTCAAGTCTGTTTCTCCAGATACTTTGGCTTTGCAAGGTGTTTGGGCAGTCTTGGTATGACAGTCTTTATGGAATACATTTTGAGAAGCAGCAGACACACTTCTGATTTATTTTTTTCTGGCTCACCTTAATTGCAGTTTCACATAGGTTCTTTACTTTTGTTTTTGATAAACTGACAATGAAAGGGGGGAGAAGAAAGTGGCTTGTCATCCACAAAGTCAAGTTTGACCTTTGTTCTTATACTGGTACTTCTCTCCAGGTTTTTAATCGTCATGAAGTTTCAAGAGCCAGACTTTGAGAATGAAAAATTATATACGGGCTTTCAAATATGTGCAAGCCATATGTTTTAATCTGAAAGTACTCATTGCTAAAATTAGTGAATATATAGTATAATGTATCTGAAAAAACAATTAAGAAAACAAGAGAGAATTTTAATTTTGATGGAAAAAGCTTGACCCAAAGTAAAATATGTATGAGCGTTTAAACATCTTAAATAATGTAAGACTAATGAAAACTGATTTGGCCTACTTTCTGACTTGAAACATTTTAAATCTACTTCAGATTCTCAGAAACCTTTCTTATTAGTTATGTCCTTTTTGGTGTCTGTCTCCTTTTATGAAGTAAATTCATTTCTAAACTGACAGTAGGAAAGATGGTTTTGAATCAAAACTATCATAGTTTAAACCTGACATGCTAATTGTTTCGACAGTGTTTCCCACCAAGAAGAAAAAAAAATGTCCCAAATGGTAGACTAGGCACTAATGTAAATTATTTTTTACTAAAATAAAGCATACATGGCTGAACTAGCATGCAAAAAAAACCCAAACAAAAAACAAGTTGCAAAAAGCTCTGGGATTGGAAGCAAAGCAGAGTGTGTGCAGATACCATAACTAGAGATGTAATTCTTTGTTTCCCCATATTTTTAAGGCAGTAATTGTCCAGTGCAGTTCATATTATTTGGGTTATCATAGTATAGTACTGTCATGTTGTGTTTTTGTTCCTACCTAGCTGTGTGCAGTTCTGCCTTGCAGTGTTGCCCAGCCACGTTTACATGCATTTAAATCAGTATATTTTGAGGGTCAGAGCGTTAGCCAGCATGGAAACTTTTACTAATGAGAACTTTTTTTGTGTGTTTAGTTCTATCTGTAGTGATCATCACCATAGTAACTGAGCAGTTCCCATTAATTCCATGAATTTGACAATGCAATAATGATATGAATTATGGGCAATATCCCAATTTTTAGATGGAGGGCTGAGAAAATATGCAATATACTCAGGACTGTGCAGTCAATTTTAGGCAAAGCAAGATAGCAAGATAAAAGTCCAGATAATCCTGAACTCTTGAGCTGTTTCATTACCTGTAAAACTTTCTTTTGTTTTCTTGCTCTTTTAAATCTGCTGTCCTTATCACACGTGTTCATAAACATTACAACAATGTTGGGTTGAGTTGGAGAGGGAACCATATTTTTAAAAGGTAGTGACACATCTCCCCACTTTCTGCTGATTATTCACAGAATCCATGCCCGAGCAAATTTGAGGATCTGCTTCTAGTCTTCTACATTTTATTAACATTGTTCTACATTTTGAGGAATACCACAATAAAATAATCTAGCTTTATTTTATTAAAAGCATACTGGCATTTTGGAGAATACAATCCAGTGAATAACATTCAGTGACAGATCATCCTCAGCAAAGTCTGATTTGTTTTTTTCCCCCTCCCTGTTTCTTTCAAAAGCTGTTATTTGGTACTTGGAATTTTTAAAATTATTATTCCATATGCTGGAAGTTGAAAAACATTTAGAAATCTATGTTGGAATTTAGAAAAGGTTTGAAACTATCTGGTGTTATCCTAATCAGTAGGGGCACTTTACATGTGCTCCAACACATTCTGATTAATCGAGTTTGCTGGAGCGTTCTAATCATGCTCCTGCATGCTGCAGCATCTCATATATTCAGCATCCCTGTGTTTCAAAATGGGTTCTGGGTCCCAACTGTGCATGGTCCCCATGGCTGGGAGCCCCTCAGCAAAGGGGGGCTACCAGCCATGGGTGCCTACTTATTGCCGAAGCAGGGGGAGCCCAGGATCAGACTCCCCCTGCTCCAGCAATAAGATACAATAAGATCTAACATGCAATCCCAGTTGTGCCTCCTGCCATGCACATGTGGCAGGAGGCATGATTGTGTGGATCACACATTAGATCCAGTTGTGCCTTTAACTGCACGAGTAGAGGGAGCCTGACAACAACATGTTCTAAAAAAATTTCAGAACTGCTGGCATTCTGCTTAATTAGGATCTCTTAAAATTGCTCGTGTAGGATTAAAGAATTATAACTATAAGAAGCCAAGAAAAATGCTGGTAAGGAAGCATTGCTTAGGTAACATTGGAAATCAATTTATCTAGTTCTTTTTTTGTGATCTGGTCCTTGAATTCTGAGTCATGCAAGTAATCCTATTGAACCATAAAGAATAGGAATGAGACAAACACCCACTTGTATGTTGTTAATTGCTAGACACTGCAGTGACTTTCTTGACTGCAGTATTAACTTACACGATTGGTCTCTGGGGGGTGAGCATTCCACTTAGCCTAGCTGGTGTGTGAATAGCCATACTGCAAAGCTATATTTGATCATGCCTATTTAACTGCTACCAGTCGTCTCACACAAGTGATATGCTGAGACTTCAGAGTATGACTCAGTCTCTTTGCAGTGCCGTAAATTGAACTACTCTGATTTTCTTTTCTTTTCTCTGAGTCAGTTGTAGAAGGGAAACCTTGCCTAACTTGAACATGCAGGGGGGAATTAGACAAAGGCTTTAGAGGATGCTACTTCTGCCTGAAGAAGGGTGTTTGTAGCTGAAAGATTGCAAAAAAGAATTTTCTCAACTATTTTAGTTAATCTAATAGAAGATATCAGATTTACCCAAAGAACCTTGTCTGCCTATGTCCTTAGACCAACATGGCTACAACCAACACCCTTCAGCACTTAAATGGCTAATCTGTATTCACACTACAAAGTGGATGGGTTACCAGCACCTGTGTTAGCAGCACTTGGGTTCCAGTCTGTACCCCAGGATGGGCCAGTTGGGAAGCACCATTATACTCGAGTGAGATTTAGTTGTCCTCAAGTCGGCTCCCATTCACACACAGCACTCAGGTTAAAAGCCTATGTTAACTCTTCAATGAATATAAACCCTCAGGAATTACTCTTTAAACTGTCCCTTGCCTTTCCATCAAGGAACTGGCTGTGAGAAGGAGGTTCTTGTCTATCTGAATTTTACATATTTTATGGGATACTTTCTTATCTTGCTTTTCTACAGGCTGTTTTCAGGCAAGATATTCAGAGTCTCTAACTATGTGGTTTGTGTCCAGTTGCTTATCACTTCCATGTTAACAGTCTTTTACTATTTATTGGAGATTTTTAATTTGAAGGCTTGGTGGTTAACTAAAGAGACACGACCTTCTTTCTCTGCTGCTGTAAGGCTTCTATGGCACTCCTATAATCCTTGTTTTCTGTTTGTTTTCTGTAGTGTGGTTGCTGAAGAGAATGGCCACGGTGCTAGCGCATCTGAAAAAAGACCACCATCTGAAGATACCAGTGTTACTTCTGGGTTAGTTGAGACAGTCTCAAAATCAGCTCTTCCATCCCAAACAACGCAGGTGTCAGAAGAACAGAGTGCAGCACCTACTCCAGTGAAAAAGTCTAGCAAGATGAAACAACAAATAGATGTGAAAGCAGAACTGGAAAAGAGGCAAGGAGGAAAGCAACTGCTGAATTTGGTGGTAATAGGTAATGCCCTTTTAAAAAAAAAAAAAAAAATCTTTAGGCCAGGTTGGAGATTCAGGAATCTGTGCTGGTTAAATCTGGAAGCGATAGAGAAGCAAATGTGTTCCTTGCTCTCAAGCCCATCTGCTTGGCCATTGCTATATAGAAGGACCCACTTTTGGTGTTAATTAGACTAACATGCATACATACATACTAAAAGACATACATCTTTCTAGAGTAACTTTGATGGTACAGAGGTGTTCGTCATGTTAGTCTTACTGAAATTATATGTTTCTCTGCCTTGATACTATATATAGTAGTTCTGTGAATTGCAGGAATATGAAAAAAAAACCCTTTTAGCAGACTACATTTCACATGCACCGGTGTATTTATTTTCTAACTATGTTATGTAGCTAATATATGAAAAAGTGACATTTCTCCAATGTTTCTTTTCCTCTTTAGGTCATGTTGATGCAGGCAAAAGTACTTTAATGGGTCATTTACTCTACCTTCTGGGAAATGTGAACAAAAGAACAATGCACAAATATGAACAGGAATCTAAAAAGGCTGGAAAAGCTTCATTTGCCTATGCATGGGTCTTGGATGAAACTGGAGAAGAAAGAGAAAGGTAAGCAGTTTACCTTATAGTGTGAATTAACATTTTCTCTGCTAAAACAACTCTGTTAGGAAATATTATTAAACTAATTGTTATGTTATGACTACATTAAAAGTGTTAAGAATAAAACATTACACAAAATGTAATATTTCCTAGGAAGATAGATACACACCACTGAAAGGAAAGGAGGGATTCTGGTTTAGTTGTGTGAAATCAGGCAGAGAAGTTGGAAATCCTTTTGGATTATGCTGTAGACTGCAGTGTGGCTATGCTAACTTTTAAATGGGTTAGCTCAGGCACCCCAGGTACTTAGCTGTGGCAGCATGGGGCTCTATGCTGCAGAATTTAGTCTTGTTAACTCAGCTGTTTGTACTGTGTTGCAGACTATAGAGCAGATGTGCCCTTTGGTAAAATCTTCCCTTTGAGGAGCTGGCAGTTTTTATGAACCAAGTAATCGGGGCAGGTGAAGGAGTTTAAGGAAGATGATATTTTTTTGGTTCATCACGTATGACTCGGACCAAATATCTAATTTACTCTCAGTAAATTAATTGTATAGCACACTAGCATCTGGCAGTAGCATGTTAGCTTGCTATAATATATATTAATTTTGTTAACTGTATTTTAAATTGTTTTATGTTGAAGAAGTGCATGAAGAAGTGATGAAGATAGCTAGAAAGCAAAAATAGTAAAGACTGCATCTGTGGACAGTGGCACTCTGTATTTGTAAAAAGATGGAGTTTAATAGCCTACCACAGTTTTTCTGATATTCTTTAGTATCTTGGGTTTCATTTGAAACCACAGGGAGAAGTTTATTTATCTAATGTAATTGTATCTTATGGTATACTCATAGCCCATGGTATCATGGTATTCAAGCTCCTCTGGATGCACAGATAACCTTGAAAAAGTAAACTGATGCAGAAGAATGTTGGGGTGGGGTGCAGTGGGTTGCAGAGAACATAGGGTTTCTTTTAACACAAATGTGTTTAAACACACTCCTACAGCATTCAGACCTAAAGTTAGACTTTGACATAGGCCACTTACACACAACAGACCTGTGAGTGTAAAGGCAAATAAACTAAAAAGGACTGCATCACAGGTGAAAACCTGAAAATGGTTTTATCAAATATTTGTATAATCCTAGAATTTCAAATCTTGAAGAGAAAATTGACCCGGTCTGCTTTATAAAACATTTCAAATTGTTACTGAACACTAAAGGAGTGTTCAAGTAAAGGACTTATGTTATGGAAACAGTTTGTTTACTTCTGAAAGTAAGACTGATATGTTTTAATGTGTTAAACGAAACACTTTTTGCATATGTTAGTCCTTCTAGACTTTCAATGGTATATTTTACATTAGAGTATTTAGGAGCTGTTGTTTGAGTTTTGTGATGTTTCTTCTGCCATTTGGTGCTGCAAGGAAAGTGGGTAGGGCATGTAATATCCTTGGAAGGCTATGTAGTCACATTTGGAATAAACTCCAGGGACTGTGCTGTTGATTCTGAATCAGAATAGACACCTGAGAATGGGGACATATACAGGTAGATGATCTTCTTGCTGTAGTTACATTTTCATTGGCTTTGGTTTTGCTGATGCTTCAATTTGTAGAATTGGGGGATGACTTAAGTGGCAGTTGCAGAGCACTTAAATAGTGTAAATACGAAACTTTGCTACTTGTCCTTGAATTATAGCAGAAGGACATAATCTTACTGCATACCATTATTCTATGTATATATGCATATCTCCACTTGCTTTACATAGTAGAACTAGATTTTGTTTTCTCTCTTCATTTAAGAAAATAAAGGACAGGAGAGGGAATGAAAGTAACACATCTGTCAGTAACCTTAACTTTTTAAAGTTGAAAATCATATATGGATATAGAAAAATAGTTTCTATAGTATTGAAAAATACTGCCAGAATAGAAGTGGCCAAATTTTTCTTCTGTCAGAGCCAGGAGAATTACAGGTTAGTACAGGATGAATCTGTCAGAGCCACAATGTAGGATTTAGCTAATATTGTTGTTTTAATACTGCATTTTGTATGTGTTGTTAACTTTTCAAACAGTTGTAATGGTCTATCATGTGTGTTTTATTTAAGGGGAGTAACAATGGATGTGGGTATGACGAAATTTGAGACAAAGACAAAAGTGATTACGTTGATGGATGCTCCGGGCCATAAAGATTTCATCCCAAATATGATCACAGGAGCTGCACAGGTAACAAATGTCACTTAACCTACCGTTTGCACTTAATTCTATTGTTTGCACTCATCAAATATGAAAGGTAAAAAAATATAGTTTTAAAATAAGCAAGAATCTGATGAAGTAGCTTGCAGGCATCTGATGAAGTAAGTAGGTGGTTGTCCACAAAAGCTCATGCCCCTCTGAACCAGTTAGTTTCTAAAGTGCCACCTTACACATCCTACCTTCAACCTGACTTTAATATATCATGGTCAACCACCTCTGTGTTTATTCGTACATAACCTTTAAACACTCCCCCCCCAAAATGTCATGTTTTATAGTACTTACTCTGTACTAGTTGTCTAGTAAACCGTTTTCTGTTCCATTCTAAAAATTACACATATAACCTTATTCTTTACATGTTAGCCTATGGAAAACTTCTAGAAAGAAAAATTCACACAATTTTTAGACTTTTTGAGGAACACTGAAATTTGTTCAGCTTTTTCTAAATAGAGAAAATAATTTTTTTGCAATTTTAAAGGAAAACTCTCTTGATTGCTGTTTGGTTATTCAGATTTGTGGGGAAAAGAGGGTTTCACACTTATCTATGAAGTAATATGAACAGTTTATTGCACTTGTGTCAGTAAAACTGTATAGTTTTTAAAAAATCACTTCCGATCACAAAGTAAGTGCTGTTCAACAGTCAGTGCTTCCAAAAAAGTTTTTTGGGATAAGAAGTTGTAAAAAGTTTTTCATAAACTTAGCGAAAAGCATTCAGACAATCTGTTTTTCAATTTAAGTTTGTACTCTGCATACATATTATACATGCAAGGCTGGAATCTCGAGATCAAAACTGGTGTGAAACGTGTCAGTTCGCTTTGTAGGAAGTACATCTTTTGTGAAGCATACGACACTTGTACTCTGGGATCACAGCTGACTTCCTATTGGTTTTGGGATGAAATTAAAAGGATTGACCATAATTTATTGAAGCAGTATAAAATGAGTTGCAGGCTAACCCAAGAGAGTATAATCTGACATACTGCCACACCTGTCCCAGCTGGATGTCCCTTGAAATGAAAATGGGAGCTACCAGCAGGGGCTTGTCATTAATGCCTGCCTAGAACAATGGAAATGTTGTCCCCATTTCAGTCTGAAATAGACTGACTTTGATCTCTAAGGCAGTTGTTTTCTGCAAAAACTTCTATTTGTCAGAGGTTTTTTGGAGTGTCTTAACAGGGTACATTCCCAGAATGACAGTGAATGCCTGTGATCCATAAATTAGTTCCAGTTTTTTTCTTTCCCCTCAGGAATTGCAAATTATAAACTTACTTTGTCCGATTATTCTTAAAACCCCTGGGTCTCTTGCACAGATCAATTACTAATCAAGTGGAATAAGAGAGCTTAATATGTTTATCTGGACATCAGAATCCAAATATTTGTGGGATAACTTTTTCCTTTAAAAAAGTGGACTTAATAGTTTTTGTAAAAAAAAAAAAAAAAAAAAAAAAAAAAGTAGTAGCCCTGTTGCATATGCTGAAAAGTTATTTGATTTTGGTTCTCAAGGCTTTCTCCTTCCCTGTGTGTCCTTTGTCTTTTTACTGCTTCAGTTACTAGCATTGTAAATTAAAACCTGTTATATGTATGACCTACTTTTAATTCTACAGTGACCATGTTGCTTTTTTGTGAGTTTGTTGTCCTGAGAGCCTGAAACTATACTGGCCTACAGAAAAGTCTTACCAAGCCATTGCCAAAGCTAAAATTAGAAGAAAGAAGCAAATTTGGGGGCAGTTTGATTACTATAAGTTCCTTTGAAAAGTCATTCACATATTCAATTTATTACAATGATGCTTATTCCAGACTAACACTGAGGTCCTTTTATCTAAGCACCTTAAAATGCATTACAAGAATGGGTGAGAGCTGTTATCAGTTTTACAGGTGGAAACATGACAGCCTGGGGAGACTGAGCTGCCCATAATCATGCTTAGAGGTGTGGGATAAGAATCCACATCTTGTGATTGTATTTAAGCCATAGGACAGTCAGGGATTCTTAAACTGTAATGTTTGTTAGGCTTGCCTATTAACATGACACAGGTGTAAATACATATTCCCAGCCATCTATACATTTTTTTGAAAATTTTTTTGAAAAATTAACCTAAAAAATTAGCCTAAAAATGTTGGAAAATGCTGTACCTAACCATTCTGTTTTTCTTAAAAGCTCTGTTTGTTGATTTGATTTCGTAGTCTCTATAAATAACATGAAAAGAATACAGAAACCCAGATTTTCAATTCTACCTTCACTTAGCTCTCTGCAGCTATAGATGAGCAGACTTTTCCCTCGATTTTTCCAGCTATGAGAGATCAATGTAGCTGTAATTGAACCCGTACATTTAGAATTGTAAATGTTCTCTAATGGGACAGTCAGGGGAGTAAAGTGTGCTCTTTGCATGCACCCCCTTGCTTTCATTGGCACAGCCAGGAGCTGCAAGGGACTCTATTGAAGGAGGTAGCTGAAAGATACCTATGATGGCTTTACATCAGCTGGGATTTGCCATGGTTGGGGAATCCCCAACTGTCATTTTACATTATGCAAAGCAGCATTATCAGAGGTGAGGATCTGGCCTGTAGTATGCAGTGCTAATGAAGTAGTTTATGCATTTTCAGCTTCCACCTATAGTATGTTTTAAAAGAACTGTAGGTGTACTTTTGAAGGAAATTCATCTCACTAGCAGGCGTTGCATCTTTGATGATGAGGCCAGGAAATGTAGAGACATGTCCCTCTCCTTTAGAGCTGCAAGGGGAATTTTTAGCTACTAATGACTAGAGCCATGCCTTATATGCCCTCCCTTGTTCCCTCTCTGTGGCCTGCAGCATGTGCATAAGGAAAAAGGGCAAGATGCTGCTGCCTTCTTTTTCCTTCTAACCAACTCCCACTTCTTCATCCTGGGGGTGGTCTGTTTCATGTAGCATTAGGTTATTGGAGCCTGTCTGGTTATTTCTGGCTGTCATTGGACAGGAGTTTTATGATGGGGTGACTGGTTCTTGGCTACTGCTTGTTGCTGAGGTTACCAACATTTTAGGTTCTTTTCCTGTCCTTTTGCATATTTAACTTGGTATGCTGGATCACCCATGATGCTGGGGAGTAGGACAGTTGGTAGTCTTTTGCTTGGGACCTGGAACAAATTTTTCCTGTATGATAAAAAGGCAAATGACTGCATGGGTTTTTTCACCTTCCATCTTTGCATCTTTAGGGTTTAAATCACAGTTGTTACATCACAACTTTGGCAGGGACCAGTATGTTGTATGGATTAGACAGTACCCAGCGTGAGTTCTGTTTACAGGATCTCTGGTTGTTGGGTCCCATGCAGAATATTGCCTGATGGTGGGGTTTGTCTCCAGGTCTTAAGTAGGAAGAGCTTCCCTGTATTTCATCTCTTTCCTCTGACAGGCGAAGTTCTTTGAGTAGATGTGATATCTTTTATTAGGGCAACTGAGTATCTGGAACGAAGTTCTTTGCAACCGTTTTAGCACAAGGGGAGTATGTTGGGATTCTGATTTCCAGGTCTTAGGGGCAGGCTTGAGCATGAAGTTGGGGCACTGCATACATCCCCAGATTTGTAGAACCTGGGCCTGTTGGTACCCAGTTGAATTTCTCAATGGAACAGCCCTATTGGGTCACGTGACAGGAAGGGGTTACCTGTTGGCTAATAGCCTCTGCATTTAACTGTACTGTGTCACGTTAATGCAGACCCAGAAACAATGATATAGAAATCAATCTTCATTAAGACAAAGGCATGTTAATATACTCCGTTTTTGCGTATAGTAGATTTTGTTGTCATTTGTTTGTGCATGTTCAGCAATGGGCCATATTTACTCTTAATATATTCTGCTTATGGAATTTGCTCTCTGAACCTTTTTTCCCTTTTACTTAGGCTGATGTGGCAATCTTGGTTGTGGATGCCAGCAGAGGAGAGTTTGAAGCAGGGTTTGAGACTGGTGGACAGACTCGAGAACATGGGTTATTGGTTCGTTCTCTTGGAGTAACACAACTGGCTGTTGCAGTCAATAAAATGGACCAGGTACATGCTTAAAGGTTTTAAATGGTTCAACATCTTACATTCCTTATCTTATCATGAGCCCTTAATTCAGAAGATCCTTATTACTTTTCCAATAGGATTGGGCCTTCCTTGTAAGGTTTTCCCACCCAGTTTCTAGTTTTTATGATGTCTATGTTCAGAAAGGCAAGAATGTTCTTCTAAAGTCTATAACTCAACATATCAGTCAAGCGAGATTTTCAAAAGTAGTGTGGACTCCACTCGATTTTGAAAATCTTCCTGAAATACTTTATAAGTAACCCCTCTAAAACTTACTGGAGTAAATGTTCAGCCATGAATGTTTCACCTCACTTGTTTCCCCAATGATAGCTGCAGTTACCTGATTTCTGTCAAGGGTTACTTGTAAGGCATGCTACTGCATTTGCTCAAACATGTGCTTTGTATTAAAATGTTACATTTTAGAATTATATATTGAATATTTTGATTTCTGAAGAGGCACGGTTGTTGAATCTGAATTTTGTTATACTCTGATGCCAGAAAATCCAACCCCAAATCTGGGGACTTGTTCATGAAAGTGTCGATTACACATTAAGTTAAACTGCAGATTAACAAATGTAGGCCTTGCAAACTTAATCTTACAATTTTGTTCCAGTCCTGTTGGCCCTCAGTTCACTTCTTTCATAGTGTGATCTGTGCAGTCTTTCTCCAACATATGAGGTGAGCACTGTGAACATCTTATTCTTTAGGCAGAGTACAATGTGAGAGTGTAATGGAAGTTGTATAGCAAAATATGCCAAAATGCACTATTTTTATCACGATCACTTCTTAATTTTAGGTTAATTGGCAACAGGAGAGATTTCAAGAAATTACCAGTAAACTTGGCCAGTTTCTTAAACAAGCTGGCTTTAAGGTAAAGTAAATTTAAAGAATGAGATTATTGAAACTTTGCTTGTGTCTGGCTAATTCTTTGGGGCTGGGTTGGAGTTAGTTTGTACTGCTGGAGACCCTTACCAGTGATTGGGGTGTGGTGCCATCTTTGCTGACACTGGTGGTTTACAGCAGAGCCCCTGACCTCATGTTTCTTTAATGAGTAGGTACTTAACAAGTCTCAGGTGTAGGTACCTGGCATTTGACCTCTGTCAAAAGTTGATTCCCTTTAGGTATGTGGGTTCCTTGGAATGCCACGAATTAGCCACTCATGTTCTTTGAGGCCTGGAGGGAATGCGTTCTGCAAGGAAAGGTTACAAGCCACTAACTCTTTTTATTTTTATTTATTTATTTATTTTTAAATCTTGGTATCCTAGAGGACTTGTTTGGGATGTTACAGTAGAGTCTTACAAGTCAGGGCAGCTTTCAGTTCAGATTGTGGGTTAGCGAGGATACTTTAGAGACTCTTGCCTTAATTTGCAGATGGTCTGGTCTTTGTCCTGCTGTTGCTTTTGCCTGTTTTGGTCACGTGGCAGACTAAGTCTGCACTTATATATCCCTCTCAGACACCGGGAGTTTTTATCCTAAGGTCATTTATTAGTTAAAGTTGATAAAATGCCTCATTTAATTCTGATTTCTCTTTCTTTGCTTTTGTCTTTTGATAACTAGAAGAGATGAATTGGGCAACAAATCTGCTGTATTTCTAAATAATTTGACTATCCAACTTGATAGAAGCCTTACGTATCGGGGAAAAATATGTTCTTTTTTGTTCAAGGGAATTATAATGACTGACTATTTTGTAGCTTAGTAACAGTTATGATAATGTTGAAGTTGTTCCTTCCATCTACTTTTATATACTGTTATTATTTTAATTAAACACTCTGTTTAACTTGTGTTTGCTTTCTTACTTAGGAGTCTGATGTAGCTTATATCCCAACAAGTGGTCTTGGAGGTGAAAACCTGGTTACAAAATGTGAATCAAGTGAACTCACTAAATGGTATAAGGGAAAATGTTTGCTAGAGCAAATTGGTAAGTGTGCTGTTCTACTGATTTAAATAGCATAGTTGATTACTTAACTGAATTTTTGAGATGGTTGTTTGTATTATTAAATGCAGAAACTTTTATGTCCTATTATTTCTTTTCAGATTATTTCAAGTCACCACAGAGATCAGTGGAAAAACCATTCAGATTGTGTGTTTCTGATGTCTTTAAAGGTTGGTTCTCTTATTTATAAAGTTTATTTTTACTAATCATTTCAAAGACATACAAATTCATTCATGTCTTAAGATATGTATATCTTAAAATAATTTGAAGTCAGTGTAAGATAACATTTTTACAAACATGTTTTAAAATCTGACTTTAAAGTGCTTAGAGACATCTATTCAATACTACCTACATGTATTAAGTTTTTCACAGTGTTCTTGGTGGTGGTTAGTAAGTGGTGTTATCTAGATTTTACTGATGGAAGAACTGAGGCAAAAATTAAGTAAATTGCTAATGGCTATACAGTGAGTGCAAACAGTGGATACAGTGCATACAGTGGAACTTGGGAATTTCCTGATCCCAATCCATTTGCTGAGTTGCTAGCATGATTGGACATTTAATATTCTACCTGGCAGAGGAACATTAATTTTATTCAAACATCATCAGTTTTATTACTCTCAAAATATATTTTAAAAGAAACTTGCCATGTATGCATGTTGTAATTGTACTTGAAACCAGCTAGATCGTGTAGTAAGCTGGGTATCAGGCTTTGACTGCCTATGACAACGGACCCAGATTCAAATATTGATAGTCAGAAAAATGGAGTTTGGTTTTGACACGGATTGTATTGGGTGAAACCAAAATTCCTGTCACCTCTTCTCAAGGCGTTGAGGTTTCCATGGTAAATACTGAAATTGCATCTAAGACTTTGCTATCACATATCGGCTAAACATTTTTGCAACCATCACTGGTTATATGAAGTGTGGTACAGGCTATTTGATTATAACCTTTTCACCCAGAAATAGCTGGGTTAAAGTATTGTTATATGTATGTAGACTATAAAGCAGAAACAGGTTTTGCAGTGAGCTGAGTTTTTATCAAATGAATAAAAATACAGAATTTAAATAAACTTAAACAGCTGCATTTACCAAAAATTAATGTTCAGTGGCTATGAGGAGTAAGTCCCCGATTACACAGCTAGAGCTCCTGTCTACGAATATAGACCTGCTGTTTCAGAATGGTTAGTTGCACATTTAAATATCACTTGAACCCCCACGCAGATTTCTTTGCATACATGCCAACTGGTTCTAAACACAAATTAAATACTTGTATAATTTTTGGCACTCATGCCCGTAGTTTTTTAGTGTGGTGGAAGGGAGGGGTGTCTACATTCTTTCTCCCCTTTTCTGAGCTGTTGGCAATATGACTTCTGTCAGTTGACCAACCCAGTAACTCATCTGTAAATTATGCTAATGCATAACTGGGTATCCAGCAATAATAGTAAAGAATACAAAAGGAGGAAATGGTGGGTCTTGACTCAAAATTAATATAGCATCTGCAATAACTTTTCACGCTAAATGTTAGTAAACCAGCTGTCAGCTGACTTTCTAGGAGTAAAAGAAATACATAGAGAGCTTTCAGAATTTCCAGTTCATTGGACAATAAACTAACAAGAAACACATCCAAGACTGCAGTTTTTAAGGATTTTTTGAGATGCCTCAGCATATGCAAGGTTGTTTTTTTTTTTTTACTGTAAATTGTAAAGAGGGGGAGGGAGAATGATACAAAACTATATAAAATTATGTAGGTTAACCCTTCTATTTATTGAAAACTCTATTAATTGGTTTGTTTAGCAACTATATTTGTTTTCAAGTGGGGAGTTTTATCTCATATTTCAGAAAAATAATCAGATTAGGAGTTTTGGAATTAATATTTTGTTTTCATTATGATGTAGAACTGGCTGCCTTTCAAATACTGAATACTGTCTTACTGGGAAAAAATGCATTTTATCACATTAAAAATCTGCTTGCATGTTGCTAATAGGTCAGCTTACCAAAAAAGAAAAATAAAGACTGCCTCTTAACATGCACTTAACTATCTGTTGTTTTAATTTGTTGCCATGTTCTTTACAGACCAAGGATCAGGATTTTGTGTAACTGGTAAAATAGAAGCAGGCTATATTCAGGTTGGAGAGAGACTTCTGGCAATGCCTCCCAATGAAACTTGCACTGCAAAAGGTATAGTCTTCAAAGGCTTGTTTACTTTCAGGTCAATACTGAGCTAGAAGCAGTTGCTGAAATGGTAACAGATATTCAAACTGATACTAACTGTCAAACATAAAATGTGAAAGCATAAAACGAATTTCTTTAGATGTGACTGTATTTGTATAACTATCTTTGAAAGACTTGCGAAATGTTGCAGCCCTTACAGATCAATTTTAACTGGTAAAGCTTTTTCATGCTCTGTTGGACATGCTAAGCAGTTACTTGAAAGACATTCCATCGACAGTTACAGGGTGCCAGTCGAACTGGGCTCCACGCAGTAGAAACTCAAATCTTGTTCTGCAGTTTAAAAAACAAATTAATAAATCAGTAAAAAAACTGAATTCCTTCTTTCAAAGGAGGCCAACAAAGAGAAAAGGTACAATGTGTTGGAAAGAATTTGTTTCAGTAAATTTGTGAAAAGGTGGGAAACTGTCATATCCTTTCCAGTATAGGGTGCACTTGTTAAGGTGAGATATTTCTTCTAAAAATAATCTGATTCTTTAATCAGAGTAAAAAAGAAAACTCAAAAGAGTTCTGTGCACCACAGATGTTGTCCTTGTAAGTGCATCTTTTTTAGTGTCTTATTTTTTTATCTTAAGTTTTTAGAGTCAGAAAATTTGAATCAGTTTTAAATTCAGGGGAAAGTGTGTGTGTGTGAGAGAGAGAGAAAATATTCAGCTAATTAATGTCTAGTACATTTAAAGTGCTAAGGAGTAAATGCGTGTCTCTTAAATGGATAAAAGTGAAAGCATGAGTCTGTCACAGCTTAGAACAAATCCATTCAAGAGCTTCATAGAGTTTTCAATAGTAAAGGTCATAGAAGTAGGAGCTGGATATATTTTAAAAAGTGAGTAAGGAGGTTTTCAGACTGATCATCTTATGTCTGATACAACTCGTACGTACCCTTGAGGTTTCCCATGATTATAGATTGGAGATGAAGAATATAAGTAGACGATAGGGGTGTACAGAAGTGGCAGCAAGCAGTGACTTTTTTTGTGCATCCTCAGTCCGTTGGATCCCTGGTTTAACTGAGAGCAAAAGGGAATGTTACAGTAGTAATGATAAGCTGGCTACAGGGCTACCCTGGCCACACCTCTACGCTAGTTATAGGAGAGGAGGGAGTGGCATAGATACAGTTACCCTCGTTGCACGTCACCTGAGAATCCCCCAGAGTACAGTCAGAGTTGGAGCGTCACGTAGTGGCTTAAGTGTAGCTGGAGTTGTTGTTAACTATTTCACATGAGGAGAAAATACTTTAGTTTATCTTCCAATACAAACAAGGGATATGCTAATTTATGACCATTTTGCAACCAACGTATCACTTCCAACAAAAAAATTGAACTTCATGTATCATTTTATGGCAGTGTCACCTCCTATGTGCAGTCATTTTCAGCATCTCTTAACAAATACTGCTTTTTTCATGACTGACATATTTGAATTTAAATGACACTAGGCACAGCCTGGTGCATGGTGATAGGGAGACAAAACAATAAATACAGACTTGGTACATGAATCGTGTTTTATTTATTAAGTTCTACAACAAAATGCAGCAAGATTTGTGAAATGGGCAGTATTAAAAAAACAAAAACAAAACCAAACCCTCAAAAACCAACTTTTGCTAAGATCTCTTTCTACTGGTATCAGCCAAGAACATCACAATGATAAAACACATTCTTCCTTGTTTATCCTTGCCCAAGTGTCTACACCTGATTGTCTCAAACTTACTTAAAATACATTACAAACCATGCTTATTTAGATGCTTTCTAATAGACGCTACATTGCTGCAAATGAAAGACGTTCGTTGCGCTCTTCTGTGAAAGAGAGCAATACCACTGAAGGTAAATGAAAGTTGACAGAAGTACCAATAAGAAACATGAAAGGTGCGGTGTAGGGTATCTCTGTGCATCACAGGATGGGTGTGGCAAGGATTGTGATATTAGTACTTAGTGGTATTTTCAAGAACGCGTCATCTGCACCGTGTGATTGGTACTGAGTCCACTCCCATGAGTTAGACAAAGCCATATTAATACGCAAGGTGGTTTGAAAGATTGCTGAGTCCCAGTCAAAAAAAAATGTTTCCTTTTGTGTTCTTAGCTGAAAAGCTTTTACTATCAGTCCATTCATACTGAAAACTGATGAGTAATGGTTGATGAAGCACAAATGTCTCAAGTAGAACTGTTTGTTTGTAACTCAGAACCTAGGTACTTCACTCAGCGGTTCTGTTCTTACTCATTTCCAGGAATCACACTGCATGATGAACCAGTTGATTGGGCTGCAGCAGGAGATCACGTTAGTCTCACTTTGACCGGCATGGATATCATCAAAATCAAGTGAGTGCAAAATGAAGTTTCGGTGTAAGTAACGGTTTGTTTTTAATGAAAAGCCATGTAACTATTACTCTTTGCAATCAGCGGTTTACTTGAAGAATGATTTGGCTACCAGGATATTTAAAACCAAAGTGATGCATATCACCTGGCTTGCATGTGCATACGTTGGAAACATCTGCTTTATGTATAACGGCAGTCTCAGAATACTGTTAGAGTTCATGATCAATTGACCTCCATGCTTTCGGGGTAACTTTAAAAACCCATTTCCTTAGAAGGTCTTTTCCTAATTTGTACATAGAATTACAGAACATGCTCTAAGATATTATTAATAATTTTACATAAAATGTTTATCAAGAATTCATCGAGCTGTAAATCATACAGATGGCAAAGTAAATCTGAACAAATAATAGCACATACCAGCATCTTACTGTTAACTACAGGTTAACAAACTGTTTTCAGCAAACAATTCTTTCAACAAATTTGCCCCTTTTTCTGTTTGTACACCATTTAAAAAAACATGTAATTTCTTTTTTTAAATAAGTTAAGCTGTTCAGACTTATTTAGCTTATGGCTTGTGCAGTCAGTTTATAGAATTCATACACAGTGTATGCCTGACTTGGTCTTTGAGTGAAGTATTGGCTAGCTGTAAATTGTGATCTATGCTAAGTAATCAGATAGAAAATTCTTACAGTTTCTTTTTGGCATCCTAATTGGACCACTGAAACAGAGTGGTCCAAGTTGGCTGCCAAATTGCTCCACACGTCAAAACTTGTGCCAGTTTATATTCTGTCCTGGATGGACAAAAGAGAGTTCTTTTGACTTCCTTGTTACAGAATGTGTATCTACAGAAAATCCTTGTGCTACTGTAATGGAGACTGAGTGGGTTTTACACAGTGGTGTCTGACTGGT
The DNA here is from genome assembly GCF_030867095.1 of Alligator mississippiensis. Classification (NCBI taxonomy): domain Eukaryota; kingdom Metazoa; phylum Chordata; order Crocodylia; family Alligatoridae; genus Alligator; species Alligator mississippiensis. Next base: position 117,251,547 of record NC_081824.1, on the reverse strand, counting down.
TTTTTTTCCTCCCTTTTTTAGCGTGGGCTGTGTATTTTGCGATCCCAAGGAACCCATCAGAGTTTGTACTCGTTTCAGAGCTCGGGTCCTCATCTTTAATATTGAGGTCCCAATTACTAAAGGATTCCCTGTAAGTTTCATGATACTCTTCTGTTTTAACGTTCTTGTATTCTCCTTTAGTGGCTTAGTACATTTCTGTTTATAAAAAGGAATGTCACATTCATGAAAAAGGGGACACACTTGAACCACCTGAGTCTTCTGTAGCTTAAAGAGGGTGCAAAGTTGCATGTTTGGAAGCGCATATCTGCTCTTGCAGGCTTCTGGTTTGATGTAATGTCTGCATATGGAGTTCACTTACGGAGTTAAGCCAGCTTTTTATTAACAAGACTCTGGAGGCAGTGTATGTAGGGGTTTGGCAATGCAACTGGTTTTCAGTTATCTGAAAAACTCAACATATGCTACAGGATTGCACTGATGTAGTGCAGACAGTAAGCAAAAGGCTTAAAGAATTAGTATATATTTGTAACATATGGAAGACTGCAGACTTTGAGAGATCTATGCTTATTGTGTCCACAAAAATCACAGGAAGTCTGGGATGTAGTTTCTCTAGGTGATAAACACTGCTTTTTTAATTGAAGAGATGGGGTGCTGAACACAAGTTAGGTTCCTCACTGAGGAGTGCTTTGAGCCTTTGCCTGCAAATACAGTACATGATTTGTGTTCCTAATTCAAGCGGTTTTTGAGCCACTTCCTTACTTTGGCCTGTGCATCAATACAAAGGATTTTTCAGAAGTCACACTTTGGATCTAAAGACTTTTCTGGGTGCTAGCAAGTAGGGTTTTAGTTGAAGATGTAGGTCGCTGGTTGAAATAATAAACTTTTGTTGTTTTCAGGTGCTTTTACATTATCAAACCATAAGTGAGCCAGCCACTATCAGGCGATTATTGAGTGTCCTTCACAAGAATACTGGCGAAGTCACAAAGAAAAAACCTAAGTAAGTATTTTGAGGTAACTAATAATTACACTAGAAATTTGACAGGGGTGCACTGCATAATCTAAAGCAGATTGGATGAGACTCTATTATGGAACAAGTTCTCTGTTTAAGGATATAATAATAATATGCTTATATCTTATATATGAATTTTTAGCTATAGGTTATACAAAGCAAGAAGAATATCATCCTCATTTTACACAGTGTGACACAGAGATAAAGCAACTTGTCAGAGGTCACACAGCAAATTATTAGCAAAGCCAGGAATAATTTTCAGTTTCTGGTCAAGTCTTTATGAAATAGACCAAACAAGACAATGTCTATATTGTGGCTTTGACACTGGCTGTTTAAAGCCACGTTCTTCTTGGCATGCTACTGATTGACATCACCAGAATGGCCTGCTTCCAAAGAATGTGACTGGATCTCTCAATGAAAAGATTTTATGAAGTCCTTCACCATAGAAAAGATGAATTACTATACAGTCTTTTAAGCTCCCCCCTCTACACATTACACATAAGGTACACTTACGTTAAACAGGCAATCACGCTTTAAGTTGTGACATAGCCACATGTTCCAGCAACCAAGGGCCTGATAAAACAGCTAAGCTACAAACTTATTCCACAAAAAATGTGTAATAACTATGTAGCTTGTTCTAATCACACCATTAATTGAACATGTGGCCCAGTGCTCTCCTGGGGCTGGGGACCCCATCGATTTAGGGGCTCTCGGCCACTGTGCACCATCCACTGTGAGCCCTGCAACCAGTGAGGCTTCAGGTGCACCACCCACTGTGAGCCCTACAACCAGTGAGGCTTGCAGGAAGGGTAGCGTTCCTGGCTTTAGGGCCTTCAGTGGGGGCAGTGCAGGGAATGCTGCCTCTGCTGCAAGTCCCACTGAGTTCCGTCAACTGTGCGGCTAGTAGGTGCAGGAGCTGGTGCAGGTGGAGCTCGGGATCATGATCGCAGCCTCCCCCTGTACCAATGATAAGGTACGATGGGATTTAACATGAGATTGTGTGGATTGCAAATTAGATCCCATTGCACCTTTATCTGCACATGTAGAGGTTGAGAACCCTAAGGCACTTTGATATTCATCTCTATAAAAAAAAAAAAAATGTTGTTTTACTTTTATTATTATTAAACGATCTTGCACATTTGTAGAAAAAAATGTTTATTTGTATGGCATTCAGTAATAGGTGTGAGCTTGGGGATGCTCTGAAAATTGGACGTAAAATGTACATGTGTAACCCTTTCTCCATCCCCATGCATACACATTTCTTGTGGAACCTGAAAAGCTCTAACATTTATTTAAGGTATGTAAAGGGAATCACAGGAGAAATCTTAATTTAGATGAGAATACAAAAACTCCAGATGTCTGCTTTTAAAAGGACAATTTCAGAAAGCTGAAAACAATTGTGAGCCAATTCATTTGGAAGAAAGGATTTAGACAGCAAATGTAAATAATGATTTGGAGCAGTTAAGAATTTTCTAAATGTCTAAATAGACCAAATCAATAAAAAGCCCTACCCAGGATAAACACTTGGCTGAAATGGGAAGTGAAAGCAGCTACACAAATTTAAAAAAATATAACAGAGGGATGAAAGGGGATGTTAATATTAATGGATATAAAATAGAGACTAGGAGTAGTAGAAAATTGATAAGGAAAGGAAAAGGACAGAAGAAGAAATCCATGACTTCCAGAGTTAAAAAAACCCCAAAAAAACCCTCTTTATTATCCCATATTATAAAGAAATAGAATCCTAATAATTCTGTTTGTCTCTTACTAGATGGAAAGCCCAGATTATGTTTTCATGTCATCTTCTGCATGAAATATTTCCCGTTTCAGCAGTTTTTACTGAAGATGTTAAGTGCATTGTTCTTGTTACTTTTTTAAATGCAAGACAGACCTACTTTTAAATAGTTTTAAAAGAGTTGGCCCAAGGGCTCTTTGGATCATTAGTATTGATTGTCAGAGTTCTAGAAGAGGGAAAGATAGGTATATAGCAATATATATATTATATAGATATATATCTATATAGATATAGCAATATTTAAAATGTAATAGATTGACCCAGGTAATAATGGGTCTTGTTAGCTTGACATTGATCCCAGATAAAATAATTTAAAGACTAATGTGGAATATGATTAAACAACTAGTATGAAAGAAGGTAGTGTGACGGTACCAATCAGCAGGAGTTTAAGGGGAACCTATTTTGCAAAGCTACCTTAATGGCGGGAAGGATGGGGGGAATTGGATAAGATTGTAAGTTGGGTTGGTGAAGGTAATGCTGTACTTTAACTTCTATATAGTATTTGGCTCGGTACCAGACAACATTTTGATTAAGATCAATTTTAAACTGGTTAAATAATAGATCTTGGGATACAATTATAAATGGGAAGATTATCACTGAATGAGTACATAACTAGGGGTTCCCAAGAGGATTACTTCTTGGCCACAGGCTATTTAACACTTTACTAGTTACCGGGAAGAAAATCTAAATCAGCACTTTAAAGTTTAGATCAGCAGTGGCCAACCTGTGGCACACATGCCCTAAGTGGCACTTGCAGGCTCTATATGCATCATGCAGCAGACTAGGGAGGGGACAGGCAACAAAGCAGGAGATGCAGCAGGGAGTAGAAAGCAGAGCTGAAGCTGAGTAGGGATCGTGGGGCAGATGGCAGGTGGTGGGTGGGGGCAGGCATGGGGCAAAAGGGCCAGGGGCACGAGGGATGGGTGTCTGGCCCCCTGCCCCCTACTGCTGCTTTTGCTGCCACAACAGTGGGGAGGGACAAATTTAAGATGAAATTTTATGATTAGATTCTATGCATGGAAAATTATAACATTTTCCATGCACAGAATCTAATTATTGTATGGGGGTCATTTTACAGTCAGGTAGATATGGTAACTTGCATTTGTATACAAACCCAAACCTGCCTCTTGGACTCTTGCCTCTTGCCCCCCACTGCCTGCCCCCTCCCTCTTGGACCCCAGTGTAATTTACATTGCTATACAAAACCAGTGTAAATTACTCTGGTGTCTTGGTTGGTTCTGGTCCTAGTATAGAACTACCACATGTCCTTGGTTATCCAAACCTCTTTAGAAAGAGCCTGCTGAAAAGCCACTTAAATAAGTGAAAATGCAGCATCTTGTAAATAATTATACATGATACACCATGCTTCATACTGTAAAACCGCATCAAACTTAAGCGAACATATATTAAAGATTGTAGAGCTTAAGAGAACAACAGTTACAAGTTTATGAGTAGGCAGTCAGGAGAGAACGTAAGTGGCAGGTGGGGCAGCTGTCAGGGTGAGCAGACATCATAGAGGGAAGAGGGGGGCAGGTAGCAAAGGGAGGCAAGTGGTTGAGGGGGACAAATGTCAGGCAGCAAGGGATAGGGGTTAAACCATTTGACTTCCCTGCCACCTGTCTGCCTACTGCCGGCTTCCCCGCTTGCCCCACTGCAGCAGTGGAGGGGATGAATTTAAGATGACCCTCCAATAATTTGATTCTATACATGAAAAAGAATAACAAATGTATAATGTTTCCATGTGTAGAATCTAATTATGGGGGGGTTGCCTTAATTCAAAGTCACCTGAGCTTCAGTTAAATTCAGTACATTAAATAAAGCTTTAAAGGAGAACAATTTCTTATACAATACCAGCAGTTACAAGCAAGTAAAATTGTTGTTCGAATAATCAAGGATTCAGAGAACCAAGGATGTCCTGTTTCTGGATTGCTTAGTCAGCTAGGAAGAAGTAGCTCTGTAATAAAGAGAAGATCTTGAGTCTGCTCAGTAGTTAGCTGAACATGAGTTTGCAGTCTGATGTTTGCCCAAAAGATGTGTAGTAAACCTTGGGAATATAATTAAAAGAGTATCAAGGAGTAAGAACTATCACTGAAGTGCTGTGTTCATAATTATGAAATGAGAGACTCAAGGAGTTCTTTGTCTATAAAATACAAACATATGATTTTACTTACAGATTTCTGACTAAAGGACAGAATGCTTTAATAGAACTACAGACACAACGGCCTGTTGCTCTTGAGTTGTACAAAGATTTCAAGGAGCTAGGAAGGTTTATGTTACGCTACAGTGGATCCACTATTGCTGCAGGAGTTGTCACGGAGGTATGGTGCTTCTGTAGCAGATTTGCTAAGATGTTACTTCTTGTGAGGCAGTAGAGTCAGCTTTCTCAGTGAATCAGCTTTTCTGCCAGAGCCCAGAAACTGTGGCTTGGAAATGTATAGCACTTTTACATGTGATTGGGGAGGGGAGGGAGGTGCTTTAATTAGAGCAGCGAGCCGCTCTAATTAAAGTGCTGCAGTGTCTGGTGTGTTAGCATCCCTGCACTTCAAAATAGCAGTTGACTTTAGTTCGACGAGCTTTAGTTCAAGCGCCCCTGCTGCCATTTTGAAGCTTGGAGATCCTAATACATGAGACACGGAGGCTGCCGGGAGTGCAGTAATTGCCACGCTTTGGGAGTCTCAGTTAATTGTGTCTGCTCTGATGCACTGTAAATCAGAGCAGCCCCGGAGCCCTGCAGATGTAACAACGTCTACAGGCGGCACCCTTAGTTTTACACCCTTAGGCACCCAATGTCTACAGGCACCCTACATGCTCCGATGCCCTGTTAGCCTGAAAAAAAAGAGTATACTTCTAGTTTGAAGAAAATGGGTCAAACTGTTTTAGGGGGAAAATTACATTGGCTAGAAATTTAGAATGTTGTGTGTTTATTTGTCTGTGTCCAATTGAAAAAGTGGCTTATTATGACTTCTTCAAATTTATTCATCAAATACCATAATATTTTATTTATATAAGAGAGGTGGTGATATATTCCTAACCCTTATCCATGTGCTTTAACACAAGTTCCTGTAACTGAATGGCTCTGCACACTGTTACTTTGGTGCCCTAATATGTTGTTCTTAACCATTTCAACTGTGTTAAACAACTCGGAATAAAGCCTTTGATCCTATAATCCTTTATGTGCATGCTTAATCTCACTAAGTTGTTCCATTTTGATCAGTGAATATAAAATAAAGTATATATCTGGAAATACAGAATCAAGGTCTAATTAAGCATGTGGCTTGTAAATTATTATTTGGAAACAAGTTTCTAATATACAGAGTGTTGTTTCAAAGCATTTCAGAGAGAAACTAAAAGGTATTGTTAGTAGAAGAATGTTTAAAAAGAAAGCCTAGAAATTCTTGCTGATCTGTATAGTTTTCTTTATGCTATTTTTCATTTGTTTGTTATGGAATAAATAAAACAATTGTGCCTTTCTATTTTTAGATTAAAGAATGACATTGGTGCCAGGAGTTCCAAGACCCAACCGAAATGCAGCCTGCTAAGAGTCAAGTTCAGTTGAAGGAACAAAGTGCAATTAATTTGAAAAAAAAAAAAAAATCACATTAAACTTCAAGGGAACTTTTTATCAATTTTTCTCCACAGCAGAACGAGATGGCAACAGACAGGGAAATGGAAATGTTGCACTTTCTCATGGCAAAAGCTTCTGTATTTCCCCATGTGAAATTTTTTTTCACAGAGCTTTATGGAAACTTGCTTGGGAAGATGCATGAGAAGATAAGATGGTGAATCATCGTGAAACAAACTTGCTACTTCCAGCCATAGAGAGTTTACATATTTTCTTTGATTTGCTTACTTGCTGCACAGTAATCCAGTGAAGTAACTTAATTGGCCTAATATATTTTTAAGGTTTGAGATGAATGCTTATTCAGGGAAAAAAGAACTATTTACTGCAGTTTCAGAGAATGGTGTTTTGTGTCATCCACAGGATTATTTGCCCCATCCCAAATTTTATTTAAAAAAAAAAATCTTCATTTGATATGTAGTGGAAGCTGTGTCATCAATGGCTAATTTGATTTTCTTTTTTTAAGTGTAAAAATAATAAAGTAGCCTGGTCTGAGCATCATGTTTTGCTTCCATTGAACCATATGATTTCATCTGAACCATGTCTAAAGTCTGTTAAATCAGTCATAATTTTGCAGGACCAATTGGTGTCGGTATAATGACAGAAGTAAACCTAGAGACTGACACATGAGGTAATGCCTTTGCTGCATAATTAATTCAGATTCTGACTTGGATGCTGTCCCTTACCTGCCTGCTGTTCACACCCACAACCTGGGATCTGTTCACACCCACAACCTGTGTTTTGTTTCCACCCAAAGCTAGCTGTCCAGCCTGAGTGCTGCTCTCATTAAGCCTGGTAATCCTTTACTTTCTAGTGGGGATACAGGATACTGATAATTCTGCAGGGCCTTTCTGCAAGTTCCCACATGTGTCAAAGGACAAATAAATTCCTTCACAATTCACTGAGAAAAACTTGGGTATGAATAAGTGGAAAGAACCACAGATGATGATCCTAAAACTCTTAACATCATACTGGTGAGGGCAGCATCAGGGGTATATGATAGCTCAAGTATTGCATGGCACCTCACACCTACCTGAGCCTGACCTGGGGCACGATCATCTGCATTATCCCTGCAGTAAAGATGCATTTTTAGAGGTGTAGAGCACTGAAGACTGGCTTGATACTTCTATTCAAGCGGTTGGGCAAATAATATTCCTGTAGTTTTCTGTGTGTGTACCTCCCTCCATGCTCTTAACCTAGTGGGAGTGACTTTGTTTATAGTCAAACGCATAGTTCTTTCTCCATTTTGTGTGAATTATTCCATTGACTTCAGTAGGGCTAATTATGTGTGTCAAGAATCTAGGTACATGCACACCTGTTTGTGGAACTGGGGCCAAAATGACTAGTGAGACCATATTGAAACTGGTGTTTTCACAAGTCTCAGAACTTACTAGATTGGGAAACTGTTGCCTTCAACACTAAACACTAGACTTGTGAATTATACACCACTGCAAATGTATCCATATCAGATACCTGTAGAGCAGTCGCCTGCAGTTCAGTTAACAAAATGTTATCCAACTTCTGAATAAGGCATCCAGCTTAGATGCCTTATTCAGCAAAGTAGTGTTTCAGTTTCTCATTCCCTTAAACTCTGAAGTTGCTAAGTCTGAATGTACTGGTGCATTGGAACGCTCCACAGTGCAACATCCATGAAGGCAATCTTTAAAGAGAAAAACTCCTGATAGTGACTATAGTTCTTGGAGATGCATTGTCCACATGCCCTTTCTGCAACCTGCACTTCCTTTTCTTTCTTAATCCTGCCCACCTGAGCTGTGACTGACACATACTGTTCTTTATGCACTTGGTGCAGAGCACAAGAAGGAAATAGGTGCATGTGCATTATACAAACCCTGTTGACCAAAGTCTCTAAGCTCAGCTGCATGACACACACGCGTACCTCATGGGATTCATAGAATGTGGGCTGGAAGAGACTTTGGAAGATCATTGGGTCCAGCCCTCCTGCACCAAGCAGGATGTGTGTATAGGCAATGCATCTTGAAGATCTCCAATTTCTATATGGTAAGTTATTATGCTCTTCTGCTCTACCCTGATCCCATAGGGAATCCTAAAATCCTCTGCACTGAATGAATGGAAACACTGTTTTCTCCTGGTTCCCCAAAGAAATCCATACGAATAAGGTTTTTTTCTTCTTTTTTTTTAACAATAAAGTGCAAATACATAAATAAAGTATTCTGTAAAGAAATCATATGTATTCACCTTATGCAAGTAAAGTAGTCACTCACAGCGTGAGTTATTGCTGTGATGAAGTGTGGTGTTTGCTGAGAAGTGTAGTTTATGCTCCCAGCAATGGACCAGTGTTTTAGGGCCTTCCTCCAGCAGGACTTCTGCACTGTGTTGAGGTCGCTTGCTCCAAAAAGTGAACTTTTTATGGTCCCTTCCCATATCACTGGCCCATCATGTTTTAGAATCAGTGTGCAGTAGGTTCAGAGGAACTGTTGCATGTCTGAATATGAATGTTTCAACACCGGGTCTCAAGCGATTGAGAAGATAACTACTGTATATTGACTTTCAATTCTGGTTGGAGATTTTTTTTATATACTTTATATAACTTCATTGGTATAGTTTTGCTCATTGAAAGAGAAGAGATGATCATTATTGAGGAATGCATTTGAAGTAGAGCAATGTAGGAACTGTTTGCTTATTTGCGCCCCCTTTTTTTATTCATCTAGTTTTAATTTGCTTTTTAAAAATACTGTCTTCAAGATCTGATCGATTCCACTACCCTTATTAAATCACTTCATAGATTATTCTTGATGAGCCATAGGAAAAACACCTTTCCTGCATGTTCATTTGGCATGTGAGGTAGTTTTGATCACAGATTGGAAGGGGGAGGAGTTCAAGCTTGGAATGTAAATACCTAGAAGTGAAGCAGTATAAAGTAACACCTGAGAAATCTCACAGTCGAAGCAGGCTGCTCACAAATGGCTGTCCCAAGGTCTCTCTTAGTTCTGGAGAACTTCATAGGTGGTAAATTTGTTCCCTGCTCCTCTTACTTAGATTCCTATGATCCGTCCACAGGAGAAGTGTATTGCAGAGTGCCAGACAGTGGCAAAGAGGAGGTGAGTACTTATTCCAGTTTTACCAGAAGATGACGGGGGGGAAAACAATGTAATTACAAATGACATAAATGCAATTGTGTGTGGGGTAGAAGGTGAGACCAGGAAAATGCCAAATAAATAAGCTCTTCAGTTACTTGACCTTAGTAACATTATTGCTCCAGCAGCTCTTCCTCTTTACACTTTGCTGTTTGAAGCTGTGCGCTAGATCTTCAGTGTGTGTAAATCAGTATAACCTCAGTTATTTCAGTCCTAGCCCTAGTCCTGCCTGAAGGTTCTAGCCCAGTCCTGTAGAATGGGAGTTGCAAGAAATGGTCACACCATAGTTTTTAGATGCATGAATTCTAGTGGAGCCAAGAAAAAGCGTCTGTTAATCTCTCTTCTGAGAACAGCCCTTGAACGACTGTATCCAAGTATAAATGTTCTCAGTATCTAATGTTAGTTTTTACCCTCTCCCTGCAATTTAAAAAAAAAACCCCAAACTTTGCATACCTGGGTTCTTCCCTGATCAAAATCTTCCAGTTCTCCTGAAGTCTGATCTCTGCAGCTGGATGTTTGCCATATGGAACAATGACATTGCAGGCAAAAAAAAAAAAAAAATACTGATGTAGCTTCATAAACGTGCATTTGTGTACAGTATACTGACCTTATCCAGTCAAGACCATAAATGCAATGCAGTTCAGTCCTAAGACTAATCTTTGGGTACATATTTCTTGCCACTGTACACAATCAATTGTGTAATGGCAAAAACCCCTTCATATGGATAGCTAAGTAGCAACGCAGTGTGTATGATGGGGAGTGCGTAGGACTCATTGAGGAGGCAGTTGATCAGGAAAAAAGGTGTACACAAAGGGCTTTGAAGATGTTAGCTAATGTTCAACTGTTTCATTTTTAATACAACTTGTCTGTTATGAAAAGGCCGAATACTGTGTCAAAATAAACCTTTCTTTATTTTGCTGCTATTGATTTCTTTTGTTTGTTTTTTCAGCAGAAACCTTGTACTGTCATTTGGGTAAATATTTACTAGGTGTTGATAACCAAGAGTTAAAGTGTAACCAGGTTGGGTTTGGTAGAATATGTTTAATTTGCTCAAAGCAGTCCAAAACTATCTGTGCTTGAAAGGTTTTATACATTAATCCCCTTTCTGCTTATTTACATAAGTAGATTCATAAAAATAGGGAGATGTGAGAGATAGGTAAAGGGGCCTAAAAAAAAAAAAGTAGACTATTGAGCTGTTAAATTCCACTCATGTTAAGTGTGAAGGTAATCCATATTGGAAGACAGTGTTACATCTCATCCAATTTTCTCAGTCAGCTGTTGCATACATCCTAGGCACGTGTGAAGTTGTGTGCTCAGAGCTGTAGCTAGCAAGCAAAACAAATTGTAGGATATTGCATAGAGCTGGAGGTCAGGAGGGAAGACTCTCGCCCCAGACATGTACAGAAGCTTATGTACAAACGTTCAAAAAGCCAGCAACACACCTCAAAACTCCAAAGCAGGTTGTTTCTCATCACCCATACTTGAGATGGAAAACCAAGGCAAACAAGACCATTTAGTTCTAAAGGCTTTTGTCTCCATCTGTTTTTCAATACAGACTCAAGCTCAGTTTACTATGGATAGTTTTGGTAACATTTTGGTATCAAACCTTATTTACTTGTTTTTGAGTTCAGCTTTCTCTGTGTTTTTTAATTTATTTCTTGTTTGGCCGAAGAAGGCAGTGAGAAGTTGTTTTAAATGAACACAGGATTATAATTTTCTTTCCTTGTTTAACTGAAGCATCTGTTTTCCCTCTTTCTTATGTCTGCTTTCCTTCCCTCTGCTTTCCTCCACTCTATCCCTATCTCCGTTCCCATTCCTGCTTTTTTAAAGTCCGGTGCCTCTCCATCCTGTTGTTTTCTGTCCTTTCCTAGCCAGTGAGAATCCTACGATAGCCCTCAGACTCCATCCTTCCAACAATTACTGGAGTTTTTCAAAGGGGAATCTGCTGCTCCTGTTCCAGAGGGTAATTCGGTCTAAATGGGGCATCAGCTTTGGGCTGAATTGCAGAGCCTGGTGTGGAAGTGGCAGCAAAAAGAGGGGGAGAAGCAGTAGTACAATGTCACCTAATGGTTGCAGGATAGAAGAGCAAGCAATTAAAATGGGCGAAGGAGGAAGAAGCACTATGGCCTAATAAATGACAAGGTCAGAGACCAGGGTTATATTTCTTTTGGGGCTAGTTACCTAGTGTGTGACTTTAAGGGCAAAGAGGTGAATTGTCCAGATTCACCTATGCCCAGGTTTTTATTTAAAGTGTAAGTTCATCTTCTGTCTGCAATGGATGGATTGAAAACAGTACACTTTTATGCAAGACTTATTTGGGAAATAAATACTGCAAGTCTGATGTGCCCAGTCATAAAGGATCATTAGAAATGAAGATTTTCTAACACACAAGGTATTGCACCCATTATGAGTTAACTGGCCTCATTTTGATAGATAACATGATTATATCACCAGACTGGCGATTGGTGGACGCTTAGGAATCCACGAACATGACCTGCTTAATTATATTCAATTCATACAAAAAAAACCCAGTCACAACTAATAATATATTTTCTTCATTTTAAAAAGAGGTAAATATATAAAAGCTGAAGAGTATTAGGGGGACAGTGCACTGAGTGGAAATATTTAGGCAGAAAAATATGAATGGAAATTGTTACTTTTGGGGGGTGAGTTTATTTGCTGGCCAATAAACAGTCAAGAAAGAACAAGTTTGGGGAAAAAGTGGTTCAGTGCTGACGTTATAGAACAAGTTAGAAATGAAAAAAAATAAAAAATGGCAACTGGGAAAAGAGAGAAATTAATCACAAGTTAGAAAGTGTAGAATATTGATAATGGAAGCTAACGACACTGGGGAAAAATTGATACTAATAAGGATAAAAGGCAAAAATGGGGGGAGGTTCTTCCTTTTATTTTATTATTTGCAGAATAGAAGAGATTTTAAACATGGTATAGATGGATTAATAAATTTAAATGGTAACATCAATAATGATGCAGAAAGGACAAAAGGTATTTAAAATGTCTGTTGTGTTTTTGGGAAGAATTGGAGATAAGTTGTTTGTATCGCATGAGAATCAATTGCCTTTTAGTGCATTAGTAAGCATGGAGGAGGTTAAATGTTTCCTAACAGTAAACAATTTTTAATCTTCTAAACGAGTTTGCAAAGGAGCTATCTAGCCTTTTATTAATGTTTAATCATGGAATACAGGGAAATTTCAAAAGAGTGCTAATGCACCAATATTCAGAAAGGGCAGCTGGGAATTACCATAGGCTGGCTAGAATGGCATCTATCCTAAATTCTGGCGAAGTTGATTCAACTGAATCAAAAAAAGAGTAGAAGTATAATAAATACCACTTTTTGTGGTTTTATGGAAAATGATTATTGTCAGACAAATCTAATTGCATTCTTTGATGATATAAAATTTTGCTTGAGGTGCACATTATTCTAAACAGCCTATAGTTCTCCCCACGACAGTACTTCCAAACTAATCAAGTCACCTGTCATTCTTTGTTAAGCTTAGCCCTGGCTACTTTGAGACAGGCTTTTGAACTAGATGGGCCCCGATCCGATGTGGTATAGGCAATTCCTATTTTCCTAGAAAGATAGCCTTGAATTGGAAGGAGTTTAGAGAATGGGGACCACAGTCATGAACCAGATGGAAAGATTGAAATGTAGGAAAGATATTAAGGAACTAAATCTATTTAGTATGGTTAAATGACCGGTGCAGGAGGAAAAAGGGATTAGGCTGTAAACACCAAGGAGTAGTAAAAAGGGTGTACAACCAGAAGAAATATCAATAAGTGGAAGAGAATATAAAGAAGCTACACCCTCAGAACAACACCTGTTAGGCTGTGGGACTGTTCCTTGAGAACAGTAATAGAAGCTATAAATGGTTATAATGCTGGAGAATATAATGCAGGAACAGCCTTTTGCAGGGACCTAATGATCTAGATCTCTAGTATCAATAGCTATTTGACTCTTTTTCTTTCTGAAGCAGTCTGAAATTTGCCACATCTGCTTTGTTTTTCCAGGTGGAAGCTGCAGTCAGTGCTGCCAGAGATGCCTTTCCATCCTGGTCATCTAAAAGCCCTTGGGAAAGATCTCAGATAATGAACAAGTTAGCAGATTTGATTGAGCAGGAGCTCGAGGCATTTGCACAAGCAGAATCAAAGGATCAGGGTAAAAATGGAGTTTTGCTAGTGGGTTGTCTGCCCCGCGATAGGGTCTGGGATAGGGAAATGGGGGTCTGGTTAAGACTGAGAAACAAATGCAAAGTTCCATTTTGATTCTAATGCTGGCTGCCTCTGCTGTCTGCCCCCAGCCACTGCTTTTCCTGCCACTTGTCCCCCTGTCATTGTTTTCTGTAAGAGCAGGGAATTTAAAAGGACCCTCCAATAACTAGATCCTAGATATGGAAATTATAAAACATTTATAATTTTTCATATCTAGAATCTAATACTTGGGGGGTCATCTTAAATTCAAAATCATCTTGGATTTGGGTCAATGCATTAAGTTGGCAGGGTAGGTATTGTCAAATGTTTTCTAGGCATTGCTGTAAAGGCAGGTTTTAAGGAGCGTTTTGAAGATGATAATGAGGTATCCTCACGTATTTAGAGAGCAAATCTCCCAAGACTGAGGGGCAACCTGGGTGAAAGCACTGAGGGTGTTTGTTTTTTTTGTTTTAAATTCTAATGTGGGGTTACAACCACAGACATGGACATGACTACTTTCAAAATTAGCAGCCAGTTTTGAAGATGTCAGCCTCCATGCTTCTGCTTCCCTTCCTGTAGATTGCAGGTAATAACACCGCACAGAGGCTTTGGGGCCAAGTGTATTCATCCACAAAACACTGTAAAGCCTTCAGTGAGAAGACACCAAGAAGAGTATAGCATTGCAAGTCTCATAGAAGTAATACAACTTTTTATTGGACTTGTAGTAGTTGCCAGGCATTGTGCATTTTATAATGAATATCATTTTTATTATTTGTGGTGAGTGACTTTCACATGATCCACCTTTTCATCAAAAAAGGGCTTTCATTAGTGATAAGAGCTGTATCTGCAGCTCCATTTTCATTTAGTAGCACCTCAGAGTTGTCTGGTGAGTCTGGAATACTTCTCATGCTCGGGGCATTTATAACCCTTTTGTTTTTCTTCTGTGCTAAGTTTATGCTAATGACATTGCAAAATGCTTGTTGCTTGTCTGTTTTAGGAAAAACCATTACATTTGCTAGAACAGTGGACATCCCTCGGGCAGTGTATAACTTACGGTTCTTTGCCTCATCTATTCTTCACCATACTTCAGAGTGCACACAGATGGACCAGATGGGGTGCATGCATTACACCATGAGAGTCCCTGGAGGAATTGGTAGGGTTTTCTAGAGGGAGAAGTGCTGAAAATCTTGACAGCCTGTCTGTCCAGGGAAGTAATATAAAGTTAAAGGGTAAAAGTAAAAGGCTAAATTCCTATTTCTGCCACTTAACCTTTTAACTTCAGGCAGCCTTTGTGAGGTAAAGTTTGGCCTCCAGGGTGAACTTGAGCAATTTCGCATTAAAAAAATACTAAGAGTATTTATCCCCAAATATTCTTTTTTCCTGGTAGATTCCATCCTCCAAATATGTTACGTATTCTCTGTGCGTGCACGCATGTATCTGTAAATAAGAATTGTGTGCATATGGTACATACTTTTTGGAAGGATGGGATTTTCTCTTGTGTTCAATATTGACCTGTCTGTTGCCAATGGGCAAAAGTCTTATTGATTTCAGTGGAAGCAGAGGTAGGGCACTATTGATCAGTTTTGAGTTTTTCCATGTGTGTGTGTACGCATGTGAGTACATGCATGCATGCATTGGGGAGGGGAGGAAATATATACAAAAATATAATTTAGTTACCTAAATGAGCCACAAGATGTCACTGTCACTTCAGAGGAATTAGTCTGTCTACAGCTTTTTTGTTTTGTTTAAGGCTCTGAGAATCATGATTTTTTTCCTCCTAATATTTGCTTTTTTAAACTACATTTGTTTTGGGTAATGTGGAGACCCTTGTAGTATTTTTTTTTCCCCCATGGGAAACTGAGAATCTGAATATTACTGACAAAAATGCTCACAGAAAGTAGCTTTTGAATTCGCACATAAGGTGGTGTTGTGTGGAGCTTCTTTTACACACATCCAGTCAAGCGGTGGGAATTTACATTCTTTTAATGACCAGTCACAGCTGGGATTTCAAGTATTGTGATGTATGCCTAGAGAGCAAATATTCATGAAGATAGTAAATTAATTAGTTTTAACAGCATGGAAATTTGAAGAAATCAGTCTGCTCACAGATGTGCTGCAAAGTAGGCTCAATTCATCATAGAAGTATTATGCATTATATATTCAGTGCTAACATTTGACTAGATAAAATCCAGAAAAAGCAATGGATGCACAGAGTCAGATAGCAGAGCTGTGCAAAGCTTCGCTCCCTGATTTGTTGGCTGAATCTCTGAATCCAAATCGAATCAGGAGACCCTTTCACCTCTCCAAATCAATTTGGAAAGATTCGATGATTTGGATATAAACACAGCTTTAAATGTTTTTTCTACATACCTCAAGGTGACAGGCAGCCCGTGAAGGCTAAGATGGTGGGCGGATAGAGCATCCCACGGGAGCACAGGGGAGCGTCCCCAGCACGCTTGGCAGCAGACCCGGAAGTGAACCAAAAGCAATTCCACTCCACTTCTGGGACCGCTGGGGAGTGCACAGGGGGGAGCCCCCTATACCCTCCCCCGACTCAGTGACTGGTGCCTCCTGGTCTGGGAGGGTACCCAGGGTCCCCCCGTGGCTGATTGCCAAAAGTACTTCCGGTCCACTTCCGGGTTCACTGCTGAGCATGTGGGGGGGCCCCCTGTGCTCCTGTGGGACGCTCCATCCGCCCCAGCATCACAGCATTTACAAGCTACGCCTGGTACCTTGAGTTTTGTAGAAAAAACATTTAAAGCTGTGTCTAAATCTGAATCCTCTGAATCAGCATCGAATCTTCAGATTTGGCTTCAGTCAAATTGAATCAGGACAGTGATCCGAATCAACGAATCGAATTACTGTCGCTGAGTCAGGTTGAATCTGAATCAAATATGGCCCGTTTTGTACACCCTTATCAGATAGGGGACAGCTCCTTTACATTTTTCAGTTAATTTATCATTGAATTTTAGATACCTGAACCCTACCATTGTACATATCTCTTTAATAATGAATTGATTATAGGAATACATTTTGTTTGCAAAAGCGAAGTAGGGTAGTTCTAGTAAATATAAGAAATCCTGTAGGGATCTTCTCAGGGGAGGCTGGATGGAATGGAGCACAATAAAAAACTGCCCCCTTCTACTCTCCCTTATCCAAATCTATAGCAAAGATCACTTGTCCAGTCCAGTTGGTCACATATGTTTGCACTGGAACCTCTGGGATCATTTATACCGGTCTTTGAGCAGATGTTTTCTCTTACAAATGGTCATTATTCAGGGTTCACTTTACAACTAAGAGTATGGCATAGGTGTAAATGTGGTAACATTTCCATACAGAAGCTCTAACTTCCATTTGAGCAGGGTTGCCAACTCAATTCTCTTCTCCTGCCCTGATTTTTGTCCTTATTTTTGTCTCTCTAGCTGGTTTAATTAGTCCTTGGAATTTACCACTTTACTTGCTGACATGGAAAATCGCCCCAGCCATTGCATGTGGAAACACTGTCATTGCCAAGCCAAGTGAGATGACATCTGTCACTGCTTGGATGATGTGCAAACTCTTGGATAAAGCAGGTATTGGGGAGTGGAGGGGGAGGCAGTGGGAGAGCCCTTATCATGAGGGCCTGTGCTGCCTGTTGCCTTTGCTGCAGAAATTGGGAGGTGGGTAGCAAATACATGAGGGGACTACAGGAAGGAAAGGCAGAAGGTCATGGTGAAGGCAGCTCTGAAAAAACTGAATTCTTCCTCAGCTCCTCCCTCCTCCACCAAAACTCCCAAATCCCATCTCAGTCTGCTGCTGTGATAACACCACCCATTTGGTCTGCTTTTTTCCTACTTCTGGATTGTGGTGTTTCTATCTCTGTGCTGGTTGACTGCCAGCAGGGGGAGCACTGAGAACAAAGGAAAGGGTCTCTGTGCTCTCACTTTTTGTCTCTGGCCCTATGGGCCCTTAGTATCTGGTAGCAGCTATTGCAGCAAAAGTACTGCTGTCGTCTTTGCCAGCCCCATCACAGTGTTGGGTTCAGCGATGCCAGCGCCATCACAGTGATGAAATTCGTTCAGCACAGATGAGACCTCTGATTAATTCAGTGCCCAAACTCCAACCCATGTCATCATGAAGACACAAGCTAACCTTAGTTAGCTTGTTAGCTAACTTGAGTTAAATAAAGTAAAATCCTACTGGAGTTTGTGGTTTTCACATGACTTAAGGTAAACCCTAGGCTCTCTCATAGTCTCTTGCTTGCTCTGCAAACTTGTGAAAGCTTATAAATTGCCTCGTCTTCACTAAGATTTTTAAGGTAAATTGACTTAAGAATACACCTTGTTTTCCCCTGGTGAAGATAAACAGTTTGCAGGCTCCACTGAACAGGGATAGTCTGCTATTTTTAAGAAACTTAGAACTTCTCCGGTCTTGGACAACTATGCATGGAAACAGCAAAAGGAACATTTTTGACATCTGGGTTGATTGGCTTAAACAACACATTTTCCCATAATCTTTCTTTGGAAATGGTTGAACTAGTTTTGCTGAAACTTAAAAAAAAAAAAAAAAAAAAAAAGGGAAAGTCATCCAGACGATGCTCACATGGAAAATTTTGGTTGGTTTGATTGATTGATTGATTAAAGTAAGGAAAAGTTGTAAACAACTGAAAATTGGGCCTTAAATGGAAGTGCCAGGTAACTTTACATGCAGTTCTCCCAGCTTCACATTTAATAATACAAAACCCTTAAAACCCCGAAATATCACTACTCTTAAGTCAAGGGCAAGGCATTGTGACTATAGAGCTATTAGCTGTTTCCTGACTTCCAGGAAGAGTGTAAAATTAACCCAAAGGAAAGGAAAGGACATGAGTGTTCTGTGCATTTGTTCCTATGAGGAATCCCTCCAGGGGTGGTAAACATCGTGTTTGGAACTGGCCCCAAGGCTGGGGAAGCGATTGTCTCCCATCCTGATGTGCCACTGATCTCCTTCACTGGGAGTACACTCACGGGCCAGCTCATCATGGAGAGGAGTGCCCCACGCTGCAAAAAACTCTCTCTGGAACTTGGAGGCAAGAATCCTGCTATCATCTTTGAGGATGCTGACCTGGACCAGTGCATCCCTACCACTGTGAGATCCAGCTTTGCAAATCAGGTATGGGAGAATACACAGTTGCAAGTAAAGCAGGTATACAGCAATGTGTGTGTATGTTTGGACATATCTGTGACACAATACAGAGAGAGCCCTGTAGAGATATCCAAGCTACAACTAGATGATTCAAAAACAATATAGTTGTGTCAGCACAGCACTCTGTCTTGCCTAATTAGTCCTGCTGAGAAGTGTCTGAATTCTTCCTGACGACTGCTTCTCCCTAGTGTCTTGCTTCTGAATTTTAAATATGTAAAGGTCTTTTTTTAAAACCCATGTCATTAACAGAATATAAAGAGACATATGAAGAAGCTGTTTCCAGTATCCTGCCATCAGAGAAGCCACTATTACCACTGGGCATTGCCTTTGCTCAAAGAGCTCAGTGTACTTTTACATGCATTAATTTGCACAACCATGCCTAGGAGAGAGATTCTCTATCTTTCTAGAAGAAAAGTTATTTATACAAATGGAAATGATGAAGGATTAAAGTGAATAGTCCAGAATCAAATTAATCTGTATCTAAGTGGAATTAGAATGATGGACTCCTAGTGCTCTTTCCTAAGTACTTTATGCTTCTGGTTTTTTCGTAAGATCATGAAAGACCACAAAATCTATTCTCAGGGGCTAAGTTGACAAACAAAAGGCCTGCCCAAGAAATCAAGCTGGTGATCATTTAAACCTGGAAAGATACTTTTCTGTGACAAAACACAACAATTGCATTTGTGAGGGCTTCTCAGTGCCTTCCTGCTTTGGTCACTTTTATCCTTTCTCCCCAATAATCAGTTTAGGATCTTTACCTTTGTGTGTAAATTTAGTCTTTACCTTTTACTTTCCTAGCGAGATGCCTGGTGTATTCCTATCCAATCAGAAATAAAAAGTAAAACAAAAAAAATCAATGCCATATTTCCTTTCATTGTTTTTGATAGGGTGAAATCTGCCTTTGCACCAGCAGGATCTTTGTTCAGAGAGGCATTTATCATGAGTTTTTGAAGAGGTTTGTTGAAGAAACCAAAAAATGGAAGGTTGGGAGCCCCTCTGATCCCACAGCCAACATGGGGGCCCTGATAAGCAAAGAACACTTAGAAAAGGTAACTGTCAAGGCAATCTTCCTTGAACTGTAATTGCGTTTTAGAAATCTACTAAGGATAATAGGAAATGATTGGGGCAAAAAGACCACATCATCTTTTATGCCACCATCACATTCAGCTTTTGTTGCCAGTTCCCCACAAATGATCATTAAGAAGATTTGTAATTAAAAAAAATCTGTTTTTGTTTTTTTTTTAAGGATTCTGCTGCTTCTAGTTGAGGTTACATTATTGTTCTAGGCAGAATAAACTCTGTGGACAAGTTGTTCTAAACAAATGAATTGCTCGATCATTGTGAAACTGTTTAAAGCAAAAATCAGTCCATAAGTGGTATGTCCTGCAGTCAGGCAGCATTTCAATAAAATTTTAACAATAATGTCCCTTTTTATAGTGTAAGCGTAAAGCATAGTTATACAGTATGTTGGCTTAGTTGTAGTGGTGCATACATGTAACCCACAGGTTTCTGGAATTCCACTTCAGGGAAGAGTGGTTTAAAGTCTACCATCTGGTGATTTATGGAAGATGGTATCGGTCAGTTTTGAGGAGTCAGGTGTCCATCTCGGAAAACCTGCTCACACAATTGGCAGTAGCTAGTAACATGTCAGCGATTTGAATATTTAGAAGAGAAGGCTCAATGAGGTGGAAAGACTGGTGGTCCCTCAGGGTCCTAGAAGTGGTTCCTCCAGGTCCATGTTGAGCCACATTGGTGTAGAGCCTCATGCCATCACTGCTTTTACTGAACCTGTTTTGGGGCTTCAGAAAACTGACAGATCTCCCTGACTCCTTGTAGGAGTCCAAATTCACCTAGATAATTTAAACCTAAGGAGGGGAAAAACCTCTCAGTGATTCATTTGTGGAATAAATAAAAAGTGAGAGAAAGCACCTAGTGTTTTCAGAACAGCAGAATGTGATTAATACCATGTTCCAGTAATGTACAAATGTAGGCCATTTCAGCAGCAGCCAAAGAAATAGCTTTATGTATTTACTGGCAGATTTTTCCACAAAGCTTATCACTGTAGCATCTGTAGCACTGTAGCATGCTATGAAAGCATGCAGTGCCTCTGGTACTTGCCTGGGAGGTACTTTCCATGTTACATTTGGGATGAATTACCCAGAGTCATAGAGGGAGTCCATGATACCAAAGGAGGTAAGGATCCAGGTCCCTTGTGCTTTCACCATGTGACAAACGTTCTTATTTTTTAAAATATTTAGAGGAAAGGACAAATTATTTTTTAGCTAGTAAGTTAAAGAATATTTAAAGAAAGGGATCAGTTGGTGGCAAATTCCTTGTCTGTTGTACAAGCATGGGGTGGCAAAAGTTAGGGTAACCCTGACATTTTGTCAGGGCAGAAAAAATGCCAGCGTGAATTACTGGAAAATCTTTAACTTAATTCTATACAGAAAACATAAAACTTCAGTATTTTTGGTCTTTTTTCTCTTAACATTTTGCCCTACAAGGTGAAGAAGTATGTGAAGAAGGCAGAGGCTGAAGGAGCTAGAATTCTGTGTGGAGAGGGGATCGAGTCCTTGCAGCTTCCAACCAGAAATCAGAATGGCTATTTCATGCTGCCTACAGTCATAACTGAAGTGAAGGATGAATCCTGCTGTATGCAGCAAGAGATCTTTGGTCCTGTGACATGTGTGGTAGTGTTTGATACAGAAGAAGAAGTGATTAAGAGAGCCAATGGTATCAAGTATGGCCTGGCAGCCACTATATGGTCAAGTAATGTAGGGTGTGTTCATCGTGTGGCTAAAAGACTGCAATCTGGTTTGGTGTGGACTAATTGCTGGCTTATCAGAGATCTGAACTTGCCATTTGGTGGCATGAAATTCTCTGGGATAGGCAGGGAAGGAGCAAAGGACTCCTATGAGTTTTTCACAGAGGTCAAAACCATTACAATAAAACATTAAATTTGCCAATGCAAGTATTTTATGGCCAGTGAAATTATTTTGATTTAACCTTAGCTACACATCTCTCCGGGACATAGCACTTTTTAAAAATCTATTTTTTTGGAAAGCTAAAGGTGCTCATCATAATTAACAGCAGATTATATAGCCCACCATATTAGACAAGAAGACAGGTATGGACTCTGTATGATCCTCAGGCCAAAAACATGATTACTTAGGGATCAGGGAAATCTTGAGGCTTTTGCCATCTTCTCTTCAAAAACCTTTCCCCCAAAAGGCAGATTGCAGACAAGTTAATAAATAATGAGGATTGTTGTCAGTGAATTACTTTGAATGGCAAATACACAAGTGAATTATGTAGTTATACTTTAATGGTAATACTTTAAAGTGTATTTCTATATAAGTGAGTATGTCTCGTGCTATATATTCACATATATATTTCACTGTTGTCATCAAACTAGCACTGAGGCAAGTTCATGCTAAAATGCCCACAGCAGTACCTTTCACCTGTTCCTTTTTTGGTAAATTGTAAACTCATGATATTCATGCAATGCACAAGAATAGCAAACATTTTTTATCATAACCTATTTTGAAATATATAGCAGTATCATCATTTTATTAAAACCAAAGTGAACATTTCTCACCAGGGCTTATCATTTGCAGGGTTCCTAGGATGGTATTTTTTTATATTCCTGCACAGCAATTGTCTGGCAGAAAATATATGCCAGCCTACTCATGGATACAGGCTGAATGTGACTCCTTGTAGAAAGACTAGGCTACTTGTTGCAACAAATTAAAAATATTCATATTACCCTTTATTTCTTTTGGAGGGATTCTGTGGGAGTGGTGCATTTGGCAAAGGTTTTCACAGTCAATTAAAACAGGATTGGAATTGCAGGCAATTTTGCTGCCACTTGCCATCAAACACCAATGACATTTTCAGAGCAGCTTTTTGTGAGGTGTGTTTTCAGGGTTTGAGCTGTTTCATGACGGGATTGTAACTGCATGGTTCCAGGACTGGCTTCACCTGTACCATGCATTCATAAGTAGCTGAAGCCATTCTGACTAATTTTCTCAGGTCTTTTCTGGAAGGAGACATGTCACCCAGACACAGAAAAGTGATTGCCATGGATCAAAGTTGTCAGGGTGGGGAATAGAAAATTATCCTTCCTGTGCCTTGCAACAAAGAAAATGCAGGGAAGATGTCAAGGTGGTCTGGAGGAATATTTTTTGCTGATCTACAGGGTGGAGGGGTACTGCATGTGACAGAAGACCAAGAGGCACATGGAAACAATCGCTCAGGTTTGTTTGGAGCAGCATCTGGACTTTGAATGCTAATCGAAACTTTTACATTGTGAGGTCCCCACTGATTCATTTTATCCATTCCTCCCTCCCCACCCATATTAAGACTACTTACTTTGTAGTCTTTTAAATATATGCTTTCCAGAGCAATATTTTCATTGCATATACCCATACATAGTTTGGTTATATTAATGATGGGATTTGTATGTTTTTTATACAGTTCAGAGAGCCCAAAGGTAACTTGAAATTGTCCTAGCTGGAGCAGACCCCTTATCTTTGACAAGCCGCCTGTTGGGGTGGGAGGGGCTGATGGCATAGATACCTAGTCCATGATACTTTAACATTGCTCCAATAGTGTTGGAGGGCGGCCCAAGGATATGAACTTTCACTGTTAGGTTGAAAAAAATCTTCCATTCAAGGAGCTGATTATGCTTGTGTGTTTGCTAGACTTGGGTGAAAAATAGGTTTTCTGCTTTGTGGGAAACTGTTTTTTTGAAATTTCCCATGAACAGAAGTTCCCCTGTTCCTTACAGCTGCTCAATGAAACTGATATTCTTGTCCACTACATTTTACAATGCAGACAAACTGAGAGGCACAGACCCTGGCAGTCAAACCCCAGGTAAGCCAGATAGCCCAAGACTTTGAGTTTCTGCACTTCAAAGAAAGAGCCTGGCATGGCTTTGGCATGGCTGGCTGGCCCTGAACCATGGACACATCTGCTGTGCTACCAGCTGACAACCCCAGGGCCAGGGAACCCTGCCTTTGGGCAGTTTATCTAATGGGTCTGCCCTGGTGCCCTACCTGGACTCCTTGTCTGCCTGGAGTCCAGGCAGGATTTCATTAGAACTTTGCCTTTGATTCAGCAAAGCCAAATGAACCCGAGATGTTTTAAATTGGAATTTTTTATGAATTTTTTTGTCAGAAAATTTCTGACCAATGCTCCCTGTGACTACAATTGGTGGGGGGGACAACAGTGTATGTGCTTCATTCATTCTTCCTTCCTATTAAGTTGTTACCAGAAAAAGTAATTATTAC
The DNA here is from genome assembly GCF_030867095.1 of Alligator mississippiensis. NCBI lineage: Eukaryota > Metazoa > Chordata > Crocodylia > Alligatoridae > Alligator > Alligator mississippiensis. Next base: position 117,227,348 of record NC_081824.1, on the reverse strand, counting down.
ATGAGTATGATGGACTCTCCTGAATCAATTATAAATGTCCTTTGAAGAACGAGACCAGAGCTGTAGGATGACTAATAGTAATCAATCTATAGAGGAAGGCATGTTGTACAGGGGGCAAATTCTAAATGTCTCCTTCTATGACCAGTACTGCTCTGCCCCTCTCTGGGTTCAGCTTCAGTGAGCTGCTTTTTATGTAAGCATTGGTTTTGTCCTGGCACTAAGCAAGATGCGGCCTGATACTTTACATAAAGTAGATGTCAGCCTGCGTGTAGTATGTATAAGTGCACTATGCACTTCATGCTGCAGTGTCCCTCAACAATTTCAGTGCAACGGTGAATAATATGGAGAATAGGCCTGAGTCTTGGGTGAGCACTACATAGATGCTACGATAGTTGTCAGTAAGTGGCCCTATAGGCTTCAACTTGGGTCTTTTTTATCCTTTCCCTACAGCTTCTTGAAGACAGAACTAGAGTATTGTGTGATAGAAAGGATCAAAAAATAAAAACTAAGGACATTCAGCAGGATGAAGTTGTTTGATACTTCCCTTGTGTATTGGTAGGAGGAGATCCTATAACCAAAATAAATGCTGTGTATGTATTCCACCATCTCTGATTTTCATCCTTCTGATCTTTTTGAATAGCAGATCATCTGAATAATACACAATGATGTGATGAGGGATAGGTCTTGGAAGAACACTGGTGCTAAAGCATCTCGAGCAATAGTTATGTTATGGTTTTAGTGTCCAATTTATTCTTCTATTTCTTGCCCTCCTATATTTGTAAACAGATGTCACCTTTGTGCCCCCATAAAAATGTTTATGGCAGCAAAAAGGCCAAGCAAACAGACATCCATACCCCTTATTGCACCACAGATGCCCAAAGTCTGTGGCTGCAACAGAGATGGTATGAATTTGTGCTGCTGTTTTGCAGCATGTGTCTATTTGCTTTAAGGCGTGGAGCTGCTCACATTCTCCAGCCACCCCAGGTAGGCATTTCCAGCCTATGCAGGATTGAGCCCCATAACCCCTGGGAGTGTCTGCCCAGATTCCCCCTTAGGGATTCACCAGGTGCACATCTCTACATATTTTGGAACAACTTTGCACATCCTGGAACAGCTGATCCACTTCGTTTGCCAACATTTGTTTATGCCCTTAGATAAATATTTCCTATATACATGTTTTGGAATGTGCAGGTTTCAGATGCTGCTGTGATAGGATCTGGTGGAAGTTTCTTCTTATCTGGTGATGAGACGAATGCTTATTTCTTCATGAAGAATGATTTCTTATGTCTCTAATGTTCATATCCAGCCTCAGGTCCCTGTCTGGGCAGTATGGATCTCATTTGTGTGGGTCTGTAAATGAGCTGTAAAATGGAGAATTCAGACCGCAGGTTTTGGTCTGTGGTGACAACTGCAGTCTGCCTGGGTAAAGAAGTTTCTCAAGAAGTAAATTTTATTAAATTGATTCCTGCGTCAAGCAACATCCCCCTTGAGTCCTCTATCTCTTGGCAGAATTTGGTGTTTAGAATTAAACTGAATGCTTGGATATATGAGTAATCTTGTCTTTGAACTCTGGGATTAAGTGGATATACTCAATGGATTTTCCTTTGAGTGAGCTTTTCCTTTGTTTGAGCCTGAAGTAAACAGAATACTTTAGTATTTAGATTTTCTTCCCTGTATTTTACTCTGTGTTGTGAATAGAACATCAAGGGCAGAGTGGACTTAATTCCAGGCCTGAGATGTCAGACAGCCAGGTTTCTATGAAATTGTCTAAGATGGGCATCTTGACACATTTGTTGACTGACCTGATGATAATTGAATTCATGTGACCATTTCAAGGATTGCATTACTTTTTATGTAAGCCTTGAAGAATTAATGCTTCAGATGGAACAAATTTTTAACACCTGAAAGATTATCTGGCTAATGCAAAGTTGTTACGGTATGTGGGAAGGTATGCATTTGTCATGACAATTCTCACCTTGCTTACTAATCGGGTTTTTGTCTTTCATTTGGGCTTTTCTTAATGTTTTTTCAAATTTGTATTCAATTGAATCTATTAGTAATGCTTGAAAACAGATTTGCTCAGGGAGATTATGCGGCTGCTGTACAAAGAAGTGGAAGGTAAGAAGGGGAACTGATTGAACAGTGCATATACTGAGTTCAGTTACATCCTTGCTCCTACATACTTTTCACCTTTGACAAATAACAGTTATTTTGCTTAGCTTCTATTTCTTTTTCTGATGAAAGCAGAATTCAAACCCTTCTCCCTTAATAATTACTTGAGTAATCAGAAATACACAATACAATGGCAGGGTATTGCAAGAAAACTGAGGTTGTTTGTGGAACCTTAACTATGAGTGTATAAGCTCTCAACAATGAATGTGTAGGCTCTCAAATTCATCAGTAGGTAGAGCTAATGTACTCTGTCTGAATTTCTACTTCCAGCACAGAAGTAATGTGAAAGATAAAGTTTTAAGGCTAAAATGACATTGTACTGGTCTCAAGGGTTTAAGAATGAATCTTTACTAGATATGAAAGATTTTTTTTGAAAACTTACAAAGGCCCATAACACAGAGAATTGAAATGTTCACAGTACTTGCCTTTAAGTATATAATTATTGCTTCACAGGTAATTAATTTGTTAGCTAAATGGATAAACCAAAAAAACAACAAACCAAAACTGCTTGGTTTGAACAGTGGTGACAAAGCCCAAAACTAACTGTCCCATCATTGTGCCATGTCTGGAAATGTAATATCTTTAAATCTCTAATAAGATGTACCTCTGAATAATAAACAGTCTGTAATAAGATTTACCTCACCTCTTTGAAAAGTAATTTTTTTTACTACTTGGAAGAATTTCACTATGGAATATTTTTGGTATGTTTGAGGCCCAAACATATAAACCAGTGTGTCAAACTCATGTGGCCCACGGGCTAGTTGAGTGATACGGGACTGATTCACCGTCCAAATGAATGGCACAGAGCTGGCCCCATGGGCCAGATCAGGCCTACAGACCCCGTGCCCCCTGTATGCTGGTTTCAGCACCCATGGTGCCCACTCCAGCCAATTCAAGGCAATGCCCATGTACGCTGTCTGGTTGGACCCAGATGGGCAGGAAGAAGCCTGGCGTCGCCAGCCCTTGGCTACAGCTGTGGGAACAGGCTGTGATATGGGACTTCTTGTCACAGTGCTGCTATGGGACTCCAGCATGATTGCTTTTGCTTGGGTACTTGGGTAGCCAAGCGGGTGCAGGAGCACTTTAAAGTTTGCTAAATGAGCTTTAGTTAAAGTGTCCCTGCCACCATTTTTCAGTATGAGGGTCTGAAACACATGACATGGTAATTACCACGTTCCCACAGACTAATTGTAATTACAGAGCATTGGAGCAGTCTCAATGTATGTGTATAGAGGCACCCTGTGATGCTCAGTGTTGCAGAGCCCAGCTTTAGGCATCAGGCATCATCTGCAGCTCACGGGGATAATTTGATCCCCTCAGCGTGGGATTCCCAAAAGCCGTCATGTCTAGGAAAGTATCTAAATTGGCCAATGGAGAAAGACAAGGACAGGAATATGTCTTAAATCTGGCCCTTCTCAGGAAATTCAGTGCTTTATTCTCCTATAGTGAGGTGCTTCCTTCTACTTGGGATTAATGGCCTTGGGTCTTTTGAAGCTACATAAATCATTAAAAAATAAATAAATAAAAGGACCACTTCTTTATTCCCAACCGTGTGCTGTCTTTCCCATCTTCTTATTCTGTATCTTAGAGTACTCACCCAGAATGGGGGAGACTTGGGCATAATCCCCCTATGACAGGGGATTCAAAATTCAGTTTCCCCAGGTAAAAGCTGTAAGTTACGGTGTGGTAAGATGGGAGCATTCTTACTCTGTCCTGTTGAGGTTCTTCTACTTAAAGGAAAAAAAAAAAGATTGAAGGTCTGAGAAGAGGGGGAGTGTGTGTGACTCTCTAGCCTAGTGCTTTGGCATTTACATGGCAGGGAGGGAGAGGGGGAAAGAAGTTACAACTGTTCAATACTTGTAATTTCTTGTATACTGTTGTAGCAAGTATAACTGTTGCTATTGTATATTGAATGTCGATTGGGTCAGCATGAGAAAGCAGGCCTTATTCCTCCTATTTGAGTGCTTTAACTACTAGGCTGGAAAGTTTGTGCTTACTCTTGCTCAATTTTTCTGGCTCAGTTAATCCTTTTTGTTTCTTTTATGCAAGTAGAACAGTCCCAACAACAAAGTGTGTGGAAGTGCTTTCTGCTCCAAACACAATAGTCTGTAGCCCAGTGGCTAGGGCACTCTCTTGTTGGGGGTGGGAGAGAGATGTGTTTGAACTCCCTTAGGTAGTGGAAGGAGTTGAATTTGGTCTTCCACTTACTAGGGGAAAGGTCTAGTGTCTACCAGCACCATTGCTACTTTCTTGTCTTGTATTTTGAAGGAAAGCAGTAGCTACCACTGCATATTGTTCACAGCTCAATCTAGTAGGCTTGTGCTAGGTATACTTGGAGAATATCTACTGGAGCATACACTGCAGGCAATATAGGTAGAGAAATAGTTTTTGTAAGTTTTGACAGGGCTTATGTTGCTCAGCACTGTAGACTGAGACATATTTGAGCATGCCCAGAGATTGGAGCCTTAGGCTCTTGGACAACTTGAATATTTTAAATTTGGCATGCAGGTGTCTCCAGGGTTAGATGGCAGCTAAGTGGGGGTTTTGTGGATTTAAATTTTGGACATGGATGCCTACATCCTTTTAATCTACACTTCAATCTTTCTATCCCTGTATGTAAATGGAATAACACCACTTTCTACCTCACAGAAGTATTGTAAGGATAACTGGACTGAACTATGGTGATGAACTACTACAGTTTGTGACGATGAACTACTACACTATGGTAATGGGGATCATCTTGATAGCTAAAAGCTTGCACATGTAGTTTCAGTGAATGCTAACAGGAAATAACTGCAGGTTCCAGAGAAGCATAGAAAAGTTCCAATTAATTACAGGCCATTTGTCATAGAGAAGTGAGGACACAGGAAGCACTAAACCTGTCCAGCCATTTCTGAACTCCAGAGTTAATAAAGAAAAGATTACACTGCCATTTTAATAATTGATTTTTCTTCTCCTTTGGGAACAGTGCCTATTAATGCAAGAGTTTACTTAATGTAACAGAAAGACTACTTACGCTTCCTTCAGTTGAGCTGGATCAGCACAAATGTTTGGCAAAAATCACTCTTTCTGCTGATGAGAAGTAATATTTTTGTATGTCTGTGGGTAAATAAAGTTTCTCATTCTTGCCATTTAAAAAACAAAACAAAACAATGCAAGGTAGTGTACATGGTCATCTGGCCTGAAGAGATTTAATGTTTTAGCTACTGAACATTCATTCTTTTGTCCAGAGAAGGAATTTTATGGCATTTCCTGGTGGAATTATCAACCCTCAACTAAATGTGTGAGCCTGGGCTAAAATGCTCATATTTTTCATATGAATGCACATTTTTTATATGATTCCATGGTTTGATGCTATGAAATAATTTTGGCCGTTTTTAACCACTATATTTCAGGACCTCCTCGCCTCCACCCCAACTTTAAAACAAACCATTGTAACTAGAATACTGTGCACAGTACATTGAGTAACTATGATAAACTAGTCATAGTAATTTGCTTAGGAAGCTCTTCTTCCCTCTCAGAACAGAATTAGTTCTCTCAAAGCTGACATGTCCTGTTGTAAAATAATACTTGGTCTGAGGGTCAACTGTATCCTTAACCATTACATTTGTGATTAGTATTTTAGTATTTGCTCAGGTAGATAGCAGTCACATGGAAAAGCATGTCTCCAAATACAATAGGATTTTGTAACCTTACTGTCCTGTGAAAGATTTTCTAAATCAGTTGACATGGATGGGTGGCTCCAGGCATTTCCTATGCTGGAGCAAGGTTTACATGACCTTTTCCATACATTAAAAAAAAATTATAATCCCATGGTTTGGTGCTCTAGCAAGGGAGCATTCTCTCTGAAGCTTGGATCATAGAAACATAATTACACAAACAGTACCTTCGATCTAAGCTGTTCAGTGGACTTTACCAATAATGCAATAAAACTGAGATGGATATTTATTTATGGGCAAGCTGAGGCAGTAATCCATCAGCTTCTGATGTGAAATAGAAAAGCCTAAGACTTTCTCTTTGGTACATGCATTCCTTCCCAATATTTCTCTCTATTTGGAAAAAAAAAGTGACATTAAATCTGTTTTAAAGTCTTTTTAGAGTAGGGAGCTGCCATTTACTATAGGTTTATACAGTGTTTGACACAATGTTGGCTCAATCTGGGCTTCATGGCACTACCATAATATAAATGTTTAATAATACATATCCCCATCCTTGAAGTGAATTTATGACTGGGGTTGGATTTTCCTCAGCTGATGTAAATTAGTGTCTGTGTTTGATCAGCTGGCAGTTTGTCCCTATCTTTCTGGCAGGATTTGTAAGTAAGAGCAGTTTCACTCTTCCCCCTCCTCCCTCCCCCAACTTATTCAATGCCAGTTTCTCAAATAGGAACGGAAGTAAGAAAATAACAACTGTGTTCCTTGAATATTCAGTGAATAGTTACATGAATATGTGTTGGCTATGTCTCATTGCATTTGCTTTCTGAGATTCTTCAGTAACTGGCTTATTTTGTTCTTTCTTTTGGTCCAGGACACAGTTACTCAAATGTCCACCAGAATTGGGGATAGGCACAGGTCTAACCACATATTTCCTTAAGCTTGGCTGTAATATTATAATGTAATATAATTTAATATAAGAGCTTAGGCCTCATCTATATGTTGCACATAAGGCATGATTAACCAGCTAATTATGCCTTAAGTGGTCACCTGGCCACATGTTCAATCAATTAATGGTGTGATAAAAAGAGGAATAAGCTATGAAGTTATTCCACAAAATATGTAGCTGGCTCCTATCATGCCATTAATTGACTGTGTGGCTGGAAGCCGTGTCAACTGATCTGAGCTCCCAGCTGGGAGGGCCTGATGGCTTTCTGGATTGAGCAAAGATACAAGATACTGCCTCTCTGTATGCAAGATACAGATTCTCTCTCTCAACAAATGTTATCACACACTTGGCTTTTTTTTGTCTGTTAGGTACTCTTTCTGACTAGTCAGTCCTATGAATGCTCTGCTGGAACTATCCATTATGTTAGAATAGAGAATGGAGATGGCATGTAATTTGGATAGACACACAGATTACTTTGTGAATCCCTTATATTTAAGTATTAACATTTGTGGGACCCCAGTTACTAAGGAAATTTCATGGTAATCCAGCAATAATTCATACCATGTCCTATTTAAGTGTTCCCTCAGTCATACAAGTTATGAAATCACTTCCCCGATGAAGATGCTGTCAACCAACATCAGGCCAGCCACTGAGGCCTGGAGTAAAACTTTCAAGTAATGCAGGAAGAAACAGTTCTGCTGCATTCTTATCCCTTCATACCACTATGGAAGTAAAAGGGCACCTTAAATTATCAGCAGCTAATATTTGCCCTGCATTGATATCCTTTGTTGGGGGCATAGCAAAGTGCATATGAGAATCTAATTCAGAGGGAGTTTTTTGGTTTTTTTTTTTTAAAGAGAGTTTTACAAGTGTTAGTGCCTCTTAATTTTGATGCAGTGTTGAACATATGTCAGGCATTTCTCTGCTATCCAGATGCACAAAAAAAGGACCAGTAAGTCGCCTTAGAAAGTGAGACAAGAAAAGCATTGGCAAATGCGCAGCAGTAGTCCTTGAACTACACTAAACTTTCATTTGACTTCCTGCCGTAAGTGGAACAGCTGCTTAACATATTTGAGTGTGAGGAATAAGGACTTATGGAGGGGGAAGGAGTTGTTTCTGAATACACACCAAAATGTCTTAAGGGTTTAGAGCCCTTAAACCTCTGAAGAAGGGTGCTTGTGCCCAGCAGCTTGCAAAGAACTTTTTTCCAACCACTCAACTGGTCTAATAAAAGAGATCACATCTACCCAAAGAATCTTGTCTGCCTTAGATGTCTGAAAGAGGTGCTGTCTGCCTTGCAGGCTGCAATGTGTATGGGAGGGCTGTGGATAGTTAATGGATGTGTTAAATGTTGTACTAGTTTTATCTTTATCCTTCCTTTGAAGCCAGAGTGCTTCTATGATCAGTTCAGACCATTATTGCTTTTCCTTCTTCTAGATCACCAGTAGAAGCTCATGTCTGGTGTTATGCTCTTCTATGCTCATTGACATCAGCCAGAGTTTTGTGCTGGCCAGGAGAGCAGACTGCTGGCATTCACGTGCGCATCTGACAGGAAAGCAGGAACTTTGAGTGTAGTTTGGTTTGGTGTATTGCAGTAGTCATTTTGGCCGTGATCAAGTTAAATCTCTAGTTACTGCTCTAAACTTTCTGCTTTTACCTACATATATGGGGACAAGGGTAAAGATACAGTTATGAGGTTGTGCAGCAAATGCATTGTTCAAGGAGAGCTATGCAAGCGCTCAATTGATTGTTTTTTTTGTTTTACTCCCCTTGCTGCAATAGGCACCCTCCCCTCCCCTCACAAAGGTTAAGTCAGTTCACGGTTTTGGACACCAGTCATTGCGAAGTGTACTGCACCCTTTCCTCAGGATGTATCCATTGCAATGTAATCTTTATAAAGAACAAGTCCTGAATTGTGAGGTTAGGGTCATGTTGCAACACACAGAAAAGAGAAACCTTCCCCTAGACTTCTTGGAAATGTCAAAACTAAGTGATGAGTGCTGTGAAACCTGAAGAGAATCTTCTCATCCTCTCCATGAACCTTTGTCACCATATTATGTGGAAATAAAACACGTGCTGCCCTTCTTGATAAAAGAAGTGCTTCTTTTTCTGTCTTTTGGCAGGGTTCTCTTCCTACCACTGGTTGCAAATAGCATGGGTTGGGAGCTCCTAAAACCAAGCAATTACGAGGGCTGATGGATGGAGTATGAATTGGAGCCACTCCTCATTCCTTTACCGTAAAGTAAATCTAAGTCCTGGAATGAGGAGTGGCCCCTATTTGCAACAACTAATTTGCAAGACATTATAGTCTATTTTTGTAATTAAATACATGAAGAATTATATACTCTTTCCTCAACAACACCCTCATTACCTTTAAATTACATGGGCTACAAAGGGGCATTCCTCTGGCTCCATGTAATTTCAAGTTACAGCTGTGTGTCATTTTAATGTTCATCTTCTCTATACTGGAATGGCTTTTACTGTACTTCTGTAGGGATTTCTTTTCTATTTGTAAAACAAATTCAGTGGTGGCAAAAAGCTGGATTGGAGAACTAAATGACTTTACTCACAAAACAGGTATAGCGCATGCAGTAACTATACAAGTTCTCCATACTGGTTTGCCCAAGTGCTTGAGTTTTGGCTTCATGGAGCCACCCCTGGGGCCAAAGGAGAGTAATGCAGCCTCAGTACACATGAAAACTGCCACAACTATGCCAAAGGGGATTGTCCCTTTGGAAAATGAACTATCAATTCATTTCACATTTGCAGTCAAAAAAAAGTATCAGTTAGCAACTTTATCTGAAACAGTTTTGGAAGAGTGGACGGTATGGTACCTCATGACTAATTCCCTGGGATGCCCAGGAAGATGTGATAGCAAAGTATTTTTGCCATGCAAATCAATACATTATGTACAGGGAACAGGTCAGTAGAGAGAGAACATGATAGATGTATGCAGTCATTCTTCTCGCAAAAGATATATTTTAATACCCTGGATCCCCCAGTTTTATTTTATGGCATGATACTGGTGCTAAACATGAGCGGCTGGGTGGGTGGGCAGGTATAATTCTTATAACTATTCTTAATTCCAGTTTCCAAAGCACCCTTTCTCTTGCACCTCATGGGGTCCCTTTCCCTTGTTGATTGTAGTAGGCCCTTTGCTTGCTCTTTGGTTTGTTTTCTGCTGTCCAACTGGGAGCTCTGTGAGGAGACTGGTTCAAGGTTTGGGGTTTTTTTGTTTGTTTTTGTCTTTTTTCTTTTTGAATCTCGTAATGGGGCTAGAAATAAAAAGGAAGTTGTCAAAAGGAAAGCTGTGACTTTGTCCAGTTTTGTTGCGGCTCCATAAATTTAACCTTATTCGTTGTGGCTATGGCTCTTTTTCCATAGGTTCTGGTAAGAGGGAACCAGGAGGGGACTCTGGGCTGGACAAAGATATTTATCAAAAGCATATGCTACATCAGGGGTGGCCAGAGTTACACACCCTTGGAGCCACATCTGGTCCTGTACTGAAGGTCAAGAGCTGTACAGCTTTGCCCACTTCTCCAGTTCAATGTGCTGGACTGCAGCCCTGGCAGCCTGGTGCCTGAGCTGGCAGTCCTGGAGGGGAGAAGTGGGAAGGGTTTTGGCTCTGGAGAGCTGCAAGTACCATGCTAGAAAGCCTCATGCAACTCATGAGCCGCAGTTTTGCCACCACTGTGCTACATCTATGTGTAGGTTTAAAAAAGTCCTCCTTTACTCAGCACTAGCAAAAAAGAAAAAAGAAAGATATGATCATGACAAACTCCACTTGTAGGGGAATTCCCGCCACTTAAAAATACTATACATCATATCCTTAGCTGGTATATGATGGCAGAGTTTAATTGAAAGCAATTGGTACTTATATTCTGAAATCCAAAATCATGATCTAAAGCTCTGCCACCCCCCAGGTGCCACTTAAACCTAGAGGTTTGTGAAGGCTGTAGGTGCCTCACCTTTTTTTTTTTTTTACTTTCCCCAGTTCTGCTTCTATGCACCCGTCTCATCCCTGAGCCCCATTGGGATCATTGTCTTGGAGTTCCTCTGCTTGTCTCATGTGAGGGGCTCAATATGCTAAGTCAGCTCATTTTCTATATCCATTCTGTCCCTGCCTTCTGGTCTTACTTGCCCTACAAAATATACACACATCTCAAATTTGCTAGCACTCTATTACAGTGGTTCTCAAGCTTTTTGGACATGAGGCACCCTTCCATAACTTTTGTCAATTGAGTGGCACTCAATGTAAAAAACTAGTTTATATATTTCAGTGCTTACTTCCTTGCAGAGGGGCCCAGGAGTGGGGATGGGGGATTGTCCAATCAGGGACAAGCCTAAGTCTGCATGTATCTGCTTAGGTCCTAGCAGGTTCCTAACATGGTGCCCTGGCACCCTGATTGAGAATCACTGCTCTGTGTTCTAACCTATGTGCTTCATAATGGGTACTTATAGACATGCAGGCCCCCGCTAACTCATGGAGCTTTACATAAAGCACCATGAGTTAATGCCCTCTGCTCTCCCCAACAGATGTTCACCTGTTGGGTGGTGGGTGGATCAAGCTCCACTTTGGAGCTCATTGAGCCCGAGGAGTCTCCTGCAGTCTCTCTCCCCTAACATGCCCCCTCATCCCACCCCTCCACTTTGGTGCTGTCTATAGCAAGGGAGGAGGAATGGGCTGTGGGCAGGGGTTTGCCAAGCCTGAGCTGGAAGGGGGAGCTGGTAGAGGGGCCATGAGGCGGGGGGGCTCCAATTCACCTGCCCTCCCTCCAGATCAGGCCAGGCAAACCCCAGCCCATAGCTCATTCCCTCTTTCCTCTCCTCACATCCTGTCCTGTAGACAGCACCAGGGATGGGGATAGGCTTCATCAGCCCAGCCATAATCTCATGATAGATTGGCCCTAGGGAACAAAAGTTTCCTAAGGTACTCCAAAGTGGAGCACCTTCATCTGATCCCTCATTTGATGAGGGTTAATTTGTCATGCTAGGGTGTGTTCAAGTGAGCATGCACGTGTTTTGCTACATTACAGACCCATTTGTGGTGCCACACACCACATGCACCACTCATGCAGATGTGTTCCCTGTGCTGCTAATTTGCAGTGTGGGGGTATTTTTTGACATGAGGAAATCCCAGTGTCAAAATTTCCCATGCCTAAGAAAAGCAGGGTAGCGCACATAGCAGCAGCGCACACTGCCAAAATCAGAGCCTGACTGGCCAGAGCCACACTCCAGCTGCCAGCCAGGCTCCCTGCTGCAGAATTGCTGCAGCTCCCAGGTGCTGGCCCCAGGCTCCCCTACCCAATCCGGGGCAACATGCTGTGCTCCAGGGCACATATGCATGGGGGTTTTCCAGGGACATGTAGCAGAAGCACATATTGCGCTGCTGCTGTTTGTCCCTGGGGAAATGCATGTTCCCACTCATTGGGATACACCCCTGTAAACCACTTTTTGGCTAGGGACAGACATTACACACAAACTGGTTTTAAGTGATCAAAAACTGGTTTTAACCTGTAACAGCACAGACATTCAGTGCACATAAACCAGTTTCAAAATGGCCAAAATAACTTTGAGATAAACCTGGTTGAATGTAGTATCAGACTTAACTGATTTGGCTCAAACCCGTTTATGCAATGTCTGTCCCAGACCCCTTGCTGATTTAAGGTAAACCAGACACCCCTAGCATCCTGGCATGCTCTCTGGGCTGGGCTCTCTGCTTCAGCTGCAGGGCTGACCCTGCCCCTCTGCTGTCTAGCTGGAGCAGGGACAGGCCCTAGCAGAGACACCGGCGGGCATGGCCCCATTAAGGCAAAGTGGGCAGGGAGGGGGTTAATTTTTCCTTCCACTCTTCTCCCACCACAGCTGGGGTCAGCCTGTCTGCTGGGGAGCAGAGGGGAGGGGGCTGCAGTATTGGGCTCTGGAGCTGGCAGACCTGGACTGCCCCTTCACCTTAATGGGGCCACAGGGTGGGGAGGGAGGCTCTGTTCCATGCTGCAGAGGACTCTTCCCTCCTCCTCCTCCCAGGGTGGAGAGGGAGACAGGTGCTGGATGGGGACTCCTCCTCCCTTTCCCCGGCTGCCACTGTGGGTGTGAAGGAGGGTGGGGGATGTACGGACTCCCACACACTCCCCCCCCCCCATTGTGTGCAGCCCCTGCTGCCTGGCAGCAGCAGCAGGCAGGGAGGTCAGGGTGCTCGTGTCTGGCACAGGTGTGGCTCTGGCCAGTGCTGTGTGGGGGGAGGGAGTGGAGCCTGCCTTATCCTGGTAAATCTGCACCCTGAACCTGCAGTGGGAGAAGCCCCACACTGGAGCCAGCTGCTTCCCCCCTCCCTGCTATGTCCTGCACTGATGTCCTGCACAGGTCCTGCCCCCTACTTCCCTGCAGGGTCCAGTGTGGGGCTTCCCCTCTGTGAGTGCGGAGCTGCAGGCATGGCACAGAGCCTGGGGGATAGAAGCGGCCGGACAGGCTGTGTGGGGCTGTGCTCCTTACCCTCAGCACAGCACTGGCTGCCTGTATCATGACTCTGTGCCCCTGGGCTTCTGGCTTGAGCCATTTCAAGCATGTGCCAAATGTCTATCCACTTGCAAAATGGTTCACTCTCTGCAGGTTAGACTAACCTGCAAAGACTGAATCAATTCAGGCTCAGGCTTTCTGAATGTCTGTCCCTAGCCTTAAAGTGCTCTGCAGCCACACACGTGTCATGGCACAGCACAGCTATAGAGCATTTTCAGGGGGCTGATCCCGCGACAAAGTTAACTTCTGTCTGCACCCAGCATGAAACCATCCAGCAAAGTAAAATTAAACAGTTTTCTGGGAAAAGATGTTAATTTTTTTTCCCTTTTATTTTCTCACCAAAAATATTTGTTCTTAAGACGTTTTTTTCCAAAATATCTAAATGAGACTTAGAATCAAAACTCTTCCTCTGAATTCTCAAAGCTCACCTGCCGGACTACACAAATGTACCAAGGGTTCATTCATCTCTTAAAACACAGCAGAAGGAGGATGTGCCATGGCTCCCTTTACACTGGGACTCTATGTTTAGACTACGCGAGACCTCAGACATGCGACACCTGGTTCTCCTCCTACACTACTGAGCTATTATATACAAGAGGATGAGGCAGTGGTGACCTACACTTCTGGTTAAAAGCAAACAGGGACCTTGGCTTCGACTTCAGGATCAAGAGGTTTAGGTACCTATCTTGAGAGAGGATGCTCATTGGAGAATTCCAAACAAAGACAAGTGCCTAAGCTCCAGAGACGGATGGGACTGAGGACTCTTCCCCCGTCTTCAGCATTTCTGATTGTCTTGTCTAGACGGCTCCACACTCAGATGCCTGACTTTAAGCAATACCCATCCTTAGCACAATGCTTTTTGTCAATCCCATTCGGAGGTATCTAATGTTCCCCAAGCACTGTTCAGGGACCCTGGGGGGACCTCACTCAGAGCTATGTATTCTATGATAGGGCCAGGCTTCTAAAAGTTGGGGGGTAGGATGCTTACAGTGCTTTGCTTCAGTCCTCTTGTACTTTTAGGCTTTGTGTATCATTTTATAAAGTCTTTGAACTGATAAAGCCTGGGAGAAAATGGTTTAATCATCAGGAGAAACGAACAGCAGACTTTTCCTACCGTTTTGATCTGGCTGTCTCTTCTCTCTTTCCCCTGCCCTGCCCTGCCCATTCCATGAATAGGAAGTTCAGGGGTGTTTCCTGCAAGTCATTTACAGTATCACTGCTGGAGAATCTCAATGAGGGTTGAAGAGCATGGGTTGGATGGACAGTGATGAGCACAGCTGACTGATCTCAGCTGATGGGGGGGAAAAATTATTCCTAAGCTTTTGGGCTAGTTCCCAAAAAGAGTACATGGAAAAAAAAACATTAATACACTGAACTCAGGACAGTCACTTGCACTGTAGCCACCAGATGAGGTGTATTCCAATGTGATTATTTATATCTTCCGTTGACTAGCAGATTTCTTTCCTTAAACCAGAGTGAGGGTGTATAATTTTCTATTTTTTATTCATTATTAGGGTCTAAATATAAAGCAGCCCAGAAGGGTGTGTAAAACTTCAGCACTGACTGATTTGTAGGGGATGGGAGGAGGCTAAGGAACTCCCACCCTCCCTCCAAACAATCTCTTTCCTGGTTCTAAATACGTATTTAAAACTTTCTGAGCCAGGGAGTGTGTTGTCCTCTCTTCTTTGCTATATTTGCTAACTTCATGGTTTGCCCTGGTCTGCACTAAAACCTGTCTGTGGGTCCCACCACCTTCATCCATGGGGGATTGTACCCATAAAATTGCTGCAGTGCAGTATGTGCTTTTGTCTATCCTTATAGGAAGCCTATATCATATTTATAAGTATCATTTACAATAAATATCTAAGTGTGTTAAGATTATGGAATATTTTAATAGTGCTATAACCCAAATATCAGGTTTTTCTAAATGCTAACAACTAATGGCTCCTGGAGAACTTTTCTAGGTGGTTTTTCCCTATAAGGAAAGGGGAAAGTAGCATTATTACTTCAAGGGAACATTCTTGATCATCCCACAATGATTACATTTTGTAACTATGTCACTGAGGCAAAGGATTGCTAATTAATGCCCTATTCCAACTGATTATTTTAAAAGGTTAGCCTGATGTTAAGAACTGACTTGTAAGTTCAGTCTTCTTGTGGATGAAAGGAGTCAATTTTAGGGACAGGCAGGAAATTTGTGTACATTTAAGTTAAATATTAGGAAGAACTTTCCAACTGTGAGAGTAAGTCAACATTGAAAGAGATTACCTAGAGAGAATCTCCATCATTTCAAAATTTTAAGTGCATGTAAGATGAGCATTTGTCTGAGGTTGTTTAAACAGGGCTGATCTTGCTTTGAACGGGGAGTTGGACTAGAAAGTTGTGAAAGCTTATGTCTGGGAAACTGATTTTTTTTCTTGGGACCAGATCAAGGAAGTGACTGGACTGTGGCCACACGCAACATGTTAAGCACCACTGACTGCAGGATCTTCCTATATTGAATCATGAAGTCCAGGCCCTGTAAAATGCTCTTGAGGCTTTAGCAGATCCTTCTGTATTTAGTTTCCTACAATTTCTCTTTAACTGTAATGATTTCCCTCAGGACAGGAGGGATGAACATGGCTTATTCTCTGTTAAGACTTTCTCAAACAGGCAACAGGTACCAAGATTTAGTACTAGAAGACTGGCAAAATATCATTCAGATAAAATGAGAACCTACCAAAAGCTTCCCTGTTCTTTGAATCAAACCTTTTGCTTTTGAAATTTCACACATTTTCTGGACAGCCCGGACTTTACCTAATAATTTTGAAAATAGCAATTGTGCAATTGTATAGAAGTAAAGAATATCAGTCTTTAATGAATACTGAAAATTATGTTCCCAGGGATACACTCAAAGTAAGACAATGATACCTGACCAAAATGGGGAAATACTAGAGAAACATAGTTACTTTACAGTTTTTGCGTGGTACAAGTCTAAATTACCTATAATGCTTTTCCCTTGTTACTTGCCATAATAGGAATACTGAATTTTTCCATTTCTCCAGTTACAAATGCATATTCCCTGTATCGTGTCCTTTTCTTTTCTCTTTACTAACATTTGCTGACCAAGTATCTTTTTAGTGGATGAGAAAATAATATGTTCCTTTCTTGTGTTCCTCTCCTTCAGTGACTGACAGACAATTTCTCCCTCTGCTTCTTTGTTAATGTATATTCTGTTTTTATCACAGCTCTACTGTCCTAGTATGATTAAACAGCCAGCTCCCCCATAAATTCTCTTCTGCATACCCTTGGTTTTAGTTTTTAATTGGTGTTCAATTTGAAACCATTCTCTTTTGCTCTATCTGGGTCTAGTAAAAAAAAAAAAAAAAAAAAAAAGATGGAATTTAATCTGTTTACAGACAATACTCATTTCATGGACAAAATAACCTTATCATGATCTTTACTTGGACCCTCCTTTGCCATGTCAGATTTCACTGTATACTGTGTTTTGAGGAAGGGAGGAAAGGATTTCCTTACAAAGGGCAAAAAAACAGAAGATCATTCAGTTCCAGCTTAAAGGTCTACATTCTTAATTCTGCGGAGCAACCTCTGACATGTAATGCAGCAGCCAAAGGCAAGGGACCAGACTTGATGATCTTACAGGTCCCTTCCAGTTCTTTGCTTCTATGATTCTCCTGTTTCTTTTGCAATTATGACAGCATATTATAAAACCATTTTCTGGCTACTCTGTGCTTATCAAAGAAGATAAACACCCAGTACAATATTTTCAGACTGCATACACACTTTCAAATGATCTGCAAAAATTTTCTCAGGTTTGTTCTTGCAGTAGAAAAACTTACCCAGAGATGCCTGAACAGGCATTTGAGTGCTGAGCCCCTGAAGAGCAGAGAGCTTGAGCTTGTGGTTTTGATGCTGCACAGCCTGACAGCCCCTATGCACTCATCTCAGCATGCTCTGCAGGCTCCCTCAGTCTGCTTGGCAGCAGATGGCAGCAATGTAAAGGGCAGCCTGGATGGGCTCACTCAGACTGCCTTTCAGACTGTCTCTTGGCAGTACAATGTGGGAATTGCAAAAGCAGTGTGTCCTGCTCCCTGCCTGCCTGAAGCAGAAGAGTCTAGCCTAAGTGACACACAGTCTTTTGGGGGCTAGGGAAGGTGGGGCAAAGCAGCTTGTGAGATGCTTTAGGACTGTGCTTTGCCTTCTCTCAGCAGACAACATGTACAGACATTTGCTCTCACAGGAGAAATTCTCCTGTAAGTTATTTAACCCTCATTATTCCCAGGTTATTTTTCTCCTGGAGCAGCCATTTTTGTTCTGGCAGAAAAATCCTGAACATCTATACATTCATCTGCATGTGGCATCAGTCTGAAGGATTGCAACTTCTTTTAATAAAAAGACATACTGTTCTCCAACACAAGCTCTCTTGTATAGATTACTGACTTAGTGTTTGCACTACAGGCATACTAAGATATACCCTGAACAAGCAGGGCACTTGATCACTGAATTGCTTTTAATATTGACTTTAAAGGGACTACTCATACTTAAACTTGAGTAAGAACTTTAGAGTCTTACAGTATTTAAGTTATAAAGAGATGCCTCATCAAAAAATATTACTGTTCTCAAAGGCAGAGCCTTAAATTTAGTGCAGACAGAGAAATCGGTCTTTATTAGCTTGTTGTCATAGCAATTGATGAAAACAATCATCTGGTGTTCAAGGTAATTAACTTGGAGTTAATTTGTATTTTAACTTGGTTTTAAATTACTTTTAGGGCTATAAGAAAATAGGAAGCAATACTTGAATGGAAAAATGATGTATACAGAAATTTGTAGAATAATGCGTCTGTTAGCAGACTTGCTACACTGCCTGTCATTGGATTGCATGGACTGCTGCAGTCTATCTGGTACACATGGAAGGGTAGTAGATATGTTTCATTCACTCTTAGTTTGTTGGCATAGAGTTATATTTGATTTACTTTCTATGCATGGACAACTCAATTCTGGAATAAGAGTGCCTTTATTCCTGTTTGATTTAACTCTTTTTCGCATCTCTGAGGGTGGCTTAAATAGCAGAAGGCCCCCTTCATTCTCATATGTGTCCACACATACTATTGATTCGGAATAATTTGTGTAAACAAATTCCTGTAAAGAGCTAAATAAATTATGTACACAATATCTCCTAGGCTTCCAAGGCACACATTAGATATTATCTAATTTTGAAATGGATTGTTACCTGGAAGATGTTAATAGCTGGCAGTAAATGGTTCTTTGTTTATTGGTCAACTACAGACTTCATTTAAGTTGATAGGTAGGCTAGCCATCCTTCTCTTCAGGCTAAATAGAAGAAGCAATTGAACTGACAAGAAACCACTGCCCAAGCCAATGGGCTGCAAGGTAGGGCTGATCCAAAGCTATATAACCTGCAAGAAAGTCTCTGTGTCGTGGTGCACATGGGGGGGGGGGGGGAGAGGGGGAGGGAAGGGGAATTAGTTGGCTGTGTTTATGTGCTTTAGAGCCTGAAAGAAAGCAGGTATAGAAAGAAGTTGGGAACATGGTTCTAAAAGAGATCCATGACATGGATTTCTTTTGGACACAGGACTTAGCGAAAAGGCAGGCTTGGAAACTAAGCACTAAAATTGTTTACTGCTGTTTATTTTTACTGTGTCCATGGAAATGGAACTTTATGTGCATTTTTCTATGCACATAATAGGTATGACTCATAATAGTTCTTTTCTTATGCTAATGGAAACAGCCCATCAAAGCTCCAAGTATTAACTAAGTGCTCCGGCCAAAAAGGCAGGTGACAAGATTTCTTCAGAAAGAAATATTTAAGTTTGAGATGCAGGATCCTGAAAGATTTCAGTTTGGATGTTTAATGGAACTTCCTTGCTGACGCAGTGGAAGTTTTTAATTGGAACAGGCTTTCTCCCATGGTTTCTAGTACTACTATTTAGTTCTAGAGAAACAAAGAGCAGCCTTTCACATAGTATTTTAAAAGTTTTGGTTTTGGTCCTTAGGATAAAACTAACAAATAAGCTTAACCTCATTGATTTGGAACTCCAGAAAACATTCAGGATGAATTTATGCAATGTACAATTTAACACAGACGTAATGCAAAATATATGCATTGAATCATGTAAATTTTTCAGTAACTGAAGTACAGGACAATAATTTTATCAGGTACATTTTTTTACTAATGGAGTTCTGACATGAATAAGCCTTCATGATAAAGTTCAGTGTCTCAATTTTACAAATGTTCAAGAAGAGATTACTATCATGGTGTATAATATAATATTATGATATGACTTTTTACTTATATAGCTCATTTTGTCTTAAAATCTCAAAGCACCATAAATACATTAACAAATTAAACCTGACAACACTCTCTCTGAGGTGTGTTGTCCACATTTTTTCAAATAAAAAAATAAAAAGCAGAGTTGAGTGATCCTGCTCTCATGAAACTAGTGGGAATTTTATCCTTGATTCCAGTGTGAACAGTCACATAGTGAGTCAATACCCAGAAATCCTGATTCCCAGGCAAAGCTCCAATGAGCACTGATTCACTTCTAAAGTTATTGCTAAAGACCCATTGTGATCTTAATGGCAAGACTGGGAAATGTTCAAAGAACATTATAAACACTGAGATATGAACCCTCTCAGCATCCTTTTCAGGTATGAAGGTTGTATTATCTTCATGTGACAAGGTAGGAAATATCAGGGTCAGTGATTAGTCCTGGTCACACAAGAAATTTATGATAAAGCTGGAAATGGTCACAGTTCTCTCCTGGTTTGTACATAAAGCATTCCTAATGTGTAAAACCTGCCAAATTCAGGAAAGATAAATGTACAAAAATATTCTGGCCAGTAAAGGAGCTAGAAAATTTAGAAAGCCTGTTTTATTAAACATTACTAATCAGGGTATGTATCTGTAAGTTACCAATACTGAAAATTTCCATCTGCGAGTTTCTGAAACTTAGGGAGCCAAATTCCTTCCATCTTCATTAATTCTGTTTTCCACACCAGTAATCTAATTCACCTAATCTGTCATGATGTCAAGATAACATGGTGATGAGTTGCTATGCTAGAAGAACCCAAACAGAACAGAACAGAGAAGCTATTTTATTCAGTTAAAATTGTCAATTACCACATTTTATCTTAGACATAAGTTTAATGATCTTTAATGGAATCTTTATATAGAACCAAATTGGGATTTTACTTTTATCAGCCTACCTCTACTGTTTTTATTTGAATGACTCCTGTTTTAATAATAGTTTATTTGAAATCGGAACCCGGTTCATTATTAAGTTCTGTGTGAACAATTAAAGGAAGCTCACTTTTCCTTCACGAGAAGACACTTAATGACACATCACGAATCACTTGAAAAGTCACTTGCACTAAACTTCCAGTGAAACCTCAGAATTTTTCATGAATAAGTACTGCATGTTTGGACCCACAGAGCTGTAAATTGTGATGGGCATACCCGTAGCTGCCAGTGGGTAGCTGTGTAGAAGCTGTGCAAGCTGTGAAGAAGGTCCTAGTCAAACCCTTTTCTTAACTTGTCATTGAAAGTTATAGTACTAACTAAGATACCTCACACATGAAATTTTGCAAGGATGATGATAATGAGCTGTGCCACTAGCTTTCCTGAATATTCCAAATGCTTTTGAAGGACAATAAATTGCCTAGCATACAACATTTTAAGTCTCACAAATATTTTATCCAAGGACATGCACTTAATCTTTGTACTGTGGGTTATGAAATGGTTGGATATTATTTGCTTCTCTAAACAGTAATTTTCAGTGCATAGAGTTGTTCAGAAATTTCTAATACCAGGTTTTGCTTTTATAGATCCATTAGACCATTTAGAACAATATATACAGCCCAGCTCACTAATAATGAAACAAGCAGGCATTGATCTTAATCATATCCACAAAGTTAAATTCTTTGCTAGATGCAACTGCTGTTCTATGATGAATGAAAATGTTTCCCTTGTGCCATTACCATGCTCAGCACATCTTCACTATGAGAGGCAATGGCCTGCCATACTCAGTTCTCCTAGACATTGCTCATAACTTACAGTAGATAGGATACATTTCCCCAAAGTGAATAATTTCATTTGCCATTGAACTGACAGGCAAATCTTGGAACAGCACATATTATAAACTTTAGTTGCATGAAAAAATGTATCAGTTTTTAAATGAGGCCCCCAACTTGGCACTAAACTTGTGAATAGTGCTGGGGTTATGGTCCTCTGCCTGTGTGAGTGTATCTGCCGCTTAGTTACTTTTCCTTCTCCCCCAGTTTCTTATAGTGTATAAGGGGCGTGAAACACATGGCCTATGGGATGGATCCAGCCCATGGAGCTGTATGATCTGGCCCATGGGTCTCTGGACTGACCCCACATGCAATGTGGAGCATGCACTGGCTCCAGCTCCATGCGCTGCATGCAGTGCACAGCTGGGACCCAGTGCTGCACACAGCACAGGGAATCCAGGGTAGGGATATAAAGGAAAATAAAAAGTATTTTTTTTTAGATATGTGGGGAGCAGGAGGAAAAGCAAGGGCAACATTGGACCCCTGCTAAACCAGATGTGACAACTGACACCCAGAAAAAAGCAAACTTGCTAAACGGGTACTTTGTGTCAGTCTTTCACCAGTCCCCTGGAATGCCCTGCCCACTGTGGGTCAGGGAGGCCCAGGTGAGGGAGATTGCCCTCCATCGAAGCTGACCTCGTGAAGGGACGCCTTGATAGGCTGGATACCTTCAAGTTGGCAGGCCCTGATGGGTTACACCCAAGGGTACTCAGGGAGCTGGCGAGCATCATAGCTGAGCCTCTGGCATGGATCCTTGAGAGCTCTTGGCTCTCTGGTGAAGTGCCCGATAATTGGAAGAGGGCCAATGTCATGCCTATCTTCAAGAAAGGGAGGAAAGTGGATCTGGCAAACTACAGGTCCATCAGCCTGACCTCTACCCTGGGGAAGGTCTTGGAAAAGATTATCAAGGAGGCCATCCTTAACAGACTAGCTGAAGGTAATATCCTGAGGGATACCCAGCATGGGTTTGTTGCGGGTAGGTCTTGCTTGACCAATCTCATTTCCTTTTATGACCAGGTTACTTATAACCTGGACAAGGGGGACGAGATCGACGTTGTATATCTTTAATTTAAAAAAGCCTTTGATCTGGTATTCCACAATCACCTCTTGGCTAAACTGGCTAACTGTGGCCTCAACCTCACCATGATCCACTGGCTGGGGAATTGGCTCTGTGGTAGGACCCAGAGGGTGGTGGTCGACGGGAGCCAATTGTCTTGGTGCGCCGTGACCAGTGTGGTCCCTCAAGGCTCTGTCCTAGGGCCTGTACTATTTAACATCTTCATCAGTGATGTGAACTTTGGTGTCAGCAGCGGACTGGCTGAGTTTGCCGACGACACCAAACTCTGGGGTAAAGCATCCATACCTGAGGACAGGACGGTGATCCAGGCAGATCTTGACAGGCTCAGGATACGGGCGGATGAGAACCTGATGGTGTTCAACACTGAAAAATGCAAGGTTCTCCACCTTGGGAGGAAAAACCTGCAGCATGCTTATAGGCTCGGTAGTGCTACGCTGGTTAGCACTACAGATGAAAGGGACTTGGGGGTTATGGTTGACCACAAGATGAACATAAGCTTTCAGTGTGATGCTGCGGCTAATAAAGTGAAAAAAATGCTGGCTTGCATACATAGATGCTTCTCAAGCAAATCCCGGAATGTCATTCTCCTGTTGTACTCGGCCTTGGTGAGGCCGCAGCTGGAGTACTATGTCCAATTTTGGGCTCCACGATTCAAAAAGGATGTGGAGAAGCTTGAGAGAGTGCAGAGGAGAGCCATGCACATGATCAGAGGTCAGGAAAACAGATCTTATGAGGAGAGGCTGAAAGCCATGGGGCTCTTCATCTTGGAAAAGCGCAGGCTCGGGTGTGATCTGGTGGCCACCTATAAGTTTATCAGGGGTGCTCATCAGGATCTGGGGGAACCTCTGTTCACCAGCACACCCCAAGGGATGACAAGATTGAGCAGTAACAAACTCAGCTGCGACCAATTCAGGCTGGACATAAGAAAGAACTTTTTTACTGTCCAAGCCCCCAAGGTTTGGAATAGACTGCTGCTGGAGGCAGTTCAAGCACCCACTTTGAATGCCTTCAAGACATATTTGGATGCTTATCTTTCTGGGATCCTATGATCCCTGCTGACTTCCTGCCCTTGGGGCAGGGGGCTGGACTCGATGATCCTTTGGGGTCCTTTCCAGCCCAAATGTCTTTGAAATCTCTGTAATGTGTGTAGTGCCAGTGTGCAGAATATGGCTGGCATGTGGACTGGACCCAGTGGTTGTGGGTATGGCACACAGCACAGTGGGTCAGTTGTAGTCCAGCCCATAGACTGGCCCAGTGCCCCATATCCAGCCCATGGGGCTGAATTAGTTTTACACCCCTTGTATTGACTCTACTCCAGAAAAACACTGAAGCAAGTTCTTACATTAAGTTTCCTCAGCTCTTTTGAAGACCAGCATAGGAATAGAAATTACTTGGAACCCCCTTTTCCTTCTACTTTTCCTTCTCTGCTTTAAGTTTGGCCGAGCATGAACTGTCTACTCCAGTGACTCTCAAACAAGGTGCTGAGGCATGCTGGGGTACCATGAGATCCTTTGATGGTTGCTAATGGGTGGCATACAATGTTAGCACTGTTAGGTGTGCAAACATGATTCACAAAATAAAACAAGAAATTTCAAATAGGAATCCATAGTGTTAAGGACATCCTGAACTGGTATGGTTTTTCTTGAGTTCTTTGCGGGAGAGCAGGGGTGTCCAACCTTTTTAAATGTGGGGCTGGATCATGAACTTTTTATCACCCAGTGGGTCAGCAAGCCATATTCAAAGACCTCGCAGGAAGCGGTATCACATCACCCCCCCCAAAATGAAAGTACAGCATTTACTTTTGTTTCCTGTCACAGCACCTCGGGCCTCAGAAAACAGTTTGGAGGACCACATGGTGGCCTGCAGGCCATGTGTTGGACAAGCCTGCAGTAGAAGAATTGCTCTATTTTTCGTCTGTATTCAAAAAAGAGTGAAAGCTAAGACCTGACATTTTCCAAGGGGTGCAGGTGCCTTGAGTCTAAGAAGGTTGAGAACAGCTGGTCTACTTGTTGCTCCTTAAAATTATGTTCAGACAAATTGGGCCTGATCTTGTTATTTCCCATTGGTATAAGGCAGCATGGTGTACAGCTTCAACTTAGTTGGCAATGAGACATTAATTTTCTTTATCCTGGAACAAAGGCATCAATCTTCGTCAAGGCGTGTCATCCTGAAATGTACACAGTGACTTCAGTTCTCAATTAAGTAAGAATTAGAATCAAATTTGGCTGGATTCCAGGCCATCTGCTTTCAAGTTGGTATTTACTCCATGAGAATTCGGGGTGTGGTAGTTGTTCATCCTTCACAAGAGAAGATGACTACATCCAGCAGGGGAGGGGGAAGAGAGAAAGGAAGCAAGAAAGAGAAAGGGAGAGGAAAAAGGAGAAAGAAGAGAGAGGAAAGAGAGAGGAGCGGGGGTGGAGGATAGGTCACGTGGGTACACAGGTGATTTATAAATCCAATATTTGCCCTGAACAATCTGCTGCAGCAGGAGCAGGAGAGCGATGCGGACTGGACATGAGAGGTCCTCATTTTCCTGGCCACGTGGTTCCTCCTTGCCTCTCCCATGTGCCGCTGCTTGTGTGGTAACCCTGAGTGTTTTCATGCCTAGCTATTAGATCCCTGGCTGATAGGCCTGGAAGTATAATCCATAAATGCAGATCAAGTTTCTAAGGTTCCCAGTAAAGAAGTCATCCAACTCTTCATGTACAGGTAGCCAGTTTAGGAGGAAGATGAAAAGAAAGTGGTTTCTACCTTTTGTATGGTAACGAAGTGGTTAGAACCCTCATCCCAGAATTGGAAAATCCAGGTTCAATGCCCTTCAGCTTGAGAGGGTCCATACCTACATTACTCACCCAGGAGAATACCTTCATTCCCAAGCTATAGGCTGGGCTGATGCATCCACAGTTTTGGAAGCAAGGGCTTAAAGACAGGAATCCTTCCCCTCAGTGGCAGGCCCTAATCCTGGGCTACAGGGCAGCAGTATATGCTACATTTGATTTGCATGCTTAGGCAGAATTTAGGTCTGCCTAATTTGTAAATCCTAAATGGCCCTATATGCCTAAAACATTTGTGCCTAAAACATTTATCTCAGCCAAGGTATTGGCACTCTTGGGCATGTATAGTAGCTGGTCTCAGACACCTAAGAAGTTAGAGGAGGCTTTTGTGAATGGCTTACTTAGGCTTAAGTGCCTACCTACTACCTAGAGTAGAAGTTGGGCAGCTCATTCCTTTTATGGGAGCTGATCTTCCTGTGTTTCTCAACCAAATTACAGCCCCTCTGAACCAAAATCCATTATTGGCAGTGCAATCACATATGAGATGACTTTGGTCTTGCGTGGCTAATGATCTAATTGTATCTGATACTTAGGTAGCCCCTGCAAGTTGTCTTCCACCAGCCTGATCCTTGTGTGACTGGCCTTTGCCTGGCTTATCTGGAACTTTGGCCACACCAAAGCTCGCCACATTAAGTTTCCTGTTTGTTGAACTAAGCCTTTCTTGGAGTTAGTCTGTGTTACCTCTAATTATGGTCACGAGAGACAGGAAGTGGAGCGCACAAGTAAAGAACAGAAAACTGTGGGATTGCTTTTGGTAGACTGCTTATCCTTGCTGTAGGGAGTGGAAAGGGAGGAAAAGGCTCAACCTCAGACTGAAGCTCAGCAGGGCTCCTGAGCTTCTCCTGGATTGCCACCATAAATTGCACTTAGTGGTTTACAATGTAGATAGCTGGCAGTATGTCCCTGAAAATGGCTACATGGTCAACCGTGACATTTACCTTACCTTAGTTCATCAAGGCAAATGTATGGGCAAGTGTCAGTATTTTCCATAGGCTAAATAATAATAATAGTCAAATAAGAGGTATGCATGATTATTTGTATTCTTATTTTTAAAGTGTCAAATCTGAGTTTGAGAATTTTTTTCTCTTATTTGGAAGAAATGGGTGGCTAGAAGACTTTCAATTTTCCAGGCCCTGACTTCTATTGCAGTATTCTCCCTGTAAATAGTATTATTAGAAATAATACTAACTAAAGGCTCTATCCTGCAATAAGGTACACAAGAGAGGGTGCCTACCTGGGCAAAACACCTGGGCAAAACACATTGCAGGACCAAGGTCAAAACAATGCCTATAACTTCTGGTACTACTATATCCCTCATTACTGCATGTATCTCACAAGATCCCTGTGATGTAGAGAAAGACTATTGTCCCTCTTTTATGGCTGCCAACCAGAGGCACAGATAAACTACATGATTGTGATTCTGGGATGTGGTCTTTGAATGTCTGGGGTCACCATATTGTTGGTCATTCAAAAAAGTACATCTTTTCCTTCCAGACACTGGAAGTTGATGAATATTATTGGAAACTGGCAAATTATGTCTGTGTCTTAAGTAAAGTTATTAAAAGGCAGCATTGGTTAACTGAACTCTAGTTAATCAACTCCTGGTTAAAATGAAGCTCAGAAGTATCTCCTAGATTTGTGATGTGTTTTACTGTGTCCTCTGGGATCTCTAAGTCTGGAGAGCAGTTACTAGTTGGCTTACCAGAAACTAGCCAAATGAAGGGGATAGACTGCCTACTAACTGGCTGAAGGAGGCAGGTTGCATTCTAGGTTCCCATCCCTAAAGAGTATGACCCATTAGTACTCTTTCCTTTCAACCCCTTTCACCAGCTTTCTAGGCAGAGATTTCCTGGAGCAAGGCCTGTTTTTGTTCACGTACCCTTATGCCTGTCTGCCTCTTTCCTGTATCATATTTTTCAGCAATAGGACCTGGTAATAGGAATCGGAATAGTTTTTCCTAGAAAGAATGTAAAGGCTTGGTAGGGAAGGGAACCAGTAGATGGCACTGCATCTCTACAATATATGGGATTCACACAACCCCTTTGTCAATAGCATGGATGAAATGAATAACCCAGCTCCTTATTTGTCAACTGTCTGTTTTCAATCTGTACTGTGTAACATCTGTGCCTGGGTAATGGACTCTGCATTTATGCGATTTCCTTCTCTAGTCTTTGACTGCTAGATTCAATCACTTACCAGCGACACTCTCTGAATGGAATAATAAATTTAAATGGCTTAGCTCTATCTTTTATAGAACTAGTTTTCTTCCTTCATTGTTATGACTAGAAAGACCTAGGATAGTCAAAACTCATGATGAGATGCTTAATTTAAAGATAATATCCCTAAAATATTGGTAACTTTGTTCCTGACCAGGGCTCCTATGTGCTGCCATAATATGAATAATAATAAGTGGGTGGATCTAGGATTTTGAAAAGGGAGATGCAGATGGTGAAGTGCATCATCACATATAAAACAACACACATTTTTCTCCAGGTTAAAAATAAATGAAAAGCTTTGCTAATATGCTAGGGGCCTAGGGCTGTATTATTCAGTCTAAGATTGAAGCAAATGCAACTTAATTGGAATGAGTTAAAAACAATCTTCAAGGCTGTGAAACTGGAGCTTCAGGAGCAGGTAACAGACAGTAGAGTTGTAGAACAAAAGGTGTCTTGATTGGTGGAACATTAAGTCCATTAAAATGAGGATATGATTGTTAATGCCTGTGGAATGAAGAGTTTAGAATGGATCAGGTAGATTGTACTAAGCCATGAAGTCAAGTGACTCCCTCAGCCCTGCCTGGTTAGAAATGCTGCTGCCACTGCCAAGTAGTTGGTTTTAAATTTTGGGTCTAGAGACAGATATTCAAAAAGCCTGAGCTTAAATTGATTCAATCTTTGCAGGTTAGTCCAGGGGTGAGCAAATTATAGCTTGTGGGCTGGATTTGGCCAGTGAGGCCATTCTATCTGGCCCATGGGGCCCCTAAAAATTTTAGAAAATTTATATTTATCTGCCCTTGGTTCCTGTCAAAAACGACAGGAACCAAGGGCAGTAGGACCTAGGGGAAGCCCAGCGGGCTCCCGTAACAGCAGGGCCCACCTGGCCCACCCCCCCAGCCGGAAGCCCCAGCAGGGGCTTCTTGCCTGGGATCACACGGCTGCCCCAGTGGTGCTGGAACCTCAGGTAAGGCTGGGGGGAGGGCAGGGGAGGACCCTGGGCAGTGAAGGAACCCAGGGAAAAGTGGCCTGGGGGGGGGAAATGCAGCCCTTCCCCTGCCCCATGGCTGGTGCCCCATGCTGCAGCCACTCGCAGCCTGCCTGGGGCTGCCTGTGCCTGCTCCGGACAGCCCCGCGGGCTGCGAGCGGCTGCAGCAGGGAGCACCGGCAATAGAGCGGGTGAGGGGCTGCTTTCCCCACCCCCTGCACTCAGCACCACCTTGTAACCCAGCCCCACTGCCAGCCTGGGCCCTGCTCCGGCTCTGGGCTCGCCTGTCGGGGCTATACGTGGCAACAGCAGCTGCAGCCCCCCCCACTTGCTGCAATGGGAAATGTTTGCTACAGCCACCTATGGGCTGCCCAGCGCGTGCTCCGGGCAGGCAGCCGCAGCCAACATTGCCTGGTGCAGCAAGTTGGGGGGCCGCAGCTGCTGCTGCCGCCGACGGGCAAGCCCAGAGCTGGTGCAGAGCCCAGGCTGGCAGTGGGGCCGGGTTACAAGCTGGTGTTGAGTGCGGGGAAAAGCAGCCCCTCTCTCACCCCATGGCCAGAGCCTCACGCAGTAGCTGCTTGCAGCCCACATGGGGCTGCCTATACCTGCTCCAGACAGCCCCACGTGGGCTGCGAGTGCCTGCAGCAGGGAGCGCCAGTTATGGGGCGTGCAAGGGGCTGCTTTTCCCTGTGCTCAGCACCAGCTGCTTCCCTGCCAGTAAGCAGTGGACCAGGGCTGTGCGCGGCCCCCACCTGTACCATGGGACTGGGGGGCACTGGAAGTGAGCAGGTGAGGGATCCAGCAGGAACACGGGGCCCGCACTGGTGATCTGGGGCCAGTGCTGGTGGGGCCCAGAGCAGGGTGGCAGGAGCATGGGGTCCCAGCTGGAAGGGCTCTATGGAGCCCGGCCAGCTCCCCCCTGTCCCTGCTGGTGCAGCCCAGCTCCATAGACCCCTGCCAGCCTGTGCCCTGCTTTGGGCCCCACCAGTGCTGGCCCTGGGACATTGATCCCAAGATGGTGACCAGGGGGTGGGGCACCTTTCAAGGGATGGGGCTACCCATGTGGCACTTGACACCCTGCCAGAACTGGGTAAGTGGCCCTCCACCTGAAATAATTGCCCGCCCCTGGGTTAGCCTAACCTGCCTACGTTGAATAGATTTGCAAATGAACAGACATTCCCTTTGGACTAAGGAAATGCAGGCACATGCCTGCAGTGGTTCAGCCTAGAAGTTGGGGGAGGAGCGGCGCTAGAGCAGCCCTCCCTTCCCTTCCACTCCCAGGCAAAGGGGGGGAGGGAGGACTGCTTGTGTGCAGTGCATGTATCTGTTGATGATGATACTCAGCTTTTCAATCTCCCTCTCCCTGCTTCTTCATAGTATCTGCAAACCTGATAGGTGAGGGAGCTAGCAGGGAGATGATAACACAGCATTTAGCAGCCCATCAAGAAAACAAAAAGCTTTCTCATTAGTTCAAGCTCTTCTTAAACAGCTTTTTCCAAGGAAGAAACAGAGGGATGGAGGGATGTTACCAGCTGACCTGCTGATTAACTCCAAAAAGCCTTAAGCATACGCTGTCCTGTCTGCCTGTGTCCTGTTCCAGTGAAATTGGAGATGCACACACATACGCAGACACCTCTCAGTATTAGCTAGCATACCACATGCCTAGGGTTTGTGGGACTGGGGTCTGTGCTATGGGAGGGAGGGAGGGGGGTGGTCCCTGCTTGAGCAGTGGGGTGGGGGGGGGGCAGGGGGAAGCCAGGCAGATACTGTTGTGCCTGCAGTCTCCTGCAGAGCTCTGGCCAGGGAGCAGAGGGGCGGGACCAGCCCTGCTCTCTGGAGCAGACAGAGCAGCCCAGGGCTGCAAAACATCTGGGATGCTGGGGGACTGTGATTAAGTTAAAGCAGCCAGGGGTCTGGGACAGACATTGCATAAACCAGTTTGACCTAAATCAGTTAAGTCTGATACTATATTCAACCAGGTTTATCTTAAACCAGTTTCAGCCATTTTGAATATGTGCACTGAACTTATGTTCTGTTACAGGTTTAAACCAGTTTCCGATCACTTAAACCAGTTTGCGTAATATCTGTCCTTAGCCTGGGTGGACCGGGAATCAGGTGGGGGGGAGGACAGGATGCAAATGCACCACTGTGTCCTCCTGGTTCTGCCCCTGAGTGTAATAAATAATAGTGGATATATATAAACATCAAGATTGTATACATATAAATAAGTTAAAGAGCATAATCAAATGATGCATAAAAGTACCATTCTTCAAAAGTTAGTAAACTTGTTTAACAATAAAATTGTTTTGCTATGCACTGCAAATGGCTTCCTATTTAAGGAGCTTTTGGCGATGCTCAGTCAAAGTACTTTTCAACCTCTGTGACTACAAAATTGGGTTAGGAATCCCGTGAAAATGTTTTTTCTTGTGGTAAGTAATATATAATTTCTTTATCTGGCTAGGATCCAAATAGGCAAAAAAGGGAGAATAATATGGATTAAAACACATTAAATGATCTAGAATATTTTAAAGCAGCAAAAAAGCTTTATTTCTGTTTGGGTTTGAATTGTATATATGAGGTTTTCATAAGTTTCTATTTTTTGTAATGCTGTTCAGATATAGTTAATTTTTTTCTCCTAGAGAATGTTGCCTAGTAGTGGTACTTAGGAGGAGTAGGTGTTTGGGCCTTTTTTTGCAGCGTCAGAAAATAAATCCTACCATTGTACATTTGTTATGTGTGTGTGATTCATCTGCAACACAATTATAGTGGGCAAAAATGTCATTGTGGGGAGGGAGAGAGCCTTATTTACTAAGAAAATTGCTACTACTGTGGTTGAAAACCCAAACATTTGTAACTGATATTAAAATTTAGTTCTAATTCACCACTGCCTTACTCCACTCTTAAACCGATATGACACCGTTAAAACTGAGAGTGCTGGGCTGGTGTGAAGATAGTTACACAGTGATATGCTATTTCCTATGTCTGCCTGTTGATTGGCTTGGTGTGTTCATTCAGCCAAGCAGTTTAGCAGCTACAGCCAGCTCTGACAATAGACTTGTGGCTGTGCCTTGTCAGGTAACTGATATCTATAAGGAGTGTCTGTATGTATGTTTTCGTATTTATTTGATTTTATTCCCGTGGTTAAACAAAGTCTAGGTAAACATGCCGTGTGGTCTCTAACTGGTGCAATTTGAGTGAATTGCTAGTACTGAGTATTATGGCCAATCTCATCTTGTGCAGCAGACCACTGATGGCTGTAGGGAGGCTATTGTAAATCTAAGTCTCTCCTGCATCTGCTCCAGGTTATTGTAAAAGCATAACAGTATTGGGTCAGGCAGTCAAGGAATTGGTGCAAAGATGACTTGGAGATCTATGGTCTATGCTCACAAGCGCCCCCTACAGGCATTAGGTTGATAGTGGAAAACTTGGTCTCCTGGTAGAAATTGCCAATGTACAAGCATTCATTCAGTTTCTCCCAGAGGAAGCCTGCCCTATTTGGGAGAAAGATCTTCCAGGTTGACTGGAAGATCTCTGTGAACATTTCTTTTGTTGGAATGAATGTCTGTACACTTGTCTTAATTATGGAGAAATCGAGTTGAACAGCAGTCTCCCCCATGCTTTCCCCAGATTGGAGTCCCCCAGTCTGGGGAGGGTAGGGGGCAATTCCCTGCAGCTTGACTCCTCCTGATACCAGAGAAGTTGAGCTACTTCTGCCCCCCTGCACATTTCAGAGACTGGAGGACTCTGGTCTGGAGAAAGCACAGGGACATTACCCTGCTGCTCCCTCCCCTCCCAGAGACTAGGAGGGAAGGGAAGGAGCATCCATTGCTGTCTGCACATCCCTTGGCCCAGAGATACCCTGTTTTGGAGGACATGTGTGTAGCATTGTCCCACTGCTCCCTCTCCTCCTCAAAACGATTGTTTCACTCCCCCTTGGGGACTGGGAGATTGGAGAAGCAATGGCTGCTTCCCTCGTCTTCCCTGACCAGCTGCGGGAAGGAGCAGTGAGCAGAGGAAAAAGGGCAGCTGCAGGCTAGAACACCTGTATGCTGCCTCTCCCAGCAAGATTTCTAGTGTTGGAAATTAATGCCTGTTCATACCCAGTATGCTTCAGGATTTTAGTACAGTTTCAGCAATCAGTGTGAAAAGGACTATAACTTAATGCAAACCATGTTATAAGCACCAGAACAGCTTTAGGACAAGACTGACTGAAAACAGAGCTGCTGAGAAATAAAAGGTGATGCCACTGAGTATCACAACCCCGTGTTCTGCAGAAGAGAGGCATAAACTTTTAGCACCAAGGTAAATTTACTATAGCTTTTGTCGAGAAGCTATCAGAGAGACTTTCAGCAGCCTGAAAAAAATAAGATTTCTCTGAAGTGCATGGGTTGCTGGGAGGTAATTTCTAGTGGGGGAGGAAAAGTTGGTTTTTGAGAAGTACCTTTGATAAATCAGTGATGGGGGGTGGGATGCCATTTAGATCTCATCTGGTGGGGAAACCAGTTATGCAGTGAAAGTGCCCTAGCATAGTGAGAGCTGCTTTTCTAACAAAAAGACAAAACAAACAACTCAGAGAAGCAGTTTGAAGCACACATGACTCATTGCTGAAACAAAATTGGACAAGATAAAACAAGACATTAAAAGGAACAAACTTACTGCGGCTTGAGAAAGTAATTGATGGTTGATGGAAGATGCTAAGGCCCATTTAAGCATAAATATGCATTAGTAATATTGAGGTGAAGTAGCTGCATGGTTTTGTAATAGGGGGGACCAAAGGAGGTTGCTTTCAAGGCTTGTCAGCAATTTGTGGCATTGACAATTTTACTTGTGCTGTAACTCCATAGAATAGGAGAATGAAAATTTTAAACAAGCCATGGTGTCCATAAATTTCTGTACCAAACCCATCTTTCAGGGTCTTTCCACAATTGCACAATTCACTCTATATTTTGGGGGTTGGAATGGATTCCTTTTCTGCAGCTTAGAGACATTTATCACCTTGTTTTGGATTTCCTGAACAGTATACACTGAGCAACAGAATGATAAAACATATAGATTTTATTTTAAGCATAAAGCATTCCTTACAAATATTTCAGTGACTGGGATACTGAACACCAATTAATTCTGGTACAAGTGAGTTTCTAGTCATCAGCACCTAAAAGCATGTAATAACAATCTTTGAGCTGATAGAATTAATGACACAAACCTCACCCTGAGAAATGGCTCTTGCATTTCAGGTGAATGCAGTGAGATGTGATCTTTAGAAACAGTCCTCGCACCAGTCCCCGCCATCAAGGGATTAATGCAGCTAATTCCTTTACCTGTAGTATCAAGCACACTGTAATGGTTGATCTTTTCTTCCCTTTTCAAATACTTGTCATTACACAATTGAGCTCTCAATTCACTTGCCTTAGGATGCTTTTTATGCTCTTCTGTTTTCTTTGTGTTAGGTCATACAGCTGCTGTTTTGAATGTCTAAACCTAAGGGCATGACTTCTCTTTGTTCTTTAGCGTCATATACAGATTATATTTACTTTTCAGCATAGAGATCACAGAGGTTGATTTTCAGAGATGCAGAATATCTTCTATTCTGACGCATGACAATAAGAACTACAGCTGTTTGGCTTTTCTCAAAAATAAGAATCTGGGAGGAAATCTGGAGTTAGGCAACCCTTTTGAATAATTTGACTTAGAAATGAAATGCAATTATTGCTTTCCTCCAACTAATTTCACTAGCAAATCACCAGATACTGTTTAAATTAAAACATTAGATCTTATTATTGGAAAACATTGCTGATGGATTAGTTAGTTACTATGTTAGCAGTGAAGAATAATTTAGGTACCAAGAAGTCACCTCAGCCCAAGTGCTTCTGATCTGTGTAGTATAGACTTTCTTTGTGAGAACAGTTGCTCTATTATTCGACTTTCTCTCAGTGGGTGACATTCCCCCAGACTGGCCAACTGGAGACTGGTGGCACAGAAGGGGTGCATTGTGGATTTAATCCATTTTAATACCTCAATCTGAAAAGTGGGCATGCCACTGACTAGCCTATAATTAAGGCTAACTTTTGACTGCTTTATTTGAGCGGTGGGAGATGCCACTTGGGCACACCAGCTATTATGAAGTAACATATATCTGCATATTTAAGTAGATAGAAGTTAGCTAAATCTATGCATCTTCACCTTGAGTGAACTAGGGCTAATGTTGCCAGGGCTTTACTATGCTTGTATCGTGACAGGATCTTGCAAAGACAACAGTTACATTGTGATAGTTTGTACTCTATCGTTTTCATAGATTTCATAGATATTAGGGCTGGAAGGGACCTCGGGAGATCGAGTCCAGTCCCCTGCCCCAAGGGCAGGAAGTCAGCTGGGGTCAAAGGAGCACAGCAAGATAAGCATCCAAACACTTCTTAACAGAGTCCATAGTAGGTGCTTGCACCTCCTCTGGAGGGAGTCTATTCCAGGCCTTGGTGGCTTGGACAAGGAAAAACTTCTTTACTATGTCCAGCCTAAAACAGTCTTGGAGGAGTTTGTGACAATTCAACCTTGTCATCCCTTGGGGTGCTCTGGTGAACAGATGTTCCCCCAGATCCTGATGCACATCCCAATGTACTTATAGGCTGCCACCAGGTCATCCCTGACCCTGCACTTTTCCAGGCTAAAGAGTCCCATGGCTCTCAGCCTCTCTCATAAGGCTCGTTCTCCTGTCATCTGATCATGCACATGGCTCTCCTCTGGACTCTCTCAAGCTTCTCCACATCCTTCCTAAATTGTGGAGCCCAGAATTGGATACAGTACTCCAGCTGCAGACTCACCGAGGCCAAGTACAGCAGGAGGATTAAATCCTGAGATTTACTTGAGAAGCAGCTATGGATGCAAGCCAGAGTTTGGTTTGCTTTATCAGCTGCGACATTGCATTGGTGGCTCATGTTCATCTTGTGGTTAATCATGACCCCCAAGTCTCTTTCAGCCTTGGTGCTAGTGAGCATAGCACTGTCGAGCCTTTAAGCATGCTGTGGGTTTTTTCCCCCTCAAGGTGGAGTACCTTACTTTTGTCAGTACTGAATGTCATCATATTTGTATCTGTCCACTTTTATAGCCTATCCAGGTCAGCCTGGATCACCAGCCTATCCTCAGGTGTGGACGCTTTACCCCAAGGTTTGGTGTCATTGGCAAACTTGGTCAGTCCACTTCTGACACGTCGTTGATAAAGATGTTAAAGAGAACAGGTCCAAGGACAGAGGCTTGGGGGACACCAGTGGTCACGGAGTGCCATGATGATTCACTTCCATTGACCTCCACTATGAGTTCGGCCTCAGAGCCAATCTCCCAGTAACTGGACTGTGATATCGCTGAGGCCACAGTTGGCCAATTTTTCCAAGAGGAGATCATGGGACATGAGAACAAAGGCTTTTTTAAAGTCCAGATATATGATGTCAATCTCTATTCCCTTGTCCAGGTGATATGTCACCTGGTCATAGAAGGAGATGAGATTGGTTAGGCAAGACCTACCCACAACAAACCATTGCTGGCTTTCCCTCAGGATGTTGCCATCAGCTAGTTTGTCAAGAATGGTCTCTTTGATGATTTTTTCTAGAATCTTTCCAGGGATTGAGGTCAAGCTGATTGGCCTGTAGTTCCCCGAATCTACTTTCCTCCCTTTCTTGAAGATGGGCTCCACATTGGCCTTCTTCCAATCTTCAGGTACTTTACCTGAATGCCAGGAGTTATCAAAAATCTTTGCCAGTGGTTGAGCTATGACTCCTGCCAGCTCCTTAAGTCTTCTGGGGTGCAATCTGTCAGGACCTGCTGACTTGAAGGTGTCTAGCCTCTCAAGCTGTTTCTTTACAAGGTCTACACAGATGCTGTGTATAAATTCACCCTCACTCTGGCCATCCCACATCTTGCTAGGCAGGGCAGTCCCTTTGGGTTGATTAAAAACTGATAAAATTGTTATGGCTGTCTAAGCTCTTAGAACAATTCAAGGATGCTCTAAGTCAGTGGCCTCCAACCTTTTTAAGTAGGAGATCACCTTTGGCATTTAAAAGCAACAAGATTTACCATGTGCCACTGCTCCTGTCCCCCCCCACTCAGCAGGTAAGTCTGTGGGGAGGGAAGAGGGGGATGCAGATTGAGGCAGAAGGAGAAAAAATTATTTGGGGGGGCATGCCTTCCCAGCAGGTAAGTCCCACCCTTCCGGGGCCCCACTCAACTTACCCCTGCTTCTACCTCTGCAGCACTGCCCCTCACTGCAGGGGCCTCGATTTACCCCCTCCTCTTCCCTCCCCCACAGACTGACCTGGGCTGGGGAGCATGCATGCGTGCATGCAGGCACTCAGCCCCACCCCCTGCCTTGGATCAACTCCAAGAGGCTCCAAGATCTACTGGTGGATCGAGATCCACTGGTTGGTAACCACTGCTCTAAGTCTGAATTATGTCCATCTGGCTGTGCCCCAAAAGGCTATTTCAGCAGTTTGGTAGCACCAGAGTACAGTGGCACACCCTCACCATGCCCTACTTCTGTCTCAGAGTGTCGGGAGAGGATATGACACAGAACTCCTATGGCTGAGTTAGGAGAAGAGGTCTAGAGTGGGCCTCCCAGGTCTCTCAGTCCCTGTTACTGCAGGCCACCAGCTCATATAACCCCTTTAACAAACTTACCAAACTCCATCTTAAAACTCGTCCACTACTTCAACAGAGAGGCTGTCCAGATCTTCTTCCTCTGATGACCAGAAGCTGCTGACTCATTTCTTGCTCAGAAATATTCATGCCCAGCTGAGACTCAGGTATTCATATCCAGTATTGTCCTTTAGATTAAATAGTTCATTCTCTCACTGGTGTTTTCTCTCCCCAGTGTATTTGTAGACAGTAGTCATATCCTCTCGGCCTTTGTTTTGTTAAACTGAAAAAGCCAAGAACTTTTAGTCTCCTCTTGTATGCCAGAATCCCCATTCCTCAGTTCTGCTACTAGCTCTTCTCTTCATATGTTCCAGTTTAAATTAATTGTTCTTGAACATGAGTGACCAATATTGTACCATACAATTGTATTTGTACAATGGCACGAGTGCATCTTTATCTCTGCTGGAAATACCTTATTTGTTAGATTATAGAATTACATTTGCCATTTTTATGTTGGCATCACACCCTTTGTTGTCTTGCATTTTTTTTCCCAAATGATGAGCTCCCAGTTTACAGCAGAAATTCTTGTTACTAGTTCTTAAGGTTCATTAACTTGCACTTATACTATTAAGTTTTGTTCTATTTCCATTCCTCCAGTCCTTAAGGACATCCAGGTCTTCCTTTATGATATCCCCATCTTTCTATATGCTGCTGATGGCTTCCAATTATTCTTAACACAATCCTAACTGCTTTGCCAAAGTCACTGAAGAAAACCAAAGCTTAAGGATCTCTACTGGTAACTTCCCCCCAAGAGTTCCTATTTCTGTGCAAGCCATTGTCATCTCCTCTTTAACTGTTCTTTATTCACTTGTGCATTGATCTTTATCTTCTGTATCTGACTAATAATTGCCTATGTGACATCTTATTAAATATTTATTTCAAGACCAGAAAAATTGCATCTGCTTCATTTCCTTTGTCTAAAAACGGAACTATCTGACCAAAGTATGCTATAAGGTTAGTTTAGCATGATCTACCATTGATAAGTTTGTGTTGTATTTTATCCCATGTTTCATTTATCTGTAGATTTTAACAAGGTTAAGAAGCCTGTGCTCAGAATTAGATTCCAATGACTATTTTGATGAGAGAGAACAAAACTGGGAATTGTAGGTATGAAAATGGGGACACGTTACTTGTGACTATGGGACGGGGATAGATTTTTGAAGAGTAGAGAAAAACAAGAAGCCCTCAAAGAATTGTGTGGCAATAAATCCACTGAAAACAGTTCAGACAAAAAAAATCTTCAGGACCCCATTAGAAATATTTTGAACTTATTATTAATAAAAGATACCCTAAAACACATGTTTTTTTTCTGAGCCTCTGATTTAGTCAGCTAATACTTACCTTTAGAATAAGGATTGTTTCCAAGGTGAAGGAATGTAGCATTTCATTTAAAAGGAATCTGAAAGATTGAATATTTTTAGTTTGGAGTCTTGAGGAATCCAAAACTTTAATCTAGTTTTTCATAGTTATTTCCATCCAAGGCAACCAGCTCACGCAAGAAAATCAAACAAAGTCCTCCTGAGTACTTGCAAGCATGTTAACATGCAAGCACTGAGAAGGAGGAAATAACACAAAGTGAAATGACAGAAGTAATGGAGAATTTGTTAAGGAAAAATCAACGATCATTAAAGGGTAATAAGTTTGCTAACTTGCTGTCTGTGGTACAGATGTTCAAAAAGCTGGGGGAGGAATAGAAGTTACAAGGCTTTCTCTATGTGACTTAGTTTAGATAGGGAGCAAACAGTACACGTTAGCCTTGAAGGGTGTGGGTGGTAGGGGGGCATGCAGGCAGCCTGCACTAGTGAAGACCCCAGGAGGGGGTACTTCTGTCTGCCTCCCAGCATGCCCTGTGGACTCCCTGGGCTGCTGAAAATTGCTGAGTGCAGCTGAGCACCTGGGCCACCCCTGATTGGCTGCTGGGCACAGGCAATCACACCCCCAACCCCCTGTGACTGTGGACCCTCTTCTGCACCCTGTCCAGAAGCCTCTAGAAGAGCTCCAGAGCAAGTGCTCTCCCTTAATTTCATGTGCCTCTGTCCTGGCCTGCCTGCACCCCTCCATGGTGCCTCACCAACCGAGTCCATGCCCACAGACCCAGGAGCTGCAGCGTGTCTTGTTTATCACCCTGTGTGACTTTTGCCAGAGGCTGCAGGACATCATGTGCATCCATTCAGACATGATACAGCAGCTGGTCACCATAGGGCAGGGCTTCCTGCCCCTGAGGTAGCAGCATCCTGTGCAGTGATACCTATTACACCCTGTGCCCGCCACATGCCCTGGACTGGGCCATCGGCTTCCATATGGCCAATGAGGATGAGGCCACCCAGGATGCCATGGATGCTGAGGTGTTCTGGTACCACCTCCAGATCACTGAGCTCTGGTTCAGGGCCCAAACCACTAGCTGTGACTGGCAGAAGCAATGTCAAGGGCTACTTCTCTGAGGTCCTATTGGGCATAACTGACCACTACAGCCACCTCACCCACATCTTTGCCAACTGGGCAGGCAGTGCCCATGATGCCCACATTTTCCACAACTCCCTCAGATGATGGAGAATGGGTGCTATGCTCCTCGGGTTCCCAGCTGCATCGTCAGCACCAACCTTGTCCTTCTCCTTATCATTGAGACACAGCTTACAGCCTCCTGCCCTGGCTCATGAAGTCCTATGTGAGGCAGCTGGACCACCAAAAGGAGCACTTCAACTACTGCTTGAGCAGGTGCTTTATGACTGTGGGGTGCACCATCAGCTGCCTCAGGGTTCACAGGTGGGGTCTCAGCATGAGCCTCAGGGTGGAGGAGGAGAACCTGCCATGCCTCACTGTTGCTGCATGCATCCTCCACGACATCTGGGAGATCCTTTATTCTCCTTGGGGACCTGCTTCTAGGTACCCAGTTGCCCAGTTGTACAGCCTTCCTGTACTTCCTGCACCTCCTCCTGCTGTGGGGTCCCTGCTGGTGACTCTTCTTGCTCCATCCTCCCAGTGGTGCTGTATGCTTGTGGGGTGGCAGTGGCTCTGCCTGTGGCAAGGAAGCAGGACAGCTCCTTGTAGAAGGGCGTGTTATGCCTTCTGCTTATGGACTTTTTATTGGTGTCATGCACATACTTGTATTAGATCTTCATCTGTTTCATCTTGGTCTCATATTTTCCAGCTTGGATGTTCAGTATCCCCACCTCCCCTGGCCCTAGTAAGCTGGGACCCTGTAGCTATGGGTCAAAAAAGACTTGAAGCACCCCCGGTGTACATGTATTGGGTACCTGCCAGCAGTGGATGAGCTGCGGAGGTCACAGGATTTCCTCTGTGCAGGCCCAGTCCCGATGTTCTGACCCTCCATCACTCTGACCCACCAGAGGTAAGCTGCTCATGCTGGCTTCTGCTTGGGAGGTGGGGAGAGGAAGTGAGAGTTGTCTATGCTGGTGTCTAAGTCTCAGGGTACCTGTCTCTGGCCTGTGAGATATGGCATGTTGGCTGTGCCCGAGTATGGGGGCTCTCTAGGGTTTAGTGTTGGCATCTGTGTATATGTTGTGAGATGCTTCATGACAGGGTATTCGGGATCCAGGGGCAAGGCCTGGGGACATGGGTATCCAGGTTCTGGGGCTTGTGTGTGGGACCCTTCCCTCTGCTGCTTGCTTGTGGCTAACAGATGGCAGGAGGTGGGGCTGATGGGAGGGGCATGCTTGCTTGGCACTAGGGGAGCTCAGGGGGTGGGGTTTGCTGGGCACTTGGCTGAAGCAACTGAATGTAAGCTGAGTACTACTGTGCCTCCCTGTGAGGGAGGGGTTGGAGGGGGGCACAAAGCAGGCTGAGATGGTGGAAGACAGTGACATAACTTGAATCAGTAGGGGAACAGTCTACAAGTTTTTGATACATCAGTCTAACCTGAATTGATCTCCATTGAGTGTAACTTGCATGGGGTGTATCTTACTTCACTTGCACTATCTTTAGACCAGTCTTTGAGCACTGAACTTGTGTATGGTTATAGGTTTAGATTAATCTATGTCATTTAGACTGGTTTAAGTGTAATGTCTGTATGTATCCTATTAGAATAAAGTTTAGCAGAGATTTTTATTCATTAACCCTCAGAATGAAATGAACTTAATTTCCTTCTCTTAAGAAATGGTAGTTTCATATCACTGGTGAATGTTTTGGTTTTGTGACTGTGTCCAGGCATTATATGCATCATAAATGAGCAATCAGCAGAATTACATAAAGCAAACATGCTGTATAGAAATGTAAAGAATATGGAAACAGCTGTAGTTAAAAAACCTAAATCTCTCCCAGGAAAGTGGAATAAGGAGCACAGGTAAGCAGAGCAACTTCAAAACAGAATATTGAGTATTAAGCTGCTTTCTGGTGCAACAATGCATTTAAGATGTGTGACTTACCAGGTGGTTAGATTAGCTAGGATATTATATATTCTAAAGTGTAATTTTATGTATATATACATGTAAAGATTTACATGTAGGCAGAGACCCAGGTTTTATTTTACACAAGCTTGTGGAAGTGCCTAACTTTAAACATGTGAGTACTTTTATTGAAATCTATGTTGGAGGCTTTACACATGCAGAAGTGTGTGCAGGAGGATGAAGGACCAGTTCTCCTTGTGGCGGGCCAGTAGGGGGTGCTCCTGCGTTGACCCATCCACCTCACTGTGCCAAATCACCTTCCAGGCTGAGTGCCTCCCTGGGGGCACCTCACATCTGGCCGACCACCTTCCTGGAGCACACCTGCTAGCCTAGGGGTTCCACTGCCACCACCCAGGGCTCTGGACTGATTCTGGCTCTGTGTACCCTGGGAAACACAGGCCTAGTAGCCCTCAAGGGTACTTGATTCACTTCAAGAAGTTGGGATGCTTCCCTCAGTCAGAAGCACAAGTAGTGGTCTCCCTTAGTCAGCTGAACCAAGGGGACCCCAAGGCATAATCCAGACCCACTCCCAATAAGTCTCCCACACTAGGTACAAAGGAGAACTTTATTGGTTACAGAGGGTAGGGTTAGAATAGGGTACAGGGTAGAGCAATAACAGAGAAATCCCATAGAGCAAAATCCCCTGGCTGGGTAGCCTTTGATCACACATCTGAGTTACTACAAGCTAAATATCTAGTTAGATCTCAGGTAGCTTACTCACAAGTATCATCCCGAGGCAGTTGGAGATTCCCTCTGGAGGCAGGTAGTTCCTTGATCATGAGTTTTGAGAGACAGAGCAAGTTTCAGATGGTTCAGCTCTTCTCTGTCTCTGAGTCTCCCTCATGGCTGCTGCCCCCTCCTCCTGGGAAGTCCTTAACTTATATAGCTCTTTTGACCTCCTTTACCTGGTCCAATGGAGGCCAGCACCTGTTGGCTGTCAGCCAACCAATTTGAAATACATCACTAGTTGCCGGGCAGACAGGCAGTCTCTAGCCCACCAGGGAGCACAAGCCCCTCACCCAGGTATGTGATACTAGTCACGTAGGCAGAGGGAGCAGGTTTCCCCCCTCCCTCAGGAATGTATCCTTCTAAGAGGGTAAAGGTGTGTCTCCTCTGCTGGGCCCATCCTAATCAAATTGTCACAGAGCAGAGTTTTTGGGGAGAAACAAAGGTGGCCTTCTGCCATACTCCTTAGGTGTCTGGATGTTTGCCAACCCTCAGCATGTTGTGACTTTTTCTTCTTATGACTCTTTCTATCACCAGATCCTGTGATAAAGTTCTTTTTTTTCCCAATTTTCTTATTACACAGACAAATCAAAATTTGGACATTACTTGAAAAGGTTTCCTTTAGGAGTCTAATTCTGATGTAAAAAATGTGTTAGTAAGCAATGTGTCCAGGAGCAGTGTTAACCTGTGCTCCATGATCTTCATTGGCTGCTCTTAGTTCTCGGTGTAGTGTTGACATGAAAGGAATTGGCATATGATGACCTGAGAAACTGCCCCTCTGCTTGCACCTAATTTCCACAGCTGACCACTTGATTCCCCAAGAGCTGCTGGCATAAGAATTGTCTATGATGATACCTGATGAAACATGATGATGGTTTTGGAATTTTCTACCCAACCTTGTCTGAAAATTGACTGGACATGCTGGACTTTGGGATATCCTGTAAAAAAAACCCCCTCATTCCACTATCCCCTTGCACTGTTGAATAGATTGAAGAGGCAGGGTGTTTAGGTACAATGGTGTAAGTATTAACTGCAAGCATATCTCTTATCTGTTGGTTGCTATTTTCATGTTTTTGTCCTACTGGATGAAATATTGTCACTGTAAAAGTTTTCTTTGGTGGGAAGCCAGGAGCCCATCTAGCCAAGAGTCTAGATCAGTAGATCCCAACCTTTATTTAGACTTAAGACCTGCTTCGTAACTTCTGAATTTAGTGGCACTGTTTGCAGATACAGGCAGAGGGAACCCCTCCTTCTCCCTCTGTAAAGGAGAGGTGCCCTCCTGCCTTTGTCTTAATGTGCAAAGTCCAGGGGTGACCTTTGCTCACCAAGAAGTG
Organism: Alligator mississippiensis; assembly: GCF_030867095.1. Classification (NCBI taxonomy): domain Eukaryota; kingdom Metazoa; phylum Chordata; order Crocodylia; family Alligatoridae; genus Alligator; species Alligator mississippiensis. The sequence continues at coordinate 117,183,712 of NC_081824.1, read as the reverse complement.
CAGGGGCAGGCGTGGCATTTACTGTATCCTGTCTGCTGTTGTGGCATTGCCGGTCTAGGATCTCAGATAGGTTAGCAGCAGCAGCTTCGTTGGGGCCCTTCCTGTCAGTCTGAGCTGTAGTAGAGTGCCCCTCCTGCCATAGCTGCTTTTCAGTCTGACCTCACACAGTATTTCTGGAAACAGTGGTGCAGTAGGGCAATTCCACCTGGCAGCAGGAGTGTGACAACACACTTAAAAGGGTCTCATGGCACCCCCAGGTGCTGTAGCACCCCCACTGAGCATCAGTGGTCTAAATGTTCTTTTATATTTTCTTCAAACATGAACAAATAAAAAATGTAAGAATACATCTACAGGTTGTAACTGTACTGAGAGGTCCTGGTAAATTTATGGCATCAGAGGGAATCTTCCACAGGAGCAACTAACTCTTTTATTTGCTAGCTGAGAACTCAGCTAGCAAATCAGCTGGATGTCGTATACTTAGACTTCAGGAAGACCTTCGATATGGTATCCCACCCCATACTGGTGAACAAGTTAAGAGGCTGTGACTTGGATGACTACACAGTCCAGTGGGTGGCGAATTGGCTGGAGGGTTGCACCCAGAGAGTCGTGGTGGATGGGTTGGTTTCGACCTGGAAAGGTGTGGGCAGTGGGGTCCTGCAGGGCTTGGTCCTTGGACCGATACTCTTTAATGTCTTCATCAGTGACTTGGACGAGGGAGTGAAATGTACTCTGTCCAAGTTTGCGGATGACACAAAGCTATGGGGAGATGTGGACACGCTGGAGGGCAGGGAACAGCTGCAAGCAGACCTGGACAGGTTGGACAAGTGGGCAGAAAACAACAGAATGCAGTTCAACAAGGAGAAATGCAAAGTGCTGCACCTAGGGAGGAAAAATGTCCAGCACACCTACAGCCTAGGGAATGACCTGCTGGGTGGCACGGAAGTGGAAAGGGATCTGGGAGTCCTAGTGGACTCCAAGATGAACATGAGTCGGCAGTGTGACGAAGCCATCAAAAAAGCCAATGGCACTTTATCGTGCATCAGCAGATGCATGACGAATAGGTCCAAGGAGGTAATACTTCCCCTCTATCGGGCGCTGGTCAGACCGCAGTTGGAGTACTGCGTGCAATTCTGGGCACCGCAATTCAAGAGGGATGCGGATAACCTGGAGAGAGTCCAGAGAAGGGCCACTCGTATGGTTAAGGGCCTGCAGACCAAGCCCTACAAGGAGAGACTAGAGAAACTGGATCTTTTCAGCCTCCGCAAGAGAAGGTTGAGAGGCGACCTTGTGGCTGCCTATAAGTTCATCACAGGGGCACAGAAGGGAATTGGTGAGTATTTATTCACCAAGGCGCCCCCGGGGGTTACAAGAAACAATGGCCAGAAGCTAGCAGAGAGCAGATTTAGATTGGACATTAGGAGGAACTTCTTCACAGTTCGAGTGGCCAGGGTCTGGAACGGGCTCCCAAGGGAGGTGTTGCTCTCCCCTACCCTGAGGGTCTTCAAGAGGAGGTTAGATGAGCATCTATCTGGGGTCATCTAGACCCAGCACTCTTTCCTGCTTATGCAGGGGGTCAGACTCGATGATGTATTGAGGTCCCTTCTGACCCTAACATCTATGAATCTATGAATCAATTAGTAGGTGATTTAAGGAGAGCTTAAGCTAGCCCTTTTCTTGAAAAACATAGTATATTTCTGGCTAAGAATTCCAAGAAAAAAAATGGCACTTTCTTCTTATTCTGTCTTGCTCATCACTCAATCAAATAAAAATGGAAAAAACAGAAATTGTGAAACAATATCTCCAAACAAAACACTGTTACAAGTCAAGGAAGAGAACTGAAAAAATAAAGAAAAAGTGATTGTGCGATTGTAAACATCCATGGTACATCTACATCTTGAATATTGCATGAAGCTTTGGTCACCACCATCTCTAGAAGAACACAGTAGAAGTAGGAAAGGTACAGAGAAGGGCAATAAGAATGATCTGGGGGCATGAAGGAGCTTCCATACAAAGAGATATTAAGTAAACTGAGACTTTCCAGGCTAGAGAAAATATATATACTTTCTATTCAAGATATATTTATAGTAGGTTGAAAATAATTAATGTTCTAATAGATAATCAATTGTTAAATTGTTATAAATGCCAATAGATCAATAAATCCTTTATAATAAATTATCATACCCACCTATAACACTTTTTACTAAGGCACTTATAACTTGTGCTACCAAAGTTTAGAATATGGTTATAAATTCTATTAATGCTAACTACTTACAAATATGTCCTTCATGTAAAATGGGACCAAAACCCATGTTAAAAAGGTCAGACCTTAGAATATGATTTTAGCAAAACTCAAAATGATGGCCCAAGAGGCAAAATATTGGAAGAAAGGAAAGGAAAAATAGCTGTCGTGCAATAGGTTACCTGCCTATGATGAATGTCATGTAAGGGTCCTACTTCATTTTCTTCATTTTCTCTAGCTTGTCTGGCTGATGTTTTCCTAGGGCTTTGTCTTTCATGTCTCCAGAGAATCCGTGGGAGGAACACCTGGATTTCCCAGGACTCAGATAGTCGGTGTGCTCCTGTGCTGGTCTTACGGTGCGAGAACTCTACAGGGAGGCAAGGATGGAGTTGGATGCTGTTTGATTCAGGGCAAATTAATAATGGATTGAGTTTGCCTCAGGTAATGACAGCAATCCTCGAAAGAAAAACAATGCAGCAGAAAATTGGCATCTCTTGGGCCCTTTCTGTCTACAGATTAACTGCCTTGTCTAAAGCCTCATAGGAAGCCAGTTTCCAGTTGCCTGAACTAACCACTAAAGAACTCCCAGCTCCTGCTGTCCTCAACAACTCGCCTCCCCACTCACAGTGGTACATCTATAAAAGGGTATATGAGCATAAAAGGACCCCTGCTTTGTTCACTTGATCCAACTCCCAACTCATATCCTTTGTTTCTTTCACTGGTTATGAGGATGGCCTGACCCCCAAGGAACCATGTACATGTCTTTTAACTGAGCTGTGGCAAAAGGTTATAAAATTGCAAATCAGCAATGTGAGAATAAAGTCACAGCAGGGGTATAGCATAACAGGTTGTTAATGCATTGGAAACTGAAATTAGAGGGAGCATGGAGAGTAGATATGAAACTCTATTACTGAATGAGGAACACAAATGCTGATTCCTATATCTGAAATATAGATAGGTTGAATTTTACTTCTATGTATCACGGACTAGCTATCATCCACCCCACTGTTTAGATAGGCAGTCTGAAAAGAGACTGGTATATCAGGGCAAATTTAATTTGAATGCTGAATTTTCACTCACTGTGCACTGTCCTCTTTATTGGTATCAAATAAATGGGCCCAATCACATATGATTGCATCACATATGGACCATTCCACAATTTAGTGGATGTCCCAATATGTTAAACCGGTTATTCAATCTAATTGTTTTACATTTAACAAAAGGCAATTAATGTCTATAACTGGGATTCATTTTCATCTTGATTTTCTTTTACAGCAAATCAGTGGGCAGACTGACATTTTTCACCTTTGCCAGTTAGTCCATCAGGAGATTGAACAGAAAGTCAGTCATACATTCTAGTGGAGAGGTTCAGTCTCTGTTTTGAGATGGCATGGTGTAGTATACTGGGCATTAAACTGGGAGGAGGCTTGGGGTGTGGATATATGAATGATTTATTCCAGATTAAAGAGGTAATATTTTCCTTTAATAAGATTCTCCATGGCAACTGTCCATGTGCACACTCTTATCCCAAGTATCCCCTATAGATAGGTTGAATTTTACTGTATATATACAAGCTGTATTTTACTGTATATGTTACAAGCAGCCAAGTATACCTGCTTGGCTCACATTTTCAAAGGGGTAACTTGTTCCTCTTTCACTGAGGGGTAATTTACTGTGAGTAAGCTTTCACGTACCTCTTACCATGAAGTTATAGTATACATCCAGAATCTTATTGGGCATGTCTATATGAGATGCTGATTGGGCAGTAGCCAAAAAATACTCTGCAGTAGCTCATCACAGTATGGGCAGTGCTAATATGCTCTTGTGCAGTATTATCAGCCTACTGTGTCACCTAAAAGATGTTTGCCAGTGCTACTGCTCAGTAACTCCAGTTTCTGTGCATTTATTTAGTACTTGCTAATACAAATACTAAATAAATGCACAGTAATGACAGCGCAGTAGCATCTTGTGTAGATGCACCCACTGTGCAGCAGCTATATTCATGGTAAAGCCCGACCATGCATTCCCCAGGGTATATTGTTTGTGTGTCCATACCTTTGTATAGAAATCTATTATATAATATTTTGCTATGTGATGTGAGGCAAGTTACTTCATGTCCTGTGCTTCTGTTTGCCCTTAGCTGGGGTTTGTCATGCTTAGGGATTGTGCTTTCTAGCCAGCAGTGCAATACAAATAATAAACAGATCTGGAACAGATCTCAATGAGCTCAGGAGATTAGTAAGTGAGGCACTGAAAGGCAAGAGCATTGGTGAGATGGGAGTCCAGGAGGGGTGGGCGTTCCTCAAGGGAATGATCCTTCAGACCCAAAAGGGGACCACCCATGTAAGGGGAGACAAAAGAGTCAAGAAACCCTCTTGGTTGAACAAGGGAAATCCAGGAGCGTCTAGGAGGGAAAAGAGAGGCATACAGACTGTGGAAGCGGGGGGTAGCCACCAAGGAGGAGTACACCTGCTTGGCTTGCATTTGCAGGGAATCAACTAGGAAGGCCAAAGCAGAAATGGAACTCAGGCTGGCAACAAAAATTAAAGACAACAGAAAGTCCTTTTTTAGGTATATAGGGAGTAAAAAGAGGCTCATGGTAACATAGGACCCCTACAGGACAGACTAGGGCAACTGGTAACATATAGGAGGGACAAAGCTGAGCTTCTAAATGAGTTTTTTGCATCTATACTCCTGAACACAAGGCTATAGACAGGTACAAGAGGGACTCCAACCCACCATCAGTTAGTGCTAACCTAGTGAAGGGGCATTTGGAGGGGCTGGACATGTTTAAGTCAGCAGGCCCTGATGACCTTCATCCTAGGGTACTGAAGGAATTGGCCGGTGCCATAGCAGAACCACTGGCATGGTTGTTTGAGCACTCATGGAGCTCTGGACAGGTCCCAGAGGACTGGGAAAGGGCCAATGTGGTCCCTATTTTCAAGATGGGGAGAAAGGATGATTTGGGTACCTATAGGCTGGTTAACCTCACCTATATCCTTTGGAAAACCTTAAAAAAATTATAAAGGATCACATTTGTGGGAGTGAGTCCAGTAGGAAAAATAATGCTGAAAGACAACCAGCACAGCTTCATAGCAGGTAGATTCTTCCTGACTAACCTTGTTTCTTTTTATGACCAGGTCACAAAATGCTTAGATGCAGGAGTTGAGGTAGATGTCATCTACTTGGATTTTAAAAAGGCCTTTGATACAGTGTCACATCCCATTCTTATAAATAAATTAAATGGTTGTGATGTAGATTATTATTACACAGTCAGGTTGGTGGAGAATTGGCTTACGGGATGCACTCAAAGGGTGGTGGTGGTCGAGTCATTTTTGACCTGGAAAAATGTGGGCAGTGGAGTTCCCCAAGGTCCAGTCCTTGGACCAGTGCTGTTCAGTATCTTCATCAGTAACTTGGATGAGGGTGTGGAAAGCACTCTGTCCAAATTTGCAGACAACACCAAATTATGGGGCGAAGTAAACACACTGGAGGATAGGGAGTGGATTTAGGCAGATTTGGACAGGTTGGAAAAGTTGGCAGAACAGAATGCAGTTTAACAAAGATAGGTGAAAAGTGCCGCACCTAGGGAGAAAGAATCACCAACACACCTACAGACTAGGAGGTGATTTTCTAAGCAGCACAGCAGGAGAAAGGGATCTCGGAGTCATAGTTGTCTCCAAAATGAACATGAATTGTCAATGTAACAAAGTGATAAGTAAAGCCAACTGCTCTCTTTCATGCATTAGAAGGTGTGTCATGAACAGGTCTAAGGAGGCGATACCTCCCCTCTATGGCATTGGTCAGGCCACAGTTGGAGTACTGCATCCAGTTCTGGGCACTGCACTTCAAGAGGGATGTAGATAACCTTGAGAGGGTCCAGAGGAGGGCTACTCGGATGGTTAAGGGCCTGCAGGTAAGATCCTATGAGGAGAGATTAAGGGACCTAAATCTCTTCAGCCTCTGCAAAAGAAGGTTGAGAGGGGGTCTTGTGGCCATCTACAAATTCATCAGAGAGGGGAAGTAAGGAATAGGGGATACTCTGTTTTCCAGGGTGCCCCTTGGGGTTACTAGAAACAACGGACATAAACTGATGGAGAGCAGAATTAGATTAGACATTAGGAAAAATTTCTTTACAGTGAGGGTTGCCAAAATCTGGAATGGGCTTCCAAGGGAGGTGGTGCTCTCCTGTACCTTGGAGATCTTTTAAGAGGAGACTGGACAAGCACCTAGCTGGGGTCACTTGCAAATGATTTGATACTTCTAAATACATCCCCTTTTTGTAGGAATGCAGTTTGGCCAAGATAAACTCATTTAATTATTATTATCTTTCTCATAAAATGTGTTCCTTATGCCATAATCTCTGAGATTATATCAGTTGAATAGGGAAAAGGAAGCTAATGGAATGGATTAAAATTTGCTCCCAGCACACAGTCTTCTTGATGTTATGTAGCCAAGACAAGAGATTATTTTAAATGCATTTCCAGGCAGAGCTAGTAAATACCATATTTTATTGCCCCAGAATAAGATAATCACCTTGTTTTTTGAAAGGTAGGATGAAGAATTGTAGTAAATAAGTGAGTAGCAGCAACTAGGGAGTTGGGCCTGCTCATTTTTCTGCTTTTTTTGGATCATGTGCAGACTTCACTTTTGCTTTCATCTGGCTGAAGTTTAAGCAGCAGATATTGCTGTTACCATATATCCTTGTATATAATGAACACCCAATTTCCAGCACCTGTTTTTGTGGGGTAGAGAGGGGGAAGAAGGTGGAGGTGCATACTGTATGTGAGAAAGTTTGGTATGTTGCAGGGAATGGTTCTTCTGCACTGCCAAGGTGATCTAAATGTTTTTCATTTCTGGTTTAGGCTTTTGGTGGAAGGATAGGTCAACGGTTAGAGCATCAGCCTGGGACTTGGGAGACCAGAATTTATTTCCCTGGTCCACACTAGATCCTGTATTACTTTGGGAAGTCATTTGGCATGGATCCTCAAATAATTTAGGCACTGCTCTTCTCAGCATTGCAAACCTAGCCCCCAGGCAGCCTGCCCTGTAATGGAATTTTCAGCTCTAATTTACTGGAAATTTTCATTAGCTGGCTACTAAGGGACCCTCCGAAACCATCCTAACCTTGCCAGGAGTGAAATGCAATGAGGACAGGAAGGATTTAGATGCCTTGCCTGGTGTGCTTGGCCAGAGATACCTGTCTCTAGCCCTTTTCAAAGCAGATGCCAGGTCAGCTGCTTAGGTATTGTGTGCCTGTTTCCCAATTCTGTTTACATTTACAAATTCCATTTATAAGTAGGCCAATTGCCTTGTGGTTATGGCATTCACCTGGGAGATGTGGTTCAAATCCATGCCCTGCATAGTATGAAATAGGGACTTAAATCCAGGCCTCCCATATATATCACAGGTGACTGCCCTAAAATCCCCACAATTTGGAGAGTCTTCTATTCACCTTGAATCCCATCTATTTTTTTGCTCTGGTACTATCCTGCCACTCTGACTTGGGTATGTTAACTTCTAATATTGAACCCTACCGGGTAGAAAGAAAAAAAGCACAATGCTTAGTTTGAGACTTTGAGTACAAGGCTTCTGGGATTTCTGTGGCTTTGGGTGTGTCAGTTAGTGAATCACTAGGCACCAAAAGGTTCAGAAGCAGCCATTTGGAAGACATCAGCTTGGGTACTTTTGAGCATCAATGTCTCTGTAGTTCTATTCATCTTACAGATAAGAATAACAGCTTCTCCCTACCTGGCAGTGGTAATGTGGGGGGTAAAAACATTAAAAAACTGTGATGGGCTCAGCAAAACCTTATGGGGGCCATAAGACTACCTAAGATCAAGAGAAGAATTGCTGTACAAGGATAACAATTAAGTATTTACTCTTGTTAGAGTAAACAGGTAGGTGGAAATTGATAAATATTTTTCATGAAAAGCAGGAAAATTTCAAAATAATTTTTATTCTGCTAATTTTGTCCATTCCATTTTTTCCAAATATCTGCAAACAGTTAATTTGTCAGCAAGTCACAGGCATTTAGTTTGTCAGCAAGTCACCCACTTTTCCCCTCTTTTGCTTTTCTTTTTTCCCACTGAAAAAAGGACATAAGGACGAAAAAGAGAGAACCCAAAAAAGTGAAAAGTTGTGTTCAAATTTTTGTTTACAACATTCATTAAAGCAAATGTAAAATTACAAAATTGAAAACTTTAGCAAAAAAAAGTTTCATTTTCAAAATAGGCCATCTTTTGACAAAATTACTTTTACTGGAAAATTTTAACCAGTTCCATTTAAAACTATTATTATCTTCTCACAGTAGGAGAAATTGAAACAGAAAGAATTTCTGTGACTAACTGACTGCTATGTGGCAAATCAGTAACACACGGAGGAAAGGAACTTTTATCTTCTAACTTGTAAATTCATGTCTTATTCAGCAAACTATGCAAGATTGCACCGTTAGGGTATCATCCAGCAATGATCCAAATGGCTGCACAATTTTTAGAGGAATTATCAAGACACCTCTTGGTCATTCCCTTTCACAGTGTGCCATTGCTGTTAATGATGTGATTTTGACCGGGTCATACCACTGTATCCATAAAAGCATATATATTGATTACACAATCAATATTCTATCAGAGGGACCATTTTTATTTCCCTATTCCTTTTTCAATTTTATTTCAACAGCCAATTACATGAATGCAAAAATGATATAATGACAAATACTATGCAAAATAGATGTTTTTCAAAGATCAAATCTGAAACTTTCATTCACAGTTAGTCTAAAAGCATTAGATACATTAAAACCCCTCTCTTAGCAGTCTCCCCGTGTCACTTTTTTTGTTCTAATTCTTAAGTGTTCAGAAGACTTGTGTTCATTCTCTGTAGCTCATTAGCATGTGTGGGCTTGGAATCTGTAGGATTTCACTGTAAATACACAATGCCTTCTTCTCGAGAGATGTCAACCTTATGAAAGCAGTGATTTGTTTTAAAAGCTCATTTTGAATTGCAGCGTGTACTGAAGATGGATAGGAGACATTACTATCCTCCTTTAGATTTATGATCAATTCCCTAGATGCCATTTACATACACTACATGCAGTCCATTTCATCTCTCATCATCAGCCTTGTATGGTATTGCTTTCATTTATTGGCACTCTACTGGTAAATTTTGCTGATGGGACACTGGTTAGTACATTTTTCATGCTCCAAGTCTAATCAAAATCAATTTAACTTGCCTCTACTGAGCTCACAGGATAAAGTCTTCAAATGCTTTCTTCTAATTTTAATTCTAATTGTAATTTTTCCAACACAGTTTCTAACAAACAGAGCTTGTTACCCTGAAGACTACTGGAGAGAACTGTGTAGTTATGTTGTGGGCCAGTATAGGGGTATCGGACTCCCTTGGCTGCTTAGGTTGGATTCAAACTGCAAGGAGCCTTGCTGGACAGATCCAGACCCACCTCCAGTTGATGGTAGAAATGTGGAGACTGATAATGATCTAGGAGTTCAGAAGGTCGTGGAATGACAACTTAGCAGGGAGCATCATGGCTTGGCACTCAGGGCTTCCCAACTCCCAGCTTTGTGGCAGGGAGCCTAAGAGCCCTGGGGCCTATGGGTCAATACATAGGGTAGGGCTGTCCCAGAGCTACAGATCCTGGAAGCCATTTGGTTCTCAGCCCTGGGGTAGTTCACATGGTGAAGCTGTCCCAGAGCTGCAGACACTGGTAGCCCCAATGTCCCTGGCAATCTGCCAGGCAAGCTCACATGAAACCAAATTTCCAATGGAGTCCTGCCTGTATTTGAAAGCTGGACTTCAAATTTATCACATTTGAAGTTTGTTAAACATGGTAAGTTTACATGAAACATTTTGGATTTGATTAACTTATATTTTGTTGTTGTTTTGTTTTGCTGTTTTTTGGAAAATTCTTGACCAACTATGATGCAAACTTTTATAAGACCAAAATAGCTGTTGTGGTTTCATATAGAATATTATTAAACACTACCATCTGCCTTTTAAGTAGCGTTTTAACTGTTGATCCTTTTGTGACTGCATTTAAGCAGTGGGTTGTAAATGAACTTCATCATTCACTTGGCTGAGAGGCCAAAGAATTACAGTGTTATTATTTCAGAGCTGCTGACTCTGTTGAAATCATTCTGTTGAGTAATTTAGTCCAAATGTCTCCATAGATTTCTTTGTTGTTTTCCCTAAGTTTTTAATTGTATAGGATATTTACATGCAGACAGAATGGTTTGGGCTTATGAGTTCATCTTTGCCTCTGTTTAGTCTCTAAGTGAACATCTAATCCTCTGCGATATAGCATATCTTAACTGCAAAATGGTCACTGTGTGTTTTATGTCCCCCTCACAGAGACTATAAGTCTGTTACAGCCCCCAGGTATGAGGCTGGGCTCTAACTCATGTGATACGTATGTATGCATTTAGCTGCAGAAATCCCCAGTATTGACTGAGATGATGGCTCTCATACAACTAGTTGCTACATCAGGTATTCATACAAATATCTTTCAGAGTAAAATAATGGATGAAGCAGGAAAGCAGGCCACATGTGCTAGAAAGCAGAATTGATTCTAAGCAGCATGGGCCACAATATTTTCCTCAGAAGGACAACAGGCCTCTGAAAGGAAAGCGTGATCCTTACTGTTGTCAGGCATGTACTGGATCCTCCTTACACAAACTTAACGCTGGCCTAAGCCCATTTCTCATGCTTGCAACTGGTGTGACAGAGGTGAGGTTCAGGTCTGGCAGCTTCAGGGCACCGTAGTATCAGAAGGGCTTGAATTCATTGGATTGATGTAGAAGCAGATGATGGGTACACTATTTACTGGATTAAACCTCACTGATTTTATTGCAGGCAGAAAGGAGAGCCAGGGTTAGGCTATCTAAAGAAAGGCTAGAGAGTGGAAGTGAAACTGGAGGATTATGTAGATGTTTCAAGGCCAAATCCTTTGAATCAAGACTCCATTTAGTTCAATAGAGTGTGATGGGGAGGAATTAGACTCTTTAAAGTAGGCAGTTACATCTTACCCTGGGTTTGGCAATAAGGCACGCTGGGGCTTGTAGACCACCATAGAATGTGCTATGAAAGGGATCAAATTGCATAAACCATTGCTTCCTGTCATAGCTGTGTGGGAATCTCTCCAGAAGAAGGGGCTGTGGAAGAAGCTGGGTGATCAAGAAGAATGGGCCTAGGGTGCTCCCCCATCCCTAATTGGGTGGGACAGTCCCAGAATGGGAACATCAAGTCTCGATCATGGGCTACATGACTCCGGGACAGCATTTGTCCTGGATTCGCAGTATCCTGCAAGGATCCAGAAAACCGCAGGAAACAGCATATTTCCTCTTGCAGGCTGGCAGCATTCCAGCTTGCAAGGGGCTGCTTGGGGCTTCTGGGAGTGGGATGTAGGGGGTCCCATGTGCATGTGTGTGCCTGCACACATGCATGAGGCTGGGAACACAGCTGGGCAGCGTGGAGAGCAGCTCCCTGCGGGTAAGTGTATGAGGGGGTGTGGAAGGGCAGATTGAGGCCCCTACAGTGAGGAAGGGAGTGGGGCAGGGGCTGGGTTGGGGGTGCTGCCCAGCCAGGGTGGTGCATTGGACCCATGGCTGGGGCAGTGAGTGGGATGGAGCCACGGATGGCTCAGGGCAGAATGGCGGGAGGAGAGGGGAGGTGGCTCCCTGCCCCTGCACACACTTCTGGGGGGAGCATGGGGGGCACATACCCCCCGGACTTGTGTGAGGGGTGGGGACAGATGTTAGCTGCCTGTTGTGGCCTTAGGGCTCCCTGCCCTGCCACCCTCCCCTGGGAGCCCCATGCTGGCTGCACCACCATGGTGAGGCACCCTCTGCCCACCTGGCAGCAGTGGGTGTGGCAGCAGTATGGAGTTGTGCCTCCTGCTGCTGCCAGGTGAGCAGGGGGTGTGCAGCTGGCAGGGGGCTCCTAAGGGAAAGGCAGCAGGATGGGAAGCCCTGCACCACAGTGGGCAGCCTGCATCTGCCCCCACTCTCGCCCCACTTGGCTCTGCTCTGGCCATGCTGCTGGCAAGGCTGGGGCAGGGTTGGGGGAGAGGTGGGCATGTATCCCGCCTTTCCATTTTGAGAAGGTGGTCACCCTAAATGAGCCTGAGAAGAGGACTTGGTTTATTTTAGGACATTTTTTTCTTTGTGCTGGTGTTTCCTCTGAGAAGCCCGCAATAGGGATACAAATGAAAAGAAGTTAGAGACTGAGGCCAAAGACAAAGCCACTGTCTGCTTCTTCCATTGCTCCAAGGGCCAGAGCTTACCCTTCACCTCTTCACTGTCCCAAGGTGGGAATTGGACACAGGTCCCAGTGAAAGATCTGTGACCCAGAGCAGATGGGGAAAGATGGTGTGTGTTTTAGTCAAATTCTTGTTGTCCTGGCAGAGGTGAGGTTTTAGTATAAGGCAAGACTTAAAAAAAACAAACCCAGCTTCCCCCAAAGAGAAAGTGGTCACATTACCATGACACCCAGGGAAGCTACTGTTATAAAAGCCCTACATCCATTGAGCAAGTTTTTAAAACTCAGTTCCTGCATCTTTCTGCATGCTGCATTCAGTAGGCTTAAGAAGTTAATAGCTACCCAAATAAAAAGCTCACTGTCCAGTAGCCCTGAGGCTTACTCTCCATAAATCTCTATAGCATTTACAGGACTGTCGAAAAGGCAAGGGAGGGGAAATGTACTGTACTTTCAGAAGGAGAATTAATAGCATCCATTCCTTTTATAGATAATGCTGCTCTTTAGGAAGTCTAAAAGTACACGGTGTCTAAACTGATTAAATTTCCTGTGTAAGCAAAAAGCTCATAAGGTTACATAACTCCATTTTAATTTCTACTTCATTGTTGGCACCAGCAGCAGTTTGGGTTTTTGGAGCCTTCCTTTGCCTTCCTTCCCTTGGCTGCAACATCCTAATAGTGATAAGAGAAAACAACAGCAAGGGTAAGGGACTGAGGAAAATGAATAACAGGGTTGGTGGGAAACCCTCCTCCAGCCTGGGTTATGCTTATGAGCCTGTCCTACTCTCTCCATCACTGCTTTAAACTCATGCCCATTCCATAATTGAATCCTCAGCAGCTGACCCAAGTGTAGGCTGCCTTTTTTCTGAGCACTTCTATCTTGAGTAATGACCACTAAACTACCCTTTCCAAGGAGGCAGCTGCTGAGACCGCTCATCCTCTCTACCTTAGGTATTAGATTTGCAGCATGGAGGTTGCATCTCCTATAGTGTTGAGTGTGGTTCACACTCTAGTTTATCAGGCAGTGCTTCCTCACTTATTTGTGGTTGTGGTATCTTTTTGCATGCATATCTGTTTAAATGACTGTCAAGAGGTCATCAGGGGTCGGTCAGGATGATTTTTTCTGCAGGGCTGTCTGCAGAGATGAAAGTGATTGAGGTTGGAAACATAATGTTCCCAATGGATCATTGTCCTTAAGGGGACCAAATTCATTGGATACTTTTGCTGACTCTCTAGCATCTCAAGTGGTTCTTAAGTCATTCAAGGGTACAGTTCTCCTGACTCTGTCCATAACTGTTTCCCAGTGTCAAGTAAATTGTTTCAGTAGATGGCTGTCAGGTATAGTATATTTTGATGTCCCCATGTTAATTATTACAAGTTAAAATAAAGAATGCATCATTTTGCTTAACTAGCTCTGTCCAATCAGACTAATAAGCCCTTCTTCTGACCTCAAAATCTGTTACAAAACCTTGTCAAGATGCAGCCAAAAAGTATGCTAAGGCATCTCAGCTGTTGTTGCATTTGTTCATTGTATTTTGGCTTCAGCCCTCCTTGTTGCCAGCAGCTATTAAACACAAACTAGTAAAATGTAGAGAAATGTTTTTATGTGTTCCGCTCCATGTCATGAAGAATCAGCTGCAATCCCCATGCAGGCCATGCTCAGTGAGAAAGTCAGTTCTCTCCTCTTCAGTCTAAGGCTTTCTTTGCTATGCAGTTTATCTTCTTTTTGGCAACGATCAGCATTTTTGTTCAGTTTATGTGGGGCACTTGATACAGACAATTTACAAATATCAGGAAATTCCAAGGGAATTGGGTTTTTTTTGGTTTTTTTTGCATAAACTACTGAAAAACAAAAGGGGTGGTTTTTTGTCTGCAGAAAATAAATTTTTGTGCAAAATAGCTAACACTGTTTGTTGGCTCAAGTATGTTTAAAATTGTCTTTAATTCATCATGTGAAAACTCTAATCTGTTTTATTTTTCAACAGCTTACGTCAGTGTTTTGGTGGCGGAATGCTAAATTGTTCTGTTTTGCATGCTTGGATTGTGAAATAGGAATGCCCATAACATGACGACAGGGCATGAAAAGAAACCTGCATGAATTATAGCTGCACTTTAATGAAAGGGTTTTACATTTAGAGGATATTTTATGAACCTCGCTACAAACACACTTTTCATAATTTTAAATGGTATATGATACATATATTATGTATGCCCTGCGTTACAGGCAGAGGTACTGATCAGCTGGTACTGGATGATGCATCATTCTAGCTAGATCATTTTTCTGTAGATGATACTTTTAGCAATAATGTTTCAACTTGAAGGACACCTCTGACTAAAACCTATGCTGTATGTAATGCATTTAATCAGAGTATCTCTACTCAGAACCTGGATAGATAAGAACAACACTAACTACATATCAGCCAACATCATTAGCATCTATCCTGTGATCAGAACGGAACTCACAATCTTTGGCATAAGAGATCTAAGATACTTGCTAAAATGCTGTGATGGTTAAGTCTGGAGAACAATGCAATACTGCACATGCACAAACGGATGTAGGTTATTGGATTACCTAACAGTTTGTTAAAAGCAGTGCATTTGTTTAGATAAGGAGTCCTTATAGGCCGGGGTGGGCAAAATGCAGCCTGCAGGCCAGATGCAGCCCGCCAGGTCATTCTATCTGGCCCGCGAGGGCCTCCCCCCAAAATTAATGTTTATCTGCCCCAGGCTGCCTGTCATGTGGCCCTCGATGACTTGCCAAAACTCAGTAAGCAGCCCTCCACCCAAAATAATTGCCTGCTTCTGTTATAGGCAAATATTGGATTGGACATTAGGAAGAACTTCTTCACAGTTCGAGTGGCCAAGGTCTGGAACGGGCTCCCAAGGGAGGTGGTGCTCTCCCCTACCCTGGGGGTCTTCAAGAGGAGGTTAGATGAGCATCTAGCTGGGGTCATCTAGACCCAGCACTCTTTCCTGCTTATGCAGGGGGTCGGACTCGATGATCTATTGAGGTCCCTTCCAACCCTAATATCTATGAATCTATGAATTGAACTTGACAGTTTTCCAAGTCTTAAAATGCAAAGGAAGACGCCACTAATGTTCCATGTATAAGAGAAAATAAAAGGATCTGAGTGAGGATGGACAAAGATGCAAATGTGCATCTGGGTTTTGTACATTTGGAGATATTGAACCTTGAAAGATTATAGTAATGGGTAGGTAAGTAGAGGGCAAGGGGCTATCAGATAGCACAGTAAGGACACTGCGGCACCCACACAGTGAGGAGCACTTGAGAAGGTGTGTATACATTGGCTGGAGGCCAGGGTCCTTAAAAGTATTTAGGTGCCTTGTAGTCCGCAGGTTTGTCATTGCCCTGAAATAGAATAGTTTTCTGAAAGCATACTGTTAGGTTTACAATAATTTGGATTTTTAAGAAGTATTAGCTTTACAGCTGAATACAAGGCATGACCTGTGGCCTAGTAATGCAGCTGACCACAAGGCAGAATGATAGCTAGGCCTTTGCTTGTGTCAAGTAATCATTTTAACTGCAACAAGCATTTTCTGAGTTAAAAAGTGAATCTGTGTCTATGTGCTAAAAAAAATCAGCTACAGCTAGAAGTAAGATAAGACAGAGAAACCATTGTTTGAACTTACTGGTTGTGTCCTTGAGAAGTATCTTCTACTGTGTAAGGTTTTGCTAACATAATGTTACTGTTACTTAACTTTTAGCTTTTAAAAAGTGCTAGTTCAGCTTAATAGAAATATGATGTTACAAAGATTTGTAGAGCACCGCCCCAAGTATTGCTTTTTGTTAACCATATAGTCTTGCTTTGTTGTAAGAAGTATAAAAGATCGCCTCACCCTTGAGGGGGGGCCATTTTGCCTTTTGCTGGCTTTATGGTCTTTGCTCGAGCAAATAAACAGCTGTCTTTCTTTACCCGCGTTGTCTGTCAATCAAATTACAGCTAGACAACGGACCTTAGGGAGGTTTCTCCCACCACACCTGACACTTTAAGGTATGTAATAATGTATTGCTGCATGGATCTCATATATCCCCTTTGGAAGGCAGGCATCTCAGAGGAAACCAACAAAAGCTGCACCAAGGTCATTGCAGCAGTCAGCCTGGAAGGACTGAATGATCAGCAAATCTTTGTATGACCTTGTTTACATTAGTACCAGGCCAGAGGGGAGTATTCTTCTCCCAGGCCATAGGTGAGCAGCTGGGTTTCCTGATTATCAGCAAGTTATTTGGGGAAATTTATATCTACAGCTATCCGAATTTTCTGTGATATGTGACAATAACCCCCTTTGTTCTCCCTGTGTGTTGGTGCACATGCCTATGGACAAATTTTGATTGGCCATTGAATTAAGACGGTTTTATCTTCTTGGAGGCCATTTTTTAGCTATTCCTACTGAATCTTGCCCTCATGTATTCATATGCACCTTCCACGAATTGCCCATGTGCCTACACAAGGCAGAATTTGGCTGAAGTTTTTATTCATTAATCAAAATAGTTTCATAATTTACAAGTTCAGTTTGTTCTACTGCAGCCATTCAAAGGTTTAAATCCAAAATTCAGGCTTGGCAGCTTAAGATTGATTAGTCAAATAAGTCACATGGTGTTGCTAGTTTTCTCCACATACCTGAGTGTAATTACAAACAGGGGTCAGTGCCCATAGGAGAAATTAAAGACCTGGGTGAGTAGCGTCAGTGTAACTGTAAACATTTGCGCTAATTAAACAGTTGTTTGACTATTTGCAGGAGGGGAACTCAAAGGGGGCATGAACATAGCTGAAGGTTATTCATGACACACTTTTGTTTTTTAGTACTTACATAACAGTTTTGTGTGATGGCAGGCATACTCTAGAAGTTTGTAGGTTTAGCATGCTTTCAGAGGGCAATGAACTGGTCATAGCATCCATAAATGTTAAATTGCTAACTATGCCCTTGGATCTAGTTATATTGCAATATATAATGACATATGCTTATTAAAAAAACCCAAAAAAGAAAAACTTCTCTCTCTATGTATATCAGGTTTGAGTATTTGCATATTTAACTGAGAATGGAAGAATGCTGCCTTCATTATTTAGCTGTTAGATGCTTTGTTTTGACATTGGAATTAGACTCCAAAACAGGTACTAAAAAAGCAAATGGTATTTAGCAATACTGTCCAATCCAATTTGACCATGATGCAGACTAGTGTTGCACTGAAGGTTATTGATCTGACTTAGTTTACTAAACGCTGACTTTCAGACTGGAAACAGGCAGTCATTAGCCAGCTCCCGGACTTCTGATTTATCAGAAAATGGGCATTGGCTTGTCCTCTGATTCAGACTGGCTTGTGCTAAGCACAGCCCTATTACACCCACAAATTGCCTCATCTGAATGAGAGGGGCTGCTAGAAATAGCTCGTACAAAACATTGGCACCAGGCCCTGCTGATGTCCATGACCATGAGGAGTACTTATGAATACATTAGTTATGCACACCTCTTGTCTTTAGCCTATCAGGAAGGAACATTTGTGTAAGCTGAAATAATGCAGTATAGCATGTAATATTTTTAAAAGTAGTACACATATCTGATTCTTTCTATTTGATTTTATTTAATATACTAGATTTTACCAAAACAAGTGTCTCACCCTTGAACAATGATATGAAGAGATGCTAAGAGAGTTCCAAAGTACGTTCATTCTGGAATCTCTTCCCTTATTCTTCTAATATCCAATGATATTCTCAACATCCCACATGAGGGATGTATAAATAGCTTTCTCCAAAATCCCTCTAAATATTGGCACACTGCTATTGCCCAGAGGGCAACATGTTTCCTTTGCTCTGAATTGCACTCCCTGGAAGTAATAGATTTGAAGCTATTCCAAAATTTAGAACTCATATACTCTGGTGCTCATCCAGAGGATAAACTGACCTTCCTTTTTAATGGCTTGTTCTGTTACTTCTGTTAGTTGGTTTAAATCATTCAGGTGACTTTAGCTGTAACTGTTACAAAAGCAAACAGAAGGGTTTTTGAACCTGAAAGCTTGCTTAATAACTATTCTCCAACCATTTGGGTTGGTCTAATAAAAGATATCAAATTCACCCAAGGAACCTTGTCTGCCTATGTCCTTAGACCAACACGGCTACAACCCAAACCCCTACAAAAGCAAACAAGCATTTTGAAAGGAATTATTTGCAATATTGTATCAGTCAGTGTCTAAGAGTGTTTTAGGGGTCGTTCTGGATAAAATAGGAAATGAGTCAAAACTGAAAGCTACCTTAAACATACTTTAATTTTTTATTATTTGCATACATTGGCACATTCTAAAACTGGAACTGAAAATGTTTTCTAATAAGATTCATAGCTAGATTTTTTGAACACTACATTTGCTGGTATGCTCAGGGAAACATTCAGGCACATAAAGGTCTCAATCTTTTGATGTCTGCATTGAAACTTGTGTAATAAAAGTAGAGGTTTTATTTATTTGAAAAGTTCCTTATGCAAATATATAAATGTTTTGCCATCACTACTCCAAATTATGCTATTTATTTTTTTTAATTGAAGTAAAAATATGTATCATTCAGATGTTCTTTGCACTGGTTTTCTTTGTAGACCATAAATTGGAAATGTGTTTTACTCATTTGCCATTTGTCCATTTAAGCTTTTTCTGGTGTTGTCTACATTGGGTATGCTTCCTGATGACAGTGATTGGTGGCAACTCATCAGTTTAGCTGCTCCAGTATTCACTTTGAGTTTAGCAAGCAAATCTGTTGTTTGCCCTTGTGGAATTTATGCCAGCTTCAAGGAGCAATAAACAGCCATCAGTGTTAATCCTCAAGATCTTATTTCGGGGGGGCGGTCCCCCCCCCAAGCCATATGGTGTACTGGTTAATAATATTAGTCTTCAGTTCCTCGGCCATCTTTTTGTTTAAATTTTAACCCTTTTAGTCTCCAGCCACTGATTGGACTCTACAGTCAACAGTGTTATAGAGTCTCAAAAGTGTGGAAGGAAATGTGAAAAAAGGTTTCTTCACAGCAACATGACTGCCCAGGAATAGTCTGAATTTTGCCCAGAAGTGTTTTATTAGTGTCATCATAATCTAGGTTTATATTTGGTATAATTCATGTGTCTGATAAAACCACCCAAATGTAAGACTGTATCTACATTTTCCTTGGAATGTTTCCAGTTAGGTGTGACTGGAGGACGGCAATTCTATGGTGTGGGAAGTTTTTAGGTTTTGATATGTGTTTTCATTCTACATTAGCAGTAAAACAAACCCTTTCAAAAGCTTTCAGAAAATAGGCATCTTGTCAAAATGTGCTGCTGAAACCCAGAGCTTGGCTACCAAGAGCCACGCTCCAGTTGCCAGCCAAGCTGCCTGCTGCAGGGGCACCATAGCTGCAACTCCTGGAGGCCCCCAGGTAAGGCTGCTGGGCCAACTGCGTGCCAGAGTGCATGTGACACAGGTGTTCCCCAGGGACAAGTAGCAGTGGCACAAGGTGTGCTGATGCTACTTCTTCCTGAGGAAACGCATGTTTCTGCTTGTGGTGATG
Source organism: Alligator mississippiensis (assembly GCF_030867095.1). Lineage (NCBI taxonomy): Eukaryota > Metazoa > Chordata > Crocodylia > Alligatoridae > Alligator > Alligator mississippiensis. The sequence continues at coordinate 117,163,669 of NC_081824.1, read as the reverse complement.
CACTGTCTGGGTGCATCCACTTATGCAGGCATGTGCATTTGCAGCAGTTCAAATTGCAGCGGCACAAATTTGTGCAAGAGATTTGTGCCTTAGCACGCATGCCTGAACGGGCACTTTGGTGTGGGGCAAATTATGCTGCTTGGGGCAAACTGAGCCTGCCCAGCTCCTCCAAGATCATCAGCAAGGGGAGCTGGAGGCTGGGGCCAGTACCTGTGTTGTCCCCAGCTGTATAAAAATCTGCCCTGGAGAGCAGGTTTGGGCTGCTTGCCCTCAGGAGCTTCTGAGGCCCAGCCAGCTGGTATTTGAGAACACCAGACCTCTGTGCCAGCAGGACTGCTGCAGCAGCCCTGACCTAGAGTAGGGTCTTGCACCCTCTACCCACTGCAGCAGTCTAGCTGTGACCTGCTTCTGCCTGCAATAGCATCTGCCTCCTTGGACCTGTGGTCCCATGACTGCATGCTTGCCAGACCCGGACAGGGACTGCATAGCCACCTGGGCTGTGGGCTCTGAGCAGTGCCAGCCCTTGCTATCTGCTCTCTGCACCTGTGCTCAGGCCCCAGGGATCCCCATGGTGTTCCTGGGAAGCCCTTGACTGAGGCTTAGGCACTGGGCAAGCCCTTTCCCTTCCAGGCCAGTGGGGAGTGCACAGACTGCTCTAGGGGAACAGGGGACTCCAAGCCCAGCTCTGGTGGCCACTTCTACCTGGAGTATCCTTCCCCCTGTTGCATCTCTCTTTCTCTCTCTTTCACACACCCCTGCTACCACCCCTGGCCCATCATATGTACCTATACCTCACTGCCACCTCAATCTCCCCCCTGCCAATCATCCACCCCTGCTGCCACCTCCAACCCTCCCCCATGGCCCATCATAACCCCCGAGTGGTCCCCAGGACCAGGGGCCCCCTCAGGCCGGGGCTGGTATAGGCTTCGGGCAGGGCTGCAGCATGGTAACTGCCCGTGGGGCCATGGCTCCTGCCAGCAGGTCCCATCCCATCTGGCAAGTGGGCACGCAGGATATAGGATTTGTGGTGGGGCTGTAGGGGGGGTTGTAAAGTGGTGTGGGAGTGTGTAGGGTTTGTGGGGTGTGTGTGGTTGTGGCATTTGTGGGTGAGAGTGGGTGTATGTGTGGGATTTGGGAAGCATGTGGTTGTGGTTTGTGGTGGGTGTGGGGTTTGTAAGTGGGGGGGGGCACTACATGCCCCCACCATGGTGCACAGCTCCTGGTGGCAGCAGCGGCCCTCGGGGCGCTCATGGCCTGTGGCAGGCAGAGTCACCAGCGGCCTGTGGCTCTGGCTGAGTCATGGGGGATGCACATGGCAGCACAGAGCCAGCCTAGCCCACTGGCATGTGCCTTCAGGCTGGGCCAGGCCAGCTCTGTGCCTCCACGTGGGGCTTCCAGTACTCCATTGGGGAGCTGCATATGGTGGCATGGAGTCTGCCCCGCCTGATGGTGCATGACTCCCTGCAACTCCCAGTCCACACACCATTGGGCTGGGTGGGCTCCATGCCTCTAAGTGCAGCTCCCTGCCACATGGAGGCATGCAGCTGGCTCAGTCAAGACAGACGGTGCGCAGCTCCTACCTGCAGTGCCGGGAGCTCCATGTGCTGGCACAGAGCCAGCCTGGTCTGGCTTGAAGGCATGTACTAGCAGGCCAGGCCAGCTCTGTGCTGCCATGTGCAGCTCCTCGGACTCAGCCAGAGCTTCATGCCACCAGGGAGCTCTGCCTGTGGTGGGCCATAAGTGCCCTGAGGGCATGCTTTCCAGGGTTCAAATTATGGGGGAACTTGCGGGGGTGAGCTCCTCCATAAGAGATGAGCCCCCCCCAGCAGACGGGCAGAAACTGCTGTTTAACATGGCGGGGGGGAAAACAGCCCCTCCCCCCTGTCACTGCTGGGCACTTTTTGCTGCAGCCACCTGGAGCCTGCACCCAGGATGCCCTGTGGCTTTTCTCCACTGCTGCTGCTGCCACCACCTCCAAACTCCACAAGAGTCAAAGTGTAATTCAAATCCTGATTCCACCTACTGCTGCTGCCGCTACCAGCAGTGGGGGCTGTGCACCATGGGGGTGTGGGTTGTGTGGCTGACCCCCACCCACAAACCCTATACCAGCCCCACATGCTCCCAGACTCACCCCCTACCCCCACAGACCCCACGTGTGCAGTTCCTGGGACTCAGCTAGAGCCACGCACCATGGGGGGGACTCTGCCTGCTGTGGACCGTGTGTGCCCTGAGGGCCCACCACTTGCTGCTGCTGCTGCTAATTATGCCCTGCTATTATTTTCTCCAGCACCCTGAGGCAGCATGTTGGAGCAGCAAGGGGACACAGCAGCAGCAGAGACCCTCTGGCCAGCTGCCAGAGTGTCTCCTTGGAGGACCCAGTCCCCAGGCACACCCTGGGAGCACACCCATGCTGCCTTTTTTCTGGCATGTTTTTTTTTTTTTGGTATTGGGATTTACTGGTATCAAATTTAGAGTCCTTGCTGCATCATTTTCTTGTGCACGGTGTGCCTTCTGTAGCATCTTAAAACTCCTTTGAGATGCCTCAGCACACATGTGCACACTCACATGGATGTGGCCTCTGAGTGCTGATCTGGTCCCTGCCTACCAGAGGAGTACCTGATAGAGTTTACACCCTGGGACACCACAGTAGAGGCAAGGAGGCTTGAGTCTCTGATCCTCCAGAATGGAGTGGGGCCAGGAAGCTGCTGCAAGAGAGGCATTATAACCAAGTGCCAGGTTAACCCGTCCTCAGCCCTGCTATCATTGCAGTTTTATATGGAGAGAGAGAGAGGATCCAAAGGCCTTAATCACCCCTGCAGCCACCACCAAATTAAGCTGGCTCTTGGCAGCAAGGGTGCATCCCAACTTTGATTCCTCTCTACCCGAATTCTAGAACATGGGAAGGCAGCAGCATTTCTATTCAATCAGTACTGACAGAGTCAATTGAGTTTGTGTCTCATTATCATCGCCTTGATTCCTGCTGATCTCTCTCTATTACAGAGATGTTAACAACCCTTTGTCCTTTTTAATGGTCTTGATGTGCCACTATTCAAAATATCCTTTCTTTTGCAATTTTGCTGTCTGTTAGCCATTCCTGATAATGACTCTCTTCTGTTTCGTAGATCTTCAGGCTGTTTTGGGCTCTTACTAAAAACTTCAACTCAGGAGTGGTAATATTAACTCAGTAGAAATGCTTTACGGTGAAGTATTGAAGATACTCTCAAAATGCTCAAGAAGATTAGATTTGGTTTATGAATGTGAATGAGAGAGATATATTTAACTACTAGTAAATTGCCAGTCACGAATGATGGGTCGGGGGGGGGCATGGGGAGGGTGGGACGGAGTGCTGGCACCCAGTGCCCCATGGTGCTGCCGCTCTGCCTCCAGCCCTGTGCACCCCCCACCCCCTGTGTCTGGCCCCATGGACCTCCCAACCCCTGCCACTCCCAGTGTGGCCCCATGAACTCCCCCCCTGCCACGCCACCCTGCGCCACTGCTGGCTTCCAGGAACAGGGCGGGATGGGAGTTTGCACACGGCGGCAGCTGCCAACACCTGCTGGGACACAACATCCCCCCTTCCCTTCCCCCTCTCCTCCCTCCTTCCCTGCCGCCTCCCCTTCTCTGCCGGCTGTTGTCGAGGCTGGACGGTGGCAGCAGCAGAGGTGGGGGGGATGGGCACTGCCACTGGAACCCCCCCCCTTCCCCTTCCCCTTCCCACTCCCCTCCCTCCCTCCCTTCCTTCCCTCTTCCCTGCCGCCTCCCCCTCCTTGCTGGCTGTTGTTGGGGGTGGGGGAGGAGCACAGTGGGTCCCTTGCCCCCTTTGTCCATAATGCTCCTGGCCCCCTAGCCAATTGGTGCATGCCCTCTTGGCAGCGCATGCGCAGTTGGCCCAGAGCATTATGGACAGACAGAGACAAAGGCTTTTCTTATATTAGAATAATGACTACAGATTATTGACATAACTTTTGACTATTTTTTGCTAGTTTGCTGTGTTTTTTTTAAACTTAATATATGATCTAGCAAGGCAGTGCACCTTCTAATAGCTATACTTGTTTTGCTTTAAGCTTAAATTGCATAATATAGTGCTAGCCCCCTAGCATATTAGTAAAGCTTCTAGTTTCCCTATAACTGGAGAAAAATATGTGTTGTGTTATATATGGTGAAGTATATATGTGATGCCACACCATTTGCACCCTGCTTTTCAAACTCCTAGATTGTCCTGTGCTTGGTGGTGATATCTGACAATTCTTCTGGCACCAGCATCCTGTCTCCAACTTTGCTACATGTGACTGGAAGCTGTGCCACACCCCACATCCCACACTCCTACCATCCTAGCACTTCTCTTTATTTAGCACCTGGGCTCGTGCCATACTGACCAACTGCCCATGCTATTTGTGGCACATGTGCAATGGGTTGGCCACCCTCACTCTAACTTGTTTTTAAAACCCTTCAATAATGGAGATTACACAACCTGCCTAAGTAATCTATTCCACTGTTTAGCTACTCTTTTGATTAGAAAGATTTTCGTATTATCCAACCCAAATTTCCCCTGGTTTTTTTTTTGTTTTTTTTGGGGGGGGGTTTATCTGTCATGTCTTGTCTTATCCCTTGGTGAACACAAAGAACAGATTAGAGCCTTCTTCTCTGTAATAACCTTTCACATATGTGAAGATTGAGCTTTAGGCTTTTCTTCTGCAGACTAAGCAAATGCAAATCCTTCAATCTTTCCTCACTGATCCTGTTTTCTAGACCTCTGAAAATATTTGTTGTTCTTTTCTGAACTCCCTCCAATTGGGCCTCATCTTTCTTGAACTGTGATGACCACATCTGAGCAAAGTACTCTACGTGAGGTTTTTCTGTGCTGGGAATAGTAGAAGGATTACTTATAGTAGAGGGATATGTCTTATGCTTGGCACTCCTGTTTATACATTCTAGAATGACTATTTTGTTCATAGTCTGAGATTGTTTCATGCACCCCTAATCCTTGGGGATCAAAGCAGCTGTGATCCACCAGGCCTGTGGATTTCATACTGGGCATGGTTACACCCCTGAGGCTGGGAGCCCTGCTAGCTGACGGGGCTCCCAGCTGCAGAGAAGACCCCATTACACGTGTAAATTAAAGCTCAATAGCAACCAGCTATAAAGTTAGCACACAGTTTTGATGTCTAACTTTATAGCTGGTTGGAGATTTTATCATGTGATAAGTACTTTGCGTGTGTAGCTGGTCTTAAGGTAATTGCGCAATGCCTGCAACTTGTAGAGGGGGCCTCACTGTAATATCTTCTAGGTGAATAATACAGTTCCAACCGCCATAGCAGCCATAGCAGAAGCACGCACGTTGCAGCCCTGTCAGATTTTAATGAATCTGTAAATTCTGCTAAATATCTGTCATCAATAATCTCAGACAGGACATGAGAAGAAGAAGTAGTTGTTTAAAATAAGCTGAGGTATAATTTATCCTGATTTCGCTCAAGGAAATGAAGTTAGGCTGATCAGGTTGGATATTAGGAAAATCTTTCTCACTAGGAGGGTGGTGAAGCCCTGGAATGGGTATCTAGATAGGTTGTGGAATCTCTGTCCTTGGAGGTTTTTAAGGCCCAGCTCAACAAAACCCGGTTGGAATGAGCTAGTTTGGGGTTGTCTTGCTTTGAGCAGGGGGTTGGACTAGATGACCTCTTGAGGTCCCTTTCTACCCTAATTTTCTATGATTCTGTGATCAGTCTGTAGTTTCCTGGTCCTCCGTTTCCCACCTTTTTAAAGACAGAAACTATGTTTACCCTTTTCTACTCTATAGGAACCTCACCCATTCCCCCTGAATTATATTCTCAATATAATTGCAAACCAGATCTGGTCTGTGAGCCCAATCTGGTGCATGTAGCTAGGGCTGAGGCCCAATCTAGTGCGTGGGGCCAGACTGAGGTGTGATCCAGCTCCATGTGCTGAATTGGGCCCTGTGCTAGAGTCTGCCTGCAACCCTGGCTCTGTGTACAGGGCCATGTCATCTGGTTCGTAGCGTTTGGAAATTTGGCGGTGGGAGAGCAGTGGCAGTATTAATTGCTACCACTGCCAAGTTTCTGGCCCTGTGGAGTGGATGGCGTGGCACCATGGGACAGATCCAGGCCATGAGCCAGTTATAGAGCACTACTGTTGTAGAGTAAGTTTCATTAAGATCAGCTGATTTGGAAACACATGACCTAACTAGTCTCACACCTTCTATATTTTTGACTGAGTTTTTACCCCCTTGTCACTGATGCTAAGTATGGGCATTTATACACATGCTCTGGGAAGGGGGATGAGGGGTGGTGCTTTAATTAAAGCAGCTCTGGAGCATCTAGTTTATCAGCATCCCTGCACTTAAAAATGGTGGCAGTGTCACTTTAACTAAAGCTTATTCAACTAAGTTTATTAAAGTCCTCCCACCACCATTTTAAGCATGGGAATGCTGATATACAAGTAGCTGGAATCCACTGGATCATGGTAATTACACTCTGGCAGGCTCAATTAATTAATTGAGCCTGCTCTAACATGTTGTAATGACAATGCATCTGAGCAGCCTCGCTGCTCATGTATAGGCACCCTGTTAGCCATCTGATCACAGTTGTATTTCAACCAGCTCTAGTTTCAACTGTTCCAATGTCTGCTTTACTGTCTAGTGTGACTGATGTCGAGTTTGAAAGGCTTCTGTAACATAGATAGATAGTTCATGATTAATAAATATCCATAGATTCATAGATGTTAGGGATGGAAGGGACCTCAGTAGGTCATTGAGTCCAACCCCCTGCCCTGGGCAGGAAAGAGCACTGGGGTAAGAAGACGCCAGCTAGGTGCTTGTGCAGTCTCCACATAAGACAAATCCATTTTTTACCTTACAGGAATGCACAATGATGCACTTTCCTCATTCCCCTGTACCAAAAGGAAAGCAAACAACAAAAACATTTGGGTATATGAACTTAATGCCCTCTAGCCAAGCCTCCCATTCAATAAACTTGGGTGGTAAAAAACCCTCCACAGGTCATTTGAATCGGAAACAATGCGACACAAGCTGTTTTTTTTTTCAAGTTTTCTAAATATTTTCCAACTTCTATTGCATACTGTTCTCTTCATTGCTGTAAACTCATGCCAAAACTCCTCCAGCAGCATTCTTCCATGACTTCTCAAATCATTTAGGCAGCAAACAAACCTTTTCATGAGTCATTGATTTCTACAAGAAAGCATTTATGTTTATTATATATGAAGCAAAAATGACTAGAATGCACATTTTACAGTTCATAGATCCCCAGTGAAAGCAATGAATAAAAAATCCTTTGACAGTTCCAAACTTCATTTGTCTCTGTCTATGAACAATACTTCTTACTTTCCAGAGTAACTGGGACAGTGCTTATTATATGAGAGTTTTACCTCTCACTGATTCATACTAGTTGTCATTCCTTTGTAGACTGTAATATATCAGCATGTCATGTGTCATCGCAACAATAACCAATTTTACCAAGGAGAAGGCTTTTGATATAATTAACAAAGTCCTCTGCCTCTTCAGCTTACTTTCACTGTGTAGGTTAAATATCTTTATATTTCAATGACTTATACAAAAGAGTTTGGTCTAAACAGAAATTTGTCAAAGTATTACTATCCCAGCTGGAATAATCCAAAAGAAGATATAATTGATTAGGGGTGGACTCCACGCTCTACTCCATACCTGGTCTTAGTAGTTAAATGGCACCATTGAAACATTCAGCATTCACCATCCTAAGTAGTTCTAGTTGTTTCTTCTTATACTTAAAACATAAAATCCAGCAGTCATAGCAGTTATCCAAGGTCAATTTTTAATGGCTTTTTTTGCTGTGTGTGACATAGCTTCATGTGTACTTTAGAATCCCTGTATTGCTGACTTAATTTGTAGTCACTTTCTCCTTTTTTTGTCCCCTTACTTCTTTATAAATATAGCACTTGCATATACCTGATATTAAATTACCATCAATGTACATAGTACACTTTGGTAATTTAATTTCAGTCCTCTCACTGTCATCAGTGTGTTCTGGAAGTATGATTTTGTGGTTAAAGCATAAAACTGATGTGAACAGATTTGGGTTCTGAATATGCAAGAATCTTTGTGTAATCTTGGATGAATGATTTATTAGAACCACATTTTGAAAACTGGTCACCAACACAAAGTGTTTCAGTTTCCAAACACTTAGGCTGCAGACAGAAGTGCAGCTCCCAGCTGTAACTGAGAATGCTTTGCTGGAAGTGTTCTGAGTTACAAGGATCCCGTGGTTCAAACAAAGGTTCACTGTTGGTTCCAGGGGAAAAGGAAGTCCATCTGCTGGCTGGAGCCTGAACCCAGCTTCCCCTAGCAATGGCCCCTCCTACTTGTGAAACTGCAAATTTTTCAGAATGGGAGGGAGAAAGGGAGCACAAGGAGCTCATTCTAGGGGTTCCCCAGTCAGTGCTGGAGGGTGGGGTGGGTAAATTGGAGCCCCCTCCCATCTCAGGGGGCGCTCCAATACACCTGCCCTGCCCTCTAGCAGGGGCTGAAACCCACCCCAGGCTGAATTCCCTCCACTCCCATTCCCCAGCTCCCATTCTGAAAACAGTGGCAGGCTGGGAGGCAGCACAGACAGAAGTTACAGAAGATGCTCTGTTTTGAATCTTCTTCATCTGATCCCTCATGCAATTCGGGTTCAGATTTTCACCTGATCAATCATTTTTGAAGCTGTCTGTAGCTATGCCCTTGTGTTTGGCCATGGCTATAGACTGCTTTCTCTGGCCAGATCGGGAGAAAATTGTCACTTCTGTCTGTACCCCTAGTTTTAGACCTGTAGAGCTGAAATAGTTCAGCTCCATTGCCGCCTTTCAGTCCCTCCTGATTTACAGTGCAGTAAATGAGAGGAGAATTGGGCACCTGTCTAATGTTTTCCAATGTACAGGTGCCCACAAAAAACAACAACTTTAAAGGGAATTGCTGGTGTTCAGGATTTTCACAGTTTAATGTGTGTGGCTTTGAGTTCCTAAAACTGGAGGTATCCAAGATTAGAGGCTACTTTTGAAAATATTTGCTGTACTCTCTTTTGGTGTTAATTTTCCCATTTTTAAAGCACATATTTAAATGAATTAGTGAGCTGTCACAAAGCTTAATTTATTGTCCCTGTAAAGTGCTTTGTTATCTATTTATATGTCATATATAGAAGTAGAATATGTTATATAGTAATCTAAAACAGTCAATGATACGTTTCAAAATGAACATTTAAATATTGTATAGTGGTTTATTTTCTTTTTTAGCTAGCAGCTAAGCACTAGTATCTCCCTGGCCTTTTTAGGAAATGGCAGGCAGACTTTTTTTATCTTTGTCAATAAGATGGATGCCTCTAGCCTGAATCACCTATAAACCACACTGATTTACTCAGTTAACCTGTGGCCACTTTCACCAGTGGTTTTGTTTACTGCAGCATTGAGCAACCCAAATTGTGTGTTTTAGTAATATCTTACCTGAAGTCTCCAGCCATTGTTATTGGCTTCTTCATTTGGTATTTCTTGTTAGAACATTTAGACCACAAAATCTTTTTTTAATACACTCATTATTAAGAATGTATTGAGCTTTCAGCTCCTCATCAACTAAGATCTTCAGGCTGTGGCAACAGCTTCCTTTTTCTGAGCTCTGGAGCTAGACTAGCTCAGCACTTCTCCAGGAATGTAAAGCTTGGGTGCTTGTACATGTGATGGTGGGACCATGTACACATGACAAAAAGTGATGGGAAATCATCATTTGTCTCAAATAATGGTAACACTGCATATACATGTCCAATTTTTTAGTGTTAAAATTTATTTGAGCATGGCAACTAGACCACCTCAGATATATTTTTGTTTGATTGGGGGAAATTGTCCCATTGTGCATAAAAAAAATTATGCATGTGTACATGTCTGGCAGCTGAAGAAGGCGGTGGGGATGGTAAATGGGGTGCTGGAAGCCCAGGCGGGCTTGCAGAAGCTCAGGCTTGCTGGGCTTCCAGTGCCCCATGCTCCATCCCTGCTGCCTTCTCCAGCCACCTGCATAACTTGCCACTCTCCTGCCACCTTCCTGCACTGCCCCAGGGGCAAGCCAGCCCATTCCCAGGCAGTCCCAGGTGGTGGGAAAGCAACAGGAACTGTGCTGGGGGTGCTGGAAGCCTACCAAGGCTAAGCTTCCCTGAGCATGCCCAGACTTCTAGTGCCTCATATACTGTTTGATCAGGCTGGGTGTTGCCTGCAAGCTGGGGCAACACCTGCACAGCTAGCACCCTGCCTAGGGGCTGCACAACCTGGTGGCAGCTTGTGTGGGCAGGTTTTGCCAGCGCGGGGCGGGGAAGCAGCGAGCCCAATCCTTTTTTTTTTTTTTTTCTCATGGGGCCTTCTGAGAGGTTAATGCAGCCATCACTTGCCCCCTGCTGCCAACGTCTGTCCCCAACAGGGCATTTAGGTGGCAGACCCCACTCCCACTGATCCCTCCACCAAATGCTAGGTTTCAAAATCAAGTAACAGTGATCAGATGGGTTGGAGCACTTTCAATCAAAGAAAGTGCTCCAGTGGCACTTCGATCCTGCAGGTGAGTAAAGGCGCTAGACAGCTAGTTCCCCAGGATGCAGAGGCTGTTAACTTGCTATATGGAGGGTGTTTCTAAATGCTTTGTTCAGTTATGAAGTAAATCAGGTAACCACCAAGCTCTGGCTTCAGTATCCATGCCCCTCACTGACATGGATGCGGAGTGCTTTTACCTGGATGTCTAAGTAAAATTCAGGGAACTTTGGGAGTGAACTAGATGGAAGACAGTTATAGACTGATGAATCTGGGGCACTGTTAGAAACTCTACCCACTTGATTTAACATCTTAGTTAATAAATAATAAAAAAGACTCCTAATGATGTCCACTCAGCTGGAAAGTGGGCTTAAGAATACACAGTTAGTTGGAAAACCCAGAGAGTTTGGAATGAAAGTGCTCCCTACAAGTTAGAGTTAGGGAAACCCACACCAGGGGAGGTCACAGCCACTGACTAAGCTCCAAAGAGGGAAACTAGAGTTTTGATGTGTTATCGCTAACTAGGATGGTCCAAAGCCCCAGATTTGGACAGCTTGACACTGGCAGTGAGCCACAGTAAGTGAACTTTCTTGTCTATCCAGAGGGAAGTTAGGACATTGCCTCACCAGTACAGTAGGCTAACTGGGTCACTAAAGACACAGAGAGAGTGACAATGCATATGTGATTGTATTCATACTTCCAATAATTTCAGTTACACTTGTAAAGCTACAGTACTGGAGGCCATATAAATATGAAGATTGATGTTGGAAGCTTTTTATTTCAGCCAGCTGCACAATGACTTGAAATGCTTCTCACAAAATTGATTTGTGAAATATGTAGCTTCCAACTTTGGTATACACGGACACCAATCTGGAATAAAAATGTATCCTTCAGTTTGTATTAACAATATAAACTGGCTGCTGTAATCAATAATGTTCTGTTAAGAATTAGCAAAGAAATCAGTAACCCAAAGAAATACATTTCCCACTAACTATTAAAAATCTCCTTTTTTTAAACACCACATTCTATGGGAATTGTCAAAGTTCTGTGGTCTATTTGCCATTTATATTTTTTGCATGCTATTTAAATGCTAGGTTTCAAAATCTCTGTAGTGGACCTTAGTAAGATTTGAGTCACAAAATAGACTTCTGAGCACATTTAGTTGTGTTTGGAAGACACAGATTCAATTCAGTTGTCATTACTGCATTTATTTAAATCCAAGGCAACTTTGAATTTAAATCATCCCACCCCCCAAATTAGATTCTATACATGGAAAATTCTAAATTATAGTTACAAATTTGCCCCACCTGCACCTTTCCCCCTACAGTGCCTGTCCCACCCCCCACATCTTGCTCCCCGCAACCCTCCCACCAGTGTCTGCTCCCTCCACATGCCCTCCCCTCCATGCCTTTTGCTTCCCCTGGCCACTTCTCCCCACTGCTGTCTATTCCCCACCCTGACCATGCTGAATGGGGGAAAAAAACCTCATCTTGGAACAAAGTAAATACAATATGTAGAAATACCACTCACAAGAAAAGTATGCAAATTTATGTTTTTATTTAGGATTGCAAGCCCAGAAGGAACAAAGAACAGGCTCCTTTTGCCAAAAAAAGAAAAAAAAAAAAAAAACCCTTGGGGGAAAAATGGGGAAAATTAGCCAGTATTGCCAACTAATATTTTTGTATTATTTCCTTATACTTCCTTATCTCTTTATATCAAAAGTTATTTTTATCTTATATTTAAATTTTAAACATTTTTGGGGAAAGATGCACCTTTTGTTCAATGTTTGTACAGCACTTACTAAAGTAGAGTCTTGGTATGATGATAATGATGAATTTAAAATATGCATGTAGCATATAACATACGGTGTATGATATACATTATTGAGGTTTAAACAGTTTTTGTCCTTCCTAAATGCAAAGAACTGTAATGTAATTAAGCTTATGTTACAATATATATCACTCCTCATTTATGTTCCTTATTTTAGGTTTCCATTGCCTGTTTCATGAAGGAGAAAGCAATTATTTACAACAAGTAATATTCCCCATTCAATGAGCCTGTATACTATAAATCCCTGTTAATGTGAAATGGGAGCTTAGACTCTGGAGGAAAGTGTTGCAATACATCAATTCTTATTAATTGTCAACACCAACTTAGAGAAAAAATAAGAAAATTGGAAGATTTTTATCTCTGAATAATTTGACATATCACAGTTCTGAAATGCACACTCAAAAAGAGACATTTTCCCAGTCAATGAATCTGTCAGTGCCTTAGATAAAAAAACCCCACAAAACCCCAGGTAATTGCAATTTTCTCTAAAATTAGAATATAATATTGCAGCATTTTAAACTATAAATATTTTTTAAATACTTTGGAGACCCAGGGGCACCTCCTCAGCTGCTGTAATTTTCATAGTTCCATTAATTTCAGTTTTACCAGGACAATTCAAGCTAAGGATGTGTCCCAAAAGCTTCAGCCTGTCTATTTAGCCCTGTGAAAATCCTTTTTAACACTGTGTTTACAGTGAATGAAGCTGAGGCTGTGTTCTGGCGAAGCATAGTGCTACTCATTCTGAGTACAGACACTGAGCGGGGGTGTCAAATTTAGGTCCCACAGGCTGGATCCAGCCTGCAGAACAATGGGCATGTCTACCCATTGTCCTATGTCATCGTAGCACGTGGCAATGTAGTGACTGCCATGCGCTACAATGGTGATGCAGTGATCACGTGAATCTACACGTGATCAGCAGCTACTTTGCCGGAGCAGTGTGCTCCCCCATTTGAGCCTACCACTATGGTGAAGTAGAGGCCAAATCTAACTGTGTGCCATCCACACAGAACAGCACGAGCAGTTACTGCACCATGGTTTAGTACAATAGGAAGTAATTAAGCACAGCGCTTTATTTATAACAACATCACCATATGGCGAAATGTAGATGTGCCCCATATTGTGCAACCTGCAGAGCTGGTAAAAGGACTGGGAATTTGGTGGAGGGATCAGTGGGAATGGGGTCTGCCACCTAAATGCCCTGTTGGGCACATACGTCGGCAGCAGGGGGCAAGTGATGGCTGCATTACTAACCTCTCAGAAAGCTTGCCTTGCTGCCACCACCACTGCATCCATATCTGGCCTGTAAGGAGCCCTGCAGCTTGGATCTAGCCCAGAGGGTGAAATGAGTTTGACACCTTGACATAAAGAATAGACCAAAGAAAAAATATTTGAGGAGATTAATTTCAAGGATTATCCCTGGTCTCTTCTCTCTCTTCTTAATGTAAATGAAGAGTAGCACCCCAGAAGAAATGGTATAACACTCACATAAAACAACTGTAAATGAGAAAAGTGGCTTCTGGAAGGCAACTGCTTTTAATGTGTGACTCACCATTATATGTGATTCTGAATTTACACAGAAAAGCCCATTTGGCTTATTTAATTACAATTATTTCTAAATTTCTCAAATGCACATGACGAAGAAGAATCCATCCTGAGGAGGCAGTCCCTGAGTCAGTACACTGTGATACCACTGGTAATGTGGGAGGGAGAACAGAATTCCAGGCTTATTAATAGAATGTGACACTGTACTGATCACTCAGGGACAACACTGGCATATGCTCTGTTTTTGCAATTCCCCTAGAGGAGACATAAAACAGAGATATAAACTTGGTTATGACATTTGAACTATTTCTTTTCAACAGTTAATTCACCTTCTGCAATTAGGGTTTTTTAACTTTTTCTCAGATTCTTCACATTCTTCAGCTTTCCAAATTTAGAAATATTGGGAAAGACTTTCTAAGTTGTTTTACTACAGGTGTGAAAAGGTAATATGTGAAATGAGGGAAAAAAAAAAGACAAACTAATTTATAATGTTGTAGTTTACTGTTTGCATTTGCCAAAAAATCTTATTGCTTCCTTCATTTTTAGGGAAATATTTTCAAAACCATGAACAAATGTTAGGCTCCTAATGCCAATGACCTCTTGGTGAGGCAATGTCCTAACTTCCCTCTGGATAGGCAAGAAAGTTGGCTGTGGCTCACTGCCAGTGTCAAGCTGTCCAAATCTGGGGCTTTGGACCATCCTAGTTAGCGATAACACATCAAAACTCTAGTTTCCCTCTTTGGAGCTTAGTCAGTGGCTGTGACCTCCCCTGGTGTGGGTTTCCCTAACTCTAACTTGTAGGGAGCACTTTCATTCCAAACTCTCTGGGTTTTCCAACTAACTGTGTATTCTTAAGCCCACTTTCCAGCTGAGTGGACATCATTAGGAGTCTTTTTTATTATTTATTAACTAAGATGTTAAATCAAGTGGGTAGAGTTTCTAACAGTGCCCCAGATTCATCAGTCTATAACTGTCTTCCATCTAGTTCACTCCCAAAGTTCCCTGAATTTTACTTAGTCATCCAGGTAAAAGCACTCAGCATCCATGTCAGTGAGGGGCATGGATACTGAAGCCAGAGCTTGGTGGTTACCTGATTTACTTCATAACTGAACAAAGCATTTAGAAACACCCTCCATATAGCAAGCTAACAGCCTCTGCATCCTGGGGAACTAGCTGTCTAGTGCCTTTACTCACCTGCAGGATCGAAGTGCAACTGGAGCACTTTCTTTGATTGAAACCCATCTGATCACTGTTACTGTTGGTTGGCTGTCTTGAGATACTAAGTTAAACAGCCTACAAAACTGAAGCAAGTGCTATGAGCCTTATCAAACAAATTAATAATCTCATCAGAAAAGAAAGCAAGTGTGTCTGACAGTTTCTCCTCCCCATAACTCTATATGTTGACTGGCATTAATTGAAATCCTTTTTTTTTACTAGTTTTTACTAATTGAGTCCTGTTTCACCTTTCACCTGTTTCACCTTTTCAATTACTTTGCTTGGGATTGATATTAGACCAACTAGTCCATAGTTATTTGTTTGCCTTTTTTGAATATCGGCCAACATAAGCATGCTTCCAACCATGAATGCCTCATGTCTCCCGAGGCTAGGGGGCACAACCTCCTGCAGGCGGCCATGGAGATGTTGGTGGCGAGGGCGGGCCAAGCAGAGACCATCCACAGGCGGCTGCGGCTGCGTCAGCAGTAAGGGGAAGTGGCAATGGATGACTGCCCACAGATGCTGCCAGCAGCGTCAGCAGCAGCCAGTCTCAAGGGGTGCACGGCCAATTTCAGGGGGTGCACATGCACCCATGTGCACCCCCTATGCATTGCCAATGCTTTCAATCTTTTAAAAATATTTCAAGATTCAATAAAGATGGAAAGAATGGGGGATAGAAATTTCCTCAGCCAGTTTTTTAAAGACTCTTGAGTACATGTTCTTTGGGTCTTCTGATTTAAAATAATGCATCTCAGATAGGTGTTATTTAACCACCTCATTGGTTATTATTGGATTGCAAAGTACTTTTATTGTGTGATGCAAGCACAGCATCCTGCTTCTTCCCAAATACAAAAATTGAACCATTAATTCAAATGTTTTGAACACTTTTGTCTTCTTGCATTATTATTAACAGTTTTACCATCACCATCTGAAAATGAACCTATCCAATTGCTAGAATTACTTGTTCCTATATATCTTCTTTATTATCCTTAGCTCTGCTGGCTATAGAAGTTTCCTTTATCAATTGTTTACAATCCCTAATCTCTAATTGGTATTGATTGCTATTTATTTACCTTTTTCCCCTTGTATATAAAATGTTGTATTTCTAACTGCTGTTTATCCTATGGAATTAGAATAAGCTTTTAGGCAAAATCAGTCTTTGATTATGCAATCTTTCTTCTTAAAGAGATCTATAGTCATACATTTCTATCTACATTTTTTGTTTACCATATTTGCTCATAGGGGCAGTCCTCAGCTTACAACATTTTGAGGTACAACCTTTCACATTTACAACATTTATAAATTGACACTGTTTCAACTTTCTGATGTCAGTTTTGACTATACAACACTTGATCCGACGTGACGCCACACCAGTGAACAAGTTTGCTGTGTCGCCCATCTCCCTGGAGAACATCTGTCCAAACTTCCTTGGACACTTTCTTTAAGAAACCAGACAAGACTCCAGAAAAACCTGCAGCCAAGACTCCTGAGAAGACTCCATCCAAAAACCCTTCAAAAAGTCCAGCAAAGTCACCTCAGAGAAGTCCTTCCAAATCAATATGATTGCTATTTACAATATAAATAAATTAATGTAGCTATATTACTCATCTATAATTGATCGAGTACAAAATTCTGGGGTATTTTTGGTGAAAATAGGGTATCGGGCCTTGGTTCAGGAACCAATCCCCCATTTATAACATTGTTTCCTGCGGGAAAATTGGTTCCGAGTTACAACGTCTTAACTTGAGACATGGTTTTCAGGAACCAATTGTGTCATAAGTTCGAGGACTGCCTGTAATTTTTAAGATATGGGAATTTAGCTCTTTTAAAGCAGAAAGTATATGCACAGTTCATTGAGAGTGCCCCTGTGCGCCATATTGAATGTAATATAATCATGATCACTTGTCTTGAGGCAACCCTTAATATCCAATCCAGTAATCGATCCATCTTTATTCATCTCAAAAGTCCAAAATAGTTAACTGTGTTCCAACCTTCTGTGTTGGGAAATTTGCCCATCATTTTTAGATGCTCCAGTGAGGTTTTATTATTGGGGACAAAGGACCTTCAGCATATGCTTTCCCTCCCAAATACAAATCACCTGTCTGTGAAAACACAATTTTTATGTTCATGTATTTCTTATAGGTGCTGAAGGGATAACTCATCATTCTCTCTAATTTGCTTCTGTAATAATAGTCCTGCCAGGACTTTATTAGTTAGCATAAAGCTGTCAAATATATGGCCCATTGGCTGAATCCTGCCTGTTGAGCCTTAGGATCTGGGAGCCCATGGATCTTGAACTGAGCCTACACATTGCATGGCAGCATGTGCTGACCTTGGCCCCATACTCTGCATGCAGCACCCATTCCAGACCAGTCCTGTGTGCTGGCTCCATGGCTGGATTGGGCACACAGACCATCCCAATGCACTGGAGCCAATGAGCAGGGCTGGTCCAGCTTGGGCATCGCATGCAGTTGCATACCCCAAATTGGACCTGTGTGCAACACGAGTCCTGGACTGGGCCAGCATGTGTTGTGCAGGGCTGGATTTAGTATGTGTGCTGCATGCAGGGCAGTGGGTTAATCTGGGGCATACATTGCATGTGGTGACTGCACCAGACCAACCCTGTGTGCTGGCTCCAGGGCCAGGTCAGATTGGGCCTACAGTTTGGCCCTATACACCAGAGCCAGTGTGCAAAGCCCATCATGGGCACCTCATGCAGCATAAGCCCCATGTTGACTTCACCTTCTAGTTCCAGATTGGTAGATCATGCAGGGCTGGTCCATGGCACATACTGTATGAGTTGCCTGTGAGAGACTGGTCCTATGCTCTGTCTCTGGTGTGCGAGGCCCAACTGGGTCTGGTTTGGCCTGCAGGCCAGCCCCACACCCCTCATCTGGCTTGTGTGGCATGTTGAGTTTTCTCCCCTGAGTTAGCACATTGGTCCTAATGCATTCAATAAAGCTTAGAATGAATGGTTTTAACTGTTTATGAATTTGGATCCCAGCGAAACTGAATTGCAACTTGTTTGGGCATCATGACAACACCAATAATAGTAAACATGACGATGCTCATGATTTAGGTGGGGATATAGTGTAACTAATCGCTCAGGTGCACACTCTTTTTTTGTTGTTGTTGGTTACATACTTCAATATCTATTGTCTCTACACTTCCTCATTCCTGAAATTCATTTATTTTATGACTGCATCTATCCAGTCTTCAACACAAAATACACGATTAGCAAGACGACTCTGATAGCTTTTGGAATTGCCCACTGTGTCCTCTTTAAAGTGGTTGCTTAGCCATTCACTCCAGTAGGAGCAGTTAGGCCCATAC
Organism: Alligator mississippiensis; assembly: GCF_030867095.1. Taxonomy (NCBI): domain Eukaryota; kingdom Metazoa; phylum Chordata; order Crocodylia; family Alligatoridae; genus Alligator; species Alligator mississippiensis. Next base: position 117,145,204 of record NC_081824.1, on the reverse strand, counting down.
TACATGTTACATATATTACGCAAGTAACTGGTTAATCGTACAATAAATTTAGACCGGCCACATGTACAAAGTAATTTTCACACCATAGAAAAATAACAATCCAGTAATAGAAAGAGTAAATCAATTATAAATTTAGTACTTGAAAATGTGTAACAGTTCAATAGCTGGTTGCTATCCTGTTTTAATTTGAAAGTGTGGCAAGGCCCTTAGTGCAACCTTATGAATATTTCATCCCATACTTCTCAACTTGCCAAGGCCTCGCTGTGGGCTGCAGCTTGTTGCACAGACCCCAAATAAGGTACACTCAATTTATTACTTGTGCAGGAAACTTATAATACTATGATGTTCAGTTCTTAACCACTAGAGATAATTAATTTCTTGACTAACTATTTACACCCCTTGTTTTATTGTTCTTTATTTCTGATGTTAATAATTCTCAACAATAAAAATGAAGGAATTTGAAGGGGTAATAAATGCAAGCATCTCTCTTGGATGGATGATGGTCTAACCCCACACCTCAGTACTCATATAGGCCAGAAGGGACCACTCAGACTATTTTCTGTAAGGCTATCATTATTATCCTCTGTTACTTTACCACAGACGTCCTGAAGAGAAAGGCACGAGGATAATTTATCTCCTGCACCTTCTCTGTCACTTTCTTTGCCTTTCTTGATACAGGCATAATGATTTGTACAAGCAAAAGTGCTCTTACCTTATTCCCCAAATCCATCAACTCATCAACTGCTCTCTCCTCATAGTTCTCCCCTAAAGTCTATCAATTTTCTCTATCTCGTATGCTTAATTCATTTTTTCCTTATTTCTAACTGGACTGGACTGGACTGTTCCATGGTAGCATTTTACTTTCTTTCTCCAGGGTAGAGCAAATGGAAAATCCTGGCATCCTCATTTAGTCATATAAATAGCTTTGTGTCAGCATAAATGATGGCAAGTCCATGGAGATTCAAACTCTGAATCCTACTCTCTGTTTTGGCCTGACATTTCTTTTACTTACTCTGGTGGCATAAAGGAGGCATAAAAACCCTTTTGTGGATGTTTCCAACCTCTGGGGTCTTCCCAGCCAGCTCATGCTGTTCCTCCTTGCAAGTTTTCATAGTTTCATAGATGTTAGGGTCGGAAGGGACCTCAATAGATCATCGAGTCCGACCCCCTGCATAAGCAGGAAAGAGTGCTGGGTCTAGATGATCCCAGCTAGATACTCATCTAACCTCCTCTTGAAGACCCCCAGGGTAGGGGAGAGCACCACCTGCCTTGGGAGCCCGTTCCAGACCTTGGCCACTCGAACTGTGAAGAAGTTCTTCCTAATGTCCAATCTAAATCTGCTCTCTGCTAGCTTCTGGCCATTGTTTCTTGTAACCCCCGGGGGCGCCTTGGTGAATAAATACTCACCAATTCCCTTCTGTGCCCCCCGATGAACTTAAAGGCAGCCACAAGGTCGCCTCTTAACCTTCTGTTGCGGAGGCTGAAAAGGTCCAGTTTCTCTAGTCTCTCTTCGTAGGGCTTGGTCTGCAGGCCCTTGACCATACAAGTGGCCCTTCTCTGGACCCTCTCCAGGTTATCCGCATCCTTCTTGAAGTGTGACGCCCAGAATTGCACGCAGTACTCCAACTGCGGTCTGACCAGCGCCTGATAGAGGGGAAGTATCACCTCTCTGGACCTATTCGTCATGCATCTGCTGATGCACGATAAAGTGCCATTGGCTTTTCTGATGGCTTCGTCACACTGCCGGCTCATGTTCATCTTGGAGTCCACTAGGACTCCAAGATCCCTTTCCACCTCTGTGCCACCCAGCAGGTCATTCCCTAGGCTGTAGGTGTGCTGGACATTTTTCCTCCCTAGGTGCAGCACTTTGCATTTCTCCTTGTTGAACTGCATTCTGTTGTTTTCTGCCCACTTGTCCAACCTATCCAGGTCTGCCTGCAGCTGTTCCCTGCCCTCCGGCGTGTCCACTTCTCCCCACAGCTTTGTGTCATCTGCAAACTTGGACAGAGTACATTTGACTCCCTCGTCCAAGTCACTGATGAAGACATTAAAGAGTATCGGTCCAAGGACCGAGCCCTGCGGGACCCCACTGCCCACACCCCTCCAGGTCGAGACCGACCCATCCACCATGACTCTTTGGGTGCGACCCTCTAGCCAATTCGCCACCCACCGGACTGTGTAGTCATCCACATCACAGCCTCTTAACTTGTTCACCAGTATGGGGTGGGATACCGTATCAAAGGCCTTCCTGAAGTCTAAGTATACGACATCCACCCCTCCTCCTGTGTCCAGGCGTTTCGTAACCTGGTCATAGAAAGAGACTAGATTGGTCAGGCATGATCTGCCTGCCACAAACCCATGCTGGTTTCCCCTCAGCATAATTTACCCTGCTGGGCTCTCACAAACGTGAGCCTTGATAATTTTTTCAAAGACTTTACCAAGGATGGAGGTGAGACTGACTGGCCTATAGTTGCCCGGGTCCTCCTTCCTCCTCTTTTTGAAAATGGGGACCACGTTAGCCCTTTTCCAGTCCTCTGGGACTTGGCCCGTGCGCCACGAGCATTCGAATATTCCCGCCAGTGGCTCTGCAATGATGTCGGCCAGTGCCTTCAGCACCCTCGGATGGAGCTCATCCGGGCCTGCCGACTTAAAGGCATCCAGTTCTTCCAAGTGACTCTGCACCACCTCAGGATCAGGTTCAGGCTGCTACTGCACTCTTGCTACATGAAGATGCAGCAGCCAGGGCTCAGGGTTGCTCTAACAACTTACGTAGGTGACTGGACAGGCCAAGAACATATGGAAGTTTAAAAGCATCTTTGTATCTACCCCTCTCCTATCCCTGACCCATGTGCATCTCAGCTGGAATGGAGAATTTGGTCCTGGCTCTCTATGGAGTGAGTCAGAGTCCTGATTAACCCTCATCCATTCTCATGAAACTGTAACCATTGTTGTTCTCATGGGGTAACTCATTACCCCACAATTCAACATTCTTGGTCTCATGGGGTAACTTGTTACCCCACCTGCATGAACAAAATGGAACTAGTGACAACAGTATAAATGTACCAAAAACTATTTATTAAACATACAGATGGTTTGAAAGAGTATTTATGATGATTTGAACCCCAAATATTATTTAACTAGAACTATGAACAAAATTTAAACTTTTTTTAGAGTTTCAAAAATTGAATGAACAATTTGCTAAGTCTGCAGTTCACACTGTTTTCAAACTAACAATTACTTCCAAAAATATTTCCTATTTGTTTTAACTAAATATTGCATTCCTCACAAAGTAGCAGTGATGTACTGTGGTGCACACAAGCAAATTGCTTACAATCTTTGCATCGTTTCCCGGTTTTGCAGTCATCTGTCCTTGGACAAAAAATACAATGTCTACTAATGCTTGCAGAAGGTTCTACTGGGGTGTGTTGTGGCAATTTGTATATTAGGACAGTCATACCAGACCTGATGGCCTTAAACAGATTACATGTATCCATCATTCTTCATTTTATTTATCTGTCAATCAACTGTTCTCCAAGCTCCTACAAAAAAAGCGCCATCTTCTTAAATGTGATCTTTGCTTCCAGTTTGCATTGTGGCCTAGCCAAATGACAAGGCTGGCAATGGCAGCCACATCCAGCATATTGAAAAATAGCGTCAATGGCCACCTGTTGATTTTCCATCTGCAAGTGGTCCTACGGACTAAGTGGTCAAGGTTATCCACCAGGGCTGTGCGAAGCTTTAGTCACTGATTCGATTCAGCAGAGATTCAGCCCAATTTGGTGGCTGAATCTCCAAATCTGAATCAAATCAGGAGACCCTTTAACCTCTCCAAATCAAATTGGAACCCTCTGAATCAATTTGGAGAGATTCAATGATTCGGACATAGACACAGCTTTAAATGTTTTTCTACATACCTCAAGATACCAGGTGGCTCAGGAATGCTGAGATGGTGGGGCAGATGGAGCATCCCACAGGAGCATGGGGGGAGGGGTCCCCAGTGCGCTTGGCAGTAGACCCGGAAATGGACCAGAAGCACTTCTAGTCCACTTCCGGGTCCTCCGGGGAGCGCGCAGGCAGGGCCCCCAGCACCCACCTGGCTCAGCGACTGGTGCCTCCTGGTCTGGGGGGGGCACCTGGGGTCCCCCATGGCTGATTGCCGAACCGGGGAGGTGTGGAGAGCTCCCCTGCGTGCTTGGCACTGCACCAGGAAGTGGACCAGAAGTACTTCTGGTCTGCTTCTGGGTTCACTGCCAAGCATGCAGAGGGCCCCTCATTCTCCTGTGGGATGCTCCATCTGCTCCAGAATCACAGCATTCATGAGCCGTGCCTGGTACCTTGAGGTATGTAGAAAAAACATTTAAAGCTGTGTCTATGGCCAAATCGCTCTGAATCAACATCAAATCTTCAGATTCGGATTGGGCCGAATCGAATTGGGGCAGTGATCCAAATCAACTAATCGAATCACTGTCCCCAGTTCAGGCTGAATCCGAATCAAATAGGGGTGTGTGAAACAGGCCCTATTATCCACCCCACCCTTGTTTTTATTGTAGTCATGGATGATATCTGGCTTTCTTTGCTCTCCACCCACTGACAGGTCATGGTACATGCTTGATAGCAACAGCACAATTTTGGACTTCCTTGGAACATAGTGTAGCCCGGGTATACCCAAGGGTGTGCTCTGATCCCAATCACAAGGGAGTGGTGAGAGGTGAGGGTGCTGTGGGAGAAGTCACCACCACTGACTCATGGTTCCCTCTGATCTCTATAGAGTTAGACTCAAGACATGCACTTAACTGTTTACAGTATTTATTAACATATAATACGCATAAATATAAAACTAGATACCATATATATGTATTTACACAGGGGACATTAACCAATAACCAAGGTCAAACCCTAAATAACACTGTGGGAAAATCACTTCCAACCACAATCCCCAGGGAAAACAATATATATCCACAATGAACCCACAACTTTCCCACCCCAGAGTGGGGAACCTGTACTCTATTAAAAGGTCATGCAAAATATAACAGCGGAAATGTGATTTTACCCCTACAGAGGAACAGTTCCCTCTTTCTTTAATGCAGAAAGATAGGCATCAAATGGGGCCCTACCCACTTAGGGGGCCTAATATCAAAAAACCTCCAAAAAACCAACAAGGTGTTTTTCAGAAATTACTCTGTCCTATGATAGCACTATTTACCTGTCACAAATAAAGTTTCAGCAGCATCATACAATGCAACATTTCAATATAAGGTGCAATCATAAACAATCTTAATAACATATATTCCTTAATATAGTCCATGGCCCATGGCAAGAGATAGTCCTCCTTTCAATGGGGTCCCTTGCAGGGGGTGTGCCCAGGAAGCACCAGGGGTCTTCTTCTTGGGGCCTTAACTGGAAGAGAGGTTGTTTACCCAGGCCCTTCTCCGGGCCTGCCCACCCCAAATGTCTTTCCCCTGTGAGACCCAAGGGCCCAATGACTCATGCTCCCTCAGGTGGCAGTGCTTCAGGCGCAGCTTGTTGGGATCTCCTCTGTGCTGCCGCTGGGGTGCCCCTCCAGGCCTTTCCCACACTGCTGGGCTCCTCTCCACCCTGTGCCCCGCTCCAGGCACCAAGAGCTAAGTTCCTCTCAGCTGCTGTGTTACCACTGATGGCTCTTGGGTGCTGGGCCTCACACTGCACCACCACTATTTCCCCATGCCCTGGCTTTGGCACTGAGGGCTCTTTGAGCAAAGGCTGAGCCCTTCAGGCTCTGGCTGTCCGGCCTCACGGTGGGTGGCTAACCCGAGCAGCCTCCACTGTTCCATGGCTCTGCTTCCTCATGCACTGCCCTGTACAACGTGGGACCCAGTGGCTTGCTGGGAGATGGGTTCTGAGCCACCTCACTGCAGCTCCCAAAGCCCTTGCCCTGTGCACCTCCCCACGCACCATATGGCCTGCTGGCACTCTGGGGTTGCAGGTCTGAGCTGTTGTTCACAGCTCCCAGAGCCTGAGCTCTGTGCGCTGGAATGCACACTGTGATGCCCAGCCACCTGCCGGGGTTGCAGGCTTGAGCTGCCATTCATGGCTCCCACAGCCCAAGCACCATGTGCTGAAATGTGCACCTTGTTGAGCCCGAGGGTCTCGCACCCTCCCAGGGATCTTCAGGAGCTTGGGGCTATTGCCCACTGGGGCAACTCATCCTCAGCTTGTCTCACACCGATCGTCTGTCTTCAGCTCCCCTGTTGTCTGTCTCCTAGTGCTGGGCACACTGCTCTTTATATACTCTTCAGGGTTCTGCCCCTGAAGTCTTCCGGACTTGACAGGGTTGCAATCTACAATTAGGTCCGTGGAGCTTCTCTCCCTCTTCCCTCAGGAAAAGGGTGTGGCTTCACTCCTTTGGCTGTCTCCTGATCGGTGGATGGGCTCCATCAATCAAAACAGCAGAATCCTGAGCCTCGGACTCAACCCAAGGCCTGCTACAATAAGTAACTAGGGTGAGTTCCCCATCAAAAGCAAAAATGGATTAAAAAGTTTCCCTTCTTCAATTTGCTTGCATTTCATTTGGGGTATCAGCCCTGTTTTTCCAAATTGTACCCACATAGGTCAAGTCCTGCTCTAGCAGTCTTTCTGCCAGGTCAGTACTTGTGAAGAAATAGTCACCCACAGTATTCCTTCCTGTCTTGTACCAGGGATGAACTAGTTTTTCAATGACCTGGGTACTAAAATTACCTTGGCATGGAGCTTCTGGTTGCTGGCCCAGGTAGATGTCTTCAGACAGGGGGAATGATGTTGCTGCATCAAAGCACCACCACATTTTCAAGCTGTATTTGGGGCTTGCTGGGCATATACTGTCTGAAGGGACAGTGACCCCTGAATGCAATGAGCTGCTCATCAGTCGTCAGGTGTATTCTTGGAATATACCATTTCCTGAGCTGCACCACAAATTGTGTCCAAATATCTCTGAATGCAGCAAGCTTGTCCACAGCTCTCCTTTCCTCATGTGTCAGTTTGTTGTCAAATCTCAGGTAGTTGGTGATTTGATGGAGTCGTTTTAAACCCATGGTGGCACAGAAGCACAGTGCATTGCTTCCACAACTCCTCCAGCGCCTCATGACCGCTGTGGTATAGACCACTCAGCAGTAGGAGGGCAATGTAGGCTTTCAGCTCTGTTTCATCCAGCTTTTTCCACTCCTATTTTCAGGATGGCTATTATTCCACCCCTTGAACCTTTGTTCTGCCTTTCTGTTTGTTTCCCTTATGATAACAGTCAGGATATTTTGTGAGAGAAACGTGGATATCTTGTGAGGTGGAATGTTTTCACCACTGTGTCTTTATTACTTTCTCTTGTTGGCCCAGCACTTCCATGGACTGTGTCCTTGGCTGTTCTCTGATGATGTATTAGCTGTGGACTTTTTCCCTAAACACTGCCATTCCTTCCTCTAAAGGTGTCATCATCTGCAATGTTTTCTGGGGGTGGTGGCAGTGGTTCTGCTCTACATCCTGCTGTAAGTCTCCTTGGGCTTCCATGGTGGCCCCTGGCTGGTCCTCTTCTCTTTCCCACTGGAAGTGTTGGCATCACTTCTGCTTGTGGCACCAACTCCTCCTCATCTGAGCTGGATGAAGCTTCCATAGACGCATGGTTTTCTTGCTCTGAACAATCTCCCATGTCTGCAACAAAGTGAGCATCCTCACTGCCTTGGGATAAGATTTCATCAGTGGATGTGTCATTGTCATCCCTGGTTACCTGTGTAAGGTAGGCTTCAGCACTGAATCTGCACTGCCTTCTCATCCTGGACTGCAGAAAAAAAAAAGAAAAAAATGATTACTGCTGAATGCATATAAATAACAATCAAAGACAAGCCTGCCCACCTATGCTGTCATGGAAGCAATTCTGCCCTGCAATATGGCAGTGCAGGTAGCACCTTCTCCTCCTGGGCACAGAAGCCAGAGACCAGCATCCAAATGTGGGTGGATGTTTGGAAACCACACATGCAGGGGCTTATTGAGAGCAGGTAAAAGGGGCACAGGGGATGTCAAGCCCTTAACGTTGGGGTCCATAGTCCATAGCGTATGCTGTATTGCAGTATGATGTTGTTCCATTTCTTCTCTGCTGTCTCTTTGGTCTGTGTCCTCACTTCTAACAAAGGCAGGGAAAACTAGCTTGTATGTTATGAAAGGAGCAGGTGAGGCAGAGTTTTTTTCCATGAGAAAAGAGAACAGAGGTGTTTTTGGATATGACAAAGGCTTTTTTGGGGGTTTTTTTGGTGAAGGGCAGGGGTGTTTTGATGACCTTGCAGCCTGCAAACAAAAGTGGTTAGCAAAAGGGATTACCACGTCTTCTACAAAAGCAGAGTGGAGGAGTTACCCCAATAAGTTAACATGGGTTTGGGGTAAGTTGTTACCCCATATGGAAAAACACATTCACGCCTGGGGCAACATGTTACCCTGGGCAGTTTTTCATCCACAAAGAGCAAACCATTCATGTAAGCTGGCTGTTCTTTGAGGATATTGTACACTGTGGTAAATGTCCTAAAAAATAATTTTTTTTAGAATTAATTAACTTTAAGATACTGCACAAAATATGTGTCTGGGTAGGAAATTACCCCATGGGAACATATGAAGGTTAAGTTTCTTGTTCAGTCAGCAGCAGACTGGCCCATAGATAAGTGTTACTGGGGACTGTGACTTCAAGGGCTGTGTTCTGTAGAGTCTGAGAGAGATGCTGTGAAGGTCTTGTTATTGCCACGCACAGCTGGACTGGAGACAGACAGAATAAAGCAGATCTCTTTAAAGACCCTCTTTAAAATAACTCTTTAATCAGTGGGTGATCAGTGAACACCTCAAGACGGAGACAAACAAGGTAGCATTGGTGGCAGTGATTTAGTTATGTCCTTTGCAGGTGGTCAGTGCTGCTAGTGCTGCAATGTCAAACATGCATTTTGACACCATAGGGCTGCAGGAAAGTAGACTGTAGGAAGTAACAACTTGCCCATAGGCCAAAAAAGGAATCAGAAGGTGCAGCTTGATTTCTCCCTCCTAGTGACAAGTATTGATTCAGTCTCCTGGTCCTTGTCAAATGCCACATGTAGGAAGTTGAGTTTTTCATTGACATTTCAGCTCCTCTGGCTTGTTAAAATTAGTCACTGTGAGCCTCATTAATACTAATTATTGTTGAGCAGTTGGAGAGAACATCCTCATAAAACTGTTGGATCTGTACTATGCTTACAATTTAGTACAACTGCGTTAGGGATCAAGATGTCCTTTTTTTTTTAAATTCCACAATATTGATTGAACTCTGATGAAGCACATTTTTCCCTGTTCCCCTTTATGTACTCTTATTCTGTGTGATGGCTGCAAGATGAATAAATTACCCAGTGGGAAGTAAATGAAAAGATTTCAGACTGACTGTCATGTACACATTTTAGCTCTCTGTGCTGTTTGCATCACCATAATCTCTCCTCTAAGACTAATGTGTGCTGTCCTTATAAAGAATATATCTTCTCTTTTGGATCTCAAGTTTCTGCTCAGACAAAATCATTCTTGTATTTAGTAGATAGAAATGTCTTCAGAAATGCAGGATTAAAAAAAAAAATAAGGAGAGTCGACATAGTATTTAAAACAAACATCTCTTTACATTAAATAGTTCCTCTACTGCTTGCCTTATGTCCCTCAACTTTTAGGCCTAAATATCCCACAGTTGCATGAGTTAGATCTGTGTACACAGTATCCTGGGTCTGGGGGGGATGGGTTGTTGAAACTCACTATTGACCTTCTACCTCTCTTTACAATTTCTGTTATTAAAGGTTGGTTCTGATCTCAGAGACACTGCCAGCTTGTGCCTCATAGCGGCTTTTATGCTAGAACCAGATGTAGTTGATGCCTTCATTGTGATTTGCACCTGCTGATTCTGATCATCAAAATTTATGAATAGGAAGTTAGATTCTATATCTTCAAGAGCCATCCAGTATCCAGACAATCAGCATTAATGGACTAGCTTCATCTTCAGTGGGACCCCTACTGCCAGAGGCATTTTGTTCCTTATTTCCAAAGGGAGAAGGGAGAGGAAGGAGACAAACAGGTTAATAACTATATGTCATAGGGAGACTAAATACCAGAGGTAGAGGGAATCATACATTTGTAGAGGCCACATCTTAAGGAATTTTCGTTTAAAAAAACCCTTTTCAGTAACTTTGGACTTGTGCTTCTCATGTTATTAGAAGGTAAAGAATGAAAACTGTATCCTTCTGGCTAAAATATAGGGAAATAATTTTTGTTTTGTCTCGGTTTCAATTGTAGCTCAATTGGGCAGTTATACTGTGGTTGCTTTACACTAATGTACCACAATGTCACCATCTGTCAAATGGGTATAAGAATCACAGGAATATTGTGGGGTTTTCTTCACTGAAGTTTCTAAAGGGGACTGGGATCCTCTTAAGGAAAATACCATTTTAAAGCCCAGCCATATTATTTTAATAACCTACCTACTTGTATTGCTTCACTGGTGAGTATTTGGAATGTATTTTAAAAAGCCTTATGTGAGCATAGCTAACCACATGAAAACAATGTTGGGGTTGAAAAAAGAACAGTACTTTTAGCTGAATCTCTTAGGACTGTTGACTTTTTGTAAAACTGTTTGGAAATAGTTCAAAAGCTTCTTTTTCATGCTTATCCTGGTTTGTGAACCAAAGGATTGTTTTGATTTTTTTGGGTTTTAACAACTATTTCCTTTTATATCTGACGGTTCCAAAAGCAAGGAAGGTTCTTTCAAACAATGTGCTCCCAAGAAGAGGAAGAATTTATGATGCACAGTTTTCTTTTGAAGAAATTGTGTGAATGAAGCTGAAATACATTTTTTTCTAGACTGTTTTACGGCCAAATATTAGCTATGAAAATTAACTACATGACCTATTCCAGTTACATGTATATTTTTCAAGGCTGGTATATGATTTAAGAAATTATTTCTATAGTGCTCACTCCAATGAAATAGATTTTTGAGACCACACTATGACCAAGCTAAATATATTTGTGCTTTTTCCTTGAACCTAAGACAACATTAGGTTCAATTTACTCCTCTGTGAACTGCCAGGAGCATTTGGTCTCTGCACTACTCCCACTTAAATTCATAAAATTGGCATTGGCAGCTTGATCATGCCAACTGTTGAGCATCTTCCATGGTTTGCTGAAGATCCTCAATCCTCATGAACTCAAGATGCTGCTTTACCTTGTTCTGCATGTACAGCAGGTTTCCAGCTAGTAGGTAAGAGTGTGACATGCTGCAAATTGCTGTTTGTCTCCTGGTTGCAGTGCTATTACTGCTGAGGCAAGGATTCTGATCCCAAGGAACTGTCTCTGGAGTCTGCTGCCTCTCAAGAGTAATTTTACCACTCTTGATTTTGGTGTGAATATCTGGATTCATTTGCACAGAGCACAATGGTCTCAGGTTAATGATATAATTGTCAAAGAAGTATTACTTTACCCTTCCCTGCCTTGCCTGTCTATACAGAGAGGGGTATGAGTCTGCTCTGGTTTGTTGGGATTAGAGGTATGGAATTCCACTGGAAGATGGACCTGATTTAGATGGAGGTGTTTCATTTTTCTCTGCCATCAAAACAAGAGATGCACAACACAGGGATATTGGAAACTCATTTAAAAGTAAGGTCTTACTTCAAAAAAGAAAGCAACAGAAAATAAGGGACTGCTGTGATGATTGTCCCAGTTTGCTTTGTCAACTTCTTGTTTATTAAAGTAGACATTGCTGGTATCTTTGAAATCCTGTGGCATTGGTCCTTGCTCTTAAACAACACTGAATAGTAATGTGAACTTCCTTTTAATACAGTATCCACCCTGACTATAAATTTCAGCTGAATGCTATTTGGTCTATGTGCATTCCCTTGTTACATGTGCAAGATGGGGGTACTGCACTCTGTTTATTTAATGGGTGTTGTGGAAAATCATTAATTCCTCTGAGATCTTGGAAGGGTGAGTGAAAAGTTGACAAAACTCAAATGTTTTGTCCATCCATTAAGTATTTGTATTTTATTTTTTGGATTGGATGGAACAAGCAATACTTAGAGATCACTTCCTATATTCTTCCCTATTTTAGGAGAACAGCGATATCCCTAAGTGAGTTGCTTTGCTATCTAGGGACAACATGAATACTACATTTGCTGCAGTCTTCAGTGAGCATCCATTGCTCCCAGGTCACTTGTGTGCAGGACTGTGACTACAAACTTTTAGCTGCATCCTCTGTCCCCATCAACACACACATATTGCCACAGGGCTTAGAAAATGGAGGTGCAAGAGTTAATGTTGTGCCTACTGAATCACGTGCACTGTGAGTGGGTTGTTGTGAGAGTGCTTGGTTCCAGTTCTGCTCTCTTATCCATGCAAGCCACATGCCACAAGTAGAGTGGAAAACATGGCTGTTGATTTGGGCTTGGATCCTGCAACTAGATCCAAGCAGTTGCCTGTAAGGCACCTTGTTAACTTCAGTAGGAGCTCCTGAGCAAACTATTTTTGAAAATCAGGCCCTTTTTTAGGTGTCTAACTAATGATTTAAAAGTCATTGTTAGGCAGCTGATTTTTTAAAAATCTTAGCTTTAGATTTTGGGCCTAATAAAACCAATTAAACTATCAAAGCATGTAGATATTTTTTTTACGTTTCCTTTTGTTTGTTTTCTGGGTGCTGCCAAGAGCCTCCATAAGGGGCTCTTCTGAGTGAGTGAGCAGATCATTTGACTATTTCTGCAGGGGTCCTACAGCCCTCCTGAATATTTTGTCAGTTATGGGATGTGTTTACAGAGGTCTTCAAGGAACTAAGGGCATTGTTGGAAGCATTGGCAATGCGTAGGGGGTGCATGTGCACCCCCTGAGCATGGCAGTGCACCCCCTGCGAAAAGGTGGGTGGTCACCACTCGCCACCCCCCTCCTTGCCAACACTGCCAGTGGCATCTGTGGGCAATCCATGATCACTGCTGGCCGCAGCTGCCAGCAGTGTCTGTGGGTGGTCGCTGACCACTGGTCTGTGCTTGTCACCGCCCCCGCCTCCCATCAACAGTGCTGTGGGAGCTCCCCACTTGCTTCCACCATATTCCCACCACTGAAGGTGCCACCGCCACCTGTGGGAGCTCACTGTGCCCCCCCCCAGCCTCCGGAGGCATGCAGCGTTTGTGGTTGGAAGTTCTCTGTTTGGTGTCCCCCTCTGGATCCTCTGTTTTAAACCTTTGTCCTGAGTCCCTTTCCCTGTTCTTTTTTCCTTTGTCCCAAGTATTAGTTGTATCCCTGGACCTGTAGGCTTTCACTCCTAACAGAGAGAGCTTTTAACTTGAGGAGCCCACTCCCATCTCATGCTAGAGCAACACATATAAGCTAGAACCTGTAATAGGGAGCGCTTCAGCCTTTGGCAGACTTAAAATCCTGCTTGACCACCTGGAACAGATACTTTACCTTCCCCTCCTGGTATCTCTAGTTTCTCCATCTGGCTCTGTTAATCCAGGCAGAGGAACAGGAAATTTGCTCTTTGATTTTAGGACAAAAATAATATAACTCCTTTTTTAAAGAGAATGCTTAGTGCAATCTTATTAATTCCAAAGGCAAATAATGCAGTCTTCAGGGAGTTTTACAATCCAGAGGGATGGCTCATCTCTGGCAAGGATGAAAAAGCAGTGTGCAGAGAGGTGGTAACTTTAATATCTTCAGTTTTGTGATAGGATTTTAACACACAGCTCTTGGGAGCCTCATCTTCCACTTTTTATGTTTTTATTAGATTTCAAACTTCTGGTATCTAAGTATAATTTCTCTGCCTCCCTATTCCCCCATGAATGGCAAATAGCAGGGGCATGGGAAACATCACAGGACACTAGATTTCTTGATTGTCTTCAGGATAGCTCCTTGCAATCATGGTTTTTTCACTCTCCTTAAAAAAGGAAAAGTACAGCTCTAGTTATCACCATGTTAAATACACAAACAACAACAAAAATACATTGTTGACTTTCCTTTAGCTCACACACATATGTTTCAAAATAACAGTTATAAAACCCACAGGCAATAATTTATGGGCCCTCCTGGAGTGGGAGCAACAGTATCTCTGTTACCTCATCCCTGTTGATTGCAGTTAAATAATAATATCAAAATGAGCATCTAAGACAATCTAGAGACTGACTTTCTCCTCACAGGATGGGCTCAGGAAGCGTCTTTTAATTGCATAAGTAGAGAAGTGCTTTAATATTAAATTTTATTGGGCCACTTTATTTTTACAGGAAAAGCTCACTGAGAGAGTTGGCTCCATGGCTGGCTTTCAGGGCATCCGGTTGTCTGCCCTATGGTAAAGTTAGATTAAGAGAGCAACATAATTTTGGTCCATGGGCCTACTTTTGGTCTTTAACAGTCTAGTATGGAAAAAATAACATAGTGGCTTCGCTCTGCCAAGAGCTGAGTGTTGCTAAGACGTTAGTGCCATTCTACAGGAGTGGACCTGTAAAGCTCATCAGAGTTTAAAAGCCTTACACTGATTTATTTTCCTCATTTTTGTGCTGACAGTGAGTGGTTCCTTTGCGAAGTTTGGGCCAGGTTTGTTTAAACATACTTGCATGTGTTTGTCAGTCTGTCTTTTTACTGCTCGGAATGAGAAGCGAGATTTAGACGTTGCATCTGCATCAGAGGTAAAAGCAGCTGTATGGAAGGGCTAGTCAGAAGGATTTATGAGGCAAAGTTTTACACTGCTCTGGAATACTAGGCTGTGACTGCATTAATAAAAGCCTGGATAGTTTTACGATCAGCAGCACCAGCTTCATACAGAATAAAAAAGACTCATTTCTCTGAATGAGGGAATTCTCAGATTTGACAGCATAAATGACAGGCAAGGTTTTTTGGGTTTTTTTGTGATATCTTTTGCTGGGATAACTGTATAGTTGGAAGGGAAGTTTGAAAAGCTTTTGAACACACCGCCCTTTCTCAGGTCCAGGGAAGACGCAGACCTAGCAGATAGAACACAAGCATCTATATTACTAGGGCTGTGCGCAGCTTTGGTCCCTGATTCGATTTGGCAGAGATTCAGCCCAATTTGGTGGCTGCATCTCCAAATCCAAATCGAATCAGAGGACCCTTTAATCTCTCCAAATCAAATCAGAACCCTCCAAATCGATCTGGAGAGATTCAGAAAGATTTGGCGATTTGGACATAGAGACAGCTTTAAATGTTTTTCTACATACCTCTAGGTAGCAAGGGGCTCGTGAGTGCTGCGATGCTGGGAAGTTTGGAGCATCCCACAGGACCGTGGGGGCCCCCCCCAGTGCTCTCGGCAGCAGACCTGGAAGTGGACCAGACAGCCCCCAGCTTGGCATCTGGTGCCTCCTGGGTTGGAGGGGGGGGGGGGGGGGATACCTGGGATCCCTCCGCAGCTGATCACTGAGCTGTGGGGCACGAGGGGTGGGGAGGCCAGCGCACTCCCTGGCAGTCCCAGAAATGGACCAGAAGTACTTCTGGTCTACTTCTGGGTTTGCTACTGAGCAGGTGGAGGGCCCCCACGCACTCCTGTGGGATACTCCATCCACCCCAGCATCGCAGCATTCACAAGCCATGCTGGTACCTTGAGGTATGTAGAAAAAAACATTTAAAGTTGTATCTATGTCCAAATCACTGATTCTCTGAATCAGCATTGAATCTTCAGATTCAGGTTCAGCCGAATCGAATCATGGACAGTGATCCAAATCAACTAATCGAATCACTGTCCCTGATTCAGGCTGAATCCAAATCTGAATCAAATAGGGCCCACTTCGCACACCCCTATATATTACCCATTATGGAATTGAAAATAGTTCATAAAGGAATGAAGGAGAGCTGAAAAGAGAGGTGTGGCTACAAAACAAATGAAATGCAGCAACCCTACCGTCATGTCATGAGCTATATTTTAACAGAATGACCACCCTGTGCATGACAGGCACTATTTCCCATCTCTACAAGGATCATTTAGACTAGCATTTCTCAACCCATGGGTTGTGACCCAAAAGTGGGTCGCAAGAAGATTTCAGAGGGTCACAAGCCACGGGTCAAGAAACACTGATCCCAGGAAAGCGCCAAGACTGAGGCAGGGCAGAGTGGCGGCAGAAAGGCGCCTGCTCTTTCCAGCAGGGGAAGCGGGTGGGGAGAGCTGTGAGGCTGGGCTGGATACTCGCGGGAGATGCTGCTCTTGGGGTAGAAGGGGCTGTGACCAGGCTGCCTGGCATGGTGCAGTAGCCCCAGCACAGGCTGGGGGCTGCCACAGGCCTCCCCTCTTCTGCCCTCCAGCCTGTGCCAGGGCTGGACTTGTTTTGCTGGCACCTGCATGAGCTAGAGATGCCACAGCCACTGTGCTCTGGCCCAAGTGGGAGGGGGGCAGTTGGAAGCTCCTCTGGCAGGGCTGGGTGGAGGGCAGGGGCCGTGGATCATGAGTGAGGGACATCAGCATGGCCCAGGGGGGGACGGGGAAGGGAGGAGGCAGGGACTGTGGATCATGTACCAGCAGGGCCAGGGGGGTGTGGGTCAGGACAGGCCATGAACCTTTGCAAATGAGTCCCGGTAGGAAAAAGGTTGAGAACCACTGATTTAGATCACCAATGGGATTCCCTACATGGCAGGAAAAAGCATGCTGAGTTTCTGAGATTCATCTCTTGCACAGACAATGGAAAACTTGTAGTTCAAGGGGAGAAAATGGGAAGGTGGCTTTAGGCCACCATTTTCTGATTTAGGTCTGCTGTAAGACTCTACAGGTGAATCAGGAAGGTATTCAATGCTTGTAAAGCACTTTGGAAGAACATGGAGGATAAGCACTGCAAAGGTGCTACATATTATTAATGCAGTTCATGGATTTAGTATGATTTGAACACTGGAACCTGCATAATAAATGTGCAATTTATATGTATAACAGACTGTTTAAGTATATGGGCCACTGCCTGCTCAGGCATAACTGTAATCATTATAAGGAGGTGGTTGTTTATGCTACGTTATATAGAAATCCCTGATGCTAGAGATGATTGTTTATTATGCTAGAGGAGTAAGATGTTCAAGGATATGTCTTGAAAGGAAACAGACCATTGGGGAATAAATTAGTAAGTGGAATACCATAATATCTTATGAAGAGATGCTTTAGCGCTCTAAGCAGGACTGGACAGTGGTATCCCTGGTGTCTGGTTGCTGTTTATTTCTAGTACCCTTAAGGCTGACTGCAAATAGTGGAAATGATTGATTTGACTTCCAGTACTCTTGCTTTTCTTCTGCAAAGCACTCTTCCTGCTTCACAGAAGACCGGAGCAAAAGGGTAAACTGTTCTCACTCTCCCTTTTTGGTTAGCACTATCTAATGAAAGCTTCTTTCCAGGGGCCCAGGCAGTGGCATTCCATTCCAGCTTTCTGTAAATTATGTAAGGTATTTGCATCAGGGCAGAGGTCCCTTTAGAGCAGGCATGCTGCCAGTGGTAGGGAAATGAAATCCTGCTATAATAACACAAGAGGATCAGAGCAGATATTGGTGATGAAGGTGTTTCTTAATTTCATTTGTTTTCTTAAATTATTTTAATCAGTTGTATCTGTCTGGATGAAATAAATTCATATAATTGTTACCCTATAAACAGTTTATTTTGGCATTCCTTTCTTCAGATACCATGAGGATTCTTTCAGCATTTCTCTCGCTTATTAAGAGATGATGTCTGCCACAGCATAATCTAGGTCCATTCAGTCATCTCAGCACTGGATGTACTGGCAGCAAGTCCTGAACATTAGGGTAGCAGATGAGGTTGCGTCAGGATGAAGAGGGAGCAATATGTGGGTGAGTGTTGCAGATGCTCTGTAGAGGTCAGAAGAAAGAGAACACCTGGGCTTGGATTGAAAGAATGCTATAATTATTATATATAATATATATTATATATCATTACTTATATTACTTATAATCAAATTTTAAAAGGAGCCTGATGCCCACTGCTGAAACAAAAAGGGAATATTTCTCTTCTGGGAAATTTAGCTTTTGCATCTCAGGTCTATTCTGGCCAACCTGCATTTGTACTACTCGGTCCATAAAGGACTTTGTCAACCAAAGCAGTGTCTCTATACTGTGGTCATGTCTGTAGTTGCAAAATAGTATAGATACCCAAGTCACCTCAAGTGACTTAGGCAGGGTATCAATACCAGTCTATCCATGATGGCCTTGACAGCCTGGATCTCAGCACCAGGTAATCTATTCTGAGGAAAACAGGGTAAATGACTGCAAAGTGACTGTGATGTTGATATGTCCTTAGTCTAGGCCTAAAAGGCAGGTTTTGTTCTTAAAAGGCTGCAAAATCTGGTATGTGTAAAAAAAAAAAACCAAAAAAACAAAAAAACAAACAAACAAACAAAAAACAACCAACCCCCCCCCCCCCAAGAAAACCCTTAACATTTTCTCTTTACAGTTTTGTGCTGAGTTTAGGATTTAAACCTTCCTTTGCAATGCTGTGAACTCTGACTCTGCATCAATGTATGAAGGAGTTTCAGGAAGCAGCAGCAATTTCGAAATAAAATAATTTTCTGTGCAATGAATGGAAAACTACATAGCAGTGGGGAACACTGATGGTGCTATTGCCGAAAGCCCTGATTGTTTATGACTATATTGGGAATGTGATGTGGCCCAATAAATGATCATTGCATACAAAATGGTTCTATTTTTAAAAACCCTTGTGTAAATTGTATGGTATCAGTAATCCAGGTAAACCAATTTTAATCTGGGGCAGTACATTTGCAGCTGGTGTGAAATGGTTCCCTGAGCTTGTTACTGACTCAGAACAGTAGTGCAACCCGCCGCACTGCCCTTGCTATGGGGTAAGGATGCTAAATAGCAGTGAATCGGGTCTTTTGGCAGTAGAGTGTACAGACAATCAAAAAATTTGAAAACTAATGTTAAGGACACTGAAAAACTAGCACCATAATATGAAGGCCACCACTCAGTCCTCAATGGCTAATCGGTTTCGCTGTCATGTCAGTGATGAGTGTGTGTGTAGGGGGGCTGTAACATAAGCAAGATCCTTTGTTCAGACATTTTGGCTCAGCTATAAGTGCAGGAACATTGCAAATAAGAGCTGCAGGATGGAATTATTCTTTGTTTGTTTCCTTTTTTTTTAGTGGTTCATGTAACTCAGGCAACTGAACAATGTGAAGCTTATTGTTTCTATTGATACATCTGGCTGAGTGCACACCTGCTACCAGACAGGAACTTGATCTTTTTTCGGATCCAGTGCAGTATGTGCTATCAGCCAAAGTACATGGTTATTTTGTATTTATCCCAGAAAGGTCCAAACTCTACTTTTGGCATGACTATTTCAAGCATCAGGTTGAAAAGCTATTTTTTTTCCTTTTTGAAAATAATAAATTGATAGATTGGGAGAAGGAAGCTACAGATAACACACAAACTGTGTTTGGGAAGGAGTGGCATCATCATTATTAAAGAGATCAAAAGCCTTGAAGCAGAGGGGTGTAGTCAAGTAAAGTAGATACAAATGTCTGCCTTTAACTGTGGGGCCTACAGATAGACTTCAGTATTGGTGGCACTGCATAGTGAGGTCAGAGGATGCCACGTCCTGGATCCCTGGACAGTTAGTATTAGGAATTTCCAATCTGGAACAAATGTTTGATGGGGTGGTGGGAACAGGACTACTCTATATATTAAGCAATGGAAATGTATCATCAGAATGGAATGACCCTTTTCTGAGCCAGGCTGAACCTCAAGGGAGACCAGATAAGGGATTTACATAAATCCTCAGACAAATGAAAGCGTGCAAATCTCTCTGAATTAAAAAAAAAAAAAAAAAATTAAATGGGTCATTGACAAAAAACCATAAAACTACTCAGGTTAGAGGGAGGAGTTAAGTGGGGAGGCTGGAACAGGTAGGTCCATGTGCAGCCTACCCATGTGTAACAGACCTTGTGGCTAGTTGCACAAGAAATGACCTACTTCTGTGCTGGATTCTGTAAACTCTGTGGGGAGGAGAGACACAGAAAAAGTTGCTCAATGACAAGTAACAGGCTTTTTGTTTGTGCTATTTTTAATGGCTGATGGTTTTAAAATTTCAATTCACCCCTTCACTGCCTCTGGAAATTCAGCATGTGCCAATGAATGCTGCATCCACACCAGCCATTGGACAGAAGCTCTATGCCCAATCACCAGAGTTATTTGCGAGCCTCTGAAAGATGTTGCCATGTGAAATATGCATCACAAAAGAGAAATTAGAATAAAGAACACAGCAAAACAAACTCCCAAAATAATAAGCAACTAGCTCTCCTCATGCTTTGTGTAGGAATCTGGGTGCTTAAGTCAGGACTGTGGATCCCAGTAGTCGGTAGCTACAGAGCAAGATGGCGCTAAGCTGAAGTCCCGTAAAGGCCATACCCAAAGCTTGCTGAAGTCAATGGAAAGACTCCCAGGACTTCAGTAGGCTTTGGATAAATCCCTTAGCCTCTCTACCTCAACTTCCTCTTCTGTCTTTAGGGCAATGAGGGCCTAATCTTTTTGGCAGGCATGCCATAAATTAGCTCCACACCCTCACCATATGCTACCCGAATCCCCTTGCTATGCTTTCTGTTTCTTACCCTGCTTCCTTCCTCTCCCTGTCTGATCACCAGAGGGCAGAGACCACCTGCTTCTTCTCTATCTGTTGGTGTGCTGCTTGGCCCTTACCTGATCTGTTGCATACCACATACAGGCTGGCTGTGCCACTTGTGGCTCTTGTACCGCAGGATGATCACCCCTGCTTAAGGGGATGACGTTCTCCATAAGATCAACTTTAGTTAGTGTCAATGTAGTGTTCTGATCACTCTTAAGTCATATATGTACGCATCCATCATGGAGTCAAAGATGCAATTATGGAACTGGCTATATATATGTATGTGTGTGTGTGTGTGTGCATGTATGTGTATATATATATATATATATATAGTAGTTGAAAATATCTGAGACAAAAGATAAATGTTAACTTTTGTCTGATTTGCTATTTCTCTGGTAGTTGAAAAATATAAAACAAGTGGCTCAAATAATTCAGGTGCTTAAGAATCTTGTGATGCCTGTGAGAGATTTTGGGGCATGATTTTTTTTTCTCATATTTTTAGCTCAATAGCACTTAGGTTTTTTCCCTCAAAACAAGAGTAGAGAAAGAAGCTCTTTGGGCTGTTATGTAAAGGCAGCAAGTGCACTGCAGGTGGAAGGATTGGAAGCTGTCACAAGGCAAGCTTGCAAGCTTATGAATTTATTTATCTCATGTCAGCAAGCAAGTGTCCTAAATGTAGGAAAAAAAATCTCTTCTCTTTATCTCTCTCTCTCTCTATTATGGCTTTCCAAGAAAGCCACCACTTTTGGGCTAGGTACAGACAGTCAAAAAGGCCAAGGTATAATGGATCTATGTTATCTGGTTTTCTGTAAGCAGCCTAGTTTAGATTGGTAGTGAACAGAACACACATTCACACTTCAGCATGTTGGGGACAGCAAATCTTAGACCAGGTTTCACCATTTTTAAACCAGTTTGTGTGCCAGACTTCTGTTCTATTACACATATAGACCGGTTTTGTATGCCAAACTTTTGTTCTGCTATGGGTATAGAAGGGTTTCCAATCACTTATACCAGTAAAAGTGTTATGTCTGTACCTGGCCTGCATGTCTTGTCAGGATGCCAATATCTGAGTACTTGGTAAGATTTTGTAAGGTTATCCACAAGCTTCTTTCTAGCAGACCCGATTCATTTGCTTGGTCAGTTGGAAATCATTAGTCTTGGGAGTGTTAATTTAAAGACTTTCATTCAGATCCCTTGCTGTAACCATTGAGGAACTGGGAACACATAAAGGAAATGCAGTCCATTTAGAAGAAACTGTATTTCTCCAGCTTAGCTATGCTACTTAGGTATGTTACCTGGTTAATAACTAGTATGTTCTGATACTCTGGTGATAGGCATCTATAAATATGTATAAGAATAATAATCATCATAAAGGGCTTGACTTCTGGAAACTTGTTCTACTTGCTCAGAGCATGTCACATTTCATTATGTCTGCTAGCTTTTCCCTATCATTCTTTTCCCATAATGATTATTATATTGTTTACACTTACAGATATTATTTATGGATTGAGTCACTTAAGCTAATCACAATAATCAATGGTCACAGACACTTAGTGCTGTTCAAACTATTCAGCTGTTACAAACCTTGAGGCAATGAAGTAGCAAAAGAATGATCTGAATAATTTGAGCATCAAAGCAAAAGTTACATACTAGCCACCAGGAACCAGAAAAAAACAGAATAATCTTCTTTTAATAGAAGATTGAAGTACAGTGAAAGGGACAGGGCAAAAGAATGAAGCATGGAGGGTTGCAGGGAGCACCTATGAATACAGTGGCACAGCTGACGGGAGACTCTAAGGGCTAGATCTACAAATGAGCTCAGTAAATGGGGTGCTGAGTTTTTTTTTAAGAGATTTGGCAATAAGGGAGATGGTTGTAAATTTTCTGAGGAAGCACAGTCTAACTGAACAATACCTGTGTGGGGAGTTTGAAGTATTTAATTTGAAACATCTCAATTTCAACAAATTTTCATTCAGCCCAAGCTGGGGTTCTGATGGACCCTGAATCTGCCTGCAAACTGAAGCAGCCATTTGGATAAGCTGGTCTGTCTTTGCGTGAAAAAGTTGACCAGGTGAAGAAAGCAGCTCAGGGAGACACAAGAGGATCTCATTTAAATCCTGCCATAATTCTGAGTTTCTGGGCTATGACTCTTCTGGTTAAAACCTGTCTCAGCTAAAACTAGTTCTGGCATTGACCCTTAACTGCACTCACATGTTTGCTGAGGCAAGGCTTTCTTGATCCTTCTTGCATATTTTTTCCAGGCAGCCCTCCACTGAGTTAATTAAATATATTCAAATAATAAAACAACTGGTAACCTGACCAGCATACAGTATAAGTTAATACTGTGTACATTAATACAAAAAGCCTCAAATCTATCAAGCTTATTTAATTTTTTTACACCTATTTTTTGGCATTCCAGAAAGCAGAATTCTCAGGGACAGAGGGTACAAAGTACATACTTTCTCCTCCCAAAAGATAATGTTCCTCTGTAAATGGTGGTTCCTACTCTGTGCTGGGATTGCCCTTTCTTGTGTATTGTAGTGTGGTGGTAGAAAACTATGAATGAACCATGCTCTTTTCCTCTGGGATCATTTGCTCTTGCCAGTCTTTTCCCAGAGCAGAAAGAAGATATTCCAAGATTCATCACAACACTTAAACATGTGCCTGACCTGAAGCATATAATTAGTCCCAATCAGGGGCAGTGTTAGAGTAGTGTTAACCATCCAAGTGTATAGATCCCCAAGCTGGTTAAGGGCCCCTGCTGCATGATGGTCTTGCATTGCAATACGCTGCTAATGGGGTTATATTGGAGTAGGGGCCCGAAACTGAACTTTTGCACCCAACCCCTTAAAGTTAAACTTTGTTTCTTGATCCCAGGGAAATGAATGAGATTATTTACATTCTTAAAATTTGGCCTGTTCCTGAGCACCTTACTGAATTGGGACCTAAATTTTCTTACTGAGAGGTTTTAGTTATATGAGCAAGTGGTGTAGCCACAGGAAAGCTGGAGGTGCAGATTAGGGTCACTAATGAAAAGGTAAATCTATAATTTGGCTTTTCTCCTTAAGATGAAGAAAGGATGGGGAAATGAATCATTATCCCTTTTCTTCAGCTTAATGCAGAAAGAATGATTCTGTTAGCTACTGCCTGACAATTGCTTACATTTAACCTTGGTAAATATGGCAACCAGGCTGGAGTCTCTTAGGCTGAGGGGACCTCTCTTTCTTTTGGGTTGTTAGTTCAGAGGAGGAGTGGGGGAGGTTATTCTTGCATCTGCTGCGGCTCACTCCACTCTGTAGATACTGTGGGAACAGTTCATGGCCTGGCTGACATTTATGCACAGTTAATAAAGAGATGTATAGCCTTTAAATGTTAGAGACCTGTTGGTGCAATCTGATTTATTTGGAGAAGACACACCAACCAGGCTATTATGAAGGCGTTTCCTTTTCCATTCTCACACTTGATCCAAGGCCCCCTGAGTTTTTCCATTCACATTAAAGTAATCTGGAATAGGCTTTCAGGCCCTGTATTTTGGAGGGGAAGGAACCTATTATACCTACTTTTTGCTCTACAGGTTGATGGATAAAAGTAACTTCCCTTGAAGTTAATAGGGGTTCTCTCTCCGGGGGAGGAATCATGTCCTGGATGTGGCAGTTGAGAAACTATTCAATTGACAAAGAGGCTGTCTACAGATTATGTGTACAGTCCTCAGCAAGCCTGCCTACTGTCTCTTTCCCCATCAGGCAGTGAATCCTGTATTTTGAATTTACAGTGGTACCAATTAAATGCTTATAGATTATTAATGAATGAAGCATTCTGAAAGGATTTCTGCTTCAAGGCTTCTTTGGAATTAGAACTGCTGTTCTATGCATCCTGATGCCTTTGAACCCTTGTCCTTTATTATCAGTACAGAGAAAAAACAGCTTTAGCATTGATTTTGTATCTACTTTGTAGCACAGATCTGAAAAACATGTTTCCCGTTCATGGTAACATAAGTATCCATGAAAATCGCACAACAGCTACAGGAGAAGCTCACATCAGGAGAGACACCTTGTTGTGCTTAGCCAGCAAGCTTCTCTTATGCTGCAGCCAGGTGCTTTAAATCTCACGTGTGCCTGCTGCAGAAGCTGTTAGCTTGCATGTGACTACAAGGAGAAATGGTCATGATGGCTCAGAGTCCTTAATGCGTGCCTCTAAACTGTACTTGTACAGCTGTTGTGTAGTCAGGTAATTTTTAACTATCAACTTGAGAAGGGCATTGAAGCAGCACTAATATCCAACAGACTGCTCCTGCGACTTTTTGAAGCTAGTGGGAGTTTTGCAGCTAGTTTCTTGCAGGTTACTACCTAGTGTTTTTTAAGTGGCCTTGTCCAAATAAGGGGACCTGGTGCTGCTAATTGCTGAATGCCCTTTAATTCTTAGTGAGGTGTCAATACCTCACAGGTGTCTCACAGCATCAGGATCAGGGTCTTGGAACAAATACAAAAGGAGCAATGATCCAACAACGTATTTCAGAATTTTGGAATCTCATTTTATTGAGGACATTTAGGTAAATTGTGGATGTACTACATCTTCTGTACATACACATTCTCTAAACATTTGCTGTTATCAAATGCATTTGTCTTGAATTGTATTCCTATGAGAAGTCTTGCTGTTAACAAGTCACAGAGTAAATACTTTGTTCTACTGCATATTGTAGACATCTAAAATTTGAATGGTGTTTCAAGGTCAAGTCTTCATGAGATAATTTTACAGCAATTTAATCTTAATTTTTTTAAAAAGTAGAAGATATGTCAAAATGAATGTATAACTAAATCTGCAGTCATGATAAGATATATGCCTTATAGTCCTGCATATACATGGATTTAAATACTGTATTTGGGACTAAACATTTAACATTTTAGAATAAAATGGTACTTAATGAATTGGTAAAGTGAAAAGGGACTACTGGGTAGACTGGTAAAATGAAAATTTTTAAGGGATTACACAGGACAACAGGGACTAGGCAACAGGCAGTTCTGCATGACATGCAAGGGAAGAACTCTGTATCATTCCTCTCTTGAATGGCCTAGATGTTTCACTGATTCATGTGTTAGTTTAAGATTTGGGAGAGCAAGGTTCTAGCTCCTCTCTGCTGGTGACAACCTGTGTGATCTTGGACAAGTAATCTCTGGGTACCAGTTCCCCATCTGGAAACAGGGCTGCCTAGTGGATTTATGGGGCCTGGGGCAGGTGTGATGTTGGGGGCCCCACCACTGCCCTGTACAAGCAGCCGTGTGTGTGTGTACAAAGCTGGGAGACCACGTGTGAGAATTCTTGTACGCACACATCACATGTGAGAATTCTCACATGCGGCTCCTCCTTCCCTTGACCTGGGAAGGGGAACAAGCCGGCTTTCCCCGCTTGTTCCCATGGCAAGGAGGGCTAGGCAGAGAGAATTTACCTTGGAGACAGGTAACTAAAGCAGAATGACATAAATGTTTCACTTGCAAACTGTTAATTAAACTTATGCTACAAAGTTAGGAACTTAAGAACAACATGAGAAGAGGAAAGTTTAAGTAAAGTATTTCTTTCTCGCCTTCATGGATGCAAAGTCATCAATTACATCATCATAATTTATGTGCTTTGCAAGTGTGTTCTCCACTGGGAGCATGATCAAATGATTCAACCTATCATCCCCGATCACTGAACACCTCAGGTAGTTCTTAATAATCTTAAGCTTACTGAAAGTGCGTTCCCCGGATGCAACAGAGACTGGCAAGGCAATGAGCATTCTCAAGTAAATGCATATCGGGGGGAACACAGATTCTACACCTTTGCCATAAATCTGGTTGAGAAGCTACAGTGCAGTGCCCATGGCTCCCCCAGAGATGTACAAGTCTTCCTGATTTTGTAAAATAGGCAAAGTTCTTCTTGCAACTCATCCTTGTTCACATCTCGTGGGTATGTGGTAGACAGGGACTCCACAAACTTCTCAAATTCTTCATCCTCTGTAATAGTTGGTGGGTCAAGTATAAATGAGAACAAGCTTGAGAGTTTCCCCCATGGTCTCAGCTAGGCTTTGGAGATGAGAGGAGCATATCCATGGCTGTGATGAACTCTTCAACCCTGAATTTATCTTCAGGGGAAGAGATTGTGTGTTCTGTATTGGGTGGCTCATCGTGGAAACGTTTTGTCCTTCAGATTCTTCTGTGTTCTCTTGAGTTCAGTGGTGATACCTACCTCCTCAGCTATGACCTTAGCTTCCATGAGAAGATTTGGCTCAGAATCATTCAACTGTGGAATTTCTTCCAGGAGTCTTTTGACTTGTTGCACCCCTTCTTCCATGGTGAACTTGGATCCTTGGACAAGCTTGCTTCGGATATTGATGGACTGCAATATATTGTACCATACTGTAGTCAGAAGGATGAACTCAAAGGATTGCATCCACCCAGTGAGACCTGAAACATCTGCCTGGGTTTCTCTTGTCAAGTCCAATTCTTTCTCAAATTTGAAGAGAGAATCCAGCATCCCTTTAGGATTTGTCTCGAGGGGACGAACAGCATTGATTCTTGAGCTCCATCTAGTTGTTGACATAGAGTGAAGAGAGAGTCCTACAGTTTCCTGAAGAATTTTCCATCTTGCAGGACTGCATGAAAATACAGTGTACAGCTTCCATACATTTTTAAAACGTGTTTTCACTTTGGGGCTCTTCTCCATGGCATGGGTACCATATAGGTTCAGAGAGTGTGCAATGCAGGGTGAAAACAATGCCTGAGGATTTTCATCCTGTATCCTAGTTTTTACACCCTGGTATTTCCCAGACATAGTTGAAGCATTGTTGTACCCTTGCCCTCTACAGTTCTGCAACTCTACCGTACACTCTGCCAGCATTTTCTTTATCTGCTCCATGATGTCTACTCCTTTCTTTTTATTGCAGTCCACCATTTTCAGAAATCATTCCTGCACATCCCATTTTCCATCTCTTTCATGTACATATCTCATGATAAATACCAGCTGCTCAGTATGCGAGACATCAGGCATCCCATCTAGGATGATTCCGTAGTAACGAGCATTTCTTACCTCCTCAAGAATCGCATTTAGTACTTTCTTGGCGCACACCTCCAAATACTCATTCTGACTATGCCAGGACATGCAGTGTGCTTGCATTCTCTCCCCAGCCATTCAATGCTCCATAACAGTTTCAAGGTGACAGTTCAAATCTTGATTGTATTGATTGTATTTACTGATGAACTGTACAGGAGAAAGGAACAACCCACAATTGTCATGCTGTAGGGTAGAATGATCCTTGGAATGGCAAATTTTACTTTGCTAGAAACAGGGTAATGTCAACCAGACCTCGCAACACTCTGAATGTAAACCCTTTTCAAGAGCATTATCAATGGCTCCTTTTCCACTAAGAGCACTTGCAAGATCCTTCCACTGTAAATAATATTGTATATGACCAGAACTGGCCTCATGATTCTTCACTTTGTCATACAGTTTTCTCCAGTTATCATTCACACCTCCATGGCAGAATCTGGAATGGTACTGCCAATTGAATACACCTTCAATTGGTGGCTATTGTAGCAGTGGGTTCTTATTGTGGACACCTGTCCTTGGGGACAGCATTGAGATTTTCCACCTTGTTTATATGGAATCCTCAACTGATGGGTAAAATATGTTTGTCATTGGTGACATAACCTGGAATTGAACTGGAGGCCTTGTTCCATAGACCAATCAATGTCATAGCTATCACTCTCATAATTCAGGTGTTACTTATTGATCTAATGTATGCAGAATGCATACCCTAGATCAGTTCTCTTTGCATGAGGATCATGGGTATGACCTGGACATGGGGGTCAGGGTTCAGAAACTGAGGGCTGACAATACCGTAAGTCCACAAGCCGAGCCAAGGAATTCCGGTATCAGTCAAAGTCTGATGGATTGTGCTAGGGGACAAGCAAGCCCATGTTCAAGGCCAAACCAGAAGTCAGGAGCCAGAGAATCCAATGTGCAGGATAGGGTAGGCAGGAGCGAGGTACTGGAGTCCAAAACAGGGACAAGGCTGGAGACATGGCAGAAGGGACTGAGCTAGAGGCAAGACAGGAGCAAGGCAGAGGCTCAGTGTGGGAATGAGGCAAGGCTAGAGGCAGGGCAGAAGGATCTAAGGCAGAAGCAAGATGGGAGTTTAAGGTGGATGGTTCAAGACAGATGCAACAGTACAGGACTCCCGCAAGGAGGTCCACAGCAGGGATAACCAGGAGCATGGCTGCAGGGACAAGGCCTTGCAGGAACTGGGAGAACTTCATTACCCTCCCGTCAGGTTTACAGTGCTCTTCTCAGGCCACCTGATCCCCTGTTAGGAACCTCATGGGAGGGCCCAGGCTGAGCTGGAGTAGGTATGTGGCTAGCCTCCTGGAAGTGCCACAGCCCAGTTCTCTGCCTGCAGGCACCCTGGGCTAGGCTTTGAATCCCAGGTTTTCTGACTGTGAGAATCAGGATGCAGAAATTGCACTTGGCTAGGAGGACTGAGGCTGATTCAAGACTCTTTTGGCTATATTAACTCAGAAAATATCCTGGTTGACCTGGGATTTGTCAGAACCTTGATATTGTTTATTCAAACTTTGTGTCCTTAGTGTTGTATGCCAGCTACAGAAGAGGAAGAGCATACTAACAGCCTAGAGCTGAACTTTAGACAAGAACTTGCTAAAATGGTTTTTTTTCCTTCTCACTTAAACAGCTGGGACTTAATTAAATTTCATCTGAATGGATATAATAGAAAATGAACAAAATAAAACCAATGGATAAACACACAAAGGAAATCCATATATTCTCAACACAAAGATTTTAGACAATATTTTCACAAAAGAGCTTTAATTTCCCCACGTGTATAGCAAAAGGCACAGTCCATCTCAGTCAGGGTGCATATGTGGGACCCAGCAAATAATGGTTTGTTCACCTCTGCATCTTAAAGAAATGTATTTTAGTAGTAAAATTCACAGGAAGTCTGATTCACCAGTGCTTAGAAGCCAAGGATTTTAATAGCAGTGTAGCAATGCAGCAGGGTGCCTAAGGCACATGGGCAGTGGTGACTTCCAGTATCTACTACTCCACCCATGTGATTGAAATTGTGAATGTGCAGTTGCCAGTAGCAGCTATTTTTTTTACTCCTTCTTCACCAAGTCAGTGCCCAGGGAGGTTGTCCCCATTGTCCCACCCTAGTGATGCCCTCGATTTTAAAACAGTTTACAGTACATCTGAAAAAAGATGTTTCTCCCTTTGTTGGAGAAGGGCTGGCTTAGTTTTAAACTACAGGAAGACTTCATTAGGCTTGGAGCAGGAACTGGACTCTTCACTTACAGCTCATCAATTGTTGGGATTTATAAGCATTAATTTCTATGCCACTCAATTTTGAATAGTGGTCCTGGATTGTAAATATCCAATATCCAATCTTTTTGGTACCCTTGGATTGATATGGGAAGTAATTTGGGGTGTCCTGCTTGAGATGGCTTAGATGTATATGGTTTTCAATAGACATTGAGCACCTACTTTCTGAAAATCAGGTTTTTTAAGGTGATTTAAATTGGGCATCCAATTAAATACTCACTTGTGAAACTGTAGGCAAGAATGTTATCCAAACTTTTGGATTATGACGTACCCTGAGGGATCAGCCTTTCATGAGATAGCAGGCATATTGTGGGTTAGTTTGGGCCAGGAATGCTGTTAGAATAGTCCAAGTATTCTAACACTCCTGGTACAAGTTTGTGATGAAGTAAGGAAGTGCAATGAGAATGAAAATGATCTTTGTTTAAATTGGTCAAACTTTTGTGAACCTCAAAAAAACTTTTGGTTAAATTTTGTATTAGGGACCACTGAAATTGTATTTCCTCTGAGACCATTTTCCCAACCGTAATTTTTATATTGAATTTTATACCATCAAAATGCTTCTGGACTGGATGATTTGTGATTCACAGAAAATGGTTCCAGTAGAAATTTCCAGTGGGGACTGTAAAGAAAAAGAAAATCCTAACAGCTATTGTGTCAGAAGATGGTTATATTTCACAATCTAAATAAAAAGATATATAACTTTTCCTAAGGTCAAGCAGTGAGACAGTAAAGGGTGTGAGAGATGAACAGCCTACTGGGACCAAACAAATTGGATTTTAATTATTAGGACACATCCTCAGTTGGTGTAATTCAGCATATCTCCCTGGTGGTCAATGTAGAAGATGTAATCAATAACACTGTGTTCACTTACATTAGGCTGAAGATTGAACCTATTATTACTCGATGGGTTATTAGATAGTATGATCAAATTGTATTCAGGCTTGGTTGTACTTTAATGATGCTGGTTCCTCTTTAGGTTCCACTCTGTGGGTATCTCCTCAGCCTCTTGTTCTCTTCCTTTCTATTTTCTCTTCAGGAGGTTTTAACTCTGGCTCTATTGCTAAGTTCACTGATTATCTTCTGTTAAACTGAGCCCTTGAGGACAGTAAATATATTAATTAGGATTTATACTCTTTAAAAGTCCAGCTCCCATAATGTCCCTTGTTTATTAATAATTTGGTATTTATTTGCCCTAACATGACATTGATTTCAAAGGAATTAAATATTTATGTGAATTCCATAATTAACTTCTGAGGTACTTTGTAATCCATTATCTACTGAATAGACTTTTAAAATAAGACATCCCAGAAACATCAAATGAAGATCCTGCTGACCCTACTTCGTTGGATTCAAAGACTTATGAAATGGAATATGCTTTTCAGTCAATTAAAACTGTAGAGGAGCTGCTGGATCTTAGTGCATCAGGTTATAGGATGAAACACCCCATTGATATCTGCTTCAGGAATAACAGAAGGGAATATCAGCATTCCAGGTTTCTCTAAGATACTGATCAAATGACACTGCATTTGTAAAACTGGGTACTTGTACATCACTTGCATGAGCAGCAATAACAGCCAGATCCAAAAAAACAATAAAAAATATTTAGTTGCATAACTCTTATTGAGATCAATGGGTATTTAGGAGGCCTGCATAGGAATTGTGTTCCTAATATCTTTTTGGATCTGGTCTTTACTCTTTATTCAGGCCAAATATCAATGGGAGCTTTTTTCCAATATGAAGTGCAGAACTAGCGCTGGCAGCTAACTGAGTGGGAGTGATTACCGTAATTATCAACACACTTAATAGACAGGAATGAGGTTCCGTACCTCAAAAAGCTTACAGTATAAATACAACCCTTTTTGTATTTGAAAGCTGCTATAAAAGGGGAGCGCTCAATTGTTGTCTGTATCCACAGGGGGCAGGGCAATAAGTTATAGACTTAAATTACAATAAGGGAAATCTAGATATTAGAAAGCATTTTCTAACTATAAGACTGTTTTAGTACTGGAATAGATTACCTAGTGAGGTTGTGGAATCTCCATCATTGGATGTTTTTAAGCACAGGTCAGATAAATATTTGTCTGAGATGGTTTAGACAGGGCAGTTTTTAGCCTGAGCTGCAGAGTTGGCTTAGGTGACATCTTGAGGTCCCTTAGCTCTATTTTTTATGATTAAAATAAATGAGTTTTAGTGACAGCCTTTTGGATAGTTTTATTGAGGAAAGTTTAGCATCTAGGGAAAATTGCTGAAGAAGATGTGCATACATTAGAGGGAGAAACAATCACATCCAAAATAAGGTATTAATTTTGTTCGGAAAGGAATGAAATCAAACTTCCCATGAATTCTAGCGCATTCTAAATCTTTATAAAACTGCTCTTCAGAAGCATTGCTAACAAACACCAAGACTACAAGTCAGGGATGGTTTATCTGATCCCAGAAAATGAGCAGCTTAGTCAAAGGTGGGGCAGGAACCCCATCTCTCTTTTCAATTTACTGGCATAATTTTAACAAAGTGCCCCTGAAACTCTTTTCAGGACATCACTGAAAGAGGTGGTCTTCATGCTGAAGTCTGAGAAAGCATGCCAAGCGTATGATTTTAGGAAATAATGTTCTTTCCAAACATGCTGTGAACTTGCTTTGAAGTCAAGGAACTGGTAAAAAGAAACTTTTGATTGATCTTGTTTTTTTTCCTTCAGAGAGTCAAACATCAGTGCCCCCAAGGGTCTGAAAAAAAAGGGAAGCAGGAAGTGCATTTGAAATTTTACCTCTTTCATTACACATTTCTGAACTATTTGCATGCTCATTTCCATCTCATTCCCCAGAACTCTCCCTGACCTCCAAGCTATTTCATATCGGCACCAGTGCCTGAGTTTTGACAGCAAACTACATTCAGGCTAAGGTGCTGCTTCTCAATAGATTCCTTCTTTGCCTCAAAAATCTTTGCTCCTTCCCATTCAGATTATACCATATTTTAACAAACTTCTTACTTTCCTCCCTGGGCCTAGGCAGTAACAGTACCTGCATCTGCCTGCATAACTTGAGGTGAGCTAAAGGGTGTTTTTGATGTTTTGGACATTTGCTGATAGTTGTGCATAAGAGTAGCTCCTGAAGCTTAAGAATAGGGTAGACCAGTGATTCACAACCAAGGTGCCATGGGATACCATGAGAGCCTTTTAAGGGAGCAATATTAGCACTGCTGGGTATGCAAACACATGTGATTCACAAGATAAATTGAGAGATTTCAAATAGGAACCCATAGTGTCAGAAACATTCTCACCTGTTGGGGTCTTTCTGAGCTCTTTGACACTGGTGAATTGCACTATTATTTTTCTGTAGTCAAAAAATAAGTGAAAACTAAGAGTGGCCTTCTTTCAACAGGTGATTTCAGTCTAGCACAGGGATTCTGTGGGTGCATCCCCATGAGTATGCACTTGTGGTTTACGGCACGACAAATCCGTCTGTGGTGCTGCAAGCCACACATGCCAGATGTGCATGCATTTGCCATGCTCCTAGTTTGCAGCACGGTGGGTTTTTCTGACACTGGGAGATCCTGGTGAAAAAAAAAACACATGCCCAAAAAAAGCAGCATGGCGCATGTGGCTGCAGTGTGTGCCACTTGAAACTGGAGCCTGGCTGGCCAGAGCCATGCTCTGGCTGTTGTCCACTGGATTGCCTGGATTGCCACTGCTGCAGCCCAGGGAGGCCCCCAGATCCCAGGTAAGGCTGCTGGGGCCAGCCTAGATGCTGGCCTCAGCCTTTCCTACCCCACCTGGAGCAATAGGACATGCACCAGAGCGCATGTGCAGGAGTGTGCCCTGGGATAACTAGCGGCAGCACAGATTTGTTGTCTCTGTGGAAATGCATGTTCCTGCTTCTGGGGATATACCCCTTAAGTGTTTATATACATGCTCTGGTGGTGGCGGGGAAGGCGCTTTAATTAGAATGGCTCTAAGAGCTGCTTTAGTTAAAGCACCCAGAGCATCACATATATTAGCTCCTGCGCACTGAGAAATTGTGGGAAGGGGCGTTTTAACTATTCATTCATTTCAGTTTCAGTTATTTCATCTATGCATGCCTGCCTCTGTTGAAAAAGTGAATTCTACCAGTGCAACTCTTCTGTTTAAACCAAGCATTCGTGAACCTAATTCTCCACTCTCTTTCTTTCAGTGGCTTGTATCAGTTCTCTGAAATGAATAGCATTACAGTAATGTAACAGTCAGGCTCCATGTATTTTATAGAAAGTATGATTTTCTGGAACAGAAACAGCTTAATATAAATGCTTTTGCCAAATCATGGTGTTTTCTTACCTGAGCTAGTTCAAGCTAGTCCGCAACTCGCCTTGTACTGGAATAACAAAAGGTTTGAATTAAAATTGATATAGTGAATGGCATGTAAAGACTGATATAGTGAATTCAAATTCCGTGTAAAGATTGCTTGAGTGAATATAGCTACAATTAAAGGGAAGGCAAAAAGGTCAGGAAACAAGCTAAATGAAACTAAATGATTTTTTAATTTGATTTGAAACTAAACACTTTTTTTGTTATTTTTGCAAAAGTTTTTTGAAGGTCACGAAAATTTTTCATGTAAATTTTCATTTGTTTTCAAGAGCCATTTCCCACCCCCTTCAGCTAGCTTAGATCCAGAATTTTAGTTCAGGCTCAGCCTTAATTTAAAAATGAAGATAAACACTGATGATGCTTCCTGTAAATTCCTGCCTGGGGATAAGATTTCATGAAACTATCCACTGCACAACTTCTGAGAAACTGTGTGGGCATAAAGGGGTGAAGCAACAAGCTTTCCTGTTAACCATTGAGGCCTGTTTCAACATGGTTCTGAAATTCTCTGACAGCAACAGCAAATGAACACCTATTCCTGGAAAGTAAACCGGAGGGAATATTGTGTGTTGTAATATTTGTGCAGTAATTCTTTCTGTGCCGTGCCATCCTCTTAAAATGGAGAGAATTTCTAAGATCTTTCCCCCAGTTAGCCTAGGAGTGATTCTACAGCAGTGTAGATTACTGTAGCTGTGAAAGGGCCCACAGTTTTCTTTAGTAGCATGTTGCAGTCATATTTTACAGATGTAAAATGCACATGGATGGATGGACCATGGATTTGCAGGAAAACTTCCTTCCTGTGCTCCTAACTAGGACTTCTGAACAATCAGCATAGAAATGAAGTCTGAAGAATCCAGTCACTAGACTATGAGGACCTCCTTCCTGCCTAGATACAAGAATTTTTAGTTATTTTTACCTTAATTCTAACACTGTGTTCCCTGATGTTTAAGACACGAGACTTTGATTAGATAGAAGAAGGCACAGTTCTTAGGATGAAAGGAAATCAGCTTTTCTTTTAACTAAATTTGAGCATCAACTGAACATGTGTGTTCTCAAGGGAGCATAACATACATAGTCAGTGGATGCATGAATGACTCACGCAAGGTTAGATGATGCCAGGTTCAGAATTTAACAGGAAAAAACAAAACGAGGTTTATGATAAAAAAATTAAAAAATAAATAAATGGGGGGGATAAATAGGCAGCTGGGGAGTGTGGCGGCGGGGACAGCAGGGGTGGCGGGAGCGGGGGAGCTCCTGCAGATGTCACCAGCACTGTCGGTGGTGGTGGTGGGGCGGGGTGAGTGCTGACCAAGGGTTGGTGACCCCCTGCAGCTACCACCGCCAGCAGTGGCAATGGCCAGAGGGGATTGTGGTCTGCCCGCAGACATTGCTAGTGGTGTCAGTGACGGGGTGGTGAGCGGAGACTTTTTGTAGGGGGTGCACCGCTACTGTCAGGAGGTGCATGTGCACCTGTGTGCACCCCCTATGCATCACCCCTGAGTTGATGCAAAGTGCTCAAATTCTACAGTAAAACTAGAGAATAAAGTTGCTGCTTGGTGATTAAGAGGTAGGAGAGGATCCTAAGTATCCAATCTTGCATTCTTTCTATTTCCAACATTCTCACTGAAGCCCCTGGAGTGTCGAGGGCAGATACAAGGGAAGCAGCACTGGATCCTAAAGGCAAGCTCCTTGAGACAGTATTTCTACAGTCTAGCAAAATGGTTCCCTGATCCCTGATTAGGCCCCTGCTGTAATATATTGTATTGCAATACAACATCTAACTACTATTGAAACTATTATGTATAGATCAGTTAGAAACAGAAACGGATCTTTCCTAGTAAATGGTATCCCCCCATTAATTAATTAATTAATGTATTTATTCTGTCATAAACCTCATTTTGATTTTTCCTGTTAAATTCTGAAACAGGCATCATCTAACCTTGTGTTGTAACTTATTGAGACTGAAAAAGGCTTTCACTTAGAAAAAAGCTGTGACTTCTGCAGGATCACAGGATTCAGAGGACCAAGGGAAAGTTGCAGAATTTAGTTTCCTTGCCCACCTCTTGTTTTTGTTTTATTTTTGACTTGCTTCCAACCCTGCGTCCCCCCCCCCCCCCTTGATTTTTCTCTCCCTCATTGTTTTCACTGGTGCCTACCAAGTTTTCTCAGAATTGCACTATTTTACGTTCTCCTATCTTTATTGCTTGAGTCTGGAATCTGGTTCTGCCCCCTAGTTATTTTAGCTAGTTCTTCCCACCAGCATTTGTGTTTATCTGGGTTAGTTCCTCTCCTAGCAACATTTGAAAGGCCCCTTTACTCTGTGCTTACCTGATCCCTCCTCTAGCTTTACCTTAC
Organism: Alligator mississippiensis; assembly: GCF_030867095.1. NCBI lineage: Eukaryota > Metazoa > Chordata > Crocodylia > Alligatoridae > Alligator > Alligator mississippiensis. The sequence continues at coordinate 117,108,559 of NC_081824.1, read as the reverse complement.
TCTATGCTATTTTTCCTATTCATTTGTCATTCTGCCACTCCATTTTTTTAGCTGTCTTCCAGTTTTATTCACTAACTGCCTCCCCTGTTTTTACAAAAAGTCTTTTTCTTTCCCTTTTATTTTCAGGTCCAGGATGCAGACCCATGTTCTTTCCTGCCCAGAGCAGGGGGGCTGGACCCAGTGATCTCACAAGGTCCCTTAAACGTTTGTGAATCTGTGTGCACGAATCCCCACACTTGAAGAAGCATTTGGATTCAGAGTGCTGCTGCAATTAACTGTAAAGGACCCAGCTATACCATTTGGAGCTAAGCTTCACTGGCATATGAGGGTGGCTGTCTGGGCCAAGCCATAATACAATATTGTTAATGTACTCTTTTTGTACTTTTTATATAGATCTGCTTACAGACCTGGCAACAAAATGCCGTGAGCACAAAACTGTCCTGTTTAAGTATGTAGATATGGTAATTGCTAAAGCAACTCTATCATTTTTAGTGAACCGCCAAGTAGACAGGCACGTGAAACATTCATAAAGGTACTGTCATTGTATAACTAGCTGCTGCCTTTGAGCTACATGTACTCAGACAAATCCTTCTGGCAGTGATTCTATGCTTTTTTTTGGTTTTGTTTTCATGGAGACATGACCTTGAGGCATATGTGAATACCTGAGTGTCTGTACTTTATATATTCCTAGTGAACAGAAAAGACAGTAGAATGGTGCCAAAGAAAATGAAGAATACTCAAGGCTATGAAATACATCTCATCCTTGCCTTGAAGTAATCTTGAAAACTTGACAGACACTCTGATCATTGTTTTCCCTCATTGAATGAATAAAAGTCCTGGGAGCTTTCCAGGGTAGCTGTGTTCTGATATTTGAACAGATATTATGCACTAGATCCCCAGGTGTACCATGGCAGCACTCATGAGGGAAGGTGAGTTTTTGCCATCTATGCGATCTTAGAGGCAGCTGAGGTTGGTTTGGCTTCTGGCCTAGCCTAGAAAATTCACACAGTTGCTGTAATTTATACCATGAGAAGGTGTCCCCAGCCCATTCTCCAAGGCTAGGTTCAGACATTACTCTTATACTGGTATAAGTGACTGGAAACTGGTCTATACCCATAACAGAACAGAAGCTTGGTGCACAGACTGGTTTAAAAATGATGGAACCTGGTCTAAGAATTGCCCCCACCAAAGGGCAAATGTGTATTCTGTTCACTACCAATCTAAACTATGCCGTTAACAGAAAACTGCAGAACTTAGATCGATTCCATCTTCGGCTTTTTGAATGTCTGTATTTAGCCAAGAGGTGGGCAATTATTTCGGGTGGAGGGCTGCTTACTGAGTTTTGGCAAGCCATCAAGAGTCACGTGACAGGTGGCCAGAGGCAGATAAATATTAATTTTTAAAATTTTTTAGGGGCCCTGTGGGCTGGATAGAATGGCCTGGCAGGCCACATCTGGCCCACCCCTGATCTAGTCCAAAGAACCAAACTCTGACTGCTGCCTCCACAGGCCCTCTGTATTGGGTAGAGGAAAGCCTAGAGTTGACTATTTTGTGGTAGAAGAAAGCTCTTTTATGCAACAGAGATCTCCACCTGCCTTATTAGGGCTGTTTTCTATTCCTTCTCTGCTACAGGACCTGGCTTAATATTTTCATTTGCACCAGAAAACAGATGTTTTGAGAGTTTATCTTTGCCCTGAAATCCATATAACAAAAGGTGTGAGAGATGCCTGTGTAATGTCTCTCGCATAGTTGTTGTAGCTCCTGCAGCCTGGGAACACAGCTTGCATGTATGTTTAACACCTAGCACTTTAGTACTTTTGAAGCATTGTACAAACAATTTAACTGTGGTCAGAAAACACCTGGGAAGTACATTAAGCAGGATCAGACTCTAAATCAGCTTGGGCAGTTAAAGAGAGAGGGGGGATTATGTTAATGAAACATAACATAACCATTACCATACCAATATATACAAGGTGGCCATAAGAACCTGACTTGCCATAAAAATGCTTCTTGCAAGAAATTACAAATTTTCTGTTGTGACATGCTTGCTGTGTGCTTGGCTGTGCAAACTTCTTTCCCTGTTACACTATAAATACTGCTCTGGTGGAATATAAGTTACTATTAGCTTGGAACATTCTTGCTGCTGACTCTCACGTGCCTATATGAAAAAAAACACTGTCTTCATAAACTATTATGCATCCAAACACCATTGCAGTCACCTGGGTAACTACAGTGGCAGTTAAATATTGGATATGTGCTGTCACTTGGGAACAAAGCCTTGCAGGGTGCTGATGATATCTGGCAAGTCGCGGTTCACATTCACTTTACATTCATGTTATGAGCACTCGGAGCTTTGCAGAATTATGCCCCTATGAACAGCTACTTGGAGTTCTGCTTGCCATCTAGGGCCAGTCTCAGGGAAAATGGCACCCTGGGTGAACTTGTATTTTGGCACCTGTTCTTTGAGTATAAGTATTAGCAAAGTTTCAGAAATAAAGCTGTAATGGCAAAAGTATTTTTATAATTTACTTAAAAAATACAAAAGAGGAAATGACCCAAAATTCAATTCAATTGAATTGGCTCAGGCATGCTGATTGCTGCCTACTCCACCCTGTCCAGCAGGTAGCGGCACCTCCTCATCATTGCTGAGCCCTGCAACTGGCCAACTTCCACCCCCTGCCACCTCAGTCAGCAGCACTGCTGTAAGCATAGGTAGAGGCAGGCTGGCAGGGGCACAGGGGGCACTCCTGTGGGGAGGTGGAGCAGCATGGTGTGCCAGGCAGGCACTGCTACTACTGTGCGGGAGCAAGGCAGGTAGACTGGAGCAGGCACCACCACCCTATCCACATGTGCCCAGCCTGACTCCTTCTGAGCAGTGGCGGGGAGGCGGGTGTGGATTGGGCTGGGCACGGTTCCTCCTGCCTGGGGTGGGGATTGGCCGGGGTGGGGTGGGGAGAGAGCGTTGCTGCAAGCGCAGGCTGCTCACATGTATGTGTGTATGGTGCTTTCTGGCCACGGCACTCTGGGCAGTTGCTCACATCACCAACCCATCAGGCCAGCCCTATGGCTATCATTCTCGGAGTACTTCTTCCTGGAATGCTCAGACTCTCGATTTCCTTTAACTGCAAGGACATTTAAATTCAGAACATTTACCCCAAACCAAACCAAACAGGAGAAAACCAGCTGTGGTATTTGTTTGCAAAACCTTAATACAGGCTCCTGTTCAGCTTCCTGTCACGAGACGATATCTTGAGCTAGGTTGTTCACCAACTGGAGATGCAAAATAACGAGGCTTTTATTACACTGCCTGCAATTACTCAAACCAAAACGCCCTAAACACTTTCTCCAAAGGTTTTTTTCCCCCCTATAAATAATAAACTCTGAACAGAGCAATAAAAATGATAATTAAGTAAGTTCAGGACAGTAAGTTCAGATGCAGTGTAATTGCTCTGAAGCACATTTAAATGAATTATATCCTAATCTAGGTAAGTTTTATAGCAGAAAAGTGATTAGGAATTTTATTATCTGTAACTCTTCTAGCTGCATGGTAGAGCCTACTGATAATATGTATAAAAGGTTTTTTAGCATATACTCTATTAATCTGTTTGTTCCCTCTTATTTTCCCTGTGCTAGTTTCTCTCCCTGTGTGGGACATGCCAGCTCAGAAGAGCCCTATGCTTTCTGATTTTTGGGTACATCTACATCTGGGGAAATGGTACAGTTTGCTGGATGATGGGTTACTTGCCACTTTTGATTCTGCAGCTGAAGAAGACATAGTGCCTTCCTCCAAATCTTCCATCAGAGGGGAGGGGCCAGGTTGGCTAGGTAGGTGAGGAGTCTGGACAGTCCCTAAAAAGCCATTCTCAGCTTGTATTGCTTATGACTGTATGTATTTTAGTGATCAAAAAAAGACAGCAGATCGAGGCCAAAGGGAAGAAGACAACTTCAGGGTTGTCCTTAGAATGTATAATGGTCACAGCTGTGTTGCCCTACATCCATTCTCCTTTGTCTTACCTGGTAATTAAACCAGGGTTACTTGTTAATACTTTTTATACTTGCTTTCTTAAAAATTATGTGCACACATCAAATGCTAATTTGGAAATATAGCTGTGGCCAGAGGCAGAGCAGTGCAGCTCTGTGCCTGGGGCAGCTGCATGATACCAGGGCAGTGCCAGCTCCTGCCATCATGATTGTGGTGGCATGATTAGCCACTGCTGCAGCAACAGCTGCTTTTGCACCTCCCACAAAGGCAGCACTTGGTGCTGCTGCTCCAGTTGTTGCCTTCCTTCCACCAGTTAAATGACTGGCTATAGTAGTTTCAAATAGAGAGTCTAGTGTGCCGAGCTAGGGTGTAAAGGAAGAATGACGACCTGTTTGCTAGACAAGGTTCTTTGGGTAAATCTGATATCTTTTATTAGACCAACTCAAATAGTTGCATCCAGGAAGAGCACAGACCAACTGCAGATGCTTCTTCAGCCTGATGAAGGGTATTTGTACTCGAAAGCTTGCAAAGAAGAATTTTTCCAACTATTTGAGTTGGTCTAATAAAAGATATCAGATTTACCCAAAGAACCTTGTCTGCTTATGTCCTTACACCAACATGGCTACAACCTATACCCCTGAAATCTGTTTGCTATACACGTTTGCTTCCTTAAAAGAAAGTAGGTTCCTGTGTAGAGTTATTTTTCACAGTCTCTCTTCCATGGGGAGAAACTTGGATCTTTGTGGAGTTTATAGGGACTGAGATTTATCACCCTATGGAACCATAGACTGGATGGATCTGTGAAGTCAGGGGCCACATGTATAGACATTTCCCTTCAATATTTTTATTTCCTGCTGTCACTGCAAGTTCTGTTGAAACCACAATGGTATTAGCTAGGTTCTAGTACAGCAGCAGCAAGCAGAACTATCAAGAGTTTGCATTGCTGCCAGTTCTAGAGACTGTCAGCTAGGTAACAGGAAAGATTTCTGGCGGGTTGTTGGTTTAGTGCTACAGAAGTTAGTCAGTCCCTACTCTTTTCTTTCCTGTCTCCCAAACTACACAGAGCTCTGGCCTAGGAAAGACATTATAGGTCCAAGTGGTGGTAGTCAGGTGATGATGCCAGGGAGTTGACAGCCCTTTCTTATGTACATAGATAAATCTGCTTTCAGAGTGATTCCCTTGGTAATATAGCTAGAGATGCTGCCTGTATCTGTACCTGTATTGATATATATGCACACATGAATATGTATGCATATGTGTGTGTGTATGTATACATACACATGTGTGTGTGTATATATATGTGTGTGTGTATACACACACACACTATGCATACATATGCATGTGTGCATATATGTCAATACAGATACAGGCAGCATCGCTAGCTATATTACCATGGGAATAGCTCTGAAAGCAGATCTATCTATGTATGTGTATGTATATATATATATATATATATATATATATATATATATATAAAATTGGACACACCAGGAGAGGAGATAGGCTCCATTAAAAGTGGCTGGAAATAGGGGGAGGTATATGGAACTTCTAAGAAGAAGTGTTCTGGGGAGGAAAGTGGGGCTAAAGTCCGTATTGGGTTTCTTTATTCTGAAAAGAAGTGTGGAATTGAAGAACCCAGGATAGAAAGAACCTGTGGTATTGAGGGACCTAAGCTTGTTTAGCACATTGCTTTTGCTCTTTGGAAATATAAGGGTAATGAAATACTGGAAGGGTAGAACTAAGTGTGCCCTGGCTTGGAGGCACAGATCACAGCAAGCCCTGGAGTGGCATTTGGCAGATGGTCCTGGGTGGGAATGAAAGTCTGTGATGTTTTTCTGAACCATGTAGAGAACGGTTGGGTGATAAGTGTTCCTCCTGTGCCCCTTGAATAAATACGTTTGCCCATTGTGAGACTATACTTCTGTCAAAAATATCACTTAAGGATATGATGGGCTTGATGTATCTTGCTGATGCCCTGATAATGGCAAAATAAAAATTACCAAGCTATCTTCTTTATACTTGGAAATAATTAGGTGTACTTAGGTGGGGGGAGGGGGCGTATAATTCAGGCAGAATCTATAAAGTTTAGTTCAATTTTCTCCTCTTGTGAACTGGAGTGGGGGTAGGGAAGAAAGAGAAATAATTTCCACACTTCATTGTAGTGACTCTGTATGACACTAATGACACTGGAATCAATTTTCCTCTGCTTTTCAGAGGCAGCTCCACTCTTACCTACTTAACCATTTGGTTCTATTAAGCACTGAAATTCAATACCAAACTCGGGTTGGCAGTGTAAAATGCTGAATAAGCTTCTCAGGGCAGGCATGGTTTTCAGGAAAGGTGCAGCTTGAAGCTGACCTCGCATTTGCAGGTCATAGGTCAGGCCAAGAGCAGACGAGGTTGGAGAACGTTTGATGTTTTCAGTGTGCTGTTGTTGGAACAGTGTTTATCTGATGTCATCCCTTCCAGAAATGGAGGCCCACAAACAACAAGGGAATGCTGTGACAGATTAATAGGGAACTTATGTGGAATGTCAAATATCATGTGAGACCTAGTTTAGATAGCACTGGTTCCTACCAGATCACTTCAGATGCACAAAGGTAAGTTATCTCCATCTCCTTATCAACAAGACACTTTTAATTTATCAACACAAACAACTGGCCTGCAGCGTTTAGTTCAGCCACCTCTAACCACAGTATGCCTACTACTAGAGACAGAGTAATTATGCACAAATAACAGAGCCCTCAGTAAAGAAAATAGTGCACAATGTATATAAAATCTATAAACATATGAGTGCCAGAATAATCTAATCTACTAAATGTGGAAGAATTCATTAAAACTCTGCATGTGAGCTAATCAATTGCTTAACTTTTAGAGAGGCCAAGCACCCACAATTCCTTTTGATCTGATGGGAATTCAGAGATGCCTCTGTAGCTGATACTCAGAGCCCTTCATTGTCAACTGCAGGCCCCCTCACTGTAAAATGTTTATAGAGTATGCAGAGAATTCTTGCAGGAGTTCAGCTTCCTTGCAACTGTGCCACTAAGATTAAGAATAACGTTTTCAAATGGTGGTTAACTCCAAAACAATGTGGATTTGGATGAGAAAAGTACAAATAAATATTGAGCTAGTTTGTTGGTTTGAAAAGTTCTGCCCTTCAGATCCTGAGCATTAGTACAACTTGGTGGAGTTATGCTAACTCCACCAAGGGTGCTGGGTACTGATTCACAGGAGGCACCAAAATGGCAACCCCAGGGAAGCCTGTGTTAATGCTGTCAGACCCTGTTCTGGGGGAGCTTGTACTGAGGCTGCAGAAACTTCAGTACAAGTGCTCACTCCTTCTTGCCCCCCCCTCCCTTCCATTGCTCAAAGTGCAAAAATTTAAAATCCCACCTCTGGTGCTGAGCACTTGCAAACTCCGTAAGTTTTTAAAGGGCAGTTTTAGCTAACTAGGACTTCAGGACTAGGGACAGAAGTTACACATAAACTGGTTCAAGTGATCAGAAACTGGTTTAAAACTGTAACAGAACAGAATTTCACTGCCACATACATCAGTTTCAAAATGGCTGAAACCAGTTTACAATAAACCTGGTTGGATGTAGTATCAGACTTAACTGACTGAGGTCAAACCGGTTTATGGAACTTCTGTCCCAGCCCCCTTCCTGGTTCAAGTTAAAGCAGAGTCCCCCAGCAACCCAGCATACTTTGCAGTCCTCGGCTGTGCTGTGCTGTGTGCTCCAGGGGAGCAAGGCTGGGCCAACCCCCTTGCTTTCTAGGTGGAGCAGGGGTGAGGGTGTGTCCAGACACTGCCCCCCCCAAGGTGAAGCGGGCAGGGAAAGGGTTTATTCCTCCCTCCCTCCCCTGCCCCACCAGCACGGACCCCAGCTGAGGTCTGCCAGGCAGGGGTGCAGCAGCCCCTGTGAGGCAGTTTGCCCCGCTCGAGTGGCAGGGGTTGTGGCCAGCCCCAGCAGCAGCATTAAGTGACAGAAGGGGACAGAAGGGGGGGTGTTAATTCCCCTCTTCCCCTTCCCTTGTTCCACAGGCATGGACCTGAGCCAGGATCTGCCTGGCCGGGGTGGAGCAGCCTGTGTCAGGGTCCCCCCCCCCCCACCTCACTGCTGTAGTGGGAGGGGTGGAGGCATGGCCAGATGCTAGCCAGCATGGGCCCCTGAGGTGAAGGGGGCAGGAAGGGGTGGTTTATTTTCCTCTACCTCCTCTATCCCCCTGGCAAACCCCAGCTGGGGTCTGCCTGGCTGGGGGCAAGTAGCAGTGGTGGCGGGTAGGGGCTGGCAGACCACAGCTGTGGTCCCCTGTGGGGAAAGAGGACACAGGGGGGAATAAACCCCCTCCCTGCTCCCTTCGCCTCAGGGGGTCATGCTGGCTTTCACCACCCCTGGCCCTGCCACTGCAGGAGTGGGGGGCGGGGGAAGGACCCTGACATGGGCTGCTCTGCTCCAGCCAGGCAGATCCTGATTTGGGACCGTGCCCATGGGACAGGGGAAGGAGTGGGGAATTAAACCCCCCTCCATCTCCCTGTTCACTTGAGGCTGCTGCCATGGCTGGCCACATCCCCTGCCACTCTTGTGGGTGGGAAATGCCTGGCAAGGGCTGCTTCCCTTCTCCCTCCAGGCACACCCAACTGGGGACTGGGCAGGCCAGGGTGGGGATTTAAACTCCTCCCCAATCATACTCAGCCTGCCCCACCCAGCACAGCTTCGCTTCAGCTGAGGGCTCACTCTAGCAGCCCCTGGCTTCTGGCCTGAGCCACTGCAGACATATGGCTGCATTTCCACAATCAAAAGTGAATGTCTATTCACTTGCTTGCTGATTCAGTCTATCCAGGTTATACTAACCTGCAAAGATGGAATTGACAGGCTTGAGTTTTTTGAATGTCAGTACTTAGCCCAGAAAATCAGGGTAGATACTCCTATAGGCAAAATGTTTCTTCTTTGGGATTTGTGGGTGGATGTGTGACAGTTTTTTTAAGATAAACTTTACCACAACTGTAGGTTAGGGTGTTCTGTTAGCTTTAGTTATTCTACTTAAATGTTAAGAGCATAATTCTGATATTTGTACTAATGCTAACAAAAAGACCATTGCTAACAGTCGCAAAGGTGCTTGATCTGTGGGCATGGCAAAAGGAGTGATTTTCATATAACAGTAATATACTGAGGTTTTTGATGGCTCATTTATAACTATCTTTGAAAAGTTTTTATAAAAGAGGCAAACATTATTCCCTTTATACAGGCAGGAGTGCAGGACCTGAAAATCAGAGAGGGGATGTGATCACCTGGGTGAAGCTGACATCCATGTGAGAAATGGTAGAGCCATGTGCCAATTGGATTTACAGATACTTTTGATCTCTTCCTTACCCCAGTTATTAATCCATCCCTATGCGAAAATATTAAGAACCACCACAATCTTCTAAAAAAGGAATTTAACCTGTCAGTGAAATCTTTTTTTTTCCTCCCCCAAATGTGTGACTTCCTTCCCATATATCAATTGCACATGCCGTTGGTAAGAAAAGCATTGCTGCACAACTAATCACTCTAATGTCTTTTGTTTCTGTCTATTATTCAGCATCTGGCTACTGCTAAGGTTGTGAGGGAAGGCTGGAAAGCTTTCATTAATAGCTCTTCCACGTGTTTCCTTGGTATTTTTCCAAAGCAGCTTAGTAGCGTGTGGTGAGCTCTCAATTCCTAATGCCAATGGCTAAAAATGTGTGTCAGGATCTTGTTAGTCACATTACTTTGCCTGGCTGCATCATCTGTGACTGCTCCCTATAATTCCTTGAGAGACTGATGCAAAATGATATTACCAAGATTGTTCTTTTCATAAAACATATTAACTAAAATACAGTGTGGGAAACAACCTCCAAGCTCTTACTCCAGTTAACAAAGAAGCTTCGTTCTTGAGTACTGAGTTTAGCAAAAATAGATTGATAGAATTTAGCTATGTCTGCACAGTCAAATGAAGGTGCATCAGTGGCAGGATTAGGCATACTCACCCTAATTTAACTTAGCTAGCCTGGATAATGAGCAGTGAAAAGATGGCTGCATAGACTTCAGTGTGGATTAGCCACCTTGAAGTGTCCTCACAGGGCTTGGACTAAAATCTACACAGTCACCTCTTCACTGCTATTGTCACCTGTGCTACTTAGGCTCACTTCTACTGCCTTTAATCTCTATGCTATCTTTACCCCTTTATGCTGTGCTAACATGACCTTTGGCTGTGTGCATTTGTTGTACTGGAAGGTGAATTTAATGACTGTCTCCTGGGCCTAAAAATCCAACCCTGCTATTAGCATCACAAAAGAGTTTGTGGGCAGATTTATTGTCATTATAATTCTTGCGGATGCTGACACTGATCATGAATTAAGATCTGTCCAGGTGCTCTTGTGTAGCATTTGGTTTTTGGCCTTCAAAACAGAGCCACCACACCTCATAACTTTCCTTGACCCACCACATGTGGGGACCCACAGAACGAAAGCTTACCAATATACTGAACAAGACTGTTGCGAGAGTACAATGAAGAGAAAGTCTGTTCCCAGAGGAATCTAGTGATAATGGTGCTGGTACGGAGTCTTTAGCCACAATATTTGCTACTTTTGAAGAAATAACAGATAGGGATAGAAGAGGTCACCAGCTGCACCTGGCCTTTCAGCTTATCTGTTCTTCCACATGTTCTCTTCTGTGTTTGCTCTGAAGAATTCACTTTGTACTGGTGGGAAAGCGGGATGGCGAAGCGAGGAGGAATTGTTATTTTCTTTAATGCTTCATTTCCTCAAATGAATAAGAGATGAGCACCTTTACATGAAATCACTCAGAGAGATTCCTTCAGTATACCTTCAGCATGAAAGCCAAAGTTGGATTTGAGAAGTTTCTCAGCAGGTAGGTTTAGTGTTGTTTCGGCTGTTACTTTGCTGTAAAACAATATTTCCAGAGAATATAGACTTGGGCAAAAATTTGTATCACAAACTTGGCAGCACATCTTTTGCAAAACACTCTTTTGAAGATGTGTTCACAAAACTCTCCAAACTACTTGATTGGTCCCAGAGCTCAGTGTCATAGTATCAAGAGCTTCACAGTGCACCCTGGAATGGGAAGTGGTTGACTTTGTTTTCTGTCCTTGTAAAAATACTTGGCAGAGTGGCTTCTCTGTCAAGCCTTGTCAAGAAACTGCAAGTGCTGCTTCTCCTTCTTGATGCTTTTGTCACATTTGTTACCTGGAAAGCTAGATTTTTGGGATTCCTCTCAGTGGTTAAACAATACTTCTCTTGACTTGAGCACTGCTTCTATGACTAGGGGCAGAATTTGGCTGGGTCTTATGATTTATGTAACTTTAAAAAAACTCCTTTGCTTGCATAAAACATTTTGTACAGACTTGACTTCAGGGGCAATCCCTTTTGACCTTCTTATAATCTGTATAACAAGCTTTGTTGCTTTTGTTGGCTCCAGTTCCAACTGACTACAGCTGGGACCTGGTAGGGCCAAGTCATTATCTGTTACCAACAGTTACATCAATCCAAACAAAGCATCAAAAGTACCTCCTGCTTTACCTCCGTATGCTTCACAATGCAGCTCCAACCAGTCATTCAACAAGACAAACTTCTTCAGAGGGGCAAACAACTGCTTCCTCTATAACCCAGCAAGTCTGTGTATGTTTGGAGGCATAAATACTGACTTATAGCACTTCTCTTGTATTCTTTTGTTTTCATTTTAAGCGGTGCTTAATCTTGCAAATTCCTGAGCATAATAATTCATTATGTTTAACTACTTGGCTAAATACTTGATACCTTGAAGGACTGATCCTGTACAGCATGCTTTTTGTTGTGACAGTAGTTTTTTTTTATGACAGCCTGGGGCAGAAAAATTGTGCTATGCTGATGGGCTAGTGGTTGTTTGATATTAAACTGATAGCACTCATATTAGTCTATACTATATAAGCTGTAGCCCACTGCATGTTTCAGTGGGCATTCTAGGCAGTATAATTCTATATATAAACGGCTTAGTCCACCTGTCTGTCTGTCTGTAATGCCCTTGGAGCACTGTGATCGGTTGTCATGGCAGCCAATCATAATGCTTACTAAAACAACCAATCAGAGTGCTCTGCGCAGACACAGAGACAAATGGCTGGATGTAGAATGGGAATGGCTGGATGAAATGGGGAAACTCTTGGAAGTCTCAAGCTTGGAGGCGGCGGTGGCTCAGGGTGGTGGCAGAGGGGGATAGAGGTGCCAGAGGGTGGGGACAGAATGGGATGGTGGAGTGCCGCCATGACTGCAGGGACAAAGTCCCCCCCTTCCCCTGGTCATTCTTGATGGGCAATTTGCTAGTATCTTTATAACAGTGCTCCTCAACCATGGTGCCACAGCACTGTGGGGCGCTCTGAGATCCTTTTACGAGTGCCTCAGGGTAGCACCTTTATATGTACAAACACCTACATGGAATTCACAAGATAAATTGAGAGATTTCAAATAGAAATCCATGGTGTCAAAACCATTCTAATGTATTGTGATCTTTCAGAGTTCTTTGCAAGACGAAGAAGCAGAAGAATTGCTCTCTTTTTCTATAGTCAAAAAATGAGTGAAAACTAAGAGCTGGCAATTTCTGAAGGGGGACCTTGAGTCTGACAAGGGGTTGCTTGTGTTTACAAATGGTGAGAACCACTGCTTTAGCTGAAGGACAGGTAATTGTGACCACTGCTGCAGGCTTGCTCCTTATGCATCTATACACTGTTTTGAGGAAGTCTCTACCAGTGCTAGGAATCTCGAATAGAGCTGGCCAAAAAGTTCCATTCAAAAAATAAAGTTTCATAAGAGACTCCTTTTTTTTTTTTAATTTGGTTTTGATCTGAAGTTGACTGAAATGTATGACAAACTGAACATTCCCTGAGCCCTGCAATTTCCTGGTGAAATTGATGTCTGAAGCAGCTGCCGGTGTCTCCAGTCTGGAAAAAAACTCTCCAGAATATTGTAAAGATTCCCGGCAAACCTGCCTTCTATATGGCAAAAAAAAAAGGTCCATCTCTGAGATGATTGGATAGAAAGGGCTTAATGGAGCAGCACTTTTATGGGGTTTTTTTTGGGGGGGGGGGGTTAAGGGAAGGGGAGAAGGGAGCTGATGCACTATGCTCTGAAGTAGAGTGTCACAAATACGCATGATCATCACTAATTTATTTTCCAAAGCAGTATAATCAGCAGTAATTTGAAGTGTTGGGTTTGAAATAGGACATCTCTGTTTAAACAGCATCTCAACATGATTTCTGTATAGCCTCATAATTGTTAAAGTAGTGGTATGTTCATATTTATTAAGTGGCAAAACAATGAGATTCATTTTTGTGTTTATGCATGTGGGTAATTAACCAGTGGAACAAGCTACCAAGGGAAACAATGGTTTGCTGTCTCTTTATATCTGAAGATCAGAACTGGATGCCTTTTGTAAGACATATTTAATAAAATACAAGCTAGGCTTATAAAGGAATGATTGGGTGAAATTTAATGGCATGTGGTGCACAATAGATCAGACTAGACCACAGACTAGTGGTCCCTTCAGATCTGAAAACCTTGAATATTGATTGCTGGTGACTGCTTCAGTATGAGGTTGTAATGAACGAGGAATGACCAAATCTGCTTGCAAATATCTAGAGGAGATTAGATTTGTGACTTCCTGTAATGTGGTGTTAGTTTATCTTGTTAGGTGAAGATGGGGCTGTAATTGCCTTGAGTCTTTAGATTTGCTTGTGTTTACAATTTGAAACATGATATTGCACAAGTATCTTTATTTTCTATGGATCCATGTAATATATTGTGGTCTGGGTCAAAGAAAAATAACTTTTCTAATGTCCCTAATGTACCTCACAAGAAGCAGTCTCTTCAGTGGTGTTTCTTGGATTTCATTTTTCTACTTGCCTGTTGTCATACAATCCTTTGTGAACTCCAGTAATCTCTCAGCAACTATCTGTGACACAACACGTTGAAATTTATGACAATGGGAACATTTCACATGCAGCCTAGGTCAACAATGATCAGAAGATTACCATAAGACTGCTATGTGTTGGGTTATTTAAATAACATAGTGGCCACAATCCAATTCTCAGCTACTGGAACAATCACTATAATTCACAGTAACTGACAAGCTCTTTGACAACCTACAAAGAGAGCTTAGGGACAGAGACAGTCTTGGGGACTGAACAGTCTTCCTGGAAATAGATTTGTCAAGTTAGTATTGATGACTGTTGAGCAGAACAACGTATGGAAGATATGTCACTGCTATGTGATTCTGGGGATAGTCTTATAGAGCAGGGCTGTCCAACTTCTAAGTAGCCAGGGGCCACACCAGCAGGGGCCAGAGGTCCTGGGGACTGTTTGCCCCCTGCACCATGTGCCTGGGTGACCCCCTGCCACAGTGTATACCTCTCTGCTGTACTGTGCACTGGGTGCTCCCCCTCACTGCTGCTCTCAATGTCCCCTGTTGCACCATGTTCCCAGGTGCTCCTGCCATTGCACCATGTGCAGGGTGCCTTACTGCTGTACTGCATGTTTGGGCACCCTGACTCACTCTTAGCTCCCCAGCTGTGCCATACCACTCAGGGACACTAGACTGACCCCTGTCACTGAAGGCTGTGCTGCCCTGTACCACCCCAGTCCCTGGGGCAGGGACAGAGGCAGAAAGCGGAAGCCAGAGGGAGGGCAGCCTGGAACCCCTGGCCGCCACTGCAGCTGGAGCAATAGGGAGAGTGGCAGCCAGGTGGCATCTTACGGCAGGGCTGCAATTTAACCCCTGTGGGCCACATGCAGCTCACACACTGCCAGTTGAACAGCCCTGTTATACAGAAGCTAAGCTCTTACGATGGTATTTTTGTTTGAAAAAGCATAATGAATGGGAACATATTTATGTGCACATTCAGCCAATTTCATAAGCCTTCCCTTCAAATTTATATTTTCAAAGGGCAATGTGCTGAAGAAATAGATCTGTTTCTTTCAAGAAAACATGGGCCTTGATCCTGCAACTTCTTATCTACCCACTTATATTTATGATAATGCCCCTAGAGACCAATGATACTATAGCACTGTATAAAATTTAGCGCATGCATGAGTATTCAGCATGATATGTTCTACAAATTCTCTAAAGTACATGGAGAAAATCGTAAAATGATACACTTTTGTAATGGATTCACAAATAAATGCACTTACAGCATGGTAGTGGGTCTAAAATTGATCTATTAATTCCTAAGGGAATCCTCTCTGTGTTCCTATGGGTGCTTATCATAATTATATATAACAAAGTGTGGCTGAGTTGCATTATCTGGGTGAAGGCACTACATAGATCATGTCTCCCCATCAGAAATTGTACGATGACTTGAGCATTTGACAGTAGCAGCACCAAGCTTGTCCAGCAATGTTAAGAATGCATTTTGGCCTGACGTCCTGGTACATTCCATGCTAATAATTCAAGGAAATAAAAACAAACACAAAAGTCCTCCATGAAGTTAAGTACCTTCGCAGAGTTAAAAGTTCATGAGTCACTTTTGATCTGAAAGTAGTGGAAAATTTTAGATGCTTATTAATGGTGAACTTTAAAAATGAAGTGAAGCTATGTATATCCTTTATTTCCTCCTTATATCCTAAACCAGTGGTTCTCAACTTTTTAGACTCAAGGGACCCCTTGTTAAACCAAAGGCACCCCTCAAAAATACCAGATCCTAGCTTTCAATCATTTTTTTAACTATGAAAAAATAATGGAGCAATTTTTCTGTTACAGATAACTTAGATATATCACAATAGTGGCCTATTGACAGTATGGATTCCTATTTGAAACCTCAGGGTTTATCTTGTGAATCCTGTGTAGGTGTTTGCACACCTAACAGTGTTAATATTGTGCAGCACCTCATGGCACCCTTAAAACGATCTCACAACATTCAGGGTGCAATAGCACCTTGGTTAAGAATCATTGGCCTAGCCTATAACTATGGCCTCATGTTTTTTTTTTCCTCTGCTTGCTTTTTATAGAAGAGATGTCAGATCATTTTTTGTTGAATGGTTTTGGCAGTTTCTGTGGAGAATCTGTAGGATAGGTGTATCAGTGTTTAAAACCTAAGATACAGCTCTTCTATCATCCTAACTGAGTAACAAAGGGGATGTAGAGGCTCAGGTTTCAATCTTTCAAAGGATCAATCAGATGCTTAATTTAAACCTATGTGGAAAGGCTTTGCAGGGTCAGGTGCCTAAATTGGGTAAAAAAGCTCTTGTTTATGTTGCAATCTAGTTAGTTCAGGAACCAATAAGTGTAGCCAACATAGACTTAAGTACTGCACAAGTTGGCCCAGGGTCTTGAATAAATTACTTGGCACCTGAAGTTTTCCAGTCACAATTGCTCTGCTATTGGTACCTGAGTCAGTTATGTCAAAAAAAAAAGCTTGTGCAGACATACTTTTACTCCAGTCATACCTTTGAATTGTAGTGCAGACACACTTAATGACATTTTCTTCCAAGATGGCAAGCTCACGTTTGTCACTTTTTGGTGATGAATCTCTCTCAGTCTTCTCCAGAAAGAAGCACTAAGTAGTAAGTAGAATTTCTGTCTTAGTTGCTTATGTGTGCCTCAATAAGTAACTGAGCATATCACAATCAAAAACATACTTATCTTAGCAACATCCCTATGAGCTAGGGAATTGCTATTATTCATATTTTATAGATGGAAAACTGAGGTCCAGATACGCAAAGTACTTGGATGTATAAGTCTTACTGATTTTTGGAGTTAGGCACAGGTGAGGACTAAAACTAGTTTAGACTCAGTGAGGACAGAAGAATCCATGGGCAGATCCAGGATTTTGTAAACCAGAGTGCTAGAACAGTGACTGTCACTGCAGGAGTGGTTCATCATCCTGGTCACAGTTTCCCCCAATGAACTAGGACAGGCAGACCATGCCAGAGAGGCAGCACCCTGGGATTTTTTTAAAGTCCCCAAATCAGGTCTTGGCACCCTTTTCCTTCCCCTCCATGCTCAGTGGCACATGTCCTCCTCTTCTATTCCTCCTTCCCCTGCTGTTCCTGGCTGAGCTAGGGACAGAGAGAGCTGTGGAGCTGCTCCAGCCCCACTCCAGCTGGGCCTAATGACGGGCCAGGTTCATCTGAAGATAATGGCAGCAGCAGGTCAGCCAGGGACAGTGGTAACAGCAGATGGGGGAGGGATGAGGGGAGGGGAGGAAATATGCCGATGATCCTGGAAGAGGACATGGGGTTGGATTCTTACTTGCTTTGGGAATTTTAAAAAAGCTGCTCCTCCTGCAGTGTGGTCTGAAAGGGGAAGTGTGACCCTGCCACTGCACCCCCTCTAGATCTGTCCCTGGAAGAGTCCTAAATCATGATCCCTAGACACTTCAGTTAAGATGTCAGAGAAATACCTCTTCTCCCTCATGATCCACAGCCTTCAATTTGCTCCTGGAGGATAAGTATGAGTGTCCCTTCTTTCTTACAGTAGGGCTGACTCTTAAAACCCACATAGTGGTGTTGCGCCTTCTACAATAGTCTGCTGATCCAGAGAACTCACCCAAGTAGTGCAAGATCTGGGTTCAGTTTCTGTTTCTACTGGACAGCATTTGAATTCACATCTCTTTACTTCCTTGCCACTAGATTACAGGCTACTGCAGGCAGGTGCACTTCTACCCTTTGCTGAAATTGCCTTGCTATGCCAAGAGTGCAAAAGTTGTTGGGTTAGAGAAGGTACTAGAGGAAAGCATAACTCTGTAGCCTAGGTGTCAGTGTAGTCAACTCTGTTCCTTCTCACAGGATTGTTGGTTATCTGCTTGTTTCATTTCTGCAGGTAAGGGGCAGAATGGAGGAGGGGAGGGATGGAGTTACTCCAGGTTACTGCACCACTTCCATTGCTATGTCCTCTGGCTGTGTTCTAAAGGGAAAGTGGTGTCAGAACCGCAGGTTATGCAGAACCCAGTCTTGTTAATGCCTGTTACTTGGGCTCGGAGACCAACTGATTATGTCTCTTGGGGGATTTAGGCACAGGATGGTGTAGACATGCAAGCTTAGGGCTGAGTTGTGCAGCTTTATCCACACTGGGGCAGTTTGGGGCACACACACAGCTGCAAACTCTAGGTGCCTGGGAAAATTTTAAGTGAAAAGGTAGGGTACCTACAGAGTAATGCGGTTTTCAGGTTCACAGTTTTGGACATGCCTTTAGATGTTCCACTTTAGGACATCCACTTCAGGCACCTCAGTCCTGAGTCCTTTTATGGATCTGGTCCTAACTCAGCAGTTCTTAGTATCTGTTAAAAACTTGAGCCTAAGTAACTTATATCACACAAACACTTGATATGAGTAGTGAATTCACCATGAGACTTCTAAGTCCCAAGCTTCTCCCTGTAACTCTTGGACCATTCTTCCACTCTTTCTGGCAAGGTGCTAGCATGAGAAATACAAAGAGTGAAGATAAATATGACTTTTGTACCATAATTTCCACTCTCATTCTAACTAAGCAAGAGGGATGGTAGCAATTAAACTTTTATAAGATCAAAATAAATATGCTTATGTATCTCTGTGTATAGTAACATTTTAACTATTTATATGAAAGGTTGTTTAAATGTAACATAACTCCCTCACAACTTGTTAAAAAATACTTAGGAAAGGTATACATTTATTAAAAGAGAATGGCATCTAGCCCCCTGCTTAAGAAATTGAAAAAGATGTTGGGTTTTGTTAAAATACATTCTTTTACAGTCATACAATTATACTTTCCCACAATTAAATTCAGTGTAAATAGTATCAGGTGATGCCTGTCTACAATGTGTAATAAACAGAAGTCATGAATTAGACTGATTCTGAAGCAGAGGTGAGAGAATCTTTTGAAACAAACTAATCTTTGCTCAGGCTAAGTTGGTACTTTCCTTTTCCTGGTTTCTTCAGATAAATACTTTTTCACTGTCAAAGTAGTGCTGAGAGATCACAACTGAGCTCAGTGTTCCTCTGTGCAATTGCATAGGAAGTAACAGTTCCTGGTTCAAAGAGCTGGTAGTCTCAATGGGCCCCACATAGTAACTTTGGGAAGAGGAGTAAGAGCAGAGAGGTGAATTAACTTGCCCAGTAACAGGTCAATGCAGATCTGGGAACGAAATGTTCCTCTGTTTATACACCTGCATTAAAAACAACTCTTAAAATATTTTTGTCCTGTGGATTGATCATGAACATGCAAGATTAAAAATAAAATTGCTTAATTATGATTGGTTTGAAAGGTCACATAATACTATTTTGAAAGAGGGGTAGAAAATGGTGCGCAAAATGCATTCTTCAATCTTCAATTACAATCTTCAATTGAGGATCATAATACTTAAATACTTCCACAGCACTTTCCATCATTCTTTGAAGGCAATAATTAATGTATTGTCCCATATTCCTCTGAGATAGGTAAAAAATTGTTATCATTGTGCTGTGAATGAGAAACCTAAAGCAAAGAGAAGTTAGAAAAAATTGCAGTGCCAGCAGCCGAGACAGGGATGGCATCAAATTCTCTTACCTCTTATTCTACCATTGTAGAGAGCCAATCATGCTGTCCACTGTCTGGCAATCTAAAGCGGAAGGAAAATTAATAAAAAAGAGATTTATTTTTAAGTAGATCAGCCTTTCTCCAGGGAGGTCTGTCTCACAGCTGGAGAAAAGCTGGACTAAATCATGAGAAGCATTATTCTGTATACATTTAATACTACTTAGTCACCTGCTTCCACCTTGTGAGTTTGATGTCCTTTAAGAGAGCTATTTTTGGTTTCCAATTCCATGTTCAGCCTCATATTTAACTTCAAACTTAAAAAAAAATAAAAATTACAAAATATATCAATTGTTTTAGGGACTGGTCCACTTAGTTCCATTTCATTTCTCTTCTGTTTTCCAACACAGGCCTGCTGGAAATTTTTGTTATGATAGTATAACCCATTAAGGGAGGGGAGATTTTGCAATAAAATTCCTAATCAGCAAAACTACAGCTGCTCATGAAGTTATAGTGGCAAAAATGTCCTTCTGTTGGTTGGTGCAGTGTGTTCCAGTTGGTATAAACTCTGCCAGTCCCTAAACCATCTCCATAAAGAAGATTTACAGGTACACTGGGATCAGCAAATCCATTGTTAACAGGGAAGGCCACAATAACTCACCTGACCTTGGATACATCACATACACTCACTCATCCATATGCACCCTTATGAAGCCATATCAGTTTTGCTCACAGTTGACTTAATTCCAAATGTATCAATGTGTCAGCTGTGTCATGGGACCCCTGGCTTGGAAAATGGAATTTTCAACCATACTTATGGCATGATTTGTCACGTTTCATTTGTATTTTGCGTGTCATAAAAAACCTAATGGGGGGCAATTTGTCTTTCATGAAAATCAACTTCTTTTTGTGCTGTGCGTGAACAGAAAGATTATACAGGAGTTTACTGATAACATGCTCTGAGACCGTATATGTCAGGTTTGGTAATTCCAATGAGCAATTCACTGGAATTCTTTACTTCACATTGTATATGCACTGTAGATTGGCTGTCATCACACAATGAGTTTTGTGTGCATTTGGTTTTGGTGGTTAGATTTATTGGAAAGAGGTGGAGTGGAAACTGAACTAATTTTGACCCTAGCTTCTTCCTGGTCATGCAGACTTAATTCATCAAGTTTCTGAAAGACTCCCTCTATTGCAATCTAGATGCAATTAAGGAATAAAAATGTCAAATTCTGTATGAAAAATCTGGGGTATTTGGCAGTCCTGCCTACCTTAGCACTTGTAAATATCACCTAGTACCTGCGAAAATACATTATCTAGAAGGAACCTTTGTTTTGGTAATGGGAAGGTATGCACGAGTTGTGAAGGGGAACCATGTAATTAAGGTAGGAATAACAAGCCCTGGGTGAATATCCAGATCCAATGAAGTAAAAAGGAATGTCCAGTTGACTGCAATGGGACCGGGATTTCATCCAGGATATCTGAGTCAGAAAAATGATGGCTGTGCCAGAGACTTATGGCCCAGTCCAGCATGCAAGCATGTAATTTAAGTTTAAGCACATGGGGTGCCTATAGACATGCAGGGAGGCTGCCCTGATGTGCTGTAATTACATTGTGTTGGAATAGACTAGATTAATCAAGTCCACTGGAGTGTGCTAATTAGTGCACATCCAGCAGCCTCTGTATCTCGTGTATCAGCATTCTTGTACTTCAAAATAGTGGTGGGGGTGCTTTAACTAAAGCTTATCAAATAAGCTTTAACTAAAGCTTATCAAATAAGCTTTAGTTAAAGCACCCCTGCCGTCATTTTGAGGTGTGGGTACAGGCATCCTGCATCTTATGCGCATTTAACTTGCGTGAATTCAACTATACGCTGGTGGGGAGAGGGGGTGAGGCTTGAGTCTGCACGTGGTGCTGCCACTTACCTGGAGGCCCGGCTACCACCACACTGCCAGCAGTGACTGCTTCTGCCTCCAAAACCTCCCGTTGCCGCCATGGAGCCATACCCGGAGCTGTGTGGCCAGCCGCCGGGCGTGGTGGTGGCCGGGCGGCACGCAGCCATCCCCACCACCACCCCGTGCTGCACCGCTGCCGCTGGCCACACAGCTCTAAGCATGGCTCCACGGCGGCGGTGGGAGGTTTTGGAGGCAGGGGCAGTCACCGCTGGCATGGTAATATGCGATTTCACTATACGTGATTTTCGCCTTTACGCGCTGCCTTTAGAAGGTAACCTCCGCGTAAGATGCAGGATGCCTGTACACTGATACAATCAATACACTGAGGGTGCTTTAATTCAAGTGGCGCTCAGAGCGGCTTATCTGTAAAATAATGTTAGTGATATTTTCCCATCTTTTCTAAGGCTGTTGCATATATGAAGCAAAGTCAAACATTTTCAGGGGAAATAGTACTGGTAAATACCTTTAAAAAAAGTATGGTTTTAGTTGTCCTCAAGCTGTCTGCAGTTGCAGAGTTTGCCAAGTAACTTTGGCTGAGGGAAAAAAAGATTTTTATATCTATATTTACAAAAGTATTGGCGACTGTGTCTCTTGTATTGAGAGCACTCAAGTCCAGTGTACTTAGACACCGCAGTGGGAGACCTTGGTTCTAATCTCTGCCAGACTCAGAGAGTGCATTTCAATGTAGACCTCCTACCCCTGTGAAGGGGCAGGAAGGAGAGGAAGGGTAATACCCTCCATCTCCATTATGAGGTAGGTCTTCTCCAGTGCCTCATGCTGGAGTTGTTCTACTTTGTATAAAATATTTAAATATTCATTGACATAGAGAGTGAGGATGCCTTTCTACCTTGGTGACCAGGGTATTCATGAAGGAGATGGAATTTTTGGATTCCAGTCACTGCTCCAGTAAATGTTTAATTATTTAAACAAAGTTGAACAGTGTGACTAGGAAAAAAGAGAAATGGGGAGCCCCATTTCCACAGAATCCCTTATAGCTTGTTGTTTAGAGCACTTTCCTGGGAGATGGGAGATCTGGTCTTGAATCTTTGTAGGCAAAAGATTTAATTGAACTTGGATTTTCCACATCCTGGGTGGGTGCTCTCACTACTGAGTTGTTGGATAACAGGGACACTTTCACTGATAGTTTTATAAATCTAGCTCATTTGCCTAAATACTCAAGACATTTCAGTTTGGTTTGAATGGTATGTTCATATTGAACACAATGACGGTTTTTGGTGTTCTTGTCTGGCAAGGCCAAATGAAAAACATTAACTTTAGTTGAAGCTGAACCATGTCTTAGTGGTTTTGTTTTTTGGCTGCTGAATCTAAAATCAATACTTCTACAACTCTGGTTGTGAAGTCAAATTCATTAATACTTGTGTAGTGCATCTAGAACCAGAGAGAGAAACTCTGCTCTTCCCTGAAACGGTATCCTTAGACCTATTTTCTTTCACACGCATTGGAATGACAGCTGACAAATGCCAGAATTATCCTTCCTACGCCTGGAATGAATTTGACGCACTCTCATTAAAGGAGGGAAACTGCTCTATCTTCTTAGATATTTCTTTATTACAGGTTAAGAACTGCTAGTAGGAGAGAAACAAAGTGTATTTGTAATGATCAGGGCTTTTGGTGGATTTCTATACTATTGTGCATTTCTCTTTCGTATCCATAGAAGGCACTCTTACACCACTGTCTACTGGTTCATAAAGTTGATTCCTAGACCTAAACTCACAGGCCAGTAAGCCTGTTTAAGTTGTCAGTTTTGACAGAGTAAAGCAGTCACTTGTACTACTCCGGTGCAGAGAGCAAAGCTGGTAATAAGTAAATAAAGCAATCTACATTTTTGAAACAACAAATACCATTTTGAGTGATTTACATCTAAAGAAGGAAAAAGTTGACTGGGATGTACTATAATGGAAATCTGCTGAGCCAGATGCTCCCTGATGGACCCGGAAGTGGACTGGAAGTGCTTCTGGTCCACTTCCGGATCTGCTGCCGAGCACACTGGGGAGTCCCTTGTGCTCCTGTGGGATACTCCATGCTCCCCAGCATCACAGCATTGACAAGCCACCTGCTACCTAGAAAAAACATTTAAAAATGTTTTTATGTATGTAGAAAAAACATTTAAAGCTGGGTCTATGTCTGAATCGCCAAATCTTTCTGAATCTCTCCAAATCAATTTGGAGGGTTCCGATTCGATTCAGAGAGATTAAAGGATCCTCTGATTCAATTCGGATTCGGAGATTTGGCCACCAAATCAGGCCAAAACTCTGCCAAATTGAATCGGGGACTGAGGCTTTGCATAGCCCTAGTACTTACCCTTCTGTAGCTCCTTCTTGCCACCCCCCTTCATTTTTCTCACCTCCTTCAAATTCCCCATTATGGCACCTTCCCTCCAGATGAGGCAGATGCAATGAGTCACTTGTGGACTAAAGCAGGAGTGGCCAACTTACAGCAAATGTGCCACATGTGGCATGGACAGCCTCTGTGTGTTGCATGCAACAGATCAGGGAGGGAACAGGCAGCACAGTAGCAGATAGGCCAGGAAGCAGAAAGTAGTTCAGCAGGTTGGGTATGGAAAGGGTATGAGAGTGGTGCTTGGAGACAGTGCAGAGCTAATTTGTGTCATAGAATCATAGAAATAGGGTCGGAAGGGACCTTGTAGATCTTCAAGTCCGGCCCCCTGCCTGGGCAGGAGGAAAACTGGGCTCAAATGACCCCAGCCAGGTAGGCATCGAGCCACTTCTTAAAGACCCCCAGGGTAGGAGCCAGCACCACTTCCCTTGGAAGTTGGTTCCAGATCCTAGCTGCTCTGACTGTGAAGTAGTTCTTACTGATGTCTAATCTAAACTTACTTTCCAACAACTTGTGGCCATTATTCCTTGTTATCCCGGGGGGGAGGGGGCGGGGGGAGGGAGGTGCTAGGGGAAACAAGGTCTCCCCCAACCCCTTCTGGTCCCCCCTAGTGAGTTTATAGATGGTCACCAGGTCCCCTCTCAGCCTTCTCTTGTGAAGGCTGAACAGGTTCAGGTCCCATAGCTTCTCATTGTAGGGTCTGCCCTGCTGTCCCCGGATCATGCGGGTGGCCCTCCTCTGGACCCTCTCAATGTTGTCCACATCCCTCTTGAAGTGGGGTGCCCAGAACTGGACACAGTACTCCAGCTGCGGCCTGACCAATGTCGCGTAGAGGGGGAGGATCACCTCCTTGTTCCTACTTGAGATGCATCTGTGGATGCATGATAGGGTCCGGTTAGCCCTGCGGACCGTGACCTTGCATTGTCGGCCCGTGTTCATCTTGGAGTCAATAATGACTCCAAGATCCCTTTCTGCCTCCATGCTCTCAAGAAGGGAGTTTCCCATCTTATAAATGTGTTGCTGGTTACTACTGCCCAAGTGCAGCACCCTGCACTTGTCAGTATTGAAATGCATCCTGTTTTTGTTAGCCCATCCCTGCAACCTATCCAGGTCTTGCTGCAGTCTTTCCCTCCCTACTAGCGTGCCCACCTCACCCCAAATTTTGGTATTATCAGCAAATTTAAACAGGTTGCTTTTCACCCCATCGTCCAAATTGCTGATGTCATGCCAATGAAAAAGGTTAGCCCTCACTGGGCTAGTTTATACAGCATGAGAGTGATGATTCTGGAGCTGAGGATTCCCTTCCCAGCTTAATCACTATTATATTGTGAATGGTGGGTTCCATGAGCAAGTCACTTCACTATTCTCTACCTCTGGGCCATCCCCAATTGCATTATCCACTTAGGGTATGTACAAGTTTAATTTAGATCACCCTAATCAAGGTTGGGGCAATCTAAACACCAAGGTATACAAGCATTGGCAGGGCTTAAGTGGCCCTAAAAATGGCACACTTGATCTCAAGATAGTTCTTTTCAGAAAACTGCTTTAAATTAGCATGAAGTTAACCTGGCCTATCCCCTGAACCTGACCGGGCCAATCCTACCCCTTTCTTCCCACCCCACCCCCAACAAGCTCTCTTCCCCAGACTGGATAGCCTCATCTGAACCTGTCAGCCCCCCTTGGATGTGCCAACCCCCTGCTGTCGACCTCCCAGCACCTTCTTCCTCCCTCAACTTACCTCTGGCTGCCCATGTGTCCTCTTGGCAAAAGGCTAATGCTCGCATGCAGTGATCCCAACGTGGGTTTGGTGGCTTAAACTAAGCTGTCAAAACTTGCATCAGGTCCCACAAATACTTGTTTGCACCCTTACACTATGAGCTGTTTTAGGCTGCAATTGTTTGCTGCTGTGAGTTTGTACGGCATCCAATACAATGGAACTCTGTTGTCACTTGAGGCCTTCAGGGACTATCATCACATAAATATTAAAAACAGATCCTTTTGATATAGTTTGGGATTTCTGTTCCCATGAAGGGGTGGACACACTGCTTCAAGAGTGTTCTCAGCCCTTGCCATCCCAGAACTGTCTGTATGAATTGTGAACCTGATTTGATCCCCAAGCTCTGTTGCCATTAAGCCATTCTAAAGCTTTTGAATGCACCTCAGAAAGAGATGCCTCACTTCACTGCTGTGGGCCATACAGAAGTGATCTTAAAATGCAAAAGTTTGAAGAGACAAATTTTTCTCTCTACCCTCAGGTTGAGCGCCACAGCTGGAAGCTTGTAGCTTCTGGTTTCCATTAAGACTGGTAAGGAGGCTGAGATGATTTTAGTGTCCAATCCACTTGGAAGAAAAATACGAATGTCTTCGTGACTTGGCAAGGAGAAATGCTATAAAGAGCAATGCAATTTGGCCCAATATTGAATTATATCATTGATCACCATGAAGAGCTGGCTGATCAGTAATGGAAAATGAGTTAAATGTCATTGTGCCTTTCCAAAGCATATAATTATGTTTTTCATCAGAAAGATTAGTCAAGTTCAGCCTACATTGGTATTACTCAGTGATTAAGGGACATGCTTAAGTATGTTGGTCTTTTGAGCTTCTTCTCATTTTTATGATAAAAAAGAACACGGTGAGCAAGAAACACAAGTAAATTAATATTTGCACATATCAGGTGCATATATGCCTTTGGATTATTCAATCCTTGTGAGTGGATAGGAAGCCAGTGAAAAGAATGAGGCAAATACAGATAATTAACAGCTGGACAAAAGAATCAGAGGGAAGCTGTCTGTAGAATGAATATGGAGCTAAATGATGAGGAGAACAATATGGGATGACAAAGCAGGTGCAATCTACCACAGAAGCCCAGTGTTACAATTATGCCAATGAGGAGTGCCACAAAGGAGCTCCTGTGCCTCCTTTATAATGAGATGTTGGACTAAATTAAAATAAGCTCAACCCCTTAGATACTGCTGAAGTGAGACTGCTTTGCTGTTAGGGTGTGAATGTTGCTATGCTTTTTAAAATGTAGAAACAAACCATGTTCAGTCTCTTGTAACCAATATCCATCTTGCGTTACAGCAATGTTGTCAAGCAATAACTTGTTTAATTTGGGGGTCCCTTATTCAGGATCTGGTAGTCTGAACCCAAGCATAATGGCTGCATATTTTTTAATGGCAGTAGTTGGGTTATTAGAAACCCCCTCCTACCTCTCCCCTCCAAAAGTCGATAGTCCTGTCATATGCTGTCATATACTGAAGCTGCAGTTGTACTGGGCTTTGGTTTGGTCAGCAATGGCAAATGGATTATTAAAAGGTATGCAAAGGAAGTGCAAGAAATGAAGTGACTTCTTCAGTATTTCTCGAAGAATGGAAAGTGAGAAAGTTCAGCACGTGTAGAATGCTTTGTTCTTAGATACTATCACACCTTGCAGGTATAAGATTTGCCAGTTGTTCACTCGAAAAATTCAGAATATTAGATTTTTTCCTTTTTTTTCTTCACTCTATAAATATTCAAAAGACATTGAAGCACCTTGGGGAAAGTGGAAGATTTTCAAAGGCACAATGGACACTTAAATGACTAACTTCTATTGAAAGTCAATGGATGTTGAGTGTCAGTGCCATATCTGCCTTTGGAAATCTCTCTTAGATACCGTAAAATTAGCAAACTAGCTCACACTCTTATCAATAGCCATCCCACAATTTTATTTGTTATTTTTTTCTTTATTACATGTCATTTACAACCTGATGACAAAAGACACATTCATGGGCCCTGAAAGGTTAAGAGTACAACTTAGTGCACTAGTGCAGGGTAAGTTGCGACTGTTATTGGTGGTGGTCTTTGCAAGCAGTCTGGATCCTGGGTATAAACTGATGGGGATTGTAAAGTCTGCATGATGATTAATTACTGCTGAGGTGGCCAATTTCTGTGACTGCGGCAGCTCTCTAAGCATACAAGACGCAAAATGCTTTGGTTTCATGAACAATTCTCTTACTTTGCATTTGTTACTGTAAGAGGTATGTTCTTCAGGTGCTGTACTTTAATTTCTATGGATTTTGAAAAGCACAAGGGTTTATTGTTCCTTAGAGGTTCCAGATCAATTAATCTACAGCTTGGCTGGCTTGGAGGAAAAAAAAAGTTGCAGTGCTGAGGGGACTTAACCTGATTTTGTTTTGGGATTGCTTTACTGGCTCCATTTCAGCAACTGGCTCTATGTTCAGTGGCTGATCTACCTTCATCCTTATGAGGTATGTTCACATGGCATTGACCTGTTTTTCTTTTTGCATGCAGTTGTGGTAAATGTATAAAAAAAATATACTGTATTAATGACGTCCAACCCCACTTAAACCTTCCCTAACTAGACTAAGAAAGAGAAATTTGTGTACTTCTAAGGAGCACGAAAGAAATGCAACGAGGCGGAAATAAATTACTACAATACAGGCCTCCCTCACTTTATGCAGGTTCTGTATGTGTGAATTCGCTCTTATGAGATGACCCTTTTTATACCAAAAATTGGTTATATGCAAGGTCAATTCACTCTTATGTGATCAGTGTAGTGGAAGCCCGCGGTCAGCTGCTTTGTGCAGTGCATTGTGGGAGTGATGCGCGCCAAAATATAATCTCCTGTGTGGATCTGTGCTCCTCGCTCATTGTCTGTGACACATGTTTCTGTAGTTGCCATCCCCATTATGGTAACATTCACCACCGCCCAGTGCTTGTGTGCACTGTCTGCTGTTGGTGAGTACCAAAACTGTCTTGTAAAAGTGGTAGAAATAGGTCTGGGGGTCAGTACAGTTGAGGTCTTGAAACGTATCCCTATTTGTTACATTGTAAAGTGGGTTCCCTTTATGTGAATTTGAGTTGTGTGCTGTTTTTCAGGAACACAAGTACATCATAAAGCGAGGGAAACCTGTATTGTTGTGTTCCCCCCCACTTTAAAAAATAAAAAGAAACAATAATTTTGAACCTAATTCTCATTTTGACAGCTTTTGGTACATTTTGACAGTTTTTGACATTTTGGCCCCTTTAGACCGCTCTGGTAGTAAAAAGGGGCCTTCCCCAAGTGATAAACTTGCTTTATTGAAGTCTTTGGCAAAACACCCATTGACTGCACAGGGATTGGATTTTCACCTGTCCGCCACTGTTTTATACCCACTTTAAGGCCTTTTTGGATAGACAGTTTTGCACAATCATATTAGTGCAAACAGGAATCAGGCCATGGGATATACAAGATAGGGGAAGGGACACAAGGCAGAGCTTGTGTCTGTGAAGTAATGAAACTCCACAGCTACCATTGCAGTAAACATGGGTTGAGGAGTTCAGCTGTTGCAGTATCCATGCCGTGATGCCTGGCCATAGAGTAAACACGCTGCTGGGGGAGAGGGATCAAACAAAAGACGATCAATGGGAAACTGTGACGTGTTGTGGATAGAACAGTGGGGTGAATTGTGCTGTCAGCATCATGCTTGCAACTCTGTCTGAGAGCAGCCAGTGGCCCCTTTCTTATAATTCTGTGTCTGGCAAGAATGATGTTCATTATAAGGCTTCACACCTTTTGGATTTAACTGAGAGGAGTGTTTCTAAAATCTGCAGATTTTGAACTGGATAAAACAATGGGCATGTACCAGCGATGTATTTATGGAGGGACCAGCTGGGAAGACTTGGACTTCTCAGAAATGTGAAATAGTGCTCTCTGCAAAACCAGTACAAAGGATGGATATTAGGCTCCAGTGAGGCTGCTCAGGTTAATGTCGCCAAAACATCCTGATTGCTGCAGGAAGTTGTACTTGGTAATGCTGCAGAAATGGCACTCTTCATTGACCTATAAACAGGATGAGGGAGCAGCAGCAGCAGAACGAAGAGACAGCTGCTGGCGCTGGCTTCATAGGCAGACACATAAACAAAACTGGGGAGGAAGCTCTGTTTACATTTGAAAGAGAAACCCCAAAGTCCAAGAGGAAAATGATGGACTTAGATGGCTATAAATAGTGACAGAAGTATAGTGTCATCTGCAGTGTTAAAAAATGCTGTAGAGATTGTAACCTAAGAACATGCTGCATATATTTAATACTTGTATTCAATGTGCACTTTCATTATTCACTTTAGATTTTTTTCTATATATGGAGCGGCTTCTGAGCATAGATTCAATAACAATGACTCACCTTGGCCAAGTACAAACAGTCAAAAAGCCCAATGCTGAATCAATTCAGTCTTCGCAGGTTAGTCTCTAAGCTGTGTAGATTGAACCAATAAGCAAGTGAAGAGACATTCACTTTTGAATTTCAGATTTCATAGACATTAGGGCTGGAAGACATTAGGGCCTCACTGGATCATAAGGTCGAGCCCCCTGCCTGAGGGGCAAGAAGTCAAAGGATCCCAGAAAGATAGGCATCCAAATGTTTCTTGAAAGTGTCCAGAGTAGGTGTTTGCACCACCTCTGAGGGGAGTCTATTCCAGGCCCTGGGGACACGGACAGTAAAGAAGTTTTTTCCCTTATCCAGCCTAAAACAGTCTTCCAGGCTGGTCATTGGACCCTGTCTTCCCTTGGGGTGCCCTGGTGAATTCTCCCAGTTCCTGACTCACACCCCTTATGTACTTATAGACTGCCACCAAGTCACCCCTGAGCCTATGCTTCTCCAGGCTGAAGATTCATAGATTCATAGATGTTAGGGTCGGAAGGGACCTCAATAGATCATCGAGTCCGACCCCCTGCGTAGGCAGGAAAGAGTGCTGAGTCTAGATGACCCCAGCTAGATGCCTATCTAACCTCCTCTTGAAGACCCCCAGGATAGGGGGAGCACCACCTCCCTTGGGAGCCCGTTCCAGACCTTGGCCACTCAAACTGTGAAGAAGTTCTTCCTAATGTCCAGTCTAAATCTGCTGTCTGCTAGCTTATGGCCATTATTTCTTGTAACCCCCAGGGGCGCCTTGGTGAATAAAACCTCACCAATTCCCTTCTGTGCCCCTGTGATGAACTTATAGGCAGCCACAAGGTCGCCTCTCAACCTTCTCTTGCAGAGGCTGAAGAGGTCCAGGTGCCCTAGTCTCTCCTCATAGGTCTTGGCCTGCAAGCCCTTAACCATATAAGTGGCCCTTCTCTGGACCCTCTCCAGATTATCCACATCCCTCTTGAAGTGCGGCGCCCAAAATTGCACTCAGTATTCCAACTGCGGTCTGACCAGCGCCTGATAGAGGGGAAGTATCACCTCCTTGGATCTGTTCGTCATGTATGTGCTGATGCATGATAAAGTGCCATTAGCTTTTCTGATGGCTTCGTCACACTGCCGACTCATGTTCATCTTGGAGTCCACTAGGACTCCAAGATCCCTTTCCACTCCCGTGCCACCAAGCAGGTCATTTCCTAGGCAGTAGGTAGGCTGGACATTTTTCCTCCCTAGGTGCAGCACTTTGCATTTCTCCTTGTTGAATTTCATTCTGTTGTTTTCCTCCCATATGTCCAACCTGTCCAGGTCTGCTTGTAGTTGTTCCCTGCCCTCCAGCGTGTCCACTTCTCCCCAGTTTTGTGTCATCCGCAAACTTGAACAGAGTACACTTCACTCCCTCGTCCAAGTCGCTGATGAAGACATTAAAGAGTATCAATCCAAGGACCGAGCCCTGAGGG
Source organism: Alligator mississippiensis (assembly GCF_030867095.1). NCBI lineage: Eukaryota > Metazoa > Chordata > Crocodylia > Alligatoridae > Alligator > Alligator mississippiensis. The sequence goes on along the minus strand of NC_081824.1, from coordinate 117,077,149 downwards.
ACCCCACTGCCCACACCTTTCCAGGTTGATACCGACCCATCCACTATGACTCTCTGGGTACAACCCTCTAGCCAATTTGCCATCCACCAGACTGTGTAGTCATCCAAGTCACAGCCTCTTAACTTGTTCACCAGTATGGTGTGGGATACCGTATCGAAGGCCTTCCTGAAGTTTAAGTATACGACATCAACCCCTACTCCTGCGTCCAGTTGTTTTGTAACCTGGTCATAAAAAAAGACTAGATTAGTCAGGCATGATCTACCTGCTACGAACCTGTGCTGGTTTCCCCTCAGCATAATTTGTCCTGCTGGGCTCTTGCAAATGTGAGCCTTGATAATTTTTTCAAAGACTTTGCCAAGGATGGAGGTGAGACTGACTGGCCTATAGTTGCCTGGGTCCTCCTTCCTCCCCTTCTTGAAAATGGGGACCACATTGGCCCTTTTCCAGTCCTCCGGGGTCTGTCCGGAGTCCCATGGCTCTCGGCCTCTCTTCACAAAGCCTGCTCTCTTGCCCTCTGATCAGGCTCATGGCTCTCCTCTGGACTCTTTCAAGCTTATCCACATCCTTTCTGAATTGTGGAGCCCAGAATTGGATGCAGTACACCAGCTGTGGCCTCACCATGGCTGAATACAGCGGGAGGATGACTTCCTGGGTTTTGCTTGAGGTGTATTGCTAGATGCAAGCCAGAGTTTTGTTTGCTTTGCTGGCTGTGGTATTGCATTGGTGGCTCATGTTCATCTTGTGGTCAATCATGACCCCCAAGTCTCTTTCAGTCATGGTGCTAGCAAGTGTAGCACCGCTGAGCCAATATGTATGATACTATTTTTTTCTCCTGAGTTGAAGCATCTTGCATTTGTCCATGTTGAATACCATCAGGTTTCCATCCTCCCACCTTGTAAGCCTGTTGAGGTCAGTCTGGATCACCAGCTTATCTTCAAGTGTGACCACACTCCCCCTGCCCAGGGCCTGTAACTAACCTTTAACAGCAACAGTGGAGGGACCATGCACTGAGCCCAGGCAGGTCCTGCCAGCTCTGGGGCTGTTCCTGCCACCCAGCTGGGCTGGTCTTGTGGCAGCAGGACCTGATGTCACATGCAGGGTCCACATGCCAGGCCCAGCTGGGTCCTGGGACCCCTCTGCAGCCCAGCTGGGCTGGGCCCATGATGACAGGACCTGACGCAGCATGTGGGACCTGTGTGCCAGGCCCAGCTGGGTCCTGGGGCCCCTCTGCAGCCCAGCCAGGCTGGGCCCATGGTGACAGGACCTGGCATGGCGCGTGGTCCCCACATGTGGGGCCCAGCTGGGTCCTGCTGCTCTTGGGGCTACTCTGCTGGGCAGCAGGGGGGATGTCCCCAGGGCTGCGGAGGGTGATGACCTGGCCCAGATCCCTGCAGCTCACTAGTCTGGCTTTGGACTGGAGCAGGTTGCACGGCTCCAGGAGGCATGTACAGGAGCTGCACCTCCTGGAGCCCTGTGACCCACTCCGGTGCAAAGCTGGACTAGCGAGCCACGTGGGGCTGGGCCAGGTCCTCACCCCACTCCGCAGGCACAGGGGGCAGAGGCAGGAGCCAGCCCTGGGGCCCGGCCCATGGTGACAAGACCCAGTGTGGCATGTGGTACCTGTGTGCCGCGCCACCCAGCCGGGCCCTTCCTATAGTGGCAGGACCTGGCTTAGCACATGGGGACTGTGTGGAGCCAAGCTGGGTCGTGCTGGCCCTGGGGCTGCTCGTGCCACCCAGGAGGACCCGACACGGCACGCAGGGCAAGAGGCACATGTGAACTTGTCTGGAAGCACCCTCTGGGTCTGACTTTGGAGTCAGTTCCCCAGCCATTGGATGGTAAGGTTTTTGAGGCTGCAGTTCCCCAATTTTGCCATGAGGATATCATGGGGCACTAGGTCAAAGGCTTTTTTGAAGTCCAAATATATGCTATCAACCTCTTCTCCTCTGTCCAGGTGATGTGTCACCTGGTCATAGAAGAAAATGAGATTGCTCAAGCAAGACCTACCCACAACAAAGCCATGTTGGCTATCCCTCAGAATGTTGTCTTCCGTTAGCCTCTTGTTAATGATTTTTTTGATGATATTTTCCAATATTTTTCCAGGGATCTTTTCAGGTTCCTGGATCTTCCTTCCACCCTTTCTTGAAGATAGGCACTACATTGGTCCTCTTGCAGTCTTCAGGTACCTTGCCCAAGGGTCATGAATTCTCAGATATCTTTGCCATTGGCCGCTCTATGATGTCAGCCAGTTCCTTTAGCACTCTTTGGTGCAATCCATCCAGACCAGCTGATGTGTGGATGTCCAGCCTCTCAAGGTGTTCCCTCATAAAATCTATGCCAATGATGTGCGTATGTTCACCCTTCCCCTTGGTAATCCTGCACCTTGTCAGGCAGGGTGGTCCTTTTGGGCTGGTGAAAGACCGATGCAAAGTAATCATTAAGGGGATTGGCTTTTTCCTGGGTGTCGGTTATCAGCTGCCCCTTTTGGTTTAGCAGGGGTCCAGTGTTACCCCTAGTTTTTTTTTTTCAAACTTCCCACATATCTGAAGAAAGACTTGTTATTGTCCTTGATTCATGTAGCGAGTTGGAGTTTGGTTACAGCCTTCGTTTTCCTAGTTCGCTCCCTACAGGTGTGGACCAGTACTGAATATTCCTCCTTAGTGGTGTTTCCCATCTTCCATCCTTTATAAGCCTCTCTTTTTAGACACAGGAGGTTCATTAGTTCCCTATTGAGCCAAGGGGGTTGCCAAGCCCTTTTACAACCTTTCCTATGGGCTGGAATGGACTTCCCTTGTGCTTCAAGGATCGCTTCCTTAAGGAGTGACCACTCATTGTGGACTCCTCTCCTTGTCAGATCATGGGCTGTCAGGGCCTCAACAACTAGCCTCCTGAGCTTGTGAAAGTCAGCTTTCTGAAAGTCAAGGACTTCTGCATTGATGACTGACTTGGCAGCTTTGAGATGGATAGTGAAAGTGATCAACTCGTGGTCACTGTCTCCCAGCTTCCCTTCAATTCTTAGGTCACTGAATAGATCACCCCCTTTGGCCAGTACCAGGTCCAGCAGCACCTTACCTCTTGTCAGCCCGTCAACTTCTTGAGATAAGTAGAACTCTTCCATGCATGAGAGGAAGCTTTGTGACTGATCGGATTTGTCTGAGTGCTCTTCCCATGAGATGTCAGGGTAGTTGAAGTCTCCCATGACAACCATGCACCAAGAGCATGCAACCTCATCCAGGTCCTTAGTGAATTCATGGTCAAGCTCTTGCTTCTGATTTGGAGGTCTGTAGCACACTCCTACCATTATATCCCCTTCACCATGTTCCCCTTGTATTTTAACCCAGAGTCTCAAGTCACCCTCCTTGGGTGCCAATCTCCGCTTGTAGGGAAGTATACTGCTCCTTCACATAGAGAGCTACAACCCTACCCTTTCTTTCCTGTACAAAGTATAGCCATCTATATCTATAGTCCAGTCATAGGTGGAGTCCCACCAGGTCTCCATTATTGCTATGAGATCATAATCATTTCTGAATGCAGCCACATGCCTGCGGTGGACCAGCCCAGAGGCCAGGAGGTGGGATGGGGGGTGCTAGAGCATGCCTCCCTCCTGAGCTGGAGCAGACAGCTTGGGTCAAGGCTAGTCTGTCCACCTGGCTATAGGGGCTTGCAGGAGAGGTGCAAAGAGTCCTGGTATGCCGGGGGACTGTGAGTTAACTTGAATGTGGAGGTGATCTGGGACAGAAGTTCAACAAACTGGCTTAATTTAAATCAGTTAAGTCTGATATGACACGCATCCAAGTTTATTTTAAACCAATTTCGGCCATTTTGAAAGTAGTTTATGTGCACTGAATTTCTGTTGTGTTACAGATTTGAACTGGTTTCCAGTCACTTATACAAGTTTATGTGTAACTTCTGTCCCTAGCCCTTGAAATAAAAGAATTGACATTTTTAGGGGACAAGCCACAGTACAAAAGCTACTTTAAGAAAGACCAAAATAAGGGCTAGACTATTGGAGGATACGTTAGATTGCCACAGTAATTAGTACAAAATCAAGTTTTTATTAGATTCATACATTAGATGTTATGTCTGCGCGACGCTTCAGTCCCTAATTCGATTCAGTGAAGATTTGGCCTGATTCTGTGGCTGAATCTCTGAATCTAAATCAAATCAGAGGACCCTTGAATCTCTCTGAATTGAATTGGAACCTTCCAAATCTATTCGGAGAGATTCAGAAAGATTCAGTGATTCGGACATAGTTACAGCTTTAAGTGTTTTTTCTACATACCTCTAGGTAGCAGGGGGCTCATGAATACTGGGGTTCATGAAGTGTCCCACAGAAGCATGGGGGGCTCCCAGCATGCTCGGCAGCAGACCCAGAAGTGGACCAGAAGCACTTCTGGTTCACTTCCGGGTCTGCTGGGGAGTGCTCTGGGGGGCCTCCCCATGCCCCCCCTGGCTTGGTGACTGGTCCCTCTTGGATCTGGGGAGGCACCCAGGTTCCCCCCATTGCTGATCACCAAGCCAGGGGAGCACGCCCCCCCCCCCCCAGTGCGCTCCCCAGTGGACCTGGAACTGAACAAGGAGTACTTCTGGTCTGCTTCCAGGTTCACCACTGAACATGCGGGGGGGCCCCCAAACTCCTGTGGGATGATTCATCCACCCCAGCATTGCAGGGTTCACAAGTTGTGCTGGTACCTCAAGGTATGTAGAAAAAACTTTTAAAGCTGTGTCTACGTCTGAATTGCTGATTCTCCAAATCAGCATCAAATCTTCAGATTCAGATTCAGCCTAATTGAATCAGGGATAGTGATCTGAATCAACAAATTGAATCACTGTCCCTGATTCAGGCCAAATTGGAATCTGAATCTGAATCAAATAGGGCCCACTTCGCACACCCCTATTAGATGTGTGTTCCACACAAAAGGCTATTTAAGGTACCTTAAATTTTTGCCAGTCAGACCTTCAGCTGATGCCCACTAGAGGCAATGGAATCAAGTCCCATTTACCTTAATTAATATTAGCTTGGACCATAACTGAGAAGAAGTGTTTCTCACAATATATTCGACAAGTAGGATTGTCTGAACTAGGGATGTTTATGTGGAATTGATCTTCAGGTGTGTACAGATAAAGGCTTCCCAGTCTTATTTTTGTTTGAATGATCAAATCTTAACAGTCAATTTATTGAATTTTTGGCTATTTTTTGGGACAGTTTTACACTTCTGAATGAAGGGAAAACTCCTGGAGTTGGGATGGAATGAAATGTTTACTTACAAGTGGGATTTTCTGCCAAAAGGCAGGGTGACATAAAATAATCATCAGATATGCAGCAGGAGCGTTGCCAATTTACATCATTTAAGGATCTGGACCATTGTCTTTTGATTAGAATAATTTATATTGTGTTCAAAAGATACTGTGAGAATAACAGTGCCTGTTTTATCTGATTTCAGCTTTCTGAATATTTTGGGCAGCCTTTTCTTTTCTCATTGTTCTTATTTTCCATTTTTTATGTTTAATAGCCAAAACCATATTCAAATGAATAGAGAACTTACAGTGCTCATTTCAAAATGACTTAGCAATATTGTTAAAAAAAAAATCATGCAACTGGTATTATTTATATTCAGGTTGGTAGCTCCTACTGTAACAAATCTTATCATTCTGTAAGAAACAGAATACTTGTTTCAAGGAACAAAGGAAACTAAATACAAATCAGCTGTGTTGCGATAACATGCTGCGTCAGACTTCTCTTCACAGAGTCAAGGAGGGGTAAAACTCTGTGCTTTGAACTCACCTGGCCTGGTATGTATTGCATAACCAATTTCAGTTCCTGCCAGAATGGCAATCTTATAGGTTGTGCTAGTTGTCAAACTAATTCCTTTCATAGCAGGGCCTGCTGTATTTTTGTACACTGTTGCCACTTCCAAAACACAATGTCTCAACTGAGGCTTAGAGCAAAAATGTTAGAAAGTGTAACTTCCTGGAGTTTGGTCAAAGTATATCTTTCATGGCTGCAGGAATATCTAGCAATGGGTAAAGCTTTTAATTTTAAAACTCCATGACAGTAATTAGAACAATAAAAAATAAAGGGTACACATTTTTGGAAATTAGTTCCTTTCTTACCTGTATATGAAAATAAGGCTCAGGGAACCCGTCTGATTCTGTGTTTGGCAGAAGCCATCAGAGTAGAATCCAAATAGAGTACAGACACTGCCAACCACAAATTAGAGAAACACTTAAAAAAAATCCCATTTCCTTCTTTTTAAGGAACAGTTTTTTTGGGAGGGAAGACCAAAGTTCCCATCCTTTTGTCTAGAGATATTAGGTTTGAAGAGGATGTCACGCAAAAGTGTGTCTTGCAACAAAATATGTTGATGAGTCATGGGGGCCATTCAAGTGCAATTCCAACCCCAACTTTAACTCCCAGATCCATGTGCTCACCTCTACAGTACACTATCCTCCCAGTTACTAGTGTGCTGCCCTTGCCCTCATGGTTTCGCTTCTCTTCCTTGCATACTCTCTAGCTAACAAGTCCCAGGGACTCTGCTTCAAAAGGAAGTTTTATCAGTAAATGTCATCATTATAAAGAGGGAACTGTTTTGAAACCTTTTTGAATGTACGCAGATATGACAGTAACTGATGCACAAGGGACTTTCCAATGAGAAGAGGAACCGTGGAAGTGCTTTTCATCTTGAAATAGGTATTAGGCAGAAAACACTTTCTCCTTCAACCATTAGAATATTCACTGAACTGGAACTGCAGGGAGGAGAACAGAAACTTAGCCCATATGCTAGGGCAATGGCCTGTGTATGTTCCTAGTAGGGAGAGGCCAAAAGATGAATACATAAATTAGGCAGCAATAACTTGAGTGACAGAGCAGTCTTTCTATTAGTACATGTTTTTTTGAGAGAGCCAGAAATAGACCACGGAAAAGTTCTTGCTAATAGTAAATGCTGTGGTAAAAAATAAATGGAAATTGGTAAGATGTTTAAAAATTGTATACAAATTCATTGATGTGTAAGAAGAAGAACTGGTTTGAATACAAGAGAAAACTTAGAAATTTACTTACAGGAAATATAGAAAGAATTTAAGAACATGTTAATACCAAATTCTGAGGCCATTTAGACCAGTGATTTACTTTACTGAAGTCAGTTGTGTTTTAATGATGATAACTTACATGGAGAGTTTCAAAAGCAAGTAGGTGCCCTGCTGCTATCATTAAGCCCTTTTTAGTGGATGGTATCAAACTGCTGTTTGTACATTTGAAATTTTCTCTATAATTGAATATTGGTCAGATTTTCAAAAACCCCTCATATCTGAGCAGCAGCCTTTGAAACTAAGGGGAACTTTTGGGTGCTGAACACTTTTAAATGGTTGGCTATACGTCTCTCTAAAAAACAAACAAAACCCCCAGACAAAATACAAAAAATATGGATGTAGCCTGGCCCTGTGCTCTTCATTTGTAGAGCTGTTATTGACTGTTGTCATTAAAACCTGATCTGTTGCTTTTATATAAAAGATACGCAAGAGCTTCATAATGTATATGTGAATTGCAATATTTATACAAATTTAGCATTACTGTTAATTTCCTTTTGGTCACTATATTGACCTTCTTTGCCTTTTTCTTCCCTAGAAAATGAAAAATACAGACCATTGGACAGGAGTAAAGGAAAAGTATTGACATTAGGTTAAAGTTTCTGCCTCTTGGGTGGGAGGGGAGGGGTCTGCACATGGTTGTTATATTTTATTCTGTTTGAGGGATGTGTACCTCAGTGCTGTAAGCATTCCACCCATGGTTCCCTGCTCACCTGTTGCCATGCGCCCTACATTTGAATTCATTAGCTTTACCCACTGGTTTCCGTGCTAAATTTTCTGAGAGAGAGATTTAGCACAACACGCACATAGCTAATGAACTTTTTGTATTTATTTTCAGCTCTCTTCTAAATAGACATGTTCCTAAGATACTAAAATCAGATGTGCTTCAACATCAGAACTTTATCAAATTTTGTGTCCTGTAATGAGGAACTCAACCTACAGGCAGGTTATATATTGAAATTGGACATTAACTTATATCCCAGGGATGTTTTGGGACTTTCTTCTGTGAACTTGGTTTAAATCCTTCTCTACTCTGAATGAGACAAGCTAAAATGGAAAGCCTAATCAGTATATTTGTGGAAATTGTAAGTCTGCCTGAAGATTAGCTTGAGTCCTGAAAAATTACTCTACTTCTGTTAGATGACCTCTGAAATGGGATACTGAGGTTCTAAATTTTGGATATAGGCATGTAGCATGTGATTGCCTACATATTTGTATAGATCTATCCCTCAGTTAGAGAAATTGAAAACTCAGGCATGTCATCCTTTTGTCATCTAATTAGAGTAACTCTCCTACATTAAATCATTTAATTCTGGGAGAAAAAATTAAGGAAAAGGGCAAACACAGTGACCATATTTAAGAAAGGGAAAACAGAGATCCAGGGAACTACAGACCAGTCATCCTTACAAGTCTCTGGAAAAATCATGGAGCAGATCCTCAAGGGATCCATTTCTAAGCACTTGGAGCAGAAAAAGGTGATTAGGAACAGTTAGCATGTATTCACCAAGGGCAAGACATGCCTAACCAACCTGATTGCCTTCTATGATGAGGTGACTGGCTCTATGGATGTAGGGAGATTGGTGGATGTGGTGTACCTTGAATTTAGCAAGGCTCTTGATGTGGTTTCCCACAACGTTCTCACAGGCAAGCTAAGGAAGGATGGGCTGGATGAATGGACTCTAAGGTGGATAGAAAACTGGCTGGAGCATTTGGCTCAGAGGGTAGTAAACAATGTCTCGATGTCTAGTTGGTATCCAGTATCAAGTGGAGTGCCCCTGGGGTTGGTCTTGGGGCCAATTTTGTTCAATGTTTTCATACATGACCTGAAAGATGGCAGAGATTGCACCCTCAGCAAATTTGCAGATGACACCAAGCTGGGGGGTGGGTAATAGATATGCTGGAGGGTAAGGCTAGGATTCAGTGTGACCTAGACAAAAACAAAAACAAATTGGAGGATTGGGCAAAAAGAAATCTCATGAGTTTCAACAAGGACAAGTGCAAAGTCCTGCACTTATGAATGATCAATCCCATGCACTGGTACAGGCTTGGGACTGACTGGCTGGGTAGCAGCTCTGCAGAAAAGGACGTGGAGGTCACAGTGGACAATTAACTGAATAGGAGCCATCAGTGTGCCCTTGTTGCCAAGAAGGCTAATGGCATACTAGGCTGCACTGGTAGGAGCATTGCCAGCAGGTCCAGGGAAGTGATTATTCCCCTCTATTCAACACTGGTGAGGCCACATCTGGAGTACTGTGTTCAGTACTGGGCACTCCACTACAGAAAGGATGTGGATAAACTGGAGAGAGTCCAGTGGATGGCAGCAGAAATGATGAGGGGGCTGGGGCACATGACTTATGAGGAGAGGCTGAGGGAACTGGGCTTATTTAGTCTAGAGAAGAGGAGACTGAGAGGGGACTTATTAGCAGCCTTCAACTACCTGAAGGGGGGTTTGGAAGAGGATGCAGCTGGGCTGTTCTCAGTGGTGGCAGATGACAGAACAAGGAGCAAAAATCTCAAGTTGCAGTAAGAGAAGTTTAGGTTAAATATTAAGAAGAATTTTCTTACTAGCAGAGTAGTAAAACACTGGAACAGGTTACTCAGAGAAGTGGTGGAAGCTCCATACTTGGAGGTTTTTAAGATTTGGCTAGACAAAGCTTTGGCTGGGATTATTGAGTTGGGGATGGTTCTGCTTTGAGCAGTGGGCTTGACTAGATTATCTCCTGAGGTCCTTTCCAACTACGATTTTCTATGATTCTATGAAAGAAAGGCAAACATATAAAGGGAAAAAACCAAAGGAAAGTATAGCAGGAACAATAAGACAAACTGCATCTTTAATTGATCATTTATGCTCAGACCTCAAAGGTTTTTAGTTTATTCTTCTTAAATCCCTTGTCTTCTGTTTATCCTTCATCCTGATCCATTCTTGTCTACTCACCTAGGAAACAACTATCACATGCTGAGAGGGCATGGAAGTTCGTTAATTTTTTCAGTTCCACAAATGTCTATCCTTTTTCTTCTGTAGCAATGCCAGGCAATTCTGATCTTACAGTTCTTCAGCTTCAGTGAGGTTGGCTGAAAACAGCTTCAGTTTATGGCCAAGGAAGACAGACACTTGGTCGAATGTTTAAAGCTTGTGGCTATCTGAGACTGTTCTTTGTCAAAAGAAAAATTAATAACCTTACAAAAAATAAAGGGAAGAATAGGACATAGATAACCAAGGAAAAGCTTAAGGAAATCACTAATCAAAGACAGGCTGATTGTGTCTTGTAAAAATTAGAACAGACTTCATATCACATATGTTACATATTAACAAATCATATTTGAAATATATTTATTTATTTACTGTTTGTATGTACCAAAATATATGATGCTCATGCTAAAATTGGATCATGAATCTTGCAATCTTGTCACATCTCATTTTGCAAGAGATCAGAATTTCTTTGGATGTCTCTTTTTCTTTGTGAGATGAAAACTTAATATGTCTGGCCAATCTCCCCTCCCAACCCCCCTTTTACCCCCCCAAAGCATCAGTGTCATCCTTAGGGTAGGGTGAGATTGCCTAAAATAAAAAATAGACTGGCTTTTTTGATCAAAACATGAAAATCCAAACATTTTGTAGGATTAAAATATATTTTTGTATCTAGAATCCTTGTCTTTTCAGCAATCTCTCTCAAATAATTTATCAAATCTGAAAGCCCTCTCAATGAGAACAGGTCTGATAATCTTTGGAAGGAAGCTGCAGTGTCCAGATCTTCTGGGTTTCAGGAATTCTCTTGGGTCATGGTGAGGATAATGCATTTTGTGGCATATGTGCTCCAAGACAGTCCTTCATTGATGGAAACCTCAGAATGCAAACTCAATTACCTTATGATACAATGACAAGAATATTGATTTAAGCTGGCTACATCTTCCTCTTTGTCTCAGTTAGGAAGGAGCTAAATTATTTAAAAATCTGGGATCCATGTAAATGTAGTCAAATATGCTGCTTTTTCTTTTGCAAGAGAAGATTTTGGACAGAAATGGTTAAAACTGTCTTGACTTTCTTATCTGCTTTTCTGTCTTGTTCTACCACTCTGTAACTCCCAGCCCATCTTCCTCTTGAGAAAGTCAAAGCCCCAGTTACTTCTTCAGGCACTCTGCTTTTACAAAGTTTGGTGAAAGTTTTGAAGTAACAGAAACAACACCCCGTGATTTAGGCGAGTGAACACTTGCATTTGATGAATGGTGAATCCTCACCACCTCAGATTGCAAACACTCTGCTGGTTCTACACACACACAGAAGCTGAACAATTAATAACAGTAAAAAATGTTGTACAATTCAGGAGAAAGGAATAATTTGTTTAGGGACTTGACTGTTTCTTTAATGTGCCGAATGCACAGGGGCAGGAAGAGGTTTCCTGTGCTTCCCCTGCCTGTTCACCTAGGAGTCAGCCATGAATCATTGGTAGCTCTGCTTTGTGGCTCTGCTCTCAAACCTGCCTATCATGTATGGTTTCTCCCCTGCCTGTATTTCAGTTGCTTCATTTGACTTTGGTGGGCTGGTGTGAGTATGTCAGCTCTTTCTCTTTTGTGATATGGAGTATAATGGATTCCTTATGAGAGGTGTAACATGGTAACTCGGTGCCCAGGGAATTGGCAGCACATGGAGCAATGTTGATTCTTGTGCTGCACAATGAGTTGTCAGCTGCAGTCATGGCTATTTTTGCACCCTTCACCTCAAAAAGCAATATCTCCCCCTCTTAATTGTGCTATTGTTCCTTACTGTCTCTTTTGCATTTGAACCTGGAGATTGCTATGCCTCTGGGTCTGATTGCTCATTTGTCCTTGATACAATGGGTAACTAGAGTATGTTTCTGGTGTTGATGACTTAGACCACCTGCCTGAGATGAGATATTGGTAACAGAACACAGATCAGTGCATTTCCCACTGCTACAGATGTTAACTATCAGGAGTTGACCTTTTTAGTCAAATAATGCAATTCTTAACCCATAGAACTGACTGCTTTAGAAATAACTAGTAACTTTGGGAGATCAAATTTTGGTTGCCTAACTTAGAAAAACCTTGAAGAACAGGTTATTTCTAAAGTTCCCATTTCAAATTAGGTACCCAGGTTAAAGTTTCAAATTAGGTACCTAAAGGTAGTAGTTGGTTTTTTTAAAGCAATAGCCCTGACTCATGAAAAGGACCCTCTTCAATGTCCTGAAAACTTTCTAGCCCTCTCTAGGTGTACAGGCAACCCCTCTTAACTGGTTCCTGAAAAATTGAGCATTAAGCAAAACCAAAAGTATTTGACGATCCAAGATGGTGACTGCAAGTGTTTTTAATGATGCAAGATGGCGACTGAGCATTATAATGAAACTCAATGAGCGCTAAGTGAAATTGGGTATCAATTTTAAATGAGCGTTATAGCAAAATAGAGCTAAGCGAAACAGCATTAAGTGGGGGTTGCCTGTATCTATACATGTATTTTACTGCTAAGTAGACTAATTAGCTCCACATTAAAGTGTCACCATCTATACTTGCAGCGGTATTAGCAGTAAATGAATTAACACTGTCATCAGATAGTAGTCAGGGGGTAATTTATGGCACTGAAACGCACGTGCGGATGCTGACCACATGTGTAAATTGCACCTGGTCAGCCCAGCCTGGGGGCCTGCTCTACTCCAGTTCAAATTGGTGCTGTCCCAGGTGCACATGTAGATGCTGCATCTGGGAGCAGTTTCCTATGGCTTAAATGGTGCCAGAGTTTGTTGCATTGCATTAATTGCATGTGTAGGTACACTCTCTGAGTAGGAATAACAGGGGCATTTGTCTTCTTTTCTCTGCCCTCATTATACAATGTGAATTTTATCTTCTCTCAAACTCATATATGGTTTCATAGAAATTACAATTAGCTTTGGCAGGTACTATGTCAGTGACTCAATTAGTCCTGGACCCAAATCAGAGCAGAAATAAGTGTGTCATACCCCAAAATTAGAAATGATAAAATGATAAAAACAGAGAGGGAAGTGGGGTTAGAAATATTTGTTCTGGGTAGAATTCAGAAAAGTCTCTGACCTCAGCTTTCTTGCCTCTGGAGAGGACAAGGCTCTCAATTTGATTATGAGACAGAGTCAAAATGCAATATAAAAATGATTCCAAATATCTGTTGCCAGGAAGCAGATGACATACTAAATTGCTTTGCAGATTGAGAGCTTAATTCAGAGATTTCCTGTGATGGGAGTTGCCAGTGTACAGCCATTTTGTCTTTTGTGGCAAATTAACTGCTTTTGGACGGCTGTCTCCAGTAGTCTCTCCTACGCTTCCTGTTGTAGGAAGGCCTGTTTCCTGCAGTGAGATTCCTGATTAGACTCTGAACTATTTTAGTCTGCAAAGGGCTATATAACAGGTTGGTTCTTTGCATTTGATACTGATTTGTTGTAAGCAAAGCCAAATCACAGTTGTACCACAATAGAACATCTGATTTCTTTGTGAAATCTAAAAAGGGCTATGGCTAAATTAAAATAATTGATGCTTAAAGTAGTATTCAGGTGTGCAGCTAAGACTCAGTTATTCATATATTTTGAGAGAGGTTTTTTTCTCTGTTTGTTTTGGTAACCAGGGACTATCAGCTTCTGGCTGCATTTTCAATGCACCTGCTAAGGCTGGTTGCCCAACTTGAAATTTCCCAGGAGCCCATGAGGCCCCATTTTACAGAGTTGCTGAGCAGCCCCAGTCCCCTGTAGTTTCTTTTCTCTGTACTTGAGCCCCTGTAAAATGGGGGTACCAATTCTTCCTTTCTCCCACATGTTCTTCTGTCTATTTTGGCTTTTCAGCTCCTTGAAGCAGGGATTAGCCTTTACTGGGCATGTGTACACATGCCCCTACACCACTGTTGTTACTGCACCATCATTTAGTACTTCCAAAAGGGATTACTTTTGGAAGTATTAAAGGGTGGCACAGTAACAGCCTGTTCTGTGCCATGCTGGCAGTGCAGAGTTATTTTTAGCCACTACATTGCTGTAGCAATGCTATAGGGAGTGTGTTGGTAAGGTGACTTAGCTGCGGCATCACAGTTTGTACCCACTGACACTACATCACTGTAGCACAGTGCTATGAAGGCATAGCATCTCATGTTGACATGCCCCCTGTGTCTGAACAGTAGTACCAAGGAAGGCTGGTTACAGTTTCTAGAAGCTATAATAGTACAAGAAGTAATGATGATGAACAGGCCTGTACTAGTTATTACTGGCTGTGGTATGGACAGATATACACTACAGGGACTAGAATAAGAATGCACTTAATTGATTATGCTTCTGATTGAATCCAGAGGTAAAGGACTATTGCATTCATTAACTGTGTCCCATTTTCACTTTCTGTTCTCCCTTACCTATTTCTCTCACTGCTAGGAGGATTCCTACATGCCAGAGCATGGTTTCTCCTTTGCTATAAGGAACCATATGGTAGCCATAGTTGGCTTCTCAAAGACCATGCTTTCAAGACAGGAGATGGTTCAGGAGAACGAGCTTTCTATTTTCATCCTGTTCAATTGTAGTTCAGCTTATTAGTTGCTGTATATTCTGTTCTCTCCATAAAGCAATACCCATTCATTTCTTACCCTTCGGGCTCTCAAGGCTTTGGAAAGATATCAGTGAAGACAGTATATCATGGATTTCATGTTTTTGTGGACTTATAACATGGAGATGAAGAAGGAGTAGCTCCTCCTTGAGTCCCAGCAAATTGGGACTTGCTTCAAAATGGATTAGGACTTTTCAGGTTACGTATGAATAGCATAAACAGTACAGAGAAAATAAATAGGAATTTACTGGTTACCATTCCTCATGATATTAGAACTAGGGAATACACAATGAAATTGTTAAGAAGGAGGTTTAAAACAAACAAAAAAGAAATCACGCAGCATGCAATTAACTTGTGCAATTGATTACCACAAGATGTTGTAGAGGCTGATAAGTCAACCAAATTCATAAGAGAATTGGACAAATTTATGCAGGGTAGGTCTGTCAGTGGATATTAAGCATAATAATTACGGTTGCACTTCCAAATTAGGACTTTCTAGGCCCTGTGTTTATATTCTTCCCCTTAGCATCCACTCTGCCACTGGATACTGGGTTACGTGGACCTGTGGTCTGATGCAGTAGAGCACTTCTTATGTTCTTTATGTCTCTTCTCTTTTGTTGACCTCCTATTTTTTGTGTTCTGATCTCTTTTTTTTTTCTTCTCTCAATCTCTGATCACCATTCCTAACTTCTCTCACATGATGTTTCTTCCTCATCTTCTTGTTACCGATCTGTATATCTCTTCTCTTCCTAGCTCAAAGTGATATTTCTATGGTCTCCTGGGTTCACTGAATATGAAAGATTCATTAATTTTCCTTAAAGAAAAAGAAAAGGACTCCCAAGATAAAGAAACTAAATGAAACATACCTCTCCTCATGTAAGTAACCAGTGGGCTGTGATGCAGATCAGGTAATCCACAGTTAACATGATGCTAATCTAAACTCCTGTGGTTGTAGAAAGACAGTGATGCTGTGTGAGCAACTGATGAATGACAACCTTCACTTTGGCTTCGCTTAATTGATCAGTATGTATCATAGCTTTGCTATTATTCAAACACAGTTGATTTTTTATGTACTAGAGAATACATTTCTTTGCTTCTCTAATGCACCTTTATAAGGAAGAGATTATGTTGTGCTTTTACTATTCTGTTTGCAACCATTCCAGCTCAACATAATCTATGACTCTTACACCAAAGTTACTAAACTTTTTGGCTAAGTACAGAGATTCAAAAACCCTGAGCCTGAATTGATTCAATCTTTTCAAGTTAGTCTAACTGTGTAAATTGAACTGGCAAGCAAGTGACTAGATATTCACTTTTGCTTCCAGAAATGCAAGCACATGCTTGCAGTGGCTCAGGCCAGAAGCCGGCGGGGGGGGGGGGGGGGGTGCTAAAGTGAGCCCTCCCTTCCCTTCTGTAGTGGCCGGGCTGGAGAGAAGCTGAGCAGAGGGGGAGGGTGGGAGTGTGTAGTCGGGCCCCAGCAGGCCTGAGTATGATTGGGGAGGGGTTTAAACCCTGAACCTGGCCTGTAGGGACCCCAGCCAGGGTGTGCCTGGAAGGTGGAAGCAGCCCTTACCAGGCTTTTCTATGGGGGAGGAAGGAGTGAGGCCAAGCCCCGGCCCCCGGCCAGATGCCAGCCTGGAATGCCCCCTAAGGTGAAGGGGGTTTATTTCCCCTTCCTTTCCCTCTCCCTGCTAACCCCAGCTGGAGTCTGCCTGGCTGGGGCACAGTAGTCGCTGTCACGGTCCCTCCCCCCTTGCTGCTTTGGGGGGGAGGGGAGGGGCATGGACAGATGCTGGCTGTCATGGACCCCTAAAGCAAAGGGGACAGGGTGGAGTTTATTCCCCTCTCTGTTCTCTCTCCCACTGGGGGACCATAGCCGGGATATGACAGCCCTGGCTGCCACCTCTGCTGCTTGCCCCTGGCCAGGCAAACCCTGGCTGGGGTCCCCTGGGGAGAGAAGGGGGGAGGGGGGAATAAACCCCAAATGAAGCTAGCATCACAAATGAAAAGGGCCTGGGGGTAATAATAGACCACAGTATGAATATGAGCTGGCAGTGCGATGCTGTAGCCAGTAGGGCAAATATTATTCTGGCATGCATCAATCAATGCATCTCCAGCAAAACCAAGGAGGTGATTCTTCTGCTTTACTTAGCAGTGGTGAGACTGCATCTGGAGTACGGTGTTCAGTTCTGGGCACCACACTTTAACAAGGATGTGGACAAGCTTGACAAAGTCCAAAGAAGAGCCACCCATATGATGAGAGTCTTAAAAGGCAAGCCATACGAGGAAAGGCTGAGGGATCTGGGACTCTTCAGCCTGAGAAAAAGAAGGCTGAGTGGGGACCTGGTAGCAGCTTACCACTACAGTAGGGGGGCACATCAAGGGTTCGGTGAGCAACTGTTCACCACGGCACCCAGGGGAAAACTAGGAGTAATGGCCACAAACTCCTGGAAGATGGATTCGGGCTCAACGTTAGGAAAAACTTCTTCACAGTCAGGGTGTCCAGACTGTGAAATAAGCTTCCTCCAGACATAAACGGCACATGCCCCCAGCGGCTGGGGGGCATGGCTGTGCTGGCAGTGGCAGGAGCGCAGAGGTGGGAGCCCAGCAGTGGTAACCTGGGAGCTCCTGCACAGGCTACTGGTCTCTGTCGGTGGTGAGCGCCGACCAAGGGTTGGTGGCCGGCAGCAATCGTGGACTGCCTGCAGATGCTGCCAGTGGTATCAGCAGCAGGGTGGTGAGTAGCGACCACCCACAGGCACCACTAATAGTGTCAGCAGTGCCTTTTTGCAGGGGGTGCACCGCCATGCTCAGGAGGTGCCTGTGAACCCACATTCACCCCCTATGCATTGTCCCTGCCTCCAGAGGTGGTGCAATCACCTATCCTGGAAATCTTCAAGAGGAGACTAGATCTTGCTGGGGTCACGTGACCCCCAGTTGTCTTTCCAGCTTGGTGCAGGAGGCTGGCCCCAATGATCTTCCGAAGTCCCTTCCAGCCTCTTACAATCTATGAATCTGAACCTCCTCCCTGCCCGCTTCACGTCAGGGAACAATGCCAGCTGGCATCTGGCCATGCCCCCACCCCTGCCACTGCAGTAGCAATGGGAGAGAGACCCTGACAGGAGCAGCAGCCCCTGTCATGGTGTCTCAGGGAGCACAAGCCTCTTCCTGGTGGGGGAGTTGCTCTGTGGTAGGGAGTGGGGCGAGCAGAGCTGCTGCAGCTTGCATGGGGCAAGCAGCAGTGGTGGGGCTTAGAGGGGTGGCTGTGGGAGTGAAGCCAAATTTTGGGGTAGCCATAGCCACCCAAACTGCCCTAGCACTGCTGCCATGTATCCTACACTGTCTGCAGCAGCTCTGCCCCCTTTGCTCCTGCCCTCAGGGCAGCCCCCCCCCCCCCACCTGGGATGAGGCTTGCATTCCCCAGAAAACCATGACAGGGGCTGCTGCCCCTGTCAGGGTCCCTCCCACCTTGCTGCTCCAGTGGCAGGAGCAGGGGCATGGCCAGACACTGGCCAGCATGGCCCCCTGAGGTGAAGGGGGCAGGGAAGGGGTTTATTCCCCACTCTCTCCCCTCCCACCATGGGGGACCCCAGCCAGGGTCTGCCTGGCTGGGGGCAAGTGTCAGAGGTGGCAGCTGAGACTGGAAGACCCTGATTGCAGCCCCGCAGTGCAAGAGGGGACGGAGAAGGGAATTAACCCACTCCCTGCCCCTTTGCCTCAGGGGGCCATGCTGGGTTGGTTTCTGGCCCCATCCCTGCCCTGTTCCAGCTACAGGGCAGCCCAGTCCAGGGATGAAAAGCATGCTGGGATGCTGGGGGACTCCGATTTAACTTAAACCAGGAAGGGGTCTGACAGAAGTTTCATAAACTGGTTTGACCTCAATCAGTTAAGTCTGGTGCTACATTCAACCAGGTTTATCTTAAACCAGTTCTGGCCATTCTGAAACTGATTTATATGCACTGAACTTCTGTTTTGTTACAGGCTTAAACCCATTTCTGATCACTTAAGCTGGTTTAAGTGTAACTTCTGTCCCTAGCCTTTCTGAGATAACGTTATGCTGAATTGCAGCTTGTGTATTAGGAGCCATGCATAGTCTTCAAGGCTGAGACTCCTCATAAGAAGAGCCAAGAATGATGGCTAGCCCCAGAGAATATAACTGCCCCCAGAGAATCATTAAGATACAGCATCCTCCTTTGTCAGCTACTACAGTGAAGAGCACGGTATAATAGCCCATATGAAACTGAATAGGATCATTAAATGTTTTTATTTAGTTCACTTTCTGTTTCAGAGCAATAATACAATGGATGGAGCACATCTGTCTTTCTAAGTCATGTTATTATGCCAGGCATTATCTACTCTCTCTCCTTGTCCTGGCTGTGCCCATAACTCAGAAATACACATGCATGTGTAAGCAGCCCACTCCCACAGCTGCACTCCCCACACCAGACCCTGTCCTGTCTGATTCTTACCTCAGGCAGGAGGAACAGTGCCCAGGCCAGCCGACCCCACACCTCCAGCCACTGCTCAGGCTGTGCCTGTGAGGGCAGGGTGGTGTCTGATCCAGTCTGTCCACCTTGATCCCACACAGCAGCAGCAGTGCCTGTCTGCAGGGAAGCAAGTCTCTTGATCCAGCCCAGCAGCTCCATCCCCCCCGGGATTTATTTCTGAAACTTTTGCTAATACTACTACATACTTAAACTCAAAGGTGGAGCACCAAAATACAATTTTGCCCAGGGCCCCATTTTTCCTAAGGTTGGCTCTGCTCTTAGTTCCTGTATCTCTCTCATTGCCTTATTGGTATAGCTCCAGCAGGGCTTTTGTGCTTTACAGGAAAGGCGCTTGATTCAAAATATGGTTGTGCAAAAGGCTTTTGCTATATTATTTTATCAGTATATTCTCTTCTAATTTACTGGAAAGGCAGTGTTAAATAGTGCCTTGGTCTCCAGAGTCCCATTCTGCTTTTCCCATGGGCAGACTCTAATTCACACAGATAACCACCCCTAGTGTGTGGGGCCAGACAGCATGACATCTGGGTCAGTATCATTTTTGTAATCACTTCCAGGGTACACTATGGATCCCACTATGGATTTTGTCCTTTCCATCCAAGCAAGTAATGATTTGTCCATTGAGCAGCATGGAGTTAGATGGATGATTTCTAGTGAGCATTTATGAAGTAAGCTAACATGCGGTTGTTACAGAAAAGACCAATGTGTGTATATGACCACAATAGGAGCTGTTGTCTGGGTTGTTATTCTGCTCTACTCTGCATTGTCTGGGCCTTGCTTTTTTAAACATACAAACTGAATAGAGTTCAGAGGACAGCAACAAAGATAATGAAAATTTTGGTATATAAGCCCTAGAGCCTGAGAAAAGATTAGGGGAGTCGACTTGAACAAAAAGCTAGAGAGACATAATTGTCTATTTGAATATGCTAAGGGATACTGTAAAGAGGGCAACTGTTCTCTTTAGTCTAAGGGGAAAGAAGTAACAAACTTAAATTGCTGCAGGTTAAATATTAAGGAAACTCTAGCTCTATGACCAGCGAGCTGCCCAGGGAGGTTGTGAAATTACCAGTGCTGGAGCTAGTCAAGGTTGGATTTGAAAGACCCTTGATTTGTGTAGTTGAGGAAGCATAATATTGATCCCAATGTGACACAGGAGAACTGATAGGTGACCACTCCTTAAGTGAACCATGATGGGGCAGTCTTTTACAAAACTGAGTCACCAGTCCTACTGCTTGTTTAATTCTTACCCTCTTGCCTTTTCATTGAGTTTGGACACTTTGTGGTTTCTGGTATTTTTTTTTTTTAATCTGTTTCTCATATACTGCTGCAATCCTTTTATTTCTTGGATTTAGGAGATTGGAGAGAAGTTTTTGTATTATATAAATCATTGCTTTTTGTGGAACTTTAAGAGGAGTGATGAGAATACCTTCCTCCACATTAAATTTTTTTTCTTTATTTATGTGGCACTCATTGCCATAATATCTACATTTTGAGCTTTTTTTAGTAGTTTGACAGAGGTCCTTATGCTTGAATTGTCTGACAACATTGTTAGTTCAAAACAGGGGGGAAAACAATCTTTGAAATAAAACCAAGTCACAGACATTTGTGAAGAATACCATTCTTTCCATGGAAAGCCACACCCTTTAACAATGATTTAATAAATTTGTGTGGAAAATAAATCAGATGAATATTGTACCCGGGAAGCATAGTCCAGTGTGAAGTGCCAATCAATATTTTCTGTTTGCTGCCTTTGTGTGCTCGTCTGATATCTGCCAATATCTTAGGCCTGGCTTCTTTCCACCCTCCTCTCCTTCCCTATTAACGTCAGCAATCTCTACTTGAATTCTTTGCAGGCAAAAAGACAAAGTGCCACTGTACAGTAGGTCAAATAATACATGTCACCAGAGCCAAGTGTTAACGTAACCAGTGTTAATATGTAACCTTATCAGCTGGCTTCGAATATGAAGGGAATTTTACCTGGTAAAGCATCATGGGCTAGCTTGTACCAGTGCTTGCACAGTCTTCAAGACACAGAAAGGGAAAAGGAATCTTCCTACTTAACACTCTTACCTTTTGCAGAGACATTGATTATGTTCCTATCTAGTAGGCTTGGGGAGCTTTGGCACTGACACCAGAACTAAATGTTTAAAGGTGGTGAGGAGAAGTGATTGTCTGGCTTTATGATGACTGGAAATTGAGACTGAGCCAAGGACTTTTGCATGCTCCTTCCTGTTAAAAGATGTTACAAAGGTTACTCTTCTTTGCAGCCCCTCTGTGACTACTTTGATCACAGTGTGTGAGATTTAGGCCTGACCGCGGTTACTGAGAGTTCAATGACAGTAGAGTCAATGACCATCAGGTGACATTAGCCAGAGTTTCATCCGGTCGACCTCAGGAGCTGCTGACAGTGTGGTATATTTCTCGAATTTTCTCCCTGTATCTACTATGGGCTGTAGCTTAAAATTACAAAAACAAAACTAACAAACAAACAAAAAAAAATTTAAGAACGTGTCATTGTAAGGATGCAAGGTTCTTAGTTTCATACTTTCTTCTAGTTACTAGCTCACAGGTCCATCAAATCCACCTACCTATCTCAGGCAGTATCTGATTCAAAAGCAGAAGGATATACCGTTAACGTGCCTAGTTGAAGTCTGTTCTTGAAAATCAGGGGGGTGGAGTGGGGGAATCCTATAATTAGGGACCTACTCAAATCGTGATATTGCACAGAATTGCCAGAAAAAAAAGTACTAAAAAAAAAAAAAATTATGGCTCCCCAAAGGGAGCCATTCCTCTGCCATTGATTGGCTGAGAGGGTTACCCTTCATGAAGCCCTGCCTCTCTCTGCCAATCAGTGGTGAGCAATGGGGCCATGTGAAGGGCAGGCCTCTGTTAATCAGCAGCAAGGGGCAGGGCTGCACGAAAGGCAGCTCCTTGGCCAATCAGTGTTGGGGGCGAGGGCAGAGGCTGCCACTATAAACCCATGAAAATGGTGGCCAGCACCACAATAAGCCTGCAAAATTGCTCGTCTCTTGCCTTGATCTGGATAGGTCCTTGTCTATGATATCTGCAGTCTACATATGTTAGCATCTGTTTCCCACTTCATAGATCCAAGTAAAACATGCTTGGTGATACTTGAAAAAGGAAATGTTTTAGCTGGGGGACAGATGTACATCCCTGTGCCTTTCCTGGCTGCAATGTTTCAAGATTTTGCAGCCGCCTTTCACATCAGCTGTTTGGCAGGAAGAGGGGTACATTCTTCCAGGGCTGGAACCCTCCCCAGGCTGTCTGTGGCAGCTGCTGTTTTTCAGCAGCTGCCAACTGCTAGCTGATAGCTTGCCCCCTTCCCAGGCAGGGAGAGACAGGCTGTTAAGTAATGGGTTCTAGGGGTGTGCGAAGCAGGCCCTATTTGATTTGAATTTGGCTTGAATCAGGGACAGTGATTCAATTTGTTGATTCGGATCACTGTCCCTGATTTGATTCAGCTGAATCCGAATCTGAAGATTCGATGCTGATTTGGAGAATCAGTGATTCAGACACAGGCACAGTTTTAAAAGTTTTTTCTACATACCTTGAGGTAGCAGGCATGGCTCATGAGCACTGTGATGCTAGGATGGATGGAGCATCCAAGTCCCAGGGGGGGCCCTCCACATGTTTGGCGGTGAACCTGGAAGTGGACCGAAGTACTTCCAGTCCAATTTGGGGTCTGCTGGGGGGCCCCCCCATGTCCCCCTGGCGCAGCAATCGGCCACTGGGGGGCCCTGGGTGCCCCCCCCCCCAGGCCCTGGAGGCACCAGTCACTGAGCCGGGGGGGGGGGGGCACAAGGGGCCCCCCAGCACACTCCATGGCAGACCCAGAAGTGACCTGGAAGTGCTTCTGGTCCACTTCTGGGTCTTCTGCTAGTGCATGGGGAGCCCCCTGCGCTATTGGGGGACACTCCATCTGCCCCAGCATCACAGCACTCACAAGACCCTGCTACCTAGGGGTATGCAGAAAAAAACATTTAAAGCTGTCTGTATGTCCAGATCTCTCCTAATCGATTCGAAGGGTTCCAATTTGATTCAGAGAGATTAGAGGGTCTCCTGGTTCGATTTGGATTCAGAGATTTGGCCGCCAAATTGGGCCAAACCTCTGCCGAATTGAATTGGGGACCAAAGCTTCACACAGCCCTAATGGGTTCCCCTAAAGTGAAGGTACATTAGGAAGAAGCCTTCTAGTGACACCTGGCTGGAGAGCTTGCCTGTGTAACTCTCCAGCCAGGGGGCTGGAATACATTTATGCTCCAGCTTCAGGGCTACTGTTTTAGTGGTAAGAATTTCACAGAATGCCTAACTTACTGACTTCATTAGTGCTCAAATTTTCAACCCCCTACTCAAAATGCTGTCAAGCCATGGCACTTTTTCCTAGTGGAAGGAACTAGGGATATTTCCTGGAGTTTTGGGAGTATCTGTACAAATAAGATGAGTGTGCTGCTTTTTATTTGCACTGATGTAAGTGAGACCACAATTGGACCCAAAATTTACACAGATGGTGGTAATGTGACTCACTGAAACTACATGGTATTGCTTTTCCATATCGGGGTGTTGAATTTGTCATAGAAAATACAGTAAAATTAGTCTGATAAAGTAGTGAATTGCTGAAATTTACAGCACCTTGTACAGCATGCATGATCTCCAGATCTTGACTGGAGTGACTGGACTTTACTGCAAGACATATAATCAACACAACTAGTAATGCGTATGTATTATAATGGAATTTCATTTTCTCCATGGCTGCAGTTACATATCCTCCCACACGCACAGATCTGTCAGTTCTATCTAAAGAACAAAGAGAAATATTTATTAAAGATCAGAGAGTGAAGTTAGTTAACTAACAAATAAGAAAACAGACATTTGTAATACAAACCACTCCAATGTCACATTTATGTTTTGGAGCCAGCAAGCCTGATTCTCACTAACACTAAGGCTATTTTACACCACTCTGGCTGTGACTTTTACACTGCCATTAAGGCCCTTTACACAAGTAGAGCACTGTAAAAATGCCTTAAGATAAATGAGGTTATACCAGTTGGCTTGAATGAACGACCTAAATCAGGGATGCATAGCATAAGCTTTTGTAAGCAAAGGGCTTACTTCATCAGAGGCTGTGCATCAGATGTCAGCATCTGATGAAGTAAGCCTGTGGCTTACAAAAACTTATGCTAAGCATCTCTGATTTAGTTAGTCTATAAGATGCAAATCTACCCGGACTTCTGCTTGATTTCAGGCTAACATGGCTAACTTCCTCTCTCAGAGCAGGGCTGTCAGGGTTTAAGCCTGGCAGCTCCACTCTTAGTGTGGGAGCAAGGTGCCCACATATACACAATGCACCCAACATACCCTATTGTGCCTCGCTCCCACCCTTAATGGTGGAAGGGCCTGGCCTGGTCAGCACACAGCTTTCTGCCTAGCTTCCCTGGTGTCCCGCTTGCTCCAGGCAGCAGGGAGGGAAGTGGCGTGGGAGGGGGTGGAGCTGCAGCTGGCAGGAGTATGGAGCATGGGGCTAGGGATGGTGATAGTGTGAAGACTGCACCCAGGGGGTGGCGGCAGTGTGGAGTTCAGGTGGGCAGGGTATGGGTGTGAAGAAGTGTGGAGGAGTGTGGGAACCCCCACCCCACACTCCCCCCATGGTTTACAGCCTCAGCAGGCAGTGGAGCAGCAGCAGCAGCAGGTGGGGGCGTGCAGGGTGCTGATGCCCAATGCTGGCACCCAGCGATGCTCAGCTCTGGCCAGTGCTACGCATCACAGCTAGGAGTGCACCCCACACTGGGCCGCATCTGTTGCTGGCACTTCCCACCATGCATGTGTAGCTCCCACACTTGCATGGGGTAGGGGGTGGGAAAGGCAGCTGGCTCCAGCGTGTGGGCTACCCTCCCAAGTTGCATGAGTGAAGGGGCTACGCATGCATAGTGGGGAGCACCGGTGGTAGAGATAGCCCTGTGGGTGCTGTGCCTCTGGCTGCAATGTGCAATGCTGGCTGGAGCTGAGTGCCACTGGGCATGAGTGCCCTGTGCACCCCCACCTGCTGCTTCACACTCCCCCACCCTCCCTCACAGCCCACAAACACCACACACCCACACCTTCCCCCCACATATGCACAACCCCCCAGCATACCCTATGCCCCCCACATAACTAAACCTGCTCACAACTTCCCCACATACCCCCATACCCCACCATACACCCCCACACACCCTCACACACACTGTACAAGACTAAGAATTTATTTTGAGCTATTATGTAATCACCTCTATGTACAGAACACAAACACAATTCATGACAAATATATTTTTTGTAATAAAATTAAAATATGTTATAGTAGGTCAGGGGTGGCCACACACGGCTCTTTAGAAGTTAATATGCGTCTCCTTGAATCTTTGCACAATCACATGGTGACCAGCTTCCAAATGTTTTGGATGGAGGGCCAAATGGAAGCTGGTCACTGTGTACTTGTGCAAAGATTCAAGGAGATGCATATTAACTTCTGAAGAGCCGCGTGTGGCTCTGGAGCCTCCAGTTGGCCACCCCTGTAGTAGGTGTTTGACTTCTAGTATGTGATTTGGTTTTTATCTGGTTCTAAGATGGCAACCCCCCTCCCAAAAGGAGTTTTTCGGAGACGGACTTCTTGTGGCAAAGGTCAGGGGTTAGGGGTGGGACTTCCAGTCCCAAGATGGTGACCATGGGGCAGGGCAACTGTCAAGGGGCAGGGCTACCCGTGTAGCCTGCGAAAGCTCACCAAACCTTGTTAAGTAGCCCTCCATCCAAAATAATTGCCTGCCCCTGGCTTAAACCCTGACAGCCCTGCTCTCGGCATGGAGTTTCTGTGTTGATTTCAGGGAGATCAGCGCGCCCCAGGGAAGCTGCTTCCCCTGGTCTTTCTGGTCTTGCTGAAACAGACATGGTGGTGGGCCCGTTCTTTGCTCAGCAGAAGCAACAAATGGGGTTTCTTCCTAATCCTGACCCTGTTCACAAAGCCTCTAGTTGCAAGTCACTGCTGTGAAGGTGAAGGACAGTCAGAGCAGGTTTTCTACCTTACTATGTGTAACCCTTCTCCTGGGCACCAGTCAGCAGTGAAATGTGCCCGGTGAAAGGTTCACATTTCAGGATACCTCATAAATTATACCAATATATTAAGCCCCACCCAAAATCTGGGAACACTAAATTTGCTGGGGTATCCCGTATAAACAAGGAGTATAAGCACAAACAACCACGTTTATTATGGAGAATAAAACAAAACATAGAAAACATTAAATATAATTTTAAAACACTACTAACTACAAAGCAAAGTATATAGGTGGCACCTTCTTTGGGGGACTTCATGCATACCTAAGCAGTCTGGGTACCAGTTTGGGCTCCCCAATAGGTAGTTCTGGGTGCCTGAACCCCCATACCTTCCCTTCAGTAATGGGCTGGAAAGGGAGGGACACATCGGAGAGTCCCACGAGCTGCTTCTTGGGTTCACTGCTCTGTGAGGAGCTGCTTGAGAGCATGGGTCCTTCTGCATTTCAGGGGACTTTGTTGCTCTTGGAGGAGTGGTAGATTACTGATCTTTGCTCCCACAGAGAGGTTGTGTGTTGGGGGGCAGAAGGGGGGAGTGATTGCAGCTCCAGTCAGCATGTATGCACCCCAAAACCTCTGAACTGGATTATATGGCCTGCTGAAATGAAACTGCAGGACAAACTTGAAAAGGAGCCAAGTTGATTAATGGCTACAGCTGACCCAACCACACTACTTGACTAGAGAGATGAACCATCAAAAGAAACAAAGGGGAAAGCCAGGCCTGAACTGCAGGTAGTTTGGGTCCACAGCTCCACTGGGAGCAGAAAGCTGCAAACCTCAACCCCAGCCCAAACATGGTAGAATTAGAAACTTTCAGGTTTCAACCCTGTTTAAAACTGCTAGGCCTAATTCCTGGCCAGTCAGCCCAAGGAACCAATACTCTTTTCCCTAGTATGAATTCCTTAAAATGTCAAAAGAAAAAGGGGAAGAAAAGGAGGACAGGGGAGTTCCCAGGCACTGGGGCAATTCTCTCTCTCTCTCCTTCCTCTACTTTTTTGCTATCTGCAAATTCTTTCTTCCTTGGAAAAGACTTCACACTTCAGCAGCCCCTAGCAGCTTCTCCTCCTCCCCAAACCAACCCATCCACCTTATATCCCTCTGCATGACTTCAGCTTGGCCTTGTCCAGTCAGGGAATGACACACTCCAGTCTTTCTCCCAACCAATCTGCCTGAAGAATCCCCTGCTTCTTCTGGCCAATGAAGCCTGAGGGTTTTACATATTTTGCCCAAATACAGGCCCCAGCTTGCCATGTGTTGAGCACATAGCCAGAAGAACAGAAATCATCTTGACCGACCACACACACAAACGCGTGCGCACACGCACGCGCATGCACAAACACACACACACACACACACACGTGTGGGTGTTACATGTGTGACTGCTCCACTAACCTGAACAACACTAAGCCGATTAGCATTTGTTCAGCTTACAGCATAAGGTCTAACGAGGCTCTTTGAATGAACTAGTCATGACAGTAAGGGTCCACCTGGGAGTGTCTGTGAAATCAGGACCATAATATTATCAGTAACATCTCTGCTACACGAATGGAAGTTAATGTCAAATAATATACCAGGATGAGGTATTATGATGTAATTTACTGCAGCTATGAACTGCAACCTGTAGCTGAGAAGGATTTACCATCAGGATGGAACAGGTGCTTGCTCCATACATTCCTTCCTTTTGGATGCTCTGTTTGGGGGCAGGGGAGTCTTAAATTGTGTAAAGCAGGGGCTGGCAATGTATGGCTTGTAGGCTGGCTCTGGCCCACAGAGCCCAAGGGCTTTGCTTGTGCTTGTGCCTGTGCCAGGGCTAAGCAGCAAGGAGCCACACTGGGGCTGGACAACTTCCAGCTGTGCTCTTGCTGCTGCTGCTTTTCAGCGTCCCTCTCATGTCTCCCAACAGCAGTGCAGAAGTAGCTGCAGCATGAACACAGCTTCTAGCTGCTTGGCCTTCGTGCAGCTCTCTACTAGCTGGAAGCTGTACTCATGTTCCACCTGAGGAGTAGGGAGCTGAGTAAGTGATGATGGGTTAGAGTTGGGTGGTTCTGGCCCATGGCCAGCCACTGATATAAAGAGTTTCTACTGATAGTAAGTGACATGCTGAACAGACATAATCCTCTTGCCCTCTTGCCTGTTTCTCCCTTCTCAACCAGTGCTCAGCAATACTCATTTAGACGATGCTGACTGGTTCTGTTCCCTTGGGAAGCATGCATGCTGGACATCTTGTACTATCACAGATCACCTCTGGTTGAACTTCCTGCTGCTGAGGCCTTGTAATACCAGTGGGGATGAATTCAGAGCTGTGTTATATTTATTTCTATCACATCTATAGCTATCTGATCTTGTTTTTACAATCTTATTTATGTCAAAGCATTAAATAAAATTGATTACAGCTGCATTTACCAAGGTCACAAATTGCTCTACCCAAACCAAAGATATCACTCTTTTTACTGAGAAAAATTGTGGTTCCCTGCATCAACCCTAAGGTTTGGCAGAGGGGACTCTGCTGGGGTCAGGAAGAAGGATTACTGCTTCTTAGCTGAGGAGCACCATTAGACCTATTTTGGCTACAACCACTACTACAAACCTAACATTTCATCAAGCTGGGCTACTGCTGGGCCTGACAATTCATATTTTGATTGTCCTGCCTTCAGGCCCCCACATGTACAGAGGTACATGGACACCTTTGGAGATTGTGGGTCTGGTACCTGGGACTGGGACATCTCTCCCTGTGTGCAGCAGAACCACAGCTACTTTCCCATATGGTCATGGAAGTAGGGGGCGACTTTCTCTATACCATTCCATAAAGGGAGCACTGGAGAGAATCCAGAACTAATGCATAGATGGAAGATGATGATGTGGGTAGGGGTTTTATTCTCATGAATGAATTATGCAGGTATTCCCAAACAGACAGCTATCAAAACCCTCTTGTGCTTCATATCATCATAGATAGTTTTGTCACCTATCTAAGAATGAACAAACTTTCCAGTTATCCTTCCTCTGTTTGCTTGCCCCTTTCAAGAATAAAAATCAGGTATTTGCCTTGGATCTGAGTGCATTCATGCGAAAGATCACTGGTTCTCAACCTTGTTAGATTCAAGGCACCCCATGGAAAATGCCAGCTCTTAGCTTAGCTTTCACTTGTTTTTTGACTCTGGTAGAATGATAGAGCTATTCTTCTGTTGCAAAGAACTCTGAAGAACCACGCAAGTCAGACTATTTTTGACACTATGGATACTTTTTTGAAATCTTTTGGTATATCTTGTGACTCCTGTGTAGGTTTTTTGCACACTGAACAGTGCTCATATTGTACACTGCCCTTAAAAGGATGTCACAGGATTCCAGGGTGCCATGGCACCCTGGTTGAGAATCACTGATTTGATGCATACTTTAAAGTTTTCCAAATGTAACATCTGTTGGGTTTTTTTCCCAGAGGAAACACGGCTTACTGGATATCCTGCCAGTGTCCCATTTGAATGGACTCCAATGCAAAATGAGTACAAAAAATTATTTTTGTGACTGCGTGCCATTTGTTTATTTTTGATGCACCAGGATCAGCTGGATCCATTTTAGGCAACTCATAATTGTCAGTGATCAATCTGAAGTTCTGCCGGGACATATTCTTATTGGAGCATCCTGGCCAGATGCACAAAACAAAACAAGATGTGACCAGATGCCACTTGCCTCTTTGTAATTGTATAGGGAAGGAGGAACGGCAATACTTCTGTTCCAAAACACATGTTCAATGAGCCAACCACAATTGCTGGCTCATCTAAGGCTGCTTCTTAAAGAACTGGGACATGAAGAAGCAAGCATTACTATTCTGATAGTGAGCTAGAGGTGGTAGGTAGAGTGCAGTTAGGCTGTGAAGACCCCCAAGAGTAAAAACAATCAGTGTACACTTGGTACGATAGAGAAGGGGTAGTGAGAAGAGGGGTGAAAGGCTCAAAGTGATGGGTGTAGAACCACACTTAGAACTGAGGTGAGAATGGATGACTACAGCTGTATTTGAGGTGAGTGGGGCCAAAAGGATTAAGAGCAAAGTAAAAAAAAGTGACAATAACGGTGAGATGATGATAGTCCGAGGGAGGCTTCTGTGTGGATGCACGGAAAGGTTATATCTTTGACAAAGTTCAAGGCAGAGATGTGTTGAGGAAATCTGCTTAACTCTCTCCCCTATAAATAAGTTTGCCTTGTTCTAATATGGCCAAAGCCACTATGCAAATATGAATAGAAAATGGAAGTTGAAGCAGCTATTGGATCTCCCGCAGCTGAGATGCTAGCATTCAGCACTGACTCCTTTTCACTAATTGCTGCTGGATGTTGACAAAGATGCTGTGGCTAGCTATTTCCAGCCTGCCAGCCAACTGTTATGTTGCCCAGTAGAGCAAACAGCCTGCAAGTGCAGTTCATTGTAGTCATAGCAGGTGTCTTCAGGTTCCTTCCTTCCTACTCCCAGATGTGTATCAGTTGCAGACATCACATGGATTAACCATTTTGTGCACCTGGAAATATTAAAAACTAAAATCAATTTAGGATTAAAAAAAACATCCGATGTGTCTGTGGGCTAATGACTCTGATAACTGACTGGAAATTAAAATAACTTTTCACATATTCTTACCTTGGCAGTCTTCAAACTCATTAGGTTTTTTTAGGCATCATTCGCTTATTTATCCTGTTTTCCATATTTTTGTTTACCTTGTTTTCCATCTGGCCATCTTTATTCATTGTAATTCATCTCAACTGAACATTGAACTTCTGTGCCTGTGCTAGGGATACTGATGTATATTAACGTTTTGGAATAATTCTTTAAAATGGAATTTCTTTGTTCATATCCATTTTTAACATGGTTAGACTATTCAGAATGTTTTAACTTTCTTTGTGATTCTTTTGCCGGTGGTGCTAAAGTAGGAAAGCCTATACAAAATACTGGACAGATTTTCTTTTGAAATAGAATAGGCAACTCAATGTGTGGCATGTAAGGTTAATGCAAAATGAGGAGAAATCCTAAAATGTGGTTGACAAAAGGCCTCGTCTTCAATATAAAGGCAAGGGCTTGTAGAATAAGTGGTCCTATTTCACTAAATTCCCTGGAAACCAGGGAAGCTGATTGCTTACCAGGGCTGATTTTGACCCTGGATGGGCCAGTATATACATTTACATTGTGATCGAGCAGCTGGGCAAAGCTTGAATTCTTAGATTCATAATACTCTGAATGCTTTAACTGCAGAACTCTAATCACTTTGGGCCATCTGGCTATACCTTAAAAAGGAACATATTGATTTTAGAAGAATAACATCTTCTTCTCTAAGGTTTAATGTTCATGAGGGCTGGTTGGAAAGTGGGAAATGTTTTCCTGCAAAATATTTCAAGCAAAATGAAAAACCCAATAAAAACATTCAAAATTTGATTTCAAGTGAAACTAAAATGAAAATCTGTCGTTGAATATAGTAAAAATAAAAATTTCCATTTATAATCATTCTTTCAAAAGGAGAATTGTGAATAATACATTTTTGTATAATTTGGGAAGGTTTTTTTATTTTAATTTTTGCATAGAAGTTGTTAACTGGCTATACTGTTTGTTTTTTATATGGATACAAATCATATTACACTGCTACTATTCATCTGTAGCCTGATTTTGTATATATTATAAAACAGTTTTTGCAAAGTATAAGTCCATTAAAAATTAGGAGTGTTATATAATGGCTCCATGAATTGTACTACATGCAATTAAAGTAGTTGCTAACTTCTGAAGTTCTACTGAACTCAGTGAAACACTATACATTAGCATCAGAGGCATGTTTGTTAGAACACAGTTCAGTGAAAATGTCTATGAACAGTAGTTTCATTTTTTGCTAGAGGTCTAGATGATTCTGAATTCTGACACGCTGAAAATCTGGAAAAATGCCTGTGGGCTTCCTGTCAATTTACACAAGAGAGACAGGATCAGAATGTGGTTCCTGATGAATGAAAAGGAGAATTTTTTGAGATTTCCAGGTTGACAAGAAAAGGAAGTTACCACAAGAAATGCATAAATGTAGAAGAATGTAGAAATAATATATGTAAAAAGATTTTTTTTAAAACGACATTGCCTGAACAAGCAGGGTATTTCACAATGTCAACATGTCATATTCTAATTTATTTTTTGTGGAGTTTTTTTTCATAAAAGACAATACTTGCGCTAAGTCCTGTATCCAGAACCAAAGGAAGCTATGACATCAATATATTTCAAATAACAGATCCTAAATTGAGACAAGATGTATTGTAAATTATACAGGTAATCACTTTTGCAAACCACTTCTCTTATTTCTTTTACTCTAGCTGACAAAGTATAGGAAGTATGAGTTGGAGGTAATGATTAAACAACATAAGAGAAGTTTGGAAGGTCTGTCTGAGTAGAGAGCTCTTCTATGGATACTTAGGGGGTGAGTATACTGCACTCACTGATATTGAAGCAAAAACACTAATTGGTATTCTCAGTATTGAAATCCAAATAGTTCACTAGAGGTGTCTATTCTGTTTTCCTGATCACCGAACCAGAAAAACCAACAGCATGATGAGAAGTGTAGCGAACTATGGATGACAGCTGAACATGGACTCCAACCAGTAAGTGCTCTTTTTTCTGGAACATCAGTACTGAGAACTCCATTGAGAGAATTTCTGGCACTGTGAATAGGAACCTCCCCCTTCCCCAGGATTTCAGCCTGCTGCAATTTCATTCAAACCTCTCTAACCTTTCACATCTTTTTCAGCCATCAAATATTTTAGCTTTCGTAATGAATTTTTTTGATCTATAGCAGAGTACTTTTATAGAACTGTGTATGATTTTACAGAGTATTTAGATTTTTAGCTATCAATTTTTGAAGTTGACTTTCCAGTTGATACTATTGCCAGTAATGAAAGAAATGCACTAAGATCAGAGTTCAACTGACTTATGCAATCAACCAGAAGTCTGGAATCTTAACTACAATTTATCCAAACTATTCAGATTTCTTGACTATGCAAAATTAGCCAGGGAATTATGATTAGAAGTCCTCATGAAATTTCTGATTATCTCCTAATTTTGTGTACTATGATAATACTTTAACAGGTGACAGCAAAACAAAATTAAATAATAGTTTTACTCAGAAGATCCTGAATTCTGTAGAACAAGGTTATCAAACTTACTTGGCCACTGGGGCCAGATCTGTAATGTGGACTCCTTGGGGCTGGATCTGGACCTGCAAGCAGTGGCAAGGCAAGTGGTAATGAGGTGAGCAGTGTCCAGGAGCTACTGGGGTTAATTCAGCTGACACAGCCCCAACAGGGCTCTGTACTCCAGATTTCAGCAGCAGGCCCTTCCCCTGAATTTCTAGCCACTCGAGGTGCCCTGCCAGCCAGGTGTCATGACTCCATGTCCTTGGGCTGTATGTTTGACATCCCTGCTATAAAAAGGTTTATTTTATTTTCAATGTGCAACTTCATTAAAACTTCCCAAAGATACTTCAACCCTTAATATATTTTCTGGTATTTCCAATTTCCAGTATAATACATTGTTTTTGAAAAGGCAGAATGAAGAAAAAAGATTTTGCCAGACTTATCACTGCATAGAGCAGGGACAGAGCCTAATCCTTAAATGACTCATCCTATCTTTCCTGCACAACAAAAGCTGAATCTCTAGCTGCTGCTGAAGACTGGTTTCCAATGGTGGATCTGTGATTTTGAAAACAACAAAAGTGTCTGAGCTAAAGAAATAAAAAGGCTGTGAAACGGAGAGACCAGGAACAGCTAGAAGACAGCATTTATTTTATAAAAAGATTGACTTGATTAGTGGAACATCCAGACCATTATAAAGGAGAGATAATTGTTAATACCTATGGAGTGTCAACTCTATTAAGTCAACTGACTCCTCAGTTGCTTGAACAGTAATAGCACAGCTGCTGTACTGTGGAGCAGGAATCAAACCAGGTGTTAGCAATACTGGGAGGAAATTCCCCACTTAATACATGCATCCCAATTTTGGGGGGCTATTTTTTTGGGAAAAGTGCATGTTGTATATATAGTATAATGTACCAAGCTGGGTATTAAACAAATCTGTAAACACTCCAGAGAAAATCAGCCTAGACTTCCATGTTCCAAATCTTAATCCTGGCAACCCATACCAATGAGCATGAAGTGTTTGAGGCTAAGCAGGTGTACAAGCCATAATCCATAGTTCTTGCTGAGAAGGGATAATTTCACACTGTTTCAAGACTTCTTCTTGAGTATCTAAACCATGGTTGTCTAACTTCTAAGCCCCCAGGTACCATGCTATGGGGGCTGCAACAATCAAGGCACAGGCCAAAGGGCCACACAGACACTCCTTGCCACAAAGCCTCCACCCCTGCAGAAAATGGCAGCTGGAGAAAGAGGGGGAGGAACCCAGAGAATCTGGCTGCTTTTGCAGCCAGAGCGATGCAGTGAGTGACTTCTGGGCTCCTGACCAGATGCCACAACTTAACTCCTGACAGATCTCATGTGTCCTGTGGGCCCACCAGTTGGACATCCCTGATGTAGAGCATGGGATATAAAAGGGGAAAGGCTGTTAATGGAGGATGTGTCCTTGAATGGACAGGAGCTTAACTGACCAGGCAGAGGTATTTATCCACACACTGCCCTTTCACTTTATAGGTTTGAGTAATTTTTGAAGCCACTCATTAAAGAATTAATCCAAAACTCACTGAAATTCATGGAAAGACTTTCACTGATCTCAATGGTGTTTGGATCAGCTCCAAATTTAGGATTTGGTTCTCTTGCCCTTCCTGTCTTGCTGGTTACTTTTTAGCATGTGTTTTGTAAGTGTAACACTTGGCACCTTCATTTGTAGAGTCAGGCTCCAAATCTTTCATTTTTCTGATGCCATTCAAAGTTCTTTCTTGGGTACAGTGGAACTCATTTGACTGAAAAAAACCCAGTTTCATGAAACTTTCTGCACTTTAAGAAAACCTTCACTACTCTAAAGAGCTTGAGATTTCACAGTGCTAGTTTTGCCCTATTGCACATGCAATATTTGCTAGTTTTACATGCTGCAAGCCTCTTGTCAAGAGCAATACTATAATTATGGTGAAGCATCACATTGTGGTAGGCTTGTCACAATTTGCTGTTCAGCATACAGATGCACCTTTCTTCTGACGGCACATTTGTAATATAAAATGATTTAATTAAAAAGTGGACAACATTTGTCAGCAGATGCAATTTTTCAGTACAATGGGATAGGCTTTCATATAAAATCAATATAATACAACACTTGGCATGTGAATTTTTTCCCCTGGGATGCTTGCTGCCTTATTTGACATGAACTCAGAGAGGTTTAGTAGAGGTTGGGTTTGAATTTTGAGCTAAGATTTGGGTTAATTACGTTTCTACTTTCTTTCAATTTGAATTTATAAACCATTTTCCATTTTTCCCAATTGCATCTTGGACCAATGGTTTTCAAACTTCCTAAGGTCACAGAACCGTTTCATAACACTTCTTGTGCCACAGAACTGCCACCCCTATCCTAAAGACTGACATGGAGCCTGGAAATGGTGGTGCACCACCCCCTGGCCCTCTTCATTATCACCCCCAATCTCTTTGCAGAGCCCCCAGTGACCGAATGCAGAATCCAGGGTTCCACAGGACACGGTTTGAAAGCTATTGCCTGGATCATATATTCCAGACCTCACAGCCCCAACTAGACAAATTAACATCTTGAGAATTACAGCATAGAACAAGTTATCTGAATTTGAAGAAAATCAGCTTCTTCTAAGATGACAAACCTAACTCATATTGTCAATTGTGACTCAGAAGGGTTATTCTCACTGCTCTTAGATTTCAAAGCTTCTATTGGCTCCAGTGACTGTGGAAATATAGATTTCTCCTTAAAATTAATTTAGGGTTTGCTGGTCAGACTAGTGAGATTATAGCAAACCACTGTTGATTAAATGGTATAGGATCAAGCCTCTGGGGCCACATCCAGACGAGCATGGCTGTGTGGTATGTAGCACTGCAGACACATCTGCAGTGTCACAAACTGCACATTCAACTGTTTTCTGTGCTGCAAGGAGCACCATAGGGGTGGGGGTTTGACCCCTGGATACCTACCCCCTTGGGGTAACCTGCTGTGTGCCAGAGGGCATGTGGCGCAAGCATTCTCCAGGGACAACTAGCTTTGTCACAAGGTGTGCTGCTGCTAGTTGTCCCTGGGGAAACAAAAGTCCACGCTCACGTGGACACAGCCTGGTGCATCAATATCTTGTACCAGCTGGCTAGATGCTGGTTAAATGGAGCTTGAGTTGTAATGGAAAGCCATAGATGCCATACCTAATTTGGCTAACAGCAGTATAACAAAGATTAACATTGTGCATAGAGAACTGCTGAATTAATATCAGCTTTTCAGACAGGAAATCATGACATATAGTATGCCTTCTAGTTTTACATAACTTACATTTTCAACATCCTGAACTGGACATGTTATCGCTTTCCTCACCCCACTCACTGCTTGGCTGGGTGCTAATGAGAAATGGCCTCCCAGCCAGTGCTAATCATTGAATCTTTGTTATTTAGTAACTAGTTTTATGTCACAGGAATTCTCAAGCAAAGTGAAAATACGTTTATGAACCTAATGTTCTTTGAAGTCCTTTCCTGTCTGTCACATGCCATTATGCACTGCTGGGTGTCTGAATATCTGGGACAAAAGGTCAGGCCTCATAATATTAAAAAAAATGGACAATATTGTTTTCCAGTCATGAAAAAGTGTTCATGGAACAAAAGGAGAAAGGGATTATAGAGAAAGGTGGGGGGGCACGGGGCATGTTTGTTATTAAGCATATTGCAGTATAGTCACGGCACCTTGCTCTTTAAGGTGTCTCTCTCTAGGTCCAAATTCTGTCCTCAGAAAATGCTAGAAAATAAAAGAAAATATATATTTGGTGTCGTAAGAAAAATAACACAACCCCCTTATAAGGTTTATATGTTAGTATTAAAATACAGAATCTTTGCTGAAGTTATAAATAGAGGCAGGTGATGGGGAAACACTTCTGAGCATGCCTAGTTGTCATCTGCTAAAATGTTAAAGGTGTAATGAAATACCACCCTTTCTGGTGTTATAATAGAAGGTTTCCTTTCCTTTGATCTGATTCCTAGGTATGCTAGTTGGACAGTTTGAAAATAGGAGATTTTACATGCCTTATGTAACAAGAACTAGTTAAAATGTTTCAGTCATTTTTTGTGGGTGAGACCAAATGCCTTTATCAAAATTAACCTTTTTCCTGCCAAAAATGTCCATCTTGAAATTAGTTTTTCTCTGAATATTTTTCAAATCGTCAACATGAAACAAAAGCAGATTTATGTATTTCAATATACTGATTTGGAATATTTTTGTTTTTTTATTTAATGTTATTTTACTTCAATTTTTGGAAGCCTACTTTTAATTTTTTTTTAAATTTGTGGATTTGCTATTTCCAGGCAAATCCAGGATTTGGCAAAGGGGGTGCAGGACCAGCCATCCTCACTACAGGGGTGGCTGTATCCCTGCTCCCAGCCTCCTCTTCTCCCAACCAGTAGGGACGTTCCCCACCATGGCAGCCTCTCGGGATTTTTTAAAAGTCCTTAAAGCACATAAGAATCCCCACCTTTCCCTCTGCACTTAGAGGCACAGCCCTTTCCCTCCCCTTCAGTCTCTCACCCCTGTTGCTGTGCTTTCCCCATAGCCCCAAGGGTGGAGCATCTTCAGATCTGGGTTGTGTGGAACAGTGACAGTGGTAGCAGCTGAAATGGGTTCCCCCACTCAGCCTTGTCCCCTGGGAGCAGGAGTGGGAAAGGGGAACTGCCCTGTCCATCAGGTCTCCTGCTGTCACTGTTCCCAGATGATCCCACCCCCCACACAGTCTGGCTGAAGCAGGCAGGAGCAGCTTTGAAGCTTCTCCCCTGAACCCAACACCACAGGGAAAGCAACAGGAGCAGGTGGGGGAGAGGGGAAAGGGGAGGGAAGGGGACATGCCTCTGAGCGCAGAAGGGAAGGAGGAGGGTTCTTACATGCTTTGGGCAGCTTAAAAATGCTCTTGGACTAGATCCAACCTGAAAATGGGGGTGCAGCCATGCCGCTGCTCTATGGTGGATCCATCACTGCCCCTACACCCATCTTTTCCCCCTGTTTATTTGCCATTTCCCCCTCCCTACTGACAAAGGAAGCAGACAGCAATGGAAAATGCATGCATGTTGGGAAAAAAAACCCACAACTTCTCCTGTTTTCCAAATGTATATAGATTAACAAATTAAATGAAAAAGTTACGCTAATTCATCTCATTAAGCACAGAAAAGAGAAGCCACACAAAAAGCAGGGGTTCCTATAGTACTGTTTACTCACCCTGACCTTTCTAGGATATTGCTAATTGCCACTCACTCTCTCAAAGTATCTCAAGATAAGACATCTATGTGTGCCATGTGAGTGCTGCAAGAATCTTTGGTGTCTACAGATGTATTTTAATATTGATTTTGCCTCTAGGGCCAGATCCTAGGCCTCACTTTGGCAAAAGCCATCATATCACTTCATGTGCCAAACATTTCCCCTGATATAAGGTTGCAGTGTTGGAGGTCTCTTTATCTAAGCAACCATTTTCCTGGATAGGTCCCAGAACAGCTTCTTAGCACCCTGAGAAAAACTGGTGTGAGTTAAGTGTTCAATACAGGATCACATTGAAGCCTTCATTATAGCAAAGGGCAAGTACATAGGCTTGTTACAGTCTTGTAATAAGATTGCCCAACACTTCCCACTACAAGACTTTGTTTTCAGTTGTTTTCACCTTTGCCCATGGGAGCCAGCTGTGTCAGGAGTAGCCTCGAGATTTGGGAACCCATGTAGCAATAAACATGTCCAGGTTGAGCATCTAGACAGCCTTGAAACTGGGCAGCATGGGGAGCCAATTGCTATAGGAGCTGGGAGGTGGTCTGGAAGCCTTTCAAGATCTGGCTCTTGGAAGCTGTAGGAGTCTCAGCTTCATGGCAGCATGGCAGACAAGCTTTCAGAAAGCCCACTGACTAGAAACTCTAGGAGCCTCAGATCTGTGGCAGCATGATGAGAGAGCTGCCATGTTTCCAGATGCCTGAAAGCCCTGGGAGTATTTTTGAAAGAAAATATATTTGAAAAAAAATTTTTTTTAAATAACACCTAAGCAGAATTTCTATTTTTCAGGAAATTTATTTTCTGCTTTATGTTTTGAATTAAAACATTCCGCTCCCTATAAAATATTGGAATTCTACAGGAAATGGAAATTTGAAGTCTTGATAAACTCTGTTAATTCCCCACCTTTCTGCTTCTACAGACAAACAGTTGGGATTTTATGGAACTTTCCTCACTGCTTAGCTTTTATTCATCCCAATGAAGATCCATCATGGGCAAGGAGTGGGACAAAGGTGTTGTAGAAAAAATAGCAAGGTATCCTGTAACTAAAGAGCGTATTGTAATACACATGGACAGGGGGCTGGATAAAGGTGGTACATGCCACCTTAATTTTGGCATTTCTTAACTTTTATGTGCTTGATTTAGCAAATTTAAAAATATTCTTTTAACAGTTGTTCTTTTGTGCTTAACATCCAATATAGAAGGTGATATTATTCTTCAGAAGATATTTAAATACAATAACACTTTATGTGCAACATCTTTGGATCCACCAGAATATGTTCTTCCTTTAATCATGAGTGTAAGGCTTCCAAAATGTATAAAAAAGATAGGTATGTTCATCAGGACCATGTAACGTTACTGTTGCAGCTGCATTTATCTGGGGGTGACTATTGTGTTTACTTAGGGAGTATATTAATTATTTATGTTATTGTAAATCTTTAATTACTGAGATACGGTGTCTGCGTCTTTTATTCCAAAAATAAGCTTGTACTTACTCTTGCTCTTTATATACATACATAAATACATACATAAATGTGTGTGTATATATATGTATAAATATATATATATACACACACACATACCACATACATACATATATATTTGTAAACATATAATATATACAAATTAATTATACATATAAATATATAGAATTCATAAATTCTATATATCAGTAAATGAATTCTATGTGTGTGAGTGTGTGTGTGTGTGTGTGTGTATGTGTATGTGTGTATAATTCAATTATTTCTTGGGCTTGTATTAAATATATCCCCAAGAAGTAAATGAAATAAAAGTTAGTAATCATTTGAGCAGGTATACTTACATTTGAAGTACTGGTGCATCTGTATAGTGTAAAGGTTAAATGCAAGTGTATGTTTAATATTTCTATGAGTGCCCATGCTGCATTGTGTGTGTGCTGGGTGTGATAAAGCTGTTTATTTTGAATTATAATTATATAGCTTTTATATGGAGAGCTATGTGTAAGAATGCGATTTATTGTTTGTCTTCTGGTTATTTCAGATGCTTTTCTCATCTCCCTCTGGCCCCGGTACAAATTAGCATAAGTATGTGAATAGTCTCTGACTTCAGTTTGACTACTCATGCACTTACAGTTAAGCATGTGATTAAGTACTCAAATGAATATATAGATATTGATGGATTTTTCCTGTTATATTTAATATATGATGTGGGGTTATCACATCAATAACAGCAAATGTTAATTGATAGTCCCAGATTCTCTAAAATTCTAATGGTTCCAAGCCCTGTTTTCACCTTATTGCTCTCCTGGGTTTGTGTTTAAAGATAAACTTCTAGATCTTAAGATTGTTTCTCTCAAGTTACCAAAAAATCCCTTTGTAGCTCAGCCTATCTGTCTCACTAAACTCTCATTCCTATAAGCAGTGACAATGGACTGGGCAGTTGCCTCAGTAGGTGATTCCTCAAATGCATTTGCAGTTACTGTTCCCACATCCACCTCAAACAGGGAACTTTGATCTACTGAGAACTCTCAATTTGAAGCCAGTGCTTTGAGACACAGAAGTTGGGGAGTTCTTGGCAGCTGCGCAGCTATTAAATGTTAGCCTTCTCCCTCTGAGATAAGGAGAGAGGAGAAGGTGTTGGATCCATCCCTCTCCTAATTTTGTCTGTGGGGAAGAGGAGAGCAGAACTATATGCAAGGATGAGAGGAATTTGATAGTTGGGGAACACTGGGTATGTCTACATGTGAATTTATGCAGGCCTAAACTTAATATGCCTTAGCCTAAAGTTAATTAAGGCTATTTAGGTGCATGTCTACGCATGGATGCCCTAAGGTGCCTTAATCTGGCTTCCTGGGCAGCCTGCCCTCATCAGCACCCTGGACAGCCCCCAGAAATCCATGGCGGCATAGCCCAGCGGTGCAGATCAGTGCCGGCCAAGGAGGTGGAAGCCTCCAGTTCCCCTGGACATGGTCGGCCCAGCCTTGGCCCTGGTTCTAACCCCCTTGCAATGTTCCTGCCTCCCCAGGATGGGATGACAGTGGGTGAGAGCTTAGCCCACAGGGCCTCACACTGCTGCTGGGTACTGGCAGGAAGATGTGGTGAGTGCTGTTCCGCAAGGCACAGACGGTGGAGCTGAAGTGCTGGTTCGAGCAGCATTGGTCCCTGCTGGTATGTGGGAAGTCAGCAGAGTGGGCAGGAGGTGCAAGGGCTCCTGTCAAAACACAAGGCACAGGCCCTACTGTGACTCCCTGCAGAGGAAGGGGGCAATGCAGCACAGACAGGGACTTTGGTAGCAGCTCCCCCATGTCTTTCCCTTGGGGTGGGTTTGCTCACTGAGCAATGCAGCCCTGCAGGTGTGGGATGGCTCACTGCCCACCCAGGATTCAGGCACCCTTATCAACCCACGCTCCCACCTGGGACAGCAGAAGGCAGGCTGGGACTGCATCTGCCCCCAGCACCTGGCACGGCTTTCCCTGTGTGGCTCAGTCCAGGCAGGCTGGGTGCAGCAATGGGTGGAGGCTCCGCCTTGGATTGAGTTGCAGAGATTAATGACCAGTGAGACTATTCTAGTCATACATCAGAAGCTTTATTGGGATATGCTATTATTTACAATAATAATTATAATGCTCACATAGCCTTGGAGTTGAGGGAAGTTGGATTCATCAGAATTCATGATGGTTGAAGTTGTTCAGTGGAGTATCAAGTGATCTGATTCCTTGTGGCTATACAACTTTTTTATACTTCTGGCTACGTGATGTTAGTCACATACACCATTTCATATTTGGTTAACCTAACTCTGCATCCAATTAGTGCCCACTTCCTTGTCTTCTTTAGGTCACTAACTCTGTCCAGTGACCCAATATTGCAAATGCCAGCCCTGCCCAACAACCCAATACTTGCTCAACTTAGTTATGTGTGCTTGCGCCATCATGGCATTACTTTGGCCAAACAGGGCTTGCCAGAACCACAAAGTAACAATGTTTTGTTTGTAAAAGTTTGTATTTTTGAGTGTGTTGATTTCTAACAAAATGCCAAACCATTCCTAGGCTTGGTCTTGAAAATTTTGTAAGACTCTCCTTTGAGTAGAGAATCTTTTTAAGTGTCTGTCTCAGGCTTACTAACTGACCCTTGTGATTTAAAAAAAAAGTTTCAGTACATCTCAGACTTCACTTATGGGATCTTTAATGGCTCTGTTTGATTTTAAAATGCTTCAGAATTGCCTGGATTTCATTGTTGTTTGTGAATTGAGGCACTAGAATCACTGAATAGATAGGGTTCTCTTCTAGAAGTCATGTGAAGGAAAACTGTCATTGCATAATCAAAAGCTCTCCTAGCTGACACTGAGCAGTTTTCTATTTCTGTGGGAGAAGAGAAATATTATGACAACATCTACAGTGAACCTGTAACATTTTGCATGACAAAGAATGAGAGACTCTATAGGATGAGGTATTACCAAGGAAGAAATTTCAGCTTTCTAATTTTCTAAATTACTCCTTTATCTTCAGTCTCTGGCTAGGGACAGACATTCAGAACTCCTGAGCTTGAATTGATTCAGTCTTTGCAGGTTAGTCTAACCTGCATAGATTGAACTGATTTGCAAGTGAATAGACATTCACTTTTGATTTTGGAAATGTAGGCACATGCCTGCAGTGGCTCAGGTTAGAAGCCGGGGGGTGCTAGAGGGATCCCTCCCTTCTCTTCCTCAGCAGCCACAAGGCTGGAGGGAAGCTGCCCTGGGGGGCATGGCCAGGCCTCTGGCAGACTGTTAATTATGATTGGGGAGGGGTTTAAACCTCCACCGTAGCCTGTAGAGACCCAGCCAGGGTGTGCCTGGAAGGGGGAGGGGGGTGGAAACAGCCCTTTGGAGGCTTGTCCCTGAGGCCAGACGCTGGCCCAGGTTGTGCCTCAGGTGAAGGGAGTGGCAGGAGCAGTGCTGTGCAGTGTGGCAGGAGCAGGAGCTACACCTGGATGTGAGGGGAGCAGAACAGCTCTTCTGGGCCCAGCCAGTGTTGTAGCTTCCCCCTGTCTCTGGCAGCTCCTCCTCCTCCCACTCCTGCCACTGCTGCACCACTCTGGGTGGGAGGGGGGAAGCTTTAGCCCAGTGACTTCTGCCCAGTGCCTGGAGATCTGGCTCCAGCTGCCTTCCAACTGCTTCACCCACCCGGCGTGATGAGCATCCCCTGTGGGTGGGCAGAGTGCTTGGAAGGCAACTGAGAACTGGAAGCTGGAAGCACTGGGCTGAAGCTTTTCCCCCTCCTGACCTACCCCCTTCCACTAGGGTGGCCATCATAGAGGACAGTCTGGTTGTCCTCTGTCCTCTATTGATACAAAACCCGATGCCTTTATGTCCTCTATTTTTCTCTTTCAAGATAATTTCTCTTTTCTCTTGAAAGAGAAAAATAGAGGACATAAGGGCTTTGGGTTTCATCTTAATAGAAGACAGAAGACAGAGTAGTAGAAAACTGGAATGTCCTCTATAATGGCCATCCAACCTGCCACCCAGAGTGGTGCAGCAGGGGCAGGAGGAGGAGGAGGAGGAGCCACCAGAGGCAGGAAGACGCCGTGCATTGACTGGACCCAACAGGGCTGTGCTGCTCCCCTCACCTCCAGCTGTAGCTCCTGCCATGCTGTGTAGTGCCATTCCTGGTGTTGGAAGCTTGAGCCTGGTGGCTTCTGCCCAGTGCATGGAGCTC
Organism: Alligator mississippiensis; assembly: GCF_030867095.1. Classification (NCBI taxonomy): domain Eukaryota; kingdom Metazoa; phylum Chordata; order Crocodylia; family Alligatoridae; genus Alligator; species Alligator mississippiensis. The sequence goes on along the minus strand of NC_081824.1, from coordinate 117,032,841 downwards.
TGGCTGCAGCTAGTAGATACCTTCCACCCTCTCTGCCCACCTGCAGGGGCTGCTCATCACACTGGGCAGGCAGAGCAGATGGAAGGCATCCGGGAGCTGGAGCCAGAGCTCCATGCACTGGGCAGAAACCACAGGGCAAAAGCTTCCTGCCCGCCCACCCAGAGTGGTGTGGCAGGGGTGGCAGTGGCAGCTGGAGGTAAAGGAAGCAGAACAGCCCCACCGGTTCTGGCCAGTGTGCAGCTTGTGGTGCAGCTGCAGCCACCAATGTTGCACAGGACAGGGGGTGCAGTGGTGGCTGCCAGACTCTGGGCCCACCAGTGCCTCCATCCTGCTGCCCAGCCAGTCCCACCCATGCCTCTAGGCCCAGCTGTCACAGAGCCGCAGCCAGCTGGGAAGGGCCCTGCCCCTGAATCTGGGCCAGCCCTGCTGGGCCCTTCCCTCCCAGCTGCAGCTTCATGACAGCACTGCCTAGCCTGGGCATGGGGAGCAATCAGGCTGCATAGCTCCCATGGCCCCAACCTGAGCCGCAGTCCACTGGGAAGGGCCTGGTGCCCATGGCCCAGCCTGAGCTGGCCCCTCTGTGTCTGCCCTCAGCAGAGCCCACAAGCTGGCCTGGCTCAGCTTCACAGCCCTAACCATGGGTGAGGCAAGCGGATGGTGGGGCTATGCTGGCCGACTCTGGCCATGCCCCTCCCCCCTCCCCCGCTGCCTCTTGAGCTGTAAGGGGGGAATGCTTGACAGGGGCTGCTACAGATCAGTCAGGCATCCCCTGTGGAAGGGGGAGAATAAACCCCTTCCCTGTCCCTTTTGGTTCAAGGGGCCATGCCAGGCCTGCATCAAGCCATGCCTACACCCCTGCTCCAGCTAGAGAGCAGAGGAGTGGGGCCAGCCCTGCTGTCTGGAGCAGACAGCCCAGCCCAGTCCAGGGCTGCAGAGCATGCTGGGGTGCTGGGGGACTCTGGTTTAACTTGAACCAGGAAGGGGTCTGGGACACAAGTTCCATAAACTTGTTTGACCCAGATCAGTTAAGTCTGATACTACATTCAACCAGGTTTACCTTAAACCAGTTTTGGCCATTTTGAAACTGGTTGATGTGTACTGAATTTATGTTCTGTTACAGATTTAAACCAGTTTCTTATTACTTAAACTGGTTTATGTGTAACTTCTGAACCTAGCTTGTAGGTCTTTAGTGCTTTTGTTAGGCTGTTCGCCATTGCTGATACTGCAAATGTCACTTCTGGAAATATGAAAAAAAACATAGCTTTGTCAAGACATTGAAAAAGAAACCCTCATATACTTATATGGAAATTTTCAAGGGACATACTAATTAGATCTGTTATATATGTTTATGTAGCTTTTATCAACCTTACCCCTAAGTATTGATTACTACTCAGCTCTTGTGTTTGCTTCATTTTTCCAAAGTGAAAAAAAAGAGTGTAGGAAAGGCTATAGGAATTAACAGGTTGGCCTCACCATTTCCATATTTTGTAAAGCACATACCAGTAGCTTTTACTGATGCTTTAACTTTGCTTTAATTTTCTGAGTACTATTATTCACCACCCAAAATTACCAGTATTATGAGTAATGATTCATTTTGAAATGATTAATTAGATCTGTGATAAGGTATTTAGAAACTGGGAAATTCTTATAGTCCAGTATATAGATTTTTTAAAAAAAATGAATGGAATTTGAATTTAGTTAAACTGGGTAAAAATGACTCTCAAATGACTTAGTAGGTATTTAATCTTTCTTCATTATTTCTATATCAGTATTTTCCCATTTATAAGTCTAAAGAAGATTTTTCTAGCTGCAAGTGCTTGCAACCTTTACCTTGAAAAACAAGTTGAATTCTCATTGTGTCTTTCATGTATCATCACAAGAAAGAAAATTTAACAGTCAGAAAGAACTTAACTGAGAGATTTGTTGATCGTGCACAAAGCAGAGTAGAATCCAATTTCAGGTGCATCAGTTCTGTAATGACTAGTATAGCAAAGACTTGGTTTCCTAATAAATGAACAGATAAGACTCAAGCACACAGGTAGCTACTGATTGCACTGTCACTCTCCCAGAGGTCTAGCTGAGTATTCATGAACTTCCATGAAAGAGAGGAAATCAGTTCTGTTACCCTAGTGGTCAAACCTGCATTTGATACGAAGACCCACCCATGGATGCTTAATAATGCAATTTTAACTTTGACTTAAACTTTTTCTCTTCCTGATCACCACTCATACCCTGAAAAGTTTTCAGGGCCCTTTCTTTCTGATTTTAGATGGCCCACCTTTTTCAAAGGCATGTCCTTTCTGCTACCAGGCCCATTTTGTTTAGATTGACTCCATCACTGTTATTTTCATATTTGGCTCCCTTTGCATTTGTAGACTTGTGGGGATAACAGAATTAGGTTCAATTGTATGATCTAGCAATATAGCCTATTATAGTTCAAGGAATAATAAATGTAACTATTTTATCATGCTGCAAGAAGAAATCAGCCCTATTCATTTTTAAAATGTGTTTTGTTGAAATGTGAGTAAATTTTCCTTGGGAGATAAAGCAACATTTCTCCAAAATGTGTTTAAAACAGCCAGGAAATATATCAGACTTTAGAAAATGTTGTTAAATGGATCTCAGTTTATCTTATGCTTAGTCTTCCTTGTATAATTAGCACTGAGCTAATATAGAAAAAGAATTATGCACAGGTGTTTGGAAACTTTGTTGAACACTGGGAAGGTACTAAAAAGTGAAAGTGTTGATATCTTAAATCTGAATCTGTTTGCATTTTTAGTGGCTGCTTGGTTTTAATTCCAAGGCACAGGGTTGGCAGGGATAATGATAACCTGAGGTCATCAAAACTATAATATTTAGATTAGAGGGAAGGGTTTTTATGGAATGTGAAAACCAGTTATGCTCTGCATTTTGGCAGGATGGTTTAGGGTATCTCCTTAAGAAAAATTAACCTAGCAAGAGCATAGTCCTTTTATTTCTCTGTGATTCTAGCTCAGCTGAAAGGAGTAAGATGTCAAGAGGCTGAGCTCGTCCTTTATGTAAAGCCGATATTGTTGTGCATATGCGCTGCACAAAAAGGACCCCTGAGTTTGACTTGTGGTGAATGTTTTGAAAACGCTCATTTGCTTTGGTATGTGATCGTTGTATAATAACACATCATCCCAAGCAATGGGTTAAAACATTGCATAATACTATTACACTTGCTCCTTAGCACAAGAGAGAATAAAAATAGTTTTAAATAGGTTCCTAAAAATATCCCAAAGCATTTTTCAAATGAAAGTATTGAATTATGTGAAGGCAACCAGAGTAGTTATGCACCCAGTAACAATTAATACATGATTATCAGTGTCAGTATCTCTGTTTTCTTTGTTAGCCATGATATCAAGGTGATTTTCTGAAAAGTCTGTGTCAATTTACATAGTGAATTATTTGAAGTAATTTTACACACCACTGTATCATTTCAGATGTGTTCAAAACATGATAATAATATGTAATACTGTGATGTTAATACATTATACTATTGACTGTTTTGGTTACTCTAGTTCTTTTTTGATGTTTTCTTGTTTAATTATATTATAATAAAAATGTATATATATTTAACAGCTCTGCATAAAAGAGTTAATAGCATTTAAACCATAGATCTTGGAGCAAAATAAAGTAAATATAAGATAAATAGGAATTTAAAGATCAATATAGCTCAATAAAATAAATAAACATTTTAAACAAGCAAAACAAATAATATTGTCTCAGTCTTAAATTACAATTTTTAGGATAACTGGACTAGAAAAGGTAGAGAATACCTTATTTCATTGTGATCATAAAAGCCTTTCTTTCACATAGTTCTTTGTGACTTTTCGACAGCCCATATCATCAAAATAGCTTTACTATAGTAAGTATTGTGGTTTCTGAACGAGTAGGGAAAAAGACTTCTGAGCCAGAAATGGAGTTAACCATTTATTTCTCTGTGACAGTACAGATTACAAAGAAACGGTGTGGTAGATCTTCAACCTGGTCAGAGATGCACGGGTAAGAATGATTTATTTCTCTTAATACAAATATACTTTAATTCCTAAGTACACTGGCTTCATAGTTTTAAAGCAGTGAGCTATAAAACTCCTCAGTAACATACTATTTTTTGAACTATACAAATATTTCTTGTAACTATAGATATTCTTTAGCCAATGGGGAACGGGGCATATTTTTTGCACAGACAATTGTTGTTTCCAGTTGTTTGCAAGTATCTCCCAAAGATAGCAGCCAACAAGGCAGGCAGTCATGTACAAAAACTCATGCCTTTCTGAATGGATTAGTCCAGGGGTGAGCAAAATATGGTCCAGGGCTGGATTCGGCCCATTGAGGAATTTTGTTTGACCCATTTGGGGGGAGGGGAGGGTGTCTCTTGGTCCTACCCAGCCCAGGCATAAGGGTCAGCCTGAGCCATGGCATGTGCACTGGTCCTGCCACTCTCAGGCATGCAGCGGGGCTGGAGCAATGAGATGTTGGACTGCACTTCTCAGAATCCCTGGTGGCGGCGGCTCCTTCTGGCTGCTGCTACCGGACCCAGCCCTGCTGCCTGAGCACTCTGACCCATCTGCCCCACATCTACTGCTGAGGGTGAGACCAGTATAGGCCGGGGGCTTGGCTAGGTGGTGGGGAGTGGCATCGGGAGTGAGACAGGTGGGCGGGGTCAGAGAGACCCTGCAATCTTGGGGTGGCGATGGTGTGGATCCAGGGCTGGGGCCAGGGCCGAGCCATTGACTGCTGTCCGCACACCCCTGTGATGGGTGATGGGTGCATGTTCTGCAGGCAGGGGCATGCAGGGTGTGGATCATGGCTCTGCCCTGGCCCTGCACTGTCACCATCCTGTGATCCCAGGATCTCCATAGAGAGCTGCATCTGGGTTGGGTCCAGGATCTTGGGGAACTTACAGCATGGGGCCAAGGCAGAGCCATGATTCACTCCCTTCATGCCCCTGGCTATAGAACCAGCACCCATCGCAGGTGTGTGGACAGGGGATTGGGGCTCTGCCCTGGGCCCTGGCTCCACAAAGTCACCATCCCATGACCCCACCCTGTGATCCTGGCCTCATCCACCTATCCCACTTCTAAACAAGATTCCCTGCCCACCCACCCATGGCCACATCCCGCATAAGGAGCTTTGATGAGTTGTTGTGTGCGGGATGGGAGTGGTGCTGACCCAGCCCATGTCTGCTCAGCAAAACTCCTTATGTGGCCTGCAGGCCCAAATAATTTCCCAACCCTAGATTAGTCTCTAAGGCTAAGTACAGGTATTCAAGAAGCCCAAGGCAGAAGCACTCTAACTTTCAAGGTTTACTCTAAATGCTCCAGGTTTGGTCAGAATGGAATAGAACAGACCATCAACAGCCTGTTGGTGGGGCAGGGCTCGGCCTGCCTGCACAGGTTGACCCCAGCAGGTAGGGAGAGCTCTCGCATGCTTCCCACTGTGCCCCATGGGCTCTTCAGGCTGCCAAAGACTCCCAAACAGAGCCAAAAGCCTGGGACACCCCTGATTGACTTCTGGGCATGGGCTACCATGCCCCTAATTCCCTGCCATCATGACTTGCATGTGCCTTCATTTCCTGGCCTGCACACCCAAGCAAGCAGGGAGGCCCAGGAGCTGCGGCAGGTCCTGCTGATTGCCATGCATGAGTCTTGTTGGAGGCTATGGGACATCACAGCTGCCCACCTGGACTTGACATGGCAGCGACTCTCCATGACATGTGCCTTCATGTCCATGACCAGCCAGCTGGCCATCCCATGCATGGCCACCCAGTGTACCCTGTGCATACCAAGAGTGCAAGTGTGTGTGTGTCAGATGCCTGGGTTCTGGGGGAGGGAGGGGGTGCGTGTGTCCCAGATGCCTATATTCCATGTGTATGTGTGTGTCCTGGATGCCTGTGGGGAGGGTGTGTGTGCATGTATCCCAGACACCTGGGTTGTGTATATGTGTGCGTGGGTCCCAGATGCCTGGGTTCAGTGTGGGGTGCATGGGCTTGGGGGCATCCTAGATGCCTGTATTCCGTGTGTGTGTGTCCCAAACACATGTGTGAGTGCATCCTGGATGCCTGGATTCTGTGTGTGTGTGTGTCCCAGACACCTGGGTTTTGTGTGTGTGTGGATGTGTGTGTGTGTCCATGTCTTGGATGCCTGTATTCCGTGTGTGTGTGTGTGTGTGTGTCCCAGACATCTGGGTTCTGTGTAGTGTCCCTGGCTCCATGTATGTGTAGGTGTGTGTCCCAAACACTTGGCTTGTGTGTGTGTGTGGGTCCTGGATGCCGGTATTCCTCCCCTACTGATGTTTGTGGCCCCAGCCCTGCACAGTGGCAGGCTGTCCAGATCTGCAAAGCCCTGGCTGAGTAGCTCCTCACCCACACCATGTGAACTTCTCTGGATGAGGGCTGCCTCTGTTCTGGTACTGGGCCATGGGTCTCCAGCCCCAGGCTCCTCTGGCCCTGCATCATGGGCAGCGCTGTCCAGAATGCAGGCTGGCCAGGCACCCTGCCCCCTCTCCTCTCCCTCCCCAACCTTCCCCAGGGGCGCACACCGAGGTGCAGAGGAATGTGGCCTGAGGAAGAAACTTGCCTCATTTTAATCAATATGTTGAAACTGCCATACTTTTAGTGTGTTTATTAAAGAAAAACTGTCGAACATTGCCTGTACCAGAACTTGGAACCTTCTTTGCAATTAACATTGAGAGAGTGGAGAAAAACCCTGGCTGCACCGAGTGGTTATGAGGTTGGGGGGGAAGAGGGGAGGGCAGCCACAGGTCTCAACCTAAACATGAAACCTTGGGGCAGTAGGAGAAATGCCATGTATAAGACTGCTGCCCCTTGCTTTAATTAAATATTGCAGCTGCCAGATTTTTTGCATGCATAATAAAGACAAACTGTGCAATGTAGCTTGCTCCAGAACTTGGACCCGAGTCCAGCAGGCTTCCTACGCCTCCCCAGGGGGCTGCAGTGCTCCCATGCAGTGGGACCCAGGCCCAGAGTGACCAGGCCTGGCAGCCTAGTGAGCCATGCTCTGTCCCATTTTGAGCACTCCTGCACCCTTCTTGGACTGGCCTGGGACCTCTTTGGGGTCCTGTCCTGTACCAGTGGATGCCACCAGCCAGTCCTGGAACCTGGGCTGAGTCACTGCTGGCCTTGGTATCAGGTCTCAGGGTACCTGGTCTGCCTCTCCTCCCACACTGCTGCTCCCTGGAATGGGCCCCACCCAATGTCTCACCGTCTCCTTGGGCCATGGGTCAGAGGTTCCCATGCACCACATCTCCTGTTCTTGGGCCCCCTTAGTCCCCAGCTTTTCCCACTCACTGCATGGTGTAGAGCATTCCCCCTCAGCCGCCCTCCACAGCTGGCCTCCTGTGGGACACCTGGTTATGTCACCCCAGGGAAGAGTCCCTGGAATGGGACTGACCACACTGTGGGAGGCTGGATGTTAGCCTTTCCCAACACTCTGGACCAAGAGGGCGACAGTCTCCCTGTGGGAGGTGGCACTGATGTCAGGGGTGTTGTAGCTTGATCCCAAGCAGTCTTTGACCCTGTGCATAAATGCCTTATCCTGGCACTGCAACTCTCTCAGCTCCTCAGCGGTGTGGATGCCTTCTCTCAGATGGCAGGTAGCCACCTGGAGACCTCATCCTTGGACCTTTGCAGCATGTTCCTGGGCCTGGATAGCTTGTTCAAGTGCTGTGGAAGCACGGGTGCAAGCAGTCAACAACCTATCCATTCCAACCCCAAACATCAAGGGTCCCATTTGGTCCTTATTCCACCCAAGCCACATACACACATGTCTCATGTGTTCTGCAGGTGTCTGGCCAACTATCCAGGATCCAGCATCTTGGCCTCCATGACTGGACCTCCTGTGCACAAATGTGGAGTCTGCAGACAACTAAGGGACCTATGCTGAATCCCCCATCTGGACCTTTTCCCCTACCCAGGTTCGGAAGCCATGCAGCTGCTCACAACCCAGCACTGACCACGCTGTGGAATGCCTGCATTCTGCCTCCCACTTGGCCAAATCCAGAGACCTGGGTTTTATTTCCCAGCTGTGGGAGCTGGGAGGGCTGGGAGCCCAAGCATCCGAGGCTGGAGGGATGTGCCTTCTCCAGTTCTCCAAGAGGAGGAGGAGGGAAGGAGTATGGGTGGGGTTTGCTAGGGGAGATTTTTCCCATTCCTGCTGTGCCTTACCTGCAGCAGTGCTCAAACATAGAGGCTTTGTCAAATGGAACTGTGTCAATGGTGCCCGGAGACATGTCAGTGTAAACCAGCAGTTATGACTTGGCTGTGGAGCTTGAAAAAGGTTTTTAGTACATTTCAGCATCTGGGTGCTGATTTGCACTATGTGGTTCTACATCAATGCACTGGCCTCCTCAGGAAAGCTATGTGACCCTGAGGATTAGGGCACTTGGTTGTCAATTTACCAGATTTATGGTCCCATTCAATTTAACACAAACTGATACGCTCCCAACAACAATAAGGAGTAATGACCCTGACACCTCAGCTCCATTCCAGGCCAGTGGTGTGGGAGTTGGCAGAGCAGGGTGTTTGAAAGGCATGAGGTCAGTGGGGAGCATCCATAAATCAGTATCATCCTCTTCTACCTGGACAATCATTGAGCCAAGAGCATGCTGAATATCAGAGTAGGCAGCAACATCCTTCCCCATGAGCACACCTCAACCTACCAAGGAGTCACATTAGATCATTCCCTCACTTATAAATCGTTCCTATCAGGTTCAGAAGGTCAGTAGTAAAGTCTCTGCATGGGTAGCTGCCTTAAGATGTTTAGGCAGCATGGCATGGGTTGCCAACTTCAAAGTTCTCAGAACCACTGCACTTTCAACAATATATGCCCTAGCAGACTATTGTGCTCCTGAATGGTCCAGAAGTTGTCACAATAAAAAGTGCAATGTTGTATTTAATAAGGCGCAGAGAATCATAACAGACTGCACAACATACACACACGAGGATGTATTCCTTGCACTCTTGGGAATTAGATCAAGGTACATTAGAATACAGACTTCAACTGCTCCCCTGCTGCCAGGTTTCTGGGCCCATGGAGAGCCCAGCAGGCTGGGTAATGTGGCCTTGTATGTTGTGCTAAATTTAGATAAGGGTTGGGGTGAATGCAAATGAAATGATCCATCAGACTAATCTGGTCTGGCATCTATTCCTACAGCATTTTATACCAACACCAAATGCGTCTGCCATTGGGCACGACCTTGACAGAGAAGCGTGGGTCAAGCTGAACAGACTGAGATTTGGATACAGACACTTCAAAATAACACCGTACAAGATGAACATTTCAGACAGCTCCCTGTGTGAATGTGGTGTCCAACAACCAGGACAGAACTTAATGGAAAGCTATAATCTTTACAAATGCTCATATGGGGTAAATTAAATTGGTACATTGAGCAATAATACCAGACAGTAGCTCATAGCTGGGCAGAGGGAACAAGGGGCAGGGGGTTGGAAACAGGGGCTTCACTGACTTGAGTCCCTGAGTGCCAGGCTGGCACTTGGGCAGACTAGACCACCACCCTATGATGGGAGGTGAGTGGGGTGCTGCAGTGCTCCATGGGATATGATCTACCATGTGTCGGTGGAATGTGATCTACCATGAGCCAGGATTGGATCTGGTAGAGATATTCATTATGGTGCTCTAACCTACAGCGCTCAAGACTGATACCACATTCATCCAGGGTTGTCCTAGAGTGAGATCCGCCATTTTTATAGTGCTCTATGTGCCCTGGCCGTCTGTTCGGTTATAGCTATAGAAGGATTTCTGTGTGCCTGCCACGCAACAGGGGTAACTTCTGTACCTGCCCTAAGGTGCCATTCTGCCTCATCTTCTCACGGATGTAACTTGGTTGTAAATACTCTCTGTGATACTACAGTGACAATAAAGGTGTCATTTCCTAGCAACAACATAACATGGCCTTCCATGTTAATGATATAAAGATTTTAATTCCTAAGTGAAATTATCATATTGTTATCTGACTGGATTAAAAACATATATTGGAAATAACTTAAGTTTTCCTTTTCCTAATTAGATAATATTTGGTATACATAGCATTAACAGCTTTAACTTTTGGTTTCAGTTTCTTTTATTTTATTATATAGACTACATGTGCAGTTCAAGGGCTATATTCTCCTCTAAGATGTGTCTATTGAACTCGTACTGAAGGTAATTGAGGTAGAATCTGGGCCTGAGTTGTCATTTGCTGCTGAAAGCAGAGCTGTGTTTCAAAAGAAAATGTGTGTTGCCCCAGTTTATATTTAGTATGTAGTTATTATGGGGAACAACACTAAGGGAAGTCACTGCTCAGAAGTTATGCATCAGTATATTCAGATTTTTTTATATGAGGATTATAAGGTTAGGCTGATATAATGAAGGGAAAGTATGTATGCGTGTGTGTGTGGTGGGGGGGTCTGGTAATTTTGTACCAATACTGAGTGAAGCCAAACTATCTGGACAGGTATTTTGCATAAGCATTATCACGGAGAACAAAATGATAGTAATGTTCACAACATTTTACTCTGCCATTTTTGTGCCATGCATCCCTCAGAAACAAATACACTATAATCCATGTCCTGAGGAGTTGATCATTTGTACTCAAGCATGACTTAACGACTCAACAGATAAATATCTTAAACAGAAATGGAATAAGGGACAAAGTAGAACAAGGGTTATAATAAGATCACATAGTTTCTCAGCCTGGCATGTGTACAATACAAAGTTTAAAGGTCTTATTCAATTTTGAAAAAAAATCGGCCAAACGTTAAGTCACCACTCAAAGAAGCAAAGAAAGGGTGGTGAATGTTTAGGATTAATGAGTGTCTATACACGTGCTCTGGAGTGCGGGGGGCAGGAGGGGAGGGAGGGGCAATTTAATTAGAGCGGCTCCTAGACAGCCACTCTAATTAAGATGCCACAGCATCACATGTGTTCAGCGTCCTGCATTTCAAAATGACTGCAGAGGCACTTTAAATAAAGCTTCTTTGATGAGCTCTAGTTAAAATACCCCTGACACCATTTTGAAACATGGGGCACTGAATAATATGACGCTGCAGCATGTTTAACTGAATCTGCTCCAATGCGTTCTAATTGGAGCACATGTATAGGCACCCAATGTGAATGAAAACATGTAAAGCATACTTCAGGATGACCCAAGATTTAAGATTTAAATTCTTCCTAGGAAAATGAGAACACATTTTAAGATAGAAATTACCTGTTAGAAATGCAATTAAGGTTGTTTAATATATACTGTATTTTAAAAATACATTGTTGTTTAAGAACTCAATTGCTTTATTTCAAAAATACATTTATTGGTAGTGCAAAATGCCAAGCTGGTGTTTGTGAAGTTGGTTAGGTTATACATAGGGCTGTGTAGAATAGATATATCTGACTAATTTTATTTTGCTCCATTCCAGTATAGACTCTAGGCACCTCTTTATATACTTGATGCACCCCTAAATAGATTCAAGGCACTTGTCAGAAAATACCACATCTTAGTTTTCACTCATTTTAATGCTACAGAAAAACAATAGAGCAATTCATCTGTTGCAAAGAACTTAGAAAGATTACAACAGCTCAGAGTGTTAGAGGTATAGACTCCTCTTTTGAAATCTTGGTTTATGTTGTGAATTATGTTTGCACACCTAACAGTGCTAACATTGCATGACACTCCATGGAAGTCTTGGAAGGAGCTCAAGGCAACCTAGGATACCCTGCATGACACCCTGGTTGAGAATCATTGTAGTAGCGGGACCTCTGAAATGGAAGACAGCAGACAGTTCAGACTTTATGATCAGTCATTCCATAAACTCTCTCCTAAAACTGTCAACAGCATTCCCCCTGGTCTGGTCCAGTACCAACTTGTTGTTGCTGTTCTATTCTTTTCTCAACATATGCCTCATTTCCACTGTTCCAGGCCACAATTTCAGTAAATATAAGGCAATCAAATGCAAAGCAGTGCTGGCAGGAAGGCACTGGGACAGATTCTCATCTGGTGTAATGCAATGTAGTACCATTTCAATTAATGAAGCTAAGCCTGTTTATACTCAGTGAAAAATTGGCCCACATGGCCTGCCCCTAAAGGAGAGCAAGAACAAGACAGGCATAAGAAGCAGATATATAGAGGAAGTGTGAAACAGCTCTGAGTTGTTTTCCCCTGAGAAGTGAAAGCTGGATTCTGATGTGCCATCCTGTATGAATGTAAAAAGTGAGAGAGAGAAAATTAATGTTTAGATTTGTTTCACATTGTCTTCTAATGGAGAATAAGCATTACCCTACATACTGTATGGGGTACAAATTCCAGTGCAGGTTGTTTTTATCAGTTAACATCTCCGTTCCCAAGAGAGTAAATAAGTAAGCTTATAGTTAAGCATTTGTACTCAAAGTTTTCCAAATGAAATTCACCCTCTCTTTTAAACCCTAAGGCCAATGTACAGTGCTTTGGAGTCAGTGCAGCATGGAGCCTGACAAGACATCCTGCTTGATACAGAGAAAATTGATGAATACATTCTATAATTCTTAGCCATTCAGTGGGAAGTTCAAAAGGGAAACAGTTGTGTCTTATCACCAGCTTATGCTAACCCTGATTTAGCCCCACAGAACTTTGCATCTGATTCTGCATGGTATGCCTAATTTTGCCACAGCATCATTAACAAATTGGCCTTCATGACACTTGTAATGTGGTTTTAACTCTGCATGCTCTCCATTATTGCCTAGTTTGTAGCTTTTTTTTGCAGGCTTCCCTGCTAAGAATTGACAAAAAGGACCTCACTAATTAATACTGAACTATCATAGGCATCTGCAATTATAATTCTTGTTAATGCAAAGGGATTTATAATGACTGAGCCAGTCTTTTTAATGTGCTATCAGTTACAACTTGTATTCCCAAGAAATGCACTTCCCAGCATTGGTAGATTTTAAAATTAATTTATACATGCAACACATGCGCTTTGCCTAAGTTAATTCCTGCCATGGAGACAGCAACCTTCTGATATGAGATACTGATAGGAATATCAATCACAAATGTATTTGATGTCTGGTTTCTACTACTTCAAAAACATTTAAAAGGTCATGAAGAGAACCGGGGGTATATAGGTTGTATATACTATAAAGCACAAAATGCTGTAAAACACAGAATACACACTGTTAAAAACACAGAAAATAGAAATATGAGAGTGACTACTGTAGTGTGTGAGATAGCTGAGACTAAATTCTACCTTCCTCTGTAATCCCCCTTTTAATTTTTGGCGAATGACTTCCTGAAAGACGAATTGAGCAAAATTAATTCTGGTGTAATCCTCCAGACAGTACTCACTGCTGGATGGACACAGACAGAAAGCAAGTCGGCTTTCTCAAACTCCTGCTGTGCTATGAACTAGATATGATGTTCTTCCTCACTACCACTCTTTGCCTGTTGTGTGCTCTTAATTGGCTGTCCTCGTTCACCTCAGGGGCAGATACGTGTTAGCCTTAGGTGAAATGATCCATACACATCCCTTTTAAGAAGGGTCTGCTGTATTATTAGTATCTTTTGACTGGATGACTGCTGTACAAATTAGAGAAGGTAAAGGAGACCGACTAGGTTACTTCCTCCATGTTTATGCTCTCCAAACAGCACAGTAGAGTGAAATGTAAGCATGTGTAGCAAAGTGGCATTCAAACATCCCAAAGTGCCAGTAAGAGAAACTGGATGATATGTATTTGATATAATTTAGTGGCTGGGGATTTCTAGAACTGAACTTGATGGCTGAGAGAAATGGAGACTAGTATTACTTATTGCTATCATAGGCTGCTGCCTCAATGGGGAAGAGAGAAGATCCTATCTGATTTTCCTGGCATATGGTATAAGCAGCAGCCTATGAGTTGGTGTCATACAAAGATACTGACTTACACTAATTGCCCTGGCTGAACCCTGAATTCGTGGGAGTGAGTCATATGCTAATGTAATTTCATAACAATTATATCAGAAGAATTTTTAAGTGATGCCTTGCAGCTTTCCCTGCTTTGTCCATTCACATGGGTGTTCGGGGGAGATGATTCATTCTGAATAACCTAGTGTCTATTATTACATTATTTACTACTAATACTTGCTATTGTTGTTTATCCAGTGCCACAGATGTGCATTAGTCTCCACACATCTGACACATGATCACTGATGCAGTGACTGTGCCTAGGGGCTTGCGATGGGGTGTGTATAGATATTATAGCAGTTAAACATATTGTTACCTGATAGTAGGATGTGTTATGTGATATGTAGTAGGGCTGTGTGAGGCTTCGGTTCCTGATTCAATTCAGCAGATATTTGGCCTGATTCGGTACCTGAATCTCCAAAGCCAAATTGAATCAGAGGACCCTTTAATCTCTCTGAATCAAATTGGAACCCTTCGAATCAATTCGGAAAGATTTGGCGATTCAGATATAGACACAGCTTTAAATGTTTTTTTCTACATTCCTCTAGGTATCAGGTGGCTTGTGAATGGAGTGCCCTACAGAAGCACGGGGTGTGACCCAGTACGTTCAGCAGCATACCCGGAAATGGACCAGAAGCACTTCTGGTCCACTTCTGGGCCCACCGGGGAGCGTACTCGGGGTGCCCCCCTACCCCTCTGGCTCAGCAACTGGTGCCTTCTGGGTCTGGGGGTGCACCCAGGGTCCTCCTGTGGTCGATCGCCAAGCTGGGTGGTATGGGGGGGTCCCCCTCTGCACACTCCCTGTGGACTCAGAAGTGGATTGGAAGTACTTCCGGTCCACTTCCAAGTTTGCTGCCGAGCACGCAGGGTCCCCTACCCCCACAGCCCTGTGGGATGCCCCGGCATCACAGCATTCACAAGCTGTGCTGGTACCTCGATGTATGTAGAAAAAACATTTAATGCTGTGTCTATGTCTGAATCGTTGCTTCTTCAAATCAGCATTGAATCTTCAGATTTGGGTTTGGCCGAATTGAATCAGGGAAAGTGATCCGAATCAATGAATCGACTTGCTGTCCCCAATTCGGACCGAATCTGAATCAAATAGGGTGCATTTCACGTACCCCTAATATGTATTTAGAGAGGTTTGTGGGGGAGCATTTTATTGATCCGTTTATAGTCAGCACGCAGAAGTATCAATTCCCCTTGGGTAGTGAACCAGCTGGGAGCACAGCTGATTGAAATGTGATTTCTAGGAAATATTTTTTGTTGAAATGTTTTCCCTCCATGAAATGCTGTTTTGTTGAAACAAAAAAACCCATGTCATCAAAATGGAGTCTCACACTTATCACTCTTTGTGGCCAGTGCTAGTTAGAAGCTGGTCTTCAGTTGCTTAGACTTCCTGTCTGCAACTGCAAGGTGGGTCTCAAGGGCAGGCACTAGGTCAAATGCCTCAGGCCAATAGAAAGGGCAATGCTGCAAAGCCCAAGGCTGTCTGTAGGTGGTTAGTGTTTTTGAGATCTATGCTGGAGAAGATTCACTGGCTGGCTTTTGGCAAGCTGCTTAATTTCTCTCTCCCTCACTAACTCATCACGGGCTCACCCACGTGGTTTGCAGATTTGAGAACTATGGATGACAACGCTATATGATTAATACTCTCTATGTCCTCTTTCGACCCTCCTCTTCAGGGTGCCTGACTGCATCATCCTTTCTGATAGAGTTGATCCTTTTAATGGCCCGGGGTGGTATGGATGGGAATGTGAGAAGTACAGGACAGGGGAAATGATTTTCTTGAAGTCACGTGGAAAATAGTTCTCTGAATAGGGAACCAAACCCATATATCTTGAGTCTCAGGCTAATATGCTAACTACCACCTTCACTCCTGTATATAAAGTGACCTATGGGCTGACTTGCTCTCACAGGTACATTGCTTGTCCTTCCCTTCCTCTTTCTTTCTCTCCTTTAATCCTATTTCAGTGAGGAGCAGGACTTGCGATCGACAGCTTCTGAATGAAGATTAGTGGTGGAAGTCTAGTGAAAAGGGGTGTATTTTAAGAGGGGATTTGAAAGATGAGTCAGTCAATAGGTTCAATGGAGGAGGAAAGCTATTCCATTTATAGGAAGAGCATTATTGCCAGCAGGCATTAATTTTCTCTTTGAAAGGATTAGAAAAATCAGAAGCTGGGGTTGAAGTTGAGAGTCAAAGACATGTAGGAGTATTGTATGAAACAGGAATGATTAGAGAATATTTTAAATTTAGCTATCTGTATATTAGTATTAGGCCCCCTCTACACTTTACATTTATTCAATTCATTGACACAATTAATGTGTTAATCATTGCATAAATGGCAAGGGTGCTACATATGTACCCCATTTAAGACACCATACAACACCCAACCAGCTATAAAAATGTTCTGCATTTAATGCATATGTGGCATGGTAGGAGGCACAATTGTTGGGACTGGGGATCAAATTCCATGGTGCTTTTAAATTAACATGTGACAAGGGCCTTAATATTATTGCTACCTATCTCTGCATTTAACCAGCAACAATTATTAATTTCCAATTATCACAGGATACAGATGCTATGTACTTGGTAACAGAAAACAGTGGGACCTGTCTGGAAAGGGCATTTACTTTTCCATCCTACTTTTTGGTTTAATTATTGGCTTCTGCTTTTCATGACACCTCTAGATTTTCTTTTTCTCTGGTTCTTTGCAGAATAGCTGGGTGAAGAGGTGACCTTTTCTGTGATGAGAACATCTGACCTATTAGTGTCTGCAATATCTCTAATAACTACTAGGTGTGTCTACACATGCAATTAAGGCTCCTAAATTTTCTGCACAGAAAATTCAGGCTCATTAATGTGCTCCCAGGTGCACATGTACAAGTCTGTCTCTATCAAGAGCAAAATTGCACCTGAAAGAAGCAGCCCAATTCAGGGCTGCTCCTGCCCTGCTCTGTCCCACGGCAGCAGCCAGGGAGAGCTCCAGGCACAGGCACCAATCACTATCTCCACCAGGCAGGGACAGCTATACCAGTTGCAGGGGGAGCTGTCTTCCTGGCCACATGGGGATTGGGATGGGTCTCAACCTCCACATGGCTGGGAGAGCTATGCCAGCTGCAGGGGCAGCTGTCTCCCCACCATGTGGGTACCAGGACTTGTCCTTTCCCATGTGGTGGGGAGATACCTGCCCCTGACGCTGGCACAGCTCTCCCCACCTGGCAGAGATTGGGACCAGCCCCTATGCCCTGTGCCAGGGCCCCTAGGGCTGGCACCTGGGGGAGCCTGGAGCTCTCCCTGGCTGCTGCAGGGGGGCAGAGCAGGGCAGGAGCAGTCCTGGACTGGGCTACTCCTGTTAGGTGCAATGTTGCTGTTAACAGGGGTGCACATGTAGATGTATACCCAGAAGTGCATTAATGAACATAAATTTTCTGTGCAGAAAATTCAGGCACATTAATTGCACATGTAGATGCACCCCCCATGTGGTGTTTAAGGCATCATGCTGTGTATATAATCTCTCTTTTTCCCCTGCCTGCCTATTACTTCCATAAATGCTATTTGAAGTGATACACTTACAGTGTAATCCACCCTAAACAATGTAAGTTCTGTTCACACATAGTTGGGTAATTTAGCAAGAAATTGCTCTGCCCATGGACATTTCTTTTTCCTTCTTTGAGGTGGTGGGAGATCTTGTGCAAAATACTAAAGCCCAGACAACAAAGCAGAAAAATGTAGTCAGTCAGAGAAGGTGATATTCATTACCTGGCCCAGATATCAGAGCTGGATCAGGATTGTCCCAATACATGCTGTGTGGTAATTAAACTTTTCCATACTGGTCTGCATGGTGACCATGGAAAATTACAGTTCATGTTCATTGTTGTCCAGTTCACGGTTGATTCTTATTGCCATAAAAAGATGCACTTTTGAGCTGGTTACTTTCTGGGGTAGTTAAGGGTCCTGCATTTGTGCAGGGGGTGGCACTAAATGACTAAAGAGGTTCCTTCCAGCCCTGTGATTCTCCCTATAAGCTTGGGTACCATGATTTAATAGATTGATTCCAAGAAATGTATTCAAAGAAAAAATTATTCCCTAGTAAGCTTGGTGCTTTGATGTGTAATGCCTGAGGAGGGGAAGAATGAAGGCCAGTATTTGGTTTGAATAGTTCCATTGTTAAGCAAACAATACAGAAACACAATGTGCACATACCTTTTGATACACCAACCCCCAAATACAGGACATTGGCTTTTAGTGGAGGATGAATGTTATCCTTATAAAGCAAGCACACACACCAGGCAAACCAATAAAGCAGAAAACTTGATGTGATGTGAAAAAAATGCCTTGGGTAATAATTTATGTGGCTTTGTTTTTATGCTTTTCTGTCAAACCTGTTTGGAAGATATAAAATCAATGCATTTGAATACAGTTCTCCTGATCTCTAGTACACCAAATGTTAGGGCTAAAGGAAGCAACAAAAAGGAGGGGGGGGGGCAAGAAGATGGAAGAGTGAGAGCCACAGGAAGAGTGCAGAAGTGAAACTCTTGTCTTTCCTAGAAAACTCTTGCTTTTCATATGTTAGAGTGATGCTGGGGTTTGGTTGGGGTTTTTGTTTTTTTTTGCATCCTTCATAAGCAATTGAAATGTGAGATGTCAGGCTCAAAGCAGAGAGTAATTTTGATTCCAAATGTGATGAATATAGTGCCTGCAAACTGAAGCCTCAAGGTGATTGTTAATTTTCTGTTGTGGTTTAGGAGTGAAGTCAGTCAAAATATTTTTTCACTGAATTCGTTTGGTAAAATATGCTGTCTTACTGAAGCCAAAACATTTCATGGAGATGTATCAATTTCAACAAAGTGGCTGAATAGCAAAATCTGTCTTTTTACCAAAGCTTTTAGAGAAATGTCCCCTCATGTGAGCTTGTAGGCTTCAATGCAATGAGAAAAAGACATTTCCCCACCAAATAATGGATCGAAATGCATGGAGATGAAAGTAACAAAGTAAAACAATAAGGTCCCAGAGGTGATCTTCAAAATACTCAACTCTGTATTTGTGTTTTGCTACGAGTCCCTCAGTGAGGTTATTTACAGTTATAGTGTTGCCAACATCAGAAAATGAGTCATGGTTTTAAATTTTAGTATTGTTCTTGGAGTTAGGGTTAAACCTACCAGATAAAATAAGATTTGATCAGCTAACAGTCAACTTGAGCAAAAAAAAAGCTACGTGATTGAAGTTTAATAAACATTCTCCTGTTTCTTGATTGTATCTCAGATAGGAAATTGAAATCCTGACAAGTAGGCTCTTGGGATGACCCCCAGTTGGGTAGTACCAGAAAGATAAGGAGAAAGACAGCTAGTGAAATTTCCAGTGAACTTCAGCAGGCCCAGAAAGGCTGGGTAAGATTTGGATCAGCCACCCAACCTTGAGGCGTCATATGTATGGTGCCAAGTCTGTGAAATGCTTGTGTTTCTGCCTTCTGTGTGGGGATTGCACATTTCTGAATACTGGTTGAATCATGAGTGCAGGTAGTTAATATTCTGACTTTGCCCGAGGGGCTTCAAACTCCTTTTCCTCTTGTTTATATACCATACCCAGAAGTCCTGGCTTAGTTCTTATTGCAGCAAAATACTCACATGTAGAAAAGGTTTGGGACCTACCAAACCTCTCCGCCCTCTCTGCGACTTTTTCTTAGAGCCAGCAATGTTCCCATTTCTCTTTCCCTCATGACATCCACACTTCCTACCCCCTAAAGGTATAGAATATTTTACGTGCTTTCCATTTCCATAAACTATATTTGGCATAGAGGTTGTTCACTGGCTTACTTTATAACAGGGCTGTGCCATGGAATGCATAGACAATGAAGATATAGTTTTATGAGAACGTGAAGTACTTTATTTTGCAGGGCTTATTCCTGGTCTCATGACTACCCTGGAAGGAGCACGGTGGAGAAAACAAAACAAAAAGAAACTGTGCAGAACAATATAAGAATTGCATCAGCATGAAGATCAAACACCCAAAGAGAACACACACCACTACAGCGTTGTGAATCATTGCAAAAAATCCAAACCCTCCCTGACCCAGTTTCCTACAAGGAAAGATAAAGTGTCCTTTTAAAAGCTCTTTCTATCTAGCTATGGAGTCTTTGCTTGCTGAGAATTGAATGCTCACGAAGCTTCCTTGTGGGGGGAGGGTATTTATTTTTGGAGCAGCCAGTCATAAATAATAAAGGTGAATAAATAATTATTTGTGAATAATTTATCTAATGAATGTAGGCCATCCCACTTCATTTGGGTTACTGTGATGTCAAATGGATGGGGAAGCGATCAGGCCCTTTTGTTTTTACACATTTTACTCCTAACAGGTTGTGACCAGTTTCATTTGCATTCCCAGATTGCTTGTTTTGATTGCTTGAAATACATTTTTACTTAATAATGCAATGTGTGATTGCTCAACTCAGTCACTTGGTATGTTTTTTGCTCCCTGACTGGATAACTAAAACCTTTATGCCAATAGAGAATCTTTTGTGCAAATGACCCCCCTGATAGCTCATTTGACATTCATTTCACTTGAAGCCATGTATGGGAGTTGAATGCAAAGCTCATGGAGGTGAAAAAAATGCTTTAAGCCCTCTTCAACCCAGCCTTCCTTGAGCTGAAAGTAGATTAACACATAGGCAAACTAGGCACATGCCTAGGGCCCCAAACAGTGGGGGACCCTGGTCCTTTCCTCTGTGGTGGTGGCACCATCCACCTTCCTTCCCTTCCCTCTGCCAGCCTCACCATGGCCACAGCTGCTTCCTAACAGTGGCACTGAGCCCTGCTCCCCACATGTGGCAGCACTGGGTGGGGAGGGAGGTCGCGACTGGCCAGGGGCCCACAAATTTGTTTACCTAGGGCCCACTAAAGGGTTAATCCGGCCTGGGCTTAAAGGACACCAGACTCATATGAGAGAGGACTTTATACACTGAATGGCCAAATTAAAAGAAAAATGAATATCCCTAGCATAGCCAATTATTAAAAGCCATTGTTGCACATGTAAACTTAACCAAATGCCCTGATGGAAAATACATAGGAGAGACCAAACAACAACTGCGCACCAGAATGAACGCACACCGGAAATCCATCAAAGACAGAAACACCCAATTACCGGTGGGGGCACATTTCTCACAGGAGGGCCACTCTCTCTCCAATCTCTCAGTCCTAATCCTCAAGGGAAACTTACACAACACTTCCCAGAGACAAGCCTATGAGCTCCATTTCATCAACCTCCTGGATACTAGAGATCATGGACTAAACATAGACATTGGATTTTTGATACATTATAATCTGCCTGGCAACTGACTCCCCAGCCCAGCCCAGCCCAGCCCAGCCCAGCCCCTGGCTTCTTTACTTTTCATTTCATCCAGGAAGAGCACACACCAACTGCTGAAACTTCCTTAGCCTGACGAAGGGTTTTTGAACCCGAAAGCTTGCTTAATAACTATTCTCCAACTATTTGGATTGGTCTAATAAAAGATATCAAATTAACCCAAGGAACCTTGTCTGCCTATGTCCTTAGACCAACACGGCTACAACCTAACCCCCAGCATGTAAACTTAAGACATTTGCTCTGAAAACCACTGGGAAGCATTCAATATTGAAACCCCCAATACTAATTGTAAAGTTGCTTTTCAGAATAGTATCACACTGATGGATCTTGCAGCACATGATCAGCTCCCAAAGACACATACAGCTGTTTCTTGTCCTGTTACGTAAGGATATGGACAAAAGTGCTCTTGGAGCATCCTCAAAAAGAGACCTGACCTTCCCCCTCCAAGTTTATGTTCATCCAGACCCTAAGACTGTTGTGCTGTTAATACCAGTTCAAAATAACTAGACAAAAGCAAATTGAACATCTAGTATTCAGTGAGATAAATTTTGAATCCATATACGCATTAAAATTGACACTGACATGGTGTTCAACCAGGCCCCAGAAGGTACTGCAAGAATAGACTGATTTCAGCCAACTTATCTTCTAACATTAAATTCAGACTGCTATATAAAGTAGTCAGTGTAATTGCTTTTTCTCATTCCACCAAAAGGGAGGTTGTTTAATGATTTCAAGTTTTCTGACCCAGAATAACAAGTGGTTAATGATGAGAGTTATAACTCATGACATTTCAAAATAATTAAAAAAATCTAATCCTAAATATGACTAATCCTGAAATCCACAGCATGAATGGAATATCCCACGGTAAAAGTAAAGCAGGGGAGATTATCTCCTTCATGTGAGAGGCAAGTCCTGACAGAGCTGCTAAACAAATCCTTTTGACTCACTGGGGTTACTTGTATTACTTCTGTCTGCTTGTCAAAGAAAAGGCTTGCATGGTGGTGTTCCTACAAGTGTAATTTTTCTACAGAATGAGAAAGTGTCGGCACTCAACAGAAAGCCTGGCATTAGCTGTAGTTACAATACACCTAATGGGAAACATAACCAGTAAGAGAGAGAACAGCATGTCCTTTACAGCGTGTTATATTTTCAGAGTGTTTTTTAATTCTCAAGAAAGGGGCATCCATAGGAGCTGATTCTCTCTTTGGCGTAGGGATGACAACTAATAGCTTTTTATTTGATCTTACATGAAAACAAGCTATTTCCAGGTTTTTTAATCCTCCTCCAGTTAATGCTAAATATTGATTTTTTTTTTTTGGTTTTGTACTCAACGGCACATGTTTTTTCACACTGTAAATTCAGGCACCTTTGGTGTTTAAAGGCCTCCATATATGGCACGCCTAAATATCTATTTCCAAGTATGGTGCAAGAATATGCCGAAACCTGAGTCTCGATGGAGCTGCAGTGGTGGGATTCAGCCTGAGGCTCTTGTAGTCCTACCTCCTCAGTTCCCAGTCATCGTGGAGAAGATTGCCTCTGCTGCATGCTCCCAGAGGCCTTCACAGTTCAGAGCCAGTTTCCCTGGCTTTTCTCTCCATTCCTTTTCTTTGCTCCTTCACTGCACCCCCTTTGCCCTTCCCCACTGCCTCCCTGATTGAGTGATCTGACAGTTTAAGGTTATAAAACAAAAATGCCACTTCATAGCCCCCCTAAAGGCCCTGTTTAAATGTTTGTTACTGAGAAGTGTGCCTCTTTGGCCAAAAGATTTTGGGTAATTTCCTAAAATGGGCCTTTTCCCACAGCTGCTCTCTTGAGAAAACTTGGGCGATAATCTTTCATGTGGATGATTCTTATTCAATTCTCAGCTTTTCTGTATTATGTTTCCCCCCAACCCTTGCCCCCAGTGCTGAGACTGGTTTCAAGGATTTTCAAAGTATTATCAATTTACTGCTCACTGCTAGGTGATAAATTGCATCTTTTATTGAACACATTGCTAATTAGTAATTCTTAAGTAGGTTATGAAAACAGGGTATCAAAAAATGCTTTGAGGTGAGAGGTACCTAACCTACAAAATAACCTGTAATTGCAGGTGTCTTGGTACTGTTTTCCTTCTGTTTTGGAGAACACTGTATAGTGCAAAGTCATCCTTTCTGAAACATCTGAACTTGGTGAAATTAAGTAAGAGAATGTCT
The DNA here is from genome assembly GCF_030867095.1 of Alligator mississippiensis. Lineage (NCBI taxonomy): Eukaryota > Metazoa > Chordata > Crocodylia > Alligatoridae > Alligator > Alligator mississippiensis. The sequence goes on along the minus strand of NC_081824.1, from coordinate 117,009,341 downwards.
TCACTGGAGGCAGAGGCAACCCGAGCAGGGTGCGGGCCCCAGGGCAAATCAGCCTGTGAGGGGCCCCTTGCCACCCCTGGACGCAAGGAAGCCGGCGGTGGATTTGGCGGTGACAAAGGGGAGGGGCTGGTGAGTGGCTGGAGGCATCAGTTCAGTGGTGAGGGTGCTGAGCAGCTGGACGTGAAGCTGGTGGCGGTGCAACCCAGGGCAGTCACCCCGATTCGGCCCCCCTCTAGGGACGGCTCTGACTGGAGGCACATCGGAAAATAATTTGCCCCAGACATACAGTACATTAGAATCTCTGGGTTAGTGCCAACACATTGCAACATGCTGCCTTCTTTGCAAAAAACAACTTTCTGTTTCGCTATGAAGTTTAGCAATCACTTTCAGCCTTTCTTTGTATTATGTGGGCATAGTTACCGGATCTACTTCTTTGCCTAATGAGTGACATGAAGGTTGGCTAGAGAATTTATTTAAAATGACTGTCCCACAAGCGCTTGAATTTCCTTAATAGTAAATGAAATTCCCATAGATTGCCTCTAGGAGGAACTAGGCTTGCATTGCCATTTCCCTGGTCAGGGTTTGGATCCCTAATAAAGGTGCCTATTCAGGTTCCATCTTTATTTCTCCTCCAGTCGGGTAGAATCCAGAACCACTCACTGCACTTGATCCAACTCTGCTGGCAGAACTTCTGTTCACTCTTTTCAAGTACAAGCAGTTTCAGAAATGAATTTTAATGATTTGACAACAAATGAAGAATTTGAATACAACCAGTTAAGTTGACTGCTCTGCTTCTGAAATAACCAAAATATCTTAGTATTCCTTTGCATCCTAATGAGTAGAAGTGTTGTACAAGTAGGATAAAATGGACTGAATTCAGTATGACAGGAAATATAGTCAAATAGGGTGGTAGGTTCTGGGTTCAATTTTTTTTTTTCTATTAAGACTTCCTGTATGACTTTGTGCAGGTCACTTAAGCCCACATCCTCAAGGATATTGAGATACCTAACAATCATTGATTTCACTTAAGGACTTGTGACTTAACCTCTCTGCCATCTGTGAAATGGGACTTATAGTGCCTCCCTTAACCACAGTACTGTAGGAATATATGCAATAGGAGACTGTGAGCTCCTTTAATATTACAGCTGTAAGGCTTTGTAAGTGTTTAAAATAAATTGAATGGGAAAATGTAGGCTGACTATCAGGGCAGTATATTCCTCAAGAAGCTAATTTAAGGAGAAAAGAAAAGGAATGGAAAAAAGGATTGATCAGTAAGGAAAGCTATGTCTTAGAGGTCAGAAAGTGCAGAAATGATCTGGACTTGGAAGAGAAAATTACAATGACTAATAAGAAAGGTAAGGATTTCTTTGGGTGATATCTTTTATTGGACCAACTATGTATTTGGGATAAGTTAGATAATCTTTCAAATGCAAGACTTTCTTCCTCAGGTCTGATCACAGGAGGCCAGGTGCAACATAGCCTCTAGATTATGCATAAACTATACTAGGCCTGACTCTTTGCGATCAGACCTGAGGAAGAATGCCTTGCATTTAAAAGCTTGTCTAACTTTATCTCAGCTATATAGTTGGTCCAATAAAAGATATCACCCTAAGAAATCTTTGTATCTTGCATAGTTTCTGGACCATTATGACTACATCATCACTCTTTCCCTACAATGAGTAGTAAAAGATTTTTCAACCACAAAAATAAAAAGGGACTACTATGCACTGAGGATGGTGTGGAGAGTAAGGAAAATCTAGGTGTTTCAAATGCTAGTTGAGTATTTTGCCTCAGTTTTCAATAAGGTTGATGATTTACATAAGGATAAGTGTATACTGCATAAGAGGAATGAGGACAGCAGTATACACTTATACACATAGAAGATGGAAGCAATACTTATTTTCTTTACTGAGATGAAATCAGGGAATCTAGATAATCTCTATCCAAGAATACTAAAATAAGTAGCACATGAAATTGCAAGTTCAAGAGCAAGGAATTTCAATTAATCCATATGTAATGATTGCAGAATAGTAAACCTAGCACCTGTATTCAGAAAAGGCAAAAACAGACCTGGGCAATTACAGCCACAGGGGTTTTGAATACAGGTGACAAGAATCATACACAATATTCTGAATAAGTTCTTTCCAGTGCCTTGTACAATAGTACTTCTCTGTTTTTATTGAAAACACCTCACCTGACACATTCTAGAATTGCATTAGCCCTTTTCCTTGGTCACATCACTTTGAGAGGTTGTAGCAAGTTAAGTCCTGGGAGTGGCCATGTCACCTCCTAGTAGCCACTTGGAACCTGCCTTGTTTATCCTCTCTGGCCTTTCAGGGTCCCACCCTGTTTTCTTACCTGCCACATCTTGATGTTAAAGTGGGAAGGCTGACCTCAGAGGTTAGTGAGCTTGGGATGCTATTTCTTCCCTGGCTTTACAGTTTCTCTGTCTCAAGTGTATTGACTCAGAGGGGCTATACAGTTTCTCTACCTCTGTCTCCCATGGTACCCAACACAGCATTTGGCCTTAAATCTTTGTCCAGCCCTTGGCCCTCTTGCTCTAGGTAGGCCCCCCCAGTTTCAGGTCCACTGCCCCAGACCCCAAGCTCTTGGGTCCCCCAGCTCCAGCCCTCCCAGGCCCTGGGCCTCTTGGCCTTGGTCTTGCCCTCCTGGGTTCTGGGCCCCTTGATTCCAGTCTTACCCTTTCAGGCTCTGGGACCTACAGCTCCGGCCTCACCCTCCTGGGCTCTGGGCTTGTTCAGCCAACAAATATTTCCCAAACCAGTGAGAAATACAGTGGGCTATGGAAATACTGTTTTGATGTCGTGCAAAGCTCTGGTGAGAAGGTCTGACCTGGGAGGAAAAAGCAGACTGGTGCATTCCTGGTGCATTGTGTTTCAGAATTTAAAGCAAACAACTAGGAACTGGAACATCTAGATTTTTTTTCTTGGCTCTGCCACTGACTTCCTGTATGACTGCGGGCATCACTCAAACTATCTTTGCTTCATTTAACTTATCTATAAAACAAAGATCATGATATTAGATCTTTGAAATCTGTAAAGAAAAAGTGATGAACAAGTGTTATCTTTTTTGCTATTGCTATTAGCAATATCTAAATTCCTTCAAAGTTTGGAGTTGTTGAGATCTGGGGTTTTATATGGTCCACTATTAAGAAGCCATTAAGTTCATACATGGATCCAGATTCAAAGTTCCAGAGCTTTTGAGATTGTTCAGATCTGGAAGCTTGAATCAGACTCATCTCTAATCAGTTACAAAATAAAAAGGTCCTATAACAAGGTTAGGTCCTCAGTTGAATCTTGAGAAAGCCCCTAAAGAATCCATGTCTGGTTTTATATAAAACTTAGTACAGGGAAAGACAGGACCCTATGGAAGTTTTAGCATATTTCCATTTAGACCACCAAGGCTGTATATGTGGAAAACAATTAAGCTGCCAAATCCTTTCTGTATTAGTCAGTTATTGGATCAAATTTTTCTCTGGCTTGTACCACAGGCACTCAGTGAGAGTTTTTATGCACAGTAAGTCCAAGCAGAATTTAGCCTTTAATACCGTTAAATTATAATTATAGGCTTCCAATAAGGTAAGATTAACACTGTGGGCTTGATTCTGATCTCATTAGTAGGGCAAACTGAGGTAATTTTACTAATGTCAAAGAGGTACACAATGGATCAAAATCAAGATCGTCTAGACTTTTTCTTGCCTCTTAGGGAGATTTCACCATCTTTCACTTTCCTTGATCCTCCTGCCTCCACCTCACACTCCTTCCTCATGTGTTAGCTTCTAAAAGCTGTTTGGAAAAGACCTACCAGTTATTGTGATTGTAGACTAAACACCTGGAATGTCAATAGTCACGCTCAAGTCATAGCAAAGTGTGCAGCTGATCTCTTTGTGTATGTACCACTATCTCAAAGGACATGGGTAGACAATGAGTCTCGTGCTTACTTCAGCCATTGTTGTGAGAGCTGTCATGAGAAAGGAATGTATTAATTCTTTTGAAACTTAATGGAACAAAGGCACATTTCTCATTTCTTAGCGTTTACCTGCAAACCTGTGGCTCGCTGGACTGAACAATGTAATAGCAGAGAAATACCCAACAGATAATTCCTTTTTATTTCCATGAGCAATTTAAGCCTACAGATGTTTCTTTTTTTACTAGTGCCTTTCCATGAAGTTGAAAAATATGCCCCCAGCAGTGATTCATTTCAGAGGGTGTTTGTTGCTACAGAAAAAGGAATTGCCAAATTCTTTTCTGCCCACACAGGTCCACAGGGGCATGTCTATACTGCTCAGTTACTGTGCCAGGCCCTATCGTGCTGAAACACACCATACTGCTTGCCTGCCTTAGTGTGCTGTTGGGGGAATGCAAATTGGCTTTCCCTCGCATTCATTTAAGTCCAGCTTCCTGCTCAAAGCAAGATCATCCCTAACTTAACCACCTCAGCCAAATGTCTGTCTAACCTGCTTTTGGAAATTTCCAAGGATGGTGATTCCACAATTTCTCTAGGTAGTTCGTTCCAATGCCCTGACCACCCTTATAGTCAGAAAGTTCCTCCTAATCTCCAGCCTAAATCTCCCCTGCTGTAGTTTAAGGTCATATTCCTGTTCCCTACAATCACAGAGAAAGAACCCATCTTCATTCTTCAGGTGTTTGAAGCCTATTATCAAATCCCTCTCAGTTTTCTCTTTCCAGGCTAAACAAACCCTAGCTTTTTCAGCCTTTCCTCATAGGTCTCCCAGGTGGATCATTTTTGGTTCCCTGTGCTGGACTCATTCCAAACTGCATGCTCTTCTTGAAATATGTGGCTGAAAACTGGACACAGTAGTCCAGGTGAGGCCTTGGCTGTGTTGAATAGAGCAGAAGAATCACTTCCCTTGTTTTGCAAGTGACACTCTTGTTAATACAACCCAGGATGCAGCTGATTTGTTTTCCACAAGATCAGAATGGTGGCTTATATTTAATTTACAGCCCACTGTATCCCAAGGTCCTTCTCTGCAGTATTGCAGGCTACCCAGTCATTTCCCAGTCTGTTTTTTTGCATGCAGTTATTCCATCCCAACTGCAGACTTTGCACTTTTCCTTGTTGAACCGCATCTAATTGATTGTGGACCATTTCTCCAGTCCATCCAAGTCATTCTGGATCCTAACTCTGCCCTCTGGAGTGTCTTGTAGTTCCACCCAACTTGCTGTCATCTATAAATCTGCTAATCGTGCATTTGATCCCATCATCCAAATCATTAGTGAAGATGTTAAACAATACCAGCCCCAGGACAGAGCCCTGGAGAACCCCATTTGATACCTCCTTCCAGCTGGACATTAAGCCATTGAAGACTACTTGCTGAGCACACGAATTTGTGGGTCTAATTGTTATATAACTCTGATGCCTAATCTTTTGGAGCAATTAGATTAGTTTGCCAAACTAAAACCTTCATTCTCTCTCTCAAGAGAGAACATCCAAGCGTAACAAGTGTCGCTAAACTTTGTGGATTCAGGCAGGCAGTGCCCTCAGGACAACATGGCATGTTTCGGCATTATGTTACCTGGCATGGTTCTCCCAAACTTATATGCCTTGGTCATTTGACAAATGCTTCCATTTATCTAGGAACATACTTTCTAAATCTTCTGATATTAGCATTATGCCTACCTGTTTGTTCAGCATTTTTTTCATGTAGCTGTCCATTCTCCCTTTGTCTGAAGCAGTCCCTAAATTTGTACTGGTCTACTTCCATGTGCTATGTCAGTTGTAGCAGCAGGAGGCTTCAAAGCATGGACAAGTAGGGCTGGAAAGGACCTCCAGAGGTCATGTAGACCAACCCCTTGCCTGAAGCAGGATCATCTCTATCCAAACCATCCCATATAATCCATAATCCAAACTCTACATAAGACTACTGTCAACCCTGACAGGACACAAACCTAGCATCTTAGCCTGCCACAGGTAAAGCAGATGAACCATAGCAGCCAAAGTCCTGCTTCTATGCAATATTGTCAATATATGCTCAAGAGATCCCAGGTAGAGGGTCATGCCCCCTCCACTACAAAGGAAGGCAAAAAATGCCCACAGTCCATACCAATTTGACTATGGGGTAAAATCCCTTCCTGACCCCAAATATGGTGATCGGTCTGACTCTGAGTGGAGGGGCAAGACCTCTGGCCATGAGCCTCTGGCTGTGGTCCCAGCAGGAGCATTGACACACCCAAGTCAAAGTACCCAGCCTTGGCCACAGACAACACCCAGTTCCTCTGAGGCAACTGCATGTGGTGTAAAAGCATCCTAGCACATATAGCAGAAAGCACAGGTGGGGGATGGGCAGGGGCAACCAGCACAGCCCAGAAGCAAGGGAAATACCCATCATAGAACTTAGCCATAGCTACACCGAGATCATCCTTGACCAGTGACTGTCCAACCTCTTCTTGAATACAACTTCCCTAGGCAGTCTATTCCACTGATTCACTGTTCTAACAGGGAAGAAATTTTTCTGGATATCCAATCTAAACTTACTTTGCTGCAACTTCAAGCCATTGGTCTGTGTCCTCCTCTCTGCAGAAATTTCAAGAGAAAAGGTGTTTTCCCTCTTCTTTATGGCAGCCCTTTAAGTATTTGAAAACTACTATCATGTTCCTTCTTAAGCACCTTTTCTGAAAGCTGAACGTGCCTAGCTCCTTCAGCCTCTACTCATATGACTTTCTTTCCATTCCCTTTGTTATCTTTGGCCAGGTAAAGACATTACACTTTTACCGGTATAAGAGATCAGAAACAGGTCTATATCCTTAACAGAACAGACGATGGGCACACATAGACTAGTTTAAGAATGAAGATTTCCCACCCCTCCCACCAAAGGGAGAATATGCGTTCTGTTTGCTACCAATCTAAATTATGGGTCTGTATCATCTTGGAGGGAGTCTAATGGTGTCCTGCAGGGTTCAATTCTTGGCCTCATAGATTCATAGATTCATAGATGTTAGGGTCGGAAGGGACCTCAATAGATCATCGAGTCCGACCCCCTGCATAAGCAGGAAAGAGTGCTGGGTCTAGATGACCCCAGCTAGATACTCATCTAACCTCCTCTTGAAGACCCCCAGGGTAGGGGAGAGCATCACCTCCCTTGGGAGCCCGTTCCAGACCTTGGCCACTCGAACTGTGAAGAAGTTCTTCCTAATGTCCAATCTAAATCTGCTCTCTGCTAGCTTGTGGCCATTGTTTCTTGTAACCCCCAGGGGAGCCTTGGTGAATAAATACTCACCAATTCCCTTCTGTGCCCCCGTGATGAACTTAAAGGCAGCCACAAGGTCGCCTCTCAACCTTCTCTTGCAGAGGCTGAAAAGGTCCAGTTTCTCTAGTCTCTCCTCGTAGGGCTTGGTCTGCAGGCCCTTGACCATACGAGTTGCCCTTCTCTGGACCCTCTCCAGGTTATCCACATCCTTCTTGAAGTGCGGCGCCCAGAATTGCACGCAGTACTCCAACTGCGGTCTGACCAGCGCCCTATAGAGGGGAAGTATCACCTCCCTGGACCTATTCGTCATGCATCTGCTGATGCACGATAAAGTGCCATTGGCTTTTCTGATGGCTTCATCACACTGCAGGCTCATGTTCATCTTGGAGTCCACTAGGACTCCAAGATCCCTTTCCACCTCTGTGCCACCCAGCAGGTCATTCCCTAGGCTGTAGGTGTGCTGGACATTTTTCCTCCCTAGGTGCAGCACTTTGCATTTCTCCTTGTTGAACTGCATCCTGTTGTTTTCTGCCCGCTTGTCCAACCTATCCAGGTCTGCCTGCAGCTGTTCCCTGCCCTCCGGCGTGTCCACTTCTCCCCATAGCTTTGTGTCATCTGCAAACTTGGACAGAGTACATTTGACTCCCTCGTCCAAGTCGCTGATGAAGACATTAAACAGCCTCGTGCTGTTCAACATCTTTATCAAGAATTTAGATGAGGATATGGAAAGCACTTTGGCCATATTTACAGATGATACTAAGTTATGGGGGAAAGCTGTCATGATAGGAGATAGGATGCAGATCCAAGCAGACCTGGACAAGCTGGAAAGGTGGGCAGAGCAGAACTGGAAGCAGTTCAATAAGGATAAATGCAGAGTGCTTTATTTGGGGGGAAGTAACCAGCGACAAGAGTATAGGTTAGGAGGTGATGTCCTGGCCAGCACAATGGCTGAAAAGACCTCGGGGTTATGGTAGGTCACAGGATGAATATGAGCCGCCTGTGCAACGCTGTAGTCAACAGAGCTAATAGCATACTGGGATGTATTAGCCAATGTGTTGTAAGCAGGGCTAAGGAAGTGATATTTCCTTTCTAGTCAGGGCTGGTGAGACCTCAGCTGGAGTACTGTGTCCAGTTCTGGGCACCACATTTAAAAAAAAAAATGTTGAGAATCTTGAAAGGGTCCCAGGAAGGGCCACAAGAATGATTAAGGGCCTGGAGGACAAACCTTATGAGGAAAGACTAAGGGGTCAGGGACTGTTCAGCGTGGGAAAGAGAGGACTGAGGGGGGACTTGGTGGCCATCTGTAAGTATGTAACGGATGAATATCAACAGCTCGGAGAAAAACTGTTCACTAGGGTACCCCAGGGGAGGACAAGGAGCAATGGCCATAAACTGTTAGAGGATGGTTTCTGATTGGATGTAAAGACCCCTTGCATCCTTTCTTTATGGTAAGGGTGACCAGAATCTGGAATAGATTTCCCAAGGAGGTGGTGCCAACCTTGGAAGTCTTCAAGAGAAGAAGTCTTCATCTGACCCCAGCACTCTTTCCTGCCTAGGCAGGGAGTTGGACTCGATGATCTGTTCAGGTCCCTTCTGATCCTAGCATCTATGAATCTAAGAAGACTGGACAGACATCTTGCTGGGATCATTTAAACTCAGCACTATTCCTGCCCAGAGCAGGGGAGTTGGACTCGATGATCTTTCAAGGTCCATTCCAGCCTTTAATTTCTATGCCACTTGCAGAAAACAGTAACCTAGATTGATTCTGCCTCGGGCTTTTTGAATGTCTATACCTAGCCTTTGATGCCTACCTCTGAACCGTCTCTACCTTTTTAAAATGTGGAGCCCAGAACTGCACACGGTACTCCAGGCCTAACCAGTACTAAGGCCTAACCAGTGCTGTGTAGAGACACTGTTACCTCCTGTGTTTTGCACCTAATGCTTCTATCGATGCAGCCCAAAACCACATTCTCTTTTTGTGCGACTGCATCATACTGCAGGCTCATATTGAGTCTGTGGTCTAACAAGACTCCCAAGTCCTTTTCCATAGTGCTGCTATCCAGCCAGGTAGGAGTCCCCTATTTTATATTTACATTTTTTTATTATTCCTCCTTAGGTGAAGCACCTTGCATTTGTCTACATTTAACTTTATCCTGTGAACGTTAGCCTAACTTTCCAATCTGTTGAGATCCTTCTGAATTGCACTCATGTCCTCCAATGTGTTCACAATCCTTCCCAGTTTCATGTCACCTGCAAGTAAAAATGTGCTTCAGACCTGGCAAGACTGAGGCTTGGAGTATGGCAGCTTCTATCTGAGTGCACCCTGAATGGCCACCTGGGGCTTGGTACAGATTTAGAAAGGGATGTATGACACAGGTTACCAAGAACCCTCTCCCCCCCCCCCATAAAACAGGAGATGATGTATACAATAGATGTATTGTACAGGAGATGATGTATACAACAGAGGTGAGAGGGCGGTTGATTGCAGATATAATTTTAGTCTCACAAACTAATCTGATTGCTCCAAACCACTGGGTATCAATTGCCTAAATATTAGGCCCATAAAGGATATGGCATAATTTGAAATAGGAAAGAACCCTGAGTTTATCCAATCTATTAGAGCAGGGTAATTGTCATGTTGAGTACTCACTAGATATTATGCTTGATCTTAGTCAAAAGGTGGAGGAGAGGCACTCCCCCTACTGAATTACCATGGTTACCCACAGATTCAAAACACATCATTTGCTTCAGGATCACATCCTCTGTATATAGTGGTTGTCAATGGACAGATAATAATTAGGCAAGCAGGATACTGATCTAATACTGAATTAATACCTGAAAGTGATGTTTACTAAAACACATTGTTTAATTATATTAAAATGGAATTACTAAAACTAATCATAGCATTAGGATGCTTTGGAGCTTCTAAATGCATCCTGATTTGTTGCTGCCTGAGAACTCTCAATCTGGCAATAACCAATGTGAGCACCTGCCGTGTTTTTGTTACATTCACTCAGTTGTTTATTTTGAATCCAACTATGTCTCACAAATATTTAATCACTAGCGATATCATTCATTCTGAAATAAATATACCTCAGACTAATGCATAGCCCAGTTATACATTATTCAGTAAGCTGGGAACACCATCAAGATGTCACTTTTTGATCCTCAGTCAGCATTAAAAGAGTAAAGGAGCTGGCTTCCAGTGTCCTACAATTAAGCTGTCAAACTTGGTCATTATAAGTAGTGATCTCAGACACTATTTATTGTCAGATGTACATCAAATACATTTTGAAGTTCATTCATGGTGTTAAGTCATTCTCATTCCATATAACTGTTTGGAGACACACAAGGGTATAAGTTAGAGATGATTACTGTTAAATGTTTTTTTTGAGTACTTAGCATATAAAGATACAATAATATATTTATTATTGACTAAAATAATAATAAACAATAGTTACTGCCTTCATGTAGAGTAGCTGAAGGGGAAGAACACAGAAATTGTTCATATATCAGGCCCGTGGCCTGTCTAGTTCTTCTCTCTAACATTGATATCAAATGCTTCAGGAGAGAATATAAGAAACTCCAGTTATGTAAGAACCTGTTCACAGAGGATATTTCTTTCAAGTTTTGTTAACCAGTAGTTTATGTTCAAAAGCATTTTTAAAAGAAAATAATGTAGGGCTAAATATATTTACAATATCAGTGGGTGCATCTACACTTTCATTAATGCACCGTAGTTGCTGCTCATTATGTTTAGCACTTGGATAACCAAGTACTAAATCAATGTGCAGTAACTTGTGCAGCTGGTGCACAGGTTTTTTTGGACATCAACTGTGTAGTAGCCTAATACTACTGTGCAGTAATGTATTAGCACGGGTTTTGCCCAGCATGCTACTGTGCAGTGTTATTAGGCTAGCGCGCAGTTAGCATCTCATGTAGACACACCCAGTGAGTAGCATTATTATCATCATTATTTCATTACATTTTGGTATAGAGAAATTAAGCAATTTGTCTAGTACTGTAGTTTCAGTAGGTGAGAGAACTGAGACATGAAGCTTTCTAGTCCTGACTCTACCATTTTCCGCTTCCAATCCCCCCATCCACCAGGTCAGTATTCTCTTTTTTGTATGCACAAAGAGAATAAATTGCTCTACTCCTTTCTGATGAACCCAAATCTTAGTCCTGTCTTCATGAATATCAGTTCTCTTCCTGATCCATGAAATGATTTCCAACTTCTTCCTTTCTTTCCTTTTGTGTGTGCTTTTGATATATAAAACCCACACATATGCTGCTGCTGTTTCAATAGCAAAAGTTCAGAATTGTGGTCCCATTAATAGCAGAAATAATAGGTAGGCAGAACTCTCCTCCCCAATCTTTGCTGGAGCTTTCTCATGCAATGATTTTACCCTGTAACTTTAATGTTGATTCAATGCAATGGTGGCAGCCAAACACTAGGTGGCGGGAGGAGTGCTCCAATGCTCACCATTGAGCCTGTGCAAAACAGCAGGAACAGAAGAGATCTAACCAGTTCCAAAAGGTACTAAGACCTGCATTTCTGAAATACATAATAATGAAAAGTGAGAATCATTCTCTAAGGTCATGGTGGTTTCAATATGACCTCGGTATTAAAAAGCAATCTAAGATAAGTTGTTTGGAGATGATTTAGCACAGTAAGGTGCCCTTGGACAAAACCATGCAGCATTACTAATGGGCCTCACTGAGACTGTGGCATTAAAGTGACCATGGGGATAGTAAATTATCAGAGCAGGAGAAGCAAAATTAGGTGGTCTATCCCATTCAGCCATAAGTATCCCCTTCAGATTCCTACTTACCTCATTTTTTCCCTCTCTAATTATCTTACTTTTGTGAAGTTTTATCATGATGGCACAACAGTCCTAAACACTGAATAAAACAAGGTCTCTGCAGATAACAAAGTTTTATTCAGTGTCCCCTTGTCCACCCTTAAAATCAAAACAAGAGTGATGAGAAATGCGGTTTCAGGCGATTAGTAGGGCCAGTAGGAAAGACAATGTGTTACCTATCATTCTTGTAATGATACACTCAAATTCATATACTACAGTCCCTATTCAGGTAAAGACATATCACATGGTATTAGGCAGATTCCTTTTAGCATTTTAAAAGTATTATTACAAGATCAACCAATCTCAGGAGATGACATTTTGTTCTGAAATCTAACATAAATACTTCATGATATTTTGATGCTCTTGAATCCCCTTTGTTCCTGCATCAACTTCATACCCCAAATCTGAACCTTTGCCTCAACCTAACCCACCTTCAAATGCTACCTACTGGCTAATTTGTAGGAAGGGTGAAAAAGTGGTTTACGCTGCCATTATGCTTCTGTAACCCTGGAGTCCTATTCAGTGCCAGGCTAATCTCTTGTACATTTAGAATAGCACTATTGCAACCACCCTTCATTACAGGAGCATGGGATGCAAAAGTGATGGCCTCTTTACCTTGGCCATGCCTCCGTCAGGAAATCCTTCCCAGGTCTGCTATGCCAGTTTTAGAACAGCTTTGCCTCAAGATAGCTGAGCAGAGTTGTACCATTGCAGGGAAGGATTGGGGTCACTGACTCGGTTTCTCTTTATAGTCTCACCCTACTTCACACAGGGGCCTGGAAGTGGGAAGGGCTAGCCTGCAGCACATTTATAATACTTGTAGTAACCTATTTGGGATTTAGCCATTCAGCAGGCGAGGGTAGCAGGAAAACTCTGGAAATATGATGGTTTTGCAGTTGGAAAGGTGCCATGGTCTCAATTTAGCAGTTGTAACAGAAACGTGGATGTTGCCCTAAGTACTTCTAAGGAAAATAGAAACCAGTAGCTGGCTGGAGATTTCATAGAAATATGATATTTCTTTGATATTTTTAACATGATGATATTGTTTTCAGCCTTTCTCTACATTAGTCCCTACTGATATTAAAGCTGCAAACCCTAGAATCTTATTGTAGTATAATATGACACCATCTGTTTATGGACTTCAGTTTGCTTCTGCTGAGTACACTGCTTTGCCTCACTCATGACCTACCCCTGTTCTCCTGAACAGCTTTTTTTTTTAGCTGTTTTACTGACTTTGGAAATGTTATTCTTAATACTTTATGGTATGCATTTTAAGCTTAGTTGTTGTAATGCAAATACCTGAGTGACCATGTGAGGGTCCATTCCGTGTGAGGTGCACTGATTGGAAATCAATCTCCAGTTACGGTAGTGCTCGTGACTAGTAGCCCATGTTGAGCAATGGGACAGGAACACCCTGGGAGTAAAATCTATTTATCTTAGGCTGTTGACCCCAGAAATATCCCAGAGTCTTCCTCCAGTCCTTGACTTTACATATTCTCTTTATTGAAGGGAGGTCTTGGCTAGTAACTCCTACCCAGGTCAGGGTATAATAGCTCATTTCTTAGTTTCTTATTGTATTTCTTGCACTTTTTTCACTAAGTATGGTTGGATCCATGCCCACAAATAAATAATCACCAAATGTCAGGAGTTGGATGACCCCAGTGCAATCCTGAAATGACATGCCCTGGGTTTGACTCTGCATTTGTTTATTTTGCATTTGACTTGGAGCCAAGGGTTTTAACAAACTGACTCATCAGAACATTTTTCCTTTGCTGCTTTCCAATGGGACTCTGTGGGGAGAGAAGACAAAGGGTCAGATTCACTCCTGTGGATAAAAGAAGGTGTAATTTCTATCCTTCCAAACCACTGGATAGCTCACCCACGCAGTGGTAACCCTGCCAGCCTCCTGGCAGGAAGTTTGGCTTCAAATTCCAGCCACATTTATAGTAGCTTGACTAATAGAGTCCTCCTGGGAGAGGCATTGATTCAAAGTCCACAAGCCAGTCATTTTGTGGGCCAGCCCTCTGCACTCAGAAGGCATCCCTACACCATCAGTGGGCACATCTACATGAGATGTTTTACTCACGATTAGAGCTAATTACTGTACAGAAAGTGTCACCATTTACACATGCTTACTGCACAATAATTTGCTCGCAATGCAAGTAAATTTACTACCTGTAAATACAAGTAGAAAATTTACTCCTGATTATTTACAACACAGTCTTCGGCTATCTCTCAGTACAACGATAATGTCTGCTGGGAGGGATTATTGGTGAGTTTTAAGATGCCTGAAGAGTCCAAGCCATGCTCTGCAAGTTTTTCCACAGATGACAGGGGGCCTCGGTTTCTGGCCAGGATGTTGTGCTCTTTGCTTCCTCCTCTGCTGGTCTCAGCTTCCTGAGCAAGATGGTTCTTTTCAAAGTGGACCGTAGCTTGAGGTACAGTGTAGTGCCATTGAGACCTGTTACCAGCCAGCACTTCCCAGTTTGTAAAGTTATGCTTTCAGGGTGTCACTGTAACACTTCTTCTGTCATCCATGGGTCCTCTTACCATGACTGAGCTGAGAGAAGAGGACTTGCTTTGGGAGAGAGGGTCAGCCATCTGCACACAGTGGCCAGTCCAGGGGAGTTGATGTTTCATGATCTTTGCCTCAGTGCTGGTTATGTTAGCTGCAGAGAGGACGCTGGCATTGGTGATCTTCCCACCTAATGCAAAAGATTAAAGCAGTGGTTTTCCCATCTAATGCAAAGCATCTTCCGGAGTCAATGTTGATACAACCATTCCAGGTGCTTAAGATGCCTTTGATATATCTCCCAAGTCTCACACCTGTAGAGAAGCGTGGGGATAGCTACTGCTTTGAAGATCAGGATCTTAGTTTCCATCTGTAGATCTTGGTTGAGACAGACATGGAGAAGAAGCTTTCCAAAGGATACACTGGCAAAGCAAATCTTATGTTTGATTTCTACATCAAGACTGACTGACTGACTGACTGGAGGAAGTGACTGCCAAGGTATGGAAAATGCTTGACGTTCTCCACCAAAGGTAATTTGTGGGGGGAGAGGGGAAGCTTATGCTGGACAGGCTGATAGAGCACTTTGTCTCCCCAATGTTGAGGGAGAGTCCCAGGCTATGATAGGCCCCTGAAAAAAGGTCAAGGACAGACTGCAGTTCAGTCTCAGTGTGCATGAGAATAACACAGTCTTCAGTGTACTGAAGGTTGGTGATGCCAGTCTTGGTAACTTTCTTTTTTTGTGGAGGTGCAACAGATTGGAAAGCTGACAGTCCATTTGATAACCCCAATTCTGGGAGGAAGGCGGTCATGGATGAGAATCAAAATCACAATAAGATAGATGGAGAAAAGGGTTGGGGTGCTGATGCAGTCCTGCTTGACACCAGTGCAGATGATAAATGGGTCTGTCTCTGATCCATTGCAAAGGACTGTGGTGGTCACCCCAACATGGAGTAGCCTGAGGATGCTGATGAACTTCAGTGGACAATCAAACCTAGCCAGCACCTTCCATAAGGCTTCACAATTGCTGGAGTTGAAGGTCTTGGTTTGGTCAATGAATGACATATACAGCTCCTGATGTTGATTTCATCACTTCTCCTAGGTTTGTCATGCAACAAAAATCATGCTGGTAGCACCCTGTGATGGTTTAAAATCACACTGGGATTCTGGAAGGACATCTTTGGCAAGGGGGAGGATGCAATTCAGAAGGATGCAAGTAAGAATCTTCCCAGCAATGGAGAGGACAGCAATGCTTCAGTAGTTCCCACACACTAACTTTCCCCCTTTCTTGAAGATAGTCACGATGTTGGAATTCTTTAAGTCAGATAGAGCTTCCTTGTTAACTCCTGTTTTGATGAGAAGTTGATGAAGTTTTTTGCACTAGTGCTTTTCCACCAGCTTTGAAGACCTCTGAGGGAATGCCATCTGGTCCTGGCATCTTATTGTTCTTGGTCTGAGTGATGGCACACCAGACTTCACTAAAGATTGAGAGATCAGCAAGAGATTTTATTACTAGGTGTTGATGGATAGACTCAATGATGGCAGCTGAGACCTCAGATTCATAGTTGAATAGAATCATGAAGTGTTCCTTCCAGTGTTGTTTGATAGATACGTTATCCATGAGAAGGGTGGACCTGTCCTGGGATCACAAGGGGGTTGGGCCATTGGAATGTGGCCTGTATATGGCTTTTATTGTTTGAAAAAAGCTTCTCATCATATTGATCAGTAGCACTCTGGATCTCCATGGCCTTCGCTTGCCACCACTGGTTCTTGATATCCTGTAGCCTCCTCTGAACTATAGCTTTAATCTGGTGGTAAGCCTCTCATTTGCCTGGCTGGAGAGTTCATTTTTTCAACTGCAGAATATGGTTCTCTTCTGATGGATAAGTGCTAGGATTTCCTCATGATTCTCATCAAACCAATCTTAGTGATGGTAAGTGGAGTATCCAATTGATTCAGCACATGCCTTGTGAATAACTTCTTAAGTTCCTGCCAATGTGCCTGGATATAGTTGATGTTATCAGGTAGGTCAGAGAGCCTCTCAGTAAGGTGTTGCTGAAGAGTCTTATATCTAGCTTGGTTTTTAAGTGCCTTTATATTAAATCTCTTCTACATTCCTTTTGGATTTTTACAGTGTTGTGGTGAAAGCTTCATGTCCACAACTGATCTGACTAAATGGAGGTCCATCCAACAGCCATCTGCACCTCTCAAGGCTTGGATGATGTCAACATCAGTATGATAATGGAATCTTGACTATATTATTGATAATAATCATTGGCAGTGATCAGAGCGTGGGTGTTTCCAAGTGTTCTTATGTTTGTCACTCTTTCTGAAGATAGTATTTGTGATGAGCAAGTCATGCTCTGCACATTTACTAAGGAGAAGGATACCATTGGAATTGACTTTCCCACTCGTTCTTTCCCAATGGTGCCATTCCAGAGTTCAGTGTATTGCTTAACTCTTTTGTTGAAGTCACCCATGAGGATGAGCTTGTGGCAGAAAGCCACCTCTGTTTCTCCACAAAAACTCTGTTCTGTGACAATTTGGTTAGTATAGGCCATACAGAGGGTACACACCTTACCCTATATCTTTAGGTAACCTGAGCTGGATACATTCCTGAGGGAGGGGGCTCCCTGGTGGGCTAGAGGCTGCCAGTCTGCCCAACAACCAGTGATGCATTTCAAATTGGTTGGCTGACAGCCAACAGGTGCTGGCATCCATTGGACCAGGTAAATGAGGTCATAAGGGCTATATAAGTTAAGGACTGCCCAGGAGGAGGAGGCAGCAGCTATGAGGAAAACTCAGAGAGAGAGAAGAGATGGACCATCTGAAACTTGCTCTTTCTCTCAAAACTCATGATCAATGAACTGCCTGCCTCCAGAGGAAATCTCCACCTGCCTCTGGATGATACTAGTGAGTAATCTACCTGAGATCTAACTAGATATATAGCTTGCAGTAACTCAGATGCATGATCAAACGCTACTCCAGCCACCCTGTTTGCTCTATGGGATTTCTCTGATACTACTCAACTCTGTACCCTATTCCAACCCTACTCCTTGTAACCAATAAAGTTCTCCTTGTACCTAGCATGGGAGACTGATTGGGAGTGGGTATAGATTATGCCTTGGGGTCCCCTTGGTTCAGCTGACTTAGGAAGACCACTACTTGTGCATCCGACTGAGGGAAGCACCCAAGTTCTTGAAGTGAGTCAAGGACCCTTGAGGCCTATTAGGCCTGTATATCCCAGGGGACACCATGCCAGAATCAAGTCTGTCCCTGGATGGTGGCAGCTCTACCCCCAGGCTAGTGGGTGTGCTTCAGGAAGGGGGTCAGCCAGATGTGAGGTGCCCCCAAGCAGGCACTTGAAACCTGGAAGGTGGTTGGGCACAGTGAGGTGGGTGGCTCAGTGCAGGAGCACCCCCTACTGGCCCGCCACAGAGCTTATCTTCCTTGGCAGTGGCAGTCAGGACTGTGTTTACAGTAAAGTAGAACTCTTCCTTGTTGACTTCTTAATCATTAGGTGTGAGGGTGTACACGCTTATGATCGTAGCATACTGGTTGTTACTGAGCTTGAGGTGGACAGTCATAAGGCATTCATAGATTCATAGATCCATAGATGTTAGGGTCGGAAGGGACTTCAATAGATCATCGAGTCCGACCCCCTGCATAGGCAGGAAAGTGTGCTGGGTCTAGATGACCCCAGCTAGATGGTTATCTAACCTCCTCTTGAAGACCCCCAGGGTAGGGGAGAGCACCACCTCCCTTGGGAGCCCGTTCCAGACCCTGGCCACTCGAACTGTGAAGAAGTTCTTCCTAATGTCCAATCTAAATCTGCTCTCTGCTAGCTTGTGGCCATTATTTCTTGTAACCCCCGGGGGTGCCTTGGTGAATAAATACTCACCGATTCCCTTCTGTGCCCCCGTGATGAACTTATAGGCAGCCACAAGGTCGCCTCTCAACCTTCTCTTGCGGAGGCTGAAAAGGTCCAGTTTCTCTAGTCTCTCCTCGTAGGGCTTGGTCTGCAGGCCCTTAACCATACGAGTTGCCCTTCTCTGGACCCTCTCCAGGTTATCCGCATCCCTCTTGAATTGTGCCACCCAGAATTGCACGCAGTACTCCAACTGCGGTCTGACCAGCACCCGATAGAGGGGAAGTATCACCTCCTTGGACCTATTCGTCATGCATCTGCTGATGCATGATAAAGTGCCAATGGCTTTTCTGATGGCTTCATCACACTGCCGACTCATGTTCATCTTGGAGTCCACTAGGACTCCAAGATCCCTTTTCACTTCCGTGCCACCCAGCAGGTCATTCCCTAGGCTGTAGGTGTGCTGGACATTTTTCCTCCCTAGGTGCAGCACTTTGCATTTCTCCTTGTTGAATTGCATTCTGTTGTTTTCTGCCCGCTTGTCCAACCTGTCCAGGTCTGCTTGCAGCTGTTCCCTGCCCTCCGGCGTGTCCACTTCTCCCTATAGCTTTGTGTCATCTGCAAACTTGGACAGAGTACATTTCACTCCCTCATCCAAGTCGCTGATGAAGACATTAAAGAGTATCGGTCCAAGGACTGAGCCCTGCGGGACCGCACTGCCCACACCCTTCCAGGTCGAGACCGACCCATCCACCACGACTCTTTGGGTGCGACCCTCTAGCCAATTCGCCACCCGCCGGACTGTGCAGTCATCCACATCACAGCCTCTTAATTTGTTCACCAGTATGGGGTGGGATACCGTATCGAAGGTCTTCCTGAAGTCTAAGTATACGACATCCACCCCTCCTCCTGTGTCCAAGCGTTTCGTAACCTGGTCATAGAAAGAGCCTAGATTGGTCAGGCACGATCTGCCCGCCACAAACCCGTGCTGGTTTCCCCTCAGCATAATTTGCCCTGCCGGGCTTTCACAAATGTGAGCCTTGATAATTTTTTCAAAGACTTTACCAAGGATGGAGGTGAGACTGACTGGCCTATAGTTGCCCGGGTCCTCCTTCCTCCCCTTTTTGAAAATGGGGACCACATTAGCCCTTTTCCAGTCCTCTAGGACTTGGCCCGTGCGCCACGAGCGTTCGAATATTCCCGCCAGTGGCTCTGCAATGATGTCGGCCAGTGCCTTCAGCACCGCTGGATGGAGCCCATCCGGGCCTGCCGATTTAAAGGCATCCAGTTCTTCCAAATGACTCTGCACCACCTCAGGATCTACATATGGAAGTCTGGCGCCTTGCTGCTGCCTCTCTACAACCCCAGTGAGAGACTTGTCGTGCCCCTCTTTTACCCTGCACTGGGATCGTCTTGCTTTGTGCCCGAAGGATCGTTTCCTTAAGGCACAGCCACCCTTCTTGGGCTCCCATCACTTCAAAACTCCTACTCTGCAGTGTGTCCTTGACTAATCGCCTGAGTTCATTTAAATCAGCTTTCCTAAAGTCTAGCACTTTCACCCTACTAGTTACCTTACCCACTCGACGCCTTATGGTAAATTCTATTATTAGGTGATCACTGTCCCCCAGATGGCTACCGATCTGTAGGTCCCCTACCATGTCATCCCCCGTTGCCAATACCAGATCCAGTATGGCATTCCCCCTAGTGGGACTGTGTACCTCCTGTGTCAGGTGGAGGTCCTGTACACAGGTTAGAAACCTGCGTGAGCAGTGGGACTTTGCCGTCTGTGTCTCCCAGCAGATGTCTGGGTAGTTTAGGTCCCCCATGACTACCATCTCCTTAGCTTTTATGGTCTCCGTGAGCTGCCTCAGGAGCCCCGCATCTATTTCTTCCCCTTGATGTGGGGGTCTGTAGCAGACCCCTACCACCAAATCCCTTTCTCCTTGCCCCCCATGTAGCCTAACCCACAATCCTTCTACTTCCTCATCCTTGGATTCCGTCTTGATGAGTGTTGACGTATATTGCTCATTGACATAGAGCGCAACCCCTCCCCCTTTTTCCCCACCCTGTCCTTTCTGTCCAATATGTACCACCCAGTCGTGGGACGAATCCCACCAGGTTTCCGTTAGCCCTACTAAGTCTTAAGTATTTTGTGCAAGCAGGAGCGCTAGTTCATCCTGCTTGTTTCCCATGCTCCTAGCATTAGTATATAGGCACTTGAGCCCTGCGACAGGTGCCTTTGCTGCCCCCCCCGCTCCGAGTCCCAAGGGGCCCCTTATTTCTTACCTTCTTGTTTCTTACCTGTTCTGTAGTGCTGGTCTCCCCACGTCTTGCAGGTTCCCAATGTTCTCTTTCTTCAGGCTGGGCTGTCCTTGTGGGTGCCACATGGTTTGGTGGTCCACAGCTTCCCCCACCCTCATCTTCCCCTCCCCCTGGCGAGCCTAGTTTAAAGCCCGCCAGAGGAGATCCACCAACCTAGAAGAAAACATACGCTTACCTTTGGGGGACAGGTGAAGCCCATCCCAACTGAGCATGTCCCTCATCATGACGTGCGGGTCATTGTCCAGAAAGCCGAAGCCTGCCTCGAGACACCACTGCCGAAGCCGCCAGTTGGTCTCTCGGATGTAGTTCTCATGCCGTCTTCCGTGTCCGTTCACTGGTAGGATGGAAGGGAATACCACCTGTGCACTGAACTCCCTCAACATGCCGCCCAGAGCACTGTAGTCCGCCATCAGGTGATCGGGGGTTTTCCTGGCCGCATCATTAGTACCCACATGGACTAGGACCATGGGGTAGTAATCGGTGGGCTTGATCCTGGCCTGGATTGCCTCCTTCACATCCCAAATCTTTGCTCTGGGCAGGCAGTATACCTCTCGTGTTGAGGGGTCCCGGTGACAGATGGGCCCTTCCGTACCTCTCAGGATGGAGTCGCCTATGACGAGCACTCGTCGCCTCCTCCTCTGGGTCCGCTTTGATCTCTAGACCTGTTCGGAGTGTGAAGAATGTGGTGTTTCTTCCTGCCCAAGGGTTTCCTCCTCCCCTTCCATCTCCTGCAGGGTCACCAGGGCCTCGTACCTGTTCTCCAGTTAGACTGGAGGAACTGGTACCTGTTTGCTGCGAACAGCTCTGGTCCTGGATGTGACCGTCTGCCACTCTGCTGTGGAGGGCATTCCCCAGGCTGCTTCTTCCATTGGTGCCTGGTCCTGCAGGGAAAGGAAATAACTGTCAATTTCATCCTCCGCCTCCCTGATACCCCTCAGCCTGCTAATCTCCTCCTGGAGCTCCCTCACCTGCGCCTCCAGAGCCCTAAGATGGGCACCTACCGGACAGGTGTGGGGGCCCCCAATCTCTGCCCCCCCCGGCCCTGCTGGGGATCCCCCGCAGGCCAGGAGGTAGGGGGACATCAGCTTCCCCATGGGCTCGGTCTGGGTGGAGGCCTCAGACCAGCCCCGGTTAGCCTTGTCCCCCTGGGCAGAGGCCCTAGCAGCACTCCTCGTCGACACCATTCTAAGATGCTGTTTGTAGATCTGTGTGGTGTCTATGCCCTACCCGTACAGGAGTCTCTCTCCTGACCCTTCCTGCCCGCCCGCCGGCGTGAACGCCTGCGCAAACGCCGGCGTGCTCGTAGAGAGCGCGCCTGTTTGCGCGCTCT
Organism: Alligator mississippiensis; assembly: GCF_030867095.1. Lineage (NCBI taxonomy): Eukaryota > Metazoa > Chordata > Crocodylia > Alligatoridae > Alligator > Alligator mississippiensis. The sequence goes on along the minus strand of NC_081824.1, from coordinate 116,987,219 downwards.
GTTCGCGCTGCACGGCTCGGGAGCACGGCTCCCTACCGGCTCAGCTATTTGGGACCCGGGGGGCTTCCCCTCCGGATCCGGCTCAGCTGTGCTGGGTCCCTCCGCCCCTCTTACCTTCGGGGGATCAGCTGTTGCTGCCCCCACTGCTGTTTCCTCTGCTGCTGCTGCTGCTGCTGCTGCTGCTTCCTCCTCCGCCTCAGGTCAGTAAGTTAGTTAAGGGGGCACACGTGCGTGTGGGACACATGTGTGCCTGGATCCTCTCCTTCCCGCTGCTGGTTCCCAAGTGCCCATAGAGAATTCTGAAACCTTACTGATAATCTTGTTCTTGATGGCAAAGCCAACCCCAGGAATGAACCTCTCTTCAGGTGACTTTTCTTTCCAAAAAAAGGTGTAGCCACCTCCTTCTTCTTTCAGCTGGTCTTCACCTGTCCAGTAGGTCTTGCTTAGGGCAGCAATACTGATGTCATACCTTGCAAGTTCTCTAGCTACTATGTTGGTTCTTATTTCAGGAAACTGTTTGGGGAGTCCATGAGAATGCAGACATTTCATGTGGTGAATTTCAGTACTTAATTTTGTTGCTTTCAACTGCAGGTAGAGTGATCTCACTGGATGTGGCAATCCAGCCAGAGGAGTTTGAGACAGGCTATACTTAAGGCACCTTTTCTAGCTTCTTCCCTGTTCAGGGTGAGCAGAGGAGATCTAAAGAGGACTGCTTAGTAGGCCTGTGTGAATAGGAAAGTATTGGATTCAGATTTGGATTTGGCAGATTCAGATCATTGTCCTGATTCGATTTGGCTTCAAAAGATTCGGCGCTGATTCAGAGATTCGGCCATAGGCTATAATGGGGAATCACTGAAATACCTATAACTTTGTCATTTTTTGGCTTATTGAGATAACAATTGCAAGGATGGTAACCCCTTCTGAGGGCATGAAACCTGCCAAGTTTCAAGGAGATAGATGCAGGAGTTTCTGGGAAACTGCACCTCAAACTGCTGAAAGCTAAACTTGTGGCGTGTGTGTGTTAAGGCAGTTTTAGATGAAAACAGCAGGGATGGTAGCCCCTTCTGAGGACATAAGGCCTGCCAAATTTCAAGGAGATAGGTGAAGCAGTTTCAATGCCAGGGAAAACACAGCTTTCTTTTTAAAAAGTGTGTGTGGGGGGGAAACACAAGAACAAATATAAATTGAAAGAAATGGATTGGATAGGAATAAGTAGAGGGATTCTAGTTAGTAAGCTATATCCAATCCTTTCCAAGAACAGAAAGTAGCAGGAGACTTACTAGGTAGGAAGCCAAGCCAGTCCAGCACCTTTTAGACACTGTTGCTCAGGCAGAAACAGCTCATGAAAGGCATAGAAAGGCTGCAGACAGAGGCTTATATTCTATTTCTATGTCCCTCCCCCAGAACGATTCCACTGTGATTGGAAGGGGACTCAGGAAAAGATCACAGTCACTGGCCAGCTACAGATATCAGTCTTTTCCCCTCTGCTCCCCCTCCCTCTTCTCAGTTTCTGTTCCCCTGAAAGACTGTCTTCTGAATCTCCAAATCTTTCCCAAATCTTTTCCAAATTGATTTGGAGGCTCCAAATTGATTCTCAATTTGTTTTCTTCTCCCAATTTGATTTGGATTTTGTGATTTGGCCTCTGAATCATGCTGAATCTTCTTCAAATCAAATCATGGACAGAAGCTTCACACATCCTCACTGCTCAGTCATGGCTGCAGCTGCCAAATTGTACTTCTATTTTGGTAAGTGCAAAACGACCATCACATAACCACCACCTACATGCAGATTTGTGATTAGGGATTCCCAGAGATCACTGTTCCTGTCCGCACTGATACTTATCTGTTGCTGCAGGACTTGGTTTGTGGGAGATGTTAACATCCCTGGCAGAGGCCTGCACATGACATCTTTTAATGCGTGGAAGCTGGTGTGCAAGGAACAGTCACACAAACTTGAAAGGAAGGGGCCCAGGCTGAGAGATTCTTATCTCCCAATGGGAGCTCCATGGTCGCATGGCCCAGACTGGGAGATTCTTATCTCCCAGCACCAGCTTCCATGACAGCAGAGCTGGTTCAGGGAGATAAGAATCTCTCAGCCTGGGCCCTGTGATCATGGAGCTAGGGATGGGAGACAAAAAATCTCCCGTCCCTGGCCCCATGACCGTGATTGCAGAGTGGGGGCTGTGAGCTCCCTGCTGCTGGGGCAGAGGGATATTGTCCCCACCCAGGCTGTGATGGCAGTGCCTGCCCCAGCAGCAGGCAGCTCCCAAGGGTGAGGAACAGTGTCCCAACCCCCACCAGGAAACAGCTGTCTCCTGGTCCCATGCTCCCTGCCAGCCCCTGGGCTGGCACCCAGGGGGAGCCTAGAGCTCTCTCTGGCTGCTACAGGTGCCAGTGCAAGGCCAGCAGGGATGGGAGCAGACTGTTGCCTTGAGTAGCAAATCTGCTTCCACTTCCCTGCACATGTAGATGCCTACTTGGGGTGTGTTTACTTGAGAGCACTGGTTCCCAATCTGTGGTATGAAAACCACTAGTGGTATGCAGACAACCTGTCAGTGCTACGCATTAACAGATTTATTACAATTACCTTATATGACAAAAATCGGATGGTGGTACTTAAGGTTGTATCATTTTAAATTGGTGGTATGCAATCTCTCAGAGTTTGGGAACCACTGCTCCAGGGTAAACCCAGCCCAGAGCAAAAGCATGTGTAGACAGCAGCACCAGACTCTGGCTCTTGATTGTCTCTCTTGTCCCAGCCATAGCCCAATTTCCAGTCTACACTGCTCTCAGTCAATTTATGGCCATTATTCCTAGTTACTCCTGGTAGTGCTCATGGGAACAGGGTCTCTCCCATTCCCTGCTGGTCCCCCTTGGTAAGGTTATAGATGGTCACCAGATCCCCTCTCAGCCTTCTCTTGTGGAAGCTGAACAGGTTCAGGTCCCGTAGCGTCTCTGCATAGGGTCTGCCCTGCTGCCCCCTGATCATGCGAGTGGCCCTCCTTTGACCCTCTCGATGCCGTCCACATCCCTGCAGAAGTGCGGCACCCAGAACTGGAAACAGTACTCCAACTGCAGCCTAACCAATGTCACATAGAGGGGGAGGATCACCTCCTTGGATCTGCTTGTGCTGCATCTGTGGATGCATGACAAGGTGTGGTTAGCCTTACTGACTGCATCCTCACATTGGCGACCCATGTTTATCTTGGAATCAATAATGACTCCAAGATCCTTTTCTTCCTCTGTGCTGACGAGAAGGGAGTTCCCCAACCTATAGGTATGCTGCTAGTTCTTCCCCCCCCAGGTGCCGTATCTTGCACTTATCAATATTGAATCCCATCCTGTTCTCATCCGCCCACCCCTGTAACCTGTCCAGATCTAGTTGTAGCCTGTCCCTCCCTTCTAATGTGCCCACTTCTTAGTGTCATTCGCAAACTTGAACAAGGTGCTTTTCACTTCGTCGTCTAAGTCACTGATGAAGATGTTGAACAGCGGGGGCCTGATGACCGAGCCCTGGGGGACCCCACTACCCACATCCTTCCAGGTCAAATGACCCATCCACCACCACTGTTGGGTGCGGCCCTCCAGCCAATTTGCAACCCATTTGATTGTGTAGGTATCAACGCCACAGTTGCCTAATTTTTTAATGAGAATGGGGTGAGAGACAGTGTTGAAGGCCTTACTGAAGTCCAGAAAGACTACATCCACTGTGACACCTGCGTCCAAGGATTTTATGACCTGGTTGTAGAAGGCAGCCAGGTTGGTCTGACAGGACCTGCCTCTAATGAACCCATGTTGGTTGCCCCTAAGCATAATCTCCCCTGCTGGTCCCTCACAGATGTGTTCTTGGATAATTTTCTCAAAGAGCTTTCCCAGGACCGAGGTAAGACTAACAGCCCTATAGTTTCCTGGGTCCCCCTTCCTCCCTTTTTTGAAAATGGGGACCATGGTGGTCCTTTTCCAATCCTCCTTGGTGATGGCCCCTCCCTTTCTTTGGGTGTACACCTCCTTTTTTTAGCTTTCAGATGTTCCTGAATGCCTTTAGTGAGCCATGGGGGCTTTTGAGCACTCTTGCCCCCTTTGATTCATGTTGGGGACTGTCACCTTTTGGGCTCGGAGGATCATCTCCTTAAGGAATGACCACTCATCTTGGACTCCCAACTCCCCTCCCCTCCCCTCCGGGACCTCAGTGCCTCTCTGACTAATCTCCTTAACGCATTGAAATCAGCCTTCCTAAAGTCAAGAGCTTCTGCTGGATGGTGAATTCCAGTAGGAGATGATCACTATCACCCAGGTGGTCGAGAACCTGCAGTCCCCTCACCAGGTTGTCACATGTAGTCAGGACCAAGTCCAGCAATGCATTCCCCCTGGTGGTACTGTGAACCTCCTGGGTTATGTAGAGGTCCTGTATCTCAGCTAGGAACCTACATGAGTGGTCAGACCTGGCTGACTGCTCCTCCCAGAAGATGTCCGGGTAGTTTAGGTCACCCATGATGACCGCGTCCCTTGACTTAACTGCCTCCGTGAGCTGACCTAAAAATTCCTGGTCCATCTCTTCCCCCTGGTTGGGTGGTCTGTAATAGACACCCACTGTTAAGTCCCTTTCCCCCCGACCCCCTTGTATTCTAACCCAGAGCACTTCAGTCTGCCCCTCCTTTGACTCCGTGCTATTTGTTGAGGATGTGTATTGCTTTTTGACATAGAGCACCACACCCCATTCTATCCCGCCTGTAGCCCTTGATACTTACCACCCAGTCATGGGCTGATTCCCACCACGTTTCAGTGAGCACCACTATATCTGGGTTTGTGTTAGCTAGCAGGAGGGCAAATTCCTCCTGCTTGTTCCCCAAAAGGAGGATTCCCCGACTGGGAATCAAACCCACCATGGCAGTGAGAGCACCAAATCCTAACCACTAGGGACCTGCTATGATTTAGGAACAGTTACAGTTATGTATCATACGCCTGTCTTTTGTCTGTGGAGTACTACTAGCTACCAAGCCAGCTGAGTAAGCCGGGTCCCACAAGGTAGCAGCTCTTGGTACCAGCTGCTGGGCAGATCAGGGTTTTAGCTCTACCAGTTACACTGTGGAAACTCACAGGATTCAGCTTCTGAAATGTAGCTAGTCTGAAGTTAGTAGGACTGGCTTTGGAGTACAGTTCTGTAAACTTCACAATTACTTGCTACCTGTGCTCTGTGACTTGCAGCAAATGCTAAGCAACATGGAAGGAAACTATCTAGGGGCTGATGTCTGCTAGAGCTTGTTTGTTCTGAGACCAGGGTTGCTCTGGAGTTCAGAGCTCACAAGCTGCAAAACAATGAACAAGCCTGTTATTACTGGAAAAGCTAAGGGAATGGGACACATCTATTTTCTGAGCTTAAAAATGTTAGCAATCTCTTATAATTTACCTTGCAACTTCTGCTGGCATTCCTAGTTTTCAGAAGAGTCTGTATGATTGCCAGAATTTGAAAAGTTCAGTAATTGTTTTCCAGAAGGCTTTCCTTTTTCAAATGAGCAGGTTAAAGGTTAGATGGATTGCAGTTCTGGCAGTTTAGTCAATGGTCCAAGATATTAGCAGGCATTGTGATACTACAGTAACACTTCATACAGAGGTTTCATTTAGAATTATTCAGCATTTTCTAGCATTAGTTAGAACAAAGTGAAATAATGTATTTGAGGCGGATATATTATTTTCATTATCTCCATGAGACAGTTGGCTTTGCATAAGCTTGTTATAGATTCATCTGTTTAGAACCTTGTACAATTCTCATTTGGGCTAAGTTATTTAAAAATATAACTGCATCTATAGTAATTGTTGTTTACATTTTCTAAAAGTGAAATAAGATGCTCAGAAAATGTTGTGGACTGCCCTTGATTCACAGGCAAAAACAGGTGTACCATAGCCAGCATCCTGTGCACTTTCCCATAGGTCCATTTCTTTAGTTCAACCTTGACTTCCACCTTTACTTGTGACTGATCAAATCAGTCTCTATGTCTGGTGCCCTCACTGAGCTCTTTGCTCCGAATGCCTACATGGGAGAGTAATACTGTTTTGCTTCAGACAATTGTTTCATAAGATTCAGGCTGAGCATATGTGATTCCTATCAGGGGATATGAATTTTTAGTGATTGCTGCCAGTCTGAGCATACTTAAACTCAGGGTTAGTTTTTCAAGTTCCCTCAGCCAAATACTCTGGTTTTACTCTACTAAAGTCAGTGGAGTAGCTTCTTATACTACAAAAGACTCTGATCCTCAGCTGTGATCTTCATAGCCATGCAGTCTCTCCCTTGAAATACATTTTCAAGGGGAGGCTAAATTTAAAATTCTGCCATTGATAATGTCACAGTTATGGCATCATATAAAACATAAATCAAAATAATCTGAGCTGTATAACAGTTAAAAAATTCCAAAGTGCACCTGAAAAACAGGAACAACATAACTCCAACAGTATATAACGAGGTTGTAATTCCTGTGATGGATTCTGATGCCAACTGAAATCATAAGAGCAATGATCCTACCTCCAGTATCCTAAAATAGAATTATAGACTTAATAGATGGACTTCCAAATATATATTAATCATTATAACATAAGATTGTTGTTACATTGCTTTCCCTGCTGCATGCCTCGTAAAGTCTTGTGCTCTCCATCTGTCCCTTGGCTTTTGTTTTCTCTGATTTCTGTCTCGCTGTCCCCACATATGTTTCCCACATTCTGACAGTTCACAAAAGGTATTTCATACATTTTTTATTGTTTACTTTTCTGACATAACTTTCTTGTTATGTCTGTTTTAATTCACTGTACATTTTTGATTGCACAGCAGTACAGAATGTACTCTGAGTGTGTGTATACACACAAAAAAGTGTATACACACTTGCAAAAAAGTATTCTACAAGGTGAAAATTCTTGCAATACTTGCTAGTGCGCCACGCTACTTATGTAATTATTTCACCCTTTTTTTAATTAGTTGCTTGTCACTTTCATTCTAATTTAAAAAGATACTTGTGAATAATGCTACACGATTATGATAATTATGCTACCATTTCCTGGCTGAATTTCAATTTGCATAATTACTTTTTTCCTATCTAATGTACCCCTAAAGTTTCAATTGACTTTGTGCTCTTCCTGAGCTTACAGCATTTGATAATGTTGCCTGGTTCAGTTTAATAGCTAGTATGCTTCACTCTAGGGATAGCTGCATTTTAGAAGTGGGCAAAAAGATCTGTATGCATATTTGGATGTTTTTTAAGTGCATTTTTGGATCCTTCAGGATAAAAGAGATATAATAGTATGATGATAAGAATAATATATTACATACATCTCATAAGTGAGCATACCTGTTGATTTCTTTCATATTCATAAATCTATTCTGCAGCACTGGTCACTGTAGTTACAGATAAATTCAAACGCATACACATACTGCAAAAAAACATACACATAAATATTTGTTTTACATTAAACAAATTAATAATTTTTAAAATTTTTTAAATTTTAACCAAAATGTCTCGTGTGCATTTCGTAAGACCAATAACAACTCTGCAACCATTTAAAAATGTGTAATTTAAACCTCAGGCATTTTTAAAAAGAAACAAGCTTGTGCATTACAAATGTCCCACTCCAGCATAATGGCAATACAACTCAGTACAATACAGCTCAACTAATGCTTAACAGGATATGGCTTTCTTGGAACAGGGGAACATAACAGGCATGGTAAAATAAACTCTTTTAACTTAGTTATAATCTCTACTTTAAATCAAAAAGGTAAAAAATGAATTTTAAGATTGAACTCTTTTTAAAAAAGCTAGCAGACTACAAGTGCTTAAGAGTACTTTGTGAATATTATTGGATTAGTCATTGCAAAGGTCAGATCATTTGCCTCTCCAATGTCATAAAAATAATGCAATAGATGGGTGAAATGAAGCCACTACTGCCACTGCATAAATCCATCTGCCACTAAGACAAACTCAAGCTTCTCTTTTCTCTGTCTCCTCATTTTTACATGCAAGGGCAACAAGTAAATAGGAAATAACTTCACTAAAGTCAGTTAACTGACATGATGATGTGAGTAAGTTACTTTTATTCGTGGTTGCATTCTTCCCAGTGGTCAGAGCAATAGTACAGTATTAAGAGGCTGAGTCTGCAGTTTTCTGCCTGGCAGAGGAAGGTAGGGTTTTGAGCGGAGAAAGGGATTGTTATTCTTAAGAAATCAGCGGGATGCAGAAGCTGTGTCTCCTGACAGGTCTATTCATTTATATGCATCGACTCTGGCATGTTGTCAGCTGGTTATTTTTTAACAAATGTAGTTAGTTCATTGCAGCCTCCAGAACCCCCATCTCTTCCATATATCTTGGCTAGATGATAGAATTTAGACAATATTTGACTTGGATGTACTACAAGGCAAAAGCAAAAGCCATCAAAGGCATTTTTATAACCATAGGTTAACATGAATCTTTTCTTTGGCATTAAATTAAGAAAAAATAAAGCTATATAACTCTAGCATGTAGAATGTCCTGGGTTTCTATTACATTTTCCCATGCAGAGGAGGGAAGGTTTATTAGTGAATACTAACTAGGTCCTGTGGGACTGCAATGTGCTACTGCAGGGATGCACAAGGCAAGTAGTCAAGTAAAAGGAAACAGGCCTAGTGCCTAGAGTTCCATACTTCAAAGGGCACCTTGAAGGCAAAGATTTTTTTTTCTCTTTAAAGCAAATGAACTGACTAGCAGTTTTCTAAGCTGCTAGTGATGCTGCTAGTGATGCTGCTGATCTAAGTATGTGTAAAGCTGAAGTGATTATCTGAGCTTCTCTTTATGCACAAAGACATTGTGTTCCAAGACAACCAGCTAACATCACTTCACAAATTTAGACTGATTGCATGATGTAACCAGTTACCAAACCTATTAGGTAGCAGACGAGTATGAAGTTATTGGGACAATGTTTCCTTGGGGGAGATCATTGTCTGTCTGTGTCTCATTACTCTGAGCTATTTATAATCACTTAATTACTCAGGCACCTAAGAAGGGTAAAGCCCTCATGGAGGAATCTATTTTTCATGGGGTTAATTCTATATTCAACAGGAATTAGTAGATTGGAAAGCAAACACATGCAATACCACAATTGCTTCTTAGGTGTGTCTTAAAGCATAGTTTTTTAACCCGTGGTACGAGACACAGGCAGGGGGTACATGGGTGTGGAAAACCCCCGCAGCAAGGGGGCACTGCCGTTCCCCCTACCACTGCCGGGTGCGCGCCTGGCCACTTGCCCCCACCCCCCAGCCAGCCAAAGGCTGCTGCAGGAGGGGGAGGGCAGGCACACAAATACCTGCGCACTCCCTGCTTACAGGCAGGTATGTTTTCTTTCTTTTTTATCCTGCCTGGGCTTTGCCCCGGCGGGGGGGGGGAGGGAGGAGGACAGATGGAGACTCCCAGAGTGTGGGAGGGGCCAGGCAGTGTCCCATGCCCTCCTGCACTGTGGGAACTGGCCCCATGACACAGCCTGCCCGGGGCTCAGTTCACTGTGGGTGGGAGAGCTGGCGGTGGCACCATGCTCCACTTGGGGCAGGCTGCAGTGATGGGAGGGGGGCTGCTGCCTGGATCCACAGTGCCGCTGCCGCCAAATGCAGGGGAAAGCCCTTTGCCACTGCCAGCCCCCGCCTATAGCCAGTCTGAGCTCTGGAGCATCTGCAGCAGACAGCAATCAGGTTGCAAACAGCTGTACCGGGCTCTGCAGCCCTGGCATCAGCTCCATGCTAGCGACTGCACAAGCGTCTCAGAGCAGACTGCTCTCTGCTCTGAGGCATGCATGCAGTCGCTGCCAGCATGGAGCTGATGCCAGGTCTGCGGAGCCCTGTGCAGCTGTTTGCAGTCTCCCTGGTACAGCTGCCCAGAGCCCAGGCTGGATACAGGTGGTGCTGGCAGCAGCACAGGGCTTCTCTGGGCTGCGCTGCCTCAGGGCCCTCCCACAACTGTCTGTTCAGAGCTGTGGGATGCTGGAGCCTGGAGCAGCTCCTTTGCAGCCTCCTGGCTGCAGCCAGCCCAGGCTCTGGGTAGCTGCTGCCAGCCACAGAGCCCAGGCTGCTTGCAGGAGGCCTTGCAACCTCCCAGCCATCTGCTAGGAACAGCCCGAGCTCCATGGCTGGCAGCACCTGCCTACAGCCTGGGCTGGCAGTGGAGTGCCAAGCAAAATGGTCTTGCATGCCATGCTCAGCACGCATGCCCCAGGGGTTGCTGACCCCTGCCGACTTACCTCACTGTGCCGTGGGCCTCTGCTTCTCCCCATCACCCCAACCCCTGCTGCAGTGGCCCTGGAAGCAGCCGACATCACCTGCCTATACCACAATTACGGTTGCTACCTGTCCTCTCTCTGTCCCCCCCTTCCTCTCTCTCTTCACCCTACCCCTTCCCTGTCTTGCTCACTCTCTCTCACCCTATATCCTTTTCCTCTCTCTCTCTTGCTCATTTTCATCCTCTTTCCCTATCTCTCTCACCCCTTCCTCCTTTCAAAACTACAGCAAAAAAATTGGCACGCCGCACATTGCGCACTGCTTTAAATTCCCCAGCAATATTTTGGCGTGCCACACTTCGCATGACACTGGGTTTACCCCTCCCAGCTTTGGCCAACATCACCTCTAGCCCAGGTACATTCTTGAGCACCGCTAGTGTAAACGGTAGTAACCCTACCCACACCAGGTCAGACATCTGTCATATCACAGCTTTATATACACAGCCCTTCTTCCAACATACAGCACACATTAGTCTGTAAATATAAAATCCCCTGGAAAATTGAGTTTTGGGTACTTATTAACATTTTCAGAAGCTAGGGGATACTTGCTACTTAAAAGGTTGAAAAACACTGTCTTAGAGAATGACATAGCAACTGTCTGCCAATCAGGTTTACAAAGCTTACTGTCTAGTAAGTTGTTGACCTGTGAACATTGAATCAGATTGGATGACCCCTCTGGGTTACCTTTGGGTCCAGCAGTGTGACAAAGCAGCTGGGCACCTGAGACAGCTGCCACACATGAGCAGTGGTGACATCCGGCTGCCGGTGCTGCTGGTGTTATTGCCAGTTTTTGTCCTCCTCCAAAAGTCCATGGCCAGGGAAGTTACTCCAGTTGTTCCACCCTAGTTACACCACTGTCTGCATCTCACTGTGCCTGAGTAGATAGACATATGTTAAGCAGTATTTCCTGTTGCTGGTATTCCCAGTTTGTGTAATCTGAGGGCTGCTGAACAACTAAGGATCAAGATTGCAACCCTTGGCATATGTGCAAATCTGGAGTACAAACAGCAAGACACAGCAAACAGTAAATCCTATTACAGCAGCCTGTGCAGAAATAGTGCAGCACCTGGCTTAGATATCGTTGGTCAGGTGACTGAATCATTAAGTAGCACTTGTTGAATGGGGTGGCCCAAATATGTAATCTCAGCACCTGTTGTTGCAAGAACTGACAGAAAGCGTGCACCTGCAGGCACATGTGCTTAAATGTGGTTCTCATCTGCTATTGTAGGGCTTAATTATAGGAGATATTTTTCTTATAGTCTTTTCCTTGTTGCTTGTCAAGTGTAACTTGTTGGCCAGGAATAACATTCTTTGTCCTGTTTATTACCTTTAACCTTGTATTTATGGCTGCAACGCTGTACTTAACTTAGAGGCGTTGGCGTGCTCTCTCCATTTACGCAATGATATGGCTTCCAGTCTTCTGAGCTGTTGCCCCATTTTCTTTGAATCCTGTTTTCTTCGAGAACAATCATTTCAGCTGGAAGAATTAATTCATGCAAACACCTCGCCACACCATAATCTAATGTTTGAAAAGGGGTGGGCCTGATAAACAAATCCCAGTACAAATACTTTCAGTGACCTGGTGATTGTCCTTCTTTCTAGTTTGAAGCCTGAGGCATGGAGTAAATGGGCTTTCTAAGCTCACATGTTACTAAAAGGTAGTCCCTGAAAATGAAAGAAAACTGAATGCAAGTGCCAGGAAGTTATATAATCTGGCAGTGACATCAGTTGAACTACCAAGGTTAATATTTTAACATTTTAATGTATGCCTTTTCCTTAATACAGGCATACAACTGCTCTCTTTGCCTATTCAAATGAAGCAAAACACTTAGATTCCTCTTCATCTTCTTCACACAGACCAGTTCAGAATGATAAGTAAGATCTATTCTTGCGTACTGTACTGTAGGAGGAAGTGCTTTGGGCCATGGATGTTGGGGTGTGCTGGAACTGGTAGAGGAATGTAAATGGGTGCTGATGCTGGCACTTTGGGACTGATTTTTTTTCTTTCTGTTTATTAATCACATACTAGCCCACAGGTATTTGCATAAGTTTAGCTACCACAGTGTTTTTCTAATAGTCAGAAAAAATATTAGAACACCAAGCAGCGGTGTTCCCTAATGCATTAAATTGGTTTAATTGTTACTAAATGCTGGTTAAATTCCATAGAATAGCTTTGTGAAACTTTACAAAGATTTTATTCATATCTTTGGCTGCTTCCTTCTTTCAGCAGAGTTAGAGAGGCCAATAAGTCCCATGTTGATAATGTTGACATTGCAGAATTACTGTTTTTTCTTGCCTAAGAGGACTTATATTGGATTCTTGGAGAAAGTATTGGGCACTATTAAAATATTTCCAGGTGTATTCTCCCCTTTAGTTTCAGTAGGACCCCATAGCTCATCTTGAATGTTGGAAGAAAACTATATACAGTTTCTGTAGCATCATGGGATCTGGAAAGTCTCACACATTTTGCTAAGAAGGGGCACCACAGCTAGGATGCAGAAACTAACATTGCTTTCTATTGCTGTGATAGTGATGGAGGCTGAAGAAGAGGTTGAGATACCTACTATCTGTGGGATGGAAGTGAGGTGCACACACCCCAGGACAGGGAATTCATTGGACTTTAACAGGACTAAAATATCATCTAACCACAGCTAGTGATTGTAGCACCAGAAAGGAACAGTATTGCAGAATATGTGATGTGGCTCTGTGAAACTGCGCAGGAAACTATGCCAGGATAGGCTAACCTTCATTTGCAATGGCAAACTTGTAACATGAATTTCCTTGCAGAGACAGATTTTGTGAAACAGATGGGAGGAAACTAAGTTGATTTATTCTCTATTGCTTCCTGCAGAAAAAGTCTAGGGAACTTTCTCAGAGGAAAAAGTACAAGTAGACCACATCAAAGGCTCAGTTTTAAAATGTAAATGTTTGATAAGCACAGTTTTGCCACTTGTGTTTCCTGTTTTAATGGGCATGGTATGAATGCTTAAACAAGATAGACAGAAAAAGTAGCCATTGTGTCATCTATGTAGTCATCTTTTATCTTTAAACTATAGAAAAATTTAAAAATCAAACTCTGTCCCTCCACACAACTCAATTAATTGACTGCTTTTTGGGATAGCTATTAGATACACAGAATTATTATTCCAAATCACAATCATGCGTGCTGCTACAAGAAGAAAAATGAACACAAACCTAGATAAATCTGGATGCTGTGAGCATCTGGATGACAGTGATCCCTGTGATACAAACAGCTGGTTCATCATGTGCATGTTAAATATAGCCTGATTAGGAGCATATATGGAGCTGAACACTAACCATGTCAGGTATGTTGTATAGTCCTCCGCTATGATACTAAATGATTATAGTGCAAGTCTTCCAGTCTAGTCCCTCCTTGCCATATTGTGAGATTAGCAACTGCTCATTTGCAGTTACCATCCTTTTGATGCAGAGCATAGATTAAATTGTGTCTTTTTTCCTATTCCAGAAAAAAACTTGTGTCTTTCTGTACTGACAACATTGTGCATAAGCATTTAATTATATCATACTGAGGAACTCTTGGTAAACATAGAAGCCTTGCAGCATCTTTTATTTTTAGATGGGGATACAAGGGGAAGCACATTAAGGAAAGGATTGCACCTACTGGCTAAAGCAGGGGACTGAAAGTTACAATTCTTGAATCATGTTCCCAACATTGCTACATGAATCATATTCCTGAGTTCACTACCTGTGCCACTTACTTAACCTTCTCATGTCTTGATTTTCCCCACATCAAGAATTGACTAATAATCCTTCCCCCCAAATGTTGTGAAACTAAATTACTTGATGTGTTCAATATGTCTGACACTCTCAAATGAAGAAACTGTTCTTTGAGGCAAGCCCAGTGTGAGTCACAGTTTGATTTAGGTACATTATGAGACTATAAGGGAGCAACCTGTTTTTGTCAGGATGAGTGAAAGGGAAATCCTTTTGAGCCTCACAGATTGAGGTGTGTCTAGTGAAAGTGCTTCAACTCAGTTAATAAAACACCTGGTGCACATATAATAATTTTTCTTCCAATCAAAGAGAGATAAATGAAGCCTGGAGGTAAAATTGGGGCCTATTTTTAGTGAGCAGCAGTAATACTGTTCCAGAGAACTCTCTCCTGGATTTGTCATCAATTCAAATATATTTCTCATGCAACAGTGCCAGTATTTCTGAGAGAGAAAAAAAGAGGGCCTGCACCTAATCCTGTCTGCATTTACTGTTGTGAGAAAGCCATCATGTAGACACCTCACTATGTCAGAAAAGGCACAAAGAAAGAAGACTAGAAGACATATTTTTCAGTGCTTCTATCCAATTTAGAGTAGGAGATGCAAATATTTCACAAATCTTACCTCTACTCTGTATCCTAAAGGTAACTTTTTTTGCACAGTGGGGGAAATTTAGAGATATGATCATAGGTATCACCCACAGTGTGTTCTCATGTTACTGAGGCCATTACATCTAGTCTCCATGATGGAGAGGGTAGACACAGGCTCACCTCCCAGTTATCCCAGTATAAATAAAGATTGAACTTCCTGTGCACTGTGGATCTACGGCGTCACTTCCAGCCTTTAATTTCTATGATTCTATGATTCCTGAAGTCAGGGCCTCAGTAGACCTGCCCTAATGAATTTTATTGTTTATGAGGATGCACATTACAAAATTTATGGAGAAGAGCCTGAGATTAAGAGACCAGCCAAAAGCATTGTCTGACCTGTTTGCTCATGCTGAAGATGGGTGTTTCCTTGTGACTTCCCACAGGGCATCATTAATACTGCATGACTTTAGCACTTTGTTTTGGTAATAGTGGGCTTGTAGTTAACAAAAGCTGCCTCTAATCTTCCTTCAATGTTTTTTCAGACTTTGGTTGCTGACAATTTCCTGCTTGGAACTGAAAAGAAAAATTGAATCAACTGGAAAAACCAAACCAAACCAAACCTCTAATTTAATCCAGCCTCCAAATTGTTGCTAGGCACTGGTGTTTTAGTACATTGTAAACCAGGGCTGGTAACAACCCACAAGATGTCTCACCTGTCCCTTTTGGTTAATCTTGTTGTGTAAACTAGTGAGTTTGCTGTTTCCCCAGTGAGGAGACTGGATGTTCTTGGCCCTTGGACAGGTGATTCAGGCATGATTCATAGGTGCAGAACATCTTGTTGCCAGCTGGGGTTGGAGAAAGTCTTTCTGCAGATATGGACTCAAAGAATTGCAGCAAGCCAGGTCACCTTTTGCACTGCTTAAAATAGCAGCCTCATAAAACAAAAGGAAGTCAAACAGATGTAAACAAAAAAGGTGTACAGGAGACTGGTAATGATTATCAGACACTGGTATTATTGCTACTGTCACTTCAGCACTGCTGATGGGTCTTTACTGGCTTGATCCTTCTGGAGATCCCACTTGGCTCTATTCTTTCTCTCTGGGAGACAATTAGGGGGTTAACTCTGATCTCAGTGGTATCACTGATTTACACTGGCACTGAGATCAGGATCAGGCCCATGTTCCTTAATGTGGTCTATGGTGATGTGGTACCATAATGAGTAATGATAATATTTTTTAGTTCAGCTAGCAGGGTAGCAGAGGGGAGGAGGGGGTGTCTCCTGAAGCAGCAGGCTGCTACTGGGGCCATTGCCTTTTGTACAAAATGGGCACAGTAAATTTATTTCCTTGAGTCTGGGCAAATAATCCAGTCCATTCCCTCAGGGTCACAATTTGATGCACTTAAAAAGGGTACCGCCTTTTTCAGTGAATATTCCCAGTGATTATGGCTGGACCTGAGGAGTTGAATATTACCGCATATTTGTAAGTGTTTCAGAATCTGATCCTCAGGAATGAGAGATCCTTTGTTTCCAAAGATGAAGGTTTCTACGTTGTATTTTCCTGTTCTCAGAGTGGAAGAATTGTAGTTCATTCATATGAAGATCTCAAGACAAATATTAATGTAGTAAACCATATACCCCCTGTACAAGATTGGGAGTTATTCCAATCTTCCAACATTAGACGAGGTAGCTGTGTCACAGGGACATGATCTGGCTTCCCCCAAATCACATGATAAATCTCTGGCATTCCTTGGAAAATGAAGTCCCACATGAACTTCTCATAAACAAATTGGAGAAATCTGGGCAAGACAACACTACTACAAAGTGAATAGACAACTGGCTCAATAGCTGCAAGCAAAAGGCAGTTATAAATAGATCCATATCAGAATGGCAGGAAATTTTGAGTGGAGTGGAGTCCCACAGGGGTCTATCCTGGACCCAACTGTGTTTAACATGCTCATTAGCATTTTAGATGCTGGAATTAAATGCTTCTTGAGCAAATTTGCAGAAGATGTGAAACTGGGAAGGACTGCAAACACACTGGAGGACTGGAGCGCAATTCAGGATCTTGTTAGATTGGAAAGCTAGGCTGGAGCTGAACGAATGAAGTCTAGTACTGACAAATGCAAGATGCTACACCTCAGGAAGATTAATCAAAAATGCAAGTAGAAGATGGGTGATAACTGGCTGGATGGCTATATTGCGGAGAGGATCTAGAAGTTTTGATGGATGACAGGCTTAATATGAGTCTGCAGTGTGACTCAGCTGCACAGAATGAGAATGAGATCTTGGGCTGCATCAGTAGAAACAGAGGAGGTGACAGTATCTCTGTTCTGCACTGCTTAGGCCTCATCTGGAATATTGTGTACAATTTTGGGCTCCACATTTTAAAAAGAGAAGTTAGACGCAGGGTCCAGAGGTTGGTGGCAAAAGTTATAAAGCGATTGGAAGGCAAGCCATATGAAGAGAGGCTGAAGGAAATGAGCATATTCACTTTGCAGAAAAGGTCCTTAAGAAGGGATATGATAGCAGTCTTCAAATATCTGAAGGGCTGTCATAAAGAAGAGGGAGAATACCTTTTCTCCCTTGCTGCCAGGAGCAGTGTGTGGACCCATGGCTTCAAGTTGGAGCAAAGAAGGTTTAGATGGGGTATCAGGGAATGCTTCTTCACTGTTAGAGCACTGAGGCAGTCAAATAAATTGTCTAGGGAAGTTGCAGACTCTCCATCATTCGAGGTGTTCAAGAAGTTGGATAAGCATTGGTCAGGGATGATCTAAGAGTAGCTACAGCTATGCTCTGCTATGCATATTTCACATGCTTCTGGGTTTTGCTTGTTGCCACATGGGCCTGGGAGAACTTGTCCCCCTCCTATTGCTACACACATCAGGAGATTCGTTCACCTTCCTCAGAAACATGAGGTGTTGGCTGCAGCAAAGGTTGGGGATTTTTACTTGGGTGTGCCAATACTCCTGCTGGGACTAAAATCCACGACTGGAGGGTCTGACTAAAGGGTTTTGCCTCTCTGCTCAGGGTCACACTGATCATCACATTTGGGGTTAGGAAGAAATTTTACCCCATGGTCAGATTTATACAGACTGTGGGGGTTTTACCCGGCTCTGTAGCAGGGGGCATGGCCCTCTTTCTTGGATCTCTGAAGCTCATTTTAACAAGCTTACAGGGACAGAAGTTGTAGCCATGTTGGTCTAAGGACATAGGCAGACAAGGTTCTTTGGGTGAATCTGATATCTTGGTGAACACACACCAACAGGTGAAACTTCCTCAGTGTGACGAAGGGTTTTTGAACCCGAAAGCTTGCTTTAAAATTATTTTCCAACTATTTAAGTTGGTCTAATAAAAGATATCAGATTCACCCAAACAACCTTGCCTGCCTTTTAACAAGCTTGGCAGCCACAGGGTACTGACTTCCATTGTCCCTCTGCTTTGCCAGATTTAGATGCCTTATAGCAGTGCAATAGGGTTGATTGTCTAGTTTTAGTATGGATTTGGATGGGATGGTTGAGGATGATCCTGCCTCAGGCCAGGGGTTGAGCTAGATACCTCCTGAGATCCCTTCTAGCCCTACTTTTCTATGATTCTGTGATTCTCAACTCTCAGTTATTCATAGATTCATAGATTCATAGATGTTAGGGTCGGAAGGGACCTCAATAGATCATCGAGTCCGACCCCCTGCATAAGCAGGAAAGAGTGCTGGGTCTAGATGACCCCAGCTAGATACTCATCTAACCTCCTCTTGAAGACCCCCAGGGTAGGGGAGAGCACCACCTCCCTTGGGAGCCCGTTCCAGACCTTGGCCACTCAAACTGTGAAGAAGTTCTTCCTAATGTCCAATCTAAATCTGCTCTCTGCTAGCTTGTGGCCATTGTTTCTTGTAACCCCCAGGGGAGCCTTGGTGAATAAATACTCACCAATTCCCTTCTGTGCCCCCCGATGAACTTAAAGGCAGCCACAAGGTCGCCTCTCAACCTTCTCTTGCGGAGGCTGAAAAGGTCCAGTTTCTCTAGTCTCTCCTCGTAGGGCTTGGTCTGCAGGCCCTTGACCATACGAGTTGCCCTTCTCTGGACCCTCTCCAGGTTATCCGCATCCTTCTTGAAGTGTGGCGCCCAGAATTGCACGCAGTACTCCAACTGCGGTCTGACCAGCGCCCGATAGAGGGGAAGCATCACCTCCCTGGACCTATTCGTCATGCATCTGCTGATGCACGATAAAGTGCCATTGGCTTTTCTGATGGCTTCGTCACACTGCCGGCTCATGTTCAACTTGGAATCCACTAGGACTCCAAGATCCCTTTCCACCTCTGTGCCACCCAGCAGGTCATTCCCTAGGCTGTAGGTGTGCTGGACATTTTTCCTCCGTAGGTGCAGCACTTTGTATTTCTCCTTGTTGAACTGCATCCTGTTGTTTTCTGCCCACTTGTCCAACCTATCCAGGTCTGCCTGCAGCTGTTCCCTGCCCTCCGGTGTGTCCACTTCTCCCCATAGCTTTGTGTCATCTGCAAACTTGGACAGAGTACATTTGACTCCCTCGTCCAAGTCACTGATGAAGACATTAAAGAGTATCGGTCCCAGGACCGAGCCCTGCGGGACCCCACTGCCCACACCCTTCCAGGTCGAGACCGACCCATCCACCACGACTCTCTGGTTAGTACCTTGACAGCTAGCTAGCTTAATCTCTAAAGAAGTCAGGCGGGTGGGAAATTAACACATTTTCCCACTTGATGTGTGAGAAGAAAAGTAAGAATAAAGGTATTTTCACTCTGGACCAGAGATGTCATCAACTTGATTACAGGTTATAATAGGTAATTGGTTATAACTGCTCACTTTAGCAAAATTGCCTATTATCTTCTCAGTTACTGGGAGGGAATGCAGGTGTGTTCCCATGAGTTTCTGTAAGTTTTTACTTCTGCTTGTTATTTTTCCTTGTGTAGGCATGGAATCCTGGCTACTCAGAGCTAATGTGATACATGCACACACAAAACACAGCACATTATATTGGCTGCAGTTGGGATGGGACGGGGTGGAGTTTCCCTAGTATGCTGTGTTACATTAATACTATCACTCACAAGGAATTATTGAAACATGTCGGACTCCTCTTCATATCATGCTGTGGCATTCCTATTATTCATTTCACTGTTATCCATTTTAAAAGGTCACTTCATGGGTAAATCAAATGTTAATTTCAGGCAAAATACTGAAATACAATTTCTAATGATAAATTATCATTACAAGACTGTCATTGATTTCAGGGGAGTCCAACAAGGTATAAATTTGGCCTGTTAACATGTCCAAGCAAGAGGCCTGAGAACACTCACCTCTGCCAGATAAACTTGATAGGCTTTTTCAGAAACAGACAGGTAGATAAGGAAAATACAGTGGACGCAGTTTGTCTGGATTTTAGGAAAGCCTTTGACACAGCAACATACAGAAAGCTTGTAGAGACTGGGTGAGTTTCAGTTGGCATCGTTGTTCTTTACAGAGCTTGGTGAGTATTGTCTAGGTAATAATGCAATAAATATGGATAAAAAGCTGGCTGACAGATGAGAAACAACATATTATTACTAGTGGTGTTACATCAGAATATAAGTGGTATCAAGTGGGTTTCCATAGAGCTTAGTGTTCTCTTCTGGGACTAGGCATTATTTTGCCTAGTCATTAACAAGCTAGGAGAAGAATATTATTTGACTGTCATCAAATTAAAACATGGTATTAAGTACACCAAGTGCAGAAAACTATTAATCAGACCATCTGAAATGTTGTTGGATCAGTGAGGAATGAGATTTAACTTTAAAGAAGAGAGTGTATGATGATAAGACAGATAAGGAAGCAAAATATACAGTGGCAATAAAGCCCCACCTTTTATGTTCATCTCCTGCTGTGACTCAGATGGTGTACTGTAGTAGGCTTAGAACTAGATTCACAAAAGGGTTTCAGTCTCTTTTCCTGTGGATATTTAATTTTTCATGTAGAGAATGTCATCACCTCTCTCCTTTTCTGTGAGAGAGGGCTAGCTTAGGTACCTAACACCATAAGAGAATCATAGCTGTGAATTGCGAATGGAGGTATGCACCTGACTGGGCTACGGGGAGATTCCTCATGTTCTGACAAGCTGGACCTAAAACCCTATCTTCTCAGCATTTCCTACCAGCTGACTGAGGTGGCTTCTCACTCAGCCTTCTCGTGTTTATGGATCCCATTTACAGACTCCTCATTCTCCCCACTGACTGTATGGAGAATCTCTGGATGTCTAACTTGGCCCTGTGGATTCCATTAGGCAACAAGATGCCTCAAAAGTAGGCACTGCAATCAACTTTTTGTGGAGAGAGCCCTTTCAGATCCAGAGAGATCCGGTTTTTAGAGCATGCATGACCTGTTCCTCCTTAAGACCAGGCGTTTGTTTAAGGTGTTTCCAGTGGAATGCATCTGTGGAGGCACACAACAATCACTACTCATGTTTAAGGTTTAGACCTGTATACTTGCATGTCCTGCTGAAATATGTTGAATACACACCTTGGATGGTTATTTTATACTAGACATATTGTATTCCTACACAGTTCATAGTGCCTATATAATATGTTATGCAGGAATGGGATGTAAAGGTTATTACATCATGCCTTATGAATTCTCATGGTTTTAAAAACTTTCAAAAATTACAAAGTAAAGGAGAGAAAAAATGATCTTGTGATTAAATCACAAGACTGGAATTCTTTTGATCTGAGTTCTGTTCAGCTATGTCATAGACTTCCTGTTTTACCGTCGGCAAGTTACAATTTCCCCATACCCAAGTTTCCGTCTTTGTAATGTGGAAATAAGAATGTCTACCTCATCGGGGATATAGACAGCTAAATTAATTAGAGTTCTCATGTTTGCAATTTTTTGAGATTTAGTTGGACACAATAAGAGGAGAGCAAATAATTGTTTTAAGTATTATTGCTTATAATAATTAAAAATATAATTTAGCCTTGGACTGTTTTGGCTTTCAAATGTTTATATATAAACTGTAATGTCTATCAAAGTATCTGTTTAAATGTAATCTCTTCCTTTTGTTCTCTAGGACTGTGATTACCCTGACGGCACCTACAGTAACCTCATTATTCTTAGACCAGATCCTCTGGGGTAAAGCCAGAATTGTTCCACTTACAGCATTTCCATTCAGTAAGAGCCACCTCCTACACACAGTGTCATTGTGTTATTCTTCCAAGGACTGGGTCCAAAATAAAAGAAAATGTTGTCTGCCTTCTTTCTGTCACGGACACAACTCCTGTATTCTGTGCTTCACCTGGCTGCCTTTCAGTTGCCTCTTTTTTGAATCCCACTATTAGAATTTTAGTTTCCTCTTTGCCTCGTCATATCAACACCATTTGTCTCTGATCCTTGTTTGTCCCCTTCCCTTTCCCTCCTCTTCCCTGACTAGTTCCAGTCCACAGTTTCTCCACCACTCTCTTTCTCCCTTTCTCCTTCCCTCCAATCACTTCCATCTCTCTCACTCCTCTTAGCCCAGTCCCACACAAACCTCCAAAATCCTAACAAAGAACCCTTAAATTTAAAAGAGTATATGATTATCTAGTGGGACCATTGACACATACGCCCAGCAAACTAATTACCAAGTCTAACTGTAGTATTCATTCATCTGACCATTTAGTTACTGATTCTTTGTGGCTATCATTCACTGTGTTTTACCATAGCACAAGTGTACTATTGGGCCTAGCCTTTATTGCGGTCATATTACCTTTGTAATTCCGCTAAGGATTTACCACAGCACTCAATACTTCCTATCCCATCCTTTTTAGGTCCCCAGTACAGTGGGTGTTTTCAGGGAAGTGGGGCATGGAGGGATGTGACTTGAGCAGGAACAGTCATTAGGGGCTGCCAGCAACTGGTATGACTCAGAGCTGGTCTACACTAGACCCAGGAGCACTCCAGCAAAAAAAACAAAACAAAAAACAACAACAACAACAAAAACTCCAAAGTTGAGAAAGCATAAATAGTTCCTTAGCATCAGTTACTGGGAGTATTTGGGTATCTGGCCCCATATCTCTTATCTGTAAAGCATCGTCATATTTTAAACACAGCCAGTGTTTAAATTATGGAGCACCCAAGCCCCCACATAAGAGATGATCCCCCCACCCCCCCATGGGTCAGTCAGCACTCCTTCTCCCCACCCCCCACAACAGCGGTGGGGCCCATGCACCGCTGCACACAACCCCCAGCTTGCTCTGCACCTTTCTAAGCAGCCCAGGTGGCAACGGTGGCAGTTCCTTCCAGCTGCCACTGCTGCTGGCCTCAGCCCCACGGTACTGGTGGGGACCCAAGCAAACAGCCCCGAACCTGGCCAATATTTTTTACAGACCCCCAAGTGTAATTTGAACCTTGGGCACAGGATGAATTATGATCTAGTAAAGAGGAATCTTGTTTCATACCATCATTTTAATCAATATTTTTGCATGCAAATATATTTACAAATGGTGTCATAAGTACTGAGCCATGGTTTTTTTCTCTTTGAACTCCATCTACTTTATTGCCTGATGAGTTTTTTTCTTGCTCATCATTTTGAAGATGGTTTGTAAACAGATGTGAGTGATGATGCTTACAGACACCTGAAACAGGAGTAAATGAATTGGTGAGGATAGCAGTTAGGTTTCTCAGTGAGGCATATCATTTTTCTCTGTCAAGTTGGTGAAAGCAAAAGGGAAGATGTGTCTGAAAATTTCTGTTAATCATGCTTCTTTTATTCCCTTTCTTTTTCTAAAATAGGTTTAATCTTTTTTATCATTTATTTTCATGACGTGGATCAGCATTTCATGTTCAAATACCACTGGATTTAAAGGCAATTCGAGTTCCTATCTTCAAATCCAAACTTCATGGTTATAACCCATGTCTGCTTTTTATCAAGCCACTTGAATTATCTCATTTTCATTTTTCTGCTAATATATCTTGTGTGTTTTGATCTCTTTTAATTTAAAAAACTGCCTTTGTTCACAAAACCTCATTTAATAAATGTATGCTGGTTAAGTTGGCTAAGTGCTCCATGGTAAAACCAAGATACTTTCTGAGATGTTTATGTGGGAAATCCCAGTTTCCAATGGTCATTTTGAACCCTATTTTAATGACAAAAACCCAATTTGTTTGTTTCAACAGTGGGTGAAAGGAATAATTACTCATAAGTCAGGCACTGAGGTCACATGACAGAGTTTGCCCTGATGTTACATTAGTACAAGATCTCCACAAACAAGATCTGTATGTTCCAATCATCTCAGTATACCCACTCCCTTTATAAGTTGCATAATCGAGGCCTTTAGTTAACTTGAGCTTTCTGCCTTCTTTTCCCTGTTAACAGGAGAGGGAAGATGATCCTGTGGTGCGGGTTGATTTGGAAAGCAGAAGACTCTGGTCTGAATTCCCTGCTCCCAACAAATGTCTTGAATTGCTTTGCACAAGTCATTCAAGTCCCAAACAATGATTTCAATAGCAGTAAGCCAGCTAAATATCTTTGAGCCTTACTCTCTATCCCCCTCCTCTCCACCTGTAAAATGGATGCTGTGAGGACAAATACATTCCAGACTGGGGGGTCTATGATGGGAGCCATGTAAGTACCATCCATATATAGCTACCATATCCTGTTTTGTTTTGCTTTTTAATTGGTAACTTCTGGAGGATAATACTATTGCTACTTTATATATATGTTTATCTCCTTTAAGGAGAGTTTGGCAATGGCAATATGTAATATTCACTCATCCAGAATCAACAGGCAGCAGCTACAGCGTTAGTATTATTTTGGCATTTAAATTTACAATAACTAGCCTTGCCCTTCCAAAACAAAAATCTGATTTTGAATGCCTAACCCTGTGAAGTGAAGAGTTCCTGTGACTTCAGGGAGTGCATTTTTAACACAAGGTGACTTGTTATTTTCCCTACTATGAAATCTTAAGCAGGTAGTGCTTTGAAGAGTTACAAAGTGTAGACATAGAGGGAAGGAGCTGCAGTGTTGGAGGCCAAGAGAAAAGGAAAACAAGTCAGAAGATTCTGAATAGAATAACTGTAATGATAATATAGTAGTCCTTCATTTATATTTATGTAGCACTGCCCCATTCTGTCATGCCAATTGATTTGCAAAAACACTTGAACAGATACAGCAGAACAAAAACACATTATCATAAGATGTCACAGTTTTAAAATATAACCACACTAAAGCCTGGCTGAATAAGCAAAGGAAACTGTTATCATTTACCGTGTTTTTTCACTGTCTATAATCCATATTTGTTGCATCATGACAATCCAAAGCCCATATCTTGGAGGACACATTGCATAAGCAGACCCTAACACACATAAAACTCTAAAACACAGAGGCTGTGTCCAGATGAGTGCGGCCATACACCATGTGGCACCGCAGACCCATCTGCAGTGCTGCACACTGCACATTCAAGCATTTCCCATGCTGCTACCTTGCAGCCTGGGGGTGTTTTTGAGCCCAAGAGATCCCTGGTTTGAAAAAAAACACATGCAGAAAAAAAGCACATGTGGAGGCAGCATGTGCCACCCAAAACCAGTGCCTGGCCAGCCAGAGCCACACTCCAGCTGCTCGCCAGAGTCCTGGCTGCAGGAGTGCCATGGCTGCAGCTTCCCCAGCCCGCAGGATCCCAGGTAAGGCTGCTGGGCCCAGCACAGTTGGTGGCCCCAGCCTCCCCTACCCAACCCAAGATAACCTACTGTGAACCAGAGGGCATGTGACATGGGTGTTCCCCAGGAACAACTAGCAGCAGTCCAAGATGTGCTGCTACTAATTGTCCCCAGGGAACCAAACATACACACTCATCTGTACGCAGCCATAAGGAGCATTGCTGTCTTACAGAGAGCTCCAGGTTTGTAGAGGAATAAGACTATATGAATTAACTGGTTGGACAGGATCTTTGAATGCAGCTCTCCAGGGCATTGACTGTTTTGTTTTGTTTTGTTTTGTTTTTTCCATCTCAGGCATTTATATCGCTGAGTGCCTAATCCTTAGAGTATTCCTGTGAAGCAGAGAACTGTTATTAGCGCTATATACAGATGGGGAACTGAGACAGAGGCTGCATCCAGATGAGCAAGCATGTGCCTGTTGCAGCATTTCACAGTAGTCTGCATCGCAAGAGGCATGCTAGGAACAAAAAATGCTCTCTGCACTGCATATTTGCAGCACAGACTCTAAATTTGATACCAGGAAATCCCAGTATTAAAAAATAACCCACTGGGAAAAAGGGGCACAGGGCGCACTCCTGGAGCATGCCCTGATGCAACCAGAGGCTGGGTCCTCCAGAGAAATGCTCTAGCACATGGCCAGAGCATCTCTATGGCTGCCATGTGTCCCTGCTGCTCCAGCATGCTGCCTCAGCATGCTAGGGCAAATAGGAGTGGGGCAAGGCTGCAACAGGTAGGTAGGGATGGGGGAGGGGGACTGTGAGTGTGGGGGAGACTGCACAGTAGGGGTGGGTCATCCCTCCCTCCCTCACACATGGCACACAGCGCCCCCCCCCCGCCCCCCTGGCGCAGTTGTAACAGCTGTCAGGGTATTTGTGGCTACTCCTGGCAGAGACCCCAGCTGCACGGTGTTGCCTGAGACTGGGGGATGCACGTGGCACAGGGAACTGGCCCCACCCACCGGCGCATGCTCTCAGACAAGAGTGGGCCACACTTGCTGTCACGTGGGGCTCCTGGCACTGCAGGCAGGAACTGTGCACTATCAGGCCAGGCCCAGTCCTACCTACATGTGTCCTGTGCACCCACAAGTGCCCCGACAGCCACTGCTTCTGTGGGGGTGGACTGTGTGCCATGCAGGGGGGGAAGGGACACACCTCTTCTGAGCAGTACCCCCATCCCCACAGTCCCCTTGACCCCCACACAGTCCCCCCACACCCACAACCCCCTACACCCCCAAACCACCTGCACAAACCCCCCACCCACAAACCCCACACCATCCCAAACCCCCACCCCAAACCCCCACACAAGCCCCATATCTCCCCACAAACCCCACTCCCACAAACCCTACCCCACTCCCACAAACCCTACCCCCACACCTATACCCACCCACAAATCCCCCCAACCTTGGCTGCCAAGAGCAGTCTAAGCAGGGGGAGGCCAGCCTGGAAGGGAAGGGGCTTGCCCAACCCAGTCCTTGAGCCCCAGTCAAAGGCTTCCCAGGAACAGCATGGGGCTGGCTGGGGCCTCGGCACAGGCACAGGGAGCGGAACAGCAAGGGCTGATGCTGCTCAGAGCCACAAAGCAGCGGGTGGGACAGCTGCAGCTGGATTCACGTTCTTGTGCTGGGACAGAGTTGCTGCCAGGAGGGAACTAGTGGGGGCAGGCAGGGGCCACTGCAAGGAGCACATCTTCTGGGCAATAGCTGCCCAGATGACAGAGCAGGGGCACCAGAAGACATGAAAGCAGTGCTGCCTGAAGGCCAACTGTGCAGTCATGGCTTACTGGTAGCTGGCTCAGAGGTGCAGGAGGCTCTGCTGTAATATCTGTACCACAGCCCAGGTGCCCGTGTTGTCCCCGTCCAGGTCTGGCAGGCACACAGCCATGGTGCTGCAGGTCCAAGGGGGTGGATGCTTTTGCAGGTGGCAGCAGGTCACAGCTAGGCAGTAGCCCCCACTTCTAGACTGCTGTAGTGGGTAGAGGGTGCAGGGGCCACTCTAGGTTAGGGCTGCTTCAGCAGCCCAGCTGGCACAAGGGGCTAGTGTCCCCAGATAGCAACTAGCTGGGCCTCAGAATTTCATGAGGGCAAGTAGCCCTGAGCTGCTTGCCAGGGCAGCTTTTTGTACCAGAGCTGGGCAGGGTCAGTTTGCCCCAAATAGCACAACTTGCCCCACACCAAAGTGTACGTTCAGACACGTGTGCTGAGGCACAAATCTCTGGCACAAATTTGTGCTAATTCTATTTGAACTGCTGCAAGTGCACATGCCTGCATATGTGGATGTGCCCAGAAAGGTTAAATAACCTTCCTAAGGTCACAGTTCCCTATTGTGAGGAAGAATAGGGAAATTAATCTGGGCATCTGGATTAACACTGTTTCTCTCCATCCTGCCTTTTTGGGGAGCAACTGGCATAGTTCTGGGTGCTACTAATACCAGTGATGTCATCTAGAACAGCAGTACTCAACCTTTTGCCTGCCAGCCAGATAAGTGGGGCAGGCTGTCCCCAGGCACCAGTATCAGGTCCTGGGGTTCACCAGTGTCTCCTTCTGCCCCCAGCACAACAGGTTGATTCCTGGGGCCCAGCACCAGCCCCTCCCATCCCCACATGCTGGGATTGGCCTCTGGGGGCCTAACACCAACCACTTCCACTCCAGCATATTGATATTGGGGCTCAGGGCCCAGCATTTCCCCTGCCTGGCCTTACATGGTGGGATGAGGAGCAGTGCCCATAGAAAGCTCCACAGGCTTGAAGACCTAGGACCATGGGCTGGATCTGTCCTGCAAGCTGGGGATTGAGCACCTCAATCTAGAACAAATACAGCTATACAAAGTGTTAAAAGCACTGAGGGATATATTGAAAGGCAAGGCTTTTTTATAGTATCTTTGTGATATATTGAGGGATATAACAACAGTGCTTTGTTGATCAAATTATTAACGGACAGGTGCCAGATGCTCTTGCAGAAAATGCAAGTTATTAGATGCTTGCATTTATGCTCACAACCACTGCACAACCCTTCTTGTAACATGCAGGCTGAGTTTATCATGAAAAGAGCAGCCATCCAGCAGGTGTGCACATTCTTTGCAGGTGTACCAAGGGCTGCCCAAAATGTCCCAGGCATGACTAGTCTTGCCATAATGAAGCATGCCACACCTGCACCTATCAACCTGGTTATAAAGGCCTGAATCCAGAAAGTTGTTTTTCCAGCATAGTGACAATGTGGGTAGTGGCAGAAGCCCTTAGCTGTAGCAAGCTGATGATATTTTCAGAGATTGTCGATTTTGTCCATCCAGCTCTTTACTGGGCAGTCAGGAGGGCCCTGGAACCGTGGTAAGTGTAGCACTAGCAACACCTTGGTGAGCAGTTTGCTGTCAGCTTTCTGACACCACATGTTAGATTGAGGGGTGCTGGCTGGGGCTGGTAATCATACCAGTTTGGTTGCTTTCAGTGGTGATAATTCTCATGGAATGAATAAATTACATCTACCAGCCTCATGTGGGCTGAATGTAACCAAACTGGGGCACTGAGTTTGCCTACTAAATAGCAGAGAGCAAGCCCTGAATGACAGAGGGCGTGTGCATTGGATCCTTTGGTGGACTCTGCTGATTGCTTCAGGATACAGTTTCTGCCACATTAGTGAGGTTGTATTTGTGTTTGAGTGGGTAGTGCAGAGGTGGACAATTATTTGGCCTGGAGGGCCACATAAAGAGTTTTGGTGAGCTGTTGCAGGCTGGAGGAGGGGGTGGTACTGAGCTGGCGCGGTGTGGTGGGTGGCAATTGATCCTTTTTAGCCCAGGCCTGTACACCCACCACAGGGACGCTGGACAGAAATGGGGCAGTCTCCATGGAGACCGGCCAGGACCCCTGTGGGCAGGGCATGTTTGGCCAGACAGATGGGATGGAGCTGTGGGTGGGTGGAGAGTGACATCCAGGAGTGAGACAGACAGGTGGGGCCAGGGCTGGGGCTGCGATAGTGGAGAGATGACAGTGCAGGGCCAAGCCCCAAGGCAGAGCCATGACTTGCTTCCTGTACGTCCGTGCAACGGGTGCCGGTTCTACGGACAGGGATGTGCAGGGAGTAGATCTCAGCTCTGCCCCGGGCCCCATCCCTGTGCTGTCACCACCCCGTGACCCCAGCCCCAGTGTCGGTCCTGGCTCTGCCTGCCCATCCCACTTCTAGATACCACCTCCCATCCACCTGCAGCCTCATCCCATCTGCCCGGCCGAGCATGCCCTGCCCATGGGCTGCTGGGCTGGTCTCCATGGAGACCCTGCCTGCCTGTCCACCTGCTCCATCTGGTGCCCATGGCTGTGGGTGCAGGGCAGTGAGGCTCGATCTAGCAGTGGGGGTGACACTGGCAGCAGTGACCAAAAGGAACTGCTGCTCCTGCCGCCACCGGAAAGCTGAGTCCAGCACAATGTATTCACATAGGAAGCTTTTCTATCCCCACAAAATACTAGATTTTAAAATCATGTTTATTAACAAGTCTTCAAATTTTAAAACTATCTTTAGGTAAATGCCACTCCTCTAAATGTTTTAACTCATGGTGTGTGGCTGGCACAAAATGAGCAGTTTGTGCTTTTCTACAATTTTTGTCCTGCCAACAACTGTTCCATTCACTTATCTTTCTTAAAGTCAGGGGCAGATCCTTTCATAAAACCTGAAAATTATAGATAGTTTTGGCAACACAGCAATCAACTCTTTCATAGTTCCTTTTTCTTTTGCAACTGAAGAGAGCCTGGGAAAGCTACCCTGGGGTGAAATTACATATGTGCCACCAAAATTACAGAGCACAGGAAATACTTCCTTCTAACTGTTTAGTGGGGTCCCAGCTGACTTCAGTGACATTCACTTTAGCTGAAATATGTACATCAAGAGAACCAGAGGAATGTTCTCACAGACAGCACCATCTTGCTCAGTGGCGTGCTTCTTTGCACTATTCAGATGCTCTGGAAAGAGTTCAGCTGGTTGGTAGAGGAGATTCAGAAATGTTTATACATTCTGGGGATCATAGAGTCATAGGGTTGGGAACCTCATGGATGATCAGTCCAACCCTGTCCTGGACTGTGGGAATGGTTTTCCTAAACCATTTATACCAAACGTTTATGCAGCCTGCTCTTGAAAGCCTTGCGTGGAAGAGATTCTACCACTTCCCTGGGCAGTCTGCTCCTATATCCTATTATTCTAAGAGTAAAGAAGTTCTTTCTAGTTTAGAAAGAAGTTAAATCTAGTTTATTGGGGATTCTCTTACTACTGTGTTCCTACCTCTTTATACAGGAGAATTTGCCTAAAATTAATGGCCTTTTTGCCTTTATCAAAAAAGAATGCTAATTCATTATATATATGCTCTTTCATATAAAAGTAATTATGTTGCAGTCATGTCAAGGAATTACGAGCAGTTGAGAGTGGTAACCTGAATAACAAGAACCTTTAAAAAATCACATTATAACTTAAATAGTAACAAAAATTTCAATAATAAGTAATATATAAATATCTTACCTCCCTGTTGTCCCAATTGTTATATAACCTCAGAAAAAGAAAAGTAGTTAATAGAGTAGGCTGTGCTTGATGTTTTAAGAAGCTGAATTTAACACATTTCTTTTTCTTTTTGTGGATAAAACAATTAAAGTTAAAAAGTTAAAAAACAAAGGATAGCTTGATTGGTGGACCATCAAGACCTTTAAAAAGAAGACAGCGTTGTTAAAAGCTATGGAATGAAGACTTTAGAAGAGATCAAGCAGATTGTAATGAGCCATCACATCAATTGATGCCCTTAGCACTGCTTGAATAGAAATGCTGCTGCCACAGTTATACTATTGGGTTAAAACTTTGAGTGGACCAGGAATCAAAGCAGGGGTTCAAGTGCACCCCACCTGGTTCACTCAAAGTTTTAAACCAACAGCATAACTGTCCCTGGTTGTAACCACGCTGCAGCAGTTATACTAGGAAAGGATATGCTTTGCTACGTTGTGACACCACAGAAATCTCACAAGTAGAGGAAGCAACAAAATTTAAAAATGGTAAATCACAACTGATTTCTGTTCTGGCTGTGCCTATTAGCTTTGATAGTGGCAAATCAACCAGTGATTGGCAATTTCCATAAAAGCTTTACTGTTCAACTTTTAAAAAATTCAAGACCAATATAAGCAGTTTTCTGCTATGTTAATACTTGGGGTTTTTTTTAATTTTGAACCAAACGAAAGAGATATCTATTTTTGGTCATTCTCTCCACCTAAAGGAATAACACCAAAGGATGTTATCTGTTAATTATTAATTCTATTAATATTAATATTCTAATGGAGCCAAATGTTCCATTTTGTTACTCGCTGTTCATATATGCAAGATGACACAGCTCTGTCCCAGGAAATTAACACAATTGACAAATAGTTAACAGCATAAAAGTCACAGAGACTTGTTTTGTGAGTTACTGCTAGTTTTTCACAGGAGTTTCAGAAACATGAATGTGTGTAACCAATAGGCTGGCTGCACTGTCACATGATGCGATACTATGGAATAAAGTCCGCCCAGTTCTCAGTTTCCTGATTTCTGCAAGGTTTTGTCAATCAATAACTTTGGGTGCCTGTAGATGTGTGGGGAGGCTGGTCTGACACACTAATTACAGCGTGTTGGAACAGACTCAATTAATGCTAATTAGTGCGCTGCCAGAAGCCTCCATGTCTCGTGTATCAATGTCCTCGTTTGATGAGCTTTAGTTAAAGTGCCCCTGCCACCATTTTGAAGCATGGGGACAGTGATACACAAGACACTGTGGGTGCTTTAATTAATTAAAACACCCTCCCATCCCCAGAACACATGTAAAAATGCCCATAGTTTTCACCTCTTTGTTTAGGATACATGGAATAATCCTTATTCCAAACAGGGGAATCCAAGAGGAACAAAGGGAGTTCAAACTCTCAGGTCTTTATTACAGCCTCTGTTGGGATCCTGGATTTCAATTGTTCTATCTGCCCAGAATAAAGAATTCTGGTTTACAGCGAAGCATCTGACAGAAAACTATAACTTCTTTAGAAAAATTTTCCCTGCTCTGAACTCCACTTAAAAACACTACATTTTAAACTTCAGTGGCTCAGCTTTATGCATAAGACTGATGACACAAGGCCAGATTTCACAGTAACAGGCTTCATGGCTCAAAGAGCAGCAAAGTTACTTAACAAGCCATTTTTTTTACCTTTATGTAAAGTAAGTTGTATATGCAGAGCTAATGGCAAGTGGGCATATGAGGGTGGAAAGGAACATGTAGGTAATATGATGGGAGACAGAGAACCCTGCTTCTTCATACATACTTACAGGAATGCTGCACTTTACAAATACTCTATAATTACAGAGAAGTTTTGTAACACAAAAATAAACCCTTTAATTATATGTACTGCTGGCTGCAGATAATGATGGGGATTTAGTTGGGAATGGATTAAAAAGACGTGAATGTATTCTTCACTCAGACACTGATGTTGTTTGTGCCAGCCCATTAGGGCAGCGTAGAAGAGAGAAACCGAATGGCCATTGTCTCCGCATTCATCCTTATGTAGCTGAGATGGTGTCTATCTTGTTTTTCCCCCCCTTAAAAGTTCCTTCTGCTGCAGTCATTAGTGAGACAGCTGGTGCAGACCAGTCACTAGAGCAGGACTACCCAAAAGCTAAAAGTGTTGGTTGCCACTTGGCCACTCTTGCTACTCCAGTTGGAACTGGGTAAGAGGGAATTAAAAAAAAAATGCTTCATGTTAGTAAGATGTATGAGCTATGTTGTTTGTCTGAAGCTCTTAAAATGAAATAGATAGTTGATTCTGTTGAGTTAGCAGGATAGTACACTGGGTAAGAAGGCCAGAAAGCTCAGTTTTTAGGATCCAATTCAACTGGCTGTCTTTGGGCCTGATGCCTTTATGCAAATTTTACATCAAATGACTCTGTTGAGCATGTGGTAACAGAAAATGCATAGTAATTCTCTTCACCCTTGTATCTAGGATCACATCAGGAGACATCAGGGCTGGCTTTAGGGAAAATGGCGCCTTGTCTGAACTCATATTTTTGATCCTTTTCTTTAAGTATTTAGTAGTATTAGCAAAAGTTTCAGAAATAAAACCCCGGGGGAACTGCTGGGTTGGATTGGGAGACTTGCTTCTCCAGAGGCAGGCACTGCCACTGCTGTGGGGGAGCAAAGTGGGTGGACCAGAGCAGGATGGTTATCTTCCTGAGCAGCAACTGGAGGTGAGGGCAGGCTGGGCTGGGCAAAACTTCACCTGCCTGGGACAAGGATTGGGTGGGATGGGCCAGGGCGAGAACACTACTGCGAGTGTGTGCTGATCACACGTGTGTGTGTGTGTGTGTGTGTGTGTGTGTGGTGCTCCCTGACCATGGTGGCCTGGGCAATTGCCCACATGGCCCACCTGCAAGGTTGGCCCTGGACATCAGGGCAAGGAGAGAGGGCAGCTGAATTCCATCAATACTCAAGTGCCACATGGTTCCATAAATAAAGGCTGTATGCAGCTAGTACAAGATACACTTTTCTCCAAACTGATGAAGTTCATGCCACAGCCAGATCCAAAGCCTGCCTACAGTAGCTGATAAGAGTTAGGAGCTATGATAAGTTCTCGGATGCACCCTACCTCCCCTTGCTCCAATCAAATTGCAGTTCAGGAGAGAACCTGCCACTTTGCCCCACTGAGCACCAGACACCCTCCTCACCCACATCCTTGAACTCCTTGCCAGTTGAGTTTTCCCTTCACTTTCCAGCTAGAGAATTATCTAGCAACTTTTCAATGCAGAGATTTTATGAAAGACTCATGTAAGTCTTAAGTTGTACTAAGCTGGTTTTGCAGGCTCTAGTTTGAAAAGGTCCATGGACAACTGATGGCAAAAAAATATTTGACCTTACTAGGCCACATTCATCTTGGCTGTAACCTCCCTAACATCACTGTGGATACATCAGAGATGGGTTTGGGTTTTTTGGCAAATGAAATATGCAGAGAAATTTCAAAGCTGCATGAAGGAAAAGGACTGTAAAATGAAAGGTTTGGGTTTGGAAAACCATAATGATTTAAATTAAGAACATGTTTAGATACTTTATTAAATGATTTACTCAGCTTCAGTTTAAACATAGAGCTGGACCCTTAGCTGGCATAGCTCCATTGAACTCCACTGTACTTTACTACAGTTACAATGATTGGAATAATCTGAGAAGCCTAGAAAGTTTAACCACATATTGGCACAGTTTAGGTGTCACAGTATCCTGAGTGTGGACATAGTTATGGCAATACCATCGTGTTTGTGTCAGTATAGCTGTCCTCATATGGGAAAGGGAAGAAATGTTATGGGCCAGATCCTACTTAATCTTCTAGGTGCCTAAGTGGTATCCTACATTAGCCTCCTTGAGTACCTGCAAATCTATTAATGAATCTATTTTTGTATCTATTTAGGTGTCAGCAATGAGAAGGCGAACCCAATCACATTTCATATTAACAGTTTGCCAAGGCCTCAAGTATCGTGGAATAAGATCACACTTAGGCACCTAGGTGGTAGAGGAGGATCTGACCCTATGTGTGTAGTTGCACTTATGCTGCCACTTATACTTGCCTTAGGGCTGTTACTAGTATAACTGTTTTGATATTAAGAAAACAGAAAAAAAAAGAAAAGAAAAATCACATGCCTGACCAGGCCATAGTGGATGGAACACTTATTGAAGTCAAGGTCACTAAAATAGGAAGGGTCTATGCCAGGGGTTCAACCCACATTTTGTAGGCTAGATCTGGCCTGCATCCCCATGCCATCCAGCCAACATGGCTCCCCATGGGTCAGGGGTGGGCCCAGGACCCAATTCATACATGCTAGGGAAAGAGGGGACAGTGCAAGGCCCCTGGGAACCAATCCCAGTGCGAGGGAACAGTGCAGGCTCCAGGGACCAATCCAGACATGTAGGGTCAGAAGGGGACAGTGCTGGGCTCCAGGGCCTGATCCAGGTTCATGGGGCTTGATCTAGCCCATGGACCAGCCCCATCCCATTCATTTGGCCCACAGGGCCAAAAAGTTGAGCACCACTGGCCTATGTTATATTAAACACAACTATTAGTAGTTTTTCCTGCAGTGTGCTTGGACCCTG
This sequence comes from Alligator mississippiensis, assembly GCF_030867095.1. Lineage (NCBI taxonomy): Eukaryota > Metazoa > Chordata > Crocodylia > Alligatoridae > Alligator > Alligator mississippiensis. The sequence goes on along the minus strand of NC_081824.1, from coordinate 116,951,807 downwards.
CTTAGTGAATCTAACCTGGTACTAATTCAACTGTGGAATAGGTGTGATTAGAAAGACTAAAGAGTTTGTTTCATTTGACCTTTTTTGACCCTTCACCTGATGGTCTCCAAGCACTGTACAGCACCTGTATGAGGTAGGTAGGCAGTATTATGGTTATGAATGGGGAAGCAGAAGCTCCCTGTGCACCTAAGTTACATTTTTTATATTTATTTCTGGCCTTTTCCTGATTTTTATCCAGACCATTATGTCACCAGTTTACATCACATCTAGACCTTGATCTATATTTCTATTGTGTACTTCTATTGCACTGCCATGGAGCCTTTACCTTCATCTAAATTCATGATCAAATCATGATCAAGCCCTGTCCTTGTGTTCTCTCTACCTTTCAGATGATTCCTTCCCACTCAAATTCTTGATCATGTCTGAGAACCTTTCTTACTGTTCCTGATTTTTTTTGTCCCTTCTCCCTTTCCAGATATCCAAGCTGCTTCTCTGCACATTTATTTTGTTCTGAGATTCTTCTGGTAAGAGGGAATATTTAAACTTTCAGTATATTATTTAGACAAAAGGACAGAATGACGTGGTGAAATCTTAGGTGACTCAGTGTTCTTTTGACTTTAGCTGATACTTATTGACCTTGATAATCAGAAGTAATTAAAATCATTTCTGGCCAGGGATCTCTGAACACTCATTGAATATTAATTAAGCATCATAATACTTCTGCGGGATGAACTAAGTTAACATATTCATTTTACAAAGGGAAGAAAGCAAATCACAAAGTGGTTAAGTGACAGTCTCACAACTATACAACAAATGAGTGTCAGAGTTTGGGAGCTAAGGAAGAGGGTGGCCTTTATAAATCCAATGACTAGGACATCTAGTTTCTTTTCCTGACTGATAATGATTTTGCTTGTGACCTTAGACAAGCCAGAATTTTTTGGTGTTCAGGCCCCCCTCTACCTATTACACTTAAGGTGTGATTAACCAAATACTCATATTTTAAACTGTGACCCAGCTACATGTTTGACTAATTAATAGCATGATAAAACAAACAATAAGCTACAAAGATATTCCAAAAAAAAAGTTTAATGACTTTGTAGCTTGTTCTAATCACTACATTAATTGAATGTATGACCAAGTGCTCCCCGGTGGCTGGGAGTCCCATCAACTGAAGGGCTCCCAGCCACAGCCAGGTGTCATATGAAGCCAGTCCCTCAGCTGACAAGACTCATATGTGGCAGGTGTGGGGCTCGCAGAGGGGATAGCAGGGAGAACACTGCCATCTCTGTGATCCTCATGAGATGCAGGGCTCACAGCAGCCACAGTGTTCCCTTTGCTGCCCCTGCTGTGAGCCCTGCAGCCAAATTCAGATGCAGGGCTTGCAGTGGAGGCAGTGCAGGAAATGCTGCCCTCACTGCGAGCCCCACCAAGCCCCATCAGGCTTCTTCAGGCAACCTCTGCTCCAGTGATAAGGTGCAATGGGATCTAATGTGTGATCCCACAATCACACCTCTTGCCATGCCACATGCGCATGGCAGGAGATGCACTTGTGGGCACATCTGCACAAGACTTTACTGTGGAGCTGAACTAGTGCTGCAGTAAACATCTCAGCATCTACACATATGCCACTATTAGGGCAAAGACAACTAATAAACTCTGCAGCAGGGCAGTACTTGTAAATACAAATACTACTCTGCTGCAGAGTTTTTTCATGCACAGCAGCACACGTGTGAACGCTGACCCAACTGCTTGGGGCACACATGTTCTTCAGTGCAGGGACTGCCTGCCAGCTCGCCCCGCTGCCTAGCACCCTCTAGCCCTAGCCAGTCTTCCCATGGCACACTGAGCCTGGTCGGAGCAGCCCCTGGGCCCCCCAACAGTCAAGGCTCCCCCTCCCTGGCTCAGTGTGCTGTGTTCTGGGCACACATAAATGGTGCGCCAGGGAGCTTCCCGGGACCAAGAAGCTCCGGGGTTCATTGCTATGCATTAATGGCATGTGTAGATGCACCCTGTGGTGTCGCACATTACATTCCATCATGCCTTTACCTGCACATGGGTCCTCAGTTTCTCCATGCTTAATAGTGAAATAGTAATGCTTTCCTATCTCTTATTTCATTGTAAAGTGCATTGAGATCATCACCCAGATTGTCAAAAGGTTTTAAAACACAACAGTAATGACCAAACTGCTTCTACAGCTGTCCTAATTCTGGGTTCTGATGCCAGAATTGATTTCCCAGCCCTATACCTGCTGTTCTGTATTCATACTAGTCCTGAGGAGTACAGAATTATAGTTTTCAGTATGATTGTGTGAACGGGTTTGTTGTTGTTGTTGTTGTTTTGGGGTGTCTTTTTTTAAGAAACAACACTTCTTTTCTATGGACAGTATATTTTGCACATCTATACAAATTCATGTAGCTGTTGCTGTAAAGTATTTAAAAAAAATTAGATGCTTCATATTTGTGATGCCTGAATCCATACTTGGGAACCTAAATAAATGACCATATGCACTGAGCAACTAGCAGCTCCAAATACCCATATTTTATAGCTTTGGCTTTCAGAAATGTTATTTAAACCAGAATGATCTAGGAATAAATACATGTGTATTTAGTAAAATGACTAGCATGTGCATACAGGCATAACTTCTCAATTTCAACAGCTGTAATATTTCTGCCCCAATAGGAAAACATTTCCTGGTATTAAGCACTTCTGAAGTGACATGGAAAAGAGAAAGCCTTTCTGTTTTATTCCGCTTCTCCTTTTGGATGGAAACTCACAGCAGTTCATTGTAGCTGAGTCAATAAATCCCCAGCTGGGACTCAAAGCTTATGACATCAGAGAACAAAGCATTTTTGCTGTTCTAATGTAGGCAATGATGATGTGTCATAGACTACCACGCACATATTACTGTACCACAAGAGTTTATTGCTGTTTTGGTGACAGGGAGCCACCTAATACTTTGGTATTAGTTAGACACTAATTCTATTCACTGCCTCTCTCTTTTTCTGTGTAATAGCTCTCACATACAAAGCAGTAATATGGAAGATTAGTTCAGCTGATGAATGAGTCATTTCAGTTCTTTCATTTCATTAGTTTTACCATCCTTAAAAAACCCTCAAAAAAACAAAACAAGCTTCTTTCCTATGGGAAAGGGATACTAACTGAGAGTTAAATGCAAGATTATATATAAACAGACATGCTGGAACTTACCATACTATGGAATTTGGAGAAAGCTGAAGGTTGGAAATAGTATACAGAATATGTTTTGTTCTAATTATGAAAAAGTAAGAGTCCTAGAACCCCAAATGGGACCAAAGGAACTTGCATGCTAGATCAAATCAGTGATGTATCTAGTCCAGTGTCTTGTCATCAGCAGTGACCTGTAACCAGCTTTTCCAGAGGAAGGTTCATTAATCCCCAAGTAAATAAATTAGTCTGGATATTGCAGTAGTAATTGAAAGATCTGGTCATAGACTAGGTTTCAACTGTGGTAGACTTTGTAGAGACCTGGAACAAAAAGATTGCCACAGATGCTGCCTTAAAGTATTTACATACAAGTGATCAATTATCTGTCCTGGGGACAGTTTCCTCCAGAGCAAATCACTAACACAAGGATGGGTGGGCAAACAGGGTATGAGCCCTGAGGGAGCCTCATCCTCTGGTGCCCCACTCCTCTTCCTCCTGCATCTTCCAACTTCAGCTCCAGTGATGGTGCAGGAAGGTGCATGAATGGGCCAAGGGGATCCTAAGAAATGTAGTTCTATCATGTGGCAATTTATGGCAATGAAGGGAGAGTAGCTGGAGTTCACTGCTAATGGGGGGAGACATTGCCCCATCTTTTTGCCATCAAAAGCAGTTCTTTTGACCACTCAGCATAGGCATCTGCAGCAAAAAAAAAATGAGGTGACACCTTTCCTCAGCAGCAGAAAACTCTAGCTAATGCTCCTTTCATTCTGCCCACTGCTGAAGGCTCTGGAGCCAGAGCCCTGCAAAGAAGATTCAGGAGGATTGGTCATGAGCAGGGATCCTGGTTTTCTCTGATTAAAAATTGCAAATTCTGTGATTTAAAATTGCAGATTATCTGATTAAAAACCCAAAATTCATGATAAAAATTAAAGGCCCCCACAGTCTCCCCCAGCACTGCTAGTGCCCCACACTCCCCCCACAGCCTCAACAGCCCTCCTGATGCCCCTAGCAACAGCCCCCCAGACCCACAGGCACAGACATGCAGACACAGCCACTGACACCCACCCCAGCAGGTCAGTGTGTGTAAGGGGAAGGGAAGGTGCTGGGAGGGGTAGATCAAGAATGGGGGGTGGGGGGAGTGTGCCCCTGTACCCACTCCCAGGAGCAGGGCCAGGGGGTGAGGGCAGGGGTGCCACTCTGTGGGCCACACACATGCCAGCTGGCCTGACAGGAGGTTTGCACACGGAGTCCACCACCACAACTCTGCCACTGCACCCTGCGCTACCATCCCACGGCCACCTGCACAGCTTTGTGGGCAAGTGGCGCAGGCCACGGCAGCACAGTGGCTACCACTGTGTGCGGGCCATATATGTGCCACCTGGCTGAGGGGTGAAATGGGGGCTTACATACAGCGGCATGCCCCACAACCGGCTGCATGGCTCCATTGCGGCGCGGGGTGATGGTGGCTGCATGCTGGTGGGAGGGACTTTGCGGACAAGTGCTGCCACCGCGAAGCCATGCCCTTCACCCCTGGATCCTAGAGGTAAGTGGAGCTTGGGGGCTGTGGGGCAGGGTGGGGGAAGATGGTTGGGGGCTGAGGGAGTGGGGGGTGTTGCTGGCACCAGGCAGCACACCACAGCTGGGAGCAGGGCCAGGGGGTGAGGGCGGGGGTGCCCCCTCTGTAGGGGGGCTTTGTAGGCAAGTGATGCAGGGTGCAGTGTGGTTGTGCCTGCCGTGTGCAGGCCGCACACATGCTGCCTGGCTGCTTGCCCAGGGGAGGGGGAGAGGGAGGCTGGCATGCGGCCGGAGCAGAGCTCTGCAGCCACAGTGAGGGACGGGGACGCGGGGTGGGGGGTGGGGGGGGCGAGGGCTTGCACGTGACGGCTGCTGCCACTTACCTGGAAGGCAGTGATGGACTCTGCTTACAAAACCTCCAGCTGCCACCGCAGAACTGTGCTCGGAGCTGTGCGGCTGGCAGCAGCAGTGCAGCAGGGTGTGGGGTGGTGGTGGGGATGGCTGCGTGCTCTCCGGCCACCACCACACTGCCGCTGCCACCCGGCGGCCGGCTGCACAGCTCTAGGCATGGCTCCATGGCAGCAGCAGGAAGTTTTGTAGGTAGCAGCTGTCATGGCCCTCCAGATAAGCAGCAGCGGCTGCTGCGTGTGAACCCTCACCCCTTCCTCCCCGTGCCCCCATCCCTCACTGCGGCTGCAAAGCCGGTCATGGAGCTGTGCTCCGGCTGCATGCCAGCCTCCCTCTCCCCCTCCCCCAGGCAGGTGGCTGGGTGGCATGTGTGCAGCCTGCACATGGTGGGCACCACCATACTGCCCCGCATCGTTTGCCTGCAAATCTCTCCCACAGAGGGGCATCCGTGCCCTGAGCCCCTGGCCCTGCTCCCAGCTGTGGTGTGCTGCCTGGGGCTGGTAACACCCCCCACTCCCTAAGCCCCCAACCATCTTCCCCAGCCCTTCCCCACAGCCTCATTTTTCTCCATGCTCCAGGGGCGTAGGGCAAGTCTAAGCCTAGCCCACCCTTGGCTGCCTCAGAGGCTCAGGCCCTGCCCTCCCCCCTCTCCCTCCCCCTCCAGCCAGGGCTGGGGGTTTCCCGCCCTTTCTGCAATTGGCTCTTGCAGGCTGGAGCTGTGCCAGCCTGCAAGAGCACTTTGCAAAAGCAGAGAATCCACAGATTCCTCTGCTAAAAAGGGAAATCTGCGTTTTCTCCAATAAAAACAGAGAATCCATAGTTTTCCATGTTTTTCCATGGGAAACAGAAAACCCGGATCCCTGGTCATGAGGAAGGGGCCCAATGTGCAGCCCTGGCCAGTTACACCTCTGAAGTGAATCCCAACATTTTAGTGGGATTATTGCTGTTATTACAATTACTACTACAATTCAGGGTCTTCTCTGCATCCCCTCATCTCTCTAACTGTATTATTAGCTGTAAAGCAGACCCTAAGGGAATCTCTCTCTCTAAATGACACAATTAAAGTAAAGATAGGATGGTGAGCTGTATAGGATTTGCAGTCATTACTGAAGGAGTTTGTAGTCCTCATTAAATGGTCTATGTTAAATATTATCATGGAAAGCAGATTCATACTATGTCACAAGTTGTAAGAGTGCAAATTCTCAGCATTAGAAAGTTCACAATATGAAGTGACAAAGGATGTCCCAGACACTAGAAGCTGTTAAAGACATTCTTCTCCAGTGATATGGTAGCAAATAATGGTGATTATACACATGCATTAAAGAGAAACTCGAGAATGCCTAGTACAAAATAGTCTCCATAATTAATTTCTGTGTTTAGGCACAGAGAAAAGGCCTTGAATTTACAGCCCTCTGCATGGGAACAAAGTGTCAACATTTCAATGTAATGATTACAATACTGTTGGCACTTAAAATAATACTGCAATAACTGCCATCTGTGAAGAATGGAAGGGTAGCGTGCTAAAAATCAAATGTAAACTAATCTAAGGTTTGTACTTCAGTTTTTGTTGTTGCTTTCATAACAAACAGTTGGCATACAGGCAAAATTACACTTTGATCTTATCAGGAAAAAAAATCTTGAACTGCTGAAAAGAAAATATATATGGAGGGGCTAGAGGAACATATAATTTAACTTCTGAACCCATATACAGCACACTGTCTTAACTCCATACTGTAACTCACTCAGGCTTTTCTGAGTGATAGAATAGTCTAGGGAGACTGTGTGGTTATCTTTTCTGTCAAAGATAGAGTGATAATCCCTGTGGTAACCTGAAATGTTCACAGTGCAATCAAGTGCTGGTAAGGAAAGAATTGGAAAGCCCAGAGATCATTTGGGGGAGGGGGAGTGGGGAGGAAGCTTGAGACAAAGTGTTTCCATGCACATTATTCCCAGCAGAAATGTGGAAACCTGTTTAGCTATTTATTTTTAAGAGGAATATGAGAGGCAAGAATGTTTATGGCTTTGTTGGAAGCTGCACTTGAGATTTCTCTGCATTTAGGACAACTTGAGAACAGAGGTGTAACAATGCAGCCAGGTGTCCAGGGCAGCTTCCACTTGCTGCCATATTGCACAACTGTGTGGCTGCAAAAGCAGCCATTTTTCCCTGCTCCTCCCATCTGCCCCTATCAAATCAGCCCAGGGTATAGATCCAGTTGTCCCACCCCAGTCACCCCTTTGCTTGAGAAGCATAGGTTGAGTCACTTACCCAGTGAGGCATTAAAGGGTAAACTACTATAACAGAGACTGTGCAAAGTTATGTGTATCTGTATACATAATATCAATGAGATTGCATAGCCAATATACAGAATTATAGTAAAGGGTTTCGTCCTGGGGATGTTTCTGTTCAATATCTTCACCAACAATCTGGAAGATGGGATGGAGTGTACCCTCAGCAAGTTTGTGGATGACCCCAAGATGGGGGGAACAGTAGATATGCTGGAGGGTCAGGCTTGGATTCAGAGAGACCTAGAAAAATTGGAGGACTGGACCAAAAGAAATCTCATAAAGTTCAATGAGGACAAGTACAAAGTCCTGTGCTTGGGATGGACAATCCCATATACTGGTACAGGCTGCAGATCAACTGGCTAAGCAGCAGTTCCACAGAAAAGGACCTGGAGGTTACAGTGGACAAGAAGCTGAATATGAGCCAACAGTGTACCCTTATTGCAAAAAAGGCTAATGGCATACTGGGCTGCATGGGTAGGAGTATTGCCAGCAGATTGAGGGACGTGATTCTTCCCCTCTATTTGGCATGGGTGAGGTCACATCTGAAGTACTGTGTCCAGTTTTGGGTCCCCCATTACAGAAAGGATGTGGACAAATTGGAGAGAGTCCAGTGGAGGGCAACAAAAATGGTGAGGGGGCTAGGGCACATGACTTATGAAGAAAGACAGAGGGAACTGGGCTTATTTAGCCTACAAAAGAGGAGGCTACAAGGGGATTTAATAGCAGCCTTCAACTACCTGGCGAAGGGTTTGAAAGAGGATGGAGCTAAACTGTTCTCAGTGGTGGCAGATGACAGAACAAGGAGCAATGGACTCAAAGTTGCAACAAGAGTTTAGGTTAGATATTAGGAAACATTCTCTCACTAGGAGAATAGTAAAACACTGGAACAGGTTACCCAGAGAGGTGGTGGAATCTCCATCCTTGCATTTTTTTAAGACTTGGATAGACAAAGCCTTTGGTGGGATGATGTAATGGGGAAGGTTCTGGTTTGAAAAGGGGACTGGACTAGATGACCTCCTGATGTCCCTTTCAACCCTAATTTTCTATGATTCTAAAGCTGTGCTACAGATCAGGAGTATCCAGTCTTTCAAACCTAATGGCTAAGTGAATCATTTCAAAGAAGTCCAAGAACCACAGTAAGTACTTTGTAGTAGATCCTTTATCCCTTCCACTCTTTTTGTGTACTAATCAGGTCAAATTTTGCCGTTTAGCAAGTAGAATTTTACAGTGAAATCTAATACTGCTCCCTCCCCCTGCCAATATCCCAGTTTAGCCTTGCTGGCTAAATGCTTGTCCAAACAGGAAGATGTCCAAGTTTATCAAGAGTAACCCCATGTAGAATGCACTGCAATAGTCTAGCAGCAAGAAAGGGACAAGTCAGTTAGTGTACTTCAAGCTGCTCCTGGAGCTGCAAGCCAGGTATGGGGAACTGGCTGTAGTGGCAGTGCCCCTTGCCTTTCTCTCTGTATCAGGACCTTTAAAATCCACAGGGGGTGGTTCAGGGAGATCATTTTCATAATGAACATTTTCCCAGCCCTGAGTGACTATGGCTAGGGCAGAAATTACACATAAACTGGTTTAGGTGATCAAAAACTGGTTTAAACTAGTAATAGAACAGATGTTCGGTGAACATAAACCAGTTTGGAAATGGCTAAAACCGGTTTGAGATAAACCTGGTTGAATGTAATATCAGACTTGACTGATTTGGGTCAAACCGGGTTATGCAATGTCTGTTCCAGACCCCTTACTGGTTTAAGATAAACCAGACACCCCCAGCATCCTGGCATGCTCTCTGGGCCTCCCCCCTGCTCCCTGGCTGCAGCTCTGGCAGAGACTGCAGCTGCTGCCCCCTGTCCCTCACTACTCCCTGCTAAGCAGGAATTCCTCCCTTCCCCCTGCCTTGCTGAGAGGTGTCTGTGTATTAGCTAGCAGACCACATGCTGGCTACGGTCTGTGCTGAGTCAACAGGTAGAATCAATAGGCAGAATCAACAGGTATCTGGTAATGTCCCTCTGTTGCTTCCTTAATGGTGTGATAAACACTATTTTAGGGGTGATAAACACTGTTATCAAGTCCCTGCTGGGCTAATCAGAGAGAAGTGCTGGGGCCTGGCCACACCCCCCTCAGCTCAACACCGTGAAAGGGAATGGAAGGCTGCTCTAGTGCTCCCCGCCTTCTAGCCTGAGCCTGCAGGCATGTGCTTGCAGGTATGGGATGTCTATGAAGTTGCAAAGTGATTTAGCCTAGCCTAGTTAGACTAACCTGCAAAGATTGAATCAATTCAGGCTCAGGCTTTTTGAACGTCTGTCACTACCTAAAGGGCCTTGAAGACCACAAATAATCAATCCCTAAGCCAGAGGTTGGACAACTCGGTTGTTTCATTAGATCCCAGGTACAGTACTGTGAATTACTGTAAGTTATCCCACACACAAAACAGTAAGAAAATGGTCCTTATTGAGCATGCTGAGAGTCCATCTTTACATGCTGCAGTCCCAATGTTTGTATGCTAGCAGCCTGACCCTGGCTTATGTTTTTGGACCCTTGTATGACACCAGGCCTTGTTTCTTCAAACCTACTCATCCTTGTACAGTTGGAACATAATGTTTATGGAGATTCACAATATTGGTCAAGGCTGCTTAAATATAAAGTTATGCCGCATGGAAGCACAATAACTGAAATAGATTTCATAGACATTAGGGCTGGAAGGGACCTCGGATCATCGAGTCCAGCCCCCTGCCCCAGGTACAGGAAGTCAGCTGGGGTCATAGGATCCCAGCAAGATAAACATCCAAATTTCTCTTGAAGGTGTTCAAAGTAGGTGCTTGAACCACCTCCGGTGGCAGCCTATTCCAGACCTTGGGGGCTCGGACAGTGAAGTTCTTCCTTATGTCCAGCCTGAGACGGTCATGGAGGAGTTTGTGACCTTTCAACCTGGTCATCCTTTGGGGTGCTCTGGTGACCAAACGTCCCTCAGATCCTGGTGAGCACCCCTGATAAACTTATAGGCAGCCATCAGATCACCCCTGAGCCTGCGCTTTTCCAGGCTGAAGAGCCCCATAGCTCTCAGCCTCTCATCATGAGGTCTGTTTTCCTGACCTTTGATCACGCGTGTGGCTGTCCTCTGGGCTCTCAATAGGAATCACAATAGGAAGAATGTAGGGTAAACTAGTTTTGTATTTTTTTTTAATATTGACATTCTGCAACTAAAGCATAAGGTTACAGAGATAGTATATAAAGCAAAGTATTTTAATTTTCAAACTAGATTAATAATATATCTGTTCCATACTCCATAAAATTCTATATTTTTTAAACTGTACAAAAGCTTCTTTGTGGTCTCAGACCCGTAAATTGCTGATCAGACCCCACTCCCACTGAACCCAATACTTTCTGCACTGAGACCTTTATGTAGTTTTCAAGAGGTACTCAGGAACTTGTAGAACCATGTCTACCCCGTTTGATATGCTCAGATAGGCTAAAATATGGTCAAACAGCTAAATTGTTGGACATCTCTCCAAAACGAATCCAAGCTCAGAAGCTTGCAAAAATTGTACATCAATTATTTAAACTCCCCCCACCTTTTAAGAATTCAAGAGGTATCTAATTTAACACATTTATTTCTATAGGTCTTCTCAATAGGATTGTTTTGTCAGCAGAGGCTATTTTTCTATTGATGAATATTTTAGGAGAAAAAAAATATCTAGGAACTGACATGGCCCCATTTCTTACTCTCTCTTGGGAAATGATATGCCAATTCTTAGAAAAACACGTACAGAAGATAAAGTCTGTTTTGAATTTGGTTTGTATCCTATTCATATCAAAGTGTAGGCAACAATTTTGCTTGAAAAGTGTTAACAAGTTGTTGAGATAAAGTACACTTCACGTGTTGATGTTCTAGAGAGAAAGGCAGGCCTCGAATAACCAAGGTCACATCAGGACCAGTTGCTGAACCCCACGCTAACCACTAGAGGCAGTCAAGGAAAGGGATTTTATTTTGAGAAAACTTAACATGTCTGTAAAAAAGCAGAGGAATTTTCCATCAGGTGGAAACAACAATAGAAAAGCCATGACCTTGGGATGGCGCCAGGAGGCTGAACAGTTTGGCTATTGTGTGGAAACAGCTGACTTGCACAGGAAACAATCACTGTTGATTAGAGACTGCAAAACCTCTGCCTCTCTCTGTCTCCTCTTCTTCTTCTTTTTTTATAAAAAGGAAAGCTTCCTGAGGGCTCTTTGACATCTCTTAACTTCATCCACTTGGCTGCTACATTGACACTGGTACGGGTCAACCTCCCATAAACCAACAGACACTAGAGGAAGATACTCGGATGGATACTTTACTCTTCCACAGTAGACATGGCAGGAGTTGTATGTTATATATATGGGAACAGCTTAGGAGAATGTTACCATTCTGTCCCTGTTATTTCGGTACTCGCTGCTCTGTTATTGCCTACTAATGTTATATATTTCCCTTTCCTACCCCACACTGCTCACTTTTTCCAGATTCTTTGCTGGAGTAAATGGAGAAACACCCGTGAGTGGCAGTAAGTATTTGAGCACTATTTTTGAGTAACAAAGTAAGTTTGTTCTAGAATTTCACAGGCTAGGAAGCAATTTCTTTTTGTTTTTAACATTAATAAACTTTCCCTCCTGTGATATCTCCATAGACATTAGAGAATAGAGAATAAATAAACAAGACACAGGGCAAGGGTAGGAGAGGAAAATATGTATGATTCTTCCATACCTGGTTCTTGGATAGGATCTTGTAAATATTATCATTTCATGCAGGAAAACTGGCTCATTCCAAAGATGTGAGAGTGCTGTGCCCCCAGATGAGGTCAAATGGGAGGGACAGAGAGCAAAGACAGGCCTCGCAGTATGTTGGATACGTTTTTACTTTCATCCCGGTACAACTACCAGGAAAGAAAATGGCAGGGTTAGTGGGGCAAGTTCTAGTTAATGGACCTATGAGAATTAACTGGAGGTCCAGTGAAAATTAAACAGGATTGACTACATGTACCAAATAGAGCCTAGTACAAGAGAGCTAATAAAATAAAGGAAAAGGAAGGAGGGAGACAAACTAGGTAAAACAAAACCATCCAACATAGTCAGTCTTGATCTTTGTGTCTTTTAGTTCATGGGAAATAATCAGACTACCCATTATAGTCTTTTCACTGGGGCCTGTTTTTACCCTTTACCTTGGCCTATGAAAAGGGCAAAGTTGAAATAGCCTAGTAAAATGAAGAAAGGTCCATTTTGCAAAACAAGATTTCTCAGCATCCTTTTAGCTACATGAATTAAAACCTTTCACTGAGCATTCTCAGATAACAGTTCTACTGCCTGTACATGTTAGAGACAATGTATGGTTTCTTTCCTTCAGATGGTAGAATCTGCTTGTCTGATACAAAATGGGTTCAGTTTTCTTTTAGTGAAAATCTTAAAGGGCTCACAATAATTTTTCTCCCCCCAGGATTAAAAGTGTCATTAGCTTTATGTCCTGGCTCAGTTCCAATGTGGTTATTGTGGTCTTCATAAATTTCCTGTAATATTACAGTCACGTATATTATGCAAGTCCTATCAATTGTTTTTTAGAGTTGCTGTGAGTTTTTACACAGTGGTTGTGTTTCAACTCACACATGACAAAATTTCAACAGCAGTTGAAATCATCTCTATATATGATAGAAAAGTGACAGCAGACAGAAAACATGGTTCTGGAAGCTGCACATTATACCTCTTTGCATAGGATAAGTCTTGCTTCCCAGAGGGGTATTCATCCCAAGTGGAATGCAACTGTTGTTATCATTGTCACACTTCATAAAACTTTCTGCTAGAGAGGCAACTTTAAATTCTCTAAGGGGCAACAGGGACTGCTGGGGGAGTTGTTAAATGGGCTAGGGTTAACAATGCAAGCGTTATTTCTTAGGCACCTTATTTCAATGAGGTAAGGAGACCAGTTGGGGAGGCACTGAGGTCCTGGAGGGGAGGGGAGTTGGGAGTCCAGGAAAAGTAGTCATTCCTTAAGGAGACAATCCTCCAAGCCCAAAGTGGTCACCCCCACACGGATCAAAGGGGGCAAGAGTGCTCAAAAGCTCCCATGGCTCACCAAAAGCACCCAGGGACATCTGAAAGCTAAAAAAGCGATGTACACACAATGGAAGGGAGGGGCTATCACCAAGTAGAATTATACCTCCATTGCTCAAGATTGTAGGGGGGCTGCTAGGAAGGCTAAGGCGGAGATGGAACTGGGACTAGCAACCCGGATCAAGGACAACAAGAAGTCCTTTTTTTAAATACATAGTGGGTAAAAAGAAGGTACTGGGTGACATAGGGTCCCTGCAGGGTACACTAGGAAATCTGGTGGTCATGCCAGATGAAAAAGCTAACCTCTTTAACAATTTCTTTGCTTCCATCTTTTTGAGCAGGGACTGGGGCATCCCCCCCACTGGGACCCCCAATGGACCCAGGGGAGGTGCAGCCAGGCCCAGGGTCAGTGAGGACCTAGTCAGAGAACTTCTGGTGGGTCTAGATGTGTTCAAGTCAGCAGGTCCTGATGATCTACAACCCAGAGATGCTGAGGGAATTAGCAGAGGTCATTGCGGGACCCCTGGCACAGCTTTACGAGCACTCATGGTGCTCTGGCCAGGTGCCAGAGGACTGGAAAAGGGCCAATGTGACCCCCATTTTCAAAAAAAGGGAGGAAGAAGGACCCAGGAAACTATAGGCCCATTAGTCTTACCTCAGTCCTGGGGAAGCTCTTTGAGAAAATTATCCAGGAGCACATCTGCGAGGGACCAGCAAGGGAAACCATGCTTAGGGGCAATGAACATGGGTTCGTTCGAGGCAGGTCCTGTCAGACCAACCTGGTTGCCTTCTACAACCAGGTGACAAAACCCTTGGATGCAGGTGTTGCGGTAGGCTTTCTGGACTTCATGAAGGCCTTCGACACTGTCTCTCACCCCATTCTCATTAAGAAATTAGGTGGCTGTGGCGTCAATTCCTACACAGTCAGATGGGTTGCAAATTGGCTGGAGGTCCACACCCAGAGCGTGGTGGTGGATGGGTCTTTTTCGACCTGGAGGGATGTGGGCAGTGGGGTCCCCTAGGGCTTGGTCCTCAGGCCCGCACTGTTCAACATCTTCATCAGCGACTTGGACAAGGGGGTGAAAAGCACCTTGTTCCAATTTGCAGATGACACTAAAATGTGGGGAGAAGTGGGCACACTGGAGGAGAGCGACAGGCTGCAACTAGATCTGGACAGGTTACAGGGGTGGGTGGATGAGAACAGGATGGGATTCAATACGGACAAGTGCAAGGTAGTGCACCTGGGGAGGAAGAACCAGCAGCATACCTACAGGCTGGGGAACTCCCTTCTTGTCAGCACAGAGGCAGAAAAGGGTCTTGGTGTCATTATTGATTCCAAAATGAAAATGGGCCGCCAACTTGGGGATGTGGTCAGGAAGGCTAACCGCACCTTGTCATACATCCAGAGATGCATCATGAGCAGGTCCAAGGAGGTGATCCTCCCCCTCTATGCGACACTTGTCAGTCTGCAGTTGGAGTACTGCATCCAGTTCTGGGCGCTGCACTTCAGGAGGGATGTGAACAGCATTGAGAAGGTACAGAGGAGGGCCACTCGCATGATCAGGGGGCAGCAAGGCAGGTCCTACGAGCAGAGTCTATGGGACCTGAACCTGTTCAGCCTCCACAAGAGAAGGCTGAGAGGGGATCTGGTGGCCATCTATAAACTTACCAAGGAGGACCAGCGGGGAATGGGAGAGACCCTGTTCACCTGAGCACTACCAAGAGTAGCTAGGAATAATGGCCATAAGTTGACCAAGAGTAGATTCAGGCTAGATATCAGGAGGCACTACTTCACAGTCAGGGCAGCTTGGATCTGGAACCAACTTCCAAGGGAAGTGGTGCTCACTCCTACCCTGGGGATCTTCAAAAGGAGGCTAGATAATCACCTTGTTGGGGTTGTTTGACCCCAGCTTTCTTTCCTGCCAATGGCAGGGGGTTGGACTTGATGATCTGCTCAGGTCCCTTCCGACCCTACCAACTATGAAACTATGAAATTATAAGCAGCTGGATGAATGGGGTGTCTTAGGTATCTAAGAATGGGATTTACAGGATCTGTCCATAGGGCTACAGCTGACCCAAGCAGGGTGCGGGGTCTGGGGCAAATCAGCCCATGTGGGGCCCTACCCCCACTCTGATCCTGTGGGCTTTGCACCTGAAGAAGGAGGGGTGGGATTTACGAGCAGCTGGATATGGAGCCATTGCTCTGCCCAGCTCTACACCATCACTACTCTGCCAAGCTCCGCAGGGCCTCCCAAAGCACGGGACCCGAGGTGGTTGCCCTGATTCACACCCCCCCAGGGATGGCCCTGCTTATGGCTACTCCAAGCTTACCTGTTAGCCCAAACTTGTTGACTATCCACACAAAACCACATAGCTCATCCCTTGTTAGCAGTCCAGTCCACCCACCTACAGAAGGTCTCCTGAGTATCAAGGCCTGAGGTCACGCCTGCTTTTCCCCTACAGTTTTCAGCATTCAACTCTGTACAGGATGCAGCACAGGGACTCTGAATAGAGCCTTTTTGTGCCCCACCTCCTTTTGCCCACAATTCGAATCAAGTACAGAAGGAAAGATAAGTAATGTGGTTGATTCCTTGAAGGGCTTGATTTGAATTTCCTATCCCTCCTCTTCTAGGACTTTGCACACTACTTCATAGAATCATAGAAAATGAGAGTTGGAAGGGATCTCAAGAGGTCATTGAGTCCAACCTCCTGCTCAAAGCAGGACCATTCCCAACGACACTATCCTAGTCAAAATTCTGTCTAGTCAGGTCTTAAAAACTATAATCTCTCTGGGTAACCTGTTCCAGCATCCAATTCAGCCATTACTACTACCTAAGCTGCCCTTGCTGCAACTTGAGACCATTGCTCCTTATTCTGTCATCTGCCACCACTGAAAACAGTCTAGCTCCATCCTCTTTCAAACCTCCCTTCAGGTAACTGAAGGCTGCTATTAAATCCCCTCTCAGTCTTCTCTTCTCCAGATTAAATAAATTCAGTTCCCTCAGCCTCTCCTCATAAGTCATGTGCCCCAGCTGCCTAACCAATTTCATTGCCCTCCGCTGGACTCTCTCCAATTTGTTCACATTCTTTCTGTAGTGGGAGGCCCAAAACTGGACACAGTACTCCAGATGTGGCCTCACCAGTGCCGAATAGAGGGAAAGAATCACTTCTCTTGATCTACTGGCAATGCTCCTACTAATGCAGCCCAATATGCCATTGGACTTAATGGCAAAAAGGGCACACTGTGGGCTCATATTCAGCTTCTTGTCCACTGTAACCTCCAGGTCCTTTTCTGCAGAGCTGCTGCTTAGCCAGTTGGTTTACAGCCTGTACAAGTGCATGGGATTTTTCTGTCCTAAGTACAGGACTTTGTACTTGTCCTTCTTTAAACTCATGTGATTTCTTTGTCTAAGTCTATGAATCCTATTCTTACCCTCCAGCATATCTACTACTTCCTTCAGCTTGATGTCATCTACAAGCTTTCTGAGGGTGCACCCCATCCCATCTTCCAGGTTGCTGATGCAAATAGTAAACAAAACTAGCCCCAGGACTGACCCCTGGGGGACTCTCCTTGATACCTGCTGCCAGCTAGAAATCAAGCCATTGATTACTACCCTCTGAGCCTGACAATCCAGCCAGCTTTCTATCCACCTTATGGTCCATTCAGCCAGCCCATACTTCCTTAACGTGTTTGCAAGAATTTTGTGGAAGACCATATCAAAAGCCTTGCTAAAGTTAAGGTATAACATGTCCACTGCTCTTCCCACATCCACAGAGCCAGTTATCTCATCATAGGAGGCAATCAGATTGGTAAGACCTAACTTGCCTTTTGTGAATCCATGATGACTGTTTCTAATCACCTTCTCCTCCTCTTCCAAGTGTTTAGAAATGGACTCCCTGAGGACCTGCTCCATGATTTTTCCAGGGACTGAGGTGAGGCTGGTCTGTAGTTCTCTGGATCCTCCTTCTTCCCTTTCTTAAACATGGGCACTATATTTGCTTTTTCCAGTCATCCGGGACCTCTCCCAATGCCCATTATTTTTCAAAGATAGTGGCCAGAATCTCTGCAATCATACTGGAGAGCTTGTCTCTCCTATGCTTCCTTCATGTTGCTGCAGCAAGGTAACATGGATGTGGAAATGTGGCTCATAACTCTGGGTAGCAGAGGACGGAGCCATTTGCTACTTGTTTAATCCAGGATCCAGCATGCAGAGCAAGGATCTTTTTCTTCTCTTGTCTTGACACTACGTTTGACCATTTTGATATACATGCTTGTGCTCATTTATTGTACTTTGCAGGATCTTTCATTGTACATGAGCCTTCGAGCAGTGGGCATTGAAGCAGGTATTGCATAGTCTGGGGCTATGTACCACAGTCACAGATGGTTGAACCAATGGTATAGCCCCACTTCTTCACTAGTTCCTTGGAACGTCCACCTGTGCTATGTAGGCAGTTGAGACATCACCACCTTTGCCACGGTGTGCAAGGATTGAAGAAGATAGCTAATTGGAAATGCTGAGGAGAGGGGTCCAGCTTAAATCATTTTTCCTAAAGTTAGTTAGGTACTAAGGTAGAGGGAGGCACCTTCCTTCACTTGGGACTGACATCCATGAACTCTGTCATAGATTTGAACTTGTGTCCCACATCCCAAGTAGGGATTGGTAATTGGGAATAAGGAAAGGGCAGCACCACAACCATTTCCTTCTCAGGGTGGCCTTTTGCGAAAGGTCTGACATGGTGCCTGTGCTCTCAGAAAGACAACCAGACAGTTTCCCATAGCTGATGCAGAAGGGAAATGCCTACCTTAAGAATCTTGTTTGGGCTTAAGCAGTGGGATTTGGGTTGGTATGTGCAAGACCAATAGAAAAAAATGTATGTACCCTGGGGGCTTTACTGGGAATTTAGTTTTTCTCTCAGGTTTAAGCCTCAGGTACTTAAAGTAGCAGCTGAGACTCTAAGGGTACATATATATATGAACAACTTACCACAGAGTATGAGGAAGCAGAGCTTTGCAGCACATTGGCTGCTTCACAGCAACTCCCATATTCACATTCTTATTCTACAGTATGCAAAGTTAAATGTCACTAATTTAGCTCTGTTTCATTGACTTCCACTTCCACTGCAAGGTCAGAGCATCCATTTAGACAGTTAATGCCCAACAGCTGATGTGTGGTAAACCCCACGCTAAATTGTCTGTATACCCATACTCTTATGTCCCTTTGGAGAGCTAATAATTAGCCCTTAGTCTTCCTGGCCATGCCCCTTTTTGTCCAGCACCACCCATTTTGGGGAATGTAACAGGGAGCCAGAAGGCTTCTGTTACTTCAAGAGAAAACTGTAGCAGGCAGGGATGGCAGCTAAGAGGCAAGCTAGTTGCTAATAAGCTGGTTGCCGATGGCTAGCCACAGGTAGAAGCTAACCCTAGGAGGGTAACTCACCCAGGGAGTAGGGGCAGAGCTTCCTGAGTGAGTTACCTTCCTAGGGTTAGCCTAGGAGACAGGTAAGCAGCTCATAAGCAAAGGGATGCAGATAGCTGAGCTAAGCCATAGCGAAGAAAGCAGCTGGGTCATCAGGCATAGAAGGGCAACACCTGTGAGTGGCTGCAGAGGCACATGACTAGCTGGGCCAGGGCTTAAGAGGCACATAAAGGCAGTGCCTGAGAGCAAGCAGTCAGTCTGGCCCTGTAGGTTGTAGAGAAGTCAGCTCCTAAGCAGAGGTAGCAATGGACAGCCAGGGTGTCTCCTGAGCTGCCATGGGCTACTGCAAGTAAGGAATAGATGGCTTGCAGAGGAATGTGACCAGAGTATGGGCAGGTGTGAGTTTCTCCACCAAGGAGCTGGGGTATCTGTTTGGATGCAGTATAGAGCAGTTTGTATTACAGCCAGAGGGCTTATGATTTTTTTTTATAGTTTAAACTGCTGGTTTGGGTTAGGATTGTTTAAGGGTGGTCTGGAGGTCACTTTTGTGTACATGGCAGTTTTAAGCATTGCCTGGGGCTAGGCTCAAGATGAAGGCAGACAGGGCGAGGGCAGCCAGTAGCTGAGAGGACTGGAAACTAAGAGAGAGAAAGTGAGAGCTAAGAGATGGCCTGAGGCCAAGAATGCTAAGGCCAGTATCCAGAAGAGGTGGAGACCAGAGCCAGGGGCCTGAAGCCTGACAGAGGGAGGACTAGAGAGAGAGAGAGATGTGCCAGGGGCCCAGAGAGAGACACACACACGCAAGGGCCCAGGGCCCAGAGATACTGACAGCCAACAGGGCTGAGGCTCAGAGAGCTGGACCCAGAACAGTGGGTCCAGGCTGGATGCTTGCAGTCGGAGAAAAGGGAGGCTAAAGCCAAGAGTGCTGGGGTCTCTACAAGGAACAGAACTGTGTGTTTGAAAAAAACCTGTGGGGTGTGGACATGGTTCTAGGGGAGTTTGGAGACTCTGAATAGCTCAGAAGGCAGCAGGTGCCCTGGGGGACACACATGGGTCAGGAGCATCCATTTAGTGTAAGGATAGGATTTGAGGCTAGAGGGATTCAGAGAGGGGATCCACTATAGGACTGAGGTTTGCTCTAGGACCCTTAGGCAACTTCCTTTAAAACTGACCAATTATATCAAGGCATGGCAGAAAAACGTTAAAGGAAGGGTACCTTAGAGCCAGAGCTGGGCAGCTGCCATTAGGCCACCAGGGGGGCATCAAATTACAGGTGTGGGGGTTGCTATCTATCTACATCCCACCTGACCTGGTGTTGTTGAGACTGTGGCCACTTTGCCTCACTGCTTCCTTGTTCTTACAAAGATTTTCTGCTAGTAGATACTTCTGGTAACCCCTCTTGCTCTAAAGACCCAAATTAGCTGACCACACTTTTTTACAATCTGTTATGAAAATTTGCAAAGCAGATTAGGATCAATTTTGAAAATGGGCACTTTCTGAATGAGGTGTTGCTGACACTTAATTTTACTTTATGTGATTTGGATTTGAGTATCAGCTTACAGAAAGAGTGACCTGGAGTAAAAATTCCTTCTCCAAATGGTCTTCCTTGTGAGGTTAATTTACATAGCATCCTAGATCATGGTGAGAAAACAGGAATATAAACAGTGGCCATGATGCTGTGCATGCCACTTTGTTATTCTATTTGACAGGTTAAACTTTTGGTTAATAAGATGCTGCCAGCCATGATAATAGTATAACTTAATTATCACCATGATTTAACGTCATGTTGCGGGGGGAGGGGGAAATAAACAAAATACAAAAGTAGGAACAGCTGCTGAGTCCTGGCAAGACCATAGAAGGAAAGCTATTGCAGGAGTTGAAAAAAATAACATCACAACAAGAAACAAGAGCACTGTTCAAACTCACATAAAAGACACTGGCTTGTCCCTCCATCTGTCTATTGGACCCCCCCTCCTGTGCTTTCCACCTCGCTTTTCTGGCTCAACATCTAACTGAGGCACTCACTGTCATGCCAGTGGGAATCTTATATATTTCCAATCCTCCTGAAAGAATGAATTTGGAATTTAGGAGAATTTAGTGACAGAAATGTTAACAGTAATGAAAATACAGCACATCCGGGTATTGGATTCGGTCATCAAAAGAAGGATTACATTTAGAGAACTGTTTCTCTTAAAGCCTTTAAAACTTCATTGCATCTAGTCCTGTTCCAACCCTGTGTCAGAGTTACGCCAGAGAAGATGCAGGTTTACATTTACTTTCCAAATCAGGGATGACCAAGATCTGATCTACAGAGCTATATTATTCAGCTCACAGGGTTCCCCATGGCTCCAGAAATTTGATGTTGGGGGAATGGTGGCATCATTAATTTCCATGGCCCCTGGAGTGGCAGCATTAATTTCCATGGCTCCTGGAGTGGCAGCAATTAATCATAGAAAATTGGGGTTGGAAGGGACCTCAGGTCATCTAGTCCAACCTCCTGCTCAAAACAGGACCATCCGCAACTAGATCATTCCAGCCAGGGCTTTGTCTAGGCAGGCCATAAAAACTTCCAAGGTTGGAGATTCCACCACCTCTCTAGGTAACCTGTTCTGGTGCTTCAACACCCATGTGGTGAGAGAGTTTTTCCTAGTATCCAAACTAAATCTCCACCCTTCTGTCAAATTTATGAGTGGGGAGCCCTGTGGGCCAGACAACGCAGGTTCACATGCTGGGTCAGGCTTGTACACCAACTCCATGGGCTGGATAGGGATCAAGGACCAAATCTGCACACCAGATATGGCCTACAGACTGTCTCTACAACAGTCATATGGCCTGCATGGCTGGATGACTTGAGCACAACTCTTTTAAATGGAGACTAAATTCAAAGATCTCTCTTATTTTGAGGAAATGGAAATACACAGAGGGTCTCTGCGGCATCTAGCCTTTGCCAGTAATATCTCCTTAAATCTCACATGGTCTATTCTTGGGGGGAACAGACCACCTCTCAGCAGCACATAACTGTTAGTAGGATCTCCTACCATGCTAAGCTTGAAGACTATTATGACTCAATTTCCTGTTCTAGGTTCTTTATGGTACTAATTGCTATTTCCAGCTGATTTGGTTGTGTTTCTTAATAGGACAACCACATCATGAACAGCAGCAACCCCTGTTCAGTACACCAACCTAGCAATCAACTACATCCTGAGATAGCTGAAGAATAATTCAGCTTTCTTTTGTTCTTTGGCTTCTCCCTGGAAAATATTAACAAGGATGAAAATCACATTAGTGGGTTCATGATTATGGCTCTAGATTAGTGGTTCTCAACCTTTGGCACCTTACGTACCCCCTGCTGATTGACACGGCAAAAGCAAAACCAGAAGTCCCACCATGGCACTTCTGGTTTTGCTGCCATGAGCCGAGTCCCACTTTTTCCACTGCAGCCCGGGGCAAAGCAGACTGTGCAGGGCCTCCCTCCCTGTCCTCTGGCACACTGACGCTGGGAAGTGAAGGTCCCGGCACACCAGACACGGCGGGAGGGGTGGCAGCCAGAACTTCTGGCCCAAGCAGGCAAAGACCAAAACACAGCACCTGTGTACCCCCTGCCCATGTCTTGCATACCCGTAGGGGTACGCATACGATGGGTTGAGAAACACTGCTCTAGATGATATGTCCACTCAGGCAGACAGCCAAATAACTACCAGATAGTACTGGTGTTTGGCTACTGCCACTATAAGATGATTCTAATCTGCTGAAAATGCTAAATTGCTGAAACGTGAAGGCAGAGAAATTCCTCACCATCCCTCTCATTTAAAAATGAACTACAGGGGCTATAGCAAAGCAAAAAAAAAAAAAAAAAAAAAATCAGTTGCAGCAATTCTACCCACAACAGCTATAAACCATTTCATAGAATCACATAATCGAAGGTCCAGAAGGGACCTGTAAGATCATCAAGTCCAGTCCCCTGCCATGGGCATTGGGCAGGAGGTTACTGGGCTCAAATGATTTCAACAAGGTGCTTCCTCTTGAACACCTCCAAGGATGGTGACTGTGCCAACTCTGCTGGGAGTGTGTTCCAGATTCTAGTTGCTCATATGGAAAAGAAGTTTTTCCTTATGTCCAGCCTAAATTTTTCCTTTTGTTGTTAGCTTGTGCCCATTGGTCCTCATCCTCCCAAGGGGTGCCTTCCTGAAGAGTTGCTCCCCTAGATCTTGGTGTTTACCCTGACATACTTGTAGGTGGCTATCAAGTCACCTCTCAGTCTTCTCTTACTCAGACTGAACAGACCCAGTTCCCAGAATCTCTCCTCATAGGGCCTATCCTGCAGGTCCCTAATCATATAGGTGGTCCTTCTTTGTACCCTCTCAAGCTTATCCACATCCTTCCTGAAGTGCAGTGTCAAGAACTGGACACAGTACTCCAACTGCAGCCTCACCAAGGCAGAGTAGAGAGGAAGAAGCACCTCTCTGGATCTGCTGGCAACATATCGGCTGATACACACCAGAGTTCTATTCGCCCTGCTGACGACTTCGTTGCACTGTTGGCTCACGTTCATCTTCTGGTCGATTGTCACCCATAGGCCCCTTTCAGCTGCAGATGCCATTTCATAGTGGTTCAGGCACATGCTGGCACATGAATAACTAACTGATTCAGAGAGGCATGAGCTTTCATTGGTATGGTTCAGAGGTTAGTAGAATAGACTGATTTAGGTTCATAGTAGACTAACTACCTATTATAGCTAGAAAATGTTAATGTCCTGAATACAAGATGGATTTTTACTGTTCACATATACCCAAGAATAATTTGGCATAGAATGGTAGTTAGCTGTGTTAGTCTGAAGTTAGGCAGAAGACAGTATAGA
The DNA here is from genome assembly GCF_030867095.1 of Alligator mississippiensis. NCBI lineage: Eukaryota > Metazoa > Chordata > Crocodylia > Alligatoridae > Alligator > Alligator mississippiensis. Next base: position 116,928,062 of record NC_081824.1, on the reverse strand, counting down.
GGTACGCCTTATAGACCAAGAGTATCAAACTCCTTTGGCCCTCTGGGAAAGATAAGGGGTGTGGGGCTGGTCTAAAGATTGGATCAGGGCCACAGACCAGCCCTGCATGCTGGATCCAGCATACAGAGCCAGTCTGGCATGGGTGCTGCATGCAGTACACTGGCCCAGGCCTATGCACTGTAGGTTGGATTACAGGGCTCCATGGGCTGCATTTTGACACCCTAGTTATAAACTAATTGAATCAGAGAGGCTTGAGCTTCTGTGTGCAACAGCTCATTTCATCTGATATTATTATTTAGACAAATGATACGGTGGCTAGATGTGATAATTTAGTACTCATCTACTTATTAGGATCCAGAATCCATCTTGTTTTATGATGGACTGCTGCTTACGGTGTGGTTTTGAGTCTTTTGTCAAACCTGTTGTTAAATGACTGTGGTAGGAAAGCCTTAAAACATGTCTAGAGAGATGTTATGTTATTCCTGTGAGGGCCGCGCCCTGATCCCACCTTTGTCGCCATGTGCGGTGGCGATTCCGATCTCATTCCCGTCGCCATGTGCGAGCCGGGGGCGAGCCGGGCCCGTCTTCATTGCACAAGGGCTGTGGCCGGCAGCCTGGGCACACGGGGCTGGAGAGAACCGCGGGGCAGTTTAGCGCGCGCGAGTTAGAATTAGTTATGGAGGCGTAATGGTTGATTGAAAAGATTGTTTACTTACACCCAAAGATGGTATTGGTGTAGGCTGGACAGGTTTCCAGGCACAGCTCCCGCTTGGATCCTCACTAGAGGAACACGACAAATCGATTGCTCCCACAGCATTGTTCAGGCTCCGCAGGTCCGGTTTGGTTAGATTCGAAAAGTTTCCCCGGAGTTACTTAGGCTCCATGGGTCTGAAGTTACAGGAAAGGGATACGTCTAGGATTGCGCTCGGCAACGGGGAGAGGCGAGAAGCGAAAGCTCCGTAGGCTCGGTTCTATTGCCTCTATTGCCTGCTTAGGGGAGGCGCGTCGGGTCCGTGAGGGTCCACAGCGCTTGGAGATCTTCACACAGAATCTCTCTCGTCCTCCCTCCTCCGACTTGGGCGGAAACTACCCAAGCCTTTTGTACGGCTAGCAAGCCAATCGCTAGCCGCCACGTGTGCCTACATTAGGAATGAGCCAATAATGTGGCGCGAATCCTAATACAAATGGTGGGAACTTCTTTGCAGCGTGTATCACTATGATGCAAAAGAAATGCACCCTGCAAAGAAGCTGTAATCTGGCGGGAAATCCCCCGTTGCACCAGAGTTCTATCTTGCAGCAGAGAACTGTACCGTGCAAAGAAAGCGACAAATAGCGGGAAAATAATTTAGCAGTGCCGAAGCACACACACAAACAAAAAATCACACCTTTGGGTTGTGACAATTCCATAGTGTAAAAGTTCTTTGAACAAGGGTTGTGTGTTTGTGCAGCACCTAACGCAAGGAGGCCCAAATGTGGTTGATGCCTTTGAACCCTACTACAATACCGATGATTACTAATGTGCCTCACACATCAGCCTGAATTATCCTTTGATTATTGGTCTGAACCTTGCCACTTTCTTTGCCCCTGCCTTCTGGCCACTTGTTTTCAGTCAGCACCCAGGGAGTGAGGAAAACAACACTTCAAAGTTACAGAGCGTTTAAAGGCCATTTGAGTTCCGTCTTTGACTCATAACTTCTAATTTGTTTTCCTCTGATCTTGTGGTTCACTTCTCTGTTTTTACTGATTTTTCCATTGGCTCCTGTCTAGCACAGCTGCCGTACATTCCTTACTCCCACCGCAGTTCATCACTTACTCATGAAGTCTCATGACATCTGGTATTTGAGATGAAGGTGCTCAAGAGCAGGATAAGATTCTTCTTCCTTCTGCCCTCCCCTTCCCGCAAAGCTGAGTAATACTTATTCACTAGAGGCTGCTGGAGCTCAGACTCCTTTCTCACAAATTCTCTGTGGGCAGCACGGCAGGGGTTTGTCGGTGAAGTGTTTAGAGATATGACATTTTTAAAATAAACTTTGTTTCTAAAATGAGCTGTGAAATGATTCTATTTTGGAAACCGCTAATCTCCCACCCGCCCACGTGCACACAATCTCCTTCTGGCCTGGAATTCTCTTTTCTGACTGATAAATTGTCAGCATGGTAAGTAGTGGCATAGGGCCCAAACGTCAAAATACATTTTCAGATCTGGATTGCAGATCTGTTTCAAGTGCAGGCCTAGTCTGGTCCAAGGTTTGGTGTCAGGCCCAGATCTAATGAGTAGTGTACTGAAGCAGAGTTCCCTCTTATCGAGGTCATCCTGCTGCAGTTTGAATCCTTTTGACTCATTTTCTGATTAAGGGATGCCAAAGAAGAAGTAGACGTGCCTGTGTCTTTATGCTGTGCCCTGCTGTGCTTGTAACACAACGGGCAATTTATTCCCTGGGACTCACCAAGAACATTAGCTTCTTAGAAGCTCCTACTGTCCTTATACTGGCATACTTGATCATATACCTACATGTTGCACATAAACAGTAACACATAATGGTAATGCAGCTTTGTCCATGAAAGCAACTCTTTGCTTAGATATTTGCTAAGCACTTACAAGTGCATTTGATTATAATTTTTTGCAAATGACAACAAAGCCAACAAAACCTGAAATAGCACTTTAAGTTGTAGCACTGTGAAAAGTAAAGCACTAAGTAAAAGTAGAAGCATGGAGTTATAGTTTCATGGGTAAAATGACTTTTCCTTGATGATGGTGATTTTCTACACTGGCTTGGCCAACCTGTGGCAGGTGTGCCAGAAATGGCATGGGCAAGCAGCACAGCAGTAGAAAGGGGAGGAAGCAGAAAGCACAGCCTGAGTTTTGGGCAGGGTGCACAGAATAGGGAACAGAAAACAAGAGTGGCAGATTGGGCAGAGGAAAAGGATTGGAGTGGCATTTCGGGAAGGTGTGAAGCTAATTTGTGGCACACTTGCCAAAGATTTTGGGCCCCACTGTTCTACACCATCTGTAACATGCAAAACATAGTGATGTAACTGTAAATCATAGCAGTTTCTAAGTAGCTATAGTTTCCTCCATGTAATAGCACTATTCTCAAGCCACGTACCCTTTAAGTCTTACAGCAATGTGAGCATACATGACCTTTGCTTGTAGTGAAAAACTATCCACTAAGCGCAGATTCTCACAGGATGATTGGCAATAGATTCACATGCCTTCAACCTGTTTTATCAACTAGTGCAGTACTCATTAAACAAGTGCAATATTCATGCAGAGAGGGGAGGAGATGGGGTGACAATTAGGAATATCATCTGCTTTCACTATAGGCTAAGACACATTTGTTACCTCACCCTAATATTTTCCAAAGCACAGACTAATGCTTTTTACTTAATTATACTGTGTGTCTGCTTTAAGGTGCTGCTATCCCTCTGGAACAAACAAAGGAAATGCATCAGAAGAACGCAGCTACACATGGAATGCACATCACCAAGCGGTAGTTAACACTATGAGATTCCTCAGATGAAAGCCAATTTCAATGAACATTGTGTTTCAAGGCCCACTTCCTTTTGCTCTGTAAGGCTTAGGATGGAACATCCCACTTGTGTCTGCCGACACAAAGGAATGCTGTGGCTTGAGCGATGTTATCAGGGCTTCCCGTGCCCCTGCAACACTGTTCCAGTTGTGTGTCATAAGAATTACTCATTGTTTCAAGGGAGGACTGACTCCTTTGGGTGGGATCCCATGGCATCTAATTCATTGGAAGTAGGTGGTGCTGGGAGGTCAGCCAGGCGCATGACACAGATCTCCAGCTACAGAGGAGCCAAATAAGGGAGCCAAGCTAACAAAGCTCTTAGTAATCATAGATTTGGAGATTGATTCATAAAATGCATACTTTTATGTATTTTTTCAAATATAGTTAGGAACAAAAAAAAAATCATTGAATAATGCTAGAAATACTTTCCTAAGACTGCAACGCCCTTGTTCAGGCTGTTCTCTTTTCAGTTGCAGAGGCAATGTTAACTTCTATAAACTGTTTAGCCTATTTCTTAGGGTGAGGCTCAATTCTCTCACCATATCCTGAAGTGGGAAAATAACTTGATTTGAAGTTAGATGCTTTTGAGTAGATTTATAGGCAAATTCCCAAAGGCTCTGTATTCAGGTTTCTTTCACAGCAGTGTGGATGCATATTCAAATTACCCAAGTCTATTTAGTCTCTAAATTTAGACTGGAAGTACTATAAAAGGCTTCCTTGTAAGATTTCTGTGCTGGTATCTCCAGTGCCAGCTGGAGTATGTAGTGATCAATAGCTTTTCTCATGTGACCTCTAGAGAACTGGAAAGGTAAAAAAAAACAAAAACAAAAAAGAAAGAAAATAAAAGGAAAAGGATCTGAACATTTCAGGGTTTCTGTTCACCTTTGATTCTCAGTGGCAGGTTTGTGCTTACACTAAGGTCTCCTTCCTTCCTTCCTTCCTTCCTTCCTTCCTTCCTTCCTGTAAGTATTTCTAGTGTGTTTAAGGAGGTCAGTGGCATATCAACTGCAAAGGAAAAGATGATTCTTCATAGGAAACTGATAGAGATTGAATAAGATATTTTTTTATTGGAAGGAAATGGACACAGGCTTTCCAAAAAGAAAATGTTTAGTTCGCCTTCAGAGCAATGAAATTTCCAAGTTTAGACATCATGCTGCAGGCTAACACACAACATTGTTGGCTAAACAGCATGGAAAAAAAGCCTCTTATAATTTGGTCACTCTTGCCAGAGGAATGAAGCAAAGCCACTCAAACACATTCAAGTGAAGTGCTAATTTTCTCCTGACATTCAGCCTATGTGTTGTCATCTAGTATCAGTATTGCATGCTTGCTCTTATTCCATAGAAACATATTGTATCATCCAGTAAAATCAAACCTCACAAGTTTTCCATCAATGGGAATTCAGTAAGCTAACTATCATTCCAACAAACAGCCTTATTAATGACTAAGTGAGCTCCATGGACTAGTGACAGGAGTTAATTGCATAGCTCTCTTAAAATAACACTGTTATTTTGTGAAAACTATGCAATAACTCCATGGCAACTCAACTGAAGGAGATGGTGACTAAATGGTGACAGTGGTGCTGTATGATATACTGATAACTCCCATGTCCCAATTTCTAAATGCAGTCAGACTGGTCAGATGCCCATGACATGTTGCCATCAGCCCAACAGACTAAAAGGGAGAGACAGGACCATACCATACCTTATAAAAGAACTGTCAGCATATAAAGTCAGAATGTCCCCTGAGATAATTCAGGAATGCCCATGGATATGTTCAAATGCTTTATCAAGGATTAATGTTATCTATGGGCAGAGCCGGACTTAGAGAAAATGGTGCCCTGAGTGAACTTGTATTTTGGTGCCTCCCCACAAGTCAGCAGTGCTGCTGCAGGCAGGAGCAAGGTGGGTGGACTGAAGCAGGTGCCACCCCACCTGCCTGTGCCCAGCTTGGCTCCTGAGCAGCAGTTGGAGTTGGGTGGTGGGCTGGGCTGGGCAGTGCTCCTTCTGCCTGGGGGCGGGGATTGGCCAGGGCAGTGTCGGGGGAGAGCACTGTTGTGAGCATGGGCTGATCACACGTGTGTGTGTGTGTGTGTGTGTGTGTGTGTGGTGCCCCCCTGACCATGGTGCCCTGGGCGGTTGCCCACGTCACCCAGTCTTAAGACCAGTTCTGTCTGTGGGAAGAAGGGGAAGAAAACTTGCAACCTGTAGTCACTGGAACTAGGTGTTATGCTATTTATAACGGGCTTAGGAAAGTACTAGTAATAGCTGACATGATAACTGGGTGCTATATGAAACATAATAAAAATACTTGCAAGGACAAAAGACTCCCAGGTGAAATCAGTGGTTCAGATCCAGAGCTGTAACTGGCAAGTGGTTGGCACAGAGTATAGGAAGGGGAAGGTGTAAAACATTTATTCTCCTTGATCTTGCAGGCCTCCATGTCAGGCTGGTTTCTAATGCAGAGTACAGCCAACAATATCAGTTACCATTGGCCTCAAGGGACCTTTCCACTAGTTAAGAATGTGTGCAGCAGAAGGGAGCTCTGGGATTGCCAGAAAATGGCAGGGTACACTGTGTAGCCCCTGAGGACTCCCTTTGGATGGTGGAATCATCTTGCTTCCTTTTAAACCAGCCAGACATTAAGCTAATTTCTGTACATGCCATGGAGTGAAATTCTGTCTACATATCCTTGAAGTCCAACACATGGGAGTATGTGGATATAGCTGAGGATTAAATTTGACCAACTGAATCTAAAGCACATGAGTGAAACCTTGCCTTCGCTGATAACATATGACTAAACTTTTAACAGTGCTCAGGCTTTTCATGAATGTTTGAAACCAGCTAAATGCTGGATCTATAAAAGGACCTAGGCCTTGCTAGTATAACAAAATCCACACCCATCTGTTAGGAACCTGTTTTACTATGCAGTGAATAGAAAGAGTTAGCTGTATCAAAAAGGCATTCCTAACATGCTGGCATGCTGAGTGAGGTACTGCCTAAACTAGCTACAGAGATGCCACAGGTTGAAGTGAGTCTTTTAAATCCTGCACTTCTGTTGGATAGAGTCACCTCACTTTGGGCTGCAGAAAGATGCCTCTCTAACTAGATTTCACTGATGCAGGATTTTGGAAACTTGAATTAATTTTTCTTCCCTCCTGGCTAGGGTTCAAACTCTTATCCTTCCCCCACCGCCAAGAGGGCCCCAATCACTGGGCTTAGACTGGGAGAGAAGAGAAGCTTCCAGTCCCTCATGTCAAACTGATTCACTTAGCATGGATTAATTAAGGATTCACTGGACTAAAAAGAGGGAGTATACAAAAATGAACATGGTGGACTTACATGCCTAACTCCTTTTGTGGATCTGGTTTGTGGATCCATTAGGTACCTGATGGCATCTCTGGGGACTTTAAAAAATCTGGTCTGCTGTCTGTGGCTATGGACTGAAGAATTTCATGGAGGGCATGTTTTTTAAATCAGATAGATTAATCTCTAGTCTTCATCCACACCCATCTGTGGATGTCTTCATCAGTGACTTGGACGAGGGAGTGAAATGTACTCTGTCCAAGTTTGCAGATGACACAAAGCTATGGGGAGAAGTGGACACGCCGGAGGGCAGGGAACAGCTGCAAGCAGACCTGGACAGGTTGGACAAATGGGCAGAAAACAACAGGATGCAGTTCAACAAGGAGAAATGCAAAGTGCTGCACCTAGGGAGGAAAAATGTCCAGCATACCTACTGCCTAGGAAATGACCTGCTGGGTGGCACGGAATTGGAAAGGGATCTTGGAGTCCTAGTGGACTCCAAGATGAACATGAGTCGGCAGTGTGACGAAACCATCAGAAAAGCCAATGGCACTTTATCGTGCATCAGCAGATGCATGACAAATAGGTCCAAGGAGGTGATACTTCCCCTCTACCGGGCACTGGTCAGACCACAGTTGGAGTACTGTGTGCAATTCTGGGCACCACACTTCAAGAAGGATGCGGATAACCTGGAGAGGGTCCAGAGAAGGGCCACTTGTATGGTTAAGGGCCTGAAGACCAAGCCCTATGAGGAGAGACTAGAGAAACTGGACCTTTTCAGCCTCCGCAAGAGAAGGTTGAGAGGCGACCTTGTGGCTGCCTATAAGTTCATCATGGGGGCACAGAAGGGAATTGGTGAGTATTTATTCATCAAGGTGCCACAGGGGGTTACAAGAAATAATAGCCACAAGCTAGCAGAGAGCAGATTTAGATTGGACATTAGGAAGAACTTCTTCACAGTTTGAGTGGCCAAGGTCTGGAACGGGCTCCCAAGGGAGGTGGTGCTCTCCCCTACCCTGGGGGTCTTCAAGAGGAGGTTAGATGAGTATCTAGCTGGGGTCATTTAGACCCAGCACTCTTTCCTGCTTATGCAGGGGGTCGGACTCGATGATCTATTGAGGTCCCTTCCGACCCTAGCATCTATGAATCTAGTAGTAGTCTGCCTACTTTATGTCAATGGCAAAATGTTATGTTTTACTTAGAAGTACATAGTCCAAGGTGTGGAGGCTTCAAAAACTCCAATCTAAGAAGTATTAGGCTTGGGCACACTGAGTGATAATAAGGGAGTAGCAGCTTTCCTGAAACCCAGCAAACCCCTTGGGAGCCATGCTAGTTTTAGCAAGATAGCGACAAATGCTGACAATTTTTGGACTGAGGTAAAGAGCAGCTAAAAAAAAATTAACTTATCATAGCCTTATCCATGAGGAATTTAAAACCCTTGTGTTACTGTTTTTGATTGTCTCATCGCAGCCCAAATGATTTCAAGATAATTTTAAACTAGCAAGATTCGTAGGACTGATGAGGAAGATAGACCAGAAGGGTACAAGTTTTTAACAATGGTGCAAAAAAAGGCTGGAAAATGCCCCCCCTACCCTAGGGTTACCTTATGTCCACATTTTCCCGGACATGTCCTCTTTTATGGTCCCCTGTACTCATGTCTGGGCAGGTTTTTAAAATGTTAGCAAGAGGTTTTTCCTTTGCCTCTGCTTTTCCCAGGAATGGGCAGCTTGGATGCTTGGGGCTGGGAGCAGCAGGTGAGGTAATTGGCTGTCAGGGGTCACGTGCTCTGCATGCAGGCCCTGGTAAGTAAATGTGTGTGTGTGTGTGTGTGTGTGTGTGTGTGCACGTGCACAGGCAGTAGTTGCATGGGCAGCAGGGCCAGGGGCAGGGGCTGTGGGTCGAGAGTGAGGGGCACTGGCAGCACTGGGGGAGAGGGGGCAGGGCTGTGGCTTGGGAGTGAGGGGCACTGGCAGGACCTGGGGGGCAGGAGCTTAGGAGTGAGGGGCAGAGGCAGGGCACAGGCATATTACTGCCCCCCCAACAATCATATACCCATCCCTTCCTCTCCCCCGCCCCCCGCCAGCCCTCTATCCCCTCCCCAGCACAGGTATCCACTTTTTTGATCCTGGAAATATGGTAACCCTAAAAAAAAACAACACAGCAACAAAAAAAAGCAATTTAGTTAAACATTTCTTTTCTTTAAAAATGCTTCTTTCCCCATCACAAACCTTCCCACAGATTACCCCCAGAGCCCCAAGTTTCTCCTTGCTGTCCTGCCACTTCTCCCAAAGAAAAGACCAAGGTTTTCTCTGGGATGACTTCTTATCCTTGTAAGCCTCAGCTCCACTGCCGTTACAGCAGACCTCACAGATCCAGCAATCTGCCAGCCTTAGGTGTCCTCCCTTTTGGGTTGTGAAAGACATTTTAGGTCCCCCTTTCTGTAGAATGGGTAAGTTTGAAATATCACTCATTCAGAGATCACTCTTTGCCATAGGTAATCAGAGACAAAACAAAAGTATTTCTTATATAGGAGAAAAGAATTACACAAAAATACCAGATTATAAATTTGAAGACAGAAAAAAGAGACAAATACAATTTCTTATCCTATCATCTGGCTATATCCCAGTCCTTTGGAGACACCTGCCAGTATTTTCAGAGGTTAGCCTTCCTGTTGATTCTGCCAGCCCTGACTGCTGGGCACTTTGACTTTCCAAAACCTGGGGGACCCTGATTTTATCACAGATATACTCTAAATGACCTCCAAGCCAGGCCCTGCACCTTCATCTCCCTGGAACACCTGGCATTCCTCTGGCCTGATGGACCATTTCTTGCAGGTGCCTTCACTATTGTGCAGTTGTTTTTCCCATTACACGCAGACAATAATGTGGGTGCCCATCCCATCGGTGATTCTATGTGTGATTTGGAGTTCTTGCCCTGGTATCAGAATACCAAGAATTACTAAGCATTTGTGCCTACTCCCTTTTTTCTTTTGGCTAAACCACAATCAAAATCATAAAGATATAGACAGATAGCATAACATAATCTATACAGGGATAGATAAATCCAACATAAATGGATGCAGCAAAACATTGGCTTTCCCGTGGGCCTATGCCTGCTCTATCAGCACAACAGACACAAGGAAACCTGCATGACCCCTCTCCACCAAGCCCTGAAACCAGGATGGGTTTGTGATATCCCACCCAAAAGTTCCAACAATGATATGCATGTTTTACAGCTTCCACATGAAGCACATGATAAATAATGATGTAATGAAAAAAATATTCTTTTGCTTGAGTTTCTATCTATCTTTTGTCTGGTCCAGATGTTTCTGGACATCTTGAATGATTTCAAACGAGATAGGAGATGTATCAGCAGCTGTGATACTGAGCTTCCATTTTCAGTTGCCACTGAAGAAAAGGTCAGCTGGCATCCCCTACTGTGGCTGGTAATACCACTTTGTCCCCAAAGACATTTTAAGCCTTAGTGAAGTACAATGGAGAGCTGATGAACAAAGTAGGGCCATTTTGTTTCCAATAAATACTACCCATCTTGTCCTGACAAGTTTTATTCTAAGGTGTTTCTAGGCAACATGTTTTACCCAGAAAAGAAAGCATGAAAGACAAACGCAACAGTGCAAAGCCCTGAGGGCTATACAAGTACTATAATGGCAGGTCTAGCTGTAGGCCCTAGATTTTCTACTATGGTTGAAATCCATTCTGCATGAGAGATGGAAGGGAGCTTTTAGGCAGTCAGCTAATGTACCTTGTTCCTTTGCTTGGTTACACCCCAGCAGTATCATAGTGGGGCCAAGCTGCCCAGGTCTATATGTGGGCAATCATCTTTAAAACCATAATCCACAATAACTGTTTGATTCATCACACTTCCTATCTCCCAAACTCACACCCCACTCCCATCTTGAAAATCTTCCTTGATGAATAATCCTTTCCCTCCCCCATTATTTGTCCAGCTCTACTCCCAACTGAGTGGAATCAAAGAAGTAGCAGGAAACTGCACATGTTGTCCAAGGTCTGATGGTATTCAAATATCTTTGAAGCAGGTTCAAGGCTGCCCACTGCATTGTTAGAATATTTACAGGGCTTTAACAGCTGTGGGAAAACCCTGTATCCCAGTCTCAACAAGCAATGTTAGATTAATTTAAGTAAAAACCTAATGCCAGATTTTATGATGACTAAATAATATTTATAGCTTTGCAAGGTGATAAGGGTAATCCTGTCTCATACTTCAGGACATAAAGTGAGGGTTATAAAAAAAGCTTTTCACTCCATATACAGCATTGCACAATTGTCTGGGTACAGCACATTTTGTTTCAGGTTCCTGTGGAGTGTTGAGTGTTATCAGTTTCTTCACAAGTGTTGTGAAAGGCTGGAGATATTCAGTCAGTGATTGCTTTGCCTATCACAAGCCTTCAATATTGAGACTGCTGTAGCCTGGGTTAAGAGCATGATTTGGCTTGCTGCTGCTTTGGTTTCCCTAGAAGGATACTCATGGAGTATAGCATGGACATAGCAGAATCAGTGACCAAGTATAATTTTAGTTATTTTTTAAAGTAAATCAATGCAGGCTCTTATCGTGCCTAATTCAAATTTAACAAGCTTGTTTCAGCTCTGTTTCTCCTAAATAACTTACTCTTTTGTATCATCTTGTTCTATCTGTTCCACCACTTCAGTCACCTATTTGTACGCTTGTATAATGATCTTTTTGAATTGTTGCATGCTTTAATATATAGAACTTCTTCCTTGAGCTAATCTCTAAAACTATTAACCATCTTCACCATCAAATTCCTTCTCAAAACTTATTTCTGCTGTGAATTGCAAAAACCCCAAACAAACAACCCCCCCCCCCCCCTTCAACCCCAGCTAATCTAGGTTGCATGGCATAATAGACAAAGTTTGAGACTAAACTCAAATGACCTGAATTCTGTTCTCAATGCTGCCTTTGGCTTGCTGACTTTGAGAAGGTCTGTATACCTGTCTGTGTCTCAGTTTCCCCATCTGTAAAAAAAAAAAAAAAAAAAAAAGAAGTCAGATGATACTGGCCTCATTTTTAAGTTCTTTGAAATCTTTGAAACAGATGTATCAACCCCTGCAACCCCAAGGAACTGGCACAGGGAGCCGGCAAGGGAAGTTCCCACTTTCATATAGGGGATGCTGGGGATTAGGGTCACAATGGGATAAGGAGTAGGGATGTGAAAAGTTAAACAGTTAATCATTTAACTGATAAGTATAGTGATAACTTGTTAGCTTACTGGTTATCCTTTGGCTCAGGACAGGCAGTCTGGCAGGGAAGGTGGGAAGGGACACCATGAGAAGCCCCAACAGAAATCAGAAGGAGAAAGGGAGGGACAAGGAGGACTAGTACCCATAGCCTAAAAGGAAAAGCAGCAGCCAAATGACTCATCAGTTAAGCAATTAAACACCTGCTTGTTGCTGAATTGCTATCCCCCAGGCAGGGCTTCACATGAGCTGGTTGGGCTTGCCTCTTCCACATCCCCTGGTCATAGGGCCCCGGGAGCCCAGAGTGGCTCCCACCAGCATCTGTGTCATTGGTTAATTGTTTAACTAATATATTTAGAGAAGGTTAAATTAATATTTTAAAATGATATTTACATCCCTACTAAGGAAAGGGGGACAGACAGGTAAATAATTGTTAACTTTAAGGTATATACACTTAGGATCTGGGTAACAGGAAGTAAACAGTGACACTGTGGTGAAATCACCCAAGATCAGATAAGTGGTAGAAAACACTAACACCATGATATATACACTTGAGAACCTTAAACCCTCCCACAACTCTGGAGGGCTCCAAACCAGTCTCTGTTCCCATAAAACCCTAAGCTACCATCTGCACAAGTTCCATATCTGAGCCCTGCTGCTGCAGCTCACAGTCCTAGCTCCACCGCTCCTTCCAACTCCCTGGCCACATGTCTCCCTCTCCCTGCCACAGCAACCCACACTCCAGCATTGCTCCTTCCTCTTCATCCTGCTCCCTGCTGTCTTCTGGGAGCTGTAATGCACATTGCAGTTCATTCCTCAAGTCCCCTGGAGGCTTCTGGGCATTCTACTTCATGTTATAACCTTATAATATATAACATATATTATAGGGAGAGAGAGGCTGCAATTAGATTTAGACAGACTACAGAAGTGGGCGGATGGTAATAGGGTGGGCTTCAGTGTGGATACGTGCAGGGTGCTGCACCTGGGGAGGAGGAATCCACAGCATACATACAAGCTGGGGAGCCCCCCCCCCCCCCCCCCCCTTGAGAGCACAGAGGCGGAAAGGGATCTTGGAGTCATTATTGACTCCAAGATGAACATGAGCTGCCAATGCCAGACCGCAGCCAGCAAAGCCAACCACACCTTGTCGTGTATCCAAAGATGCATCTCAAGCCGGTCCAGAAAGGTGATACTCCTTCTCTACGTGACATTGGTCTGGCCTCAATTGTAGTACTGTGTCCAGTTCTGGGTGCTGCACTTTAAGAAGGATGTGGCCTGCCTTGAGAGGGTTCAGAGGAGGGCCACCCGCTTGGTTGGAGGGCAACAGGGCAGGCCCTATGATGAGAGGCTGAGGGACCTGACCCTGTTCAGCCTCAGCAAATGGAGGCTGAGGGGGGATTTGGTGACTGCCTACAAACTCATCAGGGGAGATCAGCAGCAAATAGGAGGGGTCCTATTCCCCCCAGCACCACCTGGGGTGATGAGGAACAATGGCCAGAAACTGCTGGAGAATAGGTTCATGTTAAAGAGTAGGAGGCACTACTTCACTGTTAGGGTGGCTAGGATCTGGAACCAACTTCCTAGGGCAATGGTCCTCGCTCCTACCTTGGGTAAATTCAGAAAAAGGTTGGATGAACACCTGTCTGGCGTCATGTGGTCCCAGCGTGTGCTCCAGCCAGTGGCAGGGGCTCAGACTAGATGATCTATTTAGGTCCCTTCTGACTCCAAACTACTATGAAACTATGAAAAACTCAACATTACAATACATTAAACAGCTCTTAGTACCATAAGACCCAGGTCTTGTTCAGGATGTCTGAGCAATATCCTAATGTAATTATTCAATACTAATAATCTATATATTGCCACCTTATTTCAGATTATGCTTAATATAGCAGCATTTGAGCCAGGGACTGAGAGCTAAGGCCCAAGACATTGTAGCTTGATGTACACTGCCAGTTGAAATTGTGACAGACTTAAAGCCTCTAATCCTATTGTTGCCAGAGAGTCTTTGGCTAAAATGAGGCCACTCATGGACATCCACTAAGAAACTTCTGGACAAGAAGACAATCTATGCCTATACAATTTAAACATAGTGTAACTACTCTTGAGGCTCCTGCTGAAGAGCATGGCTCCACCTCTCAGAAATGAGAGGGTAAAAGTGCTCCAAGAGCATTCATAGTTGCTCTCTAGATTTCTGTTTCCCATGGGCTAGGAAGCCACAGGCAGGGGACATCACTAATATCTACACTGCTGTGTTCTGGGTTTGGCACACATAAGCAGCATCGGATGGATAGGTCATGGTAGGCTTGACAGCACTGGAGACGTGGCCTAGACATACTCTGAAGAAGGATTCCAATGGCAACTGGGATAGAAGCAGCTAATCTGTGCATGTTCAGCAGCTACATTGCATAGGCCCAACCTTACCACTTCAGTGGCAGTACTAGGAAGGAATAACAATACACCTGCTGAATTTTCTGCTTGGCATTTTCATGGAGATTTTGAGCCCTTTGCAACATAACCCAGTTTGAGAATTTGGCTTAACTGTTTATTCCTGAATATTTCCAAAATATAAGCACCAAGTGCTAATTTAAAATTCCATATAGGTGTCAGTTCAACAATAACACATTTTAAGTTAAGTAATAATATTGATATAGAGGTAGCTATAATAATGGTACAGGTGGTAGATTTTTTTTACCTGGTCAAAAAATCTTTTTTAAAGGAAATTTCAGTAGGAAATGTTCTCTTGTGATTAAATGTTAAGTGTTTATAACAAAAGAAAATGTCTTTGATAGTTACATATTTGTTCAATTCATTAAAAAACAAAAAACAAAGACAACATTTGCCAATATTAAAGCAGGTTTTATTTTTTTCCATTAAAAAAATCAGGGTCTCCTCCAGTGAAAAATAATAACAGTTACTTTTTAATATGGGTAATTGTACCTACAGCAATCAAATTCAGGCCCTCAAAGTTTGATTTAATTATGACTTTAAAATAGCAAAAGTTTCTCGAGTAATTCCAATGCCTTATTAAACCCAGGGTCATCAAAATATATCACTATATCACTATGCAACAGTGTAATTGAATGGGGTTGAGAACACTGCGCAGGAAATGATTTTCCCATTCTGTTGCAATATCTCAGTATGTACAGAGGCATACATGAAAGTCTCTTCTTGGTTGAGGTCCAAACTAACATTATTCAATAGAGATTAAAATCCTCATGTTCAGAAAGCCACTTATTTTGTTTTCATTAGAACAGCTAGAAAGTATCCTATTGTAGAACAAAACCTCATTCACTTCAGCAGCCAGTCTAGGCCTTCTGTGCTTGGCAAGCATGATGACACAGTTTGATGATTTGTATCAGCCTCATTTATTTCCTTCAGGAAGGGATAGTAGATAATTTGGCTGGATCAAGTTTAAATGAAGTTACTGAGCACATCTGATGAAATAGATGCAAAGAAGTTGGGGTTCCTGCTCCTGCTCTAATGGTTGCTGATGCATTTTACATTAAACAGTCATTGAATAAACAGAAGATAGAACCCAGGTGATGCCAGAACTGGTAGATTCGAGATTCATGCTCACTTTTGCTCCCTCTCTCTGGCCTAGTGAATCATTCCTTCTTTTCTACATCATGGGACAGCTTCAAAAGCAGGGTTGGCAAGTTTCTTTCTGCTCAACTGCAGCCTAACTTCCAGCCTGGTGATCAAATTACTCTCTGGGGAAGTGGAAGATATGGGTTTGAATTTCCCCAAGGAGAAAACTGAGTTCAGCTTTCTCATATGCTGGATGAGTGCTCTAGCTAGTGGGCTGATATTGCAAAGGCAGACACTTCTGGATTGAAATGAATTAGCTACATAACCCTAGGAGAATTCCCCGAAGGAGGCAGGCATTTCCCTGCAGCTTTAAGCAAGAGGCTTAGGGTGTGGTGATCAAGATATAATCCTCTTTTAATTTCAGCTTGTTTGTTATGCTAAGTATTCCTCAGTTTACCACCCTGGATGCTGTGAATCCCATTTAAAAACTTCCCCTTTTCCCTGTGCATTGCATAACAAGCCTAGGTGCCTATCTCAAGACCATAAATTCCACTTCGAGAGTCTCTGAAAGTAATCTAAGTGATACAGTGCTTTGTGTCCCAATGCCTGTTTCTTTATGGCTCAAACTCCTAGTTTCTTGTTCCAAAAATTCAGTGGTTTATGTTTATATTGGTTTTGGACAACCAGTCCATGCCTTCTACCGTCCTTTTCCCTAGCAAACCTACTCAGTGAGTCTCTCTCTGTGTACTTATTCCAATGGGATGGAGACATTTAGCAATATAAATAATGAAACAAAGGAAAAAGGGCACTTTCTTTTGTCTGTGTTTTGTTTTGCTCCAGGAAGTGAAGAGACACTAGTCCAGACAGCAGAAATGACAGGTCATGGTGTGGGCATTTCCTACGAGACAGGAAGCTGTATCAATCTTTATATGGAACGCTGGCTGGCCACTGATTTCCACTTGGTCCTTTGTACTTTTTTGCATTGTTTGCAGTGGAAGCTTGGAAAGGCTGTTACAGTTGGAAAGACAATGCACTGTGAAAGAAACTTTTTGTATAGCTTTGCATTTAGTGTCAGGTATCATAATCAAACACAAGTCTCCAACCAAGTTATGAAGAGCCATGTGACGAACTCAAGGGCTAACAGAAGTTACACATGAACCAGTTTAAGTGATCAGAAACTGGTTTAAACCTCTAACAGTACATATGTGAAATGCACATAAATCCGTTTCAAAATGGCCGAAACTGATTTACGATAAACCTGGCTGAATGTAGTATCAGACTTAACTGATTTGGGTCAAACTGGTTTATGGAACTTCTGTCCCAGACCTCTTCCTTGTTTAAGTTAAACCAGGGTTCCCCAGCATCCCAGAATGCTTTTCAGCCCTGGACTGGGCTGTGCTATCTGCTCCAAAGAGGAGGGATGGCCCTGTCCCTCTGCTCTCTAACTGAAGCAGGGGCAAGGGCATGGCCAGGTCCCAGCCTGGCATGTCCCCCTGTGGTGAAGGGGCAGGGAGGGGGTTTATTTCCCCTTCCCTCACCTCTCCCTCGAGGGCACCAGGCTGGGGTCTGCTTGGTTATGGCAGAGCAGCCCCCATCAGGCATTTCCCCCCTCCCCCACAAATGGTGAGGGTTATGCCCAGCCCAGTTGGCAGCCTGAAGCAAATCGGGGGAGGGGGATTTAATCCCCCCTCCCTCCCCTTTCCCACCAGCATGGACCCCAGCTGGGGTCTGCCTGACTGGAGTTCATGCTCGTGGGATAGAGGAGAGAGAGGGGCTCAGGCTGCCAATGGGGCTGGCCACAACCTTCCCCCCCCCCAAACAGCAAGGGGTGGGGGAAATGCATGAGGTCCTGGGAGGACCTGGGGGGAGAGAGTAAGGAAGGAGGAATAACCCCTCTCCCTGCCCCTTCGTCTTAGGGGACCATGGTGGACTGATGTCTGACCATGCTTCTCCCCCCTGCCAAAAAAAAAGCCTGCTTCCCACCTCCTACTCCAGGCACACCCTGGCTGGGGTCCCTGGAGGTTTAAACCCCTCCCCAATCATACTGCTGGGGGCCTGGACACACTCCCCCAACCCCAGTTCAGCTGCCTTCCACCTGGCCACTGAGGAAGGGAAGGGAGAGCTCTCTTTAGTGCCCCCAGCTTCTGGCCTGAGCCACTACAGGCATGTGCCTGCATTTTCAGAATCAAAAGTGAATGTTTATTTACTTGCAAATCAGTTCAATCTTTGCAGGTTAAACTAACCTGCAAAGATTGAATCAGTTCAGGCTTGGTCTTTTTGAATGTTTATACTTACCAAGTGCTCTAAATCCCAGGAATATAGATTGTATATGTGAAAGTTTTAGAGACTTCTGAGGATATTGCAGTAGTTTTCAATATTCTCTTTTGAAGGAATAATATTGTTTTAATCAGAAATTGCTGCTGTGCATTCCCAGAATTAATTTGTTGGAAATTAGTTTCGATAAATTAATTGGAAGCGAATTCACCACCAGTATAGATTAAAGCGAATTGAAGGCCCCTCTGATCTGCACTAATTGGTTATAGCCACTTGTATCTGGACATTGTCCCCAGCATGACTAGGATGTCTAGAGGAATGTTTGACATGTAGCAGCTTCCTGCTCACTGATGGCTTCCCAGATGCAGGTGGAGTCCTCAGTAAGGGAGATCTTTCTGCTTTTGAAACCCGTTGTGTTGCATGTCACTTGTTGGGTTGTCACTTTTTGTAGCAGTCCTTTGTTGTAGCAACACTGTGTTAATCTTCTGTATAACTCTGTGGTATCAAGGGTGGCCATAATTAAGATGTGGCACGGGGTCCTAAAGATTAATATCTAGTGTTGCATTGGGACAAAATGCAATGAGCATATTATTTGTTAACCTAGTAAAGCTAAAACTTGTCAGCTACTATAAGGAAATTCCAAAATCAAAGCACTTTTTATTAACCTTGCAGCTCATGAAATTATCAAAATAAATGGGTGTGGTTAATGAAACCATGACATCCATAAGGTAAAGTATTTCAAAAGCAAAATCACAGTGTGGCAGGTGGAAAGTTGAGATGTTTTGTGGCTTGCATTGGAAAGAACACAATCATCAAGGGAAAAGAGGCCTAATTAAGAGATGGGGATTTATATACCACTGAGATCCAGTACAGAATGGAACAGATGCTCTTTTCAGATTTAGGGGCAGAAAATGGGAGGAGTGGGAGGATGGGGAAACTGGCAGCCACAGGAGTTATGGTAGTTCCTTTTAGATAAACAGCCAAATGTGCAGATACTTAGCAAAGTGTGTTTCCAAACTGAGGAACATACTTTCCTACAAGATACTCTTCTTTTTTTGACACATCGTGATTTCAGCCAAGCTGAAAATATTGCAGAAATAGCTTTTCTCATGCTGCTTTTCATTTCTAACTAAGTCTAAGTAGGTTTTAACAAGGAAGGAATAAAGGGTGCAAAGGCTGTTCAGTGAATTTTGGATCTTAAAGTACATATGATTCAAGTCAGACTTACCAAGTAGAGCTAGTCAGAAAATCATTAAAATGTTTCAGGTATATTTCGAAACATTTTGTTTCTTTTTAAAAAAATAATTTGAATTGTCCAAACATTTCAACATTCATTATAGCCAATCAAAGAAAATCAGTATTTTTTCCCAGAATATTTCAGAGCAAAAATCAAATTTTCTTGAGATCATTTTCAATAACCCGTTTAAAGAGTAAATTTTCATTACATCATATGATTTCAGCTTTACAAAAGCAGGCCATCCCTGTATCTGTTTTCCCTTTCACAGACTTCAAAGGGGTTAAAAATGCTTTTGAGTGGGAGAAAATCTGAAAGAATATGCATGCTACCCACAGGCAAACACCTATTATGCAGTCCTGGTTCTTATTCCTACATAAAGCAACATGATTACTTTTTGAAAGCTTGAAGTACTAACATATCAGACTACCTTGCATGCATTATTTTCAGCAGATCAAGTTACTCTACCTGGTCCTGGGGTACAGGTTGTAGCTGTGTTGGTCTAAGGACATAGGCAGACAAGGTTCTTTGGGTAAATCTGATATCTAAAGAAGCCAGAGGGGGTGGTATGCATGCAAGAAAGTCACTGGCTTTCTTGCATGCATACCAGCTTCTGGCTTCTTTACTATTCATTCCATCCAGGAAGAGCACACACCAACTGCAGATGCTTCCTCAGCCTGACAAAGGGTATTTATACCTGAAAGCTTGAAAATAATTTTCCAACTCTTTTAGTTGGTCTAATAAAAGATATCAGATTTATCCAAAGATCCTTGTCTACCTGATCCTGATTCTTGACTGCCATGTATATTTTGTGCAAAGCTTGTTTAAAGTGGCTGGATACGTCACTTTACAGCTGGTTTGTATTGAAAGAGCTCTACGAAGTAGTTGGAGGGCACTGACTCTAAATATTGATTGCTGGATACATTCCACACATATGCTATTCACACATAAATAGGATATATACTTAAAAATAAGACTCAAATCAATAGAAATGTAATGATTTTAAACTAAAAGTTATGATAGTGCTACATATTTAATCTCTGTGGGCCCTATGGATGCATCTACATGTATAATTAGTGCACATGAATAAAGTCTGGGGCTTGTTGCTCTGGAGCATTTTGCTCCTGGCCACGCTATTTGAATGTGCCTGGTGGTAATTAACTTTATTTATACTCAGCATGTAGAGCACAGTCAGAGCAGCCCCAGCTGGTAAAGGGCCCTGGGAGTCAGCTAGCAGGCAGCCCCCACACTGAAGGACTCTTATGCCCCAGCCAGCTGGGTCAATGGCTGCCCGTGTGCTGCTGCACATGAAAAAACTCCGCAGCAAGGTACTACTTATAAATACCCTGCTGCAGAGTTTATTATTTTCTCATGCCCTAATGGGGAAGTCCTGTAGATGCTGAGATGTTTACTGTGGAACTAATTAGTCAGCTTCACACTAAATGTCTTGTATAGATATGCCCATAGTTATAGGGACTGATCCAAAGTTCACTGATGCTGATGGAAAGACTCTATTGATTTCAATGGGTTTCAGAACAAAATAATAGCTTATAACTTAGCCTAAATTTTACCCTTAAACAGTAAGATATCCTGTTCCTTGTTTGTTTCTACCCCTTTCCTCCACCTTTATAGTGTTTTGTATTCAGTAAATAGTTGATAACATTTTTTTTCAAGAATACATATCAGGTTTTCTATTCTGCTCCAGTATGCTTCTTGTCATGGTGGGGTCCTACAGGAGGGCCGTGATCTCCTTAAGGCCCCCTCTTCCATGCCAAGTTGGCCCAAGGGCACCCTCGGTTTCTCGCCCGCCACGTCTTTGATGTTTAAATCAGTTGGGAGGCTGTCTTATGTCTCCTTGGACACAGTTATTTCTGGCCCCATGAATTCCCAGACCCCTTATGGGTTCTGCTCTACCATGGGTGCTTCCTGGGCACCCTAGCCTTATGGGCTATGCGTGGCTCCAACCACCCCTTATACCACACCCCAAGCCTTGCAGTTGGAATGGACGTTGGTCTGTCTCTCTATCTGTACTCACGCCCGTTTCTTGGGCCTCCTCGGTACTGCCACCCTTTACTTGAGCCTTCTCGGTATTGCCGCCCCCTCCTGGGGTTCTGTGCCCAGCCTGGGCCTCCTCCGCAGTGCTGTCCCCTTCTCCGGGGCCTTCTCTGTACAGTTGCCCTCTCTCTGGGTCCTCCGTGGCCCCACTGGGCCTTCTCAATCATGCCCCCTCTCTGGGGCTCGCCACACCCACACTGGGGCTTCTCAAATGCCCCTCTCTGGGCTGGGGTCTAAGCACCCTGTAAGCTGTGCCCCTACTGGCACTGGGGTCCCCACGCTACTGTGGGTCCCCTATGAGGTTTCCTCCAACCCCTAATAGTCTCACCCAAACCACCGGCGTAATACATAACAACAAAGCAAACACAAGCCTCTTGGCTACAACTTAACTTAAGGCCGCCTGGCTATAACAACATTGCTCCAATGTCCTGGAGTCGCCATCCTTTACTCGGCTTGAGTAGTACCAGCGGTTCTCACATCTTAGCTTCAGGAGCTCCTCTCTGTCTGGCTGCTGGCAGGTAACTGCTAGCCTGGCCTCAGCCCTGGGCTTTATGATGGCCAGGCCCTGCCCCTTCTGGTCAGCTGACTTCCCAGTTGCCCTGGGCAACCCACAGCTGTGCTCCTTATTCCCTGCCAGGGCTGTCTCCCTGGCAGTTTCCTCTCTCTAGGAGCAGGGCACCTCAGTTTTCTGCGACACTTCTCCAATCCTGGGTCATGCAGTTTCCTGTGATCTGTATATTAACCACTCAAAGTCACTGCTTCCTTTGAGGTTACCTACCTTCTACATACTCTGATATGACTAAAATCAAACCATTGGCCTCATTTTGCAAATAAAAGGAACTTTGGGTGCTTTCCCATGGGTATTAGTTTATCAGTCAATGTTTGTAAAACCCTTTCAATATGAGAAACACTACCTCCAATCTTTATTTTTATTAAAAGGGGTTTTTTCTCCCTAGAGGAACTGCATATATAAATCAAACCTATTTGTTTGTAAATATTTGCAACATTGTTGCAGTGTGTGGCAGCACACTGGTTGTACCTGCCACCTTAAGACCATCTGGCAGGCTGTGGAGTAATTGGCAGGTGGGTTCAGGCCCAGTAAGGTAGTCACCTAATTGGCTTTATTGAAGGAGGGCCATCTGATTGGAGGAGGGCTATGCAGACAGAGTATAAACCCAGACTTCCCAGTTACACCTGGGGAACTGGAGGAGTAATTATGCAGCCTGAAAACTGCAGATTTTGGAACACCTGGAGGTTGAGGATAGGAATTATGGGGATGAAGGAGGTTCCTTTTGGTCCTGGGTAAGACCTGAAACTGCACCCTGCTGGGGTTGGTTGGTGTGGTGGGGCTGCTGGTGGTGGAGCAGCCCCCAGGAAATGCCACACCTGCACTTTCTCAATGAAAGATTGGGGGGCGGGGGGCAGAAAGCATCAGCCCCCACTGCCTTGTGGGTCACCCTGTAGAGGGGAAAGGCTTGGGTTCAAGGTCCACTGGGAGGGACTTGAGGCCTACAGAACATGAAGTGTGGCCTGGAGGGGGTGAAGTGAGTGTGTGTGGCCCAGGGAGGGGGCAGAGTATGGCCTGAGGAGGGGCCAAGGAGTAGTCCAGTGAGGGGTCAAGGCCCACTGAGTGGGGCGTTAAGGCCTGAGTGGGCCAAAGGATGAGTGTGGCTCAGAAAGGGTCTGGAAAAGTAGTATGTAGAATTGGCTGCTATCTGTGAGGCATGGGACATAGTGTAGGGATGGCTCAGAGCTATGTGATAGGCTTAATACACCAGAGCCACAAAGGGGGCAGCCTGCCACATTATACATATTCATTTTACATCAAGGCGTGGCAGAAGAGTGCAGGGGCAGTCTGCCCTAAAACAGGGGCATCTCTCTCTTCCAGGACCTGGGCATTGTTACACAGTACTTTTGCCTTTATTTTCATCAGCTAATGTGGACTGTTGCTATGAGGAAAGTAATTTTTTTTCTCCTGGGACCAATCCAGGAATTTTCCTCAACCCCTTTTTTCTAACAAAGGATAGTTTTGTAACTGTGACCACTGCTCCTTTTGTTGGAAAAAAATAATCAAAGCAAGAATAAATACCATTCCTTTTTCACCATCACATGATGAAAGACAGATTCAGAGATTTCTTGTCAAAAGATTCATGGTCCCATGCTCGATGTCAGTCAGTTGCGGAAGACTTTATGAAATATTAAAGCAAATGTCAAAATCAGTGATTTGGGGGAAAAGCATATGAAGTAGATGGCAAAATCTCTCTCACAATGTGACTCAATTAGTTCCTCAACGAAGTGGCTTTCCAGTGATTAACTGCTTGCCTTGCAGTAACAGGACTATGTAAATGCAGACCCTGTGAATGTGATACCCAACTATCTTTCAACAGATGCAGCGTGATCCAAAGTAAAGAAGGGTGTCAAATGAGTAAAGAGAAGTGATGTGTTTTTCCAGTAACCATGAAGGGTCAAAGTCATCCATCCTGTAAACTCATTGAAGCTGTTGGTTATGTAAAAGATTAAATGGGCCTGGAGAGCTTTGTTGGTGCTATTGTATCACACCACTGCTACTTGCACCTATGTAATTGAATCTATGCAAAATACAAATGGTCTACTTGCATTAGTCATCCTGTTTTAGGTGCTGTATTGTCCTTACAGTTACACAACACATGCCTTTCAAATATTGTCCTGAGAGTTGAAGGTTATTCTTTTCTCATAACTTTTAACTCAAGTCTGTGGAGCAGGTACATAATGCCTATGGTATATAAAGTCTGATTGCAACACTTTGGCAATGGTGTAATTGTGGGGAGTGGGGGAGGGGCAGGGAAGGGAAGGGAAGAATGCATGGACCAGCCCCTGTGCTGACTTAAGATGCTAGAAGGGCATCCTTCACTGTGCCACCCTGCTGTAGGAGCCAGGCAGGACCACCCCTATGCTGTCCAGCAGCCCTCCTTTCCCTCCCTCTTTCCCTACTCTCTGCTGCAGGGTTCTCCCAAAGGCACAAAATGTGGTATTTAAACTTCTGCACTTCAGGGTTTGACTTGTTCCAATGGATACTTTGAATGACTCTGTCCTGTCTAAGAATGCACGTGTTGTCTAGCATGCATTGCCATAGCAGAGGGTCACCAGCTCCTACCCCACGCATTGCCAAAACTACTTTGGGAATGGAGACCTAGGGTTTTCCACAGTGAAAGCCAGCAAATTTGAGTAACAGTGCTCATTTGGGGTGCGGAGGGTAAAGCCCTGATACTTCTGTTACTGTTCTTTCAATCTGTTATATAATGTTATGTTATGTTTGCTTTCCTGGTTTCTTTTCTTGTTTTTCTGAGTTGTAATTTTGCTGAGCAACTGCATTTCTGAAGATGAGATGAAACAGGACACTCCATCAGATGAATTGACTTCTGCTCCTTCTTCTCTTCATGTAGGGGGAAAGCCACAGGCCATGTGCATATAGTTAGTAGAGCTGCAGGTGGCGGGTTGCTGGGTGAGGGGTTTGAGGCATTTAATTTCACATGTTCAGCACTGTGTTGTTTCTAATTAAATGAAATGGAAAAAGAAAAGTAAAAGGGAGAACAGCTCTTGGAAAACGTGACTCAATAAGAAACCCTGGAACCTGTTTTTAATTCTGTGTTTTGATCTTTCCTATTTCTACAACCTACCTATCCTCTTTCTACAGGAGATGAGAAAAGCCCATTGCAATCAATGGGAGTTACCCGTATTTGATGATGAAAAAACAGAGTCCAAGCAAGTACTCGGTTTCATTTCAGTTCTTACTCCAGCTTTTTCTTTATAGCAGCTGAAGAAGATATTTTGCTGCCAAGAAAAATCTCTACTTTATACAAGTAAGAGGTTTCCTTTTGGACACCAGGTAACCTTATCTTTTCATAACAGAGTTGGACTAAGCTTTAAATGCAGTATTATAGATTCTTACCTGGCTACATTTACATCTGTCCATGCACAGCTATTAACTATTATTAACAATTATTAATATTTGCATAGCACCTTCCATCTTTGAAAGAGGACTTTACTAACTTAACAAACTGATTTTATGGAATAGCAACATCATGATAGGTAAGAGTAAAACTCATTTTCCTTTATAAACATATCCCAGTGCATATCTCCTGACTATTTGGAAATCAAAACTATAGGGATATAAAGTTGTGTAGTATTATATTTCATATTTGTCAGTAGAGTAGGTAGTACAGTTCCCTCTGTCATTCTGGCTTAATGTCAGTAAGGGGGAATATACATTGTCTAAAAAATGTATAGCAGAATTAGAGTAACAAAAGTAACAGCTATAAATCAGCAGCTGTTTTGATGAAGAGGGAATAAAGTATTTTGAAGTATAACACAGCTATTTAATTTTTAATTTTTTTTTAATAAAATGAAACCACATTCCAAGCTCCATTTCTGTTTTCTTGGTATTCCCACTGGCAGTCTTTTGGTATGAATAATTCAACATTCTTAGTGGCCTATGCCAAGTATAACCCCCAAACTCAAAACTTACAAAACTCAATTTAAAGTTTCTCACCTTAAGCAATACATTTAATGAATTATATATTTTCCTCTAATATGCATTTTTGAATGGATTGCAAATAACCCAGGCACTATCCCTTGATACTATTAATTTTAACATTAAAGCAAGAGAAAAGCTGAATATGTTATAAATATCCCCTTAGCCAAAAGCCATAGTGCCTATCCTCTGAAAATTTGGACATAGAGAAAAGTCATTATTGGCTCCTGCAATCATCACTAGTTACCATTGCATGAAGAACATGAGAGGTAAACATCAAACTAAATGCATAATGATCTCTTTGGAATAATTTTCCAAAGATATAATGTATTCTGACTTTAACTGAGAATAGTATGGAAAAAGAAATAATAAACTAATGAGGTATGTTGCCCTTGGTATAGAGAACAAGAAGTTTCAAATGAGAAATGGATTTGAGTTGCACATTTTAAATCTGATTCTGATTTCAAATATTCTGAAGTTCAGTGGAATTTGGAGATAGGATTTTGGTTTAATCCAATATAGAGGTATGGGCTAGCTTTGAATTGAGGACCCCATTCAGATCCTAAAACACCAATGATCAGGTGTTTTCACATTGAAGGTTTAGAATCAGAGTCTATAAATTGATAAGTACAATACAATCTAAGTGCAATGGTAGCCAAGAAAAGGGACTATGACACTTGAAGGCTAGATGGTCATAGCCTTTCTTCAGTGGCACAAATTTCCCTGCTTGCCCAGACTGGACTGCATCTCTAGTGCACTGGGGAAAACAGTGGCTACTCTTCTGATTCTCCTTCCAGTGAGCAAATAGGAGACTGAGGGGAGTTTTGGTTCTGCCCTTCAAGTATAGCTACCTGGATGCTTCTTTCCTCCTAAGCCAGTGAGTACTGAGGCAGAATTATGCCTTCCTCAGGGCAGATTGTAAAGTTACAATGTAGCCCTTGGTGTCTGTGATACAAACTTTGGTTAAATGTTCCAACTTTTTGTTTTCCAGTCCTGGAAAACCAAACCTGGAAAAAAAAGTAGGAACTGTATTTGGTCATCTCTTCCACTTTCATCTTCTCCTTCTGGAACTGAATAATCAGAAAACCTATTCCTGAGTAGTCAGAAAATCTATTAGTGCCTGTGTTAGTAACAGGTCATTGCTCTTATGCATCTCTGTTAGGTGAATTGGCTAATTTCAATTAGGTTCATGGGTGGAAGCATAGCACTGGCTTACCACACAGATCCTTTTTCTCAATGGCTCATCTAATTTCTTTATGTTTGCACTTTGGGTCCCAAAGGGAAGCATTATACTTTACCCTGCTGCTAAATTAAATTTAAAGATATAAAATGACTTTATAAACCCTTCTCAAAATGACTGTTTTACATTTTTAAATGCAGTCAGCTGTGTGGTTTCAGGGTAGAAATTGTTTGGGTTGGTTAAGTGAATTGCACTAATGACTGGTTATGAGTCACTTAGCAGTAGTAGAGTGATCCTTAATTATTAATATTAAAATTATTAATCAGGAAACCTAATTGGAGTCCTATCC
Organism: Alligator mississippiensis; assembly: GCF_030867095.1. NCBI lineage: Eukaryota > Metazoa > Chordata > Crocodylia > Alligatoridae > Alligator > Alligator mississippiensis. Next base: position 116,900,863 of record NC_081824.1, on the reverse strand, counting down.
ATTGGGCTTAGTACTGTACAACCATGGACCCAGAATCAGGTGAAGTGACAGAACATATTTGTGGGTTCCTGTGCATAAGTCCAGGAGTTAGACTGTGTATTCAATAATCCAAGAATGGGAGATCCCCCACTGATTTCAATAAGTTTACTGGAAAAGCTAAATACTGTACTATACTGTGTGAGTATCCCTCACTCCTTTTGATGGGGAAATGACATAAGAAGACAGGCCTTTGGACCACAAATGGGAGTGAGGGTTTGCAGTGTGGCCGAAGTATCCAGATGGAATATGATAGGAAAGAAGTATATAACTACTGGTGTAAAGAATTCCACGTATAGGAGAAATCATCCAAATGGAAGAAGGAACATAGCAAAATGATTCATTCTGGGAAGACCTGACAGAAATCCAGCCCAGTATCCCTTATTAATAAATGTTCTTCTTATTCAATCAAACTATGGGCACTTTTACTACTACTTTGTGCACCATTACTGATGCTTAAAACCTTTCCCTGTGGCATTACTGAGGAAAATGAAATAAATTCTTCATCGTCTTTTGTCTTTAGTTCAGTTTTCAATGCATTTTACTACCTTGCAAAGCACTGTGTGCAGCAACAGGAACTAAGTGGTCACTTAAACCCTCTTGGAAGATCCACTTGAGTTGACATTATTTGTTCAGTCCTATTGTGAGCGATGAAATATGGTTAAAAATATCTAATCTCCATCTAGCAGATGTAGCCTTTGTATTTTGATACCTTTCACAAACAGCTGCTATGTTTCATACACCAGAGTCTCCCAGCCCTTTCAAGATATAAGTTAATTAAGAGAAATAAACTACAAAACATAACGCTAAATGATACCCTGCCCCTGTCTATAAAAGACCCCATTGCAGAAAAAGAAAGGTGTGCAGATAGCACAAAAGGCACTATACACATGCTGCAACATGTTCTGATTAGATGTGTTGGAGCAAACTCAATAAATTTGAGTCTGCTGGAGCATTGTACTTTGAACACTCCGGCGAGTTGCAGCATTTGGTGTACTCAAAGTCCCGCATTTCAAAATGGCAGCAGTGGCACTTTAACTAAAGATTATCAAACAAGCTTTAATTAAAGTGTCCCCCCCCCCCAATTTTAAATGCAGGATGCTGAATACATGAGACACTGTGACATTTTAATTAGAGTGGCTCCTGGAAGCCACTCTTATTAAAACTCCTCCCTCTCCCTCCCGCAACCACGCCAAAGCATGTGTATAGGCACCCTAAGAGTTTTTATCATTCTGATGCAAATCAGGCACATAGGACCACATAAAGGATGGCAGTCATGAATCTGAAGTGAAACCTGTTCCAAGCACCAAAAGATATTGGCACCTCTGTAAAGTGAGCCAATGGCCCCTCTCCCCTTTCTTTATTCCACAAATAGTAGAGCTCTGGGGCCACGCTGCTCTGGGACTGCCCCCTCCCATGTCTATGCCTACCTCCTCCTCCCTTTCAGAGGGAATGGCTACTGCACAGTGCTAAGGGTGCTGTGAGCAGGACATCACCTAGGTACCTCTAGGCACTGGCACTCTGCGCACTGTGTGAATGAGAGCAAGAATGTATTATATTTCCTGTTCCTGACCTGTGGTTACAAAAGGATTTTTTTCCCTTCAGATTCAGACTCTAGCTTTCTGGCATTCAGAATGATTTAACAGATCAAAACATCCAAGCAATCCCCAGGGCATGCTGTCTTTTGGAGGGAATATCAAGTATGAATAATGGTTAATACCCTTGGCATACGAGACAATGTAAGGTAAGTGAAGTTCTATGAGAGTGTTAAATAGGACCTCCTGCATGCTTGTCTCCTATCAGATTCAAAGCACATTTTCTCTAACTAAACTCAGAGGCCTGCAGAGGCCTTTGACTTTAAAAAGAAAAAAAAAAAATCAAGGAATTCACAGTAAATGGATGAACTCCAAATATCTGATCATAATTGACTAAAAAAGAACCAGGCAAAGTGAAAACTGCAGGAGGAAGTCAGAAGCTTGGATCATTTTGTTCTGGATGTTAGTTATTTGCACCTTTTCAGAGCCATCAGAAACCTTCCAGGAAACTGCTCCCAGTCTCTAATTAATATATAATATGCAAAGGCACATAAAGAAATTACAAAAAAAAAGTACTTTCTGCAAAAGAAAGCAATATGGAGCTTTAAGTGATAGACAAGGTCTCTTGAAATGCACAGGGCCTTAAGCTGAAACTATGGAGTGTGGAAACATACAGAGAAAAACCCAGTATGGCACAGAAATGCCCCGTCTGTCATGAGACTTTCATTCACTTTAAATTTAGGCTGACACTGCAAAGAAACCACCTCCACAAACCCCGTCTGCTACCTGCTATGCAGTAACTTTTAAATATGTGACAGTGCCATCCCGTGAGTCAGGGTTCAATGCAGTCAGGACTGAGAAACAGTGAACTGGTTTAATTAAAAATGAGTGTTGGGGAATTTTGCTGAAGGAAATTTCTGCTCTGTACTCTGCTCAATGCTGAAACACAGTTACACAGATCTGCCTCTTTCGGTGGAGCATTTAATACATGCAGCATTTCTGGCTCATCTGTGAAGGCACACGGGACAAAAAGGCTTTTCCTTCAGAGCAAGTGCCCCTTCATAAAGTCTTGCCCTGATCTGTGGACATATTGTGCTATGTAGTTTCCTGTCTATCACTTGCACTACTCTAAACCCTCTGGCTGGCTATTTTAGGCACTGCAAAAATGGGATTATGTATGTATTTACTCAATTTTAAGATAAGGTTTATTTCCCCATTTAACATGGGACAGGTGGCTGTTGCAGCCCTGGCCCTGGCCCCAGGTTGGGACTGGAGATGCAGCTGCTGCTTGTCCCCCACTCTGCTGCCACTGCACCCCTGCCTCTCCTTTCAGCAGACTTGGGCCCCAGATCTCCCTTTCCCCTGAAGTGCCACTTCTGTCTCCATGCAGCCTTGAGCCCCTGCTCCCCCTACCCCCTTCCACACCACCTGCTGTTTACCTTTGCTCTGGCACCCGCAGGCTCCACCTGGGCTTCTGCCTGGGCTATGGACCATGGCCCTGGCTGTGGCCTTGGTCCTGGCCCCAACTGTGGGGAGGATACGAGGAAGGGACAGGGGAAGACAGCTGGTGGGAGCCTGAGACTGGCAGGCGGCAGAGTCTGTGAGGGGAGGTAGGAGCAAGGGGGGCAGGATATGTGGAAGGGGAAAGGTGACAGGGAGCAAGGTGCCTGTTCCCCCCTTCCTGTAGCACTGCCTGTCTCCACTGCCCCCCCACCACCTGTCCCCCTTCTGCCTGTCCCCCACTGCTTCCTCTATTACCTGCCCCCTTACTACTTCCCCCACTGCCTTATTCCCACCATCTTCCCCCCACCACTGCTTTCTCTGCTGCAGTGGGAGTGGGGATGAATTTAAGATTGTCCTCTAATAATTAGTTTCTATACATGGAAAATTATAACAAACATAATTCTTAAACTTAGGGTTGTCTTCAATTTTGAAAAATATGCTATTTTGCATGGCCACATACAGACAGAATACATGGGTGCTTGTCTTGTGATTACTGATGAGTGATCTGTAAATGCCTCTTGGATACTACTTTGTGTTCCATGTCTGTTTGATCTCAGGCAAGTATCATCAGATGCAAAGAGGTCATCGTGTGGGTGAGATTAAAAAAAAAGGGACTTGGATCCCAACAGTACTTTCCCAACAGGCATTTAGCACTTTCAGCCCACAAACTCATGAACATGAGCCTTCAGTATGAACATAAGCCTTCAGCGTGATGCTGCGGCTAGTAAAGCGAGCAAAATGCTGGCTTGCATCTGTAGATGCTTCTCAAGCAAATCCCGGGACGTCATTCTCCCATTGTACTCCGTCTTGGTGAGGCCGCAGCTGGAGTACTGCATCCAGTTTTGGGCTCCACAATTCAAAAAGGATGTGGAGAAGCTTGAGAGAGTGCAGAGGAGAGCCACACACATGATCAGAGATCAGGAAAACAGGCCTTATGAAGAGAGGCTGAGAGCCATGGGGCTCTTCAGCCTGGCAAAGTGCAGGCTCAGGGCTGATCTGGTGGCCACCTATAAGTTTATCGGGGTGCTCATCAGGACCTGGGGAATGTCTGTTCACCAGAGCGCCCCAAGGGATGACAAGATCGAACAGTCACAAACTCCACTGCGACCGATTCAGGCTGGACATAAGAAAGAACTTCTTCACTGTCCGAGCCCCCAAGGTTTGGAATAGACTGCCGCCGGAGGTGGTTCAAGCACACACTTTGAACGCCTTCAAGAAACATTTGGATGCTTATCTTGCCGGGATCCTATGATCCCTGCTGACTTCCTGCCCTTGGGGCAGGATGCTGGACTTGATGATCCTCCGGGGTCCCTTCCAGCCCAAATGTTTATGAAATCTATGAAACACTATATAAAACAAAAGCTTTTGTGGTATATTTATCTACTCTGATTGGTCTATCCTAAATCTAATCCTAAAACTAAACTCCATAGGTGTCTTACAATGGAATGGAAGAGATATAAGCTACTGTGGGCTAGTTTTCATTTACTACAGGGTAAGAGTGTACATGTAAAAAGTTAATACAGAGCAGCTGACATGCTCTAGCACCCTAACCTGCTTTATCTCACATAGCTTATTCCTGTGCCCTTTGGGGTACTTGATCAGCTGATATAAATTGTCATAGTTCTGTTGGCTTCACTAGAGCTATGACAATTTACCTCTGCTGAAGATATGGTTTGTTTCTGGTATAAAACTTCTTTACAGAACTCCTGGTTACTTATGATCATTGAAGATAGGGTTAGTGGAGCAGGTCACTTGGGGTCCATCATATTTGGCAGTAGAATTTCCAGGGTGGAGTTTTGCCCATAATCATAGCAACTTTTTTATTAATTAAACTTGTAACCTTATTCTTGTGCAATAAATACAATTGTGTATGTGTATATATCTATAGATATCTATAATTTATTTATCTATATATTCATGTAAATGCATGTGTATGTAATGTATAGAATTTTGTATCATTTGTATGTGTAATTATTTTATGCTTACATGTTGTTTACTCTGCAGTGAAGTTCAGTAATATTAGAGATAGCCCAAGGAATGTGCAAAGTGAGATAAGAATTTTCCCAGACAGATTAGGTACATAGTTAAGTGTTATGAACTTTGTCTTAACCTTCTTTTTTAAATCTTCTTTCCCAGGAACTCCAATAAAGTATGAATAGCAACTGTTTGATTATAATTAACTTGAAAAGCTAAATTCAATCCTGGTGTAATTCCATTGTTTTCACTGAGTTTAGAGCTAAGAAGGATTTGATAACAACATTTAGGGTTTAATTCTGGTGTGGGCATAGTACATACATAGGTTTCTAAATGGATTTAGACATCTGTTGCCAAGACGGCATTATGCTATGCCCTTACTAACAGCAGCCTCCAGCACAAGACTCTATAAACTATTTTTACATAGAACTGAGATAACCTGCTCAGTAAAGCTACGTAGAAAGACCATTTACACTCTTTGGCAGTATGCATGCAAGATGTGTTGACTACACCTGACTCCAGGTGCTCTTCTACAGTGCTCTTAAAGAAAGCCTGAAGAATAGTACCACTGAAGGGTTTTGGAAATGTAATAATGCATAGTCTAAATACTGTATTGGTTTAACTAAACTGATTTTAAATCAATCTATTTAAATGGATGCAAATCACAATCATAAATCCATTTATAATGGATTAACCCTTTCTTAAATCAATTTAGCTTGATTTGGGGTACACTACAGAACATTTTGACATATATATGCTTTTCAATTACTGCAGCCTGTCAAACAAGACTTTACTACTTTGTATATGTCATGCTATATTGACTTTCCAGGGTGTTTTTCTGATGAGAAGATGCTTCTCATTTTAGGAATTGATTTTGATGTTACTAAGAAATAGTTTGGGATCAGACCATTTATGATATTTCTGTTCTTTTTTGTAGTTTTCTTATTAGTAGTTTTGTCATTTTTGTTGTCTTGGGAGTCCTGCATAGTCAACAGCAAAAGTTCTGCATAGGGAATGGAGGAGTCAAAACTGGGTCTGCAGATCCAGCCCACGGCATCTCTTGTCACAGAATTCATCAAGCTTCTCAGTGTGGAAGTTGGTCTGCTACCATTGCTGTGGCCAACACCTTCTTGACTTTGCCCACTTTTCCTGCCCAAGGGCTTGCTCGGGCTGTTCAAAAGATTATCTTACCTTGGGCATTCCATTGCTTCCTATTTACAGTTGGCAACTCAGAAAGAATTAACTAGTAGCTTGCACTTGATCAAATGTCTCTTTAGGATGTCCTTGAAGAGCTTCCTTGGACAATACACATCTCTGTTTCACCATATTGGGGCTGCTTGGGCATTTATATATCATCCAACCAAGCAGGGACCACAGCAGGAGCATTCACATCGTGGCCCTGTCTGATTCCTTGAATCTGTGAATCCTACATACATATTACCTATCACTTATCCATCTAAGCCACATATCCTACCCAGGCCCTTTATTGTTAATAATTGTAGTAGGACCTTTATTGTTAATAATTTTATGGATATGCAGCCTGCATGATGGATATGCAGCCTGCATGCCACAGGACTTTGTCATTGATCAGACCGTTCTACCACCTCATTTGGAGTATGGCCTGAAAACACCTCTGATAGAACTTCTCCAGCTGATGGATGTAAAGTATCCAAGTTTCCCACCTGTGAGATAAAGTGATAGGCATGACAGCTTTTTAGATCTTTAGCTGGCAGGGGAGCTTGGCAAAGGTATGGTGTGTGATAAGAATCAGGTGTGTCTGGATTTTCAATTTAGGGAAATATGCAATTGCACTCACCTCAGTTTTGCATGCAAATACCCCAAGTATGAACATAAACAGCTAATTTGCATATCCTGCGTTGCATTGTTTTTATAGAGCTTAAATGTATTCGTTTGGTCTACTTGTTGACTGCCCAAGAATTGTTACAAACCAAATTAAATGGTATGATATGGTATGAACAAAAGATTAAGTATGCAATTAGCAAGAAATACAGCAAATAAACATAACAAGCACATTTGAGCACTGACTATTTTTACCTAAAATGTACTTGAGCCAGGCTGATTTAATTTGATCATATGTGTTGGCATCACATTCAGGGACAGAAACACGTGTAATGTGCTCTTCAAGCAGGAACAATAGAGCTGTCATTCTGAATGGGAGAAATAATGAGACAAGAGTTAGCAGGGTAGTAATAATATAATTGCCTGCTAATTATCATTATTTTTAATTCCATGCAAGAAGTTTAGTTATATAAGCATATACATCAAGATGATAAAATCAAAATGAAGTGCTTTGACCTTATCAAAACAAATGACTTTGGTAATTTTTCATAGAAAGCATTGCTGAAATGTTACATTCCTGTGAAGTATTTTGATTTCATCAAACCAGAGGTTTGTGTCAGAATAGTTTTCCATTAGAAAATACTCAACCAGTTATACTCCTGATTGTTCCCTACAGTTATCATCCTTGCTAATCTGGAGAAACTTTTAGTGGAATTTTTCTCTGAGTATTTATGGAAACTCTCTTTTGTTCTGTTTTTTTCCATTGCCTTGTTAGGATTTTTGACCTATCCTTTTAGCTGACAAGACTTATGAATTCAAATATTCTAAAAAATGTATTGTTCAAACTGTTCTGAACTTTTGGAGTCCTAATCCTCTTAGTTAATGAGTATGTTCTAATTTCTTTCTTTCAGTCTCTCTCCCTCTCCTTTTGCTGAAAGAAGGATGATAGTGCCATATTTAAAAAAAAAATCACAAGTTCATCTCAGAACTGTGATTTTCCAGCATCAATCAATTGCTTGTTCCTATTGATGTTGCACAAAAGTTCATGAAAGGGCTGGTACTGATAATATTTGGACAGGAAATTATGTTCTACAGTTTACTCATCAAGACATTAGAATGCATGCTGCTGTTATTCAGAGCTCATTGATTTGTCCAATATTTGTTTTAAAGTGTTTTCCAAAAGCAAGTCATTTTCATTATGTACAGACTAGACTTGGCTCTTTACTAAGCAGTTTTTCTCTCTCTTTTTTCTTGTACTGTACTATAATTTAAAAGTGAACTGTAGAAGAGCTTGCCAAGCAGTGGGCATGTGGAGAAGGCTTTAGTGCTTCAGCTGACTTGAATTTTCTGGTTTCATACTTGGAAAAATTGCCACACCAACTACAAAAGTGTGGCCTTTTGCCCAGTGGTGACTAAGCAACTTGAAACTAATGCCTTTGTGATATAGAAGAGGGGTCATATTATATGTCCTTTCCATCCCTTGAGAACGCTTTTCTCCATACAAGTTTAAAGTGCTGTTTGAGATTCTCTTCTCTCTGAAGCATTGATATCCCAGCTGAGCAACACAATATAAATGTAGCAGAGTGCAGCAGCATGGATCCTATAAACCAGTGGTTCTCAACTTTTTTTGTACCAGGACCCATTTGTAAACATTGATGGTCAGTCCCAACCTAGGAAATCGTTTAAATAGAAAACAGCCCCCTGAACCTGCCAGTGCCCCTCACTTCCAACCCACAACCCCCCAGCCCTCCTAGTGCTCCTCACTTCTGACCCATTGCCCCCTGCCTCCAAGCCACAACCTCCGCAGTGTGTGGGGCAGAAGGTGGGTATGTGGGGCAAGGGGTGTAAGGCATGGGTAGCATGTGCCCCAACAGATTTGTGCACCCACAGCAGGCATGGGGCTGCAGCCTGGCTGGACAGGCATGGGTAGGAGCTGCCTCTGCAGCCCAGTGGGCAGGATCTGCTGTGGGAGGGTGGAGTGGGGTGGGCAGACTCATTACTCCCACTGCTGCCACTGGGACTGCCATGCTACCTGCACTGCCAACAGCACACAAAATAACAGACAGGACAGGGGACCATGCTGCCCTCAGCTCCTCCCACTGCCAGCAGCTTGTGCACCAGGCATGGCACTATCTTGTGCCATGGCCTGGCTACCACTGCCAGCATCATCACTGTCCTCAGGCTGCATGCACTGCCCGCCACCCCACATCCCCTCAAGGGCAGCCTGAGGGAAGTGGTGTCGGTGGCGGCAGCTGGGCTATGATGGCAGAGCATAGCCGCGGCCTGGTGAGTGAGTGGCTGGTGGGGGGAGGAGGTGAGGGCAGTGTGGTTGTCCCCCCACCGTTCATTACTTCTTGCACTGCTGGTGGCACAACTGGTGTGGGGGTCCCAGTGGTGGCACTGGGAACAACGTGTCTCACCACCCCACTCTGACCTCCCATGCTGGGTCCTGCCACTGGGCTGCAGAGGTGAATCCTGCCCATGCTGGCCCAGTCAGGCTGCAGCCCCTTGCCCACTGTGGGCACACAAAGCTGGCGAGGCACATGCCCCCACATCCCTATGACATGTATCTTGTGCCCCTCTGCCCCCCTGATGCATCATCTATCCCCTCCCCCCCGCCCAATTCTGCCCTGTAGACTTACCTGTGGGAGCTACTCTCCACACTGCCTGGTTGTCACATGCATGTGTGCATATACTCATACACGTGTACATGCACGTGATGCCCTCTGCCTGATCACCCTCTTTCCACTCCCCTTAGCCCTGAGTAGCTTCTTGTAGGCTGGAATTCTGCTAGTCTGCAAGTGGAAACCTGTGGTTTCCCATGTTTTTCTCCTTTAAAGGAGGATCCATTTTTATTTCATATATCCTTGTGACCCACTTTCGGGTCATGACCCATGGGTTGAGAAACACTGATATAAACAACAGGAAATTGCCAGTATCTCAACAACTGCAGTTCGCCAAGAAACCAAGAAACAAAATATGATAGGTTCCTGCTCCTATTCATTTGGTGTTTTTGGTGATAGTGAGTGCCTTTCCATGTGCCATTAAGGTAACATGATCAATTCTGGCACAGTTCTCTCTGGACCTGGCTGCTCCCAGATGCAGCATCTAAATGTCCACCTGCGACTGCAGCGGTTTGAGCTGGGGCAGAACAGCTCTGGGCTGGTAGGAGACCCAGGAGGGTGGAGGTCAGCCCTGGGCTCTGGGAAGCAGTGTTAGGCGGGAGAGAGGGGCATGAGGGTGCTAAAGTGCAGGACTAGGCACCAGACAGCCCTACATCCTTTAGCACCCTTGTGCCCCAGCCAGCTCCTGTCACCTTCTACATGCGTGTTTCAGTGGAGTTAAGTACTCCGCCATAAGGTAGTACTATCTTATGGTGGCATTAATTTACTGAGCCCTAATATCAGTGCACCTGTAGATTGTGATGCTTTACTGCGGAGCTAATTAGTTAACTGCAGTAAAGCACACATGTAGATGTACCCAGTATTGATGTTTAGCCTGGAAATAAGAATAGGGTGTCTGGACTGCTGAAGTGAGCCTATGAAGAAAGGATAGTGTATATCTATTATATGGTTATCCTTTATTCAATTAATTTGCCTAGTAATCTAATTTTTTTCTAAATTTCTGCACAGTGATTGTTTACACTGTCAACATTGAAGCCATCTAATTTCCATATAATTATGGAGGAAAACAGGCTTTTGAAACAGATGGTTACAGATTTGTGTATGCCACAAAAGTAGTGGTAACTCCGTACCGAGGAAAGCCAGCTCTGTAAACTGGCCAGAATGGAGAGGTACTGTCAGTGGCCAGGCATAGTAAAGAGACAATATATTAGTTAACTGTATTTTTCACTTTAGTTTCAGATATCCACCTCTTCAGCCTAGGTCACCAAATAACAGGGAAAAAAGAAATACACAGTACTTTCAAATGTAAGCACTGCAAATTTGATGGCTTTATAATTTGCAGAGCTTGATAGTAGCAATTTTAGACAAGGAGGTACAGTACTATCTATAGCAAATAGAATGCATTGGAGTTTCCCATGGCCACCACTCCTCAGAGGACAATAGTGACAAATAGACGGCAAAACATTGTGTGTGGTGAGAATATTTTTCTGCTGCAGGGATGTTGTGCAATTTGAACACATGGTAAGGAGAAAGGGAAGGAAAATCTTTTCTTAATTCTACTGTAAAATTGTCATTGTCCCTTGCTAGAGGAACAATTTGAAAACCCAATTCTGGGTTTTCAAGCATTAATTTTTAAAAATTATATCCACTTCATGATCCACTTCTGTTTCTCTCCACAGGTACCTGATGCTTATATCCTAGTACGTTGTGTTTTCTTTTGTGTAAACACTAAAATGCTCCATAGAAAATTGCAAGAATGATATCACAAAGCATCAGTTACTGAAGTAGAATTGGGATCCTGTCATGGAAAAGAGTGGAGTCAAATAGTTCATTTTATGTCCAGTCCCGCCACAAAAAGAAAACACCTCAAATTAATCTGAATCAATTATTTTTCAGCCTCCCATCAAATACAGTATAACCTCATGAATCCAGATATCAAAAATCCAGAATGCTCAAAAATCTGGTACTTTTTACAAATACACTACTGCCAGATGTGGCAGTGGAAGCTTGTACCCAGCAGCCACCATTGCTATCCACCACCCCATACCACTGCTTCACTTGCGGCTGCTACTCTGGGACCGGCTGCTGCTCCTCCTCGCCCCTCATGGACATGGAGGGAGAAGCTTGCATGTGGCGGCTGCTGGTGCCATCCACCACCCCGCTCCACATGCTGCTGATACTCTGGGACCGGCCACCGCTAATCCCCCACCCCCATCAACCCCTGGTCCACGACCAGCAGCTGCTCTGGTTTGAAAAATCTGGAATTTTCAAATTTCCAGCAGGTGCTTGGTCCTGAGCATGCCAGATTGATGAGGTTACACTGTACACCATTATTCACAATGCTCTAAAGTCAAAATCAGACCTGAAACTGGCAGAATTCACAACTAGCAAAATGCTGTTAGGGATTATCCATGTTTTTCTGCCTTCTTTACTGAAAAAGTGGTGACATACTGTATTCTGTCCCTGTATATACTGTTTGCTCAGTACTTTCTTATATATAGGACAATTACTTTTGTGACATGGCAATTTTTCCCCAAACCAGTTCAGCCTTTCTCAAAGCACCCAGGAACATTGGTTTATTGCAAGACAGAGCCTAGAACAATAACAAACTGTCAACTAAAGTGAAAATTCATATTTATGAGACATGTGTTTTATCCACTCTTCTATATGACTCAAAAACATGGACGATCTATGCCAAACATATCAAATGACTGAATAGCTTTGAATAAGATGGCAAGAAAGGGTGACAAATGCCGAGTGTTCAAATCATGCTGGCTTGTCATTCATGGGAACATTGATTAGTAAGAAAAGACTCAAGTGGCTTGGTCATGTCAAGTAAATGCCAGATCACAGGAGACCAAAGAATGTGCTGCACTCTGAAGCTTGTGAAGGGTCTAGAAAGAGAGGCAGAGTGCTGCAGAGATTTTGAGATGCTTGCCTGGATGACTTAGGATCCTTTGGAATCTCTGCAGATGACTGGGAAAGGAGTGAAGAATGCTGCCCTGGTTGGTGGAGTCAGCTTGCAGATGGAGCGAGGCGCTGAGAGGCAGACTGGATCAAGTTTTGTGATGACCAGTGTCAAAAGAGGAAAGAATCTGCAGCTCAGATTCAGAGCATTGCTAGTAGGTAGGTGTGCCCTACCTGTGGGAGGGACTGTCACTTGAGCATTGGACTTAGCAGCCATTAAACAACGCACTGGCGCACACACCATGCTCTGTAGAGAGCGACAGTGGCAAAAATATATCAAATTATTCTGGCAACCCTGCCCCCAGATGAAGTTGCTGCAGATGGTGGCAAAAAAGCCTTTTTATTTTTTTTGCTGGTATCATGGCATCTATACTTGTACTTTTGACAGCATAACTATGTTCAGTGGAGTGTATTTTTTCTTCATATGGCTAAACAACATAGATATGTCAGGGAAAAAAATGTCATATTAACCCAAACAATTTTTATAGGGTATGCAAGGCCTTGTATACTTTCTAGGTATCTATGATGATCTTCTGTGGACAAGCTATTGGATGAAAGAGACACCCCGACAGAATTCTTCTTTCAGATAAAAGGCGTATTGAATTCAGTGGATTATATGGCTAGTACTGTGTTTATAGGATTAGATCCATAATATGGAAGGAGGGATGGTGAGTGAATGAGCTATGATCACAGGTAATTTGGTTGAAATTTGAATAAAGCCAATTCAGTGAAAGAGCAGGATGAACTCTGGAAAAATAGTTCACAAATGTTTTTATGATTCCTGGATCACATTTCAGTTCAATAAATGTTATACCCCTTCTTTTTTCTCTTCTTCCCCATAACAATTCTGTGAGTGGGTATTTAATTGGATGAAAAGACATTTCTTCCTATCCTTCTAATATATTATTTGGGCTGCTGTCAGACCTAGGAGCCCCTGTTTTGTGCTTGATGCTGTACAAAAAGGAACAAAAAGTTGCTATTTCATGAACTCTATGGCATATTTACAAACCACTTGATAATATTCATGCTTACAAGTGCAATTCATATGGAACTATAGGTATTCACTATTTATAGCTGAAATGTGTTAATCTTTTTTATACAATTTCAGATCTCTTATCAAGTAGGATAGTGTGCGACTTGAGGGACAAATTATACATTATGAATAATTAGTAGCTAATGGTTTGGAACAACCCAGGGGCAGAAAAGCTCTTTAAATATTTGAACACTTAGATGTAGTAAATATTTATGTCAAAACAAAAGTCTGCTTGCTGGTAGAGTGTGAATTTAAAACAAAATGGTTATATTTGTTGGGTTATTCGCTACAAATCAATTGCTTAACTTTCCTAACTATTTCACTTTTAAATTCTCAGAACAGCTAAATTAGATCATTTTAGACTTGGGACCGTCAGTTTAAGAAAGTAATTGAAGACAACATTTGAAATGAAGGGCAAATGAAAAACGAATGACAAGTACTTATATTATGTTATTTCTACGGCACACTTAACCTTCTCTCTAATTTCAGCTTCTTCTTTTGAGGCTGCATGTCTGTGGAAAGAGGCTGAGGTATCTATACTAGGGGCCTCCAACTTCTAAGATACTGGGGGTCTCATGCCCTGAATACCTCACTAGTGTGAGCCACAGGCCCCTGAGCCTCACCCACTCAACACCACTGCACTATGCACAGGCAGCACCCCTACCTACTGTGTGCATGGCCCCACCACAGCTCCTTCACTGTAGTGCACCATGGACTCCACTGGCACCATGGGGTGCACCACTCCACCCACTGTGATGGGAGTAGGAAATGAAAGCTGAGGAAGGGAAGAGACCCCAGAGATCCCAGCAGCAGCCTAGATACCCCAGGTCATTCTGGGTTGAATTTTTAAATGAAGACGTCAGTGACCAGGTGCATAGTTAATCTACCTTGGATAGCTGTTAGTGTTCATCTTATCTTAAAAGTAAAGGTAGGACAGCATAGGCAGAGGGAGAAAAAATGTGGGGGTGGCTGAGTGTGTGCGCACATGTGCATGCCCTCCCCGTGGGAAAGTCTGCAAGGGAAGGGGCAGGGGGAGGGGAAAGGGCCATGGAGGGGAGTGGGACTGGGGCTGTGCTCAGGCTGGGCTGGGTCATGGGACAATCAGAGCCCAGCAGCTCCTCCATCAGTGTGGGTGGGCAGCTCCTGCCGCTGTGTGCACCGCATGTTCCCCCCTCTTGGCTTCCCTGCACCCTGCCCCTAGATGATTGCCCCATGACCCAGCCTGGACTATAGGACAATGATTGCCCCATGACCCCGGGCCGTAGGACAATTGGAACCCAGCAGCTCCTCCAGAAGTGTGACATGCCGTTGGAAACCAAGGTGGGGGGGAAGTGCCCCCATGATCTTTGCATGGGGCAAGGGTGGGCTTCAGCTGTGAGCTGGGCTCTGCCTGCTCCCAGCCTCTGTGCCTTGCTGCTTCTGCTTTGAAAGTGGTGTGGCACGGTGCAGTGCATCTCCATGTGCCTCACTGCAGCAGCGAGACTCATATGGCACCATGCCACGCCGCTTTCGAAGCAGCTGCAACAAGGCATAGAGGCTGGGAGCAGGCAGAGCCCAGCTCACAGCTGTGGCATGTGCCCCCCAGCTTGGCTTCCTGGCAACATGCCATGCCATGCGGAGGATCCACTGGGCTCTGATTGTTCCAGGACTCGGCCCAGCTGGGGCCCCATTCACTGTGAATGGGGCCCCAGCCGGGCGAGGTCATCGGACAATCCCCACAGTGCAGCCGGGAGCGGACAGGGGTGAATGATTCACTCCTGCCTCTACCCCACTGCCTCCTGCAGTGCAGGGGTCTTGATCTGTCCTCCTCCCCAAAGCCCAGATAAAGAAAGAAACCTACCTGCCTCCTGAACTGGCTGTGATCCTGGCTGCACAGGGTATCTGAGTGTGCGTGCCCTTACCCACTGCTGCAGAAGCCAGTGGCCAGGCAGCCCTCCGGCCATACCTGCTTCCCCCTACATTTGGAGGGAGGGACTGAGCCCAGTTAGTTACTCCCTTCCACTGCCTATATAGGGCAGAGAGAAAGACACTGATTCAGCCTGGCAGTATCGTGGGAACAGTGTGCTGTGCATGACAACAGCATTTACTGTTTAGTTTTGCAAATCATTCCAAATTGTGTGTCTCAGGATAGTTTTTCCAGATCAGCTATCCCTGAATTTTTGTAAGACCATCAAACATAAAACCCCCATCAAACATAAAACTTGTTTGCAAACTATAATCAGCACAAAGCAAATCAACCGGAATCATTACAGTTTGATCAATGTAAAACCAGTGCAACGGGGCATCCAAATCTATTGGGCTAGATCTCCACTGCCATGAATGAGTGAAGTGTCTTTGGCTTCAATTGAGCTGTGTTCTTTGCACCAAATAAGGAGCTAACTCTTTGTTTATAAAGTAGTGATTCAGAGCCCCTTTTCCCATTGCCTTGAATGCTATGCCATTGTTTATACTAGTTCAAAATTAATGTAAATGCTTCCATTCAGAACAGTAGAATTTCATACCCATTTTGCATAGGCAAAAAGGACTATGTAAGGAACAGGCAGCAATGAACTGGGGCCTGTCTAAAAGCTGCTATACTGGATCAGACCAGTGACCTACAGATGACCAGACATCAGGGTTTCTGGTTCATGGGAAGTTTAATTTTTTCAAAATGTGATTTTGGTCCAAAGCCAATATGTTTTGAAATATACCACATCTTTCCCAGCTCCCTAAACCCTGTAGCTGTCTGTGTTGATAGAATTGAGCAGCCATTAGGCCTGTCAAAATCTGTGGTGTTGAGGTAGCCTTAGAGCCACACACGGCACAGGAACCTGTACTGGGACTTTCAGGCATTAAGTCTCAGCTCCTCAACAGGGAGTCTAGATGCTCTGAGAGCTGTTATTTCAGCTTGGATTCTCAGGGCTTCTGGGCTTCTTGCTGCAAACCTAGGAGTGGAGTCACAGGTGGAGAGATGGTTCCCAGCACTTTCAGGTCCTGGCTTCACAGAGAGAGCCTGGAAACTCTGCCATGGCTTGTTGCTTATGAACTGAAGACCCTGGACTACACCAGGAACACTGACCCTGGAGTCACACCCTATGGACTGTGCCAGGGCTGGAGGCCTTTGAAGCATAGAGCTGGGCCAGTCTTTCCAGTGTGCTTGCCACAGAGCTGCACACTCTGAACACTGGGTACATGACTCTCAGACAGTTGACCAGGGAGGTCTGTGATGTAGGTACCTTACTTTGCTTGGTGCAATCTACCCCTGATATGGGAGGCGTAGGGCCTATGTGGCAGTCTGCTAGGAATCCACTGATGACCCTGTTGGTTCCCTGGCAATTTGGTGAAGTTCACTGAATCTGAGATAGTTCAAATAAAACATGTTGGGCTCTATAAACTATGATTCTCTAATGAAAATGTCTGACTAGTGGGCCCTTGTCCCCAGTATTCTATCTGTGATAGCAGCCAGTATCAGATGCCTTAGAAAGTGATGTATGAAATGTTGTATCCTAAAGAATTCCAAACAATTAGAGATTATCTTAAGTACAGACTCTTGTTATGCAGGCAATATATCTCATCCTTTTTAACTCCTCCTAAATACTAGACCTCAGTGACATCTTATGTCAATGTGTCCACTAATACTAAGTACTCTGCTGTGGCTGCAACAGCCTCAGTTTGTGTAAGAGTCATGGCAAACTATTGTGTGGTCTCACCGGGAGTACTCTATCTAGAACAGCAAAATTTAAGGAAGATATGGATAAATTAAAAAGAGTCCAAGCACAGTAAAATGATTAGAAGCCTAGAATACATTATATATGCAAAGTTGGGGGAACTAGGTTTATTTAGCCAAGAGAGAAGTCTGAAGGGGATTTTGACAACAGTCTTCAAAAATAAAGAAGTTTATCATGCATAGGATCATAAATAGGGGATGGAACAAGAAATAATGGGGTTAAATTGCAACAAGACTAGATTGGTTTTTAGGAAGCCACCATTGAACACCAACTATGAGGAGGGTCAAACACTGTAACAAACGATTGAGAGAGATTATGAAGTCTCCATCATTGGAAGTTTTAAGTGCAAATTAATTGGAAGTTTTAAGTGCAATTTACATAAACATATCTCTGGAGTCATTTAGATAGAGATGATCCTGCCTGGGGCTGGGGGTTGGCATATATTCCCTTCCACGCTTATTTTCCTATGGTTCTATGATTCAAATTAGATTGAGTTAGTATAAGTCCTTTGAGACAAAGTAGGCACCAAAATAATTTTTTTAAATAGTGAAAAATATTCTGTGCAACAAACCATGAAACTTTGTTGTTAAAAGACAATAACAGAAGGCATGAAATGTGAAACACTTCAGAGTGAAGGTCCAAATTACCAATGTATTATTTGAAGAATGTTTTATGAGTACGTTTTTGCTGAGAGCTGATGATTCAGAAAGGCACTTAAAGTAATTGATTGTTCTCCCTTTCGGAAACAGCACATTATAAACATCTAAAAAACCTGACATTTCTTAGACCGACAATTATAGCATCCATCTAAATAACATACATTGGGCACGAAGCCACCACTGGGGCAGGTACTGTAGTTTAAGAACTTCTCTCTAGTATGGTATAGATAGGTGTCTGTCTCCCAAAATAGGCTATAGATGTTATTTATTTTCAGGTTAGCTTCTCACTGCATAGAGATCTACAGGCCATCTCTGATCTTGCTATATTATTCTCTAGCTTCAAACATACCAATTCATGTGTACTTGTCTATAACTTGTTGAGCTTTGTTCACCTAAACAGCTGCTTGCCCCCCAAAAAGTACTGACTTGCTATTGGTGTATTGGTGGCCCATTTTAAATGTGGGACACAGTTCAGTCCCGCCTGACCTGACAACTTTGGTGTTGTTCGGCAGGTTATACAGTTAACTTGCATTGTCTCTGCCAAGGTGAATTTTTAAACATTTTGCAGGACAAAGGGCAATGGGGGTAGATTTTCTGCTGGGTCTTTCATTAGCATAAAGTGATCTACCAGGCAGACAGAGAAAAGACTCTTTACATCATCCATTCTTTTCATAAGTGGCCAACAGGGAATTCCTAAGATGCAAAAGAGATCCCGCTGATGGAAAGCTGACAGAAGTGGTTTATGCACTAACCCATCCTTGATGCAGACAGTTTAGGAAGGAGAAAGCATGGAACGGGCTTGGCAGAGTAGAGGAGCATTGTGATTACCATATTTTCACACACATGGCATACCTTTTTCCTTAACAATTAACCCTCTAAAATTGGAGTGCGTGTATTAAGCAAGGAAACTCATCTCTTCACTGGAAAAGAAGCACACCTGGAGATATTGTGCAGATCATGCAACTCCCAAGATGGCTGTCATTTGTGTCTAGCTCAGAGATGGAGGGATGGAGTCCTTTGTTAACCCTCTCACAGCCATAGCTCTTGGCAGAGCACTGTAACTTGTGCCTGAAGCATCAAGTGAGCTTTTGGTAGTATCTTGATGAGGCTTGTTATTTACAGGAAATTATATAAAGAACTACTCACAGTAAAGAACTAACAGCTTTGTTACTGCTCTTCCAAGGGTCTGGGGTCTAACCTTGTGAGAGATGCAGTAAATCCCCTTGGGCACATAGACTATCCACGAAATGTGGCATTCTAGGAGACAGTCTGCCACACCTGGAAGTTCATGCTGCCTCACCAAACTGTGGGATACTTTCTGGACAATCAGTATTTCCAGGAGGACTTACTCTATATCACATGGTCAACTATGACTGGAAAAATATGATTTTTCTGCATTTTGCCTTCTAAAAACAAGATGCATGTTTTATTTGGGAGCATGTTGTATGCAAGAAAGTATGGTTTCTTTTAATGGTACAGGATCCATTAGTCTTGGCATCCATGTATGTATAAGAACAGGTCCTCATTTGCTCTGTCTCTTGATAGAGCTTGTCACTGACGCTAAGAATCAGGGAGCTGCAATCAACTATATGATGACCCCATCTCTCTACTATGCCTCGAAAGAAACTGGCTGCAAGGGAGTGTCTAGCTTAGTGGTTCTTCCTGTCTGACAACTCCATGTCTGAATTCAATGAATTCATTGATTATAAGGTCAGAATGGATCATTCTTATAAATCTTTTGACCTCCTGCATAACATAGGCCATAGAATCTGCCATGGGAGAAAAGAGGAGGATCTTTCTGAAGGAAAATCACATACATCAAAATTACATACACAAATGAACAGTTGATATGAGGAGAGGCCATCATCTGGCCAAGACACAATATATGACTTTTAAAAGGAAAAGAAATTAATAGACAGAGTTTCAATGCAGAATTTTACAGTGTAGTGCAGGATTCTAGAGTTGCTATGGACATATCTCAAAATGTATCTTCCTTTCCCCTGCTTTTAAATAATTAGAGCTTTCTAATTTCTTATAATAGCTATAGTTTAGCTTTAATTTTAAAGTAAATAACATGTTTAGTCTATTTTGTATTTCAGTTCATTACACAAACATACATAGTTTTGGAGATAGATTATCTATTAGGCTAGATGGCACTTGAATAATGCGTCATAACTATAGTCTTTCATTTGGCTAAAGTACTCATTTTTAGACCTTTTGGAAAAATATAATTTCCCTTTCTAACTATCTGTTACAATTTAAATTTACTGAGATTTATGTACCAGCATCATCCTTAGGAACAAAAGCAATCACTACACATTTTTTTGGGAATTACCTTTATTTAATAGTTCTCATTTCTACTTGAAAAACATCTTAGGCACTTTTAAAATGCAACTTTCTTTAAACTCATTCAAAATGTTACAGTCTAATATTGAAAATCAGAAATTATTTTGTAAGTTTATCTAACAATTGCATTTGCAATAGGAGGTTCATGACTGTGCACCATATTCTCAACTAATACAAATCCCTATGGCTGCACGGACATCAACATTCAATTGGCTGAAGTCAAATGAAGTGGGTGGCTAACTGGCTTAGGGACCACACCTAGAGAGTGGTGGTGGATGGATCGTTCTCGGCCTGGAAGGAGGTGAGCAGTGGGGTCCTGCATGGTTCGGTGCTTGGACCAGTGTTATTTAATATCTTCATCAGCGATTTGAATTAGGGTGTGGAGAGCACCCTCTGCAAGTTCGCAGATGATACCAAATTATGGGGCAAGGTTAACACACCGGAGGGCATGGAGCAGATACAGGCCAACCTGGACAGGTTGGATCAATAGGCGGAAAGAAATAGAATGCAATTCAACAAAGATAAATGCAAGGTACCCTACCTAAGGAGGAGGAATCCCCAGTCCATATATAGGTTGGGGGATGACCGCCACAGCAGCTGAGACTGAGAGAAATTAGGAGTCATAGTTGACTCCAAGATGAACATGAGCTGGTAGTGTAATGAGACCATCAACAAAGCCAATCACACCTTGTTGTGTATTAGCAGAGGCATGACCAACAGATCAAGGGAGGTGATGCTTGCCCTCTATGCGGCATTGATCAGGCCACAGCTGGAGTACTGTGTCCAGTTTTGGGCACCACACTTCAAGAGGGACATGGAGAATCTGGACAGGGTTCAGAGGAAGGCCACTCACATGGTTAGTGGCCTCTGTGAAAGACCCTACGAGGGGAGGTTGAGAGATCTGGATCTCTTCACCCTTCACAAGAGACGGCTGAGGGGTGACCTTGTAGCCGCCTATAAGTTTATCAAGGGAGGGCAACAGGGAATTAGTGGTGCGCTATTTACCAGAGCGCCCCAGGGAGTAACTAGGAATAATGGGTGCAAACAAGTTGAGAGTAGATTTAGGTTAGACATTAGGGAGAAATTGTTTACAGTAAGGGTGGCCAGAATCTGAAATGGGCTACCAAGAGAGGTGGTACTATTACCTAACTTGGAGGTCTTCAAGAGGAGGCTTGACAATCACCTGGCTGGGGTCATCTGACCTCGGTCCTCTTTCCAGCCAGGGGCAGGGGGTCGGACATGATGATCCATTGTGGTCCCTTCTGACTCTACAATCTATGAATCTATTAATCATTTTGTTTTATACTAAGTAAGCATCTGGGCAAAACACTAAAGAATCACTTAAAATATACAGGGCCACCTTTCTCTTCTCCCTCCTGCCACCATTCAGTTCAATGGATTTGGGGTTGAGGATAACCCACAGTGAGATACCATATTTTGAGTAGAAGATGGAAATATAAAGTATCAATGACTATTTAATTCTGAATAAACTGAAAAAGACATGTCTGGAGTCCATCACTTTGGCAGATTAATAATATACTAGCAGTATGTTGAAATGTACTGTGACTTTCATAAATGTCAGCTGTTACTGGCTGTTTTCAGTATCTCTGCTGGAAATCTCTTACAACACTGGATGAGAAGATATCCCTATAATCTCCAAGGAGTTTTGTTGTTAGATCACTAAGGAATGAAACATATTTAATTTAGTAATAAGGTCATGAAAAAATTTAAAATGTAAGTAACAACCCCTATAGTTACCAAAGGTAAAAGTTGTCATGTCAGTCCTGTGATAACCACAGCTGATTTTGTTTCACTGAAGCTATGGAAAATATGCATATTAACAGGGTGACTGATTAATTTACCCTTTGGGAATGCATCAGCAGCCAATCTAAACTGTCTTGCAATTAAAGCCATGCAGACAATATTATGCAAATAATATTCTTACAAACTTTCTGCATAGAAAACTTTCAACAGGTCTTTAGTCTTTGGCCTGACTTTGAATTCATAAAGTGACTAAATACTTTCTAAGTTCATTAAATTGTAGTTCCTGCCAAGGACTTTCTGTTCGAATTCTCCTTGTGTCTGCACAGGTGGCATTACTGGCTGAAGCCTGTAACTATAACAGTACTAACTATTCATAGCTGAGGTAGCATAACATCACACGTCTGTATTCCATAGCATCAGCAAATCAGGAAGGGCAAAAGTCTTAGGGCTTGAATTTTTAAAAGTGTAAGCACCCACAACTTGAAGTGAAGCCACTGAGAGCTGAGGATATTCAGCACTGCTTGAAAAAAAAAAAAAGCTTTTAACCTTTAGAGATTGTGGCCCTGTATTATTCTTAACATGGCCAGACACTTCTAATGCTAAGACCCCATTCCCAGCCAAATCTCCACTTTCTGGTAGTATTTTTCTGTGGATGGGTCCTTCCAATATGCATAAATAGATGTGTGGTTTGAAGATCCTTGCTACATAGGAACTGGGTCTTCAGATCAATGCAACATGGAGTCTTCATCTCTGCCTGGGACTCTAAGGCACTATTGCTATACATAGTAAATAAATAATAAATGAAAACCTTATTTAAACTTCCAATGCATGAAGCAGGATTAGGGATCCTTCAAGGCCTTAGATCTCCCGTGAAATTTCCTTGAAGGCCTTTCTGAGGCCCTGTGATGATGAAGAAGTCTCTTGTAGGATAGGATTCACAGGTGATCATCACCTGAGTATTCTTCATTATTGGATGATCCCAAAAGAGCACGTAAGTCTATCGCCCTAGCCCAGAAAACAGAAATCCTTGATAAATTAAGAGAAGGCAATAGTGCTGTGTCAACTGCTCGCCAATACAGTTAAGTGAATCGACTGTGCTTGCTATTAAAAAAAGTGAGCAAAAAATTAGAGACTGTGTGAAAACGACAACCCCTGTGAGTGTCGTTGGTGACTAGAATTCCTCATTTAGATAAGGTTGAGAAACTCCTTAATCTTTGGATCAATGAAATGACCAATAAAAAAGGAGCAGCTGTCAAAGGTGCAGCAATTAGGGCTGAAGCTTTGTCTCTGTATGAGCATGTAGCCGGGAGTAAAGGTTTTAATAAGGCTATTAATTCCATTATTTTGTGTTTAAATAGCCTTTTATTATGAAATAATGTTATCAAATCTTGGTCCCAGGTCCCTATCCCCATTTTCCATTGACTTAATGCCTCAAGTTACACAGTTTCAACTTGCACGGTGTTTTTCAGGAATGTATCCCACACGTAACTCGGGGTCCGACTGTATATGTTTAATGTCAGAGACTAGCCAGAAAGGAAACACTTGATCCAAACAGCAATGTTGACAGTTTTGCAGGGTATCTACAGGCCTAGATCTGCATTTCTTAGCTGACTCCTTTTTTTAGACTGAACCAAACCACAGCCTGCAACACATTTACATTCTGCAGCATTCAGTTTGGAATCTGAATCCAGCTAAGCTGTGAAGCATTGTTTTGTCTGGTAGCATGAAAATAAATTTGGATTCAGAAAGTTTCCAACTGGCATCCTTGATGACTGAAACCTTGTATTTATCCACAGGAAAAAGTACAACAGAGGCAGTGACTATTATCTTTTGCATTCTGCTGGGGAACCCTTATTCCCCAGTCCCATTTGTCAGGCTGATTGATAGTTGCCATCACCCAGAAAAACCTTTAGTAGTAAAGTCAGTAAAGGTCAGAGATCTGGTTATTTGTTAGGGAAAACTTTCTTCAATTCTCAAAGGGTACAGGAGCTTTTAAAAAGTTTAAATAATTTTGATTTGAAGAATAGCATTAATTGTAACACTATAGAACTACTCTTATTTTAAGAATACTGAAATGATATGAATTGTGAGGAAACACAAGGGCTCTACCATCCCTAAAGTCTTTGTTTTGAAGATTCAGGTGGAATCTAAGTAATGCCTCTGCCTTGCCCTACACTACTGAAGCCCTTCCATGGCTAAAATAAAAGTTGGACCCGACCCTCAGTTGGGTTAGATCTCCAAAACGCCACTGAAGCCAACATGGCTGACTCATTGATACTTGCTTAAAAATCCAGGCTACTTTTTTGTTGTTGTTGTGAGTTGAAAGTTATGATTACTCTACTGGCTCTCCCAGGGATTTTTTTTAGATAAACTTCTACTGGAAGTTAACTACAATGTGAACATTTCTTTTTTAGGGTGTTTGTTCATTGAATACAGAAAATTAATAGTTAAAACTAGCAGCCAAAAGCACTCGCTAGAGTTGTCAGACAAGGTTCTTTGGGTAAATCTGATATCTTTTATTAGCTCAACTAAATAATGGGAAAAATTGTTCTTTGCAAGCTTTCAAATACCATTCTTTGGGCCGAGGGAGAGTCTGCTGTTGCTTTGTGTTCTCCTGGATGGAACAGAAGCCAACATGAAAAATGCAGTTGGGTACTTTTGCAAACCTCAGATTAAATGCAAGAAAATATGGTATCTTTCACTGGTACAGGGTTGTACTGGAGATAAAAGACTGCAGAGGAAAGATAAGGGATTACCTTTTTCACAGAAAGCCATTCCAGAAGGAACTCAGCTTTTGCTTCTATAGCTTTCCTGTTGATCACCAAATTCTGTGAAAGTCTTCCTGGGTCTCCACAAATCCCCAAACCATGACTGACTGACTACAGTGGGCAGCTCAGGCTGCACTAATACTTGTACTGTTGTTTCATTGTCAATATAAATGAAAGTATCAGAAGTTGGACTATGTCAAAGGGTTATCTTTAGCGTCTGAATGTAGCTAAGGGTGCAGTATTGCAGACTGAAGTATAGTGTAGGGCTACCCAAGACAACTTTACTCAAACTAGCTGATAACCCCAAAAGTAATCTAGTCTTGTCAGCATGAAGCAAAACGTGGGCTAATTTGCTTGGCTTCTCAGCAGGATAAATCTTCCTATGCTGAGTTCTGTGCTGAGGAGGCTAAGCTGTTTTTAGTACCCAAACTGGATCATTTTAAATGCAGCTCGGGTGTCTCTGCTATAAAACACAATCTTCAGTGTGGACTCACCCCTAGTATATTTTGCAAACCCTTCTGTATAGGCAAAAGTGCAGACTATTTCCTTTGTACTAGCAGAATGCTTCTAGCTTTGTAGAACAGCACCCACATAATTGAACAATTAGCTTGCTTAATCTCCTCTGATATCTGGTTTGTTGAGAAAGTGGCAAAATCTTGCTGACTTCAGCAGAAGCAGTTAAATCACAGGCTGGCTCACAGTATTCAGAGCCATGAAGCAGTGAAAGTCTTTTACCTTTTGTGACACACGTAACCGAAAGCTCTATACCCCAGTCTTTCTCCTGCATTTGTCCCATAGTAAATATTTTGGGGTATTTTGAATATCTTTTTCTCATGTTCTTTTTCAAATATGTCTTGTGATCTGTTATCAAATTGTGACCTCTGTTATTATTTAGTACTTAAACATTGCACCTAGAAACCCTACTCAAAAGATCAAAATGCTGGTGTGCTAATTGCTGTACAAAAAACCTCTAGTGCTGCCTGCAAGAACTTGCAATATAAGTGTAAGACAAGACACAAAAGGAGGATTGATAAATATGGACAGACTGACAAAAGGCTCTAAGGAAAAAATGAGAAGCTGTTGTCATTTTCTTTGTCAACATCAGGGTAAACACAAGTTTTAAGGAGGGATTTGAAAAAGATCAACGTGGGAAGCAGCACAGATGAAGGCATGCAAGTGCTTGTTTGAAAATCTGTCGAAACCAAAGAAAAGGTGATACAGAAGGAAGGTGCTGGTTGGATAGCAGGTGAAAGCCATATGGAGGTAAGGAGAGGAGAGGTAAGTCATATGAATGACTTTGAAGAGATGTGAGGGATGGCATGAAGTTTGGAAGAAGCCACAGCAGGAGAGCAGAAGCCCTATACCCAAATGTACAGTCTTGTCTAGGTGGGGAAAGTGAGAGAAGGAGAGGACACCTGCAGAGGAAGAAGAGTGTTTAAAAGTTTAAGAAAGTTCGGCCTCTCTGACAGCCAGGAGCTGAAAGAAGTGATATATGAAGAACAAGTGGATAGCTTGTATTTTCAGAGATGAGGTGTGTGTTCCATTGACAGAAAGAGAAGAAGAAGATGAGCATGAGGTTAGGAATGGTGGCATGAAGGGGTGGAGCTGATGGTGGGGATGAATATAGGCAGGTGAGGATGGGGATGGTAGGATGGCCACGGGTTGGACAAATGTGATCAGAGGTGCAGAGGAAGAGACAAACGAAGGTTTGGATGCAGGATTTGGACTCAGAAGTGGAAGAGACTGGGATATGGGCAGGGGGAAAAGAGGAACAAGAAGAGCTGGAGGGAACTGTGGACACATCTAACTAGTGCCTGGGACCAGTGGTGTATTGAGTGGGGGGTGAGGGAGGAGCCTATGGCCCCTGCGTGCTGCCCTGGGGTGGGCGGGTGGGGCCACTGGCTGGAGAGGCACCTCCCATGTTTCGTTTTCGCCCACCCTCCCGCCAGGTGGGTTGTAGAATTCTGCGGCCATTCTGGCTGGAAATTCCAGCTGGAAATTCCCCTCCCCCTGCGGGTGGTGTGCTGCAGTGGTAATTCCCCCATGGAAGTGCTGTGGAGCAGGAGGTAGGGCTCCACACAGGCTGATTTGCCTCGGGGCCTGCTCCATGCTCAGATCATCCTGGGGGTGGGTGCAAATGCAGGCATTGGCCCTCAGGTGCTGAGGACTCTCAGTACGCCACTGCCTGGAATGGACCCACATGCTGGTGGAGTGCGCCTTCAGCTGCCTCAAGCAATGCTGGTGCACCTTCCTGCTTTGAGTTCACCAAGGACAACTTCCCCTAAGTCATCATTGCAGCCTGCATGCTGCATAATAGCTGTGAGGCCCAGGGGGAACTCTTTCATGAGGCCTGGGCAGAGGAGGCATGGCAGGTGGAGGATGCCTGGCAGCGGGTGCAGCAGCTGTGGTGGTAGTGATAGCAGTAGGCCTCCCTGCCTCGCTGAGGCCCTGGGTGAGCCACATACCCACTTCCAGGGGCCACAGCACTGGGTTCAAGAGGCACTGGCCAGCCACCTCCTCCTGCACTCCTTGATGTAGCCCACCTGGACAGCCACCGACAGACTCTCCACCACACTGCCTGCCTCCAGCACCATGCTCACTGAAGACACATCCCAGAAGAGCAACAGCTTTTATTCCTCTCACATCAAACAGACCTCTCCTTCTCCCTCCCCTGCAACAACAGAGCCCTTCCACTACCACTCCATCCACCAACAATAAAACACCCTCTTCCCCATGCAAACTATTTACAATGTAGTCGGTGTGCTGTCCTGGCATGGGTGGTCATGGGGTGGGGGTACCTAGGGAGCAGAGCCAAGGGACAAGCAGCTAGCACCTCCACCTCTAGCCATTCCCCCATGGGTGCACACACTATGGTAAGGCTGGCAGGCATGGGGCTCCCTGAAAGGTGATGGCAGTCAGTGCTCCCCTGATGAAGGTGGCTCCCCCTCTGGCAGCTGGCATCCAGGGCCAGCAGGTCTGATGTGTGGTCCTGGCCCCACCGCAGGCAGTTTCAGCTTTGCACCCAGGTGAGGGAGCTGGGTGGCAGGGCACCTGGGGTGGGGTCTGGGGTACAGGCTCCTGGCTGGTGGAGGAAGGACTGGACCTTCACCCAGGCCCATGGGGAGGCCTGCTGCTGGGTGGCAGGTTGCTGCCAGGTGGCAGGCAGGAGCACAGCATGGAACTGGCAGCCATGTGGTAAGGCCCCACAGCACCTGCAGGCTGTGGGCAGGCTGCTGGGGGTGGGCTGTGGGCAGCTGAAGCTGGCCCCAGTGGCCAGGAGCTGTACGCACCTGGGCTTGGGTGCTTACAGGCCTGGCAGGAGCTTGGAGTAGCTTGCAGGCCTGGATGGAGTGGGTCTGGCAGCTGTGTGGCACTGCAGTGCCAAGCAGAAGCACTGGGGTGCAGGTGCAGCCTGCCCAGGGAAACACTGTGGGATGGAATAGCCTCAGGCTGCCTGCACGTGCCCCCAGGTTCAAAATACCTGCAGGCTTTTAAGGGCCTGAGGCTGGATTGCCATAAGGCAGCTGAGCCCTAGGACAGGAGAGGCTCTCAGCTTCGGAGCCTTTGAGCTAGTCTCAGTGGCAGGGCTGATCAGGAGCAAATTTGCTTCTGGTTGGCATCAACACATGTTATTGTGCAGTTACTACCCCTGAGTAAATTTGGTACTTGCATTTGCAAGTAGCACATTTATTCACACGTAGTATTCATTTTACTGTGCAGTAAGCATGCACATGTATAGATGCATGCACTTACTGAACAGTAAAGAGAGCCCTCTGTTGATTGATCTTTACTATGCATGAACTGTAATGTAGTTACTATTCTCCACTTTCCTTCCTTAGCGCTACAGCAGCTTTTTTTTCCTTATCGGTCAAGGAAAATAAGTCTGTAACTAAGAGTGTGAAGTATTTTTAAGGAAGAAAAGATATTAACTGTAGTCAGTTCTTGCTGCTTCCCCATACAATTATTGCATTTCAAAGGCTCAGATGACAGACCCAGTTTTTATTTAATGGAAGGATATTATGCTGAATGGTGCATGGAAAATATTTTCTCTTCATAAACTCAGCGGGGATTCATTCAGAAACACCTATTTCATATTTGCAAACCAAAACTCTTCAGCCTGATGTTCTACTCTATCAGTTTTATGCATAAAAAGCTACTGAAATCAACTCAATTACACTGCAGAAAACAGGAGTAATGCAGTGGTGATTCAAGACCAATAAAGTATGCATTAAAACCACTCACTTCTAAATAAACCTGCCTTATCACTTTTGGAGTTCTTTAAAAGATTTTTGAAAACATTGAGTTTAATCATGGTTTCCTCAGTTAAAATCTCCTTTCAGTTGTCAGAAGAGCCGAACTAAAAAGACAAGCCAGAAATGGAATGAAAGCTCTGAATCAGAGTTTTTCCAGTGTTTTAATTTGATGCATTTTAGAAATTGAACCACAAGACCTGGCAACAATGGAACCAAGCCACAAAGAGCTAGATGCTAAATGACATGCAAAGGGCCAAATGCTGCTCTTAGCTACAGCGAGGTAACCATAGACTAGCATACCTATATGTTTACATCAGCATACCTGAAAGCAAGATTGGCCTAATAGTATGATCTAAGCCTATTATTACACTTGAATAGATAGATAGATAGATAGATAGATAGATAGATAGATAGATATGCATTTTTCATAGAAATTGAAAATGTTAGGAAAAAACACTTTTCCCCCAAAAGGCCATTCTTCAATTAAAAAAAAAGGATTGAAAAATTGATGAGAAATATTACCTATACACACATAGGGTACATCCCCATGAGTGGAAACATGCGTTTCCCCAGAGACAAAAATTGCAGTAGCACAAATTTCTAGTTCTCCCTAGAAACACCCTTGCATATGCACTCTGGCATGTGTCAAATTGCCCTGGGTTGGGTAGGGAAGGCTGGGGCCAACACCTGAACTGGCCTCAGCAGCCTTGTTGGGTGTTTTGGGGGCCTTCCAGAGCTGCAACAACAGTGATCCAGGTGTGTGGAGCCTGGCCAGCAGCATAGCTTTGCCTGGCCAGGCTCTGGTTTTGGGCAGCACATACTGCAGCCACATGCGCTGTACTGCTTTTTTTGTGCAGTTTTTTTTCTTGACACTGGAATAAATACTGCAGCTAGCTTCTGTGCATACAGCAAAGATGAATTCTGGTGCCTTTTCCACTTGCCCTTGCTCACACACACAGAGTTAGTCTCAGTTTAGCTCAAAATATGCAAGACACATAGGTTGAAGTTTGAATTTTCATGCAGTTAGTAGCTGCCACACATATATAGCTCACTGACCACAAGAAGAAAACCTTCCATAACTGCTTTTAGCAACAGACATAACAAGTTGTTTCCTAAACACATAGGAAGCTCTTCAAGATGGGAAGGTGATGGCAAGGAAGAAAGAGCACAGAAATGTGGTGAAGGAAAACTCTACTACTTCTAATATGCCTAATATTATAATAATACTAATACTTCTTATACCCTATGGCAAAGAGTATTATAAGGATCACAGTCACAAGTAGCAGAGATGTAAGCAATTATTGAGAAATCCCAACAGTTGTTTGTCCTTAGTTATGAGTCCTGAAAATATCTATTGACATGCTGAATCAGTTGACACCTCTGCCAGGCAATGCTACATGAACAGCGAAAACAAGCAAAAGTGGGTATGTAGCTTGGGTATTAATAAAGTCCCTTTGGCTCCAACAAATTGCTCTACCATGTGTTAATACTTTTTCCCAGAGTTATCAAGTAATCCCTAGCTGCAGAGCTGCTTCCTTTGCATGCTATCATATATTTATAAAGCTTTAAAGCTGAGATCATTATATCATCAGAAGTGGCATACCTCTCTTGATCTTCCTGTTCATACTAGTGTTTCAACATGATTACAGGGCACCACTTTAATCCTGCACAATGGTGCTACTAATTTCAGTATGATTGCTTCTGTGGGTGTTTCTTTTAAGGACACACTTCAGTCAGATTACATAAATCAGACTATTATTAGAAAAATGGAATAGCCTTTTATGGTCCAGCCTGGAGATGAACTTGTTCTGTCATTATAATTATTGAAAGCAGCAATTGGGCATATTTGCCAACCCTAATGATAAAGCCTTTACCTTATTTCCTTATTATTTTGGCTTTTTTGAGTAAAAACAAGACAGTTCCAGTCATGGCAGTAAAGCGAAATTATTGAACAAAATTAAAAAGATAAAGAAACAACTTCTATTAGGAAGTACAAGTAACACAAATGTTGTGGGATGTTGGATCAAATGCACCACTCTAGATTATAATTATTTGTTGTTACAGGGCAGCTTGTTTCATCTAAGGAGGGAGAAGATTTTTTTAGGAGGCTTTTGTAACAACATAGACTTCTATGGCAGAGCTGAACTCTTGAGTTGCTCTTCTAAAATGATATAAAAACAAGCTCCATAACAGTTCACATTACAGTTATAAATATAATAAGGACAGGGAAGACACAGCATTAAGTTCTGGCTGGTGTATAAAAGTGTTTTGCATTCCTACAAACCAAGTGAAAATCCATAAACACTGGATGGGATCCAGTGAAATTTCCCTATGATCTAACCTGTTCAGACTAGTTTAGTTAACCTGACTTGAAGAGTCAGGGAAGAACAGTCACATTGCTTACTGACTGGCTGCTTTTCTGGGAGCACCAACACAGGATGTAGTTGGGGAATATAGTGATGGCACAAAGTCAAAGCTACATCTTGAAAGCTCCTGGGCATGCATAAAACCATGTTTGTAGGGTCTGTGGACTCTTGAACCATTTGGAAATACAACCTTGTTGAATACTGAACCACAGTGCAAACATGGTCCCTCTTCTATATGCTAAACTATGTGATTGGGTCAGAGATGCTGTACGATTTGAATAAGAGAGAACACTAGGAAATCCCAAGGTATTATCCTGGCCAGTGTTACTTTGCATTTAGGAATGGCTTTCTCTGCTGCTTCATCTACTTGTTATGGGATGCATCTTCCTCCATTTTCAAACTGCAGTTAAAATATTAAAGATACAAAAAAAACAGGTTTGAGGCCATGCCACATTGTGATGTGGAAGAGGGAATCATGTGGCCATAGGCGACTGGTAGGGGAGGCATGGGGATGCATGTGCCCCCCTGAGATTGGCCGCTCCTGCTGCTGGCTTCTGCAGGCAGTGGCCGCTCATTACCCCGCTGCCGCTGATGCTGCCACCCACGAACTGTGATGCCCCCGTCTCAGGAGGGACCAGTCACCCATGCACGTGGCAGTTAAACTTCAGGACTGGAAGTTGACTTTTTCTGCTTAACTCTATCACAAAACTGAGGAGTCATTTTGGGTAAGTCACTAGGTAATCTCGGTGTTCTTCCATGTGAACCTCATGCTTACACTCCCTCTTCTGCTAGAGAACAATAGCTGCAGAAGCAGTGATTCATCCTCTGATTTGGATCTTTGAAATCTTTAATCTCCATTGCCTGAGGCTTCCAGTAAGAAGGCACATTTACACATACACCAGACTACACTGAGCCGTCATAAAATCATAGAAAATGAGGGCTAGAAGGGACCTCAGGAGGCCATCTATTCCAAAACCTGCTCACAGCAGGACCATCTCCAACTATACTATCCCAGCCACAGCTTTGTCTAGCCAGGTCTTAAAAACCTCCAAGGATGGAGCTTCCACCACCTCTCTGGGTAACATGCGCCAGTATTTTACTACCCTCCTAGTGAGACATTTTTTCCTAACATCTAACCTAAACTTCCCTTGCTGCAACTTGAGACTGCTGCTCCTTGTTCTGTCATCTGCCATCACTGAGAACAGTCTAGCTCAGGGGTGGGCAATAATTTCAGCTGGAGGGCCGCTTAATGAGTTTTGGTGAGCTGTTAACAACCACAAGGGTAGTCCTACCCCTTGACAGGTGCCCCACCCCCTGGTCGCCATCTTGGGTCCAGAAGTCCTGACCTTAACCCCTGACCTTTGCCACTAGGAGTCCCTCCCCTTGCCCCCGGAAGTGCTCCTTTTAGCAAGGGGATTTGCCATCTTTGAACTGGAAGAAACCCAAATTATATACTAAAAATCAAACATAGATTTCATAGGCATTAGGGGCTGGAAGGGGCCTCGTGAAGTCTACATATACAATAATATATTTTAATTTTATTTTAAAAAATATTTTAGTCCTAATTGTGTGTTTGCATTGTGTACATAAAAGTAATTGCATAATAGTTCAACATGAAGTCCTACTCTTGTACATTGTGGAGGAGGGTGGAGAGGGTTGTGGGAGGGGACAGGTGGGTGAGTATAGGGTTTGTTGGGGACTGTGAGTGTGTGTATGTAGGTGTGTGTATGTGGGGTGTGGGGGAGTGTGTGTGTGTATGGAGGTTTGTGGGGGAGTGGATAGGTGTGGGGGCTGTGGGTGTGGGTGTGTGGGTATGCGGTTTGTGGGGGAATGAGGGTGCGTGTATATGTGGGTGGGGGAAGATGTGGGTATGTGTGGATGTATGGGGGTGGGTGAGTATGGGGTTTGTGGGGGAGCTGTGTGTGTGTGTGGTGTGTGTTGTGGGGACTGTTGAGGGGGAAGCTGGTTAGAGGTGTGTGTGGTGGGACGTGGGGTGAGCATGGGGTGTGGGAGTGTGTGTGTATGGTGGGATGTGTGTGTGGGACCCCCCTTATAAACACCCCCCATATTGCATAGAGCTCCTGCACACCAGTGGCAGCAGGAGGTGAAGCCTCGTGGCAGCACACAGTCCTAGCGAGCCCCAGGATTGCACATAGCCAGGCTGCTGGGACCATCACACAGGGCTCACCTGCCTGAGCCCCACACCACTGGGGAAAGCCCCACATGACGATGCTGCCAGTGTATGTCATGGGGCTCAACTGGGGCAGCAGGAAGAGGGGTGAAGCTGGCCTGGCTCCATAGTGTGTCGCTTCCCACCATTCCCCATGACCTACGTGTGGCAGTGAGTGAGGCCAGGCTACTGACTTCATTGCACAGGGCTCCCTGCAGAGGCACACAGCTCAGGCAGAAAACCCAGGAACTGCATGCAAGCCCAGGGAACCCTGCACAATGGAACCAGGCGGATCCCATGCCCTTACCAATCCAGGCTCCACACTCCTGCTGCTCCGCCCTAGGCCCCATGCTCCTGCCCAGCTGCTGCTGCTCTCTCACCTGCTGTGACTCTCTCCACCCTCCCACTGCCACCCTTCCCATGCCCCTGCCCACCACTGCTGCCACCCTCCCCTGTACTTGCTTTCATCTGCTGCCACTCCTCACCCACCCACCACTGCTGCCCACCCACCTGCTGCCACTTAGCCCACTACTGTTGTTCCCTCCCCCCACCACTTCCCTACCCGCAAGGCCAGGGTCAGGGCTGTCCCATGGCAAGGGTGGGAGTGCAGTGTGTGTTCCCCTGCAGGAGTGTAAGCACAGCAGAAGTGTGAGCACTGTGATGTGAGCACAGCAGAGGTAGCCCAGGGCCGGGCTGGATACAGTGAATTGGTAGGCACCCACCCATGGGCCAGATGAAATCACTTGGCAGACTGGATTTGGCCTGCAGGCCATATTTTGCCTCTATCCTTTTTCAAACCCTGCTTCAGTCAGTTGAAGGCTGATATTAAATCCCTCTCAGTCTTCTCTTCTGTAGACTAAATAAGCACAGTTCATAGTACTTATGGTCGGAAGGGACCTAAACAGATCATCAGGTCCCTCAGCCTCTCCTCATATGTGATGTCCGCCAGCCTCCTCACCATTTTGATTGCCCTCTGCAGGACTCTCTCCAGCTTGTCCACAACCCTTCCTGTAGTGGGGGCCCCAAAACTGAACATAGTACTCCAGAGGTGGCCTCACCAGTGCTGAATAGAGGGGAATAATCACTTCCCTTGACCTACTGGCAACACACCTACCAATGCAGCCCAGTATCCCATTAACCTTTTTGTCAACAGGGCATATTGCTGGCTCATATTCAACTTCTTGTCAATTATAACCTCCTAGGTCCTTTTCTGCAGAGCTGCTTCCCAGCCAGTCAGCCCCCAGCCTGTACCGGTGCATGGGATTGTTCCATCCTAAATTCAGGACTTTGCACTTGTCCTTGTTGAGCCTCTTGAGATTTCTTTTGGCCCAATCCTCCCATTTGTCTAGGTCACTCTGAATCCTAGCCCTACCCTCCAGCATATCTACTACTCCCTGCAGGTTGGTGTCATCTGCAAGCTTGCTGAGGGTGCACTCTCTGCCACCTTCCAGGTAGTTGATGAACATACTGAACAAAACCAGCCCCAGGACCAACCCCTTGCACACTCCACTTGATACTGGCTGTGATGCCACGTGGGTTTTTCCCCATGCTACTGCACAGTATTGTCAGCATCATGGTTCATGCCTGCCAGTTGCTGTAGCAATGAGCAACATAACTCATTGCTACAGTGATGTAGCATCTCATGTAGATGCACCCAGATTTGCTGAATCACACATTTCCAATACTACACTATTAACTTTTTAAAGGATATCTTGGCCAGCTCAGGTCCCTTAGCAGATCGTGAGTTGTGGGTGACTTGTACAAATGCACTTTTCATGCCTGGTGGCCAGATGGCTGAAAAGGTTATGCCAGCTTCCATTTGCAGAAATCAAGGGCATGTTGACATTGCTTCTGAGCTGTGGTGAGAGCCCTGCTGGCCTCCCATTTGCACTTGTTCCTACTCTATGCAGGCCAGCTCCTGAAAATGAGGCAATGTACATAACTTAATGTGGTCTTGTGTGCTCTGTGCACTCAATTCCATCCTTAGGTACTATCTAAGGAGTTCTTATTAGCTTATTGAACAAAGGTGGCTACATGACCCCCTACCTCCTGGCCTGTGGGGGATCCCCAGCAGGGCCGGGGGGGGCAGAGATTGGGGGCCCACACACCTGTCCGGCAGGTGCCCGTCTTAGGGCTCTGGAGGCGCAGGTGAGGGAGCTCCGGGAGGAGGTTAGCAGGCTGAGGGGGATCAGGGAGGCAGAGGATGAAATTGACAGTTATTTCCTTTCCCTGCAGGCCCACGCACCGAAGGAAGAAGCAGCCTGGGGAGTGCCCTCCGCAGCACAGTGGCAGACAGTCACAGCCAGGACTGGAGCAGCTCGCAGCAAACCGGTACCAGCTTCTCCAGTCCGACTGGTGAACAGGTACGAGGCCCTGGTGACCCTGCAGGAGATGGAAGGGGAGGAAGAAACCCTTGGGCAAGAAGAAACACCACGTTCTTCACACTCCGAACAGATCAAGAGATCCACGAGGACCCAGAGGAGGAGGCGACGAGTGCTCGTCATAGGCGACTCCATCCTGAGAGGTACGGAAGGACCCATCTGTCGCCAGGACCCCTTGGCACAAGAGGTATGCTGCCTCCCTGGAGCAAAGATTCGGGATGTGATGGAGGTAATCCAGGCCAGGATCAAGCCCATTGATTACTACCCCATGGTCCTAGTCCATGTAGGTACTAATGATGCGACCAGGAGAACCCCCGATCACCTGATGGCGGACTACAGTGCTCTGGGTGGCGTGCTGAAGGAGTTCGGTGCACAGGTGGTTTTCTCTTCCATCCTACCAGTGACCGGACGAGGAAGATGGCAGGAGAACTGCATCTGAGAAACCAACTGGTGGCTTCGGCAGTGGTGTGTCGAGGCAGCCTTCGGCTTCCTGGACAATGACCCGCACATCACGACGAGGGACATGCTCAGCTGGGATGGGCTTCACCTGTCCCCCAGAGGTAAGCGTGTGTTTTCTACTAGGTTGGCAGATCTCCTCCGGCGGGCTTTAAACTAGGCTCGTCGGGGGGAGGGGAGTACGAGGGCAGGGGAAGCTGTGGACCACCAAACCATGTGGCACCCACAAGGACAGCCCAGCCTGAAGAAGGAGAACATTGGAAACCTGAAAGCCATGGGGAGACCAGCACTACAGAACAGGTAAGAAACAAGAGGTTAAGAAACAATGGGCCCCTTGGGACTCGGAGCGGGGGTGCAGCAAAGGCACCAGTCGCAGGGCTCAAGTGCCTATATACTAATGCTAGGAGCATGGGGAACAAGCAGGATGAACTAGCGCTCCTGCTTGCACTAAACACCTATGACTTAGTGGGGCTAACAGAAATCTGGTGGGATTCATCCCACGACTGGGCAGTACATATTGAGGGCTATAGATTGTACAGAAAGGACAGGTCGGGGAAGAAGGAGGGCGGGGTTGCAATTTATGTCAGTGAGCAATATACATCAACCCTCATCAAGACAGAATCCAAGGTTGAGGAAGCAGAAGGATTGTGGGTTAGGCTACATGGGGGGCAAGGAGAAAGGGATTTGGTGGTAGGGGTCTGCTACAGACCCCCACACCAAGGGGAAGAAATAGATGCGGGGCTCCTGAGGCAACTCTCGGAGACCATAAAAGCTAAAGAGGCGGTAGTCATGGGGGACCTAAACTACCCGGACATCTGCTGGGAGACGCAGACAGCAAGGTCCCATCGCTCACGCAGGTTTCTAACCTGTGTACAGGACCTCCACCTGACACAGGAGGTGCATGGTCCCACTAGGGGGAATGCCATACTGGATCTGGTATTGGCAACAGGGGATGACATGATAGGGGACCTCCAGATCGGTAGCCATTTGGGAGACAGTGATCACCTAATAATAGAATTCAACATAAGACGGCGAGTGGGTAAGGTAACTAGTAGGGTGAAAGTGCTAGACTTTAGGAAAGCTGATCTCAATGCACTCAGGCGATTAGTCAAGGACGCACTGCAGAGTAGGAGTTTTGAAGGGATGGGAGCCCAAGAAGGGTGGCTGTGCCTTAAGGAAACGATCCTTCGGGCACAAAGCAAGACGATCCCCGAGCGAGGCAAAAAAGGGAAAGGGGCCAGGAGGCTTCCATGGCTGACCAGAGAAATCCAGGGCACTCTAAGGGCCAAAAGGGGAGCACATAAAAAGTGGAAACAAGGTGAGATCACTAAAGATGAATATACCTCCTCTGCTCATGCTTGTAGGGAGGCAGTTAGATGGGCCAAAGCTACCATGGAGCTGAGGATGGCAACCCAAGTAAAAGACAACAAGAAATTGTTTTTTAGATATATAGGGAGTAAAAGGAAGGCCCAGGTAGGAATAGGACCCCTGCTAAATGGGCAGAAACAATTGGTGACAGACAGGGGGACAAGGCTGAACTCCTCAACGAGTTCTTTGCCTCAGTGTTCCTAAGCGAGGGGCACGACAAGTCTCTCACTGGGGTTGTAGAGAGGCAGCAGCAAGGCGCCAGACTTCCATACGTAGATCCTGAGGTGGTGCAGAGTCACTTGGAAGAACTGGATGCCTTTAAGTCGGCAGGCCCGGATGAGCTCCATCCGAGGGTGCTGAAGGCACTGGCCGACATCATTGCAGAGCCACTGGCTGGAATATTTGAACGCTCGTGGCGCACGGGCCAAGTCCCGGAGGACTGGAAAAGGGCTAACGTGGTCCCCATTTTCAAAAAGGGGAGGAAGGAGGACCCGGGCAACTATAGGCCAGTCAGTCTCACCTCCATCCTTGGTAAAGTCTTTGAAAAAATTATCAAGGCTCACATTTGTGAGAGCCCGGC
The DNA here is from genome assembly GCF_030867095.1 of Alligator mississippiensis. Taxonomy (NCBI): domain Eukaryota; kingdom Metazoa; phylum Chordata; order Crocodylia; family Alligatoridae; genus Alligator; species Alligator mississippiensis. Next base: position 116,862,573 of record NC_081824.1, on the reverse strand, counting down.
AGGGCAAATTATGCTGAGGGGAAACCAGCACGGGTTTGTGGCGGGCAGATCGTGCCTGACCAATCTAGTCTCTTTCTATGACCAGGTTACAAAACGCCTGGACACAGGAGGAGGGGTGGATGTCGTATACTTAGACTTCAGGAAGGCCTTTGATACGGTATCCCACCCCATACTGGTGAACAAGTTTAGAGGCTGTGATGTGGATGACTACACAGTCCGGTGGGTGGCGAATTTGCTAGAGGGTCGCACCCAGAGAGTCGTGGTGGATGGGTCGGTCTCGACCTGGAAGGGTGTGGGCAGTGGGGTCCCGCAGGGCTCGGTCCTTGGACCGATACTCTTTAATGTCTTCATCAGTGACTTGGACGAGGGAGTCAAATGTACTCTGTCCAAGTTTGCAGATGACACAAAGCTATGGGGAGAAGTGGACATGCCGGAGGGCAGGGAACAGCCGCAGGCAGACCTGGATAGGTTGGACAAGTGGGCAGAAAACAACAGGATGCAGTTCAACAAGGAGAAATGCAAAGTGCTGCACCTAGGGAGGAAAAATGTCCAGCACACCTACAGCCTAGGAAATGACCTTCTGGGTGGCACAGAGGTGGAAAGGGATCTTGGAGTCCTAGTGGACTCCAAGATGAACATGAGCCGGCAGTGTGACGAAGCCATCAGAAAAGCCAATGGCACTTTATCGTGCATCAGCAGATGCATGACGAATAGGTCCAAGGAGGTGATACTTCCCCTCTATAGGGCGCTGGTCAGACCGCAGTTGGAGTACTGTGTGCAATTCTGGGCGCCACACTTCAAGAAGGATGCGGATATCCTGGAGAGGGTCCAGAGAAGGGCAACTCGTATGGTCAAGGGCCTGCAGACCAAGCCCTACGAGGAGAGACTAGAGAAACTGGACCTTTTCAGCCTCCGCAAGAGAAGGTTGAGAGGCGACCTTGTGGCTGCCTTTAAGTTCATCACGGGGGCACAGAAGGGAATTGGTGAATATTTATTCACCAAGGTGCCCCCGGGGGTTACAAGAAACAATGGCCACAAGCTAGCAGAGAGCAGATTTAGATTGGACATTAGGAAGAACTTCTTCACAGTTCGAGTGGCCAAGTCTGGAACAGGCTCCCAAGGGAGGTGGTGCTCTCCCCTACCCTGGGGGTCTTCAAGAGGAGGTTAGATGAGTATCTAGCTGGGGTCATCTAGACCCAGCACTCTTTCCTGCTTATGCAGGGTGTCGGACTCGATGATCTATTGAGGTCCCTTCCGACCCTAACATCTATGAATCTATGACCTAATTTCTGGGATTTGGCAGCAGTGAGTGGTTCGGAGTGGTTCATGGTAGCAGTTCCTGGCACAGAGGTGGTAGAGATGTGCTGAGGAGAAAGTGGCCCAGTGGCTGTTATCCCACCAATATTTTGTGTTAAGCTACTTCTGCAACTGCAGTGCAGTGCACTGTTCCCCTTGCACCACAAAGCCTGTGCAATTGCTGTCCATTATCACTCCTTTAAAGCTGTTTCCCTTTACTCAGATATTAACATATAGGATTATTTCCCCCTATATAATGCCATTTTCCTTCATTGGATTTTATTTTGGAATTTTCTGCTCATATTTCTAAACTTTTTAGATAATCTTATTATTTCCTGGTCTTTTCTGATTATTGTCACTTTTCACACATTAATGGACTCTATGAATCTCATTAAAATGAAGTGCAGTCCCTGGAAAAGGAAGTAAGCAATGCACAAATTTTAAGCAAGGACCTGTAAAGTACTTTATTGCCTTAATATAGAAGGATTTCTAGAAGTACTAAATATACTTATTGTTCTAGTTGAAAGGTTAAGAGTTGTGCAGCCAAGTTCTAACAAAACACTTAAATATCTACTTATTTTTAAGCATCTGAGTAGTCCCATTGACTCATCTAGGATCACTCACATGGATGGAACTGGTGGGGAGGTGCGAGAGGGGGCAGCCACACCACCCCCTTTGCCTGCAGCACATCCACAGTGAACTCTCTGAGCTAACTGGCTCATCAGTATGGCTTCTGCTGGAGCTGCTGCTTTGGAACAGCTCCAAAACCCAGGAGGTGAATGCTGTCATCGCTCAACCCTCCTGTCCCCTTCCCTGCCACTAAATTCAGCAGCAGGGGAAAAACAGAGGTGAGGAAAGGCAGTGCATGACTGCATCCCCCTGGATCCGCTCCTCACCAGTCACAGGCTCAAAATGAAGCACATACGTTAACACTTCATTGGAGTACAGTCTTAGGGCATGACCTAACTTAAATCCATGCTAGTTCTTGTATTAAATTGCTATGGGCTTTGGCTCAGGCTCCATGTAAGCAATCCATGTGTAGCTGTATTTCAATCTCAAACTTACTGTGCCGGCGACAACACTATCAAACACACCATGCTACCTCCATTTTGGAAACAGTGCAGGGCAGTGGCTTTCAAACTCTGGTCTGCAGTCTGCAGAAAGATGACTATGATCAATCAAAAGTTTGTGCATACCCAGACTTAAAATTCAAACAGGTCTGCACCTCCTTTTGAAATTTTTTAGGGGTCTACAAATGAAAAAAAGTTGAAAATCACTGGTGTAGGCAAATCTTTGCAATGCCAGGGGCAGGCTAATTGGCACTGTCACTCAGCAGTGATAGTAAACACACCCACAGAGCTTTGCAGATGCTGCTTCCAGTTCATAAGGCTAACCTTGCGGAGCAGTGCAGTATGTAGGAGGGCACTGCTGCCATGCACAGTAAGACTGCAGATTAGACATGGCCTGTAATAAGATATTTCCTCTAATTCCTGCCTTTCTGCCAAGCCTGAAATAGCAGGAGCACTGTTTATTTTATACATTAAGGCCCCAGACAAACCCAGAAAACAAAGAAGCTTGTGGACACAGGGCAAGAAAGACTAGGCAACCCCTTTGAAGACACCGTGCCACAAGAAAGGAGCCACGTAAGTGATTCCTTCAAGATCAGTGGTGGAAAAGAGAAGGCCTAGGACTATGCGGTCTTCCTGTAAAGTTTCTGCCACCACAGCAGCAGCCAGGATTTCTTGGAAAAGAGAGTATTTAAGAGTCTCAGGAGGAAAGGGGCTTCACATTGGTAATGAAAGTCTGCCCAGCATCCACACCAGAGTTTTAACCATCTGGTGGTTGGTCACTAATAAAATAAGAACTTAAAAATGTTGACAATGTGGCTAGGGATAGAAATTACATATAAACTGATATGAGTGATCACAAACCAGTTCAAATGTGTAACGCAACAGAAGTTCAGTGCACATAAACCATTTTCAAAATGGCTAAAACAGGTTTAAGATAAACCTAGATGGATGCAGTATCAGACTTAACTGATTTAGGTTATTGAACTTCTGTCCCAGATGCCCTCCAGATTCAAGTTAACTCACAGTCCCCCAGCATCTCAGGATGCTTTTCACCTCCCCCACAAGCCCCCCTTGCAAAGGTGGGCAGGCTAGCTTTGGCCCAAGCTTTCTGCTCCAGCTGAACAAGGAGGCATGCTCCGGCTTCTGGCTTGGGCCACTGCAGCCATGTGGCTGCATTCCTGGAATCAAAAGTGAATGTCTGTTCACTTGTGTATTGGTTCAATCTACACAGCTTAGTCTAACCTATAATATTGGATTGATTCACCCTTGGGCTTCATGACTGCCTTTACTTACCTAGAATGTCAGTTCACCTCCAGGGGACAGTTGGTACTGTGAGGAGAATGCTCTGTTCACTACTTTACTGCTACTCCCTTGTGGCACAGTTGAAATAACTTGGTTAACTTGTATTATAGGCATACAAGATGGAGGGGATTTTGATGGATTTTTATAGACCCAGACTTGTCCTATAATTGCCTCTGACTTCATACCAGGAACTATTTTAGTTTGTCTTTGGCTGAGAGACCAGACAGCATCTCATCCATGAGGTTAAAAGCTCCTTCCCTCTCCCATCAGAACCCAAATTTGAAACTGTTTAGAAAATGAGGGAAGAAAAGAGTATAAATCCTCATGCACATGAACAAACAGTTTAAAAAATGAAAGAAGACTCGTTTTCAGAACTGGGGGGATATTAGTGGATTTCATGATGATTTCTACCTGTGCCTGAGGCAGAGATCTACATTTTCATATCCTCTGAGTTACAACACATAACATTTTACACAACACTCCATACTTGGTAGGAATTTAGTATTATGCGACCATGCAATTTTTACTTTCCACTGACTGGCGAGATTCTACAGAGACATTTCTTCACCAGGAGGAAATATATTTGGATTGGAAAGGTCTGTGCCTACACATATTGCACCTATAGTTAATTCAACTGTGATTTCCAGCCCCCCCAAAATACTATAATTTAGCTCCTAGCAATACACCACCTAGTTATTTTAATCTCTTACTCAACTCCTTTTTCCGCTGGCCATTGCACGTAATCTGATAAACTCAGTTCCAAATTGTTAACAGTAAGGAAAAGGTCACAGCCTCTTCCAAGGGCTTCACTCCCTTCCTACATACTCTGTTGCTTTGTCAAACATGATGATGGGTGCTGACAGAAGTGAAAAAAACAAAATAAAACAAAGCAGTGGTTTACCAGAAGAGGAAGTGCGTTAGTTTGACTCGGCTCTCCAGCATCTGTATAGATTGGGCACTTCAGCGGGGCTCTTTGGAGCTTTTATATAAAAACAGATTCAATCATCTATTAGATAAAAGTGACAAAAAGCCACACTGAAGTGCATGATCTATATAGATATTGGGCAAGCCAGATCCAACTAACATGATGTCTCTTTTTCGGCATTCTCTGTGCTTTGGGTGGGTGCACACCAAGCTGAAAGTAAAATGCTGGGGCGGGGGGGGGGAGGTCATGCCTGTAAGCAGCCGTGAGAAGGACTTATTACCTTGCTGAAAGTGTATCCAGTGACTTTCAGATTTCATCAGTCAAGTGGCTTCTGGAGAACAGCAAAATTATCACAGTTGCTGGTTGCAAAGCTGGTATAACCAAAAGGTATGTCAGGCAGATGTTGTTCTAAGCTATCCTGGCTGGCATCCAGCTGCCAATTTAGTTAATATTTTCACTGAAATAACCCCCTTGACAATCATCAACAGTGACGCAATAGGTATAAATCACATGACATTTATGGTGCTGCAGATACTATGATACTGCTATGAAACACTGTCAAAGTCAAATATATATAAAGAGAAATATAAAGAAAGCTAATGGCTTGCAAATATCAAATATGAATGAAGTCACCACATCTGGAGATGGATAAAACTCTTGGGATAATAAACTGTTCAGAAGTCTGAAGGCCAATTTCTCTTTGCACTGTTAATAGTCCCTCTGTACAAGCTGTTCTTGTGTAAAGGCGGTATTTGAAAAAAAATCCTAAAACCTTTTCAACAGTTTAAAGGCCATGGCTCTTTTTCTTTAGAGCTAGTTAGAAAACTGAATTTCCATTCCAGGGAAAATTCCAACATTTCAGACCTGGTCCTTATTCTGAATTTGAATGAAAGTCAAAATGTCAACAATTTCTATCATCTAGAAATACTCAAAAATTTGATTTGGGAACTTCAAAGCATTTGTTTTTATAATGCTTAATCATTTTGCTAAGAGTTTTGATTTTTTTTTTTGAATTGAGACCCAAAATTATAAAAGATTATATGTTTAAAGTATTATGCAAACCAAAGCCAAGTGAATGCCTGGATGTAAATGTGGAAGGCTAAACAGAATTGTCATTATTAGAACTCAAGGATACTGAAATGATTCAGACTTTTGAATTCTGAAATTAGTCAGACTTGATGGTGTCATAGCCAACACGCTTCTGCAGAATGCTGCTGCTTCCTCTTCTTCTTCTTCATTTTTTTTTGCCAAAGTGCATTTTCTGACCACCTTTAAGAATATCATACTGCAACAATCTCCCTGGACTTGAGTAATCTTATTTGAATATTGTATCCACCTCTGCAGCTCGGTCATTTTAGTTCCTCCCAAAAGTTTCCTTCTGCCTCTCTTGTTGAAGGCTGATATTCCTTTGCCTCTGAACCACTGGGGACTGTTTCTGGGCATGGTTCAGTAGACCTATGCAAAGCCTCCCAATAAAGTTTATGAAGTGTCACACCTCAGCCTTCTCCCAGACACCTGCTGGACTATACTGCCAACTATAGCTGAGGATGCACTTTGGAACTATTCAGACACTATAATTAGTGCAGACTGTGACTGCCTGCTTATGGAACTCTGCTTCTGGAAAAGCTCACATTATGCTAGTACTAAATAGTCTGCCCTCACTTCCAATTCATTTCCAGGCTGAATTTAAAGTGCTGTTTTCCACCTTGAAAGCACTCAATAACGTGGAACATGCCTACTTGAGAGACAAGCTTGTCAACTTCCTGATGAGATACCATGTCACTGGTAATCATTGAAACCACTTTTAATTACACTTTCTCTGATGATGAGCGAGAAGAGTTTACTGGTAACAAGTGTTCCCACAAGGGTTCCTTGACCTCCATCTGACAGAGACCAAATTATTTGTCCTGAAATGCTCATCTATTTCTGACACTTTGGGAGAGAGGTGTTAGTACATGGTACATGGTTGTGGGTGGTTGCTCTGCAGAGTGATTTTGTGGGGGGAATTAGTATTGTTAAGGTGCACTGCATTTTTAAGGTCCGTTTTGTTTGTTTTAATGGTTGTGAATATGTCTAGATCTCTGGACAGGTGTCTCTTTTACAAAAAGAAGCTAAAAATAAATAGAAAGATTTGGGCTTCCATGATGAGGTGCCAAACTTGTGAACCATGTGTTTTTGCGCCTTGTGCTTGATCTCATAATATTTGCCCATTCTGTATAAAAGCACCTGCCAAAACTGTTGCAAAAGTAGATCCAGGTTGTCTGATCTTTTCTGGCTGTGAAACTTATTATCAGTTGTTATCTGTGCAGCATGCTGTGGGAAGCAGTATGGAAACATTATGTATGAAAATATCTGAGGTCACCACAGACACTTGACAACTTGAAAATACTTGCTGGAGGTGTCTTCCCTTACAAGCAAGAAAGTCAAGCCAGTAGTGTAACAGGTGGTTGACTGGGGCAGCATCCCTGCGTGCTGACTTGGCAGGTGACCAGGATGGAAAAATAGTGACTCCACCACAGCTACATAATTATCCTGGCAGCAGCAGCCAGAAGTTAGTGCTGTCCCAGTGCATCACCAGTGCCCTGGGCCCTGGACACTGTTGCATCTCTGGGTGAAGCATTGGGCGACAAGGCTATTTGGATTTGAAAGAAACTTTAGTATACAGGATGGTTTCTGAAGCTAATGGTAAGGAGATAGCTGTTAGCGGTAATGTTGAAATGGAAATATATGGTAGTTATACCAGCAGAAGGGAGGTATGGGAGTGGTAACTGAATTTTCCTTGGCTGATCAGCTTACCTCAAGCTATCAGTTCAAGCCGCTGTTTACCCAAACCCTGTGGGATTGCTCCCTGTTCACATATATAAAATGTTCATGTATGTGAAATGTTCAGCTACACACGGCATCTATAATATAAAGTGGCACCAAAAAAGAAAGAGGGACATAAAAACAAAAACCATACCCAACAGCCCAGAAACATTTGGATAATATTATTACAAAACCTAGGACAAAACACTTGTACCCATGCAGGCATTTGCTTTTTTGCACTTTTGGTGGCCAGGTGGGAAGCTAATATTCATCTGGGCATTTATATTAACCGGTTTCAGATAAATAAGGGTCTACTGTAATTCAGAACCACCATCCACATCTAAGCATGAAAATACATGTGAAGCAACTCATTTAAGACATAAGCCAAGAAGCAATCACAGGGCCTAACCCCAAATCAGGTGCTTCGACACACTGCTCCAGAAATAAAAGGAAAAAGGAAGCAAAGTAAAAGAAACTAGCACACCCTTTGTATAAACCCTCTGGAGCAGGCATTGTCTCTTTCCTGTGTCTACGTGCTACTCAGCTTGGTGACATCCCTAATTCAGGAAGGGCCCAGTAAGTGTACCATGATAGAAATGTTCACTGCCTCACAGGCATAAATCTATATATTACAATGATCCTTTGCAGGACTTGGTCCCAAGTGCTATCTTATTAGGCAAATAGCACGTCCGTTCCTTTAGTGTTTCAAAACTTTCCCCTGAATCTGTTTTGCCTTTTTAAACAGCATTCATTTAGCACGTTTCCCTTTGTTTTTTGTTGTTTTTTAATGTGCTTCTGACAAAGACTTTTCTAAGAAGGGTGGATACTCCTGACTTCTTCAAGGAAGCTGGTAGACAGTGTGTGGGGAGCCTGACGCCAGATATCCAAACCTTGTAGGTCTGTCCTTTTACATTGAATAAACAATGGACATCCATTATTTACAGGCTGTATTGTAAACATTGGTGGCTGAAAAGCACTCTTATTGTGAGTCTATAATCACTATGGTAAACCCAACATGAGAAGGAAGGACCAACCCACTGAATGGAATAAGACTGATTTAAGGCCATTTTAAGACTATAAGCAAACATTTGGTGGTTGACCTTATGCACAACATAAACTAGTAAGTAAAATTATAAGGATACCTATGGTGAAATTCTGGCCCAGCTGAAGCTGGTGGGAGGTTTGACATGGATTTTAGTAGTACCAGTATGATGCTTCTTGCCTGCTTTTGAGACATATTTTAGATTACTAAATGAAGAGCAAGAATCTGGTGATTTGACTAAGATGGTACTGGGCATTCATTTGTTAAAAATACCCAGTGTTTGCAAAGTACCCATGAGTACAAAATCTTATTTTTAAAAATATCTTAAAATTACATTAATGACTTTAAAAAGGAACATTGTTAGGGGGCTACTGACTAGCCTCAGGTAATCAGTTCTTTCTGGTGAGCCATTCACACATTGTACTTAGTTATTGTGGCCTTAATGCTACATTTAATTTAAAATTACATGCTGATATCTTTTATAATCATCAGATTTTCTGATCACACTCCCCTTTATATTTTCGTCTGTGATGCCTTTTATGCACCATAAAGCTACTGTTAACCTGTCCTTCAAATGCATCTCTGTCATGGAACCTAGAAAGTAGACCAAACACTTTCTGCCTGACTAGCCACCTGAAAGCAAATGAACTTTTTGACAAAATGACATTTTTATAACATCTATCTGTTTTTAAAGAATATATATTTTTTTTCATCAAAAAACAAAAGTGGCCTCTACATATTAAAAATAGCACCTAATGCAAGAAGGGTTTAAGTTGGGTAGACTTCCTTTTTAATAGTTTTTGCTGCATCATAGTTTATTAATTGGTTTTACAGCTAGCTTTCTTTTAAGTGCCTATGCCATGAAAATTTCTCCCAAATCCGTTTAATACTTTATGACTTTCCTGTGCATGGTCCCATCCACATAATCTATTTTGTGTAGTGTACCATAGACCTCAGACCCAGAAAATGTTTTCTATGGACTCTGTAGGTGCTAAAGGGTTGGGAGACCCACTTTTCAATGGAGAGCAGGGGGGAAATCTCTGTGTGCATTGATGAAGACACATCCACTGTTTTCCTTGTGAAAAAGTATTACAGTAAGAACTGATGAAGGAAAGGTTACTTTTCTGAAATTAGTTGAATAATATTGAGGCCTATGAAAATGACTTCCCCAGATATAGGATAAATTATCTTTCTCATATATTAAAATTTGTGCAGGACAACAGATAGCTTGTAGAAATTAGGTTAGCCTTGTAAAATAAACAGCCCTCTCAACTTTGTTGGCTCCAGTCAAACCCCTCTGCCTCCCTCCCCAAATACAGGGCTGCTGGTGAAGCATGCTTCCTGGCTAATGATATTGTTTTAAACAGCTGTGTTTACTGGACGTGGGCCAGCTGTATTTACTGGAACTCTTCTTTACCTCCCCCCATCATTGTTTAACATACCAAGCAAAGCTGCATGTGCTTCTTGAACTATGCAGTGACATTATTTCACAAATGCATCTTTCTGTCCTTGCTACTTGCATATTGCGCTTTTATTGTCCTTAGTGCCCTTTCTGTTACTTCTTATGAATGAGATGTTAATCTAGTGAAAATATGTTTGAAAGGTTTTTAAATAGATTTTTCCATCAAATTCAAAACATTTTTGTATGACTTCAATAGATATTTTTTTAATTTTTCATCTGAGTAAAAAAAAAATCATATTCGATTATTTGATTTGGTTTCTGTTTGATTCTCCTTACAATTAAACATTCTTGGCTTTCATTTTTCAATGTTGATCTCCCTTATCCCCTTATTTTCCCACCTTCTTACTCCTTGTTTTTCCAGAAAAAAAGGGAGTGTGGGATACAAGGGAATTAATTATACCAGATTTTTTTTCATCTTAATTAAAATAAGATTTTTTATTTCAAGATGAATCAAAATGAAAATCATTGCTTTGATGGGCAAGTTTTAGACCAAGATGAATTATGCTTTGTCTTCTCTTTATTTTTTCATAGAATGTAATTGTTTCATTTCAAACAGCTCTATGGACCAGGAGTGGCCAGCCACACATAATTATGTTCATGCATGGAACAGGCAACCTCAGTTTGTGGCATGTGGCAGATTGTGGATATGGGCAGCATAGTAGCAGGTAGGGCAGAGAGCAGAAAGCAGAAAGCTGAGCAGTGGATCATGAAGAAGAAGGGGATCAGAATGGCACTGGGAGAGGGTGAGGGACTAATTTGTGGTATGTCTGCTAAAAAGGTTGGCCCTTATTGCTATAGACAGTGCATCACAGAATTTGGTCCAGTAATAAAGTTTGGCAAGACACACTGGCCGCATCCAGATGAGTGAGTATGGGCCTGTTACGGTGTCTCAGAACAGTTTGAGACACCACAGGGGGCATGTCATGAATGAAAAAAATGTTACCTGTGCTGCAGATTTGCAGTGTAGACTCAAAGTTTGATAGTAGGAAATCTTGGTATAAAAAAAAACATACTAGAAAAAAGCAGCACAGGGAGCACTCTTGGAGCATACCTGGAGGTAACTGAAGTCTGGGTCCACTAAGGAGATGCTCTAGGACCTGGGCAGAGCATTTCTATGCCTGCTGCATACCACTGCTGCTCCAGTATACTGTCTCAGTGTGCTGGAGGGTATCAAAGTGGGACAAGGCTGGCAGCAGTGGCTCTGAACTGTCTGGGACTCAGGCTCTGTCTTGGCTTGCTCCAGAGCCTGCCTGGCACCCAGGGTCAGCCCTGGGGCCAGGCACAGCAGCAGGACCAGGCATGCACAAGAGTCAGTTGTGCCTGTGTCCCAGAGGTGGACACACCCAGGTCTGTCTAGGCCAGCAGCAGAGTCAAGAGGACTTGAAGACTGCAGCAGGGACCATGGGTGATTCTGGTAAAGAAGGACATGGGAAAATGCAAATTTTCCTCTTTAAAGGGCAAACTGCAAGTTTCCCTGTTTGCAAACAGCTCTCCGCAGGCATACAGAGTTTCAGCCTGCAGGAGCTACTTGCAAATGGGCAGGAAACTAAAGGGCAGCCACAGAGCCTGCCCTCCCTGATAGCTTGTATAGAGCTGGGGGTGGAGGACAGGGTGAGGTGGGCCACCCCATGGTGCACAGCCCCCATGGCTGGCAGCAGCAGGCAGCAGTGGGCCATGAGTGACCACATCCTCCCCCCCCACACACACCCCACATTCATACACCAACCCACAAACTCCCCACACACCCCAAATATACACCAACCCACAAACCCCACACCTACTCCCGCTTCCCACCCCCTTGCAAGCCCCACAGACCCCCACATCTCAGACCCTGCATGCCTAGCCACCAGACAGGATGGGGCCTGCTGGTGGGAGCTGTGGCTGCAGGGGTACCTGTCCCCACATCCTGGTTAGCAAAGAGGGCAGGGGAAGCTCTGATTTTTCTATGATAAAAAAACCCAAAAGCAAACACCAAAGATATAGATATTTAGGATTTATTTTATCATTATGATAGAGGCACTGGTAGGCTTCCAAATTGTTTTAAAATTGTAAATACAGCCATACAACTTTGCCTAACTGATCTCTCTCTCTCTCTATATATATCTATATATAGTGACATTTCATTTTAATTGTGGAAGAACACGTATTTTGGGGTATTTTAATGAGTGAATTTGAGATTTTTTTTATCAGAGAATTTGCAGTTTTTAAAGAGGGAACACCAGGATCCCTGCTAGTGAGGCAAATCACAGGGCTCAGGCAAAGGGGCCTGCCCAGGGCCAGCACCAGGGACCCAGCTAGAGGGTAGATGAGGTAGCCAACCTTCTGGCCATTTGGGGCCAGGAGGACATGCTTCAACAGTTCACACTGGGCCACCATAATGAGCACATCTTCCGGGTGATAGCTGCTCAGAGGGTAGAGCAGGGGCAGCAGAAGACATGGCAGCAGTGCCAGATGAAGACCAAGGCATGGCAGTGGAAATTTACTGCTGTCCATGATGCGACCTGGTGCTCAGGGGTGGAGCACATCACCATGCCTCACTATGAGGAGCTGGCCCACATCCTGGGGCCCATAGCTATGGAGCTCTACCCACCACTTATTTGTCAGTGGGGGAGGAGCAGAGGCAGGGACAGACAGTGCAAAGACCCAGCCAGAGTCTCCAGAGGCAGGGCCTTCCTCCAGGCTTGGCCCATCACCATCTAGTCATGTCTGAAGTGACGGTAGTGAGGGGCAGAGTCTGCAGGCTACAGCCAGTGTCACCGCCATGCCTAAAGGCACTCCCAGGCAAGAAGTCTCCTGCTTCCTGCAGATCAGCAGTAGGAGCAGGGAGGAGTAGCCTGGGGTGTTGCCCAGGTTGGTGGAGGGCACACTCTGGCAGCCTTGGCACCAGGCCTCACCCCCACCAGATGCCTGGTCCAGCTCCACCTACCCCCTGCAGCCCAGAGCACAGCATCCACCTGGACACACAGTAAGAAGGGATGGCCAGATCCCAGGATGGCTGTGGCCCTTGTCAGGGGGATGGCCCACATGGCCCTGGCTTTGGGGGCTGGCTGCCTGGCCATGTGCCCAAGAGTGAGGGTACTCCCTGGGGACCCTTGCAAGGCTGTTCTTGACCCATGCCATGTTTTGTAGCTGAAGATGGCCCTCCATTTCCTCTCTTTTCAGACAACCCATCTGCCAGAGGAGAGGCCACTGCCTGGCACCCAGAAGCCACCCATCAAGTCTTGCAGATGCCAGGGGTCATCTGCATGCACTGCAGGAGTGGTGCACCCAGTGGCAGAGCTGGCCAGAGGAGGTGCTTCAGACAGAGTGGGCATGCCACCAGGAGGCTCAGGACTTCCAAAAGCAAGTCCTACAGGAGCTGTGCTGTTTTCACCATAACCATGCTGTGGCCATGAAGGAGGTGAAGGCTGGGAGGACAGCTCTGGATCACCTGGAGCAGCAGCTGGTCCTGGAGAGCTTGGAGGAGACACATCAACTCTGGGCCTCCATTGATGTGGCTGTAGCACACGAACGCAGGGTCACCAAACAACTCATGGCCTCCATGCCCACCCCAGCCACTCCTGCCACTGTGCCCAGGTTCTGCCAGCCCCACCACAGCCATCTGGTATCCCTGGCAATCCTGCACCCCCGACACCAGGAGCAGGACCCATCAGGGAGCAGGTTGGCTGGATGATGTCACAGCTGGCCCCCCAGAAAGACCCATAGGCCTACTATGACCATCAAGGGGCATGGTTCCTGCCTCCCCCTCTCCCAGGCCCGGCCAACCTGTGGTGGCTGCCCTTCAGGAGAAGTGCCCACCCTCTTCTCAAAGCAGCCATCTTCCTAGTGTCCACCCATCTCCCCACATCACAATGGCCCCCACACACGGGGTGGGCGGACCCAGTCCTAAGGCCCAGATTGGGGCTGCAGGGCAGTCAACCCCTGAGCCCCTTCTCCCTGTGCCTCCTCCCCCTTAGTTTCCCCCACCCCTCCAGACACTTTCTCATTCCCCTGGACCACATTTACACCATTTTCATTGCTTTGGGGTAGGTTTGTGCATGGGGTATTGGCATGGGTGAATGGTGTTGGGGTGGTGGAGGATGTTGTGTGGGGTACTATAGACATGATGTACTGCTGGTATTTGGGAAGTTTTGTGGAGAGGGAAGGAGAGTAAAATTGCCCTTGTCTTCCACACAGTCACACTGCCTGTGCTGTTGTAGCCCTGGCAGTGGGCAGGGATGGTGGCCCCTGGGCAGGTGGCCTGGCGCTGGTGGTGAGAGGCCTGGTGCCCTGTTTAGAGGGGTGGACAAGCAGGTGGACAGTGATGGTATCCCACACTCTGACTTCTGTGTGCCACTGCTGGAAGGGCTGGTTCTTGCTTGTAGCACTATCCCTGGCTGGCCAGCTCTGCTGCAGCTGCCACTGGATGTGCTGTGATACACAGCAAGCCTCCTCCATCCACTGAGGCTCAAAGACCTCTCCCCAGGACTCACACATATTATGCAGGACACATGCTCCAGTGATAATGTGGGATATGTGTTGCGGCACTGCCTCCAGGTGGGTGGCAAGGCTCTGCCAGCACCCCTTCAGCCAGCCAAACACTGACTTGACAGTGCATCGGCAGTGGGCAAAGGCCTAATTGTAGCTCTGATACCAAGCATCCAGGGGTCCTGGGAAGGGGTGCATCAGCCAAGGGAGGAACAGGTATGCAGCATCTGTCATGATCTTTGTTGGGATGGTGACATCCCCAATGATCAAGTCTTGGATCCTTGAAATGAAGGTCCATGCCTCCATCAGTTCTGCGAGTGGTTAGTGGTGAAGCATACAGGCATCATGGGCACTCCCAGACCACCCAATGTAAATGTGGGTGAAGTGTCTGCAATGGTCTACGATCACTTCAAGCACTACCGAGTGAGCACCGTAGCGGGTGATGTACTGCCGCTCTCCCCCAGGGGGCACAGGATGAGGATGTGGGTCCCATCAAACACTCCAACAAAGTTGGAGCACACAAGGGACCCAAACCCTACCACCACCTCCCCAGGGTCAGCCAGCCAGATGACCCAGTTAGCCAGGATGTCCTGAATGGCTCCACAACATCCAGAACAGCCTGGCCAGGGGTGGACTTCCCTACCCCAAAGTGGGCCTGGCAGGTAGCCAGCCTCAAGATGGCTATTGCCTCACACTTTTCTGGGGTGAGGGCCAGCCACATCACAGTGTCTTGACACTCAATGTTAGGTGCCACCAAGTGCGTGAATGTACCACTCAACATCCTGAAGGTCTGGATCCGTCATCCCTGGTGAGGATATACACTCCCACCAGTGTTTACTGGTAGCCCAGGCCCAGGTGTGATGGCAGATATAGGGAGCAATGACAGGATCTTCATTGTCATCCTCTCCCCCAGGTGGGTCATCCTCTCCCAGGCTGGCAGCAGTGGGGCAGAGGGCAGCAGCAGAGGCTGGCAGCATGAGTGTGGTCCTCCCCAGCAGGGCCAGCTGGTACTCATAGCCCCAGGTTAGGCGGCAGAATCTGGCCCCAGACTAGGCTGTCTGGATGTAGTGATGCTGCTATGCAGCCACAGCCTGCTGGCATTGGGCTCAGAGGTGCAGGCAGCTCTGCAGCAGTGCCCATACTAGAGCCCAGGTGACTGTGCAATCCCTGTCCATGTCTGGCAGGTGCACAGCCCTGGGGCTACAGGTCTAAGGGGGCAGATGCTGTCATAGGTGGAGCAGGTCACAGTCAGGCAGCAATTCCCACTGCCACACTGCTGCAGTGGGTAGAGGGTGTACGGGTCACAGTAGGTCAGGGCTGCTGCAGCAGTTCAGCTGGCACAGAGGGCTAGTGTCCCCAGATATCAATTGGCCAGGCCTCAGAAGCTCCTGAGAGCAAGTAGCCAGGAGTTGCTTTCCAGAACAGCTTTTTATACTGCTGGGGCCAGCACAGTTACTGGCTCCAGTATCCAGCTCTGTCTGGCTGCAGATCCAGGAGGAGCTGGGCAGAGTCAGTTTGCCCCAAGCGGCACAACTTGCCCCACACCAAAGTGTATGTTCAGGCACATGGGCTGAGGCACAAAACTCCAGCACAAATTTGTGCTGCTGCTATTTGACCTGCTGCAAGCGCACTTGCCTGTATGTGTGGACGTGGCCATTAGCTTCACTAGGAATTTTGAACTGGGATGGGTTGTAGGATTTTTTTACTTTTTATAGATGTCCATACTGTTCCTTCCAACAGAATCACAGCCCAAGGCCTTGGATTTTACCTGTCCGGCAGGTGCCCGTCTTAGGGCTCTGGAGGCGCAGGTGAGGGAGCTCCGGGAGGAGGTTAGCAGGCTGAGGGGGATCAGGGAGGCGGAGGATGAAATTGACAGTTATTTCCTTTCCCTGCAGGCCCACGCACCGAAGGAAGAAGCAGCCCGGGGAGCGCCCTCCGCAGCACAGTGGCAGACGGTCACAGCCAGGACCGGAGCAGCTCGCAGCGAACCAGTACCAGCTTCTCCAGTCCGACTGGTGAACAGGTACGAGGCCCTGGCGACCCTGCAGGAGATGGAAGGGGAGGAGGAAACCCTTGGGCAAGAAGAAACACCACGTTCTTCACACTCCGAACAGATCAAGAGATCCATGAGGACCCAGAGGAGGAGGCGACGAGTGCTCGTCATAGGCGACTCCATCCTGAGAGGTACGGAAGGATCCATCTGTCGCCAGGACCCCTCGGCACGAGAGGTATGCTGCCTCCCTGGAGCAAAGATTCGGGATGTGATGGAGGTAATCCAGGCCAGGATCAAGCCCACTGATTACTACCCCATGGTCCTAGTCCATGTGGGTACTAATGATGCGGCCAGGAGAACCCCCGATCACCTGATGGCGGACTACAGTGCTCTGGGTGGCGTGCTGAAGGAGTTCGGTGCACAGGTGGTTTTCTCTTCCATCCTACCAGTGACCGGACGAGGAAGATGGCAGGAGAACTGCATCCGAGAAACCAACTGGTGGCTTCGGCAGTGGTGTGTCGAGGCAGCCTTCGGCTTCCTGGACAATGACCCGCACATCACGACAAGGGACATGCTCAGCTGGGATGGGCTTCACCTGTCCCCCAGAGGTAAGCGTGTGTTTTCTACTAGGTTGGCGGATCTCCTCCGGCGGGCTTTAAACTAGGCTCGTCGGGGGGAGGGGAGTACGAGGGCAGGGGAAGCTGTGGACCACCAAACCATGTGGCACCCACAAGGACAGCCCAGCCTGAAGAAGGAGAACATTGGAAACCTGAAAGCCATGGGGAGACCAGCACTACAGAACAGGTAAGAAACAAGAGGTTAAGAAACAATGGGCCCCTTGGGACTCGGAGCGGGGGGGCAGCAAAGGCACCAGTCGCAGGGCTCAAGTGCCTATATACTAATGCTAGGAGCATGGGGAACAAGCAGGATGAACTAGCGCTCCTGCTTGCACTAAACACCTATGACTTAGTGGGGCTAACAGAAACCTGGTGGGATTCATCCCATGACTGGGTGGTACATATTGAGGGCTATAGAGTGTACAGAAAGGACAGGTCGGGGAAGAAAGAGGGGGTTGTTGCACTTTATGTCAGTGAGCAATATACATCAACCCTCATCAAGACAGAATCCAAGGTTGAGGAAGTAGAAGGATTGTGGGTTAGGCTACATGGGGGGCAAGGAGAAAGGGATTTGGTGGTAGGGGTCTGCTACAGACCCCCACACCAAGGGGAAGAAATAGATGCGGGGCTCCTGAGGCAACTCTCGGAGACCATAAAAGCTAAAGAGGAGGTAGTCATGGGGGACCTAAACTACCCGGACATCTGCTGGGAGACGCAGACAGCAAGGTCCCATCGCTCACGCGGGTTTCTAACCTGTGTACAGGACCTCCACCTGACACAGGAGGTGCATGGTCCCACTAGGGGGAATGCCATACTGGATCTGGTATTGGCAACAGGGGATGACATGATAGGGGACCTCCAGATCGGTAGCCATTTGGGAGACAGTGATCACCTAATAATAGAATTCAACATAAGACGTCAAGTGGGTAAGGTAACTAGTAGGGTGAAAGTGCTAGACTTTAGGAAAGCTGATCTCAATGCACTCAGGCGATTAGTCAAGGACGCACTGCAGAGTAGGAGTTTTGAAGGGATGGGAGCCCAAGAAGGGTGGCTATGCCTTAAGGAAACGATCCTTCGGGCACAAAGCAAGACGATCCCCGAGCGAGGCAAAAGAGGGAAAGGGGCCAGGAGGCTTCCATGGCTGACCAGAGAAATCTAGGGCAGCCTAAGGGCCAAAAGGGGAGCACATAAAAAGTGGAAACAAGGTGAGATCACTAAAGATGAATATACCTCCTCTGCTCATGCTTGTAGAGAGGCAGTTAGATGGGCCAAAGCTACCATGGAGCTGAGGATGGCAACCCAAGTAAAAGACAACAAGAAATTGTTTTTTAGATATATAGGGAGTAAAAGGAAGGCCCAGGGAGGAATAGGACCCCTACTAAATGGGCAGAAGCAATTGGTGACAGACAGGGGGAACAAGGCTGAACTCCTCAACGAGTTCTTTGCCTCAGTGTTCCTAAGTGAGGAGCACGACAAGTCTCTCAGTGGGGTTGTAGAGAGGCAGCAGCAAGGCACCAGACTTCCATACGTAGATCCTAAGGTAGTGCAGAGTCACTTGGAAGAACTGGATGCCTATAAGTCGGCAGGCCTGGATGAGCTCCATCCGAGGGTGCTGAAGGCACTGGCCGACATCATTGCAGAGCCACTGGCGGGAATATTCGAACGCTCGTGGCGCACGGGCCAAGTCCCGGAGGACTGGAAAAGGGCTAACGTGGTCCCCATTTTCAAAAAGGGGAGGAAGGAGGACCCGGGCAACTATAGGCCAGTCAGTCTCACCTCCATCCTTGGTAAAGTCTTTGAAAAAATTATCAAGGCTCACATTTGTGAGAGCCCGGCAGGGCAAATTATGCTGAGGGGAAACCAGCACGGGTTTGTGGCGGGCAGATCGTGCCTGACCAATCTAGTCTCTTTCTATGATCAGGTTACGGAACGCCTGTACACAGGAGGAGGGGTGGATGTCGTATACTTAGACTTCAGGAAGGCCTTTGATACGGTATCCCACCCCATACTGGTGAACAAGTTTAGAGGCTGTAATGTGGATGACTACACAGTCCGGTGGGTGGCAAATTGGCTAGAGGGTCGCACCCAAAGAGTCATGGTGGATGGGTCGGTCTCGACCTGGAAGGGTGTGGGCAGTGGGGTCCCGCAGGGCTCGGTCCTTGGACCAATACTCTTTAATGTCTTCATCAGTGACTTGAACGAGGGAATCAAATGTACTCTGTCCAAGTTTGCAGATGACACAAAGCTATGGGGAGAAGTGGACACGCCGGAGGGCAGGGAAAAGCTGCAGGCAGACCTGGATAGGTTGGACAAGTGGGCAGAAAACAACAGGATGCAGTTCAACAAGGAGAAATGCAAAGTGCTGCACCTAGGGAGGAAAAATGTCCAGCACACCTACAGCCTAGGGAATGACCTTCTGGGTGGCACAGAGGTGGAAAGGGATCTTGGAGTCCTAGTGGACTCCAAGATGAACATGAGCCGGCAGTGTGACGAAGCCATCAGAAAAGCCAATGGCACTTTATCGTGCATCAGCAGATGCATGACGAATAGGTCCAGGGAGGTGATACTTCCCCTCTATCGGCCGCTGGTCAGACCGCAGTTGGAGTACTGCGTGCAATTCTGGGTGCCACACTTCAAGAAGGATGCAGATAACCTGGAGAGGGTCCAGAGAAGGGCAACTCGTATGGTCAAGGGCCTGCAGACCAAGCCCTACGAAGAGAGACTAGAGAAACTGGACCTTTTCAGCCTCCGCAAGAGAAGGTTGAGAGGCGACCTTGTGGCTGCCTTTAAGTTCATCACGGGGGCACAGAAGGGAATTGGTGAGTATTTATTCACCAAGGCGCCCCCGGGGGTTACAAGAAACAATGGCCACAAGCTAGCAGAGAGCAGATTTAGACTGGACATTAGGAAGAACTTCTTCACAGTTCGAGTGGCCAAGTCTGGAACGGGCTCCCAAGGGAGGTGGTGCTCTCCCGTACCCTGGGGGTCTTCAAGAGGAGGTTAGACGAGTATCTAGCTGTGGTCATCTAGACCCAGCACTCTTTCCTGCTTATGCAGGGGGTCGGACTCAATGATCTATTGAGGTCCCTTCCGACCCTAACATCTATGAATCTATGAATCTATGTAGCCTAAGGGAGTTAAGTGCCCAGCTCTTACTGAAGTTCAAGGGCTTCTGATATAAATCTGAACCTATGGATTTAAAAGCAAATTTCTGCTCTATATTTATCAGGTGTTTATTTTAACCAACCTATTTATTATACAATTTCAAGCTTATACTATGTTCATCTTTAGAATAAATCTACTATCTTCGCTACAGTATAACAAAGATGAATCTGGCTCAGTGTTTTTAGCCAAGAAAAATCTCTCCCGTGAAAGGGGGTTTCTAGTGTCTTTTCTAATGGACAAAATAATCACTGTAATTGCATAAGATAAAACCAGTCACATCTTAGAATCATAGAAGCTGGAGATGGGTTAGGTCATTTAATCCATCTCTAGAACAATGCATGATTGTTCCCTATAGTATTTTACCTGGTGCTTTGTTCAGACTAATTTTAAATGCCATAAGTGATCAGCTCTCCACCCCTAACCTTTGGTGCCTTACAGACAGTCCAACAGAAAGGAGAAAGCTTTCCTTGTTGTTCAGACCCTGTTTTCCTTTTTAAATACTTTTGCCATTACCCCTAGCTCAGCCAGAGCACCCAAAGCAAATCTTGTGCCCCTTTTTGCCTGATGCTTTTCATTTGCTCTATGAGAGGCTGTCAGTCTCCTATCATTTCACCCTCCAGCCCAAATGTACAGATTTAGATCTTGTAAACTTACCTGGTATCAAGAAGATAAACAATAAAATAGTTAAAGAACACAGATTTTGGAACAAGTGAAAAAGCAACAATATTATCTACTTGCTTTTAAATGGATTAATTAAAGCATGGTCTCCTATGGTCATTCTACCAGCTACATTCCCCTTACTGATTCTGATTACATTTATACTGGTACGATTCATTTAAACCTTTGTAAGTGGCAGCAGAGAAGATCTGCTATGTATCCATGGTAAACTGCTAAACAACAGCTACTGCCTTCATTGTACTGTTCATACCCAGTGCCCTTGTTATTCATCTAACCCCGATGGCCCAATTTCCCTACACATTTATTTTTAAAATATTGACTTAAAGGGAAGGGACATACTTGCAAAATACTGTGGAATGTGTCTTGAACACCCAAATAAAAGGAAATGGATTAGAGACTGCAATTCCTGCCAACAAGTTAGAACACCAAACTCATGAAATAAACCTAGTTCAGGTCCCTAACTGCAAGGTAAAAGATAACATGGTTTGGCACTGAAAGCAGCTGTGCTGTCCAAAATGGTTAAAGTATGGAGAAAGGCGGCTGCATTTGAAGCAGAGATAGTATTTAATGAGATGTGAATGTCATGACTCAAGCAACGCTGTGAGACTGAATCTCATTCTTAAATGTAGCCATCTCTAAACTTTGACTATACCCTTTGTATAGTAAAGTTGCTTTCCAGGGCAGGCTGTGTTATCTCTTGACACTCAGAAACATATTGCAGGCTGCATGTTCTTCAAGGTCATTGCATTGACTCCGCTGGCAACTTCAAGCAATAACCCCCCATCCCCCACATTCAGATATATAACCTCGTACACACTATTTTGCAGGATGATCCTTGCAAAACATTAAAACAAAAAATAAATAAAGATCTCCCTCCCCAATTTATCTCAAATATCCTTTCCTAATGATATAGTATAAAGCAGTGACAGTTGGAAGTCAGCATGAATACACAGCTTCTTTCTCAGCTAGAAGTGAGCCATTTACAAATCTCTCCTCAGAGGTGTTAAAAAAACCCTTGAAATTAGCCAAATATAGTTCATGCCAATGAAGAAGGGCTTCAGGTTGTTATGGAAACTAATATTTAATTTATCCAAAGAAATGTGAGCAGGAAAATTTATAACTCATGGGGCATTTGATTTTTTTATTTGTTGTATCAGTAGTTTATTTTATGGTTCCACAAATTAGCCCACCTTCCTTAAATGACAAATTCCAGGAACCAGACAGTCCTTTGGTATTTGGGAAATGTGTGTTTCTTACCTTAAAATACCAGTCCTCATGTTTGTAAATGCTGAGTTTTGTTAATCTCATATACAATACAAGCCTTTTGTGCATTTTGGTTTTGCTGCATGTCACAAGGTGGGCTGGCCCTCTAAGTGGATGGGATTGAGTGTGGGGGTGAGGATCCTGCCTCACCTGCATCTGTTTCAGCATACCTGTCCAGGGGAGAGAATGAATAATGGGATACCAGGAGGAAGATCATGTGACCAAGAACCAGGCCTGCTGGGGGGTGTCAGGGAATCCCATGGCAACTGGGGGAGATTCTGGGTGGGAGTGCTCCTCTAAGGAGTGGGAACCCAATAATAAAGGGCAAAGGATGAGGCCAGGCTGAGTCTATGGGAGGAAGTCTAGGGAAGGAAAGAGTGCACTTTGCACTGCAAAGAAATCCACCCAATTGTTTGGTGTCCAAGCCAGGGCTGGAAACTGGAGTCAAGAGTGCAACTTCTCCCTATGCTTTCACTTTCGGAAAGGCCAGTTTAGCCTCCCTTTTCAATGAGAAAAACCAGCTGGGACCTGGGAAGACTGGGAGTTAGAGCAAAGAGGTTGAAGAAGATGGGGGGAAAAGGGCTGCCGTAAAAATAAGACTTTGAAGTTTTCCCTTGGTCTTTGATATAACTTGGGAAGTCAGAGGCTTTTGGGACAACCATGGAGCTAAGTCACACCCATGACTTAAATGTGCTGCTAAGTGGTGGCAGGGCAGGTAAGAAGGGAAACTGAGGTAGTAGTTTAGCTTGGAGTCAAAGGCTGCCTATACACATGCTCTGATGTATTCTAATTAGAACGCTTTAGCATTGCCGGTGTGTGTCACGTATTAAACCCCTCCACATTTCAAAGTGGTCATGGGAATCACTGAATGAGCTTTAATTACAGCATCCGTCAACCATTTTGAAATGAATGGGGGCTTGATAGAAGTGATGTGGGGGCTTTTTGGGAATCAATCTAATTAAAATGCGCCCCCCAACCCCCGAGCACAGGCAAAGGTTGCCTGTTTTTTAAATTTTCTGTCACAATTTTATTCCCAGTTATGTATACAGAGGACTCAAAGGATATTTCAACACCATCTTTACTGAGAGGACTGACAGTAGAGGAAATGGGGCAATGGCTGTATATTTCTTGCAAAAGATTTTGAAGTCTGTTTGGTACCTTAACAAACTAGTATTAAAACACACAACATATTTCTTAATAGCTTGTGTGTTTCTCATTGCATTTCTTAGGCATTTCTTTCTGAAAAGAACATTAATTCTACCACAGGAATGATTACTAAATGCTCTCCACACCAAAAAGAAGTCATAGTATTAAACCCTGGATATGCTGGAATTTGTACTCCAAACATGCCTAAAATCTAATTATCATTGAAAGAATAGGTAAAGAGTTGAGCAGAGGAGTAATGTAGGCAATAAAAATGTTTTTAAACATAAATTCTTTTGTGATTCAATGTGTGAATGTCTGTAAAGTTGGAGGGGTAGCAAACACAGGAAGAGACACTCTTTAAAGTAATCTGGGGAGAATAGCGTAATCAGAAGAGGTATGGAAATGACAAACTTAAAATCTCATATGTAAGGAGAGGAAACAGACATGAGAAATGCTAATGAGAAGATGCAACTAAAAATGTCACCCCTGACACAAGAGAGTTTATTTTCATTTTGTCTCACTTTTTCTTAAGTCTGGTCCTGTTATCACTTTTCATATAACCAAGCTGGTCTACTGCAAGGAAGATGCAAGGTGAGCTGCATTAGGCACAGCTTTCCTGTCTCTTCAACATTTTCATGATTTGGGATTTTTATTTCTCCTGTTCCATGTTGGGACATACACTATACCTTGTATACTTTTGGGATGCAAAAGCCCACATCCAAGACTAGTCAACAGTTTGCTGGTTAGAGCACTCATCAGGAGTGTCCACATGAGTGCGCACATGCCTGTTGCCCCACCTCAAACCCCTTTGAAAGAAAACAAGAAAATGTTCCCGCCACTGCAAGTTTGCAGCGCAGGGAAAAAATGAGACCCCTAGATATCCAGGGGTCTAAAAAAATCAATGTTTAAAAAAGCAGAGCAGGGCACGGTCAGGAACCTGAGGCAACTGGAGGCTGGGTCCTCCACAGAGATGCTCTGGCTGCCAGAGTGTCTCCGTGGTTGGCCCTCACTCTGGTGCTGAAACACGCGGCCAGCCAGGCCACATGTTTCAGCACCAGGGCTCTGGTGCTGGTGAGTAAGGGGCAAAGGGGGATGGAGGGGGGGAGGGGACCGTGGAGGGGACGCCCAACAGTCCCACCCACTCCCCCAGCCTCCCTGACCCCTGCCAGCCCCCCCAAGGCCCCCTCCACCTGCCCAGGCTGGCACCTCCACCTGCCAGCCCCCGCAAACCCCCTGACCCCTGCCGGGGCCAGCCCCTTCCCCCACCAGCCCCCCCCCCCGAGGCTCCCAACCCCTGCTTGTGCTGGCCCCATCATCCCAAACCCCCCATCCCTGCCCCCCCATACTTAAAAATAAATAAATAAATAACCCCCGGCACTTACCAGCAGTTGGAGCTGCTGTGTAGCTGCCTAGGGCCCTGCCCGCACAGTGTGGGGCAGGGTGACAGCCCCAGCAGCCCCAGCCCAGGCCCTCCTGCCCCTCCACTGCCCTCTGCTGCCCAGGGGGGACTCTGCCAGGAGGCCCCGGAGCCCACCCCCACCCCTGCTTCTAAGGTAAGCAGAGGCTTTTTTTCCCCATTTTTTCTGTTTTTTTCTGGGCTTTTTTAAAGTGATGGTGCCTGGGGTTGTGGGGGTCACCTTTGGGGCCTGGGGGTGCAAGTTGGGGGGGTGGGGCTGGGTGGGGCAGCCATGGGGGGGCTGCAGGAACTGGTGGGGGATGGGGCCAGGTAGGGCAACAATTGGGGGGCTGGAGTGGGGCATGTGGGCCTTGCAAGGGGGATGGTAGCCCCTGTGGGGGCCATTTGGTCCCCATTGTGGGGCCGTACCCCTTGTGTGGGGGGTGAACCCCTGTTGGGGGCCTGTAACCCTTGTGAGAAGGTTGAACCCCCTGTTAGGGGGCCATACCCTTTGTTAAGCATGCAAAACCCCCTGTTGGGGGGCCGAACCCCTTGTTTGGGGGTTGAACCCCCTGTTGGGGGGCCGAATCCCCTGTTGGGGGGTATACCCCTTGTGTGGGGGCCATCGCCCTGTGGGAGTGCAGCAGAACATGTATTCATGAATTCATGAAACATGTATTACAGTTCACTTTATTATTATGATAAGAGACTTGCTTTAACACTGTAAAAAATAAAACATTGTCCAACTGATCACTGTCTCTTTTTGGCTCTCCGTCTTTATAGTGGTCTTTTGTTTTACTTGTGGAGGAACATGGATTTGCAGGTATTTTACAGAGTGACTTTGGGATTTTTTTTATCAGGGATTTTTCAGTTTTCCAATAGGGAACAGCAGAATTCCTGCTAGGGAGGCCAGTGGCAGGACCCTGCCTGCTAAGAGCTGGCACCTTGGACCCATCTGGCTGTGGCTGACCTCCTGGACAAATGGGACCAGGAGGACATGCTTTGACAGTTCAAAGCAGACACCACACTGGAACATCTTCTGGGCGATAGCTGCTCAGATGGCTGGGCAGGGGGCACAAATGGCAGTAGTGCCACACAAAGGTCAACCCTGCAACCTCAGTCCGCTGGTAGCTGGCCCAGAGGGGCAAATGCCTCTATTGGCTCTGCAGTCCCCATCCGGGTCTGGCAGGTGCACAGCAAGTCACAGCCAGGCAGCAGCCCCCACCACCAGACTGCTGCAGTGGGTAGAGGGTGCAGGGAACTCTCAGGGCTGCTGCAGCAGTCCAGCTAACACAAGGGGTAGTGTCCCCAGGTACCAATTGGCTGGGCCCCAGAAGCTTCTGAGAGCTAGTAGCCCTGAGCTACTTGCCAGGGCGACTTTTTATACTGCTGGGACCAAGACAGGGTAGCTTTTTATACTGCTGGGGACAGCACAGGTGCTGGCCCCGGGCTCTAGCTCCCCCTGGCTGAAGATCTGGGAGGAGCCAGGCACGGTTATTTTGCCCCAAGTGGCATAATTTGCTCCACAACAAAGTGCATGTCCAAGCACATGCGCTGAAGCAAAAAGCCCCAGCTCACATTTGCACCACTTCTATATGAGCTGCTGCAAGCACATGTGCTTGCATGCATGGACGTGCCCATCCAGTTCCAAGTCAAATACAAATCTTCTTTATTTGAGGGAACCTCCTACTAGAGTCAGCAGTCAAATACATATGCACTGACCCTATCCCAATGAAATTCATGTAAGGAATATTCTTCATCTCAGTTCAATATTTGGTCTATAAATACTTTTGTCTACTTGATTTGGATCACATACTTTAACCCAAGCTCCGGTGAGTACTCATCTGGTTATTCTGGGGTGGGTTATTCTGTCTTGTGCTGAGCAGAAATTCCCCTGCAGACATGAGCACCCTTGATAGACAAAACTTTCATCAAGCCCAGTAAATTCCTGTGAACAGCTTTCAAATAATTATTTTCCATCCCTAAAAATGAGGAAAAAATAGAAGTAAAAGTGAAAACAGGAGACTTTATTGAGAGAGGAGATAATATTAAAAAGTAGTCCATAATATGAAAAGTTTAAGAATTGTGAAACTAAGTGATATTCTGACTGGTATTTCATATGGCTTTTCAGCTAGGTTTTGTGATTCTAAGTGCTCTTACTCTTTTCTTTTTAGAAGATGGCTATTTTCTTTTTAATTGATCTTTGCAGAGCTGAATCACATCAGATCATCTTGTGCCATAAAGTCATAATAATAATACAGCCCACAAGTGCTAATTGAGTAGACACAAAAAGGTGAGTCTCCTCTGAACTAATCTGTCCCCGAGTTACTTGTCCTCATCCTCCAATATTTGCTTCCTGAAAATGTATTTTTTTCCTGATGCTCACAGATGTCAGTAGCATTAAGTGTGTGTAGGAAAGGCTGTGCATCTGTTGACATCATTCCTTTGACATCTGAAGGTGAAAATCCCTGCTAGCATTGCTTCCTATTATCTCATTTTTCTTATTGGTTACTCTGAACTGATAACCCCTTGTGCACCTCACCTGGAGGTTCTGGGAGTGGCCTTGCCAAATACAGATTTTTTTTATTCAAGGGATCCTCCTACTAGAGTCAGCAGTCAAATACATATGCACTGGCCCTATCAAAGAGACATTCACAGAAGGAATATTCTTCATCTCAGTTCAATATTTAGTTTATGAATACTTTTGCCTATCCAGCCTGAGCTTTTGGGGAACACATTTTCCTTTCCCTCATGTATATTTCAGGGTAAATTTGCATTAGCAGCAGTTCACCATTTAGCCTCTCTGCAAAATGCAGTAACAATCATTAAGATTCCAAGACTGAAGCAAAAAAAAAATGCATGTGTTGACAGGTGGATAAAATCTGACAGTGCAACATTACTGGTCTGAAACATATGCTGCTGAGAGAAGCAGGGAAAGTGGGAAATTTATCTTTAAGTAGATCCTAACCTAGAATTTCTCAAGGGAGAATCATAGTCTCTTTAAAACTGAGATTGTGAGCATATCTTTAGAGTTGTAGTGTGAGAGCATCTGTAAATTATTCAGCATATGTTCCAAACTTTTCTTCAGAAAGCCTTCTTCATCCTCTGAAGCACTTGTGTTTATTTTTGCATCTGGTTGTGCTCTATTGAAAGACACCTCAGAGACTTTGCACATATATTCATTATGTACCACATTTAATTCTCCTTTGGAAAATTGCAAAGGAAAGAAATATAAAGATTAACAGCATGACTGAGATGAGAAGTTCATGGAGAACAGATGAGACTAAAAAAGAAGAGGGGAAAATACTTCATAATCTTCTCTCAACTAAATTGTCAGTATGGGGTTGTATCTTCTAACTAACGCAGAATCTATTTTTCAGCCTGGTTTTATATACAAATCTTTGCTGTGCTGCTAGTTTATCATCTGATGCTATGGACACATGAAGAACTGGAAGTAAGTACTCATATCATGACACAGTATAGTTGTGAACTGCTCAACTGCAGCCTCATTCCACTCCAGGGGTAGTTGCTAGCATTTAAGTGTTTGGTAAAACCAATTCATGTATGCAAAGATGAAGACAGGCTAATCCTCCCTGTTGAAAGGTATTGTCTGGAGATTATTAATAATATTTGCATTATTAACAATGTGATTGACTGCTGTCCTTTTTCCCAGTTCAATGGAGCTAGATCCAAAGTCTGTACAAGTCAACAGAAAGAGTCCAGTTGATTAAAAGGCTGTGGGTTGGGCTCATGCTGAAAAACAAGAACAGGTACAAAAAAGAGTGTATGTGCTGGGCCTTCCCTCTGATGCATTCCAGGTTGCTTGCAAGTTATTTACTTCTTCCTTTTCTAATGTTGTCTGTATTTGTATGAGACATTTCCAAGAGAATGGAAAGTGGGTTTCCTGGTTTTGCGTTCCTGACTAATCCAGCATTCGCAAACTTTAGAAAAGTCCAGTCTATGTGTGACATCTGTGTGCTTGAGGAGAATTACCACCCAAAGAAACAGCGAAGGCATTATGGGAGATTTGTAAGTCTCCCAAATAAGCTGTTGTCCCTCTCTAGCATTCACATTTGGGTTTGTAAACTGTGGTTGCCTGCAGTCTCAGGGACCTGGACTCATTGGCCCTGGATATCCCTTCCCATTCTTTCGTGGCTTGTCACAACTGCTAGTCTCACCTGACTTGCAAATGTTTTTAATTTTTCTATACACATCACCTGAGATTGTGGCTTTGTTATCAGACTTACTTTGCATACAGCTATAAATCCTCTTGCACCTCTGCTTCGTTTGTGCAGTTCTGTTACGTCGGCGGCATGTCGCTCACTTCAAACCTGGAAAGTGAAGGGATAAAATGGCACCTTCTTCCTCAACGTGTTTTCTTCTCTCTATCAGTAACTAGTATGGCATTTACTAATGGCAGATGCAGCTTACTATGTTTAGTGCTGCAGAAGTGGTGCAACTATGGGAGCAGGAGCATTTTTATTCCATCTTATGCATCACTAGCGAATCCTGACATACACTCCCGAGGACTGTGTGAGCTGTCATAGAGGACACAACCTAAACTTGGTAGGGTTGCCTGAATATAGATCAAGGCAGAGTCTGAAGGCAACAGGGTTGTGTGGTTGTATCTAACTGAAGAATTTGGGTGAATACTTGACAGGCGATATATTAAAAGAAAGACTGCAGCATGATTGTCATTGCCCACAGTGAGCTTATGGGGCTAGCAGCTGGGAACGCCCCCTCCCCCCCCCCCCAAAAAAACAACAAAAACCAAAAACCTAAACCAAAAAACAACCCATCCTTGCTGAGCTGATTTGATTTGGAAACCAATGTGGAATTTCACAGTGCCATTGTCACAGTCATTCATGTTGGCTTAAATTTCTACCACCATATCTGTCATCTAAACCCCAAGTGCCTGGATCTGTTGTATTGCTACATTAAATAACATCTCTGAGCCATTGTTGTGTTGACCCAGTGCAGTGTGGGCTATGTCCTTCCTCTGTGTTCCATCAAAAGTGAATAAGAATTAATTAACACTGTAACCTCTTTCCTCCTGTTTCTAACCTGTTTCTCATAAGTTTTCTGCGGTAAACTTTTCTTTTCTTAATCAAAGCAAAATTCCAGAAGGGGATTCTGCACCTCCAGCCTGAACTTTAACAACCAAAAATTAATTAAGGTCAGATTCCCAATTTACACTACCATACTTTCACAGTGCTCTGGAAGCATAAAGGAGCCTTACGTAAAGTAATTTATACTCACCTTCCTCACTGTCAGAGCTGTTTGGTGTAAGTCACACTGACCTCCCCCGGTGTTCACAATAAAGATTAAAATGCTGAGAGTGTACGTCAAATTCTACCAGCAGAAACCAAGCCATAGGGCTCACTGCAGTAGAAAGTCTGCTCCAGGATATCAGAGTATTGTAGAGGAGCGAGGGACTAGCAAACTTTGCAAAGCCAACAGACAGCAGCAAGTGAATCAAGCTACAGGTGTTGTTGCATGTATTGTAAACAAGCCCGGCTGGCGCACGTTCAGTTCTAGTTCAAGTTGCAAGAATAAATCAACATCAAATACCTTGACGTTAAAGCAGGACACGACTCAGGATGTTATTTCCCAGCTTTTTTAAAGCTTCTTCCTTCATTCTGTTTACTACCTCAATTTGTTCCTCTCACTTCTTCCTGTTCCTGAACCCCATAGCATTTCTATGAGCCCCAAACGAGGATGCTTTGTATTCTCTTTATGCAAATAACAAGATAGATAGAGATGATGTGGCTGCTGAACACTCCTCCTAACAACTTGATGTGAACTGAGTCATCCTCAGCTGGGAAGACAGGAGTTAGGACACACCAGACTGAAATAAATGACCCTAGTAAACAGCTCTGATATCCAGCTGTCAGCCAGGGAGAGGACAGAGCATATTGGATTAAATGTCCCAAGGAGAAGATGGAGTGGTCAAGAGGAGGAAGAGTGAAGAGATACTTCTGCCAAAGAGGAACAGTTATCATGAAGCTATAACAAGACATGCCTGAGTCCTGGGCCTATTCCTCCTCTACCAGCACTCCATGAAGCAGCTCCTACCATGTTATGGATTTTCAAAGTGGGATGGGTATGGAGAAGGACCAGGATGTTTGATGTTATGGGGAGGGATAGCAATAAGTATGTTGGGTGGTCTCAGGGAAAAGGATGGGGTATTGGTAATGGGAGATCAATTACCACAGACTTGACACTGACTTCTGAGGTTGTCTTTGGTGGTGTCAAGAGGTTTATAGCTTTAGGGAAGGTAATGATAAATAAATGGACTTCTGTGTGTAAATCAGAAATAGTGAACCTCTTGAACCTCTTCCACTCATCACTAGATATGACACCTGTACTGAAATAATAGACAGTGGTAGTGGTGTTTTTGTTTTGTATACCCAAAAGCATTTTGCATTCTGGTACCCATGCCTCAGGTTGTGTCATAAACTGCCAAAACTCTAGGAGCAAATTATTCAAAGTGAAGTATGACACAACATCCTGAATTGGTCATTTTGCACCTACAGCTATAGCCAATCTCTTGACATCACACATTGAATTAAATGCCATATGTGAGGAAATACCTAGAGGTGGAATGTCATCTTCCACTCTGAAGTGTTTTAATTAGCCAATTTAATCTGCATGGTACAGCAGTTTGACCCCAAAACTTCCTCAAGGGTTTTCACCATCTATCAGAAGAAAATAGTTACATTATGCAGGAAACGATCAAAATAGTACTATAGCACTGGAGTGCAACTTGACAATCCCACAAGCATTATTTATGCCACAAATCATTGCAAAACATAGTACTGGCACAGTGATGAAGAAATTCAGGCCACCAGTGTTTTTGATCTGATGTTTTTAAGTACACCTGCTGTGTCTTTCTACTCTTTACTGTTTCCAACCAAATAGTTAGCTTCCTGATTATGCTATCATTTTTTTTCCCTCTGGGGCTGGGTAAGAACAAGCTAAAATAGCTGGTGAAGTCATTTCTGTGTATACTGCTTAGTGTGATTAACAGCTGGAGAGCCCATATTGCTTAGGTCCTAATGCACTCAGGTTTCTAATACCAATATTGGAAGGAAGCTCTTAACAAAATAATGTTGAATTTGAATGTCTAACTTGGCATACTTACAGCTATGTAATCTGATAGTGTAGAAGCTGATGCCACAGTCTACTGTTTCTTCTGTTGTCTCCTTTTATAATGTTCACATAGTATAATTTAAAGGTTGGTCTAGATAGCTCAGTGTATGAGTAATATTTGTAATAATTTTGCTAGATCCTAGGTGCAGGTATTCTCAAGACATAAACAGTGAATCTTTTCCATGAGGTGCTCAACTGGCTTTCATGGGAGTTCAGGGTAATCAGTTCTTACTGGAAAAACTCAGATTCTTGTAGGATAGATCTCTATGGGCTAGACCTGAAATTCAGGAGTAATAATATCAAAGACATTCAAATTTGAGACTGTCTATCCACAGCGCATGTGGATATGCATTCAACTTTAATGGTGCCAGGCAGACTTACTTGCTTTTAAAATTTGTCAAATCTGATTTCTTGTAAGAAGTCTCTGTTCATTATTAGATCTTCCTGCTTTCTTCCTTGGAACCTTGCAGTGTTCCTACTAAAGTCAATCACAAATTTTATTGACTTTACTGGACCATAGCCAGGTCAAAACCCTCCAATTAACGGTGATGATAAAAAGACCTCAAGAACATAGTACGAGTAAATAAAATGGCCATGAAATGCTCTATACTGTCCTTTCACAGATCTGATGAAGTGAACTTGGATTCTTGAAAGCTTGTGCTCTCTCTATATATCTTATTTAGTTAGTCCATAGAGGTGTGTATGTACCCTGCCTTCTGACTGGCTTTAGACTAACATGGCTAACTATTAAGGGTGTGTGAAGTCGACACTATTCGATTCGGATTCAGATTTGGATTTGGCCCACATCAGGGACAGTGATTTGATTTGTTGATTCGGAACACTGTCCCTGATTCGATTTGGCTGAATCTGAATCTGAATATTTGATGCTGATTCAGAGAATCAGTGATTCAGACATAGACACAGCTTTAAATGTTTTTTTCTATATACCTTGAGGTACCAGTGCAGCTTGTGAATGCTGCAATGCTGGGGCACATGGAGCTGACCCACTTCTGGGTCAGCTGGGGAACATGCTGGGGGCCCCCCACCATGCCTCCCCAGCTCAGCGATTGGCCATGGAGGGACCCCGGGTGCCCCCCCCAGGAGGCACCAGTCGCTGAGATGGGGGAGCATGGGGGGGGACCCAGCACATTCCCTGGTTGACCAGAAGTGCTTCTGGTCCACTTCTGCGTCTGCTGCCAAGCACACTGGGGAGCCCCCCATGCTCCTGTGGGATGCTCCATGTGCCCCAGCATCACAGCGTTCACGAGTTGCCTTCTACCTAGAGGTATGTAGAAAAAACATTTAAAGCTGTGTTTATGTGTGAATTTCTGAATCTTTCCAAATCTCTCTGAATTGATTTGGAGAGTTCTGATTCAATTCAGAGAGATTAAAGGGTCCTCTGATTAGATTCAGAGATTTGGCCACCGAATCGGGCCAAATCTCCGCCAAATCAAATCAGGGACCAAAACTTTACACAGCCCTACTAACTATCTCTCTCTGGGTGTGTCTACATATGCGTTAAAGCATTGTTTTTGCTGTGCTTTAAGTTTAATACCTCTAATATGAGGTACTAACTAACCAATGCTACTGAACATTATCGCCAGCACACAGTCTTTTTATGACACTTAATGTATAGTAGACTAATTCTACTGCACATTAGTGCATTAGCCTGGCTTTTGCTGTGATTAACTAATGTGCAGAGGAATTAGTCTACTGTGCATTAAATGTCTCATGTAGATGTGCCCTCTTTCAGGAAAGAAAAAACAGCCCCTTTGCTTTGTCTTAATTACTTGTAAACAAAGAACTAGAACCTTTCTTGAATATAGTTGACACAAAGTGACCAGAAAGCTGTACTAATCAGGTCACTCACTGGTGGTGTCCCCTTTGTGGCTTAAAATTTTCTGTCTCAGCTCTCTACTTCCCCCAAACCTCTTCAGACCAAATCCTCCCATAGGGAGAATACTGAGAAATGAAAAGGGGCAAGACTGGAACCCCTGTAATAACCCACTTGGGTATGCCCCCCACATCTACATTTGTCCCTTAGCCTGCTCATAGACAGCTTGGTATGTTTTCCTGCTGGAAAAAACAGTATAGTAAAAATGTCACTTTTTATGAGACTACATCCATTCTGATAAAAATTCTTATCTTAAACCAAAACTGCCATTTCAAACTGAAATTCTAAAACTAGAAAATTTTCATTTTATTTCAAAATTCAATATCATATTCATGTAATTAAAGGAGGAAATTACAGGTTATCAAGACAAAACAACAATTTTCCCCACTCTGAATAATTAATTGTTTGTTTTGGAAGTCAACATACATTTTTTTGGAAGCTTTCATTCTGCAAACATTTTTTGCTATTACAATCTTCTGTTCTGTTCCAATTTGAAACAAAAATAAGTCTTGAAATTTCAAAATGTCTCCTCATCACTTCTAGCTGTTTCTATTATGTATTTGCCCTAACTAATATGACCCCAAAAAACTCCTTGTGTATAGAATTTAACAAATAGCTAGGTAAGCTGTTCTGGTTTTTGTTCACAAGGAGCCTGCATTTTCTCTGACTGACAGGAATGGGAAATTTGCAATGAATTTTAGTAGGAACAAGATCTTGCCTGAGGGTTGTTTTCATGGACGAGTCCTGGGCTTTATCACAACCCATTCAAGTTGAATTCATTTAATTTCACATAAAATATATGTATGATGGCTACTCCATGAAAGAAGCTTGAGGCATATTTTTTTTTTCCTTTTTAAGAAATCACTGTGTCAGTTTATGGGTATCTGTGGTTGTAGCTACACATTCAGTTAGTATGGTGTGATAAACTCTGGTGCAGCTTGCACCAGCATTAATGGCTCTGGTATGTAGTGTCTACACGTGCTCCTAGAACCTTAGCAGTTTGAGTTGGGGTGAAGGAGCAGCAGGCTCAAGGGGTCAGCCCCTAGCTCTGGGTCATGGCATTGGGCAGCAGAGGGGCTGGCTGGGACACGAGAGTGCTCAAAGAGTGGATCTGTGTGGCTAGGCAGCAAGCAGAGGTCTGGCCCCCTGCTGCCTAGGCTGACCAGGTGCAATTTACACCTGGGTCAGCATTTACATGCGTGTATAGGCACAGTTATTTTCTTTCCCATAAGATAGTACTGTCCCTGACTGTCCCCAACAGTACTATCTTAAGGCAGTGAAACCTAGTTTGCTGTGGTATAACAGTGTCACACGTGGAGACTGTGACTCTTTACACTGCAGCAAATTAGTCTACTGTGCAGTGAAGCGCATGTGTAGGTACACCCTGGCCACGTTTACATGAGACGCTGACTGCACAGTTATTATTGTGTTCTTCTCATAGTCTTCTTACAACTGTGCAAAACAGAGGAAATTACAGTCCCTACTTTCTGTCTACAAAGACAAATAACATAGTAGAGCTCTTGAATGATGAAAAGATGTGAGCAAATAAGGTGAGCAGAAATTAAAGGAGTTTTATTTTCTTCATTGATACTGGTGTCATATATCCAGTTCAATATGCCATTTATGCTTTCTTCAACATGTCTGATGCTCTTCTTAGCTGTTAAGCTGACAAAAACTACTCAGAGTCATATTCTAAGAGTGTGTGTGGGAAGGCTTATATTTTTTGACCCAATGGCAACTGGAACAGTACTGGTCTTTTTTAATTTGCTTCAAAAATAAAAGGTGGATGAAGTGGATTTTTTTTAACCTAGACTTCCTTATTAGAATAATGTAAAAGGTTGTACAAACTAAACAGGTATTCTGTTGCTTATAGACAAAGACTTTTTGTACCTAACATGAATGGCAAGATTCCAGCACGCTCACAGCAAATGGTTTTATCTCCTTCTGAAGGATCAGAATGTCCATTACATATAGATGTTTGTTTTTTAATTTCAAAAGACTGTATGAGAAGTTATCCCTGCTAGAGCTGGAGAGATAGGAGAGAGAATTTTTCTCAAAGTTACTTTTCACACATTCATAAATAGTTTTCAAATGCTGATACCACCAGTACTTTACTCAGTTGTTGTCAAACATTCCTTCTGTAATTTCCAATATTCCTTCTCACCAACTGCTCCAGCACTCGGCATAGTAATAGAAATATAGGTGCATCTAAAGACCCCAATTAAGAGGAATGAGGATACAGTAGAAACTTCCTTCTGTACATGAGTGACCTCATCTGCTCCATTGGTTTCAGCTGGTACCTGAATGATGACTC
This sequence comes from Alligator mississippiensis, assembly GCF_030867095.1. Classification (NCBI taxonomy): domain Eukaryota; kingdom Metazoa; phylum Chordata; order Crocodylia; family Alligatoridae; genus Alligator; species Alligator mississippiensis. The sequence goes on along the minus strand of NC_081824.1, from coordinate 116,826,586 downwards.
ACAAGTCTCTTTGCCACTTTACAGCATATTTAAAATGTATTGCTTCCTTTCATTTCCTCCTGAAAAGAAAACCTGAGCCAGGGCCCCATCAGATCTTCTGACTTCAACCCTGTTTCCTCTTCCCAGCTAACTGGCTTCTTCCCTTTTTCTACATCAAATTTAAATTCTTTCAAAACTTGTCCAAGTCACTATCACCATCTTTGTTCCTGGCTGCCCTACTTGTCCTACATATTGTTTGCGATGGTCTCCTAGATTCAGGTTTTGTGTCCTACTCCTTTCGGATTTGCTCCTTCCTCTTTTCTTTCCCATATACCTTGCTCTTTCATCTACCATGCCACTTTTATTTTGTCCTTCAGGTTTTCATAGTATCATAGTACTTAGGATTGGAAGGGACCTAAACAGATCATCAGGTCCGACCCCCTGCCCCAGGCAGGAACGGGTGCTGGGATCATATCACCCCAGCCAAATATCCGTCCAGCCTCCTCTTGAAGACCCCCAAGGTAGCAGAGAGCACCACCTCCCTTGGGAGTCCATTCCAAAGCCAGGCAGCCCTAACTGTAAAGTAATGTCTCCTGCTGTCCAGCCTGAACCTTTTCTCTAACAATTTGTGGCCATTATTCCTAGTAACTCCTTGTGGTGTCCGGGGAAACAGAGCCTCACCCAATTCCTGCTGGTCCCCCTGGTGAGTTTGTAAACTGCCACCAGATCCCCTCTCTGCCTTCTCTTGTGGAGGCTGAATAGATTCAGGCCCTTTAGCCTCTCTTTGTAGGGCCTGTCCTGCTGCCCCTTGACCATGCGAGTGGCCGTCCTCTGGACCCTCTCGATGCTGGCCACATCCATCTTGAAGTGCAGCACCCAGAACTGGATGCAGTACTCCAACTGTGGCCTGACCCGTGCCACACAGAGGGGAAGGATCACCTCCCTGGACCTGCTTGTGATGCATCTGTGGATGCATGACAAGGTGCAGTTAGCCTTACTGGCTGCTTCCTAGCATTGGCAGCTCATGTTCATCCCGGAGTCAACAATGACTCCAAGATCCCTTTCTACCACCGTGTTGACAAGAAGGGTGTTCCCCAGCCTGTAGGTGTATTGCTGGTTCCTTCTCCCTAGATGTAGCACCTTGCACTTGTCTGTGTTGAATTCCATCCTATTCCCATCCGCCCACCTCCTGTGAGGTGTGAGTGATTTGCCACAGCAGATGGATGCCCCTAATATAATTCAGCTTATGTGGACAGCAAGAATTCTAAAGTGTTAGAATTCCACAGTATTTTAAAATGATGAAAATCAAAATAATACTCTGTACTGATTCACTCTCCTCTTTTTAACCTGAATGTATTTATTTTATTTTACGAACTCACATCTCCGTATGTGATTTCGTCAAAAATAATGGAAGATTTCATATAGGGATACAGATACATTTGGGGAGAACAATATGAGATCACTGTGAATTAGCACACTGATTGATTGAAGCATATTCTGACATGCTACTGTACCATAATACACACACAGTAAAGCATTAGTCACCCAAGGTAACACTAGTCACCTATGGCATCACATTCCATTTACCTTCTTTGTAAGTCTCTCCCTAGATGTCTTGCAATTACTTCCTGTTTCTTTACAGAGTGAGTGACCTTTTGTACATTTCAGGTATTCTTGTTAAAAGCATTCCTTGGCCTATGTCTTAATTAATGAAGAAATAAAAGAATTCCTGTGGGATTCATAGCCTTTTTGGTATGTGGCAATTACTGATAAGTGGTTCTGAACTCTAAACCTTAAGATTGTGTACTGGATAACATTCTATTGCCAACTTTTAGAGTGAACAGATATCAAACTATAGATTGATACTAATTATCGGTTCTCTTAATTACTTCTGTAAAAGGTTTTTTCCAAGATTGCCAGTGAGATGAATTCCTGTGCATTTGATTCTTCTAATATTGCAGGGTGCAATTGGGCATCTTTACACATGCTCTGGGGCTAGGGTGGAGAGTGCCTTAATTAGCTCTTTCAGGAGTTGCTCTAATTAAAGCAGCTGCAGCATCTCATATATTCACTGCCCTGAACTTCAAAATGGCAGCGGAGGTGCTTTACCTAAAGCTCGTTCAACAAGCTTTAGTTAAAACACCCTGCCACCATTTTGAAGCATGGAGATGCTGAATACACGGGGTGTTAATTAGCACACCCCAGCAGACTTGACTAATCAAGTCTGCTCTGATGTGCTTTAATTACAGCGCATTGGAGCAGGCGTCCCACACATATACAGGCACCCATTATGACAGCTTAGTTTAGCATCCCTAGTTTTTTTGCCTGAAGTGAGGTTCTCTCCTGAAAAGTTGAGCTTCATTAAGGTAGCTAGCGGATTGGCATGGAGCATGGATTTGGGCATAAATAAAGGAGCCATGGATCCGTGTGTACAAAAGATCTGTCAGGCACTTCGCTCTGTGGAAAGGGCAGACTGGCTATAGGAAGTCATGCAGGCTTGACATAACATGAACAACCCCTTCCTCCAAGACTGATGAAATAATTAAGCCTTGTTAACCCACTAACATAACTTGGGAGGAAGTGAGTGGGACACCAGCCCTGGGTGCCAATTCAGAGGGGACACCAGAATGGCAGCCCCTGTTCAGGGAGATTGTGCTGAAATGAGTGATTGTCTTCCCCCGTCCCAGCCCTACCCTCTCCAGGGTGACAACATTTTAATTAACCAAACTGAGTAACAAGATATGGATTTCTCTTAGAATGAATAGAGCTGTAGGCCCCCATCCCCAAGGGAGAGCAAATTAATGCAGAAAAGCTGTGTGTATACAACTTTGTATTATCAGGCCATATCGTGAGAATGTCTTTGCTATGCTAGTTCTTCGTTGTTGTTCCCTCATCTACTTTTCAACTATCTGGCTGTTTTGTATTTTAGACTGTAAGCTCTTTGGAACAGGAACTTAGCCTTCTGCTGAGTTTGTACGGCATCTAGCACTGTTTGAGCACTGCCCAAAACTAAAAGTGGTCAAAATATAATGCTAAAAAAAATCCCCAATGGAAAAGGAAATGTTAGAAACATTTGGCAAAGTGTGTTCCCACTTCCTAATAATCTCTATTTCAAAGAAATAATAGTTAACAGTAGCAACTGTGTCGGGAGGGTAATAGATGACAGGAAGAGAGATTGCCATGATCCTGCACTGGCTGTCATTGTAGAGTTGAAACTTCTTGGGTACAGAGCGGAAACTCTCTCTCACTGTCTCTCTCTCTCTCTCTCTCTGTCAGCCTCTGTTGTTATTAACATGTTTCCCTCTGATGAAATATTTTCTGTGTTCAGAAACAGGTTGCTAAACATGAAGATTAAAGACACCTAGCATTGGAAGCTGGCAACCGATAATATGCTATACTGTAATTGGTGTCTGCCCAAATTAGAAGACAGATGCTTCCTCTAGATCTCTAAAGTACCAAACACCATGGGCTAGGGACTGTGTCTTCCTCTTTGCCTGCACACATTTGCTGGTGCTTAATGAACAAAATAGTAAATAACTATCATGAATTTCCTTCTGGTCTTACAGGGCAAATGACAGGTTCTTTTTGCAGAGCACAAAATTAATTTTGTTCTATCCGTCCTACTCTTCCTACTCACTCCCCATAAGAAGCACTCTCACAACAGCCTCCCAGAAAGTCAAGAAGATAGGAAGCTGCATGCTTGTGAAATCTGAATACTTTTAAATTAGCACATTTAAATAGCTAAGGCTTGTACTGCAAACAACCAGTCTTGTATATCTGATAGTAGGAATGTCATGAACTTTGGCCTGTGTTTGCTTTCGTTGTGTACAAACTATGTACCAGCTTTACTGACAGGAATAGATATAAAAGCACAGCGTAGTCATGAGAAACCTCACCATAAAAAGCCACAAAGAACAGTCTGGTCCTGTAATGGCAAAACAAGCCTCAGAGTACAGGCAAGTTTCTTTCCATGTACTGCACTTTTATGAGCTTCTATGCACTCAAAGAGAAAATAAGCTAAGCTAGGTCAAGATTCAGTAGTACCTGTCTTCTATGTTATTAGATGCCCTTCTTTGTTCCCCTTCTAGCAAGCTTCTGCTCTTCCTTGTACTTTTTCCATGCAGTTTTCACCTACTCATCCAATTCCATCAATCTACATTATAATTGCCTTCTTTTCAGTAACTCTTAACCCCATATCTGACCACAAAAGGAAACAAACCAGGCAAGAAATACAATCTAGGGATGTACTGAATATATATCCTTCAATTCAACTTAGCTGTCCAGACAACCTCATTTTCTGTTCCTTGTTGCCTACTTTTTTTCCTCCCATATTCTTTTGCTCATCACGTGTCATTATAGCATCGGCACCTCCTTTGGACTCAAGGTACCCTTTCATAATTTTTCTGAATTTAATGGCACTACATTTCAAACAAGTAGCTTATTTATATAGTATATAAAAGAGTAAATAAATAATAAATTGAATAATATGCCAGCTGTAGATGAAACCAGGCATGCACAAATTGTTACTATTTAAAATCATGGGAAAAGTCACAATATAGTTTATTGAATAATAAACTAGTTTCCAGTCCCCCAAGAGCTAGGGACAGAAGTTACACATAAATTGATAGGAAACCTGTTCAGATCTGTAACGCAACAGAAGTTCAGTGCACATAAACCACTTGCAAAATAGCCAAATCTGGTTTAAGATAAACCTGGATGGATGTATTATCAGACTTAACTGATTTAGATTAAACTGGTTTATTGAACTTCTGTCCCAGATCCCCTCAAGATTCAAGTAAATACAGTAGTCCCCCAGCATCCCAGGATGCTTTACATATCCCCCACAAACCCCTCCATCCTTGGGCAGGCCATGCTGGGCTCAAGCTGTCTACTCCAGCCAAGCAAGGAGGCATGCTCTAGCACCTCCCAGCTTCTGGCCTAAACCACTGCAGGCATGTGGTTACATTTCTGGAATCAAAAGTAAATGGCTGTTCACTTGCTTAACAGTTCATTCTACACAGTTTAGAGTAACCTGCAAAGATTGAATTGATTCTGCCTCAGGCTTTTTGACTGTCTGTACTCAGCCAAGATGATCAAGAGAACAACCACACACTTGCTATACAGGGTCATATCTGCCCAGTCACTTCCAGCTGCCTCTAGGCTATAGAATAGGCACGATTTTAGAGCACCCTGTATTTCCCCATGCAGGGAACTGGGAGCCAACTGAGCCTCTTGAGCCTGCAGATGAATGTTGAGAGTCCTGGGACAAACCTAGGGATAAACTGAATGCAGCCATAAGCACCCCTTCCCACTGAAACCACTCCCTGGTTTGGCCTTGCATGCACCTTCTGGAAACAGAGGTGCATGGAACAGGTCCCCCTGGCTGTGGTTGTAATGGTGGCAGTGCTGATGCTGGCAACATAGCTACCTTGAAAGGATTGTTCAACACCCTGGTTGAGAACCACTGGATTACAGTATTTCAACTAAGTGTAGAAAAGCAGAGTAATTGGATTTCTCCAACACCTGGTTCTTTAGGGGCCATACTATTTTCCACTAAGAAACATCTTCTCCTATTCTTAGAGTGGGAATATCTGCTCCCGACAAGAAATCCACAGGCTGAAAGTACACTCAAATTTCCCACTGCAATGTACAAAGCTTAAATAATATCTTCCCCATTGGCTTAGCAATATCTTCTAATAATCTCCATTGCAATTTGCTTTCCAGACCCTGGAACACATAGGGAGTGATTACATTTACAAATATAACTTCAAACCTCTCATTGTCCCTTTAATTTGTAATGAATCTCAGGCCTCTTTCTTGTTAAGATATTTTTTTAAAGTGCAACCTGGGGATTTTTCTGTGTAATTATGAAATCTGGGTCATTGACATAAATGTGTTCAGTGTCATGTAGCAGTGGTTCTGGTTTGTTTTCAAGGCACTCACATTATACTGCCTTCAGGGTTCAACTGCACTAATCCCAATCATAATTAGAAGTTAAGTTAAAAAAAAAATGTAGGAACACGTAGCTCAGCTGTGTAGCTTTTTCACAGGAAAAATACCTCACCAATTCTTAGCAATCATTTTTGCTTTTCCAGAAGGTATTCAAGTTATTCTGTAGACTAGAAATGGCCAATCAATCTATTTTCTGTGCCATTACAGGAAGCAATTTATGCCAACCTTTTTGCATAAAACAACTCTTCTGCAGAGGTCATTTCAGAAGAGTTGTCATAAAGTAACAAATGTGTTTTTGCCTTTATTTCCTCTCTTTGTAAATATTGGGTGCATCTACACGAGATGCTGACTGCACAGTAGCCGAATAATACTACACAGTACCACATCACAGCACTGACAGTGCTAATGTGCTACTGCACAATATTATTAAGCTACTGCACTGTAGCATTGCTTAAAAGACATTTGCTGGTGCTACTGCACAGTAACTTTCTTTACTGTGAATTTATTTAGTACCTGTTTATACAAGTACTAAATACCTTCACAGTAACCACTGCAGGGTAGCATGTTGTGCATGTAGACACATCCACTGAGTGTTTTTTTTTTCTTTGCTGTGTTTCCCTGTTTTTGTTTGAATAAAGTGGCCTTACTGTAAAGTAGAATGAGGAAGTAGAAATGCTTTATTGTTCTGTGGAAAGCCAAGGCCTACACATTTGCAAAGTCCTAGACATTTGGGCTAAGTATAGATAGTAAAAAGCCTGAGGCTGAATCAATTCAATCTTTTAAGGTTAGTCTAAGCTGTGTAGATTGAACTGTCAAGCAAGTGAACAGACATTCGCTTTTGGTTCCAAAAATGCAGCCACATGCCTGCAGTGGCCCAAGCCAAAAGCAGAGCAGGGGGGAGGGGAGGGAAGGGAAGGGGAGGGGAGGGAGGGTGCTGCTAGAGCACATCTCCCTGTTCAGCTGCAGCAGGCAGCTTGGGCCAAGGCTAGCCTGCCCACTCTACAAGGGGGAGGTTTGAGGATGAGGTGCAAAGCAGCTTGGGATACAGGGGGACTGTGACTTAACTTGAATCTGGAGGGGATCTAGAGCAAAAGTTTAATAAACTGATGTAACCAAAATCAGTTAAGTCTGATACTACAGCCACCCAGGTTTATCTTAAACCAGTTTTAACTATTTTGAAAATGGTTTATGTGCACTGAACTTCTGGGCTAGGGACAAACATTAAAAAAGCCGGAGCCTGAATTAATTCAATCTTTACAGGTTAGTCTTTGCACTAATTTGCAGGTTAACAGACATTCACAAAATGCAGGTACATGCCTGCAGTGGCTCAGGCAAGAAGTTGGGGAGCGGGGGTGCTAAAGCAGGGCTCTGCTGCAGGAAAGCGTGCTGGGGGGGCATGGACAGCCCTGGCAGTGTCCTCAAGTGAACTGGCCAGGGAGGGGATTGAATTCCCCACTCTCTGTCCCACCAGCATGGACCTGAGCCAGGGTCCACCTGGCACTCCCCCCTTGCTGCTGCAGCAGTGGGGCTGGGGGTACAGCCAAGCACCAGCCAGCATGGCCCCCAAGGCAAAGGGGACAGGGAGGGAGGTTATTCCCCACTCTATCCCCACTGCCCCCAGGGGACCACAGCCGGGATCTGCCCATCCCAACAGCTGCTGCCTGTCACTCCCTACAGAGATCGAGTGGCAGGATAAGCACCTCCTGCCCCCTCTGCCAGACACTGGAGGGAGGGGGGAACAACCCCTTCTCCCTGCCCCCGCCTAAGGGGCCATGCTGGCATAAGCCTCTTTCTGACAGGGGGGCCTCTTCCTGGCAGGGGGTGGGGAAAGTTGCCACAGATGAGTGGTGGTGACAACACTAGGGGAACTTAGGGAGCTATGGCCTCCTCTGAGCCCTGGTGTCATTCCCCACTCTGTGCAGTCCACAACAGCTCTGACTCCCACTCATGGCCCCCTGGCACAAGCTGGGAAGAGGCTTGTGCTCCTGGACACCAGGACAGGGGCTGTTGCTTCATCAGGGCCCTGCCCCTCACTGCTCCAGTGACAGGGTCAGGCACCCAGCCAGAGGCCATCCAGCAGGGCCTCTTAGATGAGGGGGCAGGGAGGGGGCTACTCCCTCCAGCATCTGGCAGAGGGGGCAGAAGGGGGCTTATCCCACTTCTCACTCCCTGTGTGGAGTGAGCAGTGCTGGTGGTTGGGGTGGACAGATCCTGGCTGTGGTCCCCTGGAAGCAGTGGAAGTTGGGGGGGGGAATAACTCCTCTCTCTGCTCCCTCTGCCTCAGGGGCCATGCTGACCAGCGTTCGGCTGCACCCTGGCATCCCGTTGCAGCAATGAGCGGGGAGCACCCTGCAGACACTGGCCTGTGTCTGTTCTGGTGAGAGAGGGAGGGGAAAATTAAACCCCCTCCCTGGCCAGTTCACTCCAAGCTACTACAGAAATTAGACAAATGTAATAATAGTATTAGTGTTAATGTGCTACAATATTGAGAAAAATAATTTGCTTCAAAGGACAGAAATAAAAATCTGTCCTTATTATTGGTACATCCTTGACACTTGCTCAACCAATGTATAATTAAAAATTTACTCTCACACACTGGATTTACAAAATGGTACAGACATTATGCAGTGTTTAGAACTTAAATTTCATCAAGTTATGTGAATTGTACTTTGCTATAAATAGCCACTGTGTGTTTTGAGGTTTTGTTAATTTTATTTCTCAACAGGTTGTTTTTTGCAGATTTCCATGGTGATTAACATGCTGATGTGTGATGTGTGATTACTCACTTGGCCACAAAGGAAAATAGACCTACAACAATATGTACATTACTTGTGAGCAGAAGTTTAAAAATAAATAGACCTAGATTAGAAAAAAGCCACTGCCCATAGCGGTTCTTATTGGCTGGTATGATGACATCTGCTCTGATCAATCACCAAAGCAGATCATTTGAGTAATGCGATTAGCTGACAGCAATAGTAAGCAGTTATACTCCAGCTAGACTAATTGGGAATACACACAATTTACAAGACCATCAAGCTGGAATATTGGAATTCCATGAAAAGACACTGATAGTCTCAATAATTAAACCTGTTTTAAGTCTAGCAAACTAGACAGACTGCTCTAATATGTTTAATACACGATACAAGTACAAATTCCAGGAAATGGGAAAAAGGAAGAATGGGGCTCTGAATTGGGCCCTGGGCTTCCCCACATCTGGTCCCATTGCTAGAGAAAAGGGTGTCTGGCAGGAAGTAGTATTTTTCTTTCTTATTCTGGAGTGAACATGAGAGAACGTCTTTGATATGCAGAGCTTGCATGGAATGTGGAATTCCCACAAAAACATTAGACAGGCAGCCGCCTCTTCTGATGAAAGGTGGCCCCAATCATCTGTGGACTGAAATAAATGAGAGCATCTTGTGACAAGCACAATGGAAACCACTTAGATCGCAACACTATACACTACTGGGGACTGGGAGCTGGCTGACAGATTAATAGCGCCCACTTTCTGTGCCATATGGAAATGTCCTGACTAATGCTTTTGGAGACAGAAGGAACGATTTTTTCCCTTCTTCCTTCATTTGTTCACCAGCACAATCCTAAAGTTTAGGAAGATTCAGTATGTGTATGCATATGTGAGAGTAGGAGAAAGAGACAGACACCCCCCCGCCCAAAGGAAGTGCATCTGTTAAGTGCCAGATCATGTCCCATCATACAAAAAGATGAAGAAAGCTGGGATATACATAAGCTATGCAAAAATGGTAAGTTATTGTCCAATGTGCCATCTAAGAGTACTCAAGAAAAATGCAGACAAAGCAAGAGCTGATGCCAAATTCAGCACAACCTGGCTGTATAAAGAAGAAGGTTGGCTGATAAGATTGCTAGATAATCATGCTCACTGATGATGTCTGACAAGGGTCAGGAGGTAGGTGACATGAACCCTGGCTGGAAATGTGATTCTGATGATGTTTGGCAAGCAGAAGTCATTCACAGCATGATGTTTAGAGGTACACAAAACACCACAGAAAATGTATACATGAGGGTAAACCTGTGCCACTTGGAGTTGTCAGAGCATGAAACATTCACAGAGCAATTGTATGTTTTGTTCTTGTTTTTTGTAGGACTGGACTTTCATTAGATCTGAGCCATGACCAAGATACCTGGCTGGCAATGATCTACCTGTGTTTGCAAGTGTATCTGGTAGGATACTGGACTATCTGTAACTGGAGCAAGGCTACTGTATTTTACTAGATCAATATCGTTATGTCCCAGTTAGCCTGAATTATTCTGAACTTTGCCTTCATACAATCTCTCTAACTTTTCTGATGATTATGCATAAAAAGCCTGAACAGCAATTTGGTTGCCAAGGAGCTGTTCAGATTGCCACGTTATCAGATCAGCACACCCTGTTGCTATAATTTCCCTTTTTCCTTATTGGCACATCTTATACCTTACTCACTGCTTGGCAGCTCCCATTACTGTTTCTGCCTATCTTGCCCTGTGAACACTATAATGCAGGGCAAAGAGAGCTAGGCCACTGAGGTGAAACTGGGAGGAATTTTTGTTCCTCTAGGCTAGGGACAGAGGTTACATATATACTGGTTTAAGTGATCAGAAATTGGTTTAAACCTGTAACAGAACAGAAGCTCAGTGCAGTTTAAAAATGGCTGGAATTGGTTTAAGATAAACCTGGTTGAATGTAGTATCAGACTTAACTGATTTGGGTCAAACCAATTTATGGAATGTCTGTCCCAGACCCCTTCCTGGTTCAGGTTAAATCACAGTCCCCCAGCATCCCAGCATGCTTTCAGGCCCTGGGCTAGGTTGGGCTGTCTGCTCCAGAGAGCAGAGAAGCCCTGCTTCTCTGCTTCCTAGCTGGAGCAGTGAGGACTGGCTGACAAGGGTTGAGGGGAAGGCCAGCTGGGGGATCTGCCCCACCAGGCAAACCCTGGCTGGGGTCTGGGAGGGAGGTTAAACACCTCTTCCCTTGCTCAAACTTACTGCTGGCTATAACTATAGACTACAAATCCCAGAGGCACCTGCAAGCAGGAAGAGGCAATGATGAGCAACCCTGCAGAGTCCTGCTGCTGTAATTCTGGACTGCAAATCCCAGAGACCTTGGGGGCAGCAGGACGAGGAAGTGAACACAGCCAGAGAGCCATGCTTTAGCGCCTCCCGGCTTTTGGCCTGAGACACTTCAGGCATGTAACTGCATTTCCTGAATCAAAGGTAAATGTCTGTTCACTTCTGTTTCAATTTAATCTGTGCAGTTTAGACTAACCTGCAAAGCCTGAATCTATTCAGTCTGTACCTAGCCCTAGAGGCCAGGATTTTACTGCTGGAGATTTGCTCAAGTAAGTTTTAGTCTCCTACTGGTTGAAGGAAGAAACCAGCTTGAGCAGAACTAAAAGAAAACAAAAGCAGTGTCTGGGTGTTAGTGAGGCCTACGGGCTAAAGAGTCTTCAGCAGTTTGAATCAGTGCTTTCTTGACCAGAAGGGCTGAAAGGCCTCAGTGTCTGGTGAATTATATGAACCCAAGGTGGTGACCTTTGCTCTGCTTGTAGCCAAATGCTAAAAGCCAAAAAATATGATCTCACACACAAATTACTAGCCAATGTCAGCAGGCTAGCCAGGGAAAGCAAGAGGAGGGATGATATAGTTTCAGACTCCCTGTATGGCCTTGGAGGAATAATTGAATTTATTCTGTGTAACAAGGTACATGGCTCAGGGGCTGAAGCCCAGCTGCAATGGGTTAGAGGGAATAGCCTGCCTGCCTAGGAGCCCTGAGCCAGCTGACGGTGCTGGCCCTAGGAGAAGTTAAAAGCTCCCAGGGAGGGTAGCTGGGGAGAGACAGAAAGAAGAGACACTGAGGGAAAAGCACAGAGCCTGGGTGGCCTCTCTCTCTCTAGGTCTGAGGAAAGACCAGAGGTTTTACTTTTGTTTGTTATTTGCACATTTGCTTATGTTGTTCCTACCTTTGTTTTCTGTGGGGCCCAGCTTTCCACGTGTAAAATAAATGGACTGGAAACTGGAACTAAAACCTGACTGGCCTTTATGAGGAGGCAGTCTCCTGGGTCAAGCTACAGGAGGATCAACCCACTGTATTGTGCCTCAATTCAGTATCTAGAAAATGAAGATAATACTTCATTATCCTGTAAGCATTAAATCTTTAATGATTATGAATCATCCAAGAGCCATGGAAAGAGCAGCTAGATAGAGTGTGATTCTCTTTGGACTGGATCACACTGCAAAGAAGCTGGAGCAGCAAAGCTATGTACCTGTTCTGTAGAGAGAGGACTTCAGCCCTCACAGCTGTTGATTTGGCACCTTTCACTAGCACTAAGTTCCCTTTAAAAACTAGCTGATAAGTAATAAAAAAAAAAATCCTTTCTGCAGACAGTGTGAAATATTATCTGGTGACCCTTGTCTCCAGACAGCAGGTATTTGAGGAGAAGCTTTTACCTACAAGATTATAATTCCATAACACAGTTCCAAACACTTCTTTAATTCTCTTACTTGGCTTTTGCTGCCAATGCCAAGACCTTGTCAGTGAAGTCTGAGTTAATAAAATACCAACTTAGTGAGCACAGAACCAGGACAGTGTGAACTGCATGCAAATATTTCAGTCTACAGTCTGCTGTCTGTCTGGGAGAAACTCTTACCTGGACCTTGCATATTGTACATCTAGGAATGCAGCATGCAAAGAAACCCACCAAAGGCTCTCCTATGTCACCCAGAATCTGCCAATAAAGGCAGCTGACTGGAAAGAATTGCATACTCTCCATTTCACTCTCCTGAAGGACTGTGACAGTAGGGCTTGCCCCCATTCCTACCACAGGGACATGAAAATCATCAGAAATATGCCTACATCTGTGTGAATCCTTTTGAAACTACTGTTCAATGTGCAAGCTAACCAGATGTTAAGATACAAAATTAAAGGGCCCAGAAATAATACAGGAAATGTTAAAATGCCTTCATGAAAACAATGTTGATGCCTTACCTGGAATACTGTGAGCTGTACTGGTCAGCCCATCTCTAAGAAATGGAGAGGGTTTTGAGAATGGTGATAATGACTGATGAGAATAAGCAATGGCTTGGAAAAGCTCTCATGTGAAGCAAGATTGAAAAGGTTGTGGTTGCTTACCATAGAAAACATATTAATAAGACAGTATATAGTGTAAATACATAAAATAATGAAAGCCTGAGAGAAACCACATATGGAACTTCTTCCTGGGTCATAACATAGAAGCCAGGGGACATTTCATTAAATTAAAAAGCAGTGAATTCAACATTGATAAAAAGAAATACTTTTTCCATGCAGTATACAATTGGACTGCAAAATTCATGGCCACAACCAGTTGCTAAGGTCCAGAACTTAGAACAATTCTAAAAGGGATTGGATATATATATAGATATCAAGAATATCTAGCAATATAGGACACTTACACACACCCAGAGCATGTGTATATGTGTGTGTGTGGGGGGGGGGAGGGGTGCTTTAATTAAACTGGCTCTCAGAGCCGTTCTAATTAAAGTGTTCAGAGTATCTCATATATCAGTGTCCCATGCTCAGAAGTGGTGGCAGGGTCACTTTAACTAAAGCTTGCATGAGGAGCCTTAGTTAAAGTGCCCCCACCCCATTTGTAAGTGCAGCGACACAGATACACGAGATGGTGAAGTTGGCTGGAGTATGGTAATTACCATGCTTCAGCAGAATCAATTAATCGAGCCTGGTCCTACATACTGTAATTTCAGTGTGTTGGAGCAACCTCACTGCTCGTGTATAGCTGCCTTTAGTTACTATTAAAAGTGAAAGGGATCTTAAGGCTCATTAAACTTTAGGACTTATTCTATCTCATAGATATTAGGATGTGGCCAGTTCCCTCTCTATTGGCAGTTCCCTCCCTTCCTCTCAAGTATCTGGCTCTTGCCTTAGTCCGAGGCAGACTGTGGATGAGATGGAATCTGAGTTAGATCCAGGAAGGCAACTCTTATGTTCCTCGCCTGCTGGAGAGCACTGAGAACTTCTGTAGCTTCCTGCAAAACAGCACCTCCGTGTTCCTGCTGCCACATATTGTACAGAGACTGTTTACAGTATATGATCTTAACACAATTTCAATTCTAGTCTCTTCTGTTTATACTGATGTAGGGAAAGAATCCCTTCTCATGCACACAGGCATATTACGCTAAAAAACTGTTCTATCTCTGTTAGGCCATATGGTGGGTTTGAGCTAATGAACATCACTTCTGAGATCACAAGGTTGCACCAAGACAGTGTGACTCTCTTAGCAATAGTTTCATTTCTTTGTGCATTCCCTGAGGCCCTTGCTCTCTCATACCCAGGATTTAATCAAACACTGTGAAGGTTATAAAAAAAAAAAGTGTCTGGGGCGGGGACTACGACTATCTATTCTGACAGCATTTTAGACTGTTACTATCATTAAAGAAGAAGAGAGATCAGTTGACCTTGGAAGTCATCCTGGTGGAACTTTTTCCCATTAATCATTTAACACTAAATGATGGTCTCTGCTCTGATCAGGAGACTGTTGAGCATTCTAAAGATAATGTCAGCTGACAAGATCTGCCTTGCATTTTACTAATTGCAAGCCTCTCATTTTCAGTGTGAGGATACAAGTAAACCTCACTGCACCAGAAAGATAATTTTCATGTACGGAAGAGAGATTTCCAGGAAAGCCCAGAGCAGATTCATAGTTTCATAGTAGCTAGGGTCAGGAGGAACCTGAACAGATCATCTAGCCTGACCCCCTGCCACAGGCAGGAATGAATGCTGGACTCACAAGACCCCAGACAGGTGATCATCCAACCCCCTCTTGAATTTGCCCTAGGTAGGGGTGAGGACCACTTCCCTAGGAAGTTGATTCCAGATTTTGGCCACCCTAAATGTAAGATATTGCCTTCTGATCTCCAACCTAAACCTATTCTTCATCAGCTTATTACCACTGTTCCTTGTCACCGCAGGTGGTGCTGGGGAGAAAAGGGCTCTTCCTATTTGCTAATGATCTCCCCTGATGTGTTTGTAGGCAGCCACCAGGTCCCCCTCAGCCTCCTCTTGCCGAGGCTGAACAGGTTTAGGTCCCTCAGTCTCTCCTTATAGGGTTTGTCCTGCTGCCCTCTCACCAAGCGGGTGGCCCTCCTCTGGACTCTCACATCCTTTTTAAAGTGCAGCACCCAGTACTGGACGCAGTACTCCAATTGTGGCCTGACCAATGCCGCATAGAGGGGAATATCACCTCTCTGGACTGGCTTGAGATGCATCTTTGGATGCATGACAAGGTATGGCTGTCCTTGCTGGCTGCGGTCTGGCATTGGCAGCTCATGTTCATCTTGGAGTCAATAATGACTCCGAGATCCCTTTCCGCCTCTGTGTTTTCAAGAGGGGAACTCCCCAGCCTGTATGTATGCTGTGGATTCCTTCTCCCAAGGTGCAGCACCCTGCATTTGTCTGCGTTGAACCCCATCATACTCTCGTCTGCCCACTTTTGTAGTCTGTCTAAATCTATCTGCAGCCTCTCTCTCCCTTCAAGTGTGTCCACCTTGCCCCACATCTTAGTGTCATCAGCAAACTTGGACAATGTGCTTTCAACCCCCTCGTCCAAGTCGCTGATGAAGATGTTAAACAGTGCGGGTCTGAGGACTGAACCCTGGGGTACCTGACTGCCCACATCTCCCCAGGTTGAGTACGACCCGTCCACTACTACTCTCTGGGTGCGCCCCATCAGCCATTTTTTTACCCATCCAACTGTGCAGGCATCAATGCCACAGTTGCTTAATTTATTAATGAGAATGGGGTGAGAGAAAGTGTCAAAGGCCTTCTCATAGTCTAGAAAGACTACGTCCATGGCAACACCATCATCCAAGGACTTTGTTACCTGGTAATAAAAGGCAAGATTAGACAGAAAAGGGACAGTTAAATACATGGGAGATATGTGTAGAATCATTTTATCATTATTAGCAGTCCTACAGTAGTGCCTAAAGAACCTAACTCATTTTGGTGCACACACACACACTCACACACAACACTGCTAATAATGATAAAATGATTCTCAGTATCAGTTGTAGACACTCCTCACAATATTTCCTGCCACCCCGCTCTACACATATCTCCCACATATTTAACTGTCCCTTTTCTGTCCAGTCTGCTCTGGGCTTTCCTGGAAATCTCTCTTCCGTACATGAAAATTCTCTTTCTGGTGCGGTGAGGTTTACTTGTATCCTCACACTGAAAATTGAGAGGCTTGCAATTAGTATAATTCTCTTTTCTCTATGTATGTATGTATGTATTAACTGAGACAGTGGTTGCCCAGGACAGCCTATGATATAATTAGACAAGATAGAGGATGGGAGAAAGTAAATATTATTATTCAGCTTTTGCAGAGGAGGAACTGAGATACATGAAAATTAAATTAATTGCTGAACGTCAGACAGGAAATCCGCAGTTCAGTCAAGGACTGAACATAGATCTCGAGAGTCCTATTCTACTGTTTAACCACAAGACCACAATTCAAGACACTGTGCTGCATAGTCAATATAACAAGCACATCTAAACAGAGGCCTTAATTACAGGGCTTTGTGAAATAATTTAAAGCAATTTT
Organism: Alligator mississippiensis; assembly: GCF_030867095.1. Taxonomy (NCBI): domain Eukaryota; kingdom Metazoa; phylum Chordata; order Crocodylia; family Alligatoridae; genus Alligator; species Alligator mississippiensis. The sequence continues at coordinate 116,810,045 of NC_081824.1, read as the reverse complement.
TAGTTTGTATTATAGCAGCAGTCAGAAGTCTCCCCACCCCCACCCCATTAAGGTGAGGGAGCTAATTGTGCTTGATACTATGTAAGGGAAATTCCTGTCCAATGCAATTTAAAGCTAGAAGCAACAAGCAGGCTAAGGAATCAAATAAAGAATAAGGTTGTTTTCTCTTTTCATTTCAGAGTGCACTTCCTTCATAAACAGGGAGTTTATCTTCTTGGTACATCTATTTATTCATCTTCCATTGACTTCATGTTGATTAGTCCCTGGTGCATTCCTCATGTATTGGATACAGGCCACTAAACTGACTGAAGTCAATACGACTTCAACTGATTTCACTGAGTTTGGATCAGAAATGCTATTCAAAATGCTAGATCATAAAACTGACATAAGTGACACATTTTATTTGTGCTTCAGTAAAATCAGTAAAACCCTGACGAAGGGTTTTTGAACTCGAAAACAATAAAAGATACCAAATTCACCCAAGGAACCTTGTCTGCCTCAGTAAAAACATGTAGCTTCATTTCAAAACTTTCAAAACTGAAATTTTAATTCTTTTTTTCCCTCCCTCCTCTTAAATGTTCTAAAATTTGGACTTCAGTATATTGAGATGTGAGCAAGCTGGGTATACTTGGGTTAAAGCAAATACCAACAGTGGAGAACAGAAATTAAGGGGAACATTCCAAATGATTTATCTCACAAACATCTGATGTTTTGCTCTATTAATATAACATGACATGTTAATGGATATCCAAATGAGCTGCGTTTCATAGAGCTGCTAATGCTTTACAATGAAGTACTTTGGTAGGTAGAAAATTAGGCTCGTGCATTGGGATTTTCTTAGTTGTATTGCTTTTACATGATACATTGTTCAGAAATATAGTATGTTCCTGATCCAGAAATGTCACAAAGTTGAGATAAAATCATAGAAAATTAGGGATGGAAGGGACCTCAGGAGGTCATCTAATCCAACTCCCTGCTCAAAGCAGGACCATCCTCAATTAGATCATTCCAGCCAGGGCTTTGTCTGGCGAGGCCTTAAAAGCCTCCAAGGATGGAGATTCCACCACCTCTCTAGGTAACCCATTCTGGTCCTTCACCGCCCTCCTAGTGAGAGAGTTTTTCCTAATATCCAACCTAAAATTCCCCTTCCCTAATATCCAACCTAAACTTGAGACCATTGCTCCTTGTTCTGTCATCTGCCACCACTGAGAACAGTTTAGCTCCATCTTCTTTGGAACCACCCTTCAGGTAGTTAAAGGCTGCTATTAAATCAAGACACTTTTATTAGATCCACAGTGTTCTTGCCACTTCTGGCTATTTACAGATAAAATCTCATAATGAGGGTCCTGCAGGTATGACAATGATGTATGTTGCCAAATTAGGCCTATTCTGAGCCAACAACACAGTTTCCCTTTGGTGCTCCTCTGTCAGTGCCTGAAACTGTTGCTATGCATTACCTGAGTCACAGTTGTTTACATACTCTGACCATGACATCCCACTGAAAAGTTATTTATATTCTGCTCATACACACAGATTGAGGAACTGAAAGTTTATTGTCAGAAGGCATTGCTAATAGCTATGAAGGCTTAAAGGCATTTATTTTTTTCTGTCTTCAGATGGCTTGCTCATTCCTTAATGGGACTTAAGACAATGGGAACAGGTACACAGTCATTTACACAAAACAAGTTTCCAGTTATAACAAACATACGTGAGATTTTATACAAAGAACTCAATGCATGTCAGTGGAAAAGTCAGAAAACCTATTCTTTGGATAGGATTACAGTTTTCATCCCTCTTTCCATGCTTCTCATTACTTTGGGAAGTGCTGGCAAACAGTGGACAGGCTGGATGGATGCCTGTGATTTTTTTGTGTTCAGACCAGATTTATCAAATGCTGCCATTCTTGACTGACAGCTGGCAATCAACCTTCTTGCAGTGCGGTTAGACTGAACTAGCAATATCCCAAGAGAAGACCCACAAGAGAAACAAAGGTACCTTGACAGTCACCATAAAAAACTATTGCCTTCAGAATATGGCATTCTATCCATATGTTTATACACAAACCCATGGACTGTAACTGTCAGTTACAATATCCATATGCTCAGCTTTTGCATCTCCTTTAACATATATTAAAGTATTTGCATGCCAGCATATCACTTACTATTGATGTAAGATAAAACAATTTCAGGGTTACCCTAATTTAAGCATGCTTATCGCTTAAATTAGTGATAAACTAATCGCTAATTTATGGCCATGGGCTTATGCCTTTCTAGTATACTTCTTAGATTGAAGGTATACATGGAGGCATCAGCTCAGAACTACTTTGCTAGCTCTACATCAGAAGAAATGTGCATAGAGGTTTCTTTCTTTCTCTGTGTTTCCAGAGCACCACTAGGGATTACAGCATAGTCAGGTCTGGGCCCTGATTTCTGTGAGTTGCTCCAGTTGAAAGGAAAAAAGTAGAATCAGATACCTAATAATAATGTTCTATGTTTCTTGGATTGTGCCTGCATCTATTATGCATTTGCAATATGCATCATCTTCTGAGCATTGCAAACCAGGCATCTGTGAGTGCATCTATACATGTACCTCACTGTGGAGCTGACTGAACTGTTTACACATGAACCCGTATTAGGGCATAGTAAATGAACTCTGCTGTAGGATAATACCACCCAGGACAAGTTCTATCCTACAGTGGAGTAGTTACATGTGATGAAACATACGTGTAGATGGATAGTGACCGTAGCTACCTGGGGCATTAGGGTGCATGAGCCCTGCACTTGAGCAGCCATGTGCCCCAGCCAGCCCCTCTGCAGCATGTTGAGCTGGGGTGGAGCAGGCTGGCAGGCTGACCCCCCACTCCAGGCTCCCTGCCAGCTGGGGCTGCTCCACTCCAGGTCAACGTGCTGTGGTCCCAGGTGCATGTGTAACCACTGCACTTGGGAAGCAATAAACTCCATCATGATCTGTCCCAGAGTTTATTGTTATATGCTAATTGCACATATAGATGCACCCAGTATTAAGCAACCAGCCTGATTACTGGTGGCATTGTTTCTTAGTAGCTGAAAAGATTCAGGTCAGGTAATTTAGAGTTGTGGCTTTTGTACTGACAGTCGGCTGTCCTACCAACAATATGTAATAAATATTCAGCTCAGGTTGTGAAACATATTGAACTGCTAAAATCAACAGAATGCTGGCAGGGAATGTTCTTTGAGGTTATTTTTAGAGTGAATCAGCTTGGACTTTTGACACCTACTCAGCAATGTGCCTTGGCACGCAACAAACAATTTTATCAAAATGCTGAAAATGTTTGCCGGTAACTAATTCGTTCTTTGTTAAATTTCCTTCCTTCTTGATCTCTCTGTCTCTCACTAATTTTTTTAATTGCATATTTGGATACCAAATTGTAATCAAGTAACATGCAGGAGGTGATGTTCTAGGAAAAGAGATAAAGCTTGTGATCTAGAGAAGGACTTATCTTCGCAGTGGAAAAGGACATGTGTTTTCATTGAGATAAAGTCTTAGTTGGAGCAATTTCTAGCCCTTTAGTAAGTTATAAGGAATAAGTGTGCATGTTTTGTGAAAGAAAATGTCTGCATATGCATTGCTGCAGTGTCTGCATACATTTGTAAGCTATCTAAAACCTACATGACTTCATTACATATTCACCTTTAGTTATTGGTTCACATTGCTTCCTTTGCAGTTCTTTGTGCACTTCTATAAAATGAATATACATTTAACTGCTGAAAAACAAGTGATGTGCATAATTCAGGTGTGGAGGGGTATTATCTTGCCTATTTTAAATAGTGGTCAACTTTATAACAAGTTATATATATATGTTCACAGATAGCATATATCTTTAAACAGATGGGCAACGCATTTGATGGACAATAGAACAAAGCTCAGGCATTTCAGCCACTTCAAACTAATAAAGGGTGTAGGACATGGTGACCTAAACTATGCAATCTCTCCTACACACATATTCAGCTCAGAAGCCAGTAGCAGTATAAGATTCAAGCCCAGAGGGGAAAGGATTATTCATACATACACTGACATACACACACATTCCTTACCCTTCACCCTGTGACTAAATGAAACCCCACAGATATAGGGGTTAATAACCCTCCTCTCTAATACCACTGCCTCAGGTGCAAACTTACTGCTTTTGCCAGCAGTACTGATGTACCCATTTATTTGTGAACAACCTTCCAAGCCTTCATACCTCTGAGTCAGCGTACCCTTGAATCTCATTCCTGAAAGTAACATTTCATTTATTCCTAAAGATCCAGCATTTTAGTCCTCCCTACTCAGGTCCACACCTGTCAACTTCAAGGTAGCCCCCTCTGCCCCTGCTAAAAACCAAGTATGTTAATGAAATACCTAAAATATCCCAAATGCAAGATGACTACAAATGCATCTTCTTTTCCAGCATTTACAATCCAACCAGGAAACCAAGCTACAGCCTTTGCAGAGCAATTAGCATATTTAAACTTCAACCTGAAGGTGCCAAAGTAGGGACACATTTCCCAATACTAGAACAAACCTGTGTATTCTGGTCGCCAAGGAACTGCTTCAGAGTTATGGCAAAACAGCCTGGAAGAGCTGTTTAATCTTTGCAAGTCAAAAGGAAATTAGGGTAGGGTAGAGGTTATAAATACCCCTTTTAATCATCACAGGTTATAAAGAAAAGCAAATGGAGTTTCTTCCTTTCCATAACTCAGACCTCCATTATCACAGATGGAACCCACTTCCTAAAGGGAGATTTAATCAAGGTCCAGGACACACTTTTTCCTCTTGACTAATTTCAAATACAGAGCTTTATCTTCAAAATAATACTGAAGAAGTAGGGATGCCCCTTCAGGCTCCAGGCACATGAGCTATTAGTACAACCCACAAATAATGCTGTTAGTGCTTCAGCTGATTTATAACAAAATGTCTTGGCTTTATAGACATGAAGCAATGAACTTGAGTGTCCTTAAGATGAGTGATCTGCTACAAGTGATACTTCCTAGTTAGCATATAGTTAGCAGGTACTGTACATACACTTACATTTCCATAGACAGATGTCTTTGTACCTAGTAATCTGTAAGAGGAATATTGATCTGTAGAACAGAATGGGAAATAAAGAATATCGTGTTTAACAAACTGCATTCCACCACACTTTCCTTTGTCATGAAAACTTCATAGATGCAGACAACCGTGGTAGGAGTAGTCTTTATTGTTAGGAGTATCTTAGCTTAATGGACTTCAAAATATATTTCTTTTCTACAAATTTAGGCTGGGATCCTTCAGTAAGAACCTGCCAGGTATACCCCTGCTCTCAGGCAAAACCTCATTAATTTCAACTGGGCTCTGCATTTCCACTTGGGCTTACTCATATGATTCCCATTGCAAGATCAAAGTCTAAGCTGAAATTTGTGAAGGGTTTCCTCTCCCCCCCACTAATTTAAACTCATTGGGTTTTTTTAAATATCATGTTTTGAAGGCAACTCTCATATATTATTCTAGCTAAGAGGAAACTTGTACCAATGTGGGGTCCCCCTATAAAGTGAATATTATTTATTAATAGATTCATAGATGCTAGGGTCGGAAGGGACCTCAACAGATCATTGAGTCTGACCCCCTGTCTGGGCAGGAAAGAGTGCTGGGGTCAGATGACCCCGGCCAGATGCCTATCCAGCCTTCTCTTAAAGACCCCCAAGGTAGGGGAGAGCACCACTTCCCTTGGACGCCCATTCCAAATTTTGGCCACCCTCACCGTGAAGACGTTTTTTTTCTGATATCTAGCCTAAATCTGCTGTCTGTCAGTTTGTGACCATTGTTCCTTGTGACTCCAAGAGGCACCCTGGTGAACAGAGCATCTCTGACCCTTTGCTGTGTCCCCCTAATTAATTTGTAGACGGCTACAAGATCACCTCTCAGCCTTCTCTTGCGGAGGCTGAGGAGGTCCAGGTCCCTCAGTCTCTCCTCATAGGGCTTGGTTTGCAAGCCCCTAACCAAACAAGTGGCACTTCTCTGGACCTTCTCAAGTCTATCAATATCCTTGTTGAAGTATGGCACCCAAAACTGGACTCAGTACACCAACTGTGGTCTGACCAATGCTGCTTAGAGGGGAAGTATCACCTCCTTGGTTCTATCTGTCATGCATCTGCTGATTCATGATAAAGTGAGGTTAGCTTTGCTGATGATTTCATCACACTGACGACTCATGTTCATCTTGGAGTCCACTATGACTTTGAGATCCCTTTCTGCTTCTGTGCTGCTGAGAGGGTCACTTCCCAGCCAGTAGGCGTGCTGGATATTTTTGCGCCCTAGGTGCAGCATTCTGCACTTGTCCTGTACTGCATCCTATTGTGTACTGCCCACTTCTCTAACTTGTCCAGGTCTGCCTGCAATCATTCCCTACCCTCAGGAGTGTGCACTTCACCCCACAATTTAGTATCATCTGCAAACTTGGACAGAGTACACTTCATACTCACATCCAAGTCACTGATGAAGATATTGAAGAGTACAAGTCCAAGAACCAAACCCTGCAGGACCCCACTACCCACATCCTTCCAAGTTGATATCAACCCGTCCACTACCACTCTCTGGGTGTGACTGCTAAGCCAATTTGCCAGCCACTGAACCATGTAAACATCTGTGTCACAGCCTCTTACTTTATTTATGAGAATAGGATGAGATACTGTATTGCAGGCCTTGCTAAAATCCAAGAAAATGATATCCACCTCTACTACTGCATCTAAGCATTTTGTGACCCTGTCATAAAATGAAACCAGATTGGTCAGGCATGATCTGCCTGCTACAAATCCATGCTGGTTTCCCTGCTGCATTATTTTTCCTGCTGGACTTCCACAAATATGATTCTTCATAATCTTTTCAAAGACCTTTCCAAGGATGGAGGTGAGACTGACTGGCCTATAATTACTCAGATCCTCCTTCCTCCCCTACTTGAAAATAGGAACCACATTGGCCCTTTTCCAGTCCTCTGGGACCTGACCCAAGCGCCATGAGCGCTCAAACAGCCATGCCAGTGGTTCTGCTATGACACCGGCCAATTTCTTCAGTATCCTTGGATGCAGCTCATCCGAGCCTGCTGACTTGAACACATCCAGTCCATCCAAGTGACTCTACCTCAAGTTAGCATCGACAGTTGGTGGGCTGTCTTGACTTATCTTGAGCCCTGTTCAGGAACACCGAGGCAGAAAACTCGTTGAATAGCTCAGCCTTATCCCCCCTCTCTGTCACTAATTGCTCCTCCTTGTTCAGTAGGGGTCTTATGCTTCCCTGCACCTTTCTTTTACTCCCTACATACCTAAAAAAAGGACTTTTTATTGTTTTTAATTTGTATTGCCAGCCTCAGCTCTGTAGTTGCTTTAGCCTTTCTAACTGCCTCCCTGCAAGTGCTGACTAAGTAGGTATACTTTTCCTTGATAGCTTCCACTGCCTGTATGCCTTCTTTTTTGCCCTTAGTCTCCCCTGGATTTCCCTGTTTAGCCAAGGAAGTTTTTTTGGCTCCTTTCTCCCTTTTCCCTTGTACTGGGATAGTCTCCCTCTGTGCTTGAAGGATCGATTCCTTCAGGAATGACCACCCTACTTGGATTCCCATCTCGCCAATATTATATTGTTTCATTCTCCGATTTCTGTTCTTTTCTCGGCTTCCTCATAAGGAACTGCCTTTCCTCTCCTGCATTATTTTTACTGTCTTTTTTCATGGATCTATTTTTCTCTCCTTATCCAGATCTCCACTCTTTTCTTCCTTGAAAATATCAGTATTTCAGTTTGTGTCAAACTTTCGAATGCACATTATTTATGCAGGTCCATAATTAGGAAGGTTGAATTCACTCTCTCTGCTTATTACAGCTTCCATTAATTGTGTGGCAGAAAAGCTTCTGATGTGTGTGCACAGCCTACTTTATAAATCACAAGTAATGGAGATGAAAGCTCCTTGTGGAGTCTTCTGGAGGGATATGATTATGGCAGTAAAGTATCATTTTTGCAAGAAAGATTGTGTAATAATAACTTGATGGGATTTTGTATTACTGCTCTAACCCAGAGACGAGCAGCCAGGTACACCATGTGCATTCATAATGGCGGTGTAGGTGGTATATTTTCCATAAAGGATATTGCTTCCCCCCATGGTGAACTGTGGGAGGCACCTATAAGTACTCACTCTCAATTCAGAGACAACCTAACCAATATGAGCAGGTTTGTCACATGTGCATGCACCAATCACGGATATTTAGAATGGAGTCCACATACCTATCACATTCTGTATGGAGTATTTTTCCCCCCCGCCCCATGGTTAAGATTTTTTTTTTTTCTGTATAGGAGGGAGAGGAACTCCCTTAGCAATAACTTACCGACACTGTGTGAAATTCACTTTGTGTGCAAAGGTCCCAAATGAGTCTCCCATGCATCACTTGAATTCTCAAAATAGGGTTGAAGTATAAGCTTTTTATTGGCTGGAATGTGTGCACTATGTTCCCCATTTAAACAAAAGCAGCCTTTGCATAGGTCCTTGGATGCATTGTACACTAAGGACATGCCTGCACTGGGGAAGCTGTGTGCTCTGGTTGCATATTCCTGTGCAGACCATGCTCACCCACTCCCATGACAAGCTCCAAATGCAGTATGAACTAGAAGATCATTCCAGGGCATCCCTTTATAGCTACCTGGAAGACTTCAATGTTTGAGAGAGGTCATTGGGGACAACCCCAGAGGGGCCTCACTAGTATACTGAGGAGCTGCTCAGAGATATCCCAGCTGGAGCTGCTGTAGTGTAGCCATGCCCTGAGACTCTGGGTTAAGAATAGATACCTGTTGGATTTGGATACCTATTGGAATTAGTTGGAATTAAACTGTATACATAAATGTGAAAACTGCTGAGCATAGTGACTGAGTTTCTAGGTTTATGTGGAGAAGAGAATATTTGCCCTCATTTTTGATGTTTTTAACATCAAAAAATATATATCAGTTATATTCAGTTATATTCAGTTTTGGGCTGAATATAAATAATCATAAAAATATATGAATATAAATAATCATAAACATATATATCAGTTATATTCAGTTATATTCAGTTTTGGGCTGAATATAAATAATCAGATCTTTTCACCTATTAGCCAAAAATAAATAAAAATGGTGAGCGAGCTCCTTTTTCAAAAGGAAAGTGTGACAAGCGTGTGAAAAAACTGTAAGGTTACCAGTCTCTTAAATGCACCTCAGAAATATGAACATCTGTATCTTGAATTTCCTGGATACTTGCCAGCTCAAATTATCTCTTATCTGTTCCAGCTGGGGTGCCTTGACACGAAAGCTGACTGCATTAAGAAGGCCATTCTACGCCTACACTGCTCTCATTAGCACAGGCAGTGAAAATGTTGTCAGCCAAAAGAGAAGCAGACAGTAATCAATCCAGTTACAGAGTTTTAGACTGAAAAGACTTACTTCATGACTTCTGAATAAGGTAGCAGTTTCTACTACTTCACATTTCCTTTTTTTCTTTCTACAAGTAAAAATATAATACCAACATGATCACTAGGTATCATTGTAAATTAATATGGAGAATAAAAACAAGCCTGGGATCAAGGCTTATTACTGTTATTCCTGGTAAATAGTTCTGCCAGGGTGTTTAAAACCTCAATTTAAAACTGTGTTGTTGGCTGAAATATGGCGCACACATTCTCGGGCCAGGAGTATATGAAAAAAAAATAATGGAAAAAAATCCATCTGGCTATTTTAGACACAATTGTGAAAAACAGTCAACAATTTATTCGTTTTGGATCCTTTTAATAGTATTTTGTATTTCAAGCTGAATTTTTTTTTCTGCATGAAGAATAAGCAATTTCAAAACACCTACTTATACATTGCCCATGTTTTCCAAGTATTATCATTCTGAATGTATTATGAATGGACTCACATTATGCAAATGCATGTGCATTATGGATATTCAAATCAGCCTTTATATAGCTGATGGGCATTGGGGGAAAATTGGACTTGTGCCCTTTCTGTGTTTCTTTATGATATATAAAGAGAAACCTGAAAGTGATTAATTTGATTCAGTGAACCTTAAATGTAGTAAGGAATCATAATGAAAAAAATGCTCCCAATAGTTCAAATCCATATTCATATCATACCCAGAAAATCCAAGTGAGCATACTGTACTATTAAATAATAAACTAGGGATTTCAGAAACTGCTTTGATACCTGTCCTGGCTGATTTCTTTGTGTCTTGTGCTTGGCAACTAGGTTGTATCTTTTTTTGTTGGATATGGCATTTCCATGGTTATCTATCTTCTTTGTTACCTTGAGGTTGGATTACTGCACAGGTCTTGCGTGGAATTACACCTTCAAACTATTTGGAAACTCTACTTTGTGCAGCCCACAGTGATATAGAGTGCTTCTACACAAGTGGGATTAATCAAGTCTGCTGGAGCATGGTAATTATTGCACTCCAGTAGCTTCCCAAGTCTCGTGTCTCCGTGCTTCAACGTGGCGGCAGGGGCACTTGAACTAAAACTCATTGAACAAGTTTTTGTTCAAGCGTCCCCACCATTATTTTGAAGTGTGGGGATGCTGATACATGAGATGCTATGGTGATTTAGAGCGGCTGTCAGAGCTGCCCTAATTAAAGTGCTGCACCTGCCACCTGTGGAGCACATGGAAAAGTGCCCATAATTTCTAAATTTTAAATTCACCGAGAACTCATGAATTTCATGATCTGTGTTGCCAGCCAGCTGATTTATGAGTGAAGTTCAAGGATCTGATTTATACATATAAAAAATCAAAATGAGCTACTTGAGAATGCTTTCTTTCCCCTTATGCTATAGAATCTAGTAATATATTCAACACAATGACATCCCCATTCCTGGAAGGATCCAGGAATGATTGGTGATGGTCCCTTGCCTTTCCTGCATGCAGTTAGTTCACTGTTCTGCCAAGGTTGAAGCTTAGTGACCTCCAGAGCCCACTGAAAGAAGTAGCTCTTCCCCAGATTTTTCCTGGAAAAAGGTTGAATGGAGGATAGCATAGGTTACTGCAAGGGAATCAATCCTGAAACTGGGAAGGGCTCTTCCTTAGGAGACCTGCTTGTGCTTTAATTGATATTATATGACTGAGAAATGTTGTATTTTGAAGAGAGTCATCTGAAAGAAGTCTCAAAAAATGGCCTGATCTAATGCCTAGTGCAGTCAATGGAGATAACGCCCTTCCTTTAACAGGCACTGCACTGCTTCCTAAATAAATACAGATGCAAAGTACTTCAAGTCAAATTTGAAAGCAATAAAAAGAAATACTTTAGCACCAATGGAATTTGGAGTAAATTTACATTGCATTTCATTGTCAGGTCCTGAAATTAATCCATTTTGTAACATAAAAAAAACGTTTATTATTATGTTTCTCCCAGGGCGTTCATAACCATAGGTATGGAAGAGAGTGTTGCCAGACTAGTGGCCACTGATATATTATGAACATAAAGTAAAGCTATACATACATTGGCATTAGCAGATTCAACAAAAAATAACTCTACATTCACAAATGCAGATTCAGCATATTCACATAACTCACATCTTTTAATATTTGAAGTTTTCTATTCATTTTTGTGTTTTTACCATGGATTTAGTAGGAGTGATCTTTTTGTTAATGATAATTGTTTTAAAAAATAAAGTAGGATCAAATGTTCTTTTTCCACTCAGTTGGAAGACTAAAAGGCCTTTGCTTCCTACTTCCAACACCTTTATAGAAATGGCCTATGCAATAAAATATATTTAAAGGAAGAATATCTCATCTAGTGTCCCAGATGCCCCCATGCAAAATATGTGCATGAAACTAGACAGGAATTATGTATCAGAACGAACTCCCAAAGAAAATATATACACAACAAAGACACACAAACAGGAGTAGGAGCACGTTTTTCACAGAACCACCACTTCCTCTTTGAAGTCACAATCCTTGTACTCAAAGGCAGGTACAGACATTATACCTAAACTGGTCTAAGTGATCAGAAATCAATCTAAACCCATTACTCAGAAGTTCGGTGCACACAGACTGGTTTAAAAATGGCAAAACCCAGTCAATGTGCACTCAAACTTAATTGAGTTTGGTTAGACAGGTGAATCAAGCTTCTCTACCAGATCCCCTATCAATTCAAGTTAGATTGCTATCTGCCAACATCCCAGCCTCCTTTGCGATCTCCCATTACTCCCCCTCACAGGGGGGTGCACTAGCACTCAGCCCACACTTGGCTGCTTTGGCTGAGTGCCCAGTAGGCCCTGTCCTGCCAGGACAGACCCTCTCCCTAGTCTGGCCTCCTGCCTCCAGCCATCTGTTAGCTTCAGGAAGGAAGTGGGTGAGTGGAGGAGAGAAGGAAAGCATCTATGTCTCCTGCATGAGCCCTGGGACCTGGGCATCTGCACCCTGGGCTGTGCACTCCATCAAGAGGCACCCCACAATGTACACACACCTGACACTGAGCCCAGGAGAACACCCGTGCTCAGGCACAGCCCCATGGAGCCCTACCCTGGCCGTACACCCAGCCAGGAAACCCCATGTCCCTGTACTCAGGCACAGACCCACGGGGCCCAACCCTGGCTCCCACATACCACATCTCAGTGGTCAGAGCCAGGCACCGTGCCACCCAGACTCCAGCATGGACTCCCCTCCTCTCCCCTTGAGGAGGAGCCAATGTCAGCAGTCTGGGTCAGGGTGGCAGAATGTCAGGACTGAGCCTGCACAGAGGCAACCCTGTTACCTCTGTGGCTCAGCCACTGCCCAAAGGTCCATAGGCTCCTGCAGCATTTTTAGATGTGTGCGTGATGCAGTGCTGGATGCTTTTGAAAGCACCCAGCGCTGCGTTGCATACATTTGTATAAATGGCAAAATGCACGTCATTTTCTCATGTGCTGAGAAAATGGCAGCAGTGCGCTTTTGAACTAAAACACACTGAAGATGTTTTAGTTCAAAAGCACACCACCACCATTTTCTCAGTGCTTGATGTGGATTTCGCCATTTATACAAATGCATGCGACACAGTGCCAGGCACATCAGCTTGTGTGTGGGGCAGACTAGATTAATCGAGCCTATTCTTACACAGAGGATCTCTGGCATGTTGCAGCATGAAAAGGTATTGGCATAAATGCACCTAGGGTGCTGCAAAACCTCTTTTGGTCCACAGCTGCAGTGTCCTGGCGTACTAGGGCAGGGGGCAGTGTGGTGAGGTAGGGGGTTGGGAACCTGTTTGCCTGTGCCCAGCAGCCAACCAGGGGTGGCCCAGGTACTCACCTGTAGTTGGCAGTTTCTGGCAGCCTGGGGAAGCTGAGGGCCTGCTGAGAGGTGTACAGGAGCATCCACAACCTGTTGGCCTCAGCCAGTGCAGGCAGCCTCTGTGCCTCCCACCCTCCATCAAAAGGCAAATGTGTGATCTACTCACCCTCAAACTAACCTAGGCCACTTACGGAAACCTGTGTAAGTTAGATTGATTCCTCCTCTGGCTTTTCGAATGTCTGTCCCTGGCCAAAGGGAATTGACAAACCCCTCCAAAAGACAGCCATGAGAACAGAATGTTAATGGGCAGTACAAAATATGATCTTAATAAAGACAGTGGTTTTATGTCTATTACCACTTTACAAATAATGTATATCATCTCCTTGAACTTCACTGCTAAGAACTACCCTCACTCTTGATTGATTCCCCCTCTGCCACTAACTAGGTTGCCTATTCTATTTCACTTTTGTCTTATATGGTTGTAGTTTACACCTCTTGTCTCCTAGTTCATAGCTCTCTTCCCTGCCTCCAAATGGACTGTTTGTATTTGCATGGAGTCTTTTCCTGATATTTAGTTCAGTGTTTGTCTGCTCCTCCTTCAGACCTGAGGAAAGACACCTGATTCCCAAAACCTTGTCCAGCAGCTGTCCCAAATATGCAGTTGCCCTGTAGGCTTGCCTCTCCATAACAAGGAAATAATGCAGTGATTTTGATGATAATATAAACCCAGAAGGATGATACCAAAGTGCACTAGAGCAGCATTTCTCAAAACCTGGGTTACGACCTAAAAGTGGGTCACAAGAATATACGAAAGGGTCGCAAACCATCTTGAAAAATGGATTGACAAACTTTAAAAATGGATTCTCCTTTAAAACAGAAAAATATGGGAAACCGTGGCTTTTCCCTTTCAGGCTGGCAGAGGTCCAGCCTGCAAGGGGCTGCTTGGGGCCCCCATAGCCCACACAGCCACCCCCTGCTGCACACACTGAGGGGATGGGTCCTGGAGGCAGGGGGGAGCAGGTCGGGAGTAAGGGGCACTGGGTCAGGGCTGGCCATCAATGTTTACAAATGGGTCCTAGTACAAAAACAGTTGACAACCACTGCACTAGAGCATCATTTCCTAGCTATCAGCTTTATGTCACTTCACTTGCTAACAAGTGAAATTGGCAGGAGCCAAACCTTGACAGACTCCTAAGCAGTGCTCTCCTTGTCTCAACTTCCTTAGCCGATAGTACCACAGCACTGTTCTCACTGCTTAGCAGCTATGCAGAGTGAGATGACACTAAGGCCTATAGCAACTTACACCCCACTGTTGACCTCAAATTAAGGCTTCTGCACAGACTGGATTTCACTACAGCAATCACCAGTTCCATGTCTGTGTCACTTGCAATGAACAGACTTATTAAGATACCCTAAGAAATGATCTGAGCCTTCCCCCAAAACTCAAACAGAAGCTGAATGTAAATTTCTTAGGTTTATTTCAATTAAATTTAAAAACAAATCCCATTATATTGGCCAGTGTCAGAGCCTTGCTATATGGTAATTTTAGGTGCTAGAGCTCTTCACACCTGGATTGCTCACAAATTAAAACCTGAAACTAATTTTAAGCATATAGTAGGTGGCTCAAAGTTATACCCAGGACAGGACTATCTCTGATCCGTGTTACATACACTAAGGTGTAGCTACTCTAGGCTACACCTTAGTGCAAAAATCCCTTCCACCCCATCCCCATCCCCAATGGCCTGGATCAGGCCCACTGCGCCTCCCACCCGCTCCCCAATGTCCCTAGAACCTCATATCTCCACTCATGGCCCTCCCCACTCCCACTTATTTGTGACTGCCTGCACCATCTGTCCCCAGGAAGCAGACAGGGAAGGGTTAACCTGCCTGCCCAGCTGCTGCCACTGCTACTGCTGCTCTCTGAGCTGGGCTCAGTCAAGAGAGGAGCAGCAGCCTGGCAGCAAAGACAGTAGGGCAGGGGTGGGCAAAATGCAGCCCATGGGCTGGATACGGTCCACCAGGCCAGTCTATCCAGCCCATGGGGCCCCTAAAAAATTTAGAAAATTAATATTTATCTACCCCTGGCTGCCTGTCATGCAGCCCTCAATGGCTTGCCAAAACTCAGTAAGTGGCCCTCCGCCCAAAATAATTGCCCGCCCCTGCAGTAGGGGCTAGGTAGGCATATTAACTCTTTCCTGCCTATTCCCCTGGGACAGATGGCACAGACAGCTACACATAAGCTGGGGTGGGGGCAAGGGAGGCAGCAGGGAAATCCAGAATCGGGGCTCTGGGGCGGGGATTCTTACCTTTCAGTCCTCTGGGCCCTCGCTGGCCTGAATGTGTAACTGCTCCAAACCCAAGCTAGTGCTAACAGTGATCAACATCTGAGCAACTCACAGTGTAATGTGTAACAAGGCCCTTACACCATTCTGCATTGTCTGGTTCTGAGCCTAGGTCCCAAAACACTTTGGACACAGAAATTTCTTTTGCTGCATTTCAAACACGAATAGAGCAGAAATATGATATTTTCTGCTCATATTTACAGAGTCCAGATGCTTGGGTAGGCCTTAACTTTTAGGTCTATCTGAAATGAATCTGAAAATCTTTTAATCACCTATCACTAAATATAACAGTGATATTAGTTTTTATTATTCCTGATCATATCCAAGTCTGACATCATTGCTGAATGACAATGAGAACACAAAAGTACTGACATCATGAAAAAAAATGCTTTCTACTTTCCATAGTAAAAATACATCCTCATTATTTCTGTACTCTCCAATGAAAAATTGAATTTTTCTTGTACCTCTTTTAGAAGGTATTTTAGTGCAGGGCTATTTTAGTGTAATGCTTTTGTGTCTCCAGTAGTTGATTGCTTTGACCCTGAAGTCCTTTCTGCAGGGTTGCTGAGTTGCTGAATCACAGAGTTCATTCATAGCCTCTTGCCAAGGAGGTATGTACTGAATGCAAAATTTGCTAGAGCAGCAATATAAAAAATAAAATAAAATACTTATCTCACCTGACAAGTTCAAGCAAATATGAATAGCTGTGTGACTGTATGAAATGCAAATATTACATATTACACAAAGCTTAGTTATCTCCTTCACCTTTAAAGGATTCATTTGGAAACCTTTCTCTTGCTTCCCATGACTGTTTAGTGACATTAAGGACTTGGCTTAAACCCAGAGAAGTCAGGGAATTTAGTTAAGCTTGTCGCTTCATCTTTAACTGTTTCCATAGGTGCTGAAGAAATGCAGAACAGCATGAAAAGTTCCAAAGGGCAAGATCTACAACAGAATCTAGACAGCTAAATCCCTCCTAACTCTCCCTTAAGGCACCCAAGTCCAAATCTGTGACCCTCAAAACCTCTGTTCAGTAGCCACCTAACTCCAAAGGCTCCTGAATTCCATAGGTACCTCTGTTTTTGGCATTGAATATCTCCAGGTGCCTAAATATCTTTTTGTGGGCATATATACAACCACCAGAGCTCTGACACCACTGAGCAGCCAGCTATTTAGCTTATACCTAAGCCTATCAGGATCCACAAAGTATGTGCTCATAACATACTTAAAACATCGAGTTCTGCATAAGACACAAGCTCTGCCGCTCGATTTGAAATACAACTGAGGAAAGACCCACCTGCCCTTTATAGTGTCTTGGCTGCTAGGGTATTCACCCAGGATATAGGGGAGTTCAGTCTGGGTGTACCCTCTTCCTTAGGCTCCCACACAGCTTCCACCACCCAGGTGAGCACCCAGGTCACTAAGCTATAGGCAGGGGGGTCCTCTCAAGCCCTTCTGTTAAAGCTAGAATACTGAAGTAATCATTGGACAGGAGAGTGAGGCCCAGAGCAAGCACGAAGCTATAGGAAAGTGATTAGAATGTGCACGCTGGAGAAGGAGACTGTGGAGACAAGAAGGAGCTGAACCTCCAGAGAGGTATGGGCTTTGAGACACTTTTTGTGATGAATTGGGAAGGAGGGACACCAGAGAGGAGACATTCCTGGGACAGCTGGTTATTCACTACTGTGCTGACAGAAAACCCTCCCTGTCTCAAACCAGCAAAGTGCACAGCAGCGAACAGTCTGCACAACAAGTAACCTAATGAGTTTGCAGACTGCCTTGATCCCAGCACCTTGCCTTGACTCTGGTGCTGTTGCCCTGTATGGTTAGGCCAACTCTCAGGATCTCAATATTGCGCTGTTAGACAGGAGGGTGTGACACAATTGCACATATACAAACACACAAATCAATTAAGTGTATATATACACATACACACACACACTACCAGCTCAGGCACATACACATCCAAACAAGCCTAGGCACATGCATATTTATCACCAATTCAAGCAAATACACACTACACAGTAAAAATTAGACAAAAAACAATTGTCAATACCCACATGCTCAGTACACCTACACAGATCACTAATTTGTATATCATGCACACAATGATATATACACACACACACACACTCACCAGTTCACACATATACAAACCACCTACAAGTAGGTAAATTCCTAACTTGGATGGTACAGTATGTATGTGTGTGCTTGGGGTACCTGGGGGGGGCTAAGGTGAGAGAGAGTGTTAAAGTGTAGGGAGTGAAAGTTGCCAGAACCAGGATTAGAACCAGTGGACTGGAGAGAAGTTGACTGAGAAACTGAGACTTGGGTTTACTTAAGACCAAGTGGCCCCAGGGTTACTTGAGGTTACTGGTGTATGCGGGGGAAGAAGCCTGGTGGCAAGGAGGAGACAGCCAGGAAAGAGAGAGAGACAGAAACCTGGGAGCTTGGAGTTGGAAACTGAGGCAGACAACTGAGATATTGGGGGGGAGGGGCAGATAAGTGGTGGTAAGAAGGAAACAGCCAGGAAAGAAACTGAGGCAGAAACCTGGTTGCTCAGGGGAAAAGGCAGTGGGGATAAGACAGCGGCAAAGAAACAGGGGGTTTGGATGCAGACAGGAGCTCAGGACAGGTGTTGGAGTTGGCAGTGAGCCAGAAGCAGGAGAGGGAGAAATGAGACAGAAGTTAGAGGGGTGAGGAGCAGAGATTGGAGCAGGGCTGAACCATAGTAAAGCAAAACCCAACTCAGGGGTCCAAATAACAAGTTTATTAAACAGGCAACACACCACACAGCCCCATGAAGTTATTGGTTCTCTCACTCTCTCTCACACACACACACACACACACACACACACACACACACTGGCAGCAGGAGAAAGAGACTCAGTGGACAGGTTGGAGTCCAGGTGGGGAAGAGAAGCAGAGTCCAAGTCCTTGGAAGAGGGGATGGGGGTTGGAAAGGGGTCCTTGTCCAAAAGGGGTTGCCCAGAGGGGGGTCGCCGGCAGGGCCTCTGGGTGGCTAGGTGGTGTGGCGTGGTGCTGGTCCAGATGGAGAGGGTGTCTCAAGGAGTCAGTCTTCACTACCCCTTTTATGGAGCAGACTACCTATGATTTCCTATGGGAGGGCCTGTCCAGGCAATGTCAGTCCTGTTCCAGAGGGTTCCAGGTGTTCTTACTGAGTGTGTGCAGCCTTGGAACAATGGTGGGTTGCCTTATCTTTTGTTTCTTGAATGCTGAGGGTGGTTCCAAGGGCTGGGTCCTTGGTCCAGGTATTGGTGTTGATGGTTTGGTCATTCAGAGGGAGCTATTTTTAGACCTACTGCCATTGTCTCTCAAGCACCCTCATTCCTCCCCATTCATTCAGGAACCAAGTTACATAGGAGGGGTAGGTGTGAGTCATGGGTTACACAACCAGGCCTTGGGACAGGATGGAGACTTGACATTACAAGATGGAAACTTCACTTGACTTATGCTAACTTACATATATAGGCCTAAAACAGTAATCACACAATATAAAAGCTGTAAAAAAAAATCAATACAAAACATAAAAATTATCACTTATAAAACAGTGGATATCTATATCAAAATAGCAGGGCACTTATTTGCAAGGAGGGGAGAGAAAAATAAAACTTACTACCTAAAATAAAATGTTAAGGCTTATCCTACATCTTTGTTTACTTATACTTATCTAGGGAATAGAGAGGGAGAGAAAAAGTCAGAAATGGTTGGGGAAGGGGAGGGAATGCATTTTAAATAAAAAAAAAAAAGAAAAAGAAAAACTTGGGGTTTTGCTACAGTGCTTGCTCTTGCCCCCACTTTCTGCACTCCTGGTATCTGTGTCCAGCTTCTGACCTTTGGTTTGCTCCTGGCTATGACTATGATTCTCAACTCTGACAACTGAGTCTTCACTTGATTTTTGACTCTGCCTCTTGACCTTGGCTTGTTTCTGACCATGGCATCAGAATCTGAACTCCAAGTTGTCCATTAGCGTGTATGTATTCTGCCTTCTGCCTGACTTCAGACTAACACAGCTAGCTATCTTTCTCTGCTCTTAGGTGTCTAAGTCCCTCCCCCTGATCCTTCCCCTTCTACTTAAAGCTGTAAGTAGGATTCTGTATGGTTGGATCTTCAGGATCACATCCGCTATTAACTAAAGACTTATATGGTAAGTTCCAGCACTGAATGAATTAATGACCAAAGAATCTCACAATATTTGAGTCTGTTTGGATAAGCTTCCAGTAATCTTGAAGGGAAAAAAAATGTGTTTCAGACTTTAGATAAACTGAAATTTTGAGTGAAAGTTTGATGATTTTCCACATCAATTAACCCATACCAAGAATAAATCTTTATTGCCCTAACATGCAGCCATGAGTAATGGGGCTTCTTCTGGGGGCATTATAAGGCAGTGCTTCCTTATCCCTGGCTGGCAGACAATATGCCTTCAACATTGCTTACAACCACAGGATGTTTTGCTTTCTACAGATACATGTTTCTTCAGGCTGACAGGAAGAGCAAACTATAGTGTTGCCTGGAGTGTGTTACGTGCGCATTATTTTTGCCCGTGGGCCAGCAAAGACTAGGGACAGCTGGGAGAAACCCTTAAGTTGAATGATGGAAGGTGGACTTATAAGAAAGACTTTTGACTCAATATGCCCTTTCAGAGACTGTCTGATACAAACACGGGTGACCGTGCAGTTCAGTAGAGGCCTCTTGAATCTAAAATCCACTTCCTCCCTAGGCAGACCCAAATCTGCTGACCCTCAGGGCCCAGTGAACTACTAAACTGCTCTTTCAGCCTTTTCCCTGAAATGGTTGGTATAAAGACATAGGGCAAGAAAGGCTCTGCTGTTGAACCTATTATATTCTGCCTGTCATCAATGAGCTAATTTTTCAGTGCTTTAAGTGTTTGTAAGTTTAGAGGTAAGTGTGAGAGGTGCTATGAATAAATACATTACAATAAAAAAACGCTTTCGAGTTATTCCCCCATGTCATGACTTTGGCTCCCCTCAGGTGTTTGGCTTCCTCACAAGCCCGTACTCAGCCTCCTTCCTCCTATAGCCCTTTATGCCCTCTGTCTTGTCAGCAATTGCTCAGCCCAGCAGGCAGACCAGCTGCAAGTACCAATGTGACATGAATCTACTGGTAGGAGGTGTATTCTGCAGAGGGACAGCTGCCTTCAGTTATCTAAATACATGAGCCAGCCCCAACAGGCTCATGGTGTGAGGACCCCTCACCCCCCATCCTTCTTTGCAATCCAATGAGCAACCAATTAGTGAGTCATTGTTTGTTCACACAGATTACCCTGGAAGAGTGAGGAAGCTTGAATAATGGGTTGCATTAGGTTTCTCTCCCCTTTCCCGTATTTTCCAGTAAATTAGTTATCTGATTTCAGCTTTGGGATGACACTACCTAAACACAGGGGCACACCTTGGCCAATAGGCTGTAGTACACAGCTAAAGGTAAACTAACGAAGGGAATGAAAATGGGGCCATTTAAACAATTCTCATACAGGGAAGTACTGATAGGGTTGCAAACTTTAATGGGAATTAGCACCTGTTAAGCACTGAATCATGCTAGATTTAAAATCAGTAGCCACAGTGTGTATCCACAGGACACAAACTGTAAGATGAATTATGAAATTGTTTCTGAACCTTGTGGGGAGGTGTCCAAAAATGGCTCTGAAGTCCTTTAGCAGTCTACTGCTTAGCAATCAAAATTGCTTATGAATGAAAAGCATTCCATCATAGAGTGACAGTTTTTGTTTCAGTATGTTGGGACAGCACTTAATTTATTTGACAACAGACAGCTGACACAAGTGTATTGTAAGATAGAACTGAGCTCTGCATGTCTTCATCTTAGTATCTGATATGACAAATCAAATGCATCGTTCCTTATTTTTAGGCCAAATCCTGATGTCCTTATTGTGTCTACTGAGACAAAAACTCCAAAGGGCTTTAGGATTTGGCTTTTCTTTTGCACAGAAGTGTATCTAAGATGAAATAAAGCTTTCTGGACAGAAATGATGAGGTGTTGCTGAGAGGGATTTTTGGTGGGAGGAAGAAAAGTAAGATGCAGAATAGCAAATTGTAGGCTAGGATTTACTATCACAAAATGTGCTCAGTGTTATTTTAGGAGGGTATTCAGACACAGGATTCCCTTGGTCTGTTAATTCTTTTGGAATAAGCCATTAGCTAACATAACATGTCTCCTGAAGTGGAAATCACAGAGGACAATCTTGTCCCACTTTCCTGACCACCCCCCTCACCTTCCCCCCATGCTAACAATGCCCCTGACTTGCAGTGAAAGTCTTCCTGCTGTTTTAGACATATCAATAGGTATAAATGACTCACTAATCCTTTAATACTTCAGCTCACTATGAGACACAAGGCTAACTGGCAGTGACATGATCCTTTACAGGCTGAAAGGGATGAATCCTTTTAGTTGTTCCCCACAGGTATTGTTTTGCTTGTTTTGTTTGGTTTTTTATTTACATTAAAAGCAAAAAGGTATAGGTAAAAAGATAAGCCTAGCATGCAGATCTCTCGTTTTCTTTCAGTTAGTCCAAGATGGCTAATTAAAAGCTACTGCTGGTTATATGACCCTGCTTCTGTGAACGTGTACACCTTTATTGATCATTTGGGGAATGCTGGAGTAGCAGTCAGGCTAAGGAAAATCCTACATCTAATCCCACATATAAACTGACCTTTAAAAGAGGGTAATACCAAGATAGTATCTTCAGAAGATGCAGCAGGTTTTTTTACTCTATTACCAACATAAGAAAAAAAAGCATAGGAACATTTTACTCAGAGGTACACTCATTATGCAGATTCATTGGTTGGAAGATGGAAGGGAAGTATTAAAAACCACCTGGGATTAACCAGCCTGGTTCTATTGCAGATGAAGAGAGGACTAAGTAATGAAATCTTCTACATAAAACAAGATGCTGAAAAAGCCCTTCCCCTGCCTTACTCTAAATTGGACTGCAGGCCCACATACCCAGGAAATTGAACATATTGCTCAACTACTAACACGGATTGATTTTTGTCTGTACCAACCTGGGGTTTAACCACATGGTCCAAACGCATTACAGACTTTGAAGCATTAGGAGATACAGTCGCTCCGGGTTTTTTGTGACCTAGGTGCATATAGTCAGTATGCTTAAAGTGTCCAATGATACAAATTTGAGTCCTATTCCAACCTTATGCTGAAGACTTCCCTCCTTGTTGTAAGTGGGATAACTTACAACAGCTGTAAATTGCAGCTCTAAGTAGGAGAACTGGTCATTTGTTCTGGGGTGTCAGTCAGGTGGACACAATGCTCTTGCGCATTTTTGACCATTTACACTGGTGTACCTTACCCAGACTAGCCTGTGGGACTTTTGACTTTTTTATAGTGATTTTTTTCCAATGTGATCTCTGGCAAGGAGCTCCAGAACAGAAAAAATAATCAAAATGAGTTTAGGATGCTACAGAGACAAACCTCCCTTGCACCTGTGGGATCTGTTGTAAGGCAGGAGGCACTGCTTGGAAAAACAGCTTAGCTAGGATGGCCAGCAGATTGATTCAGAATATCCATTCCACATATCTCTGCCAGTGGGGTTTTCTACAGAGAAGACCTGAGAGAGGGTGCTAGGAGCAAAAACCTCTATTATGTTTTAGTGTTAGTATGTCCAGAATGTAAGGAGGGGACATTTACACAATCTCTCTGCATTGATACTAGTGAATCTAGCATTAGATATGCTAATCTGATTAAAACTCATATGATGTTGCCTATGAGAGCTTTACTTTGAGCTGCTTATATATAGAATAACATCAGTCAAGTCATTTTTTAACTTTCAGAGGATCCTCTATTGCTGTATCTGGGCAGCTCCATGGCCTGGACGGTGGAAACACATGGGGCAACATCATCTGTTGCACTGCCAGCCATGGTAATGGCAGCACCTACAGTCACCAGCTTCACTGTTGCCTTTCCCTCCCACCCTTTTGCTGCCACACAAACACAGCTAGACTGCCCCAGTCCCTACCCCTACCTCCGCCCCCCCCCCCCCCCGCCCCTCCAGTTATGCTACTGGCTGTTTTTAATCAATGAAAGAAATTCAAGGAGAGTTTCCAAGACATTCTTCCAATATGCCATCATTCTATAAATGTTTTAAAAGAAACAGATGTTTTAAAAGGTTAGCATGTGCCTGTCTGACATACCTTGTTAAAATCCTGTAGTATATTTAGAAACAGTCATAGTACTACTAATGTTATAGCATCATATCAATACATGCTAGTGGCTTGTCAAATCAGTCTGACTTGTTATGTGGTCTCCATCACCATGGTTTTTTTAGAAACCGTATATTGAATATGTTGCATACGCAGACAACTTGTTACATTGTATAATTAAGGTCAAGAGTAATTACATTTAGATCCAAGCTTAGATGCCAGGTTAAGTCATGTCAGCTGCCATCAGACCTAGTCAACTTTCAGAAGTAGAAATAGAAAAAGACATCACCGTGTTTCAAAATATTTAGTCTCCTTTGGTATTGCAACAACAAAATTATAGAGGTGTTCTGGATGTAAATAAAATATACAACTTCATGCTGAAGAAACTTCATGGACTTCATGAATTACTAGGAGAAGCCATGTAAGAATCACTCCATTTTTGCCACCTCTGTAGTGAAGAGGCAGATGTTGAATAGCACAAAGGAAGATTACAGGAGTTGTGAAGTATATTGTATCCAATTGAAATTATGGGGAGAATCTAGTACAACTGAAAACAAATAAATAAAATACAGATTGGAGTTTGGCCAGGTAATAAGGGCTAACGCTGTTTGAAGAGATTTATATTATTTTGTTCTAACCTTTCTGGAAAAATATCAAAAGTAAAAGGGTTGCAATATGAAATTTTTCAGGTTTTTATTGTCAATTACATTCCCAGAGATAGGAAGAAAATTGTCAGTTGATTGGACCTTACAGGCTCAGCAAAGGTCCAGTTGTAATTCAGAAAAATAGAAGTATTTATTGATATTTTTGTGAGCAGTAGCTCACAAGTAAACTCTGAACTGACCTAATACAAAAATGAAACACTCATTGACTTTGATAATGCAGGATTAGATGCATTATCTTAGGTCTGCTAAGCCTCCTTCCCTTCCATTATTCTCCCACTCTGTATAAAATTCTCTTGAATGATTCCATACAGCACAGGTACATGATACAATAGATGACACTTTCGTTGTGCAGGGAGGGGGAGAGTTATTTTTCCATAATCACAAGTTTCATTGTTGTATTTCTTGCGTAAGTGAAGCTGAAATAACTTTAGAAATTATTCCCTTCTCTATCTTTTCCCTCTTTCCATATATCTCAAATGAGAAGTGTTTCTTATTCACACCCCTGCTGAGATTTTCCAAGCAGCTGTCATTGCACTGCAATCTTGCTGTATTTTATTTCAGCAGCCAGCCAGCTAACACTGCACCATCTCTTGACTAATATACAGTCCATATAAATGCTTAAAGTAGGCAATTGAAACCAGAGGCATAACTGGCTAGAATTGCACCCAGGACAGTCTCCCCTCCCTCCTGCTCGGGGGCAAAAAAATGCTGTGGCATACAGTTGCAGTTAAGTTCCGTTCTGTGAACTGTACTTCTCACAATGTCTTTTACTCACAGACATGCTCCTACGCCACTGCTGCTTGCTGCTGGGCTGAAGTCAGAAAGTGTGGGGGGATCAGGGAATAGGAAGGTGAGGCATCTCCTGCTCCATTCTGGTGTCCCCCTCAACCTTAGGCAGTGCTCAGGGCTTGTGCCCCACTTGTCCTGTTTGAAATTAGGCTGTCTTGGGACCCATAGTTGAATCAATGCAGTAATCCAATTCATTTTTTAAACAACCTGGGTCACTGAACTGTGATGTCTTGAGACTAACTTCTGACATGATTAATGGATCCAATTGTCCATTTCAAAAGTTTTAATTTGAGGAGTAAATTGGAAATATTTTTAATGTTTTGACCTGCATGCTCTTACATTTAGCTCATTGTGACCTTTAAAGTAGGAACTTAAGGGATCATTATATCATAAAAGAAATGAGCAAATGAGTAAAGAACTTAGGACATAACGTCAAACACCAGTATAGGCTGGAGACTCTGACTGGCTATGCAGCTCTTCTTCAGTAATGGACCTGGGGGTTATAGTGGACAAGAAGCTGAATATGTGCCAATTGTGTGCCCTTGTTGCCAAGCAGGCTAATGGCATACTAGGATACGTTAGTAGGAGTGTTGCCAGCAGCCCAAGGGAAGTGATTCTTCCTCTCTGTTTGGCACTGGTGAGGCCACATCTGGAGTACTGTGTCCAGTTTTGGGCCCTCACTACAGAAAGAATGTGGACAAATTGGAGAGAGTCCAGCTGAGGGCAACAAAATCAGCACACGATTTACAACAGAGGTGGGCAAAATGTGGCCTGCGGGCCACATGCAGCTCACCAGGCCATTCTATCCGGCCCATGGGGGTCTCTAAAACATTTAGAAAATTAATATTTATTTGCCCCTGGCTGCCTATCGTGCAGCCCCCAATGGCTTGCCAAAGCTCATTAAGTGGCCCTCTGCCCAAAATAATTGCCCTCCCCTGATTTACAAGATGAGGCTGAGGGAACTCCGCTTATTTTACATGAAGAAAAGGAGGCTGAGAGAGGATTTAAGAGCAGCCTTCAAGTACCAGAAGTATGGTTTGAAAGAGGATGGAGCTAGACTTTTCTCAGTGGTGGAAGAGGTCAGAACAAGGAGCAATGGGCTCAAGTTGCAGCAAGGGAAGTTTAGTTTAAATATTAAGAAACACTTTTTCATGAGGAAAGTAGTGAAGTGCTGGAACAGGTTACCCAGAGAGGTTGTGGAATCTCCATCCTTGGAGGTTTTTAAGACCCGGCTAGACAGAGACTTGGTGGGGATGGTCTAGTTGGGGATGGTCCTGGTTTGAGTAGGATGTTGAACTAGATGACCTCCTGAGGTCCCTTCCAACCCTCATTTGCTGTGATTCTATGATTCTAAAGAATAGCATCTTAATGAAACATTTATTTTGGATGATCAGCTGAGTAGCTTGAACTCAATCATCCAATTCCTATTTTTCAAAGCAATGCTGTCATCAGCTTCTTTCTTGGAAGAGTCTGCAGGCATGTAAATAAAATACATTTACTGGCAGACAGGAAAACTGATAATCTTTAGGTTTAGTAGTCCAGATAGATTACTAGCAAGGGAACTGCTAATCTTTGGTCATGAGCCTTCAGATATTGCGTGGCTCTAATGTCACTCAGCAATTGCATAAAGAAATTTGCATTATCAAAAGATTTAGAATTGACTCTTAGAACTTGGGAAGCCTTCACACACAGTGTAATGAAGAGAGGGTATCCTTTACATGTAATGTAGTATGAATAGTATTTAAGACCCAACTCTCTCATTATTAAGGTAACAAATACATTAGTTATATTAGGACTATAGTCATGAAAGGTGTTGTTGCTAGGAGTTGTACTAAACTGGGATGGTTTTGGTAATATAGATTTCAGGGACTTTGTCTGGTACCATGCATCATTGCCTTCAAACACATTGTCTATATACTTAACAAATCAGTTTTTCATCTCATGTCACTCTGTGTCATTACTGAATCAATTTGCTTCAGCCAAATATTTAATTGTCTGTTTCAGTATAATAGCAATTAGGATGCTTCCTGTGCATTCAACAATAATTATCTAGTGACTCAATAACTAATAAATGACTAATGAAATACATTGTGTTGAAAATTCCATTTGAAAGCTGTTGTGAAATTTATCAGATTAAAATATGTGTTTATATATAGTTCTACTAGCTGAAATTAAAAACTATATTGGATTGCAGGTTGTTACCTGTTATAGATTAGTCTATCTGTGCAGTCCTATCATTCTGCAATGTTGTGACACCACATCACAATATTATGTGGTGCTGACATCACACTAATGCATCGAGATATTTCAAACCTATTTGTTTTTATGAATGAGAAAGTACTATTCAGGATATTGAAATGCACTTAGAGCTTCCAGGATGTGGAATCATCTTGGTACAATCAGGATGAACCTACAAAAGCTGAGGTTTCAGCATTAGAGCTTATTGAACTTAGGGTATTGTTAATATAATACAGAAGAAACAGGAAACACTCTCACTGTGCTATCTAAATTTCACATGGATAAGCATATTATTATGCATGCTGAATTTAATGTTTAAAAAAAATCTTGTAAATAGTGGATTTATTCTTGTCAGAGTCAGACCACTAGCATAAGATACGAGAACCACTTTGTCTGAGGAGTGAGAGTTAAACGGTCATGGGAATGAAACAAGGATGGAAGGAAGCAGCAGGGAGAAGAACAGGGTAGGTTTTGACAGAGGAGGATGAAGCAGCAGCCAATGCAAGGAGTGGTAGCTCAGGGTTGTAGCTTATCTTTACCAAGGGAGCACCCCCTTTCCCTCCCCTTCCCAATGCACACACACAGTAACCAGTTCACCACAGGGAAGGTAGGGTAATCCTTTTACCTCCTTCCAGCTCAAGGACAGGAAGACTTACTAATTGCAAAATCATTTGAATGTATCCATTTTATCTATGAGACTGGAAGCAATCTCATAAACTAAAAGTCCCAGTAATTTATATAACCCCCCTCAGACATCATTGGCTTCTTGACAAGGCGATGAAGTTCATAAGAATCATTATCAGAACCATCCTGGTAGATTTCAAAGATGAAGCTTGTGTCATTGTAGCCTAAGTATCCCATCCAAACAGTCTTCTTTAGGTTTCTTAATGGTAAAATGTCTCTTCTCCTGAGCTGGCCAATGCCATTGCTAGAATGGATGCTTGACTTGGTGTGGATGTAACAGCTACCAGCCCACTCAGGTCAGCATAACTCCTCCAGGCAGATATTCTTCCTTTGCAAGGGAAAAATAAACTACATCCTTGGTCCATTCTCAAATTCCCCCTCAACGCCTACCTGAATTCAGCACCTAAATGCAGATGAAATGCTGAGACAAGAAAGTTATTTACCTTCAAGGAAGGAATCCCACAGCATTTGGTGTTCACCTCAAGGATAATTTACATTGTGCCCCTCATTCTGGGTCTTTGTCACAGCCTGTCTCCCATGTTTAGATAGCATGGGAGGGAAGATGAGGGGTGAAGTGTGCTTGAAAGAATACTTCTGATTTTTTGAGCTTCAGATCTGTGAAACTCAAGCTCTACAAAAAGAACAACACAAGCCTGGGGACTGACTCAGGCACAATACTGTCAACTGGGAAAGGATACTTGAACTCAGTGGGATTATGGAGAAATATGGAAAATCTGAGAAGCTCAAGGCTTTAGTTAGGGAAGAATGACCTACTGCCTAATAATTAATCATGGGAAAAAAAATACAAGTTTGGAGTAGGCAGATGCTAATGTAGGTCAGATCTAGCTTCCATTCATGCCAGAGGAAAAATGCCTAATGATTTCAATAAGAGAAGGAGGGGACCTTCAGACAAAGGTATGGAGATTTTTCTACATGTTAATGAGCCAGCAGCAGCAGGAGAGAAGGCCCATTGTGCAAAGGCAGGTAATTGCATATTCAATTTCAAGAGAGATCTCACGTTTATGTTTATTAATAGATAGTCAAGAGATGGAAAAAATAACAAACCCAAACAAAAAGCTGTATTAGCAAAAGAAAATGGACATTCGTTTACTGGTAATTCTCCAGATAGACACCTGTGCAAATGTTGCTGTCCCCATGTGGTTAGAACACAGCTAATTTAATAATGTTGACTAACACCTGGCCACTTCGCAGGGAACAAAAAATAAAATTGGCAGGTGAGCAAACTGAAGGAGAGTTGTAAGAGAAAGAGCTGAGTGGGAGAGAGATCCCTTATATTGCTAGAATCCTCAACTCAAGTTTTCGAAAACTCTTCCTATTCCAAATTAGGACAAAGAATTGAAATCTCAAATACTTTCATGAACTCAAAACACACACACACATTGAATTGGGTCTGTGGCAACCTTTCATTCTGATAACTTGACAACATTTTACTTTGAATTCCATTTTTTTCTTTAATTTTACTTACATATTTTACTATCTAGTCATTGAAATTTCTAACAGAAAGGCTCTTTTGACACCCCCCACCTGAAGTGGAATATTGTCGCTTCTGGGTTGAAATGGGTTGGTTCAACATTTCCAAACTATTTTCCATGTAGGAATTTTGTCCAGATTGACCTTTTCCTACAGCTTTGATTCCAAAGAATCAGTATTTTCTGACAGAAGTTAATGTTTTGTCAAAACCCCCCCCAGACCATTCCCAGCAAGCTTCACTTTAAAAAGGAAAAGTGCTGAGATTAGGAACTAGAGCAGGGACAGGCAATTATTTTGGGTGGAAGGCTGCTTACTGAGTTTTGGCAAGCCATCAAGGGCTGCATGACAGGCAGCCAGAGGCAGATAAATATTAATTTTCTAAATTTTTTAGAGGGCCCATGGGCTGGATAGAAGGGGCTGGCAGTCTGCATTCAGCCCGTGGTCCGCATTTTGTACCACCCCTGAACTAGAGCACTGATGCTGTACAGCTCCTGTAACACCTTGATTTTGAGCAGCACTGGAGACTATCACTTATTCTTATGTCCTGCTGCCCTAGGCATATAGTTTATCTCCTGTCTAAAACCTAGATAGGGACCTGGCCACCAGCTGTAAAAAAATTATCCATATGAATGTGCAAAAAGGGAAGAGAGGCATGACACTGAAAAATAGTACTTCCCTCAGGAAATCTGTTGCTTTTAGCCTGTATGTTTTACTTTGTTTATTTTCAAGGGACAGGTACAAAGACATGCATTCTGACTCCATCCACTCCTGTCATGATGCCTAAGCAAGTGAGGAAGGCATACTCAAAGATATGTTAAGATGTAAAAGAATCGGCAGAGAAACCTGACCTTAACCTGTCCCTAGGAACAAGCCAGAGACTCATGCAACCCATACAGCTTCTGGATCATGCCAATTTCTGGAGCTGGAGTGACAGGAGGCAGAGAAATAAGAAAATGCTAGATGATTCCAATGTCACCCATATATTATCTGTGTTGCCCCTGATTGACCTCAACCTCAGATCAGCTTGGGATTGATTACAGGTTAAGAAGCAGTGTTAAGTAACTAGCAACAGCTGAGTGGGATACAATCAAAATAGGCAAGCAATGAGGTAGGGGTTTCTTTACGACTCCTATAACCAGCACCAGCCAGTTCTAGCTTGTTTGAAGAAGGCTATTAAAGGTCTGATAAAACTACAAATTTGTTTGATTTGTTTTACAACTTTCCTTCATCACTTCCGATAACTATCTAATTGAGACCTGGCTTTTCTCATGCTTCATCTTTGCTGAGTTGGAACTATATTCTTCCTTCCTACACACGCATGCTGCAGCTTATATGGAGGAACCTACTTATACTGCAGTTTAGTGATTTTGGTGGAAACTGCAAAAAATGGCGATCTCTGCAATGGCCAAAAAAAATGGCAATGGGTGCGATTTCCCAGGAAATCAACCAAAAAAGAAAAAACCTTAATAAAAATAAAATGCTGGCTTCCCAGTGGGAGCCAGCAGTTCTCGCTGCTGCTGAAGTCCCGTCTTGCAGCCTGCCTGGGAGGGGAAGGCACCGTGGGGTGGCATGAGAGGCAGCATCATGTGCCTCTCTGCCAATCAGTGCTGAGGGGTGGGGCCACACAAGGGGTAAGCAGCAGTCAAGATGGTGGCCGCCTCCTCATTACTTCCCCCCCCCAGGGCCTCTCCGCCAATCAGTGCCAAGGGGTGGGGCTTCTCTGCCAATCAGCACCAAGATGGGGCTGGTGCAAAATGACTGCAAAATCAGCTCTTTCATCCAAGCTGTGCAGATTGCTCTCTCTCACTGCAAGTTAGGTAGGTCCCTACTTATACAAGGCCTCCTCATTTCTGCGTAGTCAACAAATAGAGATGGGAGCTTATCGAGGATTATAAATAACTGAATCATTACGAAATGATTTATGAGAGATCCAGGCAAGCACTTCCTATAAGAGGTTTCATAGACTGATAAAAGAAGGAAAGTTCAGATTGCCAACTATTAAGTGGCTGAGCAGAATTAAAGCCTGCAAACTATGTTTGTTTCAATTTGTTCCATTATAGCTTTGCTAGTCAAGTCAGAAAGCTGCTGGCAAGCAGCCAATTAAGAGCCAATGCCGATAAGAGATAAGAAGAGACCTGATAAAAGGCTAGCGTACCTGTATCAAATTGATTTCAGAACTACCTAAAAGCCCCCAATGCAGATGACTGCTCCATATGTTCAAATGTGCTGATTTCTCACAGGGAGCCTAGTGGCAATTTTGGCATTTTAGAGCAGTAGAAGCATAGAAAGGAGCATTTAGATCAAGCTATGGATTTCACTGAGTATGTGGAAGCTGATTTTGATTAGTAAGAGAAATGAAAAATATAAAAAGGGGGATTTATTGTGCTAGAAAGGGTGCTAAGAGACCACAGTGGAAAATAAAAATATGCAAAACTGACTTTAGGTAAAATAAACAGAAAAGACTCCAGCTATAGAAGGATAAAACAAATTCAGGGCATAGCAGTGAAGGGAAAGCTGTCAGGCAAGAACTGTACTTCTTTTGCTCATTTAGTGCTGTTCAATTCCTGTCAAATCAGGTTATTAATGATGTTTAGTTCAGTAGATCTTGGAGACAAATTAATAATAGAGAGCCATTATGTTTCATCCTGTACAGATACCAAACAGTAGACAGCCCATGTCTCAAGGAGTTACATCTAGATAAACTAGGTAGACAGGTAGGGAAAGACAGGAAAATGTGCAAGCAGACAGTATTAGGGCAGCAAATGTCATATTAGTTCCATACTTTCTTCCAGGGTTTTGGGTGGCAATGGGTTTAGTTAGGAGTGATAAACTGCATACAAACACATGGGAATGTAAAGGAACAAATGGGACAGAGTGAGAGAGAAGAGGGAGAAGAGGAAGTTACAAAGGGCATGTCTGGGGTGAAACTGAGGTTAAGAGATTGGGAACAGGTGGGGTATTACTGTGTACATCTAATCGACAGAGCCCAGTCAAAACTGCATACAGCTCAGTCAGTGATGTGGTCCCGGCTGTTCTGTTTGCTTCAGCCTCTGGCTGGCTTCTCCTTGCAATATTTTGCACGTTCAAACAGAACATGGACATTATACGTTCAAACAGAACATGGACATCAGGGGATTCCAGTACCTCCACAGAGTAGAGTTTCCACTATACACTTCTGTGTGTGGATCCAGCTAGGTGGAAATTTTTTGCTGGAAGTTTTATAAATGAAAGAAGGCAGATTTGGGATGTAAATTTAGGTTACATTTGTAAACTTGTTTCACCAAAAAAAAAAAAAAAAAATCCTGGGAAAAACTGGGGAAAAGTTGAAATGTTTCAAATCAAAGTTTTGGGTTTTTTTATTGTGAAATGTTTTTTTCCCCTAATTTACATCTATTTAATTTTAAAAAGAAAAGAAAATAACTTAAGCATTTTATTTCACTGAAAACTGAAACAATTTCTCTTTTATTCAAGTCAGGGAAGTGCTGTAAGTAATATAATTATGCCCAACACATGGAAGGCTTACAATTGTGTTAAAGACAGGAATCAGAGTTTACTTTTATCTTACCCAAAGATATCTATTTTATACCATTTATTTATTTTCTTTCAGAAGGTGATCTAGACAAATATATAAAAATATAAGAATACGGACATGATCCATATTACCTTTAGACTCCTCCACACTAATCTACTTATTTGCCCTCTGACCTGTACAGGCAGGAAAAATCCTTCCACAAATGTCTAGGGAAATAGAGAATGCTTCTAGTTGCCCAAAAGGTCAACAAATTTAAGCCAAATTAAACCAAGAGGAGATGTAAAGCCCAGAGTTAAGGCCCTTTCACGGAGTGTGCCTTTCCAGAAATCTTTTCCCATACATATTTGAGGATTCCTAGTTTAAGCACACTGATAGAGACATCTACTCCTTGAATATCACAAAAGGGGAGCGGCAGTCTCTAGAGTAGCTATGTCCAGCACTGTTTAGAGCTTTAAAAGTCAAAACCAATATCTTATTACTCTCAGGAATGAAATGGGATCTGGAGTGGCATACAGAGTTTCCTGTGAGATGCACCAGTCCACGAGCTAGTAACTACATTCCACACCAGCTGTAACTTATAAGCAATCTTAACATGTAGCCAAACTGTGCAGTGCTCAAATTATGCTAGGCTTTTGGCAGAACAGAGAGACTGTCTCCTTTTCCTAAAGAATGAGTACTCTAAATTTAGATGGGATACTACTAATTAAGACAATAAATAAAGTGGGCCATGGGCTAAGGACGAATGAGAATTATAACAGTTACATCAATGAGGTTCTTTAGGTTTCAAGTTTGCCACATGTTGATGTTCTCGTCAGTTTACAAATTAAAAAGCTAAGATTTGTGGGTCATACAAAAGTTTTGATGTCTGCAAAGATCATTAGCTGACCAAAACCAAGGAAACACCTAACCTGTGCAGTAAGCTTTTGACAAATAGTGCCACAAGGTCCCAGAGCACCCCATGCTTCAGTGCATAGGATGCTCTACAGACTGATAACTATGTTTGTGTTGAGCAAGGTGAATTTCATTGAGACCACTATACCTGCAATCAAGTTCTGGCATTGAACATGAATGTATAGAATAGCTCTCAGAAAACAACACAAACACCTCTGGACTGGAACTGTATTTCTGGACTTGGACTGCCATTTAAAGTACAATCTCACAGGTTGGTGTCTCGGTCAAGATGTCATGAGTTCCACTATGATGGGTGGCTGACATTGCCAAGCTGTTCCATCATGACAGGCAGCTTACAGGGAGTATGGAGAAAAAAAAATGCACCGAAAAAATAATTAACCAACCAGCATTCCCATCAAGCACTGTGTCTGCACCCGTATTTTTAAATCTCTGTGCTAATGACCTTCTACCTACCTGTTTGCTTTAAAACCCAAGCTTGGTTATTGCCTGCAGTAGGGATACTCTGAAAGCCAACATGGGAAATCTGGTGTCTTCAACCACATGCAACCAAAAGAGTGCCACATGTATTCCACCTTCATCATATATCTACCACCTGAACACATCATATAACATGTAGTACCTGAGACTGAGCCATGCCCAATGTACTCAGGTGGGACTCTTAATAACCCTTTAGGTTCTCTGGCTTAACATAGGGTGCCAATGTACTTGCCATCTGCTATTCAACTGTAGAACGTTGTATCTCAGACTGGTGCCATTTAATGAACACAAAGCTATTTAATGTCCCAGAACCTGAGTGGAGAGTGCTTAAAAAAATTGCACCACCCCTCGTTTGTCATAAATATGTGAGACTTGCATTGGTAGAGAAAATCCATGCCAATGCAAAAATGCCACTGTAGATGGATCTCCTTAGTCCACCTGAAGCTTGTCTGCCCTCAGAATGCCCTTTGTAGTGTAATTTACTATGCTGCAAAAAAAAATGCCCTATGAAATGTCTTTGAAATCACAGTAGTGAGAGGATGGTTTCCATCAGTGATACCAAATAAATTTCTTGACATTGATCCAACTGCTCATCTTTCTAGGTTTGACCCTACTTCATTTTATAGGGGCCCTGTTGAGTAGGTTCTGGCCTGGCCAAGGCTAGTAATTAAGTTTTCATGCTGTCCCTATCTGTGAAAGCTGACTAGTCAGTTGCAGCTAAATTTAGATGATGATACGCATTGTAGATGAGTGCTCTCTGTCTAAATGTGATGGTATTCTGATTGCACTGAATACTGCAAACAGAGAATCTGGTGCCTAGCTTAGCAAGATGCATATTAGCTGAAGAAGACCTGTACAGAAATGGAAAGTCAGTAGGAGTCTGTTTTCGTCTTAGGTTCTCCATGATCACAGGTCAGGTACAGTAGCACAGGCACTTTGCAGAGCTTACATGGATAGGGAAGTATTAGATAGAACAGATTCATTCAACTAGAAAGGCTGGTGCTTTCTAACCAGCCAGATAGGGAAGAGAACTCTAAACACTGTTAACATGTTCAGCAATTACCTTGTTGCCCTTCTACATCAGTGAGTTCCTCAAGGCCGCTCCATGGTTCCAGTGAGTTTGGACTTTGTCACACTGTCCACCATACAGTTTAGTGTCTTTTAAGGGAAGACTGAGACTAGAACTGATTGAAAAAGGGAAAACTATGTGGCAAGGATAACTGTGACATATTCTCTTTTTTAATTGAAAAAAACTAAAATTTCAAAAATTCAAAATACCTTTATACATGAATAACTGGGGAAAATTCATAAAGAATTTATGGCAAAATTTTGCCCTTTTTCAGATTGAAATTGCAACAGAATTCAACAAAAGGAATTGACCGGCTTCACTAGAGACCTTTCAAAAGGAAACATAAGAAAAAATGTACAAAATCTTCAAGATTCGCTCTTCTTCCCCTTTAAAAAGGGAAATGTTATGTCTCTAGTGTCCTGGTCCTTCTCAGTGCTGTATGTCCATTATGCCAAAAGTCAGACCATGCCCTTTTCTCCAAGGAGGCAAACTTTTCATCCTGTAGCATTTCACATGGGAGCTAAAAGGTTACATCAGTTCTGAGCAAATCTGAAGTAAACAGATGTTTCTCCAGTGATAGTTCGGCCAAACAAAAGAATACCTCTCCAACAGTACACTGCATGACAAGTGAGACCTAATCTGTGCATTTGCATTTAAGAATCTTCTAGGTATAGAAAGAAAAATCAAACTTAGTTAAAACGTAAGTTCTTTGTCCTTTTAAAAAAGTACCCAATTTCTTAGAACATTGTCAAGTTACAGGAAGAAACACAATGGAAAAGTATGTACATATAATAAGGGTGAATGCCTTTAGTAGGTTACTTCCTCATTCTTCCTTATTCCAGTAGAGACTTTTAATTCCCAAGTAATAATTATATGGAGACAACAACAAATTTCCTTCATTGGTCACTACAAGAAAAGAAAAGATTCAAAGTTTAGTGAGACAACAGGCAGAATATTTCCTGTTTTTACTAAGTTAGAATCAGAACCAAAAATCACTTTCAGCATATGTTCGAGGTACTTTTTGCATGCTTATTAACAATCTTAATGTATTTATCAAATGCAAAGTCATCGTGGTATTACGATGAGCACCCAAATGATATCTTTGGCTTGTGAAAGATATGAAATAATCTGCTTCTTAGAATCATAGAAAATGACCTCAAGAGATCATTTAGTCCCAACTCTGGGCTTCAGACAAGGCAAAAATACTGGTATCTGTTGACGGGGGTATAAAATCAAGTCTTCTTTCAGGAGAGAATAATTATATTACAGAACAATAAATGCTCATTGACTGTGATCAGATCTGTGATTCTTGACCTGGAAGACGGGGATTAAAAAACAAACAAAACTTCAGCTATTTTTTCTCACATACAATCTAACATGGATGCCTATTTCCCTTTAATTAACAGATTATATATTTGAAAAATTATCCACCAGCGTTCAAACAAGGCTTGCTGTGTCATAACAATATATATTTTAATCCGTAACCCTAAGTGGAGCTTACAGGGAATGTTTAAGAGAGATTCCATGAATACAGAGAAATAAAGAGGAAGGATATAGAGGCACAATTACTCATGAAACTTTGGGTATAACCATGGGGGCAGACGGTATTATCTTGTAGAGAAAAGAAAAACAAATGAGTTGCACAGAGTTTTTACACTGAGTTGCAGGAATGATATGGCCACATAAATGTCCCAAATAAACCTTATATTACTATTTATTTACATTTCACAGTTATAATTATAGCAGCCTTTAAAAAATGGACCCACCTGAGCAGAATGGGAAGGGCTGCCTGGCAGAGACAGAGTTTGTCCCCGAGGAGACACTGTAGGCTCTGAGGGCAAGTGAAACTGTTTGGGAGCAGCCCTGTTGGAAGGGGGGGTGATGTAACCCCAGACAGTTTTGAAAGAGAGCCGTTGGCAAAAGCCCGGGAAGGGCCCTGAGCTGGGATTGGCTGAGAGGCTTGGATAAAAGGGGGAGCAGTTTTTCCCGCGGGGGGGAACAAGAGAGAGAGCGGGGGCTGAGGGACAGGCTGGAGACCGGATTGAGAGTCTCAGCGCAGTGGTCCCTCAGAGAGCCCCTGAGAGAGGCCTGCAGGAGCAGAGTGGAGAAGCTGCGGTGGCAGGGGCAGGCAGGGACTGCTCGTGTGGAGAACCCAAGCCTGGAGAGACCTGAGTGCAGCCGTGTGGCTGGGTGAGCACAGCAGAGCCGGGGGAAAGGGGGCCTGCCGGAGTCTGCCTTAGCTTCCCTGATGGGTGAGGGGCCCCAGGGGCAGGCAAAGCCCAGGGAGGGGCTGCATTTGCAGGGGCTGTAAGGCTGTGTGGGGCAGGAGGGTTGCTATAGCCTGCAGCCCAGACACTGCTCCCAGCAGAACCAGGGAAGGGGGCAAAGGCAGGGGAAGGCTGTCTTGCAGGAACTGCAGAGGAGCCGCTGCTTGTTGCTAGGGGGCCCCAGGAGCACAGAAACGGGCATCAGCGCCAGGAAGCGTCCACAGACCATGTGCAGGGACAGACAGTCCCGCTCCCTGAGATACCCCACCAGGGGCAGAGCACACGGGATCCCCAGTACACCGTGTGCAAGTGAGAAACTGTGTAAATAAGTTCTTGAGGGTTTATTAGTCAGTATATCCATGTGCTTATTTAATGATTATTTGTTATGTTGTAAATAATTAAATCTTGTAAAGCATTTCAGAACTGTCTGCGAGGGTGCTTGATTGTAAGGGGAGGCTCTCCGCTCGGGGCACTGCAGCAGCTTCCCAGGGGGGCTGGGCAGGGCTACTGGCTACTGGGTACCCCAGGATCCCATTATTCAGGTGAGGGCGCATGTAGTATCGCACCCAGAGTTACATAATAGTATTTTAAATCCATAATCCCCTTGCAGACAAAGTTTTCTTGGTTCTTTTGGTAAATTTGATATCTTGAGTTGGTTTACATTTGAGTGGTGTAATAAAAGATATCAGATTTACCAAAAGAACCTTGTTTGCCTATGTCCTTAGACTAACACGGTTATGTTTCCATCGTAAAGAGAATGCACATTCATGTCAAGTTGACATGTTATATTCATGTAAAGTTGACTTTGATACAAGGGAAAAAGCCAAATTCCCTGTTGCTGGGTTTTTGGGTGTAGCCGTGTTGGTCTAAGGGCATAGGCAGACAAAGTTCTTTGAGCAGATGTGATATCTTTTATTAGACTAACTGAGTAGTTGGAAAAAAGTTCTTAGCAAGCTTTTGGGAGCAGTCACCTTTCTTCAGGCCTAGGGAATCTCTGCTGTTCTGAGACTCCAAGAAATGAGAGAAGCTAAAAGTGTGACAGGATGTCAGTAAGCATGTAAATAGGTAGAAATTAGAAAGACAGAAGGTAAAGCAGAGAGGTAAAGTAGAGAGGAGAGGGGGAAGAGAACAGGTGGGGAAAAGAGGCTAAAGAGAGACATTACAGTGATAGAATACAAGGTGGAAAAAAGGTCAGTGAAAAAGAAAATAGTTGGAGATCAGGAAAACAGGAAAGAGAGAAGCTCAAAGTGTGAGAGGAAGTAGTGAAAATATAAATAGGTAGAAAGGAGAAAAAAAAGGTAAAGCGGTGGGGAGGAGAAAGCAGGGGTGGGAAAGGACACAGGGAAACAAGAGGTAATAATACAGGGTAAGAAAGAGGCTCACAAAGAAGTAAATAGTAAGAAATCAGGGAGACAAAGGACAGAAAAGTAGGGAAGGGGAGAAAAGGTGGAGAAAAAGAAGAATGTAATAGGTCAGGTAAGGCAGGTACCTGTTGAATCAGATGTCAGGCAGGTTGTAATATGTCATAAACTTAATGTCTGTATTAAGTCCGTGATTTTTTGTATCCAATAGATTTATGAAGTGAAGTTCAAAGGCTCCTGTCTAGGAGGTGTTTTGTAAGTTCCCTTTGAGGATTAGAACTGAGAGATCAGAGAGGGAGTGATTGCCCTGTGAGAAATGTTTCCCTGCAGGTAGCTGGGTATTCTTGTCTTTGATAGATTTGCAGTGTGCATTCATTCTCGTGCATACTTGTTGTTTGGTTTCTCCAACATATTTTCATCAGGGCATTTGGCGCACTGGATGAGATATATAACATTTATGGAGGTGCAGCTATAAGATCCAGGAATGGTGATGGTTCTGTTGTGGGGTATAGTTATAGTGGGGGTGGTGGAGATGTGTTGGCACGTTTTGCATTTCTTGTCTTGGCATGGTCTGGATCCATTCGTTGTGGTTTGGGTCATGGGAGTTTGCTTCTGGTGATGAGGTTAGTGAGGGAAGGGTCATAGCTTCATAGCTGTCATAGCTATTGGTGTGTGGTTTGTGGGGATTTTCTTTTTGTACTACAGCAAATTTTCACATGGTATTCAGGTGGCTCTTTCAAAAGTGCAATCTATCTCTCTGAAGGAGTGTCCTTGCAGGCTGAAGGCCCTTTTGAGATTTGTGAGGTGGTGGTCATGGGTATTCTCCTTGCTGCAAATTCAGTGTTATCAAAGAGCTTGGCTGTATATTACAGCTTTCTCTGCTGGAATTCCTAAGACCACCATTTCATCATTTAAAGGCAAGTTTCAGATCATTCTGGGCAACTACAGGTAGGCATTGAAAGACCTAAGGAGAGTGATCTAGATTGACAGGGTTATGTTCATGAGGTCCTTACACAGTGAATGGGAAGAGGGCTAGATATTTCTAGTAGGTGATTTAGATCACTGAGCAGGAGGGTTTCTAGAGCTAGCCAATAGGAAATGCCATGGGCGACTAGTGCTGCCTTAGTCAGGGTGGCACGTGTCCCCCCCAGCAACCAGTCAGCAACCAAAGAGGGTGTGCGGGCCGGGAGCAGTCCGAGGCCCTCGGGGGTGCGCGGCAGGCTGTGGCCAGCAGCCCTGGCACGTGGGTCGGGAAATGCAGGCCGGCGGACTAGAATTAGGCACGGATGCGTAGCGGTTGATTAAAGTTTATTTTACTTACACCGTAGATGGTTGCGGTGCAGGCAGGAAAACTTGCTTGAGTTGCAGTTACAGATAGGAAAGAAGAGCAGACAAGAGTTCTAATCTCGCGAACCTTAGCCCAATCCGGCTGAAGGCTCTAAAACTGCGAGCTCGTCGTGTCAACCGAAGAAAACAACTCAGAGAAGAGCTCTGGATACACTCACACGAAGTTTACTAGGCTCCGTGGAACTTGCGCGCAGGGAAGCGGTTCATCGAGGGATCGCGCTCGGCGACGGGGAGAGGCCAGAGGTTGATCAGACCCTTATAGCCTTCTTAAGGTACACGCTGGGTCCGTTCGGCTCCGCAGCGCTTAGAGTTCTTCACGAAACGTGAAGTCCTCCTCCTCCAGATGGTTGTGGAGTCCTCCAACTTGGGCGGAAACCGCTCAAGCCTCTTATACGGCTAGCAAGCCAATCGCTAGCCGCCACATGGGAATAATTTAGAGCTGGCCAATAGTGGGACACGAATTTGCATGCGGGTGGTGGGAACTTCTTTGCACCGGGGTTTTGTCTTTGCAACTGAGAAATGCACCTTGCAAAGAAAGCTCCTCGTGGCGGGAAATAATTTAGCAGTGCCGAAGCACACACACACAAAATCACACCCTTGGGTTGTGACATCCCCCCTTGCTGAAGGCACAGCTGAATTATGCCATACACTCGTTACTCGGGTTATCGAGAGCTCTTACCACGGGTCGTCGAACTAAACAGGTAAACACAAAATTAACTAACATAAGAAGTTCGTCCTCTAGGGATCGAATCAAATAATAACCAACACAAATACATATACACATAATTAGATTCATAACAAAGAACTGCATGATCAGGGCTTCAGTGGGCGTCATGGCGAAGTCGCGCGTTAGGCCCTCACTTCTTCTGATGATGTTATCCTTCTTGGGGCTTCTCTTCGCCACGCACTCTGAATTCCGGATCTGTAAACAAAACTCTCAGAAAATAAGTTCACGTATATCAAAATATTTACAAAGTTTCCATGGAACTACACTATCATTTCTAAAACATATAATACAGGTGTTTGCTACTTTAAACTACCCTCTCTTGCACACTCAACTAGATGAAATCATTGAGGAGCCGTCTTCTAGTTCTTCTAGATAATGGAAACCTAACTCATAGGCCAGTTGCCATTGGCCTGCGTCCCCTAAAATCTGAAGTTGCCGCTTATTGAGTCCAGAACGCTGTAGGAGAAATCCAAACATGTATCGCTCCTCTGGTGTTCTCTGTGGCAATGATGGAAGATCGGATTCGCGATATCTTGCGCCTTGAGTCTCGGTCAGGTGTTGACGTTCCCGATCACTAGATAATCTTGGCTCCATTAGGATACGCAGTCGTGACAACTGACAAAGGAGGTTACTCACAGGTTGGTTCACCATTGGGTTAAGCAGAATCCGGAGGACGACGATGTTCTTTCGCCCATAAACCTCAAGACAACTATCTATGCTGTGAATGGTTACTGGAACGGTTCCAGGATCTCGTAGATGACGGTGAGGCCATGGTCTTATTTGCTGGAGTGATGTCAGTCCCTGCGCACATGCTCTGGGGTTCCCGGCACAGTACAAGACTCCGATGATCACTAGCACGAGTTGCTCTGCGCCGGTATGTTCTGGCCGTCCATCATGCCATGCATGGGCTTTCTGACCGATCAGTCCTGCAACAAGCGCTGGCAGTGGAATAGGCCAGTGAACATTGAACGTCACCATGTCGATGTCAGTGACATGTCCTCTACTCCACGAAGCTTGTCTGACCAAGAAGCTTGCTTCTTCCTGGTTCAGCAGGTCGGATCCAAGTTCCACAACCAAACGTCCCAACCACACAGCTAGAGTTTCTTCAGGTTGGATTCTTGATTCTCTGCACAAATCCCGTAGTTCAGTTCTGGTGCGAGCTTAATAGGCAGTAGCGACTCGGCTGGTTGTTGTTACAGGCTGAACTACTGCTGCGGGAGTCATTGCTGCTGTTATTACTTCAGGCAGGAGGGGCGGATGCACTCCTCCGCTCAATTCTCCCTTCCGTCGGCATGAAGGCGTGGTCGCCGGAAGCGACGCTGCGTCGGTGGGCGGGGTTGCCGGAAGCGACGCTGCGTCGGTGGGCGGGGTTGCCGGAAGCGACGCTGCGTCAGTGGGCGGAGTCGCTGGCCGAACTCTCGCGGGTTCCTCCGAAGCTCCACCCTTCTCTTCCGGTTCTTCCACGCGGTCTCCCTCTTGCTCGGCGCCATCTTGGCGTGGCGTTTCAGGATTCTTTTTCACAGCCGCTTCTTTGACCGCTTGAACGGCCTTACTCAGCTGGGCTTTCAAACTTAAATTCTTTTGCATTAAATCAGTTACAGTACGAAAAGTTGCAGTTAGCACTCCCCCCTTGTCGTATTGTGGGGCCACCCTCTCATCCGCGGCACGTTCTTTCGTCTCCAGATCTTCGCAGAGCTCGGATGGAAGCTCGCGACCCCTTAATCTAGACACCAGCATAAAGGGGGTGAACCAGTCGATCGGCACCGGTTCTTCACTCTCCCAAGCACATCTTAGGCAACGGGCATGCTCCCAGGTGAGGGTCGGGTTTACTGCGCCCACCGGGTTGACTCTGGCGAGGGACACAGTGTCGAGGGGCCTAAACAGGACCCGCTCATCACTCATTATACACCCGAATGCCGCGGGGTGCAGATACACTTCCCTCTCTCTCAGGGCTCCGTCTTTGGAAGCTCCCTCTTTTCCCTTCAGCGAAAGGCGTCCGCTGACAAACCTCTCACCCGTTCCGCCCGCCTGGTGGTAAGCGATATGCGCCTCCAGTTCCATAAAGTTTTCCACTTG
Source organism: Alligator mississippiensis (assembly GCF_030867095.1). Taxonomy (NCBI): domain Eukaryota; kingdom Metazoa; phylum Chordata; order Crocodylia; family Alligatoridae; genus Alligator; species Alligator mississippiensis. Next base: position 116,766,595 of record NC_081824.1, on the reverse strand, counting down.
GCTATTTCCACTGCGCCAAGGGCAGTCCTTAACTAATTCTAGCTCCAGCGTGCCTTCTCCTGATCCCATCCTCGTCGCCATGTGCGGGCCGGGAGCGGTCCGAGGCCCTCGGGGGCGCGTGGCGGGCTGTGGCCAGCAGCCCTGGCATGCGGGTCGGGGAATGCAGGCCGGCGGACTAGAATTAGGCACGGACGCGTAGCGGTTGATTAAAGATTATTTTACTTACACCGTAGATGGTCGCGGTGCAGGCAGGAAAACTTGCTTGAGTTGCAGTTACAGATAGGAAAGAAGAGCAGACAAGAGTTCTAATCTCGTGAACCTTAGCCCAATCCGGCTGAAGGCTCTAAAACCACGAGCCCTTCATGTCAACCGAAGAAAACAACTCAGAGAAGAGCTCTGGATACACTCACACAAAGTTTACTAGGCTCCGTGGAACTTGCGCGCAGGGAAGGGGTTTGTCGAGGGATCGCGCTTGGCGACGGGGAGAGGCCAGAGGTTGATCAGACCCTTATAGCCTTCTTAAGGTACACACTGGGTCCGTTAGGCTCCGCAGCGCTTAGAGTTCTTCACAAAACATGAAGTCCTCCTCCTCCAGATGGTTGTGGAGTCCTCCAACTTGGGCGGAAACTGCTCAAGCCTCTTATACGGCTAGCAAGCCAATCGCTAGCCGCCACATGGGAATAATTTAGAACTGGCCAATAGTGGGACATGAATTTGCATGCGGGTGATGGGAACTTCTTTGCACCGGGATTTTGTCTTTGCAACTGAGAAATGCACCTTGCAAAGAAAGCTCCTCATGGTGGGAAATAATTTAGCAGTGCCGAAGCGCGCACACACAAAATCACACCCTTGGGTTGTGACAGAGGGGAGTCCAATCTTGCTGATGGTTGGGGGCCCCCCATGGCTGATCCTACTGATGGGGGATTCCCCCTCACTCAATCTTGCCGACTGGGTAGGGGTCCCCCCGCGGCCGATTACGAGACAGCTGATCACTGCGGCCGCTTCCACTCCACTCCCCAGCCACAGGGTGGGCACCCGTGCTCCCACCTGCCCCCTGCCTGTCGCCTAAGTAGTGAGTGCAGCAGGTCAGGGGGTGCACCAGCACTCTCAGGGGGTGCACGTGCACCCCCATGCACCCCATACACATCGCCACTCGGAAATGCTAGGCACATGGGTGTGTCTGAATTCCCACTCCTGTCCAATGCCTAGGGAGCTGGATGAGGGCCACATACTAGTCACCATTGTCATCTCAGGATCCAGAGTACCCAGAGGAGAGGCACCTGTTTCTCAGTGAATTCTCTATGTTCAGTATAAAGCACAGCTGCAGGCAAGCATGAAAGCTTGAATACAAGCCTAATGTTTAAAATATTCACCCAGGAACTGGAAGAGCTAGATTTTAGGCCTGAAACAGCCTGAAGGGACTCAAGCCCACATCTACTTTTAAGAAAAGTGTCCCAGTCACCAGGCTGTAAAATAGTCTTGGTGGTGGCATCACCCATCTCTCCTGTTAAAGCTGGGCTACTGGCTAGCCAAGAATATAAGAGTTGCTAGACCAGAAGAACAAGCAAGAGGGTAGCTGAAGTCCCTGGGAGGAGGGAGTCCTGGGTTCTGGTCCCTGTTGCCAAATTTATTTCTGTTTTTTAACCAATCACTGTTGAATGTGAATTACATAGGACAGTCCTGAGAGGAAGTCAGGTTTTTGCCTCTCCTCAGCCATTAGGCTACAGAGGCATAGTTCCTTTGACTTTTCCTTCTGGTGCCATGGATCTCACACTCCAAGCTGTCCAGTGGTCCAACTTCAATAGGACAGTTGGAGAATATCATATCTAACCTTGTGGAAATAGGAGATGAGGATTTGAGTTCTTTCTCAATGCTGAGATGGGCCTAGAATCCAGGTCTCCCCAGTCCTAGATGAAATATTTAGCCCCCTAAGGTAATAGCCAGTACAGCCACCGTCGTCTGTGTTCATATCCAGAAGTGTACTGTACTATGGGGACAGAAAACAAAGCATTCATTGTGAGGTGTGTATGTCTAGAGGACTTAAGTGGATTTAAACACTTCTTAACTTTGATCTAAGTCAAGGCTGTCCAGCTTCTAAGCAGGCCATACCAGTGGGGACCACACACCTCAGTGACCACACTCATGTGAGCCACAGAAGCCTGGGCCATTCCAGTAGAGAGAGCCACACGCATGATTAGAGGTTAAGAAAGCAGGCTTTATGAGGAGAGGCTCAGAGGCATGGGACTCTTCAGCCTGGAGAAGCGAAGGCTCGGGGTTGACTTGGTGGCAGCCTATAAGTATATAAGTGGTGTGCATGAGTCCCTGCCTCATCTCCCCAACTCTGTGGTCTGTGCTGCTCTGCCCCCTGGGCTAAAGCAGGAGGCAAAAGCTGAGGGAGGGAAAGGAAACCTAGGTACCCCAGCTGTACCAGCAGCCAGAGAAACAGAGGTAGTGGCAGCTGGGTAAAAGCCCAGGAACCACACATTAACCCTTTGTGGGCTGCATGTGGCCCACAGGCAACCAGTTGGACTGCCCTGATGTAAGCTGCCGCATAATTTAGGATTGAATTGGACTGCTTTTGAGCATGCTGAGAAGCCTAAACCCAGGAACACAGGTTTGGATTACATTGCTTTTAGTTACTTAGGCCAGTGTTTCTCAACCAGTGGGTCACAACCCAAAAGTGGAACACAAGAATATATGAAAGGGTCTTGAAAAAACTTTTAAAAAGGATCAACAAACTTTAAAAATAGTTTCTCCTTTAAAGGAGTACTTTAAAGCTATGGCTTTTCCCTTGCAGGCTGGCAGAGTTCCAGCTTGTGAGGGGCTGCTTGGGGCCCCCCATACCCCACACACCCACCCTTCGCCCCACACACTGGGGCCTGGGAGAAGGGGGCAGTGGGCTGGGAGTAAGGGGCACTGCGTTGGGACTGGCCATCAGTGTTTACAAATGGATCCTGGTACAAAAAAGGTTGAGAACCACTGACTTAGGTAACTAAATTCTGTATAAATCCTATTTGAGATTGAGAATGATTTGGTTATGGCCCTAAAACTTTCCTTACAGAAAACTTCCTTGAGACCATGAAACATTTGCAGCTATTATGTATGACCTTTGTGATAAATTATTAGCCATGAGTTTTTTCTGTACAAAATATCTCAAACAGTTAGCTGTGTGTGTTGGTTTCAAGATCGCAGAAAGTGTTTAGTTAAACTCTTTGAAACTGTTTTGAGAGGATTTCTGCTTCCACTAAGAGACAGCCCCTATCTTTTGACTTAAATTCTATGGGTAGATAGCGATATAAAATGTACCTGGGAAATAGTGGTGTTCAAATCAGACTCTCAGTCAAAATTACATTTAGAAAAGAGTTTGAGCTTTAGCTTTTAGGCAAAACTAGGGCTCCTTTTATATTTTTATTCTTTGACACCCAAATCTAAATGTGACAGTTGATCCTGTTAGATTTCTGCCATCTTGAATGATTAAATACAATTACATGATCAGCTGTTCTTTTGAGAACAATTTTTATCACATTGGATTGACATCTTGCCAGAACTGCTATTCTTGTGAGATTTTGGCTGCAACCAGAAAACATGTCCTTTCTGGTTTAAATTCTGTGCAGAACTAAAACCATAAATCACTGCTGTCAGGCTCTTATGATTTTATATTGCTGACAGAGCTGTATGTAGAAGTTCAGCTCTGAACCATGCAAATCCAAAGGGTTTTAATACATCAGATGCTTTTTAAAAAAATAAGTTAAGATATACAAATAAGACATGAGTGCTTCTTTTATCAAAGGATATGAATTCTTTCATTAGCCAATACTTCTCTACTATGTTTTTCTAAGTAGTTTGCCTCTGGAAGAAAGCTATTTTTACAATATGCCTGCCTGAGGAATTGAGAATCACTCAGTAGCGTTCCAGAGGTTTTCTTCTCCCTGAAGACAACAAATCTACCCTCTTACCTCATTGCAAAATTGTAGCAGATATGAAAGGACCGCTGTGGTGGAGGTATTCTCTTACAAAACATTGTTTTCTTTCCAATGAACTTAGTATGTCAGAGGCATCAAGAGTTCAAAGGGAGTTTTTCTAAATTACATTGTCCTTCTCACCCTTCCTGCTGCTTCCAGATGAAAAATTATTACACAATTGGAATGCATGTTAATAAGGGGATTCATAGATTCATAGATGTTAAGGTCAGAAGGGACCTCAATAGATCATCGAGTCCGACCCCCTGCATAGGCAGGAAAGAGTGCTGGGTTTAGATGACCCTGGCTAGATGCCTATCTAACCTCCTCTTGAAGATCCCCAGGGTAGGGGAGAGCACCACTTCCTTTGGGAGCCCATTCCAGACCTTGGCCACTCGAACTGTGAAGAAGTTCTTCCTAATGTCTAGTCTAAATCTGCTCTCTGCTAGCTTGTGGCCATTATTTCTTGTAACCCCTGGGGGCGCCTTGGTGAATAAAACCTCATCAATTCCCTTCTGTGCCCCCGTGATGAACTTATAGGCAGCCACAAGGTCGCCTCTCAACCTTCTCTTGCGGAGGCTAAAAAGGTCCAGGTTCTCTAGTCTCTCCTCATAGGGCTTGGCCTGCAAGCCCTTAACCATACGAGTGGCCCTTCTCTGGACCCTCTCCAGGTTATCCACATCTTTCTTGAAGTGCGGTGCCTAGAATTGCATGCAGTATTCCAACTGCGGTCTGACCAACACCCGATATAGGGGAAGTATCACCTCCTTGAATCTATTCGTCATGCATCTGCTGATGCACGATAAAGTGCTGTTAGCTTTTCTGAAGGCTTCATCACCCTGACGACTCATGTTCATCTTGGAGTCCACAAGGACTCCAAGATCCCTTTCCACTTCCGTGCCACCAAGCAGGTCATTTCCTAGGCAGTAGGTATGCTGGACATTTTTCCTCCCTAGGTGCAGCACTTTGCATTTCTCCTTGTTCAATTGCATTCTGTTGTTTTCTGCCCATTTGTCCAACGTGTCCAGGTCTGCTTGTAGCTGTTCCCTGCCCTCTGGTGTGTCTACTTCTCCCCACAGTTTTGTGTCATCCGCAAACTTGGACAGAGTACACTTCACTCCCTTGTCCAAGTCGCTGATGAAGACATTGAAGAGTATCGGTCCAAGGACCGACCCCTGCGGGACCCCACTGCCCACACCCTTCCAGGCAGAAACCGACCCATCCACTATGACTCTCTGGATACAACCCTCTAGCCAATACGCCACCGACCGGACTGTGTAGTCGTCCAAGTCACAGCCTCTTAACTTGTTCACCAGTATGGGGTGGGATTCCATATCAAAGGCCTTCCTGAAATCTAAGTATATGACATCAACCCCTACTCCTGCGTCCAGGCGTTTTGTAACCCGGTTATAAAAAGAGACTAGATTAGTCAGGCACGATCTGCCTGCTACGAACTCGTGTTGGTTTCCCCTCAGCATAATTTGTCTTGCCAGGCTCTTGCAAATGTGAGTTTTGATAATTTTTTCAAAGACTTTGCCAAGGATGGAGGTGAGATTGACTGGCCTATAGTTGCCCGGGACCTCCTTCCTCCCCTTTTTGAAAATGGGGACCACATTGGCCCTTTTCCAGTCCTCCAGGACTTGGCCCGTGTGCCACGAGCGTTCGAATATTCCCACCAGTGGCTGTGCAATGACGTCAGCCAGTGCCTTCAGTACCCTTGGATGGAGCTCATCCGGGCCTGCCGACTTAAATGCATCCAGTTCCTCCAAGTGACTCTGCACCATCTCAGGGTCTATGCATGGTAGTCTGGTGCCTTGCTGCTGCCTCTCTACAATCCCAGTGAGAGACTTGTCTTGCCCCTCACTTAGGAACACTGATGCAAAGAATTCATTGAGGAGTTCAGCCTTGTCCCTCCTATCTGCCACCAATTGCTTCTGCCCATTTAGTAGGGGTCCTATTCCTCCCTGGGCCTTCCTTTTACTCCCTATATATCTAAAAAACAAATTTTTGTTATCCTTAACTTGGGATGCCATCCTCAGCTCCATGGTAGCTTTGGCCCATCTAACTGCCTCCCTACAAGCGCAAGCAGAGGAGGTATACTCCTCTTTGGTAATCTCTCCCTGTTTCCATTTTTTATGTGCCCCCCTTTTGGCCTGTGGACTGCCCTGGATTTCTCTGGTCAGCCAAGGAAGCCTCCTGGCCCCTTTCCCTCTTTTTCCTCGCATCGGGATTGTCTCCCTCTGTGCCCGAAGGATCATTTCCTTAAGGCACAGCCACCCTTCCTGGGCTCCCATCTCTTCAAAACTCCTACTCTGCAATGCGTCCTTGACTAATAGCCTGAGTTCATTGAAATCAGCTTTCCTAAAGTCTAGCACTTTCACCCTACTAGTTACCTTACCCACTCGACGTCTTATGAAGAATTCTATTATTTGGTGATCACTGTCCTCCAGATGACCACCTGGGGATTGGAGTGCTCATGGTTACTAGTAATGGAATATACTGCTCCATTCACCCATGGTTCAGCCATCTGAATCAACCAAGAAATAAATGGTCAAGAAATAACAGTCACAAGCTGGCAGAGGGTAAATTTAGGCTAGACATCAGGAGGTGCTACTTCACTGTCAGGGCGGCTAGGATTTGGAACCAACTTCCAAGAGAAGTGGTGCTGGCTCCTACCCTGGGGGTCTTTAAAAGGAGGCTGGATGAACACCTTGCCAGGATCGTTTGACCCCAGTACTCTTTCCTGCTATGGCAAGGGGTTGGACTTGATGATCTGCTCAGGTCCCTTCCGACCCTACCAACTATGAAACTGTAAAACCTAGGCCAGGAGTCATAGAAAATTCTTGCCTTCTGATGATTATTTTCTACCTTAGTTGGTAGTTGCAAGATGCTAGAAGATCTGTTATTGCAAACGACATTCCATCTCAGATCCTCCAAGTTATTTAGGTACCCAAACTCCCACTGAAATCAAAGATACTTATTCACTTCAGTGGGCTCAGAAGAAGATCTGCAAGGTCCCTTCCAGCTCCTAACAATCTATGAATCTATGAAATGGGCCTCAAGGATGAGTTATTCATTCAGCCACAGAAACAGTCATTCCTGTTCAAAGCTGGAGCACCTTGATAAGAAAGTTTGTACTGCTTTGGTCTTTGCTAAAACATTTCTCTGCATAAACCAAACCTTTCACTCTATTCTCCTGACAGGCCAGAATGTTTCATTTGATTATCTGGAAAAAATAGCCTTTGACCACAGCCTGTTCTGCACTTTAGAAGACTGTGGCCTCATTCTTTCAACCAGTATATCTGTTTGTATGTCTGCCTCTGGGTTTCTGATGAGCTTGTGATAGGCCATAATTACACTTGTTAAGGCAATGGTGAATGAACAGGTAAAACAAGAACACAAGGGCATGCCTGAGGTGCTGGGTCCAGAAAACTCCGTTCCTTCTCTTTGCATCAAAAATACAGCTGCACCTGGGAAAAAGATCAGGTAGCCTTCTGCTGTTATTTGCCTAACTACTTTTATGACCCTTAACACAGAATCTGACCTCCTCCTAAGAATTCTAAAGAAACAAGCAATGGTAAGATCCATAGTGAGAAAGATAAAGAGAGAGTTGTATCAGGGGGTCAGCAACCTATGTCCTGCAGGCCAAATCTGGCCCACAGAGCCATTTGATCCAGCCCACAGATGTATGGTTTCATGGCATTTGGCCACAGGGGGGTTGGCAGCATTAATTTTCCCTGGTCCACCATGGGGAGAAGTGGCGATGACAGGCACGTGCCACGTGCCACTGGGGAAAAGCAGCAGTAGTAATGGCTTTCCCTGTGCTCCCACAGGGAGAAGCAGTGGTGGCTGGGTCATAGTTCCTGCCCATCTTGACCTGAACTGGGTCATTCTAGCCCTTAGCCTAAAAAGGTTGCTGACCACTGAGTTAGATAACGACAGGAGACAGTCAAACACTGCAGTGATGGATGGATGGCTAGAGAGAGGAGCTCCTGCATAATCAGGTTGTAAACAATGACAGTCCCTTATTTTTGTTCCCTAATTTGTTCCATATATTTAGTAATTGCATTAAAAATCAAGTGCTTTCAAAGATCAAGTATGGCTTCTTTTAAATGATACAGTGTCTTATTCTTTTCTGTATTCCTTGATCTGCCTCAGAAAATCATATCACCAATGCTGAAATGTGTCATGATAGCAGTGTCTGTATGGGCTTGTGCAAGAGGCACGTTTGTTGGAGCATATGTAGTACACTCTTTTAGACATACCTTGTCTATGAAAACTAGACAAGATTCTCACTTAGGTTGACAGGAAAAAGAACATGGGTATGAACAATATTTTCATCACTCAGCTCCAAATGTCTGTGATTCTATGAAACTAGCCAGTGCTATTTATTAAAAGTAAAAGTGTGCAAGCTGAAGCCTGCCACAGTTTCTGTTCTAGGTCCTCAGGGGGGTGTCTTGTTACTGATTCAGATCTTCGCTTTTAGAATACTGTAAACAGCTTTGCAATTTTCTTTCAACGATGCTGCAGTAATAATTAGTTACACTGGATGTGCATGTAGGCATGTGTGTGCGTTTGTAACAAGGAAGGAACAATGATGTTTTTAACAAACCAGCTTTTGATTCCCTTACTCTTACTGGTGAGCAGTTAGTTACAGCAATGTCACTGGGGTTGCTTGGATGAGTAACCAGGCACCAATGGCACATGGAGATCAGAATGAAGAAGGAAGTTCACTCCCTGGGGAGGTTGTGTTCATGAATGCCTCAACACCAGTTTACACAGTCTCCAGTTCTATAAGGCATCTATAGATGAAGAGCAGCAGGAAGTTTAACTGTGATGCTGTGCTACAAGGAATTTGCAATAGCAGCAAAATACTACTACCCCATAAAATAACATAATAAAATGGAAGTCCCACAGAATTCAATTCATTTCCACCATGCACGTCCCAAAAGGGGAGTAATTAAATAAATAGTTGGAGATCATTTCAGAGTCTCACCCCATGTGCTTCCCACTCCAAGGCTGGGTTTTAATGGATTTGGGGTACTCCAGTCACCACTGAATCTATGTCACAATGAGTAAGCATGCATATCCAAAGGGTTTCCCTCCAGGAAAGCATACTGTTGTCACTGTGAAATCCTACCACATATGCTTTAAGGCTGAATCAGACTAAATATCATCTGTATACCAATGTGTAAATGATATGACTACAAAACTTGGAGGCCGCTTGCTGATTGCTTTCGACTAAACGATCCCAAGCAAGCTGTATTGGTGGAGTTTATTGGCACCCTGCTAAGTCAGCAGAGGAAGGCAATGAGATACCATTCTAACTAATGGCCTGTGTCTCTCATCTCATTTTGAAGTAATGATAGTTCTGTGAATTAGGTTGCTTTGCTCTAATGTACTGTAGGTAGAAGTTATCCAGGGTGATATTATGCTTTCCAATAGATTCATTCATCACTCAAGGTATGAAAGGTAAAGGTCTATACACCTCTCTTATCACCTCTCTTGTCACATGTACAGGTGGGCAGCTGGAAAAAAAATTCTATTTCTGTTTTTTTTATTCTTACATATAGGCCCAGTCTCTGCTCCTAATAAAGCTTTATTCAGTGAGTATATTTGGCTTTTTCTGTTCATTGATTATCTACAAGAATATTGTAATTTGCACAGTTGTATTTATGATTTGAACATAGTTAACGTATTTTTAAATATTCTTTAGTATATAGAAAAAATGAATATTCAATACTTGAGTTGTGATGCTTGCTTGTAATTGGTCATTTAAACATGTTTCTCTTTCTGATTGAGTGCAATCAAGGAACTGCCCAGAATCCAGCTGGTAAAAGCATCTGCAGAAGCAGCTAAAGCAAGAACCGCTACATTGTAGTAGTTAGACATGGTAGGCCAAAGCTACCATGGAGCTGAGGATGGCATCCCAAGTTAAGGATAACAAAAAATTGTTTTTTAGATATATAGGGAGTAAAAGGAAGGCCCAGGGAGGAATAGGACCCCTACTAAATGGGCAGAAGCAATTGGTGACGGACAGGGGGGACAAGGCTGAACTCCTCAATGAGTTCTTTGCCTTAGTGTTCCTAAGCAAGGGGCAAGACAAGTCTCTCACTAGGATTGTAGAGAGGCAGCAGCAAGGCACCAGACTACCATGCATAGACCCTGAGATGGTGCAGAGTCACTTGGAGGAACTGGATGCATTTAAGTCGGCAGGCCCGGATGAGCTCCATCTGAGGGTACTGAAGGCACTGGCCGACGTCATTGCACAGCCACTGGCGGGAATATTTGAACATTCATGGCACACGGGCCAGGTCCCGGAGGACTGGAAAAGGGCCAATGTGGTCCCCATTTTCAAAAAGGGGAGGAAGGAGGACCCAGGCAACTATAGGCCAGTCAGTCTCACCTCCATCCTAGGCAAAGTCTTTGAAAAAATTATCAAGGCTGACATTTGCGAGAGCCTGGCAGGAGAAATTATGCTGAGGGGAAACCAGCACAGGTTCGTAGCAGGTAGATCATGCCTGACTAATCTAGTCTCTTTTTATGACCAGGTTACAAAACACCTGGATGCAGGAGTAGGGGTTGATGTCGTATACTTAGACTTCAGGAAGGCCTTCGATACGGTATCCCACACCATACTGGTGAACAAGTTAAGAGGCTGTGATTTAGATGACTACACAGTCCGGTGGGTGGTGAATTGGCTAGAGGGTCATACCCAGAGAGTCGTAGTGGATGGGTCGGTATCGACCTGGAAGGGTGTGGGCAGTGGGGTCCCGCAGGGCTCGGTCCTTGAACCGATACTCTTCAATGTCTTCATCAGCGACTTGGACGAGGGAGTGAAGTGTACTCTGTCCAAGTTTGCGGATGACACAAAACTGTGGGGAGAAGTGGACACACCAGAGGGCAGGGAACAGCTACAAGCAGACCTGGACAGGTTGGACATATGGGCAGAAAACAACAGAATGCAATTCAACAAGGAGAAATGCAAAATGCTGCACCCAGGGAGGAAAAATGTCCAGCATATCTACTGCCTAGGAAATGACCTGCTTGGTGGCACAGAAGCGGAAAGGGATCTTGGAGTCCTTGTGGACTCCAAGATGAATATGAGTCGGCAGTGTGACGAAGTCATCAGAAAAGCTAATGGCACTTTATCGTGCATCAGCAGATGCATGACGAACAGAACCAAGGAGGTGATAATTTCCCTTAATCGGGCGCTGGTCAGACCGCAGTTGGAGTACTGCATGCAATTTTGGGTGCCGCACTTCAAGAGGGATGTGGATAACCTGGAGAGGGTCCAGAGAAGGGCCACTCATATGGTTAAGGGCTTGCAGGCCAAGCCCTATAAGGAGAGACTAGGGCACCTGGACCTCATCAGCCTCCGCAAGTGAAGGTTGAGAGGCGATCTTGTGGCTGCCTATAAGTTCATCATGGCGGCACAGAAGGGAATTGGTGAGGCTTTACTCACCAAGGCGTCCCTGGGGGTTACTAGAAATAATGGCCATAAGCTAGCAGAGAGCAGATTTAGACTGGACATTAGGAAGAACTTCTTCACAGTTAGAGTGGCCAAGGTCTGGAATGGGCTCCCAAGGGAGGTGGTGCTCTCCCCTACCCTGGGGGTCTTCAAGAGGAGGTTGAATATGCATCTAGCTGGGGTCATCTAAACCCAGCACTCTTTCCTGCCTATGCAGGGGGTTGGACTCGATGATCTATTGAGGTCCCTTCCGACCCTAACATCTATGAATCTATGAATTGGGGGTAGGGGAAAAGGTGTTAAAATGAGGAAATCATTTACCCTCCTTCCTGAAATCAGAACTGAACAGAAATGACTACCTCTGCTCTGTGGAAATTGAGACCCACCCAGGTCATGCCTTCCTTCCTTCCTAACCACATGGCTTTGGGGAAACTGTTGAGAGAAACCAGCCAAGATACACCAAGAGGCAAGAGTTGTGCTAGATGAAGGTATTAAAAATGTCAAACAACCAGCCATATTTCTTGCATACCATATGCTCCCAAATAAATCATGCACCTTGTGTTTAGAAGGCAGAAAGTAGGGAAAAAAAAAGATTTTCCCAGAGTCATGGCCTAGTTCTGGCTTTTTCATGGGGGGCCATGTTGCAAATTGGCTATGATTTTTCAAGCTAATTTTATAGGATTTTCTCATCTCTACCTGCCAAAGCATCCATGCTGGCAGATCTGGTTACAAGACAAGTGATTCTCAGTAGAATTAGGGCTCAGCTAGGTCTCTGCCTCAGCTACATTGCCAAATAAAGCCAGGCCGGGTCTTTGACCAAGCTCATAAGCAACTGCATTCTCAGGTCCCCCCATTCTGCTGCATGTGAACCTTAGAAGCTGCCCTTCTGTAGAGCTAAATTCTGCATAATTTATTAGTGCTTCCACTGCTATAGTATCTGATAGCTTCCCAGTCTTTAATGTATTTATTGTCACAATGCCTCTGTAAGGTGGAGTAAGGCCTTGTTACACATTATACTTTCATTAGGTCATAGGAAGCCTTAACATATAACTGCTCAGAAAACATTCTAAGTCATATTAATGCTTACTACAATCTAAATATGACTTGTCCTAAGTGTAACATATAACAAGGTCCTAACACTATTATCCTAAAGGACTTGTATAGGAAAACCTAAAGGACTTATGTAAGATCTTATAGTAACCAGCAGCAGAACAGGGACTCAAACCCCAAATTATTGTTTTTGATAAGTATGTATGTGCCACTCCAGAAAAGTCTTTAAGTGTGTGCCTGACTTTAAGCATGAGTGATCACAGTGTAGTAAATAGAATTAGTTACATTCTAAAAATTAAGCATATTCCTAAAATGTTTTATGCTCTTGAGACCAAATGCTGAATACCTCAAAGATGAAGCCTTTAGTGAATGAATCTTTATAATCCAGTTTTTAATAGAAGCTGTCCTCATTTAGAAGCTGGATCTTTATACCAGACAAGCCACAGGGGAAAGTAATTAAATGTGATAGAAGTCATAGCTTCTAAAGAAAGATATAAGGCACTTGGTTCACAGGGTCCCCTTTTAGACTTATACTGTAGATCATCTCAATCTTAATTAACTTTTACATTTTAATTATTCAGTGAGCTATGTATTTGAATAAATGATCTGATTAATAAAAACAACCTCAGGTCAGCCCAGATACTTCCAATGTGCAAACTTCTTTTTAAGATTAGGGAGAGAAAATGGCTCCTTTCAACTAAAGATTTCCAACCCACTCCAGCCCACTTTCGCTATCGGATGTCATTGGGTCAGAAGCAGCTACTACTTCAGCAAGTAAATGTTTTCAGAGAGAGAGAAGCCCTTCCTGTGGCCCTCGTGGTATCTGTATTCTTCTTTTAACCTCTGCCAATCATGTTGTTGTATCCCCAGTTTTTTTCCCCACCCCCACTTTTGTTTGTTTCTTCCCTTAATGTAGGACCTAACATATGAAGCCTGCAGATGCTCTAACAGGAACTCTTCACAGGCACAGAAGTTCATACACAGGCTATATGTGTAGGACAGAGGCCTTGAGATCTTTAGAGCTTTGACATTAGGCATCTCCATATCATCAAAAGACTGTGCTAGGGAGTAAAACATGGCATGTCTACTCTGTACGTGCGGAACCCCTAAACAGATATAATGTTACTGCTCATTGCTTTATGCCTTGGACTAAGGCTGCTGTATTATATCCTTCTCAGGGCACTGTGTAATTTAAGCAGGCAGGTTGGGGTTCTTGGTAGCATCCCCTAGCATGATCCTTTGTAGAGACATTCCCATTGGGTCTTATTCTCCTCTCACATTGGGTTAATTCAGTGGAATGTAAAACTAGCAAAGTAAGACTCAGACCCATAGGCTAGGTACAGACATTCAAAAAGCCTAAGGCAAAATCGATCTAAGTTACGTGGTAAGCATCATTGTTTATATCAGTAGCAAACATAATACACATTCTCCTTTGGTGCAGCCAAATCCTAGACTGGGTTCTGCCATTTTTAAACCAGTCTATGTATGCTGAACTTCTGTTCTGTTATGGGTATAGACCAGTTTCCAATCACTCATACTAGTAAAAGTATGTCTGTACTTGACCCAAATCTATTTTCTCTCTTCCTGGTGCATTGATGCTCCTATATAAATGAATAATAGTATCTAATAGCTAATAACAAATGGTCATATTACAAGACCACCATGGCTGGCACTAAAGGTAGGATTTTCAAACCTGCCTAAGAATTTGGGGTCACATGTGCCAAATGCTTTTAATTAAACTTGTCTTCCTGAATCCCTTAGACCTTATCTGCCTATGTCCTTAGACCAACACGGCTATAACCAAGAACCCTGAATCCCTTAGATGCTTTTAAAATGTATATGCTAAGGACTTGGCTGCACTTCAGAAATAGAAGTTTATAAAAGATCAGTTCATAGAAGATCATTTCATAAAAACAATTGAAGGACAGAGTTTCAGGGGCCTCATTTCATTAAGAAGTGTTTGAAGGACTACAGGCCAAATTCAGATATCATCTGAATGACCGTGTAGGTTACCCTGGTGCAACAGCAGAGGGTCAGATTCACTGGTAATACAAACACAGAGGTGAGTAGGAAGGAAAATAATTGGTTCAGGTGGGTGTAAAATAGAAAATTAGCATAAATTACATGAAATTTGGCACTCAGGGTGGAAAGGGGGTATAAAAATGATCTGCAGCATATGGATCAAGGAACAAGAAGGTCACAAGACTCTCACCTAACAGAGACTACAGCAATCTCTAACCTACTTTGCACTGTCCCTAATATTCCTGGCAAGAGATTCAGCATATTTCAGAAAGTGAAAAATGTTAGATTACAAAGAATAACACCTGGGCACAATCTTGCCTGAGCAGCGTATCTAGCTATAGGGCAGATTTCTCTAACATGATACATAAAACTAGGCACTTAAAAGAAAGAAGCCTATTTTCAGAGGTGTTGGCCATGCTGTGGTCCTGCTGATTTTGGTGAAAATCATGAGTGTTCAGTACCAATGAAAATCAATATTACCACAACACTACCAATGAAACTCTGGTCACTTCTATTTATATACTTCATTTCCAATGTAGGTGCTTAATTTTAGACATCTATGATGAAAAAAAAACAACCCTGAAAGAGTTTCATAGGGTATGAATAATGGGGATCCATTCAATAAGTACATTTATGAGGTAAAATCCAGTTGTTATATTATGTAAAATAAAAACTGGGAATCAGTGCATGACTACAAAGGACTGAAAACTAGAAAAGGGAGTGGGGTCTGAGCACTGCTCTGTCCATACCCATGTCCCAGGGTTGTCTCTTCTTTCAGTTAAAAAAACTGGACCTATGACTGCCGCTGCTTCATGTAACAATTTCTCTGTCAGGTCCAACTGTCTCAGTGCTTGACCTGCTGCCTTATGTATCTCTCCTGTCCACCAGTCCCCGAGCTTGAATTTAATAACGTCTCAGATCCGAAGATGTAAAAACCAATCACCAAGGCACACTAAAGGTAAAAAAGGTAAAGAAACATCAGTGCTGATAGCATACACTCAGCACCTTAATTTCCCCTCCACACCTCCAGAGGTGTCCCAAACAAGCCTTTAGTGGGGGGGGGGGGGCAAAATATGGCCCACAGGCCAGATCCGGCCCACAGAGTGATTTTTCCTATCCCATGGCATGTCCCTTAGCCTGGCCAATGGCAGGTCCCTGGGGGCACCCTCATCCCATGCAAGCCCGCAGCTCGCCCCAAGATACCTACATGGCAGTGGCCACCCTGCCGCCCCACCGGCTCAGTGTGGAGCATAGCAGGGCAGAGCAGAGCAGCACAGGGGCAGCAGCAGTGATGGGAACCTGGGTGAGGGTGCCATGTCCAGGGCTGGTCTCCGTAGACCCAGAAACAGGTCCCCACCCAACTGTTTGCCCTGCCCACATGGCTCCCAGCCATTCTCCATGGAGACCAGACCCCAGCCCTGGTCCCAGAAGCAGCACTCTCACCGGGGCTCCTGCCACTGCCTCTGACCCTGCACTGCTCCACTCCGTGCCGCTATGCCCGACAACAAACTGGCGGGGCTAAGAGCTGCCACAGCCATGTAGGCATCCTGGGGCAGGTGAGCTGTGGGCTGGCATGGGAGGTCCTGGCTGCTACTTCCAAGCATGCGGCAGGGCATGGAGTCACCACCGGGTCCACCTCCTTTTCTCCACCTCTAGTTGAGTGCCCCAGGCTAGGGAAGGAGACAGGCAAGGGGAAGGGAGAGGGAAACTCCCCCCAGGTTCAGCGGTGACATGTGACCATCTCCTGCCCATGCCTCCCCTTCTCAGCCTCCTCCATGAGTCTCACAGCCCTCCTCTCCCCCCCTCCCAACTTTGTGAGTGCCGCCCAGGCCCAGTGGCAGCTTCCAGCTCTGCCCAGGCCTGTGCTGTCACCACCCCAAAATCCCAGCCCCAGATGCAGATCCAGTGAGCCAAGCGGGCAGGGTGTGTGGGGAGGCAGGGAACTGCATCTGGGGCCAGGATCGTGGGGCGGTGACAGCACAGGGCCAGGGCGGGGAAGAGCTATGACCTGCTCCCTGCCCCCACCCCCACCTGCAGAACCTGCACTTGTCACAGGGGCTTGTGGATAGCAGATTGTGGCTCTGACCTGGTCCCGGCTCCATATTGTCACCACCCCATGACCCCACCCTGTGATCCCAGCTGCACCCACCCATCCGGCCCCTAAGCACCATTGCCCGGGGCCCCATCCCACATAGGGAGTTTTGGTAAGTTGTTGCATGGAGAGTGGGGAGGTGCTGACCCAGCCCATGACAGCTCACCAAAACACCATATGTGGCCCTTGGGTCCAAATAATTGCCCACCCCTGCTTTAGTCCCTAGAGGACTCAAACAGCAGCTTGCAGCTGCCCCCAAGTCTGAGTCCAGCTCCATCAGTTGACAGTCCTGGTTGACTGGGTCAGTGAAATTGCTAGCTCCACTGTGCAACCCTTTGTGTAGGGCTGACTAGTGCCATGCAGCCCTGCACAGTGCCACCAGGTTCCAGGTGCATGCTACTCTCTCTTCACCTTACTCCAGCCCCAAGCTTCTTCTTTCTTTTTCCCTTGTCCCCCAGCCCCTGGTGGGTTTCTGGGAATTGCAGTCCAAATTAACAGTCACCATAGCTCTACAGACTGCCCCCTGGTTCCTGCTGCTGTTACACACATTGCATTCACATTACACAGGGAACAGGTGGGGGAGGAGTTAGAATTCTGTATAAGTATTAATAAGGAATGAACATTTGTTATAGCTGGGTTGGGTAGAGCCATCTCATATTAAATCTGCTTGACAAGACCTTGTTTTCATTTGCTGAGCTGAATATTTTTATGCTGATTGTGTGCCTCAGGCTGGGGCTGTGGTTTTTTTTTACAGCGAAATGATTCAGCAATTTCATAGAAAAAGGTTATATACTGTTCTGCCCATGTTAAGACATTTTGAAAGAACTATTCCAATTACATGTAAATGTAATTGTTCAGTCAATGGTTTGAGTATAAACCCTATATAACCTGCTCAGGTCTCTCACTCTAGAGTCAGAAACCCTGGGCTGGCTTTACTAACATTTAGGGTGGTCAGGTGGGACTGCAGAGTGCTCTCTGTCCCCTCCACTGATTTAGATTATGCCTGTCTCTTACAGGCTATTAGCTCCCATCAAACTACCCATCATCAAGTGTTTGAAGTGAGGGATTTGGCAGGGGACAGGGTGGGGGGAGAGGTGGCTAGTTCTTCTTTACTGTCCAACACCATTTTTTGCTTGAGAAAGAGATACCTTTTGTACCACATCCAAGTTGTCAACCTAGTCTAGTGTCAGAGAGGAGAATGCTGCTCGGTTCCTTGGTGCCTCCCTCAATTGTCATTCATCCTCCATGCACAGACACAGAAAGAGGCATGACTTCCCTGCCAACCTCATTCCCTAAAGTCTTACCACTGGATATGACAACAAGGGGCCAAGTAACGGACTGCAAATTCACTTGGGGGAGTGGGATGCCATTCCACAGCTGCTGCTGCTATGGGAGATAGCCCCCGCTGGGATCCTATTAGCACTCTGTGGGCATGGAGCACAGCTGTGACTAGATATTAGGAAGCAAGAGAATTGGAAGACATCTTTTAGCTTTAAACATGGGCCTAGTGGGTTAGCTTCCCTTCTCAGGTTTTTACTGAGTGTCACACATGTCAGCAAGGATAGGATTAGGCCCAGCATGCTTTGCCCATCTCTCCCCCACATCAATGCCTACCCATGTTTTTCAAAGCGCAGGCTAGTAGACTGTAGCTATGACTGATCTTCAGCTCTTGGCCACTGCCATGCCTAAATGTTGTTTTTAATAGCTGAGCTATTTGGATTCAGCCAAAATCACTATGACCGGAGGCAGGGATAAGCCAGTGGGCGAGTGATCAAGTGACTAAATCCAGAAAACAAAGCCAGTGCTACAGTCACTCAGAACAAATCATTGGGAAACATAACAAGGAATTCTTTGTATTATGCTGGGTATTACCACCAACAATCCCATGGAGCTCACAAATGTCACTCCCCATGCAATGCACTTAAAAAAAAATCTCTTCCCTGGGGTCATCTTTTTGTATTTTGTTACAGTGTGGGTGTTTTTATAGTTTTCCCCCACCTCTTTTCCTCACTTTCATCCCTATCTTCTACTTCTCTCCCATCTGTAATAGCAGCAGACTCCACTTGTATCTGTAACACTAGCTGATCACAATTTTTCTTTTGCGTTACCCATCACAATGCCTGCAATGCAATATTCTGCCTTAGTGCCTTTCTAAATTCCTACTTTTAAAGGTTCCAACATCATTTGAATCTCATAAAGTGGCTCATGATCAGTAAAGGATAGAGTTTTATCATAATCTCCAGTCCCTTATTCATAAATGTGCAGGTGTTCAACTTTCTAGATAACCTGCTTGTGATTTTTATGTGTGGGGTAAAAATGGAAGGAAGTAATCTCACCATACCAATACGCTGCCTGTTTATTCTTCACTGTGATAGAATGCATGTCTATTAAAGAGGTAGATGGATTATATTGATAGCACAAAAACTCATTGCTTCAGCATACTGAAACATCCTGGAAATGTTGTGCTTGCATCTTTGGAATGAGGTCACTTTATAGATGGGCTTGATTCTCATTTTTGCTAAGTGCCTCTTAGATTGTTCTGGTAGTGTTAAGGGACCTGAATTATACCTGCACCCACTTTAAGGCCCTTTTACAGTGTCATCATGGTGTAAATAGGATTCAGTGTAAAAAGGATCAAACCTATGAAGGTTTTCCTCTGAAAAGCCTGATCACTAACTATGATCTAACACACTCTATTATAACATAACTGCTATTCCTGAGCCATTAAGGTCCCGATATGTGACATCCAACTAAGTTAGGTAATCACATATCAATTATTCATTATTAAATTAATTATGGGCAGTAATTTTCTTGTCTAAGATCTGAAACTAGAATTGGGGACTTCAAATGAGCTTTATTTCTCCATATTGGAGTAGCCATAGTTAAGTGATCTGCTGACAAAAAGAAATTCAAATGATTGATGTCATTATTTTTCCTAATACATTTGAAAAAGCACTTGAATGGTTAAAATCTTGAGAAGAAAAGAAAAAGACTGCTGACCTTCAGAGAAGAAAAAGAAATTCAATTGTAACTTGTTCATTTCAGCCATAATGAATGAATGTGCTGAATACCACGTTTCTAGCTCTGTGGGGACAAGAAAATTAATTTAATCATATGATAACCTGTAAAAAGCGTCTGACTATTCAGACATTCAGGATATAATGTTACCTCTCTGGCTAATATCAAATGTTGGTATGTGATATCATATTACAAATGTCATCCTCCCATGTCTCTCTCCATATGCTGATTAAGTGATGCATGCTTTCCTGAACCTTCCTGTCCTTCCACGTGTTCCTGCTACCCGCACCCACTCTTCTAAGAACAACTGGTCCTAGAGAGTTCTGCATAAGTCAGAAAGTGATGACTTGTCACATCAGTTGAGACTTGCTTAAATTCACAGCTGGCACAACAAATGCCCCTGCATGCTCTTGCCCGCTCATCTATTGATGAATCATAGCAGTAAGTGGAGCAGTTACAAGCAATTAGCAGGTCTCTACTAGTGTGATTTCCAATTCACTATGAGAGCTAGAGAAGGGGGATGTATTTCCTTCTTTAGCAATCATTATTATTGGGGATTTTAGATACAAAGTTCAAGCAAGAGAGACTATTTATATTATCTCCATATAGGAAGCCAAGAATACACAAAACAAAACACATTTGAATGAAAGAACTAACAAAGTGTTTCTGGTGACACACAGAGGACCTTATTTTTATGATTTCATGAATAACCTCTTTCATAACAAGAGGCTTGGTGAAGCCCATGTATTAATGTTTACAAAATACAGAAGTGGCCATGTGTTGTATGTCTAATGTCTCAGATGCCTCTTTCGTGTTTATGCTGTGTCTCTATCTTCAGAAAAGATAGGGGGATCAGTATAAAATAGACATTTCAAAATTACCGAGAGCCAGAAACATAGCTGGGTTGCTCTGTGTCCGGGGCAGCCAAACAATGCTTGTGCCAATATCAGTACCATGATCAACTACCACTGTTTTTGCACCCCCAACAAAGGCAGTGCCCAGGGCTGCTACCTTGGTTGTTCCCCTGCCCCCCTCAGTTACATGACTGCCTAAAGCCCAGATTCTAAAAAAGGGCTATTCCAATACTGATCATTGCAGCTCATAACTCTTAGGTACCTGGCTTTGATGACAGTAGGAGACCAGGCTGACTATAAGGAAATCCAAAACATCCAGAACATTTGTCTGGGACATCAGCGACACTGCCTCCCACCCCACCCCAGTACTCTCAAAAGTCAGCGGGTGTGGGGTGGTGCACTGGGCAGATAACGGTGCCTGCTGGCCCGCCTGCAAGATGTTCTGCACCGTTCTGCCTCCCAGCCAGACTGTACCCTGCACCCCTGCATTTCTGGGGTGCCTGTTATAATTCTCAACAGGAAGCTGGGACGACTGGCCTCTGAAACGTGGGACTGTCCTGGTTAAGCTGAGATGTATGGTCATCCTATTTATAGGGGGCATGGGGAGAGTTATGTGCACCAGAATTAGTTCTGGAAAAAAACAGCAGGTTAAGCAGAAAGCTGCCTACCGCCACCCAGTAGGAAATTGCTGAGGACAAAGTTGTGTCTGGAATCTAACCTGCCCGCAGGCTTGTGGTGCATTACTCAGCATCTCCCTCCATTCAGGATGCATAAAGCTTTCCTAAGGATTGGTGCCTAGACCCTTTCTCCAAAAACAGAGCAATGGTCACAAATGATTAAAAACAAAGCAAGCACACACAAAAAAACCCCCAAATCTGTGGCTGCAAGTGATAGTGTTGCTGCTGCTGCTTTCCCATGTACACTCACTCTTTATTTTTTTCCTCTCCTGGAACCCATGTCAACCTGTGGGTGGTGAGTGATGATGAGTACCTTAATCACTAGCCTAGAGAGTTATGCACATATCTGTTCTCTCTGGCTGAATATTTATTTCTTTTATTCACTGTAGAATAGCTCTTGCAAGGCAGCTTGAAAGTACCCCTCCAGAACAGCCTACATCCCTGGTTGTTAGGGAACACTCTACAGAAATGGGACATGAGAGTTTGAATTGCCTCAAGCCAAAGGAGGGAACTGAGGTCTCTCAGACCTTAGGTGAGTGCTTTAATGAGACAGCTATTATATAAAAACAGGGTCATGGCTTCTCCTTAAAAAGAAAACAATAGTAGCCTGGTCTGTTTGGCAGGTTCTGAGAACACCTACTGCAGGGGTCAGCAATCCCCGGGAACACATGCTGAGCATGGCACACAAGGCCATTTTCCTTGGCATGCACTGAGGCCGGGGCTGGGGCCGGGGCCCGAAGTGGGGAGGCAGCAGCTGTTTGCAGCCTCCCAGCTTTAGCCGGCCCCAGCTATGTGTAACTGCTGCCAGCCAGGAGCCCAGCTGCTCCCAGCAGGTGGCTGGGAGGCTGCAAGCCCTGCTGGGAGCAGCCCGGGCACCATGGCTGGCAGCAGATACCCCAGAGTCTGGGCCGGCTCCAGTTGGGAGATTGCAAAGAGCTGCTGCCTCCACGGCCCCAGTGCCAGTCTGGCCCCAATGCATGCAGTGCCAGCACCTGCTGCCTTCTTGGAGCCCAGGGCCAGGAGGCAATGGGCCAGGGCCAGGGCAGGAGGGCAGCAGCTTTTTTTAGCCTCCTGGCTGCAGCTGGCCCTGGCTCTGCGTAGCTGCTGATAGCTGCAGAGCCCATGTTGCTCCCAGCCCTGCTGCCCTCCTCTGGACCCTCCGAACCGCAGTGTGTGACCCGGAGCAGCAGCTCATATGGGCCGCACAGGGAAGCTGCTTGCTGCTGCAAGCTCCGTGCTGCTGGGTCACACTTCCCCTGTGTGCATGGGAGCAGCAGAGGCAGCATGCAGGGTTGCACCCCTCACTGCTGCCCCCGCCTGCAGGGGAAGTGTGGCCAGGGCGGCGGGGAGCTTGAAGTGGCAGGCAGCTTTCTGTGCCCCCTGCTGTGCTCTGCCGTGCCGGGTTCCAGCGCTGCTCTGCAGAAGTGGCTGGCAGGGTAGCACAGCAGGGAGCATCGTCGGTATCTGCTGCCTGCCTGGGGCTGGGTCTGGGAAGTAGCTGGGGCCGGGGCCGGGGCCCAGACCAGGGCCGGGGCCGGGGCCTGGGAAGGGAGGCAGCAGCTGTTTGCAGCTGGCCCAGGTTCTGGGTAGCTGCTGATAGCCATGGAGCCCAGGCTTCTTGCAGGGGCATGAGCAAGGCTGGGTGGGGGGCAAGGGACAGCAGAGCTGGAGAGCAGGGGCTTTGGGTGGGGGGCAAGGGGCAGCAGGGGTGGGGGGCAAAGCCTTTGGGTGGGAGGCAAGGGACATGAGCAGGGCTGGGGGGAAGGGGCTTTGGGTGGAGGGTGAGGGGCACAAGCAGGGTATCTTGCCATGTACCCCCACCCTTGTTTTGTTTTTCTGACAAGCTGGCACTCTGGCAACTTCCAAGGTAGGCATTGTGGGGTTTTTTGGCACTCCGGCCAATAAACATTGCTTACCCCTGACTTACTGGATTGAATGCCTCAGGAGACCTAGGAAGAGGAACATAAAAGTTATGAATCCCAGTTGTGTTTAGACATGAATTAAGCACCCAGATGCTCAGCCCTTTGAAGTCTCAAGTACTTCTGAGAATGAGGAGAAGCAAAACTGTAGGTTCCCTGGGTGCTTTTGTGCCAAAAAATGGAGGTAGCTGCAGAGGATCTGCCCACCCAGAGTCAGGTGGCGGCTGAGCAGGGTCACAGTTACAGACTCAGTTATTTCAGTTCCTCTTTGGCTACTTTTTGTATCTGAGCCCAAGAAAGGTTTTGTAGTTGCATAGACTTCTACAAAGTTTAAGGCAGTTAAGTTTCACCCATTATCCTGTACCCATCCCAAAGACTTTAGTTAGGCATAAGCATTGCATTTAAGTTCTCAGGACACTTGACTGCCTGCCACAGGCAGAGAATAGGAGAAACTAAAGTGTCTCTAGTGCTGGAAGCTCCTGCAACAGCAGGGAATTGATTAAATAAAATATGCCCAGACATGGGCAACTGGTGCCTCCTGAGTCTTGTGGGGGCACCCGCAGAGGCCGGCGGTGGTGGCAGGGACGGGACTGGTGAGCTCCCACAGAAGCCACCAGTGGTGTCAGTGGTGGGCAACAGTCCTGTGGAGGGGGGGCACATGCCCCCCCCCGGGCCCTGCCTACCATTCACCTATGTCCCCAGATGATATCAGCAAGTTAATCACGTCCATTGCTGCAGAGGAAGGCAAAAAATCCTCAAGGCCCATGACCATTTTTTACCAGCTAAGACAGACATTGCTTTATACCACATCAGACTACTGGTCTGCCCCATATAGTGTCCAGTCCCCCACTGCAGCCATAATTTGATGCCTTGGAGGAAGGTGGTAAAGAGGAAAGGAATATATCAAAGCCGCTGTGCATTGTGGAAAAGTGCATTGTCCTTGATGACCCCTACAGGCAACCAGCTGAGGCTGAAAACATGACATTTAATTTTAATCAGTGTCTAAATGCAGATCTGCAAGTGTTATGAATACAAGAAGGTCAAGGCAACCTATCCTGTTCTCTGTCAGGCCTAAGAAAGAAGGGAGAACACAGGGAATCATAGGTTCACAGATTCCAAGGACAGAACGACTCAGCACCGTTCAATCAGACTCTTCCTCCATACATACACACACATCCAGGGAGTGGAATTTCTCCAAGAAGCTGCATCAAAGCACAACATAGTATCTAATTTGTCTCAAAAACAGCAGTGGTGATGAGTCCACATTTCCTGTGGCCAAAGTGTTTTGAAGTTGGGGGGTTTTTTTTGTCTGCTACCCCTGGGAATTTCCCTCCTCTAATTTCACAGCTCTACCCATGGTTCTAAATAATCTCTGTGCTTGCTTTCCTCCTCAGACCCAAAGAAGAATGCTTTGCATTCAAAACCACGTCTAACTTTATCCCAACTATACCGTTGGGCCAATAAAAGTATCAGCCCCCAAAAATCTTTGCCTCTCAATTCCTAGACCTTCGTAGCTGCATTATCATTTTAACACTTTCTCACTCCTAAGGAATTGCATCTTGTTTCAAGGCTGAGTTTGTCAAACATAAACTCCTAACCCCTGGATCTTGTTAGCTCTTTTTCAGTCAGGCTGAAGAACCCTTCACCTCAA
The DNA here is from genome assembly GCF_030867095.1 of Alligator mississippiensis. Taxonomy (NCBI): domain Eukaryota; kingdom Metazoa; phylum Chordata; order Crocodylia; family Alligatoridae; genus Alligator; species Alligator mississippiensis. The sequence continues at coordinate 116,741,882 of NC_081824.1, read as the reverse complement.
TATCCTCTCTGGCTATAATACTGATACACAGTAATTAAGTCAGCCCTCAACCTTCATGCTTTTAAAGGCAGAATAAGTTGAGTTTGTTAAGGTTCATGTTTTATAGGTTTCAGTACTCAGATTATTTTTATGGTCCTCCTCTTCCAAAGCCTACTTTGAGTATGGAAAACCAGAAATGGACACAGTAATCCACTTAGTGGTCTGCCCAATGCTATTGTACAAAGATAAGATCACTCACCTACTCCTACTTCTTCTTCTTCTTTTCATGTACCCAGTTTGCCCTTTCCCACAGCATTACACTGAAAACTCATGAAAATCAATTGGACTTTTGCTCCTGCTCACCTCGTAGCCAAGGAAGGCTCTTGTGGCTGAGGCTGTGGTTTAGAGACATAGGTTCAGTTCCTGTGTCTGTCATAGTTTTCCTGAGCAAGCTTGAACAAATAATTTAATCTCTCTATGCTTCAGTCTTTTCTGTAAAACAGGGGTAACAGTGCTCTCTCTCTCTCCTACCCTGTGTCCGTCTTACACTTGGCAACTTTGCAGCAGGGGCTGTGCCTATTATAATATAACTAGCGTAAAAGCCCATCAAAAATTATGTGCAAAAATAGGCTACTTGTTATAGGGTACTATATTTCTGTTATCCACTGTGTCATTACCAACTTGAGCTGTTCTGCCTGGTCTTCTTCTATACAACGTGTTCCATCAACTTTTCCAAGTGTCTCCTCTCCAAAGTCCTTGGATATTTCTTCAAACACTGATGATTTTCTGTGCATGGTGCAATTGGATTCAATCCTCCACATGGTCCGTGAATCATACATCTCGTCACAATGATCTTTGCTCAACAGGCAATGCACTATTGTATGATTGCATGTTTGTTTTAAAGTTCTGGTAATGCTCGTGGTTCCGATTCATAATCAAATCCTGCAAATACTCTGGAAACGGTCTTCTTGGAGGCAGAATCACTTTACCCTTATGACAACAACTCCAGAATCAGCCATTGACAGTCTTTCAGCTTGGAAGTTTAAAGAGTTACAAAATTGGTACACCACATTCATCAATCCACAACTATATTCTTCAGTCTCATCTTTAGTGAATCTATTGTTATCTGCTCTTTCAGCTTGTCCTCTATTGCCTATGTGAACGCTTTGCCTTTCCATTGTATCTCTTCTACGATGTTCTCTTTGCTCATTTGTTTTGTTTTGTCTTCCTCTTGCCATTCTTTCTGCATTCAATTGCCATCTATTCTCTGCTTCACCTTGGTACAGGTGTTATGGGTTAAAGTTAAAGTAAGGGTGTTAAGGGACAGTTTTTGCTCAGATACTGGGTGTATACTGTGGCAGAAATGCCACCGTCAGTGCCCCTCTCCAGAGATCTGTCTCATCCAGCCTGAGAGGTTGGTGTTGAATCCCTCAGAGTGGGGATCTCCCACCTTGTCTACATGACAAAAGCCCGGCGCCTGGGAGGCGATGCTCTGGTCACCTGGGCAGGGGGGGGAAAGGCCCGGCCCTGCGCGCGGGCCCAGGTAGCCAGGGATGCTGGGGAGATAGGTCAGTTTGTAGCCAGTATTGGCAGCTTCGATTGGACCGGGCTGCTGAGGTCAGAGAGGTTTTTTAAGGGCCCGGTCCAGGAAGAAGGCAGCCATTAGCCATGCGGTCATCCAGGTGAATCTGAACCTGGCTCTCTCCTCAACACCGCATGCTCCAAGAGTGACCTGCCTCCAGAGGAAACTCCAACCCCCTCTGGATGATGTGTGTGAGTAAGCTACTCGAGATCCAATTAGATATTTAGCTTCAGTAACTCAGATACGTGTTTAAACGGCTACCTCAGCCACCCTGGTTTGCTCTATGGGATTCCTTTGATATTCCTGTAAGATTTCTATGACACTGCTCTACCTTTTACCCTGTTTCCGCCCTACCCACTGTAATCAATAAAGTTCTCCTTTGTGACCAGTGTGGGAGACTTATTGAGGGGTGGGTCTAAATTATGCTAAAGAGGCCCCTTAGGTCGGTGGACTAAGGGAGGCTTCCTAATAAGCCCCTGACTTGGGGAAGTGCCCCAAGTGCTTGTATTGGGTCTAGGACCCATTGGACTATCAGGCCTGCGTTTTCCAAGGTGCGCAGAGCCAGGAGTGAGTCCAGAGCCTTGGATGGTGGCAGCGGGAACCCCAGGCTAGCGGGTGTGCTCCAGGAAAGGGGTCAGCCAGACGTGAGGCACCCCAAGGGAGGCACTCGGAGCTTGGAAGGTGGGTGGCGCAGGGAGGTGGGCAGCTCAACACAGGAGCGCCCCCTACTGGCCTGCCACATACACCATAACTAATTGAAATCAATCACGAAAGTCCAGAAAAGTGAGTGCAAATATGGCTTTTTGAGTGTGACAGACAGAATGACAAAGACACAAACAAAGCAAATTATTATAAAAGATAGGGCCTGAATGTGGCTGTTGAGCCAATAAGAAAACCTCATGAGGCGCGTCTAGACAGGCATCGACGTTTGGTTCCCTGTGAACAAGTAGCAGCAGTGCACCTTGCAACACCGCTACTTGTCCCTGGGAAATGCCCAGGCCACACATGCTTTGGCATGTAGCAAGTTACCCCAGGTGGGTTGGCCCCAGCAGCCTTACTTGGGTTCCTGGGTACTTCCCAGGGCTGCAGCAGTGGCAATTCTGTCATGCAGAGCCTGGCCAGCAGCCACAGCATGGCTCCAGATGGCCCAGTTCTGCTTTTGAGCAACACATGCTGCCTGTGCATGCACTGCTCTGCTTTTTTTTTTTCCTGTGGGTTTTTTTGACCCCTGCATATCCAGGAGCCAAAAAAACCTGTGGTGGGAAAAACAGCAGGGCAGTGCTCCTTTGCAGCATGGAGAACATCTAAATGTGTGGTATGTGGTACTGCAGATGTGTTTGTGGCGCTGCATACCACACGACCGCGCTCATCTGGATGCAGCCATGGGTTTTGACTTGTAGGACAACATACACTACCTTTGTACCTGTATTTTGTAACTATCCTGTTAATCGGACTGCACTGCTCCATCCATTTAGCCCAACTCATCCCTGGTGTAGCACTACTGAGTTAAATGAATTTGGCCTATTCATTCTGCCTGTTTGTCTAGGCAAAATTCCACTGAAGCAACAAAACAGACAAAAAAGGCCCTGGAGTTCATTGTCATTATAGACAGAGTGGTTTGGAATAGAAAGGACAAACCAAAGGAGACATGTACTGAACAGTTTATTGTATATGTGTGGCAGGGAACTCTATTTGCTCTTTTGGGGGCTCTTACAGAGTCAGTCTTTGTTTTTTGTTACACAGATAATCTCCTCTCTTCTTCCCTCTACCCTCTTCTCCCTGCCCTTCATTGATTCACTACCACAAAGGTCTTGTCCTTGGAAAAACAAAAGCTGAATAATTAACTGTTTGAGACTGACACATTTCAGGCCACAGAAGAAGGTATTTCATTTCCACTGCTGAGAACATATTGTTCCCATATCCCAGCAGGGTAGATCCAGTCTGACACAACACTGCTTCTCTTTTGATGACTAGGAGGATTTTTCATACAAGTAAAGATAGATGGGTCAAGTGAGGGCTGCCCCCACCCTCTGCTGTGGTGTCTCTGTCTTAATACCTTCATGAGAATTCATTGTACAAAAGTTGACTCACGTGTCAATAAAGATACGCACTGCACCATGAATCATTCTACAAGCTCTCATTCTCTCTTGCAATTGTTTTTTTCTTAAGAAAGAGATATATTTTCAATCCATTTTTATGCATATACTATATGAAATTATTATTAAATAACATACATATGCATAAAAGTATAATACTATATATACATTAATTAAAATTACAAATAAAGCCCTCTACTCAGAGCAGGACTTTTCAGGGGAGATTTGGGCTGGGGGGTGGGGGGGAGGGGGCTGCTATCACTCTGGTTATACTTATACAACTTTTTTGACAGATGTGTTCAGAATTTGAGCCCGTTAAAAAAAGTTACTAGCCATTGTATTGTTTACAACATGAACCAGGTGTAAACCATGCAAAGTTGTTTTGTCCAATCTGCAGACACCTTCAAAGAGATATAAATTGCACATTGCTTCTCAATGGAATATTAACACTTAAACTAAATACTGAGGTAACAGCCAGGTGCCCAAATATTCAAGTTCTGCAACTGTGCACTGAATATTGCAAAATGACACGAATTGTGCACACAAATGGGTAACTGCATATGCAAAGTACTAAAACAAATTTCATCTGGTTTCTGGCTGCTACACTAATAAAAATAATAAATAACAGCAACATGTATTGCAATGGCCTTATTCTGCATACAATATTCATGTGAACATTTCTGTCATCAGTGGCATTCTTTTTCATTTATTTGTTTCTGTATACACTCATTTGGTTGACTTTTGGTTTTTTAGCTCTTGCACTTGAAACTTGTTGGTTATATCTTAGGAGTAAAGTTAACATTTAGCCCTTCCTATTTGTCCTTATACACATATATTTGGATATAATTTAGGTTAATTCACCATATTTATGCTGTCAGTTTTAATGTATTATAATGCATGTGAATAATAGGCAGTGTAGTTGAAATTCAAACTTCAAAGTGGCTTTGTTGTGACCTGCCTGATGAATCACAATTTATTACAATCATTCTATTAAAGTAAAAAAAAAACCCAAAAAACAACGAATGCATTCTTTTCTGTTACAATGGAGCAACCCTCATGGAAATGTGCTGGCATAGATGAGACTTGACTTGAGCCATGTTTCCAAGGCTTGTTCTTATACCCCCTCAGCAGCATTCTGTTACATTGGTCTCCCACTCATTTTGACTCCACACTTCAAAGGTGCTAGTAGAAACAAATTGGCAGCTTCTGAAGTTTATCTCCCCTCATTACTTCTGACGCTGATCAGGAACAGCCCCTATATTTTCCTCATCTTCAGCAATCCCTCACAGTCGAGGATCATGGTCTTTCAGAATTGTCTTATCTGTGGGTCCGAAAATGGCTGAAGAGGCTGACCCGCGATCAACAGACTCTGCTGCGAGTCCTATATAGATTTTATTTGAGAGACCCTTCTACTACTTCTTCCAAACTTGGTGCCACTTTGACAAGTCATGATTTAGGGCTCAGTTAAAGATGCCTTTGGGTGTCAGCATTGTGCACCTGCCTTTAGGGCCTCCTCTTGCTAGTGCCCTCTGCTTTCTCCACCTCCCCTATAGCCACGATCTATTCCTCCAGGGGAAATGAAAACTCCAACCTAAGCACCAATGCTGGCTCAAAGAAATGTCCCTCAATTCTGGAGCAGAGTTGAGGCCCCAGTGAGGGGGCATGTGGCCCAGGCATATCTAAGGACACTTGAGGCCAAGTTTGGGCCAAACTACCCTGCCACAGGAAGCCCCACCACATCACCCAAACCCAGCAGGGTGTAGTTTTAGGTCATTCCCCAGAACCAGGAACCTCCTCCATCCCCATAGTTCCTATCCTTGACCTCTACATGTTCTGGGAGCAGTGGTACTCCAGCCAGGATATGTTCACCCTTCAGCTCCCCAGTTCCACCAGCCCTGCCTGCTCTCAGGGCCTGTCTTATACCCTGAATGCCTAGCCCTACACCAATTAGGCAGCCTCCTGACTGCCATGTGACTGTCTGGGTCTGCTCCCACTTGCCAGCTCCTCTGCTGCCTGCTCAAGCCTTTAAAGATGCCCTGCTACAAAACCTCATGAGGTTCGATAAGGACGAGTGCAAAGTTCTGCGCTTAGAACAAAACAATCCCATGCACCAGTACAGGCTGGGGGCTGATTGGCTGGGCAGGAGCTCTGCAGAAAAGGACCTGGGGGTTATACAGGGAGCTCTGTGCGACCTGGCCCTTCACTTCTGCCCTCTGGGTCATCAGGCACTGACTGCACCTGGACCTGGCAGCTATCTTGTTTCAGGCTTCTCTGCCTGTGGGTTTGTGCTGACCAATGCAAAGAAGCATAAGTAAAAGAATGGGGAAGACAAGGAGGGGGAGGGTGTAGACCCAGAGACTGAGGAAACTAGGAAAAGGGACACCACATAGGAAAGGGGTGAACCAGCAGCAAAAGGTGAGAAAGAAAAAAGGTGGGGTCAAGCACCCCTACATCCCCTTCCTCTACTAGTAATGCAGTAGGGACCCCGTTACACTCAGCTATTAGCTTGTAAAAAATACAAAGGAAATGCTTATGTTAGAAAACCTCTCTGCAGTGATATGCTTCAAAATAAGGTGCAGAAATATTTCTGTGAATTTTCAGTTCTGTAAATCCTTTTCAGGAATTCCTCATGTTGGGTTTCATCTACTTCACAAACTCTGTCCATATACAGAACAGTAATTTTCTTTCTCCTCTTGCTTTATTTGGCAAGGTCTGAGACAACTTTCTTGAAGTTCGGTGCTTTTCTTTAACTTTCAGTGACTGAGAAAGAGATCAGGCCCTATGGCTTTTAAAAAGTAAATGTGTAAAGTATCTGGAAATATGTTTTTATTGAAATTCTTGAATCTAGTGCTGTATACTATGGAATGTAATAATGAAATAATGTTATGTTGGAAGTTGTCAATGGCTACCATAGAGTGGGGCTTCAGTCGATAATCACAGACTTAGTTAAAGATGATGACCATGCTATCTACCCTGCTTTCAGGCTAGACAGAAGGACTGGTTAAGTCCCTTGAGGGAATGAGATAATGGGAGACAATAAAAGCTATTGTCAAACAGAGGCAAGCTTTGTAGTTTAAGGGGCTTTTTCTGGCCACTGGTTGCAAATACCCCATGGAAATACAGCATATACTGTATTTACTCAAATATAAGCAAGGTTTTTTTCCCCTAATCAGCATGGGTAAATAAGCTTCTTATCTTATTATCACATACAAGGAATCCTCATGAAATATATGGTCTATTATTAAACTGCTGCCAAAGCAACATGTGCTCAGTAACAGAGACCCACCATTAAGTAAATTAAATGCAGCCCATACTCAGCATGGCTATGAAACATATGACCCTTAATGGACAAACATGTTGATGGCCCCTATTTTTTTGAAAGAAATAATTTGTGTTCCAAGTCAAATCAGCAAAATCAAGTCCAAATACATGAGTCAGTCCAGAACCATAAGTGGCCCTACAACCAGCAAACATCCTTCACCCCCACCAGGGATTTCAGATATTTCCAACATCTTTGGACAGGCATCCTATGTGCAGGCCCAAGCCCAGAGGCTTGGGGTTCAGATTTCCCCAAGTTTTGCCTGCCCTCAGCCATATGGCTGCAGGAGCAAGCTAGTGAAGAGCCTCTCATTTTGATAAAATGGGCATTAAGCCCCAACACCTCAGCGGAGGCATAGGACATACTAAACTATGCCAGAAGAATAGTTATCCCTGGGAGGGCTTAAGGTAAACTGCCTACTTGGACCCAGATACATGGTGTTTCCCCTATCAGGTAAGTATGATGGCCCTTACTACAAGGATAGACTAGTACAAACCATATAAGTAAGATATATGGGAATGCCCGTTGAGCACAGCCAATCTCAGTGCCAACTCTTTTCCAAGTCACAGTGAGCCACTACATTGCATACATTGTGAATTCCTCTTCATTCTTACACCTGAGCTGCACCTTTCTTTCCCATTTCCAGTGATTCCTGCTTCTTCACCAGCCTTAAGTGTCTGGCAAACATCACCAATTGGGGCCCCAAGCAGTTTGCCCAGAATCCCTGTGTTGCCCCCTCTCTCAGTCTGGCACATATAATTAGTGTGGTCCTGCCCTCTATGAGGTGGAACTGAACCAGGTTGCCTTGCACCTCATCTGCATATAAAATTTTGGAGGATCCCAGGACTCATGACAAGAACACCTGGTTCCAGTCATGAGTTGGGGGTTAATTAGCACATGGATTCTGTACTCCATACTGAGAAGTGCGGAGCTGTGGGGTTACTGTGGCTTGAAACTCTGTCGACTTTGAAGAGTTGAAGCCCAATGAAGTGTACAGTAAATCATAAGCATCTTGACTTCAAATTAATAGCATGCATAATTTGTACTATATATAAGTAGGTACAAAAGTGCTGCTTAAAAGTGTGTTTATGATGTACCTCTGCTGAAATTTGCAGTAGTTAAAAAAAAAATGAAAATAGGACTGTGCCAAGGAAATCCCTGACTTACATAATCAATTTGTCAAATATTAGAAATGACTCTGTAAGGCCTCAGATATTGGTTATTGCTTGGGCCAAAGGACAATACTAATAATGAATACTTTATACTGTCATACAGCTTGATACTTCAAGAATAACCAAGATGTGCTGATTATAGACTGCCTCAATTCTGAATGAACACAGCTGAATTTGAAGGTCCTCTGCACCTCCCAGAATTGAGCCCATAGCTCCTTCCATTTAAGAGTCTGAAAGTGAGCAACAAACACTGATGAATTAGACTTTACAAACTGCAGAAGGAAGGAATTTTTGCGAAGCCAATATTACAGTAGGTATAGCTGACATATGGAGAAAAGTATGTGACCGAGCCAAGGTCACCTGGGAGGACTGTGTTAAAGCTAGGCAAAGACTATGAGGATTCTAAGCTTCAGCCAAAATCTTTGAACATTTTTAACTTCCTTTCCAAAACCAGCACAGTGCAAAGTTGTGAAGGTGAAAAAAAGAATAAGTCAAACCTCCCTCAGAAATGCTGCTCAAAAATCATCCATGTTGGAAAGAGCTAAAAAATCTCTTCTAAAGACCTTTTGATGGTATTAAATTACTATAGGCTTTGCAGTTGCGAATCTAAAATAACCAATGCATTCCTACTAACAGACCTCTCATATACTTGCATAAAACCCTAGGGAGGTAAAAGAATTATTTTCCCCTGAACATTTGGTAATCCATTACTCAGACTTATTCCCTTTGCATGAGGGGATTAGTTATGCAAATACTGTTCACCTCACCTTTCAAGAGAACAGATGAACCACCCCATTTTATAGTCCCCTTCCCCAATTCCTAAAAGTACATGTATGTATACTGAAAGGAAAAGAAAGGAACAGCAGTTGAGGCTTTATGACAGATACCAGATGTCACAGCTCTGAGATGCAAGGTTATACGGGGCTGTGGGAGTGGTCCAGCATTGAACAAATACCACTAGAGTAGCCTGAATCTAAAGAAACTATCACATCATCTAGTGCCCAGTTAAAAAAAAAGCCTTTACAACTGCATCCCTTTTTTCTTGAGCCGACTGGTTTGGATTTAAGGTTGAGATTTGTGCTTTAGGGCAGTCTATAAAGACTGTCACATTTTGGCTAAAGAGCTTCTCAGAATATGCTGCCCATCCGTAGAACATCTGCCCTCCAGCATTCACCCCTGTAAAGTCCAGTGACAGGCTTTAATGCAATATTTAGTTCTTGTCTTGATTAACCAATTATGGTAAAATGCTTTAAGACATTTGCATTAAAAACACTAGGAATAAAGAGATACATAACTTACAGTGCAATTGATGTTGGCCTGGGCTAAATACCCTAATGCAAAACCATTCCTGACTGTCAATACATGTGCTCAGAGGTTGGAGGCAAGAAGGGTTAATCAGAATGGTTCCCAGGCAGCCACTCTAATTAAAGTGCCACAGCATCATGTGTATTAAGTCCCCACATGTATAAAAATGGCCTCAGAGTGCTTTATCTAAACCTAATTCAACAAGTTAGAGCTCCCTAAGGCCATTTTTAAATGAACGGGAGCTTAATACATGTGATGCTGTGGTGACGCTAAAGCGTTCTAGTTAGCATGAACGACAGGTGCCTCCAGCGGCTAGGGGGGCACAGCGACAGCAGTAAGCAGGAGCTCCTGCAGACACCACCGGTGCTGTCAGTGGCGGAGAGGTGGGGAGGTGGGGCAGTGGCAAGCACCGACCAGGGGTCAGTGACCAGCCGCAGCTGCCACTGGCAGCGTTGGCAGCAGCCAGCAGCAATCACGGGCTTCCCGCAGATGCCGCCAGCGGTGTTGGTAGTGGGGTGGCATGTATACATATCAGCCACCTCTGCAGACTAAATGCATTTAAAAATTAAGTGTCCTAAGGAGGTTTTCTTTGGGGCAAGTTGGAAGAAAATGTGTAAATGGTTGTAATATATGGCTATGCAAGTTTACTACTGGGAGGGGGTATTATTACTTCTTTTGGGCAATATGTAATGAACTGGTATATTTTGTAACTGCAACTGTAATTACTGCCTCCTCCTATTGTATCTAGTTTAGTGTGGGAAAAAACAGAAATGCAAAATATTTTATTAAAAAGGATATTGTTTTGCATTTTTCACTAGCTTTCTCTGGGGAAGCTCAGAACACCTTTCTTTTGCAGGAAATCATTATTAGGCCCATTTTGCAGATAAGCAAAGTGTTTAGCTAAGGTGATATACCAGACACAAGACTATAAACAAGATACATACCAGCAGCTTCTATTGCAATGCAAGACATCCATGTGCCATTCTTATACCTGTTACTGCATATATGACCTGGCTTATTTGTGCACCTGTGCTGCCTGGCATAATGTGGGGTTGGAGCTAATCCTTTGTCCTGTATCTACCTGTGCAGCACTAAAAGGAGCAGCTCCTTGGAGATGTCTTTCTCTTAACACCCTCCTATGTTGCTACCTGCTATGTTGGCAGACAGCACAGGGTAGTCTAGGAGGATTTATACCCTGTTGCTCTCCTGCATGAGTGTGCTGCACAGGCCATGGTCTGATCAACAATATATTTTCTTTTTGTGAATTTATGCTCACTTTAATTCATTTGAACCTTTATATTTTAAAGGTACTCATTCTTAATTCACTTACAGGTCATCAGATGGATATGCCCGTTATGTTAAGAAATACAACATGCTAAGTATGGTTTCCCAGAAATCTGAGAAAGACATGCACCATATCTTTGGCCTCAGGCCACAAGACTCACCTCCATATATGATGTATTCAGCTAGTGCCTTATGGATTCCATTGTAGAGGCATGGTGAGCCTTGGCCAGGGCTCTCTGAATAATCTGTAACACTTATTTTAGGAATGGATAGGAGGCCTCTGTATCCTCTATCAATAAAACTACAAAGAATTTACTGGCAACAGCCCAGTCTTTCACATCTTCTTTCCCCTACTTTCTCCTTTCACAGCTCACTATATAGGATCACCATTAAAAGTCATGTTCCATCATATTGCTGCTATATACCTTGGATTCCTCATCTCTTGGCACGCCCAGCTATTTCTTTTTAATTGCAAGCTTATCATTTCCAGTTAGATAGAAAATGTGAAAACAAGGGCAATAATACATTGCAGTCATATGTGGCTTATCTGTAGAGCTATTCTCTTGGAGCACGCAAGGAGCTAAAATACAAGGTAATCCTTTTAGTGTCATGTGCACTTTGTCTTATTTAATGGATAAATTGTGCCTTTAGACAAAAGAGCTGCAGGGTGTGAGTGGGAGGGGAACATGCAGAAGCTGACCCGGGGTGGCCTGAGGCGTTCTTCTTATATAGGACAGAGGCAGACAGAATGCCTCAGAGAGTCCTGGGAATAGCATGTTTACCAGTTATCAAAAAGACACACTATTTACTCCTCATCCAGGTACTAGGAGGGCCTCAGTGTGACCCTGCTCTCCACTTTAGTGTGTAAGGTTAGCAGCTTCACTATTCAATGCCTCTGTATAAGTGTATTCAGTGAGAAGACCGGGGAACCTTTATCTTTCAATCTTCAGTTCCGCAGCTGAGGAGCAGTCCTAACATGCCCCAAGCTAAAGTAGTTAAGGTGAACTCCAGCCCCTTTGCAATGGCAGTTCTCACTGATTTCTCCTTTGTTTCCCGGTGAGGAAAAACGCTATAGAGGATGGCTATAAATGTTAGTTTAGATCAGGGGTAGGCAACAATTTTTGGCCAAAGTGCCGAAAAAACCACAGTGTCTACCTTGGAAGGTGCCGGAGTGCCTGCATGACAGAAAAACAAAATGAGGGCGGGGAGCAAGTACATGGCAGGATGCACTGCATATTCATATATTTAATAATCATAAACGTTGCCTTTGTTGTTGTGTATTACTTTTTTGTTGAGCATATTGCAATGAGAGAGAGAGAAAAAAAGAGACAAATAAGAGAAAGAGGGGAGAGAGAGAGAGAAAAAGAAAAAGGAGAGCAGAGAGAGAACCAGACACACACACATGCACAGAGAACCACATGCACAAACACAGAGAACCAGAACACATCCAGAACAGACACATGCACACACACATCCAGAACCAGACACATGGTGCACACACAGACACACAGAAGCAGACAGAGGCAGACAAACACAGAGAACCAGGTGCGCCGGCGCATGGAGCCAGGCTGCTGAGCCATTGGACAAAGTCTGACCCAACAATGCCCTTGTCCTGCCAGAGCCCCTGTACTTCCCCAGGAAGCCAGCTCCTGGGCTGCAGCGCAGCTGGCTGAGGCCCTGGCTCGGAGCCTGCCTATCAGCCCAACCACCCACCCAACCCAAACAGCTAAGCCTGCAAAAGGTGCAATGCTCCTGGCAAGGGGCAGCACCAGCCTCATCCTGGTGGGGGCCTGGGCCGGAGCTGGGCTTGGAGTGAGTGGGAGTCAGGCAGGCTGAGCTGCAAGGCGCCTGGGCTCCATGGTTGTCAGCAGCTACCAGAGCCTGGGCCGGCTGCAGCCAGGATGCTGCAAACAGCTGCTCTGGGCTCTGGCATCAGTTCCATGCCAGTGAGTGCACACACACCATGGAGCAAACAGTGGGGATAGGGCCTGAGGCAGCACAGCCATCCCAGTGTCTGCTCTGAGGTCCATGTGCAGTTGCTGCCAGCATAGAGCTGATGCTGGAGCTGTGGAGCCTGACACAGCTGTTTGCAGCTTGCCTGTAGCTTGCTGCAGCTGCCCAGAGCCCAGGCTGGCTAAAAACAGCTGCACCACACTCCGAAGCCCAGTCATCAGCTCTGTGCCAGCAGCAGTGGAGAACCCGGGGTTGTGCTGCCTCAGGCCTCTCCCCCACTGTCTGATCCGAGGCGCACGTGCACCCGCCAGCATGGAGCTAATGCCAGAGCCCGGAGCAGATGTTTGCAGCCTCCTGGCTGCAACCGGCCCAGGCTCTAGGTATCTGCTGCCAACCACAGAGCCCAGTCTGCTTGCAGCAGGGCTTGCAGCCACCCAGCTGCCTGCTGGGAGCAGCCTGGGTTTCATGGCTGGCAGCAGCTGCCTAGAGCCCAGACTGTTGATGGTGTGCCGAGCAAAATGGCCTCACATGCCGTGCTCGGCACACGGACCGGGGGTTGCTGACCCCTGGTTTAGATGCTCCCCCAAACTTTTGTTACAGCTTGCACATTAACAATGCACCACATTTATAACAAACCCATTTTGAATGTTACAGAGCGCATTCCCTTGAAAAGGATTATAAATTATTTGGCACTGGGGGGAACTGAGGATGATAAAAGCCTATATCAACGTTGGGGGAAAGAAAGTCATTTACAGGAAGTAATACATTAGAGCATTTGCTTATTCTTTCCTACTTGCAAAATATCCTCAGGCAATTTGAATTTACATTTATGTATTATTTGAATGTATTAGAATTCAGCTAACTTAATGTTTTGTTGTGATTGTTGCTGTGTTTTTTTTCTGTTTTTGTGGTTTATCCTAAGAAATGATCATGTCTAATCATAACTGTGCTGCTCAGTTGTAAGTGGTCAGGTGTTTTTTTTTCCCCTCTTGAATGGGTAATTTAAACATTTCAGTGGCAAAATGTGAATGTTTAATACCTGGGTTCCAAGAATGTAACATGCACATATACCTAGGAAATTACCTTTGCAAATTTCCATAAAACACAACTGCTAGAATGGTCCCAGAAAACAAACACAAAAATAGTGAATGCAAAATAACCAAAGTAAAGTGTTCCTCAAAGAGCACACTGGGCATTTCTACACATGCTTTTACAGACGCCTAAATGTAATGCGCATTAGCCTAATGCACATTAAGGCAATTTAAGCGTGTGTAATACACATGCATATGCTAATGCACATTAATGTAAGTGGGCGGACCTACTTGGGACCAAAGTTAGTCCCAAGTCAAAGGACACAAACTACATTAATGCGCATTAGTGCATCTACATGTTTGCTCATACAATTTATCTATTTCCACATAAATTTGATAGATGTTTTATGCTGAGAGGGGATATTATGACTTATGCAGGTATCAACTTTTGGCTCAAATAGACTTAAATTGCCATTTCTAAGGTGCATTAAGGGTGTGCACATGTAGACTCGTGCCCTTAAATCAGGCTAATGTGCATTAAATGCATGTGTGTAAACACTCCCACTGTGTACATATCTCCTCGAGAGCTTCCAGCAATTCTGAAAAGGGTTGCTGTGTTCAGATTCAGATCAATTACAAGGTAAAGGTAAAGCACAAAAAAACTCAAAGGCATCATGGATTAGTAACTGTAAGTACAATAACAAGAGAAAGGGTATAGAGCCCAAACCTTATTTTGCTCCAGTCAGGGTTATTCTAGTGACTTTAAATCATATTAGAAATGAGAGGGCTTTGCTGAAGATTTTCATTTGAAAGAAAAGTTGCCAATAGATGCTCATCCTCCTCTGTCTCATTAGTAGGCGGACAAGCTATTAACGTAATTGACTATCTAGCCCAAAAAGGCAGAGGAGTAGATTTCAACTACCATGACAAAGACAAACACTTCATGGACATGTGGCTATGTGAAAGTAGAAAGAGAGAATGTGGCAGTAATGTACTCAGAGGAAAAACATCAATGAATGACAAACACATGGCTGTGATTGTGTTTTTAAGGTGCAGCTCAGATCCATATGCTTGTAACTGCTCCTTAAGATGAGACTGGATTGTACTGTATGATGATTCTATTCCTTTAGGGCACTGACAGAAGTGTCAGTTTGTCACATGATTGGGCCCCTGAAGCACTCTACAGCCATTCACCAGCCCCTGGTGCTGTCTTCAGAATGGGAGTGGGAGAACGGAGGGGAGGGAGTTCTGTCTGGGGTTTGTCCAGCCTGAGCTGGAGGGTGGGACAGGTGGATTGGAGCCCCTCTGAGTTGGGGAGCACCAATCCAGCCACTCCATCCTCCAGCACAGACTGGGCAAACCTCAGACCGAGCTCCCACTACTCCTTTCTCCCCCTTCCCATTCTGAAGACAACACCAGAGCTGGGAAGGGGGGCTGGGGGTGAAAAGGTTGGAGCTCTAGGGGAGCTCCAAACTGGATCTTGATCCCCAACCCATCCCCCACAACCCTCGGACCCAATAGCCAATGCCTGTTGGGTTGGGAGGAACTTTGTAACTCATGGTGCTTCCTGTGAGGTGCCATGAGTTACAGTGGGGAAGCTGTCAGCACCCTTAAGGTTTTAGGCTGTCACTCAGCTCCACGCCAGGATATCACTGTTACATAGCTAGGAATAGGCAGAGTTTGAGAGAAAGCTAAAAGAGAAGTCTCATGGCTATCTGGGTGCTATCTGTATGAATAAAGAAACCTCCTCTTTGTCAAAGTGTCTCCTAACTCACTGAACCCACAACACTGTGCTGAATTCATTACCAGGGCCAGTGACCTGTTTTATCTTACAAAGCTTGGTGAGGTTTTTTTCTTTGTAATTTAGTTTCTAAAACTTTGAGCATAGCTGGCTATAGAAAGGAGACCGTCTGTTATTTGCAGAATGGATGTGCCTTGGAGGTGTTATCAATGAAGCCATGCGCACAATCATGCACCAAATGCTAGCAGACATCTGCCAAACTTGCCTGAAGCTTCAGTATACCATCTGTATCATGCAGGTACGCATCGATTCAACTCTCAGGACTGCCTTCTGCTAACAGTGGGATCTGAGTGAATCTGTGTTGCATACTCACTGCACAGAGGGGAAAATACTAATAATAATGAAAAAAAATGTGAAAGTTTTTTTGTGTGCTTGGGTACTCTTATTAATTCAATAAAACAAACTTAGCACTTGTCACTCTGCAAAGCTTACAAATCGTTTGCTTTCCAGTCCAAATTAAATAAATCTGAATTTCATGAATGAAATCATGGGCAGATGATTTTAATTATTCCAGCTACTAAGACCAGACCCAAGTCTGACTGTAAGAGTTTGGCTGGGTTCAATGCAACACGGCTCAGTGAATGTCAATAGCCTTTTGAATCTTATCTAGCAGATTCCACTGATCAAAATTCATTAATTTCTCGACTTACACTTGGTGTCTCCCTTTCAATATGCTGCACAAATGGATTTTTGGTAGCTTCCTTTCATTATCATAACAGTCTTTTATTTTATTTTTATTTTTATTTTTTTACAATTCCCTTGGATTTTATTAGCTTTATTACCACTTTATTACATAAAGGTCAGAAATAACTACCCAGGAACATAAAATAAAGATTAAGAGAAGCAAGGAGAAAAAATAAAGAATTCTGTTCATAGAGCAGCTTTCTATAACATCTCTAAAGACTCTCTCAGATAGCTCTGGGGAGACTTGTGGGTCCTTTTATTATAGCACCCAAAATCTCTGCTAATATTGATGATGACACACTATAGATCTGCAGCAATTTTGTTCAAAATTTACTCATTAGATTTTTAGTATATTTGAAAAACTGTAATTCATTGAAATAGTCTTGGGTGTGGTTCTGTCAGGTTTAATTGCACTGTACTTTATGTGAAATGCTACTAAGCCAACTATATAAGATCATGTGAAAAGCCTTTCAATGTGGGAAAATCTCAGATGATATGAAGAATTTTTTTTTTTAGATTTGTTGTGGCTTTAACCAATTTAATCATTATGGGCCACATCTGGACAAGCATGGCTGTGTGGTATGTGGTGCTGAAGACATCTCTGCAGCACCACATACCATACATTGAGCTGTTCTCCATGCTGCAAGGCAGCTGCACAGGGTAGGGTTTTGACCCCTGGAACTAGGTTAATTTATTCTGGAAAAAGGAAGACCAATGGGAGATTTAATAGCAGCTTTCAATTACCTGAAGGGTGGTTCCAAAGAAGATAGAGCTACACTGTTTTCAGTGGTGGTAGAGGACAGAACAAAGAGCAACGGTCTCAAGTTGCAGCAAGGAAAGTTTAGGCTAGATATTAGGAAGAACTTTCTCACATGGAGGGTAGTAAAGCACTGGAACAGGCTACCCAGAGATATCATGGAATCTCCATGCTTGGAGGTTTTTAAGACCTAGCTAGACAAAGCTGATGCAGTTGGGAGTGGTCCTGGTTTGAGCATGGGGTCAGACTAGATGACCTCCTGAAATTCCTTCCAGCCATTATTTTCTATGATTCTATGATTCTAGATCAGTTTATGTGTGCAGAACTTCATTAAAGTTATGGGTCTGGATTGATTTCCAATCACTGTGACTAAGTAGTTAACCAGGTAGTTAACCAAAGACTATGGTGCTGGTGTCATTGAGAAGGCTTTGGCTTCCATGACCACAGTCTGCTGTTTGGTGAGAGAGGCAGTGAGTTGCTGGGAAGGGATGGCCTTCACCTCTCTTCACTGGGGAGGAGGCTCTTCTCAGCCAGACTGGCTGACCTTGACAGGCTCAGGAAATGGGCTGATGAGAACCTGAAGGTGTTTAACCCTGAAAAATGCAAGGTTCTCCATCTTGGGAGGAAAAACCTGCAGCATCCTTATATGCTCAGCAGTGCTACACTGGCTAGCACTACAGATGAAAGGGACTTGGGGGTCATGACTGACCACAAGATGAACATGAGCCTTCAATGTGATGCTGTGGCTAGTAAAGCAAGCAAAACACTGGCTTGCATCCATAGATGCTTCTCAAATAAATCCTGGGACATCATTCTCCCCTTTGTGAGGCTACAGCTGGAGTACTGCGTCCAGTTTTGGGCTCCACAATTCAAAAAGGATGTGGAGAAGCTTGAGAGAGTCCAGAGAAGAGCCATGCACATGATCAGAGGCCAGGAAAACAGACCTTACGACGACAAGCTGAGCGCTATGGGGCTCTTTAGCCTGGAAAAGCACAGGCTCAGGGGGGATCTGGTAGCCACCTATAAGTTTATAAGGGGTGCTCACCAGGATCTGGGGGAACGATTGTTCACCAGAGCGCCCCAAGGGATGACAAGGTCGAATGGTTATAAACTCCTGCAAGACCATTTCAGGCTGGACATAAGGAAGAATTTCTTTACTGTCTGAGCCCCCAAGGTCTGGAATAGCCTGCCATCAGAGGTGATTTAAACACCTACATTGAACGCTTTCAAGAGAAATTTGGATGCTTATCTTGCTGGGATCCTATGACCCCAGCTGACTTCCTGCCCCTTGGGCAGGGGGCTGGACTTGATGATCTTCCGAGGTCCCTTCCAGCCCTAATGTCTATGAAATCTATGAAATCTATGAAGTGTTATGGTCCACATGAGGGGTGAACTATGTTACATCAGATTGCCATTTTAACCCGATCTAACCTCCTCCAACCCCCATGAATACTTGCACTTAGCCTAAGTGCTCAATATAAATTGTTAATTTAACAGTGCCTGTAATACACATTTGAATAGTTCTGATTTCATTTAAATGAGGATCCTGATATATCTTTCCACTACCTACCTCAATTAAGTATTGTATTTGAATAGTAATAGCTTACTATTCTAAGCTAGGATTGGAGACGGAAGGCTTGGGTTCTGGTCCCTCCTACTAGGGTTATTTCTGTCTAATGTACAAAGCATATACAGTCCTAAAGAAGTGCCCTAACCACCAAGATGCAAAATATGATTAAACCCAAATATAAGATTTCACCATTCAAAGAATGATTTCATTTGAAATGTAAACATTTGCATTTTTAACACTCCCCATCAAGGAAAGGGAAAATCCATCCCCAGTCCTAAGACCATGTTGGAAACTTTGCAGGTTGAAAATATCTTCCACTACTGTGGCTAGGCCCTTCCTGACTAACTAAATACACTGGCAGAAGTGGTGTAACCTCTCAGTACTTAACAATGCTCACTAGAGGATGGCATGTAGAAGGAATACAGCAGTTCGAGTCATATTGCATCAATTCAGCAAGTACAATGCGTGCTGCAGCCAAGTGAGCATATTTGCATTTTGTTTTGCTTGTGCTGTTCAGTGAGCAGTCACTCTCAATAAGCTCTCATATTTGCTCTTGCTTATAAATGTGACCTTGTCAGGGTTCAGCTCGTAATTGCTCACACTGAATTTCCATAAAAGTGGGCAATGATCAAGACTTGGCTTTTCATGTAGTTCCAGGGGGATGACCTAAAATTGACATTGAAACTAAGTATACTAGATTAAAAGAAACAGCAATGTGTAATAAGTCCCAAGGAACACTGCTGTAACATCAGAGAAACACTCTGAAACCAAGAAATCTCTCTTGAACTCTGAAGCAGTTTATAGCTCAATATTTATCATGACTAAATGGCATTCCTATGCATATTAAGAGGAAGCAGCCAAGTTTTAGTATATTTCACTCAATCACACACACCAATTTGATTCTATTAGCCTAACTACATTAGCAAATGTCCTAAAGACCATTCTTGATGTTGTCTAAGCACCAGTGACATTATCTGATGAATGTCTATGATATAATGATTTGGGAAATATATTTACTACCTACATATTCTATTGCTATTATGAATCATTTGTGCATATTTGCAATAAAGTACAGGTTTCCCTTCATGTATGCAGGTTCTATATATGTGAATTTGCTCTTATGTAGTGACCCCTTTTATACCCCAAATTTGTTGTATGTGAGGTAAATTTACTCTTATATGATTGTCCCCACTCACCCCAACCCCTGGGCTGTGCTGTGGTGCAGGGAGGTAGTGTTGGCTGCTCCCAGGGCTGCTGCAGCAGGGGCTGAGCTGAGTGGGGAGAAGCAGAGGCCTGGGGCATGGCAAGGTAAGTCTGTAGGGGCAGCGGTGGGGGGGAGGGCATGGCACCGCCCATTGGTCATTCCTGGGGCTGCAGCATGGAGCAAAGCAGAGGAAACTGTGAGTGGATGCGGGGTGCAGGACCAAGGGGGCGTCTCTTGCTGCTACATGCACCCCAGAAGGGCACCCCGGGACAGGGTGGGGTCTGGCTCTTGCTTCTACGTGCACCGCAGGAAGGCTGCAGGCTAGGGGGTTTTGCTGGGTTCTGCATGCAGGATAAGATCAGGCTGCCAATGCTTGGTGCTGGTGATAGCCTGCACTCATCCCACTGCAGGATGGGGCCAGCAGCTGCTGTAGGTTGGGGCTGGTGGCAGCACTTGGCTCTTCATAGTGCTCAGGGCAGGTGGCAGGCTGCAGCACGATGAGAGCAGGCTGGGACTGGCAGTAGCACTGGGCTCTTCCCAGTGCTCAGGGTGGACTGTGGTGATGGGAGGGGAGCTGCTACCACCCCAAAATTCACCATAGCCCCCCCCCCCCCACCTGCCCTCCTAGTGCTACCACCGAGCACGGTGAAGAGCCCAGTGTTGCCGCCAGCCCCAGCCTGCTACGGTTGCTGGCACCTGTCTGCTGTCATCTCACTGCAGGTTGCCGCCTGCCCCAAGCACTGGGAAGAGCCTGGTGCCACTGCTGGCCCCAACCTGCAGCAGCCATTGGCCCCAGCCTGCAGTGGGACAAGAGCAAGTTAACGCCCTCCCCAAGTGCTGGGAAGAGCCCAGTGCCACCCTGGCTGCAGCCCCATAAGTGGCCAACACTGCCTGCTTGCAGCCACTGGGCTGCGCTGAGCCCCTCTCCCTGCCCCTTCAGTGGCCCCAGCCTTACTTCCTCCCTCCGTCAGTGCTGTGGGAACATATTCCTATTTGTTACATTATAAACTGGGTTCCCTTTATGCAAATTGAATTTATGCACAGTTTTCTGGGAATACAACTACCGCTTAATTCGAGGGAAACCTGTACAAGCTCCATTTTAATTGCAAGACTGATCTGTGAAGACTTTGCTGTGTTTTAACCTGAGTTTTAGGGTTGTGAAACTGAACTAGCAAGGTCATTACACTTTGATAGTCTTTTATTAGAATAAAAATACCATTTGAAAAAGACTTCCTAGATAGGCAAGTGGCTAACTTTTAGATTACTTGTTGGGGGAGGGGCATTTTTGACAAGGCTGATCTGGGCTCACTTGATCAAAGGAGAATGAAAATTTATAAAGAAAATACAGCCTCTTGCTAGCCATGATAGAAAAATGGAATGAGATTAAAAGGAGAAAGCAAGGTTGAATGGCAAAGAAGTGAGAGGATCCTGGACACCCTAGAGAAGGGATCAGAAATCAAGACAGGGAAAGGTAGGTAGAGGCTTATCTGTTTTCCAAGGGTCTGTACATCTCTCATGCTCTAAAGTAAAGAGTAATGATGTTGGAAACCTTTATGGAGCCTATTGTTGTATGATTTATCCATCATAGAGTTGAACTGTAAACCAGATTGCCTGTAAGATTAGTTTTATGGATGGATAGGGTATACTTAAACAATCTGGGTTTTGGGGAGTCAGCACTGCCTCTGGAAACAACAGCTGGCCCATTTTTCCTTTCTGTGAATGGGTAACAGACATACTGTGCCCAAGAAATGTGCCTGGGTAACCAAAAAAAAGATAGTGCTAATACCCCCCTGAACTATGCAAGTGACTTTGATAAAATTCAAGGAAGTGTGACTAATGACATTAAGAAAAAGTAGAAGAAGCATATGGATGTGGCCTGTGCGAACAAAACTCAAAAGGCTAGTGCACTTCTAAAAGGGAAGCAGTACTAGGGCTTTGATTAGTTTGGTATATATTGCTCTAACCATTTCAAAACTTATCTTTGAAGCTCTCCCAGTCCAGAGATACCAGGAAATTTGTGGCTCTCTTTAAATCAAACATTAGGACAACGAAACAAAAAGAGATTCTTTTGCAAAATATATAAAAACCAGCCTGGAAACCCCCTGAGAGAAACCCAGAACTTCTTGTTTATCTATAGACCTTTAATGTCAGCTTTGTCCAAGTGACAGAACTGAAAATTTCTGATGAGACTTCAGCATAAATACTTTAAGGTTCCAGGATGTTCGGGCATGGGATTTAGACCTGGCTTAGGATAGCTAAAGAGGCTAGCTATGAGGTTCTGATCCAGACCTTAACTGTTCCAAAATTCAAAGGTGGAGGCCGATCTGAGGTTTCAGTCATGGCCATCTCTACTCAACTCATCTGAGAGTCAGAAGTGTTTTACTGATAGTCATACACACATGAGAACAACAAACTATTTGTAACTCCTAGACAACTGTAAGCAACTTTTTCCTGTTTTTTTGATACTACATGTAACAATGTCAATACTATACAATACAATAGGTTTGGCAGTGCTACACTGGCTAGCACTACGGATGAAAAGGACTTGGGGGTCATGATTGACCACAAAGGGAACATGAGCCTTCAATGTGATGCTGCAGCTAGTAAAGTGAGCAAAACGCTGGCTTGCATCCACAGATGCTTCTCAAGCAAATCCCGGGACGTCATTCTCCCATTGTACTTGGCCTTGGTGAGGCCGCAGCTGGAGTACTGCATCCAGTTTTGGGCTCCACAATTCAAAAAGGACGTGGAGAAGCTTGAGAGAGTCCAGAGAAGAGCCACGCGCATGATCAGAGGTCAGGAAAACACCTTATGATAAGATGCTGAGAACTATGGGATTCTTCAGCCTGGAAAAGCGCAGGCTCAGGGGCCTGGTGCCACTTATGGTGGCCACTTATAAGTTCATAAGGGGTGCTCACCAGGATCTGGGGGAACGTCTGTTCACCAGAGCACCCCAAGGGATGACAAGGTTGAGTGGTCACAAACCCCTCCAGGACCATTCCAGGCTGGACATAAGGAAGAACTTCTTTACTGTCTGAGCCCCGAAGGTTTGGAATAGACTGCCACCAGAGGTAGTTCAAGCACCTACTTTGAACGCCTTTAAGAGAAATTTGGATGTTTATCTTGCTGGAATCCTATGACCCCTGCTGACTTCCTGCCCCTGGGGTAGAAGGCTGGACTCAAAGAAAACATTCATTTAAATAATGAATGAAAAAACATTTCTTTTGAATAATTTTGAACTTTTGAATTTTTTTATCATCTTTTAATTATTTTTAAATGAATACAGCATTCTAAAAAAAAGTCATGTTGAACCTAAACCCAAAGTGTGACACACAAAAATATGAAAAAAGAGATGTATTAACCATACTATTTTTTATGGTTCTGTATCAGAAACGAGTCCTTTCCTGTGAAGAGCTTCAGTTTTGACTAGCCGACATTTTCCAGTGACAAAAGTTTTCTTGGAAAATTCATGATCATTTCTATCACTGTATTTTTTTCTCCAGTCAGCAGTTCTTTGCTTTGTGCACACTGGCACCCCTAGTTATAAAATGAAATTTCTTTTAACTCCTGAAGTATTGCTAGAAGGAGATATTTTCTTCACATGCTTATTTGAAGAATGAGAGATTTGATGTTCTATCCATTATGCAAAAATCTTCAGAAATCCTGGCGTGTTTGATCAGTAATACAATTTGCCATAACTAATTCTAGAACCTGCATCTACATGAATATTAATTATTAAGATGAACATATATAAATCTCTGATTCTTATACATTTATTGTAGTTGATTTATTGAGTTTTATGGCTTGTATGTAACTTCTCACCTACTTTGAGGACACAAATATTTCACAGGTGTATCTTATTATTAATTTATTCTCTGTGAGCCAGATGGCATTACAAATTCAAAGAGAGAAACCCTTAATATTGCTAGGAGATAATGCTAAAGTAAAAATTACAAAACACTTTAAATACCATGTTTCTAAATCCCTAAAATTGGGGTGAGATTATTTAAACAACTCTGCTCCCAAATAGGGATCTAGATGTATGACCAGATTTCAGTAGTACTTAGAGGGCATATCTACATGTGCGCTGGACTGCACAATTGTTACTGTGCAGACCCGGCACCACACAGGCTGTTTCTGACACTACTATGAAAGTCAGGCCCATCTTGTTTCATGCCATATTGAAAAGTATGCTGGAACAGCATAAGTCTGCATGACTTGAGAGAATCTTCAAAGTACCTTGGACAGCCAGTTCATAGCATCTGATGAAGTAGTTTTCTGCCTGTTGAAAATTTATGTCTCTCTGGTCCAGTTAATCTTGAAGGGTGCCTGTAGACGTGCTGCAGGGCTGCTCTGATGCACTGTAATTGCAGAGCGTCAGAGCGTGGTAATTACCGCACTCCAGCCAGCCTCCGCATCTCATGTATTAGCATCCCTGCACTTCAAATCCCTGTATGGCAGCTGGGGCACTTGAACTAAAGTTTGTTAAATGAGCTTTAGTTCAAGTGCCCCTGCCACCATTTTGAAGCACAGAAACACTAATATATAAGACGCTGTAGCACTTTAATTAAAGCAGCTCTCAGAGTTGCTCTAATTAAAGTGCCCCCCCCCACTCCTTTAGCACGTGTAAAAGTGCCCAAAGGGCACATCCAAATGTGCACACAAGCCACACATGCTGTACATTCAGGTGTTTGCCATGCTACTAGTTTGCAGTGTGGCAGGTTTTTTTGACACCAGGACATACCAGTGTCAAAAAAAACCTGCACCGGAATAAAGTGGCACGGCACATGTGGTGGCAGCATGTGTCACCCAAAACTGGAGCCTGGCTAGCCAGAGCCATGCTCCAGCTGCCAACCAAGTTCTGCACATCTGGATTGCCACTACTGGAGCCTTGGGAGGCCCCCAGGAGCCCAGGTAAGGCTGCTGGGGTCAGTTTAAGTGCTGGCCCCAGCTTCCGCTACCTCAACCGGCGCAACTTGCTGCATGCCAGACTGCACATGCAGGGGCATTCCCTGGGGACAATCAACAGCTGCACAAATATGTGCTGCTGCTATTTGTCCCTGGGAATTCATATTCTCACACATGGGGATGCACCCTAAGGTGCCACCCTGCTCTGCCTCCTTCCCCATATAGAAATAGTTATATATTTTAAAACAGGTGAAGTTTCAATTTTATTCAAACTAAAACAGTTCCACTCCTTTGTGCTAGTTTTCATGTCTGAAGTTATCTCACACACAATACTGATTAATAATGCTAGCTAAAAGTCAAAACTGACTTTGATAAAATTCAAGGCTAATGGCATTAAGAAAAAGTCCCAGTCACCATGAAAGCCAGAGCTTTGGTTCAGAGTTACCTTCCCTACATCTTTAAGAGATTTCAGGTTCACTTTTGCTAAAGAACATAGAGAAAGAAGAGTAACTTGACTTTCCCCACAAAGATTTTATTTTTCCCTGTGGATATCAGATTGGTTTCCCATCCCAGTGATTTAAGCAAACATAAGATTTTAAATACAAGACTTGTAACAACTGCACTGTAAACTTCCTTACTCTCCCAGTTACAAGATTCCTTCTTATTTGTCTACTGTGGCAAGGTATTTCTTGCTAGTTTATATACTGAACCTTCTGAGGTACTTATTATGATGATTCTTCTGTTCATCAAGTATACAATTATAATGTGGTTTCCATGGCTAGGGAATAGCTTTATAAACATATCACCCTCTTACTTTATCCCGTAGCAACAGTATTTTCCCAGGCATAGAAAAGCTACTGAAGAAAACACATCGAATAAGCTTTTCATTATTGTTATTATTTATTTTATAGAACCCACAAGTGTTCTAGAAATGGTCTAGACATAGAAGATTGTATGTCTGCTATCAAGAGTTCACAGTCCGAGAACTTGATCTTGCTAGTGCTTTTGTTTAACTTGGATGTATAAAGTTACTCTTGTGATTGTTTGCAGGATATAATCAAATCATAGAATCATAGAAGATTAGGGTTAGAAAGGGCCTCAGGAGGTCATCTAGTCCAACCCCCTCCTCAAAGCAAGACCATTCCCAACTAAATCATTCCAGCCAGGGCTTTGTCAAGCCAGGCCTTAAAAACCTCCAAGGATGGAGATTTCACCACCTCTATAGGTAACTCAATCCAGTGTTTCAGTACCCTCTTAGTGAGAAAGTTTTTCCTAATAACCACCCTAAACCTCCCTTGCTGCAACTTGAGACATTGCTCCTTGTTCTGTCATCTGCCGCCACTGACAACAGCCCAGCTCCATCCTCTTTGGAACCGTCCTTCAGGTAGTTGAAGGCTGCTATCAAAGCCCCTCTCTGTCTTCTCTTCTGCAGACTAATTAAACTCAGTTCCCTCAGCCTTTCCTCATAAGTCATGTGCCCCAGTTCCCTAATCATTTTTGTTGCAGTCTGCTGGACTCATTCCAACTTGTTCACATCCTTTCTATAGTGGGGGACCACTGTAAGAACTTAATGGTATGCTTACATGGGGGTAAATTTAAGCGTACATCGGGAAGAGGAGAGCCCAGGAAGGACCTGGCTAAAACTAATACAATTTATACATTTAATTAGCTTTGGAAGAAGGTCATATTACTTTTGTAAATTTTGAGTATGGACACTCGCTGCTTATAGATAATTCTAGACAGGCTATGTACTTTGTTCAAAGGAATGGCAGAGTTATCAGAGGAAAACAGCATCAGATCAGAGATCAGTTGATAAAAGCTGTACAGCAGATTTAAATGTGAATTGATATTTTTCTTGGGATTTCACAAAAAGCACCCCAGGGACTTAGTAAAATCTGAGGGTATTTAAAACATTATATTTCTATTCATGCCTTGCTCTTCTGCATAAAGAAAAGGATTTCCACTTAGTTAATTCTTGATTTTTGGGAATCATCCAGAATGAATCACTATTCTGTGAATGCCAGAAGAGACCCTGTTGTGCAATAGTAGTCTCTGAAAAAAAGAGAAAGAAATGCAACTGTAAATATGCAAGTAGTATAAAAACAGCAGAAGCCACTGAAAATGGAGTAATTTTTTGCCCAGAACAATTATGCTGTAATCAAATTTTCATTATAAACAAAACTGCAATTCCTATATTGCAAATGTGAAGCAATTGGTGACTTTAAATTTTACTTTGTTTTAAATGGAGCTTCACTGTAGCATGAGTTTGCTATAAAGCTACAAATGGTGATTCAGTCATAATGTTAATTCTATGATTTCAGAACCCTTCTGTAACAGGGGGCCTTCTCAGGGCCGATTTCCCTGTGGCCCGCCCACCTGTTTCTGGGCTAACTGCCCGCCTTCTCTCCCACCATGCCTTGTTGTTAATTATTTAATTGATCTAAATAAAGCGGGAGGCTGCCCATTTCTTGCCCCGATGCCAGGGGGCACTATCTGCGGCTCCATTCCTCCCCTACACCACAGCCCAAGCCTCGCAGATGGCATCCATAGTTCTTACAATCACCGGCCCCTTGCTGGGCCCCAGAATCCAACTGTTGAACCCCTCTATGGTCCCTCCATTCCGGCAGCCTAATCCGCCTTCATTCTCGGCAACATAGCACCCTGAGCTGCTTCCCCCTCATGGGTGTGATCCCCCCGGGACTTTGGGCTATCCTCAGGCCAGGCGGAACCCCAGGTGCGCAGCTCTTGAGTGTATCTCGCGGTGGGCCCCTGGCCCTTCGACCCTTCCAGTCCTGGCCCCAGCTTGGACCACTCGGGGGAATGTTCAGACAGGTTCGTGAGTCCATGGCTTCACACTCTTCCTCTGAGGTCCACCTTCCAGACCCTACAAAAAGGGGTAACCCACCCAGTTGTGGGGGCTAGGGGTTAAGGCACCCTGACCTGCCTTTCACCAGGGTGGTAACTGGCCTGGCATTTCCTGGGGGCTCCCACGCCACTCGGAGCCCCACCAGGCCACCCACTCCCAGCAGGGTGAAGTTTTAGGTCATGCCCAGGACCAGGAGCCCCCTGACCATCCCCTACAGCTCCTCCCTTACCTCCAGATGATACTAGCAGCCCTGCAGCCAGGCAAAGTTGTTGCCTGGCCTTCCAGCAGCAAAATGCCCTGTTTATATGAGCAGCCCTGAATCTAAAAAGGCTGCCCTAATCAGGCACCTGCCGGCTGCTGTCTTCTGGCCCTTAAAGTGGCAGGCACAAACAGTGCCCTGCCACACCTTCCTACAAATACAGTCTTATTCAACAGCTCCTTCCTTTCCGCTACCAAAACATGGTTTTCTTTACTCCTCACTCTAAGTTAATTTTGCTTTTGAAACACCCCACCCAGTATCTTTACAGATAGTAACACAAAGTTACAGGGGGAGGTAAATAAGGAAGAGGACCAGTCATTGATAGAGAGCAAACTTGATTGGTTGGTAAACTGATGACAAGCAAACCATATGCATTTCCACATGGCCAAATGGTGGAGCACTGAGTAGCTTTACATTAGGACTGGATGTTTTTTTAGAAGACATGCCCCAGTTCAAACAGGAATTCATTCAGAGAAGTTGTTTGGCCCATGTTGGAGATCTGACTAAAGGATCAGGATGGTTCCTTCTAGCCTTACAATTGACAGGTAGCCTAAAGCTTGGATTGCCTAGTGTCTAATGGTTTACTGGTCTTTCACACCCTACAGGCTGGCTCAGCTATTCTTTCAAATAGGTAGAGAGGATAGAGGTAGAGGTAGAGGATAGAGGTAGAGAGGATAGAGCCCAGGGAAAAGCCCCAGTCCCAATGAAAAAATTAAGAATTTAGTCTCAAAGATGGAGCAAGATAAGCTATGGGTCAAATCACACATTACACTTAGAACAAATTAACAAACTTAAATGTGCAGATGCTTGTTTTATGTGCCCTTAGTATGGACTAAGTGCCCTTGGAGTGTCTCAAAGTTACACCACTTTAGGCGAAGTTTAACTCTGGGCTGTGCTACCTAGCTTATGTTAGGTTAACTTCAGTCTGTTCCATGGAGATAAAAAAAGCAATCTGCAGTCCTCCACAGGATGCACCGCTCCCATCCTTGTCCCCCCCTGCCCAGAGTAGGAATAGAACCCATGTATCTTGGCTCCTGGCTATGCCCTTGCTCACCAGCCCTCTAGTTGCAAGTCAGAGCTGTGTAGGCAAGAAACTGTATTGATCTGTAATGTGTGATTACTCGTAGCATGTTCTAACTTTAACACTGCTTAACATTCCACCGATTTAGCGTGGCCTAAGTGTAACATGTAACTTCACCCGAGGTTGGTAGCTCATGCTTCAGCAGTCCACTGAAGGAATGTGAGGAGATTGGCCTATTGGACGGAAGCATTTGCTGTTACCAGCAGTTGAAATGCTGCTGTCTGGATATTGGAGGAACTTCCAGCTCTAGCCTACTGACAGAAACATACAGGATGGACTAAATGAATGTAAAGCAGCCAAATATGTTCCAATTTATGAGGAACAAATATCAATTCACCTTTAAATCTGCTCTACAGCTTTTATCAACTGATCTCTGATCTGATGCTGTTTTCCTCTGAGAACAGTCATTTAGTTGGATGATCATGTGTTTTGCACTTCAGGATGCCCATCTGTATGGATAGACTATCACTTTGACTAGGCACTTGTGCATAGGAGTGACTTGGACCATGCCCCTGAGCTATACTAGCTAAGCATGTCCTTATACTCTTACTCCTGTTAGTCCTAAGGTGGCCAAAGTGCAAGAGATGTTGAAACAGTTTGGTGGTGACTGGATGAGAAAGGATGGAGAATGGGTGGAACCTGGGCTATTCTCTCTTATTGACTAGCCAGCATAGCTAAGCCAGAGCACAAAAGATGTTGTAACTGATGGTATATGCCACTAATAAATAAATATCCATCTGGATTAATGGAGAAGGAGGTAAAGAGCTGTGACTCAGTGGGTGCGTCTACATGAGACACTTACTGAGCAGTAGCTTGTTACTACTGAACAGTAGCTTGCTACTACTGTGTAGTAGCATTGCCGGGCACTAACCATGATGTGATGCTACTGCACAGTAGTAACAAGCTATTGTGCTGTAGTAATGAGCTACTGCACAGGAAGTGTTACTAGGCAATCATGTCGCGACGCTACCGTGCAGTAATGCGGATTACTGTGCATTTAGTAGTTGGTTATGCAAGTACTAAATGACTGCACAGTAACAACTGCACAGTGGGTGGCTCATGTAGATGCACCCAGTGGGTATTTCTGAGTCATATACTGCTGAGGTGGTGTCATTTATACCATCATTCTTTATTAGATCTGTGCCTACTGTCACAAATCAGTCCTCAGTAAGTAGATGACATGTTATTGATTTGGTGTATTTGGGACATTTGTTTTATTTCTCTGTGGCAACTCAAACTATACACAAGTAGCAAGATTGAACAGGAGACATGTTTTTGATCAGGATACAAAGCAGTATAAACTTTCCAATCACATTCATTCAGAAATAGCTCATATTTAAGACTTGCATTCAGGTATATGAATTATATGCTTAGCGATGTTGAATTTAAACCACAATGGCCAAGCAGGACAGTTTCATTTCTAGCTTTTCTTCTTTTTATAGCTCTTTAATTTTCAGTAAAGAAGGGAGCAAAGGTAAACACAACAGACCATCAACTGGCATGTTTTCTTATAGGACTAAACACACAAAGAGGGAAAGTATTTGTAAAATCCCTCAAATGCCAACAATGGGAATAGACAAAAATAATCAGGACTACATGAAATACAAAGCAGTACCTGAATGCCTTATAGTGGGTATGGGGTAGGACTCCAGCAAAGTATCCTTTTCACCAGCCAAACCTTGTGAGGTGACTACACAAAGAATGAGAGCTGAGGGTCTAGAGCGGTTTATAGTTTCATAGTTTCTAGGGTCAGAAGGGACCTGAACAGATCATCAAGTCCAAACCCCTGCCCTGGGCAGCAACAAGTGCTGGGATCATAATACCCATTCCAGAGCCTGGCAGCCCTAACCATAAAGTAGTGCCTCCTGATATCAAGCCTGAACCCACTCTCAATCAATTTGTGGCCATTATTCCTTGTTATCCCAGGTGGTGCCCGGGGGAACTGAGCCTCATCTATTTTCCACTGATCCCACCTGGTGAGTTTATAGATGGTAACCAGATCCTCTCTGTCTTCTCTTATGGAGGCTGAATAGATTCAGGCCCTTCAGCCTCTCTTCATAGAGCCTGGCCTGCTGCCCCCTGACCATGGGAGTGGCTCTCCTCTGAACCCTCTCAATATTAGCCACATCCCTCTTGAAGTGCGGCACCCAGAACTGGACATAGTACTCCAACTGTGGCCTGACCAATGCTGCAAAGAGGGGAAGGATCACCTCCCTGGACCTGCTTGTGATGCATTTGTGGATGCACGACAAAGTGCGGTTAGCCTTACTGATAGAGAGGACAGAACTGCAAGAGTGGGAGTATTTCCTTATTTCCTTGCTAGCCTTCTGTGAATGTAAAGGGTAAATCCCCTACAATATCCTTTATCAAGATGCCTACCTTAAGATGATGCTAAAGATAGATGTTAACAGATACTGTCTGAAGATCCAGGGGAAAGAGTAAGCATCCCTCAAAAGAAAAAAAGCTGGTAATTCTGTTCCCCAGAACCATGATAAAATGGTATAGAGTTTAATTTGATTTGACCTGCACTCACAGGTTTATCAATGCAGGTTTACAAAAGCTTGTACAGTAAAATCTCTGTTATCCGGCATTTAACTAAACAGTATACTTAATTTACCAGAACTTCAGTGGTGGGACGCACACAGTGCTGCACTGCACTGCTTTCCTGCCTGTTGCACTGCTCTGAGGGTACCCACACAGGGTATTTGAGTGTGTGCACCCCTCCCCCCTGCTGCAGCAGCCTGCAGCTGGGCTGACCTAGTGTTTGGGGTGGTTGACTATTATGGCATTTTTATCCATATACTATTTTATTCTTTATACAGTATGTTATACTGTAATGTATTGTATACTCATTCTTTGAATATTTGCACTACAAGTATGGCACTGTCTTCCTTGAGTATAGCTTTCAGATAACTGGAATTTTTAGGTAACCGGCACCCCCCATTCCCCACTCATGCCAGATAACAGAGACATTACTGTAATATGAACTTAAATATGAAGGCCATGCATAGTGATAGATTGAATGTTCATCTCACAAACTATGGACATTATTGTCTGAATCGTTTTAAAGCAAATAGCCCCCAATACTGGGGCTGCCATTTATCCTTACAATCTTAGTGATCCTATTCAAACAAGGAGTGAAAGGTGATTACCCATGATTTTAGTCTTATAATCTTAGGTATATGCCTTTGGACAGTGGCTGGGAAAGGTGCTTAAGTGAAATATATTTATTACAAGACCTTTGTTAGAACATTGTCCCCTTTTATATATATATGTGTGTGTGTATATATATGTATATATGTATATGTATCTGTGTGTGTGTGTGTGTGTGTGTGTGTGTGTGTGTGTGTGTGTGTGTATCAATCTATCTGGAACCCATACTTGTTTATATTGTTTTTACCTGTTTATTTTGGTATCGCTCACACATTTACCATCACACCCTGTTCATGAGATTTTAATTCATCACATACATTTCTTTATAGGTGGATTTAATTCTCCATTGGCCTTGTCCTTCCTGGTTAGTTCCATCTGTTAGTCTGTGTGTACACAATCAACAATGTTTTATTAGCAACTGTGAAAATCCCATTGATGCTGGAGTGTATCCCACATCCGTCATATACACATGCGCAATGGGAATGAATGAAGCTGCAGAGCCTGCATTGAAAATTCATTCAACATCAGTGTTGACTGTGACAGTCTATATAATAAAGGATCCTGTAAGCTGGGGCTGCCGCTGAATGAAGGTTTCTCTCTGAATGGATTTTATACATGAAAGTAGCTCTGAAAAAGCCTGGATTTGATCACATTTTATGAAAACCTCATCTTTTTTCTTACATTGGTTTTCACTTTCTCTTAAGTTTAAGGCCTTGCCAATCAGTCTAGACATATGCAGGAAATCTAATTAACAGGCTGCAATAATAATGATGACCTTCCTCTACCTTGTTCCTTTAGACTAGACTTTTTTAGAACACATTCAGCCTGCCCCGGTGTAAAGATCTCTCTCTCTCTCTCAATTTCAGTAAAATGAGTCCTGCTTAATGCCAAGAGTGAAAGAGGTCCCTTTTGTTTGTCTCATTTAGTTCTTTAATTTTCCCTAAAGAAGGGAGCAAAGGTAAACACACCAGACCATCAACTGGCATGTTTTCATGTAGTTCATGTTAAGTCCATGTAAACAAGACTTTAGCAAATAAGATCCCTGAAATAATGGAACAGGAAACCAAGTGCACAAAAATTTAAAAAAGCAGCTATAGCTACAAATGGGAGGGATTCTAGGCTCACTTGAGTGATCCTGAGATATGGAGATCCTGATCATAGGAATTCATCTTGGGTCAGCAGCTATACAAGCTCATTACTGTCTGGTGATTGTTTTGCAGCCAGTTGTAGGTGGTGGTTTTATGTTTATATTTCACTGTAGGCTAGAACTGAGATCTCCCTAATAACGAAGAGAAATGATTCCCAGATTTTTGGTGGGACACAGTACAATTGCTTTTAGGCCTGAAGGGTCCTGCATGATCAGACCTTTAAATTGCCATGGCTATGCATGGGAAAGTTGTTCTGAGTCTTGTTTCTTCTTCTTTTTTAAAAGTATCTTCCTCTCCCCAGCTGTCATGGATTGCAAAAGACTGTATTAGCCCGTCAATCACAACTTCCCCCAAGGAAGAGGAAGGAGAAGACATTCTTATGACTGGTTCCTGACCCACATTTCCAACTCAAAGCCACTATGCTGTAGCAGTTCCCATGGCCGGGCCCCTGTGAGTGTTAGTTTCACCTCTCACAATTGTGGAAGTTCCCTCTTCTTTGCTTCTTCCTTTTTTGTTACAATATTGTGGGAGTTAAATTAGTTTGAGCAAGCATCATGCCTCCGTCAGCCGTCGCATCATATTTGGAGTTTTTTGTTTTTTTAAATGAAAGCCAAATATGCCTTTTATAAATCTTGTTAGCACTGAAACACAACAGTAGTAGGAACCCTAGTAATACCTTCAGAGGTCAGATCAGAGGTTGGCAACTACAGCTTTGGATCCAAGCTGTGGACATGGGGCTTTAGCAGCATTTGGTAGTACCGTCACTTCTCCCTATGCCACCACAGGGACAAATGGGGCTTGAGGCACTTTCCCCCCTGCTTCTGGGAAAGCAAGTGATGGCAGTAGTAGTGGCAACAGGGTCCTAGTGCCTCCCACAGCCTGGGGGGAGTCATTCCAGCCCACAGCCAGAAAAGGCTGCCTCCCCATTTTAAATGGCTGGGAAATGACTGATATATACATTAGCATAGTGCTACAAGGATCAAGCAGAAAGTGACACCTATTTTTTCCCTTCAGCCAGATATTATTGTAAAATGTATACATCATTGCTGAATCCACAGCTATTTTTCAACATAGCCTTCTCCTTCATTAGCCTTTTTCCACTGATGAACATATCCCAACATTGTAAAAGTCCTCATCCATGTTGCACAGCCACTATCACATGGCCTCCATCACTTACTTGCCTGACATCCGAAAAATATCACCATAGTTCATCCCTTGTCCTCCAGGCTGTACAGAGGATGGGGCAGCACAGTGCATCCAAATGATGAGATTGCCTCTGTATTCATAAACAGGTACTAGGCACATGTTGACAAATGTTGCTGAGCAGAAACAGCATCTCAGACATCTCTCTTGGGGTGGGATCTTCGCATAAAATGTTTTAGTATGAAACAGTACCCATGAAATATTTCAGTTTCTTCAAGTTCTTGATATAGACCTCTGAGTTTACTGTGGCCCCCTTCAGCAAGAAGTCAAGAAGAATGCCCTCTATTTCTATGGCTTATTGAAGAGGTAAAAATTAAGAGACATTATTTTCTGGCTCTCCCTCATACAATGTCAGTGGAAAAAGGTCATTGGCAGAGAAGGAGACTGCTGAAAAATATCTATGTGTTCAGCAACAATGTACACATTTTCCAGGCAAGTTTAACAGATTTTACTTTCTGATGGATCCTCCTGCTCTTAGACCCACTTTTTAGTTCATAAATTCTACTTTCTTTTTCACGCCAACTTTATTTACACTATTCATTTCATTTATACCTACTTTAATGACGTCTTAAACTCCCAATTTGTAAATGTCATCATGTTGAAATCTGTCTCTTGACTCATTTCTCACTTACTTCCCCATTCTTTGCAATGACTTGAGAGCAAAGAACGGGCCACAGTTTAAGAATCCAGAGTAACACCTGTTCTACAGGACTAATTTATGATCTAGAAGAAACAGGATGTAGCAAGAGGGGCAGTGCTGAACAGGAAAAGGAAGTGAGAGATAAGTACAGTGCACAAGCAGAACACTGGAGGCAAGAGATGAAATGTGGGGGAAGAAGGGGTTCAGGTGAGAGATTGACAGTCGGACAAAAACAGACCCTGGTAGAGTCAGAACCAAGAAGATTAAACAACTGCTTAAGGAAGCATCGTAAGAGCTGAAGAGATGGGAACAATATTCAGACCAAACTATCTTCCTTCACTGAGATGAGTAATGAGTTAAAGGGACAGGGCTTGTTTTTCTCTGTTTGGGTTTCATTCAATGTTGCTAAATGAGATACTAGGAGTTTCAGAGAAGCTCAGTGAAAGAAACAATGAGTTGGATCTGTGGCTTCATTGGTTGGTGAAGGTCAGTGGGGAAGTATTAAATCCAGTGAGGAAAACTGAAGGCAATTGTGACATCACCCTACACAGAAGGGCATGGACAGAGTACTTATTGACTTCAACCAATTTTTATATAGGACCTACTGAAGAACCTACTGCTTGACCTTACAAGATATCTTCATATCTTCTGTACTTGGCATAGGTTTATAGTAAACTGGGAGAATCAAACCAAGATGCATCTTATCTTTCTTTTAGAAAGAGGAAGAAAATGATCAGGAAATGGGTATGCTGAGACCGCTGCCTATCATAATATCAATACTGTTGTTTCCTTGTAGTCTCCTATACTATTGTTCTGTATATCATGTGTTATCTCACCCTGTACTTGGATTGTGAGCATGCTGAGGTCTATCCTATATTTGTAACACACCTGGCCAAGTATGGGCCTGGTCCATGATTATGATCCTTAATAGACTATAGTAATGCAAATAATATTAAGCATTGAAGAGTATTTGGAAGATAAGTATCTCCAGGATCTTGTCCTCCTAGGCTGACTTCCAAGGGATTTAGGAATTACCGTGTGCTTTCCAACTGTTTTGTGTACTTACACATTTCTTCTCTAACAGCCCTTAATCAAAAGGTGGGCATGCTGGTATTTAATGGAAACCACAAAATGACTTTGAGAGTGTGAATTACCTTCAGAACTTGCTTTTAAGCACATGATATCTGGCATGTCATCATGTATACAAAATCTTTGGTGTTCTTTGATGCTCCTAATAAAACACTGCTGACAGGGTTAGAGAAACTTAACACCAATTCTTATTTCCCCATTCAGTTTTAGGCCTTCTGGTTGAAGTTAAGTGTAGTGAACACAGATTTTTAATTGTGGAGCCATACTTCTGGCTTAATATTAAAGCCAGACATCTTTCCATAGGAAACAAACTTTGGCTGAAATCCAGTTTGCTTTTAGTAAGGTAAAGGCGGGTAAGTATCCCACAGTGCTGCCAAACCATTCAATGTAACAATTAAGTGTAAATGCAGGAACAACACTGGGGCCAGGAGCAAAGGAGAGAATCTCTTCTCTTCCTGTACAACACCCAGCTCAGTGAGCCATGATCCTTCTGGCTTGCTCTCTTTCTGGTCCCACATATCTTCCTTTCTTGACTGTCTGGTGAGTCAGCTTCAACCAGAAGGAGGGAGGGTGTCCTTAGCTCAGTTTACTCCATGACCTGATGGTCAGGGCTCTTTGCTGGAAAGTGTAGAATGAAACTGGATGATAAATGGCATAGATCAACAGTATGTATCCAAACCACTAGACCCCTGGGCTAGTGTATGGGAGGGCTGTCCTCCCTCTTTCAACAATTAGTCGGTTGTCATGTTTTTTCTGCAGCTAGCATTTTGATGACCTACACAGAATTACCCCTTCCAAGGAAGAATAAGATCACCACAGTACATGTGATCAGAGCAGATTCCTTCTGAACATACTCAGAAAGACAAGATAGGTTGTGCACAGAGGAAAGTTCTAAAATCCTCCTAAGTGTCCCAAGATGCCACTTACACAATCAAAGTTACCCATATAAATATTACCTATCTGCTTAAAGGGGAGCTATATTCAAGCCTTTGGCTTTAAATCATGATGCCTGTTGCATACTGGTATAAAAACAGATTGATTTGATCTTTTCTATGACTGTTTAAGAGTTTAACACTCCTTTGAAAACTTTAGGCTTTGCAACCACCAATGAAGTCTATGATGCACTTGGCAAGGCACTATGGAACCTGATCTTGGGAGCTGCTGGGGGAAAAGAAAGATTTCTGCAGAGAAGAATTCTTGTCAAAATACAGACATCTTGGAGAGCCCAGGAAGGTGCCAAGTGACATAGCTGATAGGGCAACAGCACTTTCACATCACAGCAGCTCACCTGCCTCAATGCACAATTCATAAGACATTTTAAAACTATCCAGCTATTTTGAAATCATCTGTTGCTGTAATGGATACATACATGGCTTTACTGGATAATAAATCCAGCTGAAAATATTCCAAAATCCAAAGGGAAATAAATAGTAAAAATAAGACCTATCAGGCATGCTTCTAATTAGGCTTTGTAAGCAGAAGCCCTGGCACCAGGAATGGTAAATTTTGATTATGCTTAGTATAAAGGAGATCAACAGTACCACTGGCATGCTGGGTGCTAGATTTGAAAAGGCTAGGGGGAGAACAGAATATTAGCCGACAGATCAAAAAGCTCATGAAGGAGTTGGTGGCAATACAGAAACCCCTTTATGAAACAAAGGATAGCACTGAGCCCCAGAAGAAATGTCTGAGGCTGACAGACAAATCAAAGCAATGGCTGAATAGATCAAGTATCAAAAAACACATACAGGAGCATGATATTTTTCATAGTCGGTCTGAACAAAAACAAGGAAAATAACAACTTTCTACTGTATTTTGAGGAGGATCTCCATATTATACTTGATCCACAGACAAAATACATGTGAGCCAGCTTCAACCAGAGGGAGGAAAAGTGTCCTTAGCTTAGTTTAGTACATGTCCTGATGGTTAGGGCTCTTTACAGGAAAGTGTTGGATGAAACTGGGTGAGGAAGATGCCCATAGAGCATAGTGAGCACCTGTTTGTAAAGATGGATATACACCTGCAAAACCTGCATGCTTCCTCAACTATATGGGCCAGTACTGAATTAGATTTAGATTTAGGAACAAATTAAAGATGGATTTTTACAAAGTAACTATTGGGTTTGGTTGTCTCATTTATGCAGTCCTGACTGAGATGCTATGAAGGGGCATGGCTTTCAAAGAACTGTTACTCAGCACTTTCTAAAAGTACATTCAAGGTGTCTTTACTTGGGTACTTAAAAATAATCAGTCACCTGAAATCACAAGTTACTTTTTAACTGACTGAACTGATCCCTAGTATAACCCATTGACTTCAGACTGAATAGAAAATGCCAGGGCCTGTTTCTAGGCTCATGTAGTTCCACAAAGTGAAACAGCCCCAGAAACAGTGCTGACTCTCAAGGCTAGTGGTCAAGCTTTCACCACCAGGGTAGGAGACTCAGATTTAAATCCTACTGCAATTCAGGCAGAAGAGGTTCTTGAATCCAAGTCTTTCACATAGCAGCTGAGTAGTCTAATGCAGTGTTTCTCAACCAGTGGGTCATAACCCAAAAGTGGATCACAAGAATATATGAAAGGGTTATAAACAAACTTTAAAAATGGATTCTCCTTTAAAGGAGAAAAACGTGGGAAACCACAGGTTTCCCCCTGCAGACTGGCAGAGTTCCAGCCTGCGAGGGGCTGCTTGAGGCCCCCAATGTACACCTCCCCACGCCCCACATACGCACTCCATGCCCCACACACTAGGGAGCTGGGTTGCAGTGGGTCAGGACTGGTCATCAATGTTTACAAATGAGTCCTGGTACAAAAAAGATTGAGAACAACTGGTCTAATGAGTAGGAAAACATTTTCCCTTTCTTATTTTAACTAGCATTTGCCCTCCTAACAAAAAGCTTCTGTTCCCACACAATGCTGTTTTCCTAAAAAAAAAATCCCAACTAGTTCTATTTTTCATATAGCCAATTCATATACCTAGGAACAAGGAATGCAGGTCATACCTACAGAATAGGAGACTGCATTCTGGGAAGCAATGACTTTAAAAGAGATTTAGGAACCACAAGTTCAAGGAATTCAATATATGGTGATAGGAGGAAAGGACTAATGTGATCCTGGAGGTATAAACAGTAGTAGAATTGCTGCGTGCTGGGATACTGCATTTCCAATTTTAAAAGGAATGTTGAAAAACTTGGAGGGTGCAGAAAAGAGGAAAAAAAGTAATAATACAAGAGCTAGAGAAAAAGCCTTCCAGTGAGAGAGCTCAATCTGTTTAGTGTATCAATAAAATGGTTGAGTTACAGTGTACAATTACCTTCAGAGAAAGAACATACTGGATACTGAAAGGCTGTTTTAACTTAGCAGGAAAAGGCACAACAAGAAACAATAGCAAGAAGCTGAAGCCAGATATTCAAATTAAATGTAAGTTACAGCTATCTATATAATTTCCATTTGTCTGTCATAGGCCATTCAATTTCACACAGTTATGTCTATGCTGAGCCCAAATAATCTTTGTCTAAAGCCTAATATGTGTCTTGGGTAAGGAAAATCTTCCAGACAAATCTCTAGTTGAAGACATCAGGAGATATCACTTCCCTGGTTAGTTTGTTTCAAAATTTAATCACCCTCACTAGTAGAAATGTAAAAGTATATATAAAAGATCAAACTAGATGATCTAATGACCCTTCTGACTTTAAAGTCTATGCATCCATGACTAGAGAAACGCATCTAAATAGATCTGTATTCACCTTATTACTATATTTCTACGTCAATGTGACCATGACATTTCATGACATTGCTTTCTTTAAAATCAAAAGTCCCCCTGCCATGCTTTCATGTTTTTTCTGTCTACATTTGTCCTGTCTTAAAAACTGATTTTGCATATATCATCTACATGTGCATGGGGGCAGGGGGAAGAGGGGCTCCCCTCCCAAACTACCGTCTGATTTAGTGCACTGGAGAGTGAAACGAAAGGATTATTTTTTAAATTGACTCAGGTCTCTTTCCTTTTTATGCCAAGATGACCCAAATGCAAAAACAGAAGCTGTCAGTGTCACCTTCCCCAGGGAAACATACTGCCTCTTAGAGCTTCAGTGCCCTGAGTCTTCCTCCCATCCCTCACATGCTTATTTGTGCTCTGCTGCTCCTTCCTGTACATCTCTCTCTCTCTCTCTCTCTCTCTGCGCTGTTGCTGAACTGCAGCTCCCACAGGAACTTGCACAATCAGAAACAGCTCTCATCTCAAACAGCGGTGAATCACATCACCTGAAGAAGAGAAGCCAAACAACTACCCTAGCCTCATTGCTTATAAAGCATGAGGTACCAGTAGTTCTCACACAGTGGTAAGACAGGGTTTTCTGTGAGATCCACTTCCCTGGAGATTTGCTGCCTGTGATTTGTGAGCTGTCACTTGATTTTTTAGGCGTGTATATATTTAAGGAATGTTTTTACAAAGCTTTTAGCCTATCGCATCCAAGAGCTGAGGGCTGCTGTGCCTGCTGCAGCTGCAGTCGCTGGTGCAACAGAATGGATGTGTGAAAAATAGTCATCTGAGCAGTGCCTGTGATCCTCCAGCGCTACTCTGTCTTCATTAACTGGAAGGCTACCGAGGAAAACAGATGCACTAACTAAGCAAGTGCCACACTGGATCTATCACTGTGTACTCTTCATTGTGGAAAAATGGTCAACAAAGACATGAATGGATTTCCAGTCAAGAAGTGTTCAGCTTTTCAATTTTTTAAAAAGAGGGTAAGGATTTTCTTTCTTCTTCTATGTTGTTTGTTTTTTTTTTTTTTTTGCCACAGTAAGGGGGATCCATTAATTGGAGAAGAAAAGTGTTTTAATAACAGTTTCCAACTGCAAGGAGAAGCCTGAATTGGTAGTTTTACTGTACACCAAGAGCAATACAATTGTATGCGAAGGCAGGGTAGGGTGAAACAGAATGACATAAGCCCTGTTTGCTGTGGATTGCATCTCTCAATCAGAGTTGTAACCACAGAGTTTGATGCAATAGCATGAGCTATTTTGAATAGAATAATACACTCTGAATCAGAGCCCAGGCTTGTCGCAGCATCTCTCTCTGCCTCCCTCCTCCACACCCACCTCAGGGTTTGACTTGCTCCACACCTTTCATTCACTTGCCTCAAGTGCTTCATTCATCTGCTTGCAAAAAGATGCTTGCGCACTCAGCAAAATATGTCCTGATCTATAATTTGCCACATAGGCACCAACTGTAATCACAATTCTGGCAAGAGGGAAGAATGAGACAATGCATGCTGGCTGCATCTTGTCTTTTATCCTCTTCAGTTTTGATTGGAACGTCAGAACAATTGCAGCTCAGTCCTTAGATGATAAGCTGCTGGGTGCTGTATTTGCCTGATAATGTCCTTAAGGAAATGTATTATTGAAACTCCACACTACTACTTTCACTGTATCTATTATGCTACCCTGGTTTTTTAAGGATACTTTACTGCTTGCTCTCCATTTAACTGTACCTATGGCAACAAAATCATTTCCATATGGCACAGGACAGGTGTTTCTGAATAAACTGGGGCAAAGTGAGAGCCAAAAAGCTTAGCTAGACTGGTAACAGAGACACTCTTATGGAAAGGATTTCCTGAGTATTTAGGATTCCAGACCATCTCTTTAAACAAACTGGAGTAGAACCAAAGTAATTGTTCTATCCATTCATGCTATCTTGTTCATTCTTTCTGTGCATTATGTCAAGAATATGGTCACTGCATTTAGTCCTCCAATCTAAGCCAATGAAATCCTCTCCAGCCACTGAATTATCAACCAAGAATAACAAATTCAATGCACCAAATGACAACTGTAAAAAGTATTTATTATCATCACTGTTTATGTTGTGATGATGTCTAGAAGCCTTGCACTTGATAGTAGCCATGAGATATGACCACAGTCATTAAAAAGGCAATACCAAAAAGCTTAAAGTAAA
This sequence comes from Alligator mississippiensis, assembly GCF_030867095.1. Taxonomy (NCBI): domain Eukaryota; kingdom Metazoa; phylum Chordata; order Crocodylia; family Alligatoridae; genus Alligator; species Alligator mississippiensis. Next base: position 116,699,849 of record NC_081824.1, on the reverse strand, counting down.
TTACTCGTGATACATTTTCCATCAGTAAAGTTGTCTGAGGTTCCTAAATTGCCAAAGGTTTAAAGATTAAAACAAACAATATTGCTGAGAAGGAAACAAAATCACTTGTAGTTCATATACAAAGTTAACCATTGGCTGGTCATCTTTTATTTTGCTATTCAATACTAGGACAGAGTATGCATCTATTGTCCTGTGAGGAGGGAAATTGTTTTTGCAGAATGAATTTATGATGTCAGTTAATTTATTTTTTTAGATTATTTTACGGCAACTGTATATGGAGAAAATGTTTTGGTAAGAGACTCAAAATTGGATCAGAAGAAGAATGTTTATTGTCAATAACTAAGAATTTTGCTATAGCAGATTTTGGATTTTTTACTAACGCCATGAAGATAAATGTGGTCTTTATAAAATCGGTAAAACCAATTTATAAAATCACAAGGGTAGAAAATTCCCTCCAACCCCATTTTCATCAATATGCAAATGTTTTCATTGATGTATCCATTAACCACATAATTCTCCATTCACAAAAAGGACAAATGTCATCTATCTAGCACCTGAATCAATGTTTGAACTGTATATGGTACAAAGGAAGAAAGCTATCCATTCCTAATGTTCATGTCTTACCTGAAGTGATGCAGATTTACAATGAGGAATCTGGTGTTATGATGAACTGGCTATAGATATTGTATTTGATCAGCTGGAGACTGGGAGATTGTTAGGAGCAGAGTCAATTTTGTGCTATGTCAGTATTCTGCATACATCCTCTAAATGTCCACTGAAGAAGCCAAATGGAAAAATACATATATAAGTCATTCAGGAAAGCCTGGGATTTAAGCTCTTTGATTCAAACATACTAAAGTTATACTGTTACTTTTATTATCTTCATATAAGTAGCACCTACAAATCCCAACCAAATTTGGAAGCCTGCACTGTACATTACGCACAAACAATCCCTGCTCTGAAAAGCTTACAATCTAAATGGACAAGATAGGTGTTAGCCCCATTTTACATCTGGCCAAATAAATGCAAAGAGATGGATTAACACTGACTTCAGTGGCCACTAGATCTGATCCAAATCAACCATTAGGCACCGCTGCTTTGACATACAAACTACTAAAATGTAGCCTACTTGTATCAGGAAAGAGATCCAAATTGCCAGAGTTAGTTCCTATGACTCCACAGTAGTGAATGGAGATACATGCTTACCTCCTAAGGGTAATTCAGATAAGCATCTACTTGCTGGAAAACTAGGCTGCATCAAACCAGTTGGAAATGCTGGGTAGGGGAAGTGTCTGAACCTTCATTCCCCTGTGAAATTTAGATGTCTATTTCAGGGTTGGAAGAGAAGCTCCTAGAACCTGTCAAGATCCAGATCACCTGGAGAAGAGGTGCCCACCTTAACTAACAGTTCACCGATAGCTGCACTGAGTTCAATATAACAGTTATGAATGATTTCAGTGGCAGCAGTAGAGGTGCCTATCTTTTGCCCAAGCATATAGCAGTAAGAACAACTGCCCAGCAAATCAGAAGTCTGAGCTCTAGGCTCTCCTTATCGTGAGATTATGCCCCTTGAAGTTACAGAGAGCAATTAATTTATACTACAGCATAGTAATTAGGAGAAAAGAGCCAGCTATATATTCATTATTTCATTTTCAATACAGCTGAATAAATTACATGGTCCAGGGTAGCAGAGTAGTTAAAGCACCTTGCTGTTCATTTCAAAGTGCAGACAGATGTGCAGCTCCCCGGTCTAACTCACAGCACTTCACAGAAATCACCATGAGTTAGACCAATTCTACCAGCCCAACAAATGTTCACTGCTGGATCAAGAAGGTGGAGGATTGAGCTCCACTTAGGAGCTGATCTAGTGAGAGAGGTTGCATGTCTGCAGCCTCTTCCCCTAGCCCTGTCCCTGCTCTCCCAGCTCCGGTGCTGTCTCGGGATGGGAAAGGGAGAAGGCAGAGGAAGGACGTCTGTTCTGGAATTTACTCAGCCTGCTCTGGAGGAGGGGGATAGGTGGGTAGGGCAGGTCCACCCACCCTTCCTCCTCCAGCATAGGCTGGGCAATCCTGAGATGGAACTCCCTCCTCTCTCTTCCCCTCTCTCATCCTGACGACAGCACTGGGGAAAGGGCTAGGCTGCTTGAGGCCAGGCCTACTCCTGGTGTGCACTAACAGAATTACTTCTGTTAGTGCTCTGCTTTGCAGCGCCTTCGTCTGAACCCTCATGTAATGAGGGTTCATTTGCTATGTAATCGAGCACTTTAAGTGTTCTGCAACCATGCACTTTTGTCAGTAGCTGACTGCACAACAAAATGTAATTTCTGTCAACATCTCCAGAGACATAAATTAAATCCTTATTCCAGCCTTATGCTACAAGCGTCCTGTCTGTCAGTTATAAATGGGCTCCATATCATTTGAGTTGGGGTCAAAGGTTGTCAGTTGTGCTACTAATCCCTTCATTCCCAGTGAGCAATTGACAACTGCAATGGGCGTGTCTTAAAGACACTAGCCCATTGGATCAGGTAGACCTTTGACTTTTTTTTATAAAGCTTTAATAAAATCAAACTCTCCCATGGTGTCTGCTACATATCCAGAATCAGTTCTGGACACCATTCCTTCCTTAGTTCTGGACACCATTCCTTCCTTCCCTCCTCTCCCAACACACATGCACAGACAAAGTCTGGCCATGCTTGCTGGAGCTTGACTGCAACATAGGCATATTCAAACTATTTTTGCTTTAAAAATTCTCTTCCATTTCAATTAACTGTTTTGCCTTGTTATTTTGCCACCTATCCTTTTAAATGTTGTAGTCTTTCAGTATTCTTTGATGACAAAACATTGACCCCGTTGGGACTCTGGATAACCATATCACATGATTTCAGGCATTGCCTAATCATCTCTAAAGTCAGGAGGGCAGGTGGCTTTTGAAATGAAAATGCAACAAAGTGAAAATGAATGACAGAAATAGAATGTTATGCAATATGTAGAATTTACCGGCAATTTGCCTCTGCTATGGCTGTGATTGCAGCAAACAGTTTGGGACACCACCAATTTGAAATCCAATCAACCTGAAAAAATGACTTAAAAGGAGTTGCAGCGACTATGCCTGTCTCCTTCATCTGCAGTAATCTTAGCTGTTAGTTATAACAGGATTAGTTCTAAAATTTTCAAGCACAAATATGATTTTTAAGTTAACAGTGCCCCTGATGTTTCAAAAAAGGATGAGACATTAGGCTGAAAAAGGAGAAAATTTGAAGCTACGCTAGGTGAAATACACATATAAATGTTATTGTATATACTGCAAGAAGCAAGGATATTTTGGAAGTGTATATCTTTATTGGACCAACTGCATGGTTGGGAAAGATTTTAGACTTCCCATTTTTCATGGCATAAAAAGACTACCATCTGGAGAGTTTGGGAGATCAAGATGAAATTATCCTCTGATACTGTACATTTTACTCTGAAATCCTCTGCATAAGCTGTTGCTGTTGGAGATGAGATGCCCAGCTAGATGACCACTGGCTTGCTTTAAGACAACTCCTATACGGCTAAAGAATCTCCATTCTTCTCAGTACAGGTGGTGACAGCTTGACTTTTCTAAACACAAATACTTTTCAGAATTCATCCTCTTCTGGCTTGAAGGGTCGATTATTTTTATCCTTCTGATCCTTGTAGGGTAACCGATAGAATTTAATCTGATTGTTTGAAATGAGGCTTGCATATGGTAAAACTGCAAAAAAATTAATGAAATTTACTTGGCAGGTCTCCCAAGGGAGAGAAGTTATCTTTCTTTTTATTTACTTCTGCCTAAATTGCTGCCAGATGATTTCAGTATGGGCTGAGTTGTGGCATTTGCATAGCATTGTTCTCTTTTCTCTGGTCTTCCCTCCCCACCACAATAAAGCACTTTGGATAAAAATTTGTGATGTGTGACCTGAGTTATCTTGAAATAACTGAACATGACATATAACAAACAAAAAAATGAAATGTTTTGAGTTGTGCACATGCTAAACTCTCTGTGCCTTTATTCACTGGCTGATGATAATGTAACCTCAGCTAACCTGTATTCTATTTATTCATTTATGTTTAACCAAAAGCAAATACACACTTTTTCAGGGTATGAAGGACATAAAATAATGATCAAGGGAGCACAAAAGTATCTTTCCTAAATAACTAACTAACTAGGGAATGACTTTAATAAAAAATTATGGCATGGATTCAGGATTTTTAGGTCTGAAAATGAATAAGGATGAGAATATATATATTCATCCTTCACTGAGAAAATTAATATCAAATAAGAATTTAGGTCAAGCCAAAGAGAGCTCTTTGAAAGAGAAATCCCCATTTCATGTTTACAGATACTTAAAAGAATCAGTTTATGCAAAATATGCACTTTTACTTCCAAGGCAGATATTCTACTACAGTACTTACCAAAGGCTTTCTCCACATGCAAACCAGAAAGGCTAAATAACAAAAGCATCCTATTTGAAGACATCTAAGATTGAAATGTAGCTCATGGGAGTGGGCTGCTAAAGAGACTTAAGAATAACTTATATACCTCTTTCCAGCATTTGGGCTTAAAGTAACTTGGCAGTGCTAGAGGTCCCTGAAATAAATATTCAAAATGGACCTTAAGTAAGTGCATTTTGTGGTAGATTTTGTCTAAGAGAAGTCACTTCTTGCATTCACACTTTCATGGGGCTAGGAATCCAACTCAGGATTAGAAATTTTATAGGATGGTGGTACTCTTACTATGGGAAAAAAAAAGGTCTGATCATGATTTTGCCATAAAAGATGCCAGTCTCATATGAGATGGATGCTTGTTCTGTTAACTGACTGGGTCAATGTCATAAAGTAAGCATATTTTAAAGGTGATTTTCAGATATTTTGATCCCATCTGATTGCAGGTACAATTTTACTGGAGCGCAAATGACTGTCCTATATCATTTTTTTCTGCCTTAACACCTGAGAGGTGCTGAGCAGCTAATGTGTTAACTGGCATCAGCCAGAGCTGTAAGGGCTCGACATCACCCAGAATTGAGTCCAAATGGTGTATAGTTACCAGAATGTAATCAGAGCCACTGCAGGTGCTGTGTGCACTGTGCAGCGAAAGCTCCTAAGGCAGTTAGGACAGAAGTAAGACATGCCTTGTACATGCTATGAATCTTTCAATATTAATTGCTAATTTTTCCTCCCTTTTCCCTGCTCCAGTCCTCCCCCACCCCCTTTTTATGAAACACAATGTGCCAAATCTAGAAATCAATGCAAGATCTGTCTGTGAGTAATAAATATCAATTGATCACAAAGGATTCTGACTTCTCACTCCTCCTATCCCATATCTATTCTGTGTACCCATATCTATTCTGGCACATAAGATATTGTTAGTGTCTCTTTAAATTGGCATATGAGACAACACTAAGTAAGGGGCCATAGGAAGGTCTGTAAGCATTCTGTTTATATTTAAAGAATGGGGGACTTTTAATAAAAAAGGAAGGGAAAGTAATTTAAGAAACTTGAGACACAACAGTACAAAAAAGAAAAAAAAAAAGATTAGAAGAAAAACTGAAAGAGAAATTCCAGAATAGAAGAGAAGAGATGGAAGAAGAGGAGAGGGAAATCTTAATTTCTTCCTCTTCCATTCCCATTTTCCCTTCCTCTCCTCATTCTTCATTTTAAAAGCATGTCATCCTGAGCCATGGAAACCATGTCTTGCCATTGCTTTCTTTCATTCTTCTTGAAACCAAGAGGGTTGCTTGCCTTCACTATTCCTACTGGAAAAATATGCCAGCCCCTGACTGCTCTGGTGGTTAGATATTTTTCATATTTCCAACCTAAATTCATTCAGACCCATTTGTTCTTGTTCCTTTAGCTTAAATAGCTCTTCTTCTTCCCTTGTGTTTACTCCCCTGATTTATTTATAGAGAGCAATCATATCCCTTCCCAGCCTTAATTTTGCTGAGTTAAAAAGTTAAACTCTTTTCATCTTCCCTCACAAGATCGGCTCCACAATCTCCTAATCATGCAAGTAGCCCTTCTCTACATCCATTCCAGATGAATATATCTCTCTTGAACATGGATGACCAGATATGTACATAATATTCAAAATGAGGATTTATCCATGCCTTGTATGAGGACATTGCTGTTTTCTTATCTCTATAGGAAATACCTCTCCCGATACATCATAGGATTGCATTTGCATTTTTCATACATTTATCACATTGATGGCTCACAGTCATCTTGTGATTGAACAAAACACATAGGTCTTCCTCTTTTGCTGTCATTTCTGAATGAGTTCCTATCTTATCTTGCTGCTAGTATCTAAGTGCATGACCTCAAACTATTAACTAGTAAACTTAAAATTAAATGTCTATTATTCCAGTCTTCGAATCAACCACCTTTTTCTGTATGATATGTCAGGCCTTCATTGTATTGAAAGTGTGGTGGGAGAAACCTCCCTAAGGTCCATTGTCTAGCTGTAATTTGATTGACAGACAACGCGGGTAAAGAAAGACAGCTGTTTATTTGCTCGAGCAAAGACCATAAAGCTAGCAAAAGGCAAAATGGCCCCCCCTCAAGGGTGAGGCGATCTTTTATACTTCTTACAACAAAGCAAGACTATATGGTTAACAAAAAGCAATACTTGGGGCGGTGCTCTACAAATCTTTGTAACAGCATGTTTCTATTAAGCTGAACTAGCACTTTTTAAAAGCTAAAAGTTAAGTAAAAGTAACATTATGTTAGCAAAACCTTACACAGTAGAAGAGACTTCTCAAGGACACAACCAGTAAGCTCAAACAATGGTTTCTCTGTCTTATCTTACTTCTAGCTGTAGCTGATTTTTTTTAGCACACAGACACAGATTCACTTTTTAACTCAGAAAATGCTTGTTGCAGTTAAAATGATTACTTGACACAAGCAAAGGCCTAGCTATCATTCTGCCTTGTGGTCAGCTACATTACTAGGCCACAGGTCATGCCTTGTATTCAGCTGTAAAGCTAATACTTCTTAAAAATCCAAATTATTGTAAACCTAACAGTATGCTTTCAGAAAACTATTCTATTTCAGGGCAATGACAAACCTGTGGACTACAAAAGTGTCTTCCAACTTTGGGCCAACAACAAATTTCACAAACATATTCTTCTTTTTGTACCAATTTACTTAATGAAAATGTTGAATAAGATTGGTCTCAAGACCAATTGCTGAGGGACTCTACAAGCAACTTCCCTCCTTTCTGTACAACCTGTTGTCATCTCCCCGTTAGCCAGCTTCTATCGCATCTTACATTTCTTGTACAGATCATCTTCTCCATTTTAGCTACAGATTTTCACATGTGCCATGGTATCAGAATGAAAAAAAGCAAAAGAAGGAAGATGATGAGGAAAGTCTTTGTTTCTTCTTCAAATACAGATCAGATTTATCATGTTTCTCTTGTCTAGAAAATAATTTATCTTGTCAAAGAAAAAAATCAGGCAAGTCTGGCATGCTGGTATCACACTGCCCCATTGCCTGTTTTGCTTTTTGCTTCATCTCAGAAGTGTTAATTTTAATTTCTATAAACTTATTCCCATAAGCCTTTCCCACATCTCCTCTCCTCATGTTCTTGCATTACTGTCCTGGTAGAAAAATGAAGCAAAGTATTAATTTATATTTTGGTCCACACCTAGGTTTCCTTTTATCTCAGTGCCATTCTCCCTACATAGCAGACCATTTCGTTTTCATTTATTGACCTGTATCTCTTTTTAGACCTCTCCATAGTTATTCTACCATTCTCAGGCCTCATGTTACAGGCATACCAATGGAATAACAATTATTTTTTTTCTTATTTCTTCAAGAACTTGCCTTGGTTCATTCCACAGATCGGATTAGATATTTCTTAAACCTTAATAGCACTGTGGTTCCTTTTCTTTCATGTCCTAGGTCTTATGTAAGATCAGTATCTGAGGAGGCAAATGTCATGAGATCTCTTATTCTTCTGCCAAGTGCTTTATAAGACTATTTAAAAAGAGTGTGGAATGCAATTTTTGGAGCAGCTCTATCCTGACTGTGATGATGTCACTACTACTGCCATAACTTACCTTAGCCTCTCTATCATTTCTATCGGCCACACATCTGAACATGGCTACAAGCCACTGTAAAGCAGGAAACTATGAGTAAGTTCCATATGGGGAGAACAAAGGGATAAAGCTTTGCACTCTAGCTGCTTATGTAGGAAGAAATGGTGCCGGTCATTACATTAGTTCAGCTGGAGAACAGGCAGCCACATATAATCCCTTGAAAAATGGTTCCCCTGCCATGCTGTGAAAGTGATAAATGGGATCTGCAGGGATTGGTGAGAGCTAAGAATTTGGAGTGCCTTGCTATGCTTGCCTCCTCCTGTCAGTTAAAGGAACGGGACTATGTTTGGTTTTGATGGAGGCTAGAAGCCTGGGGTAGGTCAAAGGTGGAATCTCTGGGGAGAGGAGTCAGAGAATTGATATGCAGGGAAAAATGTTCATCTTCCTGGTCAGTGTGATCAGACACACTGCAATGGCAGGCTGGAAGACCTTGCTAACTCAAATGAAAGGCAAGCAAACATGACTGCAGACAGCGTCTGCAAATGGAAAAACTGGCAGTTAGGAAAGCTGCAACAAATCTCTCACAAAACGGCTATCAGTTAAATGGGGTCAAACAAGATTGAAAAATCAAAAGATCTAATACACTTGTTATATATGTATATATGCATTTATTAAATTAATATGTAATACATAACTACTGAACAAACGGTATTTAAAGGCTGTGATTTTAAACATTGTTTTTTTAAGACAGGGCTTGCAGAATTAAATATTGAATATAAGGAGAAGGAGACAGATAGCAGCAGCAGCAGCAGCAGCAACAATAACTTCTAGATATATGGCAGTATAACTGCATTAAAAAAATCTGAACACATTCCAAAAGCTGACCTTAGGCTCTCTGTCTCAGGTGTGCTTAATGGCATCTGCCCAGGCTTTCTCTTAGGTGGCTATGCATCTGCATCTCTGGAAAATAAGGAGGCAAGCGGGCAGGACATACTTCAGAGCAGTGCTCCTGGTAACAACATAAAAGGAACATACACCAGCCCTTACTTTTTGGTTTTACAGGGCCTCGCATGAGAGGCACACGAGCCTTGGTCAGGCCTTTTGTAATAAAAATAATACAACCTATTTACTTTGCTTGTCATCTGGTGAATAGAGAGAGGGTTTGGGAGGTGTGTTCTTTTATTTTACTTTCTGCTCTGGATTAATCAGATATTTATTATTGTTCAGTTATTACTCTATGTTCATCTGTGCTAAGGCACCCAGAGATTTTCAAACAATGGCAGAGAGAAATAACATAATGTTATTAAGCTAAGTTCTTGATATGAGGAGCAGCAGGAAGGTTCTTACCTGAACCATCAAGAAACATTCATGAAGGGTGAGATATTTCAAAAGGACTTGGCACATTGAATGTCTGTTCTAAAAATCTGTTTAGTGTTTTGGTCAGTTATAGAATCAAAGAAAGAAAAGATGACTCTTACTGTATTTCTTTAATGTGGGGTTTGTCCAGTGAAACACTATTAAACTTTAACAAGATATCAAGTAACTAAGGTGGAATAGATTGAGACAGGGATTTAATTAATGATGATTAATTTATGTTTTCATGGTGATAAAGGTAAATGTCTTCGTGTTTAAAAAAAAAAAAAGCATAATGAAATCCCACGATGATTGGCTGACAGTCAGTGAACCACCCAGTTCTTCAAGTCCATCCTTCCTGTACAATTAACAATCAACAAAGAGGCAGTTAAAGAGGAAGAATTAATTGTTCACCCCTTAGTATAGATATGATAAGGCTTTTGTCTCCAAAGCTTGGGTCTTTGGATTGAACCTGTGTGTAGTGGGATAGTCACAAAGGGAGGGATTCCATATATTACACCAAAACCATTACAAGGTTCCTCAAGAAGGAAGCATTTTGACTAGCATTTAAAATGGAATACAGTGAGCTGTGGAAAGAAAAGGAGGCCAAAAAGAAGATAAAAGGAAAGTAAGGCTGGGGGAGGACAGGCTGTGATATAATAAAACCTATAACAACGTTAACGGTGATGCTATGTGCTGAAGCTATGTAATGGTAAAATGCCAGCTAGTAGAAGTTCCAGCCTGCAGATAATAATTATGAACTGTGATTCATTTGTTTGAACTTCTATAAAATTCCCTTCTATTGTTCTCTGTAAGCATCCTTGAAATTACAGAGTCTAGAGAAAATAATAATAATAGTAACAATAATAGTTATTATTATCATTATTATTCTCATTGTAGCTGTTATTCACATACATTATGTTCAAAATGTCATCTCTGCCCCATACATAAAGGCAAGATCTCCATGAACTGCACGGGTGAATTCACTTGCAAAGGGCTCATTGCAAAGCCATTTGACTTCTAAGGCACTTTAGCCACTCACTTTGGGTTTGGATCATCAAGGATTATCACCTACTTGCAATGATCAAAATGTACATTTAACACATTTTTGCAAGTGTGTTTTGATCTCATACTTCTTTTTGTGATATTGCCCTGAATAGTTTAACTGTATATTTAATTCATGATCTGAGGTACTTACATGGAGTCCTGGAAATGAATAGACAGACTGGACTTTAAGCGCATGTCTTTTTCAAGAAACCTGTATGAGTAACATATTTGGTGGCTGAATTTGCTTTAATGAATAAACTCAAAAACTGTACAGAAAGACCTCTTCTTAAGGCTCGTCTACCCCATGATGGTGGTGGGTCATAGTAATCTTGCCCTACCCACAACTTGCCCATGCATGCTCAAAGGTCAGCTCCAAATGCAGATGTATGCCAGAGAGGCTGATCTGGGATTAACCTTCTGCTCCTATTCTTAATCCCAGTTTCTGGAGTGTCTGAGGATAGCTATTGGGAGCAAGCAAAGAGCAGCCTCACTGGATGCCTTCTGAGTTTGAAACATCAGCAAATGCAGGTGGGCAGAGCGTGGGAAAGGCATATTCAGGCTCCTCCGTGCTGGACCTCACTCCTACTGGGACATTGACAAGCCTGACAATGTCAATTAAAGGAGAGCAGGCAAATGGAAAGGGAATGAATGATGGCATTATCAATCTAGCCTGTGAGGCACCCAAGACATCTTTTCAGGAAATTTCACCAATATTCTTCTCCAATTTACAAAACCAAAGCTGCCTGAAAGCCAGTAGCCTCTACATGCTAACAAGCTGAGCTTCCATAAGGCACATGGCCTCCTTACAGCCAGCTGTATTTCATACTGGACTGTGAAGAAATGTTCCAGTCTCTTTTCCTCCATTGTGTTCATGTCCCCCTGTCTCATGCCAACTTGCTGAATTAATTTTCTCTGATGCTGATTTTCATCTGAACCAAAGCCTTTTAAATGAATCCAGGCTTGATTTGAAAAAGGGAAAGGACAGGAAAGGAGACAAGCAAGCTCCTTTACTTTCAGCCTGCCAGACTGAGGCTGTTTCTGATTTAATTTTCAGGCCTGCTTAAAATTAACTTTCTCTTGAGTTAAGCAGCATTTTAGCTTTATTTTCTTCAGATTTATTCTTTAATCATAGAAAGTCACATCAGTAGGTTCACTAGATTATTTGTAAATTTGTCCCCAAAGGGATGTGAAGCAAGTGAATTGGTTTCTCTAAGGATTGAGGCCACGGTAACTGCACTCCCTTGCTGCTCATTATCAGGCAGGCACTTGGACTTTATTGCTGAAGGATATTTGTTTTCATTGCAGTTTGAAAGAACCGAGCAATGCTAATGCTTCCATTCCCTCCTTTAAAGTAGGGCTTTCAGCAAAGCCACTGCTTATATTTCTGTTCTTGCTTCTCTGCCTGATTCATCATCTCTAGTTCTGCTATTTTGTGACAGCAAAATTATTAGATTCCTTTAGCAAAAGAGGCTAGGCAAAAAAGTACTGCCAATCTGAACACAGCTGCATTACCCCCATTATGGCCACTGCTGGCACTAGTTCCTTGTCCATAACTCATTGATCTGGCCAAAATAGTACTTTAGTGGGAACTGTAAAATAAGTTATGCACATGGAGTGAGAAACATAACAATTTTGCTGCCCCACAGCAGAAGCAGTTCCACTTTTCAAGCATGAAACTGAAATTGTGGAGGATACTCAAGAATGAGTCATGGAACCCAGCTGGTCTGGGAACTCCTGCATACTGTTACAGATAAGGAACAGAGCTGGCGGAGTCATCACTGACCGAAACATTGACACCCACCCATCCCCTGATGGGATGGAATTGTAGGAGTAAGAGATTCAGTGTTATTCTGCTGGTGGGCCATGGAGGGGGGCATCAAGATTGCTTCTGTCCACCACAGCAAACTTCACAGCCTGGCCAGCTGAACTGTAGAGCAGGTCCTGGATCTGGGTCTAAATAGTTAAATTGTTCTCTCTCAAGACTCCTTACACTTCCACTTCTATCCCAAACACTAGCTTTATTTTTTACAATGGAGCAAGTTCAGGATAGTATTCATATCTGAACTCTAGCTCTATATGAATACAGCACTTGTTCAAAGTGCAATCTACGTGTAGATAATTTATAGTGTTCACACTGCCTTGTTTCTAAGATGGCAGGTAAAATGGTGACACATAAACATTAATGAAAAGCCTTTATAATGGCAGTTTAAAAAATAATACCTCATGGAATATGCCACTTAAATGAACCCCCAAGGGCAGGGTCTCTATTAATCCCAAACCCCTCTGTGACGTGGGAAGCCAAAAGTCAGGAGGGAGACTGGAATCTCAATTCATTATGCTGGACCTGTCATTTATCTTTTAGCCCATATATTTCAGTCTGACAGCAGTTCTCTGATGCATAATATCAGAGATTATTATACACTTGGAGGAGATGAGTGATTGTAACTTTTGATTTATGCTATCTAGTGCTTCTACTTCATGTTTAATACTGGTTCCTTTTTGAGCCCAAAACCCATATAAGAGACATCCTCCTCAAGTTCTCTCAAATGGGAAATAGTTCTCACTGCACATACAAATTCATTTTTATTCCACATAGCTTCAGTTTCTATTCTATTCTAGTCTATTCTATTCTATTTTTTACCTCAACTTACAAATATATTTTGTAGGAGCAAAAGTACCTGCTCAACTCTTGTCTTATACCAGGGTTGTCCAACTAGCAGGCTGCATCCAGCCCCTGAGGGTTTAAAATGCAGACCCTGAATTCCCAGCTCTCACCACTTTTTTTTTCATCACTTCCCAGCTGCTTCCACTGCCTCTCCAGGCAGCCCTATCAGGCACATCAGGGCAGGACAGTCCACAGCTGCAGGAAGCCATGGCTGGTGAGCTTGAAGGAATCTAGGGACTCCCCATAGTGTGGCAGTGCTGGTGCAGTGTGGTGTTGGTGTGGTGCAGTAGAGGGGTCCATGCAGTGCGACACAGTACATCACAGGCTGGGCATGCATGGCAGGGGCACTGGCATGATACAGTGGGATTTGCACATGGCATGGCATGATGCAGAAGTAGGGGGGATGCTATGGCATGGTGCAGTGCAGTGTAGCGGCTGGGGAGGCACAAAGAGAGTGGCTTGTGGCCCGTGCCATTTGTAGTCAGGGGTCTGTGGCCCCCAGCCACTTGGAATTTGGACACCCCTGGTTCAAATTCACTTTTTAAAGTCCTCTCATGTTAATGTGAAGGCTTGTAATCATTTTAATAACGTCTCTTGAATAAACTGAACAGAACTGAGGCTCTTAAATTCCTAAGGGTTTTCTATACTTCTTCATTATCATGCCCAAAACTACCAATGGAAACACATTCCAACCACTTGCTCCCACTCAGAGTACACCAAGTCCTGGAAGTGAAACACTGAAAATACCTTAGAGTGGTCCTAGGATACACCTCAGTTCAGCTCTCAGGCTCTCTGCATCAGGTATGCTATTTGGTATGTGCCCAGGATACCAAGCTCCCTTCATTGCCTCATTTCTGGGATTCAGTGTGCGCTGAAAGGGAGCAAAAAGACAGGCTATGTTTCTTGGCATGGTCCCAAGTATGGCACAGAGATGGTGTAACCATATTCAAAGCCACTAGTGAAAATTATACTTCAGCTCCTAAATCAGGTGTTTTCAAGAGCTTTAAAAGAAGAGTTTGATGTGCTTTTCAAGAAGTTGTTCCTTGACTCCAAAATAGTAAGTTTAAACAAGGCATTTAATTTTCTTAACTTTCATATAGTTATTTCTCCCACCCACACCTCCAAAACAAAATCAACTTTCCTTCCCCCTCCCCTACATCCACATAATAAACTCCACCAAGCATTTTCACTAGTCAGCTCTAGAAATGCCTTCTCTGCCCTTGGCAAATGCTGCCCTGGGCAACTACCCAGTTTGTCCATCAGATGGGCTGGCTGTGCTTGCATAGCTGAATGTTATCTGGCTCTTTTTAAAAAAAACACCTAATGTGTTTGTCTCTGCCATTTCCTCTTCCTCCTCTTCCTTCTCCTGCTCTTTCCTCCTTGCTTTTGTCTGCTTTAATAAAGGTAACTCTAGGCCAACAGTTCCCAAACTCTTGACAGGTTGCACACCACCAATTTAGAATGATACAGCCTTAAGTACCACCAGCAAATTTTTGTCATATAAAGTAATTATAATAAATCTGTTAACATGTACCACTGACAGGCTGTCTGCGTACCACTAGTGCTACGTGTACCACAGATTGGGAACCGCTGCTCTAGGAAAAGTGGCCCCTCTTTTCCTATTTTCTTAACACAGGGACACCATGTAAAATAGTATTTGAAGAGAACAATGTCTGAATCATTTTGGTGCCAAAGTGAAATCTATATACATTCTTCTACCTGCAGGGCTTTTAGAAAGATGATACTCCACTCTGATGTAATACTCATTGTTTTACCGGATCAACCATGATACCTCTAATATACTGGCTTGCTAGGTGGAAAAAAATACACTTGTTCGAATAACATTCACCTGAAATTACATAAGATTATTTTGCAGAGATTAAAGAGCAAACAAACTCTGTATATGTGGAATAAGAGAGTCAAAATAAGCTGCTTCAGTCACAGGCTTCCCAAAAGTAACAGATTGCACAAGTGGGAGTCTCTAGCCCTCAAGCTGATGTGTCACTGTTGGTGACTTACACTTCAGTTTGTGTTTCCAAAACAAAGATTTTTATTATAACAGTCCTGGAAGTGTTTGCAGGCTCTTTAGGAATAAAAAAAGCTTGGCAAAATTTCTGTGACCATGCCACTGGAAAAATACTAAGTCAAGAAGAAGGGATATAATGTAAACTGAAGAAAGAAAGCCTCTATTGTCCCCATAATTTGCGTGAGAGTGTGTTGTATCTGTTACTATACTTGCTGATGATCTCTTTTATATGAATGGCCATTTATAAATAACAGCATGAAATGTGACTTCTCTCTTTTTTCTGACAGTTCCCTTTTCTCTGACAGTCCGTGTTACTTCTACTTCTTTAAAGGACAAATTTCTCAAAGGGATATTGTAGAAAAGTATAAAGAAAAACATTGAGGTGATAGGCAGCTTAGACAGGTGTGGAAGAAATTATTTAGGTTTCACAAACTAAAACATTTGTAGTTTTATAGGTGATGTTATTATAAGGTTTTTACATTTCTTTCTTTTCTTTCTTTCTTTCTTAGTTATTTTGTCCTTGTTGTTCATCCCCCATATATTAAATGGCAGAGCTTGGGGGGAATTTCAAGCACAATAAAATTCAGCGCAGGCAAAAATATATTTGAAAAATATGAATATATGTGTTGTTATTATGAGACTATTAATAAAAGGTCACAGCAGAGTTCAGAACAGGAGATGCCACAGCCACTAGGTCTACCTTTCTTATTTACTAATCTTCTGAAAGACATTTTCTTACAAATCTTAAAAGAATGTCATGCTTATAGCTCTTCAGCATCCAAATAAAATGAACCTAATAACAGCTTAGTTTCAACTTTAGTTGTACTGTTCTGTAAGTTGCTTTACAAATTGTTCAAGCTTGCATATACAGTCCTGTAATAAAGGGTAAATCTCAAATGGGTCCCACATCTATGAATTAATTTCTGTCACTGAATACATTGTGAAGAATTAAAAGAAAAGTAGTGATCGATGGTTTCAAAATTATCTTTCTTTTGTTTTATATAAATTTGTTTAGCAAAACGATTTAACTTTCTTTAACAAAATAGAAAAGCTATTGTAGGAGTCCTGTTGATGATACATCTCAACGCATTCTCATAGATATAGCACTACTGATGAATAATCACAGGAACAAACTGAAAAGAGAAATGGTAGATTCTCTATTTCCTGAAATTTCATATAAACAAGACACCTTTCCAGGAAATACACTTTAGTCAGACCCAAGTTATGTTGCTTAGGAGGGGTGTGCAAAACGGGCCCTATTCAATTCGGATTCTGGGACAGTGATTGGATTTTTTGACTTAGATCACTGTCCCTGATTTGATTCAGCTGAATCCAAATCTGAAGATTCGATGCTAATTTGGAGAATCAATGATTCGGACATAGGTGCAGCTTTGAATGTTTTTTCTACACACGTCGAGGTACCAGGCATAGCTTGTAAATGCTGTAATGCTGGGGCAGATGGAGCATCCCATAGGAGTGCAAAGGGCCCCCCACATGCTTGGGGATGAACCCAGAAGTGGACTGCAAGTACTTCTGGTCCACTTCCGGGTCTGCCAGGGAGCATGGTGGGGACCCCCTCTGTGCCCCCCCGGCTCAGCGATTGTCCACAGGGGGACCCCAAGTGCCCCCCCAGGCCCAGGAGGCACCAGTTGCCAATCGGGGGGGCATGGGGCCCTCCCCTGTGCGCTTTCTGGTGGACCTGGAAGTGGACCAGAAGTGCTTCTATTCCACTTCTGGGTCTGCTGCTAAGCGTGCTGGGGAGCACCCTGCTCTTCTGTGGGACACTCCATGGACCCCATTATCACAACATTCATGAGCCACCTGCTACCTAGAGGTATGTAGAAAAAACATTTAAAGCTGTGTCTACATCCGAATTGCCAAATCTTTCCGAATCTCTCCAAATCGATTCAGAGCATTCTGATTTGATTCAGAGACATTTAAAGGGTCCTCTGATTTGATTCAGATTTGGAGATTCAGCCACCAAATCAGGCTGAATCTCTGCTGAATCAAATCAGGGACCAAAGCTTTGCACAGCCCTATTGCTTAGTACAAGATGCAATTCTATATCCTGCATGACAGAAGAAGACAGACTGTGTGATCTAGTGGTTCCTTTTAAGCTTAAAAACTCTATGTATATACTAATTATTAAGGTGCTGTTAATATATGATATTATACAACAAATCAGTGGGAATTTAGGAAAAATAAGAGGTGTCACATCAGGCTCAAAATAGTAATTAACTTCAGACCACACAAAATGTCCTTCATAGTCTCAACACAATGACACTTTTAATCTAATGACTAAGGAAAGGAGTTAAATGGTGTTTGGTAGTGTATTTAATAATCCATCATATTCTGCCATAGCAGCAAGTATTATTATAAAGTAATTATATTTTCTGGTGGTGTGATATTTCAGCTGAAACTACTGGAGGATGCAAAAATAATTCTTGCAAGTGATAATCTGAGAAATACATTTCAGGGGAAAAATACAGTGAAAAATATTTAATGAAAAAGATGGATCAATTATCTTTTGAACCCTTCCCCCAGTCCTGTGTATTCCTGACTTCTGCTGCATCTCTGCTCCCACTCATTGTAGGTCAACACAGCTACATACATACATATTGAAACTTTCTTTGGGATCCTTGGTTGAAAGACACTCTATATAATTGTATTTAGTATTCTAAGCTGGAAATGTGAGAGCATGTGGGTAAGCAGAGTTTAAAATGATCATTGCGTAGGTGTAATGAAAATGAACTCTGCAAACATAAAAGACAGAATATTAACAAATATATGAGCAATGTAGACCCATTGTCAAAGGCTTTGGTGTTGTATTATTTGTGTTGCCTTTATTAGAGTTAGATGAAAAGCATTACATTTGTGCATATGAGTTGCAAGCCATTTTTGTTTTGTTTTTCCCTTTGACATGATGCACATAGAGAAGGTGCTGTACAGCACTATAGACAATGAATCTATTGTATTCTATTCTGCAGAAGTGAGCCCTTCAGTGCTTGCCACTGATCCCAGACAGTCTTACATGATTACTACACCTCTCTTATTTATTCAGTGAGACAAGAATCCAATGAGACAATTGCCTATTTTCAAGAAGTCAAAAAAGAGCCTTAGGAGGTTTCTTTGTGTTCCCACATTTCGGACAAATTAGCAGTTCAAAAGGAAGACAGATGCAGGCAGCAGAAATAGAAGATAAATTGACCTACAAGAAATCAGGTTAAGGCTTTTTCCTGCACCATTCAAGTCAGTGGAAGTTTTCCCATTGATTTGAATGAAAGCTGGATCAAGCCTCAAGTCATCAAGGCAGTTAATAATGTGCACATTATTATTCACTTATTATTTGTATCCTGTAGTCCCTAATGGGGTGCAGCGCCAAAGTGGTGAAAGCATCTTACAAAGGCTCTGGATGTGTGAGTTCAAGCCCTGCTCTAGATTCATGCCAAATGCTGCCTGCAAAAGATAGTTCTAAATGGGTACCCAGTCATTTAGACTGAGAGGGTCAGAGATGACTGGATATGATACTAGTAAAACATGTGCCTTAAGCGTGATAATCCAATGGGCCATTAAATTTCAGATGACCTTTCACCTGACTTTCTAGTGCTGAAGCTTTAAGTTTATGTGCAAGTGATTTACCCAATAGCAATCGATTTTAAAGGTATTCAAGTGCCTAGTGGAGTTGGATATCTGGATACCTTTAAAAATCTGGCCTCTAATGTTTAATAGAATCTGGATCTAGCAGTTCCCACTGTTCAAATTTCCTTTTTTTTTTTTTTTACCCAAATTGCACATGTTGTTATTGATGACAGGAAAAGTAGGTAATGGGTGCATCTATATGTGTGCATTTACTGCACAGTAACCAAAATTACTGTGCAGCATGGGTGTGCATCTACACGTGTATACCCGTACTGTGCAGTAAATCTTACGCCAACTTGAGCGTAAATTTGATATCTGCATCATGTAGGTATTAAATTTATGCCTGATTAATTACTGTGCAGTATGCACATGTAGACACCTTACTGCACAATAACATTGTGTATGGACTGACTTGGGACTAACTTTAGTCCCATGTCAGTCCACACACAGTGTTAATATGATTTAATGTCTGCATGTGTAGATACTGGCCTATCCCACTTACTGCACGGTTAGTTACTGCTCAATAAATTTAAGCTGGTATAAATCCATGTGTAGACATGCCCAGTGAAACCTAAATACACTATTTCTTAAACTATTCAAATGAATTTAACTTTTGCAGTAAAATATTATGGTAATAGATGAGGACAACAAAAAAGTCCTGATGATCTATGTGATTATTTTGTTCAAGACCCGCTGACAGGCTGTGGCCGAAGCCCAAGAGCAAAAGCCTTACTTGAGTTTTGCTTTACATAAACTTCTCCATAAATTCACAAGCCATTAAAGCAAGTGACAAACTGAAAAATAGTTTAAAACCATTTCATGGAGATGTTAGGAAGCAAGCAAGGGTTGTCTTCAAGTATACTTGATGTGTGGTATAGGACTGCATAGGCCCATTCAACAAAATAAGCCAGATCCATGGCTAATGTCAATGAGTGCATCACCACTGACTTCCATGGCACTATGGAGACTCACTCCATATACCAACAGAGTAGTTGGCACAATAGTCATAAGGCACTTTGCAAATATTTTGAACTATTTTCTAGGTACTAGTTCACCTAACTGCAATAATCATTTCAAAAGGTAAATAAAAAGGCCTTGTGCTTCCAAATGAGTTGTCATTTTTCGGCAGCTTTTCTCTGACCTGTCAAAAAAAAGGTTTGCCGTGAGTTTGTTTACACTAACGCAGCAGCCCTTCCTGAAAAGGGACTGAGCACATGCCCCCTGTTCCCTGCCCACCTGAGGTCACCAAAGCACTCTACTCACAGAAGTTTGCCAACGAGGCTACCCTAGGCTTTGTGTCATGGGACTGCTTGCAGACGTGTGGTATACCGTGAGCTCAAATGCCAGCACAGAGGAATAAATCCAGAACAGTCTCATTGTTGAATTTCCAGGTGGGGAGCGTATCTGCAGACTCAGGTGGGCTGGGCATGCTCAGCCCATCCTCCCTGGGATCAGATACTGCCATGGTGTAGACAAGCTCCAAATGAACTTCCAGTGAGAACATCGCTTTCATTTAGGTATATCACATATACCTGTTGTTACCTGTTGTGTTTATTGTAATCACAATTACAGGCAACAGGGAGTATCAGGGCCATGTTGTGCTAGATATTGTATTATACAAGCACATGGTAAGAGGCAGTCCTCATCCTAAAGAGCTTACAATTGAATAACAAATACAAAGGAAAGAATGGAAAACAGAGGCTCAGGACCCTCTTGGCCCTCAGTAGATATAGGATTCCAGGTCTCATGATGTCCATTGCCCTCCCCTATCCCGCCTCAAAGTGCAGATGCACCTGGCATATTTAGAGAGCCCAGCCATCCGTGAATATGGGCCACATCAACCTTAAACCATGGCTGAATAGAAATGCTGTGTTCTGTCGTTTGGCCTCAGCCTGCTTTTTGTGATGCAATCTCATAGCTTGCAGGGACAGTGACAAATTATAACCAAGCAGAGAGCTGGTCTTCATTTTTCTTTCTAAAACAAAATGCAATTATTAATAAACAAAGTGATGAACTGGAGAAAAAAATAATTTGAGGGGATCTGACAAACTGATTGTATTGCAATGCTACTTTCCTCATGGGGCATAACAAATTAAATGTCAAAGACAACTAGAGAGCAGTGATCTATCTCAGTTTGGGCATTAATCAGCCTCCCTCTCATTTACCACTTTCTATTTAATTAGCTGATGGCACACAGTATAAACAATGAACCTTTCATTCAACAATCTCCATAATTGTAATTTAAATGGATTTCCTGACAGTTGCCCTGAAGGATGCAGGAAGATGATTCCAAAAGCTCAGTGTGCACAAAGTACAACTTACATAATGGACAAAGATTCAAATCCTGGTCTGAGGTGCAATTAGATAATGTCAGGCAAAGGAAAGAAAGGATCAGGTGAACTGCAATTGGAGTCAGAGAAAAGTGCATTTGATATCACTGGGACACTAAACTAGAACACGCACAAACAGACTGAGATAAGAATTAAGGCATTAGATAACGTCTGGGAGGAAAATGAATATTCATGTCAGTGAAACTGTGCAGAGTAAGTAGCAAGCTGATGGATAGCTATAAAAGTCAATGAGATGATACAAACTGGAACATTCATTAAGAATGTAAATCCTGAAAGTGAAGAATGCAAGCCAAACAGAACATTTTCTTCAGTCCCACCAGAAACAGTCCAACTGTTCCTTGTTGACCACAAAAACACATTATGAAAAGTCATGTGGAATAAGTTGGCACTGGTGTGAAGACATGAATTTGTGGTTGAATCAAATACATTTCTGTGTGTAGATTAGCTGCCATTGTTGTGTATGGATACGTGCTGGGACTGCAGTTGTGTTCTGGACTACTAGAGACAGAACAGACTGTGGCTGGCCTAAGTTGACAGAACATTCTTATTATGGTATCATGTCATGTTTAAATAAAAATAATTTGGTGGTTCAAAGAAGAAACTGGTCAAGAAATCAAGTTGTGAGGAGATTTTTGAAAAAAAAAGTAATTGGGGACAAATTAATGAATTCTAGGTTGAATTTAACACATTTCAGTAGAAAGGATATCAGAACCTGAGTAGTGTTACACTGAGCTAGATTCTATAAGAGTTGTTATTGCTTAGCTCCTCTACATTTTGTTTGCCTCTCAGTCCTAATGTAGTTTATTCATGCACTGTGTTTTCCTGGACCAAGAAAAGTACTGTATTTCACAGTGTACAGGTCGATTCAGTGTATAAGTCAACCCCATTTTTCTGATCCCAAAAGTGAGGAATTTCATAGATCCACTATGTGCCTGCCACTTGTAGTGCCCGACACTTTAAAGTCTGAGTCAGGCAGCCAGCAGGTGCCTGACTGTGGTGGCCATTTTAAAACACAGGACAGCTATATAAACACAGTTTGCTGCTGGCAGCTAGGCAGAGACATTGCTTGCCTGAACTGCTTAATGAAACAGCTGGCAGGTAAGAGCAGGGGGCTTTTGGTCCTTGGCATGACATAAAACTGCACCCTGCTGGGGTTGGGTGGCTTGCTGGGGCTGTTCACGGCAGGTCAGCCCCCAAGAAATGCCAGGTCAGTTATAACCTCGGTGAAAGGTGAGGAGGGGTGCCTTAATAACCCCAGCCCACCCCCCCCACCACGACCAGGTGGGTAATCACATAGTAGGGCCCAAGAAGGAGGACCCATGTAAGAGAGTGTGGGCTAGTTGCTCAGAAGACTGACTTAAGGCACCTTTGACTGGTCAGTGCTGGGGCCAAGACCAGAAGGGTCCAAAGGGCCAGAGGCTCACTGCGAGGGACTCCCAGGGTTGGGGGTCTGGGGTTCCAACTGGCCTTGAAGGTGAGGCCAGGGCCTGTGTGGCCAAAGGTCCTGGGTTGGGGTGGGGTGGGGAGGGGGCACACCCAAGAGGAAGAAGAGTGCAGGGAGCTTGGTAGCCCAGAAAGAGGGAGGAAAACGCCACTTGATGGGAAGGGATCTAGTTGGGGTCCAGACTAGAGTGTTATGGGGTCCAGTGTGGGGCTGGAGATGTTAAGAACTTAGAGGCCATCTGCAAGGCATGGGCCACCATGTAGGGGAGGTTTGGAGCAGTGGATAGCGCCCCCTGGCATCAGGGCATGTAATGGGTAGTCTCCCACATTTTCTACCAGTTATGGGAACAACAAAGTCATGGCAGGCGAGACTGGGCAGACTGGAGACAGGTGGGTGGGATGACTTGAGACTTGGCCCTGAGCTTGCCCCCTGTCACACAGTGTATAAGTTGACCATGGGCTCGGCGCCAGGCTCAGTGCTCAGCTGATGCAGCCCCATCCCTTGCAAGTGCTCTATAGAGACACCATTCAGCTAGGCACTGAACCCCTGTGAGTGGCGCTGCCTGGGCTGCACCAGCTAAGCACTGAGCCTGGTGCCACTCACAGGAGATGGGACCAGGCTTGGCACTTGGTTGGCATGGGCCAGGAAGCACCACTTGCAAGGGATGGGGCCAGGCTTGGTGCCCAGCTAAGCAGCATCTCCATAGTGATGGCAAGGCTGGCAGGCCATGCTTGGGTTGGGCCGGGGCCCCATGGCCTCCGGCAACAGGGATGCTGTCAGTAGGTGAGGAAGATTAGGTTGGGCCAGACCAGGGTTCAGCTGGGGACGGGGTTGGGGATGGGCAGTGCAGGGGTGGTGGTAAAAGTATTGATATGGTGTATAAGTCAAGGTTGAATTTTAAGAGTTAAAAGTTAGACTTAACTTGACTTATACACCATGAAATACAGTAAGTGCAATGCAGTATGAGATTACTGGAGAAATATTATACTATATTCCCTTTCTCCCAGCACCTTTGCTTAACTCTTTGCTGATGCACAGGCTGAAGTTCAATCTTTTTAGGAATGTCAAAAAATGTACAAAGTTAAAGCTCAGGACTAATGTGCAGAGAATTCTGAGAAGCAGGTATTAAAGAGTTCCAGGTCAACCTCAAAAGGCTATCAGGCAATTTACTTACTAAATGAACATTTAATGCATGCAGAGAGTCCTGTAGATAGGAAATGGTATAAATAGCCTTTGTAATGTCATGAATAATTAGCAAACAGAAGTTATTAGACCGTAAATGTACAGGAGTTCCTTGGTATTACATATCTTGGAGTAGAGCATTCCCACATAACATATATTTCTGTACTTTAGCACACATTTCCCTCTAATTCTCTTTCAGGGGTAACTTCTCAGTCTTTAGAGCTTGATCAGACTATGTAATGTGTAGCAGACTCTTCAGAGAAGAAAGGTAAAAACTTCAAAACCCTGTCAGCAAACAACCAGGGGTCTCCCCAGCTACCAGCATTCCAGGCTTTTGGCTAATAGCTGCCTATCTTTACTGGCTAAATGGAAATGTGTGGTCTCTATTCGCAGGGACCCAAACCTCAAGGCAAACACATCTCTTCATCCTCTACCAGTCAGCCTTTAACTCCTATGTTCATTACATTCCTCCTTCTTGAGTTCTGATTAGCTCACCACTCTGCTGAGAGATATGTCCAGGACCTGAAACACATCTTGCTCATAATGAAACTTTCCTCTCCACCTTTAGAAACAGCTAGTAAATATGTCCAATGTCACATATCCCCCATTTTTGGATGTTTCTGGCTCTTCCAATTGTGTTGCTTTGCCTTGTCTGCCTTCTGGTCCTGTATAAAACTTGGGGGTTGCCCAAGTGGTCATTTTAAGTGTTATGCTAGCACTGTTATGGCGGGAAGTACTAACTGGGATCTGGCTAAGAATACTAGAGTATAGGGTATGTTTAAATGATTTTGCATGTTTCTCCAGCATGCAGAGTGCTCTTCTGCCCTCAACAAATGGTTGTCATTATGAACACTTTCATGGTATCTTAATCTTGTCCACAAATTTGTGACCCACATGTCTGTATGCTCTGTGGTGTACACCTTCGCATCCCTGGACCTACAGGTACTCAGTGCCCTTGGAAAACAGGCATCATTGAGTGCACTGAGGTGAAAAACAGATTCACAAATGGCCATATCCTGTCTGATCTCAGAAGAGCCTAAATAGAACTCGGGTGAAATGTAGGCACCGAAGTGCAAAGGAGTGAATCAGGCAGGTGCTCCTAGGCAAGCTATAAAACTTGGTAGGCACCAAAATACAGGAGATGTCTCCATTTTTAATTGCAATGGTCCACTTGGACTTCTTGCACAGAAGTGATGGAGTTTTACCACATATGTCATATAACATATACATGCATATAACATATGGGCATATAATCCCTGGAAAAACGTAATATGTTAAGTGAGCTCCAAGCCCAGCTAACAGCTTAAAACTTTCCCTACTGGTGTCCACATTTTGTCCCACAGCCTAGTGGTTAAAACACTTTACCTGGGATATAGAAAATCCGGCTTGTAGACTCTCCTCATCACAAAGATATTCAAATGCACATCTTTTACTTCTCAGAAAAGTGCCTTAATTACCAGACCATGCGTTAGGGCAAGTGGAAAGGGCATTCTCTACCTCTTTTGTTGAAGCTGGGCCTGTAGATGGCTATAAATGACTAATGAATGCAGAGACAGAGCAGGTAAGGGGGAATCTGACATCATGGCCTAGTGGCTATGCCACTTCCTGGGAGGGAGGTGTCCTGGGTTCTACTTCTTGCTGCCAGTGTTATTTTTGTTTTTTATCCAAGGGTGGTTAAATGTAAAATGCATAGAGGCCTAGGTGTAAGCAAGAGACAACCTGACTCCATAGCAAAGTGGTCACAGCCTGCCCCAGGGGGAGAAGGAAGAGAGGTCCTAGATTCTGCTCTCTCTGCATGCAATCCCCTATGACTTTCCCATTTACATAATTCTGTAATCTGATGGCTAGGGCATTCCCATGGGTGAGGAAAGCCTGTTCTCCAACTGACATGGGGATTACTCTATTGGAAGCTATTTGGAACAAGGCAGGAGCCACCATTGGTTAATCAAGTACTTGTTTCAGAAGACAGGTACCGGTCCCAGAAGCAAGACTAGGTGTGGTGGATTACAAGGTAATAGAGGTATCTAATGTGCAGCCTGCTTTAAGTGCCTCAGCTCCTGGGAATGGCTAAACTGCATTCAGGTGAACACAGGTTAGATACAGCTTTGTTCTTAGCATTCCCAGTTGCCTTCAGTCTTCCTGCATCAGCCTTTTGAGGCACCTACCTGTCTCCATTTTCTGTATAATACTCTTAGGTGCTTAAATCAAGTTTATTTGGATTGCACTTTGGTGGTGCCCAGGTCTCCCCATAAATAGCATAAAATCAGTGATGTAAAGAATTTGTTATTCTTAAAAATAAGTTGGTATTAATGATTCATTGATCTTAAGAATAATTTCTTAAGATTCTTAAGAATTCCATCTAAGTGCCAGTGGGGATCCAAGGCATTTAAACCCGGCCAGACTGGAAAGCAGACAGGCCTAGAATTTAGCCAGCGGGAATGCCTAAATGTTGGTACATCCAAGATCAAAATGGATCTGACCTCTTCTCCAAGTCACTGAAAACCCTCTGCTCTCCTTCCTTCAGCACCCTGAAGGAGCAAGCTTTTAGCAGACAAGCCTCTGGCTAACAGCCTCTAGCTCTATTTGCTGGACCTGTGTGTGTGTCTGTATATCTTAGGAAGAATCATTGGGTCACTGTTCCTCAAAGCTGAGGATGATCCCAAAGATGGTCTTGAAATACAATCTAATGATGGCACCAGTCTGACGGAAATAAGTGGAGGCCAGCTGTAGTTGTGACAGTGCCCTAAGGATCTGGTTAATGGTTCTCTCATGGAAAATATGGCTCATGATTACAGAGAATGGGACAGATTTATGAATTAATATTTGACTGAAGTACAAAGTGTGCTGAGTCAACTGATGTCATTGACAACTGAACCATATTAAATTAAAAGCTGTATTTGTTTGCCGTTACATAAGAGGAAAAGGCAGGATTGAAAGGAAGAAAAAAAAACCCCTGGAACTGGCACATCTTATTTAATCACATCTGGCAATTTTCTAGTCTGGAGGGATTATCACTGCTGGATATCATGTTTTCAGAAAGTAGAGCAAATAAAGAAACTAAAGGAAAGTAGACTAAGAAAACAGCCCATTTTTTTTTTTAATTGTGTGTACTTTACAATGAGTTGAGATATATATATATCTCATATATTTGTGAAAGATATGTTTGGCATAGTTCCTCTCAGGCGAAAAGGTTATTTATGGTAGTTAGTACAATTCTAATTTTGATTAGGATTGGCAATAGATACTTCTCAGAAAGTTCACATGCAGATGAGAGAAACATTCAGAAGCATAGAGGTATATGCCAACCTTCTGTGAACTATCAGTACCTTGAAAATTGGCAGGAGTAGGCTTTTCTTGTGAAATTTTCATCAATTCTACATCTGGTTCCAGCCAGAAATACTGCACGAACAGCTTTTGGCAAGTTATGATAATATTTCCTGTTCCAGAAAACCCAGAAGTGCAAAAACATTCCAAGATGTGATATGGGAGAGATGCATGCATGTTTCCTTCTAAAACTGGATGAGATTAAAGGATATGAAGGTGATTCCAATTCCAAATTAATTATTTTGATTTATGTTAAAAAGGATGCTATAGTTAAACTGGATTTCCCAATATGTGAAAAGTCTGAAAATATCAAAAAAATATTCCCATCTCAAATGGGGACAAAAGGGCAAAGTCTGAAACATTTTTCACAAACCAAAATCCTGGGGAAAAAAATCATTCCAAGTCAATTGAAATTTGTTGTCCTGATAATTTAAAAATGTGTTGTTTCTATTTCAAACTTTCTTCTCATTTTAGTCTCTTTTTAGTTTACATTTACTAGCATTTCAAAACAAAAAATCATTTGATTTGAAAGCCAAACTTTTCTGATTTGAAAATGTAGAAATAGAGTGTTTTGACAATCTTTACTTTTTTTTCCTCAAAAATATTTCAAGTTCAGCAATTTGTTGAAATGTACCCTGTTTTCCAAATATTTTTCATAATCAAATTTTTTGTTGAAAAAACGTACACTGAAAAATGCCCAAGGAACTCTGATTAATAAAATTCAGGACAACATTTGTTGAGCATCATACATTTATCATGGGAAACGTGGATTCTAGGTAGATCATACAAGGACTAACACATTTCACAAATGAATCATATCCAGTAATAGTGAAGTTGTGGAAATATGGCAGAATGAATTTTCCAGTGAAGAGTGAGGAAGAGGTATGGAAAATCCTTGTTTTTTGGTGTTTTTTTTTTTGGCAAAATGAAACCTGGAACACGTATCCATTTGGTTCTATTCATTTTGGTTATGCCATCTCCATTGCACAGATCATCTGTTCCTGCTATATGAGACAAGTGGGAGTTATCTGGAGAGTTTAGAGTTATTCCTTCTTCCCATGGTAATGTAGGGGTCTGTAAATGCTATTCAAAATAGAGAACTGCTTCCTGCTGCAAGGGAACAAGCTCTGGCTTGTGTATTATTAAGATAATAATAAGAGCAGAATTATATATCTTGTCTAACACAAGTGCTCCTTGCATTGATGTGAAGAACAATACAGCCAGCCCTGAGGTATATGAGTGCTTCACACTAAGCAATATAGCTAACATAAATTATTTGTAGGGTGTTGTGTTTTTGTTTGTTTGGTTGGTTTTGTTTTTGGTCTGCCTGGATCCTTCTAGGATGGGAGAAATTGAATGATAATTTTTTAAAAATTTTATCTTTTCTGCTGTTCTTTGTGATTATTAATGGAGGCAAAGTCAAAGTAGTGTTCATTGCACTTGAAATAGTGACTGGCTAGTTTCAGATAGCCCAAATGAAAAAAGCAATATAGATGGGAGAATGTGTTTAGTGTAAATTTACAATACTAGGTGTATGGAAACCCTTTGAAATGCATCAGGGTTGGAGCTAGTAAAAACCTGCATGCTGACTTAGAATTCATATATATATATAACATACATTTCAATAAACTTAACTGAGTCAGTCTGGAAAATAATGTACAATTTACAAACCTCTTCATAAACCTGATATTCATTAATAAAAGCCAGCTAAGTCCAGGGAAATAATTTTATTTTAAAGTCTGCAGTTGGCCTTGATGTTTCATAGAGGCTGCCCATCCATATTTCTATTTTCAAGTCAACATTTTAAATGAGATATTTGGACAGTCATAAATGTCATGAATCATTGTTAAACCATTTAATGCTCCAGTTTAAATTCTGATAATAACAGTTGTACTCCTGTGTATGTGATGCAGAATAGCTTGTGAATTTAGAAGGCAGATTTACAGTTTTCCTACGTGGGGACTCTAAAGAAAGTTAACCTGAATCAATTAAAGGTATGCATTTTGAGTGAATTAATTAAATTGCATTAAACCCTTGTGTAGATGCAGTCATTTAAAATTCAAGTGGCTTCAATTCAGTTTAATTTACTTCACTTTGGAAGCAAAGTAAACTAAACTGAATTGAGGCCATTTTCATTCTGAATGAGTGGGTCTAATCCATTTTAAAGTCACTCTTCTAGTACATTAATATTAATTTTTCTGAGATTTCTGATTAAGAATGAAAGTGATTTATTTCAATTTAGGTTAATTGATTACCAAAGTATATTAAGATAAACCAAATTAAGTCCACTTTGATTCTTAAGGTGTATGTACACACAGTTTAACTCATTCACTTTAAAAGTTAATTTGCATTAATTCTCCTGTTAACTCCAATGTTGATACAATCTAAATATACATTCCTTTTCCTAGCCCTGACTTACTGCTGCTCACAAATATATACAAATACGGCTACATGGCTTTTTGAGTTCCAAAGAAAGCAGCTGCTTCAATATTCAGTTCCAAGAATCCAGAGCCAGAATTGTTCTGGATTTCATTTACTTCAGTAAGG
This sequence comes from Alligator mississippiensis, assembly GCF_030867095.1. Lineage (NCBI taxonomy): Eukaryota > Metazoa > Chordata > Crocodylia > Alligatoridae > Alligator > Alligator mississippiensis. The sequence goes on along the minus strand of NC_081824.1, from coordinate 116,670,215 downwards.
CTCCGCATATGCATAAAGACAGAGCAGTATGCAGGGGTCAAAACCTAATCTAGCTTCACCAAAGCAACAAATACCTAAAACTTGAACAAACACGTGTGTGTGTGTACACCAAAACATTGTCTGATTCATTATAGGAAACCTGGGTCCTTTCTGAACTGTATAGCTATGTGGACTGGTTTCAGTAGATATTTATAAATGCATTTGAAAGAAAAAGAATGTTTTTGAAATCTCATGCATTCAAGATCTCATCAGATTTCTCATACTTCTGATTGTTAGGGACCTTCCCAAATTAAAGCAGAAGTATGCTGCTCAGCAGCTCCTTTAATCTTGCTCTTTTCACCATGTGCCCACTCACCTCCCCACCCATGATTGGTGGAGGAACCCGGGTGGCCCTGCCATCCACCACTGACTGCCTAGGAGGCAAAAAACATGATTTTAAATATGCTGTGGTTTTTGCCTCCCACCACTGATTGGGGGGGGGGACCCTGGTAGCCCTGCACTTGCTGTTGATCAGCCAGGAGGCAAAAACCACAGCATATTTAAAATCATATTTTTGCCTCCCTGCCAATCAAGAGCAAACAAAGTGGTGGAACAGATGGGGCCTCTCTCCCAATTAGTGGGGATATGGTCGGGGGGGGTGTATGGCAGAAAGAACAAGATTAAAGGATCCACTGCACAGCACACTTCCTCCATGATTTGGGTCCCTACCTATTGATCTTCATAGATTTCATAGATTTTCATAGATTTCATAGACATTAGGGCTGGAAGGGACCTTGGAAGATCATCAAGTCCAACCCCTACAACAGGGGCAGGAAGTCAGCTGGGGTCATAGGATCCCAGAAAGATAAACATCCAAATGTCTCTTGAAGGTTTTCAAAGTAGGTGCTTGAACCACCTATGGTGGCAGTCTATTCTAGGCTTTGGGAGCTTGGGCAGTAAAGAAGTTCTTCCTTATGTCCAGCCTGAAATGGTCCTGGAGGAGTTTATGATCATTTGACCTTGTCACCCCTTGGGGCACTCTGGTGAACAGGCATTCCCCCAGATCCTGTTGAATACCCCTTATAAACTGATAGGCGCCCACCAGATCACCCCTGAGCCTACACTTTTCCAGGCTAAAAAGTCCCATGGCTCTCAGCCTCTCTTCATAAGGTCTGCTTTCCTGACCTCTGATCATGCGTGTGGCTCTCCTCTGGACTCTCTCAAGCTTCTCCACATACTTTTTGAATTGTGGAGCCCAAAACTGGACGCAGTACTCCAGCTGCTGCCTCACCAAGGCTGAGTACAACAGGAGAATGACATCCTGGGATTTGCTTGAGAAGCATCTATGGATGCAATCTAGTGTTTTGCTTGCTTTACTAGCTGCAGTATCACATTGAAGGCTCATGTTCATCTTGTGGTCAATCATGACCCCCCAAGTCCTTTTCGTCCATAGTGCTAGCCAGCATAGCACTGCCAAGCCTATAGGCATGCAGCAGGTTTTTCATCCCAAGGTGGAGAACCTTGCATTTTTCAGTGTTAAACACCATCAGGTTCTCGTCCGCCCATTTCCTGAGCCTGTCAAGGTCAGCCTGGATCATCCTCCTGTCCTCAGGTGTGGATGCTTTACCCCAAAGTTTGGTGTCATCAGCAAACTTGGCCAGTCTGTTTCTGACACCAATGTCCACATCATTAATTAAGATGTTGAATAGTGTTGGCCCAAGGACAGAGCCTTGGTGGACCCCGCTGGTCATGGGACACCACAACAATTGACTTCCATTGACCACTACCCTCTGGGTCTGACCACAGAGCCAGTTCCCCAGCCAGCGAATCGTGGTGAAGCTGAAGTCACAGTTGGCCAGTTTTGCTAAGAGGTGATCATGGGATACCAGATTGAAGGCTTTTTTAAAGTCAAGATATACATCAATTTCTTCTCCCTTGTCCAGGTGATAGGTCACCTGGTCATAAAAGGAAATGAGATTGGTCAAGCAAGACCTACCCACAACAAACCTGTGCTGGCTATCCCTCAGGGTGTTGCCATCAGCCAGCCTGTTAAAAATGGCCTCTTTGATAATCTTTTCTAAGACCTTCCCTGGGATAGAAGTCAGACTGATGGGCCCGTAGGTTGCCAGATCCACTTTGCTCCTTTTCTTGAAGATAGGCACCACATTGGCCTTCCAATCTTCGAGCACTTCACCAGAGCAAGAGTTCTCGAAGATCCGTGCCAGGACATGAGCTATGATGCTAGTCGGCTCTTTGAGTACCCTGGGGTGTAAACTGTCAGGGCTTGCTGACTTGAAGGTGTCCAGCCTCTCAAGGTGTTCCTTCACAAGGTCAGCATTGATGGAGGGTAAGGAATCTCCCTCACCCAGGCATTCCCATCCCTGGATGGGTAGGGGCGTTCCTTGGGACTGGTGAAAAACCAGGCCAGAAGTGTGAGAAGAATTCTTTAATATCATGTTTCTGTATTTCCATTTTCAGATCTGAAAACTTTCTAGTAAATGTAATTTATATGCGCACACACGTGTATGTGCACACACATATGAAACAAAGCTAATGTAACATTTTTAACCAGTAAGGCTGGGGACAGATATTAAACATAAACTGGTTTAAGTGATCAGAAAATGGTTTAAACCTGTAATAGAACAGACATTCAGTGAACATAAACCAGTTTCAAAATGGCCAAAACCAATTTGAGATAAGTCTGATACTTCATTCAACCAGGTTTAACTGATTTAGCTCAAACCAGTTTATGCAATGTCTGTCCCAGACCCCTTCATCATTTAACTTAAACCAGACTCCCCCACCATCCCTGCATGCTCTCTGGGCTGAGCTCTCTACTCCAGCCCAACCTGGCTGGCCCTGCCCCTCTGCTTCCTGCTGCTAGCCCCAAGTGCAGACCCAGTGGCAGCTGTGGCCTGGCCAGGCAGACCCCGCTACGGTGTCCAGGGGGCAGAGCAGGGAATAAACCTTGTCCCTGCCCCCTGCCCCAGAGCCCCTGCTGGTGGTGTCTGGCCCTGCCCCTGCCTGGCCACTGTAGCAGCGATGGGGGAGTGACCATGATGGGCAGCAGTCCCCATCCCCATTTACCCAAGCATGAGCCTCTTCCTGGTGGGGGGCCATGCTGTGGGGCCGGCAGAGCTGCTGCAGAGCATGGTGGTGCTGTGGGGGGCCTGGAGGTCTCTGGCCCAGATGCCGGTGCTGCCATGAGCAGACTGTTGCAGCTCTTCTAGCCTCGCAGCACAACCCCTTGCCAGGAAGAGGCTTATGCTCCATGACATTATAACAGGGCTGCTGCCCCCATCAAAGGCCCTTCCCCCTTCTGCTGCAGTGGCAGGTCAGGGGCACAGCCAGATGCCAGCCGGCAAGGCCCCTTAGTGGGGGCAGGGATGGGGGTTATTCCCCCTCCCTCCAGCATCCAGTAGAGGGGACAGCATGGGGCTTATTCCTCCACAGGGAGCAAACACAGTGGTGATGTTGGGCAGACCCTGCTGCCAGTGGGGCTAAAGAGGAGATTAACCCTCCTCTCTGCCTCCCTCTGCCTCAGGGGCCATAGTGCCCTGCTGCTGCGGCAGCGAGTGGGGAGTGCCCACCCGGCAAACCCAGCTCGGGTCCTTACTGGTGGGACACAGAGGGGGGAATTAACCTCCCCCTCCCAAGCCAGTTCAACCCAGAGTGGCCCTGCCCCCCTCCCCCCCCCAGCAACTTCCCTACAGCCAAGGACACACTTTAGCACCCCACCGCTTCTGGCCTAAGCAACTGCAGACATGTGCCTGCATTGCCTCAGTCCAGAGAGAATGTTTGTCCTATTACATACCGGTTCAGCCTAGGTAGGCCAGACTAACCTGCAAAGGTTGAATCAGTTAACTCTCTGGTTCTTTAAATGTCTGTCCGTAGCCTAAATGAAAAGGTTCAGAATGGTCTGAATCAAAACCAGGAAGAAAATGGGCATTGAAACTTTCCATTCTACCCCAAAATTACCCATCCATTATGACAGTGCGGGGGGACCTTTTTTGCCAGGCGTGCCACAAATTAGCTGTGTATCTTTCACTAGTGCCACTCCAATTCCTTTGCTCTGCCTGATTTTCTGCTCTGCTTTCTGGTTCCTTTCCTGGGCTCCTTGTCCAATTTGCTGCTTTCCTATCTGCTTCCTGCCTATCTGCTGCTGTGCTGCCTGTCCTCTCCTTAGACTGTGGCATGCCACACAGAGGCTGCCCATGCCACTCATGGCATGCATGTCTATGTTGACCATCCTTGTGTTATGCACTGCAACTCACCATAGATTGTACACAACTTCATAGGACAAATGCCACCTACTGATATAGGTAGATGACTAATGGTTTATGTTAAGCTATCATCACTAGGCTACTGAGTGAATGAACACCTCATTGCTTTAAGTAGGAGCAATTCACAGCTTTCAGGGCTATTGTTCCCAGCTGTTTGTAGGCTCAGGCAGATGTTGCTACATCAAGAACACTCAAATCATATTTTGAATACTTTCTTTAAGCACATCTGTGGCACAGATTTTTCAAATAGACACATCGATTCAAAAGCACACGATGAAGCCCCTAAGGAAAAATACTGACTTGCTGAACCACCACAAACTGGCCCAATTGAAACCACAAATTGAACCTCATTCAAATTTAAGGGAAATTAAAATCTAGATCTGCATTTTCATTTCTTATTTGGGCCATCATTTGATATTATACTGGACCAAAGCCCTGAAGCATGTCCATTGAACTGTGAAGAAGTTTGGAGCTGGATGTCTTTGCTACTCACATTTGGTTTTTGTACTTGAGGAGAAGGCACAGCCTGGTTATTCTTTCATGAATTCTAGTTCACTCATCCCTACTTTAAACAATGAAGCTGAAGGAGAATCTGGAAGAACTATTCCACACAAGTGTCACTGGAACACTCAATAGATCATTAAATAAAAATTGAAAGGGCTGAAATGGATTGTCATTTACCCCATCAAGAATCAATAAAATACATTATACTTGCCCCTCATACTAAAACTAAACTGGAAAATAAAGCACTAGGCTTTGTCCAGGAATATAATTGTTCTTGTCAACCTACCAAGCTTTGGAATTAAGTCAAGAAACACAACCACGAATTTACTTGGAGAGTAATATATTTAAAGACATGCTTAACAATCATAGAACCAATTATGTTTGGCAAAATAAATATGTTGGACATCCGCCAGAATCAAAAGATTAATTTCACAACATATTTCTTGAAATAAAAACCAAAAAATAACCTCCCCCCACTCCAATCTATATAGCTGAAGCCAAAAAACTATGAATAAGGAGAACATAAAAAAAAGTCTTGCTGTCTATTAAGGAATTTAAGAATTGTAAAAACAGAAAAGTTTAATCAAAAACACATTTGGTTTTAACATCATGGAAAATGATTCCCACTGCTCTATCTACTTTGCTTTTAATTTGGTACTTTGCTGCAAAAGTGTGCCAACATCGTATGTGCTATATACCGATATTTAAGGAGAGCATACTGAGGTAGTAAAAAATGCCAAAGGACCAAAAACACAGGCTAAGACATTCCACTTCCACATAAACTGGGGGCCATGGAAGATGTGGCAACAGAGGAAGCACTTGTGCCCCTTATTTGCTTGGTTTCCATAGTGAAAAAAGAGATGAAGAACACCACTGCATGGCAACTATAAGCTCATAGTCATCTATCAGTCACCAGTTCCGGCCAGTTAGATTTCATAATGTTTATTTGTCATAAGTGACCCTGGAGACCAGTTGCTGAAATATTGACTTTCATTGTTAATCAAATACTAAGCACAATGATTATGACTAATATAATGTAGAATGCTGTTTTCCTTAGTTAGAGCATCAGGCTTGTCTTGGAAGAACAAGTCACATCTATGCTGAGAGAAATTGTTTTCTGACCTCCCCATCTGTGGTATCTGACTGAAGCCAACAGCATTACAGGGGGTGTGAGTCAGGGGAGAGTTTTACAGTAGAACTTTTGAGTGATTCCTGTACAGACATCTGGGCCAAGACTCTCAGAAAGAATTATGAGGATTTAGCCACAAAGTTTCCATTAATTTCAATGGTAGCTTAATTTATTCAGTTTAACAATCTCAGCTCTCCAATCCCTTCTAGACAAATAATTTTGGTATAACTTCTATCTTCTTATGTTAATTTTCTCCAAGCTTTCAAAGAAAGAGTGAAATGGGAAATTATGAAGGTTTTATGTTTTTCCTAATATTCATTTTAAGCAGTTCAAGCACAAAATGAGCATGGATCATGTTGCTGCCTCCATCATTCTGTAGTATAAAATAACTTCAGGAAGGAGCCTCTAATGAGAACCTACTGATTTCTGCAGTGAGGAGAGCTAACTTTCTAATGCAGACATAATAGATATCATTCACATCAGGTGGGAAGAAATAACTGAAAGGATGTAAGGAATAAATAAATAAAAGAGAAAAATCACCCATGGAGGTGACATATATTTTATCTGATATGGCTTTTTCAATAAACATGAGGCCAGATCTTGAATAACCTTGTAGGTATTTTAATTAGGACTTTGGCAGAATGTAGATACCTAAGTCACAATGGGGCATCCTAATCAACCCTACTCAACAGCTGCAAAATTACTTAGGCACTTAGTTTTGGGTATCTATCAGCTCAGAAGCAATCTAGATTGACCATTTCAATCTCTGATTCCTTGGGTGAGGACAGACTATGTCAAGTAGCTATTTGCCATGAAGCCAATGTCTAGAGCTGCACGCACAACAGTAGTAGTGGTCATGGCGATTTTTTTTGCCCAATAGCCTACTGGGTAGGGAAGTCACTTAGAAAATACAAGACCTGGATTCTAAGTCCACGTCAGCCTGAGGAGATCTAAATTCGCCTCCCATTTTCCAAGAGAGTACTGTAACCATTAAACTATGTGCAGATCAGGTATGGACTTCTTCCCTTTGGTGGAAGCTGGCCCACTAGGCAGCTAAAAGTGCAAGACTCACGGGCCCAGAAGGAAAACAAGCAAGTAGCATAACTCTGGAGCCCAGTGAGGCCAGCAGTACCTTGGGACTGGGGCGCTGTGGCTGCTGGTTCCTGCTGCTAACCTTATTTCAGTTTTTATTTAATGACAATCTAATTTAAAATGCACAAACAATCCTGGCAGCATGGATAGGGGCCATGGTCTGTTCCTCACATGGGTGTGCTTTCCTCATTGAGGTGCAGAGTCACAGTCCCTCTTCCTGGCTTCCTGAACAATTTATTTTACGTTACCCAATCTTTGGCAGTGGGACTGGAACACGCCATTTCCGCAGAGGCACCTCCTCACTGGCTACAGAGCCAGTCTGTTTTGCTCGCTCTCCCTTCTTCTCATGATTCTTGCACTTGATACTCTCGGTGGGCCAAATATAGCACAAGAGCCTCTCCATGCAACCCAGCCTAAGCAATAGCCTGGGTAGGGAAGCTGGAGAGGTGGGTACAAATCTCAGACTGAGGCAGGTCTAGAGCCCAGGTTCCCCATTTCCTGGATGAGTGCTCCTGTGGATACTGGGCTATATCAGTGCCATTATTATTCAGTGGGAGAGAGAATGGAACTTCTATCCCATCTGGATCCTGAAATGACAAGACGTGCCTCCCTTGCACCCTTGAGTCTTGGCTCCAGCTCCTGAGAGGAGTAGAAGTTCAAATACAATCTTGCAGTTCCTATCAGCTATCTCAAGGTGCTTCCCGACTCAGCACTGGATCTTGTTCTCCCCATTCACTGTATTGTTATCCTAGGTGCCTGATCCTGTTGATCTGACCCTGCTGATCTTAACTGGTGGTTGTGGCCTAAGTTATGACAAAGTGGAAGTGCCTAGAGTGTCAATTTGGCCCATCATTACTGAGTGCTTGCAGTGAGCAACTGAGAAGAAGAGGAAAGCAGGAAAAGATGGTTCAGAGGGAGGCAAGAGTCTGAGTACTGGATAAATAGGCCAAACCCAAGCTGGCTCCCAAATGTAACAGAGTCAGTGGAGAGAGCAGAGTAGAAAAAAGCTCAAGATAACAGAAGCTTAGCATGCAGTTAGGCCTGAAACAAGAGCATATTCAGGAGGACAGTGCCCAGAGAATTCCTGTAATATCAGAAGCCCAAAAGTAAACTAAAAATTAATACCTGCAAAACCATCTGTCTTTTGTAAATGAGGTGGAGTGGAGCTGCTGATGCTGGAAGTACTCTCTGCTTATTTATATGCCGTGCTTCCTTTTACCAAGTTTAAGATGAAAGCTTGTATCCAACGTGAAGTTAGATTACTGTCAGGGGTCTGTAATTTTGCAGCCATATCAGAAAGCCGTTACATGAAAAATAAAAAATGACAAGGTGAAAGATGACAAAAGGGAGTTTATAAAGTCTTGTGTGTTTGCAGGTACGACGATGGATTAAGAGCCCAATGGTCAGCGTAGAAAAGCACCCGAATGCCAGCCTCAAATACCCAGGGTCCACTGTGATGCACATACCTCAAGGGGAGTCAGAGCTTGAGTCTTCACTGTGCCAGACATGCTTGAGTGATCACTCTTTTCAGCAAGGGATTGTTCCTCAGGATGCAGAATCAAGTTCCTGGGAAAGCCACAGAAACTGCAAAGTAAGTTTGCCTGTTCTTCCTTAGAGACCCCTGCCTGCTTGCTTCCGCATAAATAGTGCATGTGCAGGATAGATTTCTAATAGGGAAAGCATAGAGTGTATCTATAGGATGCAGTTTTGTGACAGCTTAACCCTTTGACTTCCAATAGAATGATGGCTTCTTGAGTCTAACCCTCATGCTTTAAATATAAGACCATCTTTTCTCTCCCAGATTTCAGGGACCTGGGAGCCCATCTTGTTGATATACCATGTTGCAAGAAGTAGTCTGTCAAAATTCACTATGACTTTTGCTTAGGAAGTTCTTCTATAGCCTTCTGAATATATATTGATGTGGCAGACTATACACCAGTTTACTCCATGTACAGCTTCACTGAACACAGCGTGGTAGTACTGTCTGAGTCTAAGTCAGCGCAGACTGGGCACATCCCGACGAGCAGGAACGTGTGTTCCCTGGGGACAACCAGCAGCATCACATACTTGTGCCCCTGTTAATTGTCCCCAGGGAATACCCCTGCATGCATGCTCTGGCAAGTTGCCCCATGTGGGGTAGGGGAGGCTGGGGCCAGCACCTGGGCTGTCCCCAGCAGCCTTACCTGGGGTCCTGGGGGGCTTCCCAGGGCTTCAGCAGTGGCAAACCCAGGGCTCCAGCAGTGGAGCCTGGCTGGCAGCTGGAGCATGACCAGGTTTTAGGTGGCACGCACTGCCACCACATGCACCATGCCACTTTTTTCTGGCATGGGTTTTTTTGACACTAGGATCTTCCAGTGTCAAAAAAACCTGCTGAGCTGCAAATGAGCAGCACAGTTGAATGCCTGCATGTGCAGCATGTATGGTTTGCAGTACCACAGATGAGTCTGCAGTGCTGCAAACCACATGTGCATGCTCATGGGGACACACCTAATGTGTCCAATTGTATTAAAATTTTACTTTGTCAGAGAAGAGGATAATTTTTCCACATTTAATATGTGGGTTGCATTTAGGCACTGAAATACATAGGCTGGATGTCAGTTTGCTCTTTTAAGTAGAAATGATAAAATTGTGCTCTCCGTTTTAGCATTGCAATGCAATGAAAAGTAAAATTCTACCCAGATTCTTGTGAAGATACAGAGTTAATCACTGAATGGCTGGAAGTAAATAACTGAGTAGGAGTTTTAGTGAGATTAACTTAAGCAGAAAAAGGTGGCTCTTTTCCCCCTTCTGAAATATTCTTCTCCAGTAGAATACATTAAAAATTAGTCACTACATTTTGGAACTCCTTCAGGTCTATATTGCACCAATGTGGAAGATGCAAATACTAGGGAGCAAGGTTGCACTGAAACAAATTGTCCTTGATGAAAATATCTGTGAAAAACTGCTAAAAAACTAGGCAGAGATCATCCAGGAATATGAGAGTGAAGACTGAAAATAAACAATCATTGTTCCAGGGTGAGCAAAAGTGATAAGGATATCCCTGCTTAGTTTATATCCAGGCAGCATCACAAAGGCTCACAGCAGAAACCCTTTTTATGATAGATCTGCTGCATCTTTGAGAGAGAGAGAGAGAGAGAGAGAGAGAGAGAGAGAAATTAAAATAATTGGTATAATGAAATGTTCTACGAGAAGAAGCCTGACACAGGCAGTTACAGTGAAAATATGCCCAAGCTGAGAAATTATTTATTCTTTCGTTCACCTCTATTAGCTGAAAATTAATTTTGTTCAAGCTGAAACTTAAAATTTAAAGCACAAAGACAGAGGATTCTGCAAACTATTGTATGTGCTATAAATCACATGCATTTTGGTGCATCTGCACAAAAGGGCCTCACTCACAGCTGATTTTCATTAGGTTTACACATTCATATGGGATAGATTTGCCTGAAGAAAGATTTCCTCAGGCCTCTTGGTCTGTCTTCTGTAGGCAACTAAAAGGTGCTTAGTCAGCAGTGGATGCCTGAAGCAAAAGGCTGTTTTGCATATTACTTTAGGAACAGTGTAGCTTGGTGAATGACTCCTTGGATAAAGCTGTCCAGCATATAAAGAATCTTTTAACTAAGTTTCTGCACACAAAGCCTTGGAGGTGATTAAGTGAAAGGTCACTGACTCTTTTATAGCAAAAGTATACAGGTTAAGTATATAGAAAAAGGTTTTAATAATAAAGGCTGTATGCAGCTCAATGTCTGCATACAGAGGTTTTTTCAGGCTACATAAAACTGGTTGGTCAGATTCTGACCAGGGTTACAATTGCCTAAGCATGTAGTAACTCAGTTGACTTAAAATCAACGAGAGTTGGATGGTGTCATTCATAGTTATGTGAGTGCAGAACTTGGTTTTTATTAAGTCTACAAATATTGTAGATTGATGCTTGTAACTGAAACTCGTGCTTTTTTATTACTTTTCTTTTCCTCTCTTCTCCTGCTATCACTAGAGAAGTGTCTCCAACCTTTTAAAGTACCAGATTACTTTTTGAATTAAAGTGCAAGGCACGATCTACCATTCCCCCCCCCCCCCACAGCAGGTCAGTCTGTGGGGGAGAGAAGGGGCGGGGAGGGTGCAGATTGAGGCCCCTGCAGTGAGGGAGGGAGTGGGGCAGAGGCAGAGGCAGGGGCAGGGGTAAGTGGGGCCCCGGCCAGGCTTGGTGATGGGATGATCGGAGCCTGGAAGGCTCGCCCAGGCATGGGAGGGCACTGCACGTCCCCCCCACAGCAGAAGTCCTCCGAGCTGTGCATGGGGTGGAGGCAGTTGCCACTGCGTGCTGGGCTTTGTGCACCAAGCCCCGCTGCAGCTGCCCTGGGACCAGTGCGACACCAGGTGTGTCCTGCCACTGGGCTTAGCCGCACCCCCTGCCTGCCTGGCAGCAGGATGTGGAGCCTCTGACAGTCAATCTCAGTCTGGGGACGGGGGATTGGGGGCACTGTCAGAGACTCCATGGTAAACTGGCTAGTGACTACTGCATAAGAGGTCCTAGTCATGATTGCAGCATCATTGAGCAAAGTACAAAACCAATGTAAGAGTCCCACTGACTCAGCTCTTTTGTTCAAGGGCAAATGTTTTCATAGTGATCAGCTGTGAAATGTTATCAAAGGTTTATTCAAGGCAATTGCCTCCTTTGCCATGTCTTGAACTATTCTGATCGGTTTCAAGAAGACTTTGTAGACATGATACTTGTGCAAAATAAATGGTTCTACAGAGCAGTGATTCTCAACCAGGGTTGGGAATCCTTAAAAGGATATTGCACAGTATTAGCACTGGTAGGTGTACAAGCACTTAGATGATTCACAAGGTAAACCCAGATAAATCCAAGTAAGAATCCATAGTGTCAAAAACATTCTGAAGTTCAGTGGTCTTTCTTAGTTCCTTGTAGCAGAAAAACTACCCTATTATTTTTCCATAAGCAAAAAACAAGTGAAAGGTAAAAGCTGGCAATTTCAAGGGGTGCCTTGAGACTAAAAAGACTGAAAACCACTGCTCCTGAACATGTTTTTTATTTTTCATTTGCACCAAATAAAAAGATCACAAAAAGACCAGTGTTGTTTATTAATTTGAAAATGTCAACTGTATGCTGGGTGCTTTCAGACAGGTGTGAAAATAAGATTCTTAAACCACAGAGCTTGTAGGCTACGTACCATAGGCGAAAGAACATTGTAAGAGGCTAAAAGAGTTTAAAATGTTTAGACTTCAGTCACAATATATATCCATCTTTTCCTCCCGGCTTTACTATTAAGGCATATGAACCTCAGTGTGTCTCCTGATGTTACCAGCACTAGCTCTCCCACATCTTTGGAGTTACACTTGTGTGTTCATTTGATGACACTACCAGGTTATACCCAGTGAACTAGGTGATGCTCAGGGTGCTGTCATAGGATAACAAGATAATTTACATGATACTTGAGCAGGTGCATGTTTTTGCCTCCTAGTGAGTCATACTGATTGTATGGGCACATATAGCTACAGAAACCTAAGGCTGTGGCACACCGATAGGGCAGTGGTTCACCACTTTTTTAAAGCCACAGAACCCCTCCACCATTTCTCTGTGTGTGGCAGGAGTGCCAATTAAGAACCACGGTTACTGCTGCTTCAGCTTACCTCAGTGCTTCAGACCTGGTAGGTAGGTGTTGCTGCCTCGAGATAAAACTGCTCCATGCCTGCTGCAAAGGCAGCCTAGGAAGGGCTGTGGCACGTGTCTGTGCTCCTGTTGCATTAGGACTTTGATCAGCCTGAAGTGGGCAGGAACAGCCTTATGCTGTGCAGCCCTTCCCAGTTCAGACCTGCCTATGCTCCTCCCGGACACAATGTCACATGGATGAAACTGTCCCATGTGCTTCTGTTTCTGGACTGTAGGAGGGGTCAAATTGGAAAAGGCGAAACAGAGTCCTAACTGTTATGGGGTTACAATTTTTTTTATTATTTGCGTCTTTCAGTCAATATAAAGCTTACCTAGTTGACTTCTAATTCATCCAAATAATTTTTTTTCAAAATAAAACTACAACATTATGTAATAGATAATGACTGTTAAAAAGCCAGTTTTGAAAAAGCTGGCCTAACAAGTTTTAAGAGAACGTTAACATACTGGTAACTTGGATAAGGCAAGCATAGCGGAATTTGGGTGTGTTTCAAAATTCGCAGGCCAGGGTCAGGACAGATAAAGCATGTGCATCTCAGATGTAGTTGGCAAGCTCAAAATATTTTTCTGATGGAGCCATTCTGATGTAACTTTAAACTGCTATGCATTTCTGTGAGAGGGAGAGAGAAAAAGAGAGAGGGAGAGATGATCGTACTGGAGTGTTAAATGTATGCTGCTTAGAAGTGGATGCTGGAGCATTTATGGAGAAACCCTATAGAATTTCAGAGACTCTTTACTCAGGCTGTTAAACTGATGGCAGAAATTTCTTTCTCTGTTAAAATCTATAGATTAGCTTTAAAAAAAACCCTACAGAAAGAAAAGCATTGACATTTCATTGGATTTAAGCATTTTTAAATACCTGTAAAAATCTGCCTTCTTCTTCACGTTGTAGAGCAGTGCTTCCCAAACATTTGATACCTGGGTCAAACTTTTGTTTCTGAATTAAAATTGCTGGCACACTTCACAGTTACACCTGAAAGGAGAAACAGAAAAAAGTGGTGGTGGCCAACATAACTGTGCATATTAGGGAGAAACAGGGCATCCAGTCTCCCCCATAGAATGATTTGGGAAACTTTTCAAAAGAATCACCTCACTGAGTTTTGTTTCTCTTTTATCCTCATCTGGTGGGTATTCCTGAAGGAATACAGGCTCCGGGACAAGTTGTTAGACGGTCTTGTTATCATTCTTGTACAAAAGTGGTGATATATTCTCACCTTGAAACTGTTTATTTTTGGTTATTCTATATTAAAAAGCATATAACAAAAATAGAAATTAAAAAAAATATTACAGGGCTTCTATTTAAGCTAAAGAACAAATTGATATAAAATGGCCATGAATTAATTTTTGGCTGGAAACTTGAAGGAAGTTTCTAATGACCAGAGCAGAGAAGTCCTGGCAGGACCTTTCAACAGGAGTAGTGGATCAAACAACATAACTAATTTAAGATGCAGCTAAAAAAATTTACAAACAAGATAATATGATGTGACTGTTTGCAATAGCCAGGGACTAAGCTGAGTTTCTCAGATGATCCCTCTCAGACTTGTACCCTGTATTGTAGCAGTTGGCAAGGTTTTGGAGCTGCAGCCAAGATCAATCCCGCTTCTTTCTGGTGCTTGGTTGCTTAGTTGTGGCACTTGTAAACCCTTCCCACCACCCCAGCCCTGCCCAGCTGTGTCACAGTGCATGCAAAGCCCCCAGGGCCATTCAGCCATACCATGGCACACCCAAAGCCCCCCAGCTCCTCAGGCTGGATCCAATGGCTCTGATCCCTGCTCTATAGCTATGTTCTGTAAGACAGGAGACTGAAAATGCAAGGACTACTTAAAGGAGCTCTTATTCATAAGAGCAACAAATCTAGAGACAGCCAACCGGGCATTCCTAGTCTTCTATAGCCTTTCCTTAATGCTTTACAATAGACAAATAAAGCACAATCATCGTGTTATGGTACAGAAATACATTACAGTGTTGTCTAAAAACTAGGCATAGATTAAGAAGACATTAATATGCTATTGGGCAAGAAATTAGACCATTTAGGAGGGTACTTTACTTTTCTGTTTTCCTTCAGTAAGAGCTGGCTGCAAAAAGTTTACACTGTCATCACTGAAAACCATGGCTTAAGTCTGCAAATCTATAGTCTCAGACTAAACTGAAAGCTCAGGTTCACAGACACAAGTCACAACTATTTACTAAATAGCTGTTTCTAGCTGAATGGACCCAAACTCTTTTAGCTATTAGTATCAAAACTTTAGTCATTGTTTTTAATGGGATATGTGACTGAGTACATGTGAGTACCCATATTCATGTGTCCAGGTTCATGTGTCTAGGTGTATGCACATACATGTATATGCCCCTGAGAATGGACATGGGTATTTGCACATATGAATACCATTGATTAAACAGCATTGATTAAATCGTAATTTTATTGCAAATCCCATGACTTAAAAAGACTAGACGAAACCTCCATTTTCTTTTTCGATGACATCTTAACAGCTGTGAGAATCAGCTCTGAAAGCAACATGAATGTGAGCTGGAATAATCTTTGTTTCAAGGATTAAATCTAAATACAGCACGTACTTTCATGGTTTTATAATGGATTGATATGGGGTTATTATGGATAATATTTATTTAGACAAGTCAGAAAATGTTTAACACAAAGGGGTTTTCAAATGGAAATGGCAAAGAACAGTTTGCAAATGCACAAGCTAAAATTATGTATAATTTCAGTTGAATGGCATAAACTGAATAGCAGACAATTGACTGTGGGGTTCCTTTTTCAGTCCCAACTGACGAAGCAATGTCTGTAGGAAGGAAAGCTTCTCAATCAGTTTTATGACTCAAATCTTTGACACGATAGACCAGTTGCCTGCTTTATAAATAAGTAATGAGGCACCCAAGCATTTGTAAATCAGCTGTGAATCTTTTCAAATGCAGTAAGTTTAGCAACTTTACTGGATGAGCTCAATATCAAAAGACCAAACACAAATTCTCATCATCCTTGAATGCTCATAAAAGTAATTTTAATGTTTAATATTTCAAATAAATATTTTGACAGGCATCAATGTGGGGTTTTTGAAGGCATTACAAGATAAAGAAAATGGCTTTACACTACCTTATGTGGGATTTCCACACTGCCTTTATCAAAATAGTATTTTATATTGATATTTCACTTCAAAATTCCAAAGAACTTTGCAAATAATATCCATAAAGTAGCAGTGAAAATCATCCAGGGCCACAGAAGCAACCTACCTGCATAGAGCACTGTAGATAGAGGAAATTTTGGTCAGAAATAGTAATTCAAATTTTTGTTGTTATGAATATGCCTTAGGATCTTTAATTATCTGGCAAGGTAGGTAAAGTCCTTGGTTTTAAAGTCCTCATCTGAAAGATCAACAGTAATTTGAATCAAACTCAGTTTATCTAATTTAGAGTGAAAAGGGTGTGTCCAGTATAGTAAAACTCCTTGGAGAGGTTTCAAACCGGTACCTGTAAGTCATCTCCAAAAGGGAAAAATAACAAAGATGTAATGTCTATTTAAAAGGCAAATTTGTTTCATATTTTCATTACATAATAATACCATCACATGCATATTGACATTTAAATCATCACATTTGCATCCAAATCCCATCTGACTGTAAGAACAGTACTTTACTGGTAAGATACATAAATGTTTTGTATGTTCAATCCTTTTAATGCCTAAAAGGATTGAACTTAATATGGTTGACATATGCTGAAATGTATATGCAAATCACTTTAACTATACAAATTGATCTGACTAGCAAGGGCAGGTTTGGTCTACATGGGCCAAATGAATGATGTGTAGCCAGCTCTGTGGGCTGAATCAGGCCCACAGAAGATCTAGCCACTCACATGCCAGAACCAACACACACATTGTTTGCTCTGTTTGGTCTGAGACTGCACTGCACGTGGCACCCATTCCAGCTTGGGGTGACTAGAGGGAAGAGGAAGTGGGGGCTGCATGCAGTGCATCCCAGAAAAGCTGGAGCAGGTGTCATGTATGATGTGTGTCTTGGGCTGGCCAGAATGGGTGCTGTGTGCAGTGCAGGTCCTGGGCTGAACAGAGTGGGTGTCGTGTGAGGCGTGCACTCTGGGGTCTTGCACGTGAAGCTGGTCTTGCATGCATTGCATGCAGCATGGGGATCAACTCTGGATCTCGGGGCAGCATCAGGGCTAAATGATGGGGCTTCATGGGACAGATCTGATCCATAAGCTGGATCCCATGACTGACACCAAACCTCCTCCTTCCCTAGTATTTATCAACCTTTGTTCTTAGAATAAGGTATTTACATATTACTAATTTCATAATATTTCTCTGAGCACTAGGCCTTGTGATGTGTCTTTGTTATGTGTATTTGATATGGCCACACACAAAACAAGACTAGATCACAGGAGTGAAAGATGAATGTACAAATTCCCCAAATCTGAATTACCTCAAATTTTGGTAAGGTCTTATACTGATGCACAGTTTGCAGTTTTCTTGCTATATCTTCAAGGGCAAATTTATTCTAAGGTCAAACCTGTTGACCCAAAACTTAAGGAGATTTTGGATCTAGGATATAATGTTTGTGCCTCAGCTCCATTTCCTCTAGGAACAGAAGATTTGCCATAATAGTGCAGGACAATGATCTATCTCCTCTATATCCAGCTTCTGAGAATATTCAATACCCAATGCTTAAGAGAAAGGTGAGAAGAAATAAATCCATAAAGCAATTTGTTTGGGGAGAAATATTTCTCCCCCACCACCACTTTCAATCAATTTATTCCCAGAAGCATTTTATTTGATGGGGCTCGCTAAAGCTTTTCTTCTCTTACACTGGAGCTTATGCCCTAATCAGTTTATTGCCTGTCTTTCCATTGTTGCCTGGAGTTACTCATTATTTTTAGATAACACAGTGCTTCATTGTAGATAAATAAAGGAGTTTGTTGTGTTGTGTGACAGCTTCCTTAAAAAAAAAAAGAACAACCAGACAATGAATGCTCCTTCCTACGAAAGAATATCAGTGCTATGAGATAAAAGAACTCTCTCATATGAGCATAAGAAAGAGCCTTATACAGGCAATTAAATTTCAGGTTTCTTATACAGTTTAAGATCTTGGCCTTTTGGCTCAGATCAAATTTAGTTGAAACACATTCAGTCAAACCTACAAGGGAAAAACTGAATCAAGTTGTAATATGGGCGGGGAACCAAAAAGCCCCCACCTGTCTGACTAGATGACACTGGCTAAGTACAGACAGTCAAAAAGCCCAAGGCTGAATTGATTTAGTCTTTGCAAGTTAGTCAAATCTGCACAGATTGAACCAATAGACAAATGAACAGACATTCACTTTTGATTCAGGAAATATAGCCACATGCCTGCAGTGGCTGAAGTCAGGGGACACTAGAGCACGGCTCTCTGGCATATAGCCAGCATGGGCTATGTGTTCACTTCCTCTTCCTGCTGCGCCTAAGGTCTCTGGGATTTGCAGTCCACAATCACAGCAGCAGGACTCTGCAGGGTTGCTCATCACTTCTTCTTCCTGCTTCCAGGTGCCTCTGGAATGTGTAGTCCACAGTTGCAGCCCACACTAAGTAAGCCAACAGGGAAGGGCAGCTCTGTACTCAGGGGAAGGTGAGTTTAACCCTTCTCCCTGGCCCCAGACCCCAGCTGGTATTTCCTGGGGAGGGCCAGTGAGACAGCTCTCACTGCTCCAGCTAGGGAGCAGAGGGTCAGGGCCAGCCCTGCTCTCTAGAGCAGACAGCACAGCCCAGCCCAGCCCAGGGCTGCAAAAAATGCTGGGATGCTGGGGGACTATGATTTAGCTTGAACCAGGAAGGAGTCTGGAACAGAAGTTTCATAAACTGGTTTGACCTAAATCAGTTAAGTCTGATCCTATGTTCAACCAGGTTTATCTTAAACCAGTTTCAGGCATCTTGAAACTGGTTTATGTGCACTGAACTTCTGTTCTGTTACAGATTTAAACCAGTTTCTGATTACTTAAACTGGTTTATGTGTAACTTCTGTCCCTAGCCACTGAGAACTTAGTTCTTTCATTAACCTGGACCCTTCAAGAGCCTGGTTATCATCTTGCAGTCAAGAAGTAAACGTAAAACCTCAAAAAGAGGTTGTATAAAAACAATATGCTTTGTATATTTATTTGACCAAATATTCTGTATATACCTAATAGTCAAACCTTAGAAGTCCAAGATATCAAAGGGCATTCAAGGTGTGGTTAACATATAATGAATAACGTGGTTCTCATTGTGATACTCATTTCAGTTAATGTTGTGATTATTACATTTCTTTGCATTTTACATTATTTTTATACTTAGTCCTTCCTGATAACCTTACATTTCTACTTTGCACAGGCAGGTCATAATTGGCTAAGGCTTCACTGGTAATGTAATATATTCTGTAAATACTATTATAGTATTAGCTAATATGATGCATGCTGCTCATTTTAGGTAATGTAATGCAATTCCCAGATCCCAGAATTCCTTGGTGCCTCCTATTTTAATACAGTGCATTTGCTCTGTATCCAATTATATTTTTTTTCTATTCGGTCAAATAGTTCTTTTTTCTGGATAGTCAGTACAGTACATTTAAGCAAGCTAACAAGCTACTATAATGCAAGGTTAGCATTTAAGAGATACTTGCTAATAAATCTATTTTATTGTCTGGTTATACTAATTGAAAGTTTATTATTTCCAAGGCTGCTTCATGGAAGTTTCTATGAAGTTAATTGACTTTGTGGACAACTAGCATTTCTTAAATTGAACTGGGGAAAACCCCTCAGGACAGTTACATTGTGTAACCCTATAACATTAGATGAATGTTACATCATAGTAAAGAAACTAACAGTAAACACTTTCTCCATCTCTATACAAGAAGGTGAGTAATTCACTCCTCACTGAAAATAAGCTCTTGGGAAGAATTATTTATTTCTAACTCCTATGAAGGCTCATTGAAATCAATAGGAATTAGACCATGTGATTTGCCTTATTTAGAAATTCCCAGTCCAAGGAACAGAATATGAATCTAGGTATTCTTAATAAAGACAGATTTAAGTATCAGAAGCTTAATTTGAGACTGTTGTAGGTTTAGCTTCCTTGTGCAACATGACAGTAAAACTCTTATCCTTCCAAAACAACAGATGTAGGGACAGATTCAGAAAAGGACTTGTTGCTAGATCTGATAAAGGACTTTTAGGCATCCAGCCCCAAAATGGAAGCCAGAGCCCAGAAATAGGCACACAGGGTTCTCTATGCTGTACATGGGGAGACCTTGGTGTGTCAGAGTGAGCTAGGAAAAAATCAGCTCTCACATATAATCCAGAAAATAGGTATTCCTCTGTTTAAACTCCCTGAAGGTCTGGGTCTGATAGGCATTTTCAGAACAGGTCTCTACACACTAACTGTTCATAAAATGCAGTGATAAATAACCACCTCTGCTTTTTCAAAGGAAAAAATGGTGATGATAAAAAGAATGCTAATAGTTTCTTTCACAAGAAGAAATAAAAGGTGGGGGAAGAACTGCCCAGAGGGGCAGTGCTTTGAGGAGTTTAGCCTCCTCATACATCACAGAACTTGCAAGCATGGCTGACTCAGTGGCACCGTGGAGGGGTGTTTCTGTTGCATTGTGCTCCTCTGCTTCTCCAAATGTAAAAGACAACATGCACTTACAAGTGCCCTCCCTACAATATATATGATAACCAAATGGTTACAGCATTCACCCCATAGATGGGAGACCCAGGTACAATGCCTTTCTCAGCTTTTAAAGGTTCAAATCCACATCTCCCCCTTCCTAGAAGGGAGACTTGGGTCCCAATCCGTACTCCAAGAACTGTTTGTACATCTTTAAGTGTTCATTAGATAAAAGGCATAAATATACATTTGAACAGAGTGCAAGGCTCGCCTCTTTCAGGTGAGAGCTCAAATTACTGGGCTAGAAAATTATATGCTCCCCCTTACTCAATCTTTTTTGGAACGTGGCACAGCTACAGCATGAGAAGGGAGAGGCTCCACTGCCTTGAACAGCCTCTGGCCTGGTGGATGAGCACTTTACAAGAAGATGGGAGATGTGGGTTTGAATCCCCTTAGGCTAGGGAGGGCCCAGAATCCAGACTTTCCAAATCCTGGATGAGTGCTCTAACTAGTAGATTATTGGATAAAACAAGGCTGGCTCCTCCTCTGTCTACATTTTAAACAAAGAGAGTGACATCTACTGCATCTTATTAAAAGAATGACTCGGTCACCTAACTCCAAGTGTGAATTTCCTGTTGTGAATACCAACTGATGTGAATACCTGTGTGGCTCCTGGCTTTTCCCCTTGGGGTTGTTGTGAATTGAATTCTAATGCTCCTACCTTTCCCTACGCACTTGAGAAAGGCCCCTCTCTCAGGACTGTAAATGCAGAAGCCAAATTCCTAAAACTCTGCAATGCCTAAATTTTCGATGCCTCAGTCTTTTACTAGAATTACCCCTTAGATACAAAAACTTTTCTGGAGATACAGAAATTTCTGCTTAAAGTGCCTTTCATCACAATAATTCCTCAAGCCCAAAGATATATCTACTGAAAGAAAAATATATCTGTACACAAAGACAAGTGCATACAGAAATACAACACAGTCCTTCTTCTACATAATAAATGATAGCTCAAAAGGGAATTGCTACAGATGAAGAAAAGAACAAACTAGCTTTCTTTTCAGCACACCAAAGGGAAATGTATGAAACAATGGAGCTCTTGAACTGGAGACTGTCAAGATAAATATCATATACCTAAAAAAAATACCTTTAACATCAGATTACTAAAACTAGAAAAGTATCAGAAATGTAATGTACCCTCTATCACATGCTTCATTTCTCAGAATGGAAAATAAACTAGTTTGTTGAGTTTCACTTTTGCTTATATTTAGCTTGCTTTCCCATTGTCAGACACTGTAACATGCAAATCAGTCAGTTTCATTTTGTTTGTGGGAATTTTTACTTTTAAAATTCAATACACCAATTAAAATTTTTTGTTATGAGAGTTCACAATGCTGCATGGTATTGCTTGATTAGACATTTATACTTATATTAGCCCAGATTTGCAAAAGTGGTTAGTGATTTATAGCGTCTCTTGAATCTAGAATACCTTTTTTGAGCCATTTTAGAGGCCCACATTTCTGTTACTACACCAGTTCCTGAAGATCACATGTAATAGAGCTGATATGGTAGTAACTCAGTAAGTAGAGTTCTTATCATAGGTTATATGACTGTTGACACATCATACATTCAGCACATCACAGCACTAAACAGAGTTTAAATTTCCAACCTCAGTCTGAACTCCAAAGAAGTGTTCAGTATTCCATGTACATGGGAGGATATGAGCATTACGGTAAAAGCTATGAACAGTAGTAGCAACTCAGTAGCCTATTGCTTGTAGGGTGCATCTGCATCACAAACACACTGAGACAAAGAACCCAATGGCAAAAGGCTTCAACTTGGTTGCCTTTTTATCTGGTTGCAAAATGTTTCCAGCTCTTAAACAGTGTCATAATAATCAACATACTGGAACCATGTTTAATCATCTCTGAAGCCAATCAACATGCTTTCAGATTTGGTATATAATTAGGCCTTGTCCATACTGACAATGTTTGGAACCATTGGTACCCTTACACTGATGCCTATTCAGTGGTTTTCAAGTTTCCTAACATTACAGAACCCTTTCATATCACTTCTACTGTAGAACCCATACCCCTATCCTAAAGAGCTGATGTGGAGCCAGGCAATCCAGTCCAGCAATAGTAGTGCACTGTTTCCTGGCCGGCTCTGCCATTACTCCCAGTCTCTTTGCAGAACCCGCTATGACCTGTCATGGAACCCCAGAGTCCCATGGAACACAGTTTGAAAACTACTTGTTTAGGAGATTTAACTGGATTAAATTTAAAGGAAAATGCTGCTACGGATACTGCCAAAATGTAGCTTGCAGCAGAGGAGCATGTCTGAATTAGGAGTCTGATTTATGCCAAGGCTACTTTTCAAGGGTCCAGCAATATAAAAGCATTTTAAAACTGGTTTAAATAGAGTGTATGTCAGTAGCAGTGGATATGCATATTTCTTTGATTTTATATTTCTATATTATTCCTAACCATAGTCGTTCCATCAGTACCAATTCCCTTCATGCAGACAAGAAAATTACCTGTATTTAAAGAACCAGTGCTTCTGGGAAGTGAACATGTGCAAGGAGTTTTAGGAAAATATCTCTGTATTCCAGTAAGTTACGTTCATTAAATAGTTGGCACATTTGCTGAGCAGTTATGGTATTTTTTCAACAAAACCACAGTTCGTATATTTTTCCTCCATTCACGTTAACTGCATTTTAAGTTTAAAATATTTTGGCAACAACATTTTGCTAGAGGCTGATGAAAATACAACTGTTTAACATTATCACAAATCTCACTCCATTTTAGTTTGTAGTCAAATAGATTATTGCTAAATGTGAAGCTTTCAGAGTGGTTTTGGTTATTTCACTATGAATGCAACTGAATTAAAACTGGAAAAACCAGAGAGTACTCTTGGGTGAACCAACAATGTCTGCAATTTGCAAGTCATTTGAACCCTTTGAAGGCCTCAGTAGTAATCATGATTCTGAAGCACTATTTGAAGGTCTTATATCTCTCTAAAAATGATGTGGACACTTGATTCTGTTGAAGTAAACCCTCTGCTTAGGAGACTATGCTATGGGCGACTAGTGCCTCCTGGCTCTAGGGGGGCACCAGTGGCAGATCACTGACCCTGGTGGCGGGGTCCCCTAGTGGCCAACTGGGGGAGAGGGTTCCCCCAGAGGTCAGTTGCTGACCCTGGAAGTGCCAATGGCAAACTAGAAGTGCCACTGGACAAAACAGAAGTGCCACCGGTGCTTTTCAAGGGGTGCGCCAGCCAGCACCCCCCACTCCCCGGCCGGCGAGGGCCCCCTCTACACATTGCCTGTGGCTTATGCTATACTTCTCTGATTTGGTTAGTCTATAAAGAGGATGCACAATGAGCTGACATTCCTAGTTTTGATATATCAAATCTAAGTGTGGGTAAGTCAAATCTGAGTGTGGGTAAATTCTTGCACTCCTAAGACAGGAGGGATGTACTTTTCACAAGCTATAGTGTGCTTCTGGGTTTGTTTATTCTTACAAGCATTAAATTTTCTAAATTCAATAATGTCCTGTTTCTTGACACTGTAAGTGAATAGATGTCTTAGTGAAAATAAGTTGGAAGGGAAAGTATAAATACATTATCCAAAACAATCCGTTTGAATGGGTTGATAAGCTTGGCAATTAACAGAGTGAAATGTCCCTTGCTCTCATCTGTCTCAGAAGGGCTCAGTATCTTTCTTTAAAGCTATGCAGACATTCTGCAACATTAGAGGTTAAAGGGCAGCCTATCTCCTTAGTAACAATGCAAACAGTTATATATTGAAATATTACCTTTCAGTCTTACTCAGCAACTGCATGCCATTCCTATTCTGCAAGGTCAAGTCCTGTTAATTATCATAGGCCCATATGTCAGCTTGCAAAGTACTTGGAGTTCAGGTCTTTTGCAAATGCAGGTTTTTAAAAGAGATGGCTGCCATTTGGGGCTAGCAGCTTTAGTTAGCTAAGGAAGTCAGTTTGCAAAGAACACAAAACGTGTTAATTCTCCTATTTTCAACATGGGGGCAGGGAACAGAAGATACTTTCACATCTGGCTTAAAGAAGGTTCCAGCCAAACTAGCTATTATTATCTCATGCTTGGCTCATGAGAGCGGACAATGCTGACCTATGCTAGAACAATGTTTAAAATAATGGTCTGTAGCTGAAAATCCTCTATTTTTTTTCTGGAACACATTTTTGAACCTGCCACTACTAGAAATATTACAAATGTTGCCGTGCTGTGCAAATAAATAAATAAACACATAAATACAAATATGATTTGGCTTTTCCTGTGTAAACATGATCTTTACAATTACTAATTGTTATCATCCAGTTCAGTCCTGTGTCCATATGGAAGATTAAACTATGCTTCCATATAATCAGAGGACTGTTGAGTTACGTGGTTCCTTGAGATAGTGAAATTCTGGCATGGAGGCCTGTCGACATTCGCTGGCTAAACCAGCAGAAACAGAAAAAGCTAGAATGATACACTACCCACTTTAGTAAAATGATTCATAGTAGCCAGTGGTGTTGGCAGCATCACCTTCTTCAGTCATGCACCTCAGTTGGGATCGGATTGGATTGGATTGGTCAACTCCAAATGTAAACTGGACAGAGAAAAAGCCTGCCAAGCCCTAGGGGTCTCTCTGTACTATGAAAATTTTGCAAAACTGCCCAGCTTTTACGAACATTGCTTCCAACAATCAGTGTGAATATTGGCTTCCATATTGCAGACAGGCCACTGGCTCCCATGGGTGTGCTTAGCACTTCCTAACCCTGCTCACACCAGGTTAAGTGAAACACTCTGGAGCCCTCTAACCTTCCTGAGAGCTGAACTAGTGTTAGCAATGGTGGGAAATTGTTGTATACAAGGTTCAGGTGAAACGGGAATGCTTTTTGTAAGAAGTAAACAACAAGACTGATCTCATCTATGTAAGTAATTGAGCCAGGAGAAACTGACTGCTGAGAATTGGTTGTTTTTGGTGTCAGCACACCCAAAGCACATACTATTTGCTATGATTATTTTAGTTTCTGTTTCCCTTCTTAAATTACACAGAGCAATCCCAGTATTCATTACTGGTCTACACAGACCTATCAAGGTAGGATCATTCCACCTCCTGTAACAAAATGTGTGTGTAGAATTCCACTGGTCCATCTGTTCCAGTTTTGTGCAATTTAAATTCAAGGAGCGCACAGACATATAATACACACTATCTGCTAATACAGCCATTGGCGAACCGCATAAAACTAAACTGTAACGACAAAAATAAAGTTTCATCTGTTTCTCAGAACAAACCTAGTACTAAAATCTAAACCATAAATGAGCCTCAGCTCAATAGAAGAAGAGGATATTTTTTCTAACTGCTTTTCTTTCCCTACACATGTTTGTAACAAAGGTCAAATAGCTAAAACACTAATTGATTTTTCACAGTTCTTCAGTGAATGAGGCTATTACCAGTGCCATCTAGAATGTGTCCTTTCAATTTTGTTTCTTTATAATGGATTAGGGCACAATCTTCATAGTGCCTAAAGTCAGTGGGAGCACAGCTATTGACTTTAACAAGCCTTTAGTATGTTCTGTGCCATCAATATTAAAGAATATACTGCTATGATAAATATATAACATAGGTAGAAAGTGACTTTCTACATCCTCTTGTTTTCTAAGTGGGCTTATTGCCCTTCCGTTTTTAGGTCAAGTTACTTCTTACGAATGGAAGTGGCAAAATGGTGCAAAGGAAACAAACTGACATAATTTTGGCCGGTTATTTCACATGGAAAGGTTACTCCATAGGTATAAAAATATGTTCTTTACTTTGTTGAGACAATGAAGTACTGAAAAATGTTGGCACTCCAGTGATAAACCTTTAAAAAAATAATGAGATGCATAGATTTTCCAGACAGTGAGTACTGTTCTGATATCTTGGGATACTTGCAATTCAGAGGATGTCCCTACCTTGTAGATTTTTTGAGTTTGGAGATGGTCAGTAGGTGCAGTTCTGCCAGGGAATTCTACTTTGCTCCTAAGAGATAATCAAGTTAGGACACATGTATTTGTCCCAAATCTGCTCCTCCACAGCATCCTCTACAGTTGCTCAATCAAATATATACTGGCATTTGACCTTTGAGAATCAACGTAAAATATAAGGCACTTGGTTAATAAATGTCTGTGTTCCCTATGCTGACTAGAGGTACTTGTTTCACTACAAGTGATGGAAAGTATTTCCATCCCACCACCTCCCTGAGGACTCTGATCATTGCTTCAGCAGCATACAAGCCGCCTGTTAACAAGAGGCATGTCATGAGGTTCTCCCTCTATACTGAGTACTTCTGCAGAGATTCTGTTCCAGGTGGCAGAGCTGGGTTCGCTGCATATTGCACTGACTGTCACTGAACCCAGAAACCCAAAAGCCAGCTTCCAAGAGGCCTGATACACTCTCAATCATTATTTCTTACATCTCAGGTTTCCTTCTTTAGTTCAAATGGGATATGAAGAGCTGAAGGTCCATATACTCAGTCTGCCTCTGCAAAAGACACTGTCATGTAAAAAAAAATCAGTGCTATTGTTAAAATTCACTTTTATTCCTGAATATCTCCCTGTGCAAAGTGAATTTGCATGGTGCAAAGGCCTTGTGCTAGACTAGGGTCTGTATGAATTCACTTCAGGATCAAATGGGAGGAAATGGACTGCCAAACACCCAGCCCAAAATCTTAACAAGTGTCAAGAAGACATATTTAGAAGATGTGGCATCACTGGGAATAGAATCCATGTTATGTGTAAGCTACTGCAGATTTTCTAGAATGAAGGTATCCACAGTTAGAGATTGTTTTACTCACTTTAAAAGGCCAGTACAAATCCCAGAAAATAAATGTACTTAATATTTGGAGCAGAAGCACACTAGCTCTTTTCCTTAGCAATCCATATGACATCTCAGGAATGCTCAAAGAATGACCAGTGTCAGGCATCCAGTATGTTTTTGTTAGTGGTACCTTTAACTCACTCATCTGTTGAAGAATTCTCAACAGATTCGCCTTTGTCCCAAACTTAAACCAAACCTGAATCTTTCTTCTTAAGTTCAAACAAGTTCAGTCAGCATTTTTCCCAGCACTTAATGGTTGTAGAAGAGACTGAGATATTGTACTACATGAACCACAAATATGATAGCTTCATAGTATCAGGAAGTACCAGAAAGCCTGTTCTTTTGAGACATCCAGATATTCCTAGACAAAAACAATTTTGGTTAAAAATGTTCTGAACTTTGAGGCAGTGGTTTTCAAACTATGTTGGGTTGAACCCTGGGGTGCCAAGGTAGATTATTAGGGATTTAGGGTAATGGTGCAGCAGGTTGGGAGGCAGTGCACTGCTGTTGTGGGACAGGGTCACTTGGCTCTGCATCAGTCTTTAGGATAGGGGTATGGGTTTCATGGCAGAGGAAGTGATATGAAAGGGTTCTGTGACTTCAGGAAACTTGAAAACCACTGTTTTAGGAAGTACATATCAATCAAAATGATGCTTCAAAATCTTTGGATGTTCTACCATCTCTAATCAACACACCGCACTCTTTCTGGGTTTTGTCTAGACTGGGTATAAAGGTACCTTTAGCTCAGACATACTAGTTAACTTGATTAAAACCCCCACTTAGCATTGTTGTAGACATATGTTACCACCTTTATTATAGGACATAAGACTTTCAATTCACTTTAGAAGGTTGAATTATAGCCTCCTAAAGGATAACGCTTGATGTGCTAAAATGGGGTCAAAAGTGTTAAATTGCACAAAAGTGCCCCCCCCCCCCCCCTTCCTTCCCCCCAGTCTAGACAAAACTTTGATTTCTTAAGAGCTGGCTTGGTCACCCTTATTTTGGGGACTGGTAGCTAAACTTATTTAAAGTTAGTTTTAAGAAATTAATTCTTTTAAATTAATGCAAGTTTGCAGGCAGACCAGCCCTAAATTGGTTAAGATTAAGGCTAGAATTAGAATCTAGAATTAGCACATATACATTCATGACAATGGCATTCATTCTGAAGCATTGATGGCTTGCTCCTGGTACCCTTGAAGTTAACAATAAAACTCCCATTGGTTTCAATGGCTTTGGATCAAGCCCTAAATCAGACCTTAATAAAGGTATGTTATAAAGATGTAGTGATAGCTGATGAAGAGATGCACACATGAAGCTTTCTGATGAAGCAGAAACCCATGCTAGACAAATTCAAACTAGAGATAAGGCAAAATGTTGGAGAGTGAGTTAGCCAGTGGAACATGTTACCTAGGGAAATGGTGAAAGCCCCATCACATGCAGTCTTTAAATCTTTGGATGTTTCTCTTATAGTGAAATGATGCCAGAGAATAGAGTTGATGCAGGTATTAAATGGACAAGAGTCTATAGCCTTGGTTAAGCTGGAAGTCAGACCAGATCATAAGCTGGAAGTCAGAACAGTCACTTCTGACATTGAAATAACTGATTCTCTGAATCTCAATTTACATCTGAATCTGAGAAGAGGAGAGGGGAAGGCCACCATACCAACAAACTTCTGCCCTGCAGGCAGAGGTGAGTCATCTGGCCCATAATAAGCCCCCACCCAGAGCCAGATTTTTTGGCAGCTCTGGCTTAGATCATTAGGTTAGGGAGATTAACCTTTCAGTAGGCCCATGCTGCAAAATTCAGATATAGTCTGGTTCCTGGTTCAAACATTCTCAAAGTTTGGAGACAGTTAATGCAAAAGAGCTGACACTCCATTAAGCTTGGCCTCTTTTGTCACGTCATAAGGTTTTCATACATCCATAATCTATAGTAATTTACTTTACCAAGTTTTAATATTACCCCCACTAAAGAAAGGATATGGACAAACTGGAGAGAGTACAGCAGAGGGCAATGTAAATGGTGAGGAGACTGGGGCACATGACTTATGAGGAGAGACTGAGGGATTTGGGTTTATTTAGTCGAGAGAAGAGAAGACTGAGAGGCGATTTAATAGCAGCCTTCAACTACCTGAAGCGGGGTTCAAAAGACAATAGATCTAGACTGTCTTCTCAGTGGTGACAGATGACAGAACAAGAAGCAACCGTCTCAAGTTGCAACAAGGTTAGGTTAGGTTAGATATTGGGAAAAATTTTCTCACAAGGAAGGTAGTAAAATTCTGGAACAGGCTACCCAGAGGGGTTATGTACTCTCCATCCTTGGAGGTTTTTAAGACCCGGCTAGACAAAGCCTTAGCTGGGATGATGTAGTTGGAGATGGTCGTCTACCCTAAAGCCAAATAAGTTAGCTTTAGCCGGCTTCTGCGGGCAATTGCCGCTCGCTGCCACCCAAAACTGTGCCCTCTATGAACTGTGCCCCCCCAGTCTCAGGAGGCACCAGTCACCAATGCATAGGCCACCAGTTTGGTAACACAGTTAAAATACAATGAAATCTTATCTAAGCTGGAAAACAGGTTTCAGCTGTCTGGGAAATAATCACATGGTCAATAGTTTCCTGAACATCACTGCATGTTATAGTCTAGGTAGGAGTAATTAATAGTGAGTCCTCATTTGAACAAAATATTAGTTAAGTTACAACCCACTCTTCATTAATGAAAAGCAAGTTTTACAATATCTTATGAATTTAATAATATTTCTCTTTGATCCCAAAACAGTGTTACGCCAAGCAAGCTCCTGAGTTCTTAGAGCAACAATAATCCATCTGTTCTCTCTGATTAGAAAATAATGCTAGTGGAACTAAATGTTGATGCATAATAATAGTCTCCTCCTGTTTGACAAATGGCAAGGTGAAGTCAAGATATTTGTTGAAAATAAATGTTGCAGCTCAACTACGCAGTCCTTTTTGTTAGTGGAAGCCATTTATGCAGCAACAATCTCTTGTGCCAAAGGCTTTATTATTACACAGTAGAAATGCCATAAAAAAATATTGAAGAATAAGGTTCCAGTTCATGGAATACTGCCGGGGGTTCTGTTAGGACAGGGCAAACTTCAAATATAGCCAGGGTACAAGGAAAGACTTGCTGATAGGAGCCACTGTGTAGATTTGCTGAGAAAAGAGAAATAAAAAGGAATTTGTTAACTTCTTAAAGTTCCTTCCGATGTTCCTTCAGTGCTTCCCCAGGGCTATCTAAGGAGTAATAAATCTGCTAGAGGTTCAGTACAGTAGGTTTCCTCTCTCTCCTGTCCCAGCCCGAACACTTCTATAGCAGAACCCTAATGGATTATAACAGACCAAATGAGTGGTATGGGTTGGGTCCGCTGGATCCACTTCATGGGCCGATCCCAGGACTCAGTTGGGCACACACTGAATCAGCCCCTGTCCCACACACAATATCACAGCCACAGTTCTGGCCTCATATGTGCTGGTTTATGTCCTTCCTCAGCTCCATGCACATTGGATCAGGCCCTGGCACCCCAACCCACTGCACACTGTATTGAGCCTGGCTGCCCCAGGCCCATATGCAACAAATCAGGCCCCAGCCCACACATGCCAGATTGGGCCCACTACATTGGCCTCAGACCTGTGTGTGCCAGATCTCTGCCCCAACTCTAGCACCAGCTCCATGCCAGTGGGATCCCATGCACACGGCTATGCCACCAACTTTCCAGATTCTTGGGAAGCCCTAGAAGCCAAATTACACAGCCCCACAAGGTGGAACTGTCCTGCAGATGTGGGAGTTGGGACCCCTGAGTTATAGAGTCAATAAAGGAACCAGTAGTACAGATGAAACGTAAAGAAGAGCCCCCAGGAAAGCACAATAAACATCAAACTGTACCAGGGTACTCACCCTGAGCTTGTGGGCCAGATCCAGCCCCCAGTGTGGTGTCTTTTGGCCCTCAAGGTTCCCATGGGTCCGTGGGGAGTTCCACAGACCATGGTCCTGTGAATTAAGTTGGGTATGGAGGGCCTGATCCCAGCAGGGCCCAATCCCAACTTGCAGGGCTGGGCAGGGGCAAGCAGTAGAGGGCCCCAGGGCCCAATCCCAGTAAGCAAGGGCAATGTGGGGGTCAGGGCCCAATCCCGGCAGGTAGGATCCAATCCCACCCATAGACTGGCCCTTCACCATTCCCCCAGCCAATGGGGCCAAAAGGCTATGTATCCCTGAATGATACCAATCACTGATTATATAAATGAAAATGAAAACAAGTTCCTTGACACCTGGCAAAACATTCAACAGGCTCATTATAACATACTTTGGGCTTTCTGGTTTGGAGGCATGCAGGCAACACATCTGGTCACAGATATAGATGTCACAATATGTTATGGAGGGTGTGGACATGCATAGCGAATAAACTGTTCCCATGTGACACTGTTTGGGAACCGGTTCCCAATTGTTGCAGGACCAGGTGTGGATAATAAGGGGCAGAACCAGTTGGGGTGCAGAGGGTGCAGCTGCATCTCCTTTGGCTGTGCTGTTATGCCTGCATAACAATTAATGAGAAGAAACTCCTTTAGTACAGGTCTTTTACCAGGTGAGGAAACTGTGATGCAACTTTCCTTTCATAAGCAAATTTATTGAACCTTAGCAATTAACAGATAATGAGGACAAACTCCTCTACTGCCACAGTTCGGTCAAAGCAATGCAACACGCTCACCACCCCAAGATACGATGGACATGATATCACTGGGTGGCCAGTCCATGCAGTCTTGTCCAGGGCTCCTGACTTCTGCAACAAAGCTCTGCACAGAGTAGAATCTTGGATTGATGGCCGGATGTTGGGGATTAGGTTCTAAAGGGTGGCACTTTTCTTCTTCCTTATATACCTTATAGCTACCACATTTCTTAATACATAATTAGCTTAAGTCTTTCTCCTAACACATAATTTATAAGCCTGCCTGTGTTTGTCGAATACGGACTTGCTGTGTTTTTAACTGTAATTTTCCATTCTTAGGTGGGTGTAGCTCTTCCTTAAGACTGTTCCTCCTTGCCTGGACTATATTTACTCAATTTAGTTAGCCAGCTTCTTATTTCATCCTAAATCAAGGGACAGTATTTTTCCATATTTCCTCTTGTCTCTAGGTGCAAGTCACATACACAACTTAAAATAAGCATACAGCTTAACCTAAGCATGAAGGCCCAGGCTCTGAGGCCTTTTGGGGACTACAGTGCAGAGCACGTGCAGTGAGCTCCCTGATCTCACCTGCTCATCAGTTCAGCAGCCAGAGCCTGCGTTGGTGCACCTCTGGTACCCAGGGGCTGAACTCTGCCATGACTTGCCCCCCACTCCCTTGACCAATTCATTCAGTGGCGGGCAAGGGAGGGGGACAAACAACTGTGGCATTCAAGCTCTGAATTCTGGACCCATGCTAACACAGACTCCAGTAACTGTGCTGGTCATGAGCTGTACAAGCAAAGCAGGGTGCAACCACACCCCTCCCCCACCGCATCCCTTGGCTCTGCCTATGTGGACAGGCATACCAATCATGTCATGGGTTGGGAACCAATTCACCACTATGTGAAGTGCTGTGGCTCTAACACCATGGAGCATACTTCGCAGTATGCAATCTGGGAGAGTGCTTGCATCCACAGTATGGGGATCCCACAGGGTGGGTAACTTGAAGTCTAAAGTTTAGACCAAGTTACACCGGTAGCATAAATGAGGGGTGGGTGAGTGGGGCACCGATCCCAGGGTGCCTACTTAAAGTGTGTGTCATACTGACAGCTGCTGCTGTTGCCTGTCTGGCCGCTATCCCTTTCCTGTGCTGCCTGGGACTCAACAAGTGCTTGTTTTGCTTCTGGGTTAGACATATACAACAAGGAGCAATGATCTCAAGTTTAGGGTGGCCATTATAGAGGACATTACGGTTTTCTGCTACTCTGTCCTCTGTCCTCTATTGATACAAACCCCAACCCATTTATATCCTCTATTTTTCTATTCAAGTGCCATCAATGTTTTAAGTGCCATCAACATTATTAACTTTTTCACTTCTGATCAACATACCATATACATAATATGCATATCCAGTGTCATGTTCATACTTGTCACATCTTGACATTCACTGGAATAGATGGATACCAGAAATAATGCTGGTTTAAACAGGAAAAGAGTCAGAAAAAAAAATCTATGGCTTATTTCCATGATGGAGAACCTTATTACTGTCCTTAAACATCATGGCTAGGGACAGACATTACACATGAACCTGTTTAAGTGATCAGGAACTGGTTTAAACCTGTAACAGAACAGTTGTTCAGTGCACATAAACTAATTTGAAAATGGCTGAAACTAGTTTGAGATAAACCTGGTTGAATCAGACTTAACAGATTTTGGATCAAACTGGTTTATGTAATGTCTGTCTCATACCCCTTGCTGGTTTAAGATAAATCAGACACCCCCAGCATCCTGGCATACTCTCTGGTCTGGGCAGGGCTCTCTGCTCCACAGCAGAGCTGGCCCCTCCCCTCTGCTCTCTGGCTGCAGCTCCAGCACAGACTGTGGGCTGCTCCCCCTCCCCAACCCACCACACCCTGCTAAGCAGAAATTCCCCCCTTCCCTCTGCCTTGCTGAGAGGTGTCTGTGTATTAGCCAGCAGACCACATGCTGGCTACGGTCCATGCTGAATCAACAGGTAGCTGGTGATGTCCCTCTGTTGTTTTCTTAATGGGGTGATAAACACTGTTATCAGTTCCCTGCTGGGCTAATCAAAGTGTCCTGCCGGGGTCCGGCCATGCCCCCACCCTAACTCAGTGCTGTGGAAGGGATGGAAGGGCTGCTCTAGCACCCGCCCCCCCAGCTTCTAGCCTGAGCCACTGCAGGCATGTGCCTACATGTCTGGGATGTCTGTGCAGTTACAAACCACTTCAGCCTAGCCAGGTTAGACTAACCAGCAAAGATTGAATCAATTCAGGCTCAGGCTTTTTTAATATCTTTCCCTAGCCTTTAAGGGTAAAAGCTGGTGTATATACTGTCATCACATTAGCTAAATCATATTGGATTCTGGTGATGATGCAGCATGTTGATAGTGGAGGTGTTCTGTATGCCTTCCTAAAGCAGCAGAAAAGACAGATAGCTTTAATGACCCAGTATAATTCTGCATCTGTGAGTAACGTATTTCCTTGCAATATAAAGTGCCCTTAGTATTTGGTCTAGATAATGTATTCACTTACACTGTTGTTATTTATAGCCTCCTAAATGAACACAAATGCAGTCATTAAAAAGATGTTGCTGTTAAAATCATCAGCAGTGAAATAATTAGCAATGGTGACATATAAATTGCAATTTAGGCTTCAGAGCTTAAATTGCCACTGAGATGAATGGGCCAGTTCACACTTCTTTTAGGCCTGGCTCAGCAGAACCTGTAAACCATAAGCATTTGAAGAAATCTGGGTGTATGGTCAAATTTAGCACAGCATCTAAGCGCTTGATGAACTTTAAATATGTGAAAAAACCTATTAAAGCACAGACAAGTGCTTTGCTTGTTCCAGGCCTTAGGCCTTGTCTGCAAAGGAGAGTGTCACAGGGTTATGTGTTACGGCTGCAATCTGTAGAACAAAGCAAAGCCAAGCCATTCTCTTTTTCTTCCTCCTATGAATGTGGTCCAGTCTGCAACCTTGTCAGCTGTGCCTGAGGGAGAATAGATCATTAAGGAGTATGGGAAGAATGGGGCAGTAATTCTTTATCTCTCTACTTCCTCCAGTGGTGGAGGTTGGGGGGAATCTGGGGGCAGAAAAGACTACTGTATGAAAGTAGTGATCAAGGTTTAGTTCTTCAGGTCAGAAGAGTGGCACAAGGCCAGTCCACAGGCTGCACCAGGTCTTGCATACTATCAAATGGGCCCTAGAACCTAGGGTTACCATATTTCCATCAGCAAAAAAGAGAACACCAGGGGGGTGGGGCAGGGGAAGGAAGAGGGGCATATGATTGTGGGGGGGGAGTGATATGCCCATGCCCTGACTCTACCTCTCACTCCTAAGCCACAGCTCCCCCAGCCCTGCCAACCCCGCCTCACTTCCGACCCATAGCCCCTCCCCCTCAGCCTTGCTGCCCAAGCAGTGCATGTGCACACACATACACCCCCCCCCCCCGCCCCACACACACACACACACACAGTCTCTTTACTTGGCTTGCTGGAACCTGCATGGGGGCCATATGACCCACAACAGCCAATCATGTTGTCCACTGCTCCCAGTTCCAAACAGCCAGCCTGGGAGAGCAGAGGAAACAACAAAATACGCAGACATTTGCTCTTATTTTAAAAACCCACCTGGATGCAGCACATGGGCCAAAAAAGACGACGGGTCTGGGAAAACCCAGATGTATGGTAACCCTACCAGAGCCCGGTATCACCCCTACCCTGTCCTGCATGCCAGAATTGGGCCACAGGGGCTTGGCACCACTCCATTCCTGCCTGGCCTTGCACCCTGGGATCAGGCACCTGATCCAGATTGGGCCATAGCTTTCCACAACTGGCTTCTGTTCTACAACTTAATCCAGTAAACTCATGGTAGTAATAGTAGTCCCATTAAAATCAGTGGGTTTGCAGTGCATTCGTTATTGAATCCCACGTTTGGCAGGGGCTACAGGGGTCATCTAGTCTAGTGGTTCTCAACCTTTTTTGTACCAGGACCCATTTGTAAACATTGATGGCCAGTCCCAATCCAGTGCCCCTCACTCCCGACCCACTACCCCCCTGCCCCCAGGTCCCAGTCCCCCAGTGTGTGGGGCAGGATGGGGTGTGTATGGGGAAGGGGAGGCCCCAAGAAGCCCCTGGTAGTCTGGAACTTTGCCAGCCTGCAAGGAAAAAGCCATGGTTTCCCACATTTTTATCTTTTAAAGGAGGGTCCGTTTTTCAAGTTTGTTCGCGACCCTTTCATATTTTCTCCTGACCCACAGGTTGAGAAATACTGATCTTGTCTAATCCCTTGCACAAATGCAGGATATGCTATTCTTAAATCATCCCAGAAAAATAGCTATCCAGTGTCTTCTTGAAAACCTCCCATGGAGATAACATAACTCCTCCGGGAATCTTGTTTTATTGCATTACTGTTCTTATAGTCCAGAAGTCTTTTTCAGAGATGTCATCTAAATTTACTCTTGCTGCAGTTTTAACCCACTGCTTCATGTCTTGTTCTCTGTTACAAGGGAAAACAGTTGTTTTCTTTTTTTTATAGCAGCCTTTCAGATATTTGAAAATAGCTATGATGTCCTTCCCCCATCTCCTTTTTCTCCAAACTAAACATAGCTAGTTCTCTCAACCTTCTCTTGTAACTTTTACTTTCCAATCCCTTTATCATCTTTGTTGCTGCCCTTTGGAACCTTTACATTTTCTCTTTCACCTCTTTAAAATACATAATCTCAAACTGGATATAATGCCCTGGTTGGGCCTAACCAACACTGAGTAGATTTATACTGAGTGGATTTATACTGTGACCTCCCAAGTTCTACATATAAGGTGCAAATATGGCTCTTAATGCACCCCAAAATTGCAGTTTGTCATGTCTGCATTTCATTACTGACTCATGCTGAGTCTGTGATCCACCATATGCTTCCCTATGCTTCTTAGCAATGCTGCTACCCAGACAGTTATCCCTTTCCATCCTTGGTGGTTTTTAAGACCCAGTTACACAAAGCTTTGGCTGGGATGATGTAGTTAGGGGTGATCCTTCTTTGAGCAGGGGGTTGGACTAGATGACCTCCTGAGTCCCTCTTTCAACCTTAATTTGATTCTATGATTTTGTATTAGCACACTTGGTTTTATTTCCCATGGTTGAATTACCTTACATTTGTCTTTGTTTCATTTAATTCTGTTGTCTATAGGCCACTTCAGCAAAATACAGGGTAGAGATGCACCTTATAGATTAAATCAGCGATGCATAAGCTTTCATAAGTAGGAGCCTACCCAACTCAAG
Organism: Alligator mississippiensis; assembly: GCF_030867095.1. Taxonomy (NCBI): domain Eukaryota; kingdom Metazoa; phylum Chordata; order Crocodylia; family Alligatoridae; genus Alligator; species Alligator mississippiensis. Next base: position 116,633,059 of record NC_081824.1, on the reverse strand, counting down.
GAGGTGGCTAGCAGATTCTGCAGGTAGATTATAGGGCTGGCCACCATTTTTGCAGGCTTATTGTGGTGAGCCTCCCCCATGCCTCTGATTGGCTGAGGGACCCTGATCACTCCCCTTGCTGCTGATTGGTGGAAAAGGGTGGGGCTGCACAACAGGCAGCCCTCTCAGCCAATCAGTGGAGAGGGAGAGGGGCAGCAGCCATCTTGCCTGCTCACCTTAGTGCTGATAACCCCCTTCATGCCAGGATGCATGGCCAGGAGGACTGCTGGCTCCCCCTGAGGAGCCAGCATTTTATTTTTAGGTTTTGGGTGTTTTTGTTTTGTTTTTTTGCAGTTGGGGGGTGGGGGGGGGGAGGTTTGTGGTTGGTGGGGGGTTGCTGATTGCATGGAGATCACCTTATTCCACAGTTTCTGCAAAATTCACGGAAACACAATTTGAGCAGATCCCTATTTGTGAGTTACCAAGATCTTCAATTAATCATAGCCCCACTCAATCATTGCCCCTCCTGCTTTTGTGTCATATGCTAATCTCTTGTCTTTCAGACCCTAATCCATTTATTGTTACTCTTTGCTACAGGTTATTCAACCACTTATTTATCTCAGGGGCATCAAACATCCTCCAGCTCCTGCAGTTGGGTCATTGGCTAACAGGGCTTCTTGAAGGCTAGGCCACCCAGATTGATTTTATGGGGCATATTGATTTTATGGGGCACATCAGCAGTATGTTAATCCCTGCTGTTTTGGCATGGCTCTGGAACACAGGGAGTTAATGCTACTCACCTTCACCCTGCTTTACCCACTACCAAAACTGGGGTTTCTAGTCACTACTGGCAACCATGATTGGCAGCAAGGGAAAAGCGGGGGCAAGCAGCAATGGCATTAAGTCCCTAGGTTCCATAGACCTGCCAAAACAATGACTCCACTAGCCAAGGAGTTTAACGTCACCACCATTTGCGGGTTGTCCAGCCCATGGGAAGCCCTGCAGGGATGGATCTGACCTGCAAAGCCCAAGGGATTTGACACCCATAATTTATCCAATTAATAGCAATTAATTCTAGTCTGCACTTCTCCAGTTTATTATGAGAATGTCATGCAGGAGTAGGACTGTGTCAAAGTCACAAACAGCAGCAAGCAGAAGGATCCATTCACTTGTTGTCTTAATGTTTTTTCATGGATCCATTCAAAAGGATCATACTTAGAAACCATTCAGGGGCTTAATGGGTAGAATAGGGTCAGGCTCTTGTGCACGCCAGGCCGGAACCCGGGCCCTTTCGTCGCTCTGCACGCGGGCTGTGGCCAGCAGCCCGGGCAGGCCGGGTCGGAGAGGGGAGGCGCCGAGCTAGAATTAGGCACAGACACATAACGGTTGATTTTAAGATTGTTTACTTACACCGAGATGGTCGTGGTGCAGGCTGAGAACTTGCTTGAGTTGCGGTTACAAACAGAAAACACGAACAATCACGTGGAGTTTGCTAGGCTCCACGAAGACAGAACTCCAGATGTCCAGGACAAGCGCGCATAAAACTCGTCGATACGTCTTATAGAAGGTTCCGTTCAAAGATGGGAAGAGGTGGGCGGTGGATCAGGCCGCCAAACTCCTCTGAGCAACACACCCAGAGACCCCACGAGATGGATATGGAGTCCTCTTCAGCTTGGGCGGAAACTGCTCAAGCCTCTTATACGGCTAGCAGGCCAATCGCTAGCCGCCACGTGTGAATAATTTAGCACTAGCCAATTGCGGGGCACGAATTTGCATGCGAAGAGCGGGAACTCCTTTGCACCGTGCATTTCTGTGTTGCAAAGGAAATGCACCCTGCAAAGACCGCTGCAAAGTGGCGGGAACACTCCTTTGCACGCGGGTTCTCTGCGCAGCAGAACTCCTCCGTGCAATGAAGCTGTAAACCCACGGGGATAATTCTTAGTGCCAAAGCACACACAAAAAATCAGACCTTTGGGTCACAACAGCTCTAAGTATATTATCTCCACTGCATTTTCTTCACCCCCAAAAACAACTATCCTGTCAAATAAGAATATCAAGTTGGTTCAGCATCTGGTTCTTAACAAATCCATTTTGAGTAGTAGTGATTACCTTTTCTGTCTCCAGGTATTTAGAAATGGATTGGTTTATAATCGTTTCTAATATCTTCCCACGTTTTGAAGCCAAACTGACCAGATTGTATTTTCCTGGGCATGTCTACACATGCACAGTTACTGCACAGTAATTTAGATTACTTAGGTACCATGCAGTAACCGAAAGTTACTGTGCAGTACAGCACATGTCTACATGTGCATGGCCATATTGCACAGTAGCTATGCTGATTTATGCTGAACTAAGTTACGCTTAGTTACTGCACAGTAAGACATGTGTAAATGGTTTACTGTGCAGTAACACTGTGTGTGTGCTCTGACTTGGGAGTAAAGTTACTCCCAAGTCAGAGCACACACACAGTATTACTGAACAGTAATACCTACACATGTAGACAACAATCTAAAAGCTGCTTACTGTGCAGTAAATGCACGTGTAAACATCCTCCTTCTGCATGTCCTACTTTTACCCTTTTCTAAAGATGGCCACTATGTTAGCCTTTCTACAGTCCTCCAAAACCCAACCTTCCATCCATGACTTAGCACATATTGTTTTTAGCTCTGAGAATTCTTACAACAATTCCTTTAGCACTGTGAAATGAATTTTATCAGACCCTGCCAACTTAAATGCATTCAAATTTTCAAAAGCTTTGATGCACTTATTACTTATCATTTTCTGCAGTTTGTCCCCTTCTTTGCCCATGTGAATTCAGTTAGTTGTCTGGTCACAATTTATTTTGTTGTGAAGCCTGAGGACAAGTAGACTCCTCAGCATCGGAATCCCCTCCCCTCTTGACACCCATCAGAAAAGTCTGGAGGCTTTGTAAGACCTTTTCATTTCGGCAAGTTTTTAGGAGAGAGGGTTAAGCTTTGGAGTATCGCCTGGGGAGTTTTTTTATTATTTATAAGAATACATAAGTTATTAAAGTATTTTATCTTGTTTTTTATCATAAGCTGCCTTAAGTCTTTTTTGGAGAGGGTGGCATATAAATTAAACAAATAAATGAATAAATGGAGCATCTTTGCTTTCTTTGCATCACCTATTAGTGGCCAACCCTTACTTTGAGCTGTGCACACACACTTTCATTGGTCTTTCAGAGTGGAAGATATGTGGAGAATGGTTAAGTTATATTTTATGATCTCATAAAGTACATTGTTTTCCTATTCTGACTATTGTATGCATATTATTTTTAAATACTTGACCTGTTGAAGTAGTATCTGCCTAGGCTTAAGTGTACTCAGTCAGCACAAAAGGGAAAGATTTGATCATTAGTTTTAAGCAATTTTCCTTGGTTACCCAAATTGAACTTTAGGCTGAAAAACCTCTGTTAAAAATAGAGCTTATCCAGGGTTCAGCAAATACTATAAGCATGCTCCTCCACTAAAACAGAAGGCAGGGCTTCCCTAGTGAGACTGGGGAAAGTGGGAAAGTGTGATAGTATGAAACATCTATGTTTTTCAGGTTTTTTTGTCCCTATATCAGTCTGATAATTTTTTTAATTTGCTGGAGCTTTGTGCTTGCTAGTTGGCAAAAACTGAAATGTTTATAGAATATCCAGCATATGCCATATATCCCCACATACAACATGCACCTTTTTGTCCCAAACCAGCCCCCCCCCCCAAAATTGGGATGCATATTTTAAGAGAAGAAGCTGAGAACTGTACCTTGTGCCTGAAGCAGCAAGTTAGCTACTCGTAGTATCTTGGTGAGGCTTGTGATGTGAAGGCAACACTTTATTTACAAGAAGTTTTATAAAGAACCAGGCAGCCCTGGTTCTTTATAAACGAGGCACATGCCTAGGGCCCTGAGCTGCAGGGAGGCCGGGGTCCTTCCCTCCATGGTGGTAGCATGAATGGCCCTGTTTGCCTCCCTTTCCTTTCCCTCCCTCCTATGCAGAGGTTGCTTCCTAGCAGTGGCTCTGAGGCCTGCTCCCTGTGGGCAGCAGCACCAGGGTGAGGGAAGGGTCTCAACCAGCCCGAGGCCTATGAGTTTGTTTGCCTAGGATCCACTAAAGGGTTAATCCAGCCCTGTAAAGAACTATTTACAGTAAAGAACTAAAAGTGCTACTGCACTTGCAAGAGCCTGGGGCCTAAAATTGTGTGAGGTAGAGTTAGGGTTACCATATTTCCAGTTCCAAAAAAGAGAACACCTGGCACACAGACACGGTGGGGGGGCAGGATAGAGGAGGGGATATGATTGTGAGGGGCACTCCACTCTCAAGTTCGATTTTGTTTTTCAGTTTCAGGTGAAAACAAAGGGGTTGAATCATTCTCCTGGGACTAGAAATACCTGGATTCAATTGCCTACTCCAAGAGTAGACTTGGGCAACTTGCTAGACCCAAATCAACAAAAATATTTATATGCCTAATTTTTATTATTCTCAAGGGGAGAGTCAGTATCTAAATACCTTTGAATATCTAAGCTTAAAAGTATGTCTTCTGGGACTGTGTGTATGTGTGTGCATACACGCGTGTGTGCTTGATATAACAAAACAACTGTGTGTTCATTGACTTGCTTAATAAGTGGCGTGGCAGTGAAGACGTATTCATATTCTCTCTGTGCCTTAGTTCTTTCTTCCTTTTCTTAAAAGACATTGTGAAGTTTGATATATTCAAGGTTAGGAGGTATTCAAAAACTGCAGTAATAATAAGGGCCATATAAATGTTTCAGTCTACAGGAGGAATGTGACTCAAGTCTCTCATGCAGAATTAGATACAACAATTATATAATAGTTACACCAGATTAGCTCCCCTGTGGATTAGCTGTCCTGTGTGGAGCTATTCCTTGCACTTATTCTGGAATAAGTCGCCGTGTCTACACATGCCATCACAGCGCATAAATAAATTGTGGAGCTTATTGCTCAGCAGTTTATTGCTCCAGGGAAGCTTCCAGATGCACATGCACCCAAACTGAAGCACACTGAGTCAGGTTGGAGCGGTCCTGGCTGGCAGGAGACCCAGGGGGTCAGGCTACCAGCCCTGGGCTGTTCTGATTGTGTCAATGTGCTATGGAGAGGTTGGCTGGGGTATAAGGGTGTACAGTGCTGGGCTAGCCAGCAGACAGTCCCTGCACTGAAGGAACCTCTTGCCCCAGCCAGCCAGGCCACATCTACATGTGTGCTGCTGTGCACGAAAAAACTCTGCAACAGGAAAGTACTTGTAATTTACAAGTACTACCCTGTTGCAGAGTTTATCAGTTTCCTGCACGCTACTTGGCTCTCACGTTCAGATGCTAAGATGCTTACTGTGCAGTTAGTCAACTGCTCAGTAAATGTCTCATGTGGACTTGCCAAATGTGATTTTATTGTAGGAAAACTACTCCATTTAGGAAATGCATTAACACACCTTTTAATTCCAGAATACAGATTCCTCGCAGAGAATAATTCTAGAATAGTTCCAAGCAACTTCTGCATGCAGGCAGGACTATCAAAACTTTTTCTTTCCATGAGAAAAAGGGTTGCTTTTTAAGTGGTTTAACCCACTGAGTTCAGCTGAATTTAAAACTTTTCTTCATGCCTATGAAGAATCAGTTTCCACTTTGAAGACAGCTTTATCTGGTCATTTTCTAGTATATGTGTTTTACAGTGATATTAAGAGAAGTTTTCAATGGAATGTAGTCCAATGCATTAAGAATTGATAAGCATGTTTTGTTTTCTCTTTTGGAGGCTCTGCCAAAGGGAAATTATGTTGATATTACCAAGTTTCTTCTGATTCTGTGCCAAGTCCATAGAACCATTCATATAAAAGAGAGTGACATCTTTCAGATCTCTGGCTATATGCTAGTCAACATCATATGCATTGAGTATGAGCTAAATAGGTGGAAAGGTTGAATAATTTGCAACCCAAAATATTATTATGTGATCCATATAGCCATTATTCTTACTTTTTCTAATGAGTAGCAAAAATAACCTAAGACTGCCAGCAATGTAACTCATATTATCTGTTGTCAACTGAGAAAGTCTAAAGGAGATTACAGTTACAATTCTGAGCAATTTGTATGGCCATTATATCATCTTTGCCAATCCAGATTGTGTTCAGTACTCATAAAGCTCCCTATTGTGCTAGTATTCACTGAGATTGCTATTATGCATCCTGCTTTCTTTCATTCATTTCTACAAGCTGAGGGTCATTTCTTATTCATACAAAGACTGAAATAGTTATTGAGCACTCTGCTGAATACTCTCCCCTAAATGAAATATTCATCTTTCTAATATGTCATGACCCTCCTAATCTGTACTAGAAAAATAAAATAGAATAATTTGTAAAATGCCAAATAGGTACCATGAACAACTGTCAAGCTTCAACCATGATCAGCCATGTCAGTACTGAAGACGGAACTTATTAATTTTGCCATTTTGGAGCCTGACTGAAAAAAATGACTCCTAGTGCTTACATAGGCATTCTCCAGAACTCAAATTAGATTCCACCTCCTGCCTCTCAGTATGCAGAAAGCACTGAGATTGGGTGTAATCTGCTGTAGACCTATAGTCAGATTGTTGTAGAGCAGAGGTACTCAACTTTACTGCCCCAAGGACAAGGTACGTGGCACAAGGCTGATCCACAGCCATGATCCCTCACTTTGTCAGCACCCAGATGCGTGCCTGGATTGGGCCCTGCACTGCCCCAGTTGGGCTCGGCACTGTCCTCATTGGGCCCCATGCTGCCTCAGGCTCAGCCCAGACCCAAACTGGGCCCTGCATTGCTTCATCCTGGCTTTAGGCACCTGGATCAGGTCTCATGCTTCCAAGACCCAGTCCTGCATGCCAGGATCCAGTCCCATGTCATCCCAGTACTGCATGCCAGATCAAGTGCATGGGGCCATGCTATCCAGCTTGCCGGGCTCCTCACAAGTCCAAAAATTTGACAGCAAGGGAATGGCAATTAATGCTGCCACCACTCCTGGCTGCCAAATTTCCAGACCTGTGGGGTGCCCAGCAGGATGGATGGCAAAGCTGCATGGGCCAGATCTGGCCTGCAGCCTAGGGGTTGAACACCCATGTCCAAGAGTGCTAGATAAAACGTCCTCATTCTTTATTAACTTTCCTTTGCAGTGCCTACCTTTTAAGAGAAGAAAGAATAGAATCAGCCCAGAGGAGAAATGCTACCAATTCAAAACATTGGTGTATTTATCAATAACATAACTAAGATGGAGGAAAGCAGAGCATGATCCCTGCATGACAACTTGAGAGGTGTAAAAATAGCAGCCACTGCCTGCCTGATGCTGCTGCTGCCAGCATCCCAGCTGCTGCTGCTGCTGCCCCATGCACTGCTACTGCCCATGGTGAAAAGCTGCCCAGATATGTCTCTGATATTTATTCAGGAAAAAGATAGAATTTTGCATTTAGAAAGCCCAAGGGTAACAGGTTGAATGACACAAGAATGAAAGGTATCAGTTACTAGAGGCTTTGTTGAGAGATACAGGATTGAGACTCACTTGTTTTTTTTACAAACTGAATTGCTGATGGTAAAGGGCAGAGGAAGAGCACACACCAACTGCTGAAACTTCCTTAGCCTGATGAAGGGTTTTTGAACCGGAAAGCTTGCTTAATAACTATTCTCCAACCATTTGGGTTGGTCTAATAAAAGATATCAAATTCACCCAAGGAACCTTGTCTGCCTATGTCCTTAGACCAACACGGCTACAACCTAAACCCCTGTACAGGCCTATACAGTTAAGAAAGCAAGAATGGTTCCACTATAGAAAGAGGTCATGGAAAAAGCTAGGAGTTCTGTGGATGCAACATTCTCCTTTCTGCATGTATATCTATCAAGCCAGTTTCTGACCTCAGTTTCCCCAGCTTTATTAATAGATGAAGTTGCTTCAGATTTATGTAAGTTACCCTGCATGGATACCACTGTAACTTGATATGTTAAGGCAGGTATGATGATTCAGTAGCAATGAACAGACATTGAAATGAGGAAGTTTTGGTGGATCAAAGTATATAAGCAGAAAACCCTACAAAAATGAAGTGAATTTCCCTGATGACCATGTGATATGTTGGTATGCTATGATCTCTGTGAACTGTGGTGAGATCATCAAGTCTGTGAGTCAGTCACCCCAGTAAATGTGGATATGTGGATATATGACAAAAGTGATTGGTTACTCCCACGTTGGCAGGACGATAGATGAATGATATTATTAGAAATTCTCTCTTTCTCTGTAAGTAACTGTGTATTTCTGAATCCACAAACTACCTTGTTGCTATTATCTGGTCTGTGGCCCTTGATGGATAAAATACATGAAGGACCCCTTCATATGTGCCTTTTGCATAGATACTATACAGCTTGGGCTAGAGTAAAGGTTGCCAATGGGAATTATCTATTTCATTTACTATGGTCACAGTTATGTCTCATCCCTCTCCAGTGCTTGCTAAGCATGCATTTATTTCCCCCATGACTAACACCTGCTGCATATGATCCGTCTTTCCCTAACTGCTGCATGCAGTTCCAATGTGATCATTGCCAAAACACCATCGAATCTATGAGCCAAGGAGATCTTGATGATCTTGTATCTTATTCCTGCAGCTGATGCTCCATGAGAACTTTCCTGAACTCCTGACTTGCCTTCGCAGAGTTGTCACTATGATGCCTCCAACTCCATGGCATGGGAACCTCGGTTGTTTCCCTTTCCAACTGCGGTTGCTGGATGGAACAGTGCACGGGTTTTGCAGCTGGTGTAGCAACTTGCCCTTTGCTCCTCTGTGGGCATTATGCACATGGGTACATCTATTCCATCCCTTGACATGATCTCCTCTTTCATTCTTTATTGTGCACGTGCTTGAAGACATGATTTTCAGGGCAACAGATTTGTGCATAGCGTGAGCCTCTGTTGCATGTTTTTGTGTGCATTTTCTTACGTGGCAGTCTTTTTTTGCATGATCACAATTCAGCCCAGAATACACATCATTAATTTCTCTCTCTCTTACCCATACTCTTCTTCTCTGCTTCTTTCTTTCTATATTTCCCTGGATATTAATGTTAATCACAGGGTTATACAGTAACTAGAGCTGTAGCTGCCATGAATGGGCATTTCTTTTGTTAGTGTTAAAGTGATGTTGTAGCCTTGATGATCCAGGAATTATGAGAGAGGCAAGGAAGTTTTAAAGTGATATCTTTTATTGGACCTACTGCATAGTTGGGTTAAAGTTAGACAAGCTTTCAAATATAAGGCATTCTTCTTCCGACCTGAAGTGGTGCAGACCTTAAGAAGAATGCTTTGTATTTGAAAGCTTGTCTATCTTTATCCAAACTATGAAGTGGATCCAATAAAAAAATATCACCCACAAAAAATATCTGAGTGTCCTATTTCTTTTTTCTTATTCATCAAGTGCTTAATCTCTTGAATGCAGATGCCTAGAAAAATACAATAAAAGAAGCCGAATTGTATCTCCCAGTGGTGTATTAGCTTTACAAACCTTCTGATTAATCAACTTGGAAGCCTACTTAGCATTTGTAGCACTTGTGATGCAGCATAATTTTTTTGTGAGAGGACACGAAGATTTAAACAAATAATTGTACTGGGGATCATTTAATGGAAAGCATTTCTTAAACTGTAGAGGAATAATTCACTGGTTGAAAAACTTCAATTTTGCATGACCTACTAGGACCCCCAGATTCAAGCTCAGTAGGATTTTAATCATTCCCAGGTAGATAAATTGTGTACCTTTCTGTTCAGGTATTCAAAACAATGTAATGCCTACTCTAGGTGGACACTAAACATCTATGAGCCCTTTTCATCCAGGGGTTTGACCTAGTTCCAGGGGGAATTTATTACCAACCTCCCCGATTGGTGCAGTATGTTATTTATTGGCTGAGTGCTGCTTTCCACTGGGTTGGATTCTGCATTTCAGTGGTGCAGTAGATATAATCTGTGAAATATTCTGGGATCCATGAAAATGAAAGGTATGTAAATATATAATACAGTTGTGTCAGACTCTTCACTCACATGGCTATCAATCAGAAGCAATACCACTGAAACCAGTAGAATTATACCCATATAAAGTTAGTGAGAGAAGAGAATCAAACACCTGATTCTCAAATTTACTCTGGCCCAGGTCCTACCAGAGGCTGGAAAAGACTAGGAGATGGACTGGGGTCTCTACCATCAACATGCCCTTTACATCAGGAGTCAAAGAATTAGATGCTGTCAAAGTCCTGGCAATGCATTTTCTACACTTGATGGGAAACTCAATATTCCTTGGTTAGTCTCCGCCACTGCAGGATGTTTCTGCTTCCATCATACTGTCTGAGCAGAGCCAAAGGGGCAGAGCTGTGCTAAAAATTTGAATCAAGTTGATATTTGGACTTTAAATGGAAAATGCAGTTCAAGGTAGAATAAAATATGTCCTTATTTTTGTACCTGAGTCCTCATAAATTTGCCTGCAACTTTATAACCAGCTGGAAATATCCTTGCATTGCTATCTGGCTCTGGGTTTTTCTTGTTTTTTGGGGGGCTTATTTGGGTGGGCAGGGGGTGCAATGGGAAAGAATCAGCAGTTAGAAATGTTGAAAATCATAACACAGTATTACAAGTTCTCATAGTTTGTTCTGTTCCTTCTGTTTTATAGATGAAGGAGCCTTGTAATAAAGGAGACCTGCTGGCTAAACCTGATCCAAGAGCTTTTTGGAGCAGCAATGACTCAGGTTAGGATAGAATGCAACGGGTGTGTGAATGTATAATGATGGATTCTGCAGAAAGCTGTACAGAGGGCTCTTCTTTTTTTATACAGCATAATGCAAGGCTTAGGTGCTTTGTACTAAAGCCAGGCAGGATGAATGATTTTTAATGCAGAAATTAAATTTGACCTCTCTCCCATATAGTATTGGTTTGGGGGAAAATGGCAAAGAAAATGGGATTTAGCGCATTATGTGATGATATGTGATGATTCCCATAGAACAATGCCATAGCATAATAGCAGGCCACTGTTGATCCTCTGGATCATGGTTTACACCTAAAATGTCTAGTCAGATGCCTGATGAATCCGTTTGTGGCTGTCAAGCCCAATTTGGGAGCAATACAGCTTGTTGTAAGTGTCACTGATGTACGTGTTTTCTGAACTGGAATCCATGCTGCTTTCTTCTTTCTCGCTTTGCTTCCATCTTCTCATTCAAAGCTGCTTCATGTTGAGCTGCACCCAGTGCCAGATGTTCCTTCCAGATCAAATGGGATTCTGCATGCCTCTCCCCAGCTTTCTGTGTTGATGTTGAAAAACTTCAAATAATTTTTGCACACATTGTGGTACTGCCATAGAAGATGACCCCGCTTTCTAGAGTCATCTTGAATCTTGCTATACAAACTATTCTTAAGGATAAGGTTTCTCCCATTCTTTTGATATGGCCAATTCATTCAGCCTACTCTTCTTGATAGTGGTTTCTAAATGTGTGTAACAAGAATCATGCCCCAGTGGTGGCTTTGATGCCCCTGGCAGCCACGTGGCTTCTGCCTCACTGTGGCTCCCTGAGTCCCCTTTTCCCCTTGCCTATTATTCCGGGATGTAACTAATTGATTTCTGATGCAAGAAGCTACCCAGGGTCCAAGAGTGAGCCTTTGTCTGTTATCCGTCTGTGGATTTCTCCTGAACCACCCTGATCCCTGCCCTGCCCTCAGGCACTAAGCAGGGCCCTCTTGGCCCATGTGTGCTTACCTTAAGTGCTAATTTTGTGGTCTCTGACCTCCTCTATAGCCACGTCCATGCCTCATAGGTGCTGCCATTCAATCAGTCTCCTGTGTTTATGCCTTGGCCTTTCCAGCTTCTGTTCCTTCTTTCTAACCCTGGCCCACATTGCTGGACCTGGCTTCTGGGCTCTAGCTCCTGCCTTGCTTCCTCTGGTTCTGGGTCCTTGGCCCTGGTGTCTGTCCCTTTTGGGTGCTGGGCCCTGGCTCTGTCCTTTGCAGGTGCTGGCCCCTCTGGCTCTGCCTGACTTCTGCCTCTGCTAGGCTTCAGCCTCCTACTAGGCTGCAACTCCTTTTGGCTTAAACGCACTCTGTGTCCTGAGCCCTGGCCCTCTGGCAGGGCTCAAAACAGCCTCATGCCCCTCAGGCACCACTGGGATCTCTTCCACCTCCAATAGTCTCAACCCAGTCTGCCAGTTTAACTATAACAAAAAAGTAATCCCACTGGCTATAACACAAGCTAGTTCTGCATTGGGTCCAACCATAAACACTGGCTTACTGGCTGCACAACAAGATTTCCCCCCACTCTGGGTTGTATTCTGCTGCAAGCCATCAGTATCTCACTGGCAGTCTCAGGGCAACTCACCTGTCAGCTCCAAAGCCTTCTTGTCAGGAGAGAAGACCCTCTGCTGCCTGCAAGGCCAGACTCCTCATCCTGGCTTAGACAATAAAAGATTACATATAGAAGGGAAAGGGAGGGGACACTGCTCAAAGAAGTAATAACTGGGTTGATTAGATAAGTTGAGGTGAATAGTGCAGTCAATGGAGTTAACAGATAGTCCAGCTAACAGTCTTAATACATAGTTCAGGCAATGGCATAATAACCCCTGTCTACTCAATGTAGACAGCAGAGGGATACTGTAAGCAGGTGATGGCATACATGATGTTGGTGGAGGGGCAGGTGAATGAACCTTGGATACTATAATTTCTGTTGTTTGGTCCAGGGACAATGTGGTCTGCCTTGATGAGTGGGTACAACTGGCATCTAGGTCTATAGCAAGGCCTGGTGGCTTGGTGAAAATTAGAGATAGGTACTCTGTGGTTGAAGAAATACCATTTGATGCCATTTGATGCCTGGAAGCCAGGACAGGTTTGTCCCCCAAGGCTACCTTGAGATTACCATCTTTATATGTCTAGGGTGTTTAAGCTAGGGATAAGTGCTATAAGTGATGATGAGAAGGATTCTGTTGTCCTATCACAGTGTTGGTTCTGTGGTTCATGCTTCTTTGACCCAGTTAGTCTCTGGGGACACTCTACACATGCAGGTAAAGGTGTGATGAGATCTAATGTGCAATTTAAACAATCATGCCTCCTTCCATGATACATGTTCATGGGTAAGAAGCAAGCCCCATGCACCTCAGTTGAGGGGCTGCCAATTGCAGGGGTGGCCCATGCATCCCTGGTGTGGGAAGTTTGTCACTTCAGTGCTCTCCTGGCCCCGGGGGTGTGGAAAACTCCCTGGAGCTAGAAGATCACTGCAGGGGCGATCTCCCTGATCTGGGGGTACAAGAAACAACCTCCATGAGAGGACCACTACTGCGACAGTCTTCCCATTCTGGGGGTTTCATGTACCTCCAGGATGGAGGGATCACCCCGATGGTGACCCTCTGACCCCAGGGATTTCATGCATCCCCAAGGAAAGGGGATCACCCCTGTGGTGATCATTCTACCCCAAGGTTGCATGCACCCCTGGGGCTGGAAGATCACCACAGTGGCAATTTTCCCACCCTGGGGATTTGCTGGGAGGCGCACTGCAGAGACCCAGCATCCACAGCTGTGGGACTCTGGGTCTTGGCAGCTGCTAGGGCTGAGAGTCCCCAGCAGTTGTAGGACTCACAGCCCCATCTGGGCAAGGTGCACCCCTGTGGCTGGGAACCCGGTCAGCTGACGGGAGTCCCAGCTGCAAGGGAGACCCTACTACACGTGTACATTACAGCTCAATAGCAACCAGTTATCAAGGTTTTGAGGTCTAACTTGATAGCTGGTTGCAGCTTTTTATTGCATAATAGCTACTTTGCATGTGTAGCTGGTCTCAAAGTAATTGTGCAATTAACCAGTTAATTGTGCAATGCCTGTAACAAGTAGAGGGTGCCTGTGATGTCACCATGATTTCAGACTAACATAGCTAGCCACCTCCATTTGTCTACATGAAAAAGTGACACTGCTTTTACTGAACTGGATTACAAACATATTTATAGTTAAATCAGTGAAACCCATGTATATACCTTCTTCTTTTGGTTTAAGACTGAAGTGGTTTAGACTGATTCTTTACTGACAATGTATGATGTTATTAAAATGAAAGAGAGGTCCACAAAAGAGGTCTGCCCTGGTGTAACTAAAGTGAGTGGTATTTTTCATATATGCAGTGCTATGGTCTGAAATCTTTAGGGCAGGAATTGTTTTTCATTTTACACATGTGCAGTGCCTAGTATAATGGGTCCCCATTGCTCAATCAGCACTTTTTTTTAAAGAGCAGGTTAGACAAATACTTGTCTAGAATGGTTTAGATAGGGATGATCCTACCTTAAGAAGGGAGCTAGATGACCTCCCCTGGTCCCCTCCAGCCTTAATTTCCTTTGATTGTACTGTTAAACTATAACATATTAAAAATATAATATCTTTGTCTCTCCCCACACATACACCCACTTACAATTTTACTTTCTAATGCAGGAGTATTAAACCCAGGTAACTTCACTTAAAACAGTGGAATTGCTCATATTTTACAATGGTGCCGTTGAAAGAAAAATTGGGCCTAATGTTTATAGGGCTACTTTTACCCCATAATAACTGCTATAAACCATTTCTTTCAGTTATTATAGTTGAATTTTGCTGATCCTTTGTGTGGAGGAACATGTTTAAACAAATTAACTACCTTAAAACTTGTTTCATTTCTAAACACTCTCTAGTGGTTTAAACGTATAGCTTACACACATCAGTTAGTTAGACTTCATCAAAACCCATTTTGTTGTGTCATATCAAGTGAAGTATAGCAACAATCCAGCCCTGTAGCCGATTGATGTGCTCTTGTAAAATACCAGAAGAGTCAGAACAAAAGCTAGTTAAACAGCATGTCTTTTGAGGTTGCTTTCTCCATAGAGCAAGAATTATCTGTCAATCTTGTTTAACACCTGGATAGAGATTCTCTTGAGTCAGGACTGATGTTTCAGTCAGGACTATCTACTTTTGTTTTAGTTACATATTAGCTTTAGATTACCTTGTAAGAACCATCTTGGAAAGCAAGAGCTTGAACTCCTGTTATCAAAGATGGTACCAAGTGGAATGGAGATGAGCTCCATAGCCTTGATACCTTCCTACTCTGAAGGATTCCACCAGAGAAGAGGGAGCAAAACCATAATAAAGCAATCTTTGAATCACCTGTCTTGGGTGTGTCTTGAAAGTTATGTTAAAAAGGTCTTGTAAACACAAAGGAATAGAGGAACTTGCCTCAGCTCTCTCTAATGGGATTTTCTATTCATGTGTTAAGTAAGGCTGATTAGTAATGGCTCTGCCCAAGTGACCTGAAAACTTACCCTTTTGTTCTCTTTTGTTCTAACCCTTTTGTGACATTTTCTTACAGAACTATTCATTGGCCTATCCTAGTGTTTCAACCATTTTATCATATGACCTGCTGTGAGTGAGGTTGCCTAAAAGAAGCAATAAGAGCAGAAGTGCCCAATCGCCACTCATTGCTACCTCTAGTGAAGTTGCATCAGAGGGAATATTCCCTAGAAATCTTAGTGCAAGTGTAACATGGCTGCTATGCAGGGAAGCAGTCTTTGAAGAGCCTTTACAGTTGAATAAATAAATTTGAGGCAAGTAACATCTTATTGGCATGAATTAGATTTCCAAGACTCTTATATTAGGTAATAGGAAATTAAGATACAAAATGCAGGCCCACATTAAATGGAGCACAAAATTCACCACTTTTATGCCACTTGCCCTTGTATTTGCTGAGAAAATACGAGCAGGTGAAGCAATTGAAAGCTTAGAAACCAGAAACCAAATAAAAACCTCATGTTCTTTTTTAAATCTCATAATTTTTAATACAGTTTCATGATTATGGGAACTGGACTCATGCATGTGAAATGTTTCACTGTTATCATCACCAGCCATTTCTCCCCTAGTTCACTTTTCCTAGCCATGCTTAATTTCATGTAATATTTTATGACAGAATTTATGTCTACAGTTGCTCTCTCAGACAATCAAATGAATGAGTGCTCTAGTTTGATCACTGAGCAGCTAGAGAGTGCGATACATAATACATGGACACTTAAGAAAACCAAGCCCTGGTCACTTGGTATTGCATTCCAGTGACTCAGTCCTGCATACTGCAAGGTGATCTAAGCAAAACACTTGGGTGTGTGCTCCATTTTAAGCAGGTATGGAATCCTATTGATTTGAGCACCTTTGTAGATCAGTGCCTTATTGCTCAGCATTTTGCAGGATCAAGGCCTAAGCAAACAATGTCTAATACGTCTAAGTTGTTCGTGCCAACTGAAAGACCCCAAACAAAATAATCAAGGTTTGATCACAGCCGTAATTATACAGTTGCCATTTCTGACCTCAAACTGTGAAAAGAGTACAGAGTGTTAGAGCCACCTCTAGGCTCCTATATCACAGAACAGGATTACAAGGTAGCTTTCTCTCCCTCCATTTGTGTGTGTGAATGCGTCTGCATGGTTTATCATATTGAATTAGATCTATTGTTTCATTAGCAAGGTTAAGGTTGGTTTCTAATGCTTCACGATTTGGTAAAGCAACAGTTAAACAGCAATCAGACAAGGCTGAAGTAAAAGAATACACTATTGGGTGAATAATTTGAAGGGAAAAAAAGAGGAATAATATATGCCAACTTGATTCTGCTCTCAGCTATATATGTGTAAATACACTGATGTTTCATGTTTGTATCTGAAGAATGAAGATGTTTTGATGCAAAATACAAAGTTATCAGGTCAGGGATCTTTGATTCCTTCATCCTTTCATTTGTGGTGTTGTTACATTTGAAGCTGTCAGCTTTTGGTGACCAGATTTTTTTGAGGATTATCTCAATAGTGAATAGGTCTTTGATGATGAATGTTTATCACTGATAATGAGATTTCTTTTCTTTACTTCTCTCTTTGTTTACTTATCTAGTAACTGTTTTATTATCCCTGATATTTATGATCAGGGATCCTGGTTTTCTCTGATAAAAAAGAATCCCAGTTTTCAGATTAAAAAAAGTAATCCCAAATCTACATTTTTCCATGTTCAAAATGAAATACCTCCTAATGTGGATTTGGGGTTACTTTTTTAAATCTGAAAATTGCGGATTCTTTTTTATCAGAGAAAACCAGGATTCCTGGTTATGATCCTTCCCATTGATATAACCCAGAGGCTATAAAACAGTATTTTTTTAAACTAGAATCATCCAAATACTACTTCTCCTTTTGTGATGTTTGTAACATTTATTCAAAACAATTTTTCAAAGTGGGATGCTGTATTTCCACCTCAAATATTCAAAATACATGACTCAGACTTCTCAAAATCACTAGGTCTAAAACAAATAATAAAACATCTAAAACATCTAAAACATTCTTTTTTTTTTATTTGCTCTTTGTTTTTTCAGTCTTTGTGCCTGGATTCCCAAAGGAGGTTAGGCTTCTATCTCTTATGTAGATGCCTATTGTCATTATGGTTTCAATTGTAAATTAGTGATTTCATTAGTAAATCAGGCACCTTTAATGTTATTCACATAAATGAGTCAGTGAATCTGTCCCTTAAGAGTTGCCTTGATTGTACTTTACTACATTACTTTTAAAAAAAACAAAAGCTGAGAGTCTGCAGAAGTTGCTGCTTTAAGTAAAACTACATCAAATGTCACAACAAACTCAGAAAAGTTTTACAACGTGGAAAGCATGGGATTATTTTGTGCCCAATGGCACATGAGGGCATGTCTTTCCTTTGTCTTACCCTTATTTAAAAGTTGAACTGAGCACCATTATTCCATTTGGCACATTTTGCACATATTTTGCATTCACTTTGCACAGGTGTCAATGCCTATGCAAGGTGCACCTCAGTGGACAATTGGTGCCAGTGTCTGTTTCCCAACTAAGTGTTTGCTCCATGGACTGCTGTGCTTGATAACTTTAATGCTTTAATCCTCCCAAGAAGACTTTGAAGTTTATAGCTCCTTGAACAGGGGGACATAGTCACTGCTTTTGCTTCTGTTGTTCAGGTCCAGATAGTTTCTCTAGTATATGTAGTAAGCTAGCTTTACAAAGGGAATGGGTGGAATGTTCCTCTTATTAATTGAATGTTTGGATTCTGTAGAGAGGAACAAATAGTTGAAGAAAGATACTAGAATTGTGGGATGTGCTACTTTCTAGCTCCTGTAATTTTCCACAAGTGTTGCACTTTATAAATGATAAACTGGGCATATTTGGATTGGAACAGCTTTCCACACTAATGGCCCAGATGGATACTTTGTTTCCAAAATGCAAGCCCTTGTTATTGGACACAAAAGCCACAATTTCTCTTTTTGAAGCTTGGGCCTGCAAAAACTGAGTTGATTCCACATATGCCACTAATGCATACCAACCCTGAATTCAATGCTCAGTGTGTTCACAAAGAATATAATCAAATCCTTCATTCTGAAATTTTGTTGTTTCCAGAAAACTGGATTCTTCAAGGGTTGAAATATAACAGAAATGACAGCCTCTTTGCAAATGAACCATCAGTTCCAACAATTTAGGTTGAGGAAGTCATGAAGGTTTTTTTTCAGGCTAAAAATCAGAATGGGGTGATTTTTTTTCACTTTCCAACCGCTGAACATTTTTTTGGCTCACACTCTCAAGTCTGATCTGCAGGCCAGTGAGATGGACCATGTTCTATTACCAATATGTCACATTTTGAAAGGTTAAGGTTTCATTTCTCAAAAACTAGCAATTTGGCTTTCTGATTCCCTAAGACAAACTTTTTAATGTTCATAATTTCAAACCAGTGACACCTCTTGTCCTAAGTGTCATATTTTGGTGTTCCTCTTTTCCGTCTTTTTATTCTGTAATCATTTTTTATGATATAGAATAAAGCACAATTAAAAAGGAAATAAAAAAACCCCAAATCAAATCCCACTTCAAATTTTGAATTTAGCTTTTGTTCCCAGGGAAGTTAATTATTTCATACTTCAATGATTCGTCTCTTCATTTACATTCTATGATGGTAGCAGATCAGAGGTCTAATAGAGTTTAATTTCAACTAATATAAAACACTTACTACATGTAATATTTCTCTCATACTAAAAAAAAAAAATTATGTAACATTCAGGGTTGGGGTAGCTGTATTGAATTATTTGAATTTGCAGCTTCAGAGTGTAAGGGTAAGCCATATTCTGCCCAGCTGTTGATGAAGTCTAAGTTAATGAATTTAGCATGATTAGCCTGTAGTCTGGATATTCTCTAGTGACTACATAATTCCATAGTCTAATGAATTTAAGTTTTTATTTAAAAAAAATATGTTTCTAGTTCTTGTATTTAGGAATAAATGTTTATGAATATGACCAGTTCAGTGTTGTATTCCTGAGTCTGCACACAAGAATAGTGAATGAACAACTCTGTTAAATATGAAATGTACCCATTCATCTCAAGTGTACATTAACTCTGCCAAATGCAAACTGTGAATGTCAGACATAGTAGCTATTTCACTGCCTGTTATATTAGTGAAAGCATGCAGGTAGCATGCTCATCCACTGTGGTGGGATTAAAAAAAATATTATGCAATTTTAACTGAGGCCACTTCAGGATTTTTTTCTTATACTCCATTCTGTTATGCCAATTTTAAATGCCCCACTTCCTTAGACATAACTTAAATATAGCTTACGGCATTTTTCTTTCTTTTTCATCTGGTTTTTACTTTCTGTCCTTTTACTCTTATGGTATGGGCACATGCATCAGAAGCTATTTCCAAAGAAACCAGAGAAGGGGGTATAGCAAGTATGGTACAGAGAGAGTTCCTTCACTTTCTTCCCACTTCAGTCCTACATAATGGAGACTAAGAATGTGGCTAATGATGACTAGTAATAAATTATTGTCTATGCTGCTTTTTTTCATCGCTGAAACCTGTCATATGGGAAAGGAAGAATTTCATTGTAGTATTTTTTAGAAATGGGTCTGACCCAAACCCCAAACCTTGTGGGGGTTCACATCCAGAGCTAAACTTTGCTCTAATCGTAAGGCATTTTTTACAATTCTATTTTTCCATCCAGTATCTAAATTTTAATTTATACATTTTTTTTCTCAGGTATGGTCTCCTTTGGAGGGATCCACATTTTTCCTTGCAATACCTAATGGAAAGCCAAGGCATATATGCAGCCTTTCAAGTAAATAGAGCTCCATACCTTATTTGAGATTGTGGTGTTTTTGAGAAGCTGAGTGACAGTCATTGTTCATATCCCTATTGTGACATAACATAGCTAAGAAATGGATCATACAGGAGCATGGGTTACTGCAGGACTCATATGAAGTGACCGTAGGAGAATGTGATGCAAAAGGAAGGCTGAGTGTCATTAGTGTCCTAGATGTTCAGCTTAATTGCATAGCTTTTTCCATAAAATGAGCTATTACAATTCTAACGCATATTTTGGTACTAAATCGAATATCTCATAAATATGAGATATTAAAATTTCATAAGGGTAAAGGATTTATTGATTTACCATCTCACATAAAAACAGAAATAATCTGTTACTTTATATTTTTTCTTGTAACTTTTATTATTTTTTGCTTTTAAAGGTGACTTGTCCTGCAAAACAAACTAGGTATTTCCCCTTGCTTCCTTACATCAGAGAAGGCCTAAAATGTGGAATTCTCATTCTTTTTTCCTCCTAAAAGTTAATTTTGTTCTTCCTTGCTCTTTCTGGAAGATTTTTTTTTCTAAGATAGGGTAAATTAGTCAATTAATGACAGTATTTTTCAAAGTATAGTCCTGGAGACCTGATTAGTGGAGAAACAATTTGTTGCACCAAAAATGTGCATTGCCAGTCCAGTTTCTGGCAGTTTCACGAGTGAATGATGCCAATAAAAGCAGTTTTATATGCCTGTATCAAGGCTGTTTCCACACTGAAACACATGGAGACTAAGACCAAGTCTACAGTCAGAATTTTGGAATTGCTGGAAAACCAACATTGGCTAGGTGGTTGATATTTTGGTGATCTTTTCCTACTAGAAACAGCCAGTGTGGAGCTCTCTAGAGTGACAGTGTCTGCATCTACACAAGGTGCTGACTATGCAGTAGCTTGTTACTACTGCGTAGTAGCGCTATGTGGCAGTAACTGTGATGTGACGCTAGTGCACAGTTGTAATGAGCTACTAAGCAGTCAGCGTCACCTAAAAGTCATTTGGTTATTATGCATTCATTTAGTTTATGCAAGTACTAAATGACTGCACAGGAACCAAAGTCACTGCGCAGTAGCATTGCTGAGTGACTTTTAAATTATGCTGACTGTGCAGTAGCTTGTTACTACTGAGCAGTAGTGTTGCATCCTGGTTATTGCCATGCAACACTACTGCACAGTCAACATCTTGTTTATATAAGTACTAAATGCGTAGTAATGATTGCACAGTCAGCAGCTCATGGCCAGTGAGTACATAACCTAAAAAGTTTCCTAGGTGGTTGGGAATTGAGCTAGTCTAGAGAGACATGGCTTCCAGACAGGTAGCCCACTTCTTCCATGGATCTTCCAAAGGCCACCAGAATGGAGGGATCTGCTGGAATAGGAATCCATGTTCCCTGAATTATTTTTTTTTTGGTATGAAATGAGGAAGAAACCACATGTCCCTGGGGAAGGGATACATTTGGCAGTGTGCCTCTAAGGGGGCTCTTGAGTCAGCCACTGAAGACAAGACCAGAGCACCCTCATGTATGCACAGACCCATTCTGGATAAGCCTATGGAGTTTCCTGGGTAAAGGTTAAGGGGTAAGGCCCTGCCCTTCTCCCACCCACACATTGGATGATTTGCACTAATTTAGTTTTGTGCAGGAAAGGCCAACCTGTGGCGCCATGCCACATATGACATGGGCCTGTGTGTGTGGCATGTGGCAGAAGGGGAGGAGAGGCACATAGGACAGAGAGCAGAAAGCAGAGCAGGCGATCAGGCAGGGAGCACAGGCAGATCAGGCAGGGGAAGGGGATTGAAGCAGCACTCAGAGAGAGTGCAGGGCTGATTTGTAGAACATCTGCCAAAATGTTTATCGCCTTGCACCCCTACCCCTTCCCCCCATCCCACTGACTTAGTGGGACCTGCCATGGGGCACTGGGCAATTGTTCTGCTTGCTGATCCCTAAAACTGGCTCTGTCTGCATGAGCGTAGCCACCTAGATAAGGAGAAGGTCATAGGTCATATACAAAAGCAGCTTCAGTGGAAGCCTGCACATAAAAATTCTAATTTTAATTGCAAAATATATTCATGTTATTACAAAATGTTTGAAGGATATGGATAATATATACCTGTCTTGTCAATCAATGTGGATGCTCACAAGTAGATATATGAATATCAGTTCTGTGATTAAGCAACTGAATTCAAATCTTTGCTGTTATAATGAGTTATTTACATGGTTGGAATCAAATTGCTTAATTTATCCAAGACATGTTATCATTTTCACTTAGCCTATCCCATCATGCAAAAAAATCGTTGTCAGAAGATAATTATTGCAGAAGGCAAACTCTTGTTTGCATAGAACATAGTAACATGTAATCATTTATTGCAAATTAGGACAGCCATAGAAATATTGTAGCTTTTAGGATAATACTATACAAACAATGGGGTATTACAAGCATGGCGAGAAGTAATTATAGCAAAATCAAAGAGCGTTGCTTATAGCCCTATCTCCAGAACAAAGTGCTTCGTGCTTCCAAGATTAAAATAAGTGAATTCATTCTTATGAAGAAATTAAAAACTATAAAAGATCTCTTTCCACACAAGGCATTAGATGACTGCAGATAGTCATAGGAAAAGCATATGACTAGATTCTGAACAAAAAAATAATTAGAATAGGTTGTTTAAAAAATAACTATGGGTATAATAATAAAATACTAGATAAAGATCTTTCTTTTACCAACACTTACACACATGCTTAACTATAAGCATATATGCAGTTCTGTTGAAGTGTTTAAAACTACTCATGTCTTAAAGTTAAACATGCTATAATTGTTTCAGGATTCAAACCTTAGGTTCCAATCATGCAAGGTGATCTACCAGAGCACAAGGTTTCACAGAGACTCTTTTGTCTGGTCATTATGTAATGCTTGTGTATCTTTTAGCACCTGCAGGAATTCAGACTCTTTTTTCAAACTGCAAACGTGTTTAAAGGAAATAAGAAAATACTTACTGCAGATCAAATTGACATCATTGAGTGGAGATACTGTCAATTTTTAAACCAGTTATACATATTTCCAAGTGCTTTACTATCCCAAGAATACTGCCAACTGTTTTGGTTGTTTTAAGATCACATTTCCTTTAAAAAATATCCTCTTTTGTAGTGTGAAAGATCCACACAAATATCAAAGGAAACTCACTGACTGACTGACTGTATATGGGAAACTGCAAGACAGATATATATAAAGTACTACCAAATATGCAGTGAATAAGCTAACCAAAAAACTTAGAGAATTGTTTCTCTTTTCTCTTGCGCTTACAGTGATCTTTGTGAATTGTAACAAGAGGATACAAAAATGTTGCAGAGTGATTTTTAACTGCTGATGTCCCTTTAAGACTCATGGGCTGTGTGCAGACATGCAGGCACGTGCAGCTTGTGGCAGAACAAACCGTGCATGGTGGTGGTAATTTGCAGCACGGGGTCAAAATTTGCTGCCGGGATTTCCCAATACCAAAAAAAAAAAAAAAAAAAAATGCTGAGAAAAGAAGTGGTGGAACAAACAGGCTCAGTTCTCCAGGGAGATGCTCTGGCTGTTGGCCAGAGCATCTTTACTATTTCATTTGTGCCCCAGCTGCTCCAGCACGCTGGGAGGTGGGAGGAGTGGGGAAAGGGCAATTTGCCTGAAGCAACACAATTTGTCCCTCACCCAAGTGCACATGCATGTGCTGTGGCACAAAGTAGCAGCACACCCCTGCACATTTGGACACAGCCATTGATTTGGCTGTGAGCAACAGAGAGAAAAGGTGGCATAAGGAGAGAAGATAAATGTGTTCCTCTAGCAGATTGACAAAAAGACCCCCTCAAACAAGGGGAGAAGAGGGTAGAAAGAAGAGAGATACAAACAAGATCTGAGGAGGAGAAAAAGAAGTGCAAACAGATAGGAAATAAAATGATGTTCTTTTAGTACTGGAGATTAAACTTTGATCTGACACAATTCAAGCTAAAATTATTCACTTGGCCAGTGGAGATGCACCAGTAGGTAAATAGTAGGGCTCTGCAAAGCTTCAGTCCCTGATTCAATTTGGTGGAGATTTGGCCCGATTTGGTGGGTGAATCACCGAATCCGAATTAAATCAAGGGAACCTTTAATCTCTCCAAATCGAATCAGAGAGATTCAGAAAGAGTTGGCGATTCAGACATAGACACAACTTTAAATGTTTTTTCTACATACCTCAAGGTAGCAGGTAGCTCATGAATGCTGAGATGCTAGGGCACATGGAGCATACCACAAGAGCGGGGGCGGGGGGGGAGGGGAGCTCCCCAGCACACTTGGCAACAGACCCAGAAGTGGACCAGAATCACTTCTGGTCCACTTCCGAATCTGCTGGGGAGTACACAGGGGGAACCCCTTGTGCCCACCTGTCTTGGTGACTGGTGCCTCCTGAGTCTGGGGAGAGGGGGCACCTGGGGTCCCCCCACCACCAATTGCGGAGCTGGGGGACACGGGGGGGGGGGGAGGGCAGCGTGCTCCCTGGCAGAACTGGAAGTGAACCAGAAGTACTTCTGGTCCACTTCCGGGTTCACCACTGAGCATGCAGGGGGCCCCCCTGCACTCCTGTGGGATACTCCATCTGCCCCAGCATTGCAGTGTTACAAGCCGTGCTGGTACCTCGAGGTATGTAGAAAAAACATTTAAACTTGTGTCTATGTCCGAATTGCTGATTCTCTGAATCTGCATTGAATCTTCAGATTCGAATTTTGCCGAATCGAATCAGAGACAGTGATCTGAATCAACTAATCAAATCACTGTCCCTGATTTGGGCCGAATCCAAATCAAATAGGGCCTACTTTGTACACCCCTAATAAATAGCTACCCAAGGGCTTCCTGTGAAAAGTCCTTGACTTAACAATAAATAGGTGAGCATTTCCACAGTTCCCAATAAATCTTACTCATCATGAGGAACCTATGAAAAGGAGAATTCCATTACATATCAAAGGATGACATATTTTGGAATGCTTCTACAATACAGTAATGGTTGTAATGTGGTAAAGACACAGTTAACACGTAGTTCCATCTGTTCTATGTAGACTGGATAATTTTAACCAGGTTACAAAATCATATTACAGCCCTGGAATCAGATCTTTAACCTTTCCTGCCCATACAGGTCCCCAGGCTGTTTAAATTATATAATACGTAATTTTATTAGGAACCTTTCCAGACTCATAGCTGAGGGTCAGCACAGCACATCCCTGCTATTTTCAATACTGCAGAGTGCTCCAATGCTATCTACACAGGCAATGCTAAAATACTTTTTAACTCTGAAGATAATACTGACTTGTCACTGGGCGTGTCTACAATGTGCACCCAACTGTGCAGTTGTTACTGTGCAGTCTACTCCTAAATGACTGCACAGTAACCTCAAGTACTGCACAGTCCTGGTGCCACATGAGCCATTTCTGACCCTACCACACAGTAGCAGCAGTGTCACAGTTCATGCCCACCATCACCACGTTGCCATAGCAACCTGCTACATCACCTTAGCTCATTGCTAGGGCGATGCAGCGTCTCGCATAGACACGCCCACTGGAGATAGCACAGTTTTTGTAGTTCCAGTGGGACTTTATGCCCGATATTTTGAGGCAAGAAAGAATTGTCTCCAGTTGGAAGAGGTCTGAAAAATCACTTTATTCTTTTTGTATGAGCCACAATGATGGTTATGATGCTTACAGTTTAAAATAAATCCACATAATCTGGAATTTCAACTGGACACTGCAGCTTTCATGCTCTGGCCTCAGCTGTTGTTTGGAGTTGCCATGTGCTAATGCTAACAGCAGCTGTGTTTCACTCTAAAATAGTGCCTTCCTTTTACTGCTGAGTGAAGTAATACCTATGCACAGGGCCAAACTCTACTTCACCATGGAAATGCCCTGCAAACAAGTGCAAATGTGTGTGGCTAAAACACATGGTTTGCACCCATTTCCTGATTAGTCATGCTGTACTTCCTGTGTTTGCGCAGAATCCCTTTACTCACACAAAGTTTATTTTTTGGTAGCAGGCTAAATAATTGGAGCTGTAAGGAGAGCCCAGTGTTTCAACTTCCTTACTGGCTTATACAGTTCTTCTTTTTATTGAGCTAGCAAGGAGTCACAGTAATTTAGAGCTCAGTGTCTGTATGCGTGTATGTGTGTTTACACACACACACACACACACACAAAAGATTATATAACTATATGTAGTGAGGTAAGTCATGCAATTACTGTATTATTAGATCATATGTTCTGATCCCTAGATGTCAACCCAGATTGCTTTCTATTACTATAACACCCTCCCACTCAGATGTTTTCTGGTATGAACATGAATACACAGAGTAGCCAGGGTGTGGGCAATGGTTTGTGAAGCACTCCAAAGTGATAGGCATGAAGTAACCTGTTCACTACAAAGGATTTGTCTGTACCAGGACTATCCAACTGTTAAGGACTAAAGGACTATCAAACCCTGGGGGCTGCACTAACAGCAGCCACATACCACACATGCTATACAACGTATATTGCATGGATGCTTCTGTGACCCACCCGTGCACCTCACAACTGCATGGGCACCCCCCTCACTGTACATCATGTGGGTCCCCCTGCAAGCAGCCCTGATCCACCCCGCAGGTGCAGCCTTCCACTCACCCTCAGCTCCCACACTGCTGCACTGCCCCAGCTCGTGGGCCAGAGGAAGGAAGCAGCATGTGGAGGAGGGAAGCAGGAGCCTGAAGACTCACTGGAACAACCAGGGAAGTGGCATCTAGCTGAGAGCTCAGGGGACAGCATATCAACCCCCTGTGGGAGGCATGTAGCCTGTGGGCCACCAGTTTGGACATCCCTGGTGTATACCACCAGAACCAATTAATGAAGATGAAGCTGAGGAAGAAAAAGACTTTTCTTACCCTTCCAGTTCCTCTAATAATATAGACTTTACTGGCAAAAGTACCAATAGAATCACATCTTATGCTAGAGCTGTAAAGAATGACCCCCCTAAATTACATCATTAAACTGGAGACTGTTTCTAATGTAGACCTAGCTGAAGTGAAACAAATGACCATACGAAAACAAATAGCATTTGTACTTTCTTAGTGCTCAGTATCAGTGGGTACGTCTATACCGGGGCAGGCAATTATTTCGGGCGGAGGGCCGCTTACTGAGTTTTGGGCCATCAAGGGCCACATCGTGGGGAGCTGGGGGCAGATAAATATTAATTTTATAAATGTTTTAGGGGCCCCATGGGCCAGATATTTCAGCCCCAGAATTAGATCTTTAACCTTTCCCCCTCAGCATATGGTTAGGAAAGTGCTTGTACTATGCAAACAGTTAAGAGCATGATTTTATTCCCAGTATAATTACACCAGTAGATAGTTGTATATCTGGTATCTTATATACTTATTAACTACCTTAGTTGAGAGGCAGTTATCAAGAGTAACTCCAGTAAAGAAGCAAGAGCAAGAAGCAAGAGATGCGGCTGCATCATATAAGGTGCAAAATTTCACTTGCACAGAGGAAGGATATATAGATACTTTCTTAGTGCTCAGGTTTAGTGGGTGTATCTACATATTCATTTAATGATGGTGTGACAGCACATGAAGACTACACTACCAGTACAATAGGATAGATTTAATCCACTATTTAGGGTGCCAGATGTTACAGTTTACTCTATGGCATGTTATGCGGTTTTACAGTTAGAGCATGGTGTGAGCAGTGACATGTTAAGGGTTAATTCCATCTCTGATGTGCGCAGCCATTAGAAGGCTGATGAGCAGGGGTGTGACTAGAAGCTGCCAAGTATGCATGTGGCTGCCTGACTCTTCAGCCCTCTTGCAGCTCTTCTTGGCTTCCCTGCAGCTGCCAGATTGCCTACTCGCCTGCAGCCAAGTGGCTCCCCAGCTTCTTGTCATTCTGAAGCAGTAGAGTCCAGGAGAATTGAGCATCTGTGTGGGGAGGTGGGGAAGGAGGGGACAAGGAGTGGTGCATCCTGGGATACTGGAGAATCACAAATTGCTCGTATTGGTTTTGTGGAGTGGACTGACATTACCACAATACAAGTTCCCTAACACCAGCCAAGGAGGCATAACTCTAGGGACATTCGGAGCCTAACTTAGTTAATCTTTTCCTGCATTAACGTGCAAATGCTCCCATCTTAACAGCATTTAGCACATGGAAAAGGTAACATCTAGCAATATCATTATTTAATGATCCATCACCTTGGGTTTCAGCCTTCATACTGATTTATACAGTTCCTATTTTTACTGAGTTACCAAGGAGTTTCAGCCATTCAGAGCACATAGTATATATACATGTATGCAATATGCATAGCTTTTCTTCCCTTTAGTACAACTGGAAGTACAACATGATTTAGAAACCTAAATAAGGATTTTCTGGGATAATTATAGCAAAGAATGATGAGAGAGAATATTTATTGGTCATTAATTGTAACTTTCTGAGAAGAAATGACAAAGGAGAACTGCTTCTCATTAGCACAGTGCCTTTATATTGTAATAAGAACATAGGAATTGCCATCCTTCAGTACCTTAATTCAGTACCTTATCTCTGACAGTGGCCAGGCCCAGATGCTTTAGGATGTTTCGGAGTACAGGGGTCACTTCCATAGAGTTTAGCTCTGACCTGAGGTTTCCCACCCAGCCCACACTGCCACAGTCACTGCTTCCCACTGCAATGCTGCCTCCTTTGTTTCTCCCTGCTACCTAGCCACAGCACAGGCAAAGTCCCCAACTGACAAAGCCGCTGCTGAAGTCCCCCACCACCACTGAAATGCTACAGAAGGCCGTGCAACCATAATAACACTGCAGAAGTCCTCCAGTTCTGCAGGTTGAATAAAAGGGCTCTTCATGCTGGACTGGGCCCATGGGCCATAAGTTGCTGACTGAATCTGAGTCGCATCAGAAGTTTTTTCTTAACTCCATGAAAGTTTAGTCTATCTACTGAACTGAAGTAACGTGATGTGGGTTCCAAGGCCTTGCTGTCATAAGTACCCTTTATATTTAAAAACACTGCTGCTAATAAAGCATTGTGATTAATTAAAAATAAAGAAAAGGATGAGAGCTGCAAATTTTAACAATTCATTTATTCTGGCCTCTGTGTTTTATGACATCCCCATGTGCTATTTACAACCTTGCAATAATATTTTCCTCTTGGCTTACCTATAATGAAAAAGTTTACTGATTCATACACCATTTGTATACATAATACAGTCTTTTTAATGAATACAAGAGTATGAACAGAAGTGTTTTTATGTTACTCTGTTACCGAGGTCACCTGGCCACAAAAGCGTACCAGTTATGTTTGCAATGCCTGAAGACAAATATTCTTCAAATAGGTGAGGTGAATGCACTAGGGATGATGTGCTCACAGGCCTTTCGTCAGCATGACCTCAGACAGAATGAAAAAGTCAGAAGTGCTGTGTATACTATTCAAGAGTTAAGCAAATGATATATAAATCTACAATAAATATAGATGAAAGTAAAGGCAGAGGATCACATGACTGTTTACTGATGTGTGTGAAAGACTGGTGATAGGGTTTTGGGGATAGTTTATTACCATTTATAAGTTGACTTCAAACAGATAAAGTATAGCCTTAAGATGGGCTATACAGACAGCTGTTTTACGGAGCTCCATTTGGAACGCATAGTACTTTGTACATTTTCATATCTCAAAAGCCAGCCACAAAACTCTCCAAATATGTTTGCTTGGGGTTTGAAAAAATGTACCCCCAAAGGTAATTTTGTCGACAATTTGCAAGAATCTCAGAATTAGAAATGACTCAAAACTGGCACATTAAGACTGGATTTTATAGAACTTTGAGGGAAGAATGAGTATTGATTTGGATCGCTAGATCTGAAACTAACCCCACGCTTAGATCCCTAGAAAGCAATAGTAGCCTGTTTTGTAGTTCTGTTTTGGATGGTGCTAGTGTTGTATATGAACGACTGTCTAGTACAAGGGTGGGCAAAATGCAGCCTGTGGGCCGGATGTGGCCTGCCAGGCTATTCTATCCGGCTCATGAGGCCCCTAAAAAATTTAGAAAATTTATATTTATTTGCCACTGGCTGCCTGTCATGTGGCCCTCAATGGCTTGCCAAAACTCAGTAAGCGGCCCTCTGCCTGAAATAGTTGCCCGCCCCTGGTCTAGTAGGTAGGTAAAGCATCTAATGAACTGAGCATGGGACTGAGAGTCAAACCTACAGAATGTTATATTTCTGACTCAGCATTTGATAATGGGGAAATTATTTAACTTCTTTATACCCTCATTTTCCCCCCATTAAAATGTTGATGTAATGTAATGTAATTAAGCACTAGAGGCCCTAGATATTTTGGCTGCCTCCACTATCTTCATCCATTCCTGCCTGTTGTGTGCCTTCATCCTCCAGTCATCCACATTTAATTCCTGTAGGTCTGACACTACATCATCTAGCCATCTTTGTCTTGGTTATCTCCTCTGGCACTGCAAGGAGCACTTTCTTTTGTGTTTGGATCACTTGCATTCTTTTGATGTGGCCCAGTCACTGTCGTCAGTATGCTCTAATTTCCTGGGTCTCTGTGTAATTGGTATAACTCATTATTGATTCTTATGCACTATTTTTATGTTATGGGATCATACTGTGTACCACAGATTTTCAGTAAAGTCTTTCTTTCAGAATAATGTGGTAGTATCTTGTTTGCTTTTGAGAGAACCCAGCTTTGACTGCTATAAATTATGCATGGCCTGATTACGGTTTATAGATTTGAAGTTTAATTTTCCTTAGGATGAACTTGGATGACAAGAGCTAATGCAATGCAAAGTAGGCTCTATTTCCTGCTTCTATTCTTCCTTTAATTTCTTCCTTTATATTATCATCCTGTGCTGTGGTAGAAACTAAATACGTGAAGAGGGTTACTCGCTTAAAAGTTGTGTTACTTATTGTTAGGTGAAGCCCCTGATTTATTGCTGTCCTATTTACAAGCAGATAATATGTTTTTATCTATGTTCACTTGTAGTCCTATTCTCTTTGCTTCATTTGTTAGTTGGGTATGAAGAGCTGCTATATCATTCATATTTTTACTTATCAGAGCTATAGTTAATGCCTTTGTAAGTGGTTTTGAGATCTTTGGATGAAATAGATACACCAGTGAAAATTATTATTATTAACAGTACTACTAATCATTGTATTCCGTTACATTAAGTGAAGCCCTTAACTCCATGAATTTCAGTAAAGTACTTTACGCAGCTAGATCTGTGGACAAGCATTGCTCTTTTTAAACCCCTGGAAAGTAATGAAACATATTGAGTGCTTTTACACATGATCCGGGATTGGGAGGGGAAGGGGGTGCTTTTAATTAGAGCAGCTCTAAGGGCCAGTCTAATTAGAGTGCCTGGAGCATCTTGTGTATCAGAGTCCCTGTGCTTTAAAATTGCAGGCGGAGGGTTCTTTATCTAGAGCTGGTTGAAAGAGCTTTAGCTAAAGCGACCC
Source organism: Alligator mississippiensis (assembly GCF_030867095.1). Classification (NCBI taxonomy): domain Eukaryota; kingdom Metazoa; phylum Chordata; order Crocodylia; family Alligatoridae; genus Alligator; species Alligator mississippiensis. Next base: position 116,601,452 of record NC_081824.1, on the reverse strand, counting down.
CTGGAACCATTTGATTACCACGCTCCAGCAGACTTGATTAATTGAGTCTGCTCTGACACACTGTAATTACAGCACATCGGTGCAGCCTCCCAGCTTTGTGTATAGGCATATTGGTACTGCTATTTCACACAGCTCTGTGAGTTGCTTAGGCACTAGCTGCAGGAGTCATAGATCCTCTTTCTTACTGTGAGACTTTGTACAGTTTGCTTAAGCAGCCAGTGTCTCACTTTGCTCAGCTGTTATATTAGGGTAATAAGGCTTAACCATATTTATAAAGCACTCTGAGATCTACAAATGGAAAGCACTAAGGAATATTTGCTAGATTGCATCACCCCTAAAAATGTATTTGGTCAGCAGTCTGGAACTCCCAGCACTTTAAAGGTTAATCTCTTCAGCAAACTATTTAAAATGTATAGCTGTAGCTGATTCTTATTATCATGTTCTTTAGCGCAGTTTTGTCTTCAATAAAATATTCTATAGCTTTATGAAGTAGTACTGTATGAAAGATCAATGCACAATTTTCAGGTGGCCATGGCATGAAACTATTATGTTCGTATCCCCACAGGTAATATGTCAAATTGAGGATTGCATATCGGTCACATGACATTCGGCAGTATTCCTGTCTGCCAGATCTGCTTTATCTACATCCTTTAAACCAGAGCTTTCCAAACTTTTCATGTTGGTGACACACTTTTTAGACATGCATCATTTCGCGACACAGTAATTCAGTTCCGGGGGAGGGGCCAAGGGAAGCAGACACGAGTAAGGGAGCTCTGCGGTGCCCTTTCGCAAAATTTTCTGCATTTCGCGTGACACACCTACACACTGCCGCCGACACACTAATGTGTCGCGGCACACAGTTTGGAAAGCTCTGCTCTAAACAAATGCCTTCTGGAAAAACATGGCATAACAGGGTTGAGTGGGTAGGAGGGCATGGAGGTGAACCTGTTATAGAATTTAGGATCACTTTGAAGGGAGGTTTGGCTCCAAATCTGGATTTTGTATCCAGTGAAAATGATTAGGCAGCTGGTATGTGTCAAGGTAGCGGTATAGTATTCCGGTTGTATCCATATTGGTCTAGAGGAAAAAGCAATCGGGGCTCATGGTAGAGGTGATATCTTTTATTAGACCAACAAGAGTTTTGCAAAAACATTTCTTTAATTGCAAGTATTCAGGAACAAACGCCCTTCATCAGGCATCAGATAAAAGATTGTAAAAGTTCTCCTGGGTAGAAATGAAAGTTCATATTCATAGTGGTATTACATCTATGTTCAGTCCTCCTGCTTCTTACACCTGAACAGGTGGGAAATTGTAAGAATCAAGATTGAGAGTTAGGGTAAAAGGGCCAAGGGCTTGCAGATGCTATGTTATTGACCTCATTCCAGGAAGAATTAAATTAAAATAAATGGTCTGTATTATGGAAGACATCAAACTAACTGCTTTTCAGATCCTTCTGGTCTTAAAAATCTCTGAATTAATAAAAGTTACAGCCAAAATTTTCAAACTTGGCTGCCCAAGTTAAACACCTAAATCCATATTGAGGCACTTACATAAAAGTGGCCTGGTTTTCAGAGATGCCAACCAGTTGTCCCATTAAATGAAAAAAAAGCAGGTCTTTTTATTTGGGTGCCCATTACACATTGCATTTTAGTGTTAAACTTAACTAACGCCAATTTAAAATATTAGCCTAGCTGAAGTTCTACAAAGAAAAACCAAAGAACAGCACAGAATTTGGCATCTGAAGGTAAACACAAGAAAATCTACAATCCAGACTCATACCACTAGTCCTCTTTGGGGGTTTGCATGTTTGTGTTTAGTAGGTATTTAGTTCTTGCTAATGATACTCTGAGATGAAAAAATAAATCCAATGGATGGTATATAGCAAAAATTAGTGGATGAAGCATCCTTTTACCTCTGAAGTCCTGCATTCATATCGTTCCTTGAATCACAAGCCAAAAAAAAAAAAAGCTTGATAGTCTTAACCTATATTCTCCATATATACTAGGAGATCCAATCACTAGGTTAGTTGTTCCTGCTGAGAAAAAATCAGGATGACAGTGGCAGCAGTAGCAATGTTTTATAAACTTGTATAGAAATTGCCAGCATTGTGCTTTTCTGGCCTATACTTACTAGTGTAAATATTACATTTGCTTACAAAGTTGTTTACTATAGCACATCAGAACATGAGATTGGTAGGTAAGAGCTATATACTGTGAAGTCTGAAGTCTTGATGAAGCTAGTGGTTAAATTATAGGAACTGGAGCTGACAAACCTCTGTTAATTTCTTCTTTCTGTCACAAAGTTCCTGTGTGACTATACAGTTCACCATCTGTATAATAGGGTTAATATCCTCCTACTGGACAGCGAAGTTGTAAGCCACTACGATTTACTCTTTTTCTCTCTATATATAAATAGTAAGAAAATTCCTGCCAAAATATTGGCTCAACTGTGTGTGAAGCTTCTGGCGTAGTAAAAAGTCACAAGTGATCCTGATATCAGTTTTGATAACTTCTATATGTTTTGAGGGACTCTTTCTTCCCCCCACCCCAAGTAGTTTAATCTGCTTTGTGTGCATTGTAGCAGTACAGGGAGTTTTCTGAGTCCTATGGTGGATGCTTCTTCAAGTGCTGGGGAAGCCAGGCTACTGTTTGCCCAAGATGATATAGGGCAGTGGTTTTCAACCTGTTTTGTACCAGGACCCACCTGTAAACATCGATAGCCAGTTTAGACCCAGTGCCCTGCGCTCCTGACCTGCTGCTCCCCACCCCCAGGCCCTAGTTCCCCAGTGTGTTGGGCAGAGGGTGGGTGCGTGGGGGCCATAGTCAGTCCCAAGCAGCCCCAAACAATCTCTTGCAGGCTGGAATTCTGACAGCCTGTAAGGGAAAATCCACGGTTTCCCACATTTTTCTCATTTTTAAAGTTTGATTCATTTTCACAACCCTTTCATATATGTTTGCAACCCACCCGTGACCCATGGGTTGAGAAACACGGATATAGTGCACATCTACACAAGATAATTTACTGTGCAGTAGACTAATCTACTATGCAGTAAAGCATCACCATATACATGTGCATAGCATTTACTGTGCAGTAAATTAGTATACTCTGCGGTTGGCAGGTGCGCCTATTGGGAGCAGTTCAGTGCAGGGCTACTCCTGCCTTGCTCTGCTCCTCTACAGTAGCCAAGGGGAGCTCTAAGCTCCCCCAGATGCCAGCTCTGGGATGGCAGGGGGCACCTGGGTCAGGCCTGAGTTCTGGGAGCAGGGGAAGCTGTTCTGCCTCCAGGGCAGCTGCTTCCCATCTCCAGGCCCCAATCAGCAGGTGCAGGGGCTTGGAAACAGTCCCCTGGCCCAGACAGTTGCCTGCCTCCCAGCCCCTGCTCCAATCAGCAGATTAAGGTGGGGACTGAGGCACTGTCCTCTGCCCTAGGCAGCTGCCTATCTCCCAGCCCTGCACCCCAATCTGCTGATTGGGGTGAAGACTGGGAGCAGTTCCCCTGCCCCCTGCTGCCAGGGCTGACCTGGAGCAATATGCTCCTGGTCAGCTGTCTACACATGCACTACTGCGCAACATTCTTTCCATCTTATATTTTTTTCTTAGCAGCTTTAGTGTCAATGTGGAAAAACTACATGGATCTAATTCTGAAGTAACTCCACTGAAATCAGTGGACCAGTGTAACCAAGAAGTAGATTTCTATTACTTGGATTCAGGGCTGTCCCTGGGGTTGGAGGGGGGGGGGTTGAATCAGGGTGACCGCCCTGGGGTTTGTGCTTTGGGGGGCCCCACGGAGCTGGGTGGAGCAGCAGCTCCATGTCCAGCCGCTTGCTACCCCTGTCCCCTCTGCTGCTAATGCCGCCGACGCCAATGGCAGCGGCAGTTTCTTTGGGTCCAGGGCACATGGGATCAGAGGGAGGGCAGGGCCCCACATGGGCTGATTTGCCCCAGGCCCTGCAGCCTGCTCGGGTCAGCTCTGCTTGTATTACTGATCACTGGAAGGATATCCTCATAAACAAAGGACTGTTATGTACCCTGCTTCATTTTACCTAGCTGGCCTGTTACAGTTCCTGAAAAAGAATACTCTATAAATATCTAGGATTTCAAAAAGTAACAAGTGTGATAGTGAGAGACAACACCACCAAGAGAAGCATCAAAAACTGAGCCTGCCTTTTTTCCATGCTCTGTTATAGGCAGAGAAAATGCAAGGTGTAATGTCAAATGAGGAGTCAGCTGTCTTCACCTCTAGCAAAAATTCCTCTGCTTCCCCGTCTTGCTCACTATTTATGGCATTTAGTCAAAATCCAACTTCAGTGTTGCTGGAGGGCTTATAGGCCTAAAGGGATATTTTAAGATAATACTACATAATAGTGGTGATAGGGTTTTGCGGATACATAAAAGACACTGAGATATCATGGTAACAGCTGTCCCATTAAACTCCAGACAGACAGGTAAGTGGATAGATGGGCAAATACATAGCTAGATTACAATAGCTGTAGCTTGTATTTTTGCATATAGGTATCAAGCAAAAGGTGCAGGGGAAACATTTTTGTATCATAATCTTACAGCAAAGGCCCATCTCTGCTAGACATACAAAAAACTAGAACTCTTGGTTCCAAAATGATACCTTTTATTAGACCAACTGGAAAATGGCAAGAAAATTGTCCTTTTCTGCAAGCTTTCGGGATCAAAGTCCCTTCGTCAGGCTCTGGGAAAAGTGTAGATGGTACAAGATGGTAAAAAGTCCCCATAGGTAGGAAATAAACTTCATTTTTGCACATTTTGCAGCTCTGCTAGTATCTTTCATTGTAAAATGTTAAGTGCTTGATTCGCTCACCTGTGCACACTGTGCTGCCTGTTCTTCAGAACATGATACATACCAGTTGCTCAGTTTAGGCCATCTTGGAACAAAGGCAAGGGGTGTCCAAAGCAGTGTAGTTACGCATCTTGTTTTTCTCACAGTGCCCTTTTCCTCACCTCTCCATCTTTTACTGTAATAATATTATTGAATTCTGATAAGACCAAATTCTATGCAACGATAGCATGTTATTTTAAGTTCCTAATGGCAATAATTTGTTCAAGTATCACTTACCAGACCCAATTTTATGAGGATATTAGGCTGGTACGGTTATCCTATAGTGCATGGACTTTCAGTACTCCAATCATAGCTATCATAGTAAGGAATAAAGAGAAAGGTCTTTCTATAATCAAATCTGTCTAGTGACTATTGTTTAGATTACAAGCAGCATTCTCTTCTAAGAATAACTCATCTGGAAACAGAGCTTTATTCTAGTACTCTGACACTGTGGACACACTCCAAATAGGTACTATGGAGTATCAGAAATGTCACCTCTCTGATACAAAATGTGCTTCTTCAGCTTGGCAACTTTTTTGTGATACTTTTATTGAACCAACTGTATAATTGGGAGAGCTGTTGGGAAAACTTCCTCAACTGAAGAGGGGCACCCGAGGACCAAAATCTTTTCCAACCGCTGTCCCAACTCTACAGTTGGTCCAAACAAGAGTTATCCCAAAAAAAGCTTTGCTTCTCAATATTTCCTGGCCTATCATGGCTACAACAACATTTGAACCCTACTTCTTCAGCTTTGCTTTCTACAGTACAAATATATAACAGAATGTACTTAAAAAAAAATAAAAACCTAAGAAAACAACGGTACATAGCATGCAGTTTTCCCACTGAGGAGATCACTAGAGAAAAAATGAACCTAACATAATAATGTTCATCACACTGCTTAACACGCTGCTGGAAAGTGTTCAAATACAATGGTACTGAGGGAATACAGGACTGGAAGGGACTGCTGGCAACTGCAAGCTACCATGAAATAGACAATAACCACAAAGGGATCTGCAAGAACACTCACATCAGACCTTCAAGCACACACATCTGAAGCAACAAGACAACCCCTAGCATCAAAGAGCAAAGTTTTGATCTCCATTAAAAAGGTGTCAAAAACTACAATATGCCATCAGAAGAGAAACAACTCATCAGTGTAGGTTACATCAGATCAGAGTAGAATCAGACTTAAAATAGAGATAGACACATTATTTATTAGATATTTTAACTACAGGTCAGTATATCTAAGAGATTTTGTAATTTCCCCCTGCTTTCTACAAAGATAAAAATTGCATTTCCTTCAGCATGGCTCTCCATCACTCTGTGGTCCTGTGAGAGTAATCCCTTGGTATTAAAGCTTCTTATTGACAATACAGTAAACCTGCTCTGTAAATAGCAGAAAACAGAAATAAAAGATGAGCAAAATTTATGTTTGGCAGAATACAACATTGAAATCATTTCAAGGTTTGTCAGTCCTTCTGATCAATAGGAGTTTCAGCCCGTGACCTTCCTGTCAAAAAAGATGTCCAAGCAGCCTTTTGACAACATCCTAAATCTCATGGTTTTAAACTGCTGCTGTGGTTATTATCAAAGCCATTATATAGTTCCTATCTATGTGTTGCAACTTGTAGTCATCATTTGCAGGGCTTGACTGGAAGTTTTGGTTTTCTGGACAAGAACTAAATTATAGGGTCAGAGAAGAGAGAGTATTCAGTTCAGATTTACAGAAAGAAAAAGTTTTCAGATTTTACTTTAGAAGATAGACATTGAGAGAAGTACTATCTCTTCTTGCCAGATTTGAAGAAACATCATTCGTAACGCCACTGAAGTTCAATAAAGACCAAAGCCCAACCTCTGTCCTTGTATAGTTAAAACATAGGGCTTAATATTATAGAAAATATGTGTAGAAGGCTGAGTTCCCTGATCCACTGCAGGCCAAGCTGCTCTAGGTACAGTTCAACCTGATGCATGCAACTTAAAACTAAGGTCTCAGTTCAGTAAGGTACTCAGTGTGCACTTAACCTGAATTCTTGCTGGTCTGGGATCATTTTTACAGGTATTTAGGCACCTCATGGAAGCTAAGCACCAAAATACTTTTAATATCTTGGCTGTAAATCACCATTGAGTTGCAGAGCTGTGCTCAAGGAGAGAAGAGTTCAATTTATCATACCTGTAGTAAACCAAGCTGCCATATTGGCTAGGAGAAATCTATGACAGCTGTGGGGAACGGGCAGATGAGACTTAGGACTAATCAGCATTATGTAGCAGCTACCATAGGGGATACAGATGCAAAGCTTCTCTCAGTTGCATAGGGGCCTGATCCCATGTTGTCAACAGTTCCTGAGTAAATGTAATTTTTGTGTGAAAAAACTTGTACCACAGCCCTATAGTCTTTTGGCTGGGTGCATATTCATCTAGTCTATCGCTCTTGTCCTCCTATGATTTTTAAGCCTACTTGTTATGTTTTGTTTCTGAAGATCACAGCTCTTTAGGACAGGGACTATGTCATCCTACATGTTCTACAAAGTCTAACACAGTGGGATTCTGGTCCTCATCCCAGCCTCTGGGCAGGATGATGATAATGTCTCTTTAGCAAGTGTCACTTTGATATGAAATGCAGGTATTTGGCAATGCCCTGTTCGATAACATGTTGTAGTGCAAATCAAATCAATTCAATTTCTTCTTGTTACTGAGCAATCCATAATTTCTGGTCTCTTTCAAAATCTGCTACCTTTTGTTAATAAATATGTAAACATATCTACTCACGAGCCTTAAGATTCTTGAATGGAGGATATACAGAAGTGGGCTGTATTATTAATTATATATATTTAGCTTTCTTGCTTTATTTAGTTTGTAGCAGGTGCATTCCTATCCCCTACCCAGGGTGTTCACTATATACTGATGTCCATTCTTCAAATCTCATAACTGTCCTCCAAGTTCCAGCTCCTGAATAATACAAATACACAAGACTAAAGTTTGTTTTTACATAAAAATGTCTATCCATCACAGCTGTGGAAAAAACTTAAAAATGTGACCTGAGGGCACCCTAAAGTCTCAAACATCAGAAGGGAAGGCAAATAAAAAGATGATCACTTAAGTGATCATCAAAATAATTTTTTTTTTTTTAATCTCATGATTTATAAGCTGGTTTCAGGATTTGTGGGGACCTAACATTATTTTGAATGCTTGGCCGTGCTGTGTAAATTCCTGGTGTACATAATTGTAATTCCTAATGTGTGAGGAGTGTGTGCATATCTCTATATAAAATTTTAAGATTTGTGTGATGCAAAAAGCTTTTTAAAATAGGCACAAGGGGGGAAAAGCTCTTAAAGAGCAAAGAATGAATCTCGTTGAAATGTAACTACATAGGGTTTTCTATCCTGGTGTCAGCATCCAGGGTTTCTGCTGGTTCTAATTCTATCAAGGAGGGAACATGAAGTAGGATAGATGCGTGTTTGCAGCTTTGACTGGGTTCCTAATGGAAATGATCAGAAGAGAAGCAGGTAAATGTGTCTTCCCACTCTCCCTTTTTACCCCAGAGCTTGTTCTGCACTGAGGGGGAGTAGAGGCTACTGACCTTCACTCATACCCAGCATTGCCAGGTCTTAAATATGAAATTATTGTATTGGAAGCTTAAAAGTATCGTATTTGCTGAAAAACTATGGTACACTGAAAAAATATGAAAATAAGTATGCAAATACACATGTGAATAAGTCTTTTTCTTATTTACTTTATATTGCTTACTGTAAGATGCAAGTGAGTGAGTGAGAAATGAGTCATCAATGTTGAAGCACTTCTTTATTTTGAGGCAGGCAGTCATAAAAAAGTGCTGACAGCAAGCCCAAAAGTTAGTTAAGACTCCCTGAGAGTGACTTAGGTTAGGCACATGTTGCACCAATTACATGCCTTGAAAATTATAAAATGCAAAACTCCAGAATTCTTGGTTCAGAGATGATGCCTTTATTAGACCAGCTAAGAAATTGCAAAAAACCTATCTTTTTCTGCAAGCTTTCAGGCGCACACACCCTTCCTCAAGCTCAGGGAAAATTAAAGATGGTAAAAAGTCCCCATAGGTAGAAAAGACTTTGTTTTAGCACAGAGGAAGCTGAAGGTGGAAGCCTGTTCCTCTGGGTCCATGAGAGTGTCTGTGAGTAGCCCTTTAATGTGCAGATCAAGCAGAACTCCTTCCCTGGTGGTGTCAGATGGCAGAAAAGCAGGGAGGTGTAGAAATTTTCCTTGTCCTTCAGCAATGAAATTTATATCCAAAACCGGCTTCAAATTTGGCATCTTCCATGTTTCAGGGGCGCATCTGGTAGCATCCCTCAAAAATGCGGTACCCATGTGGAGCATACATGTTGAGGGGAGCATTTTTTAAGGCAAGAGGCTATGAAACTTTATGGCAAGAGGCTTCAAAACTTTAAGGGGAGAGGCTACAAAACTTTGACCCTCCAAAATTATGGTACATTTTATTCATTCCACCCAAGAAGAGCGCACACCAACTGCAGGTGCTTCCTCAGCCTGATCCAGGTGTATTTAAACCCTACAGCTTGCTTAGAAGAGTTTTCTCAGCTATTGGAGTCGGTCTATTTAAAAGACAGCAGATTTCCCCAAACCTTGTCTGCCGTTTTGAACGTTTGTACGATTATTGATGGTGCAAGGGTGGAAATGATCGCACGAACAGGATGCAGATCATCCCACGCCTTGCTGCAGAGCCCGGGCTGTGGTGCCGGGCGAGCTCCCCCTGCCTGCAGGCGGCGGGCGAGGAGGGGAAGCGATGGGATGCCGGGCTGGGACAGGGGGCGCCCGGTCGGGTCCCCCCATTCACTATCCGGCTGGGAGCGGTCTCAACAAGTCGCCTCTTCGCTTCCGCAGGGGCGAGCCTAGGAGCCCCTCTGCCTCCACTGCATAAAAAAAAAGGGTAGATGTAAGGCACTCCACAGAGAGATGGAAGTGAAGTGTAGGAGGCAGCCCCTCGGACAGTCACTGGGCGCTCTCTCTCCAGATTTTGCTGAGGGAAAAGTGCTTGCAAACTCCAGTACTCAGGGATCTCTCTGTCTCTCTCACACGCACGCTTGCCCCTCCCTGTGCCAGCCAGAGATGCCTTTGGTGGCTGTGGCGTCAGGGAGCGGGGCCGAGGGCAGGCGCTGCCTGCCAGGGCTGTGTTGCAAGGGGGCAGAGTGTGTGCCTCCAACTGCCCCGCTCCCCTCCTGTATGTAAATCACGCTCCCTTTGAGGTTCATAAAACGGGCCGGCCAAGGCAGCCGCAGCCGGTGAGCATTGCTTTCCGCCCGCCTCCCTCCGGTCCCCCCGGGGCGGCCACGAAGGGGAGGCGAAAGCGGGTCTGGAGGACCTCGGTCCCAGCCTCTGCGCCGGGGGGTGTTGGCAAGAGGGCGAGGGCAATGAGGGAGCAAGGAGAGAAGTCCTCCCTGAAAGGTTGGTTTTGCTTGGCCTCACTTGGGGGACCTCCCTCCAAACTTCCCCGGGGAGCAGGGGCTGCAGGCGCGGCGCGGGGCTCCGGGGAGAGGGGCTTTGGGCCAGCGGGGCAGAGGGCCGGGTGGGAGGACGCACTGCTAGGAGCCATCCGGAGGGGTGGGGGGGGGTTGGGTTAGCGGGGGTCCTTGGCACGGTGGCAGTGCCTTGCAGCCGGCAGCAGCCACAGGGGAGGGGAGGAGGGGGCAGGAGGTTTTGCAGGAGCAGCAGTGAGCAGGGGAGGGGGGCGTGCGGGCAGCAATGGGGAAAGGCGGTGGCCCCAAGCAGCGCAGTGGTGGAGAAGGGGTGACCCCGAGCAGCCGGGGGGAGGGGGGGGTCGCGTTGTTGCCCAGTCCGGAGCTCCCGGGCCGCGAGCCAAGCCCCGGGGCTGGGGGGCGCGGGGGCCCACCCGCCTGTTTTTTTTGGCCTCCTCTCGCCGCCCGGGTGTCCCGGACACACGGCCCCTGCCCCGTGTCAGCCCGCACGGGCTGGGCGCTCTCCTTGGAGGCGCGGGCCGCGGGATGGATGGCAGGAGAGGAAGGAGCTGCAAAAGTGCCGCCCAGCGGCCATGCGGGGTTACAGGCGCTCAGGTGGGCCGCGGCGGGGGGTGAACACGTGTGTTGCGGGGGGCAGAGGGGGCACGTGGCCGCTGGAACAGCTGGCCGGAGCCCGGCGCGACGCAGCCACGTGACCCCTGGGAAATAAGCGCCTTACCCCGACCCGCCGGCGGTGGAAAGTTTCCACTCGGCGCGATGCAGGCCCGGCTGCCCGAGCTCAGCGGGGGTGGGGCGCGGGGCTTGGCCCCGTCCAGCCGCGGCGGCCTCCCCCTGCCCGTCCGAAACAAGGCTCATGTGCCCCCCGCTGCACCGCAGGGAACGAGCCCCGCGCTCTCCGAGCCTTGTGTCCAGTGGGGAACAAGAAATAACCCCCCAGCTGGAGCTCGCCGGGGGGGGGGGGGGGGTGCTTCTACCTCTCCCGCCCCCTCCCTCCTCTCCTCCTGCCTCCCCTCGAGGTTGAAGGGAAGGATCGCGGGTGTTTCCTTTGCTTTTGGCCTTAAAAACGCATTTGCGTGCATATATGTGTGTATATGTGCGTGCAGGTATGCATGCATATATGGTTGTGTACCTGTGTACATGGTGCAGGGGGGCTGGAGTCGATGATCTTCCGAGGTCCCTTCCAGCCTTACAATCTATGGGTCTGTGTGTGCATACATCTGTGGGTATCTCTGCGTATGCGTGCATGTATATCTGCATGTGTGTGTATATGTGTATGGGTGCATCTGTACGAAGAGCTATTATAACTGCATGTATGTGTGGATATATGTGTATGCCTGCATTTGCATGTGTGTGCGCGCAAATGAGGGTGCATCTAGGTGTATGCCTGCCTGCGTGTGCACGTGTGTGAATAGCTATGTGCATCTATATATGTGCATGTGTGCATGCATATGTGTGCATTTCTGTGTATGTGCATACAGATGTTTGTACACAGGTGCAAGTATCTAGGTGCATCCATCTGTGCATGTGCGGGCGTGTGTGCATATCTCTATACACATATCTACAGATACATGTGTGTTTATACATGCCCCCCGCTGCGCGCCCCTGAGGGGACTCTGGTTTCTTGCCGACGGGAGGCCGGGCAGGAAATCTTCTTGTCCCGAGTCACGGCGGCTCCTGCAAGGAAACGTCAGAGCCCCTTGTCTGCCCAGCGGCACCCGAGGCCCCTGCAGGCAGCGCGGCCCGGCCCCAGACACGAGAAAAGCCCGAGCAGGGGCTCGGGCTGTGCAGCCGGGACCGGGGCTCTGCATCTCCCTCTTCCGCGGGTGCAGGGGCCCGCGCCCCGCGCGTCAGCCCCCAGGGCCCCGGCAGCTGCGCGGGGCCGTGCCTGGAGCCCCCGGGGGAAGCTGAGAGGCGCTGGCCGGCCCGTGTCCGGAGATGCAGCCGCCTTCCCCTCCTTCCTCCGCCGGAGCCTTCCTGCTCGTAGCTGCGCATCCAGGCGGGGGGAGGACGGGACAGGGCGGGGCGGGCGCCAGCAGCCGGCTCCGGGCGCCAGGCAGGGGGGCACCCGCTTTCCTCATTGTTTCCGGAGGCTCCGCCCAGCCGCCACCACATATAACCCGGCCGGCCGGGCGGCGCGCTTACTCTTGCAGCCGCCTCCGGTCTTCTAGCGCTGTTTGGGCTCGCTCTTGCTTGCCTGCCTTCCTCCGCTTGGATTATTTTCTTCACTCGCACAAAGCCCAGCCTTGCAATGACAGTCAAAGCCGAGGCCTCCGGACCCACGTTAACTTACTCAAAGATGAGGGGTATGGTGGCCATCCTCATCGGTGAGTGCCGGGGATGGAGCTGGAGGCGGCACTCGGGGCCTGCTGGGCGCCGGGTGCCTTCGTTTCCCCTGGGGAGGTCGAGAGAGCGAGCAGGGGGCCGGTTGTCCTTTAAACACCGCTTTGGGGATAGTTTTTATTTTAATACCTGTCCTTTTTTTTTCTAGAATATGTCTATGTTTTATTTTTATATGTTTTATGTATTTATATCTTGTGTGTGTATATGTGTATATGTATATATCATTTGTGTATATATATATATATATATGTACATATATATGCATACATATACAGGGATGTGTGTATATAAGTAATGTGTGTGCGTGTGTGTGTGTGTATATATATATATACTATATAATGTCTATATAATGTCTATAATACTATATAGAGTCTATATAATGTGTGTTTCTGTGTCTATATATGTGAGTGTATAATGTGTGTGCATATATATAAGTAATGTGTGCGTGTATATATGAGTGTCTGTGTGTGTGTGTGTGTGTGTGTGTACATACATATATAGAGATATAGATATGAATGTATTTTTTTTCTTTCTGCTTGCAGCTTTCATGAAACAGAGAAGAATGGGGCTGAACGATTTCATTCAGAAAATAGCCACCAACTCCTATGCCTGCAAGCAGTAAGTATCCGCAGCTTGGGGCAGGTGAAAAACATAGTAGCCTATTTCCAATTGAAAGACATAGTTGTTCCCTTCTGAGACGAAATGATCAGAACCGGGCAGTCCTTATGCCCCCCTCCTCCCTACTCCATGTGTCACAGCAGTATTAGCTGCTCTTCTTTGCTGTTCACTTTATAATGCATTCTCCTGTTTGGTTTGGGAGAAACCTGTTGGTTTGGATTTTTAGAGCCCCAGCCTATATCTGATCTTAAATGACTGCACCAGCACTGTTTCTTTGCCCAACAGAGTTTGTTCCTTTCTCCTGTTTCCTTTTAGTCCTGAAATGCAGTAAGGCTTTTCAGCCTCTGTAGGTTGCCAAACTGCAGTTAATCCTGAAGCAGAAGGCTTCTGTGCCCCCTAGTGGTAAAATCATGCTGCTTCTTGCTCACGTAACTTCTGTTTCTAATAATACACTCCTTAAACTTTGCAGCCCTGAAGTTCAATCTATTTTGAAAATCTCCCAGCCTCAAGAGCCTGAGTTGATGAACGCTAATCCTTCCCCTCCGGTAAGTTGTCTTTTGTCACGCATAAGATTTCAAAATACATTTTTGAAGCCAGTAATAGAAACATCTTTATGTTGGAAACATCATACAAAGTTCAGATTACAGTGCAAGCAAATGATACCGCTTAAAAAAAAAGGTAATTAGTTTTAGGAAATGAAAAAGGTAGAGATTTTTGTATGGAATCTGCTGCTATCTGAGATTGGAAAAAAAAATTAGTTGTGAATTAGTACAATTTTAGTTATGTGAAACATAGTTTTATTTCCAGGAAATTCAAATTGTTAGGTTTATGATATAAAAACTTTTGCACTCAGGAATTTTCCAGGACACATCTTCTAACTTTTCTTTTCTTTTTTAATTGCAGCCCAGTCCCTCGCAGCAGATCAATCTTGGTCCATCATCCAACCCGCATGCTAAACCATCAGACTTTCATTTCTTAAAAGTGATTGGAAAAGGCAGTTTTGGAAAGGTAAGTTCCATTTTTTTTTTCTGCACTAATTTGATCGGTTACCATCTGTGACATGTAACTACTTAAGGGCTGGGTTTGTGGCAGAGCTTTGATAAACATTAGAAGCAAAACTCCACATGACCGGTTCTTCAGCCATGAGGGCACTTTGATTCTTAGAAGGAAGCTGCTTGCCCTGAGGGGGATTGGTGGAGCAGGGTAGTTTTATTGGGGAGGTGAGTTGGAAGAAGACCTGGGATTTCTCCTTCATGTACGAGTTGGGGTATGGAGATGTTTTTAACAACCAGGTAGAAGATGCAACCTTCTTGACCATTTAATAAAATCTAGGGAAATGTTTATATGCATAACTATCTGGCATTTAGCTGACAATGCTAGGTATTTCTAAGAAAACACTTCCATGTGCATCCAGTAGAGGGTAGTAATAGTGTGCAGTGATAATGTAAAGGGCTTTGACATAGTCCCTTCCAGCTGTGTTTTTTATAACTTCTGTTTTTCAACATATCTCTTTTCTTTTTAATGTCCAGGTTCTCCTTGCACGGCATAAAGCAGAAGAACAATTCTATGCTGTTAAAGTACTACAAAAGAAAGCAATCCTAAAAAAGAAAGAGGCAAGTTTTTTCACTATTCACAATCCAACACTATATATGACAACTATGCTTCTTTATTACTGCAAAGTAGCAAACTTTGTCACTAAATACTGATGATTCTGTCTGTTTCCAGGAGAAACATATAATGTCAGAGCGCAATGTTCTGTTGAAAAATGTGAAACACCCCTTCTTGGTTGGACTCCACTTTTCTTTCCAGACTGCAGACAAATTGTACTTTGTCTTAGACTACATCAACGGTGGAGAGGTAAGCAGCCAAAAAAAAAGATAAGAATTCATATTATGTGTACGGTTGTATTGGAGATTTTCTTTCCATTTTAAATACGTTCCAAGGGGAAAAGTCATGGGGAAAAGTTGTTAGTTTTAGTATCATTAGCCTGCCAGGTTTCAGACTACCAGAGGATCATTAGGCCATTTCCTGCTATTGTTCTCTTAGCTACTATATATGTCGAGTCTAATTAAATGTATTGTTACCAGGCTTTGGCACCATTTACAGAACTTTGTTCTTTCTGTCTCCTGTAGTTGTTCTACCATCTCCAGAGGGAGCGTTGCTTCCTGGAACCAAGAGCTCGTTTTTATGCTGCTGAAATAGCTAGTGCACTGGGATACTTGCACTCTCTGAACATAGTTTATCGGTAAGCAGTCGCACTCAGTTTGTTCTTTACTCCATACTTTGCTTGTTCAAAGTAGATTTCAATATATTGATTTAAAATGGCAACTTCTGAAGTACTTTCTCAGACCCTAAAGTTTGCATATGCATAGAATACTAGTAATAGCTCTTAATTTAAAAGAACTAACATTTGCATTATGATTTCTTGTTATTACAGAGACTTGAAACCAGAGAATATTCTGCTAGATTCTCAGGGGCATATTGTCTTGACTGACTTTGGACTCTGCAAAGAGAACATAGAACAAAATGGCACAACCTCCACCTTTTGTGGCACACCAGAGGTACATTCAGTTTTGCTTTTGGAATGATCATTATTTGTCTACTGTGTGACCAGAATGGCAGATATAACAGCAAAGACTATATTGGCTTGGCATGACAAACACTTCTGTTTTGTATAAATTCCCAATAGAATAGAGGTGAGAGATTAACATTAATAAAACAGTCGTCCAGTGAATACTGTGGCACCTGTACAGTAGGAGCTGCTTTCAAGCTGTCTCCCTGCATATCAATGACACTTTATAGTGTAGGTACTGCACTGGGCTTAGCCTGCTTTTCTTGTAATTCAAGAACATAGGCAGGGGAGTTTTTAAAAGTTTGTCAGGCTAATATGGCTCTTTTCTTTTCCCCTTCTATTAAATAGTACCTTGCTCCTGAAGTTCTTCATAAGCAGCCCTATGACAGGACTGTTGACTGGTGGTGCCTTGGAGCAGTTTTGTACGAGATGCTTTATGGACTGGTAAGTAACAGATACTTATTGGTTAATTCAAATAGCTAACTAGATTTCATATCAAAGTAATCAATGCAAGGAACCATTCTAGCTTTACTACCTACGTTTGTGACTTCCCTTATGATAAAGACCCAGTGGGTCCTGTGTTGCCCTCCTGTCCACTGAGAAGTCTGTAGATTGAGAGCAGCACATGGCATAAAGGCCAGAATATTTTATGGTGTTATGGGAAGATACATATACTAAACTAAGACTCACTAACTTTATACTTATATGCATTTTCTTTCTTTCTGGCAGCCGCCTTTCTACAGCAGGAACACAGCAGAAATGTACGATAATATCTTGAACAAACCCCTGCAGTTGAAACCAAATATTACCAACTCTGCTAGGCACCTTCTGGAAGGCCTTTTGCAAAAAGACAGGACAAAGCGCCTTGGTGCCAAGGAGGACTTTGTAAGTGTAATTTTGTGGTTCTGGCCTACAACATAGGAAGTAAACAACATCATACCACTCATTCAGTTACTCTTGTCTGAATTAATCTAATTTTATTTTTCCTTAACAGACGGAGATTAAGAATCACATCTTCTTCTCCCCAATTAACTGGGATGATCTCATTAATAAGAAGATTACACCCCCTTTTAACCCAAATGTGGTAAGCATCACTTCTAATTATAGAATTTCTAAAGACAGTTATTCTCCCCACTTCCTTGATGTCCAGTGCCAAAAGCAATTTGCAGCCTCCTAAAATATGGCTATTGTTTTTCTTTTATCAATTGTAGGGACAAAGATGTACACAAACTCAACAACAGGCTTTTAATTTAAAACGAACAGTAAAATGTAGCCATTTATCTCTTCCCCCTTGCCCCGACTACTATCCAAGCAGTCACACAAACTAATGGGAAGCTGAACCTTAAATATCTTGCCCCCCCCAAAAAAAATAATTTTATTGACTTATTATATAAAATACACATGCCAAGTACATACTACAGCTGTTCTGGTGATTTTTAAGAAGTGGTTCACTTGCAAGCTACTAACACATGCCTACATAAACTGTGGCATAAATGAGTGGATTTGCATTTTGCTTTTATGGCCTGGGCTTGCTTGGAGGGCAGCATTTTGAAATGCACCACATTGTACATGGTGCTCACTAGGAAATAGCAAGATGTGAAGAAGTCAGACTATTCTTGGCCAAGACTGTTTTCAACAGTAGGTCCACTGTAATAATAACATTCTGACTCTTCACAAAGGGTTGTTTGTTTTTTGTTGTGGTTTTTTTAATCCCAGTTTCAAATTCATCTGAGTTCATGAAATAGAGCTTAGACTAAATATCTGTTTCTTTCCTTTGGTATTCTTCAGAGTGGCCCCAGTGATCTGCGACACTTTGATCCTGAGTTTACAGATGAGCCAGTCCCCAACTCCATTGGTCAGTCTCCAGACAGCATCCTTATTACTGCCAGCGTCAAGGAAGCTGCTGAAGCTTTTCTGGGCTTCTCTTATGCTCCACCCATGGATTCTTTCCTGTGAACTTCATTTCCCCCCTTTTTTTTTGTTTTTAATTATTATGTTGGCCGTCTGGTTGAACAGGCAGTTGACCCATCATCTTGAAACAGAATTTGCACATCTCCACCATGGCAGCTTTGCAGCCTTAATTTTCAACTACACTGTTTGCTGGAAGCTTTTTTTGAAGAGCACATAACTCTCTAAATGAGCTTACAGGCTTTTCACTCTTATTCATTCTTCCCCCAAAGTGGTGCTATCTCCTTGGGAAAGAAGGAAAAAGTATCTGCTGCCAGAGACTGCTACGGTAGATTGTAAGAATAATAATGTGCTGTTTTGAAAATAATGTTCCAAAAAGCCTTGCCTGAAGGTCTATCTGGATGTGATTAAGGATTTTATGAAACGTGCCTTTTTCTGATGCGATCTTGTTAGCTCCAAAGCTTTACTTGTTGCAAAGTGTTTCTCGATTCATTTCTGTGGGTTTACTATGTGAACAAATGGTATGAGCGTGGTATGAATACTACAGATGGACTTGGTTTAAAGCATCAATGTGACACTTGCAGGATACTACAATGTGGGGCATTGTTCGTTTCTTCCATATTTGGAAGATAAATTGAGTGTAGATTTTGAAATTTTTTTGTAAACTATACAGTCGATTAAAATTATTGAAATGGGCTCACAGTGACTTGTATCCAAATGCTTGAAGAGAGCATTGCTGCTATGAAAAAAGATTTCTATTTTTAGAAAGGGTTTTTATGGACCAAAATGCCCCAGCTGCAGTCGGTCAAAGCTGTTGGTTTGTTTCATTTTTTTTCTTTCCTTTTTTCATTTTAAGTTTTAAATGACATCATCTGTAAAATGGGCATTATTTATGTGGGGGGGTTGCATTCCTGATTGTATGTATTGTAAAAAGTTCTGTACATTCAGTTGTAACTCTAGATGTATATTTAAACTTGCAGGCTTACTTGCAATGTAATGTATACCATCATTGTAATGTAATTAACATGGTTATAATATGTACCATTTTTTGTGACCAAACCCATTGGTTTGCAGTAAAATCGAGGGGGAAAAATTCAGATTGTGTCCAGTCTTTCTTCCTAGAGAGTTTTAGCCAACATTGTTCTTTCTCAAGGGTTTAAAAAACAAGTCTAGACTCTAGAATACTGTAGTTCTTGACTTCAACTGAGGCCTGGCTCACTAGATGAGGCTAGTTAAATTGAAGTGTGATCTTTAAATGTCCTACTGCAAGCCCTGGATGCTATTGTCCTCTTACCAGTGTAACGGATGTAAAAGACCTTACAGGAGTAACACTATCAGTGTAAGTACTATACCTTAGAACTGGGTCAACATGTGAGGAGGATGTTGTGGAAGCTCATTGATTTACAGTGCAAGAGATGTGCTGTGACTAAAGTATAACTAAAACCACAGAGAACAATGGGACTGAGAGGCACAGGGTTGTTACAGCTTGAACCATTCCTATTGCTTTTTCACAGACTTAAGTGACTCTAAACTAGAAAATCGGTACCCATATTAGAGCTACAACCACCACACCACCTGCTCTGGAGTTCAGGCATTTTTTATTTACTACCATGTTGGGGACACATGATCAGAAGGAAGATTTCAATAGGCAAGTGATTTAAAAATATGAATCCGTCCTGCCTGGAGCAGAGTTTACTCCAGTGTTGCAACAAATGCAGTGCCCCGATTAGGGCCAGTACTGTAGAAGTTTGTTTTTTTTTAAACTCAGTTCTCTAGTGTAACCAAAGCCTGGGCCAATTCAAAAGGCAATTTCTCTGGCAGGACAAACTCCATCAAGCAGTTATTAATTGTTTGGGTGGATGTACATTAGTCTAAACTGCTGAATAATCTGTAAAAAGTCCTTCTACAGATACACAGCAAGCAAAAGGAAGGTGCAGAATAACATAAGGCTGCTGCAGGACAAATCAGGACAGTTGGTAGTTGACGCAGGGAAAAAGGTGGAGCTCTTCAATGAGTTGTTTGCTGATTCAGTATTCCTAAGTACTGACCAAGACAATTCCCCCACCTTGGGGGGAAATACTTTTTCCAGTATTTTCCCTGGGAAAATACTGGAAAAAATCATCAAAGAGCACATTTGTGGACACCCAGCAGGGGAAATAGTGCTGAAAGGAAACAGGCACGGGTTTGTCACAGGTAGATGCTGCCTGACAAAAACTTACAGCTTTTTATGACCAGGTCACACACTGCCTTGATACAGGAGCTGAGGCTGATGTCATCCACCTGGATTTTAGGACAGCCTTTGACACAGTTTCGCATCCTATTTTCATACGGAAGCTAGCAGGCTGTGGAATGGATGCCTACACAGTCAGGTGGGTTGCTAACTGGCTTAGGGACCGCACCCAGAGAGTGGTGGTGGGCAGGTCGTTCTCAGCCTGGAAGGAGGAGGGCAGTGGGGTCCTGCAGGGTTCGGTCCTTGGACTGGTGTTATTTAATATCTTCAGCTATTTGGACAAGGGTGTGGAGAGCACTGTCTCCAAGTTCACAGATGATACCAAGTTATGGGGCAAAGTTAACACACTGGAGGGCAGGGAGCAGATACAGGCCGACCTGGACACATTGGATAAATGGGCAGAACGAAATAGGATGCAATTCAACAAAGATAAATGCAAGGTACTCCACCTAGGAAGGAGGAATCCCCAGCACACCTACAGGTTGGGGGATGTCCTTCTTAGCAGCTTAGAGGCTGAGAGAGATCTTGTAGTCATAGTTGACTCCAAGATGAACATGAGCTGGCAGTGCAATGAGGCCATCAACAAAGCCAATCTCACTTTGTCGTGTATTAGCAGATGCATGACCAACAGATCAAGGGAGGTGATGCCCCCCCCTCTGTGTGGCATTGTTCAGGCCGCAGTTGGAGTACTGTGTCCAGTTTTGGGCACCACACAGCAAGAGGCACGCAGAGAATCTGGAGAGGGTCCAGAGGAGGGCCCCTTGCATGATTAGTGGCCTCCATGAAAGACCCTATGAGGGGAGGTTGAGAAATCTGTATCTCTTCAGCCTTCACAAGAGACATTTGAGGGGAGACCTTGTAGCCACCTATAAGTTTATCAAGGGAGGACAACAGGGAATTGGTGATGCGCTATTTACCAGAGCGCCCCAGGGAGTAGCTAGGAATAATGGGTGCAAACTAGTGGAGAGTAGATTTAGGATGGATATTAGGAAGAAATTTTTTACAGTAAGGGTGGCCAGAATCTGGAATAGGCTTCCAAGAGAGGTGGTGCTATCACCTAACTTGGGGGTCTTCATGAGGAGGTTTGATAGACACCTGGCTGGGGTCATCTGACCTCGGTCCTCTTTCCTGCCAGGGGCAGGGGGTCAGACACGATGATCCATTGTGGTCCCTTCTGACTCTACAATCTATGGATCTATGAAACTTGATCTCATTCCAGTAAATATCAATGAGTGGTGTCAAAATGAGAGGAGATGAAATGTCAGAAGACATTCTGCCTTTCAGTGAGACAACAACCCATTTTCCACTTCTGTGTGGCATTGGATGGCCTGTTCCAGTGAGGTGCAGCACATCCGTGTTTACTGATGTCCTCATCTCCCAGCTGGTGGTGCCCAGCAGCTCAGAATTCAAAACAAGAATTCACACAAAAAATAACCTGGACAAGTAAGTCTATTGCAGTTCTCTTCCAAAAGAAAAATATGAGCAAAACTGCTGCCTCTGTATTTCTTTTATTAACAAGACTTAGGAGCTAACAGAGTGCATCTCATCCTCTGTTACTTACTATGCATTTGAAGTTAGAGCTTTTTAAATTTCAGCTGTAAAATCCATCCACATGAAGCAGTAGGTCTTCTAATGAAGCTATTATAACTTACACAAGTTGAAAACCTGGCCCAGCTATATATCTTAGTCCAGGGATAGGCAACGTTTTTTGGCTGGAGTGCCAAAAAAAACACAATGTCTACCTTGGAAGGTTCCAGAGTGCCAATATGCAGGAGCTCAGAGCATCTGTTTGCAGCCTCCTGGCTGTAGCCGGCCTATGGAGCCCAGTCTGCTGGCGGCAGGGCTTGCAGCCTTCCAGCCACCTGCTGGGAGCAGCCTTGGCTCTGTGGCTGGCAGCAGCTGCTTAGAGCCCGGGCTGGTGGTGGTGTGCTGAGCAAAATGGCCTTGCGTGCCATGCTCGGCACACGTGCCAGGGGTTGCTGACCCATCTTAGTCCATTGACCTCACATTGCAAAAAAGGAATGAGTTTCTAATGTAATTCTTTCAGTTGTACACAAATAACCTGGCAAAATCTCCCCATGCTACTGTTTGCACAAAAAAAGTCATGAGGAGTTCTATTAATAAAATATGAATACATTATATCTCACCAATTTGTGCATAATTAAAGTGAAACTACACTTATTAAATGAACAATGAGATGCACTTTATCTTTGCCTAGACATCAGTATGAATTAGTAACATGCTAATATTCAAGTAGATAGGCAAGCAATGGACTGGAGCACTAACATGACAAAACAAAATTTTTCTTTGTTCTCCACCAAAAGCAATGGAGATTGTAGAAACAAAGAAAATGTGGGACATAAATATCACGTATGCTTTTTGACAAGAGTGATTTTTCATCCCATACTGAGTAAATCACAGACTTTTAATGAGTTACTTTTTTTTAACAAATTTTAAATGCCATACCATTCTTTCTACCATTATAGCAGCTTTTTAAATGGAGCTACAAGATTTAGCATAGAAGATTTAGTGATGGAAATAACCATTTTTTATTTTATTAAAAGAAAACTGAACAATGTGTCTCTGCTTTAATCACCCAGAAGATAGCTTATTGCTGTGCAAGGGGAACTCTGGGTCTTAGGTATTCAGTGATTTGTTTTCCAGAATGTCATGCCAGCCTTGCTGGGTGATCTGGGGGAAATAGGTTTATCTTAAAGAAAAAGGACAACAAAGTTTAAAACAAAGGATTGGGAATCTGACATAGTCATCACCTTGAGTGAATCTTGAACTCAGTATGGTTTAATTCACTCATTTAAGTCAATGACGCCGTGTTAATTTCTTCAGCAGTAAAACTGACTCAATAGGCCCTATCAACTATACTTAAACATTTTATCATTATTCATTGGGATACTGTAATTCTGCATATTCTGATGTCAATGGACTGGATTCAGGGGACATGATCCGTTGCTGAGTACACAGAGGAGAAATTAGAGGAATTTTCAGTCTATATTCTGTATCTTTCTACCATGTAGACATCACTTCAAGAAGTGAATTTTGCATTCCATAATAATGACATATTATTGTTTTAAAATGTTCTCTCTAAAGCATTTTAATGATAGGTGTGATAGCCATTACAGGCAGAGCTAAGAGCACTGTTTACAATGAAGATTGTCTGACATCCCCGTATTTCCAGTTCCCTCAGGCTGAATCGTTTTTGAAAGTCCCCCCCCAAATTTTAGCCATTTCTGAGAATGAGATTAGGCAAAGAAAATGGTGCTTTGCTACGCTTAAAAATTACAGCCAACCCATGGAGAAGCTGTAACACCTTTGTGCTTTGGAGCAGGGACTAGACATTTGGCAGGGAGCCTGTCTGGGTGCCAGGAATGAGTCTTTCGTGTGCATTTTTGTGTGCATTATTTAAATATATGTTGTATTGCACTAAGGTAACACAATCAATATATAGGTTGTGTGTTCACTTAAGGTTTGTCAGAATGTTGTTATTTAAACAAGATCTCGGAGCACTGAACAGAACAGGCAATGCTGTTTATTCAAGGGTTTCCCTCCTTTGAAGTTAGCACTTGTGCAAAATTCTACTTTGAGAGCGATTGACATTTCTATTTATATATAAAAATGCTATACTACAAGGAGCATCACTGTGAACTTCCCTTCATTACCAGTGTGTGTCTCCTATGACCAGCAAGGAACATTTTTAGATATTTCAAATATCAGTGTTAATTCAGCCCATGTCACCTTGTTAGGATTGTTAATATCAATCGCTGGTATTGGTTGGTGAATACCGACTATTCCTTTTTGTGTTGGATTCCTGTTGTGTAGAAGCTGACAATCCCTTTGACCACCAAGCAACTGACAGGTAGTAACAACTCCTACTTTTTAATGATTAGCTAACTATAGTTACCTACAGCTGACAGTTTCCATATTTTCTATTATCCCTCCTCAGCACCATCCAGTCAGTGAGGTTTAATTCCACCCCAGTCATTCACTGGAGTTTTCTACTGAGGTATTTTTGCACCAATGAGACTAATTAGAGCAATGGTGACACCTTGTGGTCAATATATTATATGGTCCAATTTATTTCTGGATGGGAAAGAAATTGGAATAGTTGTTAATATCCAGTAATATAAAGATCTGACCGTTTGTATGTCAGGAAATAATGAGAACATTATGTTTCTACAACTGGATTATGTATCTTTTAAAACTGCTCTTAGGTGAAGGATAAAGTAGCAAACATTCAAAACCCTTCTCATACAAGTTTTCCCTTCCAGTCACGTACAATTTTCTTAACTTATTATTTACTGCAACAGAGACCAGCTCTCTCCTCATCCCAGATGCCGTCTTGTTAGGAACATCACCCACCACTGTCTCCAGCAACTTTTCAGATCTTTCCAAGAGCTGGAAAAAGCAACAGACAGACCATTTTATGTTTGACAGTAACTTCATCCCCACAGAATGATGCAGTTTCTTATTCACTGCACCCTAGCAATACAGTCCCTTAGCAGTACCCCTTAAGGCAAAAAAAAAAAACTTCCTCACTGCTTTTGAAACAGTTTTAACCTGCTTCTTTTCTCCACCAGATCATCTGGAGTTGGATATACAACTCCAGACCACAGGAGCAGGAATGGATAGGTGAAGAAATTAATACATATCGATGGGCTCCTTCAGTTGTCCCTTTTTTAGAAAGGTTTAATTGCTTGATAGTGCTCAAGTTACAGGATTGAGTCAGCAACCAGTAAACTCAACTTGAATCTTTTCTTTGGCTTCCGATGGATGATGGATCATGAATAGAAGGGTTTCATAAGCGCATCACATTATGAGTAGTTTTGGATGGCTTTTCACTGAGAGAGTGTTCTGGCACCCTTGGAAGCTCCGGGGTGCATCAACTTCTGTGCATAAGTAGGGACATTCCCAAATCAAGAAGGTAGCAGCCAATTTAGTGGGCAGATTGCAGGGCTGGCCCCATTTTCACAGGCTTATGCAGGCAGCCTCCCCATGCCTCTGATTGGTTTAGGGACCTCAGAAGTCCTTCCCTTCACTGCAGATTGCCAGATCCTCCAAAATCACAGCTTAACTGTCCTGATTAATTCCCCAGAAGCCATTAACCAACATATTATTAAGCAATCTCAGCATTGAATTAAACTCCAAACTGAAATGTCTAATGAAAACAAAGCTATACACAACATGAGTTGTAGCTAATGCCATCACTATACTTTATACAACAGATATGTTATATAAAGGAATTTAATCAATGCTAATCTTGAGACAGGCAATTCATGCTAGCTGTCATGCAGCATCCACTGGCAGTTGCTGCTGACATTCTTTTTCTCTGTGAGGTGAACACTTATCTGTACACTGAGATTGCATGCTCAGTGTCCACTGAGTCCATTGGAATGATGAGGCAGTGTTTTGCCAGCATGTATAGATGTGAAAACAGTCACAAACAGAGTCCCAAAGCACAGGCACAGGCATCTGGGACTTTTTAAGAAAGTTCATGTAAGCAGCATGTTCCTTGTCCTGCTCTTTCCCCCATCCAGGGATTGATTTCAGTAGCTGAGGGTTACAACTCGGAACAGAAACCTGGTTAGGTTCCAAAATACTAACAGCGCTGAAAAAGGAGGCAGGTGGTAGTCTGAACTGAAATGCAGTAGTGGGTTGTACCTATAATACTGGTTCAGCTTCACCGCTATTACCTGGCACAGGTCCCTTCTCCACTGGTTTTCACATTGATATCTTGACATTTCTTGTGGTGGCATGTCTTCGACCTAATTTATCAAATCCATCATCTTGTTGCATGTGTGGTGGATCACAACCTCCCAGCCTTCAAGCCATATTAGAAGCTCCATGAACTGGGTGGCATTTTCCATCACAAACATCACTTCATCTTTAATATCTCCCTGTTCCAGGAAACTGTAAAGCTTAAGCATGCACTGTGTGCTAGGTGTGATTTCCAGACCCATGCTCACAAACTGTTGGTAGTACTGCATATGCTTGGCATGGTAATGGATCATTTTGAACCACAAATTCCAGTTTGTGAGCATAGGCTCTGGCGGCAGTGACACACTTGCATGTAACTTCAGGTGGTGAGGGACTCCCTGTACTGGAGCTTACAGCCTGAATAGTGCTTGAAAGCTTTCTTGACAGAGGATGCCAAGCTATCCACATCAGGCAACTGAATGCATCAGATTTCACTTATTAAAACAGAATATCTGCATTGCAGATGATGTAAATTGCACTGGGCAGTGTTCCTTGGAGCACATCCGAGAAAGCCTTGTACATGTACATGGCATTGTTGAATAGAAATGCTAAGTTCTTGTTAACTGCTAAGCCATAGCTGACAATTGCCTTCACTACAGCCTGAGCCACAGTAGAAAAATTAACAGATGTGGGGTGGACCAGCTCTTTTTGAAAAACAGGCAGGTCCCAGTCTGTTCAGTTCCCAGGTACAAATAAAATGTGCAGCACATAGTTATCTTGAGGGTCAGTGGTTTCATCAGCCACAACAGAGAAGGTTTCATACTCTGCCAATGGAGACTTTGTGGACTGTACAATTGCTTGTGAAGCAATCAATGCAGGAATATAGTTTTGGTGAAGCTTGTTTGCACACAGAAAACTGCCAGCATTTTGCACAATTTGGTTCAGGTAGTCTGTTAACTTAGGGTGATCAAGTTTCTCCAGCAGGATGTTCACTACTGTGAAAGCCTCCACAAGGGAAAATTCCACTGCTCACCTTGCCAAACTGCTTTCTGGTTTTCCATGGTCCCTTTAAAGAGCAAGGACATGGTTGCTTATATCTTGAACTGACCTCCAGCCTCTGCAGCAACTTTTCACTTCACACGCACCTCAGACTCCAAGTGTCAATCTATACTGGTTTTCCTTGACAAATCCAGAGACACGTTGCTAGTGGTACAGAACAGTTCACCTCCATCTACATACCAGATCCCTGCAGAATACTATCTTACATGGTCCAACGTTGAAACCATGGTCCAGCATTGACTGTCTTGGAGGATTTCTTCTCACTGTTCATTCCTGCTTAGTACTCCTCAGGCTACAGTATGCTGCAGCTGCATGCCTCTGGCTGCTTAAAAGATGGCGCCAAAACCCTGTTGATTCCCTGACTGGCCCCAGAATGGCATCTGTACTGAGCCCACGTCACAGGCTCAGCCTCTCGCTTTGCCCCCTCTCACCCCCCTTTTTCCCTTCCATGCTTCAAGACTGCAGGGCTTCCTGCCCTTTTCTCTGCTTGCTGGTAAGTTTTTTTTGTTTGTTTTTGTTTGTTTTTTTGTTTTTGTTTTTTTTTTGGGGGGGGGGGGGTTGCAGAAAGCCTGCCAAAATTGCATATCCTACCATTTTCTGTGGAAAGTGCCTGAGTTCACATTTTCCATGAAAAACGCAAAATTGTGATTTTAGTAGGTCCCTATGCATAAATGTTTGCAGGAAGGACTGGGCCAGAACGTCTTAAACTGCAATGCCTCCCTTTCAGTGCTTGTAAATATTCTCGGTTCTGTCCTTATAAGTCTGCCCTCATAGCCTGTTTTCTGAAAGTAACAGAAAAGCATTTGATATGATATCTATATTGCCCTTCTAAGGGTTAGAAAACTAGTCCAGACAGGCTTCTAGCATAATATACTTGGATAGATCAATAGGCATATTGCATGTCCATTACAGTTTTTGCTGTTCTTAGTGAAACAACCCATTAGCTCATACTCACATGTATACATACCTCTGATGACAGCTGCACAGCTGTCTTCTCCCCAGGCGTACTGTATATATCATACACAGTAGACACCCTGCTGAGAGCTATGCTATCTAGATTCAGCTATATATTCTAAAAATAGCTTTTGTATAGATTTGTAGCGAAGAGAGATATGACATGCAATTTTGGTTGATATCTGTCTGTGCTGAGTTACACTGAAATGAGAAATGGAGATGATACATAGATGCCACCTGCTCTATAGAAGGGAACATCTTGTCTTAAAGGGTCATGAAAAACTGTGCGCTTCATTTTAAGTGATTATGACTCCATAGATATGAGACATGTTTGCTGAGTTATGATAACAGTAAAGAGGAGTCTGGATTTGGACCTGTACATTCTCAGTTCTCAGGAGGGTTTTGGTACAGTTTTATAGATACAATCGTTTAGAAAGATACAGGCCAGCTGCAAATTTTGGATCCAGAGCCAAACTTTGCCAAAGCATAAATCGAGTTTTTAGAAAATATAGTGGACTTTGACAGCATGTAATAGCTGTGGCTGAAAAATGCTGTAACTCAATTTTTATTTTCCTGAACATTAGTCACTTATATTCTCCTGTCTTCAAGGTATGGAAGGAAGGAAGGAAGGAATACTCTTTTATTTTAGATAGTCTAGATATCAAATAGGGAGTAAGAGACAGAAACGGTAAATTTTGAAAGATTTTGAAAATACATCATCATTCCTTTTGGAGATATGCTTATTTCCAATTAATATTTATAACAGAGCAAAAAAAAGAACAACAGGGAAAGAGTAAATCAGTAAGAGCAAAAGATTTGCACCCAGGTTAGCAAGATTAACAGCTTTAAACAGGCAATAAGTGAGAAAGAGGATGCAGTATTTTTTGTAAACTAATTTTGACTTTAGATCAAAGGCCAAATTTTTACCAGGACTAAGTCACAATACTGACATATACCAACTGAGGATTTGGCCCAGAACACTTAAAACTATATATATAAAATGTATGTATTTATTTATGTATTTATTTATTCATTGTTAATAGTTAAATATGTTATTCCAAAGGATAATGCAAATGAAGTATAGGTTGTTGCATTTGTGTTTTTAAGAAAAACAGCTTATTATCATGTTTTACAAATCCCCGTGGAGAGAGGTTGCCACATGAAGGTGGAGAAGAATTCTATGGCAGTTTTCCAGTCACATAAAAGGAGTTTTTACCACTTACAGGTTACCATCTGAATATCCCTGCAGTGTGGATATGTAAGCATGTGCATGTAGACAGGGCATATGCTACAAGCTGCTTAGACTGATACTTAGTGGGTGCATCTATACTCAGCTGGCACGCCTACAATTAATGCAACTGAATAAACTCTGGTGCAGTTCGCACTGGAGTTTATTGTTCCCGGGTGCCACACTTATGTGTGTGCCCAGGACTACATCACTTTGGGCCAGTTTGGAGCAACCCTGGTCGGCAGGGGACCCCGGGGGTTAGCCTGCCAGCCAGAGACTCCTCCGACTCAGCTCAACATGCTGCAGAGGGGCTGGTTCGGGCACAAGGGTTCTACAGTATGGGGCTAGCCGGAAGGCAGGCCCCACACGGAAGTACCTTGGTGCCCCAGCCAGCCTCGCTAGCATCTATATGTGCATTGTGGCACACTAAATAACACCACCGTAGGATACTACTTGTGCTGACAAGTACTATCCTAGGGTGGCACTTATTAGTTTACTGCGGCCTAATAGAGCTGCACGTGTAGACTCTGGCTACGTCTACACATTCATTAATGCACTGTAGTTTAGTACTTGTATAATCAAGTACTAAATCAATGCACAGTAAGTGGTGCTACTGCACCAACGTATGGCTTTTTAGTGATGCTAGCTTCATAGTAGCGGAATAATACTTTGTAGTAGCATGTTAGCACAGGTTTTGCCTGGCATGTTACTGCACAATTTTATTAGACTACTGCACAGTTAGCATCTCATGTAGACACACCCACTGAGACTTTACTGTGGAGCTAATTAGTCAATTCCACAGTAAACATCTCATATAGAAGTACCCACTCATGACTAATGGGTGCTATATTCCAGAGGAAGAGGCCACACTGCTGTTTTAGCCCTGAAAGGTGGGGTGGTTAATGCTCTTGCCCAAGAAATGAGAAGAATGAGTTCTGAGCAAGGGCTCAAGGAGGTTTGATTGTGGATCTCACTGACTGTCCCACATATTATTCTAACCAGCACACTTCAAGTTAGGTGTTAGCCAACAAAAATGCTGCTTATGCAGTTAGAAACCCACCATTTAGATGCACGAAGGAAAATAGAGCTTTTCCTGTGTATTTAGTAAAGCTGATGGAATCATTGTAGTGGTACATGTCTGTTTCATCTATGGCTTGCCCTACCAAGGTTTGGGGGGAAAAGTAGAATTTTTACGGTTAAATATTTGAACATGCCTTTTGCAAATGGAACTAGCATAAATATTGTGTTTGTTCTATACTATTTGTGAAACAGCATACTCTTGACTGTATATATATCCAGTATAACAAATAGAAACACTATCAATATAAGACATTTGCAGTCTTCAGGCACAACTGACATTCTGCTAATAGAATTACATTTTAATTACACATTTAAATATAAATTTATAAACTTTGGCTAAAGTTTGTAAGACTTTTCCTCCGTGATAAATCCTTTTTAAGTTCAATGGATTTGCCAAGACTATATGCAGTCTCACATTAATGCATTAAGTAATACTCCATTTACTATTTCACAGCAAAGATCTGAATTATGTGACCAATACATTTATGTATACAATTTCATACACAATTTTCTATCAAATCACAATACAGTCATCAGTTTTATGAAATGCCACCTTCATGTGCCAATTAGTCTCCATGGAGATCTGAAAAGCCTTTCAGAAAAATATAACAATACACTGTGGATGTGTCTACATGTTCATTAATGCACAGTGGTTACTGTGCATTTAATTTAGTTCTTGTATAAATGAGTACTAAATAAACGCACAGTAACCAGAGCTACTGCACAGTAGCACCAGTGAACACCTTTTTAGTGACCCTACTGCTCAGCAGCCTAATAATACTGTGCAGTAGCATATTAGCATTGTCCACGCTGTAACACGCTACTGTGCAGTATTATTAGGCTACTGTGCAGCTAGCATCTTGGGTAGACACAGCCTGTTTCTCTTAATATAAGGAAGGTGCTGAATTTGTTGAAAATAATATGATTAAGTCGTGAACTATGGTACCTGCTGACTTGCAGACTTTAAAGAATCTTTCCTTTTTTTTCTTTTTTTCTTTTATCGGAGAGTAACCATATTTAGAGATAATCTTTCCCCAATATCTCTGCAAGTTCATGTTGGACTGTTTATCCCATCTGTCTACTTAGTCACCTTCTAAGGCTATGGGTTTTAACCCGTAGTCTATGGATTATTAGTGAGCCCCTATAAGGCATTTTAGTAACCAAATTCTAGTTCATTGATCTACAACAAAAAATAAATGGAGAATTAGTATAATAAGTAAAGCACTTCCCACCTTGCATCTTTGCTCTAAACTAATTCCATATACATATTTATTATAACATTGCATCTCATAGTAACTTGCCACGGTGCAAAATGCTGACAGAAAATGCCAGATAGTTGAACAATACATTATTAGATCCTGAGGCATTTGATTAGAAAATTATCCATGGAATTCTCAATAAAGATGTATTTAATGTGTGAAATACTGGGTGTGTCTACATGAGATGCTATGTCACCGTAGCAACAAGCTATGTAGCTCATTGCTATGGAAACACACTGTTGGTATCATGGTTTGTGCCCACCAATTCTACATTGCTGTAGTGACGAGCTACAGGAACATAGCTTGTCACTACAGTGATATAGCATCGGCAAACTGTGATGCTGACACTATGTCGCCATAGCTATGAGCTACATCACCGTAGTTTGTCACTATGATGACATAGCATCTAAAAATAACCGTGTGCCACTGGGACTGCGCATTACCAAATGGGCAGCCCTGGGCATATGTGGATGTGCCCACAAATACTGTACTCTACCAATAGTGTAAGAAAGTCACATTATCCTCTTATTTGGATTGTGTCATGCTGTATGAGAGTACAGGCAATAAGAGCTGCTCAAAAATATGAATAAAACTAAAAAACTAATAAATGTACTGTAAATCAACATTTGGTGCACACATGATTCACCGACTGTTATGGGTTTCTGTGAAATAAAATTATTATTCATTTTGAGCCAGGTTGCAAAGTCCTCATATACATTGGTAAGCACTTGTTCATTCAAAGTTTTGGTTGTTTTCAGTGGAACAATTCAAAAACAGAGGGGGTCCCTAATGGAAAAGCATGCTCTCCAAACTGGTCCACAATGAGTATGTCCACATAAGATGCTAATTGCACAGTAGCCTAATAATATTGTGCAGTAGTGTGTCACAGCACAAATAATACTAATACCCTACTGGGCAGTATTATTAGGCTACTTAGCATTACTAAAAAAGGTGAGTGCCAGCGCTCTTGTGCTGTAATGCCAATTACTGTGCATTCATTTAGTATTTGATTATACAAGTACTAAATTTAATGTGCAGTAACTACAGTGCATTAAATAACATGTAGATGTACCCAATAAATATTTTCCAGAGTTGAAACAAACAATATTTCCTTCTAATGATTGTTTGCAAATGTCCCTTTTGCCTATACACTATTTGTGCTATTTTACTGGTCATGTGATACAATTTTCGCTTCATCCTGGTTGGATAAACAGGGAATAATGAAAAGGAAATGTTGAACTTGCTTAGACTGCACATAAATAAGTAAAGGATTTGGGGTAAGGATTATCTTTTTGTTTGGTGTTTGTACAGTACCTAGTAGTGGCAACTTGATCTATGACCAAGGCTCCTAGTGTTGCTACAAGAATAACTAATAAAATGAGAACTTTCCAAAACAAATTGTGCTTTTTGTGGGATTTGTAATACATTTGTGTTCAAATGAAAGTATGTAAGGTGAAAGCATGAGTGTTGATATATATCAAGGGTCTCATTTTTAAGCATAAATCAAATACAAGTAATTTGTATGTAAACATATTCATACCTCTGGTTTTTTCCCCGTTATGAAGCTTATTCTAATAACCATTTTAGGAATTCTCTTGAAAAAAAATTCTAAAAGAAATTTCTAAAAAGAATCAGGGCTTTCATATGGCACATTCACCTACTTGGCTATGATTAAGTTATCAAATTAATACATAGTGACAATTTTAAACTAACATAATATGCCTGATTTTAATCTTACTGATTTCCTGTTTAATTTATTGCCTGTAAATCTCTTGATTTTATATTACACTAATTATATAATATACTTATGTGGTATATTATAGTATAATTAAGAGAAAATCAGATCCAGGATATCACTTTAAAATTATATCCATAATAAACATTTGCTATAATCCTAGATAGCTGTTTATTCTTAGTCAGGCATTTCTATTTAATAGGCAATCATTCTCAGTAAGACAAATCCTGAATCCTGTCAAAACTAGGGTAAATGCAAGCAGGCAAGCTGGAATTGGCCCCCCAAGCTTTTATCCATATTTGAACCAAACTGCTGAACATCTTTGTTCCATTTCTAAGTAATCCCCAAACCAGTACTGTATCTATGTTCAACAGGAAGGGAACTATTTTTCTAACTTGTGACTATGAGACTAGCCTCTCTTTAATACACTTAACTCTTCAAGTGAAAGAGATTTCACTCTAACAGGGGCCTTTTTGAAGAAACTACTGGTATTTCTACGGTATTTAAAATGATGATCACCATTTCCTATATTAGGGCTCAAGACCTCCATTTTCTGTGCCCATGTAGGCATAGACCATTGTTCACTGGTGATGTCTGTAATTTTTGCATAGTCATTTAGTCATTCGGATACCTGCGATTATATATATGGTTGTAATATATGTTCCTTATTGGTTTAATATCAAACATTTCTTTACTGTAACTGAATAAAAACAGGGCAGATTCTATTATACCCCTGTCACCTATACATCTGTCACACAGTTATTCACTGCAATTGTAATTCAGTAATAAAAAATTATAATTAAAAAAACATAATTTCTGTGTCTCTAACCCTACCCTGGGAAATCCCCTTTGTCCCTATTTATAGTCGCTGGCCCTATACATATTCAATAAGGACGGGTTAATTGAAACAGTAAAGACTTACTCATTGTTTCTTTTCTGCCATGCAGAGAACTTTAGCTTTTATGTAGCACATACTGTAAGTCCTTCTAATATTTACAAACATAACACTACTTTTGTATAATTGTATCTGTAATATACTCTAGTAAAGAGAGGCAATTAGCCATATTAGTCTAAAAGCAGGCAGAAGGTAGGATAGGGTTGAACCTAGACCAGTAATTCTCAACCAGGGTTCCAAGGCACCCTGGAGTACCTTGAGATCATTTTAAGGGTGCTATGTGGTGCCACACAAAGTTGGCTCTATTAGGGGTGCAAACATGATTCACAAGATAAACCCAGAGATATCAAATATGAATTCACAGTGTTGAAAACGCTCTGACCTGTTGTAGTCTTTCTGAGTTCTTTGCAACTAAAGAATTGTTCTATATTTTTCTGTATTAAAAATCAAGTTTAAACTAAGAGCTGCCATTGTTCATGGGGTGCCTTAAGACTACAAAGGTGGAGAAACACTGACCTAGACTATCCAAATTCAGTAAGTCTGTACAGTGAATCTTTACTCTCCTTTTGCCTATAATCTAGTAGACTTTAAGAACCTTCTCATCAGGTCTGGTGCTGACAGCAGCTTGGCAGGACTCAAAGATCTGGCTCATAATTTCTAACACTGTAGACAGTGTCCCTTTAATATGCTCCTACCCATTGGACTGCATATTTAATTACGCATCTTTTCTATGTATCTTAATGTTCATCCATCCCTCATGTTATAATCATAGTCACCATTTCTACTACAAGGAGTAATGTTATAATTTCCAGCATAAATCCCATCCTTCTTGATTATGAAAAGCTTTTCCAATATGCATAACTTTAAATTCATATATGAAACTTGCTGCAGTGTCCACCAAGCTCTGTGCCATTTATGAATTTTCCAGGCACACTTTTTCATAATTTTTGCTTGAATGCCTACTCTTTGCTTGAAAGAAAGCAAATTTCCCATTCCATTTGCTCTGGAATTTTTCTGGTTTATAAAAATAA
The DNA here is from genome assembly GCF_030867095.1 of Alligator mississippiensis. Taxonomy (NCBI): domain Eukaryota; kingdom Metazoa; phylum Chordata; order Crocodylia; family Alligatoridae; genus Alligator; species Alligator mississippiensis. The sequence continues at coordinate 116,566,520 of NC_081824.1, read as the reverse complement.
AAGAATAAAAAAAATAAGGCCAAATCTGCTGCTATTTATACCAGTGCAAATTATAGTGGTGCCAGTGAGCCAATGGAACTAATTCAAATTAATGTAGGTATAACTGAAAATAAAATGTGGCCCTTATATTTGTAAGAGGTAAAATGGTAAATCCTGCTGTAGAAGCAAATAGCTGTCAGCTAATCTGTCCCCACTGTGCTATCTGTCCCAATTTTTAGCTCTAAGTACAGTGATTTCCATTATCCTTCCTAAATTTAGAATGTCTATCTTTGCAGGTTTAAATTCTCTGCTTCCGTTCTCTGTAAATCTAATCTTTTGCAACCATCCTAAATAAGGTATGATGTTATAACCAAATTACTCCTTGCTGAAGGACAAAGAACCTTTGATGACAGAGTCAGGATATTAAAAGAATATTAAGAGTCATGTGGCTGCAAAATGGTATTTCCAGGAAGCTCTATTCTCTCCAGAGTGCTTTCTTTCTAGTTTATTATAAAAATCCACACCGCAGGAGCATACAGAACTGCCCAATTATTTAAATGAAAAGATACACCATAAAAGCCAGATTACCTAGAACAAAAACTTTTGCCTTTATTTCTTTTTTTCCTCTCCTTTTAAATGTGGACCTGCAGCCCAAAAGATTTCCAGAGTCAGGATTATACATTTTAATAGAAAACCTCCACCAGCAATTAAAATCCATTTTTCTTAAAAAAGGTTTTACTGGACTCCTCAGAGTAGGGCAAGGACTATATGACAACACTTTAAGTCAAGGGTTAATTACAATGGCAGTACAATTTCTCTTCCTCCTTCTATTGCCTTGCTTCTGAGATCCAGGAGCAGCTGGACCCTGCAACAGAGGCCAGCATATCCTTTTTCATGCTGGCATTAGTCTCCCCCTGCCTGCATGCTCTCTAGACATCTATTTCTGCCCATGTACTTGGGCTGTAATCTGGCCTGGTATTTCCAGGTGTACAACATGAAAGCAGAGAAAGCAGAGTTTATTGCTTTCTTTGTTGATGCCTTTATAGCATGAAGAAACAAAAGTTGCAACTCACCACTATTCTATTTCCATATGAAAGTGACAACTAAATTTGTTCTCCCATGAGCTCCCTAGAGACCTGAGGAAGGGAGTAAGCCTGTTGTGTAAACAGCAAGGAAATTAAAAAAAACAAAACACTTCTGTAGCTCCCGGCATGAGGCCAAGGGCTTATTAAGTGTCTCCACTTCAGTTTGTGTTTCTGGGAGGGATGTGGATGAGGTGTTAAGCTGTCAATTTACTTGAATGACATCAATCACCACCACAGAAGGATGCTGAAAAACTGGGTATGCCAGTAACAATGTGTGTGACCTTGGCCCCACTGCCACCAATTTAAGGCAAAGGCAAGGGCAAGGGCAAGACTGCCTCAAATGAGACTGAGCAAGCCCCTGCTGCAGCTTGAGGCAAGGAGCTCAAAGGAAGCAGCAGTGAGGGCAATGGTTTTGCTTGGCTCTGGGGGTCTGGATCCAAACTACCATCAGCTGTTTTAGGGAGAGGCTGGATTCCTAATCCTCAGCCTAGGTGGGGACTCCCTCAGAGACAGCTTGCACTGGAACCAGTGGCAACATGTAGGGGGTGCATGGGGGTGCACATGCACTGTCTGAGAGTGCTGGTGCCTCCCCTGCAAGTGCTGGCCGATCGCTGCGATCACTGCAGCCACTTCTGGGAGTGGCTGTGGCCACTTCTGGGGGCAGCTGCAGTGATCAGCCAGCGCTTGCTCCCAGAAGCGGCCGCAGCCACTCCTGGAAGTGGCCACAGCAATTGCAGTGATCCGCCACAGATAAATTGTTATGGGATTGCCAGGGGGGACACCCCCCTGGGTTGGCAGGACAGGTCACCGGGTGGGGGGGGCATGTGCCCCCCCTGACTAAGGCAGCACCAGTCGTCCATGACTGGGACAGCTCCTTTCCTCAGTGCCCACAGAGCAGGCCATTGGTCAGGGTGTCAGGGACTGCCTGGTAGAGTTACAGAGCCACAGGGAAGCAGCCATCCCCATATACACTAAACAGCTCACTCCCAAAACCATAAGGAATAGTGGACTGTCACCTACCATGCCCAGGATCTGTCCTGGGTCTTCTGGAGTACTGCATCTGTCTTGGCATAGGGTTACCATACTTCTAGGTTTTCCCAGGCATGGCTCTCCCATCTCTGTCTGGGCAGGGTTTTTTTTAAATATTAGCAAATGTCTGAGAGTTTGGTCAGCTCAACTTCAAAGTTTTTCCTGGCTTGTCCTAGCAAGGAGCTGCTTGGGGCTGAGGGGGGCTGGGGGGAGGGTGATTGGAGGCAGGGCTTACACACATTTGGCCAGTAGGGTGATGGGAGAAGCCCTGGCAGCTGGATGTAGGTAAGTCTGTGGGGGGCAGGGGTTGGAGGGGCAGGGATTTGGGACTGTCCAAGGGGCTGTGGGGGGGAGGGGATGATGCTTGCACGTGTGTGTGTGTGTGTGTGTGTGTGTGTGTGTGTGTGGCAGGGTCTGTAGAGGGGATAGATGTGCGAGGGGGTGGGTGCCTGTTGGCACTAAGGGAAGGTGTCTAAGCTCTGGGGCTGCAGCAGGGCAGTGGAGGCAGTGGGGAGGTGCCTAGCTCTTCGGCGGGGGGGTCTCTTTGGACGCAGCAGGGAGCTGCATGGTAGGCCTGTGCAAATAGGGAAGTATTCAATTTCAATTCAGATTCGGCTGATTCAGAGAACAGTGATTTGATTCAGAGATTTGGATCATTGTCCCAAATTGATTTAGTGGAATTGGCTTTGGAAGATTCAGCACTGATTCAGAGAGATTCGGTGATTAGGCCATAGACTATAATGGGGAATCCCTGAAATACCTCTAACTTTGTCATTTTTTGGATGATTTGGATGAAAACAGGAGGAGTGGTAGCCCCTTCTGAGGGCATGAAGTCTGCCAGGTTTCAAGGAGATAGGTGTAGGGGGTTCTGGGGAACTGCACCTCAAAATGCTGACAAGTAAAACTTGTGACGTGTGAATTTGTGTGTTAGTTAAGGGGCAGTGGGATGAAAACTGCAGGGATAGTAGCCCCTGTTCTCACCCTCACAACTCCACTGCAACCAGTAAGCCTCAGGCCCCTCAAAGATCTTACAGGTCTGGGCTTTCCCCAGCCAGAACTGTGCGGTGACTGGAAGTTATCAGGTGCCTCCTGCGCCTACTCACCTTTCACCAGGGAGGTTCTTGTTTCTGGCATTTCTTGGGGCTGCCGCACCACCAGCAGTTCCACCAGGCTTCCCGAACCTGGCCGGGTGCAGTTTTAGGTCATGCCCAGGACCTGGGGTCTCCTCCTTCCCCATAGCCCCAGCCCATACCTCCAAGTTCATCCTGGCACAAAAGCTCAGCAGGGACATGTTCTTCCCCTGCTGACTGATGATGCAGTGAATGCTGTCTCCATCTCTGAGAGCAGGGCATTAAATGGTTTTTAAAAAACCAAACAGAAATAGATGCAGATGGAGTGAGGAGGGTGGCAGTCATTCTGTCTGCAGGTGGAACTTGGGGAACCCCAGCAGTGGGAGGTTCACCTTCAGGAACACCAGCTGCTCCACCAAACCAGGATCCAAGGAGGTGTGGATCCTGGGGTGTGGTGGGGTGTCACTACATCCCCAGCAATCCTGAACACCCTGTCACTTAGAACACTGGTCAGTGGACAGGACAGGTATTCCCAGGCAACCATGGCCAGATCCTGCCACATCTGGCTGAGGGTTGCCCAATAGGCCAAGGGGTAACAGTCCAGCAGCTCCACGTCCTCAGCAAGATAGGTAGCTACTGAAGCCTCTCCACTACCTGCCTGAGTCTGGGGTCTAGTGTATCTGGACTCCAACATTGAAGTCATGTCCTTGGGCCACATTTGCAGCAGCTGGTGTGGAGCAGACTGGCTTGGAGTACTGGCACGGGTAAGTGGATCTCCCTCTTTCATGTCCCCATGCCTCTGCACTTCTGCCTCCCTGACTTTGTTCACCAGCACTTCCATCCAGTGATTGATGGTTTTGGTGCTGCACATGCTCCCCTTCACCCTCAGGTCACACATGCTCACCAGCACGTGGACTGTACTGGACAGCAAGCGATCCAGCTGTTTTTTGAAGCCCTCCTTCAGCCACTTTGCCAGCTCATGCACCTCTGGTGAAAGTGGCTTGCTCCATCCAGGAACATTGATCCCCTGGAATTTCTCCATTTGGTTCTCAAGCTCTTTGACTATGGAGATCACCTGACTAAGGAGGGCATCGCCAGTGCTGAGGGTCTCAGGGGCCTTGAGAAAGGGCTTGAGGACCACCACAATCTGGGAGATGGTATCCCACGCTGCTTTGTTAAGGGGGCTGCTGATCCCAATCTCCTCGAACAAGGCCATCTCATGGATGGCCTTCTGTTGCTCCACCAGCCTTTGCAGCATCAGGTATATGGAGTTCCACTGAGTCTCCACTTCCTGCATGATTTTGTGCTGTGGGATCCTCAGCTCTGCCTGTTTGTCCCACAGCATCTTGCCCCACTTGATGCTGTGGTGGAAGAAGTCTGCCACCTTCCTGCATTTTGAAATCAGCAGGGTGGTAGTGACAGCGCCATCACTGGCAGCCCTGTCCCACTCCAAGGGGTCCCTGACTATGAGGTGGAACTGGTGTGCCACACACTGGATGCCAACAAAGTTGGCATCATGGACTGCCTTGACCATATTGGCCCTATTGTTGGTGGCTATGAACCCATGGGGGAGCTCGCCCTGCCCCTGCACTATGTGGTTCATGGCCACCACAATCTCTCTTGCCACGTGGGACTCATCCATCACCTATGCTTGAAGCAGAGCCCACTGATGGCCTGGCTGATTGCACCAGTGCTCTGTGAGGGAGAGGTATGAATGATCTCCACTCAGGCTGCTCCAGATGTCCAAGGTGAAGATCAGAGCTACCTGTGAACCTGTCTTATGCAGCTCCTCCCTCAAGTACTCCCTGCATGCCTCATACAGGGAGGGCACTACCATCCTGATAAAGGTGGTACATGCAGGCACTTGGTAGGTTGGGGCCAGGAGTGCCATGAGCCACCTGAACCCTGGCCAGTCAACTAAGGGGAAGGGCTGGCTATCCACAGCAAGCATCTCCCCATTGCTCTGGGTGACTTCGCTCGCCTTCGGAATGTGCCCCACTTTGTCTGCGGCTTTCCCCCACCACTCCGGGGTGGCCTGCTTCTGCTTTGTGGGGATGGGGCTTTGGAGTGAGAAAGGCACTTCCCTTTGGGCATGCTCTCACTGGTGCCAGGCTGAGGAGGAGCAAGGGCAAGGGGGTGCTGCTTCCTGAGATGCAGTCGCATCACCGTGGTGAAGTATTTTGCCTCCTTGCTGTGGCTGATCTGCCTTCAGCAGTGCTGGCAGATAGCATACTTGGGATCATCTACCACCTCAAAATCATCCCACACTATACTACCCTCCGCTTCTGGATTGAGGGTGGGGATCCTGCTTTATTCCCCTCCTCAGCAGGAAGAGGCACAACAACATCAGGAGCTGACTCAGCTGAGCCACTTGCCTCTACAACCTCAACCTCAACCTCAACCTCCTCCGAGGTGCTTTCTGAAGAAGGAGACCTAACTCTAGAACTTTAAGGGTTGTGGAGCACAAACTCAGATTTCCCCTCATTCCCCAGAACTTCTTTTGCTAGGGTGCTCAAGTCCCCTACTTCCAGATCCAGCTCCTCCCCTGGCATTGGGAGCCTTATGCTGGGAGATGAAATGGGGGTGGAAGAAACTGTTATTCTTGTTCTGGTGGCTATTCTGGTGTTAGGCAAGGTAGTGCAGGTGCAGGGACAGGTCTTACTCCCACCTGCTTGCTCCCACTGGCAGCAGAAGACTCATCACTGCCAGGAAAGAAGATGCATCTATGTGGGGTGGGGTGGGGTGGGGTAGGGCAGGGGGAACTTGCAGCCCTCACCCCACCCCCTCTAGGCCCTCTCCTGCCCCTGCCACTGTGCTTTCCTGCACAGTGATGGATCACACTGCCAGGGAAAACACACCTTTCTTTTAAAGTGTGTGTGGGGGAAAAATAATAAGAAGAAATAAGAAGTTTGTGGGGGAAGAATAAGCTGAAAGAAATGGATTGGATAGGGATAAGGGGAGGGATTCTAGGGAAGTTTAATTAGTAAGTTGTATTCAATCCTTTCCAAGAACAGAAACTAGCAGGAGACTGACTAGGAAGCCAAGCCAGTCCAGTACTGCCTTTCAGATGCTGTTGCTCAGGCAGAAACAGCTCACAAAAGGGACAGAAAGGCTGTAGACAGAGTCTTATATACTGTTTCTATGTCCTTCTCCCAGAGCACTGTGATTGGAAGGGGACTTAGGGAATGACCACAGTCACTAGCCAGCTACAGATGTCAGTCTTTCCCCACACTGTTCTCCCTCCCTCTTCTCAGTTTCCATTTCCCTGAAAGACTGCCTTCCAAATCTCTGAATCTTTTTCCGAATCTTTTCCGAATCAATTCAGAGGCTCTGAATCAATTTGGAGGTTTTTTTGGTCTCCTGATTTGATTCAGATTTGGTGATTCGGCCTCCAAATTGTGCCAAATCTTCTCTGAATCAAATCGGCAACTGAAGCTTCGCACACCTCTACTGCATGGCACTGGGGCCCGTGCCTGTGCTTGCAGGGCCCAGGAAGCTGGGAGACATTGCAGGGCTTGGGGGAGCAGAGGGCTGTGGGCTGGGAATGAGGGGCATTGGCAGGGCTGAAGGGATGTGGCTTGGGAGTGAGGGGCACTGAGATGTGATGGACTGTGGGTTGGGAGTGCAGAGCATTGTCAGAACCAGTGGGCTGTGAATTGGGAGTGAGGGGCTCCTGTAGGGACAAAGGGGCTGCGGGTTGGGAGTGAGGGGCACCAGCATGACCCAGGGTGGTAGGGTACTGTGGCTTGGGAGTGAAGGACACTGGCAGGGCCAGCAATTTGTGGGTCAGGAGTGAGGGGCACCAGCAGGGCTGGGTGTGGGGGCTGTGGCTTTGGTGTGAGAGGCAATGGAATGGGCAGAGGCAGGGCATGGGCATATCACTGCTCCACCCCCAAATCATATACCCCCCACCCCCCCACAGCGACAGGTGTCCTCTTTTTTGGAACTGGAAATATGGTAACCCTAGTCTTGGGAGTTGCTGGCTGGGATGCTACACATGGCAGGGGGAAGCGGGTGGCTGGAAGCACCAGCTCATTGTTATCTAAGCCTGAATGTACTTCTGAGTCTGTGCAATTCTGGAGGTTTGCCAGCAGCTGCAGGAGGGCTGCATCTGTTCAACCACAGCCAAGGCATTGTTGCACAAACAATTTTGGGCACTTGGAGCACAACAAGGGGCAAGGGTGTTTTGTTTGGGTTTTGTTTGGGTTTTTATGGTGACACAAGTATAATGTGTGTTTGCAGCCTGAGAGAAGAATATTTTCCCTGCCAGCTTTGGCTTCAGTCAGTGCTATATTACAGAACCATTTTGATTCCTTGTTAAAAAAACATGCATGATGTGGTCTGATCACATGTCTGGAATCTGGGAAATCCTGAATCCCAGTCCCTGCTGTGACTCAAAGTAGATCTACGCCATAGTCAGGACGTGTGGGTAGGCATAGAGAAATGAGGTCTAGGGTTTCCTATGTCCTACAACAAAGCCTCATGTAGATCAGTGAACTAACTTTAAACTAACTCTGTTAGAGACTTCTAGCAGTGTACTCAGCTTCTTGGAAGGGTTTTGCAGCCTACACTGATCTCCATGCTGCCACGCTACCCTGTGATCTGTGTATCATAAGGCTAGCTTCAGTGCATCTATATAAGTTGTGGTTACATGGGTGGATGTACCCTTAACTGAGCTGGCACGGATAACAATATTAGTGAAGACAGGACAGACTGGGCTTCAAGCCTGCAAGGCCCTACGGTACTTCCCTGGGTGGCTAGCCTCCACTGAAGGAGGTGCTGCATCATCACATTAGTTAGTTTAAAGCTACCCAAGCTAGAGTCATCCTCCCACCTCTCACCCTATTACAGTATAGACACATTTCATCTTGTCCCAGAAAAGTCAGGTTGCTATTCCCTTCATGCAGACCGAGGGGTTACCAAATGTAAACACCAAAATGAATCTTCAGACTTTGGGGAAACAGCAGCTCCTCTACATGCCAGGCTTCCATCCTCTCTGCTCTCATGATATGCATTTCTGTCTCTAGGCAGCAGAGAGCCGAGGCAGTGTTGATAGGGGTTGATGACAGACCACAGGATATCAATACTTTCTGATGTATTCTCTTGTAACATGCAGACTTCCTTGCAGAGGTTAATGCTGCTACATATAGTATTGGTTGATCCTCAGGACCTGCTAGCTCCCATCCTCTATTGTAAAGATTAATGTTTGCCAAGTGCTTTGAAGATGAAAGGTATTAGAGTATGCAGGTGCTAAGTAGTTGTTTTTTCCCACCCAGTCCAGTAATAAATGTGTGAAATGTAGGCTTGCCAGAAATAATTGTGTTTTATGTCCTGTTCCAGTCAGGTGACTTGGGTCAGGGTTACCAAGGTTAGTTTCCCTGTCGTGGGAGCTTAGATAGTCATGCAGAGAATTTTACCCTCTCATTTTCTTGCAATGACACTTGTTTCCAGGAACATTGGGAAGCTCTGCAGCCACCTTCTCCAGTTCTCTACCAGGGTCCCTTATGCACTGAAAAAATCAAGAATTAATTTTTCTTGTTCTTGGGGGTATGTACACATGTACTAACATGTGTGTGTGTGTTTCTGACAGTTAAGTTGACTTAACTTTTTAAAGTCAATTTAACTGTCAGAGCATGCACAAATATGTGGAGCAGAGTTGATTTAAATATGGCACAAGATAATACACCTCTGAGGTGTATTATCTTGAGTTACATTAGTTAATTTTGTGTCCAGGGGCTTCTTCAGGGGAGGGCTGCCACAATGTCAAGGAGTTATGTGCGTGTATGCTCTAATGTGGCTTAACTTAAGTCAATTTAGTTAAGACACCTTATTTTAAGTGCCCTAGCTCTTAACTTCAGCTCAGGACCCAGCTCCAGGGCTCTGCCAGCCCCTGAAACCTCCGGCAGCCCCCATAGGTGGTTCTTTGGAGTAAAAACTTTCAGTTTATGGCAGGGGTTGTCAACTGGAGGTACACATACCCCTAGGGAGACTTAGAAAGGCCGTAGGGGGTATGGACGGGTGGGGAAGGAGCACGCCCTGCGGCATAGTGGTGGCATCTCCCCCAGTGCATTCCCATACTTTGGTTCTTATTCTGGGGAGGGGGAGGGGCACGCCAGGTGCCACCAGCCCCACACGGTACACCGCAGCGCCTCCCTACCCACCACCTCAGCTTGCTCTCTGTGCCCACTCTCAAGAGTAGGGCCGGGGGAGGGGGGGCAGAAGTGCCCCTCTGCGGGTTGCACACACAGCACCTGGCCGGCCGGACTGGGAGGGGGGCGCTCACATGCAGCAGCCACTGCCACTACCACCACCACCACTGCTGCTGCAGCCCGTGCCACTTACTCATGGCTGGTCATACATGTGGCTCTGCGGGCTGGTGACAGGCGGCATGTGATTGCCCAGGAGTGAGGTCTGTCACCAGCCCGCAGAGCTGCACATGTGACAGGCCGTGAGAAAGCGGTGTGGGGTGTGGCAGAGGCAGTGGCATGGGACAGTGGCAGTGGTAGCCACAATGTGTGAACCTCCCCTGTTCGGCTATCCCGGCGGTGCATGTGCAGCCCACAGAGGGGCACCACTGTCCTCACGCCCCAAGCCCTGCTCCTAGGAGCGGGCAGAGACACACTCCTCGCCCACCCCGCCATTCTCAATCTTTCCCCCCTCCACGCTTCCCCCCACACACACTTACCTGCTGGGGGAGGGGGGTGTCTGTGTGTGCTTCTGCACCTGTGTGTGTCTGTGTGTGTGTGTCTGCATCTGTGTATGTGTCTGCTTGTGTGTCTGTGTCTGAGTCTGTGTCTGTATTGGTGTCTATGTCCTTGTGTGTGTCTGTCCCCTGCCCACACTGTGGCAGCAGGCACATGGCGTCGCATGGCTTTTGGGGCAGCAGCAGCGGGGTGCAGAATCCAGCCTGCAGCAGCAGCTGCCTCCACCCCATGCACAGATCTGGGGGGGCACGTGCCCCTTGGGTCTCTGCCGAGGTGCGTACAACATCGGGAGCTCCCTCCGCAGACAAACTGCTTTCGCAGCTCCATCCTGCACTCCGCCCCAGCTGTGCAGTGCTTACCCCTACCCCTGCCCCACTCTCTCCCTCCCTCACTACAGGGCCTCAATCTGTACCAACCACCTGCCCCTTAAAAAAAAGAGAAAAATATAAAGGGGTACATGAGGTGAAACTTTGAGGCAGTAGGGGTACACTTCTTTAAAAAGGTTGAAAGCCCCTGGTTTATGGGGTTGATTGAATGAGGCAGTCCTGGTAGATTGGCCAGCTACTGCTCATTAGCACTCAGTTAAGCTTAAGTGAATGGTTCAGTCTCTGGGTTCAAGAGCACCTTGTTGCTTTTCTGAATAACTAATTGCTGCAATGTCCCACCCCAGAGACAGCTGCTCTGCAAGGACAGCTGTATTTCAGGGCACTGTGCAATGTAAGGTACTACCTATATAAGGGTTATTAAGCTGAGCTGTTTATATCCATTGCTGGTCTGTGCGTAAAGGGCTACATTCTGCTTACATACCAAATGCCTCATTTTAAGGCAAGCTGAAGTGGACTACAGCAGGCAGGCATTTCTGGTTTAGTTATAACTCAGGGTTTTCGCAGCTGCCTTGTACCCAAACATTAAAGGAGTACAGCCCCTGGAGTGTCCTTTAAACACACAGACATACATTTGACAGCAAAACAAGAGGGTGGGGTGGGCTTGCATCAATCAGCAGCATGAGCTTAAAACCAAACCCACCCTGCTCCACAGTGAGTGATGTTTGTATGCCTCTTGTTATACAAACAAGCCTGTCTTGGATCCTTAGCACTGGGTCTTGGGGGTCTCTGGAGCAGGGGGGTGGGTCATGATCCCACCCTCCCTCCTGGAGTGTCAGCTCTCCCTGCAGTACTGGGGGTAGTCTGGCTGCACAGGGGTTTTCACCCACTCCCCAGAGCTGGCATGGGACTCTGGGGGAGCTTTCTGGGGTCTTGTGGGGGGGTCCCTTCCCCCATGGAAGGCTTCCTTTGCCTGCTCTGCAGAGCAGAACTTGCATCTCTTCCCGTAATGCACTCGTGGGAGTGGGGAGATCAGATCCCTGTTTCCCCCTTTTGCACCCTTTGCCCCACCCAGTGGTATGTAATAATTAATAAATATAAAACAAAACCAACACAGACAAAGGTGCTTTTATAATTTTTTCAGAGGAGAAGGATTTGAACTGAAATGGGGCTGTTGGCTGTAAAGCTAGCTAGCTCCACTTGGTGGTAACGATTACTAATTACCACTTAGTAAGCCCGGGTTAAATATACATGCAATTAAGGTGAATTAGGTGTTTTGACATACACTATCCTAGTTTGCCTTACATTTAAAACACATCCAACCTGCTTTAATTATGGCAATTTTTGCCACTTTAAAAGTGAATTAAAGTCAGTTATAATTATTAATTGATGACGTTAGTCTGCTTTAAATGGCAAAAATCATCATGTGTATAAATGCCCTTAGATTTATGTATGCATTCTGGGCTTCCAACGTTTTCCAGGCATTTGGCACATGTCACTTCCCTTAGGTCACCGGGACTCTCACATATTTACTGCAAGGAGAAGCTGTAGTTCTCTTCTAGCCTTAGAGGGGCCTGTGGTGCCATCTAGGCAGGCAAGTGTCCTCTTCTCTCACTACTTCCTTTGCTGGGATGTGGCCAATGTCAGGCCCTCAGGAGACAGCAGTTGCAGGGGCAGTAACAAGTGTGAAAAGAAAGTCCAAAAGGGTGAAGGAGGTGCTGAAAGCAGGGAGAGAATAGGGCAGGAACTTTACTGCACTGGGAGTAGCATGAAGTTGAAAATAGTTGGCAAAATACAAGCAGCTCATTAGATAATTTAAAATGTTACATACAAAGCTGCTCAAAACCTGGCATCTACCTTTGCCTCTGATACCAAGTGCTAAATGTTTTAAAAACTTCTGGGAAAAGATTCACTTTTTTTCCTTGGTCCCTGTCACCTGACCTGGTCAGGGCTAGAGAGATTAATTTCCTTATCATGTGATGGAGGTCACACGCTTCTGACTACAGTAGTTATTGTTCTAGACTGTTATCTCAGAGACCAGCAGGAAGTGTGAGGGAGGCCACTGGCAGCCCTACTCCCTCACTGGAAAAGTACACCAAAATCTGAAGTTTCATTACTTATGGAAAAAAAAATAACTCTCTATCAACTGGGCCTATCCAATGGCTTACTTGTCATATGACCTAAGCCATGCACACTCTTTTGAGAGGTGTAAGGCAGGGCCACATAAAAACATAGGTCCTAAGGGCCCATACCTCGGGTACCATACATTCAAGTCATGTGATCTTACCAGAGTTTGAGCTTTCATTAAAAAAAAAATAATTCTAGCCCTCATAGATCCAATAAGGAGCCAAAGACCTAGGCTGCATCTGACCTAAAGGCAGCCAATGAGGCAGTTTTCTGTCTGAGTCTGCACACAGAAACAGGAGCCCTAAGACATATACGTTGCATCAGGGAGTTGAAAGGAGAACTACAGTAACACAATGATGATCTGGGAAGGCCGCAATGTGTCTACAGCAGTGGTTCCCAACCCTGGGTCGCAACCTAAATGAGGGTCGCAGATGCAATGCTGGCAGTGCTGCACAGAAAAGAGGAGCTGCGCTGCATGCCGGGAGCTCCCCCACCCCCAGGCTACCACCACCACACTCTGTTCCCAGCAGCAGGGTGAGGAAAAAAAAGATTGGGAACCACTGGTCTATAGCTTCAGACTGCCTTCATTAATATGACACTTAAACATCCCTCACAGAATATCTTGGCATGGGGGTTATGTCTAGGGCTGTGCAAAAAGGCTGTTTCATTTTGGTTTCAGAGTTTGCCATTTTGGAAGACAGTGATTTGTTTCAGTGTTTTGGATCACTGTTCCATTTTAATTTAGCCAAATCTGTTTTGACACTGTTTTGATCGAGTTTCGACGCTGTTTCAGTGCTGATTCAGAGATTCAGATCATCCGGGGAGAGGCAGGCACAGCCGGGCGGCTGCAGGTTGTCTTGCAGCTCCTCCAGCTGTGTCTGCCTCTCCCTGGGTGGGGGGAGCCACAGGAGAAGCCCCCATGGCTGCCCTGTTTGCCTCCATCCCTTGCCCGGCCCCAGCCTCCCAGCACTTAAAAAAAAAAAGCCTCGCACTCACTGGCTGCAGCAGCTGTGGCAATCAGGGCCTCTGATGGCTTGTGGCAGAGCCCCCTTGTGCAGGATGGGGCAATGGGGGACCATGGGGATCACCCTGCCTGGCACCAGCATGGCAGCTGCCCCATGGCATGGGTGCAGCATGTTTCAGCAGGGTGCTGCACACTGTCTAGGAGCTGGGGCTGCTAGGGCTGAGCAATGCTGGGCTCCAGCTGAGAAGTGGAGCCACCTCAGCTGCCAGACAGCATGCGGCACCCTGCTGAGCTGTGCTATGCTGCACCCGTGCGATGCGACAGCTGCCACACAGGTGCCAAGGCGGGGGGGTGCATTTTCCGCTGCCCCCACCACCCCATGCTGGGGGGGGGGGAGCTCTGCCATGAGCCCCAGAGGCCCTGGTCACCACTGCTGCAGCTGGTGAGTGCAGGGCTTTTTTTTTTTTAAGTGCTGGGAGGCTGGGGCTGGGTGGGAGATGGAGCCAGGCAGGGAAGCCATGGGGGCATTTCCCATGGGTCCTCCAGCTCCAGGTCAGGGGAGCTGCAGGAGAAGCCTCCATGGCTGCCCTGCCCAGCCCCATCCCACACCCAGCCCCAGCCTTCTGCCACTTCAAAAGGAGGGCTGCGGGGCTGTGCCAGACTATTCCGGAGGGACGCCTCCGAAACATTACAAAACATTTCCGAAACATTTCAGATGGTTTTGTTTCATTTTGTTTTGGAGATGTTTTGGAGCTTTCTGTTTTGTTTTGGATTCAGTGTTTCAGGTGCTGAAATGGGCTGAAACACCTCTGAAATGAAACAGATACTGAAAATTCACTCAGCCCTAGTTATGTGCTCTGCAGGAGTTACAGAGCTGGTGAAATGGCTCTGCTAGCACTACTCCAGGCTCTCAATGAGTAAATCCAGAGTATATTCACAACAGTGTCTACAAAACCATATCAATCTTTATAAGGAAGCTTATAGTAGTAGCCTTATGGTAGTTCAGGCAGAAGCTGGCAATCTATCAACAGCAAGTCAGAGCTCAGCACAAGCTGAAACACTAGTTTCTAAAGTAGGATAAATGAGCTCCTGTTGAATTCTGTCCTACTACAACTATACTGCTACTGGTACCTGAATTCGTTTATTTAAACCTAGCTCAAATATTCCTACACAGTATAGTGTAAGGAATGTGCCAAAGGAAAGTCAGGAGGCTAAATCTGTAGGTGTCAGTGGACTGTATTATGCCCTAGCTGTTCTCTGCCAGTATAAGTCTCCATACAGGGTGATGGTAAGCCAGAACAAATTAAAGGACCCTAGACGACATTCACCCGCCTCTCTATATCTTAATAGAAACATTCACCCACCCCTCTATGCCCTTCCTTCCATCCTTTGTATTTAAATTCCTTTCTATTTAGAACCCCTATTTTTTGCAAGTCCATTCATTGCATCTGATAAAGTAGGCTTTTTGCCTTTGTAAGCTTATATCTCTCTAAACCAGTTTCTTATGCATCACCTTGCTCTATCTTCTGCTTAAAAGGGACAGTACTAGAGAGTCACAAAAGTGGGTTTAACTTACCTCCACTCAAAACACCCTTTGTGTTCCCTACCTTTTCTTACTGACTACACAAAGGAGGAACAGAGAATCTAGCTTCAAGGATTCAGTTAACAGGTACTTTCTGTCATGTAGCCTACATTCTTCTTTTTTTATGGAATCATAGAAAAGTAGGGCTGGAAGAGACTTCAAGAGGTCATCTAATCCAACCCCTTACTTAGGGCAGGATCATTCCTATATAACTATTTGTAATAGAGGCATAGGGAACCCTTTTGGTGCCTGGGGTGAGGCTGGGGAGTAGTGGGGTAGGAATTATGTTCATCACTGGAGAGCAGGATGGGGAGAGGTATGAAATCTTACCTACCCCTACGGGGGAGGAGATACCCCATTTGCCCTCCCCTATTTGCACTACTGATTTACAACTGTAAATTGTACTGGTATGAAAAACCAGAAGAAATGTTAGGCTTTGTTTACCAAGTGAATATATTAGCTGTCATTACTGTTCTGGTATAATTTAGCTGTTTTAGACTAATTCTCTGGTGTGGATGCTCTAATCTGGAATGAAAGTAACTTTATTTCAGAATAATTCACCTGCTTCTAAAACATAACTATTGTTCTTGAATAAAGAGACTTTTATTTTGGCATGAAGTATCCACATTATAAGTTATTCTGAAATATCTATGATGGAATGGTTATTCCAGGAGAGTGGTCAGTCAATTTTCCAATGTAGACATACTCCACGTATCATATCTATTCATGAGCTCAAAACTTAGGGAGTTATAGGATATTTTTCCTGTAGTTTGTAAAAATATGGTGTTGGTGACATCTAGTGGAAGAAAAAAATACTCTTCCCTTTAAGGCATCTAAAGTGCTGGTTTTGTGGCCAGCACTTTAGATGCCTTAAAGGGAAGATGCTGATTTTGTGGACCGTTGGCCTATGGTCCACAAAACCAGCACTTTCATTAAATACAGCTGAATGTTTGTTCAGTTTGGTATGCCTCTAAGCAGCCCAAACCATCAAATTACTTTTCTTACTGATATTCAAGAACCTCATGATTCTAAACAGCTGAAATCTGTTAATTATGAGCTTGATCCTGTGAGCATTTTTTTCTGCTCATTATTAATATTCTGCATTAATTGTAAAGCATGTCCCACTGTAGTGTCTGAGCATAAGGCTAGATCCAGCAAAGGAAAGATTTGCAAAATTGCAGAAAGCTTCTTTTAGCTCTTTAAGGCAGTTGCCGTTATTTCCCAATATGACCACAGGGTGGAGCTGTAAAGGATCGCTCCCTATGCAGCACTGTAGGACAGGGTGGTAGTACTGTCCTTATAAACCACTTCTCTTTATAACGCCATGTCCATAGCTGCTTCTGATCTGGACAAACTTCAAATATTTTGGCTGAAATTAAAATAAAAAATATTGGCAAGTTTAATCCATATCTGAACACCATTTTTGCATCATCCATCTTAAAAATAAGTGGTGATGTTTTATTTGAAAAGCTATAGTGCCCTTGTGCTTTATAGTATGGATTTGACATTTAGCAGGGAATGATCTTTATGTCAGGGGTGTACCCTGTAAGAATCTACCCAAATCTGACTTAGTAGAGCATAACAGCCAGAATCACCAGAGGGTCTATCCTCAATGAGCATGCTACTTTCCACTTCAGCTCTTACTGCTGACAAAATTGTGACTAAACATGTTCAAGCCTAGTGCTACAGGGAGATCAGGACTGTCCCCATAAATGCAGAGGTGAAATGTTGCTGCTGAGGACAGGGGGCATCTCTCTTTTGTGCCCTCAATGTCCACCCTCCTGATGCACAGCTAAGCTGGAGAAGAAAGTCTCCTGAGCTGAATGTAGATAAGACAAAAGCCAGACCATGGGAAAGACTAGCAGTAGGATCAGACAAGGAGTCTGTGTGGTCTAACAGAAGCAGATCCAGGGTTTTGCAAAGGGGGGCATGAGAGTGCTGCAGGGTGGCTATATACCTTATTCCCAGCCTTCCCCTGCCCAACACCAGGGTAAGCAGGCCATGCTATAGGTATAGCAGTTGGGGATTATTTTAAGTCCCAAAAGCAGGTAAAAATCCTCCCCTCTTCCTCTCACTGCTTAGAGGCATGCCCACTCCCCTTCCCTCTTCCCATTGCTTCTGCTATCCCCACTGTCCTTGTTGTCCCAGCGGTGATGGTAGCTCCTGTCCCACTCCACTTGGGCTGCACAGGGGCTGGTCTCAGCCTGGGACAGTAGCAGTGGCTATGGGTGGGTGGGGTTCCCCTCTCCATACCTATTCCCAGGCTGGCAGGGAACACCCAGGGGGACTAGGCAGCATGAACGACTGGTGTCTCCTGAGACTGAGGGGACACCATGAAGGAAAGGGGGGACTGCCCGCAGACACTGGCGGCAGTGGTGGTGGGGGTGTGGGGCAGTGGCAAGCAGCGAGCAGGGACCGCCCACAGATGCTGTTGGCCATGTTGGCAGCAAGAGGGGCAGGTGGTGAACAGCAACCACTTGCAGAAGCTGGCAGCAGCTTTGGCGGAGGCCAGTCTCAGAGAGGGCGCATGCCCTGCCATGGTCACCTTACACGTTGCCTATGCCAGGCAGGGAGGGGGAACTTGCCTGCCTGCCTCTGTCACTGTTGTTCCAAACTGAGCCCAACCCCCACACAGCCCAGCTGGGGCTAGGGTAATGGCTGGGACTGGCTGAACAGGAAGAATGGGACACTGAATCAGTTCAGGGAGTGTGGGGCAGGAGAGAGACAGGGAGGGTTAGAAGCCAGGTGTTCTGTGAATGTGTGCGTTGGAAGAGGGTGAAATTGAAAGAGGAGCTTTCAGGGAGGAACATGACTAGACACTGTGAGATGATGAGGGCAGACAGATTGGATCATGAATGGAGAGGTGGAAACTGAAAGGTGATGGGCAAGGAGACTGGGATTAGGTATAGAAAGGAAGAGAGACTGGGATCTTAGGGGCATTAGGAGTTAAGTGGTGATCTTGAATGAGGACATGAGGACTGGCTGGGAAACAAGACCTGAGGAATAGAAACTATACCTGGGCGGACAAGGAGAATGGGCCAAGGAAGTGAGAAAAAATCAGGGCAAGAATCTAGGACCTTCTGAGCATATATTAACCAATTTCTTCCCTGTCATTGCAGGAGCAGGGCATTGGCAGTGCCTTCCTCTTCCCTGCTTTTTACCTATAGCATGTTGTATGCATTCATTTTTGTCAGTCATACTAACCACATATTGGTGCCAGTGTTGTTAGATGAATTATAGATTACAAGTAACCTGGTGGAAGCTGTGCTGTCCTCCATGGGTCCCTCAGAGACAGACTTGTTCAGATTTATACGAGGCATCAATAGCAGGGCAGAGAATGGAGCCTGGGTCTCTCATGTCCTTTACCACATGACCATCCTTCCTCCCCTGTTTTTGCTATTGGGCCTTGTTGCTTGTGAGGATTAGACATGGGGATTTTGAAGATTCCTTGGGTAAATGATTGCCTGCCAACAAATGGGAATTGACTTAATTGTCCAGTCCTTGTCCCTAAGAGCAGGTTGGAAGAGATGGAACAGAGAGCTTGAAGGTTGGGAGAAAAGGACAGCAGATTCTTTGCCTAACAGAGCTCACTCCCATACAGAGCCTGGACCAGAACTGCAATTCTGGAGTCTTACCTTTCCCCTGCTGTCAGCTGTATCTGTGAACTGTGTGGGAAGAATGTGTTTCTGTCTCCTCAAGTGCTGATCTTCCACAAGGATGGCAACTGAATGCTGGTTCTGGACTCTGTTCTTGCTCCCAGTGGTATATCTGCAGTTAATAGTCATTGGATAAAAATCAATGGATAACAGTTCCCCCCTTAAGGACAAGCTTCCAAGGCAGAGGCCATCTCACTGAATCACGCCTTTTTCCTTGGGATTTTCCTTTCTTGGCTGGTTAGTGAGCCAGCTTCAACTGAAGGAGGGAAGGAGATGGTGGGGAGGCTATATCAACATTGCCTAGCCTGTGGCCTGGTGGCTAGAGTGCTTTGCTGTGAAATGGGGTTTTTGGGTGTAGCCATGTTGGTCTAAGGACATAGGTAGGCAAGATTCTTTGGATAGATGTGGTATCTTTTATTAGACCCACTGAGTAGTTGGAAAAATGTTCTCTGCAAGGTTTTGGGCACAAGCACTCTTCTTCAAGCACAGGGAGTCTTTGCTGTTGTTGTGAGATCTCCAAGGAATGAAAGATGCTAAAAGTGTGACAAGATGTCAGTGAGAATGTAAATAGGTGGAAATTAGGAAAACAAAGGATAGAGAATGGAGGGGAGGAGAAAAATAACAAGGTAAGCAAGGGAGACTCAAATGTAGTTGAGTTCTCCAAGGTAGAAAAGAGGCAATCTGTGAAAAAGTAAATAGCTGGGAATTAGGAAAACAAAGGGTAGTGAAGAAAGGGAGGGGAGGAAGGAAGGAATAAAAGTGTAAATGGTCTGGTCAGGCAGGTACCTGGTGAATCAGATGTCAGGCAGGTTGTGATGTCACAGGGATCCTGGTTTTCCCTGATAAAAAATTGCATATCCTCTGATAAAACCCCCAAAAAGCCATTATTAAAATTAAAGGCCAGCCTCAGCCCCACTCCCCCCAGCCCTGCTAGTGCCCCTCACTCCCCTCACAACAGCCCTCCAGCCCCATTGGCACCCCTCACCCCCTCCACAGCCCCCCCCACCCTGCTCATGCCCCTCACTCCCCCTACAACAACCCTTCCATGCCCGTACCCCTCACACCGCACACAACAGCCCTGCTCATGCCCTTCACTCCTCCCACAGCCCCCCTGCCCTGCTCATGCTCCAAATGCCCCCCACAACAGCCCCCGAGCCCTGCCCCTGCCCTTCACTACTCCCCCACAGCTCCCCAGCCATGCTTGTGCCCCTTGCCCCGCACCCACAGCCCCTGCCCCCACAGCCCTACTGGAGGGGGCCGCCTGCTGCCTGCTAAAGGCTCAGGCAGGGGTGGGGCTGGCTCCTGGCTGCAGCATGCACTCCCGAGGGACAAGGGGGACCCGTGCTCCCCAGATCTGTATGCAAGGTGGGGGCAGGGTGGGTGCCAATGAGGGCTTCTGCTCCCTGCCCTGCTGCCCTCCCCCGGGGCCTCCACTGAGCAGCATGTGCAACCTGGTGTGGCAGGGCATAGTGGGGACGTGCAGGAAAGCTGCTTGCCTCTGTGAGCTCTGCGCTGCCTTGGTGACACTTCCCCTGCAGGCAGGGCCAGCAGTGAGGGGCACAACCCTGTGCTGTTGCCCATGCTGCCCCTGTGCACACAGGGGAAGTATGGCCAGGGCAGCATGGAGCTTGCAGAAACAAGCAGCTTTCCTGTACTATGCCCTGCTATGCTGGGTTGCACATGCTGCACTGTGGAGGCCCTGGGAAAGGGCAGCAGGGTGGGGAGCATGAGCCCGCAGTGCACATCCACCCTGCCCCTGCCCCATGCACAGATCTGGGGGGCACGGGTCCCCCCTGCTCCCCAGGAGAGCACACTGCAGCCGGGAGCCGGCTCTGCCCCCTACCCCCGGACAAGCCTGGCCTGGTGATAGCACACTGCTTCTGGTCCACACGCCATCAGCGGGCACTCCATGTGGGGCTTCCCCCAACACCTTCCTTCTCCCTCAGCCCCCAGCCACACACCAACATCATGTTCCCCACCTGCCTTGCTGGCTCTTCCCCCAGCCCTGGCAGTCACTCCCACTCACACCTGCCACCCAGGCCCATCCCCCAGTCCTGCCGGTGCCCCCCAGCCATGACCTGCAACCCTCCATCCCTGCCAGAGGCATCCCCCAGTCCCCTACAGTCCCCACTTACCTTACACTCCAGGAAGAACAGTGAGCTTGTGCCAAGCCTTGGCTGACTGAGAGCCTTAGGCCCCACCCTTTCCCCCTTTTCCTCCACCTCTGGACAGAGTTGGGGGTTTCCCACCCTTTTTGCAATTAGCTCTTGCAGGCTTGAACTCTGCTAGCCTGTAGATCTCTTTGCAAAAATGGGAAATCCATGGGTATCTCTGCTAAGAAAAGGAAGCAAATAGCTTCAGATAAACTCAGGAAATCCATGGTTTTCTCTGTTTTTCCATGGGAAACATAAAACCCAGATCCCTGGTAATGTGTCATAAATCCAGTGTCTATATTGAGTCCATGATTTTTTCTTTCCAGTAGATGTATGAAGTGGAGTTCGTAGGCTCATCTACGAAAGGTGTTTTGTAAGTTCCCTTTGAGGATTAGTGTGGTACAGCTACCTTTGGTGCCTGCCACTTTAAGAGCTAAGAACAAGCAACAGAGCAACCTGCAGGTGGCTGCACCCCCCCCAGTCAGGAGTCACAGGGCCAGCAGGAGACTGCCTGATTGGGAAAGAGGGCTCCACTGCTAGCAATAAGAGCAGGCTTGAGCAGGGAGCCAACAGTTTGCTGTGAACAGCTGGAGAGAAAACCACCTGGCTGGAGCTGCTGCTCACATAACATTTTGAATGTACAGGGCAGGAACTATGGGGATGGCAGCAGTTCTGGGGCATGTGTTACATCTCAGCTCTGTGCTCTTGGGCAACCCTGGCACAGGACACAGCCTGTCTGACTCACAAAGGACTCACCCCCCCCCCCACATAAATGAAACTGATTAAGATGCAGTGAGAGACATACCTAAGACCCTCTAGATAAGGGTGACAAGAGTGAAACAACTGCCCTAGGTCTCATTTGCATCTGAGATGGAACCAGATGACCATTCATTTACATGAGAGATGGAGAACAGAAAGCCTGAAGCAGAGACTGCATCGAATTCTGGGATCAGAGAAGCAGGGGAGCACTGCATGATGGGGAATCTGTGCTCCAAATGCTAATCAACCCACATTTACACACATCCAGCTCAGCATTTATCAGACCAGTTCTAATCTGGATTTACAAAGGACTTTTCCCTGCCACCAGACACACACACACACCTCTAAGTTTAATAGGCATCTCGGGCTGTACATTCCCTGGTCCCACTATGGGAGGCCTATTTAAACTTGATTGACTAAAACTCGGTTGCCAGGTTAGGGAATGCTGAGGCAAAGAGACCGAGTCAAAGCGGGTATGGGCAACATTTGAACAATGGTAAAGGGGTTCATCACAGCGTCCAGCCCATTGGAGCCCTAACCATAGGTGTTGTCATGCTTTTCCCAGGATGACTGGTAGAAGTCCTCCTGCCCAAAGGTTATGAACACCCCAATAATTGCCTTAAGTCTGTTAAAAGACTATAGTAAGATCTGGAAAAGTCATGCTAAGCTGAGGCTTGTTCACAACAAGTAAAAATCCAAAATCCTGATGCTGCAAGCTATCTATTGTTTCTGAAGAAACCATGAGATATCCCATCAGTATATCTGCTATTCATAGGAATTTCAAGCTGGCTCCCAAGTATCTGGTTACTCCCTAACTTTATGTGTTTCCTGATTATCAATCAGTTTCTTGAGATGTTCCAAACCAGATAACCCCTTGTCAATAGAAAAGACAATGATTTACTCTATTGAGAATGTTTCAAAGCAGCTGAACTGAGGGTATAAAAATCTGTAAAAAGCAGCAGTGTGTGTGCTTCAAGAAGAAAAATTGTGTGCTGACACCACCCACTGTTGTTCTCGGGATGCTGGAAGAACAGATCGTCTCCCTTCAAGGACTGTGTTAGGAACTTTACCTGTCAGCTTTGAGACCCAAGTGCCTTGGACTAGTGAGATCTCAGCGCTCTCTCTCTCTCTCTTTCTCTCTCTCTCTTTTCTCTCTAGGTATAAATTTCTGAACCTGAACTGTACTAGTTAAGCTTGAGCTAAGTTTCCCCAAATACTTAGTGAAACCAGGGTAGTATTGTAATTGTTTGTGTTTGTTTTTCCTTTGCGTGTCTATTACTATTAGTACCATTATATATTTCATATACTTAGCAATAAATAACTTTTATAGTCAAACTGGTAGTAACTGGGTACGTTTCCTTCTCTACTTCTCCTTCCTCACATGCTCTGCAGCAACGCTTCTTTTACCTACACTAAAGATCCCTGTGAAGCCCAAAAATACTGTGGGGTCTGCTCATCAAGAGGCAAAAGGTTGGGATGTGCTGAGTTTGAAACACATAAGGGGATCAGCTTGTACAGGCTGATTGACCCAGTTTAGCTCAGACGTGCCCTTATGAACTGAATGCTGGCCCATGAGGGTGTCAGCTGGATACCCGGCCAGATTCAGAGGGATTCTGTTCACCTGTGTGTTTGTGTCTGACTGCAGTTTATTGTTGCTCTGATGAACTGATTCTTGGCATATGAGGGTGTCAGCCTGTCCATGCTGATCAACCCGACCGGGTCAGGTGTGTCACGTTAATCTGTGTGTGTTTGTGTGTATGACTGATTTGGTGACTGGAGGAACCCAGCCCCGTTGAAACTGAGTCCTGCAAGATAGCTCCATTGGGGGTGAGGACTTGCAGAAGGGAGATACACAGCTCCGTATAGAAACACAAGTAACACAAGCAGCACATTGACAGAATTACAAAGACCCTAGAAATGTATCCCTAATAAATGAGCACACCCCAAAGTAATGGGCAAATCTGGTAACACATGACCTAAAACTACACTCTGATAGGGTAGAATGGTGTGGTGGGGCTGCCTGTGGCAAGTGGTCCCCAGGAAATGCCACACCAGTTGCCACCCTAGTGAAAGGTGAGCATGGAGTGCCTTATAGCCCCAGCCCCCACAACCTGGTAGGTAACCTGGCAGTAGGGACAGGAAGGGGGCCAGGCATTTTTATGGACACCTGGGATTGTAAGACCCCGATGGCCCCACTGAGGGGGCAGAAGTGGCCCCAGTGAGGGAGCAGAATAGTGGCCACAGTGAGGGGGTGTGGAGTGTAAGGGAGGCTGCACAGAGTAGGGTTCACAGTGGTGGCCAGAAGGACTGTGCATAAAGGGGAAGAGCAGGGTCCATGGAGGCAGGCCTGAAGGGCTACACAGAGGCATGCAGAGTAAAGTCTGTGTGACCTGAAGGACTGTGCATAGGCTGGCCCCAAGAGATCAATGACATGCCTTAGTGAGAGGGCATAAGTGGGAGGCCCTAGTATGAGGGTGTGAATTGAAGCCCCAGAGAGGAGGCGTAGTGGCCAAGGTAAATCTATGGACACCTGAGGCCAAATTTGGGCCAGAGGCTGTGTGTGGCTCAGCAATAGAGTTGGGGGAGCAATAGTGGGCAGTTTAATGATTTTGGATGCCATCTGTGAGGCATGGAGCCACGTATAATGCCCTTAATGGGCAGCCTCCCATATTTTTATATCAGTTTTTAAAACAGCAAGACATAGCAAATGAGACTGGGCAGACTGCCCTAGACAGTTTGGCGGGCTGACGTTGAGACCCAGACCTGAGCTGGCCCCCTGTCACAATTAGAACTGAGAGGTCAGAGTGGGAATGATCATCTTGTGAAAAGTGTACACCCACAGGTAATTAGATATTTTTACCTTTGGTGTGCATTCATTCTTGTGTGCAGTTGTTGTTCGTTTCTCATGTGTTGGCAGGTTTTGCATTTCTTGTCCTGGCACGGTCTGGATTCATCATTTCCCAGATAGATAACATTTCTGGAGGTGCAGGTGTAAGATCCAGGAATGGTGATGGTTCTGTTGTGGGGTGTGGGGACCATGCCAGGACAAGAAATGCAAAACATACCAACACATCTCCACCACTCCCACAATAACCTTACCATGCCAAAGCACCAAAAAAGCCCCTCCTAAAGCACCTGATCTTTACAGGCATTGGGCTAGCTGGGTTGAAATAATGTGTTGCCTCTTCTGGGCATGTGTGGAGCTTGTCCTTCCTCTTTCCTCCCCACACAAAAAGCACCCACCAACAAAAACCAAAGTCAGTGCCTATGAAATGAAGATAAAGCTACCCCTTTATCTAGAAGTGATTTTGTGAAGATTAATCAATTTGTGTTTGTGAAACATTAGGTGATTAGTGCCACAGAAAAGCCCATGAGAAAACAAATAGTTCTCACTTCAGAGCAGGGTTTGAATAGTGCTCGGCAAAAGAGGCCAAGCGCCAAACACTGGACAATGAGGAGAGAACAAAATATTGAATAGATTCATAGATTATAAAGCCTAAAGGGAACATTGGGTTACCCTAGTCTGATCTCTTGTACTACATATGCCATTATCTACAGTTTCTCATCCATCCTGTACATGGAATGGGGCAGGGCTTCTATGGAAAAAACAGAAAGTGATTGTGTAATTAAATACTGCATGTAATATGTATGCACCCAGAGGCAGAATTAAGGATGCACAGGGCACCCTTCATTCCAGCATCTCCTAATTTCTGAGTACTACACATAGCAACCTTAATACTTCTCTATTCAAGCTGTTTTTTGTGTGAATGCAGTATTTGTCAAATCAGAACATGCACAAGGTAGGCCAGAACTCATTGAGTGAAAACTACATTTTCATCAAGAGATACAATCTATGTATCAAAAGCTATTTGCTTCCTTTCCACCTTCTGTTTGAAAGTGTGGGCAGAAGGTTATGGATACTGTTGCTGAGAAAACTAAGCGAATGCCTTATTCTCCAAGATCATTTCCTCCCACTGCAGTAGCATAGCTCTGTAACAGCCGAACTAAGATAAACTTCATGTGTCTAGGAGACAATGCTTTCTCACTGAATGGCACATGCCTGTTCTTCCCAAATAGCTTAACCTACTTTTATTTACTGAGACAAATCTGACTAACACCAGCTGTCAGACTTAAGCATTCAAAAACTGTACACCAGGCCCTTAAAAATCATGAGACTGGCTTAGAAAGTATTTTAAAAGTACACGGTAGGTGCTGTACGCTTGCTTTCTGGTTTTTTAGCCTTTACAATTCCAGCACAATTAGTTTATGGTTTTCAAATTTTCAAGAGCAAGCAACTTACTGTTTTTAATGGAATAT
The DNA here is from genome assembly GCF_030867095.1 of Alligator mississippiensis. Taxonomy (NCBI): domain Eukaryota; kingdom Metazoa; phylum Chordata; order Crocodylia; family Alligatoridae; genus Alligator; species Alligator mississippiensis. Next base: position 116,540,772 of record NC_081824.1, on the reverse strand, counting down.
GAGACTCACATGACTCAGGGAGCTGGGGCTTTAGCAAAAAACAAATATTGTAAAACTCACAATAAAATCAAGAGTAAAGGCTGTAGTGCTGCCCTTTGTGGCCTGAGCCCACCTAATGGAATGCTTGCTACAGCTTGAGACCTGTGGCTTTAATGCTTAATGGGTGCTTATAGATGTGCTCCTGTAGTGGGGGGGGAGGGCAGGGGAGAAGCCTTTAGAGTGGGTCCAAGAGCTGGTCTAATTAAAGCATCCAGAGCGTCATGTGTATCAGCATCCCCATACTGAAAAATGGTGGTGGGGATGCTTTAACTAAAGCTTGTTGAATAAGCTTTAGTTAAAGTGCCCCCACTGTCATTTTTCAGCTTAGGAACACTGATAAACATGACTCTGGAGTCTGCTGCAGCACGGTAATTACCACACTCAATTAATTGAGTCTGCTCTGATGTGTTGTAATTACTAGGGCTGCGTGAAATTTCACCGGCTGTTTTGTTTTGACACTGTTTCGACTCATTTTGAGCTTGAAACAGCAAAATTGAAATGAAACGAAGGGCTTTGAAACAGCCTTGAAACAAAACAAGGCCAGTCAAAATGTTTAGGAAGTTTTGAAATGTTTATAGAGTTTCAAAGCAGCCAGGTGGTGAGAGACAGGGGAGAACCAGGGCTGCGTTCCCAGCCGCTCTGCAACCCCATGTGGCTCAGCCTGGCTTTCCTCACCTTCCATGGCCGGGCTGCGGGAAGTCGATGGCAGCACAGGGGGAGGGAACTGAGCCTGGGCTCAGTTCCCCTCCCCAGCGCTGTGATTGAGCTGGGGAAGGGAACTAAGCCCCATTGCCCAGTTCCCCTCCCCAGCGCTACTATCAATCGGGCTGGGGAAGGGAACTGTTTCCCCAGCCCAATCAATCGCAGTGCTGGGAAGGGAACTGAGTGATCGGACTCAGTTCCCTTCCCCAGCTCAATCAGTCTGGGGAAGGGAGTTCAGCCCAACTGCACAGCTCCTGCAGCCCTCCCAGGGTTGTGGCCCTCGATCTGCCTGCCAGATGAGAGAAGCTGGGTGCTGCTGCCTAGGACCAGTGGCTGCTGGTGCTGGTCCCAGGCAGTAGCACCCGGCTTCCCTCCTTCATCTGGCAGGCAGATCGGGGGCCACAACCCTGGAAGGACTGGCACAGGACCCGCAGCCCTCCCGGGGTTGTGGACCCCTGACCTGCCTGCTGGATGAGAGAAGCTGGGTGCTGCTGCCTGGGGCCAGCACCAGCAGCCACTGGTCCTAGGCAGCAACACCTGGCTTCCCTCCCTCATCTGGCTGCTTCATCCCTCCGACCTGCCTGCCAGATGAGAGAGGCTGTTTCGAGCTTCCCAGTTATAGTCTATGGGTGAAATGTCGAAACAGCGTCAAAACAGCATCACTATTTTGATGAAACAAAACGGAACAGCGGTTTTGAATTGAAACAAAATTTGAAACGAATGCTGTTCCATTGAAACGTCGAAATGCAAGTCAAAATGGAACAGTGCCATTTCATACAACCCTAGTAATTGCAGCATGTCAGAGCAGCCTCTCTGCATGTGTAGAGGCACTCAATATGCTTGCTTTTAGAATATTCAAGGTAGGGAGGCACTACAGTGACACGTGTGATTTAAGGCTGCCTACAGATGTGATAACTTGTGTTCTAATTAAAATGTGTCAGAGCAGAATTGATTAATGAAGTATGCTCTGTGTTCTAATTAGAGTGCTCTAGCATTGCCTCACCATCACATGTATTAAGCCCCCTGCCACATTTTAAGATGGCCATTCAATGAACTTTAATTAAAGCACCCCCGTGGTCAATCTAAAACCCAGGGGGCTTAATACATCCGACAGTGAGCTGTTTTAATTTGAGTTGCTGTTGGGGAGCTGCTCTAATTAAAACAGCATTCTCCCCACCCCCAGACATGTGTATAGATACCCTAAATGTCTAAATATATTAGTCATACAGATTGCTGAGGGGCAGATGGTTATTTAAAAATCTAATCTTGTCCTTCTAGTTGGGACTGATTTTCGGAGGGGACCGGCAGTCTACATTTTCATTCTAACTTCCTGAATTGCTGTGCCCTCTTGAGGAGTCTGTGAGAGCAAGGAAGATAGTGGGAGAAGCAGCAAAAAAAATTACTGAAGAGATATGCGTTCCTTGCCAAGTTTGGCTCAGCACCTACACTGAACGTGTATGTGTGTGCATGTGCATTGAGAAGGCAAGTGGCATAGTTCTTGTCCTACCTTATTTCCTTGTCTCAGAATTGAGGGGCATGGGACCCCACTTTGGAGGAAAATAGAGAGCGTAAAACATCTTCAGATGCTAAAAGAGACCAAATAGGGGAGAAACCTAGAGGTCCCCAAAGGTAAAAAGAGAATTGAGAGTAGGCAGTGGGAGATGCCCCCACATTTTGCACGGAGAGAAGGAAAGATACTTTACAACCCCCAACCATCAATGGACAGAGGCATAGAGGCACCTAAATCTCTTCACTGTCTTACTCAAGGGGATGGGAACAGCTGAATTGTTTCCTGGCAATACCACTAAGGGAGACTAGGCTTGCTGTTCCAGGGAGAGGGTAGCATATGCCATACAGCAAGGGCAACTAGTTGATCAATGATTTCTGATTCATGTTTGTAGTAAAACATAAATAAAAAATCCAATCTACAGTTTAATTTACTTGCTCCTGTCCACAGGATCCATGGTATTCATAGACCTCAAGGTTTTTTTCACACTTAGTGGCAAGAAGAGTTTTCACAAAGAGACTGACTTTATTATGAACAACTGAGTCAAACAGGTTTTTTGTCCACATTCTTTTTTCTGAATCTCTCTTGTCCAGAACAGACCATTTACTTGAATTGAAAAGTTTTGTACTACAATGACTGGACTATTTGTCATATTTAACTTTCATCGTGTTGTGACTCACTGTGCAAAACAGTGCAAGGGTACAAGAGGATATGAAATATCCCATGCTCCCCTTTGCCAGTTATGGACTGCAGAGTGCAAAGGAGAGCAGGCCCTACGGAGTGGTAACCATGCCCTCCCCATGCAGACAGTTAGGAAGTAATGGGTGAGGGCACCACAGTCTGCTTCTGCTTCACCCCAGGGCATGGCACAACAATATCCTGGGCCTTGCAGCAAGACCACAATTCAACCCAGAGTGCTTCTTCACACAGATATCTAAAAGAAGGCTGGGATAATTTAGAATTAGAGGTGCAGTATTACTGTCATGTAACATTTTTTTTTTACTCTATGTGGAATCTCAAAAAAAGAAAACCCCCCCCCCCACATTTCCTTCATGGAAGTAATTAAAAACTTGAAAAGGCTGTTTTTCCTGCATGACCTACCAACTATGGGGAAGTAATTGTTTCCTGGCAGACAAAATATGGTTTAGTAATTTACATCTGACTAAAAGGGCAGTCAAGCATTGGAACAAACTATCTAGAGAAGTTGTGAATTCCTAATCCCTGGAAATTTTCAAGATTAGATTAGACGGACACTTGACTGGGGTAGTTTAGTCAGTGGTGATCCTGCCTTGAGCAGGGGACTAAACTAGATGACCTTTGAGGTCTCTTTCAGCCCTGCTTTCCTGTGGTCTCTCTCATCATGCATGAGCAGTGAAAGTTACTACAAAAGCCTGAGGTACATTTCAAAGTGAGTAGTGATTTTAGGGACCTCAATTCTCAGGTTCCCAACAAGACATGCTGTAGAGGGGGTTACCATTTAAGTCATCAAGGCCTACATTTTGCAACTTGCAGAACATAGGCTGATATCTGCACCCATGGAAATCCCAGTGCAGCAATCTGCATCAGCAGCCAACACAACTGATACTATTAAACTCCAAACATAATTAACACCTCCTCCCCCAGAGTGCACTTGAAATGCATGTTTGTGTGAGTTAGGTTTAGGATATCAGCCTCCATTCACCCACTGCCAGAGAATATACATTGGTCACAAATAGGAAATGCCAATCTGATTTACCATGTACTATAATTATACACCAATATTTCTCCAGATTTGTATCAGTGTGGGTGGGGGGGAAGTTAAGCCTGTGACATTTCCAGTTTGACAGATAAAGGGACATTTTACCCACAAGCCAGTTTTATGACATTTCCAAGCAGGAGGCTTCACCTAAGAGTCAGATGAGCATTTGAACTAAACTGTCTGAGACCCGGTCATCATTAAGGACGTAGTCGTTCAGGCCCCTGCTCTAACTCATGGCACACTGAGGTGCCCCCCAGCCCCCAGACCCAACAGATGTTCGCCTGTCGGGTCAGGTTGAGGGGGACAGGGGTGGGAGGAATTGAGCCAGGCTCATGAGGCTAGGGGGCTCTGATCCAGCCCCCACCTCCAGCTCAGGCCAGGCAAAGTAGAGACGGGGAAGGGAACAGCACGAGCTACCAGCCTACCTGGCCTGAGCTGGAGTGTGTGTGTGTGGGGGAATGGGAGCCTATCTCCCCAGTTTCCCCCAGTACTCCCCCACCCCAGCTTAGTCAGGGGTGATCCTGCCCTCCATCAGCCTCCTCCTTCCTCCTCCTCTCTCCCTCCCTGCTGACACCCCTGAGTGGGGGGCTGGGCTGCATGAACAATTATCCCTATGGTGCTCTAAAGCAGAGCGCCTTCATCTGATCCCTCATTTGAGGAGGATTCATTTTTCGTGTGAGCAGCCATTTGAAAAGCACTCCACAGCAATGCATGTGTGTCACAGCATGACTGTAGAGCACTTTTAGGGGCCCAAAGGTGACTTCTATCTGCGCCCCAATTTATCTTGTTTTTTCTTTCATGAATGCAGCTACTGTACCTGTTTGATTTAGTCTGAACAGAAAAGGTGAATGCACAAAGCTGGCTGATGCAAATCAGGAGTGGTAAGCCTGAATCACATGAGTCAACAGTCATTATATGTGGCTTTCCAGGATGTACACTTTCTAGAAGGTCTTTCCTTTTACTTGATGGAAAGGCAAGACTATCACAGAAGGCAAGGCTTGGAGTAAAACTCAGTTTCTACACCCCTTTCCCAGCTCACACAGCTCAGTCTGTCTCTCTTGTTACACTTTGTTCCTTTATCATCCCTCTCCCCCCACCAATTGGCTTGATTTGTTTTTAAAACGTGGGTCCGTATGCTTCTGGCTCAGCCCCAGCCACATTTTCAAGGCATTTTGGATGCTGAGAGAACAGCAGGTGCAGCAGGAAGCTGTGCGGGTGAGTCACCAGGTGTTGTACAAGGCATTGGGGGGTGGAGGGGTTGCTATGGCATGGGACTGGCTGCTGGGCTGAGCTGATTATTTGCTTTGTTAACAGATGTCAAGGGCTTTTCAGAAAGGCATTTCTTAATTTTTTTAATAATGGAAATAAATACATAAATACTTAATACTCCTTGGAGGGGGAGAAGCAGACACAAAAAATAGGGTCTTAACTAGTAGGAAAAGTACTGGGAAGTTCTCTTCCCAGCTCTGCCACAGACTCATTATATGACCTAAACAAGTCACATATAGCTATTATGAACCTCAGTTTTGTCACCTGTAAATAAGATTTCCTTAGTTCCTGTAAGTGCTGTGAAAATAACTTCGTGTTTGTAAAATGCTTCTTTAGAGGGTGGGCTCTGTTGATTTGCAGCATATTAACTAATGATTGCTTCTCTTTCATACAAGGATACATTTTCAAGCATAATACTTCTTTTTTACTGGGATATTTCCTTTTTCCTTTTTATTCTGGGTTTTTGTTGTTTGTTTCTTATTTCTTCTGACATGGAATGTTGTTAAACAACACTTACAGGTAGGGAGCCTTGGCTCATTTTTTGATGAGATGGAAGGGGAAAGGATATTTGTGCTTTTTAAAACATTGTTGCTCATTTTCTGAAACCACCTGCATATGTCTTAGTTTTGCTTCACAATTTCTTGATTTACTTTGGGTGCATCTACATGTGCACTTTACTGTGGAGCTGACTAATTAGGTCCATAGTAAAGGATCACTGTCTACACGTGCACCCATATTAGGGAACAGTAAATTAAATAACTCTGCTGTAGGATAGTACTGTCCAGGACAAGTACTATCCTACAGTGAAGCAGTAGGAGAGAATTATGTGCGCTGAAACACACGTGTAGATGGTGACCAAGTCTGGCTGAAGCACAAGGGTATTATGTTGTGAAGGCTGCCTGCTGGCTAGCCCCACACTGTAGTACCCTCGTACCCCAGCCAGCCCCTCTGCAGCACATTGAGCCAGAGTAGAGCAGCCCAAAGCTGGCAGGCTGACCCCTGGGGTCTCTTGCCAGACCAGTCCTGCTCTCCCCTGGCTCAGCCTGCAGCAATCCTGGGTGCACGTGTAAATGCTGAACCAGGAAAAATAAACTCTGGTGTGAACTGCACCAAAGTTTATTGCTATATGCTAATTGCATGTATAGATGCACCCCCCCTCCCAATTTTCTCTGAACTCTTGTTCCCCTTCTTCCTACTCTCCTTGCCACGGCTGCCTGGCACTATGTAGTCACTATGGTCCTTAGTTATAGGGAGTCAACTCTTGGTTTTAAAAACAAAGCTTGATACTCTAAAAGGCAGAAAACCCAGGTCTAACTGGTTTTTTTAGGTGTATTTTTTTTCAAATTTTGGCCATGATATTTTGTTTCCAGATTTTGAAATAGCTTGAGGTATACTGCCTCACTCTTTGTGAGATATACAATCTAAAGAAGATAAGACAGGAACACTTTTTAGCTCTCTATAATAAAAATATGTATAAGGGAACTGTAGCAAGGACCAGCCCTGAGGGTGGCCATGATGCCCTGTGGTGGCTGAACTAATCCTGACCCACTGTGGCTCCTCAGGGTATCCTCCTCATTGCTTCACCGGTCACGCTTTGATGGTATTTGTATGTTACATTGAGAGTCTGCCTCCAGAGTCCTTGAGTGAGCCTAAGTGCCCTAAACATAGCTCAATCTGCTTAGCTGGAAACCAAGGCCCTAGTCACACCAATGGACCTCAAGTCTGTTAACATCATTCTGGGCCTCACTGACTCCCGCAATTCTCGCTGGCACTGATCATGGCCCTACTGGACTTAATGGTGGCCTGCTGGCCTGGATTGTGCCTTAAGCCTCCTGGCAATAACTGTGGCCTCCAGCCTCCACCATAGCCACACCCATGCCTCATGGGTCTCCAACTCTAAATCCTTTGGCCCTGTACTGGCTTCAGCCCACCAGATCCCTGACCCTTGCATGGTTCAAATTACAGAGTGCCTCCCAGGCACCCTCTGTGACTTCCAACCATCCCTATAGTCACTCCCAAGCCTCTGGTTAAGCCAAAACAAAATTAAAATGAAACCAGTTTCTAACTTGGATCTTAAGCCCCACCTTGGGTCTCTGTACTACCACAGGAACCCCATCCCAATCAGGTGGATCCCTCCCAGTCTTCCAGGTACTTCTCTAGGTTTGCAGCTTCTACCCTGTAGCAGTTCGTGCTGGTGGAGGAGCCTCTCCTTTCAGGGTCAGGGACATAGTGACTGCTCTGTCTTAGGAGTTGGACTTATATCTCCCTGGGCTCTACCCCTTCTGGTCATGTGCTCCTCTGACTAGCCATAGGTGTGTCCCCTCAGCTCAATGAGCAGTCTACTGCAGTTTGCTTAGCTGAGCTACAGACATTGTTTACCTCCCTACCCAGAGATCTGTCCTTTTTGCCTATTGCAATGCAGCTTGCTCCCAGTTAGTCACTTGGGGCATCTTTATGCATGCTTTGGGGTAGGAGGGGGACGACACTTTAATTAGAGTGACTCTGAGAGAAAACAGAAAAACTAGTGACCTTAGAGCCAAGTGAGTACAGATGCATCCTATGATGATGACATATGTTTGGGCTACTGGTTTACACCTCTCACTTCCTGTTTTACTAACTCAGTCTCAGCCCTTCTTCTTTCTTCTCGTGAACTTTTTCTTTCTTCTTTTGCCTGAAACTGCCATCTTGTGAAACAGGTACTTCTCATTACATTGCATCATATAGCATTAGTTTGTTAATCTAACCCAGTGTTTTTTAACCTGTTCTATACAGGTCTTTCTCCCTTAGCCAGTTCTAGACAAGAAGACTTTCATATGTAGCAATATGAGATAGGTGACAGAGGTTTGAAAGCATTCAGCCTGTTTCCAACCCCCTTGGTGGCCATTCTCCCCAAACTAGGAACTGGTGGTCTATCTTATCCTGCAGACTAAATGCCAGTCATCTCAAGGCTGTAGGCATTATTATAGGAGAATCACAAATATTTTCATATTGATCTTGTGGATTGTCCTCCCTCTATTCACAGTAATACAGACCAGCTCCCCTCCAATGTGTGACTGGATAACATTATGTGGTCTTTGCATACCTGGAAAATCAAATTAGGAAATAACATTTTAGCTGCCCTTTAACTGTGCAAGCACACACTCTGCTTGTGATTTTTTGTTTGATCTCCTCCCTCATCTCTCTTCTGTTTTTCACCATTGAGAATAAGGAGGGACAGCTAGCATTACAGGACCAAGCAGATCTCTGTGGACCACCAAAAATACTCTGTGGATCTCCTGTTGTATGCAAATCTCTTGCCTGTGATCTTCTTGGTTGTAGAGTTTGGGCATGAATTGTCACAGTTTCCTCCCTTTGCTAATGTTCATAGACTATAGCCAGCCCTTTTCCAGTTCCTTCCTATGTTTGGATGTCAATTAATACTAATGTTATTGATGTTTCAGCTTTTCAGCCACAACTGTATGAATAGATTCTCTCAGTTGCTGAGTTATGGATTCTGTCACTCATTGCTTGGTACTGATGACTTGACAGAACAACCCTTTGCATATGGCTAAGTGCCAAGCAATTGATCTCAAGATAAAGTAATAATTCCCATTCATACTTAGTGAGAACATTTTTCACTGAGATCAGGCATGGAAAAATGTTTATAGCTCAAATACAGACAGTGAATATGGTCCTGAAGTTTCTTAGATTAGGGCGTTTAAAGTCCTGGAAAAAATGGTAATGCTAAACAAACCTGGAGAGGGATCACTTTATTCAACTCAGGGTGTGTCTACATGAGACACTTTGAACGCAGCAGACTAATTCTGCTGCACATTAGAACAGCAGGCAAAACCCACGCTAATGTGCAGCAGCATTAGTCTCCTGTGTACTAGTATCACCTAAAATGCTTGCACCGACACTATTGCACAGCAGCGTTGGTTACTGAACATTTGCTCAGTAATCACTATGCTTAATGCATGTGTAGATGTGCCCTCCCATAGCTACTTCTATCAGCACACCACAGCTCTCCAATTGTCTTAGATCCATCAACTCAGTCTTTGAGTAATTTAAGACTCTCCCATCTGCATCTCAATTCTAGTTTCCTGTACCTCACCTCATCTCCAAAATGTGAAGTCTTCCTAAAACCACAGACAAAAAATCGTTCTTTGTTCACTTTGCAAGTTATATCAAGTTTTTCCTTTATATAATTGTGTTCAGTGGGGATCAACAAGAGCCACTTCCATATTGTGATCCCTGGTAACATCTCCAATAACCAAGAGCTCCTGAATTGACAAAGCTGCCAAAGTGCACAATGGTAAAGATACAGACCCTGTTTTTGTCTTATGAAAGAAGAATCTTGTCCAATTTAATCCAGAGTTTAAAAAATTATCATCATTGAAAAAAATGGAGGACCTTATGCTATCCCTGTGTCACTTAGACATTCCTATGTTTACTATAAAGGGCAGCAAGAGAGAGAGGGGCCAATGACAATGGTGCCTTTCTGTAGTATCCCCTTATGAATTCCAGGTGGCATCACTTTTGAAGGTCTCATATTCATATCCTCAGGACTGTTGTTATTAGTATATTTTAACAAACGCCCTATTAGGAAGATGGCCTACCAAGCCGTGAGGCCTTTCTTATTTTTTTATTCAGCCCTTATTCAGGCAGAATCTTATTCAATAAGAGTTTTGCCAGAGTAAAGATTAAAGCCTCAATGGCTGGCCCAAAGGGTATACAAGTAAATCAACAAAGATGAGTGATGTGGAAGATACAACAAGTAGAAAAAGATAAAGAGGACTTAACTTACATAGTTCAAAGAAACAGCTGAACAGGGCAGATAAGATCCCAGGAAATTATATAAAGGAGCTGGCAAGATTTATTCGACATTGACTAAGGACCTATTACAAATTGAATGATCTGAAGTTGGACAGGTACACACTTATGTTAAAAATAAGGATAACTTCTTAATGGATAGAGCAACTTAAGAATCTATACAGCCAGCATCATCTAGTATCCAAGCACATTGCAATATTTTTTGTATTGCTCCACACTGCATTCCAGTGAGGTAAAGCAGTGTTAGTATCCTTATTTTACAGATAGAAGACTGAAACTCAGAGAGACTAACAGACTTTTCAAAGATCCCAAAGGACAATTGCAACACCACGAGGACAAGGTAAAGTCTTAAGAAAACCTTTTAACAACTTGTCTTTTCACTTTTGACTAAATAATGGAACAGCCTCTAAGAAAAAACGCCTTTGAGGCTTTATCAAGGGAAATAATCCAGTGACCATTCGTGTCTTTCTCCCCTTTAGTCTTGAGTATTCTGTGTTATCATTTGTGTTATTTAACAGTTCACCTACATAACTTTGTGTACTGACTTCTCTAGCACCCATAAAGATAAGATCTTTCTTACAAGGCTATCACAGAGGGAAAAAATAGGTAAAGGCTACGCCATGGTACAGCTTCAAACTAAAATAATGATATAGCTGGGGAAAAATGAGGACCTGATTCTATAAAAAATACACATAAGGACCTAACTTAAAGGGCAGAAGTCCACTGATTCCCAAGGTAAGCATTTAATGTAAACATTTGTAAGATCAGAATATAGGACTACTGACTGTTACCCCCATTGTCAAGAATAAAATTTGGAAAATTTCAGTTGAAAAATAATTAATTAATTAGGCACTTATAATTCAAAATCCACATAAAAGTTCCAGAAACTTCCTGAGAAGCAAACTTCTGTTCCTTAACTAACCCTGGCCACATAAGGGAAATTGCCAGGACATGTTGACATATAGTAGGTATCCATATGGAATGATTTTAGATGGGGAGAGTGGGTTCTGCATGTTGGTGTCACCTCTTATATATGACAAATACTTTTTCATTTAGCATGCAAAATGAAGAGTTGTATCTGGAAAGAAAGACAATTTATGTTGTTTAACAAGTCTTATAAGTAACATGTTTAGAAACAGAAAACCTAGGAATAATGAAAAGTTACAATCATAGCATTTCTCTCTGATTTTTGTTTTTAAAAAAGGAAACAATACCTGTGTAACTAGCTGTTCAAACTAATGAATCAGAATCAGGTCAAAGAAGATGGACATTTTACAATCCTACAAGAACAGGATGGCTACTTGGGTTTTCTTCACTAAGTTTTGGAATGGCAGTTTTGGAAAGGAAAAACAGGGCTCTAAAAATTCTTAACATTTGTGATGAGGGTGGAGATAAACCAAATGAATGTTTTCAGTTTTCTCTCTGTGCTCTCAGATCATCTTGATATATCCCCGAGGGCTTTTTCTGTTTTCTGTAAAACAGATTCCTATCAAACATAATGGTAACACATGAAAACAAAATCAGTGGTAAACTTTTGCATTTGCAACTGTCTGAAGATGTGTCAAATTTTCTGCCCCGCACTTTCACTCACTTCTGTGAAACCAAAATTTAGGCTTTGAAAAAGTGTGGATGATTTCCAGCCCCACAAGAGAATGAAATGGGGAAGTCCATCATAGTTAGTCACCTGTCCCCATGGATCTCCAGTGGGTCCGCTTTCTTACAATCATCCCATTCTTTGTTAGTTGCTAAGACCACCTAGTAATCATTCTGTGGCCCCAGCTGTTACTAGATCAATGGTTCTCAATCTTTTCAGACTCAAGGCACACGTTGGAAAATGCCAGCTCTTAGCTTTCACTTGCTTTTTGACTACAACAAATAATAGAGCAATTCTTCTGTTGCAAAATACTCAGAAAGACCACAACAGGCCAGATGTTTTTGATAGTATGGATTCTTACCTGAAATTTCTGTATTCACCTTGGGAATCATGTGTAGATATTTGCACACTGAATAGTGTGGCACCCTTAAAAGGATCTCTTAGCAACCTGGAGTGTCATGACACCCTGGTTGAGAATCATTGGTCTAGGCCAGTGGTACTCAATCTCTTGGTTGGTCTGTGGGCTGGATCATGCCCCATGCTCCAGGATTGGGACCTACACTGCCTCTGCCCAGACCCATACACGTGGATTGGACCCCACATGGCCTTGGCTGACCCCTGTGTACCAGGATTGGGTCTGGAGGCCCTGCACTGCCCCCACCCAGCCCCACATGCTAAGATTGGGCCCTGGGGTCTAGGGATCAGGCTCCATGCTGCCCACATTTGGTCCCACATGCTGGGATCAGACCCCGCATGCCAGGATCAGACCCTGAGGCCCTGTGTCACCCTGACCTAGCCTCATTCACCAAGATCAGGCCTTGCATAGTGAGATTGGGCCCTGGAGCCTTGCACCACCTCTGCCTGGCCTCACACACCAGGATTGGGCCCTGCACCCCACTGCCAGTCACACTCTAGGATCGGGCCCTGTGCCTCCCTGCATTCTGGATCCAGTGAACAGGACCATGCTATCTTGCTCAGGGGGCTCCCCACAGGTCCAGACATTTGGTAGCAGGGAGAGATACCACTGTTCCCTCACTACCAAACTTTCAGACCCATAGGGAGCCGGCAGACTGGACCACTCAACACCAGGGGCCAGATCTGGCTTGAAGACCTGGGGTTGAGCACCCCTGCTCTAGAGTGAAATCTTGCATGCTTCTGGGTACTCAGTATCAGCTTAGAGCTGGAGGAAATTAATTACAGTGGCACTGAATCCATCAAGGAATCTGACTTCCTCAAAAACTAGCTCTTAAGAGTGGGCAAGGAAGCCACACAAGTTCTTCCAAAGATGAAAATATCAGAGGATGGACTAGTTCCCCTTTAAAGTGCCACATGGAGCAAAGCCCTCTAGTTTCAAAAATACCATTAAAGACAAAGGAATTATGGGTTTCAGGCTGAAGAAGTTCTGAATAAGGGGTTAGCTGAAAGACTATGAGTTTTGCCTGAAGGCCCTGTTTAGGGACAGAGCTGAGTCACACAACATGCCAGCCCTCAGAAATTGCTGGATATAGATCAGATTGTCACATGGGAATCTTGTTATGGATAAATTTAGTCCTTGAAAAAAGTTTTCAAAACAAAATTACAGTGTTTTTCCTCCCATAGCAAGAGCATGAAATTATTGCCAAATATTCACAGTGAAAACCACTGCATCTTTATGTCCCACATGTGAATGTAATACTTCTCCAGAAGTAGTGAGGTTTTTTTTTTTGGCATAGCTCTGACAGCCTCCAAAAACATTTGATTCTTTGATAATTGAACATTTGATATGCTCTTGCTTGAATTGAAAACAAAATAACAAGTGAAGGAAGGATTAGTCTCATGCATGTAACACAATCCCAAATGGACTGCTGGAAAAAAAAAATTGGCCAGCAGAAATCTTAACTGAGTGGAGTCCAAATGTCCAACCTTCTGGACCTAATGGTGACACATGTTAGAAAAGGCATTTCATTTCTCTTTTGTTGAATTGTCTTGTGAAGCAAAGGCTGAGTGATAAAGGTGTTTTGTCCGTGTTTTAATTATAGAAAAAAATGTTTGGGATGATTCCTTCCTGAATATGTTACCAGCTTTCCACCTCTGATCCCACTTTCACCTTCCCTCTCCCCTTGTTTCTAAATGTTAATAAAATAAACAAAAGTTAAAAAAAAATCATAACAAGAAAAAGAAACTAATCAATCCAACAGCAAGTCTGCCCAAAATTAATAGCTAGGTTGTGTAATGCTTCTTCACACTGGGGAAAATTTATATGAATAGTGTTAGTTGAGTCAATGGGCCTACTAGGAAGCAGATGCTTACTAGTATGAATAAGAGAAAATCTAGTTTTACACATGTAATTCCTTGTTCACTGTTGTTACCTTTTATTTTCCGCTCTCTCTCACCTTTTGTTCAGTGTCATCCCTTGTTTTCATTGTAGCTAATGGAAATTTTGACTCCTTAGCAGGTCTCAGGATTGAGCACCTACTCCTTGGCAGGAGGTTGTCTTTTTATTCATCCATAACTCAGCATCTGATATCATATAAATCAAGGTTCCCAAACTTTTTCTTATTGCATACCCCCTTACAGATTTACCAGCTACCTGCGTACCCCTAATAACAGATGCCTTATATTTTAACCCTTTAAATGCCAATTATTATTATGAAAATGAAATATGTCATTACCCAATTTTTCCCACATACCCTCCAGAGATGTCTTGCATACCCCCAGAGGTACATGTACCAGAGTTTGGGAACCCCTGATATAAATGATTAAAAATATGCTGCCACCACCACTGGGTACTACACTTCAGAACTGAAGGAATGACACTGCTTTTGTGCCTGGTATTTCTCATTATAACTCGTTCATAATTTAAAAGAATTAAGTGATACCATCTGTGTGTTTTCAATGCCCTAACTTTAGCTGACACAGCAAATATTTTAAATCCCCCCCTTTGTGTTCATACCATGTAAAGAAAAAAAAAGGTACATGAAAGTGAGAGAGACCCTTTAAGCTAATGGCTAAAGAATGTGCTTTGAGCTCTATGAGAATGCCTAATGTCTTCAACTATTTGTTTAAAGGCAAAAACAATACTTCCGAAAGATGGACCTCCCACTTGTCTGTGATAGGCTACCAGGAATAGCAACAGCCTGTGTCACTGAAAAGGGCAAAGCCTTCTGAAATAGAAACAAAGTTGTTCACAAATCACTTTGTGGCTTACATTTAGTTTCTGTATGTTTCTGTAACGTGCTGCCATGAGGAGACTAAACTGTACACTGGTTGTTGGTACGAGAAGGGGAACTGCCCTGTGAAGTGTTTCAACCGTAAAGTGCAGGATAGAGCTGTTGAATGGCAATGGTACCTATGCAGAGCACCGAGGACCTCAATCAGCAGTGCCAGAAAATGACAGCAGAGGAGACCGATGATAATAACAGATGCAGCAGCAACCTACATGAGCTTCCCTCTCCAGCAGGTAAAGTGACATGGTCTGAAAACCAGCTGTTAATGAATAGGAGCAAACGTGTAACTATTGTTCAGGTTTTCAGGAAAATAATAGCCTGGCAAAATCCAGGGGGATGCTAAATTAATGTTGCCTGTTTGTCCCCTGATTCCTGGCATTACAAGAGAAGGGAAATCTAAACAAAGAAGGAAATATCAGTTTAATTGTAATGGGTATACAAGATATTTTTCCTCAAAGGCCCATAGTTCATGCACACATGATCTAATCTGTAAATCCTGTTGCTTTTTGCAGATTAGTCACCTGAAAGATCAAAAGATTCGTTGGCACCTGTAGCAGCACCCATATACTCTAAGGATCAAATTCAGTCCTCCAAGTGGAAACATTGGTATCTGTTGACCTTAATAAGAGATGCACTTGCACATCCCAGTGGTACCTTTGACTCTGTATCTGCACCCTGAAAATCCTGTAAGAATTTCTTCTGATGAGCATATTTGCAAGTGCAGTAGCCAAATGCAGTACTTTCATGTCTTTCTGTTTTAATTGTTGATTACACCAAGGCCATTGTTACATATACATATTCTTTACTCTTACTATGATCAGGAGTAGATGACAGTTACATTCTGTGCCCATAACTTAAAAATTCGGCTGGGTCTGAAAAGAGAACTGTCACTTAAATTAGAGAGTACTATGCTGAAGTTAGCGGTGTTCAATTAAAAATATATGAATTGCAATGAACTAGCACTAATCCATATATGTTTAAACCTCTTTGGCACCAATACCTTCACCACAGTTTAATAAAGCATTACAAGTTCAGTATTTTCCACTGATATCTGGGATCACAGGAAGGAATTGAAGCTAGATTTAATCATGAACAGGAGGCCATTCAGTTTGTTCACCTACTACTACTGGGTGTCTTAGGGTACAAGGAAGAAAATGCAGATTGTTTTAGGATGGCATAGTGAAGGGAAGCAATACAATTAAAATACACAATCAAACAGTAAGGCAGTGGTTTTCAACCTTTTTAGAATCAAGGGATCCCTTGTTATATTCAAGGTACCCCTTGGAAAATGCCAGCTTAGCTTTAACTTATTTTTGGAAAAAGATAACATGACAATTCTTCTTTTGCAAAGAACACAGAAATACCACAACAAGCAAAACAGTTTAGACACTATGGATACCTATTTGAAATCCCTGGGTTAATCTTGTGAATCATATGTAGGTGTTTGCAGACTTAACAGTGCTAAAATTGCAGTGTACCTTGGAGCACCCTTAAAAGGATTTCACATCACCCTAGTTAAGGATCACTATTGTAGAGTCAGTATAGAACAAGGACTACAGCTGGAACAGCTTATGCAATTTAAACAGCTGGCCTCAGGCTCAGAAAGTAAAGCCAAAGTCTTAATAACAACATGCTTTAGAAATAAGATTAAGAGAATAAGAGACAGATTTCATAGATTTCATAGACATTAGGGCTGGAAGGGACCTCGGAAGATCATCGAGTCCAGCCCCCCGCCCAAAGGGCAGGACGTCAGCTGGGGTCATAGGATCCCAGCAAGATAAGCATCCAGTTTCATCTTGAAGGTGTTCAATGAAGGCGCTTGAACAACCTCCGGCGGCAGGCTGTTCCAGACCTTGGGGGCTCGGACAGTAAAGAAATTCTTCCTTATGTCCAGCCTGAAACGATCTTGTAGTAGTTTGTGACCATTCGTCCTCGTCATCCCTTGGGGCGCTCTGGTGAACAAACGTTCCCCCAGATACTGGTGATCACCCCTGATAAACTTGTAGGTGGCCATCAGATCACCCCTGAGCCTGCGCTTTTCCAGGCTAAAGAGCCCCAGGGCTCTCAGCCTGTCATCGTAGGGTCTGCTTCCCTGACCCCTGATCATGCGCGTGGCTCTTCTCTGGACTCTCTCAAGCTTCTCCACATCCTTTTTGAATTGTGGAGCCCAAAACTGGACGCAGTACTCCAGCTGCAGCCTCACTAAGGCCGAGTACAGGGGGAGAATGACGTCCCGGGATTTGCTTGAGAAGCATCTATGGATGCAAGCCAGCGTTTTGGTCGCTTTACTAGCTGCAGCATCGCATTGCAGGCTCATGTTCATCTTGTGGTCAATGATGACCCCCAAGTCTCTTTCTTCCATAGTGCTAACCAACATAGCACTGCCGAGCCTATAAGGATGCTGCAGGTTTTTCTTCCCAAGGTGGAGAACCTTGCATTTATCGGCATTGAACACCATCAGATTTTCATCCGCCCACTTGCTGAGCCTGTCCAGGTCAGCCTGGATCACCCGCCTGTCTTCTGGCGTGGATGCTTTGCCCCAAAGTTTGGTGTCATCGGCGAACTTGGCCAGTCCGCTTCTGACTCCAGTGTCCACATCGTTAATGAAGATGTTGAACAGTATGGGTCCAAGGACAGAGCCCTGGGGGACCCCACTGGTCACAGATACTGTACATGGAGAAACTTAGGGGATGGCATTAAGGAAGAAGGACAAGGC
Organism: Alligator mississippiensis; assembly: GCF_030867095.1. Lineage (NCBI taxonomy): Eukaryota > Metazoa > Chordata > Crocodylia > Alligatoridae > Alligator > Alligator mississippiensis. The sequence goes on along the minus strand of NC_081824.1, from coordinate 116,523,189 downwards.
CACAGCGTCACCCTTACAGACTTTTCACATACTTTCTAAGAAGCTGAAATTGGTTTTGGTGGATGAGAATCCCGGAGAACACACTATTTCCCATTGCTGTTCCCAGATGTCCTAGAGGCTCCGAGATCCTAGTATAAAGCAGTCCCTGCCCACAAAAGCACAAAGAATAAATGAACAAAGGATGGGAGAAAGTAAGAATTACCATCCCCAGCTTAGACCTGAGGCATAGAGGAATGAAGCCATTTGCATATGTCCAGTCTGTGGCAAAGCATAGGACCGAACCCAGTGCCTTAACCATAACCAACCATCCCCTTCCTCCACCCTGAGCCTTAAACATTACAAGGGTGCATGGGGAAAGGGATGCTTCTACTTCCTTACCAGCCCAGAGGCCATATTTCCAGGGGCAAATGCTACTCTACTCATCACTTTCTCTAGTACTTTCTCTAGTGCCTTGTTACCCTTGGCTGGGTCCACCTGTGTCTGCCAAAGAGCAACACAGAAAGAGGTAAATACCTAACAGATACATTAATTACCATATAGATTTACCTGCAGAAATTAAGGAAGAGAGCACGAGAAGGTGCTCTAGAGAAGGAATACACCTCTACCCTTTTCCTGGGCTTCTTGTTCCATTCCCCCCTATATTCAACTTGTGCCATTTAGAGTATCAGTAGAGAACCCATTTGGGACAAAAGGATGTGGATTGCTAGGGAATAACTGGATCATGAATGCTGGCAGATATGTTTGTATTTTGCACAGCTTGTGGGCTCCAAAATTAGGAAAGGTAATAAAAATGAGGACACTTACGGCGCGTCCAGACGAGCCCACACATGCCTCTTACAGCATCTCAAACCCCTTTGAGATGCTGCAAGAGGCACGTGCAGGAACAAAAAAATGTTCCACACAACAACATTAGACCCCTGGATATCCAGGGGTCAAACAATACCCTGGGGGAATAAAACAGGTCACAGCATGGTTCCAGACCGTGCCCTGAGACAACTGGAGGTTCAGTCCTCCACAGAGACACTCTGGCAGCCTGCCAGAGCACCTCTGTGGTTGGCCCTTTCCCCAGTCCTGAAGCACGCTGCTTGCCTGTGTAGGGCAGGCAGTGGTGCAAGCTGCAGGGACCTGGACCCAGCTTCTGCCAGGTAAATAGGGGGTTGGGGGGATGGAGGAGGGGGGAGGGGACCTTCCCCAACTCCCCGTTTGTTTCCCCCACCCCCTGTTTGTTCTCCCCACTCCTGGTTCTTTCCCTCCGCTCCCCATTCATTCTCCCCACTCCCTGTTCATTCCCCCCACCCCCCATTTATTCTCCTCACCCCCTGTTTGTTCCCCCAGCTCCCTGCTCCCTCTCCCATCCCCCTCCTCCTCCTCCCACCCCCCCTTCACACGCTCACTGGCAGGAGAAGAGAAGAAGCAGGAGGCTGGTGGAGAGAGCTGGGGAAGTCTCCATCTCATTTCCAGGGGTTTGTCTTCAGCCTCCTGCTGGTCTCCTGCTGTCTCCAGCCTTGATAGGATAGTCCATGTGCTGGTGCAGGGGGCTTTGCCCTGTGGGGGCAGGGGACCATTGGTGACCTGTAGGGAGTTGACACAGGTACACATGCACCCCCTTAGTGTGGCAGTGCACTTCCTTAGAAAAGGTGCCACCGACACTATCGGCAGTGCCTGAGGACAGTTGCCGCTTGCCACCACCCCCCCTGCCACCAACAGCATCTGTGAACAGTCATCAATTGCTGCTGGCCACTGCTGTCACTGCCAACAGTGTCTGCAGGTGGTTGCCGACCCCCAGTTGGCATTCGCCACCCCTCCCACCACTGCCAACAGCGCCGGTGGCATCAGCAGGAGCTCCCCACTTACCACTGCCACCACACTCCTGCCATCACCAGTGCCGCTGTGCCCCACCAGCGGCTGGGGGCACACAGTGTTCATGCAGGACATCCACCCCTCCTAAGCAGCCCCCACACCCACAGTCCCCCTACACCTACCCATATACTGATTCACATCCCCCCCACATCCCTCCACACCCACCCACATCCCCCCATCCCACTTCCCATCCCCTCCTGCAATCCCCACATTCCCCCATCACATACCCATCATGTGATAGGGAAACCAAAAGCAAACATGAAAACATATAGATATTTAGTATTTATTTTATTAGGATGCTAGAGACACTGGTAGGCTTCCAATTTTTTTTAACATTGTAAATATAGCCATAAAACATTGAACATCTGATCAATCCCCCTTTTTCTCTCTCTCTTGTTCTAATTGTGGAAGTATGTGGATTTTGGGGTATTTCAAAAAGGAATTTGGGATGCTGCTTCAGCAGTCTAACTGACACAAGGGGCTAGTGTCCCCAGATACTAAGTGGTTGGGCCTCAGAAACTCCTGAGGGCAAGGAGCCCTGAGCTGCTGGCCAGGGCAGGTTTTTATACTGCTGGGGCCAGCACAGGTGCTGGCCCTAGGCTCTAGCTCCCCCTGGCTCCAGATCTGGGAGGAGCCAGGCAAGGTTATTTTGCCCCAAGTGGCACAATTTGCCCCACAACAAAGTGCATGTCTGAGCATGTGCATCGAGGCAAAATGCCCCAGCTCAAATTTGCACCACTTCTATTTGAGCTGTTGCAAGTGCACGTGCCTGCATGTGTGGACACGCCCTTAGAGTTCTCAGATCCTCAGTCAAGCACCTCCTGCTGGGCACTCACTAAGTTGCTCTGCTTGGGTCCCACACACCAGACCCATGTGCTTGCACACTTTCTCAAGTCAGAGCAGTACCCTGGCACAACCCTTTCTTCTCTGTTTCTACAAACACCTGTGGGAGAAAGAATCTTTTTCATCACTTCTGAGAACTGGAAGCTCTTCAGTTCAATTGCATAGCCCCCAGGAGTAGTACTGGCTCCCTTGGCCTCTCCAATTACTCAACACTCCCTTTCCAGTGCCCCAGGCTTTCTGTGTTACAGTCTGCCTCATCCTGAACACCTGATAGTTGAAGCAAACAGACACACTCTAAAAATAATCAGTTACCCTACACTACACAACAGAAGTAGAGACCCATATAAAATAAAGAGCACCTGTATGGCATTCTTTCATTCATTTCCTCACCACTTTTGATTTGCCTGTGGGGTTTGAGTCAATATCTTGTAACGAGTCTCAGGTCCTTCCTCTTCTGCCTGTGGCTTCTCCTCCATAGCAAGGAATTTCCTTGACCTAACTAGTCTGAAACTCCGAAACTCTGTCTGGCCCCTTATGGTAGGTCTTCACTGATATCAAGATTTGACTGTGGCTTACCATGTGAGCTGCCCATCTCTGTCTGTACCTTATCATGTGTCAAAGCATTGTGCTTTCTGGTCTGTGAGCAGAACCCTTCCACAAATCAGCCCGAAGACTCCTTATCTGCCTTTCTGTGCTTGGCTGTCATTGGTGGCAATACAGACAGGAAGTGGGGTACAGATGGACGGGGAATTGTGAGACTGTGGCGGGCAGACTCCCTATGTTCATAGCATCTAGAACCCAGGTGAGAAAGGGTGGGGTAAGAGAAGGATCCACCTCAGACCCTGGTTCTCATCAGAGCTTCTGAGCTTGGGCTGGATGAAGTTGAGGGGTCACCATAGGGGTTTACTGTGTGGCAGGCTGGAGATTTGAGTTTGAAGGAGTCCTTCAGTCTATCCCTTGTTTAGTGTAAGGGCCCCTGGAGCCTGTGCCTTTTGTTCCCCTCTTCTCAGAGCTTGTGTCATCTTCCAGTTCCCTCTCCCTGGAACAGTCCACAGCTCCAAATCCTGCCTGGGAAAACTGGACTTCTCCCACACAGATGTGCTCCTTAGCCTCCCCATTGTCTTGTCAGTGTAGTCTTATAAACATATTAATGACTTTTTTATTTGTTCAGTAGTTCCTTTGGCTCCATAAAACCTATGCAGGGTTTATGATATGTGACAGGCTTCCTGTCAGCCCATTGCTGGCAGGCTGTGCATGGGGGGGGGGGGGGGGGGGGTTGGAAAAATGAATACACAGCATTCATAAAATGAATCAGAATTCATTAGTTGGACAAGGACAGATCCTCCAAATTGTCACAAGCAAATGAGGAATTTATAATTTCATAAACTGATTATTAAAAGATAAGGGCAAAGCCTAATAGAGCCATGTTGATTTATACTAGCTGAGGATCTGGCCCAGAATAAACTGCCAGGTGAAGGCTGCTGAAGTACAAATTGCAAAAGTCTTGAAACAGATATTAAGGAAACATCTAGGACATAGCTTGGCAACTTATTACTGCCCTAAGCCAGAGTTAGAGATCTGGCTCCCTGCCATGGACTGCAAATTCCACCCTTCCCCAACTCTGTGCCTCCCCCTGGGAGCAATTTTCTCAAAAATTTCCATCTTCTTACCCCAAATTGCTTCTAAGACAATAGAGAAAGGCAATGGATTGAAAAACATCATCTATTTCCAGACACCAGCAAAGGAGTCTGGATTGGAACTAGTGATATAGATATGAAATACTCCATATCGCATTACCAATGTCCTCTCTCTGTCAGAAAATTGCTTCTTTCTAGATGGTTTGCATTCTTCTATTACAAATAATAAATAATTATAATATGGCCAGCAGTTTTATGTACACTTTGAAACAATACAGCTCCCTTATTATAAAGACAACGAAACTGAATTGCGTTTTAAGGAGGAATTGAAAAAAAAAAGACGCAAGTGCTTTTGTGCACCCAGGAAATCTCCGTGACTGGAGTAATGTGAAATAGGAGGCTGCCATGATATGCTGGAAGAGGTTATTTCTGCTACAAATTGAAGGAGAGGTTAAGTTGACTTTTGGTGGAGCCACTTCTCTCTGAATGCTTGTAAATGTTCTGTGCCAAAGAGAATTTATCCATGCGGCTTGTAAAATACACTTGAAGAACAAATACGTTGCCTTTGGAATACATCATATTGCACCAAATTTAAAAATTTACTGGAAAGGATGTATACCTTCCAATAAGATATTTGTTCCCCCTTCTTCACCGTTCATTTCAAATCACACAAGCTGACCATTGTACTATACTATGACTAAATTGACTGTTTTTCAGTATAAACATTTCCAGCAAATTTTCTTAAAGATAAGTTGGCTTGCCAGGTGATGTTGCTTTCTCTCTTGGTGACAGAAAGTATTTTTGTTTACATGGGAAAATAAATGAATAGATTTTCTAAGTTCTTTTCATTTCCAGTCACATAACCATGGGCTATGGTGTTTATCACAGACAAGAGGGGACATTTTTGTGGAAGTCCCTCATTAAAATATTAGCAGCATCTGACTGTGTATTGCTATATATTTTATAGGCCTCTCATAAAAATAAGGAGCATACACTTAAGAAGCTTTCTTCAAAAGGAATGCCTATAGACTCCCATTGCCAGGACTAACACAAAAAGCAAATATAAAAAGGCACGTTGTTAAAGCTAATGCAAACAACCTTATCTGGAAATTTTAAGGCAAAACTAACATTCAAGTTAGTGACAATTCTGTCTGGGTAAAGACTGAGGGAAAGCCGAGTAGAAATCTTAGGATTTAGCCCCCTTAGGAATTTTGGCTGAAAAAGATTTGGTCCAGTAGTGGTAAAACACAGCAATGCATTATTTCATGTAGATATAGTATTCCATTGACTTCTTCAACCAATAGCTAAAGGAAGCATATTTTTTCTCCCAGCACTACTAATACAGTGCAAGCAGAGAATCAAAAGATGAAAAAGAAAGGAGAAATTAAGTTTCTTCAATTACGTTAAAGATTATGTTACATACACCATGGGCCAGATTTTTAGCAAAAAAAATAAGGTAGGTCAACCAAAGTAAATATTAGTACTAATTTATTTATAGCTTTTGCTAAAATGATGCAGCAAAATTAACAATAAAATTATGTATAGTAATATGACGACATAATTTGTGGTTATTGGCACATTACCCACTCAATATTAATTTAAATGAAAGTAAAAATGAACATAATCTATGTTGAATAGAATAACAAAATCAAAACCAGGAAATTCTATTTGGTTTTGGCTCTTAAAGTGCAAATCACTGAAGTAAATGGTCCCTAGCCCAATTTACTTTCTCTGAAAGTCTGACCCAAGGTGTAACTGTATGCAAAGTACAGCCTATAGCAAAGCTAATGGTATTAGCTCCTGCACACATAAAAACATGAAAAAATATCCACTATAACAAAGACCTTGATCACAGCAATTAAAACTTAATATTTTTCTCCTTTCACACCACTTTTCAGCCAAGGAGGTTGAACTACATGTCAAAACCTGCCCCAGAAGAGTTAGTTGAAGGACGGTGCATCTACACATGCTATTAATGAGCTTTAAGCTTGTTGCACATTAAAATAAGGTGCAGCAAGCTTTCCCCAGGTGTATGTCTATACATGCACCTGTCGGGAGCAAATTTGCTTCCAATGGGAGCAGATCAGTGCAAGGCCACTCCTGCCTTGCTCTGCCCCCCTACAGCACCTAGGAGGAGCTCTAGGCTCCCCCAGCTGCAAGCCCTGGGCTGGCAGGGGGCACTGAGGTCAAGCCTGGGCTCTGGGGGGCAGAGGGAGTTGTCTCACCTTTGGATCAGCTACCTCTCACCCCTGCGCCCCGATCAGCAAAGGTGGGAGCAGTAAAACTGTTCCTTGCCCTGATCAGGTGCCTTCCTCCCAGCCCTGCCTCCCAATCAACATATCAGAGCAGGGGCTGGGAAATAGTCCCCTCCCCCAGGCAGCTGCCTGCCTCCCAGCCCTATGCCCTGGTTGGTATAGGGGCTGGGAGGCAGCTGCCCCAGGGAAGGGACAGTTTCCCTGCCTCCTGCTGCCTGGGCTGCCTGGGAGTAATTTACCACAGTAGCTACTGTGCAGTAAATCCACAGTCTTTATCTACAGGTAGTAGCCAACCATGCAGTAGGCTAATTTACTGCACAGTAAATGCTGTGCATGTGTAGACGGTGACACTTTACTGTGCTGTATATTAGTCTACTGTGCAGTAAAGCATCTCACATAGATGTGCCTGGGTGAACTCCACTTTGTCACAAACACCATTTCCCTGTGGCATATATCTCTACAAATGTAATATCAGAAACAGTTCACTTGATCTCTAGTTGTGTGATAGCCAACATCATGCTGAGAAAAAGTTGTACTGAGAAAAGAATAAACTCAACAATAATAAACAAGAATTATCCATGAAAGAGTAGGGTGCAAGGACTTCTCAACAAGCCCAATATGATTAGTTACATCTAGCTTGGGACAATAAACAATGATTCTCAGTTGTATAAAACAAGTTTATTTTAAAGTGGAAACACAAAAGACATATGTTCTCCATTTTGTCTTCTTTTTCACCATCTGGTTTTTATTGCTGATGGGACAGCCATTAGAAACAATGTGAAATATCTGATCTTTGTAGTATAAAGATTTCTAAGATTAGTAAAGAGTGAACCCCCAATGATTCAAAAGTTTGAACCTTCAGATAAGGCTGGCTTATCTAAAATTGCCACATTCTCTAGATAAGCAAGATCTGTTTGGCAGCCTCGCCCTGGTTACCAGTGGATAAATCCTTGTGTAGGCATCTAAATGGCACTTAGGTGCCATTTAGATGTTGAAGTCACAAAAAGTGATTGGATAAACCCCATTCCAGTTACTGAAAACCCCCTTAGGAGCCTTTGTTTAGGCCCAGAAAGATCCATTAGGCACCTAGAGCTAAACTTACGAGCATGCTCAGAAGCAATCCAGTTTGAAAAGTTAGGTACCAAACTCCCGTCCAAATTCTTGTGTGATCTAGATTGCAGGTAGAAGGTACTCACAGAACACACCTAACCACACTGACAGCATGAGTTCAGCAAGACTATCATGGCTATAATAGCTTAATGGTTGGAGTGTTTACCCAGGATGTGGGAAACTTGTGTTCTAGGGCCTCCATTTAGACTCTGAACTACTCCTATTGGCTGTGTGAGGAGCCTAGGTACCTGACCCTATTTGGTTCACCCTTCTGTGGCAAGGCATTTGTTTTTAAATGTTGCCATATCTGAGTGGAAACTTTTATAAGAATGACTTAGATCAGGCCCTATAGTTTGTCACAGAGACATGCCACCAGAATCAATGTTCTTGTTGTCACCCTTAGACAAGCAAAGACACAGGATAGGAGTTTATTTATAGAAAATAAACTCGTGTTACTTGTAAAAGTGGCCTCTTCTAATCAGGATTGAAAAATGTAGTTGCATAGCTGACATGATTACATCCCATGATATGCTTTTTTGTGTGGATGGGTATTCAGTAGCCTAGTTAGTAGATTTGTGTTCTGTTTTTATGTTTGAAAAGAAGGTTTATTTATTTAGGACCTGATCAAAACAACTCAGGTCTATGGATTGGTAATCCTTTTATTGGCTTCTATGATCTTATAATAAAAGAGGGAAATAAGCATTTTTTCTGTCTTTAGCAACATCATCTCTGATATGTCCAATGCTTTTGGGTTCTTATGTATTTGTTTCTATTGTTTTGCCCAGATTTAGGGCAAGGTTTTGACCCCTGGTTTCTAAAATAAGTTTATTACTGATTATCTCAATGATACAGAACTCATTGTTTTTCTTTTTCTTTAATTCCAGGATGTGGAATGTTTACCTTTCTGTCATCTACCATTGCTGCCATCAGTGGACTCCTAATGGGTTATGAATTGGGACTTATCTCAGGGGCTCTTCTCCAGCTGAGCAGTATACTAATGCTCTCTTGCAAACAGCAGGAAATAGTCGTAAGTGCCATCCTTATTGGGGCCTTACTAGCATCACTTACTGGTGGATTCCTGATTGACCGATTTGGAAGGAGAATTGCTATTATTGTAGCATCTTCTTTATTTGTATTGGGAAGTCTGATCTTGATACCCAGTGCATCATATGGGATACTTATTGTAGGCCGGATCACTATAGGCATTTCCATATCATTATCTTCAATTGCAACATGTGTATATATTGCTGAGATTGCACCGCAGCATAGAAGAGGCCTACTTGTGTCATTAAATGAACTTATGATTGTGACTGGCTTTCTTTTTGCCTACATTTCAAATTATGTATTTGCCAGTGTTTCTCAAGGCTGGAAATACATGTTTGGCCTTGCAATGCCATTAGGGGCTTTGCAAGCTGTTGCTATGTATTTCCTTCCCCCAAGTCCTCGGTTTCTTGTTATGAAAGGTAATGATGAAGCTGCTAGCAAGGTACTGGGGAGGCTAAGGGCAACTTCAGACACTACTGAAGAACTCATTGCTATCAAGTCTTCCTTGAAAGATGAACATCAGTACAGTTTCTTGGACATATTTCGTTCAAAAGACAACATGAGGGCACGAATGCTAATAGGTCTCACCCTAGCATTTTTTGTGCAAACAACAGGACAACCTAACATTTTATTTTATGCATCGACTGTTCTGAAGTCAGTTGGGTTTCAGAGCAATGAAGTGGCTAGCTTGGCCTCTACTGGAGTGGGAGTGGTCAAAGTAGTCAGCACAATCCCAGCCATCATTTTTGTGGATCAAGTTGGAAGCAAAACCTTTCTGTGTATTGGTTCTTCTCTTATGGCGGTGTCACTAGTCACCATGGGTTTGGTGAATTTTAATTTACATATGAACTTCACAAATATCTGTAGAAGCCAGTCCCTGGAAGATTCAGTTTTTCATGGATCAGGAAACCTGACTGCTAATAATGACAGTCTCAGGAACCAGTTTGGCAGTATGACTTCACAGGATGGAATATCACTAAATACACTAAAGAAATCTGAAATGGTTAAAACAGAGGAACAGAACAGGACAGTTTTGGAAGGAGACATAATCTCTACAGGAAGTCAAATGAGATCGAACATCAAAACAGAAACTGTGGAAGTCCCACTAGTTCTGAAATGGATCTCTCTGGCTAGCTTGCTTGTTTATGTTGCTGCTTTCTCCATTGGTCTGGGACCAAGTAAGTGGTTCATATTTTTTATTCTTTATAATGCATTATTTACAAAGGGGTTAAGTGCTAATGTAAAGCATCTGTACATCACTGAAAAGTCAAGTTCTCAGTTCACAGAAGGCAAAGCATGGTAAACAGCAGTCCAAGCTTTCATCATGCCATTCTGCCACTAAACCTCTGCTGGAGAGGTCAGCTCAAAATGAATAGAGAGCAATTCAGTCTTCATTGCCCATTCAGCCCTTGGCTAATGGTGATGTGGACTACAAAGGATTGAGAAAAAAACTTAAGGCTTTGGTATATCTAGGTCCTTATAGAAATCTAGGCCCATTAAGGTTAACACCAAAGCTCCTGTTAGTATCAATGAAGCCAATTTATTACTTTCCATCATGACCAACTACTGTGAGATTTGAATCAATATCTCGTACTTGAAAAAAATCTGTGTCCCATTGCCCCTATTTTTTCATAGATTTCATAGACATTAGGGCTGGAAGGGACCCCGGAAGATCATCAAGTCCAACCCCCTGCCCCAGGGGCAGGAAGTCAGCTGGGGTCATAGGATCCCAGCAAGAAAAACATCCAGGTTTCTCCTGAAGGCATTCAAAGTAGGTGCTTGAACCACCTTCAGCGGCAGGCCATTTCAGACCTTGGGGGCTCAGACAGTAAAGAAGTTCTTCCTTATGTCCAGCCTGAAACAGTCTTGCAGGAGTTTATAACTGTTCAACCTTGTCATCCCTTGGGGTGCTCTGGTGAACAAATGTTCCCCCAGATCCTGGTGAACACCCCTGATAAACTTATAGGTGGCCATCAGATCACCCCTGAGCCTGCGCTTTTCCAGGCTGAAGAGTCCCATAGCTCTCAGCCTCTTATCGTAAGGTCTGTTTTCCTGACCTCTGATCATGAGCGTGGCTCTTCTCTGCACTCTCTCAAGCTTCTCCACATCCTTTTTGAATTGTGGAGCCTAAAACTGGATGCAGTACTCCAGCTGCGGCCTCATTAAGGCCAAGTACAATGGGAGAATAATGTCCTGGGGTTTGCTTGAGAATCATCTATGGATGCAAGCCAGCGTTTTGCTCGCTTTACTATCTGCAGCATCACATTGAAGGCTCATGTTCACTTTGTGGTCAGTCATGACCCTCAAGTCCCTCTCGTCCGCAGTGCTAGTCAGCATAGCACTGCCAAGCCTATATACGTGCTGCAGGTTTTTCCTCCCAAGGTAGAGAACCTTGCATTTTTCGGTGTTAAACACCATCGGGTTCTCATCCGCCCATTTCCTGAGTCTGTCAAGGTCAGCCTGGATTACCCTCCTGTCCTCAGGTGTGGATGCTTTACTCCAAAGTTTGGTATCATCGGCAAACTTGGCCAGTCCACTTCTGACTCCAATGTCCACATCATTAATGAAGAGGTTGAACAAAATAGGTTACTGACTGGCTTTCTTGCCTGCATTGCATGCCAGGCCAGCCTCTGGCTTCTTTACTATTCCTTCCATCCAGGAACAACACACACACCAACTGCAGGTGCTTCCTCAGCCTGACAAAGGGTTTTTCAACCCGAAAGTTTGCTAAGATATATTTCTCCAACTATTCAGTTGGTCTGCTAAAAGATACCAGACTGACCCAAAGAACCTTGTCTGCTAGTGCCATGTCCTTAGACCAACACAGCTACAATCTACACCCCTAGCACCTGTCCCTGGTCAGCTGACCGGAAGGAGGCAGGGCCCTGGGCACATCTAAGCCCCAGGGCTGGGGCTGGCAGGGAGAGTTCTCTGGCACTGCTGGAGAAGAAGGTCCTGCAGGAAAGGAAAGAAAGGCTCTAGTCTGTGACAGTTTGGCTGTCTGAGATGCTAGTGGTACTGTGCTGCTTACTTACCTGTTGTTATTTAAAGTGGTGGACTGAGCTGAGACTGTAGGGGAGATGTAACTGGGCACACATATAGAGGCCCCAGCTTCAGTGAGGGTGGACCATAACACACACACACAGTCACATGTCACAAGTTTTGCTTGTCAGCAGCTTGAGGTGCAGTTTCCCAGAACCCCCTTCACCTATCTCCTTGAAACTTGGCAGGCTTCATGGCCCTAACGAGGGCTACCATGCCTGCTGTTTTCACCCTGCTGTGCCTTAACACACACACACAACATGAGTTTTGCTTGTCAGCACCTTGAGGTGCAGTTTCCCAGAAACTCCTATCTCCTTGAAACATGACAGGCTTTATGGCCTCAGCAGGGGCTACCCTTCCTGCTATTTTTATTCAAATATGGCATGAAATGACAAAGTTATAGGCGTTTTTGTGATTCCCCATTATAGCCTATGGGTGAAACGTCGAAACGTGTCAAAACAGCAAAACAGTTTTGATGAAACAAAATGGAACAGTGCTTTGAAATTAAACAAAATGATGAAATGAAACACTGGCCCTTTGATATGGAAAAACAGAAGTCGAAATGAAATGGTGCTGTTTTACACAGCCTTAATAGACACCTCTTAGGACAGCTCATAAGCCCATGTTAAAAGCTCCGATAGCACTAATTAGCTCAGTACCACCAACTCCATGATGAGCAAGGCTGACTTTCTGCTGCTGAGGATCTGGATCTCTGACTACCATACTGCTTAGATATGGAAAACTTTATTTCACCATAGTAACATAATGCCCTGTACGTTACCCATACAGCGTCCTCCTCCCTGGAGCAATAACCAAAAGAAACACAGACAGACAGACAGACAGACCACACCATCTAATAGGAAACACTGAAACGAAAGTGTGCTTTTAAAACCCCCCACCACCATTGCAGGATCCCCAGTAACTATAAGCTCAGGAATGTATCGTTTCCTTGTTTTTCACTAACACATGATATGTTATTTTACCCATCAGGGGTTGATTTTTCAAACCAGGTTGCAGAATGTGCACATAGAAAGTCTATTATTTATTAACAGGCTGTGTGTGCCTATATGCCTTGACACAAACTAGGCTTGGAAACATCCTGTACTCCTTACACTTAATTATGATAAGAAGTTTGCCACAAGCATAATAACCCTGCTGTTACACTTAAGGCGACCCCTGCAAATATGTATTTATGTAAGATGTTGCTCATTTGGATAGCTGCAGCCTGCAAGAGATAAACATTTGCTGTCGCAAAGATACTAAGGCACAGCAGTTTAACAGCATTACTCCAGTAAACTGCAGTACATTATAGACAGTCTGCTCTCATTGTCATTGGTACAAATCCTAAATTACTTCAGTAAATGCTGAGTTACTGCAGATTTATATGTATGTATGGAGAGCACGAACATCCCAAAATCACAAACAGCAGGGACAAATTATACCGCCGGTTCCTCTTACACTAATAGGATTTCTGGGAAGTTTATTAAAACTGACCATATGGCTATCTGTTTTATTGGAATGGGTAGTGTGATCCAGCTGTAAGGATGTAATCCCGTTTACTTAACATGGATAATTTCAATTGTAGGTACTTTAAAATTAATCAAGCAGTTTGTACATGGGCACATTTGCAATATGCTTTGGAAATAAAGCCAGTTCAAATCAGCTGATGAATCTATACAATGTGAAGTTACATGTTATACTTAGACCATACTAAATCTGTGGAATGCTAAGCCACATTAAAGTTAGAACGTACTGTGAGGTGTCACATGTTAAGGGTTAATAACATTTTTTGCTTACACAGCTCTGACTTGTCACTGGAGAGCTAGTGAGCAGAGGTGTGGCTAGGAGCCAGGACACCTGGGCTCCAGTCCTGCTTTTGGTGTGGGGGCTGGGACCAGTGCATCCTGGGATGCTAAAGGACTGGAACTTGCTCAGTTTATTTCTGTGGAACAGACTGAAGTTACTTTAACATGAGCATGGCCCAGAGGTGACCCTTGCCTGAACTATGAGATGCTCAGAGGGCACTTAGCACAGGTTAACAAGTTTTACATGTGGATGCTCACATTTTAAGTGTCCTTAGTATGGTCTAAGTGTAATGTGTACCTTCATCCTATCTTTGCCTTTTAAGATCCTGAGGCAATTAGGCTTGTTCTTTGTGCATTTTCACAAGTGATCCAATATAGCTACCTAGCCATCTACTTCCACTTACACTCTGTTTTGATTCAGTACCATCAGATACATCATAGATTCATAGATGTTAGGGTCAGAAGGGACCTCAATAGATCATCGAGTCTGACCCCCTGCATAAGCAGGAAAGAGTGCTGGGTCTAGATGATCCCAGCTAGATACTCATCTAACCTCCTCTTGAAGACCCCCAGGGTAGGGGAGAGCACCACCTCCCTTGGGAGCCCGTTCCAGACCTTGGCCACTCGAACTGTGAAGAAGTTCTTCCTAATGTCCAATCTAAATCTGCTCTCTGCTAGCTTGTGGCCATTATTTCTTGTAACCCCCGGGGGCGCCTTGGTGAATAAATACTCACCAATTCCCTTCTGTGCCCCCGTGATGAACTTATAGGCAGCCACAAGGTCGCCTCTCAACCTTCTCTTGCGGAGGCTGAAAAGATCCAGTTTCTCTAGTCTCTCCTCGTACGGCTTGGTATGCAGGCCCTTGACCATATGAGCTGCCCTTCTCTGGACCCTCTCCAGGTTATCCGCATCCTTCTTGAAGTGTGGCGCCCAGAATTGTACGCAGTACTCCAACTGCGGTCTGACCAGCGCCCGATAGAGGGGAAGTATCACCTTCTTGGACCTATTCGTCATGCATCTGCTGATGCACGATAAAGTGCTATTGGCTTTTCTGATGACTTCGTCACACTGCCGGCTCATGTTCATCTTGGAGTCCACTAGGACTCCAAGATCCCTTTCCACCTCTGTGCCACCCAGCAAGTCATTCCCTAGGCTGTAGGTGTGCTGGACATTTTTCCTCCCTAGGTGCAGCACTTTGCATTTCTCCTTGTTGAACTGCATCCTGTTGTTTTCTGCCCACTTGTCCAACCTATCCAGGTCTGCCTGCAGCTGTTCCCTGCCCTCCGGTGTGTCCACTTCTCCCCATAGCTTTGTGTCATCTGCAAACTTGGACAGAGTACATTTGACTCCCTCGTCCAAGTCACTGATGAAGACATTAAAGAGTATCGGTCCCAGGACCGAGCCCTGCGGGACCCCACTGCCCACACCCCTCCAGGTCGAGACCGACCCATCCACCACGACTCTTTGGGTGCGACCCTCTAGCCAATTCGCCACCCACTGGACTGTGTAGTCATCCACATCACAGCCTTTTAACTTGTTCACCAGTATGGGGTGGGATACCGTATCGAAGGCCTTCCTGAAGTCTAAGTATACGACATCCACCCCTCCTCCTGTGTCCAGGCGTTTCGTAACCTGGTCATAGAAGGAGACTAGATTGGTCAGGCACGATCTGCCTACCACAAACCCGTGCTGGTTTCCCCTCAGCATAATTTGTCCTGCCGGGCTCTCACAAATGTGAGCCTTGATAATTTTTTCAAAGACTTTGCCAAGGATGGAGGTGAGACTGACTGGCCTATAGTTGCCCGGGTCCTCCTTCCTCCCCTTCTTGAAAATGGGGACCACGTTAGCCCTTTTCCAGTCCTCTGGGACTTGGCCCGTGCGCCACGAGCGTTCGAATATTCCCGCCAGTGGCTCTGCAATGATGTCGGCCAGTGCCTTCAGCACCCTCAGATGGAGCTCATCCGGGCCTGCCGACTTAAAAGCATCCAGGTCTTCCAAGTGACTCTGCACCACCTCAGGATCTATGTATGGAAGTCTGGCGCCTTGCTGCTGCCTCTCTACAACCCCAGTGATAGACTTGTTGTGCCCCTCACTTAGGAACACTGAGGCAAAGAACTCGTTGAGGAGTTCAGCCTTGTCCCCCCTGTCTGTCACCAATTGTTTCTGCCCATTTAGCAGAGGTCCTATTCCTCCCTGGGTCTTCCTTTTACTCCCAATATATCTAAAAAACAATTTCTTGGTTGAGACCGACCCATCCATCATGACTTTTTGGGTGCGACCCTCTAGCCAATTCGCCACCCACCGGACTGTGTAGTCATCCACATCACAGCCTCTTAGCTTGCTCACCAGTATGGGGTGGGATACCGTATCGAAGGCCTTCCTGAAGTCTAAGTATACGACATCCACCCCTCCTCCTGTGTCCAGGCGTTTCGTAACCTGGTCATAGAAAGAGACTAGATTGGTTATCAATCCCACCCCAGGGCAGGGGGTTGGACTCAATGATCTACTGAGGTCCCTTCCAACCCAAACATCTATGAATCAATTAATACATTCTGTACACATCCCAATAGCCTTAGTTCAAGTAAAAACACATGCATGTATTTGATACTGAGAGCAAGTATTATGCTGGAGTCTGCGTTTTGCCCAGCAGTCTATTGGTTAACACACTTGCTGATGAAGTGGGTGACACACGTTCTAGGCCCATCACACCCCAAAGAAAACCTGCTTCTCAAGGAGCAAGCAATTGGGAATGTGATTGTATAGTGTAGTGGCTAAGCACTCACCTAACAAAACAGAGTCCTGAATTTCAGCCCTTCCTGTCAGGCCTGTTTATGCATTTTGCTTTATATAATCAGTGGATAAAATGGATAACTAGCATTACAGCAATGTGCCCTCTGTCCAAAAGACAAACTAAGGCCTGAGCATCATATATAACTCCTGGCTTTTACTACTTAGAGACAAAACTCTTAAAGCTTTCTTATATTGTATGGATTTCTTATATTAAATTTACAGGGCTTTTCTTACTGTTAGCTATAAAAATGCTCATTAACAGCAAACAAACCAATAAAATGTTTGCATTATTCATTCCCTGAATGTGCTAAACTGGCTTTTCAAAATGCTTACTCTTAAGCCATGGTCTATATGAAAGAGGAAGGGACAGCCATACTACAGTGTAAGGTCCGGGATATTCTGGATGGCTCAGCACATGTGAACCCTGAGGTATTGTGAAATCTCCGCTACCCTTTCAGTGGATGCCACATGCATTTCCTGCTGTGTCTAGGTTTGATCTTACTTTTTCCTCCACATAGTCTTTTGATCAACTAAATGGGGAAGGTGACTGGGAGACTAGCCCCAGGTGCCAATTGGAGGGAGCACAAGAACAGCAGCCACCATGCTGGCCCAGCTGCTGCTACCAATACCACCTCCTCCCGCACCGAGCACAGAATTGCACAGGTATTCCTCTGTTTTTAAGTAATTAGCACCATAGAAAAGAGTGTCCACAGTCATGAAAAAGTTGCTTACATCCTTTCCCTGTTCCTCACAAGCCATGCAAAGTTGGCAACAGTAGAGCCACTGGTCTGTTCTGAATGCATGTGGTATTTAGGATAGGCTTCATAGCATATACATAACTTCATCAATTCTTGATGGCAGAATATACATAGTACAGGTCAGTAAATTTCAGCTCTCCAATCTTCTTGTTCTCTACTGGACAAGGACTTTCTGGCTCCAGCCAAAAGTCCAGTGACTGGTCAGGCTTCATTGGTAGCCATTTTTAACGCTATATACATCAGTGGTTTCTTCTTTTTTCCAAGTTATCAGAAGCAACTGAAGTTTTGTAATCTATCATTCACTAGATATCACTATTTAGTATTATTTATTGATGTCCCCAGACTACTGATGGGCACTGAATAAAAATGCTGCAAGAGAGAAATGTAAGCATTTTTGCAAAAGAGTCATAGACAAGCATCAGGGATATAGCTTGTAGCCATGTTGGTCTAAAGAAGCAGAAGCAGAAGCAGACAAAACTCTTGTGCTAGAGGCAGTATCTTTTATTAGCCCAACTAAATAGTAGCAAAAAATCTCTTTCTTTGCAAGCTTTTGGGTCCAAACACCCTTCTTTAGGCAGAGGAGAGTTCAAAGATTGTAAACGTTGTTTCAGGTAGAAAAGAAACTTCATTTTGCACAGGGGAAGTAAAAGATATGTGGTTCCCCTGGGTTTTTAAGTCCATTTGTGAAAAAGTTGCCCTGTGAATATGCAGATTAAATAGAAGCCAAGCTCCAGCAGGTTTCTTTCCTGACGGTGTCAGATGTCAGGCAGGGTTTGGATCCAAAAGCTTGCAAAGAAATTAATTTTTTTGCTACTATTTAGTTGGCCTAAATAAAATATATCGCCTTTAGCACAAGAGTTTTGTCTGTTTCATAGCCATGTGAGCATCTGCTTAGTCATGTTTTCATTTTATTGTATAGTATTTTCATGGTACCTGATAGCTCTTATGCAGGCTAAGAGGGGCAGCTTCTTTTGTCTGTTTTGCATTAATTAAGCTTCATGCAATATGATCCACCTTCTCATTTGAACTCATTTTTAGCCAATAATTAGGTCATGTTATAGGCATAAAACATCAATGTCACACCATGCTGCAGAACAGCACGTACCCATCTGTCTGGTAATGTTTACCAAGGCATTGCAAGCTCCTGTTAGCTAAGGTGTAGATCTGATACACCTTTCAAGACTTTGTTTTCATTTGCCAATTTCTGGCATTTAAAAAAAAAGTAAATTGGTGGGCATCCACCCTTAGCAGGAAATACTTGCACAACACATAACTAATGTCAACCTGGGAACTCTTGTTTGATTCCAGGGAGTGTTTGCAAACAGATAGGGTCTTGCAGAACCTACTACCAGTAATAAGAATTTGCTGTGCACTGTACTAGGAGAAGTCTGAGTCTACAAATGACACTATGCTTAAAGCAGAATACAGTGGGTGCACCTATACAAGATGCTTACTGCAGAGCTGACTAATTGTGAAATTGTAACCATCTAGCTCATGGTCTGTAGGGGATTGTATCACCCAGCACAAATTAGAACAGCCTCAAGATTGCTCTACCCTGTAGAAGGCTGAGCCCAGGGCAGAAAAGCAGGTAACCCAAACCAGCTACATTTGGTGAAGAAGAGATTCTGTCCCCAAGTTTGCATTTATTTCAGCACGTAAAATTCAACAAAACCAGACAGGACTCAGGACAATGGTAAAACTAATTTAGATCAGGAGAATTCTGTGCACAGTTCTGGAACTGCAGGGAAGAGTAACCATCCAGATAAGATCTCCATTTTACAGATAACACTGATTTCAGTTATAGAAACACTGGATTTACATAATTTCTTCCAAGACGTGTGGGTGGAGGGTTTTTTTCTTCTTGCTATTCAGATATGTCATTTGGCTGCTATTCTATGGCAGGGAATGCATTTGTTGAAGGGAAGATGATGACATTTCCCCATTTTGGCAATGTATATGTAACCAAACACTTTATACAGCATGACTCTTTCTTCTAATGTAAGATCTTAACTGGTCTCTATGCAATGGTAGAAGTTTGGAAGCAGCTATGATGCACTTTGTGCTTAATCCTCTGTGATATAAACTGCTGAAGCTTCCTTAACTTTGTAGTCAGGTGTCTGCAGGGGACTAAGTTTTCCCTAGTAAATTCTTTAAGTGCCTGCAATGGAGGCACTGACTCTAGGATGGGCCCTGGTAGAACGTTACATCTTACTCAGGGAAGAGATTTTTGCGCACATGGTTGTGAACTTGATTAGAAAGGAAGAGCCCAAGTTAATTCTAGAGTAAAGGAAAGTCAATATAAGGCCAATCTCTACTGGAGATGTGTGAAACTGATAAAAAGGAGACCTAGAGCAGAGTGAATCATGCCTGGTTTAATTTTTTTTTTTAAACAAACACAGACTTATGGTAGTTTTGCCAAATCCAGGCAGCCTCATTTAAAATTCAGATGAGCCTGAAGCCAAGTTTTGAATGAAACTGAGTTAACTTGTGCTTAATGTGGAAACTATGTGAAACTCATCTATTTTATCTGAGTTTTGCACTGAGCCTGAAGTTTAGGACAAAACTCAAGTGATAGGGGAGATCCTATTCAAAGTGACTGAATAAAAGATTCTCATGAACAAAAGGGACATAAAGGGAACGGGTTCCTAGCCACCTTTTTATTAGGCAGTAGCAGTTTTCTTCAATGTGGAGATAGGTCCCATGTATTCTTGTAAGGAGTGACCTAGAAACTACTATGCAAAGCCCAAGCAAAAGTGAATGTTATGTGACGAATGCCCATCTGCAATGATAAGGAGGAGACAGTCTTAGATAAAGGAGGCTTGAAAACAAAAGCAGAATCAGAGTACTGGGTCAAAGAGCTCATTAAAATACTAAAAATCACGCCCCTAGGTGGGGAAAAAGTATGCTAATGAAACATACATGTATGTTAATGAGATACATAGCTAAAACACAGGTATAGAGACATGCTCAGTAAAGAACTCCTTGCGTCACTCCTTTATAGCCAATTAGCAAACAAGGATGCTTATGAAGGTCCAAAACCCCTGTATAAAAGATGCTTAGAATTAGAAATCTGTGTGCTTGTTATGTGAAATTATTCCGCTTGCACCTTTTATTGCTAGCAATAAATCTTCTTTATACTTTCACCCCTGGTATCTTTATTGGCCTTTGCATACCAGGCATGATCCCAGATTTGAGCTGGGGCTCAACATTCTCATTTGGCTTATAGAACCTTTGTATGTGGTTTGAGCTATGTTCATAAGCCCACAGAAACCAAAACCAAGGAACAAAACTTTTTTTTCAGTCATTCCACTCGATTTTGTACATTAGATCCACTTGTCACACGGGTCAAGGTTAAAAAAAATTAGGCTATGTATATCCATTTGTACCTCCCTATAGCCTATTCTCTTTTAACACTCAAAGCAACTTTAACACAGAACAAAATAGTTTCATTTTTGGCTCTATGCAGCCTAGGGACACGATGCAGCCTAGGGACATGATGACAGCAGGGATGGCAGGCCATGCTCATATTTCTGAGCAAAATAATATTTGAATGTTTTTTTTCCCCTTCCAACATGATGCTACTGGATCAATTATTGGACCTTGAGGGCTAAGTCCTATTTCACTTTATATATCTATGTTGCACATACATTGGTTTGGGTTTTGGCATTTACACACAGTTTAGGATTATATTGTGCCTTGCAGTGAAATAGAATCATACTGCCCACCTAGAGCCAAATCACAAACTGTCAATGACAAACTTGCAGTTATAGTGCAGTGTATATGCTGTTTGGGTACATAAAAATGAAAAAGAACTGGGAAACTTGAAAATCTGGCAAAGAAAATAACTGAGTGAGGATAAATATCTCTGTCAATATAACCCATGGTCCCTCGGCAGATGTGGTGACATTCTTATGCTACGAAATACCATAAGGCATGTCATCCTGCAACAGACTGGAAAATGCAGGAAAGACAGAGTATTCTACAATGCTCATCTTTCTCTTTGACATGAGATGGAATAACCTTTCAGGCTTTTATAAAACACCAAGTTACTATATTTCTAGTGCACAAAAAAACTGGAAAATATGCATGTTTAATCAATTTGCTATATAGAAACACTCATTCAAACATTCAAAAATGGCATCTTTTATATTTTAGGGTTATTTCCCCTAAAAATGAAGCCTAGATTCATATATCCCATGTGTGAGACAGAATCATGGGAGCATGTTTTGTATTTTAATACACTGACAGTGTTTTGGATATGATAGAGCTAGCTTACGCAGCCCATTGTTCTTATGCTATTCAAACCATGCCGTCTATAGCTATTCTTCACATTGTGACCACTGGCTGATGGGCTGCAGCGTAATGAGATTTCATGCCAAAATGAAACCCTTGTTGTGGACTGCGTGCCATCGATCTTGCTACAGCTCTGCCTTGTACAACATTAGTTTGAAGTGTTTTATTTATGGGTTGGTGCACTCAACATTTAGTTTGAATTTTCACTAAATGCTGAATGTGAGTAAAGTTCTAGCTAATTTAATTGTCCTTGGGTAGACTGATATTGAACTATAAATTCACATATTAGTCTCTGATTTCTAAACTGACTGAAAATAGGTTAGTTTTAGCCAAGGCAGTGGACCAACTGAGAGTATTGCTTTTTTTAAACCATGCTTTAAAGCCATTTTTGTTTGTTTGTTTGTTTTTAATTATGAGGTTCCAAGGTTTTTTTTTAGCAGAGTTAGGGCTCAGCTCTGCACATTACTGAATGGTGTAGCCCAAGTCAGAACACAACTTAAGCATAACTTGATTTTTATTACAGACAAGTTGTTTCTTCCATGGATTTCAAAGCGCCTTTTCTGAACCTGTGGTGAAAATGTGATTCTGGAAATGCAGCCACATGTCTGCAGTGGTTCAGGCTAGAAGTTGTGGGGGGTAGGGAGGGTGCTAGAGCACATCTCTCTGCTTGGCTGGAGCAGTGCTACTGATCTGAATATATTGTGTGATTTCAATGGGGCTACTTATGGGCATTTTTACACATGCAAGCTCCGCAGCGCTGGGCAATTCGAAAAGCGCCCAGTGCTGCAGTGCTTGCAGTTGCATAGGTGGTGAAATGCACATCAACACTGAGAAAATGGCAGTGGCATGCTTTTGAACTTCAACACATTGGAGGTGCTTTAGTTCAAAAGTGCACCATTGGGGATAGAGGCGGCCAGGGAGGGTGCACTCCTTGCCCCCAGCGCAGTGCTGGCCACGTCTATCACGGGGCTACACGCCGCATGCCTGCAGTTCCCCCACACACAGTGGGGAAGCCCCATGCTGGACTCCGTGGGGAAGCAGGCAGCAGGGTTTCCTCCACTCCCAGTGGGGTGCAGGGACCTGCGCAGCAGGGGGCAAGCAAGGCAGCAGGCCCAGGGCTACCCCCATTGCGAATGTGGGAACTGCAGGCACAGGGCATGGAGCCCCAGTGATAGAGGCAGCCGGGCAAGCTGCGGTCCCCTTCCACCTCACCCCCATGTGCAGCACTAGTTGGAGCCTACACACCCCAGCCTCGCACCCATACCCTGCCCCGCCGAGCTCTGCACTTCTGCTGTCTCCCCTGGGCATGGGCTCTGTGCTTCTGTCCAGCTGCAACTCTACCTCTCACCAGCCCTGCTGCTTCCCTACCTGCTGCCCCAAGTGAGTTGATTTCCAGGAAGCCAAGCAGGTTCCCATGGGGTGGCTGCAGCAGGAGCCCTGCCCGGAAGCTGCTGCTGTCTGGGCTGGGCCCTTCTGCCCAAGAGGGTGGGAACGAGGCACAACAGGGTATGCTGGAGGGGCATACATGTGGGTGCCTTGCTCTCAGCCTGGCGGGGGAGAGGACTGGGTGTGGCACAATTCATTGAGGGGTGCCACAGGCCTGGTGAAAGTGCCTGGTGGGCTGGACTTGTCCCACGGGCTGTATTTTGCCCACCCCTGGTCTTGTGTATAAGTGTCCCCACACTTCAAAATAGTGGCAGGGATGCTTTATCTAAAGCTTGTCAAATAAGCTTTAGATAAAGTGCCGGTGCCACCATTTTGAAGTGTGGGGATGCTGATACATGAGACGCTGGTGGCTGGTTGGAGCGTGGTAATTACTATGCTCTAGCAGACTTGATTAATCAAATCTGCACCAACACTGTAATTACAGACCAACAGGTGTAGACCGATGAAACATAAACCAGTGTAACTTGTTCCATTGGAGTCTACCCCTGATTTTTTTTAGGGGTAATTTTCCACTACAAGTCAACACAGTGTAGACATTTGTTTCCTTTTTTCTCTACCTCTTTACATCAGTATAATTCTTATTACACAGGTTAAATGTTTTTCTTTCCGTTCCCTTAGAAGCAGAACCAGTATATCATATTTGCTTAAATACGTCACACTCTGGAATAAGAAACACACTTTGTTTTTGAAAGGAAGAATGAAGGAAAAAAGATCTTTCCAGTGAGTAACTGGGTTCATCTACACATGCTTCCCACAACTTAGTTGTTACTGCACTGTCATTTAGTACCGTCAGGAAGTACTAAATGACGGTGCAGTAACCGCTGTTGATGAGTTGTCCCAGTGCCACATGGTTATTTTTAGCTGCTGCATTGCCATAGCAACACACTATTGCTACGCACAAGGTGCTCATCACTACGGCGATGTAGCATTGGTCTCACAGTTTGTGTCCACCAACGGATGCTACGTCACCGTAACACATTACTATGGCAACATAGCGTCAGACATGCTCACTGAGTGGAGTAGCAAGCCTGTTCTGTTCATTGTTCTATTCCCTGTGAACCACTGAAGATTTTATTTACACTTTTGCCCAGTAAGCAGCATAAACTATTCTTACCATATTCCTTGCATATAATATGTGCTCCAATTTCTAGCAGTTGTTTTTTGAGGGGTGTGTGTGTTGTATAAGATAAAATATAGTATTTCACTGCATAGAGTGGGGGTTGTGCAGGAAATGCTTAAAGGGTATCATACAGAAGATAGAAGAGCACAATTCATTACTGTGCTTAAAATGCTTTAAAGCACTGCCTATGTGCTGAGTTTGATTTAGTAGTAGTAGCAGCAGCAGTAGCTGCTATAGGTCAATAGCAATGCTGATGACCCCAACCTCATTCAACATGCATTTACTCCCTCATCTTTTTAGACTCAAGGTCCCCCTTGATAGATTGAAGACACCCCTTCGAATATGCCAGCTCTTAGTTTTCACTTGATTTTTGACTGCAGAAGAAAAATTGAGCAATTATTCTGCTGCAAAGAACCCAGAAAGACCACAAGAGGTCAAAATGCTTTTAACACTATGGATTCCTACTTGAAATATCTTATCTTGTGAGTCATGTTTACATGCCTAACACTGTGTCTAACATTGTGTGGCAGACCATGGCATCCTGAGAGGATTTCAAGGTACCCTAAGGGTGTTGCAGCACCCTGCTTGGGAATATTACTGGTATATACCTTCAGGTGTGTGTGTGTGTGTGTGTGTGTGTGTGTGTCTGTCTATCTATCTATAGATATAGATATAGCTATATCCATGGGATAAGTATTATACATATATGGGATAAGTATTTATATATATATATATATCTATATATCTATATCTATATAATATAGTGTGTGCATATGTGTGTATATATATATATATATATATATATATATATATATATATAGTGTAGTGATGGGAGAAATATTGCAATACTAAATAAAGAGTGAGCCTAAATATTCATGTTTATATTACAGTGACATTATGTTCTGCAAGGCAATCCCCTATCAAGTGAATCTAATGTAGAACCTATAATAATCTTTGATACGATAATCAAAGGCTGCTATTATTTACTGATTTTCTTAATGGAACATTTGCCCTTCACTGTAGGTGGAATGTTACATTCAAATATTCAGGAAATAATAACAGCCTTTGATTAGCATATCAAAGGTTATTCAAGGTTTTATATTAGCTTCCCTTGACCATATACAGCCTTGCAGAAGAGAATGTCACCGTGACATTGAGTTCTGTGAGAAAGATTAAAGGGTACATATCTAAATTGAATAAAATCCAGTTTCTACACTGGGGGAGCTGATTTTTCAGAACTTCTTTGATCCTGGGCAGGCTTAGTGTTAAAGCTACTATTCGGCAGTACCCTCAATGCAAACACACTGTTTCATTTCACGTCTAAAGATAAACAAGTCACACCAAGTACTGCAGGGTGACAAGGAGCTTTATACCAAAAGGCCTTTTTTAAAACTATCCCTGGCTTAGAGCGTATGCCAAATGGAGCATTTAAAGCTTGCTTTTCAAGGAAACAAACAAGGGAAAAATTGTAGTCTTCCATATTTGAAACCACAGCATTAAGATTAGTAAAACATTCTGCAGTATCATGTTATCAAGAGGGGTTGGTTCGCAGTTTCCAGTGAAGGGGCTGGTGAGTGCTTACCAGAGACGTCACAGAAGGTACAAGTAGGATGGTGTTAGTGCAGGGGTGCCAGCCTGGAGCACATATGCCACAAGTGGCACAGGAAGCCACTCTTTGTAGCATGTGGCATTTTGTGGAGGGGACGGGTAGCACAGTGACAGATAGGACAGGAAGCAGGAAACAGCAGCAGGTTGGGCAGGGAGTACAGGACAGGAAGCAGAAAGCAGAGTATCAAATAGGGCAGGGAACAGGAAACAGAGAAGCAGATCAGGCAAGGGAAGGGGGTTGGAGTAGCAATTGGGGAGCGTGTGGGTCTAATTTGTGGCATCCCTGGCCAAAAGTTTTGCCTCCACTAGGGTTGGCAAGCCGGTCGAGTGACCAATCACATGTTGTCAATTGACCAGTCAATTGACACTATTTTTTTTTTTTTTTTACTGGTTAAAGATTATAGCAATTTTACAAAACAACTACTTTTTTGTAGTTTTCTTGACAGAAATATGATTTTTTAAAATTGTTTTTGACACATTTCTTAATGGAAACTATTTGCTTTTTATTTGGACCTATTGGCAATTTATTTTTCAATTTTTGACTGGTATTTGACTGGACAAATACCCAACCCTAGCCTCTACTTGTGAATAGATGTTTGAACTAGCATCTAGAACACAAGGGTTTCAGTTGCTGGCTGAGTTACAAACTTCCTGTGTCTCATCCAGGAAGTCATTTTAATATATGAAGCATCATAGTTTGCCTTCTGTAGAAGAAGGATTATGCTCTCCAACCTCTCAGGGTTCTTGTAGGTATAAAAGTCCACTGATGATGGTGAGGTGTTCAGCCACAAGGTTGACAAGAGCTATGTAAATACCTAGATAGATGGTAGAGTATTGGGCTTGTCTGTAGATCTCATTGAGACAAACATATTAGTCTTTGAAGACATGAAGGATGGCCACTGGCCAGTCATTCACAGAATGATGGATGACAACAAAGTTGTCCTGTGGGTGCAGTCTCTGTGGTACACCTTGTTGGAGCATTTAAGGAACTTTACGGCAAAGGAGAATGGGCATTCAGACTATATGTAAGAGAGCCCTGGAGAAGTCAAGATTGCTTTGTGTAGTAAATTTTCTGAGGATTCTGAAGAAACATGTTGCTATGAGTCTGTGGAAACCCAAATACACAGATTTCACACGCCGGTGCTTTCCCAAGTTCCATGGGTATGAGAGACATTACGATCATTTCCCTTATTCCCATTTGTACAAGGCAATGTGAATCTGTGTGCATATTGTCTTTCCTTATTATGTACATTTAGAGTGTATTTACATGCTACTTTGCCATATGGTGCACTACCATATGGTGCATAGCAATGACGTGTCTACATGTGATCGTCAGCTACATCACCATAGCAGTGCGCTCCTGGGTATAGCGTGCCACTCTACAACATAGTGGCAAAGTCTAACCATGCACTGCACACACAGTACAATAACCGCCCATACTGCGCTGTGCTTTAGTACTTCTAAAAAGATGTACTAAATCACAGTGCCATAGCAATGTCGCCATATGGTGACATGTAGACACATCCTTAGAACCAAATCCTGGATCTTCAAGGGGGATTAGCATCTCACAGGATTACTCTTTTTAATGTAATGGATCAGGCCTCTGCCTTGGGCATGTTATTGGAATGGTTTGTGTTTGTTTGGTTCAGAAACCAAGTGCTTTACATAAAGGAATTTATGATTGTGATGCACCACTTCATGCACATATTGACTTAAAGCTTTTCAGGAGTGCTATCATAGCAACATTACACAATATGTATCTAGTAGGGCTGTGAGAAATGGCTCCGTTCCATTTCAACTTGCATTTTGATGGAACAGCTTTTCGTTCTGAATTTCATTTCAATTTGAAACTGCTGTTCTGTTCTGTTTCGTCAAAACAGTTTCGCTGTTAAGACGCTGTTTTGACCCTTTGCCCATAGCATATAATGGGAAAGCTCAAAACATCCTAATAACTTTATCATTTCTGGCCTGATTTGGATGAAACTTGCAGAAATAGTAGCCCCTGCTGAGGGCATGAAGCCTGCCAAGTTTCAAGGAGATAGGTGCAGGGGTTTCAGGGAAACTGCTCCTCAATGTCTTGAAAGCAAAAAACTCATGTCATGTGTATGTGTTAAGCCACAGTGGGGTCAAAACTACAGGCATGCTAGCCCCTGCTGAGGGCACGAAGCCTGCCAAGTTTCAATGAGATAGATGCAGAGGTTTGGGGAAAACTGCACCTCAAGCTGCAGACAAGCAAAACTCATGACACGGGTGACAGTGTGTGTGTTAAGGCACATCAGTGTGAAAGCTACAGGCTTGCTAGCCCCTGCTGAGGTCACAAAGCCTGCCATCTCTCAAGGAAATAGGTACAGGGGCTTCTGGGTTCTGGGGCCCTGCACCTCTGGCTGCTGACAGGTGAAACTCGTGACATGGGTGCTTGTGGGACTGTGCCTGTCTTGGGGCACGGGGAGTGTGAAAACTGCAGACCTATTAGACCCTGCTGCGGCCAAAAAGCCTGCCAGCTGTCAAGGAGATCGGTGCAGGGGAAGATTGGGTTCTGGGGCCCTGCACCTCTAGCTGCTGACAGGCAACGCTCGTGACATGGGTGGGTGACACTGTGTGTGTGTGTTAAGGAGTACCCTCACTCAACTGACACCAAGGTAGAAAGCAGGGCAGTTCAAACAATGCTGCCTTCATTGCAGTTTTTCCATCCTTCCCCCAGAGCATTGGGTTTGGAAGAGACCTCAGGAAAGGGTGACAGTCACTGGCCAGCTGTACAGTCAATAATGAGAGCAGTTCTCCCCGCCCTCCCCCCTGTTCCCCCTCCCTCTCCTTACTTTAGTTTCTGTTTCCCTGCAGGCAAGCCCAGCTAGAGCTTCGAAACTCGAAACATTTTGAAAATTTCAAAACATTTCAACTTACCTTGTTTCGTTTTGAGGCAGTTTTGAAGCTCTCTGTTTTGTTTCAGTTTTGCTGTTCCGAGTTCAAAACTAATTGAAACAGCATTGAAACGAAACTGCCAGTGAAATTTCGCACAGCCCTAGTATCTAGCCCTTGAAACGTTGTATAAGCTCCTCACAGCGGCCTTAGAAAAGATTAAATATGGATATGAAAATTTGGTGGGAGAGGAGGGCAGCCTTACTTGCCACTCCCCTGCTGCCAAATTTCCAGACCTGTGCAGAGCCCTGGAATTCAAACAGTGTGGCCCCACACATTAGATTGTGAGGGGGGAAAATCAGTGCAGGGCCCATGCAGAGCTGGGTTAAGGGAGTGTAGGGCCCATTTTGGTCTTGCAAAGCTGGACCAAGGCAACTCAGGGTCCAACCCAGCCACACACAGCTGGGACAGGTGGTGTGGGACCTGATCTGGTCACACAGGGCTGGGCTGAAGTTCAATCTGGATGTGCAGGGCCTGATCTGGGCACTGACCCTGGGATCTGGGCCATGGTCTAGCCCTGCACCACTCTTTCAGCTCACAGGACTGAAAAGTTGAGGACTATGGCTATAGATACAAACTTACGTGCTAGAAAACCACAGCTAACAACGTCTAGATAGCTTGCTGACCAGTGGAGTTCAAAGTTTTGAGTTAGGTGTCTATATATGATGCATGGAGAGAATTGGGTACTTAAGACTTGGTTCCCAGAAGTTGCGACCTGAGGGAGAAGCTACGTACTTGAGGAGACAAGTGTTGCTTAAACCCATCTTAAACAAGGACACCTAGTTCTGGGCTGCTGAGAGGTACCTAATCCTGTTCTGAGCCCATTCTGGAGTTGGGTTCCTGAGCCCTTTTTTAAAAATAGTCATCCAGGATATGGGAGACCTTGGTTTAAACTCCCTATCTGCCTGAGAGGATTTGACCCCACTCCTCCCATTCCTAGGTGATTGCCCATACCATCACAGAGTCTGAAGTGGGGCTTGTTCAGCCCCTGCTATTGGAGCTGTTCCACTTTGCATGGAGCAAGTGAGAATGATTCCATACCCTAGCTGTTAGGGCAGTCGCCCAGAAGAGTTTCATCTGAGTGTGTCTTCCAGATCAGGCCCCACAAATGAGAAAAATGGGGGGATAACTTTTTTCTGCATCCTAGCAGGGCTACTGCAACATGCACCCAGCAGCTCAGCTCTCT
Source organism: Alligator mississippiensis (assembly GCF_030867095.1). NCBI lineage: Eukaryota > Metazoa > Chordata > Crocodylia > Alligatoridae > Alligator > Alligator mississippiensis. The sequence continues at coordinate 116,493,476 of NC_081824.1, read as the reverse complement.
CAGGATGTAAGCAGTTGTATATGAACTTAGCAACAGACACTTTGCTGCTCATGGGAGACAAATTTTCAAAGGAAATTTGAGCCCTGAGAAAATCTAGGTGCCTGTGAGATTATGTGAGGGTTTCATAAATGCTAGTGCACCCAAGTTTCTCTTGTGAATTCAACCTCTGTTTAAAGAATACAATTCCCTTTTGAAAGCATAAAGACTTGTTCATCTGTCTCAGTCAACACAGTCGCCTGAGGGGTAGAACATTCCCTTTTGGATACTGGAAGAGCAGGTTCACTCATCCAACAAGCTGTGTATTTTTCTCTCCATACATTTCTAGAGTGAAATATGTAATAAGCCTGCATGCTTTGCTTATGAATTAGAGCCTTTGGCTTCCATGGCCATTCCTCTGCAGATGCCTTAGAGGATTATCCCAGATTCAATATTCTGAATAAGTAAACACCTGCAAAATAGGAACATATGTTTCAAGCTTTTAATGAGAAAGAGCTTGTTTGTCATTACAGTAAGTGATTTATTATAAGCATTCAAATATTCCCTTGCAAATTTACTTTTCCACCCTTTTGTGTTTACCTTGCCTGGTGAGCAGTTTGCAGATGGGACGGCATAAAACGCTATGTGTAGAAGGACAAAAAGAAAACATAAGGACTGTAGACTGAGGTTAGAGATAGAACCTACATCTTATGTACAGTATTAGAGTTTAACTCAATCTCCATTGGACATTGGGATTACCTTAAGCACTAGTCATATTATCCCATGTATGCTTATAGCAAAGTGCTGACATCATCTTCTGAATTGTTTGGGGATGGCCACTGTCAGAATCAGCTCGATGGGCAAGATGTACCACACTTCTGACCTGTTAGGGCCTACACTTCTATAGAGCAGCCCAGCTCTTGCACAAATGTTTTTTAAAACAAATATATCCTGTGCATATCCTACAGAAAATCAATTCTTGTTCATTAATATTATTTTTAGCTTTCCCATCTACCTGAAAATATAGTTGAAAAATATGTTATTATTTGCATAGAACAGAGAAGTCAATTACAATTCTGGTCAAGCACATGGAGCTGAGACTGTGTATTCTAACATGAACATTTATTTAATGACTCTGAGCATGAATTACAGGAGCAGGCAGGAAGTGAGATGAGGATAAAGTATACATTTTTATGTTTCATAAACAGGTCCCTTAAAAGGGTGTTTGCATAATTGCTCAGTTTATCTCTAGATGATTGAGTCGAACAATATGAACAAAGAACAATTATTTTACAGACTTTAATACTATCACAAACATAAAAAAGATTAAATTCTATTCATCTCACATGTGTGACTTCAAGGATCCAGCCCAAAGGATTAAATAGTAAAAACAGAAACATACTGGTAATATAAGAGAAGGAAAAAATGAATGTAAGATTCACCACAAATCAGCCTGGTGGTCTGTCAGTGCATTGCCTTGTATTCAGCAGCCAACCAATGCTGTTTCATAAGAGAAGATAGTAATTAAACTTTCACAACATTAACGTGCCTAGAAAATTATAGGATGCAGTAAAGGAGAGAAGATTTATTATCTGAGTCTTGCAGAGATCAGAATAAGCCGTGAGGCATAAGATTTGATTATCCTTGTCTTAGCTTGCTTAACTATCAATGGTGAAACTATTCAGCTCAAATGTAGATAACAGAGTTTGACTCGATGACCTTCTAGAAATATGTCTTTTGCCAACTGATTGCATGCTCGTCAGAGAAATATATCCTTTCATTTATTCCATATTTACTGGCTATTATTTTTGAGTGGCCACGTTAGTCATATTGTGGGACAGACCCAGAAATTAAAGACAGTCATAGATACTTAAGGTCAGAGGCGACTGTTATGACCCTCTAGTTTGACATTCTGCACAACACAGGCCATATGACTTCACTCCATTCTTATTGCATCACAGCTATTTTGCCCAGTTTAGACTTAACACCCTCTAAGTTTTGTCTTCTTTCCAGGTCAAACATTCCTACCCTCTGCATGTTCCTGTAAAACTCTAGCTGTCTTTATTATCTTTCAGCAGAATCTTGCTTCTAAAGTATTTGCAAAGGTCGCTGTCCGAGGGTAGTAATGTTGTCAAAACACTCCAACAGGTGGTGTTAACGAGGGGCATGTAGCTCTAACTCCGCACAAAATTTGCAAATGTGTCTTTCCACACACTGTCTTCTTTATTTTTCCTGAAGAGAAAAAGTTTATAAAAATATGCTGTATTTTCTTGACTCACCCTCTCTTTTCTCCTAAAGTTCAAACCCTAGCTGCTGTTGAAGACTGGTGTCCATAGGTTGATATATCATTTTGAAAAGAGCTAGAGATTTGTGGGCTGTGAAATAGACCAGGAGTAAATAGCAGACAGGTGAGTTAGACCTACATATCCCTCATCAACACCACCTATTACAATGTTTTGGCAATATAACTACCCTTGGACAGTGATCTGATTTTGGGGGAAAGGTGCATGTTGTGTGTGAAAAACTGTGGTAGTCAAATACAGCAAAATGGTCTCCATAGCCCATTGTTACTCCTTCAGCCATGCCCAGGAGCCAGACTTCCCCCTTTCCTAGCTCAAACTAAACAGAATAGCAAAACATCAACAGAGCCCACCCCCTGCCTCTGTTATCCATGGAAAGGGCTTCACCACAGTGTTTCAAGGCCACCTTTCTTCTCAGCTTCCCTTCCTCCCTAGTGTCATCTCTCTGGGAGCTTCTAACTTCCTCCAGAGCCAGCAATCATTCCCATCAGCTGGCCCAGAGCTCCTAGGCAGGCAGGCTATTAAACTCTAGCTCCTGCAACTGGGCTTCAGCCCTTGAACCATGCACCTTGTTACAATCCTATATATCCATTTGAAAGAGTCAGGGGTCATAATATTGCTCCTTCTTCCTCTCTATAGGCTACCAGCATTGCTAGCTTGTGACCAGTGGAAAGAGTTCCAGGAGCTGCTATTAACCTATCAATACCCATTTAGAGAGTGGAGAAGTAGGGGAAGAAGGGCAGGCAATGAGTAGAAGGTATCTGCTATTACTATAGGATGGCTAGCTGAACCAGCCAGGGAGTAACTTACTCTGTAAATTACTCAGTTGTAACATATTCTGTGGAAGCAGTTAAACCAAACCATAAAAAATCATTCATAATCCAAAATAAAATCATCTACAGGGTGCACTGTCCTAGTATAACTCTAGTGAAATGATTATGACAAGAACTTTTCCCATGTTGACAAGCTTTCAGACTCACAGTGCTTTCTTTGAGGTTTCTGTTGGCATTCTTAGCAGGTAGCTGCAATCTAGCCCCTATTATGTATAACTCAAAAGACCTGTTATTTTATTTTCCACACAAGTTGTTTCTGTCAAATCAATGGGGGTGCTCCTGGAATTGGGCGCTATTGGTTTTTTGTTTTTTTTTTATTAAGTAGATCAATATCTGGCAATTTAGCAAAACGTGAAGACTCCTCTCAAGAAGTACTTGCCCATGCAGCTTTTTGACAATACTCAACAGAGCCATGGATTTTGCTGAAGAAAGCTCTGTGGAGATAAAGAAGAGTTAGCTGCTACAGCAACATCTGTCACCACTTGCCCCTCGACTTTTTTCTTCCATGAGCAGTTTCAGAGTTCCTTGTGTTGCTTTGCTCATTAACTTTTCTCCTTGACTTTGGCAATTAGTTACAAATTCTTAGCATCCTGTGCCTTGAGCCTTTCTCCCTGCATTGCTTATAGGATAATCCTCTCCTTATCTGGAGCCTGGACCTCTTGTTGATAACAATCCATTCTGTTCCTTTTGGAGTCTTATATACCTCTGCTTCCTTCACTCACCTAATCTCTCTGCACAATTGATACCCCTGAAATCCTGTGTTCTTTTAAGTCCTCTGAGCTTCAGTTTTTAAACCCATCCATAAAGAACATGATCTTGTATGGTACAGGTGCAGAAAAGAGAAAAAATGATGAACAACAAATAGAACACTCAGGGAATACAGATTCCTGTTAATGAGGGCAGAGCTATGCAGGCACCAATTTTCTCCTGCTACCAGCAAGAGTAAGGTCAAAGCAGGGACATCTTAGTCAAATGCTTCATTTGCAAACTGAGGATCACCTTCAGCCCACTGAACTTTACAGATGCCCCAGTTTCCCCACACTCCCTGCTCTTGCAGTATTGTTGTGCTACGCTCCTGAAAGTCAAGGAGATGGTGATGTAGTACTCATTGGATCTAAGGGGTAGATGTACTATACACAACATTTACACAGCCTCTGGACCACACTAGGGATTGCCTCACTGAAAAATGGCAGACCTGTTTCATGTGCACTCAGAAATGGATGAAATGTGACCACCTCAGAGTGGTGCTAGACATGTATACATAAATGTGCCTATTAAAAAATATTTTTTGGTACATGTTCAGTGCTTCTCTAAGGTGGTGATATTACAGTGTTTTTGGATGTTGCTCACAGAGCAGTTGCATCATACTTCACTTCAAAGGTCCTTAGTGTAGTCTCTTGACAGTGTAGATGCATCCACAAGGGAATGAGGGGTATTTTCACTTATGACCTGAAACTAAGCCAATTTAAATTGATACATATATGTATGCATGTATGCATGCATGTATATGAGATTGAGGTGTCCTAGCTTTTAACCATATAGATCTATATATTGGCTCTGGGCCACTCTTAGCTCTTAAACCTTTCCCTCTGCATAGCCTTTGCTCACACTTGAGTGGAAAAGCAATGGCCCAGTGCCCTCTGCTACATACATATGACCCAAAGACTGCCATGTTCAAGGTTAAACATTATTGAAAATATGCTATGTGGTCATTAGTATAATGTGAGCTTGAAGCAAAACTGTAATACTGTACATATTGAGGGAGGGGAGAGAATTTTTGACCCCTCATTGCAAGGTTGGGCTTTTTTGTGAAATGCAGTTGCTTAAGGGAATACAAATGGAGCATCCAGTTACTTCTTACTCTCTTTAGAGACGGGCAGGCTCAATTTTCAGGGCCCTCAGTAGGGAGCAGAGTCACAGCTTGCAGTGTTAATTATCTTGAATCGAAGCTGGCACCTGGTTACTGGTACCCCAAGAGGACAAAAACATCCCCTTTGTAGCTGTTGCAGCTGCTGTCTCTTGGCAAAAGAACAGGTGGAAACAATCCAAGAGAGGTGCCAAAAGCAAAGAATCAGCTCCTCAGTCAGGAAAAGGGATGGACAAACTACATTAGTGTCATATTTCTGTAGTACCCACTTCACTGGCAGACTAAAACCAATACCACAGAGCCAACAAATCATAGCACCTATAAACCAAAGCAAATAGTCTATAACTGAGCTATTAGTACCTGAACAGCTGAAACAACTGGACTGAATAAAAGCTATAAAACACTGATGTGGCTGAACCAAGCTATAGATTGCATGTGGGTGCGCAGTATATGTGAATCAAGACATATGTGCTACATTTTCTAATCATGCTGATAAATTGTATTTTAGCCCAAGGGGCCCTGTTTAATTGGAAAGGAATGGAAGCTTACTATTGAATAGGTACACACAAGAAAAGATGTGTTATGTGACCAGGGCTATAGCACTAATGTGGTTGTTTTAAGATCTAATGCAGTTAGGGCACCAGTGTTTCTAAGGGCCCTGGTACACATGAAGAAATTGCCCCTTTTAGTGGCTTGATTGCCCTTTTTCATGATTTAATTGTGTAACAGTGTATACATTTGGTGGCATATTACAATTAAATTCTGTAAAATGTACACCTTTGGCAGCATATTTTGATTTAAATGATTTTTTTACATAGCAAACTAAAACACATCCCATGTACTTCAGTTTGCCACGTAACAAATTACAGCTATAATCCTCATGTGTACAAAGGCCCTACACAGAGAAGGTGGCGGGCATGGCACACGGAGTGCTGGAAGCCCAGGTGTGCTCAGGGAAACTCAGACTTGGTGGGCTTCCAGTGCCTTGTGGACCATGTCTGCCACCTTCTCTGGCTGCCAGCATACCTAGCCACTAGGGCTGTGCAAGGCTTCGGACAGAGTTTCAGATCCGGAGAAGCTTCGGATGCTTCAGGGTCCGAAGCAGCATGTCCGGGCCAAAGCGCTGGCCTCGTTAGGCTTCTCAAAACAGTTCGGAGCCGCCTCTGAGATCCGGCCATAGGGTATAATGGGGAAACAATAAAATACCTATAACTTTGTTGTTTTTTGTCTGATTTGGATGAAATTTTCAGGGATGATAGACTTTGCAGAGAGGATAAAGCTTGCCAAGTTTCAAGAAGATTGGTACAGGGGTTTGGGGGGAACAGCACCCCAAATTTGTGAAAGCAAAACTCATGTCACTTCTAGGCATTAAAACATAGCGGGGTGAAAACTGTAGGAGTGGTAACCTATGCTGAGACTACAATGCCTGCCAAGTTTCAAGAAGATCGGTGCAGGGGTTTGGGGGAAACTGTACCCCAAATTCTTGAAAGCAAAACTCCTGTCACGTCTATGTGTTACAACACAGGGGGGTCAAAACTGCAGGGGTGGTAGCTCTTACTGAGGCCACAAAGCCTGCCAAGTTTCAAGAAGATCAGTGCAGGGGTTTGGGGGGAACTGCACCTCAAGCTGCGGACAAGCAAAACTCATGCCATGGGTGCTTGTGGGACTGTCTGTCTTGGGGCCAGGAGGGGGGAGACTACTGCAGGCCTGGCTGCTAAGCTGCTGTGTTACCAGTTACCAATCAATCAATCATGATTCACTCAGGGACCAGGGACTCAGGGCCCAGCTCAATACACAGGACCTAGCTACTACATAATGACTTAACGAGCATCAATTAGCACCTACAAAACCAGGCTAAGGAACGGAAAGACTCAATACAGACAATCAACTGCCCCAAGACGGACACAGTCTTGCCACGAGTTTTGTCTGTCAGCAGCCAGAGGTGCAGGGCCCCAGACCCCCCCTGCACCGATCTCCTCCACAGCTGGCAGGCGTCACAGCAGGGGCCACCATCCCTGCAGCTGTCACCCCGCTGCGCCTTAACACATGCAGTGTCACCCATGGCATGAGTTTTGCTTGTCTGCAGCTTGGGGTGCAGTTCCCCCCAAACCCCTGCACCTATCTCCTTGAAACTTGGCAGGCTTTGTGGCTTCTGTAAGAGCTACCAGCCCTGCAGTTTTGACTGCCCCCCCCCCCCCCATGTTGTAACACACACCCATGACAGGAGTGTTTGGCTTTCAAGAATTTGGGGTACACTTCCCCCCAAACCCCTGCACCGATCATCTTGAAACATGCAGGGTTCATGCGCTCAGCAGAAGCTACCATCCCTGCAAGTTTCATCCAAATCGGACAAAAAACAACGAAGTTATAGATATTTCATTGATTCCCATTATACCCTATGGCCGGATCTCCAAGGTGGCTCCGAAGCTTCGGCTGGATCGAGGCGGAAACCCGGTCTGGAGCTCTGGATCAGATCACGGCCATCCAAAACAGCCAGATCCAAAGCCAGATCAGATCACTACTAGTCACCCTCCTGTGGCCTTCCCAGGGCAGCCACCCTGTTCCCGGGCAGTCCCAGGTAGCAGGGATGGTGCACGGGGTGTTGGAAGCCCACCAATCCCAAGTTCTCCCGAGTACGCCCAGGCTTCTAGCACCCCATGCACTATTGGATCCAGCGGGTGCTGCCTGTGAGCTGGGGCTGCACCCTGCCTGGGCAGCCCCAGGGGGTGCTGCTGCTGCAGCAGGAAGCACCGGGGCCCCCACAGCTCATGCATGCAAGCTGGACTGAGGAAAAAAATAAAAAAGCAGCAAGGGCCTGATCTTATTTTTTCCTCTCCCAGAACCTGCCTGCAGGAAATAAGATGCCAGTGGGTCATACAGCCCCTGAGCTGCAGGGAGCCCCAGTGCTTCCCTCTGTGGCAGCAGTGCTCCCCAGGACCACCTGGGTTGGGTTCCAGTGGGCAGGTACCACCTGGGGGTGCCGCCACCATGGAGGGAAGCACTAGGGTCCCCTGCAGCTCAGGACCCTCTGGCAGCTTGCCCCCTGGCTGTAGGCAGGCTCTAGAAAAAAAAAAAAGGATTGGGCCCCTCACTGCTTTTTTTTTCCCCCACTTTGCTGGAGCCTGCTTGCTTTGTGGTGGAGGAGTAGGGGGTGCGGGCAGATGGGAGTGTGAGCTGATGGGACCATCACTTCTGTCAGAGTGACGGAAGTCCCTAAATTAAAACGGTAGGTTTTTGACTGACACAATTAAAAACCCACCAATTAAAAACCCACCACTTCAATTTAGGGCGAACTAAACCCCCAGCACGTGTACAAGTGGCCTTTCAGTGTATGTTAGTCTTGTGCAGGAATACATTAATGTACAGAACACTGGAGGTGTTTCCACACCTACAGATCACAGAAATGATCCAGCTGGTCTAGGCTCCGGTCTTAGGCAGTCAAGTCAAGTCAAATCAGTCCAGAGGCCACTGCAACCATTGGGGTACCTTAGATGCTGTAACAACCCTCCTCTACTCTGCCCTGTGTTTGTCTAGCTTTGCACACTCTGTCACTTGAAGCCCTGCCCAGTCTTGGACAATGGTCAGTGCCAATTACTTCAAAGGAGAGTATAAAAAAACCGTACACCAGGAAATAATGAACAATCTACTCAAAGAGGGAAGTTTCTTCCTAATCCTCCCATTGGTTAGAGATTGGTTTATGCCCTGAAGATCTCTCCCAAATGTTGCTTTAACTATATGTTATGCCTTTAACCCTAGCTCTCATTAACGTGGATTTTCTCATTACTGTGTTGAATCCTTTTAGGCTCCCGGCTTTAATGATAACCTTTGGCAAGGAGTCCCACCAGCTAATTATGCAGTGTCTTTAATGGAATGTAGTTAACTGATGGAACTCATTGTTTCAAGATGTTGTGGAGGCTGATTACTTAACCAGGTCCAAAAGAGGATTTAGACAAGTTCATAAGTAGGTATTAAACACTGTAGTAGGGCAGCAACCTCCAAAGTTGGGTTTCTAAATGCTGGAAGCTGTAAAGGAAGAGAGGTAGGGCAAGATCACTCTGGGTAGGTCCTGAATAAGTATTCTTTCCTTGGCATCCACCCTCAGGTATGATGAGACAAAATATTTCTGGAACCAGCAGCCTGTAGCCCACTGGCTGGATCTGGCCTATAAAGAGGCTGGATCTAACCCAAGAAGGTCCAGCCTAGCCCAGAGCATCAGGCAGTACACAGCTGCCCTGAGCTGCTTGTCCCCACATAGCAGCCCTGCCAGCTGCTTTCTGTGCCCATGCTTACCTTCACTGCAAAGGGAAGGTATCAGCAGGAAGAGTAAATGCTTGAACTGTCCGGGGGGATGGGGGGGAAGGGGGTGGGACTTGCAGCCTACAGCAGAGAGCCAGGTCACAGAGGGCCTGGGGTGGCAAAATGTTGCTGATCCCTGGAATATTGGGGTAGATAGGCCTGTAACCTGGCCCAAAATGGCACTGCTTTCCTTTTTTGGCTAATTTATATTTGCTGCCTTGTATTTTATGGCTGGTGTTGCTTGTTGTGACATGTTATACCTGCTGTGACTAATGATTCACACATGGACAGCATTGATTGTGCTGTGACAATGACAAAACAAGGTTAATGAGATGGCCAACAGTTGTCAAAGCCCGTTTTTAATGGTTGGTTGACACAGTACTTAAAAACACCTGCAGCTTTCCCACATTACAGTTTAAAATGTTAGTAACATTTTTTTTCATGTATAGCGACTATGTAGATCAGGTAAAAGAGGTTTTGACTATTGCTATATAGCTGAATTGAAGTTGGATCTTACCTAGTTCGGCAAGAATAGATTATAACAAACTATTAAATTTAGGTGCTGTATTCTGGCTGTGTAGGACAGCCCTAATGTAGTAAATTATAACATTGTGGCTCTAAGGGTGAGATTATACATTTACAATTAGACCATGTTAATAGCACTTAAAACTTGAATGATGACACATTAAGGCTCATTAACAAGTACTAAGTGCCCTTTCTAAATGCTGGAAGCTGTAAAAGAAGAGAAGTAGGGCCTTTGGGCATCTTAAAGTTACACCACTTGGGGCAAGGATTAGCTGTCTGTGTTATGTAGGTTAAATTAAGTTAACCAGGGAAGAGGGAGGGGGTAGAAGAAGGGGTGCTGCTGACTTGATGCCCCCTCTAAATTGCACCCCCTGCCACCCAAATCATTCCCCTGCTACCCTAATCTTTCCCTCTGCCCCACATCAACCCCTCCACCTGTGGATCACTGCCTTGCTTCCATAATCAACCTGAGAGTGGTAGAGGTGCTGGTGGGAGGGTCCTCTCTCCCTGCCTGCTCCTGGGGTTCCTACAGATCATGCTACCCCTGTGCACCCAGATCCAGTCCCTGCACCTGAAAGGGGGGGCAGGGAAAAGGGGTAAAAAGGAGGCAGGAAGCTTCCAGACATCCCCAGGCCCTGGTGGGGGCTGCATCCTGATGCATGAGGTCAGCGTGCACTGGAGAGAACCCAGGAGCAGTCAGGGAGGGGGGAACCCACCCTCCATTGCTGCCTCCACGACTGCTGCTGGGCTGATTGGAGTAGCAGGGCAGCGATCTGCGTGTGAAAGGGTCAAACAAGGGTGGGGGATGATCCCCCCAGGGTCTGACTGGGGGCATCTGGGAAATCTGGGGGATGAAGGGGGTTATCCAAGCAGTATGGGAGGAGGCCCTTCCCTCCTCTCTGGCCTATACTGTGGCAGTGAGCAGGGCAGGCATGGAGTAGACTTGAAGTTCTCAGCCATGCCCCTGTGTGCCAGCCCTCTGGCAGCAAGTCTGAGCAGTGCCCATTAGAGACGTTATTAACCCTGAATGTGTGACTGATCAGCTCACTAGTTAACGTTAACACGGACCAACGTTCTTTAGACTTAGCGCCTGCTGACTCTAACGTGCAATCTCACTATAGTTCTTATTTATTCAAAGGACTCTTTGCTCTACTCTGGCAGTGTATTATTCCCACAGTGGTGTGAGGCTTTAGTGTAAAGGAGAATTGAGCCCGTGATGTATTTCCCAGTTTTAAGTAAACTCTTGATTAGCCATAACAATATTATTAGTCTTCCTTTTGTGGTTAAAAAGAACAATGAAGAAACTCAAAGGAAAACTTGTTTGAGTCTATCACATTGATTCAAAGACACATGCTATTCTCAGCTGGCTCTTACTCATATTTTTCTCCAAGTATCTTTTTTTCCTTTACACCTTTTCCAATTCTGTCCTTGCCAAATAAGAATCCTTAGTTATAACTGGTGCAACATATGTTCTAACACAAAGCATTGCCAAAATTCTATTTTTTTTTATTTAAATTTCAGTGATTTTTAGTGTAATTGTACCAGAAACTTGCAGTTGTTATTCTACTGAAAGAATAGCTCTAAAAGCCAGATACTGATCCAGATTTATGGCTATGACAAAAAGACCGGAAGGTCCAAGACAGCTACTGTGAGCTCTCCTGACATAGTCCAACTGTCCCCTAGCCCACTCCCCTTGCATGAATTAGAAAAATCCCAAGGACTGCTCTAAGTCTTGCTTTTCTGCCAGTACCTTAGATGAGTTATTGTACCAACAAGAGACTGACAGGGAACGTGGAAGTTTCAGTCATGTTTCTACTCTGGCCACAAGGCTCAGGGTGTTCATGAGAGTTAGACAATTTTACATTGTGAAGGTTATTCTCTTTACAAGTTATAAGTGCTTAGGTGAATTTATGGGCTTAAGTATATCCGTTCAGGTTGGGAAAGTTTTACCTTCAAATATGGTGTCATTATTATGTTTTCCTTCATTTCAGTGACCTGGCTGCTGCTGAGTGAAATTTTCCCTGGTGGAATCAGAGGACGGGCCATTGCTTTGACCTCTAGCATGAACTGGGGTATAAATCTCCTTATCTCCTTGACATTTTTGACTGTAACTGGTAAGAATGCTTTGTTTCTTCCCAAGTCCACATTCCAAATACTAGGCATAATACACTTTTCCTATCTGAAGAAGATTAATCATCACTTAAAATTTAGAAATAAAATACAGGGGCCAAATTAATTGGTGCGGCTACAAATATTGGTTTGTTGGTATCACTTACACCTTTTTTCCATATCCTCACCATGTATGACAGACTAGCATAGACTTCCTCTACAGCCTTATATTCACAGATCTGTAAATAGGTCTAAATATGCCTGATGTAGTATTGTGGGCTTAAGAGTAAAAGACTAGCCTACCATTTTACACATCACTTTTGGATTTATTCATAGGTATCTAACTCTAATTTCAAGACATCACTTGACTAATCAGCTATAAAAAATAACCTAACATTCAGTCCTGCTTTGCTCTAAACTAGAGCTGGCTAATATTTTTTCTAACACTTTTTCATCAGTTACATGGCCACTTTACTAGCTTAAATGAATTTAGCCTGGATTTTGCATCTAAGTAATTGCAAACAAAATTTAGCCCTCACTCTTCAATTACAAGACTCGGATACATATTTTACTAAAGCCAATGAAGTTTACATATTTGACCATAGAGTATACCTCAGAGCATCTACCTTCACTTTCAGTCCTTGACACAAATTATTGCATGTCAGGAAATTCCATTCCCTACATGTCTGTGAAAGATAACAAAGGGCATGTCTCCCTGTGTCACTGATCCCATGTATTTTCCATTGTTCCAAGCATATTTGAAAAAAATTGATTATCCTTGCCTGAAACTAAAATGTGTTAACTCCTTGATCCATTTCTGGCACACGCTTCACTGTTGACAATGGAAATGCTGGAAACTGCCAGCATGAAAGGATTAACTGAAGGCAGTTGGAATTTACTGAAATATGCTATTTTGGCTTCATGAAATTTGCACAACAAAAACAGATACTCGTTTAATTTCAAGAAGCCTGAGACATTTCTGGCCTGCAATGTAGTAGAAACAACGACTATGAAAAAGTTTGTAGGTGTTGCAACAAAAAATCAAGGAAGTAGAACCTGACTAAACTGAAGTTGTAGACCTACAGGTTTCCAGGCCAAAGGCACAATTAAATATTTGTCTTTCCTTTCCAGTAACAGTTAGTTACAAACAAGGGGGTGCAGATTGTATGGTGCCCAACTTTCCAGCCACACGAGCTAGATGAGTGATGTGGGGTTGGTCTGTGGGCTAGTTCCTGCTCAGAGTCAGCTCTTGGAGGGTTGCAAGCCTATACACTGGCCTGATCATGCATGCCAGATCCAGCCATGCACTGGCCTGACCCTGTGCACCCTGATTTGGCCATGTGTTGGCCTGGCCCCCTGTGCTGGATGTGGCTGTGCACTAACCCTGAGCTCCCAGATCCAGCTGCAGAGCAACCCGACACATGAGGGCAGGGCCATGTTATTGAGCCTGCAGGGCTTCCCACAGATTGGGAAATTTGACAGCAGGGGAGCAGCAATAACACTGCCACTGTTCCCCCACCGGCATCAGATTTATGGGCCAATGGAGAGCCCTTTGAGCTGGATGACATGGCTCTGTGAGCTGGATCTGGTCCACAGGCTGGAGGTTGAGTGCCACTGGTGTAAAGTATTACTTCAAGGTGGCTGAGCAGGTGAGTTAGGGTTTGTAAGACCTCACTGGCTAAGATACAAATAGCTTGTAACACCAAAAAATACTCTTTTTTTTTTTTCTTTTTCTTCTACAGACCTTATTGGCTTGCCATGGGTGTGCTTCATTTACACAGTAATGAGTCTAGCATCCTTGGCTTTTGTCATCATGTTTATACCAGAGACAAAGGGGTGCTCTTTAGAACAAATATCCATGGAGCTAGCCAAACAGTAAGTATGCAAGATTGTTTACCTTCCCCTATCTGCTACCAATAGAAAATCAACGTTTTTAATGCCATAGATCAACAGGGCACCACATGGGTTTTCTTGGAGTATCAGACTCATAAAGGGCCTGATCCTGCACATACTGAATGCAATGGCAAAGTGCATATAACTCTTCCATGGTGAGGATTGGGCCCCAGAAGAGGAGACAGTGCCTTCCTTTATCAACCTCATCACTTCAGTTGTTTTACACTGAAGTATGGCCTGGTGAGTCTGAATATGATGAAAGTGGAGACCTGAAAGCTTCCAAGGTTTGGTTGAGCTTTAATAAGGTTCTTTTAGACTGGGATTTGAACATGCTTATCTCAGTCTCTCAGGTCTGCAGAAGTTGTTTGGGAATCTCAAAAAATGTTGCTTCCAGAAAGTTTTGTATACACCCTTACCCTGCTTAATAGGGAAGATTTTGGTGTAGAAACAGTGATGAGGATGCTACTTCTTTCCTTCGTTCTACTGGGAATCCTGTGCATGACTGAGGCCCACCTGCTCCCTTTCACACCTCATAAGCAGAGCTGACCCAGTGTGATTTAAGTTTTTTGAAAAAATCTTGCAAATCTCTTGGGGAAACAAAAATGAAACAGTTCATCCACAGTCTTCAAACAGGAGCTTCACTAGTAAAATTATCTATGTCCTATAACAAAACAGCCACTTAATAGTCTGCTGTTATCTCTATGCATGATTCCCTTCTGCATTCTCCTGTTTATTTACTTCCAATTTAAGAAATAAATGAATGGGACTGATATTTATAACTCAGATCTCTCTGGCATGTTCCAAATTTAACTCTTCATCAGCTAATTACCTCATAGAAACCAGCTCCAGAAGTATCCAGCATAACACGTAAGAGGGTAGAGAAGCCAAAGAGAAGTCAATTGGCCATAATTATTATTATGAGGCCACAGTACAGATGCTATTAGGTGACATCCTTTCCTCTATTGAAGTCAACAGGATTTTTGCTACTTACTTTTGTAGAGCAAGGATGTCACCCATAGGGTCAGATCCTCCCCTATCTATTAGATGCCTAAGTGACTTGGGTGCCTAAGTGTGACTTCATTGCATCCTACTTGAGTGTCTGGAAAATGGTTAATAAAAATGTGGGTGTATCTGCTGCATAGGATACAAGCAGGTTAAAAAAACAAACAAGCAGGTGTATTAATGGATTTTCAGGGATTTGAGGAGGATGGAGAAGCACTGTACTTCAGCACCTAACAGGTGAAGTAGAATGTGGCCTGTATGCTTTTGGGTAGTCAGCAAATCACCACCTAAATTTAAGTTGATTATTTCCATCACTATTTCTGTTGCAACAATGTTCACTGTCATTAGGTGCTGTCTATGTAAAGCACAATTGATAATAGGATAAATTGGCTGGAAAGTGAGGTTAGAATCATTCAGATTTGAAGATAGTCACCTATGTTTGACCATGAGGGTAATTAATCTCTTTACAACTAAGGGGTGTGGTAGATTCTCCATTACCTGGAGTTTTAAAATCAAGGCTGGATACCTTTCTAAAAGAGATTTTCTTGTTCAACCACATTTTATTAGTTTTCGTAAGTGTTCTTTCTTTGCACAGTAGGAAAGAATAATTCCTTCCATTTCAAGAATCCCTAGATGAAATCCTGACTAGATGATCATTTTATATATGCTTACAGTGATTTCTGGCCTAAAATCTAGGAACTCCTTAAGAATCCAACAGCGATTGTTGACTACCTGTCTTTGAAATACAGATTCATTGAACAAATTTATAGGCTCACTTTCTTTTGCTCTTCCTTTTCTGCTCCATCTCTAAAGAAACTGCATCAGAAATAACCAGCGAGGATTTGTTTCATACATTAGAGTGTTTTCTGGTGCCATATAAAACTAGTTTAAATAAAGAAATTAAGCAAAATCTGCCATCTAGTGGAGAAACACATTTTACAGCAATTCATAGGAGATGCTTGGAAACACAGGGTACTTTTACATGTGCTTCAGGGATGGAGGGGGCAGTACTTTAATTAGAGCAGTTCTAAGAGTTGTCTTGTGTATCAGTGTCTCCACACTTCAAAATGGCGGCAGGAGTGCTTGAACTAAAGCTTGTTAGTATATAGGCGCCAGTCGCAGGGCTCAAGTGCCTATATACTAATGCTAGGAGCATGGGGAACAAGCAGGATGAACTAGCGCTCCTGCTTGCACTAAACACCTATGACTTAGTGGGGCTAACAGAGACCTGGTGGGATTCATCCCATGACTAGGCGGTACATATTGAGGGCTATAGATTGTACAGAAAGGACAGGGTGGGGAAGAAAGGGGGGGGAGGGGGTTGCACTTTATGTCAGTGAGCAATATACATCAACCCTCATCAAGACAGAATCCGAGGCTGAGGAAGTAGAAGGATTGTGGGTTAGGCTACATGGGGGGCAAGGAGAAAGGGATTTGGTGGTAGGGGTCTGCTACAGACCCCCACACCAAGGGGAAGAAATAGATGCGGGGCTCCTGAGGCAACTCTCGGAGACCATAAAAGCTAAAGAGGCGGTAGTCATGGGGGACCTAAACTACCCGGACATCTGCTGGGAGACGCAGACAGCAAGGTCCCATCGCTCACGCAGGTTTCTAACTTGTGTACAGGACCTCCACCTGACACAGGAGGTGTATGGTCCCACTAGGGGGAATGCCATACTGGATCTGGTATTGGCAACGGGAGATGACATGATAGGGGACCTCCAGATTGGTAGCTATCTGGGAGACAGTGATCACGTTATGATAGAATTCAACATAAGACGTCGAGTGGGTAAGGTAACTAGTAGGGTGAAAGTGCTAGACTTTAGGAAAGCTGGTCTCATTGCACTCAGGCGATTAGTCAAGGAAGCACTGCAGAGTAGGAGTTTTGATGGGATGGGTGCCCAAGAAGGGTGGCTGTGCCTAAAGGAAACGATCCTTTGGGCACAAAGCAAGACGATCCCCGAGCAAGGCAAAAGAGGGAAAGGGGCCAGGAGGCTTCCATGGCTGACCAGAGAAATCCAGGGCAGCCTAAGGGCCAAAAGGGGAGCACATAAAAAGTGGAAACAGGGTGAAATCACTAAAGATGAATATACCTCCTCTGCTCGTGCTTGTAGGGAGGCAGTTAGGCGGGCCAAAGCTACCATGGAGCTGAGGATGGCAACCCAAGTAAAGGACAACAAGAAATTGTTTTTTAGATACATAGGGAGTAAAAGGAAGGCCCAGGGAGGAATAGGACCCCTGCTAAATGGGCAGAAGCAATTGGTGACAGATAGAGGGGACAAGGCTGAACTCCTCAACGAGTTCTTTGCCTCAGTGTTCCTAAGCGAGGGGCACGACAAGTCTCTCACTGGGGTTGTAGAGAGGCAGCAGCCAGGCGCCAGACTTCCATGCGTAGATCCTGAGGTGGTGCAGAGTCACTTGGAAGAACTGGATGCCTTTAAGTCGGCAGGCCCGGATGGGCTCCATCCCAGAGTGCTGAAGGCACTGGCCGACGTCATTGCAGAGCCACTGGCGGGAATATTCGAATGCTCGTGGCACACGGGCCAAGTCCCGGAGGACTGGAAAAGGGCTAACGTGGTCCCCATTTTCAAAAAGGGGAGGAAGGAGGACCCGGGCAACTATAGGCCGGTCAGTCTCACCTCCATCCTTGGTAAAGTATTTGAAAAAATTATCAAGGCTCACATTTGTGAGAGCCCGGCAGGACAAATTATGCTGAGGGGAAACCAGCATGGGTTTGTGGCGGGCAGATCGTGCCTGACCAATCTAGTCTCTTTCTATGACCAGGTTACGAAACGCCTGGACACAGGAGGAGGGGTGGATGTCGTATACCTGGACTTCAGGAAGGCCTTCGATACGGTATCCCACCCCATACTGGTGAACAAGTTAAGAGGCTGTGATGTGGATGACTGCACAGTCCGGTGGGTGGCGAATTGGCTAGAGGGTCGCACCCAAAGAGTCGTGGTGGATGGGTCGGTCTCGACCTGGAAGGGTGTGGGCAGTGGGGTCCCGCAGGGTTCGGTCCTTGGACCGATACTCTTTAATGTCTTCATCAGCGACTTGGACGTGGGAGTGAAATGTACTCTGTCCAAGTTTGCAGATGACACAAAGCTATGGGGAGAAGTGGACACGCCGGAGGGCAGGGAACAGCTGCAGGCAGACCTGGATAGGCTGGACAAGTGGGCAGAAAACAACAGGATGCAGTTCAACAAGGAGAAATGCAAAGTGCTGCACCTAGGGAGGAAAAATGTCCAGCACACCTACAGCCTAGGGAATGACTTGCTGGGTGGCACAGAGGTGGAAAGGGATCTTGGAGTCCTAGTGGACTCCAAGATAAACATGAGCCGGCAGTGTGACGAAGCCATCAGAAAAGCCAATGGCACTTTATTGTGCATCAGCAGATGCATGACGAATAGGTCCAGGGAGGTGATACTTCCCCTCTATAGGGTGCTGGTCAGACCGCAGTTGGAGTACTGCGTGCAATTCTGGGCGCCACACTTCAAGAAGGATGCGGATAACCTGGAGAGGGTACAGCGAAGGGCAACTCGTATGGTCAAGGGCCTGCAGACCAAGCCCTACGAGGAGAGACTAGAGAAACTGGACCTTTTCAGCCTCCGCAAGAGAAGGTTGAGAGGCGACCTTGTGGCTGCCTATAAGTTCATCACGGGGGCACAGAAGGGAATTGGTGAGGATTTATTCACCAAGGCGCCCCCGGGGGTTACAAGAAACAATGGCCACAAGCTAGCAGAGAGCAGATTTAGACTGGACATTAGGAAGAACTTCTTCACAGTTCGAGTGGCCAAGGTCTGGAACGGGCTCCCAAGGGAGGTGGTGCTCTCCCCTACCCTGGGGGTCTTCAAGAGGAGGTTAGACGAGTATCTAGCTGGGGTCATTTAGACCCAGCACTCTTTCCTGCTTATGCAGGGGGTCGGACTTGATGATCTATTGAGGTCCCTTCCGACCCTAACATCTATGAATCTATGAAACCCTTAGTTCAAGTGCCCCTACCACCATTTTTAAACATGGGGACACTAATACACAAGATGCAAGAAGCTGCTGGAGTGCAATAATTGCCACGCTCCAGCAGATCTGACTGAGTCTGCTTCAATGCACTGTAATTTCAGCGCATCAGAGCAGCCTCTGCGCTTGTGTATAGGCGCCCATAGCTTCTAAAAGCAGAAGGAGGAAACAAGAGTAGGAAACAATACCTGAGACTGTGTTCGGATTCTAAATGTACTTCCATGTGGATGACAGACACACAAATGAAAATAATGATTTGCTGGTAGAATGTTGTTTTTTCTTTATACATTCTGAGGAAACCCCTCTGAGCCTCATATCAAATACTTTCCTTCAGTATCCAACATCCAACCTAATTAATAAGTATGGGGTAGTGTCTTTTACCTTTGCTTCCTTTGCGTTAAGCATAGCACACATCAGTCGTTCTACAGCACCCATATTAAGGGAGAACCACAACTTTCCTTGTGTTCTCGGTCCTGGGAAAAGATAGTAATGTGTAATTGTCATCCTCTTCATGTAGAGAACAGAACTACTGAAAGTTGCTGTGCAGTTATGATACCTATATATACAGATGGCAGGGTAGATATGTGCCTTAATAGATTATCTAAATAAGACATATAGAGAGAGCACAAGCTTTCATGAACCCAAGTTCACTTCATTAGGTGCTATGAAAGGGCACCAATATATATAAGCAGCACTCAAGTTTAGATTCAACAGAAACTTTGTTCCTTTTATTATTGAGCATATACATCTTTGCATTATAAGATGGCCAAATTTACTGTAATTACTCATATCCAAGATGAAGTTTCTTGTCCTTGTTGAACATGGGGAAAAGCCACTCATCCTGGATTTGAGTACAAGGTGAGGGGGCCAGGAGACTGCTGTGGTTCTGACTGGCCCTGAGCCTGAGTCAGGGCTGGAAGCAGAGCTGCAGCAGTCACCTGCCACACCGTGTCTGTCCCCTGCCACCTTTGCTCCCACAGCCTCTGACCCCTGGTGCCTGTTCCTCTGCCTCCCCCCTCCCTCCACTGCTTACCATCTGTTGTAGCTTCAGCCCCATTCAGGCCTGAGACACAGAGTGTATGGTAGCTCTGGCAGTGGCCTGGCCACACAACAGTGGCGGTAGTGGCAACAGCTTCAGCACCCCAGGGCTAGCTAGAGCTGTCACTGCTCTAACTGCTGCTGCATGATCCAGCGAGGGCCAGAGCTAACACATAGTCTGTGCCCTATACCAGAGTGGGGCTAGAGCCATGACTGAGGGTAAGTGATGGGGTAGAAGCAGAGACTGTGGGGAGCTGGCAGGGAAACAGGCACCAGGGGCATAGGTACTGTGCGGGGAGCAGGAGATACAGATGGCAAGGGGGATAAGTGGTGGAGCTGCAAGGGGCAGGAGTCGGGCTGCCTGCCTCCTCCATCAGCTGTTACCCCTGCCACAGTTTTCTCTGCTGTAGCAGCACAGGGGCACAAATTTAAGATGACCCTCCATATAATTACCCTCTATGTAATTAGATTCCATACATAGAAATTAATAACAATTTTTCCATATATAAAATCTAATTACTAGAGGGGGGAGTCATCTTAAATACCAAGTCATCTTTGATTTGGGTAAATATGGTATTTGTCAAAGAGATTTATCCAGCAAATCCTTGCCGTGGCTGCTGGTTTGTTATTTGACAAGCTGCAATCAGAATTTATTCTTCATCACTGACCTGCCCCCAGATGAGGAAATATTTTAAGGGCAAACACTTTCCTTGTTTTATTAAATGCTAAATGCTTGTTTTCTTTCAGGAAGTATGCGAAGAATACCACTTGCTGGATCAGCCAACGAAGAGAGAAATTAGCACCAATAGAGCTTCCCAAGAGAGAACACTGTGAGCAGTTCTACTAGACTTCAGAAGGATGTTCATCCGAGGGCAACCTATGCGGCCTTCTCAAGAGAACGAATGCCCCAAAATATTCATGAATGCTATTATGTGAGAAACCTTAGTATCTTATATACACAAACTAGTCTCTATTCCATGTCAAAGTAGTGTTTCCTTCAGTGACAATATAATTCTAAAATTTAAGATTTTTGTAGTTTATAATTCATTAGAATCCTAGATTTACCCTACTTTGTGCCAGCATCTTTCACCTCCTCTCAACTTACCAACCCCTTAGATGTGGAAGGTGAATGAGTGCTGAAATACTATGAACAATTCTGATCAGCCATCTTCAACCAAGATTAATTCAAACCAGAACTGATACAGAGGAGGACTATGAGAATTAGCACAGAAATGGAGAGTCTATGTTACAAGAGGAAAGTAAAAGAGTTCTTCTACTTTAGCCTAGCAAAACAATTGTGAAAATTTAAGGGTGCATGCACTAGGAAGGGAGGAGAACTATGTGAGCTAACAGACAACATTGGGCACAAGAACGAGTGGATGGATATAAGGTGGACCATGAATAAATTCAAATTGAAAGTTAGAGCAGTGATGTTCTGGAACAGCCTTCCAATAGGAGAAGCCTGAGGTAAGATATAGAACTAGTTTTACAGGGGAGCTTGAGTGCTTCAAGGAAGTCCTCGAGGGCAACTTGAAAAAATGAAACATTGACATCAGCTCATGGGAGACTATTGCCCAGGACCTCCCCAGGAGGAAGAGTGTTGGAAGAGTGTTCCTCCCCAGGAGGAAGAGTGTTGGAAGAGTGTTGGACTTCGAAACCTTACAATGACAACAGGAGATGGAAAAGCAGGAGTGGCAGATATAGAGTATCATGGACCAAATCAAGAATCTGGAGCCACCTGTCTCTCATGGAAACACATAGATGAGTTGCAGCAGTCTGTCAATCCTGAATTGGTCTCATCAGCCATCTTTAGACCCACATGTAAAACAATCATATGGAAGACAGTCATCCTTGACTGCAAGGGATTGCTGAAGTATATGATATAGTTGCCTGGAACAGTAGGAGACTGATCTTGGTGACCCAGTAAGTCTCTTCCTGTCCCATGTTTTTATTAAATGAAGCAACAAAAACTTTTGAGACAGAGGCATCTAAATGCATGACCAGCTGCTTGAACTGGTGTAGGCCCTAAAAGAGACAAAAAGAGATAGGTTTTACTTCCCAAATCATACAAATCAAGATAAAAACAATTAGAGTTGACTCTGAGATTAGTTTTCATGTCCTAATGCAGCCTTGGGAGTATAAAGGAAGAGTTTGTGTGGCACAATTAATAGATGGTAACATTATTATTTGCATACCTACATGCTGTAAATCTAAATCATTGCTGTTCTGGAAATATTGTGTCAAACTTGGAGTGGATTCCTCTGAGTCATTCTCTGCTTATTCCAAAGTCCTGGTCAGGAACACAACTGCAATCTTTCAAACAATTATTATGTACCTCATGTTAGGCATTAGCTAGCTCATAGTTGTTTCTCAGTGAGCAATAAGCTTGATTACTAAAGGCAATCATTGATCCTCTGGATCGTGGTGTACACACAAAATAAAAGCAATAAGAATTGAAGCTACAGTGCTGAACCACTGGATTTGGAAGACTACCTTAGCAATTGGCTGATAGAGGTCTTGGAGAAAACAAATGAATAAAACACAAATTGTCATGTTCCAAACCATTGTATATGCTGAGTAGGACCTCCAAGCAGTAATTCATGGAAACCATAACCAACTAGTTGCATTCCTCATGTCAAACTGAGGCATGCAAAGCAGGAGGTAACAAAGGTTATCATATCTCCACTTCCTATGTGGCTTAGTTGGACATTTTTCTGATCTCTTTGCTTAGAAGGCTGATAATGCTCTGGTAGAGTGAAGTCTTTCAAGTTTCAGGTTTTTCCATCAAGGGTTCAGAGGACCATTTATTAGCACAATATATGCCAAATCAAAGCCTATAGAGAAGCTAGAGAAGAGTCAGGAACAAACTTATTAATAACAGTAATTAGGAATTTAGCTACCTCAGAATGTGAGCCTACTGTTAAGAGCTCCATTATATCTTTCCTGCTATGGAGATCTGCAACCTAGATCCTGGGAGAGTTGACCAAGTCCTATCCAACCCTTCCTGTAAAGAGGAGATAATAGTCAGAGCCTGTTCTGCCAATGCAAGAACAATACACATACCATATTTTCTAGAGTTTACCTTGTTTTAAATTATATATGCCATGGTGCTGCTATCGTAGGTGACAATTCTAGAGACTGGTAGATGTCACTGTTGGCTAGGGTTTATTTAATTCAAGCATTGCCACTCAAATATAATATTATCACAGACATCATGTTAATTTCAGGATGTACATGGTGTTACAAAATGCTAACCAGGACATTATTTTCCCATTCTGTGAAGAGGTTAAAAATGAAAATGAAATGTTTCTATTCTGCTCTGGGATAAAACTGAGATCTTTCAATATTTTTCATGAAAAATGAGAGTGGAAGAGACAGCCCAAAATAGTCAGGTGGTTTGGAAAGACAAGGAACCTTGTGGTGATATCTTTTATTGGACCAACTGCATAGTTGTGATAAAGTTAGACAAAATTTCAAATGCAGTGTATTCTCCATCAGCTTGGGATCCTCACCTGAGATAGGGGACACCCAGGTTCAAGTTCCTAGTCAGAGTTCAACAAGGCAGGGTCTCTCATACCCCAGCTGAGAACCTATGTGGCCAACCCAGGGTCTCATTCTGACCCCCACATTTCACCCCAGATGTGAGAAACCTTTGGTAATGAAATCTGATTTAGAACTAGAATATATCTGGGAAAGGTGTCACTGGAGGACTTGGCAGTCTCTTGGTTTTCCAGCAAAAACCTCTCTTGTTGGAATTCCTGATCAACTTCAGTAGCAAACAAACAAGCATCTAAGGATATGGATAAGGTTTTAGAATCATGATTTTTGAATTCTCAGGGTTAGCCACACTGTGGCCACGTCTACACGAGATGCTGACAGTGCAGGTTGTTACTGCACAGTCATTTAGTACTTGTTTATACAAGTAACTCAGGTTACTGTGTGGTAGTGCTGATGAACATCTTTTTTATGATGCTACTGCAGTCATCTACTATTACTGCGCAGTAGTGTTGCATCGTGGTTTTTGCCACACTATGCTACTGTGCAGCAGTATTGAGTTACTGCGCAGTAACATCTCACGTAGATGTGGCTGGTGATACTCGGCCTCAACGCCTTTCATTTTACCAGTATTGTTAAGTTAAAAATATATTTTTAAAAATACCAATGCCCTGAGTCAGTAGAGGCCAAGCTTTTCAGCTGGCATGCTGCAAATTAACCAAGCATCCTCCCAGCATCAGACCCACTTTGAACCACCATCCCCCACCCATGGCTGCCCATGGCCCTTGTGACATGCATGCGACGGGATGGCTACCCCTGCCCTAGCTTATGGAAACTGACAGAATATTAAAATACATATATAAAATATTATTAAACCTATTTGTTTACTTTTTGTGGTTGCGTCTGGGCAGTTTTGTTTACAGAAAACAAGAGAATCAAATTCACTTCCACAGTCTCAAGCACTTCTGTTGCACACATTGCAGTGCTCTTAAACATACAGTGAAATTAAAACCAGCAGACATGAAATAGGCTGTTGTTCTTAGAGACTTGCAAAAACTTGTTTCTGAAAAACAAAGTGTGGGACAAATTCAACATGACGCTGCTCTTTTCATATTATTCTATTCTCTGGACATCCATTTATATTTTTGGCACTGATGCTGTACTGAGCTCTAGGCAGACAGACCTGTATGCTCACTACATGATTACACCAGTAGAGGATTATCAGTGCTGTACACCTGACTCAAGGCTAGCTATCTTTCTTCACAAGTCATTCATATGAAGCAGCCAAACCACCCTGTCAATTTGTCAGCAACTTTCCATTACTAGATGTGTCCAAGACAAAATTTAATATTCTTGGTGCAGTTTTTGCAGCAGTCCATAGCAAGAGACCATTAACTTCTTGATTTGTGATACGATGCCTCTTTGCACACATTGTACTGGCTTATTGCCAGCATTATATTACTAAAGGTTTTCTGTAATCACTTTCCATGATCAGGCACTATTTCCTTCTCGGCACTGCACTTTTCTAAATAAATCTTTGAGACTGAATTCAGTGTGTGTTACATCGCACAAGTGTTTGCACCAAAACATAACTAACGTTTGACTTTGAAAATACCAGGGAACCTGCCTTCCAGCCCCACAGACACTGGGGATATGTAGAAAAAGCAATCCTCCTTCCCCTGAAAGGGCATGTTTGTGCTCCTGCTCTCTCACCTCATCATTCCTATTGACCCAGATATCTTGTGCCAAAAAACAGACAACAAATAAACCCCACAATTTATTTGAGGTTGGCACAGGAACACAGCCAGCATGAACTTAGCTGCCACTAACTAGCCATATATCTAACAACTCCAAAATGAGATACTTCGGTGGACAATGCTTCCTTGCATTTTCAAAAGCACATTACCACAAGTCCTGTAGACAGAATTGCCATTCCCTGCCCTCTGGAAGTAAGAGGTAGTAGAGACATCTATCACCACCTGTTACAATAGTTATGTCTTTATCTTAACATATATTGTCTTACCACACAGGAAAGAGATCTGGGCGTCATTGTGGACACTTTACTAAAACATACTGGCTCAGTGTTCAGCAGAGCCACAAAGGCAACCAAAATGTTAAGAATTAAGAACAGAATTGTAAACAAAACAGAAAGTATCATTATGCCCACCTCATGGTGTGGCCACACCTTGAATACTGCACTCAGGTTTGGTCCACACCTCAGCTAGAATATAAAAATAGAGAAGGGCAACAAGAATGGGTAGTGGTATAGAGAAGCTTCCATATAAGGCTAAGCCCATTAAGTTTAGAAGCGAGGTGCTTCATGGGGGACATTATAAGGGTTTACAAAATACTAAATGGCAAAGAGTAAGTAACAAGAATTTACTTACTGTCTGTCACAATGAAAAAAAAAAAGGAAGTTACACAATTAAGCTAGTAGGAAGCAAGTTTAAAATTTACAGAAGGCAGTTCTTTTTCACACAGCATGCAATTGAAGTGCACAACTCACTGCCACAAGATGGGTTGGAAACTGACAGTTTAACCTGATTCAAAAAGGGATTGTATAAATTCTTGGAGGAAAAGTGCATCGGTAGCGATTGAACATGGGAGTTAGGGATATAGCCTCTGCATTATGACTTCCTAGACCTTATATACTGGAGGCTGCAAGCAAGAGGAACAGGAAAGAAACCCTGGTCAAACCCAGTTCTCTCCTTTTCAGCATCCATTCTCTGCTATTGTGTGACACAGGATAGTGGGTAAGGACCTGTGGCTTGACCCAGGAAATGGCAGATCTTGTTCTTATATCTCAGTTCATTATTTTCAATTTTAACTAACATCCTCCCCATCTCTTCTTCCAGATATTTATTAAAGATCATAAACCAAAGATGTCAAACTCATCAGTCCCCATGGGTTGAATGAGGGTCTCAGGGCTGATCTACTGGCCAGATGGGAAGGGCCAGTCCAGTGGGGTGCTACATGCAGCATGCTCCTGGGTGGACCCCTGTACTGTAGGCAGCACGCACTAGCCCAACTCTGAGATTTGGTCTGACTGCAGCATGCAGGCTAGACGTGGTGCCACGGACATGGTTCACAACACAGGACTGGTGCAGGATGTGCACAGCCTGAGGCTCAGGCCAGACAGTCCTGTGCACTGACTCTGGCATGACCCAATCTGGACCAGCCCCAGAGCCAATGCCACAGAGTTGGTGTGGCATGGGTGCTGCTTTCAGCTTGCACCTCAGTTCAATCCTCTGTGCTGCAAGCAGCACCTGTGGCACTGGGTCCAGCCTGAGCACCAGGCTGGCTTCATACGCAGGGTCAGTCCAAGACTCAGGCTGCATCCAGCCTATCAGTTGTAGGTTTGAAAACCCTGTTTTAAACACCAAACATACTGTAATCAATTTAACATGGATCACTGCAGCACTCAACAGGTTGTCTTCCCCATTTTGATACGCCATTACTGTTCATCTACATTCCAAGTGCCAGTGCTAACTTCTAAGCTCTAGGACTGGGGGACACAATATTTTCATGTTAGTATATTTTACATTTGTTTTTAAATCACATGTAAAATTGCACCACTGTCTGTAATGAAGGGTTTTGACCAGTTACCTCAAGGTAGCTACATGCAAGAAACACTATTGCAGCACCTCAACACTAGATGGCTAGACAACAGGATGGCCTCTTTTCCTTGGGCAATACCATCCCTCAGATAAACTACAACCCTACACCTCCATCAGCGTAACTTACAGAAGCATACTTTACCCCTGAGTTTTAAGAGGGTAAATTCTGTGCCAGTTTCAAGTTATAGTGGTGGAGAAGTACATCATACGCTTGCTTCCTGCTCCCCCCCTCTTTTTTTTCATTTACAGTAACTTGGAAGACAAATCATATTGCTGTAAATGTGTCTTGTGTCCAGGACCAGAAGCATTTTTTGTTTACATTCATTGATATCACCTGCTTCATTACTAATACTCAACTACTACACTACTACTACAGTTGAATATTTTGTAATTTGATCAAAAAGAGAAAGAGTCTCCTTCCACAGCTATGCTGACCAAACTCTTCAGCAGTTTAGGACCAAAATCATATATTTGCTCACCATCCCAACACCTTCACGTTATAGTTAGATCTAGACAGACAATAACTACCTTTACTCAGCATATTTACTAAATAGTAAGGAAAAGGTCGGAAACAGCATCAATTATACTTAATTTTGATATATCCATAACTTTTCAAAACACTCTCTGTGGTCAAAGTGGGTTAAATATGTTGCTAGAAGATGTTCATAAGCTGTCATCCTATTGGCATGTCAATTTGTACACTTAAGTAGTCCTTTAGCTGTTTCTTAAGCTATGTACTCAGAATTCTTTCCTAATGATATCTCTCCTTTTTCTTGCTTAAGATACATTTAAAAAAAATGCAATACAGGTTGCTGTCATTTTGGACTGAGTTTAGCTTCTTTTAGTATCAAATGGCATGTGCTCTCTTTCCCTGAACTTAATTTCCATTTTATATATTTGTTTTAACCTTTCTTACTTTTCACACTTAACGCTTCCAGCAAGCAATAATTCATTCTGCCTTTTAATTTCTGTTTTTCTTTTCTCTACAACTTGTGACTACATGATTCCTGTTTGTATCCATCCCTTTCTCCACCATTTCTAAAAAGACAGTGGTTATTTTCCATTTCTAAAACAGGATTCCACAAATTGTCTCTCAAACAGATAAAACAGTCTGCTAAGCCTCAGCTGTAGTTTCCTTTAGGGTACTCCACCCTTCTTTGACAGTTATTGATTCTATGTACAATAAAAGTTCATAACACAATAATAGCATGAGTCTTTAAAGTTATACATCACCTGCAGTACAAATATGCGCACAGCATTCAGGTTCTTTAGGTTCAGACAGGGGAAATAGACATGCATATAGTTATACATATTTATTGTCATTTTTAAAAGTAGCATTTTCATTTACTTTATGTATTCACCTGTCCACTGTTCCATATGTGCACATTCGAAGAGAAAATAAGTACTGCCTTGTAAGTCCAAGATTAATATCAATAAAACCACACGCCAGATACAAACTTTGTTACTTGCTGGCAGTTGCTTTCAGGAAAATATAATTATCCCGTAGAAATAATATGGAAAAGGACTTTGTTACGCCTTTAGAAGTAGCCTGGGATTAGATCAGTACAGCCACTACATTGCTTCATTCCAGCTCCAAGAATATGGTCTTTCCTGAATAATGAAGGTTTGTCACCAGGAAGAAACTCATGTCGTAGTTCCATTTTTTCCATATAGCTCGTGGATAAAAGAGTTGATTTTTCTATTACAGCTTCTCAAGTACATAAAGTTTTCCATTGTCTGCAGAAAAAAAATCATTGTTGCAGGCCATAAGGTTTAGAAGCATCTTCTCTTCAGCAAGACAGAAAGAAACAATTCTTAAAATCTGGCAATATAATTAAGAAAAACTTAAGGATGAACCAAATTCTGCCATCAGATACATGTACGCGAGTACCAGATATTCCAGTCAAGTCCACTGCATATTATTATACACATATAGTACAAAAAGAAACAAAAATATTAGCAACAAGCTATCCTTACATTTGTTCCAAATGAATTAGCAACTATACAATTTTAACTGTAATACGAAAGAGGAAAAAGAACGTAAAAGAACAGGTATGAAGAAAGATATTTTCCAAACTTTTATTTGTGCACATTCATCAAGTGAAAAAAGTTAACTTTTACAGCTTCTTTGGTGCCCAATATTCAGCATACAAAAATGTAAAAGACTATTCACAAATAAAACACAAGCTCAAACTAAAAATGTTTTAAAGGTAGTGCACATCGTGACAGTTTTGCTTATGAAGACACAGAAATTACTGCAAAAATAAATAGAGCGTCTTTTAAAAAGCAGCAATTTCATATCTTGTAAACTTTCATTTTTACAATACAGCACTGTTCAAAATAAAATCCAAACGGGCTGGAGTTTACACTGTGGCCATGAACAAGTGAAAGAGTCTGTATTTCCTCAGCTATTGTTGGTCCAGTTTTCCTTTTTGCTTTTAGTCCAATGTGCAGCAGTCTTTAAAGGTGCTTGGTTAGGGAACCTAACCATTAAGTGGTGAATTATAAAATCTCTTTCCTGCTTTCAAACACGAACGGATAAATCTGTTCCACAGCACTGGCAACAGCCTTTACATTTGGCCCTGAGACACATTAAAAAATAGAGGGAGGAGGGAAAGAGAAAAAAGGTCAGGACACTGGAAATTAAAAATAACAATTTCTCAAAGTTGGCTACCACAATTTTACATTGTATACACAAAGATTATTTTTTCATATACAAAAAAAACTTTCTTATGATCATCTTAGTATTTATAGCAACCCTTCCCTCCCTCCCCCAAGCCCCTTAGAGTTTGTAATGATGTTTGAAGTAGTAGCTGGTTAGACTAGAAATATATGTATTTCTTAGATTTTTTTCCCCACCCTATCCAGAAGACTCATGAGGCTTACAATAAAAACAGCCCAAGTCTTCAAATAACCCCTTCAAAACCCAAGGACTCCAGCTGTTCCCTCCCCCCATGTTTTAGCTGTCCCTGTTATCCTGTAAGAAATTATATTCCATGCAACATAGCACAAGACAGAGGCATCCTATGTAAATAGCAGAGCTTGATTGGCATTACCTAAACAAACAGGTCAGATGCCTTCTGACTAGTTGCTGCTCCAAGAACCAAAATTCCCCAGAACAAAACATGGCTATCTTAATTTTTCATTGCATCCAGTCACAGGCAACTATTTCTAAATTATAACAGATTTTAACCTAGTTGCGATTTAGACGTTAATATTGCAGCCTGAGTTAATGAACATCTCTCCCATCAACCTCAGGTCATAACTTCTAATCCCAGTTATGGTCTTTATTATACTACATGTGGGGGGAAAAAACTGAGAAAGATGATCAAAACTTTGGATTCTTCAATTAAACAAGTGTACCTTAAAACTCCTCACCATGAACCTGGTTACCTCATCCCCCACTTTTCCTAAACTATGACCACTTTTAGTTCATTTAAAATAATCTATTTAGCCTGTTAGAAGTATTACTTTCTTCCACAGCTATCGGATGTTATCGTTAAAAAACAAATTATCTGGTAGCATTAGAAAATGAAATCCCACATGCTTATCTTGCTGTTGCTTTAAGTCTGATTTCTCTGGCTAAACTCGTATGAAAGCTAGTTAAATATTCCTAACAAATCAAATATTTATTCTGACATGAAGTACCTGTTACTGTGATACTGCCTGTTGAAAAAATTTGTAAAGTAGCTCTGAGAGTCTTTATTCTGTAACACACTGCAGGATGAAGTTCTGGTTCATAACTAGAAAACAAAGGATACTGTCAAATCTAATTCTATAACTTCAAGAAAAGAGTTAAGAAAAATAAAAGATGACTGTTCTCTTGAAACCTACAGTACCTAGCATGAGGTCTATTGTTCTTCGTAAATTCTGGCAATCGGATTTCAAAGGGCATGTTGCACACGGCTAGAACATTGACAACTTTAAAATCTGTGAAAATTACCTTGTGGAAAAGAGAGAAAAAGTTAGATAATTGATTCTTCAGGGAGAAAAAACCTCTAACAGACAATCCGATATTGCTTCAGTTAAAAACCTTGTGGTTAATGCACTCAAAGCATCTGCTAGGACTAGGTAAACTCTTCAGTCATTTGCTGTGCAATACACAATTCCGGAATGGTGTTCTTCTAAAAGTACAAAACTGCCTTTTCGTTTTCACTTAGAACGAAATATTGGAGCTTGCACAGCCTACATTACTATAGTAAATACCAATAAATTATAAATGGGCTAATTGATGTCTTAGAAGCCATTTGAATGTCAGAAAAAAGTGTGGTTTGTAGTTACTAGAACCTATTGAGTTGTTTTATACTCTTGTTCATAGAACCTCTTCATTTTATTTTTACCACAGTTCAGAATCTGCACTGTGCAGAAATGAAATGCATCTTTCACTTATCTCCAGCAGGCAGTGCCGAGAACTGCTATTCTACCTTTACTGAACTCAAGCTAAATTTCTAACTTCCGAAAGCTCTTTACCCATAACAATGCTATGCTACAACATGGTAGCCAAAAATTGCCAGTGGACAATGTCCAACTGAAATAATGACACTATGACAGCTTTTTCCTAGTTGTCAGCATAAACAATGTCAATGAAGAAGGAACATGCTCTTCCTCAAACTTTCCAAAAAACTCTTTGTAGCACACCTACAGCCTAGGGAATGACCTGCTGGGTGGCACAGAGGTGGAAAGGGATCTTGGAGTCCTAGTGGACTCCAAGATGAACATGAGCCGGCAGTGTGACGAAGCCATCAGAAAAGCCAATGGCACTTTATTGTGCATCAGCAGATGCATGACAAATAGGTCCAGGGAGGTGATACTTCCCCTCTATAGGGCGCTGGTCAGACCGCAGTTGGAGTACTGCGTGCAATTCTGGGCACCACACTTCAAGAAGGATGCAGATAACCTGGAGAGGGTCCAGAGAAGGGCAACTCGTATGGTCAAGGGCCTGCAGACCAAGCCCTATGAGGAGAGACTAGAGAAAGTGGACCTTTTCAGCCTCCGCAAGAGAAGTTTGAGAGGCGACCTTGTGGCTGCCTATAAGTTCATCACGGGGGCACAGAAGGGAATTGGTGAGGTTTTATTCACCAAGGCGCCCCTGCGGGTCACAAGAAACAATGGCCACAAGCTAGCAGAGAGCAGATTTAGATTGGACATTAGGAAGAACTTCTTCACAGTTCGAGTGGCCAAGTCTGGAACGGGCTCCCAAGGGTGGTGGTGCTCTCCCCTACCCTGGGGGTCTTCAAGAGGAGGTTAGATGAGTATCTAGCTGGGATCATCTAGACCCAGCACTCTTTCCTGCTTATGCAGGGGGTCGGACTCGATGATCTATTGAGGTCCCTTCCGACCTTAACATCTATGAATCTTCTTGGCCTGTGAATAAACCCCATGATTTCTGGTTTGAAAAAAAAAATGTTAAGCAGGAAAGACTCCTTAGAAAAGAAATCTCAACATGGATCTGGACATAGATTCATAGATGCTAGGGTCTGAAGGGACCTCAACAGATCATCAAGACCAACTCCCTGTCTGGGCAGGAAAGAGTGCTGGGGTCACATGACCCCAGCCAGGACCTTATCCAGCCTTCTCTTAAAGACCCCCACGGTAGGGGAGCGCACCACCCCCTGGGAAGCCCATTCCAAATTTTGGCCACCCTTACCATGAAGAAGTTCTTCCTGATATCTAGCCTAAATCTGCTGTCAGTTTGTGACCATTGCTCCTTGTTACCCCAAGAGGCACCCTGGTGAACAGAGCATCTCCGATATCTTGCTGTGCCCCCCTTACGAATTTGTAGGCAGCCACAAGATCACCTCTCAGCCTACACTTGCAGAAGCTGAAGAGGTCCAGGTCCCTTAGTCTCTCCTCATAGGGCTTGGCCTGTAAACACTTAACCATATGAATGGCCCTCCTCTGGACCCTCTCAAAGCTATCCACATCCTTCTGAAAGTATGGTGCCCAAAACTGGACACAGTATTCCAACTGCAGTTTGACCAATGCTGCAGAGGGGAAGTATCACCTCCTTGGTTCTATCTGTCATGCATCTGCTGATACGTGATAAAGTGAGGTTAGCTTTGCTGATGATTTCGTCACACTGACATGTTCTGCACTTATGTTTCTCTTTATTAAAATACTGGTGCTATTCTTGCTGAGTAGCTTCATGTTATAATCCAGTCTTTGCTGTTACAAATACATCAATTCTATCCACAGTTTTGAAGTCCAGCTCAGATCTTTCAGGTCTCATGTAGTCTGGTGTTAGATGGATGTTTGTTCTGTCTTGTTTTAAATCCACTCAGATTGGTAAGAGCCATTGTGGGCTTATTGTACATGTAAAGTTTGGTGGCTGTTATGCAGGCTGAGCAATCATCAAATGAGACCATTCCTTCTTTAGACTCCCTAGTGGGTCTACGAACTGGCTACCAGCGAACTTCACTAGTATCAAGGAACAAATACCAAGTTGAATGATTTTGTCAGGCAGTTGTAAGCGGGTTGTATAATGGGCTATATTTATCTATCTCAGGCTCAGGCAAGGTGGAGTTAACCATGATATTCATTAGCTTAGAAGTGAATCTTTGTCCCGATGTACTGCTTAACAAGACTACTGCCATTTGCTTCAGTTTAACTTTTAACATATTCAAAACCTGATTTGAAACTATGTTCATCCTCATAATTCTAAAACTAGATTTACTGAAAAAATGCAAGTGTCTGTTCCTATGACAACAACCTTTATGTTATTCAGAACATTCTAAAAATGGAATTTGCAGTAATATACCAAGTCAAAACTTTTTTTCTCCCACATGAGAGGAGGGTGATTACAAGAGGCTAATTTACCAACCCTTGTAAAATCCTGCTCTTTGGCTGGTGAAACATTCTTTTAGGCTGTAAAGTGAGTCTCAAGCAAGTACATGTACACACACACACAAAATGTGGTCTTAGATGTGGACCAAATATAACTTCTGGTACTACACATGGACAGTTGGAAAGATGCTGGTGGTCCACTGTCATCGTTGCTATGCTTGTCAGGTGTTACGGTTGTGTTGTCAGTATTGAAGTCTCAGGGACTACAGTGCTAGCAAAAAAATCACAGCCAGGAGATCCTAACACCAATCTTATCATCTTAAAGAACTGACCACAGGCTCGGTTCAGTGCCAAAGGTTTGGCCAGGTTTACTGTCTACAAGGCATGGCCATAACACACTTGTGATCTGACAGACAAAGTGTTAACACATGCATGCCCATGACAAAGTATTGGCACATACCATGTAGGCTCCCCAGACCAATATCAAGTTCCCAGGGATCAAAACAAATTACATATTACACTCTACCAGTACTTTGAATGTCTTAAGCTGTCCTGTACCATGGGCTTATTCCACATCTTGACCTCAGTGTTCCTGTTCCAGCCTCATCATCTTGGTAATGGACTATTCTATACCCTGTAGTCATCTCCCAATCCCATCTTCTGGCAAGAATGCCCATCTGGCCCACATGCTAAGTTTGCTTATATAAGGAGTTTATGCATCAGTCAGGTTCACTGATGAGGCCTACTTCAGCCCATGCTATAGCAAAGCCTTTGTGTGAGCAGTATATATATTGATCATTGCTTCAGCAAGGCCTACAGTCACATCACCACTTCTGCTGATCCAGGCAGCAATCTTTCCCATTCTTTCTGAAAGGCCAAAGAATCCTACTCTTGTTATAATTGTTACCTGAAAACCTAGTTTCTGTAGACTACGGGCTAATCGTCTGGCACCAAATTTAGCTTCTTCTTCACTATAAAGGAAAGAGAAAATACTAACTTTATTATGTTGCAGTAGCAAGATTAGAAATGCATATGTCCCACGCTGATCTTGCTATTTTTTTTCAAACACTCTAGTTAGCAAATGTCAGAATTAAAGCCTTAATTATGCCTTAGTATGAGACAATCTTAATTACAAGATCATACACACAGTCACCACACAGACTGCCTCAGTGCACAGTATAAATGGTGCTCACTTGATGAGCAGCTATCCAATAGTGCATTGCATTCTAACTGTTAAGGACATGGCCTCATATCTTTTTAATGTACAGTATTCACAGATCATTCTGAGTTTTTTTCTTAATGCTCAGTTAACATTTATGAAACAATTATTAAGTCCTCTCAAAATGGTGGATGGTGGCATATCTATTATTGCAGATAGAGTACCAAGGCAAGGGACATCAAGTTCAAGAGTGACAAATATTTCTGGATGTCCAAGTTGGGACTCCATATAATCTGACTCTCTTTCAGTGCTCTTAATTCTACATATCACTGTTCCCATGACTTAAGCTGCCGCTATGTCTGGTCACCTTTCTGCATATCAATGTCAAGGTCTACAGTTGGCCACAATAAGGAACATGGAGGTAGTGACCACTTTTGAAAAGTCTAGTTAATGTGATCTGATCACTCTGACAAAGGAACTCTGCAAGAAGTGGGATAGATTCCAATTTTCGAAGGCAACTTTCATCAGCTTTAACCATCATCTGCCGTTCTTGCAGTTCTGTACTTTATTCATTATGCATCTTCTAATTCTCTCAAAATGAGGCAGAAGTCCTATAGAAAATCTCAGCCCATATACAACCCACGTCCCTAGTGCAGGTCTCTTCTGTAAACTGATTTAAGGCAAGGGTTCTGTACAAACAAGTAGAATGTGATTCTATAATTAAAGACTGTCTTAATGTATCTGCATTAAGAGGCCATAGCTATAAGCCCACAGGAAACTTTAAGTTTTGGACTCACTACTTGGTTTCTTTGCCTCTGTGAATCAGCACTAGACAGCATTTTTTCTACGCATGTCACTAGGGAATGGCAAAATTCCCAAATTTTCAGATACTAAAAAGTGTGTTCTAGTGGTCAAATCCTTCCGTGTTATAACTATAAAGCTTGAACCTTATAGTCCTCCCCACATCAACCTAACCTTGTCTCTTCCATACTCTGGATCTTCAAACAAATACCAAACTTTACTTTTAAGGTTTTGTCTGCTTCCTTCCTTACCAAGCTTTAGTCTTTACCAAATCTGAATTCCTTCCCCCTGTCAATCTTAGTCCAAGCTCATTTTTATGTGATAGTTCCCTCTTCCATTCTGCTCAGGTTAGTACAGGACTTATTATGTGCACAGGAGAAACAAGGTTGCCTGGATTTAAATGCTGGGACTCATGCCCAACATGTCCAAGAACTGCAGTTATGGAAAGTGTCCTACTCAGCCCCAGACTCAAACATGGTTAGGGATGGTTCTGGGAATTTAGATATTAAAATCCAAGTGTCTAACAAATATGTGTGAACTGAAAAATGCGCCATGACAAAAGCCCGATTTGGGTGGATTTTTGAAGATTAGGAAAAGGCATTTAACTGGTACCAAGGCCAGCTCCCTCTCAAACTTGGGAGTCCCTGTTGCGAAGCACGGCACATGCAAGCTTCTCAAATAAAAGACTGCCAGAAGTTAATGTGGTTAAAACAACTTATTTTCTCTAGCAGTCTCCTGCAAAAGGGATGAACTGTTTTGGCTGCAATTTCCAAATATTCCTTGGGCAGTGAGTTAATATGAAAGATTTCCAACCAACTGGTCAAACAAAGCTTGGTAAAATTGCAAGCAACAGAAAACAAAGTCTTATAAAGGGAGATGCTAATCACGCTTTAGCACGTAAAGCTGACCTAATGAAGTAGCACTTTAGAAGGTCCCAAAAATGTAATCTAGGAATGACTACCTTCTCCTGAAAAAAGATCTAGACCTTGACAAAACTTACCTGGTGGCTCCTGTGCAAATAACTTTTCCTGAGGACCAAATTGTGGCTGTAATCCTAGGTTTCCTAAGTTTCATTAATACTTTCTAGAAGGAGAAAAAAAAAGATTGTTCAATTTCATAACAGAAAGAACAAGTCTAATATACTTCCTCTATACCACCTTTGCCCTAATAAGCCTTCCTTTCAGAAGAAAGAATTCAAAATCAAGTCTTGAAAGGAGCCAAATAAACCTGAAGAATCATAGCCAATGATTAGCTAATGATCATATGGTGGTAGGCCAGTAGCCTTAAATAGACAGAAGTTACTAAAATCAAAACCAAAGTTTTCATTTCCCCTTACTCTGGCTCTTTCACTGCTGACTGTTTCCAGCAAGGTCCTATCTATTCGGAAGACCGAACAGGGCTTGTCCAGAATATTTTACTTCTCCACATCTTATACATTTGGTCATTCTTTCATGCCTCCTCTTATACCTAGTAGCCTATATTCTTAATCCCAACTGAAGGACTACTTTTGTCCAGCATTTCATCACTGGCCATTACAGCTGGCCACTTCTCCAGTGCTGCTTTAGTTTATGACCATGGCAACTAACATCAAGAAAACTGCTTCCTTGTAAGCTGTTCTCCTCAACAACAGGCAGAAGCTTTCTGAATATAATGAATTCTATTCCTCAAGGTAATGCCTACTATCTTGCTCTACAGCTGCACAACTACATGTACACTCAATACTGTGCTATAGCAATAATCAATCTTTGGTCTGTCAGAATGTATTTTTTTGTGGCCCACCCAAGTAATTCTTCATTGACAGCAAGACAGACTAGATAGGATGGAAACCTTTTAAGCGTACTCTCATGTTAGGTCCCCAGAACTGCACAGATTTAAATTTCACAGCCTCTGTTGCAGTGCTTTGGCGCTACTGGCAGCACCTCTTCCCCCCCGCCCATTCCTAGAATAGATAAAAGCTAATCAAGGCCAGCACGTCTAAACAGGAACAGGAAAGAAATTGTAAAGAAAATTCAGAAACATTCCAGTTCTGGTGCACCGATTACAGAATTCACTATATCAACTACACCCGATGTACTGAGATTGACACAAATAAGAGAATTTTAATTCAATAAACATTTGTAAAATTTAAGCACTTAAGGGATCTTAAAATCTCTTACCCCAACATCACGCTTGTATATCACATTTGCACCCTCTAATGCAATCTTCCTCAAGTTTAAATGGCATCTTGTTCTAAAAACACACACTACATTTGTGATTAAAATGTCCAGTGCAACATCACTGTCTGCATCCATTGGGGTGGATTAAAACTCAGATCCCCACCAGCACACCATGAAGATCACATCCTGGGAAAGAGAACAATATAATTAAACATGCTATCATACAGTTGCCTAGGAACATCCTACCATGTAACTTAATTTCAACTTAAATAGGGCAACCTTGGAAAAAGAACTGTGGAATAAATTGGATTTAACTGCAAAGTTTCTGTATCCTAGACGCCAGAAGACAGGATACCTTACTTATTTAAACTGACATTTCAGTACAGTTAAACCAACTCATCAGAAATACACTTTGAGGCTTAATTAACAAGCAGAGATTAATTGGGACTTCTTTACAAAGGACTCTCTGGATTGCTCTGATTAAGTAGCACATGAGAGAAGTTTACAGTTACAATGCTCAACAGACATGAAAGGACTGCTGCAATGAAAACAAAGCCTGTCCATCCCATGTGCACAGAATTCCAAAAAACATCACACGGCTGCTTTCTGGCATGTGCTCAGCACCACCCTTACAGATGTGCTCTTAATAGCAGTGGTGCGTACTGCCAGTACTACTATAATGGCAGCTACATCACTTTTTACAAGTGGGAGCATGGAGTACAAGGGGCTTCCTGGGACAAGATGGGCTTCTTCTCTCTGCAAAAGGTAAGGGTCTCTTTTCTTATGGGTTGGCTGATCTCCTTCGTCGGGCTTTAAACTATGTTCAATGGGAGAGGGAGTGGCAGAAGATGGAGAGAATCTAGGACCTACAGTCTACGAGATATATAACAGAACATTCCAGGTAAGAATTGTATTTGTGTGAAGCCACCAGGATAAATAATGCAGCAGCACAACCAGCATGGTTTTGTAGCATGCCTGACTAATCTGTTTTCTTTTTATGACCAGGTCACAAAATGCTTGGATGCAGGAGTAGAGGTGGATGTCATATACTTGGACTTTAGGAAGGCCTTTGATATGGTATGTCAGACCATTCTCATAAATAAATTAAGAGGCTGAGACTTAGATGTTCACACAGTCCGGTGGGTGGCAAATTGGCTTGGGGGGGGGGGGGGGGGTCACACTCAGAGAGTGGTAGTGGACGGGTTGATATCAACCTGGGAGGATGTGGGCAGTGGGGTACCACAGGGCTCAGTCCTTGGACCTGTACTCTTCAATGTCTTCATCAGTGACTTGGATGTGGGTGTGAAGTGTACTCTGTCCAAGTTTGCAGATGATACCAAATTGTAGGGTAAGTGCACACTCCAGAAGGTAGGGAATGATTGCAGGCAGACCTGGACAGGTTGGAAAAGTGGGCAGAACACAATTGGATGCAGTTTAACAAGGACAAATGCAGAGTGCTGCACCTATGGCATAAAAATACCCAGCACAGCTACTGGCTGAGAAATGACCCTCTTAGCAGCACAGAAGTGGAAAGGGATCTCGGAGTTATAGTGGACTCCAAGATGAATATGAGTCATCCGTGTGACGAAATCATCAGCAAAGCTAACCTCATTTTATCATGCATCAGTAGATGCATGACAAATAGAACCAAGGAGGTGATACTTCCCCTCTATGCAGCATTGGTCAGACTGCAGCTGGAATACTGCTTCCAGTTTTGGGTGCCGTGCATCAAGAAGGATGTGGATAGCTTTGAGAGGGTCCAGGAGGGCCACTTGTATGGTTAAGGGTTTGCAGGCCCAGCCCTATAAGGAGAGACTAAGGGACCTGGACCCCTTCAGCCTCTGCAAGAGAAAGCTGAGAAGTGATCTTGTGGCCGTCTACAAGTTCATTAGGGGGACGCAGCAAGGAATTGGAGCAAGGAATTGGAGATGCTCTGTTCGCCTCTTGGGGTAACAAGGAACAATGGTCAGAAACTAACAGAGCAGATTTAGGCTAGATATCAGGAAGAACTTCTTCATGGTGAGGGTGGCCAAAATTTGGAATGGGCTTCCAAGGGAGGTGGTGCTCTCCCCTACCTTGGGGGTCTTTAAGAGAAGGCTGGATAGGCATCTGGCCAGGGTCATGTGACCCCAGCACTCTTTCCTGCCCAGACAGGGAGTCGGAGTCGAAGATCTGTTGAGGTCCCTTCAGACCCTAGCATCTATGAATCTGAGCGAGAGAAAGGGTGCAGTATGTGCTCTCATGGTGACATGCACACTAGTATTTTCTGACATGGTGTAGACATGGCCACACATAAAAAGAAAAAAAAAGAATGAAAAGAATACACTGTCCTTACATGCTTTATCAGTCTTCATGTATACTACCACCGTGTTGCTCTCAAATGGGGCCTGTCAGCCACAAACGGATTCATCAGGCATCTGACGAGACATGTCCACCATGAGCCAGAGGATTGAGTTGCCCATTGTATAGGAAAACAATAAAAATATTCCACCCCCCAAATCCTCTCTTCATGGTAGTGCCTCTTACACCAGTAACTACAAACGATACACACTGGTGCACGGATGTGGCATTTAGCTTCTCCTTTGGGATAAGCAACGTACCTACAATAAGCCAGCTCCGAAATAGCTGTTTTGCTTGGGATTGTTTTACGGGAGGAGAGAAGAGACTTGGATTTCATTAAATAATTTAGAGCTGGACAGGAACGTGAAAATCTTTGGGACACATTTTTTGGAAAACGTTTAAATTGCCAGTTGACATAATAACCAGAAATTTTAAAAATGTAAGATGCTAAAGCAGATCTCAATTTGGGAGGTGGAGGCAATGAATCAGCAATAATTTGGTGTTTGAAAATCTAGAACCGCCCTACCCACAATGAACACAAAGAATTCTAAGGAACACAATTAAATAAAAGCATATGGCCTTAAATTCTCTATACTGTTTTGTGGTTTCCTGCTCTTTTGACAGAATGAAAGTACCAAATATAAACCACCGCTGGATGAAATGCAGAAGGCTGAGACCTTAGTTCCAGTAAGTAAGAGACAAATTAAGATTAACAATGTTTCCATCTAAATAGGTTCAATACAGATTTGCCACACATTCCTGGCCTCCAACTACATGGCACCCTACCCCAAGTTCTGATCAACAGACTGAAGAGCAGCAGCTATCACCATACAGTAGTGACACACTTTGATGCAGATGGGTGTTTTTACACATGGAAATGGCTTTTGTGATCACTTGTCTATCTCAATCTGAACCTGGTTCCATGAAGCAGTACTGCACAGTTGCTGATTTTCCAGAAAGACAGGATAAAAGGAAGCAGGTGGTAGAGCAAAAAAAAAAAAGTACCAAAGAAAAGATCAAAGAATAGACTAGGGGTAGGCAACGTTTTTTGGCCAGAGTGCCAAAAAACACCACAATGACTACCTCGGAAGGTGCTGAAGTGCCGGCATGCAGAAAAACAAAACGAGGGCAAGGGCTACATGGCAGGATGCCCTGCTTGTGCCCCTTGCCCCCCACCCAAAGCCCCTGCCCCCAGCCCTGCCACCCTGTGCCCCCCACCCAAAGCCCCTGCCCCCCAGCCCTACTGCCCCTTGCCCCCCACCCAAAGCCCCTGCCCCACAGCCCAGGCTCAGTGGCTGCCAGCAGCTACCCTGGCTCTGTGTAGCTGCTGGAGCCCGGGCTGCTCCCACCAGGGCTTGCAGCGTCCCAGCTGCCTGCTGGGAGCAGCCCGGGATCCCGGCTGGCAGCAGCTACCCAGAGCCGGGAGGCTCCAAACAGCTGTGCTGGGCTCCGGCATTAGTTCCGCACCAGCGTGTGCATGCACACCTCGGAGAGGGCGGTGGGGGAGGGGCCTGGGACAGCCCTGGTCTCTCTCCAGCTCCTGGCACGGAGCTGATGAGCCCAGTGCAGCTGTTTGTAGCCAGCCTGAGCTCTGGGCAGCTGCAGCAAGTAGCAGGCAGGCTGCAAACAGCTGCGCAGGGCTCCACAGCTCCAGTATCAGCTCCGTGCTGGCGGTGACTGCACAGGCACCGCCCGCATGGAGCTGATGCTGGAGCTGTGGAGCCCGGCACAGCTTCTTGCAGCCTGCCCGCTGCTTCCTGCAGCTGCCCAGAGCCCAATCTGGCTATAAACAGCTGCACCGGGCTCATCACCTCCGTGCTGGGAGTGGGGGAGAGACCAGGGCTGCACTGCCTCAGGCCCCTCCCCCACCGCCCGCTCCGAGGCACACCTGCACGCGCCAGTGCGGAGTTGATGCTGGAGCCCGGAGCCCAGCACAGCTGTTTGGAGCCTCCCGGCTGCAGTCAGCCCTGGCTCTGGGGAGCTGCTGCTAGCCAGGATCCCAGGGCTTCTCCCAGCAGGCAGCTGGGATGCTGCAAGCCTTGCCGGGAGCAGCCCAGGCTCCGTTCCTGGCAGCAGCTACCCAGAGCCGGGGCTGGCCGCAGCGTGCCAAGCAAAATGGCCTCGTGTGCCACGTTTGGCATGTGTGCCAGGGGTTGCCAACCCCTGGAATTGACCCATAGGAAGAAGACACAAAAGAGGATACAGAGAGCACAGAGAGAAAAGAACAATGGTAACTAACATCAGTGTGCCAATACTCTTCTTAAAAAATAAAAAGCAGCTGTCTGCAATGGCCTACTACACTACAACAGAATGTACTGAGTCTCCCTTTGCAACTGTTTCAATAACTGTTCCTCCTTGGATGTCTACAATCTCTCTCCACAGACAACAGTTGGATAAGGGAACATACATGCTAAATATAAGAGTGATGGCACAGCTTGTGTGTTCAGATATTGTCAGGTTACAACTATAATAGCAATGTGTCCCACTCAGTTAACAGTATTCTGAAAGATTAGATGATACAAAGGCAGCAAACCAAGAGGAAATGCATTTGGAAATTAATCTTAACAACTGATATCGTCCTTGAATTTTTGTGACAGTTATTTGGTTAACAAATACTTGCAAGTCTAAGAGACGTTAGACAAGCAGTACCTGAACCCAATGTAAAAAAATGAAAATCACCTTCCACTGTGCTTCAATGCTGTCTGAACAAGAACATTTCAATATTTACTATTTCTCTACAAAGTCAGAAGTTTACATAGTAAATACTTCAACTATGGGCATCTATACACGTGCTCTGGGGTGGAAGAGCGAGGCACTTTAATTAGAGTGACTCTGACAGCCACTCTAATTAAAGTGACCGCAGCATCATGTGTGTTCAGTCCTGCACTTCAAAAATGGCAGTGGGGGTGCTTTAACTAAAGCTTGTTTGACAAGCTTTAGTTAAAACACCCCTGCTGCCATTTTGAAATGCGAATAAACGTGACACAGATGCTGCTGGAGTACATCAATTACCATGCTCTGGCAGACTAGCAGCAGACTTGCTTAATCGAGTGCTAATTAGCACGTGTCAGAGCACAGCTCCATTACATGTATAGGTGCCCTATAATACTGATTTAAACTTCTTCACTAACAACAGGAAATTAAACCGTTTGTTCAAGTTAAGACACTAGTCTTTTCCTTTGAGAATCTGAACCCATAAGAATCAAGAATTTAAAAGTAGGAGTTTTGATTCATAATTAGGATGTGTGCATAATAATAAAGTTGTTCATGTTATTTATTATTTTTGGCGCAGGGCCGCTTAACGAGTTTTGGTGAACTGTTGAGGGCTGCGTGGGTAGCCTCACCCCTTGACAGTTGCCCCACCCCCTGGTTGCCATCTTGAGACTGGAAGTCTTGCCCCTAACCGCTGACGTTTGCCACCAGAAGTCCCTCTCCTTGCCCCAAATGAAATACTCCTTTTGGGGGGGGAGGGAAGGGGGAGTGCCATGTTAGAACCAGAAAAAACCTAAAAGTAAAACACCTACTACAACATATTTTATTACAAAAAATATTTTTGTCATGATTTGTGTTTGCACAGTATATATAGAGGTAATTGCATAACTCAAAAATAAAGTCTTAGTCTAACATATTGTGTGGGGAGGTACGGCTGCGGTGGGGTGTGCGCAGTAGGGCGTGGGGAGGTTGTAAGAGGGTGTGGCTGTGTGTGGGGAGGCAACGGGGTATGGTGGGATG
Organism: Alligator mississippiensis; assembly: GCF_030867095.1. Lineage (NCBI taxonomy): Eukaryota > Metazoa > Chordata > Crocodylia > Alligatoridae > Alligator > Alligator mississippiensis. The sequence goes on along the minus strand of NC_081824.1, from coordinate 116,449,537 downwards.
TATATGTGGGGGTGTATATGTAGGGGTAGGGTGTGGGTGTGTGGCGTTTGTAGGGTGGGTGAGGGGGTGTGAGGGAATGTGGAGACCACCCCACACACACACACTTCCCACATGGCTGCTGCTGTTGCTGCCAGCACGTGCTACACGCAACAGCTGGGGGCACTTAAGGAATGCTTATGCCTGGCACAGGCTCTGGTGCCTGGTGGCACACAGCTCCAGCCAGTGCTGCACATCATGGCAAGGACCACAGCCTTGCTGGGTTGCCTCTATCACCAGGGCTCTGTGCCACACATGTGCACCTCGCACACAGCCCCATATGCTGGAGCCGGTTGCCTTCCCCGTCTGCTGCCCCGCACAGGTCTTGGAACTCTGTGGGGAAGCAGGAACTGGGGCTTCCCTCCATTTCTGGTGGAGACCCAGGACCTGCACAGCGGGGTGCGGCAAAGGCAACTGGCTCCAAGGCGCGGGCTTCCCTCCATGGTGCACAAGTGCAGGAACTGCATGTGTGTGGCACAAAGCACTGGCAATAGGAGGCAGTCTGGTGGGATGATGTGCAGCGCTGGCCTGAAACACGTGCCACTGGATGCCAGTGCCTGTGTGAGGCATGAGCGCCGAGTGTCACTGCCTGCTGCTGTTGTTGCCGGCGGAGGGAACACCACCACGTGGGGAGGGAATGTGGGGGGTCCCCACACGCTGCCACCCCCCTTCACACCCTGCCCACTTGAGCTCCATGCTGCTGCCACTCCCCTACCACCACCCCCTGGGCATGGGCTGTGTGCTGCTGCCAGTCCCAGCCCCACACTCCTACCCAACTGCAGCTCTGCCCCTGCCCCTACTGCTTCCCTACCAGCTGCCTGGAGCAAGGGTAGGTGTGAGGCACAATAGGGTATGTTGGGGAGTATGTATATGTGGGTGCCTTGCACCCACCCTCATGGGCAGAAGGGCTGGGTGGGGTACAATTAGTTCGTGAGTCACATCCGGCCTGCGGGCCATATTTTGCCTGCCCCTTGTCTAACAACACAGGGGAAAGCAAAAGAGTACCCTTTTGTTTGGTGAAAGATGGGTAGAAGTTGTCACTGAATGACTTCAAGATTTGAGGAAAGAATGGATACCACAATCCAGAGCAGAGAAAGGATTCTGGGATATAGTTAAGCCACCATCCTTTCAGAGGATCCACAGCAATCCAGATTTGGCTTAGTTATCACTTCAGTGAAAGTACAAAGCACTGCTTTTAAGATGGATAACGCAAAATAAAAGGATGCAATTATTTCTAATATGCTGAATATCTAAACCTACCCTATTAGGCTCAACTACATTTTGCTTAGCTCTGTGCACAGGCTTCTCAAAAAAAATAAGGTATTTCAATTTAGCTCTCATGCTTTAAAAAAATCTACCATTGTTACTAAACAGAAATAAAAGTTGAAACAAAGAAATACTAAAAATCAATTACTTTTCTCCATTTACATTGTACATTTGTTTTGTTCTTTATTCATTTTGCTTGCTCCAAAGAAAGAACCAAGTCAGTTTTCAAAATCTCATGCAAGTACATATACAACCAAAAGTTTGTAATTTTTTAAAAATAGTGAGCATGAGGATGCCTTTCTTCCCTCCAAGGCCTAACATTCCTGACACTATCCCAAAAGAAAAATATGAAGGAGACATGCTAAGCGCACTAGAAAGGCAAAGCTCATCTCAGTGACAGCTGACTAAAAAGTAGCAAGTTTCCTAAAATGAAGCCAAGACAGACCTCCCATCCCCCACTTCAAAAAAAGAAAGTACTTCTTTGGCAGCAGGTGAAAACATGATTCATATCAAGTAGCACTCACAGACCCTGCATAGGACTTAGCCCCATTTGTAAAGCTGCTACAGAAATAAAGTGAAAGACAAAGATCTTGAAACACTTGTCCCTCAAGAAGAAAGCAATGTACAGTGACCCAAATGAGTGGTAATTAGCACAGAGTGTACAGGTTCTTCTCTGGATGACTGACAGTCATATCATCAAAAAATTAAGATTAACTACTTCAAGACAACATTGTACATTCCCCCTCTCCACAATCACCAAGAGAACTGGCAAGCTCCAGTGACAGCACCTGCCCTGGGGGCAGGCCATGGACACCTTTGTCCACCACCCAGATGCAGCAGTATCTTCAGCCTGTCCCTTCTGCAAAGAGGAAACGGAGGAGACTGCTCCATGCTTTCCTGGCCTGCACATGGCTGTGGCCACTCTTTGCTGCCCTCTTTGGTGCACTGGATTTGGCCTTCTCCCAGACTCTACATTTCCTCTATTCTGTACCAAGCAGCTGAAGGGATCATGCTCTGCCTGGCCAATTTCCTGCTGGGCCAGGCCAAGATGGAGAGCCTGAATAGCCACAGAAGCCAGCTCTGACAGCACCCTCCAACTGTTCCACTCCTTGGTTCAGGAGCGCATCACATTTGAATCTGGACACATCACCTTGCAACAAAATGTGGACTAGTTTATGTCTCACTGGGCTATTGAGGGGGCACTCAGGAAGACGGATGGCTAGTCATACATGTGTAACCCCATGAAGGCTATTGGGAAAAGGGTATCTTAATCTCTGGCAATATGAATGTTTTCATTACTGACAAGTGTTTCATGCTTGGACCCTGGGAGGGTCAACACACACTTTTGCACTTTCACCTTCTGTTTTTAATACTTATAACAGAGCTTTAAAAAAAAAAAAAAAATCAAAAGTCTCTCTCTCTCATAAAGCACCAAACAGCAATAAAAGGGGGTCCCATTCTCTCCTTTCAGATAGATTTCTAAAGTTTATTTTTAGTGTCCCAAGAAATGGGATTTAAAGACATTAGACAAGTCCTGAAGTTATGTGATCTTGCTGGCAAGGAGACATCCCTCAAAACTTGGGAGCGTCAGAGCTACTGGCGGGTTTGGAAGTTCTCTGTCCAAAGCCATTTCCTAACTTCCTGCCACAGGAATGGCACTTCACACCTTTTCTGTGGCAGTTAGTCTGCTATGAAAGGAAAGGTTATTATGAAGCAAATGTCCAGGTCTAGCAAGGTTTACTCTGCCTCCAGGCAGTGAATATTTTCTGCTGAGTGAAGACCAATTATATTCCAAGGAAAACCTCAGCACTTATGCAAATTAAGCGCCCAACTAGAGCAGTAGTACTTCTTTACAAAATTAAGCAAGCATTAATCCCAAGACACCATTTAGTTTTGGTGTTATTTCCACTGTGCCAAGTAACTGCTGCTGTTTTAATCACTTCCCCATATGGACAGTGCAACACAATGACAAAACCAGCCAAACTCCCATTAACTAAGTTGGCTCAAGGCGCACCTCAGAAAACGCCAGTTTAGTCTTCACTTGGTTTTTTGCTCGATTATGGGAAAATAACACAGCTGTCCTTCTGTTGCAGAAATCTCAGGCCACAGCAGGGCTGGATTTTAGCTTTTTGCGCTACAGCTTCTGATTTGAAATCATTAGATGTACCTTGGGAACCACGTCTGTGCAGCTAACGGGTGCCAGCAATATGTGGCACCTCTGGAAGGATCTCCAGGCCCCCGGGGAAGGGGGGTGGGAGGAGGCTGCCACCTGCCAACGAGGGCGAAAAATCCCATCCCGCGGTTCTGCTGGTCCCACAGAAGACTCCCACAGGACACTCTCCTCTCACAATGGGGGACCCTTCCCACAGGCGCCCCACTGCCCCGCCTGGAGCCCACAGACCTTCCGTTTTATTATTCCTCTCTCGGTGGCCTCCCTCTTGAAGACAGGCTTATAGTTTTTTTTCTTGGGGGGCCCACGTTCCCTGAAGACTAACAAACAGGCCTGGAAGGCACCTCAGAGCACTTGTGCACCATGCCCCCCTCCAGCTGCCAAGACCCTGCACGGCCCTGCAAAGGTGCCCTCCCCCCTTCCCAAACTAAGAACTATCCCTGCACCACCCAGGCTGCCCCCTGGCGCCGAACGCCCCTGCGCACCCCGCCCCCCCGCACCAGTTGCCAGGCAACAGCCGTTTCGCCGCGGGGAGGGGGCAGGTGCTCCGAACACTGCCCCCGTCCCCCCGGGCGCGCGAGGCCATAACCGCCCCCAACGGGCCGCGGCGGCGCCCGAGGAGGGGGAGGGGCGGAGGGAGCGGGCAGGCCCGCCATCCCCACCCCCCGCAGTGCCAGCACCGGGCCCGGGCCCGGGCCCACCCGCGGGCCCACAGGGGAGGGAGGCCGCGGCCGTTACCGTGTGGGCAGGCGGCGGGCGGGTGGGTGTCGGCGGCGCGCGGGCCGGTTGCTACGCGCCGCCCCGCCCCTCGCGCCCTTTGTTGTTCCGGGTCCTGGGCCGCGTCGCGGCCACAATCAACATGGCACAAGGCTGGAAGAAGAGGGAGAGCGGCGATCATAGAGGCGCGGCGCCGGCTAGACCGCCCGCCGGAAGAGCCACCGTTCTTCCAGCCCCGCGAGGAGGGGGGTTGTCACGCACTTCCGGCGCCCTAGGCTCCGAGCCGGCAGCTCGCAAGCGTGACGCGAGACGCTGCTGGGGGGTGGGGCGGAGCTTGCGGCCACCGGCTCTAAGCCCCGCCCTCCGCGGGGCTCCCGGGCGGTGGGCGTGTTGCAGCCCAGTCTTTCCGTGCGTGTGTTGCCTGGTGCGGGCTCGGCGCCCACTCACTCCTTAAGGCCTCTGGTACACTTTGGGCATATGTGTCATGTCACGGAGTGGTTAAAAGCACAATAAATGGGGACGAGCCCCTGCAGAGTGGTCGTGGCACCATAAGAATGGCTGTCCAGCTACAAAAAATCGCCAGGCCGTCAGAAGGCGCCTGCATGAAAATCACCTAGAGCAGCGGCGGGCGATGATTTGGGCCGCAGGGCAGTTTTGATAAGCTGTTGCAGGCGGTGTCGGCATCCTTCTACCTTCCCACCTCAGAAAGCTCACCAACAGTCCCCATGGGGCTGGGGCGGGCAGGGAACAAGTGTTTGGGGGGTAATGCAGGGCTAGGTCATGGGGTGGCGATTGCTGTGGGCTGGGCCCTAAATGTCCCTGCCCTGGGGGGGCCTGGGAGCCTGCAGGGGGTGAAAGGGGGCAATGGGAACCTGAGGCAGTGGGATCCATGGCTACCCTATGGTTCTACACAGGGTTAAGTCCTGCCCACTTGTGCCAGGGCAACCCTTGCTGCACTCCTGTTGGTGTCTCCTAGGATGGAGAAGCCACAAGATGTGTAACAACTCTAGCCAGTTTCTATCCAACTTTCATTTGAATATGGATCTGGGCCCTTAGAAAATGCACCCTCTCTCCCCCTTATCCAAAGGTGAGAGAGGCAAGGATGCATTTGTGATACCTGTATTGTTTTGCATACAACACCCTCTCCCAAAACCCAGCTCTTGGAAATTGTGTGGGTGTCATAAATAAGGAAATACAGTAACAGCAGTTCTGCCTTGGGGAAGGCAGAGAGGAATGAATGCCACCATGTTTGTGCTGGGGAGGGAGCAGGGGCAGGATGGTTAACACAGTACTGCTGGCTGTGGGCATGATCTCTTCCCCATTCTCGGTGAAGACTCCTGCTGCAGAAGCTGCTGCTCAGTTACATGGCTTATCAGTACTTTTAAGAAGAGATCTTCTTTCCCCTTCATTCTGCCTTTCAAAAAACAAGGTGTCTCTCATTTGGGAGCATGTTGTATGTGATAGAATATGGTATCTTTTATTGGCCCAGCTGAGAGAGAAGTCACTCAAGCTTTTGGGCACAGGGCAACTGTGCAGTTGGTCTAATAAAAGATACCACCATAGAACCTTGCTTAGTGTCATAGGCGATGTGTGTGTTGGGGGGGGCACAGGGAGGCACGTGCCCCCCCCCGAGAGTGGCCGCTGCTAAAGCCACTGCTGGCTTCTGCAGGTGGTCGCCGCCACCCCTTGCTACTGATGCAGCCAACAGTATGGACGGCAGCTATGGGTGGTCCCTGCTCACTGCCTGCTGCTTGCCCCCCACCCCTGTGCTCGCCACTGACATTGCTGCGGCTGCCTGCTGGCAGCCTCCGCTCGGCCCACCCCCACAGTCGACACCACCACTGCCGCCTACAGGTGGTCGCCATGCCACCCCAGCCTCCAGGGGCACATGTTGTTCATGCTTAGTGTCACCTGCAGCCAGACTTAGGCTGCTCTAGTGTGACAGCAGTGTTGTGAAGGCACTGGTGACAAGAGTGAGGGCCTTGGGCTTCCATCTCAAAAGCCTCAAGAGATTAATATTCACTTGCTGATGTGCCACTCTAAAATGTAATTTAGACTCAAATTATAGCAGGAACAGCAGATTCACAGGAATAAGGTGGGGATATTCTGAATACTGTAGTAAGTGGTTATTAACATTTTTAGGCCCAGGACACCCTTCATTAGACTCACAGAACCTCTCAGAAAGTACCAGCTCTTAGTTTTCACTTATTTTTTGATGACGGAAAAGTAATACAGCAATGTTTCTATTGCAAAGAACTCAGAAAGACTGCAAGAGGTCAGAATTTTTTAACACTGTGGATTCTTAACTGAAATTTCTGGGTTTAATTTATGAAACATGTTTGTGCACCTTAAAGTGCTAGCATGATGTTGCATACTGCAGCAGCCCTGAAAGGCACCCTAGGATGCCATGGTACCTTGGTTGAGTATCATTGCTGTTGTACTTAGGAAATTTGGAGCTCAAGGTTCCTAGGCTTTTACTCTAAGTTTTGCAATGGACTTGGAATGTCCTCTGGAAAACTTCCTGCTCTTTAATTTACCCTCCTGTGAGAATAAATAGACCAACAATGTGTAGTGAAGCTTTGGACTTTAATTTTTTGAGCTTAGAACCTTTGCAAGATAGTATGATTTATTTGAGGTTTCCTGAAACTTTAGTTGTATAATTCTGTGCTTGCCACCTAAGAAATGATACAGAAGCAGCACTGATTGTTTACAACAAAGGAAACAGATTTACATTTGTCGTGCTGAAACTCTAGAAAAAATTGTGTTTTCTATTTTTACTTTAGTTCTTAACCTCTAGAATATATTTTATTATATTAAAACAATTTCATGGTGTCAGGAATAGTTTTTCCAGATCCCCATTTCTAATCTTTTATCTAGACTGGGAGAATGTTAATTAAAATATTACTTATTATAGTGATTATTAGCTTTTGCTTGCATTGATGATCATGCATAGTACTGCCACCATGTGGCTAGTAGCATGAATAGAACTTTTATTTCACTTAACTAAAGACAAAGAAGCGTTTGAAAACAAAATTTGTTATCTTGCGGTTCAGTGACACCCTAGAGAATCTCTCACAGTTCTCTGGGATCTCTCATGAGGCTGGTGTCTTTTTCCTTATTGATGGTCATCTTCTGTGTTGCCTTTAGGTGTTACAAATAAGCCTTCAGTTACTACACTGATTTCTATTGCACCTTCTGTGAAATTCAGTGATTCATTCGAGGTGCTATATATACCACAACAAATATTGCTGAGTTTCAACTAAGGAGGACAAATCACCCATCTGTAAATTGCATGGCTGTCCAGTCATGTTAATTAGAAAGGGCAATAAACTCTGGTTTAGCTAAACTTTGACTTTGCTGTCCAGACCTCTGAATTTTAGCATGTTCTTCTCAATGTTTTTCTGTGACAAAAAAAAGGCTGTCAAAAATTACTCATCTTCTACAAAGCTGCTGTTATGTTTTCAGGTTTCTCACCCTGTCTTATTTTTTGTTATAAGTTTCATGTAAGGGTGGAGTCATGACCTTGGTGTTTCAAAACCATTTTTTATGATAAATGAAAATTATTCCCCACCTTATTTTGAGGTCCCAACTACCTCGTTTGTCAATGGCTCCTTAATTGTACTAGTATATTTTCAAGAGAGCCTCTAATTGTGCAGTGGTAAGGAGGCTCAGGCCCATGCATCTATAATCATTGTATTTACCAATAGGCAACTGTATCTGCAAACAATAAGGATTAGTGTGCAACCAATATTTGCGCATGTAACTTGCACATTAGTCATATAAGCACACTGGTTTACATGTGCATGTAAGTACAGCATTATTTAGACATATGGCATCTGTACATGTGACAGAGCTCTGGTCCGATGCATGCTAATTAGTACACATTGGTGCAGACTCGATTAATCAAGTTTACTGGAGCATGCTAATTAGCGTGCTCCAGCAGTCTCTACATCACGCTGGCGGTGGGGGGCACTTTAACTAAAGTTCATCAAATGAGCTTTAGTTAAAGCAGCCCACTGCCAGTTTGAAGCACAGGATGCTGAATACACGTGACGCTGCAGGTGTTTTAATTAGAGTGGCTCTGACGGCGCCCCCCCCCCCCCTTACCCCAGAGCACGTGTACAGACTCCCTTTGATGCTTAGCCAAACACAGTAAGGCTTTTTTTCCTGCCCTTTGGCTGAAATCTTCCTTTTTCCCCTCAACATCACCTCTGATTAATTGCTCTACCTGCAAGGCTTTGTGGTTGCTTTTTTCACCTATATACCTGTACTACAAAGACTCTCCACTGGAATGCTGTGGCACTTAGAGTGCCTTTTGAGGTTCCCTGGGGTGCCATATAATATTAACACTGTTAACAAGTGAGCCAACATGATTCACAAGATAAACCTAGATATTTCAAATAGAAATCCATGGTGCTAAAAATGTTCTTACCTATTTTGGTCTTACTGGGTGTATCTATACCAGATGTTTACTGTAGAGCTGCCTAATTGGTTTTGCAGTAAAATGTCACTGTTTACATGCACGGTACTATTAGGACACAGCAAACTAATTAACTCTGCCATAGGTTAGTACTTGTAAACACAAGTACTATCCTACAGTGCAACACACATGTAGACCTACCAGCTAGCCCTACACTGAAGCACCCTCATGCCTCAGCCAGCCCCTCTGCAGCATGTTGAGCCAGGCCAGAGCAGCTCAGGCTGGCAGGCTAACCCCCAGGACCCCCTGCCAGCTGGGGCTGCTCTGCCCCGGCTAAATGTGCTGTGGTCCCAGGCACATGTACAAATGGTGTGCCTGGGAGTACTAAACTCCCAGCATGAAGTGCACCAGAATTTATTCAATTGCCTTAATAGCATGTGTAGACGCACCTTCTGAGTGCTTTGCAGCAGGAAACTGCTGTATTATTTTTCCATGGTACAAAAATGAGTGAAACTAAGAGCTAGCATTTTCTGAGGGGTGCCTCGAGTCTAAAAAGGTTAAGACCCACTGCTCTAGTACTTTTCTGTCTTTCTGTAACTCCTTACATGAACCTTCTCTGCTTTATTTTAAGATCTACTGTATAGTTTGGCTGCTTTCTTGACTAGTTGTATAGCATGCTTACGTAGGGGTTTCCATTAAGACACTTTACTTCTATATCTCTGTTCCCCCATCCACCATGTATTTGTCTTGTCTATTTGATTGTATGCTTTTGGGGGAAGGATTGTGCTTTAACTTGGGTCTAGCAGAATGGGGCCCTGACGTTGGTTTGTGTTTTTGGTGCTTCTATAATATAAATAAAGATAATTGAGCCCTAGGAACTCCTATGACTTTCATTTGTGTAATTATATTAGTAAATAAATAAGTATCCCAGGCTGCAGGGAGTCTCTATGTTATAAGTCTTAAGAAGAGGCACCCAGATAAAATCAGATTCTAAAATACATCTTTAAGTGAGTAGGCAAAAACAGTCTGTTGGGACACTGTTCAGTCAGGGGGAGAGAATGTGGAGGGTTGCTGAGGATCTCTTAGAAAACAGCAGTACCTACAGATGGAGCTAAAGATTTGAGGAGAGACTGGCAAGGAAAGGAAGCCCTAGTTGTAAAGTTTAGTGCTCTGTTGGATGTTGTGGATCCCAGTTTATCCATTGCCTTGGCCTCATCTGAAGTAGATATGCCAATACTGTGGGTACCACTCAGTGTGTGGACACAACCATATAGTTACCCACGCAGTACAAAAAGAGAACAGATCCACAGTAGCTGTAATCAAAGTTTGGGCAAGTTACTAGCCAGATTTTTAAATTTTATAACCTAACATAGGGGCAGGCAAAGTCCAAATCATGGGCTGGATTGGGCCTGAAGTAGATTTCATTTCCCACCAAACCCTGCCCACCTTGCTACGGCCAGTTTCCATGGAGACCCCAGCAGCAGCAGCACCATGATGGCTCAGGGCCAGGATTTCCTTGGGGACCAGCCCCACCAGTGCTGGCAAGGCACATGGGTGCACAGGGAGTTGCTCTAGGGCTGGGATCTTACAGTGGTGACACTGTGGTCCAAAGCTGGGACAGAGCTACAATATGCTGCTCGTACACCTTGGGAAGGGGCATTGAAGCTCTGATCTGACTTCAGACCATGCTGTCACCACTGCAAGATCTCAGCCCCAGCCACAGAGCAGCTACCCACCCAGCTGTGTGCCCTGCCAGTGCTGCTGGGGCTGGTCTCCATAGAAACCCTGGCCCGGCACTATCATGGTGCTGCTGCTGTTGGGGTCTCCATGGAAATTGGTCACAGCAAAGCAGGCAGGGGCTGCTGGAAAATGGAGTCTGCTGTGGGCCCGATCCGGCTCATGGATCAAACCTTGCCCACCCTTGTCCTAACACATGTAAAAATAATGTAAAAAAAGAATTCTTTCAAAGGGGGAAAGCTGAAGAGCTGCTGATGAGATCCTCGTATAGTAACTTGACAGCAGGTACCGTCTTTCCCAGTCAGCCATATACTAAGTTGATTTCAGTAGCTGAGATGTAATAACCACCATCATCATATTAAAGTAATTCCTGGATGCTGCCTGGGTTTAAGTATGACATAGTCACCCAGCTACTCAACCCTCTGAAGAAAAAAAAATTATGTTCTTGGGGACATTTAATTTTAAAAACTTGAATGGCTATGGAACTGCAGGGCTGCAGATACGTGACAACTACCCTAGAGTCATATACTCTGGGTTTTACTCCATAGCACAGAGGAGGCAGATGACCAGCTCTCCCAAGCAAGCTACCTGCAGGAAGTGCTATTATAGGACCTGGCCAACAAATGTGGGAGGGAAGCCATTTTACATTAAGACATAGCTGTCTAATTTTGGCACAGCCTGGAACTGGACACCTTGCAGGCCTTATGCTGTGGTGTGTAGCCTCCCTGCACTCCAGACTGCACCAGTGGTGTATGACACGACATCTGCCACCATGCAGCCAGCACTAACTGCATGCAACATCCCCCTTTCCCACACAGGCTCTTCCCATGGGTCACATATTAACCACTATGGTAATTGCCATGTTGTAGTCTTGCTGAGTTCTGTGCAACAGAAGCATTGCTCCATTATTTTTCTGTAGTAAAACAATGAGTGAAAACTAAGAGCTGGCATTGAGGGGCTGTTTCAAGTCCAACAAGAGCTGCTTCAAGTCAGAAAAGGTTGAGAACCACTGAACTATAGGTTCTTATTTGAAATCTCTGGGTTTATCTTGTGAATCATGTCCAGATATTGGCACACCTAACAATGCTAATATTGTGTGGAATTCTGCAACATCCTTAAAAAGGGATGGCATCCTGATTGAGAACTACTTCTCTTTAAGGATATGTCTACACCACTTCATTTGCATCTTGTAGCCGGGAGGAGCCCAAGCATATTTCACCCACTCATGTAGTCTACCCTGAAACACACCAGTGAAGATGCTCTGGGACATCCCTCTATAGTTGCTCTCTGGGCCTTGTTCTTCAGTGCTTGAAAGCAGTCATAGAGGGATTCCCCAGTTCATCTTCACTGGTACATTTCTGGTTTTGGATCATGTGAGTAGATGGGCAGGGTGGGGGTAGGGCTGTCCCAGGTGATAATGTGGTAGACAAACTGTAATAGGTACAATCCTTTCCCAAACTCCACTAATTTTAATTTTATAAGAGAGGCAGTGATTCCTAGTAGTCAGAGTATTTAACTGGGATCTGGAAGGTAGGTGCTCTATTTCCAGCTCTTCTGCCAACATGCTGGGTGACCATGGGCAGGATGCTGTCCCTGCCCACACTTCAGCCTTCCCATCTGTAAAATGGTATTAATACTACCTCTCCGTAAAGCAGCTTACCTCTAATACTGAAAGATGCTATGTGAGAGGTAGGGAATAGTACTGATTTAACTGTGGAATCACCTTGAGATGCAGGTTATTGATAGACATTATGCCAGAGTTCTCAAACTTTTTGGACTTGATTACCCTTCACTGGACTCAAGGCAGTCCCCCATAACTTTTGTGAATTGAGCAGCACCCAATTTCAAAAGGGAATTTATATATTACTGTGCTACTTCCTTGCAGAGGGACTGGCCAGTGGGGGTGGGGTATCATTCAGATAGGGACAAGCCTGAGCCTACGTTTAGCTTATCTACTTACCACCTCACACTTCACTTATCTCCTCACACCTCTGGCACCCTTCAAAGGATCTGGCAGAACCCCAACGTGCCCTAGGGCCCTACTTGAGAATCACTGCAGTATGCAAACATCACGTCATATTATGCTGATGAAGAAAAAGCATTGCCTGTATGATGAACCTAGGCCTCAAGAAATGTCACACACGGCACAACTAGAGAGAGGGCACATCATTCTGGTCATCTGTCCCCCACTGTGGACTTTGTTTCACATATGTGCATGAAGGGGGAGAGGTACGCAGCTGCAGCGGGCTGCCATCCAGTTGAACAGTTATCTATGGAGGGGGCGGGGGATGCTCCATGCCTGGGAACATTCACTGTCTCTGCCTGACCCTCCTCCTCTCTGCTGCTGTAGTCCAGAATTTCACAGATGTTCCTTCCAGAGGAGGCAGCTGCAGCCCACAGACTCCGTCAGCTCTGTTCCCTTCCTCCCTGGTGGTCTGACTCCGCCCTTTTATGACCTAGTTGCCTATCCTTCCTCCCCTCCCTTTCCAAGGACTGAGTAGTAGCAAGAGGAAGAGGGATCATTCTAGTGGCTGTTCATTCACCTCTTCTCTTGACTCCTCCCTGCATAGCGACTCAGAGGCTCCTCCTGGGGAGAGCGTTCAATCTCCCCTTCCCCCTGGCCTCTGTGATCCTGAATTATAGTGATTTTAAACAACATCCAAACAACCCTGAAAGAATGCTAGTAAATAGTTAGTTCTAATTTATAACTCATAAATGCTCTTGGAGGTGGTTTGTGCCACAGGCTGCAGCATAATGTAGATCTGCTGCTTTGCTTTTTCACTCGTTCAGCAAAAAATCCCTCATATATATTAAGGAATATACATTGTTCTTCCCCCAAAGTCTTTCTCACAGGGCTACTTCTGTTTCTTCGTTAAGATCTGCGTGGATTTGCACACTTTGTTAAAATTTATTTGGAAGTCCAAGTTTTAGGGCAAAACAATAAAGCAGACAAATGCATCATTTCAAGGCTGTTCTGGCACTACACTGAATTGACAGGTGTACCTACGGCACAGATACCTGAACCAGCTTTAATCTAGTATGCATGGGCACCTATATCAGTGAAACTGTGTCAGCTTGGGTTTCACAGTGGACTGTCCAAGCCAACTGGTGACACATCACACTTACTGCATTGGCTAGCCTAGGGTAGCCCAGTCCATGACTCTTACTGTCGCTGGTTCTGAAAGATAGTGTCATGGATTTCGGCATAGGTCACTTGCCCCAATAACTGCCTAAGGATGACAGCAGGCTTGCATAGCCCATATTTTAACTTAAGGGGACAAGCTAGCAAGGGCATGCCTATGCATTCTGCTGTGCCCAGTGCTGTTCTTAGGCTCTTTGTCTTTGATATGCTTATTCGCACATGCCTAACACCATTCCAGGGAAGCTACACTGCCTTGTTTCCAGGATTTGGGAGACAGAGTGGGAGTGACTGGGTATGGTGTGCTCTGTGGCAGTAGCCCAAGGCGCAACACAGAGGCAGTAGAGACCAACACACTTTTGTACTGCAGCGGTAATAATGATTTGGTATCTATAGGGTTACATTTGTGCAAACCACTGGTGTGGACATAATTATACCAGTTTAGCTTTTCTCTTAAACACACACACACACTTTTATATTGAAATAACTACATCTAGTCTAGGGGTTCCTTCTATTTATCTATTTCAATGAAAAAGATTACATGCTTTACTGAAATAGATCAGTACAAGCCCTGCCTGTAGACCAGAGCAGATGTTGATTTGAGGCAAAGACTTTATGAAGCCAGCTTATTCCAATAAGACACAGCAAAATATTATATAGGGTTAAAGCATTAGCAGCTGTGACCCCACACATGTGACTACCTTGGAAAACTGGCTGTCGGTGAACTTCTCAAAGCTAAAGTTGTCATATTCTGTATAATGCCATTCTTTTTTTTAAAACTGTCCTTGTATCCCGCTGTTATCAATGTTTTTTTTTTTAATTTTTAAATAATGAGGAAGACACAGTCCAGTCCTTCAATTAATGGTCTAATTCAAACAGCAAAGGTTATCCACATGTGATGCACAGGCTGAGAGTACAGCAGTGCAGCAACTGTTCAGACTATTGAGTCTAGACTATTGTCCCAAAGCTCCACAGAAAAAGCATGTTTTTAGAAGGGATTTGACTGAAGAAAGGAAGATCAATGCGGAAGCAGAAAGTGAGGTGATATTTTTACAGCAGAAAAATACAAGACAAGCTATATACGTAGCATGTGTGTCTTCAGGGATTGAGATACGTAATTCCTGTTACTGTAGGTTGATTCAAGTTGCCCCTGTCTGTTACTGTAATACAGGATAATGGCTACTGTGAATTTTTCAAGTCAAACAGTGGGTTAACAGGGAATAAACACCACTTCATATCCATTGCCCATCTGTGGTCTGACCCGAGCCAAGCACGCTGGATGGCAAGAGGGAAAACGAGCTGATTGGAGAGAAGCTGTGTCCCAGCAAAACCACCACTGCTTTCTACCAGCTGCCTTACCTTGCCATACCTACAGTTTTTACGGCAGGTGTGTTCCCCCAGAGACCTTAATCCAGGCTGTACCTGAGGTAACAGACCATGTGCAGCTATAATCCATTTGCTTACCTTCCTTTATCTTGTAGGGGAAGTCAGCCAGCCACAATTTGTAGTTTTTCCTGTCCCTCCTGTGCAGGCAACTATACCACTGGTATCGTACAGGCCAGGAGATTTCCGTCACACAGAAAGAGTAGCATAGGTCCGGCCTAAGACTTATACTCCACAAGGGGCTGCAGACAAACAACATTTGTTGCACAATCTTCTCTGTATCATCAGGATAGCCCTGCCCTGCTGAATGGATGGTGAGCAGAACAGTGTATATAGCATATTTTTTGCAGTTCACTGACTGAAGTGAATAATAGGGGAGAATCACTTTCCCTCCCGAAAAAAGCACACTGGAAATAATTTGAACTAACCATTTTATTGTGGGGCTCTCCCCTGCCCCAACTCCTTTTTTAAAAGAAAATGAAAGCAAGAAATTTAAAAAGAAAATGTCATTTAAAAAACCTGTAAACAAGAAAATCCTTTGTTTAAAAAATGTCTAAAATGAATATTTCTTAACCTTTTTTAGCCAAAACAATTCAAAGAATTTGACACAAATCCCTGAATTGTTTCAGCTAACTCAGAAATACATTGCTGAATTACAAAACAATTAGCCTTAAAAATCTCACCCCATTTTAGAAATGTGTCAGGTATCCAGGTTTAGATATTTTAGAAATGAGAGCTTGACTGGTTGTTGTGACTAGGGGTAAACATTTTATTAAATATGTAAACGTGTTAGGTTCCTAAAGCACTTAAATACCTTTGAAAACCATAACCTTTGCCTTAAAAGTACAGGTAAAGAGAAACATTTGACTTTTTTGTCCAATAAATAAAGTTAACATTTGCCTTTATGCTTGTTACACAGTTGCTCTCTCTTGGCAACATATGGATGACTTTATTCATAGGTAGCCTTAATGACTGGCAGAATAAAGTACTATCCAAGAGGAAGACTGAAGATTCTCACTCCTTGAAACTATTGTTTGCACGTGAATCTTTTGCGTCTGCCTTTCCTTTAATTTGGGTTTAGGCAAGGTTGCAATTGCATCTCTCTCATTTCTGTGACAGGTTGTTGTATTTCTCCTGATTTCCTTTCCTTGCTACATTTTAAGCATCAAACCTTCTTGGAAACTCCAGCCTCTAAGCAACTACATCTGCTGGATAGAAAAGGCACGGAGATATATTGGATGAATTTAGTAATTATTGAGAAAGAGGGTGATTAGGAAGTACAACGTGTTACCATAGAAAACTTATGCCTGAATTCTGCCCTCTTTGTTCACCCAAAATTCCCACTGACTTCAAAGTGTTAAAAAGGAAAACAGTATCTCATTTCAGGTCTTGGGCAAGCAGCTGTTAATACTGACCTACTTCAGGATTATAAAAGTTGATAATATGCTGCTCCTTTTTCAAATTTGGTAATCAAAATACAAAACCAAACCAAACCTCCCCATGATATCCTCCATTATAACCCATAACTATAGTTTAAGCCATAGGACCTGGAACAAATGGCAAAAAACCTATTGACTGTAGAAATAAGAGCAAGCCACTAATTGAGCATTTTTTATATGGCAAAGTTCTTCAGTGGGAATCTTAGATGTGCTGTCTGATACACAGATATTTACTAGTTTTACTTATAGCACTATGAGAAAATATTCCAGATCGCCTTTTCAGCTGATCTAAATGGGCGTGTACTCAAGTCAATAAATATTAGAACATAAGAAATGGGGTGATGTTAATTTATGCCAGTTATGGGTGCTTGCTTCAAATTTTGCAAACGTTCCTAAGTATGTGAAGAAAGTGAATTGAATATGAATGCTATTAAAATCATTACAACAACAATTTTTCTTTTTTGGATCATAGGTATAGAAATGTGTGTTTTCTTTCATTGTGCCTTTGTCCATTTGTAGTCAGTCACATTAAATATATCACACTTTTAAACATATTTGGGTTACCTGAAGGACAAAAATAATTTGCGTATCTAAAGAAAATGTAAAGGAGAGGGAATTAAGAGAAGTAATATCAGTAACACACTGGAAAGTGCAGCAGATAAGCTATTATTCTGTGGCCTTCACCCAATAAGAAAGGGTCTGTGACCCTCTTGTTCCTATTTGATTTCTCACCTTTGCTATGGAATATGGAGCTGGATCCAACCTCCCTTGTTTCAAAGAGATTTTGCATGAAGAAAAGACTCCAGATTACATCCAGGGTTGAGAGATCAAAAATAAAATGCAGGAAGTAACAGTGCAGTGGAATGTAAAAAAAAAAAGAAACACTAACGAATCACAAGAAAATAATAATACAGCATGCAAGGCTGGAAGATATAAAAGAAGAACAGTAGACCTGGTCCTGAATTCTGCGGAACTTGCTTGACCAAAACACCCGCTGACTACGAAATGCATCCATGTATTTACCCAGGCCAAAATGTTTGGTGGTAGAGGCCTGATTTTTACACAACAGAAGTCAATGTGACTTTGCCTTTGACTACAAGGGTTCAGGGCTACCAGCATATGGCATGAAAAGCCATATTTAGGCTCTTAAATTAAGTCATCTGTTTTCCGAAGGTGCTACGCACCCACATCTCCCTGGGCTGGCAGCTGTTAATGAAAGTGGGTGTCCGAGGACCCCAGCCTGCTAAGGCTTTCAGCTACCTTTAAAACCCTAAATGGCCTCTTAGGTGTCCCTGGGACCACTCCAAACACAGTCTGCCTCCGGTGTGTAAATGTTTGCAGGATCAGGGCCTAAGCGTGAAGGCACGTGCATAACTTCAGGCATCCCAGTTTAAGCGGTCGGGCCCGTGGTCACACTTACTTGCTGTCTCCAGGGCTGGAGCTGAGCACCCCGCGGCCCCTACTCTGCAAAGCAGGGGTCTTGCCTTGTCCTCTCAGCGCCCCAGAGCAGATCCCGACGGTTTCCACGCCCCTGTGCGGTGCGGGTGCCTCCCCGAGCTTCTTGTGCGTCCAGTCCGGAGCCGCGAGGCAGCGCTCCTAAATCCGCTGGTGTCTATTTTCGCGGAGCAAAAGGGAATCGCCAGGTATTGAACCTGAAGTGCAAACAAGGCAGACCTCGAAGGAGCAAGTGAAGCGGAAATTTAAAGCCCCTCCGCTAATAATAACAGTATAAATTACCGAAGACATCGTGTAAACAGTGCGGTCATAACCCTGAAACATTAAACAGCTCGGTGGGATCTGGCGCATCAGCTGCCCGCGGACTCGGCCGGCGCGGGGGGAAAGAGCCCGGCGCACTCTGTTTATCTCGCCCTAATCTCCCCTAGGCGAGTTGATCACTCGAGAGCACCGTGTTTAAATTACACCCGCGGGGCGCCGGGATCCGCGGCTAAAGGGCTGGGGGGCGAGGGGGGTCCTTCATCTCATTGCACTTCATCAATAAGTAACACTCTCTCCCCCCCGCTTAGCCTGGCCAGGGAACAGACCTCCTCTGGCATGACCAGATCTCGGGTTTTCCTGGCCGAAACCTGGATAGAAACCTGAGGTTAGTCCCAGCGTGGGCGCGCGGGGCTCATCCCGGCTGCGGGGTGCGGCGCCGGCTCAGCTGCACGTGTGTCTGCGAGCGGGTCAGTTTCAGGCTGCAGGAAGGGGCTGCTGGGCTCCGCCCCGCCCCACTGGGGGTTAGCCAGTCTGCTTGGGATGCTGGTTGTTTTCCAGATTTGTAGTAATAATAATAATAATAATACTTGATCTGAGCCTTCAAGAGGCCGAGAAGCGATGATGAAAGCGATCAGGGATCATAGTTCATAACGATGACATTCAAGATCACGATAATGATGATAATAACAACATCAGCAACAACAGTAATGATGATTAGCATTATTATTATTATGGTGATAAAGAGCTGCAAACTGACAGGCCACCGTTATTCATTTTTTTCCCCAACCCCCTCCCGTTCCTCCCCCCAAAAGGATATGGTCCAAATCGTTTTAATTAGGAAAATAAACACCTCATCTAATCTGGGGTCAAAGAGTTTTGTTGCCTGACGCCTCAGCCCACATAAAAGAGGTGCCTTTCGGGAGAGCCGGGCCCTTCCGCAAAGCGCTGGGAGGTGGAAAGGAAAACGACACGGCTGGTGGGGGGGAGTTTGTGTTTTTCATATAGAAAGGAAGGTTTTATTCACAGAAATATAGCAAGACCTGGCTGAAGAAAATATATCTATATATCTTTACCGCGTATTTAGAGCTGCGACTATCAAAGTCCAGTATTCTAGTCATCTACATATGTCACAAGTATCGTACAAAAGAAGAGACAGGCGGGCAGGCTGGGGGGTGGACGGAGGGATCTCGCACACAACGCTGGCACTCGAACCAGCAAGGCTGCGTTGCAGGACGATCGACTGTACAGACGTTAATAAAGTTAAATTTACCGGGGGCGGGGGAGTCTTTGGGGTGGAGTCTTTGCTAAGGTACATTTGGTCCCCTCGGGGCGATGCGCTCGGCTCTTCGGGTCGCTCGGCGGTGTCCCTGGGTGGGGTGGGGGTGGTCCCCACCTTTCTCCTGCTGGCCCCCCTCCGCCCCCAGCACGCGCATTGAAGGCTGGCTCCTCTGCTGGCGGGTGGTCAGGATGCTGTAGGTCCGCACAAGCGATTTGTGTTCACCACTTCTTTCAGCTCACTCTCCGGTTTGCCTGCCACCATAAAGGGCCAAGTCTGCAGCCAGGGAAGACAAGGGGGGGAGTAAAAAGAAAACACTGTTATCACCCTGAGCTGTCTCACGAGAGCCTCGACAGGCTGGGAGAAAGCAGCCCCTGCTGCCTCCCCCCACCCCACCCCACCCCACCCCCCGCCCAGCAGTACGAAGGGGCTGAGATAGGGCACCCCGGCGGGGCTCCTCAGGGCTGTATCCCGTGGACATTCATTCCCGTCTGCCTGCATGGGAGGGATCGCTGGGGCTTTTATTCCTCCCAGCATTTCTGTTGGAAATGAAAGATCTGGCATTGCTAACAGTTGGAGACGGACCCCAGGCAGTCTCCTGGATTTGTGGGGGGGGGAGTCCCAGGGGCTGCCCCTCTGCTTTGAGAAGGAAAACCAATTGCCCTCTGGCCAAGAGCTGCAGCCCGACCATACTGATCGCAAGCCGGCTCCTGCCCTCCTTCACCCCCGCTGGGCGCCCCCGCAGACCCCGCCGGGCCGGGGGGCTCAGGCTTTGCCCCGCAATAGCGAGGGGGCGGCGGAGTGTCCACCGCCTGGCCCCGACCGCGGGCACAGCGGCCTGCGGTGTCCAGCCACGGGAGACGTATTCCCAGAGAGATCAAGATCTCCTCCCGGGGAGAGGTAACTAGGGGTGGCTGTCCTGGAGGAGATCTTGATCCTGATCTCCTCCAGGACAGCCACCCCGTTACTACCCCCTTCACCCCCACGGAGCATGAGGCTCCGGGAAGACACTTCAAGAAAAAGAATGCCATTGAAATCCCCGCTATAAAATGCCGGGTTCAAACATATCCTCACATTTTAATTGTTTTTAAAAAGATGTAATTGAACCACTTTTTTAAAGAAAAAAAAAAAGGATTTATTTGGTGTCTTCCTTATTGTTTTGGATCGGGCTGAGAACTAAGGAACTGCTGTTGACCATCTCTCAATCTCTGTTAATAAAGAGAGGGATCAGCAAGAACCCTAATGGCTTCCAATTAGGCTAACCACCTTCTCTGTGTTAGCCACCACAACACTTACTGGATCACAACTGTTTGGCCCTGCGATTAAATCAGGACCCCCTCACGCCCACAAAGAGGTAGGTGTGACAGTGACCTCGGATGGATCGACCTGCCTGCCCTGAGAATACCCCAACACAGTGGCCACCCCTTGGAGATCTGCGATGTGATAGTGAAGCGTGCCCGCCCTTAGATCTGAGAGAGACGTCGGTGTTTCTAACTCTTTCTACACCATTATGTAAACCCGCCCCCCACCGACCACGTCTTTTAAATCTGTGCTTAATTTAGGTAATTCCTAGTTTTGCTAATAGGTGAGATCTGTAGGAAATGGTTTGGACAGGGATGATCCTGATTTAAGCAGGAGGCTGGACTAGATGACCTCTGGAGGTCCCTTCTAGCCCTACTTCCCTGTGATGTTTAAGATTCAAAGTCCACCCCCCGTCCCCTATTTCAAATACACCTTGATACAGAAACATGTATCAAGGACTCTCCATCCTTGGAGGTCTTTAAGCCCTGGCTAGACAAAGCCTTGGCAGGGATGATGTGGCTGGACAACATGGTCCTGCTTTGAGCAGGGGGTTGGATTAGATGACCTCCTGAGGTCCCTTCCAACACTAACTTTCTGTGATGGTGTGAACATCGTACATCTTGGAAAACGGAAACCCATGGGTTGGCTTTTTTATTATTATTATGTATAATAATAACTCATAGGATTAGAAATATCATATAAATTATATCATATAAATCCCTAATATCCCCTAATATATTTAGGGTAGTAGTAGATTTACTACTACTACTACTACTACTACTACTACTGTTATTATTACTAGTACTATTATTACTATTATAATTATACTACTACTACTACTATTATTATTACTATTATTATTATTTTGGTCTCAAAGACAGAGTTTTGTTGCAATGTGCTCCTTCACAGCAAAGAGTTCAGGAAATTATTATTATTAGTAGTAGTAGTAGTAGTCTCAAAGACAGAGTTTTGTTGCATGTGATCTTTCATAGCAAAGGGTCCAGGAAATTATTATTATTATCATTATTATTATTTTGGTCTCAAAGACAGAATTTTGTTGCATGTGATCTTTCATAGAAAAGAGTCCAGGAAATGATGACAACAACAGTAATGATAATAATTATTAGTCTTGAAGACAAAGTTTTGTTGCATGTGCTCCTTCATAGCAAAGAGTTCAGGAAATAATAACAACAATAGTAATAAGTATTAGTAGCAGTAGTCTCGAGGACAGAGTTTTGTTGCATGTGCTCTTTCATAGCAGAGTCCAGGAGCTTGGTGCCCTGGACTAGGGACCCGCCTGGAAGCAGCGACCCCCTGGCAGCCCCCGGGCCGGGTGCTGGGCTACACACTTCACCACGACATTATGGGCGTGCACGGGGTGTGGGTGCGCGTGTGCCCGTGCCAAAGGCATGCCATGCTCTGCTTGAGGTCTCCCGCAGCCCGACACTGTGGCCAGACCTCCAAGAGCTGAAGCTGCCTTGGTTTGAATGAGTGCGTGGTGAAGGCGCCTGGTGCCGCCTGCCCCCTGCCCGGCATAAGGCTGGAGCAGCCCCTGCGGAAGATGCTGGAGCCTCTCCCCGCGGCCGGGATGCCACTCACCAGGTTGACGGGGTGGATGTACCCGTTCTCGTACTTGTCGTTGGCCAGGATCTGCCGCAGGTGCGCGATGTAGCTGGAGGCCAGCCTCAAGGTGTCCAGCTTGGAGAGCTTGGTGTCCGGGGGCACCCAGGGCAGGGTGGTCTTCAGCCTGGAGAAAGCCTTGCTGAGCACGCGCATCCTGGCCCGCTCCCTGGCGTTGGCCGCGTTCCTCTGGACCTGCTTGCCCTCCTGGCTCACCCCGTGCAGCGGGCTCTTCTTGGGGGGAGCCTTTTTCCTCTTGCCCGCCGCCCCCCGGCCCTTGGGGGGGGAGCCGTGCTCGCACGTGGAGCCCTCCTCGTTGCTCTCGGTGGACGCCCCAAACTCTTTGCTAGAATCCATTTTCAGGCCATCGCAGTCCAGCATCTCCACCTCCTGCAGGTCCTCCCCATCGCTCAGGGAGCCCGTGGACATGGTGGGGGGTTGGGGGGGAGACCCGGAGCTGCTTGCAGGCGCCCCCCCAAGCCCTGGGGTAGTTCAGTGAGGATCCCCGCCCACCCCCTCCTGGCCCGGGAGTGAGGCAGGGAAAGAGCGAGAGAAAGCCGAGGAATTTGATGAGGACACTAGTAATTTATCTGGGGAATAGAGAGGCGGGTCTTGCAGCAGCCCAGGGGAGGGGCCCTGCCCGGCCCACTGCTGCTGGCTGCTCACCACATCCACAGGCTCCAGGCTCTTCTGGTCGGGAAGCAGGAGGGGAGGGGAAAGTCAGGTCTCTGTGATCTCCACATCGGGGATCTACCAGATGCCCGAGACACCCCCCACCCCTCCCCTTGCCTCCTCCAGGACCCAGGAGTCTAGTGTCACCCTTTTCACAGACTCCTGCAGGATGGGGCAGGAGTGGCGCCACCCAGGCATTTCATGTCCAGAGGGTCCCTTCCAGCCTCTGTCCGGTAGCCTCATCTGAAAGAAGTCTGTGGATGATGATCTGAGACTGTATCCTGCCTGGCTACTACTGCTTCCAGGAAGAGAGCTCCGACACTCAGCAGCATGGTCCTGGCCTGGAAGCACAGAGCTTGGAGCCAGGCGATCTGAGCCTTTCCAGGCTCCCTGTGTGACCTGTGGCAAGTCTCTGTAAGCTCGCAGTGTTTGAGTTTCCCTGTATCAAAAAAATATATGTTTTTTACTACAGGGGGCAGGACTGTAGTGCGTCCCTAATTCCTAGATGCCCTGTAGGCAAGGTTCTTTGAATAGATGTGATATTTTTTCTTAGATCAACTGAATAGTTGGGGGAAAAAAAGAAAAGATTTTAGCAAGCTTTCAGGCACAATCACCCTTCTTCAGGCACAGGGAGTCTCTGCTGTTCTGAGACTCCAAGGAATGAGAGAAGCCAAAAGTGTGGCAGGATGTCAGTGAGAATGTATGTAGGTAGAAATTTGAAAGACAAAAGGTAAAGCAGGGAAAGGAGGGAGAAAAAAAAAAGCAAAAGAGGCAAAAATGCCAAAGGTGAGTAGAGGAGACACTACAGTGGGAGTGATTCAAGGTAGAAAAGAGACTGTAAAAATGCCATCTGTGAAGATGCTCTGTAGTGATTTCTAGGGTGCATCTTAAGGCAACCCACCCTGCAAAGCTCTGTGGCATTCTTCCAATAGACAGGCAAAGCTTTCTGTATTCAGGTCAGACTGCTTTTAACAACACTGAAATAAACATGCACTTGTATGTAGGCAGAATAATCGTTTTACCAGTATTACAAGAATGGCATAGTAAACTGCTTTGAAATAAAACATCCATTTAATTCCATATATTTCTTGTAAAGAGCATGCCGTGTCTTTCATTCACATTAAGTAGTAGATGCTAGTTGTACATAGCTGGAGTAATGCAAAACCAAAGATGAGGGAGTTTTTCCTGGGCATGGGGAGGTCCATAGAGTGGGGAATTTCAAAAGTAAGCAGCTTTGGCTTCATCCTGTTGAAGTCAAAGGGAGTTTTAACAGGGATTTTAAGGAGTGCAGAGTTAGCTCAGCACTGATCATTTGAATGTCTAAACATAACTCTGTAGGTTAAGACCCAGGTAAAGATTTTATTTTTTTAATGAATCTTTAATAGGCTTTTCAAAAAGAATTGGTTTTGGCCTAATTCTTCTCCCTTTGAGGCCAATAGTTGAACTCCTCTTTTCCCTGGACCCAGTATAGGCAGAAGAGTAAATGCAGCCTGCTACATTTCCTTCCCTATCTTGTTCCCTCTACACTCACAGATCTTGGACCCAATAAAGTCCCTGCAGACTGGGTTGGGTAGATGTGTGGGAGGAGAGAACAAGGCTGTTTCAGGAAGTAGATCCACATGTAGAGACAGCCCTGATGTGACTCCAGAATACATGATTTGGTCTCAAGGGAAGACAATTACTCAGGAGACTTGTTTAAAAATTTAGGTGAGACACAACTGAACCATGCAGGATCAAATCAAACCAGCCTTTGGAAAGCCTCTCATTGACTTCTGTGAGCATTGCATCAGTCCTCCTATATGTAGTTGGTTTAATAAAAGATATCACATTTACTCAAAGAACCTTGTCGCCCATGTCCTTAGACCAACATGGCTACAACCAAGAACCCTAAAGTAGGGAAGATAGTGAATTTTGCCATTTGAAATGGAAACTTCACAACATGAAAAAGAAAAAAAACAAACTCAACAGCACATTTTGGCTTCTATTCTACACAGAAGAGCACACAATTCACCAGTAGACTCTTGATATGCCTGAAGAAGGTTGTTGTGTCCAAAAGCTTGCAAAGAACAATTTTTCCAACTATTTAGTTGGTCTAATATTACATTTACCCAAAGAACCTTGTCTGCCTATGTTCTTAGACCAACGCAACTACAACCAACAACCCTAATGTACGTAGTAAAAACACCACAAACTACGTCACAAGGATACTATTCTCAGCTAGTAGATGTTTGCAAAGTACTATGAAATCTTCAGATGAAAATTGCTGCAGAGGAGCAAGGTGTAGATACAGATCATAATAAGCAATGATCATCTCTCTTACCTGTTTATCCATTTGAGTTTTCTCTGAATTAAATAGGCCAAGAGAAGTAGTACTGACCTAAAACTTTAAACCAACTCTTGCCATTCTACTGCAAGATAACACCCCCCCCCCCCCCCCCCACAATAGGATAAGTGCATTAAGATATCCTATCTCCCAGCTCTGGACTCTGTTGGGAATTCGCTAACCTCTAACGTCATGTTATGTTAACTGTGCCCTGTTTGTGTTTTCCCTGTGCTATAAACTAAACAAATTGTCAGCATATCAGCCCTAATTAATGAATTGGGGTTTCTTTCTTTGTAACACCCTGGTTACAGATCCAAAAATTACTAATCACCAGAATGCAGATTTATGAGTTTTCTTATTTTCTATGCCTGATTGTTGTTTGTGCAGGTGGAGATTTTAAATGGCCATATCCACTGCAAAGATTTATAGGCCGAATGATTGATGTTATAAACTAGCAAAAGAACTGTGACTGAAGCAAGGATGACAGAGCTATCAAGTTGAAGTTGCTCATGTCTTTGAGTACAAATGGCCAAGGACTGCACATTAAAAGGCAGCATCAAGAACCCAGAAATAGGTAAGAGGTCTCAGGCAGTCTGTCCACATAGATGTTCAATGAAGATGTTTATAAATGCCTTTCTTAGTTTTGGGTAGATGTATAAAGCAGAAGAAATATTCAGGCCTTATAAAAATGCCTTAAAGGCTATTAAAAACTTACTAAAATTGCATGTATACTTATATGTATAGTATAAATTTGAATTTTAGAGGTGCTATGCATCTGTAGTTTTCATTGGCTTCAAACAGAGATTAATGCCTACCATATTTTTTTGTTGTGAATATGGATATAGGCATCCACCTCTCTTTCCATTAATGCAACCTTTGTTTGACCTCTTAGTGCATGGGCATTTTGACACAGTGTTTAATTACATGCTTGCATTCTATTTTTTTCCCCACAGGACACTTGCCTCATTCGATGCACTGCATACACTGTGTTCAGGGGATGAATCGGGTGCCCTTACATTATCTATTTACCCCATATGAATGATCAGTCCAGGTTTCCCCACCTCCCTGTTTTGCTTCTTATCTGATCTTAGACTGTCCTCATGCAACTTGCTCCCAGATTCCTCCTTAATTCCAACCCTAGTTCCCAGCCCCAGCCTTCTTGCTCACAGTACAGGTTTTTTCCCTCACCAAACTCTCAATCTTAGTTTCTTTTCATGGACTGCTCAGGCATTTGCTGATCGCTAGTAGCAGCTGTGAGGGGCTGAGGCATGCCCAGCGTGGAGGGACTCCTTGGAGATTTTATTGCCAAAGTCTAGGAAGTCACTTATAGGTTGTGGGAACAAATCTTTAAAAGCCTTGTGATTTGGGCAAATATGGGCATGTTTCCACAGTGATGGTAAAAACTGTACCTGCCAAATTTTACATCTCTGCTTCAAAGCATGGGGGTGTTATAGATTCATAGATTCATAGACACTAGGGCTGGAAGGGACCTTGGAAGATCATCGAGTCCAGCCTCCTGCCCCAGGTGCAGGAAGCCAGCTGGGGCCATAGGATTCCAGCAAGATAAACATCCAAATGTCTCTTGAAGGCATTCAAAGTAGGTGCTTGAACCACCTCCAGCTGCAATCTATTCCAGACCTTGGGGGCTTGGATAGTAAAGAAGTTCTTCCTTATGTCCAGCCTGAAACGGTCATGGAGGAGTTTGTGACCGTTCGACCTTGTCATCCCTTGGGGTGCTCTGGTGAACAATCATTCCCCCAGATCCTGGTGAGCACCCCTGATAAACTTATAGGTGGTCACCAGATCACCCCTGAGCCTGCACTTGTCCAGGCTGAAGAGTCCCATGGCTCTCAGCCTCTTATCATAAGGTCTGTATTTCTGACCTCTGATCATGCACGTGGCTCTCCTCTGCACCCTCTCAAGCTTCTCCACATCCTTTTTGAATTGTGGAGCCCAAAACTGGATGCAGTACTCCAGGTGCGGCCTTACCAGAGTGTTTAGAGTTTTTCCTAAAACAAGTTACCAGAAAAGTTTTAACATGGTAAAATTGTTCCCTTTTTTCAGGGGGAGGGAGGGAAGGAATTTTAATTAGAGTGGTTCCTGGACAGCTGCTTTAATTAAAACAGCTCACCGTCATGTATATTAAGCCCCCCTGCTTTTCAAAATGGCCATGGGGGCACATTAACTAAGCTTCAGTGAATAAGCTTTAGTGAAAGTGCTCCCATGGCCATTTGGAAATGTGGGGGGGGCTTAATACACATGACGCTGAGGCAACACTGGACTGTTCCAATTAGCATGTGGAGCAGACTTGATTAGTAGAATGCTAACAAGCATGTCTGTGGATGCCCATTTTGTTTAGAGACTCATTGAATCTCAGGCCGACATCCACTGTGGAAATTTTCCACCCAAACACCTACAATTTTGCAAAGTTAAAAGTAACAACACATACACATACACACACACACAAGTGTAATGGCAAGTGCTAGGCAAACTTAATCAATAGCTCTATCAAGGTTAAGTCATTTATTTATATGAAAGGGAATGCACAGTGGAGTTGTACAGTATAACAATTTGTGTGTCTGGGTGGCTGTGAATGGTAACATTATAACTGAGTTATTCATGTCATCTAGATGAGAGGCAATGAAACATCACACCAAACACGTTTTATATAGAAGAGTTTAGAAAATGAATACATAATTATTGGCAATGATGATATCTTGCACCCCTTCATCCATAAAACCAGATACCTTTGTTATTTTGTATAGACACAGCTTATCCAATGGAAAATGTACCCTATGACACATATATAGGAATGTGATATATCATAGAAATAGATATATATTATAGATATATTATAGAATGATATCTGTCCTTTGAGCCTACATGAATACTCCTTTATAACAAAGGATTTGATTAACCACTGTGAGAAGAATTTAAAAAGAGCCATGTCATGTTTTGCACGTGGAAATCACTATATGGGTTTGTAGAGTCGTTCCATGACCAGCATTAATCTTTGTAGTGGCTTTAGCTATATAGATAGAGTTTGTAAATCTCTCCTACTTTAATTTATATTGAAGACCTTGAGAAAATTGTAATATTTAATGAAAAACCTGCAATGCCATATGCACACAGTGCTGGTCACAAAAGCAAAACATGTTTGGCCAATTAGGATGTTTGGAACAAAACATGCTGCCCATATCTGCCCTAGGTTTCATTTCCTTTCATCACTGTTTGCTTCCCCTACCAGAGCCAGGCTTAAATCTTCTGTTCCCTTCATTCATGATGACCCCTCCTCCTTTGTCTGTCTCAGGCTGTGCTCTGGCACATCACAGGTTTCCCCCTTAAATGGAGAACTCCATCCATTACCCTTCAAACATCCGCTCTCCCAAGCTGCAATAACAAGGTAATTTGAGACAGGTCTTGGAGCTTGAGGCCAAGGTTTCCAAAAGTGGAAACCTGTCAAGTGTCTAGTGATTTTGTGTGTCTCAGGTTTTGGTGCCTGATATGACATTTATAGAGGTACTTCATTGTCAGTCAGCATTGAACCCTCTGAAAATCTCAGACCCCTTTAGCAGTAACTAAAGTTGCATCCAAAAGCATAGGACAAGTGTTTTCCTGTATATAGACAATAACCAAGCGAACAATGGTTAGAGAACTGATTTTGAATTAAATTCTGAAGGATTGGTGATATTCAAGAAATAAAATATGTTTGACTCATGGCTAAGGATGCAGGAGGTAGCTTTCTCTACTTATCTGTTTTTATATTATTACTTTTACAGAAATGTGTTTCTCATACTTACATTTGGTTTGACCTGAAAGCTTACCATGTAAAGGGGGAGTGACAGAAAAAAAAATATATGGCGCAATAGGCCAATGTTAAATAATACTAATCATAATAATAACCACATATAAAAACTCTAAAGAAAATGTAAATAAAGTTATAGTAGCAGACGAGCAATCAAAAGCTAGGAAACATTGAAATTAAAATTGCCTATGATGCAGCTTTTACTTACATTATCATATACTGTTTTTCTGTAGGACTCTGCTGTAGTCAATGTACGTGGTGCATAGTGTTCATGAAATGAATCAAAGCTGTGTAATGAAGGAGGCTGTTGTTCGCAGGACTCCTATATTTATTGTACAAGTTGGAAGGTATGTGGTAAATAAGGCAGGGGACTAAAGGAAGAGGAAAGATAATCTCACATTTAAGATGTTGAATGGCACCCCATTCTGGGCCACATCAGGACCACAGAGCTCCTCAAAGGCCAGATCTGGACCCAGCAGTGGTGGTGGCAGTGGTGGCAAGGTGAGTGGTAGTAAGGTGGTTAACACACGTGTCACTTGCACCCACGACACCAACACATGTCCTGCATGGCACTCTGAAACTTGGAATTCAGTGGAGGGCTGCATCCCTGTTCACCTTGTCTCTTGGCCCCTGTGGTGAAATGGGTCTGTGGGCAAGATTCAGTCCACAGTCCCTAAAGAACTGGTATGCAAGGCATATCTGACACCAGAGAGACATCATTTCCCCTTTGTGATCTCCCCCCACCTCCTCTCCTAGTCAATTTTAAGTCTCTGCTCCAGATTCTGGTGCTAATAGAGCTTTTCAAGAAACTGTCAGATTTTTTTAAAATCATGGGAATAACAACATATTTTTCTCCTACTTTCATTCAGAAATAAACAGTTTTGCTAAAATTTAAAAATAAATCAGCCTGAGCCAGACACTCAGCATGAAGAATGACAGTCTGAATGGTTAAAGTTGGGCAAATTCAAAACCAACTGAAAACAGGGTTTTATAAATGAAAGCATTAGACGTTCTTATCTATACAGCTAGGGATAAAACAATTTTTCCATTTCATAGGGCTTAACATTTTTCTACACTCTGAAATGAGGAAAAATAAATTATGAAATTTCCAGTAAAGCAAAATTCCCCCAAATTTGCTTTTCAGGTTGATTGAAACATTTTGTTTTTATGAAATCAAACTATTTCTTTTTTTTTTTCCTACTTTGTTATCCTTTTTGGCATGTTGACAAAGAATGTTTCAATAAACTATTTTCACCCACCTCTTCTTATCTATAACTGGTGCTATCACATCTAAATTCTGCCACTTTTACTCACATAGGGCAGTATTGCTACTTGAATAGTCCCACTGAAGTTAGCAGGAATACTCAGGGTAGGACACTCCATGAGTAGGAATGGCACAATCTAACTCAATGGGAAATGATTTTCTTCATGTAACAGTTACATCCAAAGTAGGTGACAGACACCACGCAAATGTGTGTGCCTTTGCTGTCAGTTGTAAAGGATGCAGTCAAGTCATAGTGTGACACAGTTCGTACCTCTGTGCCATGTCCCTGATCATGATTCCTGATGGTTAGAAATGAGGAATTCTATCCCCCTGCAAAGAAAGCCATTTATCAGTTTTGGTAAAGAATAACTATAGAAGCAGAAAAATAGTATCTTTTTGGCATCAGAGTCATGTTAAACCCATACGTGTATGTAAGGAAAAAGTTCCAATATCATTACCACTATGGGAGGCTGCCATTTGCACAGTCCATGAGTACTCAAGTGATGGAGCTTAGAGTTTCCTTTTCATAAGCAGGCATAAGTAAGGTTCAATCTGGCTCAATCTTTTGAATGTTCATAAGAAGCAAACACCAAAACAGCGTGAACCATGCTGATGCAAATCCATTTTAAAATGCAAGCAAGAACTCAGGCACTTATGTATGGTATCCACCCATCTCTACTGCACGATATATTATCCAGTGTTTACAGGATGCATCTCTGAAATATTGCTGCATAGCTGACATTTTAAGTCACAGCTCCCTCTACCAAATGCTCAAATGAGAAATATGCAAAAAGCAATATATTTCATGAAAAATTACCACCAAAAGATTAAAGTGCAGACATAACTGTTTTTATTTTGAATATCTCTTTTCATGCCATTTCTGTGCTGGCTAATCTTTTGCATTTTTGTGGTTTGAAAACATGATGAAACTTATCGATAAGAAATAATTTCCCCCTTTTGCCTTCCAATAATTAAAACCCTGGACATGGTTCTAAAAGATGATTTCAGCTTGCTAGCAATACTTTGGAAAAGCAGAATTGTTTCTGGGGAGGTGGAGGGAACACAACTATTTTGACGGATTTTTGCTTCTTGGCAAATGTGTGGCATGATATGCACAAACACTGAGATTGATTTTCAGAGAGGTTGAGAGCCTGAACTCCTACTGACTTAATGTGCTTAGAACTTCTGAAAAGCAAGCCCTGAAGAATGGCATAGGGAAAGCCTTCAGGCATAGGGAAAATCTGTTTTGGGCATTTGTGCCCGAAAGCTTGCAAAGAATATTTTTTCTAACTATGTAGTTGGTCTAATAAAAGATATCACATCTACCCAAAGAACCTTGTCTGCCTATGTCCTTAGACCAACATGGCTACAACCAACAACCCTAAAGCCCTGAAGAATCTATTTTTTGCAACTTTCTAGATATTTCAGTTATGTGGTATCAAATAGAATAGACTGCTGTTGCTACTTTCATCTTAATAGTGTGGGTCAACCTGTGTCTTCTTTTTGCATCAAAATGATACTAGGATTCCTGGGCTGCTGTTTTCTGTTATAGATGGAGTTGGTTACAAGTTGCAATCTTACTCCAGGTTTGGAAGTGGGCTTCTCTTACCAGCAATACTATAAGGTCCAAATTAAACCTGAAATTAAAGGGACTTGCATATACTTTTTAGGGGAAGTATTTGGCTAAATGTGGTAATATAATAAAACAGAAGACCAGTTACATGTAAACGTGTATATATGGGTGTCTATGGTAGGACAAACAGGTTTGCTCAACACAAATATTAGCTGGAGAAGATAGGTGGGTGGGTGTTTCGTAATAATGAGCCAGAACAAACAGAGGCAGCCAGGCACAGAAGGAAGCAGTAACATATGAAGAGGGCTGCAAAAATAGCAAGAACTGTAGTTCTGGCTGAGCCAAAGCTGTGCCATGGGCTGCTGCCACTGATGCTGTCCCATGAGCAGCTGCTATCTAGACCACTCAAATCCTCTGGAAGGAAGCAACCTCAAAGTGGGGTGTAGAGACCACAGTCACCTTGCACTCCTCTAAGCTCTGACAGGTCTTATATGTGCCTCACAAACAGTGACTCTCAGAGCTCCTGGAACATCCCCAAAGTGGGGTCATGGCATTTTGCCACAATCCAGTCCTTTGGTTTTATGATGCGTAGAGTAGATGGAAAGCTGTAATACGGATAGAAAACCTTGTTGTTTCAAAAACTGGTATTGCAAAAACACATAATAAAACTCTATTTATATAATTTTGGGGGAAAGAAATAGTTTTAAAAATGGAACATTGAAAGAGAAAAAAATGAAGACCATAAACATGTTTATGAGAATTTAATGTGGTTGGGAAAGGACTGAAGAACTACAATTACAGGAGAAAGGAGAGGAGAAGAGGCCAAAAAGTTCAGATTGGGAAGGTGATCTCTCTTTTCCCCTTTACTGCTCCTCTCTTTTTCTTTTTGTATATATAGAGAGATAGGAGTGAGGAATATAGGTCAAGATTTTCAAAAGGAACTAGAGAGACAAAGGGCTTTTGGGTGCCAAACTGAGACCCGATAAAGGTGCACTTTTCAGGAAGTACATCCTGCTCCTCTCTCATTACAATATGCAAGGAGCATTTGGACAAGGTATAAAGCTAGCACACAGAAATAAGAAACATTTGATGTGGAGCTCTTTATGACACATAGGCAAACTATACTGCACTGGAAATCTACAGCACATGTTAACCATTGTAAATGAATGCACAGAGTAGATTTGTAAAAGTCCAGAACTGACACTAGGATGCTGCGCATTTAAGCAGAGATTTTAAAAGGGAGTAACGAAGCCAATTTCCTTTGAAATCCAATAAGAGTTGGGCATCTTAGTCTTTTAGGCTTCTTTGAAAATCACAGCCGTGGAGCCATATTTTTCTAGCAACAAGTATTGATTGGAGTGATTGTGGAAGCATCCCAGGCAAAGCCTGGTACCTGGTGCATCATTACTTAAATATGTGAGCATATTCACTATTCTACCTTTTTCCTGTTTTTCTCACCTGTGCCCATGTGTGCATGAGTGCATGTGTGTGTATTAAAACATCTTTGTCTCAATTTGCCCTTTTGAGATAGCTAATGCTGGTTTTGGAGTACTAGCCAGGGGTAACCACTGTAGCCATTCATGTCAATGGGATTATAACTGTGAGTTTAGAGCCAACCAACACAATTTAGAGTTCAGCAATCTACCCTCTGAAAGGTAAGTGATGTGGTAAAGCAAAGGTAGTTTGGATGCTAGTCAGAAACTTGGACAACATGGGCTCAATTCTTTGCTTTACCACATACTCCTTGTGTGACTGTGTCTATGCACCAGGGGAAGGGAGGGAGAGGGGGGAGAGTCTGTCTTGTATTTTAATTTTTCATCTGTAAAATAGGAATAACAGTACTTCCCTACCTCACAGGCAGAGCGTAAGGTGCTCAGGTAGTGTGGCAGTGAACATCTAGGCACCTATAGCACCTAGGGCAAGTAGTCAGTCAATGATTAATGTCAAAACATCAACATCTTAAAGATCTTTGTTATCTCTTCCCATTTATTGCAACCCCAATTCACATTTTTCTCTCAGATATCTCACATTTACACTGGTATATATTTATACTCAAATGCATTGCTTAGAAAGTGGTG
The DNA here is from genome assembly GCF_030867095.1 of Alligator mississippiensis. NCBI lineage: Eukaryota > Metazoa > Chordata > Crocodylia > Alligatoridae > Alligator > Alligator mississippiensis. The sequence continues at coordinate 116,415,601 of NC_081824.1, read as the reverse complement.
ACTTAAAGGCATTTTTATATATTTCCGTTTATTTTACTCTAGATAAAAGTGCTTGTATTTCAATCTGGTCATAATTCAGAAAGGCAGAAAGGCTGTTTCTGTAGGAAGAGAAACAGTTAATTTTGAACATTTAAGTGAGGAGTGAAAATCCAGAGATTTAATATAAAACCAACGGTGCCATCATTGGTAATATTATAGCACAAGTAGCAAATGACTGTAGCCTAAATTATTTCAAAGTCCCCAAGCTCCTCAGGAAGGAAAATAAAGTGTTACTCGGTTTCCTGTAATCCTTTCTCATTGAAAACACAGGATTCCCCTGGGAGAGTTAAGATAATTTTGAGGTTTTCTTTACACCTTTTGGTAACTCTAATTATCTTAGACACTATGAAGGGTCTTACTCTAGGTCACTTCTCTTGTATAAATAGCTAATGCAGGTGCTCAGGGTAAAATCCTGGCTCCATTGAATCTGATGGGATAACTCCAACTGCTTTAAATGAGACAAGGATTTCTTCCTTATTCCTTAAAGATTACCTTTATCAGACAGTTATTCCTCAAATTACTTATTTTCTGAAAAATAACATTAAGCAATTTTTGCTGATGTGCGAAACATCAGAGCTATGTAAAGTTTCAAATTGTTGAAATTCACTGAATAAGTAACTGAGTTACTTGTTTTGATATAAGGAAATGATCAAGTTCCTAAACATTAATAATTTTAACTTAACTTGTTAAGGGAAATCTAGGTATTTCTGTTTTCTGCTTTTGATGACTTCATACAAATTTCCTTTTTTCCTACTTAATTTTTACTGTTCCCATTTTCCTTCTCAATCTGCAGTGTCTTTTAGGAGACCTGTCTTTGTGATCTTTGTATTAAATTCCAGGGATTTTCTTAATTATTTTAGTAACTGGTTTGAGTCCATATTTTGAAAGGAACTTCTACCCATGTTCTAAAATTATACCCTAGATTTTCCACAACTAAAGGTTACAAATGTGAATTTGTGTGTCTACCAACTGCATTTGGGTATGATTTTTACATAGCTGTATTCAAAAATGCAAATGTAAAAAAGAAAAAATTATGAACACAATTTTAGAGGCTGGCTTGTAAAAAGGTGTGTCTTTAATGTTAATGTTACTTTAGTGTAGCTGATGTGTTAAAATAGATGGTGAAAATCACAGCAGTACCAATGATCTGATTGATCTTGTGTGCTTCTTCAGTAAATCTTGAAGTTCTGAGCAAAAACAGGACAGTATCTTTCTCATTAGAATGGATTATCATTGCTCGCCAACAGTTTTTGTTAAAGATAAATTGTAAAATATAAGGAAAGGAAATATAGGTAAAATAAACTCTTTATTTTTCACTTTGATAAACGGATGAGGAAAGATAAAGGGCTCTGGAATATAGTCCAGAATACATGGAGGTGTTAGGGAGGGTGAGGGGAAATGCAGTGATAAATGACCAGTCATTCAATTGTTTTCTTTCTTGCAGAAATCAGAGACAGAGTACAGTTTATCTTAGCCTGACTTTTAGCAAGACAGATTGCCAGACAAAACCCCCAGGTTGAAATCATCCAAGCCCGAAAGGGGTGAAAAGACCATCACTATTGTGCTCTCGTAGTTTACCTCAGTCCCCAGCTCCTGTTAAGAATTGATGTCTGTCACTGAATCTAAAACATTACTATGATCTTAATTTCTTTTAAATGATCTTTAAACTAAAGGCAATCAGAAGTGGTTCATTTCGGGCCAGAATCTGCCACCCTCACACATCCTGGGTGTGTCTACACGTACATTTATGCTGGCTTAAATTTACTGCGCAGTAAGTGGGACTAGGCCAGCGTCTACATGTGCAGGTGCTAAAGTGCATTCACATTGTGTGTGGACTGACTTGGGACTAAAGTTAGTTCCAAGTCAGTCCACAGACACAGTGTCACTGCGCACTAAGGTGTTTACACATGCTTTACTGCACAGTAACTAATTGGGCATAAACTTGATACCTGCATGAGGTAGGTATCAAATTTACACTCAAGTTGGTGTAAGTCACCATATTTACTGTGCAGTATGGATGTGCACGTATAGATGAGAGCCTGTGCCACGCATTAATTTCAGTTACTGCACAATAAGTGTGCATGTGTAGATGTACCCCCGAGTAGCACTACTTGAATGTTAAGTTAGAGTTCATCCAGACTAAAGGAGGTAGAACAAGAAGTATACCTGTATATTTAGCACACTACATTAGATGTCAGTGAGCTTGATCCTCATTTTGTTTTGTTTCAGTTTGACATGAGTGTTATTCCACTGACATTGATCAAATTCTTCACTTATACTTGAGTAAATGAAAAAAAAAAACAGGCCCCATACAATGAAAAATCTCATTTGATAATAAAATAATTCATAGAAGGACTGCTAATTACTTGTGTTATTAGTATATATTTTGTCTCCATTCCTAATAATTAGATTAGAGCTTTGGGCAGAAATGATGTATCACTTAGTTGGTTTTCAAAATTCAGATGGAGAAGAGCAAAAGGCAGGGCACAGACAAATGGGTGTGGTGGGGAAAAATGAGTTCTGTGCAATAACTATAACCCACCAAAACTACCAGTATATTCAGCAACCTTCCTACTATCTGATAATAAGAGGGAAGAACTCATGTGAGGGACTGTAGTAGAGGGGATTTGTATGAGAGGTATATAAAGAAATTATCATTGCCCCGAATTCTCCATGTGATTGAGTGGAGAGCTACTTTGGAGAGCTGGAGGAGATAAGAACTGGAGGAGAGGGTTAAAATATACTATCAATCCAATTACTGATCCCAACAATATTTCAACTGACAGTGACTAGACAAAAGCCTTTGTACAGCTCCAGTTCAACAATTCCTTGCTGACCCATCCCTAGTTCAGCAAGGTGCTTAAGGCAGGTTATAAGCCTATGCTTAAAGTTAAGCTTTTGTGACCTGGGCATGACCAGAGCAATCTTTAGAAATGATGTGACCTCTTTGTATGCTTTTTACCAGGCAGAGAACTTGTTTCTAGCTCAACCCATGTGAAGGGTCATATAGGACTATCCTCCCCATGGACTGCCCAGATCATTTGGCCAATTTGTCAAGCATCCCATCGGATAAATAGCTGTCTCCAAAGACCTTTATAGTGACAAATCCAAATAAATCAGAGTCACTTTTACTGAGCGCTTCAGCAGACAGCTCTGGCGTAATGAATCAGCTTTCAGACCTCCAAGGAAGATTCCCCTTCTTAACCCACGAGGAACAAACTTTGGCTAATATTTACCTTTCAGGGTGCAACTTTACTGATTTATTATTTGATGCTGTGTGATTGCCACTTGGCAATGTTATGAAAACTAGGCCTATACAATCTGTTAAGAAATAGGTGAGCTTTGCTGCTCTAGAGACACTATCAGAGCACTAGAGGTAGATAGTATTGTACACTGCCAAGCAGATCTCAGATCAGTTACATGATTAAATAATCCATTGCAGATGAACAGAAATGTTCAGTAAAACAACAGAGAAGACGATGAGACAGATGACACATTAGCCATTAGGGAGGGATCTTGTGTTTCTCTATTACTGCCTCTCTGCTTTCTGACTGAAAAAAAAAAATGCAGAAAAAGCCTTGTGGACTAATCACCCTGGGTCTTCCAAACAGTTTTAAGGTTTAATACCTTGATCTCCCCACAAACTTCCACATCCATTTCCTTCCCCCCTTTGGGATCTACCCAGATGCCTGATCAAATGCCTGTTGGCGCCAGAGGAAATTCTCCTGTAACAGATACCCTGTGGTACAAAATCAATATTTTGTTTCCAGGGTCATCCCTTCCCCTCTGTACCCCTCTTGCCTTACCAACCAGCCTCTTGGCCAAGCCAAAACATCAGGAATGACTGTGAATCCTAACAGTATGATCCAGGAGTTGTTTAATAGGCTTGGTGATTGCTATCTTACAGATTTCTCTTTCTCCTTCCTTAACTTTGTGGTAGCTGTGCTCTATAATTTATGTCAGGCTAACAGGCTGCTAGGTGGATATATTCCCAGGCTTTATTCATGAGAGTTTGGTAGTAATTTTAATAGACATGATACATTCATGAAGGGCCAAATACTGACACCCCTCTCATATTTAGTATCTTACTCCACAGGGGACACATCTACATGTGCACTTTAGTGTACAGTAGGTTAATTTACTGCTCAGTAAAGAATCACCTTCAACATGTGCATGACAATTGGAGTAATTTACAGTGTCACTGGATAGTCCCATCAGACACAGGTACTATCTGATGGTGGAGTAAATTATTGTGCTTAAACACATTGCTGTGCTTAAACACATGTGTAGATGGTGTTGGGATCAGTTTATTCTAGCTCAAATTATACCAGAGTTTATTCATTTGCATTGATTGTACATGTAGACATGCCCAGGAAGTCCTAGTGGTCAATGAACCTCTTCCTGGAGTAGGTGAAGTAGGGAACCATCAGAAATGAATGAGGGTGTCAGAATCTAGCCCTAAGTAAAGAGGTTTAATTAAGTCATTATATACACCATTCCCCTATTCAGTTGTACAGTAGGGGTTCCTCTTAGAAACACAAAACTGGCATGAAGCAAGCAGAAGCATAATTTGTGAGGGTTCTTCATAGCACATTTGGGATGAATGTAAACACAATGAGAAATAAAATTAAAAATGCAGTCAGGACCCTTCTAATTTATATTTTGAGCATGTTTTCATTTTATTATCTTTTTTTAAACATACCACCATTAGCATGCTTTATATAACAGTTTGCAATTTGATTTACATAAGAGGACTGTATTTTGATTTTTTAAAATTATTGTAATGGGTAACATACAAATGAATGGTCCAAAGAAGGAAAGAAAATGAAACAGACATTTTTGGAGCTACTTATTTTTCATTTATCCTTACAGTATGTAAGATTCTACTTACTAGGACAAAATACCCAGTACAATAAATGAGGAGAGAAGGTTAAGACTGCTTGATTATGTACAACTATTAATATGACTTGGTCTGATATGAAGAGTCTTATATTAAATTAACCTCAGAAAAATATTTTGTTGTCATAATGGGACTCATCACAGGCCTTTGTCACTAGACTTTGCTTCAATTTATGTTTTAGGAATCCTAAATGTTTTGCTCTCTTCTTATAAAGGAAACAAGTACAGTAGTTCAGGTGTTTTTTCTTTTATGTTTTTAATAAAAAAATAGCTTACAAAAAGGTCAAGATACAATTAATTGTTCATGTGAATATAAAACTAGGCAAGGAAACTTGCAAAATGGCGGTGACTTAGACAACAGTGTAGTTAAGGAAAGCAGTTTCCTGCATCACAGAGTTGTCATCCAAAATTATGTATCATGTGCCAGAAAATTTTTCACTTCATAAGAAATCCCTTCCATTTTTCCCATGATATACTGCATAAAGTGCAGAAGAACCACAATAAAAATGTGTTTCTGAATGATTAAAGGCTGATCTTGCTCTCAATAAGTCAATGGTAAAACTGTGGAATAAAATGTTGAATACATGGGCAAAAATAAGATATTGTTTACTGTGCTCTTCCTTTTTCTGAAAATAAAATACAAATTTAGTATACTTTTTGCTAGATTAAACTAGATTATCCCTACTTGTCTTTTACCTCCTGCTGTCATCAGAGCTGATCCTAGAGGTGTATGGGACCCGGGGCATATCAGCCTGTGCAGAGCCTGTGGGGGTGGGGGTGGTGAGCAGCTGGAGTGTGGAGTGGGGGTGGGGGTGTGTGGCCTTAGCACGAAGCTGGTGGTATGTGGCAACTGCACAGAGTGGTGGCACCCTCAGGGCCTGTACAGCAATGTCCATGGGGCCCCCCAAAGCACGGGGCCCAGGGTGGTCACCCCGATTTGCCCCCCCCCCAAGGAGACGGCTCTGGCTGTTACATCTATTTGAGACACTAAACCAAAGAATCTGTCCATCCAGCTCAGAAACCTGCTTCAGGAACCTACATTCATAGAATAAATGCATCAAGTCAATTGTACAGTGAAGTACATACAGTCCTCCCAAAGAGGCGATCAATGAAGTGCAAGAGCTTCTCTCAGTACAATTTACATACACAAAAGGTATTAGGGATTCTAAGATCATCCAGCCTTTTCTTAAGGTCAAGGTCAAAGATCCAGTCAAGCTCAGTGACACATCAGACTAGCATGGTTATGGTATGCCGATTTCTGTGATCAACAGCATACAAAGAAATGAAGTGGCCAGCATCATGTCCAGTCACCTTTGACTTCTTACTTCAAAACGAGGCTCCAGGAAACACACTTGCAGCCATAGCAAGATACCTTAGCCACTCTGCCGCTGAGCACTCCCAGTGATTAATAAAGTACCAAGTATCTTTGAGCCAGATCTAGCTAGGCTCTAATGCAGCTGTATATAAAGAAGGAAACACCCCACACCATGAAGGGCATTCTGTTCACTTCTTAGCTCTGGCTTGTTGGATGGGGAGAAGGATGGGGACTGTATCTCCAGTATTTGATTAGGAAGTGGGTGCAGAGCAAAGAAAAATCAATAGTTTGGGGCTCGCTCCACCATTGAACAAGCAAGAAGAGTTGGGAGGCATGGGAGTAGGATAATTTCTGTGACATAAATGAGTGATGCAAATGACCTTCTCCTGTGAGCAAGTAAATACATCTAAAATACACAGTTCCTTCCTACAGCTTCTGTGGGGTACGTAAAATACGCTACTTTCTCCATACTTAAACTATGTCCTTAAAACCAAGGCTCATTCTAGCCTTCTGTAAGAACTATTTGTGAAACGTTAACATAACCCTCATGTGGCAGAGAGAAACCATTTTAAAAGCTCTGCTTAATTGCTTCATTAGCATAAAGTGCTAGACATCTTATACAATGCCTTCCAGGTAGACTTGGAGTTGTGTGAAAAAATAATTACTTCAGAACTAGGAGGTGGAGAGATATGTTGTAATTCTTCTATAGCAACATTATTAGAAAGTGTGAGGGAGTGGAAGGGAGTTGTTTACACTTGCCTGTATAGATTCCTAAATTGTTGGATGGACAATTCCTCAGACAGTCATGTGAAACCGGCAAGGCACAGTGAATTGATACAATCATCATCTACTTCTGGAGTGTCCTGCTGGGCAACAGAGCATGACAGTGTTGGTTTTGACATTATTAGGTTATCCTGAAAATAAATCACTTTTGAAAAGGTGAGTAATTGGACACAGCTCCATGCTGACAAGTAGGGGATAAATAATTCAATACCAGAAGGCCACCAACTTATAGAGAAAGATGTAAACCTCATCCAGGTTTGTACTTCAGCCAACAAGTGTAGTAGTTGATCTGATAAAAATCAAACTGCATTTGTGTCTTTTGAAACTATTTTTGATTTAACAAAGAACTGAGACATACCTTGTCATGTAATCTAAACCGTGAAAGGTATATCACTGCACAATAAAATTAAAGGGCAGTAAATTTAGTTCCAATAAAAGGAAATCCCCTCTTTCCTCAGCATTTAGTTAATCTGTAGAGTTCATTGCCATAGACGGTCATCAAGATAATATACTGTGGCTGAATTTTTTAAAAGAGCTGGATAATTTTATGACCATCAGCAACATCTGTAACTATGCAAACTAAGATTGTGATAACAGTAATCCAACCTCATATTTTATGGCATAAAATGGTCCCCCTTTGGGGCTCAGGAAGGAATTTCTCTCATGTTCCTGCATTGCATAATTGACAAGGTACATTATAGGCTTTCCCCCCTTCCTCTAACACTTCAGATACTGGATCACAATCAGACAGAGTGCACCAGACTATGCACTCATTGAATCCACTCCCACAGAAGTCAGTGGCAGAATTCTTAAGACTTTGGCATGGAATAGACCTCCTAATGGAACTGTCCGATTCAATGTCAATATTATATTGCAGTTAGTCATTTATGTAAGGAAATAATAAGGTCAATCTGTCATGACTGCAAAGGACTTTGATCTCATGTTACAGAGAAATTATTCAATATTTTCTTTTTTTCCCATTCTCTGTCTTGTTTATTAAAATGGTCACCACCTGGTGCTGGAACAATCTCACAACATGCTTGTACGGTGCACAGAAGCTATCACGGCCTTTGTAGTGGCAGCCTGTGTGCTCCACAACATCTGTGAGACCCGTGGAGAGGTTTTCAGCAACTCATGGGCTGAAGAAGTGCAACAGGCAGCAGCCAAACAGAAACATTGCTGGGCAGCAGCACAGGGACTGAGGACATAGCCACAAGGAGGTACCCCCCTGCGACCAGTCCCACTGGCCAGGGGGGCTCCCCCCACAGCCAATCTCGCTGCCCAGGGGGAGGGGGTGGTCTCCCCATGGCCTATCTCCCTGTCCGTGGGGAAGAGGGGGCTCCTGCAGCCGATCCCACAATGGCCGATCGCTGAGGCCAATCACTGCAGCTGCTTCCAGGACTGGCTGCAGCTGCTTCTAGGAGTTTAAACCATACTTAACACAGTCCAGTTTGTGGACGATTTCTTGTTCCAGTTTCCCATTCAAAGTGTTTTTTAAATTTTTTTTTTTTTTTGCCTGAGAACAGCAATCCAGAGGTCAGCGATGGATGTCCAGAAAGGTTGAAGTGTTCGGCCACAGGCTTTTGTGTTTTTTCTGCAGTTGATGTCAGATCAGTGTTCATTCATTCTTTCATGTAGAGAGAGCCCTGTCTGTCTGACATAGACAGCAGAAAGGCATTGTAAGCAGGTGATGGCATATATGACACAAGTAGAGTTGCAACATTTCACAACACTCCTCCAAAAGCTGTATGCTGAACTAAACAACAAGACAAGGCAGCAGGTATTCATGGTGGAACGTGTAAAAGGAATGGGAGCGGGGGAAGTAGCCCCATTGACGCTGCTTCCAGACTGTTCCAGGCCCTGAAAGCTTGGGGATACTGGGAAATGTAGTCCTATAAAGCCAGAAAACTAAGTCACCACCCCTCTGCCTCCACACACCCCATACTATAGTATTAGTACACTCATGTTCATTTTCACTAAGCATTCATATGGCACACATCTGCTTCAGCAACACAACACAAAACACCCACACACTGGTCCACCTTGCCACCACTATCAGCTTCAATTGCCAACCACCCGAGGTGGCACCATGCACCTGCTAATCTCAACCCTGTACATTTCTGATATCATATCAGTTATATAGTAAAAAACAAAAAATATCATATATATAAAGTCTCATTATTTTGTAACATGGAAGGAAGGGAAAAGGATGGGAGGGGATGATTCACATGGCTTGTCATCGGGATCACCATGGGTTACCTACCAGGAGACCAGCCTGAGCCTAGGCGGGTGCAACTGGCTGGCAGAGTTTTGGGGTAACCTTGGCCTGGAGTGGGGTGGGGGGGGCACTTAAAGTGAGACTACCAGTGGGGGGTAGGGGGCGGGGACTGAGCAGGGAGGCCAGTTTATCAGCAAACAGGTGTCTCCTGCTGTAACTCATTAGGAAAGACATTACTGGGGATAGATTGGTATTTTGCTCCCCCTGTTGGAATTTGTGTTGAATTATACATGGCATTTAGGTCATTAGAAAGCCTGTGGCATGCAAACACAAATGCGACACACCAAAATAACCTGGGTTAAAAATTTTAAGGCCTGGTAAATTAACGAGGATCAAACATCATGGGATATACAAATGCCCCTAGATTGCATAAAATAATTTTTACATTTTTTTTTTCACCTACCAGCAGTTTTAAGTTCTCACTGGATTGTGGTATGTGTTTTAAGGCAGGGCTGTCCAATTGGTGGCCCCTGGGCTGTGTACGGGGGTTAACATGTGGCCCCCAGGTTCCTGAGGCTGCTGCCCTAGTTGCTCCACCTTAGCTTTGCTACTGACCCCTACGGCAGCTGCCAGAGTTTAATTAGCCCTTCTGGGCTAATGCAAGTAAACCCTGGAGGCCTCTGCTGCCCCTAGAGGAGGCCAGGAAGGGACAGGTGAAAAGGTGGCTTAAAGCTGCAAGTTCTCATTATTAAAGGTATAACCCAGAATTTCACTCAAGGTGTCTAAATTTGTTAGGGAAGATGGAAAGATAAAGGTAGAGCTGGCCTTAGGGCTGGGCAGTGTGGGTTACTGCCTAGGACACTGTGGTCAGGGGAGGAACCAAACACACACACACATGCATACACATGCACACACATGTGAGCAGCCTGCTCTCAAAGCAGTGCTTTCCCCCCGCTCCACCCCTGCTGAATCTCACCCCAAGCAGAAGAAACAGTGCGCAGCCCAGACAATCTCCTATCTCCAACCACTGCTCAGAAGGAGCTGGGCTGGGCATGTGCAGGCAGGATGATGCCTGCTCCAGTCCACCCACCTTGCTCCCACACAACAGTAGTGGTGCCTGTCCACCTGCCTGGCTGGCACACTATGCCACTCTACCTCCCCACTGGACTGTGCTCCACACCCCCTGCAGGGGGTCTCTTGCTGCAGGGTAAGGGAGACAGTAAAATACAAATTCACTCAGGATGCCATTTTCCCTAGGGCTGGGTCTAATAAGGAGCATCATAGTTCTTTAAATATTTAAGAGACAAACTTGATGGGATACTCAGTCTTCTTAGCACCTTAATGTTCCAGGGTTTGCAATAAGGGTTTCAATGAAGTAGAAAAGGATATTTCAGACTACAGTGACATTAGAGTAATCTTGCATGGAATGATTAAATCACCTTCTTGCAGTTATCAGGGTTACTGACTGTTTGTTTTCTTCTGCCACTGACAAATAAGATACAGTAAAATGGAGTAGATTCCTGATAAGAGATTTCTTGAGAAGAGGGTCAGCCAGATGTGGTGCACAATCATTGTTTTTCATTCATTATACATTATTTTACAGTATTTGTTCCTTTTTTTTTCTTCCCCTTTTCTTTGATCAAGTTTGAAAGCAAGCTTAAATAGGACAGCACTCAGGCATGGATCTGCATATGGTGAACTTTTCATTACATAGACAAGAAGGGTGGAAGTGACTATTGTAGTTATCTAGTCAAACTGCCTGGAAAAAAAAAACAGGGTAAAGGACTCCCCTGAATTAATTCCTGTTTGAACAAGAACTTGTACTCATCCCATCTTGATTTAAAAACGATCAGTGATAGAAAATCCACCACAACCCTTGGTAAGTTGTTCTATTACGCTCCCTGTAACTTTTCTGTCATGCCCTTTGTCAGTAAAAAGGGTCAAGGTTAATTTCCAAAAGGTCCCACTAACAGCTGCTAATAATACTGGCTCAAGCTCCCACCCAGAAACTAAATTAGAGCTGATAAGCAATATTTCCCCCTTACAGAGTCCCAGCATTAATCAAACAGGAATTTATTAATGGGGAAAAGAGAAAACACATTGAACAGCAACTTGGAAAACCTGGATAGTAAATTAACTGTAAGTGAAGCTACCTCACATGACTCTTGGGCAACAGTCCTGAACCCAATTTTCCTCCCACAGATAACTGTCCTGATGAATTAAACTAGCCTCAGCCTTCATTACACCCCACTCAAGGTTTGTTGTCTTAAGTCAGGGGAGTCCAAGTCTCAGGCAGCTTGATCTCTTGCTCCTATGGGCATGCAGTTTGAGGAGCTCTACCACCTTACCCAGCTGAGGCAACTACTGCCCTAGGACAGGATAAGAAGGCCCTCCCCAAATGTCCTTTGTCTAGGTTTCTGCTCTACACTTATCATTATGTTGTATCCCAGCTCCAGTTGCACCCCATCCAGTGTCTCAGCCTTTCATGCCATCTCAAAACAGCATCTACGGTGTTACAGTCCCTTTGGAAAGGAATCTGGAACTACAGAACACTGCCAAGGTCCTTAGTATGATAAGGAGCCACTTCTGGCTGGAGTCTGAGACTCAATCTTCCCTTCATCTCTCCCAGTCTTCCTCCCCAACTTTGCTCAGGTTTCTGTCACTCCAGAGCCACAACCTGTAGCACTGGTTAGGGTTTCTCCAGACATATTTGACACCATTCAATTGTCCATCCATTTTGAAACCCAATTCATGATGTTTGATTTACTCCCAACTCCAGCACTGAACAGTATTTCAACAAAATTGTCACATCCATCACATAATAGACATTCAAAATACATGTAAATGAGACCCAGCCCTGATAGTCAGCACTCCTGGCGTTTATTCACACATCTTCATCGTCTCTAGGCCCTTGTACATCAGAGTTCTCAAGAAGCTCTCTACCACTAAGTGTCCACACTGAGCTTCCTGCTTATTTAGGGCTTCAAGCCTTTGGCTTACTTCACTGTTAACATTTCAACCTTACTTGTCTGATTTCAGCTCCCAGCCACTGGATTTTGTTATAAATTGACTACTAGTCTTCAAACCAAATACAGAGAAGAAAACAAGGCCGTGTTTTATACACATATATCTTGTGTACAAATAATCTCTCTTGACCTGTGTCTCCAAGAGAAATATGGTCTGAACAAATAATGAGGCATTTAAAACCTTGGTTGACTATGTCATTATGGTATATCATCATCTCTAGATAAAACTGTTTACATTGGCTAATGTTTTATATGGGCTGGATTTTCAAACTCATCGAAATTTAGTGTCCAGAGATGCTTTTTGAGCATTCCACTACAGGCTCATACCTAACTGCAAATTTAGTTTCCTAAAGAAAGGGCCTGGTTTTCAGATGTGCTGGGTACCTTCCCATCTATTGGCATAACGGAGGTAGGACTATAATATTTGTTGCATGAGGAGGATTCAGCTACTAAGGAGCCCCCAGAAAGGAGTCTGATATTCCATTTTCTTGTGTGCCATACATTACATAGCTAGAATGCAAACTGATTGTAGCCAGTATAGTCCATTGGGTTGTGTTTTCAGAGAGTCTAAGGTCTCTGAAACAAGATATCCCATTGGGCTGGTGTGGTTGAGGCATGTTGGTTTCTCTAGCCCAGGGCTGTCCAACTGACAGTCCACAGGTGCATGCAGCCTGCAAGGGCTTTATATGCAGAATGTGGGCTCCCTCCCAGCCACAACTCCTCCTGTAGCTCCTGCTGCTGTGGTGGTCAGGGTCTCTGGGCTCCTCTTCTCTCTTCTGGCTTCTGAAGTTGGTCAGCCCTGCTCTAGCCAATGGTATGTAACAGACTGCCAATGTGGGCTCACCAGATAGGCTTGAGATACTTATCTTGGGCTAGAAAAAGTGCTGGTGAACTCTTGGCGACTCCAAGGGTGGAGCAGGGGAGCCCTGCCCTGTGGAAAAGGAGAACAGGTTTTCTATCTAAAGAAGGGGCTTTCAATCCCCTCATTCGCATGGAAGGGGGATGGCTGGAGTTGGGAGCCAGCCACCCTGAGCCCTGGTTGACTGGTTTGCAAGCCAGGGAGGGACTGCTGGAGGGGATAAAAGCAGCAGCCAAACTGGCGTGTAGGGCTGCTGACAGTGACTCCAGGGAATGACACAGGAGGCCTAAGAAGAGCTGGGGTCAGCTGACCCAGCAGAGGAAGCAGAGAGACCCCTCTGAAGAACCTTGAAGGCCCTGGGAGAAGAAGGCAGCGGCAGTCGGTCATGCCTCGAGCCCTGCAGCAGAGAGGGAGCAGCGGCCAGGGCTTGGGCAGAGAGCTGGTACCCCAAGGCCCCATCGCAGCATGCTGGATGTGCTGGGCATCCCAGAGGCTAGGGGTGGCAGTCGGCCTCTGCTCCACTACCGAGAATAAGCAGTGGCCAGGAGCGCAGGTGACATCCTTATCTGGAGCAGGGAGCTGGGCCGGTGAGTTGAGGAAACCCCTTACCTCCCCCAGGGAAGCAGGACAGCAGCAGGTAAGGCATTGGGATCCTGAGGAGCAGCAGAGTGCCAGGATGAGAGTCCCCGGGAGCTTGGGGCACAGACTGGCGCTCAGGAGTGGGATATGCGAACCGCGAGGCGTGTGGGGCACTCGGCCAGTCATCTGGAGCAGGGGTTAGAGCAGCAACCCCTGGGAGCTGCCTGCGCTGTTGCCCCTCTGCCACTGACTGCCTGGGGGGGGGGACTCAGTCCTGTCCCTTATTCTGCAGCTGATTGTCATTGGATGGGGTCCCTGAGCTTTGTGCTTGGGTCATGCCGATTGCTGCAGGAGCCTACTTTGTTGCTTGCCTTTTGGTTGCCATGGAGGGTCACCCTTCAGCCTCTTTGGGGGTGTTGGGGTTAGATACAATTTGATTGCTGCAGACCAGAAGAGCCTACACTGTTGCAGTCTGTTGCTTATTGGGAAGCCTGTTGGAGCTTCTGGAAGCGAGCACCCTGCTTCCTTGCTGTAGCATCTCAGCAGTGGCTGAAAGCTGCCAGTTACCCCACCTGCGGTTCTTGAGTCAAGGGTTGACTAATGCATTCTGGTTTGTTTTGTGATTCTGGTTATGCCATTTAAGTTCACTTGTAAATAACCTTTCCTATTATTCTTGTTTTGTAAATAAAGTGTAAATAGTTAAATCAGTTAAGTGTTAGACCTTCTTGGGACCACGGGCTGCTCTGTGTGGAGCAGGGGCCGGCTGGAAAGTAAATTGGTGCTGGCCGGAAGCCCTGCCCCACTCTCACCACACCATCGCTGATATTGGGCAGGGGTGGCAACTATTGGATCACCACCTGGGTTACAGGTACACCAGGGCATGATGTTACTATCATTCCCAACCAGCTTCCTTTGAAACCCCAGCTGGAATGATCCAGTACTTGTTTAGAGCCAGGTTTTCTGAGGGCAGACTACAGTGATGCAAACCTAGAGCAAGGCTTGTATTCACATCTCTGGATATGAAGTACACTGCCAAAATCGCTTACTCTGGTATTATTAGAGATGTTTTCTTCCTGTGATTAGCACTTTCCTCACACTATTCTTCTGTTACGGCAAGGTGTGCAACATGCTGGCCTTCAGCTTCTGAAAGGTGCTAAACACTCCGCTTCCAGTCCACATACATTTTTAACTGACCAGCTAGATCCTCTACACCTTGGTGAACCCTGCACTTCATCTTCCTATGTACTAACTTTTTCTTATTGGCTCTTCCACGTACCTTTTTTCATGAGAACATCTCTAGTCACTGTGCCTTATTCTCCTTATATGTGGGGTATCAAAGATAGGGCCCATGGGCTGGATATGATTTACAGAGCTCTATCATGCAGTCTCCAGTGCAACCTGTGGGTCTCAAAGTTGACCCACAGGCAGCAGGCAGGCCTGCCTGGTGTCCCTGCATGCCACAGATGGTGGCCGCTCCACCCACTCTAGGACCATTCTTCATGTGGCATCTGCTCCAGCATATATCTGCTGCAAGCCAGATCCAGTGCATGTCCTGGAGCAGGCACCATGTGATTAGTGGTGCTGGAATGGCCAGAGCAGGTGCACTTGATGTGCAGCTGGCCTGGGACTACATTGCATGCATTGCATTGCTCAGGAACATGCTGGCTGTCATGTAGCAGACTTGCACTAGATCCAGCATGGAACAGACACTCACTGGACTGGGCACCACGTGCAGTGTGATCCTGAAACAGACAGTCCAGGACTGTACCCGGACACATGCTGGACTCAGCACGCAGAGCTGGTTTGTGGGCCCAATCCATATCTGTGAACCAGCCTGTGCTGCTTATCTAGTCTTTGGGGCCAAATTAGTTTGATACACCTGCTTTAGACAACATTTCTAACCCCAGAAACCCAGCTACCATCTGGTCCTAGCATTCCTTTCATTTTCCTTTTATGTCTTATTTATTTATATTATTTAAATTTAGTTTATTTCTTTATTATGCCCAAGCATCCTGGTCTTCTTTCTTTCAGTAATTAACCAGTGGCTGCCTCTGTTCTTACATCATCCCAACTTCTTCCATTGGATAGAGCCCTTCTGACCACAAGATCTAATTTTCTCTGGATTATTGCATATTTTTGACTCGTGAAAGGTTATAGCAATTTTACCAAAAAATTACATTTTTTTTGTACTTTTCTTGACAGAAATATGATTTTTTTTTTTACTGTTTTTGATACATTTCTTAATGGAAAACGTGCTTTTCTGTGTATTATTTGGACCTACTGGCAAATTTCTGACTAATATGTGACTGGTTAATTAATTCACAAAACTGTATTTGTCCAGTCAAATACCCAACCTTATATTCAGGTGCTGGAAGAGAGGACCTGCCCTCCAGTACCACAGTCCCTGGCTGAGCCCAGACCCCTGGGCAGCCAGTCATTGCAGTCCATCTGCCATATAAGCAGCCTGGGGTTTCTCCTGCCTGAGGACAGCTGTGAACAGTGGAAGTGGAAAGTGGCTCCCCACTTCACATGCCCAGAGGCAACTACTGTTGGGGAGGAGGAGGGGAGAGGGAAAGGAAGGGAGATGCTGCAGAATGCTGGAGGAAATGGACTGCCCAGAGCAGATTAGGGGGATAAGAGTCCCAGTAACTGCTGCTGTGGTGCAGTCTGCCTGCAGGGTGGCCCCAGTGGCATCCCCTGCACCCCCTTTTCAAAATTTTAGATCCACCCTTCAAGGGACTACACTAAATGCCAGGAAAGAAGTGGCAGAACACAAGCCTGCTTTATGATGTAATGTCATCTATACCAGAGCACATGAGAATGGCCAGCATAGGGACAGGAATAGATCCTAAGGGTTGCACCCTTCTTCTGGAGCATGCTAAAGGAACAGCAGCTAGGGATTTGAAGTCCCTAAAACAGGTAAGAATTCCCTCCCCGCTTTCCTTCCATGACCAGTGGCACATCCCTTCTTAGGGTGGCCATCATAGAGGACATTCTGGTTTTTTGCTACTCTGTCCTCTATTGATATGAAACCCGACGCCTTTATGTCCTCTATTCTTCTCTTCAAGGAGAAAAATAGAGGACATAAAGGCATCCAGTTTCATATCAGTAGAGGAGAGAGGACAACTGGACTGTCCTCTATGATGGCCACCCTATCCCCTCTCCTCCCATTCTCCCTCTCCTGCCTGCCACTGCCACTGCTGGTGTCCCCTGCTGACCAAAGGCAGAGGGAATCCCAGAACTGCTTCTGCCTTGCTACAGCCATGCTGCAAAGGGAGCTGGGCTTAGGTGGGGACAGTGGCAGGTGGGTTTTTCCTCTCTGCCCAGTCTCCCCAGATGTTCCCTGGCAGCCCAGAAAAAAGAAGAGGGAGGAGAACCCTCATGTCACTGCTGGTGTCCTGGCAAAGCCCACTGCCCACATAGCTGCTCCCTGCAGCCCAGCCGGAGTGTGGCAGGAACAGCTGGGATGGTGTATGTATTAGGCAGATTGTCCTGACCCTTTCATATGATCAGAAGCATAACTAGAGAGGGCAAGGGGCGGGGAGGGAAGGGGAAGTGTGGCTGAGCATGGAAGGGAAGGGACACTGAGAGTTGAGGAGGAGGATTCTTACATCATTCAGGGGCTTAAAAAAGTTCCCAACTTCTGTTTCTGACCATGGTCTGCCCACGTTGGGGGAGAGACTGGGATCAGGGGACTGCAGCTACCCCTTCAGTCACTGCTCCCACCACACCCTTTTTAAAATCCAGGATCTGCCCATAGATAGGAGCTAGCTATTCTGGCTTGATGTCTAATGACTGCTTTTCTCAAGATGGGGAAATTCTCAGTTAGCCAACTGGGTTCAGCCTCTGGCACATCTATGCCTTATGAGAGTTGTAAAGCAGCCAGAACAGAGGGAGAGAATCTGTAAAGGCTGCCTAGTTATGCTTCAGCCACTTCAGTTACTTGGATTTACACCAGTGTAACTGAGTTTAGACTCCTGCTCAAAAGACCTAAATCCCAGTCTGACTGAAGTTACTGTGGAGAGACCACCAGTGGGATTAGAATTTAACCTTAACGTTTTAAATGGTGTAATTCTTTGTCTTACTGCTACGTGACAACAAATGCTCAATGGGAGTTGAGAACGCTTACAGAGCAAGCATGTTTACATTTGGTTATTTTGCCATGAAAATCTCTTGATGAACTGATTCATGATGATATGTTGCTCACTGAGAAATGTTTTGTTGCCACACATGCAATGGTGATACCATGGTAACTTGCTTTATTTTAGTACAATGGAATGGCTTGTTTATTTTTGTCAGTCAAAGCTGACGCAGAAGGACTTCGATATAACATGTGAATGAAAAAAAAATAACGATCGTTTTTTGCAGTTAGAAGTTCCAGTGTTTTCTGTTTGTTTAATAATATTCTGGAATGGTTCACAGACATTGGCTCCCATTGTCCAAATATTTCATTTCGATTCAACTTTATGGCTGTACTGAAATATAACTGGTCATCAGGCCTACACCAGAAGACAGCCAATTATATTCACAGGAAAACATTAATCTGAGCTGAAGAATTCATGGCACATGTGTGCATATCCTTTTTGTTTATTCCCATCCCCCTTCCCCCTTGTTTCACCAATTCTAAGGAGCACTGTCCAAATGGAAGGAGTATTGACATGAGTGTTGCTTTTCTTTCGTGCATTTAGGAACTGGTCCAAAAATCCCGTTGAAGAGAATGCCAATTCTTCTATTGATTTCAGTGCACTTTTGATCAGGCCCTTCACCTCTATTTCTAACAAACATAGGTGCAGGGTGTGGGGGAGGTTGGATAAAAGCAAAGCAAGGGGGATGGATAGGAACAAAGCAGGGAGAAGCTGAGGATTGTACTGATCCTCCTGCAGCATTGAGTCCAGTCCTCTACATTCACAGGCAATCATTTACTTCCAGATTCCACCAAATCACTTGGTTAAATCAAAACTGCTACCTTAAGCCCTCCCCTCCCCTCACTTACAATGCATAGAATAAAAACACCTTGCAACATACCAAATATAAAAAGGGAAGCAAAGGGAACAGGGGAAGCAAAGGAGCTACCAATGCCCTCCCACTCAAAGGAACCTAGAAAGAGGACTATGCATTGTGCTAGAGGAAGGTGATAAAATTTCCATAATACTGGCTGACCTGATGTAGGGAGGGATCAGGAGCTGGATCAAAGCTGAAGAGAAGGTGGATAGGCCAAGAACATAATCAGAAAAGTGTATCACCACTAGAGCATACTTATGTCTTAAACCTGGAATTCTTCTTCTTTTTCTTCTTATGTCTCTATGCCATGTCTGATGATATTATCACACATACTTGTACTCTTTTATTGTACTTTGTGAGATCTTTCATTTTACATGAGCCTTCAAACAGTGGGCATCATAGCAGGTGTTGCATAGTCTGAGGCTCTGTGCAGAAGTCACAGGTGATTGAAACAATGGTATAGCCCCACTTCTTCATGAGTTCCTTGGAGCATCTAACTTCAGTGCATAGGCATTTGAGACATCACCAACTTTGTCATGGTTCATCAGCCCCTGATGGTAAGGACTCAGTCACTGGAATGTCCATTTTTTTTGCTGTCAGGCACTTTTTTTTTAGCCTCTCATTCCACATCTGCAATTGTGTCTCCTTGGATGTGGCACTGAGAGGTTGGGTGCTGGTGAGGAAGCTCCTGCATGACTTCAGTTGTTTGTGTGCTGTGGATCGGTCATGCAGTGGGTGTCACATCGATTTCATAGACTTCATGGACATTAGGGCTGGAAGGGACCTTGAAGATCATTAAGTCCAGCTCCCTGCCCCAGATGCAGGAAGTCAGCTAGTGTCAAAGGATCCCAGCAAGATAAGCATCCAAATATTTCCTGAATGAGTCCAGAGTAGGTGCCTGCACCACTTCTGGGGAAAGTTAATTCCAGGCCTTGGGGGCTAGGACAGTAAAGAAATTTTTTCTTATGTTCAGCCTAAAACAGTCTTGGAGGAGTTTATGATGGTTGGTCCATGTTATCCCTTGGGGTGCTTTGGTGAACACACATCCTCCCAGATCCTGATGCACATGCCTGATGTACTTATAGGCAGCCATCAGGTCCCCCCATAGCCTGCGCTTTTCCAGACTGAAGAGTGCCATGGCTCTCAGCCTGTCTTCATAAAGTCTATTCTCTTGCCCTCTGATCATGTGCTTGGCTCTCTGGATTCTCTCAAGCTTCTCCACATCTTTCTTGAATTGCGGAGCCCAGAATTGGACGCCGTACTCCAGCTGCGTCCTCACCAAGGCCTAGTACAGTAGGAGGATGACATCCTGAGATTTACTTGAGAAGCATCTATAGATGCAAGTCAGGATTTTGTTTGCTTTACCAGCTGTGAAACTGGTTTGGTGGCTTATTTTCATCTTGTGGTCAATCATGACCCCCAAGTCTCTTTCAGCCATGGTGCTAGCGAGCGTAGCACTGTCGAACCCATAAGCATGCATCTTCAGTTCGTCTTGATCATTCTGTCCTTCTCACCATTGCTCTTCTGATGTCAGGTGGTGCAGTGTCAGCCAGCAGGCACACACTGTTTAGGCTGGTAGGCTTCAACAGATGCATAGTCAGCTGCCATTCAGAATAGGGTCAAGGCACTTAGCATATATGGATCTCTCCCATACAGGGCATGCATACTCAGCATGGAATTGAACCCTGACTCCTTGCTGACATCAGAGGAATGTAAATAGCTGTGAATTCCATGGAAAAAGTGTGCATCTCATTGCTTGCTAGCAGGTCCATATAAAGATTGAAACCTCTGTGATAAGCTATTTTGTTAGCTTAAGTGGTATATGTTTGTGCTGCGATTCTCAAGCTCGAAACACCGTTAGTACTTCATACTGGGGGTCAGTGGAGTTCCATATTATTAATTTCAAATGCAGGGAGGCAGATTTTTTCACATTAGGAAATAACATTTAAATAAAACCCTAGATTGGAAAACCAAGCATTTGGAAACGAGGCAGAGGCAGAGTAAAGGTTGCCAGTGCTCTGAGGTTGAATCAGGGTTGTACAGTGAAAGGCTGTTGTCTGTAATACTCCTGTCTCATCTGCAGCAGAAGCTGGAAGGCGTGTTGTGAAAAAACAAGGGATTGCAGGAACAGAGAAGGCAGTCTCTTGTGTACAGTGGTCAAATATGACGGCAGGGGAATTGGATTCCATTCCTGCCTCTGCCACAGAGCTCCTAGGTGATGTTAGATAAGTCACTTAGACCACTTTTTTCTACACAATTGCTCACTAATAGCATAGTCCTCTTTTCTGAATGCCTGGCTTAATACTTTATGACCAGGATTACATGACTCTCATAGCTGTACCGAAATCAAGGGGAGCAGTACCTTGAAGAGCAAAAGCACTATAAAAACGCTAAGTATGCTAAAAAAATCAAGCCCCAGGCAGCTCAAGCTGGACCTCCACAATTTGTAGACCCTTGAGAGTTATTATCATAATACTTTGGCTATCAACTTCTTATCTTTAAAATGTGAATTATAATTCCACTTCATTTTAGCAGTTACCAGTTTAAGGTATGATACTTCATGATTCTTTAGGTTCAAAAAGGATCTAAGCGTGCACAGTTTTAGGGCATTATTTTGAAGTCTTTTAGAAGGTGCAACCATTATATATATATCATTTTATTGGATTAAAGTCTAATCTGTAAGCTACCCTAGCCTGTGCATAATAAATCGTGGTTATCACTAGATTTGGCATATACTAGTACTGTTTGTTGGCAGTCTCAAAACAAAAATCAGCAATTGCTTGGGCACAGAGATTCTCTAACCACTAGGGGGCCCATCCAGAATAGGTTCAGGTACATGCAGGTACATTGGTTCTGACTGCATGTGCTTGTGCTATATCTGGTCTAAGCATTAGGAAACTACTACATTCTACAAACCTCTTTCTCCTCCCCCCACCCCTACTTCTTCTCTTTCTTTCACTGTCTCTCTCTCTCTTTCTCTGTATATATCTCACACACACACATGCTTCTCATCTCAAATCAGAAGAGAAATTTAAATATATACTCAATAATGTATGTGTATGTGTATATACACATGTAAATTGTTAAAAGTAAACTCCTGCGATGTGGTGTGTACTGAGCTTGTTTTGATTTTGTCATTTAATTCATAATTCTGTTGAGATCTGAGATACGAAACCTAAGTAGTTTTTTGGCTTTATGACATGCAAAGTTTTAACACAATGCTTTCGCTTATGGCTTTCAGCCAGTGCTTATGTCTTGCACATCATTTGTGGACATTCACAGTGAAAAAATGTGCAGAATTGCATTTGTATTTTTGGCCTTATGGATCATCTGAAAGCTACTTTCATGCTTATTCTAACCAAGCTATTTAGAAAAATGCAATGTTACTTGACTTTTATAAACAAAGTTTCAATGGGACTGTTTTATGTTATATCTATTGAGTCTTTACATTGAAGAGGCAAACTTTGCAATAGTCAAATCCAAGGAAGCAAATACGTAAGCTTCAGGTATGTTAAAAGCTTTCTGTACTGCTAAATCCAAAAAAATCTTTTCTAGAAGGAAGAACAAAACAAACTATCTTATAGTTTCTGGAACTATGATATTCCCATTTAGTCAATAGAAATTTTGTGATCAATTGTAATGTTCTAGACTGTAAGTCAGTGACTCTCAACCAGGGTGCTGCAAAACCCTAGGGTGCTATGGGATACTTTTAAGGGTGTCATGAAGTAGTGCCACTCAATATTAGTACCTAGGCATGATTCACACGATGGATTCTGATGAGTCACAAAATAGAAATCCATAGTGTCAAAACAATTCGAACCTGTTGGGCATGTCCAGATGAGTTTGCACTTGCTGTTTGCAGTGTCGCAGACCCATCTGTGGCGCCGCAAGCTGCATGTGCTGCACATGCAGGCATTCACTATGCTGCTAATTTGCAGATGGTGTGAAATCCTGGTGTCAGAAAAAAGCAGGGTGGCACACTTGGCACCACTGTGAGCCACCTGAAGCTAGAGCCTGTAGCTACACTCCAGCTGCCAGCCACGCTCTGTGTGCCCAGATCACCACTTCTGGAGCCCTGGGAGGCCCACAGCACCCCAGGTAAGCACAAATATGTGCTGCTGCTAGTTGTCCCCAGGGAATGCATGTTCCTGCTCATGAGGACATGCCCATTGAGGTCTTCTGAGTTTTTTGTAACAAAATAATTACTGTATTATTTTTCCATGGCCAAAAAATGAGTGGAAGTTAAGAGCTGGCATTTTCTGAGGGGTGCCTTGAGTCTAACAAGGGGTGCCTTCAGTTTAAGAAGATTAAGAACTGAATTTTTTTTCTATCTGTGTTCAATGTCTAGCATAATGAGATTCTGATTGGGAGCTCTACATGCCTGAGGTCAAAGTTCTGGCTAAATCCAATAGCTTACTGGATTAGTATCGTTAAGGTACCAGAGTTGCTATAGCTAGCAGCACACAAGGGAGTGAGATGGCCAGAACTTTGACCTTGAGCATGAGTGATGTGGAGATTCAATGAGATCAAATGTTATAAGCAAACATTGGGCTTATGTGCTATCTTTAATAATTATAAGAGACCATAGGGCATATCTTTGCTTATGTAGAGAAAAAGATTTGCCTCCAGATATTTCTTTGGATTCACAATGAAATAGGTAAGATCCTTAGTTCACACAAATTACCACGGGTTTCACTAAAGGCAACAGAACCATCCTTATTTGTACGAGCTGAAGAACTACCATAGTATTTTGGGGTTAATAGATATAAATAAAGGACTGAACAATTATACATTTATTTAAGGCTCCATCCTTAATTTTTGCATGTATCTTTAAGTCTGGACATGATTACCTGTAATTTATTGTGCCAAAGAGTACCATGCTGAAATACACTGGGATGCTTCCAAACCAGAAGTAATTTAGACATCTTGAGCTATAGACGGATGAAAAATTGTACAGCTATCGAATGATACCCATATAAGCTATTACAGTGTATCTGTTGTATCTGCATGCTGTAGTGAGACAAGTACAGCAAAACCACTGCAACTTAAACCTTGTTTCATTGAGGACTTAAGTGGCTAATGTGCATTACTAATAAGACTGTGCAGATGTAACAGTTACATCCTAACAATTGATGTACATTTCCCAACAGCAGCTCTCCTTTCCCTTTCAAAATGGTTAAAAAATACGTTTATCCATTTCTCATTGTAGCACAACTGATAGGCTGATTAGCTCTGCTGAGAGGTAAGCTGAGCTGCCTTCTGTCTTTCAAAAGAGAATCTCTTCTGAATACAAAGCCAGACAGTTCCAAATACTGTGCTATACCTCTGGAGAATACAGTATTCAATTTATTATGTATTAGTCCCTATCAGTAGACTTGACTTGCACTAGCTGCCTAAGTCTCAAAAAAGTCCTATTATATTTAACAGGCCATGCAACTTTTACTTATTATTCAAGATCCACAAACCTGACAACTGAGGATGCCCCACTGTCTCTGGCATTGACCTTGTCACAGAGGCAGTTTCCGGCTATGTTGACTCTATCCTATTCTCCCATATGCCATTGGAACTGCCAGCTATTTGGAAGACACCATAGATTTCTGAAATATACTGGGCTCCATTGACAAATTTCTAGCAAATGCCATGTTAACTACCATGGATGTCACATTTCTTTACAACAACATCCATCATAAAGATGGATTATCAACCATAAAGAATATTATCCCTGACAAGAAAACTGTTTCTGTTTCCATTAAGCTCTCTCTCACTTTGTCCTCACACCAACTGTTTCAGGTTTGGGGACTCCTTATGCCTACAAACTACTGGCACTGCCATGGGTACATGTATGGCCCCCCAGTATGCAACATACTTATGACAGATCTTGAAGTTCATTTCCTCCATAGCTGCCCCCTGGTATACCATCCCTTCATAATATGGGCACCTGGGATAGAATCTCTAGAGAAATTTCACCAAGACTTTAACAACTTCCACTCCTCCATCAAACTAACTCTGGAATATTTAATGCAGCAGATTCACATCCTAGACATTAGAGTGACACTTTGCAGTGGCCACATTGCCACCACATTGTACCAGAAACCTACTGACCACCATAGCTACCTTGACACCACCACCTTTCATCCTAAGCACACCACTGGATCCATCACCTATAGCCAAGCTCTATGTTACAACCAGCTCTGCTTTGACCCTACCAACTGGGATGAACACTTTAAGGATCTAAAGCAGGGATTCTTACAATTATAATACAATCCTCAAACTCGAGCCGCTCAGATCAACAAAACTAGGCTCAGACCTCACTCTGGCCTGCTACAATACCAACACTGGGACAAGGTTGTTCATGATCTTCAACCCCTCCTAGAAAAGAATAACCATCTCAAAGCAGCCTATAGGGACAAAACCATCCTGGCTTACAGACAGCCTCCCAATCTCAAATAGTATCTCTCAAACAACAGACTAACACACTCCTATCTTCACTGAGGCACGAGGCCTTGCAATGGACCCAAATGTCTGCTGTGATTCCACATCAATAAAGACCACAAAATTACTGGACTTAATAACAATCAATACAACACACAGGGTTCATTACCCTGCAACTCTACTTGCATCATATATGCCATCACCTGCTTAAAATGCCTTTCTGCTATGTCAGACAGACAGAGCTCTCTCTACATGAAAGAATGAATGAACACTGATCTGACATCAACTGCAGAAAAAACACAAAAGCCTGTGGCTGAACACTTCAACCTTTCTGGACACTCCATCGCTGACCTCTGGATTGCTGGTCTCAGGCAAAAAATAAATAAATAAATAAATAATAAAACCCCCCACTTTGAATGGGAAACTGGAACAAGAAATCATCCACAAACTGGACTGTGTTAAGTATGGTTTAAACAAGGACTATCGATTCTTATCTCATTATCTGGATTAGATTTTGTGACCCCCTGGACGTGCCTACATGAAATACTTTACTGTGCATTAGACTAATTGAACTCACAGTAAAGCATCAGCATCTACATGTGCACAGAACGTACTGCACACGGCTGCACATGCATTTGCTCCAGGGTGGGTAACTTACTTTAGAGTACCCCACCCCAGGCAGGCATCTATATGTGCAGGGAAGCGGGAACAGATTTAGTGCTCTGCACTGCCCAGCCTCAGATTGGAGGTCGTGCATGCCCAAGTGCCCATGGATCATGGTAAGTTGGCTGGCCAGGCCATTGCCCAGGTGGCTGTTGGCTGAGCCTCCCAACTCTGCTTACTCCCCAGGTGCAGGTGAGCCACTGGGTGCTGTCCGCAGGCAGCCTGCCTCTCCTACCCTGTTCCCAGGCTGGAACAGGCCTGTTTCCCTGTAGCACCTGCTGCCACAGCTCCAGAGCCACTTCCCTCCCTTCTCCTCCCACAGACCAGCCTGTCTCCTGTGCTGCCCACGGTGCCTGGGCTCAGGGGGTTCAGGGCTCCCAGTCACTTGGGATGCAGATCTGCTCGTGCCTCCGCCCTCCCCCCAGGGAGCTACCCTGGAGTGAGCCTCCCCACCCCCATCCCCACTCCTGCACTGTGACCTGAGTGTGCCCCTGCTGTGAGTGTCTTAGGCGTGCCATGAAGAACTGTTTTTGTGGACCAAGAGGTGCCCTACCCACTATGCCCTCTGCTGCTGATGGACATGGTGCCCCGGGTGCACCTGTGAACCTGGCACAGGACCCTGAGCTTTGAAGGGGTGGAGGGCAAATCCACCCTGACCTGCAACCTCCTGCCACCCCCTGGAGGACTACCTGTGGCTTTGCTACACAACCCTGCTCCTGCAACCAAGGAGGACACTGCCACCAGCATTGATGTGTTCCTCAGTATTTGAGACGCCCATGCCTGCCTAGCTGCAGGGGCACAGGCTTCTCAATAAAGTTTTTCACTGTCTCCCATCTCCCTGCATGCTGTTGGGGGCGGGGGCGGGGGAGCTCCAGGGGCTGGGGGAACATGGGCAGGCCAGACAGGGAGGGGGAGCAGGGACCAAGGCTGGGGCAGGGGCGGGGCTTACCAGGTAGCCATAGCAGGTTTGCCCAGTGTCCCAAGCTAGTGCTCACTGGCAGCAAGGATATGTGGCTCCCAGTCTTGGGGTGCAGTCTTGGGGTGAAGCAATGCAGTGTTAAGCTGCCTGGGCAGGGGCCCCCTCTGGGGAAGAACTGAAGCTACTGGCAGCTGGTGGTGCCATGACCAGCCTGGCCTTGCAGGTGGGGTTGAGCACATGTAGCTGGCAGGTTAAGTGCTGGCTTAGGCTCCTGGAGCTGCTTAATGAGACCAGGGCAGGGAGCTCAGTGGGTGACATGTCACTGCTGGTGCTATGCCACAGCAAAGGCTTAGGCATGCTGCCCATGCTGGAGTAGAAGACACAGCTCAGGCCAGGGTTCTGGGATGTAAGGATGTCATCCAGCTGCCACATAAAGGGCATGGACTTGCGGGCAGCCCCCGACTGGTGTTCAGTGACCATGACCCACTGGGCCCGCAAGGCCTTGACCTTTATGCGGCACTGGTGAACTGACTGGTCATGCCTGTACTCCCGCATGTGGCCTGACAACACCTCATAGATGTGCATGTTGGAGAGCCTGCTCTGTGCATACTAGTTGAGGACCTTGGATTTGCCCCACAGCATGATACAATCTTCAGTCTCCTCCTGGGACCAGTTATGGCCCCTGGAGACACTGTGTGTCTTCTGGGAGGATGCCAGAGTGGCTCTCTCAATGACTCAGTGGGTCTCCATGTAGCAGTCCCAGTGCTGATGGGCCTGGGCAGCTGCCTGCGGCACCCAACAAGGGGGCACAGCATGGGACAGGCAGGCAAGCAGCAAGGTGCGCTGGGCACTAATGCTTGGGTCTGGGTAGGCTGGTCTGGGTGGCCTGTGGCCAGCTGAAATGAGACCCAATGGCCAGAGGCAGGGCCCTGGTGCTGGGCTGAGGGTGGCCTTCTAGTGATGGGACTGACTGGGAGCAATTTTGCTCCCTGTCAGTGTCTACATGTGCATTACTGCACAGTAACTAATTGTATTTACAAATTAGCAATTTTGCTCATGATTAGGGCAAATTACTGCTCAGTAAGCATCTACATGTGTAGACATGGATGCTTACTGTGCAGTAACTTGCACTACTGTGCATTAAAGTGTGTTGTATAGATGTGCCCACTGTGCTGTAAATTAGGATAATGCACCATTTGCTAGTACCAGGAAATACAGGGACTAGATTAATGGCACATTAGCTACTGCGTAGTAGTGCATGTGTAAAGCTGGCCAAAATTTGCTCCCTGGTCAGCCCAAGCAGCAGGGGATCCACTGCTGCCTTGCTAAGCACCAATGTAGGGGAGAGCTGTGCCAGTTTCAGGGGCAGCTGTCTCCCTGCCACATGGGGATTGGGACCTATCCTGATCCCCACATGACTGCGAGAAGCTGCCAGGACTGCTGCATTCCAGCCACATGGAGATCAGATCAGGACCCAATCTCTCCACATGGCTGGTAGAGCTGGCCTGGCAGCCAGGACTGCTGGATCCCAGCCATGTGGAGATTGGGTCCCAACCCTATCCTCATGGGGACAGTTCCCCTGGCCATGTGGGGACTCTCCTAGCCACATGGGGAACAGAATCCCATGCCCCCTGTCAGCCCTGGGGCTGGCACATGGGGGAGTCTGGAGTTTCCCCTGGCTGCTGCAAGGGGGCAGAGCAGGGCAGGAGCAGTCCTGGACTGGGCTGCTCCTGTCAGGCACAATTTGCTCCTGATAGGGTGCACGTGTAGATTTGGACCCCAGAGTACTTTAATAAGCCTGAACTTTCTGTGAAGAAAATACAGGCACATTAATTGCATATGTAGTCACATTACCTTTGTTCCTATGGGTTTACTGCTCATTTGCTTCTTTCTCCTAGCACTGCTTCTCTCCCCCTATCTCTCTCTCCTCCCCCTTTCCTTTGTCTTTTGTATACAAATTTCTTTCTCCGTTTTATATTCTGCTTTCTGCACATCATTTCACAGCATCTGATGAAATGAACTTTGGTTTATGAAAGTTTGTGCTCTCTCTCACTTATTTAGGTAGTCTAGAAAGGTGCATATCTACCCTGCCTTCTAATAGAAAATAATCATCTTTCTAATGGTTGCATAGACCTTTATGGATAATTTATTAGACAGTTTAATCACTGTTTTAGAATTCTATAGGACATGGGTGACAGGTGCCTCCTGAGTCTGGGAGGCACCCTCACAAGCCAGTAGTGGCATTGGCGGTAGGGAGGGGGATGGTGAGCACCAGCAGCAGCTGCTGGCTGTGTTGGTAGTGGAGACGGCCCTGTCAGGGGGAGCACATGCCTCCTGTGCCTCCCCTACCAGTCGCCTATGTTATAGGAAGTTTAAAAATCCTTTTGACCAGAGCTCATTCTGGTAAACTCCATAGGTTTTTAAACTAATCTACATATAGTCCTATTCATATCATCCCTATTAACCTTATTGGACTTTTCCATAGAAGAAATATTCTGAAATAAAAATCAGACCCCAAATGGCAGGATTGTTGCTGTGGCTTAAGTACTGTTCCTCTTGCTAGCTACCTCTTTGGTGGACAGTAATATAATATAAATCTACTTGTAGA
Organism: Alligator mississippiensis; assembly: GCF_030867095.1. Lineage (NCBI taxonomy): Eukaryota > Metazoa > Chordata > Crocodylia > Alligatoridae > Alligator > Alligator mississippiensis. The sequence continues at coordinate 116,386,260 of NC_081824.1, read as the reverse complement.
ACTCAGCTAGTATCAACTGAGCACTGCATTCACCACTGTGTACATAAAGCTTCCAAGTCTCTTATAATTGGATTATTTTGATTCAGGTCAAATCAGAGAGCAGGTCAGTGAGAGGGGATACTGGCTTTTGACAAAAGGGAGTTGACAAGTGATGAAGTTAGGAATGTGCTGACGTCCCCAAGCTGATCGAGGGGGCAAAGTGTGGGAAGCCACGGTAACATGAAGATGAAGTCACTGTTGGGTTAATTAATTAGGGTGGGATGTCTGCACATTAAAGGGAGGAAAGGAGCAAGGGGCTTCATATGGCATGAATCTAAGTCTCAAGTAGCAGCTACAAAGGATTCTGGAGCCACAGGAAGGATAGAAGAAGTGTTGGCTCATGCTGGCTGTTGGCCAATGAAACATGTCAGATATTTGTGAAAACAGGCTGCAGCTGTTAAGGACAGGAGTGTTTCACTTTACAAGCACAGTATCAGGCCTGAGAGAGACTCTGCATTTACTGCTTCACTAATTCTCGGACAGGAATCTATCAGCCACAGGTCAGATTTCACACACACCAGCACACCAGCTCAATCCTGACTACATTTGATGCCATGGTTATGGCTTTTTGTAGAATGAAGTCATACTGAGTGCATCTACACATTTATCAATGCACTGTAATTATGGCACATTATGTTAGTACCTGTAATTACAGGTACTAACGTAATGCGCCATACTTAGTGCTACGGTGCAGTAGTGCCGGCACATGCATTTTTGGGACACTAATGTACAGTAGACTCATTGTACTGTGCATTATCATGTTAGCACAGTTTTTGCCTGCTGCACTAATAAGCAGTAGAATTAGTCTACTGTACTTTTAGCATCTTGTGTAGATGCACCCACTGTAGTCAAAATTAAGTGAGGTGATTCAGTGAGCTTACTCATCTTCAGGGATCCTGGTTTTCTTTGTTTAAAAATTGCAAATGTTCTGATTCAAAAAACCCACAAATTCTCTGATTAACCCCCCCAAAATCTGCATTTTTCCATGATTAAAATGAAACACCACTATATATATATATATATATATATATATATATATATACACATACATATATATATATATGTATGTATGTGTGTGTATATATATATATACACACACATATATATGTGTGTATATATGTGTATATATATATATATATATATATGTATCAGTTGAACATGTTTTATTGATATATTCACAATTTTAAAGCAATTTGGAAGCCTACAAGTGTCCCAATCACTATAGTAAAATACATTCTAAATACCTATACATTTTGGTGTTTGATTTGGGTTTTTTATCATGGAAAATTAGATCTGCCCCTGCCCCCTTAGCTCACCAGGATGCAGGTCCAGCTGTGGTTGTTCCCCTGTACCCTCCCTGCTTTGTGGCACTGAGCAGCCCTGATATGTCAGTGCCTGGCCTATGCCATTGCCCCTCACTCCCGATCCACTGCCCCCCCTGCCCTGCTTGTGCCCCTCACTCCCCACCCACAGTCCCCTGGCCCTGCTGGTGCTCCTTACTCCTCAACCACAGCTCTCTGGGCTCTGCTGGTACCCCTCACTTCCCACTCACAACCCCCCAAACTCCAGCCTTCCTGGAGGGGGCCCCCAGCTGCCAGGGCTATGGGGCCAGGGACCTGGGTCCACAGCTCCCTACCCCCCGTAGCAGTGCCCAAGCCCCAGCTGCCACCTGCGGAGGGCAGTGGCTGCTGCGGCAGAGTGGAGCATGGAGCCCAGCTCCCCCTCCCCTGCAGGCAGCGTGGCTGGAGTGGAGTCCATTGGCGGGGTGGGGGCAGGGCACCTGCTGCTAGCTCAGGCTCTCCACCCTGCTGCCCTCCTGCAGGGCCTCCATGGCCTAGTGGGCAGAACCCAGCATGGCAGGGAAGAGCAAGGCAAGGAAGCTTGGTGCTGCTGCCACCCATGTTGCCATGCTGAGGTGCCCCCTGCCCACCCAGCAGCAGTAAGAGGCACAACCCCATGACACCATCCCCATTGCTGCCAGGCAGGCAGGGGGCACATCTCCATGACAGTGTGGGGCTTGTGGTAGCATCATTGAGCTTCCCTGACCCGCTCTGCCCTGTCATACTGGGTTCTGCTTGCTTGGCCATGGAGGCCCTGGGAGAGGGCAGGAGGGCAGGGAGCCTGAGCCCACAGCAGGCAGCCCGCCCTGTACACAAATCTGCGGGGGCAAATCTGCGGGGCACATGCCCCTGGTCCCAAGCCCCATGCACCACCCAGGATGGGCAGAATCCCCAGCCCCAGCCCTGCCCAACTCCCTCCCTCCCTCACTGTGGGGGCCTCAAGTCCCCACCCCCCCTCCCCGCACCAGTCTTACCTGTGGGAGCTGTTCTCCAGGCTGCCTGGCAGCCATGTGCATGTTTACATGCACACATGCACATAGCGTCCCCTGCTGATCACCTTACTCTCGCTCCACCCAGCCTCTTGCAGGCTGGAACTTTGCCAGTGTGTAAGGGGAAACCCGCCGTTTCCTGCATTTTTCTCTTTTAAAGGAGAAAATCCAGGTTTTTTCCTCCTTCAAATGAGAAAATCCATGTTTTACCCCTTTTTTCCTGTGGCGAACAGAAAACCCAGATTCCTGCTCATCATAAAGGCACTAGTAACTGGTTACAGAATTAGGATATAGTTTATATTTTACCTTTGCCTCTTTAAAAGCAGTTGATTATTAATGTTAAAAAATAAAAGCTACCTTTAGTACACACTATTAGGACATCCCAGGTATAAATTTATAATATAATGTAATGTAATTTCATGCAAGGTAATTTAATAAAATAAAATAATGGGATTATAGTAGTTTCTTTATCATCATGATTTAACATAGGTCTGCATTACATGCTACAAGTCTGATCAATGCTGAATGCAAATATTCCTGAAATTCTGATACCACATATCATCTCAAGATTATTTCTGTTAATTTTGGTAAAAACTGGACTGCTTTAAGGTAAGAGTCTTTAAAAATGAACATTTAATTTAAATTTTCAAAACTATTCCAATGCTTGTCATTCAAGTCTTCTTCAGAACTGTGTGGTTTAAAAATTCCACCTTTTTTTGCTTTGTTGGCCTCTGAGAAATGCATGTTAATATTTGGGGGAAGGTTAATTGCAGGGACTAGAAGTTATCAAGAGTTGTTTTCGAGTGTTTAGACTACAGTGTAATAGATTATAAGTGAAGAGGGATTATCTGGCATGGGTGAAGTGGATGTATCCCTAAACTATTCATTTTCAGACATTTATATTTTTTGCAGTGGTTTGAAGTAGACATACTATTTTATGGAAATTCTAATACAGTCTTAGGGTGTTAGGTACATGTCATTGAGATGTAATTGCAAACATATCTTTCCTAACAAAGAGGTTTTGTTTACTAATTTAAATGAGGTGAGCAAAGATGATAAACAATAACATGACACCTATATATCACAAATTAGCCCAGCACCCTCCCTGAGTGCCACTCTAATCTCCTTTCTCTGCCCAGTCTGCTGCTCAGCTTTCTGCTCCTGGCCAATCTGCCACTGTACTGCCTGTTTCCTCCCTGATCTGCTGTGTGCCACATACAGAGGCTGCTCATGTTACTTGTGGCACTCATGCCACAGGTTGACCATCCCTTCAAAAATGTATAGGCTTTTCTCAATTACATCAGCTGTGGTGGTTCTGTATGTGGTCCGAATGGATCTCTTCATTTCCCCATGTCTGCATATTCCCTTGGCAGTTGTAACAAATAGATGATTTATAGATGGTTCTGCCCCTATTGAGGATTGTTGCATCCTCAGTTTCCCCTGGAGGGCAGTTTGATAGTTGCTGTGCACTGCTGAAGAAGCACAAGTAGTGGAGAATCCTCCTCCACATTAAAAACAAAGCAAAGCACAGCATATTACTACCGTAAATCAAAGTGTGTAGGAAAGGCACTATTATTTTAGTTTTTGTAATGCAAACCAGTATGTCTGGCACTGCTTAGAACATAGAAAAGGAACAGGGGTCAAAACTTCAACTAATGTAAGTCGTTGTGGGTTTGTTGATTTATACCAATGGAGAATCTCTGGTCTCTGTCCCAAAGAGCGTGCAATATATGTTTACGTGCGATTCACTAAGAGGCCTGAATTCCATCTATATCTTTCACTGGATTGAAGGCTAACAATTGGCCTACTTCATTATGTGTATCTCTCAAGAGAGGTTAGTCCAGAAATATACCCTTGGGCATGTCCAGATGAGTGCGAATGTGCGTTTCCCCAGGGAAAAATAGCAGCAGCACACAGTTGTGCTGCTGCTACTTGTCCACGGGAAACACTCTGGCATGTTGCCCCAGGTGGGGTAGGGTAGCTGCACCTGGGCTGGCTCCAGCTCCCAGGACTGCAGTTGCAGCAGTCTGGGCATGTGGAGTCTGCCCAGCAGCTGGAGTGTGGCTCTGGGCGGCCAGGCTCTGGTTTTGGGTAGTGCACACTGCTGCCACATGCACCACCCTGCTTTTTTTCTAGTGCAGGTTTTTTTGACACCAGGATCTCCCAGTATCAAAAAAACCCACTGCACCTCAAATTAGCAGTGTAGCAAACGTGTGCACGTTCAGTGCCTGTGGTTTGTGGTGCCACAGATGGATCTGCAGCCCCTCAAACCACATGGGCATGATTCTCTGGACATACCCCTTATGTCCTCCAATGAACATATACTCATTCCTCTAGACTCAGTTTCAAACTCTCATGATTTTTCTCTTGGGAAGTTCAGGTAATTATACCATGAAGAAAAAATAGAAGGAAGAACAGATGCTTTTATGTCCAGCGTATTAGGAGAGACCCACAGAAAAATGTGGTTGGAGTTAATCCATAGGCGACATGTAGGGGAGGCATGGGGGCCACGTGCCCCCCCTGAGATTGGCCCTTGTCAACCAGGGAGTAGAGGGTGATGGCTAGTGCCCCCCCTGAGATTGTGGGGGTGAGAAGAGAAGTGGTGGCGGCACTTCTGGGTTTGCTGCCAGTGATCGGCTGCTGGGGGACACCCCCTGGTTGGCGATCAGCTGCTGGTGCCCCCCCAGCATCAGGAGGCACCAGTCACCCATGAGTTAATCCATGCTGCATCAGAAATAAAAATGAAGGCCAAGGGTATTAGGACATACAGGTGTCATGACACAAAAAGTATATAAATTCAAAGCTTTGTGTCATCTTCAACTGACATGGGGGAAGCTTGTTTTTGTCTCCATTTTTCTTCTACTCTATTATACAGAAGATCTCTTCCAAAATTGCTTGGCAGCAGTAAGACAAGCTATTTCCTAACCCTCAAAATAACTTTTGAATGTTTCCCAAATACTGTAAAAATGTATCCACATGGGTGTACATTAAGTATGGGAAACAAAAAGGATCTTTACAATCTTTTTCCATGTGGGAACCTTGAGCAGCTGTGGATAGTCTGCAATAGGGTCTCAAGATAAGACCCTATTCCCTATGTCATAGAGGAGGTCAAGTCTTTCTATAAATGAATAGGGTGTCCTTCACCAGAAGGTTCAGTAAATAAAATTGAGTTTCATCACTGACATCAGTGGAAGAGAAATAAAGCCCACCTATTCTACTTACAAGGAAAGACTGAAAGAACTAGGGTTATTTAGTCTAGAGAAGAGAAGACTGAGGGGGGATTTGATAACAGTCTTCAAATACCGGAAGGGTGATTACAGAGAAGATGGAGATGGACTTTTCTCCTTGACTACAGGGGATAGGAGAAATGGCCTCAAGTTTTAGCAGGGGATATTTAGGTTGAAGATCACGGCTAAATACATATAGTCAAAAAGCCCAAGGCTGAATTGATTCAGTCTTTGCAGGTTAGTCTAATCTTCACAGATTAAATTGAAGCAGAAGTGAAGAGACATGTATCTTTGATTCAGGAAATGCAGCCACATCCCTGCAGTGACTCATGCCAGAAGCTGGGGGGGGGGGGGGGGGGGGGCACAAGAGCATGGCTGTGTTCACTTCTTCTTCCTGCTTCCCCAGAGGTCTCTGGGATTTGCAGTCCAGAATTACAGCAGCAGGACTCTGCAGGGTTTCTCATTGCTTCCTCTAACTGCTTCCAGGTGCCTCTGGGATTTGTAGTCCACAGTTGTAGCCAGCAGTAAGTGTGAGCGGGAAGGGCTGTTTAAGCCCCCCTACTCCTCCCCCGCAGCCCTGTATATCCAGCTTAGGTTTGCCTGGGGGGGCATTCCTCCCCACCTGCAGACTGGGCTACATCCCAAGCCAGGTTTGCCCCCCACCCCCTTATCAGCCAGCCCTCACTGCCTCAGTTAGGGAGCAGAGGGGTGGGGCCAGCCCTGCTTTCTGGAGCAGACAGCCCAGCCCAGGGCTGAAAAATGCTGGGATGCTGGGGGACTCTGATTTATGTTAAACCAGGAAGGCAGGAGAATGGCCATACATTGGTACAGGCTATCTAGAGAAATTGTGAACTCTTCATCCTTGGAAATTTTCAAGGGCAGGTTAGACAGACACTTGCTTGAGATGGTTTAGTCAGAGATGATCTGGCCCTAGGATCAGGGGGCTGAACTAAATGACCTGATGAGGACCTTTCCAGTTTTATTTTTTTATGATCCTATTGTTCACTACCAAATTATTTCAGCCTACCGCTGAACACAGAGGCCTTATCCTATGCAAACATTTGCTAATCAGCAGTTAAGATCACCTAAATTTAAAGTAGGAAAAAAGTCTGTGTGAAATGATATACATACTAGGAAGAAAACAGAAGAGTAACTTTTAAGTGAGGATTTAACTGTGAGGCTTGCTTAGAGCTACAAATATATAGTAGCTTTCATTAGGGATGCCTTCAAACTGAACTGTCAACTTGTCTCATTTTTGGGTAGTCCACAGAAACCTACTCTTTTATTAGTTCTGTTGTTTTCACTGATTTTCAGCATCTACAAAAAACAAAATAAAACCAGTTTTTCCTAGAGCATCTGAGTAGACCTTGGGCAAGGATTGGTTGCTTAAGGAGAAAGAAAAGCTTTGATGAAGAAATTCAGAACCACGAAACTGACGAATGGAATAAACACAGTTATCTCATTTCCTGAATGGTGATATAACAAGTTAAAGGAAAAGTTTCAAGAAGACTGGAAGAACTTGGTGGTTTACATGAATTTATAGGACAGTATGTACATACAGATTTTTAAAGATATGTGCCCAGTTCCCAGTTCTGAATCCATCTTTCTCAGAGAAAGAACTGAACTCAGAATCAACTGTATACGTTTTTTAAAAACAAACCCAAATAAAACAGAAAGAAAAATCGCCACCCCCCCACCATTAGGCTCTATTCATACTAAACTAAAAATATACCAATGCAACTTCCAAAATAAGTCAAATTAAAAAGTGAGACTGAAATGAATTGTCATCAAATGAATACTACCTATAATCAATACATATAAATTTTAAAGAGGATTCTAAAAAGATGTTTTCCCCATTGATTATAAATTTTAATGAAGATTTTTACCAAAGTCAATCAAATTATAACTTGGAGTTTTTTAAATGTCTTGCTGCTGAAAATCGTTTCTTAACTGAGCCACAACCTTAAAGCTAGTTATAAAGTGTCCTTCTAAGAACTACAGTCTTGTGTGGTGTCTAACATTTTCTAACCTCACCCAGCAGAGATAATAAATCCCGAATCTAAAAGAGCACTCTTGATAAGCAAAAATTTGACAGCTTACGCTTACCAGAATTTACAGATGACAATTTCAAAACTTTGGGAACACTTAAACTTATGACATAGAACACACTTTAATGAATAGGTCTATGAAACAGTACTCATGGATATATGTACCTGGAGAATTTTCTTTGTGATGCCTTCCCTGTGTACACTATCACTACTACTCCTGCACACACTCAGCAATCCTTTCACCCCTGAAATTAAAGTAAGTAAAAAGAATGGGTTATCTCTAAGCTAGTAAAACAAAAGACAAAACTAAGATACAGGGAAAATGAGAGATATGCAAGTGCTTCTCATCTCTTATGGTTGCCTGGATCCTCAGAGGATCACAGCTGGAACCACAGTTAGTCCAATGATAGTTTAAATGATGTTCTGCAGGCAAAGTGCTTCTTGCTAATGAACATTCTACAGATGCAAATGGTGGTCAAAGGTTGGCATCACTGCTTATTAATATTTGAACAATCAGTGTTCCCTCAGGGGCTTATTGGCATGAAAAACAAGACTTTCCAACCTTGTTCTTCATTCTTATGTTTTGCAAACTTCACTTTTGTCTGCCTTGCTGTGCCTCCTTCCAGAGCTTTCAGACAAATCAAGTGCAAGTCCTTTCTTGAAGGTATACAGTTTGATCCTTTTGGTTCAAATTAGGCCATTTTAGGCTATTGTTAGTTTTGTGAAAATTCTTGCTTTAATCAGCAATTTTGAAAATATTTAGTATTTACCATGCTGATTGGAAGTTTGTGATCTCCTCCCCAAATGATCAAATATTGACATGTGACCATTTTGAGGACAAAGAGATATGCTCCTATCTGAGTGAGTGAGTGAGAAGGTTCTGAGATGATACCAGCTTTCATTAGGTTCAATACAAAAATCAGATGGGGGTAATTGCTAGGATGCTTTGTCAACAACCATTTATTCAACCTTCACTCAAGAGCAAAGTAAAAAATAAATTTAAACCATTCACGATCAATGGTATAATTCTTCTTACAGCCAGACAGTATATAATCATCTTCCTATGGGCTAAAGTCAAGCAGCTTAATATTCCGGAATCTTGATCTTGATAGAGAAAAGTTGTTTGAAAACTTCTGAAGATAACATCCATTTAAGAAATACAAACGTTTTAAAATTTATATAATGCTAATGGCACAATTCCTATTCTTGGTTTCCTCATCTAGAATTCTTAGGATGAAACTGCAGATTGCAAAATAATGATCGCTGTGAATTATTGGCTTCATCTACTACATACATTTTCATTTTCAGCAATATTGTCATTTTGCCATTGTGTTTACTTATTCAATCACTAAATGTATTTCCTCAAGGCAGTTCTTGTCTTCATGAATATGCATCATTTCAGACCTTCCAAAAAGAAAGAATACATTTCAAAATATAAATCCTAGCCTTTTTCCTTTGTCTTTATAATGGGGCCAGGTTTTCTTGTGGTATGTTGTGTAGGCAAAATTTGTAAGTGCCACATTAAAGATTGGTTGAGTCAGTAGTCTTAGATTTGTTAGATTTTATATTTGCAGCTCATTTATAAGATAAAAATATTTACTTACAACAAAATATTGATTTACTTACATCAATAAATGACGATGTAAATCAGGCCAAAATCCAGGCCTTTGTTCCAGGTAACTTAATGATTTGTCCAATATAAATACCTCTGTGGATAGCATGATGAGCACCGTTAACTCTTACTAATAACAAAAATAACATACTAAGAATTAAATAACCTTCAAACAAGAGCATTATAGAAACAAGTAAAATAGCCGACAACCCACCAGTAAGAAAACTGTGATCATGGTTATAGCACACTAGGGTTTGCTGACATAATTACGAAGTAAACCAGTGAGGATTCAATCCTTAGTTCCTTTTTCAGAGACACTCGCACTGTGGCCAATGGAAATGTAACCTGAGTAGGAACTTCATGATCAAGTATGACATCAGCAGAACCCTTAATATATTTATAGTCTTGTAAATTATAGATCTGTATCAATTGAACCATTTTGGACCAAATTCAAACCTTGGGTAAGATTCACTGGAGTTGCATCAGGGTAATCTTGGCCCTAATCTCTTGCATAGACCTTAATCCAGCAAAGCACTTAGCTTTAAAGAATGTGAGTAATTTGATCAATTGCACTGGGATTTACTTGCTTAAAGTTAGGCGTGTACTTCAGTGCTCTAAGGGGCATACACAGGAATTTGATATTTTTATCCATGGTTAACTCTCAGTATAAATATGATTTGTAATTGCATTTGAAACTTTCAGTTTGATTTCCTTTTCACTGCAGAAAAATACTAGCAAGCAAGGACAGCTAGATGTCTCACTAGAACAAACTCTGAGGATCTTTTTCCCTTTCCTTTAAGTGTGCCAGCAAAAATCAGGCAGAGACACTCATTTACTAGTGAGATCCTTTCCAGTTCATTGCTTCAAACTTTAGAATATTTTGCAGCAAACTCCAACAAATATATCACAGAGATAGCTTTGACTGTGATGTTCAACATGCTGAAAATTAAGTAATGTTCTCCCACTTACAAGTAGGTTATCCTGAAAAGCATATTGGAAGGATTTAGCTGTTCCATGTAACATAGTGAACTAGAATTATTTCTAAAACATAGGGTAGTTATTATTTCATTTTAAGGTCATTCAGTCATGATTATTCCCGGAAGGCCTGATCAAAAGACCACTGAGACTTTCCAAGAGGAGCCTTTCTATTGATTTCACTGGGTCTTGGATTAGACTTTGAGACATGAACTAAATTATGTTATTTCTGTAAAGTTTGTTACCTTGAACTCAATGACCTGAAAAAAAAATCAGTATTAAATTGCCTGATTACCTTAAAAAGGGCTCTCATCTTCAGCAGCTTCTTCACAACTAATTGCAGATCATATTAGAATGGGTAGGAAGCAAAAGTTTATTAAGCTCCTTGGCAAGTATCAGGGCTGTTCTGCAGCTCACCCATAGTATTTATAAGACACTCAGTGACCTTCACTGGGACATGTAATGTGTCTGTGGGCTCAGGAAAACTAAAAATATAGGGGGAAATCTGATTTATCAGAGTAGCAGAATTCAAGGTTATTGTAGTGGAAGATACATGCAGGAGCAGCTTCAGTTTGAAAAAAAAATGGTCAATAGAAGAGCATTGATATTTCTCACAAGATACAAAAAAGTCTCAAAGTTCTTAATGATACATATCGTCAAGAAGGGAGCTTCTGCACTAAGTCACTGGCTTGAGTGTAGCAGCTCATATCCAGCTGTGCAGTAACTCTTAATAATAGCATAACAAGTTAGAATAAATAAAATGTGATTGAATGCCTAAATCCATATTTGGATAGGTAATAAAGTTGCCTGTTTTTATAAAGTGCTGAGCCCTCCTGTCCGCTACTAGGGGAAAGTTAAGGGAAGTCAATGAAAGCTGCAGATACAGCAGCACTTGTGAAACCAGTTTTTTTTTTTTTTTTAAATTGGATCCTTAAACACAGAAAAGGGGCATTAACTTTAAGCACTCAAATTTGAGATTTTTGGCCCCAGTTCATATTCCTGGTCTTGTTTGGCTGCTGTTTTGCTTGTCTGGTGTTCTGTTTTCACAACTGATAGTCACTGCAAATGTTTTATCTCCTGGGTTAAGACAGATCACAGATATCCAAGAGAACATGCATTCGTTAGCTGAGGTGAGCTTGATTCTGATCTCACACTGACATTACTCTGATTAGGAGCAATGCTATGTAATAGAGACCACTGGTTTGGATGAGCTTGTTGGTTGCACCGAGCATTTGGAGTGAAATTCAACCCTGCAAAAGGTCAAAATAAGGCCTATATCAACCTTTAAGTCCCTCTCAAAAGAAGGGGACTTAAGTGATGCGTAGGCCTTTGGCTGCCCTTCTGGACAAGAATAAATTTCACTATTTGTTTCTTACAAGCTCTAACTGAAATGTGTTTAGAAAAAATGAATGTATGGTACTATTACGATTATGCCATGGCTGTATTTTTGAAGCAGAGCTAAATGCCAGGAATAAAAAGCTTTTTATTACCTATTCTAAAGGATCTACATTTAAACATAATGGAAAAATACATTAAAATATAATAAATTCAGAGAGAACATTAAAAGAAAGGAGCAGGAGAGTTTATATAAAGGTTGAATTGTGGATAAACATCAAGGAAAGCCCAATGAATAGGCTGAGAGGATGAGCTGAAAATGCAGTACATTTTCTGACTCAATTTTTTAAGTTCTTAAGAGAAAATAACAAGAGTTAGGCATTCTTTTGTGATATTTTTTATTGGACTGACTGTATAGTTGGGAGAGAAGTTAGATAATCTTTCAGGTTCCCAAAATCTAGTCTAACTTTTCATCCAACTATACAGTTGGTCCAATAAAAGATATCACAAAAGAACCACTGCTTTTTGTACATTTTCTGGACCACCACTACTACAGCAATGCTCTAATCCTACTAGAAAAAAAAATAGAATAAAACTATTTCCCAACACAAAGAAAAATTAATATTGAGAAAAATCTATAACTACTTATCTCAATCCCTGAATTTTGCCTAAAACATAAGGGGGAATTAGCAGGACAGTAATGCTGAATCCTTGTATTTAAAATTATGGAAATACTGAGAATGTCTTTATAAAACATATTTAAAATTTCAAGCTTTGAGTTTTGTAAATTTTTGAGTTTTGTAAATTTATTTTCACGTTTCTATGCCTTACTTGGCTTTTGGGTTTTTCTCTGAAACTCTGAGGCTTACAAACATTTTGAAGAATAAAAGCTGATATTCTAGTATTATTTCCTGAACTCATGATCTTTATTAAAACAACACCAAATATCATGACTTTAGCACTAAAATCACTCAAGAACTTGGATCCACATTTAAATCTAAAACAAGGTGTGATCAGTAGTAGGTCAATAATGGTGAAAAGGGAGGTGCAGTAGTGGCAGATAGAGTGGCAAAGGTGGTGTGACCACACCACTATACTGCATTGGATATGCTCTAGGGTGTGATTCATATTTTTGGGGAGGGGAGTAGAACCTGGAAGAAATCCCTATAGATTGGGATTTATAAAATCAAAAAAATCTTGTTTTTTCTCCCTCCCAAAGTAGAATTGCACAATTTCCATAAATATGGTGATCTGAGAGGTGTGGCCCAACTGTCTTGCCATTCCTGATAGCCAAATTAATAAAAATAAAAAAATCCAGTTGCAAGCCTTCGAGAAGTCCAACAAAGCTTATTTTGCACTGGACCTTGTGGGCACCTCAGTTTTTCCAGCTGTGCTTAGGATGCTTAAGGTATGAAGTGACTTGTTTCTGTCATTTGCTTTCCACAAGTTAATTAATGCTGATCAAAGTATTTTTATGAAGTTGTTGATATTGAAAAAAGACAGAATTACCACCATCTTAGCTCAAGAGGGACTGATTCAGAGCCTAAAAGCATAGTAACAAATACAAGATTATATATTCAGGAACAAAGAAAGAAGCCTGTGACATAAATGTTCAACTGAGCCATAACATGACATAACTGAGCTAACCCATGACATGAACTTCTTGTACAATATAGTGATGTTTTCCTTGGATGTATAACATTGGTTTAAGAAGATTACTTTGTTTACAGGACTGACAAGATCACTACAGGCCTATTATGTCCATTTCTGAAGTCAACACTTTACAGAAACTTATGCAATATTGGAGAGGGTTGAGAAAATGGGTAGGCTTAGAAAACACACCTTATAATTACAGATCTAAGGAAGTACTCAGTTTACCAAAGGGATAGTTAAGTGTAAGGTCAGAATATGGAAATCTCTTCCTGCAAAACAATTAATTTTTTTCTCCTAAATCACAAGGAAGAGTAAAAAACAATGGCCTTCAGGGATTTCTAGAAAATTTCTGTTTCAGAACTGAATTTGAATAGTTGGATTTTTCCACCTGGCCACCCAGGAAGCTCTTAATGATTTGCTTTCTGTTGGCAGGCAGCAAGTGTAACTGCCAAAAGCCTTGAGGCTGGCTAGTGGAGCACGTGTGCCCAGGATTTCTGTCTCCATGCCTCCCCAAGAATGCCATTGCTGACAAGAAGAAAAGCTGGGGCTTTCTAGCTCCCTAACCCAGCTGCTAGTTTCAGGCAGGCAGCCAGGGAGCTGATGTTTTGATCCTCTAGACAGAAAATTGTCAGTTTTAGCTAAAATTTATCTAAAATTTTTTGGTAAAAATATATATATATATTAGTGTTGAGAACAAGGCATTTTCCATTGGAAAAAATAATTCAGATGAAAAGCTCCCAGCTACCTCTAATTGAGGGGTAACTTGATAGTGGTTTATGGGCTCATCTCTCTGACTAGAGATGGCTAGAAGCAGAGACATATGATCTGATAGCTAGTGTAACCCGGGCGGTACTCCAAGAGGTACCCCCTCGCCAATTGAAGAGATGAAAGCAGGTGCACAAGCACTGTGGGAGGTGTAGGGACTCTCCTCCCCCTATAGAGGAGAGCCAGACCACCAATGGGGCCTTAACCATATACCTTTTAATGAGAGAACAGTACTGGGACCATAACCAGTATAAATCAGGCAGTATAGGGGACACTATGCAAGCAAATGCCCTGAGGGGACAGGATTCAACAAAGATTAGACACTTACAATCATAGATATATTCATCCAGTTGACAAAAGACAGGGTTAACCAAAATATAAAACCCAAACAGCAGAACAAACAATACTGGTTAGGGAAATATAAAAGGCACAAAATACAAAATGTCAAATGACAAGGAATATAGGGCCTAGGTACCTGGAGGGTGTGGTAAAGAAGAAAAACACAGTAGTCCCTTTCCACAGCAACAAGGATTTCTTCCTGTTAACTTACTCACCCCAGCTAGGACTTGAACTCAAATCTTCTATATGGTAGGCAGAAACTCTACCACACAACTACCAGTACAGTTACTATTCCAACTTGCTAGAAGTCTTGACCTTCTTGGAGTCCCGGCCTTTGTCAAGCTGCCTGGTCTCTTATTGAAGGAGCTGGAAGCAGAGCTGGGAACCTCTCAGGTTGCTGCTCAGATCCTTGCTAGAGCTGGGGAGCCTCTCCTGCTGGTGGCAGCCTCTTGCAGGCAATCCTGGATCCCAGTAGGAAGCCTCTCCCGCTGGCTGCATGCCACGCTGCTGAGGGTCCAACTGCTGCCTGGAGGTCCCACTCCTTCAGCATCTTCTGGGGCAACTGCTCCCACCCCGCTGGCCCAGCTCTTGCCAGCTCTTTGAAACTCCTTCCTCGTGGTCCCTCACTGGTCTCCCTTGAGTCACCCATGCTGCCCCTTTTATTCCCCTCCAGGTGACCCAAGGGGATAATCAGGGGACACGGAGGGTGAGTCTCTGGGGCCTGATTGGTGAGGAAAGGGAATCCCAAGTCCTCCAATCATCTTTTACCCTTTCAAAACCCCTGGGCTAAGTCACTGCCAGCTAGCCCGTCACATTAGAAAATTAAGCTACAAAAATTCAAGCTTGAAATAAAGTAGATTTTTCATAACTGACAATTGGTATATTTTACCAATAGCTTAGGGGTGGATATGCCACAGTGAGGAGTTTTTACATCAAGTTTGACTATCTTTCTGGAAGCTCCATTTATTGGGCTCTGTACAAGAATTTCTGGGTAACAGTGTATGGCCTGTGTTAAGAAACACATCACACCAGAATGGGTGTCAAACTGGGGCCCTGGGCAGAATGTGGACCATGGTGCTCCTTGCAGGCCAGCTCCAGCCCAAGTCACCAAGCAGTGGCAGTAGGAGTGATCATGGCAACAGCCACTGCAGTAGTGGTAACAGCTATGGAGACCACCACAGGAGCAGTGGCCAATGTGGTGGCTGCAGGGTGATCAAGGTCTTTGCTGGACAGACCTCTCTCACCCTCCTGCTGCTGATGGCCACATCAATTGGAGCTCTTTGGCACCAGATTCTATTGGTTGGCCATGCTCCCTTCTAGCTATGCCCCCCAAATGCCCTGGCAGCTCCACAGGCTGGATCCAGGCACAGACCATGTATATGACACCCCTGAATTAGAAGGTCAGAAAAGTATTTCCGACCTTTCAATTCATCAGTAAGTCCTGTGCAAGCAGGATAGCAAAATCATGTGTAAATATATACAGATTTTTTTCAGGTGTACCCAGTGACAGTAACCATTCCAGGAATCATAATCAAGCCCATGATAAGGTCTTTTGCAATGCCAAGCAGCCCCAAAGAATCCTTGCACAAGGGCAAAGGAGTCAGGGCTCTTCCCTCTAAAAAATCTCCTTTATGCAGCCTTTTTAGGGTGACTGCCTTGAGATACCAATGTGAAAACTCCTCTCATTTCAACAGTTCTCTTCAACTATCCAGGTTCTACCTTTTATCTTCTACCTGTATTTGGGCTTGGCTCCTGATTGGTTGTCTGTAGTGGTGCGTTTGCTACTGCATCCAAGAGCTTTCTGGGTCCCAAGCTCACCTTCTTTGTTTTGTAAGGCTATCATAGTCCTTAAGCAGACATCCAAAGATTATGCTGTTGTGAGGTTCAGATACACAGTCAATTCTAAGCCACCACCTCCTAAGCCACGTTCTTCACACTCCGAACAGATCAAGAGATCCACGAGAACCCAGAGGAGGAGGCAACGAGTGCTCGTCATAGGCAACTCCATCCTGAGAGGTACGGAAGGGCCCATCTGTCGCCAGGACCCCTCGGCACGAGAGGTATGCTGCCTCCCTGGAGCAAAGATTCGGGATGTGATGGAGGTAATCCAGGCCAGGATCAAGCCCACCGATTACTACCCCATGGTCCTAGTCCATGTGGGTACTAATGATGCGGCCAGGAGAACCCCCGATCACCTGATGGCGGACTACAGTGCTCTGGGCGGCGTGCTGAAGGAGTTCGGTGCACAGGTGGTTTTCTCTTCCATCCTACCAGTGACCGGACGAGGAAGACGGCAGGAGAACTGCATCCGAGAAACCAACTGGCGGCTTCAGCAGTGGTGTCTCGAGGCAGGCTTCGGCTTCCTGGACAATGACCCACACATCACGACGAGGGACATGCTCAGCTGGGATGGGCTTCACCTGTCCCCCAAAGGTAAGCGTGTGTTTTCTACTAGGTTGGCAGATCTCCTCCGGTGGGCTTTAAACTAGGCTCGTCGGGGGGAGGGGAGTACAAGGGCAGGGGAAGCTGTGGACCACCAAACCATGTGGCACCCACAAGTACAGCCCAGCCTGAAGAAGGAGAACATTGGAAACCTGAAAGCCATGGGGAGACCAGCACTACAGAACAGGTAAGAAACAAGAAGGTAAGAAACAATGGGCCCCTTGGGACTCGGAGCGGGGGGGCAGCAAAGGCACCAGTCGCAGGGCTCAGGTGCCTATATACTAATGCTAGGAGCATGGGGAACAAGCAGGATGAACTAGCGCTCCTGCTTGCACTAAACACCTATGACTTAGTGGGGCTAACAGAGACCTGGTGGGATTCATCCCATGACTGGGCGGTACATATTGAGGGCTATAGATTGTACAGAAAGGACAGGTCGGGGAAGAAAGGGGGTGGGGATTGCACTTTATGTCAGTGAGCAATATACATCAACCCTCATCAAGACAGAATCCGAGGTTGAGGAAGTAGAAGGATTGTGGGTTAGGCTACATGGGGGGCAAGGAGAAAGGGATTTGGTGGTAGGGGTCTGCTGCAGACCCCCACACCAAGGGGAAGAAATAGATGCGGGGCTCCTGAGGCAACTCTCGGAGACCATAAAAGCTAAAGAGGCGGTAGTCATGGGGGACCTAAACTACCCGGACATCTGCTGGGAGACGCAGACAGCAAGGTCCCATCGCTCACGCAGGTTTCTAACCTGTGTACAGGACCTCCACCTGACACAGGAGGTGCATGGTCCCACTAGGGGGAATGCCATACTGGATCTGGTATCGGCAACAGGGGATGACATGATAGGGGACCTCCAGATCGGTAGCCATTTGGGAGACAGTGATCACCTAATAATAGAATTCAACATAAGACGGCGAGTGGGTAAGGTAACTAGTAGGGTGAAAGTGCTAGACTTTAGGAAAGCTGATCTCAATGCACTCAGGCGATTAGTCAAGGACGCACTGCAGAGTAGGAGTTTTGAAGGGGTGGGAGCCCAAGAAGGGTGGCTGTGCCTAAAGGAAACGATCCTTCGGGCACAAAGCAAGACGATCCCCAAGCGAGGCAAAAAAGGGAAAGGGGCCAGGAGGCTTCCATGGCTGACCAGAGAAATCCAGGGCAGCCTAAGGGCCAAAAGGGGAGCACATAAAAAGTGGAAACAGGGTGAGATCACTAAAGATGAATATAACCTCCTCTGCTCGTGCTTGTAGGGAGGCAGTTAGGCGGGCCAAAGCTACCATGGAGCTGAGGATGGCAACCCAAGTAAAAGACAACAAGAAATTGTTTTTTAGATATATTGGGAGTAAAAGGAAGACCCAGGGAGGAATAGGACCTCTGCTAAATGGGCAGAAACAATTGGTGACAGACAGGGGGACAAGGCTGAACTCCTCAACGAGTTCTTTGCCTCAGTGTTCCTAAGTGAGGGGCGCGACAAGTCTCTCACTGGGGTTGTAGAGAGGCAGCAGCAAGGCACCAGACTTCCATGCGTAGATCCTGAGGTGGTGCAGAGTCACTTGGAAGAACTGGATGCCTTTAAGTCGGCAGGCCCGGATGAGCTCCATCCGAGGGTGCTGAAGGCACTGGCTGACATCATTGCAGAGCCACTGGCGGGAATATTCGAACGCTCGTGGCGCACGGGCCAAGTCCCGGAGGACTGGAAAAGGGCTAACGTGGTCCCCATTTTCAAGAAGGGGAGGAAGGAGGACCCGGGCAACTATAGGCCAGTCAGTCTCACCTCCATCCTTGGCAAAGTCTTTGAAAAAATTATCAAGGCTCACATGTGTGAGAGCCCAGCAGGGCAAATTATGCTGAGGGGAAACCAGCATGGGTTTGTGGCGGGCAGATCGTGCCTGACCAATCTAGTCTCTTTCTATGACCAGGTTACGAAATGCCTGGACACAGGAGGAGGGGTGGATGTCGTATACTTAGACTTCAGGAAGGCCTTCGATACGGTATCCCACCCCATACTGGTGAACAAGTTAAGAGGCTGTGATGTGGATGACTACACAGTCCGGTGGGTGGCAAATTGGCTAGAGGGTCGCACCCAGAGAGTTGTGGTGGATTGGTCGGTCTCGACCTGGAAGGGTGTGGGCAGTGGGGTCCCGCAGGGCTCAGTCCTTGGACCGATACTCTTTAATGTCTTCATCAGCGACTTGGACGAGGGAGTCAAATGTACTCTGTCCAAGTTTGCAGATGACACAAAGCTATGGGGAGAAGTGGACACGCCGGAGGGCAGGGAACAGCTGCAGGCAGACCTGGATAGGTTGGACAAGTGGGCAGAAAACAATAGGATGCAGTTCAACAAGGAGAAATGCAAAGTGCTGCACCTAGGGAGGAAAAATGTCCAGCACACCTACAGCCTAGGGAATGACCTGCTGGGTGGCACAGAGGTGGAAAGGGATCTTGGAGTCCTAGTGGACTCCAAGATGAACATGAGCCGGCAGTGTGACGAAGCCATCAGAAAAGCTAATGGCACTTTATCGTGCATCAGCAGATGCATGACAAATAGGTCCAGGGAGGTGATACTTCCCCTCTATAGGGCGTTGGTCAGACCGCAGTTGGAGTACTGCGTGCAATTCTGGGCGCCACACTTCAAGAAGGATGCGGATAACCTGGAGAGGGTCCAGAGAAGGGCAACTCGTATGGTCAAGGGCCTGCAGACCAAGCCCTATGAGGAGAGACTAGAGAAACTGGACCTTTTCAGCCTCCGCAAGAGAAGGTTGAGAGGCGACCTTGTGGCTGCCTATAAGTTCATCACGGGGGCACAGAAGGGAATTGGTGAGTATTTATTCACCAAGGCGCCCCCGGGGGTTACAAGAAATAATGGCCACAAGCTAGCAGAGAGCAGATTTAGATTGGACATTAGGAAGAACTTCTTCACAGTTCGAGTGGCCAAGGTCTGGAACGGGCTCCCAAGGGAGGTGGTGCTCTCCCCTACCCTGGGGGTCTTCAAGAGGAGGTTAGATGAGTATCTAGCTGGGATCATCTAGACCCAGCACTCTTTCCTGCTTATGCAGGGGGTCGGACTCGATGATCTATTGAGGTCCCTTCCGACCCTAACATCTATGAATCTATGAATCCTGCACTGTGGGATATGAATGTATAAAAGGTTCTCCTGCAATGGGAGGAAGCAGAAGCAAAGTGTGCTGCAATTCAATGTTCGCCACTAGCATAATGACAGTTAAGAGAAGACTGTGGTATAACTTAGAATTGCCTTCACCCTACTCTAAATTATGTCATTAGGAGTCAATTCCCCATTGGACTTAGG
The DNA here is from genome assembly GCF_030867095.1 of Alligator mississippiensis. Taxonomy (NCBI): domain Eukaryota; kingdom Metazoa; phylum Chordata; order Crocodylia; family Alligatoridae; genus Alligator; species Alligator mississippiensis. Next base: position 116,366,186 of record NC_081824.1, on the reverse strand, counting down.
GACTGGGAGAGCATTTAGGTGGCTTAAAGATATCTTTTCCCTCGCCCAGTTGTGCCAGGAAGTTCTGTGGCAGAGCTGAGGATTGGGAGTCTGAACTTTGATTTCTGCTGCTAGTTTTTTCATCTTTGTCACAAACCAATTATATAACTGTAAGTGCATAAGCACATTTTCACAGTTATGATTAAATCTTCACACAACCCAGTGGGGTCCAAAATACATTTCTGTGGCTATGAGGTAACCAGAGCTGTCAAACTTTGGAGTGACCAGGGGTCCTCAGGGCCATACACCACATGGGCCAAATGCTGTGGGACTGTGCTGGTAGTGTGCTCCTCATTGGGCCCTCCCCTGCTGCATGGCCCAGCATAAGCCACCAACTGGAGAGCCCTGAAATAAACTGTGGTTGCACAATTGTTTTGCAAAGATTATGAGCTGATGTACTAAAAAACAGACTTTGGGTTTTGAATGAACTTTGACTTATTTCCCCAGGAGAGGTTATTTATAGTATAGTACAAGCACTTCCATTAAGTGCAGAGGTGTCACTTGATGATATCTGTGATGAAATATATGTTTTAATGACTAAAGGGAACATTCTTGGCAGCCGTCGCTTGAAGAAGTGACAAAAACAAATTTTCAAAGTTGTTCACTTTGCTACATAATATTTTATCCATTCTAGACACTTGGGAGGAATCACTTGATTAAGCTGATTTCTGATTGCTCAAGTTCTTTCATCAGGAATAAATTTGGTCCATTAAATTTTAAGCATGAAAATGTCTTCTTTTAGCTGCTCAGCCTGGACAATTTTTAACTTGAAGGTACCGTATCTAGGCATATCCTGAGAAGCGTGTGTGTGTGTGTGTGTGTGTGTGTGTGTGTGTGTGTGTGTGGGGCGGGGGGAGGGCAAAATGATACTGAGGGCCTTCTTACACACAACTTTTAGGCATCTCCTGGAGCTCTTAACCCCTGGATTGTCTACACAGTAACACTTGGAAGTAGTTTTAAGCACACTTTAGGCAGTTTAAAGTTATGCTATTCCAAGGCAGGTTTACCTCTCACCCGTGTTACCAAGCTCATATTCCATTAATGTATGTCCTCTCCCCACAGATGAACCACCCAAGATACAGTCCTCCAGCATCCCAAGATGCAGTGTTCCCTTTCCCACCCCCATGCTCTGTGTGGACAAACTTTCCATCCTCCAAACTCTACTGCTCAGGGGTAGTTCTGGAACCAAGCCAAATTCCCCTCTGACTCTGGGGGTGTGACCTTCCCACCCTATGGGTGCAAAGTTCTGCAAATAGCCTGTAGAACATGTACCAGCTAGCCAGGTCACAGTGTATGGATGGGTCCGGAAGTGGGATTGGGGGGGGAGGGGAGGGGAAGAAGGTAGGGGACTGAATCAGGTCCCTGTAAGTTGGGACTTACTTCCTGGGGCAGGGGTAGTAGCTCCCCCAAAAGTGTCTTCTCTCACCTCTCCCACCTCCCAGCCACCCCAGGAAGCACAGTCAGCACCCCTATACCCCAATCCCAAATAATTAAACATAAGACCTCCTTTAATTTACTTCCTCTTATTTACTTTAAACTTCTTTTATTTTATACTTCTTTCTTTTTTATCCTTCAGTGGCTGACTTCCTCCATTTCACCACCCTTCCCCTACCCCCATTTCCTTCCACCTCCCATTTTATTAATTATTACCCACCTCCATCTCATTAACACTCCGCTGTCCAGCTTCATGTCCCTACTCCCACCAACCCATCTTTCACAGACCTCTACCCAGAGCAGGGATAGGAGCCTATCCTGGCTTTCCAGCCCTATAGCCATATAGCAACTCACAGCTGTAGCTCCTAGTCAGGCCCTGGCTCAGCAGCTGGCAGGTAGGGGACAGTCAGAGAAGGTTTTTAGCTGTAAGGTGCGACTGCTCCAAACTCTAATTAGGAAGACTAACACTGATCAACATTTGAGCAGCTCAAAATGCAGTGTGTTAAAATATGCAGTATTTTGTAGCTTATAGCAGGGACAATGATGGAAGGCATGAAATATAAGTAGAACTTTATATTTAAATACAGCATTTTACCTGATAGAAAATTGAGTTACTGCATATGAAACAATCCAGATGAGAAATTTTTAATAATTCTGCTGGACACCACATTTAGAGTACTCTTGGCCCTGTTGAGGCAAATGACCAAACTCTCAAGGACTGAAATGGAGGCAAGATTTCACACCAAATCTTTATCTACCTGATCACCTGTCTATTTGTCTAGTTTTGCTGCAGACAGAATACATATTATCTTCTTTTTTCCTTTATTGAAAGAATCAGGAACCTGATCCTTGTCCTAGAAACTGGAAAAAAAATGAAAGCAAACCAAAAGTTCAAGTTTTGGCCCCCATATAGAAATGGCAAAGGGCCTGGATTCCAATCCTATTATTCAAAATACTTGGCATCTGACTTCACACACAGTCCTACTGAAGTCAGTGAAAGTAAGGGTGGTAGAATCTAACCTAAACTGCCTTTAGGTATTTGGTGGGAGTCAATGAATTCCATCCTTAGATTTATTTTGTTCTATCGGTTTTATTGTTTCCGTTTCACTCTGAAGATATGTGTTCTGCTTATACTCAGAATCCTTTTTGAAAAAACCCAGAATCCAAAATTCTTGAGTTCTCCCACTCTAACTTATCCTATGTAGTAATCCTGATCTATATTCTCTGGAGAAAGAGCTCCTTGATTGCATTGCATTTGGCCAATGTCCAGTTTGAGTATAGAATGATTTGATGCACTTAGAAAATATATCTGGAAAAAATAATCAAAATAAATAAAAAACATGATCAGAGCTCTGGTAAAATGTAAAACTGTGTAATAGATTTAAAAATAACATTATTTAGATAATAGCTTTTCAAGCCACTAGAAGGAAAAAGGGTATATATAGATCCATTAGTGAATGCATAACAGTGATAGGCAGAATACTGATAAAGATATAAAATACAATCAGAGTTTGTATATATCTCTGAAATGCCCTTAATGATCCTTTCTTCCTCATGTTATTTCTTTATCCCTCTCTCACCTTTCAAATATTCACTTTATTTTCTGAGCTGCTATATGTGGGGACCTGATCCCACCACATTCATTAAAAAAAATATCAGTTCCTCATGCTATTTTATTCAAACAAGTATTAAAATGAGGACTAAGTGCACAAGAATGACAGAGGTGCTTGAATGCCTCTTTCATTGACTAAGTCCAAAATTTAGGTGCTACTGTCATTCAAAAGACCCCTTTCAAACACTGCAAGTACCCAAACTCCCTTAATGTTAAAGCTTCTACTGGTAAAGTCCTACAGATAGCTAATTTCTACTCTTATATATCCATACCATCAATGAAGTTCTAACAGTATTAAACAACTAGGTCACAAGCTCAAACCTGACACCTTATACATCTCACTCACAAGGCCCAGCCAGGTAGGAATACCGAGAGCATCCTAACCCTGTACAAAGTACAGCTGGAGAAAGGAGGACACACTTTTTTCCAAATAGCCCAGTACTTCCAGCATTCCCGTGTGTTGGGATAAATTTAGATTCAAATCTTTTCTCCGTGTGAAAATTCTGTAACTTCTCTAATGGCAGCGTATCAAGGTTTTCTTGTGTCCCCCCCACATTCCACACCCATCAGTTGAGTGTCCTAGCTAATAGACAAGTCAGTCACTCAGATTTGTTTTCTCTTTCTCTCTCTCTGCCTAGTGATCTTGAATCTTTGGTTTGAAGGGACAGAAGTTTGTTCAATTAAAAAAAAAAAAATATTTATATTATGCACAATATTCATATATGTTATAGGAAGAGATGTCAGTGCCATCTATAATGGAACCTGTTTAACACTTCATATTATAAAATCTGTTGCTTCTAACTTCACCAAACCTTCACCCTTCAGGCAAAAAGTTACTATGCTAGCTGCATTCCTCAGACTTACTTTTTTAACGTTTCAGGGAAAAATGGCTCAGCTATTTATGAGAATGATCTTAAGAAAATATATTTTTGCCCATGTGCTTGAATGAGGCAGAGGCCCAGAAATATCCATATATAATTATTTAATTAAAGAATGTATCATAATGCATATGCTCAAGGGGAATGAATTATGTCACAGCGGCAACCTTCATTCTGGCTGTCCTATCTTCTGAAGATTTGACTTGGCAACTTTAACATGCACTTAGTTCAGTTTTCTATCTGTAATTAATATTTAGTGAAGTACAGTCATCTTACACAAGAGTCAATTACTTATTTTAATTGGGGACAGTCAGATGGAAGTTAGTTGTTTTGTGCAGAGGTGGTGGGGGAAGAGATTGAAGGAGGCAAAATATTTTGCAGTCCTAACAAAAGTGCAATGGCTGGCCTTGGTTAGAGGTCACCATATTTCAGTCCCCTCCTCCCCACCAGCATAAGAACACTAAACATGCCTTGGAAAGGAGACCACATGAAGGTCTGGGGAGTTTGAACTCATCCCCAGCAGAGCATTGCCCTCTATAATGTATCTTCCAGTCCTTACACAAGCACAGCTTCTTTTGACCTCAATAGAACTTCTGTAAAAAGACAAAAGAAGGACTATGGGTAGAATTCTATTCTATTCTATTCTATTCTATTCTATTTCTCCACCTAAATGGCATCTTTTTAGCTGCATAAGTGGCATTTTTGGCATTTACATCCAAGTAGTGATTGTGCTGCCCTTGCACTGTTGATGTATAAGCACATTTGTAGAAACTGAGTAGATCACGCACTGGCCAGGCAGGTACACAACTACATACAAACACCCATTCTGAGATGCTACAGATTTGTCAGCAGCTTCACCTCAGTCCCTGGAAAAATCATGGAGCAGGTCCTCAAGGGATCTATTTCTAAGCACTTGAAGGTGATTAGGAGCAATCAACATGAATTCATCATGGGCAAGTCATGCCAGACCAACCCAATTGCCTTCAATGATGAGATGACTGGCTCTGTGGATATGGGGAGACTAGTGGATGTGATCCAGCTTGACTTTAGCAAGGCTTTTGATATGGTCTCCTGCAATATTCTCACAGGCAAGCTGAAGTAGTATGGGTTTGATGAATGGACTGGTGAATAGAAAACTGGCTGGCTCATCAAGCTCAGAGGGTAATAGTCAAGGGCATCCTTGAAAGGTTTTAAGACCCAGCTAGACAAAGCCTTGGCTGGGATGATCTAGTTGGGGATGGTCCTGATTTGAGCAGTGAGTTGGACTAGATGACCTCCTAAGTTCCCTTCCAACCCTAATTATCTATTATTCTAAGTGCTCTCACTTCTGAGCTTTACTCTAAGCACCCTGATTTAGGTTGGGAGGAACAGAATGCATGTTACCCCTTGTGGTGGGGGGATAGCTTGGAGCCTGCCTGCACAGCCAGAACACAGTGGGTGGGGGGCTCTTACATGCCTCCCAGCATGCCCTGCAGGATCCTTGGGCTGCTGAAGACTTCTTAATAGGGCCAAATGGCCGAGCCACCCCTGACTGCCTGGGTGGATGGCCACCGTCGCAGGGCACTTAGGTGCCTGCTCCTAGAAGAGCAGAAACTGCCTGGGGAGAGCCCAAAGAGCCAGACAGGAGCCCAAGTGCAGGTTGCCATGGCAACCAGGTAATGAGGAAATTAGCTTGCACCTGCACCTGATCAGCTGGCCAGAAAGGGCAGGGCCCCGGGCCCATATAAACCCCAGGACAGGGCCTAGGGAGGGCAGTTCTCTGCCAGTGGCCAAGGGGGAAGGAGCCCTCCTAGAGTAAGTGAAAGGAAGAGGCCTGACTAAGTCCTGCTCCAGGTAATGTAAAGGGGCAGAGCACACCTTATCCAGCTTGTGTTATGTTATAGCCCAGGGGCTTGTGTTTGGTTGTTGTTTTATAACACTGGTGGTTTGGGAGAGGTTATTGGGGAAGGAGGAGGCCTCACTGAGGCCCCGCTATAGTGTGGGGACCCCGGCACCAGTGGGGGCGTGGTATTTGGGGCGCACAGATGCCAGCAAAGGCACGATATTTGGGGCACACAGGCAGGGCTGTGGAGAGCCCAGTGAGGAAAAGGGGCTGAGTTGGAGCAAGGCCTGGGAGAAACAACAGCAATACCATCTGCAAGGCTTGGGGTGTGGTAAAGGGGCGGTTTGGAGCCATGCATATATCTCATAAGGCTGGGGTGTCCCGTGACATCTATTTTGAAATGGGACCCACAAGCTGTCCGGGAACCCATGGGGTTTAGGGAAGTCCATCAGGACTGTGTCCGACTGGGCATGAAGGCAGCCTCCCTATATCATAAATACATCAAGATGTGGCGGGTGAGAATAGAGGGTGCCCATCAGGCCAAATTGGCATGGTTGAGGGGCCCTATGGGAAACACAACCATCCTTGAGGACCCCATCTTGTGACAGCCACCAACCTGGATGTCCCCTCCACAGAACCTAGGCATCCATGGCACAACTGGGCCACCAACTTTCATGTTGCCAAAGTCCCCAATTCCATTATCAGTGACATCATTACATGCAAATCCTCATCGGGGCACCACCTACTCCCTCTTGCCCTATCTCATAAGCAGGGATCCTAGTTTTCTCTGATTAAAAAAAATCCCCAGTTTTCATATTTAAAAAAGTAACCCAAAATCCACATTTTTCCATCATTAAAATGAAACAACACTAATATATAGATATATGTACAGTCAATGCTGGCTCTGGCATTGGGTCTTAGGCAACCTGATTCCCCTTCCCTCCCACACTGCTGGTCCCCAGAGTGGGCCCTGCTGGATGCCTTCCTAGTTCCTTGGACCATGAATCTGTGGCTCTCATGCACCATATATCTTGGTTTGGGGCTCCCCTGCCCCCCAGCATCTCCCAATCAATATGCAGGGTGGAACATTCCTCCATGGCTGCCATCCAGGGCCCCTTCCCCCCACATGGCACTCTTTGGGCATGTTGCTCTAGGGAACACTCCCTGGAGTGGAGTTCTCTGTCCTGTGGGGCCAGGGTGAGCCATAGCCTGCCCCACCACTTCAGCCCAGGAGGGCAACGGTCCCTCCACAGGAGGTGACACTGACTTCACTCAGGGATGTTATAGCTAGATCCCAAGCAGTCTTTGACCTTGTGCATAAACCTGGTGCTGTGGCTGTCTCAGCTCTATAGCAGCAGGTGTGACCTCCTTTAGAGAGTGGCTGACCATCTGTAAACCTCATTCTTGGACCTCTGAAATGCATTCCTGGGCCTGGGCAGTTTGTCTGCAGGTGCAAGCAGTTGCCAATCTGTCCATTCCAACCCCCATATCAATGGTTCCCTTTGGTCCTCATGTTGCCAGCACAATCTGTCCACACATTTCTGGCACTCTGCAGGTGTTCAGCTGACGATCCTGGATCCAGCATCTTGAGTTCCATGACCAGGCCCCCTGCACACAAATGTGGAGTCTCCAGAGAAGGGAGACACTGAGCGACCTATGTCCAGACCCTTTCACCTGCTCAGGGCTAGAAGCAGTGCTTGTTCATAGCTGCTCTACCAAACGGCACCCTGAGGATCACCAGTGAAGACACACATTCATCTATTGGTTACACCTTGACTGTGGGGCTCAAAAGTGCTTTTAGTGTATATCAGGGTCTGTTTGTATTAGGGTTTGTGCCAGGTGGATCCAGGTAGACATGCTGGCCTCTCTCACGAAAGCAATGCGACCTTGAGGAATGGGGCAGTCTGTTGAAAATTTCTCAGATTTATGGTCTCACCCAGTGTAACAGACTAATAAGTCCCCAACAACAGCAGGGGCTCCCAACCCTGGTGCCTCTGTTTTGTTTCAGGCCAGTGGTACAGGGATTGGGGGGAGTGTTTGAGAGGCATGAGGTCAGTGGGGAGTAGGGCTGTGAGAAATGTCACTGGCCATTTCATTTTGCTACTGTTTCAACTCATTTTGAGGTCGAAACAGCCTCAAAAACAAAACAAGACTGGTCAAAATGTTTCGACTTTTGAAACATTTCGACCATAGAGCTGGGGATGGGAAGTCAGTCCAACTCAGCTGAGTTCCCATGCCCAGTGCTACGATGAGGATGGGAAGTCAGTCTAGCTGGGCTGACTTCCGATCCCGGTGCAAGATCAAGCCAGGGCTGGGGAGTCAGCCCAATCTAGCGAAACATTGAAAGAGTCAAAACAGCCTCACTGTTTCGACAAAGCAAAATGGAACAGCTGTTTCGAATCGAAATGAAATTTGATACGAAATGGTGTTCCGTTGCAACCTTCAAACTCAAGGTGAAATGGAACGGTGCTGTTTTGCACAGCCCTAGGGAGCATCAATAAATCAGTATCATCACATAAACAATCGTCGAGGCAAGAGCATGCTGAATATTAAAGCAGGCAACCACGTCCTTCTCTATAAGTGTAACCCAACTCACCAAGGAGTCGCATTACACTATTCCCTCACCTATAAACATAATCAGAAGGTCAGCAGTAAAGTCTCTGCATGGGTAACTGCCTTAAGACGTTTAGACAGCATGACATAGGGTGCCAATTCAAAGTGCTCAGAACCACCGCACTTGTAGTAGTACACACCCCAGCAAATTACAGTGCTCCTGCATGGTCCAGAAGTTGTCACACTAAACAGCTTAGCACTGTACTTAACAGTGCTCTGAGACACAGAACAGGCTGCAAAACTTGCACACACACAGATGTAGTCCCTGCACTCTCAGGCATTTGACCAAGGGACATAAGAAAACAGACCCTAGCCACTCCCCTGCTGCCAAGTTCCTGGGTCCATGGAGAGCCCAGCAGGCTGGGTACTGTGGCCTTGTGTGTTGTGCTAAATTTGGATAAGGTTGGGGTGAATGTAAATGAAATAATCGTTCAGCATTTCATTTCTATTCCTCCAGCATTTTATATGAACACTAAATGAGTTCTCCATTCAGCGTGACCTTGACAGAGAAGCATGGGTCAAGCTGAACAGACTGAGATCTAGATATGGACACTCCAAAATAACACTGTACAAGATGAACATCTTGGACAACCCCTGTGTGAATGAAGTGTCTTCAATCAGTCCAGCATTTAATTGAAAGTTGCAATCTTTAAAAATGCTCAAATGGGGCAATTGGAATCTACATGCTGAGTGATGATAATATCAGATAGTGACTCATAACTGGCCAGAGGGAACAAGTGGGTGGAGGTTTGAAACAGGGGCTTTCCTGACTCTTGTTAGTGAGAACCAGGATGGGGCTGGCCTGGCACTTGGGCAGAGGAGACAAGCTCTGCCTGAGGCTAGACTGTCATGCTGCGAGGGGCAGTGAGTGGGATGCCACAGTGCTCCATGGGAATGCAGCCTACCATGAACCCGGATGGGATGTGCTACAGGTGTTTGTCCCAGTGCTGTAACCTACAATGCTGAAGTCTGATACCATCCATCCAGGTTTATCTTAAATCAGGATCTGCCATTTTTACAGTGCTCTATCGGCTCTGACCATCTTTTTGATTATGACTGTAGAGCACTTTCTGCACGTCTACCTGTGACAGGTCTTGTGGCCACAGGGGTAGCCATGACACTCCCTAGTGGCCCTGCAGCTCCTATCCAGCTCAAACTCTAATGTCATTTTCCCTAGATTGCTCACTTGCCACACCTTATTCTTAATATTAAAGGTTGATTAAGGGAGGCTGCCAGCAGGCCTTAGAGTGAGCTTTAATCCTAATAATTTCCCACTGGGTCTCAACCCAGCCCTCAGGCTTGATATGTCCTTTTCAGTTTGACTAGGCTCCTGTAGAGCACCTGTAGCCTGAAGGGCAAATTGCATGGCTCCTTTTCCTTCCCTACACCATGCCCCAAGCCTCATGAATGTTCTCTCTCACTGATGTAACAATTTATACACTTGGCCCTCTTGAGCCCTTGGACACCCTGGTCCCTTACTTAGTTTCCCCCTGCACTCCCCAACCCTCAGTCCCACACACAGTCCCTCTTCCAGGCTCTTGGACCCTTTTAGTCCAACAAAGCCCACTCTAGGACACTTGGACCCTGTAACAGGGGGCCATCCCAGGGCTGGTCAGTCATTGGCCTGCCCACCCGTCTCTGGGCTAACCACCTGCCTTCCTCGCCAGCCATGCCTTGATGATAATAATTACAATGTTACTAGGGCAGGAGGATACCCATTTACTTGCCCAATGCTAAGGACATGGCTCCAACCTCCTCTTGCCATGTCCCATGTCTCACAGATGGCAACCCAGGCAGCCAAGCTCACCTGTACCCTTATCTCTCTCAAGCTGTGTTTCCCCCTCTGGGACCTTTGGCCTCCAAGGCCTTGGCCCGGCCTTTGCCAGGCCAGTTGGACCCCATGCCCCAGGCTCTGGGCATTTCTCGGCTGATGGGACCCTGGCTCTTTTGACCCCTCCCCTTCCTCCCAGCCCGGGTCCTGGTCCCAGCATTGATCAGTTTGAGGGGCCATCCAGTCAGGTTAAACTCAGGCTTACCTTCTCTTTTACACAACTCAGCTGCCCCCTCACTGGAGTTCTCTCTCTCTTGTTTGAGCCTTAGCCCACTAGCCCCTCTCTGGGCAACTGACTCTCAGTAACACTCTTTTGGGGCTGGCCCATGTGCAGTCCTTCAGGTCTGCCCCGGTTGACCCTACTCTGCAGTGTGGTCCTTCAGGCTTGGTTCAGCAAACCCTACTCTGTGCAGGCCTCTCTACTTAACTCTGGGCTCCCTGTCTGTCCTAACTCATCACAGTTTCCCTACTCACTTCTAGCCAGCTCTGGGGTCTCAACTGTAGTGACTGGGGTTATAAGGTGCCCCAACCCAACTTTCACTGGGGAGGCAACTGGCCTGGCATTTCTGGGGAGCTACCTCACCATGGGAAGCCCCACCAGGCCCTCCTTCCCCAGCAGGGTGTAGTTTTCACTCATACCCAGGACCAGGGGCCTCCTCCTTTCCCATAGCCCCTGCCCATATACCTCCAAGCATATTCCATGGTGTTGTAATCAACAGCTCCAGCCAGGTGTTATTCTTTCAGCTGTCAGTAGCACACTGCTGGTCCAGTCCTGAGAGCCTGGATCTAAAATGGAGGTTGCTCCACCCCCTCCTCCAATCCCAGGACCCTCCTGCAGTCATGTGACTGCCTCTTTTACTCTCACACACACCTGCTGGCTGCCCTGCTACCTGCTCCAAACTCTTAAAGTGGCAGGTACCAACAGTGCCCTGCCGCAGACCCCCTGATCTCAGCTTTTTCTAGGCTCTGGGACCCCTCACTGGGCTGCACCCTCAGTCTGAGGGCTCCTGAGTTACTGGTTCTCTGGATAAGCCTTGAGCTTGCCTCAGGAGGACACAAAGCTAAATTAACTTAAACAGCTTAATAAACAAGAAACATCACTGCCATCTGGCAGACACCTCAATCCCCCTAGGGGTTTAACATAAAGGCCACTTTCCTGTAAAACCCAGTGATACCCTGCTATACTATCATACAATAACTGTAACTTTTATACCTGGCCTGAGACACGATTTAATTGAAGCCTTCAACTACCTGATGGGTGGTTCCAAAAAGGATGGAGCTAGACTGTTCTCAGTGGTGGGAGATAACAGAACAAGAAGCAACGGTCTTTAGTTGCAGCAAGATAAATTTATGTTGTATATTAGGAAGAACTTTCTCACTAGGAGAGTAGTAAAGCACTGGAACAAGTTACCCAGATAGACTGAGGTATATCCATCATTAGTGTTTTTAAAGACCTGGGTAGATAAAGCCTTGGCTGGGATGATCTAGTTGGGGATAGTCCTGCTTTGAGCAGGGGGTGGGACTAGGTGACCTCCTGGGGTCCCTTCTAACCCTAATTTTCTATGATTCTATGCATACCTTTGCCTAGGTCCTGAAAACATAGTTGGCCCCCATGATTAACAGGCATTAGATGCCAGAGGAGGGTCTTCCCATGTTTTAGCCCAAGGTAAGGTACTTGCACAGAAAGTGAAAATCTGGGTTCTAGGCCCCACTCTTTGTCAAAAGGAATTTGAATCCATATCTTCCCAGGCTTCCCAGAACAGTGTTTTAGTTACAAGTTACGCTTAGCATGTGCTATATTTAGATTGTAGTAAACATTAATATGACTTAGAAAGTGTTCTGACCAGTCGCATGGTAATGCTTATTATTATCTAAATATAGATTTTAGTACCACATTGGAGCCAGAGATACTTCTTGCTGGAAAAGGCCTAACTTGACTACAATGTGATAGCACTTAGCATGTGCTTCACTGTTTGAATGCTCAGACACTAATGTTGCAAGTGTAGTTAGCATGTGCTAAGTGTAATGTATAACGAGGCCATTAGCCACTGTCTAGCACTTTCTCTAGTACTCTTTTGCAGCTGGCCTCTGGGCAGCTGAAAGAGGGAGATCTGTGGGGCCAGGAGGAAGCAAATAAGTCAGAAGGTATGTGGCTCAATGGGGTAACTGTTAGGGCTGTGTGAAGCTTCGGTCCACGATTTGATTTGGAGAAGATGTGGCCCAATTCAGGCACAGAAGAAGCCATAGATTCAGATTAACAAAACACAGAAGTCAGAGAGTCATAGTCATCAGCCTCCTAGGTAGTAGGTACAGAAACTCATGGACTCAGTATAGACAGTGGCATTCTGACACACTTTAACCTGCCAGACATCTAACTCCCCAGGTACCTCTCCACTTTTACCTGCGCTGTTACATCCCCCTTCCCCCCTACCCCAGTCTGTCCCTCACCCCCCTGACATCTCCATTTCCATTTTGACTGACTGGCTTTCTTGCCTGCATTGCATGCCAGCCTCTGGCTTCTTTACTATTCCTTCCATCCAGGAACAGCACATAGACACACCAAGTGCAGGTGCTTCTTCAGCCTGACAAGGGGTTTTTCAACCCTAAACCTTGCTGAGATATATTTCTCTAACTATTCAGTTGCTCTACTAAAAGATACCAGATTGACCCAAAGGACCTTGTTTGCCATTGCCATGTCCTTAGACCAACACCCCTAGTACCTGACTGGAAGGACGCAGGGCCCCGGGCACATTTAAGCCCCTGGGCTAGGGCTGGCAGGGAGAGTTCTCTGGCACTGCTGGAGGAAAACCTTCTGCAGCAAAGGAAAGAAGGGCTGTAGTCTGTGACAGTTTGGCTGCCTGAGATGCTGCTGATGCTACTGTGCTGCTTACTCAGTTATTATCTATTGTCATTTAAAGTGGTGGACCAGACTGAGGTTGTAGGGGAGAAGGAGACCTCATTGGGGCACACTTCCGTGTCATGTAGAGGCTCCAGCGCCAGTGAAGGCACACCTTAACTCACACGCAGTGTCACCCATTTCACAAGTTTTGCTTGTAAGCAGCCTGAGGTGCAGTTTCCCAGAAACCCCTGTATCTCCTTGAAAGCTGGCAGGTCTCATGCCCTCAGAAGGGGCTACACATCCCTGCTGTTTTCATCCAAATCTGCCTTAGCGCACACACGTGACACACATTTTGCTTTCAAGACTTTGAGATACAGTTTCCCAGAAACCCATGTACCTATCTCCTTGAAGCTTGGCAGGCTTCATGCTCTCTGAAGGGGCTACCATCCCTGCAATGTATAGCTGAATCAGCCAAAAAATGACAAAGTTATAGGTATGTCAGTGATTTCTCATTATAGAGTATGGCTGAATCTCTGAATCTCTCTGAATCAGTGTCCAATCTTCCAAAGCCAATTTGGCCGAATCAATTTGGGACAGTGATCCGAATCTCCAAATTGAATCACTGTCCTCCGAATTGCATATTCCTTCTAGCCTGGAGCTTTGCTTTTAGTGGGGCAGAAACTTCCTCTCTGTATTTTTCTCTATCTGTTTTTATTCAGAATCTTAGCTTCAAAAGGAGTGCTGGAGAAGGGCTTGTATAATGCATGACCTGTGGTGTGGTGGTGAGAGCACTATGGGCTCCTATACACATGCAGGGAGGCTGCTCTGATGCTCTGTAATTACAATGCATATCAAAGCTGACTTGATTAATTGAGTCTGCTGGAGTGTGGTAATTACTGCACCCCAGCAGACTCTAGCATCATGTGTATCAGTGTCCCTGAGCTGAAAAATGGCATCGGGGTGCTTTAACTAAAACTCATTTGACTAAAGCTCCTTCGACTAAAGCATCCCACAACCATTTTTCAGCATGGGGATGCTGATACATGTGATACTCTGGGTGCTTTAGAGTGGGTCTTGGACCTGCTTTAATTAAAGCCTTCCCCCTTCCCCACTCCCAAAGCACATCTATAAGTGCCCTAGGTTAGGAAATAAAGAAATACAGGTTCAAACTGCATCTAGTTAATATGGGGTCTTAAAACCTTGGTCTTTGTCTTCCTGTATATCTGAGCTAATTACTCAGCTTTTAGGACAAAACAATGGAAAGACCCTCCTTGGCTTCTTTCTGGACTTACGTACATGTGCCCAGCCAGTGCACAGGCAACGAAGTATGCTTAATCTGTGTGCAGTCATTTAAAACACAGAGGCAGGACAAAAAGTGGGTGGGTACACAGCTAGAAAACCACCACTGAGGTGCACAAAGTGAAATAAAATTCCGCTGTGTGGTTTTTGACATTGGTAATAACTATAGTACTTTGGGCCAAAACACCTTGAGTAACTCAACTGCATGCTGTAGTCCTTTGATCATTACTGTCGAATACTGAAGTGCTTTTTAGCTGCTTATTTTACTCAAGAGAAACTGAATTGACATTGGAAGAATATTTATAATGCTTTTTATACCAAACAAATTCAACTGTGGCAAAAAAAAAAAAAGGAAAAAAAAATGCTAGCCAGGCCTCAAAGTCTTTTTTACAACACCACACTCTGCCACTCCAGGAAAGTGTCAGAACAAAGGATCAGACAGTCAAGCCAAAACGGTGACAAGTATATTCTTCTGCCTAAAGTCACCTGCAATCCAGGTGAGCTAGATTCCAGAATGTCTTAAAGCTGGTAACTGCATTTGCATGGTAATTATTCAGTGAAGTGAATTCTACTTTTCTTGTCTGAGTTCTATGCAGACAAGTGTCCTGGGTGTGAGCAGTTAGGCCCTGATTTACTCAAGGATTTGCTCATTGAATATTTTGACTTCAGTTATTATTACCCTAAGAAAAAGGTGTTGCTTTACATGAATAAGCAATCAGCACCTGGATCAAAGCCTCTGCTGCAGTCCAGTCTTTGTGCCAGTGGAATTCTTGAGAATGGTATCAGGAGGTTTCACTGAGCATGCTCAGACTTTTCCCAGGTATCTTTAAAAGGTAGCAGCTTCTGGGTTGTAAATAAGAGGCACTCCATCCTCAGCACTAGCATATATCCATTTGCTATACATATACAACATGTGCAAGTACCCCAATACAACTCACTTAAAATTAAGACCCTCCAGTAGTTTCTGGCTCCCTGGTCTAAGTTTCAGTGTAAAATGTACAGAACACCCACGTAATCCAAGGCTTTTAGATCTCAAAGTAAATGTTTTCACATAATCATGGATTGCATCCAAGCAAATGTCTGTAAGATGACATTTCTGGAAGCTTTTGCATCTTTACATTATATTTAGTTTACACAATATACTGTACAACTAGAAAAAATAGCCACGCGAGCCAGACCAGCTTTTGACCTCTCGCAGAGCTCATTTGAGAACAGCCTATTCCACTATTCCTCCCCTACACTAACACCTTTTACATCAGATCATTTCAAAATCAGGGATTTCTTTGAAGTTTCTGGTATTTCTTCCATAGTTTACTTTTGAAAACATCACAAGGCCAGTGGAATTTTTTATTCATGCAACAGAGGCCCCCAAGCAACTGAGCACACATTTACCATATATTGGACCCAGTCCCAAGCCAGTATGAATCAATAGGAGGCTCCAGTGGGCTTCTAGGTGAGGTTCAAATTGTTTGCTTTATTGATAGGCCTAAATGGTTTGGGGCCTTAGAAAATGAGGAGGGTGCATTATGTGCCACAGGGGGATCTGGCAGAAGCACTCAAAGTGGACTACCTTCATTATAAACAAAAGAGAGCTGCTGGCTGGTTACTCTCTATTCTACATCCAACTATTTCTAAAATATTTGGGGGTGGTTGTAGGAAGAAACAAAATCTTTTCACTGGAAATGTATTGAACAGCAAAAAACCAGCATTTCCCATCATCTGGGTTATGTATATTCTATAGTGTGACTGCAACTTTCATTAAACTGGGCAGTAATGCATTACCTTTGGGTGAACTGCTGATAGAAGGAATGAAAAGACAAAATTATTTCGCATGAAAGTTTATCCCTTAGGGCCTAATGCAAAGTGCACTGGAGTCAGTGGGTGTCACATTGAAAGAGCCTCAGTGAATTAATGGACTTTGGATCAGGCCTTTACCCTCTTTTATACATAAGGGCTAGGGACAGGCATTAAAAAAGCCTGAGCCTGAATTGATTCAATCTTTGCAGGTTAGTCTAACCTGCCTAGGCTGAACCAGTTTGCAACCACACAGCCATTCCCTCTGGACTGAAGAAATGCAGAACTATGTCTGCAGTGGCTCAGGCTAGAAGCTGGGGGACACTAGAGCAGCCCTCCCTTCCCTTTTACAGTACTGAGCTGATGTGGGGTCTGGCCAGGCCCCAGCAGGATGCTCTGATTAGGGAGGGCTGTAAACCCCTACCGTGACTTCACCATCTTAGGCTTTTCTCTGTTTGCTGCTCAAGGAGTGGGAGTGTTGCCAGACCCCAGCCCTGGGCTAGCACTCTGAGGCAAAGGGAGGGGAAAAAGGGTTGCAGTACATGCATCTGTTGATGATACTGAGCTTTTCAATCTACCTCTCCCTGCTTCTTCATACTGTCTGAAAACCTGACAGATGAGGGAGCCAGCAGGGGCTGATAACACAGCATTTAGCAGCCCATCAAGAAAACAAAAGCCTCTCTCATTATTTCAAGCTCTTCTTAAAAAGCTTTTTCCAAGGAAGGAACAGAGGGACTTTACAAGTTGACCTATTGGTTAGCTCCAAAAAGCCCTAAGCATACACTGTCCTGTCTACCTTTTTCCTTTCCAGTGAAATTGGAGACACACACACATACACAGACACATCTCAGCATTAGCTAACATACCACATGCCTGGGCTGGGCTCTGTGTTGTGGGAGGTGGGAGGGAGGGATGAGGGGGATCTCTGCATAAGCCCACACGAGGAGGGGGCAGGGGAAATCAGGCAGACCTGCTGTGCCTGCAGTCCCTGACAGTGCTCTGGCTAGGGAGCAGAGGGGCAGGGCCAGCCCTATTCTCTGGAGCAGACAGAGCAGCCCAGGGCTGCAAAGCATCTTGTCTCTGGTTTAATTTAAAAAAGAAAGGGGTCTGGGACAGACATGGCATAAACCGGTTTGACCCAAATCAGTTAAGTCTGATACTACACTCAACCAGGTTTATCTTAAACCAGCTTCAGCCATTTTGAAACTGGTTTATGTGCACTGAACTTATGTTCTGTTACAGGTTTAAACCAGTTTCTGATCACTTAAACCAGTTTATGTATAATGTCTGTCCCTAGACAGTGCTTTCATTTTTTCCTCACTACTTCTACATAGGACATCAACATAGCTTAGGGAATAATATAAGGAGAAATGGAGGGGGAAAATATCTTTATTTTTCAGGATTAAGAGGTTTTAAGTAAGAAGAAAGTCAAGCCTTGGAGGGCAATTGTCTCCTCTTGCTTCATAGATCTGAAAGCTCAGATTACCACTGGTCTTTTTTTATTAATTCCTATAATTGTTCAGTATATTTTTAGGTTTCAGTCTGAGCCAGACAGATAAGTAATTTTTAGCTCCTTCCCCAACTCAGTATCCAACCACCATAGTTCATTACAGAACAGTTTGTCCTTTTTTATAAGAACTGTAGCTTATTTTAGTTAAGGAAAAAAGGAAGGAGTGGGAAAGGTGGAGAACAGAGAAACTGATATCCCCCAACAACTGGGTGACATGGGTGACACTGTATCAAAGCAAGACACACAGTAAAGAAAGTAGCTTGCTAACTAATAAATTGACTATTGAGGACTTTTTGCTGTTAACATGAAATATTTGTTATCTATATGCTTAAAATTTGTATTGTCTGCTTATGTCTTTAGACCAACATGGCTACAATCTACACCCCTATTTTCATCTATAATAGTAAATCCTACACATTTAGATGAAGTACAGACAGTCAAAAAGCATAAGGCTGAATTGATTCAGTCTTCACAGATTGGTCTAAGCTGCATAGATTGAAACAATAAGCAAGTGAACAGACATTCACTTCTGATTCTGGAAATGTAGCCACCTGCCTGCAGTAGCCTAGGCCAGAAGCTGGGGGCGCTAGAGTATGCCTCCCAGCTTGGCTGGAGCAGACAGCTTGGGCCAAGGCTAACCCATGAACCCTGTGAGCGGGGTTTTCAGGGGAGGTGCAAAGTAGGGATGTGTGAAGCTTCAGTCCCTGATTCGATTTGGCAGAGATTCGGTCTCATTCGGTGGCTGAATCTCCAAATATGAATCAAATCAGAGAACCCTTTAATCTCCCCAAATTGAATCGGAATCCACCGGAGAGATCCGGAAAGATTCAGAGATTCAGATGTAGACACAGCTTTAAATGGTTTTTTTTCTATCTCTAGGTAGCAGGGGACTCACGAATGCTGCGATGCTGGGGTGCGTGGAGTGTCCCACAGAAGCATGGGCGGCTCCCCAGTGCGCTTGGCAGCAGACCTGGAAATGGACCAAAAGCAGTTCTGGTCCACTTCTGGCTCTGCCAGGGAGCATGCTGGGGGGCCTCCTTGCACCCCCTGGCATGGTAACTGATGCCTCCTGGGTCTTGGGGGCACCTGGGGTCCCCCCATGGCTGATCACTGAGCTGGGGGTCGCAGAGGTACATATTTGAACTAGTTTCTAATCACTTATACCAGCCTATGTGTAATTGTTGTATCTAGACTTGAGGTCTGAGACCCATGGCAAATTGAAATCAAGGGAATAGCTCTCAGTAACATCAGAACAAATTTTTTATAGTAATTCCTACAAAATGGGTATCAAAAATGTTTTACACACTGTACATCCAGTAAAGTCCAGTAAATATGGGAGTGAAATGTGAGAGCTGTGACTACAACTGCTGTGTTGGAGCCTACTTGATGCCTCCAGGCTGACAAGGGTGCTTCTGTACCACTATCTGAATAGGGAAAATGAAACTTCTTCTGTACCCAACAGCTTATCATGAAACCCTTACTCTTGGCTCTGTCTCTTTAGAGATCAAAGTGGACTCTCTCCTCAAAGTACCCATCAGTAATGTTACTTGCAAATGTTCTTGTACCTATAAATGGCCTTTCCTACAGAGCAGTTCAGCTCTTTCTAGAGTATGCCCATAAGTAATGAAGGCAGAATATAAATCTTGATTATGCCGTTTCAACACCAGACTCCTAAACACATAAAACTTGTTAATTTGGGGCTGTTTCCAATCCTGTGGTATGCATGTGCTTAAGTGCAATGTTTTAATCATGGGCTTGTTGCAACTACCACTTGGTGATAGCTGTGGGACCTTCTGGTCCTAAAAACTTGTGCACCTATTAAATCTTTACTAAAATGGAGCCTAAGGGAAAAGGAGTCAAAAACACCTCTTCTTTTCTCCAGGTGGTCATTTTAGAGCATGGAAAAGTCATACTTGTTCTCTCTATGCTCTACCATAGTGATTCTCAACCAAGTACCATGTGGCACCCTGGAGTGCTCTGAGATCTTTCTAAGGGTGTCACAGTATTGAAAAATACTGCGCAGTAGTGTGACACAGAATGAACAGTGCTTATACGCTACTGAGCAGTATTATTAGGCTATTGTGCAGTAGCATCACCTAAAATATGTTTGCCTGTGCTCTATGCAGTTACTCTTGCTAATACAAGTACTAAATAAATGCACAGTAACAACTACACAGTAGCAGCTCATGTAGATGTGTTCAGAGTGCTGTGCAAGATTAGCCGTGTTAGGTATGCAAACACCTACACATGTTTCATAAAACAAACCCAGAGATTTCAAATAGGCATCCATACAGGGAAAGCTAAGAGCTGGCATTTTCTGAAGGGTGTCTTGAGTTTAACGAGGGGTGCTTTAAGTCTAAAAGGACTGAGAACCACTGTTCTACCAATTACTTATATAAAAAAATGAACGTTACCCCCTAGGGATATAGAATCTGCTCCTTACACCATTAACTCACTCTGGCAATAATCAATAAAGTTAAAGGCTGAATATACAGCATCTGATGAAAATTTTTATATTAGAAATTGTTTGAACTATTAAAAAATAAAAAGATTTTCAGAGAGAATACTTTTTAAGCTGTAAATTTAGCAACACTATTATTAATAGGCAAGATTAAGCTTTTAAGAAGATGAAGTATTTAGAAGCTGTATTGTAAACTGATAAGGCTATATGACTTTATCCACCATAACTGCTCTTTGCTATATACCAGAGAACACAGTGAAAAATTAGAAGCCTCAGATCAAGCAATATGTCAGTGTGAATGAATGTTTAAAAGGAAAATAAAATAGTTAACAACCTTTAAAAAAGGCAAGTAATGGGCATCTTTAAAATATCAGGAGTGGATTCTTTATGGGAAGCTCCAAATAAAAAAAAAAATGTTTGGACTAAAGTCAAAATGTTATGAACAGGACTCTTAAGTAATGACATATATCAACAGTATTTGTAACCATAAGAAAAATGTGATAAATTTTAATCACAGGGGACCCAGCTTTGTGGGAAGTGCCTAATACACAAGACATCATTTATAGGTTTCCAGTTATGACCTATGTCTGAAAGACATTTTAATGATAACTGGAGAAAGTAGATAAATTGTCTTCCCAGAGTGTTGAAGGTCCTGTTTGTTGTCATCCTCAGCTTCTATAAAGACCAGAGATTTTCAAAGGTACTCTTCTGTCTTGCTATCAGTGTGCAATACCAAAAGGATGGAACTATCTAAGATAAAACATGCCAGAGACATGCACTCCTAAGGATTTCCTGTGGGAGTCTGACCAAAATAAAGCAATATTAATAAATATAAATTCCGGAACATTATCATCACCAGAACCGTGTCATGCAGCTTCTCCTTGAATCCTTATAACCCCTACTAGTTTTCTCAGGCAGTTCGAACATTCAGAGCGTTAGACCTCCCCACTGGGACAATTGCTTTAAATTACATTAAAGGCTCAACTACTTTGATAGATATGCCAAGGCAAGGAGTTTAACTTGCTGAATATTTTAACTCTCTGAACTAATGTGGGATCTGGGAGTCCCCCTACCCTTAACTCCTGAAAACACTTGAAAAATACATGCAATCTGGGGATGTACAACTGTGCCAAAATGTGCAATAATCCTCCCTTTGAGTTTGTCTTTGCCTTTTTTTTATTTGTTTGGGGTGGGTGAGTAGGTGGGAGTGTAAAAGAGACATTGTTCTTACTAGGGAGGGTGATCTGTGCTAGATAAATCAGTCTCAACTAACTAGAAACTTCATCGAGGATTTGAAACAAATTAACTTCTTTTTGAAATATGAATTTTTTTTTTCATGAAAATGCTATTTTTTTCAAGTTGCCCATTATTGCATTTCCACACTTTGTTCTGGTCCAGAGGCAGAAACGTTCTCAGAAAAAGCAGGGAGTAACACAAAATCTATTGAGAAATCTGGATTTCCTGGGGTGTTTTGGCCAAAGAAAATTAGTTTATCACAGAAAAAAATATTGTATAATAGGTTTATAGATGCATGTGAAAAGAAAAGGCACCATCTGACCAGCCTTTATTTTTTATGAGTTGTTTCCAAATCCTCCAGATTATACAAATGCTTGGGCAAGCTACACAGACAAAGCCAAACTGGTGCAGTAGTTAATGGGTGTTTCAAAACCTCAAGTGAATGTTTAGACAATAGCAGTCCCAGACCACACTGGATTTATATCAACATATTTATTCAGTGGCATGATGGGTACTATTATTTTGTAAGAGTCCATGTATTAGTTTTTTGACTATTGGTATTTTAGCTTCTTTTTATTTTAAGCAGCAGGCCAAATAGCTAAAACTAAATAAATACATTGAGGTCAAATCAATGTTACTTAATTTAGTGAAACAAGAACTTCTCCTTGGACAAATCAGACTTACAGACATTTGGCTTGGGTAGTGAGACTTGGTTTAAAAGTGAGCTGTGAGCAGCTGAATTCTGGTACAACTAAGGAGCTGAGAATATATTTCTACAGAATATGTTACAAAGGAACGGATGCAACTTCTGTGACAGTAAATTTCCTGTAAGTTGTCTTATACAAAATTCTAGTTAAGGGCTATTTTAATGTTTTCCAGTCAAATTGTATGTTGAGACAGATAGAAATAATTGGCTCAATTTTTCTGTTCACAAACTGTGGTAAGCAACTAAAAGATTAAATTACAATAAATATATAATATAGATAAGTGCTTGCAAAAAGGAGCTTTCGTCATTTTCACTTTAACAAAGATCCTATGAACTCCATAAAACCCAAACAATACCTCTATAATGAAACACTGTTATTTCAAAGTTGACTTAACTTATGACTCAGTGCATGACTTTGATTTGGATTACATTTAGTTTATTTGAAGGTTTTAGTATAACTCCTTAGTTAGCTAGAGCTCATTATAAACACACATTTATCTATCTAACAACTAACATCTCAAATGACCTATCATTTAGATATTTGATAAAAAGAGATTTCTCCATTTTTTAAGATCCTTTGTGCAGTTAACAGCACTGTCGATAGAACCAGTTTCATGTTATATCTGCATAGTTAGTCAGTTGTCCCCTATTCTTTGTGCAGCTTCTTGACACAGCTCAGGGGAGAGAAAACAATTTAAAGGACATGAGAATGTAAATATAAAATCAGAAAAACTGGCAACAATTGACAGGAGCTGTACTTGGCAACAGTCATTTTTAAACTTGAGTAGCTCTCAAATTGATTATGCCTGGTTAAACCAAATTTAAGGAGATATGTCAAACAGTTGGTGAAACAACTGACATAAAGGTATTTTCCAGAACAGCACACAGGACCAGGTCTCACAAACATGCATTCCAAAATAGGAGGACCCGGTTGCCTGTACCGAATTCTGTTTCCCTTTGTGCAGCTCCGTGACAGTTTTCTAGCCATGTAAGCAGCATTTTTTGGCATTTTTTTGTACACGTAATGAATCTATTTCCTGCAGCATGGACTTGTGCATGCCTTGACTGAGCACATATAGACTGAGTGCACGCATAGACTGAGCACATGCAGTAGGCTACTCAGTGGCTGGGCGCATACTTGGCTATATTCATGAGCCCACTGTGGAAGCACATCTGCATCCGAGTCTCCAAAACATGGAAAGCCAGAAACTCACGAATAGCACATATTAGACAGAGGAGGAGACAGTGGTTTAACAAGCAAATTTATCCCCTGGGGCAAAGCCTACAGATGAGTGGGTGGGGAAGTGGATTATATAGTTTCAAGAGGGGGAGGTGAGTGGTTCTGGGGGGGGCGCAGTTCTGAGACTCAGGAGGGTGGCGGGGAGAAGCAGTGTTACTCATGTTGGAAATACAAAGCAATCCCCAACTGAGTTGTTCCGCCCACTCCGGGGTTGATCTTAAAGCAGCAGCCAAAGACGGTGCTGATGTTCCCGGCCTGGGTATGTTGCCCAGGCGCAGATTCTGGAAGGCTGGGAAGAGGGCAATTCCAATGCTCCTTCTAACTTGGCGCCCAGGGTGGGTGCTGCTTTCACTCACCCCCCAGTCGTGCTCCTGGGAAGAGGGTTCACTTTGTATTTTACCTCCAGTAGCTAAGTGTTTAGAGACTTTACCAGGATGGTGGAGACCTGAGTGCCAGGCTCCCCTCGCCCAGTGAGAGCTTGAAGCTGCATCTTTCTGATCTCCCAGCACAATGCTTTAGGTGCAACACTTCAGGTCAGGCACTGTCCAGTGTCCTCTCCAGCACTGTTTCTGAAGCTGGCTCCCATGGAAAAATGGAGGGGTTCTGGCCTGGAGTTTCATCCCAGTGGGACAGAAATTTTCTCACAGCACTGTCTTCCACCCATGTTATCCAATAACTATTAAATGAAAGGTACAATGACTCCTCTTCAATAAGAAGCACCCATGAAATACATGACCTGTGGCACAGTAGTTAAAAGAATTGTGTTAGGAAGCCAGAGAGACCCATACATGTGTATTTCAAATGTCCTCTGGGCAGGATGGGGTTAGAACCTGGCTCTCCACATTCCTGGATGAGTGTCTTAAATACTTAGCTGTTGAAGCTATAACATGGGCATTTGTCCAGGGTTTACACTTGGGGACATGTGCATGTAGCTATGTATATGCCCAGTCAGTAGCCCTGCTACACACACTGTCTGTGTGTTCAGGGTTATGCAGCCACTGCATAAAGCCAGGGTGACAAACAGCTGTGTGGATGGCTAGAAAATTGCCATTTAGATGTGCAAAGGGAAATAGAATTCCACCCAGTGAGAAGTCATGCTGGAGCCTCTGGAATCGCTCACAATTCATATTGTTCAGCAGGTATGTGCTCCTTTGCAGGATCCAAGCCTTGAATCTTTAGCTTTTCAGTGCCTGATTTTTGTTACACGTGGGGGCAGTGCTCAATGTGTTGGGGCCCTGAGGCATTACCATAAACAGTGGGAAGAGCAGCTGAGTGAATCCAAGAATACTCAAATTTGTTAGGAGCATTGAGATCACATAACATTGAAATCCCCCCAAAATAGCAATTTTGGGGAGTGTGATGGCTAGCAAAAACAGAACAAATTATACTACCCATGGTTTCTCTGAAGAACCTGAAACTGTTTCTAAAATGCCAACAATCCCAGGAAATCTTTACTATTTTCATATTAACAAAATCCTAAAATCATTGCTAGGAAGAAGGTACCTGTAGTTGGATGCTTAATAAAACCGTTACAGGAACTGTTAGAGGAAGCAAATATAAGATCTGAAAACTGAGAGGACAATTTAAGAATTTAATTTATAAATGCAGGTAATACCAACCATTAGTAACATCCTCAGAAATGTGACTTAAGAAGAAAGGCTGAAAAATCTAGGATTATTCAGTGTGGAGAAGAGCAGACTACGGAGGATTTGATTACAGTCTTCAAATACCTGAACGGTGATTATAAAGAGGATCAAGATAGACTCTTCTTTACAGTTGTAGAAGACAGGACTAGGAACAAAATTTAAATGGATATTAGGAAAAACTTTCTGACTATGAGGGTGGGAAACATTGGAACAGGCTACCTAGAGAAGTTGTGGAATATCCATCCCTGGAAGTTTTCAAGAGCATGTTACACAAACACTTGACTGGACTGGTATGGTTAGGGATAAGCTTGCCTTGAGTAGGGGGTTGGACTAGATAACCTCATGAGGTCCCTTCCAGCCCTACTTTTCTATGATCATCTTTATTATAGACGCTTTGAGGATGGGAATTGTGGAGGAGAACCAACAAAAGAACGACATTAATCACATATATATTTAAATACAAGAAAATGAAAAAAAAATCTATCAGTACAATGATAATCTGGCCAACCCTACAGCCCTTGGTCCAATTTGCTGGGGTCTAGAATTTTAGGGTATATCTTCTCTGGAGTCACTGCTCTGCTCCAAGGTAATGTAGACATATACAAGCAAGATTTAAACTGCTTATCTATGGTACTGTTAGAAGGTTAGCTATGACTACATAGAGCTCAGCACAGGGTAACCACCTATTTAGCTGTTTCTTCAGCTGACTTTGCAGCTCATGCTGAGCTCTGTGTTACCAAAGCTAGCTGCTTTTAGTAGCTAATGTTAGTTCAGGCATCTCTCCCCTGTACTGTGGTTTGCAGCGTAGAGATACCTGAAGTTGCACAACAATCTTCACTTGAGTAAAACACAGGCCCAATTAGACTCTAGTAATCACAGTAATCTGGCGTTGGCTGTCTTTCATTGGTCTGCTCTAGATAAAAGAAGCCGTGATACCAGGTTGCACTCTGGTGAACAGCTATCTTATCCCTTTCTACTATATCAGCACTGCCAGCAGTGCTCTGGCCTGACTCTTTCTATCAAGACTTCCACTGTGAAGTCAGCTCTACTTCTGGTCCTGCTGCAAAACTAGGTCTGTACTGCTACCTCCCATTTAAAGCCCTCTTCTCTATCTTGGCTAGTTCGAATCTTTAAAAAAAATCATAGTTCACACTCCTCATTTGAGGACACCCCACTTATTTCAGAGCACATCCCATACTATTCTGACCTCTTTTCATAAGTATACTTACAGTAGAAACCTATTGTCATTTATACGAACAGAACAGAGAGGTATCTCCACCCCTCCTGCCAATTAAAGCGATGAAAATGAGTGCGTGTAAATATGGGTAAGCAGCAGCATAATATAAATCAATCTAATGTGAATAGAACTGGCTCAATCTTTTCCCTTATGAAGTGAATGGAGATCACCATCCTTTGTAACCATCATCATTTTAGGTTTTATGTTAAAAAAAAGGCTATTAGAATCACTGTATCATGGGCAGAGAAAGAATTGCCATCATAAGTCTGTTACCTGGCTGTGACAATACATGTATTAAATTAGAAGAACATTTCCCTTACAGAATAATGCCCTAAAATTATATCCATCTGTTGTCTGGATGCAAATTCCCTCTCTCAACCTGACCGGCTTAGTATTAATTCTAATCTATTAGACCTTCTTATTAAATCTGAACAATTTCCTTTTTTTTCCACCAAAAAATCATTAGAATGCTTAATATTGAAGGGGGGAATTTGCCTTCTTCTACACCTCCTCAACACACAGCTTTTTTTCTCTTTTCTTTGGGCTGCACTTACCCATTTCCCACAGGACAACCTCTAATTGCTCTTTGACTGACCTTCTGCCTTGTCCCAACAGCTTTGCCCCAGAGGTCATTCCATCAATCCATTATTCTCAAAGATGGGGAAAAAAAGCGCTTCCTAGTGTGCAAACTTCTGTTCCTATAACTACTCAATTGATTAAAAGGGAATGATTCGAGATAATGACAGCTGCCTTTCAAATATCAGGTGGCAAAGAAACAGTCATTTAAAAAAAATCAAAGTACAGAGAAATGTTAGTTCTCAGAACCAATTAGGTTTTTAATGGCAAATTAAATCCTCTGCCATGTTGTCACATATTACTGTGCTCCTCATTGCCAAACGTGGCTTTCAAGGGCATGACTAGTCCAACACAAACATTTATTTTCATTTTATTTGTTGAAATTGAACCTTGGTAGCCCAGTAGTTAGAACACTCAGCTGGGAATAAAGAGGCCTGTTTTCCAGGCTCTGCTCCCAGGACTGATTATGTATTTCATAGTAATTAGCCACTGATATAAAAACCAGAAAGAATCCTGATAGCAGGGACCAAAACTCACCCTTCCCAGGCAAGTGCACAAACCATTAGGTTACAGAGTTGGGCTCCTTTTTACTTGTGCTTCTTGTGGCCTCCAGAATTTGTCATTACTTTCTGCACAGTGACACAGCTTCAGCAGAAGGGTGGAAGCAACTATTGTCTGGTGCATAAGGCACACTCCTGGGAGATGTAAAGTGCTGCTTCGAGTCCCCTTGGATTCAAATACGGAAGTCATTGAACCCAAATCCCTCAATTTGTGGGGAGTGCTCTTAACCAGACAGCTATTATAGATAAGACCAGTGATTCCTCTGGCTATGAGTTTAAAGACAAGAGTAAGCACCTTGAAAGAGTAGGTGAAAGAATAAGCTAAAGGGAAGACTTCTTGATACCAAGTGAATCAAGTCACCTCTCAGCAGTCATGGTTCAGGCTTCCTCATCTTGAAGAAGGGGACAGGATTTCAGACTCACACTAGTGCTTAAGATTTCCTACTGGCTAACTCTTAGCAACCTCCTGCTCAGAGTATTAGCTGGTTTGGATCACCCTTCTGTGGTTCCTAACTCTCCACATGTAGTATATCAGGAACCCAGGCACCTAACTTAGAAGTGATTAAAGATCTGCACATGAACAAGTTACTGTTCTATTTTCAGAATAAATTAAATCTAACCACTAGTAGCTTAATCATTTTTCATGGAGGGCTAAGGTACTGTGAGTAAGCTTTTATTTGGCACAGGTAAAAGTGTGTGCACCTGCTATTACCATACAACAGCTAATGTATTGTAAAGCCCTGCCTTTCTTTATTTGCTTGCATGCCTGTGTCCTATAGCCTTCATTGGATCTAGTTCTCTGTATTGGATTTAAAATGATAAGTGAGTGCCAAAAACGATAGCAGCTTACTAAGGGTGAAACCCTGGACCTATGAAGTTAGTGACATATTCCCACGCATTAAAAGATGTCCCCTTTCACTTTAAAGGATTGCTTCTAATTTCTCTGATTGTTCCACTGTGAACTCCTTGCTTATATTAACAATATTATAAACATACAAAATTTTGGCTCTTAAGAACAATCATAAAGAGAAGTACTTTTTTTTCCTCCTAAAAATAGTTTAGATTATGCTTCTATCTGTAAAGGGTTAATAAATGATTGCTAAATATTTAAATAATGGAGGAAAGGTGAACAATTATACCAAATAAATTGCCCTGTGGTTTGTATCACACACAATCAAGGTTTTGCTGAATATAATTTTGGAAACTATTAAAAAAACCCCAAACAAGTAATGTCAATTGAACAGGAAGGATTCAAACCTTGAAGAAATGTAAGAGAGAAACCTCAGGATCATGATGAGAAAAGTCCAAGAATTTGGGCAATCATAGTATCTCTGCTTCGTTTACCCAAGGCATTTAATTCAGTCGGACTGGTAAGTTATGACTGATGATGCTTTAGATCAGGGGCGGGCAATTATTTTGGGCAGAGAGCCACTTACTGAGTTTTGGCAAGCCATTGAGGGCTGCATGACAGGCAGCCCAGGGCAGATAAATATTAATTTTCTAAATTTTTTAGGGGCCCTGCAGGCCAGATAGAATGGCCTGGCTGGTTGCATCCAGCTCCCGGGCTGCATTTTGCCCACCCCTGCTTTAGATGGACTTTCTACCACACTCAGTTGAACTCCTGTAGAAGCTCAACTACTATCAGAAGTTGGTCATAAAAGGGGCAGGAGTAATGTCACAATGGCTTGTAGTTAGGAAAGGTGTAAAACTGTGCATATTCCCCTTCATCTATGTAACATTCTAGCAGAGAAAGCAATGAGGAAAGTATTGGAAAGTTTTATGGCAGTTGGTAACAGGCTGTAGGCTTGCAGCCCGGAGCAATTAGCTAGCGGGTTAGCAGGCTGCCTGCCTAAGGGGACAGAGCTGGCTCAGTCAATTAGCAAGTGAGGGGAAGCTGACTGAGCCAGAAATAAAAAGGGCAGGAAAGGGAGGTGAGGGAGAGGACATAGAGATGGAATTGTTTGCATGGGGGAGGTGGGTCTCTCCAAGGAAGAAAGGGGGAGTGGAGGGTGAGAGCTAACCGTTGCTTGGGGTGGGGGGGTCATTGTGGATTGTTTGTACTCCCTAGTGTGGATTAACCCAGGGCCTGAAGCTTATATTGGTTTGTTCTATTGAGCTCTGTAGTGTGGAAGAACCCAGGGAATTATCACCTATGTTGTGAAGTCCAAAGAAGGATTGTGGCTGGGACCAGAGCACAGGAGGAGGTTCAGGGACTGATTTGATGATTTGAGCCTGGCAATGCCGGGTTAGCCAGGTGACCTACTACAGAGTCTTTAATATAGGCAGTAAGTTGATAAATAACTTGAGGCTTGGGAGTGATATGCTTTTTCTCATTATCTGAAGAATTATATGTTTTGGTCAATAAATTGTGTGCAATAGGAAAGGAGTACAGACTCTCAGTTAATGCCTCCAAGACAAAAAGTATGGCTAGAATAGAAAAGGAACAAGACCTGAAAACTTTAGTGGAAGGGAAAGAGCTTGAAAGAGTAGAAGACTGGTTGTTTATATCTAGGCTTATCTTGACTATTAAGATAGTTCATTTACAGTTAGCTTGGACATTTTTACCTTAAGATATGTCTACATTGCAAACTACAGTATAAATCGCACAAACATCTCACACTCACCTAACACGTTCAGTCCAATTCAAAGAAAATTAGGCTGAGCAAGAACAGTGACATCAAGCTTGTCAAGGATCTCAAAAAAAGAGTAATTTTAAAAATTAAAGGTCAGACTTTTTTCCAGGCCCTTGTGTAGAAAAAGAGAGAAGGATTCAGTGACTAGAGGCATTTGAAATGAAGTCTTATAAAAACATTGAGAAGTCCATGGTTGATTTAAAAAAAAAATAAATCTAATGACTGACAGTTCAAGAACATTGGTGTAACAAGAGTTCCTATCAACACTAATTAAGAGAAGGAAGCTATATATATACTTATTTATTTATTTGGACATGTAGTTAGAAAAGATGGACACTACCTGGAAAAGTCATTCATTCAAAGATGTATGGAAGGAAGAAGGGGAAGAGGAAGATATGAACATAGATAAAGGGTACATAGGAATGGAAAGAATTGGGGATCAATCAGGCAACAAGATTGCTGATGAATAGGCACTTATGGAGAGGTTTGGTTTCTTGTTCCACCAATGCTTGAAGCCAGGATGTTTAAAGAGAAAAAAGTAATTTTGACTTTTTAAAGTACAGCACACCAACCAGTTGCTTATAAGAATGGCATATAGTCCTCTTCCTGATGTCCTTGTAGCTCTTGATGACATGCTATGTCTGTTCATACTACATAGTAATTATTTATTAATCCTTTGTAAGCAATTTAGAAATGGAAATTCAATATATAGTATAACTAAAAATAAATATTAACAGAACATTTTATCTGAAGTTTATCCTTTGAGAGCTTACAGCAAACCTGTCTGGCAGTACAGCATCAGCATCAGTGCTTTCTTTTGTGGGAGTTTTCTAACTTTTTATTTGTGCAAGTTTTCCCTTTATAAAAGGGGACACATTAAAGGTGTTTGCAGAAGGCATTCAGAATGATGACAAATAAGTAACACAGTCATTAAAAAGCTCCGGTAAACATCCATCAAAATTACAAATGAAAAGTCAATTTCCTCCAACTAATACATGGACCACTTCGCCCTGTTTCAGATAAATCATGAATCAGTCAAAGGGTAAGCTAGTGCTTCAAGTTTCTGCTGTCATGAAAAAATTAGGAGGGTTTTCAGAAAGATTATTTTCCCAAACCAAGTAGGGTGGTACATATATATGCTGAAGTTTTGAAGCATATACCTCAAGATAAAAATAAGAGGAAGAAAATATATTTATTTTGATATTCTAGTAGATGAGGTTCATAGTATAGTTTATAGTACAATATTCCTACTTTTACAGGCTGGTGGAGGGGAAAAAAGGAGAGAGAGATTTCTGTCATGTACACAGCAATGCAAGCCATAGAAAAGGCCTTCCTGTGACAAGTGGAGAATGTGGAGACAAGTGCTAAAGCAAACAGTGAAACAGGCTCTCATATAGTACATACTGACAAACTTGTAGGCTCTGGGATTAACATGTTTCATCCCAAGTATCCAGTATCTCCCAGAAGGACATCAAGTAGGAGGAAGGAGGAAGCATGAGGTTAAGAATTTAGTAAGATTGGACAGATAGTCAAAGGACTTGGATAGATTAGAGAGTCTGCAACTCATTACTCGGAATGAGTCCCAGAAGTCTTCACAAACATCCTTAAAACACCAGAGATCTTTTTCTGTAGTCGGCAAGAGGAATAACTGATGTGTGTAATTCATGAAAAAATATTTGTGCTTGAATATATTCTCTCTTGCGCTCTCTACTTTTTGCACTGTTTTTAATGTTTTTATAATAAAGTTTTAAAAAGTGAAAACAAGTCTCTTTGTATGTGTGCGTGCACGTGCATGCGCACACACACACATGTGTACATACACAGGAACAGATGCATATAAAGATATTTTTCAAAAAAAAAAAAAGGAAAATATATTTAAAGGTGACTTCATTTTAAAAGCTAGAAATGCTAAAATGAGTTGATTTTCCATAAGCTTGTGTGTATATATACATAAAGGATGTGTGTTGATGTGTGATTTTGCATACTTGTCCCCGGAAAAACAGGCCCATTTAAAATGCCTCCAGGTAGCCACCCAAAATGTGAAGCATTTGAAAGTAGTCATCACTTTTGAATATTTTGGCTCTATGCATATACATTTGTATAATTAATAGAAAGAAAAAAAACCTGACAAAGTTGAAGAAAATACAGTAGAACATTGAGAGAGGATATAAAATGCAGAGTAAAATTAGTTTGTCTTTTAGTAATGTTTGGTGCAGCATGACTAATATTGTTTAAACAGAATCACAGAGATTCAGAGAAGGCGGAACCAAATACCATAATCATGTAAAGCTAATTTTATTTTAAAATTTTAAGGTTAGAAGTTACCCAGTATTGTAAACTGAAATGAACCTGAGCCACAAGTTAGGATGCTAATCCAGAACCATCTTTTCCCCCAAGTTGGGTGTGTTTAGATCTGATATTTTGGCTCAGCCTCAGCTCTGAGTGCAAGTATTTGGTGTTTTTGGTTCCTTTCATCAGTCCTTGTAATGCCTTTAATTTTCACAAATACATTAATTGAGTAAATACATTACTGTGCTGGAACTGCCAGAAAAGGAACAGAGCTTGTATGAACAGAGTTTATGAAAACCATCATATTCAATATGTGTTAAAATATACCATAAAACTAATCACTGCCATGTATATACCAGTATATCAGTCCCAAGTGACCAAAAGCCTAAATTTACAAACATAAAACTTTACATGTAAGTCATTCCATGGACCTCAGTGGCAGGAAACTAGATTTGTGTAGTGCTAAGCACATGCATAAGTGTTTTCAGGTCTTGGGCCTAAATCATAAAAGTCAGAAAGTTCATTAATAGTTAGTACATTAACATTTTTAAGTTCCTCCTAGTTTCTTTATTATACAGCACTTTAGATTTTGTTCCTTATGAGACTGTTGATGTGCCATATTATTTGTACAAAGACTCTTCATCTGAAAGTTTAATTTTGCAAGTGCAAGATGTGAGATCTAAGATGATGTATTAGGGCATATATGTAACCAGGAAAAAATGCAGTTCAGCCCATTTATTCTTTGGAGATATGTATAAATATTTACAAATTATAGAGTTAAATCCAACTCATTTTGTAAATGAAATATATACTGTTTTTATGGGAAACATCAAAATCCACAAAATATGGGAGAGCAAGGCATAAAACCCTTCTCAAAGAAATATTAATAAATTCTCATAAAATTAAGCATTGCAATTTTCAACCTCTCTCATATTTCACTTGTGAGAACACCCACACATCCATGCATTCATAGAATCATCTTTTGCAGAAGATTTTTTTTTTGTGTATTTACTAGTTACTTTGTAAACAATTTAAGTAAGTTTGTAAAGGACAGCTCTTGCAGAAATGATAGCACATCTGTAGCACAGGCAGTAAAAGTCAACAATTAATTAATTGTTAAAGGCTCTGTTCAGCCAAAACTTTGACTCTGTAGTTACAGCATGATTCATGGTTCATGATCCCTAGTTTCCATAGAACTCAAAGTCTGGTCCTCCATTTCAACCCTTTCCCTTCTTCCCATTATCACTGCTCCCTACACACCCACGCCCAATTGTAGAGGCTAAAACATGTCCCTTATAATGGTAATATATGGAAAACGGCCAGTTCATACATCATTCATATATTCATGGACTGAGCATGTTCAGTGAATACAATGAACACTCTACTGTGGTCTGTGAGAAAGGGAGCTCTCTCAAGCTGATTTCACCAAGTCCCTGATAAAAGAAGCGTTTAGAAATAAACAAGATATAAATATGCACGCATACGTAAAGTGGGAAAATCTCAGAACTCAATAATTCTTGTAAAAGACTGTAGTTTTTAAAATAGTTATCTTAACTGCTTAGAATAATCAATGGCTGCTAGTTATAAGGTCAAAGGTCTGTCTCTAGCTTAAATGGCTTGCAGGACTAGTATGAGTAAGGCATACTATTTTTGTAGTAAATGGCATGCAAGGCAGTAATGTGACTTGTATTACAACTGGCCACCTTCCACAGGGTAACCACTGACAGCTGGGCAACTATGAGCAGCTACTGGCATGAGACAGAGCAAGGGCAGTGTTCACATCTCTGGATCCATAGTGAGACATCTTTGCCACTACATCCCTATCACTGAAAGAGAAAGGCTTTTTACCTAGTATTCTGCTGTTGCATGATATCATGATCAAATCTGTGAGCTGTTTCAGGGAAAACAAAAAAAAGTATTTCCAGGTCCCATTGACCTGCTCAGCTGCATTTCCTGAAGCAATGCCTATTGTCTTCTCTTTCTTGTAATATGAAAGGATATCAATATTTCAAGCTTCTAGCAAGAATAGGCCAAACTCTGCAATTCTTACTTGGGGAAAACCCCAATGTAAGCCAGTGAAAGTAATGCCTGAATAAAGAACAATGGAATAAATACATTTTAATTTACAAGGTATCTTTTGCTCAAAGGCGGCTGTGTCTATGCGAGACGCTGATTGCGCAGTAGCTCATTATTATTGTGTGTGGATGGCAAATGGCATGAAGTAGGAGTGAGCTACTGTGCAGTCAGTGTCACTTAAAAGTCGTTCGGCGACACTACTGCACAGTAACTCTGTTTACTGCGCAGTCATTTAGTACTCGTGTATACAAGTTGTTACTGTGCAGTCATGTATACGCAAGTGCTTGTATACACAAATACTAAGTGACTGCGTAGTAACAACTGTGTAGCCAGGGTCTCGTGTAGATGCAGCTAGCCTCTACCCATTTGATAAGAAAGAACTGAAAACAGCTAACAAGAAACCTACTGCACATCACTCAACAATAAAGGTTGCCACCCCAGACACAAAATGTAAACCTACAAATGACTCGTCTTTAAACAAACTGGAAAAGAAAGAATCAATGTCCGACTCAAAAGGGAAGAGATACAACTTGAATCTCAGCCAGGAGGTTTCCTCAGAAGCCATATGAATAGCATGGGTGCTCAACAAAAAGTGCCCTCCTTTCATGCTGTTTAGATTTTACCAGTCAGTAGTTGCAAACCTCTTGATCTTAACTGCTGTGACCGGTCACAGGAAAGCAGACAGCATTCCACCAGACTAGTGCAACATCATATAAATATATTAAATCATTTGAATACTCATGCTGTGTGGGAGAGCTTCAGGATTTGAGGGAAGGTGAGCAGCCCTCCCCCTTTTCACTCAGCTTGGAGAAACAGAATGTAGAATGGAGCCCAGAATGCATCACAGTAATCCAGCCTCAATATCACAAAGGCATTAGCAGAGGATAGACTAGTTGACCTAATAGGTCTTTTACATGTTGAATTTCTATGACTTTTAGGGTTTAAGACAGCAAGGTCCTAAAATGGTTGTGCATTCCAAATATTTCAGAGATGGAAACGACCTTTTTAACCACTGCTGACAAACATCCATGATCAGCTCACAATCTAAACTACTTTCGAGGCTGCAAACTTTATTTAGCCATGCTACCAACAGATAAAACCATCTGCCATTGGACTTGCCTGACAGCATAAATCCTTTACACTGATGTGTTTAGTTGGCTGATGTTTCATATTTATTCCCTAAAATAACGTGGTAGTAATTTTAGGAGCTGTTACTTAGGTTTTTTGCTTTCAATACCTAGTTACTCTAGAAGCAGGACTTTGGGTGCAAGATCCAGATTCCCACACATGTCTTTAAGAAAGGATTTCTGAAATTTCAAGAAAAGAAAAGAAAAGAAAAGAAAAGTCTTTTTTACTTACTAGACATAAACAGAGACATTCACAAACCTTCCATCTTACTGTATGTACATCTCTTTTTTTACTGTAGGACACACAAGAAGTCACTTAAAAATAAAATTACCTGGCTGACTGCTGCAGAGCCCATTTGTCAAGAGAAGAATGTTGTAGGGGGGAACTCTGACCTCTAATCTTGCAACAACAAAAAGCCAACTTTTAAGAAAGTTATTTTTGAAGCCCAAATAAACCTTGACAGACTCCCCTTAAACTTCTTTTCCAGTGATTAATTTCCAACTAGGGAAATATTGACTCTTGGAGAAGACAAAAATATTTCCATCTTCCCCCTTGCTCTCACTGTATTATTAACCATTTGACCTACTAGATAGAGTGGAAAATCACTATTAGTCTTGATGTTTTTAGATGGATAATATTTCTCATTTCTCTCTTGTTCTCCCTTTCTCCCCTTTTCTAAGCATTCTTTGTCTGTCACACAGGCACACACCCTTTCACAGCCTTTCTGAAAGTAGAATTGTTTGTGCTCGCACTTTTTAGTGGCTTTGGTTGGAATCATTTCAGTGCTTGCTTAAGGGAAAACGTTACCTGGGCATGAAAGCAGAACAGCAGTCAGTGCAGTGAGGAAAAAATTCACTGACTGCTGTGGTATCTTCCATGTTGATTATTATGAAACAAATTAATTCAGAGAGCTATAGGGTCTTTCTGTACATGTTCCTCCACAAATACCTTACCTGTGGCCTTAAGTGAATACCACTGATGTCTTTTCATCAGCTTCACTGGGTTTTAGATCAGACTGTATCACAGAAGGTAGGATTCTGTGTACACACCTTGTGAAAGTTTCTGACAGTGTTACCTGTGTGCTCTTTTGTGAACCTATCCAGTTGTGGGGATAATGAGAGAGAGAATTTTCTCTTTAATGAATATATCTGATTCATCTTTAGTTTCCCCAAAAAACAGCTAATTTAAACAAGCCTTGTCAGAAGTCTAATAAGAAATGTATCATTCAGTTCTCCATTTCAATAGAGAAATCAGAGAGGATGCCTATGGATTATATCGCCCCAAACTTCCTTGAAAAAAATGTAAGATCAATATTACTAGCAAGGCTTTGCTGTGATATCAGTTGTTCTGAACAGGTGTCTTTGGATTAGTGGAATGACAGTGTATCTGCCTTAAGACCAGGACTTTTCCTTTTTGTGGCAGAATTTGAGCCTTTGTTAAAAGTAATTATTAGGTCTTTTTGGAGCAGTCAGAAGAAAAATACAGTTGAATACTAAGGATTTTTATATAGGCAGGAGAAGATACTGGTCAGCAAATCCTTTCTATATATGCACATGAATCCGTGAGCATTGACACACACATAGCCTAATGCTATCAGTGTGTGTTTGTATATCTGTATATAAGCAGTCACACATACACATGCACACATGCACAGATAAATATTTTTAATATAAAATGGGGCATATTAAGGACCAATATTGCAAAGGTCCATGAGTCAGAATCAGAGCTTCTTTAACTCCCATTGACTTCTGCAGATGCTTCATCAGCCTGACAAAGGGTGTTTGTTTCTAATTATTTGAGTTGGTCTAATAAAAAATATAAGATTTACCCAAAGAACCGTGTCTGCCAATGTCCTCAGACCAACATGGCTACAACCTACACCCCTGAAACATGGACTTCTGCAAGCACTCAGGATCTTTATCCCTTTACAGGATCATTTAAGGGCCATGAAGGAAGGAAATTATTAAACTACTTATGAATAATCCCAATGATTTTTTATCAGACCATTAGTGTAAAAGATAATGATCTATTCTTAGACATTAAACTCAGTGTCAACATATTGGTGATAAGTGTTTCTAGTTTTGTTTAAATATAACCAGGTTCATTATTTATAGGTCACTTTACAGTGACAAATTAACGTTGCTAGTATTTATTTATGATGACATATAATTGTTAGCAAAGGGAAAAAGACTACTTTTCAGGCTCTAAGCTTGTTCAGGAATAAAAAAATAATTCATGTTGTGTACATTATTCCAAGGACTGAATGGACCCATCTACATGTGTTATTAATACATGTGCTTCCCATTGGGAGAAAATCTGCTCCCAATGGGAGCTGCCCAGTACAGAGCTGCTCCTACCCTGCTCTGGCTCCCTGCAGCAGCCAGGGGGAGCTCCAGACTCCCTTGGGGTGCTAGTCTGGGGGTTGGCAAGGAGCACAAGGGACAGTCCTGATGCCTACGGGGTCAGGAGAGCCCTGCTGGCTGTGTCAGCAGTTGTTGCCTGGCCCCGTGCACATGGGGACAAGCCCCATGCCCAGCAAGGCTTCCCTGCATAGCCAGGGGCTGGCCAGGAGCTGTTTCATTTCTGGGGAAGCCCAGACAGCCTCTGCCTGGACAGATAAATCTTCAAGCAGCCTGGGGCTGACTGGGAGCTTTCCTGCTTCTGGAGCAGCTCCCAGCCAGCCCCAGCTGGGCAGGAAAGCAGAGAGCTCCCCAGTTCCAGTACTGCTTGGCTCCCTGCTCCTGTGGGGAACTGGGATCCAAGCAGTGCCAGGAACAGGGGAGTTCTGCATTCCCTGTGGACCCCTGGTGTTGGGGCAAACTGGGAGCAAATTTGTTCCTGGTCAGCATCTATATATGTGCTACTGTGCAGTATCTACTGCACAGTTAGTTTACTACCTGGATTTATAGGTAGTAGCTAATTGTGCAATAGATTAATTAACTGTGCAGTAAATGGTGTACATGTGTAGACAGTGACACTTTACTGAAACACAGAGATGCTTTAACTAAAACTTGTTGAACGAGCTCTAGTTAAAGTGCCCTTGCTGCCATTTTGAAGTGGGGGGATGCTGAATCCTCCTGATGCTGCTGGCACTTTAATTAGAGTGTTTCTCAGGGCCGCTCTAATTAAAGCGCCCCCTGCCTCTCCTACCCCCAAGCATGTCTATAGATGCCCTATATTCTTACCTAGATTTTCTTTTCCTTTGTATGGATTTCTCCACTCCCAGTGCCACTCTTTCTCTGCAGCTTGGAACTCCCAAATATAGATTTACTGTTGCTGAGAGGATGGTTCTTCTTGGCACTTTTTGACGGTTCCAAAACCATCCTCTTTCTTTGAAGAGGTGGTGCTCCTACCTGTAGAACTGCTACCTAAAACAAGGTCTGTTATGGAATAGGAACTGGCTTGACTCCTTCCATGAGCAATGGAAGATGAAGCAACTTCTTCTTTCCTCTTCCTGTGACTGTTGTTCTAAGTTGCAGAGGTAGCTAAGGCCAGAAAGAGGCTCAGAACATGCTTCTTATGGAAAATAGATGCTGCACATGCAAGGGACCCAGCAGATATTAATCTATGGATGCATGATAACCTGTTGGAAGCAGGGTCTGTATGGGGTTTTTTTAGGTTCTAATCTTCATTCATTTTTAAGCTTTGTTAGTCATTTTTAAGAGGGCCTAGAGTTTTTTCCACCATGGAACTTGTCACCCTTCTCCACAAAGCAGCTGCCTATCTCCTGCAATTCCACCACTTACCCTCTCAGTGTACCTCTGCTATGCCCCCAACTTAAGACAGTTAGAAATAAGGGTGCTTCAAAGATAAACACTTACCATAAAATAATGTCTCTAATGGGTAGTAATAGTTTATTTACAGCTTTCACTAAAGCAACCTTTAATGGATACAGGTGTCCTCTGAAAATATGAATGGTCTAATAATGGAATTATGCCTAACTGGAATTTTTGGAGAGAGACAAAGATGAATAAAGTAAGGTTGTCTCTGCCAAACTGAGGAGTGAATCTGAGAGGAACAGAAGTCTCCCTTGTGATAAGGGAAACCAGGGTACAGATGTTACAACATATTATGCTGCTTAATGACAAAGGGAGCAAACTACCATAAACAATGCATATAAATATAAATTCAAGAGGCCTGATTTTCAGTTGGTGAAAGTCAGTGGAGATCACTGAAGTCAATGGAACTAGCTGATTTATGCCATCTGAGGACACAGCCCTAGATGCGTAATTATGATGGATAAGTCAGAGTGGAAATTTACTATCAAATCCTGACAGTGTGGGAGTGCAATGTGAAATTGAAAGGTTTGCCAAGCAATTAATGGAATAAGCTTGTGATTGCTATGTACTGGGCAATGTCAAATTACCCATGATGTTCTATGGTGTTGCTGATATGAGGGATCTTGGGGCTTTAATTTTTAGTTCCAGTTTAAAAAGTTTAAACCGTAGCAATAATACTTTATTTATGTAGCACTTTATGTTCGTAATGCACTTGGCCAATGACTGATCCTAGCAATGTGTGGTAAATAATTATGCTCCCATCTTCTAGCCAAGGAATCTAAGACAAAGAAATGAATTGCTTGTGTAAAGTCATCACAACAAGAAAGGAATTCTTGTCTGTCAGCTGAATGCTTATTCCTCTGGACAAGGGGCTACCAAGCTCTTCCTTAAG
The DNA here is from genome assembly GCF_030867095.1 of Alligator mississippiensis. Taxonomy (NCBI): domain Eukaryota; kingdom Metazoa; phylum Chordata; order Crocodylia; family Alligatoridae; genus Alligator; species Alligator mississippiensis. The sequence continues at coordinate 116,326,056 of NC_081824.1, read as the reverse complement.
GCTGAAGCATGTTGCAACAGTGACACTGGTCTACGGACAATTCACACCACCATTCATGACCTTTTACTTGGTTACATAGAAAAATAATATTACGAAAGCATTTGAATGTGTACTTATTTATTAGATGCTAGTGAAGTAACATAAGTGAAGCATGCTGACTAGGGGTGTGCAAAATGGACCCTATTCAATTTGGATTTGGATTTGGCCCAAATCAGGGACAGTGATTCAATTAGTTGATTTGGATCACTGTCCCCAATTCAATTCGGCTGAATCCAAATCTGAAGATTCGATGCTGATTCAGAGAATCAGTGATTCAGCCATAGACACAGCGTTAAATGTTTTTTCTACATACCTTGAGGTACCAGGAGCAGCTTGTGAACACTGAGATGCTGGGGCACATAGAGCCGGGGGGCCCCCCATGTGTGCTTGGGGGTGAACCTGGAAGTAGACTGGAAGTGCTTCTGGTCCACTTCCGGGTCTACTACCGAGTGTGCTGGGGAGCCGCCTGTGCTCCTATGGGACGTTCCATGTGCCCCAGCATCGCAGCATTGATGAACCATCTGGTACCTAGAGGTACGTAGAAAAAACATTTAAAACTGTATCTATGTCTGAATCTCTAAATCTTTCTGAATCTCTCCAAATTGATTTGGAGAGATTAAAGGGTCTCCTGATTTGATTCGGATTCAGAAATTCAGCCACCAAATTGGGACAAATCTTTGCCAAAGCGAGTCAGCAACCAAAGCTTTGCACAGCCCTAATGCTGACTACTTTCTCTGCTTCATTTCCTCTCCCTGCCCAGTTTGTTTAATTCCTATCTTTTCTTCTGCTCCCCTGAACATGCTTCTGGGCCATATAATCATCTGCTCCTTCCTGTTGTCCCATGTGCATACATTCATCAGATTTAAAAGTGTGTTTCCCACTATAAACCATATCTAAGTTAACTAAACAATTTCACCTCAGTATTTGTAGTAGTATTTTATTGTGATAGTCAAGGCTTTAAGTATAATAAACTCCTTCGTTGCTTCCTGGATCTTTTACAGTTCTCTAGGTCTTAAGTGAAGGGACTGTACATCTGTAATAGTAGCTAGAATAAAATAGGAAAATTCTTTGCCAGCTCTCAACAAACCACCTGAAAGTGCCTCTGTAGCCTATGGACCATACTTTGGGAGATTGCTCTATGCCTTTAATAATAATAATAATAATAATGATTCAGATTATGATTATTATTGTTGTTGCTGTTGTTATATTGGAAAAGCCATAGCAGACTCAATTATGCTAGGCTAGGGGGCCTCAACCTTTTCAGGTTCAAGGCATCCCCCAGAACATTTTTTAATTGAGTGGTACCCTATTAAAAAACTAATTTATTTATTACAGTGCTTACATCCTTGCAGAGGGGCCAGGCAGTGGGGACAGGAGAGTGGCCAGGCAGGGAGAGCGTAAGCCTACCCTTATCTGCATATTTCCTCACACCTGAAGCCTGAGTTTTTCCTTATCTGCTTATCTGCTTATCTCCTCTCACTTCACTTATCTCCTTATACTTTCTGCATGCACCCTTCAAAAGATCTCTTGGCATCCTAGGGTACCCTGGCACTCTGGTTAAGAATCACTGTGCTTGGCATTGTATATGTGACAAAAAGATTTTACAGATCCCAAATACCTTATATTCAGTACTTTTTTCTGATGAGACGTAAGAGGAAGAGGACAAAATAATAGTGAAACAGGCAAATGTTTCATGGTAAATGAAAGATTCTAATTTGCCACTGACCTATCCACGGTCAGCAAGCATGGTTTTGTAGGCATTGTGGCATGAGTCTGAAGGAGGATAAGTAATGGTTTTACAGATTAGGAAATGAGATCTCAATCCTAAGGAGCAGTAAAGAGAAAGCAATAAGCTGTTTAAGGAGAGCTGTTTAAGATGTCGGAAAGGACTAGGTATGTTGTTAGGGTGATAGTGGCATTCTCCTAGACTGCAGTGCTTCTACAGTTGACCAGATGGACGATAGTGAGAACCATTTTTTTATTTCCCTTCCTTCCCTGACCTTACTGTCTCAAAGTTTAAAACTGAGGGTACATATAAATGTTCAGGAAGGTTAAGGGGAGGTTAGATCACATTAAAAATAGCCAACCAATCTAATTTAGTTTGCTTATGTGCAGACCTTGCACTTACATCCCTCATTAGGTCCATCTAAGTGTGAACTGTACAGAAGTTCCAGGAAGGTTAGACAGGTCAAAAAATACCTGACCTGATCTAATTAAACTGTACTTTGGGCACAAAGTTATATCGGGTAAGGCTAGGCTGATCTAACTGATCTTCTGTACACATTCCCAGTGCAGCCTCAGGGCAGAAGCCAGTGAGGAGAGGGGCGGGTAGGATTGGGGGAAGATTACTCATCTGGGGGTGGGGGAGTTAGGGGATAAAAAATAGTCTCTGGTCCTGGAGGAGAGAGAGCCTCCTGATCTCTCCAACCCCCTCCCAAGTAGCTGCCAGCACTCCCAATCCCACTAAACTGCCCCCATGAAGCTACCAGGCCCCCAATCCTCCTGCCTCTTTCCCCCACCCTGATTTACTTCAATCAGGCCCCAAAGACCAGTGAATACCAGTAAAACCACAGGGCCTCCAAAGTTGTCTGGTCTCTGCTCAGGTCCTTCTTGATGAAGCTGGGAGATGTGAGGAGTGGATAAACAATTTCATCTCCAAGTAGAGGCCAGTTTCACCCCCATTAGGCTCCTCCTCTACTAGAAGGGTCAAAAGAAATTTTGGGAGTATAAACAGTACTCTTTCCTGCCATGGCAGAGGGTCAGACTCGATGATCTCCTCAGGTCCCTTCCGACCCTACTAACTATGAAACTATGAAACTGATCTCAGGGAGGAGGAAGAGAAATAGGAAGTCAGGGGACTGGCAGAGGCATGGAGCTGGGAACTGAACAGAGGTGAAGGAAGAGGAAAAGACCTCCTATGGAGTCTCCAAGGCCAGTGAAGTCTGGAGATAGGATCACTGCCCATCTGACAGTGGAGTGACCTAATCTGGGCTCTCCACCCCAATGGAATGATTCTGGGAAAATCAAGAGCACCTCCACAGTACATTCTTCTCCCTGAAAATTCAATTTGCAAGGGTTTTATTTAGTATTTTCCAAAAGATATGAACCTGAACTATATCATTTCCATTTGAAAATTTAACAGTATGCCTAGTAACATTTGACTCAAGAAAAGCTTTCTGCATAAGGAAAATGGCATGGCTTCCTCATGTCACATGTTGTAAGATAAAGAAAAGGATCTTTTGTGTTTCACAAGTCTCATTTTAAAATTGCCAGTCTCTAACTTTTTAACTTGTTCGCCGTTTTGAATGTATTTCAAAACAAATCAACAGACACATAGTGTCTTTGGTTATTTTTGGCTAGTGTTGGATAAATGAATAGTCCAAAAAGTTTCTGACATTGTGCCAAATGTCTCTGTGCCTAAAGTTTAAGAGTCGTGTTTTACAGGAAACCTTGAAGTTTGTCGAGATTTATGCTTTTGATATTGTCATCCATTACTGTATTCAAAGGAGTTGTCTGCATAAAGGTTGATAGAGGGCACTCAAACCTTTTGCACTGCACAAATTATATCATTAGGTGTCTGCCTATGGGTCGACTTGTTCTCAAGCCCCAAAAACTAAACACAGCTGAGATCTAAATCCCCTGACAAATGAAGGCTGTGTGCAAAGATCATGAATAACATATGGCAAATGGAATTTTCAAACACCACCCTGCCATACAATATTCACCTGATAAATGGCTGTCTACAATAATACCGATGAAAAAGACACTTGATGCAAGCCTCATGCATGGCAGAAGAGCATTAGCTGAATTTTACAGTTTCCAAGCCAAAAATGCATTTGTACAAATGTATTGTCTACTATTTCCTGTGCTAGGTAAGTGTTTCATCCTCGTTTTCTTATATAAAGACATGAAAAAGAATAATAAGTTGACTTTTCAAGACAAGAAAAAAGAGTGAAAATAATTAGAGTAGAGCGGACACAACAACAAGAGACAAATAATTGATAGTGGAAAGTTGAAATGAGGATAGGGACAGTGAGGTATTGCTTGAGTTTAATTTTTGGGGTGTTAATAATAAATTTAATAACTTACATGATTAGAGGGCTTTTGTCCTAAGTTAAACAACACATAACAATACTGTGCAGTAGTTTAGGACAAGAAGTAAAGAATGGTGCATCTAACCGCCTCTAATACTACTGAGGGAATTCTTGCATACAAACCCACTGAAATGTCATTGGGATCTGAGAGAAAGCACCCTGCTCTTCTAGAAAATACAATGAGATATTTAATTACTAAATCTTTAGTGTAGGTTTATATCTCAGAAAAAAGGAGGGAGTGTGGCTTTGTGAGAGGAGCAGAAAGTCAGGGTCCTGAGTTCTGACACCTCAGCCCAACATTTAGAAACCAGTGAGAATCTCTGTTCCCCTGCTCAACTACTGCACTTAAGTGGGCACATCAACAATAGATACTACTGTGCTGTAGCAATGAGCTACTGCATAGTAGCTTGCTGCTACTGTGCAGTATCATCTGAAAAATATGTGCAGGGACAGTACTGCACAGTAACACAGTACTGCACAGTAACCCATTGCTTGTGCAAGTACTAAATGACTGCATGGTAATAACTGCGTAGTCTGCCACTCAAGTAGACACAGCCAGTGTGTATGTGCAACTAATTCCTGATGCCACTGAACTTTGTACAATTCTAGCTCAAGCCTAGGACCCAAGGGGATTCTTCAACAAGGAATTTTCCACATGTATCTCATCTGAAGGGCCCAGATTAGGATTTATGCCACAACTAGCCAAAAATTAAAAATGTCTATGCTGCTTGGTCGTGCTGCAAAGAACAGGTACCTTACTTAATTTAGGAAGATGAAGCCATCCAGCTATGATAAAATGGAACCAACTGTTGGGCATAATGAACAGTTGGGTATTCACTAAGAGACCGGGATTCAAGACCCAGCTTCAAGTCTGGTAGACTGGCAACCTTAAAACAAGTCTTCTACCTGTCAGGGGAATGGCCTAATCATCAGATCACTGGGTCAAATGGTATGTGTGTGTGTGTAGAAGAGGGGAGGTCTACCTATAGCTTTTTTTTTTTTTTTATGAGATAAATTAACCTGACTTTAGGTGCCCAACTCTACAAGAAGGTCCATGACTAAGATTTCATAGATTTCATAGATATTAGGGCTGGAAGGGACCTCATAAGATCATTGGGTCCAGCCCCCTGCCCAAGGGCCAGGAAGTCAGCTAGGATCAAAGGATCCCAGCAATATAAGCATCCAAATGTTTCTCGAAAGTGTCCAGAGTAGGTGCTTGCACCACCTCTGGGGGGAGTCTCTTCCAGGCCTTGGGGGCTCATACAATAAAGAAGTTTTTCCTTATGTCCAGCCTAAAATGGTCTTGCAGAAGTTCGTGACCATTGGAACTTGTCATCCCCTGGGGCGCTCTGGTGAACAGGTCTTCCCCTGGATCCTGATGCACATCCCTTATGTAGTTATAGGCTGTCACCAAGTCACCCCTGAGCCTGAGGTTCTTCAGGCTGAAGAGTCCCATAGCTTGCAGCCTCCCTTCATAAGGCCTGTTCTCTTGCCCTCTGATCATTCATGTGGCTCTCCTCTGGACTCTTTCAAGCTTTTCCACATCCTTCCTAAATTGTGGAGTCCTGAATTGGCTGCAGTACTCCAGTTGTGGCCTCACCAAGGCTGAGTATAGTAGAAGGATGACATTAGGGTCTTGCTCAAGATGCATTGGTAGATGCATCTCTGGCAAGCCAGAGTTTTGTTTGCTTTGCCAGCTGTGGTATCGCATTGGTGGCTCATATACATCTTGTGGTCAATCAGGACCCCCAAGTCTCTTTTGGTCATAGTGCTAGCAAGTTTGCCAATGACATCAAATTCTGGGGTAAAGTATCCACACCTGAGGACAGGAGGGTGATCCAGGCAGATCTTGACAGGCTCATGAAATGGACGGACGAGAACCTGATGGTGTTTAACACCGAAAAATGCAAGGTTCTCCACCTTGGGAGGAAAAACCTGCAGCATGCTTATACGCTCAACAGTGCTACGCTGGTCAGCACTACAGATGAAAGGGACTTGGGGGTCATGATGGACCAGAAGATGAACATGAGCCTTCAATATGATGCTGCAGCTAGTAAAGTGAGCAAAATGCTGGCTTGCAGCCATAGATGCTTCTCAAGCAAATCCCAGGACGTCATTCTCCTGTTGTACTCGGCCTTGGTGAGGCTGCAGTTGGAGTACTGTGTCCCGTTTTGAGCTCCACAATTCAAAAAGGATGTGGAGAAGCTTGAGAGAGTGCAGAGGAGAGACATGCACATGATCAGAGGTCAGGAAAACGGACCTTACGATGAGAGGCTGAGAGACATGGGACTCTTCAGCCTGGAAAAGCGCAGGCTCAGGGGCGATCTGGTGGCCACCTATAAATTTATTGGGGGTGTTCACCAGGATCTGGGGGAATGTCTGTTCACCAAAGCACCCCAAGGGATGACAAGATAGAATGGTCACAAACTCCTCCATGACTGATTCAGGCTGGACATAAGGAAGAACTTTGTTACTGTCCAAGCCCCCAAGGTTTGGAATAGACTGCCTCTGGAGGTGGTTCAAGCACCCACTTTGAATGCCTTCAAGACACATTTGGATGTTTATCTTGCTAGGATCCTATGATCCCTGCTGACTTCCTGCCCCTGGGGCAGGGGTCTGGACTTGATGATCCTTCAGGGTCCCTTCCAGCCCAAATGTCTATAAAATCTATGAAGTGTAGCATTGCTGAGCCTATAAGTGTGATGCGGGTTTTTATTCCTAAGGTAGAGCACCTTGCATTTCTCCATACTGAATGCCATCAAGTTTTCATCTGCCCACCTTGCAAGCCTATCAAGGTTGGCTTGGATCACCAGCCTGTCCTCAAGTGTGGACACTCTTCCCCAAAGTTTGGTGTTGTCAGCGAACTTGGTGAGTCTGCTTTTGACACTAGTGTCTAGATCGTTTATGAAGACATTAAAGAGTACAGGTCTGAGAACAGAGTCTTGGGGGACACTGCTAGTCACTGAGTGCCATGTTGATTCAGTTCTGTCAACTACCACTCTCTGGGTCTGACCTCAGAGCCAGTTCCCCAGCCATCAGACTGTGGAGTAGTCGAGGCCACAATTGCCTAATTTTTCCATGGGGACATCATAGGACACCAGGTCAAAGGCTTTTTTAAAGTCCAAATATTTGACATCAATCTCTTCCCTTTTGTTCAGGTAATATGTCACCTGGTCATAGAAGGAAGTGAGATTAGTTAGGCAAAACCTACCCTCAACAAACCTGTGCTGGCTATCGCTCAGAATGTTGCTTTCTGTTAGCCTGTCAAGAATGGTTTTTTTGTTAATTTTTTCCAAAATCTTCCCAGGGATTGAGGTCAAACTGATTGACCTGTAGTTTCCCAGGTCTTCTTTCCTCCCTTTCTTGAAGATAGGCACCACATTGGCCCTCTTCCAATCTTCAGGTACTTTGCCTGAGCACAATGAGTTCTTGGAGATCCTCACCAGTGGCTGTGCTATGATGTCTGCCAGTTCCTTTAGCACTCTTGAATGCAACCTATCCAGACTAGCTGATTTATGGGGGTCCAGCCTCTCAAGATGCTCCTGCACAAGATCCACACCAATGGTGGGCATATATTCATCCTCACCGTGATCATCCTGCATCATGTTGGGCAGGGTGGTCCCTCTGGGCTAGTGAAAAACCGATGCCGAGTAGCAGGGCACCTAAAAGTTAGGTGTTGCATGGTCAAAATCCCCTTGTGAATCTTGTCATTGGTGCGTTCATAATCTGGATTATACCTAACACTAAAATATGTGTATATATCCATGTCTGGTGTACTGGTCTATATGCAAACATCTCTGGATGAAGTTCAGTGACTGAGGTATGCAAGTCGGACTTAACAACTATAATAACCTTAAAAACCTAAGAACTATTTGCACATATATAAAATTCATCTGCATTTATTTTAATTAAGGTAATTCAATGTTTTATAATCCCATCTGCTTTCCAAGACATCAGTAATTGACTGATTTCTTACCTTCATTACAGAAGGAGTGGATTTGTGGTGGGTAGTGGCCTTGTGCATTTATTCAGGGAGGGTGTCACAGGTACAAGGGAAAATAAGGGAGAAACCTCTTAATTAGGACTCCCTAGGTCTCTGGAAACTACAAAGGAGGAGAGGCAAGGGACAGGTCAAGCTGGGTAGGTCTTACATAAATGCTTTTTCCCTCAGCATGGATTCTGCCACTGTGAGATACTGAGTAGTGCTAAATGGACTTGTAGTCTGAATCAGTATTGGTCTTCTTGTGCTCTTTTGTGCTTAAATCTTACTAACGTGAGTAATCCTAATGTATGCACCCTAATCCCATTCATTTTGATGAGACTATTCACAAAAATAAAGTATTGCAGAATCAGGCCCTAAACATGGATGATGGCTTAAAGTGGAGCCTAAACTCTGAACGTGTTTTCCATGCATGTTTCTCTTTAGCCTGTTCCTGGCTTTATACCACCACTTTTTCTTCACAGGAAACATCTATGTTAAACATCACTGTCAATTCCAAGACAAGAGACACATTCAAAAGCACATGGAAGCTTTTTTGTTACCATAAGTTGCCCGCAGAGGGTCCGTTCATTCTGTTTGCTTGTTCCACTGTGTAATAGCTCAACTCAAGTATCAACAAGATAAGCTTTTAAAAGCAGAATATTCCCAGCTGTTGTGGTCAGGCAGCAGCAGCAGGTTCTTATCTGAGGACAGCAGAACAATCCAATGCACCCGAAGCAATGGCAGCGCCTCGGGAAAGCATGTGTTCTCTGTACACAGTAGCGAAGGGTCCAATAGACAGCAATTAGCACCAACAGAATGAAGATGAACGGTCATATACATAACCTTAATAAAAATGTCACAGAAGAGAAATCTCACGCCATATGGATCCATGTTAGGCTTCTTTTTTTTTTAAGACAGAAAGGACGGCATTTCTTTTTCCCTTTTGCACCCATTTATCTCCATACTCTTGTTTAGTTATGGCCTTATTTTGCTGCCATTTCATCCCATAAGTGAGTAAGTAAAATGCCATTATGTGTATTTTTATGCAGTCAACAAATCCCAGCATTCAGTATAGCAGTTTCATTGTTTTATATCAGCCTTGATTGTTTTTGTTTGTTTGTTTTCCCAGCCCAACCTCATTAATTTAAGTAGACCACATAGGAATAATTAGATGATTTTTCCATTTGCTTTCCCAAGGAACGCCACCATTTTTTGTTTTTTTTCAAGGATTCCTCTGACCAAATTGATGTGCAGATGTACCGCAAATTCTTGCTCCCTAGGCTACTAGCTGTGTTGTGGAGCAGCACAGAGTTGCTAAACCTCATCCTGGGCAAGAGAAACCTTTTAAATGGCTTACGGGCACCTACTGTTTAAGATACAGAGCATCTTGAATGTCATGAGGGAAGTGCCATTTCCACCTCCTCACATCAAGGAGAAATCCTATGACTGTAAACTAGAAGCTAAAACTGTATAATGGACACTTATACCACAGAGAAAAGTTACTGTATAAAAGACTCATGTTAATATTTTATCGTTTTTCTTTCACACAGTCACTTGTTTCTTCACTTTTTTAATTACTGGCACTATGCAGTAACTTGGGATATAAAAAATCAAGTTAGGTCCTTTCTGCCTCTCATACCTCAGAGTAATGCTCACAGTTTAATTGATGTTAGTTCAAAAGAGAAGAGACTCAAAGTTGTTCTTTCATAAATGAACTTTTTCAGTGGTCTCAAATGCCAAAAAGAAGTGAAAAACTGACCAAAAAACCTACTAGATGTGACTTGAAAACACACAGGGCACATCCAGATGAGCACATAGGTGTGGTATGTGGCACCACAGACCCATCTGCAGCACCACAAACCACTACACTGCACATGCAGGTGTTCACCATACTGCTAATTTGCAGTGTGGTGGGGTTTTATGACACTAGGAGATCCCAGTGTCAAAAAAACCTATGCCTCAAATAGCACACGTAGTGGTAGCGTGCAGTGCCCAAAACCAGAGCCATGTCTTAGCTACTGGCCAGGCTGGCCCTAGCCTCCCCTACCCCACTCAGGGCAACTTGCCATGCTCCAGAGTGCGTGTGCGTGTGCGTGTGCGTGAGTGTTCCCTGGAGACAAGTAGCAGTGACCCAACTATGTGCTGCTGGTATTTGTCCCTGGGGAAATGCGCATGTGCACTCGACTGGATCCGTCCACAGGGACTAAAGATGTAGAGTAAGAAGGTGCCATTTCACACAGAATTGATCCTTCCAACACATGATGCAATGATTTTACTCATTGCATCATTCCCACAGGAGTCAATGGAGCTGCTCAAATACATGAAGTCCAGACACGTATGTAAGCGTTTGAAGGACGGAGCCAGAACAAAATGAAGAATTCCAAATGAAGGAGAATGTGGAATTTTTCTGCCTCTTGGGAGGCCCCTTTTGTGCTAACATTGTCTAATGTTTCTAAGGCCAGGAAAAGGAGTGAACGGAAGGAACCAAGATCCAGGCCCTGAAATACTTGTGCCAAAAAAGCAAAATTTAACAAATCTTTACTTAAAAAATGAAAACATTATTATCTTTTCAAGCAAGGAAACACACAGAAATACCCACAGGAATGGAAGTGCAGACACATGCTGCTGTGACATTCCATCTTCTTACTAGTTTAACTCTAGTGATGACAGTGCTCTACTTATACTATGCATCAAGCCATCTTCAAACTGTGCTAAGTTTTATTCACAGAGCTATACACCCTTGAAAACAGAAATGTACGCCTCTACAAAATTATCTTTGACAATTTTAGATTTACTGAGTAATGAATCCATTTCAGATCAAAAGCAATAGAAATTTCTCTCTCTTCCACTTGCTCCCTTGCTACTTCACTCCATCTATGATTTGAACATTAACTCATAGGGACTATTGACTTAATATGATTGAAGGGGTGGCTGTTTTGCATCAATATTCCTAAAATCCCTCTTATTATCTTGCATACGTCAAAGTTTGATAAGGAGGAAGAAGGATGAAGCTATTTATAATTCAAAATGACTATTACCAAAAAATATTTAAAGCAAAATGAGAGTAAGTCAAGTTTCCATTTTAACCCAGCTTAAATAAAGGGCATCCTCTGAAAACAATTAGACAAGCTAACAAAATGAATTTTGATGTTAAAGGAGGCATCTACATGAAGTGCTTACTGTGGAGTTGCCTAGTTAACTCCACAGTAAAGCGTCACCATCTACATGTGAGAAACTATTAATCCAGGGTAAACTAACTTTGCCACAGGTTAGTATTGCAAGTACTATCCTACAGCAGAGTTATTTACTTCTGCTGCAACACACATGTAGATGGTACCAGGGGCTGGCTGGGGCATGAAGGTGCTCCAGTATGTGGGCTGTCTGCCGACTAGCCCCACACTGTAGCGCCCTTATGACCCAGACAGCTTCTCCGCAGAATATTGAGTCGGGGGAGAATAGCTCCAGGTTGGTAGGCTGACCCCCCCCCCCCCCCCCCCCGCCCAGATCTTCTGTCAGCTGAGACTGAGCCATCTCAGCTCAACATGCTGGAGTCCTGAGCTCAAATGTAAATACTGCACCCGGCACCAATAAACTCCAGTACAAACTGCACTGGAGTTTATTGTGTCACACTAATTTCACATGTAGATGCACCCACAGACTTTTAAATGCCAACCCAGCTTTTCTTCCTCTATGTGTTTTCATGTGTGTGTGTATGTGTGTGTGTGCATGTACAGTACGGATGCACTATGACAATTTCAGAATTAAAGCTGTATTGAGAGTTGCATCTAAAGCAAGGAGTAAACTGTTTTACTTTACAAGAATAATATCCTCCTGACATTCTGGAGTGTCCCCTTTTTGACATGACATAATGTCTCACTGGTATCCCATGACAGCAGCTCAGCCCTTGATTCAGATCACACTAGCTCCAACTCCTTCTAGAGTAACGAAGGCAATGTTCACAAAAACACTGATAAGTAACACAGCATCCCTAACGCTCCATGGGCCTCTCTTCAACTTTACCCCTCTTCCCTCAGAACAGTGGCTTTCCAGTATTTACCCTAGTTTCCCTCAGCAAAATTGAAAGAAAAAAAAAAGCCATATAAATGAAAATATAGACTCAGCAATTTCTGCCTATCCCAAGTTGAGCTATTTAGAGCAGAGGTGGGAAAAAATGCGGCCTGGGGGCTGGATGCGGCCACCAGGCCATTCTATCCAGCCTGTGGGACCACTAAAAAATTTAGAAAATTAATATTTATCTGCCCCTGGCTGCCTGCCATGTGGACCTTGATGGCTTGCCAAAACTCAGTAAGTGGCCCTCTGCCCGAAATAATTGTCCACCCCTGGTAAATCCTCTTAAATTCACCCTATCTCCTTGCTCTTCTTCAGAGATGCAAGTAATCAACTATCTCTTGCATTTTCCCAACATACTTCCAAAGGCATACTCTGCAGATCATGACCACATCCATGACCATGACTTCCACCTCCACCTGACTGCCCTGCACTGTCTCATTAGTCCCAGGCTCCAATTAACTCCTTTCTGTCTGGTGAGGTAATTCACCTCATCATATCCCTACCACTTAAGAATGTGTCCTGTGTAGTAGAGAGGTTCTGTACCTTGTGGATGTACCGATGGTTCAGATCCTTCCCCCACCCCCTATCTTCATTACAAATGTATAACCTTATCCTTCAGTGAACTCCAACAGTCTTCTACAGCAAGTCCTTTCCTTTCAAGGCCATTGGCAGAGTCTGCTCTAAAACTACTTGCTTCTTTTGTGGACCCTCTGCCATAACAACTGTATCCTCAAATCTACTTCCTTTCACTGTGTCAGTGGGAGGGGCCTTCGTGTTGCTCACCAGTACCTAGCTAGCTGATATGAATTAATACTCATTAATAGTCACCAACTCATTCTCCACTTTGGACTGCATAACCTCCCATGTAGGTATATGCTCTCCAATATTCATCTTAGCTCAAAGAACACCAGCTGTTCTTCTAACTGCTTACACTTCCAAAGCTCAACCTTGGCCTTCACCTTAAATTTATTTCTTTTTTGGGGGGGAATTAGTATTTCCTTCTACACTTATGAATGAGCTTTTAGCTGCCATTGCAAAATCTGAATTTGACCTGTTACTTCTTTTTAGATCTTCACAGTCATCTCAAGTTGTGTTTACAAATCCTTCTTTCATCTTGTACCTTCTCAACTGCCCTGAGCTTTGTCCTTTGCCCTCTTTCTTTTCATTCAAGCTAGCATTATGAAATCCCACCTTTCTGTCTCTTAGAACCCAATCAACATATGCCCTTGTGGGCCCTTCCTGGGAGAGGTGCACTAGTAAATATTAGTTGCCTTTCTAAGCCATAAGTCTATTTATACTAACAAAGATTTGTCCCATACCCTGAAATTGTCTCTTGGCATTTCTTCTACCTTCATCAGTTCTTTGGGCTAGGGAAAGACATTCAAAAAGCCTGAGCCTGAATTGATTCAGTCTTTGCAGGTTAGTTTAACCTGCCTAGATTGAATCAGTTTGCAACTGCACAGATATTTCCCCTGGAATGCAGAAATGCAGGTGCATACCTGCAACAGTACAGGCTAGAAACCTGGGGGTGCTAGAGAAGCCTTCCCTTCCCTTCCACAATGCTGAGTGGAGGGGGCAGGGGGCGGGGCATGGCTAGGGCCTCTGTTTAGGGAAGGGTTTAAACAGTCCCAGGCTTTTTCCCGCTTACTGCTCAAGGGGTGGGAGTATTGCCAGCCCCCAGCTAGCACTCTGAGGCAAAGGGTGTGTGTGCAGTGCATACATCTCTTGATGATACTGAGCTTTTCAATCTCCCTCTCCCTGCTTCTTCATGCTGTCTGCAAACCTGACAGATGAGGGAGCTAACAGGGAGCTGATAACACAGCATTTAGCAGCCCATCAAGAAAACAAAAGCATCTCTCATTAGTTCAAGCTCTTCTTAAACAGATTTTTCCCAGGAAGGAACAGAGGGACATTACCAGCTGACCTGTTGATTAGCTCCAAAAAGCCGTAAGTGGACCCTGTTCTGTCTGCCTGTCCCAGTGAAATTGGAGATACCCACACACAGAGATATCTCTCAGCATTAGCTAGCTTACCACATGCCTAGAGTCCATGGGGCCGGGCTCTGTGCTGTGGGAGGTATGAAGGAAATATGGGGGGGGGATCTCTGCATAAGCAGCAAGCAGCGAAAGGAGGGGGCAGGGGGAGTCAGGCAGACCCTGCTGTGCCTGCAGTCTCCACCGGAGCTCTGGCTAGGGAGCAGAGGGGTAGGGCCAGCCCTGTTCTCTGGAGCAGACAGCCCAGCCCAGGGTTGCAAAGCATCTGGTATGCTGGGGACTCTGGTTTAACTTAAACCAGGAAGGGATCTGGGACAGACATTGCATAAACTAGTTTGACCCAAATCAGTTAAGTCTGATGCTACATTCAATCAGGTTTATCTTAAACTAGTTTCAGCCATTTTGAAACTGATTTATGTGCACTGAACTTATGTTCTGTTACAGGTTTAAATGAGTTTCACTTAAACCAGTTTATGTTTAATGTTTGTCCCTAGGCTTTGTGACTTTCTTGCCTTATCCATAATGGCCACAAGCTAGCAGAGAGCAGATTTAGATTGGACATTAGGAAGAACTTCTTCACAGTTAGAGTGGCCAAGGTCTGGAACGGGCTCCCAAGGGAGGTGGTGCTCTCCCCTACCCTGGGGGTCTTCAAGAGGAGGTTAGATAAGCATCTAGCTGGGGTCATCTGAACCCAGCACTCTTTCCTGCCTATGCAGGGGGTTGGACTCGATGATCTATTGAGGTCCCTTCCAACCCTAACATCTATGAATCTATGAATCTATCCAGGAAGGAACTTTAACCATAACATTTATTGGGATAACAACTTACATATTCATACTCTATCAAGTGACATCCCCTTATAAAGGTGTCTTGGCTTGCTATTCTAGAAACAAATGATATCGTTTTCTTGGCTTTTCTCAGGGGAGTGTTCAATAGGCTACTAGTTCTTCAGGGAATCATAGTATTGAGCTCCTTCCAAATATTCTCCCTGCAGTTCCTCCAGCCAGGGTATCCTATTCTCCTGTCATCCTTGTTGGGACACTCCTCCTAAGGTTACCTGATCCATAACTTTTCATGTCCAACCACCAGGTGGCAAATATCATAACGATTGTGCCACTAACTAGGGTTATGGTCCCTTTAGAAACAATTAACTTCAAAAGCAGAATTGGTATACCTCAGGGGTCAACACTAATTGATCTTGAATGGCTACCTTTATCACCAATATGAGGTAGATTATTGTTCCTTACAGTATGACAAGTAGTTTGAGCCCCTACCATCAGGCAGGGTGCTATGCAGACAAAATGGCATCTCTCACCTCTCACTGGACACCCTTTTGAAGGCATACGCAAATGCCTCTAGATCAGTCTTAGGGTCTAGTGGTACTCAAACAGGGACCAGACATCCTGAGGTGACCTCTCTGGACCAAGGTGGACAACCCACAGTCTCTACTTTTGTCTGTAGAAAATTGCATCTCCTACTGCTTTTGCAGGCTCTCCAGAAGTGGGAGGAGGAGAACTTGGGCTGGTTGTTTGCCATCTGATACTCTAGGTGTCTGTGCGCTGTTGTAGGGTTGTTGCCAAAAGACATAACTCCCTCTGTTCCCCTCTCCTCACACCCTACCCTGAATTTTTATACTTTCTTTTTAAACCCCAGAACAGCATACCTTGCCCTGCATTCAGAGGCTGAGATGTCCAAATTCCCTACCACATGTGCTATCCTGAGGGACAGCCTGAGGGACAGGCAGCGTGGGTTTGTTGTGGGTAAGTCTTGCCTGACCAATCTCATCTTCTTCTATGACCAGGTGACATATCACCTGGACAAGGGAAAAGAGATTGACATTATATATCTGGATTTTAAAAAAGCCTTTGACCTGGTGTCCCACAATCTGCTCTTGGAAAAATTGGCCAACTGTGGTCTCAGCTACATCATAGTCCGATGGCTGGAGAATTGGCTCTGAGGCTGAACTCAGAGTGGTGGTTGATGGAAACGAATCGTCATGGCACTTCGTGACCAGTGGTGTCCCCCAAGGGGATGAATGGCCAGGTTTGCCGATGACACCAAACTTTGGGGTAGAGTGATCACACTGGACGATAGGCTGGTGATCCAGGCTGACTTGGACAGACTGAAAAAGTGGGCCAATACAAACCTGATGACAGATACAAACCTGATGACTTTCAATACCAACAAATGTAAAGTACTCCACCTTGGCAAAAAAAAATCCCTGCAGCATGCTTATAGGCTCAGCAGTGCTATGTTTGCTAGCACCAAGGCCAAAAGAGACTTGGGGGTCATGACTGACCACAAGATGAACATGAGTCACCAATGTGATGTCGCACCTGGTAAAGGAAACCAAATTCTGGCTTGTATCTATAGATGCTTCTCAAGTAAAACTCAGGATGTCATCCTCCCACTGTACTCAGCCTTGGTGAAGCCGCACCTGGAGTACTGCATCCAATTCTGGGCTCCACAATTCAGGAAGGATGTGGAGCAGCTTGAGAGAGTCCATAGGAGAGCCATGTGCATGATCAGAGGGCAGGAGAATAGGCCTTCTGAAGAGAGGCTGAGCGCCATGGGACTCTTCAGCCTGGAAAAGAGTAGACTCAGGGGTGACCTGGTGGCAGCCTAAAAGTACATCAGGGGAGTGCATCAGGATCTGGGGGAATGTCTGTTCACCAGAGCGCCCCAAAGGATGACAAGGACCAATGGTCACAAATTTCTGCAAGACCATTTTAGGCTGGACATAAGGAAAAACTTCTTTACTGTCTGAGCCCCCAAGGCCTGGAATAGGTTCCCTTCCGAGGTGGTGCAAGCACCTACTCTGGACTCCTTTAAGAAGTGTTTGGACGCTTATCTTGCTGGGATCCTTTGACCCCAGCTGACTTCCTGCCCTTGGGGCAGGGGGCTGTACTTAATGATCTCCCAAGGTCCCTTCCAGCCCAAATGTCTATGAAATCTATGAAGTATCCTTCTCATTCCAGAGTGCTCCCTGGATGGTGCAACATCTGAGTGATTTGCTAGAAAGCTGACTCAGTCCCCTTATCTCTGACTTCTTCTGCAGAACACTAACCTACAGGCTCCCTCCTTGGAATTTTAAACTTTTTCCAAGGTCCTGCTATAGACAGGGATCCCAGATCGTCCTCTATGGAGGTCATCAGCTGACTGCGTAGTGTTCTGGGTGTTCATCCTGGATGTACCTCCTCCCCAGGTAAAGTTAACATAGCACTCACAAATCTCATTTAACCATTCGTGACTTATCTATCCTATCATGCTCATCCATAGTCTGAGGACATAAGTTCTGAGTATAGAATACATTTTATGAGAATTTGTGAGTTCATTTTTAAATTATTTTATGATTTGTAATCATTTTTTAAAAAGGCCTTTCACAAACCTTGTTTCACTCCCTCAAACAAATACATTGCTGATTTTTGGCATAATAAAATTGACTAACTTCTGGTTTTTACAAAGTTCAAAATGTAGGCTATTTTATAAATATATGCATTGTCTTTCTTAATTGATTCATAACTATTTGTATAAGGGAATATTATCATTTTAAGTTGTTTTGAATAAGACTTTTCCTTTTAAAAATGTTTCCTGCCCTTATGATGCTGAAGACAACTTTAAGAACATGAACAAAATGTGACCAGTTATCTTCCATAGACTGGAGACAGTGTAAAACTATCACTGTGTTGTGTGAACTGCTCCATTCATCTCAACCTTAACTTTGACTTGTTCGTTTGCTATTTATTTATACATTATAGGCCAGACTCTCTCTCATGCCAAAGATCCACTCAGCTCAGTTTAGAGAGGGGTCATAAGGAAGTCATTACAGCTCCCTGATTTTGCGAGCGCTCCTGGCCTCAACACCACTCACTGCTGCTGCCAGGCAGCTCTAAGTTACATTAGGGGTTCAACAACTTCAACGTGACTTATGGCCATGCCACAAGTTAGTCACAGGTCTAATTATTTTGCTGAATGGGACCCCTAAATCAATCACCTGATTTTTAGAGGTTCTGAGTGCTTGCAGCTCCTGTTAAAGTCACTCAGTGTTTTGGGTGCTCAGGATGTTAGGAATGAAACCTCTGAATAAGGAGACCTAGTACAAATATAGCCAGGTGCCTAACTTTAGGTACCCATATTTTGACCTTATAGTCTTTAGGTGAAGGTTCCACTATACATGTATGTATTGAACCTAGCACAATAATGTCCTGATCCTGACTGTGACTTTTGAGAATGATTGTAATGCAATTGTTAAAATTCATGGGAAAAATATGCAAAAAGAACATTACTATGGTAGCAAAGTCAAATACTCAAAAGCTAGAATTGATTCTGTTGGCAAACCCTCAGTTTGCTCCTTTGTGTACATGGCATAGACTTCACTGACAAGACCACACACTTTAATTTCCAAAGGACACTTACCTGATAGAAATTCACCTGCTGCATGTTGCTGACTTAAGAAGTAGCTATTTAGTATTTTGTTTTATTCTTGTTGTTTGGTGTATTAATACCCTGTACTTAGGGTGACCATATGGGAGAATGAGAAATCTAGGACAATCTCCTCTCCTCCTTCTTCCCTCCTCAAGTAGTGGCACTGCTGCAGGAAGAGGTTTGGGTAGGTGGGAGGGCAGGGTGGCATGGTGCGCCAGGCAGGTGGGCACTGGGAAGCAGCAGTGCCTACCTGTCATGCTATACCACTCTGTGCTGCTCTGCCTCCCTGCTGGGCTGCACCTCAATGTCCCTGTATTTCCAGGATGCTCATTTTAATTCTCACCAGCCAGCTAGGACCAGCCTCCAAAACCAAGGACAGTTCAGGGTAAACAAGAAAGTATGGTTACCCTACCTGTACCAAAGACAAAATTATTAATTTTCTAGGGTGCTTCTCACTATAAGATGAACAGAAATTAATGAATTGATTTTCACAATACCCCTGTGAGATGACAGTGGGGATCTTACCCTTGTTTTACAGCTGGGGAGGCACAGAGAGATTAAGGTGAATAGTTTCCATTAATGGTCCCACATTAAGTGACCTATTTCTTCATTTCTCAGAGTGTTTCCCATTATACAGCACTTTGTAGGTGCAAAATGAACCTCTGTCCAATTCCAGTTGCATCTGTGACTGCTCAGGACTTTTGCAAATTGGACAGAAGGGTTTCAGGTCAAGAAACTCTGTGTCAGAGAAAGGGACAGAATACAGTGCTCTAGGGCAGCATGTTAGCATAGAAACCACTAGACCTTTCCTTCTTTCCTGCAATCTTCTGTCCTGTTCACTACACACCTTCCTAATCACACAACACGAGGCAATCACCCTATAGACAATGCTTCTTTCACTATATGGCCTTCATTCATTAGGCTTCTCATTCCCATCCATCTGCCTGCTGGACCTCTTTGTCTGAATCCCCATCTCACCCAGAAGTCACTGTTGAAGCAGAAGGCAGCAATACAATAACTGCCTTCTTTTAGAGCTTCTAAAGGGTTTCCAATCCACAGGCATCTTGGATTTAGTGTTCACATGCTATTCAATGCCACCAGGGAAAAGCACTGATTCAAAACACTTCCTAGCTCAGCAGCCGTTGCAAACAATGTCAGCCTGGTCTGGTCCCTTGCAAAGCTGGGGTTGTGGGTGATTCCTACTGGGAGACTTTTGCCACCAGGAGACCCATGGAAACATTTTGGACAAAAAAGGCATTTTCGAAACAAGTATTCAATTCCTTTTTGACCATCCCAGGTGCTTTCCATAGCAAGGCACTGCTCATCCTGGTTCCATTAAGTGTGGCAATAGTGACAAGGGAGAGCAATAACATTATCTATTATAAAAGGGCACAGAGGAGATGTGCAGCTGATGCGAAGCAAAATTGAGTGGCATTGCAGTGTCAATCAGAAGTAGACACTTGCCAACAAATACACACAGTCAAACCCTAAACCTAAGGTTTAGCCCTGCATGGGCAGACCATACCTACCTCCCACAGAGACTTGAGAGGCCTGTTTCTTGTCCGCACGTTGGCAATGCTTGTCTTGTTGATAAGGTCTCAGTGAAGTGAGTTGAATTGAAAAGCACACGCGCTTCTCAGACACAGTTTGCCCAAAGGTTGCTTAGCAAAGCTTCTGCAACAGTGGTTGTACAGGCCAGAACCTCTGCTCCGACTTTACCAACCCTCCCAAGATGCGACCATTAGTGTATTATTAATATACTTGAACCATTGCTTTTTAACAGCTACTTTTTAAGGTAGGGAGAAAAGACATTCACTGCCTAGGGTTGTTTAGCAGTAGTAAATCACATGACAATCCCACATAGATGTAATATAGAGCTTTTAATGAACTGTGTCCTATAGGTGAAAGCCAACAGCAATATTAGAAATGGTGTTTATTTTATAGCCTAGAAACTGCATTTTAAATGCTAGTATAGGTTTATATGACAGTTCTATTAAATATAAAATAGACCCATTACAAAGAAAACCCTTTACGTCTGTTTTTATCTGTGTCTAAATGGCGTGCCCAGCCCTGCAATTTCTCAAATGAGACATTTTTAGAACCTTATTTATGTTACAGCTATAACAAACTAGCAACTAGAAAACTATAATGGGCACAAACGGCTAATAAAAATGAGATTGTTGAAAAATACTTCTTAATAGCAATTTAAAAACGATCCTGATAAAACTGCACCAAGGCTCTGTTTTCCTGGAAGTTTGCCACTGCTGTAATCATAGCCATTTGGCAACAGGTACTCCCCCTTCCCTCTTCTGTGACCATTTCCCTCCTAGTCTGCTGAAAGCCAAGTACCCTGAGGTTATTTCCCCCTCCCTGCCATTAGTCAGTTGGTGCCTACTGATCCAGAGACATTTTGGAGTGAATTCTCCCTTCCTCTCCTCCCATTATACACTGGGTGACCTGAAAAGAGGAGTCACAGCAGATGCTTGTAATTCGCTCATTTGGGGTGGGGGGTGGTGGGCAGGAAGTCAGGATCTTCTGCAGACATGTGTAGTGTGCCCCTTCCTTATTGAAACCTATATCACTTCCCTGCTGAACTGATATGTTTAGACAAGCTGGCTAAGATGAGCAGGTCAAACTCTGTTTATAGAGTTAAAACTATTTTGTCTCAGCTAAGTATCATCTCCTCAGGCAATAGGTTGGGCAGAATTCATTTCACTGCTATGTTTTGTAGGAATCTGACAATATCCATGTGGCCATTCATGTGAAGTGGGAAAATAACTTCCCACTAGACAAGAAAAGATGCATTCTTTCAAATATAAAACAGTCTGCTGCAGCACTATTAGTTAGTGAAGGAACAGGAGCTAAGATGGTGCCAATGGCCCTAATAGCTCTCAGCCTTTTTTCTGATTCAAATCAAGGTCACGAGGAAAAGCCTTGGCTACGAACAGATGCTTCTCCCGGTTAGCATAATCCTAGCATTATGCTGCTTAAAATGGAAAGATCTTCCTAATTAGCATAGAGGTCGTGGTTTTCAGGGCATATTGTTTTAATAATACAATACAAAAGATTTTGTTTTAGGGAAGAGAAGGTTTAGGAATGATGGGAAACTGTAGGTTAGGAGTTTAAGTAACAGAGCACATATGGATACAAAAAGCATACATCCATACATACATACATACATACATAGCTATCTCTATCTCTCTATATATGTATAGACACACACACACCTTCTTATACCTTTTTATCTCTGAGAAAGTCAAGGAAGTTATATAAATATTTCCTCTGGAAAGTTTTAAACAATATGAACAGTAGTATAGAATCTCAAATTAAAGAGTCCGTTAACTAAGACAGCTAAATTAGGAGACAGACTTATTTACATGGAACTTTTGAGAGTTAGAAAATACAGAAAGTAAGTGAAACAATGGTTGCTTTACTCTCATGAGGAAGGGACATTTTCTATAAGGAAGATGATGATGATTTGACCCAAAGAAAATGAATTTATAAAATTATTGTAAACTAGAAATTCAGTAGCAACCATTGAGAATAATCTTTATTTTTTTTAAAGTCATGCTATCAAGGATTGTCTTTAACCACTTTGTCCTGAGTGCTTAATTGTGAGTAAAATATTTGTCCTGGGAAAACATCAAAGGCACTGATTTTAGAAATTAATTTTTATAGAACACAAGGCCCCTGAACTTTTAAAAAAGTTAATTTAATCAGCTATCACTAATCATATGTGAGTCTGGTGTTCTACCAACTAAAACATGACATTATGAATAATGTATTGAAGTGTAATAAGAATTACAAATATGAAAACAAGCTGTGAAAATGTATTGCAGGGTTCTGGTTTCTGATTTGGCATTGAAGTGCAGAATTAAACTCAGTTTTCACTTAAAAAATGGCCAGTCCCAAAAGCTAACAAGTGTGTGAAGTGAAGGGTTTTATTTTGAATGCATTCTCTAACTTATTTCTTTGAACCTTCCTTCTCCTGCATTACCTTTAGGCTTCAGTGCCTGACTCAGTCATGATCTTGGACGGTATTTAGTCCCTCCTGGGAGATGCTGACTACCCTCAGCTCCAGTTCGGGAGTTGCCAAGGGTGCTGAGGACTGTAGAGAATGGAGTTGTTAATGTGGTTCCAGAATTTCCAGATGTAACTCCACCTGAAGTGGCAGTATTAAAAGACATGAGTTTCTCTGCTAGTACAGCTCAGTCACATTCCTGCTGACCTCAGAGGATGTAAAACAGCCACTCAATGACAGATAGAGGAGATACCCTTTTAAATATCCATCCCTGTCAGAGGGGAGCCTTCCCCCTCCTTTCCTAGTAGAAACAACACTGAGATTTCAACACTTTTTTTTGCTAATGCCTTGTGTGCAGACAAAGCATGACCCTTCGTTGGCTGATAAAAGTTCTACATCAGATTCAGGAACAAGGAAAGCCAGGGTCAGCAGAGTCTCTCTCAGAGGGAGGAATGAGGACCAACAAGATCATTTTAAATTTGATAGAGTCCTGCACTTTTGTTACTGCATTATAAGACTTCTCCCAAAATGGGAAGTTGACTTATGGTTTAACTAAGCCTATCTTTGAATAGGCTAAGCTGTTGTGCTTCAAAGAGTCACCAGTCACATTCAATTTGAAAAGTAAACATAGGAAAGCCAGACTGAACAACAAGGAAGAGAGCACAGTGTTTGCATCTCGCATGCGACAGGATGTTTCTGAAATGAAAAAAAAATGTCAGCTGCTCCATGGAGCCTTCAAAAAAAGTCAAAGTGCAATACACCAAAAACAAAGGCCTGGTATAGACATTACACTTTTACCAATACTAGCGATCGGAAACCTATCTATACCTGTTACAACAGAAGTTCAGTACACAAAACTGGTCTATGCCATAACAGAACAGAAATCTGGCACATACAGACTTGTTTAAAAATGGCAGACCCATCTAAGATTTGCCTCCCCCATGCCCCCAACCGCCCACCAAAGAGCAAATGTGTGTTCTATTCGCTACTGATCTAAACTATGCCGCTTACAAAAAAATGCATAACTCAGATTGATTCCACTTTGGGCTTTTTGAATGTTTGTACCTAGCCAAAATGATAACACTTACAGGCCTCTTACATCCACCACATACTGTAGGCAAAATTGGTGAAACAAGTTGCTAGTCATTCTCCATAAGGATGGTAGAATCTGTCCTTACAGGGTTAAGCAGTTTCTTTCCTGATTTGTTCTCTCACATATAACTGCATGATCTGCTAATTGTGTTAATCACTGCATGGTCAACACCGTCTGTGGAGTCTGTCTCACACTATACCCATGGGGGATTAGAAACTACGGAGAGAAGATTACACTTGTTTTACCCATCCTCAAAAGCGGAAATTTAAAATTTTTGACGATATACTGATTTTCGGGATATAATCTGGAGTTTATATTGAGTGGTATAAGCTACCTTTTAAGAACTCAGAGACCTACATTCTCAGGGTGTGATATAAAGTCCCCTGATATCAATATGAAGCTGACTGTTGACTTCACTGGAATATTAGAGCATAGTGGTAATCCAATGCATATGAATTTTGTGTGTTTTCCTAGTGCTTTTCTGCTGAGAAGTGTAGGGCAAAATTATGTAACTTTTTGTGCACCCAAATGTTGATTTTCCAGCAGTTCAAGTGGCCTTTTGGGCACATGCACACTGTTTGCAATTCTATTACCTTATATTACCAAGGCAGTCTGGATAAGTAAATGTATGCCTTCATAATGGGCATGCTCAGTAGGCTGTGCACTGTCTGGGGATCTATACTTTGCAAGTAAGGGTATGAACAGGTGTTCTTTTTAGTGGTGGACATCTCTGAGAAATTTCTGTCACTGGAAGTCTTTCCCAGAGAGGGCGCTGTAATGGCGTTCAGCCTTCCCCGCTCCTCTCTCTGTTCTCCATACCTTCCCCCAGCCAGAGTTATCCCAGTCTGGGGAAGACATGGAGATTGGTGCCTACTCCACTCTTACTATTCCTGGCATGGCAGGACAATGCTCCCTGAGGTTCCCCAGACCAGGGTCGTGTTCTGGGGGAGTGCAGGGAGCATAGTTCTGATGCTCCATCCCTCCCCTCCTAGACTGTGTCACAACCCAAAGTTGTGATTTTTTGTTTGTGTGCGCTTCGGCACTGCTAAATTATTTTTCCCAATAAATTGCAGCTTCTTTGCACGGTGGAGTTTTCTGCTGCAGAAGAGAACCCCGGTGCAACGGAGAATTTCCTGCCAATTTGAAGCTTTCTTTGCATGGTGCATTTCTTTTGCATCTAAGAAATGCTCGGTGCAAGGAGTTCCCACCATTTGTATGAGAATTTGAGCCACATTATTGGCCAGTTCTAAAATATGCACACGTGACGGCTAGCGATTGGCTTGCTAGCCGTATAAAGAGCTTGGGTGGTTTCTGCCCAGGTCAGAGTGAGAGAGAGAAAGAAAACCTTCGCCTTGCGTGAAGATCTCTAAGCGCTGCGGATCCTTACGGACCCAACGCATTTCATAAAAGGCAATAGAGGCCTGAACAGCCTCTAGCCTCTCCCCGTCGCCAATAGATCCCTAGATGTATCCCTTCCTGCATGAGAAACTACCGAACCCACGGAGCTTCAACAACTCCGCGGGAAAGAACGAATTTGTCGTAGTCCTCTAACGAGGATTTAAGTGGAGCTGTACCTGGAAAACTGTCCAGCCTACACCACGACCACCTTTGGTGTAAGTAAACAATCTTTAAATCAACCACTATGCATCCGTGACTAATTCTAGCTCGCCTCCGGTCTTCTCCGACCCCACGTGCCCGGGTTCCTGGCCATGGCCCGCGTGCACAAAAGGGCCCGGATCGCCCCTGGCCCGCACATGGCGATGAGGATGGGATCAGGAGAGGACACGTTAGAGCTAGAATTGGTTAAGAACTGCCCTTGGCACGATAACCAATGCCAAGTGAAAAGCTTTGAAGAATTTGAAGTGCATATCGCTTACCACCAGGCGGGCGGAACGGGTGAGAGATTTGTAAGCGGACGCCTGTCGCTAAAGGGAGAAGAGGGAGTCTCCGAGGACGGAGCCCCGAGAGAGAGGGAAGTGTATTTGCTCCCCGCGGCGTTCAGGTGTATAATGAGAGACGAGCGGGTCCTGTTCAGGCCCCTCGATATTGTGTCTCTCGCCGGAGTCAACCCGGCGGGCAAAGCGAACCCGACCTTCACCCGGGAGTGTGCCTGATGCCTACAATATGCTCGGGAGAGTGAAGAACCGGTGCCAATCGGCTGGTTCCCTCCCCTCATGGTGGCTAGATTAAGGGGTCGCGAGCTTCCATCCGAGCTCCGCGAAGATCTGGAGACGGAGGAACGCGCCGCAGATGAGAGGGTGGCCCCATGGTACGACAAGGGGGGAGAATTAAGTGCAACTTTTTGTACGATTACTAATTTAATGCACAAGAATTTAAGTTTAAAAGCCCAGCTGCAGATGGTTTTTCAAGCAGTCAAAGAAACGGCTGAGAGAAAGAAGCCTGAAATGCCAGCCCAAGATGGCGCCGAGCAAGAGGGAGACCGCGTGGAAGAACCGGAAAAGAAGGGTGGAGCTTCGGAGGAACCCGCGAGAGTTCGGTCAGTGACTCCGCCCATCGACGCAGCGTCATCTCCAGCAACCCCGCCTAGCGATGCAGCGACGCCTCTACCGACCACGCCTTCCTGCCGACGAAGGAGAGAGTCAAGCGGAGGAGTGCATCTGGCCCTCCTGCCTGAAGCAGCAACAGCAGCAGTAACTCCCGCTGCAGCAGTTCAGCCTATAACAACATCGACTCCTGAAAGAGCAGCTTTCCCTACAACAACGACTGATCAAATTGCTACTGCCTACTATGCTCGCATCAGAGCTGAGTTGCAAGATTTATGTAGAGCATCAAGAATCCAGCCTGAAGAGACTCTAGCTGTATGGTTAGGACGTTTGGTCATGGAACTTGGATCCGACCTGCTGAACCAGGAAGAAGCAAGCTTCCTAGTTAGACAAGCTTCGTGGAGTAGAGGACATGCCACTGACATCGACATGATAGCAGTCAATGTTCACTGGCCTATTCCACTGCCAGCACTTGTTGCAGGACTGATTAGTCAAAAAGCCCATGTATGGCATGAAGGACGGCCAGAATATACCAGCGCAGAGCATCTCATGCTAGCAATTATTGGAGTTTCGTACTGTGCCTGGAACCCTAGACCATGTGCGCTGGGACTGACATCACTCCAGCGAAAAAGACCATGGCCTCACCGTCATCTACGAGATCCTGGGACCGTTCCAGTAACCGTTCACAGCTTAGACAGTTGCCTTGAGATTTATGGGCGAAAAAACATCGTCGTCCTCCGAATTCTGCTCAGCCCAATGGTGAACCAACCTGTGAGTAATCTTCTTTGTCAGTTGTCACGACTGCATATCCTGATGGAGCCAAGATTATCTCTTGATCGGGACTGTCGACACCCGACCGGACTTCAAGGCACCAGACGTCGTGAATCCGATCTTCCACCACTGCCACCGAGAACCCTAGAGGAGCGATACATGTTTGGATTTCTCCTACAGCGTTCTGGACTCAACAAGCGGCAGCTTCAGATTTTAGGGGACTCAGGTCAACGGCAATTGGCCTATGAGTTAGGTTTCCGTTATTTAGAGGAGCCAGATGATGGATCCTCAACGATTTCGTCCAATTGAGAATATAAGCCATGAAAATTTTGTAAATCTGTTAAAGATGTGTTAACCTATTTTTTGAGAGTTTTGTTTACAGATCTGAGATTCAGAGTGTGTGGCGAAGAGGAGCCCTAAGAGGGATGACATCACTGAAAGAAGTGAGGGCCTGACGTACGACTTCGCCATGACGCCCACTGAAGCCCTGATCATGCAGTTTTGTTATGAATCAGATTATGTGTTTGTGTTGATTATTGTTTCTTGATTATTATGTAACTCAATCCCAGAACAGCAAATTTTACGTTTGTTTATTTGTTTGTTTGCTTATCTGTTCATTTGACGACTTACGACAAAGCTCTGGATAAGTATATAGCATAATTTAGCTATGCCCTCAGCAAGGGGGGATGTCACAACCCAAAGTTGTGATTTTTTGTTTGTGTGCGCTTCGGCACTGCTAAATTATTTTTCCCAATAAATTGCAGCTTCTTTGCATGGTGGAGTTTTCTGCTGCAGAAGAGAACCCCGGTGCAACGGAGAATTTCCTGCCAATTTGAAGCTTTCTTTGCATGGTGCATTTCTTTTGCATCTAAGAAATGCTCGGTGCAAGGAGTTCCCACCATTTGTATGAGAATTCGAGCCACGTTATTGGCCAGTTCTAAAATATGCACGCGTGATGGCTAGCGATTGGCTTGCTAGCCGTATAAAGAGCTTGGGTGGTTTCCGCCCAGGTCGGAGTGAGAGAGAGAAAGAAAACCTTCGCCTTGCGTGAAGATCTCTAAGTGCTGCAGATCCTTACGAACCCAACGCATTTCATAAAAGGCAATAGAGGCCTGAACAGCCTCTAGCCTCTCCCCGTCGCCGATAGATTCCTAGACGTATCCCTTCCTGCACGAGAAACTACCGAACCCACGGAGCTTCAACAACTCCGCGGGAAAGAACGAATTTGTCGTAGTCCTCTAACGAGGATATAAGTGGAGCTGTAGCTGGAAAACTGTCCAGCCTACACCACGACCACCTTTGGTGTAAGTAAACAATCTTTAAATCAACCACTATGCATCCGTGACTAATTCTAGCTCGCCTCCGGTCTTCTCCGACCCCGTGTGCCTGGGCTGCTGGCCATGGCCCGCGTGCACAAAAGGGCCTGGATCGCCCCCAGCCCGCACAGACTGAAGGGAGTAGAGAGAGCAGTGGTGCATACAGGCATTTGCTCTAGCGAGAGAAACTATCTTGCATGGGGGATTTTCCAGGTGCCAATCTGGAAGATCTTTCTTCCAGAGGGAGCATGTTTACTCCAGGAGAAATTGAGCTGCTAGCTTGTACCAGGAGAGCAGTGGTTCTTCCATAGAAATGTAACAGCTTTACATTAAAAAAAGCCACAACTAGCAGAGGAGAAAACTGCCATTTTTTAACACCAAGAACTGATCAATTAGGTCATTTTTATAGGAAGCAGGGCCTGGATTTCAGTTCCCCTTCACACAGAAGGGCTTGAACTGGTGCTTTTCAATTTCTCTGAACAGTGCTTTAACCACCACACATGAAGCATTTGTCCTGCACCCCTTTTGCAGCTGTCCCCGGGCAGCCAAAAGACAGAGATACATAAAGCCAGGAGGAGAAGAACAAGGTGAAGGGTATGTTACTGAGTGACATGGATAATCCTCTGGAAGGGTTTGGGCTCTGGTTTCTAGAATTCCACATTACGTCTATCACAGAGAAACCTCAAAAAGGTTAAAGGTTTTGATTTCATTTATTTAAACATTATGAATACTTCTAGGTATTATCTGTACCTCTTATAGCCTGAAAAATATTATCTGGAAAGAAGCAGCTTCCTGTTTTTACTTTGGGGTTTTTTTTTGGAGAAACTTGAAACATGCTACAAAATAATCTTCTCTAAGATGCCCATGACAGAAAGTTGTAGCTAATGAGTACCCCTTGTTGTGGAACAGGGTGTGCTTCAGAAGCACTCTGTTCCTATTTGGACCAAGTCCTCCCCTCTTATGCTTTAGGAAATGAGCTAGCCACATAGATCATGAGTTAAGGGATTTTGATGGCCTTGTAATGATAAAGGATGCAGAAGCAGAAGGATGACAAACAACTTACTGATCACACCTGCCTTGGCCTCCCCTGCTTGTTGGCTTTTTGCCCACCTTAGCCTTTGTTTCAGGGAAAATGGTCATCAAAGCATTTTAAGTAGTCAACTTTGGCCTAATTACAGACAGTCAAAAAGCCTGAGGATGAATCAATTTAGTCTTTGCAGGTTAGTCTAAAATGCAGAAATTAAACTGACTTATGAGTGAACAGACATTTACTTTTTGAAGCCACATGCATGTAGCATCTCAGGTCAGAAGCCAGGGGGGCACTACAGCATGGCTGTCTGTCATATAGTCAAAATAGGCTGCGTGTTCACTTCTTCATCCTGCTGCACTTGAGGTCTCTGGGATTTGCAGTTCAGAATCACAGCAGCAGGACTCTGCAGGGTTGCTCGTCACCTCCTGTTCCTGCTTCCAGGTGCCTCTGGATTTGTAGTCCACAGTTGCAGCCAGTAGTAAGTTTAGTAGGGCAAGACATCTCTGTATTTGAGGGAAGGGAGGCTTAACTTCCCCCCACAGCCTCAGATCCCAGTCCCTGCCTCCCCCTTCCCCCAACCTTTCTCTGCTGGAGCAGACAGCACAGCCCAGCCCAGCCCAGACCAGGGCTAGAATGCATGCTGGGATGCTAAGGGACTGTGATTTAACTTGAACCAGCAAGGGGTCTAGGGCAGAAGTTTCATAAACCAGTTTGACTCAAATCAGGTAAGTCTGATACAGTAAAAGCTCTGTTATCCAGCATCTCCCAGGAATGGGGGATGTCAGTTAATCAAATATTCCGGTTAATCAAATGTGCACCATCTGGTGCACTCCCCGGCATCAGTATGCAGGGGACAGGGAGGGGGGCCCTGATCAGGCTGCTTTTTCCTGCATAGGCTGCTTTGTCCTGGGCCATGGGCTGAAAAAGTGGCAAAGAAAAACTCAGCTCGCAGTGGCGAAATGGGAAGTCCCCCAGAAGTGGTACTTCCGGTTTCACTCTTACCGCATCAATAGAGTTTTCCGGCTAATAAAGTGCTGGTTAACAGTTTTTACTGTACTGCATACTGTACAGCCATCTTGAAACTGTAACTTCTGTCCCTAGCCCTGGAGGCAGTCATTTTTTGCTTGCATTCCATATGGTATAACATGTGGTATAACAAAATACTCTTTCTTTTACCCCCTTTTAATTTCTCCCTTTTGCAATGAATTAAAGATGAATCCAGATCCTGCTCATCCCAGTTTCTTTGATTTTATTTTTCTAACAATAAAAACGAGCAATTTGAGAACTTTTTGTCCTTAACACTGAAAGAGGATATGCGGTTTAATCATAAAAAGGCTGCAGAAAGTAAATTATAGCAACCAAAACTGTAGCTCCACATTTCTAGTTCTTGGCAAATTAAAAATATATTGAGTTTACACACTATAGCACCTACAACCTCAAAGTGTATTATAAAATCAGCAAGGTTTTACTACCCCCATTACACTGAAAGCAAAATTTAGACTTAGAAGGGTAAGCTACTTGACTTGATCAGAGTTACACAGCTGAGAATGGATCCTATCACCTTTTATTTAATTTAGTTCAGAGTCTTACAACTTAATTTAGAAATGAAGCCCCCAGTGTTGGTGTCTATTCAGAATTCTAAATTCAGTTTAATTGAAAGATCTCTCACATGTTTTCTAGTATCAGTATTACATTTTCTGGAAAGCTAAAATAATATCTTATGACTAGGGAATTGTCCATCAAGAATGACAAGCGGGGGGGAGACAGGAGGGGATGGAGCGCCACCACCCATCACCCCGCACTGCCACTGCCTTCCAGGAGAGGGGGCGCAGGAGGAAGCGTGTCCTGCCGTCCCCTCCATCCCCCTCTACCAGAACCCTGCACCGCTGCTGCTTTCAGTGCTATGGCCTCTTCTCCCCCACCCCCGGCCCCGCTCCTCAGAGGTGGTGGAGTGCCACCATGATGGTGGGGATGGAGCGGGAGAGTGAAGTCAGTGCCGCTGGCTTGGTTCCCTGCTCCATACCCTGCATCATGGTGCTGCTTTGCCACCTCCAAGGAGCAGGGCTCTGAGGGTGGGGTGGAGCAGGCTCCATCCCCTCCATCCCCCCACTCTGTCCTCTCCATCCCTGCTATCATAGCAGCGTTCCACACTCTGATTGGTTATTTCACTACCAATCAGAGTGCTCCAAGAATGTTGTGGTCAGACAGACAGACGGACTAAGTCTTTTATTATATAAGAATAATTTGACACTTCCACTTCTGGTTCTCGCTGATCCTAGGAAGCACCAAAAATGCAAAACTGTAAATAGGAGGTAATCAAGCATTTCCAAGCATGGTTTGGATTGAGGGCTGGGTCTTAAAACTGATTCAGCCATACCTGGTGTACCTGTAATGAGCATTTGTCTACTGCACACTTATTTCTTATTTGCAACAGTTCACAGTCAAGATAGTACTGCTGCAGGTTTGAGTGAGAAGACTAGTCTTAGCTTATGCAAGTGCTGTTAGTCTCTTACTTTTGTGACCACTAAATCTACTCACAATTATTAAAAGACAAAATAAAAGAATAAGATGCAGTAACTGTTTGGAGAAAGAAAATGGGAACACTTGAAACTGCTGTTAAAGATGCAAGGCAGGAAAAAATAAAAAACCCAACATTATCAACAAAAAACATAGGGCTGGGAGGTACTCCTTGAGAGGCCAAAAACTGATTAAATGAATCATGGAAAACATTTGCAATGCACTTGTATTAAAATATGCGCTACGTCTGTTTTCATCTAGCGTGGGTCCCTGAGTGCAGTCTTGACCAAAGCTAGGAGTTCAATGCAGGTTAAAAGAAAGCCACTTCTGTCTCAGTGACTAGAAGCTATACATCATCTATTGGTTCATGTCTCACTTGCTAAGTCACCTTCCTAGCTACAGATGAAAGATGGATGGAGTCCGAGAGGAATTTTATTTTAATAATGAAAAACTCCTTGTCTTAAGAGCATTTTAAAGCTACAAAAAGAAATGTTTAAGGTAAAATATCTGTGTATAGGGAAAGTTTATATTCAAATGCACACTTCAAAGAGAATGGGGGGAAGGCATGTTTCTAATTTCTATACAAAAACAAAGGAAGTAAGAATTTCTTTCAAGGTTTTTTATTTGTTTTTCAAATTGCACAGTCCTCAACTTTTAAAATAATAATCGTCCTTGACAGCCGTTTAATAATTGTCAGTGATCTATAGCTTTATTATAAAGTACTCATCTAATGATGTATTTCCTTTACCCCAAGGGCCAAGTACAAAGCAGGGAAATTATCTTGGTGATACTTTTAATAACTTCCTGTGGGATTGCAAACTCTGGCCGAAGCTGTCTCTGCAAAAGAGTTAATCATGTAATTTCACAGATTAGACAACACAGGGTTACTAATGAGAAACTTCAGTTCAGTGATAAACTTTTTTTTTTCCAAGAATATTTTGAGAGGCCTGTAACCTTTGGCTGACACCCAACGAGGCTATTAGTTTAACCATGGGATGCACTACCAAATGTACAAGAGTCAGCAGAACCTCTCCTTCTGAAAATTGTTTGTAACCCTTTCTGAAGAAGCCTTCAAAACCCCAGAAGAAATAGATGGAGGGAAAAAAAAAAGGCAAAAAAGGGGACTGACTTATCAGCTTCCGATAGCTGGCATGGCTTCAGCTTCCAGTTTCTTTTCAACAATGTGCGTTCACTATAGCAACCCCGGATCCCATTTAAATGTCATGCTGCCCTCTGTTCTATAAACATGTATCATCCATCACTAAATATTTAGATCTGAATTGTTGGAGCTGAGTTCTGTGCCAGGGGTAAGGGGATTAATTCCTTTCAAGGTCCTCACATGATGGATTTTTCACTGAAGTAAACATCCGAGAAGAGCTCACACTACAGCCATAAAATATATAAATAAAGTTTAAAGTTTAATTAAGTCAACATTATTTAAAGTGGTTGTCATATTTTATGGTGAACTCTTTGTGTTTATTTTGTATGACTCCTCATAAATAGTCTCTCCCCATCAGACAAAAGGCACTGCTGGGTTAAAGTTAAAGGCCCCATGCATGGTACAGGAAGGAGAATCTCCTTGGTTTCAGAGTTGCAAAACATACAGTATCATGCCTTTTGCTATCTCATGTCTTCCTAATGAACTGAGATGCTGTACAGACACAGGAAAAGCATGGCGGAGTTTATAGAAGATGTGACACTGGGAAATCCTTTGTGTGGATATTGGAGCAGTGCAATAGTAGGGCTTTACCTGCAAGGTGCTAGAAGCCCACCATTCTTATTGACATCAGGGCAGTGAGGCTGCAGCCAATGGGAGAACAAGATCAGGCTTGGATACAAGTAGCAGAATGCAGGTAAGTAGACTGAGTCTATTGGGGAACCACAAGTAAGTGAGTTTGTACTGCTGCCCTAATAGAAATCTGGCATTTATTTTACGTACTTTCGATGCCCATGTAAATAAACATATATTAGCCCAAAGGAAGAGAGGTTGTGATATTTTCCCTGATTCTTTAACAGTAAGAAATGTCACGCTGATTTAATAATTATTAGAAGGGAAAAAAACTAAATAAGTAAAGAAATTATATAAAATGTTGATAGATAGTACTCACATGGACATGAAGACCTGATAATGTTCTGATACGTATCATACACTTAGAAGGTATGGACACTTTCTAAACTATTAGGAGAGAAGGGGTTATGCAGAAGTTAGGGATTATAGGCCTTGCTGTGGGAGACCTGGGTTCAGGTCCTGTTATACCACAGACACAATAGGCAAGTAACTCAGCCCAACTGTAGACTGTGGGTATTTCATAGAAGTATGATGAATATATGTCTATTAAAACACATGAGGAGATGTGGGACAAATAAAAAATCATTACACATTTAATAAATTATCCTGTGTTTTTGTATCTCAGTTAATTAGGAAGAAATGAGAGATAAGATAGAGAGATAGAGAGATAGGGGACTTTCTGCATCTGCAAAACTGGGCTAGAAATTTTGCATGAAGAGTAGAGTACAAAATATGACCCTGTGATTAAGGTACCAAACTATAAAGTAAAAACTCTGACACAAATTCCCCATATCACCTTGAGCAATTCTTTTAATATTTCCTGTCTTAGTTTTTACATCTATTAAAAGGGGGTGGCATGGCATTTTTTCTGTCTTGGATGAAGATCTTTAGGGATTTTTTTTTACTACATGTGCATAATACCTAACACAGCAGACCCCCAGTTTTATAAGAGGCCTCTAAACACTACTGAACAATGATAATAAAGAATAATAAGGCCATTACTTTGGAGTGGTGGCTATTGCAGCATTTAACAGTACATGAAAATGAGAGATTGGGGGAAAATGTTCATTAAACTTTACCAAATATCAAATATCCATATTTGAGTTATGAGCATGTATAAATAAAGAAAAAGAGTGCAATAGCACAGGTGATGCTATCAACAGGTGAAAGAAAATCCAATGCACAAGTGAAAATTGCTTCATCCATATGCAGCATATGCAACATGACAGTGAATGAAACTGGACCATTAGCAAATTATGAAACTGTTCTAATCGGCAACAGCATAGGGTAGTTGTATGATGAAAGATTCTTGCACTTTCCTATTGTAACAATACTGATTAGCCTTCTCCAACAATCGTTAGCTGTAGATAACAAGACAGTATTGTTGGAAACATGAAATGTAATGAAGTCTTAATCTATGTGACAGGTTAAAAGCTACAGGGAGTCTCTAAGGTCATATGTAATATAAGTAGAATGCAAGCTAATATTATTTGATAAAAAGGGGGAGGCTTAACTAAAGGGAAGGCTCCAGATCTGAGTTAGAACTGGAGCCATAAAGAAAAAATGAAAGAAGAGACCATCAAGTTCCGAACTGCTCCATCATTTCACAAACAAGAAAAACATTCAGAAAAGAATAGTTACAAGAAAGATGATGGAGGGGGGGGAAGGAATTGTTAATTTGGTCTTAGTTTTAAAACAGTAGAGATTTGTCAAAACAAAGTCAAGGACTGATTTGTATTGGGATTAAGATTACTAAAAAATCTTCTGCATTATATTTAATGGTGTGGGATGAAATTCACCTCTGTACAGATAGCATACATTTGGCCTTGGTGTCCCTTTAAACCCAGTTGCATCCTCCATGTTTTGCCTTTGTGAGCTAGTGAATGACACTGTGACATTTTCAGTTCTTGGTGTATTGTAGTGGCATGGCTGATTTGACTGAGTCATAAATTATCAGACCCAAGATATGTCAGCAGTTATAATGGCAGTTGCATTCCACAGCCATGGTGGTTGCCTGTCTGTGGTGGATGAAGGTCCTATTCCACTTACAGGGCCATACCAACTGTGAAATCAACCCCTCTGCTAA
Source organism: Alligator mississippiensis (assembly GCF_030867095.1). NCBI lineage: Eukaryota > Metazoa > Chordata > Crocodylia > Alligatoridae > Alligator > Alligator mississippiensis. The sequence goes on along the minus strand of NC_081824.1, from coordinate 116,290,324 downwards.
GGTCAGCCTAAGGCCTATGCATCAGATAAGTCTCACGTAAGCTTTCAAAATAGTTTTAAGTAAGACTGGATTGTAGCACTGTCCTGGAGCTTATCATGAGGCCACAATTTATCTAAAATACAAAAAACTAGTGGCCATTTCACCTTCCAGTGGCCAGCCAGAGAAATCATCCATGGCAAGCACCTCAGTGGACATGTCCATCGGCATGTCTGTATGTCGCCTTAATGAACAGTAGCCTATTCTACTGTGCATTAAAGTGTCATGTAAAAAAAAAACCTAGTAAGCTAATGAGTAGTAGAATAGGCTACTGCACATTAAACATCACCTATAAAGTGTGTGCTTGCACTACTGTGCATTAGCACAGACTAATGTGCTTGAGTTTAGTACCTCAGGACACTTTTACATGGGCTCTAGGGGTGAGGGGTTGGCATTTTAATTAGACAGGCTCTGTCACAGCGTCTCATGGATCAGTGTCCCCATGCTTAAAATGGTGGTGAGGTTCCTTGAACTAAAGCTCATTTGACAAGGAACTTGTCCTCCTGCTTAACACAAATAATTACAATGTCATAGGGATAATGGAGACCTGGTGGGACTCCACCCATGACTGGACCACGGGTATAGATGGCTATACCCTCTACAGGAGAGATTGAGTAGACAAAAGGGGTGGAAGTGTAGTTCTCTATGTCAAGGAGAGCTATGCGTCCCTGCAAGCTGATATTGGTGACCAGGGTGGATGACTGGAGACCCTCTGGGTTAAAATCCATGGGGAACACAGCACGGGGGACACAATGGTGGAAGTCTACTACAGACCTCCCACCCAAAGTCAAGAGCTTGACCAGGAGTTCACCAGGAAATTGGCTGAGGCTGCACGCTCTTGGCCCATGGTTGTCATGGGAGACTTCAACTATCCTGACATCTCATGTGAAGAGTGCTAGGCTAAATCCAAGTGGTCGCAAAGCTTCCTTTTGTGCATGGATGACCTCTACCTGACTCAAGAAGTCTATGGGCCAACGAGAGGTAAAGTGCTGCTTGACCTGGTACTGGCAACCAGGGATGACCTAATCAGCAACCTAATGATCGATGGGAAGCTGGGTGACAGTGACCACAAGCTGATTACCTTCACCATCTGCCGTAAAGCTGGCAAGTCAGTCAGCAATACGGAAGTCCTTGACTTTAGGAAAGCTGACTTTGAGAAGTTCAGGAGGCTTGTCAGTGAGGCCCTAAGGGACCAGGACCCCAAGGGGAGGGGAGTTCAGGAAGAGTGGTTGCTCCTCAAGGGAGTGATCCTCGATGCACAAGCTCAGGCTATTTCATCTCGGAGGAAAGGCAGCAAAAGGGCACAACGCCCCCCTTGGCTCTCCAGGAAACTAGCAGACCTCCTGTGGCTAAAAGAAAGGCCTACAAAGGATGGAGGATGGGATTCACCTCCAAGGAGGAATATTCCGCACTGGTCCGGTCCTGCAGGGAGCAAACCAGGAAAACCAAGGCTGTAATGGAACTCCAACTAGCTACAAGTATCAAGGACAATAAAAAGTCCTTTTTTAGATATGTGGGGAGCCAGAGGAAAAGCAAGGGCAACATTGAACCCCTGCTAAACCAGATGGGACAACTGACAACCAACAGCCAGGAAAAAGCCAACCTATTAAATGGGTACTTTGCGTCAGTCTTTCATCAGTCCCATGGAATGCCCGTGTGAGGGATGTCCGAGTGAGGGAGATTCCCTGCCCTCCATCAATGCTGATCTTGTGAAGGAACACCTTGAGAGCCGGCCCTGACAATCTACACCCCAGGGTACTCAAGGAGCTGGCTAGCATCATAGCCCAGCCCCTGGCACAGATCTTCAAGAAATTCTGGCAGTCTGGTGAAGTGCCTGATGATTGGAAGAAGGCCAATGTGGTGCCTATCTTCAAGAAAGGGAGGAAAGTGGATCTGCAAACTACAGGCCCACCAGCCTGATCTCTATCCTGGGCAAGGTCTTAGAAAAGATTATTAAAGAGGCCATTCTTAAGAGACTGGCTGACAGCAACATCCTGAGGGATAGCCAGCATGGGTTTGTTGCAGGTAGGTCTTGCTTGACTGATCTTATTTCCTTTTACAACCAGGTGACCTATCACTTGGACAAAGGAGAGGAGATTGATATCGTGCATCTTGACTTCAAAAAAGCCTTTGATCTGGTATCCCATAATCACCTCTTGGGAAAACTGGCCAACTGAGGCCTTGGGTCCACCACGATCTGCTGGCTGGGGAATTGGCTCCGTGGTCAGACCCAGAGGGTGGTGGTTGATAGAAGTCAATTGTCATGGTGCCCTGTGACCAGTGGGGTCCCCCAAGGCTCTGTCCTTGGATCTATATTATTCAACATCTTCATTAATGATGTGGACATTGGAGTAAGAAGCGGACTGGCCAAGTTTGCCAATGATACCAAACTCGGGTAAAGCATCCACACCTGAGGACAGGAGCATGATCCAGGATGACCTTGACAGGCTCAGGAAATGGGCAGATGAGAACCTGATGGTGTTTAACACTGAAAATTGCAAGGTTTTTCAACTTGGGCCGAAAAACTTGCAGGATCCTTTTAGGCTCGGCAGTGCTACGTTGGCTAGCACTACAGATGAAAGGGACTTGGGGGTCATGATTGACCACAAAATGAACATGAGCCTTCAATGTGATGCTGTGGCTAGTAAAGGGAGCAAAATGCTGGCTTGCATCCATAGATGCTTCTCAAGCAAATCCGGGGACGTCATTCTCCCATTGTACTCGGCTTTGGTGAGGCTGCAGCTGGAGTACTGCATCCAGTTTTGGGCTCCACAATTCAAAAAGGATGTGGAGAAGCTTAAGAGAGTCTGATGGCCACGTAGAAGTTTATCAGGGGTGTTCACCAGGATCTGGGGGAATGATTGTTCACCAGAGTGCCCCAAGGGATGACAAGGTTGAATGATTATAAACTACTGGAAGACCGTTTCAGGCTGGACATAAGAAAGAATTTCTTTACTGTCGGAGCCCCCAAGGTCTGGAATAGCCTGCCATCAGAGGTGGTTTAAACACCTACATTAAATGCCTTCAATAGAAATTTGGATGCTTATCTTGCTGGGATCCTATGACCCCAGCTGACTTCCTGCCCCTGGGGCAGGGGGCTGGACTCGATGATCTTCCGAGGTCCCTTCCAGCCCTAATGTCTATGAATTTATGAATTTATGAGCCTACTCTGATGTGCTGTAATTATAGCACGTTGGAGCAGACTCTGTGCTTGTATACAGGTACCCTCATACTTGTGTTACTAAATTAGAAAAAGCGCATAATGAACATTAGGGCTGTGCAAAACAGTGCCATTTTGTTTCTACATTCATTTCGATGGGACAGTGTTTTGTTTTACATTTCATTTTGTTTCAAAGCACTGTTCCATTTCATTTAGTTGAAACTGTTTCCCTGTTTCAATGCAGTTTTGATGCTGTTTTGATGTTTTGCCCATAGGCTTTAATGTGGAAGCATGAAATTGCTGATAACTTTGTCAATTTTTGGCAGATTTGGATGAAAACAGCAGGGATGGTAGCCCCTTCTGAGGGCATGAAGCCTAATAAGCTTCAAGGAGACAGGTACAGGAGTTTCTGAGAAACTGCACCTCAAACTATTCAGAGCAAAACTCATGTCACTTGTAAGTACAAAGGCATGGGGGGGGGGGGGGGTTGAAAACAGCAGGCCTGGTAGCTCCTGCTGAGGCCACAAAGCCTGCAAGTTTTCAAGATGATAGGTGTAGGGGGTTCTTGGAAATTGCACCTCAGGCTGCTGACAAGCAAAACTTGTGTCACGTGTGTGTATTAAGGCACAGTGGGATGAATACAGTAGGCATGGTAGCCCCTGATGAGGCCATGTAGCCTGTCAGGTTTCAAGGAGATAGGTGCAGGGGTTTCTGGGAAATAGCACCTCAAGCTGCTGCCAAGCAAAATGCATGACATGTGTGACTTTGTGTGTGTTAAGGTGTGCCCTCACTGGTGCTAGGGCCTCTACGTGACACGGTAGTGTGCCCAAAGAGGTCTCCTCCTCTCCTACAGCCTCAGATCAATCCACCACTTTAAATAACAACAGGTAATAGTTTAATAAGCAGCACAGTAGCACTAGCAGCATCTCAGGCAGCCAAACTGTCACAGAGCATTTTTTTTACCTTTCCTGCAGGAGCTTCTCCTCCAGCAGCATCCAGAGAACTCTCCCTGCCAGCTCAGATGTGCCCAGGGCCCTGTGTCCTTCCAGTCAGCTGACCAGGGACAGGTGCTAGGGGTGTTGGTCTAAGGACATGGCACTGGCAGACAAGGTTCTTTGGATCAATCTAATCTGGTATCTTTTAGTAGACCAACTGAATAGTTAGAGAAATATATCTTAGCAAGGTTTTGGGTTGAAAAACCCTTCATCGGGCTGAGGAAGCACCTGCAGGTGGTGTGTCTACCTGCTGTTCCTGGATGGAAGGAATAGTAAAGAAGCCACAGGCTGACATGCAATGAAGGCAAGAAAGCCAGTCAGTGAAAATGGAAATGGAGGTGTCAGGAGGTGAGGTACAGGCTGGAGTGGGAAGGGGAGGTGGAAGGTGGATGGAGCAGCACAGGTAAAAGTGGAGAGGTACCTGGGGAGTCAGATGTCTGGCAGGTTGAAATGTGTCAGAATTCCAATGTCTGTATTGAGTTCATGAATTTCTTTCTCCACATCCTGCATGATTTTGTGCTGCAGGATGTTCTGCTCTGCTTTTTTGGCCTGCAGCACCTTGCCCACCTTGATGCTCTGGTGGAAGTAGCCTGCCACCTTCCTGTATTTTGAAATGAGCTTGCTGGTGGTGCTGGCACCATCATCGGCAGCCCTGTCTCCCTCCAAGATGTCCCTGACAATGAGGTGGAACTTGTGTGCCACACAGCAGATGCCAATAGGGTTGGCATCATGGACTGCCTTGACCATATTGGCCCCATTGTTGGTGACCATGAACCTGCAGGTGAGCTCACCCTGCCCAGTGAGCCACCCCTGCACCAAGCGGTTCATGGCCCCCATGATCTCGGTTGCTGTGTGGGATTCATCCATCACCTTGGCTTGAAGGAGAACCCACTGATGGGCTGACTGGTCAGACCAGTGCCCTGTGAGGGAGATGTATGATATCCACCCCAGCTGCTCCAGATGTCCAAGGTGAAGTGTAAGGCCACCTGCGGACCTGCCTTGCACAGCTCCTCCCTCAAGTACTCCCTGTGTGCCTCATACAGGGAGGGCACCACCATCCTGCTAAAGGTGGTGTGTGCAGGCACTTGGTAAGATGGGGTCACGAGCGCCATAAGCTGCCTGAACCCTGGCCACTCAACTAAGGAAAAGGGCTGGCCATCCACAGCAAGCATATCCCCAATGCTCTGGGTGACCTCACTCACCCTTTTAACATGTTCCACTTTCTGTTTGCCTTTCCCCCACTGTTCCAAGATGGCCTGCCTCTGCTTTGGGGAGACAGGGGCTTTGGAGCAAGAGGGAGACTTCCTTTTGGGTACACTCCCACTGGCACCAGGCTGAGGAGGAGCAAGGTCAAGGGGGTGGTGCCTGCAGAGATGCATCAACATCCCCATGGTGTTCATGTGTTTTGTTTCCTTGCCCCAGCTGGTTTTGGCTTGGCAGTGCAGGCAGGTAGCGTATGTGGGATCATCTGCCAGCTTAAAATGATCCCAGACCACACTAGCTGCTCGCTTCTGGGGTGCAGGTGCATGCATGGATGCTGCAATTTTCCTGTCCTCAGCAGGCAGAGGCATAGAAACAAGAGGAGTGGGCTCAACTGAACCACTTGCCTCCGTGACCTCTACCTCAGCCTCCTATGAAGTGCCTTCTGGGGAAGGAGACCTGGCTCTAGGGGAAACTTGAGGGGTGTGGAGCACAAACTCAGATGATTCCTCCTCCTTCCCCAGAATTTCACTTGCTGGGGCACTCAGTTCCAACTCCAGCTCCAGCTCCAGCTCTTACTCTGGCACTGGAAGGCTCAGCATGGGAAGTGAAATGGGTGTGGAGGAGACTGTCATGCTGGTGCTAGTGCTGCTGCTTGTTGTCATGGTGGTAGTGGGGGGTGGTGTTATAGCTGGTGCTCTTGGAGGAATGCAGACTCAGGCACAGGCAGTGGCACTGGCACTGCTCCCTTCTCCTTGCTGCCTGTACTAGTGGAAGCCTCATGCCTGCTTATTGTAGTAAAGAGGTTACACTTCAGTTTTGGTGGGGGGGACTTATAGCTGTCCCTCTACCTGCCTTCTGCCCTTCCCTGAAGGCTTCCCAGGTGCCTTTCCAGCATGCTTCATGGTGTGTTTCATAGTGTCTTGTCTTTGCCTTGGTGTGCTGGAAAATCTGTCTCTTCTTCTGTAATGTTATCTATCTGATTTTTGCAATGTATGTAGATATTAAGATAATTGTATGTATGTGTATTTATGTAATGTTTGTATGTATGTATTTATGTAATAAATAAAATAAAAATATATAAATGTATGTATGTATCTGTATGTATCTGTATGTATAAAAATATATAAATGTATGTATGGTGGTGCTGGCACCATCACCGGCAGCCCTGTCTCCCTCCAAGATGTCCCTGACAATAAGTTTCCTATATAAGTTCTATATTATAATATGCAATATAATTATGCTGTGCTTCCCTGCACAGTGAATGGAATGCACACTGTGAGAGAAAGCACAGCTTTGAAAAGAATCAAAATAGACTGAACAAAAAGAGGATTTTTGGGGAGGAATAAATGGAAAGGAATCAATCAATGAATATAATAATAAAATAAAAGGATATAGAAAGAAAGCAAAAGGTATTGCTGAATTCCACTTGCTAGGTTAGCAAGTAGGAAATGATAGCTTTTGTTGTCTAATGCTGCTGAGCTTCTGGAAGACAGCTCAGTCACTGACCCCAAAGCAGAAAGCAGGCCAGTTCAAACAATGTTGTTTTTTATGCTGTTTTTCCATCCCTCCCCCAGAGCACTGGGATTGGAGGGGACCTCAGAGAAGGATCACAGTGATTGGCCAGCTACACAGTCAATAGCAGAACAGTCCTTCCCCCCTCTTCTCCCTCCCCTTCCTTACTTTCTGTTTCCCTGCAGGGAAGCCCAGCTTCAACTTCAAAACTCGAAACGTTTTGAAATTTTTGAAACATTTCGACTGCCCTCGTTTTGTTTCAAAGCTGTTTTGAAGCCCTTTGTTTTGTTTCAATTTCACTATTTTGAGCTTGAAATGAGTCGAAACAGTGTTGAAATGAAACAGCTGGCGAAATTTTACACAGTCCTAATGCATGTGTAGATGCACCCAGTGAGAACCTGAATTTCTGCTGCTTTTGGATCTTACATATTCATATGAGAGGAGCCACATAGGTGTGCCCCTTTGTTTGTAATTCTGTAAAGTGCTTTGAAAGGCTTGGAAAAAAGCCCAGAATGATTCAATAAATAAGTTTAGTTCCCAAAATATTACAAGTGAGAAATGGGATAGTAAAGAAGTCAATATAAACAATGAGTTGGGATTCTTAAGTATTATGCAGGCATACCTAAGACAAGTGTGGAAAGCTGAGTTTGAAAACAGTTTCCCACTCACATAAGGATAAATTCCAATGCTTGCAAAGTCTCACTACCCTCATAATAACTATTAGAAGTATCTCAATACTTAGGTCAGTCCCTTGGGATGTACCTGGTCCAGCTTCAAGTCTTTGCTCTGTCTAATCTAGTCCAGAATCTTAAACCTTAGGTGTGTATTCTGACTATCAACTTATAGTGTCTCTCTGGAAAGATTATTTAATTACTTAATCAAGGGAGAATAGTTCCAACAGGTGACTTGCAGAGCAACTTGTCCCCAGATCACTTGTTGGTCACCGCACACTGAAGTTTAAGTCCTTGTTCTGAATTAAGTAGAACAGGGAATTGAACATTGGTTCCAGCTTTTTCAGTGAATGCCCTGATCATCAGGCTATTGATTTGGTGTTTGTGGAGGCAGGGCTTACACTTTCTTGTACTGCAAGTTCCCATGGAAAATGTTAGTTAATGTGTTAGTTAAATAACTTTTCCTCTGTTTCATCAAAAACTTTTGACCAGCTCTTGTACTGAGTGCTCCCAGCTTCTTAAATCAAATCCTTCCCACAAATATAAACATATACCTCCAGCTATATTAATTTCTGCATATTGAAGGGCAGATTTCAGTCTGAAATACAAACAACACCTTTTTAAAGTGAAACTTAGCAGTCATGTAAACATCTAAAATTCCTATCTTTCCATAGAAGATGTTCTTCCATAATGGTATGAATAAGCAATATGAATTTGTACATGGGTTTTGTAGAGAACAGTATTAGGTGATAGACATATGTCTAAAATGCTAGTTATGAAGGTCAGTTACATAACGCTTACAAAAACAGTTATTCCATGAAATATTTTGATTTCAACAAAAATTATAAAGATTCTTTGTACTCAGATCTGCTTCTCTTTTTCCACTGGATTAATGCCTAGGTAACGCCAATAATTTCAGTGCAGTTATATTGGTATAAACTGGGTACAATGGTATGGAGAAGGAGGCCCTACCTCCAGAAGAAATCCTAGCCCAGTGTTAACAATGGGAGTTTTGCCTTTGGCTCTAGGGAAACCATGATTTTGCCATAGGACTCTTATATAAGCAAATCTCTTTCTGTGGTTAAGATACAAAAAATATTATTATTATTATTATTATTACTAGTCATACTTGCATTATTATAATATACTGTAGTTATTACTAAACTGGAAAGTCAGTTTTAGATGGCCATTTTATCTTTTATCTTTTTTAGTCTTTTAGATTGGTGTGCTTCAAAGAAAACTGAGAAAAATGTCTTAACAAAACATTTATTGTACACCTCAAATACTTCTCTGAAGGGTCACTCAGTGGGTGTATCTATACATGCGTTTTATTGCAGTTGACTAATTAGCTGTCCCATAAAGAGTCACAATCTACATGCATGCCACTATTAGGGCACAGTAAACTAATTGACTCTGCTGTAAGGTAGTGTTATCCCACTGTGGAGTACTTTACTGTGCTGAAATGCACAGGTAGATGCTGATTGGATGTGTTAATTGCACCTGGTCAGCTCAGCCAGCCAGGGGCCCGACCCTCGGCTCCTACCAGCCCCTCTGTTGCCTGCAGCTGCCCCCCTAGGGGTCAGTTCCACCCTGGCACAGACTGCTGCTGTCCCAGGTGCACGTGAAGATGCTGCACCCAGGAACAACAGACTCCAGCATAAAGTGCACCAGAATATCACGTCACCTTAATGGCATGTGTAGATTCACTCAGTAAGTTGTAAATGGACACCTAGTGCCTTCATTGAAAGAGGAAGAGCTTTCTTTCAGATCCAGCATTTTTCCTGAGGGAGAAACTGCATGAATGCCTGCATGCTCCCAGCTTCTAGCAGGAGAGTGGCATTTCTCCAGCTAGAAATGTAATACCTGTTCATGCCCTTTAAGTGCCTCCCAAGGCATCATTTTTGTTTTTAGTTTAGGCCCCATAAAGTTACCAACCGCATGTTTGAGTTGTGTTCTCTCTCCTATGCCTGTCTAAACCCCACAGCTGCAAGGTCAAAAAGATATGACAAGCTGAACCACAAATTTCAAGAGAAGTGTGGAAATAAGCAGTGATAGGAAGTGCTGGAAAATACTCTGGACCTGATTCACCCCTCACTCACACTTTTATAAACTCTGCAAACTAAAAGCTCATCAGTTGGAAAACAAAGGGAGTGAAAAGAGAAAGATTTGAGTGTATTGGCTAATCACAGGTTGACTCTGAGCAGGAAAATGTTGTGGCCATGAAAATGCAAATAAAATCCTAAGATGTATCAGGTGAGATATTTTCAGGAGACCCAATGAAGTATTAATGTCACTGCACAAGGTATCACTGAGTATTCATCTGTAACAGTGTACAAATCTGGTCATCCATGTTCAGGAAAGATTCAGACTGGAACAGGAAAAGAGAAGGGCTTCTAGTATGACTGGGGAAATGAACTGTCCATCTTACCAGAACTTGTTTTTTTAAGGAAGGAAAATGGAATCTGAGAGGGCTATAAATACATACTAGTGATAGAGAAACACTGGGGAGGAGAAAAAAACTAGCTAAAGGATGAAGTTGGCACAAGACCATGTTGGTATGAATGTGTTTAGGGAGAAAAATTAGAAGTTTTCTGGAACAGTTTTCCAATAGGAGTGGAAGAAGAAAGAAACAACTAATTTTAAGACAGATCTGAATAAGTGTATGCACCGGACTATATAATATAGTTGTCTGGGCTACTGGTGGGTTCCCCAAGTGCAAATCATTCTATAGCTCTATATTTAGTGAAACTATTTGCACAAAGCTGATATGAGGGAAGGATCAAGCTGTATTATCTCTGCATGTCGCAGTCACATCTACAAAACTGATTGCTTCAAAAACACAAGTGCTCTGACATCTGGTTAGCATTAGGGAAAATTTCTAACATCAGAAAGGTGAATGATGAACATGGAAACAGGTAAGACTCTCCCCACAACACACAGTTGTTTCACTCTTCTATATATCTGGAATGCCTCATATGAAACTGTTGACAGTTACAGTAGTGATTTCACAAGACATTGCCGCTTATATTCCACAAGGACCAAGAAAACCTCTTGGGAATCTTTAATATAAACATTAATAGTTTCCCACATCTTTGTTTAGAGAATAGCCTGAGGATTTCTAAACTTTACGATCTTATTCACTCCAGAAGAATGGTTTCACTTACGGCTGCATAAATCTTTGCTCTACCGAAATTACCAACTATTAGGTACATCAGAATGTAAGCAGGAAACTTGCAGGTGAATTTATTTCAGGCTCTTTCACAGGCAAGCTTCATGTTCTCCATTAATTGAACTCATTTGAATGGGTCTGCTGACAATGCAAGAAATGGCTTGAAAGTCCTTTATAATCTGATGCTGTAGGATGAATATTGCCAGTCTTTCAGCAAATGCAGTTCTTATTATGAAACAATAAAATGGTTTCTTTAGGAGTCCAAGGTGAGGTTTTCAAAAGTGTGTAGCACTGAGGTTACAATTTTCAACAAGGTGCCAGAGATAATCAAATCTGGGAGATGCTGGGTGCTGAGCACTTTTGAACACCCAGTATGGTTGGGTGCTTAAATGAGAGCTCCTTTAGGTACTGGGAACTTTAAAAAAATCCTTCTGAAAGTGTCCATATTGACTTCCCATATCTGCTTTCCTTCTGGACCTTTTAAAAGCCCTTTTGACATATTTGCTTCTTTGATTAGAATATTTTGAAAGCATTTTTCACTGGCCTAACAGAGGCCATGACTACATGGTAGATTTACTGTGCCTACTAGCAGCCTTCAAAAACACCTCACTGCTCTGGGAAGGATCCCTTCTCAACTAGGACCAGTGTACCTGTGCCTGCCTGGTGCTTTCGGTGGGCTAGGTAGGATTGCTGAGGGACAGTGGCTCTGAGCTCACCCACAGAGCTGTGTGGTTGTAGCGACACTATTGCTCATTTAGAAGACAGAAACAAGCACGCTGTGTTTGTGGGTGTCGCTGTCAGGCATGTCAATTTTGCTGTGTAGCAATTATCAAAATCCATCCCTGAATCTTAGATGTCATTATTAACTGGGATTTTATTTGTGTATAGTATACATTATTTCTCCTGGAATTCTGCCAAATGATTTTAAGGATGAAGAAAGGAAAATCGTTGTTAGGAGAAAGATTGATATTTAATAATGTTGTTCAAGTCTTCAAGGCTATGTACAGAAAGACAAAAAACCCAAGGCTGAATTGATTCAATCTTTGCAGGCTAGTCTAATATGTGTAGATTGTACTCATAAGCAAGTGAACAGAAATTCACTTTTGATTCTAGAAAAGCAGTCACATGTCTGCAGTGGCCCAGGCCAAAAGCCGTGGGAGAGGGCGCTAAACCATGCCACCTTGCTCAGCTGGAGGAGACAGCTTGGGCCAAAGCTAGCCTGCTCACCCTGTTGGGGGTGGGAATTTGTGGGGGGAGGTGCAAAGCATCCTGGGATGCTGGAGCACTGTGAATTAACTTGAATGTGGAGGGGATCTGAGACAGAAGTTCCATAAACTGATTTAACTTAAATCATAGAATCATAGAAAATTAAGGTTGGAAGGAACCTCAGGAGGTCATCTAGTCCAACCCCTTGCTCAGAGCAGAATCATCCCCAACTAGATCATCCCAGCCAAGGCTTTATCTAGCTGGGTTTTAAAAACCTCCAATGATGGAAAATCCACAATCTTTCTGAGTAACCTGCTCCAGTGTTTTACTACCCTCCTTGTGAGAACGTTTTTCCTAATACCTAACCCAATCTTTCCTTGCTGTAAATTGAGACCATTGCTCCTTGTTCTGTAATCTGCCACCCGTGAGACTAGTTTAGATCCATCCTCTTTGGAACCACCCTTCAGGTTGTTGAAGCCTATTATTAAATCCCCCTCAGTCTTCTCTTCTTCAGACTAAATGAGCCAAGTTCCCTCAGCCGCTCTTCAAAAGACGTACCCTGGCCCCCTCACCATTTTTATTGCCTTCCACTGGACTCTCTCCAATTTGTCCACATCCTTTTCTTAGTGGGGGGGCCCGAAACTGGACACATTACTTTAGATGTGGCCTCACCAGTGCTGAATAGTGGGGAATAATCACTTCTCTTGATCTGCTGGCAATGCTCCTACTGCAGTCCAGTATCCAGTTAGCCTTCTTGGCAACAAGGGCATACTGTCAGTTCATATTCAGCTTCTTGTCCATTATAACCCCCAGGTCTTTTTCTGCAGAGCTGCTGCTTAGCCAGTCAGTCCCCAGCCTGTACCAGTGCATGGGATTATTTTGTCCTTAGTGCAGGACTTTGCACTTGTCCCTATTGAACCTCATGACATTTTTTTTTGGTCCAGTTCTCCAATTTTCTTATGTATGTCTGAATTCTAGCCCTACTCTCCAGCATATCAACTACTCCCCCAAGGCTGTTGGCACATGCAAACTTGTTGGGGGTGCACTTCATCCTATCTTCCAGGTTATTGATGAAAATTTTGAACAAAACCAGTCCCAGGACTGACCCCAGGGCACTCCACTTAATACCGGCTGCCAAGTAGACACTGAGCCATTGACTACTACCCTCTGAGCCCAATGATCCAGCCAGTTTTCTATCCATCTTACAGACTGTTCATCCAACCCATACTTCCTTAGCTTGCTTACAAGAATGTTGTGGGAAACTATATCAAAAGCCTTGCTAAAGTCAAGATATATCAAATCCACTGGTCTCCCCACACCCATAGAGCCAGTCATCTTGTCATAGAAGGCAATCAGGTTGGTCAGGAATGATTTGCCTTTGGTAAATCCATAATGACTGTTCTTAATAACCTTCTCCAAGTGCTTGGAAATAGATTCCTTGAAGACCTACTCCATGATTTATCCAGGAATTGGATAGGTCTGTAGTTCCACTATATTTGCCCTTTTCCAACTGCCAGTCTGTAGTTCCTTAGAGTTCACTATATTTGCCCTTTTTGCAATCATCCAGGACCTCTCCTAATCACCATGGATTTTCAAAGATAATGGCCAGTGGTTCTGCAATCATATCAGCCAACTCCCTCACCACCCCTGGATGCATTCTATCCAGCCCCATGGATTTTTCCATGACCAGCTTTTCTAAATAGTCCCTAACCTGTTCTTTTGCCACTGTTGACTGAGGTGAAGAAGACATTGAGTCAGTCTTTTCTGCATCCTCTGTCAGTAGGCTGTCTCCCCCATTTAGTAAAAAACTCACACTTCCCCTGATCCTCCTCTTGTTGCTGACATACTTGTAGAAATTAGTAGTTAAGTCTGATACTACATCCATCCAGATTTATCTTAAACTGGTTTCAGCCACTTGGGCTAAGTACAGACAGTCAAAGAGCCTGAGGCAGAATCAATTTGCAGATTAAATTAAGCTGCATAGATTGAACTGATAAACAAATGAACAAACATTCACTTTTGATTCCAGGAATGCAACCACATGCTTGCAGTGGCCCAGGCCAGGAACCAGGGGGCACTAGAACATACCTTTCTGCTTGGCTGGAGCAGACAGCTTGGGCCAAGACTAGTCTGTCCACCCTAAGAGGGGGGATTTGCGGAGAAGGTACAAAACATTTTAGGATGGTGGGGGACTGTAGTTAACTTGAATCTGGAGGGAATCTGGACAGAAGTTCAAGAAACTGATTTAACTTAAATCAGTTAAGTCCAGTAGTACATCCATCCAATTTGAAAGAGGTTTATGTGCACTGAACTTCTGTTGTGATACAGATTTGAACTGGTTTCCAATCACTTACACTGGTTTATGTGTAATTTCTATCCTTAGCCTTTGAAACCAGTTTATGTGCTCTGAATCCCTGTTGTGTTACAGATTTTAACTAGTTTCTGATCACTTAAAGCAGTTTATGTGTAGTTTGTCCCTAGCCCAAAAATCCTGAGCCAAGCCTCCTTCTTCCTCTCCACACCCACAATCATGAGATTGCCTTAAAACTTCTGAAATATTGCAAAATTCAATTTTGCTATTCATTTTGTTTGCTCTTGGAATCTGGGGATTCCAGGGTTTGTGCATTCCAGCTGCTCTCCATGATCATGAGGTCCAGAAGCTTACTTTGTTGAAAAACTGGAAGCTGTAATTCTTAAGCAATTAGATGGCCCCAGAAGGTGGGGCTTTCAGGAAAACACTCAAAATTGCAAGAAATAGTTACAGAGATTCTATATATTATAGCTAAGTACAGTGTCGTATGTTAAGAATTAACTGAGGAAGGGCACTTAATGTCTTAAAGCTTGTCCAACAGCTCTCCCAACTATTCTGTTAGTTCAATAAAACACATAAAAAAAAAAATCCATGTCTCTTCTACATTTCCTGGACCATCACATCTACAACACTCCAACCCTATTTAATCTTTTTTTAACATCTGTAAATAGGTCCATATTCTCATATGCATGTATTAATACCATTTTTTTTTAAACAGAGGAATGCCATCACCACCACTTCCTTCAATATAAAGGCCTGCTCTATCATATGTATCACATCTGTCCTTCTGCATCTATGTTAGAGTAATGGTGGGGGATTTTTCTACAGTGTAGACCAGCCAAGCAATGCAAGCCAAGCTTAGGCGACCAGACAAAAGGTGCTCATTGGGTGCATCTACACATGCAATTAATTCAAAGCAATAAACTCCACAAAAATGTATTGCTTCCAGGCATTACATATGAACATGTGCCCAGGACAACAGCATGTTGAGCTGCCTCAGAGCATTTCCAGCTGGCAGAGGTCATGGGGGGTAAGTCTGCTAGCCTGGGGCTGCTCCAGTCCAGCTCAATGTGCTGCAGAGGAGCTGTCTGGGGCGTGAGGATGCTCCTTACTGAAGCATCCTTGTGCCCCAAACAGCCATGTCAGCATCTACACTTGCGATGCTGTGGACTAAATAACTCTGAAGCAGGATAGTACTTGTGGGTGCCTGTAGATGTACTGGGAGGGTGCTTTGATATGCTGTAATTACAGGACGTTGGAGCAGGTTCGATTAATCATGTCAGCTGGAGCGTCCTAATTAGCATGCTACAGTAATCTCTGTGTCTCATGTATCAGCATCCCCCCACTTCAAAATGGCGGCAGGGGTGCTTTAACTAAAGCTGAAAGCCCCCACCACCATTTTGAAGCATGGAGACACTGATACACGAGATGCTGTGGGCGCTTTAATTAGAACAGCTCTTGGAGCCACTCTTATTAAAGTGTGCCCACCCCTGCCCTTGGAGGATGTGTAAAAATGCCCTGTATTTACAAGTACTACTGTGCTGTGGAGTTTATTACTTTACTGCAGCCTATTAGCCCTGCATGTGTAGGTACTGAGACATTTACTGCACAGCTAATTAGGCAACTCCACAGTAAATATCTTATGTAGAAGTACCCACGGACTACTACAGAATGCCATGTATAACTTCTGTACACCCAGGTTTTTTCCAATCAATAAAGTTATTATCTTTTTATATGGTGTGCTTCTAACAAATACGTGAAAATAAGATAGAGTAAATCTTGATTGGCAGTGATTTAGTGAACATAGGAGAAAGCATATTTGTGGACCTTGAAAGAAAAAGTACAGTCCATTAGTGTAAATCCAGGCTCAGGAACCAAAGTGTAAAGCTTTGGATAGCCAGATATTTTTGGCAAATGATTTACAAAGCATAAGTAATAGAATAAGATTAAACAATTGCTTATTCTTTGCAGACATGACCTCACAAATCTTAGTTCCAAAAGTCTACAGCAAGTTTTATAGAATAACGTTTTACAGGGGAAAAAAACCAAATAAATGCTTACATAAGTGTTCATATCAAGAATTTATTGATTTCATTTAATCATTTCCCTGTATTCTGAAGCCTTAGTAAAAGAGTATTGGCATACGTTATGAGAACCATAAACTAAAACAAACTAGAAAACACTTGCATAATTTTTTTACTAAAAAAGTGAAATGCAAAAAGGAAACAAACAGCTTAAATATCTATAGCTATATTTTTATAATCATAGCTGAGCTAGGGGAAGGTACAGTACTTTCAATTTCATTGCTACTTACAGTTCAAATATTCTAAAGGGTGGTTAATGCCACATGGAGGAAACATTTTAAGAAATATAGGCCCCATCTATGAGTTACACTTAAGGCAGGGGTTGTCAACCCAGGGGTTGTCAACCCAGGGGGTATGCGGCAGTGGCATGGAGAAGTGGGGGCACTTCTGGTTTCACCACCAGTGCCCCACCCTGTTGATCAGCCACCAGGCGACCCCCCCCCTGCCCCCGCTCAATGACTGGCCGGGGGACTCCCCACTTCTCGACTGGCCACTGAGGGTACACCAACCAAAAAAGGTTAAAAATCCCTGACTTAAGGCATGATTAACCAGGTAGTCATGCTGTAAATTGTGACCTAGCTACACATTCAAGCAATTAATGGTGCGATAAAACAAGCGACAAAATCTGCACTAACTTTGTAGCTTGTACTAATCACGCCATTAATTGTGTGGCTAAGTGCTCCCCTGTGTCTGCAAGCCCTATCAACTGAGAGCAGCCACACGGGTGCACCACCTGCTACCAGCTCTGCAGCTGACAAAGTTCTTAGTGGCCGAAGAATTCCCAGCACTGTCCCCACTGTGAGCCCCACAGCTATCAAGGCTCACAGCGGAGGCAGTACGGGGAATACTGTGAGCCTCATCAGCTGACAAGGCAGAACTCAGGATGGGAACCAGCACAGGGGAAGCCCAGGATCAGGATCCCAGGCTCCTCCTGCATTGGCAACATAAGCGACTGGTAGGGGGGTGCACGGTGGTGCATGTGCCCCCCCAACAGCTGACACTGATACTGTCGGTAGGGCTGGTGCCCCCCTGACAGCGCCACCGCAGCAGCAACTTCTGCGGATGCACCCACCCCAGATTCAGGAGGCAGCAGTCACTCATGATGGGCAATAAGGCATGATTGGATCTGACACTGGATCCCAAAGTTACTCCTCCTGCCATGCATGTGTGGCATGGTAGAAGGTGTGATTATGTGGATTGCACATCAGATCCTATCACACTTTTATCTGAACAAGTTGAGGGGTCCCCAGAGCCAAATCTGATTCCACCTATTAAGTATCTAAGTGAACTTGAAGTCCAAAGTGCCAGCTGCCAGCCAGGCTCTGTGTGGCAGGATTGTCACTGCTCCATTAATTCATTTCTTTGCTCTTTCTTCTTTCTCTGAAGGAGATGGGTGTATCAAAACACTGAAGGCCCTTTACTGCAGCAAGAAATGCAGCACATGGAAGGACTTGGTACTGACTAAAGGCTGCTCACAGGAGGCCCTCAGGACCTCAGGTAAGGCTGCTGTGGCCAGCCCAGTGCTGCCCCTAGCCTCCCCCATTCTACCTAGGTTAGCCTGCCACATGCCAGAGGGCACATGGCACAGGGGTTCCCTGGGGACAACTAGCGGCAGCACAAGGTGTCCCACTGCTAGTTGTCCCTGGGGAACCAAACATCCATGCTTATGTGGATGAGGCCAAAAGGGTTATTGCGTAAGCCTTAGATGGTCAACCACTGAAAATTCAATATGATGGTATACATAGTGGAAGCCTGAACTTTTGGTTCAAAGTTGGTGACAGGTAAAGTCTTTCTGGACCCTAGATTTCTCTTTTCTTTCTCTTGCTCCCTCCATTGGGGTGGTCAGCCTGTATCATGCATGCCACAAGTGGCATGGGAAGCCTTTTTGGGTGGCACATGGCAGATGGGAGGAGGAACAGGTAGCACAGCAGCAGATAGAGCAGGAAGCAGAAAGCAGAGCAGAAGATCAGACAGAGCCCAGAGCAGGGAGCAGAAAGTGGAGCAGCAGACTGGGCAGAGAAGTGGGCACTCAGAGAGGGCTCCTCAGGAAGGACACGTGGGGAGTGTGTGGGGCTAATTTGTAGCATGTCTGACAAAAACGTTAGTTCCCTCTATTCTAGACTGTGTTCCTGAATTTAGCTCTTCATAAACTCACTTAGCTGTTTTTTGGGGGTTGTTGGGTTTTATTTGCTTTTTTTTTTTTTTTTTTTTTGGTCTCTTGAGTCTTAATATCTTTATTCCAAACACACTTATATTTATAGCATGCCCTTAAATCCAGTGCCCCTTTAAAAACATATTCATAAAAATTAGGACAACTGTAAAAGCACAGCAAGTTAAAAAGAAAAACAGTTTGGAAACTAGCTTTGAAATTAATGCTAAAGAGTCATTATCTGAGGTAAACTGGCAGTCTCTAATGAGACATTTGTAATTTAATTGTGTCATGGAGAGACTATAAATTTCCCTCAGAGCCCATATCCAAGTTGTTTTTATAATGAAGATAAAGTAGCGCACATACCAAAAATCATCTGAAATATGCTACAGCTTCTTCCAAAAAGATAGTGAAGGCCTATATCCTATTTATGTCACTACACTCTATTGCATAACTTGGTTTACAAGAAGTAACAGGCTGTGGGGTAAGAATTTGGCCTATAAGTACCCAATAATTAATCTTTTAAAAATGTTTTGGTTAATCATATTGTCATTTATTGGACCCAGTTCAGTAATAATAGTATCATATAAAAACTAAGAAAAATCATAGGATTGCATGTGCTTGCCCTACAGAATCTTTATGAATAGTTTGTATTTGATGCTGTCCCTGGAGAAGAAAATGTTCTAACATTAAGTAACTAAATGACTTCTGGGTGAGAGTTGTAAGTCTCTAGATAAAAAAATATATAGGTTTCCATATCTGGACATAGCAACCTGAAAAGTAGAGAAAGTCCAGCATCCTCAACTACCAGCCCTCTGTTGCTACTGATTGTGTAATGAATAGCTGAACATAGTGATGAGAGTCCTGGTTCCCCTGACTTGAACTGTCTGTTTCCATGTATCATAGAGCTCAGAATTTTTATTATTATTAACCCATTAATCAGAGCATCCCAGAGCCAAACATTTCAGCTTGCTGGGACAACGGTATTCCAAAGATTTAAAACAATAGGGTTAAATGTTATTTAAAATGTATTTGAAAATGCAACCAACTGTAACATCAGCAAATATTTAGCTATTTATTAGTTGAATTCCAATTGCAACTAAACAGTTTCAATACATGCATAGGACTTGGGTATATGAGAGGACTGGTTTAGACGCTAATTCTTTGATAAGGCCTCAACAAATGCAAATGCATTTTTTTCTGATTGTTTGCTTTGATTCACCAGAAATGGTTGAGATTTCTGATCTGAGAATGGGACTGGATATTATTGGGCCAGAATGAGATTAATTCTGTCGGTACCTAAATGGGATTTACATAGAATCTATGTGCCTCGGTTCTAAAGAGTGACCGAAGTGGCCACAGAACTCACAGGACACCTCAATTTTGGGCTGCAAAGTTCCCTAGATACCTATACTTGGTGTATGGACGCACCAATAAATTATATAAAACTTAAAAGGGCTGTGGGAAAGGGATTCACCTTATGCCATCTGCTCCTGAGTAAATGTTTTCTCTGTCCAATTGTATCTTGTAACTGGTAAAAGCTAAACCTAACTGAAACAGGGCTATGAAACTGTTAAGCATCCACTTACAAAGGTAAGGGTAAACAGAATAGCTAATATGCCATGTCACCCACTTTTAAAATTGGTAAAATTTATTAATTTGTCTTTGTGCTTCTGTGTATACCTGAAAGTGATATAGTTTAAGCTTCTGGACATCTAATGTTCTCCTAAATTTTGTGATGATCCAGATGGGGAAACATTTTAACCTTGCTGAAGTGCCCCAAGGGGACCAATAGGCTTGAAGACACCTAACTTAGCATTCTTGAATTAGTACATTTATGCAAAAGTCAGACAGCCAAGAGACAGCATTCAAACAAGAGGGAACCTGATTTTGTAGCTTAGTGGGTAGGCTACTCACTTGAGTTTTCTCGTCGCTGTTCCTAGAGCTCTGAGAGCAGGGGAGGTCTTAAAAACATTCAAGGATGGAGATTCCACAACCTCTCTGTATAACCTGTTCCCGTGTTTTACTACCCCCCGATGAAAAAACGTTTCCTAATATCTAACTTAAACTACCTTTGCTGCAACTTGAGACCATTGCTTCTTGTTCTGTCATCTGCCACTGCTGAGAACAGCCTAGCTTCTTCATCTTTGGAATCACCCTTCAAGTAGCTGAAGGCTGCTATTACATCTCTTCTCAGTCTTCTGTTCTCCAGACTACAGAAGCCCAGTTCCCTCAGCCACTCCTCAGAAGTCATGTACCCAGGCCCCCTCACCATTTTTGTTGCCCTTCACTGAAGTCTCTTTAATCTGTCCACATCCTTTCTGTAGTGGGGGGGGGGGGGGGGCAAAACTGGACACAGTATTCCAGATGTAGCCTCACCAGTGCTGAACATAAGGGAAAAATCACTTCCCTCAATTTGCATGCAACATTCCAACCAATGCGGCTCAGTATGCCATTGCCCTTCTTTGCAACAAGGGCAGACAGCTCTTGGCTCATATTTAGCTTATTTACCCATTGTAACCTCTAGGTCCTTTCCTGCAGAGCTCTTCCTTAGCCAGTTGGTCCCCAACCTGTACTGGTGCATGGGATTCTTCCATCCTAAGAGCAGGACTTTGCACTTGCCCTTATTTAACGTCATGAGATTTTTTTTTTTTTGGTCCAATCCTCCAATTTGCTGAGGTCTCTCTGAATTCTAGCCCTACCCTCCAATTTATCTACTACTCCCCCACGCTGGATGTCATCTGCAGACTTGCTGATGGTGCACTCCATCCCATCTTCCAAGTTGTTGATGAAGATATTGAACAAAACAGTTCTCAAGACTGACCGCTAGGACACTCCACTTAAAACCAGCTGCCAACTAGACATTGAACCATTGATTATTACCCTTTGAAGCCCACAATCCAGCCTTTTTTTATCCACTGTACAGTCCATTCATTCAATCCATATTGCTTAGCTTGCTTGCATGGGAGCAGTCAGCACAAGGGCTGCCAGAGAATGAGGGGATGCTGCACTTTTCAGCAAAACTCCTTCCTCCAGGTACCCCACTTCCTGAGCAAATGCTGTAAACACTATGATAAAGTTGCCATTGCCACTGCTGCTGTGTGTTTTTGAGTGAAAGTTCCCACATGTACCATATGTTGAACTGGACTAATGAATTAGATCCCTGCAGATGCTGAAGGAGACCTGGGCACTACACCAGAAGCACTGTAGAGTTAAGTAGGACTTATGTGCTGAGCCGATCAAACTGGATTACTTCTAAATGTGTGCAGAAACCCATGTGTAGGTTCCCAGGGAACTTTGTCATCCTGCTGAATTTTATGGCTGATGAAATATAGCTATTATGGATCTCACTTTGGCCCCTAAATTCTACCTACGTCTTATTCAGGGGTGTAGGTTGTAGCCGTGTTGGTCTAAGGACATAGGCAGACAAGGTTCTATTCAGTCGGAGAATAGTTATTAAGCAAGCTTTCAGGTTAAAAAAACCCTCGTTAGGCTAAGGAAGTTTCAGCAGTCGGCGTGTGCTCTTCCTGGATGGAATGAAAAGTAAAGCAGCCAGAGGCTGTGCTGGTATGCATACAAGACAGGCAGTCAGTGAAAATGTAGATTGAGGAGTCAATGGGTGAGAGACAGGCTGGGTGGGGGGGAGAGAAGGGGGATGAATAGTGGAGAAGTACTTGGGAAGTCAGCTGTCAGGCAGGTTATAATGTGTCATAAATCCAATGTCTATATTTAGCTGAAACTTCCTTAGCCTAACAAAGTGTTTTTAAACCTGAAAGCTTGCTTAAAAATTGTTCTCCAACTATTTAGTTGGTCTAATAAAAGATATCAGATTCACCCAAAGAACCTTGTCTACCTAAGTCTTATTTAGGCACCTGTGGGACAAACCAGACCACTCTGTCTCCCAAATTAATCAGATGCCTATGTTCCAGAGAGGGGTATGAGTTAGACAAATAACAGCATGTCCTATTGACTACTTCTAAGCATCTTTAGACTCTCTGAGTTATTCTCTGGAGTGCCTTACTGTGTCCATTCTCTGTACAGACAATGTTGCCCTGGGCAGTAGGGGTGTGAGAAACAGGCCATATTTGATTCGGATTCGGATTTGGCCTGAATCAGGGACAATGATTCGATTTGTTGATTCAGATCACTGTCCCCAATTGGATTCGGCTGAATCCGAATCTGAAGATTTGATGCTGATTCAGAGAATCAGTGATTCAGCCATCGACACAGCTTTAAATGTTTTTTTCTGCATACCTCAAGGTACCAGGTGCGGCTCATGAATGCTGCGATGCTGGGGTAGATGGAGCATCCCACAGGAGCATGAGGGCCCCACCCCGCGCGTTCTCAGCAGTGAACCTGGAAGTGGACTGGAAGTAGTTCTGGTCCACTTCTGGGTCTGCTGGGTAGCATGTGGGAGGGCCCTCCACACCCCTGCCCCAGCTCAGCAATCAGCTGTGGAGGGACCCTGGGTGCTCCTCCAGACCCAGGAGGCACCAGTCGCCAAAGCTGGAAGGGTGTGGGGGGGCCCCCAGCGCGCTTCCCAGTGGACCGGGAAGTGGCCTGCAAGTCATTTACACCAAGAGGAAAGACAGAATGAATGAGTTCAGTGAAGACAGTAACATTTCACATTTCCATGAAACATGGAGAGATGAAAGCTTTTCTGGAAAAATATACTCTAGTCAGGACAAGTACTGAGTCCAACACTGAATTTGCAATTAAATGAAATTCTACAGCCTGTGTCATACAAGATGTCAGTCTTGAGGATCTAATAGTTCCTTTTGATCTAAAAAATCTTTAAATAAATTGCTGTGATAGGTTCAAGATACTGGAGACTGAGGTCTTTATCTCTAATATTGAAACTATTTTAGTTGGAGAGGAGAGGACTGAGAGAATTACAGTACAGCATATACCAGAAAAGGAATGGATTGTTTCAAATAAAATAGCCGTGTGACTCGATGCTAATTCCACAGCAAGAGGTTACAGATTACAGATGAGACGAGGACTGTAAACTATTCAGGATGACTTTCATTGCACAAAGGGTATAATTAAAAATATAAAGCAAACTGCCAAAACCTACAATAGAAATGAATGGTGTACAACAAGGTTAAAAGGGAGTTGGACTCAATTTTGGCAAAAGAGACAGTGTACAGCTGCTAGCTAGATTTTTAGGGTAAAGATGATCAGTTAATGTATAAATTTATTGGTCTTCCCGAGCATGTCCTGATGGGATTTAGGGTCTTCTTTTAGCCTTTAATGTATCATTGTTTCTCCTTGGCAGCCTCAAGCACCAATATGCATTAAAATATCTTCCCCTACAAAGAGTTTGCTTTGCAGCATAAATGGCCACGGTTATTATGGAAAGGGTTGTGGTGCTAATGTGGCATTGTTTCAGAAGGGTAAAATTCATAGAGAAGAGATGGTAGTGTTGGAGTGTTGTTGTAGCTATGATGATGCAAGGATTATGCAAGAGGCAAGGATTTTTGTAGATGCCAGCTCCAAATAAAGACATGGGCACCTCTTAATTTAGATGCCACACTACCTAAAGTTCTGCTGCCAGGGCCTTGGACTGGACTTCAAAGCTCAAAGCTAGGGGCCTAGGCTCCTTTTATAAGGGTCTGCAAAAAATATGAGACTCAGAAGGGTAATCCTAAACCCCACATGCACTGAGGAGGAAGAAATGAAGGGGTGGCTAATGGGAAATGCTGAGCACAATGTCGTGTCTAAAATCTCATTGTTCTCTGGAGGCCAAGACTAAAAGCTAAGTTCCTCCATCCACTCAGGAGCCAGAAACTGGTTCCATAACTGAGACTAGGAGGCCTGTATTTTTTGGAAGAATGACGAGGGCTCACTCTTCTTACAACACAGGTTCAGGAGGAGCTACTTCTCCTTCCTTTTATAAGCTAACCTCATGATTAGAGCATTCTCTCAGGAAGTGGGTTCCAGACCTGTCTCAGCATGCGGGGGCTCAGACTCACGTCTCCTATTTCCTAAGAAAGTGTTCTACCTAACGGGCTATAAAATAGACTGGGTGGAGGCACTCTTCACCCCTTCCATTGAAGCTTGGCCACTGGGTAGCCAAGAATGCAAGCTACATGGGGCCAGAAGGTGAATAAACAAAAGAAGCATGACTAATGATCAATGCACTCTTCTGCCATTCTGATCCTTGCTCCTGGGCCTGTTTATGAATTTTACATTAGACAGTGACTGGATAAGACAACAGAAATAATCTTGAAAGCAAGGGGCAGAACCTAAGATACCTGCTTCCCCTCCCTTGCTGTGGCCCTGGCTCCATGACTCTTGCACTTTTGGCTGCCTAGTGGCCCAGCTTCAACAGAAGAAGTGTAGCCCCAACAGTTAGCCAGAATATAGTCTATGTCTTCAGGTACCATTCTGGAGTGAATCTGAATTCAATCAGGTTAAGAAGGTCCTAGAACCCAGGTCTCATATTTCTTGGGTGAATGAAATAACCACAAAGCAGCTGCTCCTCCACACACATTTTTTTAAATAGAATTAACTGTAGCTTCTGTGTGGTGTGCTCAACTCAACGCTGTAAATGTGAACTTGGAGTGCTCTGAGCATGCCTCCATGGCCATGCCCCTCTTGGAATGTAGGCCCCACTCCACCTATTTTAAGGTCTCTGTGGGCCCTGCTCAGGAGTTAAGGACATGTGTTGTGCAGTGCAGAAGGCAAAATGACAGGCACTTAGGGAGCATTCAAGTAAAACAGGAAGGTGTCTATGGAGTTTAAGTGGCCCCAATTTAGGTGGCCTCTGAGGGCATTTTTTTGGCTCCTAAACTTTGGATTCAGTCACCATTTTAAGCACCTCAATATTACTTTGGATCTAGCCACCAACAAACTGCATGTGTGTGGGTGAGGATGAATTGCTACCAGTTGCAGTCTACCAGTCCCAGAGGTTACTTTTACTTGTTTTAAAACTTTAAAACAAATATTAAAAAAGAACGGTACAAGTACAAAGGTATGTGGTCCTCCCCAGGGCTGTGAATGAAATGCTTGTTAGCAACAAAAACCACCATGTCACTGGAGATTGAAACCCGCTTCTCCATGCACTTCACGAGGTCATGTACAGGTACTCCTCACTTAACATCATCCTGGTTAACACTGTTTTGTTATTACGTCGCTGATCTATTAGAGAACATCCTCGTTTAAAGTTGTGCAATGTTCATTTATAACGCTGTTTGGCTGCTGCCTGCTAGTAGGTAACTACTGAGATGTAATTGGATTTGTTTAACATCGTTTAGCTTGAAGTCACATTTTTCAAGAATGCAACTACGACATTAAGTGAGGAGTAGCTGTATATGGACCTATCAAAATCCTAGTTTTGCATTTTTTGCCAGTTAGAGGCATGGGGAGCCCTGCTGTGATCAGCCTGAGAAAATGGCAGCCAGCCCTGTGATATCCCCGTGAAATCGGCCACCTGCTTCCTTGAGTTGGGTAGATCCATAATTATATACATAGGACCAGCAGCCCATCTTCCATCTTGCAGACAGCCCCTTCTGTGTCACAGCATGACACAAACTAGCCCACATTTTGTTGCAAGGCAAAGTGTCCAAATTTAAATGTGACACATGCCCAGATCAAGAAGCAGAAAAGTTGGAGGGCACTGCAAGAGCTGGCCCCTGCAAGGCAGTTTCAGGACTCATGCTCATTCCTTTCCTGGAAAAATCATGCTTATGAAGGAAATTCAGCAAACTACATAACCCTTTTTGAATCCTTTTACCCAAGGTAGAGGTTGAATCTAGACAATCACAGCCTGAAGTGAAGTGGAGAGGGCTGAACAAAAAAAGCAAAGAGCCTGAAAATGCGATGTCTCTTGGAAGCTGGCAGGGTTCCAAGACACAAAGGGAGTTTTTACACATGCTCCAGGGGTGGCATGCTTTAATTGGAGTGACTCTGAGAGCTGTTCTGATGAAAGCACCCATAGGATCTTGTGTATCAGCATCCCTGTGGCTCAAAATGGTGGCAGGTGTGCTTTATCTAAGCTTGGTGAACAAGCTTTAGAAAGTATCCCTACCACCATTTTGAAGCACAGGGACACTGATACACGAGATGCAGGGGCTGGCTGGAGCACACTAATTAGCACACTCAAACAGACTCAATTAATCACGTAAATACAGGACATCGGAGCAGCCTTGCAGCATGTGTACAGGCATCCAAAGTAACTATTAACACAGCAGTCTGGCCTGTCTTTTCTCATCTGAGAAGAAACGGATTAGCCATCAGCACTTCTGCGACAATTATGGAATCATAAAAGCCAGTGATGTGACTATTAGAGGCATATTTTCTCATTGATGGTAAAACAAGATAAGGGTTCTTTTGTGGGTGAGGAGAGGTATTAAAACAGCTTAAATTTACTCTGTAACACTTGGAATGATTTTTGGAGACCTCCACATTTCTGCTGAGGAAGAAAAGGGGGAATGTAAACTCCACTGGCTGCCACAAACACTTCTGCAGAGTTGTCTGAATATGGAACTACGTCTGTGAATTGCAGCCCTTCTTGCTGTTCCCTTTGAATAACACCTTCTTATTCAGATATTATTATTCATATATATATATATATATATATATATATATATATATGAATAGATATATATTCTTCACATATATGTATTATATATATTTAGATGTTTTCTTCTTATCCAGATATTATCTTTTAATAATATCTGAATATCTTCAGAAGATACCAGGGTTAGAAGACATTTGACATATTAGGACTTACACTGTAATATCTGCTTACACAAATAATTTAGCCAATTCCCTGCTAAATTTTCTAGTACAAAGGAGGATTATAACTCACCCTCATAATTCCACAAGGGGGAGCTATGGGCTGCAAGGTACTATGTTAATTCCCTACAGCCCCTTTTATGGGCTGTATATCTTCTTCTGACTTCATATGCAATTGTGGTTAGTTTCTCACTTTCTAATAGCTGTGATTTTTCACAAATATTTTCCTTGTTTCAAGGCTGCTTTAGAGTCTAATTTGTGAACACCGATTGATCTTAACTACATTTCAACCCCAATGTTGCTAAACACAACTGTAGGTTAAGTGCCAGGGTTTACACTTCTGCTGCTGAGTACATCCCAGGGTATGCCAGTTCAAATCCAGCCTCAGAAAATTAATGAAAATGTCAGCCTTGCATCAACCAACCTTGCTCTGCTAGTTCTTTCTCCTTCCTGACTAAAGGCCAATGAGAACTGGTTCATGAAAGTTCACAGTCCTCATTTGTCTGTACCCCAAGTTGACCATGGTATGCAGTATATTTTCAGTCACTTTTTGGGGGAAGTCTAGGCCTGATAGAAATCAGGATTGATCTGCATTGACAAAGTAGCATGGAGAAGCTTGTTAAGTGCAGCAATAGTCTCTCTACACTGCTTGGGTCTAGGAACCTAGAAACCTTTCTATTACCAGTAGTACATTTTGGATCAGGGCCTATTTTTGCATGCACAGTTCAAAATATATGCTATTATTGATATTCACTGATTAAGTGACTGACTTTTCAGTGACCAAAATTTAGGCCACAGTCCCAGGCACTCCACAGGCCTCCAGATGTCACTGCTGTTCCAGTTAGTGTACTCACCTTAGAGTTGCAGGCGGGTAGAAAGATAATTAGTTCCGCCAAGATGATTTAGTATAATAGCACCTGTAGCAAGTGAAGCTGGCTATTTTTCTTTTAGTTCAGGAGGTAGACCCAGGCAATATGGCCTGCTGACTTCTTCCTGAGCTATATAGGTCATAGCAACATTTATAAAGTGTCAGGCAGCATTGTGCTGTGTCCTCCCATCAGAGACAGCACGATACTGCTTGACATTGAGGGAATGTTTGGAGGAATCAGCCAATTTGAGACCATTTTTTCCAACTCAGGACAAGTCCTGGTTCAGGGACCCTTCGGAGACACCAGGCAGGACAGAGCCCCAACATTCAGGGCTGTCCTAGAAAACTTGGGACTGCTGTTTGCTTTTTGAATGAACATGTGAATAGAGCAGAATGCCTTGGTTTGTATTGTTTGCTTGCCCCAGCTTTGGGGATCTTATCAAGAGGTAATCATTCATTTGAGGAGTTAGAGAAAGTATGCAGCATCTAGGAGGAAAAAATAAAACCTCTAAAGGAGACATTAAGCACTGCATAGATACGTAGTACCACACCTGCCATATGCTCCAACTCAGTAGGCCACTCAAGTGAATACCCTAGCTCTTAATACAAGCCTATTTGGTCTCCTGCATTAGGGATACTTTTCTGAATCTGGGCCCTAAACACATACACTAGTGACAAATTCAAATTTTATAATGTGGTAGTGTCAGCACAACCTGGCTCAGTTATCACAGATCCTGCACACTGACAGACCATACCAATCTCAAGATATTTTGGGCATCCTTATAGGCTGAGTACAGATGTTCAAAAAGCCCCTGGCAGAAGCGCTCTATCATGCTTTACTTAAAGCGCTGTAAGTTAGAGTACAAGAGAAACAAACAAACAACTGCTGTTCAGTTGGTCTTGGATCCTGCTTGCACTGGGGGTGCTCGTACAACACCTCCCAGGAGGCTGCTAGAGTGGCCCCTCTCACCAGCCTCACCCCTATCCTCCTCCTTCAGCTGGCAACTGTTAGCAGTACTGGGGGAGGTGAAGGGGGGGTTGGAAGAGACATCAGCCCCCTTCCCCTGCAGCCCCCCCCATCTAGGTAGTGGTGTGCCTTGCACCTTGAAGTGAAACATTGACACCTTTTACCTAAAATTCATCAAAAGGGAAGCAATTGCAATATTCTTTGCAAACGACCTGCAAGAGTTCTATTATAAAGTGTGCCATAGGGCTGGGGCGGCTGCAGGGACACAGAGCCCAGACCCCTTTTCCCTGCAGCCCCCCTGGGCTGTCCAGGAGCAGCTGCCTGGCCTCTTGTGGGTCATTTGCAAGGACTATTGCAATTGCTTTACTTTGGATGAATTCTAGCTAAAAGATGTCAATCTTTGCACCAAGCTGCTATGGATATTCAGAACCATGCACTTTTTAAAGAACTGGGATTTCCAATACTCCTTCTTTTCCTTTTATACATCTGCTGTATCACTGATGGGTTTTATGGGTTATACAAAACCCAGGCCACCATCCTCATGGTGTCATGTGCAGGGTGCTGAGCCTTCTGATCCTTCTGGATATAGATCCTTTAAATTGCCTCCATTTTAGTGCTAGCTTCTGTGGAGCTGGGGCAAGTGTCTTTTCTCAGATGGAGAGGCATCCTTAGATGACCAATAAACCAGCAACATATATCAGTAATTCTCAACCTTTTTAGATTCTAGGCACCCTCCATAACTTTTGTGAATTGAGTGGCACACCATTTTAAGATGTTGTTTATTTATTACAGTACTTATTTAATTGCACGGGGGCCAGGCAAGGGTGATGTGGGAAACAGGAGCTAGGCTGGGACAAACCTGTGCTTACTTCCTTGCAGAGCAGAGTCATAACAAAGCAGCTGGACAGCAGCAACTTCCAGGTGCCATGGGCCACTGGTGTGATTTTGCAGCAGTGACAGCAGCTGGTATTTTTCCACCTCTCCCACTCAAATTGGTGTTCCGGTCTGCTGCCCCAGTCACCCCACCTTAGTTATGCTACTGTTGCAGAGGGGCCAGGCAGTGAGGGCAGGGAAGCAGCCAGCCAGAGATGAGTCCAAGCCTATGCTTATCTCCTTGCACCTCAAGGCACCCTTCAGAAAATTTTTCAGCACCCCAGCATGCTGCAACACCTTGGTTGAGAATCACTGATATGTAGAGTCATAGATTGTAAGGCCAGAAGGGACCTCAGAAGATCATCGGGTCCAACCCCCTGCACCAAGCAGGAAAGATAATGGGGGGTCAGGTGAACTCAGTAGGGTGACTGTCTAGTCTCCTCTTGAAGATTTCCAGGGTAGGTGATGGCACCATCTCTGGAGGGAGCTTATTCCACAGTCTGGACACCCTGCCTGTGAAGAAGTTTTTCCTAATGTTGAGCCTGAATTGATCTTCCAGGAGTTTGTAGCCATTAGTCCTGGTTTTCCCCTCGGCTGTCCTGGAGAACAGTTGCTCATTGAGCCCTTGATGTACTCCCCTAGTATAGTGGTAAGCTGCTACCAAGTCTCCTCTCACCCTTTTTTTCCTCAGGCTAAAGAGTCCCAGATCCCTCAGTCTTTCCTCATATGGCTTGCCTTTTCAGACTCTGATCATACGGGTGGCTCTTCTTTGGACTTTCTCAAGCTTGTCCTCATCCTTGCTACAGTGTGGTGCCCAGAAATGGACACAGTACTCCAGCTGCGGTCTCACCAGTGCTAAGTAGAGTGGAAGAATCACCTCCTTGGTTTTGCTGCATCAATTAATGCATGCCAGAGTATTATTATGTAGTATTGCTATGTGTGACGGGCTACCTGGCAGTGACCTAGCCCAGGGGTTTTGAAAGGGCAAAAGTTGATTGGAGGACTTGGGATTCCCTTTCCTCACCAATCTGGAAATGATTTGGCCCAGGGGTCTTGAAGGGGTAAAAGATGATTGGAGGACTTGGGATTCCCTTTCCTCACCAATCAGGCCCCAGAGACTCACCCTCATGTCCCCTGATTCGGCCCTTGGGTCACCAGGAGAGGGATAAAAGGGGCAGCATGGCTAACTCAGAAGGAGACCAGCGAGGGACCACGAGGAAGGAGTTTCAAAGAGCTGGCAAGAGCTGAGCCACTGGGGCAGGAGCAGTTGCTCCAGAAGAGCCTGAAGAAGCAGGACCTGCAGGCAGCAGTTGGACCCTCAGCAGCACGGCATGTAGCCAGCAGGAGAGGCTTCCTGCTTCAGCCAGGATCTGAGCAGCGACCTGAGAGGTTCCCAGCTCGGCTTCCAGCTCCTCCAATCAGAGTCCAGACAGCTCAATGTGAGGCCGGGGCTCCAGGAAGGTCAAGACCCCTAGCAGTTTGGAGCAGTACCAGCACTGGTGGCCGTGTGGCAGTGTTTCTCTCTACCACATGAGAGATCCAAATTCAAGTACCAGCTTTGGTGAGTTGGGGTGAGTGAGCTAACAAGGAGAAATTTGTCTTGCAGTGGAAAGGAGCGATTGTGTTTTTCCCCCTTTCTCCCCTTCCAGGTACCTAGGCCCTATATTTCTTTGTCCTTTGACATTTTGTATTTTGTGCCTTTTTATATTTCCCCAACCAGTATTGTTTGCTCTGCTGTTTGTGTTTTATATTTTGTTAACCCTGTCTTTTGCCAATGATTGTAAGTGTCTAACCTTTGTTGAATCCTGCCCCTTGGGGCATTGTGGTGTCCACTATACCCCCTGATTATGCCTGTTATGTTCCCAGTATTGTTCCCTCATTAGACGGTACACGGTTAAGCCCCCAGTGGTGGTCTGGCTCTGCTCTATAGGGGGAGGAGAGTCCCTACACCTCCCACAGCACTTGTACACCTGCTTTGATCCCTTCAATTGGAGAGGGGGTACCTTTTGGAGTACCGCCTGGGTTACAA
Organism: Alligator mississippiensis; assembly: GCF_030867095.1. Lineage (NCBI taxonomy): Eukaryota > Metazoa > Chordata > Crocodylia > Alligatoridae > Alligator > Alligator mississippiensis. The sequence continues at coordinate 116,258,349 of NC_081824.1, read as the reverse complement.
ATGTATTAGATATATATGTATACACACACACACACATAGACACCTTATTTCTCGCTTAAATTGTAGAGGGCTTTTTATTGGCCCTTCACACTAACCACAGGTAGACTTAACATATGTAGCAGGCTGGCCTATCTCTGCCCGGTTCCTTGGGCTTAGAGAATTGCCAAAGCGATTGGTGAGACAAACCCATCAATCAAAGACCATCAGGGGAGGAGCCTTGGGAGGAGTCTGCCCCGTCCCTACATTGAGGCAAGGCAAGGAGTAGACTTAATTGAAGACTTCGCTCCACCTCCCCCCCAATTGGCCACTCTTTAATCTTGCGGTGGAGCTCCAAAAGGGTATATAAGGAGCTCCTTGAAAATGAAATACAAATTTAATCACATTTACTTGAACTGAAACAAAAAGCCTGGATGCATATAATTATTGGGGAAAAAGGCCAAGAATATGAATTCTGAAATCTGGTCTTCCTCTATAGCAGGGGTGGGCAATTATTTTGGGCGGAGGGCCGCTTACTGAGTTTTGGCAAGTCATCGAGGGCTGCATGACAGGCAGCCAGGGACAGATTAATATTAATTTTCTAAATTTTTTAGGGGCCCCGTGGGCCAGATAGAATGGCTTGGTGGGCTGCATCTGGTCCCCGGGCTGCATTTTGCCCGCCCCTGCTCTATAGAGACACCAGAGAAGGGGAAGCTGCAAGCAAGCTGCAGTTTCCAACTCCAGCATATATGCCCTGTTGACCCTTCCCTTCTATTGGAAAGGGGAATACACACTCTGGTACACCTGAGTTACACATATATTATTTTTGAGTAGAGAGAGGCAGTTAGCTGTGTTAGTCTGCAGCTGGGCAGAAGGCAGGACAGGGTCACAGTTGAAAGTCTAAGTAGCTCAGAGGGATATGAGCTTTCATATGTGCCATCCTACTTTGTCAGATGCTACAAATGGACTTGTGCCTCTCTGAACCAGTTCATTTCTAAAGTGCCACCCTGCCCTGCCTTCTATATTTTTATTATAATAATTTCTATATGTAGGGCCTGCTTCACAGTTTAATGAAATCAAGGGTGTATGATGGTCTTCAGAGTAAACACTTAATTATTTCAAAAGCTCAAGAAAAATAATTGAAAGTGGGAGGAGAATGGAACTTAACAAATGTTAAAAGTTTCCTTCTCTAGCAAAGAATTATGTTGAGAAATCTGAGTAATGTGACCCACAGACCATCAAAATGAGTATGCTGGCTAGAAAAAGGGTGGATCTGCGTGGAGAAAGTCCGAGCTTTTGAAAGGCTGTGGTGCAACTGATTACCACAATTCAGATGTTGTTTCTTACATTTTATATCCATTATAATTAATAATTGTGTTGTCACATAATTGCTGAAAAACAAGTCTTCATGAAAAGTTACACTTACTCCTATACTCTACAGAAAAGAATACATTTTATCCCAAATGCTAGAACCTCTCTAACACTGCAGATCATTTGAGACTCAAGAATGCAGCTAAAATGACAAAGATGGATCTTGCCAGAACTGCATTTTTTGTGAATGCTGAAATCCTGACGTCCCTTACTATTCCAATATAAACATGACCACCCAAGTACTGTGGCATAAGTGGAGTTCATTTTCTGAATATTTGTTGTATGGGTTTGTTGGTTTTTTTGCAGAACAATGATTCTATTAACTGGTAGAAAACTGTGTGGACCTGCTTTTGGCATTGTATTTTGGACTGTTTCATCATTTTAAAAACAAGATCAAGTTATAAAATGCTGTCCTATCCCAGCACATAAGCACGTGGGTAACTTTCAGCCCATGAGTAGTCTGGGGAGATAAAATTAAATGTATATTTACACAAGTGCTTGGATAGGGCTCCATTCTTACTTGTGCATCCATGGTGCATTGGCTTCCTTAGCTTGTGCTGAATTTGTCTCCCGATGAGGGTTGTGTGAGTGGAGAGATGAGAGACTGTTTTTCTTTTGAACCATAAAAGATTTCTCACAACTGTAACCAGGGAAGGAGGCAGCACATTTATATTAAAGCTGCGCTTCTTGGGAAATGTTTATGCTTTGGTCCTGAAAACTATACTGGGTTCATTAATAGGAAAGGACAAAGTTCAGTTTGTACAATGTGAAGAGGGTTGTGAGGGATGAAGACCTTGTGGTCAGGGAAAAGTATCCTCCCTAGGAATATTTTTTTTTTTTTGAATATTTGCCATTTATTATGGTCTGGTTCATCCAAGTTAAAGACTTTACTCCTCATAAAGTACTTTCATGAGTTTTAGGGAGAAGCTTCTCTCTGCAGAATTGATAAAGAGGGGTGGCAAGTGCCCATATAGGCAAAGAAATTATTGTGGCTTTCCACAGAGGAAATTTAACAAGGGGTTCCTGAGGGCTTGCAGCAGAGGTAATGAACAATATTGCTCCTTAAAAATGAAAAAATAAAAATTTAATCAAATTTACTTGAACTGAAACAAAAAGCCTGGATGCACATAATTATTGAGGCAAAAGGCCAAGAACATGAATTCTGAAGTCTTGTTCAGACACTGACTCATTTCTTTTAGGGCTTGAGGGGAAACCCTGAGGCTTTGTTTATATCCCTTCTGCCATGTTCGTCATAGTGGCTCGAAGAAGCATGTCCCCACTCAGCCATTCCTGGCTCTTCATGCACCAAACCAGAAAATAGGGCAACGAAGCTGCATGAGAATGCAGTGCACTCAAACATGGTAGAGGCAGATCTCAAAAGCAGCATTTGGTGGTGCATTTCTGGCATTGACAGGGTGGAGCTGAAGCAAGTACACAAACATCTCCAAAGTGCCACAGATATAAATATGCCCTCAATCACTCAATTCCTTCATTTGTAAAATGTGTGGGGGAGAAGGGTAATTCATTTACCAAGCAGGAATATTACCAGGATAATTAATGATTGTACAAAGCTATCAATACCTCATGGGTCTGTAGCATGAGAGACATTCCAGAAGTGTCAGACCAAAGATAAAAGTAATGCTACTGCCCAAATGCATTTACCCATCAGAAATGATGAATAACATTTTCAATAATATCTATGAAGCAAGGATTTTTTGTGGGTGATATCTTTTATTGGACCAAGTGCATGGTTGGGATAAAGGGTGAAGGTTGTAGCTGTGTTGGTCTAAGGACATAGGCAGACAAAGCTCTTTGGCCTCTGGCTCTCTGCATCTGGCCTCTGGCTGCTTTACCACTCCATCCAGGAAGAGCACAGACCATCTGCAGATGCTTCCTCAGCCTGATGAAGCGTGTTTGTGTCCAAAAGCTTGCTAAGAATTTTTACAACTATTTGAGTTGGTCTAACAAAAAATATCGGATTTACCAAAAGAACCTTGTCTGGTTGGGATAAAGTTAGACAAGCTTTTGAATGCAAAGCATTCATCGCCAGGCATTCTTCATTCTACATCCCAACACGTAGTTGGCCCGGTAAGAGAGATCACCTGCAATAATCCCTGCCCCTCACATAAATCCTCATTGATGGTTACAACATCACTCCAGCATTACCAATAGTATGTACATGATTTTAAAGCTCAAATCTTGCATCTCTATAAACTGCAGTGAATTTTGAAATATAGACATTTTTTAAAATGTTTCCCAGTCAGAGTTCACCTAGGTGCCTGGATAAATAAAAGTTTAGATGCTTCAATAGACTCTACACAGGAAGAACCTAGCATCTATGCAGAATCTCCTAGGCATGCATATCAGTTCACTCATGGAAGAACCAGGGACAAAGTTCATCAACCTTTGTTACTTTGCTAAGTTTTGGTTCAGAGTTTAATATCGTATCTCTTTCTGTTTGCTTAATGGTGTCTCAAGATAACATGGATGTTTTTTGAGAAAGCTCTTAGAGCCATAGACTAACTTTATCATTCCACTTCTCACTATTTTCCTACTTAATCATGATTTTGAATGATTTTAAATGGCCAGATCTGTGGCTGTTCACTGATGGTCAGATTTTCAAAGGTCTTTTCAAAAGGGCAGCAGTTGTTATGCTCTAACTGTTCCATGTGGACAAACTAGTCACAATACAAATGTAGTGAAAACACTCCAACTTTGACCTTGCTTCACCCAGGTTTAAAGTCAGAGCAGTTTTGCTATATTTTATCATTACCAGCTTGTCCTTGTGTAGCTATTAGAATATAACAGCAGCTGCCCTTTTGAAATGGCTCCAAATGTATACGTGTCCATACCCAAAGAAGCAGGTAGGTACCTAATTGGATTTTCAAAAGTATCCAAAGTGGTTAGGCACTTCCAATAGTGAAACTTGATAGTTAAGTACTAATCTACTTAGAAGATGCCTCTGAATATCCCACTAGGTGCCTCACAGCATCTTTGAATATCTTTGAAAAACAGGCTTGGAGTCAACAGAGCTGCAGTGACTTCTGCAGATCTGACCCTTTTTAAAATGCCTTTCTATTAAATGCAAATGAAAGTGGTTGTGCTGAAGAGAAAAGCAAAAAGACTTTCCCTTTCAGAGCAATGTTTAGAATGGAAAGGTTTACGGGCCCAAAAATGAAGCTGTCCGCCAGGCACTGCTGTTAGAGGGGGGAAAAGAGTGATCAGCAGCTGCAAATCCTCATACAACATCTCACTTAAAATGTCATGTGTGCTACTTGGTTTAAATTGTCACCCCTCCAGCAACCACAAACAATGCAGAAACAGCAGATGTGTTTTCTATTTAGAATTAAACAGTTTATCTCAACCACTGTCATTGTTACAGAGGGAAAATAAATAAATATTCATGTTAATGTAAACTTCAAAAGGTACTTTCTGGCAAGGATGGCTATTCTGAATCCAGAGTCCACTGAGAAAACTAGGATTTGACCACAGATTTTTTTTCCAATAGGGATGCTGGCAGCTTGAAGTGTAGTAAAACTTTGACTGGTCAAAAAGTTTTTTGGCTAGATATAGCATCCAATAAGTCATGTCATTCATACTTAATGGTCCAGAAAATTTAGAGTAAACATCATAAATGTCTTTTGTTATTAAATTTTCCATTCAAACATTTTGTTTAACTCTTACTTAATGGACAGTAAGGAAGACATATTGAGGCCTGTGTTTTCCTACATGAAAATCTCCGAGTCACCTCCTTGAGATTAAGGGTTTGCCAACATGTTATGCTAGTCTAAAGAAAAACGCAAGAAAAACAATGCTGATACGACTTGGTGAGACCATTTTCTTTTAAGAAGTTAAGATTACTGTGAACCTGCCTTTCAAAGTCAAGATCAATTTACAGCATTGCTCATCTGTTTAAAAAGCTTATGTCTTTGTTCTCAGTAGAGCCAGGGATTATCTCAGGTGCTAGCATATGAATATTATGGTGTTTGTCATTATTTTTAAAGAGGAAATCTTCCTTTCAAAGACTGTTCTTGCAAAAAAACCCCACTTGTCTTAGAAAAATATAAAGCAAAGATAGAGAACCACTTCACTACTCTAGTCTTCAGTTTTTGCTTAAAAAACAGAGCAGAGCATAGTCTGGTTGCTAAAGTATTTTGACTAAATCATGTTTGATTTGTTTCCACAGCCTAAGAAGGTTCCATGCCCGAAATATCACTACTTTCTTTTCTGTGTGTGACATGGCCTTCACCAGATACCTTTCTTGTGTTTGGTTTGCAGCCAGTATGTTAATACGCCACCCGTCAGCATGTTTCCAGATTTTATATTTTTACAAAGAGATTTTTGTCTTCATTCAAGCAAACACACCAGTCCTGACACTTTTCCTGTTTAGAAATGGGCAGAAGTAGTGTATATGTAACCAACAAAGAACTGTAAAGCTGTTACTGCCAAGTTACACTGTGGACTAGTGACAAATTCAATTACCAGTGCAGTTATACATTGTTTTATTTCAGTCTCAGTCCCTTGGGCCCTCTGTACGCTGCGGCAGTTGTTGGAATTCTGCACTCCGAGGAATCCTGGGCCCTTAGTCACTGTTAACATTGCTATAAAAGAAAGAAAAAATAGTCTTGTAACATATACTCCCCTAAGGAATTCTTTATACCTTATAAATTTCCATCGTTTCATAGAGTTTAGAGTCAGAAGGGACCATTAGCTCATCTAGCCTGACCTACTATAGAGCACAGGCCATCAGATTTTGCTCATTTACACCAATGTTGAGCCCAATGATTTCACTTAGATGAAAGTATTTCAGTCCTCAGCCACCTAAAATGGAAAATAGATGAGACAGAGTGTCACCCCCATTCAAATCCAGTGGTCAATATGACCAAAATCATGTGAGCAAGACACAATAGTCAGAGGATTCTCTGCCTGGAGTCAGGGTACTCACCCTGTCCTGTCTCTGGCTGTGGAGAATCTCAAATGCTTCAAAGGATAGCCAGGAGAAGGCTGCTGGGGCCAGCACAGTGCTGGCCCCAGTTTCCCCTACACCACCTGGGGTGCGTGGCATGGGCTTTCCTTGGGAACAAGAAGTGGTGATGCAAGGTGTGCCACTGCTCCTTGTCCCCAGGGAACCAAATGTCCATGTACATCTGGATGCACCCTCTAAGAGCTTCTCTATCTATTAAGTTATTTTTGAGTGTCATTTCAGAAATAAATAGATATTCTGGAATAAATATTTTTTAGTAACTCCATGGCTTGACATTCCATGCAGAACAACTCATTGCTATTTAGCTTTGAAAGTGGATTAAACTAAGTAAGAACAAATTGTTCTTATGCTAGAATAAGGGGGACCATACAAAGAGTAATTTAGAAATTACAATTGCAGTTTAATTTCTTGCACAACCTTAAATCAAACTAACTTCAAGTGCGGATAAGACTTAGCAGATACTTCCTAGAAATAGATATTTCCCAGGAAGGAAAGTGTATTACTTTACTGAACTATTTACAAGATTCAGCTTAAGAAGTGAATATACACAAATCTTGTCACTGAAACCATCTGATGGGAATTACAGGACTGAAGCATGTAAGCCCTTAAATACTGAATTTATGTATATAGAACATTATGGACCCTCTTTACCATGGTCTAATTCACCCATGGTGCTAAATTCTGCGTGAAATACATATTATATATATATGCACTTTGTATTCATGCACATTGCTTCAAAACTAATGCCATCTGTAACTGTGCATACATATTTTGGAGCATAACTTGTTCCTCTGAGTTATAGTTTAGAAATATGTTTTCAGGTATACACTAATGTTATCATACCTCCCAGTCTTCAGTTCATTTATAAAAAGAGACAATATAAGCAAAACAAACCTTAGAAATAACCATCCAATGAGGCAATTTTTTAAAAAGTTTCTGTACAACCTAAAATTAATTTGGAGTAACCTTCATGTTTGAGCAGTTGAATTTCCAACAGGTTTAGTTTTCATTTACTTGCTCAGTCAGTTTTACTGAAAACAGCTTTTGTCCATCACTCTTCAGGGATACTTAGATCAATCTACAACTGTTTCCCAAGCAACAGGAAATTCATACTTAAACGAGGCTTTCCAATGAGGGAAGATAAAGAGGCATGTGAACTAGATGTCAAAGTAATATAAGGACATTTCCATAGCCATTACTGAGGGAAAATGGGCTTCATCTTTTGCCTCTGAAGCTATGCTATTGCTATTAATGTTAATGGAAAATGAATCAGGGTATAAATACACAAATTCTATTAAGCATGAATGTGTGTGCATCTCTTTAAATACTTTTACAAGCATCAGAACTGTTTAAATAATTAATAGTGAATCATTTATGTGATACATTTTGCCTCTTTTGCACCTTATCTGTCAGAAACAAATGCATTTTATTAAGTTATTCCTTAAATAGTATTATTTGACAAATAGTTTCTAGGAATAATTTTTGATGCAGATTGTTCATTAGAAGTTTGTTCAAAGAATTTAATTTGAACTGTGCTGGTCAACTTTGATTATTTGCATATGTCATGAGATAGCTTTTCAGGACCTGACTGGAGGAGTATAACTCCTGTTTCCATACCCAGTCAAAAACATAAAATGCACTTTTGATTATTCTCTAATTGAGGCTTCTTTCCTGTACACTTCAAAACAACATGCCTGGGAAAAAACATGCCAACAAACTTGTTTAAAAAAAATTGTTATGAAAATCTAACAGAAAAGGTAGGCAAATGCAGCTCAAGTTAATTCGGTTTTATTTGTGTGACTACACAAGGAAAACATTTTGAAGTATTTTCTCAACTCTGGAGAGTACTTTCTATATAGAGGCATTGTTCAAGTGTCCTGACACAACTTTTAGAAGACATCTTATTTATTATTTCTGATCTAGATTACTGGTTTCTTCTAAGCAACGTAACTGTCAGTGGGTGTATCTACACATGCCATTGGGGGCAACAATAAACTGTAGAGTTTATTGCTCCACCGTTTATTGCTCCCAGGCATGCGTCTGCACATGTACCCGGACCTCAGCATATTAAGCCCAGTTGCAGCAGCCCAGACTTGCTCTGACTGAGCTCAATGTGCTGTGGCAGGGCTGGCTAGGTCATGACGGTGCTTCAGTGTGGGGGTAGCCAGCAGGCAGCACCCACACTGAAGCGCCCTCGTGCTCCAGCCAGCCAGTCAGCATCTACACTTGCGCTGCAGCATACAAAAAACCTCTGAATTTACAAGTACTACCCTGCTGCAGAGTTTATTAGTTTTGTGCACCCTAATAAGGGTGCATGTGGAGACCCTGAGATGTTTACTGTGCAGGTAATTAGTCAACTGCACAGTGAACATCTTGTGTAGACGCACTCAGTTTTGCTAAATTGTGCAAGGTAGTGAGGGAGATTTGTGATAGACACCTTGGCTAAGTACAGGGTATGTCTACACAAGATGCTTTACTGTGCAGTAGTGTAGTTTACTATACAGTAGGAATGTCTACACAAGACACTTAACTTTGCATTAGGATAGTTTACTGTGAAGTAAGCATGTGTGTCTACACGTGCACGTGCTTATTTCGCAGTAAACCTCCCTAATCCTGAGTAAATTTGCTACCTGCAAAAGCAAGTAGCAAATTTACTTGCAATTACTAACTGCACAGTAGCACTTACGTAGATACCTAACTGGAAGCAAATCTGCTCCTGGTTAGCTGATACTAATACTATGATGCTAATACTCTAGGGGGTAGGAGATTGCTCCCTACTCCCAGGAACTGCCTGCTGCCAGGGTGGGCTGCACCACCAGAGCCTGGTAGGGACTATGTCTCCCTGCCCCAGCAGCAGGAAGCTCCAAGCTCCCCACTCTGAGATTGTGATCAGGAAGCGGAGGCTGACAGATTCTTATCTCCCAGTGCCAGCTCCATGACCTCAGGGCTAGTGTTGGGAAATATTTATCTCCCAGTGCCAGTTCCATGACCGTGGGACTAGTACTGGAAGATCCTTAGCTCCCAGCCCGAGCTCTGTAGTCATGGGACCAGCACTGGGAGATCCTCATGTCCCAGCACAAGCTCCAGGGTAATGGGGCTTGGGTTGGAACATCCTTATCTCTCAGAACCAGCTCTGCAACAATGGGGCTCAGGCTGGGAGATCCTAATCTCCAAGCACCAGTTCCTGACCCTGGAGCTGGTGCTGGGAGTTCCTTATCTCCTGGCCCAAGCTCTGCAGTCATGGGGCTCGGGCAGGGAGATCCTTATCTACCAGCTCCAGCTCCACAACAATGGGGCTAGAGTTGGGAAATCCTTATCTCCCAGCACCAGCTCCATGGTCTTGGGGCTGGCACTGGAAGATCCTTATCTCCCAGCCCAAGCCCCACAGTCACAGGGCTCAGGCTGGAAGATAAGGATCTCCCAGCACTGGCCCTGCAAATATGGAGCTGGCACTAGAAAATAAGAATCTCCCAGCCTGAGCCCCATGACTGCTCCCTGGTCATCTGCATTTCTCACTAGGAGCAGTGTTCAGAGCACAGGGGCAGCATGCGGTAGCTCCCTCACTGCAGCCTCTGCCTTTCTGTACCACAGATGCTCCAGCACCTGCCCCTGGCTGCGATGCCCAGCACCGTGGGCTCTTCCTGTGTCTCTCTGGTCCAGCCACTGGCTAGTCCATGACCATCTGGACCTGCACGGCTCTCCCAGGTGCAGCGACTGCCTGCGTGGACCCATTGCACCATCCCAGGGCTGCCACTGCTGCACAGCTGCCTCCTGAATCTTTGTGCTTTTGGCTGGACCCCAGCAGGATGGACTTCAACGATGGGCTCCAGGATGCCACTGCTGGGGCTGTCCTCGCCCTCCTGGGTCTCCGGTCCTACTGCCTCTGGGCCCACCAGGCCAGTTAGGTCTCGTGGCTGCACATCATCCAGCACACCTAGGATGAGGAGCAGTGGCTGGAGGCATTCAGGATGACCTGGGTGATTTTTCTGCACAGTCTGGAGCAGCTCTGCACACACCTGGAGTGGCAGGACACCACCATGAAGCCACTCTTCCCTATGGAAACCCAACTGGTCATCACCCTGATGAAGTTGGCCATGCCCACCAGCATCTGCTGTGGACAACCCCTTTGGCGGTCCTGGAGGTGTGCGGTGCTCTCCAGGAGGCCCTGGGGCTCACTGTGCTCTACATGCATGACCCCCTGGAGGTGATGGTGGGGTTTCATGCCCTGGGATTCCCCCAGTGCATTGGGGCCCTGGATGGGACCCACATTTCTGTCACCTGCCTTCCCCCTGGTGACCACCCCTACTACAGCTGGAGAGAATTTCACTCCATTGTGCTCCAGGCCATCACTGACTATTGTGGTGCCTTCACCAATGTGAGTGCCGAATGGGCAGGCAGTGCCAATGATGCCTGCGTGTTTCAGAACTCCTGCCTGCCAGTCCTGGTGCAGGGAAGGTGCTTCATACTAGAGGTGCTGGACCTCCAGCTGGGTACCATGATGGTCCCACCCCTCCTCATCAGGGACCCCACCTACCTGCTTCTGCCCTGGCTCATGTGTCCCTACACTGGCCACCTGGACCCCCGCCATACCGCTTCAACCAGTGCGTTGGCCAGACCCATGCCCTGGGAGAATGCACCTTTGGATGCCTCGAGTTCATCAAGGACAACATCCCCTCGGTCATCATCTCAGCCTGCGTACTGGATAATATCTGCAAGGCTTGGGGTGAGGCCTGGGTGGAGGAGGCACAGCAGGTGTAGGATGCCTGGCAGCAGGAGCATCAGCTGTGGTGGCAGCAACAGCAGTGGGCATCCCCCTCCTGAAGCCCCAGGCAAGCCACACACCCACCAGCAGGGGCCAAGGTACCAGGGGCGAAAGGTGCTGGTTGACCACTGCCTCCTGCATTCCCTACTGTAGCCTTCCTGGACAGCTGCCCACAGACCCTGCACCCCACTGCCCACCCCCAGCACCATGCTCACTGCAGACAGTTCTCAAGAAAACACTTTATTGCCCTCACAACAAACAGACCCCACTTTTCTCCTCCCTCCTCAACAACAGAGCATCTCCACTACCCACCCCACCCACCAACAGTAAAACACCTGCTTCTCCATGCAAAATATTACAGTGTGGTTTGTGTGTATGCCCTGATGGGGTGGAGGACCATGGAGTGGGGACAGCTAGGGGGCAGAGCCTGGGGACAGGTGGCCAGCACCTTAGCCTCTGGCTGAGGTGGTTGCACATGCTGCAATGGGTGGGTGTACCTCAGTCTCTGGCTGAGTGGGTGCACATGCTGCAATGGGTGGGTGTACCTCAGTCTCTGGCTGAGTGGGTGCACATGCTGCAATGAGTCCAGCTGGTGGGGGGGTCCCCCAGGGGTGACAGTGGCCACTGGTTCCCTGGGGCAGGTGGCTCCCCCTCTGGCAGCCAGTGGCTAGGGACAGCAGGGCCTGTGTGTGCCTGGCCTCAGTGCAGGCAGCTCTGTGGCTCTGTGCCCACATGGAGCCAGGGAGAGCGATGGTGCTGGGCCCAGGCAGGAGGGCTTGGGCAGAGGCTCCTGGCTGGTTGAGGTGGTGCTGGATCTCTGCCCTGGCCCATGAGGAGACCTGCTGCTGGGTAGTGACCCTGAGGCTGCATTCCAGCTGCTGACCACAGCTTCTCCCCTGCGTGCAGTGGCAGAACCTATAGAGCCATGATAAAATAGCTGTTTGAGAGAGTTTGCAACAGTTCTGAGATAAAATGTTCTGTACCAGGGGCCATGCACTGCCCAGCCTCAGATCAGAGGTCAGGCATTCACAGGTGCCCAGGGACCATGGTAAGTTGGTCGGGCAGGCCAAGTCCTCCATCCCTGCTCGCTCCAGGGCCAGCAAGGCCAGGGTAGCAAATTTACTTGCGAGTAGCAAAGCTTACTGCATGGTAAGCGTGCATGCGTAAGCATATATGCTTACTGTGCAGTAAACTACGCTACTGTGTAGTAAAATGCCTTGTGTAGATACACCCCCTGAGTATTGATGCTGCATTAAGTTCCATTGCTAGTAATATAATGTATAGATGATATAAAGATACTAATCCAACTTCTTTAAGCTTCTGTGTAACCTAGAGCTAGTCAACTAGGAACCTTATCTTAAGTAACTTAAACATCTCTGTCTGTGATGACTTTTGTTTGGTTAATACATTTCAGGACAATCAAGGATGCACTGATAAAAATGCCCCAGATTTTATATTTGGGGTGTTTGGATTGGGAATAAGGGAAATGATCCTTCAGGATAAGATCAGACTCCAGTCAAACTTCCTCTAAGTAGCTGAAAGGGTAGTCTACCATGTGGAGAATGGGAGGTAATTCATGTCTAAATAATTGGTTGCAGATAATGTTTTTGAGTTCTTTATTCTGTGGGGGCTGTTGTAGATTAATCAGGGATCCCTCGCTTGATACCAGCTGCTGGCAGTTTGTTTGGCAGCTTTTGGTATCAATTTATAGTTTAAGAGCTGTTAAAAGCACACGAAGGACAGAGAGCTGGCCACATGATTTGTCAGATGAAGATGTAAATAAGAAATTACAAGAATTGCATTTTTCTTTATCATAGAACTTTGTTTTAATCCATAAACTGTAGGTGGTGCAACACCTTATCTTAGAATCTCATCCTTTGATTGTGCCTTGTTTTTCTCAGCAGCTAGCATATTGGTAGATGCTCCCAGAAACAAGCAGCAGCAGCAGTGGCTTGAGGGAGCTCTGGAAAGGTGGTATGACTCTGTTTGTTGCATTTGGCTTTTTATGTAGGAGTCCTTCTCCAAAATTCAGTTTAGTAGTGTTCCAACTGATGTGTGAGCACTAGGCCGGTGTTGAAAAAGGATGAGGACTAGAATACAGTTTAGTTCACGACACCCACCAGTAGCCTTACTACAAGCATTGTGTAACTTTCAAGGGTGACGTTAGAGTGAATTTGTCTGGCTGACTTCTATGTCCAGGGGGAGGATGGCTCCTTCAGGCTCACTCAGGATTTCATGGTTTCCATAACCACTATAGGACTATTGCACATAGCTTATTGGAGTTGAAAATAAGTATAAATCTAGGAAGTAAGACCCAAATATAGGAATTATCATTGCAATGAGCACCCTTAAAAAGTTCTACTAGTTTGAAAGATTCTGCTAACTTTAGACATGTTCCCCATCTTTGACAATCCTGTTGGAGCCAGTAGAGTCTTTCAAACTAATGGAACTTTTCAAGGGCATTTGCTGAATTGATTCTTCGATGGTGAGTGGGTTATTTTACCACAGATTCCCACTTCACTATATATTTTTGGTTTTGACTGAAGAATACCTCTCCAGGCATGGTGGGGAGGGGCCTGTTTTAATGTTCTGACTTAGGAGCCAACTAAAAACTGATCAGCTTTAGGAGACTGCAAGGGACAATATTGTCCCCTACTTCACTGAAGGACTGTAAACCTGTAAAATGACCACCTGACCCAGACTGAACTTTAAATACCTAGCTATCAGCCCTACACCTATTAATATGCACACATTATTCTAAAAGTTATACATTTCTATCTTTTATTTTTTATTTCCACCTTCCTTGCTATATATACACATATATACCCATACACATTCTTAATTTTAGTGCTAAATATTCATTAATCTAATGAAGTTGTTGATGTGTTATATTCCAAACACATTTTAACATGCATATACAAATAGCTTGTTGTCTGTCTATGCATATGAAGCACACATAATCTTTCCAGCTCAATAAACTTTTCATCAGTAAACTGAGAAGGAGGGAAAAAATAGGGTTTTTTTTCAGCAGTTCATTCAATCATACAGCTAGCAGCCTGCTCAGAGGAAGTAACTCGAACCTGTCTTTTGAACTTTTAGAGATGCATCCTGACTGCATCTACACCATGCAGTCTCTCTGCAGGACCAGAATGGTGTCTGAGTTAGTTAACAAAGTAAAGACAGATAGCGATCTATTAAGTCTTAAAGCTCTTATTGCCCAACAGCACTGCAAATTTCACTACTAGACTAGACTAGAGTTTCTTTACTGAAACCATCTTTCCATTTCAGATGCCCTCTGCTAACAAAGACAGGACCTTCCAGTTATCACTTTACTAATACAGCCAGCGTTAGACACAACAACCAGCCCTGTGCTGCCGTTCCATTCCACTCAGCCTTTAGCTTTGCCCTGTACTGGTGGGGGGAAGGATGCTTCAACAGGATAGTGAGGCCAAACTAAGTCTGTATTACAGTTGTAAAAAGAAAGCAAAATTATGCAGATGTAGAATATTTGGAAGCCAGATGGATTTTATCTGGAAGTGTTTATCATTTTTAATATTTTAAAACCAGATGTTGATACACAGACATTGCTGGTTGCAGCCATAGGAAGCTGCGTTAGAGGGACACTCTCTAACCTTTGGTAAGAAATTACAATGTTTTGATCCAGTTAAGATCAACTATTAGTATATAACTGGCCAACCACTGCTGTAAGCTGTTAAAAAAATAGGAAACAGATGCTTGATAGAAAGGAACCTATCAGCCAAGCATTCCTGATCTTTTTATAAAATGTAAACTTAAATATTTTATGTGTCCTTTATTGAACCGCTATGGAACAACTTTAGTAGTCAAAACATTTCACAAGATTAGGCAGATGCAATTTGTCATTTATTAATATATTCACAGAGAGTCTGTTGGTTGCACTCCTGGGAAAATGGTCACAAAGGTGGCTTATGCCAGGTTATTAAGTGAAGAGTCCTTGTGTAATACCACCACAAAATAGGTCTGGTATATTTAAGAGTGATGATGCTGAGATCATAGGTGCTTTTATTATTCAAAGGGGTTGGGGGAAAGCATCCCTGACCACTTAAGGATGGCCCATATGCTCATTAACATGAGGACATGACATCTTTATCTATGCATGTCAACAAGTATATAATAACTGATCACATATGCAGGAAAGACAATCACAACTATGTGCAGAGTCTTAGTATAGATTCTGCTATTGCTGCCATTCTGTAGCTATGTTGAAAACAATGGAGGGGTCTTCGTCCTTTTGTTATTGGAAGAATCTCATTGCTTTGTTCTGTCTAGTTTTAGCAAACTGAGAGCTGAAGGATAGATCTTCAAGAAATGTAATGAATTCCAGGGGGAATGGACCAGAACCACAACTCTGAGTGTGAGTAAAGCATTCACATTGTTCACTTCTCCATTTCCTTAGCAAAATGGGCATAATAATGTATTCCAGCTCCTTTGGGTAGACTACAAGTGCCTTGAATTTTGCTTAAGACCCTGATCTTCTTTAGGTGCTAATACAAAGATATAATGGTATCACCATCACTGTCTGGATAATCTCAACAGATAACAATAATATGGCAAAGCCAAAACATCCTCTTTTCCTAGAGACCTGAGTGCTTTTTGCTTCTTCCAGCTGTTTCAAAAACCACAAGAACAATACATACAAGAGGCCAAGGGTAAAAACAGAAAAACATCTACAAAGTGGTTCACTCAAGCTAATGAAGCAAAGGCCAAATGGATCCTGCTTTAAGAGAATATTCACTAGCACAGAAGCTGTGAAGAAGCATGGGCAACTCTCCTCTTCTATTCTGTTGAGATGTAATAGTGGACTCATTGCTGAGATACCTGAGCACTACTATGTTGTGTACGCCAGTCCTAGTCAGGCAAAGGGGAAACCTTATACACATAGCTGCTTTGCATCTTACTCTTTTTAAAATGGTTTTAGGGAAGAGTGACCTTCCCCAGTTACCTATGGTCTTGTGTCATATAGGGTATGACTGCAAGGCAGTCACAGTATAATTTAAAGATATGCCAGGTTGCAAGTTGAGGTAGCAGAAGCACAAAGCTAAGCATGGACTAATTTACTCTTCTCGTTTTGTAAAACGATGCCCATGACATAATGAACTACTGTGACAAGATTGCTTCCAGCATCTGAGCAGTTTAGTTTAAAGCTAGCTTACATATTTCTATACTATAATACTGCAATTGCAGCACAGACCTACACATCCTGACCAAATGGGCTCTCAGCACTGGTTTCCCATTGTGAATCATGCATATTGATTCACATTTAAAAAATGCAGTTTCTCAAACAGAGCAGCAGTAGTTTGTTAAAACATTGGATTCAACTACTGCACAACCAAAACAACACTCCTTGAGTTCTCCTCCCCATTCAGCCTTGCCTCCACTGTTTATCATATGAATTCAGCAGAACCAAGGATTTTTCCTTTTTTTACCCGATTAGATATGATTTGCGCATGGGGACAAGGGGAGGGGATATCTCATTTGCGTGTATTTTAGCAACCAAAATGTTTAGTTTAGTCTTTTGTTCACAAACAAGCTGCTTTATTTTTCATTGTTTTTGGACTCTATCCCACATTTCTGCTCATGCTAACCAGAGCTACAGTACATCTGGCATTGTCCCTGCTATTCCTCAGGCAGCTGGAACAAGTTGGATTGCATTGTTTCCTATGACTTCCCCTTGCATATCAGTTGCCATTACTCCACCCCTGCTGGAGTGCTGTTCAATCTATGTTCTCTCCTTCTGTTCTTTACAAACTGCCAAGTTTTTCCTCCATTTCTTTATTTCCACTATTAAATACATATAAGGTCAAATTTTCAAAAGCAGATGCTAAAGAAAATGTACTGTAGCCTTTGGTCCAAAATGGTCCAATAATGCTACTGTACTACTGTGTTTGGACCTCTGGTGGCAAAGTATAAGAGGATAACATGGTGGTACACTGGTCAGGAATTATTAATTTTATCAATCCAAAGTTTGACATCACTGACCTTAGACACTTAGATCCAATGAATATGTGCTCAGGCCCACCATTGTACCCTCTCAAGTCTAGGAATACTTACCAAGTCAAATGTCAATTGAACCAACTTTGTGCTGCTCTAATTTATGTTGTGGAAAACCAGGAGCTCTGAGCACCTGGTCTGGCATCCTTGGTATACTCCCTACACATCTCCTATGCCAGAGACATGCATCTACACTACATTAGCCACAGACTCCCTTAAGGAAAGCCTCAGCTGTTCTGCCAAATCAGCTTTACATTTCTCTACTCCTTAGATATGCAGCTCATGATGGCATACTGTGCTAGATTTAGTGCCAGTAGCAATACAGTTGCACCTACATGGGTTTAAGTAACCAAATACACATCTGGGGTCCTGAGCAGTTTTGCAGCCCTCACAGAAGCCTGGGCTGCTTTGATCTCCCTGCTGTTGCTACCAAATGCTAGCTAGTTTAAAGCTAGCTTGAGGTTGTCTATACAAGTCATAGTCACACCATTGGACTATAGTAGAGACATCCCTGTGGTGGTGTTTGTCTTTTACCTCCTATAGACATAGTCCTTTGTTTCTGGTATTGACATCTTTAACCTCTAATCCTGCTTTTGGTTTCTTCAGAGTTACACGGCGCATCCACATGAGAGGCTTTACTTGCGATTAGAGCAAATTACTGCATAGTAAGTGTCACTGTCTACACATGCAGATGCTTATCGCGCAGTAATTTGCTCCAATCACGAGCAAAGTTGCTACCTGTAAATACAAGTAGCAAATTTACTCAGGAGTAATTACTGTGCAATATGGCATGTCTAGACAATGGACTCCTGTTTAGCCAGGCAGCAGGGGGCAGGAGATTGTTCCCTGCCTTGAAGAGCTGCCTGTTGCTGGGGCGGGCTCTGCCAGTGAAGCCTGGGCAGGGACAATGGCCCCTCTACCCTGGCAGCAGGAACTTCAGCCCCAGCTCCATGATCATGGAGTGGGGGCTGGGAGATGATTGTTCCCAATCCCAGCTCCATGATGATGGAACTGTGGCTGGCAGATTCTCATTTCCCAGACCTGACTCTGCAATCATAGATCTGGGCATGAGCGACTGGTGCTACCTTAGTCAGGGGGAACATGTGCCCCCACTGCGACCAGTCCCGCTGACTGAGGGAGGTCTGCCCTGTGGCCAATCCTGCCAACTGGGGATGGGGATTCCCTCACAGCCAATCTCGCTGTGAGAACAGCTGGTCAAGGGGTGCGCCGGCGTTCTCAGGGGGTGCACCCCCTACGCATCTCCCCTGGATCTGGGGCTGGGAGATGATTGTTCCCAGCCTCTGCTTGGCAATTGTGGAGCCATGGCTGAGAGGTCCCTACTGCCAAGGCAGAGGAACACTGTCTCCACTTGGGCTCTGGTGACGGAGTCCACCATGGCAGCAAGTGGCTCCCATGGGCAGGGAACAATCTCCCAGTTCCCACCAGGAGACAGCTGTCTCCTGGCCCTGTGCTCCCTGCCAGACCCTGAGCTAGCACATCTGGCTGCTGCAGGGGCTAGTACAAGGCTGGTAGGGGTGGGAGCAGACTGCTGCCATGAGCAGCAAATCTGCTCCTGCTTCCCTGCATGTGTAGATGCCTGCCCAGCATGGGTTTACTCTATATTAATTTACTCTAGAGTAAACTTACCCTGGAACATTTCCATGTGTAAATGCGCCCTGTAAATACAAGTAGCAAATTTACTCATGATTAGTTACTGAACAGTAAAACATGTGTAGACGCTGACCAGAAGAAAGTTTTCTCCTGGCCAGCCCCACCACCAGGAGGCTACCTGGAGCCCAGCCCCTGGGCCCCAGGGCTGGGAGTTTCTCCAGCCCCAGCTCCAGGCCCTTAAAAGCCTACATGGATGCTGGAACCCTGGGACACCTGCAACCAGCCTCTGGCCACTGCCTGTCCCAGCACAGAACCCAGGCTGGCTGGGTCAGCCTGCCCACACCTGAGCACCATTCCCTGGTACTGGATTGTCACATGGCTGCTGAGCCATGCCATCATGCTGTACTGGGTGCTGCAGGCACCTGCCAGGCCTGGCAGCACCCTGGGACACCTGCAGTCTGCCAGCAGTGCCTTTGGCCACTGAGTCCAGCTCCAACTGGCTCCAGGCCACCCACAGTAGCCTGCCCACACCCCGCCATTGGTGCCTGTTACAACTTCACCATGTGCCTGCCTGTCCCACACCATGCCCCTGCACTGGGTGCTGCATGCTCCTGCCCAGCCCTGCCAGCACTGGAACTGCTGCATGAAGGTCCAGCAAGCCACTGAGAGAGCCATGCTGGCATCCTCCCTGATGGCACAAACACCCTCCTGGGCCCACAACTGGTCCCAAGAGACCACGGACCTTGTGGTGCTGTGGGCAAGGCTGAAGTCCTCAGCCAGTTTGCATGGAGTGGGTGCTCCAATGCGCACATTTATGAGGGTCTGTCAGGCCACATGCAGAAGCATGCACATGACCAGTAGATGCACCAGTGCCACATAAAGGCCAAGGCCTTGCAGGCACAGTGAGCCACTGTCACTGACCACAACCGCTAGTTGGGGGCTGTCTGCAAGTCCATGCCCTTTATGCAGCAGCTGAATGACATCCTTGCACCCCAGAACAATGGCCAAAACCATACCATGTACTCCAGCACAAGCAACCTGCCCAGGTCTCCATTGCGGCCTGGCACCCATAGTGATGTGTCACCAGGGGAGGTCCCTCAGCCTGCCAGGAGCCCATCCTGCCATGATCCCCACCCCTGGGCTTGTTGAGCAGCTCTGGCAGTCCTGGCCAGCAGCCGCCCCAGAAGTTCCGTGTGCACAGCCCCACCCAGGAGGCCAGGCTGGCCATGGCACAACCAGCTGCCAGCAGCTCCAGCTCCTTCCCAGAGGGGAGCCCTGCAAGGGCAGCTAGATGTCATGCCTCTGCACCCCAAGACACTGCTGGAGGCTGCATGTCCTTGCTGCAAGTGGGGATTGACTCAGGCCACCGGGAACACCTGCTATGCCCGCATAGTAAGCTCCGCAATGGGGACAGAGCCCTTCCCCCCTGCCCCAGCCCCTGACCTGTCTCCTGTTCCTGCCCACCCTCCTCACCTGGCCCACCCATGCTCCCATTCACCCCAGAGCCCCTCACCCCCCACAGCATACAGTGGGATGGGAGACAGTGGAATGCATTGATGCTGGCAGCAATGTCCTCCTTGGCTGTGGAGGGGCAGAGACATGTAGTGCAGTGTAACAGGGGGACTTCCCAGTGCCAGTTAGATGTTGGCCTGCCCACCTGTTTCTGGGCTAACCACCCGCCTCTCTCTCCTGCCATGCCTTGATGATAAATGATTAATATATTACTCAGGTGGGAGGCTGCCATTTAAGACCCAAAGACTAGGGGTGATATTCCCAGCTCTGAACCTTCCCCTATACTGGGACCCATGTCTTGCAGATAGCATCCCAGGCAGCTAAGCTCACCTGTAACCCTTCACCCTCTACGACTGTGATCCCCTCTCTGGGACCTTTGGCTTTCCTAGGCCCTGGCCCCGCCATCCGGTTGGAATCCCAAGACTCTTGCTCTGGGCATCCCTGACTTGTGGGCTCCTGGCCCTTTTAACCCACCTCAGGTCCTGGCCCTAGTGTAGGTGAGTTCGTGTGCCTTGAGTCAGGCTAGAGTGGCTTGTCTTCAGTTAAACCTCACAACTCTGCTGTATCAAATGATCCTCAGCCCTCTCAGTGTTCTCTCTACTCTGAGTTGTCTTCAGCCAGGACTCTGTGGAGGCTGGAGGTTATAAGGTGCCCCTACCTTCCTTTCACCAGGGAGGTTCATGGTCCTTGCATTTCCTGGGGTTGCCGCACCACCGGCAGTCCCACCAAGACTCCCTACCCTGGCAGGGTGCAGTTTTAGGTCATGTCCAAGATTTGGGACCTACTCCATCCCCATAGCCCCAGCCCATATACCTCCACATTGTTCCTGGCCCAAGGAGCCCAACAAGGAGATGTTCTTCCCCTGCTGGCTGTATTCAAATTGCACTCCCTTAGCACAGAGAGCTGGGCATTAAATGGCTGCCCTCATCAGACACCTGCCATCTTCCTGGCCTAGCCCTTAAAGTGTCAGGCACCACCAGTGCCCTGCCACATGCAGCCATAGGTAGCCCTCCAGGTGGCGAGAGAGGTTGCAGGGCAGGGTGGGCTTGCCCTCCACATCATTGAAGCTCAGGGTCCCATGCCAGGTTTGCAGGTGGGCCATGGTGATCAGCAGCAGCAGGGCATAATGGGTCAGGCATCCCTCAGTCTGCAAAAACAACTCCTTGCAGCATGCCTGGGACACTCTCAGCAGGGGCACACTTGGAGTACAAAGCCAAGGTGGTGGGGGGCTGGCCCCAGGGTGCCAGGGCCCCAGGGTGGGGGGAGAGAATGGGGGCAGCAGTGGCTCTACGTCCCAATCTGCTAGGAGGTCCTTGACAACTGACCCTGGGTGCCATGGGCTTGGCAGCAGTGTAGGAGACAGGCCGACCTGCAGGAGGTAATTTACTCTAGAGTAATCCTACCCTGTACCATTTGCATGTGTAGACATGCCCACTGTGAAAGAAAATAGCGGCATTTGAAACAAAGATGGGGCAGGAAGATGTATATAGTCTGTTATAAAATGCAGATGCACCCATGACATGAATATCTGATCCAGATCTGGATTATTACTGTTTATTTGTTAATTGCCAACAATGTGCTCATTGCTGTAGAAGTAAAGACAGTCCCAACCCTGAAGAACTTGGATCTAAAATCCTCCAAAAGTCAGAGGAGGGTTTAGATCAGGTGTTCCAATTCAGGCTCATCTCTATTATGAAGTGGTGCTGAAAAATTCCAGATGTGAATAAATAATCACTGCCTTTTCTTGTAAAAATGTAACATTTATTGCAAGTGACTAATTTTTCTAATGAATATTTTGGAAGTGAGGTCCATGTGGAGAAACTATAAACTGCAATAAATTATGCAAAACATTGTGATGTTATAAGGGCTAAAGAGAGTGGAAAACTTTGGCCAAGATAATGAAAATCTTTAAGACAAGACAGGGATTAAGTGTCAATGCGGTGTAATTTTAGGTGTCCATTACAGATTTCTGGCTTTGTTATAAGGGTAAGTGTTGGACAGACCTGAGCTTAGGCAGCAGTGAGAGAAAACTATTGCACCAAATACATTTTAAAGCCACAAGAATAGTGAGACTACTAGCAGGGTCCTTGAATCCTTGCTCTTTGGGAACAGACTGCCTGCTTTACCGTATCCTATATGCTGGAGCTATCCTGATGACTGCCTCCAGAAATGTCATTCTAGATGGAACCACCACCCTTCCAGTAAGACCTTCTTCCCCCAGTGAGAAGTGGTAGGTGTTAGAGGGAGTTAGCCAAAATTTGTCAAACCCTGCATGGGGGTAGATCAAATTCTTGTTCAGTGTGGGTTTTGGGCCAAGACTCAGTTTGGATCTTTATTCATAACACTTGATTGTATTTTCTGCTATTGAGATCAAATCCTTCACGATGGACAAGCAGCATAATTTGTGATTCAGGGGTGTCTGGTAGAGGGGGAAGAGGAGTGCAATGAAGGCCAGCGCTGTTCCCCAGATGTAGGCATGTACTACTTATGGCATATATCTGACCATGGATGTAGCTTTTAATCTCTCCTGAGACACACTGTCATTTTTGAACCTTTGGATTTTTGTGTTTTAAATATTCTGAGATTCTTGTAGAGTGTGAAGGGTCCTTTTGACTTGTACTGTGTGGGAGAGAGTGGAAAGGACATTCTTCTGGACTCATTCGAGACTTAATATATATTACATGTTTGCTTTCAGTTGCAAAGGACTAGATGCAATAACCCAGGTGATTTCATCCAGTCCTTTGTTCCTATTGTTAAGATAGTGGTTACTAGCCCCATAGGGAAAATAGGAAAAACAGCAATCAAATCAAGTGCATATACGGAAACCCTGACCATGCCTCATATATCCCAACTACAGTTTCAGCAGCAGGGAGAGGCCTTGATGTAAGAGGTATGACCCTGGCTTTTCCTCACAATATGTTCCTCCTGGGACTGGCTAGATAGAACCTGTAAGCAACATAACCCAAAGAGGTCTCCATAGCATGAAATCTTTTCAGAAGTAATTGCAACATTTTTACTAAGAACTTCCTGAAATTCTTGATTCAAGTTATTTCTTAAGTATTTCTGGTGTCAGGAGGTAGAAGTGTCCCACACAGAGGAAACTTGATGGGGAGTTCTGTAGCAAGAGCCAAAAAGAGCCTTGCAATTTATTTGCTCCCTATCAAAGACTGAGTGACTAAGAAGTCAATAGCAGCAAAATTCTGATAGATATGAAAATAAACCCCAGAATAGAAACCAGATCAGCCTGTTCATTCACAGTATTCGTGTTAGATATGAACAATAGTGCTTGATACACTTTAAGTTTTAAAGTGGGAGGTGAATAGGGATCTATTTAAATTCTGGAACCTAGAGGTAGCTAAGGGGTATGATATAGGACACCAAGGTTTTCTTGAGCCTGGATCAGCTGTGAGTGAACCTTGGTAACATCTGATGTCCATTTGGAGAGCTTAGTATTGTGGTACTCAGTAGGACTGTGCAATGCTTCAGGCCCTGATTCGATTTCACAGAGATTTGGCCTGATTCAGTGGCTGAATCTTTGAATCCGAATCAAATCGGGCGACCCTTTAATCTCTCCAAATCAAAATGGAACCCTCTGAATTGATTTGGAGAGATTCGGAAAGATTTGGTGATTTGGACATGGACACAGCTTTAACCTTTTTTCTACATACCTCAAGGTATCAGGCAGCTCATGAATGCTGTGATGCTGGGGCAGATGGAGTGTCCCACAGGAGCACAGCAGGCTCTCCAATGTGCTCAGCAGCAGACTCAGAAGTGGACCAGAAGCACTTTTGGTCCACTTCAGGGTCCTCTGGGGAGTGCACTGGGGGGGGACCCTGCGCCCCCCATGGCTCGGCAACTGGTGCCTCCGGGGTCTGTGAGGGGAGCACCCAGGTTCCCCCTGTGGCCAATTGCTGAGCCAGGGGAACACGGGGATGGGGGACCGGAAGTGGACTGGAAGTATTTCCAGTCCACTTCTGGGTTTGCCACTGAGCACGTGACACCGCCCCCCCGGTGCTCTTGTGCTATGCTCTATCCGCCCCACTATCACAGTGTTCACGAGCCGTGCCTGGTAACTCGAGGTATGTAGAAAAAAACATTTAAAGCTGTGTCTATAGCCAAATCTCCAATTCTCCCAATCAGCACTGAATCTTCAGATTTGAATTTGGCTGAATCGAATCGGGGACAGTGATCTGAATCAACGAATCAAATCACTGTCCCCAATTCAGGCCCAATCCAAATCCAAATCAAATACATCCCGTTTCGCACACCCCTAGTACTCAGCACCTCTTAGAGTAAGGTAATTAATGAGTTTGTCTCTTAATGATCTTAACTAATAATCTTTGTGTCTACAGCATAAGGACAGAAAGACAATATCCTTTTTTGACATTTTCAGAACATACCCACTACTTCCAAAGGTCCAGGTTCATAAGGCATTGAATCTGAGCTAATCAGTATTATCTCATATTAGAGTGAATTAACTTTCTTGCAAGACAGTACTAATTGTGCTAACTGAAACCAGAAGTGGCACAGACAACTTCCAGCACTAGAGCTCTGCTGCGCATTGATGACTCATACCAGGATTTTCCTGCTGAAAGTTGGTTGCTTTAAGGGTAACAAGTATTTCCTTAACCAACAGCCAGGTTCTGGATATTACAGCCTTACAAACAAACCAAAAATGAATTCCCATCCATTTATTACTATTCTACTGATAAACCCAGATGGCACTGATGGCTTGATCCAAAGTCCACTGAAGTCAGTGAAAAGGCTTCCATAGTCTTGGGATCAAGCCGTAACCAGTGAAAGGATTTTTTACAGCTAAACAGATAGCAAAACAGACATTCGTTTAAGATTTAAAAGCCTGCACTGTTTTATACCTATTGTGGGCGAAAGCACACACCTGCTCAGTGTAATTTTATATCATGTTTGTGTGAAGCCTTTTTTGTTCTTAGTCATTTCTCTCTCTCTCCACCCCCAACGGATCACCTCTGCCATTAAATTAACATGGCTAATCTCTGTGGGAAAGCTGCCATGCTGTTGCCAAGTCAAATTGCAAATATTCCCAGCTTTAAACATGGTGACGCATCAGTCTTTTGTGAAACCGACCTACTGCAATGTTTAATGTGAGTAATAAAATGAGCGGATGCAGTTGGTATGTGGAATGTGTAGTCATAGTGAATGACTGTAAACCTTTCAACTGCCTTCTTCCTGCAAGTCCTGGGCATTTCTTACTCAGGCAAATCTCCTACTGACTCTATGGACTGAAGTTCAATTTTTAGCTGGCTTAGTCTGGGGAAATGGTTTAAGAAAATATCTGTTCCTAAGAATCTGGTTTATGGTAGAGATAAAGGGTGGAATGACCCCTGGTGCTTTTATAGGGTATTACTTTGTTACAAAATAAAAATGAACTAGTTCAATTTGTCTCCCCTAAAACCTACACTACAGTAAAAATATGTTCAGGTCATAGCCGAGTCTAAAAGAGATGGTGCTTGCAGATAAAGTTGATACAACCTGGTATATCTGCCTCCGAATCAACACACAGCAGAGTGGATATAGACAGTGTTCTCTACTATTGAGGACAGCTTCTTGATGTGCTTGTTCACCTTCTTTGGGTGTCTTTCTAAAGATTTATAGTCTTTTTATGTAGTTGTGGGCATGCATTAATTTCTTGTTTTTCAGTATGTATTATCATAATGTTGGAAGGGGAAAATAGCTCTCTGGAATCCATTTAATTAGCCCACTTACTTGGGATAGTTGCTTGGGGGAACCATATCCCAGTCATTCCATTGGTCCAACTGATACAGCTCAATTTAGATGGAATGTGTGGGATTGTCTGTAAGCCTATTCATAACATATTATTGGTCTGGATTGCTGCTTATTAGCATAAACTTTCTACTGTGTGGCCTTTATTCATTCCAAAGTACTCTAACAACTTTTTCTTAACATGCTAGAGGTTTGTGTTGCATTCATGCTTAAATCAGCCCATGAACATGTCTATTTGCCCAACACAATGAATTATCCTAAGCTGCAGATAATGATTTACTATTATATAAATGATGTATTACCTTAGCTTGTTTCTCGCAAAAGGTACTCAGATTAAGCAGAAAATGTGCATGTGTCTGTTAGCTACAGAGCCACAAATATTTGGTCTATTTCTATTTTTAATGGATGATCACTAAGTTAGTCTGACATTCCTCCGACAGCCACAACCTTCATGTCTGATTACCGAATACATACAGCATGCAAATGTGGCCAGAAGGTGGCAGCAACTTACTACATATACTTTTTACTTTTACATGTTTTCATAAATGAAATATGATTTCAGAAGGTATACTTGTGTAGTGAGAGCCAATACTGGATGTCCACAAAATCAAACACTACAGCCACAAATAACATTATCAACGCTCCTTCTTTTCCGGTGAAAGCAACCAAACAGGATGCATGTTAAATTTACATTGGATTTTCATACTTCTAATGGACTCACAGTGGGATCCTCTTTCTTGCTTACCCTAATAGACAAGCTGTCACTTCTGTTAAGTGCGAGATTGACCATTACTCCCCATAAAGGAGACATGGCTCCCCTTACCGAATCTTGTTCAGATTAGGACTGTCCAGTTAAACTATAGCTACAGTGGACACCTATGTATACCTAAGCAGCTCAGAAAGTAGGGCTGGCACTTGTGAGATGCTGAGCCTCTCAACATCAAGCCTTTAAGTGGGGATGTTGAAAAGTGGCCAGCATCAATTTATTGATTTCAGTGGTGGTAAAGTTAGGCCAATTCCCACTTTCAGGGTTTATATATTTCCGTGGGCTAAGAACCCTGCTAATGTGTTTGCCTGGTTCCTACCTAGTATTCTGCAAAGCCCTATATACAAGTTTATCCAGAGCTAATATAGGCATTTCTACCCAGCACTGCATATGCTATATCAGTTAGTCGGAGGTCCTCCCATCAGTCTAGTGTACTTAAGATACACCATTTTCTGTAGTTATTGGCACATAAAGGAGCGATGTTGCTAATATTCATATCCGGTTGCCTTTACCTCCCCAACTAGCAATTTAAAACTGTGTCAACTGAGGGCAACTTCTGGCCTGGCCCAAAGCTCTAACTCTTGCATTTGCATGCATAGCAAGGTATCTTAATCATTCTGCCACTACATCCTATATATACCTTGTAGACATAGCCCTAGGACTTTGCCTGCAGAAGTTGCTTACAGCACAGGCAAAAGAAGATGCTGAGTCAAGCTCAGAGTAATTGGTCATGTGAGCCAGGAGCGAGGCTTTTAGTTTCCCCCATCCTGCAGGAAAACAGGTAATATCATAAGCAACTAAAAGTGAGCCTGACATGAAAAGCTGAGGTCAAGTTCCAAAGTTATCCAGACTTTGGGATTTGTACATGCAGAATTACAGCATATGCCTGCCCCTGCTTATGATTTTTTTTTTTTTTTTAAATGATAAAGAGGTTCATCTGAATTTGCAATATACTGCAAACCTGGCCAGGTTCCAGTCATCTCCAGCCAGAAAAAAAGTTCTCTATACGTTGTCTTGCAAGCTATAGTGCCTTTGATTGCCTTTTATGATGAGAAGACTGGCTTTGTGGATGCAGGGAGACCAGTGGATACGATATACCTTGACTTTAGAAAGGCTTTTGATATGGTCTTGCACAACATTCTCATAAGCAGGCTAAGGAAGTATGGTTGGATGACTGGACTGTTAGGAGGATAGAAAACTGGGTGGATCATTGCATGGGCACAGAGTGTACTAGTCAATGCCTTGATATCTAGTTAGCAGCCAGTATAAAGTGGAGGGGTCGGTCCTGGGGCTGATTTTCTTCAATATTTTCATCAATGATCTGGAAGATAGGATAGAGTGCACCCTCAGCAGGTTTGCAGATGACATCAGACTGGGGGGAGTAGTAGATACACTGGAGAGTAGGGCTAGGATTCAGAGAGAGTTCAACAAATTGGAAGACTGGTCCAAAAGAAATCTCTTGGGCTAAGTACAAACAGTCAAAAAGCCCAAAGCTGAATCAATTCAGTCTTTGCGGGTTAGTCTAAACTGCACAGATTAAATTGAAACAGAAGTAAACAGACATTTACTTTTGATTCAGGAAATGCAGCCACATCCCTGCAGTGGCTCAGGCCAGAAGCCGGGGGGGCACTAAAGTATGGCTCTCTGGCATGTAGCCAGCATGGGATGTATGTTCACTTCCTCTTCCTGCTGCCCCACAAGTTCTCTGGGATTTTCAGTCCAAAATCATAGAACCAGGACTCTGCAGGGTTGTTCATAACTTCCTCTTCCTGCTTCCACGTACCTCTGGGATTTGTAGTTCAGAGTCACAGCCAGCAGTAAGTTTGAGTGAGGGAAGGGATGTTTAACCCCCATCCCTGACCCCACACCTCAGCCGGGGCTTGCCTAGGGGGGCAGCCCTTCCCCCTGACCCCCACCGCACCCTCGGTCAGCCAACCCTCACTGCTCTAGATAGGAAGTAGAGGGGCAGGACTAGCCCTGCTCTCTGGACCGGCCAGCACAGCCCAGGGCTAGAAAGCATGCTGGGGGGACTGTGATTTAACTTGAACCAGGAAGGTGCCTGGGACAGAAGTTTCGTAAACTGGTTTGACCCAAATCAGTTAGGTCTGATACTACATTCAACTGGGTTTATCTTAAACCAGTTTCAGCCATTTTGAAACTGGTTTATGTGTACTGAGCTTCTGTTCTGTTACAGGTTTAAACCAGTTTCTGATCATTTAAACTGGTTTATGTGTAACTTCTGTCCCTAGCCATGAGGTTCAACAAAGACAAGTGCAAAGTCCTGCACTTAAGATAAAACAATTCCATGCACTGGTTGGGGACTGACTGGCTAAGCTCTGCACAAAAGGATTCAAGGCAGTAAGATGAACATAAGTCAACAGTGTACCCTCGTTGTGAAGACGGCTAATGACATACCTGGCTGCATTAGTAGGATTGTTGCCAGCAGATTGAGGGAAGTGATTATTCCCCTCTATTCAGCACTGGTGAGGCCCCATCTGGAGTACTGGTCCAGTTGTGTGCTCCCCACTACAGAAAGGATGTGGACAAATTGGAAGGAGTCCAGCGAAGGCAAAAAAAAAAAAATGGTTAAGGGGCACATGATTTATGAGGAGCATCTGAGGGACCTGGGCTTATTTAGTCTGGCGAAGAGGAGACTGAGAAGGGATTTAATAGCAGCCTTCAGCTACCTGAAGTGGGGTTCGAAAGAGGATGGATGTCACGGCGGGCTCCTTCAGGAGGGCCGTGATCTCCTCAAGGCCCTCTCTCCGTGCTAATTCGGCCCAAGGGCACCCTCCATTCTCGCCCGCCACTTCTTTGCTCTTAAGGTAAATGTAATAGGGAGGCTGCCTTGCGTCTCCTCGGGCACGTAAACTCCTGGACCCCTCGTAGGTCTCCCCGTACGATGGGTGCTACTCAAGCACCCTAGCCTTGTGGGCTATGCGTAGCTCCTACCACCCCTAATACCACACCCCAAGCCTCGCTGATGTACCCGACGTTGGTGTGTCCTTCTCTATATAGTCTGCCTCCTCTCTGGGGTCTTCTCTCACAAGGCGCTCCCCTCTTCGGGGCTCGCCATGCCCTCCTTGGGCTTCCTAAAATGCTGCCCCCCTTCTCTGGGGCCTTCTCTAACACTGCCCCTGTTCTCTGGGGCCTCTTCTAAAAGTGTTGTCCCACTCAGGGACCCTTGTCCACTTTGGGACTCCTACCTTGAGCCTCCAGTCTTTCAGGGCCACCGCGCTTCTTCCCCTCTTGCAGGACGCTGTGCTGCTATCCCCTCTCCTTGGGGACCACCGCAGCACCCTGTCCTTCTCTTGGGGCGCTGTGCTGCTAACCCTTTCTGTCTGGGGCCACCGCAGCACCCTGCCCCTGTCCTGGGTTTTTCCCTGCAGTGCTAGCCGATTACCAGGCTCGCTACGCCCGTCCTGGGCTCCTCACATATTGCCCCTCTCGGGCTCGTTGTGCCTGCCTTGGGCTTCCTAGTAATGCCGCCCCCTCTTTGGGGCTCACTGTGCCCACGCTGGGCTCCCTAATAAAATCGTCCCTCTCTCTGGGACTTGTTGTGCCCACACTGGGCTTCTCCACAATGCGCTCCCCCTTCCTGGGGCTCACCACACCCACAGTCAGGCTTCCTAGTAGTGCCGCCCCCTCTTTGGGGCTCACTGTGCCCACGCTGGGCTCCCTAATAAAATCGTCCCTCTCTCTGGGACCTGTGGTGCCCACACTGGGCCTTCTCAAAACACCCCTCTCTGGGGCTGGGGTCTATGCACCCTGCACACAACCCGGGGTCTCAGTTCCCCTCCCGCAACCCACTGGTTGTGCTCAATTGTGCCTCCACTGGCACACAAACTGCGCCTTCACTGGCGCTAGGGCACCCCGCCCCTATGGGGTCCCTACGAGGCCTCCTCCAACCCCTACAGCCTCACCCAAGCCTCCGGTGTAAAATACACAAACACAAACTCAAGCCGCCTGGCTATAACGCAAACTCAAAGCCCTATGGCTCCAACAACATTGCTCCATATCAGCGGTACTTGCTGCTAGGCTCTTCTCCGCATCCTCACTCCCGGAACTCCTGCCTCCCTGGCTACTGGCAGGCAGCTGCCAGCCTGGCCTTGACTCTTAGCTTTATAGGAGCCAGGCCCTGCCCCCTACAGGCAGCTGATTCTTATTAGTCACCCTGGCAACCCGCAGCTGTGATCATTATGGCTGCTGGGGCTTTTCCCCAGCAGCTTTCCCCTCTCTAGGAGCGGGGCAGTGATGTGTGCTGCGACAATGGAGCTGGACTGTTCTCAGTGCTGACAGATGACAGCACAAGGAGCAATGGCCTCAAGTTGCAGCAAGGGAAGTTTAGGTTAAATATTAGGAAAAACTTTTACCCAGAGAGGGTATGGAGTCTCCATCTTTGGAGTTTTTTAAGACCCAGCTACATAAAGCCTTGGCTGGGATGCTGTAGTTGGAGATGGCCCTGCTTTGAGTAGGGGGTTGGACTAGATGACCTCCTGTGGTCCCTTCCAACCCTAATTTTCTCAATGATTCTATAATAGGCATATAAGCTATGCCTTTGGGAGAAACAGATGATATGCTCCTGATGAGCACAGGTATCAATCAGAAGGAAACATGGCCTTTTTCTGTAACTTGAGCCTTTGTCATTTAGGATTTTGTGAACAGCATCCACATGGTTGCGGGTGGGTAACCAGAAAAGTTGTGCGGTAAAGGTGTAATAGCTACCATATTGTCATCAAAATGTTTTTGGTGAAAAAAATCAATTTTTTAATAAAGAACTGGAAATCCAATGCTGAAGATCTCCCTCAAAACTTTTATATTACATTTAAAAAAAATGTAATTTGTTTCTTAGTACATTTTTTTTTCCTGAAAGCATATTTCTGTTTTTTTTTTTAATCTCAAAATATTCCACATTTCCCATGAAAGGTAACACATGTTTTCTGATGAAGCTTAATAACATATGCTTGTATCACTTTACCCAATTCGGAAGGTGGCTAGTTGGTTTGTTCATTAACAGGTATTTCCAAATAACTTTCAATTTCAGGTAGCCATATAGAAATTCGCAACAATATAACTCAGTTTCATATGCCCAGTCCTAGAATTAAAGAGTATGAACTATTAGTCCTCTGTAAGTGTATAGTGTGTGCCCATGGCTAGTCTCAAGGAATATTGATGAGCACAGCAGAATTTTAAGATTGTGAACTATTTTGACAAAAGCTTAGTACATGATTTTAGCTGAGAAAGGAGTTACAGAGTTTGCCAGATCATAAAAAGCCCAGTCATTATAACCTCTGTCTAGTCTTGATTGATTTCAGGTCACCTGGGTTTCATTGAATTCTTATTTCAAGATAGATATTGTGAAAATGTGGAAGCAGCTATCTCCATGTAAAGGAGAGGTAGAAATGAGTGGGTACTAATAGCATTATAGGCCACATTGCTTTGAACTCTTTTCCAGTATTTTAAACCAAGGTTCAACAGAAGGAGTGCCCCCAGAGGCCACCCCAATGGAAAGAGGAAAGAGATTCAACCACTCAATCCCATTTTCTGTTATCTCTTTGAAAGTCAGTAACTGCTCTCATCTCAAGTCCCTGCCTGGTCCAGCAATTGCACAAGAGAAGCTCACAATCAATTGAACTGTAGCTGGTAAGCCAAATAGTATCAGCAAAAAACGTTGGTTTCTGTACATTACATGAAGCAACTACTGAGCAACTACTGAGATTAATGCAATGACTAGGCCTAATAACTACATGGCTGGGATCTAAAAAATGTAAGGATATCAGCTGTCTATGGAGTTGGTTCACTATCACCTTTTCAATTATTTTTCCCAGTGAGACAAGATTAGAGTCAGAACACTAGAAAAGAGAATATGTTTGCCTGGAAATAGTATCTAAAATAAGAGTGGACCATAGTTTGTTTAAGCTTACTGGCAGCTTGCCTTACTCTAAATAGGACCCTCCTATCTTGGAGGAATTTCTTGGGCCCAGGAAGTTCTAGCTTACATTTAAAGTACGGAAAAGGATAGAATTTGTTTCAGGTCCTAGAAATACTGAAAGTGGTTAATTCAACTACCTTTAATAGAAAGATGAGATTAAATTAATTCAGCATAAATGTTACATTTTTCCTTTCCTGTTTTGACATTGTTCCCCTGGCTCCAGAGAGGCTGGGATGTCTTGTGGAGTGAGTCTATAGCCAACAAAAGTCTTGTCATATGTGGGTTTGTGAATTTACAAGCAATGTGTATCTATTCATTTATCTTCGTGTTTTCTAAAGCTCCCATTGCCATAGTATTCAACTGCTTCTTGTAATGCAAACTCATAAGACTACAATCCTGTCATTTCTGAAGAACATTATTGTTACAATAAGTCTGGTGTATTTTGTTGATGAATTATGGGATTCTTCTGAGACATAAATCTGGCTTACAACAGATGAGTTTGCTTGGCTGAAAGGCATACTGTAACAATAAATGTGCTTACTGGATTGCCTACCATCACTGAAGTCATTGCCTTTCTGCCAAGGCCAAATGTCACTGTGCACATGTCTTCCTCATTTTCCAAGCAAATCACAAGACTGCTTATGTTCTGCTGATTAAATGTAGCTCCAGACAGTCTTCAATGCCTCTGACACTTCTCCAATGTTACACATGTATGAATTTAAGTTTATTAGATGACAGATGCAGATTTACAAATGACAAGTTAGCCTCTGGGACTTTCTAAAGTAACGCTCTTGCAGGCAATAATTACCTCATAGTAAATAAACTGTAGAGCATGATCTATTTCTTACATTTATCCAAAACATTATTGCCACATCTTTGTTTATATATAGACTCACAGGTAGCTTGAATGCAGAACCACGTAATAGCTATAGTGGACTCTTAATCTTTCCGTATTTCAAACATTGTATGCAAATTATGATAGGTTAGACACAAAGCCTAGTTTAAAGAAGGAGGAAAGAACATAAACTGCATAAAAATTTGTAACCAGATTCTATGATTAATATTATTACTTTTAAAATAGAAATTATAATTATAATTTTCTATCATTTAAAATTATAGTAACCAATGGAGGATAAATATTTGTTGTGCACAGTAACTGTAATGGTTGAGAGAAAATACATAGAGTGAAAGAATTGGTTCTCTCTTTCCATGCTGAAAAAATTTGTCCCTGAAATGACAATGTGAGTAACAAGGCATCAATGGGTTCACAGTAAAAAAATATTAAAAAAAAAAAATTAATTATCTGCAAAAGGAGACCATATCTACAGCAGGGGATGTGCAAGGAGCAGAATTTGGCTCTGCCCCAGACCCTGACCCCACGCTGGCTCCACCCCACGATACCAGCTCTGGCTCTACTCACCCATCCCACTCCCAGATGCTACTGCCTGCCCACCTGCAGCTGTATTCCACCCACCCAGCTAAGCATTCCCTGCCTGCAGGGGTCCCAGGCCAATCTCCTTAGAGACCCCATCCATCTGCCTCCTCTGTCTGGCACCCCTGGTGGTGGTTGCAGGATAGACTGGCACTGGTAGCTGGGCAAAATGAGCCACCACACAGTGGAACTGGATGCACACTCCATAGCCTGGACTGCCCCCTGCACCTGGGCTAGGTGGGGCAGAGGGATCCACTGCAGGCTGGACAGAATCCCTTGGTGGGCTGGATCTGGCCCATAGGCCATATTTTGCCCACCCCTGGTGTAGGACACTGAAAACTTCTGCATGAAGGAAAACTGAAAAGATTAGGCTAATGGCACATTACCATCAGGCTACTGGAACTGGGAAGGCAAGACTAAAGGGCATGGCCTGCCACAGAATTTAAGACCCCTGGGCTCTGATGGACATGACTGCCAGTGGAAGTATGCAAGTGAGGCCTGTGTAGGTATAGCTCTTGCTTGCTCCGCAGTCACTGACCTCAACTTCTACCCCCAGATCCTCACCAGACTCGCACCACTGGACCCCTGCTGCTGGCCACTGACTACCACCCCCACACCCCCAGTGCCACCTCCACCTAGGGTGGCCATCATAGAGGACATTGCAGTTTTCTGCTACTCTGTTCTCTGTCCTCTATCAATATGGAACCCAACGCCTTTTTGTCCTCAATTTTTCTCTTCAAGAGAAAAATAGAGGACATAAAAGTGTCTGGTTTTGTATCAACAGAGGACAGAGGACAACTGGACTGTCCCCTACGATGGCCACCCTACCTCCACTAGACCCATTACATCTGCTTCTGGCCCTGAGGATCTGGCCTGGTGGAAAGCCCTGTGGTCCAGATCAAACCTAGTGTGTGGGGCATGGGGCCCGGGACTGAGTTTCACCTGCTTGGATTAGGGGATTGGTGAAGATTTATCCCTACTGTTGTTTACTTTAGAAAGTTGAGCAAGAGGGACATGAGAATGGTAGACAAAATAATTAATGATAAAATGAAGGTCTGTAGCTGCTAAATATTGTTCACAATCAAGAGGGTAGAAAATAAAATTGAGAGAGTGCAAATTCCTTACAGATAAAAGGGAATGCATTTTCAGACAACCAAGTAATTGAACTATGGATCTAGCTGCCTCACAATGTTATTGAGGCAAAGAGTGCCGTAGGGTACAAGAAATGACTAGATTTTATAAGGACAATAAAGTATCATCAATTACATTAATTACATTAGCTCAGGTAATACATTATATAGGTTTTCAGCCTTCAGGCTTTAGGATATACACCAGTCACTAGATGCCTCAGAGTAGGAAGAGACTTCTATAGATACAATA
Organism: Alligator mississippiensis; assembly: GCF_030867095.1. Taxonomy (NCBI): domain Eukaryota; kingdom Metazoa; phylum Chordata; order Crocodylia; family Alligatoridae; genus Alligator; species Alligator mississippiensis. The sequence goes on along the minus strand of NC_081824.1, from coordinate 116,222,833 downwards.
TACTGTATTTACTTAAATCTAAGACAAGGGTTTTTTCCACCCCATTTAGCATAGGGAGGAACCCATCCTCTTAGATTCAAGTATGGACCAAGCAAACAGCAGCTGCAGCTCCAGATGGGGCCACAGTGGCCCATGCAGAACATGAAGCAGAGGAAGGGGGCACATAATGTAGGGATACAATGTGAGAGGAGTGTGCAGTGCAGGGGAGAGCACAGGTGAAAGGGAATGTGGTATTGGAAGGAGCTTGGGGAGGGGGCAATGAGGGGTACATGGAGAAAGGGAATGGGGAAAGGTACAGGTGTAGGGACCTACTGAATTCATGGCAGAAGTGGGGTGCACTGTGGCTCCTTTAATCTTGCAGGTTCTTCTGTGCCCCCTCACCTCACTGATTGGTGGAGGGGCCCCACTTGTGGCTAGTTCCTTATCAGTGGGGAGGTGAAAACTGCAGTTTGAAATATGGAGCCATTTTTGCTTCCTGCCACTGATTGGCTGAGGGGCCCTGGATGGCCCTGCTGTTTGCTGCTGACTGGCAGGGAGGCAAAATGGTGCCATGTTTAAAACCATGGTTTTAGCTTCCCTGCTGATCAAAAGGGAGTGATGGGGTCACAGTAGGGGCATGGGGGGCAGGGGCATGGTGTGCACAAGGGAACATGCAAGATTAAAGGAGCTGCCACACACTCTTCTTCTGCTGTGAATATTGTAGGTCCCTAGACATGTGGAATGAGAGAAGTGTGGGGAAAGGGCATGGGGCAAGTGGTAAGGGTAGGGCTAAGGGGCATTCTGCTTGCCCCCCAGCCATTGCTTTCCCTGCCACTACTTTTCCTGTGGCAATGGTAAGGAGATGAATTTCAGAGGACCCTCCAATAACTAGATTCTAAACATGATTTTTTTTTTAATTATAATTTTCCATGTATAGAATCTAATAATTGGTGGGGCAGGGGTCATCTTAAATTTGAAGTCATCTTGGATTCAGGTAAATTACCTTTTGTAGAGGTTTCACCTTCCTCCAAAAAATGGTGCTGGCAGGATACTATACTAACATAGATGAAAAGTTGGTGTGATCAGATCTAGTGGGAAAAAAATACTGTGTTTTCATAAAGCCTGTGGGACCTATTTCTGCTGAAAAGAATTGCTCTGGAGGAAGGAAAGAAAAGTACTAACAGCCATTCATGCCAAATATAGAGATAGATGAAATCCACAGATGACAGAGTAACAGCAGATGAGATCACATACAAAAACCAGTGACAGGAAGCCCCAAGGGAACATTGGATTTAGTTAGATCGTTAGCAAAAAAGCCTGTCTTTCAGTATATATCATCTTGACTAGAAAATCCCCATGCCTTATTGACAGTGTAGGGGCGTCATAGGCAGAAAGCCTTTTGCTCCAGAAAGATGTATCCTACCCTTCCCTAGGGAACTGCTACTAGTGACTGCAAGCATGTAGATAGCTTGAGATCTACTTGCCCATGCTCCAGATTGGTTCACAATGCTTTTTGGGCCACAGGTCCATTTGTTGCACTGAAGGGATCCTGGGCCTACACTTACCAAAAAAACCAGAAGCTTCCCTCAATTAGCAAGGCCACTAATTGTGGGGAGCTCAACAACTAATTGTGGGTGGGGGAGGGGGAATAAAAAACTAGGATAGAGTGATGGCCACAGGTTCTTCTTTCGTATGGCATCAGATATCAACTTGTAAATCTATGAGCCACTGTCTGCTGTTATCACTCAGTGTGCTGATTCCATCTGCCCATCTGGGCATTTGTAAAGATTGCAACTTTTGCAATGCTGTGCTGTGCTGTGCTGTTTTTTGAACACTGCATTCACACAGGGGGTTGGTCAAGATGTTCATCTTGTAAAGTGATATTTTGAAGTGTCCATATCCAGATCTCAGATTGTTCAGCTTGACCCATGCTTCTCTGTCAAGATTGTGCCTAATGCGGGACTCATTCAGTGTTGGTATAAACCACTGTGCATATAGGTGTGATCTTTTCCAGTGGTCAATCCACTCTGTTACAGCCCATAAGTTTGGCTCAGCATGCCCAGTCTGTTTCAGGAGCTCGTGGGCTTCATGTATAAATGGTTTATGATTTTTAAGCCTCTTAAGCCCCCATCTGTTCAAGTCTTCAGTTAACAGTTGATAGAGCAGGTGATTTTTGTCATCTCTTGCCTCTGTTGCCAGTAATGATGGTAGGGCCTATCTTCTTATACCACTTGGTCCAGTGCCCGGGAGTTCAGGGAGTACATCTATGTGGGTATAAGCTGTGCAGCCTGTTATAAGTCTCAGCATGCTGTTAAGTACAGTGTCAAGCTTTTTAGTTTGACAACTTCTGGACCATACAAGAGCACAATATTCTGCTGGGGCATATACCATTGCAATTGCAGTGGTTCTCAGCACTTTAAAGTTGGCACCCCATGTTGTGCTAGCTAAACATCTTAAGGCAGCTACTTGTGTATGTCCTTTACTACTGACCTTCTGAATGTGATGCTTATAGGTGCGGGAATAGTTTAATGTGACTCCTAGGTAAGTTGGGGCATACTTGTAGGGAAGGATGTAGTTGTCTTCTCTGGTATTCAGTGTGCTCTTGGCTTGACAATTGTCCAGGTGGAAGAGTGAAGATACCAATTTATTGATGCTTAACGTTAAGCACCAGTTGTGGAGATAGTTAGCGATGAATTCCATGTCAGTACTCAGTATCTTTTTTAGTTCTGTCATGTCAGTTCTTTGGGCTACTATGGTAACATCATCAATGAACACTGATGATGTTGCCATAGTAGCCCAAGGAACTGACATGACAAAACTGAAAAAGATACTGATGCTAGCACTGACCCTTAAGGGACTCCATGCTTCAGAGTTCATACTCGATTTTTTTTCCTTGGCTAGTTGTGAGTTCAAATGATCTGCTGGAGATCATATTCATGATGAAAGCCCCTTGAGGGACTCCATTCTTCAGAGTTCATACTCTGGTTTTTTCTCTTTGGCTAGTAGTGTGTTTAAATGACCTGCTGGAGATCATGTTCAATGATGAAATTGCATAGCTTGCAGTCAGGTATCACTGAGTGCAGTTTCTTTTTGAAGCCTTGGTGCCATACCATATCATAGGCAGCTGTAAGGTTGATAAGGACCGCACCTATTTTTTTTGTCTCATTTCAAATCTGTTTTTTATGTCAGATGTAAGTAGTGTAACTTGGTCAATGGTACACTGCTTTTTTTCTGAAAGCCAACTTATTCTTCTGGGGGCTGGAGATCAATGATGCTCTCTATTCTATTCAGAATTATGCACTCCATGAGTTTGTATGTAATACAGAGTAGTGAGATACATCAGTATCTCTTTAGATTCTCTAGTGGTTTGTTGGGTTTCAGTGTCAGTTTTCCTCCAGATTTTTGGAAGTCTGGTACTCTCTAGACATTTATATATGAATTTCTGAAGCCATCTTTTCATTGTGATTCTGAGGTTGGTAAGAAACTCTAGTCCAGCAGCTTTGCCAATCTTGATCACTTTAATAGCAGTGTCAAACTCATTGTCAGAGATGGGAGCAGTTATATTAAGGTTGACATTACGTGATTTAAGTTATCTATGAGTCAGGTGTCTAAACAATTCTGTGTGTTGCTTGCTTGGGTTGTCACACAGTATTTTCATGGTGGAGTTTGCTGATACAGAGCAACACTGTTTTTTGATTCCTTTACCTCTAAGACTGTTAATGATGTACCATGCTTGTCTACTCAAGTGGATCACATCTAGGGATCTACCTAAATACTGCTGAAAGTGCACTGTGCAGCAGCTACTTTAATCTTTCTCTTTTCAAAGTCCACCCACACCCCTGATTGCTGGACAGACCCCTGCCACTTGCTCCTGATTGTCCAGGAGGCAAAAAACATGGTTTTAAATATGCCACCATTTGTCTCCCGCCGCAGTTTGGCTGAGGGGCCCTAGTGGCCCTGCTGCTCCCTGTTGATTGGTTGGGAGGCAAAAACCATGGCATATTTAAAACCATGGTTTTTGCCTCCCCAGACAATCAGGAGCAAGCAGAGAGTGGTGGGGCCTCTAAGGTCCCTTGCCCAGTTGGCGGCAGTGCTGGGGGTACATGGTGCAAAGAGCAAGGTTAAAGGAATCACTGCACAGTGCACTTCCAGCACAATTTAGGGAGATCCCTACTCATATCCAAGCTCTCTGTGGTAGTCCTTTTTGATATTGTTCAATGCAGTAGCCAGGTGTTCTGTAGTTCTTTTTATAATTACAAGGTAATTGCATTGCTTGATGATATTAAAGAGCTGTTTGTATTGCTCATCCCAGTGTGGCACATAATGGCTTCTACATCCTCTAGGTATAAAGAGTTCGGCTATTCAATTAAGCAGCTGATAAATGTATTGTAGCCTTAATCAGTGTTGGTTTCTCATGGATCCTCTAATTGGTTTGCTCTCTTGCTGGTCAGCTTTTGGTATTTCTGCAAACTTGTCTTCTGAAAGTTTCATCTCAGGGCCGGTCTGGATAGTGTGGGCTGAAAAATCATATTGTCCAATGTTGATAAGTTAGGGTCTGGGCTGAGATGATGGAAACTTTTTTTATCAGTATTTTACTTAAGTCACCCTTCCACCAGGCAAGATCTGGGTTTTTATGAATGTTCCAACATCCCAAATAGAAGGTATGTGGCTCCTTTGGCTCATATAAGAGGGCTATGTCATTCAGGCTCACCCAGAGACAAAGTTGACCTGGACAGCGCTCTGTTCTGTTGCACTCTGGGAAGTGTTATGTAGTAGTGTATGGCATCTTGTTTCTGATAAAGGTAGCAAGGCCATGGATCCTGCTGGCTACAGAATTTGCAAGGCTAGTCCCTGAGAACTTCATCTTCTGCAGCTGCTCTGTATGGGTTTGTTGTAGAAGGGCTGCGTGTTTTAGATATAGCCTTCAACATTACATTCAAGAACAGCCAAGCTTTCCCCTCATAGATAGGAGAGGTTGCTGTGGCTTGTCTTCTAGTTAGTATATGAAATTTTGGATGTAGAGTGTACCAAAACTGGAAAAATCAAAAGTCCGATTGCCTTGGTAGTGACTTTTAGTTTTGCTTTGCAGCAACTCATGGGAGGCATCATGAAAAGGTAATTACTTACATCATAGATTAATAATGAGGAAAAAAAAAGCATTCACCAAGCAGAGTACACCAGCTAGCACCCTTTTGTGCCACAGGATCTGTGGACATGTTGCCCAGGCTCAACACAGTGTGCATACTGTCTTGTATTTGTGTAAGTGTTGGGAAGTACTTGAGTCCCCCTGCCATTTCTCCTATCTGGGACCTCTATACCAAATAGGCTAGAATTGTGCCTTTAGTAGATCATTTTTTTCCTTGCTTACTTCCATTGCGTGTAGTGATTTTATGAAAGTTTAGAGGTTTAGCTGAGGGCATCATATACATATAGTGCTAATAAACATAAGAACTATTTCTGGCTTGGATAAGGTAAGTTATAGGTTGTTCTATATTTCTCTGCCTCAAAGCCAATTTTTCTTTAATTACAAATATAAAATACCAACATCTGATTTTTATGGCCAGAACTCCAAATCGGGGAAAGCCCAGAATTTCTCAAAATTTGAGTCAATGTGATTTGTAAGGCCCCATGTGTACTGTCAGATTATAATAATAGAACCTAGCTTTCTAGATTCCCTGTCCTAAACTTTAATTACTGGCTAGCATGAAGGCCCTGATGTTGCTGCTCCTCAGAGGTGTCTATCTAGAGGCTGAGGTAGCAATTTTGGTGATCTTAAGAACAGAAGGAAAAGGAGAATTTTGGAGATTGAAAAAGGAGCTAAGGATAGCTCATTTTATATCTGAAAAGACTGCTTGGATTCAGATTTTAAAAATCTCATTAAATCCGGGCAAAAGCTTAGAACAGTAGCTCCCATACTGTGCTCTGTGGACCATGGCTAACCATCTAAGCACTTGCTGGTGGTCTCCAGAGACCAGTGTAGTCACATAGTATTCTCTGTCTTTTCATTTTAGTGTGTTTAGTTGGTAAAAAGATATTTTAAATATTTCCTTAATGTGACTTTTCCAACCAAGCAACTGCTGTTATATAAATACCAGGATGCTGTGGGATGATAAACAAGATGGAAGAATGCCCATCTCAGAAAATGGAAGGTGAGCTGGCCAGTGTCAACATCTTTTAATAAAGATGTAGTTCACAAAAACAGGCACTGAGAAATGTTGAGGATGCCTGGATTAAGTCTAAAAATAGAAAAGCAGGAAAGGATCCAAGGTAAGATTCCACTGCCTGTACATTCTGCTGCTCGGATTGCCATTATTGACAGGACAAATGTCAACACATTCATTTTGATTCTGACACTCAGCTCTAAGAATTCCCCATGATGAGGCAAGAAGTGATGATAATTCTTGGCTTGCTTTATTCACTGCATCATTCTAAAATCCACAGTGGGAAACCTCAGAAGAAAAAGGGCTGTGAAGGATTCACTGAATCTGAATTTGAATTTGCTACTATAGGGCCATAGAAAAAGGAAACCTTAACTGTAAAAGTTTCCTGTTGAGGTGCATTGAGAATAATGAAATCATTTGCCATTATGAATTCTTTTTTATGATACAACAGTTTGAGACAGACTATTGTTGAAAGCTCATGTGGCTTCCCCCCATACCTAGGTTATTTGTCTTGCAGTTTTATGACTTGCCCACACAGCATTTGGATATTTATGAGAGCTTTACAAGTCTCAACCATAGACCTAAGTTCCCCACAGGATTCTCTTAACATCATCTGTCAGTTTGAACATCAAGTGATCAGTAGTTTAGTACCTTTGAATGTGAATGCTTAAGGAGTGTGTGGAAAAAGTCTTAACTGTCAGTGGAAATAGATTAATAGATTCTAGGGTCAGAAGGGACCTCAGTGGGCCATCTGTCCCTGGCAGGCAAGAAAAGGGTCACCAAACCTGGGGTCATGTGATCTCAGCCAGGTGCCTGTCCAGTCTTCTCTTAAAGACCCCCAAGGATGGGGAGAGCACCACCTCCCTTGGAAGCCCATTTCAGATCCTGGCAACCCTGACCATGAAGAACTTTCTTCTGATGTCCAGCCTAAACCTACTCTCCAATAGCTTATGGCTATTGTTCCGTGTTGTTCCAGGGGGTGCCCTGGTGAACAGATTGTTGCCTACTTCATGTTGCTCGCCCCTTATGAATTTGTATGCCACTACAAGGTTTCCTTTCAGCCTAAGAGGTTAAGGTCCCTTAGCCTTTCCTTGTAGGGCCTTCCTTACAAGCCTCCAATCAGACGAGTGGCTCTTCTTTGGACCCTCTCCAGCTTGTCCGCATCCTGCTTGAACTGCACCATCCAGAACTGGACACTGTACTCCAGCTGCGGTCTGACCAATGCCATGTAGAAAGGGAGAATCACCTCCCTGGACCTGTTTGTGAAGCACCTATGGATGCACGACAAGGTGTGATTGTCTCTGCCAACTACTTCATCACTTGTGTGTCATGCCTGCCCCTATCCCACCCACAGGTCCTGCCCACTCCCCTATCCCCTGTGGATCACATCTGCTCCCCCCACTCCACCTGCAGGTTGTACTTGCTCCCCCCGCCCCTTGTAGGTGTTGGCTGCACCACCCTACCCACCTGCAGGTTACACCTGCCCCCTACTCCACCCACAGGTTAAAGCTGCTTTCCATCCCCAGGAGGACCCCTGATCCCCTCCAGCCTGCTAGACCCCCAGCCTGCTAGCTAGCCCTCCCATCCTGATTTACTTGATATCAGGCAGCCATTTTGAATGAATCTAACCTCCCCCTAATGCCCCTGAATGTCTATACTTAGCACCAAAGAACAAGTACAAGCCAAGGGGGGGAAAAGATTTTAAAAATAACATAAAACAAATGATCAAATAAATTAGCGCTAGAACATTCCTATTAATCTCCTTGTATTTCCAGGGAGATTTAATTTCCCAGTATTCTCAGTTGAGTCCATGTCTTTGGCTCAATGATTTCTTATTTGCAAAGCTGCTACATACAGGTTATATCCTTCAAAACACCAACACATTACTTGGAAACAGGGCCTTCTTTATGTCCTTGGTGGCACTGGCAGATTGTGCCCTCCTGGTAGCCTTCATGATATTGTCACTATTTGCCAATTCATTATCACCTCTGAAAGAATAGATATGTCCATTTCTCAAACCAGAGCCTCTGGGGATAGAAAGGAAAGAATATGCATATCCAGGGCACTGCTCTCTACTTCCTGCTAAGGGGGAAAGAAGACGACCAAATAGTAGATTTTTTTTCTAAGTATGCAATAGAGGCCCAACTCTGGTCCCATTCAAGTCAGTGGCAATAGCTACCATTCACTTCCTGGAAATCAGAATTAGCCCAAGGATGAGCACTTTTACAAAATCCATGCTACAGTATCTGTTAAAGTTGCTGTAGCCACCGTAGCCACCTCTTTAAATTGGCAGCAGAAGAAATTCAAGAAGAACAGAGGGTCTAGATCAGTGCTTCTCAGTGTTTTTAGACTCAGGACAACCCTCATTAGAACCAAGATACCCCTCTCAAAAATGAATTTATTATTACAGTGTTTACTTCCTTGCAGAGAGGCCAGACAGTGGGGGTGGAGAAGCAGCCAGGCAGAAGGAGCCTGAGCCTGCGCGTTCTGCCTTTATCTCCTCACACCTCTTGAGGCATTGCTCAAAAGATCTCATGGCACCCTGGTTAAAAATCCCTGGCCTAGAGGGATGTAACAATTGTATTGCTATCCAAAGGATATCACTGTAAGTTGTTGCAACGTAACTGTTACGTCTGCATGCTTCTGTAGCATTACAAATGTAACATAAGTGCTCCAATTTTAACTCAGCTTCTTTCTTTGTCAAAGTTACAGCATAATAGTTTATATGTACTCCTAAGCAGAAGCTCCTTCTCCTCTTTTACCAAGGCTAACAAGTACACTTGGTCCATTCCCAGAGACACTTTTTCCTAATTGTCCAGAAATATGGTAAAAGACACATGGCTAACCCAGAGATGGGCACATGCCATGGTTTGGAGTATGTAGAAAAAGACAACGTATGGCTCCCTGTGTTAGACTCGGATCGGCTGGCTAGATTCTGCTTTTGTGCTGTGATATTCTTTCAATTAGGGGGTGACCTTGGATGATCACGCCTTCATTCCCTACTTGTAAAGCAGGCACTTCTCTACCTCTTCCCATTTGTAAAATAAATGTTAATGGGAATTTTAATTACCTAATATAGTTACTCAAATACTTGCTGAAAAACTCTTTCCCTTTTGCATCTATGTTCTTTTATGAATGGAGTCCAGGATCATCATACTCATAAAAGCATCCCATTCCCAGATTTGCATAAAGGGCTTTGCATTATGGATAAACTGACTAGCTGACCAAACTGACCAAAGTCATGCCTGACCAACCTTATTGCCTTTTGTGATAAGATGACAGGCTCTGTGGATGTGAGAAGATGAGTGGATGTGTAATACCTTGACTTTAGCAAGGCTTTTGATATGGTCTCCCATAACATTCTTGCAAGCAAGCTAAGGAAGTATGGGTTTTCATAGATTCATAGATGTTAGGGTCGGAAGGTACCTCAATAGATCATTGAGTCCGACCCCCTGCATAAGCAGGAAAGAGTGCTGGGTCTAGATGACCCCAGCTAGATACTCATCTAACCTCCTCTTGAAGACCCCCAGGGTAGGGGAGAGCACCACCTCCCTTGGGAGCCTGTTCCAGACCTTGACCACTCAAACTGTGAAGAAGTTCTTCCTAATGTCCAATCTGAATCTGCTCTCTGCTAGCTTGTGGCCATTGTTTCTTGTAACCCCTGGGGGCACCTTGGTGAATAAATACTCACCAATTCCCTTCTGTGCCCCCGTGATGAACTTATAGGCAGCCACAAGGTCGCCTCTCAACCTTCTCTTGCGGAGGCTGAAAAGGTCCAGTTTCTCTAGTCTCTCCTCGTAGGGCTTGGTCTGCAGGCCCTTAACCATACGAGTGGCCCTTCTCTGGACCCTCTCCATGTTATCCGCATCCTTCTTGAAGTGTGGTGCCCAGAATTGCACGCAGTACTCCAACTGCGGTCTGACCAGCGCCCGATAGAGGGGAAGTATCACCTCCTTGGACCTATTCGTCATGCATCTGCTGATGCATGATAAAGTGCCATTGGCTTTTCTGATGGCTTCATCACACTGCCGGCTCATGTTCATCTTGGAGTCCACTAGGACTCCAAGATCCCTTTCCACCTCTGTGCCACCCAGCAGGTCATTCCCTAGGCTGTAGGTGTGCTGGACATTTTTCCTCCCTAGGTGCAGCACTTTGCATTTCTCCTTGTTGAACTGCATCCTGTTGTTTTCTGCCCACTTGTCCAACCTATCCAGGTCTGCCTGCAGCTGTTCCCTGCCCTCCGGCGTGTCCACTTCTCCCCATAGCTTTGTGTCATCTGCAAACTTGGACAGAGTACATTTGACTCCCTTGTCCAAGTCGCTGATGAAGACATTAAAGAGTATCGGTCCAAGGACCGAGCCCTGCAGGACCCCACTGCCCACACCCTTCCAGGTCGAGACCAACCCATCCACCACGACTCTTCGGGTGCGACCCTCTAGCCAATTCGCCACCCACCGGACTGTGCAGTCATCCACATCACAGCCTCTTAGCTTGTTCACCAGTATGGGGTGGGATACCGTATCAAAGGCCTTCCTGAAGTCTAAGTATACGACATCCACCCCTCCTCCTGTGTCCAGGCGTTTCGTAACCTGGTCATAGAAAGAGACTAGATTGGTCAGGCATGATCTGCCCGCCACAAACCCATGCTGGTTTTCCCTCAGCATAATTTGCCCTGCCGGGCTCTCACAAATGTGAGCCTTAATAATTTTTTCAAAGACTTTACCAAGGATGGAGGTGAGACTGACTGGCCTATAGTTGCCCGGGTCCTCCTTCCTCCCCTTTTTGAAAATGGGGACCACGTTAGCCCTTTTCCAGTCCTCCGGGACTTGGCCCGTGCGCCACGAGTGTTCGAATATTCCTGCCAGTGGCTCTGCAATGATGTCGGCCAGTGCCTTCAGCACCCTCAGATGGAGCCCATCCGGGCCTGCCGATTTAAAGGCATCCAGTTCTTCCAAGTGACTCTGCACCACCTCAGGATCTACGTATGGAAGTCTGGCACCTTGCTGCTGCCTCTCTACAACCCCAGTGAGAGACTTGTCGTGCCCCTCACTTAGGAACACTGAGGCAAAGAACTCGTTGAGGAGTTCAGCCTTGTCCCCCCTGTCTGTCACCAATTGTTTCTGCCCATTTAGCAGTGGTCCTATTCCTCCCTGGGCCTTCCTTTTACTCCCAATATATCTAAAAAACAATTTCTTGGGTTGCCAAGTTTTACTTGGGTTGCCATCCTCAGCTCCATGGTAGCTTTGGCCCACCTAACTGCCTCCCTACAAGCACGAGCAGAGGAGGTTTATTCATCTTTAGTGGTCTCACCCTGTTTCCACTTTTTGTGCTCTCCTTTTGGCCCTTAGGTTGCCCTGGATTTCTCTGGTCAGCCATGGAAGCCTCCTGGCCCCTTTCCCTTTTTTGCCTCGCTCGGGGATCATCTTGCTTTGTGCCCGAAGGATCGTTTCCTTTAGGCACAGCCACCCTTCTTGGGCTCCCATCCCTTCAAAACTCCTACTCTGCAGTGCTTCCTTGACTAATCGCCTGAGTGCATTGAGATCAGCTTTCCTAAAGTCTAGCACTTTCACCCTACTAGTTACCTTACCCACTCGCCGTCTTATGTTGAATTCTATTATTAGGTGATCACTGTCTCCCAAATGGCTACCGATCTGGAGGTCCCCTATCATGTCATCTCCTGTTGCCAATACCAGATCCAGTATGGCATTCCCCCTAGTGGGACCATGCACCTCCTGTGTCAGGTGGAGGTCCTGTACACAGGTTAGAAACCTGCGTGAGCGATGGGACCTTGCTGTCTGCGTCTCCCAGCAGATGTCCGGGTAGTTTAGGTCCCCCATGACTACCGCCTCTTTAGCTTTTATGGTCTCCGAGAGTTGCCTCAGGAGCCCCGCATCTATTTCTTCCCCTTGGTGTGGGGGTCTGTAGCAGACCCCTACCACCAAATCCCTTTCTCCTTGCCCCCCATGTAGCCTAACCCACAATCCTTCTACTTCCTCAACCTTGGATTCTGTCTTGATGAGGGTTGATGTATATTGCTCACTGAGTTGGTTGGATGAATGGACTGTAAGGTGGATAAAAAAAACTAGCTGGATCATTGGGCTTAGAGGGTAGTAGTCAATGGCTTGATGTCTAGTTGGCAGTCATTATTAAGTGGAGTGCCCCAGGGGTTGGTCCTGGAGCTGGTTTTGTTCAATATTTTCATCAATAAGATGGAAGATGGGATGGAGTGCACCCTCAGCAAGTTTGCAGATAACACCAAGCTGGGGGGAGTAGTAGATACTGGAAGGTAGGGCCAGGATTCAGAGACAAATTGGACGAGTGGACCAAAAGAAATCTGATGAGGTTCAAGAAGGAACAGTGCAAAGTCCTACACATAGGATGGAAGAATCCCATGCACTGCTACAGGCTGGGGACTGACTGGCTTGACAGCATCTCTCTGGATAAGGACCTGGAGGTTACAGCAGACAATTAACTGAATATGAACTAATAGTGTGCCCTTGGTGCAAAGGCAGCTAACAACATACTGGGCTGTATTAGTAGGAGTGCTGCCAGGAGATCGAAGGAAGTGATTTTTCTCCTCTATTCAGCACTGGTGAGGCCACATCTGGAGTACTGTGTTTTGGCCCCCCCCACTATAGAAAGAATATGGACAAACTGGAGAGAGTCCAGCAGAGGGCAATGAAAGTGGTTAGGCAGCTGTGGCAAATGACTTATGAGGAGAGGCTGAAGGAACTGGGCTGTTTTAGTCTGGAGAAGAGAAGACTGAGAGGGGATTTAATAACAGGCTTCAACTAGCTGAAGTGGAGTTTGAAAGAGGATGGAACTAGACTATTCTCAGTGGTGGCAGATGACAGAAGAAGAAGCAATGGTTTCAAGTTTAGGTTAGATATTAGGAAAAACTTTCCCACTAGGAGGGTAGTTAAACACTGGAACAGGTTACTCAGAGTGGTTGTGGAGTCTCCATCTTTGGAGGTTTGTAAGACCGAGCTAGATAAAGCCTTGGCTGGGATGATGCAGTCGGGGACGGTCCTACTTTGAGCAGGGGATGGACTAGATGACTTCCTGATGTCCTGTCCAATCCTAAGTTTCTATGATTCTATGAAGGATTTAATGTATTTCTGTTAATATGACATAGTATAGAGGTACAGAATAAGAGGGAAAAAGAATAGTAGTTCTGCAAATTAAATGCTTTACACACAAATTCTGCCTGCTTTGTCAGCTCCTATTGACTGCATTTGTTAGTATGATTATGATAGAACTAAATGTTTAGTCAGTGCACATGCAAAGAGCTTTTCTGTAGCCTGCTGAAGGTTGCCTTTCTGGGTTGGGTGGTAGACATCCATGTGTTTAAGGGTTTGGATAGATGAGATTTAAGGCTAACTCAGAAATGCATTCTGTAGTCCAGAGGGTTTAACACCATTGCCTGGCCACAGCTAGGCTGAAAAGTGAGGTGTTTAAAACATTATTAAAAATATGGAATATGATATATATAGCTATCTAGGCAGGGCATATAAAGACACAGTGCAGCCCCCTTGATTTCACTGAAAGCATTGACAAAATTCCCCTCAACTTCTATTGGACCAAGATTTCATCAGCTATTCCAGCTGACTTTTCAAAGAAGCTGAATTTATTAAGTGTTGGACACTTAAATCCTTTCTGAAAATCCTAAACTGTAGGAGGAGGTGAACATCTAAAATCTGGCTTCACAATGCAGACATATGCCTGGATGCATCTCTAGGCATCCAGCATGTAGCGTCAGTGGCTTATATTTAGGATCAATACCCACCTATCTCAGTAGGTGCCCCAGCTTCCCTGACAGCTAAATTTGTTGATCCTCAGAACCCAGAAAAGTCCAAAGAGCTAGTCCCACCAAAATTAAATACTCCCAGCATAAGAAATCTTAATTTATCATAGCAAATTCAATAACAAATATATATAACAGTCTAAACAATACAGATAAAGCATATGAAGCAAGTGATTAAAATTCATAAAATTAATCTCAAGGCATAATGATCTTATCAATATGTGATCATTATATTGATCATAAAATGGCTTCACACCTTGAGACAGTCTCTGTCCCGAGTATTTTTTTTTTTTGCCCAATCCTCTCAATCCTCCTCTTAAAACTCTAGTTAGGCAGATACAAATAATTCTGTACTATCCTATCATTAAGTAGCTTAAGGCCTACTATAGTGTACATTTTCCTTCGGTAAAATGATGTAGGCATATACATTTTTCCTGCTGTGATTATGCATGCAGTAACATAACTGAGGGACAGGCTCAGACAGCGACATAAAAATAGCTATCAATGAAGCAGCAGTTGGCCATGCCACTGCAATCAGCAGTGTGGCAGCTGACACTACTGTGTGCACTGTCACTTTCCCAGAGCATTAAACTATCCTGCTATGACTGTATGCCAGATTATATAAATCCTTTAGATCTGGGTTATATCACCTAGCAGTGTTGCTGCCTTCAGTGGAGAGATACCTGCTCATCAGGGGAATTCATTCAAGAGACATGCTTTTCGTTCAGGGTAGTAATACTAAAGATAGAAAAGATAAGGTAATGCAGAGGGTAACTTGCTTTCTAGTTAATGAAACACTCAATGGTAGAAGCGTTACTGGGACCTGGACAAATCAATCAGGTACAGTGCTAGGTACATATGATACTTGATAGCTTGTGAACAGAATTAGGCACCCTGACTGCTGTCTATCTAGTGCTTTCTTTGATTAGCCACCGCTACCACCACAGTCAGTCATTATCACCAGTCACTGAAAATGACGGGAGTTGGCCCTAATAAGGCACAACTAGGCCCGAAGCTCAGCCAGCAACCTGATACGTCCCCTTGATATAGGAAGAATCAAACACATTGTGGAGGGCCCATTATTGGTTTTCTATTCACCTCCTTCCAACCCCATATTTAATTAAGTACCCAGGCAGAGCCTGTATGTGGTGTACTCAACCACTGAGTTCCCCTTATCCCCTTAGTATGGCTGAGTAGAGGCTATTTCTTTGCACATGCCCCATTGCCATGTCTGCCAACACGGGGAGGGGGTTGCATTATTTATGGCTAACTATGGCTTATTATTTCACAACATTCCAGTATACACACTCCACAGTATCTCATAAAGAGTTTTCTGCAATGATGAATGGACTGAGAAAGGCCAGGCAAATGCTATTATTATAGCACTACATAAATATGGGCTTTTTTTTCATTTAGACATTAAAACACCTGATTTCCTTTAACATTGTAAACATGTCATTTTATTAGGTCCTGAAGACCTGATGAATTTAAGGTCATTTTCAGTGAAGAAGTGACAGACTAGTTAGCTTTTCTATATTTCATACAGCAATGAGAGAAAGAAACCTTTATCATGGAATCAGGTAGGGGAATGAAGAGGATGGGAGAGACCTGTTCTCTACTCTGAAGCTCCCTATGGTTGTGTTTAGATCCTGCTGTATCTTTTCAATATATTCATGAAACAGAGTTGGAAAGTGAAAGGAATACAGGATATAATTTCCTTGAAATGGAGTTGGCAAGGGCTCTGTGTTTTGTAGCTAATAAATTCAGTTTTCAGGAGGAAATTCATATAAGCTGCATTTACCAGTTTGTAAGAATGAAAATGAATGTATTAATTATGTAGAATTTTACCTTGTTTAGCAGACGGCAATTTTGGCC
Source organism: Alligator mississippiensis (assembly GCF_030867095.1). NCBI lineage: Eukaryota > Metazoa > Chordata > Crocodylia > Alligatoridae > Alligator > Alligator mississippiensis. The sequence goes on along the minus strand of NC_081824.1, from coordinate 116,207,014 downwards.
AGACCTTGGCAACCTCTTCCTTGACATAAAGTTTAAAAAACAAGCCTTTTCAACCATAAAAATCATTGCTTTGTGAAAGGATAGATAAATGTCCAAGTAAGCGCCTCATTACCGTCAAAGCAGTGATTTGTTGTTTCATTATAACATTGTATTTTCCTTGTTATTAGAGTTAAGGTTGAGTCAGCCTTTCCATTATAAACAAATTCCTGGTTTAAGAGAGACATGGCTTGGCCATAAAAAGGCCTTGCTTCAAGAGGTAGGACAGCAAAAGTTGTCAAGGCGAGGTGCAAAGACCAAAACAGCAACAAGGGGTTGGGCTTTTAGAAGCAGTTTGGTATGCTCCTGGGATTGAGAAATGCCTGGCTCTCTAAGGGCCCAAACCTGGCATCCATCTCTTGAGCAGCAATTTCCCATGCATGTGCCACAGTGCCACTGAAGCCAACAGGGCTGTGTTCAGACTAAGGTTGGCTTCATAAGCGTGTCTGCCTGTCCGCACAGTAACATTAATAGGCATAATGATTCTTTCTCAGTTCCTTGTGTCTTCTAGCTGTGTTATCAAAGCAGCCCTTGGCAGCCTATCTATGTGTTAAAGGTAGGTTGGCAGCCAGTGAGTGGAGCTGTGGTTCCTTTCTTCCCACCCTCACTCCCAGTGGGTGCATCTATAGGTGGAATTAGCACATTTTGCACCAGAGTTTATTGCTCTTGAGAGCAGTGTTACACATGTACCTGGGATGGCAACACATTGAGCTGGGGCAGTGGGGTTGTGGGTGGGGAGGGGCAGAGCTTGAATGACAATTAACTCTACTGTTCTAGGGAGGAGGAGGGGAAAATTGTCACAAGGACGTGGAAAAACTTGAGAGGCTCCAGAGAAGAGCCACCTGTATGATCAGGGACTTGCAAGACAAGACAAATGAGGAGAGGCTGAGGGACTTGGGCCTCTTCAGCCTACAGAAGAGAAGGCTACGAGGGGACTTGGTAGTAGCTTACTACTACATCAGGGGAGTACATCAAGAACTCGGCGAATAGCTGTTCACTAGGGTACCCCAGAGGAAGACCAGGAGCAATGGATACAAACTCCTGGAAGGCTGCTTCAGGCTCAATTACAGGAAAAACTCCTTCACAGTCAGGGTGTCCAGACTGGAAAAATCCCTCCAGTGGTGGTGTAGTCACCTACCCTGGAAATCTTCAAAAGGAGACTGGAAAGTCACCTCGCTAGGGTCACTTGACCCCAGTTGTCTGTTCCTGCCTAGTGCAGGGGGACTGCACCTGATGATCTACAAGCTCCCTTTGATCCCCTAACAATCTATGAATATCATCCTGGTACTTCACAGGTACTTAGGGTGGGACAATGGGTTTATACATCTGTAGGAGGCCAGGGTAGAAGGCTTTGTCCTGGGAGAAGTCAGTCCTCTGTTTTTAGCTTCAGGGTTTTGTTATACAGTCTCAAACTATGAGTGTTTGCCCAAGTTCACAGTAGTTACAGGTTCAGGTGAGCAGGGCCTTGAGGACTAAAAGGTAAGAATCCCGCTCTCTTGTCCTCCCATTCTAGGCTCCACCTCACCCCTCAAGGTCCCCTCTTCCTCCCTTGTGCCTGGGGCTCCCCATTGCCCACCTGGCCTTGTGGCTCAGTTGCACCCTCCCATCATCCCTCAGCTTACTTGTGAGCCACAGCTGCTCTCTAGACTGAGTGGAGTAATTTTAAGCTGCCCAAAGGGTTCTTGAAACTAGTTTCAGGTGTTCGTGTGTGGACAATTCTGGAGTTAAGAACTCTAGGAGCCACCTTAAATTGACATGGAAGAAGCCTCTTGGACAGATGGGCTCTGTGTGTGATTCCATATTACAGTTAGCACCTGCTAACTTGAAGGACTGCTAGGTTGTTGTTAATGTTTGCACCTGCTGGGAGAAGCAGCATGATCAGAGTACATACCTTCTGTACTGTGCACAGCTCTGAGCTGCTGTCAGAGTGCTGGTGAACAGGGAATGGCTAGGAGCTGACAAATCTGTGCCAGCTCAACTCACCAGTTTTCGCCCTGTTCCAGCATGCCCCGCCCCACACCTCCACCAACACACCCCTTCAGCATGCACACATGCTTGTGTGAGCACACACTTCAGCACACCATTCCCACCCCCCTCCACTCATCCCCAGATTTGCCGTTAGCAACAACCAAGCAGCAAGAGCCAGGACATGGGGTGCACAGCAGGGGAGAGGTCATCCCTGATAGTGTGGGGCTGCATGGAGCCCAATCACATTGTGTGAACACACACACACGCACACGCACACGCACATGCACACACACATACAGCCGCTGTTTGTGTGAGTTGAGCTGTGTGTTGTGCTGTGTTGCATGTGGTTGTTGTATTGTGCTCTGTATGCAGCTCCCTCCACCCTGGCAGCTCCCCTCCTCCATCCTATGCTTAGCCTGCTCATCCCCAACCCCTCCCGTGCAGCTCAGCAGTGCTCTCCCCTCTCACCAGGGAGGGCTGGAGAGACAGGAGCCATCAAAATCCAGCTAGTCCACCTTGGAGCAGTATCCCCCTGGGATACTGGAGGACTGTGAATTGGTTGTTTTATTTCCCATGAACATTTAAAAGTTAGGCTAAATTAATCTGCTTAGAATAGCTCAAAGGCAACCCTAATACACCTAGATGGCACCTAGCACTTATTAACAAGTGTGAATATGAGATCCTTGATGTTTTAAGAATCCTTAACAAGGTTGATTTTTAACTTCTAATCTCACCCATAGAACAATAATAAATTGGCACTAGAAAGAAAGAAGTTGTTCTCAAATTGTTTGTTTCATTGATCCTTGCAAGATGGCAGATGTGCTTTATACACAAAGGGACTAAGGAAGGAAACGGACCAGCATACCACTTGCACTTTGAAAGCCTTCCCATACAAATAATGTTTGCATTTCACACAGAGCAGAGAGTATGAATAGTTCTTTCCCTCTGAAAAAACAACAACTATGCATAGAGGGAACTGCAAGAGGACTAGGAACCATAGTACCACAAGAAGCATCAGCTCTTATGGTGAAACAAGCTAGATGCAAACCATATTTGCCAACAATTCTCATCAACATGATAGGAATTGGACTTGCTGGAAGTGAAGTAAACAACATATTTATATGTTGTTAAAAACCACATTCAAAATATTTCATTGATATCCTTCTCATTTGCTATTCAGTTACTTGAAATTGCTGCCCATTCCCATCAAATACATTGTTTATTCCAGAGGAAAATGTATATTTTAATGAAAGCCACGTTTCTAGCCCATTAGCATTTGAAATGGCAAAGGATTAAATCAACTCCAGCTGATTGTAACTAAGGTTTCACCATAACAGTTTAGTATTTTCTGGAGAAATTAAATTAATTTATTTAACTGTCTATTTGTGACAATTAAAATTATGTCTGTCATTTTCAGTCCCTGCTACCCTAAAAGACAGCATCCCAGTTTCACAACGAACATATGTGTTGCACCATCAAAAGGATTTCTAGCTCTCAACTAATCTGTTAAATACTTTAGGGAGAAAAGAACCCCCAATCCATCACTCCCTTCCAAAAGCCTTACATGCATAGGAAATAATGCGCTCGTATAGACATGCAGGGATGCTGCAATGCGCTGTAATTACAGCACGTTGGAGAAGACCCTCGGAGCTGTGCTAATTAAAATGCACAGACCCCTTCCCGCCTCCCCTGACTCCTGGAGCATATTGATAAGTGCCTAATGTAGCCATTGCACAAGTATTTCTGCAATGCCACAGGTAACTATAGTGCCATTCAGACAAAGAAAATGGAGGCCTGTTTCCCACTCAATTTAAGAACCTGATTCTAATCCTATTGAAATCTATGTATCCTGCACTCATCCTGATGGTATCCAACATGTTCTTTTGCTACAGAATTCAATGGGAACAAAGCTTCATATCAGTCAAAGGACAATAAGGAATAGTACACCACAAGTGGGGCTGTATGGGACAATACTAATCACAGCAAAAAATCATGAAACATTTGTTAGGTACAGAGCTGGTTGCCTCAGTTCACCTGGGGCTATCCAGGTAGAAAATCAGCTGATTGTCAAAACAGTTTGAGACCTGGGGCTGATTGTCAAACATCTGCCAAGGGAAGCCCTTCAGCTCCCTGCACTGGGAGTAATATTCTCCTATTCTGCACTTCGATCTTCAGTACCTGCAGCCCAGTCAGAGGTGCTGGGTGTAGGGTTAAAAGTCCCAGTCATGTCTACATGAGATGCTTACTGCACAGTAGCTCATTACTACTGTGCAGTAGCTTGTTAGTACTGCACAGTAGTGTTGCAATGCATGAACTGTGATGCAATGCTACTGCACAGTAGTAACGAGCTACTGAGCAGTCAGCATGACCCAGAAGCTGTGTGGGGACGCTACTGCACAGTAATGCCAGTTACTGGACAGTCAGTTAGTACTTGGTTATGCAAGTACTAAATGACTGTGACGTTGTTACTCATGTAGATGTGGTCCCTGGTAAGGATGTCCTTTGGCTGTTCCCTAACCCTGAAAGTTTGGGGTCAGGATGAACAGTCTGTTGATTGTCAGCCATGGGGCTGGCACTGCACTAGGGTGTCAGAAAATCATGTGTGCAGTCCAACTGCACACATGGTTTTTAAAGTTCTGGCAAACACGGACCCCAGGATCAGGCAGCCTCTCCCCGATCCTGGGATCACAGTGCACTGGGACCTTTAAAAACAATGTGTGCTGCCTGGCTATGGTTTTCTGACATCCTGGGACATGAGGATCCTGGGATCAGGGAGAGGCTGTCTGATCCCAGGGTCCCCTGGCTGGGATGTGTGAAGTGCCTTGCTCCATAGCTACTTTAGGAGTTGGGGAGCAAGACAGGAACTATGTTGGGTAATGGTAAACCACGGGGCCAAGGGAACTGGGGGAGGTGTGGGGCAAGCCGTGCACCATGCTGGGTCATGGTGAGTTCAGCGGGTCTCTGCAAACTATCACCTTGGCTTAGCTGATGATCTCCTTGTGCCCTGGCACCCTGGGAAGGGCAGGGTGCATCTCTATGCAGGGCTGCTCTGTGTGGGTGTCAGCCTCTGGACACAAGGGGAACTGTGAACCAAATTTGGCCATGCAGCTGGTGTTGGGCGGCATGGCAAGGCTACTGTGCCACATGTTCAATTTAAGGAGCAATGGAAGCAAGGCACAAAAATGTTACATATGGTTTGTGGAATATTTTTGTGGCTGGTTTCCCACTTTATCCTGCCATTAATTCCCTGAACATGTGGCAGAGTTACCATTTAAGCCACTAGTAACAGGTTAATAGTGTCGTAAGTGTCATGTCTGCCAGGGGCCTTTGATTTCTTCAAGGCATTTGATTTAGCACTGCTTGAAAGCTTGCATTATATGGCATTAACAGGGCATTCATTAAATGGATTAAAAACTGGCTTGCTTACAAATCACAAGCTATACATGGGAACATTGCAACATTGGACTGGAATGTTGTAGGCAACCATGTCATATAATCTTCATAAACTGATCAAGCTCAATCTTAGTATTGGCTGGTTTCATTGGTCTGTTGTAGAATCTCCCTGTGGTGATTGTTTGAAAGCTTCTTCTAAATTTCAGTCTAAGTTTATTCATAGTAAGCTTGTGGGTGTTCTTGTGATAATATTATCCATTAAGTTTAACTTAAGTAGCTCTTCCCTGTTTCACACTCCTATCAGTGCCTTCTACAATGGTATTAATGCTTCTTTATACCTGAAATACCTCACCTAACATACTCTAGAGTTGAATTTGTCTTTCATGACTGCATCATCCAGATTGTGCCTTGTTCTCTTATGTGCCCAGTGTGGGTCTCTTCCTCTTTTAATTTATGAGCTTTCAGCTTCCTGGAGTAAATACACATACTTTTCACTTTCTTTTACATTGCAGCCTATTCCTACTGCTATCTAGTTTTCTCTGCATTATATTCCAATCCTCCTTTGGATTGACAGTACCTCCCAATTTGTGTTCCCAGCAAATATCGTAAGTATACCAAAGTTTTTGTTCCAAGGTGTAATGGGTTGACCACACCTTTCTCTGTCTCACTTGCCACCTCTTTGGTTCACTTCTAAAAGAGGTTTCCAGTTTAGCCCTTGATATAACCCTCCAGGTCACATGTCCAGAACACTGGGGCTGAGGTCCCCAGGAGCACTGTGCACTCCCCTTTCTGACATAACCAATAGGATCATGGGTCATTGCCAACTCCCCATAGCCATCTAAGCCTTGTAGCTATTCATCTACCCCAGCTGCAAGTTACATCAGCCTTTTCCAGGTTACAGCCTTTATATTCAGCTAGCCCCTCTTCAAAGAACTATACCTGAAGAGTCCTTGCCCCTGTGGTCTTTGCCATCATCTCACTCAACTGCTAAGTGTCCTTCAGACAGATCTTGTACAAGGATGGAATTTGGTAAGGGGATCAAAACCCACTCTGCTCTCAGATCTAGGCCCTCTCTGGTTGTACCTCACTCCCCTCATACCTTGGCCCACTGCCTAGCTCCCATCAGTGTCTCCATCATCATCCTACCTCTTGTGCATTACTCTGCAACTTAAATACCTCATCACAGATTCTCCTGCTCTGACCTTTTCCTCAGTGCCCCCTAGCCACTTCATGTCTTTACTCCAACTATGCAGAGTATCTTCCTAACTTGAACACTGTGCCTGTTTGTAGCTAGACTACAACAACACTTTTCTCTCTGGTTCACCCTTTTCAGAGTTCAGGGTGGAGAAACTGGGAGCAGGGCCTTATCCCAGCCACATGGACTTTTAGGCACTGGGTTCCCAAGCCTGTGACACAAGGTTCTTAATACACATATTGGGTAACATTTAGTTGTAGGACCAGTCTCTGAGGAAAACTGCTGGCAGAGATAAATGGGGAAAATTCACTGGACAGGAATGGTAGAGAGTATAAAATGAGATTAGCCATTTTTTGGGAAGACAAGCTTTGACCTGACTTCTAGGAAAAATGTACAGCCCATAAGTGGAACCTCCTAACCTGAGAGTTTCTGAATCTGGGAAACATCATTGCAAGACCAGACCCTTAACTTAAACCCATCTCTCTCTCATAGTCAGTTTTTAATACATCCAAGCCCACCTCTTTCAGAAAATATTATGCCACTGCTGTTCCTTTGCTTCATGTTGCGGCAGAGTGAGCAACTTTCTGTGGGATGTGCCATGGGCAGTTTATAATGCAGATGACAGCAAGCTCTTGTGGAGTGATTGCCCCTTACATCCCAAGGTCACCACTTCCTCTATGTTTCTGAGCAGAGTTGGGCCATAAAGAAGTAGGAACAAAGTAGTATCCACAATGGGAACTCTCAGGGGGCTGAATGCCTCCTGACCCACCCAAACATTTTGAAGCCCTTAGATGAAGGAAAACACTAGCATGGAAATATTACGGGTAACAAAGTGAATGTCTAAGGAGCATATAAAAATAATAATGTTCAATGACTGAGATCCTGGCCCTTAACAGAGAGAATTGTGTGCTAATGATTTCAAACACAAGCCAAAACTCTTGAAGCATGGTATAGTGCAGAAAATGACAACATTTCTGAGTGTGTTTATTGAGAAATAGTAAAGATGTACATATTTTTACAAGCTTTAATATTAATTTACATTTTCTTAAATTACGTAGGCCCCAATAAACTATAACTTGCTAATACATGACAGAGATCCTTGGCTTCTTCAATGAGATTTCCAAAATGCGATTAATGCTGGGAGTCAAAACGCAATTTTGGCTCATGTCACTTAAATTCCTCTTCAGAGATACTAAATACCATATTCATTTAAACCAAACTATTGGTATCGAGCATGTAAAGTGGAGATGACTCCTGAACCAAAAGCCTGGATCTGGATTCAAGTTCAGAGCTAGAACCTACAGTTTCCTTAAAATGGGCCAAATCTACAAACTTTGGAAGTTGAGATTTGAATAAGGATGTCAATTACCCGTGATCAGGAGTGTTTGCATCCAGGATTTTGGTTTGGAATCATCTCCTGTGTCAGTACTTACACTGGAACAAGCTTTTGCACCTGTATTGGGCGCATATATTGCTGCTTATACTGAACACTAACAACGTCCAATTCTGGGAGTCAGCCATCACCTTTATCTATCTGCATGATCTGCAAGTATTCCTAAAGTGATTTCATTTTACTGCTTTACCATTATACTGAACAGTACTAAGTTATCCATATTGTATTGTAGTTGTGAAAGATATTGCCTACTCTGAATGGAACTGTATTTATTTATATTCTGCAAGTTCAACATTAACAGTGCCTAATGTTAAAGTACTGTACTCACTTTAGGACGCTACAGTCTCTGCAAAAGGCATGATATTCTATATTTTAATTTCACACAGTATTTGCATACATGACATCTTGCATCTTACAGGAGGGGTTAAAGAGAAGGCAGTTTCTGACTGTATGATAGTTCATATACATTGAATTAAAATGCACTCAAAGTCCAAATGACCAAACCTCAACTTAGGTTCAATCATGCCCACATGGAACAGTTTGATTTTACTATAGTTATTTTCCTCTGCTTTTTTTCATGCAGAAAGTCTTATAATAAATTCTGCATCCAAGGCAGACAAGCACATGAAGAGATTATGTATAAAGACGTTGTACGTACTACTTTGCTCTTACATCAAAGTATGTATATTAGTACACAAGGAATTGCAGCTCTTTTTCAGGACTTTGGTATTTGGTGTGTCATTTAGAACTGGATAAAATTATGTAAATTTTCAAAAAACTATAAATTAGCTAAGGTTGGATTATGGTGGTACATAGAAGGTTCCAGAATTAACACATATTGCTCACTGAACCGTAGACTGAACTACAGTTTCGATAAGGCCAGTGCAATTTTTTGGAAAAAAAATCAATGGCAGTCTATGGGTTATGATTTGTATGTTGTTATAACTAACTTTTGAAAGGAACCCTGAAAATTTTTAAGTCATTTGAAGAGTAATGGTCTTTAGCATATTTACAATAACTTTTTCACTTTTAAAAAATGAAAATAATCACATTTACCATATCAAAATAGCATTTTTAGTTTTAGTTTATTTTTTAGGTTCTCATACACTGTAACTGCTGCTACCTGTGGGTTTATTTTTTTTAAACTTTTTTCCCATTGGGATTTTTTTTAAAGGAAACCCTTTTGTAAGTTTTAGAATGGACTTTTGCATAAAACTTAAACTCAAGCCCAAATCTGACCAGACTTGAAATACTTGAATATTTTTTTAGTCATAGAAATCTTTCAAGAAGGGAAAGAATCCTCATACTGTATTTCTCATGTACATAGGTGTCTCAATGGGACAAGGCCTGCATGATGACTGTACACTTCATCTACATCAAATGAAAACTATACATTAGTTTGTTGTGTGAATGACTTGGGTACAAACCTCCAGCAGAGGCAGAGGAATTCATTATAAAGGAGTATTCCCATTGACTTTAATGGGGCCATGCTTTTACCTGCAGAGATGTGATTTGGCTTACATCAGGGGCTGGGGTGGAAACGATTTACAATCTGTGGGCCAGAACAATTTGGCTCCGGCCCACATGGACTGGGTAGCTTCAGTGGTGTGTCAGTGGCTGGGGGCTTTCCTTGCACCTGCACCACTGCTGCTTCTTTCCAGCCCCCTGCTCTCTGCCCGTGGAGCAGGAACAGTTTCCAGTTGATGTGGAGTTGTGCCAAAACCAGCTATCTGCAGACTGTGCCCACGTTGCCACTTCTCCTCCAGCCTGCTCCTGCAGCTGTGGTGTAGGCACAGCTGGAAGCTGCCTGGCCCCAGTGCAGCTCCCCACCAGCTGAAAGCTGTGCCCATGTTTCAGCTGGGAAGTAGGAGGGCTGGGAGAAGCAGTGGCAGTGCAGGCATGGGTCCTGTGGCTCCCATAAGCAAAGCTCTCCACCACTGACATGCCACTAAAACCATCTAGTCTGCATAGGACTGGAGCCAGGTGGGTGGGCAGAAGTGCCAGTGGCAGCAGCTCTTTGCTGCCTGGGTCTGGTGTGGGCACAAGCAAAGACCTCCAGCTCCATGGGTTGGGTTCCATGACAATGAGGGCCAGATCTGGCCTGCAGGTCATATGTTGCCAACCCCTGCTCTATGTAATTTAAAATAGCAAAGTAGCCATTTCATGTAACTACCTGGTGTATAAGTTGGTTTCACAGTTGAGTGGGAGGACTGCACTTCATCACTGAATACCATACTTACACAGATGCCCCTGGCATTTGCCTTTCACATTCTCTCATGGCAGTATCTCTATAAAACGTCAGAGCATGTGGACCCTACATGGGTCTCCGCATTTAGTATCAACAAAAGGAAAAGCAATTGCCATCCTCCACAACAGCGCTGAAGTGATAACATTTCCAATTGCTTCATGGCACTGGAATCAAATGTGGGGTGCTGGGGCTGCAGCAATGCAATGTGATCCTTAGTTCCATTCCTAATCTGGGAAACTATATGAAGAGAGCAGGAAGGTGGCTGAGGTGGGGAACTGCTTGCACTGACCACAATGATTATGTTAGAAACAGGTAAAACAAAGGGAAAATCTCTCCCAACGGTTCTTCAGAAATTCAGCTGTTTGTCCTCTCCCAAATGTTGAAATTTCAATCAGAAATTTCCAATTAAAAATACTAGAGCAGTTCTTATTCATACAGTATGCATGTTCAATAAAAACAGTGAAAAATAAATCCTATAAGACCAAGGCTGATGAATGCCATTCTTCCATGTAATAGAAAAGGGAAGCAACTAAACCACTGTTAAATCTAGCAAAATAGAATGTGCTCATGTAATGGTCAGCATCATAATTTGGATTATGGATTAGGTCTGATACTTCAGCAATTTTGACTCAGTTTGGGTATCCTAAGCACAGACGAAACCGTGCATCTGACTTGTAAGAGATGATTTTACATTCCCCCTTTTTTGAGTAGCATTTTTTCCATCCCTGCTCGTAACAGCTTTTTTCCCTCTTGGACCCATGCAATTAAAATTAGTTGTTGCATGTTAAATACCTTTTTGCTGGATTTTGATGTTTACAGATGCTCTCTATGGGTTGTTTTGTGTTTTTTTTGGTGGATTGTAGATTAATCATGAATATGGCTCTTAGTTTTCTTATATGAGAATCAAGAAACGGTGTTCAGGATGTTCAACATTTGCTTTAGCTTTAGGGTGACGGTCCCCAATTTCATTTCAGCTTCCCAACATCCTCTTAACTGTCTCACAAGATTAGTGGAATTATTCAGAATCCAAATAAAAACACAAACTTTTCTTTATTTCTTCTTACTGCAAAAAATACTTAAATGTTTTTGATTCAGCCCTGCTCTTTGATTACTTGAATTTGAAATTTGGTCATGTCAAAAATTATCACAAAGATTTTTCTGTTTTATCTACATAGTTTTTAACCAAAATTACATTATAACACACAAACACGGTCTTGTCTTTAAGGCACAACACATCATTATGCACATTCTGTTTGCCAAACTTATAAAAGAGACAATATTATATAACCCACTCCCACCCCCTACCCCCTCAAAAAACAAAAATTGCATCCACTTCCAAAATCAGCTGCTAATAAAGTCACAGTAAATTATCTTCATCAATAATTTACACAAATTACAGGTCTAGACAGGATTGTCATTATACAGTCTGAGTGCATTCCAATTCAGATTTTCTGGGTTAGGTAGGCTAAAGTTTGATTCAAACCTCAGTGCTGAGAATATATCCCATATTGAGGAATGTTGTTGAACACCACCTTGTCGGTCGGAAAACGCATGTTGGTGCTTTGCAAGTATGAGTCCTTTTTCACTCCTGCTAGGGCTCATTCAGTGTGTACCAGCAACCTCCAGAGTTTTTATTTATTAAAAACGTTGCATATATAAGACCATAGAGCTTCCTTATGTAGCACTAACGTTTTAACTCCATTCAGCAATCTGAATTCTTCATTTTGGAATTTCCATTCCAAATATTTCTTCCCTTCTTAAGACAATTCATATGTGTAAAGCCAGAGGCATCGAATCACACATAAAAATTCAGTGTACTTGAAATATAAAAAAGGATCGTCAACTATAGAATACAGTTACAAATACTCTAGTTCCAGTGCTTGATGTAGAGCCAAGAGGTCTGAGTGACTTGATATCCTCCAGAAAGGCATGTTGTGCTGCATTGGTTAGGGAAGAAAAGGTGAGGAAAAATGAACACTACTCTGTCATCTACTTAAGAAGGCAAGTTACCAATGAGTCCAACCTGACTCACAACAGTATATTTTGAACATTATGCTTGTGGCCTGATCTTTGTTAGTTAGGTACTGACAAAAATCAGACTAAAATAGATCTGAGCTTAATTCTTAGAACTAGGAGGAAATACATTGGATAGCGGGTTTTACTATTGACACTGGAAATAGGCCCAAATGCAGTGAAAGAAGCACATCTGGCAAGGGCAATTCATTCTTCTGCTAGCATGGACTTAATTAGAAAATCAAGGATAACAGGGCATCTCTATTTTTGGTATTCATGTGTTATTGTTCAAAATATTCAGTGACTGTTTAAAGGGCCATCAGCATTTTTCAATAGAGAGGGACATACATTTTTGTTCAGCTGGGGGAAAACTGCTCAGGAGAGAAAATATGAAAATACTGGTTTAAAAGAGATGATTCAGGCTACAAGCAGCAACGGTAGCTGCTAGTAGATGCAGTTTAGTGACTTACGATTTTATCCATGCTAGCCCTGGGTACTTCTATTAATATTCTATACAGTAGCTATCCAGAATGAGGTAAGAACCTCACTTTTGTAAAGTTCAGATCTATTTGTAAAGTGCTGTGTTTGTCCATCCCTCTGAATACCATATTTGTTCATGCAAGTACAACTACAGTTAGAGAAAAGCATGCCAACTGGAAACTACCAAAAATCCAACCACCTGCATTTAGCACAGATTATAAGAGGCCCATCACCAGTATGGCACCTAATATAAGCAACCATTTGGAATGAGCATTTTGATTTGTTCCTGTTGTAGCTGAGGTGGTAAAACAAACCTAGAGCAGCCACCAAAAACTAGACAGCTTTTAGTTTTGCCGTCTTCAATGTTGATGTCTGATGTCAGTATTTTTGGTCATGAAGCAGGAGACATAAAGTATAATATGACAAGTACAACTTTTTCACATTGCTGGGAGTTATGCTGGCATGTGGAATGTGCTGGCCTTCCATAGATTACCAATTTGTTCTGTTTCAAAATAATGACAACTTACTAGCTAATATTTCATGCTTATGAGTTTTGTGATTGGGAAAACTGATTGTGAAAGAAATAAACTATTGATTTACTTTAAAGAAACTGTTTCTATCTGTACATTTGTGCTATTTCTTTTTAGTTGTATCTTTCTTGAAAAAATTATATTTTAAAATTAATCAGTTTTCCTTTAGTAATATTTTAATAGGGTGTTTTGCCTTTGTGGTAATTGAAATTTGACACAATACTTTTGCCAGTTTTCTGCATTCTCTCTCTCTCTGGTTCCTGAACGTGTCTTGAAAAGAAAAGAAAAGAAAAGAAAAGAAAAGAAAAGAAATCAACGCTCCCTCACTTTATTGTATCTCTCATGTAAAATTATGTTTAATTTCCTTGAAATTAAATAAACGGGTTTTTTTTCCCTGTCAAGATACATTTTTTTTTTCTGTCACTTTTCTTTTCCGCATCATCAGAAAGCAAATGCTAGAATCCAAATGGTTTATTGTAATGTGAGTGTTGGCCTTAACATGCTCTTGTTGCCTTGCATCTCTATATTTAAAATATTTGTCATTTTGCCATTGTGCAATACTAATGGAAATGCAAACAGAAAGGCTTGCATTAGTAGCTATGTATCACACCAACATTTCATGAGACAGGTTACCTTTTTTGCTGCCTGTTCTTCTTCTACACCATCCCCAATTACAACATATACTACTTTTCTGCCAAACCTTTGCATTATTCGTTCAAAGCAACTTTCTTTTCCTGGAAGATAAACGAGATAAGAGTTCAGAGTGAAGTTACCTGGTTAGCTGCATGCTCCTCATCTCGGCCATCTCCAATCACAACATAAGTTATGTTAGTGCCAAATCTGGACACTATACGCTCAAAACAGCTTTCTTTGCCTGTAAAACAATGCACTGCTTATTCAAGCCATCACATGAGTTATCCTGAAGCTCAACAAAGGGTTAAGTGAATTTTACTGAACAGCATGTTTTTTTTATAGCTCCAAGTCTTTGCCTTGTTTCACAGCTAAAACTGGTGAGAAGGCAGTTGAATTCCTTTGGTCAGGCTAAGCAGCTTTATCTGATATTAGATCTCTTTTCTAACCCCATGGAAAAGCCACCAAGGTAAAGGTTTGGGCTGGAACAGATGGCTGATATTACCAGCATTGTAAAAACAAAAGAAGATTGAATTTAAATGTTTCCAGATTATTATAATAATAATTTTTCAGGGACAGTAGCAGTTACATTTAAATTGCATTTACTGCTGTGAATAACAAGGCAGGAGGAAGAGCTGTCATGGGATGAGGGGCATGCTAACAACAACAAACCAAGGCAGTACATTACTGGGAAATGGTTTTGAACATCTGCCTCTTTTACATAGGCGCAGAAGTAAGCAGGCTAAGCCAATGACAATAAAGGAGGCTTAAGAATAGGACAAGCATTGTATTTAGGAACTGATGAATGAGGACCAGATTGCCATGAATGTAAAAGCCAGCCACAATTATAGCCCCTGTGTTCAGGAGTGTGTAAAGACAACTCTGTTCAGACACCCCCAGAGTATAACCCATTCAAAAAAGAGTAGATTGAGGGCCTTGTGTGCAGAGAGGCTAGGTTGTACCCCTAAAAAGACAGACTCCCCCTGCATGCCTGGGGAGAATTCTACCTTCCTGAGAGATTCCATCTTCCAGAAACAGAGCTCTTCCACATCACCTTGTAGAGCAGTCTGAGTGCTGCTCCACAGTGCTGTGCTCCTGAGTGCTATTTGCACAGTCTACTCCAAAACAGGCAGGCTGACAGAAATACGATGCCCATTAAATGGAGAGCCGAATACTGTAGGATATCTGCACTACTTAAATTCTTTGAGTTTATAATATTTTGGTGTGTTTCCACCTCATGGAGCATTGCAGCTCATTAAATAATAAAGCAAGTATTTTTCATTATGTTGCGGAAAGGTGTATTTTCATTTAAAACTTATTGTAAATGCAATTCATGGCCCTGTTGATCAGTGAAATCTCTGACCAATTGTTAACTGTTATATACTTGTCTTTAAACCTAATGAACAAAAGAACAAAAGCAAGGAAACTCCAAGATTATTAATTGTTAAAGTTAGTGCCACAGAGCACTGAAATGGTGAGGTCCTGATTTAGAACAAGATTTTAGGCTTGAGCTATGACTTCCAGTGGTTAGGTAGCACAAGGAAGATCTTTAGATGCCAATATGAACTAGGTTTGTCCTCTGATTTAACTGGCATAAGCATTTTTAGTTGGAAAACATCAGTTATTTTTCTCTATTTGCACATTGTGTACTACAGAGAGGATTTTCAGAGGTACTCAAAGATGCTGGAGTACTATGGGAGCTGGGTGCTTGACTCCTTTAGGTACCTGCCAAAACCCACGCCTTTGGTTTATTTTCAGCTTGTCTTCATTATAATGGCTTGTTTGTTAGTGAATATTAGAAGTTATTCATATCTGTTTACATGTAATAGATATTCATATGTAATAACTCACATATGATAAATTAGTATATGATATTAGATGCTGGAATTTTATTTACAAAATGAAGATCTTCATTTTAAAATACACTGGGTCTTGGGTTTTGAACTGGGTCTCTAAGCCTTAATGTAATTTAGGTATCAGAACTCATAATGGTGATGGTTTATGTAATAAGCTGGGTCAGTGTACTATATGACTAACAACTAAAAGATAAAACTCTTCTGCTGGGAGAAGTATATATTTAGATGGCAACTGTACAACTGTAACAACATATAAATGTGAAGAAAGTACTGGGATTAGCAATAACCACAGTGAACATGGAAGTTTAAATTTCTTGTTAGCAAGCATTCAAAGCACTAATAAATCTTAAAACTGGAGGAAATGCACAATCTACTTTCTACCTAAACATTAATAATACTAGAAAACTGATTTTGAATCCATCTCTATCTAGTTCAAATGAAAAAAAAAAGGTTTTATTTGAGAATGTAAAATGCAAACTTACCTATTTTGGTTGCACTGTAAATATTTTCAATAGGAAAAGCACCTCCTAAACTATATAGCAGGACTTTTGCAAGTGCTGGGATAAGTTGGGTTGTAGTTACCAAAACATTTACACAGTTACTCCTAAAGGGAGAGAAATAGTTTGAATCTATGTAACAATCTATTATCAAAAAGTGATTTAGTTAATACTTTATTAAATTACCAGAAACATGGCACTGAAGGTGGCTTTCAAGCTTTGCTAACATTAGCTGTCAAACCAACTCCGTTACCCTCACTTAGTAGTAGGGCCTCTGCACCACTAGCATCAAGAATGTTTCATTATAAATCCTTTGTCAAAGTATGAACCTTTGTCCAAAGCTTATAGTGGTTTAGACAAAGTATATTAGCATGATTTTCAGAAAGGATTCAATACCCACACTAAGAAAATGTTATCCTTTTAAGATGAATTGAAGAATGTTAAAAAACAAGATACCTCAAATCCCCAGTTACTTTTGAAATCTAGGTTCCAGTATTGCTAACACAAACACACTTCTCAAACTGATAATTAATTGTTATTAATGATCAATTAGATGAAAAAGTGTGAGAGGGGTAAAAGGGTAAAAGATCGCTTGTAACTTGTCCTTGAGGGGATAATGTAAAGTTTGGGAAGCATGGGTAAAAGGGTAAAATGGGAAAAATTTGCTTCTCACTTCCATGTTCTCAGGGAGAGGGTCTGACAGTAATGGGTGGAGGAACTTCAGGGGAAAGAAATTGGGGGGGGGGGGCAGAGGGCAAGGGGGCCACCTGATCACCCCTCAGATTTATTTTCCCTGCAGTGGAAGAAGGAAAAATTCAAGGGAAAGCTCCAATAATTAGATTCTCTACCTGGAAAGTTATAATATGCATATAAATTTTCCATATACAGAATCTAATTATTGGGGTTATCTTATTTTCAGGATTGTATTATATTCAAGTTAATATGGTAATGACAGAATTAGGACTAAGAACTTGTGGCAGCTTCTTCTGGCTTTTCTACAGATTCTATGTGCAACCTCAGGCAAGGTAGGCAACCTCACTGCATTATCATTTCCTGTCTGTAAAACAGGGGTCATGCTCTCACTCTCATATTTTATAGGTCCATTATGAGGAATGTATAATATATGAAGACAAAATGAATGGTTTACTTAACTTCTATATATAATGAGAAACTTTTTCTTGGCACCTCCTGTTGCTTAAAGGACACTAATTTCAAAATGCAATTTTTGAACTTTGGGTGAATAATACTTTCAGAAGTAGGCTACAATAAAATTACTTGCATTGCTATCATTTTTATTCTTTTGGTCAAAAATACTGCTAAAATGTAATAATTTTCCACCTTACTTGCTGTCTGCAAAAATGCATACATGTTTAAAATAGTTCTTTCTACTCTACCAGCTTTGTTTTTTCCCCACTTAAAATCAATTCTTCTTTTAACCCATGCTTATTTTGAAACACAAGGCAATATAGAATCATGTGTTTTATTTCCACACTGTTATGCTTATATTACTGATTATTTCAGAGGGAATGTGGTTGCTCTGTGAACACATTATTATAAAACCAGCAAGGGGAGTTTATATTATTATTGTTTTGTCCATTCTAAGAAACAATGATTACAATTATTTCTTAGGGGAGGGAATACTAAGTTCTAATTACTATGGTCTAACATAACATTTTTTTCTTTAAAAAAACCCCAGACCTCACATATGTACACAAAGTTATGTCTGGGGGAAAGGAGAGAGGAGAAACACTTTTGGTTTCTGGGCTTTTATACACTATTAGTATTGTGCAGTGCACAGATACATGTACAGATTCACACAATACAGAAACATTGCAAACATAAATTTGGAATTTGAAGATGGATTCCACAAAATCATAATTTTAAGAGTTACAATAACTCCAAATATGTATCAATATATATATATTAATAGGACAATTCTCAAAAGGTTTTGTATTAAGCATTTCCATAAGTTTCTAACAACTGCTGGGGACTCTGATGTAGAAATCTGTTTACTCAGCAAATAAGATCTCTATCCAATTACTGTTGGGTTGTTTCTGAAAGCTATTCTGCTGAAGTACTAAAGATAATCATATAAATAATAATAATAATATTAACGTTCTTAGAACATACATAAATACATACCTTGTGCTAATAATTGATAATGATTTAAGTGCATTTGTCAACCAGGAGTCTGTCAGAGCTTCAATCTCTGCTCTTAACTGCAACCATGCATCTCTTTTAGCAGGGCCAAGGAGTCCTTGTATATAAATGAAGAAGAAAAACCAGTTAAAGTCAGTTTTAGCTGGAACACATGGATCTTGCAATAATGTTTTCTATCTGAATTCTGTGTTTAAGACATGATGGAACACACCCATTGAAGTCAGCTGAAGACCCCAATTAATTACAATGATGATCACGGAGTTACATTTTAATTCTCTGCACTGTTGTAATGTTTTTGTTTTATGCAAAATCAAGGAATTTTAGAGGGGCCTTGAAGGCACCTGAGCTCTCATTAATAACCTGCTTGTTTCTCATATAGAAGTCAGAGGTGGAAAAGAAGTACTACCTTTACCCATCTATGCAGAATTATTTCTGTACAGTACACTTTCTAGAGTTTTTTCTCATGCACTGATACTTCCTGCACAACCTACTGGAGGACTGCTGCACAGGGTAATAACACTACAGTACTGCATTTCCTACTGAATTTCCTACTGAAAGTCAGTCTCTCTGTTAATATCATATTATTATTTCTATTACTTTTTCCTAAATACTGTCTCCCACCTTGTACCTGCAGCCTAGAAATACTTGTAAACTTCCTGTCCTCTCTTATTTTATAGTGTCTCTGATAAACTGCAGAAAGCTGCTTCCTTATAATTTACCATTAGATACTATTAGATATAATTTACTCAGCCACCTGAGTTTTAAGACTTAATTAGTTTAAAGCCTAGATATTTTAAGATATTGCTTGATAAGTTTATTAACAGGCTTATAGGATGGGGGTTGGGCCTGATGATATCTTTCAGTCTTATGTTCTATATTCCTAACTTGGGTGATTGACATTTTTGAAAGGCTGGTATTAAATTAGCTCCGACCCCATAGCTCAGCCTTGCTTAGTTTCAGGCATTATTTTGAAATGATATTGCCCTGTGAGGGGAAAAAAAAAAATGTTGTAAAAGTTGATGGGAGGAAAATACATGTGTGAACTAGCCATTAATAGTGGAACAAATTACAAAATCGGTAATGCATAAAAAATATTTATCAAGATAAAGGAAATATACACACAGAACATACCATGTAAACACATTTCACCCTCACGGTGACTCTTGTTATTTCAATATCTTTTCATGAAATATGGTGGCTTTAAAATTCTAGACACATTAGGAGCTTTTCTGAGAATGCCCAGTAAATCTGTAGATCAGATAGTTTTGCTGTATTTTTAATGTCTAAAGATCCCATTTCATAACAGCAATATGACTCTCCAGGGAGGACAATTTCTTAGGGGATTATCATTTACTTGTTAGATAGTTTAACTCACTTAATCTCTCTGCAAGTAAAGAATCTTAGCTAATAAAAATGGAAAGATATTAGTTGGTTCCATTTTCAATAAAATGTTTACCATGGGGACTGAAACTCGTGTCATCATAACTCACGATTCCTATTGCTGATAGCTGGACTTGCCAAAGCAAGACTACAACCATTACATTTTTGTTACAAGAAACTGAGACTTAGGCTTTTCTGAACTTATGCCAAATTACTTTGGAGGAACACTGGAGTGCTCACTGGGACCTCTTCCCACGAAGGAGCCCCTGAGCCCTTCCCCACCTCGATTGTGTGTGGACTTGGAAAGGGAGTGAAGATCTGAAGATGTCCACCCCCTAACTCCCTCCATGTTCTGTCTGACATGCAGTTCTCCTGTCTCTTCAGAGGTAGGTTGCCTGGCCATCTAAATCCTAGAGGAATGTTCTGGACTGATCCAACCTTTTCTCACAGATGTAGGACTCAGAATGACTCCTTCAATTCTACTCCTGTTAGTGGCACTTTAAAATTACTAAGATATCCAGCAGAGTAAACCGTAGTATAAAAGCCTTCATTGTGTGTAGGTAAGTTTGCTACTGATTCTTCAGGACATGCCTGCCACAGAAGTAATGAATCAGCTAGTGGTATAACAGCAACAGGACTGGAAAACCTTTTCTGGATCTGTTATCACAGAATCAGTCAAATGAGGTACCTGCTTGCAGGAACTTTCAACAGAATTTGGAAGGTTGAGTATAGTGACTAGTCAGGTCAACAAAATAGCAGGATGATGAAAAAGGCCGGTGAAAATCAAATGAAAACGCCTGACAGGCACGTGAAGGAAGATACCTGACCTCAAGGATTAGCTTAAAGTAAATGGCTGGCACAGACATTAAGTCAGCGAGAATTTTGTTACTGAGTCCAAACTAGGACTCAAGCAAAAAACTCTAGTCTCACAGAAATCTCCTTGAATGCAGCCTTTTACTTCCATCTGGCCAGGATTTCACTTTAGGTATTCTGTTCCCACCATGTTCGAGATTCCCTCAGTCACAGACAGGGGGAATCCAATCCTCTTGCACAGCAGCACATCCCCAGATCAGTCACTTACGTTACACTTTAATAGAACTAATTCCAATTACTTTATTATTCACAGGGAGGTTTCCCAGGCATATTAATTTGGCACTGGTAAATTACCATAGAGTCTACATAGAGCACCAAACAACTACTTGAATACGACAGACCCCTGTGAGGTTATGAAATGTGGTTGATTAGTAACTGTCCGATGTTTAAGTGTTACATCTGCATGTTTCTATGGGGATATAAGCATAATGCAACCTGTTTTAATCAGGGGTAATATCTTGGTTAAGCGTACAGTATTTAGCTCATTTTGTATCACTACAAGAGCATGTCAAGATAACGGTTACCATATAACAGCTGACGTGGGCTCCCAAGCACTAGCACCCATGCCCCTTTTCAAGTAACAACCCATGGTAGATTGGAATATGATTGTTTGGTGTCCTCTCATACTCCTTCAAGTGTAATGGGATGGGTATTTTAACTTGTTTTCAGCATAAACTCTTTAAACTCACCTCCTATATTGTTCTTGTAAGTATTATACAATTCTTTTACTCTTCTGTAACGGAAAGCCAGCTTCCTCATCCAGTCCACCCCTCCTCTCACACCTGTTGGCAGACAAAGGTTTGCACTACTTGCAGCTGCATGGAAGCCATCAGTTGCAAAACTGTAGGTACTGCAAACACCCAAAATATATTAAAAATAAATACAATGTATTCCTTTAAAAGCTGAAGTTTAATCTTTACAGAAAATAAAATTATGAAGAGAAAAAAAATACAGCTTACCTTAGGTCTTGCCCATTGTCATCAGAGGAAACATCATCTATGTGAACTTGATCACATTCCTGTTGAAAAAATAATTAAAAAGATATTCTATTTTAATACACCCCAGTGTGTTAGGAAAGATATTAAAAAAAACAACCTTTGTTTAGCATTGTTTACACCAGAAGATGGCAGTGTAGACACACCTAAAGTCGCAATAAGTCTGACCAACTCTCCTTTAAGACTAAAGAAACCAGTGTTCCTTGTACTCATTATAAATTAAGAATTAAACTAAACCTCCAAAAAAGGAAAACCGTCTCCTAATTCCCCTCTGATATGTTGTTGGCTAGATATGTTTTAAACCCAGACTCTCTAAATCAGTCTTGACCATCTCTCGCCACTCTATAAAAACTAGCAATGGTGAACCTCAAAAGGTCTGTCATCGATGTTTAGCTTTCCAAAGTTTGGATGCTTATCCAAGCTTTATCTGAACTTATCCAAACCTTTCTGGTTTGGAAACCTCACAAAATCAGGCACTCTCTTGAGAGCTCCACTACTTCCTGATTTTAGCTGAGCCGGAAATACCACTGAAAAAGCCTGTCCTGTAGTATTTCACTACTTCAAGTCCCCCAAAAACCAGGAAGTCCTGGAGCTACAGTGAAAATATATAATTCAAAAAGAACTTTGCTGTCGGGGTAGCTATGCTTTAATCATGGTTTCTCCATCTCTTTTGATGGCTGCAAGAGTAACAAGAAAATGTTGGATCACATGGAAAAAAATTCCTGAGCTGCATGGGTTGACAAGTTTTCATAAATTGTTTTAAATGTATTTTTACAGAGGATTGTCTCTTGAACATGTTTGAATTCGGTAGTCAAAAAGTTCTCCTTGCAGATATTTGAATATTTAATGTTTGAAAATAATCATATTTGTGGGGTTTAGCTCTTTTTAGTATATACCATGAATCCAAGCTTTTTTCCTAGTAAAAATAAAAAATGCTCCGCAATGGTTTTGAAATTCAATTCACCCATTTTGTGGCTGTAATTCAGCTGCATTAATCTAATCATTTACACAAAACAGGCTGAATGTACACAAAACTGCTTTACAAGCAAATAAAGAGGAATTTCAGGCATCTCCTTCAAACAAAATCACCAACAGGCAACACTGAGACCAAATCAACCATGATATTCAGGAATACTTATTTAGAGGTCTCAAATATCAATGTAGAGTCATTAATAAGCTTTTTAAAACGCTGAATAAAGGACTAGGTTTAGAACAGGCACACTGAAAAAACTCCTAAAATTTTATTCGGGAAGGCAGCACATATAACTAAAATTGTAGTTTTTGGATTTGTCATGAGAATTTCTGTTCCAGCACTTATTTCTTAACATCAAAGGGGAACATCATGGATGTCTTTGCATATAAAGCAAATCCGTTTAAAAATGTAGATGATTTAGAATCAATGCGTGGACAAAATAAGGGCACACATCATTTTAGTTAGAAGTGTTGGTGATAAATCTTTCTGTAACATGTCCAAACTCTGCTTGTATGGTTTAACCCAATCATATTGACATAGGTGTGTTAGGGCTCCTGGCATTTAAAGACTGCAGAAATTACTCACTATTCTCCCCTTTGGAATAATAAAATGTACTTTTGCCTGAATATAAATAGAAGATTATCCCAGGTGCAGCAAATTACAGAATTTAAATATGGACATTAGGAAAAAGTTAGTTGATGCAAGCTGATTTGGGTAAAATTAAGTCAACCCACTCTACACTCCAATTGATTCTTTTTCTTAGGTTTGAAGAGGTTCAGAGAACCTACTAGTTTGCTCATATTACATTTTGTTTTTAGAACTTCCTGGTTTTCATATTCTTGAATTAGGGTTTTTTTCTTTTCCTTTTTCTTTTTTTCTATTTTTTTTTTTTTAATAGGGCGGGGGGGGGGAGGGAGAAAGAAAGCATGTCAGCTGCAAAAAAGAGAGCAGGGTTTTTTTTAAATTCTCTTAAACTATTATTTGCCACCATGGAGAGGTTTCAGTGATTGATATGTGATACTGTAACAAGCACAGGCTGGAAATGGACCCCAAACAATATTGAGACAGACTCTAATAATGTTACTGACATTGAGCAGTATCTT
The DNA here is from genome assembly GCF_030867095.1 of Alligator mississippiensis. Taxonomy (NCBI): domain Eukaryota; kingdom Metazoa; phylum Chordata; order Crocodylia; family Alligatoridae; genus Alligator; species Alligator mississippiensis. The sequence continues at coordinate 116,183,291 of NC_081824.1, read as the reverse complement.
ACTCTGTAAGCAACTTCAGTGGAACCACTAAAAGAGTTTGGTAATTCTTGATGGTATCAAAATCTGGCACAGTGTGTTTGAGAGCATGTTGAGGAGATGAAGGGGATACAGAGGACCACATGAATGAAAAGAAGTGTCTATGACCATTTGGGTTTTGTTAAGCTGTTCAGCTATTCTGTTTCAGTTAAAATGAATACTGGAGTTATGGAGTACTAGAAGAGAAACAGTTTTATTTGGAATGAACCCAATAACTGGCACATAACCAACGTTTAAAATTCCTGAGACCAATTCTGATAATTTCATTATTAAGTTAAATATGAGTGGGTGGCAAAGGCTCAGTCTTTTTCTTTTTTTTTTTTTTTCTTCTAATTTTATTTGTCTTACATTTTGAAAACTATATCCATATTCATCAATTCATGGGGCAGGAAAGAGAGGGGGCTCAAGAGCCTTCAGTTTTCTGACTTCCTTGCTTCTTGTCTCTGCAGGAGGGTTTTTCAGTTTCCATCCATGTAAGAGGATCAAAACACACATGGTTTTCCAATTCCCCCTCCTCACTCATTATGTGGCTCACCCGCCAAACAGTCTGTTTTAGAGCTCAGGGAGCACTGCTACTTGCCTCCTTCTCTGGTGCATTATTGAGCACCCCATAGGGAGATCTTAGAACCAATTCATATGCCCACTCCATTCTACTGAAACACTCCTTTCTTCTTAATTTATTTACTTGATAACCAGTAAAATACTAGTAAAATAACTACTAGCTAAATGGATTTGTAAAATTTTCGTCAACTTTCATATAGAGAATATTCAAGTTCATTGTAAAGTCAAACCCAGAAGTTTTGTGGAGGTTTTAGTCAGTTCCCTCCCACTCCCAGTGGAAACAATTCTGATGTTGTGCAACAAGTTCAGACTGCACTATATCCGTAACAGAGATGTGAGAGAAATGGGGGGAGAGGAGAGGAAGCTCTCTGTTAATTTGAAGTTTAAGGTAAAATACCTTTCGGAACAGCTACAGTACTGGCTACACTCAAGTCACAGTGGGCCACTGGCTGTGCAAATTCAGGACTAAGAAAGATAAAATATATTTTCTATTACTGAATGTGTACAGAATTAGTCTAGGTACAATAACTAACTTTTGTTTGAAGAAATATTGATTTAAGTCACGTTCCAGTGCAGTTAATTCCTTGTAGGAATTTTTAGAGTTTAAAAATTTTACTTTGAGTGCAGAGCCTACAAATTGTCCATAAAAAAATTATTCTCTTGGAACGGGCTGTAATTTCATTATCCAGTAAAAACAGTGACTCACTGCACTGAAAACAAAAATGCTATTATACAGCAGATATTCAGCATTACACATTTTCAGGATGTACAGAACCACCCATTTCATGTACATGCCTCAGTCTCCATTTAATACTGGCCAGAACTGCCTGCCGAGGTCTTGAGGATTATTTAAACCACTACCTGAACTTTTTTCCCTCTTTAAGATGAAAGGAAAAAAAAATACTGTGTAGATCTTTTTTATTTAATTTCACCTTGAGAAACAAGTCAAATCACAGGTTCTATATACTTCATTCCTCTCTAAATCAATATCAAATTCCTTTAAAATGTATAAATTTGTTTTTCCAAGCTTGTGATAAACCTGCAAGAATTGCAGTAGGTTACTCTGGTGCTATACACAGAAAAAACATAAATTCAAATTACTACTCAGATTTATTTCTAGAGATTGTCTGTTACATTGGCCTATGCATAATAGGCAAAGCAGAATGGTTCTTGCTCAAATTTCTTACCTGTGCAATAGTCCTGTAACAATTCAATATCCATTAATCTGGGCATTATAATTGATATGGTCCCACCCCTTAAACAATCATAGTTTGCTCGGGGACAAGAATTTTCTAGAGCACCAGACCCCTTTATAAAAGCCAAGAGAAGCAAGTATATTCCCAAGCAATACTTCTGCTCTCCCCCGCCCCCAACAAATCTATATTTTGAGTATGCAACAACTTGAAGGAAGAAAAATCCAACCTGAATTAATACAGGAATTTTACTACTTAGAATAAAAATTACTAAGTCATTGGGCACATCTACACGAGACGTTTACTATGCGGTAGCCTAATAATGCTGTGCAGTAGTGTGCCAGTCAAAAACTGTGCTAATATGCTGTTGCAGTGTTATTAGGCTACTGTGCAGTAAGCATCACAAAAAAACCATGTGCCGGTGGTACTGTGCAGTAAATGTAGTTACTGCATTTTCAGTTAATACTTCATTAAGGAAGTACTAAACTAAATGTGCAGTAACTACAATGCATTTATAAACGTGCAGATGCACCCACTGAAGAGTCTCTCTGTAAATAGGAACTTCCAGATTAGTGTCAAATACATATAAAAAAACCAAAGCTGTATTCTCATATGCAGAGATGTTCAGTAATGTGGACAGTACTGCCAGGAGCTGGTTGCATTGAACCGGAAAGAGAAAAAGATAATGAAGGGTCAAACAGGCAGAAGCATGGAAGACTGGGTAACTAAAAGCAGCATTACCAGAGCAGAGCTTGTGCAGAAGTGTGTAGATAGGGCACACTTGGATTCACCACTGCTGTGGTGTAGACATACCTAAAGTGACTGCAGCTTGTAATGGGCATAGTCAATCATGTCCTTTAAAGAATGAACTGATGAGAGAACCGTGCTCTACACCCTACACAAGTTCACGATTAATTTTCTTTTGTGCTAATTGAAGGCCCTGGTCTTAATGGTTAAGACCATCAACAGCTCAGGACCTTGCTATATTGGAGAGTGTCTCCCCATAAATGATGATCCAAGATAGCTTCTGGGCTAATGCAGCTAACTCAGCCTAGGACAAACTATGCAAGAGTAGGAGATGCTGGCCAACAAAACTTTCATGATGAAGCTAAAGAAAACCCTGGCTGCTTTTAGAACATCCCTGCACATTAAGAAGTGCTGTTAATGTCTTAAAAATAGACAGATGAGAGATTCACTCTAAAGGTAAAAGGATTCTGAAGGGGGCCTCATTATACTTTTTGTGTGTAATATAAGGACAAAATCTGGGATTGCTAATTAGTTGTGGGAGAAATGGAAGAGACCTGTCAGCCTTCCTTTATACTTCAGAAATTATGTATTTAATGCATTTCAAAACAGAAGTCTTAGCATTTTCAGTCCTCTTATAATACAAGAGTTTGGTATGAAATAAGGCTGAGTTTTGGCTGGGAAATATTTAGTTGCATGCAGACATCAAAGGAACTAGGCTTGATTAAATTAATCTTACAGTTAGGTCCCTAAATGATACCCCTCAAATTAACTAAAGCTGAGAGATGTTCTGAATCATCAAAATCTGGAATAAGCCTAAGAATGATTTTTAGGGCTCCGTGTTATAAAAGCATTAACAGGAAAAGGCTCAAGGTGATGTTCCAAAATGGCAAATGCCTTAGATTTGCAGAATTTGTGGCTGGCAGGCTACCTGCAGGGAAGATCATTCTAAAGTGAGTGTGCACAAGGCTCAAAGAGAGAAAAACAAAGGCTGTACAGAAGAATCAAGGTGAAGTTCCTCTGTGCTGAACTCTGCCACTGGAACTCAGGCAAACCTTAAAGAAACCTGCCAGTGAGGGCCTCACAGTTCCTAGGGTCACCACTTGAAATCTGAGCATGCTGGGGCAAAGGTCCATTCGAAAGAAATCTAAGCAATGCTTTGAAAAATTGATTTGGAATCTATCCGTTGCGTGAGGCACCAGGAAGAGAACATTCACCAAATGCATTTGCATTGTCAAGTGATGACTCAGAGTGCAATAAAACACCCACTAGCTGAGGACTATGCAGGGTTTCAGTTCTCAGATTTCATACTGTTGGAGAAGGCAGGTGCAGTTCAGGTGAAGGATAGGCCCTGGAACAAAAGGTTCAAGGAACTGGGAAAGATCTGAGCTTGGGATACTGTTATCTCTTGACTTTGGGGGAACTAAGAACAATGATGCCAGTGAAAGTAATGAAAAAGAACTCAGTGTGATAGCTCTTGATTTCCCTAATGGCTGTGGTCTATACCAGAACAGAGGGAAGTACCTATTAGGAAAGTCCTTGTCCGAAAGGAAGGGAGAAAAATGCATCATTCAGCTTCCTTCACCAGCAAATTTAAGACAAGCTTTACCAGCTTCCAGTTTGCTGCTGCTGTTTGCAACTGGTACATTTACCTGGGGAAAGAACTTTACCAGCTTTACTCAGCAGAAAGGAGCTGATCCAAGTTGGGAGAGGATCTGGAAAAGCATAAGGGGGGCTGTTTTCCAATGTATTTGTGAGGTTCTCAGAGTTTATTAGAACATAACTAGCCTTCAGGACTGGAAAAAAAAAGATGCTTAAAAAGCATTGTGGATGAGCCTGCTTTTCACTTGACAGTACAGCTGTACTGATTCTAATAGGCTAGTCAACTACAATGTCTGTCCATAGAAATCTTTGTTTTGGGTAACTCTATGGCTTGAATGAGTGGTCACTTCCTGCTGATCTTAGGCTATGAGGAAGAATGCTTGGCCAGCCCACCAACTGAACACAACTCAGTGCATGACACAAAGAGCCTGGGGAACTGGATAAGCTTCCAAATGGAAAGCCTAGGAGGGGTACCTTCCTTGAGTTGCAGGTTCCTCACTCAGAACAATTTTTTGTGAGGGAGAAATAATCTGAACTGAAGAGTTAGATCTATAATCCTCAGCAGGACCAGATCTTGGGAGTGGGAGGTGGGATGGGGAAACTTCCATCATTCCATATGAAATGATATATCTGTAGGACCTGCAGAAATCTAGCAAGAACTCTGAAAGCGACAGGACTGTATCAGGCACTCAGGAAACTGACCTGCAGAATATGCACTTCACTGAGACTGGATTGCCAGAAATCTCAGGAGGACGTGCATTACTAAGCGTTAAAATTTAAACACAATGAGGGCCAACTCAAAAGCTGCAGAATTTCAAGTGGGTGGGCAGATGAGGATTTGAACCTCCTTGAGACTGGCAAAGAACAGGAAGTCTCTGTGTACTAGGTTAATTACTTTGATTATGTTTAGTCTACCTCAGTGGTTCTCAACCTTTTTAGACTTGAGGCATCCCTGGATAGACTCAAGGCATCCTTAGGTAGACTCACATCACCCTTCAGAAAATGTTTTCACTTTTTTTGTACTACAGAGAACTAATAAAGCAGCTCTTCTGTTGCAAAGAATTCAGAAAGCCCACAACTATGGATTTCTCTTTGCAATCTCTGGGCTTATATTGTGAATCGCACTTATAAACCTAACAGTACTAGCATTGTGTGGCCCCCCAACACCCTTGAAAGGATCTCGAGGCACTCCAGGATGCTGGGACACCCTAGCTGAGAATCACTGGTCTAACAATATGACTGGGATAAAAAAGTTGACAGGCTGGGCATGTCTACATGTGACGCTATATTGCCATAGCGATGTGCTATGACCATGTAGCACTGACAGGCAAAAACCATGACACTACAGCTATATTGTCATACTCATGCTCTCCCTCATTATAGTGTGCTGCTACGGTGACGTAGCAGCTAAAAAATAACTGTGCGCGACTGGCACAGTGCAGTACGGGCTGTTATTGCACCATTATTTAGTACCAGAAGGATGGCACAGTAACAACAATGCCATGTGTAAATGCACCTACTGAACATTTCCAGTCTTTTGGACCAAAAATAATTGAAAGTGAATCCAGATGGTTCAGGACACAGCTCAGCAAAGCCTGTCTCCTTCCTTGGTTACAGTAAAGGGAATAAAATATTTTAATAATATCACAATAAGGGTTTGGGGTCTTTTTTGGCATATTTACCCATGAGCCTTTCCTGCCTGGCATCTTTAGATCTGAAATCCCATTGCACATAGCAGACAATGATTTTGGCTTTGAGTCTCTGGAGATATCTGGGGGCTTGTTCTCAACTATGTTACTGTGAAGTAACATGGTTTACTGTGCAGTAAGCATGTACATCTACACATGTACATGCTTACTGCATAGTAAACCTCACTAATCTCGAGTAAATTTGCTACCTATAAATGCAAGTAGCAAATTTACTTGCAATTTCTAACTGCACAGTAACAGTCATGTAGACACCTGAATGGGAGCAAATCTGCTCCTGGTCAGCTGGTCACCAGGCAGTGGAAAATTGCTTCCTGCCCCTGGGAGCTGCCTGCTGCCAGGGCAGGCTCTGAAACTGGAGTCTAGGTGGGGACTATGTCCCGCTGCCCCAACAGCAAGGAGCTCCAAGCCCCCCTGCTCTGAGATCACGATCAGGGAGCTGGGGGCTGGGAGATCCTTATCTCCCAGTGCCAGCTCCATGGTCCCATGGATGGTAATGAAAGATCAGGATCTACCAGTGCAAGCCCCACTGTTGCAGGATCAGGCCCCGCTGGCCCAGAACTGGCACCAGGAGATAAGGATCTCCCACTGCCAGCCCCACAGCTACAGGGCCAACATTGGGAGCTCCCTCATGGCAGAGGCTGGGGAGCCTGTTCCCTGACCAGCTCCATGATCATGGAGCTGAGCAGGGAACAGGCTCCCTAGCCCCTACCCCGCAATCATGGAACGGGGGCTGGGAACTGTCCCAGTCAGAGGCAAGTCCTGGCCCTGTGCTCCAATTGAGTGATTGAAGCACAGGGCTTGGAAAGAACTGCAGGGGTGGAGCAGGTCAGTGGGGAAGCTGGTAGCTAGTAGCAAGCCCCTGTCAGGGCAGGGAATCCCCATGCAGCTGAGTGCTCATTGCTAGCTGTCCCACCAGTGAATCAGGGCAGGGGGCTGGGACCTGCCCCTCCCCTGCAGCTCTTTCCAAGTCCCCTGCCCCAATCAGGCAGGGGGACATTGACCCCACTCCAGCAGCAAGCAGTCCCCTGGGGGCAGGGACAAATGTGCTCATTGCCAGCCCCTGAGCTAGAACCCAGGGAGAGGCTCAAGGCCCCTCTGGTGGTGGCAGGTGCCCATTGCAGGGTGCCAGGAAGTAAGACCAATTTGGTGCCATTAGAAGCAAATCTGCTCCTGCTTCCCTACACATGTAGGCACCTGCTTAGGAGCATTTACTCATGAGTAGTTTACTTATTAGTAAACTGCTCCCAGATCTAATGCAGGTGTAGACACACCCATTGACAATGATCCAAACTGTCTGCACATTACTCAAAGCCTGTTGTTATGGATGTGTCTACACCTGCATTAGATCTGGGAACCTGATAAGGCAGTTTTGCAAGTGAATATTAGGTTCATCTACACATGCCTCTTTTAAGCAGGCTTAGCCTAAAATCACTATTTTAAAAGTGCATTAAGGGTGTGTGTCTACACATGTGCACTCTTAATGTGCCTTAAAAATGGCAATTTAAGGCTATGTAAGCTTAAAGCAGGTATCAAATTTAGGCACACATAGCTAAGTCACATTCATGCATGTGTAGATATGCTAATGTGCATTAATGTGCATCAATGGATAGACTGCATTAATGCACCTTAGTGCATGTACACATGCGTTAATGTGACATGGCTATTTGCACCTAAATTTAATGTGTCTTAATGCACATTAGCACATCCACGGGTAGACACACACGTAAATTGCCTTACTGCACCTTAAGCAAAGGTGCATTCAATGTAGGCATGTGTAAATATATGTGTAGACACTTCCAGTGAGAACTCTTCTCCTTTCACTGAGAAGGAAAGGGTGGTTCAGGGCCACGAGACTAGCAACACATAAATGTGGGGAAAGAACTGAAACCTCATCTGTAGCCTCTTTTGAGGCAGAGATACCATTTGAGTTTAGGAACAAGAAATGGGAAGCAGATGTGCTCCTTCCCAGCAAGATACCATAGACATCACTAAATCTATAGAATTTGGATTCTTTTTAAGCATTATGATACAATTACAATACATTTTAAGCATCTTTTTCTAAACCTACACAATAACTACAGAACAAGGTGCAGGTGCAGAGGGCAATTCTTCACGTGGGTAACCTGGTGCTGTTGAAAATTACTGTCATATGACTGCCCCCAATTGATTAGGCATTTTTTACAGACACACCAATTACACCAAGTTAAAGGGGAGGATGGATCCATGCATCAGCTGTTTCACAGTAAATGTTTGTGTATCCACTCCTTTCCCCCAGTCAGTGGAAACTAACTTGTAGCAATGTGGCCCTGTTTCCTTCAGGGATAAACTACCCAAGTTAAGCTTTAGCTTTCACTTACTATCAGATAACAGAGAGCACATGACAGTTACCACAGAACAGCTGATATGCACTAAATCCGATCACTTTTAACTCAGTATAATTTGTATGTCAGAGCATGACAAATGCAAAAGCAACATCTGTATTAGTAGACATTCAGTTGTATGAAAATTGTTCATGGGTAGCAAAACTCATAAACTGGAATAAAATAGTCATGTTAAAGTCTTTGGTTCTTACCTCTAAATCATTAAAAAATAAATGTGTATCAGCGAGATTAAAAATCATTTCTTCCATTCGCAGGCCAAGGGTCACTGCCATTGGTGGGTCCTTAGAAAAAGAAAGAAAGAAAAATGAGTTTCACTCTTCATTACATTTATGTTGCAATTATTTCAAAAGTTGCTATATGCAAGACTTTGAAAACTTAAAATTGCAATGAGTTTATCTTTAATTCTTTAGATGTCGACCTATTTTATTATGAAGTTACAATTAAAATGTGGCAAATGGAAGGTAGTTCAGAAACTAATCAGCAAAATCTGAGGGCAAGGATGCTGAAGTAGTATTTTATGAAGAAAGATGAAAAAAACCAAATATTTATACTTTGACTAAACTATGGTAGAGGAGAAACATGATTGCCATTTACAAGCTCATGGAAGGTATAATTATTAAAGAGGAAATACATTATTTAAGGTTGTACAAAGGAAGGGAATGGCATCAGGAGATGAATACAAGGAATGGTATATTTCTTATAATAAGAATATTTTGTTTTAATTTAAAGGATACCAAAACACTTTACAAAAGTATTAGTTGACTAGTCAAAGTCCACACAAAAAGTCAATGGCAGAGCCAGGAACACAAACTCTCTCTTGTTAGCCAGTACACTGCCCAAGCCATGGGACCATTCTACATCTCAGATGATCAGAAGAAAGTTTGCAACACTTGGCTACATAACAATCTCCTCTGCTCAGTGTTGGAAGTTTCTTCACTGAAGACCTGTAAAACTGGACTGAGAAATGCCACTCACTATTGTGTTATATTATAGAGAATTATCCTACACTGTATCAGGGAAAGGCAACTTAGGAAGTCTTTTCCATTTCCAGTGTTTATGATTTGTGAGTGCATGGAAGTCAGTCTGAATCCTTGGCTATCCCACAAACAAAGTTTCACTTTAGAAAGTTTCAGTTTACAAACCACTTTTCTACCCATACTTTTTGCCCATATGGATTCATTCTCCCATCCTGCCCTAACATCTAGTCTCTCTTTACTGCAGGGACTCACTCATGAAATACTAAACTCTCTCTGCTTCAACTTCAGGCACCCAACAAAGGCTGATCTTCATTCCTTTTCCACTCACCCAACCCCTATGTACTCACAGGATCATAGGAAAGTAGGGCTGGAAGGGATCTCATGAGGTCATCTAGTCCAGCTCCCTGCTCTAGGTAGGATCATCCCTGACAAAAACACCTCACAAGGCAGGGTAGATTTGCACCATATAGACTAACTAAATCTAATGTATAAGCTTTCATAAGCAGCACCTTGCTTCATCAGATTCTGTAAAGGGATTGCAGGAAGCAGAGCTTCTAAGTAAAAAGCAGTGATTAGCATAAGACAAAGGGAGGAGAGGGGGAGTAAAAAGAAGAGAAGACAGCTCAAAGAGGTACGGTGGGTAGGAAAAAGAAAAACAAAGCATTAAAAGCTAATCCAGGTAATGGGATAAAAATCTATAGTCTTGGTTTAGACCAGTGGGGGCCAAGCTTTTTGGCAGGTATTCCCCAAATTAATCCTGCCCCCTCCCTACATGCCACTCCAATCCCTTCCCCTTACTCAATCTGTTGCTCTGCTTTCTGCTCCCTCCCCTATCTGTCCCTGTGCTACCTGTCCCTCCCCAGTCTTCTGCATGCCACACAGAGGCTGCCTGGGGCACTTGTGGCATCCATACCACAGGTTAGCCACCTCTGGGTTAGACAATACTTAACATAATCCAGCCTATGGATAATTTTTGTTTTTAAATTTCCCGTTAAAGGTGTTTTCTTAAGTGTCTGTCCAACCTGCTCTTGCAAATTTGAAGCACTCCAATACTTGACAACCCTCATATTCTGAAGGTTCCTCCCAATTTCCAGCCTAAATTTCCTTTGCTGAAGTTTGAGGCCATTACTCCTAGTCTGTGGCATAGCTGATGGATATTATATTGCTATATAATTGTTATCTATATTGCTTTGAAATTGGATTTCTTGTACTGCATTTTTGATAAAACTGTGTGCAGAATTCTGGCTTGCATATATATATAAAATTAAATTTAAGAGACTTCATTTCTTCTTCAGGCTAATTCAATTGCTGATTTCAGAATAATGAATTCCAGCAAGATATGTTCGCTGAAGCCACACTACTACCACAAGCAGTAGAGAGTAAGTACTAATATTTCCCAGTTGAGCTCTTCACTTCCTAGACAGCAGCAGAGAGGAAGGAGTAACAAGTAGGTTTCCTTATGTACTGAGGTCAATTTCATTAAATGTTTTAAAAAATAGGGCAAAAACCCCTAAAAATCACCACATTGTCTTCCACATGATACCAAGGACACACACAGATTCTAAAATATAAAAATAACTTAAATGGCACAAAAGAATAGAACAGAAGGTAAGACCTGAAGAAAGCAAGAAGAAAGGAATCATCTACAGTAGTTATACACTGGCTTGAACGTGGCTGCAAGAGAAATGGATATAAGACAGACTGAACTTCTACCTACAATACTCTATACAAAAAAGAAAGAAAATGGAACCTTTTCATAGACATTTTGTTGAATAAAAAAACATCCCTTTGGCCCTTGCAAGCATGAGCTTTAGCCAGATATTACTAATGTGAAAGGAGGCAAGATCAGCTGCAGCACTTCTCAGTATCAACATACAAATGACTTCAGTTACGTTAGTACTGAGGCACTAAATTGGAGCCAGACTGTCTGTCTGTGGACTTCTGTGCTAGACTGGGCCATCTACTGGAATGTCTCCTAGGAGACTAGGTAAAAATATCTCAGGAGAACCAATATTTACATGTTTTGATGAGGAACAAATTATGATGGGGCCCAAGATAAAGTCCAAAATGCTCAGTACTATCAGCGGATGCAGACTGTTTAATATTTTCAGGCAAGAAATGTTCAAAGGTCCATTCTATTTATTGCAAACTAACACAATTAACTGAGCTATTTTACAAGACAATCTCTTAAATTTTACATTTAGGAGATTTTACTCTATCGAATGGTATAATGCAATCTCCTATATGTATGTGTGTGTGGGTGTGTATGTATATACGTATAAGATACTCACACAATATATAGATAGATATATAAACATATGCACACACATAGGATATATAGATATATTTTGATATATATTGCAAACTAACACAATTAACTGAGCTATTTTACAAGACAATACTATTTTATAATACAATCTCCCAAATTCTATATAATTTTTATAATACAATCTCATATATATAGTATTATCTCCTATATATATATATATATATATATATATATATATATATAGTATTATTTCCTCTCTCTCTCTCTCTCTCTCTCTCTCTATATATATATATATATATCCTATGTATAGAATTTCCTATAGAGATATATCTATATATATCAAAATATCTATATAGCTATAGATATCTATATCTATATCTATATAGGAGATTGTATCATAAAATTAGATAAAATACAATCTCCTACGTATAAAATTTAGGAGACTGTCTTGTAAAATAGCTCAGTTAATTCTGTTAGTTTGCAATATATATCAATATCTATCTATATCTATATATCATATATACATGTGTGTGTGCATCCTATATGTATCTATCTAAGAGATTGTATTATAAAATTAAATTATATAAGGGTGTGTGTGTGTGTATAAATAAATTAATACATATATCTCTCAAACTAAAGGAAACCTTTTAAAAATACTTTGCAAACAATATTGTGAATACAGACCTGGAAAGGGAAGTACTTATGAACATAGTACTAATAGTGCTATCCTTGGAAAAGTTTGTCCCCTAAGAGGAAGTGCTTGGGATAAATGTTAAATATTGTTGGCTTAATAACGCTCCTCTGAATCATGTGGGAGTCTCAGGCTTAAGCTCAACTGTCTCTTTCACTGGGACACTCATTCCTGGGAGGGTGTTGTGGAGGCTGGAGACAAGAGAGGGAGGACACATCTCTTTATAGCAATATCCTTTGGCTGATTGTGGAGCAATTTGCTCTACTCCAAAAGGAGTTCCTCTCCAGTGTTCCTTGGATGAAAGTAGAAGCATGCACACTAGGGCCTAGATAATGAATGAGAATAAACACAGCGCAATGAGAGGTCTTGGGAAATCTGATATAAGTACAGGAAAAATTTCAGTGCCGCTGAAAGAAATGCTTAAAGTGAATTGGGGCTAATGTCACCTAGGCAGCACTGGAGATGTAGATATTATATTAAGTAGTGAACAGGTATTGCATAGACTGTAGATGCTTCCTTACCCCTTCAAGCCAACTTTACTCAACCCTGACTTAGAGGGATTATTTAGAGCAATTGCTGGAGCTGAGAAAACCGTGATGACCTTCATGGCCATTTACTGCTTTGTCTCTGCTGAGACTGTCAAAGGAAGATCAGCCAGGATTTATAGTCACATTGATGCTTGTGATGTGGACATTTTCCCATGAATAGGGTAAATGTCCACAGGTCCAATTTTCCCCCTAACTCAATATTATGTCCATAAAAAAGCTGCCAAGTTTCTGTCAGGTCAAATCTCACCAAATTTGAATTATTTGCCCTCAGTAAAAGGTGCCATGTCTGATAATGTATAATCTAAGCCTCTTCTACAATGAGGACTTTTTTTTTAGAAATGAGTTCATCATTGGCAAGAAGTAGAACAAAGAGGAAAGGATCATATAGAAAGGGCCTCTAAAAAGACCTTCAGAAAAATATCTTAATAGCATTTTGCATAAGCTTACACCTGACGCTGACATTCTCACAGCATATTCTCTACCTGGAGAAAAAAGGCTGCTACGGTCTGTATACTTTCAGCAGCCCTGAAAATATACTGCCAAGTCTGGCCTACTGAGCATGGTATCATAGCGTCACCTTTTACACATATTTAAAAGGTAGTCTAAAAAGTCACAGTGAATTTTCCATAACCCACATTACAGTTAGAGAATTCAGATTTTTCTTCCTCTCCAAATTTATTTTTGCAGTCATTCTTTTTTTTTTTTGCCAGTCTGAGCCTTGACTTATGGTGTATTCTGAGCATCTTTGTCTTTTGGATTGTTCTCAGAGAAATAAGTGATTTAATTGTATTGAAAATGCTAATGGTCTGAAACAAACAAAATCTGTTAAATACATCTTAATTGACCCCAAAACAGTGAGAATTCCTGGGACACAGTGAAGCAAAGAATACACATTATTAATAAGGGAACAGGAATGTACCTCATAAACTTTAACAGATGATGACAGTCTCCCAACATATGTCCTGTCACATCAACAAATCCTTATTTAAGAGTTAAGCATTGTAGAAAACTGTATGTGCCAACTGGTGCTCAGCTGCAAAAACCATCACCAGCCACACAGTCCCATAATATAACAGCTCAGATGCCAATGTTCATAATTTGCTAATGTAGTAAATAATTAAAAATAGAAACGCACTAGTTCTACAGTGCTTGAAGAGTTATCAGCAAATGAAATAAGCAAAGAAAATTACTATTTCTGCTTAGAAGGAGCCCTTTTGTTTTACAAGGTGACGGACACATTTTGATCATTATTTGATATTAACTCTGGGAAATTCAATAAAATGACCCTCCCAAATTAGATTTACAAAAAACAATATTTCCTCTAAACAATTATGATTTTTTTAAATTGCTACTTTATAGCTTTATGTTGACTATGGTCAGACAGCCAAATCTCTTTCACTTCAGGAAGAATTTTAAGCTACTCTTTCAACTAGTGCCATCCTATGAAGAAACAATTTGCCACATGTTTTAATGACATATTTACAATCTTGGTCACAATATTAAAAAAAATCTTCTTGCAAACTTCCCCAGCTTGTTGACATTGTGGTTATTTATTATTTGTCCCACACTAGCAGATAAAAGTCCAAAGTCAAATCAGTCATACTGAACTGGGTATTGCATAAACACATATTAAAGAGAGAGTGTCGGCTTCAAAAGCTCATGGTCTTAGAGCCTAGATCATACAGTCTGTGTTACTGAATATGCTAACTGATCTTTGACCAGCTGCTGTTCAACTTTTTTGGATCTAGACACTCCCACATAACCTCTGGTAGCTCTTCCTCAATTAATATCTCGGTCACCTTAATTAATACCATGGTCACTTCCACTCCAACTTTCTCTTCTCCCTTTAGCTACTTAAGGTGAAATTTAAAAGAAGAATATTTAGTCTGCTGGGCTCACTGTGGCTCTGCACGGCCATCCATCCTGGAAGTGATGGTGGGCTGAGTTCGCTCTGCAGCCCACACTGCACTTCCATTTAGTTGTAATGGTATCAGGGCACTAGGGTTAACGAAGATTCATTCATTTTTAAATGTTCTCTTTCCCTCAGGTCACAGCAAGGCATAAGGCAAAAAGGAGGATAAGAGATTGCAGTTCTGTGTTCATAGGTGGGTAGCTGACTGTGTGTCTATCTGCCTAGCTGAACATTAAAAGTGTATGTATGAACTTTAAAAGATAATGGTAGTAAATTCCTGGGAAAATCCCCAGAATTTCATACCTGGAAAATGTCATTAACCCTTCCCTTCACTAAACAAATCTTCCCAGTTCCAGCTGTAGTATGCTGAGCACACACTAACATTTTGAAAATTTGGAAAACTTTCAATTTTTGCCTTATATTTTCTTTTGTCTTCTCAAAGGAGGCAAACCATATTTTATTAAATGAAGCAGGATGACAAAAGACAAAGTAAAAGAATATTTTTAAGAGCTAGGGATTGGGTCACACGGAGCAGTCCAATGTAAAAGCATTTTAAAACTTTAAGACAAATATCAAAGTATGGACTAGAAGCTATTACATCTCCACTGCTGAGGGACTGTGCAAGGAAAAATGTACCAATACAATGTTTTTATATTACCTGTGGATTTCTCTACTGGATAGAAAATGGGCCTCTAGGCAACTTTGTTTCACTAAAACACCAGAAGGCTACCTCATTACAGGGAAGAATAACTGCCTACGGCATATTTGAGCCAATGAAATATACCCAGATTAGGGCTTACACATATTTGTGCTGCAAAAACAACACAAGAGTGTTGAGCATATGACAGTGTCTTAACACAGGGTAAAAGTGCTCAAAGGTGTTGCCATGCATTAGCTGCTCTACTATAACTGTTCATGTGCACACTCTTATCCTGCGGTAAGGGAAAGCTAAGCCATGGAGTAAGAATGTAGAACTGATATGCTGTAAATCTCCACCTATTTTACCTCAAGGCAAATTGCTTGTCTGACCATACTCTTACATTCATTGATTTAGCACTGTGAAGGTACAAAACAAATGTTAATTTGTAGTATGGACAGACATTAGCATTCCATAACTGCCAGAAAAATTCATCCCCACCTTTGCCATGAACACCGTAATATACAGTCCTCATCATCCCCAGATGCACAGTTTCATACATGTGGGGAGCCTGCTGTGATGTGCTGCTCGGGGGCAGGCAGGGGCAGGGGACTGCAGGTCATGAGGGACACCATCAGCAGTAGTGGGGGTATGGGTTGAGGAGGGAGGGACACTGGCAGGGCCAGGGGGCTGTGAGTTGGGAGTGAAAGGGCACCAGTAGGGCTGGGTGGATGGGTGGGCTGTGAGTGGGGAATGAGGGGCACTAGTAGGGCCAGGGTCCTGTGGGTCAGATGTGAGGGGCACCAACAGAGCTGGGGGGGGGTGGATTTGGAGTAAGGGGCATTGGAAGGGCGAGGCAGCTGTGGGTCAGGAGTGAGGGGCACCAGCAGGGCTGTAGGGCTGTGGCTTGGGAGTGAGGGACAAGGGCATGGGCAGGGTACTGGTGTATCAGGGCTGCTCAGCACCACAAAGCAGTGGTGGGGGCAGGGAGGACGGCAGCCACAGCTGGGCTTACGTCCTGATGAGTGAAGAGGGCAGGGGAAGCTCTGATTTTCCATGATAAAAAATCCCAAATCAAATGCCAAAATGTATAGGTATTTAGAATTAATTTTATTATAATGACAGGCATAGGTAGGCTTCCACACTGCTTTAAAATTGTAAATATATCAATAAAACATTGTGTTCAACTGATACCTATATAGTGGTGTTTCATTTTAAGAATGGAAAAACGTGGATTTTAGGGTTTTTAATCAGAGAATTGGGGATTTATGAACAGAGAAAACTAGGATCCCTGCTCATTACACAGCTGGCTGCTCACTGCTCCTCGTCTCCGACAGTGACAGAAATGCACTGAGTACAGTGAAGGTGCTTGACTGGCAAGTAGTTGGAGGGTGTGGGTGGAGAGGGAGGAGGAATTTCACCCTTGTCATTAACCTAACCAGCAGTTAGCCAAGGAAACCTGTGATTCAGGAAGAAGGCTGGGGATTTAGAGAGCAGATTAAAACATAGGGACTCTAACCTAGCCTAGCTCTGAAGGTTAACTTAACCTACCTGTTCATCCTGACATCAGTTCCTCTCCTTCACAAATGCAACAATATCTTTCTTTTTTCCTGTCCAATTTACCCATTTTTTATTATTTCCATGCTTCCAAATTCATCAGTTATTTCCCCTTGACCACCAAATCTATTGCTCCTTTGCAGAATCCCTTTAAAAGTACACCAGAAACCTCAGCCACTCTTCTCTTACACTTGTTGCATGTACTTTGCCTACCCTAATCCTCATGCATCACCATTAAGTCAGTGCCTCATCTCCCCTTGACTCCTCCACTTGGGCAAGAGACAACAAGTTCTGAGCCTCAGTTCTCTAGGCTGTAACATGGGGGAAATTCTGTTCACCTCCTTCCCTCACAAGGTCAATACAGATGTTAATTATGTCTTGTAATGAAAACTAAGGATGAAAACTCCAGTATGGAGGCCAAATATTGAATATCAACCATAGAATTCATGAGTTACATACCTTGCCATATTTTTGTGCATAGGATCCTGTAAGCAGCGAATGAAATACAATAATAGTTTCGTCTAAATCCCAAACAAATACACGCTGAAAAAAGAACGATGACAAAATTAGCATGTAAATTAGATCAGAAAAATCTGAAATAATTAAAAATCAAATCACTTACAACCTGTACTTTTAATAGGCACTTAATAAATAGGTCTATTTTGAAAATCAGCATTAGTGGTATATTTATATTAACTTATAAAAACAAGGATGACATTAAAATTTTAATTACTATATACATTTTTTTTCCTTGGGAAGGTTTCAAATATGTAAAATATAGTCCAGATGTCAGTACACTCTGGGTCAATAACCTTTCTGTATTATTGCTTTAAGGTCCAAATTCTACACTCAGATACTTATCAGAAACTCTCATTGGTTTCAGGTACTTTATGTTCATTCAGCAAAGCTAATATTAACCCTTAGTACTAGTGCTATATATGCTGCAGTGGTTCATACAGAATGGAGAATTTCAATAATATTTTAGGGTCAAATATATTATTTTAACTTTTAAATTTTAAAGGAGTATTGGTAAGAAGGTGTAGGTTGTACCACTCCATCCAGGAAGAGCACAGACCATCTGTAGATGCTTCCTCAGCCTGACAAAGGGCATTTGTGCCTGAAAGCTTGCCTAGAAGAATTTTTTCCAACTGTTTGAGTTTGTCTAATAAAAGATACCGGATTTACCCAAAGAATATTGTTTGACTTGGTAAGAAGGTATTACCTTCATTTTCATTGTTAAGTATTAGAAAAAAAAGGGAAAAAGAAAATTTGAAATCTTCCCATTACTGTTAAAAGGAGCAATCTCTCAAGGGCTAGGGACAGACATTCAAAAAGCCTTAGCCTGAATTGATTCAATCTTTGCAGGTTAGTTTAACCTGCAAAGCTGGAACTGATCTGAAGGAGACGCAGCTGGTGAACTCAGACTGGTGGGGTGGGTGGAGCAGCACACAGGAGCGGGGGGTTGCAGCCGGTCAGGAGCGGGGTGGAGTTTGCAGCCTCCCTGCTCCTGGCCAGAGTGCCTGGCTGACTGCAACCCACACCACCCCCACCTTTGTCAGCTGCCTGCAAACCCCACTCTGCTCCTGGCCAGCTGCAAACCCCCTCCCCCACCCTGCTTCCGTGTCTGAGTTTACCAGCCATGCCTGATTTGGAGGTGGATAGACATTCCCTTTTCATTCGAGAAATGCAGGCGCATGCCTGTATGGCTCAGGCTAGGGTGCTAGAGCAGCCCTCCCTTCCCTTACATAGTGCTGAGCTGGGTAGGGCGTGGCCAGGCCCTGGCAGGATGCTCTGATTAGGGAGGGGTTTTCCCCCATTGATAACAGAGCATTTATCAGTTCTGTTATTGACATTAGCAACCCATCAGAAAACAAAGCCGCTCTCATTAGTTCAAGCTCTTTTTAAACAGCTTTTTCTAAGGAAGGAACATTACTAGCTAGCTGTTGATTATCTCCAAAAAGCCCTAAGTGGACACTGGCCTATCTGCCTTACACAGACATCTCTCAGCACTAGCTAGCATACCACATACTGGCTACAGTCCATGCTGTGGGTAGGAGGGAGGGGGAATCCCTGCTTGAGCAGCCAGCCGTGAGGAGGGGAGGGGCAGGGGAAGCCAGGCAGATGATGCTGTGCCTGCAAGTCGCTGCCAGAGCTCCAGTCAGGGAGCAAAGGGGAGGGGCCAGCCCAGAGAGCATGCCAGAATGCTGGGAGACTCTGGTTTAACTTAAACCAGCAAGGGGTCTGGGACAGACATTGCATAAACTGGTTTGACCCAAATCAGTTAAGTCTGATACTACATTCAACCAGGTTTATCTCAAACTGGTTTCAGCCATTTTCAAATTGGTTTATGTACACTGAATGTCTGTTCTGTTACCGGTTTAAACCAGTTTCTGATCACTTAAACTGGTTTATGTGTAATGTCTGTCCCTAGCCAATATAAAAAATGAAGTCCTTTCAAAACTACATATATATATATATATATATATATATATATATATATATATATATATATATATATGAAAAAAAGAAACCTTTCCTCAATCTCATCTCTCCAGGAGAGATGACACATACAGCTAACTGACAGAAGAGTTTGCTCTTGGTGATGTGTAGAGATATTTACTGAATGTGCAGAGGAGATGGATCAGTGCTATGATGTACCAGTATCACAATGGCAGGAAGAGGTACAGCACATGTGAGGAGCATTCCTCTGCTGGCAGGGCTGGCATGTCCCCTACATGCATGGAGCAAGCCTTCTTTCTCTCCTTTCATACAAGGCTAGAGCACTTCTAACAAGACTATACTCACTCCATTGCTAGGAGGTCACTTGTGTTCTCATATATTAGGCAGATATCTTTCCACATTAAGGGCCTAATCTTACAAATACTTGTGCACCTAACTATACAAATGCATATAATCTTGCTAAAATCAATGACAGTGCTCATACAATCAAAGATAAGATGGTGCTTGTGTGTTTGGTAAATCAGGACTACATATAGTCTTATAACATAACTGCATATTCTCTTTTTTGTAAAGGGAATAATGTGGTTAAAAAGAATGTAATTATATGGGGCCAAACACTTGAACGATAAAGGCTTTCTCCAAGAAAAGAAATTCCAACTATAAATTAAAGTTAAAAAAAAAAAAAAGCCAATCTTTGTGGTTCTCTTCTGAATTCAGCTGAAAGGGGTATATTTTTAGAACTAAAGAAGCAAGGATACATCATCTTACATTGCCTGCTTTCAACATAGGCAGGTACAAAGGATTAATGCATACAGTTAAAAGAGCTGCTAGAAATTGGTTTCATTCAATTAATGGGAAATAGAGTCCATGACAGTTTTTGAAAGCCTTAAATAGCTTCCGCATCTGTAATTTGCAGAAATTACTTTACATCATAAGAAACCTTCATATTACCATTCATCAGTTACCAGAGGGCATTACCTCCAAGTCACTGTCTGGAGGGGGTGATGGATTATTCTTCCGCCCTCTACCCCGGGACTTTGACCCAGAACTCCT
Source organism: Alligator mississippiensis (assembly GCF_030867095.1). Lineage (NCBI taxonomy): Eukaryota > Metazoa > Chordata > Crocodylia > Alligatoridae > Alligator > Alligator mississippiensis. The sequence goes on along the minus strand of NC_081824.1, from coordinate 116,162,961 downwards.
ACACGTTCTCTCATCAAGATCTTTGATGGGTGTTGAGGGGCTCTGTACTGTGTCAAACTCCCCTGTAAATACAATTGTTAACAGAAAAATCAGTTTAATTTTTAAATAAGGTAAAAGCTTTTAAAAAATCTTTCAACATTTGCTAATTTAAGCAGAAGGTACATACAAATCTTGTATACACACATAATGCAGAAGAGTAGTCTCCCAGTTTCAATCTTACACAGCTAGAAATTTCAGAAACTACCACCACATTTTGATTTGACCAAAGAAAATTTTTATTTCCCTGGATAGAAGGGAAAAGTAGGTTTAAATGCACTTCTACACACATATATTATGCAGATATGTACACACATAATACCGAGACACCATAAAATGGGATTTCTAATATGTTATACTATTGGACACATCATACTTTAAGGTAATGTGAGAATATTTCATTTTCTATGTTGGGAGTCGGTTAGATAGATGTTGAACCCCATGCTATTATACAGGCTCAATTTCAGTAGCTCTACTCATCAGCAGGAGATTTGTCAGCTTTCCCCAAGCAGAGGAGGACATCCCTTAAATACTTATTTGAGAATGAGAGCCCAGATACCAGATCAGCTTTCTAACTTACTCTGGTTTACTGAGGGAATCCTATCTTGGGCAAGAGGTGAAGGTATAGTAAGAACTATCATCAGAGTAGTGCGGTGTGGGAAGAACAGAAACTACCTAGGGAGGACTGTTTGAAACTTGCTCTTAAAGGCTATGTCTGTCACATCTCCCAGTAATCAGAAATCCTCTTTCCTTCCCAGAACAGTACCTTAGTACACTTCCAAAAATTTCTGGGATTGAGTAATTTAGCCAGGTTCCTAAACATTAAATGAGAAATATCTTCCCTTCTGGCTGTCTAAACAATGATTTCATGTCCATGTTTTAGAGCAATCATGGATATAGCTTCACTAGACATCTACTAATGTGTTTGGCTAATTAATCTAGAGTGTCTTTCCATAGCATTTAATTTGTGGGGCTTTCTTTTAAACTGCACTAGGAATGATTGTTTATGAGATGCTGGAACTCGTGCATAAGTAATAGGTAGGTATAAGCATGTTCCTAATTGCCATATGTAGGTAGTGAAATCTGTGGTCAGATTCTTTTGGTAAGGAACTTCTAAGTTGGAATCATACTGGTGATTATTTCACTATTATTAATGAGTGCCCAAAAGTACCAGTCAGGCACAAAAAAAGAAAAAAAAAAAAAAAAAGGAAAAAAAAAGACAAAGGCACCATTCTCATTCAAATATCTGGGTTTTCTTTTTTGACCTTCCTGAAAAGTTTGGGGGTAACACAAAGCATTTTCACTTCAGACTGACTGAAAATCAAAGACAGCTGGCTTTACAAAGCCTGGGTCAAGGGCATGTCAGTTTGGGTGGCATCAGTTTATTATTATAGCACTTGGGAGACATTTTTATGGTCCAAATGAATGGTTTTTATGCACAAGAACAAATCACAAAGCTGCCCCAAAAGTTTCTGATCAAGCCAAATAGTTCAGTATTAGAGAACTTGCAAATTCAACTGACATCATTTCTTTTTCCTGTTTTTAAGAATATTTTATTAGGGTCACAAGTGAATAATATAAGTCGCTGTGAATACAATAACTTTGAATAAACTGTGTGCCAAAAGAAAGAATAGGCCACATGGGTCAAACTAAGAACATTTTAAAGTTTATATACAAAAAGAACAGTATATATGATCCAAACTATAGAAATCCAAGGTATATTAAGTTTAATCTATAGAACAACATACAGAAGTCATACGTGCTACCTGACCTCTGACCCTATTGCTGTCCACATGCCAGCCAAAATATGAAGGAAATAATAGGGCATGTGTAAACCTGTGTTCTGGGGTACCAAATTGCAGTCCTTTGCCCTGTATGTCTAAAAACTCTCTGGCTGATGACAGTACTGCAGAGAGCCCTAATTTACAAATTGAAATATTAGCACAGTCCAGTTCAACTCATTCTCTACACACAATCAAGGAAGAAAAAAATAATTTACTAAACTCTGTATGAATGTCTAAAATATTAGCAAAATTCATTTTATTTGAATAACCTCCTTTCCCCTGCATATACTATCAATATTGGTATTTTAGTAGCTGAGGTGGCTGCAGTACATACTTCTAAGTACCGTTTTATGTCTCCCATTACCACAATACCTAAATACTTAATAATTTTATAGTATTCTTCCTTACAGCTCTGCTATGAAGTAAGTCAGTAATAATACACCCATGTTATACATGGGGTACCGAGAACCAGAGAGATTAAGGCCTACATCCAATTTTAATTTCACAAGTGCCCAAATGGCACCCTCTTTGAGACCCTGAATTTCTTTTAAGGCAAAAGGAGGGCATTATCATCTCCTTTCCCTATAACTAAGTCATGGTTAAGATGAAGACATGCTAAAAACTGACTCACTGACACTTCTTCAGACTTGAGAAGGGTAACATTAGGAATGAGTTTAGGTACTTTAGGATTTGGGCCTGAGCAACCATACCCAAAGTCAAATTCAGAGAATCTGTGACACAGCAAAGAACAGAACCTAAATATCCTAAAATCCCAGCCCTGCATATTAACCACTGGACCCAACCACCTAAGTAACTGTGTTGAACTATGTATATACAAATGATTCAATCATATCAGACCTCTTCCCCATAGATTTTTAACAATACTGGACTCACTAGAAGTGAGTTGTGATAGCAGCTCTGGCCTTAAAAAAAAATCTATAGTCAAGACATGAAAATATATGACAATTAAGGCCCAGATCTAGAATGGTAAAGTAGGGTCCAGATCCTGTTCTGTCTATTATCCTGTTGCTTTGAGTCATCTTCTTGGGGTAAAGCACCTAACTTTTAAGTGTTGTAAGAACAAAGCGAAGGTGATTAAGAGATTTAGGGATTTTGCCCTCAAATTCAAAACTGAAAGATAATGAGCTGAGCTACTCTGCCAAACAAGGCAAAATACAAAGTAATGACAATTTCAGTACTTATAAGAGTACTGAACCAAAAATCTTAGAAACAAAGAAAGGAAATATTAGAAAACAAAGGAGAAAAACAGGTACTGAAGGAAGTGGATGATGCTTAGTACCTAAGGAGACTCATCTCCCCTAAACTAGAACAAACCATTTCCCCTCCATGACTAGTTGTATAGTAAATTATTTGAGAGGAAGCCCCTGAACAGTGACAGCAGTAAAACAGAAGCAAGAAATATGCATCCTTCTGGTTCAGGGGTGCTTTCCGGTATCTCAAAATCCAACAGCCTTTAGTGGGGCGGGCTGTTTGTTTTTTAAAAAATTATGTTCCTATTAAGCTATTGGTAGCCCTGAATCTCAGTTCCTTTGGAAAGCAGGGATCATGGGGAAAATGAGCGTAACTACCCTTTAAGCTTGTCAGATAAAACATCTTCGTCTCATTCACAAGTTTCACAGCCCATCCACTGAAGAACATAGGTATGTAAATTTAACCAAAAAATGTTTATCGGAAGTTCAATCTGAAGAATGAATATAGCTTATATATTCTGTGCCATTCAGTGATAGACCATTTAGAAGGAGGAAGCTGGTGGTAGTAGAGGCACACTAAACGTATTTTAGGTGTTTTAGCTGTGAATGTTCGTACTTAAACTCTTTTTGTAATGTTACCTTTATTTTAGAATTTTCCTTCTCTCAGTTTTCATGGACTAGTTCACAAGGTCATTGTTATCATTATCTCTTATGACAGACAACAAGATTTGTGCTGAAAAATGCACAGATATAGCTCTTACAGGGAATGGTTTATAATCTAATGCTCTAATTTGGGGACCCTTTCCTATCCAGAAAAAGCATACATGAAGTACTTAGCTTTAGGCATGTGTTTAAGTGCTCCTAAAGTAAATGGGATGCAAATGTGCTACATTTGCTAAATTGGGCTGGATGTATATTAACATTTAGAACAATTTCTTGACTCAAGCCCAGTAACAGAGACAAAGATAAATTGCATTTCGATACCCACAAGAAGTTAACTTTGTATTATTCGTATACCTCCGGTAAAAATAAACTTACACCCTTGTACTCTTTTGCTTGTCCTTAAATAAATGTATTCAACTGAACTCTCTGGATCTGTCAGTAATACTAGAATTTTGACTAAATAATAAATACCATTATTAGTGAATTTACAAATATTTAATAAAAATTACATTTTAATGGTCACTAAGTAAATAATTTAGTTAATTATTCCTCTTAGTGAACCATGTACCAAAGCCAATTAAGCTAAGTAAACTGCAACAGCACATTTTGATGGAAAAAATACTGTTGTGTCGTGTAAGAGAATAAAAAGAACTATAAATCTTCCTTCAAGATATGAAACTACTTAAAATTCTATATAGGATAATGCCACATTTCAGCTCTGAAGCTTTTGACACTCGTTTCCAATTATTCCTTCTATACTGAAGGTTTAAATAACCTTCAATATCGAGGGAATAATTAGAAACCTCCTTCTATATTCAAGGCATAAGTTTGCAAAATGTACATATCTATTTATCAATCTGTATTAATTTACTGCAGTGGTAATCTGACTCACACAGCCAGTTTTGTACAAAGCATAACTATATCAATATATGTCTTTGGCCATGTAAGGTGGAAAGAATATTACACCAAAATCTAGCCTTTTTGCTTTAATACTACCCTGGCAAAATATTAGCCAAATTGTTACAAGTGTTTTGTAAATTTTGGTTCTTACCTGAAAAATCAATATAAATCAAACACAAATATTGAAATATAGTGGCTATAACTTTAGAAAGCTCTAAAAGATAAGTTATTTTCAACCTCTTTCTTTAAAGTATAATTTGGTAATGCATGTCTTTGTATTTAGCTTCTTGTTTTATTATACATGTATATATTTCCCCTATCTATGAGCTTGTTGTAAGTGAAAAATAATACTATTTCTATGGAATGGAAACCAATTAATTTTACTAGAAAGTAAATGGTTTATTTGGCAATTACTTTAACTACTCAAACAATTTAACACAGAAATACAGGCTTCTGTAGGCCTTTAAAACCATCCTATGCAGCACTATAGAAAGGTCACATTTCACTAAGAACTGTCCATAGGGATTTATCCATATACATCGAATGATTTGAGGATGACTGCATTACTCATAAGTAGCAAAGCCCTCTCTGAAAGCAGACAGAAAAACAACCAAAAAAGCAAGGTCACAAAATGTACAAGAAAATAAAGCTAAGAGCTAACTTCCAGGAAATTTTCAAAAGCCTCTAATGGTATGTGTATACCAGTGGTGTCAAACTTATGGCCCATGGAGCCATGTTCTACGGGGCTGGTAAAAGGGCAAGGAATTAAGGGGCAGGGAAAGTGGTGGCAGGATCTGTTGGCTAAATCCAGAGCAAAGAGTTCCTTTGGACACACAGATTCACAGATGCTAGAGTTGGAAGGGACCTCAACAGATCATCGAGTCCGACCCCCTGCCTAGACAGGAAAGAGTGCTGGGGTCAGATGACCCCAGCCAGATGCCTATCCAGCCTTCTTTTAAAGACCCCCAAGGTAGGGGAGAGCACCACCTCCCTTGGACACCCATTACAAATTTTGGCCACCCTTACCATGAAGAAGTTTTTCCTGATATCTGCTCTCTGTCAGTTTGTGACCATTGTTCCTTGTGACTCCAAGAAGCGCCCTGGTGAAGAGAGCATCTCTGATCCTTTGCTGCATCCCCCTAATTAATTTGTAGGCAGCCACAAGATCACCTCTCAGCCTTCTCTTGTGGAGGCTGAAGAGGTCCAGGTCCCTCAGTCTCTCCTCATAGGGCTTGTCCTGTAAGCCCCTAACCATACGAGTGGCCCTCCTCTGGACCCTCTCAAGTCTATCAACATCCTTCTTGAAGTACGACACCTAAAACTGGATGCAGTACTCCATCTGCAGCCTGACCAATGCTGCATAGAGGGGAAGTATCACCTCCTTGGTTCTATTTGTCATGCATCTGCTGATGCATGATAAAGTGAGGTTAGCTTTGCTGATGATTTCGTCACACTGACTACTCATGTTCACCTTGGAGTCCACTATGACTTTGAGATCCTTTTCCGCTTCTGTGCTGCTGAGAGGGTCACTTCCCAGCCAGTAGGTGTGCTGTATATTTTTGCACCCTAGGTGCAGCACTCTGCACTTGTCCTTGTACTGCATCCTATTGTGTACTGCCCACTTCTCTAACCTGTCCAGGTCTACCTGCAAACATTCCCTACCCTCTGGAGTGTGCACGTCATCCCACAATTTAGTATCATCCTCAAACTTGGACAGAGTACACTTCACACTCACATCCAAGTCACTGATGAAGATATTGAAGAGTACAGGTCCAAGGACTGAACCCTGCGGGGCCCCACTGCCCACATCCTTCCAGGTCAATACTGACCTGTTTACTACCACTCTCTGGGTGCGACTGCTAAGCCAATTTGCCACCCACCGAACCATGTAAACATCTATGTCACAGCCTCTTAATTTATTTATGAGAATGGGATGAGATACTGTATCGAAGGCCTTGCTAAAATCCAAGAAAATGATATCCACCTCTACTCCTGCATCTAAGCATTTTGTGACCCTGTCATAAAACGAAATCAGATTGGTCAGGTATAATCTACCTGCTACGATTCCATTCTGGATTCCCTGCTGCATTATTTTTCCCACTGGACTCCCACAAATATGATTCTTCATAATCTTTTCAAAAATCTTTCCAAAGATGGAGGTGAGACTGGCTGGCCTATAATTACTTGGATCTTCCTTCCTCCCTTTCTTGAATATAGGGACTCCACTGGACCTTTTCAAGTCCTCTGGGACCTTATTCAAGTGCCACGAGTACTCAAACAGCTGTGCCAGTGGTTCTGCTATGACACCAGCCAATTCCTTCAGTACTCTCAGATGCAGCTCATCCGGGCCTGCTGACTTGAACACATCCAGTCCATCCAAGTGACTCTAAACCAAGTCAACATCAACAGTTGGTGGGCTGGTGTCCCTCTGATGCCCATCTAAGAACCCATTAGGAGACTTATCTTGAGGCCTGTTCAGGAACACCGAGGCAAAAAACTCATTGAATAGCTCAGCCTTGTCCCCCCTGTCTGTCACGAATTGCTCCTTCTTGTTCCATAGGGGTCCTATGCTGCCCTGAACCTTCCTTTTACTCCCTAAATACCTAAAAAAAGACTCTTTGTTGTCTTTTATTTGTGTTGCCAGCCTCAGCTCTGTAGTTGCTTTGGCTTTTCTAACTGCCTTTCTGCAAGTGCAATACAATTAGCTTCCCCCTGCTTCTACCACCTATATGCCTTCTTTTTTGCTCTTAGGCTCCCTTGGATTTTCCTGTTTAACCACTGAAGTTTTTTGGCTCCATTCCCCCTTTTCCCTCGTACTGGGATAGTCTCCCTCTGTGCCCAAAGGATCACTTCCTTTAGAAATGACCACCCTTCCTGGACTCCCATCTCACCAATACTCTTATCCTGCAGTGCATCATTGACTAGACTCCTAAGCATACTGAAGTTAGCCTTCCTAAAGTCAAGCGCTTCCACCCTACTAGTTATCTTACCCACCCTACGTCGTATGGTGAATTCGAATGATTGATGGCCACTGTCCCCAAGGTGACCACGAATCTGCAGCTCCCCTACCAGGTCATCCTCCATAGCCAACACCAAGTCCAGTAAGGCATTTCCCCTAGTGGGACTATATACCTCCTGCATTAGGTGAAGTTCCTGCACGCAGGTTAAGAACCTACATGCATGGTTGGATTTATCTGACTGTTCCTCCCAGCAGATGTCAGGGTAGATTAGGTCCCCCATGACAACCATGTCCCTAGACCATACGGCCTCTGAGAGCTGCCTCAAGAATTCCAAGTCTAGCTTTTCCTCTTGGTGTGGTGGTCTGTAGCAGACCCCCACCACCAAGTTCCTTTCCCCTCGACCTTCACATATCCTAACCCACAAAGCCTCAACTTTCTCCTCCTCTGATCTCATTTTGATAAGGGTAGATGTATAATGCTCCTTTACATATAGAGCAACCTTGCCCCCTTTCCTCCCTACTCTGTCCCTTCTGTACAACCTGTAGCCCTCAATGTGGACTGCCTAGTCATGGGTAGGGTCCTACAAGGTTTCCGTTAGCCCCACTAAATCAAAGTTATCATCTGCATAGATTAGTGGCAGTGGCAAGCAACAGCTGTATTAGATTCTGCTACTGCTGCTCACTCCATTGCCAGTTGCCCTGCTGCCATGTCCAGATATGGCCTTTGAAAAGCCCCATGGTCTGGATCTGGCATGTGGGGGAGGGAGTAGGGTGCGGTGGGTCCTCCTGGTCTACACAGTGCAAGACAGCAGGGGGCATGGATACTTGAGTCACCTCTGGGCACATTAGCCCCAGAACCAGAAGCAAGAAAACCATGTTACTGTGGTGCTACGTCTGGTATAATAATCCCTGCTTTCCAGCAGAAGTGATTAGTCCCAGCAATGTGCCACACCAATACAGCTATGCTGCTTCTGATTTTGGAACTGGCACTTCTCCTATCAGCTGTTTGTAACAGCTGTCTGTGTGTACTTTTACTTTGTGGTAGACAGAAACTAAATCATAGTAGCTTGGTCATAAATGAAACAGGGATAAGATACTGTGGTTTAGGTTCCACTTACCATGGTGCAAAAGTGTGCACATGGGCAGCTATGACAGCACACCTGATACTGAAAACTCTGACCCATGGCAAGCTGTTTGTATGTCCATATCCTTTGTGACTCAGGAGCCTTAGTAACATGTCTACACTGCACTTTTCAGCATTATGCAGATGCCTGATCTACTTGCGTACCAAAAGTTGTTTAGTCATGTCAACTTGGAAGAGGGTAAATAAGTCTGTGCTGAGCTCTGCATTGTCATGGCTAGACTTCCTTCAGTACCTGAACAAGCTTAGGTATCTCAACAATACACTGCAGACTGCACTTTAACCCCATGGTTTGTTAGACCCATGACTAGGCACTTAGGTCTACAGCCCAACTTTCAAAGAGGTTTCAGCTTTTAACTGCAAGCCAGTTTTGAAAATAGGGCCACAGACTTCTGAAACAAGCGGTTGGCACCTGTAGGATATTATTTTTTTGGTAAAAGAAAAACGACAGCTCAAAACAAGATTCCATGCACAACCAAAATGTACATGGAGTTCAACAGGAGTTCTGAATATGTTTTTTAAGTTAAAGTCTACGCAAACTTAGTAGGCCAGTATAGTTAACATTCACCTCTTTCTGTAGCCAGTGACACACCAGACTAGCAACACATCATCATCTTGTGAGTCCACAGTCCAAATGACCAGATACCAATTTATACCTGGTTCAACTGGGAGGGGTTGTGGTATGAATCTAGTCAGCCCTCTGGAACTGTAGCAAGATACCTTAACTATTCCGCCATCATGCTTCCAAGGCTTGTAGGAAAGAACTTTTATTCAGGGAAATGTAATTTCCTAGCTCTTCCAACAGAGTATAAAAAACCTAAGACTAAAAGAAAATCCTGTGTTCTTGAGTCTGAAAGTCTTAATTATTTTTAGCACATTAGAAAATGTTATATATTTAGGAAATATTTAATGTTTTACAATATAAGGACTCATTTCTAATGAATGAAAACATCTGTTCCCAACAACTGTATTTACTTTAGTCTTCCAAGTTTTTAAATAAAACACAGTTGTTAAATCTTCTCTAAAAGCACCCAATAGCTGAGGTAAATATATATTTTATACCATTTCCATTTTCCATTAATCATTACCAGTTACTTCATGATTCTTTATGGACCAACACTGTGCCTGATCGCACAATTATCCATTAATCAGTACTGTAACTAATCACTGTACCTCGTAAGTTCTATATATTTAGAGCCAACTTTATTTCATTAAGCTAATCTCTAATTCAGAATGAACAGCTGTCTCTTACTTGAATGCAAGGTATGCTTCTATTTTAGAACTGCAAAAGTCAGTAATGCATGGCTTTTTGAACAACTGTAGGCTTAATTGCTTGATTTGCTTTTTACAAACAGCAAGCTCATCCACAGTAAAGGAGAAATGCTGTAATTTTTTATCCCTAAATGGCTTCAGCACAGAGTAGAACACTGATTTAAAAGTTTTACAACTTGAATTAAAAAACTGGAAAAAAATATAATACCGATTTGGGACAGTGCTGCATTACAGCGCTACTAGAAATCTGGAGACTCCCAGCAATGGGTATGCAGTAAAGCAACAGATAAGCATTATGCACAAACATGGTATGGCCCAGTATTACAGATGATAAACATAAACTGCTGCAGCTCTAGCAGTAGAGCTTCCATGGCAGCAAAGCCCCATAACAGACCTGACAAAAGGAAATAGAGCAAGAGTGGGATGGTTACAAAGAAGGGCCCTCTACGCTATCTGTGTTCTGGAGAAATGTTAAACTCATGCACAAATCCAGTACATGTCCAGATCTGTGCTGCTTCTGAACAGGACAGCATCCGGAGGGAAAGCTGATGAAGGAAAGGTAGTAAGGTCCAAAGGGAAAGCTGATGAAGACTGACATGTGCCCATGCATATTCCTTTCTATACAAAGGCAGGCTCCAGTACCTCTATCCCAGCTCTATCAGCAACAGATGTCAGTGTGCTCTCTCCTCTTTTAGGAAAAGGAGCAACCAGAAACACTGTGCCACTGCTAAGTTTGAGTGAAGGTGCCCTAGCATCCTCGCCCAAACTTCAGAAGCTGCTAGACTCTCTGCTGAGAACCCTGTGCTGCCACCCTCTCTTCAGGTTGCATACCACAGAGCCATTATTGGGAACATCATCAAGCAAATGTGACATCGACTTCTGAATAACTTAAAATACAGTAAGTGACTTAGTCTGGAGTTAAGCTGCTCATAGACCATGGTTAAGTTCCAATTTACACTACATTTTACATGTCTAACAGCATTAGGTCAACAGGCATTGTTATCAGGTTTCTGATCCCTCTGAGTGCCAGCTGTGATGAATAGCAGTGACTGAATACACTAAGCTACCATTTACAATATGTTCTTCTCCTCAGGATGATTACTACAATGCCACTTTCTGTACAAGCAGACTTCCACAGAACGAGGAAATCAGGCAATCCCAGTAAATGGGTAGGTCTACATGAGATGCTTAACTTAGCATTAGCATAGTGTACTGCAATTTAAGCATGTGTGTCTACATGTGCACATGCTTACTTCACAGTAAACCTCCCTAATACTGAGTAAATTTGCTATCTGCAAATGCAAGAAGCAACTTTACTGGGCATTAACAATGGTCCCGTAGCGCTAGTGAAGAAGACTGACCAGGAGCAAAATCTGTTTCTGGTCAGCTGTTCACCAGGGGGTGGGAGATAGCTCCTTGCCACTGGCCTGCTGTCAGGGCGGGCTCCACCACAGGAGTCTAGGTGAGAACTATGTCCCCATTCTGCCCTGGCAGGAGGGAGCCCCAAGTCCCCTGCTCCCAGATCATGATCAGAGAGTGGGGGCTGGGAGCTTCTTATCTCCCAGCCCCCCGCCCCCCACTGTCACGACTGGGTAACGGGGGGCTGGGAGACCGTTATCATAGAATCATACAAAATGAGAGTTGGAAGGGACCTCAGGAGGTCATCTAGTCCAAACCCCTGCTCAAAGCAGGACCATCCCCGATTAAATCATCACAGCCACAGCTTTGTCTAGCCAGGTTTTAAAAACTTCCAAGGATGGAGATTCCACCACCTTTCTGGATAACCTGTGCCAGTGTTTTAGTACCCTCCTAGTGAGAATTTTTTTTGCTAATATCTAACCTAAACTTCCCTTGCTGCAACTTGAGAGCATTGCTTCTTGTTCTGTCATCTGTCACTACTGAGAACAGATTAGCTACATCCTCATTCAAACCCCTCTTCAGGTAGATTTCATAGACATTAGGGGCTGGAAGGGACCTTGCTAGATCATTAAGTCCAGCTCCCCTGCTGTAGGCAGGAAGTCTGCAGGAGCCAAATGATCCCAGCAAGATAAACATCCAAATGCCTTTTGAATGAATCCAGAGTAGGTGCTTGCACGACCTCTGGGGGAGTCTGTTCCAGATCCTGGACACTCAGACTGTAAAGAAGTTCTTCCTTATGTCCAGTATAAATCGGCTTTCCAGAAGGTTGTGGTCATTAGTCCTTGTTACTACTTGGGCAGCCCTGGAAGCAGTTCTCCCAGCTCTGGGTGCCACCCTCCTTATATACTTATAGGCTGCCACTAAGTCCCCCCCCCCACCACCCAGCCTTTTTTTCTCCAGGCTGAAGGGTCCCAAGTAGTTGAAGGCTGCTATGAAATCCCCTCTCAGCCTCCTCTTCTCTAGATTAAATAAGCCCAGTTCCCTCAGTCTTTCCTCATAAATCATGTCCCACATCCCCCTCACCATTTTTGTTGCCGTCTGCTGGATGCTGTCTAATTTGTCCATATCCTTTCCTTAGGGGGGCCCAAACCTGAACATAGTATTCCAAATGTGGCCTCACCAGGGCTGAATAGAGGGGAATAATCACTTTCCTTACCTTGCTGGTAACACTACTACCAATGCAGCCCGGTATGCTGTTAGCCTTCTTTACAACAAAGGCACACCGTTGGCTCATATTTAGCTTATTGTCCATTGTAACCCCTAAGTCTTTTTCTACAGAGCCGCAGCCCAACCAGTGCTGATTCAGAGAATTGTTCTGCCCTAAGTGTAGGACTTTGCACTTGTCCTTTTTGAACTTCATGAGATTCCTTTTGGCCTAATCCTCCAATTTGTCTAGGTCACTCTGAATCCTAACCCTACTCTCCAGCATATCCTCTACTCCCCCCCAGCTTGGTGTCATCTTCAAATTTGCTGAGGGTTCACTCTATGCCATCTTCCAGGTTGTTGATGAAGACACTGAACAAAACTGGCTGCAGGGCTGACCCCTGGGGCACTCCATTTGATACTGGCTGCCAACTAGAGATTGAGCCATTGATTACTACTCTCTAAGCCCGATACGACAGTCAGTTTTCTATACACCCTACAGTCCATTCATCCAGCCCATACTTCCTTAGCTTGCCTGCAAGAAAGTTGTGGGAGACCATATCAAAAGCCTCTCCTGATCATCATGAGTTTTCAAAGATGATGGCTAGTGGCCAGCCAACTTCCTCAGCACTCTCAGGTGTGCATCCTGTATGGCATCATGGACTTGTACATGTCCAGCTTTTCTAAATAGTCCCTAACCTGTTCTTTCGCCACTGTTGGCTGCTCATCTCCTCCCCAAACTATATTGCCTGGTGCAGTAGTCTGGAAGTTAAGGGTCTCCCAGCACTACCCTGTGGTCATGGAACTGGTGCTGGGAGTTTCCTGCTGGGGGGGCGGGGTTCCCTGCCCAGATCCACAAGCATGGAACTGTGGAGGGAACTGTGGGGGGAACAGACAGCTTGTTCCCCTCCTCTCCTCCCCTCCCAGCTCTGCACTTGCAGTCCTTATTTAGGCTGAGCATTAAGTGCCTCTGTTCACTTGCAATCTATTGCACTTTGCAATTCAAAATGCCCAGTCCTAAGGTACAGTATAATACTGACATTTTCTCCGCAAGTCTGGTGGCTAGATAACTCATCCAGAAAGAGGGAGATCTGGTCTTAGACCCTCCTCAGCCTAAAGAGATTTCCATTTCTCCCACTTTGTAGCCAAGTTCCCTGACTACCAAACTATAGAAAAGGTTGCACTCACCATCCTCCTTGTGGAAGGTTGGCCATTGGGCAGCCAAAAGTGTATGAGTCACAGGTCCAAAAGGGTTTCAGCAAAAAGTAGCCTGACTCTAGCTCAGTGAGTATAGCACTCCCCTGGGAAGGGGAAGAGTCTTTAGTTGCAGTGTCAGGATTATTTCTGTTTTGTAATCAATCATCTTTAAAGTGAAATGGGTTCTGGAGTCTTGGGAGCAAGCAAGACAGGGGTAGAGGGGCAATGCCTGTAATACCAAGAGTTGTAGCCCTCTCTTGGGAATATGAGTCCTGGTGTAACAGGAAGCCAGAGGGCTCTGGTACTTGAGTGGAGAGCCAGGGAGCCATAGACTAAGCATGCCTGTTGCAGGGCTAGCAGCTCAGCAACAGAACAGTAGAGAAGAGCACTGCTAAGGCAGGAAGAGTAGCAGTTGTAAGCTCCCCTGCAAGCTAGCCATCTGGCCCTAATTGGAAACCCTTGTGTGTGGCTGGGGAGTCACCTGATCAAAAGGAGAAGGGCTTAGGAGGCATAAAAACCCAGAGCCTGAGCCAGAACAGGAAGTCTGGCCCTGCACACAGCAGGGAGAAGGGCTCTGAAGCAAGATGGTTACAAGACTGACTGATACCTGAGATGCCCTGGAAACTACACATAAGGAACTTAAGGCATAGACAGAAGTGACAATTTCCACCCTATCTGGCCTCAAAAGTGCTCTACTGCCATTACTAAACAGAAGTGTCCTGCTTCAGAGAGCTTTAAAAGGGCCCAATCCCAGGGTTCAGATGAAGACATTCCAAAACAAAACATCTTCAGTAACTTGAGCCTGTGCCTCCTCCCAGCCTCAGTGCTGTTTTCAGAATGAGAGAGGGGAAAGGGAGAGAAGGAAGTTCGGTCTGGGGTTTTTTTCACCTGGCACTGGAAGGTGGGGTGGGTGGATTGGAGCCTCCCACCCCCCCGCATGACCCTCCAATGTCGACTGGAAAACCCCAAGAATGAACTCTCTCCACTCCCTTTCCATCCTCCCATTCTGAAAACAGTGGTTGGGCTGGGAGGGGGAAGAGGAGCATTGCTAGGGGAGACCAGCTGCAGGCTTGCAGCCAGCAGCTGGATTCCCCAACCCCCCGGACTCAACAGCAAACTTCTGTTTTTAGAGGGAACCAATCATGTTGGTGCACACCTTCTGGATTAGACCCCTCAAGCAGCTTAGCTGCTACTTTGTCTAGTTTTTCTATGCCAATAGGACTTAGGCATGAGCTAGGCACAAGTTGCTAAGTTCAAGCAATTCTGGGCTTGCCCAGAACTGAATAGCAGTCACCTAAGGAAATTTCAGACTGGAGAAGACTCAGTGAGTTTCAGATGTTTCCCGGGTTAGGTAGCTTTAGATTGTAGTTTCAGACCTACCTAGCCCTCCAATAGCATACTGACAGGTACAAGAAGAATAAGGAGTGCTTTTAGCGCCAAGAAAGAAACTGTGACTTGAGATCTGACTAACAGCATGCAAGAACATAACTAGGCATTCTTTAACACTGTAAGTCATTTTCTGACTGCAATTTCTTATCGTTTGTACAGTTAGTGGGAAGAGAAAATGTTTGTTTTAAGTTTTTATCTGGTTGACTTCTTTCTTGATTTAATAAATACAATTAAAATTGAGATTTGACTGTTGGGCTGAGGGTCATGATTATTTGTATGTGTTAAAGGATTTTCTACCTTCAGTAAAGGAAAAGCACTCTCACCCCAGGTTAATAAAAGGAGACCCTGCTAGCTATTTGGAATATCATCAGGCACACGATTTGCATACCAGAGAGGAATGAAGAGAGAAGTACCTGATTGCCTTCTATCTCAGACTTTAAATGGCTAGCCCATGGTTCACCAGCCAATGAGGCTCTGTTTGGATAGCAAGTAGAACATGATCTAGGCTGCAATGTTCAGATGTGACCTACTATATCAGAAGTGTTCACCATGTTCCAAACTAAGGGCTAAACTTTCAAAACGTTGCACTTTACTT
The DNA here is from genome assembly GCF_030867095.1 of Alligator mississippiensis. Lineage (NCBI taxonomy): Eukaryota > Metazoa > Chordata > Crocodylia > Alligatoridae > Alligator > Alligator mississippiensis. Next base: position 116,147,252 of record NC_081824.1, on the reverse strand, counting down.
AAGCAAATATATTTTTAAAGTGACACACAAGGACACAGGCATGCAGTGTATTTGTAAAGTGGGTGTTGCACTGTGCACACAGTGTCGCATGATCAGTTCAACACTTCACAGAATTGGGGGGGGTGTGAGCAGATTTACAAGTCCAGATGCACAGGGTACTTAAAAGACACGTTCATATATTTATACATTAAAAAAAAAAACATTTAAAACATATACATCCTTCTTACTGTTCCTTGCATACATGCTTTTTATCATTTTGTTTAGGTCATATAAAGATCTTCACATTGTATTCAGTTTGTAAAACACCACAGCAAGAGAGCTTGTAAATGCACTATACCAATAGATCACTTCTAATAATTTCAGCAATAGGATGAAATAAAGTGCAAACCTACCAACTGAAAAAAATACTGTCAAGTTCCCTCAGGAAGTTCAAAAGGTTATGGAAACATACATTGGAACATAAACAGTCTAACATAATTTAAATAATATTCATTACATTTTTCAACATACAGTAAAATATTTTAAGATATAATGTGGAACAATGAGTATAGTCAATTTTCCACAAGTATTCCAGTTTTACCTGAGTATAACTTATTGACATTTTACTTTTTGTCTTAAATTCTGTCAGTTTTTTGCTGAATCCAGTGGTTAACATTACTTAAGCTTTAGTCAAAGCTGTTCAACTATTTTCAAGGTCCAAGAGAAAGAAAAAATACCCACTTCCACACATGCAGTTTTTGTAATGGGAAGCATGGGGAATCTCAATTATAAACGGTATTACCAGTGCTGCCCATAATTTGTATATAATTGTAACTCCTCTATGAGCATATTCATTATTATATTTTTACAGTACTCGTATTTCATACAGTTCACTTACTGCAAAGAGAATAAAGATAGGTTTCGGTCCAATGCACCTATTTCTCTTTCACAGAGGCTGCATCTACATGAGACCCTGATTGCGCAGTTGTTACTGTGTAGTCATTTGGTACTTGTATAAACAAGTACCAAATGACTGCACAGTAACCAGAGTTACTGCATTGTAGCATTGCTGAACGGCTTTTAGGTGATGCTGATTGTGTAGTAGCTTGTTACTACTGCACAGTAGTGTCACATCATGCTACCTGCCATTCAAGGCTACTACACAGTAGTAATGAGCTACTACATGGTCAGTGTCTCATGTAGATGCACCCAGTTTGCTCAAAAACTTACTGAAATCAGTCAATCTTTCCACAGCTTTCCATAGATTATGGAACAGAGACTCATTACAGATACTGCATTGTTTATCATGAATGAAGCAACATTTCCTGGAAGAGAAACAGTGTTCCTGAGCTTCTGGACTGTAACTTGCCAGGCTCTTTTTTCACTCCTACAGAGTTATGTGGCTTAAGGGTAAGCCACTTAATCTTTCTTTATCTCTGTCCCAAATACGTAAAATGAGGGTACTACTACTTGACTTCACAGGGATGTTGCAAAGATAAAATCATTAATCTTTATGAGGCAACTAATGTAATGGACACCACACTATCCGAAAGGAAAAGAAATCCTTATTAACAGAAGTATTTGGAAGGTATACTGTCATGGGGCTACAAGCTAAATGATTAGGATAAAAAGAAAAACTGAACACTGCCTCACTCACAGAAGAATGCTAATTTCATGCACTGGATGAGGTGAGGTCTCATAGAAACTGTATGTGACAAGGTAATAAAATACTGTACTGTAAAGCAGAGGCACAAGGGGGCACAGTTGGCCTGGCAAAGGGAACTGCCTTTTCCTAACCTCTGAGAGCTTCTTATTGAAATTGTGACTACTTTAAAATAATTTTACAGATTTATTTATATTAATATCAGAGGGCTCTACTGTAAATAATTAAATTTTGAGAATTAGAAGGTAAGGTATATGTTATAGCTAAGAGCTTCACAGTGGCTTTCTATATTGGGGACTAAATAAACAAATAGATGTAGTTTGGTTTTAATGATTTATTATAACATTTAATACAAGAGACTAGTAAATATACTCCAGTACTCCAGTCTCAGTAATATGAGATCTCACCATATTCTGGTATTAAGTGTTTGTTGAGAGTTGGGCTGAGGTTGCTTTACTTGCCCTAACACAGTAGTTCTGGGTAAGCAAAGATCTATCCATGATTGCATAGCTTTGCTCTTTGCTCCTCACAACATAGATGTCTCAATCAGTTTGCCAAAATAACATCTAACCTAGATATACAAAATTCTTTTTTTCCTTTTAAAATACCTTCTTAACTTTTCCCATAAAATATAAATAACTCTGATTATTTCAAATCAGTTAAATTTTTTCTATGTTGGATTATTAGTTTCTAATCTTTACACCTCTAAACAGATTGGATAAAATACACAAAAATGTTTCACCTGAATGTAGGTCTGTACCTGGTTGACTAGTCAGGCCAGGGAGAGCCTCCTGCAACTGATAGGTGGATGATGATGAAGAAGTGCCATCAGCGGTATTGTTTGAGGTCATATATGCTCCATAGGTTGATGCTGAATAATACTGTGCATATTGGTTTTGGCCAAAAGTGGTATAAGATGGATACTCCTGGAATAGTAAAGGATTTTAATAAAGTGAAACAATCAGTGAGTCCTCTTTTACGTTTATGTCTGTGCAATCAAAGTTTAATTTTCTTAATCAAGAATACTGTTGATTTCAAGAATCATCTATTAAAATTAACAGCCAGATTTTAAAACATATATGAGTGTCCAAAAAAATGGGAAAAGACCAAATGTCCAAAAAAATGGGAAACTGGGATTTTTACAATTGTCCATTCCAAATGTGCATTCATAACAGTTTTATTTCAATGTTAATAGGTGAAATTTATAGTTATTATGCAAGTATCCGATTTCTTTAAAATATGATTATTTTGTATTTCATGTAAAAATATTTATATTCATACCTGTTGTGAACTACTGAAGTTTGTAGAATTAGAGACTGAATTGTTTGCATAAATAGTAGATGATGGTGTAAAGCTAGAACCTAAAGTTTAAAAACAGAATTCATTACAAGAAGTTATTTATTTGTGGATGGTAACAACAGTCTAAATAACATATTTCACATTAAACCACAGATAAATCAGAAGCACAAAGACCTCAGAATCTCATTTTAGAATATAAAATGTTATAATATTTAACAGAACTAGAACACATGCCATATTTATTTTTTCCTTTTTGTATTGTATAAAAAAGCTTGATTTTGCTGATCAAAAAAGAAACTTTTCACATTTGCTACAATATCTCAGACATTCCTACATAAATTTATTTTTATCACTCCCTTCTTGCACTTCATTCATGTAGCTGAGTTTGTGTTCTCTTGCAACCATAAAGTCTCAGCCAAAATAAATTTTTGCTTAAAGATTTTAATGATACAGGTATTTTAATAGATCATAGAGCACAATCCATGCTTATCCTCATATTCTGGATAACCCACGCTGCAATTAAAGAATACTTTATATTATTTTACTTTATATTATATGAAGATAAAAATACATTGGAAGCTAAAAAATAACAAAGATAAACTCCAAATAAAACTGTATATGTTAAAACAAAAGACTGAAAAATAAATACAATAATGATATATTAAGAAAAAAATTACAATAATTTAGTAGAAGCCCAAAGAAAACAGGTGTCAAATGGTGGAATTTTCATAAATGTATAACACAGAAAAAAGAAAGAAGTTATAATAATAGTTTTTATAAAAATAATAATATCCCCCATTTTGGTAGGGAGTCTACTAGTACAACTTATACATTGCTGCTGTTTTTCTTTTCTTTTTTCCTCTCTTTTTAATTAACAAATGCAAATTGAGGGTGAAATCCTTTTGTTGATGAAATCAAAGGCAGGCTCTCTTGACTTCAACAGCAAGTATTTCACGGTTAAAGGTATTGGATTGAGATGTTGTCATCATGGATTTCCAAATCTGTTGCTCAAATTTGTATGAGGACTGACATCATGTGACTTCATTTGCTAGTCTACCATTCAGACACGTTATAAGCATTTTTTTTTGATTAAGCAATTATAAAAAGTGAAATTTCCAATGTTATTTAGGTGCTTAAGGATGCACGTGTGTGTTTAGTTGGATTTTCAAAAGCATGTAAGTAAATGAGGTGTCTAATTGTTATTGAACTCCATGGGATTTAGGTACCTAACCTATTCTGGTGCTTCTAAAAATCCCACTAGGCAGCGATCTATATTTTTTGGGGGCCAAAACATTCCTGTACCTAAAAGACCTATTTCAGATAGTCTTACTCATACTGAAGTGCACCTCACTCCATGAACAGTCCCATTGAAATGAAAAACATGATGGCGATGGTTACTGACCTGGCATTTGATAAGAATACGGTGTTTGGCCTGGTTGCGGGGTGGAAAATCCGGGACTGTAACTGAGGCACCCACTCTGCAGTGGTGACTGTGTTTGTGAAAGCCCGCTTTCCGTCTTGATGCCTGGCAACATTACACCCAAATCTGCGTAAGAAATTAATTTTCAACTGATTCTTTAAAATATTTTCTTACAGTTGGGGAGAAAAGTAAAAAAAAAATCAAATTGGCAATTGATGTTAGTGCTAACTATGGAGAAATAAGAACAAAAAGTCAAATACCGTAAGTAGGTAAACTGTAAGGCTGTCCTGTCTGTGAGTAGGCTGTATAGACTGCTGGCTGTTGCATTCCTGAATACTGGGTCTGTCCAGCATAGGCTGACATAGTTTGCGCTGCTGGTGTAGAAAGAATGTGTGGATAGGGCCTAAATATCAGGAAAAATAGCATTACTGTGGCAACAAATACTTGGCATTTTGATTCAAGCAATAAAAATAAAAAAGGCTTCAAGAAGTCAAAAAACAGTTTATTCTGCCAAAAACTACTCTTGTGGAAACCCAGTCCATCCCCCACTAAAGAAAATGGAAGACTCTATGGTTTCTATTCTCTGGCACAGAGTGGATTTTTTGTGCTGTTTCACCAGTACAATCTAGCCTTAAAATTGCAGTATGGAGCTACAAGTGGACCATCTCATAACTCTATTTGGTGTTGAACCCTTAACCGCAGATGTAACCCTGAAAAGCCCTCAGGCTGTTCTAACTGAGTGAAGGGGAACTGGCATTGCAGATACCAGCAATCGCAGGAAAGTGGAGTTCAAAGGTCAACTTTAAGTTTATAGACACTTTTACCATGTGTATGTGCTATGTGCAAACGATGTTTGCTCAACTGCAACTGATGATCTGGTCTTTTGACTTCAATGGGAGATGGATCATGTCCATATTAAGTAGCATTAAAAATGTCTCTAGTGATACTTTACTATTCAGGTGGGCTTTCACAATTTGGAAAATATAGGCTAAGCAAAACAGAATGGAAATAAATGTGATCGTTTGTTTATAAGTACTAAAATTTTATGTGGAGAGTGAATAAAATCAAGTTTGAAATGTTGCCCTCCAGAGTTGAAAAACATACAGTGAAACATTTGTCTTGGATTCTTTAATAAGTCAAACAACATTTTATGGACCAAAAGTTGAATAAACACACTGCAGAATTAACCAAACTGAAATTTGGCCATTAAAAGCCACGACTAAGCATTAGATGCTGATTTATTTTGCTTTTGTTTTTCTAGTTAGTTCAGTACAGTTGGCAGCAATTGCTATCAGAAAAAGATTGCACATTAATTTAGATGCCAATAAATTATTACAGCAAATTAAAAATTCAGCTAGACCTTGTAATATATATGACCAAGAATCTGATATACTGAAGGCCAAATCCCATTGTCAGAGACATAAGAAAGACCACATTTAATTCAGACACTTGTTTATATTCTTAAATATGTTATATCATGACATGAATGCAAACTTACCAAAACAAAGTAACTTTAGAAGGTACAACTTGCTAAAGTTTCAAGATTTTCATTGTAGAAGCATAAACCAATTTTTTCAAGTTAATTAGCACTGTCATCTATGCAGGAACAAGTGCATACTGCTGTAATGCACATGTATGCACAAAACTGACAATGCCACATGTATGCATTACCCCTGTGCCATCCCTAGCAATTTTATCTATCGTCTTTGTGTTTTTTAACAACTTTTTGCTCTTGGAGTTATGTAATTAAATGAGAATGTCAGCATTCATGTATAATAAAATAAAAAGTAAACTTTCTAGCCCTTGTGACTGCAAAATAATCATAATAAAAGAGCTAGAGAATATGATGCCTAAGATTAAAAAAAAATAGAAGGCAAATACAAAGAACTAAAAATCTATTCTTTTTAAAATCTTTTGATTTCTTAAGCCAATCTTGTGATTTTGGAGCAACAAATGCATGCTTTTTTATTGCTTGGGAATATTTGGCTGTACCAGTATAGAAACAAATACCATGTATCTGTACACTGCAAAAATTTATATCTTGACAAGAAAAAAATATAGCGAAATTATACTAATGGAGAGCAGCATCAACCCTTAAGTTATTTTCGAAGTAGATACTGATCAACAGATTGAGTATTAAGATCTAAAACTCTAAGAATTGTCTAAAGTCTTGGTCATTCAGTAAGAAAAGCTAATAAAGGTGTAGCCACTAACTTTGAGGGATATATCTGCGGTGAGTACTGATGTGCTGATCTTGGACTGTAGCCACTACTCGTTATTACTGTAAAACAAAAAACAAAAGTACAACACTTTTAAACCAAAAGAAATTTAACATACAAAACAAATTGCAAAGATTATGCATACTAGTTTTTTTTTACATTAATTAATAGAATATCTAGCTAAAAGGGGATAATTTTTCAACATTTAAGGGTGTTTATGTATGTGATCTGGGAGGGGTGGGCGGGACACTTTAAAGTGCCTGGAGCATCACGTGTATCAGCATTCCTATGCTGAAAAATGGTGGTGAGGGTGCTTTAACTAAAACTCATCTGAAATTACCACGCTCCAGCAGATTCCAGCATGGTAATTATTGCACTCCAGCAGACTCTAGCCTCACATGTATCAGTGTCCCCATGCTGAAAAATGGCAACAGGGGCACTTTAACTAAAGCTCATTCAACAAGATTTAGTTAAAGAATCCCCGCTCCTATTTTTCAGCATGGGGTCACTGATACACATGATACTGGAGTCTGCTGGAGTGCAGTAATTACCACGCTCCAGCAGACTCGATTAATCAAGTCTATAATTACAGCACATCAGAGCAGCCTTGCTGCAGGTGTATACGTGCTTTAAATGAATACATCTTAATACATGAACAGAAAACATGCAGCAGGCCCTTAAGTAGTCTATGTTGAATGGAACATTTTCTCCTAGGATTAGCATGCAGCACTTTTAAAGGTTTTTTTTATACATTTCTGCATACATTTTAGGTGCATATAATTCACAATCTTTGATCTATAAGCCACGAAGATTTCGCTAACTGAAACTTTGGTGTATTAAAAACTGCTACTTAAAGTGTGTAATCTAATGTATAATATTACATAGCATTGAAAAATATCTACTTTAAAGCTTCATATCCACAACTTTCATTAGGCATTTGATTTTGCATTATATGTTTTTTTTTTAAGCTTGAGTTTTTAGAGTGAATTTAGCAGTGGTAAAAACTTCTAGACTGACAGTCCTGGAAAATGAATTCACTTATTTATCATCACACTAATTAGAGAAGTGGTGGCAATATTTGCTTTTTAAACACACGCATAAACAACCCAACACAGTAGCAATCTACACTACTAGCAGCTGTATTCTTTTGAGAAAGCTCACAGAACGATAGTCATATTCTATTAAAATTTCATTCAAAAATAGTGCCCAAACTGGACTAATTCCAAGTGTTTGGAAGTTTCTCTTTCCTTTAACCATCTGTCTTGACTAAGACAGATGTATTCCAAATATATGTACTCTAAAGTGTTGAACCAATTCCTTCAGAGCAAATCCATACTGGGCAAACATACAGAGTGTCTTTATTAGGCCATCTGCTGTTCATTCACTTTTCAAAAGATTAAAGTGGTACACAACGAAGCACTGGAATTTCTTTAGTCTAATCAATCATAGTTGTACTTCAAAGTATACCCTCTTCCTGAGCTGTTCATAATGGTACTAGAAACCAACTTTTAGAATTGTAGAAGTGACAAATAGGTTTAGGTTCCTAACTATTTTATGAAATGTGATATATTTCTACGTAGGAGTCTAATGAATGTCTTTAAGATCTATTGCTCTGAACACACACAGACCTTCATAATTCATGTGGCATTTAAAATATATTTAGAACATCTCACATTTAAAGAAAAATATACTAGAAAGAAAAGAAACAACTTATCTTCAATTCAGATTAGGTACATTTTAAAAATAAGGGAGTACTAGATTATAATTTTTGAATACTTGCCATCAATTTTCATAAAAGTATGTACGTTTGAAAGTTGCTTAAGGTTTGTCTATACTGAGAAGATATTGAAAAAGCTAGAACGTGAATCTAAAGAGCAGGAGTTATTTCATCCTGGGCATGCCTATACAAAATCTTTATTGTGCAGTAGACCAACTGTTGCACACTAAATGTTGCACATCTATACGTGTGCCCCTGTTGAGCCAGAGTAGACTAATTTACTCTGCAGCAGGACAGTACTTGTAAATACAAGTAAATACAAGTACTGTCCTGCTGCAGAGTATTTTTCTCCACAGCAGCGCACAAATAGATGCTGACAGGGCTGGCTGGGACAGGAGGGTGCTTTAGTGCAGGGGTTGCCTTGCTGCCAGCCTACCCCTCTGCAGCATGTTTAGCCAGAGGATGCAGCCCCAGTCTGGCAGGCTGACCCCTGGGGCCTGCTGCCAGCTGGGGCTGCTCTAACCTGACTCAATGTGCTGCAGTCCCAGGAGCATGTGCAAATGGCACTCCCAGAGCAATAAACTCTGGAGCAATACGTTTTGGAATGTATTGTTTCACATTAATATGTGTGTGTGACTCTTAGTGTGGATATTCTTTCTTATTAATAGTGAGTGCCTCTGTGGAAGAAGGAAAGGGCAGATCCATAGGAAGGTTGTGGGGAGGGTGGCAGTGTGGTCATGCTGTGCATGTGCAGTGAGCTCAGAGCTTATCATCTGTGCAGTGCAGGTTCCCATTGGCATAAGCCCTAGCCAGAGCCACTGCTTTTTGAAGCTCCAGAGCCCAGGGGGTGAGCATTGCTGCTGTCTGCTTCCTCTCCCACCCCTAGTTGAATTCAGAAACTAAGGAAAAAGAGGGGCTGAACAGTGGCTCTTGAGCTCTGGAACTGCATGAAAGCTGTGGTTCTGGCCAGAGATCATGCTGATCATCTGGTGAGCTAACAGAGATTACATCACATGTGGAGCTCTGGAGTCCAGGCTGAGAAGATGGTAAACATAGAGCTCACTGTGTACACACAGCATAGCCAAAGTGGAGCTTAGCTACACCTCTCTTACTCTACTCCTGGATCTGCTGCTGTAGGCAAGCCCTTAGCTGCATATACCAAAGTGCACAGACATGCAGGACAACTGAACCAGGTCACTGATTGGGAACCAGTTCACAACTGTATGAAGTGCTGAGGCTCTAATAGAAGGGCATGAGAGCACCCATCTAAGTCCGCTTCACAGTAGCTTAGTAGTGGGTGGGAGTGCCTGCACCCATATTTTGTGAGTCCCAGAGGTGGGTGACACTGTGGGAGTTTTCAATTGTCTTCTGTATCTTCTCTTCTTAACAAGAATCATAGACTTGTAGAAAATTAGGGTTGGAAGGGACCTCAGGAGATCAACTAGTTTAAACCTCTGCTAAAAGCAGGACTATCCCCAACTGTAGCACCTCAGCCAAGGCTTTGTCTAGCTGGGTCTTCAAAACCTTCAAGGATGGAGATTCCACAACCTCTCTGGGTGACCTGTTCCAGTGCTTGACTACCCTCCTACTGAGAAAGTTTTTCCTAATATCTAACCTAAGCATCGCTTGTTGAAACTTGAGACCACTGCTCCCTTTTTTGTCATCTGCCACCACTGAGAACAGTCTAGCTCCATCATCTTCTGAACACCCCCTTCAGGTAGTTGAAGGCTGCTATTAAATTTTCTCTCTTCTCCAGATTAAATAAGCCCTGTTCCCTCAGCCTCTCCTCATAAGTAATATGCCCTAGCCCCTAACCATTTTTGTTGCCCTACACTGGACTCTCTCCAATTTGTCTACAGCCTTTCTCTAGTGGGCGCCCCAAAACTGGACATAGTACTTCAGATGCGGCCTCACAAGTGCTGAATAGAGGGAAATACTCACTTCCCTTTACCTGCTGATAGCACTACTACTAATGCAGCCCAGTATGCTATTAGTCTTCTTGGCAACAAGGCCACACTGCTGGCTCATATTTAGCTTCTTGTCCACTGAAAACCTCAGGTCCTTTTCTGTAGAGCTGCTGCTTAGCCAGTCGGTCTCCAGCCCATGCCAGTGAGTGGGATTGTTCCATCCTAAGTACAGGATTTTGCACTTGTCCTTATTGAACCTCATTAAATTTCTTTTGGTCCAATCCTCCAATTTGTCTGGGTATCTCAGAATCCTAGCCCTACCCTCCAGCATTTCTACTATACCCACAGCTTGATGTCACCTGCAAACTCGCAGGTGCAATCCATCCCATTTTCCAGGTTGCCGATGAAGATATTGAACAAAACCAGTCCCAGAACTGACCCCTGGGGTGCTCCCATTGATACTGGCTAGATACCAACTAGATGCTGAGCCACTGATTACTACCCTTAGAGTCCTATGATCCAGCCAATTTTTATCCACCTCACAGTCCATTCATCCAACCCATACATTCTTAGCCTGATTGCAAGAATGTTATGGGAAACCATTTCAAAAGCCTGATAAAGTCAAGGTAGACCATCTCCACTTCTCTCCCTGCATCCACAGAGCCAGTCATTTCATCATAGAAGGCAATCAGGTTGATAAGGCATGACTTGCCCTTGATGAATCCATGTTGACTGCTCCTAATCATCTTCTTCTCCTGCAAGTGCTTAGAAATGGATTCCTTGAGGTTTTGCTCCATGATTTCTCCAAGGACTGAGGTGATGCTGACCAGTCTATAGTTCCCTGGATTCTCTTTCTTCCCTTTCTTAAAGACAGGCACTATATTTGGCCTTTTCCAATCAACCAGGGCCTCTCCCAATCACCATGAGTTTTCAAAGATAAAGGCCAACAGCTTTACGATCACATCAGCCAACTTCCCACCACCCTTGGGTGCATCGTGTCTGGCCTCTATACACATAGACTTGGACTTTATACACATCCAAATTTTCTAAATAGCCCCTAACATGCTCTTTTGCTACTATCGGCTGCTCACCTCCTCCCCGAACTGTGCTGCTAGGTGGTCTGGGAGCTGACCCTGCCTAAGACTGAGGTAAAAAAGGCATTGAGTATTTCAGCCTTTTTTGCATCCTCTGTCACTAGTTGCCTCTGTCATTCAGTGAGGGACCCACATTTCTCCTGATCTTTTTCTTGTTAGTAACATACTTGTAGAAACCCTTCTTGTTACCCTTCACATCCCTTGTGAGCTGCACCTGCAGTTGTGATTTGGCCTTCCTGATCTCATCCCTGCATGCTTGAGCAATTCTATTAGTCAACCGAGTCATTTGTCCAAGTTTCCATTCCTTGTAAGTTTCCTTTCTATGTGTTAGCTCACTGAAGAGTTCCCTGCTCAGCCCAGCTGGTCTTCTGACATACTTGCTAGTCTTTCTGTGCATTGAGATGGTTCATTCCTGCACCGTCAGCAAGGTTTCTTGAATATATAACCAGCTCTCCTGGACTCCTTTCCCCCATTAGACTGGCCTCCCAGGGGATCCTGCCCATCAGTTCCCTGAGTGAGTCAGAGTCTGCTTTTCTGAAGTCCAGGGTCCTTGCTCTGCTGCTCTCCTTCCTTCCCTTCCTCAAGATCCTGAACTCAATCATGTCATGGTTGCTGCTGCCCAAGTTGCCATCCACTACTACATTCCTCACCAATTCTTCTCTGTTTGTGAGCAGCAGGTCAAGAAGAACATGTTCCCTAGTTGGCCTCTGCAACACTTGCACCAGGAAGTTGTCCCCAACACTTCAAATACATCCTGAATTGCATGCACACTGATGTATTGCCCTCCCAGAAGGTATCAGGGTGATTGAAGTCCCCCATGAAAACCATGGCCTGTGATCAGGAAACTTCTGCTGGCTGTTTGAAGAAAGCCTCATCCACATCATCTCCTAGCTTGGTAGTCTACAGCAGACACCCACTACAATGTCACCTTTGTTGCTCCCCCCTCTGACCTTAGCCCAGAGACATTCAGCAGGCCTATCTCCTCAGTGAGCTTCAAAAGCCTGCAATTAACCAAAGTTTCCAGTGTGTTTGGCTTTCTTGAGGTGGGTGGAGGAAGTGCTTGGATGCACACATTTTGGTTCTCATGAGTTGGAGGGCATGTTCAGGGGCTCTGGTTGAGTAGGAAGTAAAGAGACAGCTGGCTGGTAGAAAGATAGCCTTTACTGAATGAACAGTGCAATGGAGTGCATTAAAACAAAGTGCCAACAAAAGGAAAAAAGGGGGCAGGAGGGTTCTGACTGCATGCCAGAGCAGCCAGTTGTAGTAGTGCGGACAGGCAGTGAGGGGGTATCCACACATAGCACTGAACTGATTCACAGTGAACCAGTTCAAAATAGTATCTGACTATCCAGGTATGCTTTTGAACTGTTCCAGATGACTTTAAACTGGTTTAAAAGGTTTATATGTAAGCCTGCTTCAGGTTGAAACTGTTATGTGTGTCCATGCCCAAAGCAAACTACTCACAAAACTCTAAAGGACTTTTTTATTCACTTAACACCTGAAAAGCATGTTTTCCCTACCACCCCTGTACCTTTATGAAGATAACAAATGGTGATCTAACCAATTCTCAGGGCAAGGGACTTTAATAAGCTAAGGGCTAAAGGGCTAAATCCTGTTTCACCTTTATGTGCTTAAGTGGCACTTACAGACAGTCTGGATTCTTTTTCCATACATGACAGCTTAGAATCTTCCAGGTATGTGTGTACCTGCCAGAAGTAAAATAGAGGAGCACCCTTCAGTCCTCTTGTTCCCAGAGAACAGGCATTGAGCCCAGAAATCTCCAATCCCACCATTCTGCTGCTCCCAGCAACTCTGTGAAACCCACTGACAATACGTTAATCCCCAGCTGGTGCTGATCCATGCAAAGGATGATGGTGACTTACCACTACTACCAGCTATTAGTTTGCTCAAGTGAAAAAGGTCTATGTGTAGAATTCATTCTAACTTTGAAGATGGCCTGTGCCAGGGCTGCCCAATTGCAGCCTACATGCTACATGTGGCCCATGAGAGGTTAAGTTATGACCTGTGGGCTCTCACCCAGCTACTGTTCCCCCCATTGCTCCAGCTGCAACAACAGCCCATCTCTGGATTCCCCCTCTCCCCTCTGGCTGCTGCTTCCTGCCTTAGCCCCAGTGAGATGATGTAGCATGGGAAGTGAAGGGTGAGTATAGGCCATGTGAATGTAGGACGAGAGGATCACACCTGTTCTGGACAGCAATGAGGGGAGTGCCCTGGCTGGGAGGGTGGGGACGGGTGGAGTGGGAGGATGGGGATGGACCGAGTGCCCATGCAGCATGTAGCCTGGTGGCCTGCGCCTTACCTGGTGCTACGCATGTGGCGCACAGCCCCTGCTGGTGTGGATCCTGGGCCATGTGGACCCTTTGGGGGCTTAGACGTTGGACAGTCCTGATCTATCTTACCCTTAACAAAATACTCCATGATGGAATTTCTGCATCTTTAGTTTGCCTTTTTAAATATGTAGGAAACTACATGCAAAAAGGCATGTTTCACAGTTTCACAGTTGGTAGGGTCGGAAGGGACCTGAGCAGATCATCAAGTCCGACCCCCTGCCATGGCAGGAAAGGATGCTGGGGTCAAACGAGGAGGTCTAGCCTCCTTTTGAAGACCCCCAGGGTAGGGGCGAGCACCACTTCCCTTGGAAGTTGGTTCCAGATCCTAGCCGCCCTGACTGTGAAGTAGTGCCTCCTGATATCTAGCCTGAATCTACTCTCAGTCAACTTATGGCGGTTATTCCTTGTTACTCCTGGTAGTGCTCAGGGGAACAGGGACTCTCCCGTTCCAAGTTTATAGATGGCCACCAGATCCCCTCTCAACCTTCTCTTGTGGAGGCTGAACAAGAGGTCAGGTCCCATAGCCTCTGCTCATAGGGCCTGCCCTGCTGCCCCCTGATCAAGTGGGTGGCCCTCCTCTGGACCCTCTTGATGCTGTCCACATCCCTCCTGAAGTGCAGCGCCCAGAACTGGACACACTACTCCAACTGCGGCCTGACCAGTGTCGCATAGAGGGGGAGGATCAAATCCTTGGACCTTCTAACGGGAGGACATGGGTTCCAACAGCAGGGGCATATTATGCCTTCCACATGTGGGATGTGGAGGAGCAGCAGCCTTACTTATGCTGGGAACTCTTGACACAGTCCAGCCCATGGCTGAGTTGATGTTGAAAGATTGCAGCATGGGATCATGTAATAAATACTGCATCATAATGCTTCTGGCATCTGAAAGAACCTTGCACAGGAAACCCTCATTCTGGTATTTCCCAACTTTTGAGTGCTTGACTTTGTAACCTTCAGAACATTCTTTTAAGGTATTTTTCTGGGTGTAATGAACAAGTGAGAAGGGATGACGGAAAGCCTGAAATGCTTTCACCCTTCTATTAAAATTGCTGACAATTCTCCAATTTACCTGGCATTCCAAGCAATTTAAACACACAAAAGGAGGAATTAACAATTCTATAAAGGCTAATCTACAAAAGCATGGCAGTTCTAAGCTAAAGCTTTCAGCATCCTGCATCCTCTACAAACAGGATACTGTGTAGTCTTGCAAAAAGAGTCCTCTTCTATCATATCAAAGTTTCCTAGGCTTTACAGTGATATTAAATGTCAAATCCAATTCTTCATGGTTACTCTATTATATCACAGCAGAAGCAGTTTGCAAAGCAATCTGCCTCCATGATGGGAGGAGAAATATTTTCTTAGAGATAACTTTGTAGAACATTGTGGAATTCTCAGAGCCTATACATCATGTAGTGTAATGCCAGGGAGTGAGTTAAGGGGTTTACAGCTTTAATTCTACAGTTACTAGATCCATGGGGTTTATTTTTCATGATTAACATTATTTCATTGGATCTCAGCTGTGAAGTTTCTCACTTGTTTAATATATGCCGTTTACACCATTTAATCTTGACTTGGCTTTAATGTAGTCACTATAAAATTGCGCTTATTTCATCATGAGACCAAAACGTTAATGACTGAAGTTAAAGGCATAGGTATTTCTGATTGCAAAATAGTTATGAACACTAATTAGCATGTGTGCTTGCTGGAACGGTTTCCTAGCTTGATTTCATGAGGTTGAAATGTTAACCCTTGAGAATCAGGATTTGTAGTAGAATTGCTTATGAAGTAGATGCTGCTCATGTACTGTGAGCTCAGTCTTTCCCCAAGTTACATCAGGGAACAGCTTGGTTGTTCATCACCCTCAGTATTGAAGCAGGTCGTCAAGGTTTTGCCCACATGGTTATGTAGCATGCTTAGTGAGAGTCAGTAGCATAACTGAGGAGGGCAGGTCGCCACAGCTGGCAGCTGACTTTGTCACCACTGCCAGCAGTGCCCCGTGTTCCACAACTGCCAGGGCATGAAGTTGCCGTGTTACACCCCTTGCGAGCATCACTATCACGCTCACCCCATCCAGCTAGTTCTCTATGCATAGACTGAACCTGGAAATGTGATGGTGAAGTTGCTTCAGGAGCACTCCCTGCAGTCACTCTAGCATTCCACAAGCAAGGGTCATGACAGGAGGGATGAGGGAACACCCCCACAGAGTCACCACTGCGTTTCTAGGCTTGGCATGTACAAGCGGGTACAACTGACAGGATGTACTCGAGTGTCCCCCATCATGAGTGCCATGGAAGCAATGTAGATGTGCTCCAAGTGTAACAGTGGTGACTACATTTTGCAAGGCTTGTTAGGTTTCCTGTTCAGCTCCACTGCACTGCCCATTTTCTACTGTCTAGAGAAAAGTCAAATAAATTATAACAAAACTAAATACATCAAGGAGAGAGATTCTACATGATAGGCTTTCAAACTCATCTCCGCATTGGGTGTCTTGGCAGTTTTATTACCCAAGGTCCTGGAAGCATTTAATAACAAGCCAAACTCCTTTCTGATTCATCAAAGCATTCAGACATATGTTTAAATCCTACTGACTTCACAGAGGTTTATGTGTGTGCTTAAGTACTTTCCTGAATTGGGGAAGTAACAGAGGTTTCTAATAATGATCTGCAGTATCCTGTACTTTTAAATGATATGTATGTAAGTACATCTCACAAATTCGATGGTTTACATGCATAGGACTGGACATTCTATTTAATCCATAGAATCCTTCTCCACCCCCACATAGGCTCTCCCAAGGGTTGGTTATCCTGAGTTAATATTTATAAGGATATTCTGGCTCAGGATAGGAGATGCCTTGTGAGATAGTATGTAGCACTACAGAGAAGCACAGGCATCAGGACTTCTGCTGGGTTAGGAACAGAATTCAGAAATGCTGATGCTTGCCATGGTAACATCCTGCAGCTTTAATAACAATTACATCCATTGTATTCACTCTCTCCTTTAGATGGAGTCTTTTGCTTTGTGACTGCCAATCTGTCAGTCTGGTCTGACCAGCTCTGTAGCAGAAACGTTAAACAACAGAAACCCAAGTGGAAACAAAAGTGTTTCCATTGAGATATTTTCTTTTTTGGAAGTTACATGTAGCTGTCACTAAAAATAAATATGAATAATAGAAGGATTGCATCTCAGGCAAACCAGCTACAATTTAAACAACCTGTAACAAAACCTCACATTGCAAACTATGCATTTTTTGCCTGATAGGTAGTTCTGGGCACAGGTTACTGCCTCACTACCAACTCAGCATGACAACTGGTGAAGACGATGCCTTATTCAGATGGATTGTTCTTCTTCCCCCCTTGTATGACCTCTCTCATTCTGTTAGCTTCTGGCTTTGTGGCCTAAATTGGAGAACAGATTAGGGTTTACCTCAGTACATGGGTAGCAATATTATAAAGATATGCATTTCTGAAA
The DNA here is from genome assembly GCF_030867095.1 of Alligator mississippiensis. Taxonomy (NCBI): domain Eukaryota; kingdom Metazoa; phylum Chordata; order Crocodylia; family Alligatoridae; genus Alligator; species Alligator mississippiensis. Next base: position 116,130,133 of record NC_081824.1, on the reverse strand, counting down.
TCAGATTCCCAGGTGTTTTTTGTGTTCTAATTTTCAAAAGTGCAAAGCACTCTCTGATTTCCTTTGAAAACAGTGGGAGATGCTGGGTGGTTGGCATTCTGAAAAGTTAGACTGTTCTAAATATGGTTCTAGGAGAGCAATATTAGGCACCTCTTTTGAAAATCTGGCCTAAATTTTCTGAAAATAAAGTCTAGAAATTTTAAATGTACAGCCCAGGTCAATAAAAGTAGCAGAACCTAAATCACATTTTGTCATTTTTTTTAACTGTACTGGTACCAGTAAAATTTCAGATTGGAATAAGAAGTATTAATGAAAAATTGGAAAATTTTCATTTTCTGGCCAACTCCATATTTGCAAAACTCACTAGGTTTTCTGTTGATGGTGTCCATTTTGGCACAGCCCTGATGAGGATCAAACTTTGATTTTTGTGATTAAATAAACTATGTCCTTGTTTTAAATCTTATAAATGCCCCTTCTACCAACCCACTGTACCATACACTATAAAACTCACTGTACATTTGCATACTAATTTGCATACTTACTTTATACACATTTCTTATCTTCTGGAAACAGAATAAGGAATGTGTTAGTATACTTAGTTTTTCATAGATTCATAGAATATTTTAGAAAATTTTTACAACATAAATTTATCTTGTACCCTTCTCTGATTGCCATCGTAACAAAAAGGGTCTGCTCCACTCCAAATCTTACTGAAGTCAGTGTAGGGTATCTGCTGACATCCAATGACTTTAATGTTCTTTGATAAGGCCCATGCTGAACTGATTTATATAAATATGTTGTTATTCTCTTCTCCATTAATATTAATATGAGGAAGACTAAGCCCTAGCAAGATACCAGCCCTATTTTCTATGATTCTTTTATGCTAGGAATATGTACTTTCTACTTCAATGCTGACCTTTCATACTTAATGGAAAGCTACTTGCTATGTTTTTAAGAATCCACTGAGGAAATAAGGTTACTTATATTTAGTCACACAGTCTTTTAACTTCACATGAATAAGAGGGTAGTTTTACCACTGTAATACATGTTTCAGACTGTAACTGTATAACTTAAAATAGCTAATTCTAATACCACCCAGTTTTCTTTTACTGTTGCTGAGATGACACCACTGTAAAGGATACTATATACATGAATGTTATAATGTAATATTTCTGCCCCTGAGAATGGTTATCCTAATTAACAAGCTTTCTTAAAAGGATAAGTGATGAGAACTGTAAGTTAAGGTGTTTACACAAAAGGCTATTCTTACTGTTTAGCATTAAAAAGTACTTTATTACAGAATTTAAGAGAAGTCCTCCATGCAATTGAATGTCCATTAGTGAAGGTTATTAATGTTACATTATGTAATAGTATGTGATCTTATTTGTGGCTTTACCTGACCCAGTAAAAGTGTCAAGCGATCCATCTCCAGTTGTTGTTGTTGTTTCACTGCTGTTCATGGGCTCTGTTTTGACTGCAAGAAGAGACACTACATAGAAGAATAAGTAGACATGAGATTTTATTTCTAATTTACACAAGAGACCTCATGCCAGTTTCACTAGTGGTAGCCCAGCTAGAATATGCATGCAACAGGAAAGTTTAGAACTTTATGAGAGTAACCTATCACTACATGGTCTGAAACACCTGTGCATTTGTTGATTTATTCATTTCTATGTTTTAATAACTGGTATGTTTTATCCAGATACATTTCAAGCCAAATTGAATTGATTCAAACAATTCCCTAAGACCAATGAAGAGGAAGGAAACATAGCTGTCAAGGTATGTAGTACATAACAGAAATAGTTATGCTTGACAAGTAAAACAGCATAATATGGTTTCATTCTTGTCTAGCAGTGACCTACTTTCACAGTGCCAGCTTCCCCTTCCCACCATTGTTTTTTTTTCTAGCTCTGAGCTAGCCTGCATTGAACAACAGTGACCTAATCTCCCCAAATGAGTTAAAAAAGAACAAAACCTATAGGCATTACCCAGATGATAGCTATAAAAATTCAATTTCTAATTCATGTGGTAAGAAATAATGCTCCTGGTTATTAAAGGCTAAGCTGATGTAGGAAAATAAACTTATAGCAGAGTTGTATTTGCATTTAGAACAATCAGACACTGAGGAAAATGCTCTTATTTGCTCTTATTTGCAGATTTATTAGTTTCTGTAATATCTGTGGGTCTTACTCTCACTTAAATTAATGTGGCTTTACAGTATAAAGGTAAAGAATGGTGTAAAGAATGAGGTGAGCTAGAAAATAAACTTTTTAGCAAATGAGAAATAAGCATAAACGTAAATTGTAACTGAAAATCCAGACCTATCTCTTTTGTTATATGGGTGACATGTCATGTCTTGTAATGCTAAGATCAGCCTTTGGGGTTTTTAAAGTATACTAAGGGCTTTCAATGGAAAACTGACTAAAAGAACTACTATACCCCTGTTGGTACAGGCTTATAAACAGCTTACCACAAAATAAAAGGCTATGAGACTTCATGGCATGTCAGACATCTGGAATATCTGTCTGTATGCAAGCTCTTACCCCACAGTAAGTGGAAGCTAACCTGCAGTTATTTAGCTCTCTGTATAGGAAGACTGAGTTACCATGGTTCTTACCATGGGATAAGTGTGAATATACCAACAGAGTGGCTGACTTTCAGTAAAGCCAAACCCCTTTTTGTGCCATGATAATTTGTCCTTATGTCCTTGTGAATCCCCATATGTATTCTCTTATTATGGAATTATACTGGTATATGCTATAGTGATCAATTTCCCAGTGTAGATAATTACAATTAATTAATTGCCTGTATAAAATTGTGCCTAACTTCTAGCCAAAGTCTTGGGTTGCTTTAATTTTAACAAGCTATTTTCTTTTAACTGTCACATATTTACAATTATACACACCTATATTTATCCTACCTACAATGGATCTTTCGTAGGAAAATAGATGAGTTGTATGAATGGAAGCAAAGCTATATAATATGCATGATGGTATATAGCATATAGCTAGGATTTGAGACATAGTGTATACATTCAAATTTTACACAGGGATACTGGAAATTTCCTTTTGATTTTGATAAGGCAAGTCTTAATATGGATCGTGCATTTTACAGGGTGCTAACAAATAGAAAGCCTGACAATGCAGTGGTATTGGTTGGCTTCACAGGGGATGATTAGAGAAAGAAGACAAAATGGTTTAACTCTTACAGCAGGTTCTTCCAATTGTTTAATGCCAAACTGTTGAACACTACTGGAAAATAGGGTCAAGGAATTAGCTCTTTACATGAATATAAAAGCATTGCTTGGGCATACAGGGATGAAGTCAGGAAGGCCAAAGCACAGTTGAAGTTGCAGCTAACAAGGGGTGTGAAGGGTAAGAAGAAGGGTTTCTACAAGTATGTTGGCAGAAAGAGGAGAATCAGGGAAAGTGTGGGTCCCTTACTGAATGGAGGAATCAACCTTGTGACAGAATGACAAAAAGGCTTAAGTGCTCAATGCCTTTTTTTGCCTCTGTCTTCACAGGCAAAGTCAGCTCCCAGACTACTGCACTGGGCAGCACAATTTGGGGAAGAGGTGAGCAGCCCACAGTGGTGAAAGAACAGGTTAGGGGCTATTTAGAAAAGCTGGATGTTTACAAGCCCATGGGCCTGGACGGGATGCACCCAAGGGTGCTGAGGGAATTAGCTGATGTGATTGCACAGCCACTGGCTATGATCTTCGAAAAGTCATAGTGATCAGGAGAGGTCCTAGATGATTGGAAAAGGGCAAACATAGTGCCCATAATTAAGAAAAGGAAAAAGGAGGATCCAGGGAACTACAGACCAGTCAGCCTCACCTCAGTCCCTGGAAAAATCATGGAGCAGATCCTCAAGGAATCCATTTCTAAGCACTTGGAGGAGATACAGGTAATTAGGAACAGTCAGCATGTATTTACCAGGGGCAAGTCTTGCCTGACCAACCTGATTGTCTTCTATGAGAAGATGACTGGCTCTGTCGATGTGGGGAGACTAGTGGATACAGTAGACCTTGGTTTTAGCAAGGCTTTTGGTACAGTTTCCCACAACATTCTTGCAGGCAAGCTAAGGAAGTACAGGCTGGATGAATAGACTCTAAGGTGGGTAGAGAACTGGATGGAGCATCAGGCTCAGAGATTAGTAATCAATGGCTCAATGTCTAGTTGGCAGCTGGTATCAACTGGAGTGCCCCAGGAGTCAGTCCTAGGGCCAGTTTTGTTCAATGACTTCATCAATGACCTGCAAGATGGCATAGAGGGCACCCTCAGCAAGTTTGCAGATGACACCAAGCTTGGGGGAGTAGCAAATACACTGGAGAGTAGGGCTGGGATTCAGAGTGACCTAAACAAATTGGAGGATTGGGCCAAAAGGAATCTCATGAGTTTCAAGGACAAGTTCAAAGTCCAGAACAATCCCATGCACCAGTACAGGCTGGGGGATGACTGGCTGGGCAGCACCTCTGCAGTAAAGGACCTGGAGGTTACAGTGGACAATACGCGGAATATGAGCCAGCAGTGTGCCACTGTTGCCAAGAAAAGCTAACAGCATACTGAGCTGCATTGGTAGGTGTGTTGCCAGCAGGTCAAGGGAAATGATTATTTCTCTCTAGTCAGCACTGGTGAGGCCACATCTGGAGTACTGTTTCTAGTTTTAGGCACCCCACTACAGAAAGGATGTGGACAAATTGGAGAGAATCCAGTGGAGGGCAACAAAAACAGTGAGGAGGCTGGGGTACATGCCTTCTAAAGAAAGGCTGAGGGAACTGGGCTTATTTAGTTTGGAGAAGACAAGAGTGAGCAGGGATTTAACAGCAGCCTTCAACTACCTGAAGCAGGGTTCAAAAGAGGATGGAGCTAGACCGGGAGGGGGGCAGGGAATCTGGCCCAAGTGCCAGATCTAGCCAGCAGTGGACTCCATTTCTCAGTAGCCCCTGCCCACATGGCTAGGGCAGTCTCCATGGAGATCCCAGCTACAGCTGAGCTGTGACAGTGCAAGGCTGGGGTTGCCATGGAGACCAGCCCCAGCCATGTTGGCAGGGTGCACAGCAGGGAAGGGGACTATTACGGAGCAGCTGTGATCTTGCAGTAGGGGCAGCTTGGTCGGGGGCCAGGGCAGAGCTATGATCTGCAGCCTGCCTGTTCCAGGCAGAGGCATGCAGGCAGTGGATCATGGCTCTGCCCCAGCTCGGGGCCACATTGTCACCGCTATAAGGAGCCAGGGCAGAGCCACGATCTGCAACCTGCATGCTCCAGGCAGGGATATACAGGCTGCAGATCATGGCTCTGCCCTGGCTCCTTGCAGGAGTGACAGCCTGGTCTGGAGCAGGAGCAGTAAGTTGCGATCTGCAGCCCGCATATCCCTTTCCAAAGCGTGCAGGCTGCAGATTGTAGCTCTGCCCTGGCCCCAACCAAGCTGCCCCTGCTACAAGATCCCAGAGGCTCTGGAGCAAACCCCTGCCCCACCATGCACCCTGCCAGCGCACCTGGAGCTGGTCTCCATGGCAACCCATGGCACTGTGATAGCACTTCGGCTATCACAGTGCAGCCATGGCTGGGGTCTCCATGGAGACCGGCCCCACCCATGCAGGCAGGGGCTGCTTAGAAATGGAGCCTAGCTGCCAGCCAGATCTGCCATTTTGCCCATCCCTGAGCTAAACTATTCTCAGAGGTGGCAGATGGCAGAACAAGGAACAACAGTTTCAAGTTGCAGAAAGGAAAGTTTAGGTTAGATATTAGGAAGAATTTTCTCACTAGGAGGGTAGTATAACACTGGAACAGGTTACCCTGAGAGGTTGTGGACTCTCCATCCTCGGAGGTTTTCAAGACCTGGCTAGTCAAAGCCTTGGCTGGGATGATCTAGTTGGGGATTGTCCTGCTCTGAGCAGGAGGTTGGACTAGATGACCTCCTGAGGTCCTTTCCAACCCTCATTTTCTATTATTCTATGTAAAGATGCAGGAAAATGCCCCAAAGAAGGAACTCTTTCTGCAGGTGAGCAATTAAACTGCTCCACAGCACTATTATTTTGAAGATTAAGTGAAAACTAATCAGCAAATTACATGCTACCTTTCATCATATCACTGTCTTGAGAGGGTTTAGAAAGGAAGACAGGCTCAAACATTAATGTAGAAATTAACTTTTCTTTCACAAATACTAAGTATTTTTTTCAATGATGAAGCAAGTGAGAGAGCACATGAGAGATGTATGTCTAAACTGGAAGAATATCTGTTTATACCAAGCACCGTACAACTAAGAAATTACAGTAAGTTTTTGTCTAAAATATAAGAAGATCATATAAATATGATATTCAGTGTTGCTAATGCTAATATAACCAAGAGGTATCTGTTACCAGTATGGTACAATTATGATGTCAAAAGAAAATGCCCTCAGTTGTTTCACTGTGAATAGGATCAGGCCCTATATTTTTAAAAAGTATTTGAATACATGAGGCTTCCTAATTCAGTCTTGAATTCTTCACTCCCTGTATGACTACTACACCCCTCCCCACTTCTTTCTTTAAGCACAAGAATATTGTTTCTATATAAAATGAGAATATTTTGCCATATTTTCATTCATTTTTCAAACCATTCAGCAGTCATGTTCATCCTGCATATTATCCTGCATTTCTATCATTCTACAAAATAATGGCAAAATATGCAAAATACACTAAATTATTCATTACATTAGGCACTAGTTTGTTGTTATTATTTTATCACAATATTTATAGGGCAGGCATTTGTTTCTATTGAGGTAAATATGTAAAATATGCATATGTATATCCAATATGTTTAAAAGGCTCACACTTCAACTCAAAATGACCCATTTGCCTGTACCCCATATTTTTGTAACGTTTAATGGAATGTGTATTTCAGGACTGAATTTTTAATTTGAAGTGTCAGAAGGTGATACACAAGACTTATTTACTGTGACAGAGTTAAAGTTTATTTCTCACACTGAGGAGGATAATTAAAACATACTATGTTAGAAAGTTTTATCTTTGACCCTTTGGAGGAAATCTGACATTTTAAATATTGATGACTTTATGTCATTAATCTATGGACATCTTGGGGACACGTGTCTATATTACACAGTCATAATATAGTATCTTTGGCAATCTCCACTTAGGTCAGCATTCCAGTTTTGTAAAAGCTACACAGGTACTAAAGATGTGGAGGAAACTATTAAATTTAAAAACCACTTTAGTATGGGCTTAGCTTCTCTCCTGAATCAAGGTTTCAAAAGTGAGTTGAAAGGTATTTCCTAGAACTATGTATATTTCTACCTATTGCAATTTGCACTGTGCTTTCACAGGCGCACATATTTATCAATTTATCCTCCCACTGTTGCATGTGAAAAAGAAAAAAAATTCCCACTGTATTTAATAGGATAAAAATCCACCAGCTGTTACTACAGTTTGTCAAAAATACATATGGAAAATATCTTTTGATACAATCTTGATTTTAAACAGTTCTAATCTATCACTTGGAGATTATATCAGAGTAAGGAATTCATCAGGACTTATTTTTGGTGTGGCTAGACTTTTGGAATGCTGCCTTACTTTATGTTGCCCATAATTAAACCATGGGAAGAAAGGGGGGCATTAAATTAACCAAAAGCCCCCTCTTTAACTACAGACCACAAAAGCAATCACATTCAAAGCTGAAATCAAAATATGAGCTGACATCATCTTCATCATGCAGAGCACAGCCTAACTTTTGAAGCATGAGAGACAGTATGTAGCATCGCTCAATGTTCTGATACAACAAAGTAATGCAAGGACTGCCCTTAAAGGTTGCAATTTTAACTATTATTTTGACAAATGCATAGTTTAGTTGCATTAAAAGGGAAAGAGCTACTGCTGCTGGGGAATGCACAGCAGCTGACTCTAACTGTTGTGTCTATCATGTCTAAGTACCATGTCTGTACACTGATGCACTCCCAGAATACAGGGACATTCCCCTGGTGAGGGGTGGGCCCCCTTGGTCAATTAGTGGTGAGAGGTGGGGCTACTGCCTCCCCCATGAATCAGCAGTAAGGTGTGGGGCTACCACAAAAAGGCCACTTCCCTCCCTCCCTGGCTAGGAGTTCTGCTTCTCCTGGCTGTACCCTACCTCTAGCTACAGCTAATAGAATGAAGAGGACAAACGATTGACATATATTTCCACCAGTGAACTGGAAAACAGGACTTTTTTGCGCTTGGTTCCTCATTTAGAAATAGACAATGGATCAAGGTTTAAAAGCAGGGCAGTCCGGTACAAAGCAGGACCAATGGCTACCCTAGGTCTACGTGATCCCATGGCAATTCAAGTCAGCTAAATAACCCCAGCTTTGACCCTGAATGAAACAGAATTAAACCTGAAATGGTTTTGCTGAACTTGCATCTTTGCTGCACTATACAATCATGCAGACCTAACAGTTGTATCGTAACAGCTTGGGTTGGTATTCTTTGTAATCATTGCAATTGTTATGTCTGTCTATACCCTTGAATTACTACTTGCAAGAGGCTAAACTCACTCTTAAGAATGTGGGTTTTTCTTGCCTAGAGATATCACATCAGTAGTAAGAAAAACAAATTAGGTCTTAGCTGAAAAGATTCAAGAGCACCAGCAAACCTGAGGACTAGTTTGGATGGTGGCTCCCAACAGGTAACAGCTTTTAAAAGAACAGATAAGGCCAAAATATTTGATCCTGAAATGAATGATGTGGAGTGTTCCATTTGTAACAAGGTGGCTGCATTTGGATGACTGAAAATGGAAAAAGGTATTACTAACTGGGTAGGCAGCAGGTTGTAATCCTGTTCTCCACTCCTATAACTGACAGTGAGCAAGGTGAGGCAGAGAATAGGAAAGGAGGAACCCATCATGGCAGAAGAGTTTGGATCTTTTAATAAGTGAAAAGGCAGGAGAGATGACTCAGCCAGTTAACCGGATGAAAGATTTCCACTCACTTTAGCAGGCCTGATGGCTTTTCTACAAGTACTGTATGAGCAGGGGGGGGGGGTGAAGGGGTGGCAATAATGATGGGGAAAAGTAGCAACTAATAAATAGCTCAAAGACTAAAGGAGGCTGACAGACTATATAAGAAGTATCTCCCAATATCAGCAGTGGGGTGTTGGGATAAAGTCAAAAGAGCCAACCATCCACTCCAGCTGTGGGAGGGATGTTATGATTTGTCTGGAAAGGGAACAGCAGCAAGAGACTCTCACACAAGACATTTCATTGAATTGTCCAGGAAAAGTCTATTGAGGGGTTTCTAAAATTAATCATCACCACCTGTGAGCAATAACTAGGCCAGCAGACAAAGTCAGTTGCAGAACAGAACATCTGGGTAGAGGATTAGAGGGTTGGGAAACAGGATTTACAAGGAAGGCTGAAAAACTCAGATTACTTAGTCTGAAGAAGAGAAGATTGAATGGGGATTTGATACCAGACTTCTGATGCCTGAAGGTTGGTTATAAAGAGGATGGAGATAGACTATTCTCTGTAGCTGCACACATAGGATAAGGAAGCAAGAGTTTTAAAATTGCAGCAAGGGAAATTTAGGTTGGATACTAGAAAGAACTCTCTCACCATGAAGGTGGTTAAGCACTGGATCAGGCTACCCACAGAGGTTGCAGCATCTCCATCCTTTGTAAGTTTTTAAGGGCAGGTTAAGCAAACACTTGACTAGGATGGTTTAGACAAGGACAATCCTGCCCTGAGCAGCAGGCTGTACTTAGTGACCTTATGAAGAACCTTCCAGGCCTATTTTTCTATGATTCTAGCTGAGATTGAGTGATGTGTAAGGATGAATATGGAGGAAACAGACCGAGAGTAGCATGCACATCCCGTATCGTAACTCACCAGGTTACTGATTATGGTATATACTAAATTAAACAGTTTGAGAATGCCAAGCAAACATTAGGCAAATACAAACACCACATGGAGAGACTTCCCTAATACATACAGACCTAAAAAAAAGAAATAAAGGAATCATAGGACTAGTGATCTTACTACCCTTAGACAGCAAGATTCAAAGGGACATCCCATGTAAGAAAACCTAAGAAAACGTATCTTTCTCTACTGGATTTTTCTTCATTCTCCTTTTTTGTTTATCTATTTATTTCTAAACAACTAAGTAAAATAATGAACTAAAATAGATAGCCCATTTGATAAGTATTGCTGATATACATGGATGCCTAAGATCATTACTATCCCATTTTTTTCTCCTGCAGGATTTCCTCTCTGGCATTCAAGTCAGAAATCTTTGTTTTAAATGCCTTGGGGAATCTGGCTTATAAACACTAAGTTATTTTTGGCCCCAAAGCACCAAGGTGAAGAATATAAGGATTTTTTTCTATCGGTTTGGAAGCCTTTCAGATCAGTGGGGATCAATAGGTTAAAGCTAAACTGTTTGTTTGGCCTAAACAAAATTTCATATGTTATCTTGAGATATTTTAAATACACAATACCTAACTATGATTGCCTAAAGCCTGAGAACCCAACTTCATAGAATATATTTGAAAATGTGGCTCAGCAAAACACCTGATATCAGTTTCTATGTCTGTCTCTTCACTGCAGAAAATTACCTTGGGTTACTGGTACCTGGGATTGCCTATTTCAGAAAACTACTGTTCAGAACCATATCTGAGTTAATGTGAACCCTATGATACTATGGTCATGCAAGTTTACTGAAGGATTTTGGAGGGCATAGTTCATGTTCTTTGTGCTCCTGAGATGTTTTTCCTTGTGAGCTATAGGAGAATTTGGTCCATCTAGGCACACGGGCAAAACTGAGAAAAGGCATTTTGGAGGACTATCAGCTCTCAAGTGATTTAGCTGGCATCTTCCAGCCAAGCCAGCTGACTGGCTTTAAAGCACTGCCAGACTTAGGCAAGAGATCTCTGTTCATAGATGAGGGGGGAAATATTGGGGGCAATATCCTAAGAACCTGAGAAAACGCTAAGTGAAGACATACCATACATTTGAAAATGGAATGTTAGATGCAAAAGCGTACATTTTTTCTGTATAAACTTGGCACAGGTATAACTACTAGTTCAAACCCATCAGTGAGTGTGTACAAAACTGCCATCACACATACAGAGACTAAGTCAAAGTCTCTATGATACTGTATTTATGTATTATGCTTCTCAGCCAAGTTCTGCAAATGGTTATGAAAAAGCATACCCACATTTAAAATAAGCTCCAAGTGTAACCCATTGTAGGGCCTGTTTTTTGGTTACTTGTTTGTGGAGTACATAGTAGCATGGGGCCTTGACCTATGACTGAGTTCCTGGCTATCATCATGATACAAAATAAAAGTAATAATACACATGAGAAAAAAGGACTGAGTAGCAGCAAATACTTGGAGGATTTAGCCAAATGTTTGTTAAGGTGCCAGATATATTTATGGCACTATATATATGGCTATATATAAAGCATCTATACATACATATATGTATAGATGCTTTAAATAATAATAACATCAACCTTATATGTGGAGCGGAGTCCCTAAAGGCAGACAAGTAGTTATTCTGTGAGAAAACTGTTGGTCTGACTTCCAGAGACTTGCTGCTCCCATTGATATTAATCAGAGCTGTCTGTTTTCAGCCCCTCTGAAACTAATGCCATCAGGCTATGAAGATGTACAGTTAACTGAATTCCAGGTAAACTAAGATTCTTGTCGCTGGCAAAAGGGCTTAACAGGTATGATAACATCAATGTTAAGTACTGCTTCTTTCTACTTATCTGGCTCTGTGAAAGGACTCTGAGGAGTAAGAAAACACATAGAAATGTTCAAACCACAGAACAAAAGAACAAAGCAGAATAAGAGAGATGTTACACAGCAATCATGAAGCCACACAATCACACACATGCACTGTACCATGATCTCTCATACTTGTTGCAGAAGAGGGAGTGCTGCAACTCAGCAACCAGTCTGCAGTATTTAAAACAGTCATGTTGTCTCCTGAGAATGGGAATGGTACAATGATTCATTGTCTAAAAGTCTGCTCAATGCACATGAATATTCTTCAATACAAGTAAGTGCTTTTGCACTTTGAGCCAAGTCTTTTTAACTGCACCGGATTGCTTTTGTATTATTTTAGCTGATGTATTTATGTAAGTATAACATATACAAATAATGATTAGTGCTTTTAAAGGTATTTTTCTAGTTTTCATCTCTTATTCTAGAATATTTATACTTGTATATGTAACTATGTTGAATCTAAAAGACCTTTCTACAGGGGTCTAGTCCCTTCATACTCAAATGTAAATTTTCACTGACATGGAAATAATTTTTTGAATAGAAACAAGTGAATAAAACTGTAAATCATTGGACAAAAGAGCTGAACTATAAAGATGTTGGTTTAAAGTCTTAAAACACAAGAGAAGGGTTTGTTAATGTACAACTTGGAAAAGGCAAAGGAGAAATCTTGGCTCTAATAAAGTCAGAGGTACAAATCTCATGGGGATCAGTAGGGCCTGCATTTCATTCCTGAGTCTGATACTCTTATTCCCACAGCATAATATTGCATTTAGACCAATTGCTAGGGCAAGGGTATCAGAATCTGTCCTTCACGTAGAATGCATTGCTAGAGCTAGACTTTCTCTAAACTATAATGTCTTTATGGCAGGATACAGAACAACAATCATTTTTTTTTATTATATGGTAAAGGCTTGCTATAGCTTACAACCATTATTTATGTTACGCATTCCGTACTTGCAGACAACTGAAATTAGCATGTGCACCATGTGACTAAAGTATCTAAATCAAGACTTGTAGAAATGTTGATGTACTCTTTTCAAAGTTTACAGCTTTTAAATGAACCCAGGTGTGCAGCAGGATTGTATAGTATATTATTTGTCAATGATATATTATCAGAAAGAAAATATATCTTAATTCAGATCAACAAACATAACAGACATTATAGAAAATTAATGTCTCCTTTAAACCAAATAATTCCAGAAATTAACTCTTTTTTAACAGTCTTGACTATTAAATATTGATGGGCCTCCCCTCACTCACCCTGTGTACATCCAAAGAAGCCAGCAAAGTTATATTTGAGTTCAACTGACTTACCGTAAGAGATAAGGGAACTCAGGCCCAATGCCTTTTCTTATTCAGTTTCAAATTGTTATATAGAATTAAACAGTAAAAAGCACAACATAAAATTGTTCTACTGTTGTTCATATTTTTGCTGAGATCTGACAGATATACTAGCCTTACACTCAACACTCAGTTAAAATGCTAATTTAAAGCTAGCCAGTATTAAACTGTAGCAAATTTCTGTCGCTCCACGATGTCTCATACTTACCTCCTGTTCCATTTGTTGTAACAGATGTGCTGCTGAGATTAGATTTATCCAGTTTGGAGCTACCTGAAGTATCACTACTTCCCACAAGATTATGAGGGCTTGCTAGATCCTGCATTTCCATAGACCTGTTAGAAAAGGAAGAAGTGCTATTATTTGCATTATGGTAGTGCCTAGAAGCCTTGGGCTTTCAGTATGCACAGTACTGTACACAACAACTTTTTATAAAATGAGACTATAAAGGCAAATTTCAGAATTGCAATTTAAACATATCCCCTAAAGAGATGATTTTTTGTAAACCAAAAACTTATTTATTCAATGTTGCCTAATGAGATACCCATAAGGAAGACATTTTTACTTTCAAATAATTACTTTATGAAATCTCAGCCAATCTAACCTGAAAATGTAGTGGTACGTTCAAAGCAACTGACTACATACTGATAGGGGAAAACAGATTTATTCACAGTCAGAAGAACTGGAATTACATAGCTCGAAGAAGAGAAGACCGAGAGGAGATGTGATAACAGGCTTCAAATAGAGAAGAAGTTATGCTATAAAGAGGTTGATGAGAGACTATTCTCTGTGTCCACAGGGGACAAGACAAATAACTTTAAAATGCAGAAAGGAAAATGTAGGCTGGATAGTAGGAAGAACTGTCAAATGATGAGAGTGGTTAGGAACTGGAACAGGCTACTTAGGAAAGATGTGGAATGTTCCTCATTGGAGATTTGTAAAAACTGATTTGTCGAACACATGGCTGGAATGGTTTAGAAAAGGATGATCCTGCCGTGAGCAGGTAGTGGCTGGACTAGATGCTCCTGAAGTCCCTTCTAGCTCTATGATACTAAAATTAAGCTTTTTGAGGCTCGGGGGAGGGGGGGGAGGAGGGGGGGGAAGGGCAGACAGATTTGATAGTATAAGTCCATTTTAAAATCAATTTGATAGACTTATATAAATTCCCCTTATGGATTTCTTTGAAGTCTTTGGCAGCATTTTTATTCTAATAAGTTATATATAATTCAATGTTAATTATTTGAAAAAAATCTCTGCCTTTAATGCAAATATCACAAAGCAATTAATGCACATTTCTTAAGTTTCACAATATACTCATCCTCCTTTTAGAAATGGAGAAGCTAAAGATGTAGCCTGTTGCCTCACAAGTCAGAAGCAAAGCCCTAATTTTTCCCAGCCTGTATTTTACCCACCAGTCATAAATGCATCTCTAATAAATGATAACAACTGAAAAGGTGCTGAGATTAGTTCATTCAATTATTTTTGTGTTTTGTTACATTAGTTTCTCTCCCCTTTTTTCCCAGGTAGTTTACAAAATGATGACTTCCAAAGTATGGCATCATGCTATGGATTTAGATTTTCCTTTCAAATTTAGGGCTCCACCATGGATTTTAATACCAAAGCCACATGGAAGGGATGAAAATGGCTTTTTATCAGTGATAGCCCTTAGGGGCAATCTGCCTCACACAAAGCAGGCAAAACGTTTCAAGGTGTACCAAGGAATCCCATGCTAGATGGTTAACTGTATTCCAATCTGCAGTAAGCACTACTTTTTTCCTTGCTTTACCTGAAGATTAATTCCATTTATATTTTCCCCACCACAACATCTTTATTATAACCAAGCCGTAGCAAGGTCATCTGCAACAGGAAAATTGCTTACCACATGGAGTCAATCAAGGCCAATGGAGAGCAGAAGAAAGAGAAGGCCAGAGGTGGGGGTGAAGAGCAGGCAGAGATCCATTAGGTGCCAATGTGTCTGTTTAAATTTTTATTTTGTGCAGGAGGAGCAGGTGCCAGTTACTAGGTTAATATTGTGATAATATTTTTGTCTTTAGCCCTGATATATTCATGGACAATTTTATTTTGGAATTATCTGATCTTTGTCCTCAGTTCCTTTTTCTCAAAATAATTTTTCACCATTTTTTGTCCTGTTATCTGAATCTGTCCTGTTTTTCCAAGGTGAGCTGCATTTTTACTCCTAGGTGTAGAAATGACTTGGGGAACATTCTAGTGTTCTTTAGTTTTATCTCCCATTAAGATCCATTTGCTCCAAGGCACATGGTTATATGAGACATAAAAGCCCTTTATTTCTCCTTTTCCCACTGCAACTAGAACAATACATTAAAGTCTTTATTCAAAGTCACTATAAAGCAGTGGAGAAAATCCTGTTGACTCACTGATTATTTGAATCAAACCTAGCTGCCCAGTGGTTTGTTTGGTTTTTTTTGGTAGGGTGATCTCCCTAAACACTAGACTTAATGAGCAGTGGAAATCTTACATATGTAGTGAGCAGGTCATATACCAGCAGGTAAGAATTTTATATTAATATTCAAAGCAGTGCAAAGGCATAAAATGAGATTTGAACTGTTTTGACCAGATTTCATCATCTAATTGTATATCCACTTCCACATATCTGTCAACACTGCATTACATTTATTGTCTACTGGAAATATGATCTGTGTTAGATTAAATAAAATGAATGCAAATGGTTTACTGTAATGTCAGTTTTTGTTTAGCAGTTTTTTTCTACAGCAAAAAGTTAAAGAAAGTCTGGGGGTTTCCATCTTGTATGTATTTAAGAAAACAAAAGAGAGCTACCAAGGATAAACAACTGGTATTTTATTGCATATACAGTTTAATTCTCCCCAGGTGTTCACTAGAGATTAAAGTGTCATGATTTCCCATTCAAATACAATCAGCTTGAGGATATCCAAAAGACATTCCCATCTTAGAAAGTCATAGGAAGTTTCTCTCTTTCTTGTCAGGATGGAAAGACTGTTATTTTCTTTTGCACATTCAAACAGCATTTCTACAGATGCAAAGACAAGAGCAGATTCCAGAATGAAAATCTAAGATTTCCCCAACTGTTACTGTTTAATGCGCTTTTCGGCTGATATTAATCAGAGTTATTCAAGCAGGAAAAATATCCTACAACCTTTTGGTCTGCCAGAGAATAAAAACAGATTTGCTCTCTTCTGTACAAGAGATGGCTGTGATTCAACATCACGGCCTTTGTTCTGTGTTTGTCCAGTGCCTTGCACAATGAAGTCCTTGATGATGGATATGACTCCTTAGGCATCATGGAAATGCAAATGAATCAACAAATAAGGTTTAAAACGTAGTTTGTGTGTTATGAACAGGAATCTTCCATAGATAAAAAAAAGAATCTAGACTTGTGCTCTGTTTAGTTAAGTAGCACTAATAAGGGAAAAAAATATCTCATGAAGCTCTGTACCTATATTTAAATCTATCCTCAATGCCTTTGCCTTGCAATGAACAAGGAAAGATCTTTTAAAATTTCAAAGGTGACAATTAAAATTAAAATTTAACATTTTACCTCTTGTGCAGTAGATTTTAATTCACTGGAAACATCTAGTTCATCAGCTAAGGTACCACAGTCTTACTGTATATTAGATTATAACAACAGGTTAGGGGTTCCAAATAATTATTTAAATAAAATGGTTGAGATAACTCAAGTATCCTCATTTTTTTTCAAAGCATACATTTACCAGAGTCCCGTGTTTATTGATTATATCAGAAGCAGGTTTTGCCTCAGAGGGCATGTCTACACCTGCTCATTTACTGAACAGTAACTGAAATTACTGTGCAGTAAGGGCGTGTGTCTACGCATGTGTGTCTACATAAATATGCTGATTTACACTGACTTGAGCATAAATTTGATACCTGTATCATGCAAGTATCTAATTTAAACCCTATTGTTTACTGTGCAGTAACACACATGTAGATGCTTTACTGTGCAGTAACACTATACGAATGGACTGACTGGGGACTAACTTTCCCCGGTCAGTCCACATATAGCGCTAATGTGCTTTAATGCCTGCATGTGTAAACACCGGCCTATTCCCACTTACTGCACAGTAAATTTAAGATGGCATGAATGCACATATAGACACACGCAGTATGTTTGTCTTGAAGGAGCAGAAAAATATGAATGAACAGTGAAGCTAAAAGTAATACATCTAAAATGTAAATGGCTGTATATTAAAGACCATTTTCTAGTGGATAGTGTGCTTGTTATAGGAAGAGCAATCATAGGCACAGCAATGTCTATTTTTTAAAGTTGCCTAACATTTTCTATTATAAACCCTTATTTTCAACTGCTTGAAATTTTTGCCAGTCTTGTAACCATTTAAACTTAAGTTTTCCATACTTACATTTGGCCTAACTGTTATTTCCCAAAACATATTCTCAGCATAATTGTTGACCAGTATCTCAGAATAGGTTTGAAAAAGTAGATCATTTGGTTGATGCTAAAATGTCCTCACTGCTTTATTTGTCTGAAGCAGAAACTTGAAATTTGACAGAGGGAGAGAAGCATCTTTTACTGTCACTGTCAACCCTCCCTTCCCCCAGATTTGGCAAACTGGTGTCTATTGTAAGCAGGTGGAAAGATGTGTGTTACATTTTTCCCTTAGTAGTTTCTTTAAACAGTGGGTAATTCCTACTACAACTACCCATTGCTCTCTTAGGTCTGATGTGGAAAAGTTAAATTCAAACCCTGCTGGTGGCTATGTAGATCAAATACAGTTTCTGAGGATGATATGCTTTTTATATATATTATGGTTGTATAGATTTTTAAAACATCTAGAAATTGGAAAGAAAAAGATGTATATATGTTGCAAAAATTTGCATCCAAAATTAGGACATGTCACAAAAAAAGTTAATTATACAACTTCAATTCAGCTGCTTTGTGTATACACATTATGATGCACTTAATTCTGTTCTCGTGTAAAGTTTTTTTCTACATGAATCATGCTTAATTTTGTAAACATGTCTCTTTTGATTTGAGTGATTTGATTTGAGTGATGTGAGGGGTTTACTCCTGAGTCTGCTATGGACACTGTAGGTGATTCTTGGGCAAGATTCTGTAACAATGTGTACACAGAAGCTGGCCAAAATAAGATTGTATTGGAATCCTGCAGCATGTCCTAGCTTTTGAGTACTTGATTTTGCAACTGATTTTGTATGTAATACTGTACTTAATAAAAAGTTCAAACCTTGTCTAGAATATCTTGTAGTTTCATTTCTAGTTTTTTTCTCAGTACAACTATAAAGCCACTCTTAACATTTTTTCTTCAATAAAGCAAAAAAAGAAAATAAAACAAAGACAGAATAGAACAAAACAACTGGTCCACTTTCAAAAACAATAGAATTAGAAATAGAAGAAAAATCATTCATATTTAGTATATATATTATACTATGACAAATACAATGGATCTGTCATGTTAGAAAGATGTTAGCCATTTGTATTGTCAAGTTAATTATACAACTAAGGTAAGCTTTCACTCCTCCTACAATCCAGAACTCTTTTGTGTGGTCATAATTTCTCATAGGAGACCACATTAACACTAAATTCCTATATTTTAACTTGATCATTGTTAAACTAAGTGATTTGATATATAGAACTATTTTACTGTACATATAAACTATTTTATATCAATATGTTATAGCATATACACACAGATAGAATATTACACTAGGCAGGAAGACAGAAAATATAATATAATTTCCTAGTCTAAATAAAATATTTTCAAATTAAAGCTTAATAAAAAAACCCCTGTAAATGGTTCATTCTTCAAGCACCAATTTTGCATTAGGTAGCATTTGTAGCATCTTCAAAGCTAAGTGAACTTAGAAGAGGTATTAAAGACAGTTTGTTTCACAGTTAAATAATTTATATTTTGAATTTGTCACAAATGACACTTTGGAAGACAAATGAGTCTTGACATTTCTTTCACAGCAAAATTTTTACTAAATTTCTATAAGAAAGCATCTTTGCTCTTTAGAAAAAAAAAATTGTACCATGTTTTTCTTACGTTTCTCTAGCTTGCAGCACACTCTACAAACATTCCAAACTTCTCTCTCTGAAAAACACTCAACTGTATACAGTTAAAAAATCAGCTACTTTTGAACTTCTAAAATTAAGCAAACTAAGAGTTTCCTTTTATTTAAAATTACCTTTTAGAGCTACTTGAGGTTTGCTGACAGAACTGCTCAGATCTGTCAGCTATTCCTGTTTCCCAGTGCCAGCAGCCCTGGTGTCTAACCAGAGGCACATTTTGACAAAACACAGACATAGAAATAAATTTTGTTATTTCTCATCCAAATTTCACTTTTTTGTGAATATTTTCCATCTGTGCTCTGAATGTTTTCTTAGTGAA
This sequence comes from Alligator mississippiensis, assembly GCF_030867095.1. NCBI lineage: Eukaryota > Metazoa > Chordata > Crocodylia > Alligatoridae > Alligator > Alligator mississippiensis. The sequence continues at coordinate 116,110,636 of NC_081824.1, read as the reverse complement.
CAGAGACAACTTAGCTCTCCTCATCATTTTGAATAATTATTATTTGAACTTGAATCTGACAAAAAATAGCCCATGAACACACAGGAGCAGAATGAGATTGTAACACCCATGTAGGAATTACAACTAAATTTAGACAAAAACTAACAAAACAGATGACCATTCACATAATTGTTATTGAAAAATCATATCACACATACCATGTCCAAATGAGACAGCCACTTTTTTTATTTACATAGATCTATATAATCAATGTACACAATATAACTTACAATTCTTAAACTGTTGGTGTAGCTTTTATAACACAACATGATGTCTGTTCTAGGCAATAAACATGACTAAAGCAAAGACAGAGGTATGTACATGCTAGATCATATAAGCCTTTTGTGTGGAATATGCATATATGCATGTACATGTACAGTGGTTTATGTCTGAAGTGTTACATGTATGGTAATTTGTGATATTACCTAAAAAAAAACAACAGTACTGTGGCATAATACTCCCCCATTAAATTTTTCTTAGAAAAAATTGTTAGTATTGTTTTTTCTGAATACTTTCTTGGGTGGTTGTCTGTATGGTTTTATGATTTTCTTTGATGTTAAGAGACTGATTTTTTTGCCCAACGTGTTTTGTCACTATCTGAAAATAGATAAGTATTGAAAAGAGCTGCATATATGTAATGGAAGGAAGGGTTTGTTTTTACAAAAGTATGCAAAAGAATAGCAGAAATGTGTAGGGAAATTAGGAAAGCAAAGGCTACCCTCAATAAAAATGGCTAGATATGTTAAAGATGACAAGAAGCAGAGTGGTTCTACATAAAAGTCAGATGAAAAAGATGAACTACTACATAAACCGCCCAACAGATAAAGTGTGCTATTAATGAAAGATGGAAAGATGATGGACTTGCCTTCTGCCTATTTTGCTTTTCATCCAACCCCCTCCCCCCCTCCCCCCCCCAAAAAAAATGGAAAGAAAAAGAAAATGTGACTGGACAACTAACCAAATTCATATAAGCAAGGAGAAGAAAAGAGACGCAGAACATTTGAAATAAAGAACACGTCCAAGAACATACTGGTTTATCTGAATGAATTTAAATCAGGTGGGCCTGTTAATATTTGTCCCAGTCAGCTGATGGAATTAGCTGAAGAAATCTTGGAGCCACTGACAGTAATATTTATGAACTCATATATAAGAGGCAAGATCCCAGGGAACTGGAGGAGAACTAACATAGAACCTTCTTTAAAAAGGGGGAGGGGGGGGCAGAGAGAAGTGAGCACAAGATATTCAGTCTGTTTTCAATATCTGGGAAGCTACTCAAGGAAATTTTAAAACAGTACATTTGTAAACATCTTGAGAATGAAAGGGTAATCACTAGCAGCCAACAAATCATACCAAACCAACTTGATTTTTTTCTTTGACATGTTAACTGGGGAGTGAGATGGATAGTAATGCATCTGGTCTTCAGTAAGGCTTTTGATAGTATCACAAGCCATTCTCATAAATAAGGCAGAGGAATGTGGGTTACATAGAATTATCACTGGCTAAATACATATTTGATCAAATAACTGCAGACAAAGAATAACTAACTTGCAGACTGAGGTTGGACAGGATTTCTCAAGTGGGCTTCCAAAGGGATGGGTTCTGTGTTTGATGTTTAACATTTTATTGATGACTTGGGTGCTGGGATACGATGTTCACTTGGGATAGGAATTTGTAGATGATACAAAACTGGGTGAGTTGACACACTTTGGAAGACAGAATCAAGTCAAAGGGATCTTGCTAAATTGCAGAACTAGCCTGTATGCAGCTGATATAAATAAAAAATCAACCATGATATTGATATATTTTTTGTCTTCCTGCCTAGTTTGTTAGTTGATCTATGTGTATACGCTATAACGTATTGATATAAAATAGTTTATATGTACAGGAAAATATTGTTATATACAAAAACCACTAAATTTAAGAATGATCAAGTTAAAATATACACATTTAGTGCTAATGTGCTCTCCTATTAGAAATTATGACCACACAAAAGAGTTCTTGATTGTAGGAGCGAAAGGCAAACCTAAGATGCGACATATAGAGAAGAAAAAACAAATGTACAAGTATAGAAAGAGGGGTGGAGAAGGAGTTTGGCAGTAGTACTGCTGAGAAGGAACTGGGGGTTACAGTCTATCCAAAACTCAAGATAAGGCAGGAGTTTCACACACACACACACACAGATATAGATATCTATGTCTATACACACACACACACACTTTTACATCCTTTTTGTAATCCGGTGCCCAGAACAGGACTCCGTGTTCCAGGTGAGGTCTACAAAGTATGAAGTTGAACGATACAATCACCTCCTGCTAATGCAACCAAAATTATATATATGACGTGTATATATATATATATACACGTATAAAAATACGTGTATACATATATATATATATATATATATATATAAATAGAATTATATTATTTATATATATTTATTTATATTATATATAGTTATATATATGATATATAATTTTGGTTGCATTAGCAGGAGGTGATAGTACCGTTCTACTTGGCACTGATTAAGCCTCATTTGGAGCACTGTGTCCAGTTCTGGGCACCAAATTACAAAAAGAACATAAGAGTAACTGGAAGAAGTCCAAAGAAGATGGAAACAATAATAAATGGGTTAGAATGCAAGCCACATGAGGAAAGGTTGAAGGAACTAAGTATGTTTTGAAGAAAAAATGATTAAGCGGGGATATGGTAGCAGTTTTCAAATATCTGAAAGGATTTGATATAGAACAGAAAGAAAGATTATTTTCGCAGCAGAGAGGGTAGGTCTGAAGTCAGCAGAAGCCACGGCATAGTAGCAGCATAGAGACTAACTGGTTCAGAGAGGCACAAGCTTTTGTAGGCCACAACTGATTTTGTCAGATGCTCTGAACTGACTTGCATGCCAATTGTCTGTACCAGCATAGGATTCACTTTTCTAAACAGTGCAAGTCCATTCATAGCATCTGATGAAGTAGACTGTCACCTACAAAAGTGTATGACTCTCTAAACCAGTAAGTCTCTAAGGTGCCACTCTGCCCTGCCTTCTGCCTAGCAAGAGATGGCAGGGCAAGAGGCAAAGGATTTAAATTACAGGAAAGCAGATTTAGAACAGATCTAACTGTAAGAATAGAAGGACATGGCAGCTGCCATGGGAAGTTCTGGAATCTCTTTCATTAGAGGTTGTCAAGAAAAAGATGGATAGGCATCTGTCTGAAATGGTTTAGGAACACTGAATCCTTCATATGGTCAGACAACTGAACTAGCTGATCCTTGAGGTCACTTCCAAACTACTCTCTCATTCTACAAAAATGAATGACACAAGTTTGCTCCATTTCGGTACTTCGATAATATTTTACAAATTCACTAGTTTCTTCAGCTTTGTCAATTCTAAATTTGAGCAGAATGACATGACACAAACTTCTTGGCTGCTCTGCTAACTATTACTTTGGCGTTATCCACTATAATCCACCCAAAACAGCATTATGTAAGCTCTGCCCCTCCCTGCCTGGGAGTTAGAAACAATTATTACTGCTGAACATCAACAGGGTCCTCCCTCGTCCTCTATGGTCCTTCAGACAAAAATTCTTGACCTAAGAAAAAACCAGTACTTGGTTCAATTGTAAGAAATAGTAAAGAAATTCCAGTCACGCTGTAGTAATACAAATGCCAGCAGCAACTGGAAACTGAATATTACAGTGCTTAAATTTATCTCCCCCTGGTCAAAGGGCATCCTATGCCTCAGGCTGGGGTACAGTACAAAATCCAGGGGATAACAAGACATGAAGAGAGTGAAGTCTATCAAAATATACCAGTCGCAGGCTTGGGAGCCGAGGGCTTTGAAAAATGACACACTTGGGACATAGTCCAAGGAGTAATTGATGTTGTAAAGGCAACTTGTTTGTGTCAACTGGAAAAATATTTGTTGATCCATTTACATGAACTACTACACAAATATCAAACAAGGGAGACTGGATTCTAGTGACGTGTATTTTCCCTACAGACATGGGAGTCCAGATAACACAAATAATGAGGAAAATAATCATAAGAAAGTACTAGAAACAACCACAAATGGCACCATTTTGATCACAGGAGAAAGGTCATTTTATTTACACACTGTCCCAAGATAAAGAGCATACCCGAGAGGAAAAAGGTAATGAAATGAAGGTCAATGTTCAAATATCCTTCAAGCATTCCTCAGTTACAATGAACTAAATACAACACATAGATCTTTAATCAGAGTTCTTTTTCCTATTGTTCTGATTATGGACAATTCATTATGAACTTATACTTTATGGTTACCAAATTTACAGCTCAGTAGTCAACAAATTTAAATGTACAGTGCGTATATGCACAAGACTGCAAAAAACAAAACATTGCAATGACAGTCCTGTGCTGTGGTATACACTGATCCTAACTTTAGATAATATCAGTTTCACAACTTTTTAGTTCTTCACAGGGCTGTTTATTATGTGTAAGGTTTGAGTTTTTCAGTGATCCTCTAGGTTTGCAGTGTCACTGGGTTGTGGTTATTTACTGTACACAGCCTCTTAGGTTCCTAGGCTCTAACTCCAGGAATAATGCAGACATTATTTTACATGAGATTCAGCCTCCAGCCTATGGTGCAGCTGCTCTAAGTGGTTTAGATCTGAGTATAAACAAATTGGAAGTGACAACACCAGATTTGGGAAAAGTTCTGTTAAACTCCCATTTACTGCTCAAGAAAAATGATGCTTTCTGTAATATCACTATAAACCTCTTCCTCAACCCTCTCCTCTAAACTTTTACTATCACTCCCCATGTTGACTCTGTGCCCCTCATTGTTCTTCACTCCACAAGTGTTAATAATTGTCATTCCTTTTTAATGATCTTGGAGTTCCACTAATCAAGCTAACCTTTCTTCTGGCAATTTCACTCTTTTAGATGCTCCTGATCTCTCTCGTATTTCACAGCCTTGCTTTCACAGCCTTTTTAGCTCTTTTCAGAATCACAGGTTCACCCATGCAGACCAGTCTTCACCAGCAGCTAGAGTTTAAACTTTTTGTTAAGCAGGAAAGGATGGGCAAATGAGTGAGCTGAAAATTAGTCTCTAGGTCACCATAATTCTGGAAAAAAAATTCTTCATTCTGCCTTACCCAAAACAAGGTGCATGTTTTATGTGGAGGTGTGTGGTGTGCATGAAAATACAGTATTTTTTATTAATCCAGGACATAATTATTGTTATAGTAATATGGTAGGTCAGTTATTTTATTGAAATGGCTGCTCAGATATCATCCTGGAATATTTTCCAATGGATCCAATGGAATATTTTGAAATATAATCATGTGCAAACGAAATATTGTTTTCAATGAAAAGAAAAGCTAAACTTTGTTGTGGACATACATATGGTGAGGTAAGAGAACAACAAAGTCAAAATGTGGATACTTTCATATAGTATAGTCAATGAAACCTATCATATATTTGAGAGCAAGCACTGCTTTGTCTCTGTGGCATCTGTTAAACTGGTTGACTGAGCCATTTTGGCTGCTGACAGACATGACCCCCCCCCCCAAAAAAAACCCAACAACCCCACCACCAACAAAAACAAACAAACCACTGCTTTACTTTCAGCTCAGTGCATCCCTGCACCAAGTGCAGTGCATGCCCAGAAGAGGGGTACGCTGAGCTTAAAGTGCTAGAGATTTTTTTCCACATATGTAAGCAGTCCATATTTCATTTTAATGGTATTTAATGTGGTTTCTAGCAGACCACAGAAAACTGTTTATTCTAATGTAACAAAGGCTGGCCACAAATTCATGTTAAATTATTTTATCACTCTTGGCTGACTTACTCTGGAGAGCAGTGACATTATCTGCAGGACTTCAAGTGAAAGCTGAACCCATTTCATCCTTTTTGACATCCCATAAAAATACTGAAATTAATGCATATTGAACCAATGAAACTGCAATCAGACTTGCCTGTTGTATGGTGGTATGCCTTTAACTGGAACTCCAAGATTAACTTCAGGAGTGGTGAATTGTATCAAGACAGTACAACAAAAATAAAGGGCAATGCTACTGTAAAGAGGAAGACCCATCTATTTATGCCTTTATTAAAAAACAAGCAAACAAAAAAAGAAACAACCCCCCCCCACCTCCAACCTCTAATCCTTGAAATTATACAACTTCAGAACCATTTGTCATCATTTAGGTATCAGAATAAGGATCATGAGTTTTTGCTCAACTTCTGCAGACAACAGTAGAGGGAATTGCTTTAACATGTTTATTTAGTGTGTTGTGAGGCAATGGGAAGATGTCAGACTTCAGCGTCTTCTGGCCAACACAAACCCTTTCAAACACTCGATAAGTAATGGTGGAGTAGACATGAACTCAGAAAGCCCCTGGCACATGCCGCATACAAAAAGAAAGAAAAGAATTCCTAGAGATGATTCTTCTGTTCCCTGATTTTCTGATCATCTTTTAATGAGAGTAGACATCAGAAACACTGATATTCTTTCTACCCTGGAAAACATGATAAGAGAATTTGGAACCTGGTATTTTAAGATAGTGCTTTTTCACCTTCAACAGTGTAATGCTGATTCATTAGCTTTCATCTGAGGTATGTCTACACTGTAGCTGGAGATGTTATTTTAGCATAGTCACACCCCCAATCTAATTTTCATCATTATCATGAGTAACAAAAGCAGTGAGCACATGGCAGCAAAAAAAAGCCTTCACTGTGGACTGTGCAAGCCTCCTGGAGACTCTTGGCTATGCATTCAAGTTACAGCATGGATTTCAGTTCTTCTTGAATCTTCCTTGCTATCGTTACCTGAGGTAGCTCAGTGAAATTAGCCTGAGCATACCTACCTATGTTGCAATTGCAGCATTGTCTGCAGAGTAGGCACACACTTAATCTGTGAGGATAATTAAGGAAATCATTTTAAGATGATCCAAGATTTTAAGAGGCAATAAGTAAAATCCCCTTGCAGCTATTGGAAATTTTACCACTGATTTTAATAGAGCCGGGATTTCACTCACTCAGATTTCACTTCATACCAGGTTTGTGTGGTATGTGGTAGCCCTAATTCTCTCTAAACTGAATTAGCTATCTTTTTTTTTTTTCCATCTCAAGGGGTTTACCAAGCCATATGGAAGATTTGGCCACACCCTCTTTTACTAGCTGTCCTGCCCCCATTGTACAGACTCCCAACAACTTCAGGTGTTCCCAATAAAATTCAGCTGACACAATGTACTACATAGCCTAACATTTACTAAATGTGTTTTCGTGCCATATTCAAGGATTGTCTTTAAAGCAAACATTCTAAATAATTTCTTGAAAATATCAAATGCTGCAAGCCAGCAGGATTAACATTAGCATGTCTCCTCATTTACAATGAAGTCCCTCTTCAAAACTGACAATTGATACAAACCTTGGCATAAGAATTCTGTAGCCTCTTCCTCATGTGCAGCACATGACATTTGGCTCCAGAATGGTTTGTGATGCAAGTATGTTTACTCTCTAGTGACCTTGGCAACAATGCTCCGATAAAAAAAAATACTAGTACAAACTTCTATCTGTTTGGTTTACTAAGTCCCCACTTTCTAATAATTCATATGAAGTGTAACTGTGTTGAGGTATGCTTGATTGCTGTATACATGAGATGTGTTACATATAGTCACTTAGCTTGTGCCAAGGAGAACATTTTCATTCTACCCTTGATAGAACCGAGGAGGTGATTACTTTTAATTTTAATGACTAACTGCATTTAAAAATAACTTTAATTTATTCTTAGCAACTAGGCCACAATGTTCTGATAAATACATTCATAATGACTGCCCATATCCATTACAATCAATACTGATGGATAGCATCGCATTTTGCTTTGCCATTTTTTTTTTTAATTTCTCCACGTCATTTTATAATCTAAGGTTTAAGAGCACAACATGTGGTTTTTATGTGTCCTTTTATATCTAGGCAAATTTGGTGGTGCATCTTAATTACAATTTGTAGTTGATGACTCTGGGGTATAATCATTGTCCTGTTACCCACTTCATCTACAAGGACAGCTAAGCAGTAATATGATGCTGACCCACACCGACAACATAATTGTAACACCGCCTACGTCAGGTTTGCTGTGCTACTTTGAATGTGGGGTGCAGAGTGTCTGTGTAGTCAGGCAAGAGAGGTGAACAAGAGCTCTGGCTCCACCTACTCTTTGCCCCTCCTAGTCCATTAGTTCTCTGCAGCTGCACCAAAAACCAAGCTGCCTATGCAAAGGTGTAAAAGAATGTATTCCTTCTCTTTGATGTGAAGTCCAATCCACAACCTGGCCCCTTAAATATTCAGATTTATTCAAAGCCTTTTCCAGGCCTAAGGAATAGAGTAAGAAGAATAACACATGGTAGAGTGTTCCTACTTGTTAGGCTCTGATCCCCATTATGCACATACAGAAATTTATGGAGTTCCATGGTATCAGGTTTTAGGCTTTGTGCAACTAGAACTGTGTCATCTTCTGCCTGGCACAGATCTTAGCACACTGCTGGGCCTGATCTTGATGAGGGCCACTAAAGTGGGGGTCCTCAACCATTTTAGACCCCAGGAAACTTTCCATAACTTTTGTGAATCTAGCAGTAACCCATTTAAAAATGAATGCATTTATTAGAGTGCTTACCTACTTGCAGAGGGACCTGGCAATGGGGGAGAAGCAGGCAAGGGCAGCCCTAGCCTGTGCTTATCTCCTCCAGCTTATCTCTTCTCCTCACGGCATCTTTCAAAGTATCTTGCAGTTGAGAATTACTGCACTAGATGCTATTATGAATTAAATGTTAAGTAATAGCAATAATAATGGGATTTTGTATTATATCTTTGTTTTGTACATGGCACCAAAATGTCATTGTGAAATAGTCAACCTTTTTATTTAAATAAAAAAGAGAGGGCCTTTTATAGTTAATTTAGGACAACTTTTACATGCAGATTTTCCTAAAGAGTAACAGATGAATGTCATGGATGGTTCAGAAAACTGGTAATGCAGATGTAATAAACGTGAATAAGCTGCAATAGCGGAGCTGGTCCAGCTTATGGACAAAATGACCAATTGCCCATAATGGCAGAATTGGAGGAGTGCCATTTCTAAAACTGATTGATGATTAGCAGCTTTGATCAGTCTATACAGTTAGCTATGTGAACAGAGGGGACAGAGTAATGTTTAATTTGCCAGGGTGGTCAAATAACTAGGGGTAGCTAAGTTCACTAGTATTAATATGATAAAGAAGGCCACAAAAAGTAGTGTTATTCCAACTCCTGACTACTTTTATTTCTGTTTTTTGGGGGTTTTTTTCAAATTTGGTTTCAACTAAATAAAAAAAGGAAAAAAAGGAGAATGATCCAGCAGAATACAGGAATAAAAAACAAACCAATAACCCAATATAATTTCACTCATATTATCTTCCAGTTACCTAATAAATTAAAAACAGCAATGATATTTTGGAACATGTTTTAAAAAGTGGGTGATATACTTAACTGTAAATCAAACGGGAACTTCAACTAAATTCACAGGACAAAAATGTTTTGGCTCAGTGCCTCCTTCAAAGTTCTGAAACATGCAGTAGAGCTGAAAAACTTGTGCAGAGAACTGCTTTATTTGGGTGCTGTGCATATTTCTTCACAAGCTCTGCCAATCATTACTGCAACAACCCTGCTCTTCTAATTCTGGGCCCCTACTAGACAGCAGACAAAAATCCCCTAAGGATGAGGTTGAGACCACCACACTCATTTTCACATATAACCAAATCCAGATTTGAACTGAGGCTTTCAAAGGTGAAGGCTAGTAGGAAGCAAGTATATTTCAAGGGGAGGTAAAGTTATTCTGCTCTAAAAGTGACATACAGTAATTCCCACAGAAATCTAACAATAATAGAGATTCAGATTATGCTGAATTATATCACTTGGCAGCTATACTAGAGAATGGAATCCAGAATTCCCAAGAAAACTCAAGGTGAACATCTAGATGCATGGACAGCTTTGGATTCCGTATACAAAGGATCATGCCCAGGGATCTTATGAGACTCTTTTATTAAAAAAAATTATCAATTGGAAAAGAATGTCCAAAATCAAAGAATCAGATGAAAGTTTTACAGAAGCCTTCAGGGGGACAAGACCAGACAGAGAGCTCATGTGCAGCATAACCACATGAAAGGCCCAGGGGCAAATCCAAACCCATTAGCAGAAGTGCCTGAGGAATCTGCCAAGGAGCCAGATGCTGTCTGCAGAAGAGTATCTTCCACAGCTTGTCATCTGGATTCCCTGACTGCCATTCCAAGAGAACAAGGAAGACTGGTAGTCTGATTAAGAAGTGTATGAAAAGAAAGCAAGCATGTAGCCATTCATTATTTTCTAATACATTTTTTAAAGACTATGCATAAAATGGAATATTTTAAAAAGTACTTTAGACACATAAAATAATTAAACAAATGTGGAAAATACAGGTGGTAGAATAGGAGAAAGATAAATTGTAGTTGGTTTCTTCATTTTTTGAATGGTGTCTGTTTAGATCAAAACATTTTGGGGGCCACTCTACTATTTTCCTTTGTTGCTAACTGATTCAATTTTCTGATATGTGATCAGGACACAACAAGGTGGCAGACAAGGGATTTTGTTTTAGTTTTTTGTAATGTCACCCATTAAATGCTGATTTTGGTTGCTAGGATAGCTATGAAATGTGTCTGGCTACATTATGGAACACCTACCTAGAAACTCGCATTCAAAAAATGGGTAAAACCAAGTTTGTTTCTTCTAGCTGAAATCCAAATCAAACTTTGAAGAAAAAAAAAATCCTTGGATTTGGAACTTTTTGGTGAATGCCCCCCAATTGGCTAGCCTTTGTTTAACAGACAAACTCCTATATGAATTTATTACATTGAACTTGGAGTAGAAAAGAAATCGAACTAAATACATTTATTATTGAAAAATTTCTATGGCATAGTATATTTAGATTATTTAAGAAGGTCAAAGAAACTGGCATGGAGTCTAAATGTTTTCTCTTATGCATTGCTGTAATGTGATACAAGAGCAATAGACTGAGGGTGAAGGGGAAAAAAACAAGAAACAGAGGGTACCTATACACGTGATGAAGCTCTGCTCTAATGCATGCTAATTAGTGTGCATTGGAGCAGATTCAAGTCTGCTGTGAGTCTGCTGGAGCATGCTAATTAGCACGCTCCAGCAGCCTCTGTGTCATGTGTATTCAACTTCCCCACATTTTAAAATGGTGTTGGGGGCACTTTAACTAAAGCTTATTGAATGAGCCTTAGTTAAAGCACCCCAACGCCATTTTGAAGCATGGGATGCTGAATACACATGACACTGTGAGCATCTTAATTAGAACGGCTCTCAGAGCTGCTCTAATTAAAGCATATCCCACTCCATCCTGGAGCACGTGTATAGATGCCCAGAGTTCCTTATCACCATGATTATATTTGCTGGGTTTTGTGTACCAAAAATTTCATTTTATGTCTCAAAATCATAGAATCATAGAAATAGGGTCAGAAGGGACCTTGTAGATCTTCAAGTCCGACCCCCTGCCTGGGCAGGAGGAAAACTGGGGTCAATTGACCCCAGCCAGGTAGGCATCGAGCCGCTTCTTAAAGACCCCCAGGGTAGGAGCCAGCACCACTTCCCTTGGAAGTTGGTTCCAGATCCTAGCCGCCCTAACTGTGAAGTAGTTTGTCACAGAGCACCGAGGTGCCCTGCTCCTAAAGAGGAGAAATTGCAAGAGAAAGAGCCCTAGCAGTGAATAAGGAGCCCAGCTGGTGGTTGCCAGGGCAACTGGAGTCAGCAAATGACCCACACCTGCCAGCGGTCAGCTGGCTGTAAGGGGCAGGGCCTGGCTCTTATAAAGCCCAGGAGCTGAGACAAGGCAGTTCCCTGCCAACAGCCAGAGAGAGAGAGGAGTTCCCGGATCAAAGATGCGAGAACTGCAGGTACTGCTCAAGCAGAGTAAAGGATAGCAGCTCTAAGATGTCTGAGCAACATGGGTTTAGCTGGGCAGCTTTAAGTTATGTTATAGCCTAGGGGCTTGTGTTTTGCTTAGTTGTTACACCGGTGGTTTGAGTGAGGCTATAAGGGGATGGAGGTGGCCTCATAGGGGACCCACAGTAGCGTGGGGACCCCAGCGCCAGTAAGGGCATGGCGTACAGGGTGCATAGACCCCAGCCCTAGAGAGGGGCGGTTGAGAAGCCCCAGTGTGGGCGTGGTGAGCCCTGGAGAAGGGGGCAGCAGTGCAGTGAGCCCTGGAGAAGGGGGTAGCATTGCGGGGGACCTGAGAAATGGGCGGCAGTGCAGAGAAGGCCCCAGAGAGAGGGCGAATGTAAACCTGACAGACCAACATCTATTACACCTGCGAGGCTTGGGGCGTGGTATAAGGGGTGGTTGGAGCCACGCATAGCCCATAAGGTTAGGGTGCCCCAAAGCACCCATTTGCAGGACAAGACCCACGAGGGGCCCGGGAGTCCACGGGGCCAGAGGTTACAATGAACCGTGTCCAGGAAGACGTAAGGCAGCCTCCCAAACTTATCTAAACATCAAAGATGTGGCGGACGAGAATCAGAGGGTGCCCTTGGGCCAACTTGGCATGGAGGAAGGGGCCTTAAAGAGATCATGGCCCTCCTGTAGGGCCCTGCCGTGATATAGTTCTTGTGGGTGTCTAATCTAAACCTACTCTCCAACAACTTGTGGCCATTATTCCTTGTTATCCTGGGCGGGTGCTAGGGAAAACAAGGTCTCCCCCAAACCTTTCTGATCCCCCCTAGTGAGTTTATAGACGGTCACCAGTTCCCCCCTCAGCCTTCTCTTGTGAAGGCTGAACAGGTTCAGGTCCCGTAACCTCTCATTGTAGGGTCTGCCCTGCTGTCCCCGGATCATGCGTGTGGCCCTCCTCTGGACCCTCTCAATGTTGTCCACATCCCTCTTGAAGTGGGGTGCCCAGAACTGGACACAGTACTCCAGCTGTGGCCTGACCAGTGTCGCGTAGAGGGGGAGGATCACCTCCTTAGACCTACTTGAGACGCACCTGTGACCTCGCATTGTCGGCCCATGTTCATCTTGGAGTCAATGATGACTCCAAGATCCCTTTCTGCCTCTGTACTCTCAAGAAGGGAGTTTCCCATCTTATAAGTGTGCTGCTGGTTACTACTGCCCAAGTGCAGCACCTTGCACTTGCTAGTATTGAAACGCATCCTGTTTTTGTTAGCCCACCCTTGCAACCTATCCAGGCCATTCTGCAGTCTTTCCCTCCCTACTGACGTGCCCACCTCACCCCAAATTTTGGTATCATCAGCAAATTTGAACAGGTTGCTTTTCACCCCATCGTCCAAATCGCTTGTAAAGAAATTGAACAGTGCGGGCCCAAGGACCGAGCCCTGGGGGACTCCGCTGCCTACTTTCCCCCAGGTCGAATATGACCTGTCCACCACCACCCTCTGAGTACGACCCTTCAGCCAATTTGCAATCCATCTGACTGTGTAGGCATCGATGCCACAGTTGCCTAACTTTTTAATGAGGATGGGGTGGGAGACAGTGTCAAAGGCCTTGCTGAAGTCCAGAAAGACTACATCCATGGTGACACCTGCATCCAATGCTTTTGTGACCTGATCATAAAAAGCAATCAGGTTGGTCTGACATGACTTGCCCCTAATGAAACCATGCTGGTTGCCCTTAAGTATCATCCCCGATCTAGTTCTAGTTCAGTTTTATTATTAAAAACCTTATGAAACAACTTTAGGACTCAAAGTAATTACTTAAAATAGCAGTTTAGGATTTTTTTCTCCTTTGTCCCTCCTAATAACTTTGTCCTTCCTAACAAATTTTCAAGAGCTTCACAACATCAAACTACTTAGGAAAACAATAGTATTTTAATAAACATAAGATCATTTCCTTTTTTAGATTTGGCTTTGAAATTCTGAATAATCAAAATACCTGCTGTGGCATAATCTGATTTAAAAGAAGGTGCAAAGGGAAGAAGGCATAACAAGTAATCAATCCAAAAGTAAATTCCCATAAAGGTATACTACCCTTTACCTCCCTGCATGCATAACAGCACTATAATCACAGGTCTGTTGTTTTTTTGTTTTTTTTTTTCTTTTAGGCAGAAGTCAAGTTCAACAAGACCAGTGATTTCCAAACTGTTAGCCATGGACCACTAGTGATCTACAAAACATTTGGCAATGGTCTGTGGAAGTATAACTGGTCACAAAGTGTAGTCCATCATTGTTTGAGCAGTAGTAAAATCAGCTGAAATATGTCACATTCTTTTAATATTACTTTTCCATGTAAGCAATAACTGTAGTTGCTTGAGTTCTATTATCACCCTTTTGGTTAAGATCAAGTTTAATAATATAATAATAAATAATGAACTAGTATGAAAAGGATAAAGACACTCATAAGACTATTTTCTCTATTACAATTTACCCTACACTATGGAAACATTTGAAAGCTTCTGGACTACACCATTCTGTTTCTGTTCCTAAACTGCTCAATATGGAAAACTTAAAAGTGAAATCAGAAAAAGGGCCATCTGTTTTGGACTGCAAGGTTTCTGACAGAAAGTTTCACTATGTGAAAGAAAAGTAACAGTTATAAAAGTAATAGTGATATTGCCCTTGCTCCATTTGCTGGAGCCAAGCAAACCAATAAGCTAACAGAACATAGCTTATAAAGTGGTTTTAACTCAAGTTTGGGGCTGAAAGATAATACAAAGAAATGGGATAAAGGTGTGGCTGCAGAGGCTCATGCAACTCAGTCCTTTATAGGATACCATTTTTCCTTTTTTTAATAAAAAAAAAAGAGAGGGTCTCTTACAGTTTATTTAGGACACCTTCTGCATGCAGATCTTCCTAAAGAGAAACAGATGGATGTAGTGGATGGTTCAGGAAATTGGTAACGGACTAAATATGTCTTTTACCTCTCTATCACCAGTAATTCATGTTGCACACAGTAACAAGGCTATTGTAAGGAATATTTGGGGAATCTATGTGAAATATATATTTATTTCAAGGGTTCAATCTGGTATGATACTGAGCAACGAGGCCCTGATCCAGCAAAAGTTTAGTACCTGTTTTTCTGTGAGAGGGCCCCAATTTATGCAGTAAGGGTGCAAACAAATGTTGCCTTTGTGCTGCCATAAACATTGTTATGGTGAGACAAACTGCAAGCAAACAGATACCCTAGCCCCTTCTCATGCTCCAACTGCCCCAAAATATTGTTGAAACCAAAAGTAATCACAGTTTGTGACACCTTAAGTGGGAGGACATCTGCTTGTGTATTGTGCATCATAGAAATTCCTGTGCAGGGGATTCCTACAACACATGCATCAGGCTGCTGTGCTTTGACTTGGGGTGTACGTCTACAACCAGGAGAACCTTCATAGGGGTTCCCCTACTTGCATAACCGTGCCCCAGGAATGTGCTTGTAGCAGATTCCCACAGTGTGCATATCACACTGGTGTACCCCTCACCTCCACTTCTACCAGAGGAGGAACTTCCATGAGGATGTAGCAGCCGGAGCTGGTATCCCACAGGATCAGACGCCTGGGCTGGCAACAGAAGTTACATAAACCTGTAAGTGATCGGAAACTGATTTAAACCTGTAACAAAACACATGTTCAGTGCACTTAAACTGCTTTTAAAATGGCCAAAACTGGTTTAAAATAAACCTGGTTGGATATAGTATCAGACTTAACTGATTTAGGTCAAACCCATTTATGGAACTTCTGTCCTAGATCCCCTCCTGGTTCAAGTTAACCCACAGTCTCCAAGCATCCCATGATCCCTTGCTGTCATGGGCTGAGCTGTTTGCACCAGCAAACAGGATCTGCCCTGCCCCTCTGTTCCTTAGCCAGAGCACTATCACTCATCTGGGTGGCTGAGGAAGGGGTGGAGGGGAAAAACCCATCCCTCTAGCTCAGCACCAGACCCACAACTGGGTGCTGCTGGCCTGGGGGGGGGTGGGCAGGAGTGGGAAGTCTGCAGCAGGAGCTTGACTTTCCCCCTCAAAGCTGGGAGCCACACCACCTTCTCAGCCTCTAGGATGGCCTCGAATCCTCTAGGATGGCCCTAGGGGGTGGGAAAAGCCTGCATTGAGGTTTGGTTCTGCCCCCAGAGCTAGGAACCAGGAGCCAGAAGCGAGGAGCAGGAGAGAGGAGAAGCCTGCACTGGGGCTTGGCTCCAGGATGAGAGTGGGAAGCCAGGAGTCATGCCCCATTCTCAGCCTCCCAGCTATATGCGAGGAGAGAAAAGCCTGCACCAAGGCTTGGCTCTGCTCCCCAGAGTTCTTGGGGTGGAGGCAAGGCCCTACTGTGGGCTTTTCTATCCCCATCCCCTCAGATGACCTGGAGGCTGAGAAGGGGCTTGGCTCCTGGCAGAAGGGGCAGAGCCAAGCCCTGGTGTGGGTTTCTGTACTGCCTCCCACCCGCACCTTCAGCCAGTCCAGAGTAAAGCCTTCAGCTTCAGCCACGCGCATGATCAGAGGGCAGGAAAACAGGCCTTATGATGAGAGGCTGAGAGCTATGGGACTCTTCAGCCTGGAAAAGCTCAGGCTCAGTGGGGACCTGGTGGCTTCCTATAAGTGTATAAGGGGTGTACATCAGGATCTGGGGGAACACCTGTTCACCAGAGTGCCCCATGGGATGACAAGGTCAAATGGTTACAAACTCCTCCAAGAGCATTTCAGGCTGAACATAAGGAAGAACTTTTTTACTGTCCAAGCCCCCAAGGCCTGGAATAGGCTCCCTCCAGAGGTGGTGCAAGCACCTACTCTGGACTCCTTTAAGAGTCAAATGGACGTTTATCTTGCTGGGATCCTGTGACCCCAGCTGACTTCCTGCCCCTGGGGCAGGGGCCTGGACTCGATGATCTTCTGAGGTCGCTTCCAGCCCAAATGTCTATGAAATCATGAAATTGCCCACCCACTCTCTGAGGCTACTTCCAGCTGGGGGTCCAGTGCCAGGCTGGAGGGGTGGCCAGTGGGGAGGCTGAGGATGGGGTGTGGCTTAGGGACTCAGAGAGCTCTGACTCTCTGCAGTGGCCAGCAGGCTGGGAGGCATGCTCTAATGTCCCGCCCCTTTCCCCTCCCCTCCTCCATCCCTGGCTATTAGTATGTGGGCCACTACAGGGGTCTGTCTGCCTTCCTGTTTGAAAAGTGAATGTTAGTTCACTTTCTTACTATTTCAATCTATGTAGTTTTAAAAAACCCTTCAAAGATTGAGTCGATTCAGACTCAGGCTTTTTGACTTTCTGTCCTTAGCCCTGAAGTGCTGGGACTAGCAGGGGCCTCACCCAATGGGACAACAACCCCAGCAACACATCCCAGCACAGCTTACCTCCTCCAAAGATAACATCTGTTTATAGCCTCAGTTACAGCTAAACCCAAAGCCCGCCGAAGACAATGTATTTCAACTCTATACTAATATGCTTATCCAACATTTAAGAAACATCTTAACATAATCTAAATGCACGTATAAAAACACATACACAGGGACATGCAGATGTGCATGTAAAAATCCTCGTCCTCTTTATAACTGAACACTTAATTTGTATATTTTGGGTACTCAAAGAGGAGCATGCATGTACAAACAAACACACTAGTGGGCTCATGGACTGGAATTAAGATTGAGAGGTGTGCACAGTGAATTTCTCTCTCAATATTTCAGTGAGCTGGTAAAGTAAGTTATCAACTACTCTAACTGATTATTTACATACTTTTTAAATATTTAGTTAAAAACAATGAGACTGATTTCTTTTTTAAAAGGTTAATCCATATGATTTATGCCTGTGCAAAGATATATAGGGATCGAGCTTCAAAACAGTTAAAGTTAAAACCAAGCACAATGTTACTCAAAGATGCACTGTCAGGGTCCCATTAGAAATGGTCAGTGGGTGAGAGAGAGCGCCTGATTCTATAGTCTGATGATTATGGCACTCAACTAATGCCAAGGTTCATGTTGATGCACTAAGGAACATAGAATATTTAGACAAAATGGAACAGCATGAGTAAAAGACATCAACTGCAGAACAGACAATAGGTCAGTAGATATGGATTTCACATGGAACGGGGAAGATGAAGATTGATATCCTTTAATCTAAATCAGGCAGAATTAGGGTGTGAGCATTACTGTATTTTCTCACATATAAGATGCCAACACAAAATGACACACACCTTGTTTTAGGATTGCAAAATGAAGAAAAGATTTTTTTCTTTGAAAATACCAATAAGTAACTTAATATAATAATAAAATGCAAAGAAAGTTGCATAGAACAAGTTACAAAATTCAAAAGAAAACCCAACTTTACACAGAGCAAGTTAGAAACTGCAAAAAACCACATGTGAGCTTCACAAGTACCTCACATCCCTCCTTGCAATATTGTGGTGTATCTCTACAACAGAAGCCATCCTACTGTAGCCAGCAGCGTATCAGCCTGTCACTGCCCCATTAAACCCTTAACTGCTGCTATTCACTCAGCAGCAGACCTCAAAGGAGCAGGAGTAGCTCTTTAAGGCTAGGGACAGACATTCAAAAAGCTGGATCCTGAATTGATTCAATCTTTGCATGTCATTGCTGCAGTGGCTAGGGTGGGGGCGCAGCCAGATGTCAGTTGGCATGGCCCCCTGAGGCAAGGGAGGAAGGGAGGGGGTTTATTCCTCCCTCCACCCACTATGCCCCTGGGGGATCTCAGCCAGGGTCTGCCAGCCCCAACTGCTACCTCCACCGATCGCTCCATGCACAGGGCAAGTGGTGGGATACACTCTTTTCCTGGCCCCTCCACCAGATACTGGGGACAGGGGGAAATAAACCATCTCCCTGTCCCTTTCACCTCAGGGAGCCATACTGGCCAGCCTCTGGCTGTGCCCCTGCCCCACCACTGGAGCAGCAAGTGACCATGACAGGGCAGCAGCACCTCTCATGGTTTCCCAGGAGCTCAAGCCTCTTCCTGGTGAGGGGGTTCTGCTGTGGGTGGGGCGGAGCTGGACAGGTAGAGCTGCTGCAGACTGTGCAGGGTGAGTGGCACCACTTGGTCTTGGAGGGGTGGCCATAGCCCCCCAAGCCTTCCCTAGCACCACTGCTGCTCACCCTGTGTAGTCTATGGCAGCTCTGACCACCCCTCCCCCCAAGAAGAGGCTTGCACTTCCCAGGTAAGGCTCTAGTTTAACTTAAACCAGGAAAGGGTCTGGGACAGAAGTTCCATAAACTGATTTGAGCTCAGTTAAGTCTGATATACTACATTCAACCAGGTTTATCGCAAACGTGTTTCAGCCATTTTGAAACTGGTTTATGTGCACTGAACTTCTGTTCTGTTACAGGTTTAAAACAGTTTCTGATCACTTAAACTGGTTTATGTGTAACTTCTGTTCCTAGCCTAAGTAAAAGAGCGGAAGTGGGGGTGGGGAGAACCAGAGGTGAAGCAAACTCTGCTGGTACCCTCAGAAGAGTGGGAAGGAGGAAGGAGCGGGGAATATGGTATTGTGTGACCATTGGAGAGGTTGGGGGGGTGCTTATCTGTTCTGGCTAGGCTGCCTGTTCTCTGATCCAGGCTGTTGTGAGCCAGAGGCAGCCTGGCCATAGACAGTGACATCTTTATCTCTGCCCAGGGCTTCTGTGAGCTGTCTGCAACTCCAGCTGGGGACAAACTCCCTGCAGCAGCCCTGAGATGTAGGCTTCCTAGGGGGCACCCAGGGCTAGTGCCTGCTCAACACTCTTTGCCTTGGCTCAAAGTTAAAAAGCACCACCATATTTTCTCATATATAGTGTACACCCAGGTATTTGCAGCTTGTTTTTACAGAAAAAGATGTGGGTTTTATGTGAGAAAATATGGTAGTCCCTTACATCTCAGGTGAGCATCCTAATCAGTAAATTAACAGTTATTTATTCTTGGAGAGGTAAGTCTCTCTCCAAGTTTGGCCTGAATTTCCATCTCTGTCAAAAGTAGCATATCCATTTCTGTGGAAAATACTTATTTTGTCAAATCAATAAATATTTAGTTATAAAATTCCCAATCAGTTTTACTATTAAGGAGCAGATTTATCTTCAATCCACTACCTTCCACAGAAGCTCAAAGGCAAGAGTTAGCAATTATTTAATTTACTAAATTAAAGGGTAATAAATATGTGCTCTTTGTGATCTCAACTGTGTTTTCTTCTTAACAGGTGTCTACAGCCAAAAACACTTTCAAAATTAGGATCTATGTCAGACTCAACAGAGGCTCATAAAGATCCCAGTTCAGCACAGTACATGCTTAAAATACCATGAATAGTGCCCTTGAAATAAAAAAAGAAATGGATAATTTAATTCAATACATTACTTTATACATTTTGGCAGTGTAAAAAAAATGTTGTGACCTTGTATTCAAATTGAAATAACACATTCATATTCGGCTGTCAGTGTTCTGTAGCAGAGATGAAAAGGATATAAAAGTGATAGGGGATGTTGTCTTCTGTCCAGCTAAAGACAAATTCAATTTACAGATTAAAACTAAAATAATCCATTTGTCAATGCCATTTGATAATACCATTTGCTTTCTTGTGAGCTGATAAAGGCAAAATGGTAAATGCCAAGAACTTTTTCTTTACAGGTATGTATTTGGAAGTATCCAATTAAAAAAAATCAGAACCATGAAATATTTCATATAATCGATAATTCACTTATTCCATGGGATTTAAAAACATTTTACAATATGCTCTTGAAGGCTGACAGAATTTTTGTTAAGGAAAAACTGAACAATGTATTACAACCCTTTATATTTAAAAGCTGCAGCATGCATTGTGTGAATTATATTCTAGTATCTACTGCAGCTCACTTATAGAAGGGTAAAATTTCATTGAGATACAATGAGAAATCTTATAATATGTTTTCTATTTGTCAGAGGTTTTTCTCTTACCTCTAAATATAACATATCTTTTCTGTTTCTTAAGTGGTTCTGTAGTTGCTGTCGGCCATTTCTTTTCATATTGCAGTAATTAGTTTAACATTTCTGACACAACCTGTCCTTGTGTATCACATGGTATTAACCAATAGACCATAGTGTATCAATGGTATTTGAGCTTCACCTAACTGAGCTTCACCTAACTAATTAATTACTAAATTAATTTTGATGTCACAATTTTTTACCAATTGGACATGAATATCTACAAATCTATGACAGATCATAACTATCTAAGGATATATGAGACATATTTAACATATGTCTCCTGTTTTTCTTCTTCCTTAAAAGCTTTCCCATGGCCTGATCTAAAGTTCACTCATATTAATGGGAGTCTTAACACTGATTTAACTGACTTTGGATCAGCCCCACAAATTATTTACAAAGTGGAAAAGAGAGATTTTTTGCATAACTTTAATAAAGAGAAAAACTTTTTGTGATAGATCTCAAATGTATAAGATAACTTTTCATTCCATCCAGGAAGAGCACACAGCAACTGTTGAAGCTTCCTTAGCCTGACAAAGGGTTTTTGAACCCGAAAGCTTGCTTAATAACTATTCTCCAACCATTTGGTTTGGTCTAATAAAAGATATCAAATTCACCCAAGGAACCTTGTCTGCCTAAGATAACCATAACATTTTTTGAGTAAAGCTACATATTATATTTCAAGAATTTGTTAACACAAGCTACTCAAATTTCTCTCCATGATGTCATCAACAACCATTTGTTTGTACTCTACATAGATTACAGTAATTTATGTAAATATACCACATATATTTTAGAACTATTTGGGGCAGTGGTGACATGTACAGGGTGTACATGCACCTGCCGAGATTGTCAGTGCACCCCCTGCGATCAGCCACTGCCTCCAGCAGCACCTGTAGGCACTTGCACCTCTCCTCTCCCCACCTCCCCCACCACTGCCACTGCCACAGCTGCCTGTGGCAGCTCCCCACTTGCTGTTGTGCTGCCCCCATTGCCACCACCTATGGGCGGTCGCCGTGCCCCCCCAGCCTCTGAGGACACACGTTGTTCATGCTTTGGGGGCTATCCAAAGCCCCCCCCCAAATCAATGTAAAGACTGGTTGCCTTTGGGTCAGGTCTGGATTCCCGCCCCCCCCCCCATGTGGTAATGACATGAAAGTTAAATTTTATGTAAAAACCCAGAGGTCAGAGCTCTCACCTAAGAAATGAGAGGCCTGGGTTTAGTTCTTTCTCAGTCTGATGATATTCAAGCCCACATCTCCCACTCTAAGGACAATGCTCTAACCACTAGGCCCCAGGCAAGACCCGAACACGGGGATATGAGAAGATACTTTCTACTCCTCCTGTTCTGTAAAAATGAATCGGGCAAGAAAGAGGGGTGGTGGGAGGGAGAGATCTTGACAAGAGGGAGTATGACTCTGCAACCTAGAGTTGAAGAAATTTACTTGGAAGTGGAGAGAACATAAGAAATGCCATACTAGGTCAGACCAATGGTCCATCTTGCCCACTATCCTGTCCCTGAGAGGGGCAGAAGTGGATGCTATACAGAACCATGTATCTCTATAGGGATCTGTCACCTACCATTTATTGGTTTAGAGATGCCACAGGAAACAGCTCCAACCATTCTGTTCAATATCCATTAACAGATCCATCATCCATGAATTTATCCAGTTTCTTTTTTAACCTAGCAGTCTCTACCACCTCCTGTGGCAATTAATTTCACAAGTTAACTTTACATTGCATAAAAAGTACTTTCTCTTGTTAGTTTTAAATCTGTCACCAAGGCTAGAGACAGACATTCAAAAAGCCTGAGCCTGAATTGATTAAATTTTTCCAGGTTTAAATCTAACCTGGCTAGGCTAAATCAGTTTTGTAGCCAGACAGACAACCCAGAAATGCAGGCACATGGCTGCAGTGGCTCAGGAGAGAAGCTGAGGCGCGCTAGAGCAGTCCTCCCTTCCTTCCACAGCATGGAGCTGAGAGGGGCATGGCCAGACCCTGGCAGGATGCTCCAATTAGCCCAGCAGGGAATTGATAACAGTTTATCACCCAATTAAGAAAACAACAGAGGGACATTAACAGCTACTTGTTGATTTTGCCTGTTGATTTTACTTGTTGATTCAGCATGGACCATAGCCAGCATGTGGTCTGCTAGCTAATACACAGATATCTCTCAGAAAGGCAGAGGGGAGGAGGGAATTCCTGCTTAGCAGGAAGTGGTGAGGGGGAGGGGAAGGACGAAAGCAGCCCACAGTCTCTGGAGCTCCAGCCAGAGAGAAGAGGGGGAGGGCCAGTCCTGCTGTGGAGCAGAGAGCCCCACCCAGGCCAGAGAGCATGCTGGGATGCTGGGGGTTTCTGGTTTATCTTAAACCAGCAACGGGTCTGGGATAGACATTGCATAAACTGGTTTGAGCCAAGTCAGTTAAGTCTGATACTACATTCAACCAGGTTTATCTTAAACCAGTTTTAGGCATTCTCAAACTGGTTTATGTGCACTGAACATCTGCTCTGTTACAGGTTTAAACCAGTTTATGATCACTTAAACCAGTTTATGTGTAATGTCTGTCCCTAGCCCTACTAATTTCAGTGGGAGCCCTCCTCTTCTACTATTCTGTGACTTAATGAACAACAGTCCCTTATTCACTTGGTCTATAGCCTTCATGATTTTATAGACCTCTATCATAAGCCCCCTCAGCCTTCTCCTTTCCAAACTAAAGAGTCCTTTTCTTTTGTAGTCTATCCTGTTATGGGAGATCTTGGTTATGGTACATGCTTCCAGAACTTCTGATCTTAGCCAAAATGCCAAGATTCAAGGACTGATTCAATGACTGATCCATTCAAAATGCATAAGCCTTCCTGGAAGCAGTGACAAGAACCCATATCTCCTCCCCCCCATGTAAATACTCTAATTACTAAGCTATTGAATCATGATTCCCTCTTGCTTTTTCTCTCTCTGGCCTCATGAATACTGAATTTATTTCCTTTCCAGCAGTACAACTTGAACAGGAGGGATGAAGAGTGTGCCCAGCCATCCCACCCAAGATTGCCCCTAACCTTATGCTTAAGGCATTCTTCAGGGAAGTAAGAGATATCTCCTGCTTCCTGAGTGTGTGCTGTAATTGCTAAGCTATTACATAAAAATAGCTGTTACATAAAAAGTGGTAGGCACTATCTTCTCTTCTCACTGTGTTTTTTGAATGAAAGTAGTTGCAGTTGCTGGGCTTGGGGCTGAACTCAGTGCTTGTTGGTGTATGTTAGGCATGCTCCAAACACTCCTAAAGACCAGGCCCTTCCAAGGACTTAGACATAGGGATGGCTAGTCCATGCATCCAAAATGGCTATGCGATAGATGTTGAACTGCTCAGTCCACCTAGATGGCAGTGGTTCTGGGCATTCAGTGAACCAGTATTCTAGGCATTTAGGCTGATAAAAGACATCACTTTTGTGCTGTGATAAAAAATGTTAATGGTAGCAGAAAGACCAAGCCAGAAGACATTCATGACTTCTGTCATGCCACAAATGCCCCAAATTGTGGCCATGACAATAATTTTTAAAAAATGTGTGCCACTTTTTTGCAGCAGATGTATTTGCTTCATGGTGGGAAGGCAAGGGCATCCTGGAGCTGCTGTTTCTCTCCAGCTATCCTGGGTAAGTGCTCTCAGGGCTTCAGTGGCCCTACCCTGTGTGGCTCAGGAATTCCCCAGCAGGACTGCTTGTCCAGCTTACCTGCTTGCAGACTGAGACCCCCCACTTATCCACCAGGGGATTCTCTGGATGTATGTATCATGCTGCTACACCCCAAATGGAGCCTACCTCTCTAAATAGGGGAACCCTAGGTTTCATAAAATAGGTGAAATGCTTTTATTTTTAAATCTTGTTTGCAAAGGCATGCCCCAGTCAATTCCCCCTTTTGCAGCTGCACCACAGGATGAGGCTCCTAAAGCCTTAAGAGCGGGAGGTGCCTGACCCTACAGGACAACAGATAATGTCCTAGCACAGCTGATCCCACTCTCAAGACAACATCTATTTATATTTTGGTGGTGAAAATATAAGCACTTTGCAGTTAGGCAGGGGTTCTAAAGCTTGCCCTCTGGAACATAGGTGTTTAAAATCTACCTTATTTCCACTTTAGGCATCTAAATCATTTTGTGAAATTGGACCTAAATATGAACTAAATTTCTCATAAATAATAGACATATTTAGACATTTAATCAATCATAAATATACATATTTATTCATAATGTGATACAAAAAAACCTTAACCCACAAAATGTAATAATATTAAATGGGGAAAATGTATTTAGATTTTTGCAAGTGTCTGTATTGACTGAAAAGCCAAGCTACAGGTGAATGGTTTACAATGCTGAGTTGTTTCACTGACTTACAGACATTTTGAAGCATATATCTGATTGCTGATTGAAATTATTGGCTCCCACTTTTCACAACCACTTGCATCGCTTGTCATTTTCAATTTACTCGCTTCTTATACTTTTTCATACAAAACATCTGTGCTGCTATATCTCTTCCTTTGTAAACTTCCTTATAAAAACATGATATACTGACAGTTGCAAAGCTATTTCCCTGGCCACTGCACATTTTTATTCTGTATTTATTCCTTTCTGGAATTAAATAATTTTGGAGCAAAATGAGACATTATTCTAAAAACAAAACCAATTATTTCATGACCATTCCTTCACTTATTTCAGGTATATATACACTTTCCTTGTAATAACTTAGTTCTTTGACAGCTAAATTATCATGGTCTTTTTAACAATGCCAAGGAGAAGTAGAATGCTCTGCAATAAATGATTGAGGCAACCACAGTTTCTGCAAACAAGGGAATGCAGGAACAGGTATGTCCATACAATCCCAGGGAGTACATCATGAGGGTGACAGAGGGAAGAAGTGGGGACAAACACAACTCACAGAAAAACTTACCATTAGGTTTTAAAATATGGAAGGCTGCTCCTCATGGGTCGGGCAACTGTGGCTGGAGTTCACACTTGGGGGAGATGTCACCCTATTTCTGTCATCAAAAATGAGGTTTTGGGGGGCATTCAACATGGGCATGTGTGGCAAAAAATGAGATGGCATCTCCCCTCAACCGCAGTGAACTCCAGCTGCTGCTTCTGCATGATGCCCACTCCTGGATCCAGAGTACAGGGAAAGGGGTGAGGGGGACTTCCCTGGGCACTATGCCTCTGGGTGTGACAGTCACTTTGTTGCCTTCTTGTGACTGACAGAAGACAACATCTTAGGACAACATCTCTGTTCCACTTGACTTTTTCATTTAAAAATTAAATAGGAAATGGTAAAGGGGTAGAAGGGATACCAAGACAGTTCATGTGACAAAGACATGTAACTAAAATGACTCTTTTTAGCTTGTAGTATCTAGATGAACCTTGGCAGTCAAAGATCCATCATGTTTCTGTGAGGAACTTTGTGAGAAATTATGGGTTGTTTTTTTTTAAACCACTCTATGTATTTTTACAAGTAAATTTAAGAGCAGCTAACCTCCAACCACCGGCCACAAATTTTCCAATTTTATTTATAAAGGCCAGCCCACCACACAGAATTGCAGAGGAAAAAGGGCTTTATAGTTTTGCTTTTCAGAATTCCTCATGCAAGGAAGAAGGAAATCTGTGACTTTCAACTAACAGAGTTTTCTGCTCAGTTAATCAAGACCAAAAAACAGGAGTTCCTCTCCCATATCTAATGGATTTTGAGACATCAACAGGAGTCACAAGCCCAAACTCAGCTCTTGACAAAGTCATAGTTCTAGGGCTACCAAACTGTGGCTTTTTCTACAACTCTCCCCTCGATGAAGTTGCAAAAACAGAGCAGAGAGAAGAAAGCATCAGTGAGACAAGAAGTCCCTAAACTCACTTGACTAAAACTGTATAGAGCCCTTGCTGATGAGCTTCCGTGGATTAAATGTAAGAATAAAACATTCCACAGAAATGAAATTCCTCCTTTCATAGGTACAGGCTCCCCTCTATACATGAATGCAGAAGGGCACATAGGGATCTCTGCAGGTTCCATTTACAAATCTACCTCTGTTCAGACTATGAAATATTCTGGGGATTTACTTATTTTATACACATTGGGCATTTCTACATGTGTCCCTACGGCACTGTTGTTACTGTGTTACTTCCTTTTGGAAGTACTAAATGATGGCACAGTAACAGCCCTGCCACTACACCATGCTGGAGGCGCATGGTTGCTTTTAGGCCCTACACTGCTGTAGCAACACACTATAATGAGGGAGCACATTGCTATGGTATTGTAGCCAGATGCTACGTCACTGTAGTGTGTTGCTACAGCAATGTAGCATCACGTGTATATGCATCCACTGGGCACATCTACACGTGTGCTTTAATATGCAGTAGCCCATTAAAGTGGCATGTCAAAAACCATGTTAAGACATGAATGCACAGTGGAATAGGCTACTGCAAATTAAGCATCACTTTAAAAGCAAGTGCTTTCACTGCTGTGCATTAGCAAAGCCTAATGTGCATTTCTTTAGTACCTCATATTGGAAGTACTAAATTTAATGTGCATTAGTAAAAGCACATTAATGCATGTATAGACACTCCCACTGAATAACTTATGTTTTATCCTGCAAGGTCTAGTTTGGTTTGGGAAGAAAGAGAGATATAGCAGGCACATGGTTTGGTTAATAACATGTAATAACATGTCATAACCACATAATCCTGTATCAAAATGGGGCACAAGTTTCTCCTCCATTCTAATGGGAAACAATGAAGTTAATTTTATCCTCTATTATGGCATAACTCAGTGTTTATTCATATTGCATTACATTTATTATTGGTTGCTCCTCCTGTGTCAGAATCAGATTAAGTTAAATTCAGGATATAAATACAGGTAGCATGGGTTCTGCAGATATATATTACATACACTGCATCAATGAACTGCATCTTCAATTTACTTATGAAGTATTTAATGTATTTAGAACAGTGTACTATGTACTAACTCTGGTTCTGCCACTGGCTTACGCGTCTTGGAAAGTACACCTGTTGGCAAGTCATAACTTCTCTCTATTTTAACAGTAGTGTCTACAACAATGACAGACAGTTACCATTTATCATGTTTGGGTTAGCTACCAAACCTTCTAGTAGAGAATTCAGTTTTTAAAACAAAAGGAAAGAAATTCATAATATACATACAACCACATGGCATTTAGCCAAACTGCTCCCAAGAAATTCAACTAGAATTTGTGTAATTAAATCCTGATGTAGCATTCAAAAATACATGTTTCAAAATTTGTGTGAGACTGAGATATTAAAGCTTTATGCATCCTTTTTGTGTGTGTTTATATGTGCAGAGAAACATTCCATCTACCACATTTGCAAATCTTTTAACTGTGGTTTCTTACTTATGTATGTGGATATACATCTGTCAAGTTAACAACCATTTTGGATAAACAAAAAAGATTGATATTGATGTTTGAGCTTTATCACACATACTTCTATGTGTTATTCTTTATACATACTGATATACTGCAAAGGTTAGTAAATTCCCTTTACCCAAATTTACTAGTCACATCTGTAGCTTGAATGTTTCTTTCCATAAGAAGAACCAAGGCCAAGCAAGACAAAGAATTTGCTGATACACACATGTCACTCCAAGAATTCTTCTGACAAAGTTCCCACACCCAATTTAATTACTTCCCTACTGTAAAAACACTTTCCATCTGCATTTATTGTAATAGTTTCAAATCCAAAACCAACACACTATAAAGCTAGCTAAATAAATGAATGATATTGGCCTTAGGTCCCAAGCCAGGAGCTGTTCTGTAAGGCAATGTCTCCAGCATTCATTTTTATGCTGATGTTTCAATTTATCTGCAATGTTTTCACTTAAGACTTATTTAGAAAAGAATTATCTTGCTCCAGGCTTTAAAATTTTGTGTGCTATAGCAGTGCCCTCTAGCACCAGTCTAATCAAAGGTCTGTCAATGATTCTTTTGTAAGATCACAGTTGCATTGCATGTCAGCTTGTGACATAAAAGCTTGCTTCAGGCTGTGTGCACAGCATTACAAACTCACAGACTAGGACCATTTACTTAAACTATATCTGATTTTAAATACATTTCATTTCTTTAAGCTAAATGGTACAAAATTAAAAAAGGGTTTTTTCCCCTCAACAATTTATTTTTCTTTTCTTTTTTAAAGATCTTTTTATCAGATATATAAATTGAATCATTCACAGTGAAGATTTCTTTTGCACTTGGAAGAAAAAAAATAGATATATTGTATTTAATATAATGAATAACCATAATCAGTTCATCTGTCATCAGAAACCTTATGATGTCACAAGGATAACGAAGCTATCTTGAAGTGAGCTAACTAAGGCTTGTCATAATATCAAGCCGCGATCCAGCAAAGCACATGAGCATGTAACTTCTAAGTGCATGAATACTCACACACTGAAATTACACAAATGCTGAGGACCCTAATGCCATTGAAAGTACTTATATATTTTTTAAATGGTAACATTTTTTAAATCAAACACAGCAGAGAAGGAGACAAAACTTAAACCATGATTAAATAAGAATTAGATATCCAAACCTGTTCCCACTGAAGTCAATAGAAAAATTACTATTAATTTCAATAGAATCAAGATTGGGCAATGAATTCAGTGTTAAACCATGTGTGTACAACTCCCAATGATCCCAATGGGAGTTGTAAATATGCAAATGAAGAACATGAAAAGGAAATCAAAGAACTTCAGATGTACCGTACAGCTCTATTCATAGCCAGTCCACTGTCCTTAAATTTTACTGGTGGCTCCTAAGCAGGAAAGGATGTTGCATACATAAAAATGGAGATACTAAGATGTAAGTATGGTGAAAGATGGGGTTTCAGTACTGTTTCTAAATGTCTTAGCTTTGGCGTTCCAATAAGATTATTATGACTTTAGGTTGGTGAGGTTTTTTTCCCCCCTTTTATTATTAAACTCTTTATATCTCTGTGAAACTGAAATATGGATCTTGTAAACATGTAGGACATAATGGCAGGTTATAAAACTGTTTTGCACCATGCAATATGGACAAAACCATGCCTTGTGGCATAACATTTTGGTAGTGCATGTGCTGGAAGACGCATTTGTAGTATTCATTTTTCACTTGTTCAAATACAGTCAAGAATTAGCTACCTCATTTAACTTAAACTAATTTCCTTCTCTACGTAGACATAAACTTAGGAAACTGTGTTTAGAGCATACTTTTTTAAAGAAAGTGTGATACTTTCAGAACAAGAACAGCAGCATGTGTTCCACACAAAAAGAAAAAAAAAGGAAAGAAAAACATGGGTAAGACAGCCTTTACCGAAATAAAAACTGAACTGCTAACTTTGAAAGTAAACAGTAATACTAAAAAAATTGCAACAATCAGAGGTGTACAGAAGGATGAGGAAAGAAAAAAGACCTGAATTACAGACTTTTACTACAATATTTATCATTTTTAACTGAGATTTTCTTCTAAACTGAAGGGGACTAACCTTACGGCACTGTCAGAACTGTTTCTACCCCACATTCATCCTCACTCTTAATACTTATCCGTAATTGGAAAATAACAACGCTGCCTCCGGGGTGGAATAGATTTAAAAATAATCTATCCACACTTGTTGACTCTTTGCAAAAATAATCTCTCAAACTCTCTTGCTATGTATCTGTAACCCTACTTCATACAATTACATGCCAACATTCTCTAGTCATTAAGTATCTGCCCTTCGTTACTGTACCTGGAATTCTGAGGCTCTGAAACATCTGATTCTGTGCACGTTTTCTTTACCTGCAAAAGCAAAATGATTGCCAGTTACTCTCATATGAAAACACAACTTCCTCACTCACAGTTCATGCACTTACATCGCTTAAAGTGGATACAGCTCTGCTCACCATGATCTCTATAAAATACTTCCCGCATTTTACAGCAGCAGTATGCAGTACTAAACAGTGTGTTTCATTATTATCCCATGAACAGCTGCCAACTGCACTTCCCTAGACTCCATTAGTATGTAAAATGTTCAGCTAAAATAGCTTGGGAGTAGTCTAACTAGGAACAAAGAAACCAAAGAACCAGGTTCCCCACTTAGAAACTAGAAAGCCATACTGTTCTCAGTTCAGTAAAGAAATGTTTTCCCAATTGATACTGCCTCTGTTTCCTGCTAAAGCTCACAATAATAAACACCAGATTCTGGGGCAAAGTGCAGTGTTAGCTAAATAATTCATACATTAATTTTCATTTTCTGAATCCGGTAACCGTGTTTAATGTATTTTGTAATACATCAATGAACTTCAAATCTCTTAGACACATTTTTCAGACATATCCACAGTACATAATTATATATGCACACACACACTTTTTACCTAAAAATATAATCTTTTCTAGATATATATCACTCAGCTCTTCTGGATCTTGTACAAGGATTTAATTTCACTCTATGGTAATTTAAATTTCAGGAACTTTTCTGCAGAGACAGACCTTTTGCTTGCAAGTGTTTGAATGTATAACCTAAGGAATTGGTGGAGATTTCAAAAAGTTTCAAAAATCCATATATGCATTTACGGAAACACTTGAACTTATTTATGCTTAAAGAACACTACCCTTATTACTAAATAAAAGTTACATAACTAATTCAGTTCCTTACATCAAGAGATCTTGTGCTATCAAGTCATCCTTTAAAAAATGTCTGTAACAGTGGGAATCTTAAACACCTAACACTCCTAACTTCTAAAAAGTCAATGGAGAAACTCTCATTGACCTCACTGTACATAGAATTAAGTCAAGTTTGGCAACGTATTTAAAAATCACACGTAAAGATTCTGTGGGGATACCAGCGCCACATTACTGAAATATACGTCAGCAAAAAGATGGTTCTAGAGGCATTTTATTTTCCTTTTATTTTTCTGGCTCTTAAAAAATAATCACACTGTGCCTATAGTAATTTATATTGAACATTTTTCAGTAGCAATAATGGAAATTTTCTTTTGGTGTTAATTTAACAGCACCATTATTATTGTAATGAGAGCCAACTGAAAATAATAATCAAACCAAAACAATAACAAATAAAAACCATCTGCTTTAAAATCAGTTTCGTTTTGCTTAATTTTTGTCAAAAACTTACTCCAGCAAACATGAATATCTGATTAGTCAGTTTACTTTATTTTCAATATGTGGGCCTTTCCATCCTATTCCCACTTTTCTCTCCATCTCAGTATGTAGTGACATGTACAGTAAAGCTTCAACACAGTTTTGAGAACAAAGGCACCTCTTACAAATATTCAGATAAAAATAGCATTGTAAATATGCAATTATACTTTGTACCATTATACTTTGCTTATTGAAGAAAAATTAGATGTGGAATGCAAGCAAAAAAATAATATGGAACACAAAAACACAGCCAAATATGAAGTAAAATAGACAAAATTTATCTGCCTCAAGCTACAAGCAACAACAATCCAGTACTTAAAGCCTAAATCCTATTTTGCCTAAAGGTGTCTAGGGTGAAGTTACACATTGAACTTAGACTATACTAATGGAACTTAAAACAGCCACATATTAAACTTGTTAACTCTGAGCATCTAAAAGTTACTTCAGGCAAGAGTTAACTCTGGGCCATACTGCCTTCTCATGGTAAGGTAACTTCAATTTTCTCCACAGAGATAAAACAAGCAATTTGCAGTCATCCAGCATCTTGTATATCCTGGCTTCTAGCCACACCTCTGCTTGCTGGCCCTCTAGTGGCAAGTCAGAGCTGCAGTCAAGAAACTTGTATTACCCTTTAAGATACAGACAGAAGTGACAATTTTCACCTGATCTGGCCACAGAAAGCCATTAATGGAATACGAGATAGATAATGCAGATCAGAGATAAACCTGCCCTGGAGTAGCATAACCTTAAGCCACCTAAAGTGTGTTTAAAACTAATTTCAGGTGCTACTGTGTGGGCAAACCAGGGGTTAAGAGTTCCAGGAACCACCTAAAATTAATGTATAACACGGCTCTAAGTGTGAGATGTAACTTCACCCTTATTGCTACTTATGCATCTAATCATAGCCGGTGAAGAGGGTTTTTTGTCACAAATTTGAAGAATTTGTATCTTGTTCTACCTATGGGGCTAAAATGTTATTCTTCTGAAGATGCTCAGAAGGCACTTATGGCTACCTATGCTCTGACCATCTTATTCCGCCTAGGTAGGTATGAATCTGCATGTAAGTCCCATGGTCAGACTAGATAACCTGGTAAAAGGATTAGAAGTGGTACATCCTTCCTAGGCTAGAGTTTTGTATTGAGCTACTTGTGTATTCTCTGAACAAGCTTCTAGGAATGCTCTGAATCATATGGAACTAGGAGCTTAAGCAGAATTTAGATATTTCCAAGCTTTAATTTGGATCAAGAATCAGCAATCTATGGTGTGCCGGCCAGATCTGACCCACAGAACCTTTGGAACCAGCCTGTGGCCATGACGCATCAGTGGGATTTAAAGACGGGGGATGCCTTTTGTGGGCACTTTCCCAGCATCACTGAGGGAAAATCTGCCAGCTGCAGGTGCTTGCTCCATGCTGCCTGGGAGACAAGTAGTAGTGAAGGTAAGGTCCTAGTGCATACGCAGTACCTATCTCCAACCTGGAATGGGTTATTACAGCCCACAGCCACAGATTATAAGAGTTTAGATGGAAGTGAGGAGTATAAGTGGCTTGTTTGGATCCTCAGAGCTTTCAAATGCTGCTTAAAATGAGCAGTAGCACAGGTCTAGCTCTCAAGGAATCTTTCCAAGCCAAAATGGAGGCACCTAGCTGGTTTTGCATCTGCTGAGTGTATTTTATGACTCAGAAGCCTAAATTCTCTACAAATCATATTATGGTGTCTTAGAAGTCAATTAGGATCTGAATCAGATCATCTCATTAGAACGGAATAAAAATGATGTGGCTGAAAAACAATCACCTTATTGTGCCTATAAAATGAATATTTAATTAAAAAATTTACATATATTAGTAACATTTTGTACTGTATTACGGAAATTGTCTAGCCTCTCCTAATATTTTGTGAAATATCACTTTTCCAGTTGTTTTCCATTCTTCTGTTTTTAATGCAGTTATCATAAGCAACTGTCATGTTTTGACTAGGGGGATTGTCTCCTTTCAAATATGAAGTGACATCATCAGATGAAGCCACTGACTTAATCTACATACATGTAAAGTGACATAACGTCCTTTGGTTGGCAGAATGACAAAAACAGAAAAACAGACAGAGTACATGCTGTATTCTAATGCTGCTTGAATGCAGTACTGTGGACATAAACAGTAGATTACTGTTACAAGTAACCCAAGACATTAATTATGCAATTCCTTTGCTGTATACATTAAAAATAGAAAAATGCATTTCTCATAAATAGGGACCTACCTAATTCATGGATACTGCATCCAGATGTCACAGTCTTCATATGGCATCAGGTGCCATTTTCCTGGTGGAGTGCAGTGGGCCCCCCACACACCTCTGATTGCCCCAGGGGCCCTGGAAGTCCTTCCCTGTCCTGGAGGACTTCCAGGGCCTCTCTGCCAATCAGAGAAGTGGGGGGAGGGGGCTGCCAGGCTCTACCACAAAATCTCCCTTCCCCTTCCCGCCCCCCTCCCCCTCTCCCTCTCCCAATGCTTCAGGAAACCAGGGCTTCTGGCACCTGTTTGCAGCTCCCCTTCCCCCCAGCTTGCAGCTGCCCCCCCCCCCCCCCCTTGCTGGCCATTTTCCTGCTTTTCACAGTCCCCGTGTTTTTTTCCCAGGGACCGGACTTTTTCACAGGGGACTATCAAATTTGTTGTTTTTGTGAAAGTGGCAAAAGCATGAATTTGGTAGGTCCCTACTTATAAAAGGAGAGTAATAGAAAGCCAGGAACCACTGGTGTAAAAAAAAAGAAACAATCTTGTACGATGCCATATTCAACAAATGTGAAATAAGGAGAGAAATAAATGTTATATGAACTCTTTTCAACATTTGAGTGAAGCTGTTATAGATAGTGCTGTTTGTCTATGATTGATGTGTGAGGAAATGAGCAGTATGAGTACACTGTCTACTCACCTTTGCCTTGGGGGTCTCACATAAACTAGATTGCGCATCTAACTAAGAGCTATCCTGGTGAGAAAAGATTTACTAAATAAGAAAGTGTTATTTCTTAAGAGAGGAGCATGTAAGGGATACTTTTTCAAGTGGTTACAAGGAATGAACACTATTTCTTTTCTGCATCCACTTCGAGATTACAGTAAATGATTTTGTTGCCCGTAGAACAATTGTGAGGAGTAGAAAGTTCATTGTAGAACCTCATTATCAGAGGCTATAAATATCGTCTCCCTTCCTCCCCCGCCACTATTTTTTGCTTCTTAATTTACTTTTCTGTTTTTGAAATTGCCAGTGTTTATTAATACATGAATATTTTTAGCATCCTCAAATTCTCTGTTGCTCATTAAGAAGGAAATGGTTTATAACTCACTGCAGTATGCTCTCCTCTAGAACTCAAGGACTAAACTCAACATTCTCATGCCTTACCATTCCTCTGTTGTCTGCAAGTGTCTATTAAACCTAATGGCAAGGAGTATGTCTCATATATCTTTAGTGGCTAGTCCATATAGAAAATAACAGCCAGTCACTGCTATCTTATGTGGTGCAGTTTGTCTAAAGTCAGAAAAGTCTGTGTAATCTTAGCTCAGTCTTGTGTATCTGCATTGTGAGGAAACTTCTAATTACATGATCAGATATAATTTTTTTCTAGAAATTCCTGCTGCATTCACTGCAAGGGATCAATAGTATTTGGGGATGAACCACAGTCATATAATGAATTAAGTGATTGCCTGTAGTAGGGATGTGCAAAACAGGCCCTATTTGACTCAGATTTGGCCGAAATTGGGGACAGTGTTTTGATTAGTTGATTCGGATCACTGTCCCAAATTCAATTAGGCTGAATCTGAATCTGAAGATTCGATGCTGATTCAGAGAATCAGTGATTCGGACATAGCCACAGCTTTAAATATTTTTTCTACATACTTCAAGGTACCAGACATGGCTCGTGAATGCTGTGATGCTCAGGCAGATAGAGCATCCCAGAGGAGCGCAGGGGGGCCTCCTGCATGCTCAGCGGTGAACCTGGAAGTGGATCGGAAGGGTCCACTGGGGAGCACACGGGGGGGCCCTCAACACCCCCTTGGCTCAGTGATTGGCCATGGGGGGACTCCCCCAGATGCAGAAGGTACCAGTCACTGATCCAGGGGGCATGGGGTGGGGGTGGGGTGGGGGGGGCTGGCACACTTTCTGGCAGACCCAGAAGTGAACCGAAAGTGCTTCTGATCCACTTCCAGGTCTGCTGATGTGTGCGCTGGGATGCTCCCATGCTTCTGTGTATGCTTCATCCACCCCAGCATCACAGCATTCACAAGCTGCCTGCTACCTAGAGCAGCAGCATTTAAAACTGTGTCTATGTCTGAATCGCTGAATCTTAGAAAGAAAAAGGTGTGGTTTATTGTTAAAGAATTTGAATACAATCTTGAAGAACTTGATTTAAACATGGTCACTTCCTCAAAGGCCTTATGCAATTTTCCCTGGGTCAGTCATTTAAGTAAAAATATTTATAGTTGGCTATTAATTGTGTGCCCCTCAATTTCTAGATGCCTACAGTGAAGTTTAGGGGTCAGATCGTGCTAAGCACTTACAACTACAACTGAAATCACTAGGAGCTGTGCTTTGAGCATAAACTGCTATAAGAATAATAAATACTTTGAAAAGCGAGACCCTAGAGGCCAGATCCTATTCAGCCTATTTACTGGGCATTTAAGTAACCCTGATCAAATCCCTGAACAACTTTTAATTAGCAGGATAAGTGAGTTTTCCTCTTCATCACCATTTTTTGTGATAGAGGATGCATACACACATTCAAATCATTGGGGGGAAAAAATTCCACATTTGTTTTCTTGGTGAAAAAACTTATCTGGTGACACCTGAACAGACATTCATATGCTAAGACCTTGAAGAGCAGAGAGCTTGAAATGCTCCCTCAGTCTGCCGGGAGACAGATGACAGCAGTGAACAGGGTAGCCCTGATTGTCTGATCCAGACTGTTCAGGATAAACCTGTCTCCCTGCACCACAATGTGCAAATGGTGAATGGGGCACTTTCTGTTCCCTACTCATCTCGAGCAGTAAAATCCAGTGAGTGACATACTTTCTTCTGGGGAGGAGGGATGGAGGAGAAAAGCACCATGAGATGCTGGAGGACTGTGCTGTGACTTCTCTCAGAAAAGAAAGTGTGTAGACATTTATTCTCTCAGGAGATAATCTCCCAGGGGCAATTTTACCCTCATTGTTCCCAGTTATTTTTCTCCAGGAGCAGGAGAAAAATCCTGAACATCTGTATACTTGTAGTTTCTACTGGAAGAGTAGTGACTCTTTCAGAAGAAACTGAATGCCTGTACTGGGACTTAAGCTATGACAAACATGTCTTAAAAAGTATATACATTGTCAGAACTCAATACAGGGTAGAACAGGATTACATATAGAAAGTAAATGCCTCTGCATCTTTTTAGAATAAGATCTAGGCCTAGATGCCTCAAAACGAGCACACAAAATTAGTATTCCTGACAACTTCAACCTTAATCTCTCTGTGCCTCATTTCTTCAGATTTCAAATGGGAACAATATTACATAATATCAGAGAGGTATTATGAAAATAATTACATTTGTTAAACAACTGAAACACATGATAAGTGCCACAGAAACAGACAAAAGAAAAATGCCAATTTTATATTCACTGTAAGAGTTGGATGATGTGTGCTTAATAAGTGCTAGGGCCAGACACTGAATAAGGATGATAACAAGAACTATTGAATAACTACTCATTCACTGAACAATTCAGAGGCCTTATGGAAAATAAGAGTATGCAACTGTGTAATAAGTATGATTAGGCATTAATGATCCCAGAGTTTCTCCATTTCTTCATTTGACTTTGCAACTTTAAACTTCCACTTAACATGTTTTTATTCAACTTACTTACACTAGATATTATACCATTCACCATATCCCACTCATAAATAGGTAATACAGCTTTCATTAAAAAATGGAATATACGGCAGGACAGAAGTTATTTTGGCAGCATGTTTGCAGGGTCTTCCCCACTTCACTTTCCCAGATATAGCTCTGAAACAACCTTTCCTACCACTGGGGCTAAATCTTGGTCCTCACATCAAAGGTAGGCTGAACTGTCGCCTCTCAGGAGGCAGTCACGGTAGGCTTCAGCGGCAGCAGCAGTAAGGAGGCATGCAAGGGACAAGGGCACAACTTGAGAGATATGAGATGCAGCTGAAGCAGAGGTGTCAAATTCAACTCATATACTGGGCGAGATCTAGATCACAGTTCTCCTTGTGGGATGGATCTAGCCTAGGACACGGGGTGATTTCAGCCTGGGGCATGCAGTAGTGGCAGCTCTGGGTCCAACATGTGGCAGCAGTGGCAGCTTCAGCTCTGGCATGGGGTGCCTGGTGGCAACTCCCAGTGTGTGTCCTGTGTCAAAACCCCAGTTTCCAGTGCTGCTGCCACAAGACATGGCAGTGGCTGTAGCACACAGCATAGGATATGTGGCAGCTCAAGGTTTGGCACAGGCATACAGTGGTTCCAGCATACGACAGCAATGAGTGGGGTGAGGAGGTGGAGGAGATGGTACTTGAGTAAGCTGTAGTGGAGCAGATTGATGGGTGCACCTGGGAGGGGAAATGGGTGAGAGCCTTGGAGAATGGACTAAAAAAGGAAATGATAAATAAAAGCAACTGTCTAGGTGGGGTACTCTTAACATCTACCTCTATGCTGTTTGTCAATAATTAACTATTTGCCAAGACTATTTATTTTATAATGAATTCCTTATACAAGAATTTATCTTTGTATGGGGCCTAGCATAATGGAGCATCAAAGTGCTCTCAAAATACAAATACATTATTAATAATTTCTTGGGCTACAAAAGAAATACAAGGTTCAGTCCAAAGACACAATTCAGGGCCCTAGAAACAAACTACTTGCTCTGCAGAAAAATCCACTTCCCAAATACAGTTTGTGAAAATGCATGTTATTATAATACATGGGTATCAAACTCATTCTGGGCCCCAGTCTAGATCCAGACTACTGGGGCTCCTCCTAAGTCAGACCCATATTGCCACATTCAGGCAGCAGTGTGGGTCGGGGGGGAAGGGGTGGCTACACATTTCATTCAAGCAATGCAGAGTCAGTGGCAAGCATCTGTGAGAAGCCAGGGATGTGAGGTGGTGAAGACTTTTGGCTGGGCAGTGGCATGGAGATGGGGGCATGCAGTGGTGTGGAGCCACATTTGGCTAGAGCTCCATGCTGCAGCATACTCCTGGTTCATCACAGACACCGCAAACCCCCAGACCCATGCTGCCAAATACCCCTGGCACTGCCGACCGATCAGAGGTCTGTGCTGCTGGGCAGCAGTATGGAGCTAGGGGCATGCAGCTGCACAAAGCCATGTTGGTGGAGCTCTGGCTAGTGGTAGCCAGCAGTGTCAGGGACATGTGGCAGTGCAGAGCCAAGTGCCATTCTAGTACAATAGTCTACTGGACTACTGGTGGGCTAGATGCAGTGGTTTTGCAGGCTGGATCTAGCATGCAGGTCATATGATTGCCAACCCTGTTATAATGTGAAATAGCTTTCTGATGGACTACGTTAAAATACATTTTAGCTACTTAGGTCTTGCATTTAGAAAATCTCAATGAAGTTTCAACAGAACAACACAAAAATGCACGAGACATATAAGAAATTAATGAAAATTGTGCAGAACTTAATTAAATGTGTCACAGTAAAATACTGTTATAATATTTGGTTACTTAACTGATTATGCTAAATTATTTAGAGTTTGCTTATGAACAGACTATGATCCTGGTTTAGGTAACAACCCTCCCCCCCCCCCCCCAATCATTTATACTATTCTTCTGTGTAATGCCAAGCAAGCAACTGAAAATTAACATTCACTATGTCCTACAGTGCAGGGATTAGGGATTTTTTGTGTTTTTTTTTAAACCAAATCAGACTTCAAAACAGCTTTATCCTACTGCAGCAATTCTCAGAAAGCCATGGTTAATCAGTTAATCGTATTAGCTTTGGAACTGACAGTAGGTATTCACCGAAAAGATATCACCGTATTTACTTGAATTCAAGTTGACCGTCAATTGAAGATAGCTCCTTGATAATTGGAATCCACACATGGAAAATTTCTAATTTATTATTTGAAAGTAGGGGTAACTATAGAAAATAAGTTCCTTTAACCAGAGGACAAAAACTATTTTGCCAATCATTCCTTTCTTAGAAATGTTAATCTGCCATATAATCTGTTTCCCCCAGCTTTTTCTTCTAGATTTTAATTTTGTAAACTGTTTGATTTTAAGACAAAATGTAGCGTGTGATGCTTTACTCTTATTAGTGGAAGTTAACTCAAATAGGTGAACTGGAAGATTGACTAAAAAAGGCAAAATATTTCTTTGAAGTACTACTCTTGGAAATATACAAAATACAGGCACTAAAGCAAGATCAGAAACATATAGAAACAGTACCAAGTTCTGTAGAAAAACTTCTTTCGTGTTCTGAACCTGTGTGTCCTCTTTCTTCTTCCTGGCCCATATCAATATGGGGTAAACGAATTAAGTATTGGAGCACTCCAACAAATTAAGTATTGGAGCAGAATTGAGTATTGGAGCGCTCCAGCCAGAAGCTGTGGGGAGAAGTGGTACAGGGAGTCCAGCCAAGGACAGCAATGGCACTGCACAGATTCCTCCTTCCAGAGCCTGCTCCCTGAAAGGATCCCAACCCCCTACTCCTCTCTGCTGGCAAGGAGCAGGTGCTAGAAGGAGGAACCTGAACACTGCTGTTGCTTTCCTCAGCTGACAGAGACATGGAAAGAAGCTCCAGAGCTGCTCTTGTCCCACTGCTGCCTAACACTGCAGGTAGCTTGACTCCCACACAATGGGAGCTACAATAAACTTGTAATTATAAGGTCATCATTTTGGTTCTTCCTACGGCATCAATTTGCAGGGCTAATAAAACCAGAAGATAAGCAAGCAATTTTATAATATAAAATATGGACAGAAGCAAAGACTAAAAACAGGGGCTATCCAGGGGGTTTATATTTGCAATCAAATTGACAATAAAAGAGAAGGGAATTAGTCCAAAAAGTCAGACATACCTGTACCAAATGGAAATATCATATAATACTACAGGTTTTATCCACCTCTCATCATATCAACTAATTCTTTCCGCTCCTATAATAGTGGTTTTCTTACTGCATAGCTGCCATTTCTTGAGAATAAAAATGCTTCAACAGCTAAAAAGTGTTCCCTCAGTAAATGGAATTAACCCCCCCCCCCCCCACAACAATGTTGCATTCCGAAAAAGCTTCACAAAATATCGGATGAGAATATACCTTCTTAAAGTATGGTTTCAAAGTCAAGTATTGGTCTGAAAGTAGCACTTGCTGCTGCTTATAAGAGAGGAAGATATTAGAGGCCTTGTCAATCCTCTATCAACACAAAAAAACAAGACTTTTGTGGGGAAGGCATGGGAACATGAAACATATGTCAGGAAACTGTAGAGGTAAGCAGTAGTAAAGGATGGAGGTAGGACAGAGAGCTGTGCAGGTTATCGGCTGAGCTGGATAGCATCAGAGGGTGGGGAGCAGAGGCCCCCACATTCCCCCCTCAGGCCCAGGCAAGCACAACTGGAGAGGAGGCCCAGACAGTGGGGGGCCTTTGCGCTTCTATTTCCCTCTCTCTGGAACCACCACTGGCAGGCACAGATGAGACACAAGGCAGGGGAGCAGAAGCTCTGCTGCCTAAGCTATTTGATAGTCCAGGGATGAGGCTAGCCCAGCTCTGTGGAGCAGATGTGCTGTGGGAATGCAAAGGATCGTGGGATGCTGGAGGACAACAAGGTAACTTGAGTTGGGATCCAGGGGATAATTTTGATAGACCGGTTTAACCTAAATCAGTTATGTCTGATACTACATCCATCCAGGTATATATTAAACTGGTTTTGGCTATTTTGAAACCAGTTTCTGTGCACTGCACTTCTGTTCTGTTACAGGTTTAATTCAGCTTTTGATCACTTAAACCGGTTTATGTATAATGCCTGTCCCTAGCCTATATTTCCAGGTTCAGAACTGTATCTTCAACTCTCCAAGGTAAAGAGCAGTCATTGACAGGATGTTTCATATGTATTTGCATTTTGTGTATATTTGCTGATTCTAGAGAGCTGAACATGTAGTTAATGCTGATCTTGTAAGCTACAAATAGAAAGGTTGCATGCTTACTGATCGTGAAGTGAAAATCTTGAAGAATGCACATCCTTCAAGGCTCTTTTATCCTGAGAATTATCTGGAGAGCTGTGCCCTGATCTAGACTGGGACAGTTGCACTGTTTTTACAACTGCTGTATGGGGAAGTATCTCTTCTATTGTCTTTCTGGGAGGAGAGACAGCTCTCCATGGCCTGTTCCAGCAGGTCAGGGAAAGATGTTCTGCCAGCTCTGTGGTATAAGGTAACTTATCCTAAAAAAGAACTGCTGTTGTAATCTAGCATGTAGCTTGCCTTTTTCCTATTGGTTGAGGAAATAATATAACAAACAAATAAATACAAACAAACTGAAGGTAAAAGATAATGAAAACTCTTCACCAGTGCATGTATGTACATATCTTAAATATTCATAACTTTAACAATCTTAAATGTATCTTGATTCCTCCTTTCCAGTGAAAAATTTGATTGTCTGAAGCTTCATGTCTCTCAGTACTCTTAACTAATATGGGTATAAAAGGTCATTTAAAATATATGAGAGGACAAGAACCTGTCTCAAGTTCTCATAAGTCTTAACTGACCAACTTACAGGAAAAAAAATCCCAAATCACCACTAGGGTAAGATCAAATACGGAAAGTTGTCACTCCAAGACTTTTTTTTCAGAAAGTTATGAACAAATGTTCATCATGGGGGACTTCAACTACCCAGACATCTCCTGGGATGAGCACTCGGCCAAATCCAATCACTCACAAAGCTTCCTTACATGCGTGGATGAGCTCTACCTGTCCCAAGAAGTCTATGGGCTGACAAGAGGCAAGGTGTTGCTGGACCTGGTGCTGGCAAAAGGGGATGATCTAATCAGTGACCTAAGATTCAAAGCCAAGCTGGGTGATAGTGACCACAAGTTGATCACTTTCACTATCCATTGCAAAGCTGACAAGTCAGCCAGCAATGCAGTAATCCTTGACTTTAGGAAAGCTGACTTTCATAAGCTGAAGAGGCTTGTTCTTGAAGCCCTGAGAGGCCACGATTTTACAGGGAGGGGAGTTCATGATGAGTGGTTGCTCCTTAAGGAAGTAATCCTAGAAGCACAAGGGGAGTCCATCCCCACCCATAGGAAAGGTGGTAAAAGGCCTCAACAGGGAACTCATGAACCTCCTACATCTAAAAAGAGAGGTGTATAATGGATGGAGGACAGCAACCACCACTAAGGAGGAATATACTCCACTGGTCCACACCTGCAGAAAAACCCAAGGCTGCAGCTGAACTCCTCTGGCTACACAAATCAAGGACAATAAAAAG
This sequence comes from Alligator mississippiensis, assembly GCF_030867095.1. NCBI lineage: Eukaryota > Metazoa > Chordata > Crocodylia > Alligatoridae > Alligator > Alligator mississippiensis. The sequence continues at coordinate 116,067,026 of NC_081824.1, read as the reverse complement.
TCTTTCTTTAGATATGTGAGGAGTCAAAAGAAAAACTAGGGCAACGTTGGATCTCAGTTAAGCCAGCTGGGGCAGCTGACTTCCAACACCCAGGAAAAAGCCAATCTGCTTAATGATTACTTTGCATCTGTTTTTCACCAGCCCAAAGGGACCACCCTGCTGAACATGATGCGGGATGACTAGGGTGAAAATGAATATATGCCCACCATTGGTGTGGATCTTGTGAGGGAGCATGTTGAGAGGCTGGACCCCCATAAATCAGCTGGTCTGGATAGGTTGCACCCAACAGTGCTAAAGGAACTGGCAGACATCATAGCGCAGCCATTGGTGAGGATATTTGAGAACTTGTGCTCAGGTGAAGTACCTGAAGATTGGAAGTGGGCCAATGTGGTGCCCATCTTCAAGAAAGGGAGGAAAGAAGACCAGGAAACTACAGGCCAATCAGTTTGACCTCAATCCCTGGGAAGATTTTGGAAAAAATTATCAAAGAAACCATTCTTTACAGGCTAATAGAAGGCAACTTTCTGAGGGATAGCTAGCACAGGTTTGTTGCAGGTAGGTCTTACTTGACCAATCTCATTTCCTTCTATGATCAGGTGATGTATCACCTGGACAAAAGGGAAGAGGTGGATGTCATATATTTGGACTTTAAAAAAGCCTTTGACCTGGTGTCCCATGATGTCGTCATGGAAAAATTGGGCAACAGCAGCCTTGACTACTCCACAGTCCAATGGTGGGGGAACTGGCTCCGAGGTTGGACCCAGAAAGTGGTAGTTGATGGAACTGAATCAACATGGCACTTGGTGACTAGTGGCATCCCCCAAGGTTCTTGGACCTGTACTTTTTAATGTCTTCATAAACTATCTGGACACTGGTGTCAAAAGTCGACTGGCCTAGTTCACTGATGTCACCAAACTTTGGAGAAGTGTCCACAATTGAGGACAGGCTGGTGATCCATGCCAACCTCATTAGGCTTGCAAGGTGGGTGGATGAAAACCTGATGGCATTCAATACAGAGAAATGCAAGGTGCTCCACCATGGGAATAAAAACCTGCATCACACTTATAGGCTTGGCAATGCTACACTCGCTAGCACCATGGCCAAAAGAGACTTGGGTGTCATAATTGACCACAAGATGAATATGAGCCACCAATGTGATACCACAGCTGGCAAAGCAAACAAAACTCTGGCTTGCATCTACCGATGCATCTCAAGCAAGACCCAGGATGTTATCCACTCATTGTACTCAGCCTTGGTGAGGCTGCAGCTGGAGTACTGCATCCATTTCTCGGCTCCACAATTTAGGAAGGATGTGGAGAAGCTTAAAAGGGCCCAGAGGAGAGCCACACACATGATCAGAGGGCAAGAGAACAGGCCTTATGAAGAGAGGCTACGAGTTATAGGACTCTTCAGCCTGGAGAAGTGCAGGCTCAGGAGTGACTTGGTGGCAGCCTATAAGTACATAAGGGGTGTGCATCAGGATCCAGGGGAAGACCTGTTCACCAGAGCACCCCAGGGGATGAACAAGGTCCAACGGTCACAAACTTCTGCAAGACCATTTTAGGCTGGACATAAGGAAAAACTTCTTTACTGTCTGAGCCCCCAAGGCCTGGAACAGACTCCCCCCAGAGGTGGTGCAAGCACCTTTTCTGGACACTTTCAAGAAACACTTGGATATCTATCTTGCTGGGATCTTTTGACCCTAGCTGACTTCCTGCTGCTTGGGTAGGGAGCTGGACTCCATGATCTTACAAGGTCCCTTCCAGCCCTAATGTCTATGAAATCTATGAAATCAAAAACAGAATTAGACTGGCAACTGTGCCTCACTTCTAATGTTCCCAATCATACATATAAAGCAGCTTTCTTTCTATGATGCTTTTTAGGACACTTTGAACCAAATACAACCCAAGTATGGTTTGAAGGACCAACAATTGCATGGTTTCTGGGGAACTAAGTATGATAGATATGGCTTCAGTCCACTCAAGCCTGTCTGAACTCTACTGAAATCTGTCCACCCTGAAGACTACTGAAGTCTGTGGTACAGTCATAAGAAATACCCAACCACGCAAAAGTAACAAGTCATGTCAGTCATATGAGAAACAGCTTCTACTAGAGAAAAGGTCAGCACAGGCTAAGGTAGACTCAGGCTACATATAACCATACATGTATCCATACAAAGATACATATAATTAGAATAATGGCTACTGCCGCTCTGTGACCCCTTCACGTGTTTTCTGTGGGACTGATCTTTTGTGAGCAAAAGAACAGAAAACAATTATTAATACTGGGTACTGTATCTGATGACAAGTTTTGTAGGCTGGGATCAGGATTACGTATACATATACATGCTCACATAAGATAAAGATCAACTTTCTCCATTAAATCTTTCCCATCACTAAAAAATGTCAGTTTTCTAGCTTAATTCATAAACTGAATTGAGGAAGTTCCAGAAATTAAGTTTCTTAATGAATGTCTCTTCTACACCAGAAAAACCAGTTGGCCTTGCCTATCCACCCTTCCTTCTGATGAAATGAAACAAAGCCCCTATTATTATCTCCTCCTCCTCTGTCCTACAGTGTATAGGTATAAGTACACATTATTTATTACAGTAGTATCTGAGCACCTTATATTGAGGGTTCAAGCCATGTGATCACCCATCTGTCACAGGTTGCTTGTTTTCTCACCCTCTACCCAGGAGAAGCAGCATTTTCATTTGCATGTCTTGTCCTGGCAATGCTTACTTTGTCTATTGTTCTTTTTTTTAACATACACACTATGTCTTTATGTTAGATAAGTGAAGGTCAAAGAAATATACCTTACTCATGGACCGGAAGGTCCTGAGGTTGTGACTGTACTAATTTCCTGTGAAAGTTTATTTTCCAGGCTTGACTTAACTCATACAAAAGATAGAGCCTTTTCCTAGTTGGGATGAGTATCACTGTGCCAGAGGAACTTCATTATCAACACAAATACACCCCTGAGCTTTAGGTAGTCTTTTAGATACTTTAAGATAATACCTTGAACTATATTCAACATTCTTTGGGAAGTCAATGGCAATCATAAAGCAATCTGATGTTCTCACTGTCTGTGTTGTTGTGCACCATATGCCTACTGGAGTTCTTTTAAGTTTTGAGGGTGTTTATAGATGTGCTTGGGGAGAGCCTTTAATTACAGTGGCTTATTCTATAAGCTTTAGTTAATGTGCCCCCAACGCCATTTTTCAGCATGGGGATGCTGATACATGCAATGCTGGAGTCTGCTGGAGCACGGTAATTACTCTGCTCCAATGCGCTGTAATTACAGTACCTTGGAGCAGCCTTGCTGCACATCTATAGATGCCCTGAAGGTTTCATGTCTAGATACCATGTTGTTGTGGTCCAGCTGAGAAAGGATGAAGGACTGAAGCCAGATGATTGTTTGCCAGGATGGGGCAGTCTCCTAGCCAACTAGTGTCTCCTAGCCAAATAGAGATGATAGCATTACACATGGGTGCTGCTATATGAGAACTTAGCATCAGTGAGGAATCCAAGAGTACTAAAACTAAGGCCTGACATGACCAATTATGTTTCCGTGTATATCCAAATGAAGAAATCAGCACCATGGCTGGTAACTCCTCAAAGTGTCCTCTGGCATCACTTTTGCCACACAGATTCAGTTTTAGCAAGCTCATCTTCATCCATGAGCTGGCCTTATCCAAGTAGTGGGAAATCTTGGTGTTAGTGGTGTGGTTGTATGAAATGAATAATAGAGGAATTGTATGAGATGAGGAATCATTGTTTTTCCTCTAAATGCTGATGGCACATTAATTCATATTACCTGACCAGTTTACCTATTGGCTATATGTAGATGTTGGAAAGGACCAGAGGGAAAATCCTTCTGAGACTCACCAAAGCACCTATCAGAACTCACTGTGTAAATCCTCTGTGAAAGCTTCAACCCATTTCATGAGTTACCCTAAATACCTGCCACTTTCCTCATTCACATTCCTGCTGGTCACCAGTTTTCTCATTCAAAAAAGCAGTATCTCATGGTCCATAGTGTTAAATGCTACAGAGAAGTCCAGGAGGATGAGAATGAATCTCTTTCTGCTATTCACTGACTGGAAAAGAGCAACTATAATTTCTATGAATCCAACTGCAGTTCCATGTCCTGGCCTGAGTTCAGACTGTGCAGAGTCTACAATGTTCATTTCAAGTAAATGATCTTGCAGTGGTCTTTGCTAGCTTCTCATTCTAAACAGGAAGCTTGATACAGGATGACTGTGGGCCAGGACTCTCCATCCACCCCACCATCTCAGCATTCATGAACCACCTGGTACCTCGAGGTATGTAGAAAAAACATTTAAAGCTGTGTCTATGTCCAAATCATTGAATCTCTCCGAATCTCTTTGAATTGATTCGCAGGGCTCCAACTCAATTTGGAGAGATTAAAGGGTCTCCTGATTCGATTTGGATTCAAAGATTCAGCTGCCAAATTGGGCCAAATCTCCACCAAATGAAATCAGTAACCAAAGCTTTGCACAGCCCTAGTGCCTGTGATGCCACATATTGCATGACTGCGCTCATCTGGATGTGGCCCTTTAGGGTATCTGGGTTTTTCTAATGAGTGAATGCACTGAATGCTGGAAAGGCAGATTAGTTGCTGGCACTTAACCTTACTAATAATTGTCTGAAAAGGAAATCATTCCATTCTACCAGGATACATTCAACTCTCTCTAATGTATCACTAGTAAAACAGAAGTATGAAAGTAGGTGCATCTAAATGTGCAACTAGCATGCAGAAATAAACTCCGGTGCAGTTTTTGCCAGAGTTAACAGCTCCTAGGCACAGTGTATATGTATGCTCCTGGGATCACAGCAATTAGAGACAAGTCAGAATAGCTCTGGGCTGGCAGGGGACCAGGGGTTCAGCCCTGGCATCTGGGTGGCAGCATCAGCCAGAAGAGGGGCTGGCTGGTGCTAGGCCTGTAGGTGCTACAGTATGGGGGCTGCCTGCTGGCTAGGTCACCATCTACATGTGTGTTGCAGTGTACTGAATAACTCTGCCATAGGTCAGTACTTGGTCCCAGACAGTACTATCCTACAGCAGGATTAATTAATTTATTGTGCCCTAATACAGGCACATGAGTAGACAGTGATGCTTTAGTGCAGAGCTAATTAGTCTAGCAGTAAAGCACCCGAGTAGATGCACCCGATAGTATTAAAGATGTGACAGACTGAGGACATACTGGTTAGTGGCAGTTTATATATGTAGTAAAATGATAGTCCTTGCCCAAAAGAAAATTTGGTCTTGTGGGCCAGTCTGACAAAGACTTATGCACAAACTTAACTTCAGTTGGAGAGCTCACATCATGCAAAGGTGTTTAAGGTGAATAAGCCTTTGTAGGATGGAGGCCTTCTTAATGCCAAAGTGCAACAGGTGGACGAAACAAACAAGCAGGTTGGGAGGAGGATGGACAAGGTAATATGAGCATGTAATATGACTACAATTTAGCTCACCACCTGCCTACCCATTATCAGCTGGCAGAGTCCTGTAGGCATGCTGGCAGAAGTGAGTTTTAGGAAGGCGTGTGAAAGAGAGCAAGACAAAACAACAAAGCAAACCCTCATATCTGCAGCAGGCTTGCTCTTGCTGTAGAATAAAAGGTGCTTACTCAGAATGGTCCATATATATACTATTAGTATAGAGCTAGTTTTCAGACACTGCTGAATAGGTAATCAGCACCTCTGATAGAAGAATTTGGAGATGCTAATGTTTTTAAAACTGTAAGTTTGGAATTTCTTTATTTGTTGAAGCTTGCTCTCTGAAATGTCCTGTTACTTTGACAATTTTTTATTTTATTTTAAATGCCAATAAATAATTTAGCTCTAACAACAGCCCTGGCTGAAGCATTTAGTATCTATTTACATTTTTGGACAGCACACTATAAACATTCCATATAAAAACACCTATAAAATGTACACAAATTCTGTATTACAAATCAGTGGAGTTCAACACAGGAGAAAATATGAAAGTTGTGGGAGAGGGTAATAAATATTTAGGAATCATATTCCATATTGGAAATTGCCAAGTAAATCGCCTGTACATTTGCAGCATACAGCTGTCCCTTTTCTTCAGTTTGATACATTTCTGTTCTTCCTCACTAGTGACACTAATTTGTTTAGTATTGTAGCAATAATTTCTAGCAGCTGTTGTCACATTAATAAACTACATCAGATAACTAAAAATGTCAACAAGCTACTTCAGTTAAATTAAACATCTTAAAAGTTATCTGTTGGAAAGAGTAAATTGGTGGCTAAAATATGATAATAACTTTCTTAAGTCATGCACATTGCTTTACTTATAAAAAAGCTAGAATTGTTAAAAGTCACACTGAACTTTAACAAATAAAACCTCACAAGCGAAATGGACCCAATCCAAAGACCTAATAGTATGCATCTGTACTGTCGGTCATTCAACAGATGCCGCTTCAATATTCTATTGACTCCTGGGACCTCTAGGACTTTATTGTAGGAGCAGAAATATCTACTGGGAAAGCAATTGTTTAAAAAAAAGATGTAGGTAGACTGCTTAATTAAGTAAAAGTGTCTGCATAATTTACGCATTTGCTACCATGCCAAAGCCTCATTACAATACAAATTTAAATGTGTTTTCCAATAAATGCATAGGAAATCAAAATAAATATGCAAAGTTACATGCATGCATACTCTATGTAGTGAATGTTAAGTGATATATAGGCATACATGTTATATAGCAAGGATGTATTCTGTATATAATATATGCAAGTATTATACAGTTAGGTAATTTGACTTAAGCTGTTACTCATGCAACTAAGAGTTACTAGTCTCGTGCTCTGGAGATATTTACAACACAATTTTACATTCAGACAAAAATAAAATAAATATATAATAATGTCACAGATTGTCATACATCTCACTTTTTATGGAGGAATAAGCAAACAACTGAACTGACATGAATATTCCTAACATTACGAAAAAAAATCTATTTATATTATATATGAATACCAACATGCATGCATGTATATTAAAGTGATATTTAAACCCACAATCAAGAAGCACAATGCCATATTACTGTCCTTTTCCCTTTTACTTAGTACAGTTTTTGACATAAAAATTAGTATCTGTATTTGCAGTATGGAATATGTAAGTAAATATCAGACCATTGTCTAATGGCATATTTTTTCATTATTAGTCAACAGGGACTACATAAGAGGTAATACAGCACTTAAAATGCCACAGAAAGAACCACAAGATGCCTTGATAGATCACATTTCAGCTCACATGTAAGCAGTTCTCTCATTCTTTTTATTCCTTCCTTCTTTCCTTTTTTATACTTTTTTTCATTTGAAAATTTGCCTAGTTAGTTGCTTTACACTTCTAAGCCTAAAACTTTTGGCACATCCTTTTAACTGAAAATATGTTTACCTTTAAAAAGTGTAGTACCCACATTTTAAATTTACAAAAAGCAATTAATGTAGCTGTTTTTTCCCCAAATAATTCCATTTTGACATTTTTTCAAGCCTACTGTAGATTCTTTGACAAAAAAGCAATTACTTTGAATAAGGAGGCTTTCCAATTTATTTTGGACTGCTTTGCATACATAACTAGCATTAGTTAAAGAAAACTACCTCAGTTAGAAGAATGTGAACACAACAGCTCCGATTCTCTAACTCTGAAAGCATGTAAAACAAAAACAAAAATATAACAATTTAATATTAAAGGATGAGTCATACAGTCAAAAGTTAACTGTCAGAAGCAATGATAACATATATCGCCACTCACTGGCATTACTTTCTTCCACAGTCTTCTCAAGCATATCTGATTGCTTCAGAAAAATAAACATAGCATTCACTCAGGCTCATCCCTTAAACACAGAGAAGCTTTTTCCTCTTTTCATACTTAACTTGCAAAGTCCTCTACATCTTTCTTTTTTCCTGCATGAGATACTGGAATGCTCTGGCCACAAGGTTAAGAAAGATTCCCCCCATTTATCACAACCTGCCAAGCACAACAGGGTCACAATCCAAGCCAGAAATCTACCACTTAACTAATCCAGTTTCATCACAAGCAAGAAACTTCAAAGATTTCTGGCCACAGGCAAAAATTAGTTCTTATTTGCTTTAAAACTCAAGTATCAATCAAGTTAAACTGTGCTTCAGCGAAGCTAACATTTTGAAAGATCTGAAATATATGTACATTTGCTTCCTAGTCCTGACTCTAATTGAATGCAGAGGTTACCTGGTTAATCAAGAAAACTAGTAACTTTTTCAAAACAAATCAAGTGCAAAAAAAGACTAAAAAATATTTTTAAAACGTTAACCTTTTTTTTTCATTTGATCAAAAACCAAATTTTCATATATCAAACACATATGTGCACACATGTACATATAAAATATAAAAATAAATTACCATTCTTTAGAGGAATCTTTTACAATTATTTTTGCATTCTAAATGTTTTTATTGCTAGATATATCAAATTACAAGCTCTCATTTCAAGACTAAGAATCCAATTTATAGATACTCCTAAAGTGTCCTAATTTGGTGACTCAGATAAGAAGTCTTAATTTGACCAAAGAGAAATGTATTTTAACTTGAATATTTATTATGCAGTTTCAAGTTAGTTTCAGCTTAAAAAATAAGCCCTCTGAATTCCACTGTGTTTGGATTTTGGCTAATATAGAACCTATTAATTAGAACAATATTTTTTTTAAATAATTCACTCTATCCCTTTTTGGGAAAAAAAAAGGATTTCACATTAAGCTTTATCAAAATCATGATGATGAGTCAAGACATGAATTTATAATTTTCTTACAAATTATTATGTATTCCATCAAACTCTCAAATTAAACTATTCTTAAATGTTACATTAAGTGAGTAAAAATATAAAACATAGTTGTTATACATAAAGATCAAATATTCTAGCAAGGTACTATGGGAACATGCGAGTTTTGTTGTTGCTGTAGCCAACAACATTTTGGTAGTAGTTCAAAACAAAATTAAAATAAAAAATTATGTTCCATACACAATGTGTATACATTTTAATACATAAACATAGTGTAGTTATGCTGTCATTTACTATTTTATTTAAAAATACAGAAACAGAATATTATGGTACAGCTGTAATATCAAATAACTAGCATTTATTAGCTATATTTAAAAATCTAAGTTGAAAACACAAATTAAATAATACTAAATATTTCAACTACCAATTTCAAGCACTCTGAAGTTTATTCTAATGCTAAGCAAATTTACATATACTTATTTGCAGAAGAAGCAGCAAAAAAAAGAAGGAACTTGCTTTATTAGCATAAAAATAAGATATATTTTAGAATTACACAGCTTTCGTATTAACTCATTCCATTTTACACTATGCTAGGACAACTTATGAAATCTCACTCAATATATACTTATGAACTCATTTGTTTTTTGTATTTCTTTAGCAGCTGCATTACCTTCTCTATATACACATACAATTTCCACAAAGTTATATTTTAGATCAGCTGTTGGACATAATTGACATCGTACAGCAGTGATGTCACTTAATTTACAAATTCATTTGATGTGGGATAGTAAATATTTTCATAAATTCAAACAAAATCATTCTTGGCTTTAAAGAAAGCTTCTTTGGAAGATACTTTAGCAAAATGAATAATTTTAAGCAAAGAATTTGGAACGCTATGTTGCATGTATATTTTTATGCTATGTTGTGTGTATATATATGTGTGTGTGTATATATATACACATTTAGCATTTTAATTTAGTTTAATTTAGAAGGTAAAAATCTCAGGGACAAGAAGGGGGTGAGGCAGTTAAAAGTTATTCAACTGAAATGTATTTCAGAAAATAGTGAGCAACCTAAGAAAAGAAACATGTAATTGGATACTGCTGCTTGCTGTTCACCAGACCCTAGAAACTAAATTGAAGAACTTATTGGCTGTAATAATTTATCATACCTTTCTTCAAAACAGGTTCCCTAAACAAAATAGCTCCCTGTAGCAGTAAATCAATTTTCACAGATGGACAGAACTAGGTTGCTTTTTTCCCCTGAACTTTGTTTCCTTTACTAGGATAATAAAACAGTACTCCTACAGCAAACCCCTTCTCAGTTCCCTTGAATGAAACAGACATTTAAGAAGCAGTAATCATTATGCCAACTCACATCATGGCCCCTAAAAGCAGCAGAGCAGCAGCTTTGCTGTACTCGCTTACAACTCTGACTCAAAGGTAAAAAAAAATGCATTTGGACACAATGTAGAGCAACATACTAGGGACCTATTTAAAACAGTAGTGTTTTACAATCTGTAGTCAATCATGTGCAAGAAAGTATTTACATAATTGCAAAACATATAAAAAGTTCTGAAAGTTTTCACAGACCAATAAAATGACAATCAAATGTCAACTCCACACTTCCCTCAAATGACAATTTAGGGAAGTTAAATGCTACCTTTTCTTCCAAAGACTAGCATTTATACTTTAATACAGTTCCTAAACAGATATCAAATCATAGAAGACACTTATTTATTTATTTAATGCCAACAACAATTATTTTTTTCCATTTTGCAACTAATGAATTTTATGGACGAGGCTCTGAAAAATGATAATTGCACATCTAAACACCTGTCACAATATTTTAGCCATGAAGCATCTCTTCTATAAAACAATCATTTGTTTCAAACTATTTTGAAATTTTATAAAGTATGAAACATAACATTAGTAACTAGTAAAGGCTAGTAACAGTATATTGTATCGGGAAACATTTATTTCCTACAGAACTGAAAAAATAATCCAATATGAAAATGAAATATAGTTATTTGGAGAGAGTACAAAAAGTAAATATTTGGAGGAATTCATAGATATGACCTACCTACCCAACTGCTAAACTCGGTCACTAGCACCCAATGTATTATTCCAGTAGTTTAAAACAACAAAACCACAGTTCAGAATTACAGAAAAGAAAATACCTCCTTTTCAGAATGAAATCTGATTCTGCAACTGGCACCCACTTGTTTTTCTCAATTTATCAGTAAACGACAGCATATCAATATCTCAAATTAAAAACCATCACAAGCTTACCTCATTTGCCTCTGAAAGCTGAAATGAATTCCCCAACTGTGTAAATTCACGCTCCAGAAACAGATACTAGTGTTATGTTTAGCGCCAATTAAATTCCACTGTACAGCATTTAAGGTGTGCCGCCAGAGTTTTAGGATCAGAAAGCTGCGTGCCAGTCAACAGTATTGTTTGAAATTCAGGAACTGCTAAGGACACTTTGTGTTCTTCCTTGAACTGTCACTGTGCCTCACTCCCTCCAGTTATTTAAGTTAACTAAGAAGAGATCTGGATAGTAAACAAGCTTGGCTCTGACCAATGGCTTTCCACACCCTTCTGTTTATAGTAAGATGACTTGCATTCAGAGGTCACCCCCATCAACAGCTCCTGTCTTTCAGTGGGTATCTAATGTGCTGCATTTATCCCAAGGCTCTTTTAATGAAACCACCTTCCTAGTCCCTGCTCGCCTGCTGTCACTGTGACACATCTGCTCTTTATTGTATGAAGTTCTTTTAAGTGTTATAATATATAGAAATGAAATAGTCTCCAAATGCTAAGCGATTTAGATTTTTTTTAAGGCTGTCATGTTTACCTTTGATTACAGCAAAACATTTTGAAAGGTTATAAAAGCTTTATGGTAGGCCAAGAAAAGGAAGTTTGCCAAGAAAATATTTATCTCATAAATAAAAGAAATTCAAATGCAAGGAGGATGAATTCCATTGTTTAATCTGGATTTAAACGCTTTTCAAAAACACTCCTCCTACGACTAGTGCATGTGTCTGTACTGGATAATATTTACTTGAATATGTTAACATGTTGGAAACAAGAGATGAGGAGTATCCTCAAGCTCTGCTCTAAAATGACAGAGCCAAGAAAAACAAGGGTCAAGAGCCAGGACCTCAACACAAACACCAAGTCTATTCCGCTCATACAGAATACACAAAATTGACTGCACTTTAAGAATTATGAAAATACAACAGAGTAACTATCAGTAGTTTTCATGTCTTAAGTACACAATGAACAGGAACTTGGTTGCTACTGCTTTGAGCTCCATTTAGTATTTTCCCCCTATATTTTTATTATCATTGTCTGCTTTACACTTCCTCATGAACACAAAGACAGAAGCAAAGACTATTCTCAGTCTGTGCTTTGCAGCCATTTAGTGTATTACAAGTTTCATGTTGCAACTGACATGTCTAAACAAGCTGGGTTTTTTTAAACATAAGCAAGAATGCTATATGCAAGCTCTTCATTGGTGACTTGAAGGCATCATCTAAATTTTTTTTTGACAAACTAATTTCTGATTTCTACATTATGTGTTTTTACCTATTGCACTACCCCAAAGTTCAGTACTTCTTTATGCGGACACTTGAAACTGAAGATGGCACTCTCTCCCTGCATGAACATAACCAGGCTCACTGCTCAGAAATAGTCTTTGAGTGAAAGTTACACCTGCAGCACATTTTCGGCACCAGTTTTTGTCACCACTACAACATTTAAATGACAGATAGCAGCTTGGCTCTTTTAAAGCTAATAAAACATGATTGATGAACTGGGCTAGAAAGCTATGTCAGTTCAGATTAGGATATTTGTGCCATCATTTGACAGGTCCAACACTTTATTATTAGAAAGGATTGCCAGGATTGTAGGGGTCACTAATAAATACTTAGATCCAGAGACACATATATATTTTTTGGTACTTAAAACGCCTAATGAGAGTTTCTTGGGAATATAATTTGGATTTTTAGACAACTAAGTGTATTTAAGAACACAGATCATTTCTTTAAACAGGTGCTTGTCAGCAGTGATTATCTCAAATACTAAACACTCAAGTAATTCTCATTTTACTGTATTATGTGGCATAATAAAGACCCGCCCCTATGACAATGAAAACTCACTAAAGCATACATAAATTTTGGGGGAAAGCATAATCAGCTTTCCAATATTGTTGTAGACGTTGGTATTAGACTGATCCCTGTTCTTAACTGCTATAACAACCGAAGTGTCACATGTGAAAGTTTAAGCATTAGCAAGTACATAGGGGCTTATTTCATTTTTAAAACTAAAAGCAAAGAAAAAACTACCACAGAAAATAAATTGAAAATGTAGAACAACATCCCAAGAAAATGCAGGAACACTGTGCTTTAAGAGTCAAGGATTTTACACAGGGCTTGCCATGGGACAGAATTCACCCCTTCCTCCCCCTGTTATCACACATGGAGCCACAGCGCAGTTACTTGCAGAAGCTACAGCACATGGCTCGTTAACAATCATGCCACAGCCTCCTGCACGCATGCATATGGTGGTTTTTGTCAGTGGCTCAGAATAGCGGAAGACACACTGGCTGCACCAAGTCCCTGACCCAAAGTTTCCCTCCATACTGTCACTTATTGTGCCACTACAGTACAGTGAAGAAGTAAAGTGTCATTCCTTCACAGATGAAACAAGGTGAGTCCATTCTTTTTAAGGCCTTGGATGCTGGAGGGAAGATTTGACATAATAGAATTTTAAAGGTTTTTTTTTTTTAATTATTATTTTCTAAGCTAATCAGCTAATCACAGATAAAATTATAATAAATCAATCTCCTATAAAGTGCTTCTGCCAGAAGATATTCTGATGAGGGCACTAGTAAGAACAAAGTTTTCTTTCATATATATTTAAAAAGCTAGTATCCCAAAGTTCACCTGAATTTAAATACCTGAAAACTCAAATTGATAAAAGAAACTAAATTCTAACGATGCATAAAAACCCTTTTCTTTTATGACAGGCTTAGGCCAGATATAGACATTACACTTTTACTAGTAAAAGTAATCAAAAACTGGTCTATACCTGTAACAGAACAGAAGTTCAGCACACACAGACTGGTTTAAAAATGGCTGAACCTGGTCAAAGATTTGTCCCCTCCAACAAAGGGTGAATGCATGTTCTATTCACTACTGATCTAAACTACGCCACTTACAGAAAACCGTATAACTTAGGTTGATTCCACCTCGGACTTTTTGAATGTCTGTATCTAGCTTTAGGGTTCCTCCCTCTCCGTCAATTACAGCAAGAAAAAGAGAGAGAGAGAGAAAGAGAGAGAAACAAGTCATTTTAGAAAGGTACAAATCAACCTCTTGCCACTGTTAAAAAAGTATAGAATATTAAATTATTTTGATTCTCAACCTGCTTGTTTGGTTTAGGGTGATTGTAACTCAGATCTGACAAGAAAAGGGAAGGAAATTAAAAGAAATCAAGACAGTATCCTTCACAATGTACATTAGATCATAGCACTACATAAGACAATATGGCTAAGTACAGACATTATATATAAATGGGTATAAGTGAACGGAAGCTGGTCTAAACCTGTAACAGAACAGAAGTTTAGTGCACATTGACCAGTTTCAAAATGGCAGAAACCAGTCTAAGATAGATCTGGATGGATGTAATATCAGATTTAATCAGTTTAGGTTAAATCAGTCTATTGAACTTCTGTACCAGATAAGACACAGTCAGCTATTACATCCACGGCTCTGAAAATTATCAAATGGGAGATGGAGCAAGAAAGTTATTTCTTTTTGAGAGAGCAAATGAAAAAACTTTGATGCTCTTAGCACCAGGAGACCAATATAAGGTAGGGATAGGGTGACTACATGGGAGAGTGGGAAATCAAGGACACTCCCCTCTCCTTGCCCCCCAAAGCCAGTGGCACTGCTATAGGCAAAGACAGGGCTGGGGCAGTGTGGTGTACTGGGCAGGCAGGCAGGCACCACGACATTTTGCACTGCTCCATCTCCCCACAGGACTGCACCCCGCACTCCTGTGTTTCTGGGACACTCATTTAAATTCTTACCAGTCAGTCAGGAACAGCCTCCAATATCTGGGACTGTCCTAGGTAAACTGGGATGTATAGTCGCAATAGGTATGGGCCACATGCTAGCCTTGCAAACGTGCATTTCACATTTAAGGAGTAAGAGGATAGAATTTGAGCATTCTTCTTTCAGGCTTCAGCAAAGTTTGAAATGTGTCTGAACAAAAGAAATGTCAGAATCAAGCTCAGTTATTTCATCGTGAAGTTCGCAACAACAAGGGGAACTCTGCTACTGAAATATCCTACACAAAGGCTGTGTCTACATGAGATGCTAGTGTACAGTAGTGGTGGGGGGCACTAACTGTGACACAATGCTACTGCACACTAGTAATGAGCTTTGACACAGTAGCTCATTGCTACTGTGCAGTAGCATCAGAAAAAACTGTGCAGGAATGCTACTGTGCAGTAATGCCAGTTACTGCACAGGCTCATTTAGTACTTGCATAGGACTTATGCAAGTACTAAATGACTGCAAAGTAAAAACTGCACAGCCTGCCACTTGTATAGATGCAGCCAATGTGTAGCAAATTAATATTTTGCATTATTGTTTTTAAATGCCATCCACAAGCTGTAAACTGACCAGAATAATTCACAGAAGTAAAGGTGCACTTGGCAAGGATTGAAGAAAGGGAATCTGAACCAGTCAACATTTTCATAAACTGAAATAAAGCACACTGTGAAACAAATCCTTTGGTACACTTTCATTATGCATTCACAGTAGCCTTGAAGGTGTCAGATCAGAAGAACAAGTACAGGGACAGGGAGGTCCTTGATTTTTTTTTTTTAACCAAAGGCCTTTTCACACTGCTCTGGTAGAATAAAAGGGCCTTCAAGAAACTCAAAAGTAATTTTATAAAATATTTACAATCTCTTCATGGATCCCCATGGTGGGGCCAAAGCAGAGCAAAAGGGGGCCCCAATGAAACTGAGAATCAGACCCTGAAGCTTGATCCAACCCAAATTGAAGAGTTTCTAACCTGATTTATAAGCTATTGCTAGAAGATCTAAAGGAATAAATAGATTTTTAAATGTGAATGTTTCTTTTCCTTGAAAAAGTCTAGAAAATTTAAGGGGGAAAATCCCCTGAAAAATCTTGAGATGTTTGTTCTTGAGATTCTTTCCAGTTAGAAAACTGAAAGAAGAAGCAAGGCCTACAAACCCAACTGGTCTTCATAATCCTTGGGAAATTATGCCACTCTCAAGATTTCCCTCCATGATTACATCCTAACTACACTTTGCCAAACATGAGTTAATTAAATAAACAGATATCACTACTGATAGAATTATGCATATATTATGTGTACACCAATAGCCCCTAGAAGCTCCTGCCTATATTTGCTTGGATTTCCTTGCAAGGGCAGCAGATACAAGATCTCAGTCACTTCCCACCACCATGCTTCTCTATAATTCTAACTGAATTGTGACCCCATTCAGAAATTACAGAGGGGGGATTGCCAGATCTGGGGAAAAGAGATAGCAAATCAGCAGTCAGTGCTCACTCCTTCCAAGTTCTTTACCACCATAGGGATACTCTTTTGCCTTAGAAACCTTCGCAGTTCACCTGGTTCTTACAAATGAGATTTCCAAAAGCACTTGTGAAGACTGAAGAGCTTCAGTCCACATTATTTTTAATAGTCTTCAGTGGACTTTGTGGTTATTTATAATTTCAAAGCAAATCAATGATGAAATGCAATCAAAATACTGAACCCCCCCAGCATTTTAAAATAATGAATTATATGCCGCAGAATCACAAAATTGGCTCTAAAAATCATGAGATTATAAAAACTAATAGCTGTGAGGACTTTTTAATAACTTTCTAAATAATTTCTGAATTTGTCCCCTTTCTCCAATTTGAGCCCGTGCTACCATGAGGACTAAAAATTATAATGTTTAAAAATATAATTGCATAACTTAATGGGCTCGGTCTTTAAGATAAAAATAACAAGTATCATAAGATTTGTGAAAAAAGTCAGAGTTGGTATCACTGCAGTGTTCTTCACCTTGACAAATTGAAATGAATACAAATCACAGTTTTTGCATTCATTTCAATGAAATCACAATATTCTTCAGAACATGCAAATTTACATTAGCTATCCAGATTGCATTTTGTAATGAATTGCTGTCATCTCACCTAAGCTGACATTAATCCTGATTAATCATACTTGAAATAAGTATCAAGTTTCAAGAACTTGTTTTATGAAAACAGATTGCTTCTTCTAAAGAAAATAAGTTAAAAATGTTATAACTCAGATTTAGAGACAGTCAAGATAAAGATATAGAAAAATATACAATGCTAAACCACCAAAAAATTATTACGTGTTTACATTACCATTGTGTCCTAAACCTTGAGTCAAAATCAGGACACCCTTCTGCTAAGTGAAAGCATGATCTCAGTACTGAAGAGTTCAAAATCTTTTTCTTCTATGTAGTTCACTTAGCACAATGCTTCTGCAATGTAGTCTAGGAGTTTTCTTCCCTAAAATGTCTCATCAAGATAATGTCCCATTAAAACAATGCCTCTGGCAGTAAAGCAAAGTCCAGGATAATCAGATTCAGTCTCATCCACAGGGTTAGATTCACCTACTGAGCCACCAGTCTTACTTGCTGCCACTTTCTGGGTCTCCCTTCCAGTAACGCCCAATTCTTACTCATACGAAATTTCAGAATAAAAATCATAGCATGATTTTGTGTGGCTGCTGATGTCACTCTAACTGAACAACCTAAAAAGAAAAATGTTCTTATCCACAAGTAAGTATTGAAACAGACTGTAAACAGTGTAATTAACTGTGAGGAGAATTTTAATTTTCAAAAACCAAAAACAGAAAAATAGTGGGGTGGAAGCTGAGGGAAGAGGAGTGTAAGTTTTTGACTTTGGGGTTTCTTGTGCACAGTCTGAAGTCTTAATCATTTTAATCATAAAAGGTCCAAAATAAACTTTAATAAAAGTAGGATGTTAGATCTTGTGTCACAGATGTGTTCTTTTTTGAGTATATTAAAATCTCTCCACATCAACTCCTGCCATTTCCTCAGCTGCATACATTATTCTTTATTTCTTGTGCACTTTGGTCTTTATAGGGTTGTTTTGATTGATTATACACCATTATCATATTCCTCCAAAGATAAATATATTCAAACTTGATCATATTGTCAGAAAACTCATAACCTCAAAGAGTTAGCATTGTAATTTTGTGGAACAATACACTGCATGCCTCATATGTGACAAAGTTTCATGGTATCTTTCCTTGATGTGCTAAACTTAATTCAATTTTAGTTATGCCAGAGACCTCCAATATAACAATTAAAATACCTAACAGGAGCATGGAATATGCCAAGTCAGGAATCCACTAGAAACCTTCTAATTCTCTCCTATTTTGGCAAAAAAATGTGCAAGAGGCCAACAAGGAATTGATCTGAGGCAATGGCCATAAGTCCAACATGAGTCAGAGCCCGAGTTCTCTACGCTCAGGCAATGATTCCTAAAGGACAGTAACGCAGCAAGGAGAACTGGGAGTGCTCAGATGCGCTCTGTCCCCATTCGTAGCAGGACTACTCATACTTCTGACATCTCCTCAAGAGCTGGACAGTGCAGGACCAACTCATCTGGCCTTACGTCATCAATGAGCTCTCAATTCTGTTCAGCCAAGGAATTCTCAGCTGACCAAATTCAAGCTCCTTTGTGTTGCCTGAAAAGTGCAAAGGCGCCAGCTAAAGAAAAGAACTCTTTGAAATAAGGTTTTAATTTCTTCAGTAGCATTTAATTTGCATTTTTAGAGGGAGGTGAATTCATAATCCAGACAGCCTCAACTCGTATTGGCTGAGATGGCCAACTAGCTTCTTTCAGCTTTCCATATAGATTCCTTTACAGTGGAACTTATCTTTAGTGACCACCCCAAGGGACTAACAAAAAAGAGTTTCTTAACTGAGGTGGCTTACTTAAGACAGACATGCAAATGGGACTCAATATGCTAAACTCATTTAATGATTCTGTTCTAGAGTTTAGTTTAAAATGGCCTCCTGTACAGATTTGATTTTTTTTATTTAGATATTTTTCTTTTTTCATGTGAAGTTTCATTTCCAAAATACATGTACAGTAGATTTAATGGGCCTTGTTTTTGAATGCAGGTTTTCAGATCAATATAATTTATACCTTTATAAAAAATAACTAAAATATAGGAATATGAAAGAAACATGAAATGACAGGGGGTTGTACAGTAATTCCCTTAAACAAACCTAAAGAAAAAGCTATGCCTCTAAATGGCTTATCCTTAGCCTACTTTACCACTGAAGCAGAGAGTTAGCACTGTATAAAAGTATTGCGATGGAGCCTTAACTAAAAATTAATGCCATGCCTCACTCACACAATACAGTACAGTGAAAAAAAAAACCTGGCTCCTCCATGACCAGTGGTGGGCATTGAGAAAGATACCCTTTTTCTCTAGCTTAGCTGGGTCAGTTAACTGGCCCTTGATTGGAAACAGCTTCATGTCTGAATAGCCTTTTTCTTGTTTCTGATTTTTTATGCTGTGATGTAGAGGCATACAGTGAAACCTTCTCATAAAATGTCTTTAAAATTAGGGAAAAGGAGAGGTTAATAGACCACTGCTTTTTCATAAAGGGATATTTTTACAGCTTTTTCCACAGAATTATATTTATGTTTGAAGTTACCCATGCGTTAACAGATGAATCTTATAATAAAACAGTTAGTGCTGAGAGCTTAAACTAAATATTGATCTCAATCTTTTTGGAAGATATTTTAAGTGACATGAGTAGGTAGCAAAAATCAAAAGATATCACAAAGTTATTAATAATATTGCAATTGTGGGACAAGTTCTATGTATATTTTAAGTTTGACAAAAGTCTTATAGTGAAATTTTGTTCCTTGGAGATGCAGTTCACCAGTTTTCCTTTTTAGTGCTTACATTTTAACATTCTTTCTTGAACCTCATGAAATCTTTCTACTCAGTCCATGATGCTTCAAAAATGAGAACGTATCAAGCACTGTACTGCTTAAATGTATTTCTCCAAATAGGCGTTCTTCGTCTTCATCAAAAGACTTGTGTGGAAGTTTCAGGGTTTTTTTCTTTGTTTATGTTGGCAGCTTTACCAGTGGGAATTACAAAGAATTTTACAGCCTGGCAAAGGGAGGAAGTGACATCTCTATATCCCTAAATTATCCAGCTTTCAGCAACTTGCTACTTTTCCTGCCATGTGACACTACATTCCTTTATTATTTTTTTCTAGTGACAACCTAACGCTCAGCTAAAATATAATCCTCCCTCTTTTTAACTTTGTAAAGGGCAACCTCTGATTTAAAGCTACTGTATTTTGGTTTATAACTAAGTTAAAAATCCTTTGCAAGACACAAAGCACTCAGGGGCACGTTCTGTTCTCTGTTACTCTCATGCAAGCTCATTAATTTCATTTCAGATGCATAGGCATAATCAAGAGCAGAATGTGGGTCTTGGCTCTCATGAATGGCCTTACTAAGAGAGTATTGTACTAAATGCACCACTTTCTGAACTCTGTGGGTAAGAAGTCAAAATGGCAAAGACTTTCAAATGATTAAAAGAGCATATGTTATGTCTCTACATTGCCTATGTACAAGAATCTTATAGCACTTTGCATTCTAATTTAAAATTAGCTATGAAGCATAATGGTATTAAAATCCGCTTCTGAATACTTTACTCTTGATTACAGTAGTGTTACTTCAGTAAATTACATTATTGTTAACACCTAATATGCCAGCAAAATTTGGCCCTTGCTGCATATTTTACATAGTATTTCTATGTATAAAAAAAAAGTTTTGGTACAATGAGCCAAATTCATCTCTCGTTTATGTTGGTGCAATCCCATTGAAGTCATATAAGTCTACCATCCATGGGGTTACACTGTTGTAACTGAGAGCAGAATTTGGACCTGGATACGGATTTCAACATCACCCAACTCAAAAATATAGTGTTTCAGAGGTTTTACCACAACTTCAAAGGTGGATCATCTTACAAGCCACTAGTGCCGGAGAGCAAACATTCTCCATCATCATAACCAATTTCTCAGCAACAGCACAAGCACAGGGGATTATGATTTAGTTTAAATAAGGACTAAGCTCTACTCCTGAATATATTTTGTGGAAATTTTAGAACAAGAAATGAGTTTTTATTTTGGTTTTAAAAAAAACACCATTTAGATTTATAGACTATAAAAAAGGGAAAAATTATAAATCATAACAGTTCATAAAATAATTCAAAAGTTCTAATCAGGCAGTGTATAACTTTTTACTGCTTATAGCTAATGTCTGTAATAAAGTATTTCAAAATGAGAAAAAAAAAACAGCAATTCTTTTAAAAATCTATAAAATGTTTTTAGCCTATATGTATAGCTATCACAATAACATTTCCCTCTATGTGCTTTCTGCTCAGCAGCACAACTTGCATTACAGTTCTAATCATGGTGCTCAAAGGATGTTTTTCCAAGGCTTGTTAATCAATCAAACAGTGAAGTTTTGCAATATTAGGAATAAAATGTAGACCTGTTTTTGTGTGAAAGCAAGAGAAGTTTAGATACACACAAAATGAAAGAATTAAGAGGGAAGCCTAGTTACTTTTGCAGGTGAACAAAGTTTCTGTCCAAGCTGGAAACTAACTGCCAAGCCCTAATGGAATACAGACAAAAAACATTAATGGTATTTCCTTGTAGTAAGCCAAAAGATTTTTCTCAGCTTTGAAGGTAGTATTTTGATACCAGTCATTGGTCATACAAAATGAGTACAGATATTCTGTCTCTCTTTCTCCCCATTTCTCACATATGCACAAATATCTATCTACATTCTTTATACCCTCTTTGTAAGAAAAACATTGCAGATTCTTATTTTAATCTGTGCGTTTTGATAGTAAAAATATATACAAATAAGACATATATAATATTTTATGCAAAGATGTATGTATGTACCTAATTTTTCACATGTGAATAGTCATAACAACTTTAATGGGATTATTCACACTCCATAAAGTTATGTGTGTAAGTTGCCATGGGAATGGGGTTTGAAACACTATTGTAGGTTTTTTCCTCATATTTCTAAAGAGTTATATTTTGTTTATCAAATTCACAAAATGTTATTGTTCTAAGAGCAAGAGAGTAACACATGGCAATGTATTGTTAAAGATAAACTCTTCACTCCTCACATAAAAAGCTAGCAATCTATAAAATGTACTCTGATGCTGTTGAAAAAACAGAAAAAAAGCAACGTACTGGTCCATTTTAATGTAAACTTTCTAATGCACATATATGCAATGCAAATGTTTTCAGTTAGAGTTAAGCCTGAACAGTAGCACTAAGCCCAAACTTCACTGTTTGGACCTTTCTAATTTTCACTTTAACTTCACAGCTCTGGTGCAGTAAAATTCCTAAAGAAGAGGAAAAACCTTAAAAGGCAGGGGAGAGAAAGAAGGTATGAGGATAAATAAATTCCTTATATGTTGTTTCAAGAAAAACAAAGGAACATAAACAAGAGTCTGGGAAAGTGTTTGGAAATATTAATGAATAGCCGAGATATTCTAAGATACCTGGATGAAGAGGGAAAAGGTGCAGGGTACTGTTACTAATTTAAATCAGCAGTAAAGCAATATTATGTTATCTTTTACCATAGGTCAAATCTTGACTCACATGAAGTGTATGTGTAACTATGGGGCACCGGAATCACATATGAATTGGCTACATAACAACCAAAATTGAGCCTGTTTTGGTCCTGAGGTACATAGGCTGGGAAAGGAACTACCTAGGTTCTCATGAAAGAAGTCTACTAGATCATATGGGGTGCATGTACAATCAGCCAGCCCCTCTGCAGCACACTGAGCTAATTTGGAGCAGCCCCAGGATGGCAGGCTGACCCCCCTGTGCCCCCAGGTCCACACCAGCTGGGGCTGCTCCAACCCAACAAATGAAGATCTGGCACCCAGGAGTAAAAAACTCTGGTGCAATATTCACCAGAATTTATTAATTTACCTTAATTTCACATGTAGATGTGCCCGTGGGGTTGTTACCTCTCAAACCAGCTAGCTATAGATCCTATTCACTCTCTCTCTCTCTCGCTCTCTCTCTTTCTCTGTGCTAACCATTATAACCTTTCCAAGGAGGTGCTAGGGGAGAAAAGGGAGCCTTGACTTGGTCCCAAAAGTGTGTTTGGAAAAATTAAACATATACCATTGTAAAGTTTGACTGTGAGGGAGTAGGTGTGTTGAAAGTGTCAGTGGAGAGTTCTCCTTCTTCTTGCATCAACATCTATTTGAGAGGGAAGTAGGAATACTTGGCAGTAGGGTGGAGAATTCTTTGCCCCAATGACTGAAAACTGCCCACTCAGTTTGGAAGGTATCAATAGGAGATCACTGACTTCAGCCTCCCTAGATGACTAATTAGAAATTGGCATACTGGTGCAGCTCTTTGGTCTGTAGTAGAGTGATCTATTTGTGAAAGTAGTCACTTCCAGAAGCTCCAGAAATAAAGCATAGTTTCCAATGAAACAATCTGCATATACAGGAAATGTCACTTTATCCCCATCAGCCAGTAGCTTGGTCATGCCTGATATATGTATGTCTACACCTCATTGAAAAAAAGACATTTAATCCTATCTAATATTACTGTAGATGTTTTCATTATCCATGGCCAATTCTTTTTCCTACCAAGATTTTGGCCTCAGTGACATCTACTGGCAAGGGATTCTAAAAATTAATTACACACTGATAGAAAAGTATTTCCTTTTATCTGTTTGAGATATGCCACTTCTCAAGATTATCCAATGACCCCTAGTTTTTTCATTATGATGTTTATAATTCTACTGTAACCACTTGTATTTACTTGTTTTCTAAACTAAAACCCCCCAGTCTAATGTAATGCCTATATCACTTTTTAATTCCATCTTTGAATTTTCTCTGAATGTTAATCCCAGCACAGATTTTGTGCGAAACCGTATACATTAAATTATATACTCAGTGCATACAGTATAGGTGAAAATTAGGTTTCACTCTCCATCTCGATCATGTTTTCAACAGATGAAGACTTCTGTCTCATAGCTAATTATTGTAAAGGCACTGAGATGTTTAAAATTCATTAAGAGAAATATAAACTTTTAGTTCTTTTGGTAAGTTTTGCAAGACAAAAAAAGGCAGTGGATTTCTAGGGTCACTTTGAAAAAAAAAGAGAGGACTGAAATGAATCAGGTTTCTTTTAAGACTAACACAGAAACATATGGAAGTGGGAATGTTTGAAAGGAAAAGTAGAATAATTTGTGACATAGCAAGTACTGTATAAATAGGAACATCCCCATTGTTTTAGGAGAGCAGGTATAAGTGTATAGTGACTCTGATCATTTGGAAACTGATGTCTGTTATCTGACACACCAAGAAAGACAATAAATATTCATAGGTTAAACTACCAGGTTTTCAAGAATTTTGTGAGAAAGTTTTGTAGATCTACCACTACTATTTTAATGATGAAGCAAAGATTGATATAGACTGTTTTATGCTATGGGAATGTTTTTCAATCTTACAAGGTACAGATACAAGGATAAATGTTCTTTTATTTCTACACACACCATGAAAGCATTATGCAAGAACTCTCAGGTTCTAGGAGCTCAGGGAATTGGTCTGAAAGATCAAGCCAATTTTCCTAAAGTCAGAGAGCTTTTTTGTAAAAAATAAAAATAAAGTAATTCAGTTTGTTGGTAATTTAAAACTGAGAATGAATATACCAAGAACTGGAGGTAAAAGTGGTTAATAAACTAGGTGTCTTATAATCTGTGAAGATTCTGAGGGTTTGTCCACAAATATAGCAATAAAGAGCCAGATCTGGATTGACCCTGTGAATGCTTTCATTTTAAGTTTCAGTGCAACTACAAGATTTATAACCTGCTCCAGGAGGCGGACCAAATAGATGGATATATGCACCATGGATCAGTAAAAATTGAAAGTTAGAGTCCTCCATAGAACAATTCATAATATGTCAGTGTTGAATCAGGAGGCAACTAGAAATTAATTTAAATGTAATTTAAACCCACATTTACCACCCCCTAAAAGAAAGCCACAGCTGTAAAGTAGTTAGGCTGAAATGCTGTCCACTCCTCCATGGAAGTTCGGCCCCTGGACAGAAAAGTATGTGAACCAAGAGCCCAGAAGGAGAACAAGCAAGAGAAGGTCTGCCTCTGTTGCCCAGTGATGAGGCAGGGCACTTTCTCAGGAGGGATTCCTGCGTTTTGGTCCCAGCTCTTGGGACAATTTAGCCATTTGACTTTTATTTGATTAAAAAAAACCCCTTCTGGCAGGAACTGGAAACTAAGACTCCTTTTGCCACTCCCCATCCCACCTTGAGCTACAGTGTCATGCTCCCTCTTGCTAGTTTTCCTCCTAGCCCTCTTAGTTTTGCATTCTGGTTAGGTTTCCCTACCAGAGCATGCCCTACCCAGACTGTTCTACAGATTAATGGTTAAAGGTATTGCCTAGGGAACTGGTGAACAGCATTCATGTCTCCTGCTTAGTAAACACTCTAATCATTAGGGCTAGATACAGATATTGAAAAAGACTGAGGTAGAATCAATCTAAGCACCATAGGTTTAGATTGGTAGCAAACAGAACACACATTTGCCCTTTGCTGGAGGTGGAGGGGAGGGGAGGGAGCAAATCTGAGACCAGGTTCTGCCATTTTTAAACCAGTCTATGGGTGCCAAACTTCTGTTCTGTTACAGGTCTAGATCAGTTTCCAATCACTTATACAAGTAGAAGTGTAATGTCTGTGCCTGGTCCAGGTAATACAAAATGTGAGCAGCAGCATTGCTACCAGCTGCATATTTGAGTGCCAACAGTTGCAAGTTATACTGAGCTTGATACTGTTGGAATGAGGGAGGCATGCTTTGAGCATACTGAACAAACTGGGTTTTATCTATTAAGTAGTGTTTAAGGCACCATCCCAATTCTATTCTGGATCAAAATGAAGCTGAAGTAGGTACCTAGCTGCATTGGCTGAAATGCTTTTCCATGTACTCAGAAGCCTAAATTTAGGCACCTTGGATCTTTTCAGGCCAAAATTTAGGTGTTGAATGAATTTAGGTGTTGAATTTAGGTGTTGAATGAATTTAGGCACCCAAGAGGATTTACAACCACCGGAATAAGATTATTCTGGATTGCTTTAGGGGAATTAGGTGCCTAATTCTATATTAGTCTGAGAAAGTGCCCTTGTTTACTGATTTGATCTTGGTTCTATATCTTGTACATTTTTAAGGAAAAAACTTGTCCCAATTTAAACGACTGAAAATTGGAGGTTTCATGCCTATTAATTACACGGCTACACTGAAAAGAAAGACTATGAGGTATTACGACTAGTTCCTGTTTCTGACGCAAGGGAGAAGGGAGTAAGGTTGCTGACAGTGACTGGAAAAGAGGACTATTTGAAAATACGTGGATTAAGTTGGAATTGCCCAAACACATGGTCGGGGGGGGGGGGGGTGTTTTAATTAGAGTGGCTATGACAGCTACTCTAATTAAAAGCACCTGGAGAGTCTCATGTATCAGCTTCCCCACACTTCAAAATGGCAGTGGAGGCACTTTATATAAAGCTCATACAATGTGCTTTAGTTAAAGCGCCCCGCCACCATTTTGAAGCATCGGGACACTGATGCATGAGACCTGGAGGCTGGCTGGCACACAGTAATTACCATGCTCCAGCAGACTCAATCAACTGAATTTTCTCCAAAGCACTGTAATTACAGCATATTGGAGCAGTCTCCAGGCTCATGTATAGGAACCCTAAATTTTCTAAAGCTGAGAGTAAACTATGACAATCATTGTCAAATGTTTCCTAAGCAACTCCCAATTGGCTTCTCAACTTCAAATGAATTAGTCCCAAAGTAGAAAAAAAAATTCTCAGTACCCTCTATCAAAATTGAAATTAAAAGTTACTAGGACAAAAACTTTCCAGCATAATACAAGCTGAAAAATACTTCTTCATGTGCTCAGATGCAAGTTTAGGCACCTTTGGATCTTTTCAGGCCAAAATGTAGGCAGGAACTGCTACCAAATAAGCAACTTTAAGATTTTATCCTGTGTCTCACTTGCACACAGTTTTGACAGTTACTGAGATAGCTGGCGTGTTTATACATGCCCCTGACTGCAGAGTTGTTACTGCACAGTCATTTAGTATTTGCTTTACTGCATAGTCCTGGTGGCACATGGGTTGTTTCTGACCCTACTGAGCAGTAGACTGGTGTCAGGGTTTGTGCCTGTTGATGCTACATAGCCATAGCAATGAGCTATGTTGCTGTAGCTTGTCACTACAGTGACACAGCATCTTGTGTAGATGCGCCCACTAATTAAGTAACCTACTCCAGGGAAGTCTCTAAATACAGGCCTTTTTGGAGGCTGCTTGAAACCTCTTCAGGGATAATTTTGAAAATTATTGTTGAGGTGGAAAGTAGACTGGTTACATACATAAAAATAGTCTGTGAGGATGAGCATGATCATAGCTATAAGAATTCTCATTTTCTTAAAAAGTTTAGAATAGCCTCTTGAAAAATAAGGACTAACTTTTGTAACATTCTGAAGGAAATGTGGCCAAACCCTGCATTTTGTTTAATCTGAATGGGATTTTTTAATTTAAATTATTTTAACGTATATTTTTCTTTAGAAATATTTAAAATTAAGTTTGAAATTATGACTATCTTTAAGGCATAAGTCTACTATAATCTCTTCAAACCATTTGAAAAAATAAAAATAATCTTTATGAATAAGTCCTAAAACTTGAATGAGTTAATGGATGCTGTTTTGTTAAATATACACAGAATCAATAGAAAATATCTTTAAGTTATAACTGTTATATTGCAGTAGCTATAATTGCTTTAATTACTTATACTGGTATTTTTATAATGCATTATTTAGCCATAAAGATTAATTTTATCTTGTTATGATTTACTTGTCATAATGTTTTAATCATTCATTACCGTTCTGGAATTAACCATGTATTCTAAATTTCCTATTGCTTAGCATAAATATGTTTGACCTATTGGTCTCATGGTTTTAGAACTTAAATTTAGTATAAGAAAAATGCTTATATAAGGTCTGTGGTATGTCTGACATGCTTGAAAAGAGGTAATGAAAGAATGAATGATGTATGTCTGTGAAAATGTGAAGGAAGACAGTCCTTTCGCAGCAGGTGAAAATAACCTTCTGTGGTTTAACAGTTAAAGGTTGCAGCGACATTGAGTCAGCAGTTAAAGATTACCAAATACTAAATCATGCCTTCACCCTGATGGCTGAAGACTACAAGCAACAACCCCCCTGAAGATTGCAGACCACAAAGCCAGAAGATCACCTCCTACCAATCCCAGCCTGCCAATGGGACAAGAAGGATGACCTTCATGTCTGACTCAGTGGAATCTATAGGCTTGTATGGACAGCTATCACTATAAAGAATGAACACAAAGAAAAGGCTTTGGGTCTGTCTACCTGCAAGATGGAGTTTTGGGTGCGTCCAACAAGACCTGACTCCATTCCTTGTGTTCAGTCCAGCTGGCCACCAGACTGACCCGAGCATCTTTAGAACTTGGTAACAGCTTAACCTTTGCAGGACTGTCTAACTATCTGTGTCTGTGCTTGTTTCTTTTGTATGAAAGAACAAAAGAATGAGTATGTATGGGAATGAGTGAAGCGGATAACCATATTGTTCTTTATTCTTTTTATGTTGTATGTTTTATGTTCCAATAAATGTGGCATTGTGTCTTAACCCCTCATAAGATTCCTGCTTGTTTTTAATTCACACTGTATGCCCTTCGGAACAACATAACTCTCATTTTATAAATGTTCCAATGTTATTACATGCTACCTTAGGAAATCATCTATATTATTTCAGTTTTATAACAGAATGAATGCTGGGATGTATATATTCCAAGCATAATCTTAGCTTTTATTATGTGGAAGAGCTTTTGTCTTGTTAAGTTTTCATTTGAGTTTTGAAAGAATGTACAGAAAAAAAAAGTCTACTAATTAATTAATTCAAAATTGAGAAACCAATAAGGAGTTGAAAAAAGCATGAAAGTTTTTTTTCTTCTTCCATTCTGTGGGGGGGAAAAAAAGAGATGTGAGAGGTTGAGATCTGCTAGTTCTAAAGACCTGTATGAGAGAGGTCATATTTTTAAAGGTGTGCTGGCACACAAATATATAGACAAACATCTAATTAAATGTTTTAATATTTTTAGGTAAGTTAGGTATCTAATCCACAGTGAAATAAATCAGAATCAGGAATATAATGTATTTACGAACTTCACACAGCTAATTTCTACACTCTAATCACATCTTTAGGTATGCATATATTTTAAAAAATCTGGCCCACTGTAACCAGAATTTTTTTTTCCATTTACAAGCTGCAACTAACACTTCCTTTATTTAATAAATCAGTTAGGTTTACATGCAAATATTTTTTTAATGTATTCGTCTGCATATCCAACATATTTAGGCTATGTTAATAAATATGTTTATGTGCATTTCAATTAAATTCCAATTTACAGCCAAATCCTGACCAATACAAATCATGAGTAAAAATTTATCGCTTTGCAATGGAAAATGATAGATGATGCAGTTCTTAATGTAATCCAATATTTGAACAAATAAATATGAAAATTAAGTATCTGAAAAAAATCTTTGTTGACTTATATAATTCCTTTAAAAATGTACACAGTGCAGACTCTAGTTAGCAAGAAGTACCCAATTACATTTATAACCTATATTTACTTGTAAAACAGTATGTTTACAAATGAGAATGCACTTTGTTTTTTTAGGAAATTTAAAAAGTATCATTTCAAACCAACATTAAAATAAATTATTTAAATCAAGATTTTCTGCTTTTCAGTTGGTTTATTTAAAATCAACTTGTCCTGTCTGAGGATACTGGATATTTTGGATTAATTTCCCTATGCATGCAGCATTTATCAAGGAATGTGTGCTGAACTCAACAAGCAGAGATTTTAAGTGAAAAAAGTTCTCCAATAAATTCCACTCCTTCCATGACTTCAAATATGAATATGCTTTCACAGGCAGTTTACGAATGGATTTGTAAACTAAGCAAATAGTAGGATTTGTATCCCCTTTGTTTAAAATGGCTTGCTCACCATCTACTTGCTCTGATCACCTCAATTTATTTTATTTTCATTAATGTAAAATTCAGTATTTGGGGGAGTATTATTATTTTCTTGTCCAATTTTACTAGTCAACTTTTCTGATTACTTCACTGGTATCAAACTGTCTATCCTAGAGTTTCTTTAATCTCAGGTCTAGGAAGGACCTTTTTTTAAAGAACAAGTCAAGTGCAAAAATGCTGTGCACCCACTCTCTTGACCTATACCTTCTTTTGACACATTGATATGTACATTAATTCAGATTAGATCCCATTCTATTCATGCATATATACTTAACAAGAAGTTGGTGAAAGTCTAAGGAAATCTACACTGAGTACAGTTAAAGCTTACAATTTATTTGCATGTTAGTTACCTTAATTTAGATGTCATTAGGCCAGCTAATACCTAGTCCACGTGAAACAAATATAGGTAAACCAAATATAAAATAACTGGAGGCATAATCAGATCAAAAGAGGATCAATAGGCCAGGGTGATAAGCCTACTGTAAAGACAGCTTCAAAAATAGCTGACTACTTTAAACTCCTTAAGAGAGCCAATCTGGACTTTTGAACCTGGAAAAAGTTACAAAGGGAGAAATCCAAATAGAGTTTAACAACAGCAGGGTTTATATCCGCCTACAAATTGTGGGGAACAGACGCTTCCTAGCAGTTAAAGACATGTTAACCTAATGGTCTGGGGACTGTTTTGACTGCCAGCCAATGCAATTAGGGATCTGCACAAAATTACAGCTGTTCAGTGCAAAGAGAATTATCACAGTACTCTTCTGAGGTGTGTTCTTCCAGCAATACTGTGTCCAATTGGCCAAGGTTTAATTTTGCAACTTAACTTTGATACTAAACATTTGTCCAGACCCTAACAAGTATTTGTAGAAAGAATGGGACAGCCTGTTAAACCTATAAAATGGTCAGTATTGCCCTCATATCTGTCATCTACTGAATGCATCTGGGATGAACTGGATAGAAAAGCAAATTTTTAAAATATATCCACAGAACACCAAGTCTTTGCAAAAAGCTCATAATGAACTGGATCAACAGATGGGGCTTTGGGGGAGAAGCGGGGCAGGAGAAGAAAGAAATGGAAAGAAAGCAGAATTCTTCGTGTCTGCCAGGCTACCATGCCAAAGGGATTTTTATTTTATTTTTTGACTGGGTAATAAAGAGGACCATAGCAGTTTTTCTTAAAACAACTGAATAAAATATTCTATATGGGATTTAATTAACAGATGCTTTGAACACATCTACCTATATTTTAATATAAAATAAAGTAACTCTTCTTTAAACATTTCCAGTCCAGAATTAAAGTGTTCAGCTTGATCCGAAGCACTAAAGCCAGTTGAAAAACTCCTGTAGACTTCAATGAGCTTTGGAATAGACCCTTAGGGAACACAGTCAGCTTTAGCTTTCTATGCAATGCACATAGATGCGGGAACATAGTCAAGTGTGGCCCAGTAAACCTTATTACTAACACAATTTATAGCAGAACAATTCTACTCTGCCAGATCCATCCTGCAATTTAACAGAACTTGTGGTTAGAATTCCTCCTCTTTAGCATTAGAAAAGCTGTAGCAGGATATTCCAGTCTTAGTAATAGGTCAGGGTTTTTCTTCTTATGTTATTCATAAGGAGATATTTTTCCATGAGTAGCATTTCCTAGATTATTGAGAATATGTCCTAGGATGTATTTGAAAAATCCCACCGACCACCCTGACTGTGCTTCACCAGGGTCTCTGTTGCTAAAGGCCTCCCCTCATTCTAATCCCCTTCTGTGTGCCATTTCATTTTATTTCTTCTTTAACTTTCTAATGATTGATCAGAAAAAAAAATACTGAACTGCTCCGTTAATACATCAAACAGGAGGCAAAGTATCCATTGAGTTTATTTCTGGGTAAACCTTAGAGAGCCATCATTAGTTTTGACCTTGATATTATAAGCAATTATAACCTCATTATAAATTGCGGGCTATAAAATGAACTTCATCCGGCTTAATGTGACTCTTTGTTTATGCCTTGCAACAACAAGCCACTTGTTAGCATAAGGTATCTATTAAGTTTTATATACTGTTGTATATATTTTATGCCAGACATATATAAAAATTGAGAGATTATAGTAAAATGAAGTTAAATTCAGATTTAAAAAGGAAAAATAGTACTAAGATTAAAGTTTCTCAGTCTCAGTACATATTAATTTTTTTCATGTCTTCAGTGTTTACTTTTTTAAAATATTGCAATTTTGCTTAGGAGGAATGATTTGCTTGTAATGGTTTAATCAGTGTTTTAAAAAGACAGTTTTTTCTTGAACAACATTATTAATTGTCTTATTACACTAGCACCTGGAAACTCCATTGGGCAATTCTTTGCAAATTCTGAGTGAGAGTCTCATCCACAAAAAACTTCAGTCCAAATGGATTTGGTAGAGAGAAGTGACTGAGGAAATTGCTTGCCTAACCCTCTAAATTCTTGTGATCTAAGTAATAACAACCTGGCGAGCATAGCAGAACAGCAAATAAACCCTTCCAATGCTGGAAAAAATGGTCATGTGAATAATTTCAGCCCAGAGTTTCTAAACAGCACTGTTCTTCTGTTGCCATGGGAGTGAGGGGGAGGAAGAATAAATCAACCACAGTAAGGTAGTACTAGGGTCTTCCATCCCCTCTAATCACTTGGGGAAGGGAATGCTGATCCACTTTGAGCAATATAACACTTTATTCTAGGTTAAGATTTGAAATGTTAGCTAGGCAAGTCCTCTGTTACCAGAGAATTTGATCAGGTGCTGGTTGTATAGCAATCTGGCTGGACAAGAGACATACCTCTGTGTGACTGGGCACCAAAAGTGAAATTCTGATTCCACTGAAGTCAAAGGCAAAATTCTTGTTGACTTTCATAGAGCCATGATCTAAACTTCTAAGAATTGTCTACATTCTTCCCTTTCCATCTCCCAAGCTCCTGAAATGTGAGAAAGCAGCAATTTCCCTCCCTACAAGGGTGATGCCTCCACTCAAATTGCACACAGAGAAAATTTGTAAGCAGGCCCAAAAGAAAACAATACATAGCACTTTTGAAAATGGACAGGACATTTAATGAAGCTTTTGATGGTCACTGAAAAAGGAATGAAGTCCTTGAACAGTGAGCAATCTGCTTATCAGTACAGTTGTGCCTCTCAATTTAATGAGGTCCAAATGTGGGGCTCACTATGGCACAAACTAGGTGCAACAGACAAGAATAACAATCCCATGGGAACATTTAGATGCTCTAAGATTCATTGCTTGAATATAAATAACTCTTCTTATAACTTTATTCTCATGATGCTTTCTGATGTAAATTAATTCCAACAACAACAAATGAGGGGAATCCAAATCTTTTTTTAGGATGCTGAAAAGAAAATGAATGACAGCTGTTGAAATGAGGTACAGCTGAGAGGTAATGTGCGTACCATAAAAAGCTAAAGTAATAACAGAACCGTGAATAGCCAATAATCAACTTCAGTTTCCTTGCGCCAGTTTAAGTTTAGCAAGTTCCAGTCAGTTTTAATTAATGCTGCTAAAGGCAAAGGGGCTCACCTCACTCAAAGTAGAAGCTTAAAGCTCACTGAAGGTCTACGGCTGGTATCCAAAATGGCTTATTTATTCGGTATCATCACTGCTTCTCAGAGAACTTTTCTACAGCTACCCTCAGCCTTTATGGTGCACATACTGACACACAACGTCCATTAATATAGAAATTCTAGCAAAATTTAGGGGTACCTTTGAGTATGAAAAGGCAAGGTTATTGTTTTTCTCCTTTGGAAAGTGCCTCAAACATTTTATGGGAATGAATATGATAAAAAAATAACAACACCAGTATCTCTCTCTTATATGAAGTTTATATACAATGCTTTATATGTAATTAATTAATTTACATATAATAAATTAAAACTTACTGCCAAATTCATAGAAAAGTTACTTTCTGAAAAAAGGAAAAGTTACTATTAAACCACTGAATTAAATCCACAGTTATAACTTATATGGGACATATATTACATTGATTAATAGCCTCTCAATAGCCTGTCTTTATACTCTGAAATTAAAAGCAACTCAGCAACATAGATTATGGAAGTGCAAAAATGCAGCATACCTTCATAAAAAGCACTGCTGCGGCAAAGTAGGTCCTTTCTTAGAAATAGAGCAGACGCAGCTCTCATTTATTATTTATGGTTGCTTGTGCCCATGTCAGCTCCTAATTAATAATTAAAATTAATCTCATTATGGAAGATTTCATTACAGGATAATTTAATTAAATGATGAATTGGCTCCCAGATGTCACTATTCGTGCCATCTTTTAAATAATGCTGATGATAACACAGATTTGCAAGGTTTCAGTGCTGAGGGTATATTATTTAAAAGATTTCTGCCATTTTACCAGCAGGACTGGCACCTGTTTGCTTAGCTTCCTGTTGCACTATTGTCATGGCAATAAGAGAGGATGACAGACACAAATATGGCACTTGGCAATTAAAAAAAAGTGTTACTAAATGTATTATATTTATAAAGCAAAGGCAAACTACTGTCTATGTTCGCCTAAGGAACAAGCTGTACTGGAACAACAAAGGGAAACTACTACTTTTCTGAGTGTGGCTCAGAAGGGGGCCAGGTGATTATAAAATTATGAAGGTTAGAAAGAACTACCTGACAGCTCATTTTAGATTCTTACCTGGTTTTCTTAAGGTTTCAGTTTGCAGGAAAGGATGAGGAAACTGAAAAGGAAGAAGTTGATGGGAGGGCAAAGACAGAGGACAGAAGCAGTGAGAGAGTGCCTCCTCCACCTCTCAGTTGCCAGTTCTATAGGCACGAGTGGCCCAGTGGCCATCTGCAACTCTTTCTTTCTAATGAAAAGAACCAGATGGAGCATTCTAATTTACTGAATTTACTTGAATATAAGACAACCCTGATTACAAGATGACCCCCCCCCATAATTAGATTCTATATATAGAGAAAATTTATAAATCTGATGTAATTTTCCAGGTTTATAATCAAATGATTGGAGGTCTGTCTTGAACTTGTCTCCCTCTTACTGCTACATCATAAAAAAATAAATCTGGGGTGTCAGGTAGCCCATTTGACTTCTGCCCGCCCCCACCCCTTCTTCCCTCTGAAGCTCTTTCTCCTTCTCCTTCCTGCCAGACTCTACTCTCCTTGAGTGTATGGAAGTGAGGAACACATTCAGAAAACCTGACCTTGAAATAAACATAGGTGTAGCAATTTGCATATAGTACCCATAGACTTCATTCATCTGGAATTGATGCATTTTACCTTTTTTGAAGTTGCTGCAAATTACTCCACAAATACACTTTTAAGTAGCACTTTGGCACCTGTTTATACACAGTACAAACAGGGCACATCTACACAAGATGTTTGCTGCACCATTGACTAATTAACTGCTCTGTAAACACTGCCGTGTCTACACATGTGCCCCTATTAGGGCTCATGAAGCTAAATGTTTGTTACAGATTAGAACCTGTAAAGAACTTGAAGAGTTTTTTTGTGCCCAGCAGCATGCATATAGACACTGCCCCAGCTGCGTCAGCAGGCAGTCCCTATGTTGAAGCACCCTCATGCCTTACGCAGCCCTTTCACAGCACATAGAGCATCAGAGCAGCCCTGGGCTGGGTGCTCCAAGAGGGTACCAGGGGTACCTATAAATGTGCCTGATGCCTGCTCCCTGATTAATTGGAGAAGACTCAATTAAACACCGTACGTATCCGATGCCTAATTAATTGGAGCAGACTCAATTAATCACTGTAGGTGCTTTGAGTGGATCCCAAGAGCCACTCTAATTAAAGGCCCCCCCATGCCACCATGGAGCACATGTAAAAATGCCCCAAGTGCTATGAAAAACCTGATTGGGGCATGAGGATGCTTCAACACAGGGGTTGCCTACTGGCTAGCCCTGCACTAAAGCATCCTTGTGCCTCAGCCAGCCACTTCACAGCACGCGAAGTCCTGATGGAGCAGCCCTATGCTGGTAGGCTGACCCCTCCCCACCCCACAGGTCCCCTGCCAGCCTGAGCTAATCCAACAGATTCCATGTGCTAGACATGAATAAACTATGGAGAAATATGCTCCGGAGATTTTGCACCCGGGCACATGTTCAAATGGTGCACCCAGGAGCAAAACAGTCCAAAGCAGTAAGTTCTGGGGTTTATTCATGCACATTAATTGCATACGTAGATGCGCCCCCCCTTTTTGTAAATTTTGATAATGTTTTCATATTCCAGATCAAATTAGCCAAATTAGTTCTAAATCCTTTCGATTAAGCCAAACTCAATTGTTCAAACACCATATATGGTGCTACAACCGGCAAGTATCATTTACCCCAGACTTTTCACCCTGAGGCTTCAGACACTCCCGGATCCATTGGCAGGCATCTTACATGCAGGCATATGCCCGGATGCTTGGGGTTCATATGCCTCCAAATTTCACTTACCCCTAGCCAATGGCCACAGAAGGAAGCTAGGGAGCTCCCATTTCCATAAAGTAGGTGTAACCCAGGCGGTACTCCAAAAGGTACCCCCTTTCCAATTGAAGGGATCAAAGCAGGTGCACAAGCTCTGTGGGAGGTGTAGGGACTCTCCTCCCCCTACAGAGCAGAGCCAGACCACCACTGGGGGCTTAACCATGTACCGTCTAATGAAGGAACAATACTGGGAACATAACAGGCATAATCAGGGGGTATAGTGGACACTACAATGCCCCAAGGGGCAGGATTCAACAAAGGTTAGACACTTACAATCATTGACAAAAGACAGGGTTAACAAAATATAAAACACAAACAGCAGAGCAAACAAAACTGGTTGGGGAAATATAAAAAGGCACAAAATACAAAATGTCAAAGGACAAGGAAATATAGGGCCTAAGTACCTGGAAGGGGAGAAAGGGGGAAAAACACAATGGCCCCTTTCCACTGCAAGAAGATTTGCTTCTCATTAGCTCACTCACCCCAAGTCACCAAAGCTGGGACTTGAAATCAAATCTCCCACATGGTAGGCAGAAATGCTGCCACACAGACACCAGTGCTGGCACTACTCCAAACTGCTAGGGGTCTTGAGCTTCATGGAGCCCCGGCCTCACGTCAAGCTGCCTGGCCTCTAATTGGAGGAGCTGGAAGCTGAGCTGGGAACCTCTCAGGTCGCTGCTCAGATTCTTGCTGGAGCAGAGGAGCCTCTCCTGCTGGCCACAGCCTCTCATAGGGGATCCTGGAGCCCAGCGGGAAGCCTCTCCTGCCGGCCACACGCCACGCTGCTGAGGGTCCAACTACTGCCTGCAGGTCACGCTCCTTCAGGCTCTTCTGGGGCAACTGTGCCCACCCTGCTGGCTCAGCTCTTGTCAGCTCTTTGAAGCTCCTTCCTCATGATCCCTTGCTGGTCTCTTCCCTGAGTCAGCTGTGCTGCCCCTTTTATCCCCCTCCAGGTGACCCAAGGGGCCAATCAGGGGGCATGGGGTGTGAGTCTCTGGGGCCTGATTGGTGAGCAAAGGGAATCCCAAGTCCTCCAATCATCTTTTGCCCTTTCAAAACCCCTGGGCTAGGTCACTGCCAGCTAGCCTGTCACAAAGGTGTGTAACTGAGTTCCTCCCACTGGAAGCTAGCCAGTGGAAAGCTAATTATAACTCTCACAGAGCATCCTATCTGCAGTGCATTTGAACAGGGGTGCACCCTCCACTACACAATATCATTTCCATCTTGGTTTGGGTAACAGACCAGTTCAGTGACTACACTTGATCTTAGTCCCATGTATGATATGAGTCCAAGCCAAAAGTCTCAGGATCATCGGGTCCAGCTCCCCATCTCTAGGCAGGAAGACAACTGGGGTCAAATGACCCCAGCAAGGTAACTGTCCAGTCTCCTCTTAAAAACTTCCAGGGTAGGTGACTGCACCACCTCTGGAGGGAGTTTATTCCACAGTCTGGACACCCTGACTGTGAAGGAGTTTTTTTCTGGTATTAAACCTGAAGCAGCCTTCTAGGAGTTTATATCCATTGGTCCTGGTCTTCCCCAGGGGTGCCCTAGTGAATAGTTGTTCACTGAGCTCCTGATGCACTCCTCTGATATAGTGATAAGCCGCTATCAAGTCCCCTCTCAACCTTCTCTTCTTGAGGCTAAAGAGGTCCAGGTCCCTTAGCCTTTCCTCCTATGGCTTGCCTTGCAAGTCCCTGATCATACAGGTGGCTCTTTTCTGGACCCTCGCAAGTTTTTCCACGTCCTTATTGAAGTGCGGCACCCAGAACTGGACTCAGTACTCCAACTATGGTCTCACCAGTGCTGAGTACAGCGGGAGTATCACTTCCTTAGTTTTACATGAGATGCATCGGTTGATGCATGCCAGCATGTTGTTTTCCCTGCTGGCCACCTCATTGCACTGACATCTCATGTTCATGCATCGGTCAATCACTACCCCTAGGTCTCTTTCAGCTGTGGTGCAGGTCAGGCTGTCACCTCCAAGCCTATATGTATGTTGAGGGTTATTTGCCCTCAGATGGAGCACCTTACATTTGGAAGTGTTAAACTTCATCTGGTTCCAGTCTGCCCAACTCTCTAGCCTGTCCAGGTCTTCCCCTTATCAGCAACCTATCTTCTGGCATGGCCACACTTCCCCATAACTTGGTGTCACCCATGAACTTGGACAGTGACCTTTTCACTCCCCCATCCAAATCATTGATAAAGATGTTGAAAAGCACTGGTCCAAGCACGGACTCCTGAGGGACACCACTGGCCACTTCGTGCCAAGATGACATGGATCCATTCATGAGAACCCTCTGGGTCCTACATTGTAGTCAGTTTCCCACCTGCTTAATTGTCGAGCAGCTGAGCCCACAATCTTTCAGTTTTCCCGCAAGGTTATCGTGGGATACTAGATCAAAAGTCTTTTGGAAGTCTAGGTATATAACGTCTACCTTGTCTCCCATGTACAGGTGGCAAGAGACCAGGTCGTAGAAGGAGATGAGATTGGTAAGACAAGACCTACCCATGACAAAGCCATGCTGGCTGTTGTTCAGGATCTTACCTTCTGCGAGCGTATTGCACATAGATTCTTTAATGAGCTTTTCCAGGATTTTTCCTGGGATAGAGGCTAGGCTGGTTGGCCTATAGTTGTCCGGGTCCTCCCTCTTCCCCTTCTTAAAGATGGGCACAATGTTCACCTTCTTCCAAGCATTAGGGATTTCCCCTGTGTGCCACAAATTCTGAAAGAGCTTTGCCAGGGGTTCCGTGATGATCTCAGCCAGCTCCTTCAGCACTCTCAGGTGATGTCTGTCCAGTCCCACTGACTTATAAGTGTCTAGTTTTTCTAGTTGGTTTTGCACCCACTCAGCATCCACAGTGGGGAGGATGTCAATCCCGGCATACCCTCTATGAGCCTTATCTCACTTGACTTTCCCCATGGTCCAGTGAAATACCAAAGCAAAGTGGGCACTCAGGAGCTCAGTTTTTTCCTGAATGTCTGTTACCAGCTGTTCTGAGGTGTTAAGCAGGGGTCTTACACTTCCATTTGTTTTCCTTCTACTGCCTACATACCTAAAGAAGGACTTCTTATTGTCCTTGAGTCCCATGGCTAACCTAAACTCAGTCGCTGCCTTGGCTTTCCTGATCATTTCCCTACAAGTGCTGGCCACTAAAGTATAGTGCTTCTTGAAGACCGTCCCCAGCTTCTCCTGTGTGTATACCTCTTTTTTCTTTTTTTAAGAGGACCACAATGTCCCTATTAAGCCAGGAGGGCTTCCCAGCGCTCCTGCTACCTTTCCTCTTTGCAGGAACGGTGTTCTTTTGTGCTTCAAGAATTGTGTCCTTGAGCAATGACCACTCTTTGTGCACCCCATTTGCCTTCCCTTCCTGGTCCCTCATTGCCTCCCCTACTAATGCTGTAACCCTGTTGAAGTCGGCATTCTTGAAGTCCAGGACTTCAATCCTGCTGGT
Organism: Alligator mississippiensis; assembly: GCF_030867095.1. Lineage (NCBI taxonomy): Eukaryota > Metazoa > Chordata > Crocodylia > Alligatoridae > Alligator > Alligator mississippiensis. Next base: position 116,027,001 of record NC_081824.1, on the reverse strand, counting down.
TGATTTGTCAACCTTGTGGTGGATGATGAAACTGATAATTTCATGGTCACTGTCACCCAGGTTACCCTCAATGTTCAAGCCACACACCAGTTCATCTCCCTTGGCCAAGACCAGATCATGGATAGCATTACCTCTGGTTGGCCATTGCACTTACACTCAATGGACATTACCATATATCTTAGTCAGATGAGTTGCACTAACCTACCCATTAGCAGTTTTGGTATCAGGGGATGGTGTTGGAGCTTGCTCCAGTCTCTCCAAGTACCAGCCTAGTATTGCTGTATGGTATACCTCCAGGTTTAGGCTTGTCACAGGGCACTAAGGTGCCCTGCTCCTAGAAGAGCAGGAACTGCCTGAGGAGAGCCCAAAGAGCCAGGCAGGAGCCCAGGTGCAGGTTGCCATGGCAACCGGATAAAGCGGAAATTAGTCAGCACCTGTACCTGGTCAGCTGGCAGGAAGGGGCAGGGCCTTGGCTGTACCTGGTCAGCCTTGGCTGTACCTGGTCAGCTGGCAGGAAGGGGCAGGGCCTTTAGGCTGAAACTAAGGGAGGCAATTCTCTGCCGGCAGCTACGGGGGAAGGAGCCCTCTTAGAATGACAAGGGAAAGAGGCCTGACTAACCTCTGCTCTGGGTAGGTAATGGTAAAAGGGCAGAGTATGGTGCCAGTGAGGGGCTGCAGAGAGTCCAGTGAGGACAAGGAGCTGAATTATAATGAGGCCGAGTAAAGACAATGCCAGTACCATCTGTGAGGCTTGGGGCATGGTAAAGGGGCAGTTGGAGCCATGCATATAGCCCATAAGGCTAGGGTGCCCCCAAAACACTCATTGTGAAATGAGACCCAGAAGGGGTCTGGGAACCCACGAGGTTCAGTAAGTCCATCAAACCATGTCCAAAAGGACTTAAAGGCAGCCTCCCTATTTTCATATTTTTCATCAAAATGTGGTGGGCAAGAACTGAGGGTGCCCATTGGGCCAAACTGGCATGGTCAAGGGGCCTTAGGAGAACACGGCCATCCTTAAGGACCCCATCCCATGACAAGGCTTTACAGAAAATAGAGTGGATTTAGATGGCTCCCAGCTCAGAGTGAGGACTGGTTGGATGGTGTTGTCAGATAGTCCCTATGTGTTGTATAGGAAGTTGAGGTATCTAATGCAGGGTTCTGGTAGAGGCCAGGCCACCTGAAGTTAGATGCTGCAATGTGTAACAGTACCTAAGAATTTTAGGTATTTAATGAGTTAAGCAGCAGTTGAGAAGTGGTTTCCGGAATCTTAGCAAGGTTTACCTGAAACAATAAAGTTAAATGCATAATGTGTCAGGTAGGTGACCAGATCCCCTTTGTAGATCTAAATCTAGGGGAATAGGAAGTTTGAATTATTACTAGTCATCTATGAAAAGGCTAGATATTGCTTCTAAGGAAATCAACTGCATATTTCCTACATTTTTATGGTGTCAGAGCTTAGTACAAGACACAAAATACTTACTGTACTATCTTTCCCTACACCTTTTATTTTAAACTTCATATTATCCCACAAAACTCCCTCTCAAAAAAGGATGAAATCTTAATCAATGTTAAGGGTTTTAAGTCATTATTTAGTTAGGAAATCACAAGGTAGCTTCACTCCTTTAACAAAAAGTGACAGTTTACAATGCTTGTTGCTATAAATGGCTCTTATTTCTGAACTGTATGTCTCTATTTAGTTTCTAAATGCATGAAATACATAGGAAGTCAAAATTTGAAAGTTTTGTTATTCCATTAAATAAATAAATAGCACTTTCTCTTCCCTTCCCAACTTCAACCTACAGAATTTGTATGTTTTAATAGAAAAATCATTAGCAGCATTCATCTTAGGATTTTAACAAATGGGAGAGAGTAAATAGTACTGTCATGGCATGGACCCACTGGTGATGGCTACTCACTGGTGGGGATATGTCTAACCAGTCAAAGTGAGGAAGTGGCTAGCCATGCCCTGCCCTGTTCAAACACCCCGCATAGCAGGGGTTAGTATTCCTAAATTGCCCACACTCTCCACCAAAATGTAACAGGGCACCAGGGTAGCTCCCTGTTCCATGGACAACAATCTACCCAGGCACCTACATTGACCTGTACATACGCATAGCTTGGGTCTCCAAGGATGTCTGACCAGGAGCCAGGTCCTTCTCCCTCTGAGCCTGTCTCCTTTTCTTTGTACAACACCTACATGCCTAGCATTGGTTGCAAGCATAGCAGGGTAGAACCAAACAAGTCTATCCAGTCTCTTTAACCCCTTCCTCAACAGTGGCTAGCCAGTCCATGCCACCACAGTACTATGTACTCCTGCCTGGAGACCCAACACTTTGAGGCCCAAAATCAGCCCCAAAGGCAAGCACAAAGAAGGTGGGTTATGTAGAAAGGGCCAACTGGAGCCAGACCTCCAGTCAGGGCAAGAGACCCTTGACCCAGGGTCCATCCAAAATTAAGGCCATCTATTGTAACACTAAACCCATCAATACTGCAGAAGTCTTTTAGGACTGAGGCTTTAGGCCATGATCCACAGCCTGGTGAATTTAACAGAAAGACTCTTGCTGACTTCAATGGGGTTTGCATCAGGATGAGAGTTCTTTCATTGCTTTATGTTACTCTAACTATATTATTTTTTCTTACGTCTCCATATACAATCCTCAAAGTTAGTACAGTTTAAATATAGCAAAAATCTAGTTTTGAAGTAATTAGATTCTTTGTCAGGTGTGGATCCATAGAATAAAACTGATCGTGGGGGAAAGTTGCACATATATATCAAGCAGGATAACCATGCATCTTTATTAATATTGAATGCACAATATTATTCCTGCAATAGACCACGAACATGCGTGTCCTTTATTTAGATTACTACATATAGCAGAAAAGGAACATGTGATTAATGGCAGATTAGCAACATAATTCAAAGAACTGGTTTAATATTTTATGTTCTGATTCCTAAAAAATCCATATACAATTTTTAAAACTCCACAAACGTACATAATTTCATTTTTATAAGCTATAAACCACAAACTTATGTGTGGTACACATATATAAATCTAACTACCCTTTGCAAAATTCATATCCAAATAAAGCATTGCTAATTTTCCCACATACAGAAATTTTCAGCATCTGAAATTTTTAAAAAGCAGTATTTTTGGCATATCTGTATCACAATGCATTGTAAAACCTTCAGAGTTGTTGGCTATAGTTGTGTTGGTGTAAGGACATAGGCAGACAGGGTTCTTCGGATAAATGTTCTTTGGATATCTTTTACTAGACCAAGTAAACAGTTGGAAAAATTGTTCTTTGCAAGCTTTTGGGCACAAATACCCTTCAAGTATAAGTTAATTATTATGAGGTATCAGTTTTAATTGTACTAAGTTTATTTTAATATTTTCTGATATGAAAATATGGTTGCAGATTAGAATCTTAGCTTAAAATAACTATGAACTTTGATATACATCAGTTCCACTCTGAGGAATAAGTCTTCAACATAAAGTCATGTTGCAATTCAGAATTAAAAAAAAAAGAACAATATTTAAAACCAGATCTCTTTTCTGTTGCTCCACGTTGAATAGGGCTCTCTGAGGAGATACAGCTATAATAATAGATTTTCTATCTTTGCACTAAAATCTAACAAATTAACTTTTAAAAAGAAGACTATCAGGGGAAATTTAGAAAAAGCTAACTTTTTCACTTGCTGTTCTCCACTCAGAATATGAATGGTTTTTCTTGGAACCAATAATTGTATTATATATAATAAATTTAATTATTTTATAGGCTTCTTTAGAAAAGTGAGATAATATCATGGAAAAAGAATTGTTTGAGGCTCCTTCTGTAGCTTTTGTCTTTTAGACTTTGATGGTTCTGTTCTCTTTTTAGAACACTTTTCTCTCCAAAAAAAATCTTAACAAATAAAAAAGAATCAAACTAGATCTGCAATATTCTGGCCCCTGGCACACATTCATTTAAAAGCACAACGGGATCTGATCCCCAATCCAAACAACAGGATGTGATTTTGGAATCAGGATCAAACCCAAAATGCTTCATTGCCACTTGCCAGTACAGGGGGAGCCTGAGATCAGGACAAATTGAAAACAGGTGCTGCAGCTTTGCAAGTGGGGCTAACAATCAGCTGACTGTCAGCCCCAGTCCAGACAACCTTCAGTCTGGTTCAAGACCAAGGGCTATCCAGGGACCAATCAGCTGACTGTCAGCCCCAACCCAAGCATCCTGTTCATCTAGGGCTTTCTGGGAAGACAATCATTTGTCAGCCCCAGGCCACCCTGCACCCAGCACCTCTAGGTGAGCTGCCAGAGATCAGAGGCTCCTGGCAGGGGAGTGAAGGACTTCTCACACTAGATACTTTAAACCCCCACTAAAAGCCTCTCATCCCCTGCACCTGAAAGCCTGGCCAGAGCTGCTAGGTGTGTGGTTAGAGTCCTCTGCAGGGAAGCCTTTTAGGCTGCAGCTGACCCCAGCCTCAGGCCAGGGTTGGCAATCAACTGATTGTCAGGCCCGGGACTGGGAGTGCATGGGGGCCATTTCCAGACTCTGGTGTGATCCTGGTCCTGGGACCATCAGCTGATTGTTGGCTCTGGCCACGTGTTAAATTTTAGGCACCATTCAAACCATTCATAAAAACATTCCACATCAGTGGTTTTCAAATTTCCTAAAGCCATGGAACCCTTTTATATCAGTTCTGCCATGGAGCCCTTACCCCAATCCTGTGAGCTGAAAAGGAGAGAGGTGTCTCAGCCCCGCAATGGTGGCACACCACCCTCTAGCCCATTCCACCATTACCCAGGGCTCTGCAGAACACAATTTAAAAAACATGGTTCTACATGTTACGTAGAACATTTCTATGACATGTTTGCCATTTTATGATACCTTAGATTGGGTGTACATGTAGAACCCTTCCCATTTATGCCATGCTTAATGTGTTAATTGCAGCATAAATGTAAAGTTTAGTGGGGGACTCTATAATTTATTGAATCATTACACAGGCCCATTAGCTGGTGTATTATTACTCTTGCAGACAGTCAGACCCAAGTAGTTTATATGGAAGGGCCTCCCTGGAGTCAGATCCAGGAAACTCATCTCAGGACACTTGGCTATAAAATAAGGTTTCTGAGCACTCTGAGACCCCTTGTATTCCAAACTTTATGGCACTATTTCTTGTCCCCTATGCCCTGTACTGGCTGAATGATCATCTTGACCCTATATCTCACCTCACTCATCTTTACCTCTTCTGAAGGGTAAAGATCACCTCTGCCCAGAAGGCTTCCAATTTCAGATACTTTCTCCTGGGTTCCCATGCAGAGCACCTGCTTGAATATCCCATTTCAGTGTATTCAGGGTACACTGTAGATAACACAGACTTATCCAGCTGCCTATAGAACTACAACAGTTCCCTCAAATGGACATATTTCCTCATCTGGGCTTTGGTGCTCTAGGAATTTGGGATAATTTCTTAGAACTGCATCCTCTGCTCTAGGCAGCTGGTATGATCTCTGATTTTTAGCAGCTTCTTGTAGCTATGAAAACTCCTGAAAAGGAGACTTTCCCCAACCCAAATCATTTTACCTCACCAGATGTAACCCTCTCCACAACCTATTCACAACCTCTATAGGAACTTTGCAGAACTGGTGTAATGAATATGCCTCTTTATAACATTTTGATATCTATATGAGGAAGGTTCTGTATACATTAGAAATAGGGGGAGCATGGTGTTGGTTATGGACAACAGAAGTACTTGGTGAAACCTAACTATGCTGCTTTTCAATAAAATGGTTTAATTTAAACATTGTGGTTTGATTGGCAGTCTTAAAAACGGTATAAGTAGTCAAGTTTGTAATAAGTACACCTGTACCTTACATTTTACAGAAAAGCAAATTTAACTTGCTGTTTCCTGTTCTACGTGTTCTAAAAAGGCTCCCTAAGCTTTTATTTTGAGTGCTGAAAAAATCTACTTTTTTCACATTTACACTAGCACTTTCAACAGGTCCTACAGGCTTTATAACCATGCAGCATCTACTAAAGTAGATGAGAATTATGCACCCAAGGACTGTAGATCAAACCTTCAATGTGCAGTGTTATACAGAGTTATACATTATAAATTTTAGTCACAGTTTTGTTTTATGATATCATCTCTCCCATCCCAATACACATCTAGAAAAAAAAATAGCATTCTGGATTAAAGGTCAACCCAGATGCAGAAAAATAGGCTCTGTCTATTATGGTAAATATGGGTTATGGCTATCTACCAGTGAGTATATAATCAGAACATCCCAGGAAACCTGGTTCTGTCATGGAATTACTTATGTGCAGAACTTACCCACCCAAGCCCCACTGTGTCCCGGACTGAGAATTCTTAATTCCGATTGTTGGAGCTCATCCACCAATCAGGGACGAGTTAGGAGGAGCTGATGCCACCTCTTCCCTGAAGGGAGGGGGCGAGAAATGCCCAGACCTAACTGGGACCTGCAAACTGCATGTCTGCTGGACTTCAGGGGATGGAGCCCCCTGAGGGAATAAAAGGAGTGGCATGATCTGCACAAGGCAGATGCAGCGAGGGATAGTGAGGAGAGAGGAGCTCTGGAGAGACTATCATTGGGACCCCATCTAAGCCTCGATGGTGCGCAGATTGGTGCACTGCACTCAGGCTCTGGGAGCTGCTCGAGGTGGCTTGAGCCTGCAAACCCAGCAACTGGCCAGGTGGGGAGGTACGTGGATCATTGAATGGAGAGCCTGCCCTGGAAGCAGCTCGAGGCTGCTTGCACCCAACATGGTGCACAGGTCATCACATGGAGAGCTGGTCCTGGGAGCAGCTTGAAGCTGTTTGGGCCCCACATGGTACACAGGTTGACACATAGTCAACCCCAAGAGCAGCTCAAGGCTGCTCAAGTTAGCCCCTGGCTTTCAGCTGGGTAACTGGAGCCCTAAAGTGTAGCTCAGCATTAAACTAAAAGAACCCCAGCACCCAGAGCAGGGCCCAGAAAAGGGAAAGACTCCTGGCATGAGGCTGGGGAACCAGAGCCAGTGAGGGCTCAGCTCCTGTAGGAGCTCCCTGGGTGCCCAGCGTGGGGCCCAGGGCCCAGAGGGAAGGGCCCCAGCTCGAGGCCAACAACTCCAGGAGGCCTGAGATGGTGTGGGGACCCAGAGGCCAGATCGATGGCCCCACAGTGGAAGGACCATGAATTACTAAGAACTTGGGTCCTGTGGGGGGTGCTTCTGGGCAAGGGACCCTGGGAGGAGAGATTACCCCAAATACACACTGGGGAGGGTCCTGTGGGACATCCAAGGGGCATAGAGAAGATCCTAGCCCACTTGAGGGACCAAGTGGTTGGAACCCAGATAGGGTGTGCCTAATATCTGGTACAGTTGAGCTTCATATTTTGTATCTATTGCTATTGTTAGTTTGATTATGGTCATCAATGTGTTATATATAGTTGGGTATGTTAATTCTGTATAATGGGCTCTGTAAGAATGTCTTAATTAGCTAACTCACTTGTGGTATAGACCTGCCGGGTTGACTGTCCCGGGATCCACTCCTCTTCTGGGCCTGGGGCATGGGTACTTACCTGAATGCCCTCCCTGGGGCAGACTTCCTCATGCTAACAGACCTTTATATGTATATTTGTATCTATACCTGTATCCATTTTAAGGAGTTTTATATATAAATGCTTGTAACTCAATAAATTGTATATAGTCAAGAACTTTGGGCCTGGGCTAACTCTATAGAGGAAAGAGGGATCCACCCTAAATTCCAGCATCCCTCTCACAGAACCCCCTCCTGCCTACCCATCCCATCTGACTGAAGGTAGGGAACACCCTTGGGTTACACTTAGGGTTGGACATTTTACTGGTCAAATAAAACAAATAAAGTTTGATCAACTGACTAGTCAAATGTCAGTAAAAATTGTAAAAAATCCCAATAGCTCCAAATAATACACAGAACAAGCCCACATTTTCCATTATGAAATGTGTAAAAACCAATAAAAATCATGTCTGTCAAAAATATAGGTGAAAATTTTTTTTGTGAAATTGCTATAATATTTGACCGATCAAAAATGTGCAGTCAATTGACCAGCCAACTGAGTCAATTGACTAGTTTGCCAACCCTAGAATTACTCTCTCCCTTAAACACCTCCTTCCATAATGTACTTATGAATACTACACATGTAATCTTTTCCATTATTTTAGAGCTAGATGCAAGGACTAAAAGGGTCTGGTCTCAATATATAATTTGTCCACTGATACTTTAGAAAGAGCTTTTCCTAAGTCAGGCACAGATTAGATATAGTTTCTCTGTTTAATGCTAGAACTAATTCCTTGGTAGTACACAAATTCATGAGAAGTTCAATTTGTCTATGATATGGAATGCCAGTGAGAAACAAATTTGCCTATTTCAAATCTAACAGTGATCAAATACCTCTGCATTTATTTCATCAGCATGCCAAATGAATAAGACAGTCTGGAAATAAGCACCATACTTCCCAGTGGACAGAGTGGCTAACATGGAATCCATGTTCTGACTGGCATCAGTCAGAACATAAAGTAGTATCATTTGGATAACAAAACACATTTACTGGTGTAACTATTTTCCTATTTACCATTTACAATAAAAGATAGTTTTCCTTTCATCAGCTAAATGCTAAGGACAGCATTCTCATCAGAAATATCTCATTAGAAATTTCCTGGGTTTTTTAGGTTAGCTCTTATTAGGGCTGTCAATTAATCACCATTAATGTTCACAATTAACATGTTAATTGGTTCTTGCATTAATTTTTTTAACACATTAATTGTGCACATGGTTTTGGAGTCCATGCCTGGACTCCACTCTGCCACCATCACCACCACCTCTGGGCCACCCAACGGGGCAGAGGCAGCAGTGCAGAGGACTTCAGGGCAGCCTGGGCATGGGCTCTGGGCTGCTGAAATAGGAAGGCAGGGTGTGGGAGGGGCATAAACATAGATAAACAGACACAGGAACACAGACATGCAAACATGCCCATGAGCAGCCACAGCATGCATGTGGCCAGGAACGCAGCCTGGAGGTGGCATGTAGAGCAGCGCCCTGCAGGTAAGTCTGTGGAAGGGAAGGGGTGGGGGCACAGATTGAGGCCCCCATAGTGAGGGAGCGAGTGGGCCAAGGCCAGGGCTGGGGTGAATGGGACCCCAGGGCCAGGGTGGGTCATGGGACAGAGCCACAGCAGGCTTATCCAGGGGCACGGGAGAGGCGGAGCTTCCTTGCTGCTGTGCACAGCCCTGGGGGAGGCTTGGGGCATGTGTCCCCTGGATTTGTGCACAGGGTGGAGGCAGACTGCCCACTGTGGGCTGGGGCTCTGTGCTTTGCTGCCTTTGCTCCAGGAGCTGCACACTAGCTGTGAGTCCCCTGCCTGCCTGGTAGCACAAGGCACAAGATGGTGTCATGTGGCTTCCAGGGTAAGTGCATCAGGGCACAGAGCTGCAGCCTGCAGCTGCCCTCACCCTGTGCACAAATCCAGATGGCACATGCCCCCCATGCCTCCCCTGGGGATGTGCACAGTGGAGGGAAGCTATACCCCCTAACACCCTTGGACGAGCCTCCCATGGCTCCATCCCATAACCTGTCCTGGCCCTGGGGCCACATTCACCTCAGCCCTGCCCCCCCGCCCCACTCCCTCCCTCACTGTGGGGGCCTCGATCTGCCCCCCTGCCCCTTCCCCTCCCCAGACTTACTTTCTGGGCACTGCTGTACATACTGCTGGGCTGCATTCCTGTAGGATACTATATTTAATTAAAAAAATAGGACACCTGTGGGGGGGGCATAATATGACTGTGTGGGGGGCAGTGATATACCCATGCCCTGCCCCTCATTCCCAAGCCACAGCCTTCCCAGACCTGCTGCCACCCTTTACTCCTGACCCACAATGCCCCATAATCAGTCAGGGCATGTGGGAACACCCTGTTCCTGGGCTCCAAACCCCCCGCACACACTCACAGCCAAACACACCTTCACAAATTCCTTCCCACATACACCCCACACTCACATCCCAACCATACAACGTGCCTGCATAATTTTGCATAATTTTGTATTTTTCTGCATATAATTTTGAGTTTTTACCTGTGCAATTAAAATCGTGATTAATTTGCAACTTTTTTTTTAATCATGCAACTAATTGTGATAATTTTTTAAAATTTGTTTGACAGCCCTACTTCTTATGAATTAAACAAAAAATTGTTATCATCAAAAAGGTTGAATTTAACATCCATTAGTTAGTATGGTACTGATAAGACAAGTACTTTAAGCAAAAAAAGGCTGTATTTTTATACCAAAGAGCTTGAGTAAAATGTATGCTTCCTATGTATGCCACTTTGGAGATGCGTTTTTGGATAATAAACCATACTATGTTTAAATATCACAAGGTAGTGCTCTTTTGCAATATTTTATTTTGTGTAATGCTTTCAAAAATATGTTTTGAAGCCAGGTAAATTTCAACACAATTTCAAATTTCACCCATTTGGAAGAGACTATATGGACAGGTAAGATACTTTTATGCCCACCTGGAAACTTGGGCAATGCTTTCTCATTATCAGAGGCTGATTTTGACACTAGTTTAATTCTTAATGTCTAATCACTTGCACTTATTAAATTATTTAAAGTGCACTACAGAACAAAGATGAGATAGCTCTTCCTCTGCAGCAAGTGGAGCAAGTAAGGATTCTGGGTTTTCAGAATTGAAAAGGTGGGAGGTGAAGAAAGGTGCCTGAGGTGCTTTGTTTCATGCTTTGTTTGCCTTATTTTTCAGCCTTAATGAACAAAGAATTCAGAAATGAATGGTATCTTAGCAGTGGTTTCATTTTTTCTAGGTTTTTCCTACAGAGAAAGTATTGGTCTTCATGATTCCAGTGATCAGGAATTACTTTCCAGCAATCTTTATTCACAATCTCTAGTAGTTCTGGGTGAACATTGATGAGCTGAGGCACCTGCTCTAATGCCTGGGGAAGATGGAATGGACTGTGTTAGAACGAACAGCTCCTTTCTCACAATGCTCTGTATCTTGCTGCTCCTCTTCTCTACAGGCACCCACATTGTGAAAAGCAGGAAAACCAGTGTAATCCCAGTATTCAGAGCCAGGCAGGTGAGAAATGGGAGGAGATGCCTTAACACAGAAACAAGGAAAGGAGGCACAGTCAGGAGCTGGACTGGTTCCAGTACTGCTATATAGCCATAGGGAAAGACAGCTTCTTTCCTAACACTTAAAGTTACCCTAGCATTTCAGTTAGACTAAGCCCTGGGATACTGAATTTCAGTCAGCTGGTATTAATTTTTCAGTCGGGGGTTTCTATTTAGAGGATTGCCACAAAGTCCAAATATTGTGCACATTTCCACTCATATAATGATTATGACATATACCACTGAAAATTAGACAGTACTGACAAACATGGTGGATTATCATTCTTTCGTGCCTTATCCATTTCTGTGTAAATTTTAAGTACCTCAGAGGAGAATCTCCTTGGCAAAGCCCAGGGAGTCTAGCATGAATGCACAGGAAAGAAAACTGGAGTCTATTTTAAAATAAAGATGTCACTGAACAGAAAAAAATGTACCTAATGGATCTCACTGACTGTATGATGGTTTGGAAGGAATGAACTACAGGTCTGAAGCAAGGATTCCTAGAGAAAGTTATATAAAAAATATTTATAAATGTCACAAAATAAAAATACAGCAGTCTGGTTACCTAACTGAACTCATAATATGTTCATTTAAATATGGAGATGTATATTATATATATATGTTTTTACTTTACAGTACATGTATTTCATTTTATGTCCATTTAAGAAGAATATATTATGAACTGGATGAGACAGCTTCATGAATGCTATAATATTGTATTCAATCCTATCCCAAAAGTAGATAACAAACAAATCTTGTTTTTAATTTACAATATTAAAGATGTACAAATATTTATAAATGACAAAAAACAGTATTTTTTCTAGCTAGAAAGGCAACAAAGTTAAATCAGTAATGCATTGTTACAATATATTATAGAAATTATCAAGGGTGAAATCAAATTTATTGCAGCTGTAACAGTTCCAAAAAAGGACAGGGGTCTGGGTTGGTGCCAATAAATACAGTTTGAGCAGCTGATCACATGATTTTTGAAGTAACTAAATTAATTTCATTGTAAAAATATAAATTAAAACACACTAAATTAAGAAAAAAAGAATAGGTACTTTCCCATTTGAAAATGATGTTTTTAAATATTTTTAATAGTTTTCATGAAATCAAGCTTTCTAATATGAACTTTAATTAGACATTATAACACATGTCATTCATTCAAAACAAAATGTATTTAACTAAATACTACCCTAACTTTAAGGGAAATAAGAGGTTTGATTTTGCCATCGGATATACATGCATTTTATCAGAAAATGAAATCATTCAGAGCACTGAAAGGCTCCCAGATTGGTTAAAAAAAGAACAAGCATATCTTCTACTTTCCACCCAAAGTGGCAGATTTCAACCTACATACCAGTTACTTGTATTGGTCCCCATTTAGGAAAACATACAAGTACATGCTTATAATTAAGCATATGCCCATGTAATTTCCTGGACCAGGTCCAAAGTACTCCAGGAAATAGGTATAACAGGCACAATGTTCTGGAGTACAGGAATTGGGAATTGTGTTCCAGAATACAAGCTTTCATTTATGTGTTTGTAGGCATCTATAAGGGAGCAGAATGCAGCCCATTCAAATATACTCCTTCTGAAATACAAAATGAATGGCTAAGAGACTTAGGCCGGCCATATTGAGACCTGTAATCAAATTCCAAACTGCACTCTTTCCCACATGTTGGTACAGCAAAGTACAGGTATTGAGCATTTTCCCAGATATTGGTAAGGGGGAAGAACTTTGCATTTCAGCAGTTCTGTTCTACATAGAAACCTACAAGCAACCAGACAATTCTGCTTAAAATTACCCATGCTGGGTGATTGCAACAAAACTGAGGCCACCACCATTTTTTTCACTGGCTGCAGGAGAAAACCAAGATTTTAGTTTCACTTTATTTGTGCTTTTCCTGCTTCACTTAAGGTTACTTCAATGATGAAAAATCTTAAACAAACAAGAAGCCAGAAGACAGCAAACATGGGACAAACATGTTAGGAGCCATTAGCCAGAGCATTTCTTAGCCAGAGTCTAAGAAAGCTGAGTTTTGGTTGGATGTCATACCTGCATAGCATTATCGGCAAGCAGGAAAAACCTGTGGTCTCTACTGGAACACATCAAGTCTAAGAATGGTAATTATGGATGTACAGTATGTGGAAATACCAGATCCCATATTTAGCGTCAAATGGCCGTCTTGCTAAAAGAGGTTACTTTTTTTAGTTCTTGTGGACTTTTGATTATTAAAAAATAATATTAAGTTGAATAAAATATAGTAGAATTAATCAAGTCAGTACCTGGTGAGCTACTCAGTTTAGAAATACCTACCGGCTCATAACACTTCCGACCAAATTGCTGAAATACAGAACCTGAATCTCTTCCAGTAAAAGACAACTGTTTAACAAAAATATGTGAAATACGTGAAGTGCAAAAAGTTTCCTTCTTTAATGAGATATGTTGTAAATTCTGGATATATACAGAAATACATTTATAATAAACCAAACGGTTTTTACCACCCATTCTGTTGGAAAGTAGTTTATTGTTTTCAACAAATTAAATTATACAGTATTTACATAAACCAGTGTTCAGAAATCAGTTAAAGTTAAAGCAGTCTTACCAATAAGTAGGGTCTAGTTTAAATTGTGATTCTGCATTTTTCATGAAAATCATTAAATTAAGTGATTTTCACAAAAAAAATGTAGCAAGCAGCCATGTTGTGGCATTTTGTTACAACAAGATGACTGCTGTAGGCTGGGGAAAGCATTCCCCAACTAGCAGCCAAAGCCTAGTAGCCCAGAGGAAAGGGGAAGGGGTCTCCAGGAAGGAAAAAAATGGGATGCAAGAGGTTGGGGGCACCTGGGGGCTGCCTTGTCAGACAGCCCTGGCAACAAGTAAGGAAGGGGCTGTTTGTTTCTCTTGTAGGGAAAACTGAGGCACCAGGGGCTGGGAGCTGGGGAAGAGCACACATGCAAACAGCCCCTCCCCTACCTGGCACCAGGACTTTCTGCCTAAGACAACCAGCAGCTTCCTGATTGCTTCCAGCAGCCAACACTGCTGATGCTGAGCTTAGTGTGAGACTCATTGCTGACTGGCCAGGAGCCTGGCAGAGCAGAACAGCATTTTTGAAAAAGGGAATTTCCTCCTTGCCTGTCAGAAACAACGTGGCGCAGATGGCTGCTACTGCTATTCCTGCTTCTTCCAGTGACGTAGAGGGTGGGGGGTGAATGAGCTTGGTAGGAAGGCCTCTGCTGCTGCAATTAAACAGTACCCAAACCTGTCCCCCTAGTCATTGGCAACATGTCTGGTGGACACAAGGGAACAGATTTCTGCCCAATGGAGGGGTGCAGGCACAGGGCTGCAGCCTGGCTGGAGTCAGCACCTGGCAGCAGCAGCAGCACTGGTAGCAGCGACACAGAGTTATGCCACCCCACTGGCAGCATTTACGTGTCACCTGTATCCTCAGCCAGTCATGCAGCATGGAGTGCCACAATCTAGGCATGAAAATGGTAACCCCCAACCTTGATTAGGCCATGATATTAGCGAGCTGGGCCCCCAGCTTAAACCAGGCCCTACCAATAAGCTGTTTATTTTATATTTACAATGACTAAAAGATCTGAACTGACCTGAAAACAGAATTCTACACAATTAAACAAAAAGAACAGCCTTTGGAAAATCTTCACGTAGAAGAACCAACCAGTCCATCTAATGTAGTGTAATTAATAGGTGTATAACAGGAACTTGCAAACAGGATTGCAGAAGTAGTTAAGGAAGTGAAGCAAGGTTCTTTTCAAGTCAGAGTAACATGACAAATAAGTAGGACAAAAATAGCAGGGTGCTGAGATCTCTGCATACCAATTCATGCATTGCTGCCATAGACTGACTTACAGCTACCAAAGGCTTTACTTTTCACTATGCAACAATTGTTGAAGGCCCCCTAAAATATCAAATGTCAAATCACAATGCTATGCAATTACAGATACATTTTACTTTGTGCTTTTACTATGCCAAATAAGGATGACTTACAGTCCATTTTTTTTGAGTGAGAGAAGGCTCCAGGTATTAGACTGTGGGCTGTTCCTTTGCTACCACTCTTAAAAACAATAGCTCTTAAAGCCAGTGTTAATCAGAATTGGACCATGGAGCTGTCATCCAGCTCCTCAGTTAGAGTTTTCCTTTTTCTCTTTCATTACACTCATCAATTTCTAATGACCTCTCCAGGACAATTTCTTTTCCTAGGATACAGCTCTAAAACCAAGCTAACCACCATCAAGTTTCCAAAACGTTTGTCAACTTTCTCCTACCTTTGATACGCTGAATGTGAAACTAAAATCATGGTTTTCTTTGCAACTACAAAGAAAAAATGCAAAATCATATTTGTTCCTTACAATGCAGTATATATTTAAGACAGTGATGAAATGCAGAGGTCTGCCTTTTTTTAAAAAAGAAGGAAAACAAAATTTTCTATGGTTGTATGTAGTCGTTCAGTGTTTTACCAGCTAGGATTTGCCCAAATACTTCAAATGTGCAAGATTTGGTTCATTAAAAACAAGCTTAAAAAAACCTTCCAATTGCAGTTGAATCTTGCTGTGTACAGGTGTTTGCACTGGAAGAAAGTGTGGAAATTGCTTTTCACCACATAATTTAGGAGTTTTGCAAATTATTAAACAGCCCTTTCCATGCATACAAGCAAGAACTGTTTAGTTGTATATCTAGGGCACAGGCAATGCCAAGAAGGGTAAAGTCAACTCCAAAAAGGCAGTGGTCCTAATTTTAATGTATAATTAAAAATGCATCAAGAAAGAGGTTGGCAAATTAGTTAAAACAGGGAAGCAATAACTCTTAAACCAAAAAGTAATATTGATCTTACGCACTACCAGACAATATATGCAATACTGACTTTTTAGTGATACAGATTATAACTACTTATGTACAAACACTTAATATTTTTTAAACTGGAGAGAAAGAAAATCTTCTTATGATTGATGACCTTCTAAAACAAAATGTTCATTTATTAAACTGCTTGACTATATGTGGAACAGCAGAAGGGACATTTATAATTGAAGATTAATGTATTAAAGTATAGCAATCCTTGCTGGGTACTAGTGGCATTAGATGGTAAATTGTGTTGTCATTCATACACTCATAATACACATTATGACAGTCCATGATCTCTGGAATAGAAGACCTCTTTTGACACAACAACAAGGAGGTAGACTCCCTTCTGAATATATGGTTTCTACACAATAAAATTTGATGTTCAAGTGAGACACAGTACATATATGATTCTGTCTGAAGATTTAAAAATTTGGGAACTTCATGCACTTGAATATAGTTTAAATCTTAAAAGAATTCAGCTGGTATCAAAACTCAGCATTCATTGATTTGGTTCTTTATGAGTCCAGAATGAATGTTGTGATCTACTGGAAATACTCTGCAAATCTCCTGGTAGTAGCACAGATGTTGGATGTTTTTCAAAATATAACTATTGAAGAAAGGATCCAGGATATGCAAGCATACCATGAGACTATTAATGAACCTTAAACTACTATTCATCATACACTGGATTCTGGAAAAACTTTTTTGTCTTTTCCCAGAAGATTTACTTAAATATATTTCAGTCCATAGCAGACTTGTACAATAAAGCAGAATATTATTTAAACACAATGTCCAGAACTGTGCCTTTGTTTTTCTATAGTATTTATTCCAGCAAATATATAAATGCATCTCTTACTAAAATAATACTTTTTTCTACGTAACTATTTTATTCTTTTCCCTATGAGGTAAAAGGGGGCTAAATACTTTGATAATTGTTTAAAAATAACATCTACTCTGGATATCTGTGAAGTCCAGTTCTGCCAAAATGATTTAAGTGTCTATGTGTTGAAAGGACATACCTCATAGCAATCACAGTAATTCCTCATGTATCAATATAATTTGTAATTAATAGCTTTGTTCAAGCTACTGAGTGGAGTATAAGACTAGTGGAAAAAAAAGGTTGAAGGAATAAGTGCAAACCCAAGTGTATGTGTATACATCTTTTTAATAGGACAGACTGCCAAATACTAAACACTGTGAAATATTTTATAATTCTTTATTACACTTTTAGTGTTCACTTTTTATTCATGCAGAATAGGGTTGTCAGCTCCAGAAACAAGAAAATGATTTATACTGTCATTTTCCCTGATTTTGAAAAGTGGCTATTATTTCTCTGTATTTCTAAAATGTATCTTTTCTCCATTTCCCCTTTAATCTGACATCATTAAGTTTATGACTTACAGTGCATTATAACTTCACAGCATGTGTAATATGATGTCAAAAGGGAAGCCTTGGGAAGTGAGCCAAGTTCCAGTGGGTTTATGGATGTCAAACTCACAAACATAGCTGAGTTTGACCTTGGGTAATTTAGACATTTTGCTGCTCCAATTTAAATGGAAGTGCTTTCTCACAGGAAAATGGAAAAGTAAAGGATACAAACTTATATAGGTACACTGCTAAGTACTCAAGGCAGATAGCAGGACAATTTTGAGTGAACCTCCAAAATGGATTGAGCCATACTGGTCTGTGACAGGAAAAACAAAGAGAAAAGCAGCCTGGTCTTCCATGCCATGATCTCTGAACTTCCCCACAACATTAAATATCTTGATAGAAGCCAAGAGCAGAAGGTTTGACTCTAAAAACTGGGCAGAAAAGAGATGAGGTTTCCATCATCATCACCATAACCAAGAAGTCCAGCTTTTGTCACCATACCATCTCTGCGAATAGCACTTTCATGGAACACTTCCATCCAGCTACAGCTGCCACTCCATTAGTGAAATTATCCATTCCCTTAATGGAATCAGCATTCCCTGTGCCTCCCTGTTGTGTCCAGGTGATTGGTCCTCTTTGTCTTCAGAGGTTAAATTCAAAATGCTATGCTTGCACTATATGCTGGTTATCAAAAAGCATCCTGACTTACAGACTCTCAAACAGGCCTCGTTCACAGCCACCCCAGGGTTTTTGTAGTAATGTTTAGTGAAACTACTCTGGCTTCTCCATCCTAGCTATACACTTCTCTTACTAAATATACAGGCCCAATGTAAGGATGCTTTACAACTGGAATTGCAGTTTTCAGGACCTTAGAAGTTGTCTACTTTTCCTCAAATGCCAACCAGGCTGATTTTAGATTTGTTTTTTGCAGGACCAAAATCAAGTCTCAACTCCAACACCTACTGCCTTTGCAGCCTTGATCAAATTACATAGCTTTCAATCTAGAGTTCCTAAATTTAGGCACCTACATCTATATTTCAACAACAGGCTGATTTTTCAGACATGCTGCAAGGCTTCCAAGTGTGGAAATATTATCTTTAGTCTTCACACCTCAGTTTCCACAACCATAAATATTCTACCTCCCTCCATCAGAGCATGGAAGGGGGCAGTTAGTATTAAATAGATCATGTTTGTTGAAACACGCATGTATCCTGAAACTCGCCAAACTGTCTGGTGATTGTGGACCTAATAAGCTTCCAGGGGCAAAAATCACTTTTGGCAATTGTCCTCTGCAAAGTTTTTTCTAAAGTCTAGTAAATATGCATAAGGCTCCAATTCTTCTGCTGAATTGTGGGAGTTGGTAAGATCCAAAATTTATGTACAGCCTATGTAAAGTGAGGGGGTTAAGTTTAGAGCACCTCTTAAAAAATGGCTTTGTTACTTCCACCCACCATCCTCAGATCAGGAATGCTGTGTAGACAAGAATTATTTCACAGACTACCCCAAAATACTACAGTTGTCTATGATGAGGAGCTCAAACGACATACTAAAGGAAAACAAAAATAGTCATCTAATGATTTGAAACTGAAATAGGAGCTGTAAAATCTAGCAAAAATGCTATAAGACGACACCTTCATCACTACCAAAAAAATCTTAATGTTGCACACCTGTGTTGTACATCTGACTACTTTTTATTGTGGCTTCTGCTGAGGATAGCTTTTCAGAACTAAACTTCATGACAAATTATTTGTGGTGTTCAGCAAGTCAAGAACTTCAGGAATTGTGATGAACTATAGATAGCTGGAAATACAACTGATACATTCTATACAAACTTCAATAAATCTATACACCCCACGTCTTTGAGGTGAATAACTCAGAGATCCTGCACAATTTTATAATAGCTTAATAGTTCAAGAGTTTTGTTGAAATATAAAATGTATTCTTTGATCAGAAATAATGTAAGTTTCAGCTAATTCAAAGTGATATGGAAGCATGGTAGAAAAGAATCCAAACTTTGAAGGCACTAAAAAACAAGGAATCTGAATTTTGAAATTAATAGACAAGTAAGGAATAGGAGTCACTCCATTTTTATGCTTTGGTTTTATTTTTTGTGGCAGTGGGTCAGCTGCAAAATATTTCAGATATTCTAGTTGTGGTGGAAAAAATGTGAGAGCTGGCACTGGGTACAGTAGCACAGACTGCCCCTCTTTTTCAAGAGGCCAGGAGGCTAGGTGAGAATAGAATAGTGGAGATATCCACCCTTCCCCAAAGTAAGCTGAAGCTTAAAGATAGAATACAAAAGGGAACAAAGAAACTATTGTCTCAGCAGAACTTGAATATCTGTGAGAGAGAGCAGCTCTGAATTTATAAGGCACTTACTAGTCATAAACTGTTGTTAAAGATGGAGGTCAGGAACAGGATCCCTGGTCAACACACTAGGAATAGATATTAGTGGCCTCCTCTTATGAGCAGCACAAGATGGTAAGACACTGCACATCTTGTTTTGACCAATAATTTCACCAATAATTTGGTGACCAATAATTTGACCAATAAGTTCTGTTTCTCTGCAACTTTCTCACTGGCCTCTGGCTAGTTGATGTCTAGCATATTTTTCAAGTACTTACTCATGGAATTTCCATGCATTCTCACACCAGCAATGCTGTTATAAGTGCATGAAAAGTAAATTCAGTTACATAGCAGAAGCAACAGGCAAATATCCATGTATAAAAATGTTGATCATATTCACCTTGGCGGCCAGGCCACACTGCATTTCACATTGCTGGGTTATTGCAGATATTTGGTTCAAGCTACACCGTATATGAAACATGAAGAGAGTGTAAACATGCTTGTTGTGATTGTATTTAATTGATACATTTATTTATTTTTTCTCATGGATATAGTTTTACAATTTTATGGATCCTGAAAGAAAATTACCTGAGGCCCTAGTTGTTCTTAACTTATCGGAATTTTGATATCACACTCTTAAAATTAATGCTGACTTCGTGAAGGAACATCTTGAGAAGCTGGATACCTTCAAGTCAGCCGGCCCTGACAATCTTCACCCCAGGGTACTCAAGGAGCTGGCGAGCATCATAGCCCAGCCTCTAGCGCGGATCTTTGAAAACTCTTGGCGCTCTGGTGTAGTGCCCGAAGACTGGAAGAAGGCCAATGTGGTGCCTATCTTCAAGAAAGGGAGGAAAGTGGATCCGGCTAACTATAGGCCCATTAGCCTGACTTCTATCCTGGGGAAGAGCTTAGAAAAGTTTATTAAAGAGGCCATCCTTAATGGACTGGCCAACGCCAACATCTTAAGGGATAGCCAGCATGGGTTTGTTGCGGGTAGGTCTTGCTTGACCAATCTCATTTCCTTCTATGACCAGGTGACCTATCACCTGGACAAGGGAGAAGAGATTGATGTCATATATCTTGACTTCAAAAAAGCCTTCAATCTGGTTTCCCATGATCACCTCTTGGAGAAACTGGCCAATTGTCGCCTTGGGTCCTCCACGATTCACTGGCTGGAAAATTGGCTCCGGGGTCGGACCCAGAGGGTAGTAATTGATGGAAGTCACTCATCGTGGTGTCCTGTGACCAGTGGGGTCCCCCAAGGCTCTGTCCTTGGACCCATATTGTTCAACATCTTCATTAATGATGTGGACACTGGAGTCAGAAGCGGACTGGCCAAGTTCGCCGATGACACCAAACTTTGGGGCAAAGCATCCACACCAGAAGACAGGCAGGTGATCCAGGCTGACCTGGACAGGCTCAACAAGTGGGTGGACAAGAATCTGATGGTGTTCCACGCCAATAAATGCAAGGTTCTCCACCTTGGGAAGAAAAACCTGCAACATCCTTATAGGCTCGGCAGTGCTATGTTGGCTAGCACTATGCAAGAAAGAGACTTGGGGGTCATCATTGACCACAAGATGAACATGAGCCTGCAGTGCGATGCTGCAGCTAGTAACGCGACCAAAACGCTGGCTTGCATCCATAGATGCTTCTCAAGCAAATCCCAGAACGTCATTCTGCCCTTGTACTTGGCCTTAGTGAGGCCGCAGCTGGAGTACTGCATCCAGTTTTGGGCTCCACAATTCAAAAAGGATGTGGAGAAGCTTGAGAGAGTCCAGAGAAGAGCCATGCGCATGATCAGAGGTCAGGGAAGCAGACCCTACAATGACAGGCTGAGAGCCCTGGGGCTCTTTAGCCTGGAAAAGCGCAGGCTCAGGGGTGATCTGATGGCCACCTATAAGTTTATCAGGGGTGACCACCAGTATCTGGGGGAACGTTTATTCACCAGAGCGCCCCAAGGGATGACAACTAGGTCAAAAAGTCATAAACTACTACAAGACCGTTTCAGGCTGGACATAAGGAAGAATTTCTTTACTGTCCGAGCCCCCAAGGTCTGGAACAGCCTGCCACCGGAGGTGGTTCAAGCGCCTACATTGAACACCTTCAAGAGCAAACTGGATGCTTATCTTGCTGGGATCCTATGACCCCAGCTGACTTCCTGCCCTTTGGGCAGGGGGCTGGACTCGACGATCTTCCGAGTCCCTTCCAGCCCTAATGTCTATGAAATCTATGAAAACCTACAGCTTTTAAAAGGGCTTACCTTTTAAAAGACTAGATATTGTAGACATTTTTTTTAATTATTACAGGTAAAAGTAACACAATGAAGAGTTCATCTCCCACCTATTTATCTATGTTCTGTGTCTCAATTTAATTAATGTATATGGAATATTATTTGTGTAAAGTACACACTGTATAATATAAATGGAGAACTGTGTTTTAGCTCATCTTCTCAGAGCATGCTGCTAATTTTCTATAAATAATAACTGAATAAGTCCTAATACATTTGAACTCTTCTCTTTAAAGTAATTACCACATTTACTCAAATCCAAGACAAGGTCTCCCCCACCCATAACATGGGGAAAAGAAGCCTTGTCTTAGATTCAAATACCAGCCCAGAAGAGGCAGCAGCATCCCTCTGGCCTCAGCCCCAAGATCAGGGTTGAGCCACCACCTACCCCAACCCAATGGCTCATGATCTGGGCAGGGGACATGCTGTGCAATGATGAAGGGGGTAGAGGGAACCGAAGTTGAGGGGGAGGTCAGGCACCATGGGGAAGGGCAAGCAGCAGGAGGGCAGGGGTGGGGGCAGGTACATGCACAGGGGGGACAGGGAGGGGAGGCAGGAAGCAGGGGGCAGACACAGGCATGGAGGAGGAATTCAGCAGGGAAGGACAGGTACCAGGGTAGGACAAGAGGCAGAGGGGATGGGTAGCAGGGGAGGCTCGGAGGCAGGAGGCAGAGGGACAGGCACAGGCATGGGGGGTCAGGGGCACATGGCATTGGGCCAGTGGGAAGTAAAGCAGGCACAGGCATATGAAGGAAAGGGGTAGGGATGTAGCCCCTTGACCCTGCCACTGCTTTGGGGGGACAAATTTAAGGTGACCCCCAAATAATTAGAAATTTAGAAACATGGAAAATTATAATAAATTTATAATTTATAACACAGAATCTAATTATTGAGGGGTCATCTTACATTCAAAGTAATTTTGGATTTGAGTAAATATAGTGTAATTTGTCCTGGTCTAGAAAGTCTTGCTACTGAAAAAAATATTGAAGAGGAAAGAAAAAGCTTTTAAGTAAGTCAAAGCTATCTGTAAAATAAACAACAGTAATGATGTTTTACCTTTTGAATCCTCTTAGCTAACAGTTACAGAATAGCCATGCCTAAAAAGAATTTTAAAATTAAAATGCTTAAGCAGTAGTGTCTCCAGTTAAATCTTTCCAATCCAGGGTGCCAGATAACTAGCAGCGCATAGACAAAGAAAGGAAGGCCAAAAAGACATGCAGCCAAAACTCACAAACCGAGTCTCTTCTTTTGACAATAGCTTGGAATGCTACCCAAGAAGAAAATGAAACTTTGCTTTATTTTCTTCCTATCCCTACCCAGGGAATTGTTAGTTTGGAAAAAAGTCTACAGGAAAAATACTGGCTATTACTAAAGGCAATGGAGTTACAATTCCTGTAAGTATGCATTTCCATAGGATAATAAAAGGGGAGATTTCCAAAAAAGGGTTCATCAACTATATAATTATTTTCCTCCTGTTAAGTTTTATGGTGTATTCATGAAGTTTAATGACAACACCTGGTTGCTTACCTTTGACAATGTGCAGGTAGTAACCTACTTATACAATTATTATATATTACGTATTATATATACGTATGCCTGTGCTCTATGCAAGGATCACTGATAAACAATTAGCTAAGAAATCCAGCTAATATGGAACACTTTACTATTCCTGACAGACATGATATCCTGAAGTCTCTAAAGGCCACAAAAATGTCACTTGAGACTGTTGGAAATTGGAGGGAGCCAGCCAGTAGGCCAACTCCTGATTTTAGAAGATGCCAGATGGTTTTGCAAAATAGCTCCTTTTAAAGGGGCCATGATTCAACTACTGCATGCCCTTTAAAGCCAGCTGGCATTTTTCTTCTTCAATACATTTCAGGTTAGGTGAACTCAGAGAGCACAATACAGATTACTGTACAACCCTGGAGACATTACCAGTCTTTACTTTACCCTGTATTCTTTGAGGCAAACTGAGTAGATTCAACAGCAAGTTTTGCAGACACAAAAATCAGGTAATATCTAAGACTTTGGTTATGACAAATTGTGGTAGTGATGTTTAAATGGGGAATGTATTTAGCTGGGAACACCATAACAAAAATACTTCTTTAGTGCAAATTAAGTATTTCATAAACATGTCAATTATATTCATATCCATCATAGCATATGTAAAAGAAAATGAGCAAAGTTTACTGTGTTATTTGATAATATGTCCTTTGAAAAAGACAGTCTCTTTTTCTATGTTTATCAATTTATACATATGAGATTTTTATCGCATGATATTAAACCGTGCTTGTCTGACAAAAATGTATGATTTCCCATACAACTACTGAAGGTAAAAGTCTCAGTTCATCCAGCCTAAGTATATGTATCCCTAAAAGTTTAGTAAATGTTCCACACTATCACTGCCTATAATGCCAGTGGTGGGGCATTTTACACACAGTGAATTTCACATTTACATTATAATAGAATTGCACAAATACTTTATGCTGAGATCATAGTTAATAGGCCAATATAAATTCTTGGTAGTTCTGGAAACAAAATCGACCAACTAACTTCAAATGCACAAATAAAACGTGTGAACCACACATATGTAACAATGATGTCAGAAAAAAACCTGTTCTTTGCCTTTTTTCATGTATAAAGAGTTATTTACACACAAAAGCAAACCATCTTTAGAAACTTTCTAAATTGGCTATCCACAGACAGCTAAATTACTTTTCAGGCCAGATTAGCATTTGCAGGATATCCCATTAACTGATTATTCACAGCCTCACTTATCAGAGATCAGCACTAGTTTTTTCAGTGAAATTCACTATAACATTAATACCCAGAATACAACAACACACCTGACTGTATTAGAAAAGTAGGGTAGAGTCCACCTCAGGTTATTAATGCATTTATGGTCCTTTAAAATAAGTATAAATTGGGATAACCCCCTTTTTTGTAGGTAATGCCTACGTGCAGACATTATGAGCCAATGCTCTAGATAAGTTTGATGATAAAGTTAGAATAAGATTCTCAAAATCACTCTACAATGACCATACTGTATTCCTACTGAGGTTAACAGTAAAACACCCATTGATTTCAGTGAGAGAAGAGTCAAGATCTGACTAAGAATTCTGGAAAATCCTACGTTCAGACTGAGTTTAATTTTGCTAGAACCAACTCCAGTAATTCCCAGAGCAGTAAACAGTAAAGAGCTAAAGGTTTTAAATGGTTAATCTGTGATGCATTAATGACTTATCACACCGACTATAACCAATTCTGAAAAAAGGATTTCCTCCCCTGCTTGTTTGGCTTTGGCAATCTTCAGAACAATCTAAACTTCTTGTAGAAACTATATAATTCCATCTCAGAACTAATTTTCACTCACTCAGCTTCAAAAGGAGACCAATACAGAGAACAATTTCAGCACTCAGCTTTTAGGAGCCCACAGTTCTTAAAGGCTAGGAATAGACATTCAAAAAGCCTGAGCCTGAATTGATTCAATCTTTGCAGGTTAGTCTAACCTGGCTAGGGTAAATCAGTTTTGTAACCAGACAAACATCCCAGAAATGCAGGCACATGCCTGCAGTGAATCAATCTAGAAGCCAGGGGGGCACTAAAGCAGCTCTCCCTTCCCTTGCACAGCATGAGCTGAAGGAGGATGTGGCCAGGCTCCCACAGGATGCTCTGATTAGCCCAGGAGGGAACTGATAACAGTGTTAATCACCCCTAATTCAGTGTTTATCACCCCATTAAGAAAACAACACATGGACATTACCAGCTACCTGTTGATTCTGCCCATTGATTCAGCATGGACCATAGCCAGCATATAGTCTGCTAGCTAATACACAGATACCTCCTCAACAAGGCAGAAGGGAGTGGGGAATTACTGCTTAGCAGGGAGTGGTGAGGGGGAGGGGGGAAACAGGCTGCAGTCCCTGCCAGAGCTGCAGCTAAGGAGTAGAGGGGAGGAGCCAGCCCTGCTGTGGAGCAGAGAGTCCCGCCCAGCCCAGAGAACATGCTGGGATGCTGGGTGATTCTGATGTATCTCAAACCAGCAAGGGACCCCATTGCATAAACTGGTTTGACCCAAATCAGTTAAGTCTGATACTATGTTTGACCTGGTTTGTTTCAAACCAGTTTCAGCCATTTTCAGACTGGTTTATGTGCGCTGAACATCTGTTCTGTGCTCCAGCATTTGCAAAACTAATCAGGGATCTTAGATGAACAACACATTTTAACTTCCTTGATGATTTTTCAGAGCAGAAAATTGAAAGAAGAAGAACTTGGGACATTAAAGATCTATGTGCCCAATAAAAGACTGTGACATTTTAAGAAGCCCAGGATCAACTAAGGGTGGCAATTAATCAATCTGCGGTATTAATAGTGCTAAAATCATGTATGATTGAGGCCTATGTATGTTTCCAGTACTCTCAGTTTAACAGATGAAATCCTGTCCCTACAGATACCAGAGTTTTGCCAAATTTCCCAATTATTATACAATCAGAAAGGGCTTTAATGAAAAAAAAAGAAAAATGATAATAGTGTTTGGAAAATGAAAATGGATGAGGAATAGAGATTTTAAAGCCATTACAGAGACAAGCCATCCTATTTCAAGGAATGATTCAGTCACTGACAGGATAGACGTGATGCTTCTCAAAAATCGTATTCATATACTGGAAACTAGCAGAAGAGATAAAGCAACTTAAAGTTTGGAACAGGTTAAAATTAAATCAAGCCTGTCTAGCAGAGAGGAGATGACTCTCTGAACTGCCAATTAAGAGCTTTAGGGTGTGTTTATATTCCAGTCAATAATTTGTTCAGAATGATTTGTTTTAAAATTCCTTTGATCAGCAAAAAATTAAATTAAATATGACTGCATGTAAATGAGAATCACTGATTGCTGAGGCTGTAAAATGTTAAAAGGAACACTGCTTCAAAGGTACTGTATCCTCAAACCTTCTTCTTTTGAAAGAGTGAATACAGAAGAAAATGTTTAACAGGCTAAATAGGGTTTACATACCACCAGATTAGTTCAATAGGACCATCTACCACCCGCAAAGAAATTATGGACCTTCATGGAGGAAGAATTTGTTGGAAGGTCATTTACCAGGCCTTTTTGATTTCTCTAAATCATTCATTACCTTTCATACATGAAAAAAAAGCATCCAGGAATCTTTATCACGCAAAAAAAGAAATACATGATTAAAATCAAGGTTAGGATATTTAAGGGATAATTAACTTCCATTAAGACTCAATGGAAATGGGGTGCCAAAATCCTTTAGGCTATTTTGGAAACTCTTGCCCAGAGTTTTATCTAGCCCCATACATATACAATATTCTTCATGTTTTTCAAGCATGAAAGTATGGGAAGGTTTTCTTCTCTGATATGCCCTAGTTGTTTATGATAATCATAACTCTGTTCTCTAGACCCTTGTTAGTACTTTCTTTCCTATTAATATCTGTTCCTTTCCTTGACCAAGGTGTAACTAAACAATGATGAAAGCAAACAAGGAGATTTAAGAGGTGTTTAATGTCTTCAGAGAGAAAGCTTATTCATGTGAAACCAAATTAGTGAAAGCAGAATGAATGTAAAATAAATAAATGTTACACTATACATTCAAGGTAGTGACTGATTCATATTAAAGCAATGCTAGTTTATAAAGATTACTTTAATAAATATAATAAACACAGCTGACTCAAAACATACAGTAAAAAATCCATGTATATAAGTTATGCTTGTGTAAAAAAAGGGGGAGGGAGGCAAAACTTTTTGCAGGATAATTAATTCAGTCAAAGTGTCTCTTCCAAATGGTTAAAGCCATCACAGAGAATTAAAAGGGGGTAGAAATAAAACCTCTATATGGATGCCTTTGCAGAGTTTCTTCTTCCACTGTTTTACAGTCAAATTTTACCCTGCGTTTGAAATAAAGTGAGATTAAGAGGATGCAAAGAAGTAACAGCCACTCATTATTAAATAAGCATCCAAACCATGGGAAAGAAATGTCACAATTATTATAGTACACATACAAATGCCAAATGAGAAGAATTTGCAAAATTAGGTTTTAACTTTTGAAGGGAGAGCAAAAGTTGTCATTTATATGCACTTCCCTCTCTCTTCATACACACATCTCACTAGCAACACAAAGCAGATTTAACTCCAGAAATCAATTGCATCCCTGAAACAAATGTTCAAGGCTAAAACATAACACACACAGAAACTAAAAGTAGAAGGCAGGGAAGGATGGCACTTTATAAACTAACTAATTCAGAGAGGCAGAAAGCTAAAGTAAGAGGTAACAGAGAAAGTACAACTCCCATTTCTCTCTGGCTTTATTAAGACACAATACTCCCTAGAGCGCCCCCCCCCCCACCCCCCAACTCTGAGATGATACAGAAAGAGCTCCCTCGCCTGTTTCAACCTACTCTAACAGAAGAGCACAGAATACAGTTTTGCACACGCATAAACACCCAGAACACTACTTTTTAAAATATATCTGTGCTTATATAAGTTTGATCACTTTGAAAGTGTCTACCTCAAGAATATCTCCTCATAAATCTGACTGCTACTTACCCTTGTCCCACACTCTCCCATCCCCCTTCCCCCACCCCTCCTTCAGGGAATGAATCAGGCCTTTAACTCAGATAAACTGTTTCCCTGCTTTGGTGCATATGGGGTGTGTTACATGAGATGCTTAACAGCGAATTAACATAGTTTACTGTGAAGTAAGCATGTGTATCTACATATGCACATGCTTACTTCACAGTAAATGTCCCTAATACCAGGTAAATTTGCTACCTGTAAATGCAAGAAGCAAATTTACTTGGCATTAGTAACAGTGCCATAGCACTCATGTAGAAACCTGGCTGGGAGTCAAATCTGCTTCTGGTCAGCCGTACACCAGGGGGCAGGAAGTAGCTCCCTGTCTCTGAGAGCTGCCTGCTGCCAGGGTGGGCTCTGCCACAGGAGCTCAGGCAGGAACTATGTTCCCCTGCCCCGGCAGCAGGGAGCTCCAAGCCCCCTGCTCCCAGATCATGATCAAGGAGTAGGGGCCAGAGGCTTAGCAGAGTGGGCACTGGTTGATATTGTGACTGGGGAGTGAAGAGCTGGGAAACCCTTATCTCCCAGCCTGAGCTCTGTGACTGCAACGGTTGGACTAGAAGACCCTTATCTCCTTGCAGCAGTTCCACAATTGTGGGGCCACTGCTGGGAGATACTTATCTCTCAACCCAAGTCCTGCAATTGCTGGGCTCAGGTTGGGAGATAAGCATCTCCCACCGGTGGTCCCACAGTTGCAGAGCTGCTGCTGGGAGATAAGGGTCTCCCAGCCCAAGCCCAAGAGTCATGGAGATCATGCTAGGAGATAATAATCTTCCAGCAGTGGCCTTGTGGTCAGGGAGCCACTGCTGGGACATAAGGGGCTCCCAGCCCAAGTCCCACAGTTGCTGAACTCAGGCTTGGAGACAATGCTCTCCCAGAAGTGGCTCACGGTTGTGGAGCTGGCACTGGAACTCCCTCCTGGCAGGAGCTGTGAAGCTTGTTCCTCACCAGGCTCCAAGAGCACAGAGCTGGGGGGAAACAGGCTGGGGAGTTTGTTCCCCACCCAGTTCCACCACACTGTTCCTCCCCCCCTCCAGCTCTGCGCTCAGAGAGCTGGGCAAGGAACAAACTCCCCAGCCTCCACTCTGTGATTGCAGTTGTGATCGTGGAGCAGCGGCTGGTAGCTCCTTGCATGGGGACAGTTCCCAACCAAGCCTGGAGCTGGCTGGGACCTGCCCCTGACTGGGACAGTTTCCAGCCAGCCCCGGGCTGGACGGGGAAGTACATGGAGCCTGGAGGTGGCTGGAGACTGTCTTGTTTCAGGCAGGCTCCAGCCAGCTCTGGGCTGAATATACAGACTTCCCCATGCAGCCTGGGGCTGGATGGGAACTACCACAGTCAGGGGCAGGTCCCAGCCCCATACTCTGACTGGGTGATTGAGGCACAGGACTTAGAAAGAGCTCAGGGATGGTGCCAGTGCCCTGCCCCAATCCACTAGTGGGGCAGCTAGCAGCGAGTTAGCAGCAAGTTAGTTAAGGAGCCAGGGCCATTATCTCTGCCCCGGCAGCAGGCAGCTACTTGGTGCCATGAAATAGCTATCTCCTGGCCCAGTACTTACTTCACGCCTCTGAGCTAGAACCCAAGGGGAGCCTGGGGCTCCCCCAGGGGTGGCAGGGTGCATTTCAGGACTGCAGGGAACTGGGAGAAAATCTCCTTAAACTCCTTACTGTGCAGTAAACTACTGCACAGTAAATCTAGGCTGGAGTAAATGCATGTGTAGGTGCACCCCATGGAGAAGGAAATAAGGGTGGACCAAACTGCAAAGAAACCACTCTACAGGACACTGTCCCCACAGTGTATTATTAAGTGCTTCCATGTATTATAATACTTTTTTCACCCTTAAAATAAAGGTTGACAATAAGGAAGGAACTACTAAAAGGTGATGCAAAGAATCATTAGACAGAGAACAGCTGCAAGGGCGGGGGGGAAGTTAACTGGACACCCATTTGTGAATTAAAATACTTTAGACTCCCCAATTCTACAGAGGTCCATAAACATACAAGACCCATTTACTGAGACTGTGTGTATGGACCAGAATTGGGCACATGGTGCTTAACCCCAATAGGCAACCTTTTAGGAAACAAAGCCCCTAAATTTGCTAAAGTTCATATATATTTGCTATTATTTTGTGCAATGGAATAATAGGTTGTTAAACATAGATGAAATGGACCTGTATAGTCAGTCATTATAGATATATGTTCAATAGCATGAGTACAGGAGACAGATTTCAGATGCACACATTTGCTCCCATAGCTAAAATTTTAAACTGGATTTCCTAAAACAAAAGAGGTTTATATGTGAACTTCCCCCCCACCCCAAATCCCAAAAATGATTGCTCTGGGGGGACATTCTTGTTTTCTGATGAACCTCCCCTCTACTACATCCTCCCCACCAAAGAAAAATTACATTTGGAAAGAATCAAAAACTATAATTTTTCAGCCAAAAAATATTTTCTCAGAATCAGAAATAAATGAATATGGAAGCTATAGGGAAAGAAAAAAACTTTTGTAGTGTTAATCTACTACTTCTATAAAAACTGATCATTCTCGCTCCCCCCACCCCCGAAAAGTGCCTAAGAAAAAAATGAAACAAAAACAAAACAGAAAAACCCCTGCAACCTCAATTTTATGCAATTCAGTTTGAGATCTAATCTGGAGTAGGAAAAGAGCATGGGTTTTACTAGGTAGATTAGCTAACATTACATGCATATGCTTAGACCTCACTCGGCTACTCAGTGGGCACGAACCATGACACCGACACTACTGCACAGTAGGGTCGAAAACAACCCATGAACTACCAGGACTGCGCAATAACAGCTGCACAGTCAGTTGCATGTGTAGATGTGTCCTTCCTAAAGTAAATGCAGGAAGTACTTTTAGCTCAATTTCAGCAGATCAAATTATCAGCTGGGCTCCTGCAAAACTCCAGGTTCTTCTTGCTCCAGATGGAGCAGACAGGTCCTGGCAATGTAGGGAGATACCAGAGGAGAGCAGGGTTTAAATTGGGCAGCTCTCCTACATCAAATCTATAGTAGGTTACAATTTATTACACAAGGAGACTTCCGGTATATCTTTTTCTTTTTCTATCTTCCTTCTTATTTTCTTCCAGCAAATTTGGCATCATAGCATCCTCAAGAACACAACTGAAAATGCTAACGTGCACACTGAGTAGAGGAAGGAAAATCAGCAGGTCCAAGAATTATCCCAACTAGGACAAATGCATTGTTTAATAACCCCTTCGAACCTATAGTGCACCAGGATGTTTTCCTTTCCATGCTAACCCTCCAGACTAACTGCCAACTAATCCCTCACTTCATCACATGAATTTTTTTCTCAGAAAGAAATAGAACAGGTTGTCCTCAGTGGATTAATATAAGAAAAGAACTTCATTCATTGTTGGGAAGTAATGCTCCAATAAACTCTGTTCAGGACCTGGGTCAAACATAGAAGCAGGATATTTAAGAACTCAAGTACACTAAAGTATCATATTGGTAGTTGTGTATCATAGCACAACATTCTTAGCCTAGGAATATTACATAACTTTTTATTGCATAACAATAATTTCTTCTTTTATAGTCTCAATCTTCCAAATACAATGCATTGATCAATAAAAGTTAACCTTAAAACTTAATCTTTTAACTGTAAAGGTAAACCTGAAAACCTTATTTGAATCTCAACTTTTTTTATTACCACTTCACAACAGGAAAAGAATGTTAACTTAGCATATACACCAGTCTCAATTATTTCAGCAAATATGACAGTCTGACTACTGCCAGAAAAGACTCTGTTAGCTACTGATTCCAGCAAAGGAGTGTCAACTAAAACTACCTGGGCACATCTACACATGCTATTAATGCAAAGCAATAAACTCCAGCGCAGTTTGAACCGAAGTATATTGCTCCTGAGCATGGTGCTTGCAGATGCATTCAGGACTGCAGCATGTTGAGCTGGTGCAGTGCAGTTCCAGTTGGTAGGGGATCTGGGGGGGGTTAGCCTGTCAACCTGGAGCTGCTCCTGCCCAATTCAGCATGCTGCAGAGGGGCTGACTGGGGCACAAGGGTGCTATAATGCAGGGCTGGCTGGCAGGCAGCCCAGTACTGTAGCACCCTCATGCCCTAGTCAGCTTCAGTCATCATCTACACGTGTGTTGTGGCCCACTAAATAACTCTGCCATAGGATAGTACTTATGTCAAGCAGTACTAGTATGGCAGAATTAGTTAATTTACTTCGCCCTAATAGCACTGCACATGCAGACCCTGATGCTTTACTGCAGAGCTAATTAGTCAGCTCTGCAGTAAAGCATCTTGTGTAGATGCACTCCCTGAGTTTTACTGCAAGCCACCACACGATCCTGTAACCGCTGTTTGTGCTTTAGGCAATTCAGCTGGAAAATATGGTAAGAATCAGTAAAAAGGAAGGAATTGTTTTGGAGATTAGAGTTGGATATCTAAGGCAAACAATTTTGCAAACTGTAGTTTTAGGGACAGTGTCTCAGGAGATATAGACCAGGAAGGAGAGGCAAGGGTGGCTTTAAAACTTTTTTTGCATTGTTTTGCACTTTTTTTGCAGGACAGGAACCAGCATCATTCCTTAGAGTTAATTCCCACGAATATTCTATTTTCTCTCTGCTTCGAAAGCTTGGACAAGTTCTGTTAATTTTTTCTTTAATATATATACCTTGTTCATGCTTACAAGAATATTTTCATCTATACAGCAGTAACATAAGTACATATAATATACTTTATGCAAGACTAAGCCATGTGAAGTCAGCACTATCAAGTGCAAGCATCGCTGACTGCAGGGTCCTTGTTGCAAAACTGGGGCTTCTCTCAGTCAAGACCTCAATAGTCAACTTTGATGACGGTTATTTAGTCCTAATCAAGAGAAGTTCCTGATGTGTGTCCTGTCAAGCATAAAGTGCGATAGTGAGGTAGCACAGTGAGAGAGTGCTTTACTCATGAGCATGCTGGCTTTCCAAGAGAGTCAGATTAAGGGCCACATCATAATCTACTTGTTAAGTGCTTAAGTGAACCTAAATGCCTAAGTGTGATCCTATTCCATCACGCTGCTGTCCCTGAAAAAACAGTAATTCATCCACTTTTGAAACACATTTTTATCTTAGCCTCATGACTAATTTACAAAAAAGCAGCTAACAGAAGGAGGGCCCATCCATCTTTCACATTAAATGTTTTCAGGTATATGAGCAGGGTAGAATAGGATGATACTGAGGTGACTAAATCCACTTGGCACCTAATAGGCAGAATAGGATCTGACCCAAAAAGCTAAGCACTGCCAATACTCTAGCCCACAGGCTGGAAACCATTTGAAGATAGAACTTCAGTGGCAAACAGTGATGGGCGGTTTCAGCAGCAGTCATTTTCCCTGTGCCACCAAAAGTATCTGCCTGCCTCTGACCCAAACTGAATCAATCCAGCCTGCAGTTTTAAAAGGTACCTGAACGCAGCTCTATTTATTAACACAGCTACCCTGCAGTATGGATGGAGACTGTGTTATTCTAATCTGTATCTGGTAGTTGTTTCATGAATATGAAGTATAAACACAGACAAATTAGATTTGAAGACAACTTATTTTCCATACAAACAAACAAATAATAAAATCCATGGTATTTACATTGTTTTGTGATGTGTCTACTTTAGGACAAAGTCTGCCATCAATTATAACTGAATAAAACTAATGCAATTTCATTGTTCTTTCCCACTCCAGCTCTTATGTTTGGACATTTTTAAACTGTCTTCAAGCGAGTTACTCCAGATTTATGTCAGTGTTAAGTGGAAGCCGAATTTGGCTCTTTGATTTAATGTATCTTGTTTTGAAGGGATCTTTAAGACATGCCGCATCAAATTAGATATTTTTTTCAGTGATATTTTACTATTTAGGAATGTGAGCAATTAATTTTTTTCTGCTAAAACGATATCTGCTAATCAACAAGTCTGGTATGGAGGAACAGCTCAGATGAGGGTAATGGGAGAAGGAAGAAAACATAACTCTTGTGTGGTGCTAAGTATAGCCACAAATTCTTCAAAAGAGGCTGCTAAAAAATCTAGTAGAAATCACTATTTCTACTTTTCACTATAAGTCCCAAATCAACAAGGGTCTTAAGCATGCTCCTAACTTTAAGCACATTAACAACCACTTAACATTAATGACTCACATGTCTAAAGTTATACATGTGCTTCAGCACCTTATTTAATTTAACCCTTGGTCAAAAACCTCATAAGAATAAATATGATTAGTATACTCCATATCTGTAACATGGAAAAGTTGCTCCATGTACTCAGCAGACATGAGGGCATTCTGGTTGTTTAGGCTTACAGTATGACAATGTTACACAACAGTAAAAATATGAAGGTAGGATGCTTCACTGTGCTTTTTGGTTACATGCTCAGGGTACCTACAAATGTGTAGGCAGCCTGCTTTACACAAAGTGCCATGAGTTAAGAGTGCCACTGAATCCAACATGCATTCACCTGTTGTTTGGGAGGGGCTCAATCAAGCCTGCCTGCACTGGCCTTGGCCAGAAAGCGGGGACGCCTGAGCAGCCACTCAGGAGGCTGCCAGATTACCCCTCTACCCAGCCCCAGCCCCCCAACTACCCCTGCTGGGGTCTCAGGGGAAGCCAGGCTTGGACATGGGGAGAGGAGGCTCTGCCTCCTGCACCCCCTCCCAGCTGCAGCTGCAGCAAAACTGAGCCAGAAGCTGTGTGCTGCCCCTGTCAAGAGCTTGGGCAGGGGGAAAGAAGCCTCCTTTCTCATGTGCCCCCCACCAAGGTACCCCAGCTGAGGTGTTGGTAGGAGCTGGGATAGGCTCACAACATGGGCGGCTCCCTTCTCCACTCCCTACACGAGCCTCTTGACAGCAGAGCATACAGCTGCTAGCTTGTTATTGCGACAGCCAGAGCTGGGGCAGGGGGACATGGAGGAGTGGGGAAATAGAGGGGGGAGAATGGAGCTTCCTCACCTTGCAGGTCCAGGCTGACTCCCCCCAAGACCCCAACAGAGGTATCTTCCTCCACCCTCAGTCCCATTTTTCCTCTACCTCCCTACCTTGCTGCACAGGGAAGGAACTCTATTCTCTCTGTGATAGCCCCAGGGACACATCTGGGCTGGTGCTCACCAGTGCAAGCACCAGCCCAGCCCCACAAGGGCAAGTGGCATGTGGGCGGAATCACCCAAAATTAACCCTTGCAGGGAACCTGTACATAGGGTTCCCTAAGGCTCTCTGCCTTAGAGTGGCTTCAGATAATTGCTGATTTATCATGGGTGAATTTTTTGCATGATCAGCCATTTTAAATGGGCTCTGTAGCTATGAACATTTGTTATGTTATGGCTGTAAAATACTTTCAGAGGCCTCATCGCAAAGAAAATGTAAGTTCTGTTAGAACATTTAGTTTTTTACAATAGATCTCAGATTGTTGTTTAATTTAAGAAAAAAACTATTTTACATAGAATGCTACCCCTCCTGAAGACCATTAACCTTGGAAGTCTGAGCTGTTGCACCACAGCAGTAAGTCAGAAATCAGTTTTGTAACCACAAAGGCCACAACATTTTGCATTTTTATACAGGAATGGACCATCCTGAAAATCTCATGAGATACTCTGAGTTTAAAAAGAGCTTTATCAATTTGAGATTGTAAATTTCTATTTGAGTATTATATCTTCTATCATAATGTATCTTCTAACATAATCTTCAGAGCTTGAAATGTGGTTGTCAGTTGTTTAGCTTTTATCTTAGTAAATCCAAGATATCTCCACCCCCACCTCCCCCTTTTCAGAGTGGGATTTCACGGGTACTCAGTACAGTAAGCAGCCTGAGGTTGCCTTAGTACAAGTTTCCCCAGCTAGCTACAACCATGTACTTCTAGGCTTGGGTCTCTCTGGAGCAGAAAATACTAATCATAACAAATTGTGTGGTAGCTGTGTGTCAGTTTTTGTCAGCAGTCCAAGGACAGTGTGTGGCAGTGGAACACATTCCTTTTTTTTTTTTTTTTTTATTTATTTGTTATTAAAAACAGCCCATAGAATATTTTTACACTGAATGCTCTCATACAGTTCATCTGATAATCTCTATATAATGTATAATTTTGAGGGATTCTCTCTCCACATAATTGTTACAAACTATAAAGTTTATTCCATTGCATTTAGCATATCAGAAACAACAACAAAATTATTTTGCCTTCTAATTAAAACTTTCATTGGATATACATTTCTGTGAGGCATTAGGGGTGAAAATAGTTAATCTACATCCTTGTCCAGTCCCAATTTGAATGTCTCCAGTCACGTGTCATTAATACCAACCAGTGAAGAACTCATTTTGTAACAGGTGTTAAAGTATATCATTTTCTGCCACATCTGGTTTAGTTGCAGCCAAAACCACTGAACATTTCAGTAAATAGGAAAAATAACATGTACACACAAGTAAAGGAGTTTAGAAAAAGCCTCTCTGAACCTGTCAGTTGTGAATTATGGTATGTATTGTATTTACCAAATCCAAGAAGAATTTGCATTTAAGACGACACATCAATAATTAAATTATACACATAGAAAATCATAAATTTGTTATAATTTTCCATGTATAGAATCTAAATATTAGAGGGTTATCTTAAATTTGCTCCATGCCACTGTTCCAGAAAGAAAAGCAACCTGTCCCCACCCCTCACTTGGCCACTGTCTCTGCAGATGGAGGAGTAGAAGCAGCAGGAGAGTGGGTGGCAAGGGGCAGGGCAGCACACATGGGGCAGAGACGGCAGAGAGAAAGCAGTGCTGGGCAGAGGCTGCAGGAGGAAGGTGGATTCAATTTGGATTTGCATAAATAGGGTAAATCAGAGGGCTGAAATAACAAACAGAGAGACAATCAGGGAAAAACATGATTAATGTACCAAAGTGATTACCATACCATATGAAAAAGGCAGTATGAAGGAGAAGAAACATTAACTGCTGTTTCTGTTTCATCCATAGAGGAATGTAGAAGCCCCTCTCAGATTATTAAAACCTGTTCAGTTTTACTATGTGGGAGTATAATAATCCATTGGAGTGGGCAATGAACCAGGATACAGGAGACTTGAGCTTTATTCCATATTCCAGGCTACCAACTCACTGTGTGATCTCAAGCAAAGCATATAACATGTCTCTGCCACAGCTATAGAATCTTTAAGAGGGGGACAATAAAATATTTATCCAATTTTGTAAAGTGTTGTGTGAGTGCTAAGCATAATTGATATTAGGTTAACTGCCCTTCAAATACCTATGTTTTGCTTTTACATATGAACAGCAAACAATATTGCTAAGTGTACCATTTCTTCAGAAGACGTTTACTTATGGATGGTTAATTAGATAAAATGCTATTTCTTTTCCAACAAAATGACATGGTCATAGTGTTATGTAAAATGGTTTAGTGTAAGTGTGGTACTATGACAGATTATGTATAAATTAGCAAGGAACTCCAACAGAAGTTCAATTGCAGAAGTGGGGTTCACAGGAAAAGTAGACTCATGGAACTGCAACAGAAAAGTTTGGAAACCACAAAACTTCACCATAGTATGATGATCAAATGCCAGGTAGGTTTGCAAAATATGACTTCAGTTAAAAAAAAAACAACCCAAGGCTTCTAAAAATCATAATTTACTGAAGTGATTTTTCCTAAATACACAGATCTTACGACTTACAAAGCAGAAAATGAAAGACTATGGCACCCACATGGAGTCCTATTTTCACCAGTGCTCTGTGCAGACAGAACACTGCATGTACATTGTAAATTGCAGGTTTCTGGCTGAAGAGAGAACGTGAGACCTGAAACTGAAAACTGATCTGCAAGAGAACACATTTAACACCTTCACATATGGAAAAAAGATGGAAACAACGCTGGTTTAAGGGCTGCCAGGGATTGTCCAGCCACAATTACAGTATAAATACAAGTGGAACACACTATATTCTACATAATATGATGAAAAACAATTAACTTACCCAGCACAATGCTAATGATGTCCCTGCCCCCTTAGAATTTTTTTTTAAAGATTCTCCAACTTTAGCATAACACATCTCCCAGAGCTTAGTTTTACAGTACCTCAATTGATTGTTGAATTCTAGGTTAAAATGAAGTAATCTAAATATGCACTCTGTTATATAAAGGGTCAGAGGATGAAATTACATCAGTTTCTAATAAGGCCCTTTGAAATCCTAAACTAGCAAGTTAGCAGCCAAATTATTTTTCTTCTGTTAAAGCTGATTGAACAGTAAATAACAACTAGAAGAAAACAAAACAGAGTTTAACACCTCCTTACTTGTCATAAGCCTATGATTATTGGTTGCACAGGGGCACAACAAAGTAGTATACAAGTACTAAATATTACTTATTATCATTTAATTCTTATTGTATGCAACTCTGTATACAATCTCACAAAACTTTTTTTTCTAAATGAGCAGGAAATTTTATGGATTTAAAGCTTATAATTATTTTCTCCCCATTTCAAAATTAAATAAGAATTGTTTTTATTATATATAATTTAGAAGAGTGCTGTTTGCACCTAACATGACAGAATTAAACAAAATAATTAGAAAGGATGGAAATAACATATATGCTGTATGCCATTTTATGCTTTATACCATATTTTTAAAACACTGTACAGACAAACTCCAATATTGATTACAATTACTGCAGTAATTAAGTGTATTGGCTCAGTAAAAGCCTATATAAGGAAGGAGGTGCAGAATTATATTAATAAAAAAGGAGGACAGTTTAAGAGGTTAGAATTTTATATATGTGTGTGTGTGTGTGTGTGTGTGTGTGTGCACGTGTGTGTATGTGTGTGTATCTATATATTTCTTCCCTATGGTTTTACTGTTTTCTTCCTTCTTTCTTTTACATGCTTAGCTACTTTTTTTTTTGGGGGGGGGGGTTGGGAGAGGAGGAGGGAGGGTGGCATTCTGTGTGCAAGCCCCTGGCCCAGAAGCCTTGGGCTCAGTACAGACAGTCAAAAAGCCCAAGGCTGAATCAATTAAGTCTTTGCAGGTTAGTCTAAAATGCAGAGATTAAACTGAAAAACAACTGGAAAGACATCTACCTTTGATTCAGAAAATGCATCCCCATGCCTGCAGTGGCTCAGGCCAGTAGCTGGGGGCGGGT
Source organism: Alligator mississippiensis (assembly GCF_030867095.1). Classification (NCBI taxonomy): domain Eukaryota; kingdom Metazoa; phylum Chordata; order Crocodylia; family Alligatoridae; genus Alligator; species Alligator mississippiensis. Next base: position 115,987,245 of record NC_081824.1, on the reverse strand, counting down.
ACTAAAAGTATGGTTCTCTGGCACATAGCCATCATGGGCTGTGTGTTCACTTCCTTTTCCTGCTGTGAGGTCTCTGGGATTTTCAGTCCACAATTACAGCAGCAGGACTCTGCAGGGTTGCTCATCTCTTCCTCTTCATGTTTCCAGGTGCTTCTGGGATTTCTAGTCCACAGTTGCAGCAAGTTTAAGTGGGGGTTGAGGTGTTTAACCCACCCTCCCTGGCTCCAGACCTCAGCCTGGATTTGTCTATGGTGGGGGGGGGGGTGAAGAGGTGGCAGTGAGGCCAGTAAGCCACCTAGGGAGCAGAGGGGCAGGGCCAGTGCAGACAGCACAGCCTAGCCTAGGGCTGGAAAGGATTCTGGGATGCTAGGGGACTCTGATTTAACTTGGACCAGGAAGGGGGCTGGGACAGAAGTTTCATAAACTGGTTTGAGCTAAGTCAGTTAGGTCTGATACTACATTCAACCAGGTTTATCTTAAACCAGTTTCAGCCATTTTGAAACTGGTTTATGTGCACTGAGCTTCTGTTCTGTTAAAGGTTTAAATCAGTTTCTGATCACTTAAACTGGTTTATGTGTAACTTCTGTCCCTAGCCTCGGAGTTCAGATGCCCCATAGTCTTGCTTACTTCTAGCCAAAAGGCCAAGAAGCAGTTAGGGGAAAAACACCAAAGCAGTCCCAGATCCCATCAATTTTGAGGCAAACCTACTACAAGGATATACTAGTGCAACATGTTTAGCAGCTTTACTAGAAGTAGTATCACAGATGAAGCACTGTCAATATTTGTTCTACTGCCAGCGCACAGCAAGCTTCTTCTGTCCATTACATGTTATACTTAGATCCTGTAATCTGTTGTATGGGTCTATTCTTCATAGTGTGCTCTAGGGCCATGCCTATACTACACCCTTGCCAACGGTGGAAACGCCATGGAGAAACAAGCCATGACCACTTGATTCCACAGGGGCATGCACTCAGGACCACCTTAAGCCATCTCACAGTGTCTAATTGCCAGGCTTGCACTTATGCAGAACGGAAGTGGGAAGAGCTTGTTTCTTTTGGGCAGCATGCCAGGCTTGGCCAGGAGGCAGTACAGACCCATACTGTACTGTAAGGACATACAAACAGGATCTGCCCTAGTTCCCCTCAGACCAGCCCTAAAACAGGCAATGTTTGCAACCTCCCAGCCAGTTTGGCCCAGATTTAAAATTGTCTCAGTAGGAGCCTGTCTGGGACTGAGGCAGGAGTTAAACACCTAAATCCTAGGGCCTAGTGAGTGCCTGAATCTTAAAAATTCATGTTATGTCTAAATTGATTATGTGCCTCCTTTTGGGACTAAAAGAGTGCCTAGGACGCTACTTTTAGGCAAGCACACCTGCAGTGAACATTCCCTTTAGAGTCTTAACTCTCCATTAAACTGCATAGGAAATAAAATCTTCTTCAGGAAACAGCCATGTACTATGCAAGTCTATGAAGAGGGCCATGCTGCTCAGTGGGCAGAACTCAGAAATAAACTCACATTAGCAGCACTGAATCCAGAAAAGCCACTGCCCTCAGGATGTACAATTTCTGATTTCTTTGGCTCCCTTTACTCTGAGGGATCTTGAACCTGGATCTCCTACACCTAGGAGAAGAGGATGTTATTCAATAAGTAGGGACTTACTTAATTCATGGGGGCTGCCCTTGATTTCACAATACCAGTGTGGCCCAGACTGTCATTTTTGCAGCAGACCCTGCCTCCCCAACACATCTCATTGGCTGAGGGGCTTTGGAAGTCCCGCCCCTCCCTGGAGATTGACAGATGGCCACTTGTCAATTCCAGGGAGGGATAGGACTTCCAGGGCCCCTCAGCCAGAGGCATGGGGAGGCCCGCTGCACTCCTCCAATAAAATCTTCTATTCCTTCCCTTCCTCTCGTTCCCCCACTAGTGCTACAGGATGCCAGGGCTTCCTACCTGTTTTCAGCTCTTCCCTTCCCCTCCCCCCGGGTTATTGGTTCTTTTCTAGGTTTTTCATGGTCCTTTTGCTTTTTTACAAGGACTGGGCTTTTTCACAGGGGACCTACCAAATTCACAGTTTCCATAAAAATCACGTAATCACGAATTTGGTAGGTCCCTATCAGTGTGGCTATAAATAAGCTAAGAGAAGGCACTCTCCAGCCCATTTACTGAAGCTGAAATTTCAGGGTAGACAGGAATTCAAGAGTTATGGAGACAGAAAAAACAAAAAAAACAGGAAGATGCCTGCCTGACATTTAGTGGTAGGGTATTCCCTTTGGAGGAAGGAGCTTCTCAGCCCTACTTTTACACTGGACAGTCTTTGCTTAAGAACTGAAATAAGGCCAGCAACAGAGGCTACCACTCCCCATTGTCTGTACAGAGACACAGAAACCTGAATCCCTCTTAGGTGCTTTTGAGATTTCTCCATGGGTCGCTACAGTGACTCTATAGGGATGGATACTAGAGATGTAACTAGGTCATTTTGAATCTCCTTTCTGGTGTAGGCATTCAAAGGTTAGGCTCTGCTGGCTTAAGTTTAGGTGCAAACTAAGACTATTCAAATCCTACCCTTGGGGCATTAAGATTTGAAATGCAGCATGGGAAAATAATCTCAAGTATAAATAAAAATAGGAAAAATAAAGGCATTAGTGACATAACACACAATAAATATCATATATTACATTTAGTCACACAGGCATCTCAGAAAACACAACAGTTGTTCATCTCAATCAAACATTATTCCTTCTGAGGCTGAATGAAAGAGTGTGGGGAGTTTGCAGGAGTAGTCTCCAGGCACAAGAAGCTCTCAGATATCCAGACGTATATATGTAAACTCACCCATTTGCATCAATTCATCAAAAAAGTTTCAAAGTTATAAAAGGAGTCCAGATCTTCTTAATAGTAGTAAACAGATTTTAGCAGTAGCAAAATAGTGCGCTAGTCTCCTCTCGCAGTCAAATCTTGAATATTTTTAATTCTAATTTTATTCTAATGTCTCTTTTTGTATTAATATAATTGTATTAACATAATTCTGTGCCTCTTTCATTGTGGACTAAGCCAGTAAAAGAAAAATCACTACCACAGTAATTTGGTTTCAGCCAGGTTTGTTACTTAAAAAACCACAGGGAAAAACATAGTCTTAAATGTTTTCATATACAAAAAACTTTTCTAGGAAAACAAAAATCTTTTCCTAGCATTTGCCTAGCAGTTAGCTATGGTGCTATTCAGTGTCACCTCTCTTAAGATGTTATCTAGATCTAGTATCCTCTCTCACACTGTCATTGTAACCTTGTCATATTTTACTGACATAACTTTAGAACACATATGTCCCCCACCCTGAAGTGATGGAACTTACTGCAGGACAGGGACCAGGGACTGTAAACTCAATGCAAACAGGGACCCTACTCATTAAACCCTAGGCATTCCCACTAAGTTCAAAGAGCTCATAATATGCAATATGCATCAACAAGGAATCTGGGTACTTGCCTTTCCATCTTTTCATAATGCACAATGAACACATGCCTTCCCACTTCATAAACATACATATTTCTTTCTTTATTCCTAGGCATTCCTTGAATATTTGCAGCTAAACAAGGTGCTAAAAGTAACCAGCATGTGCTTCCCTGATTCATACATTATCCCTTTAAAGGGAAGGAGACCATTAACTATCACTGAAATAATATAGGCAGAGAAAAGATATAATTAATGGATTTTTCACATTCTATAAAAATTATTCAGGTGTTTATTAAATTTATTAAAATTTAAGACGTTTGACATACAGGTCAGCCTCCATCTACAGCCCCAACTCAATGTTCATTACAGAAGAATTACACAAACATTAAGTAATTGTCACAGACATCAAAGCCAGCACAGATGCATCCTCCTGTACAACACATGCTATAGAAAATATTCAGTTTCCCCTGTACTGAGTCCTGTAACTTGTTTGACTAAACTACAGCATATCTTTCAGAAATGTATCCAAGACACATGAAGACACCAAGCAATGGAAAATCTATTACTTCTCTTGTAATTTTTTTCCAATGGTTATTCACCCCGGCTATTTAAAATCTGCTCCTTATTTCTAGCCTGAACTCCCCTAGTTTAAACATGTTCCATTCCCTAATGTGAACAAACCACAGAGAAATCTTTCTTCAAGTCTTTGCCACTCAAATTTTCTTATCACATTTTCCCACACTTATTTTTCAAATGTTCTTACATTAGTGATTCTTGGTTGCTTCATTTTTACACTATAGCATCAGGTGTGTCTGAATAAATGAAGTGAGACCACACTGTCCCTAAAAAACAAGAGCTTTTTGTGCAGTCAGAGATGCCATGACCATTGTTTGTCTCCCCTAACACTGACTTAGCAGCAGCACCACAGCTCAAAAACAATTTAGTTTTGATCTTCTATCCTTCCCACCTCCAACCATGGCTTAAACTCAGCAATATTAACTCTTGAGATTTCATCATCAATCTTGTCATATGTGATGATTTCCTTAAAAATCCTAGATTCGGAAGGGGGGGAGGGGATCTGAGAATTAACAGCTTATATTTCTTTAAACTAAGTTTGTAAACTTTGTGTTAGAGAGAAATACTATTAAGCACTTAATGGCAACTTAATGCATCCACACATATGCCATGCCACTGTGCCTGAATAGTGATATGCAAGCACATCCTAAAGCACTCCCTTAAATCAGGACCAATATCACTACCAAGTAAACCTCAGTATTAATATGATATAATCAGAAATAGGTGTGAAGGCCAGGAAACTGGAACATAGATTGCAGTACATTAAATAAAAAAAAAGGAAAGTCTAGTAAGGGGACAAGAGTTGGGAGGATCTCCAGCTTTTCTTAAAATGCTAGTGGAGATACTGCAGCCCCAGCCTGATCATTAAGGAATAACAATTTTTATTCCGATAGATTAAATCCTTTAAAACTATTTTAATAAGTGTCCTTAACAATACAATTAAAAGACAACTTATTTTAATGGCATTTTAAAAAATGAAAGAGAGTGAATCCCAAGAAAACTTAAATGAAAATACATTAATGGTTTTACAATCCCATAGAAGGAAGCCAGAATTAAGCCTAGAAGTGTAATCTATCTCAGTTCATGTAGACTAGCTATTGCAGAGTTAAGTACTTATTAATTCAGGCCCTGAAAATTGCTCTTTTAGCCATTTCTATAGTATCTATCACCATGGCAGACAAGTATTGAATGACAACACTAATATACAAAAGGCCTCTTGTCCTGAGGTTGTTAGACAGGGTTCCAATGAGCTGCTCAGCAAAGTATTCCAAAAAAGGGGCTCTTGAATGAGAAAAGCCAGCTACATATCAAATATATGGTCCAACAACCAACGCCTTCTGAACCAATGAGGGCCAACCTTCCTGGCAGGTGTGACACAAATGTCTCTCACACTCCCCACTCCCCCCCACCCCTCCATCCCCTGAGTATCACGCCAATCCAATCCAATCCAATCCAATCGACTTTCTCTGCCCAGTTTGCTTACCGGCTTTTTGCTCACTGCCTGATCTACTGTTCTGTTTTCTGCTTCCCTCCTTATCTGTTGCTCTGCATGCCAGTCCCCAACCAGGCTTTCCATGACACTTACAGCACACATGCCACAAGTTGGCCAGCCCTTAACTACTAAGACAGGCAGCCTTTTAAACCAAGGTTTAGAACATCCAAGGCCAAAAGTCAGCCAAATCTGTACATACATCATAAATTCAGGCTGGCTTGCACAATTTATTGCACAAGTGTGTGGTACAATACAACAGTTTAATCTAAGTGTATTTAGGATCCTTAAATAAATTGTATAGTCAGGCCAGGCAGTAACAAAGATATATATAACATTGGTGAGCTTTGTGGTTAAAGGAAAGGGTGCCTGACACCAGACTAGCCATAAGTATAGATGCAGAAAGACACTCCAGGAAACTGATTTCCTCTGAGAATCTAAAGTCCATGATGCATAGACTGGTACTGAGGAGCTGCAAATCATTTTGGATGAAAGCTGGGGAGGTATTCTTAACAGGTGGTACACACTTCCTTCCATAAATCTTTTCCCTAGCAAAAAGTATTGCCTACCCATCCCCATTACTGTTTTCCCCCAACAGGCATGTGTCCTATTTTATCCGGGTGAAACTACAAGCAGATCACTCTCAAATCAACAGTCAGATGTTAATGAGTCTGTAGAATATGGGCTTGAGGCAAAAAAAAGTCAAAATGAGTGTTATGAGCTGACTGATGACAATTTAGCTCAACACACCTCATAATCTTCTTAGGGTATGGCCACTCAAACTACTTACCCTGAGGTAAAAGGAAGAGGGATTTATCACACTTCAGCTGCTCTGCAGTAATTGTTTGCAAACTCTTATCCTGCAGCAAATGAAAACTATCCTGCAGTTGGTCTATCCCTCATTAATTTACTGGGGAACAGCTGAGGTACTGTAAATCTCTGCCCCCTTTTATGCTATTTGACTTTTCTTTCACATTTTTGACAGTTACACACATGCCTCTTAGTGACCTCATAAACTTGAGAGCGGACCTCATTCCCCATCTCTATACACACACACACACACACACACACACAGTAGATGACCATTTGCCCAGAACTACTTTCTGAGATCAAGAAGTAAATCTAGTGTACTTTCTAAAGAGTCAAAAGCACATCCTGGACCCTGCTATCCAAAACTGCTTATGCTTATGATAGGCCTGGAAACTTTAGCTTTGTCTCTTTCAGTTATCTTTTAGAATGATTCTTTTTATGCTAAGGAAATTATTTTAGCTATTCTTTCATTCTTTTCAGATAATAAATAAATAAATGACTAGGAGTTTGTAATTGCACAAATAAAGCTCTATATCTTTCCCCTTTTAGTTTGCTCTGCTCTTTTAAATTTACAAATACTTCAGAACCACCAACCACTACTTCAGAAATACAGTACTAGAAATCTTAGAACTAAGGGGTGCTCCTATAAGAGCAATTAGCTCAAAGCAATAAACTCTGGCACACTTTGTGCTGGAGAAAATAATTTCCAGGAGCAGCATTTACACATGCACCTGGGACCGCAGCAGTTAGAGCCAGGGCACAGCAGCCCCAGATGGCAGCAGGCTCGTGATTCAGCCCCCGGCTCTGGGTAGTGGCAGAGGGTAGCAGAAGTGCTGGCTGGGACATTAGAGTGCTGAAACTACAGAGCCATGTGGCTGACTGCCTCATCCCTCCCAAGCCCATTGCCAGCCTAGAGCTGCTGCATCACAGCTCAAACCGCTGCAGCCTTAGGCTGGCAGCAGGTTCAGGAGATCGCCACACAGCTTTGCAGCTTTAGCTCTCTCCTGCCCTGGTCAGCTGCCCTCTGTTGCCACTCAGAGCCTGGGGATGACCTCCCAAGCCTGCTGCCAGCCCAGGACTGCAGCAGTTTGAGCCAGGGTAGAGCAGTGATGGGCTGGCAGGGAGCATGGGAGGCAGCCCCAGGCTCCAGGTGGCAGCAGAGGTCAGTGAAGGGGCTGGCTGGGGCATGAGGGTCAGACTCCTGTCCTTCAGGCTTCCTCCTCCCAGCTGGCTGGGCTGACTGGGCTGACCGTGCACAATTTGCACCCAGCAATCATTGTCTACACATGCATTTAACTGCACATGTTTACTCTGCTGTAGGATAGTACTTGTCGCCTACAGTACTATCCTACAATGGAGAAAACTGGTCGACTGTACCATAATTCCAGCACACATGTCAACAGTCATACTTTACTATGGAGCAAATCAGTGTAGTCTTCAGTAGAAGCGCACATGTAGATAAGCCCAAGGGGTATCACTTTGAATTACTGTTGAGAGTTGAATAGTATATATATTTTCATTCTTTGGTAGTGATTCTGTAATTTTAAATGATTTTTTTTCTTTTTTATCACTTACTTTGAACACAGTTTGTCAATTCTGGAAATTTCTGGAGGTCGATAATTTGTCATCGTTGCTACCAACACCCAGCATGGAAAAACTGCATTGCAAGAAAAGGCAAATAATTGTGTCACCCTTTGTTAAGCACCAGGGCAGTGATCCTTAACCAGGGTGCCAAAGCAATGTTAGCACTGTTAGGCATGCAAACATGATTCACAAGATAAACCTGGAAATTTCACATAGAAATCCATAGTATCAAAAATAGTTTGACCTGTTTTGGGCTTTCTGTGTTCTTTTCAATAGAAGAATGGCTCTATTATTGTTCCATAGCCAAAAAACACATGCAAACTATAAAATGGAATTTTCTGAAGAGATTTTTGAGTCTAACAAGGAGTGCCTTGAGTCTAAGAAGGTTGAGGTCCACTGCACTAGATGATATACTATTGTCTTTCTCCAACACTTTGTGTGGCTTGCCCATTTAGACTCTTGCCCATTAGACTCCAAACTCTTCAGCTCAGAAGCTTTCTCTTACCACGTGTGTGCTGCCTGCATGGAGTAAGAGTATACAATTTGCTTCGTATAAGAGACTTGCCCTGTCCTTGAACATCACCAAGATGAAGGTTATCCACCAACCTTCCCCAGGCCAACTGAACATCCCTTGTGCTAGCTACATAAACGGGGAGGCTCTGGAGTATGTAGAGCACTTTCCGTATCTTGGCAGCCACCTCTCTCAATGGGCTACCATTGATGAAAAAGTCCAGCATTGGGTCAACTCTGCCAATGCCACCTTCTTCAAGCTGTGACAATATGTCTTCAAAAATAGAGACCTTCGGAAGTCAACGAATGTCCTGGTTTACAGAGCTGTCATGCTGACCACCCTCCTCTACTGCAGTGGAATCTGGATCATCTACTGATGCCACATTAAGACCCTCGAGAGCTTTCACCAATGGTGCTTGCGTCAAATCCTGGGGATCAAATGGAAGGACCGCCGGACCAGTGCAAGTGTCCCCCATGAAGCTGCGTCCACCAGCATTGAAGCCTTGCTCTTGAGAAATAGACTCTCATGGACAAGCCACTGCATCTAGATTTCTGAGAACCACCACCCTCGCCAGATTCTTTTCTCCCAGCTCTCTGTTGGCCAATGCTCAAAGGGTGGCCAAAGGAAACGGTACAAAGATATACTCAAGGTCATTCTCAAGCACAGAGGCATCAATATGAATGGCTGGGAGGAGCAAGCTGCTGACTGTTTGGTGTGGCACCACCTGGTCCACCAAGGAGCGCACCACTACAAGGCCCAACAACTCGATACTGAGGTGGAACGGTGGCAGTGGAGGAAGAAGAAGGAGACCAACCCAGGGCTGCGAATCCCACTCCCCCATGCAACATGCCCCAACTGCCAAAGAATGTGTGTATCCAGAATCAGGCTCCTCGGTCACCTGAGGACCCATCAAGCCTGATGGACATCATCCTCAACTCTGAGGGACTGCTGGTGGATGGATGGATGGCTGCCTGCATTGAGTAAGACTATGCAATTTGGCTTAAATTTATAACTTTCTGTTACAGTAACAGCAGCAAAAGAAGTGTATAGTAACTATCAGCCATCAGTAACTTTGCTATATAGTGACTATCAGCACAATTTTCAATTTGTTTTGTGATCTGTGGAATTATTTTCATATATTAGCTGAAAGATATATATGAACAATATATACAGAAATGAAACTACCATACTGTAGTGTAAATGGCTTTTAAAATACGCACTTATCAGACCTCCAATATTGCAGGCACAGTTTAACCACTATGAAATATAAATATTCTGTACCATACCAAGTTGACTGATCTTGTTTGCATACCACCTAAAGTAATTATTTCATATATGAAGAGACAAGACCCTTACTTAATATTTTAGAACCTTTATAAAACTTTATTAAATTATGATGCCACATAACTCTTAAATACTCTTACAGAGTTTGGTTGAGAACATTTTAAATAAATAAATTAAGTTGTACCATATAGTGTCCCCCTGATGATTCAAGACTCTGTTAAGAGTTTTCAATTCCATCCCATTTAAAGAGACATTTAAATCATCCATAAAACTCACAATGAAAATAAGATATCATAGTCAGTTTAGGAGTGAATTATTCTCTTACCTTGTATAAATAAAAAACCTCTTGTGCTCTAAATGAAGTTTCAAGAATAAAAACAAACCAAAGTCCCTGTTTTCAAACTCTTCCTTGTACTTACATTATTTACAAAAGCCTTTCTTACAATGAAGTGTTACAAATAGTTTAATATAGAGAATTTTTCTCAATATATTGGGAATCATATAGTAAGCTATATAATCATTTGTTTGAGAGAAAAGGAAAAAAAATCTCCACAAGGTTCTCCACAATCATTTTCCCCAAAGGCATATTAGGGCAGAGGTACTCCCTGCACCCCAAAGAATCTGGATATGTGGCTAGGTACCAACCCTTGCAGAACCCCTAAGATCCTTGCCAGCCCTTGTGCAAGTCGTAACTGGATCACTGTGAGGCAAAAAACTCTCTCATGCCTGGCAGCCTGGCTTCTTTGGAATTGTTTCTCCTGGCTCTTTGTAAAATTGTTCCAGTAGAGCCAAACCATGGACTACATTTGGCTACAGATCTCCCCACACCTATGAACACATCCACTAGCCTGTCTTTCTGGGCTGATCTTTCTACACTCTATGAAGAATGAGGCATTTACCATGCCTATGGCCTTCTTACCTCTTGACCTCTCACACAACACCAGCCTGACCAACAGTCACCTTATCATCTAAATGGGTCCCCAGAGGTAGCCTCAGATTATTTCACTTAAAAATGTTATGACAGATGCATGGTCATTACTAACAAATTATACTTTAGTAGGTAGGAGGAAGTAGTATTCAGACTAAATGGGCACCTTTACATGTGCCAGATGCTGGCTCCAATGTATGCTGATTAGTATGCATCAGAGCAGACTAATCAGATTAATCAAGTCTGCTGGAGCATGCTAATTAATGTGCTGTAGCAGCCTCCATGTGCCTGGTGCCTCCTGAGTCTGGGGGGGGCACCAGCCGGGGGTAGGAGGGGGAGGGTCCACCAGTGGCTGGTCACTGAGCATGCTGGCACATGTATAGATGTTCAATGTTTTCATCTTTATGGCTGGAAACCTTGGCCTTACCATTAAAGTCAATGTGTTGCAGTTTTAAACAACAAAAACAACACCACTACCACCAAAACCCAAACATTCCCCATCACAATTCTGTTATGTTGGTGATAAAGTATGTAACTTAGGATAGAAGCACAGAAATGTATAATCCAAACTGCCATTTCATCATAAATGCATGCTTGCCTAATTATAATAGAACCTATTCTGCTCTCACTTTAGATCATTGTATTGCACTAGTCTAAAAGAAGTTTGCCAATTTAATGCCAGAGAATTTGGTCCGCTGTGTCCATTTCCATACAAGATGCTGACTGTGCAATCATTACTATGCAGTCATTTAGTACCTGCTGCCACGCAGTGGTATACACAGTCTGGGGCTGCTGCACAGTCAGCATCTCATATAGTCATGGCCTGTGTTTAAGATCTTCTTCTGTCATAACTAACAAGACAAGGAGAAGTACTCTTAATTCCCTATAAACATTAACATTTGTTAGATCTCAAAAGCACTGTCAGTTGTCTGAATAAACTGTATTGCCTTTATAAAAGTATATTTTGATAGAATGATTTGAGCCAGACATAATGCAGGTACAATTTCAACATCTTGTGCTTCGCATGTAACTCCATTAAATCCATCAACACTCTTACTAGTGATGTCCTACCAAACCCTGCCTGACTATGTGCTTTTGTTGTGTACAAGAATAAACAAAGATGCGACCAGAAAGCACACTTCACCTCTGACCCAAGAAAAGATTTGGGCCTGAAACCTCAGAAGCTTCCCCAAAACCTTAATGTTCAAAGAAATTAGTCCCCACAGAATTCTCAAGCCCATTCTTAAAGAGAAATTTCAGCAATCTTCATTTTGAGCATAGTACAAAGAACACTATTGGACAACTTCTTTCATAACACTTAACTGAATTTGTACTTACTGACTGCTCATTTAAATCTTGAGAGTCTTCCATGGAGGTTACTCACTCTTACTTTCCTCCTCAAACAGAAATATCTTCCTTTTAAATTACAACTGGATGTTCTAAATTTAAAAAGAGAGGAAGAAAGGGAAATGAAAATGTGTTATTCCTTGGTTCATACTCTTAAAGCATATCTATAGCAAACAGACCTTCTAGATGAAATTCTGTTTCCATTGAACCCAATGGCAAAGCTCCCACTGACTTGAGTAGAGCCAGACTTCCATACTCCATGTTTCAACATGGCTTTTCTGAAAATACAACTATTTAAAACATATGAACAGACATTTAGGGTACTTGAACATGAGTATGGAGGCTGCTCCAATGTGCTGTAATTACAGCATGTCAGAGCATGGTAATTATCACACTCCAGATAGCCTCCATGTCTCATGTATCAGCATCCCCTTGTTTCAAAATGGTGGCAGGGGCACTTTAACTAAAGCTCATCAAATGAGCTTTAGTTCAGTGTCCCTGTTGCCATTCTGAAGTGCAGAGACACTGATACACAAGATGCTGAAGCACTTTAATTAGAGCAACTCTCAGAGCCATTCTAATTAGAGGGCCCCCATCCCCATCCCAGATCATGTGTAAAAGTGCTCATAGGTAATAATTCTTCAACCTCTGCCTGGAAAAAAAAAACAATTATGAAAAAAACAACAGAAAAGCTAAAAATGCTTAATACACAAAACTGTTAAAGTAGAGAGGAAAAGATAACCCTTGGGAGAAAACATTAGATAGTTATCAAGCACAGAACAAAAACACTTAATACACATTTAATGATAACCTCTTAGCCAGTAAGCATCTGGCAGAAAAAGGTTATTATGTAATTATCAGCATGAAGTCCTCTCTCTGAGGTCCATGAAATTCCTTTAGGATTAAACAAAATGCAGAAAGCAATTTAAAACAGGCAGCTCCTACAATGTGCTAAACGATAGGCATTACCCTAATTACCTACTGTCTGTATACTTTCTCCAGTGGGATGAGTAACCCTCAGCAGATGATGTAAACATAATCATGCATATTCTGTGATCGAAGAGATTAGTGTTATAACCATTACTGCAACCTTAACTATGAAGCCATGACCATATTACTAGTATATTCCCAGGTAAAAGTTAATTCATTAATCCAGAAATAAGGGTAATAGTAGATATCCATAATTTAGGGTAAAGTACATTGCAGAAATATTGCAATTATCCCTATATTATTGAATATCCCTGTAATACATTATAAACCCAGGAAACTCACACTAGCGTTAAGATGAAAAGGAATCGAAACAGGTTAGGGAAATAAGTAGCATATGTAACTCAGCTCTTTGCCTCTTGTAATCAAAATGTCCATAATTGAAAAATAAACAAAAGCAAAACAGCTCCAACCTGTAAATGTAGCTTAGCTGGCCAATTGGCCTTTTGCATTCACAAAAATACTGAAAAGTAGCTAGGTATTCAGCTGCTCCCTCACATCTACCCAAAGAACCTTGCCCCTCTATTAGCATCCACACTCCCCTGAGTGCCTCCCTACATTTCCTTCTTCACACTCCCCACAAAGTCTACCTGCCTCTTGCACCTCTATATTTCTCAAATCACCTCTCCCTACACATTTTCTTTTATGATCCTAACACATGCACACATACTGTCCCTCGCTCGTCCCACCTCTTATATTTTGCTTTGCATATGGATACACAACAGGTTTTTTTGCCTTCTCTCTTCCTGTTTTGTACATCTGGCACAATTGAAAGTCCATTAAATGAAAACTTATCTGTCAGATGAGGCTGATACACTGTACTCTTCTTCGGAGAGACTCACTAACAATTGCTGTCCTTCAAACTAGTTGCCCTCTCCCAATGATTTTAAAAGAATTTATGTCAGTACAATCACAGTCCATTTTGAAAAAGGTCGTCTTAGTAGTCTAAAATTGCTCCCAGTGAGAGTGGAGCTATTGGCTAGGGACAGACATTACACATAATCCAGTTTAAGTGATCAGAAACTGGTTTAAACCTGTAACAAAATAGATGTTCAGTGCACATAAACCAGTTTGAGAATGGCTGAAACTAGTTTGAGAGAAACTTGATTGAATGTAGTATCAGACTTAACTGATTTGGCTCAAACTGGTTTATGCAATGTCTGTCCCAGACCCTTTGCTAAATCAGTCACCCCCAGCATCCCGGCATGTTCTCTGGGGTAGGCAGGGCTTTCTGTTCCACAGTGGGGCTGGCTCCTCCCCTTTGCTTCCTGGCTGCAGCTCAGCAGAGACTTGCAGGCACAGTAGCATCTGCCTGGCTTCTCCCTGCTAAGGAGATTATTCCCCCTTCCCTCTGCCTTATACAGACACCTCAGCATTAGCTAGCAGACCACATGCTGGCTACAGTCTGTGCTGTGGGAGATGACCAAGCCAGACAGGCTTTTTGTAGCTAATCAACAGGTAGCTTAATGTCTTTCCTTGGAAAAGCTGTTTAAGAAGAGCTGTTTGCTTTCCCCCACCCCTTCACCACTCCCTGCTAGAATTCCCCCCTCCCCTCTGCCTTGCCAACAGGTATCTGTGTAGTAGCTAGCAGACCATATGCTGGCTACAGTCTGTGCTGAATCAACAGGTAGAATCAACAGATAGCTGGTAATGTCCCTGTGTTGTTTTCTTAATGGGTTGATAAACACTGAGTTCGGGGATGATAAACATTGTTATCAGTTCCCTGCTGGACTAATCAGAGCATCCTGCCAGGGCCTAGCCATGCCTGCCCCCTGCCAGCTCAGTACTGTGCAAGGGAAGGGAGGACTACTCTAGTGCCTGCCAGCTTCTAGCCTGAGCCATTGGAGGCATGTGACTGCAGATCTATCTGTGCAGTTACAAAGTAATTTAACCTAGCCAGGTTAGACTAACCTGCAAAGATTGAATCAATTCAGGCTCAGGCTGAATATCTGTCCCTAGCCACTGAGATCAATACGAAATTGAAAGCCTTTTCTAAACAGCCAACTATCTGTTAGCAACTTCGGACCACAGTTCTACTGAGAATAAAAGAAATGGCAGCAGTTTTGAACAATGGCTGTTCTACGCAGAATTCCCTGCTCTAGAGCAATCATTACCAGCCCCTTCTTGATAAAGAAAGTTTTAGTCATGAAAATGGCTATGAATCTTAAGAAGTTTCCATATGTAGTCTACACGCAACATTCCAGCTTAAGGAAAGTTATGGAATCTCCTTGGCTGGATATTTTTTCAAGAAGAAGTTGGATAGACATCTATCTGGGAAGGTTTGGGGGATGTAAAATACTGAAACTATGCAGGGAGCTGGACTAAATGAAGTCCTTCTCATCCCTCTGATACTACAGTGTTCTTAAGTGTCTGCATCATAATGATCATTTAAGGTAAAAAAATGGTATGACACACAGTATTAATTTAAAGGGCACATATTTAATTCATTTTTTTTACTTTGAAACTTGAAAATTCTCAGAAAATTCTATGTTCAAAAACTACTGCAATTTGGAAAATCATTTGCTGCATTCCTTCTATGTAAAATGGTTAAATCACCACGTTAGGAATGACACTCAATCCACTATAATTATAAAATCATTGAACCTGTGGTTCAATTTTCATGTCTCTATTTATTACTGGTCAGACGCAAAGGCCACTGAAGCCAATAGAGATATCTGTCACACCTTTTCTTACAAGCAACAGCAGTTTATTGATATTTGAAATAATTTAAACATACAAGAAGAAATCCTGACCCTATTTCAGTCCAAAGGGAGTTTTGCTGTTGACTTAAGAGGGGCCAGGTTTTCACCCAGAACCTGTATGTGTACATATACATACAGACAATTGAATTCTATTCACATTGGTACCACTGGCAAATAAATAAATGTGTGCCAACTCCATGTACTGAGGAAAGAACTTGGTTAGCTAATCAGTCTTTATTGAATGATTCACAAGTGAAACATAACCACAGGAATGCGTAATTAGAGATGTCACTTGTATAAGTTGGATTAGTCTAAATATGACTGACTAACCAATTTCAAAACTTACTTTGTTGAATCAGCAGTCAGAACAGCTCTCATTTTGTGTAAATGTTAGTGTAAGAAGAACTGTGTTGTTCATCTTTGTTACTGAAAAATTCAACTGATCTGTCATCAAAACAAGGAATTGTTAAGTAATTGCTGGCTTAATATTTTTGTAAATATCCTAATAATCCAAAGCATTATTAGCCCAAATGGTATTATACTTTGAGCAACATTAAAACCATGTATAGGAAGTAAATGCAAAGATGTTATTATTTACACAACATTATAATGTTCGCTATAAAATACTACCATATCCTTTAAAGTTTTGGTTTTATAAATTTGAATGGGGCAGGGAGGAAGGGACGGGACCATCAGAGAACCTAGTGATTCAAATAAGGCCAGCATTACACCCTAATAAAGATATAAAATTAAGGGATAATAGTAACCTCGTGCTGTTTTATGAGGCAATAATCCATTTACCAATTCAACCCTGTAGCTTATCCCATCAAGAGAAGCAGATTAAAAACAGAAGAGGGAGGGCACTGTTATACCTATTATATTTGGATTGTTTTTAACTATTTTAAAAACTGTTGTTAAAGGTTTCAAACTCACAGACAAGGCAGTAAGAATAGAAATGTCTGTTTCTGTTCTGAAACCAGTCCTCACAGATGTGGCTTTAAAACTGATGAAGTGTTTTATGCTCCAAGATAAAAATTTTACCTTTTTGAGAAATCTCTTAATTAGAAGGATTCCTGGCTTCCTGATCAACAAACACATTTATATATATATATATATATATATATATATATATATATCTTAGTGTATAAAACACTTCATCGAGTTTAAAGCTGCAACTTCCAGAACTGGACCTAGAGGAGAAACATGTGTTTCTTCCCAGTGACACACCCATGCGTTAAGAACAATGAATAACAATTTGGAAAAGTCCTGTTACTTGCTTGTAAGTCAGTCATATGAGTTAAAAAAAATGTATATCTTAGAAGAAAGCTGTAATATCTCCAATAATGATTCTTTAAGCATGATCTTCCATTCAGGAGAATGTTAGGGTTACTAGAAACAGGCTGACTGAGAGTGCTTCAGTTAAATTAAAATGTGGAGAATTAGTTAAACTGCAAGACAAAAACTGAAGCCCAGGAATTGGTGATGAGAGGCATATTAAAAGCACTATATCAAGACTGTTTCACAATTTTAAAGTCTTCAGAATGACTCCGACAGATGGTAATCCAAAGAAGTTATTATAAGACAAGGAACATTTCCCCATTTGCTTCCCACTCAGATAATTTAGAAGGCAAATATGTCCTCCCTCGGTCCACTAAAAGTTACCTTTAAAAAATATGTGAGAGGCAAGGGATACTCGGGATAAAGTTAAACAAGCTTTGGCATGCAGGATATGGCCTGAAGAATGTCTCACATTCGAAAATGTGTCTTTATCCTAACTACATAGTTAGTCCAATAAAAGATACGACCCTAAGAAATCCTTGCCCCTCACATAATTGCTAGACTGTCATGGCTTCAACATCACTCTTACATTATGTTTTAAAAATAAAAAATATAGAGGACAGACGCTATGACTGTTCTCGCCTAAAAACCTGTCCACAAAATCTAAATGTATCTCCTTTTTTTATGTGCATTATGATATGACTTGATGACATGATCATATATTTTTTCCACATACACCCTGCTTCATTCAGTGTACAGCATGGAAGATACTCTGGGAATGTCAGGCCTATGGATGTAGAATCCCTATCACATTTGTTTTCAACCAGTCTTCCAATTTCTAAAGCAAATCAAGAGAATACAGAAAGAAAATGGATAGTCTTATGGTTAAGACAGTTCATAGCCCCAAAGAACTCATGTCTATTTCTAACAGAGATTTCTTGTGTGAAGCTGAGGAAGGTACTTAAAACAGCCAGGAAGCTATGAACTGTTATATCATTTTCTGAGTGCCCCACTTGAGACACCTGCAATAATATGCAAAAATGCTCACAGCTTCAAATGGAATGGGAGCTTCAGTTATTTAGTAGACCTAGTATTAAGGTACTGTGGTCTATACACATGAACACAGCATTCAGAGAGAGAAGGTCATGAACTTTAACATGGCTCTGGCACTCATTCCTCAGGCAAATCCTTTTATCTTTATCTCTGTAAAACAGAGATCTGAACACCTTCCTTGTACCTCACAGAGGAGTTGCAGATTTAATTGCATTGATATTTGTGATTCAGGGGTGTACTTGGTAGCCATGCTGGTCTGAGACAAAAAGATATACAAAAAAGGTATCATTCTAGATCCAAGAGTTCTGTTTTTTTATATGTCTTGATATTTGTGAGGCGCTTAGTACAACAATGTGCTCTTAGGAAAAACAATGAGGAAATACATAATTCCTCACTCAATGCAGGATACTCTTGCAGCATATATATTATGATGGTATGGGACCGTGTAAGTGAAGGTGGGCACGTCTACGTGCGTGCTTTAATGCACAGTAGCCTATTTTGCTATGCATTAAAGCGTCATGTAAAAAACTCAATAAAATAGGCTACTGAGCATTAAGCGTCACTTAAAAACCATGCACATTTGTTACTGCACATTAAATCAGCCTAATGAGTATTTCTTTAATACTGGTGGGCACTTTTACATGTGTTCTGGGGGTGGGGGAGCAGCCCTTTAATTAGAAAAGCTCTGGGAGCCGTTCTAATTAAAGAACAGCTGCGTCTCCTTTATCAGTATCTCTATGCTCAAGAATGGTGGTGGGGGCGCTTGAACTGAAACTCATTTGATGAGCTTTAGTTCAAGTGCCCCCACCACTGTTTTTAAGTGTGGAGACACTGATACATGAGATGCACGATGTTGCTGGAGCATGGCAATTGCCACAATCCAGCAGACTCAATAATTGCCACGCCCCAGCAGACTCACTTGATAAACACTGAGTTAAGGGTGATAAAGATTCCTTGCTGGGCAGCTGGGGTGGGGGGACAGGAAATAATCAGTGTGTTCTGCTGGGGCCTGGCCACGCCTCCCTCAGCTCTACCCTGTGGAAGCCAAGAGCTGCTTTAGCTCCACCCCCTGGGATTCTAACCTGAGCCACTGCAGGCATATGCCGGCCTTTCTAGAATGTCTATCTGGGTTACAGACTGGCTTAGCCTAACCAGGTTAGACTAACCTGCACAGATTGAATCAATTCAGGCTCAGGATTTTTGAATTTCTGTCCTAGTCATATAGAGCAAGAAAAATAATGATTTGGGTGTAATCTGTAATAGAACAAAGAAAGAGAATAGATTTGCTTCCTGCTTATTATCAACTAAAATTCGTATATAACACACCTGCCAAGAAACAAGATATACATTCTTTTCCAACAGAAAGAGAACTATTCCTTTAAACTATTTTCCATTTTCCATTATTTTTATTTTATTTTCAAAGTCAGATGTTGCCATTCTTCTCCCTACATCTTAAACTTGGTTAGCAGTAGGTAAAATCTTTGAATATAACAGGTCTGAAAAAATCTTCATAGTTATTCCATACAGCTTTAAGGTGTATTTCTGAGAGAAAAAGATTTTATGGAACATCATGATTACTGCCATTTCTAAATTCTGGAAGTAAAAACTGATTCATATAACAAATGACAGATAACTAGCAGAGTGTTAAGCTAAAGACAAGTTGTCTTTGTAAGTTCCAGCTATTTACTTTTTCACAGACAGCCTCTTTTCTACCTTGGAGAACTCAAGTACAGTAGAGTCTCCCTTACGTACCTTTGGCATTTTCCCCCCATTGTTTCCCCCTTCTCTACCTTCTGTTTTCTTAATTTCTACCTATTTACAATCTCACTGACATCCTGTCACACTTTTAGCTTCTTTCATTCTTTGGAGTATCAGACCAACAGAGATCCCCTATGCCTCAAGAAGGGTGATTGCACCTAAAAGCTTGCAAATAATTTTTTTCCAATTACTCGGTTTAATAAAAGATATCGCATCTACCCAAAGAACCTTGCCAAGCTGAAGACAAAACTTCCATTTAATTTTGGTTGTGTACTGACTACAAGATCACGATTAGTAAAAGAAGTAATTAAAACTGTGGTCTCCAACCTTTTTATGGTGAAGATCACTTTTTGTAAGTAAAGGGCACCTCAGGATCTACTGCCCCTGCCCTGTCCCCCAGCCCACAACCTGCTCCCCTGGCCCCCCCACCCCAGCCCCTGCCCCCCCGCAACCCTCCCCCCCTATCTCCCAGACAAGCCACCCAGGTTCTGACCCCACTCACCCAGCGTGGCCTGGATGGCAGGGGGTGTGGTTCAGCCCAGCCATGTGTCTCCTGCCACTCCCGATCATGGAGCCTCTGACAGACTGAGATCAACTGTCAGAAGCTCCATGTTTGACCAGCCAATCGAGATCAACTGGTTGGTGACCACTGATCTAAAGCAAGGTAAAATGTTTAGTCCAGGACCTATATAGACTGGGACCTATATGAGCTTTATTCAATGTCTACAGAAGTCTTTGAGAAATCTTCAATGTATAAGCAGTTTGATTTTCCCTGTTTACACTGAAATATACCATATAGGAAAAACTCATGCCCTTCTTAGGAATCAATTTTGCAAGAATATTAATTCTAATATAATGAAAGCCTTAGTCTGTCTGTCTGTCCATAAGGCTCTGGGCCAACTGCACACACGCTGCTGAGAGTGCATGCGCTAATTGGCTGCAAGTGCCTGGAGTGTTATGGACAGAGGCAGGTGAGGATGCGAAGGAGCCACCATGGGAGCCCCCAACAACCAACAGGGCAGGGGAGGTGGTGGGGAAGAGGGGAGGGAGGAGGGAAGGAGTGGGGATGGGGGGAAGCGAAAGGGGGCATTTCTGGTGACAGCGCCCCCTGCTGCCACCATGACTCCCACTCTGCTGCCACCACTGCCACCCAGCCCTGACAACACCCAGCAGAGAGGGAGGCAGCAGGGAGGAAGAGAGGAGAGGGGGAGGGGATGTAGGAGGGGGGATGTTGCCTGCTGCTGGGTGTTGGCAGCCACCGCTGTGTGCAAGCTCCCTTCCCCCCTGTTCCTGGGAGCCCTCAGCAGCACAGGGTGGAGCGGCAGGGAGTGGGGGACTCACAAGGCTGGATGTGGGAGGTGGGAGGGGACACAGGGAGGTGAGAGGAGCACATGGGACCAAAGGTTGGGGGTGGGGGAGTGCACGGGGCCAGAGGCAGGGCGTGGGGAGGATCTGAGAAGTGGGGGAGATGCAGGGGTGGAGGTATGCATGGGGCCAGATGTGAGGGGTTGGAGGAACATGGGGGGTGGGAGGCGCATGAGACCAGAGATGGGGGGATGGGGGGAATGCGAGGGGGGTGCACCAGGCCAGAGGCGGAGTGGTGGTACCGCAGAGCACTCGGTGTTGGTGCTCTACCCCCACATCATTCATGACAGGCAATTTGCTAGTAATTAAATAACAACATTAATTTCAAGTCTTATCCTTGGGTTAGGCTTCTCCATAGATTCCTATGGCCATACTGTTCATGCTGTAGCCCTAGATCTACCCTCTCAAGAAAAGTACCCTTCTCTCTCTCAGATTTGGAGGTAAATCCTGGTACACCAAAGTCAATGCTGAGGCTGTTACATGACTTCAGAAACTCATTTTAGATATATAAATGTGTGGACTCTGACATTTTTTTAAATTATCATTTTGAAGTTTCCTGAAATGTATGCATGAAGTTTGTGATTTTAAAATATACACTTTGCAATGTTCTAACTTTTTAGCTGTAAATCAATGGTACTCAGCCTACAGCCAATGGACAAGGGAGGACACCCCCCTGAAGTGATCAGATCCAGTCCACATATCAGTGATTAGCAGTATGCAACTCAGCCCAAACTGTCCCCTTCCCTGCCTTGTGCCATGCCATTGATCCCCTCCACAGTTCTCCCTGCTCTCCCTCACCCTCTTTCCAATTAGCTGCCATCTCCCTCCCTCCCCCTTCCCCCAGTACCTTACTGGAGGGCCCAGAATTGTGAGCACCCAGGCCACCACTGTAAAAGGTTGAGAACCATTGCTTTAGATCAGTGGAATGCCAAAAGCAATCGGTTAGAAAAAGTTACCCAAAGTTCTTGGCTTTGCAGATTTCCTGGGTGTGCACTTGAATGTTTCTTTGATGTGTTCTTAAAGCACCTTAGCAAAAGTGAAGCTCATTTCTTACTATTTTGATAACCTGAATGTCGTTAAATAATTTATAATTTTGCATTTTCCCTTTGAACAGTATGAATGCTGTGCTTTACTGAAAGAAACACCAACCCTTTAACAAAAAAGAACAGAATGAAAAGATGTTCTAATGGCAGAGGAGAACAGATCACTGAAGAACTTTAAATGCCTTAAATGCAATAAATAATTGATGAAGAATATGAAGTCATCTTGACAGCTTGATCACATGGAACCACATCTTGCTTTCCTAGGGAAAAGTGACAGGTGGAGGGAGAATACACACAACTCAGCAAGTTTTCCCTCACCTTGTTTTCTCTCAGTGTTCCTTTCAAGGTTAAGGAACCATGAACAAGGCAGAAAATGGCATAGAAATCTTATAGAGCTTAGGCTCAGCTAGGCTAACCAGTCTCCGCTATTTGTATTCAAATTGGGTGTAAGAATCATACTGAAAAGCTCAAATTGTAATGTGTACAATGCTTTGGAATTATGAATAGTATGGAATACTCCCATTTCCTTCTTCTTCTGAACTTGTTCCATGGCCCCTATTTCTAGAGGATGAGATCTTGCCTCCTTCATATCTTTCTGAATTTAGAAATTTTTAATTTTGGCGAGATGAGAAAGCCACTCTTGGAAGAGTTTAAAAGCTTTGTAGAACTCTTTGTACCTTGTCCAGCACCCACTTCTTTGTCTGCTAATGACTTGCAAAATGTTGAGATTCTTCCCTCTACACAGACTTTGATCTGCAACTGACTGGACAAGGTGTCTTGCCAAAGACTTAATGGAGGGCTTATTTTATCAGAGCAAGGCCTGCCTACTGCCGAATCTACTCAGTGACCCCTGGTGGAGGAAAAATAATCTCTAAATTTTGCCTGTTGCTGATTTTTTAAAGGATTGCCTATATCTACAGTATCTGCAGTCAAAAAGGAAGTGCTTAAGCAAGAATGGAATTTTCTCATTTATTTTGAGCTTATGTCCAGGAATACTGCTCTAAGGCTAGGGACAGAAGTTACACATTAACTGGTATAAATGATCAGAAAGCAGTTCAAATCTGTAACACAGAAGGAGTTCAGTGCACATAAACAACTTGTAAGATAGTCAATCCCAGTTTAAGATAAACCTGGATAGATGTAGTATCAGACTTAACTGATTTAGGTTAAATTGGTGTATTCATAGAATCATAGAATCTATGATGGGTGGCTGGGGGAGTGGGGGGGCAGCGGGCTCGTGCAGAGTCCCCCATCCAGTGTGGAGCAGTGGAGGGCAGCAGGGATCATCCCCTGCATTTCAGCAACTGCTGAGCTAGGGCTGTTTTTTAACAAGTGCCAGGAGCTGGGACAGGCGGGGCAGCCATTGCCAGCTGGGAGAGGGGTGGGGGATGGGCCTGGCCTGGCTGATTCAGAGATTTGGAGATTTGGCTGAATTGAATTGGGACAGTAATTCAAATCACTGAACTGAATCACTGTCCCCCAAATTGGTCAAATCCAAATCCGAAGCGAAAACTAGCCACTTTGCACAGGCCTAAGAACTACTCACAGGAGGCGTGTCAAGCATGTTACAGTAGAGAAAGGAGTCTAAATTACCTGTGTTATTCTCTGATCCTCTAAAGGAAAAAAAAAAAATTCTTGCTTTCTTATTTGAATTGATACTAAAAACTAAAATACAATAATCAAATTAAACATGTGCGTCATGCCACCAAATTTTGCTCGTTAAAAGCTTGAGAAACCCACATTAAATTATTTAATACAGGGTTATGACAAGTCACTAAACAATTCCATGATACAGTCTTATAAGTTCTGTATACTGTGGCGTCTACTTACACAATTGTTAATTTTTCCTGTGGTTTCTTAGGTGAGGGGAGCTATTGAAAACAACAAGAGTTTTCTCTTCTGCCTTGTTTTGATTAAGCCATGCTTACACCAGAGTAAATAGAGCTAGAGAGCACCACTGAAAATATGTTGCCCCTACTCGTTCATACCCAATGTATGCTGCATGCCAAAAATGTCATGTAGCCCAGGGCCACTCTCAATCTTAATCATGTTCATACGACTGGAACTGGACATACCTGGTGGCATATCTGTAATGACAGCCACATATTTTCTAGCATGTTGTACATAGGGAGCAGAAGTGACTGAGAAGGACACCCTCCCAGTTATACTCTCTAGCTCTGTCCAATGTGAAGTAGACATGCTCAAAGAGTTAAGTCTTGGTTTGAGTTGTTCCTTTGACGTGTTTGAGATGAGTCTTCTTAATGAAGGCATTGGTCTTGTGATATCTTAAACTTCCTCTGTTCAAGGATTAACATACAGAGTATAAAAAAAGGCTAAGCTAAGAAAATATAACCTAATTCTGTAACACTAATTTCTCAACTGAAGTACAAGATCACAGCAACTGCAATAAAGGGCAAACGAGTGTGACTCAGACAAATAAGCCCAGGATCATCAGCAATATGCTTGAGGAAATGAGGTCCCTACATTTGTTCTGTAGGTAAGAGTGTCACAGGTAAATTGGGACGTTAATCTGATCCATGCCTACTGGGTGCATCTACATGAGGAAATTAAGGTGAAGCAACAAACTCCAGAGCTTTGAGCCAGAGTAAACTGCTCCCAGGCACAGTGTCTACACATGAGCCCAGGACAGAAGTAATTTGAGCTGTCCCAGGCTGGCAGAGCAGGCCCAGGCAGAGCAGGCCCAGGCTGGCAGGGGGCTCGTGGGATCAGCCCTGGGCTCTGCATGGAAGCATTGAGTGGCAGAGGGGCACAAGGGTCCAGAACTTGGGGAGCTATGTGGCTAGACAGCAGCCAGGAGTCTGGCCTCCCCACTCAGTCACCATCTACATGTGCATTTCAGTGCAGTTAGCTACTCCACCCTAAGATAGTACTGTCCCCAACAATACTATCTTAGGGAGGAGTTAATTAGTTTATTGTGCCCTATTACCTGCGCTCATGTAAATAGTGACATTTTACTGCAGAGCTAATTAGTCTGCTTCATGGTAAAATGCACATGTGGATGCATCCACAGACTATTTTTGCTCACTGGCCTTTCATATGGTACAAGGAGACAAGTGAAAAGGATGATGAGGAATTTATAAAAACTTCTAACCAAAGCCTGAAACAATGTATGTCATTTACATGTGATAAAATAGCAGCTTAGTACAGCTTTCACGTGTAAGGAGAGATCATTATAATTTTTATAAAACCAGCTACTGAATTTGTACACACACGGTTTAAATGATTTATCTCTATTTGTATAACAAAGAATGGGATTCATGTTAAAGAATTTGAGAGCAGAGAGCTATCAACTTGAAATAATCTTTTCCTGACTAGATTTCAGGATACACTGTGCAATTACCATGCGTACAAACTGAAATTAGTATGTATCTAGGAATATCCTGGAACATTGATGAGAGAAGAGATCTCCTGGTTTCTACTTGAATAAAATATGCAAGCTACATATATATCCTTCTGACTCACTCCAAATTAACCAACCTCAAAATGCTCTGGCCAGAAAAAAAAATTAGACAGATCACAAAAAAAGGCATTCCAGAATTATTGTAAACTTTTTATCTCATTCTTTTCCTCCATAAAAATAAAACAAAGCTAATTTACAAAAATAAATATAATAGCACATATGATTCTGTCTAGATTTCGAAAAATCATGCACTGCGTTCCAGGAATGAGTAATACAGAGAAGCAAAGAAGTGCATATGGATTATTTTTAAATCTATTGGAAACATTAATTTTATGTTATTTTTGGTCTTATAGGTCAGTGGGTTTTTTGCTAAATTACATATTCTGGTGGTGTTTTGAAGCATTTTCTTTATCTTTTGTGGAAAAAAGACTGAAAACAAACCACTAAAAACTAAACATTTTTGCTCAGCTTAAACAAGTCCTTGAGAAAAGAATTACTATAATCATTGGGTGGCCTACATATATAAACAAACACCATCAACTTTAAAAAATCACACTTCTCTATGATTTTTCACTAAGTTATAAAATTAAATATTTTTAGACAAAGACACAGTACTTCTGATTTATAACGTGGTTGCACTTACTCGGTTATATTGAAACTGCTGTGAAATCGAAAAAGAGAGACATCAACAAAAAAAAGTGTTTCCTTTCTATGCCTACATAAAATTAAATTAAGAAAAAGCACCATTTATATAAATATCCAGGCCTATACAATATACCATGAATTAATTCAAATTGCTTTCAAAAAGACTACCACATTGTCAGCAAGGTATTCAACAATAATATCCTCTGGTTTGGATGAACCTGTGCATTACTTTATATCTGTTGTTACAACCAAAAGCTGTGGTACTAGAAAGGAAAGCATTTAGAAGAAAAAAAAATGCTTTTGATTTCTTTATGTTGAATATTTGACAAATCAGTTTCACTGTTACTTCAGTATACTCTGTTTCCATTGCTGTTTATGTGAGTCTTGAAGAGATGATGAAGATAACATTTTGAAACATAGGAAATTGTGTCAACTAAAACCACAGAAAAATAGCTTGGGGTTCAACAGTATATGTAACAACTTAACCTGTGATTTTGGGGGAGTGGAAGGAGAGGAAGGTTTTATTTTGTTTTGTTTTTTATTAGATTCAATAAATTTCAAATTCACAGTACTATCCTTCAAATAGATGAACTAGGAACAAGGGTGTGCCATTCCTCTAAGAAATAGAAAAGTAAGTAAACAGTTGTATCTAGATAAGCTGTTGAACCCACTCCAGAATCTACAAGAACACAGGTTGCATCTTGGAGAAACTGACAAAAACAAAAAAAAATATTTATTATGTCTATAGCAGTAGCATCAAATTGGTACCAATTTAACAGGAATATATGAGAACACATTAAATAATTAACAAAATGCTGATGTGCCAACATATCTAACTAAGACATTTAGAGAAAATGTTAATAAAAATACTAAAAATTATTGATGGTTCCAAGTCTTTCTTCACACAAATTTTTACAAAGGCCATCTATGGTCATTCTGACCATAGACCTCCAACAATTGTTACAGAAACGTAAATGCTAGGGGAAGAGTCATTACAACAGCTTGCTCATACCACTGGTAAATTTAATTTATTTTAATTTAATTAAAAAGAATGTAATAAGAACTGATAGCATGTATGTAACATGAAGTAATTATGTAAAAAGGCACATTAATAAGGGTACTGGGGGCCTGGCAAACATATGACTTGTGCAGTGGGGAGGTCCATAAAGCCCATGAGATATGTGGCCCCAGACACTCAGAAGTTGGACAACCCTGAACTAAATCATACCTTCCAGAAAACCTAACATTAAAAATGTCAGTGATGGAAAATCCACTAAACCTCTACAAAGTGGCTGAATAATTCTCTATGACTTAGAAAAAATGGAGAGTTAAATTAGCTGTGTTAATCTGAAGTCAGTCAGAAGCCAGAGTAGATATGCACCTTTAGGCTGAGTACAGACAGTCGAAAAGTCTAAGGCTGAATCAATTCAATCTTTGCAGGTTAGTCTCAGCTGCGCAGATTGAACTGATAAGCAAGTAAACAGACATTCACTTCTGATTCTGGAAATGCAGCTATATGCCTGCAGTGACCCAGGCCAGAAGTCAGGGGGTGCTAGAGCATGCCTCCCTGCTCAGCTGGCCAGACAGCTTGAGCCAAGACTAGCCTGTCTACCTCGCAGGAGAGGGCATTTACTAGGGAGGTACAAAGCATCCTGGGATGCTGGGGGACTGAGTTAATTTTAATCTGGAGGGGATGTGGGACAGAAGTTCAATGAACTGATTTAACCTAAATCAGTCAAGTCTGATACTGCATCCAGGTTGATCTTAAACTGTTTTAGCCATTTTGAAAGTAGTTTATATCCACTGAACTTCTGTTGAGTTACAGATTTGAACCAGTTTCTGATTACTTTTACCAGTTTACGTGTAATTTCTATCCCTAGCCATTTAGACTAACTAAGATATATATAGAGTACATATATAGAGTTCATGAACCCAAGTTCACTGCATTAGATGCTGTAAAAAAAAAACTGCCTGATTTTTACCCTGAATTTGTCTATCTTCCATGTTCAAAAAGTGGCTCTTATTATACTTTTTCTTCTAGTCTGCAGAGTCCTTTTATTATACTTCTACTCCCCATATAGGCACTTATAAATCAAGGCATTCCTTGCCTTCAAAAAAACTAACTAAATTTAAAC
The DNA here is from genome assembly GCF_030867095.1 of Alligator mississippiensis. Lineage (NCBI taxonomy): Eukaryota > Metazoa > Chordata > Crocodylia > Alligatoridae > Alligator > Alligator mississippiensis. Next base: position 115,958,882 of record NC_081824.1, on the reverse strand, counting down.
TTCTTTAAATTTTTCACTATAAAGCATTTCTTTATATTTGTATAACATTTATTTGTATTTCTTTAATCATTCTTGTGCCTTCTTTCTGAAATATCTCCATTTTTTTTAATGTCTCTCTGGAAGTATGGAGTCTAGAACTGAAGATAATGTTTCAGTGGCAGTTCTAACAGTACCAAATACAGAAGTAATGCAACCGTTCTACTGCTCAATATTGTCCTGTTTATCAACCCTTCTATATACAGCATGGCACTAGCAGCTCCCATTCAACTGATTATCAAGCACAGTGGCAGGCAAGGTATTTTTCAAGTCACTACTTTCCAGAGTAGTCTGACCTTCTGCAACTACCTTTTTGTACAAACTTACGACTTTCATTTAGTCACAGTGCAATGCAGATTGTTTGCTTGTGCCCAGTTTACCACATAATCCAGATCATTCTGTATTAGTGACCCATCATCTTAATGATTTATCATGTACCAATCTTTGTCATCTACAAACTTCAACAGTACTAATTTAGGTTTTTAGTTGGCCACTGATAAAATGTTAAATAATATACATCTAATAATAAGCAATCTGTGCAGAACCCTGCTAGAAATGTAGCTGCTTATCAGAGATTCTCTGTTTATACCATTTAACCAGTTTTTGATCCATTTAATGCATGCCATATTGATTTTAAATACTTCAAGTTTTGCTATCAAAACACCATGTAATACCAAGTCCAAAGCCTTAAAGAAGTCTACTAACCCAACACTATTAACTTTATTAATCAAACTTTTAAAATATTGGAAGATCTGATTTCAAAAACCCATAATGCATGGTGTACCAGGAGTATTTTAATGTTAATTTATGACCAAATATATAAAAATAATTTAGCAAACTTTTAAAATAGTGTGTTTAAAATATTGTGTTGAGTATTACTTTGTAAGAATGGAGATTAACTAAAAAATACATGGCATGAATTAAATATTTTCCAAAGCAACAAAAGACAATGACCACTGTTAGAAATGATTCACCTCACAGAGACAGCAATTAAAAAAAAACTTTTTGAAGATTAGATTCTATTTCCAATATAATTATGTTTTGTCTTCCCTTCATAAGAGCAGGTCTGAGACAATAGTGAACACACCTGCAAACTTTATATGATTTTATACTTATATTTCTGTATACATATGCCACAAGCCATGACTGTTACCTCCATTAGATGCCAAAAGTCTCCATGCAATTAGTAATTTATGTTATCTTACCACCAAGGCACAAGTGACTAGTCATGGACTAATCATGGACCAGCAGGATTTCACTGTGTTCACACTGTACAACAACAGAACAAAAGCACGGTGCTTGCTCTAAAGACCCCCTGCAATCTAAACGATGCAGAATGAACCAGTTTCTAGCGCATCTGTAAGATATATTCTACTTATAGTTTTCTAGGAGAACCAAAAACCATAGCATGGTAGTATAAATATTTACAATACTCCTTAGGGAGTTTGTTGAGCACTCAAATTCTATTTCAACTGTGACCAAGCCAAAATTTGCCTATATAAACTAGCCACAAACTCTAGTCCAGAGGAAGTGGAATAGAGCATACCTTAATACAGTTTTTGGTATCTATCTCAATAGGAATGAGACAGAAAATAAAAATAAATAGACAAGGCTTCAAGTGGCCACTTCACATGAAGGACATTACCACACTCACTGAAACTACACTCAGAACTATTGCTTTGCAATGTCAGAGTTGGTTGATGGATAACAGTGCAAATAACTGAGACGGATTAAGACAAGATACTATAGCAGTTTTATATTGGAACAGGGTATAATAAATATTCATAAAGGTAGCATAGTGTATTACCAATTTAGCCTTCCACCTGTGGGGACCTATATAGCTCCAAAGGTTACTTGGATAAAAGCTGAAAATGGGGTCTCCCTATTACCCAATTATGCAGATTGCAAAACTACTACTGTTTAGCACACAGTTAACCATCCATTAGTCCTCCTGATGGCAGAACTGGAATAATAGAAGCACTGACTGAACTTGGCAAGGAAATCTGAATGCCTACCTAGATTATTCTTGTTTCTTTGAAATCAAGTTTGTACCCAGGTACTCAAGAAAACAAAGAGAACTCAACAAATGCTTTTAAGTCAAGTCACATACATTAAAGTGTCACACTCCATGTGGATGCTTCTCATTTAGGTGTAACATGACATTAACGCTCTGTAAGTATTTTGGAATAAGCCATAGCAAACTAAGCAACTCTATTTTTAAATGGCTTAAACATGCAGCAGGAGTTTAATATGCTTTAACTTATGTGCTAGACTTAGCAACTTCTGTTGCTTCAACTTTACTTATTAATGTAAACATGGTCTAACTACTCACTTTTGGGGCACCAAAACTATCTGGAGAAAAGCAAAAGTCATTTGATATAATATGTTTGATGAAACCAGTATTCAAAAGAGATAATTAGCCTCAAGTTTTTTTTTTCCTTTTCCTTTTGCTTCTGGGCTGTAAAAAAATGAATAAGATATTTGAACATAAGAGTCTGAAAATCCTTAAAATAGAAGAAAATCAGGGGATGGCTGTAACTTTATCCTTAATCCACTTTGTTTTGTCAGCAGATTGCAGGCATCTCCAAACTGAGCATGTAACATTACACAAAATGTGTACTGTACTACCTTGAGGCATTACAAACTGAGTTAAAGATAAAGGGCTTGAGCCTTAGCTAGTATAAGGTTAGGAGAGCTACACTCATTTCAACAGACCTGTGCCGATTTATGCCAGCTGAAAAGCTAACACAAAGGGTCAAATTTACGTTTCCAGTTACACCCACGCAACAGCATTGATTTCAAGAGCTACATGCAAATAATAAACAGAATTCTGCTCAAAGCTTTGAGCTTAACTCCATATTTCTTTGTTTTGTGGTCTAAATCAGTCCCTTAATGGCATGCTAATGTAGATTTTTGTGGTTTAATTATAGATGTGTCAATCGCAAAATGCTTACTCTATGCTTCAATCCAATTAAAAAAAGGCATCATTAATTCTTTTCATTGCTTTCAATGTGAACTTTAGTTGGGTCAGGTCAAATAAGTAACAGAGTGTTATGCTTTGAATATTTCATCAACAAAAAATAAATATGAATTGATCTTTAAATAAAAAAGCTAAACGTTATCATGGATACAAAATGCCACCTTTTATATGAAGATATTTTGTCATGATTTTGGCAGGTCTTCACAATGTGTGGAGGAGTTGAATTACAAAATTATACAGTTCAGCAACAACACAGAGATACTGTACTCTACCACTGTTGTCCAAATAAGCTGCTCTTGAGAAATTACATTGGTCATATACTATTAAACATTTTCTCAGAAACTTACTGATTATACTGTATTTCTAGATAAAGCAACGTAGCATGGAACCACAATGATTTTTCCTTTTGTTCTATAGAGTAGGGTCCAAATCCTTAAACAATGAGAATCCTGTCATTGAAATCCTCTCTTTGAAATCAGTAGAGCTAGGGACCTCAGCAACTGGGCCTAGGATCTTAAAGAGAAAAATTGTGCTGAACTTGCTTAAGTCCACAAAGCTCTGAAAGTTCTTGAAGAATGATTTACTGCCATAATGAACTTGGAAACAATTGCAAATACAGTATGTTTAAAATTTTCTTCTCTGAGTCCACTAAACTCAGCCATTTTGCTGAAAATGTCACAGCTTGTATATAGGGACCGATCAGCACGAGAACCCTGTAATGAGACTTATGTACTGGGGTGTCCATCCTGTTTTAATATAGGATTTAAAAAAACCTGAAAGATAAATTTACTATTTAAGCAATATATGGACCATATATCCAGTAATTGGCATGAAATATTTTACACTAAGGTCCCATACTGTATGTGTCTTCAGTAGATTATTTCAGGTAACATTACTACTTAGATTATGGAATATAAATGCACATTTTAAATAAATAGATTTTCTGCATAAAATTCATTCTATATTTGCCAGACATATGTTCCTCATATCAGAGTTTTCACATTGTTGTGAAAAGAAAAAAGGGTCCAGATTCCCTTAAGCACTTCTGGTTTAATGACAAATACAAGACACAGGACAGTAGCATGGACTTGGTCAAAATGATCACTTTCCAAAGAATTGCTGTTTCTATATATTAATATCTAAAATGCCACCATGTAAGTATTTTTAACTGCAGACTGGAAGATCTAATCAGTCAGTTTCAGAGTTCAGACAGCTAAAACTCCCACTGACTTCAAAAGGAAGCAAACACATACAGAGTTTACTTTTAATAAGCATTTTTACTTAATTTCAAAAGAGTAAGATTTTTATATCTTCAGTAGAACCATGATCTGAAATCTCAGGGGTGATTAAAGGGCCATGCCAAAGCTGAAAGGTTTCAAATATCAAACTATACTATTATGTCAGGGCCTGCAAGATCAATTAGTGCTCTTCAATGACAGGAAAGGTTACAGTTGGACTCGCATTTATATAATACCTAAAACTAAAGACAATAAACACCCACACTGAATCTGCTTTAAATATTGCATTGTAAAGTTTACTTACAAACCTCTGAAACCATAATCTAAATATTAAGTATTCTCTCTAAATCACATGATATTCTGCTTTTCTGTTGCAAAATTTTTGAAAGCTTTATAGAAACCATTTGTTTCCTTAGTCATAATAAACATGAACTCCAAGATGGCTAGAAATCACAGAGTTCACTGAAGTACACAATAAAACCTCAGGTATCATTATATGTCATTTCAGAATCTGTGATGCTCCTACTAAATCTGGTTTACTGGTTGACTTTTACAAAGCTTTAAAAACACTTGGCAAACTTGACAACTATTTGTAAATTGCTCAGTTTGTCTGGGTTTATATTCTTTTTGCAAATTGTAACTATATGATTATAAATAAGTGAACTTAGCTCTGCATTCCAAACTGAAAAATAAATCAAACTGACATACAAGAAAAATAAAATACAGATATTAAATATAGTTGTGGTCACAGGTTTAGAGAAAAAAAATGTTTCATGTGTTCTGTAATAGTAAGTGTTCCACCAGCATTTATGTCAATAAGCAACTGAATACACGTGGTAAAAAATAACCACTGGAAGTACAGGTATGTTAGAAATTCATTTGATACTTCTTGGTATCACTTTTGTTCAAGCAGTACCTGTTGTAACAAAATACCTGATTGTGGTATAATTAATTTAAGATTCTTTAGGTGATAGTAGTTTAGAAGAGATCAAGGAATTTTTTTTGGCTGGGGGAACCACCCTCAAAGTGCAGAGAGCAAAGAGCTTTAAGTTGTAAGTGTATTATATTTAACACAAGCAAAAGCACGGCCATTTCTGTTCAATGACATTTCAAAATATCTTTTTTTTTAAAGCACACTTCTCTATTTATTTCTTCAAGGAGTGATTTGAAATATTTACTACCAGACAGTACCTAATTTTAGGTTTTAAGTGCTTTAACAGCTCTGTGAAATATGATCAGCAGCTCTAATATAGAAGTATGCTGAATAAACTCTCCTTATAAAAAAGGAGACCTGTTTTACCCAGAGTTCATAAAGTCGTCTTTCTCAAAACAGAAAAAGATAATATAAATAATTAATATTTGCTTAACATATATATGTTTTAGGAAGAGGTTTTTTAATCCTAGGTCACGTTTTATAAAAGCAGAGGAAGGGAGTTTAAATGTTATCACTTGAAAACTGGAATGAGCACTGTCAAATATACCAACACATCGATAGTACATACTTTTGTCTCTTATCTACCAAATTATTTATTATAATATGAGATAAAACTACAATATACAAGAGTTGAACTCAGTTTCAACAGTAGCATTCAAAGTTTTTATCATAAGCTAAAAACATGCAGTAGCGGCTGCACACAGCACATTTTCACTGGGAAACATATAGGTAACAAAGACCTTCAGTGAGAAGAGGAACCTGATCTAAAATTTTGTCCACTTCACAGTCAGTTATATCAGAATAGCTTTCCAATGCAAAATGCATTCCAAGAAAGCAATATATAAAAGTCCTGATGGTATAAATTACAATTGAAGATTCACCAGTAGGATTCAAGATAACCAAAATATATTTAACATTATTTTCAATAACTATGCACATATCATGTGAACAAAGTTATGTAAGTACAAAATGATTGGACGCTTTTGTCTTATATTTTCCCCTCAGAATGTCGCAACTGATTCAAAACAATTTACTAGCATGAATACCAGAAATTTGTAAAGAAAACAGGGAACTGTGTGTTGTTCGTTTCAGATTCAACCCAGATAACAAAATGTTAAAACGTACAAAAAGAAGTAGATGAGGAATTCATTCATTTGTATTTCCACTTCAATTAAATTTGTATGATTTATGTTGTAGGAATACAAAGTTATCTATTATAGGAGTATATTGTTGGAAAAAAAGGGAAGTCTACAATAGTTTTAGGAATGTAGTGGCTATAAAAAAAAAAATTTAATGATTTGTATTTGGAAAATGAAATTATGATACATCCCAGCACTTCAATGCTTAAAAACAAAAAGTACGTATTACCTACTGAATGATAACAAAACACTGAACTTGGCAGGGGGAGGGGAGGGAGTTGAGGAAAACTTATTTACAACTGTAGATGGTGATATATTTCACCCAGTAAATTTCATTATTAAACCCACTTCTCTATTGCTTTATGTTAAATATACTTCTAATTAGTTTGTTTAGCATCCTTTCTTCTCCTGTTGTAAATGTGTGAATCAAAGCTTCAGTAAAAGTCTGTTACTATAGTTATGTTTCTTGTTATTTTTATGCGAAACGAGTTCATGTTTGACCTCCAATTATCACAAATGCATTACAAGGGTTTCTTTCTTTCTTTGAAATATTTCTTTCTCTGAACTATTCCCAAATAACTGTACATCAGAAGTTACTAGATAAAAAAGGTGGTGCTTTACTATAGAGTTTGCTCCTAGGATAATGGGAAAGCAACCAGGTAAGTACTTGGCTTTTACTAGCAGTTTCATAAACGTAAATGAAACTTTAGATGCCAATTCCTGATTGGCAGGGACTGGACCTCAGGAATCCTTGCTCCTGGTTGTTAAAACCGCTCAAAACTGACTATTGCCTAAATCCCTTCCCTGCAGGACACCAACAGAGACACACACAGTGGGGCTACAAACAAACTATCGCCTCCCATTAACAAGAAAATGTCAAAAGCCCTTTGGGTCTCACTGCCATCCTCCTCAGTCAGTGTCTTCTCTCTGGATTTAAGGGGTGTGGCAAAGCAGCCAAAAAATAAAATAGGGAGAGAAAGAAAATGGTTAACAAGTAAGACCCCTTTGAGTGAAATCTAGCCCGCAGTTTTCTCCTTAGCCATCAGATTTTAGAAATGTCTGTAATGACAGCCAGAGAGGCAAATTAATGGGCAACAGCCCATTGGGTTTGAACACAGAGAATCCTGTTACCTCCTCGTGGATCAAGTACAAACACACACACACACACACACACACACACAGTCAAGTACAAACACACACAGTCTCCTACATGCACAAAATGAAGTACAAATACACACAGCCTTCTACACACACACACACACACGCAAACTCACAATCAAGTACACAGCCTCCTACACACACAGTCAAGTACAAACACACAGCCTCCTGCACACAAACACAGTCAAGTCCAAACACACAATCTCCTACACACACACACAAAGACAGTCAAGTCCAAACACACACCTCCTACGCACACACACATACAAACACAGTCAAGTCCAAACACGCACAGAAACACACAGTCAAGTACAAACACACACAATCTCTTACACACACACACACACAAACAAACACAGTCAAGTACGCACACACTTCCACGTGGAAGCCCTTTCAAACCAAAACACAAGGCCCAGGCAGCACCCAAGCCAGGGGAAAGGGATGGTTGGACTTCTCTCCCGCAGCAGGTTAGGGCTGTTAGCCCTCTTCAGTGGAGAGAAAGGGAAAGAGGGGGAGGGAAGGAGGTGGACAACCTGAACTCACACCACTTTGTCTGTCTGCATTTACACCAGAAGGAAAACAACCGCAAAAAACAAACCACCAAACAAACAAAACAAAACAAAAAGGGAGGAGGGGAGAGAGTCCCTTAGCGAACAGAAATGAAAAGAAACTAAAACAAGAGGCAGCGCCTACCCCCTGCACACTCCTGCCCCAGCAGTGCAAGGAGCCCGCGGGAGTGCGGGGGTGTCTCTGGCTGTCATTAGAGGCTGACACGAGCCGCTCGGTCTCACGGCTGCAGCCGGGAAGCGGCTGCCGCGCACACGAAACGCAGCGGGGAAAGCGCGTGTTAATGACCCTGCCGGAGCCGGGGAGGGAGAGTGGGGCTGAGATGGGCACGTCAGTGGTGCCGCTGCCTGCGTCCATCCTGCCCCGTCTCCTGGGGCACAGGCTGCAGGGCACGGGGCACGGGGCACGGGGCGCGCGCACAAAAGAAAAAGAAAAACATCTCATGTCTCCCAAGCCCTAGCGAGCCAGGGCGGCATGTACGTGTGTGTGCCTCAGTGTGTGTGCGTGCCTGAGTGTGTCTGCATCTGTATAAGTGTGTGTCTGAGTGTGTCTGTATATGCGTATCTCAGTGCGTGTGCGCGCCTGAGTGTCTGTATCTGTATGTGTGTGTGTCTGAGTGTGACTATCTGTATAAGTGTGTGTCTGCGTGAGTCTGTGTATGTGTGTGTGTGTCTGTATGTGTGTGCGTATGTGTGTGGCTCAGTGTGTGGGAGTGATTGTGCGTATGTGTATATGTGTCTGTGTGTGCCTGAGTCTGTGTGTATGTTGTCCGTATGTGTCTATGTGTGTCTGTGTGCGCGTCTGTGTATGGCTGTGTGTAGGAGCATTTGTGCATGTATGTATATGTGTGTATATGTGTATGTCTGAGTGTGCGTATGTGCATATATGTGCATGTGTCTCCTTGCGTGTATATGTGCATATAAGCATGTGTGTAGGTGTTTCCGTGTCTGAGCGTGTGTACGTGTACATGTCTCTGTGTGTGTATGTGTGCCTATGCGTGTATGGTATATGTGTGTATAAGTATGTGTGTGTGTCTGAGTGTGTGTATGCGTGTGTAAGTATTTGGGTCTCAGTATGTGTGTATGGGTGTCAGCGTGGGTATGTATCTGCACGTGTTTGTGTGTATATGTGTGCATATGTCTGAATGTGTACGTGTGTGGGTACGCGCGGTCTGGGAGGAGGCTGTTTTCGTGTCGTGCCCTTCTCAGCACTGAGCCCCCCCCGCACCCCGCACACGCCGCGGGCCCGCTCCCTCCGCCCGGGAGGCCCCGGGCAGAGCAGGCTGCCCCGCAAACTCCTCCAGGGTCTCCCAGAGCCCCCGGCTGCCGGGCCGGGCAGCAAGGACCCGCCGGGGCCGGCTAGCAGCGGGGCGCGCAGCTCCGTCGGGGCTGGGGGTGCACGAATGGCATGGGGCGCTGCAGGAGCGCGTGTGTCTGCCCCCTGGCACTGCACCGCAGCGGCAGCGGGTCCCCGGCGTGTCCCGATCACCTGCGGGGAGGCTCTGGCCGGCCTGGCCGCATGGGGCCAGGGGCAGGCCCTCCTGTCCCGTCCCGTCCCGTCCCGCTGCAGCTGGGGGCGCGCGTGTGTGCACGGGAGTGGGAAGCAGGACGCGGGGGGGAAGGCCGGAGGTTTGGCAGCAGCAGCTCCCCTCGGCCACCGCTTCGCCGCCCCCTGGACGGGACATAGCGTGCACTAACACCGGCTCCGGTGCGCACAGATGCCCCATACACACACACACACATATGCACACTCATGCATATATACACATATATACACACACACTTATCCACATATATACACACATACACACACGCAAATACAAATGCACACTATACACATGCACCCACATACACACACGCGTACGCATACACCCCTCCATACATACATCTACACCCCCCCCCACACACACACACAAATCCCTGCACGCCCCCCCCTCCCCGCCAGGCCGGGCTGGCTGGGCCCGGGGACGCGCGGGCAGACTCACCTCGGGCGCGGGGCCCCGGCGCTGCGCGGCTCCCGCCGTGTCCCCTCCTGCTCCGCCGGGAGGTTCCCCTTTTGCCCGGTTCCCGCGGCGCGCACAGGACATCCCCTCCACCCCCCCCCTCCCTTTTGCTCCACACACTAATAAAAGGCGGCGGAGTTGCGAGACAGGAGAGGAGGAGGAGGACTGCGTGTGTATGTGTGTGGAGGGGGGGGGCGGTGTTGCAGAGCAGGGGGAGGCGGGCGGCCAGGGGAGAAGCCCAGCGCTCCTCCCGCACTTGTGTCCGTGCAACCGGTGTCCCTCTGCCCTGCCTGGCGCACACGCTGCGCCCGCAGTGGCGCGCGCCGTCCCCCCGCCAAAAGCCAAAGGGGGGGGGCGGGGGGCGCTGCGCGATGCAACCCCGCCCCAGGCGCCGCTGTGCACTTGTGCGGGGACTTGTTGCAAGCGCCGGGGGGTTGCGGTCGTGTTTACGCGGCGTCCCCACGTGGAGCAGCCTGTGCGCACGGGGGTCGCCCCAGCCCCGCTGCAGCCTCCTCGGCGGCCCACTCCTTCCCTGCGCCCCGTGTGACCGCGGCGCTGCGTCCGCAGGACAGGGGCGCGTGTCCCGCCGCCGGCCCGGGCTCCAGCCTCGCCTCAGAGCCCTTGTGCCAGGGGCACGAGAGGGACCTGAGGGGCGGACTTTCCCCCTTCCCGTTCATCAGCCAAATCCTTACCCCCCCCCCCCCCCCGCACCTCTGCTCAGGCTGCCCAGCACCTCATCCCCTAGAGACATAGGGTCACACGGAGAAATTCTGCAAGCTTTGCATTCTCCTTTCCAGAAAGAAGGGCACCTGAGCCCAAAAGCTTGCAAATAAAGATTTTTTTTTTTTGCAACTGTCTACTTGGTCTAATAAAAAATATCACCTCTATCACTTAGGCATTCACTGAGGGGCTCCCCTCCCCTCTCCCCACCTCTGGGCATGGGCAGACTTGTGTTAAGTGGCAACTCGCAGTCCCCAGAGCCAGAGTCTCCACTCACCAGCCTGTCAACACTGCCGGCAGCATCTGTGCGCGGTTGCTGATGGCTTCTGGCCACCACCAATGCTGATGGCAGCATCTGCAGGTGGTCACCGACCACTGATTGGCACTCACAACCTGCCCCCCTGCCACCAACACCGCCACAGCCGCCTGTGGGAGCTCCCCACTTGCTGCCGCTACACTGCCACTATGGCTGCTGCCTGCAGGTGGTCACTGTGCCCCCCCCCCCCCCCCCCCCCCCCCCCCCCCAGCCTCAGGGGGCATGCGTCATTCATGACCAGAGCTGGGGGACACAGAGTCAAAGCACTGCCCACCTTTCAAACCCCCCTGAGTGGGTGGGATGGGGCTCTGTGCATAGATAGCCTGGCAGGGTGCAAGAGAAGAAGGGGCACCTTAAGCTTTTATCAGCTCCCTTTTACCTTTGTGCAGGACGGGTCCCTCCCTGGCCCAACCTGATGGAATAGGAGCCAGAATGCAAGAACAGAATCAGGTGCTCATGTTCTACTCAGTTCTCCTTCCTCCCTCTCATTTAACCTACTTTGTATTTTCAGAGAAGGCTAAAGGGAGTGAAGAGACTAAGGAAATCCTGCTCAGCAATACTTGCTACTACACTCTTTTGTAAGACGGCCTCCTTGCCAGCAGGCCAGTGTGGATGGGAACAGGGCCCTTTCCCAGTCTGTTTTGGGCTAAAATGTCCCTAAACCATATGTGCTGGAAATTAAAGACCACTCCTGGTCCTTGCATGGAAGGGAGGGAGAGTACAAGGCTCCTTCTGTCATCTCCCTTTACCCTCCAGCTCTTACAATCATGAGTTTTGCAAAATTGTGTGTTTGTCTTAGAGCTCCAGCTCCTGAAATAACGCCATTTGTGGGAAATCTCAGTTTTCATGTTTTATTTTATTTTATTTTTTTAGAAAGTGCCTATCGTGCATGGTCGTACAAAAAAACCCTGGGAACACGAAACTTAAAATCTCACAACAGAGGATGAGAAAAAAACCACAGCATGAGTTCTTAAAATCTACTAATTTTTAAGTGACTTATGATTTCAGAGGGCCTAACTTTCAGTTTTTGAGTCCTTGGCACTAGTAATAATCCCGTGGCCCTTGTGTGTCCATGCTGCTTTAAGAAACAAAGCTGACCAATCACTTTTAATAATATTGCAGTTCTTTGTGTATCACTAGATGCATCTACATGGAGACATTTACTGCAGGGTTGACTAAGTACCTCTTCATTAAACTTCTCAGTGTCTACATACGCAGGGAAGTTAGGCTGAAGTCAAATAATAAACTCTGCCACAGGTTAGTACTTGTAAATACAAGTACTATCCTATTACAGAGCATTGTACTCTGCCGCAACACACTTGTAGATGCTGACAGGGCTGACTGGGGCATGAGGATACTGCACTGAAGCACTCTTGTACCCCAGCCTGCCCCGCTTCAGCACGTTGAGCCAGGTCGGAGCAGCCCCAGGTTGGCAGGCTGACCCCCAGACTCCTTTCCAACCAGGGCTGCTCCGACCCAACTCAATGTGCTGTGCTCCCAGGCATATGTGTAAATGTGGCACCCAGGAGCAATAAACTCTGATGCTACTTCCGGAAGTTTATTCATTTGAGTTAATTGCACATGTAGACGTGCATAGTAAGATCAATTTACGGCTGAAGCTTAATAATTTAAATTAAAATTGATGCAATTTGATGGGGGACTGATGGAGTAAGCAGTTTTACTTTAAATGGTGTCAGTGGAAGCAGTGCAGATAGGATGTAGGAAGGAGCAAGCTTTCATAAACGGTAATCTTTCAATTCTTATGACGCTGACCTACATTTTTTAACATTTGGACCACTTATTTTGATGCTCAAAGGCTGAGAAGGAAACATTGGGCTTCTATTTTTAAAGTTGTGATCACCCTCATATTAGAAAGATCTCCATTTAAATGCAATCAGTTGCATACGCACTACTCAATCCAAAGGCTAAGTAGTAACTCTCCCCTAAATCCTCATGAAAACAAGACTATAAAAACTCTACATTTGCTCTCTTGGGAGAGCTGCTACTCAGAGAGAGAGAGAAGCAGCCTTGGAATACTCTTTGACCTACAAAAGTCCAGTGAAAAAAACATTTCAACTAAAAAAGCTTCCAAAAGTCCACTATCACATCGTCATGGCTTAGAAAAAAGCCAGAAAAAAAAAATCAAGTGAATTTTGAAACTGAAAGTTCAGAGGGTAATTGACAAGGGGGACAAATTTCAGATTAGCAGAAAATAATTGAAATTGATATCCAGGATGGAATTCATGACAACAGCGCCCACCTTTCTAATAGACTCCTTCTGTAGGAAAATGTACTGATGACTCACTTATTTCAATGAGATTTTTGTGAACAGAAGTACATTCCTATACTTCCTATACTCTTGAACACTATATGAAGGGTTTCTGAAGTCTGGTTTCCTTCCAATTTACTTCACTGGAGAAAATTCCCTCTTACAGTGAACAATCACCGACTAACAGGGATTGTTTTAATAGACCCACCACTTTAAAGCAAGGTTTTAACCAGATGTTGTACCTTCTATTAAAAATATAAGTTACAAGTGATTTAAAAGAAATGTACATGTTCTTTGTTCGATGCAATATGGTTGGGTCTTTTCCCCCATATATTCCAAACTCAGAAGAGGGAAAGAAACGCATCAGTATTATATTATTCTGATTTGTCTACTATTTAGACATATCCCCCATTAAGGCCTGATCCCACCATTGTAGGATCACAGGAAAGTAGGACTGGGAGGGACCTCAGAAGGTCTTCTAATCCAGCCCCCTCCTTAAGACAGGATCGTCCTTCATAGATTTCATAGACATTAGGGCTGGAAAGGGACCTTGGAAGATCATCGAGTCCAGTCCCCTGCCCAAGGGGCAGGAAGTCATCTGGGGTTATAGGATCCCAGCAAGATAAGCATCCAAATTTCTCTTGAAGGTGTTCAATGTAAGTGTTTGAACCACCTCTGGTGGCAAGCTATTCCAGACCTTGGGCGCTCGGACAGTGAAGGAGTTCTTCCTTATGTCCAGCCTGAAACGGTCTTGCAGGAGTTTATAACCTTTCGACCTTGTCATCCCTTGGGGTGGTCTGGTGAACAATCGTTCCCCCAGATCCTGGTGAACACCCCTGATAAACTTATAGGTGGCCAACAGATCGCCCCTGAGCCTGCGCTTTTCCAGGCTAAAGAGTCCCATAGCTCTCAGCCTGTCGTTGTAAGGTCTGTTTTCCTGATCTCTGATCATGCACGTGGCTTTCCTCTGAACTCTCTCAAGCTTCTTCACATCCTTTTTGAATTGTGGAGCCCAAAACTGGACACAGTACTCCAGGTGTGGCCTCGCCAAGGCCAAGTACAATGGGAGAATGAGGTCCCGGGATTTGCTTAAGAAGCATCTATGGATGCAAGCCAACATTTTGCTCACTTTACTAGCCGCAGCATCACATTGAAGGCTCATGTTCATCTTGTGGTCAATCATGACCCCCAAGTCCCTTTCATCTGTAGTGCTAACTAGCATAGCACTGCCGAGCCTATTAGGATGCTGCAGGTTTTTCCTCCCAAGGTGGAGAACCTTGCATTTTTTGGTGTTAAGCACCATCAGGTTCTTGTCCGTCCATTTCCTGAGCCTGTCAAGGTCAGCCTGGATCACCCTCCTGTCATCAGGTGTGGATGCTTTACCCCAGAGTTTGGTATCGTCAGCAAACTTGGCCAGTTTGCTTCTGACTCCAATGTCCACATCATTAATGAAGATGTTGAACAATATAGGTCCAAGGACAGAGCCTTGGGGGACCCCACTGGTCACAGGGCACCATGACGATTGACTTCCATCAACCACCACCCTCTGGGTCTGACCACGGAGCCAATTCCCCAGCCAGAGGATTGTGGTGGACCCGAGGCCGCAGTTCACCAGTTTTGCCAAGAGGTGATCATAGGATACCAGATCGAAGGCTTTTTTGAAATCAAGATATATGATATCAATCTCCTCTCCCTGGTCCAGGTCATAGGTTACCTGGCCATAAAAGGAAATAAGATAGGTCAAGCAAGACCTACCTGCAACAAACCCGTGCTGGATATCCCTTAGGATGTTGCCATCGGCCAGTCTGTTAAGAATGGCCTCTTTAATAATCTTTTCTAAGACCTTCCCTGGGACGGAGGTCAAGCTGATGGGCCCGTAGTTAGCTGGGTCCACTTTCCTCCCTTTCTTGAAGATAGGCACTGCATTGGCCTTCTTCCATCTTCAGGCACTACACCAGAGTGCCAGGAGTTCTCAAAGATCGGTGCCAGGGACTGGGCTATGATGCCAGCCAGCTCCTTGAGTACCCTGGGGTGTAGATTGTCAGGGCCAGCTGACTTGAAGGTGTCCAGCTTCTCAAGGTGTTCCTTCATGAGGTCAACATTGATGAAGGGCAGGGAATCCCCCTCACTCAGGTCTCCCTGTCCTGCAATGGGCAGGGGCATCCCATGGGACTGATGAAAGACCGACGCAAAGTACCAATTTAATAGGTTAGCTTTTTCCTGGGTGTCGGTTGTCAGTCGTCCCATCTGGCTTAGCAGGGGTCCAATGTTGCCCTTGCTTTTCCTCTGGCTCCCCACATATCTAAAAAACGACTTTTTATTGTCCTTGATACTTGTAGCTAGTTGGAGTCCTTAATTAAACCATCCCAGCCACGTGTCTATTTTACCTGCTCTTGAAAAATTCTAAGGATGGATATTCCAGTTTCTCTAGGTTTGACCACCCTCATAGTCAGAAAGCTCTTTCAGCTTAAACTTCCCCAGCAAAAAGTTGCGGCCATTGCTCCTAGTTCTGTTCCCTACCAAAAAAAGGCTATTTCTATCTTCTCTGTAATTGTTCTTTGAATATTTGAAAACTGTTATCAAATCCACCTTCAGTCTTCTCTTCTCACTAAATAACCCTAATTCTTTCTGTCAAAGAATGTAGTTCTTTTCCTGTTGTCTTCAATAGGAATGGACAGGGTCATACAAAAATGATTTGTGCCTAAGTCAAGAGTGCTAAATGAAACCTAATGGAAATCATTTTCTAAAATATTCTTCTCCCTTACCAGTACTGTGAAATGTTTCATAGTTTCATAGTGCTTAGGGTCGGAAGGGACCTAAGCAGATCATCAGGTCTGACCCTCTGCCCTGGGCAGAAAAGAGTGCCAGGGCCATTTCACCCAAGCCTTCTCTTGAAGACCCCCAAAGTAGGAGAAAGCACCACCTCCCTTGGGAGTCCATTCCAGAGCCTGGCAGCCCTAGCTGTAAAGTAATGTCTCCTGATGTCCAGCCTGAACCTTCTCTCTAACAATTTGTGGCCGTTATTCCTAGTAACCCCCAGTGGTGCCCGGGGAAACAGAGCCTCCCCCAATTCCCGCTGGTCCCCCATGGTGAGTTTGTAAATGGCCACCAGATCCCCCCTCAGCCTTGTCTTGTGGAGGCTGAATAGATAGATTCAGGCCCTTCAGCTTCTTTTCGTAGGGCCTGACCCGCTGCCCTTTGACCATGTGAGTAGCCCTCCTCTGAACCCTCTCAATGCTAGGCACATCCCTCTTGAAGTGCCCAGAACTGGATGCAGTACTCCAAGTGTAGCCTGACTAATGCCACATAGAAGGATGTGTTCTATAGATAATATGAAACAACCATTTTAACTGATGATTATAATTCATATCTTGGGAATGATCTCCACTCCACACAACTAAGTGAAAGGGCTTGTGTTGATTTCAATGGACTTTAGATTAGTCACCTAGCGCAAAGAACAAGTACAAGTCCTTAAATCCTCCCAAGGACCTACCTGTACTCCACACTGTGGCCCTACATAGAAAGGAAGAAGTTCCCCACATGAAAGAAAGAGGCCAAAGGCAGTCCAAGGATGGACCATGGGGTCCATTTTCCACAAGAAGAGAATAATACTGAATCCAATTAATGCAACAGGAAGTAAGTAGGCAGAATATTATAACTTGGAAGATGGCATAGAGTGCACCCTCAGCAAATTTGCAGATGACACCAATCTGGGGACAGTAGTAGATATGCTTGAGGGTAGGGGTAGGTTTCAAAATGACCTAGACAAATTGGAGGATTGGACCAAATGAAATCTCATGGGGTGCGTTCACACATCCAGGCATGTGCACTTGCAGCAGATAAAATAGAGGAGCAAATTTGAGCCAGGGCAGTACTACTGCTGGAGGCCAAACCCAGCACGCCATGCAGGGACCACGTGCTGAGACGCATCAGGTCCTGCCGGCACTGGGGCCCTCACACAGCCAGGCTGGCCCAGTCCCATGGCAGCAGGGCCCAATGTGGTACGCAGGGGTCGCATGCCGAGCCGGGTCCTGCTGGCACTGGGACCACTCACAGGGGACCGGGCCAGTCTTGCAGCGTGAGCAGCCCCAGTGCTGGCAGGACCTGGCATGCCTTGGCACACGGTCCCTGTGCACCATGCCAGGTCTGGCCTTTGGCAGCTGTGCTGCTTGCCCCTCTGTGCAGGTGGGTAGGTGGCGTGTGGCAGGACCCGGCACAATGCCGTGCAACTGGCTAGTACAACTTTGCACTGGAGCAGGTAGCGCAGCTCCTGTGCAAAGGCATAGTAGCTGCATGGCCTGGGCCAGATCAGGCTGGTGGGGCTCATTTTCCAGCGATCCCCACCAACCTGATCTGACCTGGGTTGTGCAGCTTGTGTGCCTTTGCACAAGAGCCACGCAACCCGCTCCAGTGCAAAGCCAGACTAGCCAGTTGCGCAGTGCTGGGCTGGGACAAGTCCTGCCACGTGCTGCCAGCTCTGGCCACTTGTCCCCCTGCAGCCTTTCACCAACCCGTGGCCCTGCCACACGCCTGCTGCCCCTCCCCCCAGCCCCAGCGGCACTGGTGGCAGCAGGCAGCCTGGCTATGGCTCTGCTGCAGGCATAGGTGGACAGTGATGCGGCATTGTGTGACCCAGACTCCTACATGCTGAATGCACGTGGCCTGACCCATCCAAGGCTGTGCACTAGCAGGCCAGGCCAGGTCCATTCAGCATGTAGGAGCCCAGGTCACACAGCACTGTGACACCGCCCACTGTGCCTGCAGCAGAGCCACAGGCATGCTGCATGCTGCCACTGGTGCCCCTGCCACCCCTCACACACACTCACACCCACCCACACCCATAAATCCCCCCACCCCCATTCCTTAACTTACCTTGGACAGCACCAGGGGGCAGCAGGAGCACGACATAGATGCTCTGGCTGAAACTAGAGGGTTTCTTCTGGAGGACTGACTCCTATGTTTGCTCCAGTCATGGTCTGGGACCGTGCCTTGCCCCGCTGTTCTGCAGAGTGTTTTTTTTTGACCCATGGATATCCAGTAGACTGAAGGAAGTGATTATTCTTCTCTAGTCAGCACTGGTGAGGCCACATCTGCAGTACTGTGTTCAGTTTTGGGGGTCCCACTACAGAAAGGATGTGGACAAATTGGAGGGAGTCCAGTGGAGGGCAACAAAAATGGTGAGGGGGCTGTGGCACGTGACTTCTGAGGAGAGGCTGAGGGAACTGGGCTTATTTAAGCTAGAGAAGAGAAGACTGAAGAGAGATTTAATAGCAGCCTTCAACTACCTGAAGTAGGGTTCAAAAGAGGATGGAGCTGAACTGTTCTCAGCGGTGGCAGATGGCAGAACAAGGAGCAATGGTCTCAAGTTGCAACAAGGCAAGTTTAGGTTACATATTAAGAAGACCTTTCTCACTAGGAGGGTAGTAAAACACTGGAATAGGTTACCCAGAGAGGTTGAGGACTCACCATTCTTAGAGATTTTTAAGACCTGCATAGACAAAACCTTGGCTGGGATGATCTAGCTGGGGATGGTCCTGCTTTGAGCAGGAGGTTGGACTAGAACTAGGTAGCCTCCTGAGATGACCATCCTTAATTTTGTATGATTCTATAACTCTATGAACTTTGATTGGTATTTGTTCAGGACAGGCTCCCCTCTTTTTGTAAGAGCATGAGAGACTCTTTAATGAGCTCAAGTGCTCTTACCTTTGTTTTTCCCCCTTACCTGTAAGACCACATTATGCTCATTCACAACAGGCTGGGACCCTGGTTCAGTAAAGGGTCAGCAGAAGAATGAACATTACTGACTGATTCACAAATACCACATCATACAATAACTTGGAATAATCTTGAAGGTCTTCCATATGAAAAGGCCTAACCATACTCATTTTGCAAATTGTAATGAAATTGCAACTTGAAATAGTATGCCATTTGTATAGTTTGATAAAAAAAATGTGTGTTTTTTAAATTATTATAGACAATTCAAAAGTGAAATGGAATTAATGAACTCATTGTAAAAGAAACTATTTAAAGCAAAAGGATTTTATTTACATTTTCTGAAGTAAGAAAAAAGAATCTGATAATTGACAAAAAATGATGTTGGCAATTACTTATTGTAGTACTGCAGAAATCAAGCAAGAGCACAGGTCTGCTGTGCTAGGCGCTGTACAAATACATAGCTTATGTGCATATTCTAAATTTGTTTAATGTAAACACACATCTTAGAATCTAACTTCTTACATTTTTAGGTTCCAATCTCAAATCCAAAAGCAAGTTCATTAGGCTAAGTTTGCTGATCTGTATACTTAAGGTTATTCTTGGTGCTTCATAGATTTTCAGACATACAACGAAAGAATGAATGCTGGTTTTTTTTTTACCATGGTTATCAGATTTCAGGCATAAAAAGAAAGTGATCCACCCCTTTCAGTAATTCAGCTTACAAGAGTTTAGTTCTGAGTTCAATGGCAGGTTACAACTGGCTAGTCCTTGGAACTTATAGTGCCACCATATCTTAAATTTGTTATATAACATATTTGTCAGCTTCAGTTTTTAGTATTTCATCATTTAAAACACTATTTAGATTTACATATTTTTGAAAATATCGAACAAATAGGAGGAGCATATCCTTGAGCATAAAGTTCCAAATATACAAGCATTTCTCATAAAAGGCAAGTTTATTTTCAGCGATTAGATTTAAAATGTCATCATCTAAATATGTCCAATGTATTGTGCCAAATACTGTATCAAGAGTGACCTTAATTGTCTTTTGTGTTTACCAGTAGAAGACTCAGATCGGCTTTCCATATGCAGGCAAAAGTCCAACTGAAGTCTGTAAGAGTTTTACCTGTAAAACATGCCTTATACAAAGCCCTCTAAAAGTAAAGGAAAGTTTATTGACTTTAGTAGCCTTTGAATCAGGCCCCAGGATGATTAGATTGACCTGGTACATTTTAGGTTGGAACCCATAATTATAACACTATAGATATTCTGGACCCAGTTTTCTCCCAAGAACCATGCATGGAGGGGCACCATTTCAGCATGAATCTTTCTAGTTGCACATTAAAGAAGTATAGTTTGCTTTCTTAGTACCATCCTTCACCTCCAGATCCCAGCAAAATTGTTTCCAATTGAGTTCCAAGTTCCAGTTGGAACTCAGGAGAGTGAGAAGTTGACAGAGCATACTCAGAAAAGATAATCCACCAAGGTTCATGGTATCTTCAGTGGAACTACCCCTTTCTTTGGGGGTCTCCAAGGCAGCTGCATCCCTCATAGTCCTGTTTACTGGAGTCGTGGTGCCAGGGCATTGAGGAAGTTGGGGAATAGAGTGCTGGATGTCTGGGGCCAGAGCTAATGTAAGGACATGGGATCTCTTTTAAGATTCTCCACATTGTTTTGGAATTGGGAGTAAACCTGATGTACACTTTACTGTGTCATGTGTCTTGTGGCAGTAGGCCCTATTATATTCTCAGATTTTATTTGAAAATACATGCACTCCAGAGGTTAAAAATAATTATTAGTATTTTGATTCACAAAATCAAGAGTGTTTTAATCCTTTTCATTAAACCATTGTTTTCATCCATCCAGTGTAACTTTCCTGTGTTTTGTTTCCTTAAGCATGTTTCCTTTAACCACCAGTTTCTTGACTTTGTAATGATTCCCTCTGATTCTTTTCAAGACTTTTTTGAGGCTGCTGTCCCCTGACTAATTCAGATTCATTTAAATCCATATGAGTAGCTTAACAAATTTGATCTCTGTATCTTCACTAAAACATTCCAAACTTCTGAGGAATAAGAAAAAAATAGTATTAATATTTTTAACATTATCTAAAGCATTTTAAATAGTTTTTATGCTACAAATGCATCCTAAGCAACATATATAGCCTAATAATTTTAATAGCACTTATTTGGATGACTTACATAACCAACATTCATATTTATTAGTTGATCATCCGGTCTGATGCTCCTTCTAGTGAAGTCAATTTCAAAATAATCATTGATTTCATTGCTAGCAGGATTGAGCTCATTATAGAATAATCCCAAATGCAAATTCAGGCCAAGAATCTTTTTACTATGCCAGAACATTATGTTATCACTATGAACTGTATTATAGTAACATAAATTAAGGAAAGAAGAATTGGCTTAGGCAACATGAGCATATTCATATTTTGTAACAGTAGAAATTGCATTACATTTTGAATATATATTCCATTATTTCTGTTACAAAGGACATAATACCTTGCTATTATATTATAGCTATGTTCTTTCCTTCCAGAAAATGTGATAGTACCCTACTCTCTTAGTGTAAGTAAAGTATAAATGAAGCTCAGCCAAGTTCACTCATTTATTAGCAGGTGGTGTGCAATAAAAGCAGGAAACACAGAAATGTGATCATTATATTGAAACCTATAAAATGAAAAGCAGAAATTTCATAAATGATGTCAAATGAGTGCTTTTAGAAAACCTGTTTTATTTCAAAGTGCTGGGTTTTTCCTTCTGAAGTGTACTATTCAAAGATTTCTCATCTGATGTCTGATTAAAGCGTTCTGATCTTCTGTGTTTTGAAAAACATAAAAGCAAATATGGAACTAAAACTGTAAGTTTATTTTCAGCATCAGTAGCCTGATGACATGCAGAAAACAAGGTAAAGTCCTCTAGTATTTTAAAAGGCACTTCCACTAAAATAGTGTTAACTATGTTTCAGATGTCAACCTGTTTGTGGATTGTATCTAGAATCTCATATCTGTCCATAGAAAGCAAATTGCTCAGATTACTTTAAAACCATTTAGAAAGCTGTTGTAGAGATAGAGGTGTTTTATACATAGTAGCAGGTTAATTTGGAGGGCAAAATTAATACTAAAAAAGTTTTAACTTTAGATCTGCAACATAAAACACAATGGTCATATTTTCATTGCAAAGTGACTACCATACTTCAGAAAAGTAATTAGCAGAACACCCTGGCAGTTCACAATGCTAATGCTCCTTAGAGTCATGCAGAAATTTTACATTTACAATTATTTTATTTAATAATAATTTTTGTAGGTACTGTGATATATCACCCAGAAAACTGAAGGGGCTTGGGGCAATGTCATGCTATACCCAGTAAAATCACTGAGGCAGACCTAAACCTTACGCTAAAGAACTTATGAACTAGAAACATTCTTCTGCAACCAAGCTATAAAATTTGTGAGAAATTAATTAGCCATATTCTTTTTTATGGCATGATCAAATGACTTTTAAAGTCTATGGAAATACTCTACAACTCCAGTTGTAGACAACTAACATGTTTTAGTTCTTCCTTTAAACTGGAAACATGTAATCCAGTGTATAGAAACATATATTCTTGTATATTTACACATGCACATTGGGTTGCAACACACGTTGAGTGGAGATGAGGTTTATGATAGAAAGCAGAATGCTGTTTGATATAATCTCTTAAACCAGAGTACAAAATCATAGGCAAAACAGAAGTTGATAATGTAAAACTATTTAAGGCTACATGGTTTTGTTTCAGCAAGTGAATTGTATTGGTCAGTCAAGAGAAAAAAAAAAGGGTATGTTGTCAAAATCCTAGGCCCCTTATTTTCTATGGTAGTGTATTCTTGCACTACCTCCTGCCAGCATATTCTATATCAATAAGTCAGTGCATAGCGTTAGGGGTAAGATTCTTACCTTGAGTGAGCCATGTGGAGCTTAAATGACTTCCTAATTCATCTTTCTGGAAGGAAAGATACCAGCCAGGCAACTGGTGTTTGTGATATGAGGTACTGAATAATGATGCTATTGTCCTTGCAGTACCTACCTGGAACCAGCAGACTTCTCCCCAAGTGGCTGACAGCCAAGACCAACGGAATAAACTATATGATGTTAAAAGGGCATTTCCTGCTAGTCATCCTCAAAACTGAGCTCCAAAAGGGTTCAGAATAGATCTTAACATATAACAATAGAAGAGGAAAGAGAGCAATTAAGACAAATGTCCTGATCTTACTTTAATCTCTTCCCTGTCATTCCTGGAATGATAGCAATTTCGTTTTTTAAAAGAATAAAAGGAAATGGTAAGGGACCTGGTATTAGTTTCCCTCCGAAGTGTTCCCCCCAGAAGCTACAAGTTGTTACAATTTGACTTAGTTTCAAAGATGGAGCATGGGAAGAGAGAGAGTCAGATAGAGACTTCAGATACAAGGACCAAAGGGAGAAACAGTAAGGAACTTAATGGGATTCTTCATTGCCTAGGCTACTGTGTACTTTCCAACTAGAATGCATGTACTGTCTTTTTCTCCTTGCTTTCTTCACTGTTCAGTCATACTCGAAAGGATAGGTCAGTATACATGGCCTGCTAGTATGTCTAGTATTACTGTGTAAATGAGCCAGAGGATTTTGATTTGTCAGAAAGAAAGAATAAATGTTTTTAAAAGATAACAGTCATATCATGCCTTCATTTTATAAACCCTCTTCCTCATCTCCCTTTTTGTACTAATTGAAGGCTTTTCTAACACAATTTAGGATCATTTGTAAACATCTTAAATATTGCTTTATTTGTTTAATTCATACTTCTCTCACTTTGGAGGCTCTTACTGAGATCACCTGACAGCCCTAAAAATCTTAGAACAACTTTGCTCTGAAAGCAATTATTTTTCAGAGAGCTATTGATGATGTGATTACCTAAGAATTCTGTAGCAGGAAACTAAAGAGGCGGTAATTTCTGAGTTGTGAAATATCATCAATAACAAGTGCAAACAAGTCATCCATTTGCAGTCAATTCACTCTAAGATTTGCTTATGCAAGAACTGTTGATGATAAATTAACTTTAAATTGGAAATTAGGCACATATAGAGATACTGTGATTATGTGAGGCATGATAAAGGTTTTACTTCTGTGAGCTATAGATTCATAGATTCATAGATGCTAGGGTCGGAAGGGACCTCAATAGATCATCGAGTCCGACCCCCTGCATATGCATGAAAGAGTGTTAGGTCTAGATGACCCCAGCTAGATGCATATCCAACCTCCTCTTGAAGACCCCTAGGGTAGGGGACAGCACCACCTCCCTTGGGAGCCCGTTCCAGACCTTGGCCACTCTAACTGTGAAGAAGTTCTTCCTAATGATGATTGCATAACTTATAACTGAGGTCTTCAGGCTTTCTAAAAAAACTGAAAAATTGTCATACTGCTACTCGGATGCATGCATTTTGTTGGACACTTGTTTGTACTTTTATCAGCTCTACTCATATTTTGTCTTTGAAACTGACCTGCAGTTATGGAAATGATTATTTCATTGTTATGGGCAGAATTTAGCATTATCCACAACCGAATTTAAAAGTTAACATACAGAATTTATATTCTAGACATTAGGAAATACTGGAGATTGGGATAGTTACCATGATCAGATTTGTTGTATCAGAGCTTCACCATTCATAATTTTACAGCTAAAGTTTGACATTGACAAACAGAAGTCCTATGTTGGTTGAATAAACATGCCAGTTCGTTATGTAAAGTTATTCCAAATAAATGTCAATAAATTCTATATGCTACATTGCTAGGTATATGCACTTCTAGGACATGCATTAATTTTTAGACAAAAGGAATAGAAGGACCATTCTTGTGGTAGAGATTTTTTGTTTGTTTATTTTAGTTACAGCTATTTGAATGCTCACAAAGCTATTTGGCATGACAAAATTCCTTAGCAGAGAGGGTTTAGTGAATAGGATGCAAGGAAGATAGTCAACTTGCTCAGGTATATACGTTTCTGAGGTCAGAGGACTTTTCTGCTATTTAAGCTGTACCATGTCAGGTATATTCTCAGGGCTGAGTTAAACAAGCAGTAATAAATACAATTGATAGTTTGTTAATGATGAGTATGGGAAAAAGGGGACTCAGTTAAATGTGGATGTTTGAAGTCAAGATTCCCAGATTCAGCAAATTCAGCAAACATTTTTTTTTTTTTTGCTGTTAAAGGAAATGCAGTAAACTAGCCTGACTGTAAAAAGCAGGCAAAACTAATAGAGTTAGCATAGGAGGCTGTTTCTTCAATAAAATAGATTAGCTGAAAGACAACTTAATATCCATGGGTGGAAGTGTATTTTCCCTAGTATGACTTATACTCTGAAGCTAATCACAGAGTATTAGTGTAAGGAAAGGTGTACTCTAATTTGGGAATGCATTTACATGCAAAGTCAATGGCAAAAATCCTGTTGAATTCAACAGTGCAAGAACATAGCTTTAAGGATATATAAAAGTGATATTTCAAATAGGTATGCTGTCCTGAATTGGAACCTCTATGATGGTTTGATGTAGATGATAACCAGGGATCCTGGTTTTCTCTGTTTAAAAATCACAAATTTTCTGATATAAAAACTCCCCAAATTCTCTGAATTAAAAACCCCAAATCCATGTCTTTCCATGATTAAAACAAAACACCACTATATATATAGGTATCAGGTGAACACAATGGTTTATTGATATATTTACAATTTTAAAGCAATATGGAAGCCTAGCAATGCTGCAATCACTATAATAAAATAAATTTAAAATACCTATATACTTTGGCCTTTCACTTCGCGTTTTTTATCATGGAAAATCAGAGCTCCCTCTGTCCTCTTCTCTCACCAGGATAGGGGGCCAGTTGCAGCTGTTCCCTGCCCACTGCTTTGTGGCACTGAGCAGCCCTGATATGCTGGTGCCCTGCCCATGCTATTGCTCCTCACTCCCAAACCACAGCCCCCTGGCCCTGCTGGTGCTCCTCACTCCTGATCCACAGACCCCTGCCCTGCTGGTGCCCCTCATTTCCCAGCCACATCCTCCACTCCCCCAGCCCTGCTGAAGGGGGCCCCAGCTGCCAGGGCTATGGGGCCAGGGACCTGGGTCTGCAGCCCCCTGTCCCCCCAGCAGCACCAAAATCCTGGCTGCTGCCCATGGCAGGTGACAGTTGCTGCGGCTGGAGTGGAGCATGGAGCCTGGCTCCCCCTCTCCCATGGATGCCACAGCTGGAGTGGAGCCTGTGGGAGGAGGGAGGGGCAGATGCAAGCTAGCTGCTGTGGGCTCAGGACTCCCCATCCTACTACTCTCCCCCTGGGGGGCCTTCATGGCCTAGCAGGTGCGAGCTGGTGCAGAAGAGCAGAGCAGTGCAGAGAGGTTTGGTGCTGCCGCTGAGAGCCCCACACCACCATGACAAGGCACCCCTTGCCCACCTGGCAGCAATGGGAGACATAACCCTGTGCTGCCACTCCCACTGCTGCCAGGTAGGCAGGAGACACCTTGCCATGAAGGCGCTGGGCTCCCGGCAGCGGCACCAAGCCTCCTTGGCCTGCTGTTCCCTGCCGCGCCAGGTGCTTCTCACAGGCCATGAAGTTCACGTGGAGGAGGAGGGCAGCAGGGCAGGGAGCCCCAAGCAAGCAGCAGGTAGCTCTCATCCACCCCCACCCAGTGCACAAATCTGGGGGTCACATGTTCCCCATGCCTGACCCCAAGAGTGCATACAGTGGTGGGGACCCAGCCCCATCACTGCCCTCAGATGAGCTGCCCATGACTCTGTCCCACTCCCTGCTTGGGACCTGTGGCCATGCATTACCGCCAGCCCCAGATCCCAAGCCCCAGGTCCCATGCACCATCCTGGCTGGGCAGTGCCCTCAGCCCTACCTAACTCCCTCCTTTCCTCACTATGGGAGTCTCAATTTCCCTCCCCAGACTTACCTGTGGGGAGCTGCAGGAGCTGTTCTCATGCTGCCTGGCTGCCACGTGCATATGTGCATGTGCACATGCATTGGCTCCTCCTGCCTGATCATCTTCCTCCTGCTCCCCCCAGCCCCAAGGGGAAATCTGTCATTTCATGCATTTTTCTCCTTTAATGGGGCTGTATTTTCTCATTTAAAGGAGAAAAATCTGTGTTTTTCTCCTTAAAATGAGAAAAATCCATGTTTTTCCATGGTGAATAGAAAGCCCAGATCCCCCATAAAAATGGCCATGAAAAGAGGCAACAGCTGAGTTTGGTGAAATTTATAAAATACGTATTTTTTCTTTTGTGATACTGTTTGAAATGGCTGAGTATGTATTATATTTGCATGAAAATATTACATCTATTGTTTATACACAAGTATTTAATGCATTTGTTGTCCAAAAAATGTAATTTTTCACTATCACAAATAACAACACTAAAATATTTCTAATTTGTGAATAAATATGTTACTAATTAAGTAGGTAGCTTAGTAATAGTGCTTAAAATAACATAATTTTAAATTTACTAGTATTTCATTTAGATCAAAGAAGATATATTCAAGTACAATTTGAGTTTAGCTTTCTGGAAAAAAAAAACATTTTCTATTTTTGTGAAATTTTCTTCAATAATTTTTATCATCTTCCATTTCTTATAAAATGATTTAGACATCAAGTGATCTAAAATACTGAAAGGTAAATCATGATCCTGTCATTATAGATTGTAATTAGAAGTCTAATATACTGGCCTTAATCACATCAGAATTAAGAGGAAAATCACCATTCTATTCAGTTTCTGAGAACTTAATCCTCTTAATACAGCAGCTAGATTTCACCTTCTTCTGTATATTTTAGATTTCCCCAAGCATTTAAGAAAGAAAAACATTACATAACTCTTAACTTATCCATGTAAGGTAGGTAAACAACAGCATTATTATCCCCATTTTATGGAAAAATGGAAGCATGAAGAGGTGTTAGGATAATTCAAGGATGTAGATGAAATTCATGGCATGCAGACATACAGAACCTAAATCTCCCATTTTGTAGTATACTTGAAATCACCAGGCTGTTCACGCTGTTCTCCCTGCAAGGACTTATTTTGTCTCATTATCTGAGGAGGCTTGTCCCAAGAACACATACACACATATGGGCGCACATACTAAATGCATAAAATGGAAATAACTGTCAGTTTTAACAGAGAAACTTCCAATTATCTACAGCATTAGTGAATGTTTCACTTCAGCATTTTGATTAATTATAGCTACTCTTAAGTTATTGTAAAAGACTTTCTCTTGCAGCATCAGAAGTTCCTAGTTTGGATGTTTTAAAATTCTCATTGTGGAAAATTTTCCACAATGACAATTCCTAGTCATGGATACCATCTCTCACATGCTGTGTAGGGTTGGGAAGCTTGAGGGGCAAATACTGCTTGATGTCATTCAAAAATACTCCCTCTGGCTAAAAGGAGGAAAGATCAGTTCTGAGAAGAGTTCTAGTGGATATTTATCCACTGGAATAAAGGTGTTCAGTGTATGGATAATGACACAATAGTTTGTATAATGTATGAATTGTGTGTGGATTGTATGGACACAATAATTTAAAGCCAAAAAAGGTAGATTTTTAGAAATAAGGACATGGAGGTTTCTCTTGGGCAGCAGTTCCCAAACTGTGGTATGTGTACTACCAGTGGTACACTGACAACCTGTAAGTGATACACAGAAGGTCGGGGGAAGGGGCATACATGCACACAGACACCCAGTCAGAATCTGCTGCAGGCAGACAGGAATGAAGCCGGGCCATGTGTGGAGCAGCGCGCAGCAGGTAAGTGTGTTGAGGTAGAGAAGGGGTGGGGGGGGGCAGGTCAAGTCCCCCACGGTAAGGGAGGGAGTGGGGCAGGGGCAGGGACTGGGGTGAATGGGGCCCTGAAGTGGGTGGTGGGATGGTTAGAGCCCCAGGCAACTCTCTCCCACTGCTGCGTGTACCCCAAGAGAGGCATGGGGGGCACATGCCCCCTGGATTTGTATGTGCAGCAGAGGCAGGTTGCCCACTATGCACTGGGCTCTGCACCCTGCTGCCATTGCCTCAGTAGCCACATGTGATGCCATGTGCCTTTTGCACTCTGGCAGTGCTGTCCATTGCCTGGCCAGTGGTGGTAGGCACATGGTGTCAAGTGTGGCTCCCAAGGCAATGGCAGCCAGTCACACAGCCCAGCAGGCACCCCTCCCAGCACCGCCACTCACCTAAAAAGGTGTGGAGCTCTAGCCCGACTCAGCCTGATCCTGTGCATCTTTGCAGCTACATGGGATGCAGCCAGGCAACAGCTCCCTGCACATAAATCTAATAAGAGCCAGGTGGGAAGCTAGATGGACCCACAGACAGCTCGTAGTGGGGGTGAGGTGGTGGTGGGTGGGCTGCCTGTGAGTGATCAAGAGTGGGAGGTCCTGTGAGGGGAAAGTGTGCACCTGGGTGTCTGTGCATGTGTCTGTATGAAAAACTTGCTGGTGGTACTTAAGGCTGTATGGTTTTAAATTGGTGGTACACAATCTGTCAGTTTGGAAACTGCTGCTCTAAGGCAGCAGTGTCAAATTCACTTGAGGCCCCAGGCTGGATCTGAACTGTGGGGCCTCCTCGTGGGAAGGATTTGTGAAATCAGTAGCAGCTGTAGTGGGTCCAAATGCAGGGCCAGCATCACAGGTCAAGGATGGGGTGGCAACACAAGGCAGGGTCCAGCACCAGCACAGGTTGGGGACTGGGCAGCTGTACAGGTCCAGAATGGGCAGCAGTGCAGGTCAGGGATTGGGCACCAGTGGGACACGTATGAGCTTTACCTTCACAGTCCTCGCTCACATGCTACCACCAATGGCTAGATCTACTGGGGACAAGGGACCCTGAATGGGTAGTAGCCCTGGTAGGCTGACTAGAACAGCTTCAAGGGCTGGATCTGGCCCATGAGCTATATGTTTGACATCGCATTTCCAAATTTCCATAGTTAATAGTATACCAAGTGAAGCATATCATAAATATTCAAGGATGATACAATCCAGATATGAATAAACATCTTCTATTTTACAGCTTTCTTAAGTTTCTAAATTCTGGGATCCCTACACAATGTAACGTTTTCTTCCATTCCTGTAATTCTTTTAATCTTTTAGGTGTTCCTGGGTTTTTTTTCTCCGCTTGTTACAGAACCACCTGCTACCATTAAGTCCTGGTAAAATATATTTGATAGGAGAACCTCCCAAATGACACTGTAGAAACCAAGGATCATTTTGGGTACAAACGCTGCAACTTTATTAAATAAGTACATAAAAATGGTTGCAAGCAAAGGGGTAGCAACCAAATTTGCAGTCTTCACAGCGAATCTTAGGTTTGAGGACTAACTATGTACTTATTCTGATCTGCAGATCTCAAAGTCAAAATAGATCTCTAGAGAGGTAACCACCCAGCCAGCACATCCCAGGTTGGGCCATAAGCCACTTGATCTGAGCCTCTTGAAGGCTCAGATCAAGTGTAGTTCCTGTAAAGAGGTACAGCTGCCACCGAGACGGTACCCAGGGAGTCTGCTAACAAGCATGCTGGTCTCAGGAGTATAGTTCTGGAAGATAAGAGCACCCTTCCTTACTGTCACTATCATAATAGTTGACTGAATCTATCTTGAGTGATGTTCCCCAAAATGAGGACATTAACATACTAGAGCATTTGGAAGCTATAATGAAATTATGCTTTTAACCAGGTACGAGAGAAATAGAATAAGGGTCAGAGAGGTCAGAGAGGGGAAGTGTATTTCTTCACATGCACCATCCTTATTCACAAGTTAGGAGGGTTGGAAAACCCAGGACAACTGGTTGCTACCTCAATGACCTGTATTTCAGTATGAATAGGAGGAGGCAAATGGGCTGGCAGAAGGAGAGTGACACAGACTAAAATTAATTTGTAGTTGCATTTTTAAACATCTGTAACAGTAGGGAGGTGGAAGTGTTGATCCCTTTGGAAAATATTTCTATGAGTCTCTAGCTATGCCATGCCTGGTTGTGAAGTCTTTTGTCTTTCCAGATATTAATGTGTATTCTGTTTCCATAAAAAAAACACACGTTGTAGCTCAATTATCATAGCTCTCAAAAATCTAACTGCACTGGGAAAAGTTAAAGAAGGCTCAAATCTTCAGGGAGTTTTATATGGTGAAATAGATCAGCAACTAAACAATTCCAAGCTATAGCAGCCTCAGTTCTAGCTCATCCTAAACATTGGGGTGAATTCTGGCTGCATTTCTCTCTGTACTCTACTATTTATGGTCCCCCCCTTCATAGTGGTATTCATCCCGAGACTTCATTTCTAGCATCGGCCAAACCAGCCATTTTATACTTCAAGGAAGAGTAAGCTTGATCTGGTACTGTATTCTTTCCTATTGTTTGCTCACACCTCCTTATGTTGAGCATCTGTTCATTTCCTAAATGTTTTTGGGGCAGCATCAGGGGTTTGGTGCTTACTATCCTCTCTGCTGACATCTTCATTTTAATAATTTCTTTGGCCCCGAACTTTTGATTTTTAACTATGTTAGATTGATAATTTATTTGAAATTCCCTTTTTTCCCAAAAGGGAAAGCATGTTGTTTCTGAGACGGGACAGACTGAATGGATGTTCTCTGTCTTTCACAGAGAATGAATAGACTAGAACCCTCATTCTCGTCATATAAAAGTTTGAAAAGCAGTTAATGTTATAAGTACTGTCCATTGTTTCCCCCACTCCCCTCATTCTTTTTTTGCTAAACTTATCAAAAGCAATAAAACAAACAGCAAATTGTTCACACTGTTAGGAACTAATTGGGCTGAGAAAAGGGAAGAAATCCTGATTAGGAACTGCTGATGGCCAAAATATGGGCACAAATTAAAGTTTGTATAATAGGCACATGGATAAGTATGGGGAAGGCCTTCAGTCTATTTCCAGAATGTGTCCTGATAAGTGTAAAAGAGAGTTTGGAAATTTTGTTACAATTTTTTGAAGGAAACATTTAAAAATAATCTTTAAACAAGCAATTAATATTTAGAGAAAGTGAGCTTGATAAAGTCAGGTGCTATCACTGCTTAAAACAAATGAAAAAACATACATTATATTTGCATAATAATTTAGGAATATATGTTTTTCCAACAAACATGCTCCAGCAATAAATACATCAAATATTACATTTGTTTTCTACATTTCTATAAATTCAGCTATCATCACATCTTCAAACCTGCATGCTGGCCCTTGTTCCCCTCCCTTCCCCCAAATATTCTTAAATGACTGCACCATTTGAAAGTCTTTTAAAGTAAGTAACATATTTTTATGGGAAGAATTAGATGAAACTATGCAAGGTTTTTCAAAGCATACATGCGTAGTTTCATCTAATTTTTGATGTGGTCAGTTACCCGTTTGCATTTTTATGAATACCACGGTCTCGAAGTTCTTCTCAGCCTCAATGAATTCTTTTACTTCATTTTGTGAAGGATAGCAGGATGGCTTTAAACCAAGATCCCAGAGGTGAAAGTACAACAACTACAGCTATTCAACCTATCATTTCCTTTCTGGGAGATCATTTCCTCTTGGCAGCACAGTCTTTGCTTTTGTCTTTCAACAAAAATTTTGCTTAATCTCTGTGCTTGGCCTTAAAAACTTAATGGACTGGATTTTATAAATCCTCGTACCCCTCCAAGAAGGGTGATTTTCTTTAGTATAAATAAAGAGAATTTACCATTTATAGAATACTTGCAAACATGAAAATCAAAATGAGCTGTTTAAACGTAGGCAAGTAAAGGAAACTTATGAGGGTGTTTGCTTAGATATCTCAGCTTTCATAAGAGAAGGGTAAGCTACCTTTCATCAACCTGGCCTGAGAACTTCAAAGCACTACTTTGTTGCTTTTGGATGTGAAGTTGTAAATAAAAGCAAGTGTGCAATCAGCAAAGGACTATAAAAGGACTCCACAGTATGTGCTAAGAAAATGCTGCTATTTCATTAACAGCCTTCTGGTTTTATTTATTTTTCTGCAAAATCACTTTCATCCTGATCACACATTAACAGTTCATCTCTTTTAATGCAAGAGGAGTGACTGCATAGAAAAGGAGTATGGGGATTTAGGCAGTGAGCTAAATTAATTGGAGATGTTTTTAAATACTACTTTGTACTTATACTGCACCTTCCATAGTGACCCCAAGTCTGTTGCAAATACTAAATTAAAGCCCAAATACTGCTGCAAGGTAGGAAAGGATTATCACTTATTAGCTTAAAAATTATTATCACTGAATTTGCAAGTGAATAAGAGCATGCAAGTCTACACATGAAAGTTCTTTTGGGCTTTCTGTATCCCTGTTAAGTAATACGGAAGAAATGTTGTGCAACTTGCACATTCACACTGCATTTTAAGCTTATATAATTGTGGCCACACTTGAATTGGCAAGTTTTCAAATAAATGCTTTGTGTTCTGGCCTGATAGCCAAACGTGCATTGTTACATCACTGAGATTTTTCATTTCAAATATTGATATTACCAGTAGCAATAGAATTCTGGGGCTCAGGGTCAAAAAAAAAAAAAAAAATCCCATTTCTCTTTTTCATCCCAGCATCCACCTGGCTTTTGCTAGCCAGTACCATTTTCAAAATGCCATCAGGCAGCATGGAGGAAATGCCAGCAACTGCTGTAGTCTTCACAGTGATTAATATAAACAGGCCGCTACAAGCATGCTATGACATCAGAGTCATGCTGATGAAGTACCTGAGGGGGGGAGGCAATAATCAAGCATACACTTTATCTTGATCTTTTCCTATAGTACCTCACTTGATGAACCTTCACTATATTACTCAGCCAACTATCACTGACATTATCACTGGATAATGTTGCAGAGTTGGGATGAGCAAGAATCATAAAATCATAGAAAATTAGGGTTGGAAGGGACCTCAGGGCTAAGTACAGACAGTCTTACTTTATTTAGTCTTTGCAGGTTAGTCTAAGCAACATAGATTGAACTGATAAGCAAGTGAACAGACATTCTCTTTTGATTCTGAAAATGCAGTCACATGCCTACAGCAGCTCAGGCCAGAGGGTGGGGGACACTAATGCACGCCTCCCTGCTTGCCTGGAACAGACAGCTTGGGCCATAGCTAGCCCGCCCACCCTGTGAGGGGAATTTTGTGGAGAGGTGCAAAGCATCCTGTGATGCTAGGGGACTGTGAGTTAACTTGAATCGTGAGGTGATCTGGTACAGAAGCTCAATATACCAATTTAATCTAAATCAGTTAAGTCTGATACTACATCCATCTAGGTTTATCTTAAACTGGTTTCAGCCATTTTGAAAGCAGTTTAGATGCACTGAACTTCTGTTGTGTTATAGATTTGAACCAGTTTCTGATCACTTGTACCAGTTTATGAGTAATTTCTGTCCCTAGTCCAAGAGTTAATCTAATCCAATTTCCTGCTCAAAACAGGACCATCTCCAACTAGATCATCACAGTCAAGGCTTTGTCTAGCCAGGTCTTAAAAATCTCTAAGGATGGAGAGTCTACAACCTCTCTGGGTAACCTGTTCTAGTGCTTTACTACCCTCCTAGTGAGAAAGTTATTCCTAATATCTAACCTTAACTTTCCTTGCTACAAATTGAGACCATTGCTTCTTGTTCTGCCATCTGCCACTGCTGATAATAGTCTAGCTCCATCCTCTTTTGAACCACCCTTCAGGTAGTTGCAGGCTGCTATCACGTCCCCTCTCAGTCTTCTCCTCTCCAATCTAAATAAGCCCAGTTGCCTCAGCCTCTCCTCAGAAGTCGTGCCCTGTATTCCCCTCACCGTTTTCACTGCCTTCTGCTGGACTCTTTCCAATCTCTTGACATTCTTTCTGTAGCAGGGGCCCAAAAATGAACACAGTACTCCAGATGCGGCCTCACCAGTGCTGAATAGAGGGGAATAATCACTTCCCTTTCCCTGCTGGCAACACTCCAACCAATGCAGCCCAGTATGTTGTTAGCCTTCTTAGCAACAATGGCACACTTTTGGCTCATATTCAATTTATTGTTCACTGTTACCTCCAGGTTCTTTTCTGCAGAGCTGCTGCCCAGTCATTATTGAAGCATGGGATTATTCCATCGTTAGTGTAGGACTTTGCACTTGTCCTTGTTGAACCTCATTAGGTTACTTTTGGCCCAATGCTCCAATTCGTTGAGGTCATTCTGAATCCTAACCCTATCCTCCAGCATATCTACTACTCTTCCCAGCTTGATGTCATCTAAAAACTTGCTGAGGGTGCACTCTATGCCATCTTGCATGTCATTGATGAAGACATTGAACAAAACTGGCCCCAGGACAAGCCCCTGGGGCACTCCATGTGACAAAATGCCACTTTTCTCTCTCTCCAAAAACTCTGCTATGTGACAATTTGGTTAACATGGTCCCTGCAGAGGGCAGACATCCTATCTCTTTAGGTAGCCCTGAGTTGTAACTTGAGTTGGATACATTCCTGAGGGAGAGGGAAGCCTGCTCCCTCTGCCTACGTGACTGGCATCACATACCTGGGTTGGGGGTTTAGGCTCCCTATTGTTCTAAGCAATGCCAGTCTACCCAGCAACCAGAGATGCATTTCAAATTGGTTGGCTGGCAGCCAACAGATGCTGGCCTCCACTGGATCAGGTAAATGAGGTCATAAGGCCTATATAAGTTAAAGACTGCCTAGGAGGAGCAGCAGTAGCCATGATGAAAACTCACAGAAAGAAGCAGAACCATCTGAAACTTGCTCTCTCTCTTGAAACTCATGATCAATGAACTGTCTGCCTCCAGAGGGAATCTCCACCTGTCTCTGGATGATACTTGTGAATAACCTATCTGAGATCTAGCTAGATATATAGCTTGCAGTAACTCAGATGCAGGAACAAAGGCTACCCAGCCACCCTGCTTGCTCTATGGGATTTCTTTGATATTGCTCTACCCTGTACCCTATTCCAAACCTACTCCTTGTAACCATTAACATTCTCCTTTGTACCTAGCGTGGGAGAGTTATTGGGAGAGGGGCTAGATTATGCTTTGGGGTCCCCTTGGTTCGGCTGACTAAGGGAGACCACTATTTGTTCTTCAGACTAAGGAAAGCACCCCAAGTTCTTGAAGTGGGTCGAATACCCTCAAGGGCTACTAGGCCTGTGTTTCCCAGGGGGCACAGAGCCAGGATCAGTCCAGACCCTGGGTGGTGGTGGCGTTACCCCCATGCTAGTGGGTGTGCTCCAGGAAGAGGGTTGGCCAGACATGAGGTGCCTCCAGGGAGGCACTTGGAGCCTGGAAGGTGGTTGTGTGCAATGAGGTGGGTGGTTCAGCACAGAAGCACCCCCTACTAGCCTGACACACTCCACTTGATGCCAACCAGATATCAAGCCATTGATTACTACTCTCTGAGCCCCATGATCCAGCCAGTTTTCTATCCAATTTACAGTCCACTCATCCAGCCCATAATTCCTTCACTTGCTTGTGAGAATGTTGTGGGAGACTGTATGAAGGCTTGCTGAAATCAAGGTATACCATATCCCCTGGTCTCCCCAAATCCACAGTTATCTCATCATAGAAGGCAATCAGAATGGTCAGGCATGACTTGCCCTTGGTGAATCCATGCTGACCTTTCCTAATCACCTTCTTCTCCTCCTCCAAGTGCTTAGAAATGCATTGAGGATCTGCTCCAAGATTTTTCCAGGGACTGAGGTGAGGCTGACTGGGCTGTACTTCCCTGGATCTTCCTTCTCTCCTTTCTTAAAGATGGGTGAACTATATTTGCCCTTTTCCAATCATCAGGCACCCTGCCCAAACACCATTAGTTTTCAAAGATGATGGCCAGCGACCCTGCAATCACATCAGCCAACTCTCTCAGCACCCTTGGGTTCATCTCATCTGGCCCTATATACTTGTACACATCTAGCTTTTCTAAATAATCCCTAACCTATTCTTTCACCACCAATGGCAGCTCACTTCCTTCCCAAACTGTGCTGCCAGGTGCTGTAATCTAGGAGTTGACCTTACCTATGAAGATTGAGGTGAAAAAGGCATTAAGTACTTTAGCCTTTTTTGCATCCCGTGTCACTAGGTTGCCTCCCCCACTCAGTAAGGTACCCACACTTTCCCTGACCCTCCTCTTGTTACTGAAATACTTGTACAAACCCTTCTTGTTACTCTTCATGTCCCTTGTGAGCTGCAACTGCAATTGTGCTTTGGCCTTGCTGACTTTATCCCTGCATGCCCAAGCAATGTTATTATACTCTTCCCTAGTTGTTTATCCAATATACTCCTCCCTAGTTGTTTATCCAAGTTTCCACTTCTTATAATCTTCCTTTTTGTGATTTAGTTTACTGAAGAGTTCCCTGCTAAGCCAAGCTGGTCTTCTGCCATATTTGCTAATCTTCCTGCACATCAGGATGGGTTGTTCCTGCACAGTAAGGCTTCTTTAAAGTACAGCCAGCTCTCTTGGACTCCTCTCCCCCAGTTTGGCTTCCCAGGAGATCCTTCCCATGAGTCCCCTGAGCAAGCTGAAGTCTGCTTTTCTGAAGTCCAGGGTCCTTACTCTGCTGCAGAGGGGCAGCAGAACTTCAAGATGTTAAAAACCAATTTCCTAGACATTGGTGCAGAGTTTTCCCCAGAGCTTCAGTGTTAGAACATAGGTAGGAAAGCTTCCTGAGCACTGAGAAGCATGCATTGTTTTCTGGATGATCATCAGCTCTGATACGGTGTTGACAGAATCAGCCATTGATGTTGTAGTAGAGTTGTGCATACAGGGGTATTAAGAGCTTTGTACTGTTGGGCCACATCCACACATGCAGGCATGTGCTCTTGCAGAAGGTCAAATAGCAGCAGCACAAATTTGTGCCAGAGATTTGTGCCTAAGCACACATGCCTAAACATGCACTTTAGTATGGGGCAAATTGTGTCACTTGGGGCAAACTGACCCTGCCCAGTTCCTCTTGAGTCTGCAGCCAGGGGGAGCTGAAGGCTGGGGCCAGCATCTGTGCTGGCCCCAGAATTATACAAAGATGCCTTGGAGAGCAGCTCAGGGCTACCTGTCCTCAGAAGCTTCTGAGGCTCAGACAGTTGATATATGGGGTCAGCATCTGCAGCAGCCCTGATCTAGAGTGGACCCTGCACCCTCTACCCACTGCAGCAGTCTGGCAGCAGGGGCTGCTTCCTATCTGTGACCTGCTATCCCCTGCAACAGCATCCAGCCCCTTGAACCTGCCAGACCTGAATGGGGACCTCATAACCACCTGGGCTGTTGCATGGATACTATAGCAGAGCCACCTGAACCTCTGGACCAGCTGGCAGTGGGCTGTGGCTGCACAGTTGACCTTCATGAAGCACTGCTTCTATGTGTCTGTCAACCCTGCCATCTCGGCAGCTATCACCTGGAGGATATGGTCATTGTGGTGGCCTGCTTTGGACTGTCAAAGCATGTCCTCCTGGTCCCAAATGGCCAGGATGTCAGCCACCTCATCTGCCCTCTAGCTGGGTCCCTGATGTCAGCCCTGGGCAGGCTCCTCTGCCTGGGTCTCGCCACTCACCTCACTAGCAGGAATCCCGGTGTTCCCTGTTTAAAAATTACAAATTCTCTGATAAAAAAATCCCAAATTCACTCATTAAAATACCCCAAAATCCATGTTCTTCCATGATTAAAATGAAATGCCACTATATATATATAGAGAGAGAGAGAGAGATCAGTTGAGCAATGTTTTATTGATATATTTACATTTTTTAAACCATTTGGAAGCCTACCAGTGCCTCTATCATCATAATAAAATAAATTCTA
Organism: Alligator mississippiensis; assembly: GCF_030867095.1. NCBI lineage: Eukaryota > Metazoa > Chordata > Crocodylia > Alligatoridae > Alligator > Alligator mississippiensis. Next base: position 115,920,030 of record NC_081824.1, on the reverse strand, counting down.
CATATCTATATGCTGAAAAATCAGTTCCCCCTGACCCGTTGCTAACCAGGATGTGAGGACAGCTGCCCCTGCAGCCTTACCTCCCACCAGCAGGTCCCATCTTCTCTGGCACTTGGGCATACAGGGTGTAAGATATGGGGGGGATGTGGGGTTTGCAAGAGGGTGGTAGGAAGGGGTATGAGGGGTGTGAGGTTTGTGGGTAGGTGTGTGGGGGCTGTGGGTATGGGGGGCTGTGGGGTTTGTGGGTGGGTATGTAGGGTGGGGGGTTTATGGGGGTATATGGGGTTTGTGGAAGGGGGTTTGAGGTGGGTGACACCAAATACCCATCCCCTTCTCCCCCCACTGTGATGCACAGCCCCTGGCACTGGTGGCAGCAGCCAGCTGGGCCATTGGTGCACTCATGGCCCACTGAAGACACAACTCCCAGTGGTGTGGCACCACCTGAAACCCAGGGGCTGCACATGGTGAACAGAGTTGGCCTGGCCCACTGGTGTGTGCCTGGAAAAGGGCCATTGTGGTTCTCATTTTCAAAAAAGGAAGGAAGGAGGACCCAGGAAACTATAGGCCAGTTAGTCTTACCTCGATCCTGGGTAAGCTTTTTGAGAGAATTATCCTGGTGCACGTCCGCGAGGGGCCAGCAGGGCAACCAACATGGGTTCATTAGAGGCAGGTCCTGTCAGACCAACCTGTTGGCTTTCTATGACCAGGTCACAAAATCCTTAGATGCAGGTGTAACAGTGGACGTAGTCTTTCTGGACTTTAGGAAGGCCTTCGACACTGTCTCTCACTCCGTTCTCATTAAAAAACTAGGGAACTGTGGCATCGACACCTGCACAGTCAAATGGGTCACTAACTGGCTGGAGGGCCGCACCCAGAGAGTGGTGGTGGATGGGTCTTATTCACCGTGGAGGGATGTGGGCAGTGGGGATCCGCAGGGCTCAGTCCTCGGGCCTGCACTGTTCAGCATTATCATCAGCTACTTGGACAAGGTGATAAAAAGCACCCTGTTCAAATTCACAGACGACACTAAGATGTGGGGAGAAGTGGACACGCTAGAAGGGAGGATTAGGCTGCAATCAGACTTAGACAGGTTACAGGGGTGGATGGATGAGAACAGGATGGGTTTCAGCACTGAGAAGTGCAAGGTACTGCACCTGGGGGGGAAGAACCAGCAGCATACCTACAGGCTGGGGAACTCCCTTCTCATCCGTGCAGAGGCAGAAAAGGATCTTGGAGTCATTATTGATGCCAAAATGAACGTGGGCTGACAGTGTGGGGACGCGGTCAGGAAGGTCAACCTCACCTTGTCATGCATCCACAGATGCATCTCAAGCTGGTCCAAGGAGGTGATCCTCCCCCTCTATGCAACATTGGTCAGGCCGCAGTTGGAGTACTGCCTCAAGTTTTAGGCATCCAACTTCCAAGAGAGGTGGTATTGGCTCCTACCCTGGGGGTCTTTAAGAGGAGGCTAGATGAACACGTCACTGGGGTTGTTTGACCCCAGTACTCTTTTCTGCCACAGCAGGGGGTTGGACTTGATGAACTACTCAGGTCCCTTCTGACTCTACCAACTATGAAACTATGAAACTATGACCTGAACCTGTTCAGCCTCCTCAAGAGAAGACTGAGAGGGGATCTGGAGGCCATCTTTAAACTTACCAAGAGGGACCAGCGGGGAACAGGAGAGACCCCATTCCCCTGAGCACTACCAGGAGTAACTAGGAATAACGGTCATAAGTTGACTGAGAGTAGGTTCAGGCTAGACATCAGGAGGCACTACTTCACAGTCAGGGTGGCTAGGATCTGGAACCAACTTCCAAGGGAAGTGGTGCTCGCTCCTACCCTGGGGGTCTTCAAAAGGAGGCTAGATAATCACTTAGTTGGGGTCATTTGACCCCAGCATCCTTTCCTGCCCATGGCAGGGGGTCGGACTTGATGATCTGCTGAGGTCCCTTCCGACCCTACCAACTGTGAACCTATGAAATTATTGTGCTAACGTGGTATTTAGGCTCTAAAAATGTAAGACAATTGCTGGAAGACCTCTGCTCCACTATAGCACTTAACACACTGCTCTGCATAACTTTAATGATTCTTTTCATCAAATCAAGAAAAGTGATAAGTGGCAATTCAGCTGAAAGACTGAAACCTCGCTTTTATTGAAGTCAATGCAAGTTTTCCCATTGACCTCCAAATGGCCTAGGCCCTAGGATTTCACCTTTATCTTGGGAGCGGGGAGCAGGGGAGGTGGAGGCGGGGAGGAGCCTTAAATACAAAGGTATAAACTCTTCCGCCATTCTAGGTAGAATGACTGACAAAGAATGGCTGACTGTTATAGGAACTGTAACCTGCTGGCATTTGTTAACCCTCAAGCCACTACCTCATTTCACATAGTTGTAATGTTGTTCAAAAGTGCTTTATAATAATATGTAAAAATTGAATAAAGCATATAATAGTGTACCACTGTATAAATAAGGTTGTTAACGGAATACATTTGTTATGGATTTATGAACTCTTTACAACTGTTACATGACAAAATAAATCAAAACCAAATCTGCCAACCAATTGATATTCATTCCTTGCTTCTTCAGACTTCTTTATTTTGTCCACTTATGGCTCAGTCCTACAAACACTTTATCATGCCTGTAATTCCAAATCTTGAGTAGGATTGTCAGTTTGTGCAGGCTCAGACCCTTAGATTGTCAGCTCCAAGGAGAAGGGAATGGGCTTCTATAAGATGCCATGAACAATGTGAGTACAATATAGACAATAACCTATAGTGGTCTCTCCCAGAAATTTGCCTCCTAAATCCTGAAATATGATTGCCAGTTTAGAGTAAATCTGCTAAATGTACTAGAATATAATTTTTTTAAGAGTCTGAAGTGAAAGTCTGAGATGGAGCTTTATCTAATTAAATTTGCCATGAGCTATTTATCATCTATTAAGGATCTGCATTTAGTGAACATTCCATTGCATTTTAATACTGGTGTTATATCTTGAGAACAATCACACTAATAAGAAACCCTGTTAAAATATTTTCCCACCAAACAACCCTCCAGCCGGGGACCATTTCAAACAATGGTTCCACTTTTTAGTAATAATATTCTTAGCAGTCTCATTGTTCAAAACCAGTCCCACAGATATCTTATTTTTAGTAGGATAATACATATTATTAAAACATATCAGAATTTTTAACCAGAAAATTTCCCTTCTAGTTTACAGACTTAGAAGCACTATGCCACCATATGTGGTTTCTTACATTTTTCTGACTGCTGTATTCTAGAACTAAATAAACTTTGTCACACCAGCCTTATCCGTGACAGATTTTGACTGCCTGGGGGTGTTTATGTACCAGAAGTAAGAAGTCTGTTTTAACTCATCAGAAAGTGAGCCTAATGAATAGGCTTAAAGCCTCATCTATTTACTGGTATTTTATTATTTGTTAAACTGACTCATGGTCATTCTGATTATAGTAATGCCATTCTCACCACTATGCATAGCTGACAACCTATCAGCATTTCCATTAGAAACTCCTTTTAAGAATTTGTTGCTAGACTGTGAAAATTTGCCATAGAAATAATGACTTGGAGACCTAGTTCTCAGTAGTAGTTGAATATGCATTTTTTAAATAATAACATGAATGTGATTTTGATGCTTACATAAATCATTATTTAACAACAGATAGGCATTGCACAAGTTTCACCCACATGCTGCTTAGCTAATGCATCTCAATCCCAGTATGAAATGTTTTTCACTGTGAGATTCCCTTAGGCTATGAAAGGACATCCCATTTTGTCATGTTAGAAATTCTTCTCAGGACACAATGCAGTCATTCAAATGTCCATGTCTGTTGTCCTGGGACAAGCCCTAAAAAAGTTTGCTGGATAAGAAGTGCTAACGGTTTGTCCTGGGATATTGTGAAGTGCATCTGAACAGTCTACCTGGGATTGCATCATTGAATCAATGCAAGAAAAGTGGCTGTACATTTAGCCATTCACTAAAACCCCAACTAGAAGGGTGGCAAGTACATGCCACGTCCATGACTTTTTTGTTCTAGTACAAACACAGGCAAAAGTGGTCCTAATACAACATCTGTTTCTAGCTTTAAATAAAGAAGTGGTGTGGAGCAAGTACCAGGGATTTATTATCAACTTGAAACCAAGCCCAAGTATACTCACAAGGTTCACAGGCATTAATACAGGGCCAGTTTAGATGGTGTTGCCAAGTTTGCAGCCCTTGGGGACTTCCTAATGTTTACTGGTCATGGTCCAGTGTCATGCGATGTGGAATATGAGCTGCTTCTTGATGACTGAGAGCTTGATAGTGGCGACATGAGCCCTCAGGAAAAGTGGGACATCTTCCACTTAATCATAGCTAGATCATGGCTAAGAATCATGGCTAGATTCTTAATCATAGGTACAAACCTCCTTTTTTATTGCCTCCTGCCCTGTCATATTAGTTCTGGTCACTTTCCCTATTACCACCACAACTATGCCCTGTGAGATAGAGCCCTTCTGGCTTTCACATTTTTAGGTATTAGGGCATAGGTATTAATATAGCTGGTGGGGGAAAAATATGCTGAACACTGGAAACAAACAGAATGTTCTGAGAGGAGACTGAGATTTGCATTAGGTTGAAATTCTGCCTTTTTGCTCACACAAAGAAGTACTTCACTGCCAGAGTAGACCATTTAATTGAAATTGCTAGCAAAACTGTTTGGCTTCGAAGGATTCAGGATTGTATTCTGAAGGCCAGAACTTGCTTCTCCTATCAGTCACCTGAGTAGACAGCTAAGTGGGATCCCATTCCATCCTGCCCTGAAAACTGTTAATGCATCTATTTTTGTACCATGCTTTCATCTTAGCCTTAAGACTAAGTCACAGAAAAGCAATGAGGAGAAGGAGGGCCAACCTTTTTTATTAACAGTGTTTCAGTATGGAATAGGAATGCACTTTGGCCCCATATCACTTCTAGACTCAAGGTACCCCTCAAAAGATGCAAGTCACCCCTTGTAAAATGCCAGCTCTCATCTTTCACTCATTTTGACTACAGAAAAGCAATAGAGTCATTCTTCTGTTGGAAAGAACTTAGAAAGACCACAAAGGGACAGAATAGTTTTGACACTATGGATTCTTAAGGGAAATCTCTGGGTTTATCTTGTGAATTGTGTAGGTGTTTTCACACCTAATAGGGCTAATATTGTATGGCACCCAGTGGCACCTTTAAAAGCACCTAACGGCACCAAAATATTGTGGTTGAGAATCACTCATCTAAGTCCACATAGGTGCCCAATAAGCAGACTAGCATCTGGGCTTAAGTCTCGGGCGAGTTTAGTGGAGCTTGTGTACTACACATTGGATGTGTCTCCACAAGGCACTTTACTTCCTAGTAGACTGATCTACTACACAGTGCACGTATAGTCATGCTCATGGGAAGGCTTATTGTGCAGTATTTTACTGCATGGTAACCCTGTATCATATTAATCCCACATGTAGACATGCCCAATTGGTGCTGAAAACAGTTTAGTAGCAAATTTAGAGACACAGACCATATTGAATACACAACGCAGAGTTTTTGACATGCTGTGGGACGTGATTTTGCCCTGTCTATGTATAATGATAGTATGCCTGTTTTGAGCATTGACTTAGCTACATCTATTTTTAACAACAAATATCAATAATAATACCCCTGTTTCCTAGTGAACAGAGGGCATGCGGCACCACACAAGTTTGGGCACTAAATACATAATATGCATGGAAGAATCACCCATTCCTGGATTTTTGTATCTGAAATGCCTCTGTAGCTGTCTTTAGTAATTTCTGCAACCAGAGGGAAAACAACAAAATATAATAACTTCCTTAATAGCTCATACACATGCATACATACATATAAAAATAGAACTGCTGTTACCACAGCAAATGTCATTTAAAAAGTAGAAGTATGGGATCTGAATTATGAATAAGTGTACTATTTTCCTCTAACTTGGTAAGTTATTATTATATATAGACATACATACATACATATATGGTCTGAGTCATGCTGTAAACCAGCATTACTAAGAAAATAGTAGTAAGGTAACTGAGCTGATGTTGCAAAATTTAACAGGAAAAGTTGTCCAAACTGTGACTTTGCTGTGCTGGAATGCCATCTCTGTAACTGGAAGAGCAAACAGATGAGCATCTCAGATTGTAGGTCCCAGTTCATCAAAGCGGAAGCCAAACTTTAAAAAACTACTGGTGCATGATTAAAATTAGGCACCCCCCTAACAAATGAACATCTCAGATTGTAGGCCTCAATTCAGCAAAGCATACATACATGTATGTATGTGTGTGTGTGTATATATATATATATATATATATATATATATATATATATATATAAAATGATAACTTACCAAATTAACAGAAAAAAGCACGCTCATTCACAGTTCAAATCCCATACTTATATTTTTTAAATGGCATTTGCTGTGGTAACAGTAGTTCTATTTTTAATATTTCTTTTATTCTCTTTGGCCCTGATGCAACAAGCTAGCTAAGGAGGTGCCTAATTTTAAACATGCTTCAGTAGTTTTTGAAGTTTGGCTTCTGCTTTAATAAATTGGGGCCTACACTTTGAGATGCTCATTTGTTTGCTCTGCCAGTTATAGAGATGGCGTTCCAGCACAGCAAAGTCACAGTTTAGACAATTTTTCCTGTTCAATTTTGCAACTGCAGCTCAGTTACTTTATGACTCTTTTCTTAGTAATGCTAGTTTACACTGGGTGCATCTACATGATGTTTACTGCGGAGTTGGCTAATTAGCTCCACAGTAAATGTCTCAGTGTCTACACATACAGGACTAAACTTGGAGTAAACTAATAAACTCTGCAGCAGGGTAGTGCTTGTAAATATAAGTACTATCCTGCTGCAGTTGTTTACTCTGAAGCAGTACACATGTAGACTTGGCTGCCTGGGCATGAGGGTGCTTCAGTGTGAGGGCTCCCTACTGGCTAGCCCTTCACTAGATCATTCTTGTGTCCCAGCCAGCCCCTTTGCAGCACGTTGAGCTGGGGCGGAGCAGCCCTGGGCTGGCAGGCTGACTTCCTGGGCCACCTCTGCCAGTCAGGCCTGCTGCAAGCCAGCTCAACATTCTGTGGTCCTGGGTGCACATGTAAACATGGCACCTGGGAGCACTAAACTCTGGCCCAATATGTGTTGCATTAATATACACATATAGATACACCCACTGTGACTCAGACCATACTGGCCACACAGAGGAATAAGACCTTTGTGCAACTCACCACATTATAATTGCAGATGAAACTTAAGTGGTGGAAGGCTGGGACTCAGCCCTCCCAAACATGGGGCAGTGGGTAGGGCCACAAGCAAACTTGGCCATGGGCTCCAGGCAGCAGCAGCAGGGCTGGGGAGGGGCATGCATGCAGCCAGGATCATAGTCCAGTGTATGAATCACTAGCTGCCCAGCATGGCAGGCAAGTATCAGTCGATTCTGTGAAGGGGAAGGGGCTATGGAGGGGCAGATTGAGGCCCCAGTGGTGAGGGAGGGAGCAGGGCAGAGGCAGGGGCAGGGGTGAATGGGGCCCCGGCCAGGCTGGATGATGGGACAATTGGAACCCGGGCAACTCATCGAGGGGTGCAGGGGGTTCCTTCTGCTGCGTGTACCCCAGCCGAGGCCCAGGGTGCACATGTCCCCCAATCTGTCTGTGGGATGGAGGTGGCTGCCACAGTGCGCTGTGCTTTGCACCCCACTGCAGCTGCCCCAGGAGCATGTGACACAATGTGCCTACTGCAGCTGAGCTGCACCCTGCCTGCCCAGTGGCAGGAAGCTCAAGACATCGTACAGCTCTGGAGGCAGTGGCAGCTGCAGTGGGGTGCAAAGCGCAGCGTGCAGGGTCTAATGCCTCAACCCTGTGCATAGATTGGGGGGCTCCCCCAGGCCTCCACTGGGTTGCGCAGAGTGGCAGGAGCCCTTCCGCATCTGTGGATGAGACACCTGGACTCCGATTGTCTCACCACCCAGCCCAGCTGGGGCCCCATTCACCTCAGCCTCTGCCCCTGACTGTGCCCCACTTCCTCCCTCACCATGGGAGCCTTGATCTGCCTCCACCCCTGCCCCTTCCCACACAGACTTACCTGTTGGAGGGTGGGGAGCACATGCATGCTTAACTCCCCCAAATAATTTTTTTCTCCCTCTGCCTATGAGTTGAAACTATATTCTCTATCCCATTTAGTTGGGGAAGACATGGGCAGAGAAAGGTAGGGAGTAGGTGGAATCCTTAGGTCTACTTCTAGCCATCATCAGTGATGACTTGCCACTAGAAGCAAACTGGTCCCAATAAAGGGCTGAAGTAAAGCACGTCCTGTTAGAGCTAGTAGGGAACAAGAATGTATCACTATTCCTTTTCAGGATTCTTTATGAGGTAGCACATCTGCATGTTGTCACCTGCACAAGGTTAAGCCTAATGGCTAAAACCAGTCCAGAAGTAATAAGAATGACATTTGCAGTTCACATTTCCTGTAATATGTAGCATAGATGTTTGTTTTAATGTTAAAAAAACAAAAAAACAAAACTGTGCTACTGTGAATGACACTTTCCCTCTTTATTATGTCATGCTCCCTAAGTTGCTAACACAGAAAAGCAAATATAGTATTTCACTCAAAATAAATATAGTGACTGCAGCAGAAGTTGTTATGTGGCCCAACAAAGCAAGTATGTATTTTGGCAAGGGAAGGTCAAGAAAAAAGAAAGAAAAACAATGTCGATTTTCAAGGCTAATTAACTAAATAGACAAAACAACTGGTAAGTTAAAAATTCAACTGTAGGGGTCAAAAGATGAGAAGAAAATGTTAAGGACCTAACTGTGCAGCCCATGTTTAGATGCCCCTTTCTGCTCTGCACAGGCACAGAGAGGGAGTCACAACCTCACCCTAAAAATTAGTGACTACAGATTCTACCATTAAACTCTGCACAAGTCTCCAGCTGAAAGTTTGGAGAGATTGGCTGGGTGTCATAGAGTTACATTTTGTAATAAAAGTCAATGGACTATCATTAAGAATATTATTTGACCCTCTTTGCAGAAAGTTGGACACCTTCTGGCTTCAGTTTACTTTGTGAAAACATCGGGGGGCGGGGGAGGGGGGGCAGGAATCTTCCCTAAATCTTCAAAGAATTCTTGGCAAAGTTTTCTTTTGTTACAACTGGACAACCTCACTGCTTTCTGGGGGACTGTGTTAAGGTTCTGGCCACTACAGTTTTCATAATCTCTTTTGTAGTCCTCTTATTTGTCATTAATGATACTCTAAATAATGATCAGAATTTTGGTAGACATGCTGCTTCTACGTGGCACACAATACACATTAATTAATTTTTCAACCTTTACTGCTTGCCTCTTTACTGCTGGCAGGGCATTTTCTATGAGGTCCCTAGAACCAAAATTTTCCTAGATTTTATTGGTTATTTAAATTGAAATAAAAAAATAAATATTTTGAGAGATTATTATATTAAATGAAACAAAAAGGAAAACAATATAAGGATGTTAATGGTAATAATTGCTGTTTCCAGAAAGCAATCTTAAAAAAGCTCCAGTGGATTATGGTAGAGATGAAAAAGGAAAAAAAAGATATGGAGGTCATTCTACCTACAATTAAGAGAAATTCCCCTAATGTGGTTATACAATGTCCTATAACTAGTTAAAAACAGCATATATAATAAATGGCTCATCATAATCTGATGGCACTGAATAGAACTGACAGAAAACAGGATGCTTGGTTGCAAGAGTAAATAAAAGGTGTTCAAAAAATTGCCTTAAGGCCACTTTTGTTATCTTGTAAAATTAGACAAAATATTTTATTATAGAAGTAAACAGCAGAGGCACCACATTGGGTTTAGTGTTCTGATATGAGCTAAAAACCGTTTTTTTCTGACAGTAAGCAGCCAACTGGGATGAGGTTTCATATACAAATTTTTGTTCTCAAAAGAGATGCCAGCTTTTCATCACCTCCTTTAATCACTTTTCTGTACACAATGGTTTCTCTAAATTATCTTCTCCCAACACAACCAACTATTGAATCAAACATCTATAACTACTTGTGTTGAGGAACAACAGTCTGGTAAAAGAGTGCATGCCAAAGGCAGAATGGGAACAGGGTAAGCATGGTAGATGTTTCGTGTTGTAAGGCAGTTGTAGCAAACACAAGAGGTAGAGAGCTATATTATTAAATTACCACTTCTGTTTATTTCCATATTTTTTCTTTTGTGGCTTTGGCCCCCTCTACACCTCACAGGTATTGCACAAATAACTGATTATGTAATTACATGGAGATCAGCTATGCATGCAAAGTAGCTATCACACAATAAAAAGCTCCAGCCAGCTATAAAGTTAGACCTTGAAAATGTGTACTAACTTGATAGCTGGTTGCTATTGAGATTTAATTTGCATGTCTAACAGGGTCTCCCCTGGGCTGGGAGTCCTATCAGCTGGGAGTCCCAACTGCAGGGGTGCACCATGCCCAGCACAAAACCTCTAAGCCCTAAGTATTGTGGAAGTGGGAAACCCCCACAGCTGGAGGGTCAGGGTGATCCTCTGTCTGCAGGGGTTTCCCACATCCCTGGGGAAGGGGGATTACCCTGAGGTGGTCCCCCAGCTCCAGGGGTTTTCCTGCACCCCTGAGGCAGGGAGATCACTGCAGCAGTGATCCTCCAGCCCCAGGGGTGCATGGGGTGCCCCCATGGCTGTGAACCACTCAACTGGGTGCATGGGGTTCCTAGCTGTGGTAGCTTCCTAATGCAAGGGGAGCTGGGGATTGAGCCACCAATAAGGCACAATGGGATTTAATGTGCAATCCCACAATCACACCTCCTGCCATGCAATTGTGGCATGGAAGGAGGTGCAATTGTGTGAACTGCACATTAGATCCTATTGTGCCATTAGCTTCAAGTATAAAGGAGCCTTAATGTCAGGTATATTAGGTATGTGGTATTAACTGCTCCACAATATTTATTTCTATATTAGTTTGTAATAATAATAATTACTTTCCTATATATATCAGAGTTTTCTATAATGTAGAAATCTCAACACTTGTTAGATAAATAGTAAACAAAATGTGTGGATGCAGCTCTGGATCTGTCTCTAACCCATTAAATGTATCTTTGAAAAGACTGCTGGCTTGAGTCCCTCAGGCAGGACAGGCAGGGGGCCTATTTTTTCCATTCCACCTGTTAAGCACCAAAGTGGGCTTAAGTGCCAAATGCAATCCCATTTCCACCCTGCTGAGGTCCATGAAAACAGGTTGATGTAAAAGGTAGGTGGGTAATCTTCCTCCTCACTGCTTTTTATGGCATAGTCTTACAGTTAAGAGGTTGGCAAAAGTAGTTCATTAACAGTTGTTCAGGAACTCAAACAAGGTGGAATAAGATCACATTTATAGGCTCCCAAGTCCACTTAAACTCTTGGAATAGGATCTTGCCCCTGCCGCATAAATCCTAGTTGGGACTAAGCATGAGTTACACTGAGCTGCTTGCACTACTGAGACCAAGGCAATCCTAGGTTTGCCCAGAAACAAACTCTTAGGCTCCTAGGACATGGAAGATGCCAAATTTTAGCTGATTTTGGATTTTAAACTTCATTGCAGAACAACAAGGACTTTTTTTTTACCTCCCTTCCTGCCATCTGACACCTCCAGGGAAGGAATTCTACCTGCTCAACACATCAAAGAGCTACTCAACACAGTTCATAAAGACACTCTCATGGACCCAGTGGGACAGAGTTTCATGTTCAGCTCCCTCTGTGCAAAAATGAAGTTTATTTCCTACTTATGGGGACTTTTTACCATCTTGTACCATCTACATTTTTCCCAGAGCATGATGAAGGGACTTTGATCTTGAAAGCTTGAAGAAAAGGACAATTTTCTTGCCATTTTCCAGTTGGTCTAATAAAAGGTATCATTTTGGAACCAAGAGTTCTAGATTTTTGTTTGTCTTTTAGGCTCCTAGGAAACTTTAATGCTAACATGTATTCTAGGCTTAGGTGAAGAATGTGTGGAGTTTCGAGGACCTACATCTGGACTTAAATGGCAGTTAGACACCTACATGGATGGCCAAATCCACCTATTTGGATTATGGCCAAATTATAGGGAAATAAAAGGGGCAGGGACTGACTGGGCTTATCTATATTATGGACTTGATCCTGAGGAAGACAGAGCTGAACATGCCCTGTCCACTTGATTCTGCTGATGTGCTGAAGACCCAGAAGCCTGGCAATGAGGCTACTCCAGGCTCATCTGCAGTACCCACCCTCAGGAATAATGAAAACTTACACATGCTCCAGGCTGAGGGCTAAGTAGTCTCATTGATGAGTTTTCAGGCCTGGAGGTATGTCTTTGGACATGCTGCTGCCATGGTTCAGTAGAACCTAGGTCATTCATTTCCAGGTGTTTCACAACCCACTTAATTCTCAGTGAGTTGCTGAATTAAGGATGGGCTGTTTGCAGCAGATTTTTCACTTCAAAGGGCACTGCTTCCCACTCAGCTGGAGCTCATCAGTGGTCCCTCACAGCTGATCAGAAAAGTTCCCTTTGAAGTAAAAGCTGCAGCATACAGCTGGTGCAGCTCAGCACCTGTTTGTTGCAGCTCTGTATCCCCTTGGTTATTTCACAAATCTTTGACAGAGGGCAGGGAAGGGAGGAGAGAGGAAGCTAACCCTGTGAATTACCCAGGTTCTGCTGTATAGATAAGCTCACCATTCATCAGCTGCTCTTTAGTAAGCCTCCATGTGCCTATTCCCTTTCCTTTTTTGTGTCCCTGTGACAAGGTCTTAATCAGAATTCACAGATTTTTTTGAATTTGACAGGCTGTGCTGTGACTGCTTTTGCTATGGCCTCAAGCTTGTGATCTCTGGGCTGTCAACTACCTGCAGTGCCATGGCAAGGAAGTTTGGTGCCTGGGGCAAAGCCCACAGTGGTATCTCGCAGCCTTCCCTCACTTCACGCACAGATCCAGGGGGCACTCTCCATCCTTGGAAATTTCCAAATACAATTTAGACAAACATTTGGCTGGGATGGTTTAGTTGAGGATGATTCCTGTCTTGAGCAGGGAACTAGATGACCTTATGAGGTCCCTTCCATTCTGGTAGGGCCCCTACTTTCTTATGATCTTGTGAACTTTGGGTGCTTCCTCTAATACTTTATAATTCTGTACCACGTATCCCTGAACATTACAGTCTGGACTAGACACTCAATTTTCTTTTAGGATGACTGTTCACAGATTTACAGAAGCTTGGGCTGGAACGGACCTCATGAGATCATCAGGTCCAGCCCCCCTTTCCTCCCCCCTCAACCCCCCCAACTCTGGGCAGGAAAGACTGCTGGGGTCAAATAACCGCAGCAAGGTTACATGAACTGTGAATAAGCTTTTCCTTATATCCAGTCTGAAACCTTCTTCTAGAAGTTTATGACCATTGCTTCTGGTTTTCCCCTGGAGTGCTTTGGTGAATAGTTGTTCACCTAGCCCCTGATCCTCACCCTTGATATATTTGTAAGCTGCCACCAAATCCCCCCAAAATCTTCTCTTTTCTAAGCTGAACAGTCCCATATCTGTCAGCCTGTCCTCTTATGGCTTGCTCTTCAGGGCTCTAATCATACGAATGGCTCTTCTCTGGACTCTCTCAAGCTTCTCCACATCCTTCTTGAAGTGTGGTGCCCAGAGCTGGATGCAGTACTCCAGCTGCAGCCTCACCAATGCCAAGTAGAGTGGGAAAAGAACTTCCTTAGTTTTCTTTGAGATGCATTGGTTGATGCATGCCAGTGTATTGTTTTCTCTGCTAACTGTAGCATCACACTGGTGTTTCATATTCATGTTATGGTCAATTTAGACCCTCAGGTCCCTTTCAGACATTCATAGATTCATAGATGTTAGGGTCGGAAGGGACCTCAATAGATCATCGAGTCCGACCCCCTGCATAGGCAGGAAAGAGTGCTGGGTTCAGATGACCCCAGCCAGATGCTTATCTAACCTCCTCTTGAAGACCCCCAGGGTAGGGGAGAGCACCACCTCCCTTGGGAGCCTGTTCCAGACCTTGGCCACTCTAACTGTGAAGAAGTTCTTCCTAATGTCTAGTCTAAATCTGCTGTCTGCTAGCTTGTGGCCATTATTTCTTGTAACCCACGGGAGCGCCTTGGTGAATAAAACCGCACCAATTCCCTTCTGTGCCCCCGTGATGAACTTGAATGTTCACTTGCTAGCATAGCACCACTGAGCCTGTAAGTTTGTTGTGGATTTTTCCTCCCCAGATGGAGTACCTTACACTTCTTAGTGATGAACAGCATCTGGTTCTTGTCCACCCATCTAACTAATCTGTCTAAGTCCGCTTCTATCGTCAGCCGACCATGATGCATGGCTGCACTTCCCCACAGCTTAGTGTCATTGGTGAACTTTGCCAGTGTGCTTTTCACCCCACATCCAGACCATTGATGAAGATGTTGAAAATTACTGGTCCAAGTACTGAACCCTGGGAGACCCCACTGGCTACTTTCTGCCAGGTCGACACAGATCCGCCTATTAGTACTCTCTGGGTCTGACCCCACAGCCGGTTTCCCACCCATCTGACCCCCTTCTCTGCCTTAACTAGTTCTAATGGAAGTTGTCAATGCGCTCAAGGAGAGATGTGTGCACTTACTTTAGGGGATGAGAGTGACTCAAGGTGAATTGCTTGTTCCTTTCTCCAAGGTCACAGAATCATTACCCTGAGAGAATTGTTTCTGTGTACAGCATACCACACATATTTACAGAGCAAAAAACAAAACTTAATTGTTCAATGCACATGTATCCTGCTACATCCTGCATTGGGTTTTTGATAAAGGTTTCTTAGGCCCAGAATAGAATTTATGATAAAAACTAATCACAGGGAGAGATACCCCAGAATAAGAAATAGGCAGCTGGTCAGGGCACTCACTTGGAATGAGGGAGATACAGATTCTAGTAGCTCCTCCAATAAATACTTATTGATAGAAAACTGAATTATTCCATCAAGAGACACAGGGACCCATTCCAAAATAGCCAATGGACTGAAAGTATTTTATCATGTGAACATGAAAAAATGTTGGAGGGGGCACTTAAACCTGACTCTCCCTCTTTGGGCGGTGGATGGGGGTGGGAAGTTGGAACAGAGATATGCTGACCGCTGGAGAGTTAGAGGATCCAACTTGCCTGCCATAGCTGGGCTCCCTGCACTCTGCTACCACAGATGGCTGCTACCACAGCGGTGCAGGTTCAGGCTGTTGTGGCTGGGATGGGCTTGCTGCATACTGGCTGCAGCAATCTTGTAGTAGGAGCTCCCCAGAGCACCACCAGTTTGACATCCTCCCTAATAATTAGTGCCCAGGGCTTGTGCCTATCTTGCCTATCCTAGTTCTACTACTAGTCTCCCTTATGCCATCTGAATATCCTAACCATTACTATGAGCTCTTGCTGGGTACATCTTAATTATTTTCTCTCTCTGTCTCTTTCTGTTTTTTATGGAAAAACTTCAAAAGGCCTTGGTTTCACCATCGTACAGAATGGTAAAACTCTTGAAAAGTTTCATGGGATGGCAAAAATACATTTTCTGCCCAGTTATTTCAGATGTTTGTCCATTAAACTACTGTGATGTTTTGCAGTGTGATATTTCTTGTATTACCAAAAATCAGGGTTGTTTCCACGCAAGAAAGTTCTTAAGATAGCCTTATCAGAAACAAGAACTGTCATAATTATGATTGTCAAGATCATCAAAATTAATTACAACTTCAAGCTGTGACAGAGCCTAAAATAGCAAGAGCTGCTGGTGATCCAAAAACCACTCACAGCATGTCCAAGCTAGTATTTGGCAGGGAGCATATGCAGCTTAAAAAAAGAACATAACCCTTTAGGCCCATGCAAGCAATTAAGCTCTTTGTGGAAATGTCAGGACATAAGTATGAAAAGACCTTTCAATTGTTTACATGCAATTTTCCTCTAATTAGTGAGCACTGATTTTAATTTTTCCCCTTCTTTTTTCAAACGACCAGATGGGCTTAAGTTTAGAGGGCAGCTGTTCTATTAAGAAAAGGTAATACTTGCCAAGTCAGACCCTATGGTTCGTATAGTGCAGGATGGCGGGGAGGGAGGAAGGGGGGTACGAGTAAATGCCAATCAGCTTAGCAGTATTTAAAGATACGTAAGGAACTTAGCCTGGTAGCTCTGCTGACGACGTAAAACAAGAAGACATTTCCAGAAGTGTCTGTCAAACAAAGTATAAAAATAATCAGAAGCTGATGATACAGATGACTGCCACTCTAGTTAGTGCACAAGTTGGTACAACTTAATAGCACCAAACAAGTTTTTATTTCATTGTTTCATTTCTTCATATTGATATACTAAATATGGTAATTAGTGGTTCAGAAATTCAGGGTGTAGGTTGTAGCTGAGTTGGTCTAAGGACACAGGCAGACAAGGTTCTTTGGGTGAATCAGATATGTTTTATTAGACCAACTCAAATAGTTGTACAAATTCTTCTTAGCAAGCTTTCAGAACAAACACCCTTTGTTAGACTGAGGAAGCATCTGCAGATGGTCTGTGTTCTTCCTGGATGGAAGCAGCCAGAGGCCAGTACGTATGCAAGAAAGCCATTTGGCTAAAATGTAAATTGAGGTGGTCAGTAGGTGAGAGACAGGTGGGGGAGAAAGAGGGATTGAATGTAGCTGTAGTCTAAGGATGGGAGACAGTGGGGTAGGGGGAAGGGAATGAGAATAGCTGGTAAAAAGTGGAGGATTTACCTACGGAGTCAGATGGTAGGCAGATTATAATGTGTCATAAATCCAATGTCTATATTTAGTCCATGATTGTTTATGTCCAGTAGATTGATGAAGTGGAGTTCATAGGATCATATGTGAAAGGTATTTTGTAAATTACCTTTGAGAATTAGAACTGAAAGATTGAAGAGAGAGTGGTTTTCTTGTGAGAAATGTGCCTCCACAGGTAATTGGGTAATCTTGTCTTTGATGGATTTTCTATGTGTATTCATTCTGGTGCGCAGTTGTTGTTTGGTTTCTCCTACATATTTTCCATCTGGGCATTTGGTGCACTGGATGAGATATATTACATTTCTGGAGGTGCAGGTATAAGATCCAGGACTATTGATGGTTTTGTTGTGGGGTGTAGTAATTGTGGGGATGGTAGAGACATGTTGGCAGGTTTTACATTTCTTGTCCTGGCATGGCCCGGATTCAGTCAGTGTGTTTTGGGCCATAGGATGTTTGCTTCTAATGATGAGGTTGGCAAGGTTCGGTGTTTGTTTAAAGGATAGGATGGGTGGTTCTGGGGAGATCTGAGAACTGGGTCTCCTTCTAGTACGAGTTGCAATTGTTTGAGGATTTTCTGCATAGGTTCCAGGGAGAGATGATATATCATAACCAGTACTGTGTGATTCACGGGGGCGTTTCTTCTATATCACAGCAATTCTTCACGTGATATCTGGGTGGCTTTTTCAAAAGTGTGATCTATCTCCCTGAAGGAGTGTCCATGTTGAGTAAAGACCCTTTTGAAATTTGTGAGGTAGTGATCATGGGTGTTCTCCTCAGTGCAAATTTGGTGGTATTGGAGGGCTTGGCTGTAAATTACAGCTTTCTTGGTATGTTTAGGGTGATTGCTGATTCTGCACAGATATATATGTTGGTCTGTGGGTTTCTTGTATATGGTAGTCTGTATTGTACCATTCTGGATAGTGACCATTGTGAGATAGTCTGATGGAGGGGTGCTGCAAGCTGAATTTTTGATGGAAATCAATTAGAGATTGCAGGTTTTGGTTCAGAAATGATGTTCTAGAGGATTTTTTTCCATTGCTAATAGGTCTAATCACTATCTACATGTAAACCTTTTTTGACTGTTTTTGTTATCTTCTATTCAAAACATGGTGACCAAATTTTGCTTCTTTCAGAATTTGCCTGAAGTCTTCAGTCTGATAGTCCTACCACTAACATTTATACAATAAGCAGTAGGTATAATGCAACAAAATTGCCATAAATCTCAAAGTTAATGGAGGAACCAGGCATCACTGCCTCTGGGTTCTTTTCCCAATTCTAATTCATTATAAAATGCTAGCAAAACCATCTAATTTTTTTTTTTCCAATTTACCATCTATAAATTGGGAACAGTGTTTATCCACATCATGGGACAGTAGGGTGGCTCAATCAAATGTTATTTGCTTGAAATCCTGGAATGAGAAAGTACTTATACAAAAGCATCAATGAAGAAATCCAACATCACCTCAAATGTGCAAGTGCAGCCTTTGGCTGCCTGAGGAAATGGGTGTTTGAAGATTGCAACATCAGATCCGAAACCAAGTTCATGGTTTATCAAGCAGCAGTGATCCCCCCACTTACTATATGAAGCTGAGACATGGACAATTTACAGGAGACACCTCAAGTCACTGGAGAAGTACCATCAATGCTGCCTGCAGAGGATCCTTTGAATCCAGTGGGTAGACAGATGCACCAACATTAGTGTCCTCTCACAAGCAAACACCATGAACATCAAGGCTACGATCATCTGACATCAACTTTGCTGGGCTAGCAACATCATCGTGATGTCTGACTCCAAACTCCAAAGCAAGTTTTATTCTTCCAGCTCAGTCAAGGTGTATGTGTCACAGGATGGGGTCCTGCAGGATGGCCGTGATCTCTCCAAGGTCCCCTTACCATGCCAAGTCTGCCCAATGGGCACCCTCTATTCTCGCCCGCCACATCTTTGATTGAATGATTGATAGGGAGGCTACCCTTAAGTCCTTTCAGACACGGACTTGATTGATTCTCTGGACTCCATAGGTTTCTGGACCCCTGGTGGGTCCCGCTCCAAGATAAATGTCACCACAGGTGTTTTGGGGCACCCTAGCCTTATGGGTTATGCGTGGCTCCAACCACCCCTTTACCACACCCCAAGCCTTGAAGATGGTACCAACATTGTTTGGTCTGGGCTTTGTTGTAATTTGTCTCCCTTGTCCACCCTGGGCCCTCCACGGCCCTGTCTCATTCTGCACCTCACTGGTGCTTGGGCTCTCTGCAGCCCTGTCTCCCTCTGCACCCTGCAGCCCTGCAAAGTACTGCGCCCTCTCTGGCACCTGGGCTTTCCGTGGCCCCACAAAGTGCCACGCCCTCTCTGGCACTGGGGTCTGTGCACCCCAAATGCTGTGCCCTCTCTGGTGCTGGGGTCCCCACGCTGCCATGGGCCCTCTATGAGGCCTCCTCCTTCCCCTAACAGCCTCACCCAAACCACTGGTGTTATACAACAGTAAACAAAACACAAGCCCCTGGGCTGTAACACAAATTCAAGCCATCCAGCTACAACATCATTCAAACCATACTGGGGGATACGCCATCCCTCAACAGTATCAGCAGCTACTCCTGCAGTCAGGCCTCTCCCCTTTGCTTGCTCTGGGAGGGCTCCTTCCCCCTTGGCTGCTGGCACAGAACTACCTTCCTGGTCTAAGCCCTGGGGTTTATGTATGAGCCAGGCCCTGCCTTTTCCAGTCAGCTGACTGCTGGCAGGTGTGGACCACTAGCTCATTCTGGCTGCCCTAGTAACCAGCAGCTAGGGTTTCCAACTCACTGCTAGGGCTCTTCCCCTAGCAGTTTCAGCTCTTTAAACGAGCAGGGCACCCTAGTGCCCTGCGACAGTATGCTTAATAAGAGGGCAGAGAAAATGTTTCAACAACATTCTCAAGGCCAGCTTAAAAAAATGCAACATTGATATCAACTCATTAGAAACTATTGCCCAGGACCACCCCAAATAGAGGGAGAGTCTGCTGCAAGGATCTCAGTACTTTGAAACCTTATGATAACAATGGGAAACAGAAAAATGGGAGCAATAGAAGCAGTGTTTTGTGGACCAAACCAAGAACCCAGAGCCACCTACCCCAAAGGTAAACATGTGCCTGAGCTGCAACAGAGTCTGTCAATCCCAGATAGGTCTCATCAGCCATCTTCAGACCCAGAGATAAAACCATCATGGAAGACAGTCATCCTCAACTGTGAGGAATCATTGATGATGATACAAAAGCAAAATAATAATATTAAAGTTGGATATAACTTCTATTGAAAGACATTAAAAACCATGAAAAAATAATCTTTTCACATTTTATGTATTCATCTTGTTTAATTCTGTCTTTCAAACATTTTTCTTCATTCCTCTGAGAAGATCCCAAACATAGCATCAGATTTACATTTTTAAGCCAATTTAATATTTTGATAAATGTTTATAAACATTTTAATCTATTCTAGAAAGTCTTGTTAATCCATTTTATGACCATAGATAAGATGCTTTGCCTCCAATTTCCCTCCCATTTTTGTCTGATATGTCCATTTGGACTGTAAGCTCTTTGGGACAAAGGGTTCTTTTTTTACTTTGCAAAGTATCTTTAGTGCATATTGGTTCAACCTTGGTTGGGACCTATAGGTACTACCACAATAAACAATACTAATACATCAACAAGATACTTAGATTTACAACAGCAAAGCCATGTTAGAAATGTACATCCTAGAATACAAATGATATCTTCTACTCAGAATTTGATTTTATGCAGGTGATCTAATGAGGGGGACTCAAACAAAGAAGTAAAGTGTGAGGGAATTTGAGTAATAGTAATACTGTTGCAGCGGTACAAGACAGTCTTAGAGTATAATTAGGAATGTAAAAGTAGGTGTGTGTACTGCAGAGCTGGTCCCTCCATGTTCATTTTTACCTTATCTGTATGCTAATATGTCCCTTTCCTATACACTTCCATTTGAATTTTGTTTCCAGTTAACCATCTGCATTAGCTTAATCTTTGCACCATTTCTTTATTCTGCAACAAGAAATGTTACTTGTTATTAAAATAATAACTGTTGTAGGGGGCAGGGACACGCATCACAGCCACAGGTAGCTCCCCAGGCAATGGCAGAGGGTGTGGGGATTGTCCTCCAAGCAGTGGCAGAGGGTGTGGGGCTTGAAGCTCAGGGTCTCACACCAGGTTCACAGGTGCACCTGGGGCACAATTGCAATCAGCAGAAGCAGGGCATAGTGGGTTGGGCACCCTTTGGTCCATGCAAATAGCTCCTTGTGGCACACCCAGGACACTCTCAGCAGGGGCATGCTTGAGGCACAGAGCCAGTGCAGTGGGAGGCTGGCCCCAGGACACCTCTCCAGCAAGGTCCCCTGGGAGGAGGGTGTGGGCTTTGCCAGCTCCATGCCCCACTTGGCTAGGAGTCCCTCACCCCCTAAGTCTGGGCACCATGGGTTTGGCAGCAGTACAGGAGACAGGCTGGTCTGCAAGAGGACAAAGGGGTGGGGTGTGGCTCTGGAGCTGCAGTGTCAGGTGCTACCAGAAGCCAGGTCTGAGCCAGGCCTGAGCCTGGGGTGGCAGGCTGCCTGTGGTCAGCACCCAGTGGTGGGGATGTGGGGCTTGGCTGGTGGCCACCTGTGCCTGGGCCTGCCAAGCCAACTTACCATGGTCCCTGGGCAGCCATGCATGCACAATCCCCAATCTGAAGCCCCCTGGTACTAAGCATCTTATCTCACAAATGTTGCAAACTATCCTAAACAACATCTTTCTCCTGGCTCTGTAGGACCTGTAGTTGCATGCAGGACAGAGGCACCAGTTGGCAGCCAGGATGCACCTTCAGGATCACCACCAGTCTCATCTGGTGCTTTGCATATGCACTGGCTCTGGTAGCGCAGGACACATGACAGGACCCAGCTGCCAGACCAGCTGGTCATGGTGGCCAAGGAGTGGCAGGTGGACTCATGGGACCAGTACCTGGAGGACATGGCCCATGAGTGGGAGAAGGACACACAAGAGCAGGAGAGGGAAGCCTGCAAGGTGGTGAGTGATGCACATGAGGTGGCGAGGGACTGGGAGAGCCAGGTGTTCAGGGACAGGCTCTTGGCTCTGGAGAAGAACCTGGAGGCCCAAGAATGGCAGGTTTGCATGGTGGCCAGGGCAGTAGAGGACATGGAGGAGGGCCACTGGGTGCTGGACACCATCCTGACTCTGGTGGTCACCTTAATGTTGCCTGCTGCCCTGACCCTGGCCCCAACCCCACATGCCCCCTGGCAGCCACCCCAGCAGCAGGCCCCTCTGCTTGGGCCTGGTCTGAGGTACAGCAGTGTCTCCACTAGCCAGATGTCCCTGCCCTGGCTCCCACCCTGGGACCCCTGCCACCCAGGCCCCTTGCCTAGTTCCAGCCCTGCTGCTCAACCTGGCTCCATGTGGCCCCAGAGCAAGAGCTGCCTGCAGTGGGGCCAGGACCATGTGTGGATCCTGCTGGCATGGCCTACTGGCCACAGGAGAGGAAGCTCACTGCACCAGCAGAGCAGTGCCTGACACTGCCCCTGGGAAAATCCCCACCTGCCAACCACACTGCAGTGTGCACACCCACAAGGGTATGGCCAGAGGCCGGTGTACTGGGCTCTTGTCCCCAGACTCTGCCCCCTGGGTGCTCACCTCCTCACTTCTCCCCACCCCAGGAGGGCGCACACACACCACAGGACATAGTCTTTATGAGGAAGAAGTTGCTTTATTGGTGGAGGAGGGGCTTTGTGGGGAGGGGGTAGGAGGAGGGGCTCTGTGGGTTGGGAAGGAGGGGGAATGGGGTATGGTGCGGGGGAGGAAGGGGAAAGGGCTATGTTATGGGGGAGGGAGGGGAGAGAGGATTTTGTGTGCGTGGAGGGGAATAAAGTACTTTTCTGAGAACTGTCTGCAGTGAGCATGGTGCTGGGTGTGTGTGGTGGGCTGGGGTCCATGTCCAGCTATCTAGGTGGCCTACAGTAGAGAGTGCAGAAGGAGGTGACTGGCCAGCACCTCTCACACCCCCAGCTGGTGGGAGAGCAGCTCACTTGGGCCTTGGTGGAGTGTGTGTGGGGTGGGGGTGCACTGCTGTCGCTGCCACCACAGCTGACACTCCCAGTGCCAGGCATCCTCTGCCCACTGTGCCTCCTCCACACAGGCCTCATGGAAAGCTTCCTCCAGGCCTCATAAATGTTATGCAGCTGCAATGATGACCCTTGGGATATTTACCTTGGAGGCCTCAAGCTGGGTGATGAGGGTGTGCCCACGTCCCTTGAGGCAGCCAAAGGCGTACTCCACCAGTGCACAGGTCCAGCCCACGCACCTGGTAAAGTGTGCTCAATAGGGATTCAGCTGGCTGGTGTAGGGCTGCATGAGCCAGGAGAGGAGCAGGTGGGGTCCCCGATGAGGAGGAGTGGGAACACCACTGCCCTCAACTGACTGTCTGGGACCCTAGGTGTGAAACACCTGCCCTCCACCAGGGCTGGCAGGGTAGAGTTGTGCAATACATGGGAATTGTGAGCACTGCCTGCCCAGCCAACACTCACATTAGTGAAGGCTACATAGTGGTGGACAACAGCCTGGAGCACAACCGAGCAGAAGACCCAAAAGCTGTAGTAGGGGTGGTGAGGTGTTGCCATGGGGTGGTGAGGTGACAGGGATGTGGGTGCCATCTGTAGCAAACCCCCGTTTTTTTTCTTTTTTCTTTTTTTTTTTTTGTATTTATTTTAAAATTCATTCCCTTCCTTTCCCCAACCATTTCTAACCTTTTCCCTCCCTCCCTTTTCCCTATAGATAAGTATAAGTAAGCTAAGATGTAAGATAAGCTTTAAACATTTTTATTTTGGTAGCAAGTTTTTGGTTTTGGATATCCACTGTTTTATACTGTAGTATTATTAGGTTTGTATTGATTTTTACTGTTGTATATTGTATTATTATCATTTTCATATTGATTTTTATTGTTTCATATGGATATTGTATGGTTTAGGCCTGTGTTTGTAAGTGAACCAAAGTCATGTTAATTTTCCATTTTTTTGTCAAGCCTCCATCTTCTGTCCTCTGTGTGGACATCCCATGTTGCAACTGTATGAGTCACGTACCCCTCCCATGTAAATTGGTTCCCCAATGAATGAGTGTGATTGGAAATGATTGAAATACAATGGTATCAGGCCTCTACTGAATGGCCTTCAATGACTGGAGCATCACCTCTCATTGATTCACCCAGGAACCACATAACTCACCCAGGAACAGAGACAAGACCAGCATTTGAAAGACAAAGGACCCTGCAAAACCAGCAACTTTCACCATTACAGACACCCAAAACTGCACATCCCTGCATGAAGCACACATGCTCAGTACTCCAGGGGCTGGCCCTTGCCTGGGCATGCCTCCTGTCACTAGGGTCACACAAGGTCCACCCTATAAAAAGGGGCAGTGAAGACAGACCCAGTGGGAATGCCATTTCCATCTGGACCAGCACCATGCCACACCACCTATCCGCCCAGAGGCCCTGCCTGCAACCCCCCTCTGGACAACACCTATTGGACAAGGACCCCTTCCAGCCTGGATAGGTAGATATTACCTGCACACCTCCTCCTACAATTTGGACTCTGTCTCTCTCTCTCTCTCCTCCTGGACTTCAGTGGACTTCAGCCCCTGCACCCCATTGTGTGTGTGTGTGTGTGTGTGTGTGTGAGCGAGCAAGGGAACCAATTTGGCATTGTGTCACCATCTCCCCTGTTCAATAAAACCACTGTCATTTGCAACCCCAAGTTGGGTCATGTTTTACTGAATCCCAGTCCCTTCCCTATCTTAAATTCCAGCCTCATTCTCTCTCTATCTCTCTCAGCTCCAGTTCCCACCCTCTCTGCTAGTTTCCTGATCTCCTCCCAATTCCATCTCCCCTTTTCTACCACCTCTCAGCCTCTCCTTGCTTTCCTGCTGTCCCTGATGCCTGCTGTTTTTCCTGTGATTTTCTGCTGTCCCTCTCTGTTTTCAGGCTTCCCTGGCACCTTCTGTAATCCTCCCCCTCTCCCTCCTGCAGCTTCCCAGCTCCACTTAGCTGTCTTGCAGTTTGCTCCAGCTTCTAGCACCTACTACTTCTCTAGCTGTCCCGGAGCCATCCTCTGGCTCCCCACACCCAGAGCCCCTCTTTAACACCCACACTTTCCCTTAGTCCCATTTTTCCCTCTCCCCATCTACCTTTTCAGCTTCCCCGTAGCTCTGGCTCCAGACCCAGCCTCTGTGCTGACATGCTTCCTTGTTCTGCAGGCTTTGGGCTTGTCTTTTAATCAATTAAGATCAATTAACCTAAAGTTACCCCCGAGCCTCAGTTCTTCAGTCCAGGCCCCTCTAGTCTACCAGTTCTAATCCTGGTCCTGGTGATTTTAATTTCCAGTAACTTTAACTCCCTACACTTCTACTTTCTTACCTTAACCTTTCCCCAGGTATACCAAGTACACCAAGCACATGCATACATACACATCACAACACCCAACTTAGGAACTCACTTGTGTGTATGTGTAGGTGGGTGGTGTGTGTGTGAATTAGTGAATATACTATATAGATATCATTGTGTGTGTGTGTGGTATATAAATTAGTAATACACGTATGTGTATTGGATGTGCAGGTGTTGGTAACTGGTAACTGATTCTGTCTAAATGTGGTGTGTGTAGCGTGTATGGGCTTAAACTGGTAATAGGTGTGCATGAACCTAGACTGGTTATTTTGAACTTGTGTGTATCTGAGTTGCTAGTGTGAGTATGTGCATGCGTGTGTGTGTGTGTGTGTGTATATATGTATGTGTGTATATGTATACACATAAATGTATACACGTATATGTATATGTAGATATGTGTGTGTATACACACACACACACACACACACACATATATATATAATATGGCATTGTGTGCATGATATATGAATTAGTGATCTGTGTCTAACTTTTGGGGTGTATAATGTATGTGCTTGAATTAGTGATAAGTATGCATGTGCCTAGGCTGGTTTGGCTGTGTATATGCCTGAGCCAGTAGTGTGTGTGTGTATGTACTTAATTGATTTGTGTGTGTTTTGTATATGTGCAATTGTGTCACACCCTCCTGCCTAACAGTGCAATATTGAGATCCTGAGAGTTGGCCTGACCCCCCAGGGCAACACATCCAGCACCCCGATGTACTGGGAAAAGTCCAGGGCAGAGGTGACTCTGTGTAGCACCATCTGCATGGCTTGCCACCCTTCACAGGGTGCTGACTGACATGACAGTTCATTGTGTGATCAGCCACTGAAAGTGTTCTACAGGTGTGCACTGACCTCCTGGCTGCAGAGCAGAAGTGCTGGCTGCAGAGCACTTTAAAAATGCCTGATTGCATGTCAATCTGCACCCTCATTATATGTGGGTTCAGATGAAGGCACTCCATAGTTGAGGAGTGGAAGGGAGTGGAGGGAGCTCATTCCGGGGGTTACTCAGCTGGCACTGGACAGTGGGGCAAGTGGACTGAGAAACAGCACCAGGAGAGTGGCTGCAAGGACACAGCTGTTTTAAACTGCAGCTCATCTCCCAACTCCCAGGACCCAACAGTAAACATCTGATGGGTCCCAGGTATAGCTGTAATTCATGGCACTTCCTGCAAAGTGCCATCAGTTACAGCGGGGAACTGCACTTCTGTCTATACCTACAAGGATCTGTGATTCTAGCTAGCTTAAGGTGGTTTTCTTTCTGGCCTAACTACCTTAAAATTATCCTGACATGGTCTTTAGCCTTCTGTGCTCAGGGCTGGAACAGTTTTCTTGGTTTAACATGTGAAAGGAATGACAGGACTGTTACTTTTGGAGAAAAAGAAATAAATGTTGTGGTTTCTCGGATCATTTACATAAACATATTGTTCCTATGGAGGCTACATTGCTTCTTGGTACAGGAGGTTGTAGTTCAGCGTTAGGAATGGCTAGATTACAGAAATGGACTACAGTTGCATCTCCTTTCCAGCCTAGTAATAAGGAGCAAGAGAACAAGAATATGGCCAGGAGTAGCAAAAATGGAGATTTAATATATACATATATTTTAAAATAACTTTTGTGGTATTAAAAGACCAAGTCATTCTTACAGAGGCTTTTAACAGTTATCAACAATTCTTTAGAAAACAGCCACAGTTTACATGTGCAGCCAGTTGCTTTCTAATTGCTACAGCAGGCTACCACTGGGAAGAACAAAGGAAATATTTAGCACATCGTAAATTCTTCTGCAGCCCTGCGGAGTGGCTGGAGTTCAGATTACACATTTATAACCAACATTTGAGAGCAATTTCTACTTCACTTTGAGAAAGTGGGTGGGGAAGCTGTTCAATTGTATTTCTTCAAACGCTCAAAGAAATGTGTGAAGAAACTTGGTTTCAGAATTCTATTCAGCTTGTCCTTTGATTCAAGCTCGTAAAGTACTAAGTCCCTTTCAAAATACTGTAATAATAGGTATATAAAAGGTATATAAAATTAAAATGTGTATATGCAAAGTTAGTATTACTGTATATGTTATTGTTATTAGTCTTATAATTATTTACTTGCAGTCATGCCATCATGTTCTATAATCCCATAAAATCTCAGAAACTAAGCAGGTTCAAAATTGGTCAATTGGTATATGAACTAAAGCCAATAAGGATTATAGGGCATTTATAGATGTGCTTGGGCAGGGGCGGGGCAGGGCAGGCACTTTCATTAGCATGGCTTGTGTTCGAGAGCTGTGCTAATTAAAAGAGCCTGAAGCATCATGTGTATCAGCATCCATATGCTGAAAAATGGTGGCGGGGTGCTTTGAATTAAAGCTCATTGAATCAGCTTTAGTTTAAAGTTCCCCACTGCCATGTTTTAGTATGGGGATGCTGATACACATGACACTGGAGTCTGCTGGAGCACACTGGAGAAGCCTCCCTGTGTGTATCCCATAGATGCTACAGGAGCCCATATATACTACAGGAAGTAGTTCTGGGTATTGAGTAGGTAACAATATTCTCTCAGTCGCTGCTGAAATACTGTTTTTGTCCATTGTTAGGGGACACTGTCATTTGAATGAGATGAAGAAAGTAAAGACTCTAGCAGTTCTACAAAATTCTACAATTAAAAAAGTTTGCTGTGGCCAAATACAGAATCAGTAACAACATTTTTAATGTATTGTGCTCTTAGCTGGGAAGTCACCTTTTGGATTTTTTTTTTTTCATTATTAGATGATGATTCATTATTAGATGACTTGCCAGAACCATTTGGGGACAGAAGAGGTAAAAGTTTTTTTTGGATTTTTTCTTTAATTTATTTAAAAGCCCTTCAAACATTATTTCAATTTCTGCAAGCTTGAAAAAATAGATACTTTAATTTTAAAAAATGTAAATACAATTTTTCCATGGTCATTATTCACATTCACAGTTCTTGGAGCTTAAAATGCCTAGACTACCTCCCAAAAAAATGATTCATATATTTGAATATTTGAAAAAAATATTCAGTATTTGAAAGAAACAAACAGTATGGAGACAAGATTTCATTTCTTACCTGCTCTATTTTCTGACATTTGTCATTTTAAATATAAACTCAGTTACATTTACAAATTTATGCTGTTTACAATGAAAGCGACGTAAAATATACAATAAAAATAAATATTTCATTTCCACAAAACCCCCCCAAAAGCCAAAACATTAAAAATTGCTTAATTATTTTAAAATATCATTGTACTTAAACTATGTGTTAGTTCAGCCTCTTAAATATGGGCAATTAATAGAAACACGGTAGTCAGAAAATTAAGGTTACATCTATAAAATGAAATGTATAGTATGAATTAAGGGACATCTACAGGATATGCATTATATAATAATAAAAGAGTGCTAAATACTACTTTGATTCTTTAAAAATGAAATAACTAGAAAAGTAATATATCCTATGGGTGCTAAATTGCTATACAGCAGTAAGTGACATCTGAGGGGAGTGACATTACTAAGTGGTCCAGAGAACTCTGTACAAATAAAGCAATGTGAACAGATTAGCTTATGCAAACCAGGACTTCCCATTCTAAGTAAATGTAATTTAATATAGAGCCAGTGGTCTGGTGCGCTTCTGTTACTAATATTTTTCTTTCATCAAAATTATGTAAATGTATGTGAGACCTTAAAAATTAGTTTTGTGACAAGAAGAATATGAAACATGTATAATTATAGGGACTTCCCCCTAAATCCTTGTCTTTACTGTGGAATTGAAATATAAACAATCATACCAGGCATGAAGCCACGGGTGACTGATGCCTCCTGAGTCTGGGGGGGCACAATTTGTGGGCAGACCCGGGGACAGGCCAAAAGCCCCATATCCACTCCTATACTTGTGCCGCAGGTCGGTGCCTGCGGCAAAAAAACTGCCCCATCCTGAGCAGTGCCAAGATGGGAGCCAATCTCAGGGGGGGCACGTACTTCCCCATACCCCCCTACCAGTCACCTGTGCCGGAAGCATTAAGTAGATCTCTATTTCTATTTATTTCCCCACTCTTTCTGTCTCATAATTTCCCCTCCCCACTCACATTACTCCTGTTCTATGGTTTCTTCTGGTAAATAAATGGAATATTTCAGCTGTGAATAACAACGAATGTTCTATCACTTACCAAAAAGGACTGCACAATTCATTCACATCTGCAGTATTTATAAATTACAGATCCCATGACTATGGCAGAAACTTAATATGCATACTTAAAGGTGAGATGACCTTAAGTTAGGTGTAAAATGCTCTGCTAAGACTGATTGCCTTTTATAATTTCAAAGTGTAAAATTTTCCCAGAATATGCCACCACAGCCCAGTTACAGCAAAGCTATTTCTCCAGCAGTCAACTTATCCAAAGGGCATACTGTAAATACATGTAATTTTATAGTTGCCCAGTCTGGATTTCTATGTTTAAACCCCCCCCCCCCCCCCCCCACAGAGGTCAAAATGTTACAAAAATATGGAGACTGGAAAAATGGACACTAAGGGCCTGCTCCCATTCTCTGCCATTGACTTCAGTGAAACAAGGATGGGGCCAGATAAGTTGGATGCAACTGGAGTATTATCCCTTACTTTACCACCCATGCTTCACCAAGCGATCTTTCTTTCTCAGTGTCTAGCACCATGGTGTTTATCAGTATAAAGCCCAATTCTGCTTCCATCCTTCATGGAGTTGCCCCATTGACTTCAGAGGAACTATACACTTAAGAAATATAAGAGCATTTGGCCTTTGGTGATGATTAAGTTTTAAACTAGATAATTAAAATCTATATAGAGCACAAACTTTTATGAACATCTCCCAACACTGTCCATCCCTTCTACCCTTTCCCCCCACTTCCTATTACTCTTCCCAACTTTTACATTCACACCACTCACTCCACTTTATACACTGCTCTACACTGTCCTTTAATAGCATCTAATGAAGTAAACTCAGATTTGGGGAAGCATATGCTCTATATACTGTATTTACTTGAATATCAGATGAGTTTTTTTCCCCCCACTGGGGGGGAAGCCTCTTCTTATTACGTTCACATACATGTAAACCTCATTAAATACATTGTCTATCATTAAATTGCTGCCAAAAGCAGCATGTGCTCAGTAATGGAAACCAACCATGAAGTTGATGAATTGCTGCCAATAATGAGCTTGACTATAAAACACACAACCCATATTGAGAAAACATATTGATGGCACCTTTTGGGGGGTTTTTGTTTCTTAAAAATATGGGTGGGTGTTTCCTCCACAGGGAATTGTCACCAGGCCTGAAGGTATTGCAATACCAAGCAAGCACCAGGAGGGCCAGAACCAACCCTGAAAACCTCCCCTTGGGTGTCTACATGAGACACTTTACTGCACTGTAGAGCAAATTACTGCACATTAAGCATCACGATCTGTATGTGCAGACCCTTACTGCACAGTAATTTTCTCGATTCAGCAGTTAATTTGCTTCCTGCATTTGCAAATGCAGGTAGCAAATTAACTGCCAAGTAGTTACTGTGCAGTACGCCACATGAGAAAACTTGCTTCTGGTCAGCCAGGCAGCAGGGGGCAGGAGACTGTTCCTTCTCCAGGAGCTGCCTGGTGTTGGGGTGGGCTCCAGTGATGGAGCCCAGGGGGGGACAATGTCCTCCTGCCCCAGGAGCAGGGAGCTACTTGCTCCAGCTCTGTGATCACCCAGCTCGGGGTTCACTGCTAGCTACCTCACTGGAAAATCAGGCAGAAGGCTGAACCTGCCCTTCCCCTGCAACTGTTTCCAAGGCACTGCCCGCAATAGGGAACCCAGGCCGGGAGCTCCCTGTTGCTGGGGTAAGGGGAAATTGTTCCTGCCCAGGCTGTGCCACTGAAACCTGCCCTGGCACTAGGCAACTTCTGGGGACAGGAAGCCATCTTCCAACTCCTGCCAGGAGATAGCTGTTTCCTGGCTCTGTGCTCCCTGCCAGCCCCTACACTAGGACCCTGGCAGCTTCAGTGTGGGCAGAACAGCGTTAGAGAATCTGCTCCCAAATGCCTACTCATGTAGATGCCTGCCTAGGGTGGGTTTACTCTGAAGTAAATTACTCCAGAGTAAACCCATCCAGCAGCATTTGCACATGTAGACGTGCCTCTAGGTGCCAAAAATGCTTGATCTTAGCTAAAAGGCTAAGATGCTGACCCTATCACAAGGCAAAATCAGTATAACTCACCTGAGTAAAATATAGGGTAGTGCTCATTGCACTCAGTCCCCTCAGTGCTGACTCTTTGTCAGGTCATAGTGAGCCACTACATGAAATACATTTTGACTTCCTCTTCTGAGCTGTGCCTTTCTTTCCTATGTCTAGTGACTCCTGTTTCTTCACCAGCCTTAATCTGTTGACTCTGCTGGAGCTGAGCCCAATCAGCTATATGGTAAATTATGAGCCTTTTGGCTTTGGACTAATATTATGCATAGTTTGTACAATATATAATTAGGTACAAAAGTGCTGCTTGTGGAGTACCTATGCTAAAATTTGCAGCAGTTTCAAAATAGATAAAATACATCAGTGTTGGTTAAGTTTATAAAGGACCCATAGTACAAAGTCAGTGTTTTCAGAGTTTCCTCTCACTTCTATGTGCACAGGAAGAGCAGGGTCTGCCAATAATGGGAGGGATGGACTGCAGTGGGAAGAAGTTGGGGCAGGGGGGAGAGGCAAGGGAGCCACTTGAGCCCCCAGATTTATTTCCCCTGATGTAGCAGTGAGTGGGGGACACATTCACTGTAAACCTCCAACAATTAGATTCTATACCTGGAAAATTATAACAAATGTTTCAATTTTCCATATATGGAACCTAATTATTGGTGGGTTATCTTCAACTAAATACAGTACATATTACTTAGTTAATCTATAAGGTGCATATCTACTCTGCCTGACTTCCGATTAACATAACCACCTCGCCATGAATAATTTTTGCCAACCACAGCTTCTGTACTCTCTCCACTGGTAAAATTTACCTTTGAGTTTGGCTCTAGGTTTGTGAGCCCTATGCAAAATAAGGTGCATGAAATTCCATCCTATTCCCTTATTTATGCATAAGATAAAGTCATTTCTCTTTCCAGTCAGGAAATAGGGCATAAAGATTAAAACTCAAAAGATCAATGTAGCAATTACCCCGTTGTTTTGCAGCTGCAGTATATATACACACATGTTCTACATCCATGCATTATGGGGATTTATACATAATATATACATACATACATAATATATGTGTGTATGTATGCATCAAATATGTGCTGATGTAGGAAAACTGGAGTAGGAAAATAATTTGCTAACTTTTGCCTTGATCTTTGGTTTATTAAATCACCTCTCCTTTTCCTTTACTGGGGTGATAAAACACAAACACACATGAAATATGAAAGCAGACAGGATTTGACTTTATATAACAAGTTGATAAGCACCTTATAAATACCAGAAATAGATACAAGGAAATCTTCTTCATGAATGAAAACGTAATAAAAAAAAAAATCGCTGTGGCCTGGAGTTGAATGTCTCTTGCTTCATCTTACAGCTATGAAGGTTCTTGTCACTCTAGCCAGCTGATTTGTGTGCACCAGAAGTCTTTGAGCTTCCACCTGTTAAGAAACACCGTGGAAAGCTGATAGGAGATACAAGAGAACAAGTCAATGTACACAGAGGTAAATCACAAGCTACTTAGGAAAATAAATTTACTCTCCACTGTGATCCACTCATTGCAAAGCCAGATACATTTCCTGATGAGAGTCCGGGTTGGTCAAACAGCTGGCTGGTGAGTCACAAACATGGCTATTGTGCAGGCCCTTTAGAAACATTGGACCTTGTCTGTTCATATAAGTTTCAGAGGCCTAAAGTCACCATTGTCTATGTATTAACTCTCTTCCATTATTCCCATTCCCCCAAACCAAAGCACATATTAAAATGCTGTTATGTCCTGGCACAGCCTGTGTTATAAAACTATCCAAATGCTATGCCCAATGATGAGCATGCAATTCTGTCATTAGAAGCAAGATACTTCAAACTACTGAGACAAGTATTATACACACTTGAATTTCTAACTGTCCTAAATGTGATCAAAACATTGCCTTCTAAAAAATAAATTTGTAAGATACAAAAATCAGGAACTGGATGGATTTTTAGGCTTAGGAATGAAAAGTACGCATATTTTAAACCCAAGGTGTTTCAAAATCATCTTCTCCTCTTACCAGCGAATATGGAGAGTGTTCACTGCACTACTTGATGACATCACTGACACCTAAAACAGGGCAGGAAAATGCCCTGGTTTAGGTGTCAGTGATGTCATCATCTGTTGCAGTGGAAACACAACCCCGAACTTAAGCTTTGGCAGGTAAATTGAGGAGGACTTGCTTTTAAAATATTTTGTTTTAAAGTGTAATCTTTAAGTCTAGACATAGATTCTGTTAATGATTTGGTATTGCAAATGGTTTTGTTTTGTTTACAAAAGAATTGCTGTTAACCTTGAAGAGAAAAGAAAAACATGTCATCCAAGTTTATAAAATGTTTCTTACATATCCAAGAAACAAGAAATGTAGCTTAAGTAAATATTAATGTAATTAAGCAGTTTTATAAAATGCCTATTAAATACAAAGTAGAACAGACAGGCTTCTTCTGATTTATTGAAGGTTATCAAGGAAATATAGGCCCAATTCACCTCTGGCTGTAGTTTAAACTATCACTAATCCTACTGAAATCAGTGGAGTTACATCCAAGTAAAACTGGTGAGAGAAGAGAATGAGCTTCATATATTTAGGATGGGATTTCCAAAAGCACCCAGTTGTAGTAAATACTATTCTCCCATCCTTTAAGTAGGAAATGACTCCAATAGCTTTCTGTTACTACTGCCAGAAAAATCCCCAACCTTAAAAAATAATCCAGTCATATTCCTAGTCACCCAATTTTGTGTTCTAAATCAAAGCTACGTAGTTAATACTGGGGGGGGAGGGGGTGGCGGAGGGGAGGGAAAAGGGGAGATCTTAACATCAATGTCCTGAGCACAATCTTGCATCTACTGAAGCAATAACAAAATACCAGTTGACTACAATTCAAAGCTAAGCCATTTGGGAAATGTCTGGTTTAATTTGAAACAAGTAGCCACTATCACAAATAAAACACCTAATTTAAAGGAGGGTGTAGTCTGATAAGATTTGGCAACACCTGCCATCTAAATTGTCCCTTTAATTTAATCTGACCTCAGTAGGAACTGGGAATAGAGTGGATTACCTGGAAGAATGCGGTTCAGCCTCCTTAACAGCTTTATTCTGCTCTAATCATTTAATTTAACTGTCTTTAAGGACAGGAAAGATGGTAGTGCAGATTTTGTCAGTGGAACCTGTATTGATCCTGCTCCTCCATTCATTCTTTCCTGACATTCTTGAAATTGCTATTGTTCACATAAAACACCACTGAGTTTCTTGAGATGTCTGAAGTAAAAAAGTGTGGTGATTAAAGGACCTGATCCTGTGTATGATGAGTGTCCCCATTTCCACTGGGATGGGTTAGATTCAATAAATGACCTCTAAACAGTGGTACGCTCAGTGTGGAATTAAGAACCCTGAGGAAGAAGATCAGACTCCTTATGAAGTATATGGGAAGAGTTAGATACCTCAAAGTGCGATCCCACACTTCCAGCATGCTGAGCAGAGAGCCACTTATCATTACTCCACTTAACATTCAGCTGCCTTGAGCTAGCCAATAGGGAAATGCTGGCTACATCTACATAAGACGCTGACTGCACAGTAACTCATTATTACTGTGCAGTAGCATTGCATGGCACATAGCATGATGCGACACTACTACATAGTAGTAGCAAGCTACTGTGCAGTCAGAATCACCTAAAAGCCATTCGGAGACTCTGCTGTGCAGTAACTCTGGTTGCTGTGCAGTCATTTAGTACTTGTTTATACAAGTAATACAATGACTGTCCAGTCAGTGTCTCTGGTAGATGTGGCCACTGAGGACAGGATTAAAACCCTCTTATGAAACACCCCACTTAGGAATGTATGTTCTGTGTATTGGGGTGCTTTTGGGAGCACCTACCTGTCATCTTCTCAATGGTTCCTTGAAGTCAAGAATGATGTCCATCAGGCTTGATGGGTCCTTAGGTGACTGAAAAGCCTGATTCTGGATGCACACATTCTTCAGCAATGGGGGCACATTGTTTAGGGGAGTGGGATCCACAGCCCTGGGTTAGTCTCCTTCTCCCTCCTCCGCCTTTCTTCCTTGGTTGAGTTGTTGGGCCACAAAGTCATTGGGCCTTTGTGGACCACGTGGCACCATGCCAAACTGTTAGCAGCTTGCTCCTCCCAGCCGTTGGTGTCGATGCCTCCATGTTTGAAGACAACCTTGAGTGTGTCTTTGTACCATTTCCTTCAGCCGCCCTTTGAGCGTTGGCCAACGAAGAGCTGGGAGAAGAGAATGTGGCAAGGGAGGCAGTTCTTGGACATTCAGATGTGGTGGCCCATCCATTGGAGTTGATTTCTCAAGAGCAAGGCTTTGAGGCTGGTGAATGCAGCTTCATGGAGGACGCTCGCGCTGGTCTCACAGTCCTCCCATTTGATCCCCAGGATTCGATGCAAGCACTGCTGATGAAAGCTCTCAAGGGTCTTAATGTGGCATTGGTAGACAGTCCAGGCTTAACTGCAGCAGAGGAGAATGGTCAGCATGACAGCCTTATAAACCAGGACCTTCATTGATTTCCAAAAATCTCTATTTTCAAAGACATGTTGTTGCAGCTTGAAGAAGGCAGCACTGGCACAGTTGACCAGGTACTGGACTTCTTCATCGATGGTAGCCCATTGAGAGAGGTAGCTGCTGAGATACGGAATGTGCTCCACATACTCCAGAGCCTCCCTGTCTATGTAGATAGTGGGAGGGATGTTCAGTTGGCCTGGGGAGGATTAGTGGAGAACCTTCATCTTGGTGATGTTCAAGGATAGGCAACTGTCTTATACAAAACACTGAAGAGATCTAAAGTTGCTTCCGTATCCTGTGCAGAGTGAGCCATCACGCACCAAACATCTGAAAACTGAAGGTCTGGATGTCCTTAGTGGTGAAGTCATGGATGTCCTTGGTGGTGAGTTTGGTTTTTGCCCAGAAGCACCCAAGATTGAAAAGCTTCCTGTTCAGTTGATACTGGATACTGATGCTGGGTGGTAAATCATCTCAGATGAGGTGATTGATGACGGTCTGGTAGATGGCGAACAGGGTGGGGACAATCATGCAACCTTGTTTGACCCTGATCTGGATTCTGAAGGCATTGGTTTCAGATCTTCCACTCAGGATGGTGGCGGTTAGGGGTTTGTGAAGTGGGCCCTATTTGATTCAGATTTGGCCTGAATCAGAGACAGTGATTCAATTCTTTGATTTTGATTTGGCTGAATCCAAATCTGAAGATTCGATGCTGATTTGGAGAATCAGCGATTTGGACATAGACACAGCTTTAAAAGGTTTTTTTTACATACTTTCAGGTAGCAGACAGCTTGTGATTGCTGCAATGCTGGGGTGCATGGAGCATCCCACAGGAGTGCAGGGGAGCCCTCCACGTGCTCAGGGGCTAACCCAGAAGTGGACTGGAAGTACTTCTGGTCCACTTCCGGGTCTGCTGGGGAGCATACAGGGGGGGCCTCCCTGTGCCCCCTAGCTCAGCAATTGGCTGCAGGGAGAATCCCAGGTGCCCCTCCAGACCCAGGGGGCACCAGTCACTGAGCTGGGGTCCTATGGGGAGACCCCCCAGCATGCTCCCCAGTGGACCTGGAAGTGGACTCCGGTGGACCCAGAAGTGGACTCGGTCTGCTGCTGAGTGTGCTGGAGAGCCCCCTGTGCTTCTGTGGGATGCTCTATGTGCCCCAGCATCGCAGCACTCACGAGCCCCTGCTACCTAAAGGTATGTAGAAAAAACATTTAAAACTGGATCTATGTCCAAATCTTTCCGAATCTCTCCAAATTGATTCAGAGGGTTCTGATTCAATTCAGAGAGATTAAAGGGTCCTCTGATTCAGTTCAGATTTGGAGATTCAGTCACTGAATCGGGCTGAATCTCTACTGAATCGAATGAGGGACTGAAGCTTCACACAGCCCTAACGGCAGTCATAACATCATGAAGGAGTCTCAGCATGGTGACAAACTTTATCGAAAAGCAAAAGGCATTGAACGATGGTCCATAGAGCTCCACAATTTAAGGAACTGAATGCCTTGGTCAGGTCAATGAAGGCAAGGAACAGTTCTTGATTTTGCTCCCTACATTTTTCTTGGATCTGCCTGGCAATGAAAGCCATGTCCACAGTACCCTGGGATGGTCGGAAGCTGCACTGGGTTTCTGGAAGGATCTCCTTGGCAAAAGGATGAAGGTAGTTCAGGATCTTACCCACAATGGACAGAAGGGAAATCCCTCTGTAGTTTCTACAGTCAGATTTGTCCCCCTTCTTATAGATGGTCATGATGGTCACATTCTTAAGATCACTGGGGATGTCCTTTTTAACTTAAAGGTGGAAGATAAACTGATGGAGTCATGATGTGAGCCAGAAACTGCCAGCATGGTAGACCTCTGTGGGTATACTATCTGGCCTGCAGGCTTTGTTGGTTTTCATCTTTCGGATGGCCTGTTTGGTTGGTGGATCACCAAGGGAATCCACCACAGGGTGTTGCAGGATGGCTTAGAGGGTCTCCTCTAATACGATGGACTCTCAGTTAAGGAGGAGTTTGAAATGCTCCTTCCAACGCAGACAGATGGTATCATCATCCTTGAGGAGCCAGGAGCCATCCTGTGATCAAAGGGGTTTTGTTCAATGGAGTGGGGTCCATAGGTTGTCTTGGTAGCCTGGAAGAAGTTACACATGTCATGCTGGTTGGTGTAACCCTGGACCACATGCACCTTCTCCACTCACCAGTCATTCTGCATGTCACAGATGCATTGCTGGATCTCAGCCTTCAGCTGATGGTACACTGCTGTCTTTTGCTGAGTTCAAGCGAGGCAATGAAGGCTGCATACTTCCATTTGAGGAGATCATGAATCTGAGCATCTTTGGCATCAAACCAGTCCTGGTTCTGCCATGATGCAAACCCAATAGTCTGGGCATAGGCATCTTACACAGTGGACTTGAGTCACTCCAAGTGTGCCTGGATGGAGATGTCCTCAGTGGTAGGGACTTGCTCCAGTGCACTAAACAACTGGGCCTGGAACTCCTCCCACTGCACAGGGTCCTTCAGAGCTGTAACATTCAGCCATCTCCATGTCGCTTTCTGGGTCTTCGAGAGTCTTGGCACCAGCACCTACCAGACTTAGTCTCTCAAGATGGAGGGTGGAAAAATGCCTAGTTCCTGGAGCTTGACTTGCCCTAGGTGTAAGTTAGGCACACTTTGGTCAGTCCTATTACTGCAGAGGTTCTTCTGGGCATGTCCAGATATGTAGCTTCCAGGAGCATAAGGAATTCAAAGGTAAGGATTGCAGTGTTTATGGAGTCTAAGCCATTTCCCTAGTGGTTCCCTGCCAAGCGTAGAGCTACTGCCTAGGAAACACGTGCTGACCATTTGTTCCTATTGCTGTAGAGTAGATGGCATGGAGAAGTTTTCAGGAATGCGCTTAGGAGCCTAATTTTTGGTCTTGGACTTGCAGAGAATTAAGAGTGAGAGTGAGCAGGTAGGATTTGCATTTTGGCAGAAATCCCTGGGCAAAAAGATAGCAGAAATGGCCTCAGGTACACACAGGGTTAGATAGCACCGGGTACATCTAAACGTTCATTAACGAGCCTTACATACTGTGCATTTAGTTTAGTACTTCCTTTATAAAGTACTAACTAAATGTACAGTACTGAAAATTACTGTGCCATAGCACTGGCACACAGTTATTTAGTGATGCTTACTATGCATTAGCCTAATAACACAGCACAGTAGGCTATTAGCATGGTTTTTGCTGTGACATGCTACTGTGCAGTGTTATTAGGCTAATGCGCAGTAAGCATCTTGTGCAGATGTGCACACTGAGTGGGAGTTTTCAGGATTACAGTTTTGGATTCAGCATTGCTTAAATCCACATTAGCTGCCTACATTCTTTGCCACAGCTAACCCAAATAACAACACTGTAGGATTGATTTAAAGAAACCTCATAGTTGTCAGTACTTATGTTAAGTTGGTGCAAGATGACACCTACTGTCTCTGCTAATTTTCCTATTGTTAGCTGGATTAGTATATTTCTCATGGTTTTGCCATCACCAGCAGCATCTTGAAAATAAAATAAATTAAAAAAAAAAACTAAGACGACAAGAACATCTCAAAACCAGCTGTGTAAGTATACTCTTTTGTATTACCATATACCATATTGTGATATCCTCACAATAGCTTCATGCTTTTAAGGTTCTGAAAGATGATTGATAGTTTCCAAACTGCTACATAGTTTTAGTTGATTAACCACATATACTTTTTGCCAATATGTCTGGCTACCTTTTAAAAAAGGTTAGCGCATTGCTGGCTGAATTACAAAAACAGACTTCTTTTTTAAGGACTGGAATCAAATTTGGCAGCTAAAGGTTCAATTGCAGTTTCATAGGTGATCTTAAAATTTCATGTGACATAAAAAGAAAACTCTTTGCTGTAGACCATAGAAACCTGGGTTCTATTTAGAAAGATATTTCTATGGGCAATTTTTTTTCTTAAACTTTACCATAAACTCTCTTGGGCACAGTACCCCTCACATTTTTCAGTATTTTTCTTATTCATTGAAGATCATCTGCATAGGAATGAAGTAACATCCTGTCTTTTTGAAAGAGAAAAGACATACTTTCAAAATTTCTTCACATTAAAAGAATCTTTTGTTCTTTTTTTTTTTGGCTTTTTCAATTTTTAATGACTTGTTTATATATCTCAATGGCTTGAAAAGACAGATGCAGTTTATGTAATCTTCCACGTAAGCTTTTTTCATTTCCCCCTATAAATTACTTTTCCGTATTTTAAGATGCAGTTATGTTTGCAGGGAGAAAAATGACCAAAAAAATGTAAGCAGTTATTTTTTGGCCACCGTGAACCTCCATATAAGTGGGCATGAATTTCTGTAGGTAATAAAATCCCAAGTTATAAATAAGCCTCAGTTTTATTGTAGAAATAGCAATTAAAACTGTGTTGTTCTGTTTTGTTTTATTTAAAATTGTAATATATGCATTTCATTTGAGTAATAGTTAAGCAGTAACAGCCCACAGCTCTTTTACTCAAAGAGCAACCCTAAACAGCTAAGTTACAGAACCCAAGCTGCCTAAAGATACTGTGATGAACTGTACTTTTATAGGAAAGGGCTTTCAGACCATAAGATTTATGGCTGTAAACTACACACTGAAGTCTTACAAGGAACAAAAGAGGACAGAGATGCCAAAACTATGAAACATAATTGAATAACAATAATTTAAGTACATATGTCAGGCTATATATATTGTAGATAGGCTGATTCACTGAAGCACAAACTTGACTAAATGGTTTGCTATTTTTAATTACTCTTAAGTTTTCTTCATGTTACAAATGGAACGGATCTTAACCCTGATGAGTTTGAACACAATTTAAGAACAGGTCTTAAATTCATCCTGAGCCTTAGTTTAAAAACAAACAAGAAAAAACACAACTGGTTATGTTGTTTAAACAGATGTGCAAATGGGATCTTTGCTTGTTGATTTGAAGGACCAAAAAATGGAAAGATGATGCGACTAGTGGTTTAGGTTCCAAACCTTTTTTAAAATCATTAAGCCAGAGCACCAGCTGATGTGATTTGGTATATCTCCACTAAAATCAGCAGTTCTTACTATTCAAGGATCTAAATTACAAAGATTTCATATGGAGACTAGCATCCGTATTCTAAATATGTAGTTTAAAAATCTAGGTATATGCACACCTATTGATGAGAAATTAATTTTAAAAGTATTTCTTGTATGGGTGGATATTTCAAAAACAGCAAAAAGTAATAATAAAAGAGACACTGTGAGCTCTCATTGGTAACTAGAACAACAGGTTCCTTGAGATGTTACTTATTTTTCCTTGCCTGTTTAAATGCTGCTCAAGTTGGAAATACTACTTTTAAATCAGGAGCTGTCAAATAAAATGGTCGTGAGCGCAAGTGGTCCAATCTAGCTAGGGGTTAAGTGGGATCCAAATGTTGTAAAGGCCTCATGCTCATCTTCTGAAGATAAGTATAATCCTGGAGAACAAATTTAGTGCTTTGTAGAGAAGGAAAACATATCTGAGGAAAACTTCATTAACATTATGGGCCACATCTACACACGATACACTTAACACACAGTAGACTGATTGACTGCACATTACAACATCACATCAGAAACCATGCTATTACGCTAATGCACAATAGTGTTAGCCTACTGTGCATTAACTATCATGAAAAAAGCAAGCAATCACACTAATGCGCAGTATAGCACCCTATTGTGCATTTATTTAGTTCTTTCTTTCGCAAGTACTAAATTTAATGTGCAGTAGGCACTGTGCGTTAATAAATGTAGACACATTGAGGAAGTTGTAACTGGAGGATCAAACTGGAGAGAAAGAAAGAGTAGAGTTGAGAAAGTAGAGGAAATAAAAAAAAGAGATGATTTTGAAAGATTTGGATACAAACTTTGCAATATCATCTAAATTAATGATGTACATCTACAGAAACTCTATCAATTTTGAGTTTCATATCACTGGCCAAGATCTATCCTAAATAATACCAATGCATCATACCAGTGGGATACACATTATAATTAACTGCAAAATTGGGCCTAGTATACTGAATTACCTATTTATACATAGATACTATCTTTCTATAAAATATGGGAATCTACAAACAAACATTACATTAAACACACACAAACACACAAATATTTTTATAGTGTATCCACTAAGAACTGAACAGTGGAGTTGTGCTCACATTCTTTGCAGGTAATGGCAAGTTTTCATATCATCAGCTAACTATAATGAAGCTGTTGAAAAAGACAGCCAAGCAAAAGACTGTGATATAGGGAGATAAATTACAATATTACTGTCACACTATAAAACTATCTGATGAAAAGGAGGTATAATATATAGCCAAGGGACTTCTTTGGCTGTCCATCTTGTGTACTATAACATATATTGATTTACTATAAAAGCAATGTTAAGTACATTATCCAATTGTACACTTTAAATCTATTTTAAAAATACTTGAAGTTATGCTGACCAGGTACTGCACTTCACAACGAATTTATTAAATTAAAACCAAAGTGCAATCTTGTTGTTTCTTCCCCTGAAATGACAACACACATCTTCTGACCTTGTGCCATGAAAGCTAAGCAGAATGTTTCACCATGAATCAAACCCAAAAGTATTGGAAAAAGGAAAACCTGTGTTCACATCTCACTATATCTGTAACCCACATGAACTAACCATAGAGATAAATCCTATGACCACTATGTTGTACATAGATGGCCCCACTGTGAGTGGAGCTAGTATGGCTCTGTTAGCTAGGGGAGAGGTTATAGTTGTGGTGAAGCAACTCAGTAAATCCATATCCTTTGGCCGCATCTACATGAGACACTGACCGCGCAGTAGCCCATGACTACTGTGCAATAGCATTGCGTGGCAGGAAGTGTGATGCGAAACTACTGCGCGGTAATCTCAGACTAATGATCACTCAGCATCACAAAAAAGCCATTCGGCGATGCTACTACTGCACAGTAACTCCAATTACTACACAGTCATTTAGTTAGTACTTGTATAAACAAATCATTTAGTACTTGTTAATACAAGTAGTAAATGACTGTGCAGTAACTGGAGTTATACAAGTACTAAATGGTTTATACAAGTACTAAATGATTATGCAGAAATGGCTGCATAGTCAGCATCTTGTGTAGAGGCGGTCTCTGAGAAGAGGATATGTTGTCAAGTGTTCATGGAGTAAAGACAGGGCTTGAAGATCTGCACTTAGGAGGAGGTACTTCCCTTCACAGAGAGGGCTCTAGGACTGTGAAACCAGTTTCTTGTCTTTAGGTTCTAACTTTCATCCTGTGACAGACATCCTCTCCTTTGCTTTGCAGAGTTCCAGAGCACTAAACCCTACAAACATGGACTGAGCACTAACTCCCAATTTCCCCATTGTGAAGAGATGAGCAATGAAACCAAGTATT
Source organism: Alligator mississippiensis (assembly GCF_030867095.1). Lineage (NCBI taxonomy): Eukaryota > Metazoa > Chordata > Crocodylia > Alligatoridae > Alligator > Alligator mississippiensis. Next base: position 115,876,573 of record NC_081824.1, on the reverse strand, counting down.
ATTAAAGGGGGAAATTATACAGTTTTCTTGGGACACCCATCTTTATGGAAATATTCAATGCATTTTTTTTATAAATGAGAAAATAAAAAATGATTTGTTGACTTTTTAAATATGTCATGACAACAGAAGCCAGTTCCCTTTTTTCAGAAGGGAGAGAGGAAGGGAGTGTTGTTGCTCAGGAGGCTTGAAGCACAAGGCTGAAAACAATTGAGTTTGTTAAATTTTTGAGGATAGAACTTGGGGGGAATAACACTCTAGCTTTGATTTATGCTGCAAAAAACAGTGAATATGTTATTTAAAAAAAAAAAAATAGCTTCAAGAATAGGGCCCTTGGAGACTGCTAGAACTGTAGAATCAAATAAAGGTAAGTTATTGACTGCTCTACTTGGGCACATGCTAATCAGACTATGTGTATTTTAAAACCTATTTACAGTTTAATTTATGACCACTCATACTACTTGTACAGTATTTAATGGTGTCACAGACAGTTTGGATGGAATCCAAATAGCAGGCAGACTTTTTCTCTTTATAAGAACCACACAGCGCACTTTTTTCCTTGATGAAAGATGCTGGTATAGAGGGCTGAGATGCCTAGCAAAATGCATACATTTATCTGAAATATATTTAAAATGTGCACTGGCAAACAAAAAGCAAAACAAGCCAGCAAAAAAATCAGTTAGTTTTGATGACAAGCTGACAGGCTCAAATCACAAGGCCCAAATTCCACAAGTTAATTTTTACATTGTGTTCAGAATTTCAGTACAGTACTGATCTGGTCCACAATTACTCACTTGCTTAGCTTTATGCACAAGTTGGCCCCTAACAAACAACAAATTTACTTGTGCAGAAAGTTAAGTAAGTATGCCAATATGGGCAGGGTCAGGAATGGATAACAATAATATCAAGGTAAGTATTTTAGTAACACACTACTTGCAGAGGATAAAATCTTCTAATTCTTTTTCAGCACATTTACATAGAACCCCTTTCTGTCTTTTGGAATAGTTATCAATAGGACTGGTGAAAGCAAGAATAGTCAGCTCCTTGAAAGAGCGTCTGTATGTAAACAAACATCTGATGTGTTTTTCAGATGTAGTAAAACTATCAAGACTATTTTTACAGCCCTTTAAAAATGCAGAATTGTTTTTAAAGATTTGAGAAAGGACTTTTGGTGGAACTAGGGCATCCGTCATTTCAGTATCTAATTGCGCTGGGAGCTGGGGTAGGAACAGATTGTAATAATAAACCCACACAACAGTATCATACAGTTGCATTAGAATTAAAGCATGCCGAAATTCCTACCTGTGAATGTTTAGTCTGGCATTTGTTATAGTTTCAAGTATGAAAGAAAAGCCACAAACATTTATCATGATTGTCAGTATCACCTCCTTCCCCACCCTTTCCTTGCTTTACAGAGATGCCATTCCTGTTTGAGCATTCATCATTTCTGGACGTTAGCATGTTAGATGATTGTTTTATATTATTTGCCTAAGCAGCAGCTGATTGGTTTGAAGTAGGCTTTGTTGGTTTAAAGGGCCTTTAACAAGCTGGCCCCTGGCTGTAGTCAGAGACATCCCCCTTGGGCTTTGGTCTCTTGGCTCACTCAGATACCACTTGAGTTAGCATACCACAAGTTCTCGCACTCTCTCAAACACACACACACACACACACCTTGCTGTATAGGGATTCCACCATTGTACCTTCAGCTGGCTAGCCATTTTCTGGAGTGAGATAAGACATTGGAATTGGCTTCCTAATCAAGTCAAATGTCTCCAACTCCTCATTATTTAAAACACTAGAATATACATGTTCCCTTCAAGGGCTTTTCATATGATTACACTTCATTCTTAATTTATCGCCTCTCTCACAATACCAATCATAAATAATAAATTTAGTAAATCCCTATCTTTAATGAAGCCCTGTTTTTTCCCCTGGAACAGCACAATACAATCGGCAACAGTGATGGTATCTCATTGTAGCTTCTCAAGTCTGGACTTGGAAAAGACTACCTCTGGCAATAATAGGAAAGCTCAGTTTTCACTCTCCCTTTAATTGTTGGTTTCTTGGCTGAGAAAGCCAAAGGCTGACAATTTATATCAATCTTGGTAACAGTTTTTTTGTGAGGTGGCTATTTGCCCTCAAGGGCAGACATCAGTAGCTAATACTCTATGGGATACTTTCACAGACATCACATAACAAACTTTTAGTCACTATTAACTTGGTCTGATTGCAAACAAGACTGAAGGGTTCTTTTGTCATACAGCAATTCCCTAAGGCATGTACTTCTCCTCCAATATATATTTTTAATTACTCCTGTTTGTAATGGATGACTGGACAAAATATTGCATCTCAGTTCTATTTCTGAGCTTCCAATTTTTGAACTTGCTCTCCTTTGCATTTTATAGGATAACTTTCTTTCCTTCACTTAACCCCAACTCTTGCCAATTTTATTTACCAGTTACAAGAATGAAAAAAATTGGGAACAGTTCATCTCTCATTTGTTTTTTGGTACCCCTGCCCAACGGCAGCAATCCAAATCCCTTTGGACAGGATCAAATACATATTCTCCTGTAAATGTAACAAGCACTTATGAGAATGGAAAAGATGTTTTCTAGCAGCATATGTGCAATTAAATCACATATTTTAAGTATATTTACTGCACAATATGTGGCTAATAATAGTTTAATATATATTTAGACATCACCAGCTTCTGACTTGTTTTCTATTTCTTTTAAAATAACCTAGTTAGCCTTTTGGTTAGCCTAGTATCTAAGCATGTCAGTACTGAGGTGATGGGCAGTATCTGAGAAAGATTCACATTTAAAATGACCAGATTGTATAGTCAAGATACCATCACTCATTGCATCACTTCATAATCTGCTTTTTAAAAACTGTTGATGACAATAGTTAGCTAAAGTTCTTCAACAGTATTTTAGGCCATGTGTAGATGAAACAAGAGGCATGTGAGCACAACACTTTAAAGTGGGCTAAATGCTTTTGCACCACTTTAATGGTGTTGGTGTTTGCACGCCTCAGTGGTGTATTGTGCATTAATTCCAGCTGCTGTAGGAAATTTGGCAGCGTAATGTGCCTTAAATGACTTGGGGTACAGCAAACTAAAACTCCTTGAAGGAGTTTTAATTTAAACTCCTTCAAGGAGTTTTAGTTTACTGCCCTGAAGCTGTGGAGCAAAACACCAGGCTCCATGCAGCTTCACGGCTCTGCGGGAAGCCCTGCAGGCAGTCTGGCACCAGCCTGGGAAAGCAGTCTCCGCCTAAGAAAGCAAGGAGCCTGATCTCCACCCCCCGCCCCAGCCTGACTGCCTGCCTGAGCAGCATGGGGACCTGGTGCTTCCCTCCATGGCTATGGTGCACCCTGGGACCACCCAAGCCACATACCTGCGGGGCAGGGCGCCTGCGGAGAGGCAGGGAAGTCAGCGGGGTGTGTGCATGACACAGGGGTTTAATCAGCCCTAAATTGAAGCAGTGTTTTTTAAAACCCGCTGCTTCGTTTTTTAGGGCCCCTGTTTCGTCTACACACACCCTTAAACTATGTGGAAAACAATGTATGAATAATATACATTAAATATACAGACAGGAAAAAGTCAATTGTTCTGCAATCCTGTATTGCAAAAAAAACAAAAACAAAAAAAAAAAAAAAGAAAGAAAGAAAGAAAAATTTCTCTATAAACTTGAAACAATTCTTCTATGGGGAAATCAATATTTATTGAGGTTCAGACTGAATTGTTTGTTTGGCAGTGAGGACAGTTAGGGTTTTCTATACCAATAATTACAAGCTTGAGTGCATCTACAAGCTCAGACTCACCAGTCAACTTTACCTTAAAACCCACTCATTGCCGGGGCTCACTTTCACCCAATGGTCAGAGCCCTATCGAAGTCCAAGACCTGGGATCAAGGCTAACATTGATTCTTTAGGTCCCTCCCCACTTTCAGTGGTGTAACGGGAACAGACTTGAGCATTAAAGGCTCCTGGAAGGAAATCCACCAGAAATCCTACAGTTCCTCTTGCAGCCCTTCTTCATCTACCTTCCTCTTCTATTTGCCAAGAAACCATTTTGCTCTATTTAACCCCTTGCTCGATGTTTAACTTCTCAATTTTCTTAAGATTCACTCAGATGTACTAGCCTACCATCTATATTTACATTACTTCATACCACTGTATGTGATGATGACTTGTTAGGGATTCTTTTGGACTACTTCCATCCTGATTCTGGAATGGGCCATTCCCTCTACTACCCTCACCTCTAAGATCCATAGATGTCATCTCTGTGTGACTGTTAATCATATCAATGAGAGGGTGAAAGTTCAAAAAGCCTGAATAAGTTCAAGCTCCCAGAAACATGCACCACAATACTGCCAGTCCACCAGAATAGTTTAGTTTGGATTCAGTGAAAGCATTTTACACAGATCTATCTATAGCCAACTTTTCCTAGATGCTGCAAAATGATATTGTGGTGCTTTTGATTCTCAGCTTCTGAAAAAGAGTTATATTATTTTGCATGCAGTTTTGTTGAGAAGAGTCACTGAGGCTTCTCTCTAATTCCTATTTACATGGATAAAACACATACTCCTTTAGGGACTAGTTCTTAATTCCTGATTATTTGTAGTGAATAAGAGTTACAGGAATAAACTACTTACATTGGCATTTTTCCTAAACTAAGCTACCCTGAAATGGAAATAATTTTCTTGTAGCTTTCCTACACCTTCTCTCTTTATAAATGCAATACCGGGCTATGCCCCGGTGATCATATAAGCTCTGTCTTGGAAGGGCATGCATGATAAGTGAGTTATAAGTGTCTCTCCTGTGGAAGTTCCAGCCTATCTGGCAATGAAGTGAGATGAAGAGCCCCAATGGCAATGGCAATAGCAGTATGTAGTGAAATTGCTATGAAAGAGTAACACGTTGAGAAGGTATTTGGAAATCCTTTTATTTCACTCACCATTCCCTCTTTTCTTCCTACTTCCCTCCTCATATTTGCAATTTTTTTTTTGCACTTTGTGTCCGTTTCCCTACCCCGTTCTGAAAACTAAATACACTCTGTTTTTATCACATGGAAATAAGGGAGTAGTTTCCTAAGTAAGTGAGCAGGCTTGAATTATTAAAATAACTCTTCAGTATGTTCAATTCTTTTGTTTCATTGCTTGTAGTACAGGCAACCCTCGCCATTTGTAGGGGATATGTTCCTGTGATCCCTGCAAAAGGTGAAATCCATGAATAGGGCACTGCATTCATGAATGCAGTGCCCCTAGCGGCTGGGGGTAGGGCACGGCTCTGGCAGCGACAGTGAAAGCCCAAGAGCCTGGTGGTGATGGGAAGAGCCCAGTGGTTGCAAGCTCCCGAGGAGCTCCAGTAAGTGTTTAAAGTGTATTTAAAATGTGGGTTCAGCATTTGTGAATATTTGAAACCGCAAATGCTGAACCCACGAATACTGAGCGTTTCCTGTATTGCAATTTTAGAGCAGGTATTCTCCAGGGAGGGCACAGCCTATTGCCCATCTTACACTTGGCATGCAATATAAAAAAGATTATATAGCATAACAGTATATATCAGACAACATCAATGTATTCAGAGTTAAATACATTATTTCCAAGCCATTTGTACCTCCCTAGTGCTGTTGTGGTGTTGAACAGTCATGGAATTTACCCCAGATTTGGATTCTGTTAGATGGGTACAACTCCCAATTCAGTCAAGTTAGCCAATGGGCTATGTAGTCATGTAATAAAAATCTGCACTGAGCCCAAGTTCTCTTGTGCACATTTGTTTGACTTGTATCACACAGTTCTTACCTTTCCCCAAGCAACCGCGGCAATTTTCATTCCCCTGCAGGAGTATTGAATATTATCAGTTTAAACACAATTTTATGGTTAATATTGCTCTTCACACTACCAGTAAGGGCCCCCCAGAGCCCAACAAAGATCACTCTTTGTTTTAAAAGAATCTCATAAAAGTGAATTGGTAGTTCTGATCACATAGACAGATGTGTGCAGTTCCTAATATTTCCAACCCCCTGTAGATCCCTGTGTACTTGAAGACTTTAATAATACAGAGCAAAGCAGTCATCAGAGTGTCAGGGCAGGTCAAAGTACCACACAATGAATTAAATGTCACTGAGTTACATATGTAATGGATTTTTGTCATGCTCTAAAGTACAAAAGCATCACCCCTTTCTAAAGTTATTTGGGCGGAAAATTAGTCCTAAACACACATTTTAGGACTTGTTTTCAAAGGACGAAACACTGGTAATTCCTAATGATTTGAGTTTGGGGTGTGATTCAAAGCCCACTGAAGTTAATGAAAGTTTCCTCATGAGCTTTAGATTAGCTCCTTAGAGGCCAATCATGTAGCGCATCAATTCCTCAGTATCCTTTGACTTTATGGGTGTTCCATGTGTCATAAATCCTAAATGATGTGGAAGGCACACAAAAGTGTAGAGGAAAGATCTTTATTGAATATGCACAGAGGGGCCTGTATCTTCTGAGTCCCTTAGCTTTCAGCCCTGAGCCTCTGGTGGCCCATCAAACTGCATCCCCTCTTGTACTGCGAATCTCTTTCTCAAGTTTCATTCCTTATACTACACTCAGCACGTCTTTCAAAATGCTCAGCATATCACAGGATGAGGTCCTTTATCTTATTTTCTTTTCTATTTACCCAAATATTCAAACTAGCTACCCCTTGAGGGGCTTAATGTTAAGTCAACCAATCATTTTTTTGTGTATGCAAACTTAGTGGATGTGTGCCCACCCTTATATGCTAAGCACACAAAGGAAGTCAAGGCCACATTTGAAAATCACACCCAACAATTTTAGGCATCAAGTAGTTCCAAGAACACCATTCTCATATTTTATCTCCCTCACCCTCTTTCTGCAAGAGTCCTCCATGTGCTAGGTTTTCCATCTTTTCCAGATTCATGGCCCTCACACAACCTTCACATGCACCCTGATTCCCACTGTAACTACTGAATCTCCAACCTTTCCTTCCTGTCTCAACAAACCTCCCTACATCAAAATCATCTCCTATATTACAGAACTACAGCATACAAGGACATCAATCCTACTCACAGATAGCAAAGAATCATTGTTATTCTTCTCTGTACAAGCACATACCACCCATCCTAAAACCTAGTTGACAAATCCTCTGCAACTGCCATCTCTGCCATTAGCTACAAAACATGACCAATACCCTTCTCTTTCTTATCAAGTGTATGGTTCCTTGTTCCTTACCCTGGGAACATTTACAATGCCCCTGTGCCAACCAAATGGATACACAATTCTAGGGTGTTTACACTTGTGTTCTGGAGTGGGAAGGGCATTTTAATTAGAGTGGCTCCTGGACAGTCACTCTAATTAAAATGCCACAGCCTCACATGTATTAGTGTCCTATCTTTCAAAATGGCCATGGGGGTGCTGAAAGCTAACTAAAGCTGATTCAATCAGTTTTAGTTAAAGCATTCCCACTGTCATTTTGAAATGTGGTACGCTGCATATACGTGGTGCTAAAGCATGAGTCTACTTCAATGTATTCTAATTAGAACACATCAGAGCACATGTGTAGGCACCCCTAAAGGTTAAAACTGTCTTTCTCCAGTCTTTTTAATACCTGAATTTCCACAGCTACTACATGTTCTCTTCTATGCCTCCACCAGCTCTCAGAGACACTCTCCATTTTAAGGGCATTTTAATCTCCATTCAGTAGCCTCTACCAAAAATAATTTGTGCACATAATGAAAAAACTAGACCTCAGTTTATAAAAATTTTAGAACCTAGTTTATGAATTTGCTCATATAATGGAAAAAATAGACTGTTGTATTTTAAGGACTCTCTAGCCAGGTTCTTTGGTGTGTTCCCCCTCTTTTCAGTCTTCCAATCTGCTTGCTTTTGTATGGTTTCTCCTGAGCTGACCTGTATGTGAGACAGTCCCTTTATTAATCACCATAACATTATATAAGGATTTATTCTGCAGCTTGGAAAGTGGTGAAAATAAATCCCTTTCTAATATGCCTAGGCCAGTACAAGGAATGCTATGTTCATCATTAGGCAGACACTTGGTTTGAACTCAACAAGACATTTGTCTAGAAAATCTTACCACTAACACATCTGCTCTATCCATTTATTCAAGGGCTGGGTGGGGGAGGACAGGGGGACGGGACGAAGACTGGAGGGGGAAGCATTAAAAATGAACCCAAACTCAAATTATTAATTCAAATTATTTGTGTTGATGTGAACAAAGAAGATTAGCTAAACTGTCTGGAATCACAGCAGCAAGTTGACAGTGATGTATGAGATAAAAAATCCTTCCTAATGCACAGAGGCATCCTCTTCTACACAATGCAGTGCTGTGTGCTATAGTCAGAGACCCAACATTCAGCCAGAAAAAAAGCTATTAAAAAAATGTACATACGCATACACTCTCTATCCTTCGACAGACTGCCCAATGTTTGTTCCAAGCTGGAACCCAGTCAAAGGGAGCTTTTTTTCTCACATATCAATTCAACTTTTAGAAACACCTTCCAAATATGGTGCTTGTAAACTATATGGAACTCTTTCTTTAAAAAAAAAAAGTCATTAATCTACATAATTTAAAAAATGATGGAACTGCTTGAAAGCAAATTAAAATGAGTATGTCTGTGCAAGAAGGATACACATAAATGTGCTAGGAGTTGGGTGGTAATTTGCCATATGCTATCTTGCCCTTGAAGAGTATTGGCTGCCTGGATTAAATTAATATCTGTAAAAGTTTTGCGTTTGGTAAGGATATGGCTCTGGGAGCCTGAGATCCCAGGTGGTGGGAAGTGTTCAAATATGAGCTGGTAGTAGAATGTAGACGGGAGCTCTGCAAAAAGCTTTAATCCCTGACACTCTTCTTTACACACTAAAAGTTTTGACAGCTGGGAAATCCAATGCCACTCTGGAGTTGATAAAAAAAGCTGTGCCTGATCTAACCAACCAGCGTCTTTTTTTAAAGACCATTACCAGCAGTATGGGCTTTACAAAAGATAGATGAGGCAAGTGGGTTTGTTTAGGGCCATTAAAATCAACTGGATTTCAGTGAACTTTGTATCTGGCTCTTAATTAAGCAGAAGTACTACATTTAAGCTTTTATATACCTGGCTAGGGTCCTTGAATCCTCAAATCTTACACTGCATAGATAAGCCTTATGCTATATAACTGCACAGGTGATATAAAGTGGTGTTGTTCCTTCTGGACCTCCACACACCTGAAGTGGCAGATTTCCAGTTCAGCAATACAAGTTAAAAGCCAGTTAATTCCTTACAGAAATCCAATGGCTTCAGAGCATTTACACCCAGGAATGAATTTGACACTGACATTCTCATTCCAATGCCTCCTTTTTTTGTTACTTTGATGCCTGTTTTATATAGTTTGGTCTACAGCTTAGATTTATTGTGCCATTGCTGTTGCTTTGTCCACAATTTATGATAGTAGCTTCAAAAGTAGTGTAATTGATGTAGTAATTTCCAGCTCATTTGCTTGTCATTTCTTATTTCCTGGCAGGAGGAAATTTGGGATGAAGTGGGGGGGAGAGTGAGATGTGAACACAGCTTGTCCAAACTCCTGTTTGGCAAACAGATGAAATTATTTAAATGACCCAGATTGAAAGTGTTGGTAAACCAGAGGTTCTCTGCAAGAAAGTGCTTTTTCGCAGTTTATAAGACTGGCAGATACAGATCTTGGCTCACATCTCCCTATTAAACACAATAAAAGCATTAAAACAGGGTTACAGTACAGACACAGCCCAGAAGAACAAAGGTCTTTAGTTGAAATTGCCATAGTATTTTTAACACAGCCCATTAAACAGTACCACAACACCGGCAAAGCTGCACAGCCTGTGATTCTTTACAAAGAGCCTGTGGTAAAAAGAAAAAGTTTTATTCTGCATAGAAAGATAGAAGCTGCTCCCTACAGCCTGATCCAAAGCCCATTAAATTCAATGGGACTCTGAAGGATAAAAATACTTAGGCAAATATTGACACAAATTTTCTGCTTACTTTCTAACAGGATGATGCATACTATATAATGCCTACCCTTTGATTACCACAGAGCTGTCTGGGCATTTCTGTCTGTGGGAGGGATTTACAGGGATTTACACCCTTTTGAAGCGCATGTTTGGTGCTCAGCTAATAGCTATTCTCATACATTAAAGGCTCGATTTCAGAGTTCTTTGTAATTCATATTTCTGTTTTCTGCACTCAAACCATGCAATAGACAAGTTTCCTAGCAACTTTCCACTTAAGAGTACACAGGGCATGTCTACACATGCGCCGGACTGCACAGTTGTTACATGTGTGCCAGACTGCGCAGTTTAGTACCACTTAAGCAAGTACTAAATGACTGTGCAGTAACCAATGTTACTGTACAGTCCCAATGCCACATGGGTTTTTTACCCATGCTCCTGTGCAGTAGTGTTGGCATCACAATTCGTGCCTGCTAATGCTACACTACTGTAGCAATGAGCTACATCAATGTAGCTCATCGCTACAGCGACATAACGTCTCTTGTAGATGTGCCCTGGACCATTTTCCTAACAAGGATTATTATTATGTGAAACACATTGCTAGGAATGTAGGGACTGTCATATTGTCCAAGTCAGCATCTTGTCTCGCAGTAGGTAGTGGCATTGGATGGTTTAGAGGAAGATGCATAAAACTTATTAAATAAGCAGCTTATTGGATAACTTTCTTCCCTACTCTCAGCAGCTCCTGGCACAATCACTGTCGTAAAACATGAGGGATTCACCCCTTGCCTAAGTTTTAATTAAAAAAAAGATTAACTTGAATTTTATTTTTCAGAACTATTTGCTCAAATTTTCAGTGGGCAAAAGAGAGGGAGGAGGGACAGTGCAAAGTAAAGAAAACAAAAAGGAAGTAGGTGGCACTCACCTACCTTCCATTTTAGGTCTAATGTTGACCTTTGTTCATCAGGAAAAAAAGTAAGAGAAAAAAAGTTTTTCTGTACTTTCTTTTATTTATTTTTTCCCCTATTTCTCCTTTAAAATTTCTTTTTATATTAAAAAGAATATATTTTTTATCTCACTGAAATAAAAAATATAAAATGGTTTTAAAAGGAAACATTTTAAAACATAAAAACTTAATCAAGAAACAAAACTTTGAGAAACATTTCAACATGAGAAAATATGTTTATTTCTCAAAATAGTTTTACCTTTTTGTGACAAGTTCTATTCTTCAACATAATTGTGGCTTATGTACTGTTCCTCAGCATAATGATGAATTAGGGCAGGACTGTCCAGCTTGTGCCATACAAGCATTTAACATGTGGACCATGGGCCCCTATAGTCAGCATTCCCACTGCCGCATGGCAAGGGGGATTGCAAACTGCTGGCACTGCTCAGGGGCAGCAGGGCGTATCTACATGTGTACTTAGTCATGCTTAGATTCACTGCACAGTAAGAGATTTTTGGTAGGTGTCTACATGTGCAGAAACCTGGAAGTAAATTTGCTGCCAGGTCACTCCAGTCCTGCTAGCCACTCTTGTGTACACTGGCGGGAGCTCCAGGCTCCAGCCTCAGCTGCCAGTACATGACAGCCATCTTTGATGCCAACTGCAGCTACCAGTATGTGGAAGCCATCTTTAAGTGACATCCTCCCAGGCAATGTCCTCCTGCTGCTACCTCTCCTGGTGGGCCAGGTCCTTCTCCCACCACTTGTTCTCCTGGGCTTGGTCCTCTTCCCACCAGGCCTGAGCATACTCCTCCCACACCTCTGCCACCACCAGCAGCCAATGGAGGAGGAGGATCTGGTCTTGTGTGCACCTCTGGCATAACCATCACACCTGGAGCCAGAATCCTTGCTGGTCGCTGCAGTGTCTCCCCTGCATCCTCATGCACAGCCCAGAGACAGAAGCCTTTTGTGAGAGATAAGATGCTTTGCACCCAAGGCCATGAGCTGGCTGCATCCCTAGCCTCCCCGCAAGGGTGTTTTCCAAGGAGGCACTCTGGTGCTCCCACCCCACGCCAACACCACACTCAAGCTTGCCCCTGCTGCACATGACCCAGCCAGTGCTGTTTGTGCAGGCCGAGGGGTTCCTTACCCACTGCTGCCCCTGATCCTCCTGGTGCTCTGGGAGAACCTGCACACCTATTACAGGACTGTGAGCTATGATGACATAGGGGGCAAGCCCAGGCTGCCCTGAAACCTCCACTGCTGCCTGGAGGGCTACCTGTGGCAGTGCTACACTTCTCTGCTGCCAAGAAAGATATTGCCACCAGCATCTTCATTTGCCTCAGTGTGTGAGAAGCCTATGCCTGCCCGCCTGTGCAGACATGAGCTGCTCAATAAAGTTTTACACTGTGTCCTACCTCTCTGCATGTTGTATTGGGGAACCCAGGGCCAGGGGAGAGCAGGCAAGCCAGGCAGAGAGGTGGGGCAGAGGCAGGGGCTGGAGCGAGGGGAGCCACCCCCTCCTCCAGTGTGGGGCTTACTACATGTCTAGGACTGATGAGGCTGGCGGCTCGGTACAGTCCTCCCTGTCAGTGATGGTGTCCAGCTGTGCCCAGAGTCCTTGACCTGTAGTATGCAGTCTGCAGGGGTCCCACCTGGGGAGGAGCTGGCACTGCTGATGGCCAGCAATGTTATGGCTGGGTGTTCCTTGTGGCAGGGTCTGGGGCTGCAGAGCTGTGGATCTGGTGAGGGGTCCAGTTGGGGCCCCAGGTAGAGGGCAATCATGTGTACTTGTGGGCAGTGGTGGGCCTGGATGGGGAGGATGAGACCATGCTGCTGGATCCTAAGCTGGCTCCCTGGGTCCCTGTGTGGCGGTCCCTCTGCTGCCATCCCTTTGCAGCTGCCAGCAGTCCCAGGGCACAAAATGACTGTAGGCTTTTATAGCCAGCAGCTGGGGACTGTCACAGATGCAGCCCAGCCCTGGGTGAGAAGCGACTCCCAGCCAGGAACCCTGGGATGGGCTGGAGGCCAGCCCCCTAGCAGCAGAGTAGAACCAGCAGCAAATTTGCTGCTGGGTCACATCTACACATGAGTTACTGGGTAGTAATTAATTATGCTTAAATTTAATTGCAATTACCCATTTTTCCTGCGCAGTAAGGCCATTCATCTATAGCCACTCACTTGTACTGTGCAGTAAATTAGGCAAACACAAAGTAACACATCTCATGTAAACACACCCGAGGAGTAGTACACCACCAGTGCAGGTGATATGGTGGAGAGGCAGGAGGATCCCCAGGGCCTGCCCCAGTAGCATATGGCCTGCATGGTGTATGGCCCAGGGGCCAAATGCCAGCATTGTATACACTAGCTACACCTAAATTGCACAGCCCTGCTGCTACTAGTTGGTGCAACCAATGGTGCAGAGTCCACCCCATGTGAAACAGTACTTCTTTATCTCTTTCATTGTCTTTTAGTTTCACTGGGTATCCCTTTGTTGTACTATCAGTAGACAAGGGTAATTAAGAGCACTTGATTTAACCCTTTACCCCACTCAGCTCTGCAAATCTCTCCTACATCTCTTCTGGAAACAGCCCTAACCTTTTCAGTCTCTTTTTATACCTGATTACTTTCATACCTCCACTTCTGAAGGCTTTCTTCTCTCTACTCAATCTCTTTTGAGATAGATTGGCCAGAAGTGAACATGGTGTTCAAGTTTATGGTCTTCTGGCTTGTATCAAAAATCACAATGCATAATCTGAGTAGTTATTTCATTCCTGTATGACCCCATGTAGCTTAGTAAAGTTGTAATGTACTAAAAATGTAGTCAACAGTATATCATGGGTAAGACATCTGTGGCATTATAATGTTAGTGGTAGTACATAATACACCTTTGTACAGATTTTCCCCCAGTAGCAGCTTGGTACCTTTTTAATGTCTTTCAATTATGTTGCTTTCATACAGTGAATTTAACAATGGTAACAATGTAATGGACTATTATACAAAGGAATATAGCAGGAAGCAGGAGAATTCTGTAGCTCATACATGCATGTCACTGGGTGCATCTACACAAGATGCTCACTGCGTAGTTGTTACTGTACAGTCATTTAGTACTTGCATAATCAAGTACTAAATGACTGTGCAGCAACCAGCATTACTGTGTAGTAGCATCCCAGAACAGTTGCCTGGTGATGCTGACTGCACAGTAGCTCATTACTACTGTGCAGTAGTGTCACATCATGATTCGTGCCTGGCGATGCTACTGTGCAATAGTAATGCGTTACTATACAGTAAGTGTCTCATCTAGATGCACCCACTGCAGTCAAAGACATGTTGTACACTCATTATTTTATTATTCTAGATCATCTAAGATGTGCTACAGTATGTTTTACTTTACAATATTAAGCATTATATCAATCCACATTGCATGGAATACAGAGTGGTACCCTTCTCACTTCATATCACTAACACTTGCCACATACTACAACCTCATTCTACATTTAGCATAAGCAATTTTCACTTTCTTGTGTTGGCTCACACATTAGATTAGAAGAACTGTATCTATTTTTCTTTGCTCAGAAGTACTTTCAAAGTAGTGCCAAATTAATTGTATCTCACTGGGTACTGTTCTGAAGCAACTTGTTTGCTTTGTTTCAGTGCTTACAAAAGAAACACTATTTAGTGAGTATTTTAGTTCAGCCAGCAAAAGGTAAGTGAGGGCCACAATCAGGCTGTGGTGGGGCATCCCATTATTGGTATGCACTTCCAAACTCCCATCATTTGCCTTGAGATGGACAGCCTTCCTACAACATCTAGGTATACAGGGACAGATCCAAAGGGGTGTACTGGTGCACTTGACCCCCCCCCCCCCCCCCCCCCGGCGCGCTTGATTCTTGCTCCATGTAAAGTTTAAAAACAATTGCATGGCAGTAGCAGCAGCATTTCTTTTCAGGCAGTGCTGAGGGAGTCACTTGACTTTATGCCTCATTATCATCTACCCTTCTAAAAACTTCATTCTACACGTGTTAATGACCCTGTCCTCTTTTTAATGGTCTTGATGTCCAACCAATCAAGCTAGCCTTTGTTTGCAATTATGCTAAATTTTAGCTGCTCCTGATAATGAAGCTTCTATTTCATAGCCCAGCCGATTGTTTTAAACTCATTCCAAAGAAGTTAAATTTGTTTATGCTTCAGTCTTAAACTGAATAATACAGCCCTAGGCCCCTAACATATTATATTACTAAAGCTTTTTGTTTATTTTTCACTACAGAAAAATATGTGTTGCTTTATATGCAATGATGTACCTCACCATCTGCACACCCCGCCCTTTTCAAAATTCTAAATCTTCCCATGGCAGATACACCACAAAATCACTCCAACCCCATTATCAGTGATCTGTCAGCAACAACCACGTCAATCCACAAACAGAAAGTCCCACAGACCCCAGTGTCAGTCCCTCAGTCACCAATCAGGGACATTCTTCCCCTTGGTGTCTGGCTGTCTCTACTGTGTGGCACAGTGTAGACCTACAGGGGCTCTATAGAAAGAGTTCAGATTTCCTACAGCAGCCCATGCCATCATAACTATGCAGTGGTCTTTGGATTGATTCCATAATCTATTGTCTTAGTTCAACAATGGCCAAACTCTAATCTTGTCAGTAATACACTATGTTTTACGCTGAGTTGGGAATGACTTATATTTGAGAGCCAGACTTTTATGTAGGTGACTTGAAAATTGTGCTGTCTGGAAGCACCTACATGAGATGTTCATTAGCCTGATACTACTGCGGAGTAGTGTCACATGACAAAAACCATGCCAAGATGCTACTGCACAGTAGTATTAGGTTACTGCACAGTAGCATCACTTAATAGGCATCTACTAGCACTACTGTGCAGTAACTCTGGTTACTGTGCATTTTTTTAGTACTTGCTTCTACAAATGCTATATAAATGAACAGTAACCACTGCGCAGTAGCATCTCATGTAGACTCACCCTCTCATGAATGCTTCATGACCCCGAAGGATGAGGGGCCACAGTGACTGCTCACAGGCAGTGGTGGCAGTGGCAGTGCTGGGGGTGTGGCAGCGGTGAGTGGGGAGATCCCACAGGTGGCCACGGCGGTGTCAGCAGCGGGGACAGGGGAGTGGTGAGTGCCGACAAGCAGTCGGCAACCACCCACAGATGCTGCCAGTGGCCTTGGGGGTAGCCAGCAACAATCAGGGACCACCTGCAGATGCTGCCGGTGGTAGCGGCGGTAAGGGGAGGAGGTGACAAGCAGCAACTGCCCACAGATGCTGCCAGCAGTGTTGGTGGTGCTTTTTGCAGGAGGTGCACCACCAGGCTCAGGGGATGCACGTGCACCCATGTGCACCCCCTACATATCACCAATACATCCTCTGAGTCTAGAGAAGTTCCTCTGCACTGAAATGCAGGTACCTGGTTAATTAGGAGAAGATAGTAGTCCTTCTGAGTTAGCACTTCAGCTTTGAAGCAATGCCTCAGCATGACTTGAGAGAATTTTGTGTTATTGGAGGTAGCACTTTTCAGATAACTTGTAAACCCAAGATCTTGAGCAATCCTGGACATGTTGATTACTGTCATTAATGATCTTGCAAAAGGAGGGAATGATAACCTGATATCCTTCTGGCAAAATCTTAATTTTCTTAAACATACTCTGTCTTTTTTTCATAGTTTTAGTTTCATGGGTAACTAAAACAAAAATATTAACCCAAAATGACAGCTATTCAGCAACCACAACAGAAATACCACAAGCAACATTCAGACTCCAGGAAAGAAGTGACTAAAAGTGCCAAGATGGGAACCAATTAAACAAAAGTGCCAACACCATCTGCAACTCAGGGAATATCACAGATGTTTCAGATAGTTGGTCAGCAAAAAATATCTGAGGAGTTTGAATTTAAGGAACAAGTATCTATAATGTTATATTTGCCTTTTCTCAACCCAAACAACTATAACCACAGTATTTTAACTCAAGCCATAATAGCAACACTATTCCACTATACTTCTCTCTGGGCTAGTCTCACTCAACCTATGGGATGCTTCCCAGTGAAATACAAATTCAACAATAACCAGGAAACACAAATATAAATAGAAAAGGGGTTTACCCTAAATCTTTTGACTGTCATTTTTCTTCGTTAGCTTTAGCATTTTAAATGATGAGTGGAGTTCCTTCAGGATTGATTATGATATTAATTAATTAATAGCTGTAGTTGAAAATGTAGGAGAATGAAATTTGTGCATGAAAAAGAATTAGATGGACTTGAGGACTAAAACATTAGAAAAAGGCTAAAATGTAAATGTTATGACACGATACAAACTACAAGGTTGGGTACGCAGGTACTAATATTAATCTCTGCTTTAAGCTTAGTGTTGTATGTGACAGAGGAGAAGAACCTGGGTATATTAATTGACCACAGGATGATCACAGGATGAGCCACCAATGTGAGGCAGTTGTGAAAAAGGCAAAACAGATCCTAATATATATCAGGCTAATGTTTCCAGGAGATTAATGCCATTATGCACACTGAATTCATTGGGGCCCGTATTTTATGTTGTGCATTTCCCTAAGACTGATCAATCTCACTACAAACTTTTATAAAATCTATTTGTGAAACAAGCTTGTTTTGCCTTTTAAGTTTTTTAATGCTACTATAAGGATAGGTTTGGGGAGGAATTCTGGATTCAGAAGTTTCAAGTTAGCTTTGTTTGATTATATTATTATACAAATTTCCATTGAATCATTTCATCCTTGCATTCAGTGCAGAAATACTGACCATGTGTGTACACAAAACCAATTAGCCAACCAAACTGATGAGTCTGCTTAATTTGTAACCCTATAATTTTCATAAGCATTGCTCAAATACTGAGAAAATTTGGATAACCCACAATGGTTAAGTACACTATACTGGGTGCATCGACATACACAATTAATGCACAGCAATAAACTCCAGTGCATATTCTACCAGGGTTTACTGCTCCTAGGCGCCACATTTGAACATATACCCAGGATTGCAACATGTTGAGCTGGGTTGAAGTAGCCCCAGCTGGTAAGGGGCCCCCGAGAGTCAGTGTGCCAGCACAGGGCTGCTTCAACCCAGCTCAACATGCTGTGGAGGGGATAGCTAGGGCATGCAGGTGCTTCAGTGCAGGGCTAGCCAGCAGGCAGCCAGAAAATCTGACTGAATCAAAAGGCTCATGATCTTAGAGACACCCAGTACTGTGCCCTAACCTACTGGCTGGAGAGTAGGAGGTTGTGGAGGGTTTTTTTCCTCCCATCTTAGCCACTAGGTAGCCACGAGTGCAAGAATCGTGGACCCAGACTGAAAACAAGCAGGACAGATCCTCACCCTGTAGTCCAGCAATGAATACATTCCATTGAAGCAGAAAAATTTGGTTGCTGGTCCAGGGAGGTTTTTTAAGTTTCTTTGGGTGAAGCAAGACTAGAACCTAGGCCTTCCACCCTATCGTTGAGCTCCTTGACTATTAGACAGGGCTAGACAACATAGCTTATGGAGGTACAGATCTGGTCCACAGAGCTGAGAGGCTTTGTCTGTGAGGAGCTGTGCTGGGGCTGGACAGCTTCCAATTGTGCCTGTGTACTGTCGCTTCCTCCTACCCTCCTGGCTCCAGTCCAACACTGGGCCAGGTGGTTTTGGTGGCGTGTCAGCAGTGAGGGATTTGCCTGCACCAGCACCAGAGCCAGACAGCTGGGAGCTGTGTCCATACTGCTGCTGCTTGCCCCAGTCACCTTGCACCATGGGGCAGCTTGCAGCTGGTGGGGAGCTGCTATGGGGCCAGGCATCTGCAAACTACATCCATACTGCTGCTGCTTCTCTCCCCACATACAGTGATGGCATGGGTGCAACTTCCAGTTTGTGAGGAGCTGCATTAGGGCTAGGCAGCTTAGAGATGGGGTGGAATTTGGGAGAAGTGGCAGCAGCATGGATGCACTTTGCAGATACCTGGTCTTGTCACTACTTTCTACCAGGTGAAGCTGTGCTGACAAGTTAACTAGGGAAAGGAGGGTGCTGGGAAAAGGGGCAACAGCACAGGTGCAGCTCCCAGCTGCCTGGCTTTGGCTCTGGTGCAAGTGGAGGGAAGCTCTCCTGTTGATGGTGTGCCATAGAAGCCATCCGGTTCATGCTGTACGAGAGCTAGGTTGTTCCAGCTCCCAGTTTACAAAAGGTTGCTGCTCCTGGTATTAGACCAGTGGTTTTCAACCTGCGGTCTGCAGACCCCTCTGGGCCCACACTCTAAAGGGACTGCAAAAGATGACTGTGATTAATCAAAAGTATGTGACTGCTCACACTTACAATTCAAAGGGGTCCATACCTCCATTTGAAATTTGTAGGGGTCCACAAATGAAAAAAGGTTGAAAACTACTGCATTAG
This sequence comes from Alligator mississippiensis, assembly GCF_030867095.1. Classification (NCBI taxonomy): domain Eukaryota; kingdom Metazoa; phylum Chordata; order Crocodylia; family Alligatoridae; genus Alligator; species Alligator mississippiensis. Next base: position 115,857,235 of record NC_081824.1, on the reverse strand, counting down.
ACTATTGTGGGGGGAAGAGGACTGAGAGAAGAGGGAAGGAGGGTGGGGAACAGTGTGAGAGTCACTATTTTCCAGTGTCAACAAATTGTTAGTTGTGTTTATTTCTGTTGAACAAAAGTTTGAGGATTTACACAGCACTGTGAATGTACCCAGGCGAGCCATAGCCACACCTTTTGGTGCTTGGTGCAGGTCATGCGCAGAACCCTCCTCCACTGTACACTGTTACATAATATCGCTTCTATTTATTTCAGTGTCCTCCATGCTAGGGTGCCCAGTGCTAGTGCACCACTGGCACTGCCTCTTGCTACAGTACTGTATCCACCTCAGAATTTAAATAGACAGAGTGCAGCCTTATATAAATATGTGAACATAAAACAGAACTTGTCCCTTGGTCTTGGTATCCTTCTGTTTTAGTTCTTTGATTGTAAAATGTGACTGCTAAAATTTCCTTTGCTTGTCTTACTTGAACTGCAAAATTTTTGGCAGGACCTGTCTCACTCTATGGTTACATGACTTAATATAAGGGCTCCTTAACTTCAGACACTACTGTTACACAAATATACAATTACAACTACTCCTTGCTTAATGTCGTAGTTACATTCTTGAAAAATGCAACTTTAAGCGAAATGATGTTAAGCAAATCCAATTATGTCACAGTAGTTACTTACTAGCAGGCAGCAGCCAAACAACGTTATAACTAAATATTGCACAACTTTAAATGAGTATGTTCTCTAATAGATCAGCAACTTAATAACAAAACGACATTAACTGGGGCGACGTTAAGTGAGAAGTACCTGTATATCAGAAACACTATTGCTCTGTAAATGTGGGAGCTGTTTTGCAATTGTTCCTGCTCAGTGCATGATCTTAATAATCCTTCTAAAAAAGTCGGTAGTGCTATTCACACTTCTATTTACAGCTGGTGCTGAATGTTACTAAAAGACTTAAAAGCAGAAAAACATTTCTTCAAGGAAAAAAGGGATATGCATTACCTGGTCAACTAAACCACCAAATAACAGGCCTTTATTAAACTGACAGCTCTGAAATAGTAATATGATTGTCCATCCAGTTCATTGGTTAGTCATTACAAACCACATTTAGCCATTACAATTTCCTGTATAGGAGTAACACTTTTCTTGTTACAACACAGTAGCTTATTCCTCTCCCTGACCACCTTTTGTAGGTCATTGAAAAATCTCTGAGGGGAAAAAAAAAAGCAGTGAGAAATTACTCTCCTGGGTCAGGTTCACTTAAAATTGTATTCCTACCCTTTCTGTTGCTTTCTCTAGCAAGCTGTCTTCTGGTTTACCTTAAAATCTAGGAAAAAACACTCTTCAGATATTACTGCAGGAATAAGGCAATAGGCTGTTTTTAAACTGTACTAATTGAAATGCTAGACAGGAAAGAGTTGTAATCATCAAACTGGTTATGAGATTAACAGAGCTAAGATTAAGGAACCTCTGTATTCCAGGTTTTCCCTTTAGGTTTGGTAGTGACCAGTGAGAGATGCATCAACAAACAACAGTTTTATTTTACGAACAACAAAACAGTTTTTGCACCTTTTAAAAAAAAAAAGAAAACCACACGCACACATCCCACGCAACCTACACCAACACTTTGCTAAATTCTTAAGACTAAAGATTCCTATTTTAGAGCCTGAAATGAAACTGATAGCACTGCAGAAAGAATGTGGAAATAATAGGCCATAGACACTATGAATGAGTTATGCACCGCTCACACAGGGCTCCTGAACACATCACTGTCCTAAATTTTATTTTTATATGGCACATATTTAGAAAATTTAGGAGTGTCCTGGAAAGCTGCAACAGCTGGTCTGCGTGTGTTAAGCTCGGTGGCGAGGGACGGTTGAATGTCTAAGGAATTCCAAGGCCTCCGAGAGGAATATGTTACCTAGTAGGCCTCAAAAATGCCTGCAAGCACACAGTGTGAGAAACAGCCAACTGGAAGGGCCCTGACAGATGCTATGAAAAGGTTGGTGTTAAGTGCCTTTTTCAGGATATTAAACCAGCATCCTAACTGGTAAAAAAAATGAATTGTCACTGACATTATGTCGGCTCACTTGGAGCCCTCTTTGCTACTTTCTGCAGTCTGGTAACCATTACATGCAAGAGATCAATATTCTTCCCAGCGCTGGAATTTAAATAATGATTTCCAATAAAACCTATTTTAGACTGTTCTGGCTAGAGGACAGAGACAAGCCACAAAACATAATGCACTTAAAGGCCCACTCTTTTCTCCTTTTTTTCCCTTCCCCTCCCCCTCTCTTTTTTTTTTTAAGTCCTGAATAATGAAAGAGAGATCTAGTGATAAGACAGACACACAAAAAGGGAGCATTTTGGTCCAGGCCAATCTGCTTAGCTAATGGCTGTAAACTGACACCTGTAATGAAATAAAAATGTCTCTCAGTGCAAGTGCATAGCTGCACAATTGTTACCAATACTGAACTCTGTAATCTCAGTGATGGGCGTTAAGGAATCCACTAAATATTTCACATGATTTTCCCAGCTCCCCACTTAGAAGCAAATTAAAGCACTGCATCAAAAATAAGCATTGCATAGCATGTGTGCGTGTGTGTGTGCGTGTGTGTGCACGTGTGTGTGTGAATGCGCGCACACGCAAGGGTAGTGGGGAAGGTAGATATTACTGCTCCCACTAACTTTAACTGAAGCTCTGGTACTCAGCACCTCTGAAAAACAATCAGGTTTCTAGTAGTGCTCCAATTTTGTCCTATCTTCTCGCCCCTGCCCCTCCCCTCTGCCTCCCCCTTCATGAGAGTTTTTTCTTCTGCTAAAGAATCTGAAGGGTGCAAGATGATGACTGGTACCTGAGGAATGAAATTTCTGATGTATTATCTGTTAGTGAAGGGAATAGTTTGCAGAGGTGAGATAGATAGAGATGTATGTATATATCTTAGAAGTTGTCACAGTTTCACATTTTGCCTTTGGCCTCACCATATTGCCTAGCTTCTTTGTGTCCTGCAGTGCAGACTTCAGACAGAGGAAAGGCCCTATCCAAGTGTGTTAAGGCTGGACTGCTGTGGTTAAAATGGTTTCCCCTGGATCTCCCTCACAGCTTGCAGTTGTCTGATTTCAATCAGTGGCAGTTCTCCCCACATGTCTAGCCATCAATCTTCTCTTGCTCCTGGATGAGTGTGTCACAGCATGGTGCATGTTCCAGTTAAAAAATAGCCTTCACCGCAGCTTTCCCTCCTCCGTCATTGATAAGTATTCCTTTGATATTTTTATTAAAAAAGAAAGAAAACACGTTATGAAATATGTTTCTTCTTTAAAAAAAGAATGACGCAGACGAAAGACCTGGAGGCTGCAGGAATAGGAGGAGACAGAGAAGGAGTCTCAGTTTATGCAGTCACGATGGAAGTATCCCTGGATAAGCTGCACTTCAAGTAAGAGCCGAGGACTTGAATCTTTTATTGTCTCCCACACTATACTCCTACAGCAATAAAAAGTTTGTCTGACATTTTGCGAGTCTCTAGCATTCACCAGCTACCAACAAGACATTCCTTCAAATAACAAGTCATTAGTGTTTGAGGATGATAGAGACAGTTAAGAACTGTTGTTGTTGTTTAGCCCTACAAAATACAAAGCTAACTTTGTCAGCCGGGAATTATTCACTCACACCCATGGACCCTTTGCAGAGTGATTATAAATTAGATGAATCGCTGTTACTCCAACTTAGTTTCTTTTTCGGATTCTGAACAAATCCATTAGTTTCCCACCTCAAGTTAGCTTTGAGAGGCTGAGATGCTTTTAAAACAACTTCCAGAAGTAGCATGTTCTATACCCATATGCCAGGGGTAGCAAAAATGACTTTCTAATAGTTGCACAACTTTTTTAGTGCTGCTACCCCAGTGTCCAGGGCTGCAGATACCCAGGGGTAATCCTGGACCAGTAGCACCTAAAGCACTTTTCATCAACAGATCTCAAAGCTCTTTGCAAAACAAGTCAGTATCATTTTTCTTACTTTACAGATGGGAAAAATGAGACTGAAGTCACTGAAATTAGTGGAACTCTTTCCACTGGTTTCAGTGGGCTTTAGAGCTGGCTCTGAGACTGAGATGTGTGAAGCAGACCAATAAAGATATCTTACTGGGAGGAAACAGGCTTAATTTGTGGCAAGTGGGGCACTATTTTGGGTATATGTGAACATGTCTACACATGCACTTTAATGTGCATTAGCCTATTTTAATGCACATTAAGGCATCCCATTAAAATGTGCTTTTTACTTAATGTGCATTAAAATAGGTTAATAGGCATTGGGCATTTGTACACATGCATGTGCCACAATGCCAGGCACTCTTAAAAGTGTCATGTACATTTGTATACATGGTGAAATGTATATCAGTGCTGAGAAAATGGTGGCAGGCTTTTGAACTAAAATACATCAAAGTGTACCGCTGCCATTTTCTATGCACTGATGCACATGTCGCTGTTTCTACATGTATAAATGCCCATTGTTACTTTAAAAGTGTGTACTTTAGTTAATATGCATTAAGTCAGGCTACATAATGCATATTTTCCTAGTACCTCACAATGGAGGTACTAGATTTAATACGCACGAACTAAAGTGCATTAATGTACGTGTAGATGTGCACAGTTTTATGTATTTGTACAGAGTGGGTACACCCCACTAAAGAAATACTAAATGGCTGCAAAGTCCTGGCAGTGTACAGGTTGCTTTCAACCTTATTGTGCAGTAGCAGCAGTGTCATGGTTAGTTCCCGCTGATGCTACTTCACTTTAGCGATGAGCTACATCACTGTAGCTCATCACTATGGCAATGTAGCATCTTGTGTAGATGTGCCCAGTATTTACTTTAAAGTATCCTTAACATTTTAGATCCCTCACTGACAACAATATACATTTCTAAGGGCCAGGATCTAAAAATTTAACTCACAAAGGTTAGTACTTGACTTTACCAACTCAGTAAGAATATAGGGGAATTATATTAATATTAAATTAAAATATTTAACCTTCTAAAATTCTAGCTATCCACTTTTAGTATCTGGCTTGCATTTTCCATGCCAGGATCCATATTTCTATGCAGTATTTATGTATCTAATTTAAATTTATTTTTTGAATACTCAATCCCCAGGTCTAGGCACTTTTATACTTTTCTTAAAAAGGTGACAAAGTGTATAACTCTAAACATTTATGATAAATTATGCTCTGCTTCTTTAGAGGATAACTACGTATTTAAATGTGTTAAGGTGTATTAGTCAAATCCAGGATTCCAAGTTAAATAAATCACCAGTAAAAGGCAACCAAATATTCAGTACTGAAAAGACCCACTGTAGCATGAACATGAAATATAGCCTGTGAAATACAAAAGGAAGTGCTTATAAAGGTCATTATCACTTTTCATATTTTCAACAATATTCAGAGCCAAATAGTGAATATAGTTAATGCTTTATCTCAATCTTTCACTCTTAGTTGTTCCTTCCAAGCAACTTGATCTCTCTTCATACTGTAGGGCATACTGATTAATTTAGATATTAATTTCACCTGCATTATACAGTGTTGATTCCTTGTTAGGGTGAATAGCTACAGTGAATATTTGTAGCTTTGATTTACATCTTGCAAATCATATTATTTATAGCACTTTTGCCCAAAAGTGTCTAGTTAGCAGAGTTCAGCTGAAGTTAAAATGACTTAAGCCTAATGTTAGATCATGCAATCTTATAGTGCTGACTTTCACTTCTGGAGACCTACGCTCCATATTTATAACATAGACCACAAAGAATTGCAAGCCAAATGTTCAGCCCCAGTTAGAATAGCCTACAAATATCCTATGAATTTTTTCATCAAAAATGTCAAAATTTGTTTAAAAAAAAAGGAAAAAAATTGGTACATACCTCCAGTAGACAGGCAGTAATATAACTCTGTTGGCTTTACTGGTATTCCTTTCCAGTTTCATAGTGGTGTAACTGACCATAGAAGATGGTTCTTAATTAATAATTTTGAAATGAATCAAGCTTATCACTTCACCTATTGATTTGTCCAGAAATATACATCCTTATGGTTTCATCTGGCAAGCCAGAAGGGCTCTGTTATATTGTCCACTGAGGCACTGTTCAAGATACAGATAAAGTTAGTGCAGTCACCAAGTCACTTGCTCCAATATGTTCTGATTAGAAGGCATCAGAGCAGACTTGATTATTCTTGCAAATATCAATTAATCGAGTCTAATCAGAATGCTCCAGCATTCTGCAGCTTCTTGTGTATTCAGCACCCCACATTTCAAAATAGTGGTGGGGACACTTTAACATTTGTTTGATGAGCTGTAGTTAAAGTGCCCCCACCAGCATTTTGAAATGAGGGAAACTGAATACATGAGATGCTGTGGGTGTTTTAATTAGAATGGCTCTCAGGAGACACTCTAATTGAAATGCTCCCCCAACTCCAGAGCATGTGTATAGGCACCCCAAGAGAGCCCTTACTAATGCCTTATTTCAGCAAAAACTCTGAAGTACTCTGCTTTTGATTTCAGTGAGACTTTTCCGTACTTGAAGTCATGTATATACTGAATTGGTGCCTAAGGGGATCTATACATGTGCTCTGGAGTAGAGGGTGGAGGCGCTTTAATCTGAGAGCTGCTTTAATTAAAGTGCCCACAGTGTCATGTGTATTCAGCATCCTTCAAAATGCTTCAAAATGGCAGCAGCGCTGTTTTAGCTAAAACTTGTTTGACAAACTTTAGTTAAAATGCCCCAGTCACCATTTTGAAATCCAACATGCTGAATCAGACACAAAGGCTGCAGGAGTACACTAATTAGCATGTTCCAGCCGACTCAATTACTCAAGTCTTCTTGAACTTCTATATATGGTATTGTGAAGAAATGATTTAAAAATCTAAACCCAATGGCCACAAAACCTAGTTCAGACTGAAGCACATAGGGCACCTAAACACATGACAGACCTCTGCTCCAGCATGTGCTAATTAGCACACGTCAGAGCAGACTACATTAATCGCTGTGGGTACTTTAATTACAGCAGCTCTCAGAACTGCTTTAATTAAAGCGCCCCTACTCCACCCCGGAGCACACGTATAGATGTCCTTAGGCATGATTCGGGGTCTGGCTCCCTGCTGCAGCAGGTGGGGACTGCCCGAATCATCAAAGCTCTCTGAATCTTAAGAAGATTCAGAGATCTTTGAATCAATTCAGACCTTTTTATTGGTCCCCTGATTTGATTTAGATTTGGAGATTCAGCCGCTGAATCGGGCTGAATCTCCTCTGAATTGAATCAGCACCCGAAACTTTGCACAGCCTTAATATACTGGTATGTGCCTTGCTGAATTATGGCTTTCAATTTTAGGTTACATAGTCACAGTCAGAAGGGACAGAGAGAACCTGCAGAAGGGATTGTCATGGATCAGAGAGGGGTGCTCATTTACTTGGGCTTTCCTCCCTGTACCCAGCCATATAATTCCCAAATGCATCCTTGACTTTTTTTTTTCTTCTGAGTGATCAGCTTACCAGCCTTTTGTCTTAACAAATCATCCCACTGTCCAGTGATTTTCCAGGGCCATGTGGATTAATCACATCATAGAACCCACAAGTATTTATTTTCTGGCCCAAACCCAGCTTAGTACTCATTTGTATGACAACGTGGACCCTGGTGTCCACAGCACATGAATATAGGGTAGCACAGTGCCCCTTTTTCTGGAAGTAATGATGCTTCCTTGGCATATTTCACACATTACTGAGCTACTGGGTATGTATTCCAAGTAAGTTAGAATGTCAGAACAACTACATCTAAAGGGCCACATTAAAGTGATCCAAAATCAGCCCAGTCATTTCATATAAAAAGCAGTAAGAGCTCTCCAATTTAACCTAATAAATTACCGTTGTAAAAACAGTTTAATGTAATGTGCAGAAGTCTAAGAAAAACTGTTTAAATAGTTATATAAAAAGACAGATTTGCAAATCTGTGAAAATAAGTTAACATGTTACATTCTTCAAGTTAAAAAAGGTTTGTAAATTGCCAAGGTAAAATGCAGAATAATGGAGTCTCAGTTTCTTTTTCATCAAACTAGCTAGCTACTACTATGCAAAGACTATTATAAAACTCACAGAAAAAGGTAAATTAAAATACTAGAAGCCAGTTGCTAGAAATCAGCTGCTGTGCCTGTGCTCTCCATGACCAACCAAAGTAGACTAGAAGGAACTACCCTAAGCAACATTTTCTTGATTAGCATACTGTATGGATTAAACCCTGTCCACCTTCCAGTCAATGGGGCTTTCCTTTTTAGAAGTCATTGGCCAAGATTTCACACACAGTTACTCTTCAGAACCTACAACTTGAGCCAGGCAATATTATTTTGGCCAATGCTTTCCTGGACAGTTATGGGGAGAGAAGAGATAAAAAATAAACTCATTGAATACTGTTTAAAAAAAAAAAGCAGAAAAATTATAAAAGCATATGTTGAATCCTTTTGTTTTAGATGATTTGTTTAAATGTGAAAACTGACCTAAATTTAAGAGAGGAAGAGAGAAAGAAGAGGTGAAAAGGGATTATAAAACAATAACAAGTTTAAGTGAACTGTTTCTGGTTGGCCCAGAACAATAGCTTGAGTGCTTTTCCCTTGCCATTTTGCTTTCCAAAATTGTTTTGAACTGAAACTCCTTTCCCCTCAACTATTTTTTTGTGTTCAGCAACTGAACAATTAAAAAAAAGCTTGAATTCACTGCACTGTTCTACAAGTGCATTTGGTCAACTATATTCTGTTATATATAGTTTTCTTCAAAAAATGCTGAAAGAAGAAAAATATTCTTTAAGTCTGAAGTCTAGATTAATCTATGAAATAATTTAAAAACTATGTTTAATATTGCTAGGTTTGCAACTTCAAACGGAAAAAGTGGACATTCAGAGAAGCTGAAGCTTGTATATTATCCGGATCACTGCCATACATATGTAGAAGAATTGAACTACAGTTAATTTCAAGAGTCAGCTGTTTCGAAAGACTGACCAAGACTCCATATTGAGAGAATGCACAATTTTCTTTACTGACATATACATTCAAAACAATTTAACATAATTTTATTTTAAAGTTGTGTTAATATCTTACTTGGATTTTAAACACTTTGGGCATGGACCATTCTTTGTCATATAGGTATATACAACACCCAGTATGGTGGATCACAGTAAACGCCCAATTGCAGTGTAGCCAACACATACTAAACAAAAAAGAAAAAAAGTTGGATTTAGCTCCCCTGGGCTGTAGACACTTTTTTCTAACTTAAAGATTTTTAGTTTTCAGCTTTACACTTTTAAAGCACTGTTCCTCCCATTCTATTACAAAATTAAAGGACTACATTTTCTATGTTCAGGCAAATGTGAGCAAGTCACAGGTTTAAAACATAAAGAACATTCTTGTCTTGTTCTGTCTTTTCCTGTGGATAGGAGCTTTAGTCTCTCATACACTTCAGCTGCATGATACCAGCTCCAGAACAATGGTATTCTCTCAGTGAGGTGACCAAAAAAACACACTGCATTGTAGAGGAAATGGAACTAGCACCTCATAGAGTCTCAATGCACTGTAACTAATTTTGATTTCTCTCCTCATTCATATACTCAGTTTTCTGACACCCCCCCCCCGCCCCGTTCTCCACTCCACCTGTTTTCCTTTTCTACTGAAGTCATACAATGAACTGATGACTGAAGATTTTCCTATCTAAAGTTCTTGGATTTCTTTCCAAGTCAGTGCACTGCATTGTATTGCCACTTGCATTCTGTTTTGATCAGTAGGCCTTATTCACCACTGACCTGTTCTATACCAGAGGTGCCCAACTCAACTGGTCCCACACTGCAACAATAGGTGGGATGGATCCATACTGTGGGGCTTCATCATCTTGCTGCAAGGCTAGAATTTGGCAGTAGTAGTTAATTGCTGCAGTTTCTGAAACAATGGCAGCCATCGTCCCTCCTACTACCAAATTTCCAGCCCCATGGGTAGCCCCAGAAACCACATTGCATGGCTCTAAAGTCTGAATCTGCCCAGCTGGGCTCCTCATATATCCAGAAATTTGGTAGTGGGACAAATGGCAGCAGCATTAATTGCCATTTTGCCAAATTACCAGAGCTGTTGGGGAGCCCCACAGGCTAGATGGCTCTGAAAACTGGATTTGACCTGAGAACCATATTTTGATCACCTCTGCTCTATGTAGTGCCATCAAAGTTGTACAATTGCACAAGGACAATAACAGTGCTGAGTTAGGACCTTTACAATTATAATTTCCATTTATTTCCATAGTTATGTAATAGCATCAGTTTTCTCTAAGACTTGACTAACATTTGTAGCTTCATTGAAGGTATCAACCAACTCTGAACCCTAATTTATTTGCCCAGTCCTTAGCTTGAGTGGTTCTGCTTTGCATTTTGAGTCATCTTAAATAACATTCACCACCTAAACCCAGCTGGACATCACTACATCATTTGTCCCCTCCCTTTAACATTTGATGCATTTACTAATTCTCTTTCCTTTATACCAGAGATGTCAAACTAGTTTGAATCCTGAGGCTGGACTGGACAGGGGTTTCTTCCTGGGCCAGATCTGCTGGCTTGGCAGCTGCTCAGCCATATGCAATGGGGCCTATAGGCCCCAAATTCTGTGGCAGGCCATGTCCTTCCACAGTCACAGCTCCAACTTCTGGTAGCATGCTGGTAGCTCAACGGGACAGATACAGCTCATGGAATGACTCTAGGTTTGACACATGATCTAGTTATTCCAGTGCTGTGCCTCCCAAAGGGACATACTTCAATAGTCCTCATCTTGTGTCCTTCCTTATGCCTTTCTAGGAAAAACTACCATGTATCCCCACTGAACCTTTCATAAGTACAGGTCAATTTGAGAAGGAAGACATCATCCAGTTTTACTGTATCAAAACAGATAGGCCTACACACCCAGTTAATTCTGACATCTTCCCCATGCAGCTCTAATAATCATGAACATTTTCTGCTGGATGCATTACATTATGGGCACTGCAAAAATTATGATTTACAATTTTGCAACAGTGCTCCAGCATCAACACTGGTGTCATAATGCAAGACACAGGAAGAGACAGCCCCTGCCCCCAAAGTGTTTACAAGTGCAGTAGAAAAGACAGCTACAAGGTGGGAGGAGAAATTAAAGCACAGGGAAATGACATGTTTGATGGCCAGTGACAGAGCCAAGAACCAAATCCAGGTCTCCTAAATCCAATTACAATGGCTCTTCACCCACTATTACTGCCTTTATTAAAACAAGTGGTTAACACTCACATGTATATAGCCGGACCAACTCACTCTATGATCATGAAAAATGACACTAACTAAGTTAGCTACAGCTGTATTCAGGGCTGGATGGAACACACTAGTCATTGACCCAACTGTAAGACTGATGCGATGTTGGGGTAAATGTAGCCTGTGTCACATTTGTCATTTATCAGAGGGGGACTGCTGTACCTGCAGTTTGTCACCGAATTCTCCCTACGACAAAATCACTACTATGTTTCCCTGAGCAGCAGCTGCAACAGGATCACTTGAAATTGCATAAAACATTAATTTGAATTTTGAGACAAGTTGGGTACCACACAGTTGGACTTCAGCCAAAGAGTTCCATACAGTATAAGGGGGATGGACAGAAAAGAAAAAGACAGTTCTGTCAGTGGTTTTAAGCTGCCCCTTTTTTAAGTGGAAAAATTGTTACAAATGGGTTCTTCAACATATGTTATTAATTTCAGTGTACTGGCTTCTTGCCGGTTAAGCATCGGTCCTGGTTTCTTTGCTTTCAGATTTAACTAGCAAAACTCATGAGGTCATTAACCAAAATGGACACAAGCTTTTTTTTTTTTTTTTTTTTTTTTTTTTTTTACACACAACTGTTATGGAGTAACTGACTATTCTGAGGACTTTTATTTAATGCCACTTCAGATTCTTTGTAATTGGAAATGGGCTTTTTGGATATGGGCTTTTCAGCAAAACCTGTTGATTCTACCATGAACAAAGCAACATATGAAAGACTTTGAACTCGTGGCAGGGGGAACAGAATCAGAAACTTTGTAAAATATTATGTAACTGTTGTGAGATTTTTAAAGTTGTGTGGCTTTTACCTTTGCTAATTCTGTACAACTGCAAGAAACCAGAGACCATGAAAAAAAACAACTAATTGAAAAAATGGCTTGATAAAAATATCTAAATATGGAAATCTGGGTTGAGTGACATTAATATTCTATTTAGCTTGAAGACAACCACCAAATCTACTCTAAAGAAAAGATAGTTTCATGGATTTATATGCAATACAAAATTTCCCACACTCACAGGCTCACAAACACGCCTCCCACTGAATGACACAGGAGCAGACTGAGAGCATATGATACTGTCCACAGTTTACATGGAAGACATATTTTTCAATAACAAACTGGTGTTGCTCACGTCAGCAAATAGAAAAATATATTTAGAGATAGGTTTTGTTTTAAGCCCTTAGGAGTAGTGGTACAAAATGCCCACACTGACAGCAGCTACTAAATGTGGTACAGAATGTCTTCAGGGCTATTTTAACAGAGGAGACCGTGTGCTTTGCTTGTTGGTAAGGAGGGGCCATAGAGACACCCTTGCTTTCTCGTGCCTCTGTCCTTTCAGACTACAAATGTGTAAGCCAAGAATGTGCCTGGAATCACTATGCCTGGACTATCTATACTTCTACCCCCTGGCCAATCCATGACAGCCATTCGACATCATTGGCTCTCAAGTCTACAGATCCCCATTAATTCCCTTGCTCAGTAGAAGTAATTATGGCGGAGAGAGACCACCACAGGCTCCCAAGGGGGAGAGGGCAAATTCTGTGGGCCCCATACCCCAAGAACAGGCCCCCGGCAGACCCAACTTACCTCCTGCAGGGCAGCCAGAGCAGGAGCCATGCCTGTGGCTGCAGCTGTGTGAACCGGCATTATGCCGGCTGTTTAGTCAGCTGTTTCCAGTATGGGAAACAGCTGAGCCAATCCCAGTGGCCATACCGGCCGCTGCGGGGAAGTTTAAAAGCCCCCCTGGATCTGGGGTGGGGAGAGAACCAGAGAGAGAGAGCAGGCTGGCAGCTTGTTAGACGGGCTCTGGCACGGGGAGGAAACAACCCAGCCTGCGTGGCTCTCGCAGGCAGCAGTGGGGAAAGCTTTAAGCCTCCTGTGGGAGGCAAAGCAGGGGCACCTCCACAGCCCCCAGAAGAGGCTGAGACCGAGGAGGCAGGGGAGCTCCCTGCTTACAGCAGGAGAGAAGAGGCAGCTGAGATCCCTAGATGGGGCTGGGATAAAGGAGGCAGCCCTGCAGCCCCCTCCTACTCAAAGGAATATTTTCTTTGAAGTAAAACGATCCCTGAGAGGGGAGAAAGAGCGATGGGAACCCGATAGACAGGCCCTCGGCCATCCTACAGGGCCAGAGATCACCATCAACACATCACCAACTGGCTGGCGAGTGGATGGGGTGTATGGGAGGCGGAGCCCCTTGGAACATCGCGTGCAACGATTCTAAGTACCGCCGTCCATTGGGAGGGCCCACCTGGGAAAGTTCTCCACTGAAGACTCCTCTTACAGTAAGTTTAACATCAAAGTCATGGCAGGCGAGTTGAGGGGAGAGGCCACACCCTGACAGGCCAAGCGGCCAGAAGGACACAAGACGTCACAGTAATCTTCTAGCATCTTGTTAGGCTTGGGGACCTTGCAAATGAAAGGAGAAGTGACATCTTCTAAAGGTCAGATTGCACTTTGCTTTCTGCATTTCGTATATATACTTTGTTAAACAGGGAATACTGGACAGCGCATAGCATATTTTTTCTATGTTTTGTCCAGCTGCATATTGGAGTTCAAGTTTTGTGTACTGCACCAACCTCTTTCATTGTAATCATCCTGATAGCACCTTTAGACATTTCCAGACATATACTCTCCAAATTGTAATATTGTTGACACCCAGTTTTAAATGGGTAATCCAATAATTGCACCTTTAACAGAACTATCAGTATGCTGTGACAAGACTGTGTAACTATATAACCTTATTATCCTTACTCTTCTCCTCACATTTCCCCCTTGCCTTGTTGCCCAATACACCACATTTAACATCAGAGTGTAGGGTCAGGCTTTCTTGTGAAATGTCTAATTCCACCTTATTTAGGCCAGGTCAGAAATTCTACAAGAAAAGATTTTCACACCAGGTCTCTCGCCAAGTTCTGTACCTCCTCCTTGGAGGCCTGTTCCAACTGCCATTAAAATCAAATAAATTTTTTCCTTGGCCATAATGGGATTTGGATCAGACCCTTGATACAGATAGAAGCCAGAAAGGGCACAAGTTAAATGAAAGAAAGTGTGTGTGTGTGTGTGTGTGTGTGTGTGTGTGTGTGTGTGTGTGTGCGCACGCACGCGCATGCATGCGGAAACACCAGCAGGGATGAGCAACTCAAAGCACAGACTTACTTTACCATAGGACTTTCTCATAGCCCTTGTTTCCAGACTTTATTTACACCTCCAGTTGGGGCCTCAACTCCACTGGCTCCATTGACCTGCTCTTGGGTCTTCTGCTTGGCAGGAGTGGAAAGCCTCTTGTCCAAAACCTGGCTCTCTCCTGTCTGCTCCTATGCCTAATGGAGCTTGGTTACCCTAAAGGTAATCATACAGGACTAAGACTAGGCATGAGACCTGGAAGGAATGCTCCCAGGGCCATGCCAGATGAACTGGGATGTACATGTGAGATCCAATGTTACACGCACAAAGAGGTGTGCAGAAAGTGGCCAAAGATGCTTAGGTATTAAGTAAACATTTAAATTCAATTCAGTCATTTAAAGGGCCATAACTGTCCATATCCTCCAACAGGTTATTTTTGGAGTTTATTGTAATCACATGAAAGGTCTGGTCTGCTTAGTTAGGAAGGACAGCTGAGTTAGAAGGCCTGGTATTTTCACAGTCACTGACATAGCCCTTTATTCCTCAGTTACCCTACCTTGTCTCAGTCACCTCCCCTTTCTTCCTGGGGGGCAGGGGAGAACAGGGTGCTGAAAAACCATGGGTAACCAAGACCATGTATGGCGTGCTGCACAGTACTGGACCTAACCTGGGGGAGGGGAAGGGGGCAGCAGTCTCAGGCACCAATTTGAGCAGGGAGGCATGAAAAAAATATCATTAGCTGCTGCTGCTGGCCAGCTACTCCTCTGCTGCTGGCAGCCTCTGCTGCCCTGTGCAACACTGCTACCCCCCAGTACAGCACTGTCCTGTTACACCTCTGCTGCTTCACAATAACATGGAGGAATACACAATTCTAAAACATGTTCATTCCTTAATAGGAAAACTATTTCCAGAGATGCTGTAACTGCAGCTAGCATCCCAGCCAAATGAATGCAGCCTGGCTTCCTGCTGCCCTGCAGCTTGTTATACTTTATTTAAGCAGGACTCTTAATGAAGGGAGATTATTGTCTGGGTAAGAATTGGTGTCTGACCAGTCTCTGAATGTATAGAAATATAATAAGAACTTGTAGAAGAAAAATGTCCTTACTTTTCAGATATAATTAAACACTACATTCTAAATTTAGGGAAGCTGTTTTATGGCTCAATTTGTTTTATGACAAGTGGTGTCATGTTTTAGGCCTTTTACATTATCCATTTTCTGCAGGTCCAAGAACTTACCATAGCAGTTGCCAAATATGTAAATGTTGCAGCAATTACATTTTCATTACCCATGAAAAATGACCTTGTAAGTTTTAAAATGGATGCAGTTCCCTGGTGTTAAAAGTAATTTAAAAGAACTCCAGTAAAAGTTTTCTTGCTTCATAGTAAGGGGGAAAATACATTTTAAGAAATAAGGTTTAAGATGAGGTACATGATCAAACTATTATTGAATCTTCTCTGATCTTCAGAGGACAGCTGAAATTAACCTGAAACACACTAAAGATTGTTGAGCAATATATTTTATGACAAATATATACTCATCAACCATGCTTGACTATTTCTGTTTTCGAGGCTTGATATCAAAGCGTTACACCTGAGCAGAGGGATCCCTTTTCATGGAACAAGTGGCAGAATCAGGACGTTGGGTTAAACTCTTGCAAATACAGAGAAATTGGCACAAGTGAGCATACACAGTCTGCAGGCACTGCAAAAAGGATCATCAATATGAACCTATGTCTGCCTATAAATAGCTATTAGTTAGCACTAGCAGAAAGTTTTCCAATAGAATGTTTTTGTTTCCCAACCAGAAAATTCCATTTTGTTAAAATCAAAACTTTCTGTGGGACCACATCCATCTTAACAACATTTTGTGTTTTCATGAAAAGTGTTTTGTTTTTTTTAAATGGCCTTTGTGTTTTCATTTCAATTTTTAAAAATGTGTATTTTAATGTACTAACAGTTCATAAAATGGAAAAGTTCTGTTTCAGTTTAAAAAGAAAAAAGCCTTTCATCTGGTATCCCACGATCACCTCTTGGCTAAACTGGCGAACTGCGGCCTTGACATCACCACAATCCGCTGGCTGGGAAACTGGCTCCACGGTAGGACCCAGAGGGTGGTGGTTGACGGGAGCCAATCATCGTGGTGCACTGTGACCAGTGGGGTCCCACAAGGCTCTGTCCTAGGGCCTATACTATTTAACATCTTCATCAATGATGTGGACTGTCACAGCGGGGTCCTACAGGAGGGCCGTGATCTCATTAAGGCCCCCTCTCCGTGCCTATTCAGCACAAGGGCACCCTCTATTCTCGCCCACCAAGTCTTTGATCTTGAGTTAAGTTGGGAGGCTGCCTTACGTCTCCTAGGCACGGTTAGCTGGGACCTCTGTCCCCGTGTTCTTCCGGACCCACCGGGGTCTCCCTGTACACTGGGTGCGTTCCAAGCACCCTAGCCTTATGGGCTACGCGTGGCTCCTACCAACCCTTAATACCACGCCCCAAGCCTCGCAGATGTACTGGACGTTGGTCTGTCAAAATACACGCCCGCTCCCCCGGGCCTCCTCTGTAGTGTAGCCCACTCCCGGGCCTTCTCTAATATATGGCCCCTCACGGGGACTTTTGTCAAGCCCACTCTGGGCCTTCTCTAAAATAATCTAGCCCGCTATGGGACTTCCTACCGAGTCTTCGGTCCTTTAGGCCCACCGCACGGCTACCCTCTCTTATCCAGGCTCACCGCACTGCTATTCCCTTTTACCGGGGACCACAGCAGCACCTTGCCTTTCTCCTGGGGTGTTGTGCTGCTAACCCCTTCCGTCGGGGTCCACCGCAGCACCTTGCCCCTATCTGAGGGCTATTGCCGTACTAGCCTACAGCTGGGCTCGCTACGCCTGTCTCAGGTTTCTCAATAGTCCCCCTTTCCTGGGGACTTCTGCGCCCCCTCTGGGACTTCTTGTCAAGCCACCCATCTCTCAGGCCCAACCGCACTGCTACCCCCCACTCTCCAGGGCTCACCGCACCACTACCCCCTCTCTCCGGGGTTCACCGCAGGACACCTCCCTTTTCCGGGGTTTACTGCAGCACTAGGCCTTCCTCAGGGCTTGCTGCGCCTGACCTGGGGCTTCCTAATAATACTGCCCCCTCTTTGGGGCTCGCTGTGCCCACGCTGGGCTTCCTAATAATACTGCCCCTCTCTGGGGTTCTCTGTGCCCACGCTGGGCTTCCTAATAATACTGCCCCTCTCTGGGGCTGGGGTCTCAGCCCCCTTTAGCTGCGCCCTCCCTGGCCCTGGGGTTCCCCCACCCCGGGGTTCCCCCTGAGTATGCTGCACCTGCTCTGGTGCTGGGGTCCTCACCCTTCATTGCGAGTCCCCAATGAGTACGCTGCACCTTCCTCAGGCGCTGGGGCCCCCACCCCCTGGGGGTCCCTATGAGGCCTCCTCCGACCACTTACAGCCTCACCCTAGCCACTGGTGTAATAAACAACAACAACAAAACCACAAGCCTCCTGGCTATAACTTAACTTAAGGCCGCCTGGCTATAACAACATTGCTCCAATCTCCCGGAGCCGCCATCCTTTACTCTGCTCAAGCCGTTCTCGCATCTCAGCTTCAGGAGCTCCTCTCCGTCTGGCCACTGGCAGGCAACTGCTAGCCTAGCCTTGGTTCTAGGCTTTATAGGAGCCAGGCCCTGCCCTACATTACCAGCTGACTGCCGTCAGGTGTGAGTCAATCTACCTGGAGTTTCCCTGGCAACTCACAGCTGCACTCATTATCCCTGCTAGGGCTTTTCCCCAGCAGTTTTCCCCTCTCTAGGAGTGGGGTAGCGAGGTGCTCTGCAACATGGACATTGGTGTCAGAAGCGGACTGGCCAAGTTCGCCGACGACACCAAACTCTGGGGTAAAGCATCCACACCTGAGGACAGGAGGGTGATCCAGGCAGATCTGGATAGAATCATGAAATGGGTGAATGAGAACCTGATGGTGTTCAACACTGAAAAATACAAGGTTCTCCACGTTGGGAGGAAAAACATGCAGCATGCTTATAGGCTCGGTAGTGCTACGCTGGTTAGCACTACAGATGAAAGGGACTTGGGGGGGTCATGGTTGACCACAAGATGAACATGAGCCTTCAGTGTAATGCTGCAGCTAGTAAAGTGAGCAAAACACTGGCTTGCACCCATAGATGTTTCTCAAACAAATCCCCGGACATCATTCTCCTGCTGTACTCGGCCTTGGTGAGGCTGCAGCTGGAGTAATATGTCCAGTTTTGAACTCCACAATTCAAAAAAGATGTGGAGAAGCTTGAGAGAGTGCAGAGGAGAGCCACGTGCATGATCAGAGGTCAGGAAAGCAGACCTTATGATGAGAGGCTGAGAGCCCTGGGGCTATTCAGCCTGGAAAAGCACAGGTTCAGGGGTTATCTGGTGGCCACCTATAAGTTTATCAGGGGTGCTCATCAGGATCTGGGGGAACATCTGTTCACCAGAGCACCCCAAGGGATGACAAAATCAAACAGTCACAAACACCACTGTGACCATTTCAGGCTGGACATAAGAAATAACTTCTTCACTGTCCAAGCCCCCAAGGTTTGGAAAAGACTGCTGCTGGAGGCGGTTCAAGCACCTACTTTGAACGCCTTCAAGACACATTTGGATGCTTATCTTGCAGGATCCTATGATCCCTGCTGACTTCCTGCAGGGGGCTGGACTCAATGATCCTCTGGAGTCCCTTCTAGCCCAAATGTCTATGAAAGCTATAAAAATCTTTCAATTAGCACGAAACAAATTGTTTTTGTTCTTGTTTAGATTTGGAACAAAAATAAGTTTCAGAATTGTATGTGAAATGGAAATAGATTCATAGATGTTAGGTTACTGATGTTAGGATGCTACTGCTGTTTGTCAAAATCTACTGTCTAGACATGAAAGCCATTGTTTTTTTAAACTAGCTCTTCCCATCCCAAAATTATCTGTATTCAGCAAGCAAACTAAAAATACATTGTTTCAAATTCTAGTGCTTCCAACCTTGATTTTTCTCTTCAAATGAAAAATGTGGTACACAACATCTAATACAGGGGGGAAAAAAATTACCACTACATATTTTTGCCAAATATTTACAATACTATTATTATGACATGTATGTACAATGTCTGACCTCATAAAATTGATTACTAAATCATGTGCTCACCACTCTAGCTATCTCTTATTAAAATTATTTAATCTCTTGCAATTTACTCTGTTGAAATGTATAGTATATTCAATACAATTTAATCAGAGATGGTGGTGGGCTAATGCACCATCCTTTAAGCTTTTGAGGCCTTTGATCAAATCAATATTTGGTCAAAAATTAAAGCTAGTGTAGTAGTCACACCCCAGTCCCCAATGAATGCATGTGTCAGTGTTGCAAATGCAGACAATTTCTCATAGTTATGGCAATTTATGCATAGGAGTCCCAAAATTGCAAATCTACTGGACAGCAGGTCTACTGGATAGGCATTAAGATAACCCTATAGGGAAATCTACATGGCACCTGCTCCCATGAGTTCTAAAGCTAAGCTCCTTATTTCTTGGGCCAGTAGGGTTAGAAAAATCTAAAAAGGACATATAACACAGGATTTTTTAAAAGTATAAGTAATGAACAATAGCTTGATTTCTTTATGCAAAATTGTTTTATAGATATAGGCTTTCTTACACAGTCAAACCTTTTGTCTGCGTACCCTTTTGTACTGACTGTTTGCACAGAAATAAGTTGTAGGACTGCAAAAAAAAAAAAAAAAAAAAGAAAAAAAAAAAAAGGACTATTCTGATGAGAGAATCTGTACATTTTTGCTTCAGAATTCAAACTCATTTATTTTATTTATGGGAATAGTGTGGGAATCCCATGATGTGGTTGATTACTGTAATTATGGGCTGGAGCAGATGACCCAGGAAAGCCCTTCTATGCCTGTGTAAGAAACATAGCTGATTGACTGCCAGAGGCATTTTAAGTCTTCAGTAAAACATTTCAATGGGAGTTTAGCCTCCAAATGCTGATGAGGATCTGGACCTACAGGCCTAAGCATTAGATGCCTAAGCCATCTTGACCCATTTAAAAATGTTACCAAGCCTCTACTGTCTGCAGTGAAAGTTTGTGATGAAAGTGTATAGCTGAGGGACAACCCTGCCATGTTTAGTTTGCTAACTATTTTTTAGGGATGTGAGAAATGTCACCAAGTGTTTTGTTTTGAAGCTGCTTCAACACGCTTTGAGCTCAAAACAGTGAAATTGAAATGAAACAGAAAGCATTGAAACAGCTTCGAAAAGAAATGAGGCACTTGAAACATTTTGAAAGTTTCAAAAGATTTCGAGTTTCAAAAAAGCCCAGTGGTGGGAGGCAGGGGAGAGCTAGGGCTGCACTCCAGGCAGCTCCACAGCCCCATATAGCTCAGCCCAGCGGGAAGCACAGCCCTGGTTCTCCCTGCATCCCACCGTCAGGCTGCACTCCGTGGGGCTGGCAGAGCCAATCAGAAGGTAGCACTGACTCTTTTCATCTCTCGCCACTGGGCTGTGCTCTGATCAGCTCTGCCAGCCCCACAAAGTGCAGCCCCAGCTGCGCTCCATGGGGCTGGCAGAGCTGATTGGAGGGCAGCATTGGCTCTGCCTGCCTCCCGCCACTGAGCTGTACTCCAATCGGCTCCACCAGCCCCATGGAGCTCAGCCTGGTGGCGGGAGGTGAAGAGTAGCATTGGCTCTGTCTGCCTCCCATGGCCAGGCTACGTTTCGTGGGACTGGCAGAGCCAATCAGAGCACAGCCCAGTGGTGAGAGGCGGGCAGAGCCGGGGCTGTGCTTTGCCTCCCACCATTGGACTGAGTTCTATGGAGCCCAGCACTGGGTGTAAGCTGTGGCCAGTGCTGGTCCCAGGCAGCAGCAGCAACCTCCTGTCATCCAGCACAGATCCGGGGGCCTGCATCCCTAGGAGGAATCTGGGGTGTGAGGCCCCAGATCTGTGCCCCAGATGACAGGAGGCTCAGGCTGCCTTTCTGACCTGGGACTGGCTCTGGGCATGGGCTGTGCCCAGCACTAGGCAAGACTACTGCTGTCGCAGCCGGAGCCTCCTCTCCTCTGGTGTACAGATCCAGGGACTTGCACCCCCAGGAGGGCTGGTGAGCTATGCTGGACTCCTCCTAGGGGTGCGAGCCCACAGATCAGTGTGCCAGATGAGGGAAAGCTGCCGCTGCTGCCTGGCACAGGTGGCAGCAGCAATTTTCTCTGGTGCTGGGTGCAGCCTGTGCCCAGCACCAGTCCCAGGTGACAGGGCAGCCTCCTCTCATTCAGGGTGCAGTTCCAGAGGCTCACACCCCTGGGAAGGCTGCCAGGCTGTGCCAGACTCCTCCCAGGGGTGTGAGCTCCTGGATCTGCACCAAATGAGAGAAGGCTCAGGCTGTGGCAGCAGCAATCTTGTCTGGAGCTGGGTGCACTGGTCCCAGGTGGGAGAGGCAGCCTGAGCCTTCTCTCATCCGGGGCGCAGATCTGGGGACTCACACCCCCAGGAGGACTGCCAGGCTGTGCCAGATTCCTCCCAGGAGTGTGAGCCCCCGGATCTGTGCGCCAGATAAGGGGAGGCTGCCACTACTGCCTGTGGCCAGTGGCAGCATCTGTCTTCCCCAGCGTTGGGTGTGGCCTGCACCCAGCGCTGGTCCCAGGTGGTAGCAGCAGCCTCCTGTCATCCAGCACATATCTGGGGGCTTACACCTCCAGGAGTCCAGCACAGCCCCACAGCCTACCAGGGGTCTGAGCCCCCGCATTTGTGCCGGATGACAGGAGGTTGCTGCTCCTGGCCAATTTTTCTTTTAAGACTTTGAGGTGCAGTTTTTGAGAAACCTTTGCACCTATCTCCTTGAAACTTGGCAGGCTTCATGCCCTCAGAAGGGCTACCATCCCTGCAATTTGCATCCAAATCAGGCAACAAATGACAATGTTTTAGACATTTTCATGATTCCCCATTATAGCCTATGGGCAAAACGTTGAAACAAGTCAAAACTGTGAAACAGTTTCAATGAAACAAAATGGGACAGTGCTTCGAAACAAAATGAAATGAAACAATGAAATGAAACATTGTCCCTTCAAAATGGTGAAACAGACATTGAAACAAAACGATGGTGTTTCACATAGCCCTACTATTTTGCTCTTCACTATCTTCTGAAAATTCTTTTTTTTTTCTTAATGTTCAGGATAAACAGATATTCAAAGTAATCCCAGAAAATGCCAAGTAATAACTTTTAATTCCTATTCACAGCAGCGACAGTCACAGGTGAGGAGAGAGCTAACTAGTTGCAGACTTTCCTGCTGCTCAGTCTTGCCAGCAGGCTTTATATGTTTATTATTCCTCCAGATATCCTTGCTTTTTATGTCTTGGAAACTTTCATTGACAAGGAATGCTGTAAATGGCAAGTTAGTTGCAATGCTGGAAACTTGATGTCTGTCACTGGGGAAAATACAGACTGACTCATCTTGGCTAGAGTTTTAGCACAAGGCTTTTGGGCTGAAGCTGTAACAGATTAGAGCATTAATTTATTTAACTGCCCGAGCTACTGTATTTGAAACCTTAAGGCATCTGCTTGGTTTACTAGGCACGGCATCTCTGTAGTACTCTCATTTCACTGCCATTTTATAGCAGGGTACTGTCTTGTACAGTTCCTCTTATCTAGGGTTTTAATGGGTGTTTATAGTTTGTGGCAAGCAAATAAATAAAAACACCATTTCAGAATTAGAAAATGGAAATATAATGCATATAAAACCAAATCAAGGCAATCTGACAATGATTAACCACACACACACACACACACAAAGCGAAAGAAAAACGAGGATATTCATGTCCACTGAAATAAAGAAAAATAACCTCCGAACAATCTTTTGCATAAAGTAGTAACCAAAACACGAAAAATACCATGTATCAGATTCAGCCAATTGTCAATCAGATGTGTTTCATTTACATAAACTTAGAAGTGATTTCAGGTTAACTGTACAGCGTATGCAAACACTTAGGATGCCTTGCAGCACAAATACGCAGCTATGTTCCACATAATGCATTTTCTCAGATCTTCCATAGCCTCATCTGGAATGCTGTGGTTTTACATCACAGATGTATGTATTTTTATAATGAATCGGACCCATGGAAAACAAAATAAAGGAGATCACTTTGCTTAGGAAAACACTGACTGAAGATATTGTAGTAGAATAAGAACACTAAAAATTAGAACGGTCTTTCCTAACCCAAGTAGTGAGAGAAATCGAGTTAATAAAACATGTCTGATGGATCAGTCTTCTATTGAAAAATGACAAATCAGCAAAAAAACCCCATTTTTTTGCAGACACTGGTCAGTTACAACAACATTTTGCTTGGAAAGAACCAGAACAGAGTATTTCACTAAGGTCCAAACATTTCAATTTTATGTTTCTAAATTACTTTTAATTTTATGTTATGGCAAAAAACTGAAGTCAAAATCAGAATGAAGCTTCCAGATCTATATCAATCAGTGTATTTTACTTAACCCAAGGTGAATTTTTGGAATTTCATTTCATGGTAATTTTTTTTGGCATTCATTCCCTTTTGGTCCATATTTGCTATACATGCAAGGGGTGTACCTTGTAAGATGTTGAGCATTCTGATCCCAGTTTAAAAAGTGTTTAAAATCATCTTTAGTTTGAAAGAAGTGTGTACTCCCATTTCAATTTAACTACATTAAAATATGTATAAGTTGTGATGCACCAGTAATTTTTCCTTCTGCCATTGTTAATGCTTGCGTACCCCCTCTGTTTCCTGACTCTTGGGTGGAGGAATAAAAGTTTATAGAATACAAATACCATAAATACCATAAAAGTTAGATGTGGCTGAGCTTACTAGAAGCAGAAATTTCTAAAACTC
Source organism: Alligator mississippiensis (assembly GCF_030867095.1). Classification (NCBI taxonomy): domain Eukaryota; kingdom Metazoa; phylum Chordata; order Crocodylia; family Alligatoridae; genus Alligator; species Alligator mississippiensis. The sequence continues at coordinate 115,832,899 of NC_081824.1, read as the reverse complement.
TCAAGAAAATGTGTTTTGGCAGACATATAAAATGAAGAGAAACAGACAATCATTTACAGCCTTCTTGCACTGTGCCTTAAGACATTTTGAGGTTCACTCATGACCACGATACACAGTCCATGGATGAATATGACCGTGCAACAATGAATGACAGAGCTGGCAGCAGTTTCAAGTCAGTGCCCTTTTCTACAGTGTACCAAACTAGCAAATAGCTCGTCTAAGAATACCCCTGGATTTTTTTTTTTTCATTCATTTAAAGGATCATATTATTTCCAATCTTTCTGTGAATTCATTTCTGGTGTCTAGTAAAACTGAATTTGTAGATGTATTCCTTATAAAACAAAAGAAAAAATGCTGAAATGCAGCCAAGTAGATTTCCTAAATGTAGACTGACCATATGGAAATCCCAGAAATCTGGGACACTGCCTTCCCCGCCCCACACCCACTCTCTCACAAGTCAGTGGGTGCAAGGCTATGTGATAGGCAGGCAGCAGTGGGTAAAAGATGAGGAAAAGTTCAACTAATGGTGGGTATTAGTAGTTAATTTAAATTTTCCTATGCTGTCTGCCCCAACCCCTCCCACCCCACAAAGGTCTTACCTGGCTTAATGGAGGCTGTGACTTCTGATCACACATCCCCATTCCCAAACTGGGATGAGGGGGGCAGGAGAAGGCTGTGCTGCAGAGAGCTGTGCAGCCACAGAGAGGCTAGAAGCCAGAGCATGGAGCTGCTGGGAGTGAAGCTGCAGTGGTGGAAGGTGCACAGAGCTTCTAGGAGAGAGAGCTCCATGTTTCTGCCATGCAAACCCCCCTCCTGGTGGCTCCATGTTCTGGCTTCCAGTGTCTCTGTAGCACAGCCCTCTCTGCAGAGAGGCTGTGGCTGCTCATCTGTAGGAGAACCTACAGCACGGAGCTGCCAAGGAGGTTCGGGCAGTGGGAGCACAGATCAGCTTCCCCTCTCCCAGGGGCTGCTGTGGATTCCAGACTCACATAGCTCTCTCTTTGGAGAGGCTGTAGCTCTATGATTGTAGGGAAAGTTGGATCATGGAGCCACCCGGAGGAGATTCAGGGCAGCGGGAGCACAGAGCATGCTTCCCCTCTCCCAGAGGCTCCATACTCTGGCTTTTCCTGCCAGCATAGAGCCGCAGCCACTGGGAAGGGGTTTAGCATGCCAGGAGCTGGCAGGAGAGAGGAAGTATGCTCCATGGTCCCTCCACATTCAATCCTCTCCCAGCAGCTGTGGCTCTGTACTGATAGGGGAAGCCAAAGCATGGATCTGCTGGGAGAGGGGGGAGGGTGACAGAACAGAGGTGGTGGGAGCACAAGGCAGCAGGACCACAAGAACATACTGCCGTCTCACTCCTGTAACCTTGCTCCTGCCAAGGGAGCATGGCAGGAACATAGCAGGATCATGGGAACATGGTGGGAAAACAGGAGCTTGCCACAACTCTCCTGCAACTCCATTTCTGGCATGGGAGCACATCATATTCCTCCTCCCAGAACTGGTGGCACACCTCCTGCCCCTGGATGGTGTTACTCCCTGAGCAGTACAGCTTGGAAGGGGAGGTAGATCATCCTCAGAGCAGAAGGGAGGGGCTGATAGTGGTGCATCCTGGGATGCTGGAGGACCCAAATTGTTCATCTTATCTCTGTAGGACAGCCTGACATTACTGCAACATGACCTGCGTAGCACAACCCAGAAATACTCCTTGACCAAAGTGGCATAACTTTGGGATACTTAGAGTACACTTAGCATGAGCTTTCCCACTTTAATGCATGGACAATCAAATTTTAAGTGCCTTTAGTGTGGACTAAAGTTAATGTGTAACAACACCCTCAGTCCATGACTAGCTTCTCTCCAGCTGAATAAGGGCCCACTGCTTCCCTACTCCAGCAATAGGAGCAAAGGGGCATCAGACAGGTCTGAGGAACATAGCAGTTGGGAGCTGTAGTTCTCTATCTCATGTCTGTAGAGGGGGAAATGTCTAAGAGGGGACATTTAGGAAAGAAACAGAGGAGTAAATTGTCAAACAACAGTTTTCCATAGCATGATTCCCTGAGAACCTTCCAGCTATTCACATGGGACATTTGCTTCTCTGGGAAGCCTCATGTGAACATGTGGAAAGCCACCAGCAATAGCATTACTTCAAAAGATTCTGAGATGCACGGGTTTCAGCAGAGTTCTCTGCAGACCCTCAGATCCACAAGTTTGGGGACCAATATCTCCTCTTGTATTATATCCCTCTGACTAACCTCTCCCCTCCTCTTACATGAGCTTAAATAGTGAATGCCAAAATGCTCCATGTCTTCCATGTTTGCTCTGTGGCAGGGAGAGAGCAGTATAATCTTTATGACGTAAGAACCCGAGACAAAGTTCTTATCACTGGTACTGTCTAGCGTCATTAGTAAATGCTGTTAAGATTTTTTATGGCTTTTTTATTTTTATAAAAATATTTTCTGCATTTTTTGATAGCATTCACTTGAGAGGACACCTAAAAAAAGTCAGGTAAACACAAAAATATTGCAGTTTACTTTCTCTTGGCCAGCAGATAGGTTTCACGTAGGTGTGACTGGACAGAAAGGCCGGAGAACTACTACCATGGTGCTCTTTTAACATACTGGGCAGGCAGTCACTGTTGGGTGAGGGCTCTGGCTGCATATCTCACTGTGAGCTCACAGATGTCTGTAATGTGTATAACATGCCTCCAGGAAAGCAGATAATTCTTTCAAGGTCCTTATTTGCCATTTTTCACTATTTACATAGCCCCCTCACTATAGTATGTGCAATCTTCAAAGTATGGTCCTCACAACAGACTTTGAAGTAAGGCAGCATTTTTAGCCACATTTTACAGAAGTGGAAGTGAGGCACAGAGAGACCATGGACACATCCTAGAATTCCCTTGGCAGTATACTCTCAAGTATGTTCCCTCACTTGTGTGCACTAAATCTGGAAAAGCAGAGACAGAAGTCTTGAAAGCAGTCACAAGAAACACCTGCCTCTTTTCCCAAATGGCTTCACTGCCTCATTCCTGGTTGTTTCTTATGCAAGCAGGAACAAACAAGTGGAATACCCTTTCCAGGAGTGCCAGAGACATCTGCATAGGATGCCTCTGTTAAATCACTGAGCAGACCAGCACTTGGATCTTCTGGCTATTGGGCCAGGTCACATTGCATATTTCTTTATGAAATGTTTCTTTCTTTCTGTATTAAATGGTCCATACTCCCCACAAATGCACATTTTGTACTGAGAAAGCAGGAAGGGCACCTGAGACTACATACAACAATTGCAGTTCAGGTGGGAAAGCACACTTTCAGTATTTCAGCAAGAGCGAATGCTAAAATGCCCATTGGCACTAACTTATTGCTGTTCTCAAGGCAATAGACTAGACACAGTACATCTTAACCTGTTTTTGCCAAGTGCTTACATAGGGTAGAAATAAAGTAGCCAAGGCTAGGGACAGACATTACACATAAACTGGTTTAAGTGATCAGAAACTGGTTTAAACCTGCAACAGAATAGATGTTGAGTCACATACACCAGTTTGAAAATGTCTGAAACCAGTTTGAGATAAACCTGGTTGAATGCAGTGTCAGACTTAACTGATTTGGCTCAAACCGGTTTATGCAATGTCTGTCCCAGACCCCTTGCTGGTTTAAGCTAAATCAGAGTCCCCCAGCATCCTGGCATGCTCTCCGGGCTGGGTGGGGCTCTCTGCTCCACAGCAGGGCTGGCCCCTCCCCTCTGCTCCCTGGCTGGAGCTCTGGCAGAGATTTGCAGGCACAGCAGGGTCTGCTGGCTTTCCTGTGATATGCTAGCTAATGCTGTGTAGGTCCCCAGCAGAGACTGCAAACACAACAGGGTCTGCCTGACTTCCCCCTGCCCTGCCTCTGCCCCTGCTGCTGCTCAAGCAGGAAATCCCCCGTTCCCTCCCTCCCATTTCCCACAGCATGGGCCCCAACCCCATGGACCCTAGGCATGTGATATGCTAGCTAATGCCAAGAGGTGTCTGTGTGTGTCTCTCCAATTTTACTGGGGCAGGCAGACAGAACAGTGACTACTTGGGGCTGTTTGGAGCTAATCAACAGGTCAGCCAGTAAGCTGTTTAAGAAGTTTGAAGTAATGGAGAGAGGCCATTGTTTTGCTAATGGGTGATAAAGACTGTTACTACTATCAACCCCAGCTGGCTTGCTTGCTTGTCAGTTTGCTGCAGACAGTGTGACAAAGCAGAGAGGGAGATTGAAAAGCTCTGTATCATGAACAGATGCATGCACTGCACACCCCTACCTTTCCCTCAGAATGCTAGCTGGGGGCTGGGGGCTGGTAGCACACCCGCCCTTGAGCAGCCAGTGGGGAAAAGCCTGGGACTGTGTAGGGAGACCTCCCTAATGAGAGTCCTGTGGAGCCTGGCCGTGCCCCCACTCAGCTCATCTCCCTGCAGAAGGGAAGGGAGGGCTACTCTAGTGCCCCCCAGTTTCTAGCCTGAACCAAAGCAGTCATGTGCTTGAACTTCCTCAGTCCAAAGAGAATGTCTGTCCGGTTTCAAACCAGTTCAGCCTAGCCAGGTTAGATTAACCTGCAAAGATTGAATCAATTCAAGCTTTTTGAATGTCTGTCCCTAGCTCAAATGAAGCAGGTCAGCTGTGCTGGGGTGAGTCCCACCACAGCTGATCTGCTTCACTGGGCAAAACACATGGCACTTGTTGTCCTGCCTGCTGACACTGTGGAACAACAGGGGGCATGTTCTCCTGGGCCTTGAGGGGTCCCAACCCTGCCTGGGAATTACTGGGGTATGCCGAATCAGGCCCTTCAGGACCTTGAGCACCTGCCCAGAGCAGCTGGACAGCATAGATCACTGTGGGCTGCCCATGCTCTCCTGCTATAAAGAAAATAGACATCTGTTGCAATAAAGAAGCACATACTAATACAACTTTTTATCACAACCATATAGTGATGCAACAAAGTGTATAGCTATCTATTTGCTTTTGCTTTTTGCTGCCATCAATTTTTTTATGGTAGCCCAAGACTGACGAAAGGTGATGTCTGTTTCCATCCATAGTCAAATTCTCATTCAAGGAAATATTCAAGCTAAGAACCTCAAATAAATATCAGTATATCACTGGAGTCTGGAAATGCAGATACTAAACTAAAACCAGAGCGTGTAGCAGCAAAGTAAAACTGAATTCTCAGCAGGGGGCATTATGTTTTTTCAGCAGCATGCACAACATCCTGGAGATACTCTTTGGTACTAAAAGAGCAATACATACAAGTAAACATTTCACCCTTTTAGGGGTTCATAGCTGTCCTGCAGCTGTTGTTTTAGCCTTTTGTAGTAACAGATACTAAAAAAATGTAATAGACACTTCCTTACATATAGCTGTTCATGGCATCTGGAATGATGGAGTGGGCACATTACAGTAAGTCATGTTTACAAAGAAATGTTGAGAAAACAAGGAAAGCCACATAGGAAAACATTTTAAAAAACATACAAATATGTGGCTTATATATTTTGTCTATTTGCTTTCTTTATCGTTTGGAGGCTTTTGCAGAATGCATGTGGCCTTTACTTCCAGGCAAACAGCATGTACTTTCAGGAGTCTCCAAACTGAGGGAGTATTCTGAAAAACTGAATATAATTAGATATGGAATATTTTTAACAGCTGGAGGGATTTCACACTTAAGGCCCAATTTACAAAACTTTGGAGTTGGCGCTGTTTCAACACTAGCACTGGAAGTAATAATTTCCCTGGCTTTTTTTTTGGCATGTGAAGTTATTTATGTACATACATATATCATTTTAAAAGCAAAAAAATGTATCTTAGTTGTACCTGGCTAGTGATAAATGAGCAACTTTAGAAGCAATGTCAGAGAAGAAAAAATGATCCCACACAAGCTCATGTTTAAAAACTGAGGCTAATTTCTCTCTTTGTTTATAGAAGGTCTCTTGCAAGTTTTCTATATTACTGAAAATGCTTAAGACACTTCTCTGATACTTTAATGGAGTCAATTTGTGTTAGATTTACAAGAAAAATATATTAGCAAAGAGCCAGCATGCCAAGTGTAGCAGTATAAAGGCAGATCTCTCAACTATGCAATCTAGATTGCATTTCCAAGACCAGGTCCAACACGAAATTAGACAAAGTTAAAGTGGGGGTCTCAGATTATTGCATTCAATCTTTCTTGGTGTTAATCCTTTGGGTATGACATCACAGATGTGATTTATATGCCAGAATAATAGGGATACTCAAATTTCCAATTCACTAATAAACTGTAACCCCAAGCATTTTTTTTTATTAGTGTATCTCCAGAATACATATTTTTCTACTGCTGTGTGAAGGGCTCCAGAAGATAAAATAATCACCTTGACAGCTCATGTCAGATAGAACCTCACTGCTTCTTTTGTTGGAAGGGCCCACAGAAGGTATTAGGCTTCACTAAAACCAAACCCCATTAGGAGAAGATGCTTGGGAGAAAAGAGAAAAAGGGTGCAGCAGTATCAGCAGAAATCATACTCTTTCTGATTATTAAAATATGAAATAGTTTCTCACTGGTTGCTCAATTAGTCTCCGGGTGATCAAGAGTGGCATAGAAAACATTATTAGGATGATAACTTAAATTGTGATAATCAAGCTTCGAATTACACTTTGACTCTTGCGGGGGGTCTCCAAAAAAAATAGGCTACCTATCATAATGCCCTAATAAAATCAAAGACCTCCCCCTGCCGGGGTTTTGATTTTGAAATCTTACAGAACAGCTCTTGTCTCTTCTGGGCGGGGCTCAGCCCCCCCCAAGCTCCCCCGTAATTCAAACCCTGATTGTAATGCCCAAAATGGTTGTTCCAAATGAAACCTGTGTCTGAAAAGGCATACAGTGTAAGACCCTAATTCTATAAAGATTTATTTTTGTGCTTGGACTTACACATGAGAGTAGCCCCACTAGAACAGGACTTGGCAACCAGTCTACAGCCTGCAGCCTGGATCTATCCTGCAAAGAGGTTCAGTCCATCTCAGAGAAGCCTAATCTGGTATGAGGGATTTGCCCATCCCCTCCACAGCACTTCCCACTGCCCTGTAGCCTGTTGCTTTGCCCTATCTGCACTTCCTTCACTGCAGAAGGGTTAGGAATTTCCAGCCCAAAACATGACTGGGTCATTAGCTCCAGCCCTTGCCAAGAAAAGCCTGTTGACCCTTGCGCTAGGAAGTTAATCAGTAAGATTGTGTTCTACCTATTAGGCATGTAGGTCAATTTAGGGATCTAAGTGTGATTCTATTCCACCCAGCTCAAGTGCTGAAAGACCATTAATGTTTTTGTAATGCAACATCATCTTGACAGTAAGATTGACTCACAAAGCAGTGAGCAGAAGGAATACACATCCACCTTTTGTATGAACAGGCAGAGGTAGCTATTAGTTGTGTTAGTCTGAAGTCAGGCAGAAGACAAGGTGTTTCTTCCACTGGTGAAAGAAGCTATTTACATACTTCTTCAAGGAATTAGGAGATATGCTCTTAGCTGCCATGATTGTCTGCTATTGAACCAAGACCAAAGTAGGCACCTGAAGAGAAGAAAATATGCTTCTATTTAGAAACACCCAGTTACGTATGTTTGTACAACTGCAGAAAGTCTATAAGCAATGGGTAACTTGATTCAAATGCTCAAGTTTGTATGACACTTATTTCCTAATTTTTTCACCATGTAAAAGTTCCTAGTGCCTCAGATGCTTTAGAGCTTAGACTCCACAATCCTTTGGGATTTTCTGTGATGCCCACTAGAGTCAACAGAAAGACTCCTACTGACTTCAGCGGGTTTGGGGTCACTATTTCAATTCTTGGTCACTGCCAGGATTCCCAGGAGCATTAATGGTTTTTGGGGGACAGCAAGTTACTGGAAAGTGGAGCCACTACAACTCCCTCACAAACACAAACCAAATAACCAGCATGTGGTTTAACCCTTTAAGTTCTCATAAACCTGAGCAGGATTTGCAATGGCCACATGGAGTCAAAAGTCTCCGAGTCCTGTTACATGTACATGCAGACCCATCAGGTTTGTTTTTTCTTTGAAATAACAATGACCTTGCCTCCGTCTTTTAGCCACAATTGAATTTTGTTAAGATGTCGGTATAAGTATGCAACTACTTTTCTTTTCTTTTCTGAAAATAATTCTTAAATGTTACAAATCTGAATACCATAGTGAGCAAAATTACTATTCCAATAGATTCCTTTATACTGCCAAAACATTTATCTCAACCATTAATCAAAGCGAGGTCTTACCCAAAATTCCAGTTAATTGCAGAAACAAATCTGTGCTGTAAGCATCCATCAATACCCTCAGCAGACAGGAAGGAAGGCATAAATACAGATTCCTTGTTGTTCCATATGTTTAATATATCTCATGTATGTTAAAAATTACATTTTAACACTAAAGCTTAGGTTCAGAAAATAAAAAAAAAACCATTTAGATCCATTTGAAAAGGGTTGTTTTGGAATATGTATTGGCAGAAGTATATTTTTATTGTTTTTAGAGTAGTAACTCTTCACTTACAACCACTTGAGATTTTCAAGAGGGGCTGCATAAGTATCTGTCTGGGATAGTTTAGGAACAGCAAAACCAGCATCTGTGCAGGGTTTTGGACTAACTAGATAATCCCTGAAGTCCCTTTCGACCTGGTGCTTCTGAATCTTTTTAGGGCCATTTAGGGTGTAAACTAAGAGATTTGGGAATGAAAGGACCATGGACACAACTGGGCAGTTCTGTGCCCTGGGCTAGGGTAGTACTGGCACACAAGGCAACAGCTGCAGCTGGGCTGCTGGCAGCAGTGGCTGGGTCAGCAGCACAGCAGCTGCTATTTTTATGCCCCACCCAATGTCAGCACCTGGGGTTGGTGCCCTGGTAACCCCCTTTAATTACACAAGTGAAGGGACATAGTCATTTGTACACTGATTTTGCAAAAAGAGACACTTATAGACATAACTTCACACAGGCAAATAATTTCCTTGAAATTACTTATTGGGGCCACCTCTGGGCTCAATGCAAAGCCTGTTGAAGTCAAGCTTTTCATTGATTTCAAAATCATTTGGATTGTATGTATAATGTTCAATACACATAAATCTTTGCAGTTGGAGTGCAAATAACTACCCCTCCCCACTTCCCAGCCCCTCCCCCTCTCCCCTATATCAAATTGCTTTAATCTCTCTCCTCAGGTTATTCACACCACATTTTAAGGAAGCCTATGAGGGCTTTAATTCTTTTCAAGACTTGCTATGGCCATTTGAAGTCATGCTTCCCCTAACAATGTCCTACTTAATTTGGGCCAGGCATGGGTGCTTACTCCTACCTCCCATTGTGTACTGTGGCATGAACAAATTACTGAGTTTTCACAAAGCCCAAGATACTCACTCTTTTAAGATGTACTTACCCATTTCTGCTTTTGTTTTAGCACCTGTGAACAGGGGAGAGGAAATACAAGATATTCATGTGCTAAACAAAGAATGGATCAGGTGTCAGCTGACAATGGTCTCCATTAAGGAGGCAATGTCAGGCACTGGCAGGATCAAACACCAAAAGGAAATATGGTTGTAATATTAATAAACACCTGTCTGGTATTACTGTACTTGCTGGACTTCTCCCAGTAACATAATTAATCATCTAAACCTGGCAAAATAATCTTCTGAGCCCCATCACCGTATACATTACACAAGGTCAGTCTGAACCTACTCCAAAACCTCTGTTAAGACACCAGAAACTCCAGACATAGGCTCCTTCTATCACTCCCCATGAACACTCAGCTGGAACTGTATTGAAGGACACAATATTTTCATATACAACTGCAGCTATACCCTAAAACCTGTGAGGGGGAGTAGCAGGGCAGAGGAGCTGTTCCTGGCCAATCTGGTGAAACTATCTCTGCCCCACTGTGTATATGATGCATATTCCAGTTTGGAGATTTAAGTTCAAAACTGCATTCTGGATTCCTCCCTCAACTAGAAGTCCTACTGGCTTCATTTAGGATTGCACTTACAGGACTGGTAACAGGATTTTGACTCCCATTTCTTGCTTTAATTTGACATGCTGTGAAGCATCAAGCTGCATTGAGCAGAGCTGTGTAAAAGTATGCAAGAGCTGTGCCTCATATCCATTATTCAAATTAGATTGAACTTTAAAAAGACTCTTTCGTAAGCTTCAAGTGCCCTGACAACTGTTAGCATTGCAACCATGCAGCAGCATAAAGGCTAGTAAATCAAATGCATTAATACTGCTATGCAGCAGCCTAAAATAAACAATGGAAATAATCATTTACCTCAGCCAGTTGACAATAACAACTGACAGACTCCAGAAAAGTCTAGTATTTCCTTCATCTCCAAAAACTCCATTAAAATATGCATATTATGTGGTTAAAAGTTCTGGAAAAGCTTTCTTGGTTTTCATGAGGATTTATGCAAGCAGATTCTTTACACATGCTGCTAAAAATAATAATGATAGCTACAAAGCTAGAGGCCTTTGTCACAAGAAATCTACTGAGATATATGGGATTGCTCACTGTCTGCACATTTTTTCAGGATCAGGGCCTAACTTTGCTGGTAAATCATTTTTTTTCTGGAAGCTGACAATGACATTGTTAAATAAATACCTATAATCAGAAACCATACAATGATTAAAACCTCATGCTTCAGGGCCTAAACTAATCTTTAACTAGAAAAATAAGGATGATACCTGATGTGCCTTGTCTGTTGCTTTTTCTCTCTAGTCTGGTAGTTGCCCTTGTCAAAAACAGGCCATTGGACAAGAAGGATTTTGGGACTGATCCAGTATTGCAAATCCTATATTCCATTGCCTTAATAAGATTGCAGAGTACTATCTAAAAATGGCCTCTAACTGGAGAGAATGCACAATGAGGTTGTTCTTCAGGACTTTCCAAATATAGTATCTTAAAAAAAAAGTATGGCCTGGATCCTGCAATCCTTATGCAAACCAGTGGGGGTTTGCTGCATTTGAGTGAGGGAAGACTATGCTTGGATATAATAAATTTAGAACATAATAACCAGGCTGTTACACTGAGTAGAAGTCTCAAGGCCTCCTGGATACCCACTCTCTTATTCTCAAGAATACAGGATTTTTAAAAAGTTTGCACAGACAATGTGAAGAGCAGAGCACCTGGGGCAAACATTTTGCAACATTAAAACTAATGGCAGAATTCCCAATCCTTCACTGGGGCCAACATCTCACCTGTGATCTTAATGTAACCTACATATATATATTAACCACTTAGCTATTCATTCCCTATACACAGAAGCAACCTAGTAGCTCCATGACAGGGTCCTCATTAATGCGGGATTTGGTTCCTTTGGCTTCCCAGTCCTGCTCAGGATTTTAGTTTTACATTTCATTTATGTGTACAGTGCTCTCAATCTTCTGTCTGCAGGTCCAAGTCCACAATAACTAACTCATTCATCTGCTGTACTGTAGTCTGCAGCTATTGTAATAAAATAGTCTGTGATCTTCAGTCACTGCAATAGAACATTGTCTTGGGATCAATTTCCTTTAACAATAAGGTCTTGGCTTCACCTCAACTTTTATGAAGTGGCAGGAGGCCATTATCCATTGAAATTATCTCTTACATATACTATACTCTTAAAATATTACTCTCTATATGTGGTGTTATAAAGACATTTGGCTGAGTGACTGACTGTAACCACCCAAGAAGAGCAATAAGGGCAGTAATCCTCTACAAATGCACAGGCTGGATTGTGTTATAGGGCTGTGCAAAGCTTCAGTCGCCAATTTGATTCAGAGGAGATTCAGCCCAATTTGGCAGCCGAATTTCCAAATCCAAATCAAATCGGAAGACCAAAGATCTGAATGGAATCTGGAGCCTCCAAATCAATTCAGAAAAGATTTGAAGAAATTCGGAGATTCAGATTGGCTGGGGAGAGGAAGGAATAGCCAGGCAGCTGCAGGTTCCCCCATGGCTCCACTGGCTGTGCCTACCTTTCCCCGGGTGGGGGGAGCCATGGGAGAAGCCCCCATGGCTGCCCTACCTGGCCCCATCCTCTGTCTGGACCCAGCCTCCCAGCACTTTAAAAAAACAAGAAGAAAAAGCCCCACACTCATTGGCTGCAGCAGTGGGGATCAGGGCCTCTGGGGACTCATGGCAGAGCCCCCCTGTGTAATGCAGGGCAGTGGGGGCCCCCCACCTGGTACCTGCATGGCAGCTGCCCATGGTGCAGGGAAAGCGTGGCTCTGCAGGGTGTTGCACGCTGTTTGGGAGCTGGGGCCACTGGGGCTGATTGGTGCTGGGCTCCGGCTGACAGGTGGAACCGCCCCAGCTCCCAGGCAGCACACAGCACCCTGCCAAGCTGCGCCGCACCCATGCCATGGGGCAGCTGCCACAGAAGTTACAAGTGAGGGGGGCAATCCCCACTGCCTCCCACTGTCCCAGGCTGCACGGGGTGGGGGCTCTGCCGTACACCCTCAGAGGCCCCAATTCCTGCTGCCAGAGCCGGTGAGTGAGGGCCTTTTTTTTTTAAAGTGCCAGGAGGCTGGGGCTGGGCAGGGAAGCAATGGGGGCTTCTCCCGTGGCTCCCTCCATCTGGTCAGAGGCAGGCGCAGCTGGAGAAGCCATGGGAGAACCTGCAGCCACCCAGCTGTGCCTGCTACAGGTGTGTGAAATGGGCCATATTCGATTCAGATTTGGCCCGAATCAGGGACAGTGATTCGATTTGTTGATTCAGATCACTGTCCCCGATTTGATTTGGCTGAATCTGAAGATTCAATGCCACACCACTTTTCCACAAATTGTTGTTACATTATCATCTGAGAGGTGTACATTGGGCTCTATGCTACTAAAAGATTCCACTAAAGATCCCACTAAATTTGGTGCCCAATTATATCGGCTTCAGGGCATATCTATGTCTGTGGGACACAAGAGAAACTGGCCCCTTTTCCATTTTTCAACCCCATGGGCGACTGGTACCACCTTAGTCAGGCGGGACACATGCCTTCCCTGCAACCAGTCCTGCCGATGGGGGTGGTGGGGGGAGGGGTCCCCCCACTGGGCAATTCTGCAATGGCCAATCACTGTGGCCAATCGCTGCAATCGCTGCAGCCACTTGTGGGAGTGGCTGCGGCCACTTCTGGGAGCAAGCACTGACCAATTGCTGTAGCTGCTCCCAGAAGTGGCTGCAGCCACTCCTGCAAGCAGCTACAACCATCGCAGTGATCAGCCAGCGCTTGCAGGGGGAGCACCGGTGCTCCTGCCTGCCCCCCCTACCCATCGCCTAAGCAGTGTGTGTGGCTGGTCATGGGGTACACCAGCGCTCTCAGAGGGTACATGTGCACCCCCGTGCACCCCCTACACATCGCCATGGCCATGCCCTACTCTTTCTGCATTAGTGATGTCAGCCTAAAAGTGTTGTACTTGGACCTTTCTTTTTGCACGTGTCATGATGTTTTCTTTGATGCCACTGCTTGGCATGGAATGATCTGCCTGAGCTGATCACCAAAGCCTCTGCACTTTCCTCATTCCCATAACAAATTAACCAAGACACATTACTGGTGGCACTGATAGCAATCCCTGAAGTTAAGATTTACCAACCATTTCCATGATTAAATCCTGGTTTCAGTTGCTTGTATTTTTCTGAACTTTAACCATTTGAGCTGACATTTCTCATTCCAGGTGTCTGCCTCAGGCTGAAATCTTTTTGGAATGTTTCAGCAGAAACAGTTCAGCTGTTTCTGAGAGAGAGATTAGGGGGGAAAAACATTTGTGCATTACAAAAAAATCCTAAACCTTGTCTACATGGGAAAATAGCCCATAATAGCTTAATCCACTTCCCAAGCGGATTAAATTAAACTGCACAGAAGAATTCGTACTGTGAAAAAGATTTCCCATATAGTTAATATGGAATAGGTATTGCTTTTTTAAATTCATACCTTAGCTTATGTCGTAATAGCTTCCCTGTGCAGACAACCTCTGAAAATTGTTTTGTTGGAAGATTCCAGCATCTTCATATTTGTAGCAGGATTTAGAAATTTGCGGTGGCTGGGTGGGTTTCAGGGACTATTCTGGTATCAGGAATGTGACTTTCACTGCTCTCATGAAAATGTGCCAAAGCCTGGTTAAGTTACAAATCTTTGAAAAAAAACCTGTTCACACATGGCTCAGTAGAAACTTGTTAGTATTTACAAGTAACAACTTCAAAGAGTACACCTGCACTAAGACTGCTCCATTCCTGCTTAGCATCTATGTGCTAGCCAGAGTGTACATATCCACACAGTGCAATTGATTGTGCTTCAGCACAGGACTGTTGGGTTTGGGAAGGATTTTGCTGAAATTGTCCTGCTTGGTTTTGAGCACTTTTTGTTGAGGCTTCAAAAATGATAGCAAGAAAACTGGCTGTCTTGTGACCTTAATACCTATGCTATGGGTAGAAGGATGAGGAGAAAGTGGACTGACTGGATTCAAGAGAGCCTTGAGGCCTGAGTAGAGGCAAGTGGCAGCTGAGTAGGTTGATGGGCACACTGGAACCAGCAACCATAGGAGAGAATTGAAATTGGACTTGAAAATGGAGCATGGAAGGGCAGAGGGGACTGTGACAGATCAGGCAAGGAGACTAGGAAAAAGAACCCAGGGTTGAGATTGTGATGTGGGTGGACTGCGAAGCTGTACTGAGTGTAAGACTGAGATTATAGGATGGAGCCAGAGTGGGACTGGGATGTGGATCCTGGTAGTAAGGCTGAAACTATGACTGTGGGGAAAGCAGGAGGAACAGGGCATTTGCCACTGGAAAAAGCAAGACTGGGACGGACAAGAAGGGTGGAAGTGATCAGATAAATTCTCTGCTCACTGGAGGACAATGCCTTCTAGAGCCTATAAGACTCCTGATTTTCTACATTCCTTTGCTGTAAGCAAGTGGTTGAGAAAACCAGTAAGTTGCACAGCTTTAATTGCCTCTGCAGCCATGTGTATATGCATTATACAATTTTTAATTACATGACCACATTCTGTGTGCTCCTGAATATCTGTGTGCCTATCTTCAGACATCAGGGTCTGATTTATAAAAGGGCTGGGCATTCACAGCAGCAACTGAAGCCAGTGATGGGTATGCTTTAAAAATCTAAAGCACGGTATCGTGCAATGTACTCTGAAAATCAGGTCTTAGTCATACCATGTTGGGCATCCAAAATTAATAGGAAATGTTGATATTGCCAGTAATCTCCCATGCCCAGATCCCCATCTGTGAAATGAGCATAAAACTCCCCCCATCACCTAGGAGAGGTGATATGAAAATAAATTCATTAAAGTTTGTGATGAACTATCATTGGATACCATAAAAAGCCCATGAGGATGTTAAGTTTTGTCTTTAGAGAAAGATTTAATTAGCGTGCAGTAAATAAGGCTTGGGATCACACATTCAACAGTAACTAGAAAACAAAATACTTAATAGTTGTTTAAGAAATGAGTATAGTCCATCCTGTGCACTGAGCTAGACAGGGGTCCTATGCAATAAATAGTATGCAATAACTTAGGAAAAGACACTAACACAGGACATTACACAAAGGGCAAACTTAAGGTTGCACAGGCAGTCTTATTTCTGACAATTCCCAGCTTTTGAGTGCTTGACTTTGCATTCTGGATATGCTTTTACTGTAGTGTTTTTTCCATGTAAACCAGCCCATTTTTTTCTACCATACTGAGTAGTTTTCCAAATAAACACACTAAATTATTGATCTAACCTGTTTATCCCAGTCCCTGACTAATATTTCTTATGCCTAATCCTCTCCAAGGAAATTAAACTGTAAATTCCTAGGCATAGGGATCATATCTTTATTTACCCCAAAGTTTGCAAGGTGCCTCACAATCATTTTATTTTATAAAATAATAATTCTTGCCATGAGCAATCATTCAACATTGAACCATTTTGCAGAGACTGGTTATTAAAAAAAAATTCGGAGAAATTATTTCAAGAAAGTGGAAGTACAGATATAAATTTAAATTCAGGTCTTGTAATACAAGTAGACACAAATCCTTGGCAGTGAGTGGAGTTATACAAGGACTGAATTGAGTCCCCAATGCCTAATAATGAGTTTTCCTATCAGCAATCACATGTTTAACTTAGAACATTTTACCAAAATGGAAGAGAGAAAAACTGGAACAAAAATGTAAAGGACTACAATAATAATATTCCAAAATAGAAGGGAATGGAAAATGGAAATGTCTCAGTATAGATCACCAAAGAACAAGGAGCTGCAAAAATGACATTGAAAAGAAAAATCAGAAACAGCTTTTGAATTAGTAAAGGAACTCATTCAGGTGACTGCAGAACGTAAACTATGTGAATATTCTCATTTCAGAGACAGGAAGAAAAGTTGCTGATTGACCATGAGATTTTGTATGGAGGGCATCTGGTTGTTTTAGCTTTCCCACCTATTACACTTAGTACCATACTGGTTTGCCTACTGAAGGGCAGGGGAAAGACTCTTTTCCCTTTCCATAACAGCAGTACAACATATAAACCACATGTTCCATAGAGTACTGGGAGTCTTGGTAGCTCGGCATAGCTAAGGGTACTATATATAGGTGCATCTGCACCGCAGCAGTGGAGAGTTCAGTTTACTGCAGAGGAACTAAGCCCCACACACCTACTTCCTCTCTGTATGTCAACCCCAGAAACGAAGCAGTGGGGACACCCTTGGGGCACTCCCGAAACTGCACTGGAGACCTAGGTTTCTGGCATGCTCAGGAAAGACAGCTTGGGATTCCCCACCCCCAGCACACACACTGCCTCACTTTTCAGGGTGACCTGTACAGAACAGGAGTGAGTAAGTAAGGCTTATTGCCTTGGAGGCTGGACTGTGCCTTCTGCCATCACAGTTTAAACATGCCCAATTGGCCATCTAGCTTTGAGATATGCTGGACTCCTGATTTGTACATATTGCCATCAGCCACTGCAACACTGGAGCAGCAGTCACCCCTTACTTTTTGCTCTCTTTAGTAATTGCTACTCAAGGACTCCACTAATCTGCTTCTAATCTCTCACACAGTACACTTCTCACTGGTAAGATCACAGCATGACACCTTCATTTTGTTAGATTCCTGGCACAACAATGATCTTCAGGGAAGTGACTGACCCAGCAGGAATACAAAGAAGCAGCTTGTCTGCATCTACAATTAAATATAGCAGTGACAAGAAAAAATGCAAACTTGGGGGTAGTAAAGTCCTCTTGACTGTTACTTCCCTGAGATCTTCATGAGTAGAATGATACTCATACTGAGCAAACAATACTCAAAACAGAAATCTAAGAATACAGATAAGTGGGAAAAGTCTATAGTCTTCAAATGTTATCATTCCTAATAGAAGGATTTGCGTGCTACAGAGTTACCCTTTCCCTCTAGCTCTCCTTAAAGTCTAAGCAAATGTACATATATATGATGATTTAAAACTGTATTTTATTTCAGTGAGATACTTGCACAAATAGTTGATAAAAAAGATCAGAGAGTAGGTTTTGAAAATATTATTAGGGAGCTCCTAATTAGTTAACATGGATAATGGGCTAGAAATAAAATAAATCATGTCCAAATGATTATTACATTTAAGGACATGTAGGTGAACAGTGCTGTATCCACATTTTAGATGGAGCAAGAAGTCCATTTGGAAATACTGAACTCAAAGCATTAGTGAATGTTTGAAAATTTTCAACCTACCTGAGCAAATTAGCAGAAAAGATGCTGGTCGGCATTAGGCCACACCACAGAATATAGTTTGTACTTAGTATATCACACAATCTCCGATTCATACTGTAGCTTCCAGTAAACATTTTGCTCTACTGTACTTAAAGTAAGCCATAGGGTTTTGACTTATGTTTAGGAGAGCAACTGAATATCTGTCCGTGACTAGGCTGTGTTAGAGAGGGACTATCTGAGATAAGCGATTGGCTGGGTTTCCTCTGTCATGGACTTCAGCCAAAAAGGGAAGGATTATCACTACTAATACAGCATAGGACTCTGAGATGGTCTATCAGCAGGGGCAGAAGAAAATGTAATCCAAACTTTAAATGCTAAAGTAGGATAACTAGAATGGCCTGGGCATGACAGTTTTTGAAAAGTCTGAACAGAAGGGCCTGATTTCTGTCTCTGACGCAGCCTTTTCAAGGAGAAACTAAACTAAAACACACACAGAAAAATAAATTTCAAAATTCAGACCTTTAGTTTGAAGCAGATTCATAGGTATCTTCCTGCCTCTAACTTCAAGCTTTACCATTAATAGATATTGAGTGAAATATCTTTGTACTTGTACATTACATGGCCACATCCTTGGTTGGCACAAACCAACATAGATCCCTTGAAGCCAACTGAGGTACACATGCTAAAAATCTGACTTATCATATGCATCATAAAAAAATCCAAACAACAATAACAAGAAAAACTATGATACTGACTGAGATGAAGAATTAGCATTTAAAAGGGCTAGAATAATAGTAACCACAAGAGTGAAGTCTGTATAATTTCTTAGACCCTGAAAATCCAGTGATGTTTGTATAGTAGAATTCTATTATCTACGGATCACATTTTAGGATCATAGGAATTGCCACAAAGAATCAGAGTAGTCTAATGTGTCTCTGACAGCAGCAATAGCCTGAGAGTAATTTAGCATGTGAACTTCTGGGTAAAGATTGCCCACGTCATACAATCTAATTTATTTAATTGCACAGAATGTAAGCCCTCCTTTGGTCATACAATCAGAGCATTGTAGGAATGTAGGGCTGAAAGGGACTCCACAAGGTCATCTAATTCAACTCCCTGCTCAAGGCAGGATGGTTTCTGACTAACCCATCCCAGCCAAGTGTCTATCCAACCTGCTCTTGAAAACATCCAGGGATGGAGATTCCAAAATTTCTCTAGGTCACGGGTTCCAATGCTTGACCACCCTTATAGTCAGAAAATTCCTCATAATTCCTCGTAACCTAAATTTCCTCGGCTCCAGCTTGAGTCCATTGCTCCTAGTCCTGTCCTTTATGGCCCCAGAGAAAAGGGCACATCCCTGTTCCCTCTATAATCTACAATAAGGAAGTTGTGCTGATAACTCTAAGGCTGCAATCTATTTAAGTGTGAGCACGGCTATAAACTGAAGAGAGCACCATTTCCTATGATACACCTAAAGTTTTTTTTCTACATAACTTTAGAGTGCAGTGGCTATTTGTAGTGTTACTGGTAGTGAGAATTTAATCACTTGGCCCAAAGGAGACACTGAGCACATCTACATGAGATGCTAACTGCACAGTAGCCTAATAATATTGTGCAGTAGAGCATCACAGCACAAACAGAGTAGTGTTGCATCCCACCTTCTGCCATGTGATGCTACTGCACAGCAGTCATGGGCTACTGTGCAGTCAGCATCTCCTGTAGACATGACTACTGAGCAGCCAGTATGCTTCTAGGATAGCTGGGTTTGTATCTTGGAGCCAGCTGTCTGCAGCCAACAGGGCAATCAGGCATAGCTGGAGCCAATGAGGAATCAGGTACCTCCTTGGAGGATTTAAGATTACTGCAAACCCTTAGTCTTCAGGGATGTATTTGGTAGCCGTGTTGGCCTGAGACAAAAAGAAATGCAAAACTCTCGTGCTCTTGGTTCAGAGATGATCCTTTTTATTAGACCAGCTAAAAAATCGTAAAAAAAAAAAGATCTTGTTCTGCAAACTTTTGGGCACATGTGCCCTTCCTCAGGCTCAGGGAAAATTAAAGATGGTAAAAAGTCCCCAGAGGTAGAAAATAAACATCACTATTCATTATTCAGCCTTTAGTCTTAACACACATGGCCTTTTTTACTCCTTTCCTTCTTCTTTCTCCCCCTGCTGCTTCTCCTTCTACTCATACCATCTGAGATGTAAGAGTCTCGGGGTTTGCTAGGGAGTGTGTCCTTGCTTGCCCAAAGATGATTTATTTACTCAGAAAGAATCTGAAAAAAAGGCTTTCTTTTTCACAGGGCCCTGGTCTGGCTGTTTCAGTCAGTGTTGTGGTGGGATTTCTTCAGTGACAGCTCTCAGAGGCACTCTAGCTGTCTCAGCAATAATGCCTGTAGAGCTCTGAGGGAGCTTTCAGATTTGGAGGGGATTTAAACTTTAAGCCCCCCAGACTTAGGGGCTCTGACATTAATCCAAGGGGCACGCAGTTTCATGGATTCTTTCTGGATTCTTGCACAAACTCCTGGACTCCTAATCCAAGTTTTCAGGGCACAAATTAACTATTGTCCAAGGCAAGCAAAACAGTTTAAATGGATCTGTAGTATGTGTGGGAGGAGGGCAAAGTGGGGTTTAGGAAAAATTCAGCTCCTGACACAACATGGGCACAAAGACGTTTGAAAGTGTCATTTTCTAGTGATGGACCCAGAGGGAGACAGCCTTCCATCTTCAGCTCCCTTTGTGCAAAAATAAAGTTTATTTCCTACCTATGGGGACTTTTTACCACTTTTCCCAGAATCTGATGAAGGGACTTTGATCCCAAAAGCTTGCAGAAAAGGACAGTTTTCTTGCCATTTTCCAGTTGGTCTAATAAAAGGTATCATTTTTGGAACCAAGAGTTCTAGTTTTCTGTATGTTTTCTAGTGAAGATTTTAAAACTCAGAAGGGCAGGGTTGGAATAAGTTATGTTCTTTGGAGCCATCCTCCATGAACTGCCAGGATGCCCATTGGCAAAACACCATGGATCACTGTACTGGATTTTCCTTTCTTCACCTTTGAAGGGAAACGTTTCCAATTTCAAAGTTTGCAGACAGTCTTTGGGTAGGATTGAGAAGCACAGGGCTTTCTGTTGGTGCTAGTAGATAATCTGCACTTGGTATGTATCGTCATATATGCCCAAAACCATTTTGGTACTGCTGCTGGCCTAGGAAAGAGCCGTTTTTTCAAATATCTAAAGGGTCACTGATTTTTAGCCAAATTCATCTGAAGTCTTTTTAAAAGCTACTTATCCAGAGTTAATCTTGGCTTCCTCAGAAGAGAAGCCTTTTTTTTCCCCTAGGCAGGTCTCAGCATCTGTGCTGAAGTGCCTTCATCACCTTAGGTTCCCATTCTGATACCCAGTTGATACAGTCCCTGGAGAGCTTGAAGATATATTTCATATTGAATACATACAAGTATATCTCCATTACTATGTCAATAAATGAGTTGCCTTTTCACCTACTGATGTAAAAATCCAGTCAGTGAAATACTGCAGTCAATTTTCTGAACTAAGTGAATAACTGCTGGTGCTCCCTTAAAAATAAACAAATAAACCAATTAATTTTGGAAAATATAAACTTTCATTGGAGAGACCAGACACATACACTTCACCTGTGGTATGCAGAATACATTTTAGATGGGCTTTTATTACACATGAGGCACACTGCTATGTTTTCCCTGTATAAGGCAAGTATACAAGGTCCACCTGCTACCCCCTCCTCACAATGGTATTAAAGAACACCCATTGTTTTGTTGGATGCTAGTGCTGGGCTGCAATCTGGAAGGTGATTTTAAAAGCAGAAAGAAAGTTAACTGTAGTGAAGCAATTTTAATTGAAGCTGATTTGAGGAAACAACACTCTGTAATGACGACGAAAGTTTACTTGTTGCTTCATTCAGACCTGCACTGTAATCCCCCAAATCATTACGTGGTTCCACTCAGCATTCCAGGGTTTTCATTTGATAGTCATTAAATGTTTTCGTGTCGCATTTTTGGGGGTTTTCTAAAAAGTTTTATGATCACAGCTGCAGTAGTTATGGGTAGGTTTATAGTACCGTGCCCATCGACAGGCCCACATGTCCACTACAGTTTGTTTGATACCATACCTTTCGCAGACGTCAAGCAGTTCTTGAGGTGTGCTTATAAAGCTGCCAGTAAATGTACCAGCTGTACTCATAAACTTACATTAGCAGCCTCATTCTGGCTGCCTAAGAAAAAGTCAGTGGTAATAAATCTGTGGTCAGTCCATATATGTACTTTAAAGTATTTTTTTACACTTCTGAAAAGAAAATATAAAATATTTTTAGGCTTTTTAGTAGGTTATATGTGGGCTTCAGAAGAACTTGAATAGAGACAGGTGAGCACACATTCTTCTTTGCATTATGTGTGAATGACATTCGTTGTGTGAATACAATTTATCAGAAAAAAATACCTCGACTTGGAGGCAAGCTGAAAGGCTGCATATTTACAGCAAGTTATAAGACGAAAAAAACCCCCTCAACTTTTCCCCTTTCAGATTAATAGAGATATAACAAGAAAGAAGAACTTTTTGCAAAAGAATGCAAGACTGAGAATACCTAATTTATATCAATCAGTGATTCTCTCTGGATGTGTTAGGAAAGGTTACAAGAGAATGGGAAATAGAGGAGGGGCAGAAATGAAATGATAACAATAATCCTAGCAAAAAATAGAGTAATTAAAAATAGAGAAATTGGAACTAGAAAAAAGGATACAGTTTGTTGTGGCATCTACATGCTTCTTCTTCTTCTATGCTAAACTTCAAAATTAATTCTCAGTTTAGGTACTGAGGAAGACAAGAAAAGTAAATAAATTACATCCCTTGCAAGCAGTCTCTTCTGTAGGACCATTTTGGTAACACATGTAAACACATTACTATCTAAGGATCAATTCTTGTCCTGTCCTGTCCCTGGGACTCATTTTTTCAAGTCCCCTTCTCTAGGTCCACTAACCCATCTGGACACACCTCTCTGGATTGTACATTCAATTCTCAGGTGCTAGAGTGCATTAACATCTCTGAGTGAAGTTTTATTAGCACTTATATAAAAGAGGAGTATTTGATTAGGAGTCAAAAGTGAGAGGAAGGCCAAATGACTATTGCCTCCTTATTATGGTACAAACTTTTTCTCTGTCTTTCTGTCTCCAATGCTGGATTGCCAAAAGTGCTAGTAGGTTCCAAGTCTTTAGAAGAGCAACAATGCTCAACTATGGTCTGTGCCATTGGTCTGTCCCTTTGTTCCTTTCTGTCACCCACATCTTTAAGCTAAATATACTCAAAGTTAACTAAATACTTAAGCTAACTATACCCCTCTCTTCTGAACACATGACTATATTTTCATTGCAATTGGATGTGATCCATCCCACTGTAAAATCTTTATGCAGGCAAAATTGTTATGTGTACCTTCAAATGAAGTCAAACCTGTGTAGGGGTGTATTGTAGACCTCCCCTATCTCCCCATGTCAGTAAAATACTACCTGAGCCATGTGTCTACTAGACATACAAAAAACTAGAACTCGTGGTTCCAAAATGATACCTTTTATTAGACCAACTGGAAAATGGCAAGAAAATTGTCCTTTTCTGCAAGCTTTCGGGATCAAAGTCCCTTCAACAGGCTCTGGGAAAAGTGTAGATGGTACAAGATGGTAAAAAGTCCCCATAGATAGGAAATAAACTTCATTTTTGCACAGAAGGAGCTGAAGATGGAAGTCTATCCCTCTGGGTCCATGAGAGTGTCTTTGTGAGCTGTGTTAAGGTGTTCTTTGATGTGTTGATCAGGTAGAATTCCTTCCCTGGAGGTGTCAGATGGGAGGCAGGGAGGCAAAAAAAACTTCCTTGTTGTTCTGCAATGAAGTTTAAAATTCAAAAGCGGCTAAAATTCGGCATCTTCCATGTTTCAGAGGTGTACTTGATAGCCGTGTTGGTCTGAGACAAAAAGACATACAAAAAGACATGTGTCTACTAGTGTTTTGCAGCAAGATAGCTAACTTACTTTGATAATATATATCTCAATAAAAAATCATATCTTTGTAACAGTGTAAAGAAATAGCCAATGACAAGGTGGATAGGGTCTTTTAAAAAATGTTTTTATTAATAGCTCCTGCCATTAAGTACTGACAATCATTGGTCCTCTGTCCCAATCTTAAATCATAGTTCTGCTTATATGGTAGTTTAGGGGTGGCCAGCCTGTGGCATGAATGCCACAAGTGACATGGGCAGCCTCTGTGTGGGGCATGCAGTAGACCAGGGAAGGAGTAGGGACAGGGAGCAGAAAACAGAGTATCAGATTTGACAGGGAGCAGAGGGCAGGGAGCAGAAAGCAGAGCAGCAGATTGGACAGGGGAAGGGGGTAGAGGGGCACTCAGAGAGGGCACAAAACTTAATTTGTGGCATGCTTGCTAAAAAGGTTGACTTTGGAATTTCATACCCTTTTCTTCTAGCCCAGAACTGCCTTTCCTAGCTACCAGTAGTTAAAAATAAAGCGGTTAAAACACCTAGTGCTGTGTATACAGATATATCAAAATAAAGAAGTGCAGGTTCCTGAAGCAAGCTAATGCTCATCTGAACTTGTAAAATTTATGTTTTATTTTGGATTTTAAAACCCACTAGCTAAAAGCAGTCATCCTGTGCTCAAGGAGCCCCTTCAAACATTTTAAATTGCACAATAATCAACAGTTTCAGGGAACAGTTAAAATACACTGCCGACCACCCATAAAATCATAATTCATTCTTTCCTTACAGCTTGTAAGTCATGGAAGTTCAGCCTGCAGGAACCTTGGAGCCAAGCTGACCTGAGGACAGGGAGACAACCAGCTGTGCCGCCAGTAAAGTGACCTGAGTCAAGGGCCAAAGCCAAATTTGCAGATTCTGGGAGTTCCCCAGCAAGTGATTATGCCTCAGAGCTGGATTCCCTCCTCCCTCCCCCTTCTATTGTATGTCAGGGAAGCAAGCCATGTTTCCATGCTCTCCAAATAAAGTAGGAAAGGACTCCCTCCCCCTAGTCTTTCCCCCTGCAAACTGAACTCGTCTCACCCTTAGAAAACACTGGTAAGTTTATACTAGTTGAAATCATTGCACAAGATGTGGATGTTAATTGATTAAGAATGGATGAAATATGACGGGGGTGGAGGGGGGTGGGGGGGCTTATGTCCAAAGTCAGTTTATCTCAGTGTTAATAAATGATATGACAACTGATTTCATTGTGCAGAAATTCACAGACCAGAAATGTAGAACATCAAGTCGTGCCCTAACACTGCAACTCCTTTCAGTCCAACTTGGAAAGTATCTACAAGGTTTCTCTCTCTTCCCCACTCCACCCCCCACCTTTCTTTCTAAACCAAGCACCTCTGTTTTAACATTAACTTCCACTTATTTATCTTTCCCCTGGATTGAAGAGATTTGACCCAAGGTGTTGAGCTAGACATTTCCTATCTTCTTACTGGCACCAGGCTGTCTTGGGACTAGTTGTATTATTTTAGGGAAATGCAATACAAACTTTAAATATATGATATAAAGGGGGCAGCGTCTAGACAGAGATTGTGTGCCTCTAGACTTGTCTACTACAGAGCATGATATAAAAGTAAAATCTGTTAGTTAAGCTTTCCTAGACAACCACAGAGCATTAATGACTTAATATACTGTGCTAATATTTTAGAAATAACATAATTGTGACTTGAGCTATAACTCATAAAAGGAAATGAAATAGAGTTTGCTCTCTCCTTTTCATATAAAAAAATACTTTTTTTCCCCTTTGTGTCACACAGTGGTAAGGTCATCAGCAGTGATTCTTATTTCTAGTTTAACTATGGGCTTTTCTAAATGCTTATGTGGCATGCAAATTAGCTGATGAAGAGTAGCCAAGTGTGCAGGTGAACAGAGTAGAGGATATCAGAAGGGCCGGAGTTTTGGAAATAGGATTTCTGTCTTAAAATAGAACAACTACATAAATTGAAAAGTGATTTCAGGGGAACTGCTACTGCTGGGGAGTAAGGTGGAAATATAGGAAGGAACCAAACCTTAATCCAGAAAATAGTGACGCTGGGAATTTAGTTATGACAATGCACGAGATCATCAACTGCTTTGCTCTCTTTACCACGCAGTGCTTTACAAGAAGATATATAATGTTCTGTTTAAAATACCAAATACTATTTTAAATTGCTTGCATCCTAACAGTAGCATAAGTAGGTCAGGGTGACTAAGGGAGCGGTCTGAGGCATCTATTTGGGGAAGGTCAGAAAAAAATAGATGCCACTGCAGCCACTCAGTTGTGCTGGCTGAGGTGGTGGCAACCAGAAGATGCTCCTGCCTGTGTGTGGCAAGTACCTTGGTCTTCTGGTCACATTGGTGCTTCTCTGTATCTTAGGAGACAAATGCTAAGAACCCAAAGAATGAGATTTGAACAGCTTTGTTTTGTGAGGGAGAGCAGAAAA
The DNA here is from genome assembly GCF_030867095.1 of Alligator mississippiensis. Taxonomy (NCBI): domain Eukaryota; kingdom Metazoa; phylum Chordata; order Crocodylia; family Alligatoridae; genus Alligator; species Alligator mississippiensis. Next base: position 115,806,748 of record NC_081824.1, on the reverse strand, counting down.
AACATAATGATGGAGAACCTGAAAAAAATGGTTTTAAACATATTTTTATAACTGTGTTTGTCAAAACTATTACAAAGGTGCAGCAATGGTAAGCCCCAAGTCCACATCTTATGTAAAGAAACAAAAGAAAATGTAATGTAATGCAAATGAAAAGGTTTTTGTTTTTCCTTCTCATTTCATTGAAAACAGTCCTGTAGTCCATATTAGCAACAGAATGAAAACATTATTTGAGTTAAGAGTGGACCTTGACAGAACAGCTTGATTTTGAAACAGGGGTGCACATGTGCAGATGCTTACATACAAAAGAGGTAAAAATTAAGGCCTACCTTTCAGAAGTGGCTACTGATTTTACGTCTCCAACTTGTCAACCTTTTGATTCAGCAGCCCAATTGCAAGGCACCCCAAATCAGGGATCATTATGGAAAATCTTGGCCTTAGTATCCTTTTAGAAGATTCACGCTGGCTCAGGTTTTGTTTGATTACAGTCTTCTTCATCATTATTACCAATGTGTTAACATTTTACTCGTGGAACCTTTGCTGCAGTGGATCTAAGATTTATAATTATGACATAACCAGGAAAACATTTTACTTTTTTATTCTTTTGGCAAGAAAATGTTCCCATTTGGGAATGAAAAGATAACACAAACCAAACCAGACAAGAATCATTATATTTGCTAATATAAAGCGATAGGTACAGTTTGTACATTGTACTGTTTCTAAATATATAGGAGGGATTTATTTTTCAGAACACCATCTGTAGTTGTTGCCAACCATTTTCCAGCCGCCTGCATAAAATATAAAGGTGGCAGTCTGAAGTTCTTAAGTTTGATCATAGTTTTATGTGTTACTACATCTTGTCTAGTGGCACATTGTTAAAACCTCAGAGAGAAGAAGAGAGAAACAGATGGATAGACAGAGAGAGCTCATTACTGTGATTCATTGGTAATAAAGGATTTATTTGGTTTTACCTTTTTGTATAAGGGTTTAAGTCAAAATTCTTGACTGTCTTGTTCTGGGAATAAAAAAGGATAAAGGAAACCCCTTCACATTCCCAGCATGCAACATGGGAGGGCGGAATATCAGTCTAATGCTCTTTTGGGACCTGGCCTGGCTACCAAACGCAGGGACTTAAATAACTACAGTCAACTGAGCTAATTTCAAGGCTGGTCCTTGACATGCAAAAATCAGGAGCCTACATCCCCCCCCCCTTGGCTCCCCAGCACCGTGCTGGCTCTGGAGCAGCCGCTGGGCTGCGCTGGGCTTGGGACCTGCTGTGCCCACAAGGCCACCCCTTCCCCATGCCCAGGGTTGTTGTCCGGTGCCAGCAGCCCCCATGAATCTGCCATCCTGCAGTGCCCAGTGGGGCCCAGACTGGGGCCAGCCTGGGCTGCACCTCTGGGCCAGAGATGACAGAGATCTCAGGCCCCTGTGCCCACCTTGAATTGTCCCCGGGAAGAACCTGGCACAGCCTGGAGGCTCCTCCAGGGCTGGTGCAGTCCTAGGGAGTGAAGGCAGGGGCATGTGAGCCCCCAATCTTTGCACGGGGTAAGGGTGGACTGCGGCTGGGCTCATCCTCTGCTCCCTGCATCCATGCCTTGCTGCCACCTCTACTTTGAAAGTGATGCAGTGGTATGTGTGTCCTGCTGCTGGGCAGGCCAGGCAGCAGATGCAGGGAGCAGAGGCTAAGCCCAGATGTGGCCCACCCCTGCCCTGTGCAAAGATAGGGGGCCCACACATACCCTGCTTTATTCTCTGACACCATGCCAGCTCTGGAGGAGCCGCCAGGCTCCAATTGCCCCGTGACCAAGCCTGAGCTAAGTCGTGAGGCAATTCCCACAATGCAGGAGGAGCAGGGCAGGGGTGAATGATTCACTCTGCCCCTACCCCACTCTCTATCTACCCCCGCCAAGCCTGATTAAAAGAAACTTACCTTTAGTGGCCTGCAGCTGGGCCAGCTACGATCCTGGCTGCGAGTGAGCAGGGTACGAGTGTGCCCACCCATCCCCCCTGCTGCAGCAGCCTGCAGCCGCTGCCCTCTGGCTATATCTTTTGCCCCACATTTGGTGGGGATGAGCCTCATTAGCACCCTCTTCCACTGCCTATGGCCATGCCTATGGCCTCAGGCCAGCCCCAGGGCCCCAGACTGGGACCCTCTCCTGCCCCAGAGCTGGGCTGCCTCTATAGTATCCCCCATCTCAGGCCTTTAAAGGCCTGTAGGCACAGAGCCCTGGAGCACACCAGCGGGGAGTCTGAGGCCACTCCAGGCTCCCTGCTGAGCAGGCCGCAGGCCAGCTGCCCTAGCCTGCTTGCACGCTAGCATTCCTGCTTGGCAATGCATTGCCACACAGCAGCCAGGTCCACACTGTCTAGGCCTGCAGGCTGCTCCAGCTACTGCAGACTTCAGCCAGGCCTGCCAGTCCCCAGCCCCAGCTGCAGGCCTGGCTGAATAATAATAATTCTAGTTGCTGGGGCCAGATCCACCTGTCTGCAGCCCACCTCCAGCAGCCTGCTGTGAGCTCACAGGTGCTGCAGGGAATTGACTTTGCTGGACAGCTGCCAGTCCCATGCTGGGCCCCTGTGCTGGGTGCTGCAGGCAGCTGTCCAGACCCAGCAGTACAGGAACAGCTGGACAGGGACCCAGAGAGCCAGCATAGGACCCACAGTGGTGTCCTCCTTGTTTGCAGCCATGCCCACATCTGTTTCTGCCACCAGGGGCCCCAGCTGGTCCGTGGACGAGACTGGTGACCTTCTGGCACTGTGCAGCAAGGCAGAGGTGCAGCACTAGTTCAAGCGGGATGGGCGCTCAAACACCTATGTCTGTAAGGGGCTCACAGCCTGGACATGGGAGTATGGGCATGACTGGCCAGTGTGGCAGCACTGCATAAAGGTCAAGCCCTTGCAGGCACAGTGGGTTGCCATCACTAACCACAATCATCAGTCAGGGAGTTCCTGCTAGTCCAGTTCTGGCAGCTCTGCAGCCCCAGCCCCCAACTTAAGGTGCAGCCAGCCATGACACCAAAAGCCACTATCAGCACCAGTAGCTCCCTGAGGAAGGCCCTCAACTAGGTGACTGCCCACCATGCCTTTCCATCCAAGGACACTGCCCAGAGCCACATGCCATCCCCGACAGCTGTGACCACCAGCCATGCCAGCCCTGACAATGTGATAAGCCCTGCTCTGGGGAAAGGGCCCTGCCCCTGCCTCTTGCCCCAGCCCCACTTGTCTGGCCTGCCTGCATTCCTCAGGCCCTGGGTTCTTCCCCCCAGCCCCCCAGTACACATGGAGGTGAGAGATAGTGCCAAACTTTATCGAGCAGCCTGTGTCCCAGCAGTTAGGAGGGCACAGGCCTCACACACCAAAGAACACATTAATGCCAACAGTGATGTCCTCTTTGGCTGCAGGGGGTATGGACATGTAGCACAGCCACAGGTAGCCCTCCAGGTGGTGGCAGAGGTTGCAGAGCAGCCTGGGCATGCCCCTGCACAGTTACATCTCAGTGTCCCATAACAGATGCACAGGTATGCCATCAGGGCATAGTGGGCTGGGCACCCTGTAGTCCACACAGACAGCTCCTCATGCATCATCTGGGGCACACACAGCAGGGACATGCTCAAGGCACAACAGCAATGGGACAGAGGGTTGGGGCACAGGCAGCTCCTCATCCCAGTCATCTGGGAGCCCCAATCCTCCTGAGCCTGGGCACCATGGGCTGGGCAGAAGTGTAGTGGAGTGGCAGGCCTGCAGGAGGAAGTGGGGGAGTGGGGTCTGGAGCTGCAGCATCAGGTGCTGCTAGCCTTTCTTGCCCTGAGAAGGAAGCTGCCTATGACGAGCACCCAAGGGACTGCTGGCCCCAGGAGAGCAAGTGGAGATGGGGGGCTCGGACAGTGGCAACCTGGGTTCAGACCTGCCAGGCCAATTTACCATGGTCCCTGGCCACCTGTGCATGCCCAACCCCCAAACTGAGGCTGGACACTGCATGCCCCCCAGTACAGAGCATCTTTTCTCTGAAATGTTGCAAACTCTCACAAACAGCTTCTGTCTCATGGCTCTACAGGCCCTGCAGCTGCACACACAGGAGAGGCCTCCAGGATGTGGCTTCAGTGTCACCACTGCCCACAGGAGGACTCTGGACAGGACCCTCCACCAGGACTGGCTAGTCATGGCGGCAGAGAACTGGCTGGGGGATGCTGAAGCTTGCAGGTGGAGGATGTGGCCCACCAGGACAGGTGGGAGGCATCACGGTTTGTGCCTGCTGATGCTACTTCACCATAGTGATGAGATACTTCACCATAGCTCATTGCTATGGTGATGTAGCATTTCCTGGAGACATGCCCAGTGTCTCCTAAGCTCTACTGTCCATGTCACTGGAGCCCTTTGCAGAAAGTACAGGTGCAGAACTTAACCCTTCTGTAGACATGGTGGTGGGAGGGATATTTAGTCATAGAATGATAGACTTTGAGGTATCACTACACCAATGTATATATGGAGGCAAAGAAAAGGACAGAACTGTTGCCTGTGAATTTTGTCACTGACTTAAACACATTTTACATTAGAAGTATATGGAAACTATAGATAATCCAGGAAATCTCTATCATTTTAAACTTTACCTGTGGGTCTGATTTTTGTCCCTTTAAATCAAACCATATTTCCAATATCCTAGGAGCTTATATTGACTTAGTCCATTGTAAAAGAAGCTTACTGACTTTCTCATTGCTCCCTTCATGATTTTCCAGAGGAAAGATACTTCACACAATGACCTCAAGATCAGTTTGTCTAGAGCAGCGGTCACCAATCAGTTGATCTCAATTGACTGGTCAATTGTGCAGCTTCTGGCAGTCGATCTCAGTCAGTCAGAGGCTCCATGACGGGAAGCAGCAGGACACACATGGCTGGACTGAGCCATACCTCCTGCTGCCCAGGCTGGGCTGGGTAAGTGGGGTCAGAGCCTGGGAGACTTGTCTGGGAGGCAGGGGTGGGGTGCAGTGTGGGGGATGAGGGAAGGGGCCGGGGCCAGGGCCAGGGCTGAGGGGGTGGGGCGCAGGATGAGGGGTGGGGGCTGGGAGGGGTGGGAGGGTGGGGGTGGTAGATCCCTTTGGGGTGCCCTTTACTTACAAAAAGTGATCTTCACCATAAAAAGGTTGGAGACCACTGGTTTAGGGACTCAGTCTTAATGATCACAGTTGCTGATAAAATCCTGGATGGCAAGTGGTGCCCTCACACCCACTGTGTTATATCCAGACTCTTTCATTTAGGAGGCTTTAGGGGAAATAATAATAATTTTGAGGCAAAAAAATTAATAGAAGTTGTGGTTTGGCAAAAATGAATGTTTTATCAGGGAAAAACCTTGCCAAACATAACGTTTTCTCAGAAGCAGATCTTGGCAAAATGCATGTTTTATCAGGACTGGAGGTTTGGAAAAAGTAACATTTTATCAGAAGTGGAGACTTACAGAAAACGCCTTTTTATCAGGAGCCGGGACCACAGCAATTTAATCAGGAGAAAGGTTTGCTGAAAGGGGAATTCTATCAGAAGTTTTACGTGAGGATAATAATGTTTCATAAGGGGCAAGAACTTTCCAAAAATAATGTTTTATTAGGGGGAGTAGATTGATGAAAATAACATTTTGTCAAAATAAAAGGAGTAATGGAGGGATGCATTTAGAGAAAATAATGTGTTAACAGCTTTTACCTTCCAATGGGAGAGAGCTTTGCTCCTGAGAAAACACTATTTGTACATTGAGTGCTTGCTCTAGCTAAAATGCTGGTTTTGACAAGCTGTGCTCCTGATAAAGTGTTGTTTTTGGCAAGCCAGCTCCCAAGGAGATGGCTTTAGAATGCTTCTTTCTGGGGGAAGATGTGCAAGTTGACTATAATCCCTGCAGCAGGGCCAGATACCTCTCTGAGCCAGATATCTTCTGATTGTTAGCTCCCTCTGCTTTTTGCTTTGCTATTAGGCTAGGCAGTGTTTTTGTCCTGACTTCTTCCTCCAGGTTTTTCTCCAACTCTACCACTCACCGACACAGAATAGTAGCATTAATAAATTTGTACACTGTATATATTCCCTTTTGGCTTCTGCTGTTCTTTTCCCATGCATGGAAGTTTATCACTTTGATTCTGCCTCTTCTACTCAGAAATAAATAATGGAGCTCTTCTTTCTTACAATGTTCCTGCAGTTACAGACTGACTACAAGACAGTCCACCTCATTTAAAATAGGTTTTTCAAAAGTAACATATGAAAAGAAAAATAAATCGCAGAAACTCATTTCATCCCTTTATCCAACCATCATGCTCATGTACAGATCATGCTCCCCAAGGAACTCTGTGTAAGTACCTATGGCAAGAATATTCCATACATATTATTTTATAAGTGCAGAAACTGTGGAGGGACAAATAGTGAGTTTGAATGTAGAAGAAGAGCTGATGAAGTGTGTTGTACTTCAGTATGAGGACTAACATGGCATGGAATAAAGTGGAACAGAAGAAGATAAATCACTGAGACCGGATGGATGGGATTCTCCATGGCTATTGCAGGAATTAAGCAGGGAGTCATTGGAATCACTTGTTGTTTATTTACTGTGTCACTGAGCAGAAGCAGGGCATCATGGGACTGGAGCAAAGATGATGCAGTGCCTATTTTTAAGAAAGGTAACAGGTGTGAAATTGGTTACTGCTGAACAGTTAGCTATTGCTTATTCCAAGTACTGGTAGTTACTTGCATCTATCATTAGGGATGAAACAGTCAGCTATTCTGAGAAAGACGGGCCCCCAAACAAACAGCAGCAGCACTACTAAAAATAAATCTTTTCAATCAAATTGGGCAGTGTTTTTGAAAGGATGATTGTGATTTGGGTGGACAGTCCCAACACTGGAACAACACAGGAAGGGGGTTCATGGTCTGTTGTGAACACTGTGGCTGAGGAAGTAGAAGGATTGTGGGTTAGGTTACATGGGGGGCAAGGAGAAAGGGATTTGGTGGTAGGGGTCTGCTACAGACCCCCACACCAAGGGGAAGAACTAGATTCGGGGCTCCTGAGGCAGCTCTCGGAGACCATAAAAGCTAAGGAGGCGTTAGTCATGGGGGACCTAAACTACCCAGACATCTGCTGGGAGAGTCAGACAGCAAAGTCCCACCGTTCATGCAGGTTTCTATCCTGCGTACAGGACCTCCACCTGACGCAGGAGGTACACGGTCCCACAAGGGGGAATGCCTTACTGGATCTGGTATTGGCAACAGGGGATGATATGGTAGGGGACCTACAGATTGGTGGCCATCTCGGGGACAGGGATCACCTAATAATAGAATTCTTCATAAGACATTGAGTGGGTAAGGTAAGTAGTAAGGTGAAAGTGCTATACTTTAGGAAAGCTGATTTCAATGAACTCAGGCGATTAGTCAAGGACGCACTGCAGAGTAGGAGTTTTGAAGAGATGGGAGCCCAAGAAGGGTGGCTGTGCTTTAAGGAAATGATCCTTCGGGCACAAAGGGAGACGATCCCAATGCGAGGAAAAAGAGGGAAAGGGGCCAGGAGGCTTCCTTGGCTGACCAGAGAAATCCAGGGCACCCTATGGGCCAAAAGGGGGGCACATAAGAAGTGGAAACAGGGAGAGATCACCAAAGAGGAGTATACCTCCTCTGCTCGTGCTTATAGGGAGGCAGTTAGATGGGCCAAAACTACCATGGAGCTGAGGATGGCATCCCAAGTAAAGGATAACAAGAAATTGTTTTTTAGATATATAGGGAGTAAAACGAAGGCCCAGGGTGGAATAGGACCCCTATGGGCAGAAGCAATTGGTGACAGACAGGGGGGACAAGGCTGAACTCCTCAACGAGTTCTTTGCATCAGTATTCCTAAGTGAGGGGTAGGACAAGGCTCTCACTGGAATTGTAGAGAGGCAGCAGCAAGGCGCCAGACTGCCATGCGTAGACCCTGAGATGGTGCAGAGTCACTTGGAAGAACTGGATGCCTTTAAGTTGGCAGGCCCGGATGAGCTCCATCCGAGGGTACTGAAGGCACTGGCCGACATTGCACAGCCACTGGCGGGAATATTTGAACGCTCGTGGCACATGGGCCAAGTCCCGGAGGACTGGAAAAGGGTCAATGTGGTCCCCATTTTCAAGAAGGGGAGGAAGGAGGACCCGGGCAACTATAGGCCAGTCAGTCTCACCTCCATCCTTGGCAAAGTCTTTGAAAAAATTATCAAGGCTCACATTTGCGAGAGCCCGGCAGGACAAATTATGCTGAGGGGAAACCAGCACGGGTTCATAGCAGGCAGATCATGCCTGACTAATCTAGTCTTTTTTTATGACCAGGTTACAAAACGCCTGGACACAGGAGTAGGGGTGGATGTCGTATACTTAGACTTCAGGAAGGCCTTCGATATGGTATTCCACCCCATACTGGTGAACAAGTTAAGAGGCTGTGACTTGGATGACTACACAGTCCGGTGGGTGGCAAATTGGCTTGAGGGTCGTACCCAGAGAGTTGTGGTAGATGGGTCAGTTTTGACCTGGAAGGGTGTGGGCAGTGGGGTCCCACAGGGCTCGGTCCTTGGACCAATACTCTTTAATGTCTTAATCAGCGACTTGGACGAGGGAGTGAAGTGTACTCTGTCCAAGTTTGCGGATGACACAAAGCTGTGGGGAGAAGTGGACACGCTGGAGGGCAGGGAACAGCTGCAAGCAGACCTGGATAGATTGGACAAGTGGGCAGAAAACAACAGGATGCAGTTCAACAAGGAGAAATGCAAAGTGCTGCACCTAGGGAGGAAAAATGTCCAGCATACCTACTGCCTAGGAAATGACCTACTGCCTAGGAAATTACCTGCTTGGTGGCACGGAAGTGGAAAGGGACCTTGGAGTCCTAGTGGACTCCAAGATGAACATGAGTCGGCAGTGTGACGAAGCCATCAGAAAAGCTAATGGCACTTTATCGTGTATCATCAGATGCATGACGAATAGGTCCAAGGAGGTGATACTTCCCCTCTATCGGGCGCTGGTCAGACCGCAGTTGGAGTACTGCGTGCAATTCTGGGCACCGCACTTCAGGAGGGATGCAGATAACCTGGAGAGGGTCCAGAGAAGGGCCACTTGTATGGTTAAGGGCCGGCAGACCAAGCCCTACGAGGAGAGACTAGAGAACCTGGACCTTTTCAGCCTCCGCAAGAGAAGGTTGAGAGGTGACCTTGTGGCTGCCTATAAGTTCATCACGGGGGCACAGAAGGGAATTGGTGAGGTTTTATTCACCAAGGTGCCCCCGGGTGTTACAAGAAATAATGGCCACAAGCTAGCAGAGAGCAGATTTAGACTGGACATTAGGAAGAACTTCTTCACAGTTCGAGTGGCCAAGATCTGGAACAGGCTCCCAAGGGAGGTGATGCTCTCCCCTACCCTGGGTGTCTTCAAGAGGAGGTTAGATATGCATCTAGCTGGGGTCATCTAGACCCAGCACTCTTTCCTGCCTATGCAGGGGGTCGGACTCGATGATCTATTGAGGTCCCTTCTGACCCTAACATCTAAGAATCTATGAAGCCTACTGTACTGTAACACCTGCCAGCAATCTATAGCTTCACAGCAAGCCCTTTTAGGAAAAGGTAAGGACCAGGTCCCAAACTGCTGCTGATTTTATAGAGGTGATTATAGATGTCAGCATGGGAGAGGTAAAGTATCTACACTGAAGGGAATACAGTCCTGAGGTAGGATACCTATGAGCTGAATTTGAATGTGATTGTTCTTTCATTCTAAACATCACAAAAGGATTGATTTTGGTTCTACACATAATGTGTACTTAGTCTCAGAGAAGTTGTGAATGTGTGTCTCTTGTGTGACTGAGAAATTGATGTTGGGAAGAGGATGGTGTAATGAAGATGGTGTAATAAAATAAGAGCCCTGGACTGAGCCAGTCCCAAATTAGAAGATCAGGGAAATTCATCCTCTGAACAAGTGCCACCTGCAACAAGCCCAGAGTAGCATGGTGGTCCCAGCTGGACTGAGTGAGGCAACCAGGGCAGCCAATCCTAAAAAGCCACAAGCAACAGGCCTCACCTGCTCAAGCCCTGAAAAGTCAGACTTAGTCCAATATATTTGTCTGAGCAAAGGTGCAAGTTCTTGCTCCTGACCTTCCATGTTTCCTGATTTTGACTCATGGCTCTGACTCCAGTTCTCTGATTTTGGCTCCTGATTCTGATTCCAGCTTCTTGGCACTCTCTAGTTCCAGTTTTCTGCTCTTGGTTCTGGTTTGACCTCTGGCTGTGGCTTTTGTTTTCTGATCCTTTTTAGCCCTCAGCTTACCTTGTCTCTGTCTCTGGCTTTTGACCCCCATGTGTCTTGACTCTGGCTACAGCTCCCAGTTCCAGTGCTGGCACCTGACCCCTCCATACCTCAACTGCCAGGAAACCAACCTGAACTGTACCCATGCTTCAGGTGCCTAACCATTAAGCCAAACAGCCCATGACCCAGTGCCTAACAGGTGGCTGCACTGTAATCCACTGTCTCCTTTGACAAAATGCCAAGTAACAATTTGGTGAATGAAAATAGGCATCTGGGCTGAGTCAAAGTTATGGTACAAGTGAAATATATTAAGCTCTCAGACAGCTGAATTAAAACACCTACTTAATTCAGTATCATTTGGATGAGAGAGTATGCTTCATTGTTTTAAAATTTGCACAGAGCCCTCTGAGTTCTAGTCTGCTCCCAGGGAAACCACTGGAAATATCACCACTAGTGTCAGAGGGACCAGGCTTGGCCCTTGAAAGAGGCTGTTGTATATTGTTTTTTTTTTTTTTAAATAAACAAAATGGGTTCACAATTCCAGGGGAACAATAGGGATGAATTTGGTCCCTTGAGTAAATGAGCAGAACACCATAATTTGAAATTGTATAGATATACATACAATTTTCATGTAGAGGATAATATCTGATACCCATAAAACTGTTCATTATAAATTAAGGGATGCTTTTCTCAAGCAAGAAAAGAACCTAGAGGTCAGAAAATGTGACCTAGTCATTAGATAAAAGTCTGAGCATTCACATTAACTACTTCATGTACTGTTTACCAAGAATGCCAGACAGACAGCATCTCCAGAGGGAAGGAGCTCTCTGTCACCATCCTTTGGTGACCTGGAAAGCTGTCTACACAGAGAGTGCATCTGCATAAGCTTTCTACCCACAAACCTTCCACTTGACAATCTTGCAGTCACTAGGACTTCTTCAGAAACTCTGAGATGGTGGGAGTGATCTGACAGAAATAGAAAAGCAGAAGGTAAGAGAGTTGGTCTTAGGAAAAATGGCATGCTGGATGAGCTTGTATTCTGGTGCTCACCACCCCTCCAAGTCAGCAGCACTGCTGTAGGTAGAGACAGGTAGGCAGGGGTGCAGGGCACAGACTGGCAGGGAGGTGGAGTGGCATGGTGCACCAGGAAGGGGTGGGCAGGCACCTGCACTGCCAAGCTCTGTTCCTTCTGAGCAGCAACTGGGGGTGGGGAGCAGGGTGGGCTGGGCACTGATCCTCCTACCAGGAGTCAGGGTGGGCAGGGGGCGGGCACTGCAGTGAGCGTGGGCTGTTCACACATGTATGGAGGGGGGGGAGCTCCCTGACCATGGTACCCGGGGTGATCACCCACATTGCCCACCTCTAAGGCCAGCTCTGAGGGGAAGGAAGTCTGCTGTGGTTAGGAAAATGTTCTTAATGTCAAGGGATGCTCAGTTGTCCCAAATGCCATTGCTCCCCCTCCACTGAAGGCTTTCCAGTGAAAAATGATGTGACAACAGGTGACACCTGATGTGGCAAATGATGGCAGCAACAGAGTTGACTGAATCTCATGAGAACCCTTCACTAGCATCAAAAAAGCTGAAATCTGTAGGATTAACTGTTGGGGTCTCAGGATAGGTTCAGGGAGCATTTTTTTCTGGGGTCTAGAGAGAAGATGGCCTCAGTGTACTCTCAAACCCTCTGTCTCAACACCAAACCCTGAGTGGGGTACAGTGAAGGAGGAAGTGGAGAAATAATGTGTTAAAGAGAATACTATTAAAAAAGTACTGCAAAAGTGACTGGGGAACCCAGGGGAAAGTAGTATCTTACTTCTGTTACTATTAGTTACTTTTAATATCTGCATAGGTATATGGTTGATTTACTGCTGTTGTGTTTTCTTAAGTGGATATGTTTTCCCTTATCCCCTAATAAAGCTTTTCCTTTACATAGACTCAATGCTTGCAAGAGGGGATATGTTACCTGTTAAAGACATCTAGGTAAACTATTTAATTCTTTTTAGGTTTCTGGATGGGGGATCCAGCTGGTGGTATTTGTTAATTTTATGAGGAACCTCTATACATTTTAAATCTGGGAGAAAGATTATGCGTAGAGGTAATGATAATTAGGCAAGTTACATCTCCTTTTCATGCACTGATAGCAGGCCAATTTGGAGGTGGTCACTTTATGTTGCTTTCACTCCAGTTGGGTTTTCTTCTTTTGGATTTCACTTCAGGTTCAAAGGAATCCCTGATTAAAAGTAAGTATCACCTGAAGCCACAATCACTGTTTGCTTTCAGCTAGAAATCTTGGGAAACCACCTTCAGAGAAACATGTTTATATATGGCTTTTACCATAAGCCATACATTATTTCATTGCCAGTTCAGTTGAGACTGCCAGATTTATCAGAGGACTTGTGAACCCCAGCCAAACTACAGGTGAATCCAGCCCAATTTTCTGGTTTCATTTTGAGATTTCTGAGTTCTTTTCATCTGAAGTTTTTGCCCCCTCAGTTAGGACCCAATTAATGGCCAAATTCTCCCTTTATGTGCATCCCTTGACTATTTCCAAAGCCAAAATAAACTTTCATGAACATCCAGAAGTGAAATTTTCCTCAAAAATCCCCACTACAGAAGAGAACCACACTGTTTCATGTTGCATTTTTCTGCTTTGATCTATTATGTCTACTTTAAACAACTTTGCTTGTGTAGTTTGCTGTAGCACATCTATGACTTCCTTCTTCCATTGCAGTACCTGTGCCTAGAAGTACTTATTCTACCCTTTTCTTTCACAGTCCCTCCAATCTATATAACAAGTACAGCAGTGTAATGCTATGTACCATGTTATTACTACGAATTCTTCTTGTTATAAATTACATGTTAATAACACGGCAGCAGATATTGCTGCTTTTATACCTGATTTCCAATTATTTGGCTTGCAGATGGACTGGGCAAATCTAGCCTTTTGGGGTTTTATTTTTATTTCAAATGCCTCACATGATTTGTTTTGGATCAATATTTAACGTTGCCAGAAATATATTTTTAAAATTTTTGTTTTATCCATTGAACTAAAAAAAATCAATTACTCCCATAACCCTAGATCATACTCCCCACCGTCTACTCCAGCAACTCTTTGTAGAGGTTCTGTCCTGACTGGGGATCTGCCTGTTTCGCCTGAGTTGTTAAATGATGTAACACAATGCAATGGTAAATGTGACCATGAAATCTTTACACCTTGGGTAAAAACAGCTGTCACCAAATGAAGCGGATCAACTATAGCATGGGGTGTCCTGCCACAAATGATTCACTTCACTGAGTGAAACATGCATCTTCCATTGTCCCATATTGGGCAGGTGTCCAATCCTGTGGGAGAACAGGCAACATATTCTCCACTTAGAGACACACCTTGGAGATTCCCCAAAGTATGTCTCTGTAAGCAGAGATAGCTGGAGTTCCTCAATAAGACACATGCCTTGGAGATTCCCTGGGGTGCATCTCTATAAGTGGAGAAGGCTGGAATTGTCTTCTTACAGGAAGGCACCCCAGGGATTGCTTGGGTCATGTCTCTGTAAGAGAGAAAAGTTGGACAGGAGCTCCCAGGGCTTAAGGGGCCAAATCCTGCATGGGAATTTCCTTGGCACACAAGACTAGGCCACTTATGCCCTGGGAGTACCTGTCTAGGGCAGCTGGAAAGATTGGGCAGCTTTGGGATGACCACGTTTTCCCACCATAAACCTAACAGCAGTCTGGCACAATAAAATGGCACAAATTGATACCAGCTATGTCACATACACAAATCTGGGGCATTTGTGGTGTGACAAGGGGCATGGTCATCTTTCTGCTTGGCCTTTGGGCCACCATATATGCATTTCTGACGGAACAAAGATGATATCTGTTTCAAATCTTTCTCTCCAGTATGGATTCTGGGCCTCATACTGTATACCTATTACATTACTTTACTCCGAGGAGCCAAAGCCTGGGCTTGCTGAAGTTAGTGTCATAGTTTCATAGTGCTTAGGGTCAGAAGGGATCTGTTTAGGTCCCTTCTGACCCTAAGCACTATGAAACTATGACACTAACTTCAGCAAAACCAGGCTTTGGCTCCTCGGAACTGAACTAAGTCTAAATAGCTACTGCATTCACAATTAGACAGTTTTTAAAAGCTGCTGAACAATGGAGGAAAAGATCTTCCACGCTCGACCTTAACAAAGGAAGAGTTCTTGGAAAAAAGTGGAGTTTTACAATTAACATTCAGTATTTGCTAAGTTTTACATAATGGCATGCGAAATCTTTAAGATTTCCTAAGTTTCAAATAGCTAAAACAGATCATATCTCAGATCCTGATGCATTGTAATAACTGATACGTTAAATGCTATATCTTAATGATGTCTGCTCTACATGACCTGATATTGTGCTGTTTCTAGCCCCTTTACCAGCCATATTTTTTCTCATTTTTAAAAGGTCCAACATGGAAAAAGAGTTAATTTTAATAGTTCCTTTTCTGAACTTGCAATTACACCCCAAAAGGAAATTGGAAGAATACACAACAGACTGCTTGAAATCTTGCAGTTTAGCATATAGATTCATATACTTCCCTTGCATGTATATTATTAACCTGACTTTTTTAAATGCCACCTTTTCATTTCTTCTCAAAGAAAAGAGAGTTAAACTACTTTTTAAACAGTTTTAAGAGGAATTTCTTAAAGATTCCAAGTCATTTCTCTGCATATAGAATTGTTAGACATGTTGACATTTCTGTAACTGCAATGTTTGCAAATTGTTTGAAGGAAAAATATGTTGAAAAATGGAAAAGAAAAAAAAAACAATTCTAAAAATGCAGAACTATGGGCTGAACACGATTTTCACTTCAATCACTATACATAATTACGGTATGAACTTCCAAACAGTAAGTTCTATCATCTTCTGGATGTGCTGTGATATCTAGTAAGAACTATGTGGTGATTAAAGAAACAATGGCTTTTTTTTTCTTGTGCATTTGAATTTCCCTTGCTTTAGAGGTTTCAGTACAACCATTAATGTTATTGAACTTAGTGTTGGGGGTGGGGAGGTTATATATGATAAAAGGGTTATTACACAGTGATCCTTGTATGTTTAGGTCAGCTGTGGCAATCAATCAATGGACACTTTGCCTTTGGCAGCACATGCTTCCATAAAAAAAATTCTCTGGCAGACGCCTGTTAGTTAGTAATGACAGAGTAACCTCTGTCAAGTAATATACTTGATAAATTTTGCATGTGCTGTTGACTGACAGAAGTTCTGGCTTCCTGTCTAAGCAACATATACAAGCTTCAAAGAACACAGAAACTTCTTTCTTCTCCCTAAATGGAATATCTGAAAACAAGACTGTTAGAATTAAATCTATCTTTGTGGGAAGGAGCAAAACAATGCTTCCAAAAGGAAGAGAGGTTTCACAAGGTCACAGAACCAAACTTTCTCATTCCTCCTTTCTTTTTCTTGCACAGGTTTCACAAATGACAAGCAAATACAACTTGCTTGCTGCTGTGTTGTGGTGTTAGCCTGTTCAGTCACACAGAATAATAGTCTGAGCAAATGGCCCTTCAGCTGAGCTGGTACAAATCTAATTCACACTCCCACTGGCCAGTGATCCCTATCTTTCAGGATCAGCGATGGAGTGGTAGCCCTTTGTTTAGTCTGTGCGGATGTGGTAATTGTCTGCAGCTGGGGCTCCTGCTTCTCTCATTTGCTTTGGTTAAGTTTTATGGTATTGCCATCGTTCCAGTGACTCTGCAGACCTGTCCCAAGTTTTTTCTAAGTTGCTGATGCTGCTTGGTATTCCAGTGTATGGATCAAAGTGATGGCAGTATGTATCACAGAGACCTTGACCCGCTTCAGTCTGCTAATCTTCTGGAAAAAACCCATTATAGGGGCACTTAGATGACATTTAATTTCACAGAAAGAGAGTGAACCAAGGGCATGGGAACATAAAAAAGGTTACCACAAGGTAGTCAAGACTGTGGATTTACAATGCATTGCAGTAAATAGTTGTGTTCATGCTTACCACCCAGTGGGCATGCTCCTATGGTGCTGTTATTACTGTGGAAGTACTAAATGATGGCTTGGTAACAGCTCATACTGCACCATGCTGGCGGTGCACAGTGATATTTAGCTGCTATGTTGCCATAGCAATGCGCTATAACAAGGGAGTGTGTTGCTATGGCAATATAGCTTGGTGTCACAGTTTGTGCCCACCAATGCTGCATCACTGTAGTGCATTGCTACAGTGACATAGCATCATGTGTAGACACACACAGTAAGTGTGAGGTGGCTTAACTCCCTTTTATTGAAGCATGATCACCATTGAATCATTTGCTATAAGGAACTATTTCTTTATTTCCATGATATTACTGGGAGTTCCATACACAGAATCTGTAAGAGTCAATATGAATGTGGCACTGGGTGCATATACACATGCATTTACTCCAGCCTAGATTTACTGTGCAGTAAGATACTGCACACCAGGCATGTCTACATGTGTATTTACTCCTGCTTAAACATAATACACTTTTGCTTAAAGTTTATTAAGGCGATCTAGGGGAAAGTCCACATGTGCACATGATTATACACATTAAGGTGCATTAAATTTAGGTGTGAATAGCTAAGTCGCATTAGCGCATGTGCAGATGTGGTAATACACATTAATGCAGTGTCTATCTATTCACGCACAGTATTTTAATGCACATTAGCGCATCTACACATGCACTAATGCGACTTAGCTATTTGCACCTACATGTAGGTATCAAATTTAGGCTTTGTGCAGGTATCAGATTTAGGCTCAAGTAGCCTAAAATCATAATTTTTAAAGCACATTAAGGATGTGCATGTATAGACACACATCCTTAATGGGCTTTAAATCAGGTTAATGTGCATTGAATGTGCACTGTAGACATGCCCAGTAAGGGTTTTTAGGTAGGTGTCTTCAGATGCGGGGATTAGGGAGCAGATTTTCTTCCAGTACCGTGCATCCCTGCAATGCACTCACACCCCCAGGGGGAGCTCCAGGCTCCCTGGATGCTAACCCAGGGGCTATCAGGGAGCACCAGACCAGGAGACAGCTGTCTCCTGAGGGGCTGCCTGCTGCTGGGGCAGGGACAATGTCCCCCTACCCCTGCAACAGGGAGCTTCTGGCCCCTGGCCCCAGCTTCCCAATGAGGGGCAAGGGCTTGGAAAGAGCTGCAGGGGAGGGGAGGGGCAGGTCCCATCCCCCAGACCTGATCCATCAGTGTGGCAACTAGCAGCTAGCTCTTTCCAAGCCCCGTGCCTTGATCACCTGATTGGAGCATGGGGCTGGGACTTACCCCTGACTGGGACAGTACCCGGCCAGCCCCAGGCTGCACAGGGAAGCCTGCATGTGGAGCCTGGAGCTGGCTGGGGCCTGGCAGAAATGTGCTTCCCCGCACAGCCTGGGGCTGTCTGGGAACTGTCCCAGTCAGGGGCAAGTCCCAGTCAGCTCCAGTCTGGGCAGGGAACTGTCTCCATGCAGGGAGCGCCCAGCTCCTGCTCCATGATCACAGAGTGGGGTCTAGGGAGTTTGTTCCTTGCCCAGCTGTGTGAGCATGGAGCTGGTGGGGGAAGAGGCTGGGGAGCCTGTTCCCTCCCAGCTCCATGCTTGCCAAGCTGGATGGGGAACAACTCCCTAGCCTCTGCCAGCAGGGAGCTCCCAGTACCAGCTCCATTACTGCAGGGCCATTCCTGGGAGATGCTGATGTCCCAGCCTGAGCCCCACAGCCATGAGGCTTGGGCTGGGAGACTCTTATCTTTTAGCAGTGGCTCCTTGACTGATAAGGATCTCCCAGCCTGAGCCCTATGTCCATGGAGCTCAGGTTGGGAAATAAGGGTCTCCTAGCCCCCTGCTCCCTGATTGCGATAGTGGAGTGGGGGGCTTGGAGCTCCCTGGTGCTGAAACAGGGGGACATAGTCCCCACCAGGGCTCCTGTGGCAGAGCCTACCCCAGCAGCAGGCAGGTCCTGGGGGCAGAGAGCTATCTCGTACCCCCTTGGTGGATGGCTGACTGGGAGAAGATTTGGCTCCCGATCAGGTATCTACACAAGTGTTATGGCACTGTTACTAATGCCAAGTAAATTTGCTGCTTGCATGTGAAGGTAGAAAATTAATTCAGGATTAGGGAGCTTTACAGTGAAGTAAGCATGGGCACGTGTAGACGCATGTGCTTGCTTCACAGTAAACTATGCTAATTCACCATTAAGCGTCTCTTGTAGATGAGCCCACTATGTGTCTATTACATGATTTTAATACACTATCAAGATTAATATGCAAATAGTTGCCAGATACAGGCCAGAAGGAAGTGGGGTTGTGTACATGAAACAGCCTGAAACTTCATTGTTCATTATTTTCTAATAAAAGGCATAAACCTGCTCATATCTAAATAGAGGGAGTTTTGTTATTGGTTTTAATGGGAATGAAATTGAACCTTAAGAAGTGGTTGCCTACTGAATTAGGATCACTAACTAACCTAATCCCAGCCTACAAATGCATAATGGTGATTAAGTGCTTTTCTGGTCTCAACTAGAGCACCTATTTATCAGGGCTACAATTCTGTAGCATGCAGCAGCCCACCACTGTCAATTAACAAGGACTAATTTCTGTTTATTTCATAAGGAAACTAAAACACAATTACGAGCAGATGTAATTTACAGTATATTAATCAAAACAATCATGTTTATTAAAAAAGGAATTTACAACCAATAGGTATAGTGGAATGCTAAACAGTTTCTCAGCAGTTACAACACTTGGTGAAACTTGGGCAGCATGAAAAAATATAAGCTCAAACCCAACGGAATCCATAATCGCATGTTCAAACATTTCATTTAGAAAAGACAGCATCTGTTGTATCTGAAACAGCTAATTTTGCATTCATATAAATATGTCCAAACACAAGTATGAATACATTTATGACCGCAAGAGCCAGATTTATACTTAACTACAGTTTTATACTGTTATATTACAATTTATGCTAAGCTACTGTTTAAAATGTTATATTCTTATTCCTATACTTTTGTTTTTGCTTAAAATCTTTTCGATCTGCAAGCATGGATCAAAATAATGATTTAGTAGTAAACAAACATCATGCATCTGTCTATCTGTTACGCAAAGGGATGATACATATTTAATGACGACATAAACCTTACAGAAAATGTTTCTCCTCTTTCCCTTTCCCAGGCCACCATATGTAAAATTACAACTGAGATTTTAATTATAAACTAAAAAGACTATCTTTAGAGTGAAGAACTACTTCCAAGTGGTGAGCACTAAAAATACAAAACAATACAGTAAAATCAAACCACTTAAAAAAAATTCATAAAAAAATGAATAAACATGAATATTTTGTATTGTAGAATCCAGGAATCCTCATGAGATAATTTGATATGGCAAAGTGTGCTGTTGCACAGTAATTGCATAGTTAGACACAAAGGTGCTTCAATGTGTGTGTGTGTGTGTGTGTGTGTGTGTGTGTGCATGTGCGCATGCGCGCAAGCATGCATGCACATGCATGTGCTGAGGCACATTTCTGCCATCGTTCTGGAGACAGACTTTAACAGAATAACATATTGTGCAATGATCCATTTAAATTATATTGATAACTATGAAAATGTTAAGTATATGGAAAATAAATATAAATTTACTTTTTCCGTGGTAATTCACTGTTTAAGTTTTATTCATCTATATGTGCTGTACAACTTCAGGCATAAAACTGCATGTTAGGGTAATTACAGGAAAACTGAATCTTTCCTTAAAATGAATGCTTGTAGGGGTGAAATTCTGGCTTAAGTGAAATAGACTTAAATGGGGTTATGGTTTTACCCCATGATTTTACGCCATGCTTTTACCCCACATCAATATTTTTGTACCACTGAATTTGTGCTTATTACGTATCTGTTATTCTATTTAGTTCCTCACTAAAGAAATTGAGTTTAGGAATGAAAGTAGATTTTGATCACCAAAACTCTTGAGCAACATTTAAAAGTGGCTTCTAAATAAGTTTTCTCCACATTTGTGCTATACATGTGGTTGGAATACAGTTTTAAGCAAGATGAAAGATTAAACAAACAAAAAATAATGAAAAGTCAAAATATGCACACTGTGCAAAAACATGGTCGCATACATTTTGCCTTGTATAAACTTCACCCAGTCTATGTGGGTTTTAACATATTTCCATGACTTTAAATAGGAAAACATCTTAAAGCTCAGCCCATGGGAAACCCAACCTTGATTAGTTTTCCCTTTTACTACAGCCTGCAGAGTGTAAAACACAGCACATCAGAATTGAATTTGTCATCTCCAGACCTCACAGGAATTTTAGGAACTAAATAGTTAGGAAGCCATCCTGGTACTTCTCTTTGCTTTAATCATAGTAGAAGTTTCAATTTAAACATTCAGGAAATCTCCCTTATTTAAAGCAATCAGCTCATTGCTGACAGGGTCTGGCTTTACTGTGTTTAATTTTTTGGCATCATGCAAAACTTGATTGGTTACAGCCAGTGCATGAACAGGTCCTCCTCCCCTTACCTCTCTCCCCTCCTCTCCCTTTCCAAGATTCCAGATCTTTGCTGCATCATAGTCTACCCCACATGTACTAATATATTTGCAAATCAGCAAGACATTATCTCAAAACCTCAACTGAAAAAGTGTCATAATGCCTCCAAAGTCTAGAGATAGCACCTTTGTCAAGCAGTTTTCCAGCTTTTATCTAGATTGATTTAGCTCTATTACCTTACTTCAAAGAATTTCCTTTGTTTTGAAGGAGAAGCAAGGATTTTTGTGACTGATATCTTTTTATGGACCAACTCTATAGTTGGGAGGGATATAGGCAAGCTTTTGGGTACCACACACGCTTCCTCAGATCAGTCACAGATGCACAGCATATTCCCAAGAGTCCAGCATACCACCAATGAAATGTAAAAACTCAAATTCTCCCCACTGCCTTTTGGAGGCAACATGGGTATGTAAATAAATTAGTTTGTACTTTTAGTGAACGAGAATCGGTAGAGTGCTGGACTTCACTAGAGGAGTGTACTTTTTGGAGTGTCCATAGAATGCTTAATTACAAGGTAGAGAAGTTCAGTTCCTGATAAAATGCTATATTGATCTGTTGCATTATGCATGGAATAGTAAAGTGAAAAATAAGCATTTACTCAATTTGTCAGATACGTGTTGTTAGACCTTATTTTAATTGGCTTATCAACAGTGAATCTGGGAAACAGGATAAATCATGCTATTTGTAGGATAAAAACAAGTCATAACCCAGCAGGCATGAACTGTCTTGTCATATATGGCAACTTGCAGTGGTGACTTTAAAGCCTATGGTGACCTCATTCACCAAAAAAGATGACCAACCCCATAACAGTTACACCCCCACTAGCTGCCATGAAATAGCTCACGATTTGAACCACTCCAGCCTGAGTCACTCTCTGGATTGTGCTTGCACACTTCCAGCTTTGGGTCCCCAGCAGAATTTTATTCCACTGGGTAGATGACTGAAGTCCAACTTGTGACCAGCTCTTGAGTTACCTACCTAAAGCATAGCAGCATATGTGTCGCTATTATAGGAACTGATTTATCCTGTGGAGATGTGCTGATATCTCCCTATTCCTATAATTGAGGTAGTTATGCACCTGGAATGGGTAAAAGAATTGCTCCTACATTTTATCAGGTAATTATGAGCCGGTCACTAGGTACATTTAATTATCCACTAGGCAAAATAGAATTTTGTGCTTCTGTGTATGAACAAGCTGGACGGACTGAAGGTGATTGAACAAATCCACAGAGTGTATAGGACAAAAAAGAGATTCCCTTAAGTCACTGCTCTGGAATGCTTTGTATATGAAATTAGCTACATAAAATCAACCTTTGGCTATTGCTAGTAAAATTCACACATTATTAAACCTAAAAAGGTGTAGTAAAAGCTGTATAGTTCCGTGATAAAGGATCTCAACTGGGAAACCTTTGCTTGCAGGCAGGAAGAATATGACAATATGAAGGGGAAATATTAAATGTGATGCCTGGGTTGATGTGTTGTCATAACTAGATTGCAAGCAGGCCTTGGTACATAGACAGTGGCCATTAAGTGCTGAATTACCATAAACTTATTTCCCACCGCCTGACAGCCCCAATTATTTATGCCTTTTTAGATATCTCTATGCTGTCATCTTTCCTACACCTATCCTACCAATGTCTTTTAGTATAGCAGGTCTTTGAGTTGCTCACCTTCAAGCTTCTCACGCATCTCAAAGATGTTCTTTCCTCCTTGAATGACTTAGCTCTATTTTATGCTGCTCCCCAGGGTTAAGTACAGGCAGCCAAAAAGCCCAAGGATGAATTGATTCAAACTTTTCAGGTTAACCTAAGCTTCAGAGATTCAACTGAAAAACAACTGGACAGACATTTACTGTTGATTCAGTAAATGCAGCCACATCCCTGCAGTGGCTCAGGCCTGAAGCCAGGAGGCACTAGAGCACAGCTCTCTGGAATGTAGCCAGCATGGGCTGTGTGTTCACTTCCTCTTCGTGTTGCCCCTAAGGTCTCTGGGATTTTCTGCCCACAATCACAGCAGCAGGACTCTGCAGGGTTGCTCATCACTTTCTTTTCCTGCTGCCAGGTGCCCCTGGGACTTGTAGTTCACAGTCACAGCCAGCAGTAAGTTTGAGCAGGGGAAGGGGTGTTTAGCCCTCCTCTCCGGCCCCAGGTCCCAGCCTGGGTTTGTCTGGAGGGGGCAACAAGCCAGCCAGTGAGCCACCTAGGGAGCAGGGGGATAGGGCCAGCCCTGATCTCTGGAGCAGACAGCACAACCCAGCCCAGCCCAGGACTGCAAAGCATGTTGGGATTCTGGTGACTGATTTAACTTAAATCAGGAAGGTGTCTGGGACAGAAGTTTCATAAACCCAAATCAGTTAAGTCTGATACTACATTCAACCAAGTTTATCTTAAACCAGTTTCAACAATCTTGAAACTAGTTTATGTGCACTGAACTTCTGTTATGTTACAGGTTTAAACCATTTTCTGATTATTTAAACTGGTTTATGTGTAACTTCTGTCCCTAGCCCAGGACAGCAAAGCAATCTTTCCTCCTCTGTGGATATACCACAATCCAGAGCTGTTCCTATGGGAGTGGTGTACACAATAGCTATGTGCTCATGTGGCAAGTAGGACCTGAGAACTAGTCAACCCCTGACAGATTCCTTGTTCCCTCAGTGCGGTGAAGCCTCTTTCCCTTGCTCAGCTTATCTGTTCCTGCCACATCCATCCATTGTGTAGAGACAGTACCACACATTCACAATTTGTGGTGAGAGGGTTCTTTTTCTGTTGGCTCTACTTTGTATGTGTGTGTGTGTGTGTGTGTGTGTGTGTGTGTGTGTGTGTGTGTGTGTGTTACATTCACTTGACAGTATTCTGTACTTGTTTGTGAACCGTCAGCCTTTGTGCTTACTGGCAGCTGCATAGAGTGGGGAATCTTGAAAGATTCAGTCAGGAAGTATTGGGCTGTGGCCCACCACCTTATGGTAAGCAATTTTTTTTCCATCATAAATTTGTTATGTTAACCACGGGACTACTTTTAGCAACAGCCTATACCTAACATTTTTTCCCTGAAATCAGTAAAGTGCTTAATCCCATCATAATCTGAGGAATGGCAGGCACACATGTTTTCAGGTCTATCTGTGCCAAACTTTATATCCCAATTCTGTTTTGTTTACTTTCAGATCCAGTGGGAAGTGGCTACAAACCACTTTTTTTTTGGGATAAATAAAATATTTTGCTTTGTGTCCACACTATGGGATTTTTTTTTTGGTCTGACTCATTTTGATCTGTTTGTACATGGGTTCCATGAGACTGTCTAGACAATTGCTAAGGTATCCAGGAAGATGGGGAAAAGGAGTGGCTAGAAACAACCTAGCTATCTGGAAGGAGCTTATTTCTTTTCAAATACTTATTACTAAGTGGCAGTGGCTATTTTAAGTGTTTAATACTGATATCTGCACTATATCTGATTTTTTGGACTTGGACATTTCAGGGGATCCAGCTTCACCAACACAAATCTGGGAAATTTCTCAAATTTATGTAAAAAATAGGTTACAATTTAAATTATTAACACAGCATATATAAAATGGAAGATGTGATAAAAGACATTCTCTTATCAATGAACATGTTCATCTCAGGAAGATGAATGGGAGGGGTACTAGCAGTCTCCACAAGGACTCACTTCTGTAGCAGTACTCGGTGGTCCTAAATGCTTCAGAGAGGAAACATTTATGACAGAAATTCCCATCACAAGTTATGTTCTCTGGACAAAAATTGTATTTCTGCTTTTCCTCTCAACTTTCAGCCAACTTGTAGAACCAAATACAAAGTCCAGTACTCCAGAACATTGTACAAACTTGTCTACTTCCTTGGAGGGTTTTGTGTTTATAAACTAATAATTATACCTGCTTGTGTGTATATATTCAGGAAAGATACAGGAAATACACCTCATCCAGGGAGGATAATTTCAATTTAGCATGTATACATCCTAGATTTCTCAAACTGATTACATTACTGGAGTGCAAGCTCAAAAAGGAATAAGTATCTAAACATTACTGAAAAATGAATTAAAGGCCAAATTCATTTCAGCTTTATACTCCTAAGTGACACTTATGTGGCTACTTAAAAGCAATTTTTGGCACCTATCTTACATGGCTTTTAGAGAAAGAGAACAATCCAGAGTGTGGTTGGCTCTGTGATGTGGCTACTGTCTTGGGAATAAATGGACCACATGTTCTGGTACTGGTCCCTGACCCCAGTGTGGAAGATACTGTCCCAGTACTCTTTATCCATCAAATATAAAATACAAGATACAGAAAACCTATTGGGGATTGCAACAGGGGCTGGACCCCAGTACCCTCTCATTCAGCTACACTCCCTCTGCTTTGCTCAACTCCCTTGGGACAAATATACCTTTCCCTCATAGCCATTCAATAGAAAAGCTTCAAGAGGAAAGCTTGAGGATGCTCTGTGCCAGTACAGTTCAATTGATAGCTTGGAGGCTACATGGAAGGGGTTAAGTTGTGGCCCAGGGGCTTGTGCCCAGTTTTCATTCCCCACTTTGCTTCAGACACAATATTAACCAGAGTCTCTGGGCTCCCCCCTTCCTCCTCTGGCTTCTGCTTTCTGCACCCGCTGAAGGGGGAGGACAGAGTGGTGCAGGAGGATGTGGGAGCTGAGGATGAACCTGGGACTGGACAGGCAGTGGAGGTGGGAGGGGGTCCTCACAGATGCACAGTGCCATGATGGGGCATGTATTAGCATACCAGCAGTGGGCTGGGTGCACAGATGTGTGGTACAGTGGTAGTTGGGGAGGGGGCCCTCACAGGTGTGCAGTGCAGTGGGAGGGTATGCACATGAGTGAGCAGTGCATTGGAGAGACAGCTGTGTAACATGCAACCTGGAGTTTATTCTGGTGCAGGTCTTGGGTGTACTGCCCCTGCTGGTTTGACCTGTGGGGCATTCATCCCCCAGCCACGCTCTGTGAAATACTTACTTCATGACTAATTTGGAACATGATGGAACATGATGGATTAGACCATTTTGTCAGGATTTGGGAGATACAGGTGTAAGGAAAATCAGAATCTTAGCCCCAGAATTGTGATATCACTTTACATATTCATGGACAATTAAGAAATCTCTGCTTATTCACATCCTTTGATGATCTTTTCTCAGGGTCATGTTGAGGACTTTTACTTCAAATTGGCTTTTCAACATACTTATATATACTGGGCATGTCTACACAAGATGTTTACTGCAGAGCTGACCAATTAGCACTGCAGCAAAGCCTCAGCGTCTACATGAGCTATTAGGACATAAACTAATTAACTGCACCATAGGTTAGTACCTGTAAACACAAGTACTATACTATGGCAGAGTTATTTACTCCACTACATTGTATGTTTAGATGCTAACAGAGCTGGCTGGGGCACAAGGGTGCTTCAGTGTGCAGCCTGCCTGCTGGCTAGATCCACACTAGAACATCCTTGTGCCCCTCTACAGCACATTGAGCCAGGTTGGAGCAGCCCCAGGTCTCCTCTCCCCTCGCCATCCAGTGCCTTGCCAGCCAGGGCTGCTCCAACAAAGGTTCCCTCTAAGGAGAGTGCGTGAGTGGCCACACACAACTAAAAGTCTGGCCCCACACAGCCTTTTCAAGGCTATGCTCCAGGAGAGGAACTGAAGGTAAGCTTTGAGAGGAGGTGGGGACAGGAGCCTGGCACAGGCTCCACTGGCTCTGGGGAACTTCTCTGCTCCCTAGCTTTGCCTCGGGAAGCAAGGAGGCACGTGGCATCAGGGCCAAGGAGTGGACCACTTCCACGGAGCCAGCCTCCATCCTTGCCTTGCCACACCTTGGGGAGGAGGCGCTGCCTGCCCCAAGTGAGGCTCTGGGACACTGCTTCGCTCCCCAGGCCTGACGCCATGTGCCTCCTTGCTCCCTGAGGTGATGCAGGGGAGTGGAGCAATGTCCCGGCGCTGGCGGAGCCTCACTCAGGGCAGACAGTGCCTCCTCCCCGAGGTGTGGCAAGGCTTCTGCTGTCCCCCAGCAGTTCCACTCCTCCACTGAAGAGCCTAGGGGAAGTGGGGCAGTTCCCTGGAGCTGGCAGAGCCTGTGCCAGCCCCCGGCTCCAGCCTCTGGCCCCAGCCCCAGCCTCCAACCCCCAGCTCCAGCCACTCAGCTCTGGCCCCCAGCCTCTCAGCCTCAACCCCCAGCCTCCAGCCCCAGCCTCTGATCCCCAGCCTTTCGGCTCCAGTCCCCAGCCCCCAGCTCCAGCCTCCGGCATCCAGCCCCTCAGCTCCGGCCTCCGGCCCCCAGGCCTCAGCCTCCTTCAGTAAGTGTCCCATGCCAGACAAAGGCAGCACGCTCATGGACCGAGGCAGCACACTCATGGACCGCTACTCCTTAAAGGGAACATTGGCTCCAACCCAGCTCAAGGTGCTCCAATCCTGGGCACACGTGTAAATGTTGTGCCCAGGAGCAATAAACTCTGGTGTGAATTGCGCTGGTGTTTTATTAATTTGTATTAATAGCACATGTAGACATGCCCAGAATTAGATAAATGCCTTTTGAGACTTTTGTTCATTATCTACTTACTATCATTATTCATCAGTATTTCTTACTTAAACACATGCACAAACAGACAGATAACGTATACACACTATATATGATTATTTGAAACTTGCCTTCTTTTTAGGCTATTCCTTGTCTTATCAAAGACTGATTAAAGGTTATATGACTTACTGTAGAACTATAGTTACATTTTGATTGAATGGTTGAAAATCAATTTGCTTTTTCACTGAAATGGCTGATGGTATTTCCTGAAACTGTACTATTTTTACAGTAGTCATAGTTCAATTATTTATTTAAATCAAATCATAGTAAATTCCTCTTTTACAAATGCACCAAAGACCTGCTCTTTGTAGAAAGTGTAGTTTCATAGTCAGAAAACAGAGTCTGAGATTGGTTAGCCGATCTAGGAATAGGGCAAGAGGGAGTGTGTGGCCTCTCCTTTGGCTGTGCTACATATGCACAGTGAGCTCTAAGCCCATTGCCTGCTCACTGAAAGCTCCTGACAGCTCCATATAAGCAGTAAGTTCTGAGCTGATCAGGGAAAGGTCTGTCTGTATCTCCTGCTTTTGTGTAACTGAAGAGCCCAGGAGGTGAATGCTGCTACTGCTCACCCTTCCCCTCCCTCCCCATTGTAGTGATAAAAGTTATATCTTAGTGAGGTTCCCTAATAGGAGTTGGGGACAGCAAGATTGTCCCTTAAGGTATGTACACATGTTTATGGTAGCCAGTTTACAAACACAAAACTTATGTTAAGCCATTGGTTCCCAAACTGTGGGTCATGACCCCAAATGGGGTTGCAACATCAACAGATGGGGTCACAGTGGGTTGGGAGTGAGGAGCTATGCTGAGGAAATGCGGATATGCTGAAGAAATGGTGCCATAAATGGGGTCATGCTGAGGAAAAGTTTGGGAAGCACTGTTTTAAGCTGTGTGATTGTAGATCGGGTGTAGCGTATGCACACAATTGCTGGTGCTGGGAGTCATGCTGGGAATCTAATTTAAGTAAATGGGGGCGTGGATCAAGGGGGACTAGTGGGTCCATTGAGGGGGTTGGAGAGTCTGGGGTAGTTTTCTGGGATTGGGGAGGGGGTCTGGCAGGTTTGCGAGTGCAGGTGGGGTGGTGGGGGGGCTAAAAATAGCCCAGTTAGGATGGAGGTAGGAAAAATGCAACCCCAGGGCTGGGTTGAGCAGCTGGGCTTTCCTAACCTGGGGGCTGAGCATGTTCATGGGATTAGGCTAACCCATCCTCAGTCAAAATTAGTTCACCTCCTTAGGTGAGCTAAATGAGATTAGGCCAGCCATTTTTTGCCTAACCTAACCTTTCTGAATATCTGCATAGATCAACACTTAGATTGACATAACCGTAGTTAAGCTGATGTAAGTGTAATGTGTGCATGTACCTTAAGTGATAGAACAGCTAACTAGTTAGTTGGTGGTTACAGCCAGACAAAAGGGCTGCAAAGTTTCCTACATCTCCACCATTACATTTTGTTGTTTTAGTTCTTCTCATTCATGTAGGCCTGTGTTTACTGAACCAGGTGATCACTACACCCAGCCTCACTGAATTCAAAAGCAAGAGAAAGGGAGGTATGTGTGATGGCAGCAGGACTCACTCCCTGAGTTCAGAGCTGTGAGAAAGCAGGGGCTCTGACCAGACCCATCACTGAGGATGAACCTTCTCTGATTAGCGCTATAAGCACCAAAATGGGACTTAAGCAAATTTCAGCCACTCAACTCTAAAGAGGGATCCAATTTGGCTCAGCTTCAGCAAAATGCATTAAGCATCTACATCTGTTCAGTGCTTTGCTAGACACTTACACATGAGCTGCTTAAGTCCCATTTTGGTGCCTATAGCACTAATCAGAATCTGGCCCTTTATCACCATGGATCTCCACAAAATTATTGGTACAGAGTTCAGGAAGTCCTGGCCACAAACTGTCCATCTACTTGCTCACTCTCTGGAGTGGATCATTGTAAAAGAGGAGTAAGATCACAGACCTGCCTCCTTCTCTTAGAGGAGTCAGGGAAGAGAAATAAGGTGCTGCCTTCTTCCCTCCTGCAAGCTTTTGTACAGGACTTATAGAACATTCTATCCCATCCCTTTCAGGCACCTCCATGAGGGCCAGGGATGATGTAGCTTTGAGTAAGGAATAATTCAATACAATCTATTAAAAAATTGTTACCAATGCATCCTCCTTTAATTGGCTGAATTGCAAAGACGACACCAGAAAGGATTTTGTTCATACAAAATATGTAAGAGGAATGGTCATGTCTCACTGCAGGGAAAGATGTATAAGTCCAAGTCCTCAGGTGATGTAAATCACCAGAGCTAATGAAGTTAGACTGATTTACACCATCTGGGAATCTGGCCAATTATATTTTGGCCAGGCCTCCCCCTGCCCTACTCCACACAAAACACTTAGTTCAATATGCCTTTAACTTCCCTCAGAGACTATCACATGCCACAAAAGTTGACACAATAGTGACCAAATATTATTGAATTATTGGGCTATGGTTATTTTCATTCATAAACGAGGTATGAGAAATGGGGACAAACCTTAGACAGATAGATTTAATTTCCCAAGCACACATATTTTGCCTGAATTGCTTAGTGCCCATAGTTCAAGCTAAATATTTCTCATTTCTCAGACAAAACCTGATCCAAATCCTATTGAAGTCAATGCTTTTGTTTTCATTAACTTCAGTTCCTTTTGATCAGGCTTGATGATGCTGTTTAAAATTATTATTCTGACCTATGGCCTGTAAAACATGACTACAAGGAACATCCAGATAAGACAGCCATCGTGAGGCATCTGGGACTCATACTTGGCTTTTAGGTCTAGGTTAGATGTTGAATGTATCTGCCAAAACATCACATCTGGAAACCCTACCTTAGCTAGATGTACTTCTATCAAAATAGACTTAGTGTTGTATGGCATAAATTGGACTATGTTTTAGGACACAGACATAAGACCGTCTTTTCATAATCTG
Organism: Alligator mississippiensis; assembly: GCF_030867095.1. Classification (NCBI taxonomy): domain Eukaryota; kingdom Metazoa; phylum Chordata; order Crocodylia; family Alligatoridae; genus Alligator; species Alligator mississippiensis. The sequence goes on along the minus strand of NC_081824.1, from coordinate 115,776,376 downwards.
CTGATGGGTTTCTTCATATGAAAGGCAAAATTGAGCCCAAGATCAGTTAAGGTGTAACTATCAAGTTAAGGTGTATCTCATGTTTCAGCATATTCTTGGTGGGGCAGAGGGGGAATGGGGAGTCCCCATTTTCATGTTGAACCCTATATCACTCTTTTATTTAGACCTGGTCAAATTGAGAGGTATGACTGTGATGTAATAAAACAATTTTGGGAGGGGTTTTAGATAGAATATACATAGTATTAGGAACTAAGCCTCCATGGAATGTAGATTTACAGTACAGCATTTCTACAAGGAAATATATCCATATTAAATAACCTGAGCTTCAGGAAAAAGAAAGCTGGCTACTCAAAGCCTTAATAATAACTAAAATAACCTCACATTACAAAAATGGAAATCTCTCAACACCCAGGATTATAGGGTCAAATTCCCATGATCTCAATTATAATAATATAAATCTGGATTAACTCCACTGAAATCAATGGAATTACTCTAGATTTACACTGGTATAAGTAAAAAAATAATTTGGCCCATAGCTTGGATCATGGTAATGAACAATTTATCAAAGGGATTTCAAGTTCAGTGATAATTTCAAGATATTGATTCTAGATTATTTAATCATTCATACAAGGAATAGTTATGGGGACAAATTTTAATTTAGGAACATAGGATAAGAAAGGCTGGGGCTATTGAATGCATTCCTCTATATGTGCAGGCAACTGTTTACCTAAAGATTCCTTAGCCTTGAATTGTACTTGGCCTTGATCTCTACCCTGCCTTCAGTGTACAGCAGCCCCACTTCTTGCCTCCTGGTTCTCCTTTGGCAGCTAAAGAAGCTTTTATTGTTTGTTTTAATATTATTTGCTGGCTAAGCCTTGCAGCTAAGCCTTTGGCCATTCTCACGTGCCCTGCATTCTTTAACTACAGAAATATATCCTTCTCTACTAATCAGTCCCTTTTCCATTCCTTGTTGACACTCTACCCTGTTTTGAGGCCTATTTGAGGTGCTTGTTGATTTATAGAGGTCTGTAACCTTCTCTAACCATTTTTTTTCTTTTGCTTAGGATGGAAACTCCCGCTGGTATTTGCACTTTTGTCTTAAAACAATCTCAGGCCACTTCCCATGCCACAAGTCTCGATCTTAAATTCTCCATATAAAATACATGGAAATATGTAAGAGTCAGTGAAAGTATTTAATTTTGTGCAGAATTTAACCTGTAATGTATGGATGCTGCAAAAAGAATGGCATCGTGCACTATTTTAATTATCTGTACTGTTTATTTTATAACAAAAAATAAATAAGTTATATTATAGGACAGGCAAAAACAAAACCCTTTGACTGAAAAAAAGATGTAATCTAATATTCAGGGTCACAAAAGAGTAACAAAAAGGAGAAAGCATAGAGAAGGAAACAGGAAAAGAGAAGATTAAGGTAATAAGGTCATGTGATGTTATGTCCTGTCACTTGGAGTTTCGTTGTGAATAATTGTGTCTTGATATCAATGATGTCTTTAATATCCATTAAGTCAGTATCTGTAGAAGTATACATATTAACACACTGTGAAACAATGTTTCTAGCAATCATATTGTAGCTATTATTTCAGTTGGTATTATGTTGTAAACAAGTTTTCCATTCTGCAAATATATTGCCATCTAAGGGCAAAAGAACTGTCATTCTGGGATAGACCATCTAAGCTAGTGTCCTTCCTCTAGCAGTGACAAATAGTAGATATTGTAGTAGTAGTAATATAGATATTGCTTTTGTGTAGTATGTTCTATCCCCTGGTATACCCTTCCAATTACCAGCAACTGTGTATCTCATCTATTGTAACCAAAGCATCTGAAGGGTTAAAACAAAGAATTGACTCCCCATGTTGGCATTTAGATATAACTTTAAGAGATGTGCACCTGCAGCTCCCATTGACTTCAGCTTGAAGCTATCAACAACTTTGCAAGACAGGCTCTTTGCATGAGATTTTCCTTCTAGCCCCTTTATGTCCAACTCCCAAAAGCAGAAATTTGTCAGACATATGCCACTAAAGGTAACTAGGTCTCTTTTAACACATCAAAATATCAATAGACAATTGAACAAGCACTACCCACAGTAAATTGATATAAAACATCATACATGCAGGGTATATCTATATGTGCAATTAACGTGCAGTAAGGTTACTGCACAGTCTAATAAAGCACAGTAAGATGTGGCCGGGAGCATGTCTACATGTATGCCCTGTTGGGTGCACATTTGCACCCAATGGGAGCAGCCAAGTCCAAACCTGCTCCTACCCTGCTCTGACACCCTGCAGCAGCCAGAGGGAGCACCAGGGTCTCCCAGGTGCCAGTCTGGGGCCTGGCAGGAGAATAGTCCCAATGTGCACAGGGCTGGGAGAGATGTGCCAGCTGCAGGGGCAGCTGTCTACTGACCCTGTGCACAATGGAACCCAATGGGAGCTGCAGGGGCATGGCTATGCCCCTGCAGCTGGCACAGCTCCCCCCTTGCTGCCTGGGCTAACTGTGAGCAAAATTGCTCCTGGTCAACATCTACACATGCACTATTTGCACATTACCTAATGCACCATTTATCTAGTACCTATATGTGTTGGTACTAGCAAATGTCACAGTAGACTAATTTAATGTGCAGTAAATCCAGTGCATGTGTAGATGATGACACTTTACTGCACATTAGATGAGTCTGTCAAAGTAGTGTAAGGGGTCTAGAAGCCCTGACTGGAGGTTATAAAGGATTCTTCCAGGGTGTGGACTTTGGAAGACAGCTTGTGACAAAGCCTCCATAAGCCTAGGCATGGGATATACCAAGCAAGGGTGAGGGAGTATCAGGATTGACCTGTAGCATGTTCTGTTTTCACCTTTAAGGAGACTGCTATAACTTAAGGTCCTAGAAGTCTCTTAAACAAGGGACCCCAAAGCAGCCAAGACTGGGAGGGCAAAAGGGAGCCTTCAAACTACCTTATTGTATCTGCCATCCCAATTCCTGTCCTGGCTGCAAGTTCTAAGCTGTACTTCCTTTCTTATGTTTTTGTGCACCCAGAACACAAAGCACCCGAAAGTAAAGGAGCCTTGAAAAATAGGGGTCACAATGGCTTCTGTGCTACCCCTGCAGAAGAGGCCCACATAAAAATAATTCACTCTGTGTCAAGACAATCTTTACTGAGTTCAAAATCACACGGGAAAGGGAGAATATAAATCTGCCCTAAACTGAAAAATAATACGAAATGAGAGAACAAATATAAACTGACACATAAATTAAAAGCACTGTATATGTATAAAATCAGCAATACAATGTGATTTATGAGAATCCAGTCAGTGATCCCATGAGTCAGACTCTAGCAGGTCCAACAACCACCACTTACAATAAACCCAGCACTTCCATAGTGGCCTATTTGGAAGGTACATTATTATTAGTTTGCTAAGCATTGACAATGGGTGTAAATCAATCTACTCACAGACAAGAGTAGTTCTGGATGTGGCAAGGGTCTACAACATCAGAGCAACAACCCACCCACGTTGTTCATTCCTACCTCCTTAAGTACATATGTGATATCTGACCAGCATGTAATCCACAGGATGGCAACTCTATGCTAAATCAATGTTGCAAATCCCTTCTTGGATAGCTTTACCTTTACCTGTCTATTTAAATTAATTATCTATCGTTCTGTATATTGTTAACTTAGTTTATTCTATATAGGCCAAAAATGCTATCAAGCTCAAAGGACATTTGATAAGAGTCATTTGTTATTGGCCTGGGAAGTTACAGACTCTTCAGCCAACTTCAAGGTAACAAAACAAGTAACCCTGTTATTTTATACAGTGAAACCTTATGTTATGTTCAAAAAAAGCTGTAGAGAAGACTGGTGCCAACAGCCATCTCAGGTAATGATGCAATTTATTCCTAGAAGCTTTCCTTTCACCAGGCTTATGAACACTCAGCAAGGACTGAAATTTAACCAGATCCAGTATTTGATACCTTGATTGACTGAGCATAGCATCCTCAGCTTGCCAGTCTTTTAAGGTTTTATGTACAGGTTACCATGCACGGTGTGTATGCAAAACAGCGTTTTTATAAGGAGAGTTTATGGAAAGGGGTATCAACCTAATTTGGAAAGTGGTAAAAGTATGTACATTGGATAGTTCAAGCTAATATGCATTTCATTATCATGGGCCTGACTGTCATTTGACTAAGTCCCTTTAAATTTTTCTGGCAGTATAATGAAGCCTTAATGTGGTCATACACTGTAGTTACTGCCCACTTTAATTTTTTTTTACATTCCATAGCCAAGTAAAACTTCCCTAATGTAAATAAGAATCAGGCCCCATATATGCAGCAACTACAGTATCCTAGAACTGATTACATGTAAATCTAATGTTCACTTCTACCAAACCATTACCAGTACCCTACTTATAGTGCTTAGATCACTAGCCATGATCTCTGTGTATCACTATCTAGGGAATAGCAAGGCTCAGCATATACTACCTGGTTCAAGGTAAAGTAGCTATTTCCTAATGTGAGAAAAATGCTATGGGCAGCAGTTCCTTCCCGCATGTGTATGGCCTTAATTTTCCAAACTCTTTCAAATACCCATTCAGTCATCATAGAAAGGATCTTCCACATCTGAGAGAAAGTTAGGAGCACGCAGCAGAACAGACATTCCCTCTATCCATGTTCTCAAACTGGATCCATATGTTCATTCTCCTTTTTTGATCACTGGAGAAGGGGGAAACTTTTGGGCCTAGGCTGGTAACTTCCAACAAGGTAAAAAAATGGAAAAGAAGAAATTTAAATATCCAGCCAGTATTACCTCATTTTTCCCTAGAGTCTCTGCAGTTATTCTATTCTATGTAAGCATTATGGCAAATGGAGCTAGTAAACTTAGCTTGTGCCATGCTAAAATGAATATTGCCAAAGGAGGCCAATTTAATTAAATTATGAGACAAAGACATAAAGGGGACGCCATACTGCTCTAATTCAGAACAGTTATGAATTTAGTTAGCAAATTCTAAAATGGTTTACAATCCTATGTTTTCATTTTGCTGTTCTGGACAGTGTCCAAAACCAAAAATTAAAGCCATTTTCTCATCCAAATACACACTCAGCTCAGCTTCCAATTGAACATCAAACAATCCCATCATTTTTCCTTAAAAATAAAATTCCTTTAGATGAAGGAAACATTCCCCCCCTCCCCCCTACTTTTCTACAAATCAGAAATCCTCTTTGGCTTTTCAGTTACTGGTTTCACTTTCCCCCATTTGCGTACTGGAATCATTTAGCTAGAGCTGTGTGAAACTCAGCAATTTGACTTTTGCTGGGATGGGGTGAGGGTAAGGGTGATTGGTCAACAACGTCCTGGATTTCATCTGCATCCCGTAAATTATACTGTGAATCTGGAGTTTTAATACACACATGGATACAAAGGAGCACTCAACCAGAACTGCCATCTTTCACATGATTTCTTCTGAAAACTCCTTATTAATATCTCTTCTTAACCAAAGTTATCATTGGATCTAAGCTATAATTCATAAATGCCAATCTGCAGTGGTTTAATGCCAAACCAGTAAACATGACCTGCACTGGATAGGTTGGGCAAGTGGTGTGGGCTTTGTATTGTTAAAAATCTTTGCAACTATCACCACAATTAGGAATTGCAGGTGAAGCAGCACAAGAAGGTCTATTTGGGTACTGCTATGAAGACCAACACCTTTGGTACAGCTGCTCATGCTAAGAGTTATTCTGGAAAAAGTCACCTAATGGTACTTAAGTAGTTAAATTCTGGTGTTAGAAAATGTGTCAGAGTCTAGATGATGCAGAACAGTAGGGGTGTGTGAAGCGGGCCATATTCCATTTGGATTCAGATTCAGCCCAATTCGGGGGACAGTGATTCAATTCATTGATTCGGATCACTGTCCCAATTCAATTCAGCCAAATCCAAATCTGAAGATTCGATTCTGATTCAAAGAATCAGAGAATTGGACATAGACACAGCTTTATATGTTTTTTCTACATACCTCGAGGTACCAGGCATGGCTTGTGAATGCTGAGATGGTGGGGCGGATGGAGCATCCTACAGGAGTGTGGGGGGGGGGGCCACATAGTCAGTGGTAAACCCCTCCCCACCTCCTTGGCTCAGCAATTGGTCATGGGGGAACCCAGGGTGCCCCCCCAGACCCAGGAGGCACCAGTGGCTGAACCAGGAGGTGGAGGAGGGGGTCCCCCATGTGGACTGGAAGTGCTTCTGATCCACTTCCGGGTCCACTGCTTAGTGTGCTGGGGACCACCCCCCTCATGCTCCTGTGGGATGCTCCATCCACCCCACCATCTCAGTGTTCACAAGCTGCCTGGTACCTTGAGGTATGTAGAAAAAACATACAAAGCTGTGTCTATGTCTGAATCATCAAATCTCTCCCAATCAAATTGCAGGCTTCCAATTCGATTTGGAGAGATTAATGGGTCTCCTGATTCAATTCAGATCTGGTGATTCAGTCGCCGAACAGGGCCGAATCTCCTCTGAATCGAATTAGCGACCAAAGCTTAGCACAGCCCTACAGAACAGCAAAAAAACCAAAACATGTGAACCTAATGAAAGTTGCTTGAACTTTGCTGAGGGAAATGAAGTTCTTGACGCTGTTGTATATTCCTGGAGCTGTCAAAGTAGTTGAGGTTTGTGTTAGCTCTGCACAAAGGTAAAAAGGGAGACAAAGCTCATAAATTACTGCCAAGTCCTTGAGGATACTAATGTAATGACAAAAAAAAAAATGCTTAATCCATTGTCCAATGGATTCAAGGACCTCTTTCCATAGTCTGCAATGGCTATACCTGTCAAGTCCCTAATTGTCTGTATAATTCCTATTTATGCCTTCATTAGCTTGCTTTTTAAAATTTGGTTCTTTAAAATCAGCCTTTGCTTTTTTATAGCTTTCTTATTCTCCAAATGTTCCTCAGTGAAAAGTGTGAACATATTGTAGATCAAGGCTGAGATCAAATGGAAGAAAAAAAAAAAAGTTTTTATGGCCCTTAAAAACACCCATAGCACAATTTATTCAGGTATTTTTTTGCCTGATCTAATAAAAAGGCATGCAACTTTTCAATAATGCTTTATATCTTTTTACTTCTTTCTTTTAGGTAAAAAAAAAGAATTTGTCTTACAAAGACAGCTGTTTGTCATGCTCTAAGGGTAAATGTTAGACTTTAACAGCTCACTACACAGAATGAAATGTAAAGTGTGGATTTTTCACCACATAGAGAAGTATTTTATATGCTGTGACTTTGGTAGAAGGTTATTATTTTTTTAAACAGTTCATAAAGTGGCTGAGAAACAGTGTGTTGGGACCGGAAATTATTTCTTGGAAGTCATCTAGCTACTCTCCCACCCTATCTCACTTACACTTTTCATATAAGTTTAGTAAGATGAATACAAAGTTTGGGGTGGGGGGGAGAAAGATTTCTTGTTGATTTCACTGATAAATTAATTGAAGGCTAGTAATTATCCTTTGCTATATTATGTATAGAATTCTTTCCAATCTTTGCTTTTAGTTTGCTACAGCTGCTGTGATTTTTTTCCCATTGCCTTTTCCAACTTTCTGCCAATGGCAGGAGACCCAAAACAAAATGACCCAGCATAAAATCCTTGAATTACTAGTGAAAAATACATCTTGTTTCCATCTTTCTGCTGCCTCCCTTCCTAATGATGATGATCTCACTTCTGTTCTGTAGTTCTAAACCACACTTGTGACTACCAATCAGTCATAGGCTTTGAGCCAAGCATCACTCATGTCTTCAGTGCTCCATGGCACTAATGCAATCATTATCCCTATGATTCCTTGGGGATTGCAATATTTACACCTTTGCTTTTATATAGCTAAATGAAAATACAGTGGGCAGAACTTAGGGATTTTTTAAATTTTTTTTGGAATGTAAACCGCTTCATGACATTGAGCCTGCAGGCATATTAATTCCACTTTTAAGTAAGTGACTTAGTAATGAAGAGCCATCAAAGTGTTTACAAAGCAATGCACCTACTTCTCAAAAGCAGTCTATACAGTTGATGGTTACTGTTCCACTCTGTCTTGCTTCTATTTTTTCATTTCCGTTCTGTCCTCCAGCTTTCCTAGCATTCCAAGAGAGTTAGACACTAATTGACAGTGCTACGGAAAAGAAGGTATTTGGTAATCAGTAGGTATACTAGCCCACTGTTAACATCTTTGATGATCTCAGACCCTGAAATTTAATTGGATGATTCAGTCCAACAGCAGACAATGAATAGCTCTACAGCTTAGCAGAAAAGAATAAGGGTGGAATTCTATTTTCCTTTGCATGTTTAAATGGTAACTTTTTAAGTCATGCATACCAAAAATGTCACTTATGCACAAGCAGCAATTCTATTATTCCTGCAGTGTGGACATGTAAGTGTGTATGCAGGCTGAATATATACAGTAAGATGCACATTGGTTGGATTTGTACATGGGCCCATTCTTAATGTGTATTTGTATCTAAGCTGAAAATGCATGACTAGCAAATGGTGGACTGAAGAAGAGGGGAAAGAGGAAGATCCTCCCATATTTTAGTCCCAACAGCTAAGTGGTTAAAACTCTCACCCAGGAAGACAGTGGTCTCGGTCTAGGTTCCTTTTACACAGGGGGAATTTGAAACTGCATCTCTATCTATCCAGCACAGTGCTCTAACCACCAGCACACAGGTCAGGAATCACCCAGAGCCCTTACCTGCACTCCTTTTGAAGCTGGCTCCCTGGACAAATAAGAGAGGGAGCTATGTCAGACTAGATAGAAGAGAACACGCCTGTGTGGGGTGGGGATAGGGGGGTGAAGGGAGAAGGACCTGAGTTTTGGCCTAGAGACTTTCATTCAGTGAAGCAGAAACTTCAGCACTGCCCCCCATCCTCTTTTTTCCCCACTGCCTTAAATACAAGGGATAGTCAATCAGATTCAAGAGACATGACAGGAAAAGTGTCTTAATAATGCTTATCCTATGACGTGGTGGTTAGAGCACTATATTAGAAAGATAGAGGGGACGTCTACACAAATCACTATTGTGCAGTGGTTACTGTGCATTTATTTAGTGCTTGGTATTGTTAGGAGAAAAGACCTACCTTCAGTGCAGAAGACCTGCACATTCCATAGTGCTGACTGTAACACCAACCACTTCAGGATCATTAGCAAAGTGAAGATTACATCCAAGAAACTATATAGAGCAAAACCAAACCCAAAAGCAGTACCCGTAACACCCAAAACCAGAGGAAGTGCCAAGAGTTTGTGAAGGCTTTCAAACTCATCATGTTTAGGAAGTCACTACCAGAGAAGGCAGAGAAAATTGTGGAAGGTTTAAGAATTGCAATCTATGAAACAGTTAAAGCTACATTTGGAGAAAAGAAACCATCCAATAAGGACTGGTTCAAAGAAAATGCAGAACTATTACTTCTCATCAACATCAAGAACAAAGCCTATCTGGAACACAACAAGACGCCAACAGTGAGCACCAACACAAAACTGACATGAAAAAACTAGGTACAGAGAGCAACCAGATGCTGTGCAAATCAGTACTGAACTAAGCTCTGTGAAGAGATAGATGGCCTCAGACACAGAAAACTTAAAAGTCATGTACAATGATCTGAAGAAAGTTCTAGGCCTCACTGTCAACAAGATGCCCCTCTCAAATTGCATAGCAGTGAAGCCATTACAGATAGAAGCAAACAGATGTCTCATAGAGTTGAACACGACTCAGACCTATACTTACAGGAAAGAAACATCACCAGTGAATCACTGGACCAAATACCAACTCTGCAGGTCATGCCAGAGTTAGACGTGGAGCCCACTGTAGAAGAGCTAAGCAAGGCCATTGATTCATTATCAAGTAGTGAGTCTCCTGGAAAAGATGGCATCCTAGCAAAAATTCTCAAGTACGGGAAAGAAAGCCTACTACCATATCTTCATCAACTACTACTCAAATGCTGGAAAGAGGGTGAGGTACCACAAGACAGGTGTGATGCAAACATTGTCACCCTGTATAAAAATAAAGGAGATAAGGGTGACTGCAACAACTACATAGGTCTCTTGCTATTAAGTATAGCAGGAAAAGATTTTGCAAGGGTCATCTTGGTGCACCTACAACAGCTGGCAAGTTGTGTCTACCATGAATCTCAGTGTGGATTCTGGGCCGGAAGATCAACCACAGACATGATATTTTCCCTGTGTCAACTTCAAGAAAAGTACAGAGAGCAAAACCAACCACTGTACATTGCTTTTGTGGATCTAACCAAAGCAGCAGTTCAGTTTGATGGGTCCACTTTGGACAGTTTCAAGATGAAAAGTGGAGTGAAGCAAGGATGTGTTCTTGCCCCTACACTCTTTGGAATCTTCTTCTCAGGACTCCTGAACTGCTCATTTAAGATATGAGAGGTGGAGTGTACCTTCACACAAGATCAGATGGGAAACTCTTCAACTTTTCATGACTCAAGGCAAAGACTAAAGTTAGAAAGATGCTTATTGTAACAGCTGAAAATTGTGTCTGTGTGGTGAAGGTGCTTGCTGAATGCTCTGTGAAGATTAGACCAGGTGTTTTTTGTCATTAGTTTATGTATTGTGAGCTGTATTTTGCCACTAAGAATTTAATTCAAGTAAAAGATTAGTGAGGCCTTGTAAGTAGTGAGGACTTGTAAGATTAGTGAGGCCTTGAAAGTAGTAAGGCATTGTATGTAGTGATGCAGTTAAAACTAACCTTATCAGAAAAATCCAAAGGCTTGTACTGCTATTGGTCAGTCATAAGGAAAGTTCGTAGTGTAAGAATGTGAGTGGCTGTGAGTCAACAGCGCAGCTCAGAAGTTATAAATTGGCTAGCCTATCCAGAAATCAGCAGAAGGAAGATGCAGTATTATGAGAGAAGCTACTAATTTAAAGATTAGCTGCTGACCTGGATTCGGTGTGCCCATGGATCTCGAGGAGCCCGAGGACTGAATACTAGGGTCCTTCCCAGTACCCCTCAGACAGCGCAGATTGGGGACGCTTGACTTGGCTGAGCTTTATAGAAGTGGAACCTGTCATACATCAGGCATCAGAGGGGACTGCCGATAAGTTGCTGACATAAATTGTTATTGTCTGTCATTGTTGTCTTGTTATACTACTCATACTTGTGTTTGTTAAGTCAATAAACCTTTCTTATCTTTTTATTCCCGACCGCTATCTCAATCCTGAACCCTCCAGCTGGCAGCTGGGACACTTATCAGAGAGCTTCTATTTGCTGATGCTGCTGCCCTTAAACCCCATGATGAAGATCTATTACAAGAACTCATGAATCACCTCTCAAGAGCTTGCCAGGCATTTGCTCTCACCATCAGCATAAAGAAAACAGTTGTACTAGGACAAGGAGTTACACAAGATCCATCAATCACTCTTAATGAAAACCAGCTAGAAGAAGTCCAAAAGTTCAGCTACCTAGGTTCCACACTGACCACCAACCTCTCACTGGGCAAAGACCTTAAAGTTCACATCGGAAAGACTGCCATCACCTTCAGCAAACTAACTAAAAGAGGATGGAAAAACTCAAAGATTACCTTCACGACCAAAATGCTAGTGTACAAAGCTTGTGTACTCAGCACTCTCATGCATGGTGGGATAACATAAACAATTTATGTACATTAAGAGAAAAGGTTAAACAGCTTCCACCTTGGCTGTTTATACCACATACTCAACATCAAATGGCAAGATATAGTTACCAATGCAGAGGTTCCTCAATGGGCAGTTTACCAAGTGTGACAGTCCTATTCAGACAGAGATAACTGTGCTGGCTAGGCCATCTGAGCAGATTGGAAGATGGACATATACCCGAAGACATGCTATATGGGGAACTATCAGAGGGAACAAAAAGAACAGGATAGCCCAAGCTTTGTTATAAAGATACATGCAAGCGAGATAGGAAGGCATTTGGAATTGAACCTGACCCATGGGAAACCTTGACAAGCAAGTGGCATCATCATCTCCACCAGGGCATTAACGTCCATGACAGGAATTGACTCCAACAGCTTGAAAAGAAAAGAATCCATAGAAAGCAAGCAGTTCCTGAACCACCCAATTGTGACACATACATTTGCAACTGCTGCCACAAATCATGCAAATCTCAGATTGGACTATTCAGTTACATGAGACACTGCAAACCATCTACATCAGAGGCTGCAATAACCACCATTTCTCGCAGATGAAAGGATGCCATTGATTGATTGATTGTATAATCAAGCACTAGATAAACATGCAGTAACCAGAGTTACTGCACAATAGCACTGGTGAACACCTCTTAAGTGGTACTACTGCACAGTAGTGTATTAGCACTGTCAGCGCTATAATGCCCTACTGCGCAGTATTCTTCAGCTACTGTGCAGTTAGCATCTCATGTAGATGAGCCCAGAGAGATGTAGATTTAAACCCCCTCTGGGCAAGGGACCATTAAACTCAGGTTTCTGTCTTCCTGAGTGAGTGTCCTAACCACTCAGTGGTTGGGGCTAAAACATGGAAGGGACTTCTCCCAATCATTTCTCTAGGACTTATGCTCAGAGCAGTATAGCCCAACCACTGCATAACCCTACTCTGTATGCTCAGTGTACATGCACAAGATTACGCGACCAAAGCTAAATGGCCAAAAAACAGCCAGATTGATGGCTTGAAAAAAAAATCAGCATTTAGACATGCCATGGGAAATGGAATTCTGCCCTATAAGACTGAGAAAGCAGTGCAGTGAAAGTGTAGATACTGTGTAAAATAGATGCAGATGAAAAGGACAAATTACTTGCATATGCTCCACAAATTTTGATTCAATTAAAATATATAGAATTCCCAAAGCCCAATGGTAAGTTCCATGGCATTTGCTAGTACCACATCTAGAATACCTAAATAAAGCCTGAAACAGTTTTGCAGGAGTTTGTGACCATTGGATCTTGTCATCCCCTGGAGGTCTCTGGTGAACAGGTGTTCCCCCAGATCCTGATGCACACCTCTTCTATACTTATAGGCTGCCACCATGTCACCCCTGAGCCTGGGCTTCTCTAGGCTGAAGAGTCCATAGCTCACAGCCTCCCTTCATAAGACCTGTTCTCATGCCCTCTGATCATGCGCATGGCTCTCCTCTGGACTTTTTCAAGCTTCTCCACATCCTTCATAAATTGTGGAGCCCAGAATTGGATATAGTACTCTAGCTGCAGCCTCACCAAGGCTGAGTATAGTGGGAGGATGACATTCTGGGTCTTGCTCGAGGTGCATAGATAGATGCAAGCCAGAGTTTTATTCAGTTTGCCAGCTGCAGTATCGCATTGGTGGCTCATATTCATCTTGTGGTCAATCATGACCCCCAAGTCTCTTTCGGTCATGGTGCTAGCAAGTGTAGCATTGCCGAGCCTATAAGTGTGATGCAGGTTTTTATTTCCAAGGTGGAGCACCTTGCATTTCTCCATATTGAATGCTATCAGGTTTTCATCTGCCCACCTTGCAAGCCTATCGAGGTCAGCCTGGATCACCAGCCTATTCTCAAGTGCAGACACTCTTCCCCAAAGTTTGGTGTCATCAGCGAACTTGGCCAGTCTGCTTTTGATAGCAGTGTCCAGATCAATTTATGAAGACATTAAAGAGTACACATCCTAGAACAGAGCCTTGGGGGACGCCACTAGTCACAGAGTGCCATGTTCATTCAGTTCCATCAACTACCACTCTCTGGGTCTGACCTCAGAGCCAGTTCCCCAGCCATCGGACTGTGGAGTACTCGGGGCCACAGCTGCCCACATTTTCCATGAGGACATCATGGGACACCAGGTCAAAGACTTTCTTAAAATTCAAATATATGACATTAACCTCTTCCCTTTTGTCCAGGTGATATGCCATTTGGTCATAGAAGGAAGTGAGATTGGTCAAGTAAGACCTACCCGCAACAAATCCATGTGGGGCTATCTATAATTTCCCATGCCTTTCACCTGTGCATTGAGTCAAAGTGGTCTTTTCTGGCTTTGCCGTTGCTTTAGGGAAGAAACAGGCTTGTTAATGGGTTGGACCTTGGTCAATATCCCAGGGGGGTCTCACCTGCCATATCTGCTGGAAAATTATTTTAATGGGGAGGAAGATGATCTATCCCATCCCTCCTGGTACCTTCCTTCAGTCGTCCCTGTTGTCCTTCCCTCTCAGGGCTCCGTCTCCCATACACCCCGCCTAACGACAACCAAAGATGTTGTTTCCTGGGCCACTAGCATTGGTATTAAGTGCACTTTGGTGCCTTGGCCCTTTGAATTTATGATGGTGGGACCAGGATGTTATCTGACCCAATTATTCCCTACCACACTTTGCCTTATTTCTGCGTCTTGCTGATCACAGACTGTCCTGTTCCCCGGCATCTACTCCCGACTTCAGTTTTATACCTGCCATGGGTCAGTTGTTCATTGGTCCTTGCCCTATTTGGTCCTGCTGGGATCCAGTCTGTGCTGTGGATATCCGATGCCCATGGTGTCTCCTCAGGTAAGTTATAGAGCTGTCTCTGGCTGACTATTCAAGAAAGCCCCTTCCTGGGGAAGTCACCACGTCCCTGCACTGGGACTGTGTGCAGGATCTGGCCCCTCTGGGCTGGTCAAGGACCTCACTTCCAGTCCTCTTTGCTGATTTCCTGCTGGGCTTTTTATCCTGGCTTCGGGGGTCTGGGCAGCGAATTGACCCCAGCATGCTGCTATAAAGTGTGCCCATGCTGACGTGGGAGCCAGTCCCAACTCTTCCTGACTCAGCAGGTTTTTTTCCTCTTTTTTCTTTGCTGCAGCATTCTCATCCACCACAGTTTTACTTTTGCTGTGCTCCAGTTCTGGCATGGCGTCCCGCCGGCTCCTCTCCTTGTCTGGCTGAGGTAAGTCTTGTCTACACTATCCCTCAGAATGATGCCTTCGGTTAGCCTGTCAAGAACGGGTATTTTAATATTTTTTCCAAAATCTTCCCAGGGATTGAAGTCAAACTGATTGGCCTGTAGTTTCCCAGGTCTTCTTTCCTTCCTTTCTTGAAGATGGGCACAACATTGGCCCTCTTCCAATCTTTAGGTACTTCGCCTGAGCATTATGAGTTCTCAAATATCCTCACCAGTGGCTGCGCTATGATGTCTGCCAGTTCCTTTAGCACTGTTGGATGCAATCTATCCAGACCAGCTGATTAATGGGGGTCCAGCCTCTCAAGATGCTCCCTCACAAGATCCACGTCAGTGGTGGGCATATATTGATCCTCATCCTGGTCAGCCCACATCACGTTACACAGGGTGGTCCCTTTGGGCTGGTGAAAAAATTATGCATAGTAATCATTAAGCAGATTGTCTTTTTCCTGAATGTCAGTAGTCAGCTGCCCAAGCTGGTTGAGCAGGGGTCCAATGTTGCCCCTGTTTTTATTTCAGCTCCCCACATATCTGAAGGACTTTTTATTGTCCTTGATTTGTGTAACCAGATGGAGTTCAGTCGCAGCCTTGGCTTTTCTAGTTTGCTCCCTGCAGGTGCAGACCAGTACAGTATGCTCCTCCTTAGTGGTGTTTTCTGTCTTCCATCCTTTATACACCTCTCTTTTTAGACATAAGAGATCGAATAATTCCTTGTTGAGCCAAGGGGGTTGCTAAGCCCTTTTACCACCTTTCTTACAGGTTGAGATGGTCTCCCCTTGTGCTTCTAGGATTGCTTCCTTAAGGAAGAGAGCTCAGGCTCATCCCATTATACCAGCTTTATACCAGTGCAACTCCATTGATGTCTAGGTGTTCCCCAGTTATTCTCACAAAGGAAGGGATCAAAGTCCAGCATATGGTTTAACATTATAAAAGAACGTAATTTGGCACAGGTTGATACTCTGCTGTTTCATGCACATTATTAAAAAAAGTTCAGAGCAGCTACAAGCCATTGTGTCCAAGGGAAGATTCTTCTCTCTAGAAAAAAATCTTTAACCCTAACTTTATTAAACTGTGAATACAGGTATCATACAAGACCTACAAAGGGTATAAGGTCAGTTGGATTGCATCACCATTGGTATATAACAGCAACAGAACACTCTAGGCAATTATGCAGATCACAGGGGTAATTTTTCAAAGAGGTGAGTTCTGGCATTAATATCAGAGAGTCATCAGCTAAATCCCTCCCATGGATTTTGAAAACATCTCTTGTCACACAAGGATGTGTACATCCTTGCTAGCTCTCATCTTCTCATCTTCCTTGTTTTTAAAACTAATTTATATAGTCAGTTATTGACAGGTTTAGCTTTGTAGAGGAATTAAGCCTTGACACCTCTTCTCAGACTGAGGTAGAGTATTACTGGCAATGCTAGCAACATGCACTATAGTATCAGGCTTAACCAGGAATAGCCTAAGGGAGAAGCTCAATGATTTCCACCATTTAAAAAAATGGAACTGGACAAAGATTATAGAGAACATAATGTTTTGGAAAAATTGTGCATGGCTGAGGGGATTTACAAGATGGACTCTATTCTGGATCATTTCATACTGAACTTGGGACTATAAAAGCACTTTTTCAAGTTCCAGCAGTGTAAGAAAAACTCAATCAACCCCAGCATGGATGCACCTTAAATATCAGAACCCCGATTATAGCATAGGTGCACTAGTAGGGCTGCACTGATGGATTTGCAACTGACTTCTGCTCATTTCCAGGGCTTAATGTATCAGCTGTGGATCAGTGGAAGTAGGGACTGGAGGCTTTGATTCCAGAGAATCGAATTTAGTACAATACACATGCCAGGAGCAAGCATCTTTAACATGGGATATTTTCTGCACCTTCCTAGCAGTGGGAGATACTACCCACAATGAATATATTTTAGGGCAGAAAAGGAGCTATAACACAAACCATATAATACCATCTAGTTATTCCTGTAGGAAGCCTGATCACTTGTAGTTGACAAAAGGGCATATCTTCCAGAAAGGCATCTGTTTTGGATCTAAAGACATCAAGAAATTGAGAACTTACCACTTCCCTGGGTAGCCAGAAATTTCAGATGAGGTTAAGCTGCACCTGTGCAAACCTCTTTTTTACATCAGTCCCATGTCTTTACTGTAGGAATTTACACCTTTGTGGCTGTACATGTGCACATGCACACATACACTCACGCACGCGTGCATGCACGCATGCATGCATAAGTAAGCCTATGTTAATTTGGTGCACTTTTGTGGTGTTTTTCTCGTTGCTTTGATCAGTCTTATGAATCCCATGTAACGTACCAAGTTCCTCCAGACTACTGTTAGACCCAGACTTAATCAGCACCCAATTAGCACTGCCCAATTAACGGCTGCCTCTGTTCCAAATGAGGTGATTTTTGGCTCCCCCACTGACTAACGAGCAGACTGAGTGTATCTATCACCACCCCATCAACATAGCAATTGGTTTATACATTAACTAAGTAAAGAGACTCCCACACTGTTGTATAACTGACACAAATTAATCAGTTTATTAATTAACAACAGGTAAGTAACAAGTAAATATAAGCAATTTAGATAACAGCTTTAACAAGTATCAACACCAACTGGAGACTTAGTAACTTTTATTATACTAAGGGGAAATCTTTATTGACTACTGGATCTCTGCCACTTCAAATCACAACAAGTATGGGTCACACCAAGGATTATTTGGTGGTGGCTTACCTTCTGCTTTAGGAAAGCGAGGAACAAAGGAGAAGAGGGTGATAATTACAACAAGGGTGGAGGGCTGTTACTTATGCACTATCTGCACCCGGGGATAAGGAGTCCAGGGAGCCAACCCTGGACACTCTCACAGGACAGGAGCAGTGGTGAGAACTGGTGAAGCTTCAGGAGTCAAGGTTGCTGGGGATGATGGTCAGGTCTCTAGAGGCCTCGTTATCAATGGTGTGCTCGGCCCATCAGACCTCCATGGTCGCAGTGTAGCCCAATACGCAATACCATACAACAGTCACCCACACCAACACACCAATACACCACAAAGCCAATTCCACCTGATTCATTCAACACACTGACAGCCTTTCTCCTTCTCACAGGATCTTCTCAACACCCACACTAACAGAAAGCCAGTCCTCATTCACGCACAGCCAAACACTCACTCAATTACCCAGTTCCTGTCAACCAAAGCCCTTTATAGCGGTAGTGCACACCACGGCTCTGCTCACAGTACATTTTTGTGCACTGGGTACCAACATCAGTGGCTTCAAGGTGTTCTGCACATTGTCTATAGTCAATGGGTCAGGCAAAGTTCATCTTCTGACATATTTAGGGGATAAGTGATGATGCCATGGGCTCAGACCTGATTTCTGGCCTTACAGCTACAAAGTACTTATATTTAATAGTTTCAATGGTAACTATCAGGTGCTATAGTGGAATGAGCAGTATAGTTTAGAAGGGAAAGTAAATGATTGTCAAAAATCAGTCGGGCCCTTATCTCAAACTCTAAGCCAGAAGTGGAAGTACACTTCATGGTCTTACTTTTGTCATTGTCTTGGCCCCATCATATAGTTTAGGACAGTTAGCTTTTGCTCAGGAGAAAGTTAAGACAAGAAGAATACAGGTGGTAACCTTTTAAACTAAGGATTTGTGTCAGAGACGTAAGTGTCTAAGAAGCCCTTTGCTACTGCTTCTCTATGTCTCTAGAATTAATGGCACTTAAATATGTGGCACTTAAGTGTGTAAGTTAAAGTTACATGTTTGCTAGTGTTACGTCTCAGCTCTGTATTCTTGGGCCACCCTGGCACAGGATGCAGTCTGTCTGACTCACAAAGGACTCACCCCCCTCCCTCCCCTCCTCTACCTAAACGAAACTGATTAAGATGCAGTGAGAGACGCACCTAAAACTCTCCAGATAAGGGTGATAAGAGTGAAACAACTGCCCTAGGTCTCATTTACATCCGAGATGGAACCAGATGACCATTCATTTACATGAGAGATGGAAAACAGAAAGCCTGAAGCAGAGACTGCAGTGAATTCTGGGACCAGAGAAGCAGGAGAGCGCTGCATGATGGGGAATCTGTGCTTCCAATGTTAATCAACCCATGTTCACACACACCCAGCTCAGCATTTATCATCCCAGTTCTAATCTGGATTTGCTAAGGTCTTTCCCCCCACCCCCAGACACACACACACAGCTCTAAGTTTAATAGGCATCTCGGGCCGTACATTCCCCGGTCCCACTATGGGAGGCCTATTTAAACTTGATTGACTAAAACTCGGTTGCCAGGTTAGGGAATGCTGAGGCAAGAGACCGAGTCAGAGGGGGTATGGGCAACATTTGAACAATGGTTAAGGGTTCATCACAGCATCCAGCCTGCTGGAGCCCTAATCCCAGGTGTTGTCGTATCTTTCCCGAGACGACTGGTGGAAGTCCTCTCCACAAAAGGTTATGAGCACCCCAATAACTGCTTTAGATCTGGAAAAGTCATGCTAAGCTGAGGCTTGTGCACAACAAGTAAAAATCCAAAATCCTGATGCTGCAAGCTATCTATTGTTCCTGAAGAAACCATGAGATATCCCATCAGTATATGTGCCATCCATAGGAATCTCAAGCTGGCTCCCAAGTATTTGGGTTATTCCCTAATCTTAAGTGTTTCCTGATTATCAATCAGTTTCCTGAGATGATCCAAACCAGATAACCCCTTGTCAATAGAAAAGACAATGATTTACACTACTGAGGGTGCTTCGAAGCAGCTGAACTGAGGGTATAAAAATCTGTAAGTGTGTGTGCTTAAAAAAAAAAGAAAGAAAGAAAAAGAAGAAGCAGGAGGAAAGAGGGAGAAAAGGAAAGAAGAAGAAAACTCCTGTGCTGACACCATCCCCTGTCATTCTTGGGACGCTGGAAGAACAGATCATCTCTCTCTTCAAGGACTGTGCTACGGACTGTGCCTGTCAGCTTTGCAGCCTGAGTACCATGGACTAGGTGAGATTCCCAGCGTTCTCTCTCTCCTCTCTAGGCATAAACTTCTGAACCTGAACTGTATCAGTTAAGTTTGAGCTAAGTTTCCCCAAATACTTAGTGAAACCAGGGTAGTATTGTCATTGTTTGTGTTTGTTTTTCTTTTGCATGTCTATTACTATTAGTACTATTATATATTTCATATGCTTAGCAATAAATAACTTTTATAGTCAAACTGGTAGTAATTGGGTATATTTTTCCTTCTCTGCTTCTCTTTCCTCCCGTGCTCTGCAGCAACGCTTCTTTTACCTATGCTAAAGATCCCTGTGAAGCCTAAATTATTGTGGGGACTGCTCATCAAGAGGCCAAAGATTGGGACGTGCTGAGTTTGAAACACATAAGGGGATCAGCTTGTACAGGCTGATTGACCCAGTTTGACTCAGACATGCCCTTATGAACTGAATGCTGGCCCATGAGGGTGTCAGCTGGACAACCGGCCGGATTCAGAGGGATTCTGTTTACCTGTGTGCTTGTGTTTGACTGCATTTTATTGTTGCTCTTATGAACTGATTCTTGGCATATGAGGGTGTCAGCCTGTCCATGCTGATCAGCCCGGCCAGTTCAGGCGTGTTAATTTGTGTGTGTTTGTGTGTATGACTGATTTGGTGACTGGAGGAACCCAGTCCCATTGAGATTGAGTCCTGCAAGATAGCTCCACTGGGGGTGAGGGCTTGCAGAAGGGAGAAATACAGCTCCGTATAGTAACACAAGCAGCACATTGACAGAATCACCAAAACCCTAGAAACTATCCCTAATAAATGAGCACACCCCAAAGTAATGGGCAAATTTGGTAACACTAGTACCTTACTAACTTGGGGCCCTAGTTTCATGTGGTCAAAGACAATTAATTCAACTTTCTTATAAAAAGTTGGCAGTTGCATTTCTGTTTCTATATAGCACTTTCTCACTAATTAAATGATACACAGTTGCCATGAAAGTAAATGGTTATATACTGCATTTACTTGAATACAAAAAGCTCCTTATCTTAGAATCACATACAAGGAATTCTGACTAAATACATTATCCATCATTACACTTCTGCCAAAACCACCATTTGCTCAGCAATAGAAACCAACTATTAAGTTGATTACAGCAGCCAACACTGAACATGACTATAAAACATAAGGCCTACATACTGATGGACATTTACCACAAGAATGAATTAATGTGGCCTATCTGAATAAGGTATATGGTAGTGCCCATTAAGAACAGTTCCCCTCACTAATGACTTTTTTCAGGTCATGGTGAGCCATGACTTCGCATACTTCTATCACCCCCTTTTAGCCTGACAGATGTGACTTATGTGGCCCCACTCTCCATGAGATAAAGTTAGACTAGGCTGCCCTGTATCTCATCTGCATATAAATTTTGCAGCACCCCAGGACTTGTGACAAGAATGCCCAGTACCAGACGTGAGTGGGGGCTAATTAGCACATGGATCCTTTGTGTGCAGTATCTTGAATACATACACATACTGAGTAGTGCTGAGCTGTGGGGTCACCATGGCTTGAAATGCTGTGAACTCTGGTGGGGCCCAGCCCAATGAACTACATAGTAAATCATGAGCCTTTGGCTTTGTACTAATATAATTCATAGTGGGTGTGTCTGCACAAGATACTTTATTGTACAGTAGAGCAAATGACTATATCTACAGGTACAGGCCCTTACTGCACAGTAATTTGTTCTACTCAGAAGTCAATTTGGTGCCTACAAATGCATGTATAAACAGCTAACCAAATTTTCTCCTGGTCAGTTGGGCAGTAGGGGGTGGGAGATTGCTCCCTCTCCCTGGGAGCTACCTGCTGCTAGGGCAGGATCTGCTCCTGAAGCCCAGGCTGGTTGAATGTCCTTCTGCCTAGACATCAGGGAGCTTCAAGCCCCTGATTCGCATTCATGGAGCTGGGGCAGGGAGCTCCTTACACAGGGAGAGTTTCCTAGCCAGCTCTGAGCTGCATGGGAAAGTCTGCATGTGAAGCCTAGAGATGGCTGGGGTCTGTCCCATTTCAGGCAATCCCCAGCCAACTCTAGGCTGCACATTTAGACTTCCCCGCATAGCCCAAGGCTGGTTGGGAAGTGCCCCTGTCAAGGGCAGCTCCCCGCCCCACAGATTTGTTCCCAGCCCCATGCCCTGATTGGACAATCAAGGCCCAGGCCTTGGAAAGAGCTTCAGGGGAGGGGAAGGTCCAAGCCCCCTGCTCTGATCCACCTATGGGGCAGCTAGTAGTGAGCCCCTGGCTGTGCATGGAATCCTGCTGCTAGATTGGGGTAGGGGGCTGGGACCTGCCCCTCCCCCATAACTCTTTCCAAGCCCTGTGGCCCCAATAATGGAGCCAAGGCTGGGAGCCCCTTGCTGCTAGGGCAGAGGGACATTTTCCCTGCCTAGGCTCCACCACTGGAGCCTACCCCAGCATCAGGCAGTTCCCAGGGGCAGGGAGCAATCTCCTAGCCCCTGCCAGGAGCAGCTGTTTCCTGGCCCTGTGCTCCCTGCCAGACCCAGGACTAGCACCCAGGGGGAGCTCTAGGCTCTCCCTGGCTTTTGCAGGAGGCTGGTTCTGGGCTGGAAGGGGTGGGAGCAGAATGCTGCCAGGAGCAGCAAATCTGCTTCCAAATGGATGCATGTGTAGATGCCTGCCCAGGGTGGGTTTACTCCAGAGTAAATTACTCTGGAGCAAACTCATCCAGCAGCATTTGCACATGTAGACATGCCCAGTTTGTACTACATATAAATAGGTTCCAAAGTGCTGCTCAAAAGTATGGTTATGGAGTCGCTGTGCTTAAATGTGCAGCATTTTCAAAAAAGGTAACATGCACCAACTCTGGATGAACTAAGTTCATGGGTACTATATGTACAATGGTACAGCAATGTTTAATTTCAAAGTTATTGTTTTCAGATTTTGTCCTCACTGCCATATGCTCAAGGAGAACAGGGTCTGACATTAAAGAGAGGGGGAAGAGGCTGGTAGGGAAAAAAATTGAGGGGAGGCAAAGAACAAAGGGTCTACCTGACCCCCATATTTATTTTCCCTTCTGTAGCAGTGGGAAAGAGAAAATTTCAAGGCAAACCTCCAATAATTAGATTCTATATCTGGAAGATTATAACAAATTTATACATTTTCTCTATATAGAAGTCAATTATTGGGGGGGGGAGGTCATCTTCTATATCAATAAATATGGTCATCCAGCTATTTGTGCTCTGCAATTTACATTGTTGCATAGACTCTTGCAGCACCAATCTTGTTATATTATTATGTTTCCTGTCTTTGTATTACCTACCTGCATCACAACAGCAGCTGTGCATAAAAGATCAAATGTTCCAAAATATCTTGTTTTCAGATATTTTCCATAGGCTTCACTTGCCGTTTTTGATTGTCCTGTTAAAAACCCCATCTTATACAGATTTTGCCCAAGCAGTTTATAATGGCTTTGAAATAAATCAAGTGAAAGAAGCAGTTTTAAGAGATCAGCTTGTTATTTGTGTAAGATCTGTATTATTTGGCTAGACAAGATAGAAAAGAAGGCCATAAATTGGTGAACTGTCAGCGAGTGAGTGATACTGATACCTACCAGGAAAGGAAGAGTTCAAGCTCTTATTTTCACATACATATAGTCTGAGTAATAGGAAGGATGTTAGAATCTCTCTCTCTCTCTCTCTTTCTCTCTCTCTCTCTTTCTCTGCACCAAGTAACCAAGCTGTTATTAAGAAAAAAAATCCCCTGTTAAGATGATGCATCATTGTCAATGTACTAATTTTAAATATAGCAAAAAGAATAAGATAAGTAAGGATCAGTTAGTTTACTGACCGAACACACAATACTACCACATGAAAACTGAGATGCAAGTACTTTATGTAGAAACAAAGAAGTTCCTTACCCTCAATTGTACTGTGCATGCCAACTCCACCTTTCTTTATGAGGTCATGCATAATCCACAACCCCATTCCCAAAAAATTCAACATTATAATTCCCAATTGGATAAACATACCAAAGGCAACTATTTCCAGCACCTTACCAAAATGCTAATCCATCAAGATAATGGAGTTGTTTAGGACCTAGCAGTTGATTATCCAAGCATCATTAGACATAGAATGAAATTGTCCATATATAACTCAGGTTCTGACCCTGATCCCATAGCACATTAGAAAAAGACCAACAGCGGGTGGTGGCAAACTTCCATGCTCACTATTTCTTTTACTCATACACAATTCCAATAAGAAAAATCTATGGTGTACATTCTCACTGTTACTTCTATAAAAGGGTAATATGGGTAACTGGTTTTCTAAAGTGCAGAATTTAAATAGTTAGAATATCTTACATCTGAATTTCTACGCGTATGATTGTTTGCATTTTTGTAACCTTAATTCTGAATTTTCTGCCTTATTTTAAAATAAAGTCAAGAATCAGATACTTATAAGGACATTTACTCTAAACACCAACATCTAATCTCAATTTTAATTTGTCTTCAAAGTGTTGCTTTTGTTTTGTGGTTTCTTTAGAGGGAAAGGTTCTTTTTTAGCTTTCTAATTTATATTTAGTATCTGAAACCTTTTTCTTTGAAAAATGATTACCAGGCAAACTCACAAAGAAATTAAAAGGATGTTATGGAAGAATGCAGAAGGTCTAGGATCTTTGTATGAATATAAATGCAAAATTCCCTTTTTAATGATTTGTGGGGCCATCTCTGCATAATCTGACTACCATTGGATATTTGTGAATATTTGTGTTTAATCTTGAAAACTTCATGAAGTTTAGTGTAATTGATTATTTGTCAAATGTGTTACTCACTATCATCCTCTTTACAAAGACCTCTGAGTCTTCCAGTCTTCTGAGTCTTCCAGGAGGCAGAAGTAGTACTATATGATTTAAATGATCAATAACATACCAGAAAATATTCTAGCTAAATAGTTTTCAGACATCACGTATACCAAAATTTGCTCTTGTAAACTGTTTGATGGATATTTATGAAAATGAAATGAATCTTTAGAAATCAGGTTCAACTCCCAAACAGAGGAAAGCATTACCACAAGCCTTCACCACAAGTATTATTTACAATGAATAATTCACCATCTCTGCTTTGTGCATGCCGTACATATGTAAGGTCTACAAACAGCTGAAAAGAATGTAGTAAAAATGAAGTAGCGCTTAAACTAAGTCCAGTATACCTCTTGTAAAACCAGTGATTTTTATTGGAAAAAGACAAAGTTTTGCAACTTACATTTCAGACATAGTTCTCCTCACCAAATGACTAAACATAATAAATCTATTTTTAGGCCCAGCTCTGCTATTTGCAACGAGTAGCTCATTGAAATTAAAAACAAAAAAAATTCCCCCTAGCAATTTAGAAGAAACATCAGAGTCTCAGAAAAAATGAAGGTCAAAATCAAAATACAACTGTGGATTTTAGAAAATATGGTGGATGCACTACATGTGCTATTAATGTGCCTGAATAAACCCTGGCATAGTTTGCACAGGAGTTTATTGCTCCTGGGTACAGTGTTCACACATGCCCCCAGGACAGTAGCACTTTGAGTCAGGGCTGCACAACTCCAGCTGGCAGGGAACTCAGGGGGTCAGCCTGCCTGGATGGAGCTGCTCTGTCCCAGCTCAAAGAGCTGCAGAGGCACTGGTTGGGGCACTAGGGTGCTGCAGTATGGGGCTTGCCACCAGGCAGCCACATACTGTAGCACCCTCATGCCCTAGCTGACCCCAGTCACCATCTACACATGCATTGTGGTGCACTAAATAAGTCTGCCATAGGATATAGTACTTGTTTTAGGCAGTACTAGCATATAGAGGGGTTAATTAGTTTACAATGGCCTAATAGCGCCACACACGTAAGCAGTGTTTTTCTGCAGAGCTAATTAGGCAACTCCTCAGTAAAGCCAGTGTGTAGATTATATGCATGTACATGTACATGTGTAATGCGCCTGTTGAGATTATACGGCCTTTGTCATGTAGTGCATAATCTAGTGCTCCTTATAGTTTTAAAAGTTTAAGAAATTCTAGTTCCTCTATTGGTCTTTGGAAGCAATTCTACAGATGAACACATTTCCATTTCTTTCATGAAGAACTAAATTTTCCTTTATTTCATCACATTCCTCCTGATTTATATATGTTTCTGCCATCACAACATTTCTTCCCTCTCCTCAGTGTTAACACCTTTCTAATATTTGTAGAGTGTTATCATGTCCCCTCGTTAATCATCACTCAGACAAGCTACACATATTTAGCTCTTTTAAAAGAGTGTCGCTTTTGGAATAGTCCCAGCTTGTCTTGGTCTAAAGAAAGCACATCCAGTAGCAAGTTCTATGCTTGGCTTCCAAAACACTCTTGTTGTCCCGTCTGCCAGAAATGCAAGTTACTTATTGCAAGCATTACCTCAACTATTAATATAATTAAACCTGCAGTCCAAAATATTCATGATTTGCATAATGAGCTTGGTTCAGCATGGCACTGAATAGTATGGGAGAAGGGTTTTTTGTTGTTGTTGTTGTTTGGGTTTTTTGTCAAGCAGTAGATTCACTGAAATAGGTAGTTGCAGTAAGATTATTTGTAAAATCAGGTCACATTCAGTGAAATAGTTTTGCCCCAAAAATAGGGAAAATATTTTTGAAAATTTGGAAAGGCTTGAAACTTTCTATTTCAAAATGGCATTTTTTTAATTACAAAAATTTATCTAACTGTTAGAAAGGGGAAATAAACAAAATAAGTGGAAAATGAAGTGGAATGTTTCATTTCAGGAATGAATTACTTCATTTATTATTATTTCAGAAAAATGAAAAGTTGAAGCCAAACTGATTTTTAAACTCATCACTTGCCTGGCTTTAGTGCTAAGAATGCTGGCTAATATTTTTGTATGATTCCCCACATCTGAGCACTTTCCAATCTTTAGCTATTTATTTTCATAACTCCTGTAAGGCAGAGAAATGCTTTTACCCTCATTTTAAAAATAGAAAAGTAAGACCGAATCTCTGTCTACATGGTCAACTTAAAAGGTTCAGTAATAGCATCCTCAAGCACAGTACACTGCCAGGCGGGTTGTCTCTTAAATCAGAAGCAGCACTGCTTAATCCAAGTGGGCTAAATAGTTTTGCGTGGGTGGAGGTGTGTTTTGGGCCAGGGGGAGGGTAGTATTGGCCCTGTTACTCAGCGGTGTTCATTGATCCATATATAGCACTCCTTCTGAATTAGGAGGGGCTCAGCTGGAGTACTGCAATGTACTTAAGGGTGCCACCACTAAATGTGATAAGTTTACTAGTTTACAAGTGACTTGGCAATCTTACCCTTTAGGATTCTGTCAGAGTGCTCCAGAGCTGAAAGCATGAGCTTCTACACCTCGAACTACACTTATTAAGTCCCTGTGAGTGACCCCCAAAGAAGTCCTTATAGGACTGGCCCCAATGCAAGTAATTCTACTATATATCAATAACAGCCTCAAGCAGAAATTCTTAATTGATTTATTTTGTCCTTTTTTGTGAGTAGATGTATGCGGCAGGCAGGGGATTGCAGATGGGGAGAGAACCCTCCAAATAACAGAACCAGTCATGGGATACTTCGCTGGAACAGTTTGAAAGTAATTTAATCAATAAGCAAAGGTAATGAACCAGAATTTAATATAGTTTCAATTGATTTCCTGTCATTTCTATCCAAAGAGTCTTCTCTCTAAATATTGTTCAGGTATGAAGGAAAAAAACTAGGAAAGTAATCTTTATAAGTGTATATGCACAGGGTTGCCCTGCATAGTCATGAGTATTTATTCTAGATCAGCTTCCCGTGCCTTGTGGGAGGATTACTAGACTGTGTAATAGCCTCTCTGTAACCATGTCTGCCATCACTACTGAGTTAGTCTTAGAATGGGGTTCTGCCTCTACCTCACCTCTCTCATTAACACACACAAAACTCTTTCACCGAATTGACCCCAGGCTAGCTGGTACAGCTGGGAATATGTGTTGGAACCTAGGTTCCACTTGCATGTGGCCTGGTAATTCACACACTTGACATTGAGGATGCAGGCTAATTCACTCATGTGTTGAGAGGATTCCAAATGTGCCAAGAACAGAAAAAGTCTACTGTTCACTGGAAATAAATCATAGAGCCACTTACTGCAGCACAAAAGAACCATGCCCTCAAAAGTCCTAGTGGCATACTCAAGGGATAGCACTATCAGTAAAGACACATTCACTTGGTGGAGCTTTGCAGTGAGGCTACTTACACCTAGCCTGGGCTAACCTGGGTGCTCAGTTGTGCTGATCACCTGGGCTGATCACCTGTGCAATAGAGACATTCCTATCTGGGCTATTATGTATTCTGTGTAAGGAAAATCAACCACTGTTGGGTCCCAACAGAGTCCTTTTACTTGAGGCTGGCTACTCCTGAAAATACATTCAACCAATATTAATAGCATCTGCCTTGCAGATTAACTATCACATTGTGTTTTTATTTAAACATCATCACTAAGCTATCACTCACTAAATTATTTAAAGGAAACAACAAAAATTGTTTTAAGGTCACAAGGAGGATGTCGGTGGGCCAATTTTACTAAGCATTTTAAAACCTGGAAGATTTCATTTTGAGGCACTGTAATAACTCTGTTCTTTGGCATATGTAATTCTATATTTTATATTTATGAAGATGGACATTTCTGAAGTGTTTTAATGAGCAGCAATATAGTTTCTCAGTTAAAATGCAGAGCTGTATACCATTTCTAATATCAGACAGTAAGTAACTCCATGCCATATGCTTCTGTAGTTTGCCTTCCAAAAAACATAGCAAGTTTTTTAGAAACCTGCCTCAAACTTCTACACACCAGCCAAAGCCATGTCTGTGGTACCGTACTGTTGATGTCTTACCAACTTATAAAAACAGCCGCATAGAAAAGTTACACAAAAGATCTGCTAACTCCAACAAGTCGGATGTGATTTGAAGAAATGTAAGGAATCTGAATAGAATCAGTGTACCAGATATGCTACACCAGGGGAGGTGGGGAAAGAAAACAGCATAAGGCTCCAATTCTGCCAACAGCCTTTGGGTCTTACTGCTGCTCCCAGCTGTCCATAATCCCCAACCCATGAAGCTTTAATGCTCCCTTCTTACAGTTCTCTACGTATTTTAGATTTTTTGAGCCACCATCTTATTATGCAAATTAGCTACCCATCTTTTCAGGAGGCATCCTGAAGTAGCAAGAGCACAAGGTGTGCCACTGCTTCTTGTCCCTGGGGAACCAAATGTCTATGCTCATGTGGACACGGACAATGAGTGCATGAGTGTGGCTTTCTTTCTTTATTATGGGACATGTGAGATAAGAATTACATATATATTTACAGTAGCAAATATCTTGCTGCTCTTAAATAAATGAGGACACTTCATCAATATATTGTCAAAGTTGCTATTTTGCATTGTAGATTTTATAACTTATGAAAATTGAAGAAATTTTGATTGGCTACAAACTCCCCTGCATATATAGTTTTTCCTTAGAGCAGAGTAAATGTATTGTTCAGTGATTATTCAGAGCCAAGGAATCTGAATGTATTCAGTGACTCAATTCCAACATATCTGCCCTGAGTAACATCAATCTCTGTAACAACTGGTCCCAAACTGGCTCATACCAAAGCTGCTTAAAGTTACAGTGTCCCACAACAGAATTATTCTGCAGTGACTATAATAGTTCAATAGAGTTGGTATACTAAGAAAATATTTTGTCACTAAATTAGGACAGGTTAACATTATTTTGTCTCTTGTCAACAATTTAAATACACAAAAATATCAATTAAAGGGAAATCTACCTCAAGAATACATTTGTCTTAAACTGTAGTGACACCTTGTATTCAATTTAACGTTTTTAGCCTAAAACAAGTAATGGTTGAACAGGGATATACTGTACATGGAAATGAAAGAGAAGTAAATTAAAAACACATGTGAGGAAGCACTCCCCAATAGAAAAGCTGATGTGGTGAAAAGCTACTAGGAAAGCCTTGAGACAGAACGTTTAGGGACATCCATCAAGAAACAGTCAAGTGCTACATAAAATGAAGAAGGGGAAGAAGGTGTGATATTAACAAATATCAAGGCTTTTATCAAGGTGTGATATTAACAAATGAACAAGGCTTGGTAGTGATGCATTCCTGTCCAGCACTACTTTCTCTTAATGAAGTTTAGAAGATCTAGCATCTCTTGCAACACAGGTGATTCTGTTGCAGATTGTGCAAAACCATTTCATAATATGAATAAAAAGTGAGAGAGAGATTAAGAGTGGGTCCAAAATGAGGAGCTCAGGGTGGAGCACAAGTAGGATTCTGGCTGAGAGCCACAAGACAAATATGGGCCAGTCTGACTCTGGATTAGAACTTCTCCAAACACTGAAGGGATTTCAGATCCAGAGTTCAGTAAAGGCCCAACTTTAATACACCTATTAACCCTTTGCCTTTCATTTCAGAGTTTTCGTGATCAAAATGAGTGGTGGACCACAAGAACTAACATATGCAAGAAAGGTTCGTGAATTTTTAAGAGCTCTTGGAGACCCTGGTGATAGCCCTATAGATTACTAGTGATCATGGGGGATTTTTTCTCTGGCACACGAAATCTAGGACTCATGACATCACAACCTGAAAATCAAAAAACAAGCATGTTGATGTATATTTCTATTGGTACCATGGAATTGATTCTGTTACGTAGAGTTACCATTACTCAAAGCATTTCTTAAAATTCTCTATAAACGTTAACTATTTAGTTCCCTCAACACCCCAGGAAATGAGATGTTAGTCCCATGGCTCTTTCACAAATGGGGATTGAGACAAAAAGTTTGTATGACTTGGTCATAGTATCAAAATCTGTAGCAGGGAAACAATTTGATTGTAGGACTTTGTCTTACTCTATTAATTTACATTACCTTCCTAAGTGAATATGTCAGGATTTCTATCCTGGTTTAATTGTAAATACAAGCACGGACAGTGCTAATACATTACTGTGCAGTATTATTAGGCCATTGAGCAGTAGCATCACTTAAAAGACTTTTGCAGGTAGTACTTGTATAAATGCATGAACCATAGCAAACTTCCTTAACCTGATGAAGGGTTTTTGAACCCGAAAGCTTGCTTAATAAATATTCTCCAACTATTTGGGTTGGTCTAATAAAAGATATTAAATTCACCCAAGGAACCTTGTCTGCCTGAACCATAGCAATATGTTTAACACTCTACTACTGTGCCCCAAGAATAGGTATTACAGAGGGACTATTGGCCCCCTTCTTAATCACTCCTAACTAGAAGCAAGGAAACTCAGAGGAAGTTAAGCAAAAGGTAGGAATAACTGATTGCCCACAGCAGTTATTTCCTATATGATAAATTTAGTCTCCAAAGTAGAGAAGCTTTGCTCTGCTAGACTTCATTTTAGATTTGAACACAAGTTCTTTTATGCTGTAGTACTGGAACTTTAGAAGAATCATTTGTACAGATATTATTTGAACTTTTCTAAAGTAAATAATCTTACTTTTTAAAGGAGAGGCAAATACTAAGTAAGTACAGCATATGCCCCAAAAGGTAGATCCCTGTTGTCTTGCTTCCTTTCACGCATTTTCCTTAACTTTGTTATGCACAATCCTATGCTGAAAAAATAGTGCAACATCAGCTTAATGTTTCAGTTTTTCCAGATCAGCTGGAAAACCCTGTTCTTTTCTTGTTAAGATCAACTCACAAAACACAATATTGGCACTGCGCAGTTAGTCAGTGTGCTCAGAGTTACATAAATTTATTTCAAACCCTTTTGCATATCCTGGCTGTGTGGACATCACTGCAATCAAAATCTTTAACAGCTGTTGTTTGAGGGGATGATCTAAATGATGCTTCGTTCTGATGAAATTATGAAATGTTAACTCTTCATAACCTGCTGATTATCAGATAATGCACATGTAGCCAAAGAAGCAGAGTGGATGTGTCAAAGGCTTAGTGTAGTACAAAATCTCTTTTTCTCTCTCTTTCACCACCGTCTCATGTACTGCATAGTGGATAATGACCTGAGAGGTTGTGTTTCCAAAACTAAAAATGGCTTTCTTATGAGTATTATTCAGAAAATTGCTATAACTGGACCTCATATCCTAGCCCAATATGCAAAAACTGACTTCCTAGTGCCTCCTCCAAACTCTTCACTCTTGTTGTCAGTGAACAGGATCTCTTGTCCATGAAAGGCTTCATGATCACTGGTAGACCTGCTGTGCTCACCACTGCCTGCCTTTCTGGTTTTGAGGATGTGTTTGGGTCATGGTCAGCTTGTTGCCAAATGGATGATTTAACCACAGCTGGAGTGATGGCTCATTGTACATGTGCCACTCCCTCCAAGCTGCTACATCTTTCATTCAGAACAAAAATGTTCTTGTTGGGCCTTTTCTGCCAACATTTGTTGACTTGCTGGGGCCAGATAATATTGTCTATATCTAGTAGTCCTCCTTCAAGTATGCAGCTTTTCATACCAATTTCCCTCTTCTTGTTTGAGTTATTGCTGTTGATGGGTTAACTTGCTTCTACTCTGTTGCTGTCTTCATTATTGGTCGTTGCTCTTTTGGTCCTCTGTCCTATTCGTTATATTGTGTCTATTAAATGGTTCTACTCACATCTCCTCCCAAGTGCACTGTAGCCTTGGGTCCTTACCTCTTGTTGTGTTGCACTGCCTGTTTAGCTTGGCATTCTTCAAAGTGCTTCTGTATCCTGTTGTTCTTCCACTGGACTATTCAGCATGGGAAGCAATTCTTGTCCCAGTCCCTATGCTGGCCCCTACTTTATCCTGGTGAGGACATATTGCAATGGTCCAGCATCTAGAAAATCCCTGCCTGTCTCTCTTGCCTTTGCTGTTAGTATGTTGAGTGTCTTCTGACACTGTCTTTCCACTGTACTCAGGGCATGCCTTCATGCTCAACTTCCTCTCTAGCACCAGTAGCCAGTATAGATCCCTTGTAAAATGCTTTCTCAGTTTCCTGATCCCAGTTCTTGCCCAGGAAACAGATTAAATGAGGTAGAGCCTTCTCTTCCACATGCTTTACACACCTGCCATTCTTTCAAGCAAAATGACACAACTTTTGTGAAGTATTCTACCAAGCTAAAGTGATGTTGGACTTTTACCTATACATGGACACATAGGGCTATCATTCTAAATGATAAAAATTGAATCCATTATTGATGGGTGAATGGCAGAATATTCAAATTGAAGACTGTATATTTTGGGGGATTTCGTGAGTTAATGTTTGTCTGTAAATGCCAGGAACTGGATTCAGGAAGTTCCTTTCAGTCCTATGTTCCTGTCTTTGAGAGAGAGATTATGTGTACAATGTATGCAAGTATTTTACAGGCTATACAGCCTATTCAATATCCCTGAAGTGCAGTAAAGGATATCTCTTGCCTGAGTTCTCTTTCCTGAGTTACTGGTCCCAGCAATATGGGAAGACCAGGCACTGAAGGGCTACTATTGCCTCCCTCAATACAGGTGGGCAAGGCAGAGGTCAAGCACTGAGTCTGCTCACTTGTCTCTGGTAATGCTGATCTGGCACTGAGGAAGAATTAGTCTGCTGCAAGTGGTCACAGATGACTAATCCCCCTGTAGCAAGGGGAGAAAAAGAGAAATGAATTATGACTTTTGAGGTGTCAGTTTATTCTTGGCATTCTCCCAGGGCTGTGCAGCTATGTGCCACAGCAGACTGTAAGGTTGTAATCTAGCTATAATGAATCTGTATTTTCAATATGCCTGGGACACTTGGAAATGTGACAAAATCTTGAGGAAAAGAGGGGAAAAAATAACCCTGAACAAATAAACATGTCAGAAGAATCCACCCCAGAGAAAGCAGGTTAATTCCTAGGCACATGAAGTCTAATTCTGAAGCAGGTTCAGCAGGGGCCTCATCTCCAGTTTTTCATGCTCAGTGCCACCCTGCATATGCTAGTCATGATAAGACTGTAAGGAATCAGGGAAGCTAGAGTCGGGCTGGCATATGTAGTCATTCTTGAAGTGCCACTGTGTGTGATATGAGGGATCGTTCCAACATCTTTGCTTGCCTTCAGGACTTTTTTATAACAGGTGCAACAGATGAACTTCTCTTACAGCCTTCCTTGCATGTATGAGCCCAAGCTGTCGCCAGTCCTGGATGCCAGACTACTGTAGAAGGTGGCTTCACTCATACAGTCAAGACTTAATGGCATTCATATGAATGAACAGTTGTGGCACAAGGGACCTGCTTTTTTATAGGAGGAAATACTGAATGTTTTTATTTAGTGTCAATAGGTGGTACTGGGGGGGGACAGGAGATATCTTCCAGTGCTGTGCCTGCCCAGCAGCTGTTTCCTCTTCCAGGGAGCCCAAAAAGCAACCCCTGGGCTGAGAGAGAGACTTCCATATAACTCCAGGTTTTCCTGAAAACTGGTGTGACTTTTTATTTTATCCAACAAGGTTTTTGGAAAGAAACACCCACAAATTATATGTGAACTCAGTATTTTATACCTGGGCACCCTTAACTACATAAGTCAGACACCCCTATGCATTTTATTTATGATCTCCATTGTATGGGGATCTGCTTGACTTGGCCAAGGTCACACAGGAAGTCAGTGGTGAGGTCTCTCACAAAACTCGGGTTAGCACATAACTCTGGGCTTTCTTTGTATGCTCAAAGGTATGAACAGACATTATTAATAATTACAGCAATATGGGAGAAAAACAGTGGGTCAAATCAGACAAAAGCTGCCCATGTAACGCGGTGAGGGTGATGATTATCTATTCCGCTGCTCCGGTCTTTAATATACTCCTGCACAAAAATTGCTAAGCTCTAGCTCTGTTGGCCTCCAGAGAGGAAACCTGGTGGGCCCTGAGAAAGTGAGCACTAAGGCTGTAGAAGCAGCATTATTCTCATGTCCCTCTCTTCTGAACACCCCACAAGAGATGCAGTAGAATTTCTTGACCAAAGCAGATGTGTTGTTCTGGCTCTAGATTCCAAACAATGTATGTAAGCCTGGAAACAACCAACCCTTCTGAAATATACCTTACACCTCTATCAAATGAAGTCTACAATGCAATAATCTCCAGCATGTAGCATTGGACAGATTATAATATTTGGATCAAAATTTATAATAGTACATTATGTCCTATGCATTATTTATGTTCTATAATCAGTAGCATGCATGAAGGTATGAAGTTTAAGCATTTAAAGAGTTAAAGAAAAGGGGAACAGAGTATAGTTTTCCCTCTTCTTTGTATGGGTCAACAGTACTTCTCCACAGATCCCTAGCTTCTCTAGCTGGTTTAATAACCATCCCGCCTCCCATCTCCTTTCAGTCATTGTAGACATAGGTCATGTAAAACTAAAATATTTGGTAATTAGTTGTTACCTTATTTACCTGAAAAGACCTGAATTCATGGGGTAAGTAGAGCTGATTAGAAAAAACTGATTTTTTTCAAATTCAACTTTAAGAGTTTCATAAAATAAATCACAACAACATTTTCTTTCATTAGTTTTCTAATGAAAAACATCAGAAATTCTCTAGAAAAGGAAACACTTCCTGCAAAAATGATCCAGCTGTTGAAAACAGTTTTCACTCAGAAGTAAGTTGATAGAAAATTTCTAACCATCCACAGTTTCAAACTTTCCTTTAAAAATCAGTGACATCACTTACACCTAAAATGGAGGAGGAAAGAGAATGCTTTACATTGCCTAAATAGAAATTTTATCATCAACCATTTTAGCTTAGTTACAGAAACAGGAATAAGGCTCTTGGGAGATTCTCTATATATGTATAGGGGTGTGTATGTGTGTGTGTATACACACACACACACACACACACACACATATATATATGTATGTATATATATATATATATATATATATATATATATATATATATATATATATACACACACACATACATACATACACACACACACGTATATAAGGCCAGTGCAAAGTGGCTAGTATTTGCTTTGGATTAGGATTCAGCCAATTCAGGGGACAGTGATTTGATTTGGTGATTCAAATCAGTGTCCTGAATGGATTCGGCTGAATCTGATTCAGAGATTCAGCCACTGCCAAATCGGCTGAATCCTCAAATCCAACAGGACCCACCCTGTGCCTGCTCTCCCACCCCGTCAATGGCTGCCCTGCCTGGCCCCAGCATCCTGGCTCTTTAAAAAATGCTCTACACTCACCAGCTCCTGCCGGCTGAGGGGCAATCCCCGCTGTCCCCCACTGCCCTATGCTCCATGAGGGGCTCTGCCATGAGTCCCCAGAGGCCCCAATAGCTGCTGCAGCATCCGGTGAGTGCGGGGCTTGTTTTTTTTTGAAGTGCCAGGATGTTGGGGCTGGGCAGGGCAGCCATAGACATGGCTGGGAGAGCAGACAGGGGTTGGGAGGTGCTCAGGGGGGCTGGGGAAGCAGGCAGGGGATGGGGCCTGGTGGGGGTTCCTCCATGGTCCCCCCCCCCCCCCACTTACCAGCATTGAGTCCGGGTCCAGCTTCCTGTGGCAGTGAGTGGCGACAGCCCAAATCTCCAAAGCTCTCTGAATCCTTATCTTTTCTGAATTGATTCAGAGAGTTTTGAATCAATTCAGATCTTTTTATTGGTCTCCTGATTTGATTCGGATTCGGAGATTCGGCCACTGAATTGGGTTGAATCTCCTCTGAATCGAATCAGCACCTGAAGCTTCACACAGCTGTAATATATAGATATATATGTGTGTGTCTATATATACTTGTATGCATTTACATACATACATACACACACACATACATAAACACACACGCATTTTAGTTTATTTTTAATAAGTGGGAGAAGGATTTGTTGCTTATCTAAATCTTGTTCAGGACTGTAAACATTTATCCCAACAGGTTTTTATTTTTTCTCCCTTTCCTGGAATCTTTTGTAATTAAAACAATGGCTTGTTATTTAGGCAGAGATACATTCCTGAAAAGCGCATTCTTTGCTTTAGCTTATGAATTACTGATGAAAATGAACAGCTGGCAAATTAAATCACCCTGATGCACTTAAAAAAGATGCTTGGAACTCCAAGTTTAAGGTCTGTTTACATTACTTAGGAGAGAATGGCTTTTTCTACTATCCCTTATATGCCAACCTCAGTTGATCTCTATTCAAGCCATTGTAGTAATTGGAGGAAAAGAAAGAAAGAAATGATGGCAAGAAGAAAGAAAGGAAAGTACATTTGAGCTCACTGCTGTCTTCCCAAAGGAGATCCCAGCTTCAACTGGAAAACTTCACAATCTGTCCATGAATATCAGAGAGCTAAGGTTCAATTGGGCTGTAGGTTTGTTGAGTCAATCTGCTCACACTTCATCAGGATTGTCATGGGATCCTGATAAAATGATAGTGATGTTTGTGCTTGGAAGAAAAGAACATAAATAAGCTACCTAATTCCATTTCTTTTAACTTTTTTTTTTTTTTAATCCATATGTTCCAATCATACAACACCAGTCCAGCTTTAAAGAGTTTGTCTGAACTGGATTATGCCATATACTGGAGCTACATTTCTGGCAGTGCATTTGGGCTGTGTGTGTATATGTGTGCATGTTGTTTTCTTAGGAGCGTGTTTTGTACATATAGAAAACAATTAGCTGCTGCTGCCCCCTGCCACTTTCTAGAAACAAGATTCATCCCATGGGGCTCATTTGGCATAAAAGCTTTTGATGAAAAGATTAACTTGAATTTAAAAGAGAGAGAGAGAGAGAAACTTAACTAACAACACTGACTAAAGAGCTGATAGATGGAGCACTGCTTTGCAAATGAGAACTCTGCATTAAACAAGAGCATTGGGATACTCCTTTTTCTCTTATTAGGGGTTTCTAGCTTCATCATGGCTAGTTATTGATCAGATGATGTTACTAAGAATGCCACATCCTATGATTAAGCAGATAATATAGTAATATAGACCATGTACAAATTCATAATTGAATATCAACTATAAAACATTCAACATTATTTAGCTGACCAGGAGCAAAATATACATTAAAGGCAACCCTACCAACATACAAAACAAACAAAGAACCCAAAACAAAGAAAAATAACCTATAGAATCTGAGGACACCTGAAAAACTACTACTACTCAGTCCTCTTCCTTTAACATTGCAATTCTCACCCATCAACTTCCCTTGTGCCATACCTATATCCATATTATTTAGATAAGCAAGCTTTCCAGGACAGGTGCCTTATTCTCAGAGACCATTGTAAGTCACCAAGTACATTTTTGATGCAGTCACATCACTCCAGAATTTGGTTACCTTTGCCAGACAATTGCCATGGATCTTTGTTCTAATTATTCTGCAGTCTAAAGGGGTGCAGCTCAATTTTACTCCAGTATTTAAGCCAGGGGTGAATTTAGGTTTTCTTTCACTCCATTTCTATCTCTTCCAGTTTTTTCTTTCTTTTTTTCCTCTAAGTAACAGATAATATCTGCCAGCTAGAAGGGCAATACTATTTGTACTGTGCAGTTTCTCAGTTCGTGTAAAGCATGTATAGAACAATAGAATGGAATACTCCTATATTCAGAACATCACCTTTAATAAGCACATGGGGCACATCTACACATGCAAATATTGCTGGATGGATTTAAACCAAAGTAATTTACCCAGGAGTAAACCCATCCTGGGCAGACATCTACACACTTCCACACTTCTGACAGCAGTCTGCTCCCACCCCCTCCAGCCCTGCACCAGCCCCCTGCACCAGCCAAGGGGAGCTCTAGGAGCTGGCAGGGAGCATGGGGCTAGGAGACAGCTGTCTCCTGGCAGGGGTTGGGAGATTGCTCCTTGACCCCAGGAGCTACCTACTGCACAGATAGGCTCCAGTGGCAGAGCCTAGGTGAGGACAATGTCCCCCTCCCCTGAAAGCAGGGAGCTCCTGGCCCTGGTTCCCTGATAAGGGGCAGGGAGCTTGGAAAGAGCTGTGGGGGAGAGGCAGATCCCAGCCCCCTACCCTAATCTGCCAGTGGGGCAGCCAGCAGCGAGTCCTGGCTGGGTGGGGAATCCCTGTCCAGCCAGGGGCTCACTGCCAGCTGCCCCACTGGTGGATTGGGGCAGGGTCTGGGACCTGCCTCTCCCCTGCAGCTCTTTCCAAGCCCTGTGCTTCTATTGCCTGATCAGGACATGGGGCTAGGAAAAAGCTACGGGGCTGAAGCCTGCCCCTGACTAGGACAGTTCCCAGCCAGCCCTGGGCTGCACAGAGAAGTGCATGTCCAGCCTGGAGCTGGCTGGGGACTGCTTGAAATGGAACAGTCCTCACCCACCTCCAGGCTGCACATGCAGATTTCTCTGCACATCCCATGGCTGTCTGGGAACTGTCCTAGTCACAGGCAGGTCCTAGTCAGCTCCAGGCTGCACAGGGAAATCTCCCCATGTAGGGAGCTCCCTGCCCCAGCTTTGCAATTGCAGAGTGGGGGCTGAGAGTTTGCTCCCTACTCCCACTTCACAACTGCAATCGCAGAGCAGGGGCCCGGAGCAATTTGGAAGCAATATCCCAGTCCTTGTTCTGTGATCATGGATCAGGGGCTGGGAGTTCCCTGCTGCTAGGGCAGGAGGACATTGTCCCTGCTTGGGCTCCAGTGGTAGAGCCTTCTCCAGCAGCAGACAGCTCCCAGGGGCAGCTCCATGCTGCCCGACTGCCCAGGAGCAAATTTTCTCCTGGTCGGCCATCTACACGTGCCTTACTGTACAGTAATTACTCAGCAGTTAATTTGCCACTTGCATTTGAGGGTAGCAAATTAACTGCTGAGTAGAGCAAATTACTGCACAGTAAGGGTCTGCACATGTCGATGAAGATGCTTACTATGCAGTAATTTACTCTACTGAACAGTGAAGCATCTTGTGTAGACACACCCACTCTAATTATATAACCAATATGCATAGGGCTTTTTTGCTAGAATAAGGCTTCCTGTGCAATCATATTTTGCCTATTCTAGCTCATAGCTCACATTCCCAGTTTCTCCTAGCCCCACTTGCCTCTAGTCCTAGTTTTCTTACTATGCCTCTCCACCCAGGGCTTTCCCCCTTCTATAAAAATGCAGGAACTGCTTTTTCCATAATACCTGAGCACTGTTGTGGGATCATAAGTGTGCAGGCCGGGCCCCGATCCTGCCGCCACGCGTGAGTCGGGAGGGGCGATCAGTGACCCATCTTTTGCGCACGCGGGCTGTGGCCAGCAGCCTGGGCACGCGGGGTCTGAGAGAACCGGCGGCGAGCTAGAATTAGTCACCAAACGCGTAGTGGTTGATTGAAAAGATTGTTTACTTACACCCAAAGATGGTAGTGGTGTAGGCTGGACAGGTTTCCAGGCTCAGCTCCACTTAGATCCTCGCTACAGGACCACGACAAATTCGATTGCTCCCACGGAGTTGTTTAGGCTCCGTGGGTCCGGTTCAGTTTCTTGGTTCCCCGGAGTTGTTTAGGTTCCGTGGGTTCGAAGATTGGGTTTACAAGAAAGGGATACGTCTGGGATTGCGATCGGCGACGGGGAGAGGCTAGAAGCGAAAGCTCTGTAGGTTCGGTTATTAAGCCTCTATTGCCTGCTTAGGGGAGGCGCGTTGGGTCCGCGAGGGTCCGCAGCGCTTGGAGATCTTCACACAGAGTCTGTCTGTCTGTCTGTCTGTCTGTCCCTCCCTCCCTCCCTCCTGGTGTTCGTAGAGTCCTCCAACTTGGGCGGAAACCACTCAAGCCTTTTGTACAGCTAGCAAGCCAATAGCTAGCTGCCACATATGCCTACATTTGGAACTGGCCAATAATGTGGCGTGAATCCAAATACAAATGGCGGGAACTCCTTTGCAACGTGCATCACTAGTATGCAGCAAAGAAATGCACCCTGCAAAGAAGCTGTAATTTGGCAGGAAATCCCCCGTTGCACCAGAGTTCTCTCCCGCAGCAGAGAACTCTATCGTGTAAAGAAAGCTACAACCGGCGGGAAAATAATTTAGCGGTGCCGAAGCACACACAAACAAAAACCACAACTTTGGGTTGTGACAATTAGGAGCACAGTAGAGGCAAGCTCTGAGTTCAGGTACCCAGAACTGGCATAACCCACAACTGCAATTGCAGTTTTGCTCCTCCCAAGGTTGGAGCTTGTTCAGTGCAGTCTGAATCTTTGGGGAATTTAGCAGCTAAAACCTGAGAAGTCTGCACTGAGCATGTGCAAACTATGACCTTTCAAAGGCTTATAACCAGGGAACCGGGTTTTCCGTTTCCCATGGAAAAATGGAAAAAAAATCCTAGGTTTTTCCCTTGTAACTGAGAAACATGTGGACTTTCCAGTCTTGCAAAGAGCTCTCTGCAGGCTGCTAGAGTTCTAGCCTGCAAGGGGCTGGGGGGAGCAGGAGGAGGGTGGGCAGGCAGGAGACACATGGCTTCCAGGCAGCCTGCAGAGTAACTCCTTGCAGGTAAGTCTGGCAAGGGGGAGGGGGGATTGAGGCCCCCATAGAAAGGGAAGGAGGGTGGGAGGAAGTTGGGCAGGGCTGGGATTGTGGATGGGGCTGCTGCCCAGCCCAGGTGGTGCATGGGGTTGGGACCGGGGGAAACAATGTGTGGCTGCAGGGCCCCAGATGGGAGTGGAATGGAGCTGTGGATGGCTCATCTGGGGAGGCAAGGGAGAGGGTGGGACTGACTCCCCATTGATGTGCCTGCTCCCGAGGAGGTATGGGGGACACATGCCCCCCAGATTTGTGCATGGGGTAGGAATAGGCTGCCTTCTGTGGACTCAGGCTCCCCATCCCACTGCCCTCCCCCTGGGACCTCCACAACCTAGTGGGAGGGACCTGGCATGGCAGGGCAGAACAAGGCTGGGTGGGGAAGCTCCATGCTACTGTGATCCCCATGCTGCCCTGGTAAAGCGCCCCCTGCTCCCCTGGCAGCAACGGGGGTGGCAGCTTGGAGTAGTGCCCCCTGCTGCTGACAGGTGGGCAGGGGCTGCCTTGCCATGGTGGTGTGGAGCTCCCAGCAGTAGTACCAAGCTTCCCCACCTGGCCTTGCTCTGTCCTGCCACACCAGGTCCTGCCTGCTGGACCCTGGAAGCCCTGGGGGCAGGAAAGCAGGTCAGGGAGCCCAAGCCTGCAGCCATCCGCCTGCATTCCCCCCCTACCCTCCCCCCCACCTGCATGGGCTCTGCTCTGGCTATGCTGTCTGCAGAGGAGGGGGAGCTGGGCTCTGCACTCCACTCCACTACAGCAGCTGCCACCTCCCGCAGACAGCAGCCAGGGCTCGGGCAATGCTGTTGGGGGCAGGGACCTGCAGACCTAGGTCCCTGGCCCATAGCCCTGGCATCTGGGGCTGCCTTCCAGCATGGCTGGGGGTAGGGGCTGTGGCTTGGGAGTGAGGGCATGGACCTGCATTTTTGTGAGCTAAGGGGGTAGGGGGAGCTGTGATTTTCCATGATAA
Source organism: Alligator mississippiensis (assembly GCF_030867095.1). Taxonomy (NCBI): domain Eukaryota; kingdom Metazoa; phylum Chordata; order Crocodylia; family Alligatoridae; genus Alligator; species Alligator mississippiensis. The sequence goes on along the minus strand of NC_081824.1, from coordinate 115,734,044 downwards.
GAAACCCAAAATCAAATACCAAAATGTATAGGTACTTAGAATTTATTTTATTCTAGTGACTGAGGCACAGGCAGGTTTCCAAATTGCTTTAAAATGGTAAATATATCAATAAAAAATTGTATTCATTTGATACCTATATATATATTTAGTGGTGTTTCATTTTAATCGCAGATTTGGGGGGGTTTAATCAAAGAATTTGCAATTTTTATCAGAGAATTTGTGATTTTTTAAACAAAGAAAACCAGGATCCCTGCTTATAACTTGCCCTAACTTGGGTAGATTTTCCCTGACACAAAGGCCTCCCTCCTACCAATATCTCTTTTCCAAATTTTGGGGGAGGTACACCTTTTCTAAGAAAAGATCATCAGCATACTATAATAAGAACATGACCAAAACCAGTATATATACATATTGCATTCTCAGAAAAAGCTGAGCTATTTTCATTGAGACAGTTGAAAAACATTAATCCTGATATAGAAACTTGTCATGGAAATGAGTAAAGATGGATAAGGTAATAAGCAACTGAAAATAGGGTTTTATTATAGGATAATTTGGGTGTCTACAATACAGGCACTGCTATCAGTCCCACCTGCAATGAAGAAAGGATTGTCAAAGTCCAAGGTCTAAATATAATCAGGAGAGATACAGCCTCTCTGTTTCTGTCTCCAAGTTTGTAGAGTCTATACACTACCTCCACGTTGTTGTCAGATGTATTTAATTGACCCATGTGGCCCCTCACCCTTCTCAGTGGAGATCCTCCTAACCAGTAAGCTGCACGGTTTTCCGTCATAGTATCAAGCGGACCACATTTCCAGCAGAAGTTTCAAGGTCATGTGACTACATAGGAGATGGTGTATGAATTCCAATCATCCCATCATGCTGTGCTAAAAAGATAGCCCTCCTGTAGGGAACCAAACCTAGCTTTTCATAAGTCCACAAAACCAAGTTTTTCAGCTACAAGGTTGCAGTATCTATGGGTTTATTTTCCTGCCCAAGTTAACAACGTCATTGTCATCCTAGCCTCATAATTAATCCATGTGGTTGCCTAATTTTGTCTGATCCTGACTGTGCAGATCAATAGAGCTGGAACAGCTGAATAATGCTTTTTAACTTAGTTACAATTGCAAACTTGTATGTTGGCACTTTAAAACATAGGGACATGATGAAAAAATCTAGCTATTTTTTACCAAAACGAATGGGCTAATTGTCTTCAATCCCCTTACATGGTACAAATTATTCCCACTAAATCTATTATTTATTTATTTGTTTGTTTGTTTATTGTTTTTGTCATTTGACTTCATAGAATAGCAAAAAAATGTGCTCTCAATGTCCATGCCACAGCATGAGAGACATACAATAATGCAAAATATCTTTCCATGAACATATAAATGCTCCAAAATACAGAGAAGTTAAATCCTGGCCCTGGTGGGATGAAGCAGAGAGCAACCTAATGACAACATACTCTCATCTCCATAAAGGAGTTGTAGTGTAGCCATGTAAGAGCTGTGTGCTCTGCTAGCCCCAGGTAACTTGACATTGTGCTGTAGCTTGTTCTGTAGACAATATAGGCAGACTTAAAAAGAAAAAGAAAGGCCTCAGCTGCTGACCCTGTGTCATGGTCTGGACCTCATGGAGAACCCAGGCATCTGGGGCTGTGGGGAACAAGAGCTGCCAATTAACACTGGGCCGTACCATCATAACACCTTTGGATCTGCCCCAGTAGACAATATGGTAAATATTTATTTGTGGGTGGTTTATAACCGGATTAATATATCGTTGCTGAATTAAGATTGAGCTACTCAGCTGTTTGCTATGGCTTTTACTTTGGAAGGTGCTGCTGCTTCTTCACTCCTGGAGCACAGTAGCAATCCCACACAATCAATCAGAGAAGCAGATCAGAGAAATAAAAGCTGCAGCAAACAGCTGGAGTACCTCAAAGGTCCTCCAACAATCTCTGCTGTAGGTCTGTGTCTTCCCAGTTAGTTCACAACCCCTCATCTTCTCAGGAGTGTAAGAAGCCTCACCCTAAAAAAGTGCCTGGGTTCTACTTCAGTGGCATTAATTGGTATGCAAGGGGGCAAGCAGGCATCAGTAATATAACTTGGGGTGAGTGATCAGGACACTAGCCCTGAGTGCCCATTTAGATGGGGCACTGAGAATGGATGCTCCCTGGGGAGCCCATGGTGCTGAGCTGTGGCTATAGTAGCAGGAACTGGGAACAGTGACTCTACCAATGCTGTGGCATCAGCAACAACTGGACCAAGCAGAGTGCTCTGTGCTAGCATCAGACAGGACATTTGAGTCCCTCGGGCAGATAAGACTGACCCCTCTCCAGTGCTTGGCACTTTGCCCCCCAAGCAGGGCTTTGTCCAGAGCACACAACAGTGGCACCTCTGCTTGGCACCAACATGGGGTGGGGTGGGGAAGGGAATACCAGCCAATGCTGCTGCCACCAGCAGCCTGACGACTGCAGCTGCGCCATACACTGCCACTCCCCAGGGTACAAAACTGCCCAGCTATGCCTCTCATCTCAGGCCATTTATGACTGCCCAGTGCCCACCCATTTGGTTGCCCTGACAAGTTATAATATTTTTCAGAAACTCAAGGAGGCCAGGCCACAAGATAAAGGCATCACTCGCATAGTGACCTCAGGGCCACAGCAATATCAAATGCAAATAATTACCATTCTGGGGCATTCTCACCACATGGAGCTGTGGGAATGAGCCATTTTTTAAACTACCTTGCCTTTCTTCTGCGGGAAGATAGCAGTTTTCTTTTTTTCCTGCCATCTGAACAGAACCATACAAAGTAGAGTTCCTAAAGAGAAACTTCAGGATCTGGGACTTTTGTGAGACCTATAGTCAAAGCATAAGAGCAGACAGCACTGACAAGTTGTCCTCCCCTTACCTTGCACAGGGGTGCAGGGTCAGGTCACAATGTGGACAGCATGCCTGACAGCATGCTATATGTCTGTGTATTTCCAGTTAGTTCACAACCCCTCATCTTCTCAGGATTGTAAAGTACCCTGCAAACTACCTAGACCTAATTTTCATTTAGAATGAGGCTCATTTGAGCTACTTTAACTAAATTTATTGACCTTTAAGGCCTCTTTTACCATTATAATTCAGCAATTTGGATGATGCAAAACCTTCAAACACTGTGGTGATGGACACCAATATAAAAATCTAGATTAACAGAGGGGCTGCATGACACATGGGAAGAACAAAAAGTGTGTCGTATACAAAGAAGTAGTGAGGAATGCAATTTCTAGGATAAAGTTTCACTGAAAATTTGGTCTAAATAAAGGTACCACAGAACAGGAAAGTGACCCCAAATTTAGTAATGTTTCCTAGGAAATACAAAAACAAGTAAGGACTATTGAGTGTCTATTCTGCTGTTGGAAAGATGAAGGAAATGGGAAATATGTGCATGCAAACATGAAGATATCTAAAGGTACTGATATCTCGTATGGCCATTAATGTTAACTATATTAAAATCCCCCTAGGATGTCTATAATGTTCCTATGGTATGCTGTGTATCTAGTATCTGTAGTACTGAGCAAATTTAGCACTGGTATATCCCTAGCATGCAAGCTGAGGTTTCAAATTACTGATGAGGTCTTCTGCTTCTTTAAACTTGGTATTAAGAGTACCTCAGAGTTCTGAGCAATATCATCCCTTTTTTAGATCTGTCCATTCATCATAATATTGTGCCAGAGTTTGTTAGGTAAACATGATTGACAGACATGCATCTTTATCCTTTGCATGGCTGGAGGTCAGCACTGGTGGAAGGTAATGCTTTTTTAATTAGCTGTTAGGAGATTGAATTTCCTTTTGTGTGGAGTGCATGTTGCCTGCCTGCAAGTCAGGCTATGTCTTCTGCATTCACCGCTCTGTATAACATAGACAAATGTCGAAGAGTCATAAAAGATTCATATTGAAGATGTTTATAAAAAGTCTTGTTATCTGGCTAAAAAACAAATCTTTCGCTAGTGACTGAGAGACACTATAGACAAGAAATACAATGGTTTTAAAAGAAGACAATAGTTATGGAATCCAATTAAAAGGAAACGCTTTATACTTTACAGTATAGCATTAACAGCAAAAAATAAACAACGGGTATAATTTTAGGGTGTAGTCTTAAGAGATGTCTGAGGCACTGGCTTTACTAGTTAAAATCAACACAATCACCTCCCTCCCCCCAGAATATCTTGGTTTGGCTCTGAGATACTATCAACACATCAGACGTTGTCTCTGACTAAAATAATTTTAGGATTCCATAACATACACTTGACTCTACATCTTTAATTATCCAGAATGTCCATTATATAAATAGTTCATGGCATATGTTTTAAAAATTGCCAACAAAGTTAGGGATATTTGTCTGAGAACATGTTAGAAACTCTAAAAGAAACAACATCATCTGCATAGAGGGCTTGTTTCTGATACAGTTATACCAGATTTGCAGGGAAGTAGAATTAGAGCAACATTTGAACCACTGATTATGTATGTGTGTGTATAAAAACTGATACTCCACTTCTTTAAACCTTACATTGTTATTTATAGCAATGTAGAGTGTAGGCTGTATAATGTAGTACTGAACAGAAAACTTTACGATGCTTAAAGGAACAGAGCAGGGTGGACTGATTCCAAACAAATATTGGCTGCCACTGAAATGTTTAGCAAACTGCTGATCTGAGGATCTAAACCTGGACCACAAATGGCAGGTGGTGCCAGAATGCAGACCCTCCCCAAAAATCATCTTGTGCAGGAAGTCTATATCTTCCATCCAAATATATATGGGTACATTTTCAGAAGGACTGTGTATTTTGTTTTGTGGATGCAAGCTTCAGCTGCAAAATTTAATTGTAATTAAATTCTTGCTCTTTCAGTTACCAGAATGAAAGTGAATATCAGGCAGAGAGGAATCAGAACTCATGGTAGAAGTGATATCTTTTATTAGACCAACTAGATTTTTGGAAAAAAAAAATCTTTAATTGCAAGCTTTCAGGCACAAGTACCCTTCCTTAGGCATAGGTGAAAAGATTATAAACGTTCCCCCAGGTAGAAATGAAAGTTCATATGTCATATCAGGCAGAGAGAATCATAAAAAAATTCAAATGATCTCTGCAATTCATTTTTCAGGTCTAAAGGGAGGACATAATTTTGGAGAGTCCAATATGTGTGCCCCCAAAAAGGAGACTGGTACTCAATATGGCTGATGCTATACTTCACACTCGGACGTCTACACATGCCCCCTGGCACCATTGTTACTGCACTGTCATTTAGTACCTCCTTTAAAAGGAAGTCCAAAATGATAGTGAAAAAACAGCCATTACTGTGCCATGCTGGCAGTGCATGGTTATTTTTAGCTGCTATGTCACTGTAGCAACGTACTATAGTGAGGGAGCACATGGCTATGGCATCATGGTTTGTTCCTACCAATGCTATGTCATCATAGAGCATTGTTATGGCGATGTAGCATCTCATGAGACGCGCCTACCGTGTGCATGTTGCTATGTGGGAATATACTGGGGTTTTTTTCTTTTTTGTTTTTATGGCTTTGGTTTGTTTTAAATCAGGTACCACAGATATTTCAGTTGAACAATGAAAATGGTACTTGGGTAAGTAAACTTTTTTGTTTCTATGGTATTTGCTAAAATTAATGCCCCAGGTAAAAAGAGGAACAGATTTATGTTAAAGTTTCCTTTCCTTCTCCACACGCAGATTAGCTTGTCCATAAGTGAAAAAAAAAAGACTGAAAACTCCCTAGCCCACAACTGATTTTGCGCGGTCTTAGCTAACAAGATCAGCATACAGAAAATTAAGCTAACATAAGAGTATCCAACAGAGTCAAGTGAAGCTGAAAATAGCTTAGTTCAAATCAAACCAACCAGCTTCTCAGAGGAGTACACTTGAGTCTACAGCCATGCACAGGGATTCATTTTTAGTGAAAAGAATTTTGGTGAAGTTGGAGTGTATGTGGCTCCAGGCCCCTGGCTGGACAGCTACCCACGTGAACTCTCCAGCCAGGGGGCACTAGCAGGCTGTTCCTTGGGTAACCGCTGCCCATAAGAGAGCTCACTGATCGACAGCCTGCCCTCTCGCTTGGAAGAGAAGCAGGCAGGTTGTCAACAGGCAGTCCGGCAACTGGAGATGTGGGGAAGAGGGGCCAGGGAGACCCTCCCTAACCCCAATATCCAGCCTATTGGCTTCAGCTATAACATGTGCATGTGTGAGAGAGAGAGAGAGAGAGAGAAAAGTGATCATTGTGTATTATCTTTTATCTTTGGTGTATGCAGATTACATTGCTTTCAAAAGGAAAATTAGTCACTCATGAAGCAGCAAGGAACCAATTGACACAACTCTTGCATAACCAGATATTTGTAGGTTTTAACAGCACCTTTTAGACCTTGGAGCATCTTTTGTGTTCATAAACCCTGTGAAATCTGGAGGGTTTAGAACAGTAAGGGGCAATCTTTTGGGTTGGCGTGCCCCAAATTAGCCTCAGACCCTCCCAGAGTGCCATTCTCATCCCCTTCCCTTTCCTGATTGGCTTCCTGTCCTATCTGCTTCTCTTGTTTTCTACTCCATGTCCTATGTGCTCCTGTACTGCCTGCTTTCTGGTCTGCCACCTGCCACATACACAGGCTGCCTGCGTCACTTGTGCCATGCATGCTGCAGGTTAGCCATCCCTGGTTTAGAAAATTCACAGCATTGATTGCTCTGCTGTTTGCATGTTTGTTTTTACCCAACAGTGCTGCTTCTATATAGCAGGATGTCAAGTATGTTGTATTGTCATGCCTTGATTTCCAGACCATCCATGATCATCCATGTAATGTGTTTGCATTATTACTGAATGTGGTTTTTGCATCTGAAATATAAAATAAACATTTTCTCTCACAGTGAGCATCGATTCTGAGATTTCAGGCAGCATGCCAGTCTTGGGGAAAGAGTTTTGCTGGTTTTCTTACACTTGTGCTCAGGGCTGTGATTTTAGGTCAGGGAGGGAAGGGGGAGAGAAAAAAAGGAAAGTTATCTTTAGCTTTCCATCACATTTAATTGGCCTGTGGAAAAAGCAGAGGTTTCGTTTAAGATTTATAAACAAATACACCATTATGTTTCTCATTAGTTGGAAGAATACCTGTATAAGTGGTAGCTGTCAGATACAATAAGCACCCCCTCCTTTTTTGCTTATATAATAATCCCAGCTTTCAAAAGACTAATCACTACACGCTGATCTACAAAGCATCTTATTTCCTCATCAAATTTCCTTGCTGGGCTTAGCCATGCTTGTCAACTTCCCAGGTCCCTTTTTCAATAACTGGTTTATTCTTAGCATCTTGCCAAGAAGCATTCCTAGGAGTAAACCACGGAAGAATGAAGTTCTAATTTCTTTATCTCACTCAAGGAGAGGTTTCTGCTCATGCTCATGGGAAAGGTCACAGGCAATTTTGGCTGCTAGTTCGCTTTAGAAGAGCAGGCATGTACAGCACATTGGGGTCCTTTGTCTGAGAATTCAGATGACCACCAAAGATGACAAGAAAGAGAAAGAGAGAGAAAGAGAGGAAGAGAGGAAGGAAGGAGTGAGCAGGCAAGCTAATGTGCAGTATAAGTAAGCAGGTTATTTTAATCCTAGAGTAAGTAGCCTTTGTTCAGTTTTAGCTTGGAGTCACATTTAAAAGATTCTTATTTTCTAAGCTTGTTTCCCTCAAAATCCATGGGGTTAAAACTAAAGATGCCTGCAGACAATGTTATTTTTTAAACTGCTTTCAATGCCTTTTCGATCAGGCCTTGTTTTAAAAAAAATAAAAATAAAAATGAGAGCTTAGTTCTTATAAAAAGCCCCAATTTTATAACAAGTCTTCTCCTTTTCCTTATTCACATGCAACCAAACTTTTATGTTGGGCACTAATTGCAGCATTTGCTTACAGGGTCAACATAGAGCTCAAAGATGAAAACTGATCTACTTTCTGACCTCTAGATGGGGTCTCTGTGGTGTAACTCTGCTGAGATCCTGAAAGGAGAACCAGGGCAAACCCCATACAATCCTCAGTCTGAACTCCACACTGCATAGAAATTAGGCACTAGGAAGACATACTGACAAACAATGGTAATGAATCCATTCTAAAGACTACAGTTTCCAGTGCAGCCATTAAAGCACCATTCACTAGCACCACTTTCTTTATACATTTAAAAAGAAATACACTGGGTGGAAAAAATACATCGCTAAAGTTTTAGAGTGAAATTAAGTATTTCTTTTACATTCTCAGGAAAAACTAAATAAATTATTTGGGATAGAACCCTTCATTTGATTACATCCCTCTATTGTGAAGGGATATGAAGATAAAAAGGTTTTGGAACTCCACAGTGGCCATGTCTACATGAGACGCTGATTACACAGATGTTAATGCACATTCATTTAGTACTTGTATAAACAGTAGTGTCACCAAACAGCTTTTTCGTGATGCTGACTGTGCAGTAGCCTGAGACTACCATGCAGTAGCATTGCATCACGTGGCAGGAAGCATGACATGATACGACTACATGGTAGCCTCAGGCTACTGTGCAGTCAGTGTCACAAAAAAGCCATTTGGCAATGCTACTGCGTAGTAACTCTGGTCAGCGTCTCATATAGACACGGCCAGTATTCCCTATTCTGGGCTAGTCCTTTATATTCATATTTATGTCCATATCCTTTATATTCATATTTGTCCATGAAAATAATGCTGAAAGTGAAGTGGACATGTGACATACAGCCTTACACCAATATTAGCCAGTCCATTCCTGCGTAAAGTTGCCCTTCGTAAAGTGAGGAGTAACTGTACAATGGGTAACTGAGAACAGTGCATTGGTCACATGTCTGCTCCCATAGTTGATTTCATCCCCAGAATCTGCTCAATAAAAAACAGATACCCAGGTACCTAGTGGCCAGACACTGTAATTTTGCCTACGATAAACAGCCAGCTTGTAAGGGCTGTGTTCACTATGCAGTAAAATCTGGGGTATATCATGGGGTAAATCATGTTGTATGGCCACTGTCTTAGAAAGGATAAAAACACATGTTGGATTTCTCCCAGGAGAAAGCCTTCTGTCTTGGGATTCTACAGACGTACAAGCTCATTGTCCCACTTTAGATACCTGTGAGGTATACGAGATAAAATGAGCTAACACTTTTTCTTGGGACAATCATGGCTCATTTAAGTCAAACTGCCTTTCATTTTGGGGACAAGCTTCCTGTGTAAAGGACCATGCTGCTCTTTTTCTTCCCAAGCTTTGACTGGGATCAACCAGAACTGCCTGAAATGCAAGGTTTGCTTTTAGCCAAAGACACCCATCTGATTAAAAACTCCAAGTGACGGAGGGTAAACGCGTGGCTCTGCTGAAGTCAACAACAAAACAAATTTCAATAGAACCAGAATTTTACCCAGATAATTCATTCCCTCCTTCGTGTAAGCTGATCCCATTACCCTCATTGTTAAAACCATGGAATTTATTTCCAGTTGGACTTTACTGTCTGTACCTTTCAGTCCCTAGATTGTTATTGGCTTTACTTTCAAGATTAAAGAGCCCCCTACTCCCCAAGTCTTCCTCCACAAATACTTCAAAAGGTTCTAATTCTAGGTTAAATACAGAATCCAGGCTTTGCAAATGAATTTTGAATGTGGCCAACGAGTTCTTCCATCCTTACATAAAACCCTTGGCATGAAACCCTGACATTCAGATGCTAGCAAGGTCACAGGAAAAGTAAAGTGATGTTTTAAATTGTTTTTTTTTTTTTAACCACCTTTAAACTCTTTCACTGACCTTTCCCCAAATCCCTACACTAGCATCATACAAGGAAGTTCTATGCTATATTAAAAGCTGAGTGGCTAGCTGCATGCACCTATAACAAAATTTGCTACTTTCCATAGGCCGAGACTCATTGAAAGCACCAGATCCCTTTCTATTGTATCCTATGGGCCTTTGGATTAATACTTATTACTTACCTATTTTATTGAGCACAAACGAAGAATATAGTCACTATCAGTTATCCGAGTAGTAAGTAAAGGTGTTGGGCTGGCACACTTTTAATGGCTCCCTTCATAAAAAACAAGCCAGATGTATAAAAAAATCACCATGTCTGCTTTTTTACTAGGATGGGCCTAATGATATAGAAAGCCAGGAGGTGGAATAAATTTGTTCACAGAGCATGCATGAATGTGTGCATGGTATCTCACATTTATTCTGGCTGTTGATTTATTCAAAAGGTAAAAAATGGTGCATACAGGTTGCTTTCCCCAGGGTGAGATCAGGAAAAAGAACAGTGGGGAGACAGAACATCTACTGCACAGCCAAAGAGCATTCTCACTGTTCTCTCTTGTTCTTATCTCCTTCTCAGGTTACTGTATTTTCTGTCCCACTCATGCCATCGCAGGAGTGCTGAAGAGTGGTGAGATAATACTTGGCTCAAATCCAGGCAATCATTTTTGAGTAATTAGTTTAGATACTGCACACCCAACCTGTACTTTTTTCAGGTAGGTATCAAGTGTGTCCGGTTACCTGATTACCTGTCTGTATTTGGATGGCTGTTCTGCAGGGTTCAGTAAAAGCTCGTCTCCAGCTGTGGACAGAGAACATAATTGAACATGTAGGTTTCTTCTGGCAAATCTGTTTTTGCTACAACTCTGTTGTTTCCCTCTGCCAGCTCTGCTATAGGTGGGATGTTTGTTATTTTTCCACTCCCTTACATGATCAACCATGACTTGAACAATTCCAGTCCAGGAGCAAAATATGCGATACACTCATCTCAAAAGCTAACAATAATTCTAAGGCTACAAATGTTTTCTTTAGTCATTTGTTTATTTGCAAAAAAGCAAAACAAAACCAAAAAAGCCCAGGTACAGAAAGGGATAAACTGAAAAGCACAAATGATCTAATGCATTTTTCAGATGGCCAATTAGGTTTTCAAAGGCACAAATGGTAATTAGGCACCTAATTCCCTTTGATATTTGTGCTTTGGAAAAATCTCCCTCTCTCGAGATCCTTGAATAGCAAGCACTGTGCAAGTACAAAGCATAATTATTACTACAATATGCTATTCACAAGCAAGGGCCTTAACATGATCAGGTTTTCTTTGCACTGATATGCCCTTTCCCAGCACTTCCTGTCTTGATTTTACCACTGCCCTGGTATCACTCTTTCCCACTCACCCATCTGGCCCATTGCCACTATGAAATTAATTCCTCAGTCAACAGCACAGGCATCACCTTACTCACTCTTCCCCACCCGTATGCCTCATCCTTGACCTGGAGAAACCACTTCTAACAGGTGGAAGGAGTGTGTAGTCATGTTGATTCTCTCCTTGGTTTTTCTGCTTAGACAAGGCTACTGCTAGGTGCCAATTATAAAGGTAGCTTTTGTGATAAGTATATGTATTCACGAGGAATTGGGCTGAAGTCACTCACTGTTTCACAAAGACCACAGAACAGCTGCTAGATGCTTGAGACTTTTAGTCAGTACTAACCTGGATTGGATTCAGATGGGCAACCTCAAGGTGAGTGGCTTCAGTATCCCATTACCAATTCCCTTGAGCCACCCAGTCTCTTGTAGTGAATGATCCAACTTCGGGGAGATACTTTAGGTCTAGGTTTGTTTGTTTTCACATTTAGAGGCTGGTCCAGAAAGGCCTGTTAGTGCCAGATGCCCACTGACATTCAGTTGAATGTAAATAAACATTCTCAGACAAATTCAATGCAGGCAGTAATGTTGGATTTGCAGTTTGTATTGCTGGAAATGACAGAAAATACCAGTTACTCATTTTCATTTCACCTAACTGATTAGCATTGCAATCAGTGCACAGAAGGATTTGAAAAACATCAGCTACTCAGAAGCATAGAGCAGCCCTAACCCCAAATTTCAAACAACAATTTGAGACAACAATTGAAATGGAATTACATACAAAAAATCATTTCAAGGCAAAAACAATCTAATATGTTTGCAATTATAACATGATTCATATTTGGGATATAAGGTATAAGTCACTCAGCAGAAAAGTAAACTGTGCTAATGCCATACCAATCAATAGGAATGTTAAGGATTTCAACACTACTTGATTTCTCCTGAATAAGGCTAGATTTCAAACTGGCATAAATTGGTGTAGTTCCCTTTGAAGTCAATGGAACAATGGTGATTAACAACAGCTGAAGCTCTTGCCCAGCCTTGATTCATCACTTTTCTTAATTGAATTTTAACTTCATGAAACCTAAATATTTGAATGTTCAAAAGACAAGAATTAAATCCCCAAAATCACGAGATTATTTTTAAACTAATGAGAATTCTTTAAAAAAAAAAATTGTTTTTTCAATTCACCCTTTTTTTTCTTTATAGCCCTTAGGAGGCTCTTAAACCACATTTACAATCTTTTCTCAATAAGCAAAGTCTAGAAATTTACCTTATCCCCTGCCCAAAGTAATCTGAGATTTTCATGTAATCACTGGACTCCCTGAGTAAGGATTTAGGAGAAAAGAAAAAAACCAAGAAGCATCATGAGACTGAGGATAACATTGAGTCAGTTAACTCTGAACTCTGTCTCAAGGTCCAGAGATCTTTGTCAGCTGTCTTGACATTCATTTATAAGAGATCATAAGGCTTAATACTAGTCTGACATGCCTTCTGCAAACTCATTGGTGAGCTGCAAATCCAGGCAGAATCAGCCTTTTTTGCATTAAGAAAACTGAAAAAATGTAATTTTCAACAGGGAACAAAGCGAACACCTACAACCCCTATAGCCTGGCACAATGTGTCAGGGCAAAATATTCCTGTCCTCCTTGGATTAGGAATTTTCTAACTTCATCTTTTGATTGACACGATTCGGCTGGACAAGGAGATAGCCAACTCAGTCTAATGTCAGGAAGCTGAAACTTTCACAGGACATGGAGCCAGAAACCAATTTGAAGGAAATGAAAGAGGAGAGTGTGCTTTCTTAGTACTCATTTAATCTTTTTCTTCAGGTTCTCGGTTGTGCTGGCTGTCAGTGTAATCAGAGCAAAGTGGAGAGGAAGAGAGAAGAAAAAGGAAGGGAAAGAAGGAGAAGAAAGGAGGGGATTCCAGACAGACAGCAGAACCTAAGAAGAAAGCATAACTTGATCGGTGGAATATCAAGATCATTAAAAGGAAGAGAAGGTTATTAACACCGTGGAATTAAGAGTTTAAAAGGGATCGGGTACATTATAATGAGCCACGAAGTCAAATGACTCCCTCAGCACTCCCAGGCAGTTGGCTTTAAACTTTGAATGGAACAGGAATCTAGATCCACCCCTGATGCCACCACCAAGTTGTATTGGAAGCAAAACAGAAATGAGTTTTGATCGAAGTGGTCACCTGCAGAATAGTAAAAAGATAAAAGCTTCTTAGTTGGTAAAGGGTGTTGCTGTACCTGAAGTGCTGTACCTAAAGTGAAAGAATGAAACTTTAGGAGAAGATTGCACAACTTAATGGAAAAAAACCTATGTTTAAATGCACTGAGAAAATATATCACTTTGTCATCTAACCAGGTAGACAAAATAGTGCAGCCAGCTACATTGACAAATAGTTAGAAAACAAAGCCAGGATTTGCAGCCTGAACAAATGGAGTTATCAGTGGACTATCCAAACCTGACCAGTGACATTATGAATAGCAGGAATAGAACTATCTTCTTTCTTCTTCTTTATGGAGCATTAGCAATTGGCCTAGACTATGGAAAAGAAATAGTTCTTGCCAAAGAAGATAAAATGACAAACAATAGTTATTAATTCAGTCACCTAAGGCCTGTTAAAATCAATGGGAATTTTTCCACAACCTTAATGGTCTCTGGAGCATGTCCCTAATGATCACTCAAGAAATTGCAAAGTGTACATCTTAATCATACAGCTGCTCCATCCAAAAGAATTAGAATTTGTAACAAGTTTATCCACATATAAAATGGCTGACTACATGTACAATTTTGCCATCCTGCTACAAGAAAACAAAAAGGGATGTAAAAACAATCAGATAGTCAGTATAACAAACCATTCATTTCAACACCCTGTAAAGATATTTCTCAACCATCTAAGACGAGTATTGAAGAGGCTCTGTCATAATAAGCTAGCTGTAAAAAAAAATCACTTGAGAAAAAATGATTTCACATCCTGAAAAATGCAAAACAAATAGCTGGCTACTGAGAAAAAGAACAATGCATTATTTTAATCTCTCTACTGCCTCTAATAAAAATTAGTACTAGATACAAGTATCCATCAGATTGAATGTAGATAGTGTGTAAAACCAAACTGAAGCTGATCAGCAAGTTAAACAAATTGTTTGGGGCAGACAAGGTTCTTTGGGTAAAAGTGATATATTTTATTAGACCAACTAAATAGTTGGAAAATGTGTTCTTTGCAAAAAGTTTGGGGCACAAATACCCTTCCTCAGGCATAGGAAGAGTCTGCTGTTGTGTTTCTCCTGGATGGAATAGAAGCCAATATGCAAAATACAGGTCTGTGAAAATGCAAATGCCTGGCAGGGAGGATCAGAGACAATGGGAGACAATAGGTGTGAGGAAGGGAGGAATGTTGATCTGGTGATAGAATGTTGCTGGTAAAATGTTGAGATGTTACTTGGGGTTACAAAAAGACTACCAAAGATTTTTTACAACATCCATTCAACATAAAAAGAAGAAATGGAACCAGTTACTACAGGAATGACTTTCCCAGCCACAAAACAACCATCAGAGAAACAATACCAATGCCTGACAACATTCCAACCTCATACTGGATGAAACTAAAAGATCCAACCAAACCTCAAATAATATCAATCTCTCCATGCACACACTTACCAAAGCTGAAAAATCTGTCCTTTCTAAAGGCCCTCATTTTTGTCTAGAAAATACCTTAATAATATACTACAATGTGGAGAACTAGAAGAATTTTTCCAATGTCTCCATCTCAAGGAATATTTCCACAACCAAAATTAATCAACTTCCAATAAGACTTTATCTTTTGACACATTGGCGACATGTAGGGGATGCACGCAGGTGCATGTGCACCCCTTGAGATCAGCTGTGTACCCCCTGGAAATGCCAGATTTGAAACCAGAAGTGCACTTCCAGTTTCGCCACTGGCTCAGCAATTGGCCACTAGGGGGATCTTTCCTCCCCCATCGGCAATCTGGTGCCCTCCCAGATTTGGGAGGCACCTGTCACCCAAGTTTTGACAACATTGAGGAAAAAATAAACCCACAAAAAAAATTTAAAAAATCAGATTGGACAACTCACGGTGGACCAAATTCAAACCTTAACCACTATGTTGACTGCTTCACATTTACCCAAAGAAGCTTGTCTGTCTATGTCCTTAGACTAACACAGCTACAAGCAACACCCCCGACAAATGGTTTTGTGTGTTTGTTTCCCTCGGTTGTACTTTACTTGTGTTCAAGACTCCGACTCTAGCTTAATAATTGAAGTTGCAAAGCACAAACTAAAATTCATTCACATCATAGAAACACAGGATAAAAGTTTGGTCATATTGAAGTTAATGGAACTTTTGCCATTGACTCCAACAAGAATTTCAACTATACAGATGTATAATCTCATCTGAATTTTTGCATGTATGCCAGAGAATTTCACTGAACAATTTCTGTACCAAGTCTGTCAAGAGTTCACCCTTTGACACATTTTTCTTTAAAAAAAAAATCAAGCTTCATGGTTTCAGGTTTCATAACATGAGAACTGTTTTAATTTTTGTTTCATGCACCATCAGTAATTGGCAAAATGGCATAAACATTTATTACCAAGTTGGAAAAAACTGCAGAACCCTATAGTTTAAACTACCATATTTACTCAAATCTAAGATAACCCTGGATTTAAGACGACCCTCCAAAAATTAGATTCTATATGGAAAATTTATAATTTTACAATAATTTTCCAGGTATTGAATCCAATTATTGGAGGGTTGTTTTAAATTCATTCCTCTGAACTGCTACAGCAGGGAAAGTAATGGCTGGATGGAGGGAAGGAGGTCAGGTGGTTGGGGGGGTCAGGCAGCCCTCTTGTCTTTTGTCTTCTCACTTCTTCTCCCTGTAGCCTCCCTGCCCTCCTGTCACCTGCCCCACATCCACAGCTCCCCACAGACCCCCCACAGACTCTGCCCCTTCTCCCCACTCCTGACAATCTCTCTGCTTTTTCCCTCTGCTTCTTACAATTTCTGGCCCTCACCCCCGCCCCCCTCACTTCCCACAGTCTCTGTCCCTTCCCCTCCCCCCACACCTTCCCAAAGTCTATGCCTCCCCCTGCTGCCGCTTCCCCCCTCACCTTCCTTACTGTCAGGTGCTGCTCAGAAGTATAGCACATTAAAGTGTAGCCCTTTCTGGGCCATGCTGCTGCAATGGCACTGCAGATTGGCCAGGCAGGGCACAGAGTTTCTTTGTGCTCCATGCCTGGGGGGGAATCTATAACCTGTGCCTGACAATAAAGGGGAGGAAGGGGGCAGGGGAGGCAGAAGCTGCAGAGTACAAGCAGAACAGGGCAGGAGGCTGCTGTAGGTCTGACTCTGGCTCTGACCCAGGCTGAGGGCCAGAGTCAGAGCCACAGCAGTTATCTGCCCCTTCCTCTGCTTTGTATACAAATCTAAGACAAGGGACTTTTTTTCCCATGCTGATGGAGGGGACACCTCACCTTAGATTTGAGTAAGTGTGGCAGCCATTGGGTTTATATGAGAAAATTCTCTTGTGACATTGCTTTAAAATACTTAATAAGATTTTCTTAGGAAAAAAATGACATTGCAGTAGGACTGGGGTTTCCAAAGGACTCCAAGGGAGTTAGATCCCCAGCTTCAGATACTTGTAGACTCCCTTGAAAACTGCAGCTCAAATATATCAAAAATTTTTGTTCTTCTTCCTTTCATAATATTTCTGTAAGGAGAAGGAACGATTGGAATATCAATCTTTTTTTGATGATCTTCTTTCATTTTCCCATAGTTTATGGAAAATATTTAAAATATGCAGAAGACACTAAAACAGTTTATTAGAGATGTTGAGCTTTGCTAACTGGGGTTGCTACCAGGGAATTCCTTTTGTTTTGGCTGATGTTCTAGTTTTTTGAAGACTTCAATGAGAGTGGAGCACAACTTCAGTGTATTAACTTGCAAAAAAACCCAACAACAACCTGTCAAGGACTAGAGTATAGACAGTCTGGCCTAGTAGTTAGTCATCTGTAATATGGGAGAAGTCCAGGCCAAGTTCCAGGAATCAGGAATGAAAGAAAGAGTCAGGACTGAAATCAGGAGACAAAACTCAAAGCTAGAGATCTTATAAGAGAATGCCAGTACCACAAGGCAGTCAGGAACAAGCATCTCAGTCTTTGCCCAGACAAGGATACTGCAAGTTGGGTCTGGCATTTAAGGGCTGGCGTGAGTGGGGCCTGTTGCCTGTGGCTTCAGGCAATGGGCTGCCCTGACTGCTTCACTCAGCCCACCTGTGACCAGGGACAGGGGTGGAACAGGGATGGAATAGGGGGACGAGTCCAGTGCTGTAGCTGCATCCCATTTGATTCCTGCTCAACTCAAATTTTAAAAATAACTGCCTGGAAGGAACAGCAGCATTTCTACTCAGGCAGTGCTGAGGGTCAGTTGCCTTCATGGTTCATTATAGTTTATCTAATTCCTTCTAATTTCTCTTCACTCCATTAATCATGAATGGCACGTGCCCCCAGTGGCTGTGGGGGCCTGGCTGAACCAGCAGTGGCAAGAGTGCAGCCACAGCGGTAGGAGCGCAGCAGTGGGAACGCAGCAGTGGTGAGCGGGGAGCACCTTTGCAGGGAGTGCACCGCCACATGCAGGGGGTGCATGTGCATCCATGTGCACCCCCTATGCACCACCCCTGTCACTGATACTAATAACCCTCTCTCCTTTTTAATGGTCCTGGTGTTCCATTAACCTAGCTTTCCTTTCTTCTTCAGTTTTGCTGTCTGTTAATCATTCTTGGTTCTTCTATTTCCAGCCCTGCAGATTTTTTTTAGTTCTAGCTAAAAACTTTAATTCACGTGTAGTAAATTTAACTCAAGTGAAGAAACGAGTAACAGTGAAGTTCTGGATTCACTATCAAGACACTCAAGAAGTCTAGATTTCATATTATGAATCTGAAGTGATGGATCTTTAACTATAATGACTACAGGATTAATTAAGCAAAATCTTTTTACTGTTTTTGCCTAGTGTGTTGTATTTTTAATATATAATTTAATATATAATCTAGCAAACTAGTACACATTCCAATAAAGGTGCATTTAGTTTTGCCTTGATCTTAAACCAAATCATTTGACCCCAGCAGATGCCCTGCCCCTTGGGCAGGGGGCTGGACCTGATGATCTTCCGAGGTCCCTTCCAGCTGTAATATCTATGAAATCTACGAAAAAACCTATGCCACGAATAACAAAGCGCTAGACTCCTAGCATATTATTAAATCTTCTAGTTTCTCTTCCATTGTGAGAAAATATGTTGATGTTGATGTATGACACCATTTGCAACCCCTTTTTCAAAATCCTAGATCTGGCCTTGTAGCAGGTAATGCTTGCTCAGGGGATGAATTGCTCTGATTTTCAATTGGCACTGGTTGGGTCCAGGGACCTGATCTGGCCTCCTTACAAAACCTGAATATTGTATATGCCATAAAGAAATATATGTTCTTGGCCTACGATGAAACATGGGGAAAAAAGAACTATGAACAGATACACTGATTATGCGAATTGAGCATTAGTTACTGGTATCCTCTTTTAACATTCAAATAAAGCTACAGTCCTGAGTCTGATTGTTGGCACTGGATTTATGACCCAGATACCTTGTTCCAGGTGGACCCAAACCCTCAGACTGACCAAAACCTCTCTATTCAATAATAGGCAAATTTTATTGATACACAGTGATAGCAGATAATAATAATGCAAACAATTATGTATCTACCAATCTTAGAGCTGTTACAGAGGGAATATACATCTGGATAGCATGCAGCTTCACCCTGAGATTCTTTCTTGAATATCAGATGTCAGCAGCCTGGAAGTTGAAGGCTGAGGCCCACCCCCTGCCAATTGGGGTGTGTGAGACGGGCTGGTGGTGTTCCCTCTGTCCACAGTGGCCTCAGGTTCTCTTCTTGGCCTTGGGTTTACACCTTTACTACTCCAAAATCCCTTCTTTTGTATTCTTTCTCTCCCTACCTTTCATCTCTGGGCATCATTAATTGGTTTCCCTGTGGTCATCATACTGTTCATGTTCTGTTCTGTCAGCACGTTCCTTTATTTCACAAAGCCATCACATGCACACATATCTTAATTTGGTTGTTTACCGGGCCTCCTAATTTAGTCTGTTCACCAAAGCCAGAAATCCCAACGGCTCTGCAGTTTGGCACTGTGACCTAATGCCATCTTATCTCATGTTAAAGAACAGTGCAGTACATGTCTTGAATTTCCCAGCCTGTGTGTCTGATAGCTTCAGACACAGTGGGCCTTGAAGGAAACTTTGTCACAAACAGACTTTTAGAAATCAATTAACTCTTGCCATTCCCCTGGACCATTGTTCTAATGCATATCTACTTTACTTACAAGCCAATTCCCAAAAGTAAATCTCTAAATAACATTTTCTAGCCATCACTAATCAGATGCTCCTTAGGAAAGGAACTATAAATCTGAGATACACAATGCACTTTCTGCTTCTTTCTTGCTCTTGGAAGAAGAAAAGGGAGACAGAGTGGTAATTTGCCTCTGGATTATACTGCACAAGTGAGGTAGGAAAGGACTTTGCTGCGCATGGAAACTCCACTCACTCTCTGTCCACTTCTCCACAAAGAAGTATCAGGTGCAAAATACCCACTTACTCCTTTGCAACCAGAATTGAGGTAGCTTGTCCTTGCTTCCTTTTAAGCCTCTGCATGAGATTCAGCACGAGACAGCTCACATTTAGATTAAATCTATATATTTTTATTCATGTATATACAGCACAGAGTTTTTGGTCCCCATTATGTTTTCAGCAGTTCAGAACTCATTAGTGAACCAAGAAAGAAAAGAAACAGTCATGTTTTGAATTATGTCAGTCATCACTCTAACAAAAAACATTCATACTTTTGCAACTTCCTATTCCTGCTGTACTGAGGATTTTGTCTATTGCCTTCTTTTCAAATAGGTCATTTCATTTAATCAACCCAGTATAAAAATCAGCTCCTCACATTAGGTCAGAGAAAAGTATTTAGCATGGCAAGAACTTACCAGCATTATTTATTTTTGACTTGCTGAATGAAAATTTGACAGTATGGAGAAACGGAAGAACATAGTAAATTAGAGCTGTTATGTAATACACAGTTGATAATACTGGTTATTACCATTGCCAAGCATTGCCAAAATTCTAGCAAAGCATCTAAAAAGCTTGGAACCTGTTCCTACAAACATTCCCATGAGGAACTTTACACAGCTGAGTAGTCTCACTGAGCTCAGTGGGAAAACTTACATACTAAAGCTGACTCCATGTTTCCTAGATCATAGCTGTTCTGCTATAGCCATATTGTTTATAGCAGTGTGACATGAAGAATAATGCTGAGTCTTTTCATCGCTTGTCATAGTTTTGTAAATTATTTCAAACATATGAAAGTTGTCATTATTCCAATAGTTACCATGTTTACACGTACATATACTGGATAGGTCATGGTATTTGACTCTGGACTCCTTTTTTAATTAGTTTTGCTGACCAGGGACCCACTGTTGTTGAAACAGATGTTGCAGCCCAATAATAGCTCTCAGCTGCCAAAAGCAAGATATGGAATTCAGCCCTGACCATGCAGAACAAATGACTGTAATGAGGGGCAAGTATAATCCAAACAATAGGGAAACTTGACATCATTGGAATTTATCTTATGCTTCATATTTTCATATGTGCACTTTCAGATCTATTCTACAATATATAAAATACTATAAATGAGAAAATGCTTCTCTAAAAATATATCATGTAGTAAAATTATCTTAATGATTTATTATATTACTTGGTCTTATCTGTCAGGTGTCCACACTAAGTGTTGCTATTTAACTGAGCTCCTCTTGTTTCTTTCCAATGCCCTGAAAGGTATTTAGTTGCTTAACTCCATTGATTTCAATAGGAGTTCGGCACCTGAATACCTGTGAGCATCTGGACTAAAATCTTTTCTCCTTCCCTTTTACTAATGCAGCAGCTACCCCCTGACCAACGCATCCTATGGTGACTGAAGGGAAATCTCCAGACCTAACAGCAGGAATTGCTACAGCCTAATCTAAAGAGTCAAGACTTTGCAGATGAGACTTGTAACAGTTCACGTGCACATTCTATGTGCATTGACATGGAGAAGATCTGCAATACAAACCTGTCAGTTGCTTGTATTAGCAAGACATTATGCACTTCCATATGAACATTAGTAGGCTCCTCTTCTGTAGGACTTCTAGTTTAAAGCTTAATGAAAGAATGACTTCAGTGGCCTTTGCATCAGAACCTATTTGAAGAGACTTTTGTATCATGTTGTGAACCAGGCAAGATTTGGGTTATCCTGCTAATTGGTGGGCAGTTCCATAGGTAAGTAATCTGAGCTGAGAAACATTTTTTTTTTAATTGATTCCTAGTTTTCTGATCCTGAATGATCATCATTTTTGGCTACTAACATTCACAGGGCATGTTAAAGCAAAGTTTCACGTAAAAAGGAAATTGGCATTTAGTATCAATTGGTGCAGCGTTGGCATTGACTTTGTTCTGAGGGAAACTGTCGAAGGTGTTTTTGTGAAATCAATTGAGCCATATTGAGTTACACTGCAGTTTTCCAGATGCATTATCATTATTGTTTTGAATACGACCTAACACCAATATGACATATGAAAAATGCCTTTGTGTATTCAATCCAAACTAAACCCTGATATTTTTTTTAGTCCCTGATTACAATTACAAGATCATATTTAATATGCTGTCCACAAGCAAAGGTGCAGTTTTCATTTATGCCTTTGCCATACACTGTTTATGTTTGTGGACTGTTATAAGACTACTTTCTTACTTCTGATCCATTTTATTTCTCGCCTTTCTAGTTTCTGTATATTGTTACTATATCTTTATTAGTAAACAGTTTAGTATCATAAGTGCACTTAATGACTATGCTGTACATATCTAAATAAACATTTTATCAATAATAAAATATTAAATAAACCAGTCTAATGCTGATCCCTGGACATTTCTTTGCAATTCTTTGTTTATCAAAAAGGTCATGGATTAAACAACTTTTTGCTAAAGTAGTCCCTTCAATCTACAGATAAGCATATAGATAATGGAGTTCTCTAATGATCTAAACCATAGTATTTAGTGGTAGATACACTAAATAGCATAGATATTTAATAATGGAGGAAGGAATATACTTCAAAAATAAAAATGCCTGAAGTTGTACTAGTGGACAGCAAATTTAACATCAATTAGTAGCCAAGGGCAAAATTGATATGTATTTGGACTCCTTCGTGGAGAGGTGATGTCTCACAAAACTGCAGTAGTCTTCCTAAATGGTAATAATAAGGCTGGACCTAGAATTCTTTGTTTATTTCTGACACTTTCATAGGAAGAATATTAAAAAAAAATTACAAGTATTTTCAAAAAAGTCTTGCTTATAAGGCAAGCTGAAGAACTAAAGAAGCGGTATGTGGTGGATACATCTAGGAGGAGAGTGAAAATTCTGATTGGAGAGAAGCCCAACATTTGTGAAAGAAAACTATGAAAAAAACTTTTCTTCCAGTGATCCAAATGTTGTGTTTAGACCAATCCACAGGTTTTGTTTCACATTTATAACATTATAATTATAGACAATTTAAAAAACAACAACAAAAAGACGTTCTGAAAGAAGAAGCTGAAATGTTTTACTCTGACAATGTTCAAAAGTTCTTTTTGGTTGTTAAAAGCTTTTTCCTCCATTTCTCCCCAACCCAAATGAAATTTTGGTAAAACTGACACAGTTTCACAAAGCATCTTGATTTTGATTAAATTGTTTTCCAACACAAAGCGTTTCTGTCATTTCAGCCCTAAGTACCTTAGAAGTTCAAATCCACTTTAATTCCTACATCAGTTAAGCCCTTTTAAAGTTGGCTCACTGCCCTTTGCATTTATTCATTGGATAAACAACACTGGGATAGGGGGCAGGGGCACAAGTCACTGAGAAACATTTTCATCCTGCTTCTGACACTATATATTTTCCTTGCCTGACTGCCTTGAGAAGAAGGTTCACATCCTCTCTGGGCCACAGGGGCCTAGATCCCCTGCACCCTGGGAAAGTACCCTAGCCACAAAGCTATTGGAGTAAAAGGTAAGAGGTCTCTCCTCCAGTATCTAACACCTGCTACTTTTATGCTTAACTTTTATGGTTAAACTTCTGTGACTTGCCTCATATGATGCATATACCTAGGCTAGTGTATTCTGCCCAAGCACTTATGCAGCCAGAGTGCAGCCTACTGAGCAGGCTCAGTAGAGAAGCGCAAGATGAATGCAGCTACACTGAATCCCAAATGGTGCATAAGTGCCAAATCTGCAGTTACACAGCTAAAGAGTTTAGGCATGCCACTGAGGCATATGAACAGAAAGTGAGGTTTAGCCTTTAGATGATGCTTAATCTGCCAATGAACGTGAATCCACCCTTCATCATGATAATTTACTTCCACTGCAGAATGGTTAGACAAGTTTTCTAGCCACTTTTAACCAGCCCTGCCTCACTAACTCTCAACTCTGATTTGTCCCTCATGACCACTTCCATCTCATACTTGTTAAATTTTCAAGCAACCATTTTTGTGCTTTCTTTCATGCTGTCCCTTATGCTTGGGAAGAGTCTCCCCTAAACATATGAAAAGCTACTGGGCTATTCTTTGTTCCCTCCTTAAAACTCTCTTTTCATAGATTCATAGATTCATAGATGTTAGGGTCGGAAGGGACCTCAATAGATCATCGAGTCCGACCCCTTGCATAGGCAGGAAAGAGTGCTGGCTCTAGATGATCCCAGCTAGACACTCATCTAACCTCCTCTTGAAGAACTCCAAGGTAGGGGAGAGCACCACCTCCCTTGGGAGCCCGTTCCAGACCTTGGCCACTCGAACCTTGAAGAAGTTCTTCCTAATGTTCAATCTAAATCTGCTCTCTGCTAACTTGTGTCCATTGTTTCTTGTAACCCCCGGGGGCGCCTTGGTGAATAAATACTCACCAATTCCCTTCTGTGCCCCCGTGATGAACTTATAGGCAGCCACAAGGTCACCTCTCAACCTTCTCTTGCGGAGGCTGAAAAGGTCCAGGTTCTCTAGTCTCTCCTCGTAGGGCTTGGTCTGCAGGCCCTTGACCATACGAGTGGCCCTTCTCTGGACCCTCTCCAGGTTATCCGCATCCTTCTTGAAGTGTGGCGCCCAGAATTGCACGCAGTACTCCAACTGCGGTCTGACCAGCGCCTAATGCCTAATGTGCACTTGACAATAATTAGGCTGCTGCTGTGTTGACCCCACTACCTAAGGCAGTGTTGCCTTACATTATCTCATTGTTTCCTTCTGTCTGTGTTCATCTCTTGTCTTCAATCTTATATAGTTAGTGTAAAAGTTTTTTGGGGTAGGGTCTTGTTCCCCCTGTATTTGTACAATGCGCAGCACAACACATTTCTGGTCCATCACAAAGGCCTCCTGGGTGGTATATTCATATTCACCAAGAAAAAAATCCTGCACTTCAGGATTTTGTATCTCTAAAATAGAGAATGTAGGGAATGACTTGGAATAATTGGGAAGACAGAGAGGGAAGACACAAATGAAAGCTGGCTGTGAAGCACTTATCTGATTGGTAAGTACAGATACTGTGTTAAGTTTTGGGCCCCCCACTACAGAAAGGATGTGGAGATACTGGAGAGAGTCCAGCGGAGGACAACAAAAATGGTGAGAGGGCTGGGGAATGTGATTTATGAGGAAAGACTGAGGGAACTGAACTTGCTTAGTCTAGAAAAGAGGAGACTGAGAGGAGACTTAGTAGCAGCCTTCAACTACCTGAAGGGGGGTTCAAAAGAGGATGGATCTAGACTGTTCTCAGTGGTGGCAGATGACAGAAAAAAGGAACAAGGTCTCAAGTTGCAGCAAGGGAAGTGTAGGCTAGGTATTAGAAAGAATTTTCTCACTAGGATGGTAGTAAAACACTGGAACATGTTACCTAGAGAGGTGGTAGAAGCTCCATCCTTTCAAGACCTGGCTAAACAAAACTTTGGCTGGGATGATATAGTTGAGGATGGTCCTGCTTTGAGCAAGGGGTTGGACTAGATGACTTCCTGAGGTCCCTTCCAACCCTAACTTTCTATGGGCATTTGTACACATGCTTGCCCTGCAGTGCCAGCCACTTTTAAAAGCACCTGGCACTGTGTCTCATGCAGTTGTATAACTGGCAAAATTCATGTCAGCACTGAGAAAACGGTGGCGGTGCATGTTTGAACTAAAAAACATTGGAAGTGTTTTAGTGCAAAAGCACTCCACTGACATTTTCTGCATGCTGATGTGCATTTCGCTGTTATACAACTGCATGCAACACAGCACAGTGCTCATCAGCTCGCATATGGTGCAGATTCGATTAATTGAGTCTGCTCCAACCCGCCACATCTCCACCATGTTGCGGGATGAAAAGGTATGTGTATAAATGCCCTATGAGTCTATGATTATATACCATCCAAGTGAAGCCTTCACTGGTGTTTTTATCAAGAAAAGTCAATGGGACTATTTATTGTAATAACTGCTAAACAAGAAGTTATAAGTGTTGCATAATCCAGCCCCCATTTAGCTGAATTTTATTCAAATTTTTAAAAGTGGCAATTGATTTGGGGGGTCCAACTGAGAAAGCCTCAAAAGGACTGATTTTCTGCAAGTTAGGGGTCTTGAAAGTGTTTCAAATGGTAACCAAAACCAAGGCATTCTAAATTACAAAGCCTTTTTGAAAATCTCAGTATTAAAAAATATTTCAGGACACTAAAGGTAGAAAGAATCAACACTAAATAAATGGGAATGGGCAGCTTCCCTCTTGCATTACCTTTTCCAGCCCTCCTTCAAAAAGACACAAATAGCATTGTGTGATAAGAATTAATTTACTAACTTTTTTTAGCTATAAGAAAGCATCTGGATCCTATCTGTAAAGGAGTGAATGAGGATCAAGTTTCCAGAGAAACACAAATGCTTTTTTTTAAAATACAATCAATTTGCACAATCAGATGCTTTTCTTGTGCTTCATTTAATTGGCTACTGCCAGAATGTATGAAAAGCTAGCTTCTTGTGAAGCTTTGTAGGCTGATTCCAGCACAATCACTTAGGGGAATGCACTGTTGTCTACATGGCTCAGTGATGGGTGTTTAGGTGCCTTAAATCCAATCCTTGAGCCACAGATATGTCTTCAGAAGTTGCAGGGTTTTTTGCAGGGGAGAGTGACCATAGGCTGGGATTTCTCTCCTTTTCCTTCCTCCATTCTCTCTTCTTTGGTTCTAGGGCAAAGATGTTTTACCTCAAAATTAGGCTGCCACCTGATTGAGGTTGTGGCAACACTGGAGTCAGTTAGCAGCCAGCTCCTCCTAGATCTTGATTCTGATTTCTGTTTTCTTGAGGCTTTCAGTGTGTCCTTGTAGCATTTCCTCTGGCTACCATAAGATCTCAGGTTACAACTAAGCTGGGAGTAGAGAACTTGTTTAGGAAGTCAAAAGTTGGACATCCGCTCACAATGTCTAGTTCAGCAAAGTTGGTGCAAGAGAATCACCCACTCAATGCTAGTAACATTAGCTTCAGCAAGGATGCAGGTGTTTGTGCGGTGATCTTCTCATTTGATGTAAAGGATTTTCCAGAGGCATCCTTGGTGATACCTCTCCAGGCTCTTGAGATGACAGTATTTCACCCATGTTTTACAGCTGTAGAAGAGAATGGGCTTGATGACTGCATTGTAGATCTGGATCTCAGTGTCTTTCTAGAGATTGTGATCAATAAAAACACATGGAAGCAATTTCTGAAAGAGGTGCTTTCACACCAGATCCTGTGCTGGATCTCCTCATCAACATTTGCTCTCAGAGAGAGGTAGCTACGGAGGTCAGGGAAGTTCTTGACTACCTCTAGGGTCTTTCCCTCAATGATAATTTGAGAAGGAGTGTCCCATTCATGGTCTGGAGAAGGCTGATAAAGCACTTCAGTCTTCTCGATGTTGAGAGAGAGGCCCAAAATTCAGTAGGCATCTACAAAGAGATCCAGCCTAATCCGGAGATTTTCCTCAGTGTGCACAAGGATGACACAGTCATCAGCATACTGAAGGTCAAAGATGGTTGTTTTGAATACTTTGCTTTTTGAGCAAAAATATCCCAGACTGAAAAGCCCTCCATCCACTCAGTATTCAATATAAATTCCAAAAGGGAGGTGGTTAATGAGAACCAAATAATGGACAAAAAAATGGAGAACAGAATTAGAGCAATGATAGATCCTTGCTTGACCCCAGTTGGATGGCAAATGGATCTCTCTCCAGTCTGCTACAAATCACAGTCTCAGTCATCTGCTCGTGGAGAAGCCTCAGGGCCCTCATCACAGGCTCTAACAATAATATAGTTGAAGTGGTACCAGTGTTTCAAGATTAACTATTTGTATTAGCTTTTACGCACATTCGCGCGTGCGCACATACACACACACACACATACACACACACATTCACCTGTGTTAATTTTTAAACCTGTGTAATTATCTGAGTGTAATATGTACATATGTCTGTAGGCATCTGTATCCAAAAACATCATGTAAAATTCCAGTGTTTATCTTTGTCTATGTATAATGAAAACTACTTAGAAATTAGAAAGCCCTGATGCTTTGGGGATGTAAAACAATAACTGATTGAAGAGAATTATAAAGTAGCTCTCCTTATTGCAGTGGTTCTCAACTTTGTTGGACTTGAGGTACCCCTCACTGGCCTCAAGGTACTTTTCAATGGACTCAAGGCACCCCTCCATAACTTATGTGAACTGAGTGGCACTCAATTTCAAAAACTAATTTATATATTACAGTGTTTACCTCCTAAAAGAAGGGCTGAGGAGAAGGGGGTGGGAAATCATACATCCAGGAGTAAATCTAAGTCTGTGCTTATTAGGGCTATATAAAACAGCACCATTTCATTTTAACTTCTGTTTCACCATTTCAGTGGAACAGTGTTTCATTTCAAGTTTCATTTTGTTTCAAAAGCACTGTTCCATTTTGTTTTGTCAAAGCCATTTCACTGTTTCGACGCTGTTTCAACATTTCGCCCATAGGCTATAATAGGGAAGCACGAAACTGCCTGTAACTTTGTATTTTTTGGCAGATTTGGATGAAAACAGAAGGGATGGCAGCCCCTTCTGAGGGCATGAAGCCTGCCAAGCTTCAAGGAAATAGGTACACAGGTTTCTGGGAAACTGCACCTCAAGCTTCTAACAAGCAAAACTCATGTTACATGTATGTGTTAAGGCACAGTGGAGTGAAAACTGCAGGCATGTTAGCCCCTCCTGAGGCCAGCTTTCAAGGAGATAGATGCAGGGGTTTCTGGGAAACTGCACCTCAAGCTGCTGACAAACAAAACTCGTGACGTGTGTGACTGTGTGTGTGTTAAGGAGCACCCTCACTGGCACTGGGGCTTGTACACAACATAGTAGTGTGTCCCAGTGAAGTCTCCTCCTCCCCTGCAGCCTCAGCCACTTTAAATAACAACATGTAAAATAGTAACTTAGTGATCAGCAGCACAGTAGTACCAGCAGCATCTCAGGCAGTCAAACTGTGACAGAGCCTTTCTTTCCTCTCCTGCAGGAGCTTCTTCTCCACCATGTGTGTTAAGGTATGCCCTCAATGTGTTCTTCCCCTCTTTTCCCCTCCCTCTCCTTACTTTCTGTTTCCCTGCAGGCAAGCCCAGTTTCAGCTTTGAAACTAGAAACATTTCAAACTTTCAAAATGTTTCAACTGCCCTCGTTTCATTTCAAGGCTGTTTTAAAACCCTTCGTTTCATTTTGATTTCTCTGTTTCAAAGTCGAAATGAGTCGAAACAGCATCAAAATGAAATAGTCGGTGAAATTTCACACATCCCCAGTGCTTATCTGCTTAATAAATCTGCTTATCTCCTCACACCATGAGGCACCCTTCAAAGGATCTGGCATCACCCTGGCTGAGAAATTCTGTCTTATTGGCTGGTTATTCTTGCATCAGGTTTTTTTCATCATTTGCCCTGAAAATTAGGGTCAGGGCCATCACTCAAGTCAAAATTCTGGACTACACTGTTGGTTCTATCCAGTATACTAATTCCTACGTTTTTAAGAGAGTTGCCCATACTGTACAGTTTTGATTACTTTTCTGCTGTTCTAGAACTAAGTATACAGTTTCAGTAGTACTTCAGTAACCTTGCATTTTTATGTTTTGAAATCTACTCTGCTTTCATGGTACTGCTCCATTTTCAGTTGCTGGAATCATTAAATCCATGACTACATGTGACATATCCCCTGAAGTGTTTTCAAGGACACTTGGTTGTCTTCCCTGAATTATGCTTTCCCAATTCTAAAAACATTCCATTCCCCTCCTAATATTACAGTGCCTTCATTATTCAAAGAAGAAATATAGATGTAAAAATGTGGTTTTATATCAGCAGTTTTTCCTGCATTACATATTGTTGCCTGCCAGCTCAGAAGCCTGAATGTGTGAGCTAGTTCTATAGACCAAAGTTCCAGCCTTATTTCAGGGAACTGGGAAAGGGGAAAGTGATGGGAAATGTACCATATTTATTGAAACTGAAATCCCAAAATTAGGTTAGTAGCACTTGCTCAAGGAATTTTTTGGAAGGGTATCTTGTCAGCAGTAAAACTAGGAAATTAAATGGATCATCAAGAAAATTCCCCCTATGCCCATGGAGGAAATATTTCCCTTTTATATCAACTCACTTTTTCTTACCAGAAATGATTTGATCTATGAAACAACAGGACTGGGGCAATATAGAATCATGTGAAAGTTGATACTAAAAAGTGAGGGGAAAAAGAATCTGAAGCAAGATGATGGGAGCAGATAGGATGCTAGTTGCTTATGGAAGATATGTGCTGTGCCCAATGAAAATGAAACTCTCTCTCAAGATCTATCTAAGTTATGTTTACTGAAGGTTAGAATGAGATTAAGCAAGGTATTTTAAGGTATATGGAAAAACCCATTGGCTTTTCACCAATATTGTCAAAGCTAAGTACAACAGAATTTATCAAACACAAAATATCTATGCACATTATTATGGGAAAGATTTTCAGTCTTCACACATATAAATTATAAAGCTATAAACCTTATTTTACTTATATCTTTTTGTTATACATTAACATAATACAGAAAATATATATGCAAGGGCATAGGTTTGCTCTTTTCCATGTATTTCATGCAAGGCACAGTCTAAAAGTTACACAATAGTCATTTTACTTTTTTGTTATGAGGTTATGTCCATAAAGAGAACTGCAGTTGGGTATCATGTTGCA
This sequence comes from Alligator mississippiensis, assembly GCF_030867095.1. Taxonomy (NCBI): domain Eukaryota; kingdom Metazoa; phylum Chordata; order Crocodylia; family Alligatoridae; genus Alligator; species Alligator mississippiensis. The sequence goes on along the minus strand of NC_081824.1, from coordinate 115,703,546 downwards.
TAAGCACACAGTGCTATGTGGAGAATAATGACATGAATCAATAATGCTGTCTGGGAAATGGCTTAGAATAAAATATTACAAGAGGGTACAAACATCACCCAGGAGGAGGTTTCGATGCTGATTAAATATGGCTGCCTCAGCTATCCTCAGTGCAATGACAGATGAGGCGTGCTAGCTTTGGCTTTTGCTGCTTATTCTGAACTAGGGTTACTCAGGTTGCAGCAAAACACATGTTGGTCTGCTCAGGCATGCAAGGGCGGTCTACTGCCTTGGGCTGCCCTCTGAAGGCTAAAGTTGTATACACAGCAAAGGATAAAACTCAGTCAATTTTCTGACTCCAAAATAAGCAAATGCAAAGAGACTCCAGATCTCCTTAAGATATTTTAACAGCATACAAAAATGTTGAAAAGGCACTGCAGGATGTCTCATTTTTAAAAATTAATAAACTAAAGGGATACTTCAAAGAAGACATAAGAAAAAACCTCTAACTCATGCCCCAAAACAAAAATAGAACACACAGCAAAACAATATAGAAGACAATTAAAAATACAGAAACCTATCTATTCAAAGAATTGTATTTACAAAATCATAGTGAAGTAGGCAAGAAAAAAATACTGTAAAACATACATACTTACTATATCAATAAACTAAACTGTGTCACACTTTTTTGAGCATAACTTGCTTGGTGCTTAAAATACATGGTGGTACTTGGCTAAAGAAATATAACCTATCTGCTTGCTATGACTGCAGATTTATATATGACTGTAGAGTAAACAAATATGTATTGTTCATCTGTAAACAAAAATACAGATTTGCTTACAACTACCCATCAACTTGGGGTATAATGCAGTATTTTTGTTCATTCTTAGTCTACTTGTAGGAATAAAATACATAAATGGCTAACAAATTGCCTATCATTGGAAAGAGAAACCTAGCAGACTTATATGTCAGTAGGTACAATGTGGGTTTCTACAGGACCTGAGTTGCTGGCTAGCTATTCCGTTCTATTAGAAATTTGATTGAAACCATTAGTTGGATTTTAATGAACTCCATGTGTCACTTCAGGTCTAGTCCTGGCAAACAAAATCTATTATATGATTCTCGGCACAAGTAATTGAGATAAATCCCAATCTAGGTCATTTCTCATGTCTTTGGTTTAGCTGAATTCCTTTTAAATAGACATTTTTAAGAAACAAACCTAATTACACATAGTCTATTGGCTTTGCTTCCTGCTTCTTCCAGACATTATGAAATGTGTGAGTGTAGGTTTATATAGTAGATACACTCATATATTGTATGAATAGATACACTCATACAATTGTATAGTAGATACACTCATATATGTAAATATGGCTTGTATATATTGCTGAGAGCGGGGAATTCTCAAACTGTTTTCTTTGCCTATATTTTCCCCCAACCTTTCCAATGATATGCTGTGTAATTTCAGATAAGTCATTCAAATGCATTCTTCGTACAATATCCCCCTGTGAAAAATAGGGTTAATATATCTTACCCACATCTCCTTTATATTGTGTGCTAGATTAAGACTGTCACATAAATCCAAAATATCACAAAGTCAGACCGTGCCCCAAAGAGGTACTGCTGGTGAGGTTTTCCTTAGAGTTTCCCTGCGTACTTCCACTGAGAACTGGAATCTTCCTGTAAGGAACTGGGCCAGAAACGTCCTTGTCAGCCACTCAGGACCCACAGGCAGCTCTAGACTGGCTCTGGGTACCCCAGCTATCCCACTCAGCCTATTCCATTTTTCAGGAAGCGGGAGCATGCAGAACAGTCACATAATCTCTAGCCCTTCAGACATTTTATTTGTTTTACAACCCCTGTTACCTGCAACTAGCAAAATTGTTATGCTTTGCTAAACCACAGAAATGTGCCTTTTTATGGAAACTAACAGATAATATTTAGGGGGTTTTTATTACCACCATTCTATTGAATGCATACAATGAACTCGTCAAATGGCTGTATTCTTGGGGTTGGTTTCTCCACAGTTTCTATTATCAGCCATGCTTGTGAGTGTGGTAACTTTCCTCCCCTGTTCAGAAGTGAATATTTTTAATGAGGGAATGCCTAGTCTCTTACAGAGCCTTAAAAGCCATAGAACATCACATACTTTACAAAGGAGCTCACTATTATTATCTCCACATTACAGATGGGGAAACTGAGGCATACAGAGGTGAAGCAAATTGTCCAAGGTTATCCAACCAATCAGTGGCTGAGTTTAGATGGAGTGCAGGTCTACCGAGTCCCAGTCCTGTGCTCCCACCACCGGTCACCGTAGCTTGACTTGTGAGGAGTAATGTTCACATATCTGTACCCACAATCATTACACAAAAAGTGCCATCGAAATCCACAAATGAAAATGAAAATGAACTGCAAAACATTCTGCTTTTGCTTTGGATGTCTGTGTTGCCACCTTACATAGCTGTGCCCTGAGAGCAACTCCATTAACATCACCACCCATTTAAAATCACCTGAGGCACAAAGCAGAAGAAAAACAGGAACAGCTGTGTCTAGCTCCTGTGTAGAATTCACAGGAGGGGGAAAGTTCCTGGTATTCTCCACCAGCCCTCATTTTGTGTACCTGTAAAAGTGTCAGCTACAAGCTAGCCCAAAGGATATGCATCCAAAAAACTCAGGAAGACTAATGGATACTTGGGACTCAAATGTTACAGTGATTTGGTTTCATTTCTCATTCAGATATGATGCGTATACCATAAATGTTAAAAAGAGTTTGGTGGTTAGTATAATATAAAGCTGACCCCCATTTCCCCCCAGTAATTAATGAAAGATGGCCAGGTGATATAAATAAGTGGCATAAGAATGTCTTCTGGAACTGATTAACTTTCCCATTGAAATGACATTCTGGGCTTTTGTAATCTGCCTGTTTCATCATGCAAATCTAGAATTTTCCTGACCACAAGTAACAGACGATGTAATAATCAATGAGGTGTTTGCTTATTGCCCTATCCAAACCCAGAAAAAGGAGATAAAAGAGATTATCCTTCTATTGTCAGAATGTTTTACAACTTGATCCCAAGGATTCCAAAATATCACCTCCGATAGTAAATGCATTCTCCCTTATGTGCCTGATATTGTGTTATTTGCTTTATTTCATTTATCCTTAGTAAGGTAAATCTATAAAGATTCTGTTGCTGAGGCACAAAGTGAGGTCTGTATCAAGATAAACACCCCACTGAAGTAAATGGAAAGATTTCTTTCAATAGATGTTTGGATCTGATTCTAAATATCTAAAGCAAGCAGACCTGACTTTTTCTGAGTCTCCAATGGGAAATTCACTTTTCCAATCTTCATTACAGGCCTTATTTTTTTGGAAGAATGAGCATTTTAAAGAAGAGAATACCCTTTAACAATAATGCCTTTACCATCAGCTAGGCTGTGGAGAAATTTCTTTCAGTCAATGGCCTAAGGGCATAATCTTTACTGTGAGAGGATTCAATTGCATATACTATGAGAATGTACCTTCCCCATTACTTAATTTACTTTGTTTGTATAGTAGAAGTCAACCTCTATCTATAAAATTATGTCCTTGTCAGCTGCATTTATATTTACTTTACAACTTCAGCTTCTTGAATGAGAGATGCTAAAACCAGAATTTTAAACAGCAGAGGCAAGATCACAGGAAAATTATTACAATTCACTATTTGCTATTTTTAGCATTACTATTTTTTATTCTGCAGTAGTACCAACCAAGATCAGAGCTTAAATGCCAGACACTAAACAAACACATGAGAGGCAGTTCCTGTCTTGAACAGTTTATAATCCCTGACCCTGATCCTGCAAACACTTAAGTACGGACTACTCATACCAGTTAAACTAAATAGACTAGACCAATGAGAAACAGAGAGAATGAGGGTGTGGACATGGGGAAAAGGTTGCTGCAAGGGTATATGGGGAGGGAGATTTGCAGGGTGTTAGCTATTACACAGTACCTGCCCATGTGTGCACACTCTTGCCCAACAGTAAATGAGGGCCAACCAGCAATAGCTTCCCCCACTTTCATTTGCTGGCTTCCACTCAGTTGGGTTGCTCACAGTCTCATGAAAAATCTCGAGGGGAAGCATCACTTAAACTCAGATCTGCTGGTGGCTGCTCCACCATAAGGCTATTCTCTCTCTTAAACAACTTCTTTCTCCCTAAAAAGTAATTCACCCTCCAGGTCTGCTCCAGAAGTCAGATGGAAATTTTCTACCTGAAAGACCAAATACAAAGAAAATCCGTTCTAATAGTCGAGCAACGAGGCTTCTGGGTTACTTGGAGCTTTGTCCGGCAAAGTCCCAGGCATGCTTCTCTCCCACTGGGAGTTAAGTATGCCTACCTTCCTTCCCCCTCCTCCTTCCCTCAAACAAAACTGTGCTATCTATTGGTTAGATCACAGGGGTTTACAGCAGTAGGACAGTAAGGAAGCAGGCAAGGGAAGAGAGTCTCTCTTACTCAGTTTGTGCTCAAAATCACAATATTTTAAATGACTAATATGGATTATCAGAGTGGAAGGGGAGCTTTCTATTTCTTATTGTTTTCATTTGCCTCTTTCCCTTCAAGTTACCCTCTAGTTTAGAGCCTCCCCCTCCTCCCCGCCATTCCAACCCCCCTTCTTTCACTCTCTCCCTTTTTAAAAATACAGTTTTCTTTCAAGTCCTCTACAGTTACAGTGTTTCGGCCATCAAAGTCCCCTCCCAGCCATTTTCATTTACCTTGTGACTCTGACCCTTTGTAAGGCTGAGCATTTTCAGAGTAAACTGATCCTGAAGGTCCCCAAGGATGTTATTCTCATTTATTCACTCAGCCCTTTGAATGGAACAGCCTACATTTGGCAGCGCTTCAGCAGCCTCAGATTCAAAGAGCACACAATCCTTTTTCTTCCAGGGGCCTTTCAAAATAAGGCCCAAGGTTTGTCAAGGAGCTTTAATGGATGTCAGTCATTTAGCATGTTACATTTCATTCATGGCTGCCAGTGGATGTGATGAGTAGAGAAGGAATAAAAGGAAAAAACAGACAATAACTGCAAAGGATAATCTTCCAAGGCTTTTGTGATGTGACATTTTATGGAGCGGTGTCTTAGCTACTATTACGCATTTCAGGGAAGTTAACATCCTTCATGACTAAAGATCCACCTAACCCTGGTAAAGAACTTCGGACCCAGGACAAGTTTGTTACAGTACAGTCTGGTAAAGAAACAGCTGTTTAATGGAAACCCATCTTTTTCAGGTGTACAATCGAGTGGCTGAGTACCTCTAGTGCCATCTGCATGTCCACAGGCAGTTATTACCTCTGACAGCTGTCCCTCCTTTTCAGAACTTGAAAATGTTTGGGGACAGTCCCTGGAGACTGATAAGACAGAAACGCTTCTATGAGTGTCCCTAAGGGAGGCAGAATGGAGGGAAAGGCTCATGGTTATGTACCACTGTACCTGCCAACTGGTGTGTCACAAAAGGGCTAAAATTACCAGCTGGTCAATTATCTGATTAAAGAGACCCTTTCATTTGAGATTTAAAAAAAAAATCCAAAAGAAAAAGCAAAACCTCCAGTAGGTTACTAAGCCTACTAATTTTTTTTCCAGAAATGATCAACAGCAAAGTTTAGAGAACAATTTTAAAAAAATGTAAACATAAACTTTTTGCACTAGTCAAATACTTTTTTTTTGGGGGGGGGGGGGTTCTTTAGCATAAGATTTAATCTCATTTATCTTCTTTATAATTAAAAAAAAAAAGAAAAGGAAGGGGAAAACAACAGCTCACTGCACCATCTTTTTAACAGCTTAGTTCAACTGGTTAAATAAGGAACATTCTCCAAAAAAGCAATTCAGATTTCATTAGTTTACAGTTGCTTTGGAATCCCTTTGAATTACAAAGTGCATAAATTATCTTTCTGTCAGCTAACATCAGAAATGCCTCTTAATGGCTCCTGGACTCAACAACGGCTGCTAGGATTTGAGAATAAATGTATGATGTGCTGGGACTTCACCAGCCAGTTAATGACCTGCCACAGTAGTTATAGGGCCCAAGACGAAGCGGAGGAAGCTTAACTAATCTGGCTAGTCACTAGCTTGCTGGCTTGGAGCACAGAACAGCATGGAGTGCATGACTGTAAACTTTATTGTCCAATCCATTCTGAATTAAGTTTTTTGAAAGTTTTATTAATAATGTTTCCAATGTTTATACTTTCCTGCTTGAGTAACCAAGAAAGTAATTTCAAACTGGTGGAGTCAGCAGAGCTGCATTTCACTGAAAAAGTTGTATTCTCAAAACACAGGTCAAACATGCTTCAGAGCTCCGAATTACTCACAATGGCAGGCAAAACTGGAGCAGAAAGTATACTCACTCCATTCATACATCTTCATCCTTTAATATCTAGAAATGAGCCCAAGCCAAAATTCTTGGTTTTGAACATTCCTCAACCTGAGAGCACAGTTTAAATGTAAAGAAGTTCTCAAGTAGGATCCTTTCAAGGGGCTTGAACCAAAATCCTAGGTCCGAACACTCCCAGTTGTTGGAAAATTCTCAGAAGCTGGAACTTCGTGAATCAGACCTACCTCTGTCACAATGTATTTGCTGTCTAGGCAATGCCAGAAGATTAACAAAAAGGAGAGACTTTTTATATAAGATTGACATATTCAAAACAAAACTATGCAAATTATCATAGTCGCTATGCACCTAAACTAAGGTCCATTCTAACACATCTTAAATTCATTGCATTTATGCAACTGTTTACTCTGCTAGTCAACCAACAATGTCTAGAAAATATCTCCAAACTATCAAATATTTTTATAATGAAACACTCATCTTAGGTGTTTTTTCATATGTAAGGAAAAATATATATGATGCTAAACACATTTTCCTACTTGGCTTCTATTCTGGACAAGGAAGAGGCACTGCCAGTAAATATATTACCTTTCTGATTTATTTTCAAACTCTTACAAAGCTCCTGACCATTCAGTTGGAACACAAGAATTGCTAAGTTGAATAAGTAGAGTATATGATGCTGTATCCTGTTGCTGACAGTGACCAATGCCAACTGAAGTAAGCATATATGTGATAACCTGTCCCATAGAGCTTCCTGACAACTTCCAGTCGTTAAAGGTTGCCTTAGGCCTCAAAGCTTGAGGTATTTCCAAAACTTCACTTCCTTCACTTTTGAAATATTCATTTGTTGACTTGGATGTTCCCATTATCCTTACAAATGTTTAATCCCCTCCTGAACTTTAGTAAGCCCCTGGCTCCGTGAACACAAGCTCTTGGCATGTACCTTGGAGTTCCATAGCCAAATTTGTCCATTTATGACTAGGTACACAAAGAAATTCAAATGCCTAATTGACACTTGAGATGCAGAAATCTAAACTTAATCCTAGAAGGACCCAAAGCCCCCCGGTTGCTCAAAATTTCTGCTGCTAGACATTAACTTCAGCCAAGTCCTGACAACACTGAGCTGTCAGGCACTTCAACCCCAGAAGAATTCTCAGTAGAGCACTCTTCCCTCTATGGAGCCCAATCCAGTAGCCATTATCGGACCAAGCTTGATGAATCAGGCCTTGCACAACACATAGCTAGGAGAAGGAGTTGGTGGCCCCTTTTACACACATGGGCTCTGTGCAGGCTATTTGCGATCTCACATGTTCAAGCTATTCCACATGGAAACTCGGAAGAGTGTTTTTGCCTCCAGGGTACAGTCATTCTTATGCTTTCTGTGACCCATGAATATTTGGATATGTTATTCTGGAACTGTTTCAACAGGAGAGAGATCAAAACATATCCACCTCAAAATACCCTATAACCTAGCATTGGGCACTCTTCTTGGAGGTAGGAGATTTAAATTCAAGGAGGAATTTGAACCTGGGTGACACACATCCCAGCTGAGTTCCTTAAGCAGAGCGCTCTTGTGGGGGTACTGCCACTAGGCCTGTGCAAAACAGTACTATTTTGCTGTTTCAATGGAACAGTGTTTTGTTTTGAGTTCCGTTTCATTTTGTAAGCACTGTTCCATTTAGTTTCATAGAAAATGTTTTGCTGTTTTGATGCTGTTTCAATGCTTCACCCATAGGCTATAGTGGGGAAGCACAAAACTGCCTATAACTTTGTCATTTCTTGCCTGATTTAGATTAAACTTATAGAGATGGTAGCCCCCTCTGAGGCCATGAAGCCTGCTAGGTTTCAAGGAGATAGGTGCAGGGGTTTCTGGGAAACTGCACCTCAAGCAGCTGACAAGCAAAGCTCGTGTCACATGTATGTGTTAAGGCACAGCAGGGTGAAAACTGGAGGCATTGTAGCCCTTGCTGCGGCCATGAAGCCTGCTCAGGCTGCTGAAAAGCAAAACTCATGACGTGTGACTTTGTTTATGTGTTAAGGCGCGTCCTCACTGGTGCTGAGGCCTCTACATGACACGGTAGTGTGCCCAAATGAGGCCTCCTCCTCCCCTAAAACCCCATCTCAGTCCACAATTTTAAATAACAACAGGTAATAATAACTTAGTAAGCAGCAGCACAGTAGCATCAGCAGCATCTCAGGCAGCCAAACTATGACAGAGCCTTTCTTTCCTGCAGGAGCTTCTTCTTCAGCAGCTGCCAGAGAACTCTCCCTGCCAGCAGATAATGTCCTTTGGGTCAATCTAATCTGGTATCTTTTAGTAGACCAACTGAATAGTTACAGAAATATATGTTAGCAAGCTTTCGGATTGAAAATCCCTTTGTTAGGCTGAGGAAGCACCTGCAGTTGGTGTCTGTGCTGTTCCTGGAGGGAAGAAACAGTAAAGAAGCCAGAGGCTGGCATGCAATGCAGGAAAGAAAGCTAGTCAGTGAAAATAGAAATGGAGGCATCAGGGGGTGAGGGACAGGCTGGGGCGGTGGGGGGGAAGGGGATGTAGCAGTGCAGGTAAAAGTGCAGAGGTACCTAGGGAGTCAGATGTCCGGCAGTTTTCAGTCTGTTGGAATTCCAATGTCTATATTGAATCCATGAGTTTCTGTACCTGGGAGGCTGATGAAGTGCAGTTCATAGGCTGATCTGTGAACGAGCCTATGAGTGGTTTGAACAAGTGGTTTGTAAATTCAAACAAGCACTGAACCTTGCTAACCTCATCACCAGAAGCCAACTTCCTACAGTACAAAATACACTGAATGGATCCAGGCCATGCCATGACAAGACATGCAAAACCTGCCAACAATGTCTCCAGTATGGAGATATCTTCACAATGCAATACATATCTCCATCAGGGCACCAAGTGCCCTGGTGGAATATACATGGAGACACCAAGCAACAACTGCACACCAGACTGAGTGCACACCGAAAATCTATCAAAGACAACAACAGAACACCTCCTGTCTCCAATCTCTCAGGCCTGATCCTCAAAGGGAATTTACAAACCACTTTTCACAGATGAATTCTATATTATAAATTCTATATTACAATATGCTGCAATGTATAAATGTATAAAAATAAAAGTATATAAATGTATGTGCCTTCCTATATAAATTCTATAGTATAATATAATTATAGTATAATATAATTATGAAACTGAAAAGAATAAATCAATGAATAAAATAATAAAATAAAAGGGTCTAGAAAGAAAGCAAAAGGTATTGTGGAATCCCACTTGCTAGGCTAGTGAGTAGGAAATCAAATCCATGGTACCAGTAGCCTTTGTTGTATAATGCTCCTGAGCTTCTGGAAGATAGCTTAGTATCTGTCAGATCCCAAGACAGAAACCAGGCCACTTCAAACAATGCTGCCTTTTATGCTGTTTTTCCATCCCTCCCCCAGAGCACTGGGATTGGAAGGGACCTCAGGGAAGGATCACAGTCACTGGCCAGCTATACAGTCAATGTCAGAGCAGTCCTTCCCTGCTCTTCCCCAGCCCTCTCCTTACTTTCTGTTTCCCTGCAGGCAAGCCCAGCTTCAGCTTCAAAACTCAAAATGTTTCAAAACTTTCAAAATATTTTGACTGCCCTCACTTCGTTTTGAGCCTGTTTTGAAGCCCTTCATTTCATTTCGATTTCACTGTTTCGAGCTCAAAACGAGTAAAAACAGTGTCAAAACAAAACAGCTGGCAAAATTTCAGAGCCCTAACTGCTACTACCTCTTTTCTGTGAGAGAAACTGGCCTGGCGTAGGTGTCTAACACCAGGAGAAGATTCCTGGCTATGAGTACCAAGCAGTGTCTAGTCCTCTGAAATGGCACATCTCTTTGCTTGGCTTTTCCTAGTGGGTAACTTAGGCAGATCCACAACCAGCCTTCTGACTTTTGTGAATGCCAATCTTAGGTGTATAACTCTCTCTCTGTGACATAGAGACCTGTGCACCTAATTTAGGCACGTTCTATCAGCATCTGAAAGTCAGGCACTGCAACACTGAGCCTAATTATGCCTTTACTTACTTAGACATGCTGCTCACAAGTCTTGATGCTATGAACGCTGCTTTATAGTCTGCATGATATGTAGGAAGGGAGCTCTGAGAATACTTTGTTGCGTCTACCAAAGAACCAGCATAAGGTGTTGTAATTACACCATTAGCCAGAAAGAGAGAAAGTGCAAGAGAAAGAGAGAGAGAAGTTATAAGCTGTGTCTAGCTGTCACCTCCTTTTTGCACCTCAAATAGAAAAGATAACAGGTGAAGAAATACATTTGAGGCAGAATAGGCAACACAGCTGTGTGTATGTACACACAGCATCAGCTTTTTGTACCAGTGCTACAACCCCACAAAAATTGCCAAACCAAAAATATTTTTAATGACAATTTGCAAGCTTTTAAACTAACAGCCAAACTTTTTTTACTAAGACTTTTTTTACTGAAATATGTTTTACATATTTTAAATGTAACTCTTTTGCCAGGTCCCAACCTGCTACCAGGCCCCAGTTAGAAGAGCTGTATTCGAATTCGGGGGTTTAACATCATCACAGTAAAAAAAGTTTTTTTGTTGGTAAAACATTTGCAGTAATATATATGTATGTCCCAGGGGTACAAACATGGAGCCTATGTACCCCCAGAGGGGAAACCCTGAAAGTAAAGAGTACTTGCCTACTTTAGGGCTCCAGACGCCAGACGAGCACAGCCAACAAGGAAAACCACAGAGTTCATCAGCCATGCATATATACAGCTGGGGCCGGTGGGTGACATCATGGATGACCACCAGCCGGTCACGATAAAAGCCGGCACCAGCTGGGAGCAGGGAAGAGTGGGAGAGACAGCGGAGGCTGTGGATACTCTCCATGCCAGCAGCAGTCAGCGCCGGCAAGACAAAGGAAACTCTGATAGGGCAGGGATGGCCAGGGAGCAACAGCTGTGAAAAATCCCCACTCCAGTCATGGACAACAGCGGCGTGTGGGAAAAAAAATCCAGCTCTAAGAAGAGCAGGGAGAAGCACAGAGGATGGTGGACACTCCCCACACCAGATGCTTACAGACCAGGTCGTGGGAGGAGAATTAATCTAGAGAGAGAAGTATGGGAAACCCTCAACTGGCAGGGAGCAGAGCAGCGTCAGGGGACGTGGCAGGGCACAGGCTCTAGGGCAGAGCCAGTATAATAAGGCAGTTCAGCCTGATCATTTTTTCTGCGTACCTGTCTTTTTTCTTTCCTTGGCATCCTTCCCTTCTGTTTCCTTCTGGCCTGTGCCTATTCCTCAGTTGCCTTCTGTTTTATTTTGTTATCTCATTTTCATTTGCTGGTAACTCTTTGTTGAGGGGTCCAGGTGACATCCGTACAACAAGGACCACTTGCAAGAAGCAACAGACAACTGGAAGAGAGCAAGAGAGACTTTCAGGAGAGGGGAACATCCAACAGACCCAGAGTCCATTAGGAAAAGAAGAAGAAGACCTGATATCTGAGATTGTGAAATGGGTAAGACTCATCATGACTGGAGGGCCAGCTGCATCAAGATCAGGTGGTGCATCAGAGGCTGGCATATGGAAGGGGTGTAGGGGAGGTGGCGCCCCATGAATATATGTCAGAAGGAACAACCAACCTCGAGGGACCACCAATGGGAGACCCTACCACTGAAGAAATACTCAAAGTCGTGGCAGGTGAGTTCTGGGGTCCTCCCTGGGGTGATTGGGGCCCCTGTCAGAGGTTGCACAAAGCCTCCCACCAGGAACCTGCAACAAGGCAGCACATGAACAGATATATGTATTTGGTTGTCAACCATGCTTGACTGTAGTGATAGGTTTTCATGGTGCACCCTACCAGAGGACCCCTCCTTACTCCATACTCTGATGCCCCCAAGTGCACCCTCTACCATGTTCCCCTTTAGCCCACTGCCCAGCTTTACCCCTATGGGCCTCATTCCTCCTGTCCTGAGACAAACCCCCAGAGAAGTATTGTGACTATCTGTGGCACAGAAGTATTACAGGCAGCAGCAACATATTGCTGAGAAAACACTCCCTGCAGGGTGCTGTGCTCCCACTTGGACACAGGGCAGTGCTGCTTTGACACAGTCCAACTCTTGTCAATGAAGCTGCAGCTGCTTAATTTTTTTACTGACTGATAATTTCTTTACGGACTTTAATGACAACCATTTTTAGCCTGATTTTTTACTGACAGGTAGTAAATTTACTGACAGTTGTCAATGCTGATTCCCACTGGTTTTTGGTGGGTAGCAGTACTATAATCCCGAAATCTGCAAGACAGGACTGATTTTGAGGGATCTGACCTGAATAAGAATCTGCAATATTGTGTCATGCAGCAGGATGGCATGCGTTTTGCTTTCGTTGCATGGATAAAATGATGGTTCTTGGAACATCATTTGTAAAACCTTTAAGACTCTCAAATGACTGGTAGTCACTGCTCTCTTTATAGGCTTAGCACAGTTAAGAAAAGCTTATATAAGTTAAATGGATTCACATTTCGTCAGAGATAACTGATATTTTCTTCCCAATTTTGATGACCATGCTTAAGGCCTAAACTAAACTAAGTATTTGAAGCAGACTTCAGTGTCTTATAACATCCCCTTAGTATCCATCTATTAATATTAATGGAAGTTGAATATGCACAGAATATACTGCTTCAAGGGAGACCTACACTTGACCAGAATTTGTCCACCTGGTTTCTGTTATGACCTCTTAATAGAAGTAATATTTGAAAAATATTTTTGAAGGTAAGGAAAGTCTTCTTCTCCTTCCTGTATCACAGTCCTATAAGCAGAATATCAGTGTTCTCCATATGGACCTTCCCTGGCACTATATATCAAAATGAACCTGGAAACTCATGCAGTGTTTGGCAGTAACTTTCAATAGAACATGACGTAAGCCTAAATACCTGTCAACCTGGAAATAGGTATGCAGTGCCAAAACACACCAGGTGAGAACTTTACCCTTGCTCCAGTCCTATTAGCTCAAGTAAGACTTTCCAGAAAAGTATAAAGGGAGTTTTAAAAGTTCTGGGTCCAGTGAGTGAGGTGGGAAAGAGGTGTGCAGTTCCTTCTCTTAGGCTAGGGACAGACATTCAAAAAGCCTGAGCCTGAATTGATTCAAACTTTGCAGGTTAGTCTAACCTGGCTAGGCTGAACCAGTTTGTAACTGCACAAACATACCCTCTGGACTGAGAAAATTCAGGCACATACCTGCAGTGGCTCAGGCTAGAAGCCAGGGTGCACTATAGCAGCCCTCCCTTCCCTTCCCTTCCACAATGCTGAGCTGAGGGGAGCATGGCCAAGCCTCAACAGGACGCTTTGATTAGGGAGGGGTCCTCCCCCTTGATAACAGAGCATTTATCAGATCTGTTATCAGCATTTAGCACTCCATCAGAAAAAAAAGCCACTCTCATTAGTTCAACCTCTTCTTAAACAACTTTTTCTAAGGAACATTCCAAGGAGGGACATTACCAGCTACATGTTTATTAGCTGCAAAAAGCTGTAAGCAGACACTGTCCTGTCTGCCTTTAACCTGTCTCCCTTACACAGACACCTCTCAGCATTAGCGTGGATACCACATACTGGCTATGGTCTTTGGTGTGCAAGAGAGGAGGGAGGGATCCCTGCTGAGCAGCAAGCAGTGAGGGGGGGTGGGGCAGGGGAAGCCCAGGAGATGCTGCTGTGCCTGAAAGTCTCTGACAGAGCTCCAGCCAGGGAGCAAAGGGAAGGGCTCAGCCCAGCTCTCTGAAGCAGAAAGTCCAGCCCAGAGGGTGTGCTGGGATGCTGGGGGATTCTGATTTAACTTAAACCAGGAAGGGGTCTGGGACAGCTGATCAGCAACAGCTGATCCCCCGAAGGTAAGTGGGGTGGAGGGACCTGGCACAGCTGAGCCAGATCCGGAGGGGAAGCCCCGCGGGTCCCTTATAGCTGAGCCGGTAGGGAGCCGCACTCCCGAGCCGCGCAGCGTGAACCGAGCGTGCAAACAGGGTGGGCTTGGGGGAGACAGTCCCCCCAGGCCAGGGAGCACCCCCGGGGCTAACCCTCGGGGAGCAGGCTCCGGCGGCACCGGATCCCCCCAGCGGGGGAGCGTAGGGGGCGGGACTGCCAGCAGGCACTTCTGGGAAGACCGGGGCGCCTGATTGGCTGTTGGGGCAGGGGTGGGAAATTCAAACTGCGGGCTTTAAAAGCCGCAGTGTGACATAGTTCCCAGCACTCGGGAACCAACAGTGGGAAGGAGAGGATCCAGGCACACGTGTGTCCCACATGCACATGTAGCCCCTTTACTTACTTAGTGACCAGGGGCAGAAGCAGCAGCAGAGGAATCGGCAGCGGGGGCAGCAACAGCTGATCCCATGAATGTAAGTGGGGTGGAGGGACCTGGCACAGCTGAGCCGGATCCGGAGGGGAAGCCCCCCGGGTCCCATATAGCTGAGCCAGTAGGGAGCCACGCTCCCGAGCCACGCAGCGTGAACAGAGCGCGCCGGCATTTGCGCAGGTGTTTGTGCCGGCGGACAAGCAGGAAGGGCCAGGAGGGAGACTCCTGTACAGGTAGAGCGTAGACACCACACAGATCTAACAAACAGCAGCTTTATACAATGGTGTCGACGAGGTGTGCTGCTAGGGCCTCTGCCCAGGGGGCCATGCCTACCCAGGGCTGGTCTGAGGTCTCCACCCAGACTGAGCCCATGGGGGAGCTGGTGTCCCCCTGCCTCTTGGCCTGCAGGGGATCCCCAGCAGGGCCGGGGGGGCAGAGATTGGGGGCCCCACACCTGTCCAGCAGGTGCCCATCTTAGGGCTCTGGAGGCACAGGTGAGGGAGCGCTGGGTGGAGGTTAGTAGGCTGAGGGGTATCAGGGAGGCGGAGGATGAAATTGACAGTTATTTCCTTTCCCTGCAGGATCAGACACCTAAGGAAGAAGCACCCCAGGGAGTGCCCTCTAAAGCAGAGTGTCAGACAGTCACATCCAGGACCGGAGCTGCTTGCAATAAACCAGTACCAGTTCCTCCAGTCTGACTGGTGAACAGGTACGAGGCCCTGGCGACCCTGCAGGAGATGGAAGGAGAGGAGGAAACCTCTGGGCAGGAACCAACGCCACATTCTCCACACTCCCAACAGGTCAAGAGATCCAAGCAGTCCCAGAGGAGGAGTCGTCGAGTGATCGTCATAGGCGACTCCATCCTGAGAGGTATGGATGTACCCATCTGTTGCCAGGACCCTTCAACACGAGAGGTCTACTGCCTGCCCGGAGCAAAGATTCGGGATGTGACGGGAATAATCCAGGCCAGGATTAAGCCCACCGATTACTACCCCATGGTCCTAGTCCATGTGGGTACTAATGTTGCAGCCAGGAGAAGCCCCGATCACCTGATGATGGACTACCATGCTCTGGGCGGCATGCTGAGGGAGATCGGTGCACAGGTGGTATTCTCTTCTGTCCTACCAGTGAGCGGACGCAGAAGACGGCACGAGAACTGCATTAGAGAGACCAATTGGCGGCTTCGACAATGGTGTCTCGAGGCAGGCTTCGGCTTCCTGCACAATGACCCGCACATCACAACGAGGGACATGCTCAGTTGGGATGGGCTTCACCTGTCCTCCAAAGGTAAGTGTGTGTTCTCTTCTAGGTTGGCGGATCTCCTCCAGTGGGCTTTAAACTAGGCTCATCAGGGGAAGGGGAAGATGAGGGCGGGGGAAGCCGTGGAAACCAAACCATGTGGCACCCACAAGGACAGCCCAGCTTGAAGAAGGAGACCATCGGGAACCTGCAATCCATGGGGCAGCCAGCAATACAGCACAGGTAAGCAATATGCAGGTAAGCAATAAGGGGTCCTTTGGGAATCGAAAAAGGGGGGCAAAAAAGACACCAGTCACAGGGCTCAAGTGCCTATATACTAATGCTAGGAGCATGGGGAACAAGCAGGATGAACTAGCATTCCTGCTTGCAGAAAACACCTACGACTTAGTAGGGCTATCTGAAACCTGGTGGGATTCTTCCCACGACTGGGCGGTACATATTGAGGGTTATAGGCTGTACAGAAAGGACAGGGTGGGGAAGAAAGGGGGAGGGGTTGCACTCTATGTCAATGAGCAATATACTTCGACCCTTATCAAGATGGAATCAAAGGAGGAGAAAGTAGAAGGATTGTGGGTTAAGTTACATGGGGGGCAAGGAGAAAGGGATTTGGTGGTAAGGGTCTACTACAGACCCCCACACCAAGGGGAAGAACTAGACTCGGGGCTCCTGAGGCAGCTCTCAGAGACCATAAAAACTAAGGAGGCGGTAGTCATGGGGGACCTAAACTACCCAGACATCTGCTGGGAGACACAGACAGCAAAGTCCCACCATTCATGAACATTCCTATCCTACATACAGGACCTCCACCTGATGCAGGAGGTACACGGTCCCACTAGGGGGAATGCCTTACTGGACCTGGTATTGGCAACGGAAGATGATATGGTAGGGGACCTATAGATTGGTAGTCACCTGGGGGACAGTGATCACCAAATAATAGAATTCACCATAAGACATCGAGTGGGTAAGGTAACTAGTAGGGTGAAAGTGCTAGACTTTAGGAAAGCTGATTTCAGTGAACTCAGGCGATTAGTCAAGGATGCACTGCAGAGTAGGATTTTTGAAGAGATGGGAGCCCAGGAAGGGTGGCTGTGCCTTAAGGAAATGATCCTTCGGGCACAAAGGGAGACGATCCCAATGAGAAGAAAAAGAGGGACAGGGGCCAGGAGGCTTCCTTGGCTGACCAGAGAAATCCAGGGCAGCCTGCGGACTAAAAGGGGAGCATATAAAAAGTGGAAACGGGGAGAGATTACCAAAGAGGAGTATACCTCCTCTGCTTGCGCTTTTAGGGAGGCAGTTAGATGGGCCAAAGCTACCATGGAGCTGAGGATGGCATCCCAAGTAAAGGATAATAAAAAATTGTTTTTTTAGATATATAGGGAGTAAAAGGAAGGCCCCAGAGTGGAATAGGACCCCTACTAAATGGGCAGAAGCAATTGGTGACGGGCAGGGGGGACAAGGCTGAACTCCTCAACGAGTTCTTTTCATCAGTGTTCCTAAGTGAGGGGCAGGACAAGGCTCTCACTGGAATTGTAGAGAGGCAGCAGCAAGGCACCAGAATGCCATGCGTAGACCCTGAGATGGTGCAGAGTCACTTGGAGGACCTGGATGCCTTTAAGTCGGCAAGCCCGGATGAGCTCCATCCAAGGGTACTGAAGGCACTGGCTGACGCCATTGCGCAGCCACTGGTGGTAATATTTGAACGCTCATGGTGCATGGGCCAGGTCCCGGAGGACTGGAAAAGGGCCAATGTGGTCCCCATTTTCAAGAAGGGGAGGAAGGAGGACCCAGGCAACTATAGGCCAGTCAGTCTCCCCTCCATCCTAGGCAAAGTCTTCAAAAAAATTATCAAGGCTCACATTTGCGAGAGCCCGGCAGGACAAATTATGCTGAGAGGAAACCAGCACAGGTTCCTAGCAGGTAGATCATGCCTGACTAATCTAGTCTCTTTTTATGACCAGGTTACAAAACGCCTGGCTGCAGGAGTAGGGGTTGATGTCGTATACTTAGACTTCAGGAAGGCCTTCGATATGGTATCCCACCCCATACTGGTGAACAAGTTAAGAGGCTGTGACTTGGATGACTACACAGTTTGGTGGGTGGCAAATTGCCTAGAGGGTCATACCCAGAGAGTCGTAGTGGATGGGTCGGTATTGACCTGGAAGGGTGTGGGCAGTGGGGTCCCGCAGGGCTCGGTCCTTGGACCGATACTCTTCAATATCTTCATCAGAGACTTGGATGAGGGAATGAAGTGTACTCTGTCCAAGATTGCGGGTGACACAAAACTGTGGGGAGAAGTGGACACGCCGGGGGGCAGGCAACAACTACAAGCAGACCTGGACAGGTTGGACATATGGGTGGAAAACAACAGAATGCAATTCAACAAGGAGAAATGTAAAGTGTTGCACCTAGGGAGGAAAAATGTCCAGCATACCTACTGCCTAGGAAATGACTTGCTTGGTGGCATGGAAACAGAAGGGATCTTGGAGTTCTAGTGGACTCCAAGATGAACATGAGTCGGCAGTGTGACGAAGCCATCAGAAAAGCTAATGGCACTTTATCGTGCATCAGCAGATGCATGACGAACAGATCCAAGGAGGTGATACTTCCCCTCTATCGGGAGCTGGTCAGACTGCAGTTGGAGTACTGCGTGCAGTTTTGGGCGCCGCACTTCAAGAGGGATGTGGATAACCTGGAGAGGGTCCAGAGAAGGGCCACTCGTAATGTAAGGAGTGACCTAGAAACTACTATGCAAATCCTAAGCAAAAGTCTCTGTTATGTGACGAATGCCCATCTGCAATGATAAGGAGGAGACAGTCTTAGATAAAGGAGGCTTGAAAACAAAAGCAGAATCAGAGTACTGGGTCAAAGAGCTCATTAAAATACTAAAAATCATGCCCCTAGGTGGGGAAAAGGTATGCTAATGAAACATACATGTATGTTAATGAGATACATAGCTAAAACACAGGTATAGAGACATGCTCAGTAAAGAACTCCTTGCGTCACTCCTTTATAGCCAATTAGCAAACAAGGATGCTTATGAAGGTCCAAAACCCCTGTATAAAAGTGGCTTAGAATTGAAAATCTGGTGTGCTTGTTATGTGAAATTATTCCGCTTGCACCTTTTATTGCTAGCAATAAATCTTCTTTATACTTTCACCCCTGGTATCTTTATTGGCCTTTGCATACCGGGCACGAACCCAGACTTGAGCTGGGGCTCAACAGTATGGTTAAGGGCTTGCAGGCCAAGCCCTATGAGGAGAGACTGGGGCACCTGGACCTCCTTAGCCTCCGCAAGAGCAGGTTGAGAGGCGTCCTTGTGGCTGCCTATAAGTTCATCACGGGGGCACAGAAGGGAATTGGTGAGGTTTTATTCACCAAGGCGCCCCCGGGGGTTACAAGAAATAATGGCCACAAGCTAGCAGAGAGCAGATTTAGATTGGACATTAGGAAGAACTTCTTCACAGTTCAAGTGGCCAGGGTCTGGAACGGGCTCCCAAGGGAGGTGGTGCTCTCCCCTACCCTGGGGGTCTTCAAGAGGAGGTTAGATAAGCATCTAGCTGGGGTCATCTAGACCCAGCACTCTTTCCTGCCTATGCAGGGGGTCGGACTCGATGATCTATTGAGGTCCCTTCCAACCCTAGCATCTATGAATCTATGAATTGCATAAATTGGTTTAACCCAAGTCAGTTAAGTCTGATACTACATTCAACCAAGTTTATCTCAAACTGGTTTCAGCCACTTTCAAACTGGTTTATTTGCACTGAATGTCTGTTTTGTTACAGGTTTAAACCAGTTTCTGATCATTTAAATCAGTTTATGTGTAATGTCTGTCCCTAGCCTTAGTGGAAATACTGTAATGGATAACCATAAAGCTTCTTTCTGAAAACACCTTCAGATGAAGAGACTCCACCTGGGATGCAAACAGGGGAAAGAGGAGAATGCAGCAGTCTGCTTTTATTGCATTTTAGACAGTGAATACAATCTATACTATCCACTGATATTATCCATTTCACCATATAAATCCACTCTCAGTTCCACTCAAGCAAACCCACGGAATGTCAGCAGCTTGCCTGGAGCAACAGAGCAGAGGTGTGACTGTTCCTGACACTCTGGAAAATGAATCAAGCTTCCCATACCTCACAAAGTTTCTTTTTACAAAGAGTAGAATAGTTCTGCCTCGGAAAAATGATATTATCCACTGCAATTGAAAAGAGGTAGGGATGCATAATATGCTAAAAACAAACAAACAAGCCCCCTCCCGCAAACTTCCTCCCCGCAGAAGACCAAACTTCTAGTCCAAATAATCAAAACATGACATTCTTTTAGTACCCTAACATAATGTCACAGCCCTTTCCTTTTTAGTATTTTCTTTCATGGAATTTAAAATAAAATAATAGGGAAAATAAAGTAGTAGTAGCACTGTAATGCTTTTGAGACCTACTCATGAAACCCGTACTGCATGGGTTCATGAGGTCTGAACATATAATCATTCCCATGCAGGGCAGCATTTAAATCAATTCAGTGGCTTCAGTGGGGTTTAAACATATGCTTAAGTGCAAAGCTGTTTTAACTGCAATACATAAACATGGCATAGTTACTCCACTCTAACAGATCCAAGGGTGAACTTAATGCTTCCAAATGATTATTTCCTTCATACCATACCCTCTTGCTCCCTTTTGATAGTCTATCCACCTATTCAACCATTAATCACTTTCTAAAAACCTGATGTTTAGACCTAAGAAGAATAATGTTGAGTTCCAAGTAGTCTTGCCAGTCTAGTTCAGTTACTCCACATTCAAAGACACACCTTCTCCACATGCTCTTTGATTACAATATTTGCATGCCCAAAGCAGTAAATGTGAGTGTAAGTGAATACAGTGGGAAATTTGAGTGTGGAAGACATCCTGAATTGGACCTAAGAACGTAGCTAAACTGCCTTCCTGGCCTAGCACTACTCCAAGCTGCTCAGGACCTCTCTGAGTCATCTATGCTGCCTAACTGCCAGGCTCTGGGTTGACCCAAGCTGGAGCAGGGTGGAGGGTGTGAGGGGAGGGAGAGGGAGAGAGGGGAGAGCTTGTTTCCTCAGAAGCCGTCCTGGGCTCCATAGTTAGTCCATGAACAAGTCAAAGTACCTCCTGGATATCCACAAAGCATAGCCATGCATATTTCAAATGAATTCAGACAGGTAAAAGAAAAAAAAAAAAGAAGTTCTGAACTGTATGTCAAGTATCAATTCTAGGAATTAGTTGCTATAGCCAAGTTTTAAATTGCTTAATCGGTGCTCTACAGTGGGAATAGATTATTGGCTTTAACTAAGGCATGGTGTTTTAGTACACGTAGGTATGTATTCAAACACACTTTTCTTTCCCATAAACCCTCTGGAATGGTTTCAGGCGAAGGAAAGGATGAAGGTAATATCTAGGTGACCATCTAAGTATGCAAGGTAGAATATTCAAGTATAGCTTACCAAATGTAGAATAACAAACGTCATTAACTTTAAGTGCCGTATAAGCTCCTATGACACTAAAGGTGCGTACAAACATTCAGACGCAGTCTAGTTTAAGCAGTTAGAAACCCTACCAGTAGAACTTTTTACAAGCTTCACAGCATCCAGGTGAGTGCTCTGTAGAAACCCTGCACTTCTGATGGCACTCAGGTAGGAAGCCCCAGAACACACAACTGAGCATGCTTTACAGACTCCCCATTTTGTCTGGACACAGATGACAGCACCCAAGGGCACGCGTCAGGGCTGATTGACTGTTTCCCCACAACACCCCTTCCCCTTCTCTCAGCTGTTAGATTTTCAAAGCAAAATAGGTCTGCTGTATTTTCAGGCCTATCAATTTCCTCTCTGTGAGTCTGCCACGTATCCTTACGCTTCTGGGATCAGCTGATGGACCCAGTTGTAGCACAACTCACATGAGTCTGGTTGGGGTTGGGTGCTGGAGAGTTTGGGTTGGGTGCTGGCAAGTTGGAAATAACACATGGGGTTGGGTGCTGCCATGAGGGAGGTGGCTGGAGCTTCCAGTGGGATGTGGGGGCAACAGTTTTGCTCATGGCTGTCATTGGCACATGGACTGCCTCCAGCCAGAGCAGAGACTGGCTGAGACATAGACTCTCTCCCTGGAAAGGAGGAAAAAGGGATGAACATTGTACGCTGGGATGCTGGAGGGCATTGTGGAGGCTCCTATCAATAATAAAAGTATATAAGCATTAGTTCCTCCAGTAGAATTTCTACTGGAAGTGTCTTCTACCTTCTCACTGGACAAGGTAGAAGTTTATATTTGACCCACCACTTTTGATCTGGTAGAAATTGTCTGAATGCTTGTACACTTAGGTTTTCTACCGGTAGAACTGTCATTCCACCAGTAGAAATGTAATGCTTGCACACACACTTAGTTGTTTCTCATATCCTGGCAACATGCTTCAATCCTGAAAATGTTTATGTATGTAAATAATTTTGTAAATATGAGTAATGCTATGAAATCCAGGCAAGTTACTTATATGCATTTGAAGGAGAGGACTGTAGTACTAAGAGATATATTCCTATGATATGAAGTACCTTATGACAAGTAAAGGAAAAGAAATATAGAGATGAAATCATATAGATTTAAAATAAAGCAGTTGAATGTTTTTCATCAATTCAGTAGAAAAATCATGTTAAATGAAAAATAAGAATTATAAAAAATACATGGTCAGCAGTTCTAACTCTGAGATGTTGCTTTCCAGCCTAAAATCAGCAAAGCCAGAAGCTTTAATGCTCTAAGGGTTTGGTTTGGTTTTGTTTGATTAACCTCTCCACAGCTAGCACAGATGAAAATACTCTTTCACCACATGCTTAGCAGAAGTTCAAGTGTAGCTGAAAGGTTCGCCAAATTTCTGTCTGTTGGACTCACTGTCACTATGTCACGCTTCACTTCTAACTTCACTCTTATCTGATGCAGCTGAAGGGACAGACAAAGGAAGTCTGCAACAGGAAAGGCTGTCCTGGGCACTATCAAACTGATCATCCAGGGGATTCTAAAGCAAATTGTAGCTAACAGAAGAGACATATTTTCTTATTTCCCCAAACAGGTTTCAATTAATTTTCTGTCTTGCTGATATTTTTTTTCAATGTAGCTCCACAAAGAAAATTAAACTTCAAATTAATGGGTAACCTGGAGAATAAAATGTCTTCCTCTTAAGAACCTGATTATAACAAGGTTCCACTTAAGGTATGATCTTAAATGGATTTGGTGGAACCTCATGGAAGATGTAGTTTGGATGGCACACTCCCTTTCTCTCTATAGACTGTACTCCCTCACTGCACTAAAACTCTCATGGCGCACTTCAGTCTCCACTCTGGTAGACCTGACTCTGCTTACCATACAGGGGTATGATCATGGTGCATCATGGGAAACGGAGTAATTTATCATTCTGTTAGGTAGTATTATCTCTAGATAATTGTTAGGAGTCTGAATATTTTATGAGTCTGGAAAGGGTGCCTAATGATTCAGATGAATGTGTGGTTCAGGATAAATTTGAATTCAATATTTTTTCCCCTAAATTTTCTGTCATTATCCTGCAATTTCAAGCCAGTCCTAGAGAAATAATATACATAACTGAATGTTTAAACCCCTTTATACATTAACATTAACAAACCACTTCTATAACTAAAGGGTGATAGACTTAGTGTTCTTCCTAGATTACAGCTCAGGTAATTATGCTGCTCCTGCAGTTTCAAATGGATACTATATTGTTCCTGCACTCTAACCCGCTGTGTTTTTATTCACTTTTAGAAGGCTGCCTTCCTCCATCCCAGAACCAGGGAAGTGAAATGATTCTAATGCATTAAAGGTGTTAAGCAAGTGTGAAAAATAAAATGTAAATAGAGTGACATATGCCTTTGGTAACAAATCAAAGTACTGCAGTTTGACAGAAGTGGTCCCATTCAGCTGGACCATGGCAATAATTGATTCTTTGGGTTTGAAACCTGAATGAAAGTCTTGGAAAATAGTTTTATTTGAACTGAAATTAACATTTTTCAGTTTGTCTCAACCAAAATTAAAACCCCGAAGTTTCAGTTCCATTGCAGAATCAAGGTTTTGTTTTGGTTTTGTTTTGTTTTTTTCCTTTCTTGGTGATATCTTTTATTGGATGAACTTTATATATGGGAGAAATGTTACACAAGCTTTTAGGAAAAAGTGTCCTTCCTTGGGCCTGGAAAAGAAACAGGTAAAGTCTAAGTAACTTGATCCTTTCCCAGACCCAAGGAAGAATACTTTTGCCTAAAAGCTTGTCTCACATCTCTCCCAATTATAAAATTGGTCCAATAAAAGATATCACCAAAAACGTGTTGCTTCCTGCATATTTCCTGGACCACCACTGCTATACCAATAATTCAATTTTACTACAGTTCCATTTCAAGCATTTTTAGCAAAAGAACCACATTGGAAATAAAGGCTCACCTACAGATATTACTTGCAAAGCCATCTGTCCTACTGGTAGTTCCTTTTCTACTAAATATTCCAGGGTACTTGCTTACAATATGGGAGACATGAGTTCTATTCACCCCTCTTCTTGAAGGGACCTCAATCCACATCTTGTACCTCTCAGGAAAGTGTGCTTACCACTAAACTATTGGCAAAAGGAAAACTCAAACATTCTCCATGTGAGTTTGCGAATTTTGCTATGAAAGTACTTTTTTCACCTGAAGATATTCAGCAAATTCTGGAGGAATTTGTGAATAGACTCAAGATGACCAAAACTAAATTTTTTAGGAGAATAATTTTCATTGATAAAAATCCCCCAGTCTTAGCTTACTATGGTTATTGGGATCTTCATGTGTATAAACTTCATGGCAGTTTTAAACATGACTAAACTGGACATGATTAAACACTAAATCTAGAGCATTTTTGCATGTGTTCTGGGGAGGAGGGGCTTTAATTAGAGCATCAAATGAGCTCTAATTCAGCGTGGGAAGCTGAATACATGAGATGCTGTGGGCACTTTAATTAAAGAAGCTCCAGAGAGCCACTCTAATTAAAGCACCCCTCCCACCCTTGGAGCATGTAAAGATGCCCTAAGGGTTCTGCTTACACTTATTGCAATCACAGAACTTATATCCTCTCCCTAACTGCACCAACAAGCCAGAAAGGAATTGCTTGGTTAGAATTTATGGAACTTGTCTCTTGTATTCCACATATGAATAAGGTTCTAGATCGTCATGGCTACAATATCTCTCTTACGCTACCATTCCAGATATATTGAGTGAAATCCTGTTCCCAAGAAGTCAGTGATAATTTTGCCATTGATTGAAATAGTGCCAGTACTTAACCTATACTCTACAACTCATGGTAAGCTTCTGCTCCACCATGACTGTGTGGTATCCTTACAAAACTGAAAGGTGACAACTCAGAATGTCCCTTCCTCGGGATTTTCCTACACAGAAGTGTAAATTGTTCTGTTCAGCTAAAACCACTTTTGTTTTGAGAACATCAGCAATAGTTCACTCTTAGGCTAGAGACAGAAGTTATACATAAACCTGTGTAAGTGATTGGGAACTGGTTCAAAACTGTAAAAGAACAGAAGTTCAGCATACATAAAAGCTTTCAAAATGTCTGAAACCAGTTTAAGATAAACCTGGATGGATATAGTATCACACTTAAATGATTTAGGTTAAATCAGTTTATTGAACTTCTGTCCCAGATCCCCTCCTGATTCAAGTTAACTCGTAGACCTCCAGCATCCCTGGATGCTTTGCACCTCCCCCACAAAATCCTCTCGAAAGATGGGCGGGCTAGCCTTAGTCCAAGCTGTCTGCTCCAGCTGAGCAGGGAGGCATGCCCTAGCACCCCTCTCCCCCTTCTCCCCCTCCCTCCCCAGCTTCTGGCCTGGGCCACTGTAAGCATGTGGCTGCATTTCTGGAATCAAAAGTAATGTCAGTTCACTTGCTTATTGGTTTAATCTACGTAGCTTAGACTAACCTACCAAGATTAAATCCATTCACCCTTTTTGCATTATTTGACTGTCTGTACTTAGCCTTAAATATTTTGCTTAACATTAGACTCAAAACATAAGGCACCAGTGCACTTAACTTCGGTATTTACTCATTCCTGGGTACAAAGTCATTACATAGCAATTACATATCTGATTCCATAAACTTTCTTTTGGTACACATGCTATTTAGAAATGGCATGATCTTTTAGATAAGATTTCAGTTCTGCCTGTGAACTATTCAGTGATCTTTTACAATTCACTTCACCTATATGTCTCTGTTTCTCCTTCCTCTCTGTGCTCTTGTCTATTTAGATTGTAAAATCTTCAGGACAGAGATTGTCTTTTACTGTTTTTTGCACATTGATCCTTGGGACCCAGATGTGCTAATGCTATAACTAATTTTAATAAAAAATCACATGCACTGAGAACAAAACTGCTCACTCCACTTATTCTACCATAGAGGTCTTTCAACTATAGACCATGAACCACTGATGACTGCACAGTGCTTATATAACTTGGTGTCATCTCTCATCTGTGTTTCCACCTACTCAACTGCATCAGCTGACATTTAAACCATGAAATGCTTTAATTTTACTTTTCTATATAGTCTATTGCTTCCTACTACAAAAGTGAGAGAGAAGCAGAAATAGGATCTGCCCCTCACTAATGTGAAAGAGATGGGAAGTGTGTGCAGTTGTGAAGGGGAGAGGTGAATAGATCAATGCGTCTCTATTAAGATGTAGCCTATGTTACGAAAAAAATTTGAAAAACCTTGCCTCATAGGCTTCTACATTCTCAAACCTCTGTAAAAATAGTAACACATTTTTAGGAGCTCTGCTAAGTTCAGAGGGCTCTTTTGTGCCTTGTTTCAATTAGCAGCAGCAAAGACTTCTGAAATTTCATCAAAGGGAGTGATCCCTCACAGGTTCTTTTTTTTTTTTTAATTCCTTTTTCCTTCTCATTCAACATGCATGGGAACTGGTCTATATACAGTTTGGCATTGATTAGTAAACTGATTTAGTCCCTAAGCATGGATATTTTTAAATTGCTTTAAAAGGATTTGAAATCTATTTAAGCTTAAGCCAAATTTAGTTAAATCCACTCAGAAGCTGTAGAGACCAGTCCTGTGGTGCTATTAAAGTGGGGGGCGGGAGCGCCAAAACTGAAGTAAACTCACTAATGGTGCCCATTCTTCTGATGCTGGTATCCTATTGCTGATATCAGCATCATCCTCTGTCAAGTGCTGGCAGAATTCTGGAACCTTGCAGATAAGGAAGAAGAAATCGGTGGCATGGTGTCAGAGCACGTTCTAAAAGTAGCTTATTTCATTTGCACTTATGTGAGAATCCTGAAATCAACACAATCACAAACACCTCTCATGCAATCTCTTCTCCCAGAGACCTAAACTGACACACCAATAACCCAGTTCTGAGAAAGATATGTTGTTCCAGAATAGTCTCTAAACATAAGGCAGAGAGAGATCTGCCCCTTTCTCTTCAAGACATAATGGCCATGTCTACACATGCACTTACATGCAGAGTAGACTATTTAACTGTGGAGTAAAGCATCACCATCTACATGTGTGATGTTATTACCAAACAATTTAGGTAGTGAAGTACTAGTAAACTAATTAATGCCGTGATAAAAGAATACTGTTCAGGACATTACTGTCTTAAAGTGGGATAATTTACTGCAATTAAACATATATCTAGACACTGACCATGGGCAGAAATTGAGGCCAGTCAGTTCAGCCAGCCAGGGGCCAGGCTCTTGCCGGCCATCTAGCCACATGGCTCTACACTGTCAACACCCTCGTGCCCCAGCAAAACCCTTCACCATCCAACACTGCCACCTGGAGCCCGGGGCTGAACAGCCCTGGTATAGACTGTTCCACCCTGGTTGAAATTGCTGCTGTCCCAGGCACATGTGTAGATGCTGTACTCAGCAATAGTTTACTCCGACTCATACTGCTCTGGAGTTTATTGTTTTGAATTAATTACACATGTAGATGCACCCAGTGTCTAGCAAATACTACCGAAAACACAGCATGTCTTTAGAGGACTAAACATTTGCTCATACACTAAGGAAAAGACCTTGCACGACTATGTTACGCTACCACCATCTGGCCACTCCTGCCATAACACCGAGATAAAAATTGGACAGATTAAAATTTTTCATACATCCACATTTCTCCAGTTAGTGTCCAATAGGTAAATTTCCAGTTCTAGTAAAATTTTGTACAACTGGCCAAGTGTACTTTGGAAGTTTTCACCTTTACTTGAAGCATTCAGTATAATCCACTTTCACAGATATAATATGGGGCTAGACTATTTTTCTTTTCTTGTTTGGCAGTTATACAACAGTCAAATTACAAATTATAGGTTGCTCTTCACTGAAAAACACATAGATCTTAGTCTCTGGAGATCAGTTGTTAATTATGTTATTTCTATATTCACAAAAAAAACCCATTTAAAGTCAGGGTAAATGGGACAAATAGTCCAGATTTTGAAGATTTTCCAGCTAGACCAAAAAATGCTTCATTGCATGTGTGTTCAGCATTAGGAGGAAAATAAATGTGCTGTTTTCAGATTTTTGCTTCAGGGTCAGCCAACATCAGTCTACCATGTAAGAGCTTTGAGGGGGGAAAAAAACTTCATTTAAGGATTGATCTGCCAGAGTAAACAGTGCCTCAAACCGGGGAAATTTAAAGCACATGCTTTATTGTCAAGTTTGGTTTAACTTGTTTCACAAATCAAAACATCAGCTCGGCTTTTAAAACCTATTTTTAAGTTCAATAGTATTTTACCAAGTAGGTAAAAGATGGACACTAATGCTTCACTCCCTAAATTGTGGGTAAAATATGATACACCAGCTTCTACGTGATGACTACATTTCCTATTCTATACTATCATAAAGTTTCTTCTGTTCTCTTTGCCGTGTTTCTTAAATTGTAGGGTGGGACTCTGCCATTAATGGGGATGCGTCCTGTCCTCCACAAATAGCCTCCATTAAATCCCAGAGGCAATTTTGGAGTAAGTCACACATTATTGTGAGGAAGGGTGACCCTTAAGAAACAGCATGGACCTTCAAAATGTTGGTTTCTATGTTTAAAAAAAAAAAAAGCTTGTGCTTAGATTATTATTTTAAGTAAAAGAACATTACAGAAAGGAACAGGGCCCATTCTGCACTTAAGATATATACACACAGCTCGTTTGATTTATGTGGGAGTTTTGCATGCATATCTGAGGGAAGAAGTTGGCTCTTTGCTGTTTAAATAAAACACTGAAGAATATTTAAGGAGCAAAACCGAGCCCAGAATGTTTTGAAAACATTTCCAAGAAGCTTCAAGAAAGGAAAAAAAAGTTTTTGCCAAACATAGACAAACCTCATCAAACCAATAGCTCCCTTTCAACTCGAATTGTTTCCCTTTCTCTCATAGACATAGTGCAATCCTCAGCAGGTAATTTGTCATAGCTGCTTTGCCTTTCATGGAGATGTGCTGATTTTGATCTTTTGTGGATATGGTTCAGAATTATAGCTGCTTTTAACAGTTTTTTTTTCCTTAAAAGTGAGAAATGTTATATTAAAAAACCCTGAAAAACAAACAAAAAAGAAACTTTTCCAACTGTATTAAATGTGTTAATTTTTCAAAAACTTTTTGTTAGTTTTGTATCAGATGTTATTTAAAAATATTGTCAAAACTATTCATTTACCAATCCCCCCCCCCCAAAAAAAACAAAAAACAAAAACAAAACACAACCCCTCTTTTGCTCTTTTGTCTGGGAAGCAGAATAAACACATTTGTTAATGGTTTCCACAAAAATAAAATAAAAAAAAAAAATTTCTGGCAGGAAAAAAAGGCTGAACACAACATTTCTTAATATGCCTCCCATTAATATGCCTCTGTAAACTAATCAATCTCTAAGGTGTTGCCCTGCCTTGCCTTCTGCCTGACTTTAGAAACATGTGCCACATTCGCCTATCAAGTGAAAGGTTGATGGTTTGTGCTCATCCAGGGACTGGGTGGATGCTTTTAGTTTATCCCTTCCCTCCCTGACTTCAAGATAATACAGGGGTGGGCAATTATTTTAGGTGGAGGGCTGCTTACTGAGTTTTGGCAAGCCATCAAGGGCTGCATGACAGGCAGCCATGGGCAGATAAATATTAATTTTCTAAATTTTTTATGGGCTCTGCAGGCTGGACAGAATGGCCTGGCGGGCCACTTCTGGCCCATGGGCCACATTTTGCCCACCCCTGGAATAATGTGGACCTCTCCTTAATACTGCTGTGTTAACTATTTCATTCTCATTACATAAATTATACTTATGGCCAAATTGTGATTCCTTTACTCATACGTGTAAGCAAGTACTCCAGCAGCACTGTTTATGTAATAGTGTTCACCAAGGAGTAAGGGGCTAACTACCAGGCCCACATAAATTATGGATATAGTGTTACCAGTACAAAGCTGCACCAGTACAAAGCTGGGGTAAATGAGATCAGAACCTGGCTAATTATATGCAGACCTTCAACAAGGGCTGTAATTAAATATTGGACTTGTAGCATTCAGTCATATGCAATGAACAGAAAAAAACAACCTTGAGGATGCCTGCTTGATATAATTCAGCATAAATATCTTTCTAGATGTGCTCAAATAATCTCACAACAGAATTAAAGCCATTAGCTTGAGGGATCACTATTTGAATGATTCCAAGTATCTTCTGAAAGGATGAACGGTCCATATTCAAACACAATTCAGATCAGATGAGATCACTTGCAGCCTATCTGTGCTGTTGTATGATATATGTAAATAAGACATCAAAAACTACTGGCTCTTTGCATAGGTCTGATGTTTGACTGCAGACTTGTCCTGTCACCATGTGTGTTTGGTAGGAAGGAGGTAGGCAAAGACACGGGAATCTCATGGAGTACTAGTGTTGAGAGGCCATCAGATTTGAATTAGCATTTAGAACTATGTCCTTTGTTCCTAAGGGATGTTTAGGCTAGACTTTAATTCTGCTTTGTGTTGGAATTTGGCATATAAGGTCTCTACTCAGAAGAAACCTTTTTTATTTTATAACCGTTGGTCCTTTTAATTATAGAAAGAATATAAATAATCTTCTAATATTAGATCCTTTTCTCACAGTCATGTTACTGAAAATAATATCTTAGGGCCTTATCCAAAGCTCACTGAGTTGATGGAAAAACTCCTACTGGGATTGGATCAAGGCCTTAGCCTCTTAAAATAAATTTTTACAATGTGTAGGCTAAGCTTATTGCACATATTTCTACTTGAATGGTTGAGGCTTTTTCACTGAGAAAAACAGCTAACAAATGCACACCCCAAAAACTACTTAGCATCAATTATTTTTTTAAGGAATTCACATGTAAATTGATTTTTCTTAATGAATTCTTCAGACATGGGCTTGAAAGTAGGTCTGTGGGTCTGCAAGATACCAACCACCACTTACAATATTTTTAGGCTAGAGAGCATTTCAATACCTCTCAAAGAATTCTGGGAAAGAGAACTCAAACTTGTTCACAGGAGAACAGGGGTGGCCCTATGTGTCTACTGGACTTTTATAGATATTCCCAAATTTTCACACATTATTTTGTGTGCTATAAGGCTATGTACAGAACTGGAAACACGAAATACTACGTGACAAAGTCCACCTGAGCTATATCCAGAAACACTGAAACCAGGATGTAGTAGAAAGGCTCTGGAGGAGGCCTGATACCATGGAGTTTCCAACCAATCTTCTAGACTACTGGCTAGAAGACTTGAATAAGTTATTGATTACAAAGTTTAGGTCCTTATCAAAAGTAATTTTTTTGGCTTTGTTTTTTGCTTTTCCAAAACCATTGGCACAAACTGAAAAGTAAATGCTTTGAAATAAACAGAGAAACTGAAAACCCAGTCATGGCAATTCTGCTAAAAGCAAGGCTACCTTTTATGAACGGAGAGGAAATCTATTTCTCAGGCCAATGCTACACAGTACGTATATAGAACACAATAAACTGGTAATCACACAAATTTAGATCAGCCACATGTGTAAAGTAATTCTCACATGATAAAAATAACTATCCAGCTATAAAAGAGCCCACCAGTTATAATGTTAGTGCTTGAAAACATGTAACAATTATATGACTCGGGTCAGCAACGTTTTTGAGCAGAGTGCCAAAAACAGCCCAACCTCGATTTCAAAGATGTTGGTGTGCCAGAGGCAGATGGTAGGGGAGCTGTGAGGGGCCCACTTCTTGTGGCAGCACAGCCCTGGCCCCTCCCATGCCATCCATCCAAAGGCATGCTTGTCCTCACTGCCAGCAATGAGCTGAGCTGGGGCTCCACAGACCTCAGTGCAATGACTTGCAGCCTCCCTGCCACCTGCTGTGAGCAGCCTGGGCTCCATGACAGGCAGCGGGGACCTGCCCAGAGCCTGGGCTGACTGCAACAGGTGGCTGGGAGGCTGCAAGCCTCTTCATTGAGGTCTGCAGAGCCCTGGCCCAGCTCATTGCTGGAGGTGGGTACACACGTGCCTCCGGGTAGATGGTGGTAGGTGCATATATGCCTCCGAACAGACAGCAGGGCAGTTGCAAGGGTCCCGATCCTTGTTGTGGCAGTGTAGCCCCAGACCCTTCACCACCATCCAGCTCAAGGCGCACGTGCCAAGCAAAAAGCCTTGACCATGCCACATTCTAGCACACATGCCGGGGGGTTGCAAACCCCTGATGTAGCTGATTTCTATCCAGCTTTAATTTGAATGTGTACCAGGATCCTCAGTGACTACTCCTGGCAGTGTAAAGGGAGAAAATTATGGTGATAGAAAATTACACTTACAATCACTTTTCAGTCACTTTGCACTGCCTAGGTGGTCTAAGTGAGCTGTATTATAATCATAAATCAGGCCCAAAGAGCAAGATTGGGTTGAACATATGCATTCTGTTTAGTCCTCATCCAGTGCCTGCTGAAATAAATTAAAACAGTTCCTTTGATTTCAGGGACCTATGGATATGAGGAAAAAATAATTTGAGATATGCGTGTATGTGTGTGTGTGTAACTAAAATCTAGTGACATTTTGGCATAACGTAAGACATTTGTTTCACACATAGGTATAAAGAAGTGAATTGTGGGTCTATAGCAAACCAAACTAGGTGAGAGTAAGAAACAAAAAAGTAGAGAAATTGAATCCCTAGGGGCATCTTCCTATTCCTACCAGCTCAAATTTTTTCTATTTATTCTATGCTGATCTAGGATCTAAATTGTTTACAGATTTGTCATCCTAGCCCTTCACCCATGGGACACATTTGCATAAAGCATATCACTAGACGCAATTATTTACTTTTCCCCACCTACTGTGTCTGTCATATCATTAATTGGGATTTCTTGTTTTGGATTAAATATCCAGACTACCCAGCAATTAAGATTAATACATGATTTGTTTGACTTCTGCAGTTCATATTTACCCAGTGTTGCACTTCCATGTCCTTTTATACACGTGAACATATTTTAAAGCTGCCATCATTTCTTTCAATTCCACGTGAGCTTAATGTTCATGAGAGATGACCACCTAATATCCAGGAAATCGAAATGCTCTGCTTACTCACAGAATTGGTACAGCAGAGGGAGTGCAAGCTCTTCACATTTACCTAGTAGTGGGTCTCACCCTTAGCCTGGGGTAGCATTTCACGCTTAATGGTGAAAAAGACTTATAGTAAGCATCATGGAGACAAGCCAGCTCAGCATGAATGCATAGTACAATACTGTGGCCAAAAGGGCTAATATGATCCTCACGTGTATATGCAGGGGACTACTAAATAGGAATGAAAAGGTTGTACTAATGCTGCACATGGTGTAGGTGAGACCATTACTGGAATACCACATGTAGTTCTGGTCTCAACACGTTAAAAAAGATGTTGAAAAACTGGGGTGCTTTCAAAAATGAACCACAAGAGTGATTAAAATGCTGGATAAAAACATACCTTACAATGACAGACAAGGTTCTTTGGATAAATGTAGTATCTTTTATTAGACCAAGTAAAAAGTTGGGAAAATTGTTCTTTGCAAACTTTTGGGTCAAACACCGTTCAAGAATATTTAGATGACAAATTTATCGATAGGGATATTCACAAAAAAGCAAATAAAATGCTTAGAAACCCACTAAGGTAACATTGCTTTTAGAAATCACTGAAATGTCAGTGAATTTTTTTTCTTACTGTTTATCAAGCTTTGTTCCCAACCACTTTAGTAATCTAAGGTGTGCAGCATCCAATGTCAGCATAAACTGACTTGTTTCCACTTCACTGGAATTGTGATACTTAACCGACTGGCAAACTTTGCATTGTGTTGGAATCTGCAGCCAGAAGGGAGAGATCATTTGTAGCTATATTCCAGGTAATTTTACCAACAGTGTACAGTATCTGCTTTTAATACTGAGACTGAAAATACAGCCATCCATCCCGGCTTCACCGGTGAAAGGAAATAGCTCATAAAGCCAAATGCTATGTTAACAACCCTTTGAGTTTTACTTCTCCATTTTTTTCTTTAAAGGTAATTGATTTCCTCTGTGCCTTGTTCCCATTCAACTCTCAGGAATACAACAGGTGTATTGTACTAGCCTTTTCCCCAAAAACAGGTAAATAACAAGGATGAAAAACAGCACTTTGAAGCAGCATCTTGTTTATTACATCTCTGTTACTCAGAAAACTTGGGTGGATAAACAGATGCAGGTGATATCCAATATTAATGGTTGGTATAGAAGATAATCAATGGTTGCTCATCATAAACCAGAGAAGGTGTGAGTGTGCTTGATGCTGCTGTCTTCATCGGGCCCTGGCCTTGCTGTAGGGTGACCCTCCAGGAAGAGATTTTGTTGGCAGGTCAAGAGACCAGAGCTAGTCCATGCTTGTTTCTGACCAGAAGCAAAGAATGCAGTGGGAAATGAGTAATGGCATTCCTTCCTCAGTTCTCTTTGATATTATAGCCTACAGTAATTCAAGTGGGAAAGGGTGGGACAGAAACAGCTGACAGCAAACAAACTGTGGATAGTCATTCTGGGTCACACGGGTTTGTCTCAGGACAAATCAATGACTTTCCTGTGTCTCTTTGTCTCTCCCTCTTTAAAAAAAATAGCTTGTTTCTGTATTATTTTTCATGACCACGCAAGCTTCCACCACTTACAAAGATGGAGTTCATGTCCTTAGAGGTGTAATAATGTGGCTGGGCACCTGGGGCAGCTGCCACACACTGGAATAGCACTGACTTCTGGTTGCTGCTGCTGTGCGTGCAATCATTTGACTGCACTACCCATCCCCAAGTCAGCAACCAGGGCATCTCTCCCAGTCACCCCACCCTACTTATGCCAATGCATACCCTTTTGTCTTGCTTGAAGCTGACAAGAATGAAGCTGTCAGCCCACTTGATCACAAGTCAATCCAGGCAGTTACCCAGGCTTCAGCTTTATGCCTTTACATGTACTTGCTCTATTCCATTTGCTCATGTAACAGTAGTCATACCCATTCACTGCATCCAGTCACTGACACCATTTTTCAGGCTGAGTACCCAGATAACTGAGCTTTAATTATTATCACTGAAAATCCTTCTGAAGCAGAACATGGCAGCTTCCACTGTGAACACTAAGAATAGTTTGTGGCTGACTCCAGCACGAGTGGAAAGCAGAGAGGTAAGAGTGACAGGAATGTCCCAATTTTTTCTCCTTGTATCAAAGCCAGCTACAGCCACAGACTGTAGCTCTTCTAGTCTTCTCTGTGCAAAGTCCAAACAGTGTCATTCCACTGGAGGTACAAGGGATGGGAAAGAGACTGAATATGTTTCTCTGCCATGATCCATACAATTAGCTAGCCACAGAGGTAAGTAAGCTCGGTGTCTTTAATAGGCATTGCAGCTGTTATGCTTCCCTTCTGATGTGGGTAGTTTGGAGAGGCGCTTGAAGTAAAATTGTCATAAGTGGCATACTAATACTAATTCAGTCTAATTTTCAAAAGCAGCTACAGGTGAGGTACTTACAACATTTAGGTGCTTGAAAATACTGAGGAGCATTGAGTGAGATTTTCAAAATCACCAGTAGCCATCAGACACCTAAGATGTTTTCAACACATTGTAATAAGCTTATGACACTGTAGCATTTGCTATGAAAAATTCTACTTATTTTCCTAAAACATAATGTCGCTTCTTCACTTTGTGTCAGTATATTGTCAAAGCTG
This sequence comes from Alligator mississippiensis, assembly GCF_030867095.1. Lineage (NCBI taxonomy): Eukaryota > Metazoa > Chordata > Crocodylia > Alligatoridae > Alligator > Alligator mississippiensis. The sequence continues at coordinate 115,667,412 of NC_081824.1, read as the reverse complement.
CAGACAGCACTACGTGGAAGGAATTTTCCTGAAACCCTCTTGAACCAGAGCACTCAAACTCCCTGAGCTTGTTTGTAGGGTTGATTTCAACACTAATAAAACAGCTGTTATTTTCTAATTTGCCTTCAAGTCCTTCATAGTTATCACTCCAGATGTCAGGGAGAACAAGAACAAAAATGACAGGCACATCAAACTCCCAGGATTACATAAAAGCCAACTTAAGGTGCACCTCTAACCATGTGGTACTTATGTGGATTGTCACAGAAATGTCAGAATTTACTGAGATTTATATAGGAACGGGCAAAACTGTCCCTTGGGTAGGGTGAAACGGGGTGACCACCCTGGGGCCCGTGCTTTGGGGCACCCCATAGAGCTGGGCAGAGTGACCACAGCCCCTCTCATGGGGCCTGCCTGGAGCTGACGGTTTAGCCCTGCGCTGTGGAAGAAGCATCCAGCTGCTCGCCTCCCACCTCACACCCATGCACCGTCAACTTCACATCTGCTTGTCTGGGGCGCATGGGATCTGCTTGGCTCCAGGAGCCCAATTTCATTGCTATGGCACTTCTGTGCCCTGTCTTTGCGGGGGGTCCCATGGCCCCGTGCAGTGTTAAAGGGGCTCTACACAGGCTGATTTGCCCTACGCCCCACACCCCTCTAGGTTGGCTCTAGAAATGGGAAAGCAAAGTGTGCCACAATGCGTAGCATCTGTGGGTAAAAGATGACTGTCAAATAGTACTTAATTTGTGGGATTTTGTGATTTTTGAAAACTGAGTGGAAGATACTTCACAACTACTGCTAAGAACTGACTGCTTGGGCTAAGTACAGATGTTCAAAATGCCCGAGGAGGAATTGCTCAAACCTATGTGGGTTTCTGTAAGCAGCTGAGGTTAGTTTGGGTGCAAACAGAACACATGTTCACCCTTTGGGGGGGGGGGGGGGCAGCACACAAGCTGCCTGCACTGGCTGAAGCCAGCAAGTTGGGGGCACTCCTGCACACCTCCTGAAATGCCCTGTGGGCTCCCTGGGATGCTGGAAACTACTGAGTGCAGCTGAGTGGCCAGGCCACCCCTGATTGGCAAGACATGGCTGAGCACCCCTTGCCCCTCTAGTCATCTGTCAACTACAAGCAGGCAGTGGAGTTAACCGTGCTCACCTGTCCCCTATAGCCCAGTTGTGCTCCCTGGGACTGTGCCCACTTGAGGAGGCATGGTGATCCCTGGGTGGGCTCCCACACATCCACCCAGGGACCCCCATGCCACCTCAAGTGGGCACAGCCCCAGGGAGTCCAACTGAGCTGCAGGGCATGGTCAAGCACTCCCTGCCATCATTGTCAGTCACAGACATCTCACTTTGTGAGAGCCTGGAGGCAAAGCTGTCTGGGCCCTCAGCTGGAGCAGATGAGCAAGGTGTGAGTGTTAGCATGGCTCCCTCCTAACGGGGCTGGCAGGGAGCTGCAAAGGTGCCTGGGATGCTGGTGGATAGTGACCAAACTTGAATCTATAGGGGATCTGGTACAGAAGTCTGACACACTGGTCTAACCTAAATCAATTAAGTTTGAGTGCACATTGATCCAGATCTGTCTCAGATAGGGTTCCACCTTTTTTAAACCAATCTACAGTATGTGCACCAAACTTCTGTACTGTTATGGGTTTAGACCAATTTCTGAGCACTTACACTAGTAAAAGTATAATATCTGTACCTGTCCATGGACATTAAGGAGCAATTCACTTAATGTAGATTCATTGCATTGTGCTTTATCTTTAAACTTTATGATGAGAACATGGTAAACGGCAGTAATTTAGAGATTCCTTAAAACTAAAAATGTTTTTAACATGGTTTTCTTATGATGAATTAGGCTAGGGACAGAAGTTACACGTAAAGTGATCAGAAACCGGTTTAAATCTGTAGCACAACAGAAGTTCAATGCACTTAAACCACTTTCAAAATGGCTGAAACTGATTTAAGATAAACCTGGTTGGATGTAATATTAGACTGAACTGATTTAGATCAAACCAGTTTATGGAACTTCAGTCCCAGACCTTGGTGTTTACCTTATGGAAATGTAATATTAAACTTTCAAAAGACAGCCTGAAAAATCAGTACTTCTAAAATTAAATGTATAGTAAGTGCAAACTGTAGTTGTACTAGTTGGAGGTTTAAAATGTAGGAACAAATCTTATACAAAAAGTGGTTTTCTTTTATAAATGTCGACTTTATTCTTCAGAAGATCCTATATTGAATTTGGAAGCATCTGGGATAACCATGTCTAAGAGTAGCAGATGCATTGGAAATATAATTTTCATATTCCAATATGAACCCAAGATAGGGATAGCATTTTACACATTAAGAACACCAAATTGGAGGGACACAAATTGCTCCTTTGTCTTCAACTGAGACTTTTCACACAGGCTAAGAACAAAAGCCTCGTTCTGAGGAATGTTTCTTTTGCCTTAGTCCCTTTGGCCTTGACTATACACTGCTAGGAAAGTTAATTATTTTTTTAAGGCCTGCTCTACCCTTAAAAATTTTGCCACTATCATTACATCATTTAGGAGTGTGAAACAATGGCAGTCCCAATCAACATAGCTATGCTGGCAAAATCTCCAGCATAGAAGTATAGCTTACATCAGTTGGTGAACTGGTATGAATAATAACAGCCAAATGATATAATCTACTGTACCTCCATTATTAATCTCCACTTATTACTTACCTAACTTTATTGCTGAATACAGCCAAAACAAGTAGTTGCAAATAGAATTAAAACTTAGTACCTAAAACTCAGTTTCTTCTAAGGTTTTAAAGCTCAGTGTCTTCATCTGTGAGCTTTGGTTATGTAAAATGTTTAAAGACTGTTAGCCCACGATCAATTTTGTTTCGGCCAAAGAAAATATGACAGAAGTGATGAATTTCTTCAAGGGCTAATTTATTAATATTAAGCAATATATCCATGAAAAAATTTACTTGCAGACTCTCATAAAATTCATCCCTTCCTCAATGACTATGTCCTCTGATTTGGGGGATAGGATCCTAGGGTGCCTGTAGACATCGAGGCAGGCTGGTCCCATGTGCTGTAATTGCAGTGCATCAGAGCAGACTCGATTAATTGAGTCTGCTGGAGTCTGCTAATTAGCATGCTCCCACAGCCTCTGCATCTTGTGTATCGACATTCTTACAGTTCAAAATGGCAGTGAAGGTGCTTTAACTAAAGCTCATTTAACGAGCCTCTCTAATTAAAGTGCTACTCCCCCAGTCCCCAGAACGTGTAAAATTACCCTTAAAACTGTAGCCTTAAAAAAAAGTGCAAATCAGTCTTGACTATGAAGTTCTGGGACACAGACCTTGAATAATAGCTTAACACATTAGGGAAAATAATCTCAACCAGTGCTCATTTGCACTGGATTATGATTACTGAATGGATGTATGGTACCATATTTAAACATCAAAGAATAAACCTTAGACATAAATAGATGAATTTTTCAGGATGCAGCCACCAATGACACAAGACCATCCTTATTTACTGTATCAAGTTTTCCCTCATAAATTGTCATATGATGAAATAACTGTAAAATATAAATATCAGCTTTGGACTTAAAAATGTATTTATTTGTATATGGTAGCATGTGTTTTTAGTATCCTACTTCTGTGTCTCTATGTGAAAGTGCTAGTTGAGGAAATCCATTAATTATGAACTGGTTTGTTTCAGGTTTTCTGCCCTCTAGCCAATACATAGTAGAAATCAAGAGTCATGGGCAGTTTATGAATGGCTGAACTGCAAGCAAAAGGTTCTTCACTGTCTTGCTAGTTCCCTGATCCAGCCCCCACAACCTTTGGTCTAACATTTAGTATTACAATTAGAACTACAAATTGGGAGAAGAGAGGCATGAGTATTGCAAATGTGACCTGTTGCTGTTTTCACAGTATCGTTACAGTCCGTTCTACTGGATGCCTTATCAATTGTTGAACACATAGCAGCACATGAATAAATTTTATATCATTAGTGAAATCTGCAGAAACAGCTTGACACTAGCTTTATTAGTAGTAAAATGTTTGGAAATTTCCTTTAACCTTCTAGTTAACAATTGTCAAAAGCTTTTTTTGTGACTAAGGTGACACAATCTCTTAATTAAATGGCAATTTTTTGTTTGGCCAAATGTATAAATATTTGCACTGTATTTCCTGGGCTGTGATTTTTACCATTTACTGTTATAAAATAAGATACCAGCAGACAAGATGAAAAATTATCCTTGGCAAAGTTTGACCAAGTTTATAGAATGTTTAGATTTTCCGCCCCCCCAAGACCCCCAGGGATTTTACTTTTAGGAGTAAATTTCAGGTCACTGGGGTTTTTTTTAGAAGTGTGTGTGTGTGTGGTTACCGTATAGTAGGCCTTCAAGTTATCAAACTAGTAATTTTGCCATTAGTTTTTTACCTCACTTCTTGCATGCATATTTTGTGGTCAAATCCATTAGTAAGTTATAGCGATAAACACCTGGAGTCTATCAAAAACAAAGAGAGTCTTATTCTGTAGGTACAGGCAGCCTGGTGAATATACCAAGCAGAAACTAACTACATAATATAGAACTTGAACAGGAATATGTGTTTTATGATGTGCCAGCTTAAAGGAGATCAAAGACGAAAGCCAAATAAATAGCAACTGGGTACCAGAAGAGGAAACATATTTGGACTTTAAAGTAATCAGAAACAACCCCACCACCAACACCCTCTGAATTCAAAAGTAACGTTTTTCTAGTCTCTGTTAATGGTTTAGAGTGCAGGCTGGCTTTGTTTCATTTCCAAACCTACTGTTTTTGTGTTTGGAACAGCGGTTAATTCTTCACAGATAATGGAACATGCAAACACCGGAATCACCCCCTCACCGCTGGTATTCTCCTCCTTTCCCTTTCTCCATGATTTTAGGGAGTTACACCACCTACTGCTCCGTGACTGAATTTTCCTTGGCTGTGTGATGGAATTTGCCAGCTTACGTTAACCAATTGATTGAGCTTGACTCCTTCTTATCTGAAACATCGCCCGGCAAACTGAAACAATCTGTCTGGCATTCGTTGATTGGCAGAGCAAATTTTTCCAGGTGGTACAACCAGACACCCAGAATTACATGCCAACCCTATTTTGTCAGGCAGTTTGATCAAAAGGAAAAGGCACAAGCGACTAATGCTCAGTGTCATGTTTAGTACCTGCAATGTATCTACATAAACAGTTTTAAACAACTACTAGTACTGAGAAATGTTAAGGAGGAAAAAGATACAAGGGAGAGCAGTGAATTGACAGCCTGAGCCCTAAGGGCAAAGAGCTACATCTGTGCTTGATTTGTCAGGGATTTACATTAGTGAAACTTTAACTTTGCAGATGATACATAAGATTGCACTTACAGAACAAGTTTATGCAAATACAGCTTAGACTGCATAGTATGTGGGCCCAGATACAGTGGATTTGGCAGGTTTCACCGAGTCCAGTGACAGGGTTCAATAAGTTCATTTACATGAAGGATTAGGACATCTGGAAAAGTAGCATGGCAGTTTATTGAAACAAAAATAACTTTAATTGAAAGGTTACAGGTATGCAAAACATTTCATACGTGCAATGGAAGCTCATGGAAAAAAGCTACCTCCTTGTGAACAGGAAGGAGAAGCAGCAAACATCTTGCCATCGCTGACATCAAGTGAAACTGTAGTTATCAGAGGGTTGCTACAGCCCAAAATACTAGCCCTGACAATAACCTTTGTTACAGTGCATCTTTCCATGAACAACTACAAATCCAAGATGTGATCCTGCAAATTGCATCCCTCCCACTTATGCCAATGAAGATGAGAACTCCTAGCATTTGTATGATTACTATGGCCCGAAAACACTGAGTTAAAGAAGCAGTAGGGTGAACAATCTGGCTGTAAGATCAGAAGCCTGGTATTGTGCTGCATTGACTACAGTGTCCTTTTTTAGTAATGCTGAAGTAATGCTGAAATTTGCAATCATTTCCTTTTCTGCTTTGGTTTTCTGGCTCTGTAATGTACACTTGCTAGTAATTTAGATTTGCAGGCTACCATCTTGGAGAACTGGTTAACATAGCACATGAGTGGAGATTGATGTATATCATATCAGATGATTTAATGGCTGTCAGAGCACAGTTCAGGAGGTTTGCAATAACTGTAGTACCTCAAAATTAATTTATAACTCAATAAGGCATTCTAATTCACCTCCACTATTTTATGTAAGAAGGTGAGCTGGTAGAGTTTCTAAGCATAACCCAACAATTGAACCGTGCTTGGGAAAAACTTTTACAAAAGGTTTAATATTCAAAAGCTTAAATTGTAAGTGCTTTCCAGCAGTTTTTTTTTCTAAAATAAAAAGGGACCCATTCTAGGCTGAACCTGTTCCTTAGGTTCCTTCACTTTGTTGCTATCTAACCACCAAGAGGTAGAGTTTTTATGTGTGTGCAGTCGGTATGCATGTGTTCATATGTGTACGTATGAGTAAATATAATGAACAGATTTTAAACAACAGGACCATGTCTGATTACTAGATGGAAGTCTTGGTTACTGAATTTTCCAGCTTTAGCTCTTACCAAGGTAATCAACAGTGCCTCATTACCTCAATTCCTTTTGTGATGTGGTAACAAACTTAGCTATGACCTACTTTTTCTAGCATAAGGCCTCTGCACTCTGCCATCAGAATGTGCTGAAGAAATAAGTGCCTACAAGTGAAAAATACTTTGGCCATTGCACCTGCTTCAAGAAACTCACTGAGTAACTTAGACAAAAGAACACAATGTACGTTGATAACATAATGATATAATTACCACATGCAGATAAGGATGGAGAATGTATACAAAATCATGGGATAGAAAAGCAGGTCTCATGAAGTTGGAGGTATGGTTGCAACTGTTTAGAGTGCCCTGATCCCAAATCATTTAATATGTAAAAATAAAATCCAATCCTTAATAATGCAATATGTATACACAAAAAGCTATTTAAGAAAGGTTCTGTCTATTTAAAATAGCTGGATTAACAGTGTGGTACCTGTTGTATCTTGAATATAAGAGTAAAATGCTTCTCAGGTATGCTCAATACACTGGGCTAGCACTGTTCAGAATCTTCCTTTACCCCAAAGATGAGATGCTAACACCCTCTACATATAAATGAAGGCATCTCAGGTGATGATTCGAAGTGGCTATTAGTCATTGTTTCCAGTTCTCATGCTCAATTTTTGTTGGATATTTTTCCACTCATGGAGGCTAAGTACAGGCATTCAAGAAACCTATACCAGAAGTGCTCTGACTTTCAAGCTTTACTCTAAGCACCCCTGTCAGGAGGAAGCAGACCATGTTAGCCCTTGTGGAGGTGGGGCTCAGACCCTGCCTGCATGGCCTGAACACAGCAGATGGGAGAGTGGGAGGCTTGCACACCTCCCAGCATGCCTCATGGGCTCCTGGCTGCTGAAGACTCCCAAAAGGAGCTGAATAGCCAAGCCACCCCTGATTGGCTGGTGGGGACATGACAGTCACCCACCTAGACCAGATTCAGTGGCTTGTCATGACATGGACTCATGGCCACGAGCCACCCACATGCCTACCAAGCATGCCGTGTATGTGTGTGTGGGACACTTAGGTTCTGTGTGTGTGAGCATGTATGTACCACCCTCACACACATGCAAAAACCCCTCATCATCCTGGACACTCACACACATGCAGACGCACACACAGAGAACCCAGGTGTCCAGGGCATGGCTGAGCCACCAACTTTTACATAGCCAATGAGGATGATGCTCGCATCTTGCATAATTCCCTGTTATCCAGGGTGATGAAGAGTAAGCACTACATTCCCAGGGTCCCTGATTTCATCATTGGTGATGTCATCATACCCACAATCCATCTCGGGGCCCAGCCAACCCCTCATGCCCTGGGTCATAAGGCCCTATGGGGGGCAGCTGGACTGCCAGAAGGAGCACTTCAACAATGGACTGGACCTAGCCAAACTTTTCATGTGCATAATAAAGAAAAGGAACATTGCCTGCTCTGGAACTTGGACCGGAGCCCAGCGGGCTGCCAGAGGTGGCACTGCTCCCCTGCAGTGGGATCCAAGCCTGAGTGGTCTAGCCTAATGGGTTGGTGGTCTAGTGCACTGCCTCCCCCCACTCTTGGTCTCTTTGGGGTCCTGCACCTATGCTGGCAATGCCAGTGGCTGAGGGTAGTGAATTGACCCTGGAGAGAGGGCTTTGTCAATGCCAGCCATGGCATCAGATCCTGAACAGCCTGGCCTCTGTCCCCTCCTGCACTGCTGCTTCTCGGAGTGGGTCTTCCCAGACACCCTTCTGGCTCCTTGGACCATGGGTCAGTGGCTCCCATGTGCCATATCTCTTATTCCAGCTTCCCAGCCCCACAGTATCTCCCAATCAATGCACAGCGTAGAGTGTCCTCCCCTTGGGACTCTTGGGCATGTCACCCTAGGGAGCAGTCCCTGGAGAAGGGTGGCAGCCTGCCCCACCACTCCAGTCTGAGAAGGCAACAGTCTCGTCATGGAAGGCAGCACTGACATCACACAGGGGTGTCATAGCAGGATCCCAATGGTCTTTGACCCTATGCATAAAGTCCTTATCCTGGCACTGCAACTCTCTGAACTCCATAGCAGTGCATGCAGCCTCCCTCAGAGAACAGCTGGTGATCCATAGACCGCATTCTTGGATCCTTGCAATATGTTCCTTGCCCTGGATGGCTTGTTCCAGTGCCATGTCACTGCAGGTGCAAGCAGTCACCAACCTGTTCCTTCCAACCCCCCACATCGATGGTCCCCTTTGATCCTAATGTCACTGGCACTATCTACACATGTCTCCAGTGCTCTGTAGGTGTCTGACTGATCATCCTGGATCCAGCACCTCCAGCTCCAGGACCAGAATCCCATGCTCAAATGCAGAATCTGGAGACAAGGGAGACACAAAAAGCCTTCTGGCGAGTCCCCCATTCAGACCCCTTTTCCCCACCTGGGGGCAGAAGCCGAGGAGCTGCTCATGACCTGGTGCTGACTACAGCACAGAATGCCTGTGTTCCTCCTCCAAGCTGGGAAAACCCAGGCGCCTGGGTTCCATCAGCCTGCTGTGGGAGCTGGGAGGGCTGTGAAACCCAAGCATCATAAGGCACTTTTGATTCTCCAGGAGAAGATGAAGGAAGGGAGAGGGGGTATGGTTGCTAAGGAGAATTCCCATTTTCCATTGCACCTTAACTGCAGCAGTGTTCATTCATACCAAACGGCACCTGGAAAATGGTCAGCGAAGATGCGCAGATTCACCTGTTGGCTATACCCCAGCTGTTGGGCTTGAAAATATACACATTCAGTGTATATTGGGTCCGTCTGGCTTTGGGTCTGTGCCAGGTGGATTCAAGTAAACAAGCTAGCCTCTCTCAGGAAAGCAACACAACATGGATGAATGGGGCAGTGTGTTGATAATTACCCAGATTTATAGCCCCACTCAATGTAACACAGATAAGTAGCAGGGACTGAGCATGGCACTGTACCCTCATTCCAGGCCAGTAGTGCAGATGTTATAGGGTAGGGGTTATTTGAAAGACATATGGTCAGTGAGGAGCAGTAAATCAGTATCATCCATCTTCCATGTGGACAATGGTCAAGCCAAGAGCCCACAGAATATCAGAGTAAGCAACCATAGCCTTCCTCATGAGCATACTCCTATTTACCACAGAGTCACATTAGACCATTCCTTCACCTACAAACATAATATTCAGAAGGTCAGCAGTAAAGTCTCTGCATGGGTAGCTGCCTTAAGACGTTTAGCCAGCATGGCATGGGGTGCCCAGAACAGGCATTCAAGAAACTTGTATCAGAAGTGCTCTGACTTTCAACATTTACTCTAAACGCCCCTGAAGCAGAACATGTTAGCCCTTGTGGAGGTGGGGCTCAGACCCTGGCTTCATGGCCCGAAAACAGCAGATGGGAGAGTGGGAGACTTGCAAACCTAGCCTGCCTCATGGGCTCCTGGCTGCCAAAGACTCCCAAAAGGAGCCACCCCTGATTGGCTGGCTTGGCCATCAGGATGCACAGAACCATCACACTTGAAATGTTATATGCCCCAGCACATTACTGTGCTCCTGTATGGTCCAGAAGTTATTGTTAAAGAGCTTGAGAGTGTACTTAACAGTGCACAGAGACTTATAACAGGCTGCATAACTTTCACATATACAGATGTATTCCCTGTACTCTTGGGCATTAGAACAAGTGACATTGGGCACGACTTTGACAAAGAAGCATTGGTAAAGCTGAATAGACTATTTGGATACGGACACTATATAGGCATCAACTCCATGGGTACTCCTGGGTTCAAGTACACACTGAAAAAAATTAGCAGTTGTTCAGCACCCATGAGCCATGGCTGAAAAAAGAAGCAAGAAAAAAAAGTGTGCTGTATCAGAAGCAGCTGTGTGTTACTTCAACCCTGCCTCTGCAGCATCTGTAAAAATCAGGCACTTCAGCAAAGTTTTTTGGTACTTTTATCTAAAGCTGATTCAATCAGCTATTAGATATAGTCATCAAAAAAGCCCCACTAAAGCGCCTGGTCTTTATATATGCTGCAGAACCAGATTGAAGTAATGTGCTGCCTCTTTGGGGCATGTGCAGGGCTCAGAGCGGGAACATGGCGAGTTTAAATTAAAGCTTGCGTGGGGGGGAGGGGGTGTTCTATGTCTGAAAGCACCCATCAGCAAAAACCAAAGATGGTGCCTATGACAGATGCTTCAATACACTTCACAAAAGAACATCTTGGACAGGCCCCTGTATAAATGTGGTGTCCAACAAACAGCACGGCATTTAATCAGAAGTTGCAATCTCTATAAATGTGCAGATGGGGTAGATGGAATCATCAGACCAGGCGATAATATCAGATGGTAGCTCATATCTGGCTGAGGGGAGTGAGGGGAAGTGGTTCGGAATAGGGGTTTTACTGACTTGTGTCAGTGACAGCTTGGAGGCAAGCCTGGCCCAGTGCTTGAGCAGACCACACGAGCTCTGACTGGACCTAAAGTGCTGCCCTGGGAGGGGAGGGGAGTAGGGTGCTATGAAGCCCCATGGGTTGCTGGCAGAATGTGGCCTACCATGACTCACAATGGGATGTGATACAGATGTTTGCTATAGTGCTCTAACCTACAGCTTATTCCACACAATAGGTGTAACTTCTATACCTGGCCAAACTGAACAGAAAACAGTTTCTAATTCAACTTAAAAGGTGACCATATTTTAATGTTTAATATTTAAAAATACATCTCTAGGAAAATATGTATATGATTCAGATGCAGAAAAGACCCTAGACCCAGTAGAAATGACTTGAGGTGGCACAGTCTTCATTCTGCCTATGCAATTCATGCTGTAGAAAAAATATGCGACTAAAGGTTGTATTTTTCCTGCCCACAAAAGTTTATAGTAAATACATGCCAGCAACCCTAAACTCATTCAGTTCCCTCTGTGGCTACATTAGTCAGTTCTAGATGAGATACTCTAACCTCGGCGGCTCTTGACTTGGTACTCCAGGCATTATCCTGCTCCTGACTCAGCAGCCTCTGAGGTCAGGGTTCAGGATTTTCTTTTTTTAACTTCTTAGGAACACATCAGCAATTATCTCAAATTAACTGTAAGCCTCTGCATCCAGTTTCATTTATGTTTTATTAAACCTGTTTTTACATTTCACAACAAAAAATCTTTTTAACTATATTATACATTAACCAGTATCCTAGCTTGGTAGATCTTCATAAAAATAACTCTAAGCCAGATCTAAAATATTTAAAAAATATTTAAGAGCACTGAACCCTTTGCAGAACAGTGAGTCATTTTGGTAACTATCACCCACAACCCCCCCCCCCCCCACTTTCTTCTAACCATAACTGTGCGTCTCAAGCATTTCATCCCTGTGGAAACTCAAATGAAACAGTCCTCTTTTCTTTAAGATGGAAATGTCATGTTTGTCTAGCCCAGTAAACCACTGAAATACAAGTCATGTCTTCCTTGTACATAACCAAGTTGACTAGATGCTAAGTTCTGAGGTCTTTTCCCATCTAAATATTTACATGGATAGTCATGTCCATTTAAAAACAAGAAAAAGGAAGGAAAGAAGGATTTTTCACTTTCATCCAGTCCAGAGGCTAGAATCCCAGCAACACTGACATCAGTAAGAATTCCGACATTCTCTTCAGTGAAGTCAGAATTTCACCCTGATGATATAGGGCCCAAATTAAAGGCACTGAAACTAATATTGCTTTCTCCATAAATGCAATCTATGTAAATCAAGTACATTCTCATTAGCTCTGCTGATTGCTTCTGAAATGTCTTGAGAATGTTTTGTTAGACATGTATCAGTAGGAGGGCTATGCTTAAACATATGAGTGAAGTCATGGAGGTGTATAGAAGGTAAAAATCATATATGGTAAGCCAAACTTGCATGCTCTGCACTATCAACATCAGTGTAACCATAGTGACCAACAGCAGTTCCTAGGTCAGGGGTTGGCAATTATTTTGGGTGGAGGGCCGCTTACTGAGTTTTGGTGAACCATTGAAGGATGCATGACTGGCAGCCAGAGGCAGATAAACATTAATTTTCTCACTTTTTTAGGGGTCCCGTGAGCTGGATAGAATGGCCTGGTGGGCCACATCTGGCCCGCGGGCTGCATTTTGCCTGCCCCTGTCCTAGGTACTGCTGGTTTACTTGCAGCAATTAAGAGCACCAAAACTGAAGATGATAAGTTCTCCAATAATAAAAACTTTCAACATTTTTCATCACCTGACTGAGAGTTTAAATGCATAAAAGTCATGAAATGCAAAGCTATAGTTCTCACAGCAGCCATAAGTCCCTCATAGATATTAGGACATATATTTAACAACATATACTTAGTAATGCAAAATGTTATAGCTGCCCCAAGGGTTATGGTTGGCCTGGGGAGCCATAACTTAGAGTTTCCTGACTTTTGTGTTGTTCAAGATCTCAACTATAAATATTTTTCTAATGTTGCTTTGTGAGCTGAATTTACATTGACACTGGGTAATGGTCAGAAAAGGAACAGAATGAGTGTGGTATGCTTATTATAAGAGCAATGCTCTCAGTGATTCCTGAGGTGAAACTGGCCCCAATGAAGTCTAGATTTTACCTGAAAGATCTTTGTCCCCTACATGAGAATAACAGAAGTCTTGGTGGGCTTGAAATTTTCTAAAGCAAGTTAGAAGTAGCTTAGAAGTTAAGATCCTTAGAAAGTCTGGATCTTAAGAAACCAGAGAAAACCTATTTTTAACACATGGTTGGGAAAAAATACTGATTTTTTTCCTGAAAAATAGACAAGTGAAATATGACGTAGAAAAGAAAAATATGCTGATTGTGAAGTGCTGCTGGACAGCCTCAAGGGGGCTGTAGTTTTGTTCCCTCCCAAGTGAGACTACATCTTCCATGCTCCTGCTCCATGGCTGCCCCTTGGTGAAAACAGGTATTGTAACACATAGGGCAGGGGCAGGCAAATTACAACCCACAGGGTGGATCTGGCTCACCAGGCACTTCCATCTGGTGGGTATCCACCAATAAATTGTACCCTGCCCAGTCCTTCCACCCATGAGGGTGGGAGCAAGGCACCCACCCTCCCAACATATCCTATTGCACCTCTCTCCTTCCCTTGTGGGTAGAAGGGCCTGGCCAGCCAACACACAGCTTTCTGGGCAGTGCTGCTGCTGCAGTCACTGGGGGCCTGGCTTACTTGTTCCAGGAAACAGATAGGGAAGTGATGGGGGCAAAGGCAGGGGCGGGGGGCAGCTGGGTAGGGTCAGGGATCATGGGGCTGGGGCTGGAGACAGTGTGCACCCCACACCTTGGGGTTGGGGGGGGGGAGCACAGTGCTTGGGTGGGCAGGGTGTGGGTATGAGGGAGGGTGGGGACATGTGGGGACCCCATCACACTCCTCCCCATGGCACCCAGCCCTCACTGCTGGCAGCACCAGCAGGCAGGGGCGTTCAGCATGCTCATGCTGAGTGCAGGCGCTGGTGCTTGTCAATGTACGGCTCTAGCCCTGGGGCAAGGAGTGCAGGCTGCCCAGCCCACCTCTATTGCAGGGGCTCCACACAGCACAGCTCGCCAAAACTCATTAAGCGGCCCTCCAGCTGAAATAATTGCCCACTCCCGATGTAGGGGCAAGTCCAGTGCACAACAGAAGATCATGTTTGGCTAGGAATACCCTCCCAAAGAGGAGAATAGGACTATGAACTATCAGAACTACAATTCACATAAGGCCCTGTGGTAGGACTTCAGATTTAAAGTAGTTCCATTTTTAGCCAAAACATTTTGATTTTCAGGCTTCTGGATTTTTTGGTCAAAAATGTCTATAGAAAGCCATTTTCTGGACACAAAGCTTTCTGGAATGAACTCTCTCTGTAGCCATACTTTTCTCCCTTTACTAACAGAATTTTGACCCATGAGGCTCACAAAAGAAAATACAAGTTGCCATTGAAAAACAGTTCTGGAGGGAGAAAAAAAAACAAACCAGTCCTGCTTTTTATTTCTATTCTTATTGTACACATTTATTTTTTAAGAGGGAAGGGATGTGTAGTTAGGTACATAGGTAGAGAACAATTTTCCTTTGAGTATTTTTTTCATGCCTTTTCTTCTACAAGAGAGACTAGAAAGCAAGGTATTTTTCATTAAAGATGGTTGAATCACAGAAGGAGAGGGATTTTGCATTTTGCAATCTCTGAGCAGCAGAGGAATGCATAATCTATGCCAGTCTGCCTCATGTTTTCATCTGGGAAAGACACTATGCAAACTGATAGCAGATGGTGGAGCTGAAAATAGGTGCTTTAAATGTTTGGTTGGGAGCCAGTATTTTGTCATTTAGTTGTCTCACGTCATTGCACTGTGTTATGTTGTGCAACCGTGTGTGACATACCTAAATCAGTCTTTCTCGCATAGTGTTTTCTGAAACAGAACTGTGTGTCATCCCAATGAGGTGGTCAAGAACTTTGAATAAACTTTGAGTTTAATGTTCTTGGAAAGGTTTCCTCCTTTACTCCCAGTCCTCTTTCAAGAATTTCTGCTTGTTTACTTTTAGGGAAAGTGGTGTTGATGGGATAACTTCTGTTCAACAAATTAATCCCAAAAGAAAAGAACCTTCGGGCAAAGAGCAAAGTAGGGTGGGAATTTATGCAGAGAATGAGGGAATGTCCCTTCAGAGCCATGGCTGTTCATACATATCCAGAACCATTGGCTGGCCTTGCAATATGAAAATGTTCCAGCTCCATGCCAAAAAATGTCATGTGGCAGCATACCCCTATTTTTAGCTGCAAAGGCAGCTATGAGTTCAGTTCTCATCTTCTTAGCTGAAGTAATGCCCTAAGGCTATTCTGCAGCAAGCATGAAATAATGGTGCATGCTGAATGCTGAAAAGATGTCAGATCACTCAGGGGCTGGATACCTGGCCAAGGGCATGACAGCCCTATTTTAAGATGTTTTGTTTTTTTCTTGAATCTCTTCCATCAAGCTGACTCCCATTCAGAGAACACCTCCTCATCTCTATTACACTTTCTCTTCTGAGAAAGGAAAATGGATGGAAAAAAAATAGAAAGACTGTCTATTTTGACACTCCTTAAGCATCCTTCATTTTGATGGAGGTCACTCATTTTAGTTCCAAGCTTGCCAATGTTCTGCACAAATTTGAATTCTCTACTTTTATTGTTGAAAGCCACTTCATAAATAAGCAGCCAAGGTTCTTTGGGTAGATATGATATCTTTTATTAGGCCAACTAAATAGTTGAAAAAAATTGTTCTTTGCAAGCTTCTGGGCACAAAGACCCTTCTTCAGGCATAGGGAAAGTTTTCTGGTGTAATATGTGCTCTCCTGGGTGGCATAGAAGCCAATATGCAAAGTGCAGGTCTGTAAAAATGTGTGGTAGTGAGGCTCAGAGGGAATGGGGGAGAATAGGTGTGAGAAAGGTATGGCAGGAGGTTGGGGATGTTGAACTGGTGATAGAATGTGGCTGATAAAATGCAGACAGGTTACCTGGGGTTAGCAGATTTCAGGAAGATTATAATGTGCCATAAATCCAATGTCCAGTAGATTTATGAAATGAAATTCATAGGCTCATCTATGAAAGGTGTTTTGTAAATTCCTTTTGAGACTTAGAATTGAAAGACTGGAGAGTGGCTGTCTTGTGAGAAGTGTGTACCCATAGGTAATTGGGTATTTTTGACTCTGGTGGATTTTCAGTGTGCATTCATTCTGGTACACAGTTGTTGTTTGCAAAGAACAATATTTTCCAACTATTTAGTTAGTCTAATAAAAGATATCACATTATAACTCCTTATTTATGAAGTTGAAATTGTGTAAAGAATTTGCTAGACTAAAGAAGAAATCCCATGGTATTTTAAGTTTCTTCCATGAATAGCTTCTTACATTCCTTGACCAGTGTCTTTGTCATATGCCATCATATGTTTAAACTGTATGATGTTGAGATATACATTTATCCTGTATGATAACAAAGATCTAGGCTCTGATATGATTTCCAGGGAGGTCAGTGTCAAAGACAAAAAATCCATTAAGTGTTATGCCACCAATATAGTGTATCTCCAGAAAATGCAACATTAAAAAGGAATCTAATACTGTATCAAAATCTGTAAGCATAGCAATGAAGAAAATTTCCTTTCTGGTTGTTTTGTAGAGTTTTGTACAAGTAAATCTTGTTCCCCTCCCCTCCCCCCACCCCAAACAATGAAAAATTAAAATAAGTTAAAAGGTTTAATTTTTGTTTGAAGATTTTCAGTGAAAAATGTCCATGTCTTAAAAGAATACCTATTGAGACTATGCTAATTGAGAGCAACTGAGGGAATTCTCCCATAATAGAATCTGTCTGTAGGTACAAATGCTGAGGAAGATGTCCTTAGACCAACACGGCTACAACCAAAAACCGAGGAAGAAGAAAGAAATACATTTTGTTAGTCTTTCTTTGTAGGACAAATATATTGCCATTCCTGGTCACCCTCTTTACAGAAATGAGATCCTAAACAGCTCACAAATCCTGTGTTTCTTGTGCATACAGTACTTCCATGAGCCTCAAAGGCAGCTCTACTAAGACAGCTTATCACATCACTTATTTGGACAAAATCTCAAAGATATGTTGGCAACTAATTACCATTAAATTAAAAGGGAACTGGGTACTTAAATACTTCAGAGGATCTGGGCTTTTGAATCTAAGTGATGCAGGAGGCACAAGGACATTTCTATTTATATGAAATAATAAAGATAAGAAAAGTAAATTATTGGTTTAATATGTAGTACAGGGGAAATATATTTAAAGTAGGTTGGGATTTTTGATGGAGTCCAAAGGAAATAATTGTTGAACTCCCACAGGGCATAATGTGCATTAATGTGTCATATTTACTGCACTTTAAGTTTAGTACCTGTAATAACAGGTACTAACTCAATGTGCAGTAACTGGCGGTACTGTACAGTAATGCTGGTGCATGCCTTTTTAGTAACGCTAATGCACAGTAGACTATTCTACTGTGCATTAGCACGGCTTTTGCCATGACGCACTAATGAACAGTAGAATTAGTCTGCTGCACATTTAGCATCTCATGTAGACACACTCCCTGAGCCTAAATTGGAACTGAATGCTTAACTCTATGACAAATCTCAGTCATTCGTGTTTTTAAAAGGAAGACATGAGAAGCAACTACTTTTTTTACAATTTCAGTTAGAAGATGCATGTTTTTTCTTTAAAAGAGACACAGCTAAGAGAAGGGAAGCCCTAGCTGTGTTTATCTTTATGGTTTAGTTTCCCCAAAAATCATTCCTACAAAATTGGGGCTTCTCTCTTAAGGAAGGAAGCAGACCAGAAGCATGTAATAATCGCCATGAAATGGCTCCTAGTAATGGTTCACCTGGGCTATGCTTCTCTCCCATCCCAGTAGGGAGAGATGGAGTGCACCCCTCAGGGTCACAGTTAGTTTTAACCTTGGCTACTATAATTCTGAAGTTGCTGCTAAAGATAAAGTGGTGCTGAGGAGTGAGCTCTACTCCTCCTGCCTGAGACCAGCAGCCAGTTATGAAGTAGTAGTTAAGATTCTAGAAATATCTTTTTTTTTAAATACATTTTTCCTTCCCAAAGCAAGGTGTGTGTATCATTTGAGGGCATGTGGTATGCAAATAAATGTGGTAACTGATACTTTAAAAAGCAAAACACCGTGGTTTACAATTCATGCTTGAAGTTGTTCAGGGTTTTTTTGATCAGTGGATGCTTTGGCTGCTGGAAGCTATAGATTCTAATGAACCTTAACATAGGCTTTTAAGAATATGGGTATGGGATATTTTTAATTATATATAATTTATTTGCTCCTGATAGAATGTAAAAGCAAAATGAAAACAGGTATAAAAAACCCATTGAAATGTTAATAATTTTTTTAAGTGATAAAATTAACATTTAAAATATTTAATTAACATAATTATTAATGTGGTACACATTAAAGAAAGCATTTGTTTTCTTTATAGCATGTAAGCATAAAGTTCCAAAAGTGTTTTGTTTTTTTTTTAATCCCCCCCCCCCCCCCCGGACTACTTTTTCCCTGGCAATTGTATCCACTATGTCATTAGTATCAGTTAGAGTTTGATTGATCATTGCCCAATATTAATTTCTCCATTTGGAGAATTCATGAATTTGGTTAATTCATTCAGGCACACTAATGAATAAATGGGAATAGAGATGTCTGTTTTCTACTAATAGCAGCTTCAACTACGTGAAACGGGTTCCAAAGAGGATGAAACTGGACTGTTCTCAGTGGGGGCAGATGATAGAACAAGGAGCAAAGGTCGCAAGTTGTAGCAAGGGAGGTTTAGATTATATATTAGGAAAAACTCTCTCATAAGAAGTGTAGTAAAGTGCTAGAACAGGCTACCCAGAGAAGCTATGGTATCTCCAACCTTGGAGGTTTTTAAAACCTGGCTAGACAAAGACTTGGCTGGGATGATCTAGCTGGGGATAATCCTGTTTTGAGCCAGAAGTTGGACTAGATGACCTCCTGAGGTCCCTTCCCACCCTAATCTTCTGGGACTCTATGATTCTATCAATCAGATTTCTAACAAAGCAAAACATTTGGTACTGAAACCCATTTTTGTATATACTGGACGTATGACTTGTTCAATAACCTTAAGTCATATAGAACTACTTTGAATTAAATGAGGACTTATCTTCAGAAACTCCATTGAAGACAATGGAGTTACTTCAGACATATCCAGGTTTAAAGATAGCTACACAGTTTTCACAGTGGGTGCATTTACACATGTGCTTTACTGCAGAGTTGATTAATTAGTTCCATAGTAAAACATCACCATCTACACATGCGCCCATATTTAGGGTGCAATAAATTATTTAACGCTGACATAGGATAATACTGTCCGGGACAAGTACCATCCTACAGTGGACTAATTTATTTTGCAAGGTATGTGTGGATGGTGACCAGGGATGTCTACAGCACGAGTGCAGGAGCTGCCTGCCAGCTATCCCCACACTGTAGCACCCTCATGTTCAAGCCAGTCCCTCTGCCACCTGAAGCCACCACCCAGAGCCTGGAGCTGACTCCCTTGGCCCCCTGCCAGCCTAGGGATGCTCTGCCCCAGCTCAATGTGCTGCAGTTCCAGGTGCACATGGAAACACTGTGCCCTGGAAAAACAAACTCCAGCATGAGCTGCACCAGAGTTTATTTCTTCACCCTAACTGCACATCTAGATGCACCCAGTGTTCACAGGGAAAGAAGACTCTTGAGCTGGCCTGGCCCATCTGCTCCTGGGAATATGGCAGGAATGAAACTGTTCTAGGGGCACCCACCATGGCTACTCTTGAGACCTCTGTGTAGAAGGGGACTGAGATGTGCCTACTGCTTGCAGGTGGCAAAGGGGAGCTAATGAAGGGAGAAGAATTAACTCCTTACCTAGAGTTCTGGGGCCCTCCTGGGGCTCCAGCAGTGGTGATCCAGCAGCAGGGAGCAAGGCAGGTAGTTGGAATGTGGTTCCAGCAGGCCAGGCTCCAGTTTCAGGAAGCACAGGCTGCCACCACGTGCACTGCCCCACTGTATTCTAGAGTAGGATTTTTTGCCATTGAGATCTCCCTGTATCAAACTCCCTTCTCCACATTCCCCACACTGCATATTAGCAGCATGGGGAATGCCTGCATGTGCAGTGCATGTTGTGTGCAGCATCGCATATCACACATGCATTCTTGTCTGGATGCACCCATAGAGTCTTAATGAAGTAGAGCTGGAAGGGACCTCCAGAGGTCATCTAGTTCAACCCACTACCCAAGGCAGAATCATCTCTATCCAAACCATCCCATACATAGCATCATTATATATCCCAATTTAGCTAGGATAGTTCTGGATTTCAAAGGTTGGTCCCAGCCAGCTGCTGAGAATTATAACAGGCACCCTGGAAATTCAGAGGTGCAGGGCATATTCTAGTCAGGAACTAGATCAGTGTGGAGGGCCTTGCAGGCAGGCAGACAGGCACTGCTTCCTGCACAGCATGTTGCCCTGTCTCCACCAACTTAGAAGGGAGGCAATAGGGAGTTAGTGTCCTGAATTTCCCAGATGATGTCCCAGATTTCTGGGATTTCCATATGGTCAGCCTACCCATACAAACCATAATCTAGACTCTGCATAAGCCTGCCATCAACCCAATAACAATGCAAACCTAACACCCTGATCTGCCACAGGTAAAGCAGGGGAATTATGGCAGCCAATGTCCAACTTCTATAAAATGTTGCCAATATATTCTCAACTGTTGTCAATATATATGCTAGGTAGAAAGCTACAGAGGAAGGCAAAAACTTCCACAGTCCATACCAATGTAATCATGAGGTAAAATTCCTTCCTGCCCCCAAATATGGTAATTGGGCTGACCCTTAATGGACGGGCAAGACCTTATAACCAGGAACCTCTGGCTTTGTCCCAACAGGAGCATTGGCACACCCCAAAGTTTCCAGCTGTAGCCAACACCCAATGTCTCTGTGAAGGCTTAAAAACACCCTGCCGTTTAATGTAGCAGGAGCAGGGGAGGGCGGGGGGGGGGGGGGGAAGAGGGCAGTGGGGAACCACAAAACCCCAGAAGCATGAAAAATACCCATGGCAGAATATAGGCATAGCTGTGCCTAGATTATTCCTGACCAGTGGCTGTCCAAACTCTTCTTGAACCCTTGCAGTGATGGAAAGTCCACAACTTCTTGAGGCAGTATATTTCACAGCCTCACTATTCTCACAGTGAAGAAGTTTTTTCTGGATATCCAATCTAAACTTACCTTGCTGCATCTTCCAGCCATTAGTCTGCATCCTCCTCTGCAGCAAGAGAAAAAAGGTGCTTTCCCTCTTGTTTATGGCAGCCCTTCAAGTATTTGAAGGCTGTTATCATGTCTCCTCTTAAGCACTTTTTCTGCAAGCTGAACGTGCCTATCTTCTTCAGCTAGCTTGCTTTTCAAGCTCATTATCATCTTTGGTGCCTACCTTTGAAACCTCTTTAGCTTCTACACACCCTTCTTAAAATGTGGAGTCCATAACTGCACACAGTACTCCAGACGAGGCTTAACCAGTGCCAAGCAGAGAGGCACTATCACCTCCTGCGTCTTGCACCTAATGCTTCTATTGATGCATCCCAAAACTGCAATTGCCTTTTGGGCAGCTGCACCACACTGCAGGCTCATATTGAGTCTGTGATCTACCAAGGTTCCCCAGTCCTTTTTCATAGTGCTGCCATCCAGCCAGGTATCACCCATTTTATCTTTGGGTTTTTGATTATTCCTCCTGAGTTGCAACTGTCTGCATTGAACTTCATCCTGTTAGATCTAGCTCAATTTTTCAATCTGTTAAGACCTTTCTGAATTGTATTCACATCCTCCAATGTATTTGCAGTCCTTCCCATTTTTGTGTCATCTGCAGACTTTCTCGAGAAGTTTTCTATGCTAGTGTTCATAAATGCATTGAACAGCATTGGGCCCGGGACTGACCCCTGTGGGACTCCACTCAAAGCCTCCTGCCATTCTGACATGGACCTGTGAATAATTACCATTTGCTTGTATTGAGCCAGTTACCTATCCACCTTTTGGTTTAATTTTATCCAGCTCACATTTCTCCTATTTGTTTATGAGAAGGTCTTCTAGGACCTTGTCAAAAGCCTTGGTGGCTGTGGGCAGTTGTAGTTGGGTTGGGCAGCCTCAAGTGCATTCCCCCATAAGCACACTGGGGACAAACATGAGATAAGAATCTGGACCATATTTTGTGTATGAGAATTTTATTGCTGAAGTCTCCTTTGCTGTTGATCTTTTGCTGAAGACACTAACTTGGCATATACCTTTCCCTTTTTGGGACATTTTTTTCATGATGGAGAGATGTTTAGCAGAGAGTGTTGCTATCTTTTGCTTTCCTTTTTTTGAAATGTGTTGAAAACATAGAAATCTTTCATTTGGACATCTCTGAATATCTGATTCAAATGGTATCAAGATTGGAAAATATATTCTTAAAAATTAGGACATTCACACATTTTTATTAAGACAATTTTCATTCTTAAGAATTAGTACTTCAATACTTAACTGAAATTCTCAGTAGGTTATTTACAGGGAGTTTTCTCATTTTATATAAAAAGATGGGAGCAGTCTTTTAAGATTTATACTATACCAAAACAATATTTTTTAAAACAGGGGTGGGCAATTAATTCAGCAGGAGGACCACTTAATGAGTTCTGGTGAGCTGTCAAGGGCCACAAGGGTAGCCCTGGCCCCTGACACATGCCTCACCCCCTGGTTGCCATCCTGAAACCGGAAGTCCTGCCCCTAACCCCTGACCTTTCCCACCAGAAGTCCCTTTCCTTGCTCCCAGAAGTACTCCTTTCAGGAAGGGGGTTTCCCATCGTGGAACTAGAAAAAAATAATTTGTATACTAAAAATCAAACATCTACAATAACATATTTTAATTTTATTTTAAAAAATATTTTCATCCTGATTTCTGTATATTTCCATTATGTCTATAGAAATGTTGTATAATAGCTCAAAATGAAGTCTTATTCTTGTATATTGTGGGGAGGGTGTGGGGGGCTGTGAGTGTATGTGTGTGTGCATGTGGGGTGTGAGGGAAAGTGTAGATGTGTGTGTGTGTGTGTGTGTGTGTGTGTGTGTAGGGGGGGTTTGTGGGTAGAGTGCAGGGGCTGTGTGTAAGTGTTGGGGTGTGGTTATGTGGGGGTGCAGGGTTTGTGTTTGTGGGGATGTGTGTGTGGGCGAGTTTGAGGTTTCTGCAGGGCTGTAGGTGTGGGGTGTGTGTGGGTCCTTCCCTACAAACACGTTGCCCCATTGCGTATACCCCTTGCAGCCAGTGGCAGCAGTAGGCAGAGCCCCCTGGAGGCAATCAGTCCTGGCAAATCCCAGGACTACATGTGTGTGGGCCTCTGCTTCATCACACAGGACACACATGCCCAAGCCCTGTGCCAATGGGGGGAGCCCCGCATAATGAGGTCAGTAGTGCAGGTCATGGGGCTTGGCTGGGGTGGCCAGAACAGGGGTAGAGCCAGCCCAGCTCCAAAGAATGGAGTTCCCCACTGCTCCCCATGACGTGCACATAGCAGTGAGTGAGGCCAGAATTCCATCTCTATTGAGTGGAGCTCCTCCCAGAGGCATGCAGCTGGGGTGGAAAACCTGGGAACTGCATGTGAGCCCCATGTGATGGATCCAGGTGGATCCTGTGCCAGTGCCAGCCTGGGCTCTGTGATCCTGCCACCTCAGACTGGGCCCCCACTGGCCTCAGCCCTGAAGCACGAGCACAGGCCCCACTCTCCCACCCATCTGCCAGTGTTCCTGCCTGCCTGCCTGCCACTGCCACCACCACCGCTCCCAAGCCCTGCTAAAACCACTTCCCTCACCCCCACCTTCCACCAATGCTGCCCTTCCCTTGCCACTTGCCTACCTTCCCACTCTGCCCACTACCCCCCTGCCCTCCCCCCCCTGCCCTTCTCTTCCCTCTCCCCCATCAATCCCTCTCCCCTCCACTCACCTGCCTACCCACCTGCTGCCACTGCCACTCTCCCCCACTCCCCACCACCACTTCCCTGCCTGCTGCCACTGCCACTACCCCCCCCCCCCACCTACTGGCCCTTCTACCTGTGGGGCCAGAATCAGGGCCACCCCGTGGGTGAGAGCGGCACAGCGTGTGCTGCCCCTGCAGAACTGAGCGGGGCTTGGACTTATGCAAGTACAGTGGGGGCATCCTGGAGCCAGGGCAGATACAGGGAATGGGTAAGCACCCACCCGCAGGCTGCATGAAATCTCTTGGTGAGCCAGATCTGGCCAGTGGGCCATATTTTGCCTGCCCCTGCTTTAAAATATAGCTGAGAAATTAAATATACCATGCATCAGCTGAAGAATAAAATTCAAATTCTACATTGTGAGGTGGATTTTTCCTTAGCGTAGATCTAATTGTAACAGGTCCCTTTTTCAGTCCTACCAACTTTAGTAGCAAGAGAAGCATGTAAAATAGATCTAGCAGATAAGGGATCTTTAGTCTCTGAAAGGCAAACTAGTATGAAAACTGGATTATTATTGATGTGGATATGACAAGTTGATTGTATGGTTCATAATGCCTTTTAGCCAAAAGACTGGTGTCTAGAAATCAACAGTCACTGCTATGAATGACACAGCTCCAGTCACCTTCACCACCCACCTCACCACCAGCCTATGCTGGAATTGCTGCCACTGTATGCCTCATGTCAGAGCTGAAGTTGCCTTTGCTGCATGCCCTGTGGTGAAGCCAGCCCTGCCACCACCGAAGTCACTGCATGTTCTGGGCTGGGACAAGAACAGAAGTGAACCTAGGCAACAGAAGTGAACCTAGTTTCTTACAGTCTAAAGTGATTGAGTCATGAAACTATTGGGTAAAAGGGGCCACCACCACCTGTGGTTGTGTTCTGCGAAGGGCTCAAGTATGATAGTCATGGGATTCATAAAATAGATATTGTAGTTAATTAGTTTGAAAGCATAAATCAGTAGTGGACACATGTATAGTTGAACTGTTGCAGGGCATTCATAGACCCCAATCAATACCCATAAGATCCAATTCAGTATTTTCTTGTGGCTCCACTGCATCATATGGGCTTGCAAAAGGGCCATATGACAGATTTGAGCACCTCTGGGAAATACCCTGGCACAGGAGGCAGAGCCAGGTCCACAAACTTTGCACTGACTCCAAAGAAGCTCATAACAGAAAGGGTTCTGCAGTGAGACTGAGGGCAGAAGGAGGCATTGTCCTTGGCAGTTTCCAAATACAGAAAAGTAAAACTGCCTGCCTTCTGTTCTTGCACCAGCACTGAATCTGGCCCATAGGAACTTGCAATGGCCAACATTTCAATAACACTTGAACTGAATCTGACACTCATCCAACATTAATAGTAACTTCTATTTATTTCATGTCACATGAAATAAATGTCATATACTGCTGCTGGCTTTAACCAACCATGGGAATTACTAATACTGTTTGTTATGATCTTTTTCAACCCATTTCAAATTGGGGCATTTCAGCACCCCAGGAATTGAGGGCAGGTGGAAGGAGCAGATCAGCTGCTACTGCCCCCTCTAAATCAGCAAGTGCCCCCCATGCCCCACCCTAGTTAGATTACTGCCAGACAGCAACTTACCTTTTATGAAAGCCCTCTTTTGCAATAATCTCACAATTTCCTTCCAGATTAAAACAGAACAGAAAAAAATTGGAGAAGTATATTCAAACAATTTTCAAATTTTCTGAGGTCACTCATTACTAACAGTAACATGAATAAATCACGCATACCATCTAGATACAGCCTTCTCTCTTTACCTTATAATATTCATCCTTTTTTTCCCCCTTATTTAACTCACTGTTGTCATATTCATAGTTGCAGTTTCTGTTAGTGGCCTGTCCCACATACTAGTGACAAAAAGGTCAATGTTAGTTTCCTGTGGGCATGTCTACGTGTGCAGTAATGTGCCTTTTCTAATGCGCATTAAATTTAATACCTCCAATGTGAGGTACTAAAGTAATGCATATCAGGCTGTGCAAATGTGCAGTAGCGCATTTGCATACTTTTTATTAACAATGCACAGTAAACTATTTTACTATGAATCAGTGTAATGTAAAAAACTGACATGATATCTACTACACATTAAAAAGTCACATAAAGTAGCCTACTGCACATTAAAGCGTATGTGTAGATATGCCCTGTATTTATCACAGAACCACTAGTGTGCATACTGCTTCTAAAACATGGAAGAGATAAAAAGGTAAGGCCTGTAGTCTAAAAACATATTATTAAACTTGGTATTTACGTCTTAGATCATATGCAAAAACAAAATAAAACTGGGTGAATATAGTTCTCTATAGAATCATAGAGAAGAAGGGCTGGAAGGGACATCAAGAGGTCATCTAGTCCAACCCCCCACCTGAGGCAAGATCATCCCTATCCAACCATCCCATACAAACCATAATCTAAACACAACATAAGACTACTATCAAGTTTGACACACCACAGACCTAACACCCTAACCTGCACAGGTAAAGCAGGGGAACCATGACAGCCAATGTCCTGCTTCTATGAAATGCCAATATATGCTCAAGAGATCCCAGGTAAAAGGCAACACCCCCACTACAGAGCAAAAACTCCCACATTGCAAACTAATCTGACCATGGGGTAAAATTCTTTCCTGAACCCAAATCTGGTCATCAGTCTGACCCTGAGCACAGGGGCAAGACCCTCTAGTCAGGAACCTCTAGCTTTGTCCCAGCAGCAACACTGGCACAGCCCAGTCAAAATCCCCATCCTTGGCTGAAACCAACACCTAATGCTTCTGGCAAGGCTTAAAAAGACCTTGACACATATAACGGAAAGGGAGGAAGGATGGGGCAACCAGCAAAGCCCAGAGACAAGAGAAATACCAGTAGTAGAACATAGGGAGTGCATCTACACATGCATTTACTCCAGACTAGATTTACTGCACAGTAAGATACTGCACAGCAGGCATGTCTACATGAGATGCATTACTGAGCCATTGCCTAATTTTCTGAGCAGTAAGCATGCACATCTACATGTGTGGGCACTTACTTCCCAGCTATTAGAGGGCCAGCCTGAGGCCAGCCCCCGGGCTCCTGACTGAGAGCGTCACCTGCTCCAGGGCTGGGCTGCCTTACTAGCAGCCCCTGCATTCAGGCTATAAAATCTTGAAGCCATTTTGTGCCCTGGGGTACACAATAGGCAGCCTAAGTGCAGTGCAGGCCCGGTGTTCTCCCCAGGCAGGCCACAGCTGAGCTGAGCTGTGCCTGCCTTCCTGGAGCCCTTTGCTCCTGCATGGCCCTGCACAGCCTTGCAGCTTCCAGAACACTGCCCTTCAGCAGATGGTTGCACATCAGTTGCTAAAAACTGCTGCAGCCTCTGGCCAGCCTGTCAGCACCCCAGAGCTGCCTGTAGGCTCCTTCTGGCAGCAGGGCCACTGCCATCTGCCTGCTACCCACCCCCAGCAGCCTATCCTATGCCTGCAGCTGCTGAAGGGCACAGCCTCTGGCACATGGCTGGCAGTCTCTTGCCATGCCCCTGTGCTGGGTGCTGCTGGTCCAGGGCCAGCAACAGAGGAACAGCCACAGAGGCCAAGGAACTGATGCAGGGCCCAGCATCGCCTCATTTTCCCCATCCAGGCCTACCCCATCTATATGTGCATGCCCATGCCCTCCACCCAAAGCCCCAACTGAAGCCAGGAGGAGGTTGGTGACCACATGGGGCTCTGGGGCTACATAGAGGTTCAGTGCAAATTTGAGAAGGGTGCATGCTTGAACATCCACATTTATGAGGCCTTGTCAGGTGGGATGCAAGAGCATGGGCACTCCCAGTCAGTGTGTCAGTGCCACACAAACATCAAGGCCTTGTGGGCACAGTGGCTGTCCATGACTGACCACAATTGTCTGTCTAGCTGTACCCACAAGACCATGTCCTTAATGTGGCAGCTGACCTGCATTTTGGTGCCCCAGGACCTAGGTCACAACCATGCAGTTTTTACCACCTGCCCAAGCCCCCACCCTGCAAAGACCCCTCTGGTGATAAGGCTATGCCCCACAGCAGCTGCAGGTGCAGGGCAGGGCTACTGAAGGTGAGCGTTGCGAGGGCTGGGGGCGATCCGGGCCCGTCTTTGTGCACGCGGGCTGTGGCCAGCAGCCCGGGCACGCGGGGTCGGAGAAGACCGGGGGCAAGCTAGAATTAGTCACGGACGCGTAGTGGTTGATTTAAAGATTGTTTACTTACACCAGAGATGGTCGTGGTGTAGGCTGGACAGTTTCCAGGCACAGCTCCGCTTAAATCCTCGTTAGAGGACTACGACAAATTCGTTCTTTTCCCCGGAGTTGTTGAAGCTCCGTGGGTTCGGTAGTTTCTCGTACAGGAAGGGATACGTCTAGGAAACTATCGGCGATGGGGAGAGGCCAGAGGCTGTTACAAATTCGGTCTCTCCAACAGAGTTGTTGAAGCTCCGTGTGTCCGTCTTGGTTCAGGCCTCTGTTGCCTTTTAAGAAATGCGTTGGGTCCGTGAGGATCCACAGCACTTAGAGATCTTCACACAGCGTGAAGTCTCCTTCTCCTGGTGTTCGTGGAGTCCTCCAACTTGGGCGGAAACCACTCAAGCTCTTTATACGCCTAGCAAGCCAATCGCTAGCCGCCACGTGTGCATAATTTAATGTGAACCAGTAATGTGGCTCAAATTTTCATACAAATGGCGGGAACTCCTTGCACCGTGCATTTCTTAGATGCAAAAGAAATGCACCATGCAAAGAAAGCTTCGAATTGGCAGGAAATTCTCCGTTGCACCGGGGTTCTCTTCTGCAGCAGAAAACTCCACCGTGCAAAGAAACTGCAATTTAGCGGGAAAATAATTTAGCAGTGCCAAAGCGCACACAAACAAAAAATCACAACTTTGGGTTGTGACAGGCATCAGGAGGTGGCCCTGGTTCTGCTACCAGAAGGAGCCTGCAGAGAGCCCTGGGGAGCCGACAGGGCTAGCTAGGGGCTGCAGCAGCCTGCTGACCTGCTTAGCAACCTGCTGGCCCGATAGCAGTGCCCTGGCAGCTGCAAGGCTGTGCAGGGCCAAGCAGCAGTGCAGAGCTCAAGACAGGCAGGCACAGCTTGGGGAGACACACAGGGCCTCCAGAGCCCTCAGGATGCCTGTGGTGTGTGTCCAAGGGCACAAATTGGCTGCTGACTTTTATAGGCTGCAGGTACAGGCTGCAAGGGAGGCAGCCCAGCCCTGGAGCAGGAGCTGCTCCCAGTCAGGAGCCTTGAAGCTGGCCTCAGACTGGCCCCCTAATGGCTGGGCAGACCTAGCAGCAAATTTGCTCCAGGTTGCGCCTACACATGCATTACTGTGCAGTTACTAATTACAATTAAATTTGCTCGCTGCATTTGCAGGTAGCAAATTTAATTGTGATTAAGGGTTTTTACTGTGCAGTAAACTAGACAGCTTTACAGCAATGTGTCTCATGGTGACACACCCAGGCATAACTATGCCTAGATCATCCCTGGCCAGTGGCTGTCCAACCTCTTTCTTGATCATCTCCAGCGATGGACAGTCCACATGTTACCATGATGCTGTGCCATGAGAGAGACATTACAGCAGCAGAAGAGATAAACAGAGCACAGACACATATAAGAGCAAAGAATAACCAAACCCAGTATTTCCATTCACATGTAGATGAAGAGCCTTAACAAATAAGGAGCAAAGTTTAGCCACTATAAGTCTTTTTTAAATAACATTTCAGTTGGTATCCACGGATCTCAGGACAGAAGGAAAAATATCAAGGTCTGCACATTTAGGAGATGTGGCAACCTTAAGGCAACTCAGAAGGCTTAGTCTTAAAATAAATTTGGACTTACCCAGAAGACTTCATCCAGGTTCTCTCTCTTGGTTAGCCAGAGAGAGTCATAAAATTGAAAAACAGGTGAACTTGTAAAACAAAATAAGAGAGGAAAAAACCCAATTAATGATGGTAGCTTTGGCTCTATAAGAAAATAATCCGATTGATTTGTAATGCAGATCAGAAAGCCAGCCCCAAAGAAATGTTATTTCAGTCCTAGGAGGTGCAAAATCCACCTCTTAAAATGAATAACATGATGCTGATAAGTGCCATATCTGAATTTTTCTGGACGCTAGGCAAAGATAGACATTTGGGGCAGGGCTCATTTCTAGGGGTTAAGGGAAGCTGACTTTCTCAGTAACAGCTGCAATCCTTGGGGCTGCAAAATTGCACAGAGGAGCTTTGGTGCATGGAGTTTCTCTGAAACAAGTCTTAGCTGGAATAGTCTAGCTTCAAAAACAATCTTTCACCTGATTTTATAGTTAAATCTAGTGCTTTATAAAATGCAATTGTTCAGTTCACCTCTGCACCTCTGACAGCCATAACTACAAACAACCGAGCTCCAAAATGCTGTACAGTTCCAAACATTTTCACATCCCCAGTGTCTGCAGTCACTTCATGGCTGTAATCCTACAAACTGTTTTAACTGCTTGCATTGGGACAATGTAGGAAGGAAAGAAAATAAACTGAGAAATTTATTTAGGAATTAATGAGCTAAATTCCAGTCCGTTTACTAGCCCTGACACAAAGGTCTAACGGAATGGAAGGTCCATAAAAGAATACAGCAACTGTCTAGGGAAGAAGTCTTGCAATGAAGGAACTGTATAGGGCCAGTATTTTACACCACCCCCTTTTGCATGTACTAGCATAGAGGACACTGCAGAGTTGGAGAAGGGGCTGGCAACAAAAAAAATCTAGATTGCAGAATAGCTCATAGGAATCATGGAGGTGACATAAGGCAGCTTTGGCCCCCTCAACAGCCAGAAAATATGGGTATCTTAAAGAAACTTTTCTAAGTCCCCACTTTTTAAGTGTACTTTTACTGCTGCATCTTTCAAGATACACAGTACAGAGACTAACCCATTGTTTTTATTATGACTCTCAGGGCCTTATTACGCATTCATTTTAGGCAGTTTCTAAAACTCTTAACCCATGGACTGTCCACACATTAATACCCGAGACTAGTTTTCAGCGCACGTTAAGTGACTTAAAGCTACACCACTCTAGGATAGGTTTATGTTATCCAGCTTGTGTTCCATTAATGTGTAACCACTCCCCACAGATGAGTCACCAAAGTTGCAGTCCTCTGGTATCCCAGGATGCAGTGTCCCCTCCTCTACCCTCCTGTTCTGTGTGGACAACTTTCCACCCCCTGAACTCTACTGCCCAAGGAGTGGTTCTGGCACCAAGCCAACCCTCCCCCCTGCTACCCCACAGGTGTGACCTTCCCACTAGGAGTGTAACCCCATGAAAACAGCCTGCAGAGCACATTCCAGCTAGCCAGGTCACAGGACATGGATGCGTTCAGGAGTGGGGTGTAGGAGGGGTGGGGGGGGGGGAAAAACAAGGTAAGGAGTTAGATAGTGGTCCCCATGAGCTGAGGCTTTCTTCCCAGGGCAGGGGCAGCAGCTCCCTGAAAAGTGCCTTCTTCACCACTCCCACCCCCCAGGAAGCATGACCGCTAGGGCTATGCAAAGCTTCAGCAGCCAATTCAATTCAGAGGAGATTCGGCAACTGAATCTTCGAATCCAAATTTAATCAGGAGACCTATTAAAAGGTCTGAATCAATTCAGAAGCCTCCAAATCAATTCAGAAAGATTCGGAGATTCAGAAAGCAGACATGCAGGAAGCAGAAGCTAAGGGAGGAGGAAAGGGAGGACTGCTCCGATATTGACATCTGTAGCTGGCCAGTGATTGTGATCTTTTCTTGAGGTCCCTTCCAATCACAGTGCTCTGGGGGAGCGACGTAGAAACAACATATAAGGCTGCATTTGAAGTGATCTGTGCCTTTTATGAGCTACCACTGTTGGACCAGCAGTGTTTGAAAGGCTGTGGCTTGCTATCTGCTCTCTTGGTAGCTACTAGTAGCTAGCTAGTCTCTCTCTTATTCTGTGTCTTCCCTGACAGTGTGTCATCACTGTGCGCTGCAGGAAAGCACAACATATTACAGACACATACACATTTTGCAGCACACCAAGCATTATATAGCGTGCTGGAAAGGCAGGTGCCAGGTCTTCTGGCAGGGGAGGGAAAGTGGGCAGAGGGAGAGCTGCAAGTCCCTCCCCCCCCCCCCCACACCACCAAATATAGATGCACCCTCTGTCCTAGCAGTGATGAGTCTTCTGCTGCTGGTAGAAGAAAGGAGGTGGGGCCAGTGTCTGCACCTGCATGACCTTCACTAACACCAGCAATAACCAGTATGACCGTCTCCACCTCAATTTCAGTTCCCAGCATGAGCCTTCCAGTGCCAGAAGAGGAGCTGGATCTGGAAGCTGCTATAGCACTCGGCTCCACTAAGGAAATTCTGAGGAAGGAGGGCAAATCTGAGTTTGTGCTCAACACCCCTTGAGGCAGATCTCTTCTAAAAGGCACTTCGGTTGGGAGGGCAGGTGGCTCAGCTCCTCCTGTTGTTGTGCCTCTGCCTGGTGAGGAGGCAGATAAGGCAGGATTGCCCACCTACAACCCAGAAGTGGGTGGGTAGTGTAGTGTGGAATCATTTTGAGGTGGCAGATGATCCCAGGTATGCTACCTGCCAGCACTGCTGAAATCGGATCAGCCGGGGCAAGGATGAGAAACATTTCACCACCACAGGGATGCTGCTGCATCTCAGGAGGCAGCACCCCTTTGTCCTTGTTCTTCCTCAGCCTAGCACCAGTGGGAGTGTGCCCAAACAGAAGTCCCCCTCTCGCTCCAAAGCCCCTGTCCCCCCAAAGGAGAAGCAGGCCACCCTGGAACAGTGGGGAAAAGCCACAGGCCAAGGGAGCACATTCCTAAAGTAGGTGAGGTCACCCAAAGCACTGGGGAGATGCTTGCTCTGGATGGCCAGTCCTTCTCCTTTGTCGAGCATCCAGGGTTCAGGCAGCTCATGGCATTTGTGATCCCATCATACCAAGTGCCTGCACACACCACCTTTAGCAGGACAATGGTGTCTTCCCTCTATGAGGAATGTAGGGAGTACTTGAGGGAGGAGCTGTGGAAGGCAGGGCCACAGGTAGCTTTGCACTTCACCTCAGACATCTGGAGCAGCTGGGGTGGAGATCATGCTTACCTTTCCCTCACAAGGCAGTGGTGCGATCAGTCAGGGTGTCGATGGGCTCTCCTTCAAGTGGAGGTAATGGATGAGTCCCACACGGCAAGGGAGATCATGGTGGCCATGAACCACATAGTGCAGGGCTGGCTCATTGGGCAGGGCAAGCTCACCCATGGGTACATGTTCATCAACAACAGAACCAATATGGTCAAGGTGGTGCATGATGCCAACTTTGTTGGCATCCGCTGTGTGGCACACAAGTTCCACCTCGTAGTCAAGGATGCCTTGGAGGGGGACAGGGATCGCGGTGATGATGCCATCACTACCACTAACAGCCAGATCATTTAAAAATGCAGGAAGGTAGCAGGCTACTTCCACTGGAGCATCAAGGGGGGGGGGGGAAAGATGCTGTGGGACCAACAGGCAGAGCTGAGCATCCCACAGCACAAAATCATGCAGAATGTGGAGACTTGGTGGAAATCCACATACCTGATGCTTGAAAAGTTGGTCGAACAACAGAAGGCCATCCATGAGATGGCCTTGGTTGGGGAGATTGGCCCCCTTAACAAAACAGAGTAGGATACCATCTCCCACATCTTGGTGGTCCTCACACCATTCCTCAAGGCCACCAAGAGCCTTAGTGCTGGCAACGCCTTCCTTAACCAGGTGATCCCCATAGTGAAGGAGCTTGAGAATCAAATGGAGAAGTTCCAGGGAATCAATGTTCCCAGCTGTGGCAAGCCCCTCAAGGGGAATTTACAAAACGCCTTTTGTAGACAAGCCTGCAAACTTCACTTCATAAATCTACCAGATATAAAAACTCATGGACTCAATATAACCTGCCTGACATCTGACTCCCCAGGTACATCTTCACTTTTACCCGCTACATGCCTCTCCCCACCCCCCAGCCTGTCTCTCACCCACTCATGCCTCAATTTACTTTTTCACTGACTGGCTTTCTTGCATGCAGCCCAGCCTCTGGCTTCCTTACTATTCATTCCATCCAGGAAGAGTGCACACACCAACTACAGCCTGACCAAAGGTTTTTAACCCCGAAAGCTTGCTAAGATATATTTCTCCAACTATTCAGTTGGTCTAATAAAAGATATCACATTGATCCAAAGGTCCTTGTCTGCCTATGCCCTTAGACCAACACAGCTACAACCTACACCCCTTAACACACACAAGTGATACAAGTTTTGGTTTCAATAGTTTGAGGGGCACTTTCACAGAAACCCCTGTACCTATCTCCTTGAAATTTGGTAAACTTCATGCCCTCAGAAGGGGATACCATTCTGGCTGTTTTCATCAGAATTGGCAAAAAAATGACAAAGTTATAGATATTTTAGTGATTCCCTATTATAGTCTATGACTGAATCTCCAAATCAGTGCTGAATCTCCAAATCCAATTTGGCCAAACCGAATTGGGACAGTGACTTGAATCACCAAATAGAATCACTGTTCTTCCAAATTGGCTGAATCCAAATCGAAAACTTGCTGCTTTCTACAGGCCTAATGACCATCCCAATCCTAAATCCTAATTTATTAAAATATAAGACCTTCTTTAATTTACTTCTTCTTTATTTCTTTTAAATCTTTTTTACTTTTGTTTATTTTATAGTTCAGTGGCTGACTTCATCACCACCCTTCCCCCATCCCCATTTCTTTTTCACCTCCCATTTCATTACCCACCCATGTTAAATTAACTTTCTGTTTCCCAGCTTCATGCTCCCTCTCCCCCACTCCCACTCCCCCTACTATGCTCCCACCCATGTCCAACACACCTCCACTTAAAGCAGGGATAGAAGCCTGTCCTGGCTCACCAGACCTCTAGCGGCAAGTCACAGCTGTACAGCTGGGAAAGTCAGAGAAGGTTTTTAGACTTTAAGGGTGACTACTCCAAACTCAAGCTAGCATTAATACTAATCAACATTTGAGCAGCTCATGGTACAGTGTGTAACAAGGCCCTCAGTAGGGCTGTGTGAATCACTGACCTTTTGGCTTCATAGCCAAACCATAAATAAATAAGTTATACATACACATATACATATTAGGGCTGTGCAAAATTTCTCTGGCTGTTTAGTTTTGACACTGTTTTGACTCATTTCGAGCTCGAAACAGTGAAATCAAAATGAAACGAAGGGCTTTGAAACAGCTCAAAACAAAACGAGGCTAGTCGAAATGTTCTGAAACTTTCAAAATGTTGAGTTTTGAAGCAGCCAGTGGCCAGGTGATGGGAGACAGAGGAGAACCAGGGCTGCACTCCCAGTGGCTCCAGGCTCAGCCAGGTGGGGAGCCCAGCCCTGGCTCTCCCTGCCTCCCACTGCCGGGCCGTGGGAAGCCAGATCGGAGCGCTGGGGAAAAGAACTCAGCCCAGCTGAGCTGAGTTCCCCTCCCTGGCATGACTATTGCATATGTTAAAAAAAAAATAAAAATAAAAAAAAAAAAATCTTTGAACATAGGCTGATCAGCACTACAAAAACGTAACATCTCAGGGGCTAGTTAAAATTGGGTCTCTGCAGATGTAAGTTAGAGTGCCTCAAATAAAGATGCTGCTGAATTTGATTAATTGAAGATTTCTGTTGGGTTACATTATAATGTCCTGACTTCATTTCAACTGTTTCACACAGCTCTGGGACTTTGGTACTTAACTAGCAGTGAAAATAGTTATTAAAATATAACAATCAGTTTATTTCTTTCCTTATTTTTAAAGAGGATTTGCTGAACTGTTGAATTCATCCTCTCACTAGTTCGGATTGTATATCAAAGTCACAATTTTTTAGTGAAAAAATGTTGATTGAAGAAAATCAAGAGATTTTTCTTCATAGAATCATAGAAAATTCAGGTTGGAAGAGACCTCAGGAGATCATCTAGTCCCACCCCCTGCTCAAAGCAGGACCATCCCCAATGGTCTTGGTTTTTCTCTCCCCCTGATTCCCTCTCCTCCCCCCCCCCCCAAAAGCATCTCCTTTCTCCAAATAATTTTATTTCAGAAAACCAAAATATTCCAGGTTTCATGTCTTTTGCTTTTCAACAAAAATTTTAAAATAATCTATGCTGAAAAAATAAATTTTTCAGCCAGCTTTGAAGATGATGTTCAGGAAGTTTGAAAACTAAGAACGTGTCTGAAAGACAGGCATTATCCAACTCAACATGTAAAATCTAGCCCAGATTTTCTAAAAATAGTTTTGTCAACAAAACCTTGTTACTCCGGGGTTAAACTGAATCTATGCACAGAAATTATTTCCTGTGTAATGGGCTAGAATACAGTTTGCATTTACAATTCCCATTGGAACGATAGTCTAATACAGTGCTTCCCAAACTTTTCTAGCCCAAGGCACACTTACATTAATACAATTTTTCCCTGGCACACCTGTTAAGGCATTTTTCCATCCTCATACCTATTGTAGCTCATTGCCAGGGCAAAATTGTGTGGCACACTTGTTCATTTCTGCTGGCATGCTTTTGTGCCACAGCACACTGGTTGAGAAACACTGGTCTAGTACAGTGATTCTCAACCTGGGTACCACAGCACCCTGGAGTGCAACAAGATCTTTTAAAGGGTGCTGCAGGTTTAACAATGAAATATTAGCACTGTTAGGGGGGCAAACACCTCCACATGATTCACAAATTAAAGAGATTTCAAATAGGAATCCATAGCATCAAAAGCATTCCTATTGTGGGATAAGTTCTTTACAACAGAAGAATGGATCTACTATCTTTCTATAGTAAAAAAAAAAAAATGTCAAAGCCAAGAGGTAGCTTTTCCCTGTTCTATGAGTGAAGACATTAGCACTAGCTGGTTGGTTAGGTAAACTCAAATCTTCTGCACAATGCACATCATAACACCATTTTATTTTAATCCGTGCCAAGCATCCACAGATGTGAGTTGTGTTTCTGCTGTGATCAATGAGGGTTACCTTAGTAATTTATATAATGCACCTGCAATACATAATGGACAAGTTAGTAACAACCAAGATTTAGAAGTTTCAGAGTACAATTGGGTGAGAAACCCATTTACTGAAACTTCAAGAATATGGGGACAGAGGCTAAGTATAAACACACAAGAAAAACAAGGCATAAGCACTCTAAATTTTGAGCTTTAAACTAAGCACCGACGGTTAGGTTGGGTGGAAGCAGAACACATGTTAGCCCTTGGGGTGAGGGTGGGGGTGGGAGCCTGCCTTCACTGCCCGAGCCCAGCAGCTACTGTGAGGATGTGTGAGGTAATTTGCATCATCACAGATCCTCATAGGAGGTGAGAAGCTTCATACCAGCTATAAACTGACTGCCCAGAGGAGTTTTCCATCTATTGACACTGTCACGGCGGGGTCCTACAGGAGGGCCATGATCCCCTTAAGGCCCCCTCTTCCGTGCCAAGTCGGCCCAAGGGCACCCTCGGTTTCTCGCCCGCCACGTCTTTGATGTTTAGGTAAAGTTGGGAGGCTGCCTCACGTCTCCTTGGGCACGGTTAGCTGGGACCTCTGTCCCCGTGTTTTCCCGGACCCACAGGGGGTCTCCCTGTATGATGGGTGCTTCCCAGGCACCCTAGCCTTATGAGCTACGCGTGGCTCCAACCTCCCCTGATACCACGCCCCAAGCCTCGCAGATGGGATGGACGTTGGTCTGTCTTTCTATACGTACACTGCCCGTCTCTTGGGCCTCTTCTGTTGTGCTGCCCGCTCTTGGGCTTTCTGAGCCCACTTGAAGCCTCCCTGTAATGTCGCCCCCACCTGGGGCCTGCTACGCCCACACTGGGGCTTCTCGATAGTGCCCCCTTTTTTGGGGCTCTCTCTGCGCCCACACTCGGGCTTCTAAAATACCGCCCTGTCTGGGGCTCT
This sequence comes from Alligator mississippiensis, assembly GCF_030867095.1. Lineage (NCBI taxonomy): Eukaryota > Metazoa > Chordata > Crocodylia > Alligatoridae > Alligator > Alligator mississippiensis. The sequence goes on along the minus strand of NC_081824.1, from coordinate 115,629,402 downwards.
CTGAGCCCACTCTGGGGACTTATCGGCTACGCCCCCTGACTCTCGGGCCCACCGCACTGCTACCCCCTTCTCCCAGGGCTCACCGCACCACTATCCCCTCTCGCCGGGGTTCACCGCAGCACTTTACCCTTCTCCGGGGTTTACTGCAGCGCTAAGCCCTTCTTCAGAGGCTCCCCACGCCCGCACTGGGCTGCTCAGTAGTTCCTTTTATCTGAAACTTGCTGTGCCCACGCTGGGCTCCCTAATAATACTGTCCCCTCGCTGGGGCTTGCTGTGCCCATGCTGGGCTCCCTAATAATGCTGCTCCCTCACTTGTGCTAGGGCCCCACACCGCTGTGGGTCCCTACGAGGCCTCCTCCAACCCCTAATAGCCTCGCCCAAACCACCGGTGTGATAAACCAAACAAAACACAAGCCCCTAGGCTGCAACATAACTATAAGCCGCCTGGCTACAACCACATTGCTCCGACATCTTAGAGGATGCTTTGCAGCCCTGGGCTGGGTTGGGCTGTCTGCTCGAGCAGAGCAGGGTTGCCCCCGCCCCTCTGCTCTCTAGCCAGAGCAATGAGGGCTGGCTGACAAAGGGGTGGGAGTGGGAAACCCGGCTGGGGATGCAGCCCGGTCTGCCTGGCAGAGACAGAGTAGCCCCTGCCAAACTTTTTCCTGCTGGAGTGGAGGAGGCAGAGGCATGGGACACCAGGCTCAGGTGGAGTGGAGGGGAGGGAGGGGGATTAACCACTTCCCACACTGCCTCCCCTCTCCCACTGCCACAGGACCCCAGCTGGGCTCTGCTGGCTTTATCCACACACACACACACACACACACACACACACACACACACAGGCAAATCAAGCGGTGGGGGGCATGGCCAGCTGGCAGCATAAGCAGCACTTCAGGCTTGGGGGGGATGAGGGAAGGGAGAAGAAATAAACCCCCCTGCCTCCCCTCTCCCACTTGCATGGGACCCCAGCTGGGGTCTACTGGCTTTTCCCCAGCAGGGGAGGAAAGCCGGCAGACCCCAGCTAGGGTCCCATGCTGGTTGGGGGAGGGGAGGCAGGGAGGTTTAATCTCCCTCTCTCCCCTCCACCTGAGCCTGAATCACTGTCCAGGCTACCAGCTGGCCACATCCTCCACCGGTCAGGGACAAAAATGGCAAGGGCTGCTTCCCCCTTCTGGCACACCCTGGACAGGTTCACTGCAGGCCAGGGTGGGGGTTTAAACCCCGCCCCAATCATACTCAGTGGCCTGCCAGGACCTGGACACCCCTTCCCCCAACCTGCCTCAGCTTGCTTTCAGCCTTCCAGCCACTGCCCAAGGGAAGGGAGGGCTCACTCTAGCACCCCCCCCAGCTTCTAGCCTGAGCTGCATTTCTGGAATCAAAAGAGAATGTCTATTCATGTGCTTCTTGGTTCGATCTATGCAGGTTAGTCTAACCTGCAAAGATTGAATCAATTCAGGCTTGGGATTTTTGAGTGTCTGTACTTACCCAAATGGTCAAGGATCATACTATGATTATCTGAATTACAAATCAGGATTTGAATTATGTCTTAATCCATGAAGCTATATACTGCTTTCTCTGGCATTGTGGTGAAACCACCATCTATCCCTATAGCCTTGAGGGAAGCTGATCAGTTTATGATCACAATCAGGGGGTGGGGCAAATTGGGGCAACCCCCCCAGGCCCTGCGCTTTGGGGGGCCCCTGTGGAGCTGGGCAGAGCAGCACAGCAAGTCCACGCTGCCACCGGCTTTGCCACCCCTCTACCCCTCCGCTGAATCCACTGCTTGCTTCCTTGAATCTGGGGGTGGGGTCCCATACAGGCTGATTTGCCCTGGGCTCCGCACTCTGTCTCAGGTCATTTTTGATCACAGTAGATGCTGAATTCCATAAACACTCTCTTTTCAGTGCATTCAGGTATGCTTAATGATATCTACATAAATATGTAGAGAGGCAAGCACAGCTGAGTGGATTCAGGTTCTCCTGTGGCTCCTCTGGCTGTGCCTGCCTCTCCCCGGGTGGGGGGAGTCACAGAATCAGCCCCCATGGCTGCCCTGCCCAGCCCCATCCCCCGCCCAGCCCCAGTCTAGTCTCAGCACTTTAAAAAATAAAAAGCCCCACACTCACTGGCTGCAGCAGGGGCTGTGAAGGCTCTGGGGTCTCCTGGCAGAGCCCCCCTGTGCAGCCTCTGCTCCCCAATTGCCCCGCCCTCCCCCCACAGCCCCAGGAATCTGGGACTCGAACTCCACCCCCCCCACCAAAAAAAAAGAGTCCTTCACTCACTGGCAGTAGCAGCAGCTGTGGAGGCTCTGGGGCCACATGGCAGAGCCCCCGCATGCAGCCCCCACTCCCTGATCTCCACCCCCCACCCAGCCTGATGGCTGCCTCACCCAGCCCCAGCATCTCAGCAATTTAAAAAAAGCCCTGTACTCACTAGCTGCAGCAGCAGGAATCAGGGCCTCTGAGGGCTCATGGCAGAGTCCTCACATGCATTGCTGGGTGGGGGGGGGGCAGCAGGGATCACCCCTCCACCTGTCACCTGCATGGCAGCTGCCCCATGGTGCAGGTGCAGCCCAGCTCAGCAGGGTGCCATGCAATGCCTAGGAGCTGGGTCTGTTGAGGCTGAACACTGCTGGGCTCTGGGTAACTGCTGGAGCTGCCCCAGCTCCCAGACAGCACACGGCACCATGCCAAGTTGCACTGCACCCGCACCATGGGGCTGCTGCCACGCAGGTGCCAGGTTGTGGGGGAAGCTCCGCTGCCCCTCCACTGCCCCGTGCTGCATGGTGAGGCTCTGCTATGAGCCCTCAGAGGGCCTGATCCCCACTGCTGCAGCCGGTAAATGCAGGGCTTTTTTTTTTTAATTGCCGGGAGGCTGGACCGGGCAGGGAATGCAGCCGGGCAGGGGAGCCATGGGGCCTTTGCCCTGTTGCCGCTTGCCCAGCTGGCATGGAGGAAGGGGCATGATGCAGGTATGGCTCACTCTGGATGGCAGCAGGGCATTGCCCCCACTCCCAGCACTGCCACACCCTCATCCCGTCCCCTCCCCCATGCTTCCCTCCCTGAGTAATGTGTGCCCCCTGCCCTGGCTGGGTAGTTTGTTCCAGCCCCAATCCCTCCCTCCCCCATACCCTTCCCTTCCCCCAACCTCAACAGACTTACCAGCTAGAGGCAGCTGTCAGCTGCCTGTTTAGTCTATGGCCAAATCTCTGAATTAGCCGAATCTTTTCTGAATCGATTTGGATGCTTTGAATTGATTCGGAGCTTTTACTTGGTCTCCTGATTCAATCTGGATTTGGAGATTCAGTCCCCGAATCAGAACAAATCTCCTCTGAATGAAATCAGCTACCAAAGTTTCACACACCCCAGAGTACATGAATATGTGCCACTTTTATTTGTCCCCAGGAAACACATGTTCCCACTTGTGGGGACAAACCCAAGATATTTTAAATTCAGATTACTGCAGTGATGTGTCCTGCTCTGGAAGCCAAAGGTTTGATCAAGTCCAGTCTTATTCTGATCTTTCTCTTGATCACTCTTCCCAGGTTGAATGTTGGGAAGCATGGGGCTGACTCTACAATACCCAGGAATTCAGTACCTAGTGACTTTAAGTCAGCTTTTGTTCTTACTCTTATGGCCAGAGTGGCAGACAGAGAGCATTTTTAAACAAAGTTGTAAAGTTTGGGGGAAAATAATGCACCTCTTCTTTACTGTGCAACAGGTAGAAAGTGTCTCCTCACCTTCCTGGCATGTGTTTTATCTATCCTATGCTAAGTATAATGATAGCACCGATTACTGCCTTTGAGAGCTAAACATAAAAGATTAGACTGAAAACAAGAATCAGTTGAATTCATTCTTTCAGTACTTGTAACAAGTCATCAAGACCAATAACTGATTGAATGGTATTTTGGGGCATGTACTTCCTTTCCAAGGAAAGATATTAGCAGCTGAAGGAAAATAAGACACAGAGAAAGTTTGCCATATTTTTGAACCTCAAAAAATCCCTAAACCACAAACTTTATTTTACCAGATGCAGGACATCCCTAAAGCCTATTTTAATGAGAGTTGAAGACAGCCTTGGCTGTTCAGTTTCATTTTAAAAGGGTCATGCCCTAAATAAATTATAGAAAGATTGATATAAACTATTTAATGCATTGTTCAAACCATTACATTTCAGTAATGCACTGTGAGCCAAGCCAATTTAGTTATGTGACACTAGCTGATTTCTTTTCTAGCCAGAACCTCATGCCAAAGAAGGATTATAGCAATAGCAATTTGTTTCAGATTTACTCTGTCAGATCAGCTGCTGATAGGTTCAGACCACCCTAATCTGAGGAAGAAAACGAAGCTTTCTGTTGATAGAAGGGCTGTTTATTATTTTTCTAAAGCATTTCATTGTTTACTGTAAAAAAACTCTAAGGAAGGTTGATGAGATACCAGTCAAATGCTGTATTTTTAAAGCATCTTACACAAGCTCTTAAGAAAGATCTCAGTTCTCCTCAGAGTAGTTCAACCTCACTGAAATAAATATATATTATAAAAAAATAACAATGCATGTAACTAGGAAAATATTTGGTTCCTTGGAGCTAAAATTTTCAGAGTTATCTAAGGAATTTGAAAGCTCATTTCCCATTGATTTTATTAGGTATCTACACCCAAATGCTTTAGGTGGCTTTGAAAAAATATCACCAGAGGTTCCTATGGCATAATCCAAATTTACTAAAGTCACTGAAGAGGTTCACGTTGATTTAAGGGGGTTTCACTCAGTCCTCTTATCTTCCCTAAAAGCCTAAATGTGATTTCCCAGGAAGATAAGGGTTGCTTAAACGAAACTCAGTTTTAGATCAGAATGTGCAAGCCAAACAGACCTACCATCTTGGGTAAAATATATATATACACATACACACACACACTGCATATTATGTACTGTGTATAATAAATAGGATTCTGATATTCCTGCTAGCTGATCTACTCACATTGTTTTGATCAATGGGATCTTTGTCTGAGAGATAAGTTCAGGGACAAGCCTAGCATGACAAAACTACGGGTGAGCTAAAATTAATTTCATCATTTCCATCTTGGATCATGATTACAGTCACTCACAATGGATTAGTTCTTCAGCATTTTGGGACCTGATTCAATCCTAAAAGCTTCCCCATGTGTTTGAAGAACTAAAGTAGGGCTGGACCTCACTAATGAGGGGACAGAGGTCCAATACCACAGAGGTGCAACTCAAAATGTCTCCACAATATTCATTATGAAATCCCTAATTGTGGTTTCTTTCAATGCCAAGTTGCACATATAAAATTGAAAAAATATTTTTTCCAAGACAAGAAGAATCTGACAATTTATTTAACCACTCCTGTTATTACCATAATAAAAGAGGACTATAAACTAACAAATGTCAGGGAGATTGTTGAGCTTTGCTCAGTTCAAGAAGAAATAGCTGCTATTGGCTCATTTGCATACTTTGCAATTAACATTAGGGAGAACAAAAAAACCCAAGTAGATTGAATCAGATAGTTGCTTTATATACCACAGGGGATAATTCTGATAGAGGCTCACGCATTGTTAGAGGATGCATAAAAAAGGTACTTTGGAATAGAATGAATGTTGGAATATTTTTCGGTTTAAATCAAAATGGGGCCCAAAACTGAAAGCCCAGCAGTAAAAATCCTGACTCGTAAAGTCAATGACAAAATTCTGTTGACTACAGTGGGGTTTGGATTTCACCCTAGATTTGAACTCTCCTGAACAACAGAGAAGTTTGGATCTGGTTGCCAATTCATGACATAACTCCCCTTTCTAAACCACCTTACAGCTGGATCAAAACTTTACAGCTCCAGTCTACATCCTATTGTTAAAGAACACAGCCACAGAAGATGAAAAGTGCCCTCAACTCCCACAGAAGTCAGTAGTCCCCTCAGGACCCAGCCCTTGCTGAATAGCCTGTTTGTTTCCTTTGGCATCATTTTGCAGATAGAATTTATTTTCCATTCTGGCAAAATAACCTAAATAATCTTTTCTAAAGAATGATTTCATTTGTACTAGAGAGTCTTCATTGTTGGGACCATATTCAAGCTGGAGTCTCTTTTGTACACAAAACTCCCTATACCGATTTCCCCCCCTACAAACAATTCTGTTCAACAGTACAGATGATATAATACTACATTTTGCTAAGACAATAAAATAGCTACAGGTAATATTAAGACAAACTAAAAAATATTAGTTGTGCTTGAATAAAAAGCCAAATTTTGGATTAGGTCTCCCTTTATTGGCAATTCTGGGAAAAGGTTTCAGTATAATCCCCAGTTAATGAAACCTTTGCTAGTGAATTTCCTTTGTCAACACTGCATTTAATGGGAGAAGTGCTTATACCTGCTAGATCATCAAAACCTGCAAAGCTAATAGACTCAACTGGAACATAAAAAACGGGGAATTTTCATAAAACTTTAATAAAACATTTTGGCTTAGAGTGGTATAGGGCGATTCCTTTAAAAACAACTTTGCAATTACTATTCTCTAGCTTCCAAATACTTTTATGAAAAATGAAAGGCAGCTATGCTGAAAAAAATATAGAGTATTTCTTGGAAATGTTGCAAAAATAAATTAGAAAAAAAAAAAAATCAGTTGCAAAATCCCTAGTACACCAAAGTCAAATCTCAGTTTTTGATCCTAGTCTTTTGCAACAATTCTAGAGCTCAGATACATGTCAAATACAAAGAAACTGGTTAGAGGAAAAGGTAACCTGGACCACTGATAGCAATAAGAAAACTAAAGTTTGGCAGACCCTTTTTTTGCTCAAATGACAAATATCCCAGGTCCCCTTCCAATGCATATACATACAGTGACTGACAGGTCCGTGACAGAAAAAAAGAGGCCTAATCTGATCTAATTCCAGCAAATCCATTCCATCTTGCCACAGAGCTAGGTGCAGGTGCAGTTGGTGTCCAGCTAGGCATGGATAGCTGCATCCAAGGTATTTTATCAAATCCACCTTTAATGAAGGAAACTGCGGGTTGTTTTCCTGCACGTTTTTTGGTGAGACTTCTCTCCAAAGGTAAAGCTCATGATTCCATTCTTGTGTCAGCCATTGAGAAAAATATTAAATCAATACATAGCTGTTTGATGCCAGTACTGTCAATTACATTACTGAAAAAAGTGTTTCCTCTCTGATAATGTAAGAGTGATGTTATTGCCATGATAGTTCAGAAATTATGGTAAGAGGCAAAGATTTCTTAGGGAATGTACATAGTTCGGATAGACTTAGACAAGCAGACAAAAAATGTCTTGCATTCAAAAAAGTTTGTCTAACTCTATCCCAGCCACATAGTTGGTCCAATAAAACATATCGCCCCAGGAAATCCTTGATTCTTGTATTTCCTCTTTGGGGAACTCCAGGGAGAAAATACTTTTAATACAGCCATGTGTTTGTGTTTCCTACAGTTTTTGAAACAATTCAGTTTTATATCAGGGTTGGAGTGTCATGGTAGCTATGATAGTCCAGGAAATGTATGAGGCCCAATTAATTTTTTGTGGTATCTATTCTTGGACCAGCAACATCTTTCCCAGCTACACAATTTGTCCAAAAAAAAGATATCACAAAATGCCCCTTGCACCTTGTTTATTTTTGTGTCATTTAACAAATGACAAATCCTTTCTTGCTTACTACGTCTATGGGGTATACTTTGTCCAGTGCAATATACCACCCTCAGTATTATAAACACCCATTCCTGGGTTGTCAAATTCAGACTTGTAAAACAGGTGTCCAAAGGGCCTCAAGAACGGTCACTTTGGCCTCTCTTGTGCACTGAATCCACAATGCACCCCATAGAACACTGAGGACTTTTAATCCAAATTCCTAATCAAGATAACAGAAAATGGAAAAAGATCTTTTTCAGAGATTCCTTCCCACAGCACCAAGCACATTCTAAGTAAGTCTTAAGATACTCAGTTAGTGCTTCTGTGAATACACATGAAGTGTGAGTGTGTTTGCAATTATGAACCTGACTATCAAATGTCAGCCATTTGATTCCAACTGGGTGAGTACTTTAAAAATTGTAACAGTTCTTTGAAGTTTTAAACAACTTCATTTTGACTCCGTTGGTTTTATGTTTATCATTGCCCACAAATATTTAACATATGTGAGTTGTTTACAGAAGCACAAGTTTTAGAAAATGTTTGTGGAAAGCTGGCATTGATATCATACACATGAATATTTACAACAGAAATGTTAGTCTGTTCATCCAATCAGGACGCAGAAAACAGAACACATGGTATGTGTATCAAAAAAGTCAAAATTTTGACTTCTACACACTCGGGTTGGAACGTTGATAGTCTAGCAAATATATGAGAAGTAAAAGTGTTTTTGGTGATATCTTATTAGGCAGTGCTTTATGCACAAAAGCTGCTCTAATCTCTTCCCCAACTATACACTAGGTCTAAATAATGTCATCGTTTTAAAAAAAATCTTGCCTCTTGTAACAGACTGCTCACAAATAAACTGCAGACTTAGAATTATGAAAATAATTTTGATCAGTGATTCAATTTGAAAAAAGACAATGTACTCATGTTCAATTCAACTAAAAAGTGACAAAATTTGTTGAAAAATGCTTTAGTGAAAACTACATACCCAATTCTACCACTCGGTTACCTGGGCCATAGAACTTTGTTCTGCCAAATCCATCCCTAATGACTGGTAAAACATATACTTTATTTTTCTTACCTCTTTCTGCTTCTTTTCTGGCTGAATGTCTCATGAAAGTGCCGACAGTGGAATGTATTAGATTGTGTAACAAAGTCCCTAAGGGAAAAGGTGGAAATACACTGCATTAAAAATATATGTTATAGATTATAATCCTATGCAGCAGGGGTGGCCAACCTGTGGCATGTATGCCACAAAGGGGCCTGGGCAGCCTGTGTGTGGTATACAGAAGATCAGGGAGAGAAAAAGCAGAGCAGTGGCAGATAGGGCAGGGAACAGAAAAAGCAGCAGATGAGGCAGGGAACACAGATCAGGAAACAGAAAATAGAGCAGCAGATCAGGCAGGGGGAAAGGATCAGAGCAGCATTTGGGGAAGGTGTGGGGCTAATTTGTGGTATGTCTGCTAAAAGTATTGGCCCCCACTGCTATGCAGCAGAAGTCCTCAGACCCCGACCCATGGACCAAATCTAGTTCATGAAGCCATGGCATTTGGCCCATGGGGTTTTCTATAGATCAAGACATTTGGTGGCAGGGGAGTGGTGGCAATTACAACTGCCACCCCTCTACTGCTGCCAAATTTTTAAGTCCCACACAGCCAGGATGGGCTTGGGTTGTTGGTGCCTGGTCAGACTGAGCCCAGGCCTGGCTGCTGCCATGTGGCTGGATCAGGTTCAGGCCATTGCCATTTGGCTAGATTGAGCCTTGGCTGAGCCAGCTCCACATGCCTGGATTAGGGCTGGGCTGTTATCATGTGGCTACATCAAGCCCTCACTGTGTCTGCCTCAGCCACTGGATGGGGCCCCACCAGCTGGATCTGGATCATGGATGGACCTGGCACTACCCACCCAGCCCATGTGGCAAAAGTTAAGCACTGCTGCCACATAACATAGGGATCCATCAATCTAGGTACTTATGGAAGGCCCACCACACTTGTACCTAAGGAAAGCACTAAAACGCATGCCTGGTTAAGTCCACCTTTTTCAGAAAAGAGACGCAAGCACAAACTTAAACATACATGTGTTTTGCAGGGTTTTTCTTTCCCAGAAAGATCATATGGGCCAACAGGGTAACAATACTCTATGAACAAAAGGGCTTGACTCAATGCTTTTCAAGAGAAACAGCAGACAGCAACAGATTTGCACAATACATAATAGTGCCACCTATACTCCATAGTCGTGTAACAAAGCAGCTAAGCCTTCTAAGAGGGGCAGGTAGCCTTAGTGCAGTAGCCCAGCTGTGGGGATATAGGTAATGAAAGTATCCCTCTAGGAGTTAAAAATCCCAGAGAAAAAGAGCAAGACGTAGCAAACTGGGAGAGGGGTTAATTTGCTGGCAGGAATCCAGATGTATTTGCTACCTGGAAGTGGCTATATTGGCTCTAGCCCATGGCAGCAAAGGTTTTTTCATCACTAGCTGTTATCATATTAATGGGAAACAATGGATCATTGCCACTACCATATTTCCCAAGAACTTGGGCCAAACTCTCCATCTTCCCAAGGACATGAGTGAATCCTCTAAACCAATTGAATTTGAAGATCCATTTCTCTGGCCAATGCTGTAACCATCCTCTGATTTCTTAGCCGAAGGCCTAACACTCCAACTCCTCTAATTGAATGTTATGGGACTCTTGTCTGCAAAAAGAAGCATTACCTGCACCCATCCAGCATCATTTATCTCCATAAAACCACACAATACTCAGCGTTTTCTAAAAAGTATCGGAGCATTTGATCTTCTAACAGATCTTGCCAGGGGTGGACAGCCTTCCAGTCATTGAACAAGCTCTTGTTATGGTCACTGTTCTTGTGATTGAGCTTGTCTGCTGACAACCTGCATTAAGATAGCTATCAACAAAGGCTAGAGAGATGTGCCATGTTCCTAGATTGGACTTTTAAGTATGAAACATTATGGTACATTGGTCACATCTGGAACACTTCCAAGCTGGTCTCTCCAATTTATGGACTTCTCATCTGCCCTCAGAACTGGTGCTTGCAGAAGAATGCTTAAAAAAAAAAAAAAATCAGTCTCACATGTTTTCAATCTCTGTAATACCTCTACAACTCAGGAAAGATCTGATTCCCCTAACAAGCACTTCTTCACAATTCACATCCAATCTATCTCAGCATTACTCTTAATAGGTCCCTGACTTATCATAACCATCTCATAATTCATGAATATGGGTCTTGATTAGATCAAACAGTCTTGCCATATCTGGGGATCTAATATTCACACTCTTTGAGAATCTACCCTAACTCCCTGCTGATCAGTAACTGAATGCTGTGTTTGTGTCTAAATGAGCTCATGCCATGCTACATTTGATGACATATACAGGGTCTTCATAAAGTCCTTGTGCACTTTTAAAAGGTAATAACTTAGGTTGTAGGCAAGATAGAAACAGTCTGTCAATGGCATTTAAAAGCAAATTTATTAAAGTTTTAGGACAACTAGAGTACACAATGCTAGACTTCAACATAATTACCATCCATCATGATACAGCTGCTCAATCGGATCTTCCAACTCCTTGAAAACATTTCCCAGTTGCTCTTGAGTTACTGCACTAATTGCATTGGTGATCCTAGCCCTAAGTTCCACCAAAGAGCATGGTTTTGACAAGTAAACTACACTTTTAGCATATCCCCATAAAAAGAAGTCCAACAGTGACAGGTCAGGCGAACGAGGTGGCCAAGCAACTGGTCTGCCTCTGCCTATCCATTTCTCTGGGAAAACGGCATTTAGGCACTGTCGTACATTCAGAGCGTAGTGGCACGGAGCTCCATCTTATTTAAGAATAAATTCATTATTACTTATGAAGTCTAGCATTGTGTACTCCAGTTGTCCTAAAACTTTAATAAATTTGCTTTTAAATGCTGTTTACAGATAGGTTGTAGGTATGATAGAAACAAAGTTATTAACGTTTAAAAGTGCACGAGGACTTTACGAAGACCCTGTATATTGTAACAAGCATTCTATGGCCCATAACTTTACTCCAGCTGTGTAACAGGTGCTCATCCCAGAGGTGGTCGCGGCACCCCCTGGTGGCTGCTTAGTTCTTGCTGCCCCGACTGCTGCTCCCCTTCTCACTTGCCACATCTTGATGTTATTATCTTTAGGAAAGGGAAGCTACCCTAGTGATTCCCTAAGCCTGATCTTGTTCTTATGATCGCAGGTATCCCTTGTCCCTTGGCCTTAAGGTCCAATTATGTGGGCTCCATCCTCCCCAGTACCCATAGCCATGCCTCACTGGTTTTAATCACCAGCCCTTTTGGGCCACGGCCTCAGTGCCAATGACCTGGCCTCCTTGCCCGGCCACGTCACTTACCTCAGCTACTCCCCAATTTGTTTTCTAGACTTGCCTGCTTCCCCTGGGTGCTTCGCTTCTCAGAGCTGCTCCTGGAAGCAGCCCAGTACTCTGCACCAGGCAAGCTGGTTCTGGGCACTGTGTCTTGCCCTAGCAAGCTTCTGCCCCCCTCTGGGCTTCAGGCCCTCAGCCCCACAATCTCTGGGCTGCTTTGCCCCAATCCCCAGGCTACTGTGTCCCAACCCTAGACTGCTGTATCCTGCCTCTGCCCCTCTCTGGGCTATGGGCCCCTGGCCCAAATCTCTAGGCTGCTTTGCTCTGATCCCTGGGCTACTGCACCCTGCCCCTGCCACTCTCTGGGCTTTGGGCACACCTACCCCGATTCCCAGGTCTGCCCTGTTCCTAGGCTCTATGTTGCTTACCCAGCTCAGTGGTTCTCTCAGGAGCCCTGGTGCCTGGAGCTTTTCTCCCAGTGGCACTCATGGCTCAACTCCCTGACCAGCTCAGGCCCTGGTCTTATATGCCTTAAGCCCTGCCACCTTCTGGACAGGCATCTACTTATTGGGCCCTGCTACACCTGCAGGCTGCTTTTCAGGCTGCCTGACTTGTTAAGGTGACAAGCAGGCTAAGCGTCCTGTCACTGGCTGCCAGTGCTGAGTAATACTGTTCCGCTGCACGTAAGGATGCTTCACTCATAAAGGAACCAAAAATGGAAAAGGTGCCTGGCCTCCTGTAGCACTAGGATTTCTCTCACTGTCCCCCAACTCACGTGAGTTCTGATGCTCCTACCGTTCATATTTGCTACGCAATGACTTTTTAGTGGTATCTTTCGGAAAGAGAGATTGGGGTCTTGTCAGCAGTAACAAACCACTACCTTGTCAGAAATTCTAACCATTTGACCAACAGGTTTCAATATACTGCATCATCTCTGAAACACCCTGAATCGCTCTAAGGTTGCAAGACAATCTATCCAGTGTAAACTCTGATCCAGGTCATAGAAGACCATTCCCTAACTAGACTAGATCCTGTCAAGGAATTCTGTCACTAAGCATGCTAGGTCTTGACTTGGCCATGTGTATGTATGTTAATAGCAATGCCATATAATTATTATGGTACTGTATTTTCATGTATCTTATTTATTCCCATATTACTCTTCTTTTCCCAAAAATCATCAATTGAAAATTAAGATGCACATCTTAAATGAGGAAACTGACTCCAAATGGTTTGGTTAAGTGGAGAATTTTTTTTTTCTTTATTCTGCCTTACCAAAACATGGCACATACTTTATCTGAGGGCATGTGGTATGCAAATAAATGCAGCAGCTTTGGAAGTAATCATAGAGTACCTATACATGTCCAGCTCAATTAATCAAGTCTGCTGGAGCATGGTAATTATCACGCTCCAGCAGTCTCCAGTGTCATATGTATCAGTGTCCCCACACTGAAAAATGGTGCCAGGGTGACTTTAACTAAAGTTCACCTAATGCGCTTTAGTTAAGGCACCCCCACTGCCATTTTTCAGCATGGGGACACTGATACATGTGATACTCCAGGGTCTTTAATCAGAGCAGCTCTTAGAGCCACTCTAATTAAAGCGCACCTCACTACACTCCCAGAGCACATGTATAAATGCCCAGTCAGTATTCCAACACCAAATTCTGAAGGGGAAAAAATTAGGTTAGAATCACTTAAATACAGAACTAAAAGGTAGCTTGCATGAAACTGCTGTCCTATAAGAGTGCGGCGCTGTACCCAAGATCTTTTTAGCCCTTACTAGTATCCAACCAAAGAATACAGTGTAGTTACAGGGCTGTTTTATAAGTTGTAAGCAAAACTCCATACATGCCCTCTAAAGCTAAGGGCCTGATCCAGTGTTTATGGAAGTCAGTTTAACATCAAAGTACATTGAAACAGGCACCAGATTTTCCTTCAGACTCCTAAGGCGCATTTTTTGGGTTGGCGGTCAGCACAGGACAGATTGGTATTGAAACTGCCAGCAGCCAATGCAGTCCATGGAAGGTATGTTAAAGGAAAGATGATATCCATTTGGGTTTTTGCAGAATCCACAAAGTTTTCTAAAAGCAAAATATTTGCTTTTTTTATTTGAAAACAAAAATTTTGTGGCAAAATAGCCACATTAAAGGGATTCTTCTTCTGATCTGAAAACTAGTGTTAATTTTAAAGGTTTGGTTTTTGACTACTCAGCATTTTTATCATTCCAAAGAAAAGATATAGTAGGGTGAGGTCCACTCCGCTTGCACAAACCAGGGCTCTCTGCAGTTGGGTCTCTCTTGATTAGTACTGCAGAGTTGCTAATGTAAAGCTACTACCACATCTTGTTTGGGGTTGCTATTCCAGCTGCAGTCTCTTCACAATGGGCCCAGCAGATCTGATGGGAATCTTTAGATTCACTGAGCTTTGGATAAGGCTTCAAATTTACAGGAAGTTAGGGTCACTGGATCCCAGTAATTGTGAAAGTGGTACTTCCTCCCTTAGACCGTCTCCATCCAACCTTCTGGGTTTACCCATTCCTGATTTAATACTTAAGTGCCTGTTTGTAATACAGGGAAAGAAAAATTATGTTGCTATGGGAGATTTCAGTCTGTACCTGCAGTACTAAAGCAACGTGGGATCTTCTAAAAAATATAGATCTTTTTCTAACATAAATGGTATTGCACTACAATACTGTAATTCTCATTTGGACCTCATTATGATGAATAAAGAGGTGTTAAATCATGATACTTGAAGATGGCAGTAGTCTAGAAGCAAGTGGGAATAAATCTGATTGTATTCCATATAGGCAGAGAACAGTTCCAATCAATAACAGGGTTAGAGACAGACGTTATACATAAACCGGTTTAAGTATCAGAAACTGGTTTAAACCTGTAACAGAACAGAAGTTTAGTGCACACAAACCAGTTTCAAAATTCCTGAAATTGATTTAAGATAAACCTGGTTGAATGTAGTATCAGACTTAACTGACTTGGGTCAAACAGGTTTATGAAACTTCTGCCACAGACCCCTTCCTGGTTCAAGTTAATCACAGTCCCCCCAACATCCCATGCTCTGCAACTCTGGACTGGGCTTTGCTGTCTGTTCCAGCAGAGAAGGTTGGGGAGGGGGTAGCATGGAAGGCAGGGCTGGCCCCAACTTGGGTCTGGGGCCAGCAAGGGGAGTTAAACTTCCCTTCCCCCAAGTACAGAGCTGTCCTGTCCTGGCCTGCTAAAAATTTACTGCTGGCGGTGACTGTGGACTACAAATCCCAGAGGTACCTGGAAGCAGGAAGAAGTGATGATCAAGAGTTTTGCTGCTGTGACTCTTGACTGCAAATCCCAGTGACCTCAGGGATAGCAGGAAGAGGAAGCAAACACACAGCCCATGCTGATTATGTGCCAGAGAGCCATGCTCTAGAGCCTCACCACTCCTTCCTGCCCCCCGGCTTCTGGCCAGAGCCACTGCAGGCATATGGCTGTATTTCCTGAATCAAAAGTGAATGTCTGTCCAGTTGTTTCTCTGTTTAATCTCTGCAGGTTAGTCTAACCTGCAAAGACTAAATAGATTCAGCCTTGGACTTTTTAACTATCTGTACTAAGCCCAGAAGTTTCAGAATGGCTAACTTCCCAAATCTATGAAAAAATTTACCACTGAAAAATGTGTCAGCAAGCCATAATTAAACAATGAAGGAAGAGAAAACTATGGCAAAAAGTTAATACTGATTCAGGAGTAGCAGGAAGATAACAGGGATAAGGGTGAGAGAAAAAGATAATAGCAATAAGCAGAATTTTTTTTTAAGCATATTAGAAACAAATAGAACTGTTCTAATGGTATAGGCTGGAGAGGGTATTTTTTAAACTTTATTTATTAATAAATCCAATCCATTAAATAACAGATTTAACATTCAAAAACACATCTGATAACTCAAAACATACACAAAGACAGATATTAATCTTCTATCAACAGTGCTACCACAACCCAAACTAGTGTCCATGAAAGTCTTGTGCTCAGGGCTGGTCCAACCATTAGATGAACTAGGCAGTCACCTAGGGTGCCAAAATTATATGCAGAACAAAACAGGAACATCATTCTAAATAATAGCCCTGGCTGGCTACAGCTCTACCTTGGTTTAAGACATTTGGTTCGGTAAGGGGAAAAAGACCTTTGGAAAGATCTCAAAGGAAAGATCATTAGAATTGCTACTCTTACCTTTTCAACTCTCAAGCAGACTTATGACAAGAGCATACCACTGGCAACGTCATCCTAAAAGAGGAACCCCTATATCATCTTACAGCTCATGACACTAATTTTTTACACCTTCCTTACCCCTTCCAACCACCCTTCTTAAAATCTAAAGCACCCTTGATTTCATCAAGAGTAAGATGACCAAAATATGCCGACACCAGGTACAGATATGTATTGTGTCCATAATTCAGGAAACAGGCTTCAAGGCAGGAATTTCTTGGTTCAATTTTGTAGTAAAGCAGTAAAGTAATTGGTACATCATCACTTACTGAAAATGGTTCAAAGGACTGGAAAAACATATCTGCAATTCTCTCCTCTCATGAAAAAAGTAGTGAACATTTGGAAAATTTCCAAAACTGGAAAGAACTTGAACTGCGATTGAAAAGACAGAAAACTATTGATGAAGAAAATTTATGTGGGATCAAACAAGAAAAACACTGGCAGCAAATATTGAAGCAACTGATTGCTTTAGTGAGAGTTTTCGGTGGGCAAAACCTGGCATTCCTCAAGACAAATTAAAAATTATATAGCGCTGGTAATGGAGACTTCTTAAAATGTATTGAATACCGGGCTTTTGTTTGATCCAGTCATGAAGGAGTATCTGCACAAAATAAATGACCATGAAACACATGTTCATTACCTTGGAAAAAGGCTGCAGTTCAGAATGAATTGATTCAACTCCTAGCAAATGCTGTTAAAGAAAAAATCTTAGAAGCTGCCCATCCTGCAAAATACTTTTCAATAATTCTGGACTGTACACAAGATGTGAGTCAAGTTAAGCAGATGACAATCATTATTCGCTTTGTAGATGTGGCAAAAGCTGCAGATCTGGATAATGCTGAAGTGATCATAAAGGAACATTTTGGGGGGCTTGTACCATTGAAGGAAACAACTGGTGCTTTTATGACTGAAAGCATTCTACCAGAGCTGGAAGGAATGTCATCATCTGTTGAGAACTTATGTGGCCAAGGCTATGACAATGGGAGTAATATAAAGGATAAATAGTTTCATAGTTGATAGGGTCAGAAGGGACCCGAGCAGATCATCAAGTCTGACCCCCTGCCATGGGCAGGAAAGAATGCTGGGGGTCAAACAACCCCGACAAGGTGATTATCAAGCCTCCTTTTAAAGACCCCCAGGGTAGGAGTGAGCAGCACTTCCCTTGGAAGTTGGTTCCAGATCCTAGCTGCCCTGACTGTGAAGTAGTGCCTCCTGCTGTCTAGCCTGAACCTACTCTCAATTAACTTGTGGCTATTATTCCTAGTTACTCCTGGTAGTGCTCAGGGGAGCAGTGGTGTACAAAAGACAATGGTGTACAAAGGGAAATAATAAAAATTAATCTTTGCACCATTTTTGTTCCTTGCAGTACACACACTCTGAATTTGGTTGTCAATGATGCTGCCAGATGTTGTTTGGTGGCAAGCAGTTTCTTTGACCTAGTGCAATGCATTTATGCGTTGTTCTCAGGTTCAACATACCATTGGAAAGTTCTTAGTCACCAGCCTTCTCAAATTGTGAAACCATTGAGTGAACGAGATGGGAGAGTCAGATTCATGCCTTGAAGCCTCTTCGCTATGAGCTTGGCAATATCTATAATGCATTAACTAAAATTTCTGATGATACTACCCTCAGGATCATCTGGCAATACGACATGTGCTGATGCAGAAGCTGTTGCAAATGGCCTTTCCAAGCTCAAATTTGTGGTATAACATCCTTCTTCTGATCAGTAAGCAACTTCAGGCAAAGGACTTTGACATACATTCTGCTACCCAAAAACTGAAAAGTTTCTGGAGGAATGCAGGAGTCATAAAGGGTTTGAAAAGATACTGGTAGATGTTCGTGAGCTTGCTAAAGAGTTACAGCTACCAGCAAACTTTGAACCAGAATCAGTACGCATTTAGAGAAAGAAGCAGCAGTTCACATATGAAGCAAAAGATGTCAGTTTAGGACCCAAAACAAAAATGCAAAATAAACTTCTATTTTGCAGGCCTTGATAATGCAATACAGTCAGTTAAAGAGCTATTTGAAAAGATACAGTGGCTTGATTCAGTCTTTGGTTTCCTCTACGATGTTCAGTTTACAAAATAAGACATCAAAACAGATAATGGAACACTGCTTGAAGCTAGAGTCGGCATTACAACATGGAAATTCTAAAGATATTGATGCTACAGATTTGTGCAGTGAACTGCAGGTTATTTCACGATGACTTCCAAATGTCTTACACCTCGGGATGTACTGAAGTTTACTTCTGAACGTAAACTAACAGACAGTTTTCCCATCATCTTAATCGTTCTCCACATTCTCTTGACTCTCCCAGTTTCTGTTGCTAGTAAAGAGCGTAGCTTCTCAAAGCTAAAATTGATAAAGACATACCTTCATTCTTCTATGCTGCAAGAGAGACTTGTTGGACTGGCCACCATGTTGATAGAACATGAAATAGCTGGAAAACTGTCTCTTAAAGAACTTGTGTCTGAATTTGTGAAACTGAAAGAACAAAAAGCAAAGTTGTTATTTTTCACACAAATGTTCATGAGGATTTTCTTTTAATTGTACATATGTTATAATAAAGTCTATTACAGTTTTTGCAGTATAGTTGTGTTAGGGTTAATGAAAAGTGTGAAACAATCAATAAAAAAAAAATTGTTTTTATTCTTCATTTCAAATATCAAATAAGTACATGTAAGAGTTCATTCTAGACTTCTTATTTTCCTCTATACCGGAAGTGGTGGGGGCGCCGAGGTACACAGTTCACTTAGGGCACCGATTACCCTTCAACCAGCTCTGCTTATGCTCCCTTTTTCTCCTCCCCACAGTCTCCAACAGTTCCTCAATATTTCCACTGATGCCACGGCCCTGTGTTCCTTCATCTCTTTCCAATAATTCATCCCTCCTTTTCCCTAGAACTCTTCATAACACAAAACTCTTTATCTTCTACTCATCTCTGCTTTTAATTTTTAAAATTATTCAGAAATGTATTCTTAACTATTAACTCATGGAACTTGCACTTCAATATTCAAAAAAGTTTCTCAATTTCCCCTATGGAGGCAGAAGATGAATATTTTTTTAGCAAATTCCAAATATTTCTACCAGATTTGTAAGCAAGCAGCTTTTTGCCTTCTCCCCTAACACTGACTTGATAGGACAACTTTTCATTACTAAAACTTCCCAGACTTTTTTAAACCAGTAATTTTTATAGACAGATCTAGGATTTTGAAGAGGGGGGCATGGGTGGTATGATGCATCATCATATATAACACAACAAAACAAACTACACGCTCTACTAATATGTTAGAGGCCTAAGGGTATATTAATCAGTTCAAGATTGAAGCAAAAAGACTAGGGAAAAATAATCAAAACATGTTGTTTCTTTAGATCTGTTGTCCTTAGAATTAAATGCATACTTTTTTCAAATTCATAAAACAAAATCCAGCCTTCTTGAGCATTTTGACAGTGCTTCACTGAAAGCATTTCCACACCTAAATTGAAAAAAAATCCAGCTGTAGGTATACAGGATGTCTATACACGAGCATGGGGGCTGCTGGGATGTGCTGAAATTCCAGCATGTTGGAGCACACACAATTAATTAAATGAGCTTTTTTTTCAAGTGCCCCCACTGCCATTTTTAAGCGCAGGAATGCTGACACAGAAGATGTGGCAGCACTTTAATTAGAGAGGCTCTCAGAGCTGCTCTAATTAAAGCCCTCCCCCCAGAGCACATGTAAAAGGGCCCTTAGATTATGAGGGAACATTTCACTAAAAGAGAGCAGAGAAGAGCAAAAACTGTATGAAGGAGCAGTTTGCAGGCAAGAAGCGAACTGTGAGCCAAACAAACTTGCACCAAGATGGGGACACTGCAGTGCTGGGGCCAGAGCCCTTCCTGGTGCTTGGGACAGGGCCTGAAGGTTTTGTTGGTTCATTTATTTGTTGTGCAAAGACTGTGTTTTTATTTGGAGGGATGGCTGAGGAGCAACTCAGGAAGTAAAGCCAGCCTGCAGGAGCCAACAGGCTAAACCATCTCCTTACAATGAATTACATTTTTTGTGAATAATAGTAATTGCATACATGTAGTCTTTTCTAAAATATGTGACTTATAATGTCATGACATTCTGATTAAAATAATTATCCCAATATAATATCAATAAAACTCACACTAAACACCTTAAGAACTCGAGAGATTTTAAAAGAGAACCAACGGCTTAAGCTGAAGCCAGACAAATTCAAGTAGGAAACAAGAAACAAGGTTTCAAGGCTGAACATGATTAATCAATAGAATCAACTCTTAAGGGGCAATGAAGATTCTCCATCCCTTGATCTCTTCATACCAAGACTGGAGGACCTTCTGGAAGATGCACTTGAGCTCAATAACTTGTGTTTGGCTAAACACAAATGTAACTGGGTGAAATTTAAGAGCTTGTGATATTCAAAATATCAGACTAGATAATCCGAGCAGCATAACCAGAGGGCTAGGAGGAACAGAGGCAAGTGGGGAAGCAGCCCTGGGTGCTCCCTTTGTGAGCAAGTGGCACAAAAGTACTGCAACCACAGAGCTGCCTAGCTATACCTCTGGATGATCTAATCCTTAAGCCAGTGATTCTCAACTGGGGTGCCATGACACCCTGGGTGTCATGACACCCTGGATGTCTTGAGATCCTTTCACGGGTGTCATGGGATGCCATACAATGTTAGCAAAACAGTGGTTCTCAAACTTTTTAGACTTAAGGCACCCTCAGAAAATGTTCTCTTAGTCTCTCTTTTTTTTTTTACTAAGGAAAAATAATACAGAAATTATTATTTTGCAAACAACTCTGAAGGACTGCAACAAGTCAGAATGTATTTAACACTATAGATTTATAATGCATTGGAGTGTGGGTGGTCTTGCCTAGGAGTTAGCTATCCAAATCACATATGTAGTCCAGGTTGGTTCCCCAGGAGCTGGAGCCCATAGGGGTCTGGTTTTGGAAGGCTGGATTCAGAAGTCATAGCTGAAGTCAGGATAAGCAGGGATCAGAAGCTGAAGCCTCAGACAAGTTAAGCTGAGTGTCAATACCTGTGATGCTTAGGGTGTGGTATAGGGGAGGAACAGAGCCATATAATTAGCCCTTAAAGCTACAGGTGCCCTGCAGAGGCCTGGCCAGGCCAAGAGGGCCCACTGAGCCTGAGAGCATAGTTGAGGCCAGTGGGGTAAACAGAAACCCTGGTGGGGATTTAACTGGACTGGGGCTCACACTAAAGCCTGTGGGCAGCCTCCCTTTTAATCCCATAATTACATCAAGGTGTGGCAGGAGAGACAGAAGGGAGGGCACCCTAGAGGCAGAGCAGGGCACAGATGTACAGCCACCAAGGGGCTTCACAGCTGCCCCTCCAACCCTGATGTGCTACACTTAGGCTTTATTAATAAACCCATGTTAGTCTGATGAAGATATCCTTTTCTTAGTCACTAGGGGTTCCTGTAGACATGTGGGATGCCTGCTCTGACACGTAGTTATAGTGCCTCGGAGCAGACCCAATTAATTGAGTCTGCTGGAGAATGCTAATTATCATGCTCCAGCAGCCTTGGCATCTTATGTGTTCAGCATCCCTGTGCTTCAAAATGATGACAGGGTACTTTAACTAAAGGTTGCTTGAGTTTTAGTTAAAATGCCCCCACTGCCATTTTGAAGTGTGAGATGCTGAATACATATGACGCTGCAGGTGCTTTAATTAGAGCAGCTCCCAAGAGTTGCTACTGGTCAGAAAATTTTGCTTTCCACAGATACTGATTTCTTCAGGTTAACAGAGAAGGCAAAGTATAGTGTTGCCTACAGCAGGTTATTGCTGCCCACGGACCAGTAGAAGTTGGGGACCACTGAACTAGGAAGTGTACATATACCTTGGGGGAAGTCCTAACCTCAAAATAACTCTTACTGAGCTCAGTGGGCCAATGACTTCACCTTCTAGGTAGCTGCTTCAAGTCCATCTAGGCTTACCATATTTCTAGTCCAAAAAAGAGGACACTTGTCATCGGGTAGCAGGGGGAATATGATGGGGGGGGGGGGCAGTGACATGCCAGTGCCCTGCCCCTGCCTATTCTGTTGCCTCTCACTGACAAGCCATATCCCACCCCCAGCCCTGCTGCTGCCCCACTCCAGACCCACTGACCCCAGCCCTGCCAGTGCCATGCAGCCATGCTCATGCTGTGCTGCCAAGTGTGCCTGCACGGCAGCACATGCCACACAGCTTAGAGGGAACGCTGGGGAACATGTGACCCACAACGGCTGTGGAATCAGAAAAAATATATGCCTTAAACTTTGATTATTTTAGTTATAAGATGATATAACCGCTTTGTGTAGAATTGCTGGCTCTGTAAAGTAGAACAGATAAGGGCAAGTGTTTGTTCTTTGTAACTCTTCTGCAACTGCTTCGCTCACTGCGGCCTTGAAGGTAGAAAAAAAGTATGTACAAAGTAGATTTCCAGGTGCAAGAAGGAGGTTTGTGAACTAACCTCGCCTCCCCCATAAGTTCCCATCCTAATTACAGCAAAGAAATAATGAAGTAATATTATAGCTGCTTTTCATGCTAATTTCACTATATGATCACGCGAGTTGTAAGCGACTGTTCAAAAGTATATAAGCCTCCTGATTTTGCTCTTGGGGGGGACCCCTTCCAAGTGCTTGGGAAATCCATGTCACTTTGGAACTCCCCCCTACAGCTGTAGTTTCTTTTGAATAAAAGCTTCTGCTGACCTGACCCAAAAGTACTCTGTGTGTGTTTCCATGACAATTCCTGGTGCCGTGACTCGGATCCAGAACACAGGCTGAGGAAGGAGGACCGCAGGCTGCCCCCCCCCCAAACCCTGAGGCGCCAAACTTGAGAGGTAAGAGACCTAATTCAAAATCTCTATTGGGGTTTCAGAGGAGGACTGCCTGTAGGCTCCCAACTTGGCCGTGGTAACTGGATCTGAACCTTGTTAAAACAGGTCAGTCTGCACCTTACTGCCGGCTAAAATTTTCTGTCTGGTAAAGGATCCCATTTTGTGTCTGGTAACGTACGTTTTAGGGAGAAACTGTTTGAGGCACCTTCATCCAACAGCACATCAGGCTTGTAGTTAATTAACTAAGGCGGTGTGGGGTAGGAAGTCTGGCTGACTGAATAAATGTGCATGTGTGTGTGTATTTAGAAATATGAGCCACTAACCAGGACTGAGACTACGGTTGGGCTCAGCCGCCCCAATTCTGCCTGACAGGGCAGTTTTGAAAGCAAGGGGGCCCAACTGGAGCCTCGTGACCCAGTGGACAGGGCGTCTGAGTGATTTTGTCTTTTCCAAACCCCTTGTCCCAGTAGCTTCTGCCGAAAGCAGGAGTGAAAGTATCCCTCTAGTGTTTCCCTCCCCATTTCCATTTTATGAGCCGGTGTCGGGTCAGAAGCCTTTTGTCTGGGCAGTGAAAAACTGTGGGGCAAGGCACTGAGCGGCCCGGACATCCTAAATAAGCCTCTCCTACGTCTCCCTGTGTGACTGAAAATGGGAACAAGTCAGTCTAAACAGGTTCCTGTCCCCCCTAAGGGGACTCCGGCGTACTTTATGTACACACACTATTCTCCCGAGACTTGCAAGTACCTGGATAAGTGGAACTGGTATACTAGGGATGATCCTGTGAAACATTTTCCACAGGAAGGAACATTTGATCAGGATAAAATAGTGCACTTGAGAGGGGCGTTAGAGTCCCGTGGATCCAAAACACCACAAAACCAGTGGGACGCTTTCTTTTATTGGTATGATGAAATGTCCAAAAGGTGGACAGAATCTCAAACTAGGAGCCTAAAAGACTCTCAAGAAAAATTAAAACAGCAGTTAAAAGCTGTTTGGGAGAAATTGGCTGCTCCCCCAAATTACACGCTGGCCACCGCTCCGATGTATCCAGCATTGCCCGGGGCACCCCCACCACCAGAGCCAGCAGAGGATATCCTTGACCTTTGTTCGAACCCTGCTCTCCTGGGACTCCCACATCAGCAACAACCGGTTCAACATCAGGCTGCAGCCCAGGCTAGTGACCCATTAGCTGAAGCTCCTTCAGTAAATCCTTCCACGGAGCTTAATAGTCCGGACTCATCCACCATATCTGCCACTCAATCATCACCAGTGTGGCAATTTACTCCTGGGTCACAACCCACCACAGGTGTATTTAGAAGAATGGGAATAGGCATGGAAAGATCTCCCATCAATCTGAGATCCCGAACTGCACAAGTTTACCCCCTAAGACAAATGCCAGGCATTGGCACTGATGGACAAAATATAGTAACTGTGCATGCAGCCTGGACTCCAGGTGATCTCTACAATTTAACTCAAAAGTTCCCAAAAATCAGGGAAGACCCAGAAAAATTTCAGGAAGAATTGCAGACTGTTATAAATTGTTATAATCCAACATGGGCTGACATTAATCAGCTCATGTGATCCATTTTGCCCAAGGAAACTATGCTACGTCTGTACGCTGCCTGTACTTGGCCAGATCAAAACTCAGGGATTGGCCAAGACTTTATTGACAAGAGAAATGCTTTGGTTCAGGCAGTTCTCACAATTTGCCCGAAAAAGGCAGACTGGACCAAAATAAATACCTGTAAACAAAACAAAAATGAACACCCCAGTGACTATTTAGAACGCCTCAAACAGGCATTTGAACGATACTCAGGAATGGATAACCCAGTCGGAAATGCTAAACAAGCAATAGTGGCAGCATTCGTCCAGGGACTTAACCCTAAAATTGCTGAGAAAATTCAAACAGTAATTATTGGCTGGGAAACTAAAGATTTGACCGAAGTCCTTGCTGCGGCTAACCATTTTCATAACAAATTGGAACGGTCTAAAGACAGTGCCGAGTTTAAGTTAATGGCCTTACAGATTTCTCAGTTGCAGGGTCCAGGTAGAGGAAGGGGACGAGGACGGGGAAGGGGAGGCCTGGGTAGATTCAGGGGAAGAGATAGATCCTTGAGTCCACAAAACCCAGGCTATGGGAACCAATGTCATTATTGCAAGCAAGAAGGACATTGGAAATCAGAACGCCCCAACTGCCCCGGCCAAGGACCCAGCCCCCAGCCCCCACCTCCACTTCCTGTCAATTTTCCCAGTGTTGAATAGGACAGCCTGAGGGACAGTGACATCATTGCTCCTTTGCTTGCTACTGACCAATCTGGTCTGTTTGTTGAATGCCTTATTTCTGGTAAACCTGTCTCCTGTCTTGTCGACACCGGAGCGTCCCGCTCCACACTAAAGGCTGCTAAGTTTCCTTTTCTACCTTATTCTCCTGAAACTGCAAATGCTGTCGGTATAGGCGGACAACCTATCCCACATCCAGTCTCTGAACCTGTCTCCATCTCTATTGGCCCTTTGTCTGAAAATCATGCCTTTCTTCTTAGCCCCTGTGCACCTGTCAACCTTCTTGGTAAGGATTTGCTGTGTAAACTGGGATGCGTGATTTATTGTAGCCCAGATGGTGTTTACCTTGAGGTACTGGAACAGAGGGAAACTGAGCTTGTGGCTTTGCTAACCCAGGAGTACTCTGATCCTGAAACTTCCTACTTGCAAGAGGAACTGTTGGCACGAGTACCTCCACAGCTGCGGTCCACCCATGCGAATGAAGTGGGGCACATGCTGAGTGCTGAACCAGTGCGTATCATCCTGAACCCTGCCAAGCCACTTCCTCGTGTCCCACAGTACCCCATCTCAAAGGAAGCTGAGGAAGGGATCAAGCCTGTCGTTTCCTCACTCCTTGAGCAAGGGATTATTGTCCCAATACGCTCCCCTTGCAACACACCTATCCTACCTGTCAAAAAACCTGGTAAAGATACGTATCGCTTTGTGCAAGATCTTCGAGCTGTAAATGCCGCTGTTTTACCCGCTTTCCCCGTGGTCCCTAACCCTGCCACTATTCTTTCCTGTATCCCTTCAGATGCTACATATTTCACAGTAGTGGATCTTTGTTCTGCTTTTTTCTCTATCCCCGTTCATAAGGATAGCCAGTATCTGTTTGCATTTACTCATCAGGGATTTCAATATACTTGGACAAGACTCCCTCAGGGATATACAGAGTCCCCAACCCTGTTTTCCCAGATCCTAAAAAAAGATTTGGATCCTATCATGTTCAAAGGGGGGTCCACCCTTGTTCAGTACGTTGATGATCTATTGTTAGCCTCACCCACTTTGGAGGCCTGTAAGCAAGATACTTTGACACTCCTCACAGCTTTAGCTCAGAAAGGCCACAAGGCCTCAAAATCTAAATTGCAGCTCTGCAAGTCTAAGGTACATTATTTAGGGCATGATATCTCAGCAGGAGAACGACACCTTTCCCCTAGTAGAGTTGAAGCTATCCTCAACATTCCCAAACCTATGACTAGAAAACAGATGAGGGGATTCTTAGGTGCAACGGGTTATTGTAGACAGTGGATCCTGGGTTATGCTGCTTTTGCAAAACCCTTGCAAGCATTCACTCATGATACCACCCCGGAACCCCTCCCTTGGACTCCTGAAGCCGAACAAGCATTTGTGGCCCTTAAGCAAGCCCTCACTCTTGCTCCCGCTCTTGGGCTTCCTAATTATAAGAAACCCTTTACCTTGTTTTGTCATGAACGGGAAGAAATCGCTTTAGGAGTACTCACTCAGCTGCATGGTGAAAAGCATCGCCCAATTGCATATTACAGCTCTGCCCTTGATCCCGTAGTTGAGGGACTTCCTCCTTGCCTCCGTTCAGTTGCAGCTGCTGCCTTGTTGGTTGAAAAGGCAGATTCTCTAGTTTTGGGACACTCTTTAACCGTTACAGTTCCACATGCTGTGATGGCCCTTCTGCTCAAGGGCAAAACTCAGCACATTTCCAATTCCCGTCTTATTAAATATGAGAAACTTCTACTGTCAGCTGCAAATGTAACCTTAAATCGCTGTTCAATTCTGAATCCTGCGTCACTTCTGCCTATTGCCTCTGATGGTGAGCCTCATGATTGCCTGTCTATCACAACTCAATTGTTAACCCCTCGAACTGACCTCAAGGACATTCCTATCCCGAACTCTGACCTTGTTTTGTTTGTTGATGGTTCCTGTCTTAGAAATGATGCAGGCAAATTAGTTGTGGGATATGCAGTATGCACTCAGTATGCTGTTTTGGAAGCCTATTCTTTACCCCAAGCTCGTTCTGCTCAAGTTGCTGAACTCATTGCTTTAACACGTGCTTGCATTCTTGCAAAAAATCAAACCACAACCATTTATACTGACTCTAAGTATGCTTCTGGTGTTGTTCATGATTTTGGACAAATCTGGAAACAAAGAGGGTTCCTCACTTCATCAGGGACCCAAATCAGTCATGGTTGTTATGTAAAAACGCTCTTAGAAGCTGTTCAATTGCCTCTTGCTATTGCTATTGTTAAATGTAAAGCTCTTGAGAAACCCTTTGATGATGTCACACGAGGAAATGATCTGGCAGACCGTTCTGCCAGAAATGCGGCCCTTTCTGACCCACAGGCTCCTAACTCTGTTTTTGTTTGTTTTTCAGCAGACCAGTCTCTTTTGGCTAGCCTTTCAAGTCTGGCCCTTCTTCAAAATCAGGCCCCAAAAAAGGAAATAAATGACTGGCTGCGTGCAGGATGTTCACTGCACCCCGACTCTCTCTGGCGCTCCCCGGACGGCTGCCTCGTGGCGCCTAGAGAGCTTTTGCCACATCTTGCTCGTTTAACCCACTCTGTGGCCCATACGAGCAAAGGAGGAATGATTGCTACAGTACAAAAAAATTGGTTTGCCCCAAATTTTCCTTCCATGGCACAACAGTACTGTAGCTCCTGTCCCATCTGCTTAGCTCACAACATTGGGCAACGGGTAAAAACGACACCCGCAGCCCATCCTCCTCCATGGGGACCGTTTGTAAATCTGCAAATTGATTTTGTGCAGCTACCTAAGTGCTGTTCTTATGAGTACATTCTTGTTATTATTGATGTGTTCTCTGGATGGGTGCAAGCCTACCCAAGCGTACATGCTGATTCCATCACTGTAGCAAAGAAATTGCTCAAAGAATTCATCCCTAGATTTGGATTGCCCCTCACAATAGATAGTGACCGCGGCACCCATTTCACAGGACAGATAGTAAAAAACATCTGCCAAGCACTCAACATACAGCAACACCTACACTGTAGTTATCATCCACAATCAAGTGGTGCTGTAGAACGTAAAAACTCTGATTTAAAAACGCGCATTCCGAAGATTTGTGCTGAAACAGGCCTCAAATGGCCTGATGCACTGCCCATTGCTCTTATGCACATTAAAAACACTGTTAACAGAAAACATGGCCTAACCCCTTATGAAATACTCATGGCACGACCCATGAGGATGCCAGCTACACCACCTGTTTCCCCTCACCAAACAGACCTACAATTAACTGATGAAACTGTACTAAATTATTGCAAGGCATTAATAAAGTATGCCAGGTCTGTTCATTCACAGGTCCAAGAAGCCTTACCTCAACCACCGGATGTTCCCTGTCACAACCTCGAACCAGGGGATTGGATCTACGTAAAGGTCTATCAACGGAAAAATTCACTTCAACCCAGATGGAAAGGACCTTTCCAGGTACTTCTGACCACTAATTCTGCTGTTCGTTGCCAAGGTCACCAAACGAGGACTCACGCCTCGCACTGCAAGAAGGTATCACCTCCATTGGACCCCGAAGCAGCTGTATTCCAACCAAGGTTGGGATCTTTCCCTGAGGCCAAGGACAAAGACCCTCAGGACCTCACTCAGGCAAGTGAGGAGCATCAGGGTGCAAGTGATAGTAACCTCTCCCCTGCACCCAATACCTCAGCCCAGCCGGATTCATCAGTTGAAGAACGAAGATATCGTCTTCGGCCTCGAAGAAAGTGAATGCTCCCATTCGGAAGATCACCACCTCGATCAAGACCAAGAGCCGACATTATCAGTCCTTTAGGTAACTTGAGCCCAGAGAACGAAAAAAGACTTTGGCTGCCATCCTGGGTTTGGCTGGTAGTGTTCTTTTTCTTACTGGTGCTGGTTATGTTTGTTGTTAAGATTCTTTGTCCCTCCTGCACTGATATCCTTATATATCACACTTGGGTATCTCAGTATCACCCAAGGGGGGTGGGAGAAATATTTGTATTTGCAGATCTCCCGTACGGTGGCTCAAGCTGGAAATAAAAGTGACTGCTGGATATGCTCTCACAGCCCAGCACACCTACACCAAGGAATCCCAATGATCGGAGTACCAATATCCCTCCAGCAATGGGGAACAATAAACGGCGGCTTCGTTAGACTCTACTCGTTAGCTGCCCATCGGTCCGCTCCTAAAGAATGGAGGGCCGCCCCTGCTAACTGGATCATCTCCCCAAGAGTAGAGGCGCCTTTCTGTTACAGATCCAACAACACCAGAGCTTATAATAAAGCCACACCTGTAGGACACTACCCTCATTGCCTAACTACTCTAGATTATAGCCCTAGTAGCACCAGTGGAATCCTGTTGGGTAACGTACCCTCTCTCAATTGTACAGGATTCATGGTCTACAACTTTTCTAAGGAACCTCATGTTGCTCTCATTGCAAACAGATCGGAATTTTACATTGACTCCAATTTTACTTCTTGTAATATATCTCGGTCCAGCAGGATAGCAGCTGAACGTGGTCCGTCCTATACGATACATATCAATTGAAAGTGCCGGATATGACACAACAACTGTCGAGATTTGAGTACCCTTTCTGCCCCAGGCCTTTACTGGCTCTGCGGAAACAGGGCTCATAAAATCTTGCCCTGGAATTGGGTGGGGGCATGCACTCTTGGACGTGTTATCCCTGGTTTCGAAATGCATAGTGCAATATATCTGGAACAAGTAAAAAATTTCAACCATCACATGAAAAGGGCGGTTAACCCCTTAGCTACCAGAAACACAGGGTTCCATCGATTTGTGAGAACCTTCATACCGTGGCTTGGAGTAAGAGAATTGGAACTAGCCATAATTAACATTTCAGCCACAATGGAAGCTATGGGAAATGCCACTGCGGATGCAATTCAGGCTCTGCAAAAAGAGATCTCCCACATCTCACAAGTAACTATACAACACCGCATAGCCCTAGATTACCTATTGGTATCCCAGGGAGGAGTATGTGCCTTAGTAAACTCCACCTGTTGTGTCTATGTCAATCAGGACATGCGAATCGAAACTGACATTCGCAAAATCCGAAATCAGTTAAGGGTCCTACATCAAGTGGCCTCAGAAAATACTGACTGGGGTCTAGAAGAAATGTGGTCTTGGCTAACCTCCTGGCTCCCAGATTTTGGGGCCCTTGGCAAAAAAATCCTGTATGGAATATTGTTTGTCTTGATAGTTCTGATAATGTTCTATGTCTTAGTGCAACTGATCCTCTGCTGCGTGAAAGCCAGCAGGGGAAGCTTTAGCAAGGCAAGAAAACCCACAGCAGAGTCTAGAATAATGGTGTTACAAAAGTGTGAGCAGATTAAAAGAAAACATGAAAGGCTGCATGATGAAATAGAGGGGCTCATGAAAATGGAAATTTAAGGCTAAAGTGAGACTAAATAGTCTCAAAGGGGGGGGCTGTGGAATCAGAAAAAATATATGCCTTAAACTTTGATTATTTTAGTTATAAGATGACATAACCGCTTTGTGTAGAATTGCTGGCTCTGTACAGTAGAACAGATAAGGGCAAGTGTTTGTTCTTTGTAACTCTTCTGCAACTGCTTCGCTCACCGCGGCCTTGAAGGTAGAAAAAAAAATATGTACAAAGTAGATTTCCAGGTGCAAGAAGGAGGTTTGTGAACTAACCTCGCCTCCCCCATAATTCCCATCCTGATTACAGCAAAGAAATAATGAAGTAATATTATAGCTGCTTTTCATGCTAATTTCACTATATGATCACGTGAGTTGTAAGCGACTGTTAAAAAGTATATAAGCCTCCTGATTTTGCTCTTGGGGGGGGACCCCTTCCAAGTGCTTGGGAAATCCATGTCACTTTGGAACTCCCCCCTACAGCTGTAGTTTCTTTTGAATAAAAGCTTCTGCTGACCTGACCCAAAAGTACTCTGTGTGTGTTTCCACGACACAGCTAATCACCTTGCCCCCTGCTCCCAGCCAGAAGTAGCCAGATGAAGATCACAGAAAACCCAAATGTGTTGCTCTTATTTTAAAAACCCACCCGGACACAGCACAGGGGTCCAAAAATGAGGACATGTCTGGGAAAACCCAGACGTATGGTAACCTTAAGTCCATCAGAGCAACTGGACAGAATTTAAAAGTAGGGTGGAGGACCTTGCTCTGGCTCTTTATAGTGATGTTGAGATGATAAAGGATGTAGCATAAAACAGCAGAGAGCCTCTCAGTACAGCTGTTAATTGCCTAAAGGGCTTTTTTTCCTAATTGGTACCATTTCTCCTTGTTCAGTGTTTCCTAAAGTCATGTAAATTAGAGAGAGAGTAAGACATATTCCCTTAAAAAGGAATGATACTTGGTGTGGCGTTATTTGTGATCATATTCATGCTGAAAAGTTTGTGGCACCTCAAACAACTTTGAGGTGCCACAAACTGCACACGCATGCTCATCCAGACACACCCGTTGAGGTTATTCTGCTTCTGGTACCCAAGCTAGCTGGGGTCTGTCTGCAAAGCACTGCATTATTTTGTGCAGATATAGTCCAACTTCTGCTTTCAACTCACACCCTTACATCTAAGGGACTCCTCTTGGCTTTCCTTAGGAAAGCCAATTGCTCAGATATCTCTCTGAATACTGGGATTTGTTTTGATTCAGAGTGATTTAACCCTTGGAATTTAAAATGTTTATGACATTTTGAAATATTACTACTAAGAAATACAATAGCCAGAAGCTTAACATAAATACATTGAAATAAAATGATCCCTTCAGCCTCCAGCCCATAAAGGATATAAAGTGAGAAATTGTAGGACTGTTTACCTCATGAAAAGGAGAGAGATTAGACATACAAACACAGCAAGGAACTAAGAGGTTTCCTCTGCCCTGAGAAAAAAATCTGAACCCAGTGTACTGAGGAAGGTCTTATTGCAGTTAATAGCTGAATATAGATGTATATAGATACTGCTTAATGCTATTCCTGAACAGGAGCTTCAGTTAACACTCTGATGTTGTTAATACAACTCAATTTTTGACTTGACAGTCATTAGACAGCTGGTCTGCTACTTATCAGTCTGATAAGTATTGTTTCATCTTTTGCCATGGTCACCCATTGGCTCTCATATGTTGAGTGCATGGTTTGATCTGCTTCTGGACAGAGACCTTGTTTTGTTTGCAAAGCACCTAGCACAGTGGGATTCTGATCTGAGACCAAGATCCCTAAACACTAGCTAAACACAAGGCACAACTACACATGTAATTAATTTGAAGCAATAAACTCTGGCACCGAGAGTTTATTGCTCCCAGGCACACCATTTGAACATGTGCCCAAACTGCACTATGTTGAGTCAGGTCAGAGCAGCCCTGGCTGGTAGGGGCCTGGAGAGGGATGGGGCAGCCTGCCAGCCTAGGGCTGCTCTGACCTACCTCGATGTGCTGTGGAAGAGCTGGCTAGGGCAGGAGGGTGCTCCAGTGTGGGGCTAGCTGGCAGGCAGCCCCCACACTCAAGCACCCTCATGCCCCCAGCCTGCCCCGTCAGCACCTACGTGTATGTTGTGGTGCACTAAAAAACTCTGCCACAGGATAGTACTTGTAAACACAAGTTTACAAATACTAAATAATAAACTCATAATAGCCTAATAGGGCCACACACATAGACATGAAGACTTTACTGCAGAGCTAATTAGTCAGTTCCACAGTAAGCATCTTGTGTAGACATGCCCACAAATAAAGACATGAATGGGAAGCATTAAAATATTGAAGAGACACTAATTCAGGCATGACAGCTGATGAGCTAAATGACCTCATGGAAATTTAGTGACTGGTAAATGGATATAACAACCTACAAATATTCAAAGAGTGTAGACATTGAATAATGGGGACAAATTATGTTGAGAGGAACATAGCTAGGGATACCATAATATAATTAAGAAAAATAAAATTATTGCGTAAATACTACAAAAAAAACCCAAAACAAACAAACAAACAAACAAACAAAAACCCTGTGAAATATCACTGCAAATACTAAATTTACTTCAATATTGTATGCATCTTTTCCCCAAAAAATTAGCCATCCAAAATTGGAGGGGTGTTTTTTAAGTGAGGAGGCTGATTTCTATGCCAGAATGGAGGTATAGGGGCTCAACTCAGCTGCACAGCAAACGGGCAGAGTCCTATCATCAGCGGGCTTATCTACACCAGCCCTTTCCTGTAAAGCTGGCTAGTTAGTATTCCTCAGCTGAGGATGTTCTGACCTGGTTCTATGTGCTGTGGTGTTGGGTGCATGTGTTAACACGGTGCCTTGGAGCAATAAACTCTGGCATGAACTGCGCCAGAGTTTATTGTGTTATACATATGTGCAGATGCGCCCCGTGTCATTCAGCCTGTAGCTGCGGCTATACAGTTCAAAGTTTAGCCCTAGCAGAAGCTTTTGTTTTGGTTCATCCAGCTGAATTCGGAAGCAGCTGAAACATGTTTAAATTTCAAGCAGTTCATCTGCAACCGCAGATCAAGTGGAAGCTAGACTAAATCACATAAACTGTGGGGTTTTCCTCTCTAGAGCTGGTCAGACATTTCATTACACTAATATTTTTCAAATGTATTACTCCTTTCTTTTCAGTTAAAAATCATTTGTATACTTTGTACATATTCATTATCCATAAATATTTATCCAATAGTTCAGAACAAATATTTAAAGACTATGGGTTGCTTGCAAACTGTTCCCATCAGCTATGCTCTTTATATTGTTTGCTACCTCAGTACATAATATTTATTGTGTTCTCTATATTTGATGAAAAACTTTAAACCCAGGAGAACTAACAGTAAATGAAAAGAAAAATCTGGCTTATGTTTTCAAATAAATTGCTACTTGTTCTTCTATGTTACACAATTTTGCAATAATCCCTTTGCTTTTAGCTAATAAAATGACTGTCTGCTATTATTTTTTTTAATTTATTTACTATGACACTGACTAGTCATAGCACTTCCAGTTTCTATCACACTGTGATCATGTAGGTATGTATGTATGTACCTACATGAAAAATCAAAGAAAAACATAATGCACATAATCTCAGTAATAGATAGGAAAGACAATCCTCCAAAATCCTTTGAAGATTTTACACTTTGAATCCTGAGATTTGACTATCTGTGTTAAATTTTCATAGTGGCAAAATCTGTTAATGGTTATATTATCATCAAGAACTTTTTAAAAATATCAAGGAGTGCTAGCAAAAGGCTTATGAGCCACTGAAAACCTCTAGTGTCAAGACCGACATGCTCAGTCTGGGTCTTTGTATCAGGACAATTTCACCTGGTAAGAAGTAGCATTTCCTTCGAATTTTTTTCTAAATATTTTTAGGTATTAAAAAAGAAACAAAGTCTAGGTACACATTGTTTGGAAACATGAAAGATTATGCTGATAAATTTAACTGCTGCAATGCAAGAAGCTGATCTAATGTGTAATAGTAGAAAAGATAGACATGGTTCCTAACAAGCAGGGAGAAATTAAGCTTTTAAATAATCTATTCAAAGTGAAAAACTAAACCAATGACAAGAAAAAGAATGGGTGCATCCCTCTCTCACAAGGTAGACATGTGAAAATAACCTGCCTTCACTTATTATACTGTAGAGATCAGAACACTCAGTTATGTGCAGGAAATGTTGCCCGATATGATTAGGAAACCTCTTTTCTGAAGCTGTTAGAGCTAGTCATCTTTCCCAGTTTTAAACTAGAGAGTATGTGAAGGGCTGCTTATTAATCTCTAAGGGCATTTGCTACAGCTGCTTCAAAAAACCCAGGAAAATAATTTTGCAAAACATTCCAAACTTTCAAAGGGGTTTCCATTATGCAGGGGTCAGGAGAGCCCTATTTTTCATTGTTTGGATTTTTTCAGTAATTTTTAAAATCAAAATAATTTCTGAAATCATTAGTGAATGTGTTAGTTGACTGGAAATAATATTTTCTTACCAACAATAATCTTAAAAAAATACTTTAACAATATTTAAATTAAGTGTTGCTAAAAAATTGCAGATATGATCACTTATTTACAAAAAGCTTCATTTCATAAAAATCCATGTTCTTCATCTTAGCCAGCAATATAAACTTTTTTATTAAGTAAAAAAAAAATGTATGCTATATGTTGCAGCTGCTGCAATTTGAGGGCCAGACTCTGTCACTCTTAGTCCTATTGAGTAATACCCAAATTCTTTAAATAATCCCATTGAACTCAATGGACCTACTCAGGGAGTAAGATACAACTTGTTGTAATTAATAGTGGCACAATCTAACCTTAAGGTCATTTTAATAAGTATTTTTGTGCCTTACTATTTCCTAAAGCCTTTTTTATAATACATTCCATAAAAATATGCTCCAGAAAGATGACGTTTGCCCAGTTCCAAGTATGCCAGATATTTGAAAATACTGAGAAACAAAGCATGCTTCTGCTTGTGCAAGAGATGGAAATACCCAGTAGAACCTTCAGGACAGCATTGTAAAACACCAAATATAACCAGCCCAGATGAGTCTCTGGTTTACTTACACTGGCTTTATGCTGTTGAAAACTGTCACAGATCGTACAACTTTTCAGGGAAAAGTCTGTCATATGACTTCCCAAAAGACTCCCCGTATGAACCCCTCTCCTGAAGACACCTTTAGAACATCCTGGGTGTAGTTTCTTGAGGGACAAGCCTTTGGCTCTATAACTCTGGCTCTTTTCTGTCTCCGGCTTTCCTTGTGGTCTAAAACTCCCACATCTCAAAGGCTAGGTACAGACAGTCAAAAAGCATAAGTCTGAATTGATTCAATCTTTGCAGGTTAATCTAAACTACACAGATTAAATTGAGACAGAAGTAAGCAGAAATTTACCTTTGAATCAGGAAATACAGCCACATACCTGCGGTGGCTCAGGCCAGAAGCTAGGAGGCACTGAAGCCCAGCTCTCTGGCTGTGTGTTCACTTCCTCTTCCTGCTGCCCCCGAGAGCTCTGGGATTTGCAGTCCAGAATTGTAGCAGTAGGACTCTGCAGGGTTGCTTATCACTTCCTCTTTCTGCTTCCAGGTGAGGTGCCTCTGGGATTTGTTGTCCACATTTGCAGCCAGCAGTAAGGTTGGAAAGAGGAAGGGGTGTTTAGCCCCACTCCCTGGCCCCAGACTTCAGGTGGGGTTTTTCTGGGGGGGTAGTTCCTCCGCCCCCCCAACTGAGCTGTATCCTCACCCCGGTTGGCCCCTCTCACCCTCTTCTCAGCTAGCCCTCACTCACTGCTCCAGCTATTAAGTAGAGTGCGGGGGGGGGGGGGCAGCCCCTCTGAAGCAGAGAGCACAGCGCAGAGCTGGAAAGCATGCCAAGATGACTGTGATTTAACTTGAACCAAGAAGGGGTCTGGGACAGAAGTTTCATAAACTGGTTTGACCCAAATCAGATCTGATACTACATTCAACCAGGATTATCTGAAACAATTTCAGCCATTTTGGTAAGAAAATGTTGATAAGAAGAGTTTTATGTGCACTGAGTTTCTGTTCTGTTACAGGTTTAAACCAGTTTCTGATGATTTATACCAGTTTATGTGCAACTTCTGTCCCTAGCCAAAAAGTTCCTCCTTTTGGTCAGCTCATAGGCAGGGGGGTGTTTTCTCCTTTAAAGGAGGCGGGGGATCAGAGTGCCAATGTCCCAAACAGCACAACAGACTGGTCAGCTTCAAACAGTTTTGGGGCCGTTGCAGTTCCCTCTGTCCTTCCCTAGACTTCATCTTGCGCTCTCTAGGACTCCTCTCTCTCTCTTCTTTTCTCTCCAGCTCTCTGTCTTCCCTGGGACTTTATCTGGGTCTTCCTGGGGCTATCTTTTCTCAACTGCCCAGCTCTCTCAACCCCTTTGTGAAAAAACTACAGTAATTACAGTATTAACTTGGGGACAACAGTCACCCAGTAAAATGAAACAAAGGCATGGGGAACCAATTGGAGAACAGTCTCTGCAGCCCGCTTCCAGGCTCAGACTTCCACCTTCCTCTGGGGTGAAAAGGGAATCGAGGTGTCCTACTTATGAAACCATTTACATCAAAGCATATTCACACCAAGCCCCACATGAAGTGTTCCCCACAACAACTGCAGGCTAGAACTCAGTTCACTTAACCTCTTTCCTCATAGAAGCCTTAGACCACAAATGAAAATGAGGTTGGTATGCTCTTGTTTGCTCGCACATCACAAAATCCTATGCCTGGCTGGCAAGTATCAGCTATAGAGAAAATGGAATGAAAACTAACAGTAGAAAAGATGTATTAAATCACTTTGTCCAGCATAGTTTGTTCCTGTTAGCATACTCTTCAGTGCTTTATTAGGGTCTAGTTTTAAATGTCTCTTCAGCATCTTTGCCAGAACTATGTGGAGAAACTTGCATTATTCCTGACTTGAGCCAGAGAACATTAGTCCATCCTTGTCAGGAGATCTCCAAACTCACTCACGTTTTAATAAACAGATAATTTTGAACAGAGTCACTTGACTTTTGAGACCTAGGGTCCATTAATCTCAGTGAAATGCCAGGGTTGTCAATCTTTAGGGCCTGCTTCTGCAGTTAACACCCCATGTGGGCAGGAGTTTGCCCACCCAGAACTCACTGCAGTACTAGGCATACTCATGCAATTTATGAGGCTGCAGGGATGTGTTTACTGCTGCATACAAGAACAGGGCTAGATAGCAATGTGTTAATTTGCAAGCTAGCTAAATACAGACGCAAAACAAAATCTGATACAGCTCTCCCACTGACTAGCAAATACTTTAACACTATAAAAGCCATAAGACTTATTAAAAGCCTTGAATGTACCCAAAACATAGTCCCATGCCATGAAATTGTAGAAAAAAATACAGCTGGATGGGACTTATAGCGATTATCTAGTCCAGGGCAATCCATCTTCTCAGCCCCCAGGGAGTCATATGCCCAGAAGCTGCACCAGCAGGGACCACATGCCATGCAGATGCTTCCAATCCTCCTGCGTTGCGTAATCCCCCCTTCCCCTCTGCAGTGCACATCTGTGCAATCCCCCTCCCCTGCTGCAATGCATACTCATGCAATTACCCCCCACCTTGCACAGCTGCAACTCTCAGGAGGGAAGGGGAGCCTACAATTCTGGCCGCTATTGTAACCAGAATAATGAGGAGAGCAGTAGCCAGGTGAGAACCCAGAAGCTTCACATTAACTCCTTGTGAGCTGTTTGAAGCCCATGGGCCACCAGCTGGACAATCCAGATCTAATCAACTCTAATCAACCTCCAGCTCAACAAAGAATCCCCCCCATCTAAAATATCCCAGACAACTGTTTTTCTGTCTTCCAGTGGTGGAAATTGTACAGCTTTTCTACATAACATATTCCAGTGTTTATCCTCCCTTATGGTTAAAAGATCCCTCCTAATATCTAACTTAAACTCCCTAACTGTAATTTATGCTCATTGCTCCTTGTCCTGCTACCTCTGGACACAGCAAACTATTGAACATCATCTTCGTAAAACTCTTTTTGTATTTGAAGGCATCAAATTTCCCCTTGGTCATTTCTTCTCTAGACTTAAATAATCTTATTTTCTCCAACCTGTCCTTATGTGTCAGGGTATCAAGGCATCTATCAAAGCATATTGTTGCTCTCCTTTGGACGCCTTGCAATTTGTCCACATCTTTCCTGAAGTGCATACCCAAAGCTGGACATAGTACTCCATGTGAGGCCTCACCAGTGCTGAAGAGTCACTCCACACAGTTTGCACACAATATTCCTGTTAATTCCCAAGATGCTATTAGCCTTTTTCACAACAGGATTATATAGACCATTGATTTTCAGTTTGTGGTTCACTAGAAACCCCAGAGTTTCCTGCATTACTGTAGCCTAGCTGTTCATTCCCCATTTTATTTCTACATTTCATTATTTTTCCCAGTGTGTAGTCTTTTGTGTTTTTCTTACTGATCTTCATTCTATTTATTAAAGAGTATTTTTCCATTTTATCAAAATAATTCTTGATCCCAAATCCATACATACATATTATGGCACCACTGATAATATCTTAAGACAGTTTCTTGAAAGAAACAAAGATATGTTAGAAAGTTTAAGATCAGAAAATGTTAAATATAAAAAAGCTAGGGTTGGTAATTGCAGTGTACCAGAGTAAAGTTTGGGCTTTATTCAAGTCAATGGGAATTCAGCCCATGACTTTTATGGAACCAAAATTTCAATCAGTATCTTGCATTCCTTTACAGAAACCGACGGATGTATGAGGGAGGCAGAAACACTTCACAAGATTCCCATGTAGCATTGCCTCAAAGGCCACATCCAGATGAGCTTGGATGTGCGGTACGTGGTGGGAGAGAAGGGGGGTTTGACTCCAGGAGATCCTGGGGTCAAAAAAATCCATGCCAAAAAAAGCAGGTTGGCACAAGTGACAGATTGACTTTTATTAGTACATGTTTAAGATTGTGAATCCAAAAAAGATGAGAAAACCGGTAGGGAAATACAGATAGCCTGAGCGAGGGACTAACATTAGAGGGATGGGGGTGAGGAGGGGAACGCAACTAGGTTACAGAAAATACAATGTTAGCCAACTAAGCCGGGAGGGGTGGGGGGAAGCAGACGGAAGGGGTTCACGACACAGAGAGAAAGAAGGTAGATATATACACGCCATCCAAACCCAGAGCCTGGCCAGCCAGAGCCACACTCCAGCTGCCGGCTAGGTTCCCAGCTGCAGTAGTGCCATGGCTGCAGCTCCCCAGGGCCTCCAGGACCCCAGGTAAGGCATACCCCATCTGGGGTAAACTGCTGTGTCCCAGAGGGCATGTGGCATGGGTCTTCCAGGAGGACAAGTAGCAGGAGCACAAGGTTCCACTGCTACTTGTCCCAGGAAAACAAACATGCATGCTAGTGTGGATGCAGCCATGGAGGGTGAAGTTTGGAGCCCTGTGGAGCTGCTAAGGGGAAAGTCTCCTACAGGAAAATCGCCTCTATTCAAATTCTGCAACATGCAGGGAAAGGCTCTCCAGTTATGAATAACGTCTGCCTTCACTGTTTCCTGTCCTTCTTGGTACCACAGCTTCTGCAGTAGGCATGCTTCATTTGCCTCAGTGACTCAGCAGTTGCTCAGTTATGACAAAAAAGGAGATAACAAAGGGAGTAAAAGACAGGTGTCCCAGTTATATTAATTCCCACCCAATACCTTCAGTTAAAGGGCTGGCATGCATAGGGATCTGGTAATGAAGTGATGAGTAACCATATCTGTCATCTGTAATTATTTTCTTGTTACCAAGTCATTTTCTTACTCAGCTTCATAAATACAGATATGCTCTGACTACATAAATTAAGGAAAAGGTCAAACTATTACACAAAACATTGTCAAAGTGTTATTAAAGCACAGTTCTTCTTTCATATAGCATCAGATATCAACTTTCAAATCTATGAACCACTGTGTGGTATTATCGCTCAGTGTGCAGATTCCTTCTGCCCTGTCTGGGCATTTGTAAAGATTGCAGCTTTTGTACTGTATTGTTTGTTGGACACCACATTCATATAGGGGGCTGCTCAAAATGATCAACTTGTGAAGTGTTGTTTTAAAGCATCCGTATCCAGATATCAGTCTGTTCAGCTTG
This sequence comes from Alligator mississippiensis, assembly GCF_030867095.1. NCBI lineage: Eukaryota > Metazoa > Chordata > Crocodylia > Alligatoridae > Alligator > Alligator mississippiensis. The sequence continues at coordinate 115,588,453 of NC_081824.1, read as the reverse complement.
ATCCATGTTTCTGTCAAGGTCATGCCTAGCTGGGGACTCATTTGGGGTGCCTATTAGGGGTGTGTGAAATTTCGCCGGCTGTTTCATTTTGATGCTGTTTTGACTTGTTTTGAGCTTGAAAAGGCGAAATCAAAAAAAAAACAGAGGGCTTTGAAACAGCCTCAAAATGAAATGAGGCCAGCTGAAACACGTTGAAAGTTTTGAAATTTTTTGTGTTTCGAAACAGCAGACCAACCAGGTGGTGAGAGGCAGAGGAGAGCCAGGGCTGCGCTCCCAGCAACTCTGCACAGCCCCATGTGGCTCAACCAAATGGGGAGCACAGCCCTGGCTCTCCCTGCCTCCTGCCACTGGGCTGTGCTCCCTGGGGCTGGCGAAGCCGATCGGCACGCAGCGCTGGCTCTGCCTGCCTCCTGATGCTGGGCTGCACTCCGATCAGCTCCACCAACCCCAGGGAGCTCAGCCCGGTGGTGGGAGACAGAGAGAGCCGGGCTGTGCTCTGCCTCCTGCCACCGGGCTGAGTTCCACAAAGCTTGTGGTGAGGTATCACAGAGTGCAATTTATATTTGAGGCTTTGATAGCATACAGTGTCACAGGTGACTGTGAAGTTGATAAAGACCGCACCTGTTTTCTGCCTCATTTCAAATCCATTTTCTATGTCAAATGTATGTAATGGAACTTTGGTCAGTGGTACACAACTTTTTCCAAAAGCCAGTGTGTTTTTTTGGGAGCTGGGGATCAATGGTATTTGCTGTGCTATTTAGGATTAAGCACTCTGTGAGTTTGTATGTAACTCAGAGTAGTGAGATGGGTTGGTAGCTCTTTGGATCTTCTGGTGGCTTATTGGGTTTCAGGATAGTAATGCTGTCAGCTTTTCTCCAGATTTTTGGAAGTCTGTTACTTTCAAACATTTATACTTGAATTTCTGAAGCCATCTTTTCATTGTGGCTCCAAGCTTGGTAACAAATTCTAATCTGGGTCAGCAGCCTTGACAGTCTTGATCACTTCAATAGCTGTGTCAAAACTTATTGTTAGAGTGGGGGGTGGGAGGTGTTAAATTAGTTGGGGTAGGGTGATTTAAGTTGTTCACAAGTCAGATGTTTAATCATTTCTGTGTATTTCTTGCTTGGTTTACTACACATAATATTGTTGCGGAGTATTATCTTGAAGGAGTTTATTGACACAGGGCAATGTCATTTTTTGATACCTTTGCCTATAGGGTAGTTAATGGTGCTTCATGCTTGTCTGCTCCAGTGGGTTATATCCAATCCTTCTATGGTAGTAAGCCATCTCTCTTTTTTCACATTGTTCAATGCAGTACCCAGCTGTTCTGTAGTTCTTTTTTATGGTTGCAGTCATTGCATTGCTTGATGTTAAAGAGCTGTTCACAGCTTGTCCCAGCATGCCACATAATGGCTTCTATAGCCTTTACATATACAAAGTTTGGCTATTTCAATTAGGCAGTTTGAAAATGTATTGTAACCTTAATCAATGGTGGTTTCTGATGGGTCTTCTAGTTGGTTCGTTCTCTTGTTGGTTAGCCTTTAGTATTTCTGCCAATTCGCCTTCTGAAAGTTTCATCTTGGAGCTGGTCTGAATGATGTGGGTCGAAAAATCATATTGTCAGTACTGATGAGTGAAGGTCTGTACTGGGATAACAGAAAATTGTCAAGTTATTTTCTTCTTGTAATTTTAAAAGCACAATTTAAAATGCCAGATTACAAGCCTTTGGAAGTCTAACAGTTTCCTATATAAACTGAATATGCTGATGCTATTTAAAGATGTAACAGAAATACATAATTTGTTTTCTATTGTAATATATTCTAGCTGTGCTTCTCTACAGTAGGAAATACCACATAGCTCATGGGTTGATGTGTCTGGTATAAGACACATAAAAAAGGCAAAGAAACCAATGGTGCTGCTGTTGAAAAAATACTTCAGGAATCTAGTGTGAACTGTAATATTCTATAGGGATTAATGCTAAGCATTCTGAGTTATGGTTATTAATTATTAGGCTGCTGGCAAAATGGAACAATATGTCCCAATAATTTTGAATGAATATTAATTCCTCTGAGTCATAGCTGATTATTTAGCACCATACTTTTGTTCTAGCACTATGACCTGAGAGCAGTGTTTTGGATTTGCAAAGCTACCAGAAAAAAAAAATCACATTTGTAGCCTAAAAATGGAAACTTAAACGCTGACTGTAACAGAGCACCATCAAGAGAACACTCAGACAATAGAAGCAAAGAGCAGGAGATAAGCAAGCATAACTTTGAACTGACCCACAAATGTCAGCCATTAAAGAACGTTCTCAAGCCTTGGACAGATTGTATTTCCCATAATGGGAAATTAAAGCTCATCATGTTCTGTTTGAATGAATGATTTGCTTTTGTCACAAGACCAAGTGGCTGAATATTTCTAGCAAACGTGTATTCGCAGTCTTGCTTTGAGAATGTGCCCTTATATTGGTTTTGGGAGGTTGATAGAAACCTGGCCTGCAGCAATTAAAGAGTAAACAGGTCTCTTGCCACAGAAGGGAAAGGGTAAATTAACAATCCAACTCATCTTTTGCCTTACAAAGCTGCATAAAACAAAACAAAACCAAACCAAGTAAGTTGTAACATAAAGGACTTTGGGCAAAATGCCTCAATAACAAAAGATACTATTTGTGTTTAGAGAAATAGAACTAACCTCACCTGTAGGCTATAAGTGGAACTACAGTGCAGGTTACAATGTTCATTTTTATTGGAATAGCCTCTAAAGGCTTTGGCTGATATTGGGGCTCACATTAGAAGAGTCAGTACTTGCCCCAAGGGTTTACAGACCAAGGGCATCTTTACACATACTCGGGGGAGGGGGGGGGGCTTAATTATTTCATAGATATTAGGGCTGGAAGGGACCTCACAAGATCATAGGGTCCAGCCTCCTGCACAAGGGGCAGGAAGTCATTTGGGGTCAAATGATCCCAGCAAAATAGACATAAAAGTGTTTCTTCAAAGTGTCCATAGTAGGTGCTTGCACCACTTCTGGAGGGAGTCTATTCCAGGCCCTGGGAACTCAAACAGTAAAGACGTTTTTCCTTATATCCAGCCTAAAATGGTCTTCCAGGAGTTTGTGATCACTGGACCTTGTCTTCCCTTGGGGTGCCCTGATGAACAGGAGTTCCCCAGTTCCTGGTTTACACTCTTCATGTACTTATAGGCTGCCGCCAAGTCACCCCTGAGGCTACGCTTTTCCAGGCTGAAGAGTCCCATGGCTCTTAGCATCTCCTCATAAGGCCTGCTCTCTTATCCTAATCATGTGCATGGCTCTCCTCTGGACCCTTTCAAGCTTCTCCATATCCTTTCTGAATTGCGGAGCCCAGAATTGGATACAGTATTCCAGCTGTGGCTTCACCAAGGCTAAGTAGGAGGATGACTTTCTGTGTCTTACTTGAAATGCATCAGTAGATGCAAGCCCAATTGCTATGCCAGCTGCGGTGTCACATTGGTAGCTCATGTTCACCTTGTTGTCATTCATGACCCCCAAGTCTCTTTCAGTCATGGTACTAGCAAGCATAGCACTGCCAAGCCTATAAGTGTGATGTGGGGTTTTTTTTCTCCTGAGGTGGAGCATCTTGCATTTTTCTGTGTTGAATGCCATCAGATTTTGATCTGCCCACCTTACAAGCATGCCAAGGTTGGCCTGGATTGCTAGCCTATCCTCTAGGGTGACCACACTTCCCCATAGTTTGGTGTCATCAGCAAACTTAGCCAGTCTACTTCTGACACCAGAGTTCAGATCATTTATAAATACGTTGAAGAGTACAGATCCAAGAATGGAGCCCCGGGGGATACCACTGGTCACCATGCACCATGTTGATTTGGTTCCATTGACTATCACTCTCTGGGTCTGTCCATGGAGCCAGTTCCCCAGCCATTGGACCAGAAGGTTGCCAAGGCTGCAGTTTCCTAATTTTACCATGAGGATATCATGAGACACCAGGTCAAAGGCTTTCTTGAAGTCCAAATATATGATATCAACCTTTTCTCTTTTGTCCAGGTGATGTGTCACCTGGTCATAGAAGGAAATGAGATTGGTCAGGCAAGACCTACTCTCAACAAAGCCATGTTGGCCATCTCTCAGAGTGTTGCCTTCTGTTAGCCTGTTGTTAATGGCTTTCTTGATGATTTTTTCCAAGATCTTTCCAGGGATACAGGTCAAAATGATTGGCCTGTATTTCCCCAGATTTTCTTTCCTCCCCACACAAGCCACTCTAATTAAAACGCCCATAGTGTCACACGTATTCAGTGTCCTGCACTTCAAAATGGCAGTGGAGGCATTTTAACTAAATCTTATTGAGCAAGCTTTGGTTAAAGCACCCTCACCACCATTTTGAAGCACAGGGACACTGAATACGTGTGATGCAGAAGCTGCTGGAGCATGCTAATTAATACACTCCAGTAGATTCGATTAATCAAGTCTGCTCCAATGCATGCTAATTAGCATGCATTGGAGCAGACATCTGACACATGTATTGATGCCCTAAATGGATAAGACAGACAAAAGAGGAGAGGAAGAAAATGTTTCTTTACCTTCATTTTACAAATGGGGAAAAAGGTACAAAGAGGTTATGGACAGGTTTTTCTAAGGAACCTGAGGAAGTTGGACACCCAATTCCCAAGGAGGTTTAGTAAGAGATGAGAATACACTTCCTCTGGGGTTGTTTGAAAATCCCAGCCTACAGTACTTGCCCAAAGTCCTGCAAGCAGTTTGAATCAAGCTGGGAACTGAGCCCTGGGTTAAGAGCCAGTGATTTATTTGTAAGGTGACCTTACTCATTTGTCATGAAAATTATCATACTACCAACTGGATTTTCTTTTACTATATCTTATTTATGGTTTCCTGTTCTCTTTATCTTTTCCAATCCTATATAATATTAAATTATCATAAAACTGACTCCATCATGACTCAAGTGATAGTACTATGCACTGGTGATTTATGTAGATTTTCAACCTGCCTGTCATGAGCCTTTCCATCTTCCTATACTCTTCCTTAAGTCTATGCCCTTGCCCAGTACAATTGTTAATGCCATTTCTTGTAATAAAATTAAGCCTGGATAATTAAAGTTTTAATTACTTTTAAAATTTAAAAGATTGATCTCCATGATACTAACTATATTTGCTCATATGCACTGAAGAAACCATAGCATGTGTAACAAGCAAGCTAGGGGTTGGGTCCCATGCCAGCCCACCCACCTGTCTCTATGGGGCAATCCACCCTATCTCGCCTGCCATGACTTTGCTGTTTCCATAAACAGATGATAAATGTGGAAGACTGCCCATTACATGCCCCGATGCCAGGGGGCGCTACCTGTGGCTCTGACCTCCCCTACACCACAGCCTGTGCCTCACAGATGGCATCCACATAATGTTCTTAACCCATACCACAACTGATGCTCCAAGGTCTCACAGGGACTCTCACTCACCCCCTGGATCAGCAGGTCATTGTGCTCAAACTATAGGTCTCGCTTTTGACCCACACTTGGCCTCCTAGTTGTGAAGGACTTACTGAGGTCAGGACTCACCCCTCACACTCTCTGGCTGAGGCCCCCAACTTGGCCTCTGGCCCAGCCATGACCTCAGGCATCAGAGGAGGTAACTTGGACTACTGTGCCCACTCTAGGGCCTCTACACCCCACCCCACCCTGGGGTCTGCTCATCATCTTCCAAAGCAACTACTCACGGGGCTGGTCCTTGTGCTGCTCTTCAAGCTTAGTCCCAGTTTGGCCCTACTCAACACACCCCTGGGATCTGCCCTTCAGGCCTACTCCTTGTTCAGCCCTACTCAGCCCCCCCTCACTCACAGTCCTTCAGGCCTACTCCCATTCAAACCTACTCTGTGTGGGGCCACTGTTACGTCTCAGCTCTGTGTTCTTGGGCAACCCTGGCACAGGATGCAGTCTGTCTGACTCACAAGGACTCACCCCCCTCCCTCCCCTCCTCTACCTAAATGAAACTGATTAAGATGCAGTGACAGACACACCTAAACCTCACCAGATAAGGGTGATAAGAGTGAACAACTGCCCTAGGTCTCATTTACATCTGAGATGGAACCAGATGACCATTCATTTACATGAGAGATGGAAAACAGAAAGCCTGAAGCAGAGACTGCAGTGAATTCTGGGACCAGAGAAGCAGGAGAGCACTGCATGATGGGGAATCTGTGCTTCCAATGTTAATCAACCCATGTTCACACACACCCAGCTCAGCATTTATCAGACCAGTTCTAATCTGGATTTGCTAAGGACTTTTCTCCCCCCAGACACACACACACAGTTCTAAGTTTAATAGGCATTTGGGCCGTACATTCCCCGGTCCCACTATGGGAAGCCTATTTAAACTTGATTGACTAAAACTCGGTTGCTGGGTTAGGGAATGCTGAGGCAAGAGACCAAGTCAGAGGGGGTATGGGCAACATTTGAACAATGGTTAAGGGTTCATCACAGCATCCAGCCTGCTGGAGCCCTAATCCCAGGTGTTGTCATATCTTTCCCGAGACGACTGGTGGGAGTCCTCTCCACAAAAGGTTATGAGCACCCCAATAATTGCTTTAAGTCTGTTAAAAGACTATAGTAAGATCTGGAAAAGTCATGCTAAGCTGAGGCTTGTGCACAACAAATAAAAATCCAAAATCCTGATGCTGCAAGCTATCTATTGTTCCTGAAGAAACCATGAGATATCCCATCAGTATATCTGCCATCCATAGGAATCTCAAGCTGGCTCCCAAGTATTTAGGTTACTCCCTAATCTTAAGTGTTTCCTGATTATCAATCAGTTTCCTGAGATGGTCCAAACCAGATAACCCCTTGTCAATAGAAAAGACAGTGATTTACACTACTGAGGGTGCTTTGAAGCAGCTGAACTGAGGGTATAAAAATCTGTAAGTGTGTGTGCTGCAAGAAGAGAAAGAAAAAGAAGAAGAAGCAGGAGGAAAGAAGGAAAAGGAAAGAAGAAGAAAACTCCTGTGCTGACACCATCCCCTGTCATTCTTGGGACGCTGGAAGAACAGATCGTCTCTCTCTTCAAGGATTGTGCTACAGACTGTGCCTGTCAGCTTTGCAGCCTGTGTACCGTGGACTAAGTGAGACCCCAGCATTCTGTCTCTTCTGTCTAGGCATAAACTTCTGAACCTGAACTGTATTAGTTAAGCCTGAGCTAAGTTTCCCCAAATACTTAGTGAAACCAGGGTAGTATTGTCATTGTTTGTGTTTGTTTTTCTTTTGCATGTCTATTACTACTAGTACTATTATACATTTCATATGCTTAGCAATAAATAACTTTTATAGTCAAACTGGTAGTAATTGGGTATATTTTTCCTTCTCTGTTTCTCTTTCCTCCCGTGCTCTGCAGCAACGCTTCTTTTACCTATGCTAAAGATCCCTGTGAAGCCCAAATTATTGTGGGGTCTGCTCATCAAGAGGCCAAAGATTGGGACGTGCTGAGTTTGAAACACATAAGGGGATCAGCTTGTACAGGCTGATTGACCCAGTTTGACTCAGACGTGCCCTTATGAACTGAACGCTGGCCCATGAGGGTATCAGCTGGACACCCATCCGGATTCAGAGGGATTCTGTTTACCTGTGTGCTTGTGTCTGACTGCATTTTATTGTTGCTCTTATGAACTGATTCTTGGCATATGAGGGTGTCAGCCTGTCCATGCTGATCAGCCCAGCCAGGTCAGGCGTGTCACGTTAATTTGTGTGTGTTTGTGTGTATGACTGATTTGGTAACTGGAGGAACCTAGTCCCATTGAGATTGAGTCCTGCAAGATAGCTCCACTGGGGGTGAGGGCTTGCAGAAGGGAGAAATACAGCTCCGTATAGTAACACAAGCAACACATTGACAGAATCACCAAGACCCTAGAAACTATCCCTAATAAATGAGCACACCCCAAAGTAATGGGCAAATTTGGTAACACCACACCACTCTGCCGTCTTCCCTAGGGCCTCACTACACCGCTCTCTCTCCAGGCCTCAGGGTCTACCACCCCCATAGGCTCAGGTGGCACTCCATTTTTTGTGCCTGGCCCACCACACTCACTCCCTGGAGTCTTACATCTCTTATGGCTGCAGTGATGCCTGGCCCCACTACTGCCTCCAAAGCCCACCTAAAGATGGGTGCTGGGGTTAAGGTGCCCCTCCTTGCCTTTCACTGGGGAGGTAACTGGCCTGGCACTTTCTGGGGACTCCTGTGCCAACAGGATCCTCACCAGGCCACCCTTCCCTGGCAGGGTACAGTTTTAGGTCATGCCCAAGACCAAGAGCTTCTAGCTCCTACCTGCTAGATGTTCCATGCAACTAAGCCAGGCAGTGTTTCTGCCTGGGCTAGCAGCAAACTGCTATGTTTATATAGGCAGCCAGCATTCTAAAATGGCTGCCACAATCAAGCACCTGCCGGCTGCCTGACTCAGCCCTTAAAGTGATAGGCACTGCAAGTGCACTGCCACAACATGTTACTGTAAGTATTTGTGCCTTATATTGTTAAGTATTCTCTTCTTCACTCCATATTAGCACATAAGACCAAATTTTCAAATATCTTTAGGCACCTAAAATTTGGCTAGGTACACAATGGATTTTTCAAAATTCCCTTATTGTCTGACTCCAACTGAAATCCATAAAGAATTAGGTATCTAAGAAATTTGAGAAGTCTTTGAAGGGGTAGGTATATAGAGACTTAGAAGGACTTAGGTGCTGAAGTCCAAAGTTCAAAACATTAAACTTTCTATTCAATTGACACCAGACTATTGTGTCTAAGATCATTGGCCTTAAAGATCTTAAAGTACTTAAAGGTCTGCTCTGGCAATATGTAACAGCTTGGTGATGAGCTCAAACCTAAGGCTTGTTTTTCAACACAAACTAGACCTTTCTTTGCCTATCTTGCTTTCAAGATTTAATCCAGTAGGCATTCTCAAGCTATGAATAATGGATCAGGCATCACAATTAGTTTGGGTGAAGAAAGCCGGGGTTACCTCTTTTTATCAAGATTTCTACTTATTCAAGATATGAAGATATGGAGTTAAATTCCCTCCTGATTGAGGGATCTGAACCCACATTACTTGCTTCCTAGGAAAAGCCTTGAACTGTTAGTCTATTGGATATTCTTGGATGTTGAAGAGTTCTAATTTGCTCCAACGTTTACTTTGTATTAATAAGAGTATGATGTCTAGTGGTTAGGGCACTTAGCAGGGAAAGGGCAGAGCTGGATTATGCCCCATGTTCCAGGGAATCTTTAATTATTTTCTATTCATTTTAATAGTATCTGGGATTGAAACCTGGGCCTCCCCTTTCTCAAGTGAGTGCCCTAACCAGTTGACAGCAGAATCATGCTCCCCATCTTTGACCCAGTTGCAAACTGGGACAGCTTTAACAAGTGCAACTGAGAACTCCTTTCTATCCCCACTACCTTTCTTAATATATTATAGCCTACCTGTCTTGACAGGTAGAATGATATAAACCCACATCCTTCAGGCAGAGGCAGAAACTGGACCTACTTCTTCCAAGGGCCTTGGGGTGAGATTACAATTAGACCATGTCAGGACCACTTAAAACTTGAATGAACACACAATAAGGCTCATTAACAAGTGCTAAGTGCCCTCTACAAACCACCATATACAAGAAACCCACAGACCAACATATATCCAGCAATCATCCTAAATACACCAAGAAAGCTGTAATATACAGTCAAGCCCTTTCATAGATTCATAGATGTTTGGGTCGGAAGGGACCTTACAGATCATTGAGTCCGACACCCTGCCCTGGGCAGGAAAGGGCACTGGGGTCAGACGACCCCAGTCAGGTGCATTTCTAGCCTCCTCTGAAAGATCACCAAGGTAGGGGAAAGCACCACCTCTTTTGGAAGCCCATTCCAGATTTTGGCAACGCTTACCATAAAGAAGTTCTTCCTCATGTCTAACCTAAATCTGCTCTTTGTCAGTGTCAATTTGTGGCCATTGTTCCTAGTTACCCCAAGGTGTGCCGTGGTAAACAGAGCATCTCCTATTCCTTGCTTTCCCCCCGAAACCGATGAATTTGTAAGCAGCCACGAGATCACCTCTCAGCCTTCTCTTGTGGAGGCTGAAGGGATCCAGAGCCCTCAATCTCTCCTTGTAGGGCTTTGCCTGCAGGCCCCTAACCATATGAGTAGCCCTTCTCTGAACCCTCTCAAGGTTATCCACATCCCTCTTGAAGTGCAGTGCCTAAAACTGGACATACTACTCCAAATGCGGCCTGATCAATGCTGCATAAATGGTATCACCTCCTTGGACCTGTTTGTCATGTACCTGCTAATGCATGATAAAGTGCAGTTAACTTTAATGATCACTTCATCACATTGATACCACTGAATTTGCATTGAGGAGAACACCTGTGATCGTCACCTCACAAATCTCAAAAGGGTTTTCACCCAACAAGGACACTCCTCCAGAGAGAGAGATTGAACTTTTGAAAGATCCACCTGGATACCACATGAAGAATTACCGCTGTACAAAAAGAAACTCCCCATGAATTATACATCATTAGTTATGACTTACCACTCTTCCCTGGAACCTGTATGGAAAATCCTCAAACAATTGCAGCCCATACTAGAAGATGACCAAATTCTTAAAGAGATCTTTCCAGAATCACCCATCCTAGCCTTTAAACAAGCACTGAACCTCACCAACCTCAACACCAGAAGCAAACTTCCTATGGCTCAAAGCACACCTAATGGATCCAGACCACACAAGGACAAGAAATGCAAAACCTGCCAACACATCTCCACCACTCATAATAACTATACTCCACAACAGAACTGTCACCATTCCAGGATCTTACACATGCACCTCTAGAAATGTAATGTATCTATCCAGTGCACTGAATGCCCTGATGGAAACTATGTAGGAGAAACAACAACTGTGTACTATTCTAACACACATCAGAAATCTATCAAAGACAAAAATACCCAATTACCTGTGGGTGTACACTTCTCACAAGACAACCACTTTCTCTCCAATCTCTCAGTTCTAATCCTCAAAGGGAATTTACAAAACACCTTTCATAGATGAGCCTATGAACTTCAAGCCAAGCTGCTGCTCTCTCTGCCTCCTGAATCACTTCCCTCAACCCCCAAAATTGCCCACTTCAAGCCTGGATCACCCCCTGCCACCTCAATCCCACCTGCTGCCCTAATTGCTACGCTGCTATCCTGATCACCCCTCAACCCCCAAATGGCCCTTCCCCGATTGTCCGCTTCATCCCCCTTTGCTTCCCCATTCCTATATTGCCACCCTGATCAGCCCAAGAGTGGTGGTGGTGGCAGCAATGGCAGTCAGCAGGGCGGGGAGGTTACCCCTCCCAGGATCCCTGCAGCCCATGCTGCCCACCCACATGCATCCAGTCCCAGCCCCTACCAGGCCCCACACTGAAGAGAGGGCAGAGGATTGGAAACATGTGGGCAGGTGAACACCCCTCCACCCCCCACCCCCCCGCCACCACCACTGCTTCAATTGCTTCTCTTGGAATGATCAGTTCCATCACTGTGGCTACCTGGGAGTGGAGGCACTGATGGGAGGGAGAAGACAATTTAGGACGTGGAGGTGCAGAAGGAGTAATTTGGAGGATGGGGGTGGGGCAATCCAGGGGCCAATTTGGGACAGGGGGGGAAATCAGAGGGGCAGAGGGGGTGATCAGTGGACTGGGGAGCAGAGGGGGTGATTCAGGGGCAGCAATTAAAGTGGCGGGGCTTCTTCCCTCCTCTGTGACTAGACAGGCAATGAGTGGGTAAGCACTGAGCAGACTTGGTAGCTCCTAGTAGCCACACCTTTGTTCACTAGTCCTTTAGCAGCAGTCTGAGCAGTGCACATTAGAGAGGGCATTAACCATTAACATGTGGCTGCTCATAGCATGTGCTTACTTTAACACCAACTAACATTCCTTTGCTCCCAGAATGGGAGCTGGGATATTGCTTCCTGCAGCAGCCTGCTGTGGGGGGCAAAGAGTAACATCCTGGTCCCTGCTCCAATTGCAGAGCTCAGAGCGGGAGCTGCCTGCACAAAGTGAGTTTCCCAGCCAGCTCGGAGCTGGCTATGACCTGCCCTGGAACAGGACAATTCCTGGCCATCCTTGGGCTATGTAGAAAAGCCCCACTAAGCACAGGGCTTGTCCCCATGTGCATGGGATGGGAGAGCTCTGCAGCAGCAGCTGTCTCCCAGCCCCATGCACATCAGGACCCTTCCTGATGTGTATGGGGACAGTAGAGAGCTGCTGCTGCAGCCAGTAGAACTCTCCTGGTCCAGTGCACATGGGGACTGGCCTCCTGCTCCCTGCCAGCCCCTGGGCTAGCATCAAAGGGGAGTCTGGAGCTCACTCTGGCTGCTGCAGGGGGTGGGCAAAAGCAGCCTTGTACCAGGCTGTTTCCACTGGGAGCAAATCTGCTCCCAAAAGGGAACATGTGTAGATGCACCCCCCAGTAGGCTTACCGCACAGTATTTTTACTGTGCAGTAAGACTACTTCGAATTAATAGCACATGTAGACACACACGCTGTCTCTCATTATAACCAGATGCTTTTGAACCATTTGGACTTGATCCTGCTACTAAATTCTACTATATTTCTAGTTCAAAGTTACAAATCCTCACAAACAACCTAATAAAATGATTTTACTTACAAATATTCATGAAAGAAAACCTTGCAGTTTCTCACAGTTTTCCTCCTTCAAAGTATGGCAATTTTTTATCATTCTTTTCCTTTACTTTGGTTTTTAATTCGCTCTTTCAGATTAAAAAAATAGAAAACAAAACACTAGAATCTGCATTTGAAAAAAGAGAGTCTGAATCCAGCAGCATTAATGCACTTTTCTATCATTTTATCCAAGATCAGAATTTGGCTCTAGAACAGTTGCAGAACCAAATACTTCAAACTCATCCTGTAAACAGCAGCAATGGACTGTAAGAAATGGACATCAGTGATTTTCAAACCTTGGAACACCCAGGGTCACTTATGACTGCTAAAGGAAATTATCCATCCAGATCTGTATCAACAAATGTTTAGGTCTCCCAAGTGGGTATTTTTGGGGGGCTTTTTGACAACTGTTGATGTGATTTGCTCTTAAAAAATAACTTGGTTTAAGTTCCACAAATTTTCAACATGGAAATAGGAAAGGAACTACATAATCAATTTAGAGTCTCATTCAACCCTGAGTTAGGTCTGCATTCAGCATTCCAGCCTATGTTTACAGCTGGAGAGAAATTGAATTACCTACATGGTATTATTTTAGTATAAACGAACAGGAAGACTTGACCAAAATTGATGACCCAGCGGGTGCTGCCCCTTCTCAACTGTACTGTATATGCAGAGCTTTCTAGTCTCCAATTTATTGGTTTGTCAGAAACTTCAGTTATTTTCATCAAGTTGAGTTTTACATTAAACATTCCTCCACTTAATTGGAAACATGCGGATATATTTGGGCAGCATCCATATTCCTGCTCAAATAAAAGGGGCACTTTGTTACAAATTCAGCATACTTTGCTGTTAAATTATATTTTGCTAGCAATTACAATTAAATATGAAGTTCACACTTAATAGCAAACCTTGTAATCATATGGAAATAGTTCTTCTGTGAACATGATGTGTGGAGGGGGAAGGGACCCCTCAGCTTCATTTAAATAACGAAACAAACAGCCCTACTGGTGAGTTAAATAGGGATTTTAAGACAGGGATGGAAACTGTTTAAAAAGCTTATTTAACCCTCTCACCTGCTACTTCTTGTTCTCTTAGGAGGCACCTTGCTGAAGGTAGAAATCAAAGGAAAATAGGAAGGGCTAGAAAGTGCCTCAATGGATTGATTACTTCCTGGTTTTACTTTATTATTTTGAGTCCTATTGTATAATACTGTGAAAGAATGACCATGGATGGAGTTGAATTCTTAGGGGGAAAAAGAGATTCTAAGTTTACTCTCATCATGGATTTGCAAACAAAATAATTCTAAACGGACATTTGAAAGCAAACAAAATGGCAGATTTGCTATAATTTCAGATAAATATTCCTGAGAGGTCTCTAACACGCACTCTCCCCTTGTAAGCGGTTGAGTTTCTGATCAGCCTAACTTTCTGCTGCATATTGTGAATGAACTCAGTGCATAAGATGCCATTGGTTTCAGGGTGTGTGTATAATCCTTCAGATTTCTCTAACACCTTTCATTTGAGGATCTCAAACAAGCGATTAAGTTTGAAAATATACCAATGGAAAGTATGATAATGCTAATTTTCAGAAGTGTGTTGCAAGGAGATTACACAACTCACCCTATGTCACACAATTAGTTATTAGCCAAGTTGAGAACAGAGCCCAAGAACAGAAGTGGTGGCAACTCAAAGTCTCTATTACCATGAAATTTAGGAAATACTTGTCTTAATTCTGAATTGAAAAAATATTTTCAAAATTCCCTATCAGATTCTAAAAAGTTTTTATTTTTAGAACAGGCTAAGGCAGATACGGAACTAGGGCTTGCATCAAGGATCAAGGACAACAAAAAGTCCTTTTTTAAATACATAGGGAGTATGAAGAAGGCACCGGGTAACATGGGGCGCCTGCAGGATACATTTGGCAATCTGGTGGTTGCATCACAGGAAAAGGAAGACCTTTTTAATAAATTCTTTGTCTCCATTTTTTTGCGCAGGGACCTGGATATCTCTCCCACCGGGATTCAGGACAGACTCAGGAGAGACTCTGCCAGGCCTATGGTCAGGAGAACTGAGTTAGGGAACTTCTGGAGGGGCTAGACATCTTCAAATCAGCAGGTCTAGACACTTTTCACCCCAGGGTGCTGAGGGAATTGGCAGGGGTCATCGCGGGCCCCCTGGCACAGCTTTACAAGCACCCATGGTGCTCTGGCCAAGTGCCAGAAGACTGGAAGAAGGCCAATGTGGTCCCCATTTTCAAAAAAGGGAGGAGGGAAGACCCAGGCAACTATAGGCCTGTTAGTCTTTCTTTGATCCTGGGGAAGCTCTTTGAGAAAATTATCCAGGAGCACATCTGCGAGGGACCAGCAGAGGAGATGATGCTCAGGGGCAACCAGCATGGGTTCATTAGGGGCAGGTCCTGCCAGACCAAACTGATAGCCTTCTATGATCAGATCACAAAATCACTGGATGCAGGTGTCACAATGGATGTAGTCTTTCTGGACTTCAGGAAGGCCTTTGACACTGTCTCCCACCCCATTCTCATTAAAAAGCTAGGTGACTGTGGCACTGATGCCTACACAGTCAGATGGATTGCAAATTGGCTGAGGGGCTGCACCCAGAGTGAGGTGGTGGGTGGGTCATATTCGGCCTGGAGGGATGTGGGCAGTGGAGTCCCCCAGGGCTTGGTCCTTGGCCTCACACTGTTCAATTTCTTTATTAGCGATTTGGATGAGGGGGTGAAAAGTACCCTGTTCAAATTCACTGATGGCACCAAGATTTGGGGCCAGGTGGGTATGCTAGAAGGGACGGACAGGATACAACTAGACCTGGACAGGTTACAGTGGTGGGCGAATGAGAATAGGATGGGATTCAATACTGACAAGTGCAGGGTACTACACTTGGGCAGTAAGAACCAGCAGCATACCTATAGGCTGGGGAACTCCCTTCTCATAAGAACAGTGACAGAAAGGGATCTTGGAGTCATTATTGATTCCAAGATGAACATGGGCTGCCAATGTGAGGATGTGGTCAGTAAAGCTAACCGCACCTTGTCATGCATCCACAGATGCATCACCAGCAGGGCCAAGGAGGTGATCCTCCCCCTCTATGCAACATTGGTCAGGCCACAGTTGGAGTACTGCATCCAGTTCTGGGCGCTGCACTTTAGGAGGGATGTGGCCAGCATCAAGAGGGTCCAGAGGAGGGCCACTCACATGATCTGGGGACAGCAGGGCAGACCCTACAAGCAGAAGCTACAGGACCTGAACCTGTTCAGCCTTCACAAGAGAAGGCAGAAAGGGGACCTGGTGGCCATCTATAAACTTACCAGGGAGGACCAGCAGGGAATGGTAGAGACCCTGTTCCCTCGAGCACCTCCTAGAGTAACAAGGAATAACAGCCATAAGTTGTTTGAGGGTAGGTTCAGGCTGGATGTTAGAAGGCACTACTTCACAGTCAGGGCGGCTAGGATCTGGAACCAACTTCCAAGGGAAGTGTTGCTGGCTCCTACCTTGGGAATCTTTAAGAGGAGGCTTGATAATTACCTAGCTGGGGTCATATGAGCCCAGCATTCATTCCTGCCCAGGGCAGGGGGTCGGACTTGATGATCTACTTAGGTCCCTTCCGACCCTACATCTATGAAACTATGAAACTATGAAAGGGTGGAAAGTAGATCCCAGCAATTACAGGCCAATCAGGTTGACCTCAATCCTTGGCAAGTTTCTTGAGAAAATTATCAAGGAGACCCTCTGGATAAGCTGACTGAGGGCAACATCTTGAGGGATAGCCAGCATGGGTTTGTCACAGGTAGGTGTTGCCTGACCAAACTCATCTCCTTCTATGACCAGTTGATGTATCACCTGGACAAGGAAGAAGAGATTGACATCATATATCTGGACTTTTAAAAAGCCTTTGCTCTGGTGTCCCATGACCTCCTCATGGAAAAATTGGCCAACTGTGGCCTCGGCTACACAAAAGTCTGTTGGCTGGGAAATTGGCTCTGAGGTCAGACTCAGAGAATAGTGGTCAATGGCAGTGAATCATTATGATGCTTTGTACCAGTGGCGTTCCCCAAGGCTGTGTCCTTGGACCAGTTCTCTTTAACATCTTTATCAATGATGTGGACATTGTTGTCAGAAGCACACTGGCTAAGTTTGCTGATGACACGAAACTTTGGGGCATAGCATCCACACCTAAGGACAGGCTAGTGATCCAGGCAGACTTGGATAAACTTAATAAGTAGGTGGACACAAACCTGATGACATTCAATACTGATAAATGTAAGGTACTCCACCTCAGGGGGGGAAAAAAAACCTCACAGCTGAAAGAGACTTGGGGGTCATGATTGACCACAAGATGAACATGAGTCACCAATGCGATGTTGCAGCGGGTGAAGCAAACAAAACCCTGGCTTGCATCCATAGATGCTTCTCAAGTAAATCTCAGGATGTCATCCTCCCGCTGTACTTGGCCTTGGTGGAGCCGCAGCTGGAGTACTGCATCTAATTCTGGGCTCCGCAATTCAAGAAGGATGTCGAGAAGCTTGAAAGAGTTCAGAGGACAGCCACGCACATGATCAGAGGACAAGAAAATAGACCTTATGAAGAGAGGCTGAGAGTCATGGGACTCTTCACTCTGGAAAAGCAGAGGCTCAGGGGGGACCTGGTAGCTGCTTATAAGTACATTAGGGGTGTGCATCAGGATCTGGGAGAACATCTGTTCACCAGAGCGCCCCAAGGGAAAATGAGGACCAACAGTCATAAACTCCTATAAGACCATTTTAGGCTGCACATAAGAAACATTTTCTTTACAGTCCAAGCTCTTAAGACCTGGAATAGACTCCCTCCTTAAGTGGTGCAGGCACCTACTCTGGACTCATTCAAGAAGCACTTGGATGCTCATCTTGCTGGGGTCCTTTAACCCTAGCTGACTTCCTGCCCCTGGGGCAGGGGGCTGGATTTGATGATCTTTGAGGTCCCTTTCAGCCCTAACATCTATGAAATCTATGAAATCTGTGTGACAGGATGTCAGTGAGAATGTAAATAGGTAGAAATTAGGAAAACTAAAGGTAAATCAGGGAAGGGGGAGGGGAGGGGGAAGCAGGGGAAATTTTTAGTGTGTACATTTTGAAGGATTTTGAAAAGTCATTTAAATTTGTATGTTGTTTTTCATTTTTATTATTTTTATATTATCACCTGATATGTCAACAGTGAGTTGTAATATGACGTGGCAAACTATCAATTTGAACCAAACAGAAGACACTCTGGATTAGAAAAAAGGATCTATTCAAATCAATACAGTAGATTCCAATAACTTGTAGGGTTAGATTCTGCAGCCCTTGCAGTGAAGGGGGGTTTCAAACAAGCCAGAAGGCACATTGCAGGCTCAGCAAACAACTGTGCAGGTCTGAAGAGGTGTGCCAGCTGATTGCTGTTGCTTTAATTCAAAAGGTGCCACTTCTCCACTCAGCCTTGTGGGACTGCCACTATGCTCCCACTGAGCCCTTTGAAGTAAAAGCTGTGGGAAACAGCTGTGTGGTTCATCCTTTATTCAGCAGCCTACTGAAAATTAAGTGGGCTGCAAACCACTCAAGATACACATTTTCTAGGTTTTACTGTATTAAATAGCAGAGATCTTTCTAAAATGGAAACATTTTTCTTTTTGATTTTTTTCTCAAAGATAAAAGCTAAAAGACTCTTCAGGGATAAAAATATTTTGTGAAAAGTCTCAATACAACTTCTAACCGAAACAAAACTGTTTAGATGGAAGTTTTCCAACCAACCCTACCCAAGTTCCAACTCCCAATCCTCACACCCTTTAGGCAGGCTGTCAGCTAGAATTGTATTGATTTAAACATTATCTCTCAAATTAGAGTTGGAGTTAGTTCCTACTGTACAACTGAACACCCTCATTGCCTCTTACAGTCTTTACCCAATATGATGAAGAGAGAGAGTTGGGAGGGGATCTGGGACAGAAGTTTGATAGACCAGTCTAATCTAAACTGATTAAATCTGATACACTATATCCATCCAGGTCTATCTTAAACCAGGTTCTGCCATTTTAAAACTAGTGTATGTGCACTAAACTTCTGTTCTGCTACAGGTTTAGATTGGTTTCTGATCACTTATATTGGTATATGTGTAATTTCTGTATTTAGCTAATGACATTTTACAATTTTTAGCACTCTATTTAAAACACCTCACTAAGGAACAATAAGGGGATAAAATCCCAAAGTGTATCTTGTTTTTACAAGTTGTGGTTCTCTTACAACTTCAAGCTGACTGGGTGAACTCTTCCAGTTATCCAAGGAACTGTTGTCTTTTCACTGGGTTTCAACAAACCAATTACTGCTTCCCCAGATGCAAACTGTTCTGCTGTTTTGCCCACCATTCTTGTCTTTCTTCACTGCCTTTACATCTGCAAATATGGTAGAGTCCATCTGTTTGTATTACAGATGGGTGTGGAGTCTCAGGTATTGCAAGCTTCTTGAATTATTTCTGAAGTTTGAACTAATTCAAACTCACAAGCTCTTTTATTCCATGTCACTGATTCTTCCCTAAGTGGGCTTATTTCTAGTCTGCTACTCTGGTGGGGAACACTTCAAGGGGAGGGAGGGGTTAGTATAGGCACACTCCACTGTAAATTATTCCTGTAAATAATTTAATAAACAAGGCACTTTATGTCCACTTCACCAGAGTGAAAGATGGCAGACTGAGCCTGGCAGCAGTCTGAAGGGACTGCTTGATTCCCCATGACATTATGTTTAATTTTATTAGGTGACATATGTCCCTGTGTTGACTACTATAGATTCATAGATTTATAGATGTTAGGGTCAGAAGGGACTTCAGTAGGTCATTAAGTCCGACCCCCTGAGCTGGGCAGGAAAGAAAGCTGGGGTCTGATCACCCCAGGTAGGTGCTTGGCTGAGTTTTGTAAAGTTTTCTTGCAGGTGTTGCTGACTGCCTGCGGCTCTAGGGGAGTCTAAGGAAGAACAGAGGAAACAGCAGTGGCACAGTGAAGATCGTTTGGAACTGAGCCATCTTCTGTGCTATTTGGGATGTCAGCACCCCTCTCCCTGCTTTGAAAAGGGAGACAGCCCCCTTCCCAAGATCTGACCAAAGAAAGAGCTCTCTGAGGCAGGGTTGCTTCAAATCACCAGGGCCAAAGAGGTATCAGTGTCTCTAGCCATGGGTCCCTTGCCACTCAAGAAGCCATGCTACAGCTGGCTTCAGAGGGTGCTATGAGAGAGGGAGACCAGACAAGACTTCTTAAGAGGTCCCAAGGCAGAACTCCCCCTCGAAATAGTGTGATCTATGACAAACTAATCTTTGTTGTGTGTTATAATGAACAGAATACAACTAAAGAGTATGTTCAAGACTTCATTTCATCTGGGAATTTGTTGTCCTTGATAAGCTGCTTGGGTCTCATTTCTTGTGGTCCATATCAGTGTAACAGCACAGTGAGACTACAGTCCTATTATCTCCAGTTGGTTATATGAATTGTTCCATATGTTGATAATAATAATTTGTATTAAATATAAACTTCTGAATTTAAAAGTAACTAAAAATCCTTCTCCATGTTATGACAACACCTTATTAAAACCATCTACTTTCCATTAATTCACTTGTTTACTTTTTGAACACTCCTGATCTCAGGCAAAGAAGGTATACTACCTTCTTTTACTTTTGTCTACACTGAGGGATTTAGACATTTCCCTGTAATCCTGCAACATCACCGGTTTTGCTATGTGACAAGGCACTGGGGTTTGCCTGTCCCTTTACAAAGGCAAGCAGCCTGAGAGGTGACTTGCAGGCAACAAAACAGACTGATTAGGGGGCTGGACTTGAGCCATATAAACTCAGCACCTGAGCCTGCTGGGCAATCCAACCCAGAAAACCTTGAAGGTAGGAGCTCCTGGATAGACAGTGAAATGGGATAAGAACTCTGCTGGCCTGGGAACAGGGGAAATTGCCCGGGGCAGAGAGAGGCTTTTGATGCAGGCAAATAGTCTTGTTTTTTGTTTAACCCAGAGAGAGTCTGGGGGTTGTTTGCCAGAGGGCTGAGATGCTTTTTTATCTAAGTTGCACTGGTGGTTTATCCTTGAGCCCTACTAAAGGTGGCTCAAGGCATATTTAGAGAATGGGTAGCCCAGGGAGGAGGTGCCTGGGGAGATCCCAAGGGTCTGGTAGCCTAGGAGAGGCTCAAGATGCAAGAGGAACTGCAGCCTAGGACTGCCAGAGCCAGCGAGCCTGGTTATCTGAAATGGCCCAGGAATAGGGCCAGGGCCTCAGAAGAGCCAAAGGTCCAGGGGGGCACTACCAGGACCAACAGTCTGGGAGGCTGGAGCCTAGAAGCCAGATCCAGCACTGTGGGCCTGTGCTAAAAGGCCCAGAGAGACCAAGAGGGGAGGAGGCCAATAAGAGCAAGACCCCCACAATAGCGTGATGGTACAGTAACACGTGCAAGGCATGGGGTGTGGTATAGGAAAGGACAAAGCCACACAATGAATCATTAAAGCTATGGGTGCCCTGGAGGGGCACAGACATGCAAATAACCCTTAAAATTATTGGCATCCTGCAGGGGCACAGACAGGCTGAGAGGGCCCATCAAGCTTCAGGGCTGAATCAAGACTATTGAGGTCTGGGGGAGACCCAATGCTAATTTAAATGGACTAAGACATGGGTGGCCTCCCTTATTCAACTTTCAGGAAGAACAAGGTGTAGCAGGTGAGTAATAAGAGAGGGATGTATTAGAGGCGGAGCTAGGCAGACATAAGCACCAGGGGGCATCATGACTGTCCCTGTAGCCCAGTCCTGTCACAGCTAGGACATCAGAACTAGAAAGTTAAATTGCCCATAACATCAAGTGAACCAGACAAATCTGTGTTAAACAAAAAGGCAACAAACAGCATAAACAATGAAAACTATATGATTCTTTGTGTTCCAATAATTTAATGGCAATAACAGTGATACAGCTGTTTTGTTTTCCTTCAATTCAATGATAATCAACCAGCTGGTCAGTATAGCCATCTATTTCCCTCAAAGGGAATGTTGTACTGATGCATATTTCTTCCTTTCTGTATCTGTGTGATCTAGAACTTACATTTCTCAGCATGTCATTTCCAGTTCACTGCACTTACTATGATTTTTAAATGGTTGTAGTTCACTGTCACTGTGACCCTCTATCCTTACCACAATGTACACCAAAACAAAGGGATTTTAGTTAAATTCAGACTTACAATGCTAGGTTGAGGAAATGTGCACCTCATAGGTTTTTTTTAATCACATTTATTTAAACTACTAATAATTATATGCATTGTTAATTGACAGGAGATTGATGTCCTGTCCTCTGGCTTTGGCCTTTGGGTTCTGTGAAAAGGGATTCTGTAACACTGGGCATGTCTGTAACACAGCATGAGACATTAAATGAGCATTAGATTAATTCTACTGCATGTTAGTGTGTCATGCAAGAAGTGTGCTAATGTGCAGTTTCTGATTGGCTGTTTGTCAGCCAATAAGAGCACAAATAAAGTATTACAGCTGGACAGATAGACAGACAGACAGACAGACAGATTAAGTCTTTTATGTTATTAGAATTGTTAATATAGCTTTCTCATTCGTTTTGGATTAAAACATTCACAGAACATGTTTGAAATGATTGACTACTGCATCTAGCTGCTCTGCCCATTTATTTACATCTCTTATTGCAGGGGTTGGCAATATACAGCCTGTGGGCTGGATCTGTCCTGCAGAGCTACTAGATCTGGCCCATAAAGCCAGAGGGCTTTGCCTGTGCTAATGCCTGCAGTGGGGCCAGGCAGAAAGGAGCTGTGCTAGAGCTAGGCAGATGGAAGTAGAATCCTCATTGCTGCCATTTCTCCTATCTACCCTGCCTTCCAGCTGTGGTGCAGCTCCCCACTGGCCAGAAACTGAGCCCACTAAAATGGGGTATTATATTAAACTGCTACATTCTTGGCAGACATACTCTAAGGTGCCTGCCTGATTGCATTCACTTTCTCCAGTGTCACTTCACCCATGTGCATGGTGCAAATTCACATCCAAGGACTACCTATCTTCATCCCTTCACCAGAGCTGCTGCACTTCAGAGACTGGCCATTTACCTGGACAAGATCTCCTTGGGGAAGTGCAATAAGGACCTCATTTATTTTACAAGCATAGGGCTAATCTATGCAAATTAATATGCCCAGATGAGATATTTTCTTGCCCAAAGTATCATTGAGTTAGATAAACTTGTGCTTATTATGCCACAGATGAGAGAGAAAAATATGAAACTGAGTAATAGGGCTATGCAAAGCTCTGGTCACTGATTTGATTTGGCAGAGATTTGGCCTGATTTGGTGGCTGAATCTCTGAATCTGAATTGTATCAGGAGACCCTTTAATCTCTCCAAATCAAATCGGACCCCTCCGAATTGATTCGGAGACATTCAGAAAGATCTGGAGATTTGGACATAGAAAAAACATTTAAATCTGTGTCTGTATACCTTGAGGTACTAGGGGGCTCATAAATGCTGCGATGCTGGGGTGGGTGGAACATCCCACAGGAGCGTACGGGGCTCCCCAGTGCACTCAACAGCAGACCTGAAAGTGGGCCAGAAGCACTTCCGGGAATGCCAGGGAGTGCACTGGGGGCCCCTCCCACTGCCCCCGGCTCGGTAACTGGTGCTTCCCAGGTCTGGGGGGGAACCCAGGATCCCATGGCAGACGATTGCTGAGCCAGAGGGGGCACCGGGGGGGGGAGGGGAGGGGAGGGGGCTGCATGCTTTCCGGTGGACCCAGAAGTGGACTGGAACTACTTCCAGTCCACTTCCAGGTTCACCACCAAGTATGCAAGGGCCCCCTCAACACTCCTGTGGGATGCTCCATGTGCCCTAGCATCGCAGGATTCAGAAGCTGTATTGGTACCTTGAGGTATGTAGAAAAAACGTTTAAAGCTGTGTCTATATCCAAGTTCCTGATTCTCTGAATCAGCATTGAATCTTCAGATTTGGATTTGACCGAACCGGGGACAGTGATCCCAATCAACAAATTGAATCACTGTCCCTGATTTGAGCCGAATCTGAATTGAATAGGGCCCATTTCACACACCCCTACTGAATAGCTCTCTTGTTACTTCTTTTGCAGTGGTATATTAAATGAGTCAGAATGTGTAGGGACAACCAAGCCAACATAGTACCATGGAATCATACTACATTCTTAACTATGAAAGACTGATTTTCCACACATTGAGGCCTTGTCTACACCACACAGGTTTTCATAGAGTCATAGTAAATTAGAGTTGGAAGGGACCTCAGGAGGTCCTCTAGTCCAACCCCCTGCTCAAAACAGGATCATCCACAATTAAATCATCCAGCCAAGGATTTGTCTACCCAGGTCTTAAAAAATCTCTAAGGATGAAGATTCCACATCCTCTTTGGGTAGTGTGTTCCAGTGTTTTACTTTCCTACTTGTGAGAGTTTTCCTAATGTCCAACACTGAATTTCCCTTGCTTCAACTTGAGAACAACTTGAGATTGTTGAAGGCTATTATTAAATCCCACCTCAGTCTTCTCTTCTCCAGACTAAATAAGCCCAGTTCCCTCTGCTTCTCCTCATAAATCATGTTTCCCAGCCCCCTAACCATTTTCATGCCATGTGCTGGACTCTCTACAACTTGTCCACATCCTTTCTATAGTGAGGAACCAAAACTGGCCACAGTACTTTAGATATGGTCTCATCAGGGCAGATTAGAGGGGAATAATCACTTCTCTCGATTTGCTGGCAATGCTCCTACTAATGCCAGTGTGCTGTTGGCCTTCTTGGCAACAATGGCATGCTTATTCAATGGCATGGCTTGTATTCAGCTTATTGTCCTCTGTAACCCCCCAGGTCCTTTTCTGCAGAGCTGCTGCTTAGCCAGTAAGTCCCCAAACTGTACCTGTGCATGGGACTGTTCTGTCCTAAAGGCAAGACCTTGCACTTGTCCTTATTGAACTTCATGAGATTTATTTTGGTCCAATCCTCCAATTGATCTAGGTAGTTCTGAATCCTAGTCCTACTGTCCAGTGTATCTACTACTCCCTGCAGCTTGGTGTTAGCTGAAAACTTGCTGAGGGCATACACTACCCCATTGTCCAGATAGTTGATAAAGATATTGAACAAAACTGGCCCCAGGACCAACCTGGGGCACTCCACTTGATACTGGTTGTCAACTAGACATTGAGCCATTGATTACTACCCTTTGAGCCTGACAATTCACCCAATTTTCTATCCACCTTACAGTCCATTCATCCATCCAACCCATATTTCCTTAGCTTTCTGTGAGAATATTTTGGGAGACCATATCAAAAGTTTTTCTAAAGTCAAGGTATATCAAGTCCACTGCTTGCTCTGTATCCACAGAGCCAGTCTTCTCGTCATAGAAGGCAATCGGATTAATCAGGCATAGCGTGCCCTTGGTGACTCCATGCTGACTGTTCCTAATTACCTTCTGCTCCTCCGAGTGCTTAGAAATGGATTCCTTGAGGACCTGCTGCATAACTTTTCCAGGGACTGAAGTGAGGCTGACGGGTCTGTAGTTTCCCAGGTCCTCATCCTTCCTTTTCTTAAAGTTGGGCACTATATTTGCACTTTTCCAATTGCCTGAGTCCTCTCCTGATCTCCATGAGTTTTCAAAGATGATGACCAGTGGCTCTGCAATTACAGTATGATTCAGTACAGCAATATCCTAAGCCTTCCCTTTGGAGACTCAGTTGATACTTGCAAGAGTTCTTTTGCCTATTCCCTCAATAATATAAGCTCATCTGGCAAGGGGGATTTTTTGATAGTATTACTATATCCATCTACATGGGGCTTTTGCCAGCATAGGTATGTCAGTCAGGGGTGTGGTCTTCCTATACTTCTAAACAACAGTTATGCTGGAGA
Organism: Alligator mississippiensis; assembly: GCF_030867095.1. Taxonomy (NCBI): domain Eukaryota; kingdom Metazoa; phylum Chordata; order Crocodylia; family Alligatoridae; genus Alligator; species Alligator mississippiensis. The sequence continues at coordinate 115,562,839 of NC_081824.1, read as the reverse complement.
GTTCATTAAATATAGATCAGGTCTCTTACTTCTGGAGAAGCAGCATACCTAGCAAGAGAATCCTGAATATTGCTGATGGTGAATACATGTTGGATAGGTTGTTCAGCAACATCCTTTTGCTAAACAATGGGTAGCACTTAACAGGAAAAATCTGTTTCTTTCTTAACTATACATGCAAAATTGCCATTAGAATTACAGTGTGGTAATGTTCAGAAAGAAAGCTTTATAATATGGCACATTCTTACTCAAAAGAATTTCTTCTGTGATCTTCAATCATTTCCTCTCATGTGATCTATGTGAGCAATCTTTGTCCTGCTTACACCCTATAACTAATATTATTATGGAAAAACAAAAAAAAACCAAAAAGGCCCCTCGATTTAGATTCTATCCTGTGTGGTGCTAACAATACCTCCATTTAAATTCTGATCAAATAATATTTATTATAAGCTTCAGGGAGAAAAGACAAGACTTGATTGTCAGATTCCAGGTGGAATCTGCAGGGATGGCAGTTAGAAAAATTATTGTTTAAAGTGCGCAAATTTGATCTAGAGTCACTGAAAAGGCTTAAATGTGGAAGACCACCATGCAATTTTTACAGAATCACTCTTGTAACTGTAACTGCACTTTAATGGAAGTTATACTATATGCACACATAAACAAGAGGGAATTGGTGTATATCATTTATGATAATGTTTTACTGTTGAGTACTGAAAAATTACTGGAAAACCACTTAATAACCAAGTCATGTTTTGATAATACTGTCAGGTTAGGGATTTCTTTTTGTAAGGGAAGACACAGCCTTGGGGTTGCTTTGATGGGTGGCACCCAAGTGATTAATTGCTCTCATGTATATAAAAGTTCTTTAGAGTTAGACTATTTGTGATTACATATATGAAAGCATAGAATCTTATCCCCACCCTTGCAAAAATCCAAAGAAATGAGATAAATATGGTACCATTGGCAAGGAAGAGAAAATGATGAAGGATTCAGAAGTCTTATTTTTTTTTAAGGGGAAAGTATGTTTATTTTTCTTTTAACTAAAAGACTTCAGCTTTATTCTGGAATGAATTAACCTGTTCATAAACCAGTATCCAACATAAGTAGGAATAAGGATAAACTTCCAATAGTGTCAGCAAGGTTAGAGGGATATGAACATTTCTAAGATAAATATATTATATACAAATATTTAAGACACAAAACCTAGCAGTATAGTAGCTAAGGGCAATGAACTGAGAATCATAGGAACTGGAGCCTGTTCCTGGATTTGCTAGGAATGAAGCAAAACATTTCATTTCTGTACCTATTTTCCTTACCCATGTCTTTCTTGTCTACTTAAATCATTTACTCTTTGTAGTGAGGGCATCTAGTATTTTGATCTTATCAATGTCCAAAACAGTGTTGCTCCAGACTTTAGCTACAGTATCACAACTGTAATACAAGCAATAATATAACATTACCTATAAATCAATCAATCAAAGAAAAAAAAAAGAGATCAGGGAATTATGAAGATAAGATTGTAAACTTTACCTATCAGTGCACATACAAGCCACCCATGTAATATATAAAGCTTGTGAGTTTTCCGGAAGAATTTTGTCTGGAGTTTTAGGAGTATTTTGAACTCTAAAACCATAGTGCAAGTGAGAGAACCCTGCCAAATTTGCATTCACTTTTTGTTGATTTCTATTCAGTACCATAACTCAGTGCCCCTCAAACTGAATTTGAATTCCTTCAGCCTATGCAATATTTGGGTTGTAGTGAAGCCTGAATTCAGTCAAGCATTACCCAGGTACGTATCTCTTCATAAAAGCCTCACACAATTTCAGTGTATCTGCTGGCAGCTATCGATACCATAAAAAGATAGGCACATTTTTGACTACCAACATGGGATAAACCAAATAACATTCTAGGAGTTCTGACCTTATCAGTTCTAGATTCTGTAGGGTCTCTCTATTTGTATAAAATAGATCCAATAATATAGTATTGTATATTTTTCCCTTGGGCTATGTACATTTGTGAATTTGCCCATATTACTGGAGTTAACAGCAACTCCAAGTCCTGCCAGCAGTTTTTATACAAAGATTGGGCACAGAGTTTTACCCAAGTTCTTATTGCAAAGAAAAAAAATTAAATGCATGGTTTATATATAAAGGTCTATCTTTCACCAAACAATTTAAAATATATTGTGGAGAAAAACTGTAGACTGGAAGGGACAGGGGTTGCATCCAGATATGCAGGAGCATGCGCTTGCAGTAGCAAAAATTGAAGTGGCACAACTTTGTGCTACTACTTTTTGCTGCAGTGCATGCCCCTGTGCATATACTTTGCAGAGGGACAAACTGTCCCACTTTGGGAAAACTGCCTGTGCCTAGCTCCTCCCAACTCCTGGCATGCTGAAGGAGTTGGGGTACAACTGAAGGAGCAAAGACACTGTGGCCAGCAGCTAGAGGGTCTCCTTGGAGGACTAAGCCTCCATGTATTTGGGCACATCCTCCTGTCGCATATGTACCACGCCACATTTTTTCTCCTGGTGCTTTTTTTTTGCTACCAGAATTTCCCAGTAGCAAATTTCAGCCCCCCACTGCACATTTGCAAAGAGGTTTGTGGCACCACAAACTGCACACCCTGCTTATTTGCACATAGCCGGAAAAGATATTCTACTGTACTAGTTCTTTTCATTACCAGTTTCTGTGATCCCAAGACTAACTCATCTTACAAGGTATTATTCACCTCTATCAGGGAATTAATGCCTTTTAAATGATAGATTAGTTTATCTCTAGCTACAGATTACCTATAACATTTTGCTTTCAGAAAAGAAGTTGAATGGTACATGAAATCTAACTTTTTTTTGTGGTCACTAGACTACAAATGTACTTTCTTGTTAGTTTCATGATCCCTGACTTGCAGTTTGAATTTTGAGTTGGTTCAAAGCAAAAGAGAGAGGCTCTGAACAACTCATAGGCTGTTGTTGAAGGTAAGATAACTATTCATTAATGTGTGCACACTTTTTGTTAATGTTGACCCCTGCCTTAGAGTTCCTTCCCCTTATGGGTGGTACTCCTAGAGAGAAGTTTGAAAGTCTCCTGCTTAACACCATTCCTTGTCTTCTGAAATGTCTCTCTTTTTTCCCCCTTCTATTGGGGAAGAATTTTTTTTTTCCTTGTTTTGGCTGTTTTTGAGGAATGGAGCTTCTGCAGTTACTGATTGTTACTTGGGCTCTGGTAACTGAGCAATGAAGTAATAACCCCTTACCATGTAAAGCAAAAGAGTTTTCCTAAAACTGTTTCTGGAACCTCCTAAGGCCTGACAAGGTATGTCTACATGACACACTAACTGTGCAGTAGCATAATACTACTGTGCAGTAGCATATTAGCATGGTTTTTGCCCTGTACACTACTGTATAGTAGTATTAGGCAACTGTGCAGTTAGCATCACTAAAAAGCTGTGCACCAGTACTACTGCACAGTAGCACCAGTTACTGTGCATCAATTTAGTACTTAGTTATACAAGTACTAACCTTAGTGCACAGTAACTACGGCACATTAACGAATGTGTGGATGTGTCTACAGATAATTACTTAAAGACAACCCAGTCTGTTTTCAACCTGGTATCTTTTGTCAGTTCTTTGGATTTCTTAACACTTTCTTAAGAACGTTCTCTTATTTCATCAAAGATAAAAGGTAATTAATGAAAATTATACTATTTAAAGGGTGGCCAGGAGACCATGTTTTGAATGCAGTGAAATCACAGTCAAATGAAGAAGATAATGTATGTTTGTAAGAGGTTATTTGATGCTAGGTAGCTGCTGGGAAAGGCATAGTGATGTAGCTATTGTTTTCTAGAGGTACCTGCATGGCCAGTGCCATCTCCCTATGGGTCAGAAGTCATGAGACCACAAACCTGACTCAATCATGAAGAATGACAGAAAACAATCTGTTGGGACCTCAGTGAAAAAAAGTAGACATCATGGCATCCTGCAATGCCTTGAGATTCTTTCAAGGTTTGCCACAAAACGTTAGCACTGTTAGGTGTGCAAACTTGATTCATGAGATAAGCCCCAGAGTTTTCACATAGGAATCACAGTGTTAAAAGCATTTTGACCTGTTGTGATTTGTATGAGTTCTTTATAACAGAGTCACTGCTCTATTTTTCTGTACTTAAAGAAAAAGAGTAAAGACTAAGAGCTGGTATTTTCCAAGGGTGCTTCCAATCTATCGAGGGGTGCCTTGAACCTATTGAGGGATGTCTTGAGTCTAAAAAGTTTGAGAATTTACTGCCCTAATGAATCAGAAGACCAGAGACCATAGGATTATACCCATAAAAAGTTATCATTCTAGATGCTACTTGTCCATGAGGCGAACATGTGTTGAGAAGGGGCGGGGGAAGGAATAAACAAACAAACAAAAAAGATGTCCAAATAGCAACTGCTAAGAATGGAATTAGAACTCAGAACAAAGGAACTGAAGTAGCACCTACTGTCATCAGTACCCGAACGTTTCTGCCAAAGGCCAACTCACTGACTTCAGTATTTCCATCAGTATGCGTCTTCAAAATAACAGATTGCTTGAAGACCTTTTCCATATTTAACAATGTGACTATTAAAGATCTGACTGATCCCAAGCTCAAGATGAAAAATTGCCAACCAGCAGACTAGTCCATGACTATGTAATATAATATTACTGTATCCCTCAACCACCTAGGAGCTTTGGTGGCACAAAGTTGCTCCTGTGAGTTTAACAGTCGTGGTCTCACTGGATTTGGATGTTAGCACCCTTCTCACTATTGTAGAGATACTCTACTTGTTGCTTCCTACAGAAAACAATGAACTTAAAATGGGTCCAGTTTTCAATTAGCTGTACCCATTTATATTTTTTGTGAGAAAATTATTTCCCCCAGCAAAACATATCAACATACGGTGTATTGTTGTTGTTGTTAAAGCAGGTTAACAACTGTGTAAAGATAATGCAGTCTATGTAAATGTTGTATAAAGTATTTATGACGAGAGGTATTTGCTTTACTTCTGACAAAGATTTGCAAAAAAGGAATCTTTTTTTATCTAGTGGAATCATCTTTGATCAACTAAAGTATAATTAAAGCAATGACTACTTTATGATGTTAGTTTCTGCTTGACTTTAAAGAAAGTATGTATCCTGTTAGTTAATGTTTAAATCTATCAGAGTATATTATTTGCTCTTTCTTGCAACTTTCCCTATTGTTACCCTTGTTATCTTCTGAGTCTTGGAGGGTTTACCTGGAGATTTCTTTTTAAACTAATGTCTCAGTATAGATGTTTATCACACTGCCTTTACTAATGAATTGTTTCTGCTCTTTAAAGTTGAAAAGTACCTTGTAAGATCCAATGGAGTTTCTCTAGGTGCTTTTTCATACTCCCCACTATTTGACAAGGTTGTGAAGCTTCCTTTAGCTGGTGGAATCCTCTGATGGCGAGTATTAGTGGTCTTCCACAGACCTTACCCCTAACATCTTCCATGGCAGGTAGATGGCCTATGCCCATAACTTTATCCTTTGATGTATGTGTTGGGCAAAACATAAAGTTCACGCTAGGCATGCTCAAATTCCTAGATATCTTTTCTGACCTGACAAAGGGATCTTGAAGCCCAAAAAGCTGTCTCCTCTCTGTTCCAACAGATCTGAGCCAAGGCATTCTGGTTAGGTCTCTTGCCTATCAAGTGCTTCAAGTCTCATTCCTCATTTTACACTTGTCATGAAAAGTTAAAGGCTCTAGATATCTATTTATATGTCTTGAACTTCAAGGCCTCTGCTTCGGCATTATTAACAGAGAGCAAACTCTGCGCATTCAAATGATAGAAAGAATTATACCGTCATGCCTGGAATGGGAAAGGGGGAGAAATCAAGATACCCACAGATGTGTTGTTAATGTCATATATGTTAAAGTTTAAAACTTCTATTAAATTAGGAAATGGAAAAAAAAATATTCCCAAATTACTGATTTTTTTTAATCACTAAAAAATACTAATGCCTTGGTAACCAAAGTGACTATTTCTCTAAAACTAACTAGTGAAGAAAGACAAGAGCTGCAAAGCTACCTACTCTGTCATAGAAGGCTTTTGTATTTTCTCTCACCTTATATGCTATGAATGTAGTTCAGAAAATATTTATGAGTTCTCATGCAAATTCTTCAGCTGATAAATTTAATTTCACATTCCCTGGGTTGAGAAAAAAATGAAATATTGCATTAGCCTTCACACATGTGAATATTATGTTACTTTATAGTGAAAACCCAGCAAGCCGAACAATTTTTACCACAATTTTTTGGTAGGAATGTTCCAAATATATTACATATGTCTGAATACTGCATAAACATTTTGAACTACTTTGAACCCTGTAATGCATCAGACACTTTGGGTAGTAAAAAGCTTCACTTATACTGCCTTTTTATCTTACATTTGGACAACCCTGTTCATGAAGAGATCCTTAAATACTTCATTTGCCACTGGTGTTTTACAAACTTAACCTATGCATATTACATACATAAGCAATGTAAAAAAAAGAAAGATTTCAAAATAAAAGGCTAAATAATATGCACCAAAAGTTTCATTATCTCAGTGTATACCAGTTTGCGTTTCATTTCCTAAATTAAATACCTGAGTTAAAGAATGAAAATGGAAATCCTCTTTTTGCTCTCTGCATTACTACTTGGGGTAAAAACAGATAAAAAATGTCGCAGATGTTCAAAATCCTTTGTTTTACATGCACAGCTTTCTAAATGCCATAAAATCTAAACATCTGACCCATTTAGATTTTACAAGGGAAGGAACTACAACACTGGAAAATATGCGTAAAAATCTACAACATTCAAAGGCATTAAACAGTTTCATTTCACATTTGTTTCCTATGTACCCAGCTTGATAGGATCACTACAGCACCTGCTGCTATAACTCTAATCTCAATCACTTTTCCCCCCTGCAGTCCTGCTCTGTATTCTTTTGTTGTTGCTATTTTAGCTGTAGCAACATTGCCATCTCCTGTTTAAACCAAGAAATATTGTTTAGAAGTGACTCTGGCATGAATACTATAGCAAATTGAAGACCACATTATGGGTAGTCTAGAGATGGATGAGAGCTGTAACTTTACTTCCCTTCAAAAAAACAGGATTTGCCCCTTGAGGACTGAACACTAAAATACCTTCAAATAGATGTAATATGGTCTATAATCTTACAGTAAATGAAAATACCTACTTTGAAGGTAAGGGTGCAAAGCCAAACAGACAAAAAGATGGGAAATACCAGAATTAACACTTATGCAAATTTAATTTGGTTCCCTTGGACATAAGAGTATTTAGTTACCTGATTGCATGTGATTTTTGCCACAGGATCTCTGCCTTATGTAGTAGATAAGTAGTTAGTTATTCAGTGCTTTTTATTTTCCATATTCAGTGCATTCCCTTGGGCCAATTTACTTGCACCATCCTAACTTCGTGCTGAATGAAAAATTAACTTTGTTTCTGGGTGTTTCGCTGGCTAGGAAGACATGTTGCCTTTGTCCTGGAGCAAGTTGTCTTCACCAGAACAGAAAAGTCTCAGGACTGGCATGTACAAAAATCACCCTTCCAATCAGGGAGCAGCTGAATGCACTGCCATTTTTCTGACATTGATGCAATGTCCCAGGACAGCTGTGCAGATGCAATTTGCAATGTCCTTGCAAACTGTTAGCAGTTCTTATCCCATGAACCTTTTTAGGGCTTGTCCCAAGACAGCTGATATGGATATCTGAAAAACTGCACTTTGTCCTGAGATAAAATGGTTTCTTCCAGGACAAGTGCAACATCTGTTTGTAGCCTTTGGCATCCAAGTGCTTCATGAACATTAACTTGTCTTTTCATGCCTCCTACAGGTTTGCCAACCCCAAATACACACACACACACACACACACATATATATATATATATTTATTTACTGACAATATACCAACTGTTTACTGATGACCAAACTTTTTTACTAACATGTTTTACATAGTGTAAATATAACCCTTCTACCAGGCTCTGCACAAGGACAGATTCAAATTTAGGGGTTAGTACCAATCATAGTAAAAAGTGTGTAATTTATCAGTAAAAAAAGGATTCTTGGGTTTGCAGTGGTTTTACACTGTGCTACTCCCATCCCAAGGGTCACCTACTCACCTTCATCCCCTGGCACCCTTGACTACACCCTGCATTGTGTTGCCTCCCACAGCCCACCCCTAACCATACTCCTGTTGGCTTCACCCCACCACCTGCCTTGGACCCCCAAAGGAGGACTACTATCTGCTTTCCTGAAACCTAGCAGTGTTCTAAATACGGCTGCAGACATCATATGGCTGCAGGGAGGGTCTCAGGCTACGAAGCCCTGAGAGAATGCTTTCTGTAGTCTGATGCACTCCCACTCAGACATCAGGTGGCACTGTTGTGTATGCTTTTCAATATCTGTCTTTGGCAAGAGATCTTCAATCAAGCTCCAGTCGCTTAGTGTTTTTACAATCAACTCAAAATTTTTATTGGCTTTATAGACAGGTGTTTTTAGGCTTATTTTTATGGACTGTCTGTAAGATTAAGGACAGTGGGCAACCACGATGCTGATGTTTTTTAACTTTTGAGTGTTCAACTTTGTCATATTAATAAAGTTGTCGACATAGGTTTCATGCATGTGTGCATATGTGCATGTGCATGTACACATGTACAACATTCTTAGTTTTCCAACTTTGCTTTTTAAAAAAACAGGTCCATCATGTGACATCATACTGACACCCACTCAACTCATTAGTAGGGTTGGAGCCTTTGGATAAACCCTGCAGACCTCTGCCACTTGATCTAATGCAATAACTACTAGTAGTGTATTATCTTCTATAACTTGAAAGGGATAAAAATGAACTTTGCCAGTGGATTTCATAAATACTTACTGAGAGCAGAGGAGTGGAGATATTAAAGCAGCCTTGGTTAAATTCTCAATTTCAGAGTAGCATATGCTGTATGGACTGTACACCCATCTTCTGGTGAGTCTGCCTCTGTCTAAATTCTAGTCTGACTCCGTCTTAGTTTGTTCCTGCCCTCTCCTTTCCTACCTCAAGAAAGATCATCACGCACTGTTGGGTGCTCCTGGATATGGGAAGCTGTAATTGTCAGGAAGTCTCTACTCAGTACATGCAAACTGTGATTTTTCAAAGACTCATGATTTGGCCAAATTCAGGGGAATTTTTAAGGCAAGAGCAAAAGACAAGTACCTGCTTGTCACACATGCAATCCCTGCATTAAGGTACATTTTCTCAGAGACATAGCTGTAAGATAAAGAGAAAAGAAAACAAACACCTTCAGAAATGGAATTTATTTTTTGCTGACACTTGGTGATTATCCAGGATACTGGGTGATTAGCCTAAACTGGATCCTCTGCAGGGAAAATTCAGCCTAGAGAAAAATAAGTTTGTCAAATTTATAACTGAAACAGGTCCTTATAACAGGCCAATTTAACTAGGTAGATGGTGGTAGCAGTCCTACCCATAATTATATGATGGGATATAATGGAACAATGAGTGGTCCTGAGCAGTTGCAACTCCTTAAATAGCTCAAAGCACCAGACCATTTCCTACTTCCCAGCAAAGGGCCACCAAGCCATGGGGAAGGAATTGTCCAGATCCCTCTCCAACCAGCTTTTCCCTTGAAGAAAAATGCAAATTCATTCTTGTCTTATCTCAATATAGCACAATTTTTTAGTATTAATAATTACTTGAAAGGATATTATAATGTACCTGTGTGAAACAAAAGACAGGCACTTACACGTTAGTTTTAGTTTGTATTAACAACTTTTTCATATAATTTAATATTTTATATACTACTGTATGGGCATATGGATATTTGTTGAGGTAACGTGGCAGTTTTCACAGCAATTAAAATTAAGTCATATTCATAAATTAATCCACATTTGAAGAGTCATTGACTAGGAACTGGCATACTGGTCCTTGAAAACATACACTTTTTATTGCATAAAGACTTAAGTTTAAATTCCTTTAGAGAAAGCTACTCAGTGACAAATTCACTGCTGGAGCAAGAGAATGTGATTTCAATTTGGCCCAGTATCCCTGAATTAGAAAATGGCCAAACATCTTTAGACAGATGCAGATAATCTTGCAAGAAATTGCTCCCCCTTTAAACCACTCTCCATCTTCTCTCTCTCTCTTACTTCAAATTCCCTTCTGCTAATATTTATTAATGTGATAAAACATCATGGTTTCAAATGGGAATATAATTGTTCAGTAGTAAGTGCTGGCCCTAAATTTGTACTATATTACAACTAACATATTGAGCCCTAGAGAACTTTTTAACTCAATATTTTGCATGTGTCTTGTTTGCTTGACAGAAGAGCAAACACTTCACTTTGATCTATCAGTACATTTCAATCACCCCCAAGAAAAATATCTCCTCATTGGGGTATTGGTTTTGAAAGATTTTGGAAATTAAATTACACTTTGAGGTAAATCAGTAGGTTAAGAAATTGTGTATACAATGTTAACAGCTTTCTAGGGCAAGGTAAAGCTAGGGGCCATAAAAAAATTTAAATGGGACAAAATGACTCATCACTAGGGGTGCTTATACATGTGCTCTGGAGGCAGGGAGGGGTTAATTAGATTGCCCAGAGCGGTATGTGCATCAGTGTCCCTGCGCTGAAAAATGGCAGCGGGAGAATACTTTAACTAAAGCTTGTTGAACATGATGCTGGAGCCTGCTGGAACATAGTAATTAAGAAGCTCCAACAGACTTGATTAATCAAGTTTGCTCCAACACATTACAGCGCATTGGAGCAGCCTCAGTGAATGTGTATAGGAGCCCTAGACTACTAGATGAAAGCTGCTTAAGTCAGCAATGAGGACACATTATCATGATGTCATTTGAAATCCATACCCAGAGGTCACATCAAATAACTTTTATAGCTGTTGGCAAGGACAGGCTAAGGTCTGAGGTTTTTCAACACCTAGTCACTGCTGGGCAGTAAGGAAGCATGATCAGAATGACTTCAGGAACTCTGCACTTCTGCTGCCCAAGTTTGACTGCTACAGAGGACATAGGACTTTAAAAGCTAAATCCTATTTAAGTTTATAGACCTGAATGGCTCATACACTGTTACATAACTGATGTTTTTACTTATTTTCAGTTTTAATTGAGCTCTGCTTGCGCACGTCAAACATGCTTGGTAGGGCTGCATGACAAAATCAAATCTGCTGGGTATGCACATAAAGCCAGATAAACCCCAAAATTTTAATAGCTTAAAAACCATGACTGGCTAGATAACAGAGGTCTTTCCCACCTTTTGCCCATGGGCCAGGTGTACTGATGTACTCCTCTTATCCAGTGGTGTTTGAACTTCCATTTCCTACTTCCCAGCAAAGGGCCACCAAGCCATGGGGAAGGAATTGTCCAGATCCCTCTCCAACCCAACTCCTGAAGAGATGCATATGTAGTACTGAAAAAAAAATCTCACTAGGGCATTGTTTTTTTGATAAAAACCACAAGAGAAGTTTCTGTCGCATTGGGAACAAGTGTCCAGGCTAAAATAACCAGGTCCCCTCCCTTACCAGGAAGCATCCAACTCACTAAGCTGCACGCTTCCTAGCTTATTCTTTTTTTCCTGGCCCCGCATATCTCCATCTATTGGAGCCAAAATCAAGAAGAGTTCATATAGAGGTGAGTCACAAATGCTGCAAAAATACCAAAACCATCAGTTGAGCACCTGTGTGTTTGTTACATTAAGGCATGTAAAGGAAATAGGATATAGTCTTAAGTCTCCAGGGTAGGCAACTAACCACTATTAAATAAATCAATAATATATGTATCCATACATATACATAGATAGATAAAAGCATGTTCAAAAAGCACATGGATACTAATGTCAGTTATGTGTGTATAATGAGAGAACAACACAAGGACTGGGAAGAGACATTTTTCCATTTTATTTAGATAAACAAAATACCCCACAGCTAACTAATATCCTTCCCGGCTCTATTTTAATGTAGTGTCTTTCTAGTTAGTATTTGTGTTACTGTGGCGTCTCAGAGCCGTAGTCATAGAATCATAGAAAACTAGGGCTAAAAGAGACTAGAAGAGAGGTCACCTAGTTCAACACCCCAGCAACTAGGACCCCATTGTACTAGGTGCTAAACTAACATAAAAATACCAAGTTGCTGCTCCAAAGGCTTACAATCTAAATATAAAACAACAGATGGGCATAAAATATTGGAGAAAATAAACCAAGTTATTTATCAGCATTGGGCTGTGGTTTGACTGGGCCAGCAGTCTGACCCGTATCAAGTTTGCTGTAGGCAGACCAAAGAACAGTAGTCAAGGAGGGTTATGAAAAACAATGAGGTAGCTGAGAGATGCTTTTAGGAAAGCCTTCCCAAGTGTGAGGGAGAAAACCAAAATACACGTGTTTGAAAAATTAACAGAAGCTGATTACAAGTAGGCACTAACATTTTGATATGGAATGAAAGCGATTAGGTAGAATAGAGACATATTGGGCCTCAAATATCAAGACACACATCTTATATTTCATATAACAAAGATGAGGGAGCCAGTGGAGGGATGAGAGAGGGGCAATTTAGTCAAAGCAACAGGTTAAAAAAAGGATTGTTGCAGCAGCATTCTGAATGGATAGAATGGCCAGACTGTATATACCGAGAGCAAAGCAGAGGACATTGCACAAGATAAGAGTAAGAGTTTTAGCTATTTACATGGATAAGAATGTCAAACTTATTATTAGAAAAGAGCTTGTAAAATTTCAACATATTTGGATGAGAGAGTCTACAATGGAACCTGAACTGAAAATGATGGCTAAGTTACTAGCCTTAGTGGCAAGCAGGATGGCAGTGCTGTCCACAGTGGTCAAGAAAAGAGGTCATGGGAGAGACTTAGAAAGTTTAAGAGCTGTAATTTAGTAATGTTGAGTCTCAGATGATGACTATCTGGGAAATTGGGTGAGATTTTAGTTAATACAGATAGAGAGCAGTCTATGGAAGTAAAGAAATGGATCTGAGAGAAGTCTGCTTCTAAATGGCAGTTAAAGTTATGATTTCTATTTATTAACAGTGCAGTAGCAAGCCAAGGTTTATATTATACATATACATTTTCTACATAAGCTTGTAATCATATTGCTTGTTTCCCCAGTGAAACCAAAGATAAGCACATTACCTGCATATTGTCCACTCAAGTGAATGAATACAAAAAATCCATACACACACATCCCCCACAGCCCATATCAGTATACACCCATTTATACATATGGATATTTGAGGGTGTTTCATTTTTCATTTGGATGCTCTACTAGCTCTCCAGAACTTGACCTCTGTTCTCCAAAACATGCATGTTTCTAAAACTGGAATCAATTCAGAATTTGTTTTATTTTTTTAAATCTGTTCTAGGCATCTGCATTATGTTATCCAACACACCAGTCACTACCAATACAATTGCTATTGGAGGCCACTTACAGTGCACGGCTTTTTTACTCAGCCTTCAAAATATGAAACCCATTTTAGTATGGAGTAAAACTTCCGTACAGTGAAAAACAAAGTTTTAGAACCGCTTGAACAAGCAAAGCAGCACAACTGCAGCATATTAACATTTTACATTTTTTTGGTAAGAAAAACAGAGGAAATTCCCTTTAATAAAGATCTGTCTACATGTCAGCATAACATATCCTATATTTTTTCAGTTGTTTTATAACTTGGATATAAAAATGTACTAGGCAGAAAGTTATAAGAAAGTAGGCCAAAACCTTACATACTATTTCAACACTTAAGAAAACTGGGGAAAATTGCTTGTTTGGTTCAGTTATACTAATATCTATCTAATCCCTCAATGGTATTCTTGTATAGTTTGGTTACTCAGATGTATAGAATTGTAATCCATGAGACAAAGGGTCAAACTCATCCCCAGCTATAACTCCACAAACAGCAGTAGAGTTATAAGAGAGATGAACTGGCCCCATGGGCTCGGGACACAAGTTACACATAAAACAGTATACGTAATTGGAAACCAGTTTAAATCTGTAACCGAACAGAAGTTTAGGGCACGTAAACTGGCTTCAAAATGGCTGAACCTGGTTTAAGATCAAATGAGATGGATACAATATCAGTCTTAACTGATTTAGGTTAAACTGGTCTATGGAACTTCTGTCCCAGATCTGCTCCCAACTCAAGTTACATCCCAGTTCCCTTGTATTCCAGGATGCATTGCCCCGTGCGCCCCCCCCCCCCCCCAAATAGCTCCCTTCATAGGGCAGGCAGGCTTGACTTGGCTGTGTTATCTTCTCTAGCTAAGCCAGGGCTGGCCCTGCCCCATGGCTGTCACAGAGCTGAGGGAGCAATGCCTCTGCTCTTCAGCCTGGTCCTGCCTGTACCTGTCAGCCTTGTGGGGCAGCATGGGAGGTAGGCAGGGGAACAGAGCCCCCCAGCCCCTGATCCCTAGTCTGCAAGGGTGGCACCCTCCCAGGACAGGCCAGTGAGAGTCACTGACCCTCTGTGAGGAGGGGGAAAGGAATTCTCCCTCCCAGAGCCAGCCCTGAGCCAGCCATCTGCCCCATCGGGGGGGTGGGGTGGGAGAGTCAACCTTTGGGGAGGGGGGGGTTCCCCTGGCTGACCCAGGATCCCCCCCAGCCATGGTGTGCCCAGCTGTGGGACACACTTCCCCCCCCCAACACACACACACAGCTGGGCCAGCATGAATCACTGATGTGCAGGTAGGAGGGGGGAATGAAGCCCCCCACCCCAGTTTCAGTCCAAGGTAAAAGGTCAAACTCATTCCAGCTATAACTCCACAAACATCATCCATGTTATGAGAGACATGAACTGGCCCCATTATAGTCCCTCACTGGCACTGCATTTAGTGACCTGAGATCAAACATAGATGCATCAAGAAGCAGATCAGGAAAATAAAGGCAACATTGTAATATTTTTATTGATTAGCATGTTAATATTTTCTTTCTCCCTTATGAATGTATTTGTTTTTGTTAAACCTCTACTTTACCCCTAATAACATACTGTGTCAGCAATGTGAAGTACCATGGGCCCTTAAAGGAAATTTTTATAAGAAGCCAACTAAATACAGAATTTTTAAATCAGTTTGTAAATTCTTTTTGTAAAATGTGGTTAAGAAAAAGAACAAATACTCTACTTATATAAAATCTATTCACATTATATATAATTCTGTACTGTTTGCATCCATCTCAGTACAAATATTTTTTTTAATATCATTATATTTTAACAGTGTAAAAGTAGCCCTCTGATTAATTTTGGATGATTGTTATTCCAGGGCTTTCCCATGGGGTCAAAATTACTTTAAATTATTTTTACGAGTACTATAATGAATGTCCTGGGGCCCAGGCAATTCTTGGAATTCAGTGTGGAAAAGAAAAGACAGTTACTAATGTCTAAATGTTCTTTGGTATTTGCATAGATAATTTCTCCTAATATATTATATTTTGTTTATGTGCCTTATCATTTGATTGCTTCATACCACAGTTCAATAAATACATGTGTATTTAGGGCCCAATTCTGCAAAACCTAACTCATAATTTGTGTAAAATGTGATAGGGTCGTGCCCCCGTTCAGTATAAAGTGACTTCATCATGTGAAGTATAGTACAAAGTTCCCAAAATAAACTTGTGACCCTAGTCAGTTCTGGTTTAAGAACTTTCCTCTGGTTTAGGCCAAAATATAAACTGTACTCTATCCCATAAATGATAATTTACACCCTCAATCACATAGGGAAGAGTGACATGTGAACACAGAGCTGTTTAATAACAGTGGATAAAAATGCCATTATTTTTGACTGAAGACTGTAATGTCTTTCAGGTTTTCTGTCCAGTCTTTGTTCATTGCCTAACATGACATAAGCCCTAGACATGGGCTCGTGCCCCATGTGCTTCCAATACTGGGGAAGTCCTTGAGTTACTGAACTCAGACTCTTGTGCTTTACAAAAGCAGGCATTAAGGGCTGAGTGTGAGCCTTAACTATAAATAGTTTTTACTTTTGTGGGATTAGTCCACACCAGCCATAACATACTTTTTGAATTTAATAATACTAGAATACATATTTTCTCTTGGCAACTGTGCAGAATAAATAGTATTCTCCAAAGGAATGGCTAGAGCCGGCAGAAGCACTTATATTGTACGCTGATTTGTTGATGACAGGCCCTGGTTCCCTGCCATTTGTGCTACTGCAAAAAATGTCAACCTATTATGTTAAGAAAACCTGATGTAAATGAAAAGAACTCTCCTTATAAGAGATTGCTTGTACCTCCCAGCATTATCAACATCCATACAAACTTCCTTTTTAATCAAGATCAATATAAAATAAAAGATCAGTGACAAAACCCAGATCCAATTCAATTAAAAACACAAGGAAAGATCACTGCTAAGTGAAAGTTTGGACAGCAGATATAACCAAACAAGGTATGCCATTAGTATTATAATAAAGTTTTTATTTCTGTAGTGCTTAGCAGGCCTAAGGACCTGGACCCATTTCACTAGAGCTGGACTGCCATAGAACATAAGGTCTCCAACAGAACAGGATATAAACAGAAAGTACAAAGAAATAATGAGACACTACAGGCATCACTGGCAGTAGTCTTGCAAGTGTTATAACATTATAATTTCTGACTGTCAAAAAAATTGACGGGCACTTGGTATAAATTATAGGAAAACCTTGCTATTGCAGTTCAAGGACAATTTCAAGCTAATATTCAGCACTTAAGGCACAGACAGAAGTAATAGTTTTCACCTGATCTGGCCCCTGAAAGCACTATGCAGCCGTGACCAAACAGAAGTGCATGGCTGCAGCGTGTTTTAAAAGGACCTGATCCCATGAAAATCTGAACCCTCATGCAATGAGGGTTCAGATGAAGACACTCTAAAATAGAGCGTGTTCAGTAACTTGTGTCTGCGCCAGCTCCCAGCTTGGGTGCTGTTTTCAGAAGGGGGGAAGGGAGGAGAGGGAGTTCAGGCTGGGGTTTTCAAGTAGTGCTGGCAAGTGGGACAGATAGGTTGGAGGATTCCCCCCTGGGGGGAGCAGTGGGGGGGTGGGGGGGATTCCAATTCACCCACTCCATCCTCCAACGCTGGCTAGGGAACCCCCAAAACAATCTCCCTCCACTCCCTTTCCCCCTTCCATTCTGGGCAGGCAGGAAGGACAGGCATTGTTCATGGAGGCCAACAGCAGGCTTGCAGCCAGCAGCTGGATGCCCCAACCCCCTGGAACCAAAAGTGAACTTCTCTTGGGCCCAGGGAATCATTGCAACTCATAGCACTTCCTGCGAAACACTGAGTTACAGCAGAGTTGCTTGTCTGTCTATGTCTTTACATGCTTGCCCTTCAAAACATGTTACCAGTAATATAAACTAAGAGGGACAGAGGCTATATTATAACTCAGTTTTAGTTTCCAGTCCTGTATTCAAACAATCAGAATATTTTTCCTCGTAGGCATGATAATTATAGATGATACTGCTGGGATAATGATTAGAACTGTACAGAACATTTGCAACTAAACATTTTTTCATCCCAAAGTGATGTTTCAGTGAAGCAAAAATGTTCCACCAAGTGTATCAGTTTCAGAGGCCTTTCTCATGGGGAGATTTCAGAAATCCAGGATTGACTCTGGTCACTATCAAAGAGAGACAAAACTTTTAAATCCTAGTACTTTTGAACAAAAAATTGAGTTACAATGAAATTCTGCTTTTTTGTTTATTTATTTAAAAGGTCTGTGTTTGTTTGAAAGACAATAAATAGAAAAGAAAAACCATTCAGTTTATCACAAAACAGAATTTTTATTCTCTGGCCTGCCCCTTTAAGTAACATAAGTAAAATGACCCACCAATCTGTAAAATGTTCCTGTCTAGAAATATTTATTTTTTAAAGAATTAATCTCATGTAATTCTACTCTGGTCCTATTAAGTACTTGGGGAAAAATGGGTAAGTTTTGTCCAGCAAAACTGCTCCAATGGAATATGACTATGTGATTTCTTTTTCCTGGCCATTCATTGACAAGCTACAGGCTGTTTTTAAGAGAAAACGCATGGCCTAACTACCACTAAAATCAATGAATCCCGTTATTTTTTTCTTATTCAGCAGACCATTTACATGCCAAGCACTGTTCTAAGTTATTTCAAGGAAATCAAACTGAGGAAAATGGAACTATAGAAGAAAAATATTTCAGTCCATTCAATCAGTGTCCGAAACCATGTTTGTCAATGTGAATTAGATAGTATTGCAGGCAGCAAACATTCAGAGGGTTTGGAATCTATTTATTTCAGCTCAAAACCATCTCTGTAAACAGAGCAGATGATTTCCTGTTGCTAAATCATTGCTAAGTTGTGTGTTTCAAGCCTATTTTATAGAAAATTAAGGTTAGAAGGGACCTCAGGAAGTTATCTAATGCAACCACCTGCTCAAAAGCAGGACTATCGCCAACTATACCATCCCCACCAAGTTTCTTTCTATCTGGGTCTTAAAAACCTCTAAGGATGGAAATTCCACAACCTCTCCGGGTAACCTGCTCCAGTGCTTTGCTAACCTAGTGAGAAAGTTTTTCCTAATATCTAACTTAAACTTCCCTTGCTGCAACTCAAAACCATTTCTCCTTGTTCTGTCATCTGCCACCACTAAGAACAGTCTGGATCCAATCTCTTTGGAACCCCCTTTCAGGTAGTTGTAGGCTGCTATTAAATCCCCCCTCAGTCTTCTTTACTCCAGACTAAATAAGCTCAATTCCCTTAGCCTCTCCTCAGAAGTCATGTACCCTAGCCCCCTAACCCTTTTTGTTGTCCTCTGCTAGACTCTTTCTAATTTATCCACCTCCTTTCTGTAGTGGGGGCCCAAAACTGGACACAGTACACCACATGTGGCCTCACCAGTGCTGAATAGAGGGGAAGAATCACTTCCCTCAGTCTGCTGGCAATGCTCCTACTAATGCAGCCCAGTATGCCATCAGCCTTTCTTGCAACAAGGGCATACTGTTGGCTCAAATTCAGCTTATTATCTACTATAACCCACAGGTCCTTTTGTGTAGAGTTTCTACTTAGCCAATCAGTCCCCAGCCTGTACTGGTGCATGGGATTGTTCTGTCCTAAGTGCAGGATTTTGCACTGGTCCTTACTGAACTTCACGAGATTTTTTGGGTCAAATCCCTGAACTTATTTAGGTCGTGGTGAATCCTAGTCCTACTCTCCATATCTACTATTTCCCACAGCCTGGTGTCATCTGCAAACTTGCTGAGTGTGCACTCCATGCCACCTTCCAAATCACTGATGAAGATATTGAACAAAACTGGCCCCAGAACCGACCCCTGGGACACACCATTTAATACCAGCTGCTAACTAGACATTGAGCCATTATTACCCTTTGAGCCCAATGACCCAGCCAGTTTTCTATCCACCTTTCAGTCTATTCATCCAACCTGTACTTCCAAAGCTTGCTTGCGAGAACGCTGTGGGATACTATATCAAAAGCCTTGCTGAAGTCAAGGTATATCACATCCACTGCTCTCCCCACATCACAGTCAGTCATCTTGTAACAGAAGGCTATCAGGTTGATCGGGCATGACAGACCCTTGGTGAATCCACGCCGACTGTTCCTAATCACATCCTTCTCCTTCAAATGCTTAGAAATGGATTCCTTGAGGACCTGCTCCATAAGTTTTTCAGGGACTGAGGTGAGGCTGACTGGTCTGTAGTTTCTGGGATTTGAGAATCTCTTAGAAATTATAATTTTCAAAAGCAGTTAAGAGAGTAAGTAAAAGCAGTTACCATTTTCAAAGATGTAGGTTAGCTATATATATATATATATATATATATATACACACACACGAGTTAGATTTTGCAAAAATCCCAGGGAACTGAGGAACCAAATACCCAATGAGATTTTTCACAAGTATCTATCTGCATCTGTAGAGAGATAAATGCCTTAAAATATCTGCCTTCAGGTCACTAGTCTAATAGACTGTCCTATTTCCATGGGAAGTGTCTTTCTGTAACATATACCTGCAGACCATGTCTACACAGCAAACTTAACTGTGCCAGCTGGGTCCTCCAACACACTACCTGTTGAGCAGTGGATGTGATATATCTTGACTTTAGCAAGGGTTTTGATATGGTCACCCACAGCAGTCTCGCAAGCAAGCTGTGGAAGTACAGGTTGGATGAATAGACTGAAAGGTGGATTTAGACTACCTCCTGAAGCAGGAACGGTGTATTTGCATTCACAGTGCTGCAGGCAGTCTAATCAATGTTTTCTGGTGCTACTTAGCTCATCCACAGTGCAACATGCATGTGGCTATGCTACTTCTGGTTCAAAGTGGTAGTCTGTATGGAGCAGCACAGCATGCATCAGGGCACTGATGCCTGGCATAGTAATTTTTGGTGGGGAAGTCCTATGTTACTCTTACTTGATTGTATTAGCAGATATTTATACTTACAGGGGATAAGCTAATACTTCAGTCTCTGACCCATAAAAACCTCTCTCCCCCTCTCTCCAGGTATAATCTGAAGCTATATCACTGCAACCCATCTAAAGCTCTAGTCAAAGCTTTTATGTCAACCAGGCCTAAGAAAACCCTTAGATATGGTTCAAGTAACACCCATGTCATGCCATTTCAAGTTTAAGATCTCTAACTCTTGACCATCTAAAATCCTAGCAAGCATGGTCTTAAAGGTATAGTAAATATTTCACTATGCATTTTGACTGGTGAACTGATATTTAGTTTGATAGATTGGAATGTGACTAATAATTTCCAATCTATGTAGGTATATTCAAAGGATTACAGGACTCAAAACCCTCATGAGTCAGCAAGATTGCTTCCTGTACTGAAATAAACTGATTTTAACATATACACTAATTTAGCAAATGGAAAATACATCTGGGGGAAAAGGCCATAAGCTAGAGGAAAAACAAACCATAAACTCTACCATATTTATGAGCTTCCAGTGGAGCTTGTTGAGTTCCTCAATTTTTAATTATAAAAGGGGCTTGATTTTTTTAAACAGATATTCTTTACTATTGATAGGTGTATCATTGCACTGTATCCAAGAACACCGAATATTGTGAATTTCCATCTAGTCTACACAGATTACTTTTTATAAAATACTAACATGGACAAATTCACTTCCAAACACTACGCTATAAAAATCTGCCAAAGCACACAGTATGAGTAACATGCTATGACTGTACAGGGCTAGGTGACAAGCACACTACCTACCTATCGGAGTTGTAACGTAATGCAAAAGCAACAGTGGGGAGTTTTCCTAAATTCCTCAGTGCTCCTTAATGCTGGCCACACAAAAGTCCATGACAAAACTCCTGCCGTCTTCAGTAGTGACGATTTTCACTCAATGGGTTTTGATGTTATATTTAGTTTAAAAAGGTACTCCAAAGGATGTAATTTAGAATATGTAAAGCAAGAGGTATTTTGATCTGTCTCTGCAATCACAGACGCACAAAAATAAATGTCAGACACAGTTTGGCTGTACCTCCAATTAAAATGTGCTGAATGCAGTAGAATTTTCTATAAAATTTCATAAGTGGAGTGAGGGTCTCTAATTTCCTGGATTATGAGCATTAGAGAGAGAAATAAAAGTCCTTTACGATTTATCTACACTGCAGTTACAATAGTGTCAGAGACCTTGGTTACAACATTCCAATTTGCAATGTAAAGTGGTCCTTAATAGAGTCCCTTAACGGTCCTACAGCCTTAAATAATAATAGAGTAGCGTTTATGCTCCCTAGGCATAGTATTAAAATAAAGAAAAACAAATGTTATTTAATTGTCCCCAAAGATGTGTGTTGCTCTCTCCTCAGAACTCAAACCTGTATTGCAGAAAATCTAAATTCAGGAACAACAAAAGGGCTGGCTTAAATATTGTATACATCTATAAACACTGCTATCTAGTCTAACACAGATTACTTTATAAAATACTAATTTTGTTAGTAAAACACAAAAAGGGTTGTGTTATTAAAAAGCAAAAAAGGGGCTACATTTTTTGTTGGTACCTATGCCAGAGAACATCAATTTCCCTTCTAACCAACGCAGTTAAATTTCTCCCAAACATTTACCATCAGTATCACATGTAAATAGGCCACACAAAAGCCATCACCCTTTCCTGTGTAAAATTTGTCTTAACACAGGGGTTCATACTACCAGAGTCAGAAAGGAGAAATCTAGAGAAGGAATTACTTAGAGACTGGAGTTGTAGCTGTGATGTGACAGTATAAGTATCAGCAACTAAAAAGCTAGACTTTATGAAATCGAAGTAAATTGAAGTTGGTCTGCTCTTCTTTACTGTAAGAACATCCCACAAGCATATGTCCTGTTCCACAAGCCAGCTTTTTTCATTAAGAAAAATGTTTCCCTCTCTTGTAGGTTTCTGGGGCAGGTGTGATGTTTTTGTTTTCTGCTCTGCAGTGCCTAGCACAGATCCATTGATGATCTGGTGCATCTAAGTGCTATGATATAAATACAGGAGAACATGTGAGAATTCAGTTCACACTACCAGATTATTTTGCAGTGGGTGCCCAGTATGCACTTCAAATGGTAGATGATATGATTCCTCTCTCACAAACATGCTGTAGGTGGAGTTGGTATCACTGTCACCAATATTCCCATTCTAAGACCCTGTTTATTTGATGTTTGGGGCTGATAACAGTTTAGGGCTGAAGTCCCCCTAGAAGTTGGCTTCATGCTGTATTTTTAAAAAGTGTTTTGACTAAAGCATGTCCACTGTTTTTGTGAATGAGTTTAAGGAAATTTTTAAAATGTATTTTAAATTTAATATAAAGATATTTCTCACATGTCTCCCCTTCAACCTGTACCACCTTGTTTTTAAGAGGCAGGATGAATTTTAAAAAATCCTTAAAGAAGCCAAGCAACAGCAACTAGGGAATGAAGCCCGAGTCTGACCCCATGCACAGTGACCTCACATGCTGGTCTTGACCACAGACCAACCCTCGGCATTGGCCAAATCCAGTGCACAGGGCCGCATCATTTGGCCTAGGGATTCCCTATGAGCCCAGAAGTTTGCAACCACTCCCCCTGCTCCCCTGCAACAATAAACATTGCCACTGACCACCTACAGCCAAATTTCCAAGCATGGGAGGGGGAGAGGAAGAGGGGGACAGGAAATCTGGTTCTCTCACATATAACGCATACTTCAAGTTTCACCAGCTTATTTTAGTGAAAAAGGTGTGGGTTGTATGCAACAAATTACAGTATATCACTTTGCTCATTAAAAATTCTTCAATTGGTTTCTTAAGAAGCTCTAGCACCTGTAGACTTTAAAGCACTTTAGATGTGGTAGCAGCATGTCATACAGATGTGACAGATGTGCTTTTTGCCGTTTCTGAAGGTCCACACTGAAGCCAAGTCCTAAAGCACTGAAAAAAATCTAGTAGACTTTACAGAAATTGGTACCTAAATCCCAATTCCATCTGCATTAGATATGCTCCTATGTGCTTATTGGATTACACATGCGCTCAAACTCAATAATACAAAGGCTGAGCAGGATTTCTCCTGCAAGCGTTGGCTCCTGCTTGTTGCTAACCACCATGGTGCTAGGAGCACGGCTACCTCCCAGTGCCATTGAGGCAGCATAGAAACTGCCCAACCACTGAGCAGGAGGACAAGAGATAGATCATAGAAGTGGGCATACCAAGACAAGTGGTTGAGGAAGCCTTGGATACAAACAATGAATAGTCCACACCAGTCACTCACAATACCAGAACTAGGGAACACACAGTGAAATTAACAAAAAGCTCTTTCAGGTAGCATGCATGTGGAACTCATTACCAAAGAGTATTCTGGAAGTTTATCGTTTTACCAGGTTCAAGAGGAGACTGGAAAAATTCATAGAAAAAATTGAGTATTAATACTCAATGGTGTATGTACATATTAGAGCACGGATTTTCAACCTTTTAGCAAGCGTACCCCTTCTGGTAGCAATGGCCTGATGTGGGGCAGGAGATGGGGTGCTCGCATGCAGCCGCTGCCGCCACCACCCCACTTTCCCATGGCCAGTTGCACATATGGCTCTATGGGCTGCGGATGGGCCTCCTGCCGGGCCAATTGCACACCGCACATCAGCAGCCCAGCAGCCTGTGGAGCCGCATGTGCAACCCGCCATTGGAAAGTGCTGTGGGGTGGTGATAGCTGTTGCATGCAATTCCCCCCACCCCTCTCGGGACACGTGGCACCTGTGCAGCCTGCAGCGGGGTGCTGCTGCCCTCATCCACCCCCCAGCCCTGCTCCTTGGACACACTTATGCCTGCCATTGAGACTCTCACAGCAGCCTGGCAACTAATCAGGAGAGCAAGCTGGGGTAGCGGGGCAGGGAAGCGCTGCAGTGTGCTGCATGGGGCTGGTGTCCTGGAATCCTCCAGCCTAAGCTGTGCATCTGATGTATTGAGAGAATTTAATATCTAAGAATCAGGGTGATCAAGTCAATCTCTCGCTCATTCTCTGGTTAAATATTTGCGCCAAAATAGATACTAGTTTTACTCCACTAGTTCCTGCTCCAAACAGATTATAATTATCTAGCCCCACAGAATTCATGAGTAACTTTGTAGTCAAGAGTATAATTTGAAGTCTTCAGAAAAGGTGTGTCAGAGCCACTCGTTCAATGGACACTATACTGCGCGGGCCGGGCCCCGATCCCACCTTTGTCGCCATGTGCGGCGGCGATTCCGATCTCATTCCCGTCACCATGTGCGAGCCGGGGGCGAGCCGGGCCCGTCTCCGTTGCACACGGGCTATGGCCAGCAGCCCGGGCACGCGGGGCTGGAGAGAATCGCGGAGCGGTTTAGTGCACGCGAGTTAGAATTAGTTACGGAGGCGTAATGGTTGATTGAAAAGATTGTTTACTTACACCCAAAGATGGTATTGGTGTAGGCTGGACAGGTTTCCAGGCACAGCTCCCGCTTGGATCCTCACTAGAGGAACACAACAAATTGATTGCTCCCACGGAGTTTGCTAGGCTCCGCGGGTCCAGTTCGGTTGGGTTCAAAGTTTCCTCGGAGTTACTTAGGCTCCGCGGGTCCGAAGTTACAGGAAAGGGATACGCCTAGGATTGCGCTCGGTGACGGGGAGACACGAGAAGCGAAAGCTCCGTAGGCTCGGTTCCATTGCCTCTATTGTCTGCTTAGGGGAGGCGCGTTGGGTCCGCAGCGCTTGGAGATCTTCACACAGAATCTCTCTCGTCCTGCCTCCTCCGACTTGGGCGGAAACTACCCAAGCCTTTGTACGGCTAGCAAGCCAATCGCTAGCCGCCACATGTGCCTACATTAGGAATGGGCCAATAATGCAGCATGAATCCTAATACAAATGGCGGGAACTTCTTTACAGCGTGTATCACTACGATGCAAAAGAGATGCACACTGCAAAGAAGCTGTAATCTGGCGGGAAATCCCCCGTTGCACCAGAGTTCTCTCTTGCAGCAGAGAACTCCACCGTGCAAAGACAGCGATCAATTGGCGGGAAATAATTTAGCAGTGCCGAAGCGCGCGCACAAGCAAAAAAAAAAAAAAAAAAAAAATCACACCTTTGGGTTGTGACATATACAACAAGGTATATGATCATCTAAAGAAAATTAGAGTGAGGCACAAGGCCATACAATTAAGACATCAACCCACCTCTGGCTTTTTTTAGGCATATACAGCTGAGCATTTGAAAGGATTTTGCATTAGGCCACTAGAATAGCCTTTCCAGAAGTCTCAACACCATTATTAAAACACTTCCAAGAGTCAGATTCAACTGTGAATATGGTTGGAGAATCATCTATCTATTCCTCGGCATGCATTTTGATTTTGGTTATCATTTTGTTTATAAAAATTTCTATCAACTCAGTTTTAAAGGAGAGAAAAGAAAAAAAAAAAAAGATTCTAGTCAAGATGCCCACTTGCTGTATTTGAAAATTACCGAGACTTTCAAAAAGACTAAAAAAACCCAAACAAACAAAAAACCCCTCTACATGAATTTAGCACAATATAGGCATCATTAGAACTTCTCTCTCAACTCAAATACCCAATACCTTCTCCACACATTAACCAAAACACTACCAAATCAGGGTAATGCTTAACTGCACACTTCACATAAGACAAAAGGACAAAAATTACTTGAGAACCTATTTATAATGGAGCCAACTTAAGAATATTTTTGCTGTACTTGTAGACAGATCTAGGCTTTGGATCAACATCTAAAGCCCTTGTTCTAAACGGAATGACGAAACTCCTGACCTTCTACACGCAGGGATTCAAAAATCCAAATTATTCATGTTTGGTGTGAAAATGTACTCAAACCCACTTCAACCCAAAGTCTTATTTTCTTCACACCAGTAATTTGTTTCCAGAAGTAGGGAAAATGTGTTTAAGATGTAGCCAGTGGTAAAACAATACAAAAAAAAAAACACTATACGAGTTTGTGCTACATATCAGAAAAAACTGGGTAACAATTTAGGCACTTCTCACTTGTTTCAGTCGAAGGGGCCAAATTTGCATTTAGATACAATGTTTTTGGAATTCTTCCCTTAGTCCAAAGCAACAGCTAGGACATCCCTACAATGTGTAATATTTAAATGGATACTGTTGGCAGAATTAAAATTTCCAAAAAAATTGAAGGTGAAAAAAAAGTTTATGAATGTGTTTTTTGGAGCTCACATGAAGATCACAGATTTCCATCCATCAAAAATGAGGAACCATACAATTATCAATCTGAAAAACGTTTTTATTTTTTAGTTCATTTTTTGCATTTGAAGTACTCTTCGATGACATCTTTGGCCTGAGATTCCTTGCCATAGTCCTATAAGCACAAAATGAACAGCATACAAACCATTAAAAAAGTAAACACTTGTTCAGAATTACTATATCTGGTTTACATTAATTATTCAAAACTCCACCCCACCCAAAATAATCTAAAATGTACCCCCACTGTCAGCAAAAGGCAGTAGTGCTGTGTTCCTATGATGGTATTATATTCCCTGAGCAAATTCAAAGCTGGAATGTTTTTCCTCTCTCTCCTCTGTTCCCTGATAACTACTTAACAGTGATGGCTATTATATTTAATTGAAGTACAAGACCACTTGCTATTTATCATGCCTGAGCTAACCTTAAAATAAAATTTAAAAAAGAAACAAAACACTTTTTATAGAAACCATTATGATCTCTGCGATTAAGAGACATTTTTGAAACGTCGTTACCCTTCTAGTGTAAAGAAGTGTAGCCATTTTCTGGGACCTCAAAGACTAACAAATCTTTAAGGCTCGTACTGTGGCTTTATTATTGCCCGTGTAATTGTAAGGAGTCCTGCAGAACACATTCAAGTTAAGCAGACATAATTTACCGGCATTTGCAATTTAAAACAAACCCCCCCCCCCAAGAACCAGAAACATTCTTCTCCAATAAATGATGGTATTAAATTAGTTTTATGATCCAACTGATTATTTTGGAAAACACATTATTATTCCAAACCTGAGAAAAGATTTTATTGAGCTTCTATTATAAATAGAAACAAATCAGCAGTCAAAGATTAAATTTAGTATTAGGATCCACTTCAGCTCTAAAGTCTATACTAGTAAGTTGTAAAAAGAATCTCATATGCCTAATTTACAACAGGAAGCATTAACTTATTTTTGGCAGACAGGAAGTTTCACTGCCACAACGGGCTTCCAAAGTGGCACCCCCATGCCATTTTAGTTGCATTACACAATTTTGAAACTAAGTGGAATAACGTGTTATCTTACTTTGACAACCACACAACTGCAGCCCACTACTTTGCGGGGTTTTCCTTCTCTGTCAATTTTGCAGAGACCTACCCACTCGCCCAATTTCTTGTTGTCATCAACCTGTTGAAGACATTGCACAAGTTAGAAAAGGCACTTTTCTTGACACATCAGAACAGAATTAAAAGCTGCTGTACACTCAGAAATAGTGGGTAACGTTTGTGGCTGCTTTCCTCACAATTATCAGTAGAGGGAGCCAAACTATCATCATCGTACAGCCAGGAGAACATGAAGGTGACAGATTTTACAATAAAATGGTATTTAAATAAGTGTTTCTGCCTAGCGCGATCCCTCTCGTAGACAGAAGTGACAATAGAATTATTCTGATATACAAAATATTTTATGTAAAAATTTCTCAATTCTTCCTTTTTGCCATTTACTTTACTTATGGTCTTGCACTATCAGTCTGTGCTGATAGCAGGAGTGCACTGTTATAACAGTAAGAATGGTTTTGGTTAAGTACAGAAAAGTAGTTAACTGCACTGATCTCAAGTCAGGCAGAAGGCAGACTAGATCTGTACTTTGTAGACTAACTAAATCAGAAATGCATATTTTTTTTTTTTTTTTTAAAGCAGCTTACTTCAAATACACAGCACCAGAACATTTATGGCACCACATGGTCTTGGGGGCCACAAAGTAAAAACCAAAGAAACATTCTATAAGCAATTTATAATTTCATTCAAACTCAACTCTCTAATTACAATCAAGTCAGCTATCAAACTGAATGCTTTTGTTACATTTTATTGGCAAAGTACAAACACATCCAAGTATAACTACCTCAACATTTGCACCCAAAATTGATGCTCACTTTTATCAAGTTGATTTGGTGTTCTGCACAAAGTGCTTCAACCAGCTTCACGTACATTGGTTCATCGCAGTTTGATGCAAGAACACAAAGGTGGGCTTGGCGTCTGAAATAGAAATATTGATAGAACTTAATATCGTACTTAATATTCCATCAAATCACGAATTAAAATAGTCAATTAAAATTACTATAAAAGTGTATTCTGACCTTTCTGAAACGCTTAGATTTTGCTTGTCAGAGAATTATCATGAATAAAAGTTAGCTTTTGTCAAATTCAACCTGAACATCAAATTAAGACCATTAGATGCATGGATCTGGATAAATCTGGCACATAGCCCAAAACCATGCATTTAATTTAGGGAGCTGTCAGGGGAGGGTGGGGGCAATCTCTCCTGATTGTCCCCACCGAAAAAGAAAAGGGACATTAGGAGGATGACAGCCATTAGATCCAGCCCTGATTCCAGCATAGATGAAGCAACATCCTCTGCCAGGACATCATTATGGGCAGCACTGGGGTGGGACAGGCCCTTAGCTAAACTTTTTCTAAATAATACTTACTGGTATAACCCTGTGCTGACACACAGCACCCATGTTTTTATTCAACCTGTTACATTAGCAAGCTATTACACACAGGCAAAAGTCCTTGCTTTAAAGTAGAGATGGCTGACCTATAATACAGGTGTTACAGGTGGCACGGGCAGCTGGTGTGCCATGCAGCAGGTGGGGGGAGGGGATAGGCAACAGTGACAAGGAAGGAACCAGAAAGCAAATCAGCAAGTTAGGTAGGGAGCAGAGCAGCAAATCAAGCAAGGATCAGAAAGCAGGGTCAGATTGGGCAGGAGAAGTGGATCAGAATACCACATAAGAGCACAGGGCTCATAAGTGGCATGCCTACCAAAAAAGGTTGAGAAATTTTAGTTCCAAATTGTGTGTCCCTCCTTCCCTCAATTTCTTATCATCTTTGCTGGCCTAGGGCCTTAACTTACAGGTTTGTCAGACTATTGCTCTCACTCATAACGGGTGAAGGGGTATCCGACATTTTGAAGAGTCATCATTCAAACACTGCAAGTGCCATTTGAGTCTTGAAAGCTAGTAAGCCTACAACTGTTAGTAAGTTACTTACAACATGCCCTTCTCTACCTCTCCTTGTAAACCAAGAATGTGCTTATATACATTATTTGGTACCCCAGAAATTCTAGGGTTTCCATTTTATGTTGTCTTGATCTTGCACAACACACAACGTACGTGAATTCACCGAATAAAAAAATAAAAAAGCCAGAAATTACCAGAGAGCTACAAACAGCTCTGCCTACCCTAGAAACACGTCATTTAAGCATATCTTGTCTCAAACTAAAGGCATTCTACTTGGCCCCAAAACAGATAATCCCAAAGGACATACTGCTACTTTCTAATCATGTTTAAAGGTACTTGCCTGGGCAGGTCTCTACTATAAGAGCTATATAAATAAATTTGGAGCCCTTTCAAAAGAAGGTTTTTAAATGGGCAGCAGCTGGTGCTGGCACATTTTAATTATTGTATGTGAATGACTTAAATGAAGCCTAAAGACTGTAACCGCCAACCTGGAGGGAGCACTCTTCTTCTGAAAAAGTTGCAAGGGGCTGTGCGGAGCCCACATGGAGGAAATGGAGCAGTGTATACCTGGATTTCTTAAAATGCCAAACACTGGTGCTGCTCCTTTCCTTCTTCCAGATCTTTGCTCGTATATACCCCAGTTATACGTCCCTCGCCCCCCCTATATCATGCATCAAACCTGTCATCCATGGGTCACACCGCGTGAAACCCATTTTAATAGCTCTGCTACACTAGAACAGAACCAACAAGCACCCCCACTTCCAAGCATGACCCAGCAGCATGACTAGCCCCAGCCCCATGAGGGCAGCATCCACCTGCAGACAGCACTTACTTGTCTAAGGCTTTGGCGGCCTCGCGAATGCCCCGTGCCAGGCCATCGTGGATCAGTGCGGTCTTCAGCACTTCTTGCAGGGCAGTGTTGACGTCCATTACACCTCCAGCAGTAATGCTGCGCAGGCAGGCAGATTACACACACACATCCATCTCCTCTCCCCCCTTGAGCGCAGCTCCACATGCTTGGAGAAGGTGGGGTGCCCACCGTGCCCCTAGAATCAGCTCCCCTCACCCCCCCCCGCAGCAGACCCGCCGCGCATGCGCCGCCCGCGGCCACGAGGCGGAAACTCCCGGGCAGCGGGGGCTGCCTCGCGCGCCCCCCCGCGGCCCGGCCCTGCCCCTCACCCTTCCTCGGCCATGGTTGGTGGGGGTCGCTCCCGCCCGGCTGGTCGCTGAAAAACAAGACACAGACGGGCCCGGTAAGCCTCAGAGGTGCCGCCCCGCGCCAACCCCCTCCAACCCTGACCCAGCCGCCATGCGCCGCTCACCCCACCGCGAAAGTCACCAGTGAAAGAGGGGGCGGGGCTACACCCGCGCGCTTTTAAGGGCGCGAGGACCCCAGCGCACAGCGCAGCTGCCTGTCCCACTGCCTGAGCCGCCGCGCACCGGAAGGCGCAGCGGAAGGGGTGGGGCCTCCTCCCCTTCCCCACCTCTCCGCTTGCTCCGCCCCCTACTCGCTAGAGTTTCCAGCCGCTCCGCCCCCAACCGCCTCCCTTAGAAGCGGGGAGGGCTGTTCGGAGGGGAGGGGAGGAGTAAGCCCCGTCCCGGGTTGGCAGCGGGCGGGCCGGGTCTGCGCATGCTCCTGTCTGCGGGAATGGCGGATCGCGTGCAGCGGGTGGAGTAGGGGTAGCCCTGTGGCGGCGGGGTGTGATGGAGAGTATCTGTGCTCCAAAGCTGGCAAAGAACCGTTTTTTCTAACAACTTATTTGGTCTAATAAAAGCCATCGCCTCTCCCTGGAGAACCTGGTGCGCCTGTGTAAATATATGCATAGATGTGTGTGCATGTATGTGTGCACGTGGATGTATGCCCCAGCCTAATTCGTATCAGATGAAGTTTTCCATCCAGGAGGTCTTCATCTATACCCTCCAGCTCTCCTGTGAAATACGAACTGGCATTTCTCCCTGGGAGAAGTTTTACAGCCTTTGCATTCTCTGGTGCCTAAAGGTGGGCAAGGGTGCCCGAAAGCTTGCAAATAAAGAAAAAAATTGTTTTTGCAACTGTCTACTGTGACACAAAACATTTTTTGTGTGTCACCATCATGGGCTTGCTTTCCATAGCAGGAGGATGCCTGCCAGGGGGTGATTGCCCTGAGGTTTAAGGTGGCAAAATCTAATCTGTGCTGCGTGAGCTTTTCCACTGATGTGACAGGTGGTGCCTTGAGGGCGGAGGACGGCTGTTGGCCAGGTTGTTTTGTGCTTTCCTTCCTCCTCTGCTGTTTCTCGGCCTCCTGAGCAAGACTGTGGTCTTCAAAGTGGGCTGTAGCTTTAGTTGTGGTGCAGCGCATCGAGACCTCTTACCAGCCAGCACTCCCCAGTTTGCAGGGTTGATGCCACTAGGGTTGGCAACTCTTCAGGATTGCCCTGGAGTCTCCAGGAATTAGACGTAAATCTCCAGGAGACTGTTGAGAGTCACTTGGGAGATCAATGATAGGGTATTCATTAAAATAAATATTGAATGTTGAATCCAATGTATACAGTAGTCCAGTGGATTTTTTAAATGCAATAGTAATGTACATTTGTCTTCCTGACACACAAGTCTATACACCATAATCTGTCATGTGATGAAACCTCCCAAAATAGATTCAAACAAAGCTGGCAACCCTAAGTGCCACCCTTATGAAGACAGGCAAGGTTCCTTGGGTGAATTTGATATCTTTTATTAGACCAACCCAAATAGTTGGAGAATAGTTATTAAGCAAGCTTTCGAGTTCAAAAACCCTTTGTCAGGCTAAGGAAGTTTCAGCAGTTGCTGCGTGCTCTTCCTGGATGGAATGAAAAGTAAAGAAGCCAGCGGCTGGGCTGGGCTGGGCTGGGCTGGGCTGGGGAGTCAGTTGCCAGGCAGATTATAATGTATCAAAAATCCAATGTCTATGTTTAGTCCATGATCTCTAGTATCCAGGAGGTTGATGAAATGGAGCTCATAGGCTCGTCTCTGGGAAGTGTTGTGCAAGTTTCCCTTGAGGATCAGGACTGAGAGATTGGAGAGAGAGTGGCCCTCCTGTGAGAAATGTGCTCCCACCGGTAATTGGGTATTTCTGTCTTTGATGGATTTCCGGTGTGCGTTCATTCTGGTGCGCAGTTGTTGTTTGGTCTCTCCTACGTATTTTCCATCAGGGCATTTGGTGCATTGGATGAGATGCATTACATTTCTGGAGGTGCAGCTGTAAGATCCTGGGATGCTGATGGCTCTGTTGTGGGGTGTAGTAATAGTGGGGGTGGTGGAGATGTGTTGACAGGTTTTGCATTTCTTG
Source organism: Alligator mississippiensis (assembly GCF_030867095.1). NCBI lineage: Eukaryota > Metazoa > Chordata > Crocodylia > Alligatoridae > Alligator > Alligator mississippiensis. Next base: position 115,529,828 of record NC_081824.1, on the reverse strand, counting down.
TCCTAGCACGGTCTGGATCCTTTTGGTGTGTTCTGGGCTTGAGGAATTTTGCTTCTGGTGATGAGGTTAGCGAAGTTCGGTGCTTGTTTGAAGGCCAGGATGGGTGGCTCTGGGAAGATCTTTTTAAGAATAGGGTCTCTTTCTAGTATGGGTTGCAATTTTTTGAGGATTTTCTGTGCAGGTTCAAGGGAGGGGTGATAGGTCATAACCAGCAGTGTGCGATTTGTGGGGGGGTTTCTTCTGTACTGCAGCAGTTCTTCACGTGGTATCTGGGTGGCTCTTTCAAATGTGCGATCTATCTCTCTGGACGAGTGTCCTTGCTGGGTGAAAGCCTTTTTAAGATTGGTGAGGTGGCAATCCCGGGTGTTCTCTTCAGTACAAATGCAGTGGTATCTGAGGGCTTGGCTGTATATCACAGCCTTTTTGGTGCGTTTAGGGTGATTGCTGGTTCTGTGCATATATGTATGTTGGTCTGTGGGTTTCTTGTATACTGTGGTCTCTATTTTACCCTTCTGGATACTGATAATTGTGTCTAAAAAGGAGATGTTGGTGCTGGAGTATTCTAAAAAAAGTCGGATAGAGGGATGGTGACTGTTGAATTTCTGATGGAACTCAATCAGAGATTGTAGGTTTTTAGTCCAAATGATGAAGATGTCATCAATGTATCTTAAGTATAGCAAGGGTTTGATGGTGCAGTTCTTGAGGAAGTCTTCTAGGTGGCTCATAAAAAGGTTGGCATACTGTGGGACCATTTTGGTGCCCATAGCTGTTCCCATCATCTGGAGGAAGTGTTGATTATTAGAAGTGAAATTGTTGTGTGCGAGGATGAAGTGTGTAAGGTCAGTAATATCTTTGGGCCTGTATTCTGGGTTGTAATCTTGTTCCTGTAGATATGTAAGGCAGGCTTGGATGCCATCCTGGTGTGGGATGTTGGTATATAGGCTGGTAACGTCCATGGTGGCTAGGAGTGTGTTGCTGGGAAGGTGGCCTATGTTTTTAAGTTTCCGTAGAAAGTCTGTAGTGTCTTGTACAAAACTTGCTCTGTGGGTGACAAGTGGTTTTAGGATTGATTCAACGAAACCTGATATTTCCTCAGTTGGGGTCCCATGGTTGGATATGATAGGTCTGCCAGGGTTCCCTTGTTTATGGATTTTAGGGAGCATGTAAAAAGTCCCCGGGCTAGGTAGCGGGCGGTTCAAGGTCTGTAGTTTTTTCTTAAGATATGCTTTCAGGGTGTCCTTGTAGTGCTTCCTTCATGCTCTTACTATGACTGAGTTGAGAGAAGAGGACTTGCTAGTGTTAGCATGTGTATGTATATGTATGTGTGTGTATGTGACTATTTATACATATGTATGTGTATATATGAACATGTACATATACACGTGTATGCAAGTATATGTTTATGTGGGTGTAGGTATGTATGGGGCGCATGCACATGTGTGTGTGTGTATGTATATATACATACACATGTGTGTAACTATATACACATATATATGAATATACGCATGCATATGTACGAGTGTGTGTACCTATTAATGCGTATCTATGATTATGCATCTATGTCTCTCTTATCTGTCTTCCCTCCTTGAACCTATTGCAACTCCCCACTCTTCCTGTCATGTGCTTGTAAAGGCAACTGTCCCCTACTTTTGACATGAGAAAATAAAAAATTCATAACAGAAATAAGTGTATCAAGCACAGTAATTCCTAAAATAGGAATTCTGTTCAGAACTTTATCTATCTCCAATGCTGTTTTGAGGGTACAACATGTTACCGGCTAGCTTTTGAAGCATTATATATCAAAGCACTGTACTAGATATATTTTCCAGACTTTTTTCCACGTAAAATGGGTAGAATTTTAGCAGTAGAAAGGCATTTTTTCTGGTATAAAACTTAGCATTGCAATAGTAAGGCTCAGTTCAAGAACCATGTGAAAACGCGTAGATACAATAAGGCACCAATCAGGCAAGAGGAGAAAGGCACTCTGATGTCTGAGGAGTCATAGCAGAACCCCATTTTAATGCAAATTGTCCGCATGTCTTCCGGGGTTAAAAAAAGGAATTTCAGAGAGACAAAGAGTGCCGTTATGGCTTCAGTGTAAAATTGTCTTGTTACGCATTTCAAAATAGCTAGCTTCGCCTTTCCAGTCATGCAGAACATCAGGCGGGACCCTTCTGATGAATGGCATCAAGCCAGGTCTTCTTCAGCTTCCTTTAGCCTTCCTAAAGGACTTCCCCTGCTCCTTGGCCACATCAGTGAGCCTCATGTTGTCCACCATAAGGGCTACATGTGGGGCATGAAGTTGACAATCCAGTGCCCCAAGGACTGTGCCTGCCAATGTATTGTTGTGACATGCAAGACATGCACCATTTTAGACCAACAATCCACAACAGTCGGTTGCATGATACAGTGAAGGTTATTTGCATCAGGGTTCCAGGTTACACGACAAGCATCATCAGGGCTTACTGATGGGGGAAGAGGCTAAGAAGATGGCATCTCAAAAATTGAGGGAAAAAATATTTTTGGGTCATAGAAACTGAATAAAGAACAAAAATAACTTACAAGTCTTGCATTCCACACAAGCTGTAAGAGATCCTTAAGGGCCTGTTCCTTATAAACTATCCAACACATGGTAAATCTGAGGGGGGGAAGAAGAGAAGAATGAGAGGGCATTGTAAAAGGATTGCCTAGCCTGCTGGAGGCTTTTGCTCCCTAAGGAGCTTCCCAGCCAGTCCTCCCAAATAAAACAGTCTTTAAGTAACAAACAGGCAAACACAAAATAAACAAAATCAAACCCTTCTGCCGTGTCCTGGGTACTAAGAAGAAAGCCCTTTGACTGGCTTAGGGTTACCATATTTCCAGTTCCAAAAAAAAGAGGACACTTATCAGGGGGACACCTCACTCCCAAACCACAGCCCCTGGCCCTATGGGTGCCCCTTACTCCCAACCTGCACCCCCCGCCATCCCTGCTGCTACCCCTCACTCCCAACCCACAGAGCCCTGAACCTCGGTCTATGGCAGCAGAAAGTATGCTGGTGCATACTTTCTGCTGCCTCTTATTCCTGACCTGCAGCCTCTGGCCCTGCCAGTGCACCTAATTCCCTAACCACAGTCCCCCACCCCTCTGCACCAAGCTGGTGCCCCTTACTTCCGACCTGCAACCCCCTGGCACTGCCAGTGCCCTACACTCCCAGCCCACAGCCTCCTCAGCCCTGTTGGTGCCCCTCACTCCCGACCAGCTGCCCTGCCAGAGGGAGCCTCTAGCTTCTCCAGTCCCAGCGGCAGCAGCTCCAGCTTATGCAGGTGGCAGCAGAGCAAGTCTAGCCCCAGTGCAAGCTGCAGGGAGGCAGAGGAGATACTTGTAGCATCCCCCCACTCAGGCTGAGGCTCCTGTGCCACTCCAGGTGGCCTTGCTATGCCCCACCCCCCAGGCAGTGTCTCCCAGCTGCATCATCCCTTCAAGCACAGGAACTGGCCCCTGGTGCCACTAGCCTGGCCACGCAGCTCCCCACTGCCCCTGAAGGGCCCCTCTGCCTCCTTCCCCCACTGCAGGGGACAAGCATCGCTCCCACCCTGTGCCCTGCCACAGTTCTTGCACCTAGACTGCATTCCCCAGCTATGACAGGCCCCTGGCCCGCTTCAGCCCAATCCCCTCCCCCTGACAGTTCCCAAGCTCTGGCCCTCCAACCCCTGCTCTGCACAGACGTACCTGCATGCAGCTGCCAGGGCTACAAATACACATGATGTCCCTGCCTACAATCATCCTCCCCTGCTCCCACCAGCAGAGCAGAGCAAATCCTGGATGTTTTTTCAGATTTTAAAAAACTGCCTGGATGGAGATGGGAGGACTCAAAAAAGAAGACATGTCTGGAAAAATCCAGATGTATAGTAACCCTACTCTGGCCCAGCACAGCTTGCCACACACAGGAGCCAGGCTGCTGCTGCTGCTGTGCTGCGCTGCGCTGCTCACAGCGCACTTTCTCCTTCACTGCTTACTCTTCTGGGAGTTTCTAAAATCCCTAGGAGATACTCCCTGTCTATCCAAAAGCCCAGCACCTGAGCTTACAACAGGGCCAGCTGTTACCTCTTAAAGGGATAGACCACTGTTACACATCACTCCTCCCCTCCAACAGTGTCCATGACCCTCTCTTTCTTGTCTAACCACGCTCCTTTCTGTGAGAAGTCCACATTGTCATATGCAGCTCCTGGCTGGTGGTGGATGTTGAAGGAGTAAGGTTGTAGTACCAGAGTACAGGGGGCATGAGAAACTAAAATCAGAGGGCTTCAGTCACCAGTTATGGTGGGGCACTCCTTCTCTATCATGGAGTATGTTTGATCTCAGGGAAGGAACTTTTGACTCATACAGAACTGGGTGTTCTCCATCCTCAAAGTCCTGAGAGAGAACAGCCACAAGGCCTCACTCTGAGGCATCCATTTGCAGAATAAATCTGCAACTAAAATTCAGACTGCACAACACTGGGGTCATATACAGTATCTGTTTTTTTTATCTCTCTAAAGGCATCAGTGCATGCTGGAGACCACTGCACTGATTATAAAAGACTCTACTAGTTATGAAAGACTCTACCAAGGCCTTTACTTTGTCAGTGAGGAGTATAATCTCCCTATTGTCTATTGCCTGCTCCAAATACCTGGCTTTCCTATGGCTAAGCCAGTATTTTGCTTTGTTCTTCACTACGCCTGAGGTCTGACGTGACTAGCACTGCCCTGACCTGCTGGAGATGTTCCTTTCACATACCAATAAAAACTACCACATCATCAAGATAGGTTGCTCTTGGTGTGATACAGAGATACATACTCTTGGTGTGGCTACTGTATTTTAGGTGCTGGGATGTGGCAGAGGCATTATAGAGACTGAAAGGTGGGTTCTAATCTGGTACAAGCCCCCAGGCATTGTGACTACTGTTAACTCAGGACTCTGGAGCAAAGGGAATTTGCCAGTATCCTTTTGTTAAATCCGACATTGATATATATTACAGCAGCTGAGGAATACCAAATAACTCATTGACCTGTGATATCAGATAGGTGTCAAACTTCCAGCACCACGTCCAGCTTATGGAAATCAATATAAAACCATCTCGTCCTGCCCAGTTTTGGAACTAGCATGACAGGGCTGTACCATTCACCTGATGACTCTTCACTAACCTCCATTTCCATCATATTCTGTACCTCCTTTCTTATGTTTTCCTACAGGTGCTCCAGTATTCAGGAAAACCCCTTTTGGACAAGGCAAGAAGAAGTCTGCCTTAAGGACAGCATTCGAGTAAGTACCTGTGCCTCAGGCCCAGAAGAGGGGTGGATTCCAGGACAGTCAATCCAGCAAATGTATATCAAAGTGGGTTAGCTAAGAAAGACATCCTTACAGAGCCCATTATACAGAATTAATACACCCAACTATTTATATCATCAACAATAACAATAGATACCGAATAGGAAACATAAATATACCAGATATTAGATGCATCCTATCTGGGTTCCAGCCACTTGGTCTCTCAAACGGGATAGGGTCTTCTCCCCCTAGGTTCCCTGGGGGTTCCACAGATCCCTCCCTGGTGTATATTTGGGGTCTCCTCCCCTCCAACCTGGGAGAGCAGATGGCATGTGGGGCCTTCCCCCCTGCCCACTCCTCCCAGGGTCCCTTGGCCTTGAGTTGAGGGTCCTTTCTTCTGAACCCTGTGCCCCGCATTGGGCACCCAGGAATCTCCTATGGGAGCTGAACCCTCACTGGCTCCAGTTCCCCAGCCACGTGCTGGGGGACTTTCCCCTTCCAGGGCTCTGCTTCAGGCACTGGGGCTCTTTTAGTTTAATGCTGAGTCACAATGCGGGGCTCTGGTTATCCAGCCTAGAGCTGGGGCTAACTTGAACAGCCTTGAGCTACTCCCAGGGCTGATGCTCTGTGCGCCAACCTGCACACCATGTGGGGCCCAAGCAGCCTCAAGCTGTTCCCAGGGCCGACTCCCTGTGTGCTAATCCATGCACTGCCTCACCCAGCCGCTTGCCAGGTTCACAGGCTCCAGTTGCCTCGAGTGCCGCCAAGAGCCTGAGCACCGTGCTCGGATCCGTGTACCATTGAGGCTCAGGCAGGGTCATGATGATGGTCTTTCCTGGAGCTCCTCTCTCTCCACCATCTCTTGCTGCATTATTTACACTGAAGGCCCCTCCCCTGAAGTCTGCCAGACCTACAAAACACAGTCTTCACTCAGGTCCAGGGGCTCCTTGCCCCCACCTCTGAGCAGGGGCAGGGCAAGCCTCTCCCAGCTGTTGCCTGATTGGTGGAAATGTTCCACCAATCTGGTGTCTTTCTCCAAGGCAGGCTTCCTGGGCAAAAGCAGCGAGCCCACCACAGATGGAAACTTAAGGAAAGGGAAGCTGCCCTTAGGGACTGACAAACCTAAGATGCTCTCTCTTCTCCAGTGGTCAACTCTCCTGACCTTGCTTGCCTTAAGGACTTAAGTCATGACCTCCAGTCACCCCCATGCCTCACAGATGTTAAACTTCATTCATGAGTGGGCATTCAGCCCCTTTTACCGTTCAGTCTATTCACAGCTCCTTGCTTTTTCCCAATTTCTGCGCCTTTAACAGTCTATGCTCTACTAGACTATGGGACTCAGGCCTTAGTTCTTGCTGTCCTCTTTTCCTTCACTGGACACTCCAGTCCTCTTGTCTCTCATCCCTTTGTGGGCATTGAGCCTTCTCTGGGCTCTTCCTCTCTCCTGGAGTCTTCTCTGACTTTCTTCCTCAGAGCCTTCCCCAGCTCTTCCTTTTTTCTACTGAACTTCCCCTCGCTCTTCTCCTCCTCCTGAGACTTCCATGGCTCCTCCTTTATTTCTTTTCTCTAGCTGTGCCTGCCTTGGGCACTAGCAGGACCTCCAGACCACCCCTTCACTAGCACTCCCAATCCTCTGGGCAAAACCTAAACACAAACTAGGGCAGCAGCACAAAACACTCAGCCCTCCAGCTGCCTACCACACTTCTTCTGTGCCCTGAATCACATCTGTCTGATTGTACTTCCTCTTTGCATTCCCAAAGTTCCCTGCCAGGCAGTCATCAGTAGCAGCCATCTCACAGCAAGGCTTCCTCACCCTGCTGCTTCCCAGGTATAACTACCTGCTCTGGCTCTGGCTTATCTATTACTAAAGCCCTGCCCCTTTCTGGTCATGTGCCTCCCCTATCAGCTGACTCAGCCACAGGGTTGTTCCTTAATTCCTGTTTTGCTGGTTGCCTGTCTCTACAAAACCCTGCCCTTAAAGGGGCCATACCACTTTCCATAAAGTGGCACAAATTAATATCAGCTATGTCACGGCAACAAATTATTGGTGTTTGTGGCACAACAAGGGGTATGGACATCTGTTTGCTTGGCCTTTGTGCTGCCATAAAAATGTTTATGGCAGCACAAAGGTGATATGTGTTTCTACCCTCAGAGGCCTGACAATGCCTCAGTAGTTTTGAACAAGTCCTTGGAGGGCCCATACCAGTTTGCATGTATGAACAATTTGTCATTGTAATCACCCCATCTCCTGCGAATCACCACGGAACTACTGTAATTTACTTTCCAGGCACAAGTTTGCAACTAGTGTGCCAAAAAGAAAGGCACCATGAACTAGTGGTCTAAGTAAGAATTGGCCTGATGGTTTCTGAGTTTTTATCTGGGTTGACAAAGACTGATTTAGCAGACTTAGTCAAATCTAGGCAAACTCTTTGAAAAAATTATCAAGGCTCACATTTGCGAGAGCCCGGCAGGCTCCCCCAGTTTTGGGCGCCACACTTCAAGGGGAATGTGGATAACCTGGAGAGGGTTCGGAGAAGGGCCACTTGTATGGTTAAGGGCTTGCGGGCCAAGCCCTATGAGGAGAGACTGGGGCACCTGGACCTCTTCAGCCTCCGCAAGAGAAGGTTGAGAGGCAACCTTGTGGCTGCCTATAAGTTCATCACAGGGGCGCAGAAGGGAATTGGTGAGGTTTTATTCACCAAGGCGCCCCCGGGGGTTACAAGAAATAATGGTCACAAGCTAGCAGAGAGCAGATTAAACTAGACATTAGGAAGAACTTCTTCACAGTTTGAGTGGCCAAGGTCTGGAATGGGCTCCCAAGGGAGGTGGTGCTCTCCCCTACCCTGGGGGTCTTCAAGGGGAGGTTAGATAGGCATCTGGCTGGGGTCATCTGAACCCTAGCTTCAACTTCCGACCCTAGCATCTATGAATCTATGAACTAATCTGGAGAAGGTAATACTAGTATTTGATGGGGTTTAAGTGCTATTGTAGCTGATGGTCCACAAAATATCTGAGAGGCAAGGATTTTTCTTGAAATCTTTTATTGGACCAATTGTATAGTTGGAAGAGCTATTGGACAAACTTCTAGGCATCAAGTACCCTTTCTCAGGGTATTTGATAACAGTCTTCAAATACCTGAAGAATAGTTATAGAGGATGGAGACAGACTATTCTCTGTGGCTGCAGGGGACAGGACTAAGAGCAATGGTCTCAACTTGGATATTAAGAAGAATTTTCTTACTATGAAGGTGGCTAAGAATTGGAACAGACTATCCAGAGAGGGCATCTCCATCCTTCAAATTTTTCAAGACCAGGTTAAAGGAGGGGCTAAGATGATGGAACGTTTTATGCATTTCAGGTGACAGCCCTCTTCCTGAGGGAGGGCAGGGCCATCTGGCCCCCATGTACTCAGAGCCTCTGGCCTGAAGCCAGACAGAAGACAAGGTAAATTTGCACCTTGTAAACTAACTATATCAGGGTTGCATAAGCTTTTGTAAACAATAGCTTACTTTAGCAGATGTAGCTTGAGGATAGTATATCCCCATAAACAACAATGGAGCTACTCTTAATTTATACCAGTGTAAGTAAAAAGTTCAGAAAGAAGTAAGGAAGTTCTGAAAGTGGCCATCATCACACTGAACAGATGCAAGGTTGGTTTGTGATGCCTTCATTTTCTCTAACTTCTCTCTTCAGCTTTCTTTTATGTCCTAGTACTTGTATGTCATGCTCCATTTATGACAGCATTCTGTTCTTTGTCCTCCTGCTGAACTCAGGATCACCCACAGTGATCTTCTGCCTGAGGTTATTCAAAGTGCAACTTCTACAATATAGATTTTCTTTTCCTGGAGTCAGATATGCAGAAATCAAGGTCGTTCTGTGAACCCTGATAATCTCACAGCTTCAGGCTCTTATATAGCCATTACAGGAATAAAACAGGGAAAACAATAGCTCTTTTCAGTCACTGTATACAACCTACTATTTACCATCAAAATACAGAGTTGCAAGGAAGGATACATAATTCCATTGTTTTATGTGACTGTGTAATGATTCTGAAGTTTCTTTCTCCTACAATAAAATACCGTATGACAAGCGGTAGAATTAAATAGAAATATTTTCTTAAAGTTAGACAACTGGAGACATTTGACCTGATGTTGCCCTGCAATGGATCTTAATAATAAAATTGGTCTAGATAGTATACTGATGGCCATTAAAACTTCCTGACAGCCACATCAGATGCAACTCAGAAAACAAAACTGAGCAATTATGTTTTGATGAGGTAAAACCAAGGTCATCACTGTGTGTTCTACCTATTGGAGGATGACACACCCGGGATAGCAGGAATATAAAGTGGGTGCAGTCAAGATATGAATAACTGAGAAAAGCAATGTGTGATAAGCAGCTTCTTCCATGAATCCCACATTTCCATGTATCCTGTTGGCACAGGTCTTTGAAACGGGCCACACTTAACTTTAGCCTGGGCATTGGTGCTTGTCATCAGATTTTCCTTTGTCAACTGGTATGCTCCATTTGTCCCAGGAGCCACATTTCCCTGTGCTGGGTTCTAGTTCTGCACGTTGAAGCTGCTTAGTCATTCATATATGATAACATCCATCCCTACCGCACATCCAGCTTTATGCAGCCTACTCTTCACAATTCACTCTTCAGTACTTGTGCATTCAGATGAACTGCAAAATCTCAGCATTTGTCACTTTCATAGCAGTTACCCTGAAGAAGCATAGGAAAAACACCTTTGCAAGCCTCCTTAAATGCAAGCAGGCTTGTGCACACTGTCCTAGTCACATTTCTGCAGAAGTAGGAACTACCACTACATAAGGGACTTTGAGCCCTTGCTGCCTCCATATTCAGTGAGCTGTTCAGCAACCATACTAGCTTTCTGGATACAAGAGATCTTGTGTGACCCTAGGTTAAGAAAAATCTTATGGCCTGGTTCCTAGGAGTAGCACTCTTTACCAGAGGTGTACCTGGATGTTTGAGCGTCCTAAGTGGCAGCTGCACACATGATAGCATCAGTGATTACACTGCCAGTGTCAGTGGCAGAGCAGTGGTGGGCTGACAGCAGAGCTGCTGATATTTTTATGCCCTCCTTCCCCTCCCTCCTCCCAGTCAGTCACTGGACTGATGCCACTTTTGTGCTTCTGCCCTTAGCACCCATTGATTTAAGCTGGATTTGTGAACTGTCAGGATCTCTAGAAATGAGGCTTAATAGACTGACATAAGTAAAAATGAACAAGATCATCAAAGTTTTTCCTTCTCCAGACTTCGGCTGGAGAGGGCAACTCTTGGGTTGTCTAGTCCAATGGTTCTTAACCTTTTTTGTGCCAGGACCCATTTGTAAATATCAATCACCAGTCTCCAGTAAATAGTTTAACTAGAAAACAGCCCCCTGGCCCTGCTGGTACCCCTCACTACCAACCCACTAGCCCCCCCCAGCCCCAGCGTGTGGGGCTGGCTGTGGCTGTCTGGGGTAGGGGTGGCGGTCAACCATGAGGGAGTCATGTGCCCCGCCAGGTTTGTGTGCCCACAGCAGGCATGGGGCTGCAGTCTGGCCAGACCAGTATGGGCAGGAGCTGCCTTCATGGCCCAGTGAGTCAGTTCCAGTGTGGGAGGGTAAAGCGGGGCAGCAAGACTCGCTGCTGCCACTCCCACTGCCATGAACCCTGCATCAGCTGTGGTGCCAGCAGCACAAGGAGTAACAGATGAGGTGGGAGGGTTCATGCTGCCCTCACCTCCTACTGCTGCCAACTGTTTGAGTCCTGGGCCATGGCTCTGCCCCATGCCATGGCCTAGCTACTGCTGCTTCCCTCAGGCTGCAACTCCATCCTGGAGGGGAGGTGGGGTGGCAAGCAGCATCAGTGGCCAGAAGAGACCAGTAGCAGTGGCTGCCAAGCTGTGGTGGTGGGCTAGAGCCGCGGCCTGGTGCACAAGCAGCTGGTGGTGGGAGGAGGTGAGGGCAACATGGCCCTCCACCATCTGTTACTCCTTATGCTGCTGGCACTGGCTGGCATGGGGTTCATGGCAGCAGCAATGGCAACAACAAATCTCGCTGCCCTGCTCCACCCTCCTGTGCTTGAACCTACCCGCTGGGCCACAGAGGTGGATCCTGCCTGTGCTAGTTTGGCCAGGCTGCAGCCCTCTGCCTGCTGTGGGTACACAAATCTGGGGGGCAGCATGGCCCCCCTCCCACCTCCCAATCAGTCACCTGGGATCTAGACACAGAACACATTTACGACAATGTAATCAGTCTTAGTTTTCAGAGGTGTGGCTGGCCAATTCTGCACCCAGGGAAGTGGTCAGGAGCCAGTGGCCAGCAGAACAGGTCAAGTCAGTCAGAAGTTTGCTGCTGCAGGAGAGGGGGTTGCCTCTGATTTTTGTCACCGACATGTGTATTGAGAGGTGATTTAAAAATTGATTTTTCTTGGCAAAAAAAGAAGGCGAAAGAGAGAACTCTGTCTGACACCATTGTCCCACAGCACCGTTTCTGCTAGTTCTTGTCCATATATCATGTGCTGCCACCATCAAGGCACTACCAACCCCATTACTCCTGCTCCAACTTCCCTACTTTTGGAACTACTACAGGGAAGGGGTGGGAGGACTAGGGGTTGAGGATGATGGGAGGGTGGGCTAGGGGATGGGAAGCTCTACCCATTAGGCAGAGCCTGATACTCACGGCTAGTACCATTGGTATGCTGCTGTTTGCACTGCTCTTTTCACTCTGTTGGTCAAGAGGAGTGACCGGGTATGCCTTTTCTGAAGAAAAAATGATGATTCCACCTACTGTGATTTGGCTGGACAAAGCCAGGTGGCAGCAGAAAAGCCAGGACACAGTCCTTCCCTTCTCTAATCACCAGAAAACAAAGGAAATAGGCAACACAAGCAAGGGCCCAATCTCAGGCACTAGCAATGTTACCTGTTTGGTTGCTATTGTCTTAGGCCCATTCTGCTGCTCTACTCAGATCTGATGTATCCACTTCATTCCTGCTTAGACCTTCTTCATAATAGGAAGTGTTTGGTGTTGCAGCTGTACTGAAGTAGTGCTGCAAGTCTCTGTGCTTGAGAAGCAATTTACACTGGCAAAAGATTTATTTTTGTCATTGGAGCTTATACCAGCTCTCTAAATAAAATAAGCTATGCCAACATATATAACAGTGGGATTTGTTATTTTGCTTAGGGCTGTGTTTTTTTTCCAGACTTCCAACAGGCAAAGATACGTTGGCAAAGCTTCACTGTAGATGTACTCTGCCTCAAATAGAAGTTATAGTTCTAAGGCAGAGAGTGCCCAGGGGTAGGTCTTGAGGTTAGTTTTCTTTAATATCTTTTCAGTGACCTGGAAGATGGGATGGAGTCAGTAAGTCTGTGGATAGCAGCAAGCTGGGGGGAATAGTGGATACACTGGAGGGTAAGGCTAGGATTCAGGTCTTAATGCACTTTCGGTAATGTGGATTAAATCTAGTACCTCCGGGTGCCTGTACACGATCGCAAAGGCTGCTCTGACACGCTGTAATTATAGCATGTCAGAGTAGACTCAACTAAGTTGGCTGGAGCATGATGGTAACTACGCTCCAACAGCTTCATATATCGGTGTCCCCATGCTTCGAAATGGAGGCAGGGGTACTTGAACTAAAGCTTGTTGAATGAGCTTTAGTTCAAGCATCCCCACCACCGTTTTGAAGCACGGTGATACATGAGACACTGTGGCACTTTAATTAGAGCAGCGCTCCGAGCGGTCTAATTAAAGCTCCCCCCCCCACCAGCCCTGGAGCACATGTAAAAGCGTCCTCCATTGTGAGATACTAGAAAAATGTGCATTAGCCTAAATGTGCATTAGCTAAAGAAATGCACATTGAAATAGACTAGCAGGCATTAAAGCACATGTGTTGATGCATCCAAAGAGACTAGGTATATTGGAGGATTCGACCAAAAGAAATGTCATGCCTTGTTGGCAGACGCAGAGGTGCCAACGGGCCAGAATCCCCTCATTCAATACACTGAGGAGAGCTGGCAACAGGGAGTGCAGGGAGAGGGGGATGGAGGAACTCACAAATCAAAGAGACCAAAAAACACCCCCAAACCCCTGAAGGGAAAAAAAAAAAGAAATCCTCATGATATTGAGGGGGGTCTCTCCCGTGCTTGGAACCCACCAGGCATGGGTGACTGGTGCCTCCTGAGACTGGGGGGGCACAGTGTGTGGGTGGCAGGGTGGTGTGCAGCGACCGCCTGCAGAAGCCAGCAATGACAGTGGTGGTGGCCACCAATCCTATCACCCCCCCAACCAGTTGCCTGTGCCCCCAAGCTGCCAACAAGGCAGGTGCCGTCAGCACTGTGTGGCTCGCTGAAGACTAACAGAGCCAGGCAGCCTAGCCAGCGCCTCGACTGCAGCCATGTAGTTTGATTACCGCCACTGCCAGGACGGTAAGGCCCAGCAGGTCTCTGCCAGGCTCTAAAACTGGACTGGAGAAAAGGAAACAAACTGAAGGGGGGGGAAGAAGCCCCATCTCTGCTCCCCCTCGAGTGAAGGAGCGGGGCACGTGACAGCGCAGCGCCTCGCAGGCCGGGAAGGGGGGGAGCGCGGGCTGGCAGCCAGCCCTCGGGGGCAGAGGGGCCCCGCACAGCCCCGGGAGCGGCCGGCAGGAGCAGAGCATGCTCCCTGCAGCGCTGGGAGCCGCTCCCGGACTCCGCCTCCGCGGCACGGAGCGAGGATAAGAAGCGGCCGAGCGACGCCCGGGCTCCCTCCAGAGAGGCGGCGAGCGGGGCCCGCGGGGATGGGCAGCCGCGAGGCGGTGCCCCCAGGTGGGAGCGGGGGGAGGCGGCTGGTGGCGGCGGGCTCCCCCTCGCGCTCTCCGCTGCCTCTTGGGCAACTCGCTGCCTCTTGGGCAATATCCTGCGTCCTTGGCTCGCTGCTCCCAGCCCCGCCGCCCCAATGCTGCGCTGCGCTGCGGTCCCCTTGCTGCCCGCCTCCCTGCGCTGTCTCCGCTCCCGGCCTTCCCGCGCTGGCTTCTTGCTGGGCTGTAGGGCAAGGGGGGGGGGGTATATGCCAGGGTCGGGGGCGAGCAGCTCCTTGCAGGCTGAAACCCCTCAAGGCAAAAGACATGGTGGTCCATGGTTTTTCTTTCTGTAAAAGAATCAATTTTTAAAGTTTGTTAGGACTCTTTCGTACATTTCATGGGTGACTGGGGCCTCTCCAGTCTGGGGGGGGCACCCCCCAGCAGCCAGTCCGCCACCGGGGGCAGGGCTCCCCCAGCAACCAGCTGGTGGCCAGTTTCAGGGCACTGGCACTCTCCGTGCCCCCCTACCAGCTGGCGCGCTTGCTGTCTGGTGGCACCAGCGCTCTCGGGAGGGGCATGTGCCCCCCTGTGCCCTCCCTATGCCTTGCCTGTGGTACTCTCTCAGTAGTGGCAGATGACTGAAGGAGGAGCAGCGGTCTTGCATTGCAGCATGGAAAGGTTTGGGTTAGATATTAGGAAAGAATTTTCTCACTAGGAGGGTAGAAAAGCACTGGAACAGGTTGCCTAGACAGGTTGTGAACTCTCCATCCTTGGAGGTTTTTGAGCCCGGGATAGACAGAGGTTTGGCTGGGATGATCTAGTTGGGCATGGTCCTGCTTTGAGCAGGGATCTGGACTCACTAGATCGGTGCTTCTCAACCTTTTGCACCTTACATCCCACCAACCATTTTCTCAGAAACCCCTGGTCCCACCATGACAAAAACAAAACCCCACAAAATTTGCACTGCTTGAAATGTCTGTTGATTCATCTAGTTGAATCAATAAATATCTATTTGAATCATTTATTTGAATCTGTTGATTCATCTATTTGAATATCTGATCTATTTTTCAATCGAGCAATGAATTGAAGTCCCGCCTACACAACCTTCGAGTCCCACCAGTGGAACATGTCCCACTGGTTGAGAAACACTGCACTAGATGACCTGCTGATGTCCCTTTCAACCCTCATTTTCTATGATTCTGTGGTCGTAGGGTGCTGTGCCCAGCTGGCTTTGTTCTTTGTGTGAAAGCTACACTGAAGTTGTACAGAAGGGGGTTGCTGGTCTGCTAAAGAGTGTAAAGGGATGGATTTGAGTGGCTTTTGTGACTCCCTGAAAACCTGACTTGTCAGACACAGCCTAAAAGACCCTCTTCCCAGTCTGGGGTGAGGCTGCCCTTGTTGAGCAGGGACTGTAATTCACCTTGAAGGAAGGGAAACACTGTATTTTCATGGCTTTATTGATTTTTCTGGTATGAAGTTGTCTCTAGAAGGAGAAATTTCAAGGCTGCTTTGGGAAGTCAAGGAGGTCCATAATTCTTTAAGTTGTAGCAGCAGTCTAGCCTTTTGCTTTGAAACAGCAGTTCTCAACCTTTTTTGTACCAGGACCCATTAGTAAACATTGATGGTCAGTTCCAATGTGCCCCTCACTCCTGATCCTCTGCCCCCTGCCCTTAGGTCCCAATCCCCCCAGTGTGTGGGGCAAGGGGTGGCTGTGTGGGGTATGGGGAGCCCCAAGCAGCCCCTTGCAGGCTGCAACTCTGCCAACCTGCAAGGGAAGAGCCACGGTCCCGTTCCCCCCCCCCCTTTTTTTTTTTTCTCTTGTAAAGGAGAATCCGTTTTTAAAGTTAGTTTGAACCCTTTCATACATTCTTGCAACCTACTTTTGGATCATGATCCACGGGTTGAGAAACACTGCTCTAGGAATCCAGAGGTTGAGCAAAAAGCAACAGTGAAGTTAAAAGCAATGCATTTATTTATTTATTTATTGATATGGAATGCAGCAACCCAATGACAGAAGCTATATACAACCTATAAAGAAATAAGACTAAAGCAGCATTTTTTGATTTGATATCCTTTGCAAGGCATCATCAATAGCTTGGCGCAGGTCTTCAATGCAACCAGGATGTAGGTGATGCATGGGGGGGGAATGGGGGAGGCACATGCCTCCCCTGAGATTGGCCCTCGCTGGTGGGTGCCCCCCCAAGAAGCGCCAGCAGCACTTCCAGTTTTGCCACTGGTGCTTCCAGGCTGGGCGATTGGCTGCTGGTGCCCCCCTAGAGTCAGGAGGCACTAATTCTCCATGAACCAGTACATACTGAAAACACTGTTTGAGGAGCAGACGGGCTGATGATCTCTACCTGTTCTTTGAATGTATGTTTGTGAACTGATTGTGGTGGAAAACATCAAAGTGTGTGTAAGGGATGAGGAGCTTTCTGTTACAGCTTGTTTAACAAAATGTAACGGGGGGGGGGGAAATACAC
Source organism: Alligator mississippiensis (assembly GCF_030867095.1). Taxonomy (NCBI): domain Eukaryota; kingdom Metazoa; phylum Chordata; order Crocodylia; family Alligatoridae; genus Alligator; species Alligator mississippiensis. The sequence goes on along the minus strand of NC_081824.1, from coordinate 115,513,279 downwards.
GCAGGTGTGTGTACGTGTGTACATGTTGAGGGAATAAGAATTTCCCACATAAATACTACAGGGTCATAGTCCATTACCCAATGTCCAAATTCTAACACATGTGTGTGTAAAATATATATTACACAGATGCATATATAGTATATCTGCGCACACGTTACAAATGTTTGGATGTTGGCTAATGGTCTGTGATCCTGTTTAACAAGTATTTATGTGGAAAATTCTTATTCCTCCAAATAAGCCTGTTAATCTCAATGGGGTTTCATGAGTGAATAATGTTCAAGGGTGATTTTTTTGGAAGATGCTCTGTGTATAGAAAGCTATGGGCTCCTGTAGAGCCCTAGTGAAGCCAAAGGGCTTCTGTGGATGCAATTTGGAGGATTGAAGCTGGCCTTAATGTGTAAAATTGTATAATTGACATCAAGAGAATCATAGCTTTAGAACTCTAAATGGCAGAACTGTAAAGTAACTTTATCTTTTAAATCCTTGGATTATTAATTTCAAGGTCACAGTGGGTAATGTTTTTTTTTTATGTGTTTTGCATGGTTGTATGCTTTTTTGCTTCTCCATGCTTCCCATACGCATCTTGCAAATTTTACCTGTGTTTATGATCTTCTAATGCAAACATTTTATTTTAAGAGAATGGGGGGCCGGAAGTGCTCAGCAAAGAGTCCGGCAGGCTTACCAGAGAGCAGCTATTCACAATTATAGCAACAGCGTCTATTAACTTCAGTTCAATGATATGCTATTCAATCCTGGGACCCTTTTTTCCAAGAGAGGTAAATGAGTATTCAACTTGGCAAGCTGTACAATTATTTGCATTTGATGTAGCTTTTAAATTCTTAAGAAAAGAAGACTAACTACATTTGTGTTGCAGCATCACCAGTGCAATGTGAGCTGTGCCAGATGGTACATCTACATGTACATTAAGGCACTTTTTAAGCTGCATTAAGATGTATTAAATTTAGTATCTCCAATGTGAGAGTGTCTATACATGAGTAAGGCATAGGCACCCCTCCTCCCACACAGTTCTGGAGCACATATGTAAAAGGCCTGAGTTACTAAAGAAATGAGCATTTGGCTACCTTAACGTGCAGAAATGAATGTGCCTGGTTTTTAAATAACACTTAATGTGTGGTAGCCTATTTTACTGCATGCTAGCATAATCACATTTTTTTTTTTTACGTGACACTTTAACGCACAGTAAAATAGGTTACTGAACGTTAAAGTGCATGTGTAGACATGCCCACAGTGTACAAATGCATGGTGAAAAAGGATACCTGGCCCAAACAGCATGCTGCCTCTAAAGGTAAAGCTGAGAAATTGGTGGGAGGGGAATGGTAATGGAAAAATAGACAGGCCAAAAGCATTTTGCTGGAGGTTACATAGCAGGTTTTGCAGACCTGGTCCAAGTACAGACCGTACATTTTTACTGTTATCAATTATCAGAAATCAGTCTATACCCATAATAGAAGTTTGAAACACACAGACTGTTTTAAAAATGGCAGAACCTGGTCTAAGATTTGCCCCCCACACCAAAAGGCAAATATGTATTCTGGTCACTACCAATCTAAACTACACTGCTTAGAGAAAACCATGGAACTTGGATCAGTTCTGTCTTGGACATTTTGAATGTCTGTACCTAGCCCTGGGGATAACATTGGAGTTCTGTTCTGGTGTGTTCCCTTCTCGATAATAGTTTTTCCCTCTCTTTGCTCATCTGTCAGCTTTCATGTGATGTTCAGATGGCACAGAATTCTTGTTGCTACTGCTGCTGCAGAGTAAATCTCTTAATGTCTGCTAGCCAACTCACTGCTATATGGGGTAAAGAGAGCTAAGGATTTTCTCCCTAAATGTTGGCAGCATGTTGTTCCCATCCAGATGCCTTGTGCTTCAAAAATGGTTCCCAAATGTTGTAGAGACACTAGGATGTATAAGCCAGCATTTCCTATCTCTGTCAGCACTGGATCTGCCCTGGATTTCTTTCCTGTACCCTCTGTGCATGCTTATTAGTGCAACTCCCATGGGAAAGAAAAGCATATTCTCTTTTTCCAGATAACTTCTGTGGGGCCACTTTATCTTCTTTTTGCCCAATACACATTTTCATACCTGTGGCAGAATGCACTTTATGATATCTTGGGATATGGAGACAAGGGATTGATACTGTGAAGACAGAAGACTTTATTGTGCTGCTGCCTTGCAGAAGGGGTAGTGAGATCAGGTGACATCTATATGCTTGCCATCTGTATACATATTTACTGAATGAGTTCTGCCATCTGTAAAGTCTTGCCTCCTGACAAACTAGGGGTAGGAGGGGCACAAGAGGGTGTGGGGGGGACAACACAGTGGTTTAGAACTGCCACTGTTACTGTTATTTCTGTGTGCTTCCTTACTGTTACTTTTTTCTTTAAGAAATTTCTTTGTGATCTGTTCAATGTAAAGAAGAATGAAAATGATGTAGAAGTGATTTAACTTAGTAGTAATGTTTTGCTTTGTGAGCAGCACTTTTGTTGTTGTCCTTTGTTCTAATTCTGGCTGTCGCAATATTTCCTTTTACAGGCATTGAAGAAGGGTGCCAGTAACACAGTTGTTGGACTGATTTTTGGATGCTTTGCTTTATTCAATTTCTTGACTTCTTTAATATTAGGAAAGTATGTAAGTATATTTAAAGTGTTTTAGTTCTGTCTTTATAGAATAGTTCCTAACAAACTTGCAAAGAGCTCAAACTGACAAAAACCCATTTCTGTGATAAAAAAAAAAAAAAGATAGCTGTTCAGTGGCTTGGAAAGTTGACATAGGCTTTCTGATGTATTCTCTCTGTCCTCTAGCAATTATGGCCAGGGAGCCTCTTCCTGTAATTTTCATTGTTCATATTGGCATCAACGGTTCAGACAGAAACGGGGAGGAAGCCCAGCACTGTGATGACCATCAGCAGTTGCCCCTCAGACTGCAGTAAACTGTCTTAATAAAAAGCATTGTTATCTGGCTGAACAACCAGCCAAAGAGGGTTAAAAATGAAGGTCTGAATGCTAGGATTTTTTGAGGAGGGGGTTGTTTATTTGCTTTGTTATGGCTTTAAAAAAACAAAACAAGGTTCTTGCAGGCTGACCTCCAAGGAAAGGAAGGAGTCAAAAACACAAGCAGAGTAGACTCCAGAAATGCTGTGATCAAAGCTGTCCTCTTGCTATAGGACTACCAAAACAACAGGCAAATCATACTTGAGTTCTTGTGAAACACTTCCACAATCCTTTCAAAACTCTCCCATCTCCTTAAGCTTTCTTTATTTACAGTTACTAGATTTTGTATAGCCAGTGTGATTGGTGTTAGAATTGTAATGTTTCAAGGCAACCCCTCCCCCTGCCCCAAACTGTTGACGAGTCCTTACCTTTAAAAAGAAAAAAAGGCTTTTACCTCAAATTTTTAATTGGGTGCACAGACCACCTCAGGGCCCCCACCCTGCTGGGTTTTTTTAAACTACTGTGTTATTTTTTTGAAGGAGAGCAATGTTAAACCTGTAGGCTGCCCATACATGTGCTGGTCTGTGTTCTAATTAGAATGCTCTAGTGTGGCCTCCCCATCATCTGTATAAGCCCCAGCATGCTTAAAAATGGCTGCTGGGGTGCTTTATCAATATTTCATAGAATGAAGTTTAGCTAAAGCTTCCTGCAGCCATTTTTAAACCCACGGGGGCTTAATATATTTGATGGTGAGGTGTTTTAATTACTGTGATTCTCTGGGAACCATTCTAATTAAAACACCCCCTCCACCCCTGAGCATGTGTATAGGCAGCTGTAATGCCTAACTCCAACAGGAAAGCTTCTTTATATAAAAAAGGTATTTAGAACAAACCAATGATCTTTGGAGGAAGAAGACATTTTTGCCACTTCTGTCTTCTACAGTGGGTTTGCCTTGCTTCACTTGGTACTTATTAATTGTACCTGCTTACTTTCTGCCCACACCTGTTGGCATCTTCATATTTTTTCTAAGCCAGGAGATTGCATCACAGCCAGCTTTGTTTGGACACAGTTTTTGGGCATTTGATAATAGCTGCAAGTGTTTTCCTCCTTTTCCTAGGTATAAATTGTCTGTTGGGGTTGCGTTATAGCTGAGAATTGCTCTGGTGAGAAAGGCACAATTCAGTGTTAATAAGAGAGATGTGGATAGTCCATAGCAGAATTCTGGCTTCAGTAAAATTTGCTGCAGTATCAGGGCCATTTCTCAAAAACAAACAAACAAACAAAAAGGAATGTGTGTTTGCATTGAGAGGATTCAGAATGGAATTTGAAGCCCACTAGGGTTGTTTGCCAGACTTAGCCCTGGGCCATGCCTAACACCATCCATTTTCCAGTTGGTAGGCTATGTTATGAATGCAGATTGTGCTATCTTGGCAGTCTAGCAGTACTGAGAAATGGGAGAAAGGAAGTGCATTAATTTGCGCATGTCCTACTACCCACTGCTTTACAGCTTTCTACTTCAAAGGCAGTAGTTAGTTATTTTTTAAGCCGGCTTCTAGGAGAAGCTCTTTTCTGTCCCCTTGTCACCTCTGGATAACAACTTGGCACAGAGCCTGCATTTACTGTTATCTGGGGCTTTTGCAGTTTGTGGTATCTGCTCAGTTGTTTTAGATTAGACTTCTTAATCAGTAGTTTGCTAGATATCTGATGAAGGGGGAAGCTGGTTAAAATAGCTGTTCATCAAGTTTATTACCACCAAGATACCTTGCCATTGGCAAGCCTGTATGTGCAGGGGTGTGTCACTCTTATATCACCTTTAGAAATGCATGCAGCACTGTGACAGTTGAAAGCACCAGGGAGTTGCCATGGTGAAAACTAGGCTAAATCACATAGCCATTTAGTAAGAAGCAAAGGTTTCTTAGGGTGCTATTCTTGTTGGACCATTTAGATTTTTCTTAGATGTGCTAGTGAGCCAGTTACTGACAGTCACATTCTCCAGTTTGTAATTTTTTCATGCATTTTCTCAACTACATCAATGACTTTTCAAACTTTATTGAAGAGGCAATAAGTACATGTAACTAATTGTTTTTTCAATTTCAGCTTGTACAGATTGGAGCAAAATTCATGTTTGTGACTGGGATGTTTATGTCAGGGTGTGTTACTATTCTATTTGGGTGAGTCATTTTTTTTCCTTTGTCTCTTCCATCTAGCATGAACATTCTCGTGTATTTGACTTGCATGAAAAAATAGATCTGGTTTAAAACAAAACTAAGAGCTGGAAAATCTTAAGAAGTATTTTTAATCTTGAGTGGGTAACTTAACTTCCCTGTGCCTTTGTTTTTTTGTGGCTTTGAAGAAAATGTTCCTAGTTTTGTGGGGTTAAAAAGGTCACTTCATTCTTGGAAGGAAGGTAATATAAATGCAAGTAAATGTCATATTTGTTGGAGAAAAAAATACCTGGTTATGTATGGTAGTAAAAATTACAGCTTGCCAGCCTTACCAAATAGGAAGGCTTTTTGGGAAAAGTCCATTGCAAATGAGAAGATTTGCCTGACAGCTGTATGGCCTATTACATTTTGCCTGCAAGCCACCTCTTAAAAAAGGGTCCTAGTTCATATTATGCATGTTTAAAGCAGTCAAATTGAGTCAGTTTCGTGACAATGATGTTTGGCAATACTAAAAGGAGCGACAGAAGAAAGTCCTGGAATTTTTTCATACGGAGGAAAGAAGGATATCCTTCTTCACATACCCATTCTCTTTTTGGTGGTGGCAAGGAGGAAAAAGCAAGCAAGAACACTTGAGAGAGGTTGAGTGACTTGCCTAGACTGAAGCAATAAAAGGCCTATAACTCTCTCTGATTCACTTGTAATTGTGTGCTACAGCCACTAGACCATGCTGCCACAGATATTGAAGAGTCATGTTTTAAGGATTCTTTTGTTTACTCTTTCAGCATGCTGGACAAAGTGCCTGATGGACCAGTATTCATTGGTTTGTGTTTTTTGGTTAGAGCAGTGGACGCAATAGGTTTTGCTGCAGCAATGACGGCATCATTTTCTATCCTTGCAAATGCTTTTCCTAATAACATAGCTACGGTACTGGTATGTACAAAACTGGACATCATAGCAAATTATATCAAATAATCAGAGCAATGTGTAATCATACTTGCAGTCAGTATAAGCAGGATGGATAAAAACCTATTTTGTTACTGTTTTATTTATATAAATAGCAATTTTAACAAACCTGTTTTGAAATTGTTACCCCAATGTAAGTAGAGGCTTTAACAGAATCTATTGAAATAATTTTTAAAAAATTCAAGCACTGAGTGCTTACTGCTAAACTTTTAAAGCAAGTTGGACTAGTGAATTGATGGAAATCACTGGCTAATCCCTAGAATCAGAGTATATTCTAGTGCCAAGCTTCTACAGGGATATCCTCTTCAAGTGCAGAGAGAACATTTTTAATTTCTGTTAATTCAGTCAGTTCAGTTTCACTACTGATAAAATAAATAAATAAATAAATAAATAAATGGACAGGGGTTGGAAAGACAAAACGACTCTTCTTCCTCCTCAATCTATAAATAAAAATCAGATGCAAGGGGATGAGATCTACTACTTCTGAAATCTTGAAAGAGATGGTAACCAAAGACAACTAGCTCACTTTACTCATTAGAGTTGTATTTTGCTAAATTAGTTTAACATTTAAAATATTTTGGGTTTTTTTTCTTATCCGTTACACACTTTTTTACTTATTTTAGTTAATTATGACCCTAAAACACTGCTTTAGGGCATTTAAAATTGAAAATGGAAGTATAATTTGCTACTTTGGGTAGCCAAGAGGAAACTATGTTCACAACAGTAATTATATAGATTAAAGCGCAAATGCAAAATAAAATTAAAAAATTAAATCAAGATTTTCTGCTTTTCACTTGGATTTAAACCAATCCACCCTGGTGTAAATTGTCTACAAGCTTATCTATCTTAAACAAAACAATATATATGAAGGACTAGTTATGAGACCAGTGCAATAAAAATCATGCAGGTCTGGGTGTAGAACAATAACGATGCAAGTTTGAACTAATTTAGTAACACAAGAATATTAGGAAGAGCCAGGAAAGCAAAAACTCTTAGGAGTTGTATAGATTAATCTGTTTTTCATATATAATATAATATGTTGCGCTAATGGCCTTCTTCAAACCTGAATAGAATATTATCGGAAAGAAACTGAAATAGTTTTTTTTTTAAGGCAACCACATGAATCTGTTGATAAAAACTGAAGTAAATGACTGGAGAAAATAGTTTGTCTTGTTTTCCATCTTGTACTTTAACTAGTAGGGAACTAAGCCTCCTCCTCCTCTTTTTGAGGGGGAGGAGGGGAGGGGTGGAATGGGGTAGGGATGTTTTCTTTAGACCACATGGGTTCTCATGGGACTGATACAGATTACCTATACTGTTGGTCAGTTGCAGCTGTAGAAGATACAAAGTATCTTGCTTTAAAAGCAAGCCAACATCAATGGGACAAGGGATGTCAAAGTGAATATGGCTAGAGACCTGGAGTAGGATTTCACCTTGCAGTCTGAATTCAATAGTAAACTAAAAAATGATTAGATTATTTATTTTTAGGAAAGCCAAATAAGCTTAATTTAAAAAAAAAAAGAAAAAAATCAAATTTCTATCTTAGAAAAAGAAAACTGATATCCCTCTATATTCTGATATAACACTGTACTCCTCACTTCTAAGCACACAAATACTGCCCTCATCTTAAAAACCAAAAAACCAAAAAACCCAACCAAAGAAAAAACCCAAATAACAAAACAAAAGCCCAACCTTGGAGTTAGCTCAAAAGAGACGAAGTGGAAACTTAGTGACCCAAGTCTCCACTTAAGTTGCCAATATAACTTTGGCAAAGGATACATTGTGGGTGGATCCAGGATTTCCTAAAGTGGGTGAGGCATATTGCCCCTTAGACTACAAGGGGATGGGAGTGAGGCTTCACTGGAGCCCCTAGGTCAGCAGGGGACAATCAGGAGGAAACAGCCACACACAGGTGGGGGAACTGCCTTAGCAAACACTGCTGCAGCTATCCCCAGCTGACCTTGGGGTATGGGGCGGGGCGGTGGCTGTTCCTATTGCTGCCCTACTCCAGCCAGGGTCTGTGGGGAGTTGCTGCATGGTGTATTGGGCTTAGCCAGGGACAGTGGTAGTTGCATACAGTTTTTTCCTTTCCACACCTGTCCCTCTGCCCCCATTATCCTTTGTTGGCCAGGACCAGGAGCTGGGAAGAGAAACTGCGCTGCTGCTGCTGCTGTCCCCAGCTGAGTTAAGCTCCTTTTATGGCTGCTTCCTGTAGCACAAGGCAGGAGTTGGTTAGGAGTGGCTTGGGGCTCCCCCTGTGCCTGTATCAGCCAGGGACAGCAGTTCCTCCTTCTACACCCTGCTCCCAGTCACTGGGGGATACTTGTGTGGGAGGGGCAGGCATGGAGCAGGTGGTGGAAGAAGGAACTTGCTCATTGTTGTTGCTGTAGCCTACCGAGCCTGGCACCCTGTGCAGCCACAACTCGCAACTAGAGTGGGAAAGGAGCACCCGGATCAGCCAGGGACAGCCATACTGGCTGGGGGGCATGTCTGCACCCTTCCCGCACTTCTGCCCTGCATCTGTCCTGATGTGTGTATTTTTTTTTAAAGCCAATATTGTTATGCTGGTAAAAATCCTAATTTAGAGGTTGTTTTATCATTAAAAGGTGCCTTTTTAATATTATCTAATATTTATTCTTTAATACAGTAATATATACATTTAAAATAGTTATTCTCCTTCCTATATAGGGATAGCTGTCCCAGTAGAGTACCTCTGCTTTCACTCTGCTAGTATAGCAATATCAATTACAGCTTCTTGTGTACATTGTATACATCATCTACAACTTGCAAATACATATTGTCTTATTTTCCTTGGTAGTATCTTTGTCTAAGAAATTGTGACTAACATATTGTAACCAGAGGAGACCAGGTCTATGTAGGTTACTATCATTTTGATCTTGTTCTGCTCCCATGGGAGTAACCATATTATTCTGTCTCTATAATTTAATGGGCCAAATGTATCTGTGTTGTAACTTAGACTTTCTGTATTTACTCAATTCTAAGATGAAGATTTTCTCTACAGTTAAGTCCCTCATCTTAGAGTTGCATACAGGGGTGGTGTGGGGCCTGGCAGCTGCTGCGGCTCTGGCTCCAGCCCTTTCTTGGGGACAGGAGGAGCAGAGGGGGAAAGAGGTCTGGAGGCTCCTCCTGTCCCCAAGTTAAGGGGTGGGGTGGCAGGGGGGTAGGCATAAGCAGAGGAGGTAAGCTGCCTGACCTCCCCATACCACCTGCACACTCACTGTTTGTTCCTCTGCAGCAGTGGGAGGGATGAATTAAAGATGACCCTCCCATAATTAGATTCTATATGTGGAAAATTATAACAAATGTATACATTTTCCATGTATAGAATCTAATCATTGGGGGGGGGGATCATCTTAAATTTACAGTAGTTGGATATGTGCAGGGGATGAGCTGAACAATTCTATAGAAACCTTTTGGGCAACTTGTAAGAGCTAGTTTGGCAAATCAGAGCATGCTTCATGCTTCTCTCTGAGATTCTGATGCCATTTTATTCAGAAAATTTGTATTCAGAAAATTTAGTTATTTCACTCTTGGCTCTCAAATAGATGTACTAGGTAAAGAGGATAGCACTGTGGGTGTGCGGTACTACAGGAACCAGGCCTGTTAGGCAGCGAAGTGGCTAAGACTGAAAGCAAGAACCACATTTGGGCTACAGTGCAAGCTAAGAGGCTCAAATAGCTTTTTTCAGAGAATGTTCGTGTTCCCTTTGCTTCCTGGCCTTTAAGTCTCTTGTTGCTAGCTGTGATTTTACTCCAGTGACTAAGAATCTGTTTTCCCTCTAACCATGCTAACCACATTGAATTACTCCTGTTAGAAATAGTTTTCCTCATCACTGTTGTGTCTGAATTCTTCAACAAACCACAAACTGACACTTGTTCTCCTTTTTCTTTCCCCACTCTTTTTAGGGGAGCCTTGAAATTTTTTCAGGGCTTGGACTGGTGCTTGGCCCACCTCTAGGGGGGTTTTTGTATCAGTCCTTTGGCTATGAAATCCCTTTCATAGTGCTAGGATGTGTAGTGCTGATCCTGGTGCCTCTGAACATGTACATCTTACCAAAATACGGTAGGCCTCTCTTCCTCCTTGGGTCAGCGATTCAAGCTTAAGACAGGAAATTAAAGACATTTTCTATCCCTACAGCCTGATCAAGTTAGTGGCAAAAATCCAGCTGACTTCAATAGAGCAGGATCAGGCACTTGTTTGATGTAACTGAAAATAATGGATGTAGGTGACTTGAAATGAATCTAACTTTTTGTGTCTTGTATGCAAACAGTAGTGCTCTTGTATGAAAATGCACTTTCTCAGCATCATGTGTCTTAGCTTTAGCGTGTGTAAATGATTGGTTGGCTTTGCTCAGTATCAGCAAGGCTACTCTGAAGCATGTTGTTGTTGTAATTAAGAAATATATACCGTAGATAGCACATGAGTAACAAAACCTGGAAAAATCAGACCTGCGTTAAGGGAATGAGAGGTTCTTGGGTGCTGCAATACATGAACAAGAATTTGCTGCATTTTGAGGCCCAGGACTTTAGAGTCTGTGAATCAGTTTCATTAGATCAAGTCTCAGATGGCCCAGTTTTATGATGAAATGTTGCTTGACAGTAGTTTTATGTAACAATAACAGTCTGGTATTGAAAAAAGGTAATCTCCACATTGCCAGGGCATGACACTAATGACGCTTTCATTATTGCATAATGGTGGGCGGTAAGTTAACTATGACTAAATGTTCTAAGGCTCTGTAGAAAGTTCCTGAACGGAAGTGCTTGCTTTTGTATCCTGCTTACTGTGGTTAGTAACACTTTGACAGTTTGTCTGTCTTCAGATGATGTCCATATTTTGAACACAGTACAGATTATGTTGTATTCAGCTTTGGGTTTCTGTGACCTGGAAGTTTACTGAACCAGTGATATTGTTGGTGCCTGTAAGCAGTAGTCACACTGAACATTGTCTCACTGAGCCCAGTGAAACTGCACACACGTTTAAGTGTTGCAATATTAGAGATTCAGGTAGGAAAAAGTAAGCCTGGACTTTTGTTAATATGTCCAGTTTCCCTGGCTGGCTGGAAACCCCTGATCTTGACATTCTATGCAGAAATGACCCTCAAAGATTTTTCTTTTTTTTGCCTCCATTTGTTTCTGAAATATCAACTTTTATCAGAGTGGGAGGGCAAGTTCATTAAATCTGGGAAGAAAGAAAATGGGTCATGAGTATCTCCAATAATTTGAACTACCAAAAAAATATTCTTTATTTTCTTCTCTTGAGACAGATTCAGCCCCTAGCAAGGACTCATTCTGGAAGCTTATTCTTCTGCCAAAAGTTGTACTTCTGTGTCTTGCTATATTTTCATTAAGTGGATGCTTGGGTTTTCTGGATCCCACAATGTCACTGTTTGTTTCGGAGAAGGTGAGTCATCTTAATGTGCAAGATGAAATTGATTAATGACTTGACAAACTTGAAGTATTTGATTTTATGATATTCAGATTAAATGTCCTAATATATTCACTGCTCCTACTGCATAATGGGGGTGTGCGAAGCGAGCCATATTCAGTTTGGATTTGGATTCGGCAGGATTCGGATGGGGGACAGTAGTTCAATTAATTGATTCGGATCACTGTCCCAATTTGATTTGGCTGAATCTGAATCTGAAGATTTGATTCTGATATGGAGAATCAGTGATTCGGCCATAGACAGAGCTTTAAATGTTTTTTCTACATACCTCAAAGTACCAGGCGTGGCTTAATGAATGCTGCAGTGATGGGACAGATGGAGCATCCCACAGGAGCGTGGGGGGGACCCCTGTGTGCTTGGTGGTGGCTCCCCCTGAGCCCTCCAGCTCAGTGATTGGCCACAGGGTGACCCCGGGTGCCTCCCCAGACCCAGGAGGCACCAGTCATGGGGGGGGGGGATCCCCCTCGTGCTCCACAGTGAACCCAGAAGTGGACTGGAAGTGCTTCTGGTCCACTTCCAGATCCACTGCCGAGCGCGCTGGGGACCCCCCTGCACTCCTGTAGGACGCTCCATCCCCCCACCATCTCAGCATTCACAAGTCATGCGAGGTACGTGGAAAAAACATATAAAGCTGTGTCTATAGCCAAATCATCGAATCTCTCCAAATCTAATCAGAGGCTTTCTATTTGGTTTGGAGAAATTAATGGGTCTCCTGATTTGATTCAGATGTAGAGATTCAGCCACCAAATCTGGCCGAATCTCCTCCAAATTGAATTAGCAACCAAACATGTTCACAGCCTTACTGTGTAAGTATTCACTTAGCTTCATACTATATGGGTAACTCACTATTTAGGGTTGTCCTATATTACTGACTTGACATCACAGGCAGCTGACACCTATGAATATAGGGTCCTAGGTTCCCTTAAATGTGCTTTTTCCAGTTTACTAAGCTTTCAGTTATGTGAGCAAATCAAACTAACTTTCACACAGCAAGCAATTGTTGTACTCATGTACTTTATCTATCAGACAAAAGGAGTAACTCCTGTATCTGTGATTTAATGAAACTGATGCTTTTTGGATCCATATTCATTTTTAGCAAGACGAATGGCTTAAGGTGTTGCAAAACAAACAACAAAATCCACGTGTTAACAGATTTTAACTTCCCTAACATACAGAAACATTTTTTTGTGTCTGAGGTGTTTGAAATTAAAGTCTGTGTTAGTGTGTTGGATACATATTGACTTGACAACTCAGTTTTTGTACTATTTAATGACAAATGCTAATATTTATGTCTGGAGAGAGAACTTCCAGGGCCAAAATTACAAAACTGCTTTTGGTGGAGAGGCTTCTGCTATTTGTTCCCCTTTGTTTCAGTAGCACAGTGGCCACACGCTCACCTAGCATGAAGGTGATCAGGTTCAATTTGTTCTTCTTCCTGAGGAATTTTGAACCTGCAATTTGCCTCCATACATAATTCCTTGACCACCATGCTATGGTATATTCTTGGTTGGTGTGTTGTCAGTCTCTCCCCCATTCAAGAAGAGTGGAATGAGATCAATAAATATTTAGTAGAGCTAGATTAAGAGGTTGCTTCCAGTAGTACCCCCACCATCAGGCTGAGCAGTGTCATTCTTGCTCTCATGCCCTCTGTCTGAATGAATGTATTCCATGCAAAATGGAATGCCTCAGAATACTTTGTAGAGTGCTGGTTAGGGCTGGAGATCTTATTCAAAATCTACTCTACCTGGTTTTTAAAATGGGGATTTTAATCCTGGATTGGAAAGGGTAAGATTTAGGGTCCCTGCTACCTGGAGGTCCCTTTCAGTTCCTCTCTTGAAAATGCGTGCCGTTTTAGAATCTAAAAGGAATATATCAAAAGCAAGCAATGCTGTAACATCTACTTGGTTGGAAGTGATGAACTTTTGTCATGTATCATTAACTAACAGCAAAACTGAATATCAGATATAATTCTGGCACCACTTAAATACCAGCCTCAGTAATAGAGATTTCACACATGTGAGAGTTAGAGCTGGCAGCGTAATGGGCCAGAGGCAAATCTTGAACTGTGTTTGTCTTTGGAGTGGTAGAAGCTGAAGGGGAGAATGTGGCTTGGAGCTGATATCACATTACTGGAAAACATAATTTGGGCAGAAGTAAACAAATGCTAGACTTACCACAGTGATTTCTGCCAGTTAAACTAAAATGTGGTTCTTGTGGAATACTTTAACACTCTATGATGTTTTTACAGTTCAAATTACCAGCTGGCTATGTGGGATTAGTGTTCCTTGGCTTGGCACTATCCTACTCCTTGTCTTCACCATTACTTGGGGTCTTAAGTGATAAAATGCCGGTGAGTGTCATTGTTTGTTGCTTGGATTTATACCACATACATAGTGCTTCACAGCTTGCAAGGTAGTCTTTGCCAGAAGTGCATATGCAGTACTTTCCTACTAAACAACTAGCCACCTAAATAGTAGTTCCCAAGGACAAAAGAACAGGCTTCATAAGCTCAAGATGTATATTGTCACCTCTGTGGCAGAAAGCAAGTCGTGAGAGTGAGAGCCTTGAATGTCATTTCGGTAAACCTCACCATTGCACGCAGGCTTTGGAGCCACATCATTTTGTTGGTAGAACACAGGCTTCCTGTATCAAGCTTAAGATGCCTTCAATTTCCTGGTATTCCACCTCAAAGGCTCCCAGCGAAACCCCCTGTCCAACAATACTTGATTGGGTAGAGGTCACTGGCACAGAAATTGATAGATTCAGCACTGGCAAAACATTTATGGAGTCCCAGTCTTTCCCCACAAACTACTTCTGTAATAAACTCTTTTGAGGGGGGGGAGGTGGCGGGAGGGGAGGTGGGATTGAGGTAGCAAATTCTAAAATCTCATCTGGTAACTATAACAACTGCAGCATCTTATACTTGAAAGAGGCAATATTGTGGTACCATAACTACAGCTAACTGGCATGTATTAAGCTTATAATGACCTTTACTGTATTGTGACAAGGAAAGAATATTCACTGTGTCCAGGAAAATTATTCTAAATCTAGCTTCTTTTGGGAGAGGAGCAGGAAAGTTTCTGCAAAAAGAAATATTTCCAACTAAGACCTAGCTCCAAAAAAAATTATTATAATGGCATGGTAGCCATCAGGGGCAATTTTACACATGCAAGCATTGCAGCGCTGGGCACTATGAAAAGCGCCTGGCACTGTGTCACTTGCAGTTGTGTAAGTGGTGAAACGTGAGTCAGCATACAGAAAAAGGGGGCAGTGAGCTTTTTGAACTAAAACATCTTCTATGTGTTTTAGTTCAAAAGCATGCTACTGCCATTTTCTGCGTGCTGGTGTGCATTTCACCATTTATACAATTGCAAGCGACATGGTGCCATGCATGTCAGCTCACATGCAGAGCTCGATTATTTGAGTCTGCTCCGATGTGCCAGATCTCCATCATGTCCAGGCATGAAAATGTATGTGTATAAATGCCTGTAGGTGATATACCTGCCTATCTCGCTTACTTTTTTTCAGTTGCCAGAGTGTATGTAGATGATAGATAGATAGATTTAATATAAATCTATTATTTATAATCTATATTTGCATACGAGGTAACTTAAATTTGCCATTTTTAAGCGTTTTTTGCTTTTTTTCCTCTCAGCACCTAAGGAAATGGCTAATGGTCTTTGGTGGCTTACTGACAGCCGTGTGCTATTTCCTGTTAGGACCTGCTCCTGTCTTGCACATTGAAAGGTACACTTTGCTTGCTTTGTTTCTCTGAATTACTCTTCTTACCATATTTTCTTGCATACAACATACAGATGGCTTTGTCAGGAAATAATAATAGATGACTATTTTGGGAGTCCTAAATAATTGAACTAGGACTTTTATCTGGGGGAAGAGGGAAAGTAAACAGTTTTAATTTACTAAATCACTTTTAAATGCTTATTTGACAGTCAACTCTGGATGTTTGTTCTTATGCTGGTTTTGATTGGCTTTTCGCTTGGGATGACTGGTATCCCACTATTCCCTGAAGTAATCAGCTGTGCATAGTAAGTATTCCCATCTCCCACACCTTTCACTGTTACTGTTATGGGGAAGCTCTGCAAATTTAACACTTCTCAAAGGGAATGGTTACCAGCTGTCTTATTTGGTAACACTTTCAGAAGTACACAAGTCACACTGTCAAATGTGTTTGTGTGGTGTTTTGAAATAAATTACTTGAATGCCAGGGGAGGCCCTGAATCTCAAAAGCAGTTCTAAAAATATAACCCATTTTTAAAGGAATTTGGTAACATCACTGAGTTCCATCTGACTCTCATAGCAAGGCGCAATACTTGTATGACTAGTTCATATCCATAAGAAGGATAATGGCCAACAAATACCATTGGCTCTCTAGGTAACAGTGCACCAATAATTCTACCAACAGGAATCAAGATTACATACAGTGCAGTCTCACATGCCAATATCATAGTAGACTGAGATCCTCCTGGTTCAGTATCCAGGCAAAGGGGCACAAAGGGCCCCCCTCACTTTTAAAGTCCATTTCACTGCCAGCCCATCTGTTTCTGCTGTCCTATGTGCCTCATCGCAAAGCTAGGTATGACATGGGTAATCAAATATCATACGGTCAAAGGAGGCAACACTATTGCTGAGAATATCACTTCTGAAGCCCTAGAGGTAGCGCTGCCTTATCTTCTTCTGGGAGATGGTGCAAGGAGCCTTATAGGCATGGCTCCAGGATGTGAAGGGGCTTCTGTCTGCTGTAATGGGTACCCTTGTATTTTCCTATTGGAATAATACACCTATACAATTCAGCATTTAAAAGGCAATTGATTGCACTTCCTGCAAATAACCTGTGTCTATCTTTCTGCAGTGAGAATGGATTTGAAGAAGGGTTAAGTTTGTTAGGACTGGTATCGGGGCTCTTCAGTGCAGTGTGGTCACTAGGGTAGGTATGCAGTTACTCTCTATATGCTAGTAGTGTTATGCTTTTTCCATCTTATAATACTATTGCTGGCCTTTAAATGGCGACTAAAGAAAAACACCTAAATCTTTCCCTCGGACACTTTGGTAACAAGACTTTGAACCAAAGACACCAAAGTGCTGCCAGTAGTCATGGTCTGACTTGAGTCATTTCTCAGTCAAGGGGATTCTGAATACCATATTTACCCAAATCCAAGATGACTTTTAAGTTTAAGGCACCCCCCCCCCCCATATTAGATTTTGTACATGAAAAATTCAGAGTTCCTTATTATTTTCCATATGTAAGGCACGTCTATGCATATCTCTTTTAAGCAAGTTTAGCCTAAAACCACCATTTTTAAGGCACATTAAGGGCATGTGTCTACACATGCACGCCCTTAATGCGCCTTAAAAATGGCAATTTAAGGCTACGTGAGCCTAAATTTGATACTTGCATCAAGCAGGTATCAAATTTAGGCACGAATAGCTAAGTCTCATTAGCGTGCATGTAGATGTGGTAATGCGCAGTAACACTGTGTGCGTCAATGGATATACACTGTGTTAATGTGCATTAGCACATCTGGACATGCACTAATTCAACGTAGCTATTTGTTCCTAAATTTAATGTGCCTTAATGCACAATAGCGGGTCCACATGTAGACATGCGCCTATATTGCCTTCATGTACCTTAAGCAAAGGTGCATTAAATTTAGGCACACATAACTACACGTGTAGACACATCCATAGAATCTCATTATTGGAGGGTTATCTTTAAATGCTATTTAATAGGTATATTTTGGGCAGCTTGGGAAGCCCAAACACAGAGTTCCTCACTGGGATGCAACCACCGAGTAACTAGAAGCTGGAGGAAAATGAGGTTACCACTGCCAGGGCCATGCCCAACCTGCATACATTTGTCCTGTTGTTAATACTAGGTTTGGGCAGCAGTTTCCAGAGTTATAGCCTACCCAATTCATCAGCAATGGCACCTCACAGGATGAAAGGACATGCGTGCAAACACTTCTCCCATAGTGACTGGGATGCTGACTGTTCTGGTCAGTGTGGGTCATAATAAACGAAGTACTGCATTGCCCCTGAGCAAACCACTACTGTTTCTAGATGCACATTTATAGTAGCATAGGGACATAGCCAAGTGCCGAGTGCATAGGCCTGTGGTGACTTCTGGTCACCACTGTAGTCACAATTGCAATCGCATGCCTGCTGGCAGCAGCCACTTTTTATTGGCACTACCGTTGCTGTTGTACTGCATCTTTAGGTGACATATGTTGAAGAGAGGACTTGACACCTTTAGGGCCACAAAGTGAAATCCATAGCAGTTACGGACAGACATGTCCATATAGTTCGTTGCTAAAAGCAACCTCATAACCCTTTTGCAAATATTTTCTAACTCCTGGATTTACTGTTGGTACTGTGCCATATGTAGTATCGGCCTCTTGAAGGCTCAGATCAGGTGTAGTACCTGCTGGCAAGACTCATGATAAGTATCACTCAGTGCCATCACCCTCCTTCCCACCCCAGACTCTCTTTCTCTTTCCACCTGATCTATCTTGTTTCTGTGGTACAGTCTGTCAGCACCTTGATTGGAGCCCCTCGGCCTCAATTTAATACAAGCAGGATGTTTTATGCCTCTCCAAGCTTTAACAGTGAAATAACACTGAGTTCTCTCTCTCTCTCTCTCTCTCTCTCTCTCTCTCTCTCTCTCTCTCTCTCTGTGTTTATCATGCATTTCTTGTTCTCACGCAGTAGGATGCTATTTGTAATACCTTGGTGTATTAGGAGCTCTGCCTATGCGCTAGCATTCTGCTGTGCACAGTGGTGTTCTAACACAGAACAAAAATGTAATACCTGTTTCCAATAGCTTATCATCAAGGTACAAGATATAGCAGATGAATATAAACAGACAGGGGAGTACAAAGAAACTGAGACAATATGTGTATGGTAGGCAATGGTTGCAACATACCAGTAGACTAACTGTTGTCTAGGGTGTGTGTCAGGGAGATAAAACAGTTGAGGCACTTGAAGGATAATAACGAAGTGTGAGGTGTAGTTTGAATGTTTGTGGGGCCACCATGGGGGAAAGCTCCTTTGCTCTATGGAAAAGTCTAGTAAATAGCTGCTGGTATGGGCTGATCAGAGGCAGGAGTTGACTTATGGTACCAAACAAATAATAATGGATAAGCATGAAGGGCATTCCTTATTTGCAAAGGGAATGAGGAAGCCAGTGAAGGGATACAAACAAAATGGTGATAGGGTAGATGTTAGGCTAGGAAAGTGGCTTTTGTGGCAGCTTTCTAAATGTCTTTGAGCAGGGAAAGACTATTTGTGAAGACCAAAGGCAAAATATGTTGCGTTAACTGAGATAATGAGAGTCTGGACAAGACTTGTCTAGACAGGAAAGGCTATACCTCACAGGCGTTCAAAAAATCTCTACGAGATTTTTGTAGTATGTCCTGTGATGGCAAGGGATGAGGTAGGAATCAAAGTTGATGCTGAAGTTAAGAGTACTAAGTGATGGCCAGGATGCTCTGGTTGTCCTTGGTGGTGTGTGTTTAGAAAAGGAGGAAGGGAGGAGGACGCTTAACTGTCAAAGAAGAGACACATCAGAGATATTGGTTGAGATTTAAGTTGAGGCAGAAGGAGTTCGGTATGGTGTAAAGGGGTAAATGGTGGCTGAATTGGGTTTCTAGATGAATTACCAGAACTAAAGAATAGGGTTTGAGAGTAGAGTTGTATGCAAACTTCACAAAAATGTAGGGTTAGAGATGAGGAGGCTCTTTCAAAAGAAATGTTGAAGGAATGATTAGGGGTGAACCAGGAAAGGGTAGGCTTTCAGAAGGCAAGGGAAGCCATGATTTCTAGAAAAGCATGGCCTACTATCAAAGGAAGCTGTCTTGTCAAGGGGATGAGGCACTGGGGATATCAGCAAGAGGAACTTTAGTAGACCATTATGGATGGAAGTCAGATTGGAGTAGATTCTAAGATGGTGACTGACATAAACCTAAGAACCAGCTCCTGTACTGAGGTCTTAGTGCAGGCCCTGACAGCTTCTAGAGTGCCAGTGAATTTGGTGGGACTCTACGGATGCAGAAATCCAGAAGATCCAACTCAAAGGTAAACCCTTATGTACAGTAACTCTCTCAATGAAACATGACATCATCTCTGTTTAGGTGTTGAGTTTCCAAGGGAAGAACCTCTATTTAAACACCTTTTGTGCTGATGCATCACTTCTGATGTCTGCCAGGGGATGTCTCGGCAGTAAACAAGCTAGATATCTGATAATCGTGTTTTAGCTATTGATGAAAAATAACTGCAGTGCTTTTAATATTATTTTTTATGAAGTATTCATATTTTTTTCCTTTTGATATGTTCAGGTCTTTTGTAGGACCAACACTTGGTGGATTCCTCAATGACAAGCTGGGTTTTGAATGGGCTGCAACCATACAGGGAGGATGGCCATTACTGAGTGTAAGTGATCAAGTATTTTTGCTGGTTTTCTCTGCTGTGAGTGTAGAAACATATTACATTAATTAAAGTTTTAATAACTGATGGCTGTTTTCTTAAAGGGACTAGGAATTGGAATATTCTATATTCTTGAGACTTCGCAAAGAAAGAGGTACTGTGAAACTCTTATTATTGTCTTCCATTTTTCAAATCAGGTTTTATTTTGTCCCATTAAGAAAAATCAGGATTTCAGTTGTGCTCTTTTTTCAAAACTAGCTTAGTTGTGAAATAATTTCAAATATTTCTTGTGGCACAGACCAAACTTTGTTGTGTATGTGGGTTATTTATTTATTTATTTTTTACCTTTTAAAGGAACCATTTTAACATGCTTCTATTTTTCTCTCCTTCCTTCTCTTCTTCCCTGCCCAATAAACAGGTCTAACCTGCAAAATCCTCCTGATACAAATGAAGAAAGAGCTCATCTGTTGGGCAGTGAAACACAGCCAGAAATATTATTGGACTAGCTCTTACATTTGTGGCTAACCTAATGCTGAGACCAAGTGGGCTTAACATGGTATCAAACAATTCTAGTGGTGCTAAGGTGCATCTTCGCATAATAAATAGTGATTTGGTTTATTTTTAGCTGCGATACAACTACACAACTGAAGAAGCAATCATTTGACATTAAACACCAAATGCCTTTCTCTTCAACAGTCCTTCTGTGGACTGCTTGAATTTATAAATAACTGAGAGAGGTCACCCTGTTCAACTCTTCTTTGCACTGTACGCTGAAGATATATTAGGCACCTTGTAAAAAGCATGTGTTTCACAATGTTAAATTTATACCTGCCATGGACTGTTTCTGGACCCTCTGTCACTCCAGTTTTACTACGTTTTATTATAATTTTTTTAAAGAAAAAACTTTCAAAACTTCTTAACTGAGGAACTAAAATGTTGAAATAGCAAAGCTGTAAACACAATGCTCTTTTAAATAAAATAACTAATTTCTAAGTTATTGAGTTTTCTTGAGCCAAACAAGATTACGTACTCCCATTGCTGCCAGTGCTTGAAATCTCCAGAGCCTTCCTAACAAATAGGGAGTGGTCAGCAGTGACCAATCTTGGATGATGGGAGGATGAAATGTAAATGTTATGTTCCTATTTAGCTTGGAAACTATGTATGGTAGTGGGGTTTTTTGTTTTGTTTTGTTTTAAATACCTGGGCTGAATTTCCCTCTTGATGGAGGGAGAGTTTGTAGAATTGGGGCCTAGGTGCTCTGCTATTATTTAAAAGTTGCACAGCTTATGCCTACATCTAGTCCTACCTTGCCTCTTGAGAGCAGCTGGAAGCTTTCAAATGATAAACAAACCAATATTTCAGATTTCAAATTGAGTAGACTTTTGATTTCACGCTAAATTGAGGGCATTCCAAACTTGAGAATAATGAGCATCAAACTGAAGGAGCTCTCACTGAGATCGCCCTGCCAGCAGCTGCCCCCTGGCTTTTTAATATCATAGGATTTCTTAATCACCCCAGCATAACTGTCGTATTGAACGGAAAAGTCTCAGGTGTTGTCAGGATTGGGCATAAACAGTCTTGAGGAATATGGGGTTAAACAAGTACTTGAGCCTCTGGGGAATAACCAAGGAGTCAGTGGCTGCATCTACATGTACACTTTACTGCGGAGCTAATTAGTCAACTCTACAGTAAAGTGTCACCATCTACATGTACTGGTATTAGGGCGCAATAAACAAATTCTGCTGTAAAATAGTACTATTGGGGACAGTATTATCTTACGGTAAGGAAATTTATTGTACTGAAACACACATGTAGACAGTGATTGGGCAGGAGCCAAACTCCTGGCTGCCGCTTAGCCACACAGTTCTGCACTTTCAACACTCTTGTACTCCAGCCAGCCCCTCTGCCACATGATGCCACCACCTGGAGCCTGGGGCTGGCCCTGTGAGCCTCACCCTGGCAGCTGTCCTAGGCATATGTGTAGATGTTGCACCCAGGAGCAGTGTACTCCAGCTTAGAGTGCTCCACAGTTATCGCTTCACCTTAACTGCATGTGTAGATGCACCCAGTGTTATGTTCCTAATGTGTAGTGATGTCCATGTTTGTGGTCTAGGCCAAGCTAGAGGTCAGGAACTGGGGAGTTCAGAACACACAGTAGGGTAAGTTGGGAGTGAGGTACTGGGATCCAAGGCCAGGGCAAGGCAGGAACAAGGCATCAGGGTCTAAGGTTGGAGCACCTGTGGAGTGTGAGGCACCAAGCAGCAAAAACCCAAATGAATAGCTTGCACTTATACTATCTGTAGCCTATCTTGCAGGCAATGAGCTTAACCTTTGCAGCTAGTGCCACTTTGAGACCAGGTGGTGCTGCTGATGGCCCAGATTTTCTTTTAACAGTGTTCTTTCTCACTATGGATGCCTTCCAAGGGCCCTTGGGCCTGGCTTTTATGGATGTGCCAGGTACACATCTCTAGGTAAGAGGAATGAACACATTCCACGTGTATCCCAGACCAGGCTACTGGGCCTTATCTCTCCTAGCCTATAAAGTTTTAAGTTTTACCCCTTCTTTGCCTAGAGGAACCACATGCTTATTGTGCCCCTGGACTGTGCTTCTCTCTGGGAAGGGGTTTGCTACATCTAGTTTTGTAATGAACACTTGAAATATGGGTAGACCTTCATGATATCTGGGAATCCAGAGATTAAGTCATGGAGTTGAGCTGTTTGGTAGTGTGGAAAGGAACCAGCTTAGTCAATGGATGGACCAGTGGGATATTCTCAGTCAACAGCAGGTTTGGTCCCTAGTGAGAATACAGAAGTGGCCTGGCAACCTTGGTCAACCTACTTCTTGTAAGCTTCCTTAGCAGCTTGCAGATACTCCTTCAGTTCTTGTGCTGTACTTGGAGGGGGGTGTGTGTGTGAGTGTGTGTGTGAGAGAGAGAGAGAGAGAGAGAGACCAAGTCCATAGCTGCTGGAACCAAAGACATGGCTGGGACATCTGAGGTCTGGGTGTACGTGAAGGTGGGAACTGTAGGCAATAAAGAAAGGGCTCTGTTTCCTGGTGGCATGAAGGGTTTCTTTATAGATAATTTCTGCTATGGGCAGGAGATATACCTAGTTGTCCTGATGGTGATTTGTAAAGCAGTACAGATACTGCTCCAGGGTTTGGATAACCCATTTAGTCTCCCTATTTGTCTGTGGGTGATGTGTAGAGTGGGTCAGGAACCACATGTTTAGAGCAATTCCTTCCAGAACTGAGAGAGAAATTGGGCACCTCTACCAGAAATTACCTCTGCTAGTAGGTCATGAATCCAAACAATCTAATTTAAAAAAACCCTAAAATCTACACTCTTTCCTGAACTCTTAGCATGTTCTAAATGGCAATTAAGTATGTCCTTTGGGTTAATGAATTGATTATTACAATAATAGTGGTGTGTCCCTTAGAGCAGGATAATTCAGCTATGAATCCTCAGGACACTGTAATCCAAGACTATGATGAGATATGCAAGATTTTATGGGCCCCCAAGGGTCTAGCACTGGAAACATTTGTCCATGCACAGGTGTTACAGGACTTTGTACACTTAGCGTCTTGGTTCATTTGTGGCCACCAAAACTGATGGGAGATCTGACTCAGTGTCTTGGTACCAAAGTGCACAGTTGTAGCAGCATCATGACACTGTTGCAGAACTTCCATCCTTGGTTACTCTTCTGTGACCTACATGCCTATGGTACAAGAATTCATTGTGGATTTGGAAGTCTGACCAGGTGAGGGATCCTGGATTATGCAACTATTGTTGGTCATATTGATTTTGTGTACAGGTGCTGCAAATGGAGGTGGTGCTGTCCCCTATCCTGGAGGTCTTCAAGAGGAGGTTGGATAGATATATGGCTGGGGTAGTATGATCCCAACACTTGTTCCTGCCCAGGGCAGGGGGTCAGACTTGATGATCTGTTCAGGTCCCTTTTGACCCTAGAAACTATGAAACTATGAATGAAAATCACAGTTCATGGACATAAATTAGGGCAGTGGTTCTCAACCATTTTGGACTCAAGACACCAAAGCACCCCTCTATAACTTTTGTGAATTGAGTGGCACCCAATTTCAAAAACGAACTCATGGATTTCAGAGCTTATTTCCATGCAGAGGGGCCTGGCAGTGGGAACTGGAGATAGTCTAGGCAGGACAGGTTAAGAGAGCAGTTGAGGGCTGTGGGATAGGAGTGGAGGGGCCATGCTAACCTCTACTCAGGGCTCACTTCTCCCTTTAGCACCCTCAAATGGCTTCTCTTTTCTGGGGCATGCAGCCTCTGTCCTCTGACTAATCAATCTCTCTCCCTGGAGTCTTCTGTACTGCCCCCCACCCCGAGAGACTTGACAGTTCGTTCTCTGGGATCTCCTGTGCTAGCCCCATAATCAAATACTTAGTGCCTTCCCTTGGCTCCTGCCATGGTCCCCTTCTCACTATAGACATGCCTATGCGTTGGGGCTATACAAACTAAAATCAAACACATTCACACAATATAGGTTCTTAGTCCTCATTGCTTTATTATTTTCTTTTTAGCTAAGCATCCAGAAATAAAGTTCTAGAAGCAACTTTTTTGTGCAGGACCTTTATGCCTGTGTACAGAAAGCCTTTTGAAAATCTTGAGTGTAATTTTAAGAGGAATTAAGCGAGTCAAAAGGTTCTCTAGTCTTTAATGGGCTTGTGAGGCTGTGCCACGTGTTTGCTGATGCTTGGATGTTGACATTTTATCACTCATTATTTTCTGTAGTAAGTTTGAGTAGGGTGGGCTGCAAGTTTTCCATCAGAGCATATTTCCATTGGAGGAATGTTGATTTAATAAAAAATCAGTATTTAGAAGTAAATGCCAGTTTTGACAAGCCTTCAATAGAAACCAGGCAGGCAACAGAGATCAAGGTTCCCAGGTTTTCATTTTGGAGGCAACCAATGAGTGGGCCTGATACGTGGTTGAATAAATCCCAAATTCAGGTCTAGAAGGATTTTTTTCACCAAGTCAGATTGGCATGGACCATATCTGCCTTCCTCTGTAGCACAGAACATGGTCCTCTTCCTAAGGTAAAATATACTTGGATAATCCTAACTAATTTTCTGCTGCTGTGCTATCAAGATACTACCAATGCCCTTTTCTTCCCTGCTCTTTATTTTAGGTCAGCATTTCTCAAGCTACAGGATTCATAGTTGGGGGCTTGCAAGAGACTCCTGGGGCCCTCTAACCTTAGGGGGAGACATTTTAATTATAGCATCCATTGGTGGTGCTCCCATACTTCAGTTACTCTCATGCTGCACCCCCCCCCCCCCCTTCAGCTGCCATGACATACCTTCTGAAATTTAAATTCTCATTGCATGGGAAATTCCAAGGTATCCAGTCAATTCTCCCAGGCAGTCTTACAGATATGCTTGTATCCTGAATGTAGGGCAGTGCTATAAACCATGCACAAACTCTTTGCAGGGCTTCAGCTAGGGATAGGAGTTCAATACCAGCAATGTGAATTTCTGGGCAAATTGCTGTGCTGGAAAGTCTGGTGAGAAGAGGGAGCATACAGGCACTCCAGGCCCTTGGAAGGAGAGAAACAAAGTCACCTCAAAGTTGAGCTCTCTAACTAGGGGTGGCAGGCAGCTGTCTCTTTGCTCCCCCTACCCCTATGACAGAGAGGATGCCTGCAGCTGATGCCACATGGGTGAAGCTGGGGGAAGGGTGTGCTCCCTGCTCTCTCATCAGGTGAACTGGGGTTGTGTTCATAATTTGTCTCAGGGCAACAACTGGGGCTGTCAGGAACATGGAACAGCACCAGGGAACCTAGCTTATTAGTACCCTTTTAACAGGACTGGCTTCACTGGAAAGTTAGTTGCTATTTAAAAGGCATCAGGAAGCAAGGCTGTTTCCAGGGTTTCTGCAGGATGGGAAACGGCTCTGCTCACTGCTACCAACTTCCCAGGGACTGAGCTGATACAGCAACTGTGGTGAAACATGGAACCTGTGTGCCCTTGGCCAAGTCTTTAATCTCTGTGTCTCTTTCCCAGTTCTGAAATGGATATATTAGCACATTCCTGTCTCAATTGGTTAACTGTAATGCCCAGATATTATAGTAACAAGAGTCATACAACTTGTTAAATTAAGTGCCTATTTAAACATAGGTAGAAGCAGTGTCAAAAGAACCTAAAATCCAATGTTTGCAATAAGGCTGGTGTGAAGCCTAGGCTCTTAATTTCCTGGGTTTTGTGGTGGTTGACGCACATGGCTGATGCTGTATTTCTCCCATTATTACATGTCTGTTTGATTAGGATGAAAGCAAAACAACAGGGCAAATGAGATCTGCTGACCAGTAGGTGATGTATGTAATTAATCTTAAAGTAATCAGTACTTCAGTAATCCAATAATGATCAGGATTAATGGTCTGATTTTTCTCCATATTGAAAGAGCAGGGGAGGGAGGGGAAAGGGGGGGGGGAGGCGTGCAAACTATCTTCTTTTGCAACGAGGGCAGAACATGAAGCAACTGGTTTAAACTACAGGAAGGCAGATTTAGATTAAATGTCGGAGGAAAGAAAATTTACTGCCAAAAGAGTAGGACGATGGAACAAGATACCTTGGGAAGTTGTCAAATCTTCTTTCTTGGAGGTTTTCAAGAAGAGTTTAGATAAGCATTTGTCTGGGATAGCATAGGAATAGCTCTTGCATTTGTGAAGGGGTTGGATTAGGTTACTCTTCAGGTCCCTTCTGACTATGATTCCATTAAATTCTGTTTTTAGAACAGACTGAGCGGTCTCCTTTCTCTTCAGAATTTAGTGAACAGCATGCTGACTGATTTACTAAACAATCCTCCTGCAGTAACTGTGTCATTAGTATATATGACTGTAACGTAGACCTATCCAACCTGGCTTTAAGCCAGTGATTCTCAACCAGGGTGCCACAGCACCTTGAGATCCTCTCAAGGGTGAAGTGGGATGCCAGATTATTAGGTGTGCAAACATAACTTACATAATAAACCCAGAGATTTCAAATGGGACTAGTAGGCTAGGGACAGAACTTGCATATAAACATGTTTAAGTGATTAGAAACTAGTTTAAACCTGTAACAGGACAGAAATTCAGTGCACATAAAACACTTTCAAAATGCCTGAAACTGATTTAAAATAAACCTAGTTGCATGTAGCATCAGATTTAATTGATTTAGGTCAAACCATTTTATGGAACTTCTGTACCAGACTCCTTCCTGGTTTATGGTAACTCACAGTACCCCAGCATCCCAGCATGCTTTGCAGCCCTGGGCTGAGCTGGGCTGCGGCAGCAGGGCTGGCACTACCCATCTCCTCCCTAGTCAGAGCCCTATCAGTGCTCTAGCTGGCTGAGGAGGGGATGAGAGTGGGATGAGCGGTGGAGGGGAAGGTGTGGCCAGGTGCTGGTCCCAGGCCTGAGGTGAAGGGGGAGAGAGAGGGGCCTGCCAGTGTTGTTGCAGGCAGAAATAGAGGGGAGACAGGCCAGGGGGAGAAATGCCCCTGGAGGAATCCCAGCACTGCCTGTCTCTGCAGCAACAACGGGGAGAAAGCGAGGTATTTGGAAGTGGGCACCAGCCCCGGGGGCACCTGCTAAGTTGCTTCTCCTCCCACTGAGGCCATGCATGGGCCCAGGCCTGGCACAGGGTGGGTGTCCCCAGGGGAGGGGAAGGTAGTGGCGCAGGTCAGGAGGTGAGTGGGGATCCCCCTCCCTCAACCCATGCTGCCAACTCCACTGAGTCACTCTCACCCACCTTCAGGCAGCCCCGGCTACTGCCGGGAAAGTTCCCAGCGTGGGCCCACAGAGTTACCGGGTACTGCAGCTGCCTGATTGCAGCCTCCTTTTTCAGACAGCCTTGATAGCTGGGCCCACCCCTGTGAGCAGTGGCAGGGCTCAGTGTGGCCCGGAGCAGCAGTGGTAGGTCCCCCTGGAGGAGCCAGATGGCCCCCATGGTACTTGGGCCACCCTGCACCTGGCCACCTGGCAGCACACCTGGGTGCAGTGCCCAGAGCAGCAGCCAGGGCATTGCAAGCAAGGAAGTGGCCCTGCCAAGGCAAGGCCCAGGGAGACCCTGGGGCCACTTTCCTGTTTGCAATGACTTGGCTTCTGCCCCTGGGCCCTGCATGGCTGTTCCAGGCACTGTGCCCAGATGTGCTGCGCAGCTGGGGCAGCCCCATGGCAACGGCAGAGCTGCTGGGTGGCCAGGTGCAGGCTGGCCCAGGTTCCATGGGGGCTGGCTGGCTGGCTCCTCTTGGGGGTCCTGCCACTGCTATGCTCCTGGCCACACTGAGCCCTACTGCCTCCCTGCTTGCAATGCCCTGGCTGCTGCCCCTGGGCCCAGTGCGGCTGATCCAGGCACTGTGCCCAGGCATGCTGCTTTGCTGGGGCAGCCCTGTGGCTGGGGTGGAGCTGTTGGGAATCCAGGTGCAGGCTGGCTCAGGTGCCATGGGAGCCGGCTGGCTCCTTCTGGGGGACCTATCGGTGCTGCTGCTCCCAGCCACGCTGAGCCCTGCTGCTGCTCACAGTGGCTGACCCAGCTGCTGGATGGTCTGAAAGAGGAGGCTGTGATCAGGCAGCTGCAGTGCCTGGTAACTCTGTGGGCCCATGCCGGCAACTTCCCCAGCAGCATTTGCGGATCCCTGGAGTAGGTGAGAGTGACTCAGGTGGAGTTGGCAGTGCAGATTGGGGGAAGGGGTCCCCACTTGTCTCCTGATCAGTGCCACTACCTTTCCCTCCCCTGGGGTCACCTGCCCTGCAGGAGGCCTGGGCCCAGGCATGGCTCCAATGAGAGGAGAAGCTGCTTGGCAGGTGCCCCAGGGTCAAGTGCCTGCTTCTGAACCCCTAGTGTTCTCCCCACTGTTGTGTCACAGAGATCAGGAAGCTACCGCCCCCATGCCAGGCACTCTCAAAGAGACAGCAGGGTGTGTGTGTGATCCTCTGCTTCATGCAGTCCCTCATGCACGTCCCAGCATGGAGGTGACTGTCCCAGCAGCAAACAAGCCCCAGACATATCCTCCTCTTCTTTCTGCAGTAGAACAGAGGTCTGATACTCTGTTCTTGGAGGAGCACTGCAGGGGCTTCCTCTCCAGATCAGGTCACAGATTCCTAGAGGAGTAGGGCTGGCAGGGACCTGCAGGAGTCACATCTAGCCTAGCCCCTGCCTGAGGCAGGAGCATCCCTGTCCAGACCCGGTTCACACACATACTCTGAACTCCATGAGACAACCATCAGCCCTGACACAAGGCACCCCTGCCTCAGCTGCTCGATCAGTGAGTGGGGAAAAGCCAGGCACATCCTGGCTGGTGACCAGGGTGGGGTTTAAACCCCTTCCCAATTATATTCAGCCTGCCAGGGCCTGCCCCCGTCCCCCGGGTCATTTTCCTTCTAGCCTTGTGGCTGTTGCGGAAGAGAAAGGATGGTTTGCTAGTGCCCTCCTGCTTCTAGCCTGAGCCACTGCAGGCATGTGCCTGCATTTCTGGAATCAAAAGTGAATGTCTATTCACTTGCAATTTGGTTCAATCTATGCAGGTTAGACTAACCTGTAAAGATTGAATCAATTCAGGATCAGGCTTTTTGAATGTCTGTATTTAGCCATAGTGTTAAAAATATTCTGACCTGTTGTGGTCTTTTTAAGTTCTTTGCAACAGAAGAATTGCTCTATTATTTTTCTACAGTAAAAAACAAACAAGTGAAAACTAAGAGCTAGCACTTTCCTAGAGGTATCTCAAGGCTATCTAGGGTTGCCTCAAGACTATCCCAGGCTGTCTCAAGGCTAAAAAGATTGAAAACCACTTCTTTAAGCTAACAACCTCAGGTTGTGACTGCAGTTTAGCCACAGCACTATAGAGTTCAATGGCGCGGAGTGAAGCATGTATTTATCTTACATTACATTGCAGCCTGTCCTGTGACTGAAATGTAGATATACCCTGAGGTCAGAAGGTTTTAGTTTAGTATGTGTCAATAAGCAATAAGATAAATATGATAACTGGACCATGTTGTTGTTTTCCAGTTCTCCCCTCTTCGTTTTACTATTGTGAGCTTGACCAGCCTTGAATTCACAGCATTTTTTCTGCCTTGGATATGTTCTATTTCCAAATTTGCAGTGCTGTACCTTTGCTTGGCTTTAGCACAATTACTTGTTTGTGAGCAAAGTGACTCAGCTCCGGGATTTCTGCACTTCTATGTCCTTTCTGACCTAAGATTTTCTAGATGTGGCAATGGTTGCACAATATTGGCTTCCCGCAATAGGATACCTTGATTTAAAAGCAAATGGAAATTTCCAAAGTTTGTCAATCTATTTTCTTTTTTAAGCTTCTACCTTTGCCTGCACTTGCATACATTTCTGAGCACCCAAGAAGCTTCCAACATGGGCTGTTCCCCTCCTCATTTTTCTGCCATAGTTTTCATTCTGTCTGTCCTTAAGGCCTATGCTTTGGACAGCTACATCGCAGCTGTATATGAGCACTCTGTTATATTGTCTGAGGAAACCAACTTACCAGTTTCTCCTGAAGATGCTTTGGTGCTGATGAACAAAAATATGGATGTTTTGGAAATAGCCATCAAAGCAGCAGCCCAACAGGTATAGTCTGATTGTACTGTAATTAGAGGTATTTATTTTGGTGAAGATTGTTTAAACTTCATCTGTTTTTATTAGGGAGCACACATCATTGTGACCCCTGAAGATGGCATTTATGGCTGGGTCTTCACAAGGGAAACTATTTACCCCTACCTGGAGGATATTCCAGATCCACGGGTGAATTGGATTCCCTGTACTGATCCTGAAAGGTATTGCCTTTGCCACTGGAAAGAGGATTGGATTTGTTGGGGAAAAAAAAATCTTCATTCAGCAGTGTAGATCTATATTAGCACTGTAGGATAAATGCTAAATAGATATTATGAATTTATAATAAGTCATCTTTACTTCATCTATTCTTTTTCCCCTCTCCCTCTTGCAGTTTAGTCTAATTAAAATGTCTTGCTTATTTTATGTACTTATTGGGGTCAATATTTAAGAAAGAAATGAAGAAAAAAATAAGTATGATACTGAATTAGGCTCTATTTATTCAGTGTGTTCTATGCACATTCCAGCATGAAAATGAGGCATAAGAGATGCTAATTCCTAAAACAAGGGGAAACCTGCCCAGAAGTTGAAAATACACAAATTGTGGTATTTTTTTTTTTTAATTTGAACCTGATTTGAGCAATTACACATGATATAGTAAACTTCATAGTACTCTGAAAACATGCTTTGACTGCTACCTAATTGTTAAATGACAGCTCTTGTTATCATTTCTAAATAGATATTCTCAAGGTCACATTTCCTTTAATTGTTGGAAACATTAAATATATATTCTAAGAGGGGGAAATACACTTATTTGAATAAGTATTAGATTACAATTGAGGGAACACAGTCTGATGTAATTGTATAAGCTGTAGTACTAAAAACAAATCTTTAAAACTGAACTTTAATTTCTTTAGTGAAGGACTTCTGAACCCTGTGTGTATTTATGTTAGCTGCTTCTGTGTTTCATCAATGGTCAGTAAGATTTTTCCAAGCAAGGGAAGCTTGCCAATTTTTTTCCGTATAAATAAAAAAAAGATTTGTGAGATTTGAAATCATAATATTCTTCTTCAAAATTTATTTTTTTAAATCCTCAGACATTATATCTAACAGTATTTTAATACAGCAAGATTACTGGGATCTTGATAGATTTAATATATTTCATAGACATTAGGGCTGGAAGAGACCTATGATCCAGCCCCCTGCCCCAAGGGCAGGAAGTCAGCTAGGGTCAAAGGATCCCAGCAAAATAAGCATCCAAACACTTCTTAAAGGAGTCCAGAGTAGGTGCTTGCACCACCTCAGGAGGGATACTATTCCAGGTCCTGGGGGCTCGGACAGTAAAGAAGTTTTTCCTTATGTCCAGCCTAAAATGGTCTTAGAGGAGTTTGTGACCGTTGGTCCTTGTCATCCCTTGGGGCGCTCTGGTGAACAGGCGTTCCCACCAGTTCCTGATACACACCCCTGATGTACTTATAGGCTGCCACCAGATCACCCCTGAGCCTGCGCTTTTCCAGGCTGAAGAGTCCCATGGCTCTCAGCCTCTCTTCACATGGCCTGTTTTCCTGATCTCTGATCATGCGTGTGGCTCTCCTGTGGACTGAAAAGTAGTTATTTAATATTGATACCTGATAACAGTTGTGCTTTGAGTTCCTGAATGATAGTGTTAGACACTAGCTGTGTTAAAGTTCTGCCACTAGATGACACTAGAAGCACATTTTTGTTAATTCTTTTCATGTAACAAGGGTTTGTTCTCAGCAGGTGCATCTACACAAGATGCTATTGTGCAGTTGTTACTGCTCATTTATTTAGTACTTGTACTAGCAAATAATAAATGCACAGTAACTGGAGTTACTGCGTAGTAGTGCCAACGATTGTCTTTTAGATGACGTTACTGCACAGTAATAATCAGGGATCCTGGTTTTCCATGATTTACATGAAACACTACTAATGTATAGATATATATATATATATATATTAATGGTGTTTCATTTAAATCATGGAAAAATGTGGATTCGTGGTTACTTTTTTTAAACCAAAAATTAGGGATTTTTTTTAAATCAGAGAAAGCCAGGATCCCTGCTAATAATACTGCACAGTAGTGTATTGCCACCATCCATACTGTGATGCACTACTGTGCCATATATTTTGGCTACTGCACAGTCAGCGCCTCATGTAGATGTGCCCCGCATGTAGAAATGCAAGTTTCCTGTATCACTTGGTGGTAGATAAAGCATGAATTTAGCCATTCTAATCTCTGAAATCCACAACCATATTTATAGTGTTTATGAAATACATTTTTTTTCTTTTAATCACTGTGTTTGTTTGAGTAGTGATTGTCAAATAAGCACTGGAAGGAGACAAGGGATCCACTGAGGTCCCTGCCAAAATTTCTAATGCTTTCACTGGTGCCAAGGTTTTGTCCATGGTCCCTGCCTCAAAGAATTCACAATCTAGTGCAGGCACACTCAGGAGAGCTTCAGATGTTTTTGACTTGTATGTTTAGGCTCCAGTCGGTCATGTTAGTATGGGTTTCTAGAATAAATACTTGAGATATTTTGGACCTTTTTTTTTTTTAAGTTTCAGGAATCTCTTTTATGAAACAGATTTTATTTATAAAAACAAACAAAAAATCCAGAATGAAGTATATTTATGTATGACTAAGCAAAGAAAAACTAAATTAAGCTTAAGAGTCATATTAGTGTGAGGGCAGAAGAATCAGAATTGATAAGATTATCCCCCCCAAAAATCAGAAAGTCCAGAGTTTGTTTTTTAGAAAATGCATAAAACTTTGGGGATGTTAAAGTATGCTTGTGTGAAGCTTAATACTGGGCTGGAGAAATGTTCCTCATTAAAATAAAGGATGCCTGCTCAAAATGTTGTATTTTTTTTTCATTCCATCTGTAGGTATGTATGAATCCAAATTGATCAATGAACCTTGTTAGTGTGCCTTTATAATGTTAATATAAGGCTTCAATTAGGTAAACCCCCAGATTTCAAATATAAAAGAACCTGCATTTAAGGACAAAGGAGGTTTGATTTTTCTCATGCTTTTCTCTCTTCTCAGAGTTCTCTTAATACTTAATTTTGACATTTCCTAACTTATGAGCACCAGGCTTTATAATCTTCATTGCTCTTTTAATGCATTTTTTTATATAAACTGATCTCAGTGGGAGGAAGGGCTGGGTTTTAGTTAGTGAGAGGAAACTGGGTGAAGAAGAAAAGAGGAAAAGAGTGGGGATTGAGAGGAGGCCCTCCAGCTCTGTCAATTAGCATAATACATGGTGATGCAAGAATGACTGTTTTCCACAGTTCTCCAGGAACATAGAAATAAAAGGGTCCTCCTGGGCCATAAGATCTAGTCCCCTGGGTTTGTAGGCAACCATTTTTCCAGAAAGGTCCCCAACAGCATTCACTTAAGGTCCTCTCACATGTCCCAACCATAAAGCCTCCCTTAAAAAAGAAAACCCTACCATATAATAAAGATAAAGCTTAGGGGAAATATGGCACAAAATTTGTTAAGTAGGCTCAGAGGATCCTAGGAGATGGATCATGCTCTGTGCTACAGAGGGAAGCAAAAAATCCACGGTCTTTGCCAATTTGACTTGAGGGTAAAATTCCTCTCTGTTTTGACCCAATCTCATGAACAGAAACCTCCAGCCAGGTACCTGAGATGTTTTTAAAAAAACAAGTAGCACACCCCAGTGAACTCTTACCCCTAGCTGTGGCCAATGCTTCGGGGGAAGGAAAATGAGACACATTATACATGTGGTAATTATGCCTCCAAGGACACTTTGTCCTACCACATTAACCTTCTGTGAACTTGTCAAACTTCTTCTTGCAGCAACTGAAGTTCCTTGTCCCATCTGTTTTGTCTAGAAGACAACAAAACCTTCTAGCTTCTGATGTAAATAGCCCATAATTCATTTGTATCCATTCGATCTTAATGTTATTCTTTAATTTAAATATCTCTTCTCCCTCCCTTATAGTGGCATCCCAGATGTACTTTAAAAAGTAATAAAATTCCCTCTTCATTTCATTTTTGTTAGTTTAATCAAGTCAAGTTCTTTTGATCTCCTTTGAATATAACAAGTAAAGCTGTTTTGATTCCCTCGTGATATAGGTCCAAAATAAATAAACTAAACTAGAAAAAGTACAAAGAAGGACTAATTAGAAGATTGGGGAAATAGAGATGTTAAGTTATTAGACTTGTACACAATGTTCTAAGTGCCAGTAGTCTTATTTTTTGGCCTTTAGCTTGTCACCAAATACTCAGTCTTTTATTTCAACGTATTGATTGACTTAATCATTCTTCTGATACAAAATATTACATTTAGAATTTGTACTGACTTTTTCTTTTCTTACAATTAGATTTGGTCCTGCCCCAGTGCAAAAACGACTCAGCTGCATGGCGAGAAGCAACTCCATCTATGTGGTTGCTAATATTGGGGACAAGAAGCCCTGTAAATCCAGTGATCCCAAGTGTCCCAAAGATGGTCGCTATCAGTACAATACTGATGTTGTCTTTGATTCAGAAGGGAAGCTGGTGGCACGTTACCATAAGGTCAGAAATTACTTTGCAATGTTCAGTTCAATAATGGATTCCTTTCAATTGTACCCTAATTGTAAATATTATTTCACCATAGTTTTAGTGCCATGTAAAAGATCAGTGTTTAATGCTTCAAGAGAGCATAGGCAGTCACTCTTTTTTAATGTGGAAGTATGATGAAATGTGCTCTTCCCTTGTCACCGTGGTTGCACTTTACCTTTCAAAAGTTAACCTTCTACTTTCTTGTTTGAACTAGCTCTTCTTTCAATGAGCAACCACAAGTTGCTGCTTCTTCACAAACAAAGAAATGAAGGGCAGCCCAAGGTTGCCCACGAACTGTAGACAACATCTATTTGGATTCCTACTGTGCATACAAACGTACTAACTTTCTGACTGGTACGCTGATTTAACTTTTTAAAGTCAACTTAACTGCCAGAGTGTACACACGTGTGCAGTGGAGTTAATTTAAATGTGGTACAAGATAACACACCTTGAAGGTGTATTATCTTGAGTCACATTAGTTAGGTCAACTTCACTCACAAGATGGCTTCCACCATGTCAAGGAGCTGTATGTGTGTATAATCCGACGTGGCTTAACATACGTAGGCTTAGTTAAATTGAATTAGTTAAGTCGCCTTATTTTGACTTAGTACTTGTGTATGTACCTATAGGTAGTGAGCTAATCTTAAGCCTTGAATTCATCCCAGTATTAGTTCAGTGTAGACTGGGTGGACAGAAGCCTATTTTTGATGAAAAATCTGATACCTGCAAATGGGAATATTGGGGATATCAGAGCCCCTGACATCTAGTTATCAGAGTCAACAGCTACAAAACCTATGAATCTCTCTATAAAGGAAAGAGTTGATTGACTGCAGTATAACAGAATCCCTCTCACTGTACCCTCCCATCCAATTTAATATGTTGATGCCCTCAGATAGAAATAAAAGAGGAATAAGGATGGTGTGGGTGAGAACAAAGAGGACTGTGGAAAAAAGTTTCATACTTAGAGTCCCTAGCATGGTGGCATGAGGGAAATTTGGGGCAGACTGTTCCTGCAGTGGAGTAAGAATACGAGAAGGACTAACAGAACCCTGTCATGGGTTTTAGTCATATTTGACTTCTCCTGTGTCCTATATTTTGGCCTGACTTAAAATGGAATTTTAGAAGTGTAACAGAAAAGTAGACTCCATTCCCTATTTATATGACCATCTTTAAGTGTACTACATTCTAATTTATATGGCTCAATTTCCATCTTAATTTTTTTCTTTCCTTCCTTCTTTTCCATGAATAGTACAACTTGTTCGTTACTGAAACGTATTTTAATTATCCAGAGCCTGAGTATGTGACTTTCAACACGTCCTTTGGAAACTTTGGTGTTTTCACCTGTGCAGACATACTTTTCCATGATCCTGCTGTGGTCCTGGCAAGTAAATTACAGGTGGATACTGTGCTGTTCCCAACAGCTTGGGGGAATACTTTGCCACTTTTGTCAGCTATTCAATTTCACTCTGCCTGGGCTATGGGAATGCGTGTCAACTTTCTTTCAGCAAATACACGTAACTCCAGTGTAGATATGACAGGTAACTTATGATGAGTTAACTGATTAGGTACCTTAACTTTCTAAATTTTTGCAAGGAAGCAAGTGTTTGTAGTGTCATGGACTTAGTAATGAATACTGGTACTTACAATCAAGTTAAAATGTTAAACTTGAAAATTAAAATGTTTTACATTAATTTTAGACGTTTAAACCTTTGGATGGTTTTAAATAATTGATTCCCCTGAACTCTTATATTTGTGTTCCAGTTCAAGGCTGCATTGTTTTTTAGCGGTGTTATAATACTGTCTTGTTACTTTGAAGTAACAAATGATCATCTCCACTAGATGGAGACTCCGTGCTTATAAATACTTTTGATCAAGCTGCAATGGGTGATTTTCACACACTATCTGTTTGTATACATTGAGACAAACCTTTCTTTACACACTTTTTTGTTGGATTATTTTCCAGATATGCTAGAATTTATATCCATTGAAGTCTTGTATTATGTTTGTAATACATAAAGCAGTATTATAGAACATGAGCTGATATATCTGAAGAATGAAGTTTAGATTTGCAGAGTTGGTAAATAAAAATGAACTGGCATATCTTTCCCTTTCCAACTACAAGGCTTATCCAGGTCATTATTTTAGCATTACTGGGGAGAGAGAGCGAGCAATTCCAACAGTGTTAATACTAAACTTTTTATCACTGGGGCAAGTTATGCAATTTTGAACTGTTTGTACTTATTTCTAAAATAACATGGCATATTGTTTTAGGAGGATGGTATATTTTGTGGTATTTAATGTGTGGCTATTTTATTAATATCAGCATCAGAATGTAGCTAGCACCAATTTAGTGTCACAAAACTATTTTTGAGTTTGGTTCAGTTTTTATTGATTGTAATGACTAGTGGATTGAGTTTATTGTTTATAAAGGTGCTACTTTTATTTTTATTCCCATGTAGTTTAGTTTAATATTGTCAGAATATATCTTGCTGCTAAAGATGCAATCAAAAGTATAGAACAATTGATTGTTTTCTCCTACATGGCATTCACAGGGAGTGGTATATATGAACCAAATGGACCCATAGCATACCATTACAATACAGAAACAGAGAATGGTCATCTCCTTATTGCACAACTGAACTCACGGCCTCATCTGTCTCCCACCTACCCTCCTGCTGTCAATTGGAGCTCATATGCCACAAGCATAAAACACTTCTCACCAAGTGACCAAGACTTCACTGGAGTCGTTTACTATGATCTGTTTACCTTCATGGAGCTTACCAAGATTGAAGGAAATCATACCATTTGCCAGAAGAACCTTTGCTGCCATTTGAGCTACCGAATGGCGGAGAAGCGAGAGGATGAAGCTTATGTGCTAGGTGCATTTGATGGGCTCCACATTGTTGAAGGAGAATATTATTTGCAGGTAAATCTTTTTACTACTTATTTTTGGGATGGAGGGCTGCAGCATTCCTTCTTCATATACAGCTTCTTCACACCTATTCCAGGGGGTATGTAGGAACATCATCAAAGTGCTTTCCTAAAAGCAGTGTTTGAAAAATAAGAACTTACTTTCTTAAGAAGTCTTAACAGACTTTAGGATCTTGTTTCTCAGTTCTTCCTACAGTTTTGAAGTCATCTGAGGTCTGCAATGTCTTTGACACCCCAAGCACTAAGGGTGCTTATGTAAGTTTACATTTTTTGCTCAATCTGGCCTCTGAAAGTGCTCTACAGCTGTGACATAACATACGTTCACAGCTGTAGGGCACTTTTAAAATGGCCAATTGCATGAAAAAATAACCCTCACTAAATCAGCTACTTGCTGAAGGCATTCTAGAGCAGAGTGCATTAGGGAACTTCTGTTCAGGTTTCCTTGAGGGTTCATTTTTTGCATGCACAGGAGGAGAAAGTATCCTCTCTGTGCAGTGGGTGGAGAAGGGGAAGGTAGAACCTCACAGTCACCCATCCCAGCTACCCAGCTGAGGTATTGTGGGGAGCCAGGCCAGGCCTGCGAGGTAAGGGGGCTGTGCTCTACCGCCTGCCCCAAGCTCTAACTATGGCAAAGCCCAAATGGCAGCTGCATGCTGCTGCTGTCAAGAGGCTCAGCACAGGGATGGGAAAGGGAGACCCTCTTCCCCTGGTCCTGCCTGAGCCTCTTGAAAGGGGCAGTACACAGCTGCCAGCTTGGCTTTGTCGTGGCTGGAGCTGGGAGGGGCAGGGCTGGGAGGAGTGGTGGTCTGGCAGCCCCCTGGGAGGCTGCCGGATCACCCCTGCTTGCTGGCCAGGACCAGTGAAGGCAGGATCCAGGCCCCACAACCCAACATCTGTTGGGTGAAGGAAGCTCTAACTCAGGGCACTTTGTATAAAGTGCCGTGAGTTAAAGCACTTCCCCCAAATGTCTTGAGTTTGTCCCTATCCTTTGGGTTCAGAGAAGTTTGTGTTTGTAAAAAGCAACACATGCTGCTCTTCTAGAACACAGTTTAGCTTTAGTAGAACTACAGTTTGGCTTTTACCCTGAGCCTGTATGATGAATGAATGAATCTAGAGCTTGTTGACTTAGCATGTAGACTGAGTAATGTGGAAGAGCTGGTTTTGACGATAAATACTAGCACCATCTGAGATAAAGCTCATGATGAAGATCACAGGATCATTTATTTGTGATAACAGTATCAAAATAAAGAATCTAAAGCATGGATGTAATCAAGTTAGTCCTTGCCATTTGCTTGGTGCTGTGTAAACTTAAATGGCTCCTTGCAATATTACCTGTAAGGCAAACAAATATCCTTGTGTTTCTGGGAAACTAAAACAGAGCTGCAGGCCACAAACCATTCCAATAGCAGATGAACACTTGTGTATATGAAGGGTTATGAAGTGTGTATGTAACATTGTGGTACTGGGTGTAGAATTCTATTGTATTGCAAAGCTTCAGAGAATCTATAACTGGCTTAATTAAGTGTGTCTGTACTTTTCCCAAAAGCTTTGCAATGGAAGATTTTTCTGATTGCTTTCAAGGCTAGTTCTCAATTACTGTAAATTCCCTAGAATATACCCCTGTCTTCTTCACAGATATGCACACTGCTGAAGTGTAAGAGTACAGATTTAAAAACTTGTGGACAGCCAGTGGCTACTGCTCAGACCAGGTTTGAGGCGTTCTCCCTCAGTGGCACGTTTGGCACTAGTTATGTCTTTCCAGAAGTCTTGCTCAGTGGGGTTCAACTGGCACCAGGAGAGTTTCAGGTAAGAGGATGTCCTCAAACTGTTTAAATCTGATTTCATATGTGTCCTGTGTCCCTATTCTCAGAGAATGCGGGCCAGTACTATACAATTTTCTTTTAATTAGACATTTTGGGTGTATTAAACACCCTCTACTTTAGTAATTGGATCAACTGAGAGATGGCTGTTGCTGTGGCTTCCTTTTTATTCTTTACAGCAGGTGTGCCTTTTTCCAAGAAGGCAATTCAGCTGAAATACATTAATAATTTGTTGTTGCCTTTCACAATTCAGTATTACTGGAATGTTAATAGTCTTGTTTACCTTTCTTCTTTCTCTAACTAGAAATTAAGTGATGGACGTCTGGTAAGCCAGAATGGGACATCCAAGCCAGTCTTGACAGTGGCACTCTTTGGGAGGTGGTATGAGAGAGACCCACCACACCCACAACAGGCTTCCCCATAATGTCACTATTGATGCCTTCTTAGAATGTACATTTGCATAACACTGATGAATGTTAAGTACTATCATTATCTCTCCTTTTCTAAAATCTAACTGTAGTTTGCCTACATTGGTTTGCTGTCACGATTCCATTTCAATGCCACTGAATAAGTCAGTGTCCATCAGTCATTGTCTTCACTGGCTGATGGCCCCTCTCTGCTTGTGACAGGCCTGATCCTGCTACCATTTGGGTGAACTGAAAAATTTGATGCTTAAGGCTCATGCCCTATCTCAGCAGACATTGGCCCAAGCAATAAAATTTCCCTTTAGAGCCTGATTTCTTAATACTCCATATAATTTCTGTAGTAGTTGGAGTACATAATAGCATATCTGGGATTTTGTTAGGTACATATTAAACAAGTCTTTAGAAAAAAAAAAGTTTAGGTAAATAATTTATTAGATCAAGTATTAACATCTTTCACAAACACAGATTTGGAAAAGAACTATGTTAATATATTGCCAAATATACTAATATGACTTTCAAATAAGTGTGCCTTTTAGTAGGTTATCCCATTACATTAAATTGCAATTTAAAAAAGCTGAGTTTTCTGCATGAGGCATATTTTTCCTATGCATTGTATATTATGGGCACATTTTAAATGTGTGGGAAATGCCCTTTTTAACGAAATGGCAGTCATTGTGTCATGGATTTCAAAGAGTAATCTATGCCGAGGTTCTAGGTTCTATGTTTTAGGTTTTCATCCTGAATTCAGTTTATTATGGTATATGCTTAACTTGTTTGAATTAGTAGACTGACTAGATTCACTGAAAGCATTTGCATAAGTGTGTGCAAGATTGGGATGTAGTACTTAAATTATAGTGGAGTGCTATTAAACTAGGTGTTTTTGGATTAGATTACTTTGTTATGTAAGAACAAATATGGGTATGTGTAATTGTAATTCAGTATTGTTCTGAACATTTTGTTTTTAAATAAAATACTGCTTGATTCCATTTTTGTTTGTTTTATGGACATACCTAAGCAAATATTAAATATTGCAACTAGATATTGCATAAGATAAACTAAAATACAGTTTTATGCTTATGCATTGTCACTAAAATGTAACCATTCTACATAGGGTGACCTTATGTCCTGGTTTAGGTGGGATTTCAGAGGCTGGTCCTGGCCACCTGTTGAGAATTTATAATAGGTGTCCGAGAAATGCAGGGGCACTGGGTGCAGTCTGGCTGGTAGGTGGAATGGTATGGAGCACCTTACAGGTCTGCCCGGCACACATCTTCACCCCAAATGATATGTGAGAGCGCCAGAGGAGCAGGGGGTGAAGGCGTGGGGAGGGGAGCTGTCTCCCAGATTTCCTGGGTGATGTCAGGGATTTCTGGGATTTTCATACAGTCATCTTAATTCTAGATAATCTCAAGACAGCCATAGTAAAGGTAAAGGAAATACTTATTTTAACTCTGCTACTGTATGGAAATGCATGGTATATGAACAAGTCACATAACAGATAAAAGAATGGAGAGCATTAGCAGGAAAAATATCCTATTTGAAAGGATGAAATTCACAGAAATTTGACTCTACAACCTTTTAAGAAACTGGGAAGTAGCTTTAATAAAATTCTAGTGAGTAATGCACAAGAAAGGCTTCAGGTCTTGTGCTTGTGGGTAGCAAACCAAAATGTGATTCTTTTAATTCCCATGAATTTGGGTGCAGGGAAGGTTCTTGTCATGCTTTCTTTATGTCTGGAATGGTATTTAGATCAAAAAAGAGTTTTAGGGATAGATTATTTCCTTTTTTGTGCCTTGCTTGCTGGTTACCATGATACCCTTGGCCTGCAGAAAATGTTGTGTGCAAGAATGGGTAGATTTCACCTTTTTAAATTGTGTAACCATTCCTGTTAGCAACATTGGGCTGAGAGATGCCTTTCGGCAAATTGTGTGTCCATGTTTCTCTTCTGCAGTTCTTAAAAGGCTCTGGGGCAAGGTCAGGTTTTTCTGTTCTGTTTGACTTGGTCAGTACAAGTGGGAGATGCAAGAATGTAAGTAAACAAGACACTCGACTGATGTAGCAATAGTTTTCACAGTCAAGCCAAACTATATAACAAGGTGGAAATGGCTGAATAGACTAAATCACCAATAAATAAACCAATAAATGATTAATGTAAAGTTAAACAGAGAAAAATAAACTAATGATATCCAAAGCCAAAACTATTCATCACAAACAAAACTCACTAACTACAAAGTGTAATACACAGACACGCATACACACATATGAGTAAATGAACAGGGAAAAATGGCCACTCAAAAGAAGCAGGAGGTCTAAGGAAAACTTTCCAAGTACAACCAAGGGGGAAAATACTATCTACAGGCCCTGGGGTAGGGAACAAGTAGCAACAGCAGTAGTGATATATCTTCCCCCTGTTTTGTCCCCCCCCTGGACCTTCTTATTGCTCATTGGGTGCATGTACCTGTGCAATTAATTCAAAGCAATAAACCCTGACACACATCATTGTGTTTGCTGCAGTTCTGGGAACATTTGCACCTTGAGCTGGGTCGGAGTAGACCCAGCTAGTAGGGGGCCCAGGGGATCAGCCTGCCAGCCTGAGGCTGCTCTGAGCTAGCTCAACATGCTACAGAGGGGCTATTTGGGCATAGGTAGATTAACTCGCAGGCCAGCCCAGGCCCAGAGACCCCTGCCAATCAGGGCCTCTCAGAGGCCTGGAGGGCAGGCGCTGGGGGGTGGAAGAAGGGGGGCAGCTAGGCACAGACAAAACCAGCAGCCGGGCTGCACCAGGTCACACATGTGACACAGTGGGCCATGGCCACCAGGTACTGGGAGAGGAGCAGGGCACAACCATGCCAGAGCCCTAGGAACAGCTGGAGCTGCTGGTGGCAGGGAGTGGAGCCAGGCATGGTCTGTGGCTGGGACCTGTTGGTAGAGGGGTGACACCAATGCAGCCAGGTCCCTGGCCTGGTCTGGCCGCAATCCTGTATGTTGGCCAGGTACTGCTGCAGCTGGGGTGAGCAATGGCAGGGCAAGACGCCACCCCCAGAGCTCAGTCCATGCTGTACACACCCAGTGGGCAGTGGGTCCATTCCCCTAGCAATGTCCTGCCATGATGTTGTGTGGGTCCTGTGCGATTAGCCCTGGGCTCTGACTCCTGCAGAGACCTGTGGGAGGGGGGTAGCTGTGGCTCCTGCCCTGGGCCTGGGGAGCAGCATGTCCAACTCAGGCCACTTCCCACTGGGGATGGAGCATGCAGCTTCAGGGAAAGCCCAGGTCCTGCAGGACAGCACGGGTGGGTTGAGGAGAGGAGACCAGCACTGTAGCCTGGCAGGAAGGGCCTGATGGTGCCTGCAAGCTTTGGCAGGTGCAGCAGAGCAGCATGGAGGTTGCTCCAGGCTTGGCTCCATAGGCAACTGGTAGGAGCGACATGGCGGGGGTAGAGGGGGGCATATGCCCGTCCCCCCCCCCCCCCCGCCGGGTGGCTTCTCTGGGTTCTCGCCAGCCCCGTCTCCACTGCTG
Source organism: Alligator mississippiensis (assembly GCF_030867095.1). Lineage (NCBI taxonomy): Eukaryota > Metazoa > Chordata > Crocodylia > Alligatoridae > Alligator > Alligator mississippiensis. Next base: position 115,469,439 of record NC_081824.1, on the reverse strand, counting down.
TGCTGCCAGCAGCTTCTGCAGATGCTCACCAGCCCGTCCCTGCCACCAATGCTTCCATCAGCTTCTGAGGGTGCTCGCCAGTCCCGTCCCCACTACCAATGCTGATGTTGGCTTCTGTGGGTGTACCCCCCCCCCCCAACTCAAGAGGCACCAGTTGCTCATGCTTGGTTATCTCCTCCTGCAGTGGTGGCAACCCAGGACCATCAGGGCAGGAGCTGCCTCAAAGCCAGCATAGCTTGGCCCCTGCTGCCCCATGTTCTGGGACTGTTCAAGCCCTTCCCCATTGGTCCAGTCTAACTCAGTTTCCAGGTGCCCCATCCCACTCCTATCGCACTTCCCTGTGTTGCTGCTGCATGTGCTCAGTCCTGCAGACTGACAGCAACAGTGGGACCTGTGTGAGTGGAATGGCCTGCACTGGTTACACCCTGGGACCAGCTGTGGCCCCCGCCCCTGGGGCAGCACATGGCTTCAAGTGGGGCTCATGGTGCCTCGTGCTCTGCTCCGGGAGCCCTTGCATGTCGCCCCATGCACTTTGCCACTCAGAAGCCTTTCCCCCCCCCCCCAAGTCACACCTCCCCATGTCCTAAAGTGGCATGGAAGTGGCTGGGGGGCCCCCTCCAATTTTCTGTTTGCCCAGGGCCCCAGTAAATCTTAATCTGCCACTGTGTTGGGCATAAGGGTGCTCCAGTGTGGGACTAACTCACAGGCAGACCCCCAACTGAAACACTGTTGTGCCCCAGTCATTCCCATCTCTGTCTACACGTGTTGTGGCAAAGTAATTTACTTCACTGCAGGATACTACTTGTCTATACAAGCAGCATCCTGTGGTGTAGCAAATTAGTTTACTCTGACCTAATAGCTTTGCACATGTAGATTCTGAAACATTTTCTGGGTGCATATATGTGTTCATTAATGCGCTGTAGTTACTGCGCATTAAGTTTAGTACTTGTATAACCAAATATTAAATCAATGTGCACTAACTAGTGCTACTGTTTAATAACCCCAGTACATAGCTTTTTAGTGATGCTAACTGCGCAGTAGCCTGATACTAATGCGCAATACATATTAGCAAGATTTTTGCCACATGCAATGTTGTTAGGCTACTGCACAGTGTCATTAAGCTACTGTGCAGTTAGTGTCTTGTGCAGACGCGCCCACTGAAGAGCTAATTAGGCAACTCCACATTAAATGTCTCATATAGATGTGCCTATTGAGACATGAACAGGGGAAGAACAGGAAGGGGTGGGCTTCCTCCTTATCAGGTCAAGGTCCTCTGAAGTTCTGTGGACTATAGGTGAAGGGCTAAAGAAGCAATACCTGCTGTTTTATTATTTAGGAGTACCACAGTGAGAGGCACAATTCGGGAAGTGTGTAGTTTCTCCTTCTGCTTTGAGACAAGTGAAGGAATAGAGCCAGGGCCTGTGTATGGGGCTGAGACTGTCATCTGGAGAGTTCTAGCTTGTGAGCTAAATATCTAAGTGACAAAACTTATGAGCTTTGGGGCTTGAAATCATTGGTGCTTGCACCTGATGGTTCCTAAAAGTTTTTGTGGCTGCCTCCCACAAGAAGACACCATCCCATTCACTGTCCCGTTGTGATTGCCACTTCTGCTCCTTCTGCTGGCAGTGTGTTCCATGTTCCCACTACTGTAGCTCCTCCTGCTGATCTGTGATGCTACTTAATTCATTGCCTTGACACTGCAGCTCTATCAGTATCTCACTGATGGCCTACTTCCTGCATGCCCTTTGTTGCAGCATCTTTTCTATCTGGGTTAAGGAGGGCCATCACAGATGAGCTCTTGCTTGGGATCCCAGCCTTAACACAGACTCTAAATAGCCCTTGAAGCCAGCCCAGTCATAGCTTCTAGAGTGGGCTTGCTCCTTGGTCTTTGGACTCTGAGGCCAGGCTTTTAGATCTCACTGGGCGCATCTACACAAGATGCTATATAGCTTGTCACAACGACAACATAGCATCTAAAAATAACCATGCGCTGACAGGACTGCTTTCTCATTTAGCACTGCTTTAGAAAGTACTAACTGTGCAGTACCAAATGCACAGTCAGGGGCACATGTAGAAGAACAGGAGGGGACTGGTTTCTCCATTATCAGGTCAATGCCCTTGCACCATGTAGTTATTCATGGCCTGCTTTGGCACAGCTCCTGGAGAGGGATTTTTACCTCTATAATGGGACAAAGTGCATCCAGAGTCACAGGCAACAAATCAGGCAGCCCATCTTAAACAAAACAGCATGTATTAACTGCAGTACAGCAGATGGAGTCCTTGTGCAACAGTGTTAGGTATAGACTCCTCTCACATCCTCTCAGCTGCACAAGGCTACACTGCAACTTTTATTGTAGCTCATATGCTCACCCTTGTTATTTTCTGAGATTATATTGTGACGGGCTAACTGGCAGTGACCTAGCCCAGGGGTTTTGAAAGGGCAAAAGATGATTGGAAGACTTGGGATTCCCTTTCCTCACCAATCTGGTAATGATTTGGTCCAGGGGTTTTGAAGGGGTAAAAGATGATTGGAGGACTTGGGATTCCCTTTCCTCACTAATCAGGCCCCAGAGACTCACCCTCCATGTCCCCTGATTGGCCTCTTGGGTCACCTGGAGGTGAATAAAAGAGACAGCGCAGCTGACTCGGGGGAGACCAGTGAGGGACCATGAGGAAGGAGCTTCAAAGAGCTGAGCCAGCAGGGCAGGAGCAGTTGCCCTAGAAGAGTCTGAAGGAGCGGGACCAGCAGCCAGCAGTTAGACCCTCAGCAGCATAGCGTGTGATTTCAGGAGAGGCTTCCTGCTGGGCTCCAAGATCACCTATGAGAGGTTGAAGCCAGCAGGAGAGGCTCCCTTGCTCCAGCAAGGATCTGAGCAGTAACCTGAGAGGTTCCCAGCTCAGCTTCCAGCTCCTCCAATCAGAGACCAGGCAGCTCAATGTGAGGCTTGGGCTCCAGGAAGGTCAAGACCGCTAGTAGTTTGGAGCAGTGGTACCAGTGGTGGCTGTGTAGCAGTGTTTTTTGCCTACTACGTGGGAGATCTGACTTCAAGTCCCAGTCAGGGTGACTTGGAGTGAGTGAGCTAACAAGAAGCAAATCTTCTTGCAGTGGAAAGGGGCCATTGTGTTTTCCCCCTTTCTCCCCCTCCAGGTACCTAGGCCCTATATTTCCTTGTCATTTGACATTTTGTATTTTGTGCCTTTTTACATTCCACCAACGAGTATTGTTTGCTCTGCTGTTTTATATCTTGTTAACCTTGTCTTTTGTCAAGGATTGTAAGTGTCTAACCTTTGTTGAATCCTGCCCCCTTGAGGCATTTTAGTGTCCAGTTGCCCCCCTGATTTATGCCTGTTATGTTCCTAGTATTGTTCCCTCATTAAAAGGTATATGGTTAAGTTCCCATTGGTGGTCTGGCTCTGCTCTATAGGGGGACGAGAGTCCCTACACCTCCCACAGCACTTGTGCACCTGCTCTGATCCCTTCAATTGGAGAGGGGGTGCCTCTTGGAGTACCACCCAGGTTACATTTTGGGGGCTCATCTGGGATTCCCGTGTAGTGGGTGCTAGAATATTATTCAAGCGCTCTGTACTCCTGTAGAGAGAGAGCTACCAGGAGACATGTCCAATGCCAACCAGTCTGCCGTACCCTCCGGGAGTGATGGGACTGTGTAGCAGGGAGTGGGGCAAACATCTGGTACTGAAGCTACCCTGGAATGGGTGAAGGTTTTCCAGCAGATTCTGCGGGAGATGACACGTTCCTCCAGTGACCAGGTGGCCCATAAGAGATGCTGGAGTTTCTCAGAACCCTTCCAGTCCCTGCAGGGGAGGAAGGATTTGACCCTTGGCTCTCCCATATTCAAGAGATTTTACTGACTTGGCAAATACTTGATGAGGATAAGTGATGCCATCTGCTGGAGGTCCTGAGGGAGCCTGCCTTTTGGGTTGTGAGGACTGCTAAACTCCAGAACCCTGCTATCACCACCCAGCAATGCATGCAGGTCCTTCAGGATGCTTTTGGCCAACCCACAGGGAGTCGGGGGGGGGGGGGGGGCGTACTATGAATTGCTGGGAACTTTCCAGTGCAAGGGCAAGACTCTTTCAGCGTATGTCCTTTGCTTAGAGCTGGTACTACAATGCCTGGTGACCCAAGGAGCACTTAGTGTCACTGACGCCAATCAGATACGGCTCTGGCAAATTCGTATTGGGGCATGGTATAGCTTGGATTTACTCTGGAACCTCAACTTAGTGGGGAGCAGGAGCATCCCACCTGACTTCAGTCACCTCCTCCAAGAGATTCATGAAGAGGAAGAGATATCCAGACTCCAAGAGACTGTGTGGGTCCCAGGGGATGTTTCCCCCTGGAGAGGACCCATGGGTCGGGTGCTAACTGTGGCTCCCCATGAGGACACCTTGTTGGGAGTGGAGGAGGAGCCTGTGGCTCCAGCACTAGCAGCTGCCATGTCCAGAACCACCCCCCTCCCCCAGGGGTCAACCCTCGCCCCGTCCTTGTGCCTCGGGAGGACCTCGGCCCCATACCCGCTCTAGGGCCCCAGGGTTCTGCTATAGATGTGGGGAGCCAGGGCACATGGCTCGGGAGTGCACTCAGCCTGAGAACCCTGGATTGGTATTTGAAAGGTTAAAAGGGTAGTGGGCAGCGGGAAACAGGGAAGGGACAGAGCAATGGAGTCGGCTCCACTCCAGACCCAGACAGACTCCCGCACATTACCCACAGTAAATTCACTGCCAAAGGGGCTAGTGGGACCCTGTGCAGAGGTCCCCGTGATGGTGAATGGTTGCCCATACTGGGCCATTCTAGACAGCGGGTCCCAGGTTACCATCCTATTTTAATCCTTCTATGAGGAACATCTGAGACACTTGCCTTTGCTTCCCCTTACGGGGCTGGGACTTTGTGGCTTAAGCCAGGAACAATATCCTTACAGGGGTTATGTGAATGTGAGGCTAAAATTCCCTGCTGAAATAGCTGGGATGGAGGAAGAAGTGTCAACCATTGCTCTAGTGTGCCCTGATCTGGGGTGGATGAAAGCGGCCACTCTCATTGTAGGGACCACCCCAGCCTTTTCCAGGTTCTTGCTCTCTGCTGTAAACAACATGCTGGCCCAGATTACCAACAACAGTTAACGATGCATGCCTTGTGCTCAGAGGCATATGACCAATGGGAGCATAGAGAGATGTGGGGTCACCCTGAGGTTGTGGGGACCCTGCACGTCTCTGGAGCAAAGCCCCAGCTAGTCCCTGCACAGGGCCAAAGTGCTTTGCAATTGGATTGAGAGGGATGACAAGAATAAGCTGCTGGTGGTGGAGACCCACCCTTGGCGGAGAGAGACCCGGTGCGCTCAGGGTCCCTGATGGTGTGATCGAGACAAAAAGGCTCAACCAAGACACGGTTACAGTGATAGTGGTTAACCCAACCTTGAAAGATATTGTGGTCCACTCTGGACAGAAGCTGGTCTTGATAAAGGAAGCTGAAGTGGTGAGCCCTGAGCAGGAGGGAAACCCCCCTCCAATTGACCCTTCGAGGTTCTTTTTCGGGAACTTCCCAGTGCCTGAAGCCTGTAAAGCTCAGCTCAGGGACAAACTCGGGGCTTGAGCCCATGTTTTCTCCCTGCATGATTGGGATGTGGGGGAGGCTAAGGGGGTGGAGCATCACATTCGTCTGAGCAACCCACGACCCTTTAGCGAAAGGTCTCAGCGCATTCCCCTTGCTGAGATGGGGGAAGTAAGATGTCATCTGCAGGAGCTCATGGACCACCGCATCATCACAGAATCTAAGAGCCCTTATGCCTCTCCCATTGTGATTGTGCAGAAGAAGAAAGGTCGACTCCATATGTGTATTGATTACCGGACTTTGAGTGCCTGGACCATCACTGATCAATACACTGTCCTGCGGGTGCAGGAGGCTTTGGACTGTTTAGTAGGGAGTACCCTTTAGTAGGGTTTTTGGTACTCGACCTCTGCAGCGGCTACTACCAGATACTTCTGCGGGAAGAGAACAAAGAGAAGACTGCTTTTATTTGCCCCTTGGGATTCTATCAGTTTGAGCAAATGCCCCAAGGGATCTCTGGGGCTCCCGCCACCTGCCAGCGACTAATGGAGAAGGTGGTTGGGGATATGCATATGACCCAAGTGCTGGTTTACTTAGATGATATTATTGTTTTTGGAAAGACCCTGGAGGAACATGAAGAATGGCTACTCCAGGTACTCCATCAGCTAGAAACCACTGGACTTAAGTTGGCCATTGATAAATGTAAGTTCTGCCAGGCCTCTGTGAAGTACGTAGGACATATTGTATCACAGGAAGGGGTCAGCACTGATCCAGAGAAAGTAAGTGCTGTGACCACCTGGCCTCAACCCAAGAACTTTAGGGAATTGAAAAGGTTCCTGGGATTTGTGGGTTTCTATCAGCGATTCGTTAAAGACTATGCTACAATAACTGGAACTTTAAATGCCCTGACTCTCGGACACCAGGTGAGAAGGTCACCCCACAAGAAGGGTGAAACAATGGCTTAAATGGGCTTCCTGGGACACGAAGCCCCATAGAGCCTTTTGGTCCATGTTGGGACTCACGGTTTGAAGATGCCTTCCAGGAGGGGATCTGGCAGTTGACTCAGGCACCTGTGCTGGCATATGCTGATCCCAACCGCCCTTTTATTTTGCACACGGATGCTAGCCTGTCAGGACTGGGGCCTGTACTGTACCAGGAACATGATGGACACTGGCGACCAGTGGCTTTTGCCAGCAGGGGATTGTCACCCAGCGAGACGAGCTACCTGGTACATAAGCTTGAATTCCTGGCCCTCAAGTGGGCCGTCACTGAGAAATTCCAGGACTATCTGTATGGGACTACCTTCCAGGTGTGGACAGACAATAATCCCCTTACCTGTGTGCTCACCAGCGCTAAGTTGGATGCGACCGGCCAACATTGGATCTCAGCACTAGCCAAATACACCTTCAGCCTGCACTATTAAGCAGGACGAAAGAACGTGGATGCTGATGCCCTGTCTCGACAACTCCCCAGCAACCCCGGGAGTGTTTGGAGCCCCGAGACAGTGAAGACCATTTGCGACCTGCAGATACAAGACCCTGTGGGGATGAGGGAAAGTACTGTTTGCATGGCTGAGGTGTTGGGGTTGCCCCCTGAGGGGATCCCACAGGCCTGGGTTCAGTATTCCACACTGACTTCCTCTTTGTTGCCCCAGATCATGGCTACAGAATGGTGGACAGCGCAAGAATAGGACCCAGATGTGTGAGAGGTGCTGCGTGCCCAGAGATCAGGGAATACCCGCCCTGTGACCCTTAATAATGCTACCCCAGCAGCCGACCTCCTGTTCAGAGAGTGGCCTTCCAACAGGAGATTGGCTTCACTTGTTTGATGGAGTGCTGCATCGGGAGGTGCAGGATCGAGAAGGACGGAAATATTGGCAGCTGGTCCTCCCTCAGAAGTATAAGGCCCTTGCGTTATGGGCCTTGCATGATGACTTTGGGCACATGGGGGTGGACCCTGACGCTAGCCTGTGAGTAGTTCTTTTGGCCCAAAATGGCTGAAGATGTAAGGACTAAATGCTCAAACTGTGATTGCTGTGTGCGGAGGAAGACCCTGCCTGCTCGAACTGCCTATCTACACACCATCCAGAGTTCAAAACCCATGGAGCTCGTGTGCACGGATTTCCTAGCCATTTAAGGGGAGGGGCACCAAAAGGGGAATGTGCTGGTTGTGATGGACCGCTTCACCTGATATGCCCAGGCCTTCCCTACGCGAGATCAAACAGCAAGAACGGTTGCTGAAGCACTGCAGGAAAAGTACTTCTCTGTGTTTGGGCTGCCTGCAAGAATCCACTCCAATCAGGGGCAAGATTTTGAGAGCCAGTTGTTGCGTGAAGTTTTGACAGTGGCTGGCATACAAAAATCGAGGACTATACCCTACCACCCCCAAGGGGATCCCCAACCTGAGCGCTTCAATCGCACTCTCTTGAACATGCTGGGTACCCTCCAGCAGGAACAGAAGGCTGCATGGAGCCAGCATATCGCATACCTGGTGCATGCCGACAGCTCCAATAGGAATGTTGCAACGGGGGTCAGTCCGTATTTATTTGTGTTCGGGAGGGAGCCCTGGTTATGCATAGATTTGTGCTTTGGGGTAGAACGAGTCTACCAACAACATTTGACTCATGTTCAATATGCACAACAGCTTCAGGACCATTTCCGTCCTGCATACTGACTGGCAGCTGAAACTGCTGGAAGAAACCAGCAATGCCATAAGTGGCTTTATGATGCTCAAGTGCGTGAGCAAGGGTTACAAGAAGGGGACCAGGGTGCTGCTGCGAAACCTGGGGCTAACTGGGAGACATAAAATCGCTGATCGGTGGCAGGCTGAACCCTATACACTGGTGCAACAACTGGGAGACCTCCCAGTATACGAAATCTCCCCTGAGTCTGGACCGGGTTGAAGTCACGTGGTCCACCGGAACCTCCTGCTGCTTCTCCACCCGAGAAAGAGCAGCGAGAAGAGAGGCCTAGGTCTCTTACAATATAAATATTTTTAAAATGCTGACTATATAAGTTGCAGCCCCATCATCACTGACTGCTGAGAAATTCCTCTAGAAATCCTCTGAGGAAACTGGGAGAGATGAATACCTTGAAGGTTGCTCCAGTAGGCAGTCAAGTAGCTGCTTCCTCTGATCCCTCAGGTCTATCCTTCTGTCCATCTGTCACTCTGTCAATCACAGCCACTAGTTCATCTGTGGGCTTAAGGAGCATAAGTGATGCAAGCATCATTGAGCACCTCATCAAAGTTCACATAACAGTAGCCGGATGCTTGATGATTCCCAGGCCTTAAGCATGATTTATATTCCTGAACTTTGCTTTTAAAAGACAATTGTATTTTTCATATGTTAGTCTACCCTAGGTTATTTTGAGACCCTGTCAACTCTATGGACTTGGATTATAGACCAATTCAGTGCCCTTCCTTATCATCTTACAAATTATATTTTTAATTTTCATTCTGAGGGCAGCTGTTACAGTGGCATTTTAATTAACCAGTCTTCTGAGGTTTAGGACTGTCACTGAATGGTACTTCAGAAGATCTCCTTTCACCTGAGCAGTCAGTTTTTACACTTACTAGTGTAGCAGGCCTTTCCTGCTTTCTTTGCACTTTTTAGCACAACAAATGGGTTTACTCGAGTATGAAATCTTCCCCTGGCCCATTTTGCTTTATCAACTCTTCCTTTGGTGACTTCATAATTGCACTCACTCAATTTTTGTGTATTTCCCTTAAGATTTTTTATTTATGTTTCTATTTGTTCTGCAGTGTGGCACATGCCTATTGCCCTTTCTAGTGTCATATTTGTCTCTCTCAGTAATCAATCACAGACTTGTTACGTTTAACTGTTAGCTGCACCAGAGGCTCAGGCTTCAGTAGAATGACTAGGATTAACTCCTAAATTCCCCTTCCAGAACTAAGAGTTACCTGACTGAACTGAGTGAACAGAACAAACAAAGACCTTTGTACCGAGCAAGATAGCATTGCAACGTGCTTACTTTAAAGGATCACATGTAACATGGTAGAAATCAAGTTGATAGTGGCCGTGTCCACACGAGACATTAACTGTATAGTTGTTATTGCACCAAAAAGGTGACAAACACCTTGTGATACTACTGCACAGTAGCCTAATACTACTGTGCAGTGGTGTCACATAACGGTTGTTGTTACGCAGCGCTACTGCTCAGTAGTATTGGGCTATGGTGCAGTCAACGTCTCATGTAGACACCGCCAGTGGAAATTAATTAACTGAAACGTGGTTATATTTGTAATTGCTATCTTAGCCTGTATGGTGTTAGTGTGATTCAATCATGTTATGACTGGCAAGAAAGCAAAATGTAAAGGGTTTTTGAACCCAAAAGCTTGCTTAATAACTATTCTCCAACCATTTGGGTTGGTCTAATAAAAGATATCAAATTCACCCAAGGAACCTTGTCTGCCAAATACCCAATATGCACCCAAAAAAATGAAATTAATCTATCCCTGCTTTAGTCTCTGCTACCAACAGTCTGATTAGTTGTCTGATGGTGATTAAAGGCTATTCCGGTAAAATAAAATCATGGCTTCTGCTTCCTGTGTTAAAAATTATGACCCAGGTTATGCTGGCTACAGCAGCTGCATCCCAGGGTAATCTGGCCTGTTATGAGAGTCTCTTGAGTGTTTCACCTTCATTGGCACTGACTTTTAGATTCAAGTCTGTGGCAAACTCCTCTACTGTTTCTCCTCCCTCCTGGGCTCTTATCCTGAATGTGTACCTTTCATAACTGATATTTTTTCTAGGAGCATGATAACCCTTAAAGATGTCCTTATTTTTGGATGTGATTCCTTCCTTTCTCCTTTCCCTGCTGCATGAAAGGCATTATATTTATTCACTCAGTGCATCTTTGCCTGAAACTTGTTAAGAGCAGAGCAAGCTTTTACTCTTGCTCTAATTTATCTAGGTTGTAGCTTTCATGTGCAGCTCAAATTGCTATGTGAACCTGTTCCATGATATCTTCTATACCCTTTGATGCACAGGTATAGCAGGCCAAATCCTAAAACTTGAATCCTGCTAAATTAAATTATGTCTCTGGCCCATATGGACAGGAGGGTTAGGTTAAATTAGGCTGACCAGCAGTGTTGGCATCCCTTAGACACCGCCAGGTGGGAACCTGACCTGACTTTCAATGGTGTATTAGAAACAAAAAGAAACAAGATTAGGGGTAGAAAATATAAAGAAATGTACGAAGAACAACAGGGGAATGAAAATAAAAAGGGAAAAGATGATAATAACAAGGTGGGTAAACAATGAGAAACTCATACAACAATGATGCAGCAATACTTTATCAGATATCAACAACTAATGAACGGCAATCAGCTCAAACTGGTCAGAATAACAGCAATGTCAAAACAGTAGCAATGCAAAGGTCAAAATTGGTTAATCAGTCCAAGAAGTTCAGAAGAACCAAACAGGTTGGGGGGCAGTTAGATCACCAGATGCTGGACCTCTAAGCAAAGCTGCTTCTCAACCTCCACAGGGAGTTAAAAGATCACTCATACCACAGTCTCACAGAACCAAACGCAGCCAGGCACAGTTTTCTCTTTCTCAGATAGCTTCAGACAGCACAGCCTCTCACTTTTACACACACCACTCAACAACCCAAACCATTCAAACACTTCAGGAGCACCAAACTGCAGGTTTTATTCATTCAAATCATACCACTTTCTCCAACCAATCAAGCCTGGGTAAAGGGCTGTTAATCACCATTAATCATGCATTTACCAATCAGTCTCACTCTTATTAGACCCATTCACTTGCCACACAAGCTCACCTTTACCTAGAATCTAATCATATATTTCCCACCTAACACTCTGACTTATCTGCACATGCCGATGCTGTCTAACAAGGTCAGTGGGTCAGGTTCCAAGTACCAGGCTTTTGCTGGTAACTGTAACTGCGCATGCTCAACTTTAATTGTGACCTCAACTAACTATTAGCAAGCTGGCACAAAACCTTCCACTGCTACACAGGGACTGTGGTGTGTTTACTTGCATCTCTAAGAATCATTTTGCATTACATCTCCAGCACACTGTGCCTTCTCCTCCTTCAACTATGGAGTATCTTTAAAGATGAGTCACATGGTGAAAACACTAACTATGCACAGATATGAGCTGTATGTATTAATGCTGCTTTGAAGAAAAGTCAGGCAACCTTTGTCCTGTTTTGCAACACAAGGCAGTGTAAGCTAGCCCAACCCCCAGGTTTCCCTTCGAGATGCCACACTTCCTGAACACACTCCATTTCCAGGAGAATTTGCTCTATGGCACAGTGACTTAGACATGCACTATCTGCAGCTCTTCATTTTCACCTTTGGCACTGTAGGCTGTTTGTAAACAGGACACAGTTTGATCTTTGCAGTTTATTTGAAATTGCTACTATACAATTTGCTAGGCGTGGCAATTTTGAATCATTTGGCATTCCACAGAAGACTGACTTGATTTAAAAGCTAAGGGACTTTCCAAACTTTGCCTTCTGTGCTTGCGTTCATTTTCAACAACTACAAAGCTTCAGTCATGGTCTGTCTCTATCCTTATGTTTCCATTATTGCTTCTCTTCTCTCTGCCTTGAAGTTCTGTGCCTCTGACAGCTATGTTGCAGCAGTGTATGAGCACGTTGTTATATTGCCAGACCACACTGACATTCCTGTTTCTCCTGAAGAGGCTTTGGTGCTGATGAACAGAAATATGGATGTTTTGCAAACAGCCATCAAAGCAGCAGCACAGCAGGTATTGTCCTGTGATTATGCTGTAATTATAGGTCATCCTGATTTTGTTGACAGCTGTTTTTTATATTAGTCTCTTCCTGTTAGGGAGCACATATCATTGTAACTCCTGAAGATGCTATTTATGGCTGGAATTTCAAAAGAGAAACCATTTACCCCTTTCTGGAAGATATCCCAGATCCACAGGTGAACTGGATTCCATGCACAGCCCCTGAAAGGTATGACTTATGTAGTGTGGTAAGTAGATTTTAAATCATGGGTAATGGCTCCCAAAGAACTGGACTAATGAAAAGTGCAAAAGATCAGGCAGGTCTTTTCAATTCAAGAGTTTTGTACACAGCAGTTAAATATCCTAATGGATAACATTTCCTGATCAACTGAACAGGAAATTCAGATGGAAACAAATGCTTAATAAATCAGGTGTCATGTCAGTGCTTAATCAATGACTGATCCCATGGGTACCTGTCACAGGACCTCTTCCCCAACTCACCTGCAATGTCTTGATATAATTAAATTCTCTAAGTAGGGGTTCAGTGGTATAGATGGATATGTTCCCTCTAAGGGTACTCATGGTTTGGATGTGGTTGATGTTGGGGCTCCACCTCTCTTACACCCCTGCCATGCACCACCCACTGATGTTGAGGCTTTATGATATTGTACTGGAGCTTCAGCCTTTTTGGTTCCACTCAGCAGTGATCAACTTATGACCGTTCTTCTAGTGCTTTGTGGATTGCTGCTGGCATCTGAAGGAGTTTACAAGGCCCTCTCTTGGCCATTCATTTACTCCCTGCTTCTCTTGGCACTATGCCTGAAGCTGGCCCTGACTAGAGGGACCAGGGATACACTAGCCCAATTAAGTTATTCAAATTATGAATAAAGAAAATAGCTTCCTGTATGGAGGAGTTATCTACAAATGGGCTCAGCATTGCCCCTTTTAATTTATATTATTTTTCTTCCCTAGTTCAGGGGATCACCCCTGAGCTGGACTGGAGCATCCCCTTCTGCCTCTGCCTAGTGGGGCCTTCCTGCCCCTTGCTAGCAGGGCCCTCATTGTCTGAGCACCTCACTGCCTCAGTGCACCAAGGCATCTTCCACCCCCTGACCTCCATTGGCCTGGTGGCAGCCTCATCCCCTCTCTACGGCACTCCCAGTACCTTTTAAACTTCCATGGCAGTGCCTCTGGCTGACATCTTCAGTCAGGCGCTACCTAGTTTGGTTGAGATGGTGCTTATAAACCGGCATGGCAGCACTGCATGTTGCCTCAGCTCCAGCTCTCCCTGGTCTCCTGGTAAGCTTTTCTCTCTCCTCTCTGCCTGGCTCGTTCAGGGTCAGCTGGGGCTTCCAGGGTCCTCAGGAGTTTTGTACGGGCTCCCCATCACACCAGGTATTTAGCAAGATGGACTTCTTAGTTTGATTACTATGCACTGCTTGTTGAAAAGTCTTGAGGCAACGTTACCATAAGTGCTTGAAGAAGTTTGCCTGTCACGATTTGCCACCTTTATAATCCATTCTCCTTCTTGTGTAGTACTTTGAATAAAGGAGATGATCAGGCATTTTGTGCCAAAATAATTTTCGTCAGAAATTGTTGATATTAAATCTTTTTCTTTTTTGGGAGGGAGGGTAGTGAGTATGTACAATTTTTGGTGAGGCTGAAATTTCTGGTCAAAATGAGAGACAGACCAGTGTCCCGTTACTTAGGGGTTAAAACAGTCATGGGCCTGTGCATGACCAAAGCTTAACATGTTGTCTGATGCAAAACCTGAACCATTGAAGCTAAGTTTGGCTCCCATCAGTGGGCTTTTGGTAATTATGGTCTATTGTTTTTCACTTCAAGAAGCACTGTGTGCATCCCAATTGGAACACAGGTTTTGAAATCTTAGTTTTCCACAAAATGGGAAAATCCTTTCCTGCTTAGCTCTGACTGTTAGTATTACTTATCAGTGTGTGCTCATAAGATACTCCCACGTGGTCATCATAGGCCTTGGTGGGAGAGATGTAAAGAATGTCAGAAGGCTGTAACAAATTGAATTAAAACATTAGGATTTTTTGTGTTACTTTAGTACCCATAGGCCACAGCAATCATTGAAGAGAGCAAGCTTTACTCTTAGATTCCTTCCCATAAGTAGAAAAAACATCAGGGAGTGGGGAGTCAAGACCCATTTATTTGTATTAAATGTTTATTCTGTAGTACTAGAGGCACAGTGGCAAAATAGAATGCCATTAGTGTTCTTGAATTTAAGCATTGTTTTGGATCGGAGCTGAAAACTGATGTCAGTGATCCTAGTTCTAAAGCGGTGTTTGGTTATTTGGGCTGGGAAGTCATTGAAGTCTAGATGTGAATGCTAGCTAACCCAATATCTTGTTTGCTTTTGGCCAAGGAAGACTGGTATGTCAATAGGCCATCTGACTGACTGTAATAAATCCAGTTCAATTTTGGGCCATACTTCTAAGGTCTCTACGAATACATGGGAAGAACTAGACTGTTCCAAGTTATTCAAAATGTATTGCTGAAATTCTGCATTGGATAGATGAGGGGAGACATGTGATGAACTGCACTCCAGGGACTTGGACACAGGCTTGAGGAGTCTGCCTGCCCTGCTCCAGTCATAGGATAAGAAAATAAATATTTTCTTTTGGGATTTTTCTTAATACATGCTACACTTAATTCCAAGTTTTCATGGAAATGTGAACTTGTAGACCTACCTCATTCCTTTTACATTCTGAAGTTCTGTTTCGATTCTCAGTTATTTTCTTTATTTCCCATTTTTCCTTTTCTCCAAAAATGGACTAGATTTGGTCCTGCCCCTGTGCAGGAAAGGCTCAGCTGCATGGCAAGGAACAACTCCATCTATGTGGTTGCCAGTATTGGGGACAAGAAGGCCTGCAATTCCAGTGTTCCCCAGTGCCCCAGAGATGGTCACTATCAGTACAATACTGATGTTGTCTTTGATTCAGAAGGGAAGCTGGTGGCACGATACCATAAGGTAAGAAATAGCCTTGCCCAAGTCAGTCACTGAAATTTTTTTTCTCAACTCCTTAATCTCTAACTCTAATTCTGGCGTACCTGAACCATATGAATGTCTGATAGCTGGGTATGCACATGCCTGAGTGCTTTCTTTCTCATGCTTGCTTTTCTGTTAATTTTTTTTAATTACTTCCTCATGGCACAAGGTTTTTTGTGGGTGATCTATTTTCTTGAACCAACTGCATGTTTTGGGGAGATTTAGACAAGCTTTTGAGTGCAAGGCACTCTTCTTCTGCAGTTTGGCCAATAAAAGATGTCATCCACAAAAACCTTTGCTTCTCATATATCTGGCTACGACACCCCTGCAACACTACTAAAAATATCTTTACCAGGTTATAGGATATTTCCAGGCAATGGTACTAGCAGCCTTTAATGACTTTCCTTTCAATTTTTAAATAGTATAACCTCTTTATGATGGAAAAGCAGTTTGATTACCCCAAAGAGCCAGAGGTGGTCACATTTGACACCCCGTTTGGAAAATTTGGCATATTCACATGCTTCGACATACTTTTCCATGACCCAGCTGTGATCCTAGTGAGCAAGTTACAAGTGGATACTGTGCTGTTCCCAACTGCCTGGATGAACGTTCTACCACATTTAACTGCTATTGAATTCCACTCCGCCTGGGCGATGGGTATGCAGGTCAACTTCCTTGCAGCTAATACACATAACACCAGCATGGAGATGACAGGTAAGTGCATGGTGAGATACCTCCTTGGGTCTGGGATTCTAATTGTGTAGATTATTATGTGTAGAGTTATATATTTCTTCTGGAGTCAGAGTTGTGGTTCACTGTCTCCTACCCCTTACGTGGCCTCATCCCTAGTTTGCAGAGTGACTGCAGAGCAAACACACAGAGATCATTTTGATTTTCCCCTTCATTGCTTCCTTTGTTCCTTTTGCAGTGTCTCTGGTGTTGCCCTAAGAATGAGGGGATATCTATCTGGTTCTCCTCCCAAATGGCGAGAGAGCAAACAGCAGGATCGATATCACCTTAAAGTGTGCTTCAGTTTTCTCCAAACAAGAACCTATTTATCTCTTCCAAATGAGGACTCGGTTATCTATTTCCTGCAAACAAGGAACCAGTTATTTCCTCCCAATGAGGACCCAGTTAACTGTTTAATAAATCAGTTTTATTGAGTCCTATAAAGTATTAACTCCAACCATGCATATAGATATAATCTTAGCAAGCAAGTAATTGCATATTATCAGTCCTAATAACACAACTTGAGAGGTCGCCAAGCATCTCCGAGTGGGCTCTGGTTCTTTGAAAGGACAGGAAATGTCTTCAGTTCTCAGGCATTGTTAGGGGGAGGGGGAGGGAAGGAGAGAGAGGAAGGGAAAAGGGGGATAATATTTATAGTCCTTTAGTCAAGTAGCTTCCAATTAGGCCAATTTTTCTGCTTTTCCTCAACAACTTGGGGTTTGTTTTCACTTTATCATTGTTTTTCTCTTCTTGGTACCAGGAGCCATTTACTTCAAATATGGGTGGAATACACTGTAACAAACCTTTTTTTTATCCATAACAAGCATTTTTATCATCAGACTCTTACAGAAAAACAAGCTGCATCAGACCCTTTTCTCTATAGAGAGAAGGTCATACAATCGCATAAGTTCAGTTCAGTTAAGAGTGCATTCATGGCTGCAGCCACCCCTGTCACCCATAACCTCCCTCACAGCATCACTGCCGCAACCCACCCCCAGCATAGCATGGCCACCACACCAGGAAGAGCTTGGCACAGCCCTGGCCCTAGCCCACAGTGGCAGCCCACCCTGCCTGTGCAGATCAGGGTATGCATCCACCATGCCTTCCAGGGTGCATGTAGCAGCAGAAGCCACTCCCCCATGTGGGCCTCGATCTACCCCCTCCACACTCCTTCTCCACAACAGACTTACCTGCTGTGCTGGGCAGTGCTCCACAAGCAGCCAGGCTTCTCCAGGCTGTGGCTGTGTGTCTGTATGCACCCCATTTCACAGATTCATAGATTCATAGATTGTTAGGAGTTGGAAGGGACCTTGTAGATCATTGGGTCCAGTCCCGCTGCACTAGACAGGAAAAGAAAAGTGAGGTCAAGTGACCCTAGCGAGGTGACTGTCCAGTATCCTTTTGAAGATTTCCAGGGTAGGTGATTGCACAACCACTGGAGGGAGTTTATTCCAGTTTGGACACCCTGACTATGAAGGAGTTTTTCCTGCAATTAAGCCTGAAGCAGCCTTCCAGGAGTTTGTATCTATTGTTCCTGGTCTTCCCCAGGGGTACCCTGGTGAACAACTGTTCACCGAGTTCTTGATGTACTCCCCTGATGTAGCGGTAAGCCACTACCAAGACCCCTCTCAGCCTTCTCTTCTGTAGGCTGAAGAGGCCCAAGTCCCTCAGCTTCTCCTTGTATGGCTTGTCTTGCAAGTCCCTGATCATATGGGTGGCTCTTCTCTGGACCCTCTCAAGTTTTTCTACATCCTTGTTGAAGTGCAGTGTCCAGAACTGGTTGCCAGCTGTGGTCTCACCAGTGCAGAGTACAGTGGGAGTATCACTTCCTTAGTTTTGCATGAGATGCAACCGTTAATGCATGCCAGCATGTTGTTTGCCCTGCTGGCCACAGCATTGCACTGCCGGCTCATGTTCATGCAATGGTCAATCACTAGCTCCAGGTCTCTTTCAGCTGTGGTACAAGTCAAATTGTTGCCACTGAACTTGTAAGTATGTTGGGGATTATTTCTCCCCAGATGGAGTGCCTTACACTTCTGAGTGCTGAACTTCAGCTGGTTCTGGTCCACCCAACTCTCCAGCCTGTCCAGGTCTGCCTGTATCTGCAACCTATCCTTTGTGAATTTTTTCTCAAGGACATCATGGGATACTAGATCAAAATATTTCTGGAAGTCTAGGTATATAATGTTGACCTTCTCTCCCATGTCCAGGTGGCCAGAGACCTGTTCATAGAAGGAGATGAGATTGGTAAGACAATTCCTACCTGCAATGAAGCCATGCTGGCTGTCGTTCAGAATCTTACCCTCAATGAGCATATTGCACATAGATTCTTTAATGAGTTTTTCCAGGATTTTCCCTAGGATGGAGGTTAGGCTGACTGGCCTATAGTTGCCTGGGTTCTCCCCCTTCCCCTTCATGAAGATGGGCACAAAGTTGACCCTCTTCCAATCCTCAGGGATCTCCCTTGTGTGCCATGATTTCTGAAAGAGTTTTGCCAGGGGTTCTGCAATGACCTCAGCCAGCTCCATCAACACTTTCAGGTGAAGTCCATCTGGTCCTGCTGATTTATAAATGTCTAGCTTTTCTAGTTGATTTTCACCAGCTCAGCATCCACAGTGGGAAGGCTATCATTCCCACCATGCCACCCGTGATACTTATCTTGCTTTTTTTTCCCCTTGGTTGGTGAAATACCAAAGCAAAGTGGGCATTCAGGAGTTCAGTTTTTTCCTGAGTGTCCAGTACTAGGTGTCCCTAGGTGTTAGGTAGAGGCCCCAAACTTCCATTTGTTTTCCTTCTGCTCCCTACATACCTAAGGAAGGACTTCTTATTGTCCTTGACTCCCTTGGCTACCTTAAACTCAGTTGCCACCTTAGCTTTCCTAATCATTTCTCTACAAGTATGGACCACTGTAGTGTAGTCTTCCTTGAGGACTGTCCCTAGCTTCCACTGTATGTACGCCTCTTTTTTCTTTTTCAAGAGGACCGTGATGTCCCTGTTGAGCCAAGGAGGGCTTGCCAGCTCTTCTGCTACTTTTCCTCTTCATGGGAACAGTTTTCTTTTGTGCTTCGGGGATCGTGTCCCTGTAGAACGACCACTCTTCATGCACCCCGTTTGCCTTCCATCCCTGGTCCTGTTTCGCCTCCCCTACTAATGCCCTAAGCCTGTTAAAGTCAGCATTTTTGAAGTCCAGGACTTCAATCCTGCTAGTTGATTTGTCAGCCTTGCAGCAGACAGTGAACCTGATGAGCTCATGGTCACTGTTACCCAAGCTACCCTCAATGTTCAAGACACACACAAGATCATCTCCTTTGGCCAAGACCACATCTAGTACCTCTGGTTGGGCCTTGCACTTCCTAGACTAGAAAAAGCTCCTTAATTACAGTTAAGAAGCTACATGACTGATCTGACCTGGCCAAGCGTTCCTCCCATTCTATGTCCAGGTAATTGAAGTCACCCATGACAACCAAGTCCCTTGCATGCATGGCCTCTGTCAGTTCTTGAGAGAACTCCAGATCAAGCTCCTCCCCTTGGTTTGGTGTCCTGTAGTAAATGACCACAGTTAGGTCTCTCTCATCTTGCTCCGCTCCCTCCAGCAAAGCTTGACCCAGAGCATTTCAACCTGCTTATTTTTGGAGCCAATGTCAGCCTCCAGAGAGGTGTACTGCTCACTCCCATGCAGAGCTACCCCTCTGCCTTTTCTCCCTGCTCAGTCCCTTCTGTGCAGGGTGTAACCCTCTATGGCTATGCTCAAATCATACAAGAAGTCCCACTAGGTCTCCATGATCCCTACCAGGTCATATTGCCCATTAGAGAGCGAGAGGGCTAGCACCTCCTGCTTGTTCCCCATGCTCCTGGAATTGGTGTACAGGCAGCTGAGGCCCCCAACTGACACCCTAATTTTCCTGAGATGCTGTGGGAAAACTGTTCCATTAGCATTTTCAAAAACAGTTATCTTAGTGTCCTCCATGCGGGAGCTTTCCTGTGTGCCAGTCCCCAGTCATGCTCCACTTTTCATTCTATGAAACCCCTCCCCACAGTGGCGATGCATAGGGGCTGCACAGGGGTGCACAAGCACTCCCTGATAGGCAGCACTCCCCACTTAGGTGACTGGCAGGGGGGCAGGTGGGAGTGCCGGTGCCCCCGCTGTGAGCACTGGCTGGGGAGTGGGGGCACCAGGTGAAGTGCCACTGGCACTTCTAGGAGTGCTTGTGCTTCCTGGCCAGAATGATCAGCTGTGGGGGGACCTGACTGGCTGCTGGGGGGGCATGTGCCCCCCAACTCAGGTGACACCAATCACCCATGCCTCCCCACCTGCTGCAGCTGCCCAGAGCCTGTGCCTGGGCTGCTCCGTAGCCCTCTCCACTGCCATCACTGCACCATGTTTGTGGAGGCTAAGTCCCATTAGCCTCAGCATTCTGCCACCTATGCTGAGGGTAATGATTCCCCCCGCACTCCCAGCTGCATTGGCTTGGCTGATAGATGCAAGCAGGACACAGGGCTATGGAAAAGGGGCCTTGCTGCCTTAATTCTGTGACAACCTGGGGGTGGGGTGGGGTCGGCCCCACACTTGCCCGGAGTAGATGAGTGCAGGCCAGGGCTAGCCTGCCCACCCTGCAAGTGGGAGTTAGAGGGAGAGCCACAAAGATACCTCGGGTGTTGGGGGACTGCAACCTAACTTGAGTTGGGAGGAGATTTGGTACAGAAGTTTGATAGACCAGACTAACCTAAACCAATTAAATCTGATACTACTTTCATCCAGGTCTATCTTAGACCAGGTTCTGCCATTTTTAAGCTGGTCTATGCACACTGAACTTCTGTTCTGTTACAGGGTTCAACCAGTTTCTAATCTCTTATACCATTTTATGTGTAATGTCTGTACCTAGCCATAGTCTCTCCCGTGTTAGGCATGCTAAATCACCTGAGTAGAGGGCTCCACAAAATTATATAAATATGCCATGGAACCCCCTCTGCTCATATGTTTGCAGGACTAGTACCTCTTTTTGAATTGTCTGTATCTAGTCAATCACTAATTTCCATCCTCTCAAAGATTTTTGAACTGATGTAAAACCAGTCTAGTCCCACTCCTACTCATTCCTATACTTCCACAAGTATGGCCCTCTAGCTGTTCAGAACTGGTGACTGGTCCTTTGGGGCTCATGTTCATCTTAATTTAAAGCAAACCTCAACCTACTCTCTTCTGTGTAAGGGCCAGAAGAATAAGGGAACCAAATCTGATTCCTCGACAACACCCCACACTGTTCTGCTGTGTTGAGCAGATCTTAGCCCCAACAGGAAATCCAGCCCACTTTCTCTGCAGAGACACTAGGCAACTTATACACCTACTAGGAAAAGTAAAAAAAATGAGTCAAGTTCATAAAGCAAAGTTTTTATTATAGTATTGTATATAAAGGTAATAGAATAATATAGGGGGGAGTTGGGGGGAATGAATAGGACAATACAAAATATGGCTCTGCAAATTCTGTTTCTAATTACTAGGAAGTGGAATTTATGCACCAGATGGACCCAGAGCATTTCATTACAATATGGAAACAGACGATGGTCACCTCCTAGTTGCAGAATTGGATTCACGTCCTCGTCTCTCTGCCACCCACCCTGCTACTGTCAATTGGAGTTCATATGCCACAAGCATCAAACGATTCTCCAGTGATGAACATGACTTTCCAGGAGTCATTTTCTTTGATCCCTTCACCTTCACTGAGCTCACCACACCTGAAGGAAATTGCACAGTTTGCCAAAAAGACCTCTGCTGCCATTTGAGCTACCGAATGGCAGAGAAACGCAAAGATGAGGTATATGTGCTAGGTGCTTTTGATGGGCTTCATGTGATTGAAGGAAAATACTATTTGCAGGTAATACTTCTTTCTTGGGGACTGTGGAACATCATATTATTTTTAAGAAGCATCCTTAGAGAAAGTTGTTTTTAGTAGCTTGGTGGGAGGCAAAAAGGACATTGGTGGCGTCTTACATTTTCCTCCCCAACTCTGTTTGGGAGTGGTGAGTTGCTGCTGAAATTTCTGATGAATTGACTTCCCCCTTGTGACAAAAAGATTAATTTTGAAACAGCCTTGAGTACAAATGCAGAGTTTGTTTGAGAGAAGAGTTTTGTCTTTTCTGGACAAGAATTCAGTAGAACCTGGATTTATCATCTAGAAATCATCTTCTTAGCTCAGAAGTATTTGTTGAGTTAGGAATGAGCCACTCAGATCCTTCTCTGATGACCTGGAGTTCTGGTGTACTCCTATGCAGCTAACTGGAGAAATACTGCTCTTTCAAATAAAATCCACAGCAAGCAACTGGAGCATCAACTACAGCATCATTATCAATTAACTCTTCTATATATTAATAAAAGGGCCTATGTGTGTGTCAGTGCCATAACTCCAAGGCCATGATACCTAGAGACCTGAAACTTTGCATGCGTACTAAGAGGATGCATACCTGGGGGTATGCACGTGGGTGCTATTTTTTTATTTGGCTCAAAAAAATTTCACCCATCTTTTAATCTATACTGCATAACCCCCTGTGACAGGTCAGCCCCAGGAAGCAGAATAAATTTGTATGTGCAAACCATTCTTTAGCAAAGCTCAAAGATCCTGGCCAGGGTCAACTGTTACAGCTGGAGAAGGCTCCACATTTAGGAGTATTCCCCTAAGGACTGTGGTTGGGACTGGTTAACAGGACCTGGGAGCACCTGCAGGAGGAGTGAGGGCTTAAGAAAGGTGCAGGGAGAAAACTGTACTGGACCTTCTCAGGGACTGATTAGGAGGTTGTGAGAGGCATTCCCTATAAGGCAATCCACAAGAAGCAAACTTGCCAAAAATCAACTTGCAAAAGCTGCAGCTAGAGCAGCTGAGACTCCAGAGCAGCAAGTTGTAAGATGACAAACAAACAGAGCAGCAATGGCTGCATCCAGAGCAACTGAGACTCCTGCACAGCAGGTTACAAGACAAGAAACAAACAGAGCAGCAATGGCTACAGCCAGGATGGAAAAAGAAAACTCTGCATTGTTCTATAATCCAGCCTTAGATTATGCTTCTGATCCATTAGTTGCAATTAGCTCAATGGTGACTTCTTGCAGCCAGTGCTTTGCAATGAGATGGAAAGGAGAAGCTCCAGGGATATGCTGCAACATTGGCAAGGTCCAACTGCCCCAAATGAATAATTCTTCTGAGCTCCTTTACACATTGTTGACAGGCAACACTCCAGATACACATCATTTCCAAAACAACATTCAAAGATATAACTCATGCTTCCAAACAACATCTTTTGGCACCACAAAGACATGAGAGAATCTGGCTACATGCACACATTTAAAGTGCAGGGCCAGGTTTATGATCGGATTGGCAGTCTGATACCATTCCTAAATGAAGAGCCCAAATTGCTGCAGATCTACTTCATGGGTGACAATACAAAGCAGGCTGAGCAGCGTTACAACAATGTCATTTGTTGCAAGACATGCTCCAAAAGGAAAACAACTATGTTCACAGTTTCAAGTGTGCCATGGAGAAGATGACTTCAGAGTACAATGTTGTCATTCAAGCAGACAAAACTGCTGGTGAGCATGAGTGGCTTCATTGCACCCACAACATTAGAAGTAGCTGTCATTCTGGCTGGTGAGCAACATGGCAATCGAGACATTGTGTTGGAACTCAGGAACAACTCCCTCCAAAGAATTGCTGATACACACCAATCATATGATGCACTTCAGTATCCACTAATTTTCCGGCAGGGTGATGATGGCTACCATTTTGAACTGAGACAAACAAACCCAGCAACAGGGCTGCCAACTCAAAAGAAGATTTCTGCCATGGACTTTTATGCCTGCAGGATGATGCTGTGAGCTAGAAGTTTCAATCACATCTTGTGATGCAAAGATCTCTTCCACCAATTTGCTGTGGACACGTATGCCAAAACTGAAGCAGAAAGGTTGAGATTCATTCAAATGAACCAAAAGAAACTTTGAGTTAAAAACTATATTCACCTCAGGGATGCCATGAACAATGATGGAGATGCTGCCAATGTTGGCCAATTGGTCATCTTGCCTTCCAGTTTCACAGGTGGGCCTCGCTACATGCATGAGCGTGCTCAGGATGCCACGACATATGTGCAAAACTATGGCCACCCTGATCTCTTCATTACCTTCACCTCCAACCCAGCTTGGGCAGAAGTGGCTAATGAACTGATGCCAGGCCAAAAACCACAGGATTGGCATGATTTGCTGGCAAGAGTATTCTGACAAAAAGTGAAGGCATTGATGAATCTCATCAACAAGGGAAAGATTTTTGGAGCCATTCAGTGCTACATGTACACAACTGAGCTGCAAAAGCGTGGCCTGCCACATGCCCACATTCTGCTGTGGCTTCAGGATGAACTTCATGTCCACAGAGTGGATTACATCATCAGCGATGAACTTCCAGATCCAGAAATTGATCCACTTCTGTTCAGCATTGTCATAACACAGATGGTGTGTGGTCCCTGTGGAAGCATCAATCCAAACTCACCATGCATGAAAGATAATAAATGCACAAATAGGTTCCCACATGATCTTCTGAAAGAGACAGACTGGACAAGATGGATACTCACTATATCATTGGAGAAAACCAGAAAGCGGTGGATTCACAACAACCATCAAAGTTCATAGTTCTGAGGTTCAAGTGGACAACAGATGGATTTTTCCATACTGTCCACTCCTCTCATGACTCTTCAATGCACACATCAATGCTGAGTACTGCCACTCTGTGAAATCGATCAAATATGTCTGCAAGTATGTCAACAAAGGATCTGACATGGCTGTGTTTGGCTTCACAAGGGATGAGACTGTGCATGATGAGGTTTGGCAATATGAATTGGGGAGATGCATCAGCACCAGTGAAGTCATCTGGAGGATCCTGAACTTCCCAATTCATGAGTGACATCCCACAGTGCTTCATCTCTCACTGGGGTTGTAGAAAGGCAGCAGCAAGGTGCCAGACTTCCATGCGTAGACCCTGAGATGGTGCAGAGTCACTTGGAAGAACTGGATGCCTTTAAGTCGGCAGGCCCGGATGAGCTCCATCCAAGGGTGCTGAAGGCACTGGCCGACATCATTGCAGAGCCACTGGTGGGAATATTTGAACTCTCGTGGCGCACGGGCCAAGTCCCGGAGGACTGGAAAAGGGCCAATGTGGTCCCCATTTTCAAAAAGGGGAGGAAGGAGGACCCGGGCAACTATAGGCCAGTGAGTCTCACCTCCATCCTTGGCAAAGTCTTTGAAAAAATTATCAAGGCTCACATTTGTGAGAGCCCGGCAGGACAAATTATGCTGAGGGGAAATCAGCACAGGTTCGTGGCAGGCAGATCGTGCCTGACCAATCTAGTCTCTTTTTATGACCAGGTTACAAAACGCCTGGACACAGGAGGAGGGGTGGATGTCGTATACTTAGACTTCAGGAAGGCCTTCGATACGGTATCCCACCCCATACTGGTGAACAAGTTAAGAGGCTGTGACTTGGATGACTACACAGTTCGGTAGGTGGCGAATTGGCTGGAGGGTCGCACCCAGAAAGTCGTGGTGGATGGGTCGGCTTTGACCTGGAAGGGTGTGGGCAGTGGGGTCCTGCAGGGCTCGGTCTTTGGACCGATACTCTTTAATGTCTTCATCAGTGACTTGGACGAGGGAGTCAAATGTACTCTGTCCAAGTCTGCAGATGACACAAAGCTATGGGGAGATGTAGATACGCTGGAGGGCAGGGAACAGCTGCAAACAGATCTGGACAGGTTGGACAAGTGGGCAGAAAACAACAGAATGCAGTTCAACAAGGAGAAATGCAAAGTGCTGCACCTAGGGAGGAAAAATGTCCAGCACATCTACAGCCTAGGAAATGACCTGCTGGGTGGCACGGAAGTGGAAAGGGATCTTGGAGTCCTAGTGGACTCCAAGATGAACATGAGCCGGCAGTGTGACGAAGCCATCAAAAAAGCCAATGGCACTTTATCGTGCATCAGCAGATGCATGACAAATAGGTCCAAGGAGGTGATACTTCCCCTCTATCGGGCGCTGGTCAGACCGCAGTTGGAGTACTGCGTGCAATTCTGGGCGCCGCAATTCAAGAGGGATGCGGATAACCTGGAGAGGGTCCAGAGAAGGGCCACTCGTATGGTTAAGGGCCTGCAGTCCAAGCCCTACGAGGAGAGACTAGAGAACCTGGACCTTTTCAGCCTCCGCAAGAGAAGGTTGAGAGGCGACCTTGTGGCCGCCTATAAGTTCATCACGGGGGCACAGAAGGGAATTGGTGAGTATTTATTCACCAAGGTGCCCCCGGGGGTTACAAGAAATAATGGCCACAAGCTAGCAGAGAGCAGATTTAGATTGGACATTAGGAAGAACTTCTTCACAGTTCGAGTGGCCAAGGTCTGGAACGGGCTCCCAAGGGAGGTGGTGCTCTCCCCTACCCTGGGGGTCTTCAAGAGGAGGTTAGATGAGCATCTAGCTGGGGTCATCTAGACCCAGCACTCTTTCCTGCTTATGCAGGGGGTCGGACTCGATGATCTATTGAGGTCCCTTCCGATCCTAACATCTATGAATCTCAGTGTGCAACTTGAGCATGGCCAAAGAGTGTACTTCACTGAGGAAAATGCACATGAGCACACCCAAGTTCCACAAGACACAATTCTCACTGCTTTCTTCAATCTCTGCAGGGATGATGAACTCACTTAGACACTGTTGTATCATCAGGTACCCATACCATCAGGTACTACATATAGAATGTTGGCACCAAAGAGTCGGCCTGCCGCAAATCAGGACAAAATATGCCAGACCAGCCAGACATCAAAGCCAGTGATGCACTTGGCCATGTGTACACTGTGAATCCAAACAATTTTGAATGCTTTTACCTGAGACTGCTTCTGCATGAGGTCACAGGTCCAACATGATTTGAGGACTTGGGAACAGTGGATGCTACAATCTGTGAAACTTACAAAGAGGCTTGCCAGCTCAGAGGACTCATGGAGGACAATACACACTGGAACAGCACATTGGAAGAGGCAGCTGCAACTCAGTCACCATGGATGCTGTTTGCCATCATGCTGCAGACATGTGCCATGTCAAATCCTTAGCAACTATGGGACAACCACAAGGAAAATCTGGCACAGGATATTTTGCATCCAGCATGAGTGCAAAATCCAAACCTTGAACTGGACTACAGTGATGACATCTTCAATCAAGCTCTCATTATCACTGAGGACAAGATCAAGGCTTTGGATGGCTCTGACCTCAAAACTTGTGGCCTTCCTGCCCCACAACGAGACAATGATAATGAGCTCATAAATTACATTTTCAGGAAGACCAACTACAACATTGACCAGATTACTAAATACATACAAGATAATGAGCCAAGTCTGCAAGAGAAGCTTTCAACAAGATTACTCAAGCAGTTTTCAATGACAGTGGTGGCATCTTCTTTCTGGATGCTCCAGGTGGAACTGGGAAAACTTTTCTCCTTGATATTCTTTTGGCCAAAATCCAGTCCTTGCAGTGGCATCATCAGGCATTGCTGCCACACTGTTGACAGGAGGAAGAACAGCTCATTCAGCCTTCCAGTTGCCCTTAAATCTGGCAAGTGCAGAGGCACCAACCTGCAACATTGCTGGGGCACTGGCAAAGCAAAGGTCCTGCACGAGTGTCAGCTCATTGTCTGGGATAAGTGCACAATGTCTCACAAAGCTGCTTTAGAGGCTTTTGATCGCACCCTCCAAGATCTTCGACATAATGACAAAACAATGGGAGGAGTGACTGGTGTTGGCTAGGGATTTTCGACAGACACTGCCAGTCATTCCACATGGAACCAAAGCTGATGCCGAAAAAGGCAGTTTTTCCAAATGTTGCACATCACTTCCATAACCACAAGTGGCTATGCCAAAAAGCCATCCTGGCATCACAAAATGATGTGGTCAATACCATAAACAAAGACTTTCTTTCTCAATTGCCTGGCACTGTGCAAAAATACAAGTCAGTGGACACTGTCCCAGACACCTATGAGGCAGTTAACTATACAACAGAATTTCTCAAGTCTCTCGAACCACCAGGTGTGCCTTCACACAATCTGGAGCTCAAGATTGGTGCACCCATCATTCTTCTCAGGAATCTGGACCCATCAGCACTCTGCAATGGAACACAATTGGCTGTCAAGAAGCTCATGTCACATGTCATTGAAGCCACCATCATGACTGGCTATGCAGCGAGACAGAAAGTCTTCATTCCATGCATTCCAATCATTCCCTCTGACCTGCCATTTCAATTTAAATAGCTCCCATTCCTGATCTGCCTCAGTTTTGCCATGGACATCAACAAGGCACAGGGACAATCACTCAAAGTTGTTGGCCTCAACCTGTGAAGCCCATGCTTTTCTCATGGCCAACTCTATGTTGGTTGTTCCAGAGTTGGCAATGGCAAAAAACTTTTCATCTTGGCACCAGATGACAAAACATGCAACATTGTCTATCCTGAAGCTCTACACAGATAAAAAAGTGTCAAACACCGTCATAAACTGGGATAGAAAAATGTGATGTGAAATACTCAGTGCTATGCTAAAGCCTTACGAAGTAAATAAATAATTCTACCTTACAATTCAGTTGTTTAATACATTTAAATGTTCAACTTCTATAGGCTTTTGGTATGACCAAAAACTTACAGTGTCAAGCTGTATCACACAAGTAAAATAAGGTACAAAACTAAACACATACACACAGTTTATTACTAGAGGCAAATAAGATAGAATGAAAATTTTTTATTTATAAAACATTAAAATTTGATTACTGCAACCCATTCAAAGCCAGGTACTTTGGCTAGTATGTAATATAATATAGCCAAGTTTTACTAACAATGTCTTACTGTGTTGATAAAACTTGAGGAAAGCAATTATTTACTATCAAGTGCTATCTGTCTGGAGGAGTTAGTTTGCTTAAAGCCATGTCATGTAGCAGGGAACATCCTTTGTATTTTTATCAAAGTCACTGAATGTGCAAATAGTCTATTTACTTTCTTCTACCTGCCAATATTCATTTCCCATACCAGTGGGTGCAAAGTATCATTTAACTTTGGATTCCATTTATACATTTATAAATGTATACATTTATAAATTTGTAGTCCATTTATAAATGTATACATTTATAAATCTCTAATAAAATTCACGTCCTTTTTAGTTCACATGATACATTTATTTTTATTCATGCGAAAGTCACCCAGTGAACAAGACTGTGAACCGAAGTTGTGTATTATTCCACTAAACAGGGCATCATAGTTCATGTTTCCTCCCATTGCCTTCCAATGTACACTGACCTTGACCTGAAGGTTGTATGTCTGTGAATGAAAGGATAACTTATTTTCCATACTCATTCCAAACTCTTTGCTGCGGCTGTCACACAAACAGGTCAATTGTGGCAATGTCTTTATTGTGTGGATGTTACTGGCTCCGAATTTCCCATAGATCTCCAGAAATACACCAAGTGATTTTGTCATTAAGGGCCGTATTATCTTCTAATAGACACTTGGGTGCCTACAGGCTAAGAGGACTTGGGTGCCTAAGTGCAATTGTGTCCCACCCTACTCAAGTCCCTGAAAAATAGCTAAAGCAGATGAATGGATCCTCTTCTTCCTCTGCGTGAGTGGATCTTCTTCCTCCTCTCTGCTTTTTGTGACTCAATCTGAAGGATTAGATGAAGGTATGTTATTGAAATACATGCATTAATGAATTTTCCAGGACTTAAACAGGGTGGAATGGAATTGCACTTAGGTACCTAAAGCCACTCAGATGCCTAATAGGTTGCTCAGAACCCGGCCTTCAGAGCCTGTAAAGGATACCAAAACTCTACTGAGACAGGAGAGTGTGCTATATCTCCTTTACTTACGTGCTTGAGTCCTTTGTCAATGAACCCATCTTAATTTTCCACATAAAAAACTCTCTGCTACAGCGTGGAAGGGGAAGAGTTGTAGAAGTCGTCTTGAGAGAGAAACTAAAAAGGGGGTGGAGGAATTGAATCATGTGAGGATGGAATGGGACAAATGGGGAGAGAAAACAGGAGCAGAAGTCCCTGATGGGTAGGCAGCTGAATCTGGAGAGACCAAAAAAACCATAGCCAATTTCTCCTTGCTAGCTGGCCGAAGGGAGTTGCTGTCTTTGTGTACTGAGATGAGGAAAGGGCAGAGGAGCAGAGAGAACTATTTAGGCTGGAAATTAGCAGGAGGTTCCTAAATGTTAGAGCAATGACATCTGGAACGGCTTTCCAGTTGAGATAGTGGGGACAAACAAGCTAACCAGTTTTAGGATGTTGCTTAATACTTTGTGAGGTGATTTATGATAGCATGGGACTGAACTTGGTGACTCAGAAGGCCCCTCTCACTCCTATGAAGTTGTTTTGTTTTGAAGAAAATAAAGTCTTGTTTTGCTAGTAAAAGCACAGCTCTCTTTTTACATTAAATTTCTCCTAAAATCTCTTCCCTTCCCCATAGATATGCACGCTGGTGAAATGTAAGAACTCGGACTTGAAAACTTGTGGGCAGCCAGTGGCTACTGCTCAGACAAGGTTTGAGGCATTTTCCCTCAGTGGCACATTTGGCACTAAATATGTCTTTCCGGAGGTTTTGCTCAGTGGGGTTCAATTGGCACCAGGAAAATTTCAGGTATGGAAATTTGCTTCTGTCTGCCTTTTCTTGGGCCTGGTAGTAGAGCAGAACAAGTCATTGCAACCAAGTCAAAGCAAAGCTGAGGAAAACTTGCTAGTGGTGGGAAGTCAGATGTATATGGTGCCCTTTTAGGAAGAGATTAGGCTTGTATGTCGTAGTCCTAAAACACCTAGTATTAAACTGTGTCCTCTAAATGCTTAAAGTTTAAATCCTAAATGCATGTCTCTTGTATCTGCTGATAATATTAACAGTGTTTTTTTAACTTCTTTAATTAGGTGTTAAGTGATGGGCGTTTGGTTAGTCATCATGGAATATCTGAACCAGTCATCACAGTGACACTTTTTGGGAGGTGGTATGAAAAGGATCCCCCACAACCACAGCAAGCTTCCCTATATGGCTATATTTGAGGCTATCTACCATTACAGTCTTGTCAGAATATGTTTCTCTCTTAATGCTTTAACCATTGCTATATTGCTTGATTCCTATCATGGAAACTTCTAATTGTGTTTTGTTTGATAAATAAAACATTATATTTCTTTGCTATAATGTACTATCAAATAAGTCAGCTATCCCAATCATTGTTAACGTTGATCTTTTATCAGTTTTAAATGCCTATGCCTTTAGCTCACTTATCTGAAATTTGTTTTTCCTAACATCCAAGAAGTTAGACAAGCTTTTGAATGCCTGATGAAGAATACCTTGCATTCAAAGCTTGTCTAACTTTATTCCAACCATGCAGTTGGTCCAATAAAATATATCACCCCAAAATATCCTTGCTTTTAGCATACATTTTATAATTTTAGATAATTCTGCAACTAGTAGGGGAAAAAAAAAACTTAGTGTGTTATTTCTGTATAAGATGCAAGGACATAATGCCAGACTCATGCAGTCAGTTAAGCTAATCAACTAGTACACAAGCGCAGTTCTGTAAAGCACATCTATCAGGATGCTTGAGATTTTTGTCCTGTCTACTTGTCAGGAGTGTAATTCCATGGGCATAGAAATCAAGACATTTTGATAAATCAGCATATATTATCTAAACCAGTCATCCCAGGTAGGGACATATGTAATGTTTGTAGGAACCTCATCAGCCTTTAAAACTCCCTAAACATTTGGGTACAGGTGACGCACAGCAATAAGCCACTATTTATCATCCTGAAAAAGGATCATTGATAAAAGACAAACAATTTTGAAGTGTGTCACTGTTAAGTGTGCCATGTTATATTTGTGCCCTCTAGTGTAATAAAGGTGGTCAGGCTCCAGTCCCACCTCTGTTACTGAAAACCCTGCTCACTGGCTGAATCAGCCTTGGTCGCCACATCCAGATGAGCATGGACATGCAGTATGTGGTGCTGCAGACCCATCTGCAGCACCACGCACTGCATGTGCAAGTGTTCTCCCTTTGCTACCTTGCAGTGTGGCGGGTTATTTTGAGCCTGGGGTCAAAAACACCCACACAGAAAAAAGTGGGGCAGTGCACGTAGTGGCATGCAATGCCCAAAACCAGAGCCTGGCTAGCTGGAGCCATGCTGCAGCTGCCAGCCAGGCTTCCTGCTGCCAAGAGCACTATGGTGCAGCTATCCGAGGCCCCAGGACCCTTGGTAAGGCTGCTGGGCTAGCACAGTTGCTAGTCTCAGACTCCCTTATCCCACCCAGGGTGACCTGCTGAGTGCCAGAGTGTGCATGGCATGGGCATTCCCCGGCTACAAGTAGCAGCAGTGCAAGGTATGCTGCTGCTACTTGTCCCTGGGGAAAGAAATGCTCCCAGTCATCTGGAGGTGCCCAGAATGTCCAAGGATCATCTACCTCTGATTTAGTCCCAATAGACTGACTGCTCTGCCAAGTCAGTGTCACTCAGTGATTTAGCTCAGCTTTGAAGTCAGATCAGTGGTGCTGCTGCCACCCTTGATGGTACAAAGGAATGGAACATGGAATCATTTCTTCCAACACGGAGTCATTTCTTCACCATTTTCTGCAACCAGTTCAGTTGGTTCTTGCCAGAAAGCCAGCTCTCTCTTGCTGCTGTGGATCCTACTAGGCCTCTTCAGAGGCTCAGAGTTCTGCTGTACTATTGGACCAACCACATCACACTGTGGAGGTGGTTTTGCTTCACCAAAATGGCCGAACCCATCATGGTTGTCATTCAGATTTTTCTATACAAAGCATAGGGACTTCCGATTGGCAGCCTTGTGTCTTTAATACCCAGTCTTGTGCTTTTATGCTGACTCCATACCCAGGACATATTTAATAGAGTGAGGCTAGATACTTATTATCACATACACACTAAGGGTTCCTGTACATAGATTTCATAGATTTCATAGACATTAGGGCTGGAAGGGACCTCCTAACAGCTCGGGTCCGGTCCCCTGCCCAAGGTGCAGAAAGTTAGGTAGGGTCAAAGGATCCCAGCAAGATAGGCATACAAATGTTTCTTGAAAGTGTCCAAAGTAGGTGCTTGCATCACCTCTGGGGGGAGTCTATTCCAGGCCTTGGGGGCTCAGACAATAAAGATGTTTTTCCTTATGTCCAGCTTAAAACAGCCTTGCAGGAGTTTGTGACCGTTGGACCTTGTCATCCCTTGGGGTGCTCTGGTGAACAGGCATTCCCCTGGATCCTAATTCACACCCCTGATGTACTTATAGGCTGCCACCAAGTCAATCCTGAGCCTACGCTTCTCCAGGCTGAAGAGTCCCATGGCTCACAGCCTCTCATCATAAGGCCTGTTCTCTTGCCCTCTGATCACGCGCATGGCTCTCCTCTGGACTCTCTCAAGCTTCTCCACATCCTTCTTGAATTGTAGAGGCTAGAATTGGATGCAGCACTCCAGCTGCAGCCTAACCAAGGCCGAGTACAGCGGGAGGATAACATGTGTGAGGAAGCTGCTCACTTGTAATTACAGTGCATTGGAGCAGATTCAATTAATCGAGTCTGCTGGAGCATAGCAATCACCATGCTCCAGCCAGCCTCCACATCTTGTGTATCAGTGTCCCTGCACTTCAAAATAGCGGTGGGGGAGCTTTATCTAAAATTCACTGAGCAAGCTTTAGTTCAAGCCCCCCCCCCCACCATTCTGAAGCACAGGGACATTGATAAATGAGATGCTGTGGTGCTTTAATTAAAGCAGCTCTTGGAGAAGCTCTAATTCAAGCACTGCCCCCTCCCACCACCAGAACACATATAAAAGCACCCTAAGCCTTAAGGAAAATAAATTATAATGAAAACTTAGATGGTAGAATTATAGGGAAATTAATTTGACCATAGTTGGTGGTTTCCCTTCCCTCCAATAGAATGGGAAGAAAGTTTTAAGTCTTCTGGTCAAGGGCTTATTTTTTTTGCCCAACTTTTGGTATTTATTTGGACCCAGAAATTTGGTTCTGACCTCTATTGCAGTATCCATTTTAAGACAAATACATTCCAAATATACAAGACCAATTTATATCAGAAAAAGATACCCCAGATATATTACAAATGTACTCCATATATATTTCTTTAGAACAGCTAATAAAAGTTAACATAGTTTTTAATAAGCTGGGCACTAAAAAACTTGTTTGTCATCAAGAAACAACTTTTGTCAAGGAGGCAAACAGATAAAGAATCTATAAGTTCTCGCATTAACATACCAGCCCTCTGTATGAGAGAGTGACAAAAACCCAGGTGCTCCCAGAGATATATTCTGGGTTTGTGTAAGCTTATTTGTCCTCACTCTCTCAAATGGGTATGTCCACGTTACTCATTTGTCTAGAAAACACAATTTATCACAGGCACTTCAGTCAAATAACAGAAAATGGTTTATTACACGGAAAGAAAAAGTGATCAAATGTTTTGACTACAGACTATGGTCAGACAAAACTAATAAAATCTTCACCCTGTGTTTGGACTACCATCCAGACCTCATAAAATGTCTATGGAAATTCCCCGGGGGTCAACCTCCCCTCAATCACAGATAGCTCCCTCCACCAGGGACCTCCCATCCATGTCTCCTCACAGCAAGCCTCTTCTAGCTATCGCTCCCTCTAGAACTTTCATTTTTTAAGCTGACACCCCCCACCTGTCGGCTTAAAAATGGTATTTAAAGGGGTTTTTTTGGAAATTGGCTTATAGGTATATGTATATGCATTAGAGTGGTTTAAGATGGACAGCCTGGATTAACTGATTTCTAAAAAACTTGGGTCTCACACATAATGTTTCTCATAGCCCTGGAAGCAGACAGGTTGTCTAACACAACAAGACCAACAAGGCTGGGAACCAAGGGATTAGGTACCATATTGCCCATAACACAAGATAAGTGGCACCAGCTAACAAGGCACCAGAGCAGGCAGGGACGGGGCTGAGTCCTGGTTTTGGGGGAACAGAACAAATTAGGAGAAGGCCCGGAAAGACAAAGTTAATATGTGTGCACAAGAGGGGCTTGGAATCTGTTGATGACACAGTACGTGGACTATGACAACCACAGAGCGGGACCAACCAGAGATAGCTGCGGATGAAGAGTCATCAGGAGTCATCAAAAGGGAAGTAGAATATGAAATTAGAAACTTGAGAGTAACAAAAGAATACCTCCCTTTCTCCCATCCCTCCTCCCTCCCTCCTTGGTCCCTTCCATACCTCCTTCTCCTCCCTGAGAGGGGTCCCCATCCCCACCCCTAGAGAAGGGTCCCTGAGGCCACCATGGAGGGCATATGACTAGCAGCCCGTCTCATGTACTCCACTGGAGTGGGGAGTGGGCCTTGGCATCCCACCTCCAGGTTGCTGGTATGCTGACATCTGACACAAAAGAGAGTGCCTCAGAGTGAAGACTGCATCCTGACCAGATGCACTTTAACTCTGATGACAGCCCTAGGATTTGGCAGATATATAAAATTGTTTCATTGTTTGTATTGCTTCTTTTCTGTTATCACTGTGTATCAGTAAATTTGCCTATTATCAATAGAAAGGTCATGGCTGGTCTGAGGGTGGGCCCCCACTCCCTGCTTCCAAAACAAGGTGTCTGGATCCTAAATCCAGACCCAACACCACCATCCTACTTTCAAGGGAGCCGGAGAATCCTCTCCCGTGTCTGCCTATGGGGCGATGGCAGAGAAGTATGTTTAAAACCAGTGGTATTATTTAATGCCTCCTTCAGGAGAAAATACATAAAAAATGGAGTTCTGGAATGTATGGAACACAAGGGAGACAGGTTGTCACAAACAGGAACAGAATCATGCATCCACCTTTGTGCTTTTTAACACAGTAGAGGTGTAACTTGATGCATTGGCTGTACTTGAACAATTGCACAAATGTCAGTAGGCTGCAGAGATGGGATAGTGAGAGCAGGGTAACTCTTGTATTTCAGTTTCCCCAGACTTTCTAATAGGACTCTGCTGCCTGTGTAGAGATGCAGCATTTTGGATTAATCTCTCTGTGTGTTATTAGCAGGGATCCAGGTTTTGCATTTCCCACGGAAAAACGGAAAGAAATGTGGATTTTCCCTTTAACCGAGAAAAACATTGATTTTTTTATTTTAACAGAGAAACGCTCAGATTTCCCCCTTTTGTGAAGGGCTGTCTGCAGACATGCAGAGTTCCAGCCTGCAAGGGGCTGGGGGAGAGCAGGAGAAGGGCGGTCAGGCAGGGGATGCCACGTGCATGTATATGCACATGGCTACCAGGCAGCCTGGAAAGCAGCTCCCACAGGTAAGTCTGGCAGGCTGGGGTGAGGGGAAATTGAGGCCTGCACAAGAATGGAGGGAGGGAGGGAGGGAGCTGGGCAGGGCTGGAGCTGGGCAGAGCTCAGGCTGCTGCTGCTGCTCAGCCCAGGCAGTATGTGGAGCTTGGGGTCCAGGACCAAAATGTGCGGCCACAGGGCCCCAGCAGAGACTGGGATGGGGCCACAGGCAACTCATCCATGGGGTGGGGGGTGGGGCTGGCTCCCCCCTGTTGCACAGACTCCCAGGAGGGCAGGGGGGCATGTGCCCCCCAGATCTGTTCACAGGATGGATACAGCTGCTTACTACAGGTTTGGGCTTTTTGCTCTGCTGCCCCTGGGGCACAGCAGGTGGGACCTGGTGTGGCCGGGCAGAGCCGGGCCAGGCAGGGAAGCTTGTTGCTGCTGTGAGCCCTGTGCTGCCTTGAGAAGGTGCCACTTGCTGGGCTGGCAGCACTGGGGGTGGCAGCACAGAAGTGGACCTCTTGCTGCTTCTGGGCAGTCAGGGGGCACTTCACCAGGGCAGCGTGGAGCTTGCAGCGGCAAGGATCTTCCCCACCTGACCCCACTCTATCCAGCTGTGCCAGGTCCTTCCCACTGGGCCATGGAGGGGGAAGGCAGCAGGGTAGGGAACCCAAGCCCACAGTGGGCAGCCTGCATCTACCCCCATCTATGGGCTCCACTCCAGCCATGCCTCCTGGAGCCAGGGGGAAGGGGGAGCCAGGCTCCACATTCCACTCTGCTGCAGCAGCCACTGCCACCCATGGGCAGCAGCTAGGGCTCAGGCACTGCTG
Organism: Alligator mississippiensis; assembly: GCF_030867095.1. Lineage (NCBI taxonomy): Eukaryota > Metazoa > Chordata > Crocodylia > Alligatoridae > Alligator > Alligator mississippiensis. Next base: position 115,432,243 of record NC_081824.1, on the reverse strand, counting down.
TGGGGCCACGGGGCTGTGGACCCAAGTCTCTGGCCCCATAGCCCTAGCAGCTGGGGGGGCCCTCCATCAGGGCTGGGAGGTGGGGAGGGGCTGTGGATGCGGCGTGAAGAGCACCATCAGGGCTGTGAGGCTATGGGTAAGGAGTGAGGGGCCTGGACCTGCATACTGGTGAGCTAAGGGGCCAGGAGGAGCTCTGATTTTCCACAATAAAAAACCCAAAGTCAAAACCAAGATTTATAGGGACTTTGAATGTATTTTATTATAGTGATTGAAGCACTGTTAATCTTCCAAATTGCTTTAAAGTTGTAACTATATCAATAAAACATTGTGTTTAATTGATATATATATATAGCGGTATTTCATTTTAATTGTGGATTTAGGGTTTTTAAATGAGAGAATTTGTGATTTTTAAACAGAGAAAACCACAATCCCTCATTATAAGAGCAGATGCATATACTGTAACTTAGAGAGAAGGACTGACTCAGCTGTAGCTTTAATAGCCCAGGATAGCTTTGGGCTGCCTTAATCTGGTGCATGAAGAATTAGTCCAATGAGTTGCAGAAGGGTCAGAAGAGTGCAAAGAGGGGATTTATATCATGACTCTTTGCAGTCCCATCAGTGTCTATTTGCTTCACTAGTTATATGTTTTCTCTGAGAGGCATCTCATGATTTTTTTTCTCCTAATCTAAAACAAAGGTAATTCTGACCATGTACTTTAGAGTTTATTTTTCTTTAGGGGAAAATAATAGCAGCATATAACTATGACAATATCTGGACTTCCCTTGGGGTGATAAAGAGATTCAAGCCCTTTCCTCAATATCTTGCTGTGTATCCTTGGGGCTCCACTGGGTTTATCTTATGAGAGGCTCATTTCCCCCCAGCAAATCTTGGTCCCACCAGCAACCTGAGTAGACCCTACAGCTTATGGAATGAGAACCCTGTAAACTCTTGGGGGTTTCCTGAGGTTGTAAAAACAGGACTGCTATTCACATAGGAATGGAGAGACTGCTTCTACCAGCTACCTCCAAATCACTCTTATCAGAGGACAAACTTAAAGATAAAAACCAAAATAGTCTCACTGCATAAAACTGAAAAAAGAGTTGTTCGGTTTAGAAATAAGTATACAGCAATTCAACAAAACTCCTTTTCTGCTCTCTTCCAACTTAGAGCTGCCTCCAGATGGTCTCTTCGCTTCAAATGGCTATCAGCCCCAGTCATTTCTGGGGTGATATTTTTAGCCTCTCTGCTGGGTTCCCTCACCTCCTTTCATCCTAAAAATCTAGGTGTGTCTGATCCTCCCAGAGACTCCCACCCAAATTCCATGGTTTATTTATCTCTTCCTCCTTTCTGCATTCACTTCCCTGAAATTTTGTTCATGTTCAGCTGAGGATCTCCTCCCAGAGTTTCCAAACCACTTAATACATATGCTAATTAAGTTCCCATAGTTATGGACTCAGCTATCATTAAGTGGCAATGCCTTGGGCACAGACACAAGTGCAGTTCCCTGCTGTAACTGAGAACAATTTGTAGGAAGCATTCTAAGTTACAAGGATCCCCTGGATCAAACAGAAGTTCATTGTTGTTTCCAGTGGGGAGGGGAATCTAACTGCTGGCTGCTAGCCTGCAGCCAGTTTCCCCAGGCAATGGCCCCTCCTCTCTCCTAGTCTGTGCTGTGAAGTGCTGTGGAAGCCCCCCACCCCAGGGGCCTCCAGTACTCCCACCTCACCCTCCAGGAGGGGATAAAAAACCCCAGACTGAAATCCCTCCACTCCCTTTCCTCCTTTCCATTCCGAAAACAGCAACAGGCTGGGAGGCAGGGCAGACACAAGTTACTCTGTTTTGAAACATCTTCATCTGAACCATCATACAACGGGTTTCCTCATTTTCACCTGATTGGTCATTTTGTAATTGGTCTGCAGCCATGCGCTTGTGTTTGGTCACTACTATAGACCGCTTTCTGGGGCCAGATCAGGCAAAAATTGTCACTTCTATCTGTGCCCAACGTCTCACACCACAGCATTAACAAAAAGACAATTTGTTGATTAGGTTTCCCTCAATCACTACAACGCAAATTTTATATTGAAAACTATATTTCATACAAACATGCAATGATAAAAATGAACACAGCTAGTTATTAGTTGTTGACTGAAACCAAATATAATGGTTGTTAACCCAGCTTGGGAGGATACCTGGTTTGCTATTTCTGTTATGTTGCTGGGTTTCTAGCTCTGATTAAATTGAAGTACTTGCTACCTTAGGTTTATTTTTGTCTTGTAAATTCCTTGTTATACTTTTGGGCTGTGGCACTCTAGTTATGTAATGTTATAGTCTCACCTCACAGTATTGTGTTGTAATCTTGTTGAGTAACGCTGGGTTTTCACATGATGATGATGCAAGTCATTTTGATAGACAGTGGCTTTCAAAGTAAACCAATAATAACTTCAGCACCTGAACTCTCTAGATTCCAGCTCTCAGTTTTTCAATGACTTTCCAGCTTCAGCTATGATGTCCCTCCAGCCATATCTATATGCTATGATTTCTACACTCTCAGTTCTTCAGGTGTTTGCATCGGACACATACACTGCAGCAGTGTATGAGCATGCTGTTATTCTGCCAGATGTCACTGACAAGCCTGTGTCTCTTGATGAAGCTTTGGTACTGATGAACAGAAATATAGATGTTTTGGAAGTAGCCATCAAAGAAGCTGCCCAGCAGGTATTGCCTATTGACTCCCTGGGTTATTTTCTTGACAGCGATAGCAAGTGTTTAATTTAGCCTGTTTTGCCAGGGGGCACACATCATCGTGACTCCAGAAGACAGTGTTTATGGCTGGAACTTCACAAGGGAAGCCCTTTACCCTTACCTGGAAGATATCCCAGATCCACAGGTGAACTGGATTCCATGTACCGATCCCCAAAGGTATGATTTACATTGTGTCCACAGCTTTAACATGCTGCAATGATCTTGACAGAAATGGTCTAGTAACAAAAGCAAAATACTTCCCAGGTCTTTCTGCATTCAGCCCTATAATTTTTATATACAGCTATTAAATAGCCCAAATATATCCCATCTCCACACCAACTAAAAGGGAAATCCAGGTAAAAATAATTGCTTTATAAATCAGATGCACCAAACTCCTTAGTAAGGCAATAATATGAAACACTGGCTGCCGAAAGGTCTTGAGATAACCTGACTCTTAACTTGTACCCAAGGAACAGAGTGGAGAAGCTTCAGGCTTGATTTGCCACGTTCTGTTTTTTTGCTTTCTAATTTTTTCTTTTTTCCCCATTTACCTTATTGCCTCAATTGTGTTATGTGAAGATACTGTGTGACATAAGCTAAAGGCTGATCCTCCCCTACATGGGAGGCTTTCACTTAAACACATTTGATTTCAAAGAATTGCTATTTTCAGCCTTCATCTGGACTATGATTTTTGTTGTTATAAGGAGAGGTTTTAAATGGTTTACCAGCAGGTGGCACCCTGATGATATGCTTTGACTTTTGTTTCCATCACTAGGACTATTGTACTTTTCTTCTATTCTGGTATTGTCTGAAGCATGAATTCCACAGTTCTGAAGGGTGTAAATTGTGTGACCTCTTGCTTCAAACTGCTAATGCTGCCCTTGTCAAGTTTATCTGTTAGTAATATGGCTGCTTTGAACAGCAGGTGATAGAACCACATGGATGTAAGATTATTTGAAAATGGACTAAAATTTGACCTTTCAGAAAATATTTTAACTTTTATTATGCTATTACATGTCTATATTATTAGTCAGCTCTGGCCACATTAATAAACTTCCTTTCTTCCTTCCAGATCTCTCCTAGGCAGACATACATTTATTTAATTTAGGGAGAAATTGTGCTTCTCTCTTTTTTTAAAAGGTTCTGCTTAACTCAGATATAGGGGTCTGCAAGATAACTGAACATGCACAGAGATTCTGCTGCTATCTCACACAGCAACACAAATTAAGCTGTTATTTGCCAAATTACCAGCAGCCTAGTGGCTCACTGGGGAATCCAATTTGTGATGGACAAGAGTCAAGGCCAGTAGAAAGAGACAAGAATTGTTCTTGTGCCACTGTAGTTCTATTGTATGTTAGTACTGGGGGAGGGAATGTGGTTATTTGATTCTCTGTCTGCTCTTCTGAAATTCTGTCCTTTTTAGCCTACGTGAAGAATTTGGTATCCCCCTTTGCATCTGAAAAATGAACCCGCTTAATATTTCTAAGAGTTGGGGAAAAACTATTTAAAATATGAACAATTAGAAGTCTTTTTTCAAACTAGAGAGAGTAAGGGTTTTATATTATAGTAAGGGCAAAGCAGACACGAGGCTTAAATCAGCCAAGTGAGTCTTTGGGAAGTTAAGGTGTGTACAGAAGTGCTCCATGCATGTTTTACAGCACTGTAATTTAGAGCACTTTTTATAGCAGTATAAAGTTACAGCACTCTTAAACATTGCACTGGGAACAGGCACCACATCTGCCAAGCGGCGAGGCAGCAGCTTGCAAAGCCCATGGGATACTGGTGGAATCACCAGAAATTTGACCAGCATACAGAAGTTATTTGAAGTGCTGTAGGTTGCTAAACTGCTGCAAAATACAGAGTTTCAAATTTAATATCTCATTTAACAGGGATTAATTTAAAAAGCTGTAACCATTTCTAAAGTGCTGTAAAGCTGTGCACTTCTGTTAAGGCATAGCAATAAAGTGCTTTAATTGGTGAAAGAAATACCATCTGTACACCCCTTAATTATTATCATTAAGTTCCATTTGATCAATCCTGTTTGTATCACTTGGGGGGTTTTCATCCATTGAAATAATAATGTCAAGTCTATTTCATCCTCATTCATATTCTTAATTTGTTTTGATCCTGTTGGTTTTCCTTTCACCACTTACAAACTAGATTTGCTCCTGCACCAGTACAAGAAAGACTCAGCTGTTTGGCAAGGAACAACTCCATCTATGTAGTGGCAAATATGGGGGACAAGAAACCCTGTAATTGCAGTGATCCCAAGTGCCCCAGAGACGGTCATTATCAGTACAATACTAATGTTGTCTTTGATTCACAAGGGAAGTTGGTGGCACGTTATCACAAGGTAATGAATGCTTTTATTACCATTTCTATTTTAGCAGGTAATTAACTGATTCCTTTTCATCATGATGTTGTTGGGTGACTGGTCCGAGGGATTGAACAGGGAGAAAGATACTAGTGGAGGGTTCTCAACTCTTGAATTTGCTTTTCTTGGATACCTAGACCTAGAGTTCACTCTCATTACAAGCTCCCTCATCATTTTGGCTGTTTCTTGGTGATGGCTCACACTTCCTTTAAAAAAAAATCTTATTAGCTAAATTTGGGAATGAGCCTCTTACTTAGTCAGTTCTGAGGCAAGGAACATTCTGAGACTTGCATAGAGCAGAACAAGGTCTCTTTCCATGTCTTGGACTGCTATCTCAATACAATTATGTATTAATAATACTTGTGTAATTTTCAAGACCTGTACCTGTGCTCAGAAAATGAGAAGAACCCTTGTAAAACTGGAAATTAAATTAGACCTCTTTCTCAGCTCTTCTTCAATCTGTCAAATATCTCTAATGCCGTGAATGTATAACTAGTATCACGAGCAACTGGTGCCACCTTAGTCAGGGGGGGCATGTGCCCCCCCACAACCAGTCAGTGACCAGGGGGGGTCCCCCTGCAGCCAATCTCTCTGACCAGGGGTGGGGGTTCCACTGTGGCCAATCTCTCTGCAGCCAGTCTCTCCAATTGGGGGGACGTGGCCAATCTCAACAGACAGGAAGTGGCCACAGCACTCCTGGAAGTGGCTGCAAGCTCCCTTTCCCCGGCTGGCACTCTTGGGCGGGGGGGGCACCGGCACTCCCACCTGCCCCACCCACCGCCTGTTGCCTAAGCAGGGAGCGTGGCCTGTCAGGGCGTGCACCAGCGCTCTCAGGGTGTGAACATGCACCCCTGTGCACCCCCTACATGTTGCCACTGACTAATGTACTTAGTCACGTTTTATTGGCATAAGCCAGCAGTTCAATAGCTTATAGTTCAGGGATGATTTTTTCACAGTTTTATAAATTTGCTGTAAGCAATCATTGACATATCTTAATTTATATATTTTTTTTTTTTTTTTTTTTACCAGTATAATCTATTTAGGTCAGAAACACAGTTTGATTACCCTAAAGAGCCAGAAATGGTCACCTTCAACACATCTTTTGGAAACTTTGGCATTTTCACTTGCTTCGACATCCTTTTCCATGACCCAGCTGTTGTCCTAGTGAAAAAATTACATGTAGATACTGTGTTGTTTCCAACAGCTTGGATGAATGTTCTGCCATTTTTGTCTGCTATTGAAATCCACTCAGCTTGGGCTATGGGGATTGGTGTCAACCTTCTAGCATCTAACACACACAATACCCTTATGGCTATGACAGGTAATTTGCAATTTGGGGGGGGGGGGGGGGCATGATGATTTATCTTTAATCTCTAATTCTGTTCTGAAATAGATATTAATTCCAAACAAGGACAATCTTACCTAATCAGATCAGGGGTTCTATATTTCTCTTCAAAGGTATATGTTTTTCTCCTATGTTCTCTTTGGCAAAGTCCTTTCTAGTTTTGCTAAAAAGCTGATTGTTTTTAATTTATGGATTTAATTTGCTTTTACTCCAAACAATGAAATGCTTTTATAGTTGTAATGGTTGTATAGTTGTAATAGTTGTAATCCATCTCTCTCACAGATACGATATGACCACTCAGCTGGTTGAAAGGCATCCTATTTGTCATTCACAGGCAGTGGTATCTATGCACCAGATGGGCCCAGAGCATATCATTATGACATGGAAACAGAGAACGGTCATCTCCTAACTACACAATTGAGCTCACACCCTCATCTTTCTCCCACCTATCCTGCTGCTGTCAATTGGAGCTCATATGCTACAAGCATCAAACAATTCCATGTAGATAAAAATACTTTTATGGGAGCTGTTCGCAGCGATAACTTCACCTTCACTGAACTCATTACTATAGCAGGAAATCATACAGTTTGCCAGAAAGACCTTTGCTGTCATTTGATCTATAGAATGGTAGAGAAGAGAGAAGATGAAGTTTATGTACTGGGTGCATTTGATGGACTTCATGGCTCTGTTATAAAATATTACTGGCAGGTAATTTGCCTCTATGGCTGTGTAAGAGGCTTGTGGCCACAGGGGTGGCTGTGATGTCCCCTGGTAGCTGTGTGGCTCCTGCCTGGCTCTGACTCTCATATCACTTTCCCTCAATTGCTTTCCTGCCTCACCTTGTTCTTATTGAAAGCTGGGTAAGGGAGGCTGCTCATGGGCCTTAGAGTGAGACTTAATCTGAATTATTCCCACACTGGATGTCTCCTGGACCCACTAATCTAAATCCTGCCCTCAGGCCTGATAGCTCCCTCTTGGCCTACTTATGCCCTTTGCTTGTGTAATACATGTACAGTGAAGTCTCTGAGCTCACTGGCTTGTCTGCACAACTCCTGATGGAGCTGCTGTTTCAGTGCAGTTCCAGAGCCTAGGGGGGAAAAGCTGCCATTGGCATTCAACCCTGACCTGCTTCCCTGCCACCAAATTTTGCAGCAGAGGAAAAGGAGGGAGAAAGCAGTGGCCACCCCTTGGGTTCTAGAATCAGCTTTTCGGCAACAGCCCTGACTGAAGCCAGGCTAAGAAGCAAGCTAACTCAGAAACCAATGAGCTCAGAGATGTGTGGTTGCACCGCCTCCACCCTTCTAGCTCCTCCTCCAGGACACACCCATGCAAAGAAAGCTTTTCTTGGAAGTAAATCCCTGGCTTTTGTTCACTCCAGGTTCTGTAAGAGTTCTGTTCTCTTTCCCACAGATATGCACACTCCTGAAGTGTAAAACAATGGATTTAAAAACTTGTGGACAGCCAGTAACAACTACCCAGACCAGGTTTGAGGCATTCTCCCTCAGTGGGACATTTGGGACTAAGTACGTGTTTCCAGAAGTCTTGCTCAGCGGGGTTCGACTAGCACCAGGAGAATTTCAGGTAGGGAGATATTCTTGAGCTGCTTTGAGCTAACTTATCTGTACCCTGGCATGGGAATGGAAATTGATATTGAATGAAGTTAAAGAAAAGCCAAGTCCAACTTTGAACTACAGACCCTGTCTTAGGAAAGCAGCGAAGTATGCATGTAAGCCAAATCCTATTTCACTTAACTTGCCCAAACAACAGTTATCCAGCTCTCTGATTGTATTTTGGCATTGACACCCAGTTTAGACTCATATCCACATGAATACAGACATGCTTTTCCTCTGACATTGAATATCCACAAGTGGATTTTTGTCTGGCTACAATTTTATGAACTATGCTCACCCATACACATGTATGGAGCCACCTATCTTCCTGCACACAGTGAAGCCTACTGTGCATGATTAGTTGCTGGGTGGATGCTCCCCATCAGATATAAAGCCATAGTATAAAACAAAACAGAAAAAAAACCCCAAAACTCCCCAAACAATGTTGTTAAGATGAAGCACTCCTGTTGACTGAGATACTGTCAGCACTGACCATAGGAAAGTTTGGCTGAAAGGGGCCTCAAGAGGTCATCTAGCCACCCTGTTCAAGACAGGATCATCTCTGATTAAACCGTCTTTCCCAAGTATCTCTCTCTCCCACTGTTGAAAATGTCTAGGCATGGAGATTCCACAACTTTTCTAAGTAGTCTGTTCCAATTCTTGACCACCCTCATAGAAAAGTTTTCCTAAATTCTAACCTCAATTTCCCTTAAAGTTTGAGGCCATTGCTCCTAGTCCTGTCCCCAACAGCCACAGAAACATGATTTATGGGGAAAGGTTGAGACACCTTTCAGCCTTTCCCTATAAGTCATGTTTCCTAGGCCTCTGATCATTTTTGTTGTTCTCCAAAGGTGATCATTGCACTATTCTTTCTCTTTTTTCTGGTTAGTATAGCCTAAGTTTTAAAATGATTTTATTTTCCTCAGCTTTCATGTCCCCTATCAGAAAAACATTTTAAGAGGGGCTGGATTTTAAGAAGCAGTGTCTCAAACTGAGTTTCTGAAAAACAGACATCTACAAACCCTAGTTGTTATTGAAAATTTAGTTCTATAAGGAATATCTTGGTCAGTGCAAGAGCTGACTGTATTTTCTCATCTGTTTAGTGCTGGAACACAATGTTTGCCTTTAAATAAAAATATACTGTATCAAGGACTAAAAAAGTTCTCCCAGTATTTTCAAGGTCAAAGTAACAATCATAGATATGTGACTCCTCACTTAATGAGGTTTATGAGCTGCAGCTATTGTGCTATTACCATTCCAGTCTGTACAACAAACAAGTTTCAGAAGCTTCAGGACCTAGTGAGATTTTATTACTTAGTATAGTGGAATGTTTTGAAAATTATGATTGAGATCCTTTAGAGATCGTGGATCTTTTTGCTAATCTGTCCTCAGAACTTTGAATGGAGCCTTCTAAAATATTGCCAGTGTAGCAGTCTATTCATCTAGGCATTTATACAGCTCAATTCACCATGCAATGAAAGCACCCCAAGAAAACTGAAAAGGAACTCATTTCCCTTTCCTGTGGAACTGGAGAAGAGATTCTAGAGACCTGGCTCATAAACGTATAGGAAGGCTATAACAGAGGTGGAAATCAAACCCCAGATATTTTGAACCCATTCAGTGATTCAACGACAGAGGTATCCTGACAAGTTAAAATCATAAGTGAACAAGAGGGATTTGACTTGTGTGTCGTTTTTCCATGACTACCTTAAGAGAAATAGCTGCATCAAAATATTTAATATTTAATTTATAACTGTGCCTCTTTTATATGTCATGTAATATTACTGCTCCATTAAAAGTGTATTTGGATCATTTTCTTTTTAACTAGGTATTAAATGATGGATGTTTGAAAAATAATAATGGCCCAGCTAAGCTAATCCTAACTGTGACACTGTTTGGGAGGTATTATGAAAAGGATCCACCACACCCACTACGGAACTCCCCATAATGTCATTACTGAGATTTGACACCACTGCCATCATCAAATGAAACTTTTTTCCTAATGCATCCTGTCCTTAAGAAAATGGTAGAAATGTTTTGATTGCTATCCCAGAGAAGAAAGTAGTTCAATTAAAAAAAAATTCTTATTTGTGAGCATTTATTTCTATTATCCTATATACAAAATGCATGCTTGAGACTGCTGGCAGTGTTCTTACATTGTACCAAAAGCACATGAACACACAATGAAAAAAAATGTGACTGGGGATAAACGAGAATAAATTAAGCAAGCCAGAACTGAAAAGACTTATTGACATTTGTTCGATAATTAGTAGGTTTATCTTTCTCATATCAGGGTAAACTTTCCTAAAATATCCATGCTATAAGAATCAGAATTTGCTTATTAAAACATCTGAGTGAGGGTTAATGAAACCGGGTCTTCTGGGAATTAATTAACTCTTAAATAAACATTTATTTCATTCAGGAGCAGATTTTCTGTCCTGTTCCATTTTGTCATCACTGGTCAGCCAGTACTAACTGAGCACAAACCCTATTGTGCCTCTTCTGCCAAAGGGCTACGTATTATGAGACTAGCAAAATGCCCATCATGAATGATGGGAGGTGCGGGGATGGAAACTAGCATCTGGCCTTGTGCCCTCCTGCCACTGCTCCGGGTCTAGCCTTGCTCCCCACCACTCCTGCTGCCACTCTGGATCCTGCCCCGCTCCCCTCCACCGCTGCTGCTCTGGGATTTGCCTTGCTTCCCCCCACCCCCATTGCTGCTTCAGGTCTTGCCCTGCTCCCCCTGTCCTCCCACTGCCTCTCTGGGTCATGTCCTGCTTCCTCTGGGTCCAGCCCTTCTCCACTCCCCCTTCCCACTACTCTGTATGCAAGGGAGCATGACTAATGGCTGCGCAGGAGTGGGGTAACACGTAACCACAGGGTGTGGCACACAAAGCAGCCATGGCACGGGGAGTACCCAACAGCTGCGTGGCAGGGGAAGTGGCCCCGGGGTGTGGTGCAGGGTACATGCAGGGGGGGTGGCACACAGCTGCAGAGCGTAGCGTGGGGAGCAGCCCTGGGGCATGGTGCATGGGGGGGCGTGCAAGCCATGCCTGTTGCACAGGTGGTCCTCCCCCCACCCCACAGCAGGGAGCACAGCCTGGCCTCACCCATGTCCACCCCTGCCTCTGCCTCCGCCTGTTTGTCTCTCCATCTGTAAGGCTCCGAGCGCATACCTGCAGTTGGTCTGGCGCGTTACAGACAGACAGACACGCCGCTGGAAGTGGTAAGGCTTTTATTATATTAGAATAATTCTGTGCACATGACTGGTTGGTTCCTGCACCCCCTGTCTCGAGGCGCAGAATGGAAAAAGGTGGTGGTAAGACAGCAGTGCAATCCAATATTTCCCAGTTATTTAGAACATATGGTATTCAGGGGACTGGTGTAAGTATTTTATGTGATATTATTTTATGGTGTCAAGGACAAAACTGTCATTAGACATAGAAAAGGGGTTAACATTTGATATTTCTGAAAAGTCCTATTTGGTTATTAAGTGTCATCCTCACGTATTTGCTCAAAAGGCAGCACAAGGGTGAGAGGGGATGGAATGAGGACCAGAAGAAGAAAAGATTAGGGCTTGCTGGCTAGAGGTGGTTTGGGGAGGGGGGTGGTGTGAAGGGATCTTGCTGAAAGTATTAGAAAAGAACTCTCAAGACTTGTCCATCAGGAGTTGTAGAAGCCCAAGCTCCATGGAACAAGGTGGGTAAAAGCATATTCAGAGGATGATATATCCTGTGGTTTCTGGGAAGGAAGTCTGACCTTGGCTCTTCAATGACACTTTCCTGTAGTTGAAAGGGTAATGACAGGACTTCTAGAAGCACTATAAATGAGTTCACTCCTGGGTTGTTTAGGGTATGTTAAGGGGCAGAGAAGATCTGAACTTATAACAGAGGCTACTGACCAACATTCAGACCACTTTAACTTGGATCTGGACAAGTGTTCAGGTCCATCAGTAAAAAGTTCTAGGAAACTCTTATGACTAAGGAACTAGGTCAAGAATAGGGGCATACAGGAGTTCCAGCCTCCTGGATGGAGAGCTACGCAGATGCCTCAAAGCTCATCTTTCCAAACAGAGGGCACTAGGCGGCTGCTCCTTGTGCCTTCTCCCCTATGGATAAATATCCCTCCTCCACTGTGGGATATTTGAGAACCTAGGGGCCCTCGTCTTGCTATATGTCACTAAACAGGCATTATATAGGGCATTAGAAGACAGCAAAGTTGCTGTTTGAAACAGCTAAACATTTGTGGAAGAAACACCACATGTTTTCCTCCACAAATTGCCCATACATTTGGTTTTTGCACCCCCAAAAAGGCATTTTTCCAGCACAAATGTAACACCTCTCCATGACCATTGTTATAGGACCTAGAGTGGACTCCAGAGAATCAAGGAGGTTTAACTACCTGGAAAAAATGCAGAAAAATTTCCACTAAAGTCATTCAAATATTTATACTTTGTTTTCTTTCTAGGAGAAGCAACAAGTTATGTTGGTCTTTGGCAAAAATAAACCAATAATAACACTGCTTCCTTTGAGGAGGAAGGATGACTGATTTTCTGAGAGAGCTTGCATTTGTATACTCTGTACTGGAACTGAGGGAAAAAGGTCAAATGAAAATATGAAAAATTAGGTAGTCTGCATCTATGTTACTCTGCCCATTTTCTAAAAGCTGCTCCAGATGGTGTTCTAATGAACCAAAAAGTGAGGAAAATTTACTACAACCTTTCCTGAGATGGAATAGTTTGCTCTTCACATGTCAATATTTCTTCCTGACACCCTGAATATTTGCCAAAGCAAACAAAATCCACCTGTCCACGATGTGTCTGATCACATAGAAAGAGCGGCAACGCTTTGCAAAAAGTCCTTAATAGATTTTATTGATGCAGGGCTAAATGTTCGAATGAAGTAATAAAAGCTGATAACATTAAAAAATGTGATTCAAAACATTGTTGACTTAGCTAAGCGTGGTCATAAATTTGGGGGTATTTTGCTTCTCTGAGTATAATGCATAAGTATAATCACCTGCAGTACATTTTATTGCCCCCAACTTATTGGACACTTTCACAGCAGGCCTTCCTTATATCATGAGCAAAAATAAATTTCTTGAGGATCATAATAGAATTTCTTAAAAGAAAAAGCACTACAGCTACTGTCTTTTTATATCCTTTTTATATAATGTGACAACATAGAATGTCTCTATTTCAAATGTATATATTATTCAAATGTTCTGTTTTTGTGCAGTGCTACATACATCAGGATGCTGATCGATGACTAGAACTCCTTCGTCTTCCCTAATAAAACAAAATTATTGATAATAGCTTTCATAGATTTCATAGACATTAGGGCTGGAAGGGACCTCGGAAGATCATCGAGTCCAGCCCCCCGCCCAAAGGGCAGGAAGTCAGCTGGGGTCATAGGATCCCAGCAAGATAAGCATCCAGTTTCATCTTGAAGGTGTTCAATGAAGGCGCTTGAACAACCTCCAGTGGCAGGCTGTTCCAGACCTTGGGGGCTCGGACAGTAAAGAAATTCTTCCTTATGTCCAGCCTGAAACGATCTTGTAGTAGTTTGTGACCGTTCGACCTCGTCATCCCTTGGGGCGCTCTGGTGAACAAACGTTCCCCCAGATACTGGTGGTCACCCCTGATAAACTTGTAGGTGGCCATCAGATCACCCCTGAGCCTGTGCTTTTCCAGGCTAAAGAGCCCCAGGGCTCTCAACCTGTCATCGTAGGGTCTGCTTCCCTGACCTCTGATCATGCGCGTGGCTCTTCTCTGGACTCTCTCAAGCTTCTCCACATCCTTTTTGAATTGTGGAGCCCAAAACGACGCAGTACTCCAGCTGCGGCCTCACTAAGGCCGAGTACAGGGGGAGAATGACGTCCCGGGATTTGCTTGAGAAGCATCTACGGATGCAAGCCAGCGTTTTGGTTGCTTTACTAGCCGCAGCATCACATTGCAGGCTCATGTTCATCTTGTGGTCAGTGATGACCCCCAAGTCTCTTTCTTCCATAGTGCTAACCAACATAGCACTGCCGAGCCTATAAGGATGCTGTGGGTTTTTTTTCCCAAGGTGGAGAACCTTGCATTTATCGGCGTTGAACACCATCAGATTCTCATCCGCCCACTTGCTGAGCCTGTCCACGTCAGCCTGGATCATCTGCCTGTCTTCTGGTGTGGATGCTTTGCCCCAAAGTTTGGTGTCATCGGTGAACTTGGTCAGTCCGCTTCTGATTCCAGTGTCCACATCATTAATGAAGATGTTGAACAGTATGGGTCCAAGGACAGAGCCCTGGGGGACCCCACTGGTCACAGGACACCACGATGAGTGACTTCCATCAATTACTACCCTCTGGGTCCGACCCCGGAGCCAATTTTCCAGCCAGTGGATCGTGGAGGACCCAAGGCGACAATTGGCCAGTTTCTCCAAGAGACGATTATGGGACACCAGATCGTCTCTTGGAGAAACTCTTGGAGAAGCTCTTATGACAAAGCTTCTTGCTAGTCTGGGATGACTGGTAGTAAATTGTGTGGCTGTACTTCAGATATATCCCTCATTTAGGATTCTGATTTAAATAGGTATGATCTCAAAAGCCTGGACATATCAGTCAGCCAGACCTCCAGATTCTGAAGTACCTATGCCTTCTGGGGCTAACCTCACCTGTTCTTGCCTTGCATTCAATATTTACAAATCTTTAAAATATTCTAGAAGTTTGGATTCACTGAGTTAGGATTCTGGTAGAATTGTTGAGAACAACTGATTTGTTGGTGTAATTGCCAAACCAAAAACTTGAGGAAAAATTTAGTTCAGAATAAATCAAACTTAAAAATGGTCACTTTTTCTCCACTGAAACAAAAATAAAAACTAAAAATAATTGCTTATTTGTTTACTTGTTATTTATTTCCAACATTGGGCAACTCCTTTGTAGTGTGGTCGGTGTCTGGCAATCCTGTGCTGCAGGGATTTTGTTGATCATCTGTAGGGAATATATTTTCCTCTCCTAAGTACTACCGGCTTCTGTTTTTAATTCTTTTTCCTTCTTTTCTTTTTTTCCTTTCTCTGAAGCATTGGGATGTCAGCCACCACTAAGGCTGGAAATTTTTGGCTGGTGTGTTTAGATGTTCCTGCCAGTACTTAGAAAACTCAGAGGTTGCTGGCTGGAGTCTTGTTTTCCTCAGTCATATTAATCACCAAAGTTGGGGACTAGAAGAAAATTTTCACTTGGTTCATTGGCAAGGATCTAGTGTGGAGGGGGGCATTAATTCTCTGTTACATAGGCATGGACCATTTCCTAGGATTTTCTGAGTATATGTTAACCAGCTTGTTATCATAGTGGCAGGACATTCACAGTGCCCTCATTTCCCCTGCGTTTAGCTATGGCATGTTATACAGTGCTCTTCATGTTTCTAGCATTCAGCCAGTTGTGTATGAGGTCTTGAACTGAACAGAAGGGACAAGGTTCAGTGGTCCAGGAGGTTCCCTCCAGTCCCTTGTTCCTATGTTTAGCATAACTAGGCTGGGGTGAGCTAGGTACCAGCACCAGTTGCCACCTATGAGGGGAAGCCAGACTCCTCCCACCTGGAGTCTTTGCCATAGCAGGGGTAAATCTGCTCTGTCCTTGCCCAGCCAGAAGAGCCAAGGAGTGAAGCACCACACCAAGGTGTGTATCTAGGGTTTGGGGAGTGAGGGGGGCAAACAGAATTGTGCTGCTTCTCCCTCAAGCCTTTGCCAGAGCAGGCACAGCCCTGCACCCAGCATATGTGTATCTGACAGAGGGGAGCAAATAGTAGGGCATCAGGCACAACTCCCAGGGAGCCCAGCCATGGTGCTGCTGCCACTGGTTCTGCGGCTGCTACAGCAGCAGCTATGGCAGCAGTAGCCCAGGCAGGTATGACATCCCTTCCACTTCTCTACACCACCCACCCTCCCCTTGTATACTATAGTTGGCATACCCTCAGTGAGCTTGCTACACTTCTTATGCCTTTGATGTTTAGTTTTATGCTGTGCTCCATTTTGTATTGAGCACTTGAAAGAAAAAAGCAAAGCTGATAAAGAACTGATATTGACAGAGGGATGGGGAGAGGTGGTTTCCCTACTATACCATATCCCAGTGGTTACCGCACATTCTCTATGGGCGTGTCTACACAAGACACTTTACTTCATAGTAGACTAACCTACTGTGCAGTAAAGCATCAGTCTACATGTGCAGGACATTCACTGCACAGTAATTTAGGCTACTGTGCAGTTAGCTACTGCACTAGATTAACTGTGCAGTAGTTACTGTGCAGTACCACACTTATACACATTGACTTGGAGCTAATTTCCTCCTGATCAGCCTAGGCAGGAGGGGGCTACAGGAAATGTGGGGCTCTCTGGCCTCAGTCCTGGTGATGCTCAGCTCCTGGCTCCCCCTTTAAGAAGCTGGGAACTGATCAGTGCTAGAACTGGGAAGCTCTCTTCCCCCCATCCTGGCTCCCGGGCAGAGCTCTCCTGGCCCTGTGCACATCAGGACACACAGCTGCCAGTGAACCAGGAGCTGTCCTGGGTGAGGGACAGCTGCCAGTGAGCCTCCTGTCAAGTAGCACCCACAACCTAGCAGGAATTGTCCCACAAGTGGAGCAGCTACTGGTGAGACCCACACCCCCACACTCAGAAGGGGACTGCTTGCCAGCTGCTGTCCCATTTGCAGGACAGTTTCTGGCCAGCCCCCTGCCAAGCAGAGGGGCATAAGCCTCACCAGCGGCTGCCTTGCTTGAGTTGCCTTGCTTCCCAGCCCCCTCCCTCCCCTTTGGAGCAGCTCTGCATGGTGCAGAGATGAAAACTCAGGAGAGTGAGCATGAGCTGGAGTTCCCAGCTCCATGCCACACAGCTGCTCCAGAGAGGGAGGTAGGGTTGTGTTCCCAGCCTCTGCTTGCATTCTGGAGCTCCCAGCTCCATGCTGGGAACTGGATGTGGGGCAGAGAGCTCCCCAGTCCTGGCTCTGATTGGTTCCTAGCTCCTGGGGAAAGCCAGGAGCTGAGCAGTGTCAGGATCAGGGCCAAAGAACATCCTGTCCCCTGTGCCCCCTTGCTGTCTAGCCTGACTGGGAGCAAATCTGCTCCCACTCAGCATCTACAAGTGTGGTACAAGTGTAGTACTGGGAAGTAACTAAGATCACAGCCTAATTTACTGCAGAGTAAATGCTCTGCACATATAGACAGTGATGGTATGCTGCGCAGTAGATTAGTCTACTGTGGAGTAAAGCATCTCATGTAGACATGCCAAGCCTAAAGCACATTAATAGGATATGTCGATGAGTCCTATAAGTAGGAAACTTGCATCCTACTCCTTCCTCTGTCCATGGGGATATACCCATGAAAATTCAATCCTAAAAAAATTTTCTTCAGCTGAAATGGTTAGAAAAATTCAGGTCAAACTTCTGAATAGCTTTGGGTTGACAGAAATGGCATTTTCTATCACTGGAGACTGGTGCCTCCTGACTCGGGGGGGGGGGGGGCAACAGCGGACAATCGCATATTGGGAGGGGAGGGGAAAGGGGGATGTTTGTGGCAGCCTCTGACCTCTTCTTGCAGAGCACTGAGCCACCAGTCAAGGGTAGAATATATATATATATATGTATATATTTTTTTTTTTTTAAATGGTAGAGTGGTGTTTGGCAAGCATCTGCATGTGATGGTGGTCCTGGTATAGGCAAGGAGAGTGGCAAGCCTCTGCAGGTGTCCTGGGTCTTCGGCTAATGGGTTTGTGGCTGCCTCCGGCCTCATCTTGCACAGCACTAGGTCATCTGACAAGGTTTTCATATTTTTAATTTTTTGAAGTGGTGGGGTGGTGTTTCTCATGTGGGCGTGGTCCTGGTGTAGACAGGGAGTGCAGCAAGACTCTGCATGTGTCCTGGCTCTGTGGCTAAAGGGTTTGTGGCTGCCCCTGACCTCTTCTTGCAGGGCAGTGGGCCCTCTGTCAAGGGTTTGTATTTTTTTTTTTTTAAATGGTGGGGTGGTGTTAGCAAAGGTATGCATGTGAGTGTGGTCCTGGTACAGACAAGGACTGTGGAAAATCTTTGCATATGTGCTAGCTCTGTGGCTTAGGGGATTCTCCCTGGTGGCTCCCAAAACCAAGAGATGTAAGTTTAATACTGGCTGAGGTTCCTACACCTAACATGTGCAGGGGAATGCAAAAAAAAAATTATTTTTTCCCACCATGACATATGAAAAGTGCAGGCCTCAGCATGGCATGCCGAACCCCAAAGGGGATTGGCATGCCACACCAAGGCCCAGATTTCGGCCCGTGCTTCATTCAGAGCACTCAGAGTGTCTGTGAGGAAGGGGAAGTTGGTGGGGCCAAAACAGCTTTTGTTCTTTTTGAATTTTGGGGCAGCCAGGGTAGTTGTGGCCCAAGCACAAAGCAACCAGCAGTCCTGGAGGCTTTTGCTGCATCTCTTGGGCTGTGCATGATGCTGGGAGGGAAAAGAGAGGTTTGTGGCTGCCTATGGCCTCCTGTTCCAGGGCACAGGGCCATCAGTCAAGCGTTTATTTATTTATTTATTTAAAGTTTGTGGTGTTGGTGGGAAAACCTATATATGTTAGTGTGGTCATCTGGTAGGGAGGAACTTGGAAAGGTTTAGAAGCTGCCCTTGAGGTCTGGTGTTGTGGTGTGTTTTCTGTGTTCTGCACCAGGAGATTGTGATCCCAAGGCTGGGTGTCGGGACCCAGGGCAGCCGGCCAGCAGCTCTCCCTGACTCTCACCCGGACAGATAAGGGTCCGGGGCCTTAGAAGGCCGTCAGGTGGGTATTTGTGATGCATGGAGTAGAATTAATTAGGCGGACGCTTATCGGTTGTAAAGCAAGATTGTTTACTCACGTCAAGGTGGTGTAAGACGGAGGTCAGAGATAGTTAGTTACAGCTTAGAGATGGTCGTTCAGTCATTCTGTAGATATATATATATATATGGGCCGGCGGTCGGCTTATCGGGCATGCGGGGCAAGGGTACGCCAGGGAGGTCGCGGCAGGAAGACGCTGACAACTGATCAAATTGTCAGATTTACTCCAAGGTGTGGGCAGAGTTGTCTTTGACTTTGCGAAAAATGTAAGCTGGTTTTGTTTGTATGATAGCCAATTGTTTTTTGCCACGTCATAAATCTAATTAGAATCGCCAATTATCTAGCAGTCTTTGCTAGGGTGTTATTTTTATAGGGTTATTCCTTGTTTTCTTTGACCAATTATAATGATTTATATAAAGCAAAGGCGGCAAAAGTTTTTATCTCTGTTAGTGGAGCAGCAATAAATTTTTTTTTGACATGCGCAGAAAAAAGCGGTTACTATCATTACTGTTAACCCTTAGTTAACCTAGTGTAGAAAAAACTGTTTTAAATGGTTATTACTTGTTTGTGACATGGGCACTACTTAATTTGGTTGTGACATGCCCCCTTGCCCATGGCACAGCAAGTAACATCATGTTTATGTATAGACCATTTTGTTTATCATTGTTAGTGTTTGGCAAGCGGGTGTATATAAAAGCAAAAAGCACGGTTAAATTTGTTTTGAGATATTGTAAAATCTAACAGCTAAAACACACAAATATAGCAATTGATAACAAAAGCATAATGAAGGGTATTAATAAGTTGAGGAACCATGATCACGTGTCTCACCCAAACCAACGGAAGAGGTCTGATAGCCAACCTTGGCCTATATCCGAGAGTCGGTTTGGCGTTTTTTGTAATTTTTTTTATTTTTTTGTTTAAGACTGTTGAAACATATCAACCTTGTTATGTATCACAATTTGGTTTTTTTTTTTAACGATTTGATACTTTTTGTTTTCTATCCACCTACGACATATAATAAGCCTTCACATTTGTTTTTTGTGGGTTTTTGTGTTTTAGTTAAGAAACTAAACTAAAAAGGCAAAAATTTTTTTTTCTCTCTCATTCAATGTTTTTGTCTACACTCGACCTTTCTGCGACATCCCCCAAAACTTTAGATTATTAATGTTGTTTTTTTTAATAATTTAGAGCTTTCCATTCAAAACATTATGACTTGGCTTTACTGCGTAAAGTCTCGAACAGGCTTGAAAACAAAACAAAACAAAACAAAACAAAACAAAACAAATATGTATAAGATCATTAACAGGAAAAGAAAACCATAAAATGAATCGTTAGTTGTGTCTTTGGCCTATAATGACAGAAGGTTTAGGACCGAGTTGGAGGTTTTGAAGTCAGCTCTGTTCGCCGAGAAATCTGTTGGTAACTGCAGGAATAGAGCGACGACCCTGTTTGTGACATATGAGCAGGCAGCCATTGTGGCGTCGACCCGGGTGTGTTGCAGGTTGGTGCTTGGTGATTTTTGCGATCGGGTAGTTATAGATTGCTGCTTTGTCTTCGCTGGGCCTGTAAGGGGACAAAACAGACGAACAGACAAACAAACAAAGAAAAGGGTGCCCATATTCGGTGAACAGCATGGCGGTGAGTTAGCCAGTTGTGATGAGCTATGATGAGCGACCAGGTTTGATCGCCTTTTAGGAGCACAGAGTAGGAGCCAGGATATTGCTCGGGTTTGTAGATGACTTCCTTGTGTACTCGCGGATGTGGTTGACGATGGTGTGGTGTCTACGGGTGAGCTTCGGCTTCTATGGTTGGGGCTTTTGAAGCGCTAGTTTATAGATGCCCCCTTCAAGTAGTTGTTTGTTGGGGCAGGCTGCGGTGTTATCCGGAGTGTGCTGTTAGGCGTGGGTGTCTCCGGGGCCCAGACCAGTTGGCGGGATCGGTCGAGATTGGTAGCCTAGTATATGTGTCAGTTGTCATTGTCCCGCATCTCCTAGGACGTGTAGCCGTTGTTTGGTAAGCGTGAAGTGGTTTAGGAGGAACCCAAACATGGCTCTTTCCTCTGGTGTCCTCTGGGGTGGCAGTCTTGATTCTTTTCGTGAGTTGAATTGGGAATGTCTTGGCTTTTGATGTTCGACTGGATATGCAGTAAGATAGCTTAGGGCAACGGCTGAGTTTGTGGTTGTTGACTTTATAAGGGCTTGTAGTCGTGGAAGTTGACTTAAAAGATTTTCTGTTGGCTGAGTAATGAGCAGGTTGAGGAGAAGGCGAAGGTTGATGGTATCCTCTTCTCCATAAATCTCCATGTATGTTTTGATGACGTTAAGGGTGGTGGTGGTGGTTGTACCCTCTGGGTTGGTTATTTGTTTGGTTATTGTTATAGGATGAGCGGCAGCTGTAGTTGTTATTGTGTCTGATGAGAGGATCGGATTTTCGCTCGTTGTCTCCTCCCTGTGGGATGGAGGTGGGGCCGTTGGGAGCGACGTCATCTCCTGGGGCGGGGTAGCTGGGTGGAGTTTCGCCTGTTTTTTTGTGGCTCCGCCCTTCTTTTTTAGGTCCTCCGGGCAGCTCATATTTTTTAGAGTGTCATTTTTTGGTGGCAACGGAGGGTTTTGGCACGCTGCCATCTCCGCAGCAGCTTTGCTGACTGTAGCTAATTGGGTTTTTAAGTTTGTATTTTTACGCAGTAGGAGTGACACTACGTTAATCATCTTTTTTTTGTCCCACTCGGAGCTTTTTTACTCCTTTCCGACTCCCTCCTCTCCTCTCAGCGAGAAGTAGCCGCTGACGCACCCTGTCTCCGCTCCGCTCGCTTGGTGATAAGCGATGTGGGCCCATAATTTATCTGCTTTATCTACGCGGCGCCCCCCACTACACCAGGGGCAGTTCTTAATTAATTTTTATTTTATCACATTTTCTCTTGATCCTGTTCGTGACGCCATGTCGGGACCCAGGGCAGCCGGCCAGCAGCTCTCCCTGACTCCCACCCAGGCAGATAAGGGTCCGGGGCCTTAGAAGGCCATCAGGCAGGTACTTGTGACACGTGGAGTGGAATTAATTAGGCGGACGCTTATCGGTTGCAAAGCGAGATTGTTTACTCACGTCAAGGTGGTGTAAGACGGAGGTCAGAGATAGTTAGTTACAGCTTAAAGATGGTCGTTCAGTCGTTCTGCAGATATATATATATATACGGGCCGGCGGTCAGCTTATCGGGCATGCGGGGCAAGGGTACGCCAGGGAGGTTGCGGCGGGAAGACGCTGACAACTGATCAAATTGTCAGATTTACTCCAAGGTGTGGGCAGAGTTGTCTTCGACTTTGCGAAAAATGTAAGCGGGTTTTGTTTGTATGATAGCCAATTGTTTTTTGCCACGTCATAAATCTAATTAGAATTGCCAATTATCTAGCAGTCTTTGCTAGGGTGTTATTTTCACAGGGTTACTCCTTGTTTTCTTTGACCAATTATAATGATTTATATAAAGCAAAGAAGGCAAAAGTTTTTATCTCTGTTAGTGACTCAGCAATAAATTTCTTTTTGACATGCGCAGAAAAAAGTGGTTACTATCATTATTGTTAACCCTTAGTTAACCTAGTGCAGAAAAAAACTGTTTTAAATGGTTATTACTTGTTTGTGACATGGGCACTACTTAATTTGGTTGTGACACTGGGTAAAAGCCCTGTCCCTCCCCCTGTCCTCCTAGATGCTGAATTTTTATTTTCCACCACGACACATGCAAGCTGCCATGGGCCGCAGAACCAATTGGACTAGTGGCAAGGCTCTGGGATGCAAAAGTGCAGGCCTCTATGTGGCATGCTGAACCCCCATGCCATGCTGAGGCCCAGATTTTGGCTCGTGCTTCATTTGGAGCACTCAGAGTGTCTGTGAGGAAGGGCAAGTTGGTGGGGCCAAAACGGCCTCTTTTGTTCTTTTTGAATTTTGGGGCAACCAGGGCAGTTGTGGCCCAAGCACAAAGCAGCCAGCAGTCCTGGAGGCTTTTGTTGCATCTTTTGGGCTGAGCATGATGCTGGGAGGGAAAAGAGAGAGGTTTGTGGGTGCCTATGGCCTCCTGTTCCAGGGCACAGGGCCATCAGTCAAGGATTTAAAAATGTGCTACATACAGGTGGTACCAAGGTAAGTGACAGGGGCCAGGGCAGACTTAGGAAAAAGGGGGCATCACAGGCTCCTACTGGAGGCCTCAAATGCCTCTACACAAATGCTCAAAACATGGGGAATAAGCAGGAGGAACTCACCCTCTTTCTAGCTAGCAAAAACCCAGACCTAGTGGGGCTCACAGAAACCTGGTGGGATTCTACCCATGACTCCACGACTGGGCAGTGGACATCCAGGGATACAGGCTGTACAGACTTGACAGAGCAGGGAAAAGAGTGCCGGGGTGTAGCGCTATACATCAAAGAGCAATACATGTCCTCAATGATCAAGATGGGGCAGAGGAAGGACAAAATGAGGCGCTCTGGGTAAGAATGCAAGGTGGGCATGGGGAAAGGGACTTGATAGTGGGTGTCTACTAGAGACCGCCTCACTGGGGGACAAGCTGGACCTGGAATTCTCAGGTTAGCTCATGGAGGCAGTAAAGTTAAGGGATGTGGTTGTTATGGGTGACCTATACTACCCAGACATCTGCTGGGAGGGGCAGTCAGCCAGGTCCGACAGCTCACATAGGTTCCTAGCCAGGATACAGGACCTCCACCTGACCCAAGAGGTTCATAATCCTACCAAGGGAAATGTTGGACTTGGTCCTTGCCACAGGCAACGACCTGCTGCCCTCAGTCTGCAGGTACTGGACCACCTGAGTTACAGTGATCATCGCCTGCTGGAATTGACTATCCAGTGCAGGGTGGTGAAAGCAAGCAGCAAGGCAGAGGTCCTCAACTTCAGGAGGGATGACTTCTGTAAGCTAAGACAGTTAGTAGGAGAGGCATTGGGGTCTTGGAGCTTCAATGAGATGGGAGTCCAAGACGGGTGGTTGTTCCTCAAGAAGATGATCCTCCAAGCTCAAGGGGAGTCAGTCCCAACGAGCATCAAGAGAGGCAGGAGTGCTAAGAAGCCCCCATGGCTCAGCAAAGGCATCCAGGGATGCCTGAGGGCAAAAAAGTAGGCGTACAAACAGTGGAAGCAAGGGGCTATCACCAAGGAGGATAACATCTCTGTTGCTCAGGACTGAAAGGAGGCAGTTAGGAAGGCCAAGGCTGAGCTGCAGCTAGGGCTAAGGACCAGAATTAAGGATAATAAAAACTCCTTTTTCAAATACATAGGAAGTATAAAGAAGGCACTGGGTAACATGGGGCCCCTACAGGATGGGCTTGGCAATCTGGTGATTGTGGCAAATCAAAAAGCTGACCTCTTTAATGAATTATTTGCCTCCATATTCCTGAACAGGGACCCACTAGAACTGCAGATGGACCCAGCGGAGGCACCGCCATGCCTAGGGTCAGGGACAACTTAGTTAGGGAACTTTTGGAGGGGCTGGATGTGTTTAAATCAGTAGGTCTAGAAGCTCTTTACCTGAGGGTGCTGAGGGAATTGGTGGGGGTCATATTGGGGCCCCTAGCACAGCTATATGAGCATTCATGGGACACTAACCAGGTACCAGAGGATTGGAAAAGGGCCAATGTGGTCCCCATTTATGAAAAGGGGAGAAAGGAGGACCCAAGCAATTATAGGCCAGTCAGTCTTACCTCAGTCCTTGGGAAGACCTTTGAGAAAATCACCAAGGAGCACATCTGCAAGGGCCCAGCAGGGGAAGTAATGTTCAGGGGCAACCAACATGGGTTCATTGAAGGCAGGTCCTTCCTGACTAACCTGGTTTCTTTTTATGATCAGTTCACAAAGTCCCTGGACGAGTGAGTTGGGGTAGATGTCATCTTCCTGGACTTTAAGAAGACCTTTGACACAGTTTCCCACCACATTCTCTTAAAAAAGCTTGGTGACTGAGTCATTGATGCCTACACAGTCAGATGGGTGGCAAACTGGCTAGATGGTCACACCCAGAGAGTGGTTGTGGATGGGTCATTTTTGACCTGGAGGGATGTGGGCAATGGAGTCCCCCAGGGCTTGGTCCTGCGGCCTGTACTGTTCAACATCTTTATCAATAATCTGGATGTGGGTGTGGAATGCATGCTGTCCAAATTCGCTGATGACACCAAGTTGCAGGGCAAGGTGGGCACGCTGGAGGGGAGGGACAGAATCCAGCTTGATCTAGACAGGTTACAGAGGTGGGCGGATGAGAATAGAATGGAATTCAACACAGACAAGTGCAAGGTACTGCATCTAGGGAGAAGGAACCAGCAACACATGTATAGGCTGGGGAACACCCTTCTTGTCAACATGTTGGCAGAAAGGGATCTTGGAGTCATTGTTGACTCCAGGATGGACATGAGCCGCCAATGCAAGGAAGCGGTCAGTAAGGCTAACCACACTTTGTTGTGCGTCTACAGATGCATCACAAGTAGGTCCAGGGAAGTGATCCTTCCCTTCTATGCAGCATTGGTCAGGCCGCAGTTGGAGTACTGCACCCAGTTCTGGGCGCTGCACCTCAAGAGGGATGTGGCTAGCATTGAGAGGGTCCAGAGGAGGGCCACTCACATGGTCAAGGAGCAGCGGGGGAGGCCCTATGAAGAGAGGCTAAAGGGCCTGAACCTATTCAGCCTTCACAAGAGAACGCTGAGAGAGGATCTGGTGGCCATTTACAAACTCACCAGTGAGGGCCAATGAGAATTCAGGGAGGCTCTGTTCCCCTGGACATCACCCAGGGTTACTAGGAATAACGGCCACAAATTGTTAGAGAGAAGGTGCAGGCTGGACATCAGGAGACATTACTTTACAGTTAGGGCTGCCAGGCTCTGGAATGGGCTCCCAAGTGAGGTGGTACTCTCTCGTACCTTGGGGGTCTTCAAGAGAAGGCTAGAAAGATATTTGGCTGGGGTGATATGATCGTGGCGCCTATTCCTGCCCAGGGCAGGGGGTCGGACCTGATGATCTGTTTAGGTCCCTTCTGACCCTAAGCACTATGAAACTATGAAACTATTGAGGATTTCAGAGCACTTGACTTGGTATAAAAAGTCAGAATGCTAAAGACTATCCTGAACACTCAAGGAACTTGCCAAATACAGGTAGTGGAGAACACTGCATCATGTTCCATATTGTTGGCAGAATTTGAGCATGTTCCCTTTCCTGAATCTGAGGATTGGTTCACTTCTCAGTAAATAGAAATATAACTTTGTGAATATGTGTAAATACATCTGTGTGCATGTGTAGGTCTTCAGTCTGTAACCAAAGAATCAAGCTACACCAACATCTGACTGAAAATGTAGCGGGGTTTACTTTCCCCAACACCACCTGGTTAGTGAGTTGCTATTTCCCTTTTTGTTGCTGCAGGTTTCATGCTGCACTGCTTTGTAATACATAATGTAAACAATCTGGGAACTCACATAGCAATGCCCTAATAATTCACCCATAGAAACCTATTGTTTCTTTAAAAAAAATCAAGCTTGCACAAGTAGAAATCAAACACATCTGAAACTGGGACGTAAGACAGGAAGAGCTAGATTTTAACATGGTTATTAAGGGAAACTGGCCAGACTTTCTTCTAATTAGATTAGGAAATCACTGGCAGGTATGGATAAGAACACTAGGGCAGTGCATTTCCTAACAGATGTCATTCATACATATTTCAGAAACATCACATGGCATTATGTTTAATGGTTAGAATGATAAAGCAGAAAGCTTAAATTAAATCTCTCTATTCTATAGCAAAATACACATGGTCTTAACATTTTTCTGACACCATAGTTCAATGAATCATAGAATCATAGAAAATTAGGGCTGGAAGGGACCTCAGGAGGTCATCTAGTACAACCCCCTGCTCAAAGTTGGGCGATCCCCAACTAGGTCGCTGTCTACCCTGGGCTTAAAAGAACAGAGATTGTACAACTTCTTTGGGGCACCTGTTCCAGTGCTTTACAACCCTCTCCATGAGAAAGTTTTTCCTAATATCTAACCTAAACTTTCCTTGCTGTAACCGAGGTTCCCTCCGAGGTGCATGCGTGTGCGGCTGCCGCGCACTAACTTATTAATGCTGCACACCTGCCCGGAGAGGAGCTGAGCACGGAGTGCACTGGGGCTGGTGCAGGACTCTTACCAGAGGTAAGCCTAAGGCAAGATGGGGGCTGGGGCTTGGGGCTGGTGCCAGGGAACTGCTCCACTTCCTAGCCCTGATGCCATATGTCTCCTCGCTTCCTGAGGTGAGGTGAGGTGAGGGTGGAGGCTGGGGGCTGGCACGGGCTCCGGCTGCAGCCTGCAGCAGTGGCAGCTGCCCTGCCCAGAAGCTGTGCACACTGGCTGTGCCCACTGGCGAGTGTGGCAGCATATCACACTGTACTGGGGAATGGGCTCAGCTTGGCCCCATGTGGAGCATAGCAGGGGAAGCTGGAGGGCAGGCCAGATGCAATTAATTGGGTGCCTGCCTGTGGGCTGCATTAATTTGTCTGGCAGGTTGGATTCAGCCTGTGGGCCATATTTTGTCCACCCCTGAGGTAGGACTTGGGGTCCCCTTCTTTGGTTGTGTGCAGACTCCTATTCTCCCCAGGGGTCCCTGGCCCTGGTAAGGCTCCTCTCCATCCATCCCAGTCCCCTGGGGTCTCTAACCCCAGACAAAGCTGCTCACCCTCCACTACAGTACCAGGCCAGGGTCCCTGGCCCTTATAGGGCTCTACGCAGGGTGCCCCTCAGGCACCTGTGGTTTCTGAAGTGGCATGCACCGAAAGGGGGAGGCGGGACCGAAGTGGTGCACTCATGGACCGAAGCGGTGTGCTCACAGACCGCTACACCTTAGAGGGAACATTGGTTGCAACTTGAGACCATTGCTCCTTGTTTTATCATCTGGCACCACTGAGGACAGTCCAGCTCCATCCTGTTTGGACCACCCTTCAGGTAGTTGAAGGCTGCTATTAAATCCCCTCTCAGTCTCCTTTTCTCTAGACTAAAAAAGCCCAGTTCCCTCAGCCTCTCCTCAGAAGTTATGTGCCACAACCCCCTCACTATTTTTGCTGCTCTCTGCTGAGCTCTCTCCAATTTGTCTACATCCTTTCTGTATTGCGGGGGTCCAAAATTGGACACAGTACTCCAGATGTGGCCTCACCAGGCCAAAATAGAGGGGAAGAATCACTTCTGATCTCCTAGCAACACTTCTACTATTACAGCCCAGTATGCCACTAACCTTCTTGGCAATAAGCAAACACTGTTGGCTCATATTCAGCTTATTGTCACTGTAACCCTCAAATCCTTTCCTTCAGAGTTGCTGCTTAGCTAGTCAGCCCCCAGCCTGTACAGGTGCATGGGGTTGTTCTATCCTAAGTGCAGAACTTTGCACTTGTCCTTACTGAACCACATGAGATTTCTTTTGGTCCAGTCCTCCAATTTGTCACCTTAATGCGCTGTAGGCTAAGTTGCATTAAGTTTAGGCAACTTAGCTTACAGCGCATTAAGGTGATTTAGGCATGTATTTACATGTGGACCCCTTAAGGCACCTTAACGTAACTCACTGGGTGAACACATTGGCAACCTGCCCTGGCAGGCTGGACCACATATGCAGCCTGCCCTGGACAGCCCATGGAAGCCCATGGCAGTGTACCTGGGCAGTGCATCCCAGCACCAGCCAAGGAGTGGAAGCCTCCAGTCCCCCCGGACACCATCAGCCTGGCCCTGGCCCTGGCTCTAACCCCCTCCCCGTGTTCCTGCCACCCCAATGTCAGCTGACAGTGGGTCAGAGCCAAGCCTGAGGGTGCCATGCTGTGCCAGGTGCCACCAAGAAGAAGATGTGGTGAATGCTGTTCCACAAGGCACAGATGCTGGGGCTGCTGTGGTGGTTATGGCAGCAGCAGTTCCTGTTGGTGTGCTGACCCACTTGTGACTAAATCGGCAGAGGAGGCAGAAGGCATGAGGGCTCCTGTTGAAGCAGAAGGGAAAGGTCCCCCCATGATTCCCTGTCAGGGAAGGGGGCAGCGCAGTGAGGACTTTGCTAGTGGCTCCCCTGCACCTCTCCTTCAGGGAGGGTTTGCTAGCTGGGCAATGCAGGGGTGGGGTGCCTCACTGACCACCCACGATTCAGGTGCCTTTAGAAGTCTGCACTACGGCTCCTATTTGGGACACCAGGCAGGCTGGGACTGCATCTGCCCCCAGCACCCAGCACAGATTTCCCTGCTCCACCCACCTCCATCCTGGGCAAGCGCCTGGCCTCTGTCAGCCACTGCCCATATGAGAGGTGGCGTGAACTCCTGGGGACTTTGTTCAGCTCAGCCCAGGCAAGCTGCATGCAATACGGGTTGGGGCTCAGGTCTCTCCTTGGCCCACCTGATCCAAGGCCAGTCCCCACTTGCATTGCACCCAGCCTGCCAGAACTGTGCAGAGCAGAGCCCCTAGGAGATTATGCTGCCTCTCTCAATGACAGTGTCCAGCAGGGAAGCTGGGTGCTTGCCTGGGACAAAGGTGGATGAAGCAGGGGAAGCCATGCTGGGCACTGGGAGCAGATACAGTTTCAGCCTACCTGCTGTCACAGGAGGGACAAAACTTCTAAAGAAACCTGAATCCTGGGCAAGCAGTGAGGTGTTCCACCCCTGCTGGGCTGCATTACCACCCCAAGGGAGAGATGCAGGCCACTGGCAAAGTCCCTGCCTGCACTGCCCCCTTCCTCTGAAGGGAGTCATGGGGGGTCCTTTCCCTTGTGCTTTGACAAGAGCCCTCATGCCTCCTGCCCTTTCTGCCAACTTAGTCCTAAGTCATACCACTGCTGCCAGAACCGCTGCTCCAGCTCCAGCACCTGCACCTTGCAGAACACCACCCATAGCATCTTCTTCTTAGCAGTGCCTGGTGGCAATGAGAGGCCCTGCGGGCTTGGCTCAGGCCCATTCAATCACATAGACAATGTCAAGTTGCCTTAAGGTGTCTACATGTGGGTTAAGGTGCCTTAACTAATCACACCTAAATTTGATACCTGCTTTATGCAGGTATCAAATTTAGGCATGATTAGCCTAAAATTGCCATTTTTAAGGCTAATTACATTAAGGGTATACACATGCAGACCTTCACCCTTAGCACCTTAAAAATGGCTAATGAACCTTAAATTACCATGTGTAGATGTGCCCTCTGAATCCTATCCCTACCCTCCACTTTATACTGATTGCCAACTAGGCATTAAACCATGGATTACTACCATTTGAGCCTGACGATTCAGCCAGTTTTCTATCCACTTTACAATCCATTCATCATCCTGTACTTGCTTAGCTTGCTTATGAAAATTTTGTGGGAGAACATATCAAAAGCTTTACTGAAGTCAAGGTATACCACATCCGCTGCTCCCCCTCATATCCACAGAATCAGTCATCTTGTCATAGAAGGCTATCAGGTTGGTGAGGCATGTCTTACCCTTGGTAAATCCATGATGACTGTTCCTAATCACCTTCCTCTCCTCTAAGTGCTTAAAAATGTATTTCTTCAGGCCTGCTTTATGAATTTTCCAGGGACGGCAGTAAGGCTGACTGGTCTGTAATTCCCTGGATCCTCCTTCTTTATGGAAGCAGTAAGTATAGGGCACATTTTGTAGCCCTAGTTCTTGGGGGAACATAGGATTGTATCCCACAGTTTTCTCTTTAAAAGACAACCATCTCAGCAACAAACTGGGTAGAATATAATGCACTCTTTTACTATACAACCCTGATGTATTTTCAAAGGAGGTCCATCCACCTAGTTCTTGTCTCCCTTCCTGAATCAGTCTCTGAGTCTACACATTTCCAGGTCTCTTCCACACCTCAGCTCCTTTTCAGATCTTTCTTCTTCTACCATCTCTGATAACCTCCCTGGCTACCGCTCCCTATATCCCTGTTCATCCATCCAGTCCTACTTTTCCTCCCCCTAACTCTCAGTTACACTTGTTTCTTCTTATTTCTCCATAGTATTGCCAGACTTCCAATCTAATTCTTTCTTATCACTTTGAATCAGATTTTGTTCCTGCTGCATTCAGATCAGATGGCTGTTTCCTTTAGCCTGCCTTTGAGACAGCAGGGCCATCAGGAAGAGCACAGTAAAGACAGATTGATCAGTTCTAGTTGTCTGACCTCAGCCCTAACCCAAAGCAGATCAAAGCAGCCATTACAGGGAAAGTCTCCCTGAGATCCCATGGCCTGAACTGGCACATGGTCATTTACTTATGGGGATGGTTCACGCACAGTGAGGTCAGCACTAAGAGCTTGGAGAGGATGGATCATGCTCAGAGGGAACAGAGAGCATTGCAGTATATTTAGTGAGTATGTGTGAATAGAATCTTTCAAAGACCAAGAATAACTTGGTCAAATTCAGGCAGATTTTCAATGGGGATTACAAAAGGCACATCCAGGGCACAAAGGCCACCACCTCTTCCTAATTTCAGGTCCCTATCACAAGCTTCAGATGTGTAAGAGCACTGAAACATCACCAGAATTTTCAAAAAACAAGATGTTTTTACCACCCTGGCTCTCAAAAATAGCCAAATCATTTGGGATGAAATTGTTCAAAAATACTTATCCTGAAGCATCAACAATTTCAGCCCAAACAGTTAAGTTCCAGCAAAATGATAAGTAACGGAAACAGGATCAGTAATAGGATGTGTCAGGTTACCTTTATAAGAAGTGGTGTTACTAGCCCTGCCCCTGATTTGCTCATAATAAACATTTGTGTTTCCCTAGCATGGATATTGCCATGAGCCTGGCTCTGATTTAACACAAAGGCATTTATCTTTCCCTGAGTTGTTTGCCCGGCTCAGGAATGATTTATTACCTGCTTATCTTCTCTGAATATTAAGTGTTTACGTCACCCTAATGTAAGATTTTTCCAACAGGCTGTAAGCGAAAGTCAGACTCAAGTGTGTAACAGCTGAAATAGTGGGATACACATGGAATAGATCGCTAAAGCATCGTAACCACAGGCTGCTTTGACTTTTATGAGGAACTGACTACTGAGAGAGTACGGTAAGCTTCCGAGTCATACACGTTACTTAGAAAAGAACTTTAAAGCAGTATGTTCTTCATTAAATACTTAAAAAGTTGTGTCACTAATTCTGCTGGATTTTACATAATGAAGTACTGTAGGCGGCAAAAAGATCTTCATAATGCCATTCAATTATAGCAACGAACAGAACAACATAGGGAATGAGCAAAACTCTGTTTGCAGGAGGCCATCATTTCTAAAACCTTTGCCATAGATTATATATTCTTATTTCTTACTGTTTTCCCAGGTTTTATCTTTGTATATGAAGGATATTCCAAAGCAAGGGACACCAATGAACATCTGCTAACTGCTTTCAATCCAACAATCCCTAAACACCCATTCACCTCAGTGAAAGTTATCAGCAATCCGAGTTTCAATATTTTATTGGATACACAAGTCTGTTTTGTACACATAAATGTGCAAATGGCAGATTGTAAATGGGACAAGTGTGTGAAAATAATTGCTCACTATCAATCTCACCACTGTAATTTAGATAATTTACCAATATGTATTGAAAGTCATACAAAAAATTAGAACTCTTGGTTCCAAAATGATACCTTTTATTAGATCAACTGGAAAATCACAAAAAAATTATCCTTTTTCTTCATTGCAAGAAAATTTTATTTTGATTTCCCAGTTAGTCTAATAAAAGGTATCATTTTGGAACCAAGAGTTCTAGTTTTTTGTATGTCTTCTTGTCTCAGACCAACACGGCTACCACGTACACCCCTATTAAAAGTCATGAAGACTGCTCCTACTCTTACTGAATCACTAGGAATTCTAGCATCAGTTTTGGTGGGAGGGGCCCTTTATTGATGAGTGAAGCTAACAAAATGCACTCTTACACCCCATACAAGAGCTACTGATTTTTTAGGAACTTTACCCCAGGGAAGATAAGGAGATTAAACTCTATATTCTGACATCATTCAGTTGGTGTTGCCTTTTTGCTGGAGTGGGGGTGGGTGATTTTTTGTGTGTGCTCCTTTTATGTTTAAAACTCTTATTTCATTGTACTTTGAGAAAGGCTTGACTTTTCTATATTTTGAAGATGTGCTATCACATTGCTACATACAATGCTTTCAGGAAAAAACAGTACAAAATACCACTTTGGTATGCACTTAGCTATGTTTGACTCTTCCTGCTTGCAGAAAGAGCACTGTTTACACTACAGAATACAGTATATGCTGTGGGAAAAATAGGTGTCAGTCACTTCCTTCATTCTTCTGTTATCCTGGCTTAAATCTGGAATAATTGCAAATGAACCACAATGGAATTGTTTCAGCTTTGCACCAATACAGGTTAGTTCAGTTTTTGGCATGTCTTCTTATTTTACCCTTACAGCTAAACCATTCTTTTGAGTAATACTGTCTAGATCTGAATCTAAGGCACTTTAACAGTAATATTTCCTAATATTAAATCATATGAATATGTCCAAGGAGTATTCTTTTAGTACAGTTCCTTTTCCTTCTGAGCATTGTAGATAAGGGTGGGTAAACTTCATGGATGTTTAAGTTTTGCAAACCTCCCAGCTTACTTGGAGACCTTTTCAAAGTTTATAAAGTTCAGTTGTTGTTTTGTTTCCTGTTTCTTGCTATTTGAAATGTGTTTTTTTTTCTTCTAGGAGGGATTAAATTCTAAGACTGAATTCTAGCTAAAAGGAAGTGTGTGCTTTGTATATGGCAATGATTATCAACCAGGGTATAGTGGCACCCCAGGGTTCTGAGAAATCCTTTTAAGGGTGCTTTGGGGTGCTGTGCAGTATTAGCACAGTTGTGTGTGCCATCACCTGTATATGATTCACAAGACACATCCAGATTTCAATTAGGAATCAACAGCATCAAAAATATTCTGACCTGTAGTCTTTCTGGGTTCTTGGCAACAGAAGAATTACTCTTTTTCAGTAGTCAAAATGAACGAAAGCTAGGAGTTGACATTTCCTGAGGGCTGCCTTGAATCAAAAAGGTATACCTTGAGTCTGGAACATCTGGGAACTACTGGTATAATGGATAAAAGTGCCTTTTCCCCAACCCAGGTGGACTTGTACAAACAGTACCCTACACAGAACATATTGTACTAATGTAGTATGAAGTCAGTGGATTTTCAACAAGGATTAGTTTTCTTTTTGCATTTTAACTTTTCTTGTTTCCCTGCCTTGTTTTATTTTCATATACCTACATTTGGTTTCAAGCTATGATATTGAGTACAGTATTTCAGTGAGTTTGAAATTAGGCCAAAGGTTTTCCATTTCTTGATGTGCTGTTTTCCATTAAGATTATCTTTTTTCCACAGGCGTGAATTCCAGGTGTTTTATGTGATCCAGCATACTCCAGACATTAGTGTCTTTTTTTAACTTTTTTGTTGCTGATGCATTTCCTTTTCAAAACTCTGAGGATTTAATAATGACTCAACAAATATAAATTTAACAGTGAAGAAAGAAATTACTATGACCAAACCAATACACTTTTATTTCAAGATTATAGTGCTATGATGCATGATTTCCAAAATTTAAGATAATTGTCTCCACCAACTTTTGAGCAGGTATTGTTTGTAAGCTTAAGTATTCATCTTCACACTTGCTCTTTAAATGTTAGTAGTAAGAATATCAATATGAATCTGAATGATTAAAAACATCATGAAAATATATTCTCTTTTCTTTATTTCCCTTAGAGCAAATAAAATCCCACTTGAGCCTAATGCCACTCTGATATTTTTGTAGCAGAGAAACAGGAAACACAGTAGAGCAATAGAAAGCATTCCCATGTGGAGCCCAGGAATTCCTTGGGAAAGTCTGCTATATTCTTGGATCCTTTCTCAAGCTGAAATTCTGTTTACATTCTGAAGCTGGCAGACAAATGATACCAGCCAGGGTTGCCAAAAATATCAAACTAATTGGAAATGTTAATAAAAAACTAAGCATTTGGGAGAAATGCACTTCGTTTGACACAGTGGAGAAAAATAATGCTGCATTCAATGTTCAGGGAGAGGAACAAGCAAATTTGGCTTTTTACCATTACTTATTTTTCACTTTTTTTGTTCTTGATGAAGTTCCTGAAAAGCTCCAGTTTCTGATGAAGTTTAAGGCAACCTCACAATTACTCTAATTTGCACCAGCTGCCAGCTACTCCAGGATTCAATTTAATTCAAATCCATGAAGATTGCTGGGCTGTTACAATATCCTGCCCAACCCCCTTCCTTCCATGGGTGCCCATGAGGAAACAGTCAATTCTCATGTTACATACCACTCAATGGGTACATCTACATGTACATTAATACACTTTTCCTAATGCACATTAAATTTAGTACTTCCAGTGTGGGTACCCATATACATTGGGCATTACATTGACTGGTATGTTCCCTCCTTTACCAGGACAGTCCAAATTTCAGATTCTTAGAATTGATGTTTAACAAGGAGAAATCAAACTACTCTTGTGTAGCTAATTCTAAACAGCTTGCAGTGTACTGTTGTGGCTGAGGTGGTAATTTGAGGGCACAGCCTGCCATTGGTTATCTGTCCTAATTCATAAGACACCCAGTGGGCACATCTACACATGCCCTTAACTGTGCAGTTGGCACTGTGTTGCTGAAGCAAGTGCAGTCCCAGTGGTACATGGGTTGTTTCCGACCTTACATCACTATAGCAACGAGCTATGGTGATGTAGCTTGTTGCTACAATAAAGTTTCAGTGGCATCACAATTAGTGCCCACGGACACTGTCACCACAGCAATGAGCTACATCTCTGTAGGTCGTTGCTATGGCAATGTAGCATTTCATGTAGACACACCCACTATGTATGAAGAATGATTCTTTAAATTAGTACCTTGACCATAAGTACAGTACCTTGATCATGAAAGCATAATGTATTAAACTTTAAACTATTTAGATCATCTATACAAAATTACCTTGATGGGTTTAGGATAATAGCATATACATTCTGAAAAACTGAAAGTTGGAATATCTTGGTCATTGATGGAAGATACTGCTTAGAAGTGGAATGGGAAAGCATTTTACAAAGCACTACAGACTCCTATTCTCTCAACCCCATTGCTGAAACAGGACGTTACTGGTAGTTTGGTAAATGCCTTTTATATAATACCAATCTTCCTTTGTTGTTTGCTATTCCTTGACTGTGCAAACAGACAAGTGAATCCCTCTGATTGTCTTACATAAACTGATAAAGATAGCTCCCACGTGTTGGTTGGTTAATGGCTGGTTTCCAATGGCTCTTTTAAGGAAGAATAGGAATTATAAGAATCATAGGAAAGTAGGGGTGGAATGGACCTCATGAGGTAATTTAGTCCAGCCCCCTACTCAAGGCAGACCATTTCTTTTGTCTATCCAGGTCATTCTGGATCATAGCCCTATCCTCCAGAGTATCGGCAACTCCACCCTGTGGCAGAAATGCCACCGTCGGTGCCCCTCTCCAGAGACCTGTCTCTGCCAGCCTGAGAGGCTGGTGTTGAATCCCTCAGGGCGGGGATCTCCCACCTTGTCTACATGACAAAAGCCTGGTGCCTGAATGCTCTGGTCACCTGGGCAGAGGGGGGGGAAAGGCCTGGCCCTGCGCACGGGTCCAGGTAGCCAAGGATGCTTGGTAGATTGGTTGGCTTGTGGCCAGTATTGGCAGCCTCAATTGGACCAGGCTGCTGAGGTCAGAGAGGTTATTTAAGGGCCCGAGCCAGAAAGAAGGGCAGCCATTAGCTATGCGGTCATCCAGGTGAATCTGAAACTGGCTCTCTCCTCATCACCGCATGCTCCAAGAGTGACCTGCCTCCAGAGGAAAACTCCAGCCACCTCTGGATGATGCGTGTGAGTAAGTTACTCGAGATCCGATTAGATATTTAGCTTACAGTAATTCAGATGCGTTTTTAAACGGCTACCTCAGCCACTGTAGTTTGCTCTATGGGATCCCTTTGATATTCCTCTAATATTTCTATGATATTGTTCTACCTTTTACCCTGTTTCCACCCTACCCCCTGTAATCAATAAAGTTCTCCTTTGTGACCGGTGTGGGAGACTTATTGAGGGGTGGGTCTAAATTATGCCTAGGAGGGCCTTTAGGTCTGCAGACTAAGGGAGACTTTCCTAATAAGCCCCTGACTTGGGGAAGTGCCCCAAGTGCTTGTATTGGGTCTAGGACCCATTGGACGATCAGGCCTATGTTCTCCAAGGTGTGCAGAGGTGCAGAGCCAGAATTAAGTCCAGAGCCTTGGATGGTGGCAGCGGGAACCCCAGGCTAGCGGATGTGCTCCAGGGAAGGGGTCAGCCGGACGTGAGGCACCCCAAGGGAGGCACTCGGAGCTTGGAAGGTGGTTGGGTGCAGGGAGGTGGGTGACTCAACGCAGGTTCGCCCCCTACTGGCCCGCCACACACTCAACTTGGTGTTAGCCACAAATTTGCTAAGAGTGCACTAAATGCCATCATCTAAATCATTAATGAAGATATTAAACAATCCTTGACCCTAATTGGAACACTGGTAAACCCCACTTGAAACTCCTCCCAACAAGACATTGAGCCATTGATGACTACTTGAGACTGTCATAGAAGACATTGTCAAAAACCTTGGTAAAGTCAAGGTATATCAAATCCATTGCTCTACTCTCATCTGCAGAGGATAATCATCTTATCAGAGAAGGAAATCAGGTTGGTCAGGCATGATTTGCTCTTAGTGAATCAATGCTGGCTCTTCCTGATCACCTTGTTCTCACCTAGGTGCTTCACAATAGATTTCTTGAGGACCTGCTTCATGAATTTTGTAGATACTGATGTCAGGTTGACAGGCCTGTAATTCCCCAGATCTCTTTTCTTTTTTAAAGATGGGCACTACATTTGCCCTTTTCCTGTCATCTAGGACTAGTCTCACCCCATCTCCACAAGTCTGCAAAGAGGATAGATAGTGAATGGCTCTGAAATGTCTCATCTTCCAGTAAACATCAGTGATAAATACACCAAGTAGGAAGACAGAAATATACACCATAGTGATAACCATCTGGTAAATTATACATCCACAGTGTACTTTATACATTATACATCTCATGAGACTTTGACCTCTTTACTTGAACTTTGCCCACTACACCATCTTTGTCAAGACTCTTCCTCACATTCCTAAACTCATGAGGAGGTCCATACAGTAGGTGTTAAGACAGTAAAAATACTAATAAAAGTCTGCTTTCAGAGAAATCACTCCTAGAAGAGGAACAATATATTGTTGTGTTGCAAGCCAGTATCTGGAGGTAATGTTCAGATTCAAAAACCTTCAGTGAATAAGAGAATAAGAGTGTAACTACTGGCAGTACTCCTTATAATTGATTGCTGTTACTTAGGCAGCTGCCTTAGAGGACCAATTAAGACCAGCTTTCCATCATCCTAAATCCATCCTCCTTGCCTTAGATTATGTTGGGACCCAGCAGAATGGTGAGCAG
Source organism: Alligator mississippiensis (assembly GCF_030867095.1). Classification (NCBI taxonomy): domain Eukaryota; kingdom Metazoa; phylum Chordata; order Crocodylia; family Alligatoridae; genus Alligator; species Alligator mississippiensis. Next base: position 115,393,907 of record NC_081824.1, on the reverse strand, counting down.
CAGAGGTGGTACAATATCTAGCTGACTGCTGCCACTGAAGCAGATGATTCATGAAGGGATCTTCATATCTTTTCCTTTCAGTATTATATGCCAAGTGGGAGGTGGCAGAGGTATAAAGAGGCAACTAGGATGTGTGTGTATCTACCTGAAGAACTGTCTCATGGCTATGACTTATTATCTGCAAAATGTAACTTTTTTGTAAAATATGTGAATCAAGATGGTAAGATACCAAGTGGGAAGTCCACAGAAGTATTTAAATGCTTAAATCTAGGAGATGGTACTGTGAATCCCAGGTGGATGGAAACCTGCCTCTCTTCTTTATATTTCCTACTGGTCAGATTAGGTGGTCCCTCCTCAATTTGTTTTCTTCTATGAATCTCAGCCTTACAGGCCTAACTCGCCTTGCATACTTGGAAGAGTATTTGGGATTGTGCTCTTCACTGGTCAGAAGGGTACTGAAAAAACAGGCATTTTAATATGATGCATTTCAATCCCTAAACCTCTTTGGATTTAGCTTTACAAGTATGAAAAAGATATTCAGTATTCATGTAGTTGACTATGCGCATAAACATAAAATAGTGCCTCAGTGGATCCATATTCATGGTGGGTGTTCTGCTACAAATAGTACTTTATTCAAGTAATTGAATAATAAAATACAATTAGTTCCCTTTATCCAAAGGACTTAATGCATTACATTGCATTTGGCAAAATCAGATTATGCTCGTAATGGCTACCACATGGCTACATTAGTAGGAGCATTGCCAGCGGATTGAGGGAAGTGATTCTCTCCTCTATTCAGCACTGGTGAGGTAACATCTGGAGTAGTGTGTCCAGTTTTGGGCCTCCCATTACAGAAAGGATATGGACAACTGGAGAGAGTCCAGTGGAGGACAACAAAAATTGTTAGAGGACTGAGGCACATGACTTCTGAGGAGAGGCTGCAGGAACTGGGCTTATTTTGTCTGGAGAAAACTAAGGGGGGGGATTTAATCACATCCTTCATTTACCTGAAGGGGGGTTCCAAAGAGGATGGAGCTAGACTGTTCTCAGTGGTGGCAGATGACAGAACAAGGAGCAACAGTCTCAAGTTGCAGCAAAGGGAATTTAGGTTCGATATTAGGAAAAACTTTCTCATGGGGAGGCTAGTAAAGCACTAGGACAGGTTATTCAGAGAGGTTGTGGAATCTCCACCCATGGAGGTTTTTAAGACCTGGCTAGACAAAGCCTTGGCTGGGATGGTATAGTTGGAGATGGTTCTGCTGTGAGCAGACAGTTGGACTAGATGACCTCCTGAAACCCCGTCCAACCCTAATTTTCTATGATTCTCTGATATATCACTAATATTCAACCCAATGTTATACCCTCAGCATTAGAAAAATCATGATTTTAAAGAAATACCATGTCATTTCTGTTGGGGGGGGGGGGGAGTCAGGAAATATTGCTTCTTGATAGTGCATGCTTTACCTTCCATAGTAGTGGTAGTTGTTTACATTAAATAGGTTTCTAGTAGCTTTATTTTGCAAATAGCTATTAATTGATTAGACTGTTGGATTAAAGCTGTTTGTTCAGGAGAGTAATCAGAGGTAGCTTGGTAAATGTACATCATGTCACTCTTTGTACACAATGAGCCGTTTCAAAGAAATCTTTCAAGCTATTGTGAGCTCCTCGTATTTATTTATTTTGTTACCTTTTTAGAAGCTTGCAGAAAGGGAACTACATATATGTTTTTGTTCTGCTCTTAGATAATCTTGCACTGCAGGTAATCTGACCATAATGCTTAATTAAACAAGTAAACCTACTTCAAATGAATTCAATATCCCTATAAATCCTACTTTTTAAGCAAATACCAGTGTCAGAGTCATACTCCGGTTCTGAAGTGGCTGACAAAATAAATGGTTCAAAAGATTATTAATGCTGGCAACTGTTTCCAAGCTATAATGGCTAAGGATTTTATTAATTAAGAAGCTAGGTTGTCAAGCAGTAATCTAATGGGATTTTATAGGCCTCTTTGGTTGTGTGGTAGGGACCTGCTCACTTAAAAATTTGCTCTCTGATAGCTGTCATGATGGCCGAGAAAAGGTATGGCTGTTGGGTGAGGGAGACTTGGACTGTAAAAATGCTCCTAGAACAAGCAGACAGCAAACAAAAAGCAAGAGCAGATGTCCTTTCTATGGGTAGAGAGAAAGGTAGGAAAGAAGCAAATAAAAAAGCTAAACCAAAAATCTGTTCCATGTTTTCATAGATCTGTTTAAGCCAAAATGCCTTTGTGTATTCATGTAAGGAAAATGGTCTTGCGTCTTAAAATCTTCTAAGATCTGCAACCTTTAGTTAACGTATTGTGAGGTTGTCTCATGTGCTTTGGTTTGTTAGTGGTGGACCTCACGTGCCTAATTTCTGTTAACTATTTTTAAAGGATTTGCTCTTTTATTTTCTTTTAAAAGGACACATTAAAATAAAAATTTTCACTATGGTATCATTTTCATGGTAGGTCAAATTTTAGTACTTTGCAAAGTATAATACTGAGTTTATTAACTTTTTATAAAAGGAAGAAAACAAATGCACGTGACCAAAATTATGTTTTCTGATTCACTTTTTAAAAAGTTTGATTACATTTTAAAAAAGTTTTAATGTATATAAAAAAGTTAGACACATCTGACCCTTTTATATACCACTTTTAAAATGTTAGTAATTTATAATAACTTTACTGATACTAAAACAGTTGCAATTATTTCAATGTATACACTTAAAAAAGGTAAATTATTTATTTTTAAAAATCTTATAGATCAAGATCAGTTTATGAAAATCAGACTTGCTTCAGTTTTAATACTGTCTCCTTCCTATATTGGGTAAAGAAATAATAAAAAAAAGAAATATTAAACTAAGGAAAGAAGTATGTGGGGAAAAAAGCTAGAAACAAGGTATGAGAGAATATTTTTAATTAAAGGAAGGAAGAGGAAAGATGTAGACTTCAGGAGAGAGGAAAGCAAAGAGGAAAGAAGCCAGCAGGATCCCAAACTCTAATACATACATTCAGATACTTCAGGAAAGAACTCCAGGTTTCTGAATTTTTATCTTGGACTCTTCTATTACAGTACACAATTCTTTCTCAAGTGGTTAGGCTTACCACATCTATGCCTTAACTTCAACTCTTTGATATATTTAGAGTATTTGCTTGTGTAAAACCAGTTATCTTCCAAGTCATAATTTTAATATGTATTTAGCTTCTATTTAATAGCCATCAGGCTTAAAATCAAAATTAGCTTTAATTGAATTGTATATGATCAGAACAAATAATTAGGCAATTTAAGTCTGCACAGACCAAAGTACTCCAGGTCATATGGGTTTCATTAGTGCCTCCTAAATCCCAGTGTCACCATTTGTCTTTTTAGTGGCACTTACTTTAAAAATCAGATTACACCATAATTATAATTAGCCAAATCCTCCACCCAAGATTTAAAAAGAGTCACATAGGTTAAAATTCACTATTTTTCACAGTAATGTTATTTTCTTACAAATTAAAAGCAAATTTGTACCTTGCAAGAATGTGAAAACTAGTTGAACTTACTCTTAAAATGCTCTTATAAAACAGTAACACATACAAAGAAAATGGAAGTATAAATCACTGGAAAGTAATTTGCATCCTCAGATAAACAGCAGAGCTGAACCAATACCAGGAAAACATTTTTGTGAATATCTATTTGAATTATTCATTGTTTGTTCCTCTTTTGTTTCTGTTTTCTGCAAATGTTTTGCTAATGTTGACAGAAAAAGTGATTTTTAAGTGAATATGGCAGAATATTTATAGAAATTATTTATACATAAGTACTTGAGTCTTTTCAGAAGAAAATTATTCTAAGCATTAGAGGGCACATCTACACGAGACCTTTTATTACGCAGTAGAGCTAATTACTGCACAGTAGGTGTCCGCATCTATACATAATTGGCTCTAATCTCAAGTATGTTTTCTACCAGCAAATGCAAGTAGCAAATTTATTTGAGTTTACTTACTGCACAGTAGCACACGTGTAGACACCTCAGCAGGAGCATTTACTCCCAGTCAGCTGGGCAGCACGGTATGGGAGATTGTTCTTTGCTCCCAGGAGCTGCTTGATGCTGGGATGGGCTCCACCACTGGAGCTTGGGTGGGAACAATATCCCCCTCCCCAACATATCCCCCTCCCGCTCTGTGATCATGGGGTTGGGAGATCCCTATCTCCCACCCTGAGTCCCCTGGTCACGGGGCCCAAGCTGGGAGATCCTCCCAGGTGGGAGATAAGGATTTCTCAGCCCAGGTCCTGTAATTGTGGAGCATGGACTGGGACCTTCCTGCTGCCAGAGCAGGGGGACATTGTCCTCACCCGGGCTTCAGTGGAGGAGCCTGCCCTAGCAGCAGGCAGTTCCCAGGGGCCAGAAACAGTGTCCCAGCCACAATGGGAAACAGCTCGAGTGTAAACTCCCAGATTATATGCATGTATAGACACACCCAGCATCATCTAAGGTGCAGGTAGAAGTGACAATTTTGCCTGAATTGGCCCCTAAAGGTGCTCTACAGCTGTGACTAAACACAAGTGCGTGGCTGCAGAGCACTTTAAAAGTGTCTAATCTCAAAACAATTTGAACTCTCATTAAATGAGGGTTCAGATAAAGGTGCTCCAAAGAGGAGTGTCTTCATTAAATTTTGTCTGCAGGTGCTGGGAGTAGGGCTCAGCTGATGCAGCCTAACCCTGCTCCCAGCACTGTTTTCAGAAGGGGGGAGGGAGGGGAAGGGAGAGAAGGAGTTGTTTCTGGGGCATGTAGTCAACACTGAAGGGTGGAAAAGGTGGATTGGGGCCCCCCAAGGTGGGGGGCCCCAATTGACCCCCCACTCCAGCACGGCTGGGGAAACCCCAAAATGGACCTCCCTCCCCTGCCTTATACCCCTCCTATTCTGAGATAGAATGGGAGCTGGGAGAATGGGGGCAGAGCTCAGGGAAGAGGGTACAGAGATGCAACCTCTCTTCCTGGATCAGCTTCAAATTGGAGCTCAGTCCTCCACTCTCCCAACCCAACAAGTAATGTCTTTTGAATCAGGAGGATCAGTTTAACTCATGGCACTTTCTGTGCACCATAAGTTAGCCCTGGGAGCTTCATTTCTGTCTGTGCCTCTAATTAATAGAAGCAATTGAACATGACCCTCATGTCCAAAGAAAATAACTTTAATTTCAAAACTCAAATAATTGCAACTAACTGCTCACTGATAAATTAAAGATTAAGATTTATTCACAGAAACTACTCAGTGAGGAATTTATGCTTCCACATGAGAAAAGACTAAATAGGCTAGGGTTTTTCAGCTTAGAAAATATATGCTTGAGGAGGGACATGATAGAGGTTTACAAAATAGTAGATGGTGTAGAGAAAGTAAATAGAGATTTATTATTTATGCTCACTCACAATACTAGAACTAGGTGACATAAAATGAAGCTATAGGGTAGTAGGCTTAAAACTAACAAAGTTTCATACAGCAGGTAAATAACTTGTGGAACTCACCACTGCAAGTAGTTGTGGAGGCTGGTTGCTTAATGCAGTTTGAAAGGGGATTAGACCAATTCTGGGAAGAAAGGTCTATCAGTAAGTATTGAATATGGCAGATATGCATGAAGCCTCTGAATCAGAACTTCCTCAGCCTCTGAATGATGGAAGCTACAATAGGAGACAAGCAGGGACTCTCCCAGCATCTGCTCTCTGCCACTCTGAGAGGCAAAATACTGGGCTTGATGGACGTATCCAGTAAATGTCATTTCTTATATTATTATATAATGTAAAATGGTAAAGAAATCTAAGGCAATGGCAGCAAGTTAACTCATATTTCTTGAGTAAAAATGAGGTGAATTTTGTGAAGTGATTATTTCTTCTAAATTATTTAACCCAGGATTGCTAAACTTCTGTCCAGCGGGCTAGATCTGGCACATGGAGCCATGTGATCTGTCCTATGGGGCTCCCAAAAGGTCCATAAAGTTGGTGGGGGATGCAGTAGCAATTAACGCTGCTATCTCTCTTCTACAGTCAAATTTCCAAGCTTTGCGAGCTAGATGGCATGGTCCTGCACACACGGGGTGATAGGGTCCATATTGTGCATTCATTTAACCAAGCCACCTCCTAGTAATATAAATACTGGAGCTATTTTTAAGGACTAAACTGACATACTAATCATATAAAATAAGTATTTTTTTAATATAAAGAATATAAGGATATGCCATAAAATTTAAATACTGCCTCTGGGCAAAAAAGAATCAAAGTGCATGTTTTCACTTAGGGCTTGATCAAGTAAGGTACAGAGTCTTTGGTTTTGCAAGAATGTTACATTTCACAGGATCATCAGTACCTGGTCATCAATATTTTTGGGAGTTCCATAGGCCTACTAAACTGCAAATGCTAATGAGTAGTCACACTGACTTTGGTGATAGCTTGCCCTCAGTATTAGTCAGGTATTGAAATAAATCAAAATGAAAGTACCAGTTCATCTTAAATAATTGTTGAATCTAGTCTTATAACTTGTCTAGTAACAAGGTACCTGCTAGGGTACCCTCTTAATGGATGAGTAAAGAAAAAATATGTATTGGCAAGCATGATACCCACAGTCTGGTGTTCTCCGCCCTGTAAGGATGTCCTGGCTGAGTGTGCACTGTGCCAGGTTTTTTTTTCTGTGGGTTTTTTTGACTCCTGGATATCCAGAGGTAAAAAAAAAAAAACTGCAGGAAAAAACCCCAGAGCAACATGCACTCAGCCAGCATGGACTGCTGAAAAGCGGAGCCAGGCCACCCAGAGCCACGTTCCCCTGCCAGCCAGGCTCCATGCAGCAGAATCACTGCATGTGCAGCCCTAGGAGGCCTCCAGGACCCCAGGTAAGGCTACTAGGGCCAGCCCAGTGCTGGTCCTAGCCTCCCCTACCCCACCCAGGGCAACTTGCCACGCACTAAAGCATGCGTGGCATGGATATTCTCCAGAAAGAAGTAGCAGCAGCACAATGTGCCCCGCCACTACTTGTTCCCAGGGAACCAAATGTCCACACACAGCTGGACATGCTCACTGGGAGCAAATTTACTCCCAATGGGAGCAATTCAGAGCAGGGCTACTCCTGTCCCACCTTTGCACAGCTGTTTCCTGGGACTGGGAAAGTGTCCTCTCCCTTGCAACTGTTTTCTAGCCCCTTTCCCCAATTGGCTTATGGGGCAGCTGTCAGTGCCCCACAAGCCAATTGGGGTGGGAAATTCTGCCCAGCCAGGAGCTGGCCAGGAGGTGCCCCACCGGTGGGGTAGGAAGCAGCAAGCCCCCAGCTGGGTAAGGAATCCCAGCTGGGCAGAAAATCTGCCCCTGTCTGGGTGTGACAGTTCCAGGTCATTCCTCTGCTGGGCAGGGATTCCTGACCCAGCTGGGGGCTCTCTGGCAGCTGCCCCACCTGCAGGAGGCCCAAGCTGGGTGGGAATCCCTCACCCAGCTGAGGGCCTGCTGGCAGCTGCTATACAAATGGGACAGCTGCTGGTGAGCCCCCAGCTAAGCTGGGAAGCAGAGAGCTCATACTGCTCAGCTCCTGGTTCCTGTGGGAAGTAAGGAGCCACACAGTGCCAGAACAGGGGAGTGGGCACAAAGAGAATGCCAGGACCGGGCCCCCTGCTTGTGTAGCTTACCTGGAGCAACAAGTCTGCTTCCAATCAGCATCTGCTTGAGTATACTGCACAGTTAATCTAGTAGCTCTATTTACAGGTACTAGCTAACTGCTCAGTAGACTAATTTACTGCCCAGTAAAGAGTCTCATGTAGACATGTCAAGTTTGAAACAAAGTGCTATATTCTAGTAAAGAAATTAAAAGTGTGGCAAATGTTGTTTCTGAGATTTAGCTTCTGCTTGTAGGCTGTGAAGAATATGAAGAACAAATTATACGTGAATAAGTATTTTTTTAATAAGCATAGCATATAGATTTTAGAATTATATTTTGGTTTGTAATTCGTAAGTTTATAGACTTTCACTAATTCCTGAGAAAAGCACCTTTGTCCCTTAATGTTTAAAATTAAATATTTACACATTCTAATAGCGTGATGAGCTAAAGAGAGATGTGCTTTAGTATATTCGTTTGTAGAATAAACAGCATCTAATTGCAATGTTCTGGGTTTTCAGAGGTTATTATTGTTAGTATAAAGGAGCATAGAGTATACATTAACTAAAACAATATTTACATAATAATTATGTATAAAAAATGAACCACTAGCATTGAAATTAATCAAAATTTGAGAGAAAAAATAGCTGTTTAAAGCAGCAGTGAATACTTTTAAAAAAACAGGCTAAAGTTCACATCATTATTAATGTTAGACTTTTTCCCTGTATTTTATTTTTGGGCAGAGCTGATGAGGAATTTTCCAACCAACTCGATTTTGTCAGAAAATGCAAGTTTGTTAAAGCTGAACCATTTTGTGCAAACATCTCAGTTTTGCCAGACTTTTGCCCAAAGAGAGATAGAATTTTTTGTTTAAGCCCAGTAGCATGGTTGCATCCTGCTTTTCGACTGGACTGCACCATGCGAGCCTCGGTGAACTTTTTAAAGTCCCTAAAATAGGTGAAAATCCTCCCTTCCTGTACAAGGCATGCCCCCTACTCATCCCTTCTCCCATCTGCCTTTCCCCACTATCCCAGGGACAGGGAAGCACCAGAGCTGTTCCCGCCTGCTATTAGGGGGCTGGGCTAAGCTGGGGATGGGGACAATGGCCACAGGGATGAATGGGGTGTGCCTTCCTTGTGCCTGCTCTAGAAACTCTCTAGCTGCCCTGTTGCCACTGTCCCTGTCCCAGCTGAGCCCAGCCCCTGCTCAGTCTGCATGGCTCTGGAGCTTTCTCCACCCCTGAAGCGTGGGAGGCAGCACCAGCAGTAGGCAGGCTGTTCAGGAGAAGGGTGGGGAAGAGAAAGGGAAGGGGCATGCCTCTGAGCAGGAAGGGAAAGGAATTTTTACCTGCTTTAAGGACTTAAAAAAGAGCACAGAGGTTCCCATGACATGGTCTGCCTGCACTAGTGGGTGGGGAGTAAAGGGTACAGCCACCCCTGCAGTGCAGGTTGCTGCTCCCACACCTGCCTTTAGGAAACCCTGGTTCTGCCCCTGTTTGAGCCCCACCTGCTATATCTAGCAGCTAGTGCTTCAGGCTCTTCAGGGACCTCGGCTTTCCAGCTCCCTGGCAGCTGTACTATAGACTGTCTAGGAGCCTGGGACTCCTGGAGTTCCAAACTTCCCACCTGGACACAAAGAGCTAGAAACCATGGATGCTCCAGCTCTAAATAGGGCTCAGCTTCTGGATCCCAGGCTCCACAACAGGAATCCTGGAAGCCTGGGAGTCCCATCTCCAGTTAGACCTCAGCTCCTGGTTCTGCAGCATGGATCCCAGGGGTTCAGAAAAACCCCAACCTAGGCCAGGGTACATAGAGTGCCAGTTTTCCCTGATGTACAGTCTGGGAGCTCCAGCTTGTCTGGAAGGTCTTGTGGCTTCTGTGTTCCCTGCTGCAGAAGAAATCAACATCGTCTTTCATTTGAGAATTTTCCAATGAACTCCATTTCATTAAAAGAGTCCCACCATTACGAATGTCCCAAATGGAACCAGTGCTCACAGGACTTTTAGGCTCCGTGTACCAGGGAAGAGCACTCTTCAGGCTGCCCTCATACCCTCATGCTTCAGGAGCAGTCTGGGATGTTTTGGGCATCAGGGGGCACCCCAGGAACTCTTTTGCCATGAAGCAAGGTACATACAGTTCAATTTTAACAAAAGAAAACATTCTCAGAAATTACTTTCCATTTAAGGAGTTTGCTTGTTTTGTGAACTTGATTGAAACAGAGTGAACAGTTTTTGGATGCTATACAGAATAGAAATGCCAGTTTTCTACTTTTTGATATTTTTCTGTATTTGTGCATGTGACAGTTTGCGAGGTGATCAGGTGCTGTGAAGTGTAAGATATCTCCTCCCACGTTGGATGTCCTAAATATATTTTGAAGTGGTTGAGACTGTCAGTGTTTCTTTGTGGATTAAGGTACCAGCCATTTTTGGGCAGAGAGTGAATGAGAATGATTTTGTAGTCCCAGCATTCAGCTGGGAGACCCAGGTGCCAATGTATGCACCAAAGAAGGTTTAAAGCAGATGGTGCTAAAGGTTGTGGAGCTTCAGTAGAAGGCACTGAGAAGGATCTCCTCCACAGTCCCAAATACTCTATAGCTGTGCTGCTCAGCACTGTTAAAATGGAAGTGTTTCTGGGGTTTAGGCAACAAGTTTTGAGGATCTAAATTTTGGTAGTAGGTGCCTAAAGTGACCCTAAAGTGGTATAAGTTACACTTATACTTCTTTGGAGATCATGCTTCCTGCCCTTGATGACTTTCACTACCTCTAGTCCCATTTCATAATGCCACAGCTAATATCAGAGGATATACTCCCACTGTAGTACCCTTGTTAAATGCAAGAACTGCTTTATAAACAAGGGGGACTGCTGAAAGGGCAGTTTTATGAGGGGTCCCAACTCTGCTAATATTCAGGATACAGGATAATCTTATCTGTTCACCAGGCATTTGATAAAGTGATTGTGAACGAAATGTGAAAAAGGTTTGTTGTCTGTCACCAACACTTGTTTTTTCTTTTCTTTTAAAAAAGTTTTGGAGGCTATTGTACAGTCTTTGTATAATTACAACGTGATTCCTAAAAATTGGTACGGAAGGTTTTGTCTTCCTGTGCATCCCTGGTTTTGTTTCATACTTTTACAAGGGCTTTTGCCAAATACGTTGTTGGCATACTTGCTAGAATGAAAACTATTATAAGCCAGAAATGTTCCCAGAATGGAAGACAAATATTATTTAATTTTATGAATAATTTGTTAGCTAGCTGCTTTTTAAAACCGTCTTAGTTGTTATGAAAAAGAATTCCTTTTGGTAACTGAAATACACTGCCTTCTTTTTAACGTACATTGCTGTAATTGGTAGCTAAATTATAATTTAATTTTCATCCTCCAAAGCCCTGATGTCTGGTAGAAAAGAACATTAAAAGAAGCTTTGCTACAAAAGTTGTCATCATGTAATTTATTTCTAGTACAAGCTACATCTGTATAAACCATTCATGGACCTTCCATTTTCTTAAGTAATGGAAGAGGCTCTGCATAGGGCCCCTTTCTTTACTTAACTTCCATTTCTGAAGAGGTTAGAAGGATTGGGTGTCTTACACTGTTTAGGACACCAAGGACAAAATCAAAACCCTATAGGGCTGTGTAGTGCAGGTTCTGACAGTAGCAGAACCCTCGTGGACACTGGAGAATCGCAGTGAAATAATGCTCGTTTAGAAAGGGTCAACCCATTTTCTCCCCAGTGCTTCACTGCTGGTACTTATTAACAGCAGTGTAACTAAAGTGAGGTGACTGAGGTAGCTGCCCCCGGCACTGAATTAGGATGGGGATGGAAACATTTCAGCTGTTGTTGCAGGCACATGATCACACTAGTAGTATGGCAGTAGTTTGAACTTGCCACTGCCTCCATGCATCCCGCTGCCCCAGGCATCTGGTTGATTTGTTATGCCTCTGCTTACTACTGCAAAGGGTAGAAAGGCCTTAGCTATGACTTTACCCTACATAGGTAGTACAGTCTCTGAGTTGATAAGCAATTATAACTGTACTAGTAAGCATCAGCCTTAGCATTTTGAATGTAACTAGCTCAGTATTGTCTGATTCCACCGCTGGGTTTGCTAGGGACAGAAAGGACTCCTGAAAGAGCAAGTGTATGCTGGTATACACCTGGAGCTGCACTAAAGAGGTTACACTATAGCTATTTTGATCAGTAATGTATGTGAACGGAGCATGATATGCTTCACTGTGGAGCTGCCCAGCACATTCCCACAGTAGCACATGTTTACCTGACACATCTCATCCTTATATTCATCTGCATAGGAGAGTAAGAAAAATCCTTAGATGACATTCTAAGCCCATTCACTCCAAATATAATAGTCTCATAAAGCTAAAATACATATAGCTTTATCAAACTCCATGAGGCTCAGCTGATTTATGTCAGCTGAAGATCTGACTTCATATTTCTATGTCCACTGACATGCTCTGAAGGTATTTATTAATGGCAAATATTTCTTAACAGATGTTAATGAAAACCAAATAATAATATCCCTTTCTCTGACATTTTACATCAATTAATTTTATAAAGTACCACAGTGCATAAGGCATGCTATATGTGTGTGTGTGTGTGTGTGTGTGTGTGTGTGTGTGTGAGAAAATAAAAATTACAAAACAGCACAGTCATGCTGATTTGTCAGCAATGAAATGCATTTCTCATATGAAAGTTCTGGTTTGGGTGATTATTGTAAGCCAAGGTCTAAACTGATTATACATCTGAATTCAGGATACTCATAGCACCATCTCCCGGGATGCTAAGAATACTTGGAAATTAAAGATTTTACTGAAGAGAAGCTGGCCTGCTGGCAGTGGAAGTCATTTTCTTGCACAAGCAGTACAAGAGAATATGTCAGATACAGAAATAGAATAGAAAAAATGAGGCAGTATAGTTTATAGGAATACAGTAAAGTCACATAGTATTATAATCAAACTCTATCAATTTTTTGCCAATTCATCCCACTCTATGATTCCGTAAATCAGTTAACAGAATTTCTACCACCTATAGTCTGTCCTGCAGTGACTTAGAAACATGATATACATATACAGCTCTTATGTGACTTCTCAATGTCTTGCTTAATTACAATAAATCACATTTGTCTTCCACTATTTCAGGAGAAGGCATCTAAAGAAAGCCAGAATAGCAAATGGTTATTGCAATTAACCATTACTAAGTAGATTAGCTGAAAATCCATGCCAGCTTGTCACTTAGAACCTGTTGGATTAATTAACTGTCAAGACATTATTGGTTTTGTGGAGAGAGATGAACTGTAGAGAACAATCACAAAGGAACAAGAGAGAACAAGAAGGAAGAAATACAACACATTAAATAAATAGGCAACTAGTCAATTACAAAAGGAAACATTGCTTATATAGATGCAACATATACAGGGAACTTTTAAAGCATTTTATATTCCTGTTGGCTCAGAAGAAAAAACAACTGGGTATGGTATTATAGTTACGTGCAGAACCTAAAAAGCAATAAAAACTGTTTTGAAGCAATATTTTTTTTCCTAGAAGATTATTATAGGGATGGTTAGTTGAGTTTGTAGATCAACCTTCTTGAAGATATCCCTTTAAACAAGTGCCCAAACTTTCTTCCGTAAGGACACTGGACTACAAATTAAAGAAAAGCTAAATCCCTTAGTAGTTACTGTTAGTGTTAACAGCAATCTTTATGCATGACACTTGAGCAAGGCAAGACCACTGAAGTTCAGAGCCACAAAGGTACTTAGGTGCTTTAACTCTCATTATCCTAAGCACCTAAATGCCCATGATGACCTGGGCTGCAATTCATCATAGAACATGTTGGGGTTTTTTTAAAACAAGTTATCTCTAAATCTAAAATAAATTCTCTCTTCTATAAAGCTACTGTAAAATGCTAGGTGGTTTCTTCTAGTGTCATTATGCCATGTTCTGTCTACATGATTTAGAGTGCCATTTTCACTACATCAAATTAAAAACAAGTCTACAGGAACATGGAGTAATTCATACCAGTCACCACTACTTTATTTTGACATTGTATCTGAATCAGGAAGAATAACAAGATTTAAAAGGAAATAATTTAATTAAGTGAATTGAATTATTGACAGTTGACCTAGTTTAAGCAAGGCCATTTTAATAGCATTATAGAGTCATAGAAAATGAAAGTTGGAAGGAACCTCAAGAGGTCATCTCATTCAATCCCCTGCTCAAAGGACCATCCCAGTCAACACTTTGTCTAGCCAACTCTTAAACACCACCAAGGATGGAGATTCCACAAACATTCTGGGCAGCCTGTTCCAGTGCTTTACTATCCTCCTAGTGAGAAAGTTTTTCCTAATATCTAACCTAAACTTCCCTTGATGCAGCCTGAATTATATTTAAGGTATACTTATATTGTTACACACATACGAAAATGTGTAAATCAAATATACATTATATATTTGTAAAAATGTACAAATGTGCACACTTTGTGCTTGGTTCGGTGTCTAATTAGAAGTGGGTGCATTTACTCAAGAAGTTTACTGTGCAGTTGACTAACTGTGCATTAAATGTCTCAGTGTCTCCATGTACACCCCTACTAGGGGGTAGGAAACTAATAACCTCCACAGCAGGGTAGTATGTGTAAATACAAGTACTACCCTGCTGCAGATTTTTTTTTTTGTGAATAGCAGTGCGTGTGTAAACACTGACCCAGCTGGCTGGGGCATGAAGGTACTTCATTGTGGGGCTTGCCTGCACCGAAGCACCCTTGTGTCCCAGCCAGCTCCTCTGCAGCATATCGAGCCCGCTTGGAGCAGCCTTTTTACATTTTGATTCTTCTAGTTGACCCTGTATAAACTCCTTTGCTAGGCACATCAATGTAATGTCTGAGCACCTTTCAGAATTACAGTGAAGGAAATATTAAAGAAACAGAGTAGAAGGTATTGAGGTTTGAGATGTCCCAAGATGTTAGGGGAGTTCATTTCCTAGACTTAACCAAGAAAACTGTCTATTGCACAGATAAATCTTAGTTGTATAGTTCCACTGGGCAAGAGGAATTATGCTATCAGCCAAAGTCTTTCCGTGGAAGATTTAAATAGTCTTTTGACTAGCATGAACCTAGGTTGCAGAATACATTGAAGATAATGACTTGATATGACTGATTTTGTCTTGACTTGAAATTCCATATGAAGCAAGTGCTCAGTGAGAGGAGATAACCTGCATTGTTGAGGATATATGCTTTAGTGCTGTCTGCTAGTTGGAATTTCTTATGCTGTACTATTGCACTGAAGTAGTTCAGCTAAGAGGTAAAAAGGGCATAAATAACTGAAGCCAGTTCATCAACTACTAGGATGTGACAGTCTGTTAGCCAAATGGAGATGATAAGAAATGGTACTCTCATGTTCTCCTATGTCAGAGTCTAGCATCATTAAGGATGCAAGGTGTATTCCTATAGTTAAGTACTGAAATGACCATTTGAGAATATGTACCTTGAACCAGATGAGAACACACCGTGTCTATAAACACTTCAAAAGGCTTTTCTCTACTCACCAGCACCGACTGGATCTTTTTAATCCACAACTTAATTCTTTCCAGAAATATTATACTTTTCCATGTGTAAGCCTGATCCTTCCAACTGCTGCGTGTTAGATTCCTGAATTCACATGGAGTCTCACTGAAGTCCATGGGATTCTACCTATGCAGAACTGGGTCATATACCAATAATACATAGTTCTTACATAGTGTTTAATAGATGTTAACATGTTCCACAAAGAAGGTAAGGGATCATTTTTCTTCATTTCACAGATATGGAAATTAAAGTACACAGAGAAAAGCAGCTTGTCCAGCATTACTTAGCAGACCAGTGACAGAGATGGAAACAGAACTCAATCTCTGAATTTAAAACTATAGAGACACTACATTTATTCATGGAAAGCAGAATACTGTTTCCCTACGTGTATCTGAATATTAGTTTTCCAGCTTCACATGTAAGCATTTAGCACTGTGGACATGTAAGCACACATACATGTAGACTGAGTATGAACAGTAGGTTACATGCTGGCCCTGCATATACCCAGCTACATATACCTGAAGCAGGGTGGGGAGCTCTTTCATGGTTTAACTAGAGTAACTGAGTGGTTAGGGCACTTGCTCAGGAAGCAGGAGACCCAGGTTCCCAGTCCCCTGTCTGAGAAGCAGTTTAAACTTTCATGTTTCTGACTCTCCAGCATACTGCTCTAACAACCACACCACAGGCTAAGCATTTTCCAAAGCCCTGAGCAGCACACCTTGTGAAGATGTATCAGTGCTCTTTGCATGTAATAGCATTGGATAAAATTAATGGAGAGCAGTGAAATAGGGAGGTTTATACCCCACTGGGAGCAACAGCCTGGGCTAGAATCCATGTCCTTTCCCATTCAGGGTAGCTGGCATTTCTGAACCTCACACTTTCCCATTTGTTCTCTTCCACCTGGCCCCACATATCTCCCTCTTATGGTTGCCAGGGGTCCCATTTTCTTTCTCCTTCCCTGGTGTCGACACCCGCTAGTTGAGAGTTTCTGGTTGGCTACATTTTTGTGATTTATACACATTTATGCATGTCTTTAGTGGGTTATGGAATAGAGAAAATCCCACACAATTTACTGATTTGTTTTGATGCACTGGCTGGGGGAGTAGTTAGTTGATTGCACGATTTCACAACGGTTACACACTTAATTCATACAACACAATTTTATTTTAAAATTATTTGCTACGTATATAACACTGCTTAGCTTTAAGAAACACCACAAACATTAAGAAGACAATAATTACATATATCAGAAACAATGCTCCGAATGCACTTCCTTCCCAAACAATGCTATAAGAATTAGTATTACAAAAACAACTACAATTACAACTAAAAGTTAAATTTGAATCAATACTATTATTTTTCATAATTTACTTACAATCCTAGAATTCCGAGAAGCCAAACACCTAAATATGGTTTCATTCCTCAGTAGTACAATTTAATGGGTTGGCCTCAGTAGTACGGTTCAATGGGCTCGCCTCAGCAATACAATTCAATAGGTTGGCCTCAATACTGATAGGACTAAGTCCCCTTCTTTCAGTCCCTTTCGGGCGCTCTGCAGCTTCAGCGTGAACTAAGAGACTCATGGTCACGGAGAGGGTGGTTCAGGTGATCAGTCTGATCCGGCCTACACTTGCGATTCTTCCTTCGTTGTTCTGCAAGTGAAGTCACCTCCAAATTGGGACAGTAAGTTACAGTTTTTATTGAGTGAGCTGCTGTCTTGGGCCACTCCTACTCAAACCTGTCATTACCCCCAAATTTGGGCTCGGATCTTACTCAGCAGATTCTTTTGCTTAGTAATTAGTTTCTTTTGTTAATCATTTTAATTTCTTTGGGGAGCTTCCATACCACTGCAAGTGACCTTTTCTTACCAATCTGGTCAAAAGGCTCTAGGGTTTGATCTCTCGGAACTCAGGATATTTGCTAAAAAGATCATTGTTAGGTTCTCTTTGTAAAAGACTTCTAAAGATAAAATTCAAAAGTTAAAACTTTGAGCAAAGTTAAGACCTTTTGCACGTAGTCCAAAACAATGAGCTAGATAAGGAGATAGATCTTATCTTCTTCCTGAAACTGGCTAATGGGCAACCATTACAAACATTCAAACTATTTCATTCAATATGACAATGCATTCAGAATGATGGCCAGAAATGTAAGAAAATGCAATTCCCTTTCATTTATGCACACAGGGAAACAGAATTCTGGCCTGAGTGTTCAAAGGCCTGGCAGGTACTACATACAGAGATGCTAACATATCTTTAAAACAAAATACAAAGATCTCTGTACAATGTTTAGGCGGTATTACAGAAACATATTATAGGTCTTCTAACATTAAAATAGCCAAGGAAATGTAAGTGGAAATGTACTTTACTACCTGCCTCCTCCTACTCCTATGCCTCCTCCTATTATGCCTGCCTACTATTGCCTCCTATGCACAGTGAGGCCATTGTATTGCTTGTCCCACAGAGACCAAAGGAAATGGGAAATGGGACACAGACCCACACATGGGTGACTGGTGCCTCCTGATTCAGGGGGAGCACCAGATTGCCGATGTGGGGGGGAGGGGAGGGACAGTTTCCACCAGCACTTTTGCCAGCACTTCTGGTTTTGCGGTTGGCGCTTCCAGGGTCTGCATGGCTGATCTCAGGGGGTGCACATGCACCTGTGTGCACCCTCTATGTGTCACCAATGCCCACACACTTTCTAAGCCTGCCCACTGAGGGAGCCTATACATGAGCATGGAGGCTGCTCCAACGTGTTGGAATTCCAGCGTATTAGAGCAGACTTTAATTAAAGTACCTCCCACCCCAATCCCACAGCACATGTAAAAGTACCCTGGGTGTGTTTACACATGTATTAAAGAGCTTTTTCTACTGTGCATTACTATATTACCATGGCTTTTTACACACCACTTTAATGAGCAGTGTCAGAGCAGAGCTTAGTGGTTGAGTGCCTCGGCACAGTGGAACTTTCTAGCACAAGGCACGGTGAGATTTTGTACGAGGGAATTTCTCGGCACGGTGGAGAACCCCGGCGTGGAAAGGTTCCCGCCACTCATATGCAAATTCACACATTACTATTGACCGGTTCTAAATTATTCCTATGTAGCGACTAGCAATTGGCTCGCTAGCCGTATAAAAGGTTGGAGCAGTTTCCGCCCAAGTTAGAGAACTCCGCGCCCATCTCGGAGTGAACGTGGCAGACTGATCAACCGCTGACGACTCCCCGTCGCCGACCGACCCCAACGTACCCCCGTGCCCTGCATGCTTGTATCAAAGATATCTCATCGAATCAGAGCTCCTTGGTTAAACTGTAACTGAAGTTTGAAGTTAACCTTCTTCCTACACTGTACATCTCAACAGTGTAAGTAAAGCCATCTTTGTCTGAACCAGTACGCGTTTGTGCCTAATTCTACTCCAGCGGTCGAAAGTACCCATCTGTACGTGCCGGGTATGTGGCCACAACCCAGCCGACCCTTTCCCGGATCCCCCTCAGCCCCCACAAGCAGTACTATAGGCTATTGCACATTAAAGTGCACATGTAGACACACCCACTGTTTCTAAGGCTGGATAATTCTAGATAGATTGCCTCCTGCTCCCATTCACGTTAGCAGCCCAAATAATACCAAGAATCCTGGAAAGCATTGTCATCATTGCAGCCAATAAAAATTAAGATAAAGAGAGAACAGGACTACGGACATAAAAAGGAAGTGAAATTAGTAATGTTTTCACTTTGCAGGTTGTAGGCTATTTATCAACAGTTCTGAATCTCCTTGAAGACTCTTCTTGCTCTCCAGGTATTGCCAGCTGCATGGTTGTGCAATCCAGTTAGAATTCTAGACCTTTGATTTATGTCTCAGGGAAACAACGGTCAAGTGGGCTGAAGAATCTAAAGTAAATGATTTTAAAGAGGAGTGTGATTGCTGTAAGACAGTGACTTTATTTTAGAAATATAAGAAAAGGTACAATTCAGAAAAGATCTTTTTAAAGAATGAAAACTGGTGAGCAACACATGCCTCTTCACTATTGTAAACAAGGATCTATATACAATAAAACACCTTCCCTAATGCAGCTTTGTGACGCTACTGCTTTAATAAAGAGATAAGGATAAGCAAGGACTTTTATGATGTTGAAATAGGTAGGACATGATATAGCCAAAGAAGGTTCTTAGTTCAAGAGTCTAATTATAAAAGTATATTTCTGTTTAATCCTTTCCAATGATTTAAGGAACTAATAATAATTAATTTCATAAATGTTCCAGTAGATGATTTTATGTTTTCCTTTCTTTTCTCTCTGTAGTTACCCTGGCTGGATGCACAGCAGAGGAAAGCATAAACAACTCTAAATGTATTTCAGCTTTAGGACAGAAGGCGCCCGTGCAATATCCTGTGTACTTAAGTGGGTCTGAGCTCTCAGGAAGGATGCAGTTTTGCTGTGAATCTGTAAATGGCTCTTGCATAAAGAGCAGCTGGTCAAACAGCATTCGCATTTCCATGTATATCCTCATGGTGTGGATCATTCTTGCCACTGTAGCTGGAAACCTGACTGTTATCATCTCAATATCACACTTCAAGCAGCTCCATACACCTACAAATTTCCTGATCCTTTCCATGGCCGCTGTTGATTTCTCGTTGGGATGTTTCGTCATGCCTTACAGCATGGTGCGCTCTGTTGAACACTGCTGGTACTTTGGAGAACTCTTCTGCAAAATCCATACTAGCACTGATATCATGTTGAGTACGGCCTCCATTTTCCATCTCTCCTTCATTTCTGTTGATCGCTACTATGCTGTGTGTGACCCACTGAGATACAAGTCGAAGATAAATACTTTCATCATACTGGTCATGATCTTCATTAGTTGGACCATCCCTGCTATTTTTGCCTTCGTCATGATCTTTCTGGAGCTAAACGTAAGAGGAGCCGAAGAGATTTTCTATAATCACATCCATTGCGTAGGAGGCTGCTTTGTCTTTTTTAGTGAAACATCAGGTGTGATAGCCTCCATGTTTTCCTTCTATATCCCTGGATTTGTTATGTTATGTGTCTATGGGAAAATATATGCCATAGCAAAGAGGCAGGCAAGATCCATTAAAGATACAAGTAGCCAAACTCAGATCCGACTTGAAATGAAGCACCACATTTCACGAAGCAGAGAAAGAAAAGCCGCAAAAACCTTAGGCATAGTGATGGGAGTTTTTCTTTTATGTTGGACTCCATTTTTTTTCTGTACTGCCACCGATCCCTTCATGAATTATGTCACACCTCCTGTTCTCATAGATGCATTGGTTTGGTTTGGTTACTTGAATTCTACATTTAACCCAATAGTTTATGCCTTTTTTTACACATGGTTTCGCAGGGCACTAAAAATGATTCTACTGGGTAAAATTTTTCAAAAGGACTCTTCCAGAACTCAATTATTTTCAGAGTAATGCACGTAGAACTGTTGGACCATTCTCTGTTGTTTGGAGATCGTATTTATGAAAGCAAGAGCTAACAGTGAAGGAGTTGACAAATGCTTGCTTACTCACTTGTCAAATCTGTTCAGGTAGCCAACCATAGTACCTGAAACCTTTTCCCACTACTGCCTGGAACTTGCACCAAATGAACCTTGGTTCTTTTGTTATATTCATGAAAGACTGGTTTAATGTTTACAGTGTGCTGAGCTCTATACTATACACTTTAGACAAAGTTTGCAATGTAAAAAAACCTTATATCAGTGTATGTGGAGGTATATCATTCTAATGCAAGAAACAGTGGAACAAGAGAAACAAATAAATAAAACATTTATTTGTTTTACTGGTGCAAATACATTTTAATATCTGTATGAATCTTCTGCCCTGTAAGGAATGTGCAAAATGGGTTTCCTGTTGGATCTACAAATGGATTTGAAGTGATGACCTAAAGCAGGAGTTGTTAACCAAGGGTACGCGTATCCCCAGGGGTACTTGAGAAGGCCCCTAGGGGGTACATGCGGGTGGGTGGGGATGAAGCACTACCGCACATCATCCTATGCTGCCATGCAGGTGCCACCTGCCTGACCAGACACAGGAGACAGGGAAAGCTTGCACGTGGTGGCTGCTGCTGCTCCGCATTCAGCCTTGCAACACCCCCTTCCCCCCCACCTTGCTCCGTATTTGGCCACGGGGGGTACACTGCTCTGCGTCCAGCCACCAGGGGTACACTGATCCAAAAAGGTTGAAAACCCCTGACCTAAAGAATGAGGGGGTCTGGTTTAAAGCAATCCCTCTTTCAATGCTTATTTACATTTAATGAGGTTAGCATTGAAGATTGCATGTCAAAAAGTATAAAAACGGTAAGTGACCCTTTCATGCAACAAATTCAGAAGGAACATTGAACAGCAAGGGACTGGCACTAAAAATGTTTCTGGGGGAGTTGTTCAGTGTGAAACCTCCCCCTCTCCCCTTCTGCTTGTACCTGCCAAAGACTGGGTGATCCCAGTATGGGGAAAGTGTGGGAAGCAGCTGCTGCTCCAGTCCCCTGTTCCTTAGGGGACAGGAGCAGTGGGACCAAAGCTCCCCACCCACCCCTCACTCCAGGGACCCCAGTCTGAGGAAAGGATGGGAAGCAAAGAACGGTTGCTCCTCTGCTTGGCTCCTGGTCTCAGGAAGGCATGGGGAACATTTTTCCACTGCTTGATTTTTTCCAACCCTTGGGAAGGCAGGGGAAGCATTTCACTACCACTAAACTCCTGTTGGTCCCCTGAAGGACTCAAGCAGCAGGAAAGTGTACAGATATTTATCCTGCTAGGAGAAACTTTCCCAGGAGTGACATCTACTGGACTGAAGATGGGTTATTTTTCTCCCAGAACTACCATTTTTGTTCTGGGAGAAAATCTGTGAATGACTTTATGCTTATGGTTTATACTATGAGAGCTATGATTCTCCTGGTAGAAACTAAATGCCTGTATGTGGCATAAAACATTTGTCAATCAAAATATTTTGTTAGCTTTTACAGTATGACATTGTTATGTTAAAATTAATGTTCTATCAAACTGTAATAGAATAATACCTTTGGTTTGATCCTGCAAATAATATCAGAAATTGTACTTGCTACTGGGGGGAGTAATGGAGAGGTGCCAGTGAACTATATGTTGTAGGAAGAGCTCTGCTAAGTATAAATGTATAAAGGATTGGATCCTGCTTCCTTTTGGTTGGGAAAAATACATGTGCCATTTGTCAGATCTTGTCTGTTTTTGTACAATTAGCAAAAAGAGAATAAATATTAGCTGTTAGTGTTTCCCTGGGAAATGAAAATAATGCTACATTTCAATAGACCAAAATACCAATATCCCCTATTGCCTCTTTTAATATATTGTTGTTTCATTGCCATTTTGTAAATCTGTATTCTCCCAAGCTAACTAAAAATAAACCATGGCTGAAATATACATTATAGTTGGCCGAATATGCTATTGACGTTTTTAATCATCCATGATGCTTATGCTTTGTACTAGGAAGTAACAATCAGATAACACTCTGGTAAATTAACTGATAATTAAAGAATTAAGAATCTTTTCCTTTTCCTTCTTTGTTCCTTCTCTGTCATTCCCTTCTTCTGCTCCCCCATACCCCATATAGTATGTACTCAATGCAGGAAGGGAAAGGTCTCATGTCACCATATTCTCTTGAATGATCATACAGCAAGCACCATGATATGACCTGTGGAAGACACCTAGAAAATTTGTAAGACATTAGTGGAGCTTTTTACAAAACATAGAAGTTCTGAAGGCAGTTAATAGCAGAGCTTTTTCCACTGCCAATTACCTAGTACCAAAGTTTCTTTCAGATCATGTTCTCCAAAATGGACCATAAAGTCACCATTACCTGGTTATCTTGTGAATCCTTCTTTGAGACCAACATGAAGCCTTGAGAATACCGCCAACCAAGAGACTGGTTAGATAGCAAGGTAATTTTTATTAATTTATTAGTATAGATTATGGTTGGTTTAAATATTATGACTGAGTAGAAGTCATCTTTCTGAGTTCGTAACTGGCCTCTGTAAATCTTTTTTACTACTTGACTAAGACTTCTTCTTCATTCCTTCTTATAGCTAATACCTGAATGTTGAATGTTGTCTTTTCCCCATGGTTTACCAAAGAGACACTGTGCTCACTGTGCCTGACTGTTGTAGTGCTTTGAGTTCAATTGTATTGGTTCTAGTGGTGTAGCAGAACCAGGCCCCAGGGGCAGCAGCTCTTCTGGGTACCCTCCCTTTCTACCTCACCTGCCATGTTTTGATGGAACTTTAAAGATGTTTAGGGAGGCTGCTCCAGGATCCCAGAGTGAGCTGTGGTTCACTTTAGCTATCTGGTACTTCCCATACCCAGCTGGCCTCAGTCTTGCCCCTCAACTACTAAATTATGGCCCTCCAGTGCCTCAGGGCACCAGTTGCTTTATGGGTTATATCTGTCCTCCTTCCTCCCTTTTTTGAAAATGGGAACCACATTGGCCCTTTTCCAGTCCTCTGGCACAATACCAGAGCACCATGAGTGCTCGTAAAGCCATGCCAGGGGTCCCGCAATCACCTCTGCTAATTCCCTCAGCATTCTGGGGTGGAGATCATCAGGACCAGCTGATTTAAATACTTCCAGTCCCTCCAGAAGTTCCCTGACTAGATCCTCACTGACCCTAGGCCTGGGTGTGCCTCCCCTGGGGCCTACGGGGGTCCTGGTGGGGGGGCGGGCATGACCCAGTCCCTGCTTAGAAAAATGGAGGCAAAGTTTAGAACTGGAGCAGATAGGGGTGCCATGAGACTGGGAGTTTCATTCCAACAGGCAGCTGGATTGGGTTGGTTTGATTTGATTTGGCTTGCAAGACCTTGGTTATGGTTAGTGTTAGTGTTTAGGACAACAGGGATCCTCTGTAGGTTTTGTGTTGGGTATGGTGGGAACCCCTAGGCTAGGGTTAGATTTGGGGCCAGTTGGGGCTACTTAGGTTAGGATTAGAATTGGAGTTGGTGGGGTACCTGGTCTAGGGCTTCAGGTTGAGGTTAGTGAGGGTACTCAGTCTGTGAGTACAGTAGGGATCCTTGGTCTATAGGTAGGAACGAAAACCATAGGCTCACCAGGCTAGAGTTAGAAATCTGGCTGGAAATATGGTGATGGTCCCCCATGCTAGTCTTAGCAACAGGATCTGTAGGAGTCGTGGGTAAATTTAGGACTTGTGTTGGTAGGGATCTCATGGCTAGGGATATGGTTAAGGTTAGGGCCAATAGGGGTCCCCAGCCTAGGATTTGGTTGTGATAGGGGTTACTGGATTAAGTTTAGTGTTGGGATCAATAGGCTAGAGTTAGGGTTGGGGGTCATTCCTAGGCTATGGTAAAGCTATATTTAGAGTTGGACTCTGTAGGGCTACCTGGACTATGTTTAGGATTGAAGCTCATAGGTCTGGCCTGGCACCTCGTTTAGGGTCAGAGGTCAAAGGGGACCCTGATTCAGAATAGGTTTGGGTTTGGTAGGGCCTTCCAAACTAGTGTGAGGACTATAGCTGGGCCTGGGGCTAAAATTAGGGATGGGTCTAGTGAGGGCCTCCTTGCTAGCATTAGTTGCTTTGGAACTACTTAAGAAGACATAGTAGCCAATATTCATCTGATAAAACTGTAGCAATGGTGAGACTACAAAGGATGTACCTTCCAAACTAATTATCTTGGTCTAGCAGTAAGCAGTCCTCAGGCATCAACTGCTGACAGGCAACATCCCCAGATGAGGCTGGATACTGGGGGAACTATCTAAGCAGTTAAAAGCAGAAGATGCATTTTGGTTTTCAATTTAATAGACCCTATTTCAGTTTAGGGCCAGAATGGTGAAGAGAGAAAGGGTATACAATCTGGCTTTCTGAACGGCAACCATGAAGACAAAATATGTTGTAGTGGTGATATGCTTTACCAAATCATCAAGAGCTGTCATGCTAACAGCTCCATCTAATGTGAATGTAAATAGCAACAGTGTTAACTTCCAGCCACAGGCATGACAGGGTAATACTTCTCACACCAGCTACAGCAGATGTCAGTGTTGACAGTCTCAGTAATGTCTGTGAATGTTAACTGCCTGGAGGAAGACTACAAGACAAAGTATTTCCAAACAACTTATGGCCCTCACCAGACCTAGAGGGTAGATTTCCTTCTTCATACTAACTCCTTACTAGAACAGGAACTAGTTTTTGTGCGTCATGAAGCTCAGAAAGTTTCAGAAATAACTTTTTTCTCTTGTGCCTGTTTAGTTAAGTTTGCAGTTTCCCAAAGATCCTTTTTGCCTCCTGTTTGCCTTCTCTGCAGTCCCTTAAGGCACAGAAACTTTAATGAAGTCCTGTACTATTTTCCTTCATTATTTCTAATCACTGCCACCATGAAGGATTTTTTTTCCCCATTATGACGGAGGCATGAAAAAGGATGTGTTAATGAGGCCCCAGGGTCTGTATTTGAACCCAGTAGTTGGACATACTAAAAGAACATGATGAAAATATTTTGCACTGTTGTCCAGTCAAATTATGGCTTAAATTTAGCCAAGCAGAATGTAAGCAAGTGCATCTTCAAAGTGTCATCCTGCAAATGAAGTGCAAAGGGTATTGTTAAATGTGTTGTCAACACATATAATTACTGACCTTACTAAACATTTCCCAAAAGGCCATCTTTTTCAAAACAAATTGGCCTCCAAAGGATGATATCATATGTTTTAACTTTCCCAAAAACTTCTTTAAATAATTACTCTGGACTTTGTCACTAGAGAAGCACCTTGCCTTGTTACGTTTGCTCATTTTGCCACCAGTGAAGTCAGTGGCAATGAACTTGTTGATTCAAAGTCTGTAACTTTGCTTTGCTTTTAAACTTGTGCAATTCCTGAACTCTGAGACAAAACTGCAGGCCAATGGAAGACTATTCTGAGAAGTTAGAATTAAAAAAAAGTAATGGAAGATTATGGTTGAAAAAAATAAGGTCTCAATCAGGAAACTGTAAAAGGCAAAGATAGTTCCTAAGATACATTGCATATCCTATACATTTGATCCTGTTCTTAAATAAATAACAAGCAGTATTTTAAAGCTTAAGAGAGAAAAGAAGAGAAAAAAATACTAAGTATATATTCTAATTTCCTTTGGTTGTCTATGTGACAGTTTTTTAATCATCTACGTGGTATTTTTGATACTTACATGCAGGTAGAAATTCTATTTCCTGGCAGTATGAACACCCAAGTGGATACATGTGCAGTACACAAAGACTGAGCATGTGTAGTGGGCTATGCACATACAGTAGACCCCCGATTTACGTGAGTATTGTGTTCCGCAGGAATTTTGTGTAAGTTGAATTTGTGTAAGTCAGGACGACTTTCCCCATAGGAAATAATAGAATAGTAAGGGGTTGTGTACCCCAGACATACCTTAGTCATAGCTTTTTTCCCCCTTTTACTTGGTGGAATCATCTTTAGGAAGCACGTCTAGCATTTCACCTATGCATCTTGAGATGCTGTTACCACAATGGTGGCACAGCTCCGCTTGATTCCGCCTGCAAATCTGGTGAGGCGTTCATGTAAGTGTGCATGTATATATGCAAATCTTGCAAGTGTTTGTGTATACACGTGAATGACGTGCATCTCGAGGGGCATTTTCTAGTCTGGACCCTAATAAAAAATCACATAAACGCAAGACACGCATAAGTCAGAATCGCGTAAATCGGGGGTCTACTGTATGGAACTATGCGTGTGCACCCCATGTGGATGTGTACCAGTACCTAAGGCCCTCAAATGTAGGTAGCCAGATTCTTCCACTGTTTTAATCCCAGTAGCTGAGCTAGTAGCTAGGGTAATTGCCTGGGAAGCTGAAGACTTAGATTCCAGGCCCCTGTTGCCCTGAGGCGGTATGGACCTGCATCTTTCTGACTTCTTAGCACAGCTCTCTAACCATGCTATTTTCCAGAACTCCTTTCTAAATCTGCCTCCATGGGTAGCTAGATATATGGAGCTATGAGGAAGCAAGTAAGCCACAGATTCTATGACTTCATGAGATGGCTTTGGGCCTGAAAGAGGTGAGGAGGCCTGTGTTCTAGCCTGGAGCCTGGCACTGCGCTCCATCCATTTTATTTAATGAATATTAAATGCAGGTGGTGGTGGCCCTGCTTTCAAAGGAACACTGGAGATGAGCTAAATTAATGCCTGACCTATGGTTAATGGCTAACCTCAGAAATCAAAGGTGTAGGCTCAAAACCTTTCTGTTTGTGGAGGAAGGCGGGAAGCCCTAGAACTTGAGTTTCTAGCTTCCTAGACAGCTGCTTCTAAATATTCAGCTACTGGAGCTAAAACAGGGAAGGACCTTCCTCCCTCTCTGTTACTGGTATTATATTTGAAGGGAAGAAGTGCGGGGACAATCTAGCTATCTCTCAGTTGTACCCATGTATGGAAGTAGGTCACTATGTCTCTGTCCAATACTTTGTTTCTAGGATTTGTGTTGAGGCATGCACATACTTAGCTGTCTACACATTCAGGGTTATGTGCTTGAGAAGCAAAATCTCTACATGTGCATATGTGCCCAAAATGCCACTTATATAACTAAAACTTACTATTTAGGTGACCAAAGGAAATGGCAGCATAGATGCTTAGAAATATAGACCAGTTTAACAACTTATCCTTTTCACAGTTATGTGTCCATTTTAGGGTTTCTAGAATGCTTATCACTCCAGTATCTAAGACCTTATCTACATTACACATTTCTACTGACATAGACACTTGAGCAAAGGTGTGAAAAGATCATGTCCCATAACCAATGTAGCTATGATCGCAAAACTCTTGGTGTGGGCATAGTTCTGGCAGAAGGTAGTTCCTCCTTTTCAGGGGAGCTGATGAAGCTTTTTTTTAAAAAAGGACTGCAGACTCTAGAGGCCCTTGGCTGCCTCCATTATTTTCATCCATTCATGTCTGTTGTGCATCAGCCACGTTTCATTCCTACAGGCCTGACACTACATCATATAAAACATCTGACTTTTGGTCATCCCAGTGGCCTTCTCCCCTCTAGCACTCTGAGGATTGCTTTCTTTTGTGTCCAGATAACTTCTGTAGCCCTGGGGGGTCAGGCCAACTCTCAGGATCTCAATATTGTGCTGTTAGACAGGAGGGTGTGACACAATGTCAAATTGGTTCCCTTGCACCCCCCCACACACACGCATGCACACACAATGGCAGCAGGGGTTAGAGAGGCTTGATGCAGGGGCTGAAGTCTGCTGAAGTCCAGGAGGAGAGAGAGAGACAGAGAGAGAGAAAGAGTCCAAATTGTAGGAGGAGGTGTGCAGGTAATATCTTCCTATCCAGGCTGGAAAGGGGTCCTTGTCCAGTAGGTGTTGTCCAGAGAGGGGTTGCCGGCAAGGCCTCTGGGTGGATAGGTGGTGTGGCATGGTGCTGGTCCAGATGGAGAGGGCGTCCCCACTGGGTCTGTCTTCACTGCCCCTTGTTATAGGGGCAGACTTTGTGTGAACCTAGTGACAGGAGGCATGCCCAGGCAAGAGTCAGCCCCTGGCGTACTGAACACGTGTGCTCCATGCAGGGATGTACAGTTTCGGGTGTCTGTAATGGTGACAGTTGCTGGTTTTGCAGGGTCCTTTGTCTTTCAAATGCTGGTCTTGTCTCTGTTCCTGGGTGAGGTATGTGGTTCCTGGGTGAATCAATGCGAGGTGATGGCCCAATCATTACAGGCCATTCAGTAGAGGCCTGCTACCATTGTATTTCAATAATTCCCAATCACACTCATTCATCGGGGAACCAATTTACATGGAAGGGGTACGTGACTCATACAGCTGCAACATAGGATGCCCAGGCAGAGGACAGAAGATAGAGGCTTGACATATAAAATGGAAACATGACATGACTTTGGTTCACTTACAAACGCAGGCCTAAACCACACAATATCCATATGAAACAATAAAAATCAATACAAAAATGATAATAATACATATACAACAGTAAAAATCAATACAAACCCAATAATAATACAATTTGAAATGGTGGATATCCAAAACCAAATCTTGCTACCAAAGTAAAAATGTTTAAAGCTTATCCTAAGTCTGAGCTCACTTATACTTATCTATAGGGAATAGAGAGGGAGAGAAAAAGTCAGAAATGGTTGGGGAAGGGGAGGGAATGCATTTTAAAATAAATAAAAAAAAAAAGAAAAACTGGGGGTTTTGCTACACTTCCATTGTTTCAACATGACCTAGCCACTGTAGTCATTGTGCTCTAATTTACTGTAATAGAGATATACAATTAATGCAACTCATTAGGTTCTTATGCAGCATTTTTGTGTAATGGGATCATACTGTGCACCAAAGATTTTTAGTAAAATTTTCCTTTCAAAACAATCTAGTAGTATCTCACTCCTTGTGAGAGAACCCAGGCCTGACTGCCATAAGAAATACATGGTCTGATTATGGTTTTATAAACTTTAAGCTGAGTTTTCCTTGGGATAAACTTGGGTGACAGGAGCTTGTGCAGTGCAAAATAGGTTCCATTTCCTGCTTCTTGTATTCCTTTATTTTTTTCCTTAATCATACAATCATAGAAAATTAAGGTTGGAAGGGACCTCAGGAGATCATCTAGTCCAACTCCCTGTTCAAACCAGGACCATCCCCAACTAGATCATCCTAGCCAAGGCTTTGTCTAGCTGGGTCTAAGAAACCTCTAAGGATGTAGATTCCACCACCTCTCTGGGTAACCTGTTCCAGTGCTTTAATATGCTCCCTAGTGAGAGTTTTTCTTTACATCTAACTTAAGCTTCCCCTGCTGCAACTTGAGATCATTGCTCCTTGTTCTGTCATCTGTCACCACTGAGAAGACCAAGTGCAAGGAGCCCTTTCCTCCCCAGCAAGCTAGAGCCTCTCTTAGGAGCAAGCAAGGGAAGGATGGCACTGGCACCGAAACATGGACAGCTCACCGAGACAATGAGTAAAGTCAGCAGAGAGAACACAGAAGAGTCTTTGCCACATCAAGCACAGTCTAGCTCCATCCTCTTTGTAACCACCCTTCAGGTAGTTGAAAGCTGTTATTAAATCCCCCTCAGTCTTCTTTTCTCCATACTACATAAGCCCAGTTCCCTCAGCCTCTCCTCAGAAGTCATGTGCCCCAGCCCCCTCACCATTTTTGTTGCCCTTTGCTGGACTCTCTCCAATTTGTCTACATCCTTTTTGTAACTGAGGGTGAGTGGAGGTCCAAAAATGGACACAGAACCCCAGATGTGGCCTCTACAATGTCAAGTATAATCAACATTATGGAAATAATCGTTTCCCTCAATCTGCTGGCAACACTCCTACTAATGCAACTAAGTATGCCATTAGCCTTTTTTGCAACAAGGGCGCACAGTTGGCTCATATTCAGTTTATTGTCCACTGTAACTCCAGGTCCTTTTTTGCAGAGCTGCTGCCAAGCCAGTCAGTCCCTAGTCTGTACTGGAGTATGGGATTGTTCTAAGTGCAGAACTTTGCACAAGTCCTTATTGAACCTCGTGAGATTTCTTTTGGTCTAATCCTCCAATTTATTGAGTTTTCTCTGAATTCTAGCCCTATCCTCTGGAGTATCTACTACTCCCTCCTATGCTACGATGGAGAATAAATACTTGAAATGAGTCACTTGCTTCAAATGTGTGTTGTTTTTTGCTATGTGAGTTCCCTGATTTATGGCTGTCCTATTTACCAGCAGATATTGGTGAAGATCTGGCCGCAGAAGAACCCTTTCACAGTGTATACTGCAGGGAACCTGACTGCTGCAGTGCATGTCAAAGATAAAATGGCAGAAGGTCCCACAATACAGACTAAGTCTTACGTCCCCAGTTCAGGAAAAGGCATTAATATGTGATTAGTGCTCTCTTAAATAGGTTTGTTTTCTTTAGTTAAGGCCTAAATCCTTACTTTCCAATACCTGCTCTTTCCTGTCAGTCACACATTAACTAGACTGTTCATGTTTAACTTCCTTGTTTGTGTTGGTTTTTTTAATATAACTTTTCACCATCAGGCTGCCAGTTAAAATCCAGCCAAGGTCAGCAGAGACCAGAAGATTTTCTGGGTGACTGCTGTGCTATAGCTCTTGTAAAATTCATGTGAGCTCTCAGTTCACTTTCTGGAAGATCCAAAAAAGGGCCCTCAGTATTGCATGCTAAATTCTAGGCACTTGGGGCAGCTTTCTATTCTTTTCTAGAAGCCAAGATGAACAGATTTAGTCATCTACATGGTGGGCTAAGTCCCCAAAATGCCAAATAGCCACAAGCTGGCACTCTATTGCTGTCCATGCACATAGGGCCATGTGCCTAGAACAGAGAAGAAACATAACTAACTGATAAAGTCTGCATCCTGATGATGGGGGAAGTTTTGCCACAGAGCTACCAGCAGCCAGGTGTTTAATGACCCCTACAGCTCCTGCCATTGGCCAGTGCTGTGGAAGCCTGTTGTCACTGGAGCATGGCAACATTGCATTCAGAAGCACTTAGCCTTGAGCTGGCTCTGATGACCACTGCTCCTCACATGATAGAGCAGTGCAGAGGAATCCAGGCAGTTTTTGAAGAGCATTGGAAACAACTTTCTGGTGCAAGTGTTGGAGAGACCAACTAGGGGCTATGTGCTTAATGACCTGTTGCTCACAAACAGGGAAGAATTGATGGGGAATGTAGAAGTGGATGGCCACTTGGGCAGAAGCTACCACTAAATGATTGAGTTCAGGGTCCTGAGGAAAGGAAGGTAGGAGAACAGAGTAAGGATCCTGGATTTCAGAAAAGAAGACTTTGACTTGCTCAGGGCAAGGATAGGCAAGTATGGGAAGGATCCCCTGGGAACTATTTAGGGTTAAGGACTATTTAGAAAAGCTGGACATGTACAAGTCCATGGGGCCTTACGTGTTGCACCTGAGGGTGCTGGGGTAATTGGCCAATGTGATTGTAGAGCCTCCAGCCATTATCTTCAAAAACTCCTGGCCATCAGGAGAGGTCCTGGATGATTGGAAAAGGGAAAATATACCACCCATTTTTAAGAACAGAAAGAAGGAGGAACTAGGAGTTGGTTCTGGAGTCTGTTTTGTTCAATATCTTCATCAATGACCTGGAAGATGGAATGAAGCGCACCCTCAGCAAGTTTACAGATGACACCAAGCTGCAGGGAGTAGTTGATATGCTGCAGGGTAGGGCTAGGATTCAGGATGACCTCAACAAATTGGAGAACTGGACCAAAAGAAATCTCATAGGTTCAAAAAGGACAAGTGCAGGGTCCTGTACTTAGGACAGAACAATCCCACGCATCGAAACAGGCTAGGGACTAATGGGCTAAGCAGCAGCTCTGCAGAAAAGGACCTGGGGGTTACAGTGGACAATAACTTGAATATGAGTTGACAGTGTGCTCTTGCTGCCAAAAATGTTAATGCCATACTGGGCTGCATTAGTAGGAGTGTTGCCAGCAGATCAGGAAAAGTGATTCTTCCCCTCTGTTCAGCACATCTGGAGTACTGTGTCCAGTTTTGAGATCCCCACTACAGAAAGGACATGGATAAGTTTGAAAGAGTCCAGCTGAGGGCAACAACAATGGTTAGGGGGCTGAGGAACATGACTTAAGAGGAGAGGCTGAGGGATCTGGGCTTATTTAGTTTGGAGAGGAGAAGATTGAGAGAGGATTTAATAGCAGCCTGCAACTACCTGAAGGGTGTTTTCGCAGAAGATGGAGCTAGTCTGTTCTCAGTGGTGGCAGATGACAGAACAAGTAGCAGTGGTCTCAAGTTGCAGCAGGGGAAGTTTAGGTTAGACTTCAGGAAAAGTTTTCTCATGAGGAGGATAGGAAGGCATTGGAACAGGTTACCCAGAGAAGTTGTGGAATCTCCATTCTTGGAGATTTTTTAAGACCAAGGTAAACAAAGCTTTGGCTGTGATAATCTAGTTGGGGGTAGTATTGCTTTGAGCATGGGGTTAGACTAGATAACTTCCTGAGGTCCTTTCTAATCCTAATTTTCTATGATTTTATGAACTCTGAGCTGCATAGTGTCAGAGAGAGATTCAC
Source organism: Alligator mississippiensis (assembly GCF_030867095.1). NCBI lineage: Eukaryota > Metazoa > Chordata > Crocodylia > Alligatoridae > Alligator > Alligator mississippiensis. The sequence continues at coordinate 115,360,703 of NC_081824.1, read as the reverse complement.
AGTCTGGAATCCCCTTCTGTAAATAGGTGCTTAAATCATTTCTTTAAAAAATGAGAGTTGTGGTCAATCCTTCAAAACATGGCTGCTAGTAGTGAGGCTTCCGCTTTCATTTATGCAAAAGGTCAGTGATTAAAGCATTCGCCCAGGATGTTAGAGATGTGAGTTAATGCTATTTTCCAGCCTGAGAAGAGTCAGACTCACAACTTTGACTTTCTAAGATAACACCTTACCTATCTGGCCACAATCTGTGCTGGGATCCAGGGGCTAGAGGCCACCCTTCCGATTGTAACTGTTCCACTTTGCATAAAAGAAATCAAGATTGATTCATAGGGGTAGGGAGAAAAAGCAAGAGAGAATGACTCTGTAGCTATGTCATTAGAGTCCTCTGCCTGTAAAGAAGAGAGACATGGGTTTTGGTCTCTGCTCCCAGGTCAATCTAATCTATGAGTCTGTTAATGTACTTTACAGGAAACAGTAATTGACCAACATATAAAGATGGGCCTTGGAATCCAAGCCTTTCCCAGGTCAGCCCTAAGTAGTCGACTATAATCATGATCCCTTTCCTTTGTTGCATGAATCTTGAAATATTTCTGCAAAGTGGCCCAGCCTCAACAGGTGGGATGGAGAAGACTTCCTGCCAAGCTTCTGGAACTCCGAACAGCACATAGCCAAGTGGTTATGGCACTCACCTGGGAAATGAAAGCTGTATGTTGAATTGTTTGAAGTAACTACTGAACTCAGGTACTCAATATCCTAGCTTACTGCTCTGATCATTGAACTAATGGATATAAAGGGAAGCAATGGTTCTTATTCCCCTATGTTGTTGAATGAGAGGAGCTGTGTGTTTTGTGGGGAGCTCACTCCTCTGAGTGCATGGCAGAAGTGCTCTGAACCTGTCTACTTGATCTGTTCTGCTCAGGGACCTTAATGGAAGAGCACTTACTCTGAGGACCCAAGTTCTTATAGGATACTCATTGAGTTACCTGTTCAGCCCTACCAAGAAGGAGGCACTTCTGGTCAGGGCTTAACAGAGATGAAGAACTTTATGGGTGGAAGCTCAGATGAGGGCAGACAGGCAGGAATGGTGGATGGTTTGAATGCCTGAATTCCACCTAAATTCTAAGTCAAGTATTTTGTGGGGTTCAAGCCTAAGTGTCCAAATGAATACCTTTCCTTTTTGGGTGAATTTGTTAACAGGTTCAGCTCAGATATCAAGAACTGAACAGGCTGAGTTCCTAAACAATTGCTTCCAATGCACAATAGCAGTATAAAGGCAATCTGAAAATAACTGTATTGCTGCATCTATGTGCTACCTATTTAATAGATGTCATTGTGAAGGGGGTTAAAGCAGCATCTTTCATAAGTATAATTTTAATTTTGGTTATAAAATTATAGAACTTTATATCATAGAATCTGTGTGACAGTGTTTGCTAGAGTGTGTTGCTCTTTCTAAGGTCCTGCTAATTCCTGGAGGTAAGTCATTGGTTAAAAACCTGGCAATAGGAAAGATGAATCTGCTCTTTAACCAGCAAGGCTGTAGAGTATGAGGTCAGTAATCTAGAGAGAGGAATCCTAGAACCATGCAGTCTAAGGGCCTTGTTAAACCATACACTGTGAGCCATGCAAATGTTGATCAGTGCTAGTGCTAGCATGGAGTTTGAAGCAGTCATGCCCTTCGTCTAGAAACCTTCTCTGACTGTCTCCCACCTGTACAGCTGTGACTTGCCACTAGAGGCCTGGTGAGCAGGGACAAGGCTAGGAGCTGTAGCTGTGAGTTGCCACTGCAGGGCTGATGAGCCAAGACAGGCTTCTATCCTTGCACTGTGGGTGGGGTATGCAAGATCCTGTGATACTGGAGGACTTCAATTTGAGCAGCACATCTGTGGGGAGTAGCCACACCTTAATGGAACAGGAGCTGGATAATGATAATCCTGCCCTGGAGTAGCATAACAAGTGCTTAAAACTACTTTAAGTTGTTAATGGGCAGACACTCCAGGGGTTAAGAGCTCCAGGAGCCATCCAAAATTACCGTGTAACAAGACTAACTCAAAGAAGGGAAGGGTTTCAACTCTGTATACTGTTGCTGGAAAACAAGCCACTCAAATGCTAACAACAAATGCAGTTGTCTCTAAATGGTTATTAAGCATAACATGAAAACAACAAGGTTAAGCTTATTAGCCAATAAATAAATGGAGTCATCAATAATGCTGGATAGGGCTCATCAGCCATCTTCGGACACAGAGATAAGACAATCATGAAAAACAATCATTCGCAAATGTGAGGGATTGCCTAACAAGAAGAATCAATGTCAATAATAGTCAGTAATGTCAGGGGTGAAAAGTTACTACTGAGTTTCTATACATAATTACTTCTGCAAACATTACCAATGCCAGCTGTTCCTGCCATATGATTAAATTACAGTAACCACTCCTGGGTTGTTTTCTGTTTTACCTGCATTATGAATTGAAATTCAGTTTTATATTTGAATAGTCGCATTTTTATGTGTTTTAATCCCACTTAATTTCTTAATAAGATACTGCATTTTTAATCTTTGAAGCACTAAAACATGAAATGTGTCACCCTTCAATGACATAAATTGTAAGGCTTTGGACAAACTGTTTTCATAGGATAAAACTGATTCAAAGTGCACATGCTTGCAGATATTTTAAAAAATATTGCCATATTGTTTGTAACTAAACATTGAATAAAATATTATGTCTGTTTTCTATATCAATGAATCTTTTAAGAGGGTTTTTGACATTTTTGTCTTTTCCCTGATTACATAAGAGATGTGTGTGATCAGAAACATTTCTGTGTTCTCAAAGATGAAATATTCCTAGTGCATGTCATTCATTTTGCTTCCAGTTGCTGTTCTTTGAAGATAGTAAGTGACAATGGTTTGCATAATATGATTTGTATAGGGATGAAACTACCTCTGGTCAGGATTGGCCTCTGAAGGTCCTTTTCACCTCTACTTTTCTATGATTCCATCATTTTATGATTCTATGTTCCTGTGTCATAGAATTTTGGTGACTCTTGGTATATTTTTTCCAGCAGAATTTCTTTCATTTATCTTTATTAATGTTTCTATATATGTAAGTTACTTTTAATGCCCTTACTTTACACCCATCAGACTGATCTTCTTCAAAATTGCCTGTTCTGTAGATCTCATTGAAACCTAAAATCCAAACTGAGCCCCTGGCATATATTTAGTTAAATGTGTCAGGATTAGATAGGATTCATAGATTCATAGATGCTAGGGTTGGAAGGGACCTCAACAGATCATCGAGTCCGACCCCATGCCTGGGCAAGAAAGAGTGCTGGGGTCAGATGACCCCAGCCAGATGCCTATCCAGCCTTCTCTTAAAGACTCGCAAGGAGAGCACCACCTCCCTTGGAAGCCCATTCCAAATTTTGGCCACCCTCACCATGAAGAAGTTTTTCCTGATATCTAGCCTAAATCTGTTTTCTGTCAGTTTGTGACCATTGTTCCTTGTTACCGCAAGAGGCGCCCTGGTGAAAAGAGCATCTCTGATCCTTTGCTGTGCCCCCCTAATGAATTTGTAGGAGGCCACAAGATCACCTGTCAGCCTTCTCTTGTGGAGGCTGAAGAGGTCCAGGTCCCTCAGTCTGTCCTCATAGGGCTTGTCCTGTAGGCCCCTAACCATAGGAGCGGCCCTCCTCTGGACCGTTTCAAGTCTATCAACATCCTTCTTGAAGTACGGTGCCCAAAACTGGACACAGTACTCCAACTGCAGTCTGACCAATGCTGCATAGAAGGGATCTGATCCCCAATCCCAGCAGTCACAGTCATGCAACACATGACATGGGCTGGTGCTGGCAATCAGCTGATTGTCAGTCCCAACTCTGATAGTCCCAAGTCTGGTTCACCTGGGGTTATCCAGGCTGATGTTCAGCTAATTACCAGCTCTGGCAGAGGGAGACAAAGGGTTTCCCCCATCAGGGACTTTAAATCTTGGCAGCTTCAGTAAGGCTGTGGGTCACAGGGGATGAGAGACTCCCAGCAGGAAGAGCTGAAAGGCTGCTTCCACATAGGACTTTAAACTGTAGGGAGCCTCTGATCTCCTGCACCCTATAGCCCAAATGAGTTGCTGAGTGTAAGGTTTAAAGCCCACAGTGAGAGAAGCCCTTGCATTCTGATTTCCACACCACCCCAACCTCCGCACAGGGATGCCCTGGGCCTCGTTGGAGAAACAGGGCTGCCCTGAGGCAATGGTCAGCCAGTTGGAAGCTGAGGCTGCCCCAGGCTGGTGCTGACAACATTGTTCACATGCAGGTTGGAGACTCTCCAGGTCTAATTATAACAATCAGATGATGGTTGAGCATTAGCTGTTGACAGCCTTGCTGTATGGACATGCTACAGTTTCAATTTAAGGTACCATGCAAACCAAGCATAAGAATGTTCTTCATTATACATGGAAGACTACTATGGTTGTTTTGCCTTTTTCTGGCACCTGTAGCAACCTTGCCAATTATGCCATGATTAATATGTTAATTGCAGCGTAAATGTAGAGGGGCTCTGAGTTTAAAATGTGTATATATTGCACTGAAATATGCTTCAGTAGGAATCTTGTTTCATACTTAGTAGGGTCAGAAGGGACCTAAGCAGATCATTAAGTCTGACCCCCTGCCATGGGCAAGAAAGAATGCTGAAGTTAAATGACCCTGGCTAGGTGATTATCCAGCCTCCAGGGTAGGAGTGAGCACCAGTCCCAGCCACCCAGACTGTGAAGTAGTGCTTCCTGATGTCTAGCTTGAACCTACTCTCGGTCAGCTTGTGGCTGTTGTTCCTTGTTACTCCTGGTAGTGCTCGGGGAACAGTAACTCTTCCCTTCCCTGCTGGTCCCCCCGGTAAGTTGATAGATGGCCACCAGATCCCCTCTCATCCTTCTCTTGTGGAGACTGAGCAGGTTCAGGTCCCGTAGCCTCTCCTCATAGGGCCTGCCCTGCTGCCCCCTGACCATGCGAGTGGCCTTCCTCTGGACCCTCTCAATGTTGTCCACATTCCACATCCCTTCTGAAGTGCGGTGCCCAGAACTGGACACAGCACTCCAACTGCAGCCTGACAATGTCACATAGAGGGGGAAGATAACCTCTTTGGACCTGCTCATGATACATCTGTGGATGCATGACAAGGTGCAGTTATCCTTACTGACCACATACTCACATTGGTGGCCCATGTTCATCTTGGAATCAATAATGACTCCAAGATCCTTTCCTGCCTCTGTGCTGATGAGAAGGGAGTTCCCCGGCCTGTAGGTATGCTGCTGGTTCTTTCTCCCTAGGTGTAGTACCTTGCTCTTGTCAGTATTGAATTCCAACCTATTCTCATACACCCACCCCTGTAACATGTCCAGATCTAGTTGTAGCCTGTCCCTCCCTTCTAGCATGCCCGCCTCTCCCCACAATTTAGTGTCATCCACGAATTTGCACAAGGTGCTTTTCACCCCCTCGTCCAAGTCACTGATGAAGGTGCTGAACAGTGTGGGCCCAAGGACCGAGCCCTGGGGGACCCCACTGCCCATATCCCTCCAGGTCAAAAATTTCCTGTCCACCACCACTCTCTGGGTGTGGCCCTCCAGCCAATTTGTGACCCATCTGACTGTTTAGGCATTGACAGCACAGTCACCTAATTTTTTAATGAGAACGGGGTGAGAGACAGTGTCGAAGGCCTTCCTAAAGTCCAGAAAGACTATGTCCACTGCAACACCTGCATCCAAGGATTTGTGAACTGGTCATAGAAGGCCACCAAGTTGGTCTGACTGGACCTGCCCCTAATGAACCCCTGTTGGTTGTCCCTAAGCATAATCTTCCCTGCTGGTCCCTCGCAGATGTGCTCCTGGATAATTTTCTCAAAGAGCTTCCCCAGGACCGAGGTAAAACTAATGTGCCTATAGTTTCCCGGACCCTCCTTTCTCCCCTTATTGAAAATGGGGACCACAGTGGCCCTTTTCCAGTCCTCTGGCACCTGACCAGAGTACCATGAGTGCTTGTAAAGTCATGCCAGGGGTCCCACAATGACCTCTGCCAAGTCCCTCAGCACCCTGGGGTGGAGATCATCTGGACCTGCTGACTTGAACACGTCCAACTTCACCAGAAGTTCCCTAACTAGGTCCTCTCTGACCCTAGGCCTGGCTGTGCCTCTCCTGAGTCTGTCCAGAATCCCAGTGGAGTGGGATGTCCTGGTCCCTGCTCAGAAAAATGGAGGTAAAGAATTAAAGTTTAAGAGGTCAGCTTTATTATCTGGTGCAACAACCAGATCACCACTAGTTACATTGCTGAGATTGCTCTAGTTACGTTATTGAGAATCTCCACTCAGTAATGTAACTAGGACAGGGAACAGAGGTCAAGAACTATGGATGCCAATGTAGATGAGGTGCCAGACACATCCTGTAGCACTCTGAACCCTCACTCCCCAAGTTTTGGTATTCTACCCCCAATCCTATGTTTTCTAGCACTTGGCACCCACTCTTCTCAACCCACATGCATGTACATGCACATACTTTACAACATTCAGCAGCATGTCTGCCCAGGTCAAAATTGCCAATTACACCTCTGTCTATTTGCATTATTTTTATATGACTTGATTGATATTAATTGATAATGGTATTGATGCCAAGTTTTAAGGTGCATGTATAGAGTCAACCTTGAGCATTCAGTTTTAATTCTGAATATCTTGATTTGAAAACACTAGAGTTGTCTTTAATAAGGCATAAACATGTTTGTTTTTTTCCTTGTGGAATAATAAATAGTGGGGGAGGAGGGTTCATTCTTTACTGTTATTATACTTAATAGATTTCTCTGAAATAACACTTTTTTATCAGTCCCCAGTTGGTTAGTGGCATATAGAAATGGAGAAGCAACTCAGAATGGTAACACTGGAATTTCCATAGTAATTGTGAATTTCAGTGTGTTCATATGCAATCATGAGATGCAGAAACCTCCCAAGGAAATATGATAGAGAGAGAGTCAGGCGAAATGGTAGGATATGCCATCCTGTCCTGGTGATAAAATAGTAATTTAGGTTTACTATGTTTCCTTAGAACTGATAACTATTGCAAATCCAAAAATGTTATACCGTGTTGTCCACTAAAATTTACAGTGTGTGTATCACCTACAATGATGCCTCAATTTTTCCCTCAATTCCCTTCTGAAAAATCTGTTTCATTGTGGCTTTTATCTACCACAAACCACCAAAATAGATATCTTACAATGAGTGTGTAAGTACTAATAATGCAGACACAATAAATATTTCTTGGAAAGTTGGGTGAATTCTTCCCAGGGATCTAGCTTTTTTCTTTTGTAGCTGAAAACCCATATATTATATGTTTGCTTTTGGTAAAAATTCTCTCGAGACATGATCACAGCATCATAAAAGGGCAGCAACTTGAATCCCCTTGCTCAGTCTGGGCATAAGTGCTAAGAGGACTGACTCTTCAAGTTCAACACTGATGTTTCACATAAGAAGGTCAATAAAAGAAAAACAAACCTGTTCACATCAGGAATCTATTGATACTTCATCTAAGCAGACACAGGTAAGGATAGGCTAAAGAAGCATGGACATTAATTTTTTGTATCTTTTATTGCTTTGTTTTTGTCTGTTACTATTTTTAAGGCATGCTGTTCTGTGAAAATAGAAACAGTGGGGATGAACTACTGTTTTATTCCCTTTTACATATTGGTTGAATTGATATTAAGGTGATAATTCTTCTGTTTCTCTTTTTTTCCATGTACAGGTAGATACATAGATAGATAGGATGGCCTAATCAGGGCATGCAGAAAAAAAAGAGGAGGAAGTTATGGGGCTGTTTTTTTCCACAAATAAGCTAAAAAACTTATTCAACTCCCTCCTAAATTAATTTATCTTTTCATTCATTTTCAAGGGAGTCGAATCATATAATATAAGAAAGAACTTATCACTTGCTGCAGAGCCAAGGATCTTCAAGGCAGAAAATAATATTCTTTTGTTAAAGAAAAGTTTGATAAAATATTAGAAAAAATCTTTGTGTGTGTATATATATATGTGTGTGTGTGTGTGTGTGTATATATATATATATATATATATACATATATATATATATATATATATATATAATGTATCCGCCTCGACATTTATTTGGTTGACATTCTCCAGAATTAAAAATGAAAGCTTATAAATAGGATAAATATAAAAGGGGGAGAACAGACATTATTAGTATTTTTATATGCATTTTGTCCAAAGTACTGTGCAGTGTTCTGAAATGCTCAGTATGCATGTGCTGTTTATCTTTTCAGTCTTGCAGATATAAAAGGTGAGTAACTTCCTTTTAGTCAGTTAAGTTAGCACAGTATAAAATTGGTGTATGTGAAGGGGAACAACAGTTCCATATTTGTACTGTTTTTCCCCACAACATTTTACAGTTACAAATGACCATTCTGGTTTTTTACCATCCAGAATCTGTGGGCTTAGCATCAGAGGACTGGCTGAAAGGCAAGAGTAGAATTTTGAAAGGTGAATTAGTGACCCTTGCGGAATCAGTGTTAGGCATAGGGCTGTGCAAGGCTTCGGACTGTGCTTTGGATCTTGAGAAGCTTCAGACACTTCGACGTCCAAAGCAGCATGTCTGGATTGAAGCACTGGCTTCGTTAGGCTTTCTGAAGTGGTTCAGAGCTTCCGAACTGCTTTGGAAAAGGCCATGCACCTCTGGCTGCTGATAGGCAAAACTCGTGACATGGGTGACACTGTGTGTGTTAAGATGCAGAGGGGTGAATCCTGTTAAAGAGAGCGGTGCAGGGAGGATCTGGGGCCCTGCACCTCTAGCTGCTGACAGACAAAACTCTTGACATGGGTGCTTGTGCAACTGACTGTGTCTGTCTTGGGGCAGTTGATTGTCTGTATTGATTCTTTCCTCTCCTTAGTCTGTGGTTTTGTAGGTGTTAATCCATGCTTGTTAACTCATTATATAGTAGCTAGGTACTGTGTATTGAGCTGGTCCCTGAGTGAATCATGATTAATTGGTAACTGTTAACGCAGTAGTTTAGCAGCCAGGCCTGCAGTAGTTCCAACCCACCACCCCCATGCCCCACGACAGACACAGTTGCACAGACACCCATGTCATGAGTTTTATCTGTCAGCAGCTAGAGGTGCAGGGCCCCAGAACCCAGAAGCCCCTGCACCTATCTTCTTGACAGCTGGCAGGCTTTGTGGCCATAGCAGGGGCGACTGTCCCTGCAGCTTTCACCCTGCTGTGCCTTAACACACAGTGTCACCCATGTCATGAGTTTTGCTTGTCCACAGCTTGAGGTGCAGCTTGCCCCAAACCCCTGCACTTATCTCCTTGAAACTTGGCAGGCTTTGTGGCCACCACCCCTGCAGTTTTCAGCCCTCTGCGCCTCAACACACACAGGGTCATCTGTCACAAGTTTTGCCTGTCAGCAGCTTGAAGTGCAGTTCCCCCCAAACCCCTTCACCTATCTCCTTGAAACTTGGCAGGCTTTGTGGCCTCAGCAGGGGCTATCACCCTGCAGTTTTGACCCCACTGTGGCTTAACACATACATGTGACATGAGTTTTGCTTTCAAGAATTTGGGGTGCAGTTCCCCCCAAACCCCTGCACCTATATTATTGTAACTTGGCAGGTTTCATGCTCTCAGCAGAGGCTATCACACCTGCAAGTTTAATGCAAATCAGACATAAAACAACAAAGTTATAGCTATTTCATTGATTCCCCATTATACCCTATGGCTGGATCTCCAAAGCGGCTCTGAAGCTTTGGAGCCACTTGAGCTGGATTGAAGTGGGAAACCAATCCGGAGCTCTGGATCAGATCCCTGGCATCTGAAGTGGCCATATCCAAAGCCAGATTGAATAGCTGCCTACTTGCACTGGCCTATTAGGCATATGCAGTGCATTAGCTGATTGCTGAACGACATCCAGGAAAGCATAAACTGGACAAAAAAATCTCCCCTCACAAAGAAGATCATCATTTTAATAATCTTAAGAGAAATGTAAATGTTATGTTTCAAGTATCAAGGATGATAGTGAAGAAGGTGTTGACATAATCAGCTTCTTAGAGTAACAGGTCTCACGTTGAGGTTTGTGGAAACCAAAAATTTATATGCCAATGAGGTGCAGGGCAACCTGCTCCACCTTCACCTCATGAAGGAAGGGGCCACACTAATCATATGTGACAGGCTGAGAGAGGGGAAGACAGACAGATTCTGGGTGAACTGTTTGGAGCCCTGCTTGGCAATGTTTGCTAGACATTTAAGGCTGGTGAAAAAACAGGAATAATTGGAAATGGGAACAATACAGCTCAGTTGTGGGAGCGATGAGGAAGTCAAAATGCATTCACTGTAGTAGCTCACATTGATCTGAAAAAGAGTTGGTGCTAAGGGAGACCGCATACAATGGGCACTAACAAGTATCCTATTCAGAAGGGCTGCACAGGCCTATCATTATGGTAGGCTCCTATTGGCTGATATGACCAAGCTGGGAGCGGGAGGTATCAGCCTTTCTGAATGCCGAGCATCATGCCAGCCACTAGGTCTGGTGCTCATCCCATCCTGGGGGAGCAACTGCCTTGTTTTTTTAAGGGCCACATGTTCCTATCAGTATGTTTGCCCAATGTGGGCCATGTGTTTTATACTCATGGTCAATGCTGGCTGCATTTAACCAGCTCTGTAGTTGGTTTCCATTATTGAGCACATGCTACTTTTGGCAGCAGCTTAATGATAGATAATATCATTTAATGTGGCTTTCTTGTATACAATTATAAGAAAAGAGGGGGTTTTTGCCATACTGATTGGGGAACAAAACCTCGTTTTGTATTTGAATAAATACGGTAGATGATACCAATCTCTTTAGGAAATGCAAGGTTCACATTTAAGGAACCTCTGGATAATACAAGCAATAGATTGCAAAAAAAGAAAAATGTTACTGCTTTAACATTTGAAAAAATGTTAATTAAAACATTTAATTTGAAAAAAATACAGGGGTTTTAACATTTTAATTAAAATATGATATTTTAAATCAATTTTCATTATATGAAGGTATATTTCCTTAGCATCTCTTAGAGAAATGACTGAAAACATGGGATGATTGAAGTCAACAGGATTTTTGCCTTTTACTTAAGTTGGGGCAGTAGTTCTCCCAAAATTACTTTAAACAATGCCTAATGGTTACTTCCTATTAATTTTATATTGTATTTTAATTTTAGGAGTTGGAGTCATTTGGAAAACTCATGAATATTAATTCTGCATATAAAGCCATGCCTGTAGTACTAAAGCCATAATAATATACAAAATACATAATAAAGGAAAATGACCTTTTCTAACATCACAAAGGATATTATTGATTGCTCTGAATTTGGAAATGGATCTTGTCCTGAAGACTTCAGGTCAGCAGGTGTTCGAGGAGCAATGTATTTGTTCATGCTTATGGCTATCATCATCACTGTCACTGGGAATCTGGCTATAATAATTTCAATCTCATATTTTAAGCAGCTGCACTCCCCAACCAATTTCATGATCCTGTCAATGGCAGTCACAGACTTTCTTCTGGGATTTGCCATTATGCCTTACAGCATGATCAGGTCTGTGGAGAACTGCTGGTATTTTGGCATCACTTTCTGCAAAGTCCACTACAGCTTTGACCTCATGCTCTGTTTAGTTTCCATCTTCCATCTCTGTTGCATTGCCATTGATCGCTTTTATGCTATCTGTCACCCTTTGCATTATTCAAGCAAAATGACTTTTTCGGTGATAAGAGGGTTTCTAGCAGTTTGTTGGTCAGTGCCAGCTGCTTTTGCTTTTGGGGTGGTTTTCTCAGAAGCATATGCTTCTGGAATAGAGGGCTATGAGATACTAGTAGAATGCTCTAGTTCCTGCCCAGTTATGTTCAACAAATTATGGGGAACAATTTTATTTACTTTTGGTTTGTTTGTTCCTGGCTGTGTTATGACAGGAATATATGTCAAAATTTTTGCAGTGTCCAAAAAACATGCCCATTTTATGAACAATGTGCCTGAAAAAGAAAATGATAAAAAGCAAAATCAACTTTCCAAGAATAAAGACAGAAAAGCAGCTAAGACTTTGAGTATAGTTATGGGGGTTTTCCTGATATGCTGGTTTCCTTGTTTCTTTACCATTTTAGTTGACCCATTTTTAAAATTTTCTACTCCTGCTGTATTGTTTGATGCCCTAACATGGTTTGGCTATTTTAATTCCACCTGTAATCCATTAATATATGGTTTTTTCTACCCATGGTTTCGAAAAGCACTAAGGCATATTCTGTTGGGTAAAATATTCCAGCCACATTTCTATACCACTAATCTGTTTTTTCAAAACCAATAGCACATCTGATTATAAGAAACTAATCCAATGGTGGTTTTCAGTTAGAAAAATAGGAAGGAAATCATATACATGTTTTTGGCTTGGGTATTCAAATGTAAAATGAAAGCTGCTTTATTCATCTATTCATACTTAAACTTAAACATTCATTTAATACTTCTTTCCTGATTAACTTGCAAAAAGGCCAAAGTAAAGACAATGAACAGGTTGTTTTGCTCTAAATTATATGTAGAAAATGTCAGTATATGTCTTCTTAATTCAATAAAAATATTTATTTGCAAAAAATTATCAATCTGTATGGACAATGGTTACAAGAAGTTGATGAAGTATGGGAGCACCTGTAACAGAAAAATGGATTAAGAAAAATTGGTACAACATCAATCATACATGTTAAACACCATACAAAAGAGATTTATTGTTGGGAACTTGGCAACACAGAGCTTATAAAGATTTATAAACCCAGGCTCCATTGAAGTCATTTCTGAAGGATATCTTCTAAAATTGCCTCCAGAATGAGCAACTGAGTAGATTTTACAAAACACAAAGAAAAATTTTGAACATTACAAGCTGTATTTTCTTTTCATTATTTTAATTCTAGTATAGTTGGACTCCCCCAACAATGTTGTTCCTTCTCCCAGCTGGCTGTAAACCCCCTCCCCGCCACTCCTAGCCAGCTGCAACCACCCTCTCCACCCCCCATTTCCATTTGCCGCTCCACCCACCCCACTAGTCTGAGTTCACCAGCCACACCTGGGTGCAGTGCACATGGCAGGAGCATGCACTGCCAAAAAGGGAGCCTGGCTGGCCATAGCCATGGTCTAGCTGCTGGCCAGGCTCCGGGTAGCTGGCTTGGTGTCACTGCTGCCCTGGGAGGCCTCCTGGACCCCAAGTAAGACTGCTGGGGCCAGCCTAGGTGCTGGCCCCCAGTTTCCCCTACCCCAACCAAGGCACCTGCTAGAGCGTGTGTGCAGAGGCATGCCAGGGGACAAACAGCAACAACACAAATAGCAGGCTTGCCAAAGGACAAATAGTAGTGGAACAAATGTTCCCAGGTGGGGCACGTACTCTTGCACATGCACACCCCGGGAACACGTCCAAGGAGTCCATACTGGGACTAGTCCTTCAATTTACTTCCAGGGCTTGTTGTGTCTCAGTTAATCCACTCACTTCTCCCACATAGCTGGGAGAAGAACTTGTAAACAGAAACACATATCTCTCTCTTCCCTGAATACCTCCAATGGCTTCCTTTCTCCCCTGATAATTGTCCCGTACCTCACAACATCTTTGCACTGAGTTAGCAATAAATATAATCCAACTGATCTCTCTCCTTGTTCTCTCTCCTCTTATCTCCTTCACTCTTCAAGCACTCCCCAGGCTCTGCACAGTCACCAGGCCTGCAGGTCTTCAGGGAGTTCCTTCCAGGAGCACAGCCTGGGCCAACTGCCTTGTTCTGCTCTGGAGCCCATATACCTCCCTTGGCTCTGCTCCTTCTGGCCACAGCAGTCTTGGCTTAAAAGGGGCCTCTCCCCTTTACCAGGGATTAATATGGCAAGGATTCCCAATTATATAATCAGGATTCCTGTAGCTTGATGCTTATGCCCCTGAAGTTTACAACTTTGTGGCTTGTGGTTTATGGCCAGTGGCCTTGCAACTTACAGATTTTAAACCTACATCTTATGCCTCTGCATCTTGAACTCAACTTCTTCTCAACAGGGGTTAGGGGCCTCTGTTTCTGAGACATGATAGCAGTTTTCCAATTTTTGAAAGGCCACCAGAAATAAGGCCGTGAACAATGGTTCTCTCTCGCTCCAGAGGTTAAGATGGGAAGAAATGGGTTTAATTTGCAGCAAAGTAGATTTAGTTTAGATCTTAAGATAAACTTTCTTACTGTTAGACTGCCAGGAAATTTGTGGAATCCCCTTTACCGGAAATTTTCAAAAGGAGACTGGATAAGTATTGGCTAGGGATGATTTGGGAATAGCATTCCTGTATTCACACAGTGGATGGGCCACACAACCCTGTGATTATAATCTTTAAATTCCTCACTGAGGTCACTATCCTGGGAAAGGGAAGCCTCAGGTTCCAGTCTCCTCCCAGGGCTGTTTCTGTATTTTATCACAAGTCTGTTTAATGTGAAACAGATAAACAGTCCCGGAAGCAGGGACTGGAACCCCAGTATTTCTACTTCACCAGAGAGTGCCATAACTGCTGAGGTGGGATCTTATTTACTTTACACATCTAAGAGGCAGTTTTCTAGTTGCCTACCAAGCCCATTCAAGTATGTAGAGCCAGTATGATACACCTGCTTCAAAAAAACTGGCAGGTGCTTTCCATGTTTTAACCCCAGTAGCTTAGTGGTTAGGCTAGATCACTTAGCCTGCTGGAGACCTGGGTCCTTATCCCCCTTTCCCAGAGAGAGTTTGAATTTTTGTCTTTTGACTTGTCCCAGTAGAGAGGTCTAACCACTGTCCTAGTGGTCAGAATGACTCTCTACCCGCTCATATCTCCAGCACTCCTTTTGAGGTTGAATGACTGTCCCTTGCATTTGATAGACAATAGATAGAGAGAGATACAACAGGGAAGGTCCCATCAGGAGTAAGGCTAGAGCCCAGGTCCTGCTCCTTTGCAGGATAGTACTTATCTCATCAATCATATATCCTCTAGCTTGTTCTCTTCCTCTTGACAGTCTTCCTCTCTTGGCTGTCCAGGGGGCTAACTTCAAAAGGAGTGCTGAAGAGTGGCCTGCATAGTGTCTTATCAGTGGTGTATGGATTTGAGAACTGTATCAGAAAGTTGCAGGTTCATACCCACTTTATGTGAGAGGGCCCTAAAACATGTGACTATGGCTTCATGGTTGAAAGGCCTAACCACTTGTCTATTGGGGAGGCCCTTGTTCTCTTTCAACCATAGCTGCCTCATTTTTTGCCAGTGGACACCAGTAAGCATCTGCAATGGAAGCATGTATAGAGCCACAGATAAGTTTGGGCAGTGTGCACCCTACTTATATGACCAGTCTATACATGCACACTTACACATCCACACTGTTAGGGAAATAAAATGGCTCTCTGTGTGTAAGTGGCATTCTTGCCACTTTTGTGGCTAAAAAGTTATCATTTAGATGCATAAAAGGAAATAGAATTCCACCCTATGCTAGAGAGACAAACTCCTGTTGGTGTTCTCTCTGTCTCTGGAACAGAAAGTTCCAGTTTCAAACATCACCCAGCAGGCTGGGTAGTGTCCTACCACTTCCAACCTCCATATAGAATTGCCCATAACCTAGTGCTTAGGATGCTCCCCTGGAAGGTGAAAGTTGTTGGCTTCAGTCCTCTCAGACTAAGAATGTCGCTGAACTCAAGTCTCCCATTTCTTGGGTACCTTCATCACCAGGATGGATAGTCCAACTAAAAGATATCACCAAAAAAATCTCCTTTCTTCTGGTATGAGGGCTGCTGATTTACATTATTTGTTGCTGTATGAAGCTCCCTTGGGACTCTCATTATCGAGAGCATTGCATTCGCTTTTTTACTTTTAAAAGAAAAAGTTTATGTTCTACTTAGTACCTAGCATTGGCCAGTTATGTCACTGCATGTAATGGAGTATAATTTGTTTTCAAAGCAGTTTGTTATTATTAAAGCTTTTTCTGACATGGATAAATAGGACTACGCTATGCTATTATTGTGGATAGGGACATGATGAGTGATCCATGTAAACACAGAAAAAGTCAGAGTTTGAATTAGAACTCCGGGGATGCTGGCTACCGCTCTGTTGCACTGCTACCTTCTAAATAACACAATGCTCCTTGAAATAAGGGTGATGGTAAAGTTACCAACTCAAATAGTTGCAGTGGAAGTGGTTCTGGATGTATTCTGTGAGGTGTCGAGAAGCAAAAGTAATTACCTACTAACTATGGAGAAGGAAGAAAAGGAAAAGATAACAGACACTTTACTCTATTCAACATGAAAATAGAACCTCACTGTTTACTTGGCAATCCCAGTTACCCAAAATTTAGTAGCTGTGTGTGTCTAGTACTTCAGTTCAAGTCTCATTTACCCAATAAAGACTAGCAGTTCTTAGATTTTTTCCCACTTGGCTCCAGATCTCTTGAGGTCTTCTGCAAATTCTTAAAATATGCAGCATATGGTATTCTGCAGGTATTCTAGACAGTTGTACTGTGGAAATCTATCCTTAAAATTCAACTCTATTTGTGCCCTTTGCCTAAGTGGATGAAAAAAAGAAGGGATTTTTTTTTTTAGAGCCACCCCATAGTCTATCAAAAGCACAACTGAACATGGGCAGGTAAAAGAAGGCAATCAGGAGGGGAAGGAGGGGAAAAATGCATAGGTAAAAAGATTAAAATATGAATCATCTTTGGCGATCATAGTGCATCCAAATTATACAATATATCTTACCAGTCCAAGGTTGTACATTGAAGTCATTCATATTGATTTGTAAAGCCTAATAAAACTATGCCATTTACTGTTTCTTCTGGTTGCCTCTTCTCTGAACTTCTTAAGCTAGAAATAAGTATACTGTCCTGATTCAGTTGGGTTTATCTGTAAAAAGTTGTTTTTTAAAAACTAGTAAAATTTTTTTGCCTCAGGAAAATTCACACACAGCTCCTAAATTCATCACTGAAAGTAGTGTATGAAAATAAGAAAAAAGAAATACTGGCTGCATCTACACGAGATGCTGACACTTCTTTACTACACAGTCATTTAGTAGTTGTTTATAGATAAATGCACTTTACTGTGCATAGCACTGATGAATGGCTTTTTTGTGATGCTGACTGCGCAGTAGCTTAAGACTAATGCAAAGTAATGTCATGTCATGATTTCTGTCGTGCAACACTACTAAGCAGTAGTCTCAGGCTACTGCGTAGTCAGTGTCTCATGTAGATGTGGTCACTGACTTTAATAAGGCTCCTCCTGTGACTAAAGATATATGAAGGCTTAAGTGTTTATCATACAGCAAGTCAATATGTGCAAATGCTGTGGGGTGGGTTTACTCTAAAGTAAACCAACCCTGGGCAAGCATCTACACGTGTAGGTATACCAGGAACAGATGAGCTGTTCCGGGCAGCAGTCTGCTCCTGCCCCCTCCAGCCCTGCACCAGCCCCCCACAGCAGCCAGGGGGAGCTCTAAGCTCTCTTCCATTCCAGCCCAGGGGCTTGCAGGGAGCAGGGGACAGTAGACAGCTGATTCCTGGCAGGGGCTAGGAGATTGCTCCCTGACCCTGGGAGCTGCCTGCTACTGAGTCAGGCTGTCCCCCTGCCCCAGCAGCAGAGAGCTCCCTGCCCCAGTTCTCCAGCTGAGATTTGGAGGTTTGGAAAGAGCTGCAAGGAAGAGGCAGGTTTCAGCCCCCTGCCCCAGTCCACCGGTGGGGCAGCTAGCAGTGAGCTGGCTGGATGGGGATTCTGCTGCTAACTGCCCCACTGGCAGATAAGGACAGGGGGCTGGGACCTTTGTGTATTTATGTTGGGTTTTTTTGTATGTTGGTAGGGTCGGAAGGGACCTGAGCAGATCATCAAGTTCAACCCCCTGCCATGGCACGAAAGAGTACTGAGGTCAAACGACCTGCCCATGACCAGCACAGTTCCCAGCCAGCCCCAAGCTGCGTGGGGAAGTCTGCACATGCAGCCTGGAGCTGGTGGGGGACTGTCCAAAATGGGACAGCCCCCAGCCACCTCCAGGCTGCATGTGCAGACTTCCCTGCACAGATTAGGGCTGGCCAGGAGCTGTTCTGGGAGTTCCCAACTTCTGCTCCATAATTTTGAACAAGGAGCAGGGGCTGGGATCTCTCAGCTGCCAAGGCATGGGGACATTGTCCCCACCAGGTCTCTGGAGGCAGAGCCACCCCAGCAGGAGGCAGCTGCCATGGGGGCAGGGAGCAATCTCCTAATCCCTTCTGCTCAGGTGACCAGCAGCAAATTTGCTCCCAGTCAGCTGTCTACACATGCTATACCATGCAGTAATTACTTGGCAATTCATTTGCTACTTGCATTAGCAGGTAGCAAGTTAACTGCCAAGGAAAGAAAATTACTGCACAGTAAGGGTTAGCATGTATAGATAGTGACACTTACTATTCAGTAATTAGCTCTTCTGTACAATAAAGCATCTCATGTAGATGTACCCATAAGGAATAATGCATCAGTTTAATTATGCTTAAGTGGGGTCATAGGTAACAATGTAGCAAAAACAGTTTGTTTTTACTTCATGAATATTTTCTTCGCCCTTATATGTTGCAGTCAGCAACATCTAGTTTTCCAAGGGATATGCCTGACTTTATCTGAGCCATAAAACCTGGGAAGGCATGAACAGTGTAAATGTCTGTACTGAGGAGAAAGACAGTGACTGACAAAACACAGCTGCATGACTGTTTTTTTCCCCCACATGGAAAACCTGAAAACACTATTGCAGTTAAACACACATACCTGGGGAACTCTAAATCCAAAAACAATCGCCTGACAAAATCCCATTGCTGACAAAATCCCATTGTTACTGGGTGTTAGATGCTGGAGGAGGACGAGATGGTACAAGTTTTAGCCGAAAGGTCCAGTGGTTAGGATGTTTCCCCAGGAAGCAACAGACCTAGATGTTTGTACCTGCATCACTTGGAGGGGGTTTGAATCTGTTTCCATCACAGTGCTGTAACCAGCAGTCCACATTTTTTAATACCCTCCCCAGTGCTCCTTATGAACAATGAAGGGAGTGAGATATGTGCAACCAAGAAGAAACATGAAAGCTGGAGGGTGTGTGGCTCAGTGCGATGAATGCTGCTGTGACCAATCGATGCATCTGCAGCAAAACCAAGGAGGTGATTCTTCCACTCTACTCAGCACTGGTGAGACTGCAGCTGAAGTACTGCATCCAGTTCTAGGTGCCATACTGTAGCAAGGACATTGACAAGCTTGAGAGAGTCCAAAGAAAAGCCACCCATATGATTAGCGTCTTACATGGCAAGCCATACAAGGAAAGGCTGAGGGATCTGGGACTCAGCCTGAAGAAAAGAAGACTGAGAGGGGACTTGGTACCAGCTTACTGCTACACTAGGGGAGTACTGTTCACCAGGGCACCCGAGGGGAAAACTAGGAGTAATAGCCACAAACTCCTGGAAGATCGATTCAGGCTCAACATTAAGAAAAACTTCTTCACAGTCAGGGTGTCCAGAATGTGGAATAAGCTCCCTCCAGAGGTGGTGCAATCACCTACCCTGGAAATCTTCAAGAAGAGACATGACAGTCCCTTGACCCCCAGTTGTCTTTCCTGCCTGGTGTAGGGGACTGGACCCGATGATCTTCCAAGGTCCCTTCTGGCCTTACAATCTATGAATCTATGTCCTACTGGTTAAAGTTCTCACCCTACTATTTTTGTATTAGGAGTGCCTCAAACCCAAAATTCGGTCTAATAAAAGATATCACATTTACCCAAAGAACCTTGTCTGCCTCAAACCCAAAAGAGTTGCAGCCCACATCTCCTGATCTTCCAGAAGGTCAGTCTACTAGGCTATTGGCAAGTCTGTGTGCACATTTGTGTGTATGTATGTTTGGGCGAGAGGAGAGAAGAACTCATCCCTCCTCTTGTAACTGGCTGCTGTGCAGACAAGAATGCCAGAGACAAAATGCAAGACTCTGTAGTTTAGCTGTTAGCGAATTTTTGTGGGAGTGGGGATTTGTGGGGTTTGGTCCCTACTTAAGGGACCATTTGTAACAGCCAGAAACAGAGGGATTAATAAGCAATAAATATGTGCTTCTTGGAGGCATTTGGTATTTTGCCTAAACAGATAATATTAGTTAATATAAAGCTTGTAAGTTTGTAAACCACAAATGTAACTTGTCTGTCATAAGTTTAACCAAAATGATAAATTAACTGTTTGTGGAACTGACTGGGCCCCATAGGTAAAGCTGTAACTGTGAGATTAGCTGACCTAATGGTTCCTGCTCAGGGTTCAGCTTTAGCGATGAAAAACTGGATCCAACTGCCTGGCACACCCAACACTTTCCAGGAAAGCACGTTCCAAGAAAGCATATTCAAATGAAACCTAAAAGGGGTTGGGGCTTAGGCGGAGCAATGTCAATTTCAAACCTAAAGGTGCTGCATTGTAATTTGCTTATTGGATAAACCCAAATTTGGGTAGTAACCTTTTATGATCATTTTTAACACCTTTCAATCCCATAGGGTAACAGCTATAAGGTAACATTGTGAGTGGCTCTGAAGCCAACAGATTAGCATAAGACTAGGTATAAAAAGCGCGTGCATCAGGTGACCAGCAGGAAGGAGGGAACAGAATGACCACTGCTGTTCCACGTCCAGACCCTGGACTCCTGCTGTGAGTGAGGATTGGATCCTGATCAAGGGATCTTCCCCAGTAATCCCTCCAACAGCGTCGATCAGGGACGCCTGACTTTGCTGGAATCTCTTGACGTGTACCTGGCATCGAGGGACTATCGATAAATTGCCAACCCATGTCTGTCTATCTGTTGTTTTGAACAGCCCAGTAGCTAATACACTCATAGTGCCCAGCTGGCCTGTGACAACCGTTATGCTGTATTTGCATTTTATGTTAAATAGTCATCAATGCAATATAAAACCAATCCTTAAAAGTCTTCTTTTCTTGCTCTCTTCTAAAAGAAATAGGCCACAAGTGAATTTTGGTGGGAAGGTGTACTATGAGGATACCTGTTGGATTGGGCCTCCCAGGGGTCTTAGGCTGAGGTGTACCTAATTCCTGGATCCCAGCTAGTCCCATAAGTGTGGCTCTGTAGTCTAACACTAGGCTCAGAACTCTTTGTCAGCTGTTCACAGTTTGCTGCTCAACCACCCGTCATTCTATGTGAACACAACTTCTGAGTAAGAGGAAAATGGGGCTGGACGGGGCTTCCTGGGCCATCAAATCAGGTCCATGCATTTGCAGTCAACCGTTTATGAGGAAATCCCCACTTTGAATGAATGGCTTATGAACAACACACTGTGACAGAATGTTGAACTGTTCTGTAATATTTCTATCATTGTTGTGCCTGCCTCAGTTTCCCCAATGGTTCTTGCATGCAAAGTGAGCTTTTAAGAGCAGCTGAAAAAGGTTACATCAGTGTGTCTTTGCCAGTGGATATCCATATGAACACCATGTGCCTCTGGAGGCTGGGGGGGCGTGGCAAGCTCTCTCAGATGGTGGTGGCACTGTTGGTGGCAGAAACATGGCTGCGGCAAGCGGGGAGCTCCCACAGGTGACCACAGTGCTGTCAGTGGCAGAGGCGGGGGGAGGGGTGGATCAGGAGCGCCAACCAGTGGTTGGCGACCACCCGCAGATGCCACTGGCAGCAGCAGCCAGTGGAAACTGGGGACCACCCGCAGACACCACTGGCAGTGTCAGCAGCGCCTTTTTGCAGGGGGTGCACTGCCATACTCAGTGGGTGCATGTGCACCCATGTGCACCTCCTACATATTGCCAATGGATATTCAGATTTGGAGCATCCTCCCTGTCTTGCTGTGATTCACTACCAGTTACACTCTTTTCCCCAAAAGGGGGGCATTGTTCCCACCAAAAGCTGAGCCAGTTTGAGATTACTCATACAACTGTGAACAAGAAGGGGTGTTATGATCAGGGGCACATCCAGAGTTTCCCAGATGGCGGTGAGGGAGCAGCAACCCACACTGCAACACCCCTACTTGCAGCCTCCTCAACCCCATCAGTGTAGACACACCACACTGCAGGAGGCTCTGGGGAGTTTTTAAAGTCCAAAAGCAGGTAAAAATACTTCCTCTCTTCCCCTTCCTGCTCCGAGGTGGCCCCCTCCCCGACTCACTCCTGTGCTGCATTCTCCTCGGTTGGGGGGCAGGGACTTTCCAGAGCCAGCTGGGCTGAGCAGGGGCAGGGCTCAGCTGTGGAGGGTGCAGCAGCAATAGGGTGACAGGAGAGTACCTGGAGAGTTCCCCCAATCCTGCCTGGTCACAGCATGGGAAAGGGGAACCCTTGTCCATCCCTGCAGCTTCTGTCCCTATCCCCAGCTAAACCAAGCCCCTGTGTAAAAGGTAGGAATGGCTTTGATGCTTCTACACCCTCTGGACAGTAGGGAAAGGCAAGTAGGAGATGGGGAAGAGGGGCAGGGGCAGGGACGGGAGTGTTTCTTTGAGCAGGAAAGGGAAGTATTTGCACCTGCTTTAGGAACTTTAAAAAGTCCCTGGAGGCTCCTGTGGTATAGTCTAATCCACAAGCAGGGTACAGCCACACCACTGTCGCATCTCTGGATCCACCCTTGGCTATTGTCTTCAGGCCTGGCCTCCAAACCCAAGAAGCCATTATCCTAGAGCAAAGTGAAACCATTCAGATGTCCATACCCATTGTCTCTGCATAACTACTAAAAAGGATAAGAAGTACTAGTAGTTTATCCTGGTGCCTCTCAAAGTGTGTCTGAATGGTTATCTCAGGATTGCATCATTGTATCAATGGCAGAAAAGCAGCAATGCATTCAGCCACTCATTGAACCCTGATTGGAAGGCCAATGTGTATACGTCAATCCCAGGAAATTTCTGTTCCAGGACAAACACAGGCACAACTTGTCCAGGGATAAATTCAGTGTCTTTAAGCCTTTGTCAGTGTCTGAGCCTTTTTTGGGAAGGAAGGCATACAGTTAAGTCCTATCTGGCCTTCTGTTGGTCTCTGACTGTTACACTGCCTTTTAGAGCAACCGTTGAAGCTATCTTCAGATAATGATTTTTGTTCAAACATGTGCTTTATTTGTAATCTCTCTTTATTTTGACATGTTATAGTTGCATTTTTTGTTACTCAGCAACTCCTGTAGATTTATACAATGTCTGCTCCTTTTGTTTTTGTTTTGCTCCTTTGTTCCCAAAAAACTATTCTGGATTGGTCTCATGCATTCTTGTGAAGGCCACATAGATTCATAGATGCTAGGGTCGGAAGGGACCTCAATAGGTCATCGAGTCCGACCCCCTGCATAGGCAGGAAAGAGCGCTGGGTTCAGATGACCCCAGCTAGATGCTTATCTAACCTCCTCTTGAAGACCCCCAGGGTAAAGGAGAGCTCCACCTCCCTTGGGAGCCCGTTCCAGACCTTGGTCACTCGAACTGTGAAGAAGTTCTTCCTAATGTCCAGTCTAAATCTGCTCTCTGCTAGCTTGTGGTCATTATTTCTTGTAACCCCTGGGGGCGCCTTGGTGAATAAAACCTCACCAATTCCCTTCTGTGCCCCCCTGATGAACTTATAGGCAGCCACAAGGTCGCCTCTCAACCTTCTTTTGCGGAGGCTGAAGAGGTCCAGGTGCCCTAGTCTCTCCTCATAGGGCTTGGCCTGCAAGCCCTTAACCATACGAGTGGCCCTTCTCTGGACCCTCTCCAGGTTATCCACATCCCTCTTGAAGTGTGGTGCTCAAAACTGCACACAGTATTCCAACTGCGGTCTGACCAGCACCCAATAGAGGGGAAGTATTACCTCCTTGGATCTGTTCGTCATGTATCTGCTGATGCACGAAAAAGTGCCATTAGCTTTTCTGATGGCTTCGTCACACTGCCGACTCGTGTTCATCTTGGAGCCCACTAGGACTCCAAGATCCCTTTCCACTTCCGTGCCACCAAGCAGGTCATTTCCTAGGCAGTAGGTATGCTGGACATTTTTCCTCCCTAGGTGCAGCACTTTGCATTTCTCCTTGTTGAACTGCATCCTGTTGTTTTCTGCCCATATGTCCAACCTGTCCAGGTCTGCTTGCAGCTGTTCCCTGCCCTCTGGCATGTCCACTTCTCCCCACAGTTTTGTGTCATCCGCAAACTTGGACAGAGTACACTTCACTCCCTCAGCCACAGGTAAAAGCAAGTAAAAATGGCCAACACATATATGGATATTTAAAAAAAACTTAAAACTATCCACAAAGTCCATACATTTTGAGCCTGCCTATTTGACCAAAAGTTTCATGAGAGAAAATTTTCTTTCTAGATCTAACAGGCTGCCTCCTGTTTTGAGCCCTAATTCAAGCATGTGCTTGTATTTAAACTAATGGGATTCATAGCCTTGTTACATGGTAATTTTGGGCAGCTCCTGGAGCTCTTAATTTCTGGACTGCCCACACATTAACACCTTAAAGTGGTTTTAAACACTCAATATGGGTCTCAAAAGGAGTCCTCTATGGTTCGGTGGTAGAATTCTTGTCTGTCCCACAGAAGACCTGGGTTCAATTTCCAGCTTTTTATACAAATACAGCTATGGAGGCACCAAATGTCCAGGCCTGGTCTACCCTTTGGATTCCATTTCAGTACTCAAAAGGGGGAGATAGAAGGTTTGGGTAGCCTCCACTCCAAAAAAACTTCCTGCCTAGGCATATGCATCATAGATGTTAAAGCTGAAGGGAGATCATCAGGTTCTGCCCAAAGGGCAGGAAGTCAGCTGGGGTCAGATGACCCCCATAAGGTAAGCATCCAGGTGTTTCTTGACTGTATCCAAAGTAGATGCTTGGACCACTTCTGGGGTGAGTCTACTCCAGGCTCTAGAGACTCAGATGGTAAAGAAGTTTTTCCTTATGTCCTGTCTAAAATGGTCTTCCAGCACTTTGTGACCACTAGACCTTGTCTTCCCTTGGAGTGCCCTGCTGAACAGATGTTCTCCCAGTTCCTGATGCACACCCCTTATATACTTCTAAGTTACCACCAAGTTTCTCCTGAGCCTTCTTTTCTCCAGGCAGAAGAGTCCTGTGCCTCAGCCTCTCCTCATAGGGCCTTTTCTCTTGACCTCTAATCACATGTGTGGCTCTCTTCTGGACTCTCTCAAGTTTCTCCACATACTTTCTGAAGTGGGGAGCCCAGAATTGGATGCAGTACTCCAGCTGTGGCCTCACCAAGATCTGGGTGACCTCTCATGCATACACCATGATCCAGAAGGATCAACAGTTGCCAAACTTCTCATGTGGCTCAAAGTTATGCCATTCCAGTGCAGGATTATCTCTGATCCCTACTACCCAGCTCCTGTTCCATTAAGATGTGGTCACTCCCCACAGATGTGCTACTCAAATTGAAGTCCTCCAGTATCCCAGGATCTCTCTCACCCCTCCCTGTAAAGCAGGGATAGAACCTGGTCTGGGTTCACCAGTCTTCTAGTAGCAACTCACAGATACAGTTCCTAGTCCTGTCCCTGCTTGCTAGGCCTCTAGTGGCCAGTCACAGCTGTCCAGGTGTGGGAGTCAGAGAAAGTTTCTAGATGAAGAGTGTGACTGCACCAAATTCCAAGATAGCATTCACAGAGCAAAGAGAGAATGAGACATATTTTTTGTGACTATTTTGACCATACCTACTTAATTGTCATCAATCATCTTTGGATTCCACCTTTCCTGATGATATCCTTATTTTGGAAGTAATTATAGTATTTCCTTTCTTCTATCTTCCATATCTCTATTAATATATTTAATTAATATTTTGTTGGAACCTAGAAACCTAAGTCAGACTAAGCCCCAGTTGTGCTAGGGACTTTGAGTCAGATCCGGAAATGAATTTAGCTTCCTGGGGTAACAGTCTATTCCCTTCCTGGCCATCTAAGTATCTGACATTTTCAGTCATTTATGTGCCAAAAATGCCACCTGCACACGGGTTGGAATTCTATTCTAGGTGTATAGCCCTTCCTGCATAGACCACTATGCATGACTATGCAATCACACAGATTTGGCATGTACAGTAGTATCCAAGGCCCATACATCCATCTCTTGTGGAAGCATAGTAGACTTAAACACCTAGAAAACAGAATTGGCCCAAACCCCTGACTACCGGTCTCAGACTCAGGAACAGAAAAGAGGTATGGGTGGATGTTCACCAATCCTTTTTCTTCATAGGTCAGGGAATAAAGCACTCACCTTGGAAGCTGGTGGCCCTAGGTTCCATCTCCAATTCACCCAGAGGAGGTTTGAGTCTGAGTGCCTCCCAGCATAGAACACTAACCACCACACCACAAGTTAGCCAATATTATACCCCTTCTTCAGCACTTCTTTTGAGGCTAAGGCACTAATATAGTCATTGGAAAAAATGGAGGTCAGTACGGGGGCGGGGGGGCATTGTGAGCAAGGGTCCCAGATAAAACCCAGAGCCTCTTCCCTTACAGGCCAACATACATCATAGGCTAAGTATAGACAGTTACAAAGCCCAAGGCTGAATCAATTCAGTCTTTGGAGGTTAGTCTAAACTGCAAAAATTAAACTTAGAAACAACTAGAGAAACATTCACTTCTCATGCTGGAAATGCAGCTACATACCTACAGTAGCTCAGACCAGAAGCCAGGGAGCACTACAGCATGGCTCTCTGGCACATAGCAAACATGGGCTGTGTGTTTGCTTCCTCTTCCACTCTGGGGTTTGCAGTCCAGAATCACAACAATAGGACTCTGCAGGGTTGTTCATCACTTCCTTTTTCTGCTTCCAGGTGTCCCTGTGATTTGTAGTCCATAATCACAGCCAGCAGTAAGTTTTTAGCAGGGCAGGGTATCTCTGTACTCAGGGGAAGGGAAATTTAACCCCCATCCCTGGCCCTAGACCACAGACCCCATCCACGATTTGCCTGGGTGCAAACAGTCCCTGCCTCTGCTCTCCCCCACCACCCCAACTTTTTCTGCTGGAGCAGACAGTATAGCCAAGCCCAGGGCTAGAAAGCATGCTGGGATGGTCAGGGACTTGGATTTAACTTGAAGCAGGAAGGGGTCTGGGACAGAAGTTTCATAACCCAGTTTGACTCAAATCACTTAAGTCTGATACTGCATTCAATCATGTTTATATTAAACCAGTTTCAGCCATTTTGAAACTAGTTTATGTGCACTGAACTTCTATTCTGTTAAAGGTTTAAGCCAGGTTAAGTAATCAGAAATGTATATGTAACTTATGGCCCTAGCCATTGAGTCATACATTGTCTATTTTTGCTTCCTACCTCCTGGACCCACATATCTCCCACATACTTCCCCTCTCCTAGTTGCCCAGGGAGCCATCTTCTTCAGAGAAAGCAATGAATGATGCCCCGATCTGTGATGTGATGGTTAAAGTGCTAAGCTGGGAAGTCAGGAAGACACACGTGTCACAGGTTCCTCAAGAGGGCATTTGCTTAGTCCTTATAGCCTCAGATAGTCTGAGAACCTGCTGAAGCTAGCTCAGGCATAGCTTCTAGAGAGGGTGAATCCATGGTTTCTTAGTTTCCAAGATATGGTCCCTTTGGTTCTGGTTACCTCTGTGGACTTCGAAGGTTAGTTATGATTTATATCCTTGAGAAAGAAAGAGAGAGGGATTTTCTATCTCCTTTCTTTCCCCATTGTAGTGTGTGCTCAATGCGGGCCTGTTTTTTTTCTTTTATCTTAGTTTATGGTCTTCTCTTTCAAGGTTGTTTTTGTTTTTAAAAATTATGTAAGCCTCAACAAAAATATATCGATTATAGCAAAATAATATCTAATACATTTGGTTACATCAATCACTACTACTACTATTTTAATATAAAGCAATGATACAATGTATTTGGATTATTGAATGTATGGTCTTCCCTTATCTCTTTTCAGGCCTCGTGCTTTGTTTAATTGTGTTTGATGGCTTCCTTTCCTTTGCTGACCAAGCTAGTTGTCACATCTGCAAAGGTTCACACTGCTGTCACTCAGAAACAGGCTTTGAGCCTTCTACTTAACAACACTTCTGCAGCTTAGCCTAGGCCTCTTTAACCCTGCTCCTTCACCCATAGCCCCTAGAGAGATGCCCCAAAGCTCAGGCCTGGGATAAGTTGCTCAGCCCTCCTTTCAGTGGGTTGCCCTCCCCTTCCATTCTCATCATGGGGTCACACACCCTTTTTCAAAATCCTAGATATGCCCAAGTCCAGGCATCTCCCTTTTTAAGTCCTTTCTTGGGACCACAAACAGCTAAGTCCTTTCAGGTGCCGAGGCTAGAGTGTTGTAACTTGGTGTTCTGCTGAGTCTTCATATGCAATTAGTCCACTGATTTCTTAATGGACCATTCCCCACTAATAAAGCATTAATGAATGTTCTTCTTCCAAACAAGCTAGTTAAAGAAACTGAGGCATGCAACATTATCATAACATGAACACATTTAAACTACAAATATTGCACAAACTCATAGTTTATCATGGCAGGTTTGACCTTCCGTTGGATGATGGAGACCCAGTGCCTCCAGCTTCCCAAGTAAGTGCCCTGGCCATACAGCTACTGTGGGAAAAGAAGGGATCTTTCTTTCTCTCTCATTAACACCTAAAAGAAGGGATCTTTAGATCAGTTTAGTGGCCTGCACCTCCTGTAAGGAAGAGGTGGAGGAGACCCTCTTCCACTTTTTTGGACTCCCCCTGGCTGCAACCACCCTTACTGCCCTCAGCACCCTCTTTGACATGCTGGACTTGGACTTCTGTAAATCTGTGTATCTCTTCTCTATCCTGTACCTACTAGCCAACAGGAGTGTGATATGCCTGGTAAACTTCCTGCTGGGCCAGGCCAAGATGGCAACACTGAAAAGCCACAGAAATGGGCTTGCAGGGACCAGGTCTGATGATGCTGTCCAACTCTTCTGATTCCTGTACAGGCCTGTGTCACATTTGAATTTGGACGCTTCACCCTGCAACAAAATGTGTACCAGTTTGTGTCATGCTGGCCCATCAAGGAGGCTCTCTGCAAGGTGGAAGATAGACAGCTGGTCCTACATATGTAGTCCCAATGAGGGGCATTGTACAGGGTTTCAATCTCCAGTGATGAGGTATTTTGTTGCTGGAAAGGTTTTCGTGCTCAGCCTCTGTGAGAGTTACATAACTTTGCACTTATTGTTTGCTTTCAATATTTGTAGAATAAAGTTTTTAAAAAGTCAAAAGTCTTTCTCTTTCTCTCTCAGTCTCATATACATATTTTATTTTCAGTGGGTGAGTCTACACATGTTATTAATGTGAAGCAATAAACTGCAGTATATATTGTGCCAGAGTTTATTGCTTCCAGGCATTGTGTTTACATGTGTGCCTGGGACTACAGTACATTGAGCTGGGTCAGGGCAGCCCCAGCTGGGAGGGGGCCTGAAGAGGCTGTCTTGGGCACAAAGATGCTCCAGCTTGGGGCTATCTGGCAGGCAGCTCCCACACTGAAGCACCCTCATACCCCAGCCAACCTCGTCAGCATCTACATGTGCATTGCTGTGGAGTAAATATTGCCAAAACAGGCTAGTACTTGTATTTACAAGTACTGCACTATGGTGGCATTTATTGGCTTACTGTGGCCTAATAGCTGATGCAGAGAGTTTACTGCTGAGCTTATTAGTCAGTTCTGCAGTGAATGTCTCATGTAGATATACCTAGTGTGTATTACATATCCATACAAATACCAAGGCATCCACAGGTGCTGTGCTACTTAGCCAAGAACAGAATTTTTAATTGGCATTTTTGGCACTTACTCCACCTTGTAGACGACCTAGTGTGGGCACTTCGATCACCATGAAAGGATAGAATACCTCCTCTCATACTTTTGTGGATCTTGATTTATATAAAGAAACAATCTTTATAACAAGATTATAGGAACAAGGAATAACAGCCATAAGTTGACTGAGGGTAGATTCAGGCTGGACATGAGGAGTCACTACTTCACAGTCAGAGTGGCTAGGAGCTGAAACCAACTTCCTAGGGAAATGGTGCTCGCTTCTACCCTGGAGGTCTTCAAAAGGAGGCTAGACAATCAGCTAGCCAGGGTCATTTGACCCCAGCATTCTTTCCTGCCCATGGCAGGGGGTCGGACTTGATGATCTGCTCAGGTCCCTTCCAACCCTACCAACTATGAAACTGAAACTATGAAATCTCCCATCCTCCTCCCCACTTCTTTCTTTTAAACAGTTGATTTTCCAGTGCCTCAGTAGTGCTCTGTGGTAGTTATAATCCAAGACTCAGACCCTGCTCTGCCTCTATACCAGGGATGGGTAAAACCTGGCCTGTGGGCTGGATCCAGCCCATGGGGCCATTCTATCCTGCCCGCAGAGCCCCTAAAAATTTAGAAAATCAATATTTATCTGTCTTTGGTTCTGGTCAGAAATGACAGGAACCAGGGGCAGTAGGACCCAGGGGAAGCCCGTCGGACTCCTGCAACAGCAGGGCCTGCCCAGCCCCGCCCCCCCAGCCAGAAGCCCCAGTAGGGGCTTCTGGCCTGGGACCATGTGGCTGCAACACACCAGAACCACACATAAGGGGAGAGGGGAGGGCAGGGAAGGAGCCTGGGGAAAAGGGGCCCCTTACCCACCCCATGGTTGGTGCCCTGTGCTGTAGCTACTCACAGCCTGCATGGGCGTGCCTGTGCCTGCTCAGGATAGCCCCACATGGGCTGTGAGCGGCTGCAGCAGGAAGCGCTGGCCACCAGGCAGGGGAGGGGCTGCTTTTCCTCACACTCAGCACCAGCTGGTTCCCTGCAGAGGAGCAGGGGGTCAGGGCTGCATGCTGCCCCCTGCCTGTACCGAGGGCCTGGGGGGCACTGGGAGTGAGCGGGTGCACGGGGCCCACACCAATGTCCTGGGGCCAGCACTGGCGGGGCCTAGAGCAGGGCAGCAGGAGTACAGGGTCCCAGCTGGCAGGGGCTCTATGGAGCCAGACCAGCTCCTCCCGTTCCCTGCTGGTGCAGCCCAACCCGGCTCCACAGACTCCTGCCAGCCTCCACCCTGCTTTGGGCCCCACTGGTGCTGACCCTGGGACATTGGTCCCAAGACATTGGGACATTGGTCCCAAGCTGGTGACCAGGGGGCGGGGCACCTGTCAAGGGGCGGGGCTACCCATGAGGCCCTCGACAGCTGGCCACAACTTGGTAAGCAGCCCTCCGCCCGAAATAATTGCCTGTCCCTGCTCTATAAGAATGTCTATGTAGCACTTACACAGTGTTTAAGTGCCCAAGGTCTTGACTGCATTGCAGTGGAGGAATGTGCCAGTACCAGAAGGCCTGGGCATGCCCTGCCCACCCAGTTTGGCAGGTATGTTTCATACTTGGAAGCTCACAAATGATACTGTTCTGAGCTTGTCTCCACCACCTCTTGACAGACCTACTTGGAGACCAAAGGCCTGAGAGTGAGCCTTGTGATTAAACCCAAAGCAGTCCCACTGGCAAACTTCCAAGCCTGGATCATGTCATCTCATCTTGATAGTTTCACGACTGCATTATATATGGGAGATGAAGTCTCATGGTGAAGCCCAGTGAAAACGGAAGAATGTGGCAACATGAAGCATTGCAATCATAATCTCTACACTGGAGGCATTTTAGAATTAAAATATTTTGGTTTTCAGGCCACCAATTTCTGATGAAAAATCAACTTGTGCCACGGTAAAACACATGCTTTTTGTAAGAAATATATATCACTTAATCAAAAATCCATTCTTCCATTATAAAATGTGTTTGAGAAAATCTGTTTAAACAGCCCTAATGAAAATAGAGTAAATGGTAGTCCCTGTCCTATAAATCTCATAATATAAAAGTGTGCATATTACTTTATAGGTAACATTTAGACAGAATCACAGTTCATCTTTTTACTTCCAGTAATACCATAATAATAACCTAAAGACTGGATTGTTTGTGCATCAGTCTTTTCAATAGCTGTAACAGAAGAATGGAGAATTACAGAAGGGAAAGCCTGCTAAAGAAAAGCCATAAATGGGCCTCTTGTGAACTCACCAGAGACAACTACAAGTCTTTCCCACTGTATATAAACTGGCAACAACCCAGTCTGCCTTATAAAAAAAGGGAAGGTTTAAATGCATTCCCACTAAACATTCCCACAAAGAAGATGTATGGATGAAAAGAGAAATTAAACAGTTAGGTTTTTAGTAAGAGAAAGAAGATTCAAACATGTTTTGCATACAAGCTCTAAAGCTATTAAGATGAGTCTAACTATTTTTCTGACTGTAATGAAAGATTAGAAACAAAAGCAAAAATCCCATCCAAAATGTTTTTTTCTATGAAGATGTAAAATGCTGAGAGTGAGAGCACGTAAAATATCTTTTCCTCTATATGTTCTGTACACATTTTCTAAAGTAAAAGAATAATTGTAATTTACTTGATTTTCTAATCTGAATAGAAGAATCACTGTAATAATAAAAAATGTGTAATGATTTTTTTTCAGTGGATAGTACAGAATATATATTTCTAGCTGTCTCATGGGAATATTTTAATAGCTGTGTAGAATATAGAAGTCAATTTAAACTAGAAATATGTAGCAAGATCATTTAGAAACTGAAGACAGAATGACAGCTGGATGATCTTTACCATTTAGTCTATGCCAGTGTCAGAAAGAATATAAATTCACTGCATTATTTAAGAGCAACTCTGGTCCTGAAATTTTGTTCCTCATGAGACTGCAGTCCTAGAGAGATGATTGTTAAAAAGTAGCTTGAACACCTATCTATATAGAATTCGAAAATCTGGCACCAAGTACACACTATTTTTCATTCATATTAATGCAACAGATTTTTTCAAAGTACTTTAGCAAGATGACACACTCACACCCCATCTTCCACATACACAAAAATTTAGACACAAAAGTTTAGACACAAAAATAATCTCTCTGATTTCAGAGCAACCACTCATGGAAATACAGGCACACGCAAAGTTGTGGCAGTAGGCTTTAGTCAGGTCTACTTGCACTCAGCAAAGGTCAGCATAGAGGCTTCTTGAAGGTCTTTTTATCAGATACTGAACCCTACAACAATGACCATACATTTTAGCATCAACTTGGGATACCTCTGGTAAAACCATGATATGCTTATAATGATAAGTGTTTATATCATCTCATACAATAGAGTTTTAAATGGATTTTAGAAAAGGAAGCTAGAAATGTCTAATGTACCTTACAGCACAAAAGTGGGTTTATGTGCACTTGAAAGCTGGGAGAGAAAAAAGGGATGTGGAAATCAGGGCCAGCCTTATGGGTGGGCAACATGGGCTACGCCCAAGGTACCATGGCCAGGGGGGCCTACACACGCACACACACCACACCTACATTCTGGATTGTACCATGCCTCTGCCTGCAGCAGTGCTGCTGACTTGGCGGAAAGGGTGGAAGTTGGCTGGCTGCGGGGCTCGACAATGATGAGGAGGTGCTGCTACTTGCTGGAGAGGTCAGAGCAGGTGGCCTGCGAGCAGCACACACTGCCCTGCACCTGTGACTGGCTCTATGAGTCCTTCTACTGCATGAGCCAGCAGCACCGGCCCCTTGTGTTCTGACTGTTCATCTCTATGTGCATCTGCCTGGTGCTGCTCGCCGTCTTCTTCACTTTGGGTCTGGTAAGAAATGAGCCCCACCATTCCCCCCTTCCTTCTCCCCTTGCCCTGCTTCGCCACCACTGGAGGATGCCACAGGGGAGCAATATTTCCAATCCAGCCCAGCAGTTCCCACCAGGGCTTTATTTCTGAAACGTTTGCTAATACTACTACGTACTTAAACTCAAAAAAAGGGCATCAAAATACAAGTTATCCCAGGGCACTATTTTCCTAAGGCTGGCCCCAATGGAAATACAGAGCTGGAAGAAGGAATTTGACTGGGAGATGGGCTAATAGATTTAAAAATCTACATTGTATTGAAGAATACATCCTTCAAATGCCCCTGAACTACTTTATCTTAGAGTATGGCTCATTTGGGGAAATAGTAACATAAAAAAGCATCTTAGCTTGAGCCTTGTAGTTTATGATGAAATAATGCTAATTATCTACCAAATACTGGGGTGTGCACATTGCACGTGTTTGTGTGCTTAAGCATATATGCTCTGGAATGCAGCGTGTAGTTTCTGGTAACCTCCAAATTCTACTTCTTTAACTATGCTGCCCCTTGCGATGTACAAGCATGTTGGCACAAGCGAGATGCACATAGCTGATAGCATGCAAATTGTAATATCACAAATGCATTTTTCTTCTTAAAAATATAGGTTTCTAATAGTAAATACAGGTAAAAAGCAAAAAAAAAAGTCTTACATAATAGGTAGTGTATGTCCATTATGATTCCACAGTAAAAGGGTTATATAGAGAGTCCATAGAACTGCTGTTCTTTTACCTGTGTTGCAAAATGTTTTTGTGCTTTTCAGGTAAAGATGGTTTAGTAAGCGTTACTGACTGCTTAGCACTTTGATATTATATTTCTCTTAAACCTAGCCAAGTTTGTAATGCGAGAATGCCACTCATTAGACATTCATTACAAAGAGAAATCAATTTTCAGGTATACACAGAATGACCTATCTAAAGGCAAGCTAAAATAATTAATTTGGTGTATGCTTTTTTTACTCTTAAATGATCAAGGGCAGGGGTCAGAAATGTTTTTGCCCAGTGTGCTGCCAAAAACACACCAACCTCCACCTACGCCTTGACTGTGTGCGCCATAGGCAGGGGAGCAGTGATGGACACGATCCTCATTGCTGGCTCCATGCATGCTTCTGGGAAGATGGTATGGGAGGGCCCTGGGTTGTGCTGCCCCAGCCCTTCCTGCCATGTGCCCTGAGGTGCATGCACAGCCACCGCCACCACATAGCTGGTACCAGAGCTCCGGGCCCTGGTGCAGTGGTTTGCAGCCTGCCTGCTGCTTGCAGCAGCTGCCTAGAGACTGGGCCAGCTCTGGCAGGCAGCCAGGAGGCTCCAAACAGCTGTGCGGGTCTCTGCAGCTTTGGCAATGGCCCCATGGCAGTGGTAGTTGTGCAGCACCTCTGGGCGCATGGTCAGGAAGGGGCTGGGGCAGTGCAAACCTGGCCCCTTCCCCACCGTCCGCCTGGAGGCACACGTGCAGCCGCTACCACCACAGAGCCGGTGCCAGAGCTGCAAAGCCCCGTGAAGATGTTTACAGCCTCCTGGCTGCCTGCCACAACTGCCCAAAGCCCAGGCCATCTGTAGTGCGCCGAGGAAAATGGCCTCACCTGCTGTGTTCTGGTACACATGCCAGGGGTTGCCGATTGCTGATCTAGGGCAACTTCCAATGGTGATATGTTAGACTTATTTTAGCATTGACCACTCTGAATTCTCTAATGCTGCTTTGTTTTGCTTGAAAACACAGGCATAATCTCTAGGAACAAAGATGTTTTAGATAATGGTTAGAACTGTATGAACAGGTGAGTTTCACATGGATTGAAGGTATCCTTTTGTGTATGGATTATGAGATTGAGTGTAAACTCTACAGAAAAAGTATCCAGTCATCTAAGGATTTTTAAATATTTTAACATTCAAACATCTTTAATAAATTATTTCATCTAGTTGGGTCAAACTAAGATATACTGGCACTGACGTTGGAGTAAATTCATTGCAATAAATGAGGATCATTCTGAATTAATGTTAGCTGACAGCAGAATTTTGCCCGTTACCTCAAACCTCAGATTTTAACTTAATACAATGTCTGTAGATATTTCAAATGTTCGGGTAGTTTTGTTTATGTATTTTCCCTTCCCAGGACTGGCTGCATAGAAACACTTTTGGAAAGATTTTTGCAGATTATCGCAGATGATGAATTCTTCGGAACTCAGGAATCTACAGACTATGCAATTCTGTTTTGACTTCATTAATAATTCATGTCACAGGAACATAAAATCTACACTCAGTCTCTGTGCTATGTGCATCTTCATGGGAGGAGCAATAGTATTCACACTGGGTGGAAACATGCTTGTGATCATTTCCATCTCTCACTTCAAGCAGCTTCATTCTCCAACCAACTTGCTGATCTGCTCCATGGCAACTACAGACTTTTTGCTTAGTACCCTAGTTATGCCATACAGCATGGTCAGGTCTGTTGAGTCATGCTGGTATTTTGGAGAGGTCTTCTGTAAACTCCATACCTGTTGTGATATAATGCTGTGTACCACTTCGATTTTCCACCTGTGTTTTATCTCTGTTGACCGTTACTATGCTGTGTCTGACCCATTGCATTATGTCACCAAAATAACTATCCCAGTGGTAGAGGTTTTCTTATTAATTAGTTGGTCTGTCCTGTTCATATTTGCCTTTGGCCTGGTTTTATCAGAGATGAATACTGATGGCATTGAAAATTATGTGGCTTCAATTGACTGCAGGGGTTTATGTACACTCATAGTTAATAAGCTCTGGGGAGTGTTAGCTTCTCTTATAGCCTTCTTTATTCCAGGCACAGTCATGGTGGGCATTTATGTCCACATATTTACTGTGGCAAGGAAACATGACACACAAATTGCTAAAGCCTCCAACATGTTAAAACCAGTTTCAGACACAAAAAATAAAATCTCTACAAAAATAGAAAGCAAAGCAACTAAAACATTAAGCATAGTCATAGGTGTGTTTGTTTTTTGCTGGCTGCCATTCTTTGTTCTTACAATAACTGATCCTTTCATTAATTTCTCAACCCCAGAAGACTTGTATAATGTCTTCCTCTGGCTGGGATACTTCAATTCTGCCTGTAATCCAATCATTTATGGTTTATTTTATCCTTGGTTTCGCCAAGCATTTAAAATGATAGTGACAGGTAAGATTTTCAGACCAGATTCATCTACTCTTAATCTGTTTCCTGCAGATACTTAATCAATCAGAGAGGGTTTATTGAATAAGCTAATACATGTCTATGCTGCTTCTAGAGTACTTTTAGAGTAGTTCACATGCAGATTCATGTCTTAATATATTATTATTCAGGAACATACTTTTGAAGAAGCTTGTGTTTAGCACATCACTGGGTATATGGCATATATAATGCTTAGCACTTTGTCTCCGTGAACTTTTTTTTAGAAAGTAGGAAGTGACGCAGTGGTCTAGCCAAATATACAGTGCCTTTAAAAAGATATACTCCTGTACAGATACAGGTAAAATGTGTACATACACACTGTGCTAGATCATTTTGATAAGAATCAGTGTCCAAGTGTCACTTTGAGCCTTCAGGTTTTCTGCTTTTAAATACCCATTTACTATTTAGAGGTCAATGTTTAAAGCTGGCTCTGTCAAAAGAGGACTTGATTGATTAGGACTTAAGCACTGTGTCACGGTGGAGTCCTTCAGGAGGGCCGTGATCTCCTTACGGCCACCTCACTATGCCAAGTCGGCCCAAGGGCACCCTCAAATTCTCGCCCGCCACGTCTTTGATGGTTAGATAAAGTTGGGAGGCTGCCTTACAACTCCCTGGGTACGGTTAGCTGGGACCTCTGTCCCCATGTGTTCCCGGACCCCCTGGGGGTCTCCCGGTATGATGGGTGCTTCCCAGGCACCCTAGCCTTATGGGCTACGCGTGGCTCCTACCAACCCCTAATACCACGCTCCACACCTCGCAGATGTGCTGGACGTTGGTTTGTCACGATACACGCCCGTTCTCCCGGACCTCCTCTGTAATCTAGCCCACTCCTGGGCCTCCCCTGTAGTCGAGCCCACTCCTGGGCTCTCTCTAATACACAGCCCCTCACTGGGACTCTTGTCAAGCCCACTCTGGGCCTTCTCTAAAAGTATTGTCCCACTCAGGGACCCTTGCCTGCTTTGGGACTCTATATCGAGCCTCCGGTCCTTTAGCCCCACCGCACAGCTACCCTCTCTTATTCAGGCTCACTGCGCTGCTATCCCCTTTTGCCGGGGACAACCGCAGCACCTTGCCTTTCTCCTGGGGCGCTGTGCTACTAACCCCTTTCATTGGGGGTCCACCGCAGCACCCTGCCCCTATCTGAGGGCTGTTGCCATACTAGCCTCCAACCAGGCTTACTACAGCCATCTCAGGCTTCTCAATGGTCCCCCTTTTCTGGGACTTCTAATAATACCACC
Organism: Alligator mississippiensis; assembly: GCF_030867095.1. Taxonomy (NCBI): domain Eukaryota; kingdom Metazoa; phylum Chordata; order Crocodylia; family Alligatoridae; genus Alligator; species Alligator mississippiensis. Next base: position 115,322,654 of record NC_081824.1, on the reverse strand, counting down.
CCCTTCCTGGGGTTCGTCGCGCCCGCGCTGGGGCTTCTCTAAAGTGCGCCCCCCTCCCTGGGGCTCATCACACCCACACTAGGGCTTCCTAGTAGTGCCCCCTACTGGGGCTCATCATGCCTGCGCTGGGGCTTCTCAAAACGCCCCTCTCTGGGGCTGGGGTCTACGCACCTCACAAGTTGCGCCCTCACTGGCACCAGGGTCCCCATACCACTGGGGTTCCCCCTTAGAATACTGCGCCCTTACTGGCAACAGGGCCCCACCCCCTGTGGGTCCCTATGAGGCCTCCTCCAACCCCTTATAGCCTCACCCTAGCCACCGGTGTAATACATAACAACACAAAACACAAGCCTCCTGGCTATAACTCAAACATATGCCCTTTGGCTATAACAACATTGCTCCATGTCACAACAGTACTTGCTGTAAGGCTTCTCTCCGCATCCTAACTGCAGGAGCTCGAGCTCGAGCTCGAGCTCGAGCTCGAGCTCGAGCTCGAGCTCGAGCCCCTGCCCCTGCCCCTGCCCCTGCCCCTGCCCCTGCCCCTGCCCCTGCCCCTGCCCCTGCCCCTGCCCCTGCCCCTGCCCCTGCCCCTGCCCCTCTGGTTGCTGGCAGGGAACTGCCAGCCTGGCCTCAGCCCTGGGCTTTATAAGGGCCAGGCCCTGCCTCCTACAGGCAGCTGACTCTCCTTAGTTGCCCTGGCAACCCGCAGCTGTGCTCGTTACCCTGGCAACCCTCAGCTGGGCTCCTTATGTCCTGCCAGGGCTCTTTCTCTCTCTCCCTGGCATTTTCCACTCCTTAGGAGCAGGGCACTGGGGTGCCCTGCGACACACTGAAACCGAGCAGGGCTATTTTCTATTTGCAAAAGATAATAAAAATGCAGAATGGAGAACACTGTTTTCTCAAGCTGAAGTAAAACTTGTTGATATTTATTTTATTCTAAACTACCCAAAATGTTTTTATATGCAGCAGTCAATAAGCAATTAAAGCCTATATTTGGAGCTCCTTTTGAATGTTCAGTGATTTAGAATAAAGCAGATACAGCGCATGTGGTAGCTACTGAACCTGGAAAATTCTCTCTCTTTCCTTCATCCACCAATTGACCATCCCAGTAACTGAAATCATGTAAGTCCTCTATAGACCCTGTGAAGCTCTGGGGACTGCAAGTGGGCTAGTTTCAGAGGACAGCAGTAAGTATCATTGCTTGACTTGGTTATATTTAACAGCATGATCCAGAGTCCCCTTTTTTTGCAGGGTGATGTCAGAGGGAAAAGGGCAGGCTTTTTGTTGAAGGGGGTCAGTCTGTATCAGTCCAAATACATTAGCCAATAATATCCTTATTCCAAGATATCTAAGATCGGTATCCATATCTCTCCAGCTCCTTGTTACATGCCTAGGGGATTATTTAATATTTGTCATTATTAATTCTGATTTTGTGCTTCTTGTAAAAGTATGTCTCAGGCATACAGGTTTTAGCCATGTTGACCTACAAGCAAAAATATTCCGAACTCTTGGCAGAGTTGATTTCTTTTATTAGACCAAATAAATAGTTGGGAAAAAAGAGACTTTTTTGCAACTATTTAGTTGGTCTAATAAAAGATAGCACCTCTGCCAAGAGTTCTTAATGTTATAAAAGTATGCACATTCAGCCCGAGGCAAGAATAAATTGTATTTTAAGAACAGAGAATACATGAATTGACTAACATATACTATATTACTGAAAATCTACAGATTTTGCACACTGGCAGAAGAGTACAAGAGTGCATAAGCCTTACAGGGGTCATAACTGGGAAAAGGGATCCTTCATTCTGGTGCCTGAACTCACTGCTTGTACATCATGCGCCTTATCAGAGTCCAGATCCAAATCCAAGAGCGTAGTAGTTCAAAAGCAGCTGCCCTATTCCAAGAGAACAAAGGAACCCACTTCTTGGCTAAGCCAGAGAGTGTTCTGTTAGTTTTGTCTCGGTCTGAAGCTATTTAGTATATGTAGTGCTATTAGGTATAGGCAAGTGACTTCATTTCCAGCATCCTATATGACATAAATTCAAGAGTTTGGCTTTGATTTGAAATGCATATGCAGATACAGGAAAAAAAAAATCTGAATGCTGAGCAGGACTGAAGAAGGAGCTCCAGGGAGAGATATGGAGTTTTTGTCGGCGCCAGTGCTCCCAGGGCGAGAAGTATGTTCTGCTTGCTCCAAAAAGCAGCTGAACAGTAAGGGGAATCAGTGAACTCTGGGGAGAGACTATAACAGCCTTGTGTTCAATAAACAGTCTTACAGCAGCATCTTGGTAATCTTCATTAATTAATGTGAGCCTTCTTGAAAGGATGCCTTCATTAATACATTTCAGAATTAACCCTTTGTTAGCAACTGAAGAGTCTGTATTTTATTCTTACCCAAAAAGGCCCTGTGTTGAAATAACCTGAAAAACAAGATCGGCCGGCAGCACACTTGCCTTCCCAAGTATGCTGTGATGCATCTCTCTTCGCTAGAGCTGTGGGGGAACATTTTTCTCAGAAGTCAGTTCACTGAAACATGAAGTTTAGGTCAAATTTAGTGAATAGTTTTGGACATATAAGATTGGGGAAACTTTTCTGAACTGGGGAAATACTCAAACTTTCATTTCAAGATAATGTTTTTCACATTTTAATTTTAATTGGCCAAATTTTACAAAACAGAACTTTAAGTCAACCTGAAACAAAGCTACATTGCTTCTGCTTTGTTTTCAAGCAAAGTAGGAATGTTTCAGTTTGCTGAAATCAAGCCATATCATTTCTTATGATTTGGTTCAGTAACTGAATAAGAAAAATCTGTTATCTTTTTTCCTTCCACTAGAGTGGCACAAGGCTGATCCATAGACCGGGTCAGACCCCATGCCATCCCCACATTCCAGGATCAGGTCCCAGGGCGCTGCTTGGCCTCTGTCTGGCTCCACTGACCAGAACTGGGTTCCAGAGCCATAAGCCACCTCCTCCCAGCACATGACCTGGGGTCCTGCATGACAGAATTGGCTCTGGGGCTCCAAGGCACCTTGACACACTGGGATTGGGCTCCAGGGCCCGGAGCCACTTATGCCTGGTATGGGATTTAGCTCCAGGGCTGCAAGCTGCCCATCACAAGTTCAGGCTCCAATCACAAGATCTTGTGCCCATCACAAGGTCAGGCTCCAAGGCTGGAGCTGGAGCTGCCTCTGGGTAACTCCAGTGGGATCAGACCCCAGAGCCCCACACTATCCCCAGGCTCACATCACCCTGTGCACCCAATCTAGCACACAGGGCCACAGCCCACAAGGTTTCCCACAGATCCATGAAGAGCCCTGTGGGCCAGATGACATGGCACTGGGGGTTATATCTGGCCTGCAGGCTGAGAGTTGAGCACCCTTGCAGTAGACAGTGATAGTACTCAAAGACTTTGGAACCCACTTTAACTACACCATTTGAACACGCCCAATACGTTTACTAAGAGAAGATACACTGCTGTGCCTGCCAATATTCCATGTGGATACGTTACATCCATAAAACTCCACATTGTACACACTTATGTGGGGATTTTATGCCCATGACAGGTGATGTATCCATCAGCATGTGTAACAGGGGACCTTCCTGGGGCCAGTCTGCCACTGGCCCGCCCACCTGTTTCTGACCTAACCGTCCATCTCCCTGGCCTGCCATGCCTTGTTGTTTTTTAATTGGTTCTAAGAAGTCAGGAGGCTGTCCATTCTTGACCCAATGCCAGGGGACACTATCTGCGGCTCCATTCATCACCCACAGCACAAGCTTTGCAGATGGCATCCAGGTGACAATGCTCCAGGCCTACAACCAGACCAATCTTAGCCCTCATTGTCAGGCCTCAGACATACATGCATTCATACTGCCCTTCTCTCACTAGGGCCTTTCATGCATTAACAACTTATACTGCCTTGCTCCCTCTTGGAGCAGGCCCTTTCAGCTCTAAGCTTTATCTAGTGCACACCTTGTGTGGCAAATGTACCATCTTTTGGGCCTCTCCCGTGACCCTCACCAGGGTAGTGGCAAGCCAATTACCTGACCAGGACTAAGAGTGCTCTGGCCCCTCCCGGGGCAACTCTACACAAACTCTCACACACATACCAGCTCCCAGCCCTCTGGTTTCCCCCTCACTGGGACTCCACATCTCTATCCCTTTACTTGGGCCTACCCTCACTGGGGCTACGGGGCTTTCCTCCCCCGTAGGGGCTCAGGTGGCCATAGCCATGCTTGGCCCCAACTGCTACCCATGGTGATGTGGGCGTTAGGAGTTATTGAGGCACCCCAACCCACCTTCCACCGGGGTCGTAACTGGTCTGGTATTTTCCTGGAGGCTCCCACACTACTGGGAGCCCCAACAGGCCACCCACTTCATAATTTCATAGTTTCATAGTAGCTAGGGTCAGGAGGGACCTGAACAGATCATCTAGCCTGACCCTCTGCCACAGGCAGAAATGAATTCTGAGTTCACAAGACCCCAGACAGGTGATCATCAAACCTCTTGAATATGCCCAAGGTAGGAGCGAGGACCACTTCCCTGGGAAGCTGGTTCCAGATTTTGGCCACCCAAACTGTAATATATTGCTTTCTGATCTCCAACCTAAAACTATTCTCCATAAGCTTATGACCATTGTTCCTCGTCACCACAGGTGGTGCTGGGGAGAAAAGAGCTCTGCCTATTAGCTTTTGATCCCTCTTGATGAGCTTGTAGGCAGCCACCAGGTCCCCCCTCAGCCTCCTCTTGCTGAGGCTGAACAGGTTCAGGTCCTTCAGTCTCTCCTCATAGGGCCTGTCCTGCTGCCCCTCACCAAGCGGGTGGCCCTCCTCTGAACCCTCTCCAGGCTGGCCACATCCCTTTTGAAGTGCGGTGCCCAGTACTGGACACAGTACTCCAACTGCAGCCTGACCAAAGTCGCATAGAGGGAGAGTATCACCTCTCTGGATTGGCTTGAGATGCACCTTTGGATGCATGACAAGGTATGGCTGGCCTTGCTGGCTGCAGTCTGGCATTGGCAGCTCATGTTCATCTTGGAGTCAATAATGACTCCGAGATCCCATTCCGCCTCTGTGCTTTCAAGAAGGGAACTCCCCAGCCTGTATGTATGCTGTGGATTCCTTCTCCCAAGGTGCAGCACCCTGCATTTGTCTATGTTGAACCCCATCCTATTCTCATCTGCCCACTTTTGTAGTCTGTCTAAATCTAGTTGCAGCCTCTCTCTCCCTTCAAGTGTGTCCACCTCGCCCCACATCTTATTGTCATCAGCAAGCCTGGACAGCGTGCTTTCCACCCCCTTGTCCAAGTCGCTGATGAAGATGTTAAACAGTGTGGGCCCTCTAAGAAAGGGGTAAAGTTTTAGTTTTAGGTCATGTCCAGGACCAAGAGCTTCCAGTTCCTACCTGAAAGATTTTCTATGCTGTAGTTCAGCCAGGCAACATTCCTGCCTAGCCACCAGTAGCAATCTGCTCTGTTTACATAGACAGCCAGTGTCTGAAAATGGCTGCCACAATCAAGCACGTGCTGGCTGTTTGGCTCAGCCCTTGAAGTGGCAGGCACCAAAAGTACCCTGCCACAGCATGCATTCAAAAAATCTGTTTTTAACATGTGCAAATATTTGTGGGTACAACAGACGAGTCCACCTGTGAAGGATTGATTCAAAATGGTCCATAATGACAACACTGGAAACTAGATGCTCCTATTAATTCAAGAATAAAAATAGCACATATGAGATATGAATAGCATTCTCATCCCAAACCCCTCAGGAGAGACTGAATGAAATATCTCCAGAGGCCAGATGTGACCTACAGGCTTGAATCTGCTATACCTCTGGCTTAGAAGATAGCAAAGACAGCAAGGACTGAGATTCATCCATGTCTTCTCAGAAATTACAGGGAACTGGTTATTTGGGAAGTTCCAGTTTTATCCCTAAAGATGATTCCTGCTCAGTGCTCCAGAGGATGGGGAAGAACACCATGGCATAAGCTATAGATGGTCTGATCATTCGATTCACTAACAGGCTGAGTCACATTCTTGATTGTGGGCTGGATCCTAGCTTTCTTGGAAATTGGCTCTTCACCAAGGAGCCCTTGCAAGAGCCTTTTGCTGATGAAGGAGGCCATATTGAGGCTTTTGGGAGCTGTGGCCTATGGACTTGGTTGGATAACTCCTTACTGCAGAAGACTAAAGAAAGTCCAAAGCTCCTCATCACTTGGCCATGGTGCTCACCTACAAGGCTGTAAAGGCCTTCTTTCAATTTGTAAATAATCTCTTATCTCACTAGAGCAGTTGTGTCAAAAATATGGACCATGGGCTGTATCCTTGGTGCTACACCTGGATCCATAGTTGATTTACATGCTTTATGCGGTATGTGCCAGACTGGGCTTTTGCACAGGGCCTAAGACACACACACCACACAGGCAGCTGCACTCAGGCAGGTATAGCCACACTGGGAGCAGCCTCACCAGTAAGTTGTTCATGCTGGCTGGGGCTGGGCCAGTAGGGATGGGCTGGAGCATGGTACAGACTGCCCCAGTTTGGGCTTAGCCCCATGCAGAGCGTCGCAGGGGCAGCTGCAGACCACATAAATTGGGCAAGCTCTACTGCACACACACACACACACACCCTGCCCCTTCTTCCCTCCTGTCATCCCTGGCTAGCTCCCTACCTCCACACACACACACATGAACACACCCCCCACCAGCTCTCTGATACACCTTCCCACAGACACACATGAACACACCCCCCACCAGCTCTCTGATACACCCTCCCACAGAGCAGGTGCTGCCCTGCAACACCACCCCATTAGCCCAGATTCACCCACCACAGAGCTCCCAACCACAGCTCCCTGTCCTCCCATGGCTCGTTCTACATAGGGAGTTTAAGTGAGTTGTTGCAGTGGTGTTGACCTGGCCCTCAACAACTCATCATAGATTCATAGATTCATAGATTTAGGGTTGGAAGGGACCTAAGTAGATCATCCAGTCCAACACCTTCCCCTGGGCAGGAAAGAATACTGGGCTGATATGACCCCAGCTTGGTAATTATCAAGCCTCCTCTTAAAGACCTGCAAAATAGGAACCAGCACCACTTCCCTTGGAAGTTGGTTCCAGATCCTAGCCACCCTGACTGTGAAGTAGTGCCTTCTAATGTCCAGCCTGAACCTACTTTCAAACAATTTATGGCTGTTATTCCTTGTTACTCAGGGAGGTGCTTGGGGGAACAGGGTCTCTCCCATTCCCCTCTGGTCCACCCTGGTAAGTTTATAGATGGCCACCAAGTCCCTTCTCAGACTTCTCTTATGAAGGCTGAACAGGTTCATGTTCTGTAGCCTCTCCTCGTAGGGCCTGCCCTGCTGCCCCCTGATCATGTGAGTGGTCCTCCTCTGGACCCGCTCAATGTTGGCTACATCCCTCCTAAAGTGCGGTGCCCAGAACTGGGCACACTACTCCAACTGTGGCCTGACCAGTGTCGCGTAGATGGGGAGGATCACCTCCTTGGCCCTGCTTGTGATGAATCTCTGGATTATGACAAGGTGCGGTTACCCATGCTGACTGCATCCTCACATTGGCAGCCCATGTTCATTTTGGAATCGATAATGACTCCAAGATCTCTTTCTGCCACTGTGCTTTTGAAAAGGGAGTTCCCCAGCCTGTAGGTATGCTGCTGGTTCTTACTGCCCAAGTGCAGTACCCTGCACTTGTCGGTATTGAATCCCATCCTATTTTCATTCGCCCACCTCTGTAACCTGTCCAGGTCCAGTTGTATCCTTTCCCTCCCTTCTAGCATGCCCACCTCGCCCCAAATCTTGGTGTTGTCAGCAAATTTGAACAGGGTGCTTTTCACCCCCTCGTCCAAATTGCTAATAAAGAAATTGAACAGTGCAGGCCCAAGGACCGAGCCCTGGGGGACTCCACTGCCCATGTCCCTTCAGATCGAATATGACCCGTCCACAACCACTCTCTGGGTGCGGTCCCTCAGCCAATTTGCGACCCATCTGACTATGTAGGCATCAATGGCACAGTCACCTAACTTTTTAATGAGGAAAGCCCCATAGCCGCAGTGAGGGTAGGCCCCAGTGAAGAAGTAAAGATGTGAGCCATGGGGGCTTTTGAGCACTCTTGCCCCCATTAAAGCTCCCTATGTGGCCTTTGAGCCCACTCCTGCTTTAACTATAACTATTTTTCCTCCTTCCTGGGCAAGTGCCCCAGCCACTCATTTCTTGAGGCTAAAACAGGAGAGAACCCTCCTCCTTTTCCTCTGGCATACAAGACCCATTAATTGTGGGTTTCTGGCTGATGACATTTTGTGATTTGGATCTATGTAAGCACCAGAGTAGGGTGCATGTATGTGAATGTGTACCTGCCTGGCAGGCTCATATCTATTGAGTTTATGATCAGTCTGTGTGTGAACCTGTTCACATTGCAGGGCAAATAGAATCATTACTTGTGTTTAATTGTAAAAAAAAAACACTTATGTGGCTAGAAAACCACCATTTAGGTGCAGAAAGAGAAGTAGGTGCACATAATTTTAAGAAGTAGACATTTTTAAGCATATTGTATCAAATCCTGGAAACTGCACAGGAGCCAACAGGGGGTTTCTTACAAATTTATGTAAGGTTACTAGGCAGATAAGGTTCTTTGGGTGAATCTGATATCTTTTATTAGACCAAATTAAATAGTTGGAAAACAATTATTAAGCAAGCTTTTGGGTTCAAAAACCCTTCGTCAGGCTAAGGAAGTTTCTGCAGTTGGTGTGCGCTCTTCCTGGAATGAAAAGTAAAGAAGCCAGAGGCTGGGCTGGTCTGCATACAAGACAATTAGTCGGTGAAAAGGGTAGTCAGTGAAAAAGGGGTTTTGAACTCGAAAGCTTGCTTAATAATTGTTTTCCAACTATTTAAGTTGGTTCAATAAAAGATATCAGATTCACTCAAAAACCTTGTCTGCCTATGTCCTTAGACCAACATGGCTACAACCTACACCCCTGTAAGGTTACTAAGGGTTCAGGTCACAGGCCAATGGGCTTAGGAGATTGGGAACACTTGGGTGAGTACATTAGGATACATACACATAAGTTATACTTAACAGGTGAGCAAGCATTAAGATATGTACACTTGGAAAAAGCATAACAGGCAATAGGCAGCCACCCAGTGGTAGAACTTTTCAGTAACAGATAACAAGGTAACCAGTAAGAAACACTAACCCCGGACTATTTACAGTGAGGAACATTTGAGCTCTCCTTCAACAATGAAGAACCCTCACACCAGTCTCCAGTCCCACTGTGCACCTGGTTACTGTGCACCCAGGCACTGTGCCTGAGCCCTGTCGCCATGGCTCACAGAATCAGCCCCATTGTGTACCTGGGCCACACACTTAAGCCCCACCATTGTCATTTGCCACTGCAGCTTCTGGATCTCTACCACACATCTCCTCAGCTGCAGCCTCTCAGGATCACCCCGCCGCAGCTGCCAGGTCTCAGCCATGCATCTTGCCAGCTGCAGTCTTGTAGAATCTGTCCCGCTGCAGCACCTGGATCTACATGTCTCACCAGCTGCAGTCACTGCCACTGCTGTGCACACGCTCTCTCTTTACCTTGTGTTGCAAAAACCCCAGCTCCCCCTTCACTACCTTCCTCTTTCCCCAGTGGCCTGGCCTACTGCAATGTAGGGTGTAATCTTGGGTGCCATGCCCATTACAGTATTAAACCAATGTCTAGTGCAGTGGGGGCTAACATCTTGGCAGGTATGTCACAAATTAGCTCTGCACCTTCTCCAAGTGCTGCTCAAATGCCTTTCCTCTTCCTCATCTGCTCCTATGCTTTCTTCTTCCTGCCCTGTGCTTCTAGCCTAATCTGCTGCTCTGCTTTTTGTTTCCTGCCCTGTCTACTATGGTGCTGTCTCTCCTCTTCCTAGTCTATTGCTCCCCACATGAAACTGCCCATACCACTTGTTTCTCACTCCTGATTTACTGCTTTGAATTCTCCTGGCAGTATACTTTCCATTAGACTGAGGCCTTTGTAAAATTATGAATAATTCAGTATTTTTCCACTTTGAATGTATAGATCAAGGAAGAAAATGTAAAATGCTGTGATAGTGAAACTGGAAAACTTCAACATAACTGGAAAAATTGCCCAAAGCTCTGGCCTTGTGAATCTTATGAAAAATGATTTTGGGAAAGGTATACCCTATATCACTCTCTATTGTAGAATGGATTTAGAAAGCCAAAAAGTTCAACTACTTTCAGCCTAATCACCGCTTGATGAATCAGATAAAGCAATTACTCTAGCAGCTTCTGTTCTGGGCCACTGTAGTTTTCGGCCCATAATGCATTTGGAAAATACTTTGAAAGCCAGGAAAGAAAGAGACATGGGGAAATATGGATGGAGCTCTAGGAGGAGTTATGGGCACCTGAAGGATAGTTTAAGGGAGGGAGGATAGAAGTATAGAAGGGAAGTGATGGGCAGAATCCTCTGGGAAGCCAGTCTGAGGGGGAAAGGAGTCTAGAAGAGCTGGCTCTACTTTAGAAAATCCTTATTGAAAGAACAGGAACAAACCAACCTGATGTGAAGGAAGACTAGCAAGTATGGCAGAAGACCAGCTTGACTTAGCAGGGAACTTTTCAGTAAGTTAAAACATAAAGAGGATGCTTATAAGAAGTGGAATCTTGGACAAATGACTAGAGAGGTGTATGAGAGTATTGCTCAGGCATGCAAGGATGAAATCAGGAAGGCGAAAGCACAATTGGAGTTGCAACTATCAAGGGATGTGAAGGGTAACAAGAAGGGTTTCTACAAGTATGTCAGCAACAAGAGGAGGGTCAGGGAAAGAGTGGGTCCCTTATTGAATGAAGGAGGCAACCTACTGACAGAGGATGCAAAAAATGCTGAAATACTGAATGCCTTTTTCACCTCAGTCTTCACAGGTAAGGTTAGCTCCCAGACTACTGCACCTGGCAGCACAGTTTGGGGAGGAGGTGAGCAGCCATCAGGGGCAATATAGCAGGTTAGGGACTGTTTCAAAAACCTGGGCCTGTGCAAGTCTATGGGGCACCCAAGGGTGCTGAGGGAGTTGGCCAATGTGATTGCAGAGTTGCTCGCCATTATTTTTCAAAAGTCACGGCCATTGGGAGAACTCCTAGATGACTGGAAAAAGAAAAATATAGTGTGCATCTAGAAGAAAGGGAAGAAGGAGGATCACAGGGACTACAGACCAGACAGCCTCCCCTCAGTCCCTGGAAAAATGATGGAGCAGGTCCTCACGGTATCCATTTCTAAGCACTTGGATTAGAAGAACATGATTAGGAATAGTCAGCATGGAAACACCAAAGGCAAGTCATGCCTGACCAACCTGATTGCCTGATGACATAACTGGCTCTGTGGATGCAGGGAGAGTAGTGGATGTGAAATACCTTGACTATAGCAAGGCATTTGATATGGTCTCTCACAGCATTCTGACAAGCAAGCTAAGGAAGTCTGGGATGGATGAATGGACTGTAAAGTGGATAGAAAACTGGCTGCATTGTCAGGCTCAAAGAGTAGTAATCAATGGTTCAAAGTCTAGTTGGCAGCCAGTATCAAGTGGGGTGTCCCAGGGCTTGGTTCTGGGGCCAGTTTTGTTCAATGTCTTCATCAATGAGAAGATGGGATGAAGTGCACCATCAGCAAGTTTGCAGATGACACCAAGCTCATGGGGAGTAATAGATATGCTGGAGTGTAGGGATAGGATTCAGAGAGATCTAGATAAATTGGAGGATTAAACTGAAAGAAATCTCCTGATGTTCAATAAGGACAAGTGCAAAGTCCTGCACACAGGATGGAAGAAGCCTATGCACTGGTACAGACTGGGGACTGAATGACTAAGCAGCAGCTCTGCATAAAAGGCCCTGGGGGTTACAGTGGACAATAAGTTGAATATGATCCAACAGTATGCCACTAGCATCCTTGGCAACAAGGGCACACTAGGTTGTATTAGTAGGATAGTTGCCAGCAGACTAAAGGAAGTGATTCTTCTCCTCTCTTCTGCCCTGGTGAAGACACATCTGAAGGACTGTGTTCAGTTTTGGGGGTGCCACTACAGAAAGGATTCGGACAAAATGGAGAGAGTCCAGTGAAGGGTAACACAAATTGTTAGGAGAATGAGGCAAATGACTTATGAGGAGAGGTTGAGGGAACTGGGCTCAGTTAGTCTGGAGAAAAGAAGACTGAGGGGGGATTTAATTACAGTCTACAACTACCTGAAGGGTGTTTCCGAACAGGATGGAGCTAGACTGTTCTCAGTGGTGGCAGATGACAGAATAAGGAGCAATGGTCTTTAGTTGCAGCAAGGGATGTTCAAGTTAGATATTAGGAAAAACTTTCTCACTAGGAGGGTAGTAAAGCACTGTTACCCAGAAAGGTGGTGGAATCTCCATCCTTAGAGGTTTTCAAAACCCTGCTAGCAGAGACAATCCCAGCAGGGTATCGGGCCTGGGGCAAAGCAGCCTGTGTGGGGCCCCATTCCCCATCCCACAGCACACTCACGCTGGGGAATGAAAGCCCCAGCACACTGTATACAGAGGGATGGGTGGCAGCTGGAAATTCCAACTGGAACAAGCAAAGAGTCGTCCAACCCACTGAGTGGGCAGGTGGGCTAAACTACAACCATGGCCTCTCTGCCCAGTTCTGCAGGGCCCCACAAAGCAAGGGACCCAAAGGCAGTTTCCCTGATTCACCCCCACCCTTGGGACAGCCCTGCCTGCTAGACAAAGCCTTGGCTGGGATGATCTAGTTTTGGATGGTCCTGTTTTGAACAGGGCCTAGATGACCACCTGATGTCCCTCCCAACCCTAATTTTCTATGATTCTATTATGCTAAGTAAGAAGGAAGAGCTGTAGGGGGCCAAGGTATGTTTAGGAGGTTGTAAATAATTTAGACCAGATTAGGGAAATTGATGTCATTTCGAATAATCCAAGTTAGAAAGGGTGTTTTCAGGAAGACTGTTCATAGAAATTGTGTGCAGACAGGGAACCATACATGTATGGATTGTGGAACAGATCCTGGATCAGCCCAAATCAAGAGACTGCCAGAGAATTTATGGGGTAGAAATGTTGCAATAATCACCTCTTCTGGATAGTAGGAAAATCTTTGCTTGGAGCTATGTTTGGTTGAGGTTAGGACATTTTATAAGAAAACAGAGGCAATCATAGGTAATTAATGTGATCCAGAGCTTGAGTTTTGAGGTGAAAGGGGTGGATACTTGCTGTCTGTCTGAGCCCAGTATAGGGAAGGCCAAAGGAAACCTTGAATCTATGCAGGATAACAATAAAAGGGATTTCACAGAAGGAGGTGGTCATTACATGTTAAGGACCTGGTGAGAGGACAATCCTAGTAAAGGATTTTCTGAATTTATGTGCCAATAAGAAACTGTATATTTAAGCCTCTTCACATTTTAAAACAAGCATTTGTACAACATCCTCCTGTTATGCCAACAGTGTTTAGTGTACACCCTCTGCAGTGTGGCTCATTGTATGAGCCTCAGCTGAGGGGACTGCCTCTCCATCAGGATGATATATAAGGCATTGATTAGTCTCACACCACCTAGGTGTGCTGTTGGAAGAAGGATCCGTGTACAAATATCCTTGGCCAGTAATGGGTGATTGTGTTTTACTGTAAGTGCCACTTACAGTATATATTTGAAAACATATTATATTTTAGTCTATCATTGTAGTAGATTGGTGAAGTGGAGTGGGGAGGGGTGTAACGGTGGTGCTGATAATGTACCAAAATTAATTTTCTGCACTAATACCAGCAGCTACTTTAATGATTTCATAGAAGGACCCAAGTAAAAGTAAATATATTCAAGTATCCCTGTTTTACTGTAGCTTATTAAAGACATAATCTCTTGGTGACTTAGAATATATTGTTTAATTCATTAGAAATACTACTGGAAGCTTGTAATCTATTTACGTTAACATGACATGGTCATTTCTCCTATTGAATTATGCATACTTAAAACTTAAAAAGGTGGCAGAAACAAAAAATAGGGACCGTGTTCTGGGAAGTGCATTAAAGATCAAATATGATGCACTTAATGTAGAATATTGCTCCTTAAAATGGGTATTTACATATGTTCCTAAAGCTGTAAATAGACTGGAATGATCAACCCGCACCCTGGAATTCTCATATAGAATCAGACATTTATCATTCTATTAGGAAAAGATAATTAGCCTAGAAGCAGCACACACTTTTATTTGTATATCTCTTTCAATTTTATACACAGATCAGGAAGCACACACTAATGTAAATAACTTTCCTACTCATTTTATTTTTGTGTATTTTCCTCCCCAGACCTGGCTGCAGCGCAACATGTTTTACTGATGATCCCAAATCATGAATTCCTCTGAACTCTGGAGCCCACAGACTATGCAATTCTGTTTTGACTTTGTTAATAATTCATGTCACAGGAATGTAAGGACTACACTCAGTCTTTGTGCTATGTACATCTTCATGGGAGGAGCAACAGTGTTCACACTGGGTGGAAATATGTTTGTGATCATTTCCATCTCTCACTTCAAGCAGCTTCATTCTCCAACCAACTTGCTGATCTGCTCCATGGCAACTACAGACTTTTTGCTTAGTACCCTAGTTATGCCATACAGCATGGTCAGGTCTGTTGAGTCATGCTGGTATTTTGGAGAGGTCTTCTGTAAACTCCATACCTGTTGTGATATAATGCTGTGTACCACTTCGATTTTCCACCTGTGTTTTATCTCTGTTGACCGTTACTATGCCGTGTCTGACCCATTGCATTATGTCACCAAAATAACTATCCCAGTGGTAGAGGTTTTCTTATTAATTAGTTGGTCTGTCCCGTTCATATTTGCCTTTGGCCTGGTTTTATCAGAGATGAATACTGATGGCATTGAAAATTATGTGGCTTCAATTGACTGCAGGGGTTTATGTACACTCATAGTTAATAAGCTCTGGGGAGTGTTAGCTTCTCTTATAGCCTTCTTTATTCCAGGCACAGTCATGGTGGGCATTTATGTCCACATATTTACTGTGGCAAGGAAACATGACACACAAATTGCTAAAGCCTCCAACATGTTAAAACCAGTTTCAGACACAAAAAATAAAATCTCTACAAAAATAGAAAGCAAAGCAACTAAAACATTAAGCATAGTCATAGGTGTGTTTGTTTTTTGCTGGCTGCCATTCTTTGTTCTTACAATAACTGATCCTTTCATTAATTTCTCAACCCCAGAAGACTTGTATAATGTCTTCCTCTGGCTGGGATACTTCAATTCTGCCTGTAATCCAATCATTTATGGTTTATTTTATCCTTGGTTTCGCCAAGCATTTAAAATGATAGTGACAGGTAAGATTTTCAGACCAGATTCATCTACTCTTAATCTGTTTCCTGCAGATACTTAATCAATCAGAGAGGGTTTATTGAATAAGCTAATACATGTCTATGCTGCTTCTAGAGTACTTTTAGAGTAGTTCACATGTGGATTCATGTCTTAATATATTATTATTCAGGAACATACTTTTGAAGAAGCTTGTGTTTAGCACATCACTGGGTATATGGCATACATCATGCTTAGCACTTTGTCTCCGTGAATTTTTTTTAGAAAGTAGGAAGTGACGCAGTGGTCTAGCCAAATACACAGTGCCTTTAAAACATACACTCCTGTACAGATACAGGTAAAATGTGTACATACACACTGCTAGATCATTTTGATAAGGATCAGTGTCCAAGTGTCACTTTGAGCCTTCAGGTTTTCTGCTTTTAAATACCCATTTACTATTTAGATGTCAATGTTTAAAGCTGGATCTGTCAAAAGAGGACTTGATTGATTAGGACTTAAGGACTGAAACTGAGCAGGGCTATTTTCTATTTGCAAAAGATAATAAAAATGCAGAATGGAGAACACTGTTTTCTCAAGCTGAAGTAAAACTTGTTGATATTTATTTTATTCTAAACTACCCGAAATGTTTTTATATGCAGCAATCAATAAGCAATTAAAGCCTATATTTGGAGCTCCTTTTGAATGTTCAGTGATTTAGAATAAAGCAGATACAGCGCATGTGGTAGCTACTGAACGTGGAAAATTCTCTCTCTTTCCTTCATCCACCAATTGACCATCCCAGTAACTGAAATCATGTAAGTCCTCTATAGACCCTGTGAAGCTCTAGGGACTGCAACTGGGCTAGTTTCAGAAGACAGCAGTGAGTATCATTGCTTGACTTGGTTATATTTAACAGCATGATCCAGAGTCCCCTTTTTTTGCAGGGTGATGTCAGAGGGAAAAGGGCAGGCTTTTTGTTGAAGGGGGTCAGTCTGTATCAGTCCAAATACATTAGCCAATAATATCCTTATTACAAAATATCTAAGATCAGTATCCATATCTCTCCAGCTCCTTGTTACATGCCTAGGGGATAATTTAATATTTGTCATTATTAATTCTGATTTTGTGCTTCTTGTAAAAGTATGTCTCAGGCATACAGGTTTTAGCCATGTTGGCCTACAGGCAAAAATATTCCGAACTCTTGGCAGAGGTGATCTCTTTTATTAGACCAAATAAATAGTTGGGAAAAAAGAGACTTTTTTGCAACTATTTAGGTGGTCTAATAAAGTATACCACCTCTGCCAAGAGTTCTTAATATTATAAAAGTATGTACATTCAGCCCGAGGCAAGAATAAATTGTATTTTAAGAACAGAGAATACATGAATTGACTAACATATACTATATTACTGAAAATCTACAGATTTTGCACACTGGCAGAAGAGTTCAAGAGTGCATAAGCCTCACAGGGGTCATAACTGGGAAAAGGAATCCTTCATTCTGGTGCCTGAACTCACTGCCTCATCATGCACCTTATCAGAGTCCAGATCCAAATCCAAGAGCATAGTAGTTCAGAAGCAGCTGCCCTATTCCAAGAGAACAAAGGAACCCACTTCTTGGCTAAGCCAGAGAGTGTTCTGTTAGTTTTGTCTCAGTTTGAAGCTATTTATTACATGTAGTGCTAGTAGGTATAGGCAAGTGACTTCATTTCCAGCATCCTATATGACATGCTTGCAGAAACCCCCACCGAAATCAAGTGACAGTGTCAGCAACGTTGCAAAGAAAAAAAAAGTTTAAAACTTGTCTGATGAGATTTTAAGTTTCTCGTATGTACAGAGGTTTAAATCCAGCTCCCCTTGGTAAATATATACCATCAGATTATTTTATGAGCAGTTTGAGAATTACCCTGGTTTCAATTCCCAGGGTAATTTGAATTTCCTTTAAATGTATACGATTAGTATTTGGGACAACCATCACCTTGACTCAGTTTATACAAAGTCAACTCTAAGCCAATTATCCCACAGTACTTAAAATTACTTATACTTTGTAGGGAAATCAGACTAGAGAATCTGGCCCCTTGCTTATCAGCACTTGTTAGTCATCTCTTTTGTTCAGACTATGCCATGAAGCACAAGTATGATGAAAGTCTCATTTTCTGTATATTTTAAATCACTGAACATAAACTCAAGAGTTTGGCTTTGATTTGAAATGCATATGCAGATACAGAAAAAGAAATCTGAATGCTGAGCAGGACTGAAGAAGGAGCTCCAGGGAGAGACATGCAGGTTCTTTTGGTGGCCGTGCTCCCAGGGAGAAGTATATTCTGTTTGCAGCAAACAGCATTTGAACAGTAAGGGGAATCAGTGAACTCTGGGGAGAGGCTATAACAGCCTTGTGTTTAACAAACAGTCTTGCAGCAGCATCTTGGTAATCTTCATTAATTAATATGAGCCTTCTTGAAAGGATGCCTTCATTAATACATAACAGAATTAACCCTATGCTAACTATTGAAGAGTGTGTATTTTATTTTTACCCAATAAAGCCCTGTTTTGCAATAATTGCCTGAAAAAAGCAAAAATTGGCCAGCAGCACACTTGCCTTTCCATGTGATGCATCTCTCTTCGCTAGAGCTGTGGGGGAACATTTTTCTCAGAAGTCAGTTCACTGAAACATGAAGTTTAGGTCAAATTTAGTGAATAGTTTTGGACATATATGATTGGGGAAACTTTTCTGAACTGGGGAAATACTCAAACTTTCATTTCAAGATAATGTTTTTCACATTTTAATTTTAATTGGCCAAATTTTACAAAACAGAACTTTAAGTCAACCTGAAACAAAGCTACATTGCTTCTGCTTTGTTTTCAAGCAAAGTAGGAATGTTTCAGTTTGCTGAAATCAAGCCATATCATTTCTTATGATTTGGTTCAGTAACTGAATAAGAAAAATCTGTTATCTTTTTTCCTTCCACTAGAGTGGCACAAGGCTGATCCATAGACCGGGTCAGACCCCATGCCATCCCCACATTCCAGGATCAGGTCCCAGGGCGCTGCTTGGCCTCTGTCTGGCTCCACTGACCAGAACTGGGTTCCAGAGCCATAAGCCACCTCCTCCCAGCACATGACCTGGGGTCCTGCATGACAGAATTGGCTCTGGGGCTCCAAGGCACCTTGACACACTGGGATTGGGCTCCAGGGCCCGGAGCCACTTATGCCTGGTATGGGATTTAGCTCCAGGGCTGCAAGCTGCCCATCACAAGTTCAGGCTCCAATCACAAGATCTTGTGCCCATCACAAGGTCAGGCTCCAAGGCTGGAGCTGGAGCTGCCTCTGGGTAACTCCAGTGGGATCAGACCCCAGAGCCCCACACTATCCCCAGGCTCACATCACCCTGTGCACCCAATCTAGCACACAGGGCCACAGCCCACAAGGTTTCCCACAGATCCATGAAGAGCCCTGTGGGCCAGATGACATGGCACTGGGGGTTATATCTGGCCTGCAGGCTGAGAGTTGAGCACCCTTGCAGTAGACAGTGATAGTACTCAAAGACTTTGGAACCCACTTTAACTACACCATTTGAACACGCCCAATACATTTACTGTGAGAAGATACACTGCTGTGCCTGCCAATATTCCATGTGGATACGTTACATCCATAAAACTCCACATTGTACACACTTATGTGGGGATTTTATGCCCATGACAGGTGATGTATCCATCAGCATGTGTAACAGGGGACCTTCCTGGGGCCAGTCTGCCACTGGCCCGCCCACCTGTTTCTGACCTAACCGTCCATCTCCCTGGTCTGCCATGCCTTGTTGTTTCTTAATTGGTTCTAAGAAGTCAGGAGGCTGTCCATTCTTGACCCGATGCCAGGGGGCGCTATCTGCAGCTCCATTCACCTCCCACACCACAGCCCAAGAATTGCAGGTGACATCCAGGTGACAATGCTCCAGGCCTACAGCCAGGCCAAGCTTAGCCCTCATTGTTAAGGCTCAGACACACATGCATTCATACTGCCCTTCTCTCACTAGGGCCTTTCATGCATCAACAACTTATCCTGCCTTGCTCCCTCTTGGAGCAGGCCCTTTCAGCTCTAAGCTTTATCTAGTGCACACCTTGGGTGCCAAACGTACCATCTTTTGGGCCTCTCCCATGACCCTCACCAGGGTAGTGGCAAGCCAATTACCGACCGGGGCCAAGCGTGCCCTTGCCCCTCCCAGGGCAACTCTACACAAACTCTCACACACGAACTGGCTCCCAGCCCTCTGGTTTCCCCCTCACTGGGACTCCACATCTCTATCCCTTCACTGGAGCCTACCCTCACTGGGGCTACAGGGCTTTCCTCCCCGTTGAGGGCTCAGGTGGCCACAGCCATGGTTGGCCCCAACTGTTACCCACAGAGATGTGGGTGTTAGGAGTTATTGAGGCACCCCAACCCACCTTCCACTGGGGTGGTAACTGGTCTGGTATTTTCCTGGAGGCTCCCACACCACTGGGAGCCCCAACAGGCCACCCACTCCCAACAGGGTGAAGTTTTAGGTCATTCCCAGGACCAAGAGCCTCCAGTCCCTACCTGCAAGATTTTCTATGCTGTAGTTCAGCCAGACAATATTCCTGCCTGGCCACCAGTAGCAATTTGCTCTGTTTACATAGATAGCCAGTGTATCAAAATGGCTGCCACAATCAAGCACCTGCCAGCTGTTTGGCTCAGCCCTTGAAGTGGCAGGCACCAAAAGTACCCTGCCACAGCATGCATTCAAAAAATCTGGTTTTAACATGTGCAAATATCTGTAGGTACAACAGATGAGTCCACCTGTGAAGGATTGATTCAAAATGGTCCATAATGACAACACTGGAAATTAGATGCTCCTATTGATTCAAGAATAAAAACAGCACATATGAGATATGAATAGCATTTTCATCCAAATGCTTGTGAAAGTGAATAGAATGTCATATTAACCTAGAATAACAGTGTCAACCTCTACTTGCCCACTGGGCTGGATCCATACCATTAGGTTCCTCAGAGGCTGGATTTAGAAACCATTACAGTGGCAAAGAGATCAGTATTGGCACAGAGGCTAGCAAAGCCATTTTTCACCCTCTCCCACTGCTGACATATCCCCAGCAAGGTCCTGTGACCCAGAATTTGGTAGCAGGCCCCACCCTGATTGATCTACTCCCAAATTCCCAAACCCCTCAGGAGAGACTGAATGAAATGTTTCCAGAGGCCAGATATGGCCTGCAGGCTTGGATCTGCTACGCCTCTGACTTAGAAGATAGGAAAGACAGCAAGGACTGAGATTCATCTATGTCATCTCAGAAATTACAGGGAACTGGTTATTTGGGATGTTTCAGTTTTATCCCTAAAGATGATTCCTGCTCAGTGCTCCAGAGGATGGGGAAGAACACCATGGCATAAGCTATAGATGGTCTGATCATTCGGTTCACTAACAGGCTGAGTCACACTCTTGATTGTGGGCTGGATCCTAGCTTCCTTGGAAATTGGCTCTTTACCAAGGAGCCCTCGCAAAAGCCTTTTGCTGATGAAGGAGGCCATATTGAGGCTTTTGGGAGCTGTGGCCTATGGACTTGGTTGGATAACTCCTTACTGCAGAAGACCAAAGAAAGTCCAAAGCTCCTCATCACTTGGCCATGGTGCTCACCTACAAGGCTGTAAAGGCCTTCTTTCAATTTGTAAATAATCTCTTATCTCACTAGAGCAGTTGTGTCAAAAATATGGACCATGGGCTGTATCCTTGGTGCTACACCTGGATCCATAGTTGATTTACATGCTTCATGTGGTGTGTGCCAGACTGGGTTTGTGCACAGGGCCTACTCCAGCAGACCTGGGACCCATGCTGCATGCAGCACCCACTCCAGCTGGTCCAGACCACAAGCCACAGCTAGCACCTGCTTCAGCCCCTCCAAGGCCTATGCTACATAAAGCATCTAACCAGAATGCATCTTGGACTGGCTGGAGTAAGTGTCATACATGTAGAGTGTCCTAGACCAGCCCTGCATGGGTACTGTGTGCAGCACTGTTTTGGATCAGCCAGTACAGGCATGATATGTCCTGGGCTACCTGGGCAAGCACTGCATGATCTGTGTTTGGCATGTGGGAGGGAGAGGGGGGTCTGTGGACTTGATCCAGCCTGCAGGACCAACCCAACACCATTCATCTGACCTGTGGCCAGCCCTGCAACACTCATCTAGCTGTCAGAGACACCCTTGTACTAGAGAACAATGATGGAGGGAACAAAGTAGAAACAGCGTCAAGTAGGGGAGAGAAAAGATGGCAAATAGGGCTGGCAAGCCTAGGCTGATTTGGGAAATATAGGAGTTTATCTAGATTGAGTGGGCACACCTATATGTACAATTAGCATGGCTGAATAAACTCCAGCACAATTTGTGGCTGAGTTTATTGCTACCAGGCACCGGATTTACATGTGTGCCCAGGACCACAGCATGTTGAGCCAGTGTGATGCAGCCCTACCTAGCAGGGGCCTGGGAGGGTACAACCTGCCAGCGTGGAGCTGCTTCATCCTGGCTTAACATGCTGAGAAAAGGCTGGCTGGGAAATGCTGGTGCTGTAGTGTGGGGCTAGCTGGCAGGCAGCCCCTGCACTGTTGCACCCTCATGCTCCAGCCAGCCCTGGTCACTCTACACATACACTGCAGTGGAGTAAATAACTGTTGGGCAGTACTATCCTATGGCAGAGTTAATTAGTTTACTCTGGCCCAATAGTACCTCACATGTAGACGGTGACGTTTTACTGTAGAGCTAATTACTCAACTCCACAGTAAAGTGCACATGGAAATGCCCTCAATATGTAGTATCTACTGTACAAAATAAAGTTATCATGATAAAACCCTATACATTAGGTCCAGGGCTTCATAAAATTATTCATAACCTGATTTTTTTCATTCCCAATATTTACCTCAAAGAACAAGATTAAAAATGTGGTGTTAGCAAAATTAAAATGCTTCAGCATATTTGGAAAATGTTTCCAAAATAATGGCCTTGTGCCCCTGATAAAAGAACAGATTTAGAAAAGTTTCTAATCCTTTAGGGTAGAAGTTCAAAAACTATATAATGAGTTCATTTGTAGAATGGGTTTAGAAAGACAAGAAGTGGAACCGCTTTCAGCATAATCCCTTCTTGAAGAAACAAATGAACTAACTGCTATAGCTGCCTCTTTTCTGGACCTCAGTAGTTTTTTTGGCCCACAATGCATTCAGAAAACATTGTGGAAGGCTGGAGAAAAGAGAAACATGAAAGGAGATGGGGGAGGAAATGGATCCTGGTGAGGATGGGGTGTAGGCAACTAAGGTTTTTTTAATGAGGGACGCAGATGTAGGGAAGGAGAGGTGTCAGAGGTGAAATGGATGGACATCAGTGATCTGTTTGAACCTGATGTAGGAAAGGTTATGGGAAGCTTAGAATCTGTGCAGGGTGACAGTGAAGGGATGTCACTGGAGGAGATGGTCATTGGATGTCAGGACCTGGTGAGATGAAGGTCCTAGGAAAAGAATTTCTGAATTTCTGTGCCAATAAGACACCGGGCTTAGCATCTTTGCTTTTTAAAACAAGCATCTGCACAACACCCATCTGTTGTGCCAACAATGCTTTGGGCACACCTTCTGAAACACTGCTCATTGTATTATCCTCATCTGAGGGGACGGCCTCTCCATCAGGATTATATATAAGGCATTGGTTAATCTCACACCATCCAGATGTGTCTTTGGATATGCTGTTATTAGAAAGATTTGTGCTACAGACAACCTTAGCCAGTAATAGGTAATCCTGTTTTACTGTAAGTATCACTGATTTGAAAGTAAGTATTATATTATTATATGTTATTCTACTGAGGAGAGTATCATTGTTGTAGGTTGGCAGGATATGGGGTGATGGTTGTGTTGATTATGTACAAAAAATAGTTTTCTCCACTATTTCCAGGTGCTACTTTAGTGATTTTATGGCAAAAAAACAAAGTAAAGATAAATACCATATATTTAACTACAATTTTCTAACAGTAGCTTTTTAAAAACATAATCAATTGGTGGCTTAGAATAAAGTGTTTAATTGTCTTATTCATTAAAAATACTACTGGGAGCTTCTTACCTATCTATGAGAGTGTTTCAGAAAGTAACAGCAATTTCAAAATAAAACCATATGGTATACACTGATCATTTACTGAACCACACCATTCTTCTTTGTAGTCGTAAATAATGGGTACATTTGACAATGTTGCCAATGGTGTTCTCCACTGCAATGTAGTTTTCTACTAACTGCAAGGAAAACAGTTTGATTTTTAAACTGCCACTATTTTCTGAGTACCCTTCCTCACCTGTCTCTCCGCTATTCTCTTTGTATATAAGCCTGAAGCCTTACAGATCAGTTTTCCCATTGAATTATGCTTACTTGAATCTTAAAATAGTCAGTAATAGTAGCAAATAAAAGAGACAGTGTTTTGGGAATTGTATTAACCAGGACATTTGGTGCACCTTATGTAGAATACTGCACCTTAAAATGGGTATCTACTTATGTTCCTAGGGTTGGAAATAGGTAAGAATGACCAACCTGGCCACTGGAGCTTTCCTTTGAAGTAAAAATATATATTATTTTGTTAGATCATGGCCATGTGCCCAGAGGAAGCACAAGCTAATTCAAATTGGTCTCCTAAGAACAAAAATTATTTCCATTACTGAGTTAGAACTCCACGGCAAGTGGAAATTTACAAAAATCAGTGTTTTGTTCTATGGGAGTCAACAGTAAAGAGTATGGAAGACTTAGCTTTCCACAACTGGGGTGAGGCCAATTTCTCCATTTTAAAGGAGAACTCAATCTTGACTTACCTATATACCAGTATAAGTCCTTCTTCAGTTTCCCAAGCAGTAACAGAAACAAATACTGTACTTTTATCTGATAAATAAAAATGAAAATATGCATGAAAAGGATGCCATAAAATATGAACAAAGGTAAGAATTTCTGGGTGATCTCTTTTTTTAGACCAACTGCCTGGTTGGGATAGAGTTAGACAAATTTTTGGATATCTTTGGGTCTCTGGGAGAGAAGCAGGCAGAGCAACACAACTATGTATCCACAAAAATTGTTGCCTCTCACATATTTCCTGGACCATCACAGCTACAACATCGCTTCAACACTACTGTAAAATATAAACAAATGTATTGATAAGGTAACTATGCTAAGAGCATAAGAAATGCCATAACTGGTCAAACTACAAGTCCATCTAATCCAGTATCCTGTCTGTATCAATACCAAAAAGTGGGTGTTAAAGGAAGAGTGTTTATGCAGAGCACAACCAGAAGGATCCATCCTTCAGAGCTCCTCTTCCTCCAGCAATCTGCTTTAGTCCAGTCCATACTCATAATAATTTTTCCTTGTCATTTAAAAGATGTAATGTTGTCCATGATATTTGGAATTTATGCACATTTGATTGGAAGACAGAGGGGTCTCTCTCTCTCTCTCTGTCTTCTACTCTTCCACCCTCTCTTTTCTTATTTTTCAGGTAAGTGTCTGGGTCCTTAGCTGAAGGCTGGACTATTCATTAGGCATACAGAAGAAGTGGCAAAGAAAATAAATTAACTCTGTCAAGGAGCTTGGTATTAGACAAATGATCACCTCTTTGTGCTATGAGACAAACGGGTCCTGTTACAGAACACTACACCCCTTCGGGGTCCAGCTGACCATCTACCTCTTCTGTGCCATAGGCATGATGGTCACAGTACTGGGGAACCTGCTGGTTGTGGTCTCTGTCTCCCATTTTAAAGCTTTGCACACCCCCACCAACTTCTTGCTACTCTCTCTTGCCTTTGCAGACCTTTTCCTGGGACTAACTGTACTGCCCTTCAGTACTATTCGATCTGTGGAGAGCTGCTGGTACTTTGGAGACTACTTTTGTAGGCTACATACCTTTTTGGACACACTCTTTTGCTTGACCTCAATACTTCACCTATGTTTCATTTCCATTGATCGTCACTGTGCTATCTGTGATCCTTTGCTTTACCCCACTAAGTTTACCATAAGGGTGTCTTGCATCTACATAGCAACAGGGTGGTGCATACCTGTGATTTACACATCCATCTTCCTGTATACTAAGGCCATTGAAGAAGGACTAGGTCATTTTTTACAAGACATGCCTTGTGTTGGGAGCTGTCAGCTGCTCTTTAACAAACTCTGGGGCTGGATAAATTTCCCAGTGTTTTTCTTCCCCTGCCTCATAATGATAGCTTTATATATAAAAATATTTATTGTTGCAAACAGGCAAGCCAGACAGATAAACAGCATGAATAAGAGTATTGAGTCTCAACTAAACTTAGGAGCACCAAAGAGAGAAAGAAAGGCAGCAAAGAGCCTTGGGATCGCTGTAGGAATCTACCTCCTTTGCTGGCTACCCTTTACCATAGACACCATGGTAGACAGCTTTCTGGGTTTTGTTACTCCACCCATACTGTTTGATGTTCTCATCTGGTTTGCTTACTTTAATTCTGCCTGCAATCCCTTGATTTATGTGTTTTCCTATCGTTGGTTTAGGAAGGCAGTGAAGCTAGTTATAACTTGTAAGATCTTTGATTCTAGGACAGCTACAGTAGACTTGTATCAGGAATGAACCTAGTGCTTCTTATTTGTAAATTTAAACGTGTCTCTCATAAGCATTAAAATGGTAATAAACATGGAAACTCTTTCACGTTAGTCATGTTTAAAAGTATTAAAAAACAATGAGAGTATAGTAAATAATAAAGCCCCTGGGAAAAGGCACCAATCTGGATTCTTTTTGTACAACTGAAGGATCTAGTATTAAAAGTTGTGAGTTGACACCATCAATTATTATTTAAAAGCTTTGAAAACCTGGACCCAATTCCTGGAAGACAGCAACAGAAAATATCCAGGAAATACTGGATTACAAATCATCAAAACATTTCTCTGAATGGTGATTTGACCATTTAGTAGGCTGCTGTTTTTCATCTCTGTATTTTCAAAGCAGGTGCACAGGGCAGAGCCCAAACTTAATACATACTTGTTTTCATTTCCAGAGCAATTACACTTGCTTATACATTGTACATTGTCCATGTCTTTACTTGGGAGAGTTGGGAAACTTTTAAAGTGCTAATACTGTAATTTTGGATAATAACACATCAGTCTTATTGCTAGGCGCTATAAAAATAATCAGTATGTTTCTGAAATAGATTGGTTGCTTTCCTCTTTCTTCCCATTTCCGTGAATGAAGAAAATAATGTCCAAAGTAAATAAAAGGTAAACTGATCCTTTTTTTACATCATCAATGTAATAATAATTTTTCTATTTAGCCCATGTTCTAAAATCTGTGATATATTTTAAAGAAAAAATAACAGTGTGCTTTACCTTTCTTTGTAATTAAAAGCAATAGCCATATTCTTAAGGAAACATGTAGATCCTCATTTAGCAAGGTACTGAAACACATGACAAATTTCAAGCTTTTATGAGAAATCTTATAGGTTTAAACATACCCTTAAATACCTGCCTGATTGGCAGCTTGGTCTAGATGGTGAAATCCTCTCCATAATCATGTGATTTACAGTGTGAATTTCAGCAACAGCAGAGAAAGTAAAGATACCTAACCTGCATTGTAGGGTGAAACTTGGATAACTTAGTAGTTCAAAAATTGTTGAAAGCTGTTAATTATTTATTTAGTTGTTTTCAGTGGTTTGCAGCTAATAATTAGACAATCAGTATGAATCTGTTCTAAAGCTTATTCAAGTTAGTGGGAAATTTTCCAATGACTTCAGGGCTTAGGCCCTGTAGTATAAATACAATAAAAAGAGTTCACCTGGCAAGAGTTATATACAGAATCAGCAAGGTACAAACCATAATGAGCTGAATGACATAGTAATTACCTGGGCACAGTCTCTACAGGACATGGCACACAAATGTTTGGTCTTAAGGAGAAGGACGAAATTGGCTTTGATGGACCACATCATATGAAAGCAGTTTCTGTGGGACTTACAGCCAGAGACCTAGAATGCAGTATGTTGGAATAACCTGGCCATGTTGGCTGGGCTTTTTTTTAGTGGAAGAGCTAAACCAGAGGAAAAAAGGAACCGGAAACAAAGGAGGTAAGGGAATAACAACCCAGGGGACAGGAGAAGGGCCCCAAATAGAGGATAAAAGGGGGAGACATATATTGGACTGGTGTTACAGGTGCAGGAGGTCAGGGCACTTCAAGAGTCTGCCCCAAACTAGGAAAAAACCACAACCAGTACCAGAAGACATGAGGCTTAGAGGGCCTGAGATTGAGGAGGCTCCAGAAAAGAAGCAGATAGACTGCAGTTATGGGAAGAAACATAATGGGGGCCAGGAACTGACCCGAGGCACCCCCCCCCCCCTCCATAACAGACCTTCAAATAGCTGGGGGGAAAACAAACACTGTTGTGGACTCAGCCTGCACCCAGACCATAGTGAGTGAGGAGGTGATATCCCAGAGAGAAAGAACAATAGTAGATCAATGACCCCTCATTTGCCTACATGGCCAGACCTGCTACTATGAGTGAGGGTGAGTCACAATTTTCATTCTGGGGCAGACCTATATGATGCCAGCCCAACTGTTTCCAGCACTGTCGTGCATGGTAATACTGGAGTTCAACTTACCCTGTTTCCAAGAGATACTGCAGATTAGTTGGGGTGAGGGTCATCTGTGGGTCAAGAAGTGGGAATGCAGATGGGACCAGCCAAGGGGTTAGTTGGACTGGAGACTGAGGATCCCCACACAGAAGCTCTGGAAGAACCTCTGGATGTTGAGGAAATCATCAACCTTTGCCAGTTTGATGTGGAACAAACCTGGGAGGAAGGATTCTAACAAGCTCTACATGAGCCTGAGAGAGGCAATAGCTGACCTGAGGCCAAGAAAGTCATAGCCCATAGCCCAAGGGAGGCAGAACCAGGCCAGGATCCCAAAGCCCAAGAGGGTAGAAACCAATGCCTGAGAGGCTGAGACTAGGGCTGGCACCCAGGGGCCTGGTGTGGAGCATTGGGCCTAGGCAGAAAGGAGTCAGCTACACAGGTAGTTTGGGTAGGACTATGAGGGGTGGTTTCTGGAGGTCCCCTTAGTGCCTGAGGGGCATGTGACTGCTTCGAGTCCTGCTAGGGGTTAGGCTCAAGGCACTGACCAGGCTCAAGGGCCTGGAGCCCTTGCAGGGCAAAGACAGGGGCCAGGAAGCCCAGCATTCTGGTAGAGGGATGAGAACCAGAGCTAGGGGCCCAAAGCCCATTAGAGAAAGAAGTGCCTGTGAGAAGCAAAGGAAGGGTCAGGGATCTTTAACTGTGATGGGTGAACCTAGGGGCCAGGGATACCAAGCAAGAGGCAAGAGGTGGAGACCCCAAGAGACTGAGTCGAGAAACGTGCCTATGAGAAGCAATGCAAGGTCAGAGACCAGGAAGGGCAAACTCCGGGGCTTGGAGCCCTGAGCAAAAGGCCAGGGGTGGACTCCCCAGAAGACTGAGTCAGCAGAGATACCTATGAGAGGTGAAACATGGTCAGAGATGTGTTGCCTGTGAGGGGTGAACTCTGCAGTCATGGACCCCAAGCAAGAGACAAGGGATGGAGACCCCAAGAGTCTGGATCAACAGGGCTGGGACCCAGAAGCCTGGCCTGCTACAATAGGCCTAGGTAGCAAGGGGAAAGCTAGAGAAAAGGGGTGAAGGCTGGAAATGCCAAGACCCTTACAAGTGTGTGAAGGCCTGAGGTAGCCAGGTATTGACTTGAGGCCCCATCTAAGTGTAAGTGCTTTTAACAAGGCATGGCAGATGAGAGGCAATGGGGTGGGACCCTGGGAGGCCAGAGTGAGAGCCTGACAGGATAGGGATGATCTAAAAGGGGGTGTGATGGCAACCCCAGGCACCTCACCTGTTACAAATGTCATCATAGAATTGACAGGGGAAAAGCGGACAGGGAAGAAATAGGGTGCAGACAGAAGTGCAGCTACCAGATGTAACTAAGACCAAACAGAAGTTCACTGTTGGCTCCAGGAGGGAGGGGAATCTAGCTGCGGGCTGGGAGCCTGCAGCCTGGTTCCCATAGCAATGGCCACGGCTCTGTGCCAGGGCTCAGTGTTTTCAGAATGGGAAAAGGGAAAGGCAGTGGAGGGAGCTTTTCTTGGGCCTACCAAGCTGGTGCTGAAAGGTGGGGTGAGTGAATTGGAGCCTCCCCACCTCAGGAAGTTTCCGGTATACTTGCCCCACCCTCCAGGGGGGCTGAAAACCCCCCAGACTAAACTCCCTTCGCTCCTTTTCCCCGCTTCCATTCTGAAAACAGTGAAAGTCTGGGAGCTTTGCAGACACAAGTTACAGTAAATGCTACATTTTGAAATATCTTTATCTGATACCTCATGCAACAAAGGGTCGGATTTTTATCCCATCAGCCATTTTTTACATGAATGCTGCGTACTCCCAGAGGCTGGGGGGGGCACAGTGACCACCCATAGGCAGAGGTGGTGGCGGGGGCAGCAATGAGCGGGGAGCTCCCGTAGGCAGGGGGCAGCAGTGAGCAGGGGAGCTCTTGCAGGCAGCCACGGCAGTGTTGTTGGCTGGGGGGGAGGGTGGCAAGCGCTGACCAGCAGTCAGCGACCATCCACAGACACTGCTGGTGGTGGTGGTGGTGGTGGCCAGAGGTGATCAGGGATTGCCTGCAGATGCCGCCGGCAGTGCTGGCAGCGAAGCAGGGGCGGTGAGTGGCAACCACCCACAGGTGCCGCCAGCAGTGTCAGCAATGCTTTTCAAAGGGAATGCCAATCTCAGGGGGGTGCATATGCACCTGGGTGCACCCACTATGCATTGCCAATGATTTTTGATGCTGTCTGCAGCTATGAACTTGTGTTTGGTCACAGCTATAGACTGCTTTCTGTGGTCAGATCAGACAAAAATTGTCAATTCTGCCTGCACCCATAGACCATAGAGGTTTGACTGCCCGGGGTTGCACAGGGAAGTGTCAGACAATTGTTTGTCCTTCTTGTTACTTAGTATCCCAGGGAAAGTCTCCTAGAGCTCTATTAGTGCCCCTCCCACTGATTGAACTCCATTTGAGAGAATTGCCATAGGTATTGCGGCATTCACTGGCATCTTTGGAATGATCTCAAGGCACCCTGGTTGCGAGTCATGGCCCTAGAAAAAGTCCAATTGATACCCGGGGGTGCTATTATGGGGATTGGGAACTGCTCTGCAGGAGATGCTGTGCTTTAGGGACTCTCAAGCTATCACAGGCATGACCTGGACATAAGGGGTAGTGGCTCAGAGTCAGAAGTTTAGAGCCAGTGGTCTCAAACCAAGAGTTCAGAAACTAGGGGTTAGGCAGGGAGTCAAAGAGGTGCAGGTTACAATCTTGGAGTTTAGACACCAGGGGCTAGGCAGGAATACAGGCAGAAGCTGGAGGCTAGTGTAACCCTGCTTGTGTTCAGTGTATGTTTGATTATGGTTGTGTTCTACACTAATAAAGGCTACTGATATAGGACAAGTTCTAAAAGAGCTGGGATAGGCAACTGGAAGAGGAGCAGTGGAGACCCCAAACAGTGGCAACCCGAACAGCGCTTCCTAGAATCACACCCTAGCAGTCCACTCCAGCAACAGAAAGGCAGCAACTCCAGTGTGGGCCTCCCTACCCAGCACTTGCTACTTTGGATGGTGTAGGTGGTAGAATCCCCCAAACGGAGGAGCATCCCCAGAAGTGGGAAGCAACAGGGCCTCTGTGGTGGGCTGCACTAGTCAGCCCTTGGTGTTTTGGCTGGTAGCTGGTAGAGTCCCTGGATGGCAGCCTTGGGTGAGACTCCCTTCCTAACTGACTGGGCTGAGTGATAGTTTCCTGGGCTGGTTTGCTGATGAATGTGATTTTGATCTGGTTTGAGCTATAGTTCAGAGTTAGTAGTTAAGTTTTCCTTAACATGTATGCTTACTCTCGTTTTCCCTTTTAATAAATCCCTGTTTCAGTTTAACATTTGATTGCACGTGGGGAAATTTAAACATTCGAACATCTGGTTAAAATCTGGTTTCCCATATTTCTGGATGGGGGCTCCAGCTAAATTTGAAAGTTGAACCCTAAAAATTGAACCCGGCCCTTGTTACTGCCATCAAGTGCTTGGCAGAAGGACTACACCAGAAACTGAGCAAAGGTTCAGGAGAGGTCTAGAAGCTAGGCAAGAGAGGAGGACTGGGGAAACCAGGAGCAGTGAATGGGTGGGCAGGGGTAGAAGCTGGAAAGATGGCTAGAACCAGAGCTACGAGTCTAGAAGCGCAGCATCAGGCACACTGAGGCTACAACAAACAGCTGTTTTGTTGGGAGCCTACAGAGCGCTGCAAGGGCTGCTGCTTACATAAAACAGCCATACCCAAGCACTTTCATGGGCACCAGCTGGGGGCATTCAGGCAGTTCCACCCAGGGAATCAGAGCCAGCTGAGGTCTTGCCTTCTGTCCTGATTCCTGTATTTGTATGCAATCCATACAAATATAAATACTTGTTTTTTCCCTGTCCCATATGCTGACTACATCAATATATGTCTTTCACAGCCCCTACCATGAGGGGATGGGATATTTTGATTGTGGCTGGAAGACTATAGACTGTTTATTTTACTTTTGAAAACTTCATGATTAGCCTGTATTGTGTGTGCGCCATGCAAACATTCTTGGTTGTAGAGTGGTCATTTCAGGGGAGTGGACTCTTAAAGCTCTTGTAGATGTGTGGGGAGCCTGCTTTGACGTGCTGGAAATCCAGCACATTAGAGCAAGCTCGATTAATCAACTCTACTCGAGCACAGAAATTGATGTGCTCTGGCAGCCTTCTTCATGCTGAAAAAATGGTGGTGGGGCGCTTTGAATGAAAACACATTTGATGAGTTTTAGTTCAAAGCACCCCTCCACCATTTTTCAGTGCAGGGACGCTGATACAAGTGACACGCAGAAACTTTTAATTAGTGCAACTCGCTACTTAAAGTGCCCAGTGTCGAGTTCCAGAGCACATGTAAAAATGCCCATAGATTTTGTGGTTATACAGTTTTATATTCAGCCATATTTTCATAAAAAATATAAAAACAAATTTAAAACTTTGAAAAATATTTTGATTTGATTTGATCATAGAAAAACACCATATGACCAATTTTCCCATTTGCACTCATTCTTTTATTAGCTAAAAAGTGTAACCAAAACCCAAAATAAGAGTATTTTTGAAGAGATTTTTTTAAAACTGAAAAATATACATTAACCTTAAATATTTCAGCAAGCATACTGCCTTTTGTTGGACAGCATTGGCCTTACAATATACAGATTTTTTACTGGGTAATGCATGACATAAATTCCTTGTGGGTTAATCGTGTTGCAAAGAGTAAGTTTTATAACTACCTTCTTTATTTATTTTTTGCTGCTTAAAAGAACACAGAACCTAGGCAGTACTTCCACTGGTCTCCAAAATTTGTTTTTTCTCAGAATGTTTTAGTTAAAAAAAATGAAAAAAGATCTTTTCTTAGCTCTTTCTTCCTTCAAAATAAGCTGATGGATTTTTCAAGTTAGAGTAAAATTGATCAAAAATCAAAATTCATTTAGATAAGAAAGTTACTGAACCATTAACCCTCAGAAAGAAAGCTATTAAAAAGTGATGGTGCAGGTTTGTGCACAGTAAACTTAAGTAAAAGAACTAATACAATAATACAAAAATAATCAGTACTGTAGATTGTTCATTTTAATGATATATTATTGATTATTTCCATTAAATATTTATATTAACTGAAATATTTAAAAATACATGGACTTTACAATCAGAGCCAAATGCAATTTTCATAAAGAGCCAAAAATGTTCATTGTCAAAGGTGGCAATACAGCAACCTAAAAAACCTTCTTAAACACATTGGTAACCCTCTGGGATGCCTAATGGATTATTTAAATACAATACTGAGTTCTCGTCATTCTGAAAATAAGTTCATGGTTGAACAGTCAAGTTTCAAGATTTTACAACTAACAATCACTTTCATTGCTTTGCGAAACCAAGGATAAAAAAAAGAGTAAATCAAAGGGTTAATGGCAGAGTTAGAATAAGCAACCCAAACCATAATATCAAAGGCAACTGGTGGAGTTATAAAGTTAAGGAAGGCATCAATTATTACAGTCATAAAATAGGGTGACCAGAATATGAGGAAAGCAATCACAGCTATGCCCAGTGTTTTAGCAGCTTTTCTCTCTCTTTTCCCCACTCGGTTACTGTAATTATCTGAGGACTGTGTTTTGTTGCTCACACTCTCTATCAATCTAGCTTGTCTTTTAGCTACACTGAAGATCTTGCTGTTAAGTACTATCATTGTAAAGAAAGGTATGAAATAAAGAAGAGATGAAATGAACACCCAGGTCTTGTTGAAAACAAGCTGACAGCTTCCTACACAGGTGAGAGCTTTCACTAATTCTTGTAGCCCTTCATCATTGGCTCCAGTAAAGACTACAGAGAAACTGTACACTATTGAAAATGTCCAGGCAGCAGCTGCAAACATTCTTGAAACAAGCATGGTGAACTTTAAGGGATAAATTAAAGGATCAGTAACAGCAACATACTGATCGATGGAGATGACACATAAGTGAAATATTGATGCATAACAAAAAAATGCATCTAAACAGCTGTGGAATCTGCAAAAAAATTCCCCAAAATACCAGCAAGTTTCAACAGATCTTATAGTGCTGAAAGGCAGCACTGTCAAACCCAAGCCAAAGTCAGCGCAAGCCAAGGAGGCAATTAAAAAATTAGTAGGAGAGTGAAGCTGCTTGAAATAAGCAATTGAAATAATTACCATTAGATTTCCTCCTATGGTAAGAATTGTCAGAAATCCAAAGACAAAGAACAACGTTACTTGGAATGGAAAAGACCAGACTGTTTTATAACAAGATCCATTAATGTGCTCAAAGCAGTACTGTAAATCTTCCTTTTCAGAACAAGTTGAGTCCATTATTTCCCTCAAGCTCTTAATTTTGAGTTCTTGAATGAAGACTTCTTTCTAGGAAAGTGAGTGTGAGCTCCTACTTCCAACTCTTCCTGAAAAAAAGTAACTATGCATGTTAATAGAATAACCCTCCAAGCACATATTGAGTACAGCAATTAAAATGAAATCAGAAAACAAAAAATGTGAAATGTATGATCTCCATTTAATAACTGGCAAAATAAATTATTATACTTAGGATATCTCGATTCTGCACTGGAATTGTTCCCTACTTGCTATGACTTTCCTTATGCATTCCCTTTTGAGAAACTCCAGTACACATATCAATGTGAACAGAGATGTGAACAGAACTATGAGGGAGGCTTGCAATTTATGTGACTTTTTCTCCCCTGGGTGCTTTTGAAACAGGTTATTACAGACAAGTTCTCATTTCTCCCAAAATAAAAACAGTGAACCTGAAGCAGGTATAACTATTTTCCCAAATAAACAAGCCCATACAGAGTGAGGATCATTTTTACATCATACATGCTGAAAAGCAAACTTGACTATTAAGGTCCCAAAATTTTATGGTGTTTTTGGTAATAAAATTAGAGGCCATCCTCCCTGCTCTTTTTAACCAGCTTTAGCCATGTTGGCTAAGTACAGAGAGTCAAAAAGTCTGAGACTGAATAAATTCACTCTATGCAAGTTAGTTTAAGCTGCACAGAGTGAACCCATAAGCAAGTGAACAGATGTTCACTTTTGATTCGGGAAATGCAGCCACATGGCTGCAGCATCCCAGGCTGGCAGCCAGGGGCAGAGCTAGAACATGTCTCCCTGCTCAGTTGAAGCAGACAGTTTGGGCCAAGGTTAGTCCACCCACCCTGCAAGCAGGGGCTTGTGGGGAAAATGCAAAGCATATTGGGATACTGGGAGACTGGGAATTAACTTGAATCTGGAGGACACCTGATACTACATCCATCCAGTTTTATCTTAAACCAGTTTTGGCCATTTATGCTCACTGAACTTCTGTTGTATTATAGATTTGAAATGGTTTCTGCTCATTTATACTGGTTTATGTGTAATTTCTGTCCCTATCCCCTAGCTTCAAAGGTGAGGGACAGAAATTAGACAAATTCCTGTGTGATATATGTGGAGCAATCATGTCCTCCATCTGCCTTCCTCAGCCTTCATTTTTCTAGGCTGAATAAGCAAAGCCATTTCAGTCTCTCCTAATAAGATTGACTCTCCATTACTTTGACCACCATACTGTACTCTACATCATTTTTAGTTTCAATATGTATTTCATGAACATCAACAGCTGGAAGTGTTCACAGAATTTCAGGCAAAGTCTTGTTAGTGCCTTGGCAAGAGTCTCCATTTCTTCTGGAAATGCCTTTCTTTCTACAAGTTAAGATTGTACTTCAATTTTTTTTTAAAGATCCAACTTTTTCATGCCTACATCAATTTTGTGGGTCATTGTCATGCTGAAATCGAATGAGATATCTTGCTGCCAAGTGGAGAGTCCCTGGGTCACAACAGTAAATAGTCTTTTTCACTAGACCTTCTTCTCATGTTTCTACCGCATTTGAGCATTTTGTTATACATGCTTATGCTCTTTTATTGTACTTTGCAAGATCTTTCATCCTTCAAGCAGCGAGCAATACAGCAGGTGTTGCATAGTCTGAGGCACTAGGCCACAGTTACAGGTGTTTGAACCAATGGTATAGCTGCACTTCTTCATTAGTTCCTTGGAATGTCCAACTCCAGTACACAGGCGATTGAGACATTGCCACATTTGCCATGGTTTCTCAGCCCCTAGTGGTAAGCACCGCTGTTGGAATGTGCGTTTTTTGCTGTCGGGTATTTTCTTCAGCCTCTCATTCCACATCTGTAGTGTCTCCCTGGATGTGGCATCAAGAGGTTGGGTGCTGGTGAAGAAGCTTCTGTGGGCTTTTGTGTACTGCCGGATAGTTGCACGGCATTTTTTGTGTGCTGCAGGATAGTTGTACAGCGATTTTTTACTAGACCATAAAAGCCAGACCCACAAAAGGACTTAGATATGGGTATAATAACAGGTTTAGGGATTTGACCCCATGTCTGATGCCCCCTGGCAATCAGGTTTGCCTGTTGTACCCTTTGGCTTATCTGCTACTTCCCCCCATTTTTCCCCTGCCTGCCAGACCTTTGATGGGAAGCATTATTATAATTTGGGAAGCTGCCCTCAGTCACTGGAATAGCATCTTAGGTGCTTCTCTCTGCCAGTCACAAAGATGCTATTCCAGTGACGAGGGCCTAAGTCACATCAGACCCAATCTACACTCATTTTAATGAACCTTGCTAGTAACTGCTTCCTAGCCTCCTAGGTTTTCTCTACTCTCTGTAATCCAAGACTTTATTAGGCCTAACTGGACTTTTACTTGTCAGCCCTTCCTCAGTCCTCCAGATCCCTTGTCGTCTCTATCTCTTTCCACTGGCCTTCCTCATCCCACAATACCAATAATCAACCTTGCCCTCACAAGGTGCTTTATAATGGCTTCTCAAGACTCCTGCCCCATAATGGCTGTGGCCAGCACAGTGCTCCTCATTTCAGTGGTCTTCACTCTCCCCTTCTAGCCACTCCCATGCCTTAAGGGCAACATAGAAAATGGGATCACTAGAAAAAGGGTGTATAAAGAAGAAGACTAACCTCCCACCCCTGGGGACTCACACAACTCAAGCAAAACCTCTTGTCCCTAGTGGGAGGCTATCCCAGACATACACATAAGGGTTGCCTTATATCCTGTTTGAGTTCCTACACAGCAATCTAGTCTACCCCTCCATGGGGTTCCTCTCCCATGGGGCATCTGGAGCAAAATGCTATCAATTTAAACAATGCAACTCTGAGCTCCACCCCTTTCCATCACTTGATCCGACTCCCTCAAGTTTCTCATTAGCCCATCAGCACCCTACAGCTGTGCTGCAATCCTCTCAGCTTGCTGTAGTCCTCTCCATTTTGCTGATGCCTACAGCTTGTACAAGCTCCCCACCTTCAGCTTTGTAGTTCCTATCCTTGGCTCCCTTAGGCTGACAAGTCTTCATAGCTGGCTCTAAGTCAGCTGCCTACAACTGTTTGCAGCTATCTAGTGCTGTCCTCTCGTCATTTAAGTAAGACAGCTTAGCAGTTCCTGTAGCAGTACTACAAGGTATTGCCATGCCTGTGTTTTACACCCCTCCCTCTGAGAACAGAATTTACAAGCCCTGGTTAGACATCTAACATTCCTTATGCAGTTCATGGGGAGAGGTAGGCACCAGTTACTGGATTCACAACAGTCAACGTGCTGAGCAGGAGGAGGCTATAGCTAGCCAATAGGTAGCCTCTGAAATCCTTCCTCTCAATAGACTTGGAGGTCAATGTAAGAGTAGTAATCATATTTCAAAAACTTCTCTTTTATCCAAGCTTAAAAGTCATCTCTCTGACAAAAGATAAATTGCTCATACTTTGCTTTTATGACACAGGTGATGGATGAATTAGTGCTTCTATATTGTTATATGGAGTCATTGAATAAAATGCACATATGTGGCTGGCAGTCAGGACTCACTAAAGAATAATTTCATATTTGATTTCATCGTTTTGAAAGGTTGATCTTAGCTGGACTTTTGGCAATTCACACTATAATTCCAGACCTAATTTTCTTTGCTAATCAATTCCCTTTTCCTTTGAATCTCTTTATTTATTACTAATATCCATCTCAGGAATTTTTTTAGCTCCTTAGATATACAGCAGGGGCAGGCAAAACACAGTCTACAGGATGGATATCACCTACTAGACCATTGTATCCGGTCTCGGGGGGCCCTTAAAAAAATTTAGAAAATTATTATCTGCCCCTGGCTGCCTGTCAAAGATGACAAGGTACTAGTGGCAGTAGGACCCAGGGGGAGCCAGGCAGCAGGACATAGGGGTGGCAGGACCCAGCAGACACAGCAGCAAGACCCACCTGGCCCTGCCTGGCCCTGCCCCACCCCTAGCCCATAACTGGAAGCCTCTGCCTAGCAGAGGCTTCTGGCCTTGTATCCATGAGGCTGTTTCATAGATTTCATAGATTTCACAGACATTAGGGTTGGAAGGGACCTCGGGAGATCATCAAATCCAGCCCCCTGCCCCAAGGGCAGAAAGTCAGCTGAGGTCAAAGGATCCCAGCAAGGTAAGTGTCCAAATGCTTCTTAAAGGAGTTCAGAGTGGGTGCTTGCACCACCTCTGGAGGGAACCTATTCCAGGCCTTGGGGGCTCGGACAGTAAAGAAGTTTTTCCTTATGTCCAGCCTAAAACAGTCTTAGAGGAAATTGTGACCGTTGGTCGTTGTCATCCCTCAGGTACTCTGGTGAACGATGTTCTCCCAGATCCTGATGCATACCCCTGATGTACTTATAGGCTGCCACCAGGTCTCCCCTGAGCCTA
Organism: Alligator mississippiensis; assembly: GCF_030867095.1. NCBI lineage: Eukaryota > Metazoa > Chordata > Crocodylia > Alligatoridae > Alligator > Alligator mississippiensis. Next base: position 115,283,963 of record NC_081824.1, on the reverse strand, counting down.
CACTTTTCTAGTATGAAGAACCCCATACCTCTCAGCATCTCTTCATAAGGCCTATTCTCCTGCCCTCTGATGATGTGCATGGCTCTCCTCTGGCCTCTCTCAAGCTTCTCCATATCCTTCCTGAATTGTGGAGCCCAGAATTGGATACTCCAGCTGTGGCCTCACCAAGGCCGAGTACAGTGGGAGGATGACATCCTGAGTTTTACTTGAGAAGCATCTATGGATGCAAGCCAGAGTTTGGTTTGCTTTAACACAGCAACTTCAAAGCTAGCCACATCAGCAGGCATCTGGGTTTTCTGTTTCCCTCAGAATAATGGAAAAACCCATGGATTACCCCTTTTACCTAGGGTCGGGGGAGCTGTGCAGGGTGCAGGGAGTGAGGGGCACCAGCAGGGCTGGGGGCTGTGGCTTGGGAGTGAGGGACCTGGACCTGCATTCTGTGACCTAAGGGGGTAGGGGGAGCTCTGATTTTCCATGATAAAAAACCCCAAATCACATACCAAAATTTATAGGTATTTAGAATGTATTTTATTATAGTGACTGGGGCACTGGTAGGCTTCAAATTGCTTTAAAATTGTGAATATATCAATAAAAATTGTGTTCAATTGATTCCTATGTATATATATATAGTGGTGTTTCATTTTAATCATCAAGATGAACATGAGCCTGCAATGTGATGCTGCGGCTAGTAAAGCGACCAAAACACTGGCTTGCATCCATAGATGCTTCTCAAGCAAATCCCAGGACGTCATTCTCCCCTTGTACTCGGCCTTAGTGAGGCCGCAGCTGGAGTGCTGCGTCCAGTTTTGGGCTCCACAATTCAAAAAGGATGTGGAGAAGCTTGAGAGAGTCCAGAGAAGAGCCACGTGCATGATCAGGGGTCAGGGAAGCAGACCCTACGACGACAGGCTGAGAGCCCTGGGGCTCTTTAGCCTGGAAAAGCGCAGGCTCAGGGGTGATCTGATGGCCACCTATAAGTTTATCAGGGGTGACCACCAGTATCTGGGGGAACGTTTGTTCACCAGAGTGCCCCTAGAGATGATGACTAGGTCGAATGGTCATAAACTACTACAAGACCGTTTCAGGCTGGACATAAGGAAGAATTTCTTTACTGTCCGAGCCCCCAAGGTCTGGAACAGCCTGCCACCGGAGGTGGTTCAAGCGCCTACATTGAGCACCTTCAAGAGCAAAATGGATGGTTATCTTGCTGGGATCCTATGACCCCAGCTGACTTCCTGCCCTTTGGGCAGGGGGCTGGACTCGATGATCTTCCAAGGTCCCTTCCAGCCCTAATGTCTATGAAATCTATGAAATCAATTTGGGGGCTTTTATAAGAGAATTTGCCATTTTTAATAATTGAATTTGTGATTTTTATCAGAAAAACCCAGGATCCTTGCACATCACTTTTGAACATACTGTTGTCTGTATATATTGGTGTACTTTTGGTGTACTTTAACCATGCTAGTCCAAAGGATCATCAGGTTTATATGAATCTTTGATCTTCTCAAACAATGTTATTTGTAGTAGGGGTGGAACGCCGTAGCCGTGATAGTTCAGGAAACATATGAGAAGAAAGGATTTTTCAGCGATATGTTTTATTGGACCATTTGTATAGTGTGTGGACCCTTCCCTTCCTAGTACCTACCATTATGGCTGGGCTGGGGGGCAGATCTCTTCTGGACTTGCTTCTCAAATGTCCTAAAAAGTCCACTGTGGCAGAACTAGGGGTAATTGTACCATCCTGAGAAGGCAGGAGAAAAGTCAGGGCTAGCAGTTGCACTAGCTACCAAGTTCAGCCTCCATGGAAATGGGAAAGAACTGACAGTGATAAATTGTGAGTACACTGTGTGGGCTAAGCTACTCAGTGTGTAGGCTTTCCATAAGGTAGCTTGTTTGTCCCTTCTTCTCCCTCTTTAATAAACCCTGTTACAGTTTACTGTTGCTTGCAAATGGGAAGTTTATTCAATTTGGAACATTATGATAAGATTTATTTTCCCATGTTTTTTTTTTTTGGGGGGGGGGGGGGGAGCAGGGACCTGAACAAGGATAGAAAATGTGTGTATAACCCCTAAATATGAACCTGGTTTTTGTTATTGAGATCCAGCCTAGGTTACAGTATACAATTGTTCTAATAAAAACGATCTATCTGCAGAAGGGGCATGGCAAAACCTTGGTCTTGGCATAAGAAAAGGTGTCTCTGGACATGTGGTATGCCCTAGATTCTCAGAAGTTGAAGTTCAGGAGGAACAGGTCCACTTCCTGCACAGGGGGTGAATGCTGATGTTGCCACTCATCCCCTCCTTTCCTCTGCCAGAATTCAGCAGGGAGTGGAAGGGAGGGGAAAGGCGAAAAGCAGCAGCATTTATCCCCAGGCTCTGGTACCACATGAAAGCAGGGCCTCTAGCCAGATCCCATCCTGATCAGCTGGCAAGCTCAGATCCTTATGCTCATGCAGAGCTCCAGCAGAAGCCTGCACTGAACAGGAAGTGAGCTCAGATCTCAGGCAAAAGGCATGGTACAGCCAAAGTTGGGGGAGAAAGGGGCCTCGTTGCCCTGTTCCTGGATCTGCTACTGTATACAGCACATTTTTTTTACCAATTTCATAACAAACAAAATGTTGAAAGAATGTATTAATCTGTATGAAGTGTTTGTTAGCAACAAAAATTTGCACAAAAAGGAAAACAAATAAAAGCAAACAAATGTAGAAAGCAGTTTAATACTAATTTTCTTTTCCTAAAAAAACTGTTTGTTTGTTTCTTTATCCATATAGATTTTCCCACTCCCCTGTCCCCTACCGAGTTAGTAAGGAATACCAGGCAATTAGAGGTTCAGTTCTCTTCCAAGAAGTGAAATGGCTCCAACTCACTTTAACAAGAACAGTATAAGATCCCTACTCCTTGATTTTCAAATTACAGTCAAGTGATGAAGTTTCAAAAACTAACCAGGTAACACAGTTACTAATCCTTAACTCTGTTTATAAAAAGAATTTGTGTTAGAAGATGGATGATATTTAGTTTTGTGCAAAGTATTACTTCTGCATTCACAGACCAGTATAATTAAAAATGAGGTAAATGTCAATGAAACACATTTTTATTTTTAATAAAATGCTACTTTAAATTATAAAAGTTCCATATATGTCATTGAACATCTTTAAAATTAGCCACAATCACAGTTACAGATAATATTATATCGATTAAGATCTAAGTAGACATTGCAAAGTTCTAAACAAATAAGAAGCAGGAATATGTACAGGGCCCCTAAGTGAACTCTCATTAGAGCATGTTAGCATAACATTTAGTTTTCATTCTGAAAATAAGTTCATTGTTGAACAATCATGTTTCATCATTTTGCAACTTACAATCACTTTCATTGCTTTCTGAAACCAGGGGTAAAAGAAAGAACAAATCAGAGGGTTAATAGCAGAGTTTGAATAAGCAAACCAACACATAATATCCACAACAAGAGGAGGTGATATAGAGTTACGGAAAGCATCAATTATTACCATGGTATTATAAGGAAACCAGAATACCAAGAAAGCAATCACAGCCACTCCCAATGTTGTTGCAGCTTTTCTCTCTCTTTTGCTAACTCTGTTCCTGTAATTATCAGAGGTCTGTGATTTATTGCTCATCCCCTCTATCACTCGAGCTTGCTGTTTAGCCATACTGAAAATCTTGCTGTAAAGTGCTATCTATCATTGTAAAGAAAGGTATGAAATAAAGGAGGCCAGCTATAATGACCCAGATTTTATTGAAAGTAACCTGGCACCTCCCTACACAGGAGAGAATATTCTCTAAATCCTGTATCCCTTCTTGATTAGCTCCAGTGTAGAATACTGCAAAACTGTACACAAAAGAGAGTCCCCACGAAGCAGTTACACACACTCTAGAAACAGGCACTGTGAACTTGAAGGGGTAAATCAGAGGGTCATTGACAGCAACGAACCGATCAATAGAAATGAAAAACAAGTTAAATATTGATGCATAACAAAATAATACATCCAAACAACTGTGGAATCTACAAAATGTTTCTCCAAAGTACCAGCAGCTTTCAACTAATCTTACAGTGCTGAAGGGCAGCACAGCCAGACCCAGACCAAAATCAGCCCCTTCTAAAGAAGCAATCAAGAAGTTTGTAGGAGAGTGAAGCTGTTTAAAATAAGTAATAGAAATAATTACCATTAAGTTTCCTCCTATACTAAGAATCGTCAGAAAACCAAGAACAAAATATAAAGTTACTCGGAAAGCAGAAGGCCAGACTATTTTAGTGAAAGACCCGTTAATGTCCTCAAAGCAATAATGCAAATCTTCCCTTTCAGGAAAAGCTGTACCCATTATTTCCTTCGAGGTGTTCATTTTAAGCTATTGAAGGGAGGCTTCTGCCTATGGAAGATACATTGCTCCCAACTCCTCCTGAAAAAAAAAATGTTTTATGTTAATAGGATAATTCCCCAGGACCATTTTGAACACAACATTGAAAATGAATTGAGAATGTAAAAACAATTCTCATAGGTAAGATTTCCATTTAGGCATTTTCCCCTTGGTTATTTAAAAGAAGAACTAAAATACTTGGGAGGGGGGAAATAATTTTTTGGTCTAAATTCCATAGTAAAATTCATTCCTACTTGTGAATTTCCTTGTGCTTCTCCTGAGAAACTCCAGTTCACAAGACTACGTGTGCAGAGATGTGAATAGAACGCTTGATGAGCCTTACAATTTATACAGGTTTTCTCCCCAGAGTTCTTGTGGCAAAGGGAATGACAAAGCAAGCTCCCTCCTCTTGAAAAGTACAAACAGTGAATCTGAAGCTAAGGTAGTGATCTTCCTAAAAAAAAAGAAATGTTCCTATGGTGATGGTCATAAGCATTATTTGCTAACACTGGGCATATATTATTATTATTACATAGTATGTGCTGCAAAACAACAGCTTACATTTGTGTCAGTTGTGCAATCATTATCTTTTTTAGTAACAACACTTGGCGGTGGACTGTGTTGTATACCAATTTTAATTTTGTGACTTTACAGTACAGCCTATGTGATGGAGTAAATATCAGGTCCTGAGATTGTCATAACATAAATGGACTGACTGGAACTTCTTACCAGTCTCCTTTAATATTTATGGGGAACAGCAGTGTCCCTTTTCACCTTTTTTTCTTCTAGGTTAAACAATCCAAGCTCTCTCAGATCATTTAGGTAAAATAATTTCTCCATTCCTACAAGCAACTCAGCTTTGTATGTGTTCCTGTTAGCATGTACTCCTTTCCAGGCACCTACAAGAGGTGTCCGGAATAATACGTGGAACCAGAACTGTTACCAGGTTTACCCATCCCTTTGGGGTACGCCCATTTATTAGAGTTACATTTCTGGGGTCGCTGTAATTCTATCGATGTGCTGCTTGTGTCACTTGTGTTTCTATATGGAGCTGTATCTCTCCTTTCTGCAAGTCCTCACCCCCACAATGGAGCTACCTTGTAGGGTTTAGTTTCAATGGGGCTGGGTTCCTCCAGCTACCGAATCAATCAAACACATACACACATACAGGTTAAGAGAGCACATCTGAGTCAGGCCGGGTTACTCAGCATTTCCTGGCTGATACCCTCATAAGCCCCAACCTCAGCACAGGAATAGAGTATGTTTGAGGCGGCTGGGTCAGTCACCATTTACAGGCTGACCCCCTCATATACTACAGCTCAGCACAGGAAGAGCACGCACACAATCAATAAAACAGTCAGACACACACACACAGGTTAATAGGGTACCTCTGAATGGGCAGGGTTAGTCAGTACTTCCAGGCTGACACCCTCATGGGACCCAGCTCAGCACACCCCTTATTTCAGCAGGACAGTAATAAATGCAGTTAGACATACACACATGCATGTTAACAGAGTGCGTCTGAGCAGGTTGGGTCCAATCAGCACTTTTAGCTGATACCCTCATGCACCTCAAAACTCAACACATCCCAATCTCTTGTCATAAGTGTCTTAGTAGTAACTCACTTGATGAGATAACCCCACAGGATCTTTGAGCTTTACAGGGATCTTTGGCTTAAGTAAAAGAAGTGTTGTTACAGAGCAGGTGTGGAGGCAGAGGAGAAGAAAGAGTAAACAAGGTTTGGAGAGAGAGTATAGCAACCAGCTTGACTATAAAAATTATTTTATTGCCAGGTATATGAAACTTATGATGATACTAATAGTAATAGCCATAAAAGGGAAAACAAACAAAACAGTTACAATATTACCCAGTTTCAATTAGGTATTTGGGGAAGTCTAGCTCACATTTGATCAACAAAGGTCAGGTTTAGAAAGCTGTGCCTGGAGTAAGGCAGACAAGGTTCTTTCGGTGAATCTGATAACTTTTATTAGACCAACCTACACCCCTGTGCCTGGAGTAAGACAGAGTAGGAGAGAGAGGGATTGAACCAAGTCTGAGGTTTAGAAACAAAAGAGGGATAGAGAGAGAGAGGGAGTTGGGGGTCTCATCACTCCAAGGTTCCCAGGTATTTCTTGACAGGCCAAGCCCCCAGCATGCTCATTGAAGGGATTCCAGGCAGAAAAGGAGTGGAACTGGTGCAGCTTTTGCATCCAAGCACCAGGACAGTGACTGAAGCTGAGGTAAGGGGGGTTTTTTGGTAGGGCTCAAGGGAGAATACTAGGTTTGTTTATGGGTAAATGATGGCTCATACGCTGGATAATAGGAACTGATTGCCCCTGGCTATGGGTGGCATTACTCCAAGAGATCTCACAATGCAACAGGCAGATTCAGTGTTTTGGGTACCAATAAAGGAGTCTTTTCTGCAAATATTTTGCCTGATGCATTTTACAATAACATTTCCATTTTTTTTTCCTGTTAGTATCAATTTTTCCTCAGCATCATAGACTTGGCTCCTAGTGATTGACAGGTAGACACAGGTCTTGCTCCTCATCTTACTTCCAGATAATAAGGCTTACAGGACAGTCTTGCTATTATTTCCTATGTATTAGACATTGTGCTTTGTTATTAAAGTTTCCATTACTCCCATCATCAAGAACATTTCATTTTTTCTATATGATATCCCAATCAACTTCTTTATTGGCTTTGCTTCTAAAATTAATGGCAGCCATAAATTTCAACACCAAACTTTAACCCATAGTTTCCCTGCCATGGATAACCTTTGGTGTCTTCCCTTTAGCAAGTTCCTTACCCATCTTATACTTCTGGCCCTATCCCCATCAGCTATAGTTTTGTTGCCCTGAGGGGTCAGGCCAACTCTCAGGATCTCAATATTGTGCTGTTAGACAGGAGGGTGTGACACAATTGCACATATACAAACACACAAATCAATTAGGTGCATACACACACACACACACTACCAGCTCAGGCATGTACACATCCAAACCAGCGTAGGCACATGCATACCTATCACTAATTCAAGCACATACACTATAGACCCCAAAAGTTAGACACAGATCACTAATTTGTATATCATGCACATAATGCCATATATATATATATATATATACACACACACACTCACCAGTTCACACACATACAACCCACATACACACAGGTAAGTTCCTAACTTGGATGGTACAGTGTGTATGTGTGTGCTTGGGGTACCTGGAATACTTGGGAGAAGGTCCAGGTGAGAGAGAGAGAGTTAAAGTGCAGGGAATTAAAGTTGCTAGAACCCGGATTAGAACCAATGGGCTACAGAGAAGCTGGCTAAAGAACTGAGGCTTGGGTTTACTTAAGGTAGACTGAGACTGAAACTAAGGCAGACAGCTAGGATACTGGGGGGGGGGAGGGGAAGATAAGTGGTGGCAAGGAGGAGACAGCAGGAAAGAAACTGAGGCAGAAACCTGGTTTTTCCAGGGAAAAGGAAAAGGCGGTGAGGATACGATAGTGGCAAAGAAACAGGGGGTTTGGAGGCAGAGAGGAGCTCAGGACAGATGTTGGAGGGGGCAGTGAGCCAGAAGCAGGAGAGGGAGAAATGAGACAGAAGTTAGAGGGGCAAGGAGCAGAGATTGGAGCAGGGCTGAACCATAGTAAAGCAAAACCCAACTCAGGGGTCCAAATAACAGTTTTATTACACAGACAACATACTACACAGCCCCATGAAGTTATTGGTTCACACACACACACACACACACACACACACACACACACACACACACACACAGACTAACAATGGCAGCAGGAGAAAGAGACTCAGTGGAAGGGCTGGAGTCCAGGTAGGGAAGAGAAGCAGAGTCCAAGTCCTTGGTTGAAGAGGGGGTGGGGGATGATAGCTACCTATCCAGGCTGGAAAGGAGTCCTTGTCCAGTAGGTGTTGTCCGGGGGGGGTGTCGCTGGCAGGGCCTCTGGGTGGATAGGTGGTGTGGCATGGTGCTGGTTCAGATGGAGAGGGTGTCCCACTGAGTCTGTCTTCACTGCCCCTTTTTATAGGAGCAGACCTTGCGTGACCCTAGTGGCAGGAGGCATGCCCAGGCAAGGGTCAGCCCCTGGCGTACTGAGCATATGTGCTCCATGCAGGCATGTGCAGTTTCAGGTGTGTGTAATGGTGGGGTACAATGGTAGAGTTGCTGGATCTGAAGGGTCTTTTGTCTTTCAAATGCTGGGTTCTTATCTCTTTCCTGGGTGAGGTTCGTGGTTCCTGGATGAATCAATGTGAGGTGAAGGCCTTGTCATTACAGGCCATGCAGTAGAGGCCTGCTACCATTGTATTTCAGTCATTCCCAATCATTCTCATTCATCTGGGAACCAATTTACATGGGAGAGATACGTGAATCATACAGTTGAAACACAGGGGATGCCTGGGCAGAGGACACAAGATGGAGACTTGACATTACTTTGGTTCACTTACAAACACAGGCCTAAACCATACAATATCCATATGAAACAATTAAAAATCAATACAAAAATGATAATAATACAATATACAACAGTGGATATCCAAAACCAAAAACTTGCTACCAAAATAAAAATGTTAAAGCTTATCCTAAGTCTGAGCTCACTTATGCTTGTCTATAGGGAATAGAGAAGGAGAGAAAGAAAAGCCAGAAATAATTGGGCAAGGGAAGGGAATGCACATCTATCATATATATTAAAATAGAAAAACTGGTGGTTTTGCTACAGTTTCACTAATAATTTCCCATTTCACTCAGCATCCAATTGCTACTCCTCTTCTCCCCTTTATAAGCTTTACAAAATTCTGCTCCCTGCAGGTTTATTCCTAATATCTTTTTCTCATGTGGTTTTACTAATGAGGTCTGCCACCCTTCCAGAGAAGCTTTTTCTCTTTGTTTGAGTCACAGGTTCCAAGGTTATTTTCCCAACATTGATTTGAGGTAAATAGTCTTTTTTCAGTTAGGGTGACACTCTGTTCCTTTCTTGGTCATCCAAGGGTCCAGTTTTAAGCTTTCACATGACATTTTCATTGTCCAGGTGCCGAAAGTATACCTACTGACAGGTAGGAGTTCTATTCCTGGCCTTGTAGCCTGTATACATACACAGTTTTCTACACATTCACTGGCAACAAAATGAAAGAAGAGGGCCTTCCTGTCCTTCACCTCCAATAATTGAGTGACTAGAGCACTCACCATGGGGGAGATAGAGGCAGAGAACCTGGGTTTTGGATGTGCCTCTGAGCATGGAAGGGAAAGGAGGGTAATTCTTACCTTCTGTAGGGACTCTAAAATGTCCCCATCTGCTGCACCTGCACATGGATCCAGCTGTGCGTACAGGCTGCGTGACTAGGAATAGAATCCCTGCCTCTGAATTTTTTGGTTGTTTATGTGCCTAATTACTTACCAAAGAAACTGAAAAATAGCATCACCTCTTGTTGCTTTCAGTGATGAGCTGACAATGAAATCTTTTGGCTATAGCATCTAGGACATACAATTATTTGTATCTATATCTAAAAAAATACCACGTGAAGCTGCAGCTTCAGGGGAAACTTCTCTCAGGCCCACTGCTGCAGTTTTGCCAGTGAGTAAGAACCAATTAGAAACCAAATAGCTTTTATTTATTGTAAGTTGCCTGGTCAGTCTCCATGACAGAGGGTAGGACTGTCCAGGCAATATAACAGGGAACCCTTAGTCCTGTCACTATTAAGAGGCAGGAAAACAGGGAAAAAGAGAGAGATTCTTTTAAGGCCCAGACTTCTGTGGTTTGGAAGGGCAGGGGTAGGACTACATAAACCAAGGGCGGGCAATTATTTTGGGCAGAGGGCCGCTTACTGAGCTTTGGCAAGCCAATGAGGGCCACATGACAGGCAGCCCAGGGCAGATAAATATTAATTTTCTAAAATTTTTAGGGGCCCCACGAGCCCCTAAAAATGGCCTGGTGGGCTGCATCCAGCTCCCAGGCCGCATTTTGCGCACCCCTGACGTAAACTCTGCTTCCAAGCAGAGCAGGGCAGTCCTGCCTGGACCACAGAGAAGAGAAGATCCCCTTTTCCAAAGAGTACGCTTCCTGTGAATGAGAACTGCAGGAGTTACAGCCAGAAAAATCCAGCAGAAAAAGGGCTAGCTTCAGAAAAAGGACCTTAGTTACTCGGGAGAGAAGTGTGACATTAGTGTGGGCTCCCAGCCCAGAGAGACATCTGAGCCATGGCTGCAAAGCTGTCCAGGCTCAAGCAACTTTGCAGCCAGGGGAGAATTGTCCTCCACCTGTGTGCCTCCCAGTGGAATGGCAGGAGTGCACCAGGTTGGGGCTCTTCTCCCATGGTAGAAAGCCTCGGTTGCAGGAGAAGGGTCCCCTGTTCATCCCATCAATGAGCTGATTGCTGAGATATTTACATGTTGCAGGGAATTCTCCCAGAGCTGGACCCCTTCAAGGGCTCTGGGAGGGTTCCTGCCTTAGGAGTATACCCCTCCTGCTAATTAGCTGATTTGCAGGCTAGGGGGCAGGGTCCCTGACAGCACACCCTTTGATGGAGCATTAGGGAGCCAGTGCTCTCCCCACTATAGAATACCGGGTGTGGCTCTGTCCTAAGAGAAGCTTATGCATTTAAACTATGCAGGAGGAGGAAGATGTTTCTCTTAGGCAACAAATTTAATTTCTTGTAGGCAGAGCCATTTCACTTCCACAAGAAAGCCCTTGAAATACTCTCCTTTCTTTTTGCTGGGAAAAAGATTTTTTTCCTCCAGGCACAAATGAAACATCTGTTTGTGTTTTTTGCCTCCTGCCAGGCCTCCCAGGATATTCACTACATCCCTGTTACATTCCCAAAGTGGGTCTGACCATCCAAAGACTGCCAGCATAACCCTGTTAAAGAGCTCTCTTTCAATATTCACCTGTAATTCTGGGAGTCTATAGCAGATATTCTACTACACCTTTTGTGCAATTTTTCCCCAAATAGTTTCTTACTGATGTCACGCTTAATTCTTTGTTTACTATCTATCACATGATTAATGTACAACTCGACTTTACCACCTTTACCTTGTTTCATCTTCCTTAAACTATATGCAGGTCAATATCCACATTCTGGTCACAACTGCCTTTTCTGCTATCCCTGCAATATCCTAAGCAGTTACAAAAAAAATCAGTACATATGCCATGTAGGTGTAAAGTGAAATAGATTTTAGCCCAGGCTCCCAATTCATGCTGTTTATCTGTCTAGTTTGTCTTCTTGCAGCAACACACATTTTCACAAATGAAACTATCATTATAAAGCCAAGAATAAGTTGCAATACCATCAATGAAATCAATTACAGTGTTTGGTCATCATTATATCATCTATATTTGCACTTTAGTGTATGCATGTATACACACATTTTTAATGTTAGAAACATATGTGTATATAGATTGGGAGTTTACATCGTGAAGAGATAAGATCAGAGTTCCTCTTCCAAAACTTTTATGTCAAGTCAGCTTTTGACCCAAAATGGTGCTTCAAAGGAAGATACATGTTTTGTGAAAACCTGTTCAGGTTTTTACTAGTACTGGAATAATGTTGTAACCATGAAGGTCCAGGAAATATGCAAGAGGCAAAGACTTTTGTGTGTGATATCTTTTATTGGATAAACTAACCTAACCATGCTAGAGTGAATTCAGGGTACAGTCACACCCTGCTTTTGTGACCAAAAGTTCTGGTGACAGCCTGCAGACACATGAGCACTGAGACTGCTGCCATGTATACAACTCACTTTGTAGCATCCTGGATCTACTACTGCAACCATGTTAATATTTTATACTCTTTTATTTTTTTATTCCTCCTTAGGAAATGCCTCATTTCCTCATTGGGATTTGACTTCCACCTTTTGAAAGATGCTTTATTTCTGTTTATTGTCTCTGTAATTCTGCCATTAAACCATGTTGACTTTCTTTTGGTCTGCTCGCTTTCTTTGTTCTTTTGCTTTTTTTTTTCTTTCTTTACGGTATGTATTTGCACAATGCCTCCAGTATGGTGTTCTTAAGCAGGTCTTGTGCTGCTCACAAATTCTTCTCTTTCGGGGTCCCTATTAACATCAGTCTAACTAGCTTTCTCATTTTGTTGTAGTCTCCCCTTTTAAAATTACAGGCTAAAGTGGTAGATTCTCTTCTTCTCTCACTTCCTACATGTACATCAAATCCAATTTCACTGTGGTCATTATATACAAATATTATACATTTGGAAAATTTCAGGGGGGGGGTTCAGTGAGAGTTATGTAATTGTACAAATCTGTTCTAAATAAGAATGTACTTCAAAACACAGTTAGATGCTTTCCTTCATCAGCACATCTATGAAAACTAATGCTTGCATTCTAAAAGATATTTACCCTTACTTCATTCACTTAATATTGTGTTCCCGTTTGCTTCAGGAACTTTTACAGAATCAGAACAATCCATTCTACTTGTAAAAATTATAAATAAATAAAAACCTAAAAGTGCAGGGATTCTTTGCTGTAAGCATTAATATTTGTAGTTTTCTGGTTTTGGAAGGGACTGAGTATCCCAGAAGTAAAGAAAAGAAGAAAATCTTGATGGTGCCATGTAGCATAATATGACACAAACATATATTCACCCTTGGAAGAAATAATGTGTTCACCCTAAATGTATTATTCAAGATGCCAGCCAAATGGATGGAAACCACATTTTCTGCCTCCCCCTTCTCAGACAGATCTAATGACAAAAAGTAACATCTTTATTTATATCACATACCTGCAGACAGTCTATAGAAATAGTATAGAGGTAAGGTAAACAGAACTATGTATTGGTCACAGGCTGCATACTTATTTATATGCCTCACTTCCATTTAAATCAATTGCTGGAAGGTACCTAAACACTTTAAAAAATCTGGGTTTTGGTGTACAGGATGTCTGAGGGTGTCTTTATACATGGTCTGGGGTAGGGAGCTTTAACTAAAGTGGCCCTTGGGAGCAGCTCTAATTAAAGCACCTGCAGTGTCTCATATATTCAGTGTCCCATGCTTCAAAATGGCAGCAGGGGCATTTAACTAAAGCTAATTTGACAAGCTTTAGTTAAAGTGCACCCACCACCATTTTGAAGCATGGCAATATTGAATACACATGATGTGAAGGCTGCTGGAGTATGCTAATTAGCTAATTATTTAATTAGCATGCTCCAGCTTGCTAATTGAGTCTGCCCCAACGTGTGCTAATTAGCATGTGCTGGAGCAGGTGTTGGGCATATATATCGATGCCCTGAGAGCTCAATGAGGCAGTGTCCCCATGAGTGGGAACATGCCGTTCGAGGCTCCTCAAAGTTTTTTGAGGCACCATGAAATGCACACGGTGTTGTCTGAATCTGTTCACAGTGCTGCGGCAAAATTAGATACTGGGAAACCCCATTATCTGAAAAGTTCTCATCAGAAGCAAGTTGGGCGGCACACACAGCTGCAGTGTGGCTGCCCAAAACCAGAATCTGGCAGTTAAGTCAAGGGATGTGGTCATCATGGGTGACCTAAACTATCTGGACATCTGCTGGGAAGAGCAGTAAGCCAGGTCTGACCATTCACGTAGGTTCCTAGCCAAGTTACAGGACCTCCATCTAACCCAGAAGGTTCACAGTCCTACCAGGGAAAATGCCTTGTTGGACCTGGTCCTGGCCACAGGCAATGACCTGGAGAGGAGACTGTGGGTTCTCAATCTCCTGGGCAATAGCAATCATCGCCTACTGGAATTCACAATCCAGCGCAGGGTGTCAAAGGCCTGCAGCAAGACAGCAGCCCTGGACTTCAGGAGGGCAGTTTTCAATGAGGTAAAGAAACTAGTCAGGGAGGCACTGAAGCCCCAGAGGAGAGGGGAGTTGGGTGTCCAAGAAGAGTGGCTGTTCCTTAACGAGATGAACATCCAAGCCCAAAGGGTGACAATCCCAATGCGGTTCAAAGGGGGCAAGCATGCTCAAAAGCCCCCATGGGTCATCAAAAGCATCCAGGAACATCTTAAAGCTAAAAAGGAGGCATACACCCAATGGAAGGGAAGGGCCATCACCAAGGATGATTATACCTCCATTGCTCGAGATTGTAGTGGGGCTGTTAGGAAGGCTAAGGCTCAGATGGAACTGGGACTAGTGACCTGGATGAAAGATAACAAGAAGTCCTTTTTCAAATACATAGGAGGTAAAAAGAAGGTACCAGGTAACCTGGGGCCTCTGCAGGACACGCTAGGAAATCTGGTGGTCGCACGAGAAGAAAAAGCTAACCTCTTTAACAATTACTTTGCCTCCATTTTTCTGAGCAGGGACTGGGTCATCCCCAACACCAGGATCCCTGATGAACCCAGGAGAGATGCAGACAGGCCCAGGGTCAGTGAGGACCTAGTCAGGGAACTTCTGGAGGGACTAGATGTGTTCAAATCAGCAGGTCCTGACGATCTCCACCCCAGAGTGCTGAGGGAATTAGCAGAGGTCATTGTGGGACCCCTGGCACAGCTTTATGAGCACTCGTGTTGCTCTGGTGAGGTGCCAGAGGACTGGAAAAGGGCCAATGTGGTCCCCATTTTCAAAAAAGGGAGGAAGGAGAACCCAGGAAACTATAGGCCAGTTAGTCTTACCTTGATCCTGGGTAAGCTTTTGAGAGCATTATCCTGGCACTCGTCCATGAGGGGCTAGCTGGGGAGATTATGCTTAGGGGCAACCAACACGGGTTCATTAGAGGCAGGTCCTGTCAGACCAACCTGGTGGCCTTCTACGACCAGGTCACAAAATCCTTGGACGCAGGTGTCACAGTGGACATAGTCTTTCTAAACTTTAGGAGGGCCTTCGACACTGTCTCTCACCCCATTCTCACTAAAAAATTAGGTTACTGTGGTGTTGATGCCTACACAGTCAGATGGGTCGCAAATTGACTGGAGGGCCGCACCCAAAGAGTGGTGGTGGGCAGGTCATTTTCGACCTGGAGGGATGTGGGCAGTGGGGTTCCCCAGGGTTCAGTCCTCGGGCCTGCAATGTTCAACATCTTCATCAGTGACTTATACGAGGGGTTGAAAAGCACCTTGATCAAATTCGTGGATGACACTAAGATGTGGGGAGAAGTGGGCACACTAGAGGAGAGGGACAGGCTGCAATTGCATCTGGACAGGTTACAGGGGTGGGCAGATGAGAATAAGATGGATTTCAATACTGACAAGTGCAGGGTATTGCACCTGGGGAGAAAGAACCAGCAGCATACCTACAGGCTGGGGAACTCCCTTGTCATCAGCACAGAGGCAGAAAAGGATCTTGGAGTCATTATAGACTGCAAGATGAACATGGGCCACCAATGTGAGGACACGGTCAGGAAGGCTAACCGCGCCTTGTCATGCATCCACAGATGCATCACAAGCAGGTCCAAGGAGGTGATCCTCCCTCTCTTTGCGACACTGGTCAGGCCACAGTTGGAGTACTGTGTCCAGTTCTGGGCGCCGCACTTCAGGAGGGATGTGGAGAACATGGAGAGGGTCCAGAGGAGGGCCACTCGCATGATCAGAGGGCAGCAGGGCAGGCCCTATGAGGAGAGGCTACAGGTCCTGAACCTGTACAGCCTCCACAAGAGAAGGCTGAGAGGGGATCTGATGGCTGTCTGTAAACTTGCCAAGGGGAACCAGCAGGCAATGGGAGAGTTCCTGTTCCCCTGAGCACTACTGGGAATAGCAAGGAATAACGGCCATAAGTTGACAAGAGAGTAGATTCAGGCTAGATATCAGGAGGCACTACTTCACAGTCAGGGTGGCTGGGATCTGGAATCAACTTCCAAGGGAAGTGGTGGTCGCTCCTACCCTGGGGGTCTTCAAAAGAAGGCCGGATAATCACCTAGCCGGGGTCGTTTGGCCCCAGCATTTTTTCCTGCCCATGGCAGGGGGTTGGACTTGATGTTCTGCTCAGCTCCTTTCTGACCCTACCAACTATGAAACTATAATCCACCTGCTGGCCAGGCTCTGTACACCCAGATTGCCACTTCTGCTGCCCCAGGAGTTCCCCAAGGCCCCAGTTAAGGCTACTGGGGTCAGCCCAAGTGCTGGCCCCAGTCCCCCTGCCCTACCCAGGGCAATTTGCCATGTGCCAGGGGCATGCCCAGGGACAACTAACAGTGGCACAGCTACATGCCACTGCTATTTAACCCCAGAGAAATGTATGTTCCTAATGATGCAGATGTGCCCTGATGGGCCACAATGAAACATGCACCTGAAGCAAATGAAAAATAGTAAGAATAAGATGAGAGAAATCCAATTATATATGTCCCTTCTCATTTTAACGCTAGCAATTCCTCCTCCCTCCTCAGGTCTTTCTCCAGAGATGTCAGCCTATAAATAATTGTCAGCATGCTAGCTACAAGCAAGCAAGCTACTACCTCTCTTACTCTTACTGCTCCACAGGTTTTACAAGGGAGAGACTGAAAGCAGCACCGTACCTAGACTCCTGGCAGCTCCGGGTGAACTTTTAGTATCTGCGCCCCCCCCCCCCCCCCCCCGTTGTCAGAAATAATAGTAATAATAATTTTTAAATTACCATTTTCGGGCCCCCTTTCTGTCTGAGCCCTGGGAGGCCACCTGGTTCACTCATGCCTGTGTCTGGCCCTGACTGAGAGGAGAGAGAGAGGGGAAAAAAAGGAGGATCAACTGAGCCACAAAGAGCTAGCTTTGGTAATTACTTTACTATATTTTAAATGTTTTACCAGTGTAGCTATACAAGAAGAGCTAGACCACCAGTACCTGCTGGTGAAAGGCCTTTATAGCAGTAGGAAAGTTCTGCCAGTACCACTTATGCTGTCAGGACATAACTGGTGCATGCCCCATGGTACACGTGACACTATAGTATCCCAAGTACTGTTGCTTGTATAACTTTGTCTACCTTAGGGCCTTTACTGGTATATCAGTGATATGTTTTTACTTCTAATCAACATAGCTATGCTAGCAGCAAACTTCATTGCTGGCCGAGACAGGAAGGAAATCAGACTTCTAGTTCATTATATAAATAGGCTTATGGCCAAAGGCCTAAACTTAGAGTAAACTATATTAACTTCTTTATAAACTTCACTTGGTCTTATTAAAAGTCATATTAGAGCCTCAGTTTTTAGCATACAATATATTTGCCTATCTACACATTTTTCTACACATCTTCTCTACACATTAGCACTTACATAAAGGGCTCTATAGTCTAGAGTTGGCAACAGATTGGTATTTTGGTTATAAAACATTTGGCTGCAGCAGTTATTGTGTGCTGATGGAAAATAATAGAGCAATTCTTCTGCTGCAAAGAACTCAGAAAGACCACAAATTGGCAGAATGTTTTAATACTCTAGATTCCTTCCTTGGAGTCTGAGACCAGCACAGACTCCCTATGCCTGGCAAAGGGTGACTGCCCGAAAGCTTGCTAAGAACTTTTTTCCAACTACTAAGCTGGTCTAATGAAAAATATCACATCTTTTCAAAGAACCTTGCCTGCCTGTGTCCTTAGAACAACACGGCTACAAACAAAAACCTAGATTCCTACTTGAAATTTCTAAGGTTAATTTGTCAATCATGTTTTTATATCTAACAGCACTATCATTGTGCTGCACCCCAATGATACTTTTGAAAGGATCTCAAGGCATCCCAGAGTGCCATGGCATGCTGGTTAAGCATCACTGACTTATGCTAACCAAGATTTCAATATGTTTCAGCTATGTGTTGGATAGTGACCTAATTTTGGGAATGGTAGAATTGCACAGGGCCATCTGCCAAGACAGCCTCAAGGCACCCCAACCCCCACACCCAGTTTTCCCACCTGGAGGAGCTAACAGCCCTTCCCTACCCATCCCCAAGCAATCTCTTTCCCCTCTCCCTTTTGTGACCTCTTCCCCACTCCCCTGGGTTGCTAGGCTTTTGCTGCTGGTCTTTTCAGCAGCAATCAGAGGCCTTAGGAGCAAGGCCTCTGCTGCTGCCATTAAATCAGGCCCCAAACCTGCCCCATAGCCAATCAGGGAGCATGGAGGTGGGTGCCACAATCTGGACGTAAAAATGATGGCCCCTGCCATGACTGGCCCACAAAAGTGAGCTGGGCCCACAATTTAAAAATGTAAGCCAGGACCTAATTATATTGTTAACCTAACTGACTCCTGAATTTTCAAAATATTTGCTCTAGTGGGTAAGGAAAGAAATCACCTGTTTTGCTCACCAGACCTTCTCCTCTTCCCATAGAAAAAAATTTGCATGAAAAACAAACAAACAAACAAAATCAGATTTTTTTCCCATTGAGATGAAAAATATTATTTTCCTTCAAAAGCTTTTCATAAAACATACTTGCCCTTTTTTGCACCTGTGTAGATTCATAGATGATTCATAGATGTTTGGGTCTGAAGGGACCTTAGCAGATCACCGAGTCTGACCCCCTACCCTGGGCAGGAAAGAATACTGGGGACAGATGACCCCAGCCAGGTGCATGTCTAGCTTCTTAAAGACCCCCAAAGTAGGGGAGAGCACCACCTCCCTTGGAAGCCCATTCCAGATATGGGCAACCCTTACCATGAAGAAGTTCTTCCTGATGTCTAACCTAAATCTGCTCTCCGTCAGTTTGTGGCTGTTGTTCCTAGTTACCACAAGGGGTGCCCTGGTAAACACAGCATCTCCTATCTTTGCTGTCCCCACCTGAATTTGTAGATGGCCACTAGATCCCCTCTCAGCCTTCTCTTGCAGAGGCTGAAGTGATCCAGGGCCCTCAATCTCTCCTCATAGGGCTTTGCCTGCAGGCCCCTAACCATATGAGTGGTCCTCCTCTGAACCCTCTCAAGGTTGCCCACATCCCTCTTGAAGTGCGGCGCCCAAAACTGGATGCAGTACAGGCAGTCCTCAACTTACAAAATTTCAAGTTACAATGTTTTGCACTTAAAACGTTTATAAATTGACACCCGGTTTCAACTTTCTGACATCAGTTTCAACTTTACAATGCTTGATCCGATGTGATGCTACACCAGCGAACAAGTTTGCTGTGCCACCCATCTCCCTGGAAAACATCTGTCCAAACTTCCTTGGACACTTTCTTTAAGAGAGCAGACAAGACTCCAGAAAAACCTGCAGCCAAGACTCCTGAGAAGACTCCAGCCAAGAACCCTTCAAAAAGTCCAACCAAGAGCCCTTCAAAATGTCCAGAAAAGTCACCTCAAAGAAGTCCTTACAAATCAATATGATTGCTATTCACAATATAAATACATTAATGTAGCTATATTACTCATCTATAATTGATTGAGTACAAAATTCTGGGATATTTTTGGTGAAAATAGGGTATCAGGCCTTGGTTCAGGAACCAATCCCCCATTTATAACATTGTTTCTTATGAGAAAATTGGTTCTGAGTTACAATGTTTCAACTTAAGATGCAGTTTTTGGAGCCAATTGTGTCGTAAGACTGAGGACTGCCTGTACTCCAACTGTGGCCTAACCAATACCACATAAAGGGGAAGTATCACCTCCTTGGACCTGTTTGTCATGCACCTACCTGCTAATACATGATAAAGTGTGGTTAGCTTTATTGATCACTTCGTCACACTGATGACTCATGTTCATCTTGGAGTCAACAGTGACTCCAAGATCCCTTTCTGCTGCTGTGCTACTGAGAAGGTCCTCCCCCACCCTATAAGCATGCTGGCAATTCCTTCTTCCTAGTTGCAGCACTCTGCATTTGTCCTTATTGAACTGCATCCTATTCTGTTTCGCCCACTTTTCCAACCTGACCAGATCTGCCTGGATTCGTTCCTACCCTCTGGTGTTTTAACTGTACCCCATAATTTGGTATCACCTAAGAATTTGGTCAGAGTGCTTTCTATGCCCTCATCCAAGTCACTGATGCAGACATTGAACAACACCAGTCCAAGGACCAAGCCCTGTGGGACTCCACTGCCCACATCTTTCCAGGTCAATAATGACCCATCCTCCACCACTCTCTGGGTGCGACCCCAAAGCCAATTTGCCACCCACCTGACCATGTAATCGTCTACGTCACAGTCACTCAGTTCTCTATAAGAATATAATGAGATACTGTATCAAAGGCCTTCTTAAAATCCAAGTAGATGACATGCACCTCAATTCCTGCATCTAAGCATTTTGTGACCTGGTCATAAAAAGAAACAAGGTTAGTCAAGCAGGATCTACCTGCTATGAATCCATGTTGATTGCCCTTTAGCATTGCTTTCCCTGCTGGACTCCCACAAATGTGATCCTTAATAATTTTTTCAAAGGTTTTCCCAAGGATAGAGGTGAGACTAGTGAGTCTTTAGTTACCCAGATCCCCCTTCCTCCCCTTCTTGAAAATAGGGACCACATCAGCCCTTTTCCAGTCCTCTGGGTCCTGACCTGAGCACCATAAGTGCTTGAACAGCCATGCCAGTGGCTCTGCTATGACACTGGTCAATTCCTTCAGCACCCTTGGATGAAGATCATGCACTCTTGAACATGGGCGACTGCTGCTGCCACCTGAGTTAGCAACCGGGGGGGGGTCCCCCACAACCAATCATGCTGACTGAGAAGCACGTGCAGCACTCCTGGAGGTGCCAGCAGTGTTTTTAGAAGTGCAAGCAGCACTTCACCTGGTGCCCCCACTTTCTGGCCAGCACTTACAGGGGGGGGGGCACTGGCACTCCTGCCTGCCCCCCCACCCCTTTGCTCACTGCCTAAGCAGGGAGCACTGCCAGTCAGGGGGTGCACCAGTGCTCTCTGGGGGGATGTACGTGCCCTCCCTTGCAACCTCTAGGCGTCGCCACTGCCCTTGGATGAAGATCTTTGTGAATTGTTTATAAATCAAGTTTAGCAAAGGGGCATTTGGCTTTTGCAAGGTTCTTTTATAAAGGGAATATCTTTCCAGCTGTCTGTTAATTATGAGTGTAAAACATTATTGCCTGAGCTTTACTTTGGGTGAATTCATGATCTCTGTTCTGCACTGCTTGGCCATATTGAGAAAAGCAATTACTTATAGTCCCCTTAGAACTGCCTTTCCACTGTTATTTCTATCATCTCTTAACCAGATGCTAATTACTAGGCATCACTATGATTAGGGCTGATTATTCTTATCCTGTTATTTCATGATGATTCCAGTATAATCTACCCTTCTGCTTTCAACAGCATTTCTATTCTACCATGCCACTACTTCTCTGTGAAGAATTGAGCATGTCGGGGATGAGAATTGGGTATCTTCCTGAATTGTTCCAATTTAAAATCTCAGGTTACTTTGGACCTTTGTCTCGGTCCATTCCAAGCTATGGATATCTTTGCCTCCTTGCTGTTTTTTCCCTCTTCTTTTCTTCCTACTTCCCCTTTAATACTACTAAACTCAAACTTTGTGATGTTCCCATATTACTGTTTGAAAGAAGCTTAGGCATATGCCAATACAGTGTTGTCCTACTTTATAATTATCCAAAGAAAGTAGGAAAGGAACATAAATTGCTGCTAAGAAAATATTTTAAATTCCTCTTATTTGGAAGGAAAGGACATACAAAAACATCCTTGTGCAGATATAAATAATGGAAAATACCACGCAGAATGTCAGAACACTCAATGTATCTGAAAATAGCCATCTCTAAAGGAAACTTTTGGAATCTAGAACACTGGTAACCAAAACCTTCAGAAATAACATCAATTTGGGTTTAATAATAACTTCTTTTGTCATGGAATACATTTGCCCTCAGTTCTCCAAATCTTTTTTCAACCAGTTCCTAGGTCCATACTTCTTTTTTCTACTTTTTTCCTAATACATAAACATTGTACATCTTTTGCAAATTAAAAATCCAATTGAATAATGCATAAACTTTCTTCAAGCATATTTTAAATAAAACGAATTTAAATTATTATAAATGTAACAGCCACACATATTTGTGCTGCATATGGCAGGTTATGTGCCTTTGATGGTTGTACATTGTGTGGGTTTTTTTCTGTATTTACTTTTTTTTTTCCTTCTTTCCCTTTTCTCCTCTGGCTTTTTGCTTTAAGGAGAAAACATAGGGTTTGGCCATGTGAGCAAGATGGCTCCTGTTGTTCTGGCTATCTGCTCAGCAGTGAAAAGCTGAGGCTTTGGATCTGGGTGAGATATGTAAAATACTCTGATCTGATGGGCCAGGAGGAGCAAAGGCTCCTCTAGACAGATTGAGTAAGAGAGAGGCTGGAGCATGGTACTCCCTGATTGGACAAGGCTTAGGTGACATCTCTCCCGGTATATAAGAACAACTAATCTAAGTCTCTCTCTCTTTCTCCTGGGACTGCTAAGAGCTGCAAAGCTGAATTGGGAGACAAAGAAAGTGCTCCCCATGGGTGGGGGAGAGAGGTCCCCCTGCCTCTTCACTGGAGAGGTGAGTTAAAGTTATGTGAAGGGAAAGCCTCAGGTAGAAGGAGAGAAAGTCAGTCTCAGAGTTTGAGACCCGTATTCCCGCCTTCCTTCCCTTGTATGTTTGGCTGGCAGATTTGGGCCAGGATGAGACCTGGCACTTTTTGTTGTTGATTCAGGCCTCAGTAGGCACATCTACGTGTAGATCTGTGGTGACGTAATGACGCACTACCTTGCCATATGGCATGCTACAGCCATGTAGGGATCACTTGTGCCTACAATGCCATAGTGGTATGTTCCCTGAGTATAGTATGGTGACATAGCAGTGAAATTTACCTGTGCACCACATGCACGGTGCACTACCTGCCCATATTGCACCATGTTTTAGTACTTCCAAATGCTAAGCACATAGCAATGTCACCATACAGTGATGTGTAGACACAACCAGTGTGGTATAGGCCTTGCTAATTTTTGCTGCCCAGAGTCCAGGCCCAGTGCAGATAGGCCTGACCCCCTCTCCAAATTCTTTTGCAGCTTTCTGTCTCAGCAGAGCTGGGATTAGGAAGAGGAATTTTGGGATGCAGTATGCTGATGAAAGTCACAGTTAACCCCTCAAAGCCACCATGCAGAAGTGGACATTGGCACTCTACAACTTCTGCAAGAGCAACATGTCCCCTTGCAACACAGAAGTACCCATACTTTCGAGCAGCTTCCTGCAGTGCAGCAAACCCAAGGAGCAGCTCAGAGGACTCTCCAGTGTGGGCTGCCCTCTGCAGCCCATTGTTGAAGGGCAGGTATAGGGGTGCAAGACCCTGAAACTACCCTTTAGGCAACCCCCCCAAGTGCCAGACTGCCTGGACATGGATAAAGCCTCCCCAAGAGGGTGCAACCTTTAGACTTTGCCTCATAGTTAATAGTATTTTCAACTGTATTTAGTGTTTTCCTGTGTTTTCCTTGCCTTTATTCTCTGTAATAAACATCTTCTTTTGTGTTTATGCTGCTTGCGATGACGGGTTTTTGTTTATGTAGGACACATCAGCAAATTTAGTGTTCCCAGATCTCAGGGCAGGGGCTCAAGCCCCTGATATAACTCATCGAGTACACAGGAATGTGAACCCAGCCCTTCTCATTGGCAACCTGTGCTTGGCAGAAGGGCTACAAAAAAATTATGATCACTTTACAACACTTGCAAAAATATTTTTAAATAAATAGCCAACACACTTCTACTTAAGAATTCTTTTCATTCAGATCAAAAAAATCATGTAGTAAACCTGAAAATCAAAAATACCACAATTCAAAATTCAATACCTACAGGACTTTCTGTGATCTCTAATGGAAACATAGGAGAAATATATTGCATTACCATTCTGACAATAAATTCATTGCTGAGCAATCATACATTATTATTTTACAGCTCACAATCACTTTCATTGCTTTACGAAACCAAGCATAAAAGAAAGAGTAAATCAAAGGATTAATGGCAGAGTTTGAATAAGCAAGCCAACTTACAATGTCAACAACAAAAGGTGGAGTTGCATAGTCAAGGAAAGTATCAGTTATTACACACATACAATAAGGTGCCCAGAATACCAAGAAAGCAACCACAGCTATACCTAGTGTTTTAGCAGCCTTTCTCTCTCTTTTTCCCACTCTGTCACTGTAATTATCTGAGGACTGCGTTTTGTTGCTCATGCTCTCTATCATTCGAGCTTGCTGTTTAGCTACTTGGAAGATTTTGCTGTAAAGGACTATCATTGTCAGAAAAGGTATGAAATAAAGGAGAGAGGATATGAACACCCAGGTCTTATTGAAAGTAATTTGACATTTCCCTGAACAGGGGAGAGCATTCTCTGATTCTTCTACCCCTTCATCATTAGCCCCAGTGTAGAAGACTGAAAAACTGTACAGTATGGAAAGTGCCCAGGCCACAGCTATGAACAGTCCAGACACTGGCACTGTGAACCTGAGAGGATAAATCAGAGGGTCATTGACAGCAACAAACCGATCAACTGAGATGAAACACAAGTTAAATATTGATGCATAACAAAACAATGCAACTAAGCAACTGTGAAATCTACAGAAGGTTTCCCCAAAGAGCCAGCAGGTTTCAATGGATCTGACAGCGCTGAAAGGCAGTACACTGAGACCTAAGCTAAAATCAGCATAGGCCAAAGATGCAATCAAAAAGTTTGTAGGAGTGTGAAGCTGTTTGAAGTAAGTAATTGAAATAATTACCATCAGGTTTCCTCCTACGGTAAGAATTGTGAGAAAGCCAAGAACAAAGTACAAAACTACTCGGAGTGCAGGAGATCGTGTTATTTTGTAACAAGATCCATTTATGTCCTCAAAACAGTACTGCAAATCTTCCTTTTCAGGAAAAGCGGAGTCCATCATTTTCCTCAAGCTCTTAGTTTTGAATTCTTGAACAGTCTTCTGTCTAGGAAAAAAAGAGTGCGTGCCCCTGTTCCCAGCTCCTCCTGAGAAAGAAAATTACAACGTTAATAGAATATCTTCCTAGTATCATTTTGAACACAGAAACAAAATGTAACAGAAACTTAAAGGAGTTCTAATAGGTAAGATCTTTCTCTCAGCAGCTTTTACAAGCTAAACACAGATAACAAACAAAGTAACTAGAAAAAAGAAATAACTCGGTTTATTGAGATGCCATTTTAGAATTCTTTCCTACTTATTTTGAATTTCCTAATGCGTCTCCTTCTCAGATACATCACATATCAGTGTAAATGGAGATGTGAAGAGAACACTGGAGGAGGCATGCATTTTATACTACTGTTTCCTCCCCTGAGTTTTCTGGGCAGTGATAAAGACAAAGCATATTCTCTCTCCTCCAATAGCACAAACTGTGAATCAGAAATAGATGTCATAAATTCTCCAGATAAAATGCCCACTGCCACCTGGTGAAAGCTGAAAAAAAGTCTATCACAACTCAGTGGAAACATAAGAGTGTTATTTTCTGGAAAATAACTGTACTATCATAGAGGCCAGGTTCTTATTAAACTAACTACATAGTAAGGATAGACCTGCTCATGCAAGGGGCTGGACCCAATGATCCTTCAGGGTCCCTTGCAGCCCTATGATTCTATGACCTAGAAAAGATTTTTAATGCAATTAATTCTTCTTCAGGTCACTGGATTATCACAGCTACAACAGCACTTCAACACTGTGTACTGCCACATGAGCCCTAAAAGCATATGTCTTTTCCAGTAACAAGTCTGAGGGCTGTTTTCCATGCTCTTTTACAACAGTTGTCAGCCACAGAACCTGTGGTGTAATCTAATCAATGTGGTGTAATTACCATTGGCCACAGAGATTTTCAAACACAATCAGAGTAGTTTTGTCAGAACCTGTTAACCCTTGCCTTGCCTTTCTCTGTTTTTTACTGTCACTCACAAGCAGGTTAGTTTCTCTGCTGTACTCCCATATTCCTAAGAAACATAGAAATTCCTGAGAAAGACTGAAAGGCACCAAGTCCTGTCCATTGATGTCAATGACAACTATGTCACACAAGCCTTTTCATAATCCAATAATTTCCTTCTTAAAAGTTGCTAAATTTCTTTACTGGGAAGCTGTTTTGTAACTGAACTCCTTGCTGAATAGATAGTGCCTTCTTCATTTCAGTGTAAATTCCTTCATGGCAAGGGTATTTATGGAGAGCAGCCATAGTGTTTCTCAGCCTTCATTTTTCTGGGCTGAATAAGACAGGGTTTTTTTAATCATTTCTTCTAGGATAGTCCTTTGATAATCAGACTGGCCTTTTTCTGTACCTGATCTTACTTGAATTCAAGTATCTAGCACATGACAGACCTGAATTTGTATACAGTATTTCAGGTATTGCCTTGAGCAATGATAACAACACATCCTTACTCCTACTGGAAACCACTTCCTTGACACAGTTTAGAATCATGTTCATCTTTTCTATAGCCGCAGCATATTGAGGGCTTGCCCTCCTTGTGAGCGGGCCTGAACTTTCAACCTAGCCCCGTGTTGATGCTGGCATCTCATTGACCTTCATCAGTCTCTCTTGCTTGCCCACCACACCATGATGGTTTGATTCTCTTTGGGGATGTTGGATGACTCTCCAGCAAAGGGCCATCTGGCAAGGTCATAGTTCTTCTGCAGTGCTCCACCTTCCCTATGCTCTGCTCCTTTCCTGTGACACCTGCAATAGAAAATTTCCACTGGTCTAGAATGGGCATGCATATCAGGGTCCACTCTCTGAACTCCTCTGGATTCTGGGGTCTGCTGCTCACTGGTACTTATTTCTTCTCTTGTTGAATGCCTTCCCAACTGAAACTTAGAAAATCATTTAACTAGTCCTTGGACCAACTTATTTCTTATTCTCCCAGCCTTCCCTCCACTTTACTTCAGGCTTTCCAAACATAACTCTTCCTCCAGTCCTACTTGTGCTTACTGGTCAAACCTCTCCTTTGACTCCTCCTACCTCAGCTTGGCTCAGCTTGGTAAAAAGAAGGTTCTGGGTAATGTGGGGCCTCTGGAGGACACTCTTGGAAATCTGGTGGTCTAACCAGATGACAAAACTAACATATTTAACAATTTCTTTGCCTCCATTTTTCTGAGCAGGGACCAGGTCGTCCCCCCGCACCGGGATCCCCAATGGTCCCAAGGGAGGCACAAATCATCAGGTCCTAATGATCTTCACTCCAGAGTGTTCAAGGAATTAGCAGAGGTCATTGCGGGACCCCTGGCACAGCTTTATGAGCACTCATGATGCTCTGGCAAGGTGCCAGAGGACTGGAAAAGGGCCACATGTGGTCCCCATTTTCAAAAAAGGGAGGAAGCAGGACCCAGGAAAATATAGGGCTGTTAGTCTTACCTCAGTCCTGAGGAAGGTTTTTGAGAAAATTATGTAGGTGCACATCTGCGAGGGGCAAGCAGGGGAGTATAAGCTTAGGGGCAACCAACATGGGTTCATTAGAGGCAGGTCCTGTCAGATCAACCTGGTGGCCTTCTACGACCAGGTCACAAAATCCTTGGACGCAGGTGTCGCAGTGGATGTAGTCTTTCTGGACTTTAGGAAGGCCTTCAACACTGTCTCTCACCCCATTCTAGTTAAAAAATCAGGAGATTGTGGTGTCGATGCCTACAGTCAGGTGGGTCTCCAACTGGCTGGAGGGCTGCACCCAGAGAATGTTGGTGGATGGGTCCTTTTCGACCTGGAGGGATGTGGGCAGTGGGGTCCCCCAGGGCTTGGTTTTCGGGTCCACACTGTTCAACATCTTCATCAGAGACTTGGACGAGGGGTTGAAAAGCACCTTGTTCAAAATTGCAGATGACACCAAGATGTGGGGAGAAGTGGGCATGCTAGAAGGGAGGGACAAGCTGCAATTGGATCTGGACAGGTTACAAGGGTGGGTGGATGAGAGTAAGATGTGATTCAATACTGACAAGTGCAGGGTACTGCACCTGGGGAGAAAGAACCAGCAGCATACCTACAGGCTGGGGAACTCCCTTGTCATCAGCACAGAGGCAGAAAAGGATCTTGGAGTCATTATAGACTGCAAGATGAACATGGGCCACCAATGTGGGGACGCAGTCCGGAAGGCTAACTACACCTTGTCATGCATCCACAGAAGCATCACGAGCAGGTCCAAGGAGGTGATCCTCCCCCTCTATAAGACATTGGTCAGGCCGCGGTTGGAGTAGTGTGTTCAGTTCTGGGCGCCACACTTCAGGAGGCATGTAGATGACACTGAGAGGGTTCAGAGGAGGGCCACTCACATGATCGGGGGCAGCAGGGCAGGCCCTACAAGGAGAGGCTACAGGACCTGACCCTGTCAGCCTCCACAAGAGAAGGCTGAGAGGGGATCTGGTGGCTGTCTATAAACTGGCCAAGGGGGACCAGCAGGCAATGGAAAAGTCCCTGTTCCCCTGAGCACTACGAGGAGTAACAAGGAATAATGGCCATAAGTTGACTGACAGTAGATTCAGGCTAGATATCAGGAGGCACTATTTCACAGTCAGGGTGGCTAGGAGCTGGTACCAACTTCCAAGGGACGTGGTGCTTGATCCCCCCTGGGGGTCTTCAAAACGAGGCTAGGTAGACACCTTGCCAGGGTTGTTTGACTCCAGTACTCTTTCCTGCCATGGCAGGGGGTCGGACTTGATGATCTGCTCAGGTCCTTTCCGCCCCTACCAACTCTGAAACTAACCCCTACCACTCTCATGGGGCTTCATTCTTCCCTTATTCTACTGCTGATTGTCCCAGGCAGGTACAAGCAGAAGAAAAGCTGGCAGTGGCAGTGGCTCCAGCATTGCAACATCCTTCAGCCATTTCTTTGGGTCTCTTTAAATCTGCCTCCTTTCTATTCTTGCCTCTGACTTCAAGCAAACCTTCACTAGCAAATCCCCCTCCAAGCTGACTTGTTCACTGCTCCTTGGTCCTCAAAGGTTCCCTTTTCCCTCTTAACCTGCTTCCTCTCAAGAAGCTTACAGTGAAGGGAGGCAATAGAGAAAATTTTCCAGGCAAACTCCCTAGCAAGTTCTCCCTCGCTCTAGACTCTAGTTAAACAAGGGACTTAAGTATTGGTCTAACTGATGATCTTTAACTACTTATGCTAAATATATGTAGGATAGTTATTCTTATTTCAGGAAATAGTTTACCTTAAAAGCCCCCTTCAAAGAGTGTGGCTGCAAACTGACCTGCTAACTGACTTGTGACCTGCTTGCAAACCACCCTGTTTGCTTCCCCTGGTCACCTGCTCCCTGGTCCCACAGGGAGTTTCCTTTTATACCCTCCTAGGCCTGGATTGTTAGGGCTTTTGTCAGACATAGGCAGCCATCACCCAGCTAGCAGCACTTCAAACTGCTCCGAGCACAAGCCCAAACATACTGCCCACCAAACAAACACTCATCAAGCAACATCCCTGCCTTCCTGAAGCAGAATCTGGGTTTTTAAGACCTGGGTAGGCATAGTTTTTAAAGCCCAGATAGACAAAGCCTTGGTTGGGATGATCTAGTACGGTAATGGTCCTGCTTTGAGCAGGGGGTTGGAAAAGGTGACCTCCTGAGGTCCCTTCCATCCCTCATTTTCTATGATTCTTGGATTTGTGGAATGCAGATGAATCTGAGGAGGAACTGTGTAAGCCAAGCTATCTCACATACAAACATGTATGGGCCAGATTTAATAGGCGGGACAGAACATTCAGGCCAGATGCAGACATTCAAAAAGCCTGAGGTGGAATCAATGTAAGTTATGTGGTTTTCTGTAAGCAGCATATTTTAGATAGGTAGCAAACAGAACACACTTTCACCATTCGCTCTGTGGTGGTAGCATGGGCGGTAAACCTTAGACCGAGTTGTACCTGGCCCCCCTGCTTCTCCTTACTATAGAAATAGTGTTTGCATGTGCGTATGTGTGTGTGTTCGACTACGAGGCTCTTGTTCCCCATCATGATGGATCAGAGAGAGGCCTCTATCACTAAGGTGGATACAAAGGATCATTCCCAAGGAGGAAGTGGTTTCCTCATAGGGACCCTGTCCAAGGTAGGAACAAATGCATTCAGACAACATGTTAGAACTGTGGAAAAGGCAGAGGGAGAATGCCTGAATGCCTTTTCTACTTGATAGTAGGTAACTGGAGCCTAAGAATGACTACATATGTAAGCTCATTGGGGGGCTACAAAGGTCCTGACTATTCTACTTATTCAGAAGTTCTTCATTCGGTACCTTAGTGCAAAGGAAACCCTAGGATACAGCCTTGGGGACTGGTTCATTAAGGAATGAGGGATTGCTGTTTTCACTCCCTCACAAATAAATAAAAAAATCAGCAGACTCAGCACTTGCATGCGCTAAAGGAACAAGGACTTGCCAGGGCACAAGAGAACTTTCTATATGATCCATTGTGATCAAAAGATCTGTGACAGATTTGCAGCTTCCCTGTGATAGTTTGAGACTATTAGACCCAGGCTGTGGTACAGGGATGCTTATTTTATGAATCAACATCGAGGTGGGCAAAATATAGTCCATGCACTGGATGCAGCCCACCAAGCAATGTCATCCAGCCCATGGGTGCCCAGCAATTAATTGTACCCTTCCTAGACCATGCACCTTGCTCCCACCCTTGTGCATGGAAAGACCTGGCCCAGCCAGCACACACAGCTTCCAGGAAGGAATACTGCTGTTGCCACTGCTGCAGCCACTGGGGGCCCGGTCAGCTTTGCTGGGGTCCAGCAGCTCCTCCTCATCTTCCTGTTGAAGCACTCACTCTGGAGAGCAGGTAGGGAATCAGCAGAGTTATAGTGTGGGGCTGGGGCTGGCAGGAACACAGAGCCCATGCCCAAGGGGTGGCAGAAGCGCAGAGCTTGGGTGGGTTTGGGGACCCCTCCACACTCTCTCCTGCATGGCACACAGCCCCTGCCATCACCAGCAGACAATGGGCTGTTGGGGTGCTAATGGCCTGTGCAGGCACTGCCACCCAGTGGTATGTGACTCCAGCCAGAACCGCACATGGCAGCAAGAGCAAAGCCAAGCTGGCCCACTTCTATTGCACAGGGCTCATGTGAAGCTCCTGGCACCTTGCACCACCAAAGGAAAGGCCTGTGCAATGGAGCTGGCTGCCTTTCCCACTGCTTTCTGCCACGTACATGTCCTGGGACTTCATTAGAAGTGACAGGGAGCCCTGACCTCTGTTTCCCAGCCAAGTGCCAGAAGCTGCACATGGCAGCAGAGAGCAGGAAAGGCAGACAGCTCCATTGAGCGGGGCTTCCCCTGGTAGCATGCAAGTACCAGGAATTGCATATGCACCGCGGGGAGCCCCATGCAAGAGAGGAATGTTGACTTGACTGAGCTCCTTGTCTCCACTTGCAGCTCTGACCAGAGTTGTGTGCCACCAGGCGGCAGTGCCTGCATGTGCCACGAGCACCCCAAGGGCCTGTTGCTTGCTACTGCTGGTGGTGGTAGCAGCAGCTGTGTACCATAGAGGGGGAGTGTGTGGGGGAGTTCCCACACTCCACTACTCTTCCTCACACCCCACAAACCCCAAACACCCACTCCCTGCCCCCACAACCCCTCCTCATGTACACCCCCCACAACATACCCTACACCCACAACACACAGCCACATCTTCTCACAAACCATACACCCCCCCCGCAACCCACCATTCATGTACATCAACCACACCCACACACCCCACCATACATGTACATCTACCCCCAACCACACCTCACACACACTATACAAGTATAAGACTTTATTTTTGAGCTAGTATGCAGTCACCTCAATATACAGTACACAAACACAAATTGTGACAAAAATATTTTTTGTAACAAAATATGCTATAATAGGTGTTTGACTTTTAGTACATGATTCGGTTTTTTTCTGGTTCCTAGATGGCAACCCCCTTCCAAAAGCAGTACCTCTGGGAACAAGGGTGGGATTTCTGGTGGCAAAAGTTAGGGGTCGGGGTGGGGCTTCTGGTCCCAAAATGATGACCGGGGTGGGGAGGAGGCACCTGTCAAGAGGTAGGGCTACCCTTGTATCCCTCAACAGCTCACTAAAACTCATTAAGCAGGACTCTAGCTGAAACAATTGCCCACCCCTTATCAATATAGTTTAAATCAGTAGGAACCTATTAGATATCTTCATTTGTGTGTGGGTTTTGTTAATAGATTTTAAACAGTTTAATAACATGAATTCAGGCTGGCTACAGTAGTGGGAGGCTTACAGTATGAAAATATTAATTTAGGTGTATACAATGCTGTCACAAAAAACAATCATAGGGATGGGAAAGAATGATTCTCCCTCTGTAAACATATAATAGGTTTCCTAAGTGCTTTGTTCATTTTAGATAAATAATCATTTGGCTTTAAAGCAGCTGTCTGGTTACGGAGTGCGTATGTCCAAACCTTCAAAAAAAGGATTCTACATGTTCAACCTTTCAGACCTGCTGCATAAGCTCACTTGACACACTGACATGGTGCCCAGGGCCTAGCCTAAGGTTATGGTTGGACTGTAGTCAATGTCATTGCAGTGTGGTGTAGAAAGACTTGAGCTAGCTTTAGATTAGCTAATTTAGGTACCCAACACAGTCATATTGTAGCAGCACAGAACTCTCTGACAGCTAATTTATTCGCAGGGCAGGTTGGACTATAGTCCAAACTGAGCACCAAGCTGAAGGAACCCATTTGCTACCAGTACCCAGAGAAGCTTGTTGAAAGCTAGCTCAAGTCTTTCTCTGCAGTATAGTTATACCCTAATTTTGCTTTGTTATTTCACTGGACCATGGGGAAAGTCAAGCACGACAAGGCTCATAGGGGGCATGCTGGAACTGTCAGCTTCTCCACTGTGGATGCTGAACAGGTGCAATACCAACTAGAAAAGCTAGACATTTATGGGTCAGCAGGGCCAGATGGACTCCATCCGAGAGTGCTGAAGGAGCTGGCTGAAGTCATCGTGGAACCGCTGGCAAAGCTTTTTCAGAATTTGTGGTGCACAGGGGAGATCCCTGAGGATTGGAAGGGGGCCAACATTGTGTGCATCTATAAGAAGGGGAAGAGGGAAGACCTGGACAACTACAGACCAAACAGCCTAACCTCTATCCCAGGGAAAATCCTGGAAAAGCTCATTAAAGAATCTATGTGAAATATGCTCACGAAAGGTAAGATTGTGAACAACAGCCAGCATGGCTTTGTAATGGGTAGGTCTCATCTTACCAATCTCATCTCCTTCTATGACCAGGTTTCTTGCCACCTGCACATGGGAGACAAGATAGACATTATATACCTAGACTTCCAAAAAGATTTTGATCTAGTATCCCACGGTATCCTTGTGGGAAAACTGGAAGATTGTGGGCTCAGCTGCTCAATGGTTCAGTGGGTGGGAAACTGGCTACAGGGTAGCATCTAGAGGGTTCTCATGAATGGATCCATGTTGTCTTGGCATGAAGTGGCCAGTAGTGTCCCTCAGAGGTCCATTCTTGGACTGGTGCTTTTCAGCATCTTTATCAATGATTTGTATGGGGGAGAGAAAAGCTCACTGGCCAAGTTCACAGATGACACCAAGTTATGCGGCAGTGTGGCCACACCAGAAGATATGTTGCTGATACAGGTGGACCTGGACAGGCTCAAGAGTTGGGCAGACTGGAGCCAGATTAAGTT
Organism: Alligator mississippiensis; assembly: GCF_030867095.1. Classification (NCBI taxonomy): domain Eukaryota; kingdom Metazoa; phylum Chordata; order Crocodylia; family Alligatoridae; genus Alligator; species Alligator mississippiensis. The sequence continues at coordinate 115,250,147 of NC_081824.1, read as the reverse complement.
TAACACTTCCAAATGTAAGGTGCTCTATCTGGGGCAAATAACCCTCAACATACATATAGGCTTGGAAGTGATAGCCTGACCTGCACCACAGCTGACAGGGACCTAGGGGTAATGACTGACCACTGCATGAACATGAGCCAACAGTGCAATGCGGTGGCCAGCAGGGCAAACAAACAACACACTAGCATGCATCAACTAAGGAAGTGATACTCCCACTGTACTCAGCACTGGTGAGACCGCAGTGGGAATACTGAGTCCAGTTCTGGGTGCCCCACTTCAATAAGGGTGTGGAAAAACTTGAGAGAGTCCAGAGAAGAGACTCTCTCAAACCACAGGAGGAAAGGCTGAGGGACCTGGGCTTCTTTAGGCTAAAGAAGAGAGAAGGTTGAGAGGGGACTTGATAGCAGTTTACCGCTATATCAGAGGAGTGGATCAGGAGCTCAGTGAACAACTGTTCACTAGGGCACCCCTAGGGAAGACAAGGACCAATGGATATAAACTCCTGGAAGGCTGCTTCAGGCTTAATACCAGGAAAAACTCCTTCACAGTCAGGGTGACCAGACTGTGGAATAAACTCCTTCCAGAGGTGGTGCAGTCACCTCCCCTGGAGGTTTTCAGGAGGACACTGGACAGTCACATCGCTGGGGTCACCTAACCCCAGTTGTCTTTTTCCTGCCTAGAGCAGGGGCAGGGCTTGACCCGATGATCTGCAGGGTCCCTTCCAGACCCTAACAATCTATGAATTGGGGGATTATCAGAGAAATCAACATCAAAGTAATACTAATGGGGAAATTTCATACCCAAAAGGGAACAGAAGACTAGCCCTGCAAAAACAGCAGTCACATTAAACGTATCTGGTTTCCATTACTTTTACAGGGAGAAGAGAAGAGAAAGATTTAGGACCTTTTTTTCTTTAAAAACATTGCAAGTCATGTTAAAACCCTGGATCATGGAATGAAGCTCTCTCTACCCCCAGAACAGATCTGCCTGCTACTCCACTCACAGGATTTATTTCAGAAAGACTCAGACAGCATTTTTACACATGCTTCAGGGATGAGGGTGGGCATTCTGAAAGCTGCTCTAATTAAAGCATCCTTGCCTTCTTGCGTATCAGTGTCACTGTGATTCAAAATGGTGGCAGGGGTACTTTAACTAAAGTTCAAACAAGCTTTAGTTAAAGTACCCCACTGTCATTTTGAAGCTCAGGGATGCTGATACACCAGACATGGAGGCTTGCTAGAGCATGCTAATTAGCACACTCCAAGAGACTCGATTCATCGAATCTGCTCCAATGTGCCATATTTATAGCACATTACAGCAGCCTCTCTGCACGTGTACAGGCACTCAGAAGGTTCAGAAAAAGATTAGAACCAACTGCACCAACAACTTAATTGCTTTAATTTCCCTTTAAGGATTCAGTGAGCACTTCTGACTTTATCTATTGCTTTCTTGGGGTTAGTGAACTTTCTAAACCTATGGGGTGATAAAGAAAAAGCAAAATATGAAATTGTGAGGGATGCATCCTGATGAAGGTGCAGAAAAGAATCCAGAGTGAGAGGACAGTGAAAGGATAGCAAGTGAGGCTGAATAGTTATAGTGAACTAGGAACATTTTTGGAATTTTTTTTTTTTTTTTTTTTTTTTTTTTTTTTTTAAAGGATGAGGAATGATTTGGAGAGAGAGAGAGGACTACAAAAGAGGAAGATAGCTTGTCGGATGTCTTAGATGGTTATAGGTAGTTAGGGTGCTAGGAATTTATCAGAGTAAAAGAGGGAAGGACAGATGAATGTGAAAGAACAGTTTGGAGGTTTAGACTTAGTCTTCTAAAGTTGTGTTGTTTGTTTGTTTTTAAGCATCTCAGTAAAGCCTCTTTGAACATCAAATAAAAACAAGTTCTTGGAAAAGTTTACCTGACTTCCCTTGCTTAGGGAGGGAGCTACTAAAAGTCAAACAGGAAGGAAATAGAACTTCAATAGGGCACAATTCTGCTTATTCTTCAAAGTGTATTATAAGAAAAAATTTAAAACCAGCTTCAGATTGACTCTAATTTTCTGGAGAGACATACCACCATAATCTGCTTCCTTCCATGTCTCCCATAAACTACAGGAAGAAGTGACTTTTATGCTTACTTTTCATTTCCCAGCAGGATTTAGCCCAGATTAAGAACTCTTATTTCTGCCATAATGAGTGTAAGCCAAATGCTGTTATGTTCTTCTGGGACATGGAAGGGAGAGTGTTTGGCACATTTGCATGCTTAGTAGGAAGGGTGGCAGGGTGGGGGAGGGTCTTATTTACCTGCACCTGGAATGCTCTAGTATTCTTGATACTTAGTTACTCCAATCTGCTCAGTCCAGTTCCTTCTCTTTACCAATCAACTACTTATCATGCCGATCAATAGCAGCTTTGGACTAGGGGAATGGTGGCCAACCAGTCATAACTCAGAACTCTTAAATAACCTGTAAAATCTTGTAGGATTGAGTCTAAAATTCATAAATGAGCACTTTAGTCAGCAATAGTCAATATCCAGGTGATTGCCAATACACCTTAGAACCTTATTTTTAGAGCATGTACTATCTGCCTATTTACACTTTTTTTTCTAGTTTACCAGTCTTTTTAATGGCAGAAAAACTGTCTTGATTGCAATTATTTTCTGACTATAGAAAGTTCACCTCTATTTCCTTTTAGACAGATCTTTCATACAATTTGATTATATGGATGAGTACATAGGCTTATTTCAGGGCAGAAGAGTGTGTAAATCAACCAGTTGCAAAGAAAAAAAAAAAAATCAAAATAGAATTGTTCAGTCAATGCTGCATATATCTAGTGATTATAGAGTGACAGGTTACAAGCTGTCAAAATAACAGGATAACAGACTGCATAATAATTTTAAAAAATTCTGGAAAGCTATTTAGTTACCATTTTATTCAGCTTCTTTTAAATTATGAAAAAAGATATACATAGAGTACTTGGAATCACATCAGTTAGAAAAAGAATGTCACTTTATCAATAATAGCACACTAAGATGTAAAGATTACAGGTTGAAAAAAAAATATGAAAGAATGTTAAGAGAAAACAATTTATGCAAAGCAGATCTATGACCTGGAATGAGAACATAATAGCACAAGACTACATTTTCAGTCAGAAAACAAATTCATTGTTGAGCAGTCAGTCAGTCACAAACTTTTTGCAACTCACAATCACTTTCATTGCTTTTCGAAACCAGGGATAAAAGAAAGAATAAATCAAGGGGTTAATGGCAGAGTTAGAATAAGCAACCCAAACCATAATATCAAAGGCAAGAGGTGGAATTAGAAACTCAAATAAGGCATCAATTATGACTGTTATAAAATATGGTGACCAGAATATGAGGAAAGCAATCACAGCTATGCCCAGTGTTTTAGCAGCTTCTCTCTCTCTTTTCCCCCACTTGGTTATTGTAATTATCGGAGGACTGTGTTTTGCTGCTCACACTCTCTATCCTTTTAGCTTGCTTTTTGGCTACACTGAAAATCTTGCTGTTAAGTATTATCATTGTAAAGAAAGATATGAAATAAAGGAGGGATGAAATGAATACCCAAGTCTTATTGAAAACAAGCTGACAGCTTCCTACACAGGAGAGTGCTTTCACTAATTCTTGTAGCCCTTCATCATTAGCTCCAGTAAAAACTACAGAAAAACTGTAGATTAATGAAAATGTCCAGGCAGCAGCTGCAAACATTCTTGAAACAGGCATGGTGAACTTCAAGGGGTAAACTAAAAGATCAATAACAGCAACATACCGATCGAAGGAGATGACACATAAATGAAATATTGATGCTAGGCAAAAAGACACATCTAAAGAACTGTGGACTCTACAGAAAGTTTCCCCAAAATACCAGCAGGTCTCAACAGATCTTATAGTGCTGAAAGGCAGCACTGTCAAACCCAAGCAAAAGTCAGCACAAGCCAAGGAGGCAATTAAAAAATTTGTAGGAGAGTGAAGCTGTTTGAAATAGGCAATTGAAATAATTACCATCAGGTTTCCTGCTACTGTAAGAATTGTGAGAAAACCAAGTACAACATACAAAGTTCCTTGGATCCCAGAAGACCATGGTGTTTTATAGCAGGATCCATTCATTTTCTCATAGCAGTATTGCACATCTTCCTTTTCATAAAAAGTTGAGTTCATTTTTTTCCCAGCAAGTCTGCAATTGATGAATTCTGGATCTGACATTTATAACAAATGGCAGAAGACTAAGCACTCCTGTGGTAAAAGAAATTACAAGTAAAACAGCTATTAATACAATCATTCTATCTCAGTAACTTAAATAAGCACATGAATTCCTAGAATTTGTGATGAATTCAGGAGGAAAGAAAAGATATTAATGGATCAGATGTCCTTAGTAGTAGCAGCTTTTCACTTGAAACATTAAATAAGAAATGAAATAACTAGGAATAAAAAACTTTAACAAATCATTTTGTATTCCGTGGTAAGATTCTTTCATACTACTTGTTCTGAATTTCCTAATACCTTACCTTCTGACAAACATCTGTTTGCAAATTAGAGTGAATTAAGATATAAGCAGAACACTGGAAGGCACTTGTAATTTATAGTAATGCTTCCTCCCTTAAGTTCTTCTAGCAGAGTTAATGAGAACATATTCTCTCCTCTCTCCACACTGGCACAGCTGTGGCATATATAGGCAGACTTGGCCTAGTTTCATTATACTACCTCAGGTAATGATAACAGTGAAGCCACAGTAACACAGATCTCATTGTAGGCTAGTCCTTCACATGCATACTCTAGGTTCTGGCTTGGCTTGTGCAGCCTATGATGAAGTTTGTTCCCAAACAAAAAGTACCTGTGGTGAGGGGTGGGAACACTGACATGAAAATGAGTTGTAAGTATCATTATTACTGGTATATTATATTAGTGATTTACTGTTAAGGCTACACTATCTCTGCACTATCAATGATAACATGAGGAATCACCTTGTCACCCACATTTAACTCAATCTCATGGCAATTTTAGGTCTTAATCCTGTGAACCTATTTGTTCTCAACCTGTTTAGACTCAGGGCACCCCTTGTTAGACTCAAAGCACTTCTCAGAAATGCCAGTTCCTAGTTTTTATTCCTTTTTTTGACTACAGGAAAATAACAGATCAATGCATCTGTTGCAAAGAACTCAGAAAGCCCACACCAGGGAAGAATGTTTTTAAGACTATGAATTTGTATTTGAAATTTCTGAGTTTATTGTGTGAATCATGTTTGTACACCTAACATTGCTAAAATTGTGTAACACCCCATTGGCACCTTTAAAAGGATCTTAAGGTACCTCAGGACATTATCCTGGTTAAGAATGACTGCTGTAAACCCTTGCAGAAGCATGAAACAAATAGGAAGCATGCGCTCTTACATGAATTCTAACATTCATGGGCCCAGTAAAAACTCACAGTTTATTTTCAGTCGCATCATTTATTTAGGGCTATGTTATTCAGTGGATCAGTCTTATGACTGTTAACAGTATAGTGCCATGTCAAGAAGAGGAGAGCGACCAGGCATTTTACAGGTAACTGACAAATGCAGCCAGCACTAAGGACTTGATTTTCATGGTTGACTTCAACGACACTGACATCTGTTGGGAAGACCATTCAGCCAGCTCCAGCAGGTCAACCAACTTCTTGGCAACTTTAGATGACCTGTTTTTGTCACAGGCTGTGGAGGGGTCAACCAGGGGTAAAGCCACTCTGGACCTGGTGCTGACCAAAAGGGAAGACATGGTAGGCGACCTGAAGATTGGAGATACTCTGGGTGACAGTGATCACGAGTTGATTAGATTTGTCATCTACCGTAAGGCTGGGAATTCTACTAGCAGAACAGAAGTCCTTGACTTCAGAAAGGCAGACTTCAGTAAACTCAGGAGTCTAGTTGGAAAGGCCCTTCTCAACCAGTGACTGTATAACTTGGGAATTCAGGAATGGTAGCAGTTCCTTAAGAAGGCAATTTTCACTGCTCAAAAAGAGGCCATCCCCACATGGTCAAAAGGAGGAAAAGGAGCCAAGAGACCTGCCTGGCTCAACAGGGACATCAGGGAACTTCTCAAAAGGAAAATAGAAGTGTACAGGCAATGGAAAAACAGTTCAGCATCCAGAGAAGGGTACTCTCAGGTATAAGACAAGGAAGGCCAAGACATGCATGGCAACTGAAATAAAAGACAACAAAAAGTCCTTCTATAGGTACATAGGCAGCAAGAAAAAATCAAGCTCCACTGTGGGTCCCTACTGAACACAGAGAGGGAGCTCACAGTTGTTCCCCACGGAAAGGCAGAGCTCCTTAATTCTTACTTCACATCGGTATTCTTGAAACCAGGCATGAACTTGTCACTTGTCCAGAGACCCAGAGAATACAGCGATGACAGTAGTCCATATAAAATTAGCCCCTAACAGGTGACGGTACTCTTAGAGCATTTGGACATTTTCAAGTTGGCTGGGCCAGACGACCTGCACCCAAGAGTCCTAAAAGAATTGGCCAAACTCATAGCGGTGCCTCTCACGGGGCTGTTCGAAGAGTCGTGGAACTCAGGAGGGGTCCCAAATGACTGGAAGATGGCTAACATGGTGCCCCTCTTTAAGAACAGGAAGAGGGATGACCCTGCAAACTATAGGCAGGTCAGTCTGACTTCAATCCTGGAAAAAAATCACCAAGGAAACCATCAACTGGTGGGGTACTGAGAAACAACCAGCATGCCTTTGTCAAGGGGAGGTCATGCCTAACAAACCTGATGTCCTTTTATGACCAGGTAACTAACCAGCTGGACATGGGGCATAAGAAAGACATCATCTATCTAGACTTCAGCAAGGCCTTTGACACTGTTTCCCATGAGATTCTCTCAGTTAAGCTGGAGGGTACTGGCCTAGACCAGGCTATGGTAAGATAGGTTGGCAAGTGGCTTAGCGGCTGATCCCAGCAAGTTGTAATTGATAGGGTGGCCTCATTCTGGATCGCAGTCTCCAGTGATGTCTCCTGGGGATCAGTGCTTGGGCCCATACTCTTTAACATCTTTATCAATGACCTTCATGAGGGAGTGGGAAGCGCAACGATTAAGTTTGTGGATGACACTAGGCTGTGGCGAAGTGCAGGCACATCTGAGGTCAGGGCAAGTATCCAGGATGACCTTGACAGGTTGGTCCTATGGGCAGAATGCAATCAGATGAGGTTCAATAGGGATAAGTGCCACGTCCTTCATCTGGGTAGGAAGAACCCTCCACCATAACTAGGCAATGGGTGGTAGCCTACTGGCTGGCACTGCATCCAAAAGGGACCTGTGGGTAACAATTGACCAAAGGATGAATTTGAGTCATCAGTGCAATGAAGTCGCCAACAAGGCAAATAGAACTGTAGTGTGTATCATCCGATGTGTTGCCAATAGATCCAGAGAGGTGCTCCTCCCCCTCTATTTGGCATTGGTGAGGCCACAGCTGGAGTAGTGTCCAGTTCTGGGCATTGCACTTCAAGAACGATGTGGATAGGCTCGAAAGAGTACAGAGAAGGGCCACCCACACGATAAGGGCCTGGGGGATAGGCCCTATGAGGACAGACTCTGGGAACTGGGCCTGTTCAGTCTGAGTAAGATAAGACTGAGAGGAGACTTGATAGCCGCTTACAAGTATGTCAGGGGTGAACACCAAGATCTAGGAGATCAGCTCTTCAGAAAGGCACCCCTCAGGAGGATGAGGTCCAATGAGCACAAGCTAGTTGAGGAAAAGTGAAGGCTAGACATAAGGAAAAACCCCTTTTCCATAAGGGTAACTAGAATCTGGAACACACTCCCAGCTGAAGTGGTGCAGTCGCTATCCCTGGAGGTTTTCAAGAGAGGGCTGGACAAGCACCTTGTGGAGTTTGTTTGAACCCAATTACCCCCTGCCTATGGCAGGGGACCAGACTCAATGATCTTACAGGTCCCTTCCAGTCCTTCTATTCTATGACTCTATGCCATAAAGTTGGTGTGATAGTGTGGAGAATCAAGACCCTATATTTTAATTTGGTACTACAAGAAATGGCTGGAACTTTCCCACTGTGAACTGGCTTTCCTGCTTCTCCCGGCACTTAAATGACAAGGTGACATCTCCAAGAAGCAAGGATTTTGTGAGTGATATCTTTTATGGACCAACCGTGTAGTCAGGAGAGACATAGTTAAGCTTTCATGTATGAAGTACTCCTCCTCACACCTCTGAGAAAAAAGCAGACACAACTTGGTCTGTATAGCAGATAGAGCAAAGGCCTATGGAAAACTGCAATGTAAATAAAAATAGGATATAAGAGACATTATCAGATAACTAACAGGCAGGAGAAATACAGTAGAAAGAAAATATAAAATAGCCATGTCAACATCAAAGCAAATTGCTCTCTATTCTTTTTTATTTCAAAACATTGATTCTCAAACCAATGATGATCAAATAAGGGAAATAAGATTTTGTGATTTTTTTTTAATGATGATATTTCTTTAGGAAATTTCTCTAGTATTTTTTAATTTTTTATTAAACTATTTTTGACTATTGGAAAAGTGAAGACAAAGCAAAAAAGAAGATAATATGAATTCTCTTGACCTACCGAACCAAAACATAATTTTTTTTTCAAAATTTGCACTTAAAAAATTCTAAAAATTACAACATGTTTTCACAAAACATATCTATTTCTTTGGGACACTATTTCAAAAATTAGTTGGACATAGACATTTTTACCAGATGCACTGATGATATAATTTTTCAACCATTAGTGTTAATGGAGAATTAATGTCTCAGGGGTAAAATCACAGAGCTGTTCATTGCTCTGGCATAAGAAAGAAAGTCTGTATGTATATAAGTATCATCATATCTGCACAAACCAACAACCTAAACCCACAGAATCAAAAGTTTCCAAACTCTGCAAATGACATCTTGGCATCCAAGAATATAAGTAGGTTTTCCTGGTGCACATAGAACAAACTGGGACCACCCATCCCAATGAACAGCCAATGGTTTGGTTGGAGCACAAACCCAGTATCAGACATTATATAGTTCAGGGGGCGTATATACTGCTGTCCCCTAATACACAAACGGTATTGAGGACTTTTCTTCATGTACCCAGATGTGTATGTCTCATGCCAATTTTATAATGAGATGGACCTCTCCCACAGGAAGAGTAATGGGTGAAGGATGTTTATGAGCACCACAAAGAATTGAAAACAATATCAAACTAATACCTGGCTAGAAAAGGAAGGAGATATGGGAGAACAGGAGTAACTAAAGAAAGAAAGTTGGTTGGCCTTTCTCAACTGTAAACTGGCATTCCTGTCTCTCCAGCCACTTAAATGACAAGGTGACATCTGAGTTTTATGAGCTTGTAGGCATTTATTTTCTTTGCACTTATTAACAGGTCAAGGTGTTTCTTTACCCTTGTTGTAACAAAATTTATCTTGTTTCTCCACACAATAACTTTAAATACATACTGTAGTTGTATTCTGTCTATTGGATTACATTCCATTGACTATACCTTTTTTAGTCATATTTCTTACAATGTTCAGAGAAGTTTTTGTATGATTAACCTGTCAATATGAGAGCACTGCCCATTTTCCAAACAGTAGCATTGCTTTTCTGCCAAGCAATAGCAGGTGTTGAATCTTGGCAGGTCAGCTTCCCAAAGAAGAAAAATCAGGATGAGTAGATTTGATATATCCTAAAAATAACTTGCTCTCTTACAGGTGGTGCAGGCAGGGATGCCTTTAGTTAGGGCTGCCTGACTCTTCCCATGGTAAGACTCTGTTGCTTGTATCTCTACCGAACTTTAACCATTGGGATGAAGTTTTCCCTAGTGTTGGCTTCAGGCTGAACTTTTGGAAGATGGGAAAGCAGCGACTGGAGCTGAGGGACAAGAGGAGTTAAGAAGTTCTAATGCCTCCATATTTTGAAGGAAGAATTTGACAAATGGAAGAGGATGGTGCCTGTGAGGGTTTTATTTTTTGTTTTATTTTATTGGGATAGAGAGGGGCAATCATCTCTGTCCTCAAAACCAGCCCAAAGTCAATCAAGTCATGAACCTTTGAAAACCTCAGTTTGCACATTCCCAGTAAAGACATCTTAGAATTTAGCAGCAAAATTCTCAGGAGATTCATCCACAGTGAACATGCTCCATCCCTTCCACCTCTATCCAGACTGGCCATGCCATATTCCCATAGAGTGACTGAGCATACTGTAGCACAGTGCATGACCAGTACTTATTTTGCAATAGCTTCTCCCAGAAGTCAGAGGCAACAGAAACTGAGATCAGGGAGATTCTCTGTTGTACCCTCAACCCTGCCATAATGAACTCTGGGCAGTAATTCCCATAGGTGACTTAGGTTTTACAGCTCTGAACTTAAGACGTGCTGCCACCTTGTGTAACCCTGAAGCCTCCAGGCTCCCTGTACAATGCATGGGGCATTAGGATAAGCCTACCAGATAAAGAGCAATATAATGCTAAGTTATTTTTAACTAGCTGCTGCATATCACAGGATTTGGAGAATATAGAAGTTATAATGGGCTGCAAGCTGAATATGAATCTCTAGTATAATAGGCTGTGTCCAGACAAGCGTGGACGTTTTGTTCCCCGGAAACAACTAGCAGAGGCACAGCTTGTGCCACTACTAGTTGTCCCTGGGGAACGCCCATACCATACACCCTCTGACATGTGGCAGGTTACCCCAGGTGGGATAGGAGAGGCTGGGGCCAGCAATTGTGCTGGCCCCAGCAGCCTTACCTGGGATCCTGGAAGCTGCAGCTGTGGCACACCTGCAGTTAGGAGCCTGGCCAGCTGCTGGAGCAACCCACTATGACTGACCCACTAAGCCAGTGGGCTTCAGTTGGGCAGGCTCCAGTTTTGGGCAGCATGCACTGCCTCCGCCCCATTGTTTTTTTACCCCAGGACCTCCTTGTACCTCGTGCTACAAGGTAGCAGTGTAATAAATGCCTGAATGTGCAGTGTGTGGTATCACAGATGGGTCTTCACCATGTAACACACAGCTGCACTCATCTGGACATGGCCATAATATTGAAAGAAAAATATCTGTACTCCAAAACCCCATGTATTAAAAGGATGAATAGTAGGAAGGAGTGGGAAGTGTTTCTTCCACTATTCAAGCAATGGAAAAACCTCACCTGGAGCATTATGTTCAATGCTGAGCACCACAATGTAAGAAATGAACAAATTGGAAAGAATCAAAGGAAAAGCACAAATATGATTAGACATCTTAAAAAGATACCATGTGAAGACAGGTTGGAAGAACTGTGATTATTTAGTCTAGAGAAGAGAATACTTAGGGAACATTTGAGAAGAATTTTCAAATTCAAAACAAAAGGCATTTTTATAAATAGGTTAAAAACTAATGGTTCTCTATGTCTGCAGTGCACATGGAAAAAAAGAATGGATTTAAGTTGCAATAATGGGAATTTATTTTTTATATTAAGAATTTTCTCTCTGTGACAATAGTTAAGCCGGGGAAGATATCTTCTAGAAAAGTTGTAGAATATTCATTACTAGAAGTTTTTAAGTGCAGGATACCCAAATATTTGGCTGGGGTCATTCAGATAGGGGTTATCCTGTCTTATGCAGAAGTTATTCAAGATGACCTCCTGGGATCTTTTCCAAGTGATTCAAACAAGGTATCTTCATATGCTTTTGACTTCAGTCCCTTTCTGCCTCAGTTTCCCATTTCAAAGGTTTCTCGTGAAGATTATGGTTTGTAAAGTGTTGTGATCTTCTAGTAATAAGCACCACAGGAAACGTGAGGATATTAATTATTCCTTTTGTGGGTTGGGGTCTGTCTACTGTGCTATTTGATATTCAGTAATTCAATATTGAATAATACACAGATCAAAGGGGATACAATGAAATAATAAATAGCTGATATTTCACCAACCTGTACACTGAATGAGGCAGAGGTTGTGGAAAATATAATATGTGACCCTAGGAATAAAATATGTATCGTAATGTATATACAGGAGGCAGGACATAGTTGAGTTAAACAGAACACCTAAGTAGAGACTTGAGCTTGGCTTCCTACATATCAAGTGACTGACCTAACTTAGACCCAAACCTAGAAATAAGTTGGTGTGGCCAATTGTGGGGAGGAGCCTCTCTGCATCTGCTCTGAAGGCCTCTGTGTCTGTCAGACATGAGCAGCTTCTGTGGATGTCTTGGTCACAGGGTACAAATGTCCACCATTGCCTTAATCAACATTTCTGGACCAAGCAAAATGTATAAAACTATTTCTCTGGTAACAGCTAATAGCCAATGAACAATGTTTGAATTTAGATTTAAAGATATAGATTATAAACTAGAGTTCAAGAGTGTGCACAAAATATACCTATTTGACTATCTGTCCTGAAGTGAATGGGAATGCTTTGCCTAATGATGTTTTTACTATTACCCCTTTACTGCTGGGATTTCACCTCATGGGATGACTAAATTTGTTCTGCATTGGCTAGTGTTTCCCACCCCCAATTTCAGAAAGGACAACACATATTTATTTTGCCAGTAACTTTGAGTTACTGGAAAACTCAAAGAACACACAACGAGTGTATTCCAGTCATCTATTCATGTTTTAATCCAGGGTGACTTTGGAACAATAGCTTTGCAAAAGGTAAGGCATTCAGGGACCAGCCAATTACTGTGGAATCAACAGTTTTGCAGGTAACGTAACCAGATAAAGATCAGGCATCTAGAAAACTGAAACAAAGACAAAGCAATAAATAAAAAAAATTTGATTAAAATATTGGAGATATTGTAGTTTTACTGCATCTTTACTATTTGTTTGCCACTAGGTAGCTGACCTTGATAATCAAAGAAAGAACAGATATTTTGCTTTGTTCTGTTTTTTATTTTTCACACAAATCTGTAGATAAAATGAAAATCTTGGAAATATCTTGCTTTATTCTAAAATGTAATTGCCAGTACAAAAGCATACTATGATCTAATGGATTAGTTAGAAATCTTGAATTACTAGCACGATCAACCATGTCAACTTTAATTCTTTTTCAGAAACACTTGAAAACTGAAGGTTTAAACTCAGTGCTGCACTATCACCACTGCTTTTCATATTCAGATACTAGAACTTTCAGAAGCAATTCACAACCAGAAAAACAAGATGAGTTCAGCACTTCTTCAAAATGAAATACAGTACTGCTTTGAGAACATTAATGGGTCCTGCCATAAAACTCCATGGCCTTTGGGAATCCGGCCTACTTTGTATGCTGTACTTGGTTTTCTGACTTTTCTTACTCTGAGTGGGAATTTCATGGTCATGATAGTAATTGCTTATTTTAAACAGCTTCACTCTCCTACAAATTTTTTAGTTGCCTCCTTGGCCTGTGCTGACTTTTGCTTGGGTCTGACAGTGCTGCCCTTCAGCACTATAAGATCTGTTGAGACCTGTTGGTACTTTGGGGAAACTTTCTGTAGATTCCACAGTTGCTTAGATGCATCTTTTTGTTATGCATCAATATTTCATTTATGTTTCATGTCCATCGATCGGTATGTTGCTGTTACCGACCCTTTAGTCTACCCCATGAAGTTCACAGCGCCAGTTTCAAGAATGTTCATAGCTGTTGCCTGGACATTTTCAATAGTGTACAGTTTTTCTGTAGTTTTTAGTAGGGCTAATGATGAAGGGCTACAGGAAATAGTGCAAGCTTTAGCCTGTGTAGGGAGCTGTGAGCTTGTTTTCAATAAGACCTGGGTGTTGATAACTTCTCTCCTTTACTTTATACCTTTCTTTACCATGATAGCACTGTACAGCAGGATCTTTAGTGTGGCTAAAAGACAAGCTAGAATGATTGAGAGTGTGAGCAAGAAAACACAATTCTCTGATAATTATATTGCCAGAGTTAACAGAAAAGAGAGAAAAGCTGCTACAACATTGGGCATAGCTGGAATTGCTTTCCTTTTATTCTGGTCACCTTTTTTTGTAACTGTAATTATTGATGCCTTCTTTAACTTCATAACTCCTCCCCTTGTCTTTGATATTATGATTTGGTTAACCTATGCTAACTCTGCCATGAATCCTTTAATTTACTCTCTTTTTTATCCTTGGTTTCGAAAAGCAGTGAAGGTGATTGTGAGCTGTAGGATCCTGAGGCAGGATTGTTCAACAATGAATTTACTTCAGAAATGATAACCTACTGTATCCTGAATAGAGCTTCTCACATTAAAATTCATGGGCTCTATCCTTTTTATAAATCACTCCTCTATGTATTTATATTTCTTTAACCAAATTAAACATTGTCAATTGAATTATATATCTTGTGTGCCTTTTTATCTTTTTGAGTAACAGGTTTTGCTGCATGTTATCCAAGTAATTTTTTTGCAGATATTCTTAAGGAAAGACTAAACTAGACTGTAAAGCTGTATAAAGCCATGACAATTGGTTGTAGTGATGAGATTAACAACTTGTTACAGCTCTAAGAATTAAACAAAGGCAAAAAAGGAAGATGTCAAAATATACTTTTCTATGACAATTGTTTTAGTATTTTTTCAGTGTCTGAACAAAATTAAAAAAACAGACATATTACTTAATTCGTATAACAAGAGATGAAGTTAAATTACAAAACTAGTGATACAAAGAATAACATTTTGTAAACCTATAATATTACTGTGAGTTTACGTGTGCCCACATAGTTCAGATACTAGTGAGTTAAATATTACAATGTTCTTGTGCTTGTTAATAATGTCCTCATTTCAGGAATCTGAGAAATACAACTTAGGCTTCTTTGAAAACCCCACCAAAATTAAAATAATTTAAGGCCAGCTTTAGTGACTTTGAAACTGGTGGTATAACCATCACTGACTTCTGGTGGAATCAAAAATAAAGTCAAAATCACTTGTCCATACACACACGCTCAGAAACTTCAAGCTCTGTGTCTTTACCAAGGAGCAGCCTTTCTCTTATGGAAGCTTTGATGGGAAACATGGTTCTTCTTTGTGTATAAGACTTTTTCACCAGACACTGCTCTAGTGACATGGAACCCAATAAAAATCATACTTGGGTGAAATCTTAACACCACTGAAGACAGTATCAAATTCTTTTGGAATCAAATGGGACAAAGGTGTTATCTTTTGTTTTCCGACAGGAAAACTATCTTTTTATTACATTTCAAGGAAAATCCGGTCACAATAAGGTCACCTGTTTCACAGGAACATTCTAAGGGCTTGCTGACATTTGCAAATTATATTAATGTATGGCATAAATTGAAAGCTCAATAGCTAGCGTTCTGCAGCAGCTATTCTGGGTAATTTCACTGTAAAGACAAGCCCTAAGATATTTTCTATTGGTAGCAGGGAATCGGATTTTAGACATCGGTTCCACCAACCAGAAGATCAGCAGTGGGGGGGTGGGAATGACTGTTAATGTATATAATATTGCTAAATTAGAACAATAACTGATGAACAGCAGATTTGCTATAGTGTAACTGAAGTATTAACATGTCACTGACTTTACTGTAGCAGTCAAAATAACTATGTATTGGATGAAAAAATCTGGATATTTTTTATAGAAGCTTATAAAATTGTATTTTAAATATTCAAAAGCTGATTTAGTTTTTAAACTTCAAGTCGAGTAGCAGTTATACCTTGATCATACTGTATAGGGGCCATTCCCTCTACCTACAGCCTGATTTTACTAATAAAAATATTAGTCCAAGCTGTAAGCTAGTGCAGACAGTCAGGCTGTCCTCAACACTTCATCAATTCCACCTAAAGAATCATTACAAACTCCTTTAAACCACTGGTGAAATTACCATGTTGCACCTGCCTCACGGAGTAAGGAAAAATAAACTAACAGCTCACCAACACATCAGCTACAGGCAAACAGGAAATCTATAGCCCCCCAAATTCCTAATTAAGAGCATAAAATACTTTTATAGATCTGCAGCTGACTCTTCACTTTATAGCCTCTCCAATTTAGAACCACTGTAAAAAAACTCACATGGCTAACCATAGCCCTTTTCAGAAGGATTCAGTTCAGTAAGGAATAATGTTAACAAAGAATAACCATAATAGTAATTAAATAGCAACATTACTGGAAGTTGGGTGCCTGTCTGCATGTTATTTTTGCCATGATCTAGCTACAGCAATTCTTTATAAGTCACTGCCTAAGGAAACAACAGCCATCACCATGTCGTGCAAAAGACTGCTGAACTCCAACAGACCTTTGCCCCTAACTAAGATTACACTCCATGTAAACCATTCCTTCCCTTTACCTACTGGTCATCTTTCATAGTCTTCATCTTTTCTAAAACACTTCATAGCATTTTTTTTCTTTTATCTATTGAAATAAGGGAAACTATAAACTATGTTGTAGTGTTTTATAGCCTGCAAGATTACATAAATGTAGAAGCCTCAGGCAAGTCAGTGCTTCTTTGTGCCATTACAGCACAAATATATAGTAAATGATAAACAGTCTTCTAAATAGTTGCCTTCTAAAGATAACCAATACAGACTGATATGAAAACCAAGTGACTGAGGAAGGAAGACAGGATAAAGATAAAAACACTGGTATATTTGAGCACAGACACAAGAAGAGAGGAATTTGCTAAAGTTTTTGGTATTGGCTTAGCTATTCCTCATGAAGCTAAAGTCTTATTCTAAATAATATGCAAAATACTAAAGAGTATTTTGCAGCCTCGGGGCAGGGATAGGGGAGCTCCCAGCATGTGGCATGGGTCATCTTTTGTGTGCGGCACTGCCGACGTTGACCCTGTAACCCTCATTGAGGTCGTGACCTGAGATTGGGAACCACTGCTCTAGGTGTTAGTTTAAATCAAGTAGATGCAACAACAAGAATAATAATGATGCAAATGCAAACAACAAGAATAATAATGATGTTGATTTGTACTTAGGAGAAATACAAATAAGAACTGCCTTGGATACATCAATTCTATAATTTGCCTTTTTCTGCAATTACTATTTTCATTGCTGTTCAGAACAAAAGCAGCAGAAATCAAATGTTTCATTGCAGAAAATGAAGTTCACCCACAGTTAACCACCCTATGTTATGTAAGAATGTGTGTAAAGGCTGTGAACTCCATGCATACAAGAGAAAGGGACCTTCATTTTTCTGTGTGGCTGGAGATTGCAGAGGGAAGGCATGAAGGTAATTAAGCATGCACTCTTATGTGTGTGCTCTTTGCAGCACAAAGCCAACGGCAGTCTGTTGACAAGGGGGATATCATTGTTCAATCCTGACCACTCTAGCAAGTCAAGTATTAATTAAAATATTGTATTATGGTGCTCAGTCAATTACAGCACCATACATGATGGGGCACAGTTGTTGTGCACCCACACTATCCATTGATATTAGTAAAGACTGAACCTCTGACTCCAGTGGAGTTGGAACTATCCCACTGTTATTTATTAGTTTTATCCAGTGAATAGTAAATGGTAGTAGACAAGCCATTGGAGGTCCAGAGCAGGCTCCTGATGAGGGCAAGGTACATCTCACTAAGCCACCATATCTTCAACTCATGGCTGACCACTGGGTCAGTTGCAAGTGAGTGTGGGGGAGAGGGGAAACAAGGAATTCTGAGGGCAGGGATAAGTTTGTGTCCTAGGGTTTGGATGGCTTGCTGGGAAGCAGGAGACACAGGTTTAGCACCCCATGGGCTGCAGTACCTTAGGCACATTCATGAGGCCTGCTCCAACACATTCTAACTAGAACGCATTGAAGCAGACTTGATTAACTGAGTCTGCTGGAGTGTGCACAAACTAATTAGCACACTCTGGCAGCCTCTTCATCATGTGTATTCAACATCACTGTGCTTCAAAATGGTGGGTGGGGGCCCATTAACTAAACGTCACTAAGCAAGCTTTAGTTAAAGTGCCCCCACCACCATTTTGAAGGGCAGGACATTCAATACATGAGATGCCATGGGAACTTTAAATAGACTGGCTCCCAAGAGTTGCTTTAAATAAAGCACCTCCCTCCCCACTCCAGAACATGTGTAAAGACACCTTAAATCCCTCTATTCCCTGAGCAAATGCTATAACCTCTAGGCTATTGGGCTAAAAATCCAGAGGTATTTTCTTTTATATTTAATTTCTGCCAGGGATGCATGTACCTAGGTGATTGACTACCTTGGTGCAAATGCCAACACTTGCAGTTATGTGGCTATATGTGCCACTTAGGCATGTAAAGGTGCAAGCAGATTTAGCGCGTAGTGTCCTTTCTCAGAAAAGTATAATTTCAAAAGAAATTGTATTGATTACAATACTAGCCTAAAGCTAGATTCTGAGGTCTGGTCCTTTAAGAAAAAGGCAGATTTTTATCTCCTATGAGGTTATGTAAATCAGGAGTGATTATGATGAGGTCAATGGACTGTATGAGAAATCAGAAAACAAACTCAAGCCAAACTCTTTAGACAGAAATGAAATGTGGCAGGATTGTACTGCTGTGCCATCTAGTGGACAACAATGGATTATCCTGAATGTTTCCATAGTATGAAAAACTCATGCAAAACCTGACCTTCTAATAATTATTAAACAAAATGAAATAGTAATGAGAGGATATGCATATTTTCTGTAGTATATGGCATCAGAGATATATAGATGTGCTTTTTCCTAACTACTTGTGGTATAAGAAATTATTACAGTATCCATAACCAGCTTCATAGAACCCCATTGCCTAGCATAACAAAGTCATAGAATCTCTGACAATCCACATTACTCCTCCATTTGGCTCATGTCTGCCAGAATGAATCAAGGGAGAGCATGTGCACTGCGGAATTAGTACTTATAATCTTAGTGCTTCAAAAAGGTAAAAGTGAGTAAGTGCACAGCCCCACGCAGGGCTGGGCATGAAAGCATTTGTCATTCAAAACTAACATTGTAACCAGTGACTGAAACCCAGTCCCCCTTCCCCACATGCCTCACACAGTCACACTTTTAGGACAAGCCAGTCATCTTCCACTGTGCATAGTGCCCCCTCCATGGCCCAGTGTAATAGAAACTTTCCATGTTCTTGGCAGGGTGAAGTGCCAAAATGCAGAGATACACCCATACCAGGAACTGAAAGAGGTGGAGAGTGTCACCATAACCAGTTCCTGCAAGGTGGCTCTGCAGATCTGCAGGTCACCATATTGGCTTGGTCCACCAGGAAATAGGCCAAGCAGATTATGCTTCTCTCAGTCACTCTGTACAGGACAGAGAAAATGTATGTTGTCTCAAAGAAGTTCAAATCTGTTGCTCCAAAGAGGGTGCTGATTGGGTGGCAAAGAGTGGCCACAGCTGGGGACAGTCCAAGGAAGTGTGGTCTTCCACTCCTCACAGAAAAGGCAAGCTTCTGACACTGTTGGGTCTAAGGTGGAGAAATATGGCAGTAGTCAAGGACCTGTTCAGCAAATACCAGAGGGTGCTGGTCCTGTTTGGGATGATGAGCAACCTGTACAGGATATGCCAGGTTGAGCAGGGAAGTTCTGGTATTGCTTCTATTAGGCACCAAACCCAGGTAATGAAGGAGCAGGCATCAAGGTCTCAGGTGTAATATATCACAACTGTCCACAGGTGAAGCTTTCTACTCTTCTTCTTCTTCTCATTATAACTACAATAAGAACTGCAAATAGGTGTCAACTATCTTTAAGGGTTGAAGATACTGGAGTGGGTGGATGGGATCTTCAGAAGAGAGTGATCCAGAAAGCCCAGAGGTATCTAGAAAAAACCAATAGAAAATATTAAGTACAGGGAGTATATTGAACTCCTTCCTTGGGAATGTAAATGCCTGGATCAGGTTGCACATTAGATACTTCCATTCACTTGTGTTCTAGACACCTAGTCCCATTTCTGAAGGTAGGAACTGAATTGACTAGGGATGGTGGTGTTGCCAACTCTTGTACATTAATCTAGCAGTTAGAACAAACTCAGGCCTGCTAGCAGGAGGGGGGCCTGGATTATCATGCCTTGTCAACCTGAGGGTTTTCAAACCCACAGTTCCCTAACAAGCAGGCTACAGAATAGGCTGAGTCATAGGATGAGGAACCAGCAGGCTCCTCATCCCTCTTGTTAAAGTTAGGACTGTTGATACATGCTGCATTAGATAGCCAATGGTTAAAAAACAAATAAGCCTAGGAACAGGGACTGGAACCTTTACCCTCTTTTGGGGAAGTGACCTGTCAACTAAGCTGCAGAATAATACTTCCTTGTGCTTGTTCTCCTTCTGGTCCCAATTTTCTTCTCACTCTTGTGTAATGGTCTATGTGTTTGTCTCTCATTTAAATGTGTTGATGTTGTAATACTGTTGGATGTATCCATTTCCCTTCCTAGCCTGTATACAGGGAAAGAAGAGTTACTAGATTAGATGCTTCAGGTGGTCATGGTACATATCCTGTGAAGAAGGCCTCAAGGGAAGCAGACAAACAAGCTTTACAATGGTCAATGAATGATATAACCTGAAGAGCAGGGTATTGGCCTGGGAGCTGGACAGTCAGAAGAAAGGGAACAACTCTATTTAGTTTGAGGTTTGGGAGAAATCCAGGGCAGCCTATGGGCCAAAAGGGGAGCACATAAAAAGTGGAAACAGGGAGAGATCACCAAAGAGGAGTATACCTCCTCTGCTTGCGCTTGTAGGGAGGCAGTTAGACGGGCCAAAGCTACCATGGAGCTGAGGATGGCATCCCAAGTAAAGGACAACAAGAAATTGTTTTTTAGATATATAGGGAGTAAAAGGAAGACCCAGGGAGGAATAGGACCCCTACTAAATGGGCAGAAGCAATTGGTGATGGACAGGGGGGACAAGGCTGAACTCCTTAATGAGTTCTTTGCCTCAGCGTTCCTAAGAGAGGGGCAGGACAAGTCTCTCACTGGGGTTGTAGAGAGGCAGCAGCAGGGCACCAGACTACCGTGCATAGACCCTGAGATGGTGCAGAGTCACTTGGAAGAACTGGATGCCTTTAAGTCGGCAGGCCTGGATGAGCTCCATCTGAGGGTACTGAAGGCACTGGCCGACGTCATTGCACAGCCACTGGCAGGAATATTTGAACGCTCGTGGCGCATGGGCCAAGTCCCGGAGGACTGGAAAAGGGCCAATGTGGTCCCCATTTTCAAGAAGGGGAGGAAGAAGGACCCGGGCAACTATAGGCCAGTCAGTCTCACCTCCATCCTTGGCAAAGTCTTTGAGAAAATTATCAAGGCTCACATTTGTGAGAGCCCGGCAGGACAAATTATGCTGAGGGGAAACCAGCACGGGTTCGTAGCAGGCAGATCATGCCTGACTAATCTAGTATCTTTTTATGACCAGGTTACAAAACGCCTGGACACAGGAGTAGGGGTGGATGTCATATACTAAGACTTCAGGAAGGCCTTCGATACGGTATCCCACCCCATACTGGTGAACAAGTTAAGAGGCTGTGACTTGGATGACTACACAGTCTGGTGGGTGGCAAATTGGCTAGAGGGTCGCACCCAGAGAGTCGTGGTGGATGGGTCGGTCTTGATCTGGAAGGGTGTGGGCAGTGAGGTCCCGCAGGGCTCAGTCCTTGGACCAATACTCTTTAATGTCTTCATCAGCGACTTGGAGGAGGGAGTGAAGTGTACTCTGTCCAAGTTTGCAGATGACACAAAGCTATGGGGAGAAGTGGACATGCCGGAGGGCAGGGAACAGCTGCAAGCAGACCTGGACAGGTTGGACAAGTGGGCAGAAAACAACAGAATGCAATTCAACAAGGAGAAATGCAAAGTGCTGCACCTAGGGAGGAAAAATGTCCAGCACACCTACTGCCTAGGAAATGACCTGCTGGGTGGCACGGAAGTGGAAAGGGATCTTGGAGTTCTAGTGGACTCCAAGATGAACATGAGTCGGCAGTGTGATGAAGCCATCAGAAAAGCTAATGGCACTTTATCGTGCATCAGCAGATGCAGGACGAATAGATCCAAAGAGATGATACTTCCCCTGTATCAGGCACTGGTCAGACCGCAGTTGGAGTGCTGCGTGCAATTCTGGGCACCGCACTTCAAGAGGGATGCAGATAACCTGGAGAGGGTCCAGAGAAGGGCCACTCATATGGTTAAGGTCCTGCAGACCAAGCCCTACGAGGAGAGACTAGAGAACCTGGACCTTTTCAGCCTCCGCAAGAGAAGGTTGAGAGGCGACCTTGTGGCTGCCTATAAGTTCATCAGGGGGGCACAGAAGGGAATTGGTGAGGTTTTATTCACCAAGGCGCCCCCGGGGGTTACAAGAAATAATGGCCACAAGCTAGCAGAGAGCAGATTTAGACTGGACATTAGGAAGAACTTCTTCACAGTTAGAGTGGCCAAGGTCTGGAATGGGCTCCCAAGGGAGGTGGTGCTCTCCCCTACCCTGGGGGTCTTCAAGAGGAGGTTGGATATCCATCTAGCTGGGGTCATCTAGACCCAGCACTCTTTCCTGCTTATGCAGGGGGTCGGACTCGATGATCTATTGAGGTCCCTTCCGACCCTAACTTCTATGAATCTATGAATCTGAACTCAGGGTTCTTGTGCCTATATGGGTTGCACGGGATACAGAAGCTGTATAACCATTGGGGAGGGGTTCTGAGTGAAGTTCTGAGTGAGGGAACATCTGTGACATCTTGCCTGTCCACTAACCCAGCCTCAACAGGAAGGGCTAAAGTGGGATCCCACTCAGTCTATTTGATACCTTCAATGTTCTGACATTCTCCACGGAGGTGGAAGATGTGGGTTTGAGCCTCCTTGGGCTGACCACAGCCAGCAGCCCAAGGTCCCCACTGCTGACCATTAAGCTACTGGGCAAAAGGTGAGTACCAATACAACCAGTGTTTTCCCACTGCACTCAATGCTTTCAGTGTCAGTTATATGTGTCCCAACCATGCCCAGAAGATCAGGCCCCTCTGGGAACCTAGCAACACTGCAGAATCATTCAAGATTGGAAGCAGGGCTTAAGCAAGAATGCAGTGCTTAGGTGAATAAGGGATCAAACTGGATAATTTCTGAGCATGTTTGCACAACCAAGTGAAGACACCCAGGGAATTTTGGAGTCCAAAATGTTACCTGGACATAAATGTTACCAGGACATATATACGTAGAGGACTTTGTGGCTGCTGGTACATAGCCGACGTGGATCACACTTTGGAGCATAGGCACCTACATTTCACATAGGTTCCACTGAGGTGCTTACATACTCAACCTGGCTCTTAGTTTCCCATAGCTCTGCTAATGCATTTTGTCCAATTCTAACATTTCTGACACTGTATCCTTATCATAGGCATTCTAGAAATTCTTACCACTAGAAATGAATGCCTGTCCGGGGCCTTTGTTTTTCCACGTGCACAACAGAATACACTTATATACATTCTATGTTGCGGTGAATTGGGTTGTATTGCCTAATGATAGGTTTTTTCAAACTGCACAATGATCTGTCATATCCTTTACTGCTGGGACTTCACCTCATGGGATTATTAAACTTGCCTTGCATTGGCTGGTCCTTCCCAGTCCCCATTTCTGAGAGGACAGCACATATGTATTTTGCCAGTAACTTTGCTAAAGGAACAAACAGGACAAAACCCTATCTTAGTATGTGGGTCTCTTTCTTCCATCTGTTCAAGTTTTAATCCAGGTTGACTTCAGAATAATGCTGCAAAAGGTACAGCATTCAGGGCCCATCCAATTACAGTGAAATCAATGGGAGTTTTGCAAGTGACTTAACCAGGGAAGGATCAAGGCATCTTGGAATCTGAAACAAAGAAAAGGAAATAAATAAAAATAAATTATGTATTAAAGTATTGAGAAAAAATCTGTAGTTATGCTGCATCTTTATTTTTTTGTTTATCAATGTTTAGCTGACCTTGAAAACTGGAGAAAGAACAAATATTTTGCTCTGTTCTGTGTGGTTTTTTTACATAAACCTGTAGATAAAATGAAAATCTTGGAAATATTTGTATAGTCAACAATGTCCATCTTATTTCTCTTTTTCAGAAACACTTGAAAACAGAAGGATTTAAATTGAGTGTTGCACTATCACCATTGATTTAATATTCAAATACTAAAAAATGTAGGATCAGTACACTCCAGAAAAACAAGATGAGTTCAGCACTTCTTCAAAACGAAATACAGTACTGCTTTGAGAACATCAATGGGTCCTGCCATAAAACTCCATGGCCTTTGGGAATCCAGTCTATTTTGTATGTTGTGCTTGATTTTCTGACTTTTCTTACTCTGAGTGGGAATGTCATGGTCATGATCGTATTTGCTTATTTCAAACAGCTTCACTCCTACACATTTTTTAGTTGCCTCCTTGGCCTGTGCTGATTTTTGCTTGGGTTTGTCAGTGCTGCCCTTCAGCACTATAAGATCTGTTGAAACTTGTTGGTACTTTGGGGAAACTTTCTGTAGAGTCCACAGTTCTTTAGATGTGTCTTTTTGCCTAGCATTGATATTTCATTTATGTTTTGTCTCCATTGATCGGTATGTTGCTGTTACTGGTCTTTTAGTTTACTCCTTGAAGTTCACCATGCCAGTTTCAAAAATGTTTGCAGCTGCTGCCTGGACATTTCCATTCATGTACAGTTTTTCTGTTGTCTTTGCTAGTGCAAGTGATGAAAGACTACAAGATTTAGTACAAGCTTTTACTTGCATAGGAAGCTGTCAAATTGTGTTCAATGAGACCTAGGTGTTTATATCCTCCCTCCTTTGTTTCATACCATTCTTTACCTTGATAGCACTGTACAGCAGGATCTTCAGTGTGGCTAAAAGACAAGCTAGAATGACAGAGAGTGTGAGCAACAAAACACAGTCCTCTGATAATTATAGTGATAGAGTTAGCAAGAGAGAGGAAAAGGCTGCTACAACTCTGGGCATAGCCATGATTGCTTTCTTCATATTCTGGTCACCTTATTTTATGATGCTAATAATAGATGCCTTATTTAACTTTATAATTCAACCCTTTTCTTTGATGTTATGGTGTAGTTTACTTATGCTAACTCTGCCATGGATCCTTTGATTTACTCTCTTTTTTATCCTTGGTCTCAAAAAGCAGAAGTGATTGTGAGCTTTAAAATCCTGAGGCAGGATTGTTCAACAATGAATTTAGTTCAGAAATGAGACCCTATTGTATCCTGAATAGATCTTCTCACACTAAAATTCACACACTCTGTCCCTTTTACAAATCAGTCTTCTGTGTGTTTATATTTTTAACTAATTTAAATAGCGTCATTTTAATTATATAACTTCATAGATTTCATAGACATTCGGGCTGGAAGTAACCTCAGAATATCATCGAGTCCAGCCCCCTGCGCCAAAGGCTGGAAGTCAGCTGGGGTCACAGGATCCCAGAAAGATAAACATCCAATTGATAAACTTGTGTCCTTCTTATCATTTTCAGCAACAGGTTTTGCTGCATGTTATTCTTAAGAAAAGACTATCTATTGCAGATATTCTTAAGGAAGGACTGGACCAAACTGTAAAGCCATGACAGTTGGTTTTGGTGGCAAACTTGGTGGCAACAATTTGCTACGGTGCTAAGAATTAAACAAAGGCAAAGAAAGAGGAATCAAAATATACCTTTTAAATGACATTTGGTTTAGTATTTTCTCAGAAATCTAAACAAAACTGGGAAACAGATATATTATTTCATTCCTTCAAGAAGCAATGAGGTATAAATTACAAAACTGGTGATACAAAGAGTTTGTACATCTATAATATTACCGTGAGTCTAGGAGTGCCCAGATACAATTTATACATGCAAGTGAGTTAAGTCTCACAACACCCTTTTGCCGTAGATACAATCATCATTTCACAGATGAGGAAATTGGGCCTGGCTTCTTTGAAAACCCCTAAGAAAGGGCTCAGTACTATTGTCTTTGCAGCTAGTGGCAAAACCAACAAAGACTTCTTAGAAAAGAAAAAAATTACTTCTAAATTACTTGCTCATTCACAGACTCAGAAACTTCAAGCTGTGTGTCCTGAACACAGGAACAATCTTTCTGTTAGGGAATGCTTGGGTGGAAAGATGTTACTTTGTTGTGTGCAAGGATTCTTCACCAGACAGAAGAGCTCTTGTGTCTCAGCAGCGTTCTAAAAGCTTGTGGGCACTTAACAATTATTTTAGATTAGGGCATAAATTTAAAGTGTATTAGCTAATATTCTACAGTAGTTATTCTGATTCAATCCACCATGAAGACAAGCACTAAGATATTTCTTACTCATGGCAAGGGGACTGGATTTTAAACATGCATTACATGTAAGGAGGACAATGACCATTAGAGTTTGTATAATATTTCAGGATAAGAACAGGAACTACTTCAGATCTGATTTGCTATAGTGTACCTGAAATATTGACATGCCATTGATTTTTCTGCAGCTACTGTTTTATAGATGTGCAGCTGACTCATCATTTTAGAGCCTGGTTAGCAATAAGAATAGAAAAACCCCACTTTTTGAGTATTAGTTCAGTAAACTAACAAAGGATATCATAATATTGATCTAATATCAGTACTGTTGAAGTAGACTGCATGGCTGTGTCCTTTTCTCCTGGCACATCCATTGGAGTAGGGGGGCAGTAGCTTCATCATATTTCCTTTGACTGCAGGCAGAAGCAGCAATTTCTAGATCGTAGCACTACAGTTCAGGATATACCAGTTTTCTGCAGCTCCATAGGTAATGCCTGCAAGATCCATTGTCTAAGAACTATGATACATTCTGTGATATATGAAGTAGGGAAGCCCAGAGGTCAGGGAAATATCGCATCCACAGTAGCAGAATCTACTAGACACTGGTTCCTTTCAATTTTTTGTGCTTAAATAAAAATAAGTTTAAACAGAAGAATCAAGTTGTCACTCAGAGGGGGAAGGGAAAAAGCAAAAAAGAGAATGGAGAAAATTTGTTAATAGCCAGACAATCTTGCTGGAAACTCTTATTAAGACTTGTTTTTCTTTTTCCTTTGTTGATTGTCTTTTCATAATTCAGCAATTATTCTGATACTTTTATGCCTGTAATTTAAGCATAACTTTACCACCCATCGTTTGATTTATGCCAGCCCTTATTATCTTTTATTTAAATGCAATAAACCAAAGTTGCAGACTTTACAGAATGATTATCAACTGTTATTGAGTTTATTTCATGCTGGGTGCATCTACATGTTCATTAATATGCCATAGTTACTGTGCATTAAGTTTAGTACTTGTATAACCAAGTACTAAAGCAATGCACGCTAACTAAAGCAAACTCACGCTACCATGCAGTAGTATTGGTGCATGGGTTTTTTTGGACTCTAACTGTGCAGTAGCCTAATACTACTGCACAGTAGCATATTAGCATGGGTTTTTCCAGGCCTGCTACTGTGCAGTGTTATTAGGCTACTGCACAGTCAGTGCCTTGTGTAGACACACCCACTGAAAACCTACGTGGGAGCTTAGTTTGCCATGGTGGTAGCTACAATACTCCTTTGTGAGTCATTGCCTAAGGAAACTACAGTCTTCAACAGGCCAGCCCAAAAGGCTGCTGGTCTCAGACAGAGATCTTGGCTAAGGAATCTTGACCAAGTCTCTACTTCATGTAAATCATGGTTTCCCTTTTACCTACTAACAGAGATGACCCAAGCAGGGTGTGGGGCCCAAGGCAAATCAGCCTGTGCGGGGCCCCACCCCCAGATGTGAGAAAGCTGGCACCAGATTTGGTGGCAAGGGCAGGGGGTGGGGGGGGCTGAGCGGCTAGATGCACCTGATTTGGCGGGGCAGGGGGGTGGTGCCGAGTGCCTGGACATGAAGCTGGTGTTAGCATGGAGTCACCGTGGCCACTCTGCCCAGATCTGCAGGGCTCCACAAAGCGCAGGCCCCAGGGCAGTTGCCCTGATTTGCACACAGCAGGCGACCCTGCCTACTAATCTTTTGGCTTTTTGGCGGGGGGGAATCTCATCTTTTTGCTGGGAGGAAAAGTGATTGAGAAAGGAAGAAAGGATGAAAATAAAAACAACAGTATGTTTGAACACAGACATGAGATGAGAGGAAAATGCAAAGTCTCTCAATATTGACCTAATGAAGTGAATGTGGCATCTTAAATAATATACAAAATAATGCCAGAGCGGTCATGTTGTTGCTTAAGCAGCTTTGCAGAATATGTAGTCCTTGCAAGTTGTTAAACCCAGGAACCATCTTCTTCCATATGCACCCACCATAATGGGAATCCCATCTTGTTCACACCTCTAGACCTCTAGATGTTAGTCTAGTTCAAGTGTCAAATATATGGCCCACAAAGGGATTTAGCTTGCAGAGCCAGTCTATCTGGCCTGCTGGGTGCCAGGCAGGCCACTGGAAGTTGGAGGTATGGCTAGGGGCAGTGGCCTGCCACAGAGTCTAGGGCCCTCAGTTCCCTGTGGATATAGTGATTAGCAGCATGAGGACAAGAGAGGGCCAGCACAGCCCTCATTGCCATCCAGCTGCTTTGCCCATTGCCTCTATCACAACCCCAGCTCTTCAGCTTCTAGACCCATTCAAGAGTTGCCACCATTGACACATGCCCATGTTAGAGCTAACATGGCCATTGCAGCATGGGATGTAAGGTGATGGCGGTAGCTTCAGCTCTGGTATAGTACATGTGGCTACAGCTGGAGCTGTGCCATGTATCCATGATGGAGCTGGAGCTGGAGCTGCCGCTCTCACCAAGTGCCTCAGAGTTAGATCTGGCCCACAAGAAACTCCACAGACCTGGGATGTAAAGTGAGACTGAACCACAGTCTAATTTTAAAAAATTGATCCAACAAACAAGAATAACAATTATTATTTGTCCTGAGGAAAAAGAAGAAAATAAACTGCTCTGGATGTATCAGTTCTATAATTTCCCATTGCGCAAGGACTCTTTTCATTGTTGCTGTTCAGAACAAAAGAAACAGAAATCAAATGTTTCATTGCAGAGAATGAAGTTCACCACAGCACACAGCACACTGTACCAATGAGGCCTTATAAAGGAGCCTTTCTCAGCCCGTGGGTTATGACCCAAAAGTGAGTTGCAAGAATATATGAAAGGATTGCGAATAAATTTTAAAAATGGATAAACAAACTTAAAAAATGGATTCTCCTTTAATGGATAAAAACATGGGGAACCATGGTTTTTCCCTTGCAGGCTGGCAGAGGTCCAGCCTGTACAGGGCTGCCTGGGGCCCCCTATGCCCCACACACCCACCCCCTACCCCTGCACACTGGGGGGCTAGGGCCTGGGGATGGGTGATAGTGGGTCAGGAGTGATGAGCACTGGGTTGGAACTAGCCATTCATGTTTACAAATGGATCCTGGTATAAAAAAGGTTCAGAACCACTGCTACAGAGGGCTGCTAAGTAACAGTTTTCCCAGGTGAACAACAGACTGTGAATCCCAGGTGTACAACAGAAAGGATCCTTCACTTCCCTGGCTGGCTGAATATTTCAAAGGGGAGGAGAAAACTCAATAAACCATAAGTTATTATACGGCTCTGCAGAATACCCAAGTGTCTTTGAAAAGAGGGCTGCCATTGGTCAAGCCTGACCACTTCAGCAAGTCAAGCGGTGAGTCCGGCTAGTGTTGGCTGGAATTTTACATGAACAGCCCAAGCGGGGTCTAAGCACTTCAAAGTTCCATTATTCTGTTTCCAATACAATTGCATGACAATGGATACAGCACTTAATACCATTTTTTGTTTAAGGCTCTTTTAAACCTAGAACCTGGGTTCCTCTACTCGCTGAGCAACTGTCCCAACCAGTAAGCTATTGGGCTAAAAACTGGGAGGTCCTTTCTCCTTCATTTTACTTCTGGCAGTTATGTATATATCCGGGTGATTCCATTCTATGCCAAAACTTGTAATTATTTGGCTACCTAAGTGATACATATTCATGGAGATGGAAAATAGGTTTTAGTTGAGGGGTATCAAAAATATCACCCATGGGCCAGATCGGCCCACAGAGATGGATCATCTGGGCCAGTTCTGTGTCATTAGGGCCAGCACCCAGGTGGTTAATGCCATTACCACTCAGCCCACTTTTTAATTTCCTGTCTGTGGTCCTCAGTGAAGATGCAATTCTGTGGCTGCAGGGCCAGGAGAAAGCAGCAGCAGCATTAACCCTCACTTGCCGGCTCTGGCACCTGCAGCAAGAAGTCCCATAGGCTGGATTCAGAGATGGGTCATCTTACCCACAAGAAGCCCCATGGTCTGGACTTGGTCTGTGAGAAGCCCCACAATCAGGATCCTGGTTTAACCCATTAAAGTGCTTCTTTACAAGGAGCCAGTTTATAAGAAATTGCTTTGATTAGGAATAGCAATCCAAAAGTAGATTCTGAGGCCTGTTTCTTTAAGAGAATATGGATTCTGATTTCCACTACGGCTGTGTCAATCAGGATAGATTATGCTGGAATCAGTGGAATCCAGCTGTGTAAGAACTCAGAAAATAAGCTAAAATCAAGGTCTTCAGCCAGAAGAGAAATATTGTAGAATGGCACTGCTGTGCCACCTAGTGGGTAATGTTGGCTCATCTTGAAGGTTTCCAAAGTAAGAAAAACAAACCAGTATAAACATCAGGATTGTAAGAATGACTACCCAAAATGAAATATTCAATTCATGGGCAGACTTCCAAATTGCTATAAAACTGTGACTATATAAGTACAACATAGTGTCCAACTGATACCCCCCCACCACACACACACACGTGTGTGTGTGTGTGTCTATCTAGCTAGCTAGCTAGCTAGCTATAGTGGTGTTTCATTTTAATCATGGAAAAATGCAGATTTTAGGATTTTTAATCAGAGAATTTGGGATTTTTAAACACTGTCTGTATGTGTGTATCTATCTATCTATCTTTCTATCTATCTATAGATATGTGTGTGTGTGTGTGTGTTTGTGTGTGGGTGTATGTGTGTGTGTGTGTATTTATATAGTGGGGTTTCATTTTAATCATGGAAAAATGCAGATTTTGTGATTTTTAATCAGAGAATTTAGGATTTTTAAACAGACCAAGATCCCTGTTTATAAAGATCAAAATATTGACTGGACACATGATGTCAGGTCTGAATCAAGAAAAAAGATGAGTTTTGTGGAATTAGTACTTATCTTAAAACTTAAACTTAATTTGTTTTATTGTGCCTCTCTTTTTCCCCATTTTCCTTTGTCTTGTCCTTCCTATTTCTTTCTTTTGTTTTGTGGCAGCACTGAAGGATCCTGAGGAGGGAGAATGCCCTCATTTACTAGGTACTGTACAAATATTCAGGAAAAATACTGTAAGTGTCCCTACCCTGAAGAACTAACAGGTTATGTAATTTCAGTGGCATTCTGATATATTTATATAAAAATAACATAACTTTGGGAGGTTTTTTTTACTACAGAAAGCATTAGACTGCCATTTCAGACCTTGAAATACTAACAATTCTAAAAGATACAAGGAAATGATGAGAATATTAAAGTTGTGGATCGGCTTGCTAAGCAAACTTTAATCAAGATACAGACCTGCCCAGAATGGTTGTGACTGGGCATGACTGAGAAGATAAGCCAGTGGGTGGACTCAGCTGTCATAAAGGACTAAATTCAGAAATGGGTGCAGTTTTTAACTCTTCTGCTGCTTGCCAGCCTAGGGCCTGAAGGGTTCCCAGGCTCTTGGTCTGCCATCCCTGCTCTATAATAAGGGATAAAGGCTGAAAATCAGGGAATGCTTTGCAAGGTTGGGAAGCAGAACATTCCCAGTGCTTTCTCTAGGGGCAGAGTCTAGGGATAGGTGAAGAACATGGAAGTAGAGACTGGGCAAGTCTCTTAGTATTTGGAAATTAAAATGTGTGTGTGTGGACACGGTCTTTCTGGGTTGGGTTATCCTTCTAATGAGGCTTTTGGGGGTTAGGAGTGGGGATGGCTTGGATATCTGGGAGGGAAGATTCATATAATAATTTTGTCACTTCCAGCTGTGTTATCAAATTGTCAAGAGCCCCTGGGATGGCAGGGGAGTTCAATCTTTCCTCTTCTCCAATGTGTTGGCCCTCCTTCTAGGTGATACTAGCCCTTCCTGCCCATACCCCACCTCCTTCATCTTACCCAACCTCTTAAATATGTTGTGGGAGATAGTAGCCTAAAACCTCTATGTTTTTCCCTCTGCTACAGTCTGGGGTATAGGCTGACGAGGGCAGTAGGTGGGCTCTAAGGCAACGTTGCCCAGTACAAGGATTTGAATTTGCCTTGGAGGATTTACAGCACATAACATTTTCTCTGCCAAAATGGCTTTTCTCTACATAGAGAATGAAGTAAATGGAACAAAGTGTGGTTCTATAATTTTTCTTTATGGTTGTAATTCAAGATCATGGGGCATTCCCAGCTGCTAAGCAACAAAGACTTGCTCAACTGCCACTTGTTCTCACCATTAAGAAATCAGGGGATTACCTTGCTATGTTTCAGCTCAACTCTAAGAGTATGCATAAGAATTACATTTAGATCAACTTAATCAAGGTTAGATTGACATCATGGCTCAGCATGCAGGCATTTGCAGGGCTTAGGTCATCCTAAAATTGGTGTGCCCTATCTAAAGTTAGGACACCTCAATAGTGAACTAAATTTAGATTCGCCTGCTTAAAACCAATGTAAAATGAGTTAATCTGACCTAACAAATGCTATATGCATTCACAGTACAGCCCAGAACCATAGCTGGGAAAGCCTAGGACTTGCCACAGCCCCAGGGCTGTGTTGTTGGTATCTCCCCAAATCCTGCCCAGGATATTTTTAGCCTTCCAACTACCCTCCCTTCAAGTGGGCAACACCCCTCTGAAGATCTACCAACCCCCTTTCCCCTGCCGGACCCACCAGTCCTTTCTCTCCAAGTTAAAATAAGCTGTCTAAACCTAAACTGGGCCCTGCAAATGCTTGTTTGCATCCTAGGGTCACATCCAGACAAGCACAGACGTGTGGATTCTTGACCCCAGGAAATCCAGGGGTCAAAAAAACCCACACCAAAGAAAAATGAGGTGGTGCATGTAGTAGCAGCATTTGCCACCCAAAACCAGAGTCTGGCCAGCTGGAGCCATACTCCGGCTACCAGCCAGGCTCCCAGCTGCAGGAGCACTGTTGCTGCAACTCCCCAAGGCCCCTAGGACCCTAGGAAAGGCTGCTGAGGCCAGCACAGTTGCTGGCCACAGCCTCCCCTACCCCACCTGGAAAACCTGCTGCATGTCAGTGCACATGTGGCACAAGTGTTCCCTGGGGACAAGTAGCAACAGCACAAGGTGTGCCACTGCTAATTCTCCCCGGGGAAACATATGTTCCCGCTCGTGGGGATGTTGCCTAGGTCTCTTTATGGAGATGGTTGTGTATGAGGCATACTTTAGGGCATACTTTAGGTTGCCCTCCAGGGCTCCTTGTTGAGTAAGAGTCACATGAAGACCAGGGAGGAGGGATTGTAACCCTCACCTCCATCTCACTTCATCTGATTTCTGAGGTCTGGCAAAAAAACTCTGGAATGGCAGTGAGCGTAGATCCACAATACAGTATTGCAGACTTATTCCTCTTTTCATGATCTCTGTGTAGGAGGATTTCTGACTGAGTAGACTGACTGGCTCCTATCTACCCATTTGTCCTAGGCACTATGGAAAATACTATCTGAGTGGATTCCTCTCCATTTTGGGGCTGGAAAAGGCCTAAGGAAGTAAAGGGTGCCATGCGTACATGTCTCTGGGAAGATAAGTATATTTTTCCCTTATTCTTTTCTATTCTATTTTGTTCTCTTCTCTTCTATGTTTTCTATTCTAGTTCATCCATTGCTGAGAAGGAGGGAATACTGAAGGCCATGTTGCACGCTACACTTAGGACATGTTGACTGCACTTAAAACACAACCCTCTGTGTATTTAAGCAGTAAAACATATGCTAAATGCATTTGTATTGTAGTAAAATTATGACTTTTTATGGGAGGTGTATCTCCAGGACATATTAAGTAGTAAATATTCAGTTATTGTCAGACTGCTGCACAGATATAATACAAGAAATTTGAGGTCCTCCTGGCACTGGCAGGATCCAGCAACAGGAGTGGATCCAGCAGCAGGAGGGGATTCAGTGGCAGGCACTCTCTCCCAGGCTTGGCTCTCCGTGCCTTCTTCACATGCTGTCAGCAGCAGAGACCATTGCACCCTGGCATGCCATGGTCAGACACTGCCATTTTGAACCATGGTACACTGAATACATGTGATGCTGTGTGCACTTTAATTAGAGCAGCTTTGAGAGCATCGCATGTATTCAGCATCACATCTATTCAGTGTACCATGCTTCAAAATGGCAGCAGGGGCACTTTAACAAAAGCTCATTGGACAAGCTTTACTTAAAATGCTCCTGTCACCATTTTGAAATGCGGGGATGCTGAATACATGTGATGCAGAGGCTGCTGGAGTGCGCTAATTACCACACTTCAGCAGACTTGCTCCAGAATCGATTAATTGATTCAGCTCCAACACATGCTAATTAGCATGCATTGGAGCAGAGTGTATAGGTGTCCTGTATGTCTATGGTCCAAATAGTGATTGAGATTGGCCTTGTTCCAAGACCCACAAAGCTTAGTAGGTGCCTATGTTCGGGCAGTATTGAGACTTCATTTTGGCACTTTCTTGAATGTGGCTTAGGTTCCAGTCCTTGTTCTTAGGCATTGCTCAATTGATTAGGTATGCGTATTGATCCCAGCCCAAATTATTAGGTACACCTATACACCTGGACTGACTGGCAGCAGCAGGCAAACAGGTCTGGAGTTATGTACAAATTAATACTTTTAGATGTGTAGCATAAAAATTTAAGTGATCTAACAGCATGCCCCCTCTACCCTGAGCATGTGTATAGATGTCCATAATTCCATCTAAGTCAGGGGTGGGCAAAATGCAGCCTGTGGGCCAGATGCAGCCCGCCAAGCCATTCTATCTGGCCTGTAGGGCCCCTAAAAAATTTAGAAAATTAATATTAATCTGCCCTGGGCTGCCTGCCATGCAGCCCTTGATGGCTTGCCAAAACTCAGTAAGCGGCCTTCCACCCAAAATAATTGCCTGCCCCTGATCTAAATCCTACTTAGGACCTTACGTGACCAAATAAGACCTGGACCTTAGTTTTCCATAGTTCTACTAATGTATCTTGTCCAAATCTAACGTTCTGGCATCGCATTATTATAGTAAAGTCAGAGGGTTGGTGGAATGACCTAAAGAAGGGCACTATGTGCTCAAAAGCTTGGCTAACATCCCTCTCAACTATTCAGTTGGTCCAATAAAAAAAGATCACTACAAAACCTCCTTTCTACTGTAATCTTATAACATACCCACAAAAATTGGAAATATGTTTATTCAAATTGGGACATACTATCACCATATTTAGTATAATCCATATTTGCCACTACTGCACAGACACTCTCCTCACTGTACAGTTTTTCAGTAGTTTACAGTGAGACCAGTTAGCAAGAGCTACAGATTATAGTGAATGCCCTTTCATGTATAGGCAGCTGTCAACTTTTCTTGAATCAGATTCTTTATACTCTTTTTTCAGTGATAGCACTTTACAGAAACATCTTTAATGTAGCTAAATTGCTAAGTAGAAAGATAGACTAATAATATGCAGTCTTTTGATAATTAAAATGGCAAAGTAAGGAAGAGAAAGAAGCTGCTAAAATGTTGGGAATACCCATGACTGCTTGCTTCATATTCTGATCACTTTATTTAACTACCCTCATAGCTGATGCTTCCTTTGACTTGCTAATTTTACTCCTTTTCTTCAACATTATTGTTTGGTTTATCTGCCACGAATCCCTTGATTTACTCTCTTCTTTATCCTTGGTTCAGAAAGGCAATGAAAATGATTGTGAGCTATAAAATACTGAAGCATGATTGTTTAACAATTAATTTATTTTAAAAATATAGGATCTTACATAGAGTCTCTCAAATGAAAATACATAGACTTTACCCATTTTATAAATCGTTCTGTGTCTTTATTTAACCAAAATAAATATTATCTTTTAAATTATATACATGCTGTGTCTTTTTTATCATTTTGAAATACGTTTTCCTGCATGTTATCAAGGTTTTGGTATTGGTAAATACTCTTAGGTAAAGATTTGAGTAGGATGAAAAGATATCTCACCCAATGATAGTTGGGTGAGGTTAGCAACATAACAGAGTTCTAAGAATTAAGCAAAGACAAAGAAAGAAAGAATCAAAATGTATAATTGTGTGACATTTGATTTAGTAATTTTTCTAAAGCATGTGAAAAATTGGGAAACAGACATATCACTTAATTTCTTTAAAAACCTAGAAATTACAAAACTAGTGATATAAAACATGAATGCCATGTGCCTCTGGAGGCTTGGGGGGGACAGCGAGCTCCTGCAGACAGCAGCAGCACTGTCAGTGGCAGTCAGGGGAGGTGGCGAGCGCCAACCAGTGGTCAGTGACCACCTGCAGACATCACTGGCAGCACTGGCGGCAGCCAGCGGTACTTGCAGACTGCCCGCAGACACCGCCGGCAGTGTTGGTGGGGGGTGGCAAGCAGCAACCACCACAGGCGCTGCCGACCCGACCTTTTCGCAGGAGGTGCACCGCCACACTCAGGGTGTGTACGTGCACCTGTGTGCATCCCCTACACCTCTCCAATGATATAAAAGATTATATTTTGTACACGTATACTATTACTGTGAGGGTGTATGGGTAAGTGTTCCTGTACGCTTTACATACACTATGCTTATTTTATGGATGAAGGGTGAGAGCATTGCTGTAGCCATGATATCTTGGGACATCATTTATTGGACCAACTGTGTTGTTGGGAGAGCTGTTAGACAAGCTTCTCAGCATCAAGTATTCTTCCTCAGGTCTAAGAAACAGGCAGACACAAGTTAAGTTGCTGTTATAGAAGTTATGATTCAAAGATGCTCCCTAAGAGGAGAATAGGGATTGGGATTGGTAGATGATCCCTCAGGCAGCAGCTAACTAGCTAGGTAGTAGCTGTTATTTAGTTTGTTGGTCAAAGAAGGACACAGGGTATGCAGGATTCCTTACTGCTCCAGAATAAAACCTGCTATATAGTTCACAATCATGTATGCTTCTGTTTGTTGAACTCAGTGATCACAACAGGCACTGTTGTGCCACCTAGCGGGTAATAATGGATAATCTTGAATGTTTCCAGTGTAAGAAAATTCAATATAGTCTAGGATGCTATGAATTACTAAACAAAATAAACTATTAAATCTAGAATGAAAGGATTCGCCTACTTGATGTAGTAGATAATATCACAGTTACACAGGACTGCTTTTTCTTAATCATGCTTGATGAAAATATTCAAGCACTCATGACCAGCTTTATAGAATCCCATTCCCTATCATGAAAAAGTCACAAAATTCCTGAGTATCCATAGCATTCCACTATTTGAGTGTTGCATTGTGACTTCTCTAACATGCTTTATAAACATAAAAATATTGACTGCCACAGGATGTCAGTTCTGAAACAATCAAGGAAGGCGATGAGGGTTGTGACATTAGGACCTATCTTTAAATTTCAGCCTAGT
The DNA here is from genome assembly GCF_030867095.1 of Alligator mississippiensis. Taxonomy (NCBI): domain Eukaryota; kingdom Metazoa; phylum Chordata; order Crocodylia; family Alligatoridae; genus Alligator; species Alligator mississippiensis. Next base: position 115,212,669 of record NC_081824.1, on the reverse strand, counting down.
TTGTTTTAGTAGGCCTTTCTTTCTTTCTTTTTCCTATTAGGTTTTGTACTTTTCTCCTCCTCATTGCTATATGGTGGCACCACTGAAGGACCCCAAGCAGGGAGTAAGCCCTCATTTTGGTAGACATAGTACAAACACAGCAGAAAGACACAGTAACAGCCCCTGGCCTGAAGACCTCATGTGATGGGTAATTTCTATGGCATTCTGATATATTTATATAAAAAAATAACATATCTTGGGCTCTTTTTTTAGCTCCAAGAAGTATTTGACTTTCATTGCAGCCTGAAAGAAACCATTAACAATTCTAAAAGTTAAATGGAAACAATGACAACATTAAGCTTTTGAATAGGTCTACTAGGCAGACTGTAATCAAGTTACAGATTTGTTTGGGGTGACTAGGAAGAGAAACCAGTTGGTGGAATCAGCTGTCATTAAAGGGTTGAAGATACAGGAGTGGGTAGAATTGTTAACTTTTTGCTGAATGCCAGCTCAGGGCTTGAAGGGTTCCCTGGGTCCAAGAGTCCTTGCACATGTGACAAAGGGCCCTTGTACGTGTAAGGAAATTGCCCCTTTTAGTGGTTTAATTGCCCTTTTTAATGATTTGTGTAACAGTGTACACATTCATCGGCATAGTACAAATACATTTCATAACATTGTACAGGCTCGGCGGTGTATTTTGACTTAAATGACTTCTTTACAAAGCAAGCTTAAACACATCTCATGGGCCGTGTGTAAATGAAACCAGAGGCATGTGTGCACGACACTTTAAAGTAGGCTAAATGCTTTTGCACCGCTTTAATGGTGTTGGTGTTTGCATGCCTTGGCAGTGTGTTGTGCATTAATTCCAGCCACTGTAGGAAATTTAGTGGTATAAAGCGTCTTAAATGACTTGGGGTGCAGCAAACTAAAACTCCTTCAAGCTGTTGAGTGAAGCACCAAGCTCCATGCAGCTCAGGGGCTCAGCAGGAAGCCCTGTAGGAAGCCTGGCAGCAGCCCAGGAAAGCAGGCTCCACCCAAGAAAAGTGGGGAACCTGATCTTTCTCTATCCCCCCACTCTTCCCTGGTGCCTGCCTGTCTGCCTGAGCTGCGCAGGGGCTCAGTGCTTCCCTCCATGGCTGTGGTGCCCCCGGGATCATCTGAGCCAGCTGTCTGTGGGTGCCGCCAGCGGGGAGAGCCACCACTGCCATAGAGGGAAGCACCAGCCCCTGCAGCGCAGGGACCACTCTGCCCGCTGGCAGCTTGCCCTTTTCTCCCCGCTGGTGAGGCAGTTAAGTCAGCAGGGCGTGTGCATGACACGGGGGTTTAATCAGCCCTAAATTGAAGCGCTGTTTTTTAAAACCCACTGCTTCAATTTAGGGCCCCTGCATTTTAGTTTGCTAAGTAACAAATTACAGCGATATTCCAAGGGCCCTATCCAGAGAAGGCGGCTGGAACAGTGCACGGGGCTTTGGAAGCCTGGGCATGCTCGGGGAAGCTCAGGCTTAGTGTGCTTCCAGTGCCCTGAGCACCATCCCCACCACCTTCTCTGGCTGCCAGCACACTCAGACGCCTTCCTGACACTTTTCTGGGGCAGCTAGCCTGGGTGGTCGCATGCTTCCAGAGCCTTATGCACCATTGGATCCGATGGGTGCTGTATGGGAGCTGGGGCTACACTCGTACAGATATCAACTTGCCTGGGCAGCCCTGGAAGGCACTACCGCCATGGAGGGAAGCACCACCCTCCTCCCACAGCTCAGGGACTCCGCAACCCAGAAAACAGAAAAAAAACTTCTAGGGGCCTGATTTTTTTTTTCCTCCTGGAGCCTGCTTGCATCTCCTGTGGCTAAGGGGTGAGCTGCCAGCGGGTCATGCAGCCCCTGACCTGCAGGGGACCCCGGTTCTTCCCTCCTTGCTCTTGGTCTGAGTGCTGGCATGCCAGACTTTCTTGAAGGATAGGGAATTAGCAAAAGATTCTATTACGGGGTGTTGGGGGATGGACTCAATGGTGGCAGCTGAGACCTCAGATTCACGGTTGAATAGGGTCTTGAAGTGTTCGTTCCAGCATTGCTTTATAGCAGGCTTACCTTTCAGAGCTTGGGTTGAGTCCCAGGTTTGAGATCCTAATGTCTTGATTAGTGCAGCCCATCCACCAATCAGGAGTCAGCAAGAGAAATAATATTATGCCTCTTTTCTGAGGGGAGGGAGTGAAGAGCTCCCCTGGACCTGATTGAAGACTGCAAACTGTCAGGTCCAGAAGACTTCAGGGGCAGAGCCCTGGAGTGTATAAAAGGAGCTGCATGCCCAGCATGAGGGAGATGCTCTGGGGACAGGGAAAAGAGAAGAGCGGGGCTTAGAAGAGCTGAGGAGAGCTGCTCAGCAGTAGCCAGGAAAAGCCCCTAAAAACTTCTATCAATGGGGAGTGGATAACAGCTCGGTGGTTAGGCTTTCAGTGTGCAGCATGGCGTCTAGACCCTGGGAGCTGCATGAGGCAGCTTGGGTCTGCAAACTCTGGCGTGCAGCCAGAGACACGGTGCACAGGCCAGTGCACGGAGCAGGATCTTTGGAGACCCTGGGGAGGCTCAGGTCCTCAACCCCGAAATGAGGCTGGGAGCTCGGTGCAGGAGGTGCTGCAGGGAGGGTGAGAAACCCTGGGAGCCGCTTGAGGTGGCTCGGGTCTACAGCCGCTGACACGGGGCAGCAGCTCAGTGCAGACGATGCTGCCCAGAGGGTCTGGGAACAGACTGAGCCCCGGTACTGCACAAGGCTGTCCAGGCCTCCAACCCCTAGCACAAAGCAAAGTACCCACTACACACAGCAGTGCATGTAGCCCTAAGCCAGGACAGCAACAGCAGAGTCAGGCAGCAAGGAAACCCAGCAGGGAACAGTGCTTGACCTGGAGAACAAGAGGCTTTTTACTCCAGGACTGTGGAGTAAAAAGTTACCCTGGAGAGAGGGTCCTTACAGGGGAGGGACCCCTGACAAGGGTTGCGAAGGGGCACCACGTGGGCAGCTCCTGGGTGATAGCGGGGCAGTTTAGGACTCTTTGGGGTCTTCCTCTCGTTTTTCTTTCCCCTCACCTCCTTTCCTGTAGTGGTACCTTGGGGGTGGGGCCCCTGCCCTGGAGGGCACCCAGGTAGTCTAAGGACTGCTGATTATATTTGTGGACAGTGCCTTACAGTTTATGTGAATTATTTGAAGTAAAAGTTTGTATAGGGATAGAGTTATACGGTTGCCCAATCAATATACTTTGGTTCTGGTTTGTTCTATTGTTCATCTGTATTTTTAAATGATAACTGGGTGTATGTGTATATATAGACAGAGAGAAAGAGAGAGAGAGAGAGAGAGAGAGAGAGAGAAAGAGTATAGGTTTATTGTTTTGTAAATTTGTACATATATATATAATCTATGTCCTTACCCTTTAATGGTTTTGTTGTAATAATAAATCTGTATATAGTTAAGTAATTGATTGACCGGACCTGACTCTGTAGGGGACGGAGGTGGCTGCTGGGCTGTTGTGTCCCTCCACAGCACACTGCCCTGACAATAATTCCCTCAGTTGGAGAAGGAAGTACAAACCCATGTACACCCAGGCTATGCTTGATGGATACGGATGGAGCCATCCTGGGGCAGAGCTGCAATTCACTCTCCATATGCCCCTGCCTGCAGAACTGGCACCTATCACGGGGACGTGCGGGAAGTGGATTGCATCTCTGCCTCAAACTCATAGCCCTCCACACCATCATGGCCCCAGATCCAGCCTCGCCCACCTGTCCCACTCCCGGATGCTGCTTCCCACCTGCCTGTGGCCCCATCCCATCTGGCTGTCCAAGCACAGGGCAGGCTGGCAACTTTAGGGAGTTTTGGTGAGCTGTTGTGGGCCAGGGGGCCAGGGGGTGCTGACCCTGCCCAAATCATTGCCCACCCCTGAGTTAAGGTATGAGTTTATGCTGAAGACAATCCAGCTATAAATGGGTACCTGGTCATTTGAGCTGGGGTCAAAGGTGGCCAGCTGCAATGCTAACCACATTCTTTCCTGCTATGCAATTGACTACAGAAACTGGCATGCTTCAGGTATGCTACCCAATGTGTCATCTAAACACAGGCTGACCTTTGGCTACAAAGATATCCATTAAATCGTTCACTTACACATTTCACTGTTTTGTTTTGGTTTCCTGGAGTGCTTTTATCTTGAGTAGTTACAGTTATCTAAGTGATCACAGTAAATTTAGAACCCAGTAATATGCATGGGTATTTCCAGTTCTTCCTTCCAGTCTGTAATACTTTGGCTTTGTCACCACTGACTATGGTCTATCACAAACTTGAAACTACTGAGACTCCACAAATAATCTCAAGGCTCATATGTGTAGCCTAAAAAAATTATTTCCAACTGAATGCACTTAGCCTTACTGTCTGAAGGTCACCTGAAACAATATACTATCTGCTTCTAGTAGACTCTCAACTGTTTGGGGAAGAAGTTATCTTTTATTTTATGTGTGTACAGTACCAAGGACCATGGTGCCCAAATCCTAATGGTTCTGGGATTAAAAGGCCCTCTTTCAGTTAGTTTACCAAATCCTCTGACACATGTATGTCTGTCCTGCACTAAAACATTTTTTTGCTCATCTCCTCCACAGGGAGAAACAACCCAATGATTCAATTTATATATTTGTTTTAGCAACACCTTTGTAAAATCCCCAACAACTGTTAATATATTGAAAATCAAGATTCACTAAAAGGTTCACTATGGGTAGAAAAATTTGGGGCAGAACAAACAAAGGTATAATTGCTTGAAAAATCTTCCCCTTTCTCCATATTTAAGGAGGCATTTCTTAAATTTTGCATGGATCCCTATACAGTCAATGAGAATGTTAGATCCATCAAAAGAGTGTTCCTGAAAGCTCAGTGGTATCTAGAAATAACTAATAGGGAAAGCTAAGTACAGGGGTGTATATTGAACTCATCTCTCAAAAACTTGTGTGTCTAAATGAACATTAAGTACCTTCATTCACTTGTGCTCCAAACATCCAGTCCTTTCTGAAGGTAGGTAGTTAATTGACCAGGGGTGGTGGTGCCACCCTTATCTTGCAAGCTAATCTAGATGTCAGAGCATTTGCTAGCAAGAGGGAGACCAGGGTTATATAACCCTGCCAGCCTGAGGGGTTTCAAACACACAGTTCCCACTTCTCGGGTAAGTTCTAGGTAATAGGAAACTCTTCATCCATCCTGTTAAAGCTAACCTAAGCCTAGGACTGTGCACATGTTATACATAAGCAGTGAATGGTTAAAACAAAGAAATAACCCTGGGAACAGGGATGGGAACCCAGGCCCACATCTCAGAGTAGTGCCCTAGAAATTAAGCTACAGAGGCACATTCAGTTGTGCTGACTCTCCTTCTGGCTCCAAGAGTTTTGCAGTCTTAGCTGTGCAGTAGCCTAGCTTTGACAGGAGGGATGGGAGGTGTACCTACATAGATAATTCCACACTCTGATGATTAGGGTAGTTTCTGGGGAGGTCAGAGGTAGGTGTTTGGGTCCCTTTAGGTTGACAACAGCCTGGAACCAAAGTTCCCCACTTCTAACTACTAGGGCGACTGGGGAAAAGTTGGGCCTAGTCTCTACTGGTGTTTTCATGCTGCACTCATTGCCATCAGTATAAGTTAGAGATGCCACAATTTTGACTAGAAGATTAGGAACTTCGGCATTGCCCTAAAACCACTCTTGATTGGAAGGAGGGACTGGACAGGAGGAGACTTAGATGAACAAGTGATCAACTTGAATCACGTCTGTGCATATTCAAACACCAAGTGCAGGCAAAGTACCCAAGAAATTTTGGAGTCCAAAATGGAGTCCAAGTGCCATCTGAATGTGGGCACCTACTGAACTCTGGGGCTGCTGGAACAGAGCCAATAGAAATCAGTATTTGGAACATGGGCACCTAAATTCCAGGTAAGTCCCATTGAGGTGCTTATGTAACCAAGAAGGAGCCGGTTCTTAGCTCTGTTAATGCATTTTTCTAGTGGTAACATTTCCCACATATCTTTATAACAGGCAAGCGAAAATTAAAAATGTGTTTCTATTTGATTTCCACAGAAAACATGGCTATTTAAAAACTTACTTAATTGGCCATTGACTTGGAGTTGTGTGCTTATGTGATTTTTTTAAATACACATATTTTAGTTATACCTTATTGAAATAGTAATGACTGAAGAGTTGAGATTTAAGATTGTTTTCAGAAATAAAATCACTGGATAAGATACTGCATGGACACCATGGATGCAAAGTGAGCATACAATGTGTACTATTGATGGTACTACCAACCACTTCTGTGGAAATAGTGAGGTCTTGGCTAGAAGGCTTAGCTCAGTATGTGTGTGAAGCATGCCTCAGCTATTAGAATTGTGGCATTATTGCTTACTGAAGAAGGCAGGGTAGAGATGCACCTTACAGATTAACTGAATCAGAGATGCATAAGCTTTCATAGTAAGAGCCAACTTTATCAGATGCTAAGAAAGGGCATGCAGAGAGCAGGCTACCAAATAAATCAGAATGCTGAAGCCCTGGCCTGTGGGCTGGATCTGGTCCATAGGACTCTGCCTGGGTTTGAAAATCTGGTGGCAGGGGAGTGGTGGCAGCTAATTGCTCCTCCTCTGTTGTCATATTTCTAGACCCAGGGGGAGCCCTATGGGCTGGACAGCATGACCCTGTGTACTAGACTGAGTGCATGAGGCTGAGTGGGATGTCCCAGGGTAGCATGGCACATGGCTGAGTGGGATGGCATAGGGCTGAGCAGGGCAGCATAAAGTTGATCAGGGTAGCACGGATCTGAGCAAGATGGTGCAAATCTGAGCGAGGTGGCAGAGATCTGGCAGAGGCAGCACAGACCCCAGTTTGGCCCACAGACCAGCCCTGCAACACTTACCTAGCCCATGGGGCCAAAAGATTGAGCAATACCAGCACTGCGTGATTTTGATGCAAAAGACAGGGAAGGAAGGGAGGCTGGAGACTGTAGGGGAAAGGGGCAGTGCTCAGAGGGGCAAACAAATAATGCACTTGTATGGATGAAGGGGTCACTAAAGCTAATCCAGGTAATGGGATAAGGATCCCTGTTTAGACTATGCTTCACACAAGCCAGTCTGAGGAACTTGTTCCACAATTTTTTGTTCAAGTTGGCATTTAAAATTCTACTAAGACAGGGGTGGGCAATTATTTGGGCTGGAGGGCCACTTAAGGAGTTTTGGTGAGATGTGGAGGGCCAGAGGAGAGGAGGGGGGTAGTGCTGACCTGGCCTCTGCCCCCCCGTTACAGCTGTTTACACTGCCTGGCAGGGTGCATGGGGTGGGGTGGGGGGCTGGGAAGATGCTAACTGATCCTGTCTGACCCGAGGCCCATCGGCCCCGCATCCACAACCAGGGGCACTGGACAGAACAGGCTGGCAGGGTCTCCATAAAGACTGACCAAGGACCCCTGGGGGCAGGGTGTGCTTGGCCAGGCAGATGGAATAGGGCCGTGAGTAGGCAGGGAGCAGTGCCTGTTGCAGGGACATGTGAGGAGCAGATCATGGCTCTGCCTTGGGCCCTGGCCCCACTCTATCACTGCCCTGTGAACCCAGCCCTGGCCCCAGCTACCCATTCTACTCCCAGACTCTGCTCCCGACCTGCCCATGACCCCATCCCATTCACTTGGCTGAGCTTGGCTGAGCTTGCCCAGTTTGCGGGGGCCCTGAGCCAAACTCCATGGAGACCTTGCCCACTTGCTTGCCCATTCTGATCAGTAGGTGCAGGGTGGATGGGCCAGGGTGCCTGGGCAGCAGGACTGGGTCCAGTAGTGGTGGTGGAAACACTGGCAGTGGCAGCTGGAAGCGTGAGGGCAGAGCGAACTGCCATCATGGGGACTGCCGGGAAGCAGAGTCAGGCCACCATGCTGCCACAGCTGCTACCCCATTGCCGTGCCACCCAGCCCCCAGACTACAGCTTCTGGTGTGCCCAAGAGCTGCATTTAGGGATAGGGCAGGTTGTACCTTATGCCGGGTGGCACCTCTGCACCCAGGGTGGCAGGACCAGCTGCATGCATTGTCTGCAGTGCCTAGGCTACCTCCTGACCCTGGGCCAGGTGGGGCCAAGGGACCTGCCATGAGGATCACCCTGTCCAGCAGCAGATGTAGTGGGGGTGCAGTGGTGCAGTTGCACCCCTCCTTGATTCCTGCTGTACCCAAACTTAAAAACCAACCTACTGGTTCCATTTCTAATCAGGCAACACTGAGGGAGTCAATTTACTTCACGGCTTACTAAAATCTACCTGATTCCTGCTAATGTCTCTTCATTCCATAGGGGTTAACGACCCTCTCTACATTTTAATGTCTTTGATGTTCCACTATTCAAACCGTCTTTCTGCAAGTTTGCTGTCTGCCAGCCATTCCTGGTAATATCTCTCTTCTATTTCAAAGCCCAGCAGACTGTTTTCTAGCTCCAGCTAAAAACCTTAACTCAGGTGTAGTAATATTAATTCAGTGTAGAAACAACTGACAGTGAAGTATTGGAGGCACTCTCAAAACTCTCAGGAAGAGCAGATTTTGTTTTACCAATTTGAATAAGAGATGTACATTTAACAATGATGACTGGAGGACTAATGGCACAGTATCTTGACTATTTTGACCATTTTTGTCTAGTTTCTTGTGTTTTTTAAACTTAATTTAGAATCTAGCAAATGAGGGAACATGCTAATAAAGTTAGATTTGTTTTTGCTTTGATCTTAAACTGAATAATATAGCACGAGGCCTCTAGCGTATTAGTAAAGCTTCCAGTTCCTCTTTTAACTGGGACAAAAAAGTGTCATCTGTGGTGATGCACCATATCAGTTGCACAGCCCTTTTCAAAACCCATGGCTGCAAGACAACCCCTTGGTGGCCACATGTGGCCTCCAGGCCACCCATTGAACAGCCCTTTATCAGGGGACAGACATAGGTGATGTTAATGACTCTTTTAACTGGAGGAAAAGATGTGTAGTGTCTTATGTGATAAAGTGCCACATCATCCATACCCTGCTTTGCACTGTCCTAGAGCAGCCCTACCGTCCAATGGAAGTGGCAGCATTTTGAGTCAGGCAGCACTGAGGGACTTGCTTGACGTTGTGGCTCATTGTCCCTGATCCTTCCTAAGCCCTTCATGTGACGGGTGAACAACCTTCCCATCTTTTTTCATGCTCTGGAGGCTCCAGCCAGCAACCTAGCCTTTCTTCTGCTTTCTTTTCACCCTGCTGTCCATTAGGGCACTGGTTCTCAACCTTTTGTTTGTACCAGGACCCATTTGTAAACAGCAATGGCCAGTCTAGGTCCAGGGCCCTGCACTCCTGACCTGCTCCCCCAGTGTGTGTGGGTGGGTGAGGCATGGGGGAGGAGGGAGGGGGCAAGCAGCCCCTTGTAGGCTGCACCTCTGCCAGCCTGCAAGGGAAAACACCCGGTTTCCAACATTTTCCTCCTTTAAAGGCCAATCCCTTTTTCAAGTTTGTTCAAGTCCACCCACTTCTGGGTCGCGACCCACACATTGGGGAACGCCGCTTTAGGGGCTTCTGCAGCGGCCGACGGGTTTTTAACACGCTCTAAAAGGGGCCTTATTTGTTTTTTTGCCTCCTGCTGCAGCTGAAGAAGGCAGCGCTGCGGCCCCAGCCTAGTGGGAAAGCCTCTCCTTTCCATTTGAACGGGGGAGTGAGCAGGTGCAGTGCCAGGATCACAGGCTCACAGAAGAGGAGGGCTGCAACAGACCTCAGGAGGGCATCGAGCCCAACCCCTCAAAGCAGCACCAGCCCCAACAACTAGCTCGTCACAGGATGCGCCACCCTTCCCAAAACCCAGGACTGGCCCGAGCCCGGCACAGCCGCCCCCAGTGCGGGCGGGGCGGGGCGGGGCGGGGCGAGGCGGGGAGGTCGCTGCAGGCACCGCCCCACAGCCGGCTGGGGCGGGCAGGACCGCCGCGCTCCGCTCCGCCCCGCTCCGCCCCGCCCCGCCCGCTGACACTGCAGCAGCTGGCAGCGCCTGCTGGGCCGGGCCGGGCCGGGCAGGTCTGGGGTCGTGAGCTGCCGGGGCAGCAGGACCAGCAGCGGAGGTGACGCCGGGGTGAGGGTAAGAGGCGTTGGGAGTGGGGCGTGCAGGGGCCACCGCCCTGGGCCGGGCCGGGCTAGGCGGTGCAGTGCAATGCGGGGCGGGGCAGCCCTCTGGCCCCCCGCGCTGGGGGTCCCGGGCCGGGCGGGCTCCTGGCCCCGCGGCGCGGCGGGAGAGGCAGCGCCGCGCCCCGCTCCGCTCCGCTCCGGCCTCGGCCCGGCCCCGCCGCCAAGGGGGAAGCAGCCCGCCGAGGCCCGGGCGAGGGTGTGTGTGGGTGTCTGTGTGTCTGTACGTGTATACACAGCTATGTGCAATCAGGACTCGTAGTAAGAGATTATATATTTTATTAGACCAACAAGATTTTTTTTGCAAAAAAAATTACACAGCTGTGTAATACGTGTACATTCTCTGTATATGTGGGTGGGTGGATATGTACACACCCCCACACATGCGTATGTATATATGTGTGCGTGTTTACCTATAGCAGCAGTTCCCAACCCCAGGCCACGACCCAAATGAGGGTCATGGGCAATGCTGGTAGCACTGCACAGAAAAGATGAGCCGCCGCACCGTGTGCCAGGGGCTCCCTGGGCCACCACATGCCGCTCCCAGCAGCGGGGCATGGCGGGGAAAAAAAGGTTGGGAACCGCTGACCTATTCAATGTGTCTATACGCTATCTATCTAGCTCTAAACAGTGTGGATGCATACTGTATATGTATGGATATACACATACCTACATAATGTGCCTATGCTGTACCTACCTACCTATCCATCTCTATCACTAATATATATATATATATATATATATATATATATATATATATATATATATATATAGTGTAATGTTGGGGGGGTGTATATGTATATATGTGTGTATACACACTTTAATAATGTGTATACACTATATCTGTCTAGCCATCAATCTAAAGTATGCAGTGTGGGTGCATATATGTATAGATGTGTGTGCATGTGTGTTGTAGATCATATATAATGCATGTAGGTATATATACAGCGTATATGCCTATGCACACATGCTCGTGCATGCACAAATGTATATACTGTACATACATTATATAGGTGTGTATACACATGTGCACACATATATAGTGTACATACATTGTATGGGCCTGTATACACATGCATGTGCACACATAGTGTATGTAGACTTTATATGTAGTGGGTATGTATATGTCTGTGTATGTGTGTGTACACATCTGTATCATATACATTATATGTAATATGTGTACGCACACATGCACAGATGTACATGCACATATGGCCTCTTTTCCTGATGCTGATCTCAGAGGCCAGCTGAAGGCTTCCAGAGTTGGAAGGGATCTCAAGGGTCTTGTGCCCTAAACCCCATACACATATACTACTCATGTGTAAATAATCAGCCATGTTTAAACTCACCTTCCCTGCTCTTATCTAGCTTGATGCCTCATGTAAAAAATAATCCTGTGGTCCTATGTGAGATGCAGAAGTGTATGTAGGTCTTGCTTACGATGAGAAGTTGTAAAGTCTACTTGGATTTACCTTGTTTCTAACAGCGATTCTCAGCCACAGAGCCACGGCATCATGGGGTTCCTTGAGATCCTTTCAGGGGGGCCATGGGGTACCATGCAGTTTCAGTGCTATTAGGTTTACAGATGTGACTCATGAAATAAACCCAGAAGTTTCAAATAGAAATGCATTGTTGCGGTTTTTCTGAGTTCTTGGAAAAAGAATTGCTCTATCATTTTTCTGTAGTCAGAAAAATGAAGCTGGCATTTTCTGAAGGGTTGAGTCTCTCCAGGGTTGCTTTGAGTCTAAAAAGGTTGAGAACCACTCTTCTAATGCCATGACCTCCAAATGATAGTTTAAATGACCTTTTTCTTGCCCCCAAATTCAAGGGACTTTCCTTTTGAAGAATCTGAAGTCAAGTTTTACTTATGTGGTTTAGGACAACTTTAGCATTCAGTAGTAGAGGGGGAGGGAATCGGTCGGCCTTGAAAATGGGCATCATCTCTGTGCCATAATTTGTTCTTTATATGCAACAAGACTGTTGTTTCAGTCTTGGACTACTTCTAAGGAAAATATGGACAGAGATTCAAGTATGGACAACTGCAGTAATCATGTGTGTGTATATGACAATGGAACTTAACTTTCCATGTAAATTATATGGATTTTTCACGTTCCTGGTACAGTGCTACTGGGGCCTTTGCTGTTGAAAAGCTTCTACACTTCTCTTTCTCAGCCTGAGAACAAGACAGTTCACAAGTCTAGAAACAAAAGTGGGAGTGATATGTCTGGCTCTATTGTCTATTCTGTGTGAAATGTAAACACTGGATTCTTAGTTAAGGTTTTATCAGAAGAAATTTAGAGCACTTAGTCCCAGAATGGATACATTTTTGTGTCATGTTAGCTTCAGGGATAATTAATTATATGTATAATGGAAAATAGTTGGAGGAAAAAATAATCTAGAAACAACAGGCAAGAAAGTTGAGGTGCCTATATCAATTGGGTCAGTGACTACTGACTAATGCATTTATTAATTATATGTTCTTGAGGCAGAAAAATATTTACATCAGGGCAGGAGGCTTTTTATATAAATGCTGCAAACAAATAGGGGAGAAGCATTAAAAGTCCCTTAAACTGAAACTAGTATGAGGATTCCTAAATTCTTTAGTAAAGCTTCCCTGTAAGGTTACATGTCTCCAGTACACACAATGAAAACTATATCCTTCTGTAAGGGGATATGTTACTTAAGTTTTACATATTTGACTTTTTTTAGAATGCATGCCAACAAAACAAACTTAACTTGAAGGGAAGCTCTTAAGGAACATAGCTAATTGTATTTTATTGTAGTAGTTCCCAAAAAGCCTGTTTGAGATTAGGAAATAGATTTGTGAGAACTGTGGCAAATTCTGTACTAACACATGCACCAATGTCATTTTTCAGTACCTGTGATCTAAGAAGCCGAGGCCTAAGGTAAACTGAGCTGTCTTATTTCTTAATTACATCTTCTCCTGTACCCTTAGAATTTTCTTTATACACCAGCATAGCAGTCCTACCCTTCCCATTCTTCCTTCTCAGTCTAGTACTTTCTCTAAATCTGGGGTCTCATTTTGCATTTTGCCAGCCTCCAGCCAATTTCTCCTTATTCAGATCTGTTCTGAAAACGTATTTTTTTCTACAAGACATGACCGTGCCAATCTGAATTACTCGAATGCCTCTTCCACAAAGAGCAAGCTAAGAGGCACTGAATAAGGTTAGGCTTAATTTTTGTTTGCGCTGAGCATATAATCGATATCTAATCAACAAATGTAATCTAACAGAAGTGTTTGATTAAAATTTTATCTTGCTTCAAGCACAGTTCCTTCTGGAGAAGACTTCTATTAAAACAACTGGCCTGTTGCCCAGTCTGGTAATAAACAGAGTTAGGGTTGGTTTTTTTTTATATTTTCAGCTAGTATTTAAGTTAAAAAAATTGTGTGAAGATCGTTCTTTTTGTTAGTGTGTACCCTGTGTAAATAGGCTCACCTGGGACTCTTAATCCATAGGATGTTTTTAATATATTGAGAATGTATTCTAATTAGTTTAATTTGGCAAGAAAGGGCAAATAATTCCAACTACTATACCATTCTAACCTGACAACTGGATTTGTTTCTTTCAACAGAAGAAGCAGCTCTAGATTTTGGCAAGAATATCTCATTTTCACTATTTCAGGACCTGGTTTTGGGACCCTTGCCTTCAGTGTGTAGTGTTTTTGAATATGTGTTTAATAATTCATCTGGATGAAGTGGGAAAAAAAACCCCATTTGGTACTCTTACACTGCAGCATCAGGATAACATGAGGTTTTAAAAGTACCTCTGAAATGTCTGTAGGTCTTGGTTTTTTCTGTGTCCAAATGGTGATCCTAAAAGGCAAATTTGGATTTTGGCTTTTAAAGGGTAAAATAAATATAATTCTTCCCTTAGTTTCCCTCAGAGTTTATTGTTAGTTTTCTAGTAGCACCTGTGAATTCCTATTCTAAACCAGGACCTGTTGATCTAGATGCTCTAGAAACAGGGCAAAGAAGACAATATTTCCCCAAAAGAGAATGCAATCTAAGTGTAAGATATAAGGGGACAGATTTTAATCAAGATCAAACTTCGCTTTCCCACCCTTACTGGAAAAACACCTGCTAGCATCTAATTAAATACTTACCTTTTCATTTTGCTAAGTGTTATGACTCATTTATGAAAATGTGTCTGAGTATTATCTAGGGAATGCTTATGTGTGTGTAGCATAAACCTCTCATTGTTTCTTCCAAAAGATCATCCTGATAAGAATGTATGTATCCTCTTCAGAAGTAAAAATATTACCTATTGCATGTAATCACTAAATGAAACAATTGGCACTTTTCTGACATTAGTGCCTCCATCACTTCGTAGACACAATGCACATATAATCCAAATGTAAGAGCATCTTGGCTAAGTACAGACATTCAAAATCCTCAAGCCTGACTTGATTTGATCTTTGCAGGTTAGTCTAACCTGCATAGATTGAACCGAGTTTTGCAAGTGAATAGACATTCATTTTTGATTCTGGCAATGCAGCCACATGGCTCAGGCTACAAGCTAGGGGGTGCTAGTGAGCCCTCCCTTTCCTTAGGCAGCAGCCACAAGGCTGGAGGGAAGCAGAAGGGGGTGGGGGGCGGAGGTAGGGGTGAGGCCAAGCCCCAGCAGTCTGCGAAGTATGACTGGGGAGAGGCTTAAGCTTCCACCTTGGCCTGCAGGGACCCCAGCCAGGGTGTGCCTGGAGGGGGAAGGGGGAAGCAGCCCTTGCCAGGCTTGTCCTCGAGGTGGGAGAAGGAATGTGGCCAGACACTGGCCCAGGCAGCACCTCAGGTGAAGTGGGGCAGTGAGGGAGATTAAACTCCCCATCTCCCCTATCCCACTGGCTTGACTTTCTTCCCCTCTGGCCTCTCGTGGAGTGGGGGGTGTAGCCAGAGCCAGCCGGCATAGCCCTGTCATCTGCCCCCTTGGCTGGGACTGCAGGGTTGAGCCAGGCTGGCCTGCAGGCACTGCTGAGGGTGGGCTGGCATGGGCTGGGTTGGGCTCAGGCCATGGAAGCTGTGTGTTTTGATTGGTCCTGGCTCCCCATGGCCAGACCAGGCCAGGCTGTCATGGAGCTGCAGCCGGTTGGGAAAGAACCTGCCCCCACAGCCTGGCCTGGGCTTGCCCCTCCATGCCTGCCCTCAGCAGTCCCTGCAGCTAGCCCTGCTCAGCCCAGGCAAGGTGGGCAGATAGTGGGGCTGGCCTGGGCCAGGCCATGGGGACAGGACCCTTCCCAGCCAGCTGTAGCTCTATGACAGCCTGGCCTAGTGCGCACGGGCAGTACTACAGATAGGCGACATCACTGTAACTGCGGCTGGGCACTTTGGCAGCTGGCCTAGCTGTGCAGGGCATGCCCATGTCTGCCTGGGCCAGCAGGCCTGGAGCCTAGGAGCCACTCGCCATGACAGCCTGGCCTGACCTGGGTGCTGGGAGCAGTCCGGGCACACAGCTGCTGTGGCCCCAGCCCAAGCCGCGGCTGGCTGCGAAGGGCCTTGCCCCCATGGCCCAACCCTTCCAGGCCTCCCTCAGCAGCACCCATGGGCCAGCCCAGCTCTGCTCCAGCCCTGGCCTCAGCCCTGAGCATGGATGGCAGATGGCGGGGTCACGCCAGCTAGAGTCTGGCCTCGCCTCTGCCCCTGCCTCTGGAGTGGAGGATCCTAACGGGCTGCTCTGGGCCAGCCAGGCAGACCCTGGTTGCAGTCTCCTGGGGGGAGAGGGCAGGAAGGGAGAGTAGACCCTCTCCCTGCCCCTTCACCTTAAGGGGCCATGCCAGCTGGTGTCTGGCCACAATCCTGCCTCTGCTCCAGCTAAGGAGCAGAGGGGTAGGGCCAGCCCTGCTGTCTGGAGCAGATGGTACAGCCCAGCTCAGGGCTGCAAAGCATGCTGGGGGACTGTGATTTAACTTGAATCAGGAAGGGATCTGGGACAGAAGTTTCATAAACTGGTTGGACCCAAATCAGTGAAGTCTGCTACTGTGTTCAGCCAGGTTTGGCCATTTTGAAATTGGTTTATGTGCACCGAACATATGTTCTGTAGCAGGTTTAAAGCAGTTTCTGATCACTTAAGCCAGTTTATGTGCAACTTCTGTCCCTAGCCCTGGTGAATTGCTTTCCTATGCATGTCAACATTATATAGACTGTGGTGGAACCTATTTCCATGAGAACTGAGTAAGGCCTTGTTGTCTAACTCCTGTTAGGTACCATGATTATAATCTACAATTTTTTTCCATAGTTAAGTTGACAACATGCTTCAGTTTTGAGCCAAATTTTCTTTACCTATTTTAACTGCTTAAAAATGTGGTCATTAGTTGAGATGCTATTTTATTTGGGAATTTGGAGAAAATGGAGTTTTCTATGTCCGGATGTATTGAAAGCAGAGTGGGATTGATTCTACCTGCTGCCTTCTCTGTAGCTCTTTAAGGAGCAAAACCCTGCCAAGGCCTGCATATGGTTAAGTCCAAACATTTTATATTTCCATTGATTCCAGTGCATTAATTCCTGTATTTAAAAGTTAAGTATGAATAGCAAATCTTTCTAGGCTGCAACATCAAATTTGCAATGAGCCAGGTTAGATAGTTCTTTTATAATGTTGAACATAAGCTAGTTCCCGGGCAGTGGGAAAAATCCTCAAAGCATATTCGAGTGAGAAAATGAAAATATAGGCATGAGACTCCATTGTTGGATAGTGTTTTTTCATTGTTAAAAACTGAAATCTAAAACATACTTAGTGCTTCTCACATCGGGGCATGAAAAGACACCTTTTTCAGTCATGGAAGTTTGAAAGTTTTGTGCTCAAGTGTGCAACTTCCCACTTGTTACTGAATATGGAGACTTGTCCCATCATTAACAGAAGGATTTCATAGATTTCATGGACACTAGGGCTGGAAGGGATTTTGGAAGATCTTTGAGTCCAGCCCCCTGCACCAGGGGCAGGAAGTCAGCAGGGGTCATAGGATCCCAGCAAGATAAACATCCAAATGTCTCTTGAAGGCATTCAAAGTAGGTGCTTGAACCACCTCTGGTGGCAGTCTATTCCAGGCCTTGGGGTCTCAGACAGTAAAGAAGTTTTTCCCTTTGTCCAGCCTGAAACGGTCATGGAGGAGTCCAGGCAAAAGGCAGCTTATGTAGTTCTAAGCATAGAAGCTCCAACAAGAACCAACAGTCAAAAGCTAAAGCCAAATAAATTAGGATAGAAACAAGGCAAGCATTTTTTTGGCAATGAGGGTGATTTAACTATATAAACAGCCCAGGTAAGTTGTGAGTTCTCTCCATCTGTTGATGCCTTTCTGAAAGACACATTTGGTCAAACAGAAATTATTGGGCTCAGTGCAGAGGTACGGGAGTAAAATTGTGTGGCCTGGGACATACAGGGAGTCAGGCACTGATGAGCACATGGTCTCTTCTGGTTCTAAAGTCCATAACTATGTTGAAAATTAAAATAGGTGTAATCAAGGCCTTAGCATTTCTAACCCTTGATTCTTGTCAGCATCCATTACACAGGATGGCAAGTGAGCATACTCTGTGGGGACTGTCTGTTCCCAAGGATGAAGCTTGTAGGCAATGGAGGAAGGCGTATTTTTAACAGCTGAGTCCAGACTGTGAAACTTCATTGAAGAGAAACTAGGAAGTATGTAAAAAATGACTATGGTCTAGTCTGAATACAGTTAACTCTCTTGCAACCTTACTGTGTCAAAGAATGCCACACCCCTGTTAGCTTACTAATATTTTTTACAAAGGCAGGAGTCTCAATTCATATTCATTTCTTCTCATTTTGCTGTAGTAGTAGTTAAGGCATGTTTTGAGGTGTCACTTAGAGGAATTAGATATTGTGAAAATGAAGAGGTATTTGCTCTGGAGATATAAGATCATGGTAACTATACTTGTGCGATGCCACGTGGTAAGAAACATGAATTCAGCTTGGCGCATGTTTACATTTCTCACCTTTTTCTTACGGGGTGAATTCCTGGCATTATAAAAAAATTATAGTGAAGTCAGTGAAACTTTTAAGTGTCAGGATGCCAAACTATATGTTCTAGTGATTTTAAGCAATTTCAAATTAATAAGCAGGGAAAGAGCACGGGAAGGCATTTTCAGATGGTGACTCTACAGCTGTATCTTTTGGCTTGTGCTAGGTATGTTCTTATCCTTGTTTACCAGCCACAAGCTCTAGGAATTGTAGCTGAGTTTATAGCTTGTATTTTTCCTGTATCAAATTGTAGTGCAGCAGCCTCAATTATTTTCAGGACTTTTGTAGTTTACTGGAAATACAATATAATGCATACGCTTTCATTCTTTTAAGGACTTAAAGTGTCTCAGTTGTTTTCTTTAGAAATTCTTGGAGATGTTGAATATAACATGAGAAAAATATGATATCTCAATATAGGAAATACTATTCGTGCATCTTCTGAAGCAGTGCTGGGACACCTTGAGGTTCCTTAGATCCTTTCAATTGTGATGCAGAGTGCTATGCATTGTTAACACTGTTAGATGTGCGAACATGATTCACAAGTTAAACCCAGGGATTTCAAATGGGAATTCAGAGTATTAAAAACATTCTGATCTATTTTGGCCTTTCTGAGTTCTTTGCAACAGGCAAATTGCTCTATTTTTTGCCTACAGAAAAATAAGTTAAAACTAAGAGCTGGTGTTTTCCTTGGGATGCCTCAAGTCTAAAAAGGTTGAAAACCACTGCTCTAAATTGTCACAGTGCTTTACAATATTGCAGTAGTGAGAACCATATCTACTTATTCCTGCTATACCACCTTCTTTGATTGCAATTTTGTTTCAGATACCGAAAGAAAAATCTTTACTTTTTTACGTGAGCTACTGTAAGTAACTTTTACTTGCGTGTTTCTGCAGTTGATACTGAGCCATCCACCCAGTATTGTGAAGGGCAGAATATTTGCTAGATGATTTTGCCTTCTATCAAGACTTTTGTGAGCTGTGACTAGTCAGATGTGTGACAGTGTCATCTGCATCAGAAAAGACATGATGTTAGTGCTTCAGCTGGATTTAAAATGTATTCTTAGAAATTTAACACAGTAGTTTACTCTTCTCATACACTGCTTTCTAGGCTCTTTATATTCAGTTTGTTCTTAAAAGTAAATTACAAAAACATGGATCATGTTTAATAGCGAAGCTTCTCATGAGGAAGGTCCCAGGTTTTAGATTGACGCTTTAAAATGAGAAGTTTGGGTATGCCAACACAGAGTCTTTGTTTTCAAGTCTTGTAATGTTTAAAAAGTTAATTGTCACTGGTTGCCCTGAAGTTAAAAGAAATCCTAGAGTCTGATCTATGCCATACTATAATGTTATGGTTGAAGAAGATGCGTCTTATGTAGTACTTCAGTATACAGTATCTACTCATAATTCTCTTGTGATTTGTTTGCTCAGGATATTAGAGGCAAGTACCAGTGGTGAGGGAAACTTAAAAAAATATTAATTTATTACTTTTGATCAGCTGTAGTAATTTGTGTAATATTGATTTATAAAGTAATTGTGTTTACATACTATTGAAGTGTAATACTGTTTAATTTTCTGCTTTCTTTACATTAGGAAATATGTAATCTTTCTGAGTATGGGAGCATCTGGGCTTAGTCCTTAATTTTGCAGGTGTCTCAGATTTTCTGTCCTCGGTGTGTTGGAGGTATTTTGAAAAAAATCTCTTATTAGATCAACACACAGTACTTGGGGTTATCGAGTCAACTTTCAGACTGATAAAAGCCTACCAATGAAATGGTGAGAGGTGCATAAACAAAACATGGGCTAAGCAAGCTAAAAACTACCTTGTAGATGTTTGAGTTATAATCTGAGTCCCCTCAATTTAAGTGGTGTGTGTCATTGTCTAAGTGGGTATCTTATAAAATTTAAGGGCTCAAAAACTGTACCACACCATGACTATACATCAAGATCATGGCAGAACAGTAGTGTTCAATGTAAACAGTTTATAGAAGTAAAGGCACCAAGTTTCTTAAGAAAAGGCCACTTAAAGCTTAAAGTAAATGAAGTTAAACATTTGGGGAAAAAAAACACCTTGAGCTGTGCTTTCTGGACTATAAGGTACTTGTCAGCCATATAGTACTGCAGAGTTTAAAAAGGAACTAGTTTAAGAAAAAAGCAGAACTACAGAAAACTGGTTTTGATATTTTTTTTAATAATTCTGCGGGATTTTTTTGTTTTTAATTAAACTACAGCTGATCCTAGCTTTCTTTAAAAATCATAACTTCTAAAAAGTAAAAGCATTCACAATTTTGAGCATTCAGCCATTTAAACTATCCTCTTTCCCCTCCCCCTCTTCTTCAGGCATCATCTTTGGAGCTTATAGATCATGGTGTGCTTTTTTTCCCCAGCTAAATACTTAAAATTGAAATACTTTGTGATATTATGTGACTGTTTACACATTACTTGGTATACTTTTTTGTATGGTTATTTTGCTTTTTGGGAGGTTCATTTGATAGTAGTGCCTGTAATTCTAACAGATTGGAGCCATGTTGTGCTACTTTCTGCGCGGGCTGGGGGCGAGCCGGGCCCATCTTTGCGCACGCGGGCTGTGGGCAGCAGCCCAGGCACGCGGGGCCAGAGGAGACCGGGGGTGAGCTAGAATTAGTCACGGATGCGTAACGGTTGATTTAAAGATTGTTTACTTACACCAAAGGTGGTCGTGGTGTAGGCTGGACAGTTTCCAAGTGCAGCTCCGCTTAAATCCTCATTAGAGGACTACAACAAATTCGGTTCTTTTGCCCCAGAGTTGTTAAAGTTCCGCGGGTTCGGTAGTTTTTCTCCCATGGAGTTGCTGAAGCTCCGTGGGTTCGGTTCGGTTCCCTCCCATGGAGTTGTTAAAGCTCTGTGGGTTCGTTTCTTTAATATGCAGGAAGGGATATGTCTAGGAATTTATCGGTGACAGGGAGAGGCTAGAGGCTGTTCATTCTTTTCCCCGGAATTGTTAAAGCTCCGCGGGTTCGGTTATCAGACCTCTATTGCCTTTTAAGAAAAGCGTTGGGTCCGTAAAGACCCGCAGCGCTTAGAGTTCTTCACGCTCTCCCTCTCGAACTCCAATTGCTTTCTCTCCAACTTGGGCGGAAACCACCCAAGTGCTTTATATGGCTAGCAAGCCAATTGCTAGCCGCCACGTGTGCATGTATTAGAATCGGCCAATAATGTGGCACGGATCTTCATACAAATGGCGGGAACTCCTTTGCACCGTGCATTTCCTAGATGCAAAAGAAATGCACCATGCAAAGAAAGCTACAAATTGGCAGGAAATTCTCCGTTGCACCGGGGTTCTCTTCTGCAGCAGAAAACTCCACCGTGCAAAGAAGCTGCAATTTAGCGGGAAAATAATTTAGCAGTGCCGAAGCACACACAAACAAAAAAATCACAACTTTGGGTTGTAACACTTTCCAGAGGCAAAACTCGGCTGGATAGTGGGGGCTGGGTGGGTGCTAATCACTGGAGAGCAGGAATGGGGGGTTATCTGCCCTGGAAACTTGAAATTTCCTGGCTGCTTCCATGTGACGTCTCTACCCAGCCGCTCTCTCATGCTAGTTATGCTATTGCTAGTCTCTGTATACTGTCTAAAGCACTTGGAATCCATATATGAGACAGAAAACGATGGAAAGAGAAACAAAGGTGCTAAGTGAAGTGACCTGTATAGACTCATACAACAGGTCATTGGTAGAACAGAGAATGCAAGTTGGGTCTTCTGATTGACAAGCCAGGGCACCATTAGACCACTCTGCTTCTCTGCAGTGTGCATGCACTTCTTTTCAGTAATGCTGAAGACAGTGATTCTCAACCACATTCAGGGTGCCACAAAAAGTATGAAGAGACAAGAGGGGGTATGAAGAGATGAGCAGGAAAGAACAAGCTTTGGCCTCAGGTGTGGCTTGCTGCTTGTCGGCCCCCACTGGCTGGCTCTTCTGCAAGGAGGTAAACACTAATTAGGTCTCAAAATGGGGTGCCATTCAGTTCACAAAAGTTATGGAGGGATGCATGGAGCAAAGGGCACTCTGAATCTAAAAAGTTTGAAAAACACTGGTTAATGGGCTCAAATCAGGACTTGTGCAAGCACTTAAGGATATGTTTTCACTGTAGCATTAGCCGGGGTTGATCAAATGTGGATACAGTGTTCCCACTGAGCCAGAATGGTGTAACATGGGGATGGGCAAAATGGCAGATCCACCAGCAGGTGGACTCCATTTCCCAGCAGCCCCTGCTTGCCTGGCTGGGGCTGGTTTCCATGGAGACCCCAGCAGCAGCTGCGCTGTGATAGTGCTGGGCCAGCGTTTCAATGTCAGGACATGCAACAGGGCACAGAGCTGCTCTGTAGCCAGGCTGGGATCTTGCAGCGGTGACAGCGTGGTCTGGAGCTGGGGCAGAGCTGTGATCTGCAGCCTGCACGCTCTCGGCAGGGATGTGCAGGCAGCGGATCATGGCTCTGCCCTGGCTCCTTGCAGTGGTGACAGTATGGTCTGAAGCTGGGGCAGAGCCTCAATCTGTTGCCTGCACATTCCTGGCTGGAGCATGCAGGCTGCAGATTGCAGCTCTGCCCCAGGTCTGGACCGTGCTGTCACCTCCGCAAGATCCCAGCACAGGCAGCACTAAGGGGAGGTTTGGGTGGGCTGTAACCACCCCCGAGTTCTCCGTAGCTGCGCCACCATCATTGCTGCCTGCCCTGCGCAGGCAGTGGAAGCTGAGCCTGCTCCATTCTGCCTGCAGCACAGGCCCCCTCTTCAGCGCCCCCACCGGGAAGAGGCTGGCACTGCTGCTGCCTGTGAATGCAGCTGCTGCTAAGGTCTCCAGGGAAACCAGCCCCAGCCATGCGGGGAGGGGCTTCTGGGAAATTGAGTCGATTGCCAGCCAGATCTGGCCCATGGACTTGACTTTGTCTGCTCCTGGTGTAACAACATCCATGGTAGAGAGACTAGTCAATAAGCCTGCATCCACTGTAGTGCTCTACTTGCCTATGCCTTGAGAGATTTTACTATTTATTTATTTATTTTGGTGGGAGTTCTTCTGGATTCCAGTGCGCACAACTTTTTGTTGTCTATTTTTGTGTGCTTGTACGTGCTTCTTTTTGTTTTCTATAACAGAGCTACCTTCTAGCAGTGACGTAAAAATACTTTCTGCAAATAGCGTCCAAGTGGAACTCATCTGTGGATGTGGCCAGCAGCTGCCAAGTCCAGATGTGGGATTTTGTTTAGGGCAGGGAATGTGTGTTACAGCTGCCAGTGGGTTCATGCTTCTGCTTCCCTGCTGGTGGCAGCCCTGGCCCAGAGAGAGAGAGGGCACACTTGTGTGCCCAGCATGCCAGGAGCAGCCTTGGCTGTCTGGCACCACATAGCTGCTGGAGACAGAGCTGCCACCCACCTGCGGGCAGATATTCACTTGGGAGTGTGCCCACCTGTGGGCTGGATCTGGCCCATGAGCCATATTTTGTTCACGTCTGAGTTAACGGCTGAACCCAGCTTAGAACTTTGTTTAATTATCCAATTAAGACAAGCATTTGTTACAAATTGGGAGTCAATTTACACTTGCAGGAAGTTTTAGATATGTTTACGCTGTTGGGGTTTTTTCATAAGATACCAGGGATTCTAATTCAGTTTACAATTTCTGTAATTGCTCTGGGTTGTGCACAAACGTATTTGTATTGAGAAACACACATCCATTGTCTTGGGGTAAAGTGACCCTTCAGAGCATTGCAAGGCAACCAAGTACTAGATAAGACTAAAGCAACATAAAAATGGTTTATAGGGACACAAGGGTGTGTTGTTTACACTGGTGTGAAAACTAAGTGATATACCATTAAGCTATATTGAAAAGGAAGGTTAAAAAACAACACTGAAAGTATGATAAGTTACGTTATTTGTTAGAAAAAAACACTCTCAAGACCCTAGTAAGTATTATTTAAGTTTTCACAAGGAATAGAAGTGTGATTTTTTTTTTAAAAATTTTTTTTTTTAAATAGGAAAATCAAACTGCAAATTATTTAAAGATCTATTTGTTCTTTCAACATTTGCAAGATTTGGTGTAACAGTGTTTCAGAAAGCTCTTTCTGATATAGGTACTTGATAGTGAGGTGTGCAAAATCGTAGGCATATCTCAGAGACATTCGTTAGCTGAGTTTTAGTATTGAAATAGGTTCTTATATAGAAAAACTTTTATTTATTTATTTATTTATTTTATTGCAATTCCCTTTTTCCAAACAGACTGGTTTGGTAGAGGTCCAAACTAGCTGTTTAGAATTCTTTTTCATTGTAACTAGAGTTATTTAACGTTCTGTCTGCACACTTCAAGCTGATAAAATGTATTATGATTCAGAATTGCCGGTGCATAACTATATGTATAATTTTTTTCTTCTTTTTAAGGTGCTTTTACTTAGTGAAGTATTCTGATTGGCCCTTTCACAGTTTGGTTGAATTTAGTGGACAATCACTCCAGCCATGTCGTACAGCACAGGTTTTGGGGATCCGGCTCAGTTAGCCCAACGTATAACTTCTAACATCCAGAAGATCACACAATGCTGTAAGTTGCATTATTGCATGTTCATATATATTCAAATAATTTAATATACTTATATGCCTGTGGCTAGGCAAGAAGACTGTTCAGTTTGATTTTTTTTTTCTCAAACTTTAGGAAATTGGGACTTGCATTTGTTTTAGTTCCTCTTGGGACTAAGAGATGATCCCAAATTTGATATTATATTAATTTAGTAAATGAAGGAAATTCGGTGTTAAGATGTTCATATGCATCTTTGTTCTTTTGAAGTATTTTCCTGTGCAATATTAAAAAGCTTTTACTGTTTTCAAACTTTGTATTGAACTCTGACAGACAGCATAAGTTCCTTTTAAAAGAAACAAATTTGAATAGCAAAAGAAAAAAAAAACTTTTGAGAAGCCATCTTCTTTGGAGAAATTGACTGCATCTTATGAAAGTCATGTGATATAGGGCAGGGACATCAGGGATATGGGGCTGCAGGCAGGCTACCAGAATTTTGGGGTGGGGCCAGGAGGTGTGGCCTGTTGCAGAACCTGGGACCTTTGGGGTCTGGTGGTCATGGCAGTTGGCAGCAGGAGAGTAAGCAAGGGCTGGTACAGATCCAATTGTCCTGCAGCTTCTTGACTTGACACTATTGCCTGTGTGCTCAAGCAGCTGCTTGGCCCATGTGCTTGCCCTACTTTCTCCCCCAACACTGCATGTCCTGGGCTGGAGCCACCCTGTGTTGAAGGCTGGAGCTAGCCCACAAGGAGCTCTGTGGTCTGGATTTGGCCTGAAGCATGAATTTGAAGCTCCTAGCATAGGATAGGAACATATGAGAAGCCTTTCAGAGGCACAAGTAGGAAATGAGTGTCTACCTGACACTGAAAGTTGGATTCCTAACTGGCCCTTGTCTTGGAGAAAAATCACTCTTCTAAACAGCAAAGTTTGTAAATGTACTTGGTGAGAGAGGAATGAGTCAGGTCCTTATTTTAAAAACCAACAATTTAAAATGCTGCTGTGGACAAAGGCAATCCTTCTGAAATGTGAGCTTGGGAGTAAATGATATGTATTTACCATATTTACTCAAATAGAAAATGACTCTGATAATAACACCAACACAAATAATTAGATTCTATGGATGGAAAATTTTATAAATGCATTATAATTTTCCAGGTATAGAATCTAATTATTGAAGGTTTGCTTTGAATTTGTCCCCCCCTCACTGCTACAGCAGAGAAAATAAATCTGGAGGGGGTTAGGTGGCCCCTTTGCTTTGTACTTCTCCCCTGCTTTTTCTGCCAGAAGTCCTTTCCCTCTTTCCTTGATGTCAGATACTGCTCTCCCTGAGCACATGGAAGTGAGGGGCAAATTTGAAACAACCTTGAAATTAAACATGGCTATAGCAACTTTGCATATATTACCCAGACAGTTCATCTGCCATCGATACGTTACCTTTTTTTGAAACTGCTGCAGGTTTTAGCACAAGTACTCCATAAACACACTTTTGAGCAGCACTTTTGTATCTACTTATATATACAAAGTTATATACAATATTAGTCCAAAGGCAAAGTCTCATCATTTACCACATAGTTCTTTGGGCTGGGACCCCCCCCCCTTCCCCCCCCTCCAGGAGTCAACAGCATTTCAAACCCTGGCAACCCTGCAGCTCAACATTTCTCAGTATGTGTGTGTGTACTCCAGATACACCCCCCACAAAGGATCTGTGTGCTAATTGGCTGCCACTTAAGAGTGGAACCAGGTGTTCTTGTCATAAGTCTGGAGATCCTCCAAAAATTTATATGCGAATGAGGTGCAGGGCAACCTGATCTGGCTTTACCTCATGATAGGTGGAGCCACACCAGTTGTATGTGCCCAGCTGAAAGAGGGGGTGACAGAGGGTAAATTGTCCCCCAAACTTGATGAACTGTTTGAGAGCCCATTTCATGATGCTTGCCAGGCTTTTCATGATGCTTATTTAAGGCTGGTGAAGAAACAGGAGTTATTGGAAAAGGGAAAGGAAGGCACATTTCAGCTGTGGGAGCGAAGAGGAGGACAAAACATATGCAATGTAGCAGCTCACCATGATTTGCCATGACTCACCACAACAGCAAGGAGGACTGCACTGAATGGACATTACCGCATGCCTTTTTCAGATGGACTGCACTAAGTTATCTTTGTAGTTCCCATCAGCACATTTGCCTGCTACAGCCCATCTCTTTTACAATCATGCTTAGTGTTGGCTGCATTTAATCAACTTCATAGTTGGTTTCTGTTGCTGAGCACATGCTACTTCTGGCAGCAGTTTAGTGATAGACAAAGTATTTAGTAAGATTTCCTTCTATGTGGTTCTAAGATGAGGGTTTTTTTTCTCTGTCTCAGTTGGGGAAGGGAACAGGAGGACTTGTATTCAGGTGAATTCAATATGTGAACAACATTGCTCAGTCCAGTAGTGTAACTGGGACATGGAGAGGGGGGAGGGTAGGAAACAAAAAATACTGCAGCTGTGTAGTCGTGCCAGAGGCAACTGGAAGTCACCACTGTCCCTGGCTTCATTGTTCTGCCTTTTGGCTCAGTCAAAAGGCTATACAGTTTGAATCCAGATGCAGAGGCTTGTTGAAATGAATGGGACCTGAATACTTGTGAGGACCTGGGCCTAAGCAATTTCTTTAGGATAGCACAGGAAGCAAATAGTAGTATTTCTTCAGCACTGAACTCCATTGTAGCATTAGTTGGCTTACATTGTATTCTTTGTAACCTAGTTGCTTCCCTGGCTCCCCCCATATGTTAGTCCCTCTCTTGGGCTTGTAGCTTTGTCATTTTTTGGTTCATGACAACATTTTCTAAGAAAACTCAATCTGCATGTCCTGTGCCAAGGAAACAAATTATCTGCTGGGTTTATTCCCTCCTAAGTAAGAAGCTTTTATGACTTAAGGCTTTTTAAGTGTGTGTTTGTTTTTATTATTTGTAGTTTACTGTGCAGAGTTTTTCCTCTCATTTACTTGGAGGAACATTATGAACTTGATAAAAACCTCTTTATGATAACTTTGTAGCTACTTTGTTACACACACCTAAGCACAAACAGCTGTAAGTTAGTGGCATCTTTTTAACTTGCTTATGCTATACATCAGACTGTTAACAAATGTAACAATTGCATAACAAGTTCCTCCTTGCTGAAAGGACCCTATTAACATTAACTAGGGAGAAGAAAAAGTTATAATTATTCTAATCAAAGTCACTCTTTAACTTTCTGTCAATTCAAAGAAGAGATGGAGGTCAGTTTAATGGTATTAAAATACAGAGGCCATGAAATTGTGTGATGTACTTGAGCAGTTTTTATGTTCCATCTCCTGAAGTCTTCTCAGTTAAAATTAAATGTGGGTTCTTTCACTTCCTAGTTTTGGCAGAGACAAGCTATCAACAAACACACTGATTCATGATGATTTTTTTTTTTTTATGATAAGCACTCCTAGGAACTAGACTAATTTCAAATAAATTGTACATTTTTGATGATCATCACACTGGAAATTTGGCAACCCAGAAGTAGCAGGGAGAAGAGGAATGATCTATCCATCTGTTTCATAGCCTTTTACCAAAATTCCAGATTATCCAGCATAACTCAGAGGCTGAATTATGTTTACTCTTAGAATGGTCATTTTGGACTTTTGCTCCTATACCTCAGCATTTTTGTACTCCACAGAAAAGTAACAATTCCCAAAATAAAATTTGATTGCAAGTTACAGAAATAAGGAGACATTTCCCTTGGACAAATCTTCTTAGCACATGACTGTTGCTGTAATTTCACTAATGAATGAGACTGGAAATACTGAAGACTTGTGGTTTAATTGTTGTAAAGTTTAAACTTCTTTATTCTCAAACCACAGATTTGTAAGACTAGTTTTACTCCTATTAATAACTTAATGGGGTTTTCAGGTGCTTCCTCATATATAGCAGCCAATTTCTCTGATCCTCTATCATAGTTGAGAAAAAACACTGTAGAATAAACTTCTGGTGAAAATTAAAGGACTGCAAATAAGGACACTGACTCCCTCTACATGTTACAGGTATTAACCTTAAGACTGGCTACATGTGCAAATTAGCTACTGACCATGATAAAAAGCCAATCAGTTATAAAGTTAGACTAGAAAAATGTGTAGTGACTTTACAGTTGGTTGCTATCAAGTTTTAATTTGCACATGTAGCAGGGTCTCCACTGCAGCTAAGAGCCCCATCAGGTGATGGGACTCCAAGCTGTGGGGTACACCATGTCCAGTGTAAACCCCACAGGCCCTGGGGATCAAGGCAGCCATGATCCCCAGGGATGCATGCAACCCCCAAGCCCTATGAATAAAGTTAGCTGTAAACCCCTTGGCCCTTGGGATTGCACCAGGGTTTAATTCACCCCTGAGCCCTAGGGATCATGGGGTGCCCCCGTATCTTGGAGCCCCTCAACTACAGGCATCCCAGCCACAGGAGCTTGCTTTTTGCCAGTATAGGGGGAACCCAGGATCAGGCTCCCCCTGCACCAGCTATAAGGTGTGATGGGATCTAATGGACAATCCCACAATTGTGCCTCCTATTATGAAGCCTGGTTGTGTGGATTGCACATTAGATCCCATTAGAAGGGGCCTATGATCAAAAGTTGCAGATAATGATTCCTATGGTATACTAAGTAGCCTATCTATTGCGCCTCTAGGTAACGTGGGCCCATTTAATGATTCATAGATTCATAGATGCTAGGGTCGGAAGGGACCTCAATAGATCATCCAGATTAATGATAATGCAGATTAGGAAGGTAGAGAGGCCAGGATCATATGAACACTGGCCTTGCTGCAGTGACAAGTACGGGACACTTCTAAATCCTTAAACAAGTGTCTGCAACAATGAAGCTCTTTAAGCTAATGTAGTTTGTCTGTAACAGATACGTGCTTAAATACTATACTGTTTCAGATAACCTTTTGTCCACCTTAAGTGCCTACTTATTAAAGTTACAAGAATATAGACCTGGTTATCTGATTCCAGAGTCCAGATGGGGGCTGTGGTGGTCTCGTAAATCAACTGCCCACACTGAAACACTGTAAATTGGCATGTGGTTCACATAATTGGTAATGATTTCTGTATTCTCTTTGCAGTTCCCTGAAAGAGCAGTCTCACCAGAGTTTAGTAAAGATGCATTAAACAACACTTAAAAATTCCTCTAGACTGTTAATGAAGGGGAGTTTCTTCACACTCAGAACGACAAAGACAGTTTTGTAATATCATAATATATATATTTGCATAGTGTCTTTAAACCACACTCCCTTTGAAATGAAAACCTTAACTTAGAAATAAGTCTCCTAAGGTAACTTGCATGAAATTGAGCTGCTTCTTCAATTTAATTCTATGTACGAGCTGTTTCTGAAATGTAGAGCTAGATTATGCTACTCTTCCTCTCCTGCGAATAGGCACACTAGTGAAATATTAGGGGATGTTTATACATAAATTAAATTTTCCTTCTCTTTTTCTGCCCCCCTCCCCACCCCCCAATTTGTTTTGGGTTTTTTTAGACTCAAATTTCTTAATAGTAATGATGATGCAGGTCTGCACTGTTACTGTGTAGTGCCAGGCAGCACTATAGAGGCATGCTGTGTACACCGTTACACTGAAATTATGGTGTTTGCATTAGCATGGCACTGGGCACATGCTATTAAGCCCTCACAAGTAAAGACTGTAAGGTGATAAGGGGGTGATGAGAAGGAGAACACGTGTGGACGCCTGTGTTTAGGACATTTGCTGCGGTAGTGGGTGGACAGGGCAATAGATAACCAGGTTGGGGTCCTTGCTCCAGGGACAACTTCTGCAGGTTATTCAATAAAAATATATATATTTATAGAGCCTGGGACTCCTGCCCAAGTGATTGCCTTTATTACTAGGCTACATTTGTGCTCCCTTGAACTGATTACTGCACAACAGTCAGCTTCAATAGGAAGAGTGCAGAGGGGCCTCCACCTTGCCTAATCAATGGCCTGGAGGGTGGAAGATCTCAGTTCTTAGCTACTTCAGGGTGAAGACAGCATTGAACTTTCACTTTCTGGGTGGCTGTTCAACCACAAGTCTGTTCTCAAAAGATGAGCACCACCCCCAGCTTCTCCACTTTTCTGGTACATACAGTTTTAAAAGAAAGCAGGCATAACTTCATTTTGTGAGCAGTTCCCTCCTGTTGGCAGGTACCTAGGCGTCTCTGAGTTTGCCTGTTTAATTGGATAGGAAGGAACTAAGAGTTCCTTCTGAGCCTGAAAGGAATCCAGAATTTAGGCACTGAGCTGCTGAGAGGGGGATGGGTCTCAACACTTTAGAAGCAGAACTTTAGGTGTCTAGATAATTTTGCAGTTAAACAGGTACCTGAGTTTAGCAGTCTTCATAATTAAGGTACAGCTGAGCTGAAGCTCTCTGACTTACAAATTTGGATCTAAAGTGCCTGAACTGTGCTTGAGCCCTTTATTGTGGGCCCTGTGCGTGAGCCCTTGACTGGATCTAATCCTCAACTACTATTCTTGTCATGTGTAAAGCTAGGTATAAGAATCTATCCCACTTTTGGATGGGATTTTTTTTCTTAAATTTAAAAATGATTGAGATGAATCCCTAAACAGTGAGTTTTATATAGCTGTTGTGTAGTTCAGACTACTTACAGCTCTTTCAAAACTTGCTTGTTTTTACAGGTAAAAAAAATGTTTTGCTGGGTAATTATTTAATCAGTGTTTACTAGAGGAACAGCAGTTTCAAAATGGTTGGCTTTTGTAGCTCACACTTGCTTAATTGTGTTAATTGAATGATTACATGATTGAACAGAAATCTTTTAAGACCACCAGAATTTGTTTTGTTTGGTTTTTGTAATAACATTAAATGTGGATCATTTAATTTTTTTTCCTGATGATTTCCTTGATTATCCTATAAAACAAACTCTGCAATCTTTGCTTATACTCGGAGAACACTAAAAACAAAAAGAATACATCATAGTATTTAAAATACCGAGAGAGGTATTTGAAGAAGCATTTCCCAGGACTCTCCTGAACAAACTGTAGGATGATGTCATAGAAATGAATCAAGGAAGAGGGTGGGGAAAGAGTTGCAGTGTGTATTTGTTTGGGAGGAGAGAGGGGAGGGATAGGTATGCAGAGCTGATTCTTTGGTTGGGAGTGGAGGCTTTGGCCCTGTTTGTTCATGTGGAAAATACATTACCTAGAATTGTTACTTTTTTCTAGTTATTGAAACTAAATAAGACTGGGGAAAGAGGTGACCACAACTAAAAAGCATGTTAGCAAGATAGCCTGCAGAAAACCTGCCCCTCTCTGTTCTGTCCTCGAAAGCCATGAATGTTGTTGTTCTTCCTCTAGGTTGTTTGTTTTTTTTTAAACCAAGTGTGTTTGTTAGATGTCTATGAGTCTGTAACCATAATGTCTACTTCCTTATGTATACTAAAGAGCCATCTAGTGGATAGAAAAAATACAAAATGTTGAGGTTTCAGGAAACTGAAAGCTGAGCAGTTGAGTCTTCACTTATTTTTATCCATTAAGTCACACTGCTTATAAGTGTGAGAATAAGAAGGGGAGACTTACCGTTTAATGCATCTGTCCCTTCAGCTGAAGGCTAGAAGGTGCTCTTATACCACTTCTAGAGACCTCCAACACTACAACTAAGTAATAAGAAACTAAACCCAGGCTTTGTTTGTGCCTATATAAGCAGGAAACATTAGAAACAGCAGGACATATCATATATGACCACAGTTTAAGTGCTAATACCAGGAGTTGGGTTTACAGGCAGTAGTCAAGTTTTTCACGTGTCAGAACTGGGAATTATGAGTACACACAGCAAAAACCTTTAAACACCCAGTGCTATTAATGTACTTCCCTTACTGGAGCAACCATTGCTAAACATAAGAAGAAAATGGAGTATCTAGGCTCAAATTACCTTCCGACTTGGCCACCTTTCTGCCTTGCTTATAAGCAAACTGATGTTTTCAGCTTGTTGCACTGTAGGTTGGATATGAACAAAAGATTTAGAGGTGAAAAGCTTTTTATTACTACTTACTACTATTATTTTTTTCCAAAAGGGTCAGTTTTTCATTTAATAGGTATTTTCAGTGTTGGCTCTCACAACTATAATTCATTTTCATTATATGTCAAAGTTTATTATAAGAAAAATAGTGATTAGTTATAATTAAATGAACTTGTTAAATATGCCCTAATTAGAAGAAAGGGAGGAGGGGACACAGGAAATGAACCTTAAATGAAATGATTAATGCAAACATTTAAGGAAAGGAGTTTACATGGTTGCATGCCACCAAAACAAAATTGGAAGGTAGATTTTTCTTTAATACCACCTTGTACAGCATTGCTCCTTTTATCATCCCCTTCCCCCTTTCCCAGGTTTTGTTGATTTCAGTTGCAAGCTCCTTGGGCCTATTTTTTTTTTCTTAATTGCCTGTAAAGCAGCTAACATTTTCAGATTTTATAAAATAATGATTTCTCTGGGTTTTTTTTAATTTTATGGGGTTTTTTTTTTACTGAAGTGGTGCAGTTGCATGTGATCACTGTGCTTCATTCATTTCCTTAAAAAAATATTAATGATTACAAATTGTTAATATAATAGGGCCAGATTGTAGCCTGGCTTGTATGGTGGTACAAGGGAGATCCCATCTTCTTTTGAGCCAGCTACCTGCATTGTAGGTCACAGCACAAAAAAAAAAAAAAAAAAAAAGTGCAGCTTTTATTTTGAGAGCCTGGTATTTTCATATTTGCAAAAGTTGAAAGGATGCTGTGGGTGTAACAAGATATTTCCTCCCTGCAATTACTGTAGGTATGCTGGTTTGCCGAGGGGAAATAAATTGCTCCATGTAAAAGACCAGTGCTTCTCGATCAACTCTGCCTTGTATCTGGGGAAGGAGGAAATAGACATGTTTTCTGGTTTGTTTTGTTTTAGGATCAGTATAACAGTATATTGCACCTTGCTTAGGGATGCAAGGCAAAAGCCCAGTATTCAGAGAGAGGAAATATGTGCAGTGAGGTTTAGCTAGAGTTCATTGGGTTGCTTCAAATTTGGCATGCCTATAACATTCTCCTTTTTTTGTTTTGTTTTTTTTCATTTATAAAGTCTACGATAGAACTCTGATTAGTTGATCACGTTCTTGTTGACTTGACTTTGCAAGTCCGGCAAAAAGCATTTGCAAGGTCAATAATACTGTATGCAACAAGGACAAATAAATACATTTCAGAATGAAGCTTGAGCAGGACAAACATTTACTTTTTCCCTGCTTTTAATTGATAAAATATTCATATAGGATATAACCTTCACTTGGCTAACAATACACGGATACTGTTACTCCTTGACACTTCAGTGCTGTTTCTCCCCTCCCATTCTCTTTCACGCACACCTATCAGTAAACGTTTTGTGTCTTGATGTGACACACTGTCAATTTTTGAGGCAAAACAAGCCTCAGTGCAGAGAGCACATATTTGGTGGTCCGTTTCACCTAAATGGGTGGCTTCCTTAGTCTTGATACCACAAAACAGCAAACATTGTCAGATGCATTCTTGTTTCCCTAGTGTTCTGGGAGTAGGCATTTTCATCTTATTTTAACATTTGGTGATTCAGAACCATATTTGCTGCATCACACTCTTCTTTCAGTCTGTGCAAATTTAACAAGTGGATGGATTTTTTTAAATGTCTTGCAAAACTTTTCACTTGAAGCTACCTTTTGCCATCTTATTTATGATAGAAAATTTGAAGTAATCTATGTCTTGTAGGCAAAATTATTCTTGGGTAAATGAAAGAGAAGTAGACATGAGGTACACATGATCAGAAGTGGTGAAGTCAAAGTCTGTAAAACAAAAAACAGAGCTCTGGATTTTTGTCCACATTTTACAATAGTTTTGTACTTTCATATTTAAGCTGATCAATCTGAAATAGAGTTTGCTGGTAAGTTTTTGTCTGAAACTTCTCATTTGTCAAAACCAGGTTGTGTCTGTGTGAACATGTTTTATTTCAATTAAACTTTTGACAGGAAAGTTTCTCAAGACAAGAAACTGCATCCTGGATAAACTCCCAGTTAGATTATTAATCCAGCATGTTAAATCCCTGCTGTAGATCCAGGACTTAATCCTGAATCCCCCAAAACAGGAGTGAGCACCCTTGCCACAGGACCGATTAACAGGGAAGTGTTGAAATATTATTTTTACTGTACGTGGAGTCAGCTTGCTATCCAACTCCAGGGGTGTCTTATTTCCCTACTTTTCTTACTGGTTGTCTGCTCTGAAAAGTGACAACTAAAATGGCATTGCTGTGCATAATAGATATGTTGGTGAGAATTCAGAGTTCTGTCTCAGTGTTAGAATATTTTGCTGCTTTTTAAATTTCTTGGGTTTGGCTCTGTGAGGTTGTAGGCAAAGGAGCTGAAAATTCCCCCATTCTTTGCATTTTGACTGCAAGTAAATGCCAGTCAGATTGCATTTGCCCTGAGTGCAACTTTGCTCACAAATTTCATAATTATAAATGAAATTCTAGCTTGGCTTAGAGCAAAGGTTCTCAACCTTTTTTGTACCAGGACCCATTTGCCAAGATCAGTGGTTTGTCCCAACCCACACCCTGCTGGCCCTGCTGGTGCCTGACCCACAGTCCCCAGCTGGGCTATGCTGGGGCGCCTCACTCCCAACCCGCTGCCCCCCTCCAGCTTGGGACGGAGCGCAGCGGCTGTAGCAGCTCTGGCTCATGTGAGTGGCAGTGGAGCAAGACTGGCCCAGCACAGGCTGGAGGGAGGTGGAGTGGAGGCCTGCAGGACACCTGCTCTGGGCTGGGGCTTTGTCACAGCCCCTTCCACCCTCTGAGCAGTGTCTCCCAGCTGCTCCGCCCCCACGGGCACCAGCCCGGCCCTGCAACTCCATCCCAACCCTCTCCCTGCTCACGGCCCTTTGAAATATTCTTGCAACCCACTTTTGGGTCGCAACCAATGGATTGAGAAATGCTGGCTTAGAGAAGTTTCCATTGGCAGCATTGATGCATGAAGGAAAAAGGAAAAGGTCACTTGTTTCAGTGCTATATGCTTGTGTTGTTTTGCAAGCCAGGGGGCAAAAGAAACAATTGGTAATGGAATTCTCTTGGTTTTGAAATGGTTGTGCATGGTAAAGAGAACCATGGGATAACTTCTGAATGGCAAGGAGACCAATTTCAGACATCTGGAATTTTGGCTCACTGCCACTTATACTGATTGAGCAAATGTAAATGGATTGAACTGAACAAGATTGCAGCTGCTAGGGCAGGTTGTCTTGCACAAGTTAAGTGGGAGAAAGGTACAGAATATCTACTGTAAGCCTGCACAGCCCTCCTCTCCCCCACGCACTTCCACCCCAAGCTCTCACATCCAGAGCCTCTCTAAAGTGTGACTGATCTGCTTTAGCCAAAGACCCTGAATCCAATTTACAAAAGGGATTTTCTTAAAACAAACAAACCAGTTATATTATCACCCACTGTAGGAGT
The DNA here is from genome assembly GCF_030867095.1 of Alligator mississippiensis. Lineage (NCBI taxonomy): Eukaryota > Metazoa > Chordata > Crocodylia > Alligatoridae > Alligator > Alligator mississippiensis. The sequence goes on along the minus strand of NC_081824.1, from coordinate 115,176,534 downwards.
GTTTGGAGAATTCCTGCAGCTAAGACCATGTCTGTATCTGAAGGGAACCTGATGCCAGGGATGTTAAATCCCTGCAGTAGATCCAGGACTTAATCTTAAGGTTTTGGCCCTTCAGGCTGGCCACCTCTGCCCAGCTCTGCACCTTGACTGGGTCTGCACTGGCCCAGATCAGACCCCTCCTGACCCTGAATGCCTAGATTGGGCCTACGCCACTTCCAGCCAGCTATCCACTTCCAGAATGGTCCTGTACTGCCTCAGCCTAGCCTCGTATGCTAGGATCAGGCCTCACACCAACCACCCTGCACACCTGGATTGGCCCTGTGTCCCCAAGTGTAGGATGCAGAGTCATACTATCTGGCTAGTAGGGCTTCTCCCAGGTCCAAAAATTTGACAGCAGGTAAGGAGCAATTAACACTGCCACCACTCCCCTGCCACCAAATTTAGAGAGGCTCTGGATTGCCCACAGGCTGGGAGTTGAGCATCACTGCATAATAGATATTCAGGTGTTAAGTATGTCCTCAAACATGTCTTGATCCACTCTACTTGGCCTGCCGAGACCCACTTGGGCCTGCTCTTGAGTCCTTGTTTGAGGATGACATGCTCTGATGACATTTGAGAATGGAACAGTGAAGCCAGATAGAACTAAACAGTCGCTCAGTTTGGAAATGAATCAATCTGTGATCCTACACTTATGCAAAATGAGTCTGGGCTGGAACAGTGCTGCACTCTACCTGCAGATCAAATGTGTCGAGTATTACATGTCCATCCTAACAAGGATTATGATGGGATTTGGGAGCATCATGGGGGTGGAAAGGGAAATTCTACCTTGCATAGCTGTTTGTGTGTGCAGATCCAGGACAGTTCAACGGGGAGCTCCTACTGGACAGTAAAGATGTTGTGCAATCCAGGGGCCACTGTCGTACAAAATGTCTAGCAGGGATAGTGAATCACTTGTCCAGACTAGGAAACATTGAACATAGTGGCTACTAGCTGCTGATCTGCCGTTATACTCTGTGCAAGGCCTTGGAGCACCTCCAAGTCCATACCAAGTATCAAGCAACATTAACAATCACTTATTTCTCATCTGAGGTATATGTAGATGTATTTTCCGTCTTACCTCCCTGACCTTACATATACAAGCCCACTGTGTTGGTCCAATGCTTAGGTCCTTAGTTTTTCCTTCTTATGGCTGTTGTGTGAGGTTTTTGGATATAGACAGACTAACAAATTACAGTTCATTAAAGGAGGCTGGGGACTTATTACTGAGCAGCTGGTTCATGGTAACTATCCCTATGCCTGCTCTTATCCTGCGGTAAATTAGAGTTAAACTAGCAGCTTATTCTACTAGTGAAATATGGGCTAAGTTACTACTGTTTACTTTTCACTTAATATTGGGTGAGAGTGGCATAAGAGCAATTGCTGTGTGTCAGTTGCTCTGTGGTAAGTCTCTGTCTTCCTCAAACTCACGGTAAATAGGTTGTCTGTTCATGCAGTTCTTGGCGTACATGACAGTAGCTTTAACCAGGGATCTGGGCTTTCCATTTGCCATGGTAAAATGCAGATTTTCCCCCTTTAAAGGAGAAAAATGCAGAAAACAGTGGGGTCCCCTGCAGGCTGGCAAAGTTCCCCTGCAAGGGGCTGGGGAGAGTGGGACCTGGATCCCTGACCCCATACGCCTGGCAGCTGTGAACCCCCTCTGGCAGGACTGGTGGGCTCGGGGGGGGGGGGGGGGGGGCGGGCTGTGGGTAGGGAGTGAAGGGCACTGGTCGGGCCAGGGGACTATGGATGGGGAGTGAGGCATCGGGGGGGACTGTGGGTCAGGAGTGAGGAGCAATGGCATGGGCATGGCACCAGCATATCAGGGATGCTCAGTGCCACAAAACAGTGTGGGGGGACAGGTGCAGCTGGACCTGTGTGCAGCTGAGTAAAGGGGGAAGGGGAAGCTCTGATTTTTCTGTGATTAAAAACCACAGAATTAAACAACACAATGTATAGGAATTTAAAATGTGTTTATAGTGATTGAGGCACTGGTAGGCTTCCAAGTTGCTTTAAAATTGTAAATATATCAATAAAACATTGTGTTCAGTGCACATACATGCACACTGTTTTATTGATATATACAGTGCGGCTGTATTTAAAAATAGCACTAGTTGTTTAATAAACTTTAATGTTACTCTTCAACTATAATAAATACTGCTAAGTATACTTCAGGTTGCCTTATTTAATTAGTTCACCAAAGCCTTTAAAAAAAAAAAATATATATATATATATATAAATAAAAATAAATTAAAAATGATGATAACTAGAAAGTACAAGAGTTGAAGCTCCTCTTCTTTTACATTCTATCTGCTGGCAAGCTTGGAAGCTAAATCTATGCATCCCTTCTGCTTCCCTTGCTTCATGTTTATCCATTCCAGTCACTTCAATGCTGCCATCTGGATGCAGCCCCATGCTCCTGCATGCCCCTGGCTCTGCTGTTGTCCAAATGTATCCCTGTGCCACTATGCATCCACTGCTTTGTGCTGCCATTGTCTCAGAGGCCTCGCACCACCAATTGCCTCTGGCTCCCTGCTGCTGCCTGGCAACAGCTCCACACTGCTGTCTGCACATGGTCCTGTGCCATCACCTGCCCCCAGACCCCACACTGCTGCCCGAATGTGCTGCCTCTTGGCCCTTGATCCGCACTATTGCCCTAAGGTATCCCTACCACAGTTTCTGCTAGCCCTGCAGATCTGGCCCAGGGGAGACCCTGCAGTCTGGATCTCAGAGCCTGGGTTGAGTTTGATACCCCAGTTATAAGGAAAGCACAGCATCCACCACTCAATTTTTAGCTGAAGAAAGATTAATCCTGTCATAGTTATTATGTAACCTGGATTTTGATGCCTTAATTTCACCCTCTTTAAAAGTAGGGATGGGGGAATACTTTTGTGCTTCTTGCAGCAGAGATGAAGCTTGATTCATCTTTAACGTCCATAAAATGCCTCGGGAGTCTTGAGTGGCATGCTCTGTGCACATGTAAATTTTGCTCTTTTAACTAAAGTTTTGCAATTGTGTGAGATCTTTCTAAATACCACTTTTTTTAAAGACTTTTTAAATTAATCCAATAAACTGCATTGGTTTCCCCCTCCCTCCTCCCCCCCACCCCCAACACCCTTTGTGTTGGGCTATCTTTGTAATCAACCACTTCATTTTCTTATCATACCTAAATCACTTTTAATCTGATCCAGATAGAGAGCAGATACCTTTTCCCCTGCCTTCAAAAATGAAAAAAAAAAAAAAAAATCTAGACAAACCTAGTGGAATGATTTTCGTAAACTGCTTCCAAGTAACTCTTTAAATTATTAGGTTTCATATGACTTCATCTGTAACTGGATAGTCTACTTGTCAAAATTCTCATTTACAGTTGAGCAACTTGATTATTTCTACACGTGGTTACTCAACCAGCAGTACTGCTGTAAGATATGTCACTAAAGTATTGGTGAAAGAGAAGTGCTATTTTAAATACTGCTAATTGGTCATGTAAAAATCCTTAGCAAAACCCTGCTTGACGGAGAAGAAAGGGAAAATGCAGCATATGTGAACACACCTATTCATGTTGCAATTTCTGCTTAGGCTGCTTTGGCTCCAGAGCCATCAGATTGATTTAAAAACTAGCAGGTTTTGATCTATAGTATTAATTCAACCTGCTGCTACTCAGTGTTTTAGAGCTATAAAGCTTGGCCTTGGATCAAGGCCCTGTCTGTGCTGTAATCTTTAACCGAGTTTGAACCAGCTAGAGACATGCTTGGCTCTAAATGTAACTTGGGTCTCCACATAATGCAGTTAATGTTCAGTTAATAATTGTAGCAGCTGATCACAGGTTGCTCATGCCAGGGAGCAAGGCTGGAACAAAGCTAACTTGATGTGAAACGCCATTCAGGAATAGACAGGTTGACAGCTTAACCTTACCTGCTTATTTTCTTCCTCCCATCTCTTTCTACAGTAGGAAGTATCAATATCCATTGTTCCATTTTGGTGTCCTTCTGTGTGCATTCTCATTTGGTCCTATGATGGCATTATGGGTTAGCTAGATAGGGACTGATGAAAGACCTTTTCCCATTGTTTAAATACTTGCATATCTTAAAGATTAATTCATTTGGGCAGCTTCTTTATGCTTTTCCAATGCAAAGTGCCACTGAAGTCTTGGAAGACACATAACCCATACCTGGCTTTATTCTCTGCCGTGTTCCAGGCTCTTAGGAGGCAGGGCTGGAGGAAAGTCATGTGGCCAAACTCGCTAAAAGCTAGCTGACCGTTTATACAACTGTCATAAATTTAGACCAGACTTCAGGTTCCTTCTGACTTAATGCTTGGGATCAGTGAGTGTAGTGTGTGATCATCTTCAGTCCTAGTAGAGAATGAAGGTTGCTTTAAATCACTTGTTATATTCTCCTCATTCTGAACTTTGCCATCTGCTTCTGTGCCAGAGGTCAAGATTTGACTAGCAGTGTTAAGTTATTCTTAATGCACTGGAAACTGTTCATTGGTGATGCATGCTTTAATTTACAATGGCAATTGTCCTATTTGCAGGCTATGAATACTTTTCTTATCCATTCCCCCTGCTTTATTTTCCCCTTTGAACTGCTTTTAATTTTGTTGAACTAATAGAATCAGAAAAGCAGCTAAGAATTTCAGACTATTACAGAAACGTGCATGGGATAACAGCGAACTAGCAGTTAAGGTGAAGATGTAAATCTATGAGACTTGTGTGCTCTCATCCCTGCTTTATGGTTCAGAAATGTGGACTACATATGTTAGGTATGTCAAGAGACTAAACAGCTTCCACCTGAGATGTCTGCATAAGATCCTGAAAATAAGGTGGAAAGACAGAATACCAAACACAGAGGTACTGGAGTGCCCAGGACTGAGACGCTTAGAAACTACCAGCCAGAAGAGGAGGTTGTGATGGATTGGACATGCCAGGAGAATGGGAAGAGACCATATCTGCAAGAAAAATTTATACAGAGAGATTCAAAACAGTTCTAGCAAGTGGGGTCACCCTCTATGGCAGTATCACAACGTGTGCAAAAATGATATGAAGTCATACAACATCAGTGTAGAAAGCTGAGAGGAGTGTGCAGAATGCCATCTGATCTGGAGGGAACACGTGGCACAGTTCAATGTGAAATGGCTTTGATTCAGAGGATGGCAACAAAATGAGAGAAGAAAGCAGCATGCTCTAAACTCAGATGATCTGTGATCTCAGATGGATCTGTGACGCTTGTAACAAGCGGTGTCCCTCTTGAATTGGGCTTGCCAGCCTCAGATTCGTCAGGCATCTGAGTAGACCTTATAGTTTCATAGTAGTTTGTGGTCAGAAGGGACCTGAACAGATCATCTAGTCTGACCCCCCGCCACTGTGGCAGGAGCACACGCTGGGATCACACGACCCCAGACAGGTGTTCTTTCAACTTCTTTTTTAATTTACCCAAGGTAGGAGCGAGGACCACTTCCCTAGGAAGATGGTTCCAGATCCTAGCCACCCTAACAGTGAAATAGTGCCTCCTAATCTCTAACCTGAACCTATTCTCCAGCAGCTTCTGGCCATTGTTCCCTGTCACCCCAGGTGCTGCTGGGGGAATAGGACCCTTCCTATTTGCTGCTGATCTCCCCTAACGAGTCAGTAGGCAGCCACCAAATCCCCCCTCAGCCTCCGCTTACTGAGGCTGAATAGGTTCAGGTCCCTCAGTCTCTCCTCATAGGGCCTGCCCTGTTGCCCTCCAACCAAGCGGGTGGCCCTCTTCTCAACCTTCTTACATGTACACTGTGATTCAGAGGATCAGTGGTTGCCTACTGTTATCTATTCCTGTCAGCATAGCACTACCTCTAGTATTCAAACTACTGCAGAGCCAACAGAGGAAAACCAGCATTGTTTTTGGTGAAAGTTACAGGTTCTTCACCCCTCACCCCCAATAAAAATAATAAACAAACAAAAACCTCCTTTTTCCTGATCCAAGTGAAAAATAATCTGTGACAAGGCTGGTCTTTGATTCAGATGTTTAAAGCCTTTTCCAGCTGCAGGATCAGCTGTGCTACATCAGATGTGGCAGGAACTAGTAAGACTGGTGGCTCACCATGCAGACAGAAATACAAAAAACATTGACCTCTTGGCTAATTGAGTCTGGTCCCATACTGTCTAGCACTACATTGTATAATCTGTCTTGTAAATCCATAAACTCCATCTTTTTAAAAGCAGTTACTGTTCTTTCCTTTGCCATCCTCTGACTGGGGCTCTATTCCAGAATCTCACTCCTCAGGTAGTTAGAAGGGGCTAATCTCTGGTTTAAATTTATTCATGGCTAATTTATACTTATTTGATGTTCAGTCCACTTTATCTTAAATAGTTCTTTTCCTCCCTTCAGTTCCCTGATGACTGTCATAATCTTTTATAAATGATCTGGTTTGAGTTTACCTTTTTGAACAGGAGTGATGAGCCATATTCCTGATGAGGTTTCCTTAGTGTCTTCTATAACAGCATCAATACTTCTGTATCACTTCTAGTAAATATCTTTCCTGGTGTAATTTGCCTTCTTCATGGCTGAATCACTGTCGTGGCTCATAATCCTTTTGGCATCATCTAGTCCACCTATGGCCTTCTTGATCTCTGCCAGTTCCTACTTATGGGCTCTAAACTTATAGCAACAACTCTTATAATTATTCCCCAAGTCCGTTCCCTTGCTTTTTGTACTGTTGGATTTAATCTCTTTCTTTGTGCTGCTTCAGTCCCCCAGGTCATTTAGTAAAATACCCCACTCATCCTCTCTTGTCACCGTTTCCTAACTTTGGCAAATTTCTGTAGATACTCCTTGTATCTTTTTAGTAAGAAAAATAAATAAATAATGCGTTTTTTAGAAAGTCATTTTAAAGGAGCTAGATGCTATCTTAATTGTTACAATTTGTCTAGAAATGTGCTCATCAATACGTTGTCTTTTGGCCTCAGTCTGCTCCCTTTTGAAGTCAATGGAAGAAGTTCTAACTAATGGAAGCAACTGTTGGAGTAAAAGGCCAATTTTCCCAGTAAAAAGTCAGATTAGGATTACAGTCTTCTCTTTGCTTCATAATATATACTTTTAAATATATCGGACAAGGTGTGGAAGTGTTACTTACAGTCTCACTGATTTGAGAGAAGAGTTTTCAAATCTGCCAGTAGCTTTGTGTTTGTAATACATTTGTAAGATAGGCATGGGTGAGAAGAGGAACTGAAATCTAGCTATTACGCTTGTATTAGCACTTCCTACAGGTGGTGCTTTTGTAAAATCCTGCATGTGAGAGAGATTACTTGCTTGGGAAAACTAATTTGTATACAAGTTTGTCCTGTTTTCTTTTCTCCTCCACTGCCTGGGGACCTAATAGTAAGCCTGACTCTGAATTTGTTTGCCTGGTATTGTTTTCCTTTGGGAGGATGTTGTTGCATACTAAAATCCAGAGGTCTTCACATATTGACTAAGACTCAATGTGTCAAAACAGCAGCTGGCAACCTGTAACAAGCCATGGGCTAGAACAGGCCACTCTGGCACAGCACAGGCAAGGGTGGGGGGGGGGCTCTTCGCGAACCTGCCCTGCGGTCAGTCAGCTGGGAACTGTGACCTCAGTACCGACATGTCTCTGTCCCCCGTTCGCAAACTGGGGAGCAAGCCCAGCTTCCAGCTGCTGGGAGGTGCACCAGGGCCAGGCAGCTACAAACTGTGTCTGTGCTGCTGCCTCTTTTCTCTTTTACCCCCCAACACCCACCTTCCAGCTGTAATGTGAGCCCAGCTGGAAGTTGCATAAGCCTAGCACAACCTTACTAACTGGAAGTTGCACCCAGGCTGCAGCTGGCAGGGGAGGATGGGGAGAATCAGCAGTGGCATGGGTACAGCAGAAAGGTGCTGTTCATTTATCAGTCCATTCCCGTGCACAGACAAAACCCTCCAGCTCTGCAGTCTGGATCAAGTGGCTCCACAAGCTATATGTTGTCAACCCCTGGGCAAGGAGATTGAATGAAAAAGTTTTCTCAGTGACTACATAAGATAAAGCAGTTTAGAAACCAACCTCAATCTAATGCATGTTCTGGTCTGGTCTGTCCGATTGCCTGACTTTCTGGGATGCACAGGTATAATGAAATAAGTTGGCCCATGTATGCAAACTTATTTTATATTATTATTTCTATTTTATAATGCAAGTTTTGACTTTGTTCAAAGGTATCAAGAGGCCACAATACCTAAATTAGTGTTTAATTTACATTTCCTTTTTAATCATTCATTGCACTTAAAATTCATCCTCCAGGTGGCAGTAGAAACTTCCAATTTTGTAAGCTTTCCTGTGTCTGTGTATTAAGTACGTAGAGCACTTTTTAAAAAAGTTGTTTCCCTCCAAAGTGTATGAAGAAGTCTCTCTTTATTTTGGCAGTTAAAATACTTAAGGTCCAATCAAATTTTTTTTCTAATCCACATTCAGTTTAAAATTTATAGATTTGTAGAAATAGTATATCAGAAATCATTTGCTTTGAGTTTAATGCCAGTAAAGCTTAATAACTTGTAGGCCATCAGCCATCCTCCAGATTCATTTCATGGGGCCACTTGTCTTAATTACAGTTTCTTAACCTTTTGAAGCAGAGGTCGGCAACATACGGCCTGCAGCTGTCTATGGCTTGCAGAGCTAGATAGCTTTGCTTCCGCCTATGCCTGTGCTGAAGAGACTGGGCAGTGAAGAGCTATGCTAGGGCTGGTAAGTGGAAGCTTTGCCCACATTCCCATCGCTTCTCCCCATCCTCTGCTCTCCAGCTGCAGTGTGGCTAGCTTTTAGTTGGTCAGGGACTGAGCTGGAGCTGGGCTTGAGCTGGGCAGCTTCTAGCTGTGCCTGCATTGCTAACAGTGGGTGGTGGGGAGAAGTGGAGGCAGTGCAGATGTAGTTTCAGCTGCTCAGCCTTGGTTCCAGTTCCCCATGGGCTGGAAGCTGCATTTAGGACCCAGTGGGAAGGGGGGGAAGGGCTGGGAGAAGTGGCAGCAGCGCCTAGCCCCAGTGCAGGTTCAGGCATATTCTCCTGCTGCTGATGCACCTAGGGTGGCCATCATAGAGGACATTCTGGTTTTCTGCTACTCTGTCCTCTATTGATATGAAACCTGACACCTTTATGTCCTCTATTTTTATTTTGAAAAATAGCTCTTCACTTCCCAGTCTCTTCTAGCACTACATTGTATAATCTGTCTTGTAAATCCATAAACTCAGTCTTTTTAAAAGCAGCTACTGTTCTTTCCCCTGCCAGCCTCTGGCTGGAGCTCTATTACAGAATCTCGCTCCTCAGAGAAAAATCCTCACTCTTTCCTTGAGAAAATAGAGGACATAAAGGTGTCAGGTTTCATATCAATAGAGGACAACCGGACTGTCCTCTATGATGGCCACCCTAGATTCATAGATTGTAGAGTTGGAAGGGACCACAAAGGATCATTGTGTCCGACCCCCTGCCCCTGGCAGGAAAGAAGACCGAGGTCAGATGACCCCAGCCAGGTGTCTATCAAGCCTCCTCTTGAAGACCTCCAAGTTAGGTGATAGCACCACCTCTCTTGGAAGCCCATTCCAGGTTCTGGCCACCCTTACTATAAAACATTTCTTCCTAATGTCCAACCTGAATCTACTCTCCACTAGTTTATACCCATTATTCCTAGTTACTCCTAGTGGTGCTCTGGTAAATAGCACATCTCCAATTCCCGGTTGTCCTCCCTTGATAAACTTATAGGCATCTACAAGGTCTCCACTCAGAAGTCTCTTGTGAAGGCTGAAGAGATCCAGATCCCTCAACCTCCCCTTGTAGGGTCTTTCACAGGGGCCACTAATCATGCGAGTGGCCCTCCTCTGAACCCTCTCCAGATTTTCTGTGTCCCTCTTGAAGTGCAGCGCCCAACACCAGACAGTACTCCAACTGCGGCCTGACCAATGCCGCATAGAGGGGGAGCATCACCTCCTTTGACCTGTTGGTCATGCATCAAATGCACAACAAGGTGTGATTGGCCTCACTGATGGTCTCGTTACACTGCCTGCTCATGTTCATCTTGGAGTCAACTGTGACTTCAAGATCCCTCTCAGCCGCTGAGCTGCTGAGGAGGTCATCCTCCAACCTATAGGTGTGCTGGAGATTCCTCCTGCCTAGGTAGATTACCTTGCATTTATCTTTGTTGAATTGCAACCTATTTCATTTTGCCTATTGGTCCAACCTGTCCAGGTCAGCCTGTATCTGCTCCATGCCCTCCGGTGTGTTAACTTTGCCCCATAACTTGGTATCATATGCAAACTTGGAGAGGGTGCTCGCCACACCCTCGTCCACATCGTTGATGAAGATATTAAATAACACCGGTCCAAGCACCGAACCCTGTGGGACCGATGCATCACCGAAGCCATCGGGCTCAGGCTGTTCTGGCCCATCTTTTAGGAGTAGTTGAATTAAACAGAGTTCTAGTTAATTGAAGGGTTTGGGGGGTTTTTACCCCCCTGTCGTTGTTTCTCATATCCATTGTATATCTAATGTGATCACAACCTATTTCAGCTTGCTTTTCCAGTGCTAACATGCTAGTTATTAACAAGGCTTGACCTCAGTAAACCTTACCTGAATATCTTGGCCACTATATTCAGTAGATACTTTGACATGACTTTATCTCCAGAAGATCTCTCAAATTTGCCACTAGGTGGCATTGTTCACAAACTATGCTAATGGTTCAGGCTCCTTTTTAATTATTTTTTTTTCCAAATTCAGTTGAAGATCTGTTAAAACCTAAAACATTTTATTCCTTTATATTTATAAAAATCATTTTAATAACTTTTACTGTAAAGTCAACTTTTGGGTTTCTTGAATGATCTGCATCTTTTTTATGACCTGAAAGACACCTTGTTACCTGAAAGCTTGTCCAACAACTTTCCCAGCTGCAGTTAGTCCAGTTAAAGGTATTACAATAACCTCTTGCTTCCCATACATTTTCTGAATGGTCGCTGCTACAACACCACTCCAATTCTACTACAGACTTTCTGAAGTCTTTAACTTGACACTGTTTTCGGTGTGTCCAAATTTGAGTTCTAAATTTCCCATGAAATCAGTTGTCCCAGATTTGTAATTTCATTTTTATTTCCATTATATAGTAAGCAGTTATGATAATGCTGAGTATCAGAACATTTGACTTGCATATAAGTACAATGTAATGTTTCTTTAAAAAACACTCAATTAAAAAAAGGGGGGGGGGGTTTCACTTTATCCAAAGAATTAATATAAAATATAAAAACTTTCACTAAACTTAAATATTACTTAATAAATAAAATGTTACCCCTTGCATATATCCTGCCACAACACGCTTCCTGGGTTTAGCACAGTAACTGATTTCAGAACTGCAAAACATAATTATAATTTTCTTCAAAACTTGCTAATACACAGTGTGCACTTGTTAATGTTCTGAATTTCATTACATCATCATATTTGCTGCTGTCTGGGTGGGTAGACAAGCTTGAATGAGGATAGTCACAAGTGTACTTTTAGAGGAAGACAAGCAACTGTTGATAGAGAAGTGGGCAAAAATAGTTTCTCACTCTCTCTCCCCATATTAAACTCTGTGTTTTATTTTCTAAAAATGTGTAAGCATGCATCGAGCTAGATATAGCACTGATAGGGCTAATTTTGCAAAGTAAAAATTACCTGTATGTGTAGTATTCAGCCAAACATTAGCTTAGAAGCAAAGCTCAGGTATGTGCTCATTTTGAGATTCATTTTATAGAGCAATCTTAAATGTTGGAAAAATTCTGACTTTTTCTTCTGGGATGCAATGAATGACTTAAAAAAAAATTAAGTTGAATTAGTCTGAGTTTTTAAACTCACTATTTTAAGTTTCTGTTTTATGAGCTCTCTCACTTCCAATGCAAGTTGCACAGCTTATTACAAGCCTATGAATTTGTAGGTTTTGTGTGTGCATATTAGTTTCTATTTTATCTATAATATAAATACGTTTTTAGTTAGTTGGGCTTAAATGTGCTAAAGTAAATGCCATGAAATTTTTTATATTGTCCCTTTCTGCCTAGTTCTTGCATCATGTTTTTTCTTTGTTCTGTAGCCCATGATTTAACTGTGGCTTATTGAAAACTTACTTTTTTCCCCCTTGACCTACCGCAGTTGCACATACCAGTTTCCATCAACTGCTAAATGCTTTAGAATTATCAAGTAAAAATTCATAATGCTAAAGGAAGAATATCTGTACGCCATTAAAATCTTTTCCTCCTCTCAAACAGCTGCAGAAATACAAAGAATACTATATAAACTTGGAACGCCACAAGATACGCCTGAATTGAGGCAACAGCTGTAAGTACTTCACATGAAATACTCTAATTTCACTGCATTGTGAACACTCTCAGTAGGTGATGGTGTGTTGTAGCGAAGTGCTCAGCTTTGTTGGAAAAGAAGAATAGAACTGAAATTTAAAAATGTGGATTGATTTAAAAACATTCATCTTCGGTATTTTTGTGTACTAGAAATTGCTTTGCTTGCCCACTTAACTAGCAATTGCCAATGCTTCTGCTAATCATATGCTGCGTACAGAGGTAAACAAGAGAAAACTGAGAACACTGGAAAGTGCAACGCAACTCCAGGGCTTTAAAGGTTGGCCTTTTCAATTCTGCAGAAAAAGTTTCAACGCAGTAATGTGCTGGGCTTTTTGTTGGGAAACAGTAGCAAGTAGTATAAGAATGCAAAGTAAGACTTCCTTTTTATACAATAATAACCGCAGTAGGAGGTGAAATTACGAAGTGAGCACATGTCAAAAAAACAAAGGAAAGCAGAAGTGAAATCAGGGTAGTTGACAGAAGCTGTGTGTCTGTTCAGACATCTGAATATGGGCTTTCATTAGCATCCTACTGAAAGTGGCTACTAGCCACTCACCATTTCTCAGTACAGAGTTTCATAGTGATGGGATTAAATGATTTGGAGTAGTGGCCTTTGCCACTTTTACTCCTTAATCCTAACATAAATACACACAAACTGCATGTGCTATGCTACCCTTGTGGGTGAGAAAGTTGATGGAGTCTCTGTGGCTGTTAATACTGCTCTGTGGTCATTGAATTGCACAAGGAAGTTTGTAACTAGACCAGGGGCCTCAGAGGGCCAAATCACTTTCAGTTATCAGCTCTGGGCTAGAGCTATAAAATTAGCCACACGCTGCAACCCTGGGTCCACCAGGGATTTCCCACTTAAGACAGTGATTGAAAGTAAACTATAGCAGTTACACGGTAACTAAACTTTCAGTTTAGTGAAATTCCTGTTTCACTTGGCATGAGTCGAGGTAGGGAAAATGCTGCTGACCATTAGGTATCAGTGCTGCTTCTCCTCCCTTAGTAATTTTTTTGCACATGACTTAACATGAAAATTATTTTTTTGTAATACATAATTGCATCCCTGCAGTAGTTGAAAATTGGATCTTGGTTAGTATGGTTTTATCAGTTTTATAGGGTTTTGCGTGGATTAGGTAATACATTTGCAACTAAGGATATGCCTTGGCAATAAAAGGTGCTCATTTAGATATACCTGAACAAGCTTGGACAGCGGTGGCAGTCTAGCTTTGATAGTACAGCCCTCAAAGCTGGCTGATCACCTGCCTTTTACACAAGTCTCTTTTTAAGTTCTGAGCACACATAGCTAAGCTGTTAGTTAGCTCGAGTGTGTGTACAGAAATGCAGTCAAACCCTAATGGCAATATAGGTATGTTCCTTAATCTGTATGACCAAAATTGATTCAATATGTGATGATAGGGAAAATGGCAGGAAGACCTAGAGGTAGGATTACCTACTCGCTGAAACTAGGGAATCCATGTTCTGCCTTCTATGTGGGTTTGTAGTCTGGGAACACTTGGGTCCATGACTGCTTTTGAATGTCCAGAAGTTGAATTTTTTGAGATGTTATACTCAAACCAAAAAGCAGGCAATAATACATTTCTTGTATTAATATGGTGAATATATGGTGCATTTTGCTGAACTCTGCTTTTTTTCAAAATTAAGTAGCCACTGCTCTTATGAAGATCATGCTCTGGTAAATTGAGCCGTGCCATCTTCCTGAATTGAAAGCAGTGTTTGGGAGGGGTGATTCCTGGCTCTCCTTTGTTTATTGAGAGTGTTGGCTTCTAAAGCCTAATAAGAACCCGTTAAAATGGTGTCAATTGTTGCTAAGATGAAATAGTGGAGTTGGGAATAGGCAATGAGCTATTGCAAGGAAGAAAGTGCAAAGGGGAAAGGAGAAAAAGGCACAGATATGAAACTGAACAAAAAGTAAACAATGAAAACTTTAGTCATTGCATTGATGTATGTTGAACAGAAACCTTTCATTTAATATTAGGAGTTGGCTTCTTGTGAATCAAGTGAACTGTATGGCCCTAGACTTGCATCTAGGCCTTGAAGTCCACAAAGAGTTTGACCCTCTGCTTTATTAGATGATCGGCTGTCTTGTAGCCGTTTGTACTGCCACATTATTAAATTCAGCATAATCTATGTCAAGGTCTCTCTCTGATGTAAAACAGTTCTGGGTGATCAGTTCTGAGATGTACTGAAGAATGGAATGGAAATGCGTAAATATTTAGCAAGACACTAAACATAAAAAAAAATGCTTCTCATCCACCAACTTGTTGTAGCAAAATAACCCCCTTCTGGCTGTAATGAAACTTTGCACTTGGTCTAGGCAACAGAAGCAACAGTACACGAACCAGCTTGCCAAAGAAACGGACAAATACATTAAAGAGTTTGGTGCTCTGCCTGCAACAAGTGAACAGGTATAAAACTGAAGAACATGGATCACTTGGTCCATAGTTCTCTTAAATAATTTTAATTACTTCAATTCTGTACACGTTACTAGATTTTACAACAAATGAATTCTGCATTGTTACAATCAATATATGATGCTTTGGAACAGGTCTCAATTACAGTAAAATTCAGAACTGACTTAAGGATGAGAATTGCTATCATATATTGCAATTATCGTTGCTGCTGACGAGCATTTTGACTTCAGGATCAAGAGATTTTAAAATGTCTGGTACACAGACTGTCAGTTAAATATTGTTTAAGCTTTTCTCATATTTTCAGATTTAAGTTTGGTACATTAGATACCATTTTACGTAAAGCTATTTTATATCATTTCTTGCTTGACTCAAAGTGGAAAATTTGGGGTGAGAATCTAAGTGTGGTGTTAAACCAGATGCCTTTCACCATCCTCACACCTTAGTCTAGGATGAGAGGTGGTGTTGATTGACCAAGGGCAAGTTGCAAATGACAAAATCAAAGGGAGAGTTCATGTATGTGGGCATGAAAATCTAGATCAGAAGTTTTTCATTCCTAGTATCTGTCTCCCTACAGTCAGAATAAAAAACTGAAATTGGTCCTTTTTTGTAACCGAGTGGAGCCCGTGGGGGCAAGCCCATTTCTTTAATTAGATAGTACATGGCACACATTCAGCATGTTTTTAGTTGAAGAAAGCCTCAGTGCCTCCTTGCTCTGGCTGTTTTCACAGAGCTTAAATTTCACAATAACAAAATGACTCAGTGGCTGCACAGTTAACTAATTACCTGGTTAATACATAATAAGTAAAACTGATATTTTAACTTTGCTTACAGAAAGATGCCCCTGTCCTTATAGCAACCTGTTCAGTTGCAATAACAATTGAAAAAGCATTGGGTTCCTAATACTGCATTTCCAGATATGTATTGTGTGAACCTAGATTAAATAGAAAGTGGTCTGTGCAATGAAACTGGGAGGGAACCTGTCCATTCTCTATTTAACATGTAGGTCACACTATGGAATACTTTTGGGAACCCTTGAAATAAGGTATTGCTGAAGTCTGAAATAACAGCAAGTTTGATCAACTTTCTAAAAATGCTGTCCAACTTTTCCTTCTGTAGCGTCAAAGAAAAATACAAAAAGACCGTCTTGTAGGTGAGTTCACTACTGCGCTAACCAACTTCCAAAAGCTCCAAAGGCAAGCTGCAGAGAAAGAGAAGGAATTTGTAGCCAGAGTGAGAGCCAGCTCCAGGGTATCTGTAAGTACCACAAAACATGCTAGTAAACTCACTCTTGTGTCTTTTACTTTACAGTAATAGAATTTTTTGTTGTAAAATTAATAATGGCACGTTTTATAGAATAGCATTCTTACAAGTTTTTCTTCATTGCAGGAGGGCTAGAATGCACATTTAACATGAACATAGTTGAATCTTTATACTGTGCACCCTTCCAACACAAGTACTTTACAGAAAATCTTATTTCATTTTAGTTTAATTATCTTGCATTTCAGTTTAGTTTAATGAATTACGATGAAACAACTTCATCATAACCTGGTTAAACCTTGTTTTTTGGCCCTAACTTTGTTCCTATATATAATTTGACAGATATTATTAATAATGTTCCTGAGTGTGATTTATGCTGTGATCTTACCATAAGAATTATGATTATCTAGTTCCTTAAGTATACAGGATTTTCATGAGCAAGAGGATCTTTGCCAGAACCCTTTGTATAATTAAGTCTATTGTGCTGAAGAGCAGAATGTTGAATGTACCGACCTTCGTTTAGAGTGTCTTTTTCAGTCTCAAACTGGACTTTCAATTTTATTTTCCCAACAAGTAGAATCTCAAAATAATCTTGCAACTTTTTTTTTTTATAGAATGCACTCAATCCTAACCTTTGACTTTATGCCAGTATGCACTACTCTACTGGTAAAATAGTTAGCACGTTCTTACTGAGCTGAATATTTGTTGCTCTTGCTTCAGTTTTATACGTGCAGAGGGCAACCCAAGGCTGAGCACATGTTAAATCATGTTTTAGTTTTAAGTTAGGCTAAGCTATGAAGCCCTTAATCTTGATTCATTATGGAAATGCTGACAAATGTTTGGATTCTCATCATGCATAATCAAAATCTTTTCTTTTTTATTTGCTGTAGGGTGGTGGTCCAGAAGAGAGTTACAGAGAAGGAACACTTGTTTCCTGGGACAGGTAGGATGAATCTAATTGAAACCTAATTGCCTAAAATGGCAAAAATTGGTTAGTTCTGATAGCTGAGACTTGGGTTTATTTTGAGGGGTGATAATGGACTACAGTAAGAGAATGGTTATTATTAAACAGCATTGTAAGATAACTATTCAGTGCTTTTAAAAGTCTGCTTTTGATGTTAAACTTGCTCTTGTGAGGATTTTACTGTGCCTCTAAATGTTAACAGCTATACATTGCTAATACTTGACCTTGATTTTAAATTTTGTAGGACATCTTGCAAAATATTTTTATTTTATATTTATTTTAAAAACATTGCCTGGTTAACATTAGATAATGTTTTAACACTTGCCTATTCAGCAGCCACAATAATTAATGTTGATCCATTTCTTTGGGAGGGAAAAGAAGAACAACAAGATCTAGTTAATACTAGAGGTGCACCGATACAACGGTCTATATTGTTTTGATACTGATAAAAGGAAAATTGACATTATCAGCAATCGGCTTTTTTCTGGCTGATGTTGCCTATAAATGCCACGTGCATGCATGCAGCTGCATGTGGTTGGCCCGGCAGCTTGGAGAGGAGCGTCTGGCTGGTAAGTCTGTTGGGGTGAAGGCACAGAGGGGAGGGAAGGGGTGGGGGGGGGGAAGTGAGGCAGGAGGGGGACTGGGGCAGGAGCAGGCGCTCCCTAGGCAGGGCGTGGGACAGTGTCATAAGCTGCTCCTCTAGGGGGGCAGGGAGGGAGTGGGGGGATCCTGCTGCTGCGCGCCTTCCTGGATGAGACAAGGGGGGCATATGCCCCCTGGATCTGTGCGTGGGGCGAATACAGGCTGGGGCTGGGGGTGGCCCTGGGCTCTTCCTGGTAGGGTGCCCAGCCAGGGCTGAGCTTGGGGCAGGCAGTGGCTGCACTTGAATGGGGGCTTGTGGCTCCATCCTGCACCCTGCCCCAGCTGAGCAGTGCTTGTCCCAGCTCCCCTCTTCCCTCACTGTGGGGGCCTCAATCTGCACCCCCCCTCCCCCCACACACACTCCCACACCTCTTCCCTTTCAACAGACTTACCAGCTGGATGCTGCTCTTCAAGCTGCTGTGCTGCACATTGGCAATTGGATTGGTATCAGTCGATATGGCTTGTTAATAATCAGCCATTGGTATCGGCCCAAAAAATCTTTATCGGTGTACCCCTAGTTAATACAAGTAATTTTTTTTCTTGCAGTAAAGCCAGAAGACTCTCAAACAAGAGTGAGGAAATACTGATGCTAGATGCTATACAAAACAGAATTATATTTATCAAATTAACTTCATATCCCTTTATCAATGGTTCTAACTTTGATAGGCTTGAGGCACCCATAGGTAAATGTCAGCTTTTGGTTTTCATTCATGTTTTGACTACAGGAAAATAGAACAATTCTTCTGTTACGAACAGATCAGAAAGCCCACAACAGGGCAGAAGGGTTTTAACACTATGAATTCCTTTGAAATGTTTGGTTTTATCTTGTGAATCATGTTTGAAAATCTAATGTTGCTAACATTGCTGCGGCATCTGACACTCCTAATGCCTCTCCTTCTCTCAAACATCTGTTCGCAAGTTAGCGTGAACTGAGATATAAGCAAAATGCTGGAAGAGGGATGTAAGTTATAGTAAGGCCTCCACCCCTGAGTTCTTGTGGAATAGTTAATGATAGATTATGACTTTCCACATGGGCATGACTGTGGCATACTTGGCTTGGCTTAATTGTCCTGCCTCCGGTAACAATGGCAGCAAAGTCAAAATAACACAGATCTTGGTGCAGGCTAGTCTGGATTCTGGTCTGGCTTGTACAGCCTTTGCTGAAGTCTGTTCCGAAATAAAGTCCCTGTGCTGGGGGATGGGAACACTCTCAGGTGCAAATGAGGTGTGAATATCATTATTATATTCTATTTGTGATTTATTGTTAAGGCTGCAGTATCTCTGGACTATAAATCATAAAATGAGAAATAATTTTTCACCCCAAGTCTCATGGCAGTTCTGGTTCCTAATCCTGTGAATCTAGTGGTTCTTACCTTTTTTTAGACTCGTGGCATCCCATGTTAGACTCAAGGCACCCCTTGGCAATGGCACCTCTGAACTCTTACTCAGTTTTCTGACTACAGAAAAGTAGTAGAGCAATGTTTCTGTTGCAGAGAACTCAGAAAACCCACAATGTATCAAAATGGGCATCTTTACATGTGCTCCAGGGTGGGGGGAGGGGGCACTTTAATTGAATTGCCTGCAGTATCACATGTATTCAGCATCCCGTGCTTCAAAATGGTGGCGGAAGTGCTTTAAAACTAATTCAACTAACTAGTTTAAGCACTCCTACTGCTATTTTGAAGCACAGGGATGCTGAATATATGTGACACAGGCTGCTGAAGCGTGCTGATTGGAAAAGTCTCCACCCTTGAGTTCTTGTGGCAGAGTTAATGATAGGTTATGACTTTCCACATTGGCATGACTGTGGCATACTTGGCCTGGCTTAATTTTCCTGCCTCTGGTAACAATGGCAGTGAAGCCAAAATAACATAGATTTTGATGGAGGCTAGCCACCCCTCCGTACATACTCTGGATTCTGGTCTGGTTTGTACAGCTTTTGCTAAATCTGT
Source organism: Alligator mississippiensis (assembly GCF_030867095.1). Taxonomy (NCBI): domain Eukaryota; kingdom Metazoa; phylum Chordata; order Crocodylia; family Alligatoridae; genus Alligator; species Alligator mississippiensis. The sequence continues at coordinate 115,156,912 of NC_081824.1, read as the reverse complement.
TCCCGAGTAAAGTCCCTGAGTTTGCTTCAACGCATCCAACATGTGTATAGGTGCCCAATATTTTTAACACTGTGGATTTCTAGATGAGATCTTGGGGTTTATCTTATGAATCATGTTTGCACATCTGACAGTACTAGCATTGCATGACACCCCACATCACTCTTGAAAGGATCTCAAGGCATCCTGGGGTGCTGATTCTACTGTCACCTTTTTTTTTGTCCAAGGTTGCTGCTCAGCTTTGACTAATTTAAGTGCCCCAAACAGAAACTTTCAACCAGTTGCTGTCCCTCTGGTTTGTTTTCAGTAATGAAAACACCAAGTGCAAGATAAAGCAGCGCAGATGGGAGGAAGAGTGCATGTGCATCAACAGTACTGTTAACTAAAAATCTGCAAGCATAAGAACATAATTTTTGCATAGCCAGGTTTGTTTGTTTGTTTTAAAACAACAATTTAAATTCAGTGATGATCCTTCTGGCATGCTAGGATTTTCTGAAGCAAGAAGCAGTAGTAGTTAGCGTTCATTCAACTGCCTCTATAGTAGACAATGATTTAAAGCAGCATAGCCTTTTCTTTTATCCTTCTGAATTAGGGATATCTAAGTCTCTGAAATTTGAATCAAGATATTTAAGGTTTAGACTGAATACCTGCCTTCTCTAAAAGCAGCTTCTCATTCTCAGGCTGTTTTAACTTGGGGGGGGTCTGTACTTAGAAATGAATTTTAACTTTACATGACACGCTTGCAGTTCAGAATGCAAATCTAAAAAAGCATTCCCTATATGCGGATCCAGGGGATGGATACAGGAATGCATATTCCTATATAGTTTGCAACAGCTTTGTATGTGATGGCACATTATGCCAAGATCAAACATCTATGCCTGGGCTAGGTGACAAAATAGACTGTTTTAACTGCTCCTCACTGCTAGATAGCAAAGGAGGAGTTACTAGCTTTGTTTGCCTTTAGTGAATGGTTATCCTGGGTTGGATGCAAACAGATGAAACTAACTAGTGTAACTTTTAAACCATTAAAGCTTGACCTCCTCTTCTCATGGGATAGTTTGCCACCATATTGGGCTAAAGTTACTCCAGAATAGGGGTTTGTGTTGATTTTTTTTTTTTAACACTGGAATAATGCCAGTTATACCCATGTAAATATTTTTGTCTGTCAGTCTTCTTAGTTAGAAAATATTCAGCAGCCAGCTAAACAGACATAGGAGCTTAATCTGTCAAAATCCTTTAAAGCATACATGTACAACACCCTGAGGATTCAGGTTTTTTGCATCAGCTGCTCCTAGATTTTTTCAAGGGTAAAATATATGCAAACGCATATGCATATGTGAATGCTGGTAAGAGCAAGTTATATATATCTTTGTATAGTTTCCTGTTGTAAAGTGTATCCTAACCTTAGTCTTAATAAGAATTTAGTTGGGCTGATTGTTCTTTTTCCATTATTATTTTCACCTCCCTTCTAGCCAACCTCAAGCACAAGTGCAAGATGAAGAAATTACAGAAGATGATCTTCGTCTTATTGAGGAGAGAGAGTCTTCCATCAGGCAGCTTGAGGTAAGCAAGACAGCACTGTACATATTTAGAATATAGCAGTCTTGACAACACTTTTATAATGCTTCCAAAAAGCATGTCTTAATGTAGCTAGTACGAGCAGTTAATCAGGGGGAGAATTGTGTTGAGAGGTTAGTAATTATTTTTTTAAAGCAAAAATTGCTATCACATGGCAAGGGAAGAACTTTATGTGAAAACAATGGATCAGTGAAACATTAAGTGCTGCCCTACTTTATTAAACCTCCTGGATTCAGCTGAGATGTAAGCAGATGGATAAATCTTGGATATACAGTAAAAGCTGCGCTATCCGGTATCTTACAAGCTGGCAAGCTCCACTAACCGGCATGCAGACTTGTAAGATAAAGTGAAACCAGAAGTGCCCACCACGGCGCTTCTGGTTTCTCGGACCCCAATGGCCCAGGGCAAAGCATCCTGCGCTGCCGAGCCCCCATGGCCTGGGGGCATAACAGGCTGCGCGGGGCCATGCAGGGTCTGCCTCCCTGTCCCACAGGGCCTGTGGAATGGGCGGTGATGCCACGGGAGGGGTGGCGATGCCGCGGGAGGGGTGGAGGGACGCCGCAGACGTGGCAGGAGAAGTGGCAGCTGGGGCCACTCAATTAACCGGCATATTTTGTTATCGGGCATCCTCCATTCCTGGGGGATGCCGGATAACAAAGCTTTTACAGTATTCAAATAATTGTCCCTTGTACTTTTTATATCCCATGTATTTTATACCTTGTAAATAAATATTCATTGTATTTTAAAAACCAAATGTATATCAACTGGGCTTCCAAGAAAGGTGGTGCTCTCCCCTACCTGGGGCGTCTTTAAGAGGAGGCTAGACCTGACTGGGGTCGTCTTACTCCAGTGCTCTTTCCTGCCCAGGGCAGGGGGTTGAACTTGATGATCTGCTGAGGACACTTCCAACCAAAAATCTATCAATCTATGAAAATTCCCCCTAGGTACAGAAATTTCCTGTTATGTTCACTGATCATAATTTGTCGTTATCTCTTCCTATAGGCAGATATTATGGATATTAATGAAATATTTAAAGATCTAGGAATGATGATTCATGAACAAGGAGATGTGATAGGTAAGCCCCATGGAAGTATTTTTGAATGCTTGTTATGGAACTCATGTTGAAGTAAACACTTGGGGAAAATTTAAGAATAACATCCCAGTGGTTAAAGGAAATTAACATGTCACTTTATAAAATTCATGCATCTCTGTTTTAAATAGTGAAATCTTACTTTTTCCAGAAAGCAAAGTGATTTGGTTTCAGCGAACAGTTAGTACTCCTCATTTCATGAGACAGTCTGAATTTAAGATAAGGGAGATGTTTCCTCTGGTATCTCTAAACCAATAAAGGTGGGGGATACTAAATCACTCTTGAGATCTGGTTCAGTGCTCTCCCTGAATCTACTTTGGCCACTCTCAGAGGGGAAAGCACTTCTTAGGTACTTAAGGGGCAGTCTGTTTTTCTCTAGCTAGAGTGAGATTGCTGGATGATCTGTTAGAGCAGAATGAAAATATGAAAGCGTGCATATGCACACACATGCCCTTTGCAGTTATGAGAGCCAAAACTAATTAAGTTAAACCAAAAAAAGGTCACTGTTACTTTGAAAGACCGTCCACACTGGCAGTTAAATCTGCATAGCAGTATAAAAACACTGGTAAATTTTTCCCATGTAGGTGGGTTTTTCTAATTAAAACAATACACCTTTTATCCAGCATTCATGGCCTTGCTGAGGATTTTTTGGTCCCCATAACTTGTCTGAGTAATTACTGACCCACAAGGCCTTCTAAGTTCTCCACTGACTCGAGTCCATCTTGTGTGGGAGAGAAAAATCAACATGCAAGAAATTTTCCTCCAGAGTTCATATTCCAGGCCCACCCCACCCCAATGCCTGAATTAGAAAGTTATGAAACATGAAAGAAACCTTGGAATACCCTGTGTGGTTCAGAAGTTAGTTTTGGCATTGATACATTACCTATAGGAAACATGAAAAGGAGAAAACTCACAAAGCAGTAGTAAAAAGTCAGCATGTCCTTGAAGGTAAACCAAAAGCATCAAACGACTGGTCTGCATATATTTTGGTGTTCCAACTATTGTGTTCATAAAATACAGTTTGGTCCATGCTTTTTAAGAGTTGCAGATCTCTTAACCTGTTATGAGACACATATTTTCATTTTGCGCGTTACTAATTTAATTAGTGGTGGCTTTCTCTGAATGAAATGTTTGATTTGATCAGTTACATATAGCAATTCAAGGGAAAAGCGACTAGAATTTCTTTTAAAAAAGCAAATATCTTCTCTGGGATTCTAGAGAAACAGATTTGCAATATGTTTAATCACAGTTAATTAGTAACATGGTTGATCAACACATCAGGCTTTATTAGCTTAAACTTTAATTGAAAAACTTTTTTCTTTTTTTGTTTTGTTTTTCTCTCGCAATAAAGACAGCATAGAAGCCAACGTAGAAAATGCTGAGGTCCATGTCCAGCAAGCAAACCAGCAGCTTTCAAGAGCAGCAGACTATCAGGTAGTATCAATGTTAATGGTCAGACAGTAGTCAATAACTAATTATTTCAGGTGTGAAGGTTTCTGTTATGTCCAGGTTACTATTCAAATCTGTTTTACAGTTTATTAAGAAGAAAAAAAGCCTGAAGGCTTTTAAAGGGTCCAAGATCAGGAAGAGACAGAATAGCACACCTAATGGTGCTAATATTATGTGACGCCCTCTGCTGCAAGGATCTCAAGGTGTCCCAAATTACCGCAGCACCCTGGTTGAGAATCACTGCTCTGAATTAAAGGCCCAGGTAGTAGGGGTACTGCTTTGACAGCATATCCCTGTTGTGCACATCAACTTTTTGCTTCCTGGGGCTATATATCTCACAGATTGCACAGTCCCTAAATTGACTTCATAGTTTTCTAGACTCCCATCTGTTTTCCCCCCTGTCCTCAGGCCTTCAAAGAGAATCTTTATGAATGAGTTTTTTAAGTTTCATGGATTTTGGCATCGTTAGAAAGAACTTATTACTAATAAGCTCTCCTTCTCGACTAACCTTAGTCCTTTCATTTTTAAACCTTCTATAACATGTTGAAGTAATAGCTAGGCAAAAGAAATGATGGGAAAATGTCATTATACTCCAATTTGAAGAACTGTTACCTCATTTCTAAGGTGGGAAAAACAGGATGTGTAAGTTCTGTAAGATGTGTTTATAGGTGAGGCTGGTAACACTAACCATTATTAAAGTAGCCTGACACTTCTGATTTCTGGGACACTGCTTTCAGTTTTTTATAGCTTTGCCAAACTAACCATTCCAGCTGTTTTTTTCCATGAGAGATGTCTTTTTTAATTTCAGCCAAACAGCTCATCCCTTCCATTTTCTAATGGAAAACAGATTTTTATTTTTAAGTCAAATAAAAACATTTTGGCGACCACTCTGGTAGCAGCTCTATTCTGACGTGTTTTAGAGCAGACACTTGAAATATATGACAGGCATGGCCTTTTATTCGGGCTGTGCTTTTTTGTGGTTCCCATGAAAATATGTCCAAACTTGGCTAAGTTCTAAGTCCTTGAAAAATCGGATCAGATGGGTTCAGTCAGTCCCGAGGCCACACCGACCGTTGGAGCACCTCTGATGTAACAATAACTTTCCTCCTTCTTCCCAGTCTCCTGCAGTCTTTGTTCCATAGAGGCTCCTTTTTCAGATGCTAAAATCTCCTCCTGTTCATTCCTCACTGAGGAGTATTGAAAGGCTCAACAGGCTAGTTCTGGTGCAACTGGATGTACTCTGTTCCCAAAGCAAATGAACGAGTTCCCTCCCCTCACAGCTCCTACTAGGTTGTGCATCTACCACCTTCCTCTTGCCCAGAGATCAAGTGAGCATGCTGCAGCCCAGACCAAGAAGGACAGCACTCTTTTTTCCCCATAATGAATGCTTTGAGTTAGGCCAGAAACTGAGCTTGAAGCAGGAATGCCTGTCTCTTCTGTACCCTCATTGAACTCTCTGCCCCACAGAGGAAAGATCAGCCTAATTTAAATGCAGAGGAAGCAAGTTGGATCAGAGGTGAAAGGAGAAGATGGAGGGGAGTGAAGTAGTAGGATGTCCCTATAAGAAGTATAGAGAGAAACAGTGTTTAGGAGTCTGAGGCTGGGATTGATAGTTGAAAGGAGGCTAGACTTGTTTGGGCAAGGAATCTGGGCATGAGAACCAGTTAGTGAAATGGCAGAGGGAGAAAACGTGAAGTTGGCTAGGGAGAAAGTATGATTAAATTTGACAAGAATCTTGTGGGGAGGAAGGGGAGAATAAGTATTCAGGCTCCAGGAAGTGATAATGGGCCTCTGGGCATGGACTGGTGAACACATACCCAGTGCAGTTTACATCTGTTTTGTAACAGGTGAAAAATGCATGGGGATTAGGAACACAAAGAGGTACAACAGTCTTGGAGTAGTTCACACAGGCCCCAGGCAGATGTGACACTTAAGATGTGATCTAGTTAATCGTGTGTCTCAAAGTGTAAAGTGGTCACATTTTCGGGGATTAATGGTGCAATAAAATGGGAAGCCAACTATAAAAAAAATTATACATGTTTATTAACTGTCTGGTTTCCATCTTGCCTTAAATGGAATGTGTGAAAGGGACCACCCCAGGGTGTCAGCCCAGGAACAGTCCCGATGAACTGATCGTGGGCAAGATAGGAACTGTCCTGGAATTTCCGCCCCACCCAGTGCTGTCCCAATCTGCCTTGGCCTGGCAGGGACTGTAGCAGGATTCAAGTCCCAAGGCTGTCTCAGTCAGCTGATGATCAGCTGGGCACCCAAATTGCTAGTGCAGTTAGAATCTGATCCCTGATGTCACAGTCACATCTCCTGCCTTGCACACGTGGCATGGAAGGGAGGTACAGTTCTTGGGATTGTGGATCAGATCCCATTGTTCCTTCAAATGAATGTCAGAGACCACAGTTGACTGCTATTACAGTGCTTTGTCTTAAGGCACTTGTGGGGGCTGGTAATAGCCCTTTCATTTTTAGCAAGTCAGAATGTCAGTGGACCTAAATGGGTAGAGTTTTGCCTTGATCATTCCAAGGGTAATTCTCCACTGGATTGTGTGAAGTTACCCTGGTTTGTCATCTGTCTGCTGCTTTCTTACACCAGGGTGAAATAGATTACACTGGTGTAAATGTGTCATCTGTCCATGCCTTCAGACAGAAAGCCTGAAAGAGGAGACTTTGACTGACCAGTCAAGAAGATTAACGGGAAAAAGAAGTCTGATGATTGGAGAGTGGGACTGGGTAGGTGAGGAGAATGGGATTGGGACAAGAAACCAGAAATGAGAAAGACAGGACTGGGACAGTGACCAATGTAGCTGGGCAGAGCTTCTGAAGTGGTGAAGCTTGGGTAGGAAGTAGACAGAAATATCTGTCCATTAGAGGTGTCTCATTAGAAATATTTCCACTAGAAATATCTATCCACTAGATATGTCCACTTCATCTGTCTTGTAAAGCCTGGGCTGGAACCCAAGACTGAAGTGTTGCCGTTCCTCTCCTGCAATCAAATATCTATGAAAATCTAGTGGTAAATGTTCTTCCTCTAGTGCTGGATCCCCATAGAGGATGACAGACCAATCACTGGAGCTAATGGAATAACTGATACCAAGAAAAGGCTGTGTGCTGGATTTAAAAGTTCCAGTTCACATGGTCATCATTATAATGCTGCCAAGATGTTTGCTTGCAAAGTTAAAAATACAAAAGTTGGGCAGTTATCAGAATTAAGATGTTGGGTATAACTTTAACTTGCTCATTCCCCCTTTTGTAGTAGTATGATGATATAGTCCTTAATTAACGGAATTGCATGCTGTTTTTCTGCAGGACTGCTGCCTCTTTCACTGTATAAAATGCCTGCCTTCTAAAGTCCAGCCACTACAGGAGCATAACGCATATACCTTGCTTTTTACCTGGCTTTCTGAGCCTTTCACTGTGGCAGCCACCACATGCGCTGTCATTAAAGTTTGTCTGTTGCCTTATTTCAACAGGGCAACTCCCTTCCTCACCTGATCTCTGTTCACCCCCCATGCTCCTCTTCCCTCTGCTGAAAATAGCAGACTATTCTGAAAGTTAAGGAGCAAAGCTATTACTTCCATTATTTCCTGAATGACTTTTGCTATTTGACATTTCTAATTTTCTAAGTATGCAGTCATTTAGGTTGGATGACTAAAGTCATAGAATCAATTATTTCTAATACTGAAAATTGTACAACAACCAAGTTTTTTTTTTTCCCTCTTTCTTTTGGCAGCACAAGTCACGAAAGAAAATGTGTATCCTTGCTCTTATACTGGCTGTTGGAGCATTGGTTCTTGGACTCATCATATGGGCATCTGTAAAATAAGATTGTAGAAAGACCATTGTAATTGATATTTAAATTATGCAAGGAAACTGCTACAATCATGGTTTCTCATTGTGAAGCTGTTGAGTAAATAATGATTGCATACTTTATAGTTTTTGCTTTTTATAAAACAATTATTTTTAAACCTGAGAGGTGACCTTTTTTTCCTCAGTATTGCAAGCTCGTATAACTTTCTTACAGTCTTGGACTTGTGATTGCTGTCTTGCAAGGGCAGTTGGTCAACTTTTTAAATTACCGTATCATTGTTAAACTTAAGGAAATTAAAACCTCCTAAATGTGGGAGCTAATCAACCACTCTGATCTAAGATGGGCATAACTTTTCTGGGGGGAGGGAGTGTTTAAGTGTTGCCTCATCAAATCAAATGTTCTTGAACTCATTGCTGTCCTTGAGGCAACACACTTGTCTTTCAAATTATGTTTGAACTAATGAAGTAAACTGACTATTTGCTATGGGTCATTGTGAGTAAAATACAGGTCGCTAATATCAATGTAATCAGTCTTTACTATTGAAGGCTTTGGATGAAGCCTTTAGTTTGTTTGCCTGAGAAATCTTTCAGACATTTCATACTTCTCTACCTGGCACTAAACACCAGTGTGCCTAGAAAAGCCTGCTGTAAAGATATGGTTGATGGTATAATTTATGAACATAGACCTTTTGATTTGATTCTTGAATTTAGAAATAGGACTTGGCATTTTGTACACCTAACTTATGCACACCTGTATCTATAAAATAAGTGCACATAAGTGAATGTGACTAAAAGAAAATCTAGCTCTAACTTCTTATGGAATCCAAATATGATATTGGGAATCGTGAAAATTCCCTGTTTCTTTAACTGCACTTGAACTCCAATCATCTGAGCCTGCTGGCATGATTCAGCTTCTAAAATAGTACAACAGGTCCAGTTTGCAAAAATGCATTTTTCTTAACTACGGGAGAGGAGGACTAAGAGTTAAATTCAGAGTCTTGGTATTTAGAGGTAAGATCCTAATCAGTAGAACTGATTCAGCTTGCTCAGAAGTTTGGTTACACTTACAGCCTTTTTCTTTATAGTGCCATTTTGTACTAATCCGTATTAGAACGGTAATGAGTTTTGCCAACATTGTCTTGTCTTTTTAATTGATATATTAGTGCACTAATCCAGAATAGTGTACAGATGAAAATGTCAGTTAATCTGTATTTTATAAAAGTTCTTGTACAGCAGTTTAATAGAGAATGCACTGTTTACATGGCAAGATATGAAATTTATTGGGAACAATTTAACTGTAAGCATCAATGGATTAAAATTGTAGCCACATAATCAAAATAAAGATGTTTTTAAAGACTGAATATGTATTTCCCATTTCCTTTTTCAGAATGTCTTTCCCTGTTCCTCTCTACCCTTCCCCCTATTCGAAACTCACAGTTATTTTTGTTTTTGTGTTGGTTTTTTTTTTTTTTAATGAATGATTACAATTCATGAAAATTGACTGCCAGTCCCCAGACTTTCATTTTTGTTCACATGAGAGCACTGCGGCCATTGGTTGCTGGCCTATTGACATGAATTGGATTCCACATTGGAGAGATGACAGTTCACTTAGAAAAATATCAGTTTTCAGGTCCAGTGCTTAAATGTATACCATTTTAAATCAACGTCTAGATTTTTTTTTTCTTCTGTTAAGGGTGTGGGTAATGGTAGGTGCCAGCCTTCTCTGTGTATTTGTTATAACTTGTTTTACTATAAAGAAGAGGAGCTCTTAGCAGAGAATGGGTCCCTGTAAGTGAGTATTTAACTCTGAAGAGACAAGTTTCACTGGCAGACTCTTACTGTACATTTTGTACTGCACCATGCAGTGTACTATAGAAACATCCAAACTATCTTACTTGGGGAACCAGAAGCAGTTACAGTGCATATGCTCCGTTTGTATTAGGAAATATTAGTGGGTTTATGTGTAAAACATGTCCACTCATTACCAGTGCCATGTAGGAAGGCTTGGATTAGGTTTAAAGTTCAGGGATTCTCATTCCTGAATGAGGTTAGTAGATCCATCTGGGTTAAGTCTTGTTCCGATTATACAAATAACAATTCAAAAGGAAACACTATAGTTTTCATTTTTCTGATATGGGAGTTGATAGAGAATGGCTGTCAAAAATCATAGGGTTTCCCGTGTCTCCTAGAAATCTATTAAATCGATGTGCTATAACATAATGTAGTGACAAGGGTATAGCTCACTTTGTTGATTGTCCACTGCATTCATCTACACTGTTGTTTCTGTGTTGGGAGGTGGAGCAGCCTAAGCCAAAAGCTCCAAAATCCATTGAAAACACCAGCCCCATTGAGTAAGGGCCCAACTTATTTAATTCAAACAGATTCTTGGCACTTATGGTCCTCACACAACTTGATGAGGAAGTCATATGGTAGGAGTCCTCTAAACAGTAAATCTAAAAATAATCAGTTTTTAGAAGTAATTATTACTAATGGAGACTAGTGGAAAGAACAGCAGTGTAGATGAATGTGGTAGACAATCCACAAAGTCAGCTGTATCCTCATGGCTGCACAATGTTGCACCACATGGAGGACCCTATGGTTTTGGACAGTGATCCGCTGCTGCCAGCCGACACATCTCAACTATTATTAAATGTAATTTCCATGTATTGAAAGAAAGCTTTGATATCTATTAGGAACCTAGCAAAACATCTGGCTATAATGTGTATGAGAAGCAGTTTTCTTTTTCAGAATAAAGTTGGCCTTTCTAAATTATCCATCAATATCTGTCAGATTAGCAAGGCAAACAAAAAATGCAATCAAAACACACTTCAGTGCCACCAATGAGAATATTTTCTTTGCAGTTATCTTAACCATATACCAGGAGTACTTTTTCTTCCCTGCTTTCTCAAAGGGCTGAAAAATCACAACATTCTTGTGAAATGTTTCTTTTTTGTTTTGTTTCGTTTTACCTTTTGTCTCATTCTGTCTTGGAAATTGTTCTTAGCATTCATCAAGTTATACAGGATCTGCAAACTAACTTAATATCCAATTGCTTCTTCAAGCGGGACCCCTAATGTGTGCGTGTAAAGTCAGCATGCATTGGAATGTCAGTGTTTGGAGAGTAGGGATGGAATAGATACTGGCCATCAGAGAAATTGTTTTTGGCATTTTAACCTATTTTTAGCCCTTGTAGGATGGTGGGGAAATGACACTGGTTCTCAGACCTGTATCCCTCAGATGCAAATGGAGCTGGCAGGAGCAGTGCTTTTAAAGTTATGTCTTTATACTAGTTTGGCAGTGTGCAGTGGGCAGCATGTTCTGAATCCTGCAGGGACTCTTCTTTAAAAAATGGAACTTTTTGAGCAATCACTAATGTTTCAAGAGAAGAGGGCATGTAGGACTATGCTTCCCTGCTTTACCAAGGTTACCTTTCTTTCTTTTCCCTTGCTTCTACAATGCCAAGTACTCTGTAAACACAGCCAGAATCATTCTTCCAGCTCTGAGTTTGCAGTCAAGTCTTAATTGCCTATGTAAAGACTGGGGCCTTGTCTACATGGAGAAATTAATTGGCATAACTGTTGTGGGAGGAGGAGTAATTTAACAGGGAGTCATTCTGGAATATGCACTCTGGAATATGCATTACCAAAACTAGGCAGCTAGTTTCCTCATGAGGATGAGGCCTATAACATCCCATAACAGCAAACCATTCCAAAAACTGCAGGTTTCCAGAGTTTTAATGCAAATCAACAAATGCTTGTTTGGTGGTTTTTTTCATTTAAGCGGCACCAAACAAGTCAACTGTTTGCATAAAGATAAAGAAATGTATACAAATAATCATTAGTAATTACTAGAGCTTTGTTTTGTTTCTTCTTTTTTTAACGGGGGAGAGTTTGCTCAGTCTTCAACTAGATGGTTGCGAAAAAACCAAGGAAAATCCATTTCACGATGTTATTTGTATATTTAGTTATGAGATTCTCCATTAATATGCTGGTTGGTGGCTGTTTCTAAAAGCTTTGTCTTCCATCCTGCAAAAGTATTTTTGGCAAATGTGAAAGCACTGTCAAGGTACTGCAGGTATGGAATGCACCAGATACATTCTGATCTACACCTGCAAGAGTATTTTGCAGAGGGAGCAATCAAAGGAGTGTTTAATGCTACAGTGATTTGTAGAAAGGGAAATATGTGAAAATCAATAGAAGAAGCATATTGAGCCTGTGTTTGAGGATACAAAAACTGATATTTCTGATTTTAAGTGACCTAGACTTAAAAGCTTCTTAGGACAAGAAAGTACATAAGATAGCAGCTTTCTTTATATTGCTTTGAATGTTGCTTCAACCTGTGCCTACAAAAAAAACCAAACAGGTCTAGAAACAGACAGCGGCCTTAGGTTTTTCTGCTTCCCTTTAGTCCTCCTTTGTAGCATGACTCACATTCATGTTTTTTCTTCATTTAGTTCAAGCTAGAATTGTTGGTTGAATGATCCTTGTCAAAAAGCATAAAAATCCCTTCGAAGTGTCTGAAGAGTAATTGCATCTTTGATGTTTTGTTGATGTTGCATCCATATATGGTGAGAGCGCTAAGAATGAAAATCAATGATAAGAAACATTTTGTCTACCTGAGCAATGTGCAGAGACGGTTTTTGTTTAATCTTCCCAGGTCAGGAAAAAAGTATAGTAGTAATTAGTGCGAACCCCAGGCTTGCATGTAATGAATGGGAAGAGCTTCTACAAAATTTCATAGCTACGGCAAATGTCTCGAGTCAAAATTTTTGCGGTGGAGAATAGTGCTTATGGGAGCTACACTTACTCCTGAAGAGAAATAAGCTGAGAGAAGATAGTACAGGTTGTCTGGTTTAGTCATATGCCACCAAAAATCAGTCTTACACCCACTTAATGTAATGCTGAATTTGGCTCCGTTGAAAATTGGAAAAGAAGCTTAGCTGGCTAGACTAATAATAGATTAAGTAGGAGTACAAGTTCCTAACTGGAGTCTTATGATGCTGCTGTTAGACAAATAAATTTGCTGACAATGATGTTAGAGCTATGAAACTGCATCCAATTGACTTTACTGCCACTAACAAAGAGGTATCCTTTTGCTTCTAGTGTCAACCAGTATACAGCTGAGAAAAATGTGTAGGGACTTTGAGAGACTATACAACCATGAAACGCTGCCTCATTTCTTTGCTAGAGTCATTTAACGAACATTGGACACCACCAGAGATTGCCTGGGGAGGGTAATTGGGCACTTGAGACTAGGACCACAGGAAAGCTCGGGACAATCGGATAAGATTGTATATACGAACAGATGAGGAATCAAAAGCCAGATCCCAAACACCTTATTGACATGAGCCCTAAAATTTGCAACACAAAGAAAATAATGTCGGAAGATGTTCAATAGAGGAAAAAAACCCTGATTTTTGTCTTCAACAGCTCCCAATAGTTTCTTTATAATGTTTTCCCTACAGTACTTTTCCTCATTCTTTTGGTGTTTATAGACAACAATAGGTGGTGGGACTTGTTTCTGCCTACATTGTTTTGCTTTCTTTAATAATGCCAACATCAGTAGGAGGTAAAACTTGTTTTGACTAGCTTAGGGATTTTGTATTAGACATCTGTGGCATAAAAAAGAGTTTTCTAAACTGGCCTTTTTTTCTTAGTGTATTGTAAGTGGACTCTATTCTATTTTTGCATATTCTATTTTTTTATTATTAAGATTTACTAGGGAAATAAATATCAATTTCATTTATAAAATGCTCGATTGGTTCCACCTTAGCCCCCCTCCCCTCCACCCTAGTATAACCCCTAATGTCATTGAGGAATGCAACTGTGTCGGCCCTACTGTAAATCTGAATACTTCTAGGTCGCTTGGTCTGGCAGATGTTAGTCAAGTCAGATTCTGCACCCACAGGCATGTACCTGATACCATTCCCAGAATATGGGACTCTGATGCATGTGCTTGGAACCCCTAAAATCAGTAATGACCCACACAAGACCACAGTTTTCAGGCACACTCTCCTCAAAACACCATCTCGGTGTGCACTCTTGTTTATGGCATCTCAGAGTGCACTCTGATTTAACCCTTGGGGATTCAAAACATGTGAAGCAAATCAGGCAATTTTGAAGAAGAATTTTTAAACCAGCCGCTCCTCTCTCTCAGATAAAGATCATACAGGTCTAGGCAAAGCAAGAAACAGCAAGTATGCAAATGCTGCCCTCTGAGTTATCACTTTTCAGGTTTGAGTTAATGCTTTCAGGAGTCCCAGGTATCTTCTGTTTTATCTTCCTGGCCATGGGCTCTCCAATGACTTCTGTCCCAAGCTCCCTGTAACCTGTTTAGGTCTAAGTCAAAAGGCTGGTCCTACTCGGAGATCATGAGCACTTCTAATAATAACTGCTAACATCTTTGTCCTTCATGTCTTCCTTTTAGCTGGGAATTTTTTCACTGCTCCAATCATTCCTTTTCTACATAACCTGGATAGAACCAGCTTTTCCTACACCACTGCCATCCCCTTGTTTTAAGAGGTTCCCATTTGAATGTTAGGCTATTCAGGTTAGGACTCAGCTGGTCCCAGTCTGGAAAATTGCCCAGCATAGCCAACAGCTCATTCAGCGAATATTGAGGATCAAGCTGATGCATTAATGAACTCCAATGTAACAATTCTATAAATTCAACCAGAAATCAGATGCGTTCCCAAAGAGTCAGTGTTTCATTTGGTTGGTTGTATGTGAAATGTTAGGACCTGAATTTCAAATCTGTTGAGGAAAAATCTAACCAGCTAAGGATAAAGCTTCTGGAATGGCCTCTTAATAGGAGTTTTGGGGACATAAATATAGCTTGTTTTTAAAATGAAGTCTGATTAGCTTGTGACAAGGATTATAAGAGTGGTAGATTTGACTCTGTGATCTGGGTGGTCCCCGTGTACTAATTTGTTTTATAAAACACAGTAATATTTCCCCCCTCGGATAAAACTCATGAGCATTTAATAACAAAATGAAAGCTTAGCCTCAACCTCCTCTCCCGCCCCCTCACCCCCACCCTGATCCCTCTGTCTTTACCCACATGTTTATAAAATCTCTAGTTGATTCCAAACTCCTTTGAGGATTTAAGCTGAACATATTTCATAAGGGAAATGTTATGAGATTAACTTTGTGATTCATCCATTTACAATCCATCTTTGAATAAAAATGCTTAAGGAATATTTTAAAACCATACTCAGAGACTAGGAGGGCTACAAACCTCAGAAATATTCAGTAAAAAGCACAAAACTAAACAAAATTGGGAAAATATTGTGTGTGTGCAACTGTTTTGTGGGAGAGGTGGGTGGGAGAAGACTATTCTGTAGTGTCTAATCTAGAGAAAAAGTAGAAGTAAATAAAATAACTCTTAAAGCCCCTGGTACACATTACACTTAAGATGTGATTAACCAGTTAATCACATCTTAAGTTGTTACCCAAATGTTAATGCAATCGTGTACAATAAATATGTAATAGCTTTGTAGTTGGTTCCTCTTCACTCCATTAATTGAATATAGGTGGCCAGTCGGGGGCGCTTAGCCACAGAAATAATACAGCCCCCACAGCTGGGAGTCCCATCAGCTGACAGGGCTCCCCACTGTGGGAGTTTGCTGCTAGGTGGTTTAGGGGGAACCTAAAATCATAATCCTAGTCTTCCACCAGCACCAGCAACAAGACATGATGGGATTTCATGCCGGATCCCACAATCACACCTCCTGTCATGCATGTGAGGCATGGCAGGAAATGTGATTTGGGATTTTGCATTGGATTCCATTGTTTGCTAGGGGCTTTAGTCTAGGAACTGCATACAGCTCCAGAGGTTTCTACTGCAGAGCAGTATGTGGTAGTGATTGCTGCACGGAACATCTGTTGACTGTCATCCATTACAGATGTCAGAGGTTGAAAATTATCCTTTTATGAACGATCATGAATGGTCGCGCTTTTCTGCTACCAGCAAATGTACTCTTTAGAACTTTGAAGGACAAAAAATAATGGCATTCCTGCCTGTTATATTTCATGTATATCCAAAAAGACTTTAGTTTTCTATAACCATATTAGTTATGACTGTAAAAGAGGGCTTGGTTCACTGCACTCTTACTGGTGGCTCTGATTTTCTTGCCTTGTAAAGGATGTACTTTCTAAATGAAAAGATTAAAATGTAGTTATAAGGAGTTGATGACAGGCTGGTTAGAAAGGCTCAAGGCAGCATTAAGAGGAGAGGGCAGTTGCAAGAAACAGATGTGATTTATTCTGATTTGTCCTGTGAATTGACATAAAGCAGTTTTATAGTACATTATGTTTTCAAATCTAATAATTTCACCTAAGTTAAATAAAAATATGATGGAGACCTTAGTTTTTACACTCTAAAACCAGGCTTAATGTGGTCCCAATACAGATATTAATTTGCATTTCCTTATAGTTTTTTAAAATGTGTTAAGTACTTTTGTCTCCCTCCTCACTCTATTTTCCCATGTTTATCTGTCAGGTTTGCTGGTAACTGACTGACCCCAAATCCTGTTCGATTCACATGTGTTTTTTGTGTTACTATAACAGTGGGATAAACACTAATCCTAGCTTAGTACTATGCTGCTGTCTGTGTCCTAGTATAGTTAGGATGATCATATTATTCCTTTTTACATGGTAACCCAGTAATCTGCTACTTTATGTAGAGATGAAAGATTCATAATTGAAGGTTATTTTCTAAACTGAATCTATTGTAAAGGCCCAGATCCATGAAAGGACTTGGACATCTGAAGTGTGACTTAAGCAAGATTGAGGTCCCTTCATTTCAATCTATTTTAGATTTCAGGACTCTTGCTCAGTCATTGCCTACATAAAAGTTCTCCAGGCACCTAAAGTTTTATTTCCAGTTTGCTCAGAAGCTTCTCAGGCACCTTAATGCTTAGCTGTCACTTAAGTCCTTTCGAGATCCATGAATTAGACATTCTTTACTCTATCTTGCCTAAAGGGTTTTGTCTGGTAGGCATTCTCAGAAGACACCTGCTTGATCAGGCCTGATTAAAAAACAATGGTAGTGTCACTTGCCTTCCAAAGACAGCCAGTTCTAGGCACCGCACTTCAGGAGGGATGTGACTAGCATTAAGAGGGTCCAGAGGAGGGCCACTTGTATGGTCAGGGGGCAGCTGGGCAGGCCCTACAGAGAGGCTAAAGGGCCTGAATCTATTCAGCCTCCACAAGAGAAGACTGAGAGGGGATCTGGTGGCTGCTTACAAACTCACCAGGGGGGAGCAGCAGGAATTGGGGGAGGTTCTTTTCCCCCGGGCACCACCCGGGGTTACTAGGAATAACGGCCACAAATTGTTAGAGAGAAGGTTCAGGCTGGACACCAGGAGACATTACTTTACTGTTAGGCTGCCAGGCTCTGGACTGAGCTCCCAAGTGAGGTGGTGCTCTTTCCTACCTTTGGGGTCTTCAAGAGGAGGCTGGACAGATATTTGACGGGGACGGGGATGCCAAGGTCAGGACAAAATCGGGTAGGACAAGCCACAAACCGCACGCTGGAAATGATCAGGTAAGTAATAAGGGGCCCACTACGAGTCAGGATAGGGGAATACTAAGGGCACCTATCAGGGGGCTTAGGTGTCTCTATACTAATGCTAGAGGTATGGGAAACAGGCAGGAGGAACTTGCACTCCTGCTTGCAGACAAAGACTTAGACCTGGTTGGTCTAACAGAAACCTGGTGGGACCCTACCCATGACTGGGTAGTGGGCATTGAAGGCTACAAGCTATACAGGCAGCATAGATTGGGGAAAAAAGGGTGGAGGCATTGCTCTATATATTAGGGAACATTATACATCCTGTGGACAGAGGATGAGCAAATCGAAGTCCTATGTGTCGGATTACAAGGGGAAAGGGACTTGGTAGTGAGGGTCTACTACAGACCCCCACACCAGGGGGAAGAGTTAGACGTAGAATTCTCAAGACAGCTCTCAAAGGCAGTACGCTCAAAAGACCTAGTTGTCCTGGGTGACCTAAATTACCCAGCCATCTGCTGGGAGGAGCAGTCAGCCAGGTCTTCCTGCTCACGTAGGTTCTTAACCTGCATACAGGACCTGCACTTACCACAGGAGGTATGCAGCAGTCCCACTATGGGAGATGCCTTACTTGTCTTGGTGCTGGCCTCAGGGGAAGACTTGGTGGGGGAGCTACAGGTACAAGGCTACCTAGGGGATAATAACCACCAGTTGATAGGATTCACCATCTGGCGTCAGGTGGGAAAGACAACCAGTAGGGCAGTAGCATCAGACTTCCAGAAGGCCAATTTCAACGAGATCAAGAGATTAGTTAGGATGGGACTGAGGGGTAATTGAATCTGTGAGAAGGGAGTCCAAGAAGGGTGAGAGTTCAAGGGACTGATCTTACAGGCACAGAGGGTGGATGGGCGGTTTTGCCCTGGAGAGGTGTGGGCAGTGGTGTCCCCCCAAGGCTCTGTCCTTGGACCAGTTCTGTTTAATTTCTTCATCAACGATTTGGACGAAGGTGTTGAAAGCACCTTGTCCAAATTTGCAGATGACACTAAACTATGGGGCATAGTAAACACACTGGAGAGCAGGGAGTGAATTCAGGCAGATTTGGACACTGGGGAAGTGAGCAGATCAGAATAGGATGCAATTCAACAAGGATAAATGCAAGGTGTTGCACCTGGGGGGAATGAATCTCCAACACACCTGTAGACTGGGGGGTACCATTCAGAGCACCACAACAGCGGAAAGAGATCTCAGAGACCTGGTTGACTCAAAAATGAAATGAGTCACCAGTGTGACAAGGTAATAAGCAAGGCTAACCTCACTCTTTCTTGCGTCAGCAGAAGTATCACGAGCAGGTCTAGGGAAGTGATAATTCCCCTCTACACGGCATTGGTGAGGCTGCAGATAGAGTACTGCGTCCAGTTTTGGGCGCCGTACTTCAAGGGGGATGTGGATAACCCTGAGAGGGTTCAGAGGAGAGCTACTCATGGTTGAGGGCCTGCAGGTAAGACCCTATGAAGACAGACTGAGAGATCTGAATCTCTTCAGCCTCCGCAAGAGAAGGCTGAGAGGCAACGTTGTGGCTGCCTACAAACTCATCAGGGGGGCCAGCAGGGAGTAGGGGACACTCTGTTTACCACGGCACCCCTCAGAGTTACCAGTAATAATGGCCACAAACTGAAGGAGAATAGATTCAGATTGGACATAAGGAAGAAATTCTTTATAGTGAGGGTTGCCAAAATATGGAATGGGCTTCCAAGGGAGGTGGTGCTTTCCCCTACCCTGGAGGTGTTCAAGAGGAGATTAGCTGGACATGTGGCTGGGATTACCTAACCCCAGTGCTCTTTCCTGCCTGGAACAGGGGGTTGGACCCAATGATCTACCAGGTTCCTTCCAACTTTAGAAATCTATGATCCCGCACTCGTTCCTGCCTGGGGTAGGGGGTCGGACCTGATGATCTGTTTAGGTCCCTTCCAACCCTAAGCACTATGAAACTATTAAACTATTTTGATAGTGCCCTATGCTTGTGTGTACTGTCTGCTGTTGGTGAGTACCAAAATTGTCCTGCAAAAGTGGTAGAAATGGGTCTGTGGGTCAGTACAGTCGAGGTCTTGAAATGTATTCCTATGTGTTGCATTGTAAAGCGGGTTCCCTTTATACAAATTCAAGTTATGCGTCCTTTTCCAGAAATGCACGTACAGCATAAAGCCAGGGAAACCTGTACAGGCACATGTGGTTTGTGGTGCCGCAAACCTCATTGCAGTGCTACAAACTGCTTGCCCAGCATGTTAAAATGTGCCCTGCACTGCAACTTTGCAGTGCAGGGGCAAAATTTGCTAGTAGCAAATCCTGGTAGCAAAAAAAACCTGTGTGGAAGAAAGTGGTGCGATGCACACAAGAGGAGAATGTGCTGGCAAACACTGAGGCTGCCAGCCAGATTGTCTCCACTGCTTTAGTTGTGCCCCAGCTTCTTCGGTATGGCAGGAGCTGGGAGGAGGGAAGAAATGGCAGTTTCCCTGAAGCAGGGCAGTTTGCCTCACACCAGAATGCATGTGTAGGAGCATGCACTGTGGCAAAAAGCAGTTCAAAACATGTGCCACTACTATTTTTGCCTTAGTAAGCGCACGTCCCTGCACGTGGGGATGCACCTTTACTGGTTAGTCCGTTAATTTCCCTTGGGTAGAAAAGTAACTTCTGTGATTTGGAAGAGAAACATAACTAAGTGTGGATGAGAGGGGCACCTGCACTGGCTGCCAAGCTAGGAGTGGTGCTGGAATCTCCCCCCAACCCACAGGGTCCATGCTCCAGCAGATCTTCTTCCGACACAGTCCCTGGTGGTTGCGGTTGCTTTAAGAGCAACAGGTAGAGTGGGTGGAACATGCACTAGCAGCAGCATCTCAGCTGGGACTGTTTAGGACTTTCCAGCATAGGTAAGACCACTGCCTCCCACCCCTTTCTTGGAAACCCTGACGCCATGGCCTCCTCCCCCTGCAATTGGAACAGCAGGCGAACCCCCTCCACCCCCAGCATACACTTTCCTGCAGGGTTTGCCTTGGGCACCAACTCTCTCATGCCACAGATTTGGAACTCTGCATTTAGTGGCTTCATTTCAGAAGCAAGAAGGTAGAAGGTGGACTGCAGCAATGTATATTTTGTTATGTACATGAAGTTGAAACTGGGATTGCTGAATGAATAAACTGTAGTTTAAGGATCTTGGGCTCCAAGTGATTCCAAATATCATGTGGTACAAGGAATAAATAGAAATTAGAGAAAATGATTGAGTGCTAGAAGGGGGCATCTAAAATCTCGTATGTTCTGAAAATAGATAACTGGAAGAAATTCAAAGGGTACTTCACTCTATAGCTACATGTAATGGATGCCAGTGGTAAGGAAAGACTATCAGAAAGGAGCCTTATTCCTGTCAACAGAAGATCTTGATAGATTTGACCTATTCAATACTTTTCAGTTGCTTTTGTTTCAGCTATGACAAAAATGTAAGGAGAACTGCACTCCAGAAAGAAAGAAAGCAAGTGATGGTTTTTAACTTGGCACAACAAAAAGGCAACAAAACTATAGAAAAGCTTGTGATTGATCCAAAATTGAAAAACTAATCTGTCCGTTTAGCCCTAACTGAATCCTTGTTAAGAGACCAGATTGTGGCTGGAATCCAAAACAAAACATGGAGACCATTGGGAGACCCGGAATTAACCCTTGACCAGGCAAAAGAAATCACAGTCACTTAAAGGAAAAAGTTTGTGGAAAGTGGACGGATGTCTGGCACTGAAGACAAACTAGATAATCCAAACTGACAGGAAAAGAGACATGAGGAAAAAATAAAGGAAAATTTCAAGTCGAGCAACGAAAGCAGTAGGTACTTGACAGTACCGTACTTTTTCTTTGAGGTTTAATGCTTCAGACTCGCACTGTTCCTAGATTCTACTCCTGAAATTTCCCAAGCTCCTCTGTGAAAATATCATTTTTGTTTCTGATTCTGAATTTCTTTCGTCTCCCTGATAGTGTCACTATTCTTACCTTTTAGAGAGCTGTCACAGATCAGCAGGTTAGAATATATGCATTGACCCATTAATAGCTGGGCTGGTGACCAGGTAGTTGCTGGAGGTGTACACTTGGGTCTGTCTTTATGACAATTCATGTGCGAATTTGCTTATATGTGACAACCTTATTTATACCAGAAATTTGCTTTGCACGAAAGAAATCTGATTTTATGCGCAGTCAGCCGGCAATGAGCTCCCTGTAGGCTGACAGAGTTCCAGCCTGCAGAGAGTTGAGAGGAAGCAGAAGGAAGGCGGTGAGATGGGGGGATGCCACGTGCATGTACATGCACATGGCACCAAGTAGCCTCGAGGGCAGCTCCAGTAGGTAAGTAGAGGGAAAGAAGGGGATTGAAATGTGTGTAGGGAGGGAGCTGGGCAGGGCTGGGCCTGCTGTCTAGCCAGGGGTTGCTTGGGGCCTGGGGCCTCAGTGTGCAGCTGCAGGGCCCCAGCTGGGAGCACGGCAGAGCCTCCGGTGGCTCGTCAGGGATGGAGAGGCCGACCCCCTGCTGCTGCACACACTTCCAAGGGGAAGAGCCGGACACACGAGCACAGTGGGCCCTGGGCCCAGCTCAGCTCCTCTCACTGCCTGGTCTCAGCGCCCTGCATGCTGCTGCCTTGGTCACGTGCCTCCTGTGGTGTGGGGCTGTCTCTTTCAAAGACTGGCAGGCACAGGAGGTGCATCCCTAGGGCAGTGCAGGACAAGCATCTGCCATTCCCTGCCACCCTGGTTCCCTGCCCCAGGTGCCCCTCCAGCCCAACACAGTGCAGCTGGGAACAGTGGGGCTGCATGGAGAAGCTACAAGCTCCCTGCTGCACCAGGTCATGCCCGCCGGGCTGCCGAGGCATCTGGGGCAGGGAACAGTGGGGCTGCAAAGAGAAGGTGGTCACCCAGCGCTGCCTTGGCAACCTGCCTGCTGTGCATGCCATTGCTTGCAGCATGGGGTGAGCACTTTCTCCATGTGGTCCCGCTCTTCCCTGCCTCCCTGCCCTGGGTGCCTCCGCAGCCTGGCAGGCAAGACTTGGTGCAGCAGGGAGCTCATAGCCTCTCCATGCAATCCCACTGTTCCCAGCCGCACTGAGTCACGCCTGACAGGCTGGAGAGGCGCGAAGGGAAGCAGGGTGGAGCCAGGAGTGGCAAGCAGCCAGTGTTCCCTGATGTCCTGCTTCCCTCCTTCAGGTGTCTCTCCAGCCCACCCTGCACTGCCCTGGTGATGCACCCCCTGTGCGTGCCACTGCGTGCAGAGTGGAGCTTGCAGCCTCTCCGCACAGCAGTTACTGTATTGTGTGATTACTGTTTGAATTTGTCATGGTTTGGGTGGGGTAGTATAGCGAGGCTGGTACGTATCCCTATTAATTACATGTAATAATGGATTCACATTATGCAAAGTTTTTTTGGAACGCCACCCTTGCATAAAAAGAGACCAGAGTGTAGTTCGATACAGCAGTGACGCTTTCAGAAAGTCCACCCCCGCTGTGAAATGATTTCTTCAGTAGGCTTTTGATGGTCTGAAGATACTGTGCCACAAGGCCATTCAGTTGGAGATAATTGGGGCTTGATATATTTGTGCCAGAAGTCCCAATTCTAAGCAAATTGCTTAAACTCAGCACCAGAGAACTGAGGCTCATTGTCACTGAAAACTTCCCCTGGAATCCCATGCCTTGCAAATATGGCCATCAGGCTAACTATCACTGACTTCCGGTTAGTACTGAACAAAGCACCTACTACTGGATACAGGAAATAATAGTTTGTAACTATTAAACACGTCTTTGAATTCAATGTAAATCAGTCAGTGCCAACCTTTTCCTATGTCCTGGACCATCAGATGAGGTTGTCATGGCTCAACCTACTAATGTAACTGAAACTTTATAAACAGTTTTCTACTGTGTTTGCAGTGTCATCATTCTTCGGCCTTCGACACTGTCTCCCACCCCATTCTCATTAAAAATTTAGGCAACTGTGGCATCGATGGCTACAGTCAGATGGGTCGCAAATTGGCTGGAGGGCCGCACCCAGAGAGTGGTGGTGGATGGGTCATTTTCAACCTGGAGGGATGTGAGCAGTGGGGTCCCCCCAGGGCTCAGTCCTTGGGCCCGCACTGTTCAGCATCTTCATCAGAGACTTGGACGAGGGGGCGAAAAGCCCCTTGTTCAAGTTCGTGGATGACACTAAGATGTGGGGAGAAGTGGACACGTTAGAAGGGAGGGACAAGCTACAACTAGATCTGGACAGGTTACAAGGGTGGGTGAATAAGAATATGATGGATTTCAGTACTGACAAATGCAAGATATTGCACCTGGGGAGGAAGAACCATCAGCATACCTACAGGCTGGGGAACTCCCTTCTCATCAGCACAGAGGCAGAAAAGGATCTTGGAGTTGTTATTGATTCCAAGATGAACATGGGCCGCCAATGTGAGGATGCGGTCAGTAGGGCTAACTGCACCTTGTTATGCATCCACAGATGCATCACGAGCAGGTCCAAGGAGGTGATCCTCCCCCTCTATGCAACACTGGTCAGGCCACAGTTGGAGTACTGCATCCAGTTCTGGGCGCTGCACTTCAGGAGGGTTGTGGACAGCATTGAGAGGGTCCAAAGGAGGGTCACTCACATTATCAGGGGGCAGGAGGGCAGACCTTATGAGAAGAGGCTATGGGACATGAACCTGTTCAGCCTCCACAAGAGAAAGCTGAGAGGGGATCTGGTGGCTGTCTATAAACTTACCAAGGGGGACCAGTGGGGAACAGGAGAGACCCTGTTCCCCCGAGCACTATCAGGAGTAACTAGAAATAATGGCCATAAGTTGACTGAGAGTAGGTTCAGGCTGAACATCAAGAAGCACTACTTCACAGTCAGGGCGGTTGGGATCTGGAACCAAATTCCAAGGGAAGTGATGCTTGCTCCTACCCTGGGGGTCTTCAAAAGGAGGCTAGACAGTCACCCTAACATTCTTTTGACCCCAGCATTCTTTCCTGCCTATGGCAGGGGTTTGGACTTGATCTGTTCAGGTCCCTTCCAACCCTACCAACTATGAAACTATCATTGAACTTGAGCCAATACATCACTTCACATGCTCAGTTTTTACACTTCTTGATTCCTAAAAGACCTATATGGACCTTCTGCAGCATTTCTTTTCACAGGGTCCTCGGTATTCCCATTTTATTGCCTTTCAGTGATAGAAGGAATAGTTTTTAGAGTCATGTCTGAAATTAATATAATCTGTTACATGTATGTGGCAGTCACTTCTGTACTCTGGCCAGCCTTTAACTATCATTTATTTCTAGAGTCCCCAAGTATTATCCTTCTCTGGTTCTGTTTGCTGCAGTTTCTTATTTGCTATAGAGACTGACTTGAGTCTATATAAGCTTGCATGTCTGTCTTAGGCTAAGTACAGGCAGTCAAAACCCCCTAGGCTGAATTGATTCAATCTTTGCAGGCTATTCTAAAATGCATAGACTTAACTGAGAAGCAAGTGAACAGACATTCACTTCAATTCTGGAAATGCAGCCACATGCCTGGGGTGGCCCAGGCTAGAAGCTGTGGGGAGAGGGCACTAGAGCATGCCTCCCAGCTTGCTAGGCACTGCTGAAGGGAAAGGAGAAGAAAGCTGGGAGAGAATCCTTTTGAGGCTTTCCCCACCCCTCCCTGCTCAAGCTGAGGGGGAGGCATGGCCAGACCCCGGATGGTCCACTGCGTATGATGAAGGGTGGAGGTGTGAACCCCCAACCTGGCCCGCACTGACCTCATCCAGGGTCTGCCTGGGGATTAGGGGGAGAAGCCCCTGCTAGACTTTTCCCTCCCTACCTGAGTGGGGAGGTGTGGCTAGACCCTGGCTGCCTCGCAGGGTGGGGGAAGGAATTAAACCCCCTCCCTGGCCCACACAGGACCCTGGCCAGGGTATGTCAGGGGGGTGGAAAGCAACCTGTGCTAGACTTGTCCTCATTCCCTGCCTGAGCAGAGTGTGTGGCTAGGCTCTGACCCAGGGCTGACTTGTTGGAAGGGGAGGGGAGTTAAACCCCCTCTCTGGCCCACATGAGACACCAGGCAGGGTCTGCCTGGCAGGGGGAAGCAGCTCCTGCCAGGCTTTTCCTCACTCCCCACTGAAGCAGAGAATGGGGTGGAGTGTGGCTGACATGGAGGGAGGGACGGGAGTTTAAACCCCTTCCCTGGGACCCCAGCCATGGTGTGCCTGGCAGCTCCTCCCAGGCATTACCCCATACCACGCTTGAGCAGAGAGCAGGGTGGGGGCTTTGGCAAGAACCTGGCCCTGGTCCCCCTCCCCCCTCATCAAGCCAGCCAGAGCTTGAGTGGGTAAAACTGCTTTTCCCCTGCCAGGCAGACTCCTGCTGATGTCCGGACCAGGTTTCCTTCCACCCGCTTCTCAGCCAGCCAGAGCAGTGATGGTGCTCTGGCTAGGGAACACAGGAGTGGGGGCAACCCTGCTCTGCTGGAGCAGACAGCATAGCCCAGGGTTGCAAAGCCTGCTGTGGGACTGTGAGTTAACCTGAGCCTGAAAGGGATCTGGGACAGAAGTTTCATAAACTGGTTTGACCTAAATCAGTTCAGTTCATCCAACCAGGTTTATCTTAAATCAGTTTTGGCCATTTTGAAATCCGTTTAAGTGCACTGAACTTCTGGGATAAGTACAGACAGTCAAAAAACCCAAGGCTGAATCATTTCAGTCTTTGCAGGTTAGTTTAACTGCAGAGATTAAAATGAGAAACAACTGGACAGACATTCACTTTTGATGCAGCCACATGCCTGCAGGAAATGCAGCCACATGCCTGCAGTGGCTCAGGCCAGAAGCTGTGGGGCACTAAAGCATGGCTCTGGCACCTAGCCAGCATGGGCTGTGTGTTTACCAGGGATCCAGGTTTTCCATTTCCCACAGGAAAACAGAGAAAACCATGAATTTCCCAATTTTTCTCAGAGACGCAATGGATTTTACCTTTTAGCAGAGAAACCCACGGATTTCCCAGTTTTGCAAAGAGCTCTGCAGGCTGGCAGAGTTCCAGCCTGCAAGAGCTGATTGCAGAAAAGGCAGGAAACCCCCAACCCTGTGGGGGGGGAAGGAGAGGGGGAAAAGGCAGGGTCTGAGGCTCTCGGTCAAGGCTTGGCTCAGGCTCACTGTTTTTCCTGGAGCCTAAGGTAAGTGGGGCTTGCAGGGGGCTGAGGACTACCTCTGTCAGGGCTGGAAGGTTGCAGGGTCATAGCTGGGGGAACCAGCAGGACTGGGAGGGGCAGCGCCTGGGTGGTAGGTGTGGGTGACTGCCAGGGCTGGGGAAAGAGCCAACAGGACAGGTCAGGGGCAGGGCATTACTGTGTACTTAAAGGCTGAGGGAGTGGGGAGTTGTTGGGGGAAACCTCACATGGAGTACCCACTGGCAGTGTGTGGCCCAGGAGTAGCATGCTATTGCTAGGCCAGGCTTGTTGTGGGGTGAGGGGTGGGGCTGGCTCCAGGCTGCAGCATGTACTCCCAGGGGACAGTGGCAACCTGCATCGCCCAGATCCGTGTGCAAGGCAGGGGCAGGGTAGATACGCACTGCAGGATCATGTTCCCCACCCTGCTGCCCTCCCCCAGGGCCTCTGCAGCGGAGTGTGTGCAACCCAGTGTGGCAGGGCACAGTGGGGACGTGCAGGAAAGCTGCTTGCCTTTGCAAGTTTTGTGCTGCCATGGTCACACTTCCCCTACAGGTGGGGGCAACAGCAAGGGGCACAACCCTGTTCTGCTGCCCCGATGCATATGGGGAAGTGTGGCCAGGGCAGCACGGAGCTTGCCAAGGCAAGCATTTTTCCTGCACATCCCCATTGTGTCCTGCCTCGCTGGGTGGTGCATGCTGTACTGTGGAGGCCCTGGGGAAGGGCATCAGGGTGCAGAGCACAAGCCTGCAGCACGCACCCACCCTGCCTCCACCCCGCCATACAGATCTGTGGGGCATGGGTCCCCCCACAGAGTGTGCACTGCAGCTGGGAGGCAGCCCTGCCCCGATCTGAGCCCATATTAGGCAGCTGCAGGGGAGCCGGCTCTATGCTCCTTTTGCTGCAGCAGTTGCTGTCCTCTATTGGGAGCTGCAGACCTGGGTCCCTTGCCCCATAGCCCTGGAAGTTGGGGACCCCCTCCGGCAGGGCTGGGGGGGGGGCAGGGACAGGGACACAGGAAGGGATGCGGGGCTGTGGGGGGGGAGTGAGGGGCATGAGCAGGGCTGGTGGGGCTGTGGGGATGGGGGGAGTAAGGGGACCAGCAGGGCCAGGGAGGCTGTGGGGGGCCTTTAATTTTAATAATGGATTTGGGGGTATTTATGAGAGAATTTGTGATTATTTTTCAGAGAATTTTCTATTTTTTTATCAGGGAATACCAGGATCCCTGGTGTTTATTTCCTGTTCTTGCTGCCCCCAGGGTCTCTGGAATTTACAGACCAGAATCAAAGCAGCAGGACTCTGCAGGGTTGCTCACCACTTCCTCTTCTTGCTTCCAGGTGCTTCTGGGATTTGTAGCCCACAGTCACAGCCAGCAGTATGTTTTTAGCAGGGCAGGGCAGGGCAGCTCTGTACTTGGGGGAAAGGAAGTTTAATCCCAAGTACCTGGCCCTAGGCCTCGGCTAGGGTTTGCTTGTGAAGAGAGGGGAGAAAGCAGTCATTGCCTCTCCCTCCTCCAACCCTTCTCTGCTAGAGCAGACAGCACAGCACAGCACAGTCCAGGGGTAGAAAGCATACTGGGACCTGGGAGACTGTGATTTAACTTGAACCAGGAAGGGGTTTGGTACAGAAGTTTCATAAACCAGTTTGACCCAAATCAGTTAAGTCTGATATTACATTCAACCAGGTTTATCTTAAATCAGTTTCAACCATTTTGAAACTGGTTTATATGCACTGAACTTCTGTTCTGTTATGGTTTTAAGCCAGTTTCTGACGACTTAAACCAGTTTATATGTAATTTCCCTAGCCCTATTTTCTTACAGATTTGAACCAGTTTCTAATCAATTAAACTGGTTTATGTGTAACTTCTGTCCCTAGCTTTAGAGGTCTTTTCTGGTTTCATAGCCAAAAGTATAGCTCTAGAGATTGTATCTGCAATAAACATAAAGGCTGCTTGCAGATATAAAAAAAAGAAAGAAACCGCACTTTACCTGAAGAAGCTGCGCATTACTTCGACCCAGCTCTGCAGGGTATAGATCAGGCAATTCAGTCACCAAGGGGGGGTTGGCACTTTTAGCTAAAGCTGATTCAATCAGCTATTAGACAAAAAGGCCAAAAAAGCCCCACTAAAGCATCCAATCTTTACAGATGTAAGGCAAGCTGGGTCCAACTAAGATACTGCCTCTTCTGGGCACATGTGGGGATTGGTGCAGGAACACACCGAGTTTCAAGTAAAGCACCATTTTGTTTTGTTTTGTTTTTAATGTGTGCAAGCAGCCAAATTTACTTGGTGTGTAGTTCACAATTAAATCATACTTTTGCAGCTTGAGCATCATGCTTTGAATCCTCAAAGTACAGTCATTTAATGGCTTGTTAAACAATATTGTCAGAGATTTGTGGTCTGCTTCTACATAAGTTGTGTGACTAGAATATATTGGTGAAATCCCTTACAAGCAAACAGTATTCCCAGTAACTCTTTATCAGTTTGTAAATATCTGGTTTATGCCTTGGTTGTTGATTTGGAACGTATATCACTGGTTGCCAATCATTGTTATATTTTTGCAGAATCGTACTACCAACCTCTGACACTGATGCGGTTGATGAAATTTGCTTAAGTTTTCCAGGTGTACAGAACTTCAATATTGGATCTTGCGTCACCTTTTGCTTTAACACAGGGCATGATTCCTCCTGTTCTGCATTTCAGCACCATTCAGTTTTACTCTCGTGAAGTGTCCTGGGTGTCAAATTTGCCCAGAAAATTTACCATGCCAAGAAACAGTTGCACCTCTTCTTTAACTGGGAATGTGTCATTATTTCAATGGCCTTAATTTTTGCCTTGTCAGGTTTCATCCCTCTAATAGAGATGATATCCCCTATAAAGGTCAGTTCAGTTACATCCAGCATGCCCTTTTCTCTGATCAATTTCAGATTAGCACCTCTAGTAGTCTTCAACACTTCCTGAAGCCTGCGATCGTGTTCTTTAGTGGAGCCCCGGACGATAATATCCATAGTGGTGTTTACATCAAGGATGCCTTCCTAAATCACGTGCATAATTTTTATGGCATGGTTCAGGAGCGGAGTTGATACTGAAAGATAGATGCAGAAATCTACCTTCCAAAAGGAGCATTAAATGTACATAAATTATCGCTTTCCTCAATGAACTTCAGATGCCAAAATCCTGAGAGTGCATCTGATTTACTAAAAAAATTGTGCATATCTGAATCGGGTCGTCTTGATTTTTTTCTTCTCTACTTTCTTCTCTAACTGGCAATTTTAAATGTTCTCATTTGTTAGCCTTGTTGATGAAGGCATATACATAACTGACTGTTATTTTTCTCCACAGTAACTAAGCAGCTTACCCATTATGTGGTTTTCTGGCTTTTCTGTATCGTTTGTAATTTTTCCATTCTTGCTAACTCTGCATTGAATGTATCACAGAGAGCATGGATGAATGCATGGATGTTTAACAGGGGATGCATTTGCTTATTTACCTGAATTGTATGTTCACCTGGTAAGCAACCTAGCCCTTCAAATAAATCTTTGTACTTTAACATAAGTGTCTCATATTCTTGAGCTGTTTTTTTCGTGTATTGCAAGCACACTTAACTAAATTCAGTTTCTCACAAGCTGCCAGACCCAATACTGGCATCACCTCCATGGGTACCACAATGAATGGCAAGTTTGTATACTCTATTTTTAAATTGGATGTTACCCTTTCACTGATACATTTGCTCCAGTTATAGGCAGTTATTTTGATGTCTTCTGGACTCACTTTTGGTTTCAATTTTAATTTACTATATTCATGCTTTGGTAAAATATTAAGCTTAGGTGTGGTGTCTAATTTAAATTAAATCATTGTTCTTTACATTTCCATGGGCAAAATCCATTCCCTCATTGATTTTGCTTGATTCTACCATCTCTATACCATGTCTACCACCTTCAGTGGTATGCTGAGCTCTCCTGAATAATTGGATATTCCTTTCAGCCACAAACTTCTCTTATGCAGTAGCTTTTCTTGTAACTCGGTGTCTGCAAAATATCAGAGATTCTGTCAAGTTCCCAAAAGCAGTTATAAACAGCCAGTTTCCTCCCGCACAGCATGCAAGAAGATTGAGGATTTGGCTTTGTCATTTCTCTCTGATCCTGTGGCTGCTATGTACCACTCAAACCTTTGGCTGCGTGCCCTCCAGATCTCTGCTGTATTGCCCAACAGAAGAAGGCAAAGGTTTCAAAACCTCCATTAGTGTCTTTAGACTACCATGCAGGAAGATCACTTACAGAGGCCCTTGTCCTTTCCATTTTTTTCAGTTTGGAACTCAAATTCTTTCAAGTTCTTTCTCATTCACCACTTTTGACACCATATAGAAATCACCACATAGTGATCTGTGGCAGCTTACTAAAAGGATCAATAAAGGTAGGCTTAAAAAGAATGAGAACTAACAATAAATTTTATTGTGGAACAGTAGATGAGCCTTTAGTCCAGGGGTTGGCAAAATACAGCCTATGGGCCGCATTCTGGCCAACCAAGGGATTCTGTCCAGCTTACAGCAGGTCCCTCAGTCATGCCTGGCCCAGGCACCTGAGCTATAGTGTGTACAAACAGTCCGGCTGCCCCAGGCACATGGCAAAGCAGGGGTGGCATTGCGGCTGGACTCAGTTTCTCAGCAGCCCTGTGGTGGTGGCTCACTGTGTCTGGCCTTCAATGCCAGTGTCTTCATTGCTGCTGCCTCTGGAACTGTCCCTGCTGTCTGGGCACCCTGACCCTCACCCACTGGTGGTGCCAGACAGAGTGAGTGGGTGGGTGGGCAGGTGAGGTCTCTATGGAGACTGGCTTGGGAGTCCCATGCACAGGACGTTCTTGACTGGACAGATGGACTGGGGCCATGGACAGCATCCAGGAGCGGGATGGGCAGGCAGGGCTGGGGCTGGGACTGCAAGGACATGGGGCCAGGGCCCAGGACAAAGCCATGATTGGCTCCCGACATATCCCTGCCTGTGGAACCTCCTGAGATGCAACTGCCCCTAGCCTATAGAGGAGAGATAGGAGGGGGGGAAAAGAGGATGGAAGTAGGAAAAAGAAGGAAGCAAACAGAGAAAAAGGTTTGTACATTGGAGAAAAAGAGGCTGCTGGGATGGCAGGCACCTAGAAAAAACACAACACATTCACTGCTTTTCATGTCTTCAAATTCACTATTTACTCTTTTTACAGCTGTGCCTTCCTTTCATAGAGCTCCTGATCTTTTCTTGTTGCTGCCATCCTTTACTAGCTTATTTTTCATTGCAAATTACTGGAACCACTTCAGTTCCTTCTTCTTGAAAGAAGTTAACCATCTAAGAGAGATACTGTAAACCTCAGTTCCTTTGACTCTATGCAATACACAAACTACATTCATACACTTAAGGCAAATACTGTTCTGTTTTCTGTGTCTTCATTTGTCCATATTACTTACAGTGACAGTGGAAGAGGAGGAGCACAGGACTGTTCAAACTCCCTCAAGACATAAGTAACTGTATTATGAATATAACAAAGGTTTCATTGCACTGTTGAATAACAGCACCAAAAAGATCGTAAGTGGAAGTCATTGTGTCTGTGTGGTGAATTATTACAATCAATTTTTCTATTTAAATTCATTATTTCTGCCCATATATAATGAACCTGACCACAGAGTTTATAATTTTGTCACCTAGCGCACAATCTTCTGCATCTGTTTTTAAGAAAAATGGGATTTGGTGTCTTACTAACCATATTTATTAATTCCAAAAGAGAACATTTCTGTTTCTGGAATCTGAATCATCCAACTCAACTGAGGCCTTTAAGACCACATGTAACATCTCAAATTTTAAAATAATCAGTTGTATCTACAATTCATATGTTTGGATCCATTAGGGAATAAAGCCGCATTGTTTTTCACTTATGGGGTCATTTATCGGTCCCTCTTTATAAATGTGCAGGGGAAGGATGGCTCATAGCACTTGTGAAGGTCGCCTATAAAACAAGACTTACCTGTGGATATAATTTACTTGACATGTAGCCAAATTAATGGGTAATGTGCTCCATTTTCTGTCATTCCCATCTGCCTTAAAATGAGAGCTTCTGGGTGTGCGTAAGGAGGGGAGAGAATACTGTTAGGGTGACAATATTTGGATCTTAGCTGAATAGAAGGCTTTACCTGTGGCCTAGCAAAAGCTGCTGACCACAAGGCAGAATGATAGCTAAGCCAGCCATTTGCTTATACTAAGTAACCATCTTAACTGTATCAACCATTTTCTGAGGAAAAAGCAAGTGAATCTGTGTGACTCTGTCTGCTGTGAATGAGGTGACGTTTTAGGAATGTGGAAGACAGTGCAACATGAGACAGAAAAACAGACTGGAATGTGAAAAACAACAGGTAATTGGGAATCTGAGATGACCATATGCAAAAAGGTGAATGGTGATTAGTGAAGAAGCCTCCAGAAGCTTCCAGATTTTGGTCAAAGTACACCCATTGACCGAAGAGCAGGAGTCAAGGTCTTAGACATGTGCTAATAGCAAAAAGACATGTAAATGAATGAAACTGATAGGCATTTTCATGCTAATGAAGCAAACAGTAAACAGAGGCAGAGCTTAAGACAGGAGGAGAAATGGGTGGAACATAGGAGGGGCGAGGGTAGAATGAATGGCAATCAACATGAACCAAAGTGTATAAATGTGAAAAGAACTTTTGTTCATTGCTGCTCCCTGTGTTCATAGACTGGGTGTCTGTGAGGGAGCTCGCCCGAAGCTATCTCCATTCTGAATAAAGCTGTTGTGAACAATGTGTGCTGGTGTTTGCTCCCTGCTTGCTCTGGCTAATGAATACCAGGATTCATGAGGAATTGGACCGTTGTCTCCCTAGTCATTGGACGCTGCATGGAGTCGGGATCTAACAAATACTGTCTTATCTTTGTTGTGGAATCAGGTGTTTGAAATCAGGGTTTCCCTTTGAAAAAAACTCAATTAAGTCTTAGATAAAGAGAGTGTTCCACTTAATTCAGGGGTGGGCAAAGTACAGCCCATGGACCAAATTGGGCCCCTAGTGGACTCCATTTCCCAGCAGCCCCCTGCTTGTGTCACTTTAGCCGGTTTCAGTGGAGACCTCAGTACTGGCAACACCGTGACAATGTGGTGCCAGGATTTCCATGGAGACCAGCACCAGCAGGGTACACAGCTGGACGGGGAGCTGTTCTGGGGCAGCTAGCTCTGCCTTGGCTCTGGATCACAGTGTCAGCATTGCAAGATCCCAGCCCTGGCAGTGGAGCAGTTCCCTGCCTAGTTGTGCACCCTGCCAGTGCTGCTGGGACTGGTTTCCATGGAAACCCCGGCCCTGCGCTGTCACAGTGCCACCATTTCTGGGGTCTTGATGGAAACTGGCCTCAGTGATGCAGGCAGGGGGTGCTGGGAAATGGAGTCCAGCCATAGATTCATAGATTGTAAGGCTGGAAGGGACCTCAGAAGTTCATTGGGTCAAGCCACCTGCACCAGGCAGAAAAGACAACTGGGGTCAGGTGACCCCAGCAAGGTGACTGTCCTGTCTCCTCTTGAAGATTTCCAGCATAGGTGATTGTACCACCTCCAGAGGGAGCTTATTCCACAGTCTGGACATGCTAACTGCAAAGAAGTTTCTCCTAATGTTGAGCCTGAAATAGTCTTCCAGGATTTTGTGGCCATTACTCCTGGTTTTCCTTAAGCGTGCCCTGGAGAACAGTTGTTCGCCATGCCCTTGATGCATTTCCCTGATGTAGCGGTAAGCTGCTACCAATTCCCCTCTCAGCCTTCTCTTCTTCAGGCTGAAGAGTCCCAAGTCCTTCAGCCTTTCTTCATATGGTTTGTCGTGCAAGTCTCTGATCATGCAGTTGGCCCTTCTCTGGACTTTCTCAAGTTTTACCATGTCCTTGTTAAAGTGCGGCACCCAGAACTGGATACAATACTCCAGGTGCAGACTTACCAATGCTGAGTAGAGCAGAAGAATCACCTCCTTGGTTTTGCTGGAGATGCATCGATTGATGCATGCCAGAGTGTTATTTCCCCTGTTGGCTACAGTATTGCACTGCTGGCTCATATTCATACTGTGGTCTATTGTTACCTTGCGGGCCCTTTCGTTTGTGGTGCTGGCCAGTTTGTCACTGCCAAGCCTGTATGTGTGTAGGGGATTGTTCATCCCCAGCTAGAGCACTTTACATTTCTCAATGTTGAACTTCATTTGGTTCCAATCCGCCCAACTTGCCAATGTGTCTAGATCTGCCTGTATCTGTAGCCTATCTTCAAGAGTGCCCACACTTCCCTATAACTTGGTGTCATCCATGAACTTGTGACAGTGAGCTCTTCACCCTCACATCCAAATAATTGATAAAGATGTTGAAAAGTACTGGACCCAAGCACTGACCCCCATGGGACATCACTGGCCACTTTTCATCAGGATGACACATATCCATTCATTAGGACTCTCTGGGTCCTACCCCACAGCCAGCTTCATACCTACCTACCTGTCTTGCCATTAAGCTCACAATCCTCCAATTTCATTGCGAGAACATAGTAGGATACCAGATCAAAGGCTTTTTGGAAGTCAAGGTATACAATGTCAACCTCTTCTCTTTTATGATCAGGTAATTTGACACTTGGATAAAAGGAAATGAAGTTGGTAAGGCAAGACCTGCCCACAACAATGCCATGCTGGCTGTCATTCAAAATCCTACTTTCTGCAAGCCTATTGCATATAGGCTTCTTGATGAATTTTTCCAGGATTTTCCCTGGGTTAAAGTTAAGTTAATTGGCCGATAGTTACCTGGGTCCTCCCTCTTTCCCTTTTTGAAGATAGGGACAACATTGGCCTCTTCCAGTCCTCAGGGACCCCTTTGGAGCACCACGAGTTTTGGAAGAGCTTCACCAGGGGTTCCTCAATGACTTCACTAGCTCCTTCAGCACTCTCAGAGAGAGTTCATCTGGTCCTGCTGACTTATATATGTATAATCTCTTTAATTGATCACACACCAGTTCGCTAGCAATAGTAGGAAGGCAGTCATTCCTGCCCTGCTCATTCTGTATCCTATATAGCATGATTGTCCCCTTGGCCCAGTGAAATACTGAGGCAAAGTAGTCATTCAGGAGTTCATTGAGTGCCAGTCACCAACTGTCCTATGTTGCTGAGCAATGGCCCCACCGTCCCATTTGTTTTCCTCCTGTTCCCTATGTACCTAAAGAAATACTTCTTGTTGTCCTTGATTCCCATTGCTAATTTAAGTTCAGTTGCCACCTTAGCCTTTCTAATTTTGTTCCCTAAATGTGCAGACCATTGTTATATAGTCCTCCTTGGTGCCTGTTCCAAGCTTCCATTGTACATCTATTTCTTCTTTCTTAGCAGGACTGTGATTTCCATATTCCAGACCTGCCACTTTGCCCTGACTTAATTAATGGCTCCCTATTGGGCCTTAGCTCCGTCACTATCTCATTACACTTTTGAATTTGTACAAGCTTTTCTGCACACACATAGAATACATGTCACTGCAGTTTCCCTGTGGGAAGACTTTCTAAGGCAGGATAAGGACCTTGACTCCCTGGTTCCTTTATCTATAGCCTGGAAAGTTTCAATTCTTCCTTGAATTGAAGGGAAGGGTTGTAATTGCCATGTGACATGTAACCTTAAACAGGAAGCACAGGATGCCTAATATTTCAGATGGCCTTTGATGGCATCTCTTGCAAATCCAGAGGATTAGATGGTGGCATTCTCCCATGCTCCTAGATTATCACTCCATAGGGCCAAAGCTAGCTGCACAGCCCTTGGAATACCTTAGTTACACCTTGAAAGTAGCCTTCCTTCACTGTCCCTGCATTAATGTCAAACTTCAGCTTGA
The DNA here is from genome assembly GCF_030867095.1 of Alligator mississippiensis. NCBI lineage: Eukaryota > Metazoa > Chordata > Crocodylia > Alligatoridae > Alligator > Alligator mississippiensis. The sequence goes on along the minus strand of NC_081824.1, from coordinate 115,120,420 downwards.
GGAGGAGTATCTGGCATCCTTACCTTTGAACTCTCATCCCTGCCTTTTTGTGTTACCATCTCACACTACAAACAGAGAAAATCCCCTGGACCAAGAATTCCATTGAGATATAACAATGTCATCCCCTTTCCACACCTAGTCATAAACTACTTGTCAAACAAAGCAAGTGTTTTCTCCAAAATTGTTGTTCCTATGGAACATTCATATCCAACTTAATTAGTCATGATATTCATGAATCCAACAATTTGGGCAATTATGGCATGATCCAACTGTTTAATTTCTCTTTTTTTCTCCAGGGGTATATTCTTAAAACCTGAGATTGTTTGTGTCACTGAGAGAAAACTACTGCAGGAATAGCAAATGAACCACAACAGTAAAAATGATGAGACACAAATCAGCATAAAGAAGAATAAAAGCAACATGCCCGTTTGAGTCGTTTTGTAAAGAACTGTATTTCTTGGAAAGTAATCTTTTTTTTTTAATAAACACATTTTGCAGAGATTAATTATTACTATTGCCAGTTCTAATTTATGAGCAGATCCTCCTTGCAAAAGAGCCAACTCCACTGAAGATTTACTTTAGAAGCTAATAAAGATGCAACTTTCTAAGTATGTTCCCCTGTAAGTAGGGGTTTACTTAAATTGCAGAGGGCTTACCAACTTTTGTGGGTTGATCACAGCATCAAGTTCTAATTCCATGGTCATTTTGCAGTGGCCCTACCCCTCAGCACTGATTAGCAGAGTGGCCCTTCCCTTTGGCACTGATTGGTGGGGGGAAAGAGGGGCAAGGGGGAAGCCTCCATCTTGATTGCTGGCTGCTCTTCATGTGGCCCTACCCCTCAGCACTGATTGGCAGAGAGGCCCCACTGATGGAAGGAGGGAATAAGAGGGTAGCTGCCATCTTATCTGCTGCCTCACCAGTCAGTGTTTTTCCTTCCCAGCAGCAAGGACCATTGGCTCCCACTGGGGGCTAGCATTTTATTTTTATTAAGTTTATTTTTCTTGATTTCACAGATTTTATGGACAATCCTGGATTTTGCAGTTTCCATGAAATCTGTGAAGCCATGAATTAAGTAGGTCCCTATCTGTTATAAACAAATCATTGATGTCTTCACAAGAAGTAATACGCACATCCTCAAAATTCTGTCTGTGGGGTCATTCTGAAAAGTACTTAATATGCAGTCACATATTTAGATTTCCTATTCTGCATATATTATGCTAACACAAGACTTGCCATTAAAAAGTTACAGACCTTGTGTAACTCAACAGGAGTCAGTGATGTGATTTCTTTCATTTCTTATTTAACTTTTCTCTGGACCACAGACTTTCTGCTCACATCTGATAGTAGGATGTTGCTGTGGGTCAGCTGGTTGTAATGTGATCTAATGGTGCTTCTTTCCTGGAAACTGGCTTGTCTTCTCAACTGGCTGTGATGTTGTGGGGTTTTTTGTTATTCAAACTTCCTGACATTATGATGGCTTCTAGCTCCTCTTTTTTTTTGGTTCCTGAGTTTTGACTTCTAAATCCCCACTCCACACACAATTAGGCAGCAGCTTCCACATTAAGCCCGCCAGCAGTGGTTTGCCCTGGGAGCAAACTTTAGCAGTTACGCCTTTGCAATATCCCACCAAGGGAAATATCCAGTCCTAGATGGATTATTTTTTTTTTGATTTCTTAAGATGTTACAACTAAGTTAAAAAAGGTAAGTGGATCTTTTTTTTTGAGATTTAAAATGTTAATCTATGTGAAGAGTAGAGATGTTTTATGTAGATCTAAAATGTATGGTGATGTTGAGAAAGCTGTTGAGGTTGTTGTCACAAGATCTGGTGATGTTTTCCCCCCAGACAGACATACAGAGAAGGAATAGATAATATTCCTAGCTTCCAGAAGGGAGGCTCTTGAAGACCATTGGGTTTGCCATTTCCTAAGAGAATCTGTTAGGCAAAAACAACAGTGGGTTGAGCCAACCAAACCCACAAACCAAATCAAAACACCTCCACAATCAGTAGACTTGCCATCTCTTGATAATAGCAATATTTATATTTCAAGTGAGACTCACAAGTCCAGTGAAACTTGCAAAAACCTGCAGAGGTTACTTGAACATTGCTAAAAATTTAATTTATAAGTTGACTATAAAAATTTGGTACCATGTTTTATATAAATGACATTTGTTAAGTGGTACTATGGTATGGTTTATGAAATGAACATGGGGATTTGGAATTGCACTGTTAAGTGCAATGGCTGTGGGATCAGGATGTCTGGGAAAGGGCTAAAGTCATGTGTTTTTTGTTATGCAGAGGTTGGTCAGAAAAGAAAGAAAACCCCTTGTAAGCATCTTGGACCCAGCGTGATTTCTGAGTATCACAGCCTCTGAGGCCAGCATGTCTTAATGTTTTTTTTTTTCTTTTTCCTGGTCCCTAACTGCAGCTAAAAGGCCCTCTTTAATAGAATTAACACTTCTAGCAGGTGATGTAGGGCAAGGGGGATTTAAGTGCTTTTTGGGAAACCATGACTATGTTAATTTAAGGAAAAAAAGGATTTTACCCTCTAAAACCATTACCCTTCTTGCACATCCCATTACATTTGATTAAAAAAAACAGTTATCTTTCACTTAATCTGTGGAAAATTTAGCTCTGTTCACAACATATTCTTTTTTACTTCCAGAGCTTTTTGTTTGCAAGTCACTTCACATGGCATATTATTACACATCACCAATGAAGTTGTCACCTGAAAACCCAACACCAGAGTGGAAAGGCAGAGATTTAAATCAAGAATAGCAGAAAACCCTTTTGGAAAAAAACTAACCAAACTAAAACAAAACAAAACAATTTTTAGAGAATTTTCCCCCTGTGATTGAGAATCATGTGTATATACAAAAATGTATTACATGCCACTTGCCTGTGCAGCTGCAGTGAGTAAATTGCATGTGCATTCTCCAAAATGTCTTTACAAGCTAAGTACAAACAGTCAAAAAGCCCAAGGCTGAATCAATTCAATCTTTGCAGGTTAGTCTAAGTTGTGTAGATTGAACTGATAAGCAAGTGAACAGACATTCATTTTGACTGTGGCAATGCAGCCACATGCCTGCAGTGCCCCAGCCAGAAGCCAGGGAGGGCTAAAGCATGCTTCCCTGCTGAACTGGAGAAGACAGCTTGGGCCAAGGCTAGTTCATGCACTCTGCAAAGAGGGGTTGTGGGGAGGTGCAAAGCATCCTGGGATGCTGTGAGACTGTGAATTAACTTGAATCTGGAGGGGATCTGGGACAGAAGTTCAATAAACCGATTTAACCTAAATCAGTTAAGTCTGATACAACATCCATCCAAGTTTATTTTAAACTGGTTTCAGCCATTTTGAAAGTGGTTTATGCACACTGAACTTCTGTTGTGTTACAAATCTGAATAAATTTCTGATCACTTATACCATTTTATGTGCAACTTCTGTCCCGAGGCTAGGAATGTCTGATTGTGCAAAAGATGTATTCCCACTGCCTATCTTATAGGCTATGGATTCTGGCCAGCTCTGTTAGCAGGTACATGGAGGGAAAGAAAAGGGTTAGGAGCTGGGGGCCCTGTGTTAGCCCTCTATTCATTTTGCAGTTCTGTGCACCCTGGGAAAAAGAGGTAGCAGTCACTGCATTCAGTCAGGCTCAAGAGCAGCTCTTGCACTTGGTTCTTATTAAAAAGAGATTGGATGTAAAAGCTTCTGGCTCTCTCTTCCAACCTTTCCTGCATGCAGAACTTGACACAGAGGTAAATATATGAATCAAGTCATAAAATGTTCATATTCATTTTCAAAAGGAAATGTTTTCATAAAAACAAAGAAGTAAGGCTATATTTTTCCTCGTCAGCTTTCAACTTAAAGAGTTGCCATTCCTGGAAGTTCAGCTGAGTTCTGTTACGGGAAGCGATGGTTCTTTTCCCACAACCTAGAAGTGTTTTGGCAAAATGGGTTATCTGTGCTTCAGTTAATATAACTTATGACTAATACAAAAAGAATTAAAGCCGTGGTTACAAGAAGCAGCAGGCAAAAAAGTCAACCTCTATTTGACCTTTTGTCCCTCTCCCACTCCCCTAGCCCTTCCCTCACACAATTCCCTGTCATTATATTCATCTGATGAATTATAAAATAGCCATAGACCTAAATTCATTCACATTTTCACCACAAAATATTAAATAGGGCCTAACCCAGCACCTGCATATGTGTATTGACAAGCTGATTTCAATCTGTATAGTCATGTGGAAGGATTACTTGTGTGAAGTGAGGGTAGCAAGATTAATTTATGTGTACACTAGCAAACCTGTCATTGCTGAAAATTGAAATAATATGTATTCATACTTTGGATTTGTATTATGTGCTACAAGAAACAGTGTGTTTAGTTTTAGTTGGAAGAAATAGGTTTTGGCTAAGTAAGCCCAAATTTGAAAACATTTCGTGATTGCGAAAATCAACAGCTGGAAATCCTTATAGTTAGTGTTCTTATTGCAATACTTGAAATACCATTCTCTTCTAATGCCTTAGAAAAATTCTCCTCATTACATACATTACACAGTCTATTCACTAATATTTTTTCTATTGTAGTCATCCATACAGTATAGCATTGGTCCTTAAAATAAAGTATACAAGTTGTCAGTACATTTAATGTATATGTATATGTTGAAAACATTCTGGGTAGTTTGTGCCATATACATATACATATGCCACAAAATATCCAGAATGTTTTCAGCAGCATTTGACAAGCCTAAGTAGCACTGGAAGATCACCCTGCCAGATGGCATATAGTCACACGGTGAGAAACGTTCCTTGTGCCAGAGAGGCTTGTTATCTAAATGTATGTGAAATGGAGAGAGTAAAAAGGGAAACAAAGTCATAGAGAAGTAAAGACACTTGCCCAGGGTCACATAACAGGTCAAAGGAAAAGCCAGGAATAGACTTCAGGTCTCTTGACCATTTCTCCAGTGCTTTGTCCACTGATTACAGCATTTTCATACCTGCAAAATATAATCAATTAAATCTGCATACCTAAGTGTAAACTGAATTGTTCTAAATTAATAATAGCACATTTGTAATAATGACATTGCGATAAACCAATGCATTTACTTTCCCCTTAAAGTCTTCACATCATTCAAACTTTTATAGTAAGATAGATTATTGTGCCCATGTAGTCTGTTCTCCTGAATAATAAAAGCCATAGAATTTCACACAGTAATTCCAGCAACAAGTTCAAATGCATGACTGAGCTAGGGTGTATCTTTTGAAATGTCAGCTTGTTCTTAATGTAGTTTTCAAGTGATGGAAAACCTACCATGTGTTTTGGTAAGTTGTTCTACAAGTTAGTTACCCTCACTGAAAAAAAAAATTTGCCAACAATTTTTAGTCTAAATTTGTGTAGCATCTGCTTCCACCCATGTTGTTATGTCTGTTTGATAAATTAAAGAACATTGAACATTCAAGCAATGGTCTTGCCAGAACCATTTGTTAACACCACCACCCTTCTTCTGCTGGATATTCCTTTTTCTTTGTTTATACATCCAAGGATTGCATCAGTTCTCTTTGTCACCACCGTCTACAGGAACCTCATGTTCATGTGGTTATCTATCATGATCCCTAAGTTCCTTTTAGTCACTGATTTCAGGATATTTTCCATGTCTTCTAAGATTAAGTTGCATTCTTTTACACTAGATGAAAGACCTTTCATGTGGCTATGTTAAAATATCTCCTACGCAGATGAACACAGTTCATCAATCCTGAAGTTAGTATGTGGTAATAATGTCAACCAAGATCAATGACTTGTTTTTGCATTTGAATTTGCTAATATTATGAATTGTTAATTTGTTAATTTTAACTTGTTTGACAACTTTTCTTTTGTATTTACTTTTGCCATTCTTTTATTAATAATAATGCTTATCATTGCAGATATTTTACATACATGAACTAATAAAAACCTCTTGGCAGCATTAACCCCTTTTTACAAACCAGGAAACTAAAGTGAAGAAAGTAAGATTGTTCTCTTACTTCATAGAAGAGCTTGCTGCAAGAGACAGAATAAGAACCAGAGGCATAATATGCAAACCCTGCAGGGGAGGAGGGATGGGAAGCAGAGAGATGCCACTAAGCACTGGATGGGAGGGGATTGCAAGAACACTGAGGTTGGGAGGATTACCTGTCAGGGACTCAAAAACAGTCCCCCACCACAGCTACAGCCACAACTGTGGCTGCAGTGTGATCTGTCCACCCTTTCTGTTACTCTTACAGTAGCAGTGCAGGGTCTGTGCACTTAGCTGCAAGAGCAACACAATGGAGCTGCTTCTGCTGTCAGTCTGGATGCCACAGGGGTAAGGGTGCAATTCTGGTATCCCTATTAAGTTGGTGTCTGGGGTTGGTGGCCTACTTGCCCATCCCAAGTTATGTTACTGATATAGACTCTGTAATTGTTTCCAGTTGGTGCAGATTCTCAGCCATTCATTGATAGTTTCCGTTTCTCTCTCTAAATAGATGCTGTTGTTGAATGGTATTTTAACCCATGTGCTAGTATATTTTCCTGCTTTTATGGATTTTCTTGTTCTGTATTTTTCTACTCTTCAAAACCCAGTCTCTCTCTTCTACTCAGAAAACTTTTTTTTTGCAGGTGTACTTGATCAATTTTATTTGAAAGTTGAACCTGATGGAATCATCCATGCTCCTGTATTCTCTGAGTGTTTTAAGTTTCATTGCAAATATAGAATTTGTACCAGAAATTCCTGAGGAACATGTCAGTTTTTGTCTATATTAGGGAAGCATGCCTTCAAACTAACAGACATATGTCTATTTCTGGTCATGCATGTGTGGCAGGCCAGTAGGGGGTGCTCCTGTGCTAAGCCACCCACCTCTGCTTCTGACCACCTTCCAGGCTCCAACTGCCTCCCTGCGGGTGCCTCACATCCAGCTGACACCCTTCCTGGAGCACACCTGTGAGCCTGGGAATAATGCCACCAACACCTAGAGTCTGGACTGATCGTGGTCCTGCACCCTCTGGGAAACACAGGCCTACTAGTCCTTGAGGGTACTTGACCCACTGCAAGAAATTGGGGTGTTTCCCTCAGTCTGAAGCACAAATAATGGTCTCCCATAATCAGCTGAACCAAGGGGACCCCAAGGCATAATCTAGACCCTCTCCCAATAAGTCTCCCACACTAGGTACAAAGGAGAACTTTACTGGTTACAAGGAGTAGGTTTGGAATAGGGTACAGGGTAGAGCAATATCAGAGAAATGCCTTAGAGCAAACAGTGGCATGGCAGCCTTTGATTAAGCATTTGTGTTACTGCAAGCTATATATCTAGTTAGATCTCAAGTAGCTTGAGTAACGTCCTGAGGCAGGTGGAGATTTCCTCTGGAGGCAGGCAGTTCCTTGACCATGACTTTCAAGAAAGAGAGACAGTTTCAGATGTTCCAGCTTCTCTGTGAGTTTTCATCATGGCTGCTGCCCCTCCTCCTCCTGGGCAGTCCTTCACTCATATAGCCCTTAAGACCTCATTTACCTGGTCCAATGAAGGCCAGCGACTGTTGGCTGCCAGATCAACCAATTTGAAATGCATCACTGGTTGCTGGGTAGACTGGCAGGGTCTTTAGCCCCCTCCCAGTCATGTTGGCATTGCTTTGAACAACAGAGAGTTTAAGCCCCCACCCAGATATGTGTGGCCAGTCACATAGGCAGAGGGAGCAGGTTTCCCCCTCCCTCTGGAATGTATCCAGCTCAGGTTACAACTCAGAGTTATCTGAAGCCAATGAGGCCAGAGGTGTCTGCCCTCTGCAATGACCAAGGTAACCAAATTGTCAGATAGTAGATTTTGGGGAGAGACAGAGATGGTATTCTGCCACAGCATGTACACCTCATGTTCCTTCACCCTTATTTCCTTCCTTATTATCAAAAAAGGCAAAATGCACTGAGTATCTATAGATGAAAGCAGTAAAGGAAATAGTAAAGGCAGAAATTGCTGATTGACCATTCAAAAAAAGTGTGTGTCAGTAATGTATAAAGGCAACATTCCCTATGGATGGCTTCCATTGTCCCATACCACTTCTGTACAGCTTCACTAAACAGCACTGGGGAAGTCCCATGACCAGAGGTGTCTGGGGCTTTAAACCAGCACACTATTTAAGAATGTTTTTCAGTGCTTTGCTTGACTGGGGTTTTTGACTAAGCAACTTGATGAGGGTGTACTAAGCAGATAAGATTGTGAATTATTTTCTCTTGGGAATTATCAGCCTACTTTATCACCTTTCTGAGTTTAATGGTATGTCATTAGTCTGGATTTTGTTGAGACAGGTCCATCAGGCTCTGTGCATTCCCTGGCCAACTACTGGAAGAGGAGCAGAAATGCAGCTTTGAAGGGTGACATGTATGACGGGCTGTGCTGCTCGTCCTGTGTTCCATGTTTTGACTTGGATCAGTAAGGACCGCCTCAAATGAAATGTCTGTATACAACCCCAAAAGAGAACCTCAAAGTTAAGCATTACCTAGAGGAAGCAGTGGATTACATTTTAGTATAACCCATAAGCCCTGACAACTTTCTTACAATCACTTGTCTCTTCTCTCTTCCTAGTCTTGTGGTGGGGTAAGCCTGCTTGCCTCTGGCTTTTCAAAGTATAATTAACAGAATATTAATAAGAAAAGATAGAGGCATATGTGTTGTTTAATTGAATTACTGTATTGCTTCAGCAGTGATGTAACTTGACTATTTGGGTGAACTTACATTTTTCATTTATACTTTTAGCTTTATTTCTTTATGGTCTCCCAAGAACAATACATAAATCCAGACCTCAGTGCTTTAAAAACACACTAGAGATAAAGAAATGCGTTAAGAACCAGTTGGGAATTCCCTGTAGAATAAAGCCACAATAGTGACCTCTATACTATTCATTTCTGCTCCTCCCTTCCTAATGCATGTGGGGTGCCATGGTTGTTTCTAAAGCTGGAAGGAGTAAGGATGGATCTTGCTGTATTCTGTAGGAATGCTGAGCCAGGAAGCTCCTAGAAACTGTTGCTACTGGCAGCAATTAGAGGAGCCCTAAAACTGTTCTAACTTGTCCCAACGCCTCATAGCCTCAAGTACAGAAACCTCAAAATGTTCCACAAAGCCACGGATGTACCCCTCTAACATCAGCAAAGTATTTAGCTCAGCTGCATGTGATGATATTATCAACTTGTGGTTAAAATGGTTTAAACGACTTAATGGTAGAGAAAAATATCCTGTAGTTTAGACAGTATGCAGGGTATGAAATTTGCAGAAAAATAGATACAGGTTTGGGAGAATAGAAGAGCATTGATTTATAACACAGTTTAATGAAATTATACTTGGAAAAAATAGTGGTAGGGAAATGTATCGTGTTAAGCAGGTATATCACAAGTTGATTCCTATTAGTTACCACCTTCTGAAGAGAAAAAACTGGCATTAGCTAGCTCTGATTCCTATAAGTGTTCTGAAAATAGACTCCACCTAAAAAGAAAAATTGCAGTCTATATGGAATACAAGTTCCCACAAGTTTTAATCCATGTTTTGTTGGGGAACTTGCTTTATTGCTTCATCCTTTGATCTCTTGATGTTGATCTAAGGTCTTTTTTTGGTTCCTGTGTAGGTAATTGTAAATCATTCTTCTTAGCTTCCACTGGTTAATTCATACAATTCATACAATTTGAAATATCTGTGAAAACAGAAATATTTTACTTCCAAAATATGGAAATTTATCAGTGAATGAGTAACAGGAAAGGTTTTATAGGGTTTTAATTTACTCCTCCTAGGACTACTTTTGGTTTAGGTATCTAAAAGATGTGGCAATTAAGTCCACCAAACACTTTAAAAAATTGATCACGGCTAGTTGCGTGATTAAAAAAAATGAGTTGCAATTAATCATGATTTTAGTTGCACAGCTAAAACTTCAAAAGCATGCATGGAAACACTCAAAATTATACAGCTACTTTGTATGGTTGGGGGTGGGTATGGGAGTGTGTGGGGGAGATTTGTGAAGCTGTGGGGGGGCCGTGGGTGTGTGTGTGAGGTTTGGAGACTGGGGGGCTGGGGGAGACATGACTCCTGCACACCCTGGCAGGATGCGGGGTACTGTGGGTCAGGACTGAGCGATAGCAACAGGGCTAGGGGGGCTATGGCTTGGGAGTGAGTGGCAGGGGCAGGGAACAGGCATATCACTGCCTCCCCACACAATCATATTACCCTCCCACAGGTGTACTCTTTTTTGAAACTGGAAATGTGGTAGAGCAGCACCCAGCAGCTAAGTCTCTGGAGAGGGACACAGGTCTGTGAGGGGGAGAAAGAAGGGTTGCAGGGGGGACAAATCGAGGCCCTCACAGTGAGGGAGTTGGATGGGGCAAGTGTGAATGGGATCCTGGGGCCAAGGCGGGTAATGGGTCCGAGCCATGGTCGGCCTGTCTAGGGACGCAGGGGGGCAGCTCCCCACTGCTGCGCACACCCTCAGGGTAGCCAAGGGGGGACAAGTGCCCCCTGGATTTGTGTATGGGGCAGAGGCGGGTTGTCCACTGGAGGCTGGTGCTCTGTGCACTACTCCCTTTGCTTTTTTAAGGGGGAAAGGGGTCATGCTTGTTGGTGTGGCCCTTGATAGAGGAAGGCATGATGTAGAAAACTCTTTTGCACTTCAGGGCTAGTGGAACTAATGAGCTGCTAAATGTTACAATAAAGTAATCTGAACAACAGCTTGTAGAAAAACTAACTTCTTACCACATTCAGTAGTAATGCCCTGTTAATCTCCCAGGCAAATTAAAAAAAAAAAAAAAAAAGGTTGTGTGGCTTCAACTATTCTTATTATGAGCTTTTTATCTTGTTAGATGACATTTTAATACCAATATATAAACCTTTTTAAATAGTAACAGCTTCTCAAGATATGTGTCATCTCCATTTTAAAAATGGGAACAATGAAGCACAGAAAGGTTAAGTTGCTTTCCAAGGAGACGGAAGGAGTCAAATGTCCAGACCTGTGCGGAGACCTGTTAGCTGGAAGGCAAAGCACAGCAGGCCAGATCTGGCCTGTGGGCAAGAGGTTGAGCTTCCGCATACTATACCACTATGCTGCCCATCATCCTATCTGCATTTACATTTTAAACTAAATTAAAACTTATTTGCAAGAAGTTTACAGTTCTTATTTATAAACAAAAAACCCAACATTTTTGGATTGAGTACGGGATCATTTTTAGATCAGAGTTGTTTAGGTTTGTTTTTTTGCACAGAAGTTCATTGGCTAAGGCTCAACATTCCTCCTTATGGTCAGAGTCTGCCTAATTCCTTCTGATGGTCGGAGGCTGTTGATTCAGCTGTGATCTGTTCTCTCTTTCTTTGTAGTTGAAAGATTTTGGAATAGATAGGTAGAATGTCTCCTAGAACAAAAGACACTGGCTTTCATCAAAAATATCTCCAAAAAATGTTCTATTTGCTTTGATGTACCGGTAAGTTTTATGTAGCTTATAGCCTTGCTTGTGATGTAAAGTATGAGAAGAGATGGCAGTCTTCTGCATATTAGCAGTATTTGAATTGATAGTGTCACATTACACTAAGAGGCAGTCAGTGAGATCATTTTCATAATGGCAGCAGATGATAGGATTTTGAGAAGTTGCTGGACTGTGTTGCAGACTCTCACTCTGGAGGGTAGTACTAGGATCCAGAAGGAGTTGGAAAAGTGATCCACAATAAACCAGATTTAACTTGTCCCTGTTGAATCCTAAGTCCTGCATTTGGAATGGAATCATTGCATGCAATACTGACTGGGCAACAACTGGCTAGGCTGCAGTATTTCAGAGGAGGTCCTGGAGGTTACAGTGGGCCATAAGCTGAATATGAGTCAACAGTTTGCTCTTGTTGCAAAGAACACCCAACAGCATACTGAATTGTATTAACAGGAGCGCCATTTGCCAATCAAGGGAAGTGATTCTTCTACTCCATTCAGCATTGGTGAGGCCTCACCTGCAGTACAGTGTCCAGTATTCAGCCCTACACTTCAAGAAGGATGCAAACCTTGACCTATGAAGAAAGCCTGAAAGAATAAGGGCTATTTCATAGTTTCATAGTTGGTAGGGTCGGAAGGGACCTCAGCAGATCATCAAGTCTGACCCCCTGCCGTGGCAGGAAAAAGTACTGGGGTCAAACAACCCCAGCAAGGTGTTCGTCTAACCTCCTCTTAAAGACCCCCAGGGCAGGAGCCAGCACCACTTTGCCTGGAAGTTGCTTCCAGGTCCTAGCCAACCTGACTGCGAAGTAGCGCCTCCTGATGTCTAGTCTGAACATTTCTATTGCAGAGAACTCAGACTACAAATATGGATTTTTATTTGAAATATCTGGGCATCCTGGTTGAGAATCGCTGCATAAGTTCTGGAACCAAGGTGGTGTCAAGTCTGCACCAACAGAAAGAGCCACAGCACAGGCTGTTTGACTCGAACATATTACTGTAGCTTCCAAAATGTTTAAATTTTTGGGTAAAATTGTTAGTTGTAGACACTTCCTTATATTTTTAAAATAGTGTCAAAATAGACCCTAGTAAAGAAACTTGGAGTTTGGTCTTGTTCTTTTTTGAAGAGAAGACAGTGGGAGGGGTGGTTGATAACTGTCTTCAAATACCAGAAGGGTGATTATAAAGAGGACAGGGATAGACTATTCTCTATGGCTATAGGGGACAGGACAGGAGCAATAGCTTCAAGCTATAGCAAAGGGAATAGAGGATGGAGATTAGTTGGAGATTAGGACTATGACAGAGCATAGAGCCAGAGTGCCTAACAGCCAGGTAGATTGGAAGGGAAATAGGCATTCTTTCTGTGGCAGGTTTGCTGCTTTTGCCTGGCAAGCCCAGTTTATTAGAAGGACACTTTGGATTGGTGGAACATTTCCACCAATCGGGCAACAGCTAGGAGGGGCTTGTCCTGGCCCTGCTTGGAGTGGGGGTGCTAAGCCCTTGGATCTGATTAAAGACTACACTTTGCAAGTTTGGCAGACTTTAGAGGCAGGTCCTCTGGTGTAAATAAAAGCCCAGCATGCTCAGCAGACTCAGCAGATGCTGCAAGAGACAGTGAGGAGAGAGATCTAGAGAAGACCCTCATCTGGACCCTGCCTGAGTCTCAATGGTGTGCAGGTCAGTGCATGGAGAGCTGGGCCTGGGAGCAGCTTGAGGCTGCTAGGGCCCCACATGGTACACAGGTCGGCTCATGGGGAGTCAGCCCTTGGAGCAACTCAAGGCTGCTCAAGTTAGCCCTGGCTCTAGGCTGGATAACCAGAGCCCTGCAGTATGGCTCAGCATTAAACTAGAAGAGCCCCAATGCCCAGAGCAGGGCCTGGGAAGGGGAAAGACCTCTGGCATGAGGCTGGGGAACTGGAGCCAGTGAGGACTTGGCTCCCATAGGAGCTCCCTGGGTGCCCAGCGCAGGGCCCAGGGCCAAGAGGGAAGAACCCTCAACTCAAGGCCAATGGCTCCAGTAGGCCTGAGATGGTGTGGAGACCCAGAGGCCAGATAGCGCCCAGAGGAATGACTGTGAGTTACTGGGAACCCGGGTCCCACGGGGAGGCATCCCTGGGCAAGGGACCCTGGGGGAGAGTGGGCCTAGGGGGAGAAGACCCTATCCCATTTGAGAGACCAAATGATTGGAACCCAGAAAGGGTGCCTCTAATATCTGGTATAGTTATGTTTCCTATTTGGTATCTATTGTTATTGCTGGTGTTATAAATAGTTGGGTGTATTAATTGTGTATAATGGACTCTGTAAGGATGTCTTTATTATCTAACCCACTTGTGGTATAAGCTTGCTGGATTGACTGTCCTAGGATCCCCCCTCTTCTGGGCCTGAGGCACAGGTACTTACCAAATGCCCTCCCTAGGGCCGTCTTCCTCCAGCTAACAGATCTTTATGTGTATATTTGTATCTATATCTGTAATTATATCTATCTTAAAGAGTTTTTACATATATATCTTGGAAACTCAATAATTTGTACATAGTTAAGAACTTTGGGCTTGGGCTAACTCTATAGAGGAAAGAGGGATCTGCTCGAAGTTCTGGCATCCCTCCCGCAGCACCCCCTCCTGCCTACCGGGCTCATTCACAGTGAGAATAGGGCACACCCTTGGGTATACCCGGGTTACACTTCTATAGTTATTAGGGACACATATAATAATCATTTTTGAGGCCTTGTTCTTCTATTTGCATATATCTATAAGATTGATTTATTTATCTGACGGAACATCTCACATATAAGGCTGGAAAGAAGAAAGTGCTGTTCTTCTAATCTGGGTCACTGTCGGGTTACACTGCTGTTACAGGTCAGAACATGGACCGTATCTGATAATGGATAACAGATTGTATTAACTATTGACCCTGAGCTGTATAGAGAAAGGTCATTTCGTTTCACAGAGGCTTTTGAAATTTTATTTTATTACTAAATGGAAATGTTCATCCCCTAGGTTTTTAAAATTCTCCACAAAGATGAAAGGCTTGCTTCACCTGGTGCTTTGCTTTAGGCATAAGGACCCTGGGAACCTCTGGACTTCCAATTGCAGGGCAATCTCCTTTCCTGGCTCAACAACCATGGATATACTGGAAGTCTGGGCTTCTTACAGCAAATCCACCAGTTATCAGACAGCCAGGCCGTCAAGCTGACAGGAAACCAAACTTTGGCTGATACTTTGGTGAAACTGAACCGCCTCTGCAAAATGTTCCCATTTCACCAAATCAGCATTTTTTTCTGACCAGCTCTATTTGAGGCCTTGGAGTTTTTCTGAGTCTCTCAATGATCCTGCTGTGGTTGCAGTTAGCTGAATGTACTGAAATGACCTTAAGTGTGGCCTGGTTCATTGGAGGTGTATTATAAGCTTTGTGATTGTTTCCATTTATTACAACTGGGATAGACAATTTGACACAAGTGTGGCTTGTGGATGCAGATGTTTTCTATACACATGTAGTTTTATATGGAGCTTTCTTTAGAGATACTATAAACTCAATCCTGTTTTAACTAGTTAGTGTCTAAACTAACACTGACTTCTCAATCTGCCCCTTAAAACAATCCCCGGCTTATCTAAAAGGGGTGGGACCTTTATCACTTCTTACTTAACTCAATAAGGATTACCTGTGCTCTTGTGTGCGTCTCTCTGTATTATAATATTCTGTACTGTGTACAAGACATTTTAGACATGTTAAAGATATTTTACATCTCAGTCTTTCTAAATAGAAGCAGTGTAAAGTCATTAAGTGCTAGCAGGTTTATTGTTTTTATTACTTATTATTACTTGGCTTTTTTTTTTTTGTTCTAAATACTAATAAAGGTATGTGTTTCAGTCATTCTTTGTGTTACCGGAGTGATGCAGAATGGTGTTACTTCTCTAGTGTTCACATGATTATAATTTCAAGCATTTGTCAGTGTTTCCATTGGACATATGCTTCAAGTAGGTCCAAAGGACTAAACCTAAGAACAAATGACTTCACTGAATTTGTACTCCCCTTCTCCCTTTGCAAAAAAGACCCCAAATAACCCCAACAAACACCTCTGACTTGTGATATTAGAAGTTGGGTAAGGACACAGTACTACCACCACTGCTGTATTTTGGTTCTAATTCCTGTTCAGATTAATAGCATTCACAGGTATTCAAACCAAAACATTAATCATGTCATTTTTTCTGTTTGCATAACTTGCTGTCCAGGAGCCTTATCTCATACCCTTAGCATCAGTTAGAGACTATCAGTTATAACAACTGAAGTAGGATCATTTATTACTTTTTTAAATATTTTTGAGTAAGTTGGACTAGATGATCTTGAAGTGTCTTCCAATCCTACCATTCTAATTTTCTATTTTTCCTTCCCATTTCCTATAACTTCCTATTATTTAGGTTTGTTTTCCAGAATTATTTTATATGCATTACATCCGCAAAGTCACAATATGTGGAGCTATTCTGGAAGCTCTATGCTGATGCTTGTAGAATATTTTTGCTAAATGGTAGGTTCCTGGATGGGTTGATGAGCAGTTCCTTTATGAACCTAAAGACAAGGCATTACTAATTTGTTAAATGTCCTGGTTTGATTAGTTTTCACAAAATTAATGTTCTCTTTCATCTGATTGGCAGACAGCCATCTAAACTCAGATAAAATTTAATTCAAACAAGCAAAATAGAATAACTCCATTCTTAAACTAATTTTCTATTATTTGGAAATTAAGGGCCAGATGGAACTATTTTGTTGACTAAGATTTTTCTAGATCTGGTTCTATGCCAATTTTTCTTTTCTATTGATTTCAGCCTTTACAATTTCTGAGACATATTTTTAGCAATAGATAGAATTAGATCTACCAGTGGCATATGATACGGAATTTTATGTGAGTTTCAACTTGGGCCTGTTTACATGTACAATTAATGTGCCTGTATTTTCTGCACAGAAAATTGAGGCAAATTAAACTGTGCCTAGGTGCATGTCTACATGTGTGCTCAGATCAGGAGTATACTGAGCCCAACAGGAGAAGCCTAATCCAGTTCTGCTTCTGACCTGCTCTGCCCCCCCTGCAGCATCCAGGTGGAGCTCCAGGCTGCAGCCTCAGCCGCCTAGGTGCCAGCCCTGGGCTGGCAGGGGACACAGAAGTTCAGGCCTGGACTCTGGGGGGTGGAGCAAGAGCTGTCCCTGGCTCTAGGGGCAGCTCCGAGTGGCACAAAGCTTAAGGCTGGCCCCAAGTTCCACATCACTTGGAGCTTTCCCCCAGAGTCAAGGACAGCTGCTCCCCAACCCCTAAGCCAAGCAGCAGTTGTGGCCTCTGCTGCCTGGGCTGACTAGGAACAGTTTCCTTCAGGTCAGCATCTACCCATGCATTCAGGTGCACTGATGTAAAGTGCTGCTGACTAGTACCTGTATCTGTCCATACTAGCAAATGATGCTTTACATTAATCTACTGTACAGTAATTGATGAACACATGTAGATGCTGTAGTAACGTGCACATGTAGATGTGCCCCTTGCGTAGTAATTAAAACATCCAGATTCACATAAATAGGTTGGGATTTCAAGTACAGAAAGAAATAGAAGTTTGGATATTTGCGTTCAGTTTCTGGCTCGGCCACAGACTTCCAGTATTGTTTTTGGGCAAGTCACTTAGAGCCAGAGTCTATTCCCCCTAGTGGGCATTTAAGTGGACTTGGGAACTTAAATGTGGTTCTGTTCCACCATATCCATGAAAATCCATTAAATCATCTATTTTTGTAATATGTTATCTTTAAGACTGAATCACAAAAAGGCAGCAAGGAGAAGGACTAACTCACCATTTGTACTAGCAGTTTTTCAGGGATGATAGTAAGGTGGAACAGAATCACATTTTAGTACCCAAGTCCACTTATGCACATAAAAGGTGGAATAAAATTTGGACCTCAGTGGGAATGTCTACATGTGCATTAATGCACCTTTGCTACTGCACATTAAGGTCAGTACCTCTAATATGAGATACTACATAAAGGCGCATTAGCCTGTGATACTGCGCAGTAGCAAAGGCAAATGGGTTTTTTCTGATGCTTAATGAGCAGTAGACTAATTGTACTGCACATTATGGCATCTCGTATAGACACGCCCAGTGGGAGCATCTATAAGTGCAATTAATGAGACTAAATATGCTTTGGTTCAATCTGAGTTTGAATAAACTAATCCTGACATCAGTGTCTACATGTGCATTTAAGAGCCAAAATTTACTGCCCTACTGGATACCACTTGTATCTGATGGGACTGTTCAGCGGCACAGTAAATCAGTCAACTGCACCCTAACTGCTGTGTATGTGTAGACAGTAATGTATACTGTGCAGCAAATTGGTCTTCTGTACAGTAAATTGTCTCATGTAGATGCACCCAATGGGCATGTCTACATGTGCAAATATTTCAGGGTGGGTTTACTCTAGAGTAATTTATTCTAGAGTAAATCCATCCCAGGCAGGCATCTACATGTTTGGGGAAGAGGGAGCAGATTTGCTGCTTATGTCAGTAGTCTGCTCCTCCCAACTGCTGGCCCTACACTAGCCCCTGCAGCAGCCAGGGGGAGCTCTAGGCTCCTCCTGTGTACTAGCTCAGGGGCTGGCAGGGAGCATGGGCCAGGAGATAGCTATGTCCTGACTAGGGCTAGAACATTGCTTCCTGCCCCCAGAAGTTGCCTGTTGCTGGGGTGAGCTCTGCCACCATAGATTCATACATTGTAAAGCGCTGGAAAGGATCTTGCAAGATTATCGGGTCCAGCCCCCTGCACGAGGCAAGGAAGACAACTGGGGTCAGGTGGCCCCAGCAAGGTGACTGTCCAGTCTTCTCTTGAAGATTTGCAGGGTAGGTGATTGCACCACCTCTGGAGGGAGCTTATTCCACAGTCTGGACACCCTGACTGTGAAGAAGTTTTTCCTAGTGTTAAGCCTGAAATTGTCTTCCAGGAGTTTGTGGCCATTACTCCTGGTTTTCCCCAAGGGTGCCCCAGTGAACAGTTGTTCACCAAGCCCTTGATGTATTCCCCTGATGTAGTGGTAAGCTGCTACCAAGTCCTGTCTCAGCCTACTCTTTTTTAGGCTGAAAAGCCCCACGTGCCTCATTCTTTCCTCATATGACTTGCCTTCCAAGTCTCTGATCACATGGGTGGCTCTTCTCTGAACTCTCTCAAGCTTTTCCATGTCCTTGTTGAACTGCGGTGTCCAGAACTGGATGCACTACTCCAGCTGCGGTCTCACTAATGCTGAGTAAAGCGGAAGAATCACTTCCTTGGTTTTGCTTGAGATGCATTGGTTGATGCATGCCAGAGTATTGTTTGCCCTGCTGGCTACAGCATCGCACTGATGGCTCATGTTCATACTATGGTCTATTATTACCCTAGGTCCCAAGATGGAGCACTTTATACCTCATAATGTTGAACTACATCTGGTTCCAATCCACCCAACTTGCCAGCCTGTCTAGGTCTGCCTGTGTCTGCAACTTATTTTCAAACGTGACCATGCTCCCCACATAACTTGGTTTTGTCCATGAACTTGGCCAGTAAGCTCTTTACCTCTACATCTAAATCATTAATAAACATGTTGAAAAGCACTGGAACAAGCACAGACCCCTGAGGGACACCACTGGCCATTTCTCACCAGGATGACACAGTTTATTAGAACTCTCTGGGTCCTACCCTGCAACCAGCTTCCTACCCATCTAACTGCCTCACAGTTAAGCCCACAATCTTCCACTTTTCCTGTGAGAACATCATGGGATACCAGATCAAAGGTCTTTTTTGAAGTCTAGGTACACAATGTCGACCTCTTCTCTCTTATCCAGGTGGCATAAGAAGACTGGTCATAGAAGGAGATTGCCCATGATGAAGCCATGCTGGCTGTCATTCAGAATCCTACCTTCTGCAAGCATATCGCACATAGATGCCTTGATGAAATTTTCCAGGATTTTCCCTGAGAGAGAAGTTAGGCTAATTGGCTTATAGTTGCCTGGGTCCTCTCTCTTCCCCTTCTTGAAGATGGGCACAACATTGGCCATTTTCCAGGCTTCAGGGACCCACCCCTGAGCACCACGAGTTTTGGAAGAGTCTTGCCAAAGGTCCCACAATGATTTCAGCCAGCTCCTTCAGCACTCTCAGATGAAGTTCATCCGGCCCTGTTGACTTATAAATGTCTAACACTTCTAACTGATCATGCACCAGCTCAGCGTCAACAGTAGGAAGGTGGTCATTCCCACCATGTGCATTCTAAACCTTATCTAGTATGATTTTCTCCTTAGTCCAGTGAAATACCAAAGCAAAGTAGTCATTCAGGGGTTCAGTTTTCTCCTGAGTGTCGGTAACCAGCTGTCCTGAGTTAAGCAATGGCCCCATGCTTCTATCTTTCATCCTGCTCCTATATACCTTGTGATGGGCTAGCTGGTAATGATTTGGCCCAGGGGTTTTGAAAGTGCAAAAGATGATTGGAGGGCTTGGAATTCCCTTTCCTCACCAATCAGGCCCCAGAGACTTGCTCTCCATGTCCCCTGATTGGCCCCTTGGGTCACCTGGAGGGGGATTAAAGGGGCAGTGCAGCTGACTCAAGAGAGAGGCAGTGAGGGACCACGAAGAAGGAGTTTCAAAGAGCTGGCAAGAGCTGGGCCAGCGGGGCAGAAGCAGTTGCCCCAGAAGAGCCTGAAGGAGTGGGACCTGAAGGCAGCAGTTGGACCCTCAGCAGCGCGGCGTATGGCCTGCAGGAGAGGCTCCCTGCTGGGCTCCAGGACCCCCTATGAGAGGCTGAAGCCAGCAGGAGAGGTTCCCTAGCTCTAGCAAGAAGCTGAGCAGCAACCTGAGAGATTCCCAGGTCTGCTTCCAGCTCCTTCAGCAAGAGGCTAGGAAGCTTGATGTGAGGCAGGGGCTCTTGGGAGGTCAAAACCCCTAGCAAGTGAATGTAGTCCCAGTACTAGTGGCTGTGTGGTAGAGTTTCTACCTACCATCTGAGGGATCTGGGTTTAAGTCCCAGCTGTGATGAAGTGGGGTGACTGAAGTGACAGGGAGAAATTCTTGTTACAGTGAAAGGGGATCATTGTGTTTTCCCTCTTTCCCCCCTCCAGGTACGTAGGCCCTATATTTCTTGTTATTTGACATTTTGTATTTTGTGCATTTTATATTTCGCCAACCAGTATTGTTTGTTCTGCTGTTTGTGTTTTATATTTTGTTAAACCTGTCTTTTGTCAACTGAATGAATATGTGATGATTGTAAGTGCCTAACCTTTATTGAAACCTGCCCCCTTGGGGCATTGTAGTGTCCCCTAGACCCCTTGGTTTATACATGTTATGTTCCCATGTTACTGTTACTGTTTTCTCATTAAAAGGTATATGGTTAAGTCCCCATTCGTGGTCTGGATCTACTCTATAGGGGAAGGAGGGTCCCTACATTTCCCACAGCGCTTGTGTACCTGCTCTGATCCCTTCAATTGGACAGGGGGTACCTCTTGGAGTACCTCCTGGGTTATAACCTAAAGAAGGACTTCTTATTGACCTGGATTTCTGTTGCTGGTTTAAATTCAGTTGTCACCTTACCCTTTCTAATCTGCTCCCCACAGGTGTGGGCCATTCTTGTATAGTCCTCCTTGGGGACTGTCCCAAGCTTCCATAGTTTATATGTCTCTTTCTTCTTTTTCAAGAGGACCATGGTATCCCTATTATGCCAAGAGGGTTTACCAGCCCTTCTGCTTCCTTTCCTCGGCATGGGAATGGACCTCTTTTGTGCTTCAAGAATCATGTCCTTGAGGAACAACCACTTTTCATGCACTCCTTTCACCTTCAGTCCCTAGTCCCACGATGCTTCCCCTACTATTGCTCTGAGCCTGTTGAAATTCGCTTTTTTGAAGTCCAAAACTCCAATCCTGCTAGCTGATTTGCCTGCCTTGTGACAGACAGTGAATGTGATGGTTTCATGGTTGCTGTTGCCCAGGCTACCCTCTATATTCAAGTCACTCACCAGATAGTCTCCTTTGGCCAAGACCAAATCTAAGAGAGCATTCCCTCTGGTTGGCCCATGCACTTTCTGAGTCAGGTAGAGCTCTTCGATACAGGTCAGGAAGCAACATGACTGATCCGACTTAGCCGAGTTTGCCTACCCAAAAATATCTGGGTAATTGAAATCACCCATGACAACCATGTCCCATATGCACACAGCCTCTGCGAGTTCTTGAGAGAACTCCAGATTGAGCTCCTCCCCCTGGTTTGGTGGTCTGTAGTATACATCTATAGTTAGGTCTTTCTCACTGCACCCCTTTCCCACCATAGCTTGACTCAGAGGGTTTTGAGCTGCTCTTCTTTGGAGCTGATGTCAGTCTCCAAGGAGGTGTACTGCTCCCTCACATAGAGAGCTACATCACCTTTCTTCCCTACTTGGTCCCTTCTGTGCAGGGTGTAGCCCTCTATGGCTACGTTCCAATCATGTGAAGAGTCCCAGCAGGTCTCCGTAATCACTGTTAGATCATAATGCCCACTGGAGAGTAGGAAGACTAGCCTTCTGTTTGTTCCCCATGCTTCTGGCATTAGTGTACAGGCATCTGAGTCCTCCAGTTGGTACGCTTGATTTCCTGATGCATTGAGGGAGAACGATTCCCTCAGCTCTCTTAAAAGTGAGTCTCCTATTGTCCCCAATTTCACAGCTTTCTTGTGTGCTTATCCCCAGGCATGCTCATTTAGTGTTTCCCCATCCCCTGGTGATCTTAGTTTAAAGCCCTATCTAGAAGATCGGCCATCCTGGTCAAGAACAGAGATTAACCTCTGTGCATGAGGTGGATGTCATCCCTTCCGAGGAGTCCTCTCTCCCTGAAGTGTGTGCTGTGATCAAAGAAACCAAAGTCCTCCCAGTAGCACCATCGCTGGAGTTGTTGGTTCACTTCTTTGACATATCCTCCCTCCTGGGTCCATGGTCCGCAACTGGGAGCACAGAGGAAAAGACTACCTGTGCCCTCAACCCCTTGAGCTGAGCCCCCAGAGCCCTGTAGTCACTTATGACCCAGTTCAGATTACTCTTGGCCATGTCATTAGTGCCTATGTGGATGAGTCTGGGGTAGTGGTTTGATGGCTGGATGAGCCTAGGGATCCTCTCCATAGCATCCCAAATGCCCCAGGGAGGCAGCAGACCTCACAGGCTAGGGGTTCCAAACAGCAGATGGGTCCCTCGGTACCCTGCAGGAGGGAGTCCCCCACCACCACCATCACCACCCTGCATCTCCTCTTAGGTAGGAGACCTTCACTGACTACCCAGCTCCTCCCCTGGTATCTCCATCAGAGTCTCCTTGTGCAGGGTGAGAGGAGCATACCTGTTGTGCAGTGCTAGGGGAGGGGCAGCCCTAGCCCTGCATGTCCTAGAGCCTGAGATGACTGGCTTCCAGGTAGCTCTGTGTGGGTCTTTTCAGCCAGCCTTCCTGTTGGCCACTATTCTCTTCTATCTTCTTCTCTTCTTCTTCATTCTTCAGGAGAAGAGCCTGACTGGAGTAGTAATCAATCTCCTGCTCATGGGCCCTGATGGCACAAAGTCTGCTATGTCCCCCTGCCCTGGCAGCAGGGAGCTCCCAGCCCCCACTCCATGATTGCAGAATGGGAGCTGAGAGATTCTTATCTCCCAGCCCCAGCATTGAGACTGTGGAGCTGGGGCTGGGAGATTCTTACCTTCCAGCCCCAGATTCATGTCCAATAAGAATCTCCAACCCTCTGCTCTGCGGTCATGGAGCCAGGGCTGGAAGATAAAAAATCTTCCATGCCAGGCTCCATAGTCACAAAGCAGGGGCTGGATGATGAGAATGTCTCAGACTCCACTCCCCAATCGTGATCACAAAGCCAGGGCTGGGAGGTCCCTCCTGCTGGGGCAAGGGGACATTGCCCCCACCCAGGCTTCAGTGCAGAGTCCCTCCATAAGTACAGGCAGCTCTTGGGGGCAGGGAGCAATATCTGCTGCCTTGCTGACCAGAAGCACATTTGCTCCTGGTTGTCCATCTACATGTGCCATACTGTGAAGTAATTACTCTTGAGTAAATTTGCTACTTGAATTTAGAGAGAGAATGTATTCATGATTAGAGCAAATTACTGCGCAATAACCACCTGCACTTGTAGATGGTGACGCTTACTGTGCAGTAATTTGCTCTAATCTTGAGTAAAGGATCTTGTGTCTGCTGTCTCTGATCCCTGCTCTGTAAAATAATGATAATGAGACATGTCTTAATTTATTTGTAAAGTACTCAGACACAAAGTAATTGTGACTATAAATGTAGACTGTAACTTTTTTCCTTTGGTGCATTATACTTCTGGCCATCATCCTTCTAACAGTTCTTTCTGCTTGAAGTTGAGAATAATAGATTTAACTTCCTAATAGACACCATGGAGTTTCAGTGCACTGTGGTAACATTTCTGGTTTTGATTCTATTTACTTCCTCTTTTCCTCTTGGTTGCATAAATATGTTACATGCGTTTGTAAAAGTGGATTGAGAATATTGCTAAGGAGGAAAGGAAGAAAACAGTGAACAACAGTGGCTGAGAAACAATAAGTACACTTAATTGTTCCATCCTGAATTCGTGTGCCAATTCTGGTGGGATCATTCTTTCACTGCCCCTCCCCTACCCAAAATGACTGGTCTCCACTTCTAAGAAGTCCCTTTGTCTCTTCTCTGAGTACATCTTTGCATGGTCATGATAATTGATTTCCAGATGAATTAACACACCAGACCTGTGATGGATGTGTTCTAAAAGCAAACGTTTTAAAAAAGCAAAAATAAGAAAATGGGAGAGAGCCTGGAGGCAATGCTCTTTGAAGGCTCCTGGGGTTTCCACTTCAGAACAGCTGCCCTGTTTGGTGAACTTGCTGGAAGCCCTAGGAAAACACCTTCTGCCTTCTCTCTCTCTGAGATGGAGAGTGGTGAAGATGAGTTGCTCTGGGACAGGGACTTGCCCTTCTGAAATACTTTATAAGAGGCTTTCTGAAAACAAGATGTTGAAGTCTTAAGCCAGTGATTCTCAATCAGGGTGCTACAGCACCCAAAGGCACCTTGAAATCCTTTCAAGGATCCCTCAGGGTGCCACACAGGGCACTTTTACACGTGCTCTGGGGGTAGGGGAGTGCTTTAATTAGAACAGATCTGAGAGCCACTCTAATTAAAGCACTGCCACATCTCGTGTGTCAATGTCCCGGCACTTAAAAATGGTGGTGGGAGCACCTGAACTAAAGCTTGTTTGACAAGCTTAAGATGAAGTGACCCTGCCACCATTTTTAAACGCCAGGGCACTGATACATGAGATTCAGGAGGCTGCTGGAGCGCAGCAATTGCCATGCTCCAGCAGACTTGATTAATCCAACGTACTGGAATTCCAGCACGTGGGAGCAACCTCCACACTTGTGTATAAGCACCCACAATGTTTAACGCTGTTAGGTGTGCAAACACAATTCACAAGATAAAAACTCAGAGATTTCAAATAGGAATTCATAGCGTTCAAAACATTCTGACCTGTTGTGGGTTTTCTGAGTTCTTTGCAACAGAAGAATTGCTCCGCTATTTTTCTGTGGTCATGTCATCAAAAAACTGAATAAAAGTTAAAGAGCTGGCATTTCCAAGGGTGCTTTGAGTCTAAGGAGGGGTCTCATGAGTCTGAAAAGGTTGGGAAGCACTGGGTTCACAGGAACCACATGGCTTAGAATTGCCATGAGATTGAGTTAAATTTGGGTGACAAGGTGATTTCTCATTTTATCATTGGAAGTGCAGAGATAGTGTAGCCTTAAAATTAATCAATAATAGAATATAATGATGATATTTACACCTCTTTGCATGTCAGCACTCCTACCTCTCAGAACAGGGACTTTTTTATTTGGAAAAGGGCTTCAGCATAGGGTGTACAAGCCAGACCAGAACTTGGCGTATGGGGGGGGGGTTGACTTGCCCTGAGAATTGTGGCACTGTGGCTTCACTACCACTGTTACTTTACTACCAGTGTTGTCTTTCTGAGTTGTGGTGTGTTTTTGTTTTGTTTTGTTTGTTTGTCTGTTTGTTTGTTGGGGGGTGTTATTTCACAACAAAAGAATTGCTGTATTCTTTTTTCTGCAATAAAAAAATGAGTGAAAAAATAGGAGCTGGCATTTTCCAAGGGGTGCCTGTAGTATATGGAGGGCTGCCTTGCATCTAAGGAGTGCCTTGAGTGTAAGGATGGGTACCTTGGGTCTAGAAAAGGGTGCCTTACATTTAAGGAGGTATGCCTTGAGTCTGTGGAGGGGTACCTTGTATCTAAGGAGCGAGTGCCTTTTGTCTAAAGAGGCATGAGTGACTGGTGCCTCCTGAAAGGGGGGGGGGGGGAGCACCAGCCCTACCGACAGCATCAGTGTCCGCTGTTGGGGGGGGGCACTGGCCCCTTCAGGGAGGGCGGCACATGCACTCCTGTGCACTCCCTACCAGTTGCCTATGTAAAGAGAGATGCTTTGTTTTTCAGGAGTGCCTTGAGTCTCCGGGGGGTACCTTGAGTCTAAGGAGGGGTGCCACTGCCTCACATTTAAGGTGGGGGTGCCTTGTTTCTAAAGAGAACTGCCTTGAGTCTGTGGAGCGGTGCCATGAGTCTGCAGGAGTGCCTTGAGCCAATGGAGGCATGCCTTGCTTGTATAGAGTGGGTGCCTTGTTTCTAAGGAGGGAGGAGGGGTGTCCTAAGTCTAAGGAGGGGTGCCACTGCCTCGCATTGAAGGGGGTGCCTTGTTTTTAAGGAGGCGTGCCTTGAGTCTGTGGAGGACTGCCTTGAGTGGGTGCCTTGAGTCTAGAGAGGGATGCCGTGTTTCTGAGGAGTGCCTTGGGTGTTTGGGGGTGCCCTGGGGCTGAGGAGCGGGGCCGGGCGTGCCCGAGGGCTGCCTTGAGCCAAGGCTTGAGACGCCGCCTTCGGCCCCGAGGCAAAGCCCGGGTGCAAACACCCGTCAGCCCCCCGCGGGGGGTCTTGCTTTCTCCTCCCCGAGGGGCCGGCCGTGCCCCAGTGCCCCGCCCGGCCCCGGCAGGTGCCGGAGCTCCCTCGCCCCCAGCCCCGCGCCGGGACCCGCTCCGCCCCGGGGGCGGGGTGAGCAGGACATCCCTCGCCGCAGCGCGCCCGCCCGGCCGCAGTGCCAGGGCCGGCCCCGCCGCGGCTGGTGGGTGCGGGTGGCGGCGGGAGGATGCGCCCCTGGCCGGTGCCGCTGCCGCTGCTGTTCGCCCTGCTGGGCCATGCGGCCGCCCCGCGCGGCTACCCGCACAGCGCGCTGCTGGACGGCGCGGGCAGCTACCGCCTGCTCTGGGGCCAGCGCGGCTCCCGCGTCGCCTTCCGCCTCGAGGTGCGCACCCGCGGCTACGTGGGCTTCGGGCTCTCGCCCGCCGGCGGCATGGCCCGCGCCGACATCGCCCTGGGCGGCGTGGACAGGGGTCAGCCCTACCTGCAGGTGAGCGCCGCCTCCGGCCTCTCCCCTTCCCCGCGCTCCCCCTGCCCTGCTCCTTGCCTCCCCACCTGCACAGCTTTCCACGGGGGCCAGTTGCACCCGCCCTTGTCTCTGCCTCTTTCTCTCCCTGTGCCTGGCTCTACTCCTGCCTCTGCCCGGCTGCTTCTGATGCCAGTACCGCTGCCCCTTCCCCACCTGTCTCTGTCTGCGTCTGCGTCTGTGTCCCTGCCCACAACGCCTGGTTATTCAGAATTACTACCATTGCCTGTGCCTTCCCCCTTCCCCCACCTCCTCCCCGGGGGTCCTCCAGAGCTAACTTTTCAGGTGGGAAGTAAAGTAGAGGAAAGCCAAAATCATTGGCTCTTTCTGTACAACTTGGTTTAATACCATTTTGAGGTTGAAAAGTTTCCTAGGCATTGCTTAAGTCTTTGAAAGAGGGGTGGAAGACCTAGCACCTCAGCCTCATTGGTGCACAACTAGTAAAAAAAACACTTTCTTTTAGCAGTTTAGTCAGAGAGCTGAGAATTGAGCTCTGTCTTAGTGATCATCCCAGGTCCCTTTCAGATTCTCCTTTCCAACCCATTTAGCAGTCCCAACCCAAGCTGGGGGAGCAGGGGTGCAGCCTCTTCACCTGTAGACATCCTCATTTACTGCTCATCCCCTATGTGCTGGAAGCAGCCCTAGGTTTTTTCTGTTTCAACAACAGAAGTCAACAGCAACACCCTGGGTGTTTCTGTGTTTGCTAAACCTAGCTCCCAATGTGACAGGCTCCCAAGACAATTTCATGGGCTCTTCCCAGACAACTTGTTTTAATACCATTTGGGGTTCAAAAGTTTGCTAGGTTGCTTAAGTTTTTGAAACAGGAGTTGAGGACCTATCATCTCAGCTTCATTGGTACGTAGCTAGTAAAACTGTCCCAACAGGGCTTACAAATTGGTAAGATAACAGTTAGGCAAGAGAAGCACTGAGCAGCATCTTCCTCTACCAGTGTAAATCTGGAGCAAGCCCTTTAAAGCCAGTGGTTACATCAGGACAAATTGGTTTAAGCCAAAGGAATCGGGTCTAATGTCTACAAAGTATGAACCAGATTGAGTCACCCTTATTTGCCTGCACCATAGTTTATTTTCCTAGTAGCATCAGTGACTTCAAAGAAAACACTCAGAGGTACAGTAGTATTCAACATGAATGGAAGGTGTCAGAAGCTTTAAAGGAATGACCTTTCTTTTTTTCCCCTCCATGAACTACTAGAAGTAATTTAATTATTGAAATCATCTATTACCTACCAGAGAACGTTTATTTTAAGCATGTCGAATCTTAAAAATTTCAGTAGGAAAGCTCGAGTCCTAACCATTCTCCCTGGCATCTGCTTAACAAATAGAATTTCTAAAATGAACTGATATTTTGAACATTTTAACCCAACTAACACCTATGGAGTTTTTTCTTTACTTTCCTGACTCCAGCGTAGGCTGATATTTATCTTGCTTAAATTAAAACCTATGATTTCCATCAGCAAGGTATTTTCTTTGTGCTGCTTTTAAACTGAAGGTATGTTTTTTTCCAGAGATTCTAAATCTAAGTAAAACACAAAACCAAATGATAGTAATTTAGTTATCTGGAAATATACTTCATAGATTCAAAGTATTTCAGACCAGAATGGACTGTTAGTTTACCCAGTTTGTGCATCACAGGATTTCCTGTTACCATGTGTACTGAGTCCAATAACTTGCATTTGACTAAAGCATAACTTGTGTTTGGCTAATGAGCATCATCTAGACAGGCATCCAGTCTTGTTTTAAAGATGCTGGGAGATGGGGAATCCATCATTTACCTCTGGATTTCGATCCAGTTGTTAAAAAGTTAGTTTTGCCTTATTTTGAATTTAAATGCGTTTGGCCATTTGTAGCTATTGTTTCTTTTTTATTTCTTTTGTTTGGGAGGAGGGTTGTGAGTTTTTACAATTTTGTTGCTGTTGTTTTCCCTTTCTCCCCTAGATTAAATATCTTTTTAGTACCCTGCATTTTCTCCTGGGAAGAACAGATGAACATACTGAAATCAAGTCATCTCTTGGTCTCCTTCCTGATAGACTAAAAAGGTTAAGCATTCTAAGTCTCTTACTGGAAAGCATTTTCTCTAGCACTAGAATCATTTTTGTGGGTCTTGTTTGCACTCTCCTTCCTTCTCCATCCTTACTAAAATGTACAGTATTCTATTATACTTCAAAATGTTTTGTTCTTTCTTATCCACAGTAAATTGTAACTGAAACAAAAAGATGATTGATACTAATGACTTCATGCTGTTACAAAATACATAATGCTGTTTTTCTTGAACTGCACATTTGACTCATAAGCATATGCTGTGCAAAGTGCAATGGATTATTCTGCTGAAGTGTGAAACAGAGTGTCTGGCTAAAATGCCAGTATTTAGTAAGCTGGCTGTTGTCTTTTTCCCTGTCTTCCTTTGCTCAGCCCTAAGGCAAGATCCTACTTAATTATTCTTGTAAGAACGGAAGTAAAATCCAAAAAACAAGCTCTAAAGAAAAAAATAAGTTTGTTTCAAAACAGGACAACAGGGTATTACCAGGAAGCCTTTAGAGATTGATAGCTTTAGAATCTTATTTGAACTATACCCAACCCAACTATTACACAGCTACAATATTATCAAAGCCATTTAAAATATTTAATGCTTTTGATATCATCATCTCCAGTATATATTTCTAAATAGAACATTGTTTCACACTTACTGGAGGATGATGACTTTGGTGGTGTATGTATTGTATGACCAGTTCAATGCTATAAAATGCATCTCCTCTGTAATAAGGAAGGTGAAATTGCATTTTCTTTATTCCATTATAACAAAGTGCTTGTGCTCCATGGTCATCAGTAGTACAATGTGTCTTGGCCTACATTTTGAAAAGGAGATCCTCTATGGGTGTATCAAAGTTCTGACATACCTTAAAAGAAGTCTAATTTTCAAAAGAAGAGCAGAAATCTGGTCCTTTTAAAGTGTTTTAAGGTGAATACTAAAATCACAAGTTTCTTGTAAAGCTGTAGGTCCTTATCTGTTTTCTTTTACCAGCTCTGACCTCCTTTCTATTTTTAAAAAGTCACAATAAGAAAAACTTCTTCACCTGAGAATAGATGTTATAACCACAGTGAAAAATATAGTGATCAATATGTTAAAATTGGATTCTGTCAATTACTCTGTAAAAGATCAGTTTACTAAGGTAGATGAAAGCTTGCAGATGACTCCCAGGCTACAAAAAATCATTTTCCTTGCATACACTTACCTTTCTTTCACAAATATCCCCACGACTACCACAACCAGCACCACTGGGAAGTGTCTTTCAAAAAAATAAGTAAATGAAAAAGGAAGAATAATATTTCAGGTTGTGGATATATAACAGACAGGAAACAAAGAGTGGGAATAGATGGTCAGTTCTCACAGTGGAGAGAGATTAGGAGTGGGGTTTCCTGAGGCCAGGTACAGACATTACACTTTTACTGGTAAACGTGATCGAAAACCAGTCTCTAAACCTATAATAGAATAGAAGTTCAGCAACCACAGACTGGTTTAAAAATGGCAGAACCCAGTCTAAGGTAGTCAGCCTGAGATTTCCCCCCTCCCCCCAAAAAAGGGGGAATGTGTGTTCTGCTCACTATGGATCTAAAATATGATGCTTACAGAAAACCATGCAACTTAGATCTATTTTGCCTTGGCTTTTTGAATGTCTGTATCTAGCTCAAGTGGCTATGTTGTTTAACACAGTCTATTTAACATGTTCATAAATGATTTGGAAAAGGACAGGAATAGTGAGTGGGGTAGCCAAGTTTGCGATATACAAAATTTTTAAAAGTGCTTAAAAACAAAGCTGATTCTGAAGAACGGCAGAAAAACCTTGTGCATTTGAGTGAAAGGGCAGCAAAACACCAGGTGAAGTTCAATATTTGTAGATACAACATGATGCACGTAAGAAAAATAACCTGAGGCACATACACAATGATGAGCCCTACATTAGCTGGTAATGCTCGATACAGATCTTGGAACTATGGTGGTTAGTCCTCTCAAAATATCACCTCAGTCTTCAGCAGCAGTCAAAAAGGCAAATAGTTATTATTAAGGGAACTGAAAACAAAATAAAAAATGTTATATTTCTGCATAAATCTGTGGCATACCTACATCTTGAATTCTGAGGGTTCTGGTTCCCCAATCTCTAAAAGGATATAATAGAACTAAAACGGGTACAGAAAATGGCAACAAGGATGATGAGAGAGGGGGATAATGGAAAGGCTTTCATCTGAAGAAACTAGGCTAGAACATATGAGGTTGGAGAAAGATGAGTGAGGGTTAGGATAGAGATCTGTAAGATAATGAATAGTGCAGAGAAAGGAAATAAGCATTTACTATTTACCATTTCTTAGAATACCAGAACTATTTTGAATGTCTGTACCTAGGATATACAATGAAATTATTAGGAAGTGATTTAAAACAAACAAAGGGAAGTTCTTTGTCACTCCACATGTAATTAACGTATGGAACCACAAATTAATGTGGAATGTTGTTGAGGCTGATTGTTTCACCAACTTCAAATGAAGATAGGACTAATTTGTGCAGGATGAGTCCATCACTAGATATCAAATATGAAAGTCGGGGTTGCAGCCAACAAAGTAAAGGGGCAGTGTGGACAAGCCCACCTCTTTCCTGTAGTATCAACTCTGCCAGTGTGATTTACAGCAGGCTGGGCTGGATGGACCTGTGATTTGGCTCAGTGTGACACATCTTCTGCTTTATATTAGATGTTGATCTTTAATTATTTTAAGTGTTCCTTTGATTTTGATGTTAAAACTTTTGTTTCATCAGGACCATGGAGGAACAGAAGGGATTATTTGGTATGGTGAGCAAAGGGCAGAAAGTACCTGTAAGACAATTTCATTATTCAGTTTAGATAGATCAATCAGACTGAAAGGTACAATTATACCATAGAAAAGTGTGGCTCTGGGAAGGGGGGGCAGGAGCTGGGAATAGAGACATGGCTTCACCCAGGGCTAGCATAATTTAAAAAAGTGTTAACTACTTATGAAGGGTCCAACAACCTTGTGTTGGAATCTGAGCATTTCATTATTCCTATGGCAACTTAATTTTTATACAAGGAGGTGGGAAAATAGAAACAGGAGATAAATACAGGCTAAGCAAAAGAAAAGTTAGAGAACTGTGAAGAACAATGACCGAGCTACAGCCAAATCTGGCATGTTCGGGGGGCGGTGTTGGGGCAGAGCTGCAGAATATGCAGGGCTGAAAAGAACATGTTTGATCAAGGCAAAAACATGGAATGGTGCCTGACATTGTAGAAAAGTTGGGAACTGTTTGTTCCTAGTACCTTGGAAAAACTGTCAAAGAGCAACCCAGGCTTAAAAAAATGTTACCTGTGTAATATTGCCAAGGCCACTTTCAACATAGATTATTCTTACTCTCCACAGAAGTGCTTGGGGCTGTCTTAACTTTTGCAACCAGTTTTACAGGGAACCCCTCCCCTCCCCCCTGCCATCTAAGCATCTCTTTTGTGCTTATGAATTGACACAGCATGCATTTTCAAGCTAGATCCATGCCTTTTCCTTGGTCTCCACCCCTGTCTGGAATAGTGCATCCCCACTTGCAGCATGTAGCCTCTGAGAGCCCCATTTTGGGAGAGTAATCCTCCTTGATGAATGCCTATTTTGTGCAAGTTATACAAGAGGATTGCATTGTTAGAGTCTTCTGTTGAACTTACACAAAAATAGTCCTTACTCAGAGTATACATCATTAGTGAATAGGGACTGTGGGTTACTAAAAAGTACTTTATTATTCATTACAGACTTGCTTGTTAACTGTTACCCAAACTAAAGAATATCTGTTATCAAATGTATCCCATAGAGTTAGCTTAATTGCTCATAGAGCCGTGTTTGGAATGGATTTTAAAAGACACAAAACAGTGAGCATTCTCAGTGCTTAACTATATGCTGCTTTTAAGTGCACTTGTGCTAACAACAACAAAAGAAGTGTTTAGAAAACATACTGCCAGGCACCCAAAGGGGAGGTGCAGAGTGTGTGCCGTACTGGCATATCTTAGCTGGAGCTTTGTTGGAGGTAATTCATGCCTTTGGACAATGTGGAAAAATCTCCATATGACCTGAGGCCTTCTTGGAATTAATATGGGGATGTTCTACTGCAACTGGGTAGAGGGTGCTGCATCTTCTTCCCAAGAACTGCCATGGATGAGGTAAGGGTCCTTTCCTTTTTCATGTCCTTGTGTGACAAGGTACTTAGTAGAATTTTGCAGATTCATTGAAATCTGAAAGGACCTGGAGTGCTTCTGCTGTGCCCTCAAACTTGCAACTTGTCAACCATGCACCTTAGTGCCCATGTCACCCCAGCCCTGATGAGGCAAGGTGATGGAGAGCTAGGTATAGGTTACCTTTGTACATATTCTTTGCAGGCTTCAGTTCTTTGGACTCCATAAACAAAGAGGAGATTATATATTTTTTTAAGTTTCTTATAAACCTGCATTTCTCTGCCTGTCAAAGTTTCACATATCAATTATAATGTGAACAAACACAGGGACCTGGGAATCCAAAAAAATATAGCAGTGCTCAAGGCATAAAAATAGAGTAGAGTGTCAAAGGGATTTTGGAGCACAGGTCTCATTGACAGCTGTGCTTCAAGGTTCCTTATGTTCTTTTGGAAACCTGTGCCCCAATATGGTAATTTTAAGTAATTAAAAATGGGATATATAAATCTGGATCCTGAATAAGGACTACTCCTAGTGACAAGGAGCTCCTTTTTCCCCTTAAAGCATATTTTCACATGCTTTGTGCAGTCCATCCTTATTAGTCATAGTCCTTCATCTTATTCCATAATGTGATATGGAACATCTTTTAGATTAACAGACTTGATTTTCAGGGTCCAAATGAGGGAGAATTTATTGAATCATTGGGTATCTGTTCCAGTGTTTAATAATCCTCTTTGTTAAAAGCACCTTATTTTGACTTCCAGGCAGTGGATCTTGCTTCTATGTGCTAGATTAAAGAGTGTGCTATATTAAAGAGCCCTCCTATCTTCCTTTTGTGCAGGGTACTAATAAAAACTTCTAAATTTCTCTTAGTTTCCCAGAAACCAAAGTGTGTCATGGCAGAGTTTAGATCCATCTTGAAGCAGAGCATGCAGGTCATGCAGAAAGCGAATTACAGTATTAATGTCTTCCGATTTTTAGGTTTATATGACATACATGAATGGCTTATTTGTATATAGACACACACACATGTGTTTAAACATTATTTATTTTGGGGACAAATTCTTCTAGCATTACCTCAAATGAATAGTTCAATTCATGTCAATAGGCTGTGTGTACCCTGGTGTAATTCCACTAACTTAATCAGTTACACCTGGAATGACTATGGTATATTAGGACAACTCACATAAATAAAAATTGGGGTTTGGGGTTTTGTAGCACTGAAACTTTACTTATTTTAGTGTTTTTATATAGAACCAGTAGCAATTAAACACAGACTTCTCACAGGTAGTAGATTCACTTGCTCTTGCAAAGTGTTCTTTAGACACTGCAGTAGCTTGCTTGTCACCTTAGCTTGTCCATCTGATTTTTTGGGTGAGGGGTAGGGTGGGGAGTTGGCTAGAATCATCTCCGATTGACAGAGAGATTAATACTT
The DNA here is from genome assembly GCF_030867095.1 of Alligator mississippiensis. Taxonomy (NCBI): domain Eukaryota; kingdom Metazoa; phylum Chordata; order Crocodylia; family Alligatoridae; genus Alligator; species Alligator mississippiensis. The sequence goes on along the minus strand of NC_081824.1, from coordinate 115,085,837 downwards.
ACAGACTTTTCCTGTTTGTAAGTTTCCTATTGATCATTCAATTTTTAATACAGTGAGAACTGAGTAGAATCTTTGCCTTAAAATAAAGGTGAAACTCACTTGGAATTGTAAAAAATGTTTTGTCTTCTTGATTGTAAAATTATGTTCTGTCTGCTTCCTGCTAGACACAATATGAAAACAACCTCTTGTGGTATTATCCAGAGTCTGCTGGAAGGAAGAGCTGCAGGATTTCATCTACATGAAATGCAATAATTCAGACAAATCTTCACCACACATTTCCTCAATCTTGCAAAGCTTTGGTTTGGTGCAGATTCCAGACAAAAGTTTTGGTCAGTTTTTGGATTGTCTAGAATAATTTGTCTTGCTTAAATATCCTAAGTCATAATGTCTGCTGTGTCAATTTACTGCTGAGAAGTCCCTAATTGTCTTCACTGATCATATCAAGCCCTAGACCCTGCCCATGCTAGAGTATTTTTGTGGCCATTTTACCCTACACCAGTTAGCAGTGTCCTCTTAGCTGGGAATAACTGGGACACACTTTGTTTTGCCTACACTCTTTCTCTGGTATCCTATGGCTGTTTTACCCCTTACATCCATTCAATGATCCACTGAAATGCAAGTATTCTTTGGAGAAGAACACAATAGTGTTTATAAATCATAAAGGCTGACTCTTACATGCATGTTAAACCTGCAGTGCATTTGTGGGATAGGTTCATAGTTTGTGAATTACAAATGGGTTGACAGGTGCTATGTAAAATTTATTGTAGGAAATGGACATCATAAACCCTCCCCCATTCTTAGACATTGTAAAGATTTTGAGGGGGGGGGGGGGGCTCTTATAAACACCTGTTCAAGTATGTGATGACAGCTGGCAATTTTTTTTTTCCTCAAGGTTCCTTGTGCAGCTGTGCTTACATTCTTCAAGGATAAAACAGACCCTATTTACATCTTTTATTACATCCATAAGAAATTACTCTCCCTTCTGTTTTGTATAGCACCAATCAGAGACCATATCTATGGCAAAGCTTTTATATGAAAGAGATAAAGGTTAATGGAATGCAAGAAATGATTTAACTTCATTACTTTCTTCTGTGGTGAATGATGCAGAACAACTTGCACAATCTGTAAGACTTAACTTTCCATGTGTTGCTTCACTTCCTAAATGGCTTGCAGTGACAAAACCATCTAATTATTTGACTGATCTAAATTTTGTGCTAAGTTTTGCTAATGTTGATTTATACAATATTACTTTAAGCAATGCAGAAACTAAGCGTGTCACATTTCAAACATGTTAAATTTGTTCAAAGGCCAAAATGTTCAAAAGAAGTAAAAGTCTGTGCTAACATGTATGAAGACTAGCACTTTCTTCCCAAGGATTAGCTGTAATACTGTGTGTTTTCAACATTTGTTCTATGAACAACCAAATCTAAGTTTTTGTAATAGCGATAAGAGGTCTGGCTCTCCAGCATAGTCCTTCTTCTGTAATAATTTATAGTCATGTAGCACTAATGAAAATTTTTACCAGTCAGATTTGCTAATGTTTTAAGCCTAGTGTGAATTTATTTTGTATAAGTGTATGGTGAATATCTGCAGAAACAGCAAAAAAGAGAATCAGGCATTACTTTTTTGCTGTAATGGATGAATAATAAGCATAGAATCAGTAAATTGGTCCATTTTCTACTGCTGTTAATATTCGTTATGACCAGAGATTTGCAAATTTTGGAATAATTTGTACCACCATAGCCTTGTATACGGTAGAAAATGAGGCACTTTAGGCAATGTGGAAGCAGTTATTCTGGTATAGTTTATTCCCATTTTGTAGACAGAATAAGATAACATCATTACCCAAATCCAAGATGACCCTGAATTTAAGACCACCCCCCAAGTAATTAGATTCTAAGCATAGAAAATGTATCAATTTGCTTTAATTTTCCATGTGTAGAATCTAATTATTGGATGGTCATCTCAAATGCCCTCTCCCATGCTACAGTAGGGAAAGCAGTAGTAGTGGGGCAGATGGTGAGAGGGGAAAATGGTGGGAGAGGTGGTAGGGAGGTAGACAATAAGGGTGTGTCCACATATGCAGGCGTGTGCACTTGCAGCAGCTCAAATAGGAGCAGAACAAATTTGCGCCAGGGATTTTTGCCTCAGCGCACGTGGCTGAACATGTACTTGGATGTGGAGCAAGTTGTGCCACTTGGGGCAAAATGACCAGGTGGAGCTAGAGGCTTGGTTCAGCACCTGTGCTGGCCCCAGCAATATAAAAACCTGCCCTGGTGAGCAGCTCAGGGCTACTTGCCCTCAGGAGCATCTGAGGCCCAGCCACCAGGTATCTGGGGACATTACCTCTTGTGCCACTAGCCTTTGTGTCAGCTGGACTGCTGAAGCAGCTGTAACTTGAAGTGGCTCCTGCACCCTCTACCCACAGCAGCAGTCTGGCAGTGGGGGCTGCTGCCTGACTGTGATCTGCTGCCACCTGCAACAGCATCTGCCCCTTTGGACCTGCAGCCCTATGGCTGTGCACCAGCCAGACCGGGATGGGCTGCCTCCACTCTATTGCCCAGCAGATGTGCTCCTTGCAGTGGCCTGCTTTGAACTGTCAAAGTGTGTCCTTTTGGCTCCAAATGGCCAAGAGGTCAGCTACCTTGTCTGCCCTCCAATTGGGTCCCCAGGGCTGGCCCTGGACACTCTCCTCTGCATGGATCTCGCCACTTGTCTCACCAGCAGAGATCCTGGTGTTCCCTGTTTAAAAATTGCAAATACTCTGATAAGAAACCCAAATTCTCTCATTAAAGTAGCCAAAATAGTGTCCTTCTGCTATTGAAATGAAATGCTACTATATATATAGAGAGATCAGTTGGGCAATGTTTTATTGATATATTTAAAAATATAAAGACGTTTGAAGGGAGGGGTGGGGGAGTTTGTGGATGGGTGTTGTATTTGTGGGGTGAGGTTTGGGGAGGTATGGGGCTTGTGTGGGGGTTGGGGGTTTCTGTGGTTGAGGAGTTGTAGGGGTAGTTTGGCAGTGTGGGTGGATTTTGTGGGGACTGTGGGTGTTGTGGGTAGATTGAGTGGGGGGACGGTGTGGGGGGGGGATGTTGGTGGATTGTGGAGGGACTGTGGGTGTGGGGTGAGCTTCTCGGGGTGGGTCCCCTGCACCCCCCCCACAGGGTGCAGACCCCTTCACAGTACACGGACTGCCCCCCCTGCAGGGTCCACAGCTTCCCCCCCAACAGGGCCACAGCTTCCCCCACCACAGGGCGCACATGCCCCTCTGCAAAGCATACTGTGCAGGGACTGCATGTTGCAACGAGATGGGTCCTGCCTTCACGGGCCCTGCACGCCATTGGGCTAGGCTGGTTCCATGCACGCAGAACCTGGCCTGGCACCAACCCACCACCCTGCTCTGTGTCTGGCTGTGCGCTAACATGGAGCCCCCCAACACCCCCCCCCCAACACACACACACTTTTCTCATCTTGTTGCAATAAAATGTCATGACATGGCCGCCTTCTGGGGAATTCCCCGGCAAGTGGCTATATCATGTCATTTCGTGGCAAATTACATTTTTCATGAAAATCACTTAATTTTGTGATTTTTCACAAAAATGCAAAATCCCAATTTAAATCAGGCCCTAAATATAACTCTGTTGCCATGTCTACACAAGATGTTGATGGCATAGCTGACACTACTGTGCAGTAGCATCACGTGGCAAAAAACGTGATGTGATGCTACTGTGCAGTAGTATTAGGCTACTGTGCAGTAACATCACAAAAAAGGTGTTGGTCAGTGCTACTGCGAAGTAATTCAGGTTACTGCACAGTCATTTAGTACTTGTTTATACAAGTACTAAATGACTGAACAGTAATGCCTGCATGGTCAGTGTTCTGTGGAGACACAGCCTGTGTGTAGAAACCTAGATTTCTTTTTTTATCTGATATGCTTGTGGAGAACACTTCAGAAAGGTGAATTAAAGCAGAAAGGCCTGTGGGCTATTTTACTCTACAGATATTTTGCTTGTATACCCAGGGCTCTCCCTTTGAGGTGGGGGGCGAATTGGGGCGACCCTACAGGCCCTGCTGCGGCCACTGTGCACTGAAAGCTCCACCGCGGCCGCCACACGCCACTAGCTTCTCTGCGGCTGCCATGTGCTGGCCATTCGCCACCTGTCCCGCTCACCATCCCCCTTGTCCCTGCACAGGCTGATATGCCCTGGGCCCTGCACACTCCTAGGGACGGCTCTGTGTATACCTATGCCCAATTAATTTTTTTCCTCATTCCCAACAGGCATAAATGAGCCAGTAAAACATTGTACAATATCTATTTCTGGTTAACCCCAGATGTGGATTCTCTTTTTCTGAAATGAGTGCCTTGTTCCAATTTATCTTAACTGACTTTCAAAGCTATTGTGCTTTGAATTTACACTCTGCCTTGATTCTAATTAACTTCCAAGTAAAGATAGGTCCATATTTTTCAAACGAAAGCTGAGATTCTGGAGAACAAGGTAAGTAGCTTCAGATCAGAGCCAATGTGACATCCTGAGTTCCTACTACCTGTGTCCAAACCCTGATACAGAAATTAAGTAAGCTTATTGGCGTTTAGGTAGGACTCTTTGCCTCTGTTTCCCCAGCTGATAAGCAAAAGAATTGGGCTGTGTGTTAAGACGATAATTTTTTGGTATACTTTGCTTTTCTAAATCATTGAGTTCTGAGACAGAAACTTTCCTTTTTCTACCATTTGTGTCTGGTTCTAAGAGGATACACTCCCTATTGGTGTGCACAAAATTCAGACTTAGTGACATTTTGATGGGCATCAAGCAAACTTGGGAATGGATCTACAGCCCTACTACAAATCCATATACTTGCCCCATGAGTCAGTCTTCTCACTGAAACCCCCTTTAATTTCCTCTTTATAAACCCTATTAATCACCCAGTACAAGTACTTAGTATTATCAGTCAGATCCATGTGAAACACCTGCCATCTTATTCCCTGAGTACAGGTTCCAGAACAGGTCCATTAATTCCACCTGAGAAAACACGTCCAACAATTCCAGAATAAAACTGAACACAGAATCCATCTGTTCCCTCTCAATACATACTGTCCTTAGATCTCTCACCTACTTCTTTTCTCTGCTTCTGCTGAGTCTTATTCATATGCACTCATGTATCCACTTTTCCACACAGACTTGTTCATACATATACAGTCACCCAAGCCACTAACTGGAAAACAGCAAGTCTGTTTCATGACCATTTTCAAATTTTGTTTTTGTTCTAAAATTAAATAAAAACAAAAATTTTCAAACTTTTTTCCTGCCAAAACAAAATTTTGTTGGGACATTATTTTTCCTGATCAAAGCAATTCTCTCTCTGTGGGTTTTAGTAGTATTTTCTCTCTCTTGCTCTCAAGTTAGAAAATCCACTCCAGCCATAAAAACTGTTTTGTCAACCGATTCATCAAAATTGATGCATTTTAGTGAAGTGTTTCAGTTTTAATGAAACAGCATTTTTCTTATGAAAAAAATTATTTCACTGAAAAGTTCCCAGCTGGTGCTAGTTATACAGTTAATAATGCACAGACCTACCAGCATGTGTGCTCACTATTACACCCATGCTTACTTGTGTGCACACAGTTAAAAATTTCAGCTCTGTGTGTCCCTATAGATGCAAGCCTAGGAACAAGAATCGGTGTCCTCATTGCACACCTACCTCACATCCCAAATCCAATGTGGAAATTACTGCTGAAGAATAAATTTAGAAAAACAAAGATGCTATCACTTTTTCTGAGAAGGTCCTAAAATTCATGTAGAAATTAGACATTTTAAATAAGTAACTGCTTTGTGATATACTATGAATAACCATAACTTTACTTTAGAAGTATTATATCAGAATGCAGCTACGTCAAATTTAAATGAGCAGATGATCTGACCCATGAATAGAATTTATTTCTAAATCTTTCTTGTCAAACTAAAACTGTCTTTCCCATTTTCTGTTGTTTTCTGGGGAACCACCCATCTTTAAAAAAAGAAATGTATTTCTTTAGCAAGAAGCTTGCTTCACAGAAAAAGGACACTGAGTTCTAGTTTTTTGGATGTTAACTATGAGGCCAAAAAGTTCTGATTGGTAGTAGATCACAGAACATCTTATACATGAATATTGCACACAAAATACTAGGTATAAAAGGTTGTTAAGACTGTATAGTTAAGTGTTCAGTATTCAGGGAATGCCAGACCAAAGATTGCCTATGCATCCTTAAATTTGGTTCCCTTTCAAATGTGTATTTATTTTACAGTTTTTTGTTACATGTTTATATAATCTGTGTGTGTGTGTGTGTGTGTGTGTGTGTGTATTATCACACACACATATACTACTCTATTCATATTCTTCCACTGGATGGATGGTACTCACTTAATGAAAAGCTCCTCAATATTTTGTTTCACCCGTATTGTCAAATTTTGATATTTGGTCTTATTTACATTTCTGCATTCAAACCTTGTTTTGCATACAGACTGATGAGTGTACTCACAGCATTTTCTATGGCATTCATTGCAACAGTATCTGAGTGATCTATAAACTTTACTGAATAATTCAGATTATAAAGCTACTTTCTTTTCTTCTAAAATAATTATAAAAGTGGCACTCGGTTTATTCCTGGGGTCAACATATACTTTTACTCCAAAAAGTCTTAACTTTTGTACTTGCAATATTTTTGTGCCTGTATAATAATACCAAGTCAGACATTTTTTCAGTGCAGTTTTTATTTTAGTATTTTTTCAGAGCAGTTAACTCTTTGGATCCTTTTCTTAGTTCTTTGCTTTCTTTGCGTGATTTTTGTAAGGTCTTTACTTGTAGTTATCAACTTACATTCAGGGAAAAATCAATTTTACTAAACTGGAAACTGAAAACGTAGGTTTGCCTTATATGCAGGTTCAACTTATAATTGGAACAACACAGTAATTTCCAAAACATTGACATTAGGTAGGCAGTATTATTTCCATTTTGCAGAGCAGTACCGAAGGCACAGGGTACTAAGGTAAAAGTGTCCAGTTTTTATGGGTGATGTCCAATTCCATATACAGATAGGATATGTTCTTAGGGAAGAATTAAATGGATAACTTACATCACTGTTTGTGGTCTAAAGAAATAAGGGCAGATTTTCCACTAGTGGAAAAGTTTTAAATCCTGGGCTACTAAAACAAAAATCAATTTTGCTTCTCTAACAATTTAGGCATATTTGCATTTCTTGCAGAAAAAAATATATGCTAAAATCAAATAGATCGCTGCTGTTTTTATTTTATTTTATCTCCACTATTGTATATTCCTTCATTTTATATATTTTTATCATTATAAACTATATTTTGTTTTAGTGTAGTTTAAACTGATAATATCAATGTATGCTTTTAACAGTAATTACAATGCTATATTTTGTACAGTGCTATTGTCAGTTTTGTTCTATTGCTTTAACAAAAGCTGTAAATAAGCTACTGCGGCTACTATATATAGCACTGTATGTATTCAAAGTATAAATCCCATTGTTTTCTGTTTCAATTGGGATTTGTCGTTCTTAAAGGTGGGTACCATAAAATAAGGAAAAAAATAATGACCAAATGTGAAAAAAAGGCAGTGAAAGAGACCTGCTAGGTATCACATGGTACCTTTTTGGCAGGGGCAAGCAGAGACTCTGGCTCTCCAGGATAGCATTCAGTTTCCTAAGCCTTCATGTCCAAATGCTTTTAAAACTCTATTTTGTAGCCAAGTGAGAGATTGTTTCTGGAACCTGAAAACGTAAATAATAGAATCCATCTAAAAACTATTTGGCCTCAGATGCATCTACTAGTTCAAAATTATTCTTCAAACAAAGTTCTTTGGCATGAGGGAGAAAACTACCATGTTCTGGGGAGCAGTTTTCTCCTGATGTTTATGTAACTGAAGGCCAGATGTTCCTCTCCATGGTTCAGTGCGCAGAGCAGAAAACTGTGCAGAAAGGGCCTAAAACTCAAAGAAGGGCAACTTAGATTATGTGGCTCTACTTGTTCACGAGCCTATGGAAGGCCCTTTTCATTAAAGCTACATGGCTGTCAATAGGAAGGAATGGGTCAGCCTGGGGGAATTAGGCGAAGCTAGCAAGCAGCTGCACATGGCAGCAAAGAATTCAGGGGTGAAAAGGTTAATGACATGACATTACTAAAGCAGCTTCTGCATTATATGATACTTCTCCTGCACTGAAGACTGTGATCATCTTTCTTCAGAAAAAAACAACCCAGCAAAACATTCCAGTGGGCTCCCATATGAACAATGTGCTTTTTAGACTGGTACTGGTATGAGCAAAATAAGGTCTCATGACATGAATTTTCCTGTTTAATACAGACTTTCAGCAAATACACTCATTAACTCTAGGGTGACTGGATCATCAAAGGTTGTTTTTTTTTCATCTGAAATACTTTTTTGTGGGGAAAAAAGGAACAAAATGCTGGGGTGAAAGGAAATGGGGGTGGTTTTGAGGTGAACATAAGGAAAAGTTCATTCTTGCTGTAATTCCATTCAAATCAGTCATGTTCCAGTAAAGATGAGTTGGACTTATTGTCTTTTAGGGATCCTCTTTGATTTTAGTAGGCACTTAGTCACAAGCAATTTATTCTTCCCATTATTAAAGGTTCTGCCTTTACGTAAACTCGGCTATTTCCCACTAAGTCTCATCTGCTGGAAAAAAGATGAAGATCATTTTTTGGCTGTCCCCCTCAATAAATCTTTTAACACATGATTAAATAATTTTGTTTTTGGACCAAAAAGTGTTCTTGTATTTAATATTAGTTTATAATGAATTACAGCAAATGCTTTTGTTTTATATTTTTCAATAGGATTATTTCACAGATGAGAACAGAGCTTTGAAAAGAGACCCTCAACAGGATTACCATCTGGAGTATGCCATGGAAAATAGTACACATACAATATTGGCTTTTAGTAGAGAGCTGCACACTTGTGATACAAATGATAAGCCTATAACGGTAAGGTAGTCTGCTTCTACAAAGAGAGATCAAGTCAATAAGATAGATCAAATAGAGCTATGCTTTTGTAAAGAAAGTTATTAAAAATTCTTAGATTGTAAAAAAATAAAGAAGCATTCAAGTGCAACATTTTCTCATCTGGCTTATGGACATACTTCCCTAAAATTCTGCTTTTTAGCTTAAATTTATAAAGTAAACATGTATGTTTGTGCATACTTTAGTATGCAAGTGTAATTAAATTTGAATTCCTATTTCTTTTCTCCCTCTTATCTTTCTGGAATAATTTTCTCAAATCCCTCATCTATTAATCCTTTATTCTTGATTTCAGTCTAAAAACTTTGTGTATATAGCAGAATAAACATATTCAGTATTTCAATTCCTGGGCTTTTGGGGTTTTTTTAGTAGCTGAAGAGTGTTTTGATAAATGTCTTTACTGTCCACAGTAAGTCCTATTATTTACATGATAGTGATTTCCATACTCTATTTACTTTTCCTTATCAGTATTTGCAAACTCACTGACAATAAGATTAAAGCTTACAGATCAAGAAGGAATACTTGCATCAAGTCATATACCATGATGTGTTTATTTTCTAACTCTAGAAAACTTGCTGTGATAGGAAACTTTAAAACAATCTTGTGTGATCATTATACAATGCTTAATAATTCTATTTGACAACTAAAGGAGGCTGGCATAGACTGTCATGCCTCCATGGAAGTCAGTGTCGCTCTGACAGTTTATACCAGCTCAAAACCTGCCCCAATATGACTAACTATCATTTAGTTAACTAGGATGGACACTTAGCCCAGACTGTTCTGGAGCCACAGAAGATTTGGTAGTGGTTATGACAGGGGGCCATCTCCGGACCAAGTCTCACCTTCGGCCTGCCCACCTCTTATGGGGCAGTCTGCCCTGTCTTGCCTGCCATGACTTCATGCATAAATAACTGGTGTAAAATGCAGGAGGCTGCCTATTTAGTGCTGTGATACTTAGAACATTATACATAGCTTCAACCTACTCTATACTGTGTCCCATGCCTCGCAGATTGCATCATAAGTTAGTAATAGCTCTGGCCTGTGGCTGGGTCAAACTCTGCCCCTTGCCAGGCTTCTAGTATTCTTCCCTAACACTCTTCTGGTCACAAGCCCTCAAACACACTGGCTATTTCTGGGCCTTGCTCATACTGTCCCTCACTGGGCCACTCTCAACCCATCCTACTCCGCTCAGCTCCTTTGGGTCCCCCTTGGGGCCTACTGTAAATGGCCCTTCAGGCTTTCCTACTCACACTGGCGGGTCCACATACAGTCCTTCAGGCTGCCCTCATACAGATCCTACCTTACATGACTGCTGGTCTTATGTCTCACATTGGGCTGAAGTCAGTCTCTAGCCCCTCTCTGGGCCACTCTCTTAGGTTTACGTTCTTATGGGGGTTGGCCCTGCAGCCTTACTCAGCACACCCTCAGTGCAGCACTTCATGTCACCCCTGCAACCCTACTCTACACCCCTTACGACCAATCTTTGTACCTTACTCGGTGCGGGCTGCCACACATACTTCCGCCTCCTCACTGGGGTGATCTTTCTCTGCCCCCTCTCTGGGGTCTCCAGGGTCTTACAGCCCATGGGGCTCAGGTGTCTGTAGGCATTCCTGGCCCCTGTGCCTGGCCCTACATCTGGGTAACCCACCAGGATGTTGGGGCTGGGGCTTCAAGGCACCACATCCCCACCTTTCACTGGGGAGGCACCTAGCCTGGCATTTTCTGGGGACCACCCCCCTCCACAGGTAGACCCAGCAGGATGTAGTTTTATGTCATGCCCCAGGACCAGGAGCCTCCTGCCATCTCCATATATCCTGCCTTTACCACCAGGAAAGTTCCATGAACAGCAGCTTAGCTGGGTGGTGTTCTCTCCACGGCTGCTGCCACCAAACTGCTTGGCTTCCCTGAGGGCCTGAGCTAAAATGGAGGCTGTTCAGCCCCCTCCTCCTATCACAATGCCCTTCTGCAGTCATGTGACCACTTCATCAGGGCTGGCCCACATCTGCCGGCTTCCCTGCTGCCTGCTCTCAGCCCTTAAAATGGCAGGCATCAAATGTGCTCTGCCACAGTGGCATACTTAAAAGATCATTTTGTGAGATGCTGAATTATTCTTTTAAGGTGGTGAATGCCTGGCTTCACTGGGATTTGGGGACACTCAGCCAGCATTTCATTCAAAGCTTTATGTAGTAGGGCCCTAGGACTGATGTATGTTGATGGTTCTTGTTTTGGTAGTTGATCCATGGAGGATCATTGGTAATATCCGTATGGTGAGATTTGCCTAATTTGCTTAGTCAGTTACCTCCTTAAGGATCTGCTCCACTTTCTATGAATGAATCTAAACCTAACTAATAGAAGCAACATGTGTACCTTAAGGGCATGTCTCGATGGCAGAATAAACTACTAGATCTACTGAAGAATGACTTAACCATCTTTATAAGCCTATGTTAAGAAAACAATTAGAAGAGAGTAACTGTAGAAATGTAAGGGTTGATTTTAAAACCAAAGTTGGTATTGGAAAGGGTATATACTAGGGCTGTGTGAAATTTTGCTGGCTGTTTCATTTTAACACTGTTTTGGCTCATTTCGAGCTCCAGACAGTGAAATCAAAATGAAACGAAGGGCTTCTAAGCAGCCTTGAAACAAAACGAGGACAGTTGAAATGTTTCAAAATTTTCCAAACATTTCAAGTTTTGAAGCTCAAGCTGGGCTTGCCTGCAGGGAAATAGAAAGTAAGGAGAGGGAGGGTGAAGAGGGGGGAAGGACTGCTCTCATATTGACTGTATCGCTGGCCGGGGACCTTCCCTGAGGTCCCTTCCATTCCCAGTGTTCTGGGGGAGGGATGGAATAACAGCATAAAAGGCAGAATTTTTTAAACTGGCCTGCTTTCTGCCTTGGGATCTGATAGGTATTGAGCTATCTTCCAGCAACTCAGGAGTGTTAGACGACAAAGTCTACCACTACCATTGATTTGATTTCCACTTGCCCTTGGAGGGGATGCAGTCTCAGGCACAGGCAGTGGGATTCCGCAATATCTTTTGCTTTAACACACACAAGTGACCTGAATTTTGCTTGACTACAGTTTGAGGTGCGGTTTTCCAGAAACCCCTGCACATATCTCCTTGAAACTTGGCAGGCTTCATGACCTCAGAAGTGGCTACCATCCCTGCAAGTTTAATCTGAATTGAGCAAGAAATGACGAAGTTATAGGCAGTTTCCTATAACTTCGTGCTTCCTCATTATAGCCTACGGGTGAAACAGCAAAACAGTTTTGACGAAACAAAACAGAACAGTGGTTTTGAAATGAAACAAAACTCAGAATGAACCACTGTTCCATTGAAATGTCAAAACGAAATGGTGCTGCTTCGCACAACCCTTGTACATATCCATACCTCATATAAATTGCCATTGCTACAATGCAGTAGCACCACCTTAGGAATTGCTTGAACTCAAGTGTGAGGGAAGGCTTCTTTCCAATTAAAAAGTTTACTCTCTTTTCCCTAAGGAGAGCACAATGCGGGTGATATGGGCCTACCACTACAAAGATCTTGGAGAAGCAGGTCAAAATTATCATGGATCTAATCGTGGGTCAAAGAGTCTACGTTTACTGAACCCAGAGAAAACAAATATTATATCTTCCTCATTGCCATATTTTGACCTGACAAATAAACACGTAAGTTACTTTGGTTTTTATTTTTATATGCAAGGGAGTCAGGTAGTTGCCAAACTTGTTGACTGAAATGACATGAAAATCATGTGGCTGTCACATCCGTTATTTCTATCCCTTTTATTAAGACAGGTGCCTATACCAGAAAAAGACACAACATATTGGTGCCAAATGTTTAAGATACCTATACATCATGAAAAACATCACGTGATAAAGGTAAGTGACCCATTCTCTTCTGAAGAGTTCAGTTTATATGTCTATGTAGAGCTGTCCACAGGATGACAGTTTTGAGCTTTAGAAATAACTTTTTATTACATATTGGAACAAACACCCCCAAATGCTTTCACAAAAACATGTGTGTAGAAGGGAGGGAGTGGAAGGAAGGGTATGAAGCAAGAGTTCCCACATCTTAGGTCAGTGTCTAACCACCAGGCTCCATATAGTGTCCAAGAATCTTTCTCGCCTCCTTCTCTTTCCTCACAAAATACCCTTTCCCAATGAAAATTTGGTCAAAAACAACTTGCCTCCATAAAATATTTTGGTTTCAGTAAAGTGAAATTTTGTCAAAAATGTTTTAACCAGTTTCAAATTATACTTCAGAATTTTTTCTTTTTTTATATTACATTAAAATAGAGAGATGGAGCTTAAAATAGAAGACAAGGTGCATACGCACCTTTGTAAACTAACTGAAAAAGGTGTGTGTGTGTGTCTGCACACACATCTTATTCAGTTGGTTATATGTATATACACAGACACATACACACACATACATAGAGAGAGAGAGAACACAAGCTTTTGTGAACTCAAGTTCAGTTCATCAGATGCTTGTGAACTTGTGTTCATGAAAGCTTGTGCTCTCAATGTATGTCTTATTTAGTTAGTCTACAACGGTGTGTCTCTATGCTGCTTTCTCTGAGTTCAGACTAACTACCTCTCTGCTCATGTTAAAATATAGAGCGTACTGGTTTAAATCAACAGTGCTGCACTGCATTAAGTGGAGCTGAAGTTGTATTGCACAACTGAAAATCTGGGCCATGGTCCTAAATTGTTCTTAATAGTCAAATGCATTTTTAATAGAATATGTGAACTATTTGGGTTAGAAAAAAACATCCAAACTGATTTCAGCATTAAGATCTGACAACAGGCAGGGCAGGATAGCACCTTAAAGACTAACTCATTCAGAAAGGCATAAACGTTTGTAGGTGCCTGCTAACATCATCAGATGCTATGGATTTGACAAGATGCCAGGTCATTTAGGTGCTGTGGGTGGACTTGCCATCAGATAACATAGGCTACCACCAATGAAAGATAATGCATTTTGAAAGTTAGTCTTTAAACTATTCCCCTACCCTGCCATCTGCCTAACTTCAAACTAACACAGCTAACTTCCTCTCACCACTAACACCTACAATATTTTTTCTTCAGGCTCTGTAACTTTTGTTTCAGGATAGAGCTTAAAGCACAAAATGAAGTGAAAAATATGGTTATTCTACTCTCTCACAAGGCCAAGAATATGATACACTTCATACCACACAAAGCAGCCCATCCTTACAATTATTCTAGCTGACTTGGCATAGATAGTTCATATAAATATCCCAACCTTTAGATACTTATGTGGATAAGCCAGGTATAGCCATCCTGCATGCATGTGGTTATGTCTTTGATTGAAAGTGTGTAAAATATAATAATAAAATAACTGTACCTCCATAAATAGATATCAAGGCCAAGTACAGACATTATACTTTTACTGGTGTAAGGGATTGAAAACCAGTCTGTACCCATTACAAAACAGAAGTTAAGCACACACAGACTGGCTTAAAAATGGCACAACCCAGTCTAGGATGTGCCCACTGCCCTCCACCACCAAAGAGCAAATGTGCATTCTATTTGCTACCAATCTAAACTATGCTGCATACCGAAATCCATGTAACGTAGATCAATGTGGTCTTGGGCTTTTTGAATGTCTGTATCTAGCCCAAAGGAACAGAGAAAAATTAGTTAAGAAATTTTAGATAATTTATTTTAGATTATTATTATTAGATTATTTTAGATTATTATTTTAGATTATTTTAGAAAATAAGATGAAGCTAATCAAAAGAAGCCTAATCCTACATAACTTTAGCCTACAAACTTGCATTTGACTATTTGAGAGAATAAGTGTTACAGTACTAGGCCTAAGATTTAATTTTTTCATAGAATCTATTGTTTCACGTTGAGCAAGCTTTAGTTAAAACACCCCCACCGCTATTTTGAACGTGGATCCACTGATAAATGAAACCTGGAGGTTGGATGGAGCGTGTTAATTAGGGTGCTTCAGCAGACTCGATTAATCAAGTCTACTCTTATTTGTTGTAATTACAGTGCGTCAGAGCAGCCTCCCTGCACATCTGCAGGCACCCTTGACCTTTTAGCATGTGTGCTGGTCAACTCCCATTTATACCACATTTCTGAGTTCAATGAGATTATAAGACTATGACTATGAAAACTCAACCTAAACATTTTCTCTGGTATTTTTATGAGACACGTAGTAAGTGTAATGCTGTGAATTTCATGATTGTCATTGTTTGTGCTACTGCAGAAAGTTAGGTCCAACTTTCTGTCTTCAGTTACTTTAGCTCTGCCCACTGAAATTAACCATTGCTTATCACACATACATGTGCATATGTAAAATAGAATATGGCCTGCAATATTAAAGTATGAGAATGGCTTGTTATCTGTTTTCAAATGATATAAGTTCAGAATATTAACTACAGATGCATGTTCTACATTGTTGGACTTATTTGCAAATGCATGCATGTGCTATTTCAAGGTTATTTGTAAATTATTTTGCCCATCAGCATGTTTGCTCCAATGAAATTCACAGCCCAATTTTGCAGACAACAGATATTCAAAGAATATGAATGATATTCAGATAAGTACTCAAACTTTTGGATACTTATCCAAGCTGTCCTTTTCATGCCATCCTTTATCATGCATTATTCAATATTACTCATGAAAATGGAGCAAACATTTATACTAGCGATGAAATAGGTTTAGACTTAGGTGAGTGAACCTGTGGGATACAATCAAAAACAGAAATGGCATGACAAAAATCAGGTATTTCTAAGTGCATCAAGCATGGGCGACTTGTGCTTCTTGAATCGGGGGGGGGGGGGGGGCAGCTGCCCCCAGTGGCCAGTCATCGACTGGGCGGGGCGAGGGGTCACCCTGTGACCGATCTAACCGACTGGGTGGGGGCGATCCTGCTGACCAAGGAGTGGTCCCCTGCAGCTGATCTTACTGACCTGCAAGTAGCAGCACTGTGCCACTGGCACTTCCGGGCCCGCTGCTGATACTTCCGGGTGAGCCCCCACTCCCCAGCCAGTGCTCTCAGGGGGAGCACTAGTGCTCTCACCTGCCCCCCCATCCAGGAATGCTGGCTGACAGGGGGTGCACCAGCGCTCTCAGGGGATGTGCGTGCACCCCCTACACGTCGCCACTGGCATCAAGTACAAAAAGATCAATTTCAGGCTATCATATTGGCATTGGTAAAAATTAATTGCTAAGCATCAATATGTTTGGTAATGGGGGAGACCACAATAAAGAATTTTTAACACAACTTTGCTTAGGAAAGGAAAATAATTTTGAGCACCCTTGGTTTATCCTATTATAAAGGCTTTTTTTAAATTTTAGTTTTCAAACAGTTTGGATTTTTTAAAAGCACTGTTCTTTTTACTATTTACCTTTAAAAGATGAGTGTGAGGATAATCAGGACAGCCATATATATTGCCAAGAAAAACATATTATTGAAAATTGACTGAAAAAATTGAAGATCAGTCATCCGCATAGGTAATAGGAGCACTCACATTTCCAGTCTTAGTTTCACTAGGAAATCACTATCAAAATGTATCTACAGTGAAACAGATCAGCAGCAGCTGGTTAAGCTTAATTTTTCAAATTTATAGTAATCTCTGATCAGGAAGCAGAAACCCTCCAAAATCTGGTTGCCATGGGTAACTCGGCTTTTTGACAAGGGAATGCTTTAGCAATACCAAAGACCCCAGTGTGAAGAAATACAAAGGGACTCCAGTTTAAGAGACTGATTGATTGAAAGCCAGAGAGACAGCCTGTAGTTTTTGGTAGTTAAATGGGGGCACTGATTTTTATCTTGAATGATACTAGGCAGTAATTGCTTGTTGTTCTATGGCCTGAACTTTTACGTTTGCTTAACGTAACAGCTCTGGCAAATTGCATAATACATTCTGAAACAAAACAAAAGTTCTGTATTTTAGTCATATATTGCCTGTGCAAAGCTATTCCAAGCCAGCAAAATTAGACTGTCAGCAAAGTCAGTATCATGTGCCATAAAACTTGCAAGCTGTCTGCTCTTTGATTTAGCCTATCTCTTCACTGCAAGTCTGAATAGGCCCATTAGATTTCACAATATCAAAAAACACATTACTGAACTGGCTTGAAATTCAGACTTTTCCAATTAAAACCTCTTATTTTTTTGTGATCAGATTCCATGATTCTTATTGGGTATAATCTTCCCTGAAGTGTCTTTTTTTCTGTATTGCTTAATAATAGGGATTATATGACTACTCTGTTGTTATGTGGATGGTGTAAATTGTGGTCATCATCAAAAAATCCCATCTGAGTCTACTAGCTCTGATCACCTAAGTTGTTGCAGTGCATGCATTCCTTTAAATGGTAAAATGTGCATCAGCATTGAGAAAATGGCAGCAACACACTTTTGAATTAAAACGTATAGAACGTTCAGAAGTGCACCACTGCCATTTTCTGTGCACTGACATGAATTTCATGACTTATACAACTGCACGAATGCAGCGCAGTGCATGTCAGCTCACATGCAGAGCAGATTCGATGAATGGAGTCTGCTCTGACCCGCTGGATTTCTGGCGCGTTGGAGCAGACAAAGTTATATGTATAAGGTGTCAAAATGATCATTCCCTTATTCATTGAAAAAATGGCTTCAATGCAGCAGTCAAATACCTTCATTAAGACATATCTCTAGTTTACAGCTATTCCCTTTGCTGAAATACCTGGGTTGTTGACAGTTAATTAGCCCTTGTTTAACTCTGCATAGTCATGGTTAGACTTTTACCTTTACAGATCCAGCTATTTTAAAGCCGATTCAGGTATCTCTACACTACATTGACATCTTACTAAGAGCCAGTGCCTTAATTTAAACTCTTAAATAAATTCCAGCATACTGAAGGAGGCACACTCATGTACAGTCTAATTCTCTGGGACTGAACTTCCAAATCTTTTAACTAGTTTTGTGTGGTCATCTTCATACTATGCTTAATATTACTGTCTCATTTCCCTCTTGATCCCTCTATCTCTTTATTCCCCTTTCACTTTTAGCCCTGTGTACAGTTTTGTAGTGTGGCTCAGGTATACTCTGGTACATACACCCCTTCTCCAATGGAAGGGAATTGTTAGCTGGCAGGTGTGCTCTGGGGAACTGCAGAGCACTCAGTTTTCCTCTGTCTCTATAGAACCAGGCCAGGACAATCAGGGGACCTAACCAGATACAAATTTTTTTACATTAACTTATCACAAGGAAAAGAAACATGGATATAAACATATATACATACACATGTACATACACACACGTCGATGTACATATACACACATACATGCACACACACTTACATGCATATGATATCCAAACAAATAACATAAACAGTACCCTCTGAGTAAATGCTATAAAACCTTATACCAGTGCTCCAGTTACAGGTAAGTCACAGGTTAAGTATCTGATCTGAAACAGATAAACCCCAAAATAAACATAGATAACCAACAGGTAAACTATAAGTAAGTATAGGTGAACAATAAAAAAAATAAAGATCTGAAGTTCTGAAGAATGCATCTGATAAGCTTCCAGTGTTCCAGAGAGAGTATAGCTTGGTAACATTGGCCACATCTACATGAGAAGCTGACTGCACAATAAGTCATTGGTGGCTTGAAAATGGTATTTAGAGGTTTGGTTTTGGGAATTGGCTTGTAGGTAAAGTAGATATACATTAGATTAATGATCTGGGGCAATGGCAAGGGTTAACTGATTTCTAAAACCCTGTTTGTGACAGTTTCTGCAAGGCCCACTGTGTCTGATACAGGCAAGCATCAAGCAGATACACAGGCTGGGAAATTGAAGACATGTACCACGCTGTTCCATAACATGAAATAAGGGACTCTGCAACATTGGCACCAGGTCACAGTGCCCAAGTGCAGGGCCCTTGGGATTTCTGGTTTTGGTAAATGGACCAAATTAGGAGGGAAAGCAGTAAGGCCCAAATTAGGATATGTGCACATGATGTGTTTGTGAAACAAAGGACTATGCTGGCAGGACAGAACATGAACAATATGATGACCACAGGGAGACCAATCAGCAGTGCCCAGAGATGAAGAGACATCAGGAGGGAGAAAGAATACAGAAGGAGAGATTTCAGAGCAGAAAAGGGTCCCTAAGATCAAACCCAAGGCCACCATGGACAGAGGGCACAGCACCAGCCTGTCTCACCCATCCCATTTGGGGGAGCTGGGTGGGACATTTAAGAGAGAGCCTCAGAGTGAAGCTTGTGTACTGGCCAGACATACCTTGACTCTGTGAACCCTAGGGCTGGTAGATATAGAATTGTTTGCATTATTCTTATCTGTTATCACTGTATATCAATACATTTTTCCTCTTATTGAATGGAGAGGTTGTGGTCAGTTTGAGAGCTTAGGTCCACCCAGAACAAGGTATTTGGGCTATAAATCCAGTGCCAACAATTGGCACAGTAGCGTTTTGTGGCATGAAGCGTGATGCAACGCTACTGCTCAGTAGTAATGAGCTACTGCTAATTCATTGGCACCTCAGAGCCATTTGGTGACAATACTGCACAATAACTCCAGTTACTGTGCAATCGTTTACTGCCTGTGTATACTTGTGTAGTAACGACTGTGTAGTCAGTGTCTCATGTAGATGCGGCCTTTTTTCATTTTGACATTTACCTATAATTTTAATCCATTTTTTGGCTGTGTTTTATTCTTGGGTGTTTCCTCTGCTAAAATGTGGATTTATTTGGGTTTTACTGCCATGGTTAATCACCATGAGCACATTTTGGACTTGCATGTAAATTCTCACATATGAATATTCAATAGAATTCCTTGTACACTCATGTAAGGCAACAGAAAAAAATGCATTGTTACTAAACTGATTGAGTGCACATAAAATTTGTCATCTTTCCTCAAAGTTAAAAATGTATACCCACAAGTCAATTTTTTAGTAGCAAACTAAAGAAGTAAATCCTGATCTATTCATGGATACCTCATGAATAAAAAAAGGAAGTACATTAATTAAATACATTTTCCTGGCAAAATAAAAGAATATTTTCAACAAATACCAGTACTGGTCTTTTGATCTTACATTATTTTCAAAATAATGTATTTTGTTATACATTACTTTATTGTAATATTATTTTCACAAAGAGGTAATGATATTATTGACTACATGCACTAAACAAAATCAAGCTGAAGTGAATCTGCATATTGAGTACCACAACTATAATGTCTCTATTCTTTATGCTTGGACTGCCAGATAAGATAGCTGAAGAGACCTTGTTTTCGTTTTTTTGTTTTGGTTGTTTTTTGTTACCCAGACATTTCATCATAAAACTCCTCAGGGTTGCTTTTTTTTTCTTCACTGTTACTACAGTCTTAAATTTTCAGTCATATATGTGTTTAGTGATGCTTCTCCTCAGTAGCCTAATAATCCTGTGCAGTAGTATATTAGCACTGTTGGTGCTGTGGCGCGCGATCACGCAGTATTATTCAGCTACTGCACAGCATCTTGTGTAGATGCACCCCCTCTTCTTAATTTTCCTTTAAGTTCTGGATCTCTTTGTTCTCAAAGAGTTCAAAATGGTTAGTTGAAAGTTGAGAGCACACTGGATGAAAATTGTAACAAAAATCCCCTCTATCATGCCTTTTTTGAATACTTGCAAGAGAAAAGTATTTTTGTTTTGTTTTTATATTTCCTTTTATCCATTTAAAGTAATTTAGTTTATCGTTGTATAGTGGCTCATAGAACCTCTGTGGAAAACATAATCGTCATTAGGATTTTTATTTAAATTATGACGATTTGTTGGAGAAGGAAAGAAGGATAAATTTAGAAATGCAAGCAATAATATTTAGCTGGGATTGCATATTTTATTCAAGTGGGAATTCTGCAGCTTCAAACTACAGTACAGTAATCAAGTCTTATTAAGCTATATTAGTCAAATTTAAAGAGATGCCTTTACTGCATTAGGCAACACAGGCGATAGGCCAACCAACGTGCTTTATTTTATTTTTACCATGAACAGAAAATGTTAGTGCTTTGAACAATATTTTCCATTCACATGGTAAAGATATTTTCCTCACAGTGATTACTGAATTGTTGTTCAGCGACCTTTCTAGATGGTTTAAATTATCCCCAAAAGCAATTAAATCCAAACTCCAACAATACAATTTAAAAACCAGCCAAACAAAACAAAAGTTATATCAATTAGAGATTTTGTTGTCAAACTCACACTGAAGAAACCCCTCTGTATTTCATTTAGGAGATGGATAGATAGATAGGTAGATAGAAGTAGCATGTTGGGATCCCAGGGACAACTCTGACACCCCTTGGTGGCTCCATGACCATGCCCCACTCTGTTCTTAGGGTTCCTTCCCTTCTCACTAGCCACGACTTGATGGAATAAAAATAAGAGGGATGCTGCTCACAGGCCTTTGCATGGACCCCAGTCCACCTAGCTCCCTACTGGCCTCTACTGCTCCCCAGGCCCTTGCTGAACCTCTCTAGCCCTGGGTCCCTTGCTGGATCTCTCTAGTTGACCATGCCCTGCAGGGCACCTAAAGCCTTAGGGGCTAATTGCGTGGATTCAATCCTCCTCTACATCATTCCCCAAGCCTCACAGGTGTTACTATAGTATCGTTCAATCCTGTTGGGGCTTTGGCCTCCTTGTCTTCTGCCTCTTTACTCCAGCCAGGCCTTCCAGCCTAGGCCCATTGTGTTGGATATAGCTTTGAGGCAGTAGCTGTGGTTTGGCCCTTCTGGGCACTGGGCCTCTGGCCCCTATCTGCTGGGGCCCAGGCCCCTGTATGGCTGTGCCCCTTGAGTGCTGGGCCCCTGGCTGGTTGCGCCCCTCTTAGGTGCCAGGCCCCTAGACCGTGTCTGGCTCTGTGGCCTCACTCTCTGCCCCTTCCAGGCTCAACAGTCACTTGAGCCTTGATCCTGCCCCTGGCAGATCTCAAGGTGATCATGTGCCCCTTGGGCACTAATGGGATCTCTGTATACTGCCCCTACAGTTCCAACCCAAATCACCGGTATAATTACAACATAAACATACGCCCCTGAGCTACAACATAAATACCAAAAGGGGAAGCAGCCCTCTGCCCCTTTAAGAGGAAAGACTTTCCCTCACCTCTTACCGAGGATAGCCTCCAAGCCCTGGGCTATATCCTAGTGAGCTCTCCCCATCTCACTGGGGATCCATATGCAGAACCACAGTCCCTTCAGGAGCCCTGCGGCCAGGAGCTCTTTACCCTGTGGCTGCCAGGGAGAGACTAGTTCACTAGCCTAAGCCTCTATTTTATATCCTCCAAGGGCTCTGTCCCCTTCCAGTCAGCAGACTACCTGGGATGGCTGCAGGTGCCTGCTAATTGCCCCAATTGCCCCGTTGCCACAGTGACCTGCAGCTGCTGCCCCCTGCCTGCCTGCAGAACTTCCTCACTGGGCTGCTTTTTCCTTAAAGGAAGAGAAAGCCCCAGTCTTTCTGTTACAATAAACAGACAGACAGACACACACACACACACACACACACACACACACACACACACACACACACACACACACACACAAGTGTATCTATAGGAGTTTGGAACCAGTTGCATGGCTCAAGGGCAGGAGCCCAGCTGTGGTGGGGGGGTAGGTTAATGAATAGTAGCCTACTTGCTCAGGAGCACATAGCCAGCTGATAGGGATGATTGTCTGGCCCAGAGGGTTTGAAAAGTTCCCAGGGAAAGGATTTGAGCACAGAACCAGGATAGTCTTCTCCAGGTCCAAGGAAGGATCACAGGATTGAGTTAACCCTTTCTTGCTTTTTTATGTTTTTGTTTCGTTATGGATGTTGGCTTTCATGTGGGAACAAGTTTGCTCCAGGGAAAATAAAAAAACTGAATGATAACCCATTACACGTGGTGGAGAACAGGAGCATTTTTAAACCCAACATCAGCTATAGATAGGGGCCTACTTAAAACAGGGTTTTGCAATGTCTGTGGAAACTGCAAAAAACAGTGGTTTCCAGAATCACTGCAAAAAATGGTGTTTGTCACAATTTTGTGCAGAATTACCTGAAAAAAAAAGTGTATTGGGATACAAAGAAATCATAGCAATCCCTGCAGCCATAGAGCACATGGCTTGAGAGAGAGCTACTGAAAGGCTGAGCTAGTAACATAGACTCAGTGAAGGTGCTAGTCAGGAAAGCAAAAGGGTTTCGGCACCAAATTTTAAAAAGCCAGATGCAACGCTACAGCAATGCTGCAGTTTGAAGATGATGAGTGAAAAGAAGTCTAAGAAAGCTAAATGCCTTTCAGCTCAGAATCACATACGGCAGTTCTCTGTAGGAACCTTGCATGCAGATGGTGGTAAATTTTTTTGTTCATTGTGCAATGTGACTCTGGATATGTGGAGGAAAAACAGCACTGATCAGCATTTAAGGTCTGAATCACATATGAAGTGATAGGCTGCTGCAGAAGCTGAAGGTCAGAGCAACAACCAACCAACCATGTCCCGTTCTTGGTCTTTAAAAGAACCACTGAAAGCAGTTTGACAAGAAGAGAGGCTACATTCTCACTAGTAGAGGCATTCGTGGCTACCAACATTCCTCTGGAGAAAATTGATAACCTTAAATTAAGGGACTACTTGAACAAACATGTGCCAAATGCTGGCGGTTTCCCCATGTGTGAACAAGCTTTGCCAAAATTATCTACTAGGAGTAGTTGCTTCATGTGTTCAGTCTACAAAATCTGCATTGGCCGACTATGAATCAGTCTTAATTGTAGCAGACAAAGCAACAGATATCCAAGATAACTATGCCTTTCACATTTCATTTGTACCTGGGAGCTGAATAGATCATGACCTGCCTGTTTTACAAAAAGAGACGGTTCACCTTGCATCTGTCAGTTTTCTACCATGGCACAAGCTGAAGACTCTTATTTAACAAGATCTCTCAGCATTTACGTCTGATAATGCAATATATATATGTAAAGCTTATAGCAGTGATATATGCAAAGCTCCATGCAGTGATGCCCATGCCACTTTTGAGTTGGTGGCAGAGACATATCAGTGGCCACAGGACATGAGGACTGTGAGGGTGGTCCCTTTGCTGAATCAGGAGTCATAAGCCACTTACTGGGCTTTGGGAGCAGAGTCAGCCTGGAATTATAAGACCCTCAAAGTGGCCATACTATACTGGTTGGGTCTCACAAAGCAGGCCTATAGCTTCCAAGTTTCAGTTAGCAGCTTGGGAACTGAATGCATTGCCTTGGGACCTGACCCAGAAGCTAAAACACTCATGCAATTAATGGCTAAACCTGGGCTCCTGGTCAGCTGTGGAGGTCATGGAGCTAGTGACTTTAGAACAATTCTGCACCATCCTCTCAGTAAAAACCCAGAAGTGGGTGTATCACTACCAGGTAGCCAGCCTGGAGGAAGCTACACATAGGATAGCAGACTTAAGAGAGGCAGAGTTAGACTGCCAGGATCCCTGGAAAAGCTGGCAGCCTACCGGCCTGAGGAAGATGGGGTTCCATGGCAAACCAGACAGGTATCTAGGGAGGCTTCTGGTGGGGACATTACCTCCATCTCCTCCAAGGCCCCACACAGGACAAGAGCCCTTGAGTGAGGGTACCAGAGAAGACAGTCACCTGGGGCATCCCTGAAGTCCAGGAGGAGGAAAAGAGGCAAGGATTCTGTGCTTCTAATGTGGGGAGAAATGTCACCAATATCAGGACTTCCCACAGATGGACAGTGGATACTCCATACTTTTGTCTAAGGCAAGGTGGGAGGGCCCAGACCTAATGGGATATGTAGACCCTGTAAAAATCAGGGAGGTCCATGAGGTAGGGCTCATAGACTCCTGTTCTGGCCAGATGTTTGTACACAAGTAGTTTATGAGTCCAGCAAACATCCCAGTCGGTGAATGTGCATATGCTACCTGCATTTGTGGGGATACTTGACCCTATACCATAGCCAAACTAAGCCTGACCTTTGAGGGAACAAGAGGGGCATGTAAGAGCGGTGGTGGCCTGCCATCTAGCCTACTCAGTGATGGTGGGGTGAGATTAGGGTTCAATGGCCAAACTTATTGAGCTGGCCCACAGAATGGATGAAATCCAGGCTGATCCCAATCTCATGGAACCAAAACTAGGGGAGGTATTTCCCATTTTGGACCCTAAATCTTTTGGACCATGACCAATCAGAAAAAATAGATATACTTGCATATTCTATTCAAGTGGAAATTCTGCAGCTTCAAACTACAGTATTGTAATCAAGTCTTATTGCACTATATTAGTCAAATTTTAAAGAGAGGACTTTACTGCATTAGGCAACACAGGCAATAGGCCAACAAATGTGATTTATTTTATTTTTATCATAAACAGAAAATGTCAGTGCCCTGAACAATATTTTCCATTAACATGGTAAACACATTTTCCTCACAGTGATTACAGAATTTTTCTTCATTGACCGTGTGATATGGTTTAAATTATCTTCAAAACCAATTAAACCCAAACTCTAGCACTGCAATTTAAAAAACAAACAAACAAAACTAAAGTTATTTCAATTTGAGGTTACCTTGTCAAACTCTTACTGAAGAAACTCCCCAAATACTAAAAAAAAATCATGAAAGTTTACATTTCTAAAGTTTTCTGGAGCCTCTGTATTTCATCTGGAAAATTTCCATCCTCTAGTGGAAATCTACCTATTCAAATTGTTTGGTTACTTCTATTGCAGGCTGATTTCCCCCCCCCCCCCCCACACACACACACATTTGGTCTTATTTGAATTAAGAAACAATGGATTTCAGTAATAAAAAATATCAGTTATATTTTTCCTGAAATTATTTTTCGTGGACATTTTAAAATCTATTTAAACTATTGCACTTGGCACTACTGTGTATATCAAACATATATAGTTGGGTACTGTATAAATTCTGGAACCCTACATATATATACAAGCAGATATACATAGGTTTCCAGAATGTATACTCTGCACAAATTTATATGTGCACAAATATATGCATGATTCAAATAGTGCGATTTAAAGGCTCAGCAAAGAAACTCTGTAATGGGTTGTTACTCAGCTTTTTATTTTCTCTTGGGTAAATTTGTCCCCCCAAGAAAACCAACATCCATAACAAAATCAACACATAAACAAGCAACAAAGGGTTTATTTAAACCTGCGGTTCTTCCTTGGGCCTGGAGAGGGCTATCCCAGCTCTGTGCTGCCTCCTCAGCACTGCAGCCTTCCCTGTCTTCCTCAGCTCCCCTCCCTGGGAGCTTTTAACTTCCTCTGGATCAGGCAATCTTCCCTGTCAGCTGGCTCCATGCCCTTGAGCAGACAGGATATTACTCATTAATCTCCCTAAGTCCAGTATCTACTTAGCTTCTTGTTTCACCACTTCCCTCAGTCAGGCAGGTATTCTTGAGTGCTTCTTTTGAATTGCAGAGCCTGACTACAGGATAATCCATTGTTTGATTAATGTAGTCCAGCCTAAACCCACAGTAAACACCTCTTTAAATTCTTACAGGAGGCTCTTTATTCCAGCCCATTGAGTTGAGGTCCAGGTCTCCCCTAGTTCGAGGTCAGCTATCAGATCCAGGAGAGGGTCCAAAGTCTCCAGGCCAGATTCCAGTAGACTCATACAGACCAGACAGACCTCTAAAGCCTTCCAGGGTTTTAGCAGGTTAATGTGGTATATCTGTGAATCTCACCATTTCCCCAGCCAAGTGAACCTCTTAATTTCCCTGGCCTACCCTCCGCAGGACCTCAAAAGGTTCTTGCCATTCACCAGTAACTTGCTTTCAGAGGAAGGGAGTAATAGTGGGACTCAATCCCCTGGCTGGTAGACATGGAGCTGAGCATTTTTATTATCTTGCTGTTCTTGCTTTTGTTGGGCCATAACAAGATTTTCCCTTGTGAGGGCCTCCATCAGGTCTAACCATTCCCACAGTTTCAACACATACTGAGCTATGTTTTGTGTCTCTGTCCTGTGGGCCTGCCAGGACTCTTGTAGGAGGTCTTTCATCCAGTAAATCAAAGGGCAACAAGCCCAAGAACAGCTGTGGAACCTCTTTTATGGTGAACAACAAGTAGGGCAATAACAACTGTGTGGCTCCTTTGATATACAACATACCCTTTAGTGTTTGATTAAACCTTTTGACAAGGCCATCCATGATACACTGAAGTCCTTACTGAATGGAGTTATAGTAAGTCCCAGACCTCCTGTACTAAATGGGACATGAAGGACATGACCTGTCCATTAAAACCTCTTTAGGAATGCCTACCTGGGAGAAAATCCATAGTAGCTTCTTGGCCACTGTTTGTGCTGAAGCCAAGCGGATCTGCACTGCCTTGGGGTAGCAGGTGGCATGGTCAATCAGGACCAAAATAAACCTAAATCCCTTTGGGCTGGGCTCCAGAGGTCCCACCAAGTCCACCCCAGCCCGCTCAAAGGAGATATATATACACATATACAAACCCCCACCCCCATATGTGTGTGGGGGTAAGGGTGTAGTGTGTGTGTGTGTGTGTGTGTGTGTGTGTGTGCACATAAAAGGGCAGAAATGAAAACTGATTTGTTAGAAATAAGGAAAGAATTACTACTGGACTGGATGCAAACTTCAGAGGGGTGTTTATATCTGAAAAGTCACTGTTTAGAGTATTTTTCTTTAAGAATTCACATGGGCGGTGGGCAAAGGCTCCTGGCTATTCTGTGAATTTAATTTAATACTTTCTGATGCTTGTTCTGCACTGGCTGGAGGTCTTTGCAAGGCCATAATGGGGACAGGTTTGTGGCATCCAAACTCATTGGGTTCTTCGGATCTATGATAAAAATGAGCTCTGGAGATCGGCATCCTGGAACCAGGCTTTAACTCCAGTTACAAAGAGCCAATTCCAGAGGATTCTATCCAGTAGACTTGTCCTGAGTTGTGTGATGATGTATTAATCAGCATAAGAAACAGAGGGGATCAGAAAATGTGGCTTTTTCCTGCAGAAAATAGAAACCAAAATATATTCTAATTTGAATAAAAATGTCTAGTGAAAAATATTAAGTTTTTTGTCAAATTCCACTTTCCTCAATGTTTTAAATATATGCAACTATTTCCTGGTTTTGATTTTTTTGTTTATTCATAAACTCAATTTTTCATGAAAAAAAATTCAACAGAAAATGTTGAACTGCGGCTAAGAGGAAGGCACAGTCCCTAGCGTGAAGAGTTCATTATTTAAATCAGGGAAATGACCCAATTAATAATAAAAGATGTGATAGGCAAAGGCCTAGAGAAGGCAAAGGTGGACACTAAGGGTACATACAGACATTTGTGGAGGTTAGAAGGTAAAATCAAGTTAAGAATGCCTCCTCCCCCTCTCCCCCCCACACTAAGGTAAGTCAGACTGGGAAGGTGTGGGGAGGTGGGCATCTAGCAGGTAAGAGGCTTGGGGGATTCAGGAGGGAAGCAAAGTCTGCATTTTTAATGCAATCTAAACTCCCCTTAACCTCCCTGCATGTCTGTACCTAGCTTAAGAACATCATAGTACATCTCCAGAGTCTGTGGAGATCAAAGCGTCACTGAATTCTCCAATGAAAAATAGGCAGAGTACTGGAGTTTCATGGACATTTTATGAAGCACTATCATCCCTTTTAGCTGTTGGTCATTCATAGGCTTGATGAAACTAGACAGATAAAATAAGTATTCCAAGCAGCAAGCTAGCCTGAACATCAACAGTAAATGTATATTTTAAGTAATTTATTTCCAATCCAGTTTTTTACATTTTAGAATGTTAATCTGCCCCATTGAGCAATGCAACATGGATGTCCAGTAGAGCTGCAATCAAATGTATTTACATTTTCAAAGCTATTCAGTAAGACCTTGATCTTGCTGAATGGCATTTACCCTGGAGAGTACATCCTCCTATAGTACCTTGCTGACAGTAGAGTATAGGTTCTACAGAAGGTCAGACGAGGTCAGACAAGGGATGGGGGTAATACATGGCTATGTTCTCAAGGGAGTCAAAGGGCTCTAGGTAGTTTTGCTTGTGTGGAAGGGCTGTCAATCTTGGTAAAACCATAGATTAATTTTTCCAGGTTGAAACAGCCACTGGGCACATTTACACCCTGATACACATTACAGAAGCCTAAGACAAAACTAGTCTTTGCTGAAGCTGAGCCCTTTTTGACAGTTTGCAGTGCCAGTATTACAGACTTTGGTGTAGAAATTGTAGAGGTACCTTTGCTTCTCATTAATGGACATGGAGCATTATTCAGACCCACTATTTTAGTGAAACTATTCCTGTATGGTCTCTACTGTGTTTTAGGTATTCCTCATGCTAATCCAAAGTAAATAGATACAGAATTAGGCCAGGACTCGTATAAATATGTAATACTTAATGGCAGGCACATCTTTATATGAAGATTTTAAAGCATAAAAATGAAATTGAAAACATCTTTTGAATAAAAACAAATGAAAAGAGCTGGCATTTCTATGCACATTGAAAGACTGGAATTTCCATACACAAACACACACACACGCACAAACACACACATACAGAAATCTAAAATTTGTTTTCCTAATTTTAGTTGACCAGATGAGCTACTGAGATTTTTTTAAGGGAATTGAGGTTGAGTATATTTTGCAGCCTTAGCTCATTTGGACAAACAGCTACAGCTGTAACATCAAAGGAAGCAAAGCAAACAAAAACCAATGGAAAAGGAGAACAAGCAGAAAGTCTGATTTCCAAGATTTCTGATTAACATATTTCTTAATAGAAAACCTAATTTCTTAAAGCATTAGAATAATTTGAACTTTCATCCTGCTTAGTGTTATTCTCACATTAGTGCCTTGAAGCTAGTTTACAGTGGGCTAGGAGTCAAAACTTGATATTTATATTATATTATGGTTGTGTTTTGGCAGTAGATGGAGGGATAATATGCAAAAAAAGAAATCATGAATTAATTTATTTAAATAATTTGGTATTAGAGTCTGGAAGAGGCCAGATAACTGCTCCCAACTATTGCTTTGTAAATAGGACGTATCGCCATCGACTTCAATGAAATTACTCTGAGTTCAATAGGTATGAAGAATTTGGGTTACGCACCCAAGTTTGGCATTCTGCTAAATCCTTAATTTGAGTACTGTTACAAACACAGATTATGAGGAAAAAAATCAGACTGTGGAGTGAAGATCCCTAAACTACTTAATGATCTTCTGAAGTGTTTTGTGTTGCAAAAATGGGCTTTACAAACAGTAGAACTATAGCTAGACAAACAATTAAAAGCTTCACAGTTTGCCTAATCAAGATTGGCCAGACAGATCAAACACTATAACCTCTATAGTGTGAGGTACAGAAGGCATTTTTTAGCTTGCAGAGGGCATATATTTGGAAAAATACTCCTTCATTTTAGGACTTCATCAGCCACTTAGAAACTCCCAATGTTTTCTTTCTCTATAAACAAAAGTATTTTTATGAAAATGTATTAGGATTTTTTAGAGAAATATTAAAAAATGTGGGGTTCTACTTTTTATAGCATCTTAAAAGATCATCACTGTTGCATTGTTTGAAGCTGAATAAAAATATTGGCAGGTACTCTGTGCTGTTCTGAAGACATATCAGTTTACATCAGCAGGTGGAAAAAGTCAGTTCTATAATTTCCTGTAGATAAAATAGAAAATGTTTTTGAGACAATGGCACAGTGTTAACAACTGATATTTTTAATGATCAGTAAGGGGAAACACAACCATAATTTATATACCTAGGATTTTGTACTAAATTAACCATTTTTCATGAAGATCTTACTTGGGTGAAGGAAATCTTAGAACATGTTCTTCTAATAAAGGGCATTCTTTGCATTTTAGTCAATGCACAGCCTTTCATGCCAAGGAAGGAGTAGAGCAGTAAGGAAATCAGCATGAATTAATGGCAGAAATAAATAAAAAGAGCCATTTTTTTGAGATTGTTTTGAAAAATAAAAGAATTTAGAATTTCTATGTACTTTTTAGAATCCCGAAGGCTTTTAGCATTTTGATTTGGGTTAGATGTGGGTGTCTTGTTCTTCAAGCCTCTGGTAGTATGGAAAGTCAAGCAGAAAATTCACTATTGCCTATGGGCAAAGAACTGACTGACATGCTCTGGTACTCAATATTTCCTCAAGGCTTATTTATGACATGGCATAGAGATGAACTTTGACAGCAGTTTCTCACTTGCATTTCAGCAACAGCTAAATTACCACAGAAAAGCCACTAAAGAGTGAAGAAAACAGGGAACCTAATATTGTAGTAACACATGAGTCACCGTTCTACCTTGTCTTTCACCTTAAATCATAGCAACTAATTGATGGCCAAATGTCCCTTCCATTAAAAGAAGTGGATAAGAATTGGCAAGGTAGGGAGAAGGAGCCAATTATCTGATTTAGAAGTTGTCTGCTACTTCACTAATATTTTTAACAATGCATATTTATAAATGTGCCTGAAAACCTCTCAAAAAATGCACTGCAGACACACAAGTCAAGGATTCTTAAATTGTTTGTTTTTAAACGATTTTTTTGAGACAGTCAAAGAAAGCCAAACAAAAATGTTCTTTTGAAATAGTATATTTTTGTTTAGATAACTTCCAATAAGATGTCGATGACAGGATGGGAATTTCTAACTTTGGTGATATCCCATTGCTTTGAAGGGAAGTTGTTTTTGAAGTAGTAAGTGTAAGCACAGCAGGTGCTAGGATCCTGCAGCAGCAGGCAGGAACGTCACATGTTTGGAAAAGAGTACCCTTATTTCCTTAGTAGATAAAGGGAAAACATTTCCCATAACCTTTCCACTGAATCCATTCATAAGTTCCATGGACTTTCTGAGCTCTTGGGGTATCTACTATTATATAACTTCTAAGACAAAGTAATAGATGTGGTTTTTGAGTTCTGCACATCTTGGATAGATATGTAGCTGCTCTACAAAGAGCTTGGGGCAGGAAGCAATATCAGGTCAAGAAAGAATGTTGGATCATCATT
Source organism: Alligator mississippiensis (assembly GCF_030867095.1). Classification (NCBI taxonomy): domain Eukaryota; kingdom Metazoa; phylum Chordata; order Crocodylia; family Alligatoridae; genus Alligator; species Alligator mississippiensis. The sequence goes on along the minus strand of NC_081824.1, from coordinate 115,053,831 downwards.
AGTCCAGGTGAAATCTCCTCACTGTAGGAACACTGGGTGTATGTACACGTGTGCGTTACTGCAGTTGACCAATTAGCTCTGCAGTAAAGCATCACAGTGTATTTGTGCCCCTATTAGGGTGCAGTAAACTAATTAACTCTGCTGTAGGATAGTACTGCCTGGTACAAGTATTCTGCTGTGGAGGGGTATTTACGAACACGTTATAGGCTTTAGATGGTCTGGATTTTACATAATCATTTTATAAGGTACAGTGACATTGATAGCTGAAGACAGTAACGATGTACAAATATTTCAACAAATCATTCAAAAGTGTTCTTCCTTATCCCTTTTACAAGCTTCCCATGTACCAGAAATGTCTTTATTTGTACAGAGTTATACAGATCTGGAGCATTTATTCATTTTCCCATTTAAAGTATAATCTTAACTGAAAAGGAGACATGGCTTGCCTCATAATATGTACAGGACAAACCAGCATATTAAAGGTTATATGTCAGGAGAGCACATAGCCCCTAAAAAATAAACTGAGTATTTTGACGGTATGGGACAGTACTTGCTCATTTTATATAATTTGAAGGAGCATGAGTCAGATGGGATGAAGACCTTGGATGCGGAGCGAGGCAGGAGGTCCTCTTTTTTGAAAAATATTTCCAAATATTGTAATACTGAGCAGAAATTGTTCTGTTAAAATAGTATAATAATTTGTTCTTCAGAAGTATTCATGCTTGCCTAGGAATGCCATCTCTGGCAGGAATGATTTAGCAGCATCCAGATAGAATGAGCACTCCAGTCAATCTCTCTCCAGCCTGTCCTTAAGTTTAGAGGCATAATTTTAACAATGGGCTCCCAGGCAATCCCAAGTACCCTGTAGCACATCCCTGGTACATCTAATTTTGAGGGGCCACTTCATGTTAAAGAAGTCTCCACAGTGTAAAATTTTGGAAAATTAATTCTATTTTCTCATAAATACCATAATGTCTATATAGCATCTGAACTAATATCAAGTGCTGCTGGATTTGTTTCTTGATAGTTGGAGCTTCCAGAGGCTCCTACTATCAGTGTGAAACTTTCTGAAGTCTCTAGATCAAAATTGCTTTACCATTGGCCTAGTTCCCCCAAACTACTATAGAGCTGTCATATTCCTGATCTTAGTAGCTGTATTTCTTGATCTTGCAGAGCATTTAAGTAGCACTATAAACACTGCAACCAGGTTCCCATTTTTATAACTAAGTCTACTCTGTTAATATAAACACACCATGCATTTTTTTGGTCTTGTCTAAATGTTTGCTGTTACTAAAACTAGTGCCACTCAAAATGTCTTTATTTATCTCAACAGGTGGAACCCTTGATTCAGAAGGGCCATGAAAGCCTAGTACATCATATCCTGCTCTATCAATGTAGTAGCAATCTGAATGACAGCGTTCTGGACTATGGCCATGAGTGCTACCACCCCAACATGCCAGATTCTTTTCTCACGTGTGAGACAGTCATTTTTGCTTGGGCCATTGGAGGAGAGGTAGGATGCTTTATTAAATGAGTGTGTGTACAATGCAGGTTCCTCCATTCTGGCACCTGGGAATTAAATTTTATGCTACAGAGCTTTGGGCATGAACACTTCTATATTATTTGCAAATTTTCTCTGACATTATTCCTTGCCATTGATTACCTGGACAGTGGTTTAATAGGAAGAATACGAATTCACAGTCCTTCTTTATATGGCATCGCTACTTTGGCATGCAGGGATATGCAGGGGCTTCGTCCAGGATACCACCTCTTGAGAGCAACATGGTGAGGAGGAAATGGAATTGTGGCATCCTCCTGAAAGCAACTGGTGGGAGAGTCAGAATGGGAGGGGTGGGGAGTAGGTGGAATCTGCTAGAGGAATGTTCTGTCTGCTGCAGATGTTCCAGTTAGAGCCAGCTTTATGGAAAATGGCACCCATGGCAAACTTGTGTTTTGGCACCCCTCTTCTCCCTCCGCACCCCCACTGCTGCAGTCATCAGTGCTGCTGCAGGCAGAGGCAGGCTGGCAGGGGCATGGGGCTCAGTCCGGCAGGGATGTGGAGCAGCATGGTTTACCAGGCCAGCAGGCACCACTGCTTTTGTGTGGGAGCAAGGCAGGTGGATTGTAGCAGGTGCCACCCTGCCTGCACATGCCCAGCATAGCTCCTCCTGAGCAGCAGCTGGAGGTGGAGGGTGGGCTGGGCTGGGCATCGCTTCTCCTGCCTGGGGTGGGAGGAGAGTATTGCTGTGAGTGTGAGCTGCTCATGCATATCTAAGTTTGTGTGTATGTGTGTGTGTTTGGTACCCCCTGACCACAGTGCCCTGGTAGTCGCCCACAGTGCCCACCCCTAAGGCTGGCTCTGCAGTTAGAACTGTCCTAGAAATGCTGCATTACTGTAGAACTAGAATTGTCATGCCAACAGCAGCGCTAAAATCAGGGCAGTTCAAAGGAGACCTTTAAGCCACCTTTGTACACTACTGAGGTATGCTTTCCTCATTTTGGCTGTACTCTGGCTTAAGGTTTGTAACTGTACTGGCTTGGTTCAAGTGAAATAAGAAACCCTTATCAGTAGATTATGGTTTTAGCAAGGTTATTGAGGGCCTTTACAAGGATACCTCTGCTGGGAAATAGGGGTTCTGAATTTAACTTTGAATGTGCCATTGACTGTCCCAGTGTCTCAGTTCCTCCATATGTTAAAATAGGAATGATATTTTTTTTAGTATTTATAGGATTATTGTAATGCTTAATCCATTAGGCTAGGGACAGACATTACACATAAATGGGTTTAAATGATCAGAAATTGGTTTAAACCTGTAACAGAACAGATGTTCAATGTATATAAACCTGTTTAAAAATGGCTGAAATCAGTTTGGGATAAACTTGGTTGAATATAATATCAGACTTAACTGATCTGAGTCAAACTGGTTTATGCAATGTCTGTCCCAGACCCCTTGGTGGTTTAAGATAAACCAGACACCCCCAGCATCCCAGCATGCTCTCTGGGCTGGGTGTGGCTCTCTGCTCCACCAGGAGGGCTGACCCCTTCTCTCTGTGTCTGCCTGGCTTTTCCCTGCTAAGCAGGGATTATTCCCCTGTCCCCTCTGCCTTACGCAGACATCTCTGCGTTAGCTAGCAGACCACATGCTGGCTACAGTCCGTGTTGTGGGAGATAATCAAGGCAGCCAGGCTTTTTGGAGTTAATCAACAGGTAGCTTAACGTCCTCCCTTGGAAACGCTGTTTGAGAAGAGCTGTTTGCTCCCCCTGCCCCCTCCTCTACACTCCCTGCTAAGTACAAATTCCCCCTTCCCCTCTGCCTTGCTGAGGTGTCTTGTTTATTAGCCAGCAGAACACATGCTGCATATGTGCTGAAACAACAGGTAGCTGGTAGTGTCTCTTTGTTTTCTGAATGGAGCAATAAACACTGAGATAATGGTGATAAACACTGTTATCAGCCTCCCTTCTCCCCTCCCCCCTTGCTTGCCTATCAGTTTGCTGCAGACAGTATACAGAAGCAGGGAGGGAGAGTGAAAAGCTCCGTATCACCAACAGATGCATGCGCTGCGCACCCCTCTTGCCTCAGAGCGCTAGCTGGGGGCTGGCAACACTCCCGCCCCATGAGCAGGCAGCAGGGAAAAGCCTGGGACCGTGCAGGCAGACCTCCCTAATGAGAGAGTCCTGCCAGGGCCTCACCATGCCCCCCCAACCCCCTCAGGTCAACTCTGTACAAGGGAAGGGAGGGCTCACTCTAGCACCCTCTGGCTTTTAGCCTGAGCCACTGCAGGCATGTGCCTGAATTTCCTCAGTCCACAGGGATTGTCTGTAAGATTGGAAAGCAGTTCAGCCTAGCCAGGTTAGACTAACCTGCAAAGGCTGAATCAATTCAGGCTCAGGCTTTTTGAATGTCTGTTCCTAGCCCTAATGTATATAAAACCCTAGTATGATAGGACATTAGAATGCAAATGTAAAAAAACAGATTATTTGAAGTTTTGAGACCGTGCGACTTTATTTCTAGTAAGCTGAAGTTGATAAATGACCTCCACTAATAGATATAGGGTCACTTTTGTAGGTCAAATAATTTTACCCAGAATACAATAACTTATGCATGGAAGAACACTAAAATCATACAACCAGAATACTCCCTGGTAATTTTTGCTTTAAAAACTGGGGCCCCTTTCCTTTAGTTTCAAGCTTTCATAAGTAAATTAACTCTCTTGATGATGCAACATTGACACTTTTTATTTTATTTCCTTTAGCAACCCAGGCAACCAACATAAAATGAATAATATTTTAGTGAACAGTATGGCTAAATGGTTTATATGGATTTAGTGGTTTAGTTTATTGCATTCAGTAGTATTTCATAGTATATATTACTCCATGATGCCATGTCCAGTAAGTTTCAGAAGCAGTGAAGTGCTGCTTTTCCATAGTTTATATAATTTTTTACTGTTGTATCATTGCTTTATTGCTCAAAACAAAACTGACTTGAGGTCAGAACAAGAATCCTATTAACCAGACTTGCATGTTTCAAATTCTAGGGCTTTACATATCCTCCTCATGTTGGTTTATCCATTGGCACAGCAACAGACCCTCAGTATGTGCTTATGGAAGTCCATTATGACAATCCATCATATCTAGAAGGTATGTTCCTTCATACTTACCATAATGTTCAGGATTACAGACGGTAATGCAGACCAAAGTGTCTCCATTCATTACTCAGAGTATCTGAACAAAACTAGTCATTAGCAACAAACCATGAATCCATATATTTAAGTCTGTATATAATCTAAGCCCATTTTACTATAATAATCATTATCAGTCCCAATATTTTGTTCCACCCACACCAGAAACCTCCACTAAAATTAGTTTGAGTTTTGATGTACAAAGTATCCTGATTCCAGCTTTTTCATGAAATAGATACAACTCCAATCATGAAGTATATATAACATGAAGTACATCTATAATATAACTCAATCACTAGATTTTTCAGATCACGCTATCCTATTCCTTACATTGGGACTTTACTTAATTGAAAGATAACTATACCTAATTTGCCTAAATGGAGTGAGATTGAAGCGCACACAACAAGAAATTCTGGCGACACAGGTATCAGGAAGCAAGTTTTTTTTTTAAACAGCAAGAGAGGACTACTACAATTGAAGGCAGGCTTTAAATACTCAGGATGGAAGATCATTCACAGGATAAAGGAAGCAGATCTTGAAGATTTACTTTCCCCTTATAATATATAGTGTTCACAAAAAATGAAGGAAGTTACTTAAACTAAAAATAAGCAATAAGGGAATTTTTGACTGTCATCCCAGAAAATCTAGGACACTTCAAATCCAGCTTCTGAAAAGATTAGTAATGTTTTTCATCCTTAAACAAAGATGTGTTGAGTTACCACACCTGAGAATATACTGGTAAATGGCACCTCTTACCTCCCACTTAGCTGAAAAAACAGGACTTAGTGAGTTCATATGTCCGTATTAAATCCTGTCTGAATAATTTAAGGGATCCTCTGTGTCACTTCTGTGATACTACAATCATATCTACCTAAAGTCAGTTTATTTAATTGGTGATTTCCTCCATTCTGCGTATCAGTTTGCATTCAGTACAGTCATCCCTGTTACTGTCAGTGACATTTAAATGATTTTTGATCAAATACCACCTGACTGTCTACAATTCCAATCTACAAAAAGATTTTTATGTTTATGTTTTTATTAGAAATACTATGTATACACACTGTGAAATAATAACATGAGCAGATTGAATGTACCATTTCACTGTAGAAGCAATGGAAGGATTCTATACCCTTATTCATTGTCATAAATGGCTCACAAGGGTCTGAGGAAATTGGCACAGCTTGGGCAAAATCTTGTGGCCCTGTTCTTTCTCCCCCTACAATCACAATCTACCCTGGTGCAAAAGTCATGCAAGAATGGGAGAGGGTGGGCCTACAATATATGCTGCTACAAAGAGGATGCTATAAATCAGGGTAGACCTGCTTTAATTTATGTTGCTTTAATTTAAGATGGAACATGTATTAGTCTCTGAAGCAGCCCAGAATCATGAAAACATGGAGGTGTTGGAAAGTTATGTTTGCCTCCCCTCAGTTCCTGGACTTTATCGTCTGGGCTGTGCCTAGTGGTATGTGCACCCATTCACGGGTCCCAATCTACAATTACCTGGCTTAAAGCTGTGTGATTGTAGATAGGATCCTGATTGTGCAGATGTTCTTGAGTGCTGGGAGCTGTGTTGGGGACCCTATCTAAGTCAGGGTGGGGGATAGGCAGGCAGGATGAGGGGGGTGGATTAGTGGGTTCCCAGGAAGTTTGGTGGGTCCATGGTGGGGGGTGCTGCAAGGCCTGCTGGGTGTTTGGTTGGTCCATAGGGGATGTTGTCCATCCTGGGGGGACATCAGGGAGGTAAAAATAACCCAGTCATAGTGGGAGAGAATAGGAACAGCAGAGCCCTGGGGCTGGGGCAAGTGGCTGGGCTTTCCCAGTCTTGGGGCTGTGCTATGAACATGTACAGATATTCATTAGATCAACCTAACTCATTCCTAATCTAAATTAGTCCACTTCCTCAGGTGAACTAATTTAAATTGGGTCAGCCATTTTTTGCCCAATCTAACCTCCCTGAATGTGTACAGACCAGCACTTAGCTCCACCTAGCCCTGGTTAGGTTGATCTAACTGTAATGTCTGCACAGGTTAGATCAGAATCTCAGCCTATGAATGACTTAGGCATTTAGGAACGTAAGAACCACTGACTTTCAATTATGTTCCTATGGGCTGAATCTGATTTGTAGATTTTATCCTGTGAATGCATGCACCTACCCTAAGGCTAAACTTTAAAAGGGGGAATAAAAAAAAGAAATAACTACAAAAATAATACAAAAAAACACATAATGGAAGGACTGCTTTTTTAGTAATATGCTGTCTAATAATACCTTAGAGAAAGACATAACACATTACAGAAAGAATACAAAAATACATTAGAGGCACTTGCTTGACCCAGGTAAATTAGATAAACCAGCATATAACTATGACAAAGTATTTAGATGGGTGAAATTGTCTTAGAAAAAAATCATTTTGACTTAAAACATGTTACTCTTCTTACATTCCTTAAATTACTTCATATTAATGTAAACATGACCCAGGCCAGGAAGATAGCATATCCCTGGAGCATCTACAGAAAACTCAGACACATGGTGTTTTGTTCACTTCAACAATGCAACAGTGTGCATGGAGCCTAGCCATACTCTATAAATATCATGAATTGTAATATTATATGATTCTATGATTAAAAATTCCTTACCTGGTTCCTTTTCTGCCTTTACCTGGGACTTTCCTCAGTTTTTGAGATTTTGGATTTTTTTGAAAACGCATTATCATGGCTCCTTGGACTGCTGGGCATCAGAGAGACTGTGAATGAGGTGTGTTTGGTCTTTGCTAACTGCACAGTAGCCGAATAATACTGTGCAGTAACGTGTCACAGCACAAACAGTGCTAATACATTACTGCACAGCCTATTATTAGGCTACTGCTCAGTAACGTCACTTAAAAGGGGTTCACCAGTGCTCCCAAGGTCCCTTCCTACCCTAATTTTCTATGATTCTGTAATGTTCAGTAACTCTAATTATTGCATGTTTATTTAGTACTTACTTATACAAGTACTAAATAAATGCACAGCAACCACTGCACAGTACACTGCACAGTGCACAGTAGCATTTTGTGTAGATATGCCCAGTTACATACAGGAATGTGACAGGTTTCAGTCAATCCAACACAGATTAAAAAATGGTGATGAGGGTAGTCATGAAGAGACAAACTCATAACTGGAAGACAGTAGAGGTACCTTGCTACCTTAAGAAACAAAAGAACAAAAACCAACAAAAATTCCCTTCAGCTGCTCTTGAAAGGTTTTGTTTTGAAATCACACAAACCTTCTGTGGTTTTATGGTTTACTTTCAAATATAACACATATAATCTGGTTTTTGGTCCTCTGATTTTCATGTTAGGCAAGTTAGAAAAATGTAACATGGGGGCAAGAGTTGACACATTTATCATGCAGGTTTAAGCAATGCAGATATCAACACATCCTGTTTAACAGCTCCCTTGTGACTTGTCTTTATTTATTGCTTCCCAGATTCTTGTAATGTTTGACTCACCTCTAGTTTAATCCCCTCAATCTTCATGTAAAAGCCTATGAACAAATCAGAGAAACTTAAAGTGATTAGATTTTTTATGCTGATTTATGGCCACAGCTGACAATGCTCTTTTGTTGCAGGGTTGATAGATAACTCTGGACTGAGGCTAATTTATACTCCAGTTTTAAGGAAATATGACGCTGGGGTTATTGAAGCCGGTCTTTGGGTCAGCCTCTTCCACAATATCCCACCGGGCATGCCTGAATTCATGTCAGAGGGTCACTGCACTCTGGAATGTCTGGAAGAAGTATGTATGTCTCCTGTCAGATATGATTAGTTTTAATTTAGGATGCATATTTAAATGAACTTCTTGGGAAGATGAACAACTGTTAGTTAAAGTTACTTGAACAAAGATATTAGCCTTCTACTAGATTCTAATCCTGTGGATGTTTCTGGATATTAAAACCTGAGTTTTCATGTGACAACTGTTATTGGTATTTTTCTTTTTTCTTTTTCTTTTTAAGTTTATGTTGCCTTTTCTCATACTATTCTATTAAAGTAATAACCTACTGTTCAATATTCTGCACTTCCTTTTTCATATTCTTGTGACACGGTGTTTTGCAGAATTCACAGATTATGTTGAAGTCTGCCAGGGCTACGCTATAAGCTTTTCTACTATGTCTTTGAACTTGTGACCTCTGGACTGTCAACTACATGCCTTAGCACCCATGACATCTCAGCCCAATATTCTTTCTGTACTACAGAATGATATTAAATATAAAATTATTTAATGTACGCTTCAATTTTCTACTACATAAAACATTTTTAAATCATCGTTGTATAGAAAGTTAACTAGGAAGAATTCAAGACAGAAATTAATTAAGAACTATGAAAAAAGTGAAAAGTTTAATATATTGAGGTTCCAGCCTGAAAAATTGTGTTAGACCAATGAGTGAAAATGAAGATATACAGGTATTGAGGTTTTGCTGCATTGCCCAACATGTAAAATTATTCATGAACTAATCCATTGGTTTTGTTAAGAGTTTTATAATTTAATATCAAGAATGAGCCTATACAAATCATTTCAATTTATGGAGATATAGTGTGAAGTAGTGATCAAGTTACCACAGGGTATTTTCAATGATATTTTGCTGCATCTGGACATGGGATAAATCTGTATCTGTAGTTTGTACTAGAGTTTTGGTTTAAGGCCAAACTACGGCTAAGATTTGGGTTTGTATTTTATGGTACCAGACTGTTGCATGTGGTTTTAGCCAGGATGCAGCCTGCAAACAGTGAAAGCCTCTGTTCTTATGGGAATTCTGCCATTTGGGTACATGTGAAATTAATTTGAAAGCACGTGCTTTTTAGTTTGGGATCAAACCAGAAACAAAAATCTTGGAATAGATTTGAATCTATGTTTGAACACCCGTTCCACTTGATATTTGGGGAAGGGGATAGGGCACAATTTTCAGATGGTAAGATCGGTTTTAGTCTCACCTATTATTCTGTCAAAGCACACTTTGAAATTGTTTTGACCTGGAATGAAAATTCTGCACTGTTTTGTTGTTAGCTCACCTGATACTTCAAAAAGTATTTTAAATATTACTTCCAATGTCTCACTTTAGATTGCCTCACTTAGTATCTGCTACGTAGTAATATTTAAACAACACTAAAAATTATTTGTTGAAATAAAAAAGTATATACTCATAGCCAGCAGCAATACGTAAGTGCTAAATGCATACCATTTTTAATACTGTACTTTTCAAAATTTGTAATCTGTTGGAGGTTTATTTCACATATGGTATTCAAAATGGATTTAATTAGAGATGTACCACACATCCTGGGATAATACATCTGTAAAATAATTGTTTTATTTTATATGGTAGCATTTCAGTTTTCAGTTGACATATAAGTTTTGCTGTTGCGTCATATTGGGTGTTGCTTCTATTATGGTAAACTGAGGGGCAGTACAATTCAATTATTTATTGAATGTCCTCATTTATCTGCTCATGATATGCTGAACTTTTCATTAATTTTCTTCTATCAGGCTTTGGGTGATGAACGACCAAGTGGGATACATGTATTTGCTGTTCTTCTCCATGCCCATCTTGCTGGTAGAGTCATCAGAATGCGCCACTTCCGCAAGGGCGAGGAACAGAAGCTGCTTGCATATGACGATGCATTTGACTTCAACTTCCAGGAGTTTCAGTATCTAAAGGAAGAAAGAACCATCTTGCCTGTATGAATCTCTTAATTCTATTTCTCAGGGTAGTGTGAGAGCTACAGGAACTAATATTTGTTCCTGGTTATAATTAATTTTTGTGTAATGACTTGCTCTCTTGTTTCTTTTCTCAATGTCTTTCAAACCAATGTTCCATAAATATTTACCCACACTTTAAATGAATTATCTTTGATTACAGGGGTGTAGGTTGTAGCTGTGTTGGTCTAAGTACATAGGCAGACAATGTTCTTTGGGTAAATTTGATATCTTTTATTAGACCAACTCAAATAGTTGGAAAAATACTTCTTAGCAAGCTTTCGGGTTTAAATACTCTTCCTCAGGCTAAGGAAGCATCTGCAGTTGGTGTGTGCTCTTCCTGGATGGAATGAATAGTAAAGTAGCCAGAGGCTGGGCTGGTATGTTTGCAAGAGAGGCAGTCAATGAAGATGTAAATTGAGGAGTCAGTGGGTGAGAGACAGGCCTGTGGGGAAGGGGAATGAATGTAGCTGGTAAATAGTGGAGAGGTACCTGGGGACTCATGTCAGGCAGGCTGTAATGTGTCATAAATCCAATGTCTTATATTTAGTCCATGACTTTTTGTATCCAGGAGGTTAATGAAGTGAAGTTCATAGGCTCGTCTGTGAAAAGTATTTTGTGAATTATCTTTGATTAGGTTCTTATCTGTTGTGTGTCTGGTTTCCACAAACATTTGACTAATTGAGATTTACTATCACAGATGTTTGTGAAAAATATAGTATAAATTTACATTATTCCAACTCTGTGCACTTATCCACTCAGAATGGAAATAGCATCACATACCTTTTCTGACAAGTTATAATTAACTGGCATCTCTTGAATATCAGATACTTGAAAAGAACTGTTTGTGATTAGGCTTTCACACGGTAGAAATCAGCCAACTAAGTCTTCTGCTTATTTTAAATTTTTTATTTGTTGCTCTAGGGGAAAAAAGTCATTGCTCCATCATGCCCTGTACTAGCTTGCTCTGAGTAACTGAATCTCCTTAGGGCAAAGAATTATGCCATCTTATTTGCACCAAGAGGCTCTTTGCACTCTTATGGGCACAGTTTGAAAAGAATTCATGCATAAATTTTGAGTGCATTGTACAGAAAATACATTTGATTAAATTAGGATCTATTCTACCATGAAACAGAAAAAGGGGTCAATATTCATTGGGATAAATTATTAATTAAAAATAATAAATGTATAGAAATTATTATATATGAATAAATAATAGCAAAATAACTCTTGTTAGCTTTAACTGGCACTTTTATTTGGTAGTTTTTGTAAGAGGCTCAAGCTGAGACCTTGGTATTGAAAAGCACTTTGGTCATGATCTAGTACCTTCATGAACATGGAAAATCCTACTGACTTCTGTGCAATTACTCACCCATGAAACATTAAACATCTACATAATTTTTACAGGATTGTGCCTTATACCAGAAACTGAGGTGAAGATGGCAAAAAAAAAAAAGCCGTTAGAATGACTGAATTTTTTGTGCATAGTAGGAGTAAAGTATAGCTTTAAATGACCTGTATTCTCTCTTCCCTCTTCATATCTTCTCTTTCCTCCCCCATATCAGGCTTCTTTGATACTTGTCCTCTTAAGGTAAAAAAAAGAAAAGAAATAGGAACCTTTGTCTACTTGCCTATTCAACTTCTTCAACAAAGCTAGTCTACTTAGCTGCAGCTGAGCTTGTAGAGGAAAGCAGCATTTGCCTTTTGAAGTCCCTTTGCTTGCATTACAGTGAGACTTCAAAGAATAACTAGATCATCCACTGCCAGAAAATGCATGCTGTAGGGGCTTGGAAAAGGGAAGTGGGGACTAAGACAGTTACAGGTCTAAATATCTTTTCAGAAAAGCCTGTGGTATTTTCAGGGAAAATCCATGCGCATTATTAAAAAAAAAAAGCCCTTTTAAATTAAAGAATATAAGGAAAGAGACTAGAAAAAGGAATTTGTTTGGGAATATTATTATCAGAAACTCAAAAAGGAGAGTTAAAGTGAAACTAGAATTCAACATTCCCTGGCCTTCCTTCTGCCTAAGATTTTTTGATGTGGACCCTCTAGATGCCTATGACAATATAAATTACCTGAAAATATATTATGATTAGTATTTAGATTTCTATCATATTAGCCCTAGCACAATACAAATAAATAATAAACTCATAATAATTAATAATAATGAAATCAGTGAAAGCATTGTCTTTCTCTCTGTCTCTCTCTCCCCCTGTTGGGTCTTGCATATATAACCCTGATTTTTTGGAGTCTAGATTATTTGTTCCCTGCAAGTGCTAGATACTTCTTCTGAATTTGAAACTGAAATAAATAATTACCATACAAAAGAAGCTTTGCTGGATATCATACACTACTCAGGTGCCCAGGGCTGGTGCAAATCAGTATAGTTCTACTGATGTTACCAGATGCAAGTTTGCATTGCGTAGCTCCATTGATGTAAGTCAACACTGAATGAATGTGTTGACAGTCCTCAGTCTCATCAATCTTTGCTTAGCTGATACAAAACTGAATTTCACTCTTCAAAGAATCGGAGTATAATTAAGATAAACACTGATCCTAAAGCCAACAAGCCCACTCTTCCTACTGCACAAACCTATTGCACAATTTTATTATTACTCATAGCTGTGTGCAATATCAGAACCATTCAGTGAGAAGATTTTGAACTTTTGAAGATAATCTCCTGATTGTTTAAAGAGAGATTAAATCAGCAGTTGTCAATAGCTAAATACTTTAGCTGGCAATAAGCAAATGATGCACAACCGTCCCCAGATTGGTTTGATTTGTGAATTCTCAGATATCAGATTTCTACTACTTGCCTTGTTCTGTAATATTTCCACCATTTCTTAGATGGAGCTGGTTTTGAGAATTGTACCTGATCTGATATAAAAGATTAATTCACTGCTTTTTCTGTTATTTAAAAACCCCATAGATCAGTTCAGTTGTCAAAAAAGTGAAACATGGAACAAACCTGAGACAATAAGTATGAAACTGTCTCCACATAAATCTGTCAATGTGTTTTAATCTTAGCCTGACACTCCTCCACTGCTAATCTTGGCAATAACATGGTACTTTTGTTATGTGGAAAATCTTCTTCCATTTCTTCGCATGGCTAGTTTCATTGAAGTTGGCAAGATGACTTGGCTCTGGAACAGAATATCCATATTCAGACACTGTAAAGGATTTAGTTCAAAAGTTATGTCTTCTTATGCAGGCACAGTGCTCCACAAAGTAAGGCCTAATCCTGACTAGATACTTTGCATGCAGCCACAGTTCAAATTATAGCTTAGGTTCTCAAATGGTGTAAGTGGATATAGCTTATTTGTCTTGCTAAAATGATTTATACCAGCTGGGGATCTGGGCCAGTATGAACACTGAATGCTCTAAACCAAAGGTTCAGTCTAGGCTAACTCATTAATCCTCTGTTCCCTCAAAAATTCACATCCCTGAACTTCTTTATTTTCTGACCATATTTGTTAAAGTTTTGCAATAGTAAACCATCATAGGAACCCAAGGTTATTACATTTCATAACTCTCAATTTCTTAAATCTTGTTTTTCAGGGAGATAATTTAATTACAGAATGTCGCTACAATACTACAGATCGAATACATATGACATGGGTAAGAAATATTGCAGATAAATTGATAACAAGGATAGATTTCTTTGGAATAAGCTTGTAAATAATTTCATCTTATTTGGAAGCAAAATAGGTTTGAATTTTAAAGAGTATGACATGGGTGAAGGGCATTAAGGCTATTTGCTAATTTATACAGAAATTAGCGCATGCAATTTCATGTTTTCTAATAGTAACTGAACAACAAGACAGTCTTTCAGAAGCTGATCTTTCATGGATCCATGGGTTTTTAAAGCCATGAGGAACCATCTCTAGCCTGACCTCTTCCATAACAAATTTATATGAATAAAATATTAAAAGAGATTAGGTTTTTTAAAGGTTCCTAAAAATCAGAATTGCACAGTCTATCAGTGTTTCTGATTGCATCATATTTTTAGAATGCAAAATATAGATATTCTATCAAATTATTTGTATGAGCATATTAGGTTGTTAGCTTCTCCCTGCCTCAAAATTCTGGTTTAATCAGTATATTTATTAAACATCTATGCATTGGAGTAAGTTGGTGTGCAGCAGATGAATATGTGCACTTGTGTGCATGCAACAGTTATGTTTTTGGCTCTTTATTCCTTAGAATAAGAAACAATTTCAGGAGTAAATATCATAGCCCTTACTAAAGCCATCTTCAGGCAAAACATACGTACATGTATCAGCACATCTGAATAATCTTTTGCTTGCATTTGCATTTGCTGCACACAGTACAATGGTAGGAAATATTTGGAAATGGCATAATATTTTATTACTAGGGTAATCACTAATCTTTAAGTAAAATATGGCTGCCTAACTACCAGGTCTATGTTTTGCTGAAAACCGCTTATGCTTGTAAATGCCTAATTAATATGAGGCAAATTCTCAAGTCTTTACTTAGTCATTCCTCAGGCAAAACACTCAATGACTGGCCTGAATAAGGAGTTTGACTCACAGTACTTAGATAATTAAGATTGTATGTACCTGTAGGAGCTACACTGTCTTGGTACTTTGGCTGTTGTCTTCTGAGTCTGTTTGCTGCTCAGCATAGTAATAAAATATTGTACTTGGCTCATGTATAATGCAAAGTAGAATGAATTTGTAGAAATACCACACAGGACCCTATTTCTGCAAAAGTTTCCCCACAGGTTTAGTTTCCCGTGGTCTCAATAGTCCTATTAGCATGAGCACTTGAGTGTGTTGATTGAATTGGAGACCAGATATGGCCAATGTATATAAAAGTGAAGACCTTTCCCTTCTGCAAAACTATTAGGTAGTTCCTGGTAGATGTCTTTGTGAGGCATATTGACTCGGGGAGGCTGGTCATTCTATCTTCCAATTACATGAATAACATTCTGTGTTTTATGAGCTCTGGCAGAGGGATCTGAAAACTAAGGTGTGACAGGAAGTCTATTGGTAGCCTGAGTCCTCAGCCAGAGAAAGAGAGGGGCTAGAGAATTGTTCAGTGAGCTTTCCACTGTACATAGCTACTGTAAAATCTGAAGCATTAGGACCAGCATGACCATATTTCTGCAAATGCCCATCTACCTACTTCTGACACTGACCTCTCCCTGATAAGAGTCAGAATGAGTCAGAAACTATTTGAAACTCAAGGAGCTGAATGTCTGTGTATAGAGGAAGGTCCTAGTTAGAATACTCCACACAGCATATGGACATTAGGGGAGCATACCAACAAGCATGCATGTGTAGTGTAATTTGTAGAATTAAAAACTGCACGTGTCACATGTGCAGACGTTTACTGCAGTGCAAATTAACAGCTGGTGGGTCTTTGTGACACCGGGAGATCCCAGTTGTCAAGAAAAAAAATGGTGCTAAAAAAAGTGATGCAGCGCGTGTGGCAGGAGTGTGTGCTGCCAGAAATGGAGCCTGAGCAGCCAGAGACATGCTCTGGCTGCCAGCCAGGCTCCAAGTGGCCAGTATGGCAACACTGCTGGCCCAGGAGGCCCTCAGAACCCCAGGTAAGGCTGCTGGGGCCAGCCCAGGTGCTGGCCCTAGCCTGCCCTATCCCACCCAGGACAAGTTGCCATGCACTGAAGTACGCGTGCAGGGGCATGGCCCAGGACAAATAGCAGTGGCACAAATATGTGCTACTGCTATTTGTTCTGCAGGGAACACGTGCCATTGCACATGCATACTCATTAGGATGCACCTTAGGACACTGATGTGAAAAAATGGCTGACCCAATCTAACTAAAGTATATTTGTGGTGAGAATATAAATCATTAGACCAAACTGTAATTTAAAAAAAAAAAAAATCTTCCTTTTTTTCTGCATTTTGCTCAACTAACCTACTATGCTATATTATACTGTACAAATAGTAATAATGCACACTTGGAGCCAAAGGAAATTGAATACTAGTATGGAATTACACCATTACTATTTTTCTTACTTCCCAAAGTTGGTTTAGGGCTCTAAAAATCAGCCAAAGAGAAAAAAGCTAAAAAAAAACCCCCAAAACCCAACAAACCAAAACACAGGACACACTGTAATACTGTTGACCCTTGCACAGAATTGAATCTGTCAATATTTTGTTGTTGTTGTTTATCAGCTAGAGACAACAAATCAGGATTTAATTATTCAGTTCTGGCATACTTTAAGGTTGGCTTATGGAATCACCTGCAGGGAGAAGTCCTGTTTACTTTGCTCCCCCTGTGTACTCCCTAGTGACAGCCTGTTAGGTTTTTTCCAGTGCAAGTTTGGCTCATTCTTCAAAATTAGTAGAACTTCTTGCAAATAGAATGCAGGAATTTAGGACATGTGATTGAAAATCACCACAAAGGCTTTCCATTGACCTAATATTATATAAATTGTAAATGATGTACACATAAAAGACAACTCAGATTACTGTCTGTCCAGCACAGCTGAGGCCAAATACCTCCAACAATTACATGCTGTTAGTTGCTCTTGTTATTATTTATTTTTTATATCTTAAAATACATTATATGAGCATTTTTTGTTACAGATTCTTTGTCCCTTGATAATTGAATATGTAGTTATTCTGTCAAATTGGTCTGCTATTTTCTTTGTTTCTATGTTGTTTACAAGTTAGTCTTAATTAGTTAATATTAATCACTTTCTTTATCTACAATATTTGAAACCCACATTGCTAAAACATCTCCATTTTAGGGTGGTCTGAGCACCAGAAATGAAATGTGCCTGTCCTATCTGGTGTACTACCCAAGAATCAATCTGACACGATGTGCAAGTATTCCAGACATAATGGAGCAACTCTACTTTATTGGTGTTAAGGAAATATATAAACCAGTCAGGTAAGTGAGGAAAATAGAAATAAAAGAGAACTTATATTTTTATTCATGTATTGGTTCATTTGGGGCTGCACAATATTTGAACAAAATGTATCCTATGATTAGGATGAAAACGTTTGTTTGTTTGTTTTTTTCAATGAAAAATGATTATTTTGAGTTGATCTATACTGGTTATTCTTGGTAGTGGTGATGGTGGTTTTGTTATTATTGTTATTATTTTGTTCAGTTGCCAAATTAAACAAAAAACAAAGCCCAATTATTCCCACAACTCTACTCTTAGGTTAAATGCATTCATCCCCACTAAAGAGAAGCCTGGGGAGGGGCCACCTTTTGCTGGCAAATATTAAAAAACAGGTAATTTTCTCAGTGCTTGTGGGCCTTAGTGTTAGGTTTCTGGTTAACTAGAGCAAAGCAGAAGCTAACTAACTACTGACATTAAAGTGGTATATTCCAAGTGTAACTGAGAGGGGAATCAAGCCCTAGAATGACTGCTGTCATCTAAAGATGGAACATTTTGGAGACAGTAGTGATAGGAAAGGATGATAGAGGAAGAGGCAATTGGGTAAGAAAGACACAACCCAGTCATTTACACAAATCACCCTTCTAAGCTGCATTGCTGCTCTGCAACAGCAAGGAGAACACAGCTTGGCAGGCTTGTACTTGGAAAAAGTGTAATAACCCTGGTGCAAACAGACATTATACTTATCCCAAGATAAACCATTTTCCTGGATTGGTGGCAGTAACAGTTTATCCTGAGAGATTGCAAAAAACATCTCTACATGCTAACTCAACCCTAATTAGGAAGGTGATGTGCATAGACACCAATCTCAGGACATTTTTTCTGGGACAAGTACAGGCACAACTTATCCAGGGAGAAATGCAAAGTCACAGGTGCACACAGCCAAGTCACAGGTGCACACTGTGTCTGATGTGTATAGGATATACACCAGAGTTTATTGCCCTGTACTAATAGCATGTGTAGATGCACCCACTGTATGTTTGTGATGGAGAGAGAGAAGCAGCAGAAACACCAGAGAAGCGAAAAGAGAAACAGCAGACCTAGAGACAGACAGACCAAATCCTTGGAGTGCGGGACTGAGAAAAGATACTTTCTCAGGGATAATTGATAGTTGAAAGAGGCTCGGGAGTGTGAGTAAAGAAACTGTCTCTGGCCTGCTTGGGAGCGTGAATAAAAGAAACTGTCTCTGGCCTGCTTGATTCCCAAAGTGTTCAAGAAAACAGGATTTAGTACTTTTTCCCTTAAATAACCAGGAATGCATCAGAGATACTTGAATCCATCATCAGTTTTTTCTTCCTAATGGAAACAACCCACAAGACCATGAATATTGGCTTGGGTCAAAAAGGGTAATATTTTATGGGGGGCTCTAACCACTTTGACAGTCCACAGAAATTCAAAGCACGACTGTAAAAAAAGTGTCAGCCTTTTAACAGCTAAGGACGTATAACAAACACCCTTAAGTTTCGTGGAATATTTAGGTGGCTTGAAATCCCTGTGGTAAACCACTGGGCAAATAAATTTACAGTGGGTGTGGTGCTCATAAGGTTAAAAGATGTATTGTGGTTTGGCCTTTAAAGTAGAAGAGCCCCTGCTAGCCTTCTGTTATGATTATCCTGAAAAAAATCCCAAATGTTTCGCAACATAACTCTAGTTTTAGAAATAAATTCTTTATAGACAGCCACTCATCTTCATAATTACGTTTCTAATTATTTTTTAAAATACAATAAAAATACACATTAAAAAAGAAAAAACTCTTAATGGTTCTGACTGCCCCCATTGCCTTCAGTGGGACAGCTAGCAGAGGGAAACAATGCTCACTAGGAGCTGAAATGATAGTGTTAGACTCCCACGGTGCATCCAGATGAGCACTGTCCCTGAGCATGCACTGTGCTGTTTTTTTTTTCCCCTGGGCTTTTTGACCCCTGGATATCCAGGGGGCAAACAAAACATGTGGAAACCCCCCCCCGAGCAACACAGGCTCGGCCAATGCACACCGCTGAAAACCAGAACCGGGCTGCCTGGAGCTGCCAGCTGGGCTCTGCACAGCAGAATTGTTGCAGCTGCAGCCCCAGGAGGCTCCCAGGACCCCAGGTAAGGCTGCTGGGACAACCTGCTGCAGACCAAAGCATATGTGGCATGGGCATTCCCCAGGGACTAGTAGCAGCAGTGCAAGATACGCCACTGCTACTTGTCCCTGGGGAACCAAATGTCCATGCATATCTGGATGCACCCCCAGAGTCTAAACTAATCATATGTTTTCTTGCCAGGCTTGCCAACTGTCTGTACCAGACAGTAAAAATTCAGGCTAAAAACACCTATGAGTATCCACAAATCCACAAATAAATTT
Organism: Alligator mississippiensis; assembly: GCF_030867095.1. Lineage (NCBI taxonomy): Eukaryota > Metazoa > Chordata > Crocodylia > Alligatoridae > Alligator > Alligator mississippiensis. Next base: position 115,034,174 of record NC_081824.1, on the reverse strand, counting down.
AAGTCTTCCATAAAAACAATTAAGCTCTAGCTGCTTTGTGAAAGAGACTGAACAGCTGGAGCTTGATTGAAGCACAGAGTACTACCACCTGATTTGTGAGTGGCAGTGCACCATCCTACAGGAAGCCTTCTCTCAGTACTTTATAGATTTGTTGCACTCTGGCTGTGTGCTTTTGCTGCTTCACATCCTGTAACAGTGCTGAGTTGCAGTTAGGATTGTTTTGGGGTCTATGCTGGGATGGGTGGGGGACAGAGGGGGCAATGAAGCTGTCGGGGGGAAGCAGAATGGAGCAGTCAGGGATGTCAGGGTGTGGGGTGAGTAGGGACCCCTGTCATGGGAGCAGCAGAGTGTAAAAGCATTGTTGCAGTCATACAGGCTTACCAGACCAAGACTTTTTTTACTGACAGTAAAAACCCATGCCAATACAAATGTTTTTCTATCAGTAAAAAGTTTGCAGATTGTCCTTAAAAAAATATTTGGGTTGGCATCCTTGTTTCTAGCACAGTGCAATATTCAAATTTTGCAGGAGAGAGAGAAGATTGTTAGACCCCAATGTGAGCACATTTTCTGAAATCAAGGAATAGCTATATTTTTTATAATTTAAATGTTCCTTTCAATATTAGGAATTCAGTCAGGAAGCTGAAAACCTGAAAGTGATTAAAAATCCAAAGTAAAAATGGTTCAGTTCAGTTATACTGCCAAAGTTGAGTGAACTGTAAAAAATAAACAAAGAATGAAAAACATAAGGTATTATTGAATGATGGATGGTAAATGGTGTTATTAAGAATTAGTCTCAGTAAACTAAGTTACAAGAAAGGATTTATGTGATATGGTTTATAAATATGATTAATAGCCTAACAGTGATTCTATACATTTTGAAATGTGAAATGCCTGTATATAAAACATACAGTAGACTTTTTAAAATAAAGTCTTATACAGCTGTTGTTCCAAAAAGCTTTGCTGTACAAAATGATTAAACCCAGTTATAAAAACTGTGTCATGGGTGAAGAATATGATGGAACTAGAACGCAATACCTCCTTCAGCTATTGTGTTGTCTCTGTTTATAATCCCTTTTGACTTTAGAGAAACACATTTTCTAATTTAACACTAGTAATCCAGATTTCTTAGCTTAAAAGGAAATATTCTAACAAATAAAGTGTGCTGTCTTGAATGGTCATTCATAATGACTATACTTAAGAAAGAAAATGCAGATTTTGCCTGAGGAAAAATTATGTTTTGAATAGACTACGTATTCAGAGTGTCTGTCTGAACTGGCACTGTAATTAATGACATTATTAAAGCTCATAATATACATGATTTGATTTAATACACAGTTCTTTTTGCATTAAGTTGTATCAGGATGATGTCTTTTACACCTGTTTTACATTGTCGTAATTTCAGTGACTTTCCTGAAGTTATTCCAGATTTATAACAGTGAAATGACCCACAAAACTGACTGACTCTTTGTGCCTGATATTGATTTGTGTAGACAGTGTTGCAAATTAAGATGAGTACAAGTGAAATCACAGAATCACAAAAAAGTAGGGTTGGAAGAGACCTCAGGAGGTCACTTACTCTAACACCCAGCTCATGTCAGGATTATCACTATGTAATCTATTCTAGATGAGCGTATATCTTAAACATTTTGGGAACAAGCCTGCACATACTGCCTGAAACATCAAATGTACACTTCAATTTGCAACAGGTAAAGCAAGGGGAGGAGGACACTGCCACTGTCCTGCCAATTAAAATATACTCAAGATCCAAGGAAATGGACCATACCCCTGACTCCAAATCCCCCAGAATCTATGCCAGCGTGACTGTAGGGTAAAATTTCTTCCTGATCCCAAATGTGGCTTTCGGTCTGACCCAGTGAATAACACTACCTAGACAGACATATCTGGGTTTTTTAGACCCAGCAGGAGGATTGGCAAAATCCCACCCTTGGCTGTGGCTAATGCAATCTGGAATGACTAGCTGGGTTACTCTTGGGTTAACAGGTGTGAGAGTAGAATTTTACCTTCCACTTATTCTGTGAAATGAGAGTCTGGCATAGGTAAAAGGTAGGAAACAAGTCTGACTAAAATATTTTAAAAAGATAAACTCATGCCCCCATCCAAAGAGCAATTGGACATCAAGCTGGATTGAATAAAGTTTTGACCATAATCAATTCACCATTTGATTTGATGTTCCTTGACAATATAATGCCCAGTTCTGAAAATGAGGCATGCATATCTCTACCTTGATGGATGCCCATGTATCTCTACTCCTGTTCCTCCATTTCCTTTCGGGAGTGCCAGAGGTTCCATGCCAAATAGTAGCCTTTGACCATACAGTCTGCCTCCCATCTTCCACTCACCTCCATCTGGTAACAAGTAGAATGCTTGACAGTGCAGTCAGGAGATGCCTTCTGCTCCTTAGCTTACCTGTCCTTTTTACTACCCCTTCAACAATTGCCTGGGTGACTGTATCAGCCAGTGCCAAAATTACAATGGGCTAGTGGATGTTGTATATCACTGTGGCAGCATGTATGTTCCAATTCAGCTTACTGCCCATTCCAAATCTCCCTCCCTATACTTTTTAGGGACCATTCTTTTGAGATTTTACTTTAGTACGTAGCTTCTTTCTCTTCTATATACATGAATGGCTCTTGCACTTCAGAGTAGAAGAATTCTACACAGGTTATTTTCTGATCTCAAAGAGGAAAGGGGATGAGGATGCTGTCCTGGACCTAAAAAATCACAAACTCAAGTTCCTGATGGTTACGCTAACCATTGTCACAGTATCTCCACAGAAGAAGGATTGATTTGCATCTGCTAACCTTCAGGATACCCATTTTCATATTGCAATTACACCTGCTCACAGAAAAGACCTCCAATTTGTGGACCCAGTACCATTACCAGTATAGAGATCTTCAGACCAGATCTCTATATGGTCAGTCTTTTGACAACCTTAAGAGTCTTCACCAAGGTGCTCTCAGGAGTAGCTCTGCATCTCAGAAGCAGAAGGTAGCAGCCTGTCCCTCCTCCTAGTGGATATCAAAGAATGTGAGTTTTTGGGACATATCAGGAACTAACAGAAGAGTGGAGAATTGGCCAAAGGCTTCTGCATTCTGACCATCTTTATTTGTTTCCTTTGGAGACCATTGCCAGCTACTACATATTAGAGCAGTCTTTAGTTTTCTCTAAATTTACACTGTGACCAGGACTAGGTAGAGAATCAGGGAACTACTGACTCATGGTAACCAGTGCTTTGCATCAAGTGCTGGCACAATGTTGTATTAAGTGCAACATATTCCGTTATACTGATAGATCTGGATTGGGTTTCTTTCCCTTGTTCCATTTGTAGAGTTTGTGGGTAGAAGCTGTGATAATTTTTTTGTGCTTTTTATTGTAGAAAAATTACAGTTTCTTAGCTGATGTACCTTGTCATAAATCCATTGAAGTTAGTGGGGCTATCAGTTTACTTCAGCTGAAGAGCTGCCTTTGTGTGGGTGTCAGGTAGCATTCATGCATACATACATACATATACACACACAGACAACACAGACAGACACACAGTGTTGACTAATGGGGTATCAATAACTGTCAACATAAAATCTGCAAACAATAACGATAGAATCAAAGCCTAATAATCAATTTGTTTTCATGAAAGGGCTTTCCCAAAATTTTTCCTTACAAATTTCAATTTTGTGGTATGTTTTCTTATTATTCAGGACTTGGCCTTTCATTATCAAGAGTCCAAAGCAATATAAAAATCTCTCTTTCACGGATGCAATGAACAAGTTTAAATGGTCCAAATCAGAGGGTATCTCCTACAATGAGCTTGTTCTTAGACTACCAGTGAATGTGAGATGTTCAAAGACTGACAATGCAGAATGGTCGGTAAGTCTTAGCATCCATTATCCCCCTGCTGCCTCCCCTACCAGACCTCTGATGACTTCTGGGGCCCCCACCAGAGCTAGGCATTCTCAGCTTGGTTGAGAGGGAGAGAAGTCTGGGGGATTTGGGTCTCAAAAGTTGGGATCCTAGCAGTGGAGAATCCTCCCTGCTCTTTCCCTCCTCCCCTCCCAGCCCTGCTGGCACCAGAGGAGGTTGCATCATTTTAAAACATTTCAGCTGGAGGAATGCCACAGGCATGGTATGTGCATCTCCTGGCTAAAACAATTGTTTTTTTAAAACATTCCCAAGTGTATTTCATTTGGAAATGTTCCAGTTGTTTTGTCTGTCCACAGCCCTAAGCAACAACAATTTGTAATGGAACTGTTGGGATAGGTGGACAAGAAAATAGAAACACTGATTCTGATAGGATATGAAATCTGATCATTTTTAATATTTTTTTTAAATTACAGATCCAGGGCATGACTGCAATACCCCCTGAAAAAGAGAAGCCATACAAGACTGAGCCAATAATATGTAACTCATCTTCTTGCTTACACTGTAATGTCTTCCTTAACCTGTTGTTCATTGCATGTGTCACAATATGTACCCTAGGGAAAAGGGGGCCCTTTGTATAATAATTTGTATTTGTGTGTTCTTTATGCCATGCAGGTTCTGATATGTTTGCACTGTTGCTATTGTAGATTTATTTTTTTACATATTAATAAACTAAATTGACTAGCTCAAAAAAAGGTGTTTACTTCATCTGAAACCTGTGTCTATTTGATTTTCAGTGTACAGTATGTATAAATAACAATAGGCACACTGGTCCAATAAATAGCTCAAATGGTTTCCCATACAATTTTGTTACATCTTATACTGTCTTTTCACACAATGTTTCTATAAGCGGTTATGTATTTGGGAAAATTAATAAACTAAAACTGAATTAGCTAACCTTCATAGTGTGTGCTGTATTATTTTGTTTTGGTGGTTGCTGTAAACAGCATAGTTGCACAGTTTTATGGATTGTTATACTGCTTCTACGTGGGTAAAGTAAGGGGAAAGGTAGGTGGAGGGAAGCATACAGTATCATCACTTTTTTTGTCAAATGCAAACCCTTAGAATTTCAGTATAGAAGGTTAATAATTTAAGTGATATCATGTGAACAGAGGATATTTCTATTTCACCTGCCCGAGAGAAACTAGTTAACTAATTTATGATGAATAACTACATTGTGATTTTTATTTATTTTTGAAGGTTTTTTTAAAAAAAAAAAATTCTTTGTTCAGTTCAATTTTTTAGTTCGGTGAATTCCATCCACCCTTTAGTTAGATTTGAATCTGCTGCCTGCACATTTAATCCAGATATAAAATAAAATTGCAAAAGCCCTGTCCTGCATAGCTACACATATAAGAGTAGAACACATTTTGTCACCTCCTTCTTTTGGGAAAAGAGAAAACAAGTAAAGAAAATGTAAGTCAAACAGGGCAGGTCTATTCAAACAGTGTGCTCTCTCATACATTTGCTAGTGGATGTGTGCTTCTGGCATTAGGTCTATGTTGACTTGGTTTGAAATAACCATATGACTGCTTTATTTATTATTTTCCATTCACTTGAAATAAATGGCTGCTGTTTGATTTGATATGGGGGACTTTATCTATCGGGACTTTCTTTCCAGGGGCACCTAACTTAATGAAATTTAAAGAACTACGTAATTGCCATTAGCAAGCAGTTTGTTATGGTACAACATAAAATGAAACAGGCTCAGAAACAATGTGAGATATAACTGCCAATACACCATTAAGAGCTTCTATATATGCTAATGGGTCATTTGTGCTTGGCCTGCCTGAGTTTTCAACTTTCTAGAAGAGACGAGAATGGAAAATTTGCTTCACAGGTAAATAAAAATATGGATGAGCAATACTGATCTAGGAACCTTCCAATAAAAAGAGCTAGTAACATTTATGCAAATGTTGCATTACGGACTAGACTTGCAATAGGAAAAAACTCTGGAAGTCTGAAGGGAGGTTGCCAGAAATCACGTTGAAACCACTGGGAAGAAGTATCAGAAGTGGATGCTGTCACCGGCAGGAGAAAAAGGTAAGAAATGCATCTGCAGAAAAGAGCTTTGTATACAAATAAGCTTTTACAAAGTTCAGGTTCAGGTTTAATTTCTGTGATTTGTCTTCATCACTGACTTACTTAGTTGCATACACCTTTCTAATATACATCAACCTAGAACAACAGGATATGTAATTAAATGTGAAATATAGTAAGTATTGTACTTGAAATATTCCAGAGGAGGGAAAAACACCCTGTGTGAAGACCATATATGGAATGACTGCTTCTGTGCCTAGCGAAGCCTTATACCGTAAACTTCATTAGCTCTCAAGAGCATGCTTTATTTTGGGTTTTGAGATTAATGGGATTTCGATACAGATAATCTTTTGATCATTCCTAAATTTGAAAAAGGATACTGAGTTTATTTATCATTCACATCTTTTAATAGTAGCTGCCAGGTCTGCTTTATAAAGCTACCAGAGGCTTAAAATACTTCCTTGTACTGGGGGTGATATTAAGTATGCAGGGGGCATGTCTACACGTGCCTGATGGTATCGTTGTTACTGTGCCACTGTGCCCGCCTCTGCTCAAAGAGGCGTTCCCGGGCCACCTTCACGCGAGCAGCTAACCGAGTCTGCCCTGCTCCTGTGGGAGGGTTCCCAGAGGGTGCCCCAAGGGACGGTGGCAGCTCCCCGGGACTCACCAGCTGCGGCCCCAACGGGACCCTCAGCGGAGGGATCCCACTTTCCGCGGCCTCCAGTGCCAATACGCCTTTGGCGGGCACTCACGGGGCTCCAGCCTTCCCCAAAATCCCGGCCAACGCCACCTTGGATAGTGGGTTCTTCAGCCTCTTATCACTGGCCTGAGGACTACACGTCCTGAGGCCCTGTTGCCCCTGTGGGCTTCCTTGCCGGTGTCCCTGCTGACTCTTCCTCCGGCTTCCTCGCCGGTGTCCCTGCCGGCCCTTCCTCCGGCTTCCTCGCCGGCGTCCCTGCCAGCTCTTCTTCCGGCTTCCTCGCCAGTATCCCTGCCGGCTCCTCCTCCGGCTTCCTCGCCGGTATCCCTGCCGGCTTCTCCTCCGGCTTCCTTGCCGGTATCCCTGCCGGCTCCTCCTCCGGCTTCCTCGCCGGCGGTTCCCATCCCCGCCTCCTTACCAGCTCTGGCGCTGGCTCCGCAGCTGCAATCCATGCAGCTGCGGCTCTCCTCGTCCTCGCCGCTCCCGACGCTGCTGCAGCTTACCCTGCCTAAAGCCAAGACACCCCGTGGGTGCCTGCTTCCAGCCTCGGGCTTCTCTCTGGCTCTTGCATCCTCCTGCCCTTGACTCCTGCAAGGGGTATGTAGGTGTTTCCCCTGGGTTTGGGCCAGGGTTTCCCTCTAGCCCCGGTGTCCCTGAGACAGCCACCATTTAGTACTTCCTTTTGGAAGTACTATGGCACCATAGGGGCACATGTAGATGCTCTCCTTGTGGACAGGCTGTTACTGTTACTTCCTTTTGGAAGTACTAAATGATGGCGCAGTAACAGCCCGTACTGTGCCATGTTGGCAGCACATGGTTATTTTTAGCCGCTACATTGCTGTAGCAACACACTATAACAAGGGAACACATTGCTATGGCAACATAGCTGCTATGTCACAGTTTGTGCATGGCAATGTAGCGTCATGTGTAGATGCGCCCAGGGTTGTTGTAGCCATGATCTTTCAAGTACACTTCCTGGACTGATTTTTTGTGTTATCTTTTATTGGACCAACTCTATAGTTGGGAGAGCTGTTGGACAAGCTTTCAGGCCTCGAGTGCCCTTCCTCAGGTGACCCGGCACAATATGACCTGTGGAAAGGCACTTGAGGCCTGAAAGCTGATTCAACAGGTCTCGCAGAGCTGTTGGTTCAATAAAGGATATCATAGTAAAAACCTTGTCTCTCATTAACGGCACTGTAAACCTGTTTTTTGTTTGTTTTCAAAGATGCTAGGCAGCATCACAGCTTACTGAAATTAATTTGAAGTTGTGAGTGCTTATCACCTTGATATTTTTTTCCTTTTCTTCAATTTCAGTCTAACTGAAGCCTTATATTGTCTATGCTAGCTTTATGCCACATATATTGTATATGCTAGCATTGAAGTTAGCTTGGAGACAAATTTTGACAGTTCAGCCAGGTTCAAGACATGACGTTAGATCATGTTAATGTGTGTGAGTTTCTTTCTTAGTGTTTTCTCCACGATTTTCCTTGCTAACTTCATAATATTTTACTCTTTAAACCACTGTCGCCTTTTACAGGCTCCTCCAACTCTTGGAGCCAGACAGGTTATCTACGTCTGAATTTGTGACATCCTGTAACAACAGATTGTGATTTTACCATCATGGGGTTCACTGTAGGGCTGAGGTGAATTGGAAGACAGAAAGCTTCCTGTGAAACACATACAGGACTTTAAACATAGCCCTGGGGATTCAGAATCACTGGCTAAGTGAATAGTCTTTTGTACAAATGTTCTCTCCTTTTTTTTATGTCCCCCGTGGGTTATATATATCACCTTTTTAGGGCTTTCTGCATCTTCCACCCTCATAAGTCAGACATTGGCTAGAAGTTGTAGCTGGTTTTATCACTAATTAACCTTGAGGCAGTCTCATTATAGGCGTTTTACAATTCCTTTACAGATCAGTAGCACGGACCTTTTTTCTACTATGCCTCTTATTTATATTGGTCAGCAGCACTTATTTTCTTAGTGCACTGACAGTATATGACAATTAACCAACTTTCTGTTTCCAGCTGCTTTTCAAGTTAGCAGGGTGCTTTTCAACAGAAGGCTCTAGTCCTATTGAAACCTTGACTTAGGCCAGATAAAGATTCCATCTCTGGTGAATCTCTCTTTCTCTCCTAGCCATTTTCTACAAGCCTGTCTATTAATACCAAAACCCTGAACAAAAGACACAGAACTTTACACAATTTGGTGAACAATTCTCTTATCGCTAAGGGAGTTATTAATCATTACTGAATCTTAAATAGTTAGCAAGTTGGTTTCAAGTAAGGCTCAAATGTTTGGATTCTCATTGCTAGAGGCAAGGGATTCTCATTGGAAATTTAAATTATCCAGATTTTGGGGGTATTTCAGAATTGGGCAGGAGATCTTATGAGAAGAGAATTTCACATGATATTTCAAGGGCTTCCACTTGGGATAGATATATCAGGGAGGCAGTACTATGCAGGATTTGCTTTTTATTTCTACTTTTAGTCTGTGTCAGTAATTTGAAATGCATAGGCTAACAATAAAAATAATAGGGGTAGAGGTGAGAAAAGGAATTTTGGCTTTTTGGATTGGTTTCAGTGTGAATTTCAGTGATGGTTTGAAATAAATGTCTTGTTTTTATCTGAACTGCTTCAATCACAGATTAGAGAATGTTCTCAATCACATATTAAAGAATGTTAATAAATGCATTATATAAATAAGCCTTATGCTCAAGATTATCATGGACCCTTGAGTCTTCTGTTGACTTTAATGGGAGTAGGATGAAGCACTAGATGGATTTTGCAGGCCATCCAGTATATGTCTCTTTATATCAAGATGGTATCAAATTTTATAGCTGATTTGCTATCAGGAGAATCTTACCATGTGTAACTGAATGCGATGTAAACCTTCTTCACGAGCCTTTACTAGTGGTAATATTTATTATGAGACAGCTCTGAGGCAAAAAGTGATCTCCCATAAATATGTGCAAGGTATGTTTTAATTATTTTAAACATAAGCCCCATAACTATATTCCACTTACTAAAAATATCTGCTATTACAGTTGTTCTCTCAGACTCAGGTGCTGTAAAATACAGGCACGTTGAGAGATTCAGCAAAACTCATGCATTTTGTTTGGCATATTACACTGACCTCTGTCACAACTGGTTTGGAACACACTTACTATAGAGTTATGCCATGTTTTACATTTCCATCTTTTCTGTTACCAGGACTTAAGCTGTACTAATGGCAAGTTTAAAAAAAAATACAAGGTAATGCAGCATCAATGAAGACAAAGCAATTGCACTTCAATTCCTATATGTACCTTTCCCTGCTCCTCCAAGCTGGACCTCCCAGTCAGGTAGATGGCTTTAAAAAGTTATAAATATAGGCAGGAAATAATAATATGTATTTTTTACTAGAAAAATATACACTAGTGTTTCAAAAAGTTATTAAGTATAGAGTCATTAGTCCTGAAATTCAGTGATGGTGAAAGAGACCTTGGACTTCCATTGGACAGTGAATTACAAGGTTGTAATATGCTGCCAAGGCTATAAAAGCTCTAGAAGTTTTGGGCAGTAGCTGTGATGTAAATTTATTAAGATGGTGATGCTATTCCTAGTCTGTGCAACTCTTGTGAAACTGGAGTAACTAGAATATTAGACCCAGAGTGCATTTTAAACACAATGGGCCAAATTCATTGAAGGTGTGAACTGACACAGTTGCACCATTTTCCATCTGCAGAGAATGTAACTCGTTAGCACCAACAAGATGAAGGCAATCTGATGGGAATTCAGAGGGGAGAATTCCTCTATGAGAAGAGATTTAAAGAGTAAATATGTATTTTCTGGTTAAGCAAGAACACAACAGGTGTAAGGGGAGGCGAGATGGGAAGGACTACACAACATTAATAAATTAAATATTCATATATTTGAAAGGTGTAAGAAAAGAAAGGCTGATGTTATAGTTTAGACACTGAGCTGGAACTAAGCAGCTCTGAATTCAATTCTTGCCTCAGCCACAAACTTCTTGTTTGCCCTTGGGCAACTTTCTCATCCTCTGCTGTAATAGTACAGTAATAATCTTTCCAAGCCTTTCAGAGGTAGAGGATAAATTTATTAATGCTTGTGAAGTCCTGGATACCACAGCTGTGAGCACCACAAGGAAAGGTATAAAATGATAGTACTAGAAAAGAACAAGTATTATTCAAGGGCCTTTCGAAGCAATCAGATAAAATACAAATATGGAAAAATTGAAGGGAGATTATTAGACAAGGCAGGAAGGTAGGAGGCCTGAGATGTTTTCAAAAAATGTGTAAATATTAATTTTTTATTTCTCTTGTGCTAATACTGTTAATAGAGCCAGCTGTGCTCAAACTGCCTCCCTAAATTGAACAGTATCTCAGTAGTCATGCAAATATTTTTAGCAGGCTGGATGTATAAGTATAAAACATATGGTCTGCCTTGATTATAAGTCTTAGCACTTAGGTAGCTCTTTACACTATCAAAACAATATGCAAATGTGGAATATGCAAAATGAAATATGGGTGTAAATTTAAATCTACATGTCATGTAGTGTGAAGCTGCACACCTACATTTGAAGTATATGAATATTAAAGGAATAATTTCCTAGACATTAGGGCTGGAAAGGACCACATAAGGTCATTGAGTCCAGTCCCCTGCTGAAAGGGCAGGAAGTCAGCTAGTGTAAAAGGATCCCAGCAAGATAAGAATCCAACTGTTTCTTAAAAGTGTCCAGAGTAAGTGCTTGCACCACTTCTGGCGGGGAGTCTATTGCAGACCTTGGGGGCTCAGACAGTGAAGAAGCTTTTCCTTATGTCCAGCCTAAAACAGCCTTGCAGGAGTTTGTGACCATTGGACCTTGTCATTAGGGCTGTGCAAAGTGGCTAGTATTCACTTCGGATTCAGATTCGGCTGATTCGGGGGACAGTGATTCTATTTGGTGATTCGAATCACTGTTCTGAATCAATTCAACTGAATCTAATTCAGAGATTCAGCTGCTGCTGAATCAGCCAAATCTCCGAATCACACAGGCCCCATCCCCTGCCCACTCTCAATGGCTGCCCCACCTGGCCCCAGCTCCCGGCTTTTTGAGAAAAAAAAGCCCACACTCACCGGCTTCTGCCAGGCAGGGAGACGATCCCTGCTGCCCCTCTGCCCCATGCTGCATGGGGGCTCTGCCACAAGACCTCCGACCCCCGCCCACTCTCCCAGCACCCCGATGGCTGCCCCGTCTGCCCTAGCTCCCAGCCCTTTAAAAAACAAAAAAAAAACGCTGGGCTCACTGGCTCCTGCCCGGTAGGAGTAGATGATCCCTGCTGCTCCCCACTGCCCTGTGCTGTGTGTGTGGTGGAGCTCTTCCACAAGCCCGAAGGCCGCTGCAGCAGCCGGTGAGTCCAGAGTTGATGGGGTTTTTTAAAGGGCTGGGAGCTGGGGTGGGTGAGCAGTCATGGGGGGGGGAGCTAGGACAGCAGGCAGGGGTCGGGAGGCTCGTGGCAGAGCTCCCCATGCAGCATGGGGCACAGGGGGGCAGCAGGGATCACTGCCAGGCAGCACCCGGTGAGTGGAGTGTAGCATTGCCAAGCCTATAAGTGTGATGTGGATTCCCCTCCCCACCCCCCAAGGTGGAGCACCTTGCATTTGTCCATATTGAATGCCATTAGATTTTCATCTGCCCACCTTGCAAACCTATCGAGGTCAGGCTGGATCACTAGCCTATCCTCAAGTGTGGACACTCTTCCCCAAAGCTTGGTGTCATCAGCGAACTTAGCCAGTCCGCTTCTGACACCAGAGTCCAGATCATTTATAAAGACATGAAAGAGTACAGGTGTAAGAATGGAGCCTTGGGGAACACCACTGGTCACTGAGTGCCATGTTGATTCGGTTCCATCTACTACCACTCTCTGGATCCTACTTCGGAGCCAGTTCCCCAGCCATCAGACTTGTAGTGTAGTCGAGGCTGCAGTTGCCCAATTTTTCCATGAGGACATCATAGGACACCAGGTCAAAGGCTTTTGAAAAGTCCAAATATATGATAACCTATTCCTCTTTATCCAGGGGATACTTCACTTGGTCATAAAAGGAAATGAGACCTACTCACAACAAACATACGCTGGCTGTCCCTCAGAATGTTGCCTTCTGTTAGCCTGTGGAGAATGGTTTCTTTGATAATTTTTTCCAAGGTCTTTCTAGGGATTGAGGTCAAACTGGTTGGTCTGTAGTTTCCCATATCCTCTTTCCTCCCTTTCTTGAAGATAGGCATGGCATTGGCCCTTTTCCTATCTTCAGGTACTTCATCTGAGTGCCATGAGTTCTCGGATATCCTTGCCAATAGCCCTGCTGTCACATCTGCCAGTTCCTTTAGCACTCTTGGGTGCAATCTATCTGGACCAGCTGATTTGTGGGTGTCTAGCCTCTCAAGGTGCTCCCTCACAAGATCTATGCCAATGGTGGGTATATATTCACCCACACTCTGGTCACGATTAAGCAGATTGTCTTTTTCCTTGGGTGTTGGTTGTCAGCTGCCCCAGCTGGCTTAACCGGGGTTCAATGTTGCCCTTGTTTTTCTTTTGACTCCCCACATATATGAAAAAGGACCTTTTATTGTCTTTGATTTGTGTAGCCAAATGGAGTTCCGTTGCAGCCAGAATGGATGGAGTTCAGTGCAGGTGCAGACTAGTGCAGCATAATGATGTCTTTAAACTTCTTTTGGGCAAAATGTTCTGTCCTTGGGTCTGCTTGCAAAGCCAGGACTCATCCTTTCTTTTAAAGACTTTCACTCTCCATCTCCTCAATTTTACTGGATTAGGAGGTATATTTTACCTCTAGAAAGATGGCTTTGTAATTAAACACAGAAAGAGGCATCAGAAATCCTCTGATTTCAAGCTCTAGCTCCACAACAGGCTTTCTGTTTGATCTTGGGCAAGTTGTTTATTCTCTCTATGCATCCCTTCTCCATCTCTAAAATGGGCATATTTTATTAACTTTCTCCCACTCTACTTGCCTATTTGGAAGGTAAACCCCATAGGGCACAGGCTACTTACTATGAATATGTACAGCATCTAGCAGAGTTTCTCCCTGCCATCAGCTAGGGCAGGCTGCAGCTGTGATATTAGTATTAACAATATCTTTTCTTCATTTTACAAATTTATTTTTCAATGTCTTCAGTGATACAATTTTATAGAGCTAAATGGAAAGAAAAAAGAAGAAGAAAAAAACCCCAAAGCAGAATAGAAAACAACAAATATATCATCTCTTGTCTAATTTCTTTCCAACATTTCAGAGAAAAATTTCCCTAAGGAAAGGTAGTTCATAGTAAATTTTATGTAGGCATGATTACTTCTGGCAATGTTAAGGGAAAGAATGTTGAAAGGAAAGAATCTGTCTTCTCTTGAGGGCCTTATCTCTGCAATATCTTGCATCAAAGCTGATAATCTTCCAGTTCATCAGAAATGGGAAAAGCAGAATTCCCTCTTCAAACAATACTTGGATTCTGGGTTAATGTCACTAACTTGTGCTTTGTTTACACAGCTGAGAGCTGTCTTTCTTATAGCTACTGCAACCTCCCTTCTACTGCTGCCCTCTTAGGCAATAGGCCTGTGTGAAGCGGCTAGTATTTGCTGCTGATTCAGGGGACAGAGATTCACTTTGGTGATTTGAATCAGTATCTGAAATCGATTCGGCCAAATCTGATTTGGAGATTTGCCCGCCGCTGAATCTCCAAATTGAATAGGCCCTATCCCCCGCCCACTCTCTCAGTCCCGTCAATGGCTGCCTTGCTCAGCCCCAGTGTCCCAACACTTAAACAAACAAACAAACAAACAAAAAAGCCCTGTACTCATTAGCTCCCACCAAGGTGGAGGGGGGGGGCAGTCCTCGCTGCCACCCACTACTCCCCACTGCCCCACCCCATGGCAGCTGATGAGTGTGGGGCTTTTTTTTTTTTTTAAAGTGCCGGGATGCTGGGGCCAGGTGGGGCAGCCACTGGGGAGGGGCGGTGAGCTGGCAAGTGGGCGGTGGCCGGGGGGAGCTCAAGGGGACTGGGGGAGCAGGCAGGGGATGAGGCCTGGCATGGGTCCTCCCATGGTCCCTGCTCCCCTCCTCTACCCCCCACCTCCCCGCACCCACTACTTATTGGCACGGAGCCCAGGTCCAGCTCCCTGTGGCGGCGAGCAGGGACTGCCCAAATCACTGAATCTTTTCAGAATTGATTTGTAGGTTTCAAATTGATTTGTACCTTTTAATTGTTCTCCCAATTCAATTCAGATTCAGAGATTTGGCCACCTAATCAGGCCAAATCTCCTCTGAATCAAATCAGCAACCGAAGCTTTGCACAACTATATTAGGAAAACATCCTGCTGGGTTCCTTGTCTAGCCACCTAGGTCCTAACTGATGTACTTGCTGCCCTCTTCCTGACCTGTCTTCATGATATCCCCCTGTCCCTCTTAGATCTCATATCTGTATAATGCATCTGTGATTCTGCTGCCCTCCACTTGACTGTATCTTCTCCACCCTTGTAGCTTCATTTAAAAATCACAGAAAATTAGGGTTGGAAGGGACCTCAGGAGGTCATCTAGTCAAACACCCTATTCAAAGCAGAACCATCCCCAACTGTATAATTCCAGCCAAGGCTTTGTCCAGCTGGGTCTTAAAAACCTCCAAGGATAGAGCTTCCACAACCTTTCTGGATAACTTGTTCCAGTGCTTTTCTAGCCCCCTTTGTGAGAGTTTTTCCTCATATCTCACCTAAACTTCCCTTGCTGCAACTTGAGACCATTGCTCCTTCTGTCATCTGCCACCACTGAGAACAGTCTAGCTCCAACCTCTTTGGAATCACCCTCCAGGTAGCTGAAGGCTGCTAGTGAATCCCCCCTCAGTCTTCTCTTCTCCAGACTAAAGAAGCCCAGTTCCCTCAGCCTCTCCTCATAAGTCATGTGCCCCAGCCCTGTAACTATTTTTATTGCCCTCTGCTGGACTCTCTCCAATTTGTCTACATCCTTTCTGCAGTGGGGGGCCCAAAACTGGTCATGGTACTCCAGATGTGACCTCACCAGTGCTGGATAGAAGGGATTTTGCTTAAGAAGCTTTCTATGCCAGCATCCAAATCATTAATAAACACATTGAAGAGCACCAAGGCCAGGACAGACCCCTCTGAGACTCCACTCAAAACTTCTTGCCATTCTGATGTGGACCCATTAATAATTACCGTTTGCTTACAGCTATTGAGCTAGTTATGTATCCACCTTGTGGTAGTTTTATCCAGCCCACAATTCTCCAATTTGTTTGTGAGAAGGTTGTACAGGACCTTGTCAAAGGCCTTGCTAAAGTCCAGATACACTATATCCACAGTATTCCCTTCATCCACCCAAATACTTTTTCAAAGGAAGAAATCAGGTTTGTTTGACATGATTTATTTTTCTTAAAGTCATGCTGGCTGCTTGTGATCAGCCTTTAAAGAGGGGGGAACTACACTGGATCTTTTCCAGTTCTCTGGTACCTGGCACATCTCCCACGACTTAATGAAGATCATTGCCGAGAGCTCCAAGATCCCTGTCAGTTCCTTCAGGACTCTGGGATGAAGCTCATCCAGCCCTGCTGATGAGTTGAATTCATTCAGACCCACCAACAGGTCTGACCACCTCTTTTGTTATCTCCTCCCTCAGCTTGCCCCCTTCCTTATCCAGATAATTTCTATTAGGTGTCTGGGAGCTATTTTTTTTTTTTTGTGAAGACTGAAGCAAAGTAGTTGTTGAGTAGCTCTGCCTTCTTTGTATCTTCAGTTAGGAGTTCCCCTGGGCTTGTTAACAAAGGACCCACAGCTTCCTTGGTCCTTTTCTGGCCAACATTCTTATAGAACCTCTTGTTGTCCTTAACTTCCTTTCCCAGGTGCAGCTCATTCTTTATCTTTGCCTTCTTCATTTTGTCCCTGCAGATTCTTACTATTTCTTGGTATGCATAGACCAAGAAATAAGTTAAATGTGTATAAGGCACCTTTATACTGTTATGCTATATCTGCACTAGGGACTAGGCTGGTAAAACTGTCACTAAAATAGGACACCCCTAATCTCAATGGCCAAAACCTGTGTGTAGACCAAACCTTATTTTTAAGGGAACCTCCTCTGGAAATGTAAACCCACCAAACAAAACTACAAAAAACTGATAATTCAAACTGGAGTACCGTAAGTGTATGTAATAGCAAAAAGCAATCAGGGCTCGTGGACAGAGGTGATATCTTTTATAATTCCAACAAGATTTTTTTCCAAAAAAAAAATCTTTAATTGCAAGCTTTCAGTCACAAATACCCTTCATCAGGCAACAGAGAAAAGATTGTCTAAGGTAATTTGTCTAAGGTATCTTTGTCTAAGGTAATTTGCATCTTCACAGCCTCACAGGAGAGCTGAGACTCCTTACCAGCTAAGGACTACTGCCCAGAGGAATTTTCCATCTATCGACTCCTCTGTGAAATCCTATGAAATATGAACTTTCATTTCTACCCAGAAGAACTTTTACAATCTTTTCTTTGATACCTGATGAAGGTTGTTTGTGCCTGAAAGCTTGCAATTAAAGAATTTATTTTGCAAAAATCTTGTTGGTCTAATAAAAGATATCACCTCTGTCCACAAGCCCCAATTGCTTTTTCCTCTAGACCAATACGGCTACAATCTGGATACCTGTAACAGCAAAGGAGGTCAAGTTTGGAATGGAGGAGCTGCCATCTTGTGGTATATGTAGAGTATAACTCCCTTGCAGGGAGACGAGCACGGTTCAATGGATCAATTTAAGAAATAGTTTCTAATTCAGCTACAGCATGATCAACTTCATTGCTAGATATCCTGCATCATGTCAGGACCAAATAAGTAGATTTAGTAAAATATTTTCTTTCACGTCCATTTGTCAAAATGCTCAGTAGGTTAATCTTTCTTCATTTCTACTGGCGGAGTCTTAATTATTTATCACAAGTAAAAGAGAGGGGTGCCCTCTTGTGGTCTTGCTGCAAAAAAAGACACATCCAACACCCTCCTGCTAGTGTTTCCACCTTTGCTGAACTATGAGGCAAGGTTTACTTACTAAGATTATTTGAAAGTATTGACAGGAGCAAATGTGTGTTCAGCTGGAAGAGGGGGGAAGAGACAGAGATTAAAATACTGTGATATTTCAGACCTTGCTCAGGGAGAACTTTTGAAAGCTGTCTCTAAAGGAGTATTCTCTCAGTTCAAAAGCAAGTGGAAGCTGAAGCATCTTAAAGAAAAGATCAGCAGGTTTTTTGTTTGTTTGTTTGTTTTACTATGAGCAAAACAATGCATCTTAAGCAGACTTGTTTTCAGAAACAGATAACAATTCCCATTGAACATTTGGCCAAAAAATTGAAGCGTGAAAGCAGAGGCTGAAAATACTTTAACAACTTTTGCAGCAGCAGGACACTGGCTGCCATTCTCCCCCTGCTTTACCTGTGGCAGGTTAAGTTGCTATGCTTTCTCTTTTTGTGGCAGAGTTAACTATGTAGTTTTAGTAACAGGTTAAACAAGGATTTGTATAGGATGGCTTGGATAGGGATGATCCTGCTCCAGGCAAAGGTGGGTGGACTAGATGACCTCCAGAGGTCTCTTCCAACCCTACTTGTCTATGATAAGTGTTGAGCAATTTTAATAATATGAGTCCTGCTTACAGTAACCCTGTTACTGAAAAAAGATCTCATAACGCATCAAAGACCTAGTTGTGGATACTTTTCAGTTGTTTATTTTATTCCACTGTAATTGTTACCTACAGAGTTCTATGTATGGAGCAAGGTCACAATAGATTTTACTAAGAATACCTCTTTCCTCATGCTCTCTTCCACTGTACAACATATTTCCCTAGCATCAAACTGCAAAAATTAAATAGAAGTAGTTTTCTCTTAAGATCTCACATTTAAGATGCCAATTTGAGACACTGTCCAAAATGATCATTTTTTTACTTCTTAGTGTTTTGATCAGTTGTGAACTGTTCTGCCACATTGATCATAGACTCATAAAAAATTGGGATGTGAAGGGACCTCAGGAGATCATCTAGTCCAACCCCCTACTCAAAGCAGAACCATCCCCAACTAGATCATCCCAGCCAAAGCTTTGTCCAGCCGGGTCTTAAAAACCTCCAAGGGTAGAGCTTCCACAACCTCTCTGGGTAACCTGTTCCAGTGGTTTTCAAGCCCCCCTTGTGAGAGTTTTTCTTCATATCTCACCTAAACTTCCCTTGCTGCAACTTGAGACCATTGCTCCTGGTTCTGTTATCTGTCACGACTGAGAACAGGCTAGCTCCATCCTCTTTTGAACCCCATTTCAGGTAGTTGAAGGCTGCTATTAAATCCCTTCTAAGTCTTCTCTTCTCTAAACTAAGTAAGCCTAGTTCCCTCATCCTCTCCTCATAAGTCATGTGCCCCACCCCCTCACTATTTTTGTTGCCCTCTGCTGGACTGTCTCCAATTTATCCACATCCTTTTTGTAGCAGGGCCCAAAACTGAACACAGTACAGATGTGGCTGCAGCAGTGCTGAATATAGGGGAATAAGCAGTTCCCTTTCCCTGCTGGCAACACTCCTACCAATGCAGCCAAGTATGCCATTAGCCTTCTTGGTAACAAGGGCACACTGCTGGCTCATATTCAGTTTATTATCCACTGTAACCCCAAGGTCCTTTTCTGCAGAGCTGCTGCCCAGCCAGTCAGCCCCCAGCCTGTACAGGTGCATGGGGTTGTTCCATCCTAACTGCAGGATTTTGCACTTGTCCTTGTTGAACCTCATGAGATTCCTTTTGCCCAATCCTCCAATTTGTCTCGGTCACTCTGGATCCTAGCCCTACCCTTCAACATATCTACTACTCCCCCCCATCTTGGTGTCACCTGCAAACTTGCTGAGGGTGCACTCTATGCCATTTTCTAGGTTCTTAATGAAGATATTGAACAAAATGTCTCTAGTGGGTTATGGAATAGAGAAAATCCCACACAATTTACTGATTCGTTTTGATGCACTGGCTGGGGGAGTAGTTAGCTGATTGCACGATTTCACAATGATTACACACTTAATTCATACAACACAATTTTATTTTAAAACTCTTTGCTACATATATAACACTGCTTAGCTTTAAGAAACACCACAAACATTAAGAAGACAATAATTACATATATCAGAAACAATGCTCCGAATGCACTTCCTTCCCAAACAATGCTATAAGAATTAGTGTTACAAAAACAACTACAATTACAACTAAAAGTTAAATTTGAATCAATACTATTATTTTCATAATATACTTACAGTCCTAGAATTCCAAGAAGCCAAATAGCAAAATATGTTTTCATTCCTCAGTAGTACGATTTAATGGGTTGGCCTCAGTAGTACGGTTCAATGGGCTCACCTCAGCATTACAATTCAATGGGCTGGCCTCAATACTGATAGGACTAAGTCCCCTTCTTTCAGTCCCTTTTGGGCGCTCTGCAGCTTCAGCGTTAACTAAGAGATTCGTGTTCACTGAGAGGGTGGTTCAGGTGATCAATCTGATCCTGCCTCCACTTGCGATTCTTCCTTCGTTGTTCTGCAAGTGAAGTCACCTCCAAATTGGGACAGTAAGTTACAGTTTTTATTGAGTGAGCTGCCATCTTGGGCCACTCCTACTCAAGCCTGTCGTCACTCCCAAATTTGGGCTCGGATCTTACTCAACAGATTCTTTTGCTTAGTAATTAGTTTCTTTTTGTTAATCATTTTAAATTACTTTGGGGACCTTCCATACCACTGCAAGTGACCTTTTCTTACCAATCTGGTCAAACGGCTCTAGGGTTTGATCTCTCAGAACTCAGGATATTTGCTCTCTTTGTAAAAGACTTCTAAAGATAGCAAAGTCAGGACCTTTTGCACGTAGTCCAAAAACAATGACTTAGATAAGGAGATAAATCTTATCTTTTTCCTGAAACTGGCTAATGGGCAACCATTACAAACATTCAAACTATTTCATTCAATATGACACAAAACTGGCCCCAGAACTGACCCCTGGGCACTCCATTTGATATCAGCTTCCAGCTAGACATCAGGCCATTGATTATTATCCTCTGAGCCCAATGCTCCAGCCAGCTTTCTATCCACCTTACAGTCCATTCATCCAGCCCATGCAACCTTAACTTGCCTGTGAAATTGTTGTGGGAGAACATATCAAAAGCCTTGCTAAAATCAAGGTACACCACATCCACTGGTTTCTCTGCATCTACAGAGCCAGTCATAGAAGGCAATCAAATTAGTCAGGCATGACTTGCCCTCTGTGAATTCATGCTGACTTTTCCTAATCATGTTCTCCTCCAAGTGATTAGAAATGGATTCCTGGAGCATCTGCTCTATGATTTTTCCAAGAACTGAGGTGAGGCTGACTGGTCTGTAGTTCCCTGGATCCTCCTTTTTCTCTTTCTTAAACATGAGCACTTGGTTGCCCTTTTCCAGTCATCCAGGATCTCTCCTGATCACAATGAGTTTTTGAAGACGATGGCCAATGGCTCTGCAATCACATCAACCAACACCCTCATCACCCTCAGGTGCATCCCATCTGGCCCCATGGACTTGTACATGTCCAGCTTTTCTAAATAGCCCCTAACCTGTTCTTTTACCACTGTTGGCCGCTCACCTCCTCCCCAAACTGAGATGTTCAGTGCAGCAGTCTGGAAGCTGACCTTACCTGTGACGTCTGAGGCAAAAAAGGCATTATGCACTTCAGCCTTTTCTGTATCCTCTGTCAGTAGGTTGCCTCCCCCATTCAGTAAGGGACCCGCACTTTCCTTGATAATGCTCTCGCTACCAACATACTTCTAGACACCTTTCTTGTTACTTTTCACATCTCTTCCTAGCTGCAACACCACTGCATTTTGGCCTTCCTAATTTCATCCCTACATGCCTGCTTATACTCCTCCCTAGCTGTTTGTCCAAGTTTCCACTTGTTATAAGCTCCCTTTTTGTGCTTTAGTCCATTGACAACGTCCCTGTTATGCCAAGCTGGTCCTCTGCCATATTTACTAGTCTTCATATCAGGATGGTTTGTTCCTGAGCCCTTAGTAAAACTTCTTTAAAGTACAGCCAGCTCTCCTGGACTCCTCTCCCTTCAGATTGGCTTCCCAGGGGCTCCTGCCC
This sequence comes from Alligator mississippiensis, assembly GCF_030867095.1. Classification (NCBI taxonomy): domain Eukaryota; kingdom Metazoa; phylum Chordata; order Crocodylia; family Alligatoridae; genus Alligator; species Alligator mississippiensis. The sequence continues at coordinate 115,012,360 of NC_081824.1, read as the reverse complement.
ATAAGTTCCTGGGGTGAGTTGAAGTCTGCTTTTCTGAAGTCCAGGGTCCTTACTCTGCTGCTCTCCAGCCTTTTGTTAGATAGCTGTTAGAAATTTAGTTCCTATTTCTAGACTTTGGAATGAACTTTCACTTCATTTGTAAATTTACCTTGGACAGTATTATGAGTCACCCATCACTTCCATGAACCACAGGACTAGATTGGGGAATATCAGCCTTCTGATAAAAAGCACCAACTTAACTCCTGTTCAATTCTACTCTTCTCACACAACCAACTTAATTCCAGAAGGGAGCAAGTACCAATAATATATAATCTTCTTCTCCTATTTAAATAGTGGAAAATACTGCATAGTTCCTTCTGGGGAGGATTTGTGTCTGTCCTCAAATGACATTCAGTTCTGCTGGAAAACCAAGAGTTCTTGATGTATCCACAGTATACATACAGACTGCTCCTTCTTTGTGCTATTTCCTGTCCTAAACACACAGCTTACTCCACAGCTGTCCTGCCAGCCATCAGCTGGCTGTGAATATCTTTCCCTAGTCCAAAATCTTGATCACTTGAAACCAAAAAGAATTTTGTGATCACTTCCAAGAACAGAGTGGATGGACCCCTAATGTAGCATTCATTGATCAGAGGATAATGTTTTTGCTAAATTAAAACAAAAACTAAGAGGTTTTCCACTTGGGTTGGGGGGTAAACTGGGATGCTGGACCTCCCTCTACCCATTCTACCCTCCTATGTACTTATTTTCTGCCCATCTTCTCCAGAGGTATATAAGATGGTATACATCCTGCTCTATGTCTGTTCACCAGGCTCTGAAATCACATGTTCCCATGGAGGGGAATAGGGTAGCAGTTTCATCTCAAGCAAAATCTAATCTGCCAGCAGGGTAGTGAAACTACTTGTGGACAAATGTGAGTAGCAGTGGCAAAATCTAGCCTTAAATGACTTTATAGTCCAAACAGGAAACATCTTGGTTTAATAAAGAGTCAAAGAATAATTCAGATCTGATGTGACTAATATTGCAGCTTTACATTACAGATGTCAGCAAAGGAAAGATTCCATTTTCCCCTCAGAGTATTCCATGCATGATACCAGCAGATGTTTCCCAGCAGTGCCATGAAAAGAATTCCTGTATTTAAGGGCATGTCTGGCAAAAGGCTAATATAAAGCCCTGTTCACAAGGAATTTCAGCACTCAACTAGATGGCTACATATTTTAACACAAAAGTGTAAAATAGGAAATACAAACGGGGATAGTTCAATGCATTGACAGGCAGTTCAACAACAAACATACAATCTTAGTACATTCAGATTTTTTTTTTGCTGACTAGTTCAAATATCTATATATCTGGGAAAATACATCTTCCTTGGGATACTTCAGGTTAATAACTCAGCCCTTCACAATGAACTACAAACCAAGATAAGCATCACTTCAGCCAGCAATGGTAATCAACTACCAGAAATAAAGAAATGCTTTTACCTTCAGTCTATTCTGCAAGAGGCTAGAACTCTTAATAAGTGCTATGATTTGTTCCTGATGTGACTCCAACTCTGGTGTAAGGACCACCTTAAAAGTTAATGGTGAAAGTTTGATGGGCATTCTATGTCTTGTAGAAATGATAGAGAAAATTAGTTCTAAGAATTTTTTTATGAATTGAAACTAATGTTTATAAGATACATACACATTAACTTTTAGAAAATAGAACTGATTAAACTCTCTGAAACATATTGTGCCCTTAAGGTGTACTTTTTGTCTTGAGATTCAAGACATTTATTCTTTATTCAGTTCTACACACCAGTTACATCCTATATTGGTTAATTTATATTTGCTGAAGTTGAGCTAGAAAGGTTATTTCCTAGGAGTTTTTAGAATTCACAAAAAGATTGTTTTGGAAACTGTTTTTTGCACAGGCCTCACTTATTGACACCAGTTCTTCCTGCATAGACTAATTGAAATAGTAACTTTAAATAAGACAGTTGGCTACTATGACTAGAGTTTGTTAGGGGAAAAAAAGGCTGAGTAAGGTACACTGACTGCTGCTGATCAGCTGTGTTTACCCAGACTGAGTTAATAAATATGACCGAGTCAAGGCAGTGAGTCTACTGTCTGTGGCAGGTTGCCAGTAGCTCTTGGGTAAAGTGAGAAGCTCAGTGACACAGGAAGGAGAAAGGCCAGTGTTTGCTGTTGTTACATGGCTGTTAAAACAACTTACGTAGATCACAGTGGATTGAACAATCAGGGAGCTTGCTATGATGACCTAAATGGACACTGGCATAGTAGTAAAATTGTCGGAAAATATGTAGGAGTTTTTCATATCCTGCTGAACTGCAGAAATTGACTTTGCCTTAAGTTACGGTATAACAATACTGTCGGCTTGGTAGGCACTCTGATAGCAAAATCTTTGTTTTGTGCGGTGGCAGATTATTTGAAAAGAGCAGCACAACTAACTTGCACCTCAAATTTATAGTGTTCACCTCCTCTTTACCAAAATTGGTATTTGGAGAATGTTACTTCCACTGGTTGCATATTGCAGTAGAAAATATAGTAATAAAGTGACTTGGTAAACTGGGGATGTAATGGTCAGTTAGTGATCCTATTCCTTTAATGGGGCACTTAATCACGTTGAGGCAGTAAGAAAATCACTCTTATCTTTTAGCTGAGAAATTCAGAGTTTGTTGGCACTTCATAATCTTCACTTTGGAGTTTGGAGGACATGCCAGAAAGTCAATCTACATACATATGGCTAGAATACTAAGCTAGCTGCAGTTGTATCATCTCAATATTTCTCTCTCTTAAGTAAGATAGAATTTTGCCCTTGATGTTGTCTGGTAAGACCTGGACATTGGACAATGCTGTATCATGGTATAAGAATTAAAATATTGTCATAGATTAGAAACTGGCTAAGAAGGGGAGAACAGGCAGTAAGAATAAAATAAAGGGGATTTCATTTAAGCAACAAAGTGATCAGAAACGGAAAAAAATGGCATTATTTAGCTTATACCAGAGAAATGATGGAGGCTTCCAAATAATGAATGTTACTGAAAAGGTGAATCAGGTAAATCTCACAATACAAAAATCAAAGGTATTTTCAATGGAAATGAAGGGCAGACCTACATTTTATTCCTTTGCTTTTGAGCATAGCACTTAGACTTTTCTCTGAAGCATCCAGTTCAAGTCTCTGTTATAGGCAGGCCAATGGACTGTATGGGCCACTGCTTTCTTATGGCAATTCTTTTGGTCAGAGGCACTTCCAGGGGCCCTGGTATCTGAGCACTACACAATCTTGTGAAATGTTCACTATTCAGCATTTCTGAAAACAGATAAGGTACAATGAGTTAGTTTTCATTTAACACAGGGTAAGAGTGTACACATGGGCTGTTGCTATGACCAAGGGCAAGTGAACAGCTGCAGACTGCTTCATAAAAGGCTGATCAGGTAAAAATCTGCACCCTCATTACATGAGGGGTCGGATGAAGATGTTTCAAAATAGAGCGTGTTCTGTAACTTCTGTCTGTCTGCTTCCCAGCCCTGAGCTGTTTTCAGAATGGGACAGGAGAAAGGGAGCAAAGGGAGTTTGGTCTGGGGTTTCTTTTAGCCCCCACTGGAAGGTGAGGCTAGTGTATTGGAACTCCATCACCTGGTGGGGAGGGGGGGCTCCAATACACCCACCCCACCCTCCAGTGCTGGCTGGGGAACTCCTAGAATGAGTTCCCTCTGCTTCCTTTCCCCCATCCCATTCTGAAACAGGGACAGGCTGGGAGAGAGGAGTGGCTATTCCTAGGGGAAATGGCCTGCAGGCTCCCAGCCAGCAGCTAGATTCCCCTCCTACCTTGAACCAACAGTGAACTTCTGTTTGGTCTGGGGATCGTTGTAATTCAGAACATTTCCTGCAAAGCATTCTCAGTTACAGCAGGAAGCTGCACTTCTCTCTGTGCCCAAAATGAAGGAACAGTATCATTACACAATGATATAATAGTATATAATGAGTATATAGTATATAATGAGTATAATAGTATATAATGAGTACAGTATCTGCAGATATGGTGAAACTATTAAAACACATCTTTTTTTTGCCTAAAACCAAGAAGTAGAATAGGGAGTGTTATCAAGGAGAAATGCAAAGTACTGCACCTAGGAAGGAAAAATGTCCAGCATACCTACTGCCTAGGAAATGACCAGCTTGGTGGCACGGAAGCGGAAAGGGATCTTGGAGTCCTAGCAGACTCCAAGATGAACATGAGTCGGCAGTGTGACAAAGCCATCAGAAAAGCTAATGGCACTTTATCGTGCATCAGCAGATGCATGACGAACAGATCCAAGGAGGTGATACTTCCCCTCTATCGGGCGCTGGTCAGATGACAGTTGGAATACTGTGTTCAATTTTGGGCGCCACACTTCAAGAGGGATGTGGATAACCTGGAGAGGGTCCAGAGAAGGGCCACTCGTATGGTTAAGGGCTTGCAGGCCAAGCCCTATGAGGAGAGACTAGGGCACCTGGACCTCTTCAGCCTCCGCAAAAGAAGGTTGAGAGGCGACCGTGTGGCTGCCTATAAGTTCATCACGGGGGCACAGAAGGGAATTGGTGAGGTTTTATTCACCAAGGCGCCCCCGGGGGTTACAAGAAATAATGGCCACAAGCTAGCAGAGAGCAGATTTAGACTGGACATTAGGAAGAACTTCTTCACAGTTAGAGTGGCCAAGGTCTGGAATGGGCTCCCAAGGGAGGTGGTGCTCTCCCCTACCCTGGGGGTCTTCAAGAGGAGGTTGGATATCCATCTAGCTGGGGTCATCTAGACCCAGCACTCTTTCCTGCCTATGCAGGGGGTCGGACTCGATGATCTATTGAGGTCCCTTCTGACCCTAGCATCTATGAACCATTACTAGTCCCTGGAGGAAAAAAGGATAGGAAGTATGTGAAACACTATGGGTGGGGAATATAACTGAAAACACTGAAAAGTATATAATGACTACAGTATCTGCAGATATGGTGAAACTATTAAAACACATCTTTTTCTTGCCTAAAACTAATAAGTAGAATAGGGAGTGTGAGAACTCTGGGATTCACATATGACCCTGAAGGCATTAAAGACTAATTGCAGATAGGATCATTTGTGGGCCATGTGATTCCAATTTATAAGAAAGATCCTTAGAGAAACAAATCTAATCCTCTAAATGAGTTGAGCTATCCAGAAAAAGGTGAAAACAACAGCAGACATTAGTATTGAAACTAGCACAGATTGGATCAGCAGCCTCATTGCATTGGAAAAAAACTTCAGGATGTCTACACATTCATTAATGCACTATAATTATGGCATATTAAGTTAGTACCTGTAATGACAGGTACTAACTTAATGTGCTGTGATCAGTGCTACTGTACATTAGCTTTTAATGAAGTTAACACGTGGTTGGTTTTGCCCGCCACACTAATGCACAGTAGAATAAGTCTTGTATGTTGGGGTGTGTGTATATGTAGTGGGTTGTGGGGGTAGGGTGTGGGTGTGTGAGGTTTGTTGGGTGAGGGAGGGTGAGGGGGTGTGGGACCCCCTACACACTCCCCTCCCCATGGCATACAGCCCTCCACTGCCAGCAGCAGCAGCAGGAATGGGGACTTAGGGTACTCATGCCTGGTGCTGGTGCCTGCTGGCTGTGGCTCTGGTCAGTGTTGCATGGGGTGAGGGCAAGAAGTGCAGCCTGCCCCACTGCCTCTATCGGGAGCTCTGCACCGCACACCTGCAGCTCCCACACTTGTACCGGGGAAGCCCCATGCTTCACTCTGCAGGGAAGCAGGGGGCAAGGCTCCCTCCACTCCTGGTGCAGTCCGAGGACCTGCACAGAAGGGTTTGGGGAAGGCAGCTGGCTCCAGTGTGAGGCTTCCCCTGGTGCCAGTGTGGTAGCTGCAGGCACATGGCATGGAGTGGAGTGGCAGTGTGCTCCTCACTGCCTGTGCAGTGCTGGCTGGAGTCACACCGTGCTGGGTGCCAGCACCTGCACCAGGCACAAGCTACCTGAGCACCCCCAGATGTTGCTGCTGCTAACAGCGAGGGCTATGCCATGTGGGGAAGTGTGTTGGGGGTCCCCACACCCCCTACCCTCCCTCACACCCACACCCTGCCCAGCTGAGCTCTGCACTCCTGCCACCCCACTGGGCTCTGCACTTCCACCTAGCTGCAACAAACACCACCCCCACCCCAGGCACCAGCCCTGTGAGTTCCCTACCTGCTGCCCAAGTGAACTGGATGTCTGGGAAGCCAAGCAGGTTCCCATGGGGCAGGTGCAGCAGCAGCCTCCCTGGAAGCTGCTGCTGGCTGGGCCAGGCCCTTCTGTCTATGAGGATGGAGCACATTTTGTTGGGAAGTGCTGAGGGCAGGATAAAAGTGCCTGGTGGGCTGTATCCAGCCCGTGGGCAATATTTTGCCTGCTCCTGAGCTAGAAGAAGTTTCCAGATCACAGGCCCTGGTTCTCATGGGCGACTTCAATCACTCTGACGTCTGGAAGGGCAATACAGTAGCGCACAAGCAATCCAGAAAGGTTTTGGAGAGTGTTGGGAACACCTTCTTGGTACAAATCTTGAAGAGGTCGAATAGGGGCCACGCTTTCCTTGGTCTGCTGCTCACAAGCAGGGAACAAACCATCCTGATGTGCAGGAAGACTAGCAAATATGGCAGAGGACCAACCAGCTTGACATAGCATGGAGCTCTTCAAAGAGCTAAAGCACAATAGGGGAGCTTATAAGAAGTGGAAACTTGGAAAAACATCCAGGGAGGAGTATAAGACTATTGCTCAGGCATGCAGGAATGAAATCAGAAAAGCCAAAGTTCAGTCAGAGTTGCAGCTAGCAAGGGATGTGAAGATGGGTATGTCAGCAACAAGAGGAATCAGGGAGAGTGAGTCGCTTACTGAATTGGGGAGGCAACCTAGTAACAGATGATGTGGAAAGGCTGAAGTACTCAATGCCTTTATTACCTCAGTCTTCAGAGACAAAGTCAGCTCCCAGACTACTGCACCTGGAAGCACAGTTTGGGGAGAAGGTGGGCAGCTGACAGTGGCAAAAGAACAGGTTATGGACTATTTAGAAAAGCAGGATGTTTACAAGTTCATGGAGTTGGGTGTGATGGAACTAAGGGTACTGAGGGAGTTGGCCACTGTGATTTCAGAGCCACTGACCATCATCTTTGAAAACTCATGGTGATTGGGATTCGTCCCAGATGACTGGAAAAGGGCAAATATAGTGCCCATCTTTAAAAAATGAAAGAAGGAGGTTCTGGGAAACTTCAGGTAGGTCAGCCTCACCTCAGCACCTGGAAAAATCAGGCCCTCAAAAAATCCATTTCGAAGTACTTGGAGGAAAAGAAAGTGATTAGGAAACAACATAGATTCACTACAAGTCGTGCCTGACCAACCTGATAGCCTTCTACAATGAGATGACTGGCTCTGGATGTGAGGAGAGCAGTAGACATGATATACCTTGACTTTAGAAAGGCTTGTGATATTATCTCCCCCAACATTCTCACAAACAAGCTGAGGAAGTATGGGTTGGATAAATGGACTGTAACATGGATAAATACTGTCTGGAGTGTTGGACTAAGAGGATAGCAATCCATGGCTTGATGTCTAGTTGGCAGCCGGTATCAAGTGGGGTTACCCAGGGGTCAGTCCTGGGGCCTGTCCTGTTCAATATCTTTGTCAATGACCTGGAAGATGGGATGGAGTGCACCCTCAGCAAGTTTGCAGATGACACCAAGATGAGAGTAGTAGTAGATATGCTGGAGGGTAGGACTTGGATTCAGAGACACCTAGAATAACTGGAGGATTGGACCAGAAGAGATATCATGAGGTTCAATAAGGACAAATGCAAAGTCCTGCACTCAGGATAGAACAATCCCACATACCAGTACAGGCTGGGGAATCGACTGTCTAAGCATCAGCTCTGCAGAAAAGGACCAGTGGGTTACGGTGGATAGTAAGCTGAATATGAGCCAACAGTGCGAACAAGGCTAATGGCATACTCAACTCCATTAGTAGGAGCATTGCCAGCAGATCATGGGAAGTGATTATTCCCCTGTATTCAGAACTAATAAGGCCGCATCTGGAGTACCATGTCCAGTTTTGGACCTCCTGCCCCCACTATAGAAAGTATGTAGACAAATTGAAGAGAGTCCAGCAGAGGCCATTGAAAATGGGCAGGAGGCTGGGGCACATGACTTATTAGGAGAGGCTGGTGGGGGGGAACTGGGCTTATTTAGTCTAAAGAAAAGAAGACTGAGGGGGGATTTAATAACAGCCTTCAAGTACCCGAAGAGTGGTTCGAAAGAGGATGGAGCTAGACTGTTCTCAGTGGTGGCAGATGACAGAACAAGGAGCTCAAGTTGCAGCAAGGGAAGTTCAGGTTAGACATTAGAAAAAACTTTCACGAGGAAGATAGTAAAGCACTGGAACAGGTTACCCAGAGCGGCTGTGGACTCTCCATTCTTGTAGATTTTTAAGACCCAGCTAAACAAAATCTTGGATGGGATGCTATAGTTGTGGATGGTCATAGTTTGAGCAGGATGTTGGGCTAGATGACCTCCCGAGGTCCCTTTCAACCTTATATTTATATGATTCTATGACCCTTGTAAGGATCTTGGCCCTTTATAGTCTTGTAGACTCTCAGCATGTTGGTTATACAGAACTGGCTGTGAGCGGTTAGTTACAATCAAAGGTCTTAAGCAGTTGTACTTCATAGTTAGCTCCCAGCTACACTCTTCCCCATTAGTCTATTTATTAATAGAATTAATCTGTCCCTGAAGGTTGATGAGGTGTCCTTTACTGCAGTGGTTCCCAACCTTTTTTATACTGTGGACCGGCAAACTCAATCAAAGAATTTTGGCAGACCGGGTATAGAAACAATCTAATTTACATATTTAAATTTATTTTTTACATGGGAGAGGAGGGGAGATTGCGAGACTCAGAGGCAGTTCTCCTCTCTCATTCAGGACGTCATTGCCCCTTTTCTCAGAAGCACTCTTTCCAAAAAAAAAAATCCATTGAAGTTTGCTTGATCATCTCTTAGCCGTTGCATTTGATACAGAAGTGACTAGCTACAGTTACCATGGCCAATTTCAAAAGCTACAGTCACAGTCATTGGATGAGCAAGGACATTCTTGTCCAACCAATCAGCATGGTGTGGGCATGGTCTGGGCATAGAATTGTTGCTAGCAGTGGTTAAAGCTCATGCCACAACCCAGCAGCCAACCTTTCATGGCCCGATACCAGGCCATAGCCCAGTGGTTGGAAACCTCTGCTCTACTGAATCCAAAACCAGGAAAATTGTGAAAAAGCACCACCTACATTTAGACATGAGGCAGTGACCAATCCTGGAGAAAAGGACAGGAAATAGGGGATTTGGAGTGGCGCTTGCTTTGGTGTGGAAGAAATAGTCCTAATGAACAGGCAGTCCTTATATACCCAAGGTCAGTGAAGTTGTATGTTTGGGGTTGGTGGTTTATTTGGTGGAACTATAATTTGCAGTCTGTAGGAAAAGGGTGTCAAACTCAGCCCTGAAGGTCAGAAGAGTGGCTCAGAGCTTTTCCATATTGGGCCCATGGATCTCATCCCAAGCATACTGGATTTGGAGTGGCTGGAACTATGTCCTTATGAGGTGCAGTCCAGCTGGAGGCATGTAGCATGGATCCCAGACTGGCTGGAGCAGGTGCTAGGCTGTGCCATACATAGCACCCAGTCCAGGAACCATACCACACCAGGCCAGGAGATAGCTGTCTCCTGGCCAGGGCTGGGACATTGCTCTCTCCCGCAGGGGATTGCCTGCTTCAGGAGTGGGGACAATCTCCTCCTGCCCTGGCAGCAGGGAGCTCCCAGCCCTAGCTCCCTGATCATGACAGAGGATTTGGAAAGAGCTGCCGGGGAGCGGCAGGTGCCAGCCCCCTGCCCCGATCTGCCATTGGGCAGCTAGCAGTGAGCCCCTGGCTGGGATTAGGGTGGCCATCTTAAAGGACAGTCCGGTTGTCCTCTGTCCTCTATTGATACAAAACTGGGCACCTTTTCAAAATAGAGGACATAAAGGCATTGAGTTTCGTATCAATAGAGGACAGAAGACAGAGTAGCAGAAAACCAAAATGTCCTCTATGATGACCACCCTAGAGGAATTCCCCACTCAGTGCATGGCTTGCTACTAGCTGCCGCACAGGCGGGTGGGGCAGGGAGCTGGGACCTGCCCCACCTCCGCAGCTCTTTCCAAGCTCTGTCTTGATTTGCCTGATCGGTAGGGCTGTGTGAAATTTCGCTGGCTGTTACGTTTTGATGCTGTTTTGACTTGTTTTGAGCTGAAAACAGTGAAATCGAAATGAAATGAAAGGCTTTGAAACAGCCTCAAAACGAAATGAGGGCAGTCAAAATGTTTCAAGATGTTTTAAACGTTTCAAGTTTCGAAGCTCAAGCTGGGCTTGCCTGCAGGGAAACAGAAAGTAAGGAGAGAGAGGGAGAAGATGGGGGATGAGGGCGGAAGGACTGCTCTCATTATTGACAGTGTAGCTGGTCAGTGACTGTGATCCTTCCCTGAGGTCCCTTCCAATCCCAGTGCTCTGGGGAAGGGATGGAAAAACAGCATAAAAGGCAGTATTGTTTGAACTGGCCTGCTTTCTGCACTGTCTGACAGTTACTGAGCTATCTTCCAGCAGCTCAGGAGTATTAGACAACAAAGGCTACTACTAGCATTGATTTGAATGATTTCCTACTTGCTAGCTAGCCTAGAATTCCACAATACCTTTGCTTTCTTCTAGACCCTTTTATTTTATTATTATATTCATTGATTTATTCTTTTCAATTTTATAATTATATTGTATATTACACTATAGAATTTATATAGGAAGGGAGATACATTTATATTTTATATCTATACATTTATACCTTGTGGCTTATACTATGCACCTTATAGAACTTATATAGGAATGGAGATACATTTATATATTTGTATAAAAACAAGACACTATGAAACACACCATGAAGTGTGGTAGAAAGGCAGCTGGCAAGCCTTTGAGGAGGGGTGGAAGAGGGGGTAGAGGGAGAGATGTAAGTTCCACTCTCCCTTCCCAAACTGAGACGCAGCCTCTTTCCTACAATTAGTAGGGATGAGCCTTCCAGAAGTAGCAAGGAGAGGGGAGCAGTGCCAATGCCACTGCCTGTGCCTGCAACTGCATCCCCTCCAAGAGCACCTGCCATACCCCCCGCCACTACCACCATGACAACAAGCAGCAGCACCAGCATGACAGTCTCCTCCACCCCCATTTCACTTTTGATGCTAAGCCTTCCAGTGCCAGAGGAAGAGCTGGAGCTGAAGCTGGATCTCAGTGCCCTAGCAAGGGAAGGAGGGGGAATCAGCTGAGTTTGTGCTCCACACACCTCAAGTTTCCCCTAGAGCCAGGTCTCCTTCCCCAGAAGGCATTTCAGAGGAGGCTGAGGAACACGTTGCGGAGGCAAGCGAGTCAGCTGAGTCTGCTCCTCCTGTTGCTGTGCCTCTGCCTGCTGAGAAGGGGGAAATTGCAGCATATATGTATGCACCCACATCCTAGAAGCGAGCAGGTAGTGTGGCCTAGGATCACTTTTTGCTGGCAGATGATCCCACACACATTATCTGCCTGCACTGCAAGCCAAAACCAGCCGGGGCAAAGGAACAAAACACATGAGCACCATGGGGATGCTGATGCATCTCCGCAGGCACCACTCCACTTGCCCTTGCTCCTCCTCAGCCTGGAACCAGTGGGAGCATGCCCAAAGGGAAGTCCCCCCTCTTACTCCAAAGCCCCATCCCCCCAATGCAGAGACAGGCCACCCTGAAACAGTGGGGGAAAGGCAGACAGAAAGGGAGGCGCATTGTAAAGGTGAGCGAGATCACCCAAAGCATTGGGGAGATGCTTGATGTTGATGGCCAGCCCTTCTCCTTAGTTGAGTGGCCAGGGTTCAGGTGGTTTATGGCACTCGTGGCCCCATCCTATCAAGTGCCCACATGCACCATGTTCAGCAGGATGGTGGTGTCATCCCCCTATGAGGCATGCAGGGAGTACGTGAGGGAGGAGCTGTGAAAGGCAGGTCTGCAGATGGCCTTACACTTCACCTCAGACATCTGGAGCAGCTGGGTTGGAGATCACGCCTACCTCTCCCTCATAGGGCATTGGTGTGACCAGTCAGGCCATCAGCGAGCTCTTCTTCAAGCTGAGGTGATGAATGAGTCCCACACAGCAACAGCAATGCAGGATGTGGAGACTCAGTGGAACTCCACATACCTGATGCTCAAGAAGTTGGTGGAGCAACAAAAGGCCATCCATGAGATGGCCTTGCTCTGGGAGATTGGGATCAGTGGCCCCCTTAACAGAGCTGAGTGGGATACCATATTCCAGATCTTGCTAAGATATATTTCTATAACTATTCAGTCAGTCTGTTAAAAGATATCAGATTACACTGACCCAAAGGAAAAGACCTTGTCTGATAATGCCATGTCCTTAGACCAAAATCCCTAGCACCTGACTGGAAGGATGCAGGGCACTGGGCACATCTAAACCCCAGAGCTGGGGCTGGCAGGGAGAGTTCTCTGGGTTGGCAGTGTCATGACCCAAAGGGTATGATTTTGTGTGTGCTTCGGCACTGCAGAATTATTTCCCGCCACGAGGAGCTTTCTTTGCACGGTGCAATTCTCAGTTGCATAGAGAAAACCCTGGCGCAAAGGAGTTCCCACCACTTGTATGTAAATTTGTTTCCCACTATTAGCTGTTTCTAAATTATTCCCACGTGGCAGCTAGCGATTGGCTTGCTAGCCGTATAAGAGGCTTGAGCGGTTTCCGCCCAAGTTGGAGGAGGAGAAGGAGGATTTCACATCTCGGGAAGAACTCTAAGCACGCTGTGGAGCTTAACGAACCCAGCGTGTGCCTTAAGAAGGATAAAGGGGCCTGATCAACCTCTAACCTCTCCCCATCACCGCACGATCCCTCGACGTACCCTTCCCTGCGCGCTCATGGAGAGTCACTTTTTGGACTCTCATCGTGGTATCCAGAGCTCTTCTTGGGTTATTTCATCTGGTTGATTCGACGGGCTTGCGGTTCTAGAGCTCTCAGCCATCCTTGGACCAGAGTTCGTGGTTAGAACTCTTGTCCGCTCTTCTTCTTTTCTATCTGTAACTGCAACACAAGCAAGTTTTCCTGCCTGCACCGTGACCATCTACGGTGTAAGTAAAATAATCTTTAATCAACCTCTACGCGTCCGTGCCTAATTCTAGTCCGCCGTGCCAAATTCCCCGACCCACGTGCCAGGGCTGCTGGCCACAGCCCGCCGCGCGCCCCCGAAAGCCTCGGACCGCTCCCGGCCCGCACATGGCGACGAGGATGGGATCTGGGGAAAGCACGATGGAGCTAGAATTAGTTAAGAACTGCCCTTGGCGCAGTGGAAAACGCCAAGTAGAAAACTTCATGGAACTGGAGGTGCATATCCTTACCACCAGGTGGGCGGAACGGGTGAGAGGTTTATCAGCGGACGCCTTTCGCTGAAGGGAGAAGAGGGAGCTTCCAAAGACGGAGCCCTGAGAGAGAGGGAAGTGCATCTTCACCCCGTGGCATTTGGGTGTATAATGAATGATGAGTGGGTCCTGTTTAGGCCCCTCGGCACTGTGTCCCTCACCAGAGTCAACCCGGCAGGCGCAGTAAACCCGACCCTCACCCAGGAGTGTGCCCGTTGCCTAAGATGTGCTCGGGAGAGTGAAGAACCGGTACCGATCGACCGATTCGCCCCCTTTATGGTAGCGTCTAGATTGAGGGGTCATGAGCTTCCATCTGAGCTCTGTGAAGACCTGGAGACGGAGGGACGTGCCACAGATGAGTGGGTAATCCCGAAATGCGACAAGGGGGGAATGCTAACTGCAACTTTTCATACTGTAACCAATCTAATGTAAAAGAATTTAAGTTTGAAAGCCCAGCTGCGTATGGCCGTTCAAGCGGTCAAAGAGGCGGCTGCGAAAGAAAATCTTGAGATGCCACGCCAAGATGGCGCCGAGCAAGAGGGAGACCACGTGGAAGAACCGGAAGAGAAGGGTGGAGCTTCGGAGGAACCAGCGAGAGTTCGGCCAGCGACCCTGCCCACCAACGCAGCGTCACTTCCGACGACCACGCCTTCTTGCCGACGGAAGGGAGAATTGAGCGGAGGAGTGCATCCACCCCTCCTGCCTGAAACAATAACAGCATCGACTCCCGAAGTAACAGTTCATCCTGTAGCCACAATCAACCCAGTGACGGATGCACAAGATGGAGTTTGTGCCGCCACCAGTCGCCTTCGTGCTTGGACAGAGTTACAGGAGCTGTACAGAGAATCTGAAATGGAATCTGACGATGCTATAGTCTCATGGTTAGGACTCATGTCCATGGAGTTTGAGTTTAACTAACTGCCCTATTGTGTGCGGGTTTTTGTAAATATTAGTGAAATAACTGTTTTAAGAGAATTCTTTTCACAGATCCGGAATTCAGAGTGCGTGGTGGAGAGAAGCCCCAAGAAGGATAACATCATCGGCAGGAGTGAGGGCTTGACACGTGACTTCGCCATGACGCCCACTGAAGCCCTGATCGTGCAGTTTTTTGTTATGAATCTGGTTGTGTGTGTATGTATTTGTGCCGGCTATTATTTAATTCGATCCCTGGAGGACGAACTTCTTATGTTAGCTGATTTTGTGTTTACCCATTTAGTTCAACGCCCCGTTATAAGAGCTACTGGCGACCCGAGTGATGAGCATGTGGTATAATTCAGCTGTGCCTTCAGCAAGGGGGGGATGTCATGACCCAAAGGGTATGATTTTGTGTATGCTTCGGCACTGCAGAATTATTTCCCGCCACGAGGAGCTTTCTTTGCACGGTGCAATTCTCAGTTGCATAAAGAAAACCCCCGTGCAAAGGAGTTCCCACCACCTGTATGTAAATTTGTTTCCCACTATTGGCTGTTTCTAAATTATTCCCACGTGGCGGCTAGCGATTGGCTTGCTAGCCATATAAGAGGCTTGCGTGGTTTCCGCCCAAGTTGGAGGAGGAGAAGGAGGACTTCACATCTTGTGAAGAACTCTAAGCGCGCTGTGGAGTTTAACGAACCCAGCGTGTGCCTTAAGAAGGATAAAGGGGCCTGATCAACCTCTAACCTCTCCCCGTCGCCGCACGATCCCTCGACATACCCTTCCCTGCGCACTCGTGGAGAGTCACCTTTCGGACTCTCATCGTGGTATCCAGAGCTCTTCTCGGGTTATTTCTTCCTGTTGATTCGACGGGCTTGCGGTTCTGGAGCTCTCAGCCAGCCTTGGACCAGAGTTCGTGGTTAGAACTCTTGTCCGCTCTTCTTCTTTTCTATCTGTAACTGCAACGCAAGCAAGTTTTCCTGCCTGCACCGCGACCATCTACAGTGTAAGTAAAATAATCTTTAATCAACCTCTACGCGTCCGTGCCTAATTCTAGTCCGCCGTGCCGAATTCCCTGATCCACGTGCCAGGGCTGCTGGCCACAGCCTGCCGAGCACCCCTGAGGGCCTCAGACCGCTCCCGGCCTGCACAGGCAGAAGCAGAGCAAGACAGAGGAAGCATTGCTCAGTGAGGTAGATGCTTCCCTGGAAGGGAAGCAGCCCTGGGCCCTGCTTTTGCCACCAATATCTTGTTATGAATTTGTATTTAATGTTCACTGGATAGACAGCAGTGGGATAGTTTGTGCCTCGTTAACGGCACAGGCCAAGGCCGGCCTCCCTTCCAGGGCAGTGCCCGAGTCATGCTCCTCTCTGGCTTGCTTTTTTCCTAACTGCATATATCATCCTGTGGCTGTGGCTGCCCTATGGGCCAAATTCAAGAAAATGATTAGAGGGTAAATTGAGCAAGCCTGCTGGTTAGGGCCCTTAGCTAGAAACTGGATCAAAACCCCCCCTGGGCAAAGGAGGCTTGGATTCTAGGTTGCCCACTCTCAAACCACTAGGCTGTTGGGCTAAAAGATACTGTAGCCCTACTAGCTGCTCTGATCTCTGCTGCACCCCTGCATCCAGGAGGTACATCATGCCAACTTTGTGCCACAGCTCCTCTTCTGTGTCCACTTCTGAACGCTTCACCTTAAAAAATGATACAGCAGAGACTTAAAGTACTCCAAATGGAAACAAACGTAGTTAGTTATGGCTCAGTTTGCTTATGATGAAAGACTGCAAAAGCTTGCACAAAAATATGCAGTCTGGAGGGCAGAAAAGCTAGGGGTGGGACTTGACTGAGGGAGTGAAAATTATGAATAATTTCTTAGTTTTTGTGTGTCCTAATTTGAAAACAAGGAGGCATTTGATGTTATTCATATGTAATTATTTAAGAACAAATATTATGCAACTTAAAGTCAACCTGTGCATTTCATTTCACACAAAGATATAGAGGCCAGTGTTATGGTTGGGCTAAAAACAAGGTGAATAATTTTATTGCTAAGGGCAATAGGGAATTTCTTGCATTAGTCTATACAGTGGCTCTTTTTCAGGGTCAAGCAGTTATTACTTTTCAGTTCCCTCAGACTACACTGCTTGGCTTAATGAATTTGTGTGGTGGGTGGGTAGGTAGTGCCTCTGAAAACAGAAATAGCAAATACATCTTTATCAGAACTATTTTGTAGTAAAGTAACTGAAGCAGGGCAGTCAGGGACAACAGTCCCAGTTGCTGCCTTTGAGAGCTGTGTCCAAAAGTAGAGGCTGCTGCAATAGCCACTGACTGCACTGCTGCAGTTAGCACAGAGGCAGCTGGTGCTGCTTCATGCATAGCTGCTCCTTGGACGTGGAGCTGCCCAGCTACACTTCTGCTATTTTGCCTCTCAAATATCTGATTTTCAGCAGAAAAGTTGTTCTCATTTCTTCCCAAAAAGGTGTGTGTACAACCAGTCCTTACTTTAGCTTACACTTTTGACCAAAAAACTACCTTGTCCCAGCTACAGGAACCTATCCAATTCTCCTCCCATTCATGAGTACCCATTTGACTTCCCATCCCAGCTGTGGAAAAACACCTGATCCTTGGCCAAGAACACCCAGTCCACTTGAACTTTCCAAATGCAGCTGGCTGTGGGCCTGACTATGAATGCGAGGAAAGGACCATAAACAGTACAACACTGATGTGGTTGGCTAGCAATCAAATTACTCAGAACTGTCAGGCACGCTGCTGGAGGATACACCTATATTTATATCAGAGTTATCTTTATTAGAAAACGAAACATGAAGCTTTAGGTTTATATATGCACAGTTTGTCCAGTGATAATTGTACGTGATATTCTATGTATATTTGTGATATTCTTGTCCAGGCAGTGCACAAAATATTTATATTCCTCCACATAGTCCAAATTTGTGAAATAAATATTTGTTCTTGAGTATGTCTTGTGGGACCCTGCCATCGAGAACACTGTGTGCTATGATGTATTTTGGGGGCCAAGAATGGGGTCAGTGGCAGGTTTCAGTCAGACCTGTAACTCTGTTTGGCCTGGCATTTTATTTTCACACAGTCTTCCCTCCTTTTTTTCTGTGCCCCTTTTGGAAAAATATTACAGAACATATTAAAGCAGTACCCAGAGGCCCCAATCAGGATAGAAGCCATGTTGTGCTGAATACTGTTCAAACATGTCAGAGAAGATCTTTCAAATTAAATGCAGATAATTTGAAACACACAGGAATAATAACTTGGGATGATGAAGGAGGATGGGCCAAGGTGACAATGTTAGGAATACATCTGGCCTAAGGTCCAGATCCACAAAGGGACTTTGGGGTGTCAACACTGACCAACAATGCACCTAATATTTAGGTGTCCAGCTGCAGCCACGGAAGTCACAAATTGGGACAGAGGTCAGGCCACAGCCACAAACCTGGGCCAAGTGACCCCAGACCTGGATGCCCATCACCTGGTGTGACAGGGGCATGTGTTCTCTACACAGTGAACATGGAGAGCTAGGTGACTCAGCATGTGACTTACAACAATGAGCACACTGAGAGGGTAGAAGGGGATGCCTAAACCAACTTATAAGAAATGATGACAGGAAGCGTCTGAAATCCTGTCCCTTCTGGATTTAATTAGGTATGTGAATCAGATGCCAATGTGAAACTGATGTTCATTGTCTGAAATTGCTCTGCCACTTAGGCACCTCAGTGTATAAATGACTGTCTCTTTCCTTTTAAACGATAGTCAGAAGAGGAGTAGCTGCTGCCCACCTTTTGTATAATAGACCAGGGTTTGACAACCTATGGCTAGCAGAGTGACTGGATCCAGCCAGCATGGATCTCAGCCTGGCACTGTGCCATTGCTCCCTGCCATAGCCCTCCCTGCCGCTTTCTCTTCCCCTTCCACCTCAAACAACTGCTTCTTACCATTGCAGCTGCATTTGGCCCTCCCCAGTGCCATCAGGGACAGGAGTCACTGGTGCATGATGGAGGCAGTGGCACATGAAGAGGCAGCAGCAGGCAACTTGGGGACTGTGGAGCAAGGCACTGCAGAGAGAACTGGCAGCCCGCAGGGGTGACTAGGTTACAAGCAGCAGCATGAAACAGTGGCCAATCCCTGTAATAGGCTGCTGGTTAGAGAACTTGCCCAGGAAGTTTTTATCTTTTATTGTGTCATAACATCTGCTGCCCTTTTGAAACAGCTCCAAATGTACGTGAGTACACACCCCTGTTAATGTACGGGAGGGGGCCTTTTATTAATATTTTAAGGGCCTACTCAAAGTCAATTGAGTTCAATAGGAATTGCTTGCTTTAACACTCTGGGGGACAGTGATCACCTAATAATAGAATTCACCATAAGACGTCGAGTGGGTAAGGTAACTAGTAGGGTGAAAGTACTAGACTTTAGGAAAGCTGATTTAAATGAACTCAGGCGATTAGTCAAGGACGCACTGCAGAGTAGGAGTTTTGAAATGATGGGAGCCCAAGAAGGGTGGCTGTGCCTTAAGGAAACGATCCTTCGGGCACAAAGCGAGACGATCCCCACGCGGGGTAAAAGAGGGAAAGGGGCCAGGAGGCTTGCCTAGCTGACCACAGAAATCCAGGGCAGCCTAAGGGCCAAAAGGGGAGCGCACAAAAAGTGGAAACAAGGAGAGATCACCAAAGACAAATATACCTCCTCTGCTCGTGCTTGTAGGGAGGCAGTTAGACGGGCCAAAGCTACCATGGAGCTGAGGATGGCATCCCAAGTAAAGGACAACAAGAAATTGTTTTTTAGATATATAGGGAGTAAAAGGAAGACCCAGGGAGGAATAGGACCCCTGCTAAATGGGCAGAAACAATTGGTGACGGATGGGGGGGACAAGGCTGAACTCCTCAACGCGTTCTTTGCCTCAGTGTTCCTAAGCGAGGGGCACGACAAGTGTCTCACTGGGGTTGTAGAGAGGCAGCAGCAAGGCGCCAAACTTCCATGCATAGACCCTGAGATGGTGCAGAGTCACTTGGAAGAACTGGATGCCTTTAAGTCGGCAGGCCCAGATGAGCTCCATCGGAGGGTGCTGAAGGCACTGGCCAACATTATTACAGAGCCACTGGCGGGAATATTTGAATGCTTGTGGCACACAGGCCAAGTCCCGGAGGACTGGAAAAGGGCCAATGTGGCCCCCATTTTCAAGAAGGGGAGGAAGGAGGACCCGGGCAACTATAGGCCAGTCAGTCTCACCTCCATCCTTGGCAAAGTCTTTGAAAAAATTGTCAAGGCTCACATATGCGAGAGCCCGGCAGGACAAATTATGCTGAGGGGAAACCAGCACGGGTTCGTGGCAGGCAGATCATGTCTGACCAATCTAGTCTCTTTTTAAGACCAGGTTACAAAACGCCTGGACACAGGAGGAGGGGTGGATGTCGTATACCTAGACTTCAGGAAGGACTTCGATATGGTATCCCACCCCATACTGGTGAACAAGTTAAGAGGCTGTGACTTGGATGACTACACAGTCTGGTGGGTGGCGAATTGGCTAGAGAGTCGCACCCAGAGAGTCGTGGTGGATGGGCCGGTCACGACCTGGAAGGGTGTGGGCAGTGGGGTCCCGCAGGGCTCGGTCCTTGGACCGATACTCTTTAATGTCTTCATCAGCGACTTGGACGAGGGAGTGAAATGTACTCTGTCCAAGTTTGCAGATGACACAGAGCTATGGGGAGAAGTGGACACGCCCGAGGGCAGGGAACAGCTGCAGGCAGACCTGGACAGGTTGGACAAGTGGGCAGAAAACAACAGGATGCAGTTCAACAAGGAGAAATGCAAAGTGCTGCAACTAGGGAGGAAGAATGTCCAGCACACCTACAGCCTAGGGAATGACCTGCTGGGTGGCAAGGAAGTGGAAAGGGATCTTGGAGTCCTAGTGGACTCCAAGATGAACATGAGCCGGCAGTGTGACGAAGCCATCAGAAAAGCCAATGGCACTTTATCGTGCATCAGCAGATGCATGACAAATAGGTCCAAGGAGGTGATACTTCCCCTCTATCGGGCGCTGGTCAGACCGCAGTTGGAGTACTGCGTGCAATTCTGGGCGCCGCAATTCAAGAGAGATGCGGATAACCTGGAGAGGGTCCAGAGAAGGGCCACTCGTATGGTTAAGGGCCTGCAGTCCAAGCCCTACGAGGAGAGACTAGAGAACCTGGACCTTTTCAGCCTCCGCAAGAGAAGGTTGAGAGGTGACCTTGTGGCCGCCTATAAGTTCATCACGGGGGCACAGAAGGGAATTGGTGAGTATTTATTCACCAAGGTGCCCCCGGGGGTTACAAGAAATAATGGCCACAAGCTAGCAGAGAGCAGATTTAGATTGGACATTAGGAGGAACTTCCTCACAGTTCAAGTGGCCAAGGTCTGGAACGGGCTCCCAAGGGAGGTGGTGCTCTCCCCTACCCTGGGGGTCTTCAAGAGGAGGTTAGATAAGCATCTAGCTGGGGTCATCTAGACCCAGAACTCTTTCCTGCCTATGCAGGGGGTCGGACTCGATGATCTATTGAGGTCCCTTCCGACCCTAAATCTATGAATCTATAACACACTTTAGATAAGATCCTAAATGAGTTTCCTAGCCTGGTAGCATTCTTTCAGTCCCTTATCTTCATTTTTATATTCTGATTTCTACATGAGATGCGTTCACACTTTTCATGGGTTCATATAATGAAAATGAGGGCAGCTATGAAATCCTGTGACTTGAAGAATGCAACACTGAGCTGGAAGGCAGAGGTGTAATCTCATGCCTCTGCAAAGTGTGAATCTTTTGGACTGTTTTTTAGTTCCCTTTCTAGGACTCTAAGGCTTCTGACAGACGGGGGGGCAGGATGGACAGATGGGACACCACAAAAACAAAAACACCCCCAAAGAACCCCAAAACAAAACAAAAACATGCTTTACCAGAGGAGGCGGCACATTTATTTGACTCAGCTCCCCAGCATCTGTATAGATTTGACACTTCAGTGGGGCTTATCAGCACTTTTAGCTAAAGCTGATTCAATCCACTATCCCTGATCATCATCATCACCAAGGATCCTGGTCTTCCATGATAAAAAAATCACAAATTCTCTGATAAAAATCCCTAAGTCCGTGGTTAAAATTAAATGCCGCCCCCCCCAGCTCTGCTTGTGCCCCCCAGCCCTGCTGGAGGGCGCCCCCAGCTGCCAGGGCTATGGGGCCAGGGACCCAGGTCTGCAGTCCCCTGCCCCCAGCAGAAGGCAGCGGCTGCTACAGCAGGAGCTGGCTCCCCACTGCTGCCTGCCTGCTGCAGGCTCAGGCAGGGCCAGCTCCCAGTGGCAGCGTGCACTCCTGAGGGATAGGGGGGGACCCGCACCCCCCAGATCTGTGTGGGGGTGGGGGCAGGGCAGATGAGCACTGCCCCCATGCACACAGAGGAAGTGTGGCCAGGGCAGCACAGAACCTGCAGCAGCAGGCAGCTTTTGTGCATGGCTCCTGCTGTGCCCAGCTGCACCAGTCTCACATGCTGCGCTCTGAAGATCCTGGGGGAGGGCAGCAGGGCGGGGAGCACAGCGTTTGCAACCCCGGATTTGCAGCTGGCTGGGCACTCCAGCTGGGAGGGGGTTTGCAGCCTACATGCTCCTGCCCAGAGTGCTTGGCCAGTTGCAAACCCCCGCCACTCCTGGCCAGCTGGAAACCCCCCTCCCAGCCAGAGTGCCTGGCTGGGGAGTACCCAAGCTGGCTGGGGGCTGAAGGAGTGGGGAGGGTTTCCAGTGAGCTGAGCACTCCGGCTGGGAGCAGGGAGGCTGCAAACCCGCTCCTAGCCAGAGTGCCTGGCTGGCTGAAAACCTCCCTGCTTCCTCAGCCCCAAGCCAACTCCCCCCCCCCCACACACGCACACCCCGAGCCCTGTCTCACAACCCTCAAGCTCCACTTACCTCCAGCAAGAAGACTGAGCCTGAAGCAGCCTCCAGTAAGACTGAGTGTTGGGCCCTGCCCTTACCCGCTCCCTTCCCCTCCTGGCAGGGTTGAGGGTTTCCCCACCCCTTTTGCAAATAGCTCTTGTAGGCTGGAACTCTTCCGGCCTGCACAGCTCTTTGCAAAAGGGGGAAATCTGTAGGTTTCTCTTCTAAAAGGGAAAATCCATGTTTTCTCTGATAAAAATGGTAAATCTGTGGTTTTCTCTGTTTTTTTTCCATGGGAAATGGAAAACCAGGATCCCTGATCATCACTGTGTGCTGGAGATGTATTTAAATGAAGTTTCAAACAGCTTCATCAAAGAATGTAGAGAGCTACATTTACATGATAAAGCAGAACACTGTAAAAGGTGTGAATGCCTAAACAAAGCCTTTCTGAATGCCTGGCTGCAAGGAGACACAGGATTGTGTAAAGACTTATGCAAGGCTTTCCCTTGCTTCCTGGTTTACATTTTAAGTTAGAGTAAATTGTGTATGCTGTGTTTTACTGGGTGTATCTTATCTTAGGCAAAGATTTTTGGTAGTTTCCTGTTGTATGCTTTGCAAATTGCTATGTTCAATACATGCCTGCTTCAGAGAAAATATATTTTTTCCCCATCCCCACTGCTCAGTCTGGTACCAGCTGGTTCTCCCCTCCCCACCAGGCTGGTACCTGGCCATGCCCCCTCCACTCCAGCAGGGAGGGGTGAGAGCCTTGGAGGGTGTCTCCTCTCCTCTTTGGCAATGGCTGGCAGGCATGCTCTAGCAGCCCTCCCCTCTCCCCTCCGGCTTCTGACTTAAGCCACAGCAGGAATGTGCCTGCATTTCCTGGTTTAACAGAACATGCCTGTCCAGCTAGTAATCAGTTTAAGCTGCATAGCTTAGACTAACCTGCAACGAGTGAATCAATTTAGGCTTGGTCTTTTTGAAGGTTTGTCCTTAGTGTCTGCACAGTGTTCAACACAACATGGCTTCTACCCTGATTGGGGCCTCAGGGTGCTGCTCTAATATCAATATATTTTGTAGTATTTTTCCAAAAGGGACAAAGAAAAAAGGGGAAAAAAACTGCATAAAAACAAAATGCCAAATGGAGTAAAAGTTATGACTGAAGCTTGTCATTGAACCCCTTCTTGGTCTCCAAAATACATCATAGCACACAGTGTTCAGGATGGCAAGGTCCCGCAAAACATACTCAAGAGCAAATATTTATTCACAAATTTGGACATTCACGGGCTTCCCTTGCATGGGTTATAAGGCATGATGGGATCTAATGCTTGATTCCACAATCATGCCTCCTGACAGGACAGAAAGCTCCAGTGTGGGGATTGTGCATGAGATCCCATGGTATCTTTACTTGCCAAGGGCCTGTTATATATATATTTCATATATAATTACATTCTAGCATAAATATATATTGTTTTTGTGCTAATCTAGTCCTCCTGCTTAAATAGTTCCTTTTTCTTCTTTAGTGTTTACCCCATTCCTGACACATTGATGGAGAGCAATCATGTTCTCTCTCAGCATTTGTTTGCTAAACTAATAAGTTCCCAGCTACATGTTCAAATTAAAACTGGATAGAAAATCAGCTATAAAGTTATTACAGCATTTTCAAGCATGAATTTATAGCTGGTTGGATCTTTTTATAGCTAGATAGTCATTTTTAATCAAGTGATAATTACTTTGCACATTTCAATGTGTTATGCCAGTTAATTGTGTGAAATTGTAGTTACTTTATGCTTGTGACTAGTCTTAGTTTGCATATGTGGCCAGTCTAAGTTAATTGTATGATTCACCAGTTAGTTGTGTAATATATTGAACATGTAGGAGGGACTTACATAAGCCAAGCTTGTTTAGTCCCCTTTCTCATGATAAGCTCTCCATTCCCTCTATTGTCCTAGTAGCCCTTCTCTATACCCATTTCATCCTTCTCGAATTACTCAAAGTATTCCAGATGAGGTCTAATAAGTAACCTGTACAATGGTACTAATATTTCCTATCTGCTGGAAATGCTTCTCCTAATACATCTCAGGTGGCATTTGCCCTTTTTCAAACCTGCATAACATTGGCAGTTTATAAGCATCTAGTGATCATCTAGTATCCCAAGGTCATTCACATATGCAATCATTTCTACCCATTGAGCTCCTAGCTTTGTAACAGAAGATTTTGTTGTTCATGCAGGGCCTTGCATTGTATTAAATGAATTTCATCTCAGTGCTCAAGGTTACCCATTTCTTTCTGTATGATATCCCAGTCTTTCTGTGCATTGACAATACCTCCCAACTTTGAGTTGTCAACAAGTTTAATCAGCTCAGTCCTCCATTTTGTGCCAAGGTCATCAATGCAAATATAATCAACCTCTAATTGGACCTTGAAGTACCCCTCTTTTTAAGTTTTGTTTTAAGTTTAAGTAGTGTTTGTAGTTATTTCCTACTTCCATACTCTCCTTCACATGATCGGTCTTGCCTTTGAACCATGTTCAACATCATCATCCTTATCCAAAACTAAAGTACTAATTTAATTGTTGGACTATACCTAAATCATTCTTAATCTGTACTCCATCCTCACTATATAATGGCTCCATTTCTTTCCTTTCTCTTTGTTTATATAGATGAAGATAGTTTTGCTATTTGTTTTAACATTCTTTACAAGGTCTAACTCAGCCGCTATGTTTTTGCACTGCTTGACCTCTGATATACAACTCCCTTTGTTGATTATTCCTTTCTTACATTCTTTGTAGATTCTCTACTTATTCTTTATATCCTTCTTGAAGTGGTCATGTATTCAGGTAGGGGAATATGCCAGCTATAGCAGCCTTTCAGGTATTATCATATTTACATTCACGGGACAGGGCAGAATGGTGGTCCCAACTTCCATGTCCCGTACAGGGTTGCCAACGTTGTTTGAATCT
Source organism: Alligator mississippiensis (assembly GCF_030867095.1). Lineage (NCBI taxonomy): Eukaryota > Metazoa > Chordata > Crocodylia > Alligatoridae > Alligator > Alligator mississippiensis. The sequence continues at coordinate 114,987,079 of NC_081824.1, read as the reverse complement.
ATTCTGGGTGGTTTCCAGAACACCAATGCACCCATGAGACAATACGAACATGCCCATGTGCTTGCTTATATCAGTTACATATTACAGTGCATAGACTTTGTCAGGAAGGCAAATGCACATTACTATTACATTTTAAAAACTCACTGGGCTATTGTATACATTGGATTCAACATTTAATATTTATTTTAATGAATGTCCTATCATTTATCTCCTGGGTGACTCTCAGCAGTCTCCTGGAGATTTGCATCTAATTGGAGACTCCAGGACAGTCCTGAAGGGTTGGCAACCTGGTCCCATAGTCCCTTTGAGGCCAAGTATATTCTGTGGGAGTACAGAGAAAGGAGGTGCTTTTCTAGCTTCAGGGACTCTTAAGTACAATAGGGTCTTGTACAAAGTGTACATGACAAGCTAAAGGGAGGCTGAATTTAACAGCGTAAAGACCTGTCACAACTGGCTCAAAACCAATCCTTCTCCTAAAGAGCTTGCACTCTACAAGTCCAATACTTTTATGATAAAGGGAGAAACTGGGCTTCTGCAGGAATTTAGCCTTCTCCTTGGATGCTGATATATCAAAAGGTGCAAGGCATGGCTGCTCTTATCTACTTTAAGACAACCAGTCCCTGCCTGGAGGCTTTCCTGATTCTTTATATTGATTATCTTGCTCTTTTCTTTTCTTCTGAGTCTTTCTTTCCTTGTTCTGTATTAATATATATATATATATATATATATATTTTTTTTTTTTTTTTTAAATAAGATGCTGTAAAAATATTTTGCTAGTAGACAGATTAATGCTAAGGAGAGCAGGGGGAACATTTTCAAAACTGCTTCAAATGACCTGCAAGGAAGTGTACCTCCAGGAATGGTCACAGTACCCCCTTGTGACTGCACTATGCCCATCTGCCTACCCCAGCCCCCTAATCTGGCTCCTCTCTCCACCCTGCCATGCCTCGATGTTGGACGTAATATGCTATCTTAAAGGCTGCCTTTGGGTAACTGGGGCCCAGCTGTAGGTGCTTTACTATCCCCCTACTTGTTCACAGCCTACAGTTCTGGCTAGCTTATGTGGGGATCTACCCTCCTCTTTCCCTTACCTTCTCTGCCTATGGCTAGGGCTTCAGCCCCAGGTCAAGCTCCCACCTGCCTTGCTCTATTTTAGGCCCCTGGCCTGTCTGGGCTTTGGCCTTCTCCCAGGCCCCAACCCTGGCTGAGGCTTCTGCCTACCTCCCTTTCCTAGGAACAACCACACACACACTCATAAAAGTAAACAGAAGAAAAACCAAGGGAAAATAAGCCACAGGCCTACATACCTTCCCTCACAGCTACCCCAATCCATCAGGTGCTACTAACAAATAAGCAAAGAAGAAAAGCAGATAGCATAAGAGTCCTCCATCATCTGGGTACACTCATTCCCCAGGATCCCTTCTGGGTTAAAATAAAAAGTTCTCAGTGCATGCACTCACTCTGCCTCCACCAACAGAGGATCCTCCTCTTGGGCTAAAGCCCTTCTTGCTGGGCTTGCATTCATCCTTGCTATCCCGGAGGACTCTCCCATTCTCTGCCACTAGGGCCAGTCTGTTGGACTGGAGGAGAGTTTAATATACCAGTCAGCTCCTCCCCTTTGATCAGCTGACTGGGCTTCCTGTTCACCTGGCCCAAGTGCTGCTACTCTCCCCATTGCCTCTCATTGATGGGTTCTGCAACCAGCTACTTGCAAACTGGGCTCTGCAGGGATAAGTCCCTGGACCAAGGCCAGTTGCTTTGCCTCAGGAGGTCTCTGCTCTTACCCAGAGTTCAAATTACACTCCAACTCTTGGGGTGGGCGGGGGGTTTGCAGTGGTGGCATCTGGAAGCCAGAAGGAGATGCTGCTGCCACTGCCACCACTGCCACTGGCACCACCTTAACTGCTTAGAAAAGTGCAGGGTGGGCTGGGGACTCTCATCTCTTATGCGGTGGGGGCTCAGATCTCCCTCCCCCGCACCCAAATCCCCCTGTATTTCAAACCCTGCTCTTACCTGCAGCAGGGTATCTCTTCTGGCAGCTGGGACTTCTACCACTCCACTCACTCTGGCAAGGATTATTTCTGCTATTTGTAATCTCCCTCCCTTTTGGGCTACAAATATTCTGGTTTTAAAGGGGCCTCACTGATTTTTCTTTCCTGGTCCTCTCCTCCTGATAATAGGGTTAGGGTTCCTTGTTACATGATGGAGGAATCTAAACCCGATTTTCCAAAGCTTCTTGGGCATTTAGGGCCTAAGTCTCACTGAGACCCAATTAGGCTTATACTTGCAAGTTGCTTAGGAGCTTTTAAATTTTACCCATCATCAAAGTAGACCTTACAAAAAAATAATCCATCCAATTTAGCCTCTTACTTGCCCCCATTAAGCACTTATTTTTTTCTCTTTGTGAATATATTAGGAATTATTCATTACTTCTTTGCATGTCCACATTAACTATTTGTAAAATATTCATAGGCGATATTCATCAGAGTATTCATTGTTCTGAGCTTTTGTTTGAATTTCTTATTCTTATTTATTAGGTCTTGGTTCCACTGAGATATGCGAAGAGGCAGGTAACAGTGGGATAAGAGATCCTGCAGGTAACAATAAGGATGTTTCAGTGTCCCATAGGGCTCTTTTTACTCATCCAAGCAAGTGCTTTTGGACACCTAGCACTGCCACAACCTCTCTACTCTTTAGCTCCTCTTCACAAATGAACCATGATAACAAATGCAAGGTGCTACACTTCAGAAGGAATAATAAAAAACAGATATAAAAAGAATGGCACGTACCTGGAGGGCAGTACTATGGAAAGGGACTTGGGAATGTTGGTAGATCACAGGGTGCTGATTGATGTGACAGTGGGTGCTGGCAGATGTGACAGTTTGTCATGCGATTGGCCACTGAAAACACTTTACACCCTTGTACTGACAGAAGTGCATGGTTGAAGAGAGCTTTAAAAATGGGCAATTGTGTGACAGTCTGAACTCTCATTATAGAAGGGTTCAGATGAAGGTGCTCCAAAGCAGAACACCTTCATTAATGTCTGTCAGTGCGGCCAGGAGCAGGGCTTGCCTGATGCAGCTGAGCTCTGCTCCCCATGCTGTCTTCAAAATGGGAGGGAGAGAAGAGTGCTGAAGGAGCTTGTTCTAGAGGTTGCCTAGCTGGTGCTGGAGGGAGGGGTGGGTGGATTGGAGAGAAGCCTCAGTGGAGCTCCAATACTCCCACTCCACCCTTCAGCACTAGCTGGGCAACCCCCAGAACAAGTTCCCTCAGCACCCTTTCCCTCCTCCCATTCTGAAGACAGCACTAGGGCTTGGATGCAGGAGGGGCAGGGCTAGGGAGAGTGGCTGCAAAGACACAGCCACTGTACACTGCAGCTCATCTCCCAATCCTGAGGACCCAACAGCACCATGAGTTACAGTGGGGAGCTGCATATCTATCAGCACCTACAGGCTTAAATCAGAAGCCTCCCGCTTCTACCTCTTCCTGTCACACATTTCCAACCTGAGCTGCTTCTGTGTGGCTTTCAAATCCTCCCTCAAACTGCAAATCTCTTGAGCATCCTTCATGCAACTAGCTTGCAAAGCCTCAATCTCACTTTGCAGATGCTCAACTTCGACAGCCTTATCTAATTCTATCGCCACCAACCTCTGGCTCAAGCTCTCCTTCAAGGCAACCTCTTCCTTTGCTTTGTTAGACAAGCTCCTGACACATGCTAACATGCCCCAAAGCATAGCTTTTTTGCTGCCTTCTCAGCCCATTTCCTCTCTGAGATGCATGTCACCCAGCAGTGGCACAGAATCTCATATGCCAGCTCAGTATCACACAAATCTCCATCTTTCCAGAAGGCCACATCCCTTTCTAAGAAAGACCAGGCATGCTTCTGCCTAAGACGTGGCTCCAGCCACTCCTCAGACTTCTCCACTGAACTGACAGTGGGAGTCTGAATGTCCACAGCCTCAACAACTGAGCTATCCATGGCAGACATCTCTGCAGTGGGTGAGAGCAAGGCCAAGCCTGAGCCTGGGCCCCCAGAGCCCCTGCTGGCAACTCTGGACAGGATTTATAGCCTTCTAATCACACCACCTGTCACTCACCCAATGATCCAATCATTGCCCTTTGCACAATACCCAATCAAATTCACACCTGGGCAATACTTAAAAGGACCAATCAATTCAAACTATTTCAACTCAATACAAGCAGCATTATCATAACTGCCTTATTGATTAACATATCAACATTGATAAACAGTTGCATTACCATTATACACTGCGCATGCCCAGACCTTAAAAGTAGGTCATGCTTTAATCAAGGTTGAGAGTTCAAACCCTCTAGAAACGTCTCACATTTTGTCATATGGTGCATGCATAGACTTTCACTGTTCTACAAGAAAGGCAACAGTCTGGGTGGAGTAGCCAAGGAGGCAACATCAGGCTGAGCTTCTCCTGGAATACCTTGGAGGGAAGGGCAGGAGCTTTGGGGGATGGTTTGGAGGCTCCTGGTCTTGGGTATGACTTGAAACTGTACCCTACTGGGGAAGGGTGGCCTGCTGGGGCTCCTAGTGGTGTGGGTGCCCTCAGGAAATGCCAGGCCAGTTACTGCCCTGGTGAAAAGTGGGTAGGGGCACCTTAAAACCTCAGCCCCCACTATACAGTGGAGAATATACAAACTATGGTGCCAGGCATGCTGAAGGAAAGGCACTTGAGCCCCTGGGAGTGTAAGACACCAAGCCTATGAAGGGGCATATAGTTAGCCCCAGTGAGGTGGCAGTGTGGAGCTTTAGTGACAGGGGAACTGAAGGCTGGGAGCCCAATATGTGGGCCCAGGGGCCCAGTGTGTGTTTGTATATATTTATGTAGAGTTGCCGTGAAAGGGGCCAGGGCAAGCTTGGCCCGGGTTGGGAACTTGGCTGGCCATTACCCAGGTGAGGGGCACAGGAGAGGCCCAAGAGACTTTAAGTCTGCCACCCAAGACATGATCTGGATAAAGCCCCAAGGCCTACGGGAGCCACTGCAAGAGGGATCAAGGTGGAACAAGTTCTTGATGCAAGAAAGAGACCCTGTGAGAGGAGGGCAGTGTGAATTTGCATGTGAAAAAGGCCTGACAATGAGGACTAAGCTTGGTCAGGCTTTAGGCCAAGTGTATGGTACAGTAAGAAATTATGATGTCATTTGCGAGGCATGGGCCACCATCTAGGGGAGGTTTGGAGCAGTGGATAGTGCCCCCTAGCATCGGGGCCTGTAATGGGTAGACTCCTGCATTTTCCACCAGTTATGGGAACAGCAAAGTCAAGGCAGGAGAGACTAGGTGTACTGCCCTATAGGATCAGGTGGGCAGGCCAACTCAGCCCCAGGCTCGCCTCCTGTCACAGGGACAGCGCCTTTTATCCAGGGTCTCTTGAGCATATATTGAAAGCATTTCACAGAAGCAGGATATTGGCTGCTGTGGGTCCCCTGCTTTACCTGTACAAGGTTAGAGTATTAGGTCTGTTGTGTCAGGGTTGATGGCAATCTTATGTAAGCTTTAGATTATGGTTTGTATCGGATGGTTTGGATAAGGATAATTCTACCTCAGGTAGGGAGCTGGACTAGATTACCTCTGGAAATCCCTTTCAACCCTAACTTCTATTATTCTATGATTAATGAAAATGCTGAAAACTTTTGGTGGTATTTTCTGGGTAAGCCAACAAAAGTGGTGGAATAGTCATTGACATATTTGCCAAATGAGAATCAAATCACGAGAATGTGGACATTCTGCAATCATGCAATAACTACCATAAAACAGTGAAACCAAAGCAAAATCTGTTCTTGGCTTCCTTCATCTGTGTTCTCAGTTGTACATGTTCACCCCATACCTTGAGTAAAATGCATACTTTCTGGCCCCAGTTCCAACCTTTTTCTGTCATCTGAATGATAGAAGGAGACCAATCTCCATTTTTTCTTGAACAGGAATTCATTGGAGAAGGAAAGATTACTCCTGTCCAGCATGGTACCAGAAAACTGGTTTCTACACAAGCTATCCACTTCCATGTGAATGTTAGAGGCAGGAAATAACCTTACTCCATGGTGTCAGTTTACAGCTGTGTTTGTTCCTTTTGGCACAGATCCACAAAAGTAGGGTTGCCAACTTCTACTAAGATGCCATTCAATAGGATTTAGGTACCAAAATACAGGCTAGGCACCTAAATACCTTTGAGGATCCACCCATAAAATAATTAGAGAAGCTTTTAACTTGTTTTAATATAAGTTAGACTACAGGTACATTGAAGATAAAGAAGCCATACCTTCCATGCTGAACTGAACTTGTCAAAGGCAGGAACCTGACCCACTGTGAGTGTGTAGATCTGTAACTAATATACACACTAGCAACATATTACGTTGCTATGTGATAGATATTCTTTTCTGTGTATACACATATATATATACCTGAACTGCTTTGCTTGCATTTGGACTAGACTGTAAATTTGCTGGAGTGGAAATCATGTTTCCTTATAAGGTCAAGAGAGTGCACCAACTTATTAATGTGTGTGTGTGTATACATGTACATACACCTGCATCAGGGTTGAATATTCAAATACTAAACTGAATTAATTCTCAAGACGATTCTGTTTCTAAAACTATAGTTAATTATTACTTACTAGACCAGGAAAATGCTGGGTGAAGATTACAAACTTGCTTGAAAGGTTTTTCTTTTGTAAATACCAAAGTTTACCATCAGAGGGAGATTGTAATGTTACTTTTTAATCATGAGACAAGTGTAACATAGTATTTGTGAGGAAACCTAGAAAAAAAGAACACTTTCAAACCATGACTTAAACCTTTTATTTTAATTGAAGGCAAGGAGATTACTGAAATCATATTAATTGTTCTCTTATTTATGGGAGAGCATACTACAAATATGTCACCAAATATTATGTCATCACAACATTAACAAAAGCACTTAAGTCATTTAGACTCTTTGAAAGTTTTGTCTCGTCATAGCAAAGGGGAGTCTAGTGGGACCTTTTGTTGCTTCTTTAAAAAAAGCAGAAAAGCTTTTAATATATTTTTTTAATGACTGGTGTGTTGACATGGCAGAAAGTGATGTCTGAGAATATATGAAACACTTGGCTCATTTTATACCATCCCAATAGCACAAAGCATCTTTAAAGCAAAAGATGAGAGCAGCATAAGCCACCATGAATGGAGCCCAGGTGCCGGATAGAAGCAGAAGAGGCTAGGATGGAGAAGAAGACATTATTGGATGCCGTATCGTTAGCTTGCTCAGGAATCTTCAAGAGACCTCTGTGGTCAGTATAAACCAGAACAAGCATTTTGGGACTCTCTAAGCTATACCAAAGACTGTGGGACACTGGCCAGTCTAGGATCAGGGTAACAGGAACATGGCATAAAGCAATCTTTCTTCTCTATTTAACTTACCTGCTATGATTGTTAACCTTAGTGCAGCTGAAGATCTGGCTCTCTCTCAAAAAAGTAATACTGTACATGATGAGTGCTGCTGTGAAGGTGAGATGGTATAGCAGTTAATGATATTGCTCCTGTAAATTGGTTGATTGTTTAACATTGTAGACAAATGCAGTTTTATGTAATTGTTTTAAAATTGTGATAGGCTTGTGGAATGGACGTTTGAAAGCCACCACAGAAAGATTATCAAGTGTGTACCCAGGTAATTTCATTACCTCCCTAGTTAGCTTGTTTCAGTATTTCATCATCCTAACAGAAAGATTTTCCTAACATCAAACCTAAACCTTTTTCACTGCAAATTAAGTTGATTCATCTAGTCATTTTATAACAGGCAAGGGTATCAACTGGTCCCCATCACTTTTATCATAGCCTTTTAGATGTTGGGAGGTTATTCTCTTTTCTACATTAAAAACCAGTTCTATTGACTTCCCTCCAGGTCAAATGTTCTGAACCTTTTACTATTCTTGTTGCTGTCCTCTGGACTCTCTGGTCTCTTTATATTCCTTTGAAAGTGCGGTGACCAAAACCAGGCATAGTATTCTAGCTGGAATGTCAGCAGTGCTGATTAAGGTGGAATGATTACCTCTCATATCTTACATATGACATCCTAAAATAGATTTGCCAAAATAGATTTTTTTTATTGCAGCAGTAATCTCACACTATTGAGTCACATGTAATGTATGAACTACTCTAACTCCCAGATCTTCTTCCGTGTGTACCATCTCTACTTTTTCCAGAACCTGACAAAGGGACTTCGATCCTGAAAGCTTGCAAAAAAAGAACAATTTTCCTGTGATTTTCCAGTTAATCTAATAAAAGGTATCATTTTGGAACCAAGAGTTCTAGTTTTTTGTATGTCTTTTTGTCTCAGACCAACACAGCTACCAAGTACACCCCTGAAACATGGAAGATTCTGAATTTTAGCCAATTTTGGATTTTAAACTTCATTGCAGAACAACAAGTAAGTTTTTTTTACCTCCCTGCCTGCCATCTGACACCTCCAGGGAAGGGATTCTACCTGATCAACACATCAAAGAGCTACTCAACACAGCTCACAAAGACACTCACGGACCCAGAGGGAGACGGCCTTCCATCTTCAGCTCCCTCTGTGCAAAAATGAAGTTTATTTCCTGCCTATGGGGACTTTTTACCATCTTGTATCATCTATACTTTTCCCAGAGCCTGACAAAGGGACTTTGATCCTGAAAAGCTTGCAGAAAAGGACAGTTTTCTTGCAATTTTCCAGTTGGTCTAATAAAAGGTATTGTTTTGGAACCAAGAGTTCTAGTTTTTTGCATCGCTTTGTCTGTCGTTCTACTGCCTTGCCAGATATTCTCCATTTTGTACTTCTGCATTTGATTTCTCCTTCTTATGGTATCTTCAGGTAAAGATGCATTGGCTCAGAACCTCAGCATTTTTGTTCCATGAGTCAGCAACACTTCAATTCTATCTAGTCCAAGGTTAAACAAATGCTTCCCTGGTCCCTTCAGATGGAAGAAGATCAAAGAGTTGGGAGGAGAAAGGGACAAAATGGAGTTTTCTGACTATATTACAACCCATAATTCCTCATAGTCTCCCCTCCCTTGCCCCTGCTTCTCTTTCTCCTTGCTCTGTCCCCTCACCCCCAAAAAAACCTTCAAGGAAATGCCTGAGCAGGCTGAATGTCATTGGACTGCAAAGCCAAAGCAGCTCCGCATTTGAAAACCTACAAGGTAGGAGACTATTTTCTCCTCCCTGCTGTCAGAGACAATGCTGAGAAGCATTAATGGAAACACTTTAAAATGATTTTGTCCTTTCCTGTTAATGGGTGAACAGCACTTCATTATACGGGCTGTGAAAGATCTAATACTATCTGTTAGGATGCCAGATGTCCATGTTCCTGATATTGTACATCAGCTGCAAAATAAAGGCATATGAACAGAAGGAAACACTTTTTCTAAGTTCAAATGTACAGCAGGAGTTGGGGGAAGAGGTAGGGGAAGAGCTGAAGGCAGCCCAGTGTCTTTAAAAAACACTACAACAGGCTTTACAGTGTGGCCTACATTCAAGCCCATTGAAATAGGGTCTACATTTGATTTGAGGAAAAGAAAGAGAAATATTTTCAAAATTATGACAGGTTAATTTTGTCCTTCCTTCACTTTGATGCTAGTCTGGTCTCAATGGGACTATGCTGATGGGACTGAAAACAGAATTTGAGTGCTTTTCCCTTTTATTTACACTTGTGGTTTTGCATAGATATAACAGAAGGTAGGCTTTAGGCCAGTCTCTGTAAAGGAAATAACTAAAAAAATGTTCATCCTTATAGGCTCGGCAGTGCTATGTTGGCCAACACTATGCAAGAAAGAGACTTGGGGGTCATCATTGACCACAAGATGAACATGAGCCTGCAGTGCGATGCTGCGGCTAGTAAAGCGACCAAAACGCTGGCTTGCATCCATAGATGCTTCTCAAGCAAATCCTGGGACGTCATTCTCCCCTTGTACTCGGCCTTAGTGAGGCCGCAGCTGGAGTACTGCGTCCAGTTTTGGGCTCCACAATTCAAAAAGGATGTGGAGAAGCTTGAGAGAGTCCAGAGAAGAGCCACGCGCATGATCAGAGGTCAGGGAAGCAGGCCCTACGATGACAGGCTGAGAGCCCTGGGGCTCTTTAGCCTGGAAAAGCGCAGGCTCAGGGGTGATCTGATGGCCACCTACAAGTTTATCAGGGGTGACCACCAGTATCTGGGGGAACATTTGTTCACCAGAGTGCCCCAAGGGATAACGACTAGGTCGAATGGTCATAAACTACTACAAGACCGTTTCAGGCTGGACATAAGGAAGAATTTCTTTACTGTCTGAGCCCCCAAGGTCTGGAACAGCCTGCCACCGGAGGTGGTTCAAGCTCCCACATTGAACACCATCAAAAGCAAACTGGATGCTTATCTTGCTGGGATCCTATGAACCCGGCTGACTTTCTGCCCTTTGGGCAGGGGGCTGGACTCGATGATCTTCCGAGGTCTCTTCCAGCCCTAATGTCTATGAAATCTATGAAATAGCTCTAGTATTAACCAGCTTTTAAATAAGAATGTTAGTTAGAAAAGCAAGCCAAGTGTCTGCACCTGGTATTCAGAGGGGCAATTGATCAGCATTTTAATACTGCAAACTTATCTCTTCAGGTTTTACTTCCTGGGATTTTATTGGTGGAATCATGGATCTCCTTCTGGCATTTAATGAATTTACTACTGAACCTTCAATTCCATTAGGATACAAAGTGCCTGCACCTGAGTAAAAATACAAAAAACAAAACAAAAAAGGGCCAAATTAAATTGAAATGAATAAAGAATGGGGATGTGAAGGTAAGGGCTATGGGGCTCTGTAGTCCTATGTAAATAGTATATTTTCCTAGCAGAGTACAGAAAATCTAACATCAAGGGACCAGATTTGGACTGATGGTCAAATTTCTTGTTTGTGAAAAGAAAGCTTAGCTATTTGTAATGAGAAAACAACTGCTAAAATAAATCCCCTTTTTTAACATCTGTACCTCAAGATCACAACTGATGACATCTCTCTCCATATGTACCAACTACACCAACATTCATGTGGGTCAAGTAGATGCTCCTTCCTTTAATCAGTGAATGATTTTAATGCTGTTGTCTATCTGGCTGTAGGACACGTTTCATTACACCATAAAAAAATTGTTGAACATTGTTCTATAATGCCTTCAGGATGTGAAAAACTGAACAATCTCCAAATAACACATGTACGAATGAATATACCATAATTTCCAGATAAGATTTTTCATTTACCTCTCTCAAAGGAAGAGTTGCCACTGATTGCTTGTAGCTAGGATGAGGTCTATTACTATTAAATTAGTGGAGAACTGGACAACACCCACCAAGAATGAGTTAAACTGGTAATGGCCTACTTAATGCACAGGAAATCTCTTTAATCTTATTAATTTAATCTTGGTAACCGTTTTTCTAAGCCTTTAAATCACAGTACGCTTTCCTCAAACTATTTTAAATGAAAACATGGTTTCTTAGGCAGGTATAGTATAGATAGGGTCTTACAATAGTGTTGTGTCCCAATACTGTGTCCTGCAGAAGCTAGAGTTTATTCTGAATAAATTATATAGTTTTACAGTAGTGTAATTCACTGACTTTGGTGAAATCACTACTGATGCTCAAAGGTGTGAGATCACAACAAGGCACCTTGGCTCCTGAAATGAAGCATAGGTCACTGAATAAAAAGCGTGGTGTATAATACTGGTAGTATATAATACAATCGCAAAACAAAACATTTTGGCCTTGTGACGGCTGCGTTCCATCACAATCAATGGGAGTTTTGTTATTTATTTAAAGCAGATTTGAGACCTTTATCTTAAATGCTTACACTGAGTCAAAAAAAAAAGAAACTGATAAATTCATGGTCACCAAGAGATTTGAAGCTCAAGAAAATACTGAAATACTGTTTCTAAAAGGTATTAATGGAGGATGTGTGACTTTGTTAGCTGAAGGGGCTTTGATCCAATATACTGTCAACTGTTTTCTTTTATTCTTATAAATGCAAACATGTGACACAGAGTAAGCTTGCCACCAATTCTGTTTTGTGTAGTGAAGGCAATAGAATATGTTCTTATTGGAAGATACTCTGGAAGATTTATACTTTTTTTCTTTTGGGGGGGTGGGGTGCGCACCTGGAAGTTTGAGAACAAAGGCAGTAGAATGAATCCACCTGTGTATTCACTAAACAGATGCACATGCACGCAAATCTTGACTCTGGAAAAATGAAAATCTTCCATATGTGGAAGTGTAAAACCTTTATTTTCTGGTACTACTACTGGTCAACTACTACAGGATGATATGATTTGAGACAGGTCCAGAGGGGGTGCAGCGGTATGGCTGCATACCCCTTTCTGACCATGTGGTAGAAGTAACAGTGGGAACCTTTTTAAGTTCCAAAAGAAGGTACAACTTTCCTTCCTATCTTCCCTTCCATGCTCAGAGGCGCATCCCTTCCACATCCCCTTTCTTCCCTGCTACTGCAGCTGTCCCCACTGTCCTGGGGATGCGGGGAGCTCCAGAGATACTCCGGCCAGGCTGTGCAAATCCTGTGCTCAGGACAGTGGCAGTGGTATGGGGGTTCCCTTTTGCTGCATGGACCTCCACATGTTCCCTGCCAGCCCAGGACCAGGCACAGGGAGGGAGAACCTGTGTGCTTGCTGCTGCTGCTGCTTCTGCTGTCCAGGGCTGAACATAGCCCCCTGGTTGCCCATCTGGAGTAGCTCACTCGAGGGATGGCAGCAGCAGCAGCAGGGAAAGGGGGAGGGAGAGAACTTGCCTTTGAGCAGGGAGGGAAGGGGAGGTAATTCTTATCTGCTGATCCAACAACATGGTCTGCCCACCCTGGTGAATGGGGGAGGAGGCTGGGAGCAAGGATGCAGCCACCCCAGCAGTACTGGTTACTACCGCCACACCCTGCTTTGTAAAATCCTGCATCCACTTCTGGATATGATCAACTTTCTGTCACATTTGGTTATATGAGCTTGCAAATGCACCATTCCATTGTAGTACTGAGATAACTGGTAGAATGATTTTAACAAAAACACAGAAAGAACAAATGCTTTTGTATGTGGGATCTCTATAGTAATGCTAATAAAGATAAATGTAAGGTATACCACCTGGGAAGGAGGAACCTCCAGCACACCTATAGGTTGGGGAGTGTCCTTCTCAGCAGCTCGGAGGCAGAGAGGGATCTTGGAGTCATAATTGACTCCAAGATGAACATGAGCCGGCAGTGTAACAAGGCCATCAACAAGGCCAATCGCACCTTGTCGTGCATTAGCAGGTGCATGACTAATAGAACAAAGGAGGTGATGCTCCCCCTCTATGCGGCACTGGTCAGGCCGCAGTTGGAGTACTGTGTCCAGTTTTGGGTGCCGCACTTTGAGAGGGACATGGGTAATCTCGAGAGGGTCCAGAGGAGGGCCACTCACATGATTAATGGCCTTCATGATAGACCCTACAGGGGGAGGTTTAGAGAGCTGAATCTCTTCAGCCTTCACAAGAGACGGCTGAGGGGAGATCTTGTGGCCACCTATAAATTTATTAGGGGAGGTCAACAGGGAATAGGGGAAGTGCTGTTTACTAAGGCGCCCCAGGGAGTGACTAGGAATAACAGGTGTAAACTAGTTGAGGGAGGATTTAGGTTAGATATTAGGAAGAAATTTTTCACAGTAAGGGTGGCCAGGATCTGGAAGGGGCTTCCAAGAGAGGTGGTGCTATCACCTAGCTTGGAGGTCTTCAAGAGGAGGCTAGATAGTCACCTGGCTGGGGTCATCTGACCTTGGTCCTCTTTCCTGCCAGGGGCAGGGGGTCGGACACAATGATCCATTGTGGTCCCTTCCGACTCTACAATCTATGAATCTATGAATTTAATGAATACTGTTGGTTGTTTGTGTAGCCCAGAAAGATTTTTTTTTATTTTCCCCCATAAATTATTTTGCACTTTGGTACATATTTTGTTTGGTTTTGTTTGGGGGGAGGGGGTTTGGTGACAGAGAGGGAGTTGGTCTATCTTCATTGGTATTTTTTCACCTTCTTCTGAATCATTGGACTGTGACTATGACTAGAGATGGACATTTGGCTGGGATGCTCTGGTGCTCTTAATGGTATGTAGACGCTCTTGGGTGGCTGAGTCATGAGTTTAACCAGTCATCAGATTTGGGGTTAGGAAAGAATCTTTACCCAGATCAGATTAGCAAAGACTCTTGGGGGATTTGGAGGCAAACGTTTCCCTACATTCACAGGACTTGATAGGCTGGGAGGCCCCTATGTTCCTATGATTTTCTACTTGGTACTCAGTTTCCTCTATATAACACTAATATCCAGCAGTTGAAGAATCTCAGGAATTCTCAAGGTTGCAGTATTATAAAGGAAGGTCTCTAGAATGTTTTAAAATTGTTCTCAATTTATAGCTAACTTGGTCAAATATCTTAGGACGGGCAGATAATATTTGCCTTTTCAAGCATTGCGAAACAGGTCTGAGTTTCATTTCTGCTCCCTTCTGCTTTTCCAGCTGATGTTTATGCAAGTGAAATTGTTCACTGAGTTCTATTTTCTAGTGCCATTTTTGTTTCCCAGACTTTGAATGAGCAGGTGGCTACTTTCTTAGAAGAGGTATATTCTTGGAACAAGCTATCTGTAACTTAAAACTGGTTATATAGCTACTAAGAATTCCTGGATGTGTAATGGTTGAACTGATGAATACATTCATGTTACTGTATTAAGCTTTCTAAAAACTGAATAGAAAGTTAAAAAACACAAAATGAAAAATTGCTGGAAGAGTCAGATGTGGCTGCTAGAAAAGCAGATATGTTTATACTTTAGGAATTTTTTATTTTTGTGTTCTGTTTCATTTACACTTATGAGAAATGGCATCAGTCATGTTTATCTATGTTCCCTGTGATTATTAGCTTGGACTAACTGCAGATTGTTGGAACGTGCAATAAGTACATAGTACTGAGAGCTCGCCAATGTTAAAACTTATGACTAATTTTACTTTGGGTTCCTGATGATTTCTTTGTGACTAGTTGAAATGAAAAATAAATTCATATCCTCAGTACTCAATGGGACATTGTCTCATTCCCGTTCCTTGCTCTTCTCCTCTTTCCTTCACCCGATGCTATGGATTTCTTGGAAGTCTAATTTTAGGAGTACCCATCTTGGCAACAAGTCATAGAGTGCAAAAATGCATAGAAATATGCACATGTTTAAGCTACCTATTCAAGCCACTCATTCATATTTTGGCTGCATAGTAGGGTATGAAGCACAAGGCTAGCAGACAAATAACATGCTATCTACCACAGCATGAGATTAGGATATGGCCAATTATGTATTAAATGTATCATTTCACAATGAAATCCTCCACTGAAACTGAGGGAAAAGGGGAGAAAACTTGCCTGACGTCTGCCTAGGGATAAGAGGTTTTATATGATAACTATAAAAGTGTTCTTTACTATCCTGCCTGGTCCAATAATAGCCACTCTTTAAAGGACCTGGAGCCATAAATGGAAAACCAGGAAGTAGGTAATAGGTAAAACTAGAAAAGAGGCATGATTTTAGGCATTTTCTTCAAATCTATTGGCAGTCAGCTGAAAAGTTAATATTAAGAAAATGGACACAGGTAATAGCTATGCCAATATTAAATTATATCTGCATAAAGTGAAAACCATTATACCTATAATCTTGTTTCATTCAATGTTAAAGTTACAGTAGTTTATGTCACTTATACTGCTACAGTAAGTAATAGTTAATTTGGAACAGATAAAGTACATTTCCAGGGGGTAAGACTCCTTCTCTTTCTAAATGGTTTAAAGTTACATCTGTCCACAGCCTACATGAGTCACTCAATTTTCTGTCTGCCCACTCCATACTGCTAGGTGTTAGGGACAGTTTTGGGATGAATAGTGGAATCTGCTCCTATCTGATAAGCTGCGCTATTCAAGAACCAACTTGACAGTGAACCAGGAGATAAATTGCAAGGGTTACCTCTGCACTATTTCATTTAATAAGTGAGCAATCTAGTAGAATTTCCATATTACTTCAGAAATAGTCTGTATTATTTTGCTGGTCTTGAAAAAATGGTTACATTACAAATTGGAATAGAAAGCATGAAATGCAAATGCAGTTTTTTGAGATAGCCTAAGTCATACCCAATAGGATATGATTTCAAGGGAGAGGTAATCTTTCAATCCTACAGACAGCTCATATGTAGATTACAGTTATCAAGACATTTTTGGTTTTCTGTGCATAAAGATAAGATAAAAGTATAATCTTGAAGTAATTCAGAGTGGATTTTTAGTGGGGAAAACAATGACTATAGCTGCCAAAAATTTAAATCGGATAAGTACCAGGGAATGGATCAAAACAAATTTTTAAAGGTAATTCCATTTTACAGGCTGTAATCTGATTCATGTAATTGTTTGATATGATACAATGGTTCATTTACTAACTTCAGCTGAGTTTCACACGCACCAATCTAGCAGCGAATACAATTTGGCCCAATTCTTCTAGCCAGCTTTGCTGAAGTCATGCTCCACTTCTCAACCCAGAGAGTAGGTCAACTGTGAGAAGTGTAATGGAATCACAGGCTTCTGACAGACATGGGAAAAAAGTGCTTTACCAAAAGAGGCAGCATGTGAGTTGGGCCCAGCTCTGCAGAGTCTGTATAGATCAGGTGCTTCAGTGGGGCTTTTTGTGCTTTTATCTAAAGCTGGTTCAGTCAGCTATTAGATAAAAGAACTAGGGCTGTGCAAAGCTTCGGTAGCCAGTTCAATTTGGAGGAGATTTGGCCTAATTCAGCGGCTGAATCTCCAAATCTAAATCGAATTGGGAGAGCCATTAATCTCTCCAAATCAAATCGGAAGCCTCTGAATCGATTCAGAGAGATTAAGCCATAGACTGTACAGGCAGTGCTGGTGGAAGTAGCTGGGGGAGCAGCCGGACGAGCCCTGGCTTGAGCCAGCAGCCCTGGGAGAACTTCTGGGGGCTCAGGGGAATGGTTGGGGAGCTGGGGGGTTGAACTAGGAGCTTGGGGGGAAGCCCCTGTTCATTACCCCATCCCTTGTGGCGTCTCTCAGGGCTGCTGGCTCAATCTGGGGCTCCCTTGGCTGCCCCCCTGCCGGGGTGAAGCAAGCAGTGCTGGCAGCCCCAAGAGAAGCTGTGGGAGCTGGGGGAATGATCAGGGAGCTGAAGGGAATGATTTGGGAGCTGGGGGATCGAACCACAAGCTGAGGAATCAAACCAGGAGCTGAGGAGAAGCCCCTGTTCATTCCCCCAGCCCCCGATCATTCCCCTCAGTTCCTGGTTTGATCCCTCAGATCTCAATCATTCCCCCAACCCCCGTGGCTTCTCCCAGGGCTGCCAACATTGCCTGCCTTGCCTCAGTGAGGGACAGCTGGGGGAGCAGCCAGTGAGCCGTGGCTTCTCCCGGGGCTGCTGGCTCAAACTAAAGCTCGTCCATCTGCTCCTCCAGCTGCTCCCGCCAGCGCTGCCTGCCTGTGTAGTTTATGGTTGAATAAAATTCAGCACCAAATATCTTTGGATTTGGATTGGCTAAATTGAATCAGGACAGTGATTCGAATCACCGAATCAAAGCACTGTCCCTCCAAATTGCTGAATCCGAAGCAAATACTTTCTGCTTCACACAGGCCTATAAAGTACCAAAAAGCCCCATTAAAGTCCCCAATCTATACAGATGTGCAAACTGGGTCTAACCAACACAATATCTCTTCTGGACATGTGCTGCACTCGGCGTGGGGGCATGCAAAGTTTGAAGGGCCAATTTTTTTGTGGGTTTTTTTTTTTTTTTTTAATGTCTGTAAGCAGCCACTATGACCAAATCTCATGTGTATTGTATTGAAGTCAATGAATGAAAAATTTTCCATTCATTTTGATGAAACCAGGTTTTGGCACTTACTGTTCTAAAGCAGGTTTCTTTTTTCATATACAAAACTGTTTCTTACCTGAAGGAAAATTATTTACCACAGTGAAACTTTGGTTGAACATCAGGAATCCACTTGACAAAGAGATGGAAGAACATCTTCACAGACAGGCTCACTAACCTACTGAGGAGGGCTTTAAACTAGGTGGTGTTCTCGATCCTTAGTTTCATAGTTTCATAATAGGTGGGGTTGGAAGGGACCTGAGCAGATCATCAAGTCCGACCCCCTGCCCCCCCAGGCATCAAGTCCGACCCCCAGGATGCAGTACTCCAACTGCGGCCTGACCAGTGTCGCATAGAGGGAGAGCATCACCTCCTTGGACCTGCTAGTGATGCATCTGTGGATACATGACAAAGTGCGGTTAGCCTTCCTGTCCGCGTCCTCACATTGGTGGCCCATGTTCATTTTGGAATCAATAATGACACCAAGATCCTTTTCTGCCTCTGTGCTGATGAGAAGGGAGTTCCCCAGCCTGTAGGTATGCTGCTGGTTCTTCCCCCCCAGGTGCAGTACCCTGCACTTGTCAGTATTGAATCCCATCCTGTTCTCATCCACCCACCCCTGTAACCTGTCCAGATCTAGTTGCAGTCTGTCCCTCTCCTCCAGCGTGCCCACTTCTCCCCACATTTTAGTGTCATCCACGAATTTGAACAGGGTGCTTTTCACCCCCTCGTCCAAGTCATTGATGAAGATGTTGAACAGTGCGGGCCTGAGGACTGAGCCCTGGGGGACCCCACTGCCCACATCCCTCCAGGTCAAAAATGACCCATTCACCACCACTCTTTGGGTGTGGCTCTCCAGCCAATTTGTGACCCATCTGACTGTGTAGGCATTGACACCACAGTCACCTAATTTCTTAATGAGAATGGGGTGAGAGACAGTGTTGAAGGCCTTCCTAAAGTCCAGAAAGACTACGTCCACCGCGACACCTGCATCCAAGGATTTTGTGACCTGGTTGTAGAAGGCCACCAGGTTCGTCTGACAGGACCTGCCTCGAATGAACCCACGTTGGTTGCCCCTAAGCATGTTCTCCCCTGTTGGTCCCCCGTAGATGTACTCCTGGATAATTTTCTCAAAGAGTTTCCCCAGGACCAAGGTAAGACTAATGGGCCTATAGTTTCCTGGGTCCTCTTTCCTCCCTTTTTTGAAAATGGGAACCACATTGGCCCTTTTCCAGTCCTCCAGCACCCTACCAGAGCACCATGAGTGCTCGTAAAGCTGTGCCAGGGGTCCCACAATGACCTCTGCCAATTCCCTCAGCACTCTGGGGTGGAGATCATCAGGACCTGCTGACTTGAACACCACCAGAAGTTCTCTGACTAGGTCCTCACTGACCCTGAGCCTGGCAGTGCCTCCCCTGGGTCCATCGAGGATCCCAGTGTGGGGGATGCTCCGGTCCCTGCTCAAAAAGATGGAGAAAAAGAAATTGTTAAAGAGGTTAGCTTTGTCATCTATGTGACCACCAGATTTCTTAGCATATCCTGCAGAGGCCCTACATTACCCGGTACCTTCTTTTTACCCCCTATATATTTAAAAAAAGACTTCTTGTTGTCCTTGATCTGGGTCACTAGTCCCAGTTCCATCTCTGCCTTACCCTTCTTAGCAGCCCCCCTACAATCTCAAGCAGTAGAGATATAATTCTCCTTGGTGATGGCCCCTCCCTTCCATTGGGTGTACACCTCCTTTTTAGCTTTGAGACATTCATGGATGCTTTTGGTGAGCCATGGTTCTTTTGAGCACTCTTGACCCCTTTGATCTGCATGGGGATTGTCACCCTTTGGGCTTGGAGGATTGTCTCCTTAAGGAACGACCACTTTGGGACCTCAGTGCCTCCCTGACTAGTCTCTTTACCTCGCTGAAATTCACCCTCCTGAAGCCTAGGGCTGTTGCCTTGCTGCAGGCCTTTGACACCCTGCGCTGGATGGTGAATTCCAGTAGGCGATGATCGCTATTCCCCAGTTGGTCGGGAACTTGCAGTTCACTCACCAGGTCATGGCCCGTGGCCAGGACCAGGTCCAACAAGGCATTTCCCCTGGTGGGACTGTGCACTTCCTGGGTTAGATGGAGGTCCTATAACTTGGCTAGGAACCTACGTGAGGAGTCAGACCTGGCTGACTGCTCTTCCCAGCAGGTGTCCGGATAATTTAGGTCACCCATGATGACCACATCCCTCGACTGCAAGCTGACCTGAGAATTCCCGGTCCAGCTCTTCCCCCTGGTTGGGTGGCCTGTAGTAAACCCTTACTGTTAAGTCCCTTTCCCCCGTGACTCCCCTTGTATATGGACCCAGAGCACTTCAGTCTGCTCCTCCTCTGGCCCGGTGCTGTTTGTTGACGATGTGTATTGCTCTTTGACATAGAGCGCCATACCCCAACCTTTCCTCCCTGTTCTATCCCTCCTGTACAGCCCTGATGTTTACTGCCCAGTCATGCTTTAGATCCCACCAAGTTTCAGGGAGCCCCACTATGTCCGGGTTAGTGTTAGCTAACAGGAGGGCAAGTTCCTCCTGTTTGTTCCCCATACTACGAGCATTAGTGTAGAGGCATTTAAGGCCTCCTGAAGGTGCATGCACCACCCCCCTAATCCCAGGACTATCTGGGCCCCTGTCTCTTACCTGGGTATTTCTTGTGCTTGTTGCCTGTCTTAGTTGGGCTGTTCTTGTGGGTGGCTCTTTGTTTGTTGTTCCATGGCTCCCTTCGTCCTTAACTTCCCCTTCCCCTGATCAGCCTAATTTGAAGCCCACTGGAGGAGATCGGCCAACTCTGAAAGAGAACACATGTTTACCTTTGGGGGAGAGGTGGAGCCCATCCCACCCAAGCATGTCTCTTGTCCTGAAGTATAGGTCATGGTCCAAAAAGCCAAAGCCTACCTCGAGATACCATTTCCAAAGCTGTAGGTTGACCTCCCTGATGCAAGACTCATGGTGTTGTCCGCATCTGCTCACTGGAAGGACAGATGAGAAGACCACCTGTGCCCCTATCTCCTTCAGCTTGCTCCCCAGGGCTTAGTAGTCCTTCATCAGGTGATCGGGGCTGCTCCTGGCCACATCATTAGTGCCCACATGGATTAGGACCATGGAGTAGTAATCGGTGGGCCGGAGAATGGCTGGGGTCATCTCCATCACATTCTGAATCCTTGCTCCAGGCAGACAGTAGACCTCACGTGACATGGGATCCTGGCGACAGATGGGACCCTCTGTACCTCTCAGGATGGAGTTGCCTATGACGAGCACCCAGCATCTCTTCTTCTGGGTCAGCTTGCCTCCTTCAGCCTGTTTTGTGCGTAGACTGGCCTCCTCTCCAGAGGTGTTCTCCTCTCCTTCCTCTTCCTCCAATGCCGCCAGGGCCTCATACCTGTTCCCCAGCTGGACTGGTCAAGGTCAAGGAGAATGGTCCAGGCACAGGAGTGGACACATCTTGCATATAAATTAATAGCTGTGAAAATGGTGATGTCAGCAGGCTTCTTCAACCACAAGATGTTGTTCCAAGAAGGATTGCTAGGAAGAGATGGGATTTACCTGATGAAAAGAGGGAAGAGAATCTTCGCAAACAGGATCACTAACCTATTGAGAGGGCTTTAAACTAGGTTTGCCAGGGGATGGAGACCAAAGCCCAAAGATAGATGGGGAAGTGTGTGACCTGGAGGAAGTACAAACAGGAGGACCAACTGAGGAGGCCTTCTCATTCTTCCTAAGAAAGTGGGGTAATCAGCTAATTACCTCAGTTGTGTGTACACGAATGCACAGAGCTTGGGAAACAAGCAGGAAGAATTGGAAGTCTTTGCACAGGCACGGAACTATGATGTGAGTGGACTAACAGAGACTTGGTGGGATACCCATCCATGACAGTGCTCCAGTCATGTGAGCTACAAACCATTTAGGGAGGGGAGAAGAGGAGGAGTTGTGCTTTATGTAAAAGGGCTGCATGATTACTCAGAGATCTAGTATGAAACTAGAAGTAGGCTTGCTGAAATTCTCTGGGTTCAGGTCAGGGGAGAGCAACAATGGTTATATCATAGTGAGTGTCTGCTATAGACCACCAGACCAGGATGATGATGTAGATGAGGCTTTCTTCAGATAGCTAGCAGAAGTTTCCAGATCACAAGCCCTGGTTCTCATGGGGGAATTCAATCATCTAGACACCTCTGGGATGGCAATACAGCAGTGCCTGTGCAATCCAGGAAGTTTTTGAAAAGTGTTGGGTACAATTGTTGGAGAGGCCAACTAGAAGCCTAGCTCCTCTTAACTTGCTACTCACAAACAGGAAAGAATTGGTGAGGATCGTAAAAGTAGATTGCAACTTGGGCAGCAGTGACCATGAGTTGATTGAGTTCAGAGTCTTGAAGAAAACAAGAAAGGAAAGCAGTAGAATAAGGATCCTGGACTTCAGCCTTTGACTCCTTTAGGGACCTTATAGGCAGGTCCCCTGGGAGGCCAGTCTGAGGAGCAAAGATGTCCATGAGGCTGGTTGTATTTTAAAGAAATCTTACTGAGGGCATAGGAAAGAACCATTCTGATACATAGGAAGAAAAGCAAGTATGGCAACTACTACCAAGACCAGCTTGGCTTAGCAGGGAGCTCTTCAGTGACCTAAAACACAAAACGGAAGCTTACAAGAAGTGGAAACTTGGACAAATGCCTACAGAGAAGTATAAAGTATTACTAGGGCATGCAGGGATGTAATCAGAAAAGCCAACGTGCAATTAGAGTTGTGGCTAACAAGGGATGTGAAGGGTAACAAGAAGGGTTTCTACAAGTATGTCAGCAACAAGAGGAAGATCAGGGAAAGAGTGGGTCCCTTACTGAATGGGGTAGGCATGGCAACCTAGTGAGAGATGATGTGGAAAAGGCTGAAGCATTCAATGTCTTTTTCACATCAATCTTCACCGGCAAGGTCATCTTCCAGATTACTAAACCTGGCAACACAGTTTGGGGAGGAAGTGAGCAGCCAACAGTGGGGAGAGAACAGGTTAAGGACTATTTTAAAAAGTTTGGCATGTATAAATCCATGGGGTTAGATGGGATGCACCCAAGGGTCCTGAGGGAGTTGGCCAATGTGATTGCAGAGCTGCTGGCCATTATCTTTGAAAACTCTTGGCAGTCAGGAGAGGTCTGGGATGATTGGAAAAGGGGAAATATAGTACCAATTTTGAAGAAAGGGAAGACGGAGGACCTGGGGAAGTGCGGACCAGTTAACCTCACCTCAGTCCCTGGAGCAATCATGGATCAGGTCCTCAAGTAATCCATTTCTAAGCACCTTGGAGGAGAAGATGATTAGAAAAAATCAGCATGAATTCACCAAGGGCAAGTCATGCCTGACCAAACTGATTGCCCTTTATGATGAGATGACTGGCTCTGTGAATGTGGGGAGAGCAGTGGACATGATATATCTTGACTTTAGCAAGACTTTCAACATGGTCTCCTATAACAATCTCACAAGCAAGCTAAGGAAATACAGGTTGGATGAATGGACTGTAAGGTGGATAGAAAACTGGCTGGATTGTCATGCTCAAAGGATAGTAATCAATGGCTCTATGTCTACTTGGCAGCTGGTATTAAGTGGAGTGTCCCAGAGGTCAGTCCTGGGGGCCAGTTTTCTTCAATATCTTCATCAATGATCTGGAAGATGGGATGTTTCCAGATTACAGCAAACTGGGGAGAGTAGTAGATACTCTGGAGGATAGGCCTAGGATTCAGAGAGACCTAGAGAAACTGGAGGATTGGACCAAAAACAATCTCATGTGGTTCAATAAGGAGAAGTAAAAAGTTCTGCACTTAAGACAGAATAGTCCCATGCACTGGTATAGGCTGGGGACTGACTGGCTAAGCAGCAGTTCTGCACAAAAGGACCTGGGGGGTTACAGTGGACAATAAGATGAATATGAGCCAACAGTTTGCCCTTGTTGCAAAGAAGGCTAACAGCGTATTGGGCTGCATTGGTAGGAGGGTTGCCAGCTGATCAAGGGAAGTGATTCTTCCCCTCTGATGAGGCCACATCTGGAGTACTGTGTTGTTTTGGGCCTCCCACTACAAAAGAGATGTAGAAAAATTGCAGAGAAGGCAGCAAAGGACAATGAAAATGGTTAGGGTGCACATGAATTCTGAGGAGAAGCTGAGGGAACTGATCTTATTTTGTCTGGAGAAGAGAAGACTGAGGGGAGATTCAATAGCTGCCTTCAGCTACCTGGACAGTGATTCCAAAGAGGATGGAGCTAGACTGTTCTCAGTGGTGGCAAATGACAGAACAAGAAGCAATGGTCTCAAGTTGCAGCAAGGGAAGTTTAGGTTAGATATTAGGTAGAACTTTGGCACTAGGAGGGCAGTAAAACACTGGAAAAGGTGACCCAGATAGGCTGTAGAATCTCCATCCTTGGAGGTTTTTGAGACCTGGCTAGACAAAGCCTTGGCTGGAATGATATAGTTGGGGATGGTTCTGCTTTGAGTAGGGTGTTGGACTAGGTGGCCTCCTGAGGTTCCTTCCAGCCATAATTTTCTATTATTCTATTTTTCTAACTTGTTTCCATTAACTATATAAGGCCATGATGTGTGCAGCTCATAATAGAAACTTGGCACACTGATAACACAGACAAATGGTAAATAGCTTGCAGCAAGTATGCATAAACATACTCATTTCAGAAGGGAAAGTAATCCTGATGCTCTGAGAGGGGGTTTTCTGGGGGGGGGGGGGGGACAATTTTGTGAAGTCAAGCAGTCAAAAGAAGTGGTTTCCTCAGTTTCCCATGCTCTCTATTTTCCAATGCAGAATGGATGCTATAAACAGATTACCAGAAAAAATACTACCCTAAACTCTGTTTTTGTCGGAGATTTGGGCTTGCTTAGGGATATGCAAGGTTCAGTGTGATATCCTGCCTACAACATTTCCATTAGCAAAACAAATACCTGCCACAATGGCAAATATAGTACTACAACATTCAGTCTATTGAAAGATTAAGTTCTGTTTTGTCATTATACTGAGAGACTTCTCAAAAATACCTAAAGGCCTTGAGAATTGCTTTTTTTACCAGTTCTCTCTTCTTGTTAGTTGGCATTGTACTTCTCCACGAAGAAGTGCCCAATCCAGATCCAACATGTGATCCTTCTTCAGTCTGAGTGAATGGGGAAGTTTATATTATGGCTATTATTAAGCATAATAATTAAAGGCTATTATTATAATTAAAGGCTATTATTAAGCATAGTATTGTGCTTCATTTTGCTTTTTTATTTTCATTCAGTTATGGAGTATCTGAGGTCTCACTGAATTCCTTTGTACTGACAGAAGAATGGTTTTCTAGTTGAAGGAAAAGGGATGAGCTCATAAGTACACTTAACAAAGCTATGAAAAATAGCTTGAATAGAGCTGGCAGGATCCTTTTAGGCTGTATGGGCCTGCCATACATTCCTACTATTTTATTCCTTGTGAATTAATATGGACAGCATTGTACAGGTATAAGATAATTTGGCTCTCTCAATCATACAGACTCTTTGGAAGTGTAATTTTCCTCAGCTTAGTACATATATGTAAGAATATTTTACAGCCAGAAGCAATGGTTATGTATGTGTTTTATGGTCTTTTAATGTTAAAAAGCACAGTACATTTCTGACTCTCAGCTTCCTTGAGCTCTGGGTGCTGGTAATCTTATGTCACCGTAGATGAGATCATTAATACTGCCAGCAATCATGTTTGCAAACACGTTTCTTTAATGTTGGCTCATATATTTGGATGCATGAGCTACAGAATGGGTCATGATCATTGAAATACCTTAGGATTAAAATGTTTTACACTTGTCCCCCAGCTTTCACCTGATATGAAAAAAAATGAATCTTTTAAATTTTAAGTTGGCTAGGAAGAAAACATGAAAAATTCGTTGTGCAAAAGACCATTATAAAAGAGAATAGGCAAAGAGTTTCAAAGTGAATAAGAACTGTAAATAATGGGGTGAAAAAATAAAGAACTGAGGAAAGAGGAAAGGAAATAAAACTGGGGAAGGTGAGAATAGAGTTATTGCACACAGATTTTTGGCCAAATTATATGGTAGAACAGCTTCATTATCTTCAGAATGGTGAGATTGTCCAAATAGTTGTAAAATGGGATGGTAAAGTTTCAGAAGAAAGGTATTGGAATCTGTGATTGACACAATTATGCAAATAGCTTAAAGGGCCTTTGTACACACCACAAAATTGGCCTTTAAAGCAACTTAAATGCCCTTTTGCATCACTTTAATGGCATTGCTGTTTTTATGTTCGGTGGCATATTCTGCTTTACGTGACTTTGGTACGTAGCAAGATAAAACACCTCAGAGGTTTTTTAATTTGGTACCTAACAAACTGCAACAGTGCATGGGGTGCTGGAAGCCAACGTGCTCAGGGCTTGGTGGTCCCACGCAACTCGGGGCCTATGGGATCCCACAGCAGCCCATGCAGACAGGTTCTACTGAAGGAAATAAAAAAAGCAGTGAACCTAATCTTTTCTTTTCTTTTTTTTTTCCACCCTGCCAGCTTGCCTCAGCTGTGCAGGGGGGCCCACTGCTTCCCTCTGTGGTTGTGGGGGGCTGGTGCTTCCCTCCATGGCTGCGGTGCCTTCCAGGACTGGGTGCCAGTGGACTGGGTCCCTCCAGGACTCCAGGTTGGGTGCCAGTGGACAGGTGTTGCCTAGGGAGCCCCCACGCAGCTCAGAGACTGCTCATCCCACCAGCAGCTCCGTGCCCACCCACCCCACCACTGAAGAGGCAGACAAGAATTGGGCCCCCACCCTTGTGTACACATCACAGAGGTTTAATTCTCCCTAAAATTAAGCGGTGTTTTAAAAAACCCAATGTTTTAGTTTAGGGAGAACTAAACCAAGTTAAACCCCCATGGCATATACAGGCAGTCAAAGACATCTTTGTTTTACTGGACTTTACGATAGGATATTTGGTAACATGAAAGCACCAAGCCACTTCTGAACAGCACAAGAAGTTCTCAAGTCACTCCACAATAGGGAGCAGTTACTTTAAAGGGATTGGGGCATTAGATATATTTGAAGTGAAGATACCCAAGCTTCAGTTAAGGTTGGTACTATCTTAGAGAGAAGAGGTGAGGAATTAGAACCCGGGAAAAGAGAATCAATTGAATCCTAATGAAAGCTATCACTGGCAAATTTCTACTGGAACAACTGGCAATCCATGCACTGGATGATTCCATTCCATGCTGAAAAAAATGACTGCATTTTTGTAAGGTAAAAAATAGTATAAGGGAGGAGCAGTTATTTAATTTATTAACATCAGAAACCACACGCAAATGTTACAGCAGCAATATTTATAAAGAAGTTTGAAATGGAAGACTGAATGTTTTAATTATCTCTGACCTCAGTCCTCCAACATAAACAAGGACAAGTGAATGTAGGACTAACAAAAAAACACTTTTGTAGCTGAGGGAACTGATCTGTCACACTTCTTTCCAAATTTTGGATTATTTTGAATGGAAAGGCATCATTCATGGGAACTGAAAGAAATGAAAGCCTGTTCATTTTTTGCAGAGGCTGGAGGGGAAGACAACAAGGATCAGACAGACACAGGAATCTAACTGGCACTCTGCTGAGTCTTCTACTGCCAGGATATCTAATGCACTTCAGGATTAGGCATGATGAAATATAGTTTGCACCATCATAACTGGTTTGCTCTGGTCTGTTTCTTTCTCTCTCTTCCTTCTTTGTTTGATTTACCTACTGACTTTGCACAATGCATAAGGATTGTGTGGTCTACTGTGAATTGTTATTAAGATGTCCATTGTACATATACATATAAAATACACTGGGATGGGATACACAGGATATTTAGACTGAAAAGTGATGTTATCTAAACTCAGCTGAGCCTAGAGATGAGCTGTGCCCTAGAGTTCTTATAATCAAACTGTGAATCAAACCGTACATTTAATTGGTTATAGCTCTGGACTTATCATATGAATAAATGTATTGTACAATGTGCTTTTTCACCTATATCTTTATTTCAAATATTAAATACTATCAACAGTTTGAATAATTATTAACATTTAAAGACCTTCTGTAAACATTGAAATTATAATTTAGGTGGATCTCCCATGCATTAAACTCAAATAACTAATGTAATTTTTTTAAGGGAATGAAAGTATGACTCCAACCTCAAGATTTTGAGCACTCTTCACTCCCATTGCTTTAATCTTGCATATTTTTCTGACTGAAATAGCCCTGATCAAGTCAATAGGACAACTCAAGTGAATAGGCCAAACAGGATATTTGCCTTTGAACGTGGTTTTATTTTCATCCTCATCTACAGTATTTTAAAGCATATTTTTCATCCATACTATAGTCTTTAGTACTGCACATAGGTCATAAATCCTTGCTGAAGTCACTGCCAATGGTAGAAAAGTTTAGTAACACTCAAGAGCAAATGATCCATTATAAACATGTACAACAAGAACATCCTTATCTTTATCCAACTAGGATTTGAATACAAACCCTTCTATTCCAAGGTGCAAACTAGAAACCAAATTAAGGGTATTAAGAATTTTCTCCAAATAGCAGGTTATTCTGCCCTTATGTGTTGTGAGTTTTTTTTCTTTTATTTTCTCAGGTGTACCTGACACTGGCAACCAACAGAAGCAAGACACTGAACCAGAAGGATGACTGATTGTGTGCAGAACAGGTATTTCTAAATGTTTCTGAATGTTTTTAAGTTGGCCATTAATGTGAGTAGTGTGTGTACTGAGTAGTGCAAAGAGTTAATTATAACATGTTTCTATTATGCAATACGTAATTAAATATGTCATCTCTTTTTCTGTGCAAAGAGGCTTAAGATTAGATCAAAGATAGGTAAATCTGCTAATGGACTTAAAAAAGAAGGAAATCTGGACTTTAGTGCGCCTCAGTGTTTTCTGCAAGAAAGTAAACAGAATTTTAACATCTAATAAATAGGATTTTCGTCTTTATTTTATATTTGCTCTGATCATTCCACTTAATACATGAAAATATTTCCTAGAGCCAGCAACAAATAATGACATCAAAGAAGATGTGAGATTTTTCTCCCCCCCCCCCCCCCCACCCAAAAGTCTTTGATCTGTCTTTTGACTAAGGAAGTGTAGCATTCTTTCAAGTGTACTCAGCAGTATTTCTACCTTTTGCCCCTGTCAGATTAGAATAAGAGTATTAGAATAAGGGTCCATGAATAAGAATATTGAATCTCATGCTCCACAGGGGCAGCAGAGAGAAGCTTTTGTGTTGGAGCATAATGATGTTGTGATATTGCATTGTAGCCTCATAATAAAAGTGTGACAACATCATGATACAGTGTTGAAAAGTTCCAGGGCTGCAATGCCTCAGTGCCTGCCATTGCAAAATTGTAGGCATTCACAACTGTGGCTTTTAACCTCAAGGACAGTTGCATGTCAGTGTTCCTTACTGTCTGTGTATGTATATGCAGCATGCAAAGTGTTTTGACATCCCTCTTGAGGAAGGCGTTTTACAGTGTTTTCACAGCACCAGCTATTGGCTATATTTCAAGACAAAATTCTCAGAGTAGCGCTTAACCTAAAAAACCCTATGAAGTTTGAGTCCTGAAAATATTAGGGCACCTATACATGTGCATTGAGGCTGCTGTGACACACTGTAATTACAGTGCATCGGAGAAGACTTGATTAATTAAATCTGCCAGAGCATGGTAATTAGTGCACTCCAGCAGACTCCAGTGTCACATGTATCAGCATCCCCGGGCTGAAAAATGGTGGTGGGAGTGCTTTAACCAAGGCTTGTTTGATAAGCTTTAGTCAAAGCACCCCTGCCACCATTTTCCAGCGCGGGGATGTTGATACATGCGACGCTCCAAGTGCTTTAATTATAGTGGGTCTCAGAGCCACTCTAAGTAAAGTGCTCCCCCTCCCCCCACCTCCTGAAGCATGTGTATAAGTTCCTTTACAGACTATCTGTCTTCTTTGGTACCTGTTTCTCTTTGGAAATAATCTAATCAAATTATTTTACCTAATTCAATTATTGAATAATCCAATTTAATTCAAATCTAGAAATTAAGTCTGGAGTGCTAGGTGTAGGGATTCCTAATTCAGTAATTTGTATACTCACTGATGAGATGGAACCCACATTTGTTGATGTTTAAGGCATGTTGCAAAGGCTATCTGGTTACACAGTCTGCATGCGTGGGGATGCTCCATGCATGGGGTCTGCACAACAACTGGCTGGTTATGGGGATTTGAGCAGGGTGGTACTCAGTAGAAGTCACTTGCCACTGAGGGAATGGAGTGGGGAGCAGCCGTATAAACCCCCTCAGGTAGCGATCTTGCGTGGTGGGCTATAGGCCTCAATATCCTGCTACCACCCTGTCCTCCTATCCATGTGTATGGACCATGCTTGGTCACTTCCTGAGAAGGTGTGGGGTTTACTCTGCCGCTGTCACATCCACACAGTGCAGTGATGACCCCTATCTTCCCATGCAGCAGGTCCCACCTCAGCACCATCAGAATCACTGCTGGAACCAAGAGAAAAGGTGGGTGCTGTTTGGGACCCATGCTGAGACCAGGACTGGGAGTGGGTGCTCTTCAGCCCCGCATGCTAGAATCATAAAGAGGGATGGATGCTTCTTGGCTCTCCATGCTGAGACCAGGGGGACTGGTGGGTGGTCTCTGTCAGTGGCAGAGCCTCTGAGAAGCCACCAGAGGAAAGGAACTGGAACACCCTTGGCCCTGACATGGGAAATGTTAGAGGGATTGTGGTTATCCTAGTGCTGCCTGTGATGTGGACAGCATGGCATAGAGGTCCATGCCCAGCTTTTTGATCATCATGTTGTTGGAACTGTCCCCTGAGTCCTGGTTCTTGGTACCCTTGGCCCTGCTGCCCTGGAAGAGGTTGAGAGAGCTGAGATCCAACTTCAGCTGCACTGTACCTCCTGGTTCCCCTGTGTCCCCCAGGAGTTACTCCTATGCATCCAGTTCCCTGTCTCCTTGGGGCCCTCCTACATAACCTGCTGCTGGAGGCCTTCTGCCAGTGGCTGCAGCTACTCCGTGGTGGTGGCATAGGTGTGCAGGGTGACAACAGACACCCTGCAATTAAGAATGTGGGAGAGCTCCTCATAGAAGATCATGGTATGTTTCCTGCCTTTGAAGGTCTGGCTGGTGTCATGAGTTCACTTGAAGCTGGTCTTCATCCATTTTGTTTTGCCCCTGCACTGTGACCAGTTCCATTCATGGCCCCATGCTCTCATCTCTGCAGTGGTCTGCTCATACACCTTGTTGCAGTGCACACTATGGAGCTGCTCCTGGGTTTTTTCCTCACTGCAGATGATAATGAGATCTCTTATCTCCTCAACAGTTCTGTCCCAGGCTGTAGGTTACTGATTGAGATGGGCCAGCTCTGCCATGGTGTTTGGTGGTTCCCCTGGGGTCTGGGTGTCTGTGGGTGAGTCCAGATGTCATAGTGGGTGATGCTTTGGCTGAGAGGGTGTAGGTTGGGGTACATGGGTGTAGGTCTTGGTGCATGGTTTCCTCTCACTCCCAGCTGAGTCTGGGTGTTGTCACATGTATCTCCCACTCCAGAGTGACCAAAGCACAACTTTCCATGCACACACCCAAGCCCCAAACTTTCCAGGGCTATCCATCTGCTGGCCTCAGCATGGCAGGCCACCCACCATTCCCCAGCCCTGAACTTTTTACAGGCATCCACCTTCTGCCAGCAACTGTGCTAGCAGTGCTCACCCATGCCTCAAGTTAACATGGTTCAGGTATCTGCCCTCAGTGGCCCCCCAACCCCTGAATTTGGCAGGGTTATTTGTCTTCTGGCCCATTCCCATTTGTATCCCCACCCTGCTCAAGACCTGAAACACCAGGACTAGCTCCAGTATATGCTGGGGTCTAGATCTTTAGTTCTGGGGATCTGGATGTGTTTGAGTCTTGGCATCCTGGGTCTTTGGGTCTTGGCGATTTTTTGGTCTCTATGTTCAGGTCTGCATGTGAGTTTTGGGGTGCTTTGGGGTGGGTTTTTTGAAGGACTAAGGGCTCTGGCCTAGGGTCTCAAGTCCAAAGAAGGTCACGTGCAGGGGAAACAGCTACTTCAACCCCCCACATCTCCCTGCAGCCCGCAGTACAAGAAAGGGCTGGGGAGAAGGGCTGGGCTTTCCAGGCCCCAAGATGTCCAGGGGCCAGAGTTTTTTCCCTGTTCAGCTGTGCAGTCAAGCGCAGCCCATATGCCTGAGCATCTCCCTTATGGGGGGGGGGGCAGCAGGAGCAATGCACACTGGGACATCAGAGGTCAGCAGGGAAACTTGTATCTAGGCAACTATACAAACACTCACTAAACTAGTCTGTCCCCTAATCAGAATAGACTTAACCATCATCAAGCAAGATTTATATTTCTGCTGATACACCATTTTTAAATCAATCTATGTTATGATCACTTACAGGACTAGCATTTCTACCGATACAAATGTAATTCCTATATGCCCCCATTAGGAGCACCTTTTGGGTTTACCACCAATTTCCTCTATGACATTTGGTAAGTTACTTATATGTGCCTCAGTTTCAACAAGTATAGAATGTGGCTAGTATTTGAATATGAATCATAAATGTCTTGGACCACTCAATTAGTTAAAGTTTGTAAAAGCAATTTTAGTCTCCCAGACACAGTCTCTATAATTATTATGCTAATTATCATAGACATGTTGTGGGTGATTGCACCGTTACTTACCCATATTTTATAATAGTGTACTTCTAATAAAGCTTCAAGACAACTATTCCTCATTTAAAGGGAAGTTAGAGGAAAATGAGTCCTCCTAGCTACATATCAACCACAAAACGTCACAAACAAAGCAGTCATTCAACGATTTCTCAGTTTTAAGTGACAGGCTGAGTCTCTGATACTAATTTTACAGTTGCCAAGTTTGCACATGCTCATTACAGCCATTTAGAGAGGATTACAAGTAGCCTTGGTAGAAATCAAGAGCAGTAGTAAAAAAATATGGTCCTCCTGACAGGCACTTACGGGAAACGTAAGACCCGTATCTGGGAAACACGAGATATTTCGTTACTATTCCACTGCACTGGAATGTCACTAGTGCTACCGAAGAGAAAGAGCCCTCTGTGTTTTACCTTTCTCCTGGGGTTAAACAACATGTTGCCTCACTGAAGGATATCAAAGACATGAGAGGATATCTTATTAGGGCTAAGTTGCCAAGGCAGGAGGGAACTGCAGAAATCTGTGGCTTTGGATTCCAGCAAAATAACAAGCTTCTCCTGATTTTCTGCACTGCTTTCCTTCTTATGGATGTTTTGGTAGCTGCTCAGTCTCAGCTTGGTGTCAGCTCAAAGGAAAAGTGCCAAACAAATAAAGTGTGTTGATACGAATAGCTAATAAAAGTCAAATGAATGGGATTGGCCAGGATCATCAAAAATACCAGTGACACAGATGCTGTAACAAACAATGGCATATTCTAGAATACTAACTAGTCTGGGACTTTGTCAGCATTTATTCCATTTACCGTTTTGTTTTGTGTATCCACGGCCACCTTTAATTGCTGTGACACACTTCCGTCAAAGTAACAGATGTTTGTTTGTGTTAGATGAAATCAAATAAAACTGAGCTCCAGACCTGGATGTTTTTTCAAGGAGTTTTTTCTTCCTCTTCTGTTATATCTTTGATGCCTACCCCTGACCACCCACCACCCATCTGTCACCACACCCTTCTTGTAATAGCCTCCAAATGAAACTATCTTCCCTAAGACCAAAGAGGAGGTTGCGGTTGCCACAGATGACTGCCTACTGCTAGGCACTGCTTACTTGTGGTGTTTATTTCAATTTCTCCTAGCTACAGTGGCTGAAATTGGAGGGGTCAATCCACAGTTTGAACTGGCATATTTTTAAAGTCTTTTCTATTATGAAATATTTATGAGAGGAAATGGGGTTGGACATTCCTACAGCCAGTCCAGTCTAAGAACGCTATGTGCCTCCGTCATTGAACATGTAAATGTAGTTATTTAATGGAAGACACACATACCTCATTCCTTTGCATTTGAAGTGAGCTGTCAGAGGAATGTAAACTTTTATTTGAAGCAAGCCCTCAGGTAAAGGATTACCATAGGCCGCACAAGGAAATTCCAGCATACCCACCAAAATTTATACTGTGGGGAGAGCTATGAATAGAAAGTTTGTACGATGTTATGAATATGGATAAAATACATCACTCATGGCCTGGCTACGGCATGCAAATTCAAAAACACATATTTTGGATCGCATCATATTTTCAAAAATATATTTAAAAGAAAATAAACATGGATTTTATGTGTTCACTTATTGTCTGAAGTACCTTCAGAGAAAAGAGACATCAACACGTTTCTTTCCAGTTCAATCCATTTCCTCGATTCTCTCCAGAACAGCCTCTGTAGGCTTTGGAAGGCGTGGGGGGTAGAAATACTGAAAATTAAGTCTCTAGGCCCCTTTGTTTTCCAAGCTGGTGGCCATTTATAAGTAGCTGGCCACCTGCATGTCATGGGCAAACTGCACTCAGAGGATAGATTTGAAATTTTTGAAGGTGTAACCATTATTTTCAATTGCGTTAAAAATCAGCCATTTCATGACCATGACAGTCCTTAACTTTGCAATTAAATGTAATTAGATTCATAGATTGTTAGGGGCTGGAAGGGACCTCTAAGATCATCGAGTCCACCGCCCTGCACCAGGCAGAAAGACAGGTGGAGTCAAGTGACCTCAGCAAGATGACTATCCTGTCTCCTCTTGAAAAATTAGCACCTTTGATTGTACCAGCCAGTAAATTGTTACTGCTGTTTCAGTGTGCTCTGTGTTGGATGCCTTTGGATGGGAGTGAAAGGTCTGAATGGCCTGTTAAAGAGAGGTGAGAAATCTTGTATCCACAAGTTTTCTAGCTTAGTTTTGCAAACTCATGCATTTTGAATAATTTAGCTTTCACAAATGTCTGAATATATTGGACGCATCTTCACTAGAGTCAGCCTCCTGAGTTAACCTAGCCCAGCTGGAGCATTCATAATGGCAACCCCCTATCAAGACCAGCTGTATCTAGCTACAGTAGCTCTTGCTTTAGGATGGATTTTTGGTAGATTTAAACCAGGCCACTCCATAAATTCATGCTTGTGGTATCTTCCTCTGTCTCTGCTCTGCTCTGCAATCTAGCTCTTGTCTGTGGCACTAACGTGAACAATACTTCATGTAAGTCACTTCCAAGGATAGCTAGCATTCTTTTGAGCAGACAGTTCACTGAGGGTGCTCAGTAGTGAAAGTTTTTACTAAAAATGTTGTTAAGAATACAGCCCCAGATCCTTAAAGCTACTTAGGCACTTCAGTATCTTTATACAGAGCTCAGCCATCTATCACTGGTTCCAGCCTGCGGAGGTCTTATCTAGCTCAGGCCACATGGGGGACTGGAGGCACAAAACTGCATCAAGCTACCCATCCCCTTCATAATGACCCCTCAGCAGCTGTTTCTTGCTGCTCTCTTACCTATGCCTACCCTCACTGCAGAATTTTCTCCTCTCCATCACTGTTGGGGACAGGGGTGAGTGGCCAGGTAAACACAAATGGCTTGGGTGCTTTCAGGAGCAGAGATTTGTGTCCTGTCGTGGAGACCAGGTTGGAAGCAGTGGCCTGCAGCAGCATTGCGGGGTTGTGTTTTCAGTGGGAGTTAAGCATCTAAATATCTTTGAGGAATTGGGTCTCTGTCATGAAAAAAGTGATTAGTAGAGTAACTTTCTTGGATGGAGTATTGTCGAAACAACAGGAGAACGGGGTTGGAATACTGAGCCAGGATAGGTGGGATACAGCTCAGCTGGAGTTGTGGAGTAGAGCTGAAGGACTAACAGTACCTTGGCTTAATTAGTCTGAGTTCTCCAGTAAAATAAGAAAATTGCCAGCCCAAGCTGAAGGAAAACCAGAGCCAAAACTCTTCTTCTAGACTTATAGGTACCCTTGAGTTCTGGGTACTTTTCTTGTGTGGATAGGTGGGGGCTGATTCTATAGTGAAAACGTACCCTTTGAGATATGGTTGCCCAGCTTGCATTTTCAGTTTTGATCATCTTACATTGCAGTGTTATTCTGACACAGTGTTTTGAAGCTCTATACTGTCTAACTATAATAATAATAGAAGTTTGCACTTAACGTTAGCTAGCATCAAAATTATACTATCTTGACCCTTAGTATAGGTAGGCAATCATTTCATAAGGCTCCAGACCTGAGCCAGTATCATAAGGCAGTATCATAAGGCAGTATCATAAGGCAGTAAAGGGAGATGATTTAAAATATGTAGTGTAATAGTTGAGGCATACAATAGTTTGAGATCCTTCAGCATGTTCACAGAAGGCATATAAATTATACAATATTCCTAGTAGCAAGGTATCACCACTATTACACAGATAAGGTGACTTGCCTGACTTTTCGTAAAGGATGTGTCTGAAGTGACACAAACAGAAACTGGACATTAATAATCTAAGGTACAGACAATGCTTAAAGCAATATGCCATTTTTTTCCTTTCTATGAAGCTGGTGTTTCAAAGTGAGATGGATTTTTAAATGTATGCCTAATGAAATACCTAATCCTGCACCATGGCATTCATATTGATAATAAAGTGCATAATTAAGGATCATGCTAAGTACCAAAAAGTGGAATCTGGTCATCTGAAACAGTCACAAACATTTGACAACTGAGCAATTTCATGTTGTCCCTGGAATTCACACATTTGCAAGGCAGGAGGAAGAGCACTGAACAAAGTAATCTGGCAAACCACGGACACTCCTTTCCCATTGTCCAAAAACTATTCTAGTAAAAAAAGAAAAAGCATAAAAAAAGGAATTAATAGCATATCCTTAAGAGATCCACAGCCTGCTGGCAAAATGATATGGAGAAGATAAATTATTTTGAACTTGAATTTAGGTCAGTTCTCTCTGAGCTCTTATTTCCAAAGGAAAACTGTATCATACAGTGATTTATAGGAAAGTTTCAACACCTCCCTCTTTCCCGTCCCATCTTCACAATTGTTTACCTGTGGGAATATTTCCTGTGAACCACTCAGAATGTATGGTATGTCATTTATTTCTACACAAGAAAATGGAGTTTCTGAAAATGTATGAAAAGATTTACCTGAGAGACTGCCTACACAGATTTGTCCTGTTGCACATTGCTCTTCCATAGTGGGTGCGTCTACATGAGACACTTACTGCACATTAGCCTAATAACACTGCACAGTAGTGTGTCACAGCAAAAACCATGCTAATAGGCTACTCTGCAGTGTTATTAGCAGGGATCCTGGTTTTCTATGTTTTAAAAAAATCCCGTTTTTCATTTAAAAGAAGTAATCCCAAATCCATATTTTTCCATGATTAAAATGAAACACCACCTATAATAGTGGTGTTTCATTTTAATCACAGAAAAATGTGGATTTGGGGTTACTTTTTTTAACTGAAAACTGGGGATTTAAAAAAAAAAGAAAAACTATGATCCCTGGTTATTAGGCTAATGCGCAGTAAGCATCACTAAATAACCGTGCACCAGTGCTACTGTACAGTAACTTTAAGTACTGCCCATTTAATTAGTACTTTATTAAGGAAGTACTAAATTAAATGTGCAATATCTAAGGTGTATTAATGAACATGTAGATGCACACTGTGTTTTTTGGAAATGACTCTGAGTAAGAACAAACAAATGGTGTTAGGAGAGGGACAGTCACAGCTAAGGGTCTGAATGTTTCAGGTGCATGCTCTAGTATGCTGGGTGCTACTTGGAGAAGTCAGAACATCCTGTGTCTTATTTTATCAGACAGTTTGTGGATTATCTCTTTAAAGCTAAGATAAATAGCCAGGGAGGTTCTAAGTCAATGGGATCTAACCTGAAGGCAACCTTGGGCGCATCTACATGTGCATTTATGTTGCATTAAATTTACTGCGCAGCAATAAAGCTGTCATCTACAAATGCAGGTGACCTGGGACTAGATTCAGTTGCATGTCAGAGCAGCCTGTCATGTGCCCCTGTGGCTACTGGGGGGAACTCCAGCTTCTGTTCACATGACTGCCAGCACTTGGCAGCCGTGCTGACGCCAGAGGCAGCAGCCAGCACTTGGCAGGCATTTCAAAAGCATACCCCCACCCTCTGACCCCTGCCCAGCCCCTCCCATGCCTGGGAGCTGCATGCCCAGTGCAGGAACAGCATGTGGCAGCTCCCTCCCTGCCAACCCTGTGTCCTTATGCCATGGCTGCCCCTGCCCCTGTCCCTGCCCTTCCAGTGGTGCCCAGTGCCCCACCGCTTCAGCCCAGCCCCTGCCAGCAATAACCAGCACCCTGCACTGCTGTTGGCCATAGTGCTGGCCTTGATGGCCCCACCAGGCCCCCTCTGACCAGGCCCCAGGACAGTCATGCACCTACCAGCTGGGCCTGGGGCACTGGCTGTGGTGGCTCTGGCCAACCCCCTCCTCCTGCACTCCCTGCTCCAGGGCACCTTAGGGGAGGAGGTGGATGTCATGCCCCATGCCAGCTGACTGGACCCTCATGCAGCTGGCCCTGTGATGCTGGCCCTGGAGGGCTGGGAGCAGTACCCCTGCAAGGGCACAGCCAGGGAGTCAGAGCCGCATGGCCGAGGTGCTTCACCATGGTCCTGCGAAGAGGGAGAGGTGGGGGGTGAGCAAGAGTGGGGAGCAGGTGCTGGCCCTGGTGGGATCACAGGGCTGGGCAAGGGGTGGAGCAAACTGCAGCCATTTGCAGCACTCACCAGGCAGCAGCTAGGGAGTGGGACAGGCCTGGCAAACACAGCCTGCAAGCTGTTCAGCGGGGATCCTGAGGCTTGCTGGGGCGCTGCAGTTTCAAGCAGCTCCTGCTGGCTTCCTGAAGTATATGCCCCGAGGCACAAAATGGTTGCAGGATTTTATACTCTGCAGCTAGGGGCTGCCAGTGAGCAGTCCAGCCCAGCAGCAGGAGAGGGGTTAGGCAGGTGCCCAGGGGCTGGGCTTCACCTGGTCACCTAGTGGCTGGGCAGACCCTGCCAGGAAGCTCCCATGTTACTGCGCAGTAAGATGTCTACATGTGCGTTACTGCATGGTAACTAAGCTGATACTAAGGTAAATTTGATACCTGCATCATACAGGTATCAAATGTATGCCCGAGTCGGTGTAAGTTGCCATTGTTACTGCACAGTACGGGCGTGCACATGTAGATGTGCACCCATACTGTGCAGTAATTTAGATTACTGTGCAGTAAACATGCATGTGTAGATGCACCCTATGAGCTTTTAAAGCTGGTGAGAGCAAGAAGAAAAGGAGAATTTGACTGTGATTTGGAAATATGTCCCCTGAACCCTGCCTCGTGAGGAAGAAGCAGTCCTGTCACCCTTTCGAAGTGGATGGTGACACTGTCTTCCCTAAAACCTTAGGAATGACTTTGGTGCAAAGTGAGAGCAATCTGAGCAGATGCTGTTCCTTTCTTGCTGCAGTTTGCTGAGTCCCTCTGCACATCACAGATCACATTGTATGTGAAAGAGAAAGCACTTGATCTAGTGTCTACTTCCCTGAAGGACCCCTGAGGGAGGGCCAGATATGCATTGGCCTGAGTTAAGGGTAGAAACTAGAAAACAGTCCTTCTCCCCCTGCTCCTCTAAGCTATCTTTAACATTTTTAGGCTTTAAGTCTCTATGAACATTAGAACGTGTGTTAAAAATCACATCATTGTGATTAAAATAGTTTTTGAAATTTGTTGACTTGAAAAGGGCTTCTTTTGGAAGCTCTTTGTTTGTATCTCATGTTTCATCTTGTCTGTCCACTGAAACCTTCTCACCATTATTCTGAAGGTTCTCAGTGGGAAAGAACAGGCAGCCAAAACCATTTTCATGAGGAGAAAAGATGACTCTTACAGAGAGCCACCCAACTGTCCAAGGGAAGCCCAGCAAGAAGTGAGGCTGGAGCACATCTGCTGAGGTAGGGCTAAAGAATTAATGAACTGGCATTTGGGGAAGTTGGGAAACTCCACTGCAGGAAATATTTCTATAAATTGTTTTAATGTGATTGCAGTCAGTTCTTCCAGCTAGAACTCCTGAAGTGGGAGCCCAAGACCCCTTGTCCTGTACATTTGACTGCTGTAGTCATACCCAGATGAAGATACTGTAGGGGAAATCAAAACTTAGAAGACACACCAAAATCTTCATTAATATTTAAAAAATATGATGGGGATGGCAGCAATCTCATGGGATTATTTTGTCTGACTCATGATTTTTTTATCTTTTGAGCTAAGTACAGACAGTTAAAAAGCCTGAGACTGAATCGATTCCGTCTTCTTAGGTTAGTCTAATCTGCATAGATTAAAC
The DNA here is from genome assembly GCF_030867095.1 of Alligator mississippiensis. Lineage (NCBI taxonomy): Eukaryota > Metazoa > Chordata > Crocodylia > Alligatoridae > Alligator > Alligator mississippiensis. The sequence goes on along the minus strand of NC_081824.1, from coordinate 114,946,818 downwards.
CAATAAGCAAATGAACAGACTTTTACTTTTGATTCTGGAAACGCAGCTATATGCCTGCAGTGCCTGAAGCCAGGTGCCAGGGGGTGCTAGAGCAGGTCTCCCTGCTCAGCTAGAGCAGACAGCTTGGGCCAAGGCTAGCTTGCCCACCCTGCAGGGGTTTGCAGGTGAGGTACAAAGCATCCTGGGATGCTGCAGGACTGTGAGTTAACTTGAATCTGGAGGGGATCTGGGACAGAATTTCAATAAACCGATGTAACCTAAATCAGTTAAGTCTAATGCTACATCCATCCAGGTTTTTCTTAAACCACTTTCAGCTATTTCAAAAGCATTGTTACAAATTTGAACTGGTTTCTGATCATTTATACTGGTTTATGTGTAATTTCTGTCCCTAGGAGATAGTGGACGGCACTGATTGCTTTGTGCCATTTCTATTGATAGTCCTTAAAAGCCAACCCCAAATCCAACCCCTCCATCACTCTTCAACCTTTAACTGTTTGTTAAACCACAGGATGTTGTTTCTTCTTCTGTCTTCTCCTATGAGTGAATCTTTTATTTTAAACAGAAAAAACAATTACAGTGAAGTTTGTATAAACCTTTTTTGGAGGAATAAACATTTGTGCAGGGTCAAAAACACTTTCAAGAATAACTAGTGGCCATCCAAATACTTACCAATAACAAATAACACAAACGTATAAATTAAAGCAAGTCAAACCTTTGTTCTTCTTTAAGGGAATAAAAACAAATCAGAGCCAGGGGAAGGTTGTTGTTGGGTTGGGTGTTTTGTTTTTGTTTTGTTTTTTTTGGGGGGGGGGCAGCAGTGTTAAGCTTTCCCTTCAGCTATGGTATAAGCATTCCAGTATGTAGTTATGAATAAACACATTTTCATTAAAAATAAACAAATGGCTGGGGAGGTGGCGGGAAGGTCTAATTTTGCAACAGGTATTTTCCATGAGAAAATCTGCTCTCCTTATGAGAATGCTAGTTTCCAGCCCAGCTTTGTAGACTTAACAGTTTAGATAGTTTTGCTGAACTTCAGATAGCATCCAGACTTTGATGATTTTTACAACTGAAGATTTAAATTACTTTCATTTTTGCCTATCTTTATTCTGAGTTTCCATTTTAGCTGGTGTTACTCTTGGTGGGGGGGCATGAGAGAAAGAGGGAGCAAGATGACATGAGAGAAGCTATTGCTGCTTGTGCTTATAGCTCTTCCAGTATTTGCTCTAAAGTTTTGACATTAAGCTGTGAGTAATGAAAAACATATGCCAATCATGTGCATCCATCATGATGTTGACAATAATGTGAACTATTTCACGTAACTATGCAAGTGACGCACAGACATTATGGATGATGTGCAAATATCTGTAACAGTAGTTTTTTCCCATTTTGTGGCTTGAAAATGCTATAAGTTCCCAACTAATATTTGTGACAAGTACACTTTTTAATTAAAAAAGTAATTTTCTTACAGTTATTAAAAATAGCTGTTATGCTTTTTTATAAGGATAGATTTAAGAAAGAAACTATGTGAGTGCATTTGTGTGCACAAATGTTATTGCAGTTATGTGCCATCTTTGCATACACAAACAAACAGCTTCATAGTAAGTAGCAGGGGTGATGCGTAGGGGGTGCACGCATAGGGGGTGCACCCCCTGAGCATGGCAGTGCACACCCTACAAAAAGGTGCCACCAACACTGCCAGCAGCATCTGCAGGCCATCTGCAATCCCTGCTGGCTGCCGCTGATATTGCTGGCGGCAGCTGCAGGAGGTTGCTGACCCTTGGTTGGTGCTCGCTACCCTGCCCTCCCACTGCCAACAGCGCCGGCAGCATCTACGGGAGCTCCACCACTCACCGCCACCATGGTCCTGCTGCTGCCACACTCCCACCACCGCTGTGCCCCCCCCCAGCCACTGGAGGCACAAGTCGTTCATGGTAAGTAGCCAAATGGAAGTAGAGAAAGCCCACTTTTTGTGTTTAAAATTACATGATTTACAACCAGACATTCTGTAGATAAATATACCCACAGTTATACTTCCTCTTTGTCAGTCTGGTACCTACAAATGCACACTTTATTACTTAGGCCAGTTTTCTCAACCTTTTTAGACTTAAGGTATCCCTCATTTAGACTCTAGGCACACCTCAGAAATGCCAGCTGCTTTCACTCCTTTCTCTTGACTTTGGAAAAATAATCAAGAATTTTTTCTGTTGCAAAAGACTCAGACAAACCATAATAGGTCAAAATGTTTTTGACACAATGGCTTTCTATTTGAAATCTCTGGTTTTATTTTGTGAATCATGTGTAAGGGTTTGCACACCTAACAGTGCTAATCTTGAGTAGCACTGCATGGCACCCTTAAAATAATTTTGCAGTACCCCAGGGTGCTGTGGGTTGAGAATCACTGACTTAGTCTTCTTTGTTACTTTTTTTGTTGTTTTTTAACTGGTGATAAAAAATTCTGGATTCATGTAGGGTAAGGAAGGAATGGCTAGCCTTGGCAGAAATCTGTTTATCCATAGGCTGGATACAAGACTGCATGGTTTGCATATTCAGCTTCCCACACTTCAATGGCAAAACAAGTTACCTTGGTGTGGAAAAAAAGGCTGTCTGCTACTCTTCGAATTTGTGCATCCTTACAGTAAATGCTGCCTAACAGAGCGGAGGCCATCACATTCCTTTCCACTTTCCAGGTTATAGTCATCTCATTGAGGGCTGAGCTCAGCAGCACCAAGAAGGTATTCATTCGTTCACTGGTCTCCTCAGTTTTTCAGTGGATGCTGCTTCCTCTCCTCCCCTGGGGAATGCAGACAATCAGCACAGGAATGTTTTTATAAACACTGTTTTCCGGACAGCCTTTCATCTGTGGAAAACAGTTGTAAAGATGACATACCCAACCCCACCCCTCCCCATTCTGTCACAATTGACTGAGTAAGGGGAGACTTCATATATGGCCTTATCTAATTTCAAATACTTGTTCAACATCAAGCAGACAAGGTTCTTTGGGTGAATCTTGTATCTTTTATTAGACCCACTTAAATAGTTGGAAAAAAAATTAAGCAAGCTCTCTGGTTTAAGAACCCTTCGTCAGGCTGAGGAAGTTTCTGCAGTTGGTGTGTGCTCTTCTTGGATGGAATGAAAAGTAAAGAAGCCAGAGGCCACCCAGATACCACGTCAAGAATTGCTGCAGTACAGAAGTAAACCCCCCACAAATCGCACACCACTGATTATGAAGTATCACTCCCCCCCTCAAACCCATATGGAAAATCCTCAAACAATTACAACCCTGTCATGGGATGGGGTCCCCAGGGATAGCTGTGATGCCCCATAGGGCTCCATGACTGTCAATCTTGCCCAACGGGCACCCTTTTCCTCTCCTGCCACATCTTGTTGGTAATTATGATAAAAAGAGAGACTGCCCTCAAGTTTGTGTTTGGACACAGTCCTGATGGACCCCACTGAACCCTGTGAGTTCTTGGACCCCTTTTGGGTCCTGCTAAAAAGTGGTTGCCTCATGGGACACTCTCAGCCTTATGGGCTAGATGTGTGGCTCCAAAACCACCCCTTTACCACACCCCGAGCCTCACAGATGGTATTTAAACATTGCCTCTCTGGGGCCTTGCTATAGCTTGGCCTCCTGTCATCACCAGGCTCTCCGCAGCCCTGTCTCTGCACCCACACTGGCACTGGGTTCTCCACAGCCCTGTCTTTTTGCCCACACTGGTCCTGGGCTCTCCACAGCCCCTTTGTCACTGTGCCCACACTGGCACTGGGGTCCCCACACTGTAGTTGGCCCCCAGTGAGGCCTCCTCCTCCCCCAGGAGCCTCAGCCTGGTCCACTGGTTTAAAAACAGCAACCAAAATAGGAGCCCCTGGGCTCTAACATAATACAAGCAGTTTAGGATGTGCTCTGTCCCTTTCAAGAGTCAAACTTTCCCCCCAGTGCTAAGTGCCTTGTAGGCCAGGGTACCTGGTGAGCTCCTGGAGCCCCATTAGCCCTACATGCAGCATATCAAGCGACCACCAGCATCTCTGGGCAATTCTTCCTTGGAGGCTCCTTCCCCTGGTTGCTGCCAGAGAACTAACCCCTGCTGGCCTCAGCCCTGGGCAGCCCAGGGCCCTGCCTTCTTCCGGTCAGCTGACCGGGCGCAGGCTAATTCCTTTGTTAGCCTGCAGCCATAGTAACCTACACCTGTAGGGTTTCTGTCTGGCTCTTAAGGCCCTCTCCCTGGGCAGTTTCTGCTCTTAAAGAAGGAGGCACCTTAGTGGCCTATGACAAACCCATACTAGAAAGAGACCCTATTCTTAAAGAAATCTTCCCAGAGCCACCCATCCTAGCCTTCAAACAAGCACCAAACCTTGCTAACCTCATCACCAGAAGCAAACTTCCTCAAGCCCAGAACACACCAAATGGATCCAGACCGTGCCATGACAAGAAATACAAAACCTGCCAACACATCTCCACCACCCCCACAATTACTACAGCCCACAACAGAGCCATCGGCATTCCCGGATCTTACAGCTGCATCTCCAGAAATGTAATATATCTCATCCAATGCACCAAATGCCCTGATGGAAAATACATAGGAGAGACCAAACAACAACTGCGCACCAGAATGAACGCACACCGGAAATCTATCAAAGACAGAAATACCCAATTACCGGTGGGGGCACATTTCTCACAGGAGGGCCACTCTCTCTCCAATCTCTCAGTCCTGATCCTCAAAGGAAATTTTCAAAACACTTTCCAGAGATGAGGCTATGAACTCCACTTCATTAACCTCCTGGATACAAAAAATCATGGACTAAATATAGACATTAGATTTATGACACATTACAACCTGCCTGACATCTGACTCCCCAGGTATCTCCCCACTATTCATCCCCCTTCTTCCCCCCCCCCCCGCCAGCTGTGTGAGTAGGCACAGTTCAGCTTGAGTTTCACAGTCATCACCACAGAACTATGGGATCCTTCATGATCATCATGGGCTCTTTTCTTTAAACTGATCTATTTTAGTCACATTGTACAAACCTTTACAGCAGGGGTAGACAATTATTTCTAGCAGCTGGAGGGCTGCTTAACAAGTATAGGTAAGATGTCAAGGGCCACATGGGAAGCCCAGCTCCTTGCCCTGCCCTCTGGTTGCCATCTTGGCACTGGAAGTCCCACCCCTAACCTCTAACCTCTAACCTTTGCCACCAGAAGTCCATCCCACTGCCCTGGAAGTACTCCTTTGTGTGTGTGTAGGCGGGGGGGGGGGAGGAGGTTGCCATCTTGAAACCAGAAAAAAAAACAAATCATATACTAAAAGAAGCAAGAGGGTGCAAAAGCTCCCATGTCTCACCAAAATCATCCATTAAGATCTCCTAGCTAAAAAGGATGTGTACACCCAATGGAAGGGAGGGGCTATCACCAGGGAGGACTATACCTCTGTTGCTCGGGGCTGTAGGGGGGGCAGTCAGGAAGGCCAAAGTGGAGATGGAACTGGGACTAGCTACCCAGATCAAGGACAACAAGAAGTCCTTTTTTAAATACATAAAGGGTAAAAAGAAGGTGCTGGGTAATGTGGGGCCCCTGCAGGACATGCTAGGAAATCTGGTTGTTGCACCAGACAGCAAAGTTAACCTATTAAACAATTTCATAGTTTCATAGTTGGTAAAATTGGAAGGGACCAGAGGAGAACATCTAGTCTGACCCCTGCTGTGGCAGGAAAGAGTACTGGGGTCAAACAACCCCGGCCAGATGTTCGTCCAGCCTCCTTTTAAAAACCTCCAGGGTAGGAGCCAGCACCACTTTTTTTGGAAGTTTGTTCCAGGTCCTAGCCGCCCTGACAGTGAAATAGTGCTTCCTAATGTCTAGCCTGAAACTACCCTCTGCTAGCTTGTGTTTGTTGTTTCTTGTAACTCCCGGGATTGCTCAGGGGAACAGGGACTCTCTCAATGCCTGCTGGTCCCCCTTGACTAGTTTGTAGACTGCCACTAGATCCCCTCTCAGCCTTCTCTTTTGGAGGCAGAACAGGTTCAGGTCCCTCAGCCTCTCCTCGTAGGGCCTGCCCTGCTGACGCCTGATCATGTGGGTGGCCCTCCTTTGGACCCTCTCCATACTGTCCACATCCCTCCTGAAGTGCAGCGCCTAGAACTGGACGCAGTACTCCAACTGCGGCCTGACGAGTGTCGCATAGAGGGGGAGGATCACCTCCTTGGACCTGCTTGAGATGCATCTGTGGATGCACGACAAGGTACGGTTGGCCTTCCTGATCACGCCCCCACACTGTCAGCCCATATTCATTGTGGCATCAATGATGACTTCAAGATCCTTTTCTGTCTCAACACTAGCGAGAAGGGAGTTCCCCAGCCTGTAGGTGTGCCGCTGGTTCTTCCTCCCCAGGTGCATTACCCTGCACTTGTCAGTGTTGAACCCCATCTTGTTTTCTTTGGCCCACCCCTGTAACCTGTCTAGATCTACTTGCAGCCTGTTCCTTGCTACTAGTGTACCCACTTCACCCCACATCTTAGTGTCATCTGCAAACTTGAACAGGGTGCTTTCTACCCCCTCGCCCAAGTCACTGATGAAGATGTTGAATAGTGCGGGCCCGAGGACCAGGACCTGGGGAACCTCACTGCCCACATCCCTCCAGGTCGAATAAGACTCATCCACCACCACCCTCTGCGTGCAGCCCTCCAGCCAGTTAGTGACCCATCTGACCGTGTAGGCATCAACACCGCTGTCTCCTAGTTTCTTACTGGGAATGGGGTGAGAGACCATGTTGAAGGCCTTCCTGAAGTCCAGAAAGACTATATCCACTGTGACACCTGCATCCAAGGACTTGGTGACCTGGTCATAGAAGGCCACCAGCTTGGTTTGACAAGACCTGCCCCTAATGAACCCATGCTGGTTGCCCATGAGCATAACCTCCCCTGCAGGCCCTTCCTGGACATGTGCCAGGATAATTCTTTCAATAAGCTTCCCCAGGACCAAGGCAAGACTCATAGGCCTATAGTTTCCTGGGTCCTCCTTCCTCCCTTTTTTGAAGATGGGGACCACATTGGCCCTTTTCCAGTCCTCCGGCAAATCGCCCAAGCGCCATGCGTACTCATAGAGCTGTGCCAGACGTCCCACAATAACCCCTGCTAGTTCCTTCAGCACTCTGCCTTGCAGATCATCAGGACCTGCGGATTTAAATACATCTAGTCCCTCCAGAAGTTCCCGGACAAGGTCCTCATTAACCCTCAGCCTGGGTGTGCCACCCACAGGGCCCTCGGGGGGGCCAGTGGCGGAGATATCCGGTTCCCTCATCAGAAATAGGAAGGCAAAGAAATTGTTGAATATGTCAACTTTACCGTCAAGTGAGATGACCAGATTTCCTAGCATGTCCTGCAGAGGCCCCACGTTACTTGGCACCTTCTTTTGCCTGCCTATGTATTTGAAAAAGGACTTCTTGTTGTCCTTGATCTGGGTCACTAGTCCTTAGCTCCATTTCCACCTTGGCCTTCCTGACCGCCCCCCTACATTCCTGAGCTACAGAGGTATAGCCCTCTCTTGTGATGGCCCCTCACTTCCAACGGGTGTACACCTCCTTTTTTGTTTGGAGACATTCCCAGATGCTTTTGGTGAGTCATGGGGGCCTTTGTGCCCTCTTGCTCCCTTTGATTCGTGTAGGGATTACTTCCCTTTGAGCTTGGAGGATCATCTCCTTAAGGAGCGACCACTCCTCCTGGACACTCAGCTCCCTCCAGCTCTGGGACCTCATTGCTTCCCCCACTAATTTTCTCACCTCATTAAAGTCCGCCCCCCTGAAGTCGAGGGCTGCTGCCTTGCTGGAGGCTTTCACCACCTTGCGCTGGATGGTGAATTCCAGCAGATGATAATCGCTATCGCCTAGGTGGTCGAGCACCCACAGACCCCGTATCAGGTTGTCGCTCATGGCCAGGACCAAATCCAACAAGTTGTCTCCCCTGCTGGGGCTGTGTACCTGCTGGGTTAGATGGAGGTCCTGTATGTCAGCTAAGAACCTGCGTGAGTGGTCAGACCTGGCTGTCTGCTCCTCCCAGCAGATGTCTGACAAGTTTAAGTCACCCATGATGACCACATCCTTGTACCTAACTATCTCCGTGAGCTGATTTATGAATTCCTGGTCTCGATCTTCTCCTTGGTTGGGTGGTCTGTAACCTCCACTGTTAAGTCTCTTTCTCCCTGACCCCCTTGTACTCTAACCCGGAGCACTTCTGTTTGCTCCTCCTCTGACCCAGTGATACACATTATGGATGTGTGTTGCTCCTTGACATAGAGTGCCATCAGAGGATGAATGGACCACCCCCCTAATCCCGGCGGTACCCAGGCCCATGTCACTTATCTGATTACCTGTTTCTCTTATCATTGGTTTAGGCTGGGCTGCTCCCGCAGGTGATGTTTGGCTTGCTTGTCTGAGGCTTCCTCCACCGACGTCATCTCCTTCCCCCAACGAACCTAGTTTAAAGCCCGCTGGAGGAGATCCACCAACCTAGAAGAGAAAACATGCTTACCTTTGGGGGAAAGGTGCAGCCCATCCCATCTGAGCATGTCCCTTGTCGTGATGTGTGGATCGTTGTCCAGGAAGCCAAAGCCTGCCTTGACACCATTCCAAAGTCTGAAGTTGACCTCGCCAATGCAGGTCACTTGTCTCCTTCCATGTCCGCTTACTGGTAGGATGGAGGAGAACACCACCTGCACCCCTATCTCCTTCAGCAGACCCCCCAGTGCCTGGTAGTCTGCCATCAGGTGATCAGGGCTTCTCCTGGCCACATCATTCGTACCCACATGGATAAGGACCATGGGGTAGTAGCCTGTGGGGGGAATAATGGCTGGGATCATCCCCGTCACATTCTCAATCTTGGCGCTGGGCAGACAGTAGACCTCACGCGAGGGGTCCTGGTGACAGATGGGACCCTCTGTACCTCTCAGGATTGAGTCCCCTATGACAGTCACCCAACGGTTCTTCCTCTGGGTTGGCTTAGCACTTTCAGTCTGGTTGGGGCACGAGGTATGTAAAGTGTCCTCCTCTCTGATGATTTCTTCCCCTCTCATCTCCTGTAGTGTCGCCAGGGCCTCGTACCTGTTCCACAGCTGAACTGGGGAGATGGGTACCGGACTGCTGTGAGCAGCCCTTGCCCTGGGGGGAACTGTCTGCCACTCCATCGGGGATGGTGCCTCCTGGGGTGCTACTCCCTTTGGAGCGTCTCCCTTAAGTGCTTGGCCCTGCAGGGAGAGAAAGTACCCGTCAATCTCATCCTCTGCCTCTCTGATGCCCCTCAGCCTGCTAACCTCCTCCTGGAGCTCCCTCACCTGCGCCTACAGGGCCCTAAGGTGGGCACCTGCAGGACAGGTGTGGGGGCCCCTGTTCCCTGCACCCCCGGTCCTGCTGGGCATCCCCCACAGGCCAGGGGGGAGGGGGATGCTAGCCCCCCAGAGGGCTGTGTCTGGGTGGAGGCCTCAGACAAGCCCTGGATAGGCAGCTCCCCCCGGGCCCTAGCAGCAGTCTGAGTTGACACCATCATATTGAGTGCTATTTATTTAAGTTCCTGTGAAGCCCCTACCCTTACCCTGTTTGCATGCTCTGTTCGCACGCGTGGCTCGGGAGCGCAGCTCCCTGCCCGGCTTAACAAAAAAGGGACCTGGCGGGCTTCCCCTCCGGATCCAGCTCCACTGTTCCGGTTCCCTCCGCTCTGACTTACCTTAGGGGGATCAGCTGTTGCTGCCCCTGCTGCTACCTCTGCACTGCTGCTGCTGCTGCCTCCAAGCCGGTAAGGGGGCACACGTGCACGTGGATGCCCAGGTGTGCCTGGCTCCCCGCTCAGCTCCTTGCCCCGATTTCTTTGCGTTCATTTTTCTGAGCAGGGACCGGGTCACCCCCACCCCCACCGGGACTCCCCTAGGCCCCAGGAGAGGCACACCCAGACCTAGGGTCAGAGAAGATCTAGTCAGGGAACTTTTGGAGGGAATGGACATATTTAAATCAGCAAGTCCTGACGATCTCCACCCCAGAGTGCTGAGGGAATTAGCAGAGGTCATTGCGGGACCCCTGGTATGGCTTTACAAGCACTCATGGTGCTCTGGTGTTGAGCCAGAGGACTAGAAAAGAGCCAATGTGGTTCCCATTTTCAAAAAAGGGGGGAAGGAGGACCCAGGAAGCTATAGGCCAGTGAGTCTTACCTCAGTCCTGGGTAAGCTTTTTGAGAGAATTATCCTGGCGTATGTCTTCAAGGGGCCAGCAGGAGAGGTGATGCTTAGGGGCAACCAACATGGGTTCATTCAAGGCAGATCTTGTCAGACCAACCTGGTGGGCTTCTATGATCAGGTCACAAAATCCTTAGATGCAGGTGTCGCGGTAGACATAGTCTCTCTGGACTTTAGGAAGGCCTTCAACACTGTCTCTCACCCCATTATCATTAAAAAACTAGGAGACTGTGGTGTCAATACCTACACAGTCAGATGGGTCACTAATTGTCTGGAGGGATGCCCCCAGAGAGTGGTGATGGAAAGGTCTTATTCGACCTGGAGGGATGTGGGCAGTGGGGTTCCCCAGGGCTCGGTCCTCAGGCCCGCACTATTCAACATCTTCATCAGTGACTTGGGTGAGGGGGTAAAAAGCACCCTGTTCAAATTCACAGATAACACTAAGATGTGGGGTGAAATGGGCACGCTAGAAGGGAGGAATAGGCTGCTATCAGACCTGAACAGGTTACAGGGGTGGGTGGATGAGAACAGGATGGGTTTCAACACTAGCAAGTTCAGGGTACTGCACCTGGGGAGGAAGAACCAGCAGCATACTACAGTCTGGGGAACTCCCTTCTCACCAGTGTTCAGACAGAAAAGGATCTTGGAGTCATCATTGATGCCACAATGAACATGGGCCAACAATGTGGGGACGTGGTCAGGAAGGCCAACAGCACCTTGTCATGCATCCACAGATGCATCTCAAGCAGGTCCAAGGAGGTGATCCTCCCCTTCTATATGACACTGGTCAGGCCGCAGTTGGAGTACTGCATCCAGTTCTGGACGCCGCACTTCAGGAGGGATGTGGACAACATGGAGAGGGTCCAGAGGAGGGCCACCCGCATGATCAGGCGTCAGCAGAGCAGGACCTACGAGGAGAGGCTAAGAGACCTGAACCTGTTCAGCCTCCACAAGAGAAGGCTGAGGGGGGATCTAGTGGCCATTTACAAACTAGTCAGGGGGGACCAGCAGGCATTGGGGGAGTCCCTGTTCCCCTGAGCACTACCAGGAGTGACAAGAAATAACGGTCACAAGCTGGCAGACGGTAGATTCAGACTAGACATCAGGAGGTGCTACTTCATTGTCAGGGTGGCTAGGATCCGGAACCAACTTCCAAGCAAAGTGGTGCTGGCTCCTACCCTGGGGGTCTTTAAAAGGAGGCTGGATGAACACCTTGCCAGGGTCATTTGACCCCAGTACTCTTTCCTGCCATGGCAGGGGGTCAGACTTGATGATCTGCTTGGGTCCCTTCCAACCCTACCAACTATGAAACTATAAAAAAACTAACACTTACTATAGCTTATTTTAATTTTATTTAAAAAATATTTTTGTGTTATGTATTTAGAGGCAACTACATAATGGCTCAAAGTACAGATTCACTCTTGTATATGGGGGTGTAGAGGAGTGTTCATAGACAAGAGGGCTGGAAGGGATCTTAGGAGATCATTGAGTCCAGCCCTAAACAGTAGTTACCAGAGTGGGGTTTGAACCCACACAAACATATATCTGCTAGATTTTAAGTTCAACACCTTCACCACTTGGCCATCCTGGTACAATTAAGGTTGGGGTGTGGGTATGATAAGGGGTTGGGGATGTGGACGTCTGTGTGGGAACTGTGGGTTATGGGAGGGTTTGAGTGTGTGTTGGGGGCATGGTGGGAGTGGGGTGTGTGGGAGGGTGTGGGGGTAAGTGAGGGGCGGGGGCGCAGAGTCCCCAGAGTGTGCAATTCCATGGAGCTACATGTGGTGGCAGTGAGTGGGGCCAGCCCTGCCTGACCCTGTAGCATGCAGCTCCCTGTGCTCCCACCCCAGTTCCCAGCCACATGTGGTAGCAGCATGTGAGGCTAGACACACCTGGCCCTATAATGCTCCCACCTGAGTCCCCAACCACACATGGTGGCAGGGTGTGGGGCCAGCTGCACTCAGCTCCATAGTGCACAGCTCCCATGCTCCAACCCCAGTCCCTGGGCACAGGTGATGGCAGTGTGTGGAGCCAGCCCCATCCAGCCCCATAATATGCAGCTGCAGCCCAACCAAGCCCCGTAGCACACAGCCCCTGCAGCATGTAGGGTCAGCCCAGCCTGTGTCCATAGCGCACAGCTCCCTGCACTCCTACTCACTTTCCCCCAGCTGGAGTCCCTGGCCCTGGCCCAGTGAAGCAACCACCTGCATTTCCAGGCTTGCAGTCGGGGAGGCTGGGAACAGCCTCGTGGCAGCTAAGAAAAGCCTCTGCCAGGCAGAAGCTTCTTGTCTCTAGTGCCCCTTGGCTTGGGGCTGGGGTGGGTCAGGCCAGACTGGGGTGGGGGGTGGTTGCTTAGCAACCAGAGCCAAACCACCTGCATGGAGGCACCAGTTTGCACAGGGGCAGCCCAGACCCAGGGCTTACAGGGAGCTTACAGAGAGGCACCACAGGCTGGATGGAATTGTTTGGCAGGCCGAATCTGTCCTATGGGCCATGTTTTGTCCACCCTGCTTTAGAGCATCTTCTATGTCATTATTTATGTTGGGCTAATATAGAGCAACCCTCGCTCTCCTTTTGCATTTGCTACTTGGCATTGGTGAGACCGCAGCTGGAGTACTGTGTCCAGTTCTGGGCGCCACACTTTAACAAGGACATGGTAAAGCTTGAGAGAGTCCAGAGAAGGGCGACCCGTATGTTCAGAAACTTGCATGGCAAGCCAAATGAGGAAAGGCTGAGGGATCTAGGAGTTTTCAACATGAAAAAAAGAACACTGAGAAAGGACTTGGTAGTAGCTTACTGCTACATCCGAGGTGTACATCAAGGGCTCAGTGAACAACTGTTCAACAGGGCACCCTTGGGGAACACTAGGAATAATGGTCACAAACTCCTGGAAGACCGTTTCAAGCTCAGCATTAGTAAAAACTACTTCACAACTAGGGTGTCCAGACTGTGGAATAAGCTCCCCCTAGAGGTGGTGCAATCACCTACCCTGGAAATCTTCAAGAGGCGATTGGACAGTTGCGTTGCTGGGTCACCTGACCCCAGTTGTCTTTCCTGCTTGGTGCAGGGGCTGGACCTGATGATCTTCCGAGGTCCCTTTCGGCCTCTTACAATCTATGAATCTATGAGTCTATGAATGCCTAAATGCCCTCCATGTATTCTGTTTAACATGTCTTTGTTTAGCACTGATGGAACAACAAGTCATGAGCCTTTGAACAAAATGCCATCCGGTACTGACAGCTGTTCCTTGAACTGAGAGTAGGAGCTAGGTATATGTTTTCCAGGCCAACCAGCACAAATCGCTGTTATCACTTTTTGCAAGGTAGCATCCCGAGCAGTATCTTCCGCAATTAGTGCCCACATTTTATCTGTAATAGAAATCACTCTAGTAATTAGATTAACATATACTATGTCTGCATCTGGAATTCTGTCATATTACATTGTGTCAAATGCTCTGGACAGTCTATCTGCAATAAATGGATGTTTTCCTGGCATGATTAGCTCCTAGATTATACAATTGTAGTTGAGAGAAAAGTCTCTGTAAACTGAGTGGTATGTCTGATAACCCATTCTTTGCTATAGTTACCAAAGCTTTATGATCAGTTTCAGCTATCACAGGCTTCCCATAGATGAATATATGAAATTTCTTACAGCCATATACCAGCGCTAAACTTTCCTTCTCAATTTGTACATACAGACATTCTGACTTAGAGAGTGCCCTAGAAGCATATGCTACTCCAATGCCTTCTTTAGACATCTGTTGACAATGTAATGGGTCTTTTAGGGTCATAGTATTTTAGTACCAAAGCTTTCATTATTTTTTCATCAAGTTTTTAAATTCAGCTTCAAGTTCATGTTCCTGTCTACTAAGCATTCTTTTGTAGGAGTGATCCAAGGTGTTTGGTCTGCTCTGCTAAGCTCGGTAGATATTTCTCCACAAAACTGATCATTCCCAGTAATCTTTGCACTCCTTCCTTATCTGTAGGGGGTGACATGTTTGTAATGGTTTTAACCCCTGAAGGATTGATTTGCACACCTTTTTCAGACCGCTTTTCTCCTAGACATGTTACTTCTTTGCATTTTTTTTGTTCAGTTTCAAACCTGCTCTGTGAGCTCTTTCTAGTGCCTTTCTTAGCCTCAAGTCATGTTCTTCCTTAGTATTTTCCCAAACTAATACATCATCAGTATAAACCATAGTTCCATCAAGACCTTCAAAAATGTTTTGTGTCTTTCTGTGAGCTACTTCAGATGCAGAACAAAAGGAAGCCTGTGAAAGCAATACTTTCCAAAGGGCGTATTGAAGGTACATAATTTAGTTCTATTATTTTCTAGGGGAACTTGCCAAAATCCAGAAAAGGCATCCAAGGTTGAAAAATGTTTCACTTCTGCCACCTTGCCCAAAACTTCTTCTCTGGTGAGAATGGGAAAATGCTCCCTGCTAATGTGCCCGTTCATTTTCTTAGGATCCAGACACAATCTCAAGGATCCACCTTTTTTTTTTTGTTATGACCACTGAATGAACCCAAGCAGTTGGTTTCTCTACTTTTTCTATTATGTCCATGTTAACTAATCTATTTAATTCCTTTTTTAGTGTCTCCCTTAGTGCAAGAGGAACATTTCTTGGAGCATGTATGATGGGAGTATTTGGTTCTCTTAATACTATCTTGTACACAGTTGACAATTTCCGTATGCCTTGAAACACATCATAAAACTCTTTTTCTGTATTCCTGCTTTCTAGTCCCTCAGTGGCATCCATTCTCTTAATCAAGCATAGTATTTAACATGTTCGCAGTCCAATAAATGGCACTAGCTTTCCTGGGACTGTTACAAACTGAATTTTTACTATATTACTCTTGTGTCTAACATGCAGTAGAAAAACAACCTTAGTTGCAATCATGTTCCCATTATATGCTCTAAGTCTCACTTGCTTACTCCCATACTACACAGATTTAGTTTTCATTTTTTGAATAACATATTTTGGTATTACACTGACCTGTGCCCCTGTATCTAATTAAAAAGTTACCATTAATTCATTGGTGTTCAGGGTGATTGACTGTCCAATCCTCAGAAGAATGAACTTCTTTTTGCATTGTGCCAATGAGGAATTCTTCCTTTTCCTCATTGCAGAGAGCATCCACCTGCTGTTTCTTGTATGGTGCATCCTACTCCTTTCTGCAAACTCTGGCAAAGTGATCAAATCTTTTGCATTTGTTGCAGTGCTTGCCAAATGCAGGGCATTGCATGGGCTTGTGGTAACCCCCACAGCATTTGCAGCTGACCATTGTTTCTTCAATCAGTTCTCTTTGGCCTCCACTTGCCTGCTTCATAGTGAGGCCCTCCT
Organism: Alligator mississippiensis; assembly: GCF_030867095.1. Lineage (NCBI taxonomy): Eukaryota > Metazoa > Chordata > Crocodylia > Alligatoridae > Alligator > Alligator mississippiensis. The sequence continues at coordinate 114,931,270 of NC_081824.1, read as the reverse complement.
TTCTGTATTGTTTGTGCATTGCCTTAGATTTCTGCAGTCTTGTAATCATGTCTAGTTCAGCTTGTTCTGTTTTTTTCCTCCAGCTTCTGCGGCTTGGCAGTTGCTATTTAAGCTACTTGGCACATTCTAACTGCCTTTTCCAAATTAAGCTCAGGATCCTCCAGCAGTCTTTCCTGAGGCTTGTATCCCTTATACCCAATACTATTTGGTCTCTGATCATGGACTCTTGTAGGTCTCCAAAGTTGCATGTCTGGCTCAGCAGTCTGAGGGCTTTGACAAACTCCTCTATTGTCTCTCATACTTTCTGCTGTCTCATGTGGAGCTTATACCATTCAAAGGTTTCATTTTGTTTGGGTATACAATATTCCTCAAAATCTTTATTACTCTGCCATAGCTTTTCTGTTCTACTTCAGACAGTTGTAGGCTATTATAAAGAGACAGAGCTTCTGGGCCTGCTATATATATATATAAAAAGCTACCTTGAGTGAATCTTCCTTCTCTGTAGCTCCACTGGCTGTCAAATATATGGTGATGCTCTGCTTAAATTTCTTCCAGTTCTTTGCTGTGTTTCTGGACAGCTTTAACACCTCTGGAATTCTGAGTTGCTCCATTTTTTTTCTTTCTTCACACCCCACCCCTGGTACCATGTGTTGTTCTCAAAAGACCAAGCAGTTAAGCTTATAGAATGATCAAGCTTGTTTATTCATAGAGTATGTGGCTCTCTGAATAAACAAGCTTGATCATTCTATAATGATCATTCTCGGTTCCCTCTTGCAATCCACAGGCAAATGTAACAACTTAACACATAACACTCTTAAAAGTATCCACACAGCCTGAAGGCCTGGTTCAAGTTCCCAAGTGGCACAGGTTTAGCTATTTCAAATCCTGTTCTTTCCTCAGTTTGCTGCATAAGCTGCTGCTGAAATTTGACTAGGATGAACCTGGTATTGTTCATCTATCAAAACAGCAGCTGGAAGTAACTGTGCTGCTTTTCTGTTGGCTATTAGCACTTCCCTCACCCCCTCCACCCCAATCATCTTACTCTACCAAGCCTAGAACTGTGATCAAGAACCAAAATTCCAGGACAGAAATGAATTGAATTGGAGAAGACTGCACATTGTCTGCCCAGACAATTCTTGTTTCAAGTCAGTACTATTAGTCCCCCTTGGGGATTTCTTTTGTTTTTAATGGATGGGGCAGACAATTCACTTTTAGAAAACCTTATGGTCTGCTTGTTTTGCTGTGTGAAATGAACTGGTAATATTTACTGAGCTCAGAATTTTCTCAGTGACACCTCCCATATGGAACAGTAAAGCAAATTGTTTGTGCATGTTAGTTGGATATAGGGGTTGGATATTTTTGGCTGCAAAAGTAGACCTGCTTCAATACATGAAAAGGCTTGTTTCTTGTAAGATGCTTCATAAAAATCATAGCAAAGTTAGTTTGAAATTGCGTAAAGTATTTTCTGAGTCTGATTGTGGTCTCAGGCTCTAACAGAAATGTTTTACAGAAGATGTCAGAAGAGTGCTGGAAGTGGCTTCTTGGAGTTTAATCACAGGCCCTTTGCTGGCTGAAACTTTAAACCCATAGTATCTCCAGCCAGCAGACACCTCTGAAAAAGATTCAACTATTTTTCTGAAGTTATTGAAAAGATGCCAGCTCTAAGAAAATCGTCCAAGGGCTGTTACTGATTTCCTTAGAAAACTCAATACTTGATCAATAGCCTGACAGAGAGAAGGTTAGCAAAAATGTCTCTGCCACTCTTGCATTTACAGGTACAATTTGTTGGTTTTTTCTTTCATTTTTCTTTTTTGCTCAGGGGCTGTTAAGAGAAACACAAGGGAATGAAACTCCAGTTTAATTTCACAGATCTAGATCATCCAGAAGAAGATACAGAAGGGAAACAAGATGAATCTTGGGGCCAGTTTTCAATTCTCTAGCAATGTTACCCACACTTCTTAAGGTGGAAGAGGAGAGAAGGTTATTTGCATCTTTAGATAACATGCCTATACATGAGGAAATGGCAAATCCTACTGCAAGATCTATGTGCCCTTTTTATTCTAGGACTAAGCAAGAGACCTGCAGTTCTTTGTACAGCAGTCTTTCTGCTTGAGTTTGTTTGTTGTTGTTGCTTGTAATTTATTGCTGCCATCTCTGTTTCTGAAATTACTTTTCCAACAGCACCTTCTAACATTTAGAGATGTCTGGCAGGCCTGGTAACAGCAAGCTACTTCCCATGATAGGAGGCTTGCAAAACTGCTGATACAACATGAAGTTCACTCCAGTTTTAGCAGCAAAACACAAAGATTGCTCATTGACAGAAATAAATAGATATGAGGGTCTGAGATAAGAACTTATGTTCCATTCTTAGTGATGAGTGAAAAAGTGAGCAGAGCTTTGATGGAATTTAGAAATATATTGTTCTTGTTTAAAAAAAAAATGATTTGACTCAAGAAGGTCAATTAGGGAAGTGGAAAACAAAGATGATTATCACCAACAGCTCTTAGCACTTATGAAAGTGAGCCTAAGCCTTAATACCAAAGAGGGTGAATAGGAGTTCACTAAGGCTGTACGAATTGTTCTTATTAAAGTTGGAAATGTCCCCAGCCAGCCACACTTGAGTTTGCAAATGAACTGAGAAACTTTGAAGATTAGTAAACAGAGGCTTTAATCCTGCAGTTCTATTGCATATGGAAGATCCAGTGCAGTCAGTGAAAACTGTGAACAGTGGGGAAGATCAGGCAACATACATAAACCCTCTTACACATTTGCACCACAAGGCACTGTACCACGATTCAAATATCGCATCTTTGAGAAAAGAGGACTAGCCATGCCCTCTTCAATTTCCTCCACAGGGTGGAGATTAGTGTTATGAAAAAGATTTTGCAACTGATGACAAGCTCTCCTTGTAGACATATCTATAACCCCACAGACCTATGTTATTGTCCCTGAACTGATAAGTTATTATTTGACAAAAGTGTGTAGGCATGACTATTATTTGCCTGCTTAAAGTTATGCATATGTTTACATGCTTTGTTAAATTGGGGCTTTATTCCATGTATCATATTGGTAAATGTCAACCGTGATTTTATTGACGCAGAAACCTTCACATATGTGTTTGTAAAGCACTGTCTTTACTTGCGTAGATTTATAAAAAATAGTGATGTTTATTTGCATGTCTGGGGGAGAATTTCCCAGGGAAAGCACCATGTTTATTATTTAAAGAAATCTCAGAAAGGAATAAGGTTAAATTAATTGGGCCTGCCTTACGAATATTTGCTTATATTTTTATAAGCTCTGCTGAGGTACAGGGAGTATGTTAGGTATGTCTAACACTAAAATACAGAGTGGTTTCAGCATGCTTTTTCTGAAACTTAATAATGAAAAGCCTTTAATAAAATTTTGAAATTTGTAGAATCTTTGTTGATGAGGTTTTTGTCCATTATTCTTGGCCCAAGCTCATTTTACTATATGATGTATCCTGTGGACCTGGATATGCCTAAATGAAAATCAATTTGAATCAAGTCCTGTATAGAAAGAAGGTTGTCCCAGTAATGTAATTTGTCTTTTCTGTATCTAACTTGTGATAATTTATTATTGTAATCTGTTCTTCAGCTATAAATAACCAGATTGTTTTAGGGGCAACATTTTTTCTTGCTTACTGGACAGCCAAATGCAGCTTGCAGTCAAATCTGAATGTAGGAGTAAATCTGATATCCCCTCTCAGTATCTAAGGGTCCTCTGTTATGGGAATAGAAAGATGTGTGTGTGTCTCCAGTGGTCAATCCTTTTCCATATGCACCCAGAGGGGGTAGTGGAATTGGTCCTACACTTGACTCTGGTAAATTCAGGGTAGACTGCAATCTATATTTTGGCTGTCCACTAAGGGAGATACAATTCTGCCCCATGTCTTTTCTACCACTGCTTGAGTGTCATAGAGCTAACTCTAAAGCTCCATTGCCTCTAAAGCACAAACTATCTATAAATCACATGAACTGAAGTGAAAACTGCAGAAAAGTATAAAAATATTACCTGGGTCTTATATTAGAGCATGACATGCCTCAAGTTTTACTCAACCTCCTTAAAAGTTTCCTTTTTGCAGTTTTGGCCTTTTTGACATTACAAGGTGTGTGTGTTCTAAATGTTATATTATGTTTACCTTTCACTCAAAAAACTCACCGAGCTGATAAATATTTAGTGAAAGACAGAGAGACGGACAGACAGACAGAAAGAAAGTGATTTTAAACCTTTTAAAAGTTTAAAAGTAAAACATTTAAAAAGTAAAAAAATAGAGAGAGAAGGATTCATAACCCCTCCAGGAGCTAGACAGGAAAGCTTGTTCAGTTAACATTGTACTCTATCTAAGGAATGAAACTCTTTTTTCCTGTTTATATAGGTCATGGTCACACTGTTATGAGCTGCTAGCCATATTCAACAGTAGTGCTCCATCAATGCCCACCACATTACAAAATGGTCCGCCTTGTGCTGCTGGGCAAAATTACCAAACTCAAACCCCTCAAAAGTCCACATCCTGATGAAGAACCTGAAAAAGTGGAGCACATTATTAGAGCTAGCCCCTGTGGTTCTTCAAATCTGCACTCCACCCCCAAGAAATTGGTCAAGAAGGTAGTGCTCCACTCAGCAGCCCAGTATAGGACAGAGACAATGTTTATTGTCTCAGAGAGGCCTTAGTCCAGTACATCAAAGAGGCTACTGCATACAGTAAAGAGTGGCCACAGTCAAGGAAGATATGGAAGAATGGCTCCTCCACCTCTGTCTCACAGAAAGGCCAGGCCACCAATATTGTTGGGTGAAGTTGGAGAATAAAAGTGCCAGTGACCCAGGTCTGTTGTAGGAATTGCCACTGAAGGACATCAGTCTACATGATGGGCAGTTTATATCAGGTGTACTAGGCCAGGCAGGCCTGCTCCTGTGCCACCACTACTAGGTACCACTTCCAGGTCATGACACAATTTGAAAGTTCACTCATATAGTCCCTTTTTTTGGAATAGGCTTTCAAATCAGAGGCCAATGCCACTGTCTTTGGGCATGCAGAACATGGGGCCTACCAACATCATTGATATCCATGGCCAGGATTAAAGGCAGCAATAGAGATGGATTGTCCAGAAAGCTCCATACAGGGAGGACTCATTGCTCATGGAAATAGTCTTCCAGGGCAGTGACAGTGTCCATGGGAGGGCTGCCTTCACTTCAGCCAGGAGTGAAAGGTGAAGTGGACGTGGCACTGGCCAAATCATGTATTTAGGGCCTTGGCTGGAAGCCAGGTACACCAGGTTGGGTTGAGGACGTCACTCGGCTTGATGGTATGAACCTAACTAAGAAAGAGATGAGGTTCTTCAAGGTGAGGCTCAGTTCCCCCTAATGCAGGGCAGGTTTGTGGATCCTGCAGCAGTTCTGGAAATCTTAGATGCTTGGCATTAGGTCTCAGGTGCAAGGTGACCCCCCAGACCCAGGCCAGGTGATAGGAGGGCAGGACAGTGTCCCAAGCAAGGCAACTGAGATCAACAGGAAATAGCTTCTGACTGAGGCTCAGGCCCCTCTCTTGACCCAGAAAAGCAAAGACAAGCTATCACCAATGGCAAGGTTTGCTAGCAAAGCATAGTTGTTACTGGTTTCTAAGTTGAAGGTGACCACCCTGCCCACCAGAGGCACCCACCCCAGAAGTAGTGAAGAAGGCAGGAAAGAAGGAAGAAAGAAAGAATCACATCTATGTGAGTGTATTTGGCATGAATAATTTTCATGTAAGTGATTTAGAGGTGGCTTTTGCATGTTGCAAAGGGCACTGGTATATTGCAAAGGAACTGACGTGAGTTTGACATGTCCAGTTTTCTGTGTACGTGACTGATGTGGTTCTCAGGATGTTCACAAGATGTTTGTGAGGTCTTGATGTGGTTCCTGTATCACTGATGTGGTTTGCCTGAGATTTACATGAGTTTTTCCACTTGTTTTTGTTCAGGGTGGGAACCGTTCAGAGTTCCTTTTAACCTATAGTACAGTATATTCATCATTACTAGGAATTTGTAGTGATTTCCTGGCATATTAACAACCATTAACAGTAAATTCCAGGCATCCTTTGATAAATTTGTCTCCTTGGAGAGCATCTGAAGGCTGGCATAGCCAGTGGTGTTATTTTTATTAGACGTTCATGTCATTCTAAAGACTCTTGGGTCCTCTCTCACGCATAATGAAATGTAATTAAGTTCTGTGAGAATCATATGGGAATATACTGTATAACTCATGATAGAGATGTATATCTTGCAGACATTCTTTGAGCTGAAAATCTGGCTACCTGAATACGTGCCCATCTTTAGTTTTTTTGTGCAAGATGTCCCAAATTTGAAAAAAAAATCATGTCAATAGAACAAATTTAAAAGGGACATTTATTGATTCATTAGTAATCTGATTGCAGAAGTCTGAGAAAGAAAACTTCTGTTGGAATGAAAAACACAGGGCAGAATCCATGTAATATAATATTCCATCTCCATGGAGCAGAGAGAGGTGAAAGAATCAGTTTCCTATGTTTTCAATCTGTTTTCATTAGTTACCTGAGAATGTTTATGCGATGTGTTTTAACCACTTAATTAGAGATTCTTTTCATCTGCTCAAATATAACCAGTGTAAGTTGGTTCAAGCTGGTTTAAAGAAAGCACCACTGTTTCAGTATATGCTGTTCTGCACATTTCCACTGAAGCATATAGCTAGACATGTTATGATTATATATTATTCTTCAGGATCCAGGACTGGATCCTTCAGTATATTTAGCACAAAGCAGCCAGAAAGTGGGTTTAACCAGTTTTTTGAGGATTCCCCCCGTGTGGCTCAAATCCAGAATGCCACAGAAATGCTATTTCAGCTTCTATACTAGTCCTTCTCACTCATCTGGAGGGGGGAGGAGGAGGAAAGAGTGAGGCCAAGACATCCTTAAGCATGGGTGAACAGTGGCTGTCAGAAAGACTGTTTGTACCTGTGGGCAGCCAGGCATAAGGTGAACCCAGGCATTACTGCAGATTATACCAGCATCCTGGTTAGTCCCACAGTAGTCCTAGGACTGGGTTTCCTGTTCCATGCCTTTCTGCAACATAATACGGCTGGAGGATTTGAGGCTAACCTTTGTAGTGTGATACACATAACAAACCGTCAGAACAGTTTTTGGCACAAAACCAGCCCTAAGATGTTGAAACCAATGGAATGGTTGTTATTTATTATACTACAGTTGATGTCATGAAAAGCATACCACTTTAAAGTAAATACTAATAAAATATCAAAGCCCTTGTCTTTGGTAATACTGCATGTGAACTCATGTTGTAACATTTTATAGAATTGAAAGGGCCCTAGGTTTTTATCAAGATCAGGATGTCTAAATATTGAGACTCACAGCAGACACTCTACTCAATTTTAAAACAGAGTAAGGTTATTCATATCTAACTTCTTCTTTGGCAGGTTCCTGAAAACTCTGGCCCTGACCTTGCAAAGTACTTAAATAGTCACTTCAATTATGTGCGTATTCCCATGGTCAAAGTTAAGTGTGTGGGCAGTACCTGGCAGAATCATGGCCAGAGTACTTAGTGCTTGAAGGGTTGAGTCCTATTTAAAAGCGTGCTTGTATTGTACGGAAAATGTATATCTTTGTGGGGAACTTCTGCTTGCAGATGTGCATGCTGCTGCTGAGTGGAACAGTTCAAGAGAAAAACCTGGTTTTTTATGTTTTGCACAAACATAAGGCCCCATACTATTAAAGCAAGTAAGCATGTGCTTAACTGTCTGAACCTGAGAAATCCTTTTGTCTCAGCAGGATTGCTCATGTGCTCAGTGTTAAATATATATATTTTAAGAGCTTTTTTGGATTGGAGCCCAAATGACTTACATCGAATACACAAGCCAATGTTTTAATAGGCAAATATATGTGGAGACTTTTAAGGCAAAATGCAGGAACATTTTGATTATTTTTCTTTGTCCTTTTAGTTGAATAAGCAAAATGTACAGAAAATGAAATCTGATTTACAAAAATGTGTGTGAGCATGTAGACTTTGGCATGAACTAGGGAACATACTTAGTGACGTACTTTGAACTCTGTGGTTCTTCTGTAGGATTTCCATTACACTTTGCATGTGATTATCAGTATCTACCTGTTTCATTATTCAGAGAACAATATTCCTTTTGGTGGCTTATTTAGCATCTACATATGCTTGTGCATGTTATTAAAAATTGCCTGTCTTGCTGTATTAAGTGTATGTTCTATATTTAGAATATGGTAAATTCATATATAAAGGATGTACTGCATGTAATTATCCAAAATTGGACTTTGGCCAGGACAAGAAAATTAAGATAATTTATTTTTAATCTATTTTTGTGTAGGTGTAGCCAAATAGCTTAATCAGCACAGACAGTAAAAATCGGTATAATTTATAGCATTTGTGTAATTTAAAACATTATATGTAATTCAGGTGTTAATGGCTCACTCCCCTTTTATGTGTCTTGATGTTCCATTAATCAAGCTATTCTTTCTTCAGCAATACTGCTGAAAGATCTGCAATTTAGCTGCACTACATCTCCTCAATCTACCTATCCTAAAACAAGGTGCATGTCTTTTTTGGGGCCATGTGGTATTGGGGCCATGTGGTTTTGGGGAACATACGGTAATTGCTGAGCAGAGGGAGTGAGTAGTACAAATAATAAATAGTAATAAAAACTACATTGTGAGAGCAGAAACAGCTGAATTTCAGCATCTTTGTGTCTTGATAGAGTAGGAAGTTGAGTCTTCCTGATTCCACTTCCTCTCCAATGGGTGCCTCTGATGCTGGACCAAAGGATCAATAATTTTGTTTATGTTGCCAATCTGCTTGACAGGTTGAAAATGGGATTAACAGAGCTGTACATACTGTACGGTGTTACCTAATATTAAGTATCATACACCAGCTTATGTGGCTGAGGTCATAGGCTCATCACAATTGGAGATAAGTAGTAAGAATTGCTAATGCAAATCCAGAATGTTTCAATATGATATATGGTCAAATGCTTTTTAGGTTGCCATTCAGCTTCATGGTCAGACCATGGCACAGTCAGATTCTACCTGATCATGGGATGACCATTAATGAACCTGATGTTAATTTATGGTGATTAAACTTCCTTTTCTAGAGAGCCTCTAAGAAATGAGACTACTGAAGCAGGGGTTTAGGTTGTAGCCGTGTTGGTCTAAGGATATAGGCAAACAAGGTTCCTTGGGTGAATTTGATATCTTTTATTAGACCAACCTAAATGGCTGGAGAATAGTTATTAAGCAAGCTTTTGGGTTCAAAAACCCTTCGTCAGGCTAAGGAAGCTGCAGCAATTGGTGTGTGCTCTTCCTGGATGGAAGTATACTGAAGTATAATTTCTTCAATACTTTGAACTTTTTACTAAAGGTAACATTAAAGGGGGCATGCTGTGAGGCAGAAAGACTGTAATAACAGGGTCCTTTAATTAGCAGAGCCATGCTAGTGGATTCCTATTTCAATTTGTATTTTATGTAGTATATTTGGGAAATATATTGGTAAAAATGTTTTCAGTCATACATAGGCAGACAAGGTTCCTTGGGTGAATTTGATATCTTTTATTAGGGTTCAAAAACCCGAAAGCTTGCTTAATAACTATTCTCCAACCATTTGGGTTGGTCTAATAAAAGATATCAAACTCACCCAAGGAACCTTGTCTGCCTATGTCCTTAGACCAACACGGCTACAACCCAAACCCCTTCAGTCATACATAGTGTTATTAACCATTCTCACAGTTCAATACAGTAGTCCTCAAAGCTTTTTTGATCAGGAGCTACATGACTGCAAAATCACCTTGCAGTTTACCAAATTTATTTTGACAGCAGAAAGGTTTGTGGGGTTGGTATCATGTGAAAACTTTTTATTGTGGATAGGCTTAGGGTACATCTACACAGCAGGATGGTTGTGTGGCTGTAGCACAAGATAGCCTCGTCTAGTTAGCATGGCTCACAATAGCTGTCAAGATGTGGCAGCACTTCAGCCAGAGTACAGTGATCCCAAGTATGCTCCCCAGCTGTCATGCCTTCACTGCTGTTCTTATCCATGCTATGTAGGTGAATCAGGTGGAGAGAGGTTAGTTACATACTACACTAGGCCCTTCATGTTGCTGTTTAGCCTATAGCATGGGGTGAGGAAGCTAGTGGTCCAGTGCTAGGGTGGTAAGCAAAGGTAAGAGCTGCTTGCTTAGGAAAGTGTGTTGTTCCTGTAAAAAAGGGCCTGATATTCTTGTGATGAAATAGGTTTGCTTCCTTCTTCTACCTCCCTTGCCATGCCTATTGCCTTGCACATAAACAGTACTGTCCTAACAGACTGGTCATCCCTCTGGATGGGCCCTTGATGCTGTATTCAGTATCCATATGTGATGCTATATATGGATGGGCCCTTGACCCTGGGTCAGAGCTCCAGAAAGCTGGGGAGTAGTTTTCCTGAATCATAGGAAAGGAGATGAAGCAGGGGTTGGAGCAGCTATACCTGCAGGGAAAAGTAGTGAACCTCTCTTTGTTCTTAGTGGGCACATCTGCATGAGAAGCTGATCACGCAGTAGCTGAATAATACTACATAGTAGTGTGTCACAGCACCAACAATGTTAATACGCTACTGTGCTGTATTATTAGGCTACTGTGCAGAAACATCACTAAAAAGGCATTTTCTGGTGCTACTGCACAGTAACACTGGTTACTGCACATTTATTTAGTACTTGATTATACAAATTCTAAATAAATGTGCAGTAACCATTGTGCAGTAGTGTCTTGTATAGATGTACCCAATAACCACTGTGATTTACTGCTTTTTCAGTTGGTATGATGAGACTCAGGGTTGCCCTTTGGTTATCCACTTTTGGGTCATGCCCTGCTTCTTGTAAGCTACTGGTCTAATAGATCTCTCTAAAAGGAAGTTTTTTCTGATGTGGTTCTTGCCTGGGATGTTTTGGAGGGAGGTTTGATGTAGGTCATGTATCACTGATGTGGTTTACATGTGTTTTTCCAGTTTTTTTCCATCTGTTTTTGTTCAGGGAGGCACCAGTTTTGAGTTCCTTCTGCCACAGAGCACGTTCCTCCCCACACATATTTTTACATGATGCTGCTGAATTTGAGGAATGTCCCAGCGTAAAATTTGATAAAGTATAGAAACACGTCTGAGTCTAATGAGAAACTGGAAAATGATATTTTGTGTATTGTTTTGGTGGCATTAGCTAGTCTGTGTCATTGTTGCCAATAATCCAGGACAAAAGCCTTTTTTTTTTTTTTAACATATTGAACATTTGATGCGACTTCAAGCTTTGGCACACTAATGGCTGGAGGTACTTAGGTGCATAAAAATACACACATGGACATCAGAGGGTTTTCAAAAAGCTCCTCAGTGCCATATCTGCTTAGATACTTTTGAAAATTTTACTGGATGCCTATCAGCATCTTTTAGGAATCTATATGCCTTCCAAAATGTGCCCCTAAGTGTTTCAGAGACAATTGAATTTTCAGTATGTTTTTGTAATGGGGCCCTTACCCCGTTACTAAAGAAGGAGGGGATCTATGGGTAATAGACCCTCTTTCCTTCTCCCCTTTTTTTCCTTGAGCCAAGCTGGCAGGTGGAGAAACCTGAAACAAAATGGCCTCCCAGCACAGGTGCAAACAGTGCTGGATGGTCTTGGAGTAGAAGAGGAGGGTCAGCTGCCCCAGAAAGGGCTTTATAATCCCAAGCCCCAAGCCAGAAAGATGTCGTCTGTCTATGGGAGCTACAAGGGATAGGGCTTCTAATGGAAGAGTCTGGTGCCAGGACTCAGAGCTACAAAGGAAGGACTCAACAGCAGTCAGAGTGAAGGCAGCCTTAGAGTCCATACTGAGTGAGATAAATATCCCTTGTGTCTTTGGTTTTTGTTGGTAAACACTGCCTCAGGGTTAGGTTAACCCCAGGTGGAGCATTTTTGAGTTAAAGTGGACATGTATGACTTTGTCCCTTTCTTTCTTTTTGTTTTGTTCCCTGGAGGACTGCACTGTGGTTGTAGAAGAGGCAGAGTGCCTGGGGACACCCCAAACCTTGGACATAGTTTGTTCAGATGGCAGAGGACAGAGATTGGAGCTTGAGACCAGAACCTGCTACAGAGGCAAAGAATCACAAAGACTGGGGAGCAGACCCAGAACTAGGGAAGGCAAGACCCATGGCCACAGAGACCTGTAGAAGGGCAAGGGGAACACTAGAGGAAACAAGGGAAGCTAACAGGTGGAGGCCTAAGAAGGTGGGTTTGCCATTTGGCATCCAGAACAGGCGTTATAGTTTTTTAGTAAAATATTTCTTAGATGGAAATTGAAAATGCTTTCTTTTTATTGATGCATATAATCCTATTTTGCTATCTTAAAACTTATATATAGGCCAGAGTCACCTGGGAGATGCATCGCAGAAAGGGCAGCCCAGGGGGAAGATGAAAATGGGGGACAAATTATTAACACTGTGAAGCAGGGACAGAAATGATGTTTGAGTCTCTTCCCTACAATGTTTCCTATAGATAACACTTCCACATATAGTCTAGACAGGCACAGAGTCATACACATATATATGCAAGAAATTCATAAGTATAAGCAACAGAAATATTAAAATATATCTGCTGTAACACACCTAGCTACATTATATAATGAATTACTTAGAGATGCCATCTCCAGTCTTAACTTTTTGGGAAGTTCAGGAATAAAATATACTAAGTTTAATATAAAGGTCAGCATCAAACTTTCTGGAACAGCTTCATCTCTCTTACAACAAGATAAATCTGTAATGATCCCACTGAAGACAACTGGTGCCATCATGTTACTCTGGACTTGAGTGAGTGTAACCAAGAATAGAATTTGTTCCAATGAGTGATATACAGCCTGGATATAAAAAGAACACTGCATAGAAACTTTCATAGTGATGGATATACCTTTCCATTCTGTTAATTATGGTCTACTAAAACTCATCTCTGAATTGACCACTTCCGAATTATGCAGTTTTGCAAGGATGAGGCAAGAAAGAATTAATAGTTCTTCTAGTCCAACTCAACATCCATGCTGGATTGTTTCCTATTTTAGGTATATTTATGATGCGTTGTCCAATTTAGTTTTAAAAGCAACTAGTGATTTGGATTCCAGTGCTGTCATAATCATTTTCCTGTTATCAGACAATATTCATCTGACTTGAACTTGATCAATATAAGACCTGTTCTCAAAACTGTGGTCTGAGGACTCCTGTTAAGATATGGGGCCCTTGTTAGTGGTTCATGGAGATTTGGCTGGTCACGTTGTGTTGGTTTCCTTCTTTGTTTTTGTCTGCTGACTCATATAAAACATGAGAAATTAGACATTTTCTTAACATTATTTTTCCATGCAAGCAGCTATTCTACTTACCAAAGGGTGTTATACGATCAGGAACAGGTGAGAAGAGTATTGGTGTGACAGCAAGTTACAGGGAAGTAGGTCTATGAGGCAATCTGTTTATTTAAGATGTGGGCCCAATCGTGAAAAATTTGAGCACTCCTGATACGTGTGTTTGTAATGATAAGCAAGACATAATCTACCACTGAGCTATAACTTCTCCTGAAACATGCCCCTATTCCATGAGCTTGTACAATGTACTGTATTGCCATACTTATATGTATTTGTGAACATGTGGTCCTGTAACAACTAGTCAACAGATAGGAAGACAGACCTACTAATATCACTAGCTGCCAGCTCCTCTCTGTTTCAAACATGGTGTTTTTGGAGATGAAAAACCAAGTTCCAGTCCCAGCCCCACATCCTTAGCTGTGATTTACCTAGTAAATGAATTTGTTTCCTACAGCACATGGATTTCTTACGTGCATAGCAGGTACAATAGAGGCAAACAGTTGTGCCTTTGTTGTTGAGCAGTACCAGCATGCCAGTGTTAATTTATATTTTTCTGAAAATCTTGATTTACATTTTTAGAAACTTACAGTTTTTGGTGAGTGCGTGGTGGGTGATTTGGGCAGGCTAGAGGTTCTTGGAACCAAGGGAATAAAGAACATTTTGTAGTGCAGCAGTGATGACGCAGAATTTAGTGCTGATGATGCACATTTAAAGAGAGGTGTTGCCACTTCTCCGCTGTTCTTCTGGCTTGAACTGTGCTCATAAAGGCAGAGTGACGTAAACTCTCTTGCACTCTGCCAGCCGGTGGACGTACATTCTGGAGTGGATTTAGCCAATTAGTGGTGTTCCCAGTCTGAGGGTGGCTGAACTTGTGTGTTTTCAACACAAACAAAAGAGGCTTGATATGTGACCCTAGAGCTCATGCACGTAGCTGCTCTAGTAAGTTGTCAAAGGGACAACCATTGCCTGCTGCACCATAATGAACTGTGCTAATCTATACTTACTGGAAAACCTCTGCTACATAATCACACTGTAACAGTGAACAGAGTGCAGCACTCATAAGCCATTTAGGGTTACAGTGCTTCTGTGGCAAGGTCAGGAGCACCAGCAAGAAGCACCCTCTGTCCACTTGCTCCTTGTCAGACTGAGCTTAAGCCAGGAAATTAGTAATGTAATTTAGCAAGGTCCTGCACACCCACCCAGCACTGCTGTCAGGCTCTTTGACTCTGTTATGCTTCTTGGCATGCAGTCAGGGCTGTTCTAAACTGGCTACACTGCCTAATTGCTCCTGAATGGGTGGGACATATTCCTGGCAGTATTCCTGGGCTCACCATGCAGGCAGTGTAGATATATGCCCCTATGTGACTTCAGAGTCTGAGCAGTGTGTGACAAGAAAGAATGTCTTGGCAACTTAGTTTGACCCACATTTCAACAGCCAGATTGAAACCATACTTCCAGATGCTATTTGTTAGAAAGTTCTTTTGGAAAACAAAGGAAATATACTACAAATCATTCTCTGTTGACCCAAGAAGGTGCTTAAAACTGAAGCAAAAACTTAGGTCTCTTTTTCCAAAATAAGACAGGGGAAAAAATGACAAGTTCTTGTTAATGTTCACTTTAGAATGGCATCATCATGATAGTCCTGTTCCTGAATAATGTCAGGACAGGAGAAGCAAAATAGGATGCTGCTGGTATCCCCTCTGCATTGGTGCCTGGGGGTGGTGCTCTCTCCATCCTAGTTACACTACTGCAGGGTAATGAGTGCATAAATTACATTTGAGGGAAGCAAGGAACTGCATGCAGGAAATGTTTCCGGTCTGTACATAAATGTCTGCGCTGTGTAGTTGGCCACATTCCATCATGGGTCTGCTGTGAGAAGCAGGTGGACAAGTAACACATACAATACAAGAAACACTGCCGCCTTTACTCTTTGTAAAACAAAAGGCACAATCATGTTAACATTTTTTCAGACCTGCAGTCTGAAAGGATGTTATCAATACCTCATCCCTAGAAGTTATCTGTCTTTTCTCTTGCTACGACAAGCTAATGCTAATGGCCTGGAGAAAATGGTGGAGGTGTTATTTGTCTCTACGACAGGAGGAGGTGTGCCTTCTTTCATTCCTTGGAATCTCAGAAAGGCAGAGACTTCCTGTGCCTGAAGAAGGGTGACTGTGCCCGAAAGCTTGCAAAGAACTTTTTTCCAACTCTCAGTTGGTCTAATAAAAGATATTACACCTAGGCCTGTGCGAAGTGGAAAGTATTTGCTTTGGATTCGGTGATTTGGAGGGATGGTGATTTGATTCAGTGATTCAAATCACTGTCCTGATTCAATTTGGCTGAATCTGAATCCAAAGATATTTGGCAGTGAATCTCATTTCTGAGAAGCCTCAGCTCATCCGGCTGCTCCCCCAGCTGTCCCCCCGCTCCACTGGGGCAAAGCAGGCAGTGCTGGCAGCCTTGGGAGAAGCCGTAGGGGCTGGGGGGGAATGATTGGGAGCTGGGGAAAATGCTCAGGGAGCTGGGAGATCAAACTGGGAACTGAAGAATCAAACTGGGAGCTGTGGGGAAGCCGCTGTTTGTTCCCGCAGCCCCCGATCATTCCCCCCAGCCCCCTGTGGCTTCTCCTGGGGCTGCTGGCTCAAGATGTAGCTCATCTGGCTGCTCCCCTGGCTGCACCCCTGCTGGGGCGAGGCAGGCAGTGCTGGCAGCCCCGGGAGAATCCATGGGGGCTGGAGGGAATGATTGGGAGCCAGGGGGAATGATCAGAGAGCTGGGGGAATGATTGGGAGCTGTGGGATCGAACCAGGAACTGGGAAATCGAACCAGGAGCTGAGGGGAAGCCCCTGTTCATTCTCCCAGCCCCCAGTCATTCCCCCCCAGCTTCCAATTTGATTCCCTAGCTCCTGATTCAATTCCCCACTTCCCAGTTCAATCCCCCAGTCCCAATCATTCCCCCCAGCTCCCCGATCATTCTCCCCCAGGCCACACAGCTTCTCCCAGGGCTGCCAGCACTGCCTGCCTTGCCCCAGTGGGGGGGGGGGGGGGCAGCTGGGGGAGCAGCTGGATGAGCCGCGGCTTCTCTCAGGACTGCCAGCTCAAGCCAGGCCTTGTCCGGCTGCTCCCCCAGCTGCTCCTGCCAGCACTGCCTAATGCCTGACTGTAGAGTCTATGGCTGAATCTCTCCAAATCTTTCTGAATCAATTTGAAGGCTTCCGATTTGATTTGGATTCACAGCTTAATGGGTCTCCTGATTTGATTTGGATTCATAGATTTGGCCACCGAATCAAGCCAAAACTCCTCTGAATCGAATTGGCTACCGAAGCTTCACACAGCGCTAATCACATCTACCCGAAGTCCTTCTTTTTGTAATGCAGACCAGAACCACAAGTTCTTTTTATATCCTTCTTTACATCCAACAGCTCTTGCAGTAGTATCAAAGAGTGTCATTTTGAGCTTGCCAAGCAGAGGGCTGAAATCTCTTGGACCTTGTGACAGTTTTCCATGTTTTGTCACCTTCAGATTAATTATAACAATATCCTCTTCACTTGTATAGTAGCTATTTCTTTACCATTCAGCCTCCTGTAGCATATGCAGTCTAGATCTCGAACTAGTTTCCATTATGTTTCTGGATACAATCTGAATTGCTGATTTTGCTTGATAAGATTTTGCAAAATCTTACCTGCCCCTTCTCTCTGTATTAGGCCAGGAGCTGCTACAGCTTCTGCTTCAGCTGAGAAATGAATCCATTGCACACTGGTGCAGCAGCCCAGCCAGCATGGACTCCACAGGACCACCCCTGGAGCCCTGCTTGTCCCCCTCTCCCTAAAATGTACTAAGGGGCTGCTCTTGCCTGGCTTCAATGGCTGGACTTTGCCTACCGTGGAAAAGACTCCGAAGGGTTGGAGGAGAGAGGGGAAGGAGAGGTAAGGGGACCTACAGGCACCACCTCCAAGTCAGCACTCAGGGCTAGTGCCCCATTCTCCCAATCTTAGATACACTGCTGGCTCCTACTTTGTAATCAAGTATGATCTCAGCGTGCTAAGGGCATTTATTAACATGAACATCACCTGACAGCCCAACTTACAAGTATATGGCAAGAATCACAGTTAGGTGGCCTTGGTTTTCCATGTATATTGACTGTAAGCCATGAACTCTGAGAGCTCAGGGACAAAAGTTGTTCTGTTGCAGCAGAAGAGAGCAGCACTAGAGAAAGCAGATTCATTACATTTCAGATCTCCTTGCAAGATCCTTCACGTGGCAAAAGGGTACCAAAAACATTTCATCTCATCCTTTTAATGATGAAGCATTTGCGAATGCTTAGCTTTTAAGGTCTTGAGAGGGAAGGACAGGCAAGCATTCCATCTGAAAGCCTAAGACATGAAATATTTTGTCTAGTCATATTTTCCAATTGATATTATTGCATTCTCCTTCACAACACTTACTTATATCCATTTGATGAGGCTCCTGAAGACAGGCTGCAATACACTGACCCAGTTTCTGCCTGTCCCATCAGAACTTACCAGGTAAATTGAGTTTAGGCTAATTAATGGTAATATAATTAAGTACCTTTGAGTTAGTACCTCCTCTTGGATTTGATTATATGCACATGATAGGATCACAGCTAATCTTTGGCATGAGAAACTGATTAAAAGGGTTTGCTTTTTGTTGCGTCAATTATATTTTTCTTTTGAAAGCTTCCCATAAACAATCTGTTGGCAACACAGCATGGTTTCTAATGAATAATGAGAGCTGAGGAGAAGTGAACATTTTGAGTGAAAATATGCCAGAAAGTTTCCTTAGTATAATTGCATTCAAAGAATTATGTGCAATTTCTTTTTCCATTTTGCAAGAAGGAAAGGTAATGCTCTCTGAAAAGTCAGTTCCATTGAGCTACAGGCTGGCTACACTTTAGTGGAAAGATGATCATATTTACACATGTTTTCACACTTGCAGGGATGTTGTGTTTGCTTCAAAGGCAAACATAAATTAGGAGAATTGACAATTCCCTGCTACTGCACATCTTCCAAATAGATCATCACAAGTTTCGGCACAGCTTCTGAGTCAGTCTCTTTCTGTTACAGGCAGTTGGATGCTGGTAGAGCTATCATTCTGAAAACCAGGAGCCCATGCTTGAAGCAATGCTGCAGAGCAGGGTTAAATCTCACATAGTTTTAATAGTGGATGTAAAAGATGTTCAGTATGTTTCAGGATCAGACTTTTTTCTGTCTTTTGTTTAAGTAAACGGGGAGGATATAGCTAGATATTCCATGGTAGAAAAGGAATGAATGGCATACTGAGAATGGTGATGAGAAATTGCAGGAATCTGAGAACACATGCTTTTGTGTCTGAATAATCAGTAGCATAAAAAGCTGTATTCTTAAAACTAAAGAGAGACTTGTTTTGTACAGCTGGCTCCCAGTGAAATTCAGAGCTGTTGGCATTGCCCATGTTTCTGGTATCTGGGGTCGCCTACTTGTCTCTGCCTCTGAGAAACTTGAGGCAATCCACCTGCATTACTGACATGCCTACTGACATGTAGATCCAAGGCTTGTTTGTGCCACTCCCCTGCAGCATCGTATAACACAACGTGGTGGTTCTTTACTGATGACAGGCAAGATTCTTTGGGCAGATGTGATAACTTTTATTAGACCAACTAAATAGTTGGAAAAATTTTTCTTTGCAAGCTTTTGGGCACAAACACCCTTCTTCAGGTTTTGGCAAAGAACAATTTTTCCAACTATTTAGTTGGAAAATAAAAGATATCACGTCGACCCAAAGAACTTCATCTGCCTATGGCCTTAGATCAACATGGCTACAACCAGCAGCCTCTTTACTGATGAGACACTTAACAGTCACTGAACTACAAAGCCTGCCTCAATACAAGTACAGTATTGAAGCACTGAAGGTTTCATGCTTCTGTGTTTATTGCTCTGTACTTAGATTAGCCATTTGTCACTGTGATCCCTGTTTACTTGAGATGCTGTACCAGTTCATATTTATTTACCCTTTCCATTTTTTTTTTTTTTTTGTTGTGCAGGAAAAGCACCCAGTATCTAGGATGTGCCAAAGGCAATAGTTGTAGTAGCATGTACAATAGTATCTCTTCCCCAAAGGCAAATATAATTGGTATGTCCTCTGATTCTGTACGGACCACAATTGCCATAGTTTTCACCAAGATACCACTTTCTGGAATAAGCATCTTAAGCTGTGTGTACCTCTTTGTTATATACAGGGCACATCTCACTTGGAAACTTCAGAAAATTCATTCTTAAATGAGTCAGAATCTAGAGACTATACTAGTTATTATATTATATGCTAGTTATTATATTGCAGCATCAGTGAAACTGGAAACCCAGAGGCTATTTTTTTCTTGTTGAAAAAGTCAAATTTTCTGCGTGATACACTGGGCATGTCTACACGTGCTCAATGGTCTGGAAGCAGGCCTTAACCTTTGTGTGCTATTTTTAAAGCTAGATGTAAAAGAGATCGGATATGGAAAGCACTATGTGACAGCGTCTTGGTAATTATAGGGCAAAGTCAGATGCCTCCATTATTAATATACTAATGGGTACTTAATATATTAATGGGTGCTTCATATATTACTCTATTTATGGCAGCTGTGCTGCCTGCCCTCTCCCCAGTCTGCCATGTGCCACACACAGGAGCTGTCCATGTCAATTGTGGCTTTTGTGCCACAGGTTGGAGACCCTTGATTTAGAGGGAATAGAGAAAGGAAACACCCCGAGGCCTTCTATAGATATTTCCAAACTGTTGCTGCTTCAAGCTAAAGAGATTTGTTCCTCTGGTTGCTTCAAGCTAAAGAGCAGAATGAAGCACTGGAAGCTTGAATTACTGTCCCTGCAAGTTTATGCTACTGCCCTTATGTTACTGTCTTGGCAGCCTCAACAGAGAGGCTAAAAACTGAATGGCTTTGGAAACCAAACTATTCTCTTTTCCTTAGAGGCATGCCTTTCAGAACAGACTTGAGACATACTAGTGATTTGGGGAAACTTGCTTTGCTGCTTCAATCCATTTTACTATTCTGTGTATATGTGGAGGATTTCATGGTTACTAATTTAGCACCTTTCCTCAGCACCACATCCTCTGCAAATTATTAGTACACCCACAAATGTATATTTACTCATCAGCAGAGCTATTGTTACTCCATTAAGTAAATAACACCTATCAAGGAGTGAACCAGTTCAGACAGTCAGAACTGACCCATTTTGAAGTTTGGAAAAGCTGGTAACACAAACCAAAATTCACTGCTTTGCATGTTTGCATTTTCAGCCAAGATCATGATACCAGAACACCCTGATGGTTCTCCTTGCACCATCCCAGAGCTGACTGAAAGAGATGAGTACTGGAAAACTTGCAGGAAATCCAGATCTGATGAGAATGCCTGCCCATTTCCAAACCAAAGAGGTTTGTACAAGCATCCAAACTTTTGAATGCTTAACAAAACCCAGCCTTTTTTGAAGTCTGCCCATTAAGTGATCGGCAGCATGTGAAGCTGTTGTTATAAAACCCAGAAGTATGAAAAACTCATCTGGTTTTGTTATAAAATTAAACGCAGCTCTCAGTCACTGTTTATTCTCACCCACCTCAACCAAAGCCATGAGGCAAAATTGTGCTTCAGACGCACAATCCCTAAAACTACCAAGGAGGTTTAGTCTCAGCACAGCCCCTTGCACTGAGTTATGCCTGCAGTCACAAGCTTAGCCCTTGCCCCAGTGAAGGTATTTCAGCCAAGCTTTGGTGGTTTGTTCATGCTGCAATACTGGGCAGATTTCAGAGGTTTAAACTCTAATGCACTGAAACCAAAGAATGTTTTGCACAAACCCTTTTATACGATAAACACTGAGGACCCAATATTATTCACTTTACATGCTCAAGTGGCAGTTTTCCAGCCATGTATGTGGCATTTTTGGCACCTACTCACAGTTAGCAATTCTGTTACCTGTGGAGTGTGGACACGTAGCATCCATGTGGCTACTGAGCATGCACAGCTGGCTACACAAACACCAGGCAGGTACATATCTCTGTACAAAGATACCTCTGCATAACTTTTGAAAAGAAACAGAAGGGCTTTCCTATGTTTTAGCTCAAGAGTCTACTGGTTAGGGCACTGCCCAAAATGCAGGAGACTCAGCTTCTAATTCCCCTTCACCATGAGGGAGTTTGAGCCTACCTCTTTTCGACTTCTCAGCACAGTGGTATAACCAACCGACCACAGGTGAACCAAAGACCCCTGACTTTACAATGTTTGGGATAAAAAGCAGCAGGGAAGTTTCTATCCCAGTGTGACTAGGGACCCAGGCTAGAACCCAAGGCCTACTCTCTTCAAAAGCAACATTTATCACACTAAGTCATACACTTCCTAACTCGTTCTCTTCCTCCTGGCTCCACACATCTTCCTTCCTTGGATTCCTAGGGGGCTTCTTCAAAAAGACGATTAAAGATGGTGCTTGATAGTGCCTGATCTGCAGCCAGAACACTTTGCCAGAAGTTAGGAAGATATAGATTCAAGGTTTAGGCCTCACATAGCAAGGCATGACAAATCATGTCTGTGAGTCTGAGGGTAGTGGCAGCTTTGAAGAGGATTATTGCTATAGTGAAAGTTCTTGAGATATTTTACTGTACAGGCAGTCCTTGGGCTTATGACACAATTGGTTCCTGAAAACCACGTCTTAAGTCAAAACGTCATAACTCGGAACCAATTTTGCCATAGGAACAATGTTATAAATGGGGGATTGGTTCCAGAAGCAAGGCCCAATACCCTATTTTCACCAAAAATAACCCAGAATTTTGTACTCAATCAATTATAGATGAGTAATATAGCTACATTAGCCTGATGAAGGGTTTTTGAACCCGAAAGCTTGCTTAATAACTATTCTCCAATAAAAGATATCAAATTCACCCAAGGAACCTTGTCTGTCATAGCTACATTAATGTATTTAGATTGTAAATAGCAATTATATTGATTTGGAAGGACTTTTTAAGGTGACTGCTGGACTTTTTGAAGGGTTCTTGGCTGGAGTCTTCTCAGGAGTCTTGGCTGCAGGTTTTTCTGGAGTCTTGTCTGGTTTCTTAAAGAAAGCGTCCAAGGAAGTTTGGACAGATGTTCTCCAGGGAGATGGGTGATGCAACAAACTTGTTTGCTTGGGTAGCGTTGCGTTGGATCAAGCATTGTAAAGTCAAAACTGACGTCAGAAAATCAAAACAGGGTGTCAATCTATAAACATTGTAAGTGTTGTTCGTTGTAACCCGAAACATCTTAATTCGAGGACTGCCTGTACACACATCTATTGTGCACAACTGGAATGGGAGCCAGGAGATTTGAACATGATTTGAGCTTCTGGGTGAACATGATTTGAGCTCTCTGTACCTCAGTTTCCACATTTTTGACATGGAGATAATGACAATTACCCATAGGCAGTAGTGTAACTGAGGGGGCGTGTGCAAAAATAGATGCCATTATAGCTGATGGCTGACTGTGCCACTGTTGGCAGCAGCAGATAAGCTGGCAGTGCCCCATGTGTGGAAGCTTCCCCGGGCATGGAGCTACCCTGTTATACTTCTGTCCATAGGGATGAAAAACATTTTATCAGTTTGAGGCAGTGAGGTGCTGAGCCAGAAGTAATAGGCTGGTAGTTTCTGAAGCCAAACATTCTCCCTCAGCTCTCTCTCAAAAAGAAGCAATGAATATTCCTTTAAAAAAACCAGACACCCTACTCATCCATACTTTGAACCGTACCGTGTCATTTACTTTACTGCAAAGTTGGAGTGGAATGTGGCTCTTCTCAGATGGTAGCATTTTATATTTGCTTTGCACAAGTGTCAGTGGCCACATAAAGTGCAAGGAGGTGAAGAGTCGACCCGATGCTTCGAAAGCACCAATTCTATCACCAAGTCCCTTCCTCACAGGGGTGTTTAATTAGAAAAAGTCCTAAAAAGTCCTTTGGGAGGTAGTGCTGGAAGAATGTACTGAAGTGAAAGCATTATTATTTTTGTCATTAATTTACCAACCATGTTACTTCTCACTAATGCTGCCACAGTGGTTGCCCTTTGTTAAAATATCTGTTCTTAAAATAAAATAAAAAAACCCCTCAGCTTTAATGAAATAAACATATTTCAATTAAAGTAATTGGAACAAAACAATCTGACAAACAAAACTGAATATTAACAGTGGATCCAAAGACTTTCTGTTGCTTACCCCATCTCAGTTTTTGTTTTCCACCAAAGAACAAATTAGAAAAAGTGTTGGTCTTTGTCTTCTCATGCTGACAGGATTTAAATGTTAATTGCTATCTGTGAACATGGTACACTTGCACTTCTCGTGATGTACCACAAGCAAGCAGTTTGGTTTTGAAGATTCTCTGTTGCAAAATGTGCTCCTTCCTTTCATTTACTCTGTTGAGAATCTGAGACTTTCACGTTAGATAACACAGCTGAATGTGAATAGAGGATAGTAGGCACTAGATGGAGACAGATTCTCCCTGTGTGAGATGAGTTGGATTTCCTTTTGTGACCTGGCACTTTCTGGCAAACAAATAGCTCACACTAATGAGGTGCTGAATGTTCTGAATCAGCAGGAGAGTTTAAGCATTAGGAAAGATTTTGCTCTTTCTACGTCATCTCAGACCTCAGCAGTAGATTTTAAGGGTCTGAGGTGTACTTCTTTGCGTATGCATGCAGCAGGGATGCCAGTCGTCTGGAAATCCATATAAAACACACTGTTAGAGCCAAGCAACTACAGAAAAAGTGCGACTTTAATTAATCTGTTTACTCCCTTTGTATGCAAACAATGGTCTTTACTGAAACTCATATTCCATTTTTTTACTGGTGGACTCAATATGCTGTTTCATAATACACTGCCATTAATAAATCCCTTAGCTACACAGAAACAACATTTTACAGAAGAAGACAACAATAGTATAAAAGAACTTAGTGGAGGAAAGATTTGGAGTTTGGAGGGGAGCATCTGAAAGGCAGAAATCATCTAAAGCTTTACAAACAACCCAACTCTGAGACTTTCTGCACATTTGGGATAGAAACCTCATGCTTAGCCAGAATGATAGGATGAATTTTGCTAATAAATTCTTCATCAGTATTGGAGATGGTCCTGACTCCCTCTCCCCTGAATCCAAACCCATGATTTTTTTGTTTTGAAAACTATACCTAAATCTGGATCAAAACATTGCAGTTAGTATCTTTCTTTATCACAAGCCAAACTGGAATCTGGATTCCATACAGGTTGGGAGAAAGGAAATTTAAAGTCCAGACCTGACCCCATCACTGCTTAACATAGCTTTCTTCAGCCTGAAAAAATAATGAAAAGGGGGGGGAAAAATCTCTTTCACGGAAATATATGAGGTTATGGTAGCAACAATAGGAACGTTAATACACCAAAGACAGCTTAGTTTGGATCCTTGGATCCTAGCACTACACTGAGAAGAAAGCTATGTTCTGCCCTTCTAGTGACACTGACCTTCTGGGTGATTTTGGACAAATCATTTTACTACCCCATGCCTCAGTTTTCTCATCTGAAAAATGAAGTTTTGTCTTAATAAGGACTGAGTACATTTTGGTGAGATTGCTCTTGAGGAGAATAGAACATCCTGAATTATAACAGAAAACTCATTTCATATTTCAGTGATGTTTGCTTGGAAGGTACACAATGAACAGGATGGAAAAGTTCATTAGAATGAATCTTTCTTAAGGAATTCAGCCTCCCCCCTGCCCTCCAAAGTCAAGAATTCCTTTGCCTATAATTTTTTTTTAAGTGGTAATGTAGGTATGTGACTTCTATAGGCAGAGCTGAGCTACAAAAATTTGGAAATGTGGTCCTACGTTACAAAGCACATTTTGTTTTTTCTGAAAAAATGTTGATACACTAGACTATTTTCTTGGAAATTGAGGCAGTGCATATTTCAGATAAGAGAGGGTCAGTTCACTGAAGTCAGACTGTTACATGGCAGTGAGAGAGAAAATCAGAGAGTTTGTAACACTTGATCATAGGATCATAGGAAAACAGGGCTGGAACAGACCTCAGGAGGTGACCTAGTCCAGGCCCCTGCTCAAGGCAGGATCATCCCTGACTAAACTATCCCAGCCAAACGTCTTGCTAACCTAATGTTGATGGACATGCTGCTAAGTAGCAGGTCTGCAGAAAAGGACCTTAGGGTTACAGTGGACAAGAAGCTGAATATGAGCCAATAGTGTGCCCTTGTTGCCAAGAAGGCCAATGGTACACTAGGCTCCATTAGTAGGAGTGTTGCCACCAGGTCAAAGGAAGTAATTATTCCCCTTGGCACTGGTGAGGCCACATCTCGGGTACTGTGTCCAGTTTTGGGCACCCCACTACACAAAGGATGTGGACAAATTGGAGAGAGTCCAGCGGAGAACAGCAAAAATGGTTAGGGGGCTAGGGAATGTGATTTATGAGGATAGGCTGAGAGAACTGGGCTTATGTGGTATGGGGAAAGGAAGACTAAGGAGGGATTTAATAGAAACCTTCAAATACAAGAAGGGCGGTTCCAAAGAAGGTAGAGCTAGAGTGTTTTCAGTGGTGACAGATGACAGAACAAGGAGCAATGGTCTTAAGCTGCAGCAAGGGAAGTTTAGATTAGGAAAAACTTTCTCATGAGTAGGGTAAGTAAACCACTGGAACAGGTTACTCAGAGAGGTTGTGGACTCTCCATCCTTGGAGGTTTTTAGGAACTGGCTAGACAAACCTTTAGCTGGGACAATATAGTTGGGGATGGCCTTACTTTGAGTAGGGGGTTGGACTAGATGACCTCCTGAGGTCCCTTCCAACCCTAATTTTCTATGATTCTATAATCCAGTTTAATTTTGGAGGTATCTACATCTAAGTGTCCTAAATCTAAGCATGATGGCCCAAGAAAGTGATCTATGTTTGTGCATGTAGGATCCCTGTAGTGAATGGGGAGGCTGACACTCCTCTGAAAAGTTTAATGGTGCTAAGGTTTGGAACTAGAGATGTGTGCTTAAACTAAGTTTTCTAGTGATTTAACTCATGGGTGTCAAACTCAACCCAGGCACCAGGCTGGATCTGAACCTTGGGGCTCTTTCTGGATCCACAGGGCCAGTGTTAGCTGCAGTGGGTCTGGGGGCAGTGCCAGGGATCGGAGGCAGGACTGGGGATCCAGCAGTTGCAGGGTGACTGAAAGCTTTGCTTACCTTCCTACCATAGAAAGCCACGTCCTTAAGGGTCCAGTGTCCCCAAATTCTGTGGCAGACCACAGCCATAGCCCAACCCTCCAACTTCTAGTGGGCCAGATGAATGGCACTGTGGGATGAATTCTCATTGCCTCTATAGGGGTGCTAGGCACATACATATAGATAATTTTCTTGAACCAACATGCCTAAGTGAGACGCTTGACACCTTTGCTTTAACAAATAGGCTAATGGGCAAAAGGCAGGCTTTGCCAGGACTGTTGTTTTTTAACTGAATTTAGTGTGGTTGATGTGAGTTAAGTATGCTTCAACCACAGCCACCACAAGTGTTTCCATTTTATAAATTATTTATCATTTAATTTAGTGTGGTCAGTACAAGGCTCTTACCAATTCTAAGACACATGCATCTAATGTGTTTTATAGCGGGCCCTCAGGTCACTTAGACTTCTCCTTCTTAGGCACTTGCTGTGGTCAGAAACTGGATCATAATGAGCTTAAGTAGGCTCTAGGTACTCATAATAACAAACCTCCAGAAACAAAAATGGAAATACCTAGGAAACTTTAAGATCCAAATTTTAAGTGCCTAGAATAATTTCTGGCCACTGGTATGGCAGCACACTGGATTGTGCCTGAAACTTATCTAAGTCCTGGTAAGGATTTGTAGCTCAAACTGGCCCGCACCTAAATAAACTAACTTTGAACGTGGAAAATTGAAGTTCAAGTCCATCATCTTCCATATTTGGAGTGATAAGTAATGAAAAATTGAATTTTGTTTCACACAGAGTAAAGGGTTGAACAATTCAATTTTGTGAAAAAAATTTTCATTCCACTGTAGAATGAAAACAAATTTCAAATCCTCAAAGATCACTGTGAAATAGCAGAGACATCTTCTCGAAGGCTTTACCCAAGATCTACTCTTGGCCAGCCTGTGGTTGCTCAGGCAAAGAGGATGTTGGAGGTCTGACAACATCCATAAACTCCTTGCAAGGAGTTCCTTGAGTTACAGGAGTAGTTTCATGGGCTCAAAAAGATGACCTCTCTAGTGCCTGTAATGCAAGAAAGGTTGTTGTACCAAGGCTAAAAAGGGAACCTCTGCTGAAGATAAAAATAAATGTGCACTCACACAGAGAAACAGAAACAGGATGAGGAAAGGAATTATTCTTCTCACAATATAGTTTATAATTTTAACAAAAATTAAGGCTTGAATTTTGGTCTCAGAAGCAGTAAGCTCTAATACATGCAATTAACTAACCAGGATATAATAATTTAAAAAACTCTGTTATAATGGACCAGATGCTAAAACCCTTACAACTAGGTAGCACCATACTCAGTGAGTGGTTCCATTGACTCCAGTGCTACTTTGGCAGAATATGGCATTATTCAAAATTAGTAAAGGTAACATAAGTCGGGACAGTTTCTGATAAAAAGTTATCAATGGGTGCATCTACATGTGGGCTTTAATGCACTTTAGCCTATTTTAATGCACATTAAACTGTCACAAAAAACCTGTGTTCTTTTGCTAATGTACATTCAAATAGGCTAATGCACCTTTTTCTAGAATCTCACAATGGAGGGCTCTTATACACATGCAGGGAGGCTTCTCCAACATGCTGTAACTACAGCACTCGAGTTTGCTGGAGTGTGGTAATTAGCGTGCCCCTGTAGATTCCAGCATCATTTGTATCAGTGTCACTATGCTGAAAAATGGTAGCAGGGTATTTTAGCTAAAGCTTGTTTAACAAGTTTTAGTTCAAAGCACCCTGCTGCCATTTTTCAGCAAAGGGATGATGAGACATATGATGCTTCGCATGCTTTAGCACCCTCCCCCCATTTCCCAGAGCACTTCTATAAATGCCAGGAGGTACTAAATTTAATGCACATTTGACAACTGTTGATCTTTCCAGATCATGATGTATGTATGAGAAGTCACCCAGACCTTTGATACATATGACTAGGCAGGATTTTTTTGGAAGAGTGGAGGCTGCTTTAGGCCACCGAGACAGAATCCAAAAGCCAGACTGAGTTTAGCCATTTGTATAAGCATCCAGGAACTGAGCACAAATCCAGGAACTGAGCACAAATCTTCTGTGTGGTAGACAAGTTTTCTACCATTGAACCACAGGGAACTCCAGCAAAAGTATGTTAATGGACATGTAAATGTGCAATAAGTGATAATAGTTCTTTTCCATCTATGCTTGGATTAATTAATGCTAATAGGGTTTGGGTGTAACTGAAAGTTTGCCAAAGGTGCTTTTAAATAAGCAACAAGCAGACTGGTGCTTTTCCAAAATATATCTGAATTATGTGAACTTGTTTGGTATAAAAATATTGTAAGGTGAGACTTGTAAATCTTTCAGTACATCCTGCAATGATTGCCTCTCGAAGTTAGATAGATGACTGCAAATAGAGTGTTTATAAGCATTTTTCCTTTTCCAGCCATCTCAATTCAAACTATATTTCTACCCTTCCTCTTTAGACCAGTTAACTTCAAAAAATGGTTAGAAAATAGCTGTTCTTCACCTAAATTCCCATGTTTACAGGTGAACAAGGGTATCTGGGCACAAACAAGAATATTTGCTAATCATTATTTTAGGAACTTTCATCCAGTCAAGGAGCAAAATTTAGGAGACCAGTCACACAGCACAAGTAAAGAATATTAAGTATGCAGTTCATGAAAAAATCCAATGAGGATGAACAAGACTAAATAAAAAATATCAAGTAAAAAAAAAAGAAGCACATGCAGAAAATGGGATTACTTGCAAAAGATTTGTGTATAGATACAAGATTACATTCTTCAGTTAATTCTTAAAGTTCTTTGTTTGCCACAATTTAGTTATTTTAAAACTCTTTTTTGAAACAAACCAGAAAATCCAGGGAGCATCTGACAATATTAGAATAAAAGTATGACTTGCAAGACTACTCTAACTTTTCTGATTTTTACAGTATGTCTAAAATCTCCCCCACTCTTTGTTTTTATGTTATACTTTTTAAATAAAGTAAACATTTGTTACCTGATTAATTTGAAATGAAATTACTCACCCAGCTGCAGAAGTTGCAGGCTAGTCTTGAACAGCAACACCAGGGGGCAGACAGACAGAGCCATAACTCTGTTTAAACCCTGCCTTTGTAAAGAGGCAAAGGGCCAGATTCAGATGGCATTTACACATGTGCTCATACAGGCAAATCCACTGAATTTACCAAGATTTAGATCAGTGTAACTGAGATCAGAATTTGGCCCAGAGACCATCCATCACTAAAGAGTCAGTTTGTAGGGGAATGGAAAAAAACCTTCAAATACCTTTGCTGTTCTTGGTTGGGAAATAAAAAAATCCATGTCAATTGGTGAGTGAAAGCAGAGGGTGAAGGGGATAGGGAGGCCCCACCAAACCCTCTGTGATCCAGGTACATTGTGGAGAGCAGCTTCTACCATCTTTGTGAATGCAGTACCAAGAGATGCTATAGCTTGGAGACCTCTGTGTGCGCTAGGAATGCTATGGAAGTAAAATATAGGAATGGCCTCTTGAACCAAAATCCTTTCCCAGAGCCTTTCTTGGAGTGATATACATCTGCATTGGCTTTTGCTCCAGTCCGTGGCTAAATGTCAAAATTTCACCCATAAAGTGCAAGTAAACAAGAGAATGCTGAAGGGAGCAAACAGATGAGGCTGTGTAAGCTGTAATCAGAATTTATGAATAACTTTGTTTTTTCTTCCAGACACTTTTTTAAAGGTGCAATTAGACACTTGGGCTATTTGGCATGTCAGAATGGTGGTGGGGGAGCAGGAATAGGGAGCACGGCTTATAAATTAGACAACCTACTTCCTCTCTACATCTGTGCGTCATTGCCTTGAGGGACTGTTATGGTAACAGATTCTAAACCAGTCAGTCCTGCTGTCTAGCCTCTAAAGCTGTTTAATACAAACACTGGAGAATGCGGGCCCTGCACTCGGCAGATGTCTGCAATCAATTATTGACTGACTACTATGTTTCTTTCTTGGGCTGGCCAGTCTGTTTGCTTGATAGTAGATATCTAGGCTATGAAGTAATGCCTCTGTGAAGCACATAGAAATGGAGATTGGTTTGAAGTAAATATTATTTTACAATGAAGTTTAGTAATCCTCTTACCCAGTAGTCAGAGACAGTGGGTGTGAAATTAGCATAACTCTGAAAGATTTGATTGTGATTAATCATTTATGTGGGCTAGGGTTTTTTTGTTAGTGTCTGTCTTCATGTCCAGTTTTCATAGAACGCTTAAAGGAAAAGGTTGAGGTATTCCCAGATAACCTAAAAAGTAATTCCCAGCTCTGATTTCTATGTAAAAATACAGAGGGCCTTATTCAGTTTTTATTCAGACAAACTTTCTCTGGAGCTAGGGGAAGTTAGTCTGAATAAGAACTGAATAACAACAAGACCTACGAATCTTTCCCTATAAATCTATGAGTTTCAACCATTGGGACTTGTAAAAAGAAGGTAGTAAAAAGCAGTGGTAGTGAAATAAGTTCACACTCTCCCCTTCAAATGCAATTGCTGTATGTGCTTCTATTACTTACCAAAGTAAATGAATGCTGATTGAGGTGGATGGTATGCATGTGCATATTAACAATTCTCAGTTTACTTTGTCATGCTTTGGTTTGCATCATCAACTCACTCCCAACCTTTAGAAGAGAATTTCATAAATCAACTTTTGGGAATACAAACACATTCATTTTCTAAAAATGTATTCATCTTAATATTATTTCCTTTTCACTTCCTCCTGTAAAACCATCACAGAGAATATGTATCCAGTATGCAAAAGGAAGTAAGGCATGGAAGGAAGGCACTCCTCTCATTCCCCATCAGTTTGATTTTATATTTGCTGTATTGTTTAGCAGAAGTAACTTGGCAGCCATGAAGCAACATTCACTAGTGCAAGATCAAATTCCCCTGCATTCCCTGTCCTACTGTTATTGCTAGCTATGATGTGTAATTCAGCACCTGCCAAAGACTCCAGTTGGGATGTGGCCCTTATTGTGCTGTTAATAAAAACACAGGAGCTAGGGACAGGAATTACGCATAAACCTGTATAAGTGATCGGAAACTGGTTCAAATCTGTAACACAACAGAAGCTCAGGGCACATAAACTGCATTCAAGATAGTCAAAACTGGTTTCAGATAAACCCAGATGGATATATTATCAGACTTAACTGATTTAGGTTAAATCAGTTTATTGAACTCCTGTTCCAGATCCCCTCCGGATTAAAGTTTACTCTCAGTCATCCAGCATCCCAGAATGCTTTGCACCTACCCCAAAAACCCCTCCTCACAGGGTGGATGGGCTAGCCTTGGCTTAAGTTGTCTGCTTCAGTTGAGCAGGGAGGCATGCTCTAGTGCATCCCAGTTGCTGGCCTGAGCCACTGCAGGCAGATGGTTGCATTTCCGGAATCAAAAGTGAATGTCTGTTCATTTAATCTACACAGGTTAGACTAACCTGTAAAGACTGAATTGATTCAACTTCAGGCTTTTTGACTGTCTGTACTTACCCGGGGAGAACCAGACTTTACCTTCCCAACCTTATCATCCAATTGAAGGGTTGCAGTCAAATTTCTTGCTCACCACTTTTTTCTTGATGATGACATGTACTGATCATTGGATTTGTATAATTTAGGATTGCACTCCCGGAACAAATCCATAGTGGGCATAAATTTCATAACTACTGTCACAGAAAATGAAAGCCTTGTGCAAAGGTATTTTCACGCAAAGGTCCGGGTTGCCATTTTGGGATCAATTTTAACTGTCTGACTTGACTCATCCAATGAGATAACAGAGCCAATACCACATGATTTAGATGAACAACCATACAGTGTCAGCATTCAGTTATGAACAGCAAATGTTCAAACCAAGAGTCCAAGTGAGCATTTCTGCAAAAAGTCCAAACTTTACTATTTCGAGCACATTATTTTAAACAATTAGTAAATTGTTTTGGTAAAAAAGGAAGTGTATTTCAGGCAATGGATGAATAGAAAATAGGGGCAAATTGAACAAATAAATAATTAACTCTGAAAAAATTGCTCACACAAGGTGGGGAGGTACTAGAGAATAGGGAAAAGAGTCAGTGAGAAATCTTCATCTGTTCTATTGCATGTTGAACATCATGAGGTAGCTGAATTCTTTATGTCCTCAGCAAAAGGTGTCTCTTGTCTCTAGATGGTACCAACCTCATTACTCAATATTATATGTTTAAAAGAAATAACATGCAAAGCCACTGCAAACAAATAAACTCATCACCACATTCCCAACCCAGCTAGCTATACCTTTGATGCAAAGAAAAATATGTGCATTAAGTGTTCATTAAATAAATTATTTCACTTTTATACAGGTGAAGATATTGAAGATGTGGCTATTACAAAGGAAATTAGGAAGATTTAAATAGTGGGAAACTTGCTCAGAATACCACCAAATGAGATTAACTAGGGCAGTGATTCTCAACTAGTATGTCTTGGTACCCTGGGGCACCTTGAGATCTTTTCAAGGGTGCTACACTGTTAGCTAACATGATCCACAAAATAAATGCATTTCCATTAGGAATCCATAGTTTCAAAAAACATTCTGACCTGTGATGTTTCTGAGTTATTTTCAATAGAATTTCTCTATCATTTTTCAGTCAACAAAAATGAATGGAAATTAAATCTGGCATTTTCTGAGAGTGCCTGTAGTCTAAAGTGGTTGAGAACCACTGAACTAGGGAGAAAGGTATAGAGAGCAAGACGATTTGACATACATACAACACACTTAGGGCCAAGTTCTTTAATATGCTCTCTTCCCTTTTCATTTAGAAGGTGTCCGTCTGTGTCCAGCAGGGGACTCCTGTAGTTTGTAGTCTCCATATCTGGTTCCTCCAACAGTAATTAATATTCAGGACATGTTAGAAATACGATGGCAAGATCCTGGAGTGCCACTGAACTCTGGGTATTCCTAACTGGTGGACAGCCCCACAGGGGCCCCTGGCATTATGCAGAAGAGTCTGAGGCTGTTCTGCACAATGAGGAGGATGGTGTAAAGCCATCTCTAAAATTAAGAAGCTGCAACTATGAGCAAGAACTGGTAGTGCTTGAAGGACTTTAGTCACTGGACCCAAGAAAGAGATTTTTTCAATTGTTGTTACTTTTCAATTACTTGACAAGTGTTGAGATACAACATTGGTTGCCATGTGAGCACTTAGATTGACAGATGCATAGACACATATAAAATGCATCTTCCCCCGTATACGGAGGAGCACATACAAGGAGGCAAAGAAAGATGCCTCAGTGCATTGCAATACATGTAGTGACTGAAACAGCAGCTATTACAGAGTACCGCAACACAAAGAGCTCCTTACAAGTACACTACAATGATTTTACAAAACACTATGAAGGAGGGTGGTTGAACCTTCAGTAAACTTCTGGGTGTGACAACTGCCCTTTATTCATTATACATATATGAAGCATTTAATCTCCTTTTTTGCTGTTAAAACAGCTAAAAAAAGGTAGGAGGGCACCCAAAACATTAGCCACATGGACCATGTCCAAACGAGCATAGCTGTGCGGCATGTGGTGCCGCAGACATATCTGCACTGCCACATACCAAATGTTCAGTTGTTCTCCACACTGTAAGGGAACAGCATGGAGGGGTTTTTTGACCTCTGGATATCCAGGGGTCAAAAAAACCTGTAGAGAAAAAAAACACACCTGTGCATGCATGGGCAGTGAGCACTACTCAAAAGCAGAGCTGGGCCACCTGGAGTCATGCAGAGGCTGCCAGCCAGGTTCTGCGTGGCAGAATCACTGCTGCTGCAGCCCTGGGAAGCTCCCAGGACCCTAGAAAAGGCTGCTGGAGCCAGCCCAGTGCCAGCCCCAGCCTCCCATACCACCCCCCCCAGGTAACTTGCTGTGCACCAGAGAGCTCATGGCAAGGGCATTCCCTGGGGACAACTAGCAGTGGCACAAGGTGTGCCACAAGGTGTGACACCACTAGTTGTCCCTGGGGAACCAAACATCTATACCACATGTGGACACAGCCATAGGAGACCTCTAAGTAGACTGAGCTATGTGGGTGGCAGGGTTTCGTCAAATGTTGTTGGATGTAGGAAGTGTCTCAGAAGCACTAAGGTGGTATGGGAAGAGAAACATGAGGAGAGAGAATATGCTTTTGGGCAGAGTGCTGGCAAGAACAGGTCTGGACCTGTGAGCAAGGAAATTACCTCTGGTTGCTTGATTCCTACTACAATCAAAGGAATAGACATTTTCTGTTCTTTCTTTGTTAATAAATAGGAGTGCAATAGGAGA
The DNA here is from genome assembly GCF_030867095.1 of Alligator mississippiensis. Taxonomy (NCBI): domain Eukaryota; kingdom Metazoa; phylum Chordata; order Crocodylia; family Alligatoridae; genus Alligator; species Alligator mississippiensis. The sequence goes on along the minus strand of NC_081824.1, from coordinate 114,896,369 downwards.
ATACCTGACTGTATCATCAATTACTCCTCCTGACAGAAACAATCCACAAGACCAAACTATTGGCTAGCTGTTCAGGTCAGAAGGGGTAACAAGCTGTTCTCAAAATGCCACGTTTCCTGACATTCCCATCGTTAATTATCATATCTGTTCGATACGTAGAACTTGGGAATTCTTTAAACATCTTGATGCATCCAGGGCCTTTCACTCAAGTATTTCCTGCGCTGAAACTCTGCCACACAGATTTCTGAGAAATCTCCATCTGTTGTGTGACAGGAACATCATGAGGTAGCTGACTTCTTTCTCCATGCTGACTTGCCATGCTTCTTTATCCATGCTGACTCTGCAGTCAATATGTTTAGCTGGATGGACCAGAGTCTTCTGGCAATTATAGTAACTCTGCAAGATGGTTGCTTTCAGAATGAGCCTTAAACACTGCAGTTCCATGGAACGAGGAAGAATCTGTTTCACTTCCGTGTCCCAGAAGTCTCTGTTCTTTCCATGATCTGGATTTTCATTGTTCAATGTGATACTTTACATATTGCTCCCTTATAAACTACTGTAGGTAGGTAAACTAAAAGATTTGAAAGAACTTAGCCAGATTTCTCTAGCAGTGACCACAGATTTTTTAAGAACAAATTCTGTCAATCAATTTGGTATCCTTCTTTGCTATGGTTCCTGGTTTGGTGGGTGAAGAGACAATGGTGGACATAAAATATTTGTACTCTGATAAGGCTCCTGATATAGTCCCACATGATGTTCTCATAAATAAACTGGAGAAATGTGGGATAGATTTTATTACTGTTGGGCAGATACATAATTGGCAGAATAACCACAAGCAATGAGTAACTAGAAATGGATTAATATCAGAATGGCAGGAGGTTTCAAGTGGGATTGCAGAGATCTGTTCTAGGTCTGGTGCTGTTTAGCATTTTTATTAATGACTTGGCTGCCAGAAATAGCTTCTTGGTCATTTTGTGGAAGACATAAAAGTAGGAGGATTACAATCAATTAGGAAGATCTTATTAAATGGAAGAAGCGGGCTATGTGCAAAGAAAAATGTAGGATTCTGTATCTAAAGAAGAAAAACCAAAATCACAAATGCAGAATGGGAAACAACTGACTAAGCCATAGTATTTTTAAGAAGGATATGGAGATTTCGGGAAATCACAGACTCAGTATGAGTCAGTAGTGTGATGCAGTCACAATCCCTCCCCCACCAAACAAAACAAAACACATACAATTTTGAGATGCATTAAGAAGAATATTGTATGTAAGACATGGTAGGTGATAGTCTCCTCAATGCTGGTTAGGTCTCAGCTGGAACACTGTATGCAGTTCTGGGCTCTTCATTTTAAGAAAAATATAGAAAAACTGGAGAGAATCCAGAGAGAAGCAACAAAGATGATAAAAGAGAATGTAAGCCATTAGAGGAAAGGGTGAGAGAGCTAGGTATATTTAGTTTGGAGAAAAGAAAATTAAAGGGAGACGTGGTAGCAGTTTTCAAATGTTTACAGTCTGCCATAAAGAACAGGAAGAACAACTTTTCCCTTGTTTCTGGGGGGCAGGACATGAGGCAATGGGTTTTAACTGCATCAAAGCAGATTTAGAGGGCAAAGCAGAAACATTTCCATACTATCAGAACAAGTAGGCTAATAGGAGAGTGGAACAAGCTAAGTAGGGAAGCTGTAAAGCAGTGGAAGCCAACATTTTTTGTAGGCATGCCACAAAGTGGTAAACCCTGGACCCTCCCTGAGTGCCACTCTGATTACCTTGCCATGCCCTATCTATTGATCTGCTTTCTGCTCCCTGCCCTACCTATCTCTGTGTTCCCTGCCTCCTTTCTGACCTCCCATGCGCCACACAGAGGCTGCCCATGCCATTTGGGTCCCATATGGTCCAGGCTGGCCACCATTGCTATAGAGCAGGGATGGACAAATATCTCAGCTGGTAAGCCACTTAATGAGTTTTGGTGAGCTGTCGAGGGCTGCACATACAAAATCTTTCAAAAGATATCATTGTAACAAATTATAAATAAAAAGTAATTTTTTTATTAAAAATCAAACATATACTATAATATTTTAATTTTATTTCAAAAATAATTTTTGGCTTGATTTATGCTTTTATGAGTAGTGTATACAGAGGCGATTGCATAATAGCTCAAAATAAAGTCTTACTTTTGTATATTGTGTGTGAGGAGAGTGTGTAAGGTGGATGGGGTGTGTCTGGGAGCTGGGTGTGTGTATGTGGGGGGGGTGGGCATGCAGAGTGGCTGTGTGGGGGGCGATATGTGTGTGAGGGGGCCATCAGTGGTCAAAGCATGGGCTGCTCCAGGCGGAAGCAAGTGAGGATCAACCCCATGCAGTGCATCATGGGCCAGATCCAATCAATAGGCAGGCACCCACCTGTGGGATGGATCCAATCAGTTGGAGAGCTGGATTTGTGGACTGTATTTTGCCCACCTCTGCTGGAGAGGCTCTTCTTTCATTGACCTCTTTCAAGCTTTCAAGAGGTCAAAGAAGCATTTGAAAGGGATGATGTCAGAATAGTGCAACCTGCATTTGTGCAGTGTTTTGGATTATCTGATTCTTGAGGTCCTTGCCAACCCTCAGATTTTATGATTCTATGGGTAACATTGAATATTTTCATATGATGGAGACTATATCTCACTGCTTCTCTGTTTGTTGGCTAGTATAATGGTGATCTGATCTTGACTGGAGGCCTCTGTATCCAATTACTAAATTATAAATTCCAGATGATGTCAGTAGGAGTCGTGGCTGCTCTGCATCTGTGAAACTTAAAGCTTTTCAAAATGGAGACTGAAATTTGAACTCTAAAACGCTAATTTCAGTGCCTTAAAAAGTGACCTGATTTTCAAAAGCACTGAGTATAGAGTACTTAAAAGACAGCTATTGAATACTCAGCACTTTTGAAAATTGGACCTATTTTTAGTCACCTTAACATAGTAGTAGGCTTTCTAAATTTAGGCAGCCAACTGTGAAAATTTTGGCCTCTAAATCCTTTCAAATTCTGCATACTACAAGACAGTTCTTGTATTACAGAGGTGAGGCAAGATATAAAAACACTCTCAAGATCTGCTGTTGGGGCATAGATTATTTCCAGAAAACCCAAGTAAAAAATAAAGTTTTATATCACACATTTGAATATGGTTTATTCTCTTTCCTGCAGCTGGGTGGTTGTCTCACATGTATGCCAAGAATTAAAGTACAGTATGTACTGTACCTGTAGCTTATGCATCTATTATTTGCTCAAATTTTTTCCAGGACTAGGTCATTTCGGGCAGGAATCTGTTGCCAGCTAGGAAAGGAGAGAAGGAAAAACAAAATAATGTCCCTTAGGGTGGGTGGTAGTCGTAAGCAGCATATTATTGGTCTGTTGAAAGGCAGCAGTAGTTGGGTTTAGTGGCGTCAGCGACGGCTTCTCTAAGCATATTGTAGAAGAGAACTATTATGGGAGTCTGAAGTCCAGCATGCAATTAGGGTTAGGTAAAGAGATTGAGTAATCAGGCAATGGTTACTGTTATATAACTTGTCGGCCTGTGCCCAAGGAACAGTTGTAACTTAATATTATAGCGGTAGCTCTTAGCACTGCAACTGCCAAAGGTCAGTTGCTATTTCCATTATAAACCTTGTTTTATAGTTATTTTATAACCCAGACATTTTAATTCAGGTCATGCTAAAACTTGGAGTACACTTTTTTATCCGGAAGGCACATCTTAATGGCTTAAATCCATCAAATATTATGGAAGGGTTTTTTGTTGTTTTTTTTAAGATTCTGACTATTCAAAATAGCAGGAAGGGCTTGATAGTTTCAGACTTCTTTTTTTAATTAAGTATGGGCTTGCATACCTTTAGTGCTAAGTTAAGTTGGCCCCCATGCTGGGAGCCCATTCCCCTCTTTTCTGTAACCACACAAGATACAGCTCAATGCCTGCTCTTACTAGAGAAAGATTAGCTAACATGGTTGGCAATGCCTGACAGATAAAGGGTGTGACAAGGCAAAACTGAGGTGATGACTAGATTCCACTGCACTTCTACATGTACTAGCACTTGGAAACCAGAAGTGGAATGATCATGAGTTGTAAATTTTATAAATGAAAGTATTATTGCTTTCCTTTCCTGTCCCCTTTCCTAACACACACTTCTGACTGCTTCAGTGAAAGCAGAATTTATACGTCAATGACATTAGTATAGTACATATTACAACAATGGTTTCCTTTTCAGTGAATTGTATTCAGGAATGTACATGTATACACGTAATTAATATGATGAACATCCACTTCAGATCTTTCCTAAACACCCAGTTCTACCATATTGCCTGCATTAATCTACCTGACTAGTAATGGCAGTGAGTTTCTGATTCATTTTTTCAAGCATAATTACTTGTTATCAAGGCCTGGGAAAATACAACCCATCATTGTATTGCTAAGTTGTATATCTTTGCGTAAAAGTATTTATTTGTCATTTGGGTTAGAAACGTCAGTTTCATCTATGCTTCACAGGACCATTTTTGGATGGTTCAAGAAACAAACACTAATGGTCTAATGGCCTTATATGGCATCCAGTATTTAATCTCTGAAGTCTTTCATATGATAGGAGGAAAAAAGAACAAGTGCAACTAATCCAAAAAAGACTAGTTCTGAACAACTGGCCTATTAGTATTTAAAATAAATTATTAGAGTCAAGAATGAAGTCCCTACTATAGTCCGTTTACTGCTTAATGATCTGCTTAATTTGCACATAATATCACATTTAATCTGCTTTATATGATTCATTATGGAAGATCCTCAGTTCACAACAACAAAAAATTTGAAAGTCACCATATTCCTTCCCCTCAAATTGATGCTTTGTTCCTGTCCTCATGATTTTGTTTTCTTAGCCATTTCTTTTCAGCAGTACATTGTTTTGGTTTCTATTATTCATGTTTAACTTGTATTATTTATTTGATTTTTGTTACTGTTATTATGATAGTCTTTTGTGGCCAATACACTTTTACAGAGTAATTAAAACAGTGGTTCTCAACCTTTATAGACTCAAGGCCTGTCTCGTTAGACTCAAGGTACCCCTTGGAAAATACCAGCTCTTAGTTTAGACTTATTTTTTGATTATGGAAAAATATACAATATTTTTTCTATTGCAAAGAACTCAGAAAATCCATAACAGGTCAGGATTTCTTTAATGCTATGGATTCTTATTTGAAATTGTTGGGTTTATCTTGGGAATCATGTTTGCATATCTAACAATGCTAACATTGCATGACACCCCTGAAAGGATATCCAGGCACTGCAGTATCCTGGTTAAGAATCACTGAACTAAAGATTAGGATGCATAGAATTAAAACTTACCATGCAAAGAATCAAAACTTTGATATTATATCTGTTGCCTTAAGTTTCATGATGTATACAAAGAGCATCAGGCTCAGTTCAATAGTTTTTATGTAGCAGGACTTAAATTTTAGTTAACTAAAAAAACCTGGGATCTAGATCATTGTTACCTGTAATTAGAGAGAGCCTGAGCCACAGTCCTGAGCGTAAAGCATTGCACAAGTGGAGTGGTCTTGGAAGACATTGTGCTTCACAGGTGGACCTCTGAATTAAAACTCCCACACAAGGATCCTTCTGTGCTCCTAGATGATAAAGGGTTATAATTCTCTGCTGTCATACAACATAATATTAAACCTCCACACCAGCTCAACCTGTCTGGCCAGTGCAAAATAGAGAAAAGACCCTGGTCAATTGCTAAGTCATCTGCTTGAGGGAGAATTAGTAGTCAGAGTAAGCAGCATGAGGGAACAATAGATGTGTTTTTATTCCCCTTTATCTCTCCATGGACCCATAATCTTAACCACAGAAGTTAAAGCAAGGGGCCTAAATTATCAATGTATTATTTCAGTTTTATGCTACATTGAAATCAGTAGAGCTACACTGTTATAAAGAAACACACACAGATTAACCATTCTCACATTTGCTCCAACAAGTAACATTGATGTTTATGTCCCTATTCAAGATAGAAACCAGGTGCCCTTATACATATGGTGTTCCTCCACAAGTATTTTATTAGTTTCATTTGTAAAATTCACAGAGTATGATGCTACTCAACCTTAGGGTAACAGAATTATCCTAAGGTAAGAACTGGTGTCTCAAGGTAGGCTTCAGCTTCCTGGACAATGACCCACACATCACAATCAGGGACATGCTCAGTTGGGATGGGCTTCACCTGTCCCCCAAAGGTAAGTGTGTGTTCTCTTCTAGGTTGGCGGATTTCCTCCTGTGAGCTTTAAACTAGGCTTGTTGGGGGGAGGGGAAGATGAGGGCGGGGGAAGCCGTGGACCTTTGAAAAAATTATCAAGGCTCACATTTGCAAGAGCCCGGCAGGACAAATTATGCTGAGGGGAAACCAGCATGGGTTCGTAGCAGGCAGATTGTGCCTGACTAATCTAGTCTCTTTTTATGACCAGGTTACAAAACACCTGGACACAGGAGTAGGGGTGGATGCCGTATACTTAGACTTTAGGAAGGCCTTCGATACGGTATCCCACCCCATACTGGTAAACAAGTTAAGAGGCTGTGACTTGGATGACTACACGGTCCGGTGGGTGATGAATTGGCTAGAGGGTCAGACCCAGAGAGTCGTAGTGGATGGGTCGGTATCGACCTGGAAGGGTGTGGGCAGTGGGGTCCCGCAGGGCTCGGTCCTTGGACTGATACTCTTCAATATCTTCATCAGCAACTTGGACGAGGGAGTGAAGTGTACTCTGTCCAAATTTGCAGATGACACAAAACTGTGGGGAGAAGTGGACACGCCGGAGGCCAGGGAACAACTACAAGCAGACCTGGACAGGTTGGACATTTGGGCAGAAAACAACAGAATGCAGTTCAACAAGGAGAAATGCAAAGTGCTGCACCTAGGGAGGAAAAATGTCCAGCATACCTACTGCCTAGGGAATGACCTGCTTGGTAGAACGGAAGCAGAAAGGGATCTTGGAGTCCTAGCGGACTCCAAGATGAACATGAGTCGGCAGTGTGATGAAGCCATCAGAAAAGCTAATGGCACTTTATCGTGCATCAGCAGATGCATGACGAACAGATCCAAGGAGGTGATACTTCCCCTCTATCGGGCGCTGGTCAGACCGCAGTTGGAATACTGCATGCAGTTTTGGGGACCGCACTTCAAGAAGGATGTGGATAACCTGGAGAGGGTCCAGAGAAGGGCCACTCGTATGGGTAAGGGCTTGCAGGCCAAGCCCTATGAGGAGAGACTGGGGCACCTGGACCTCTTCAGCCTCCGCAAGAGAAGGTTGAGAGGCGACCGTGTGGCTGCCTATAAGTTCATCACGGGGGCACAGAAGGGAATTGGTGAGGTTTTATTCACCAAGGCACCCCTGGGGGTTACAAGAAATAATGGCCACAAGCTAGCAGAGAGCAGATTTAGACTAGACATTGGGAAGAACTTCTTCACAGTTAGAGTGGCCAAGGTCTGGAACGGGCTCCCAAGGGAGGTGGTGCTCTCCCCTACCCTGGGGGTCTTCAAGAGGAGGTTAGATAAGCATCTAGCTGGGGTCATCTGAACCCAGCACTCTTTCCTGCCTATGCAGGGGGTCAGGCTCGATGACCTATTGAGGTCCCTTCCGACCCTAGCATCTATGAATCTATGAATCTGCAATTGACAGTATTTTCAGGACCAGGCTTTAAATTAGATACAGCAAGTACAATTACAATTGCAAAAATATACCCATTTTGAGAGTCTGACTTTTTTTCTACCGGTATTTCCCATTTTAAAGGAATATACCTTAGAATTATAAAGCCATTACAAGCAAAATAAATGTGCGACCATATATCATAACGATACATAGGGTGAGATTACACCAAGCAGATGTATGAGAAAAGGCCTTTGATACAGTGTCTCATCCCATTCACATAAGTAAACTAAATGGCTGTGACACAGATGATTACACGGTCAGGTGAGTGATGAGTTGGCTTAAGGGACATACCCAGAGAGTGGTAGTGGACAGGTCAATATTGACCTGGAAAGATGTGGGCAGTGGGTTCCCCCAAAGTTCAGTCCTTGGACCAGTGCTGTTCAATATCTTCATCAGTGATCTGGATGAGAGCGTGGAGAGCACTCTGTTCAAATTCATGGACCACACCAAATTATGGGGCTATGTAAACACACTAGTGGGTAGGGAACAGATTCAGGCAGATTTGGATAGGTTGGAAAAGTAGGTAGAACAGAATAGGATGCAGTTAAGCAAAGATAAGTGTAATGTGCTGCACCTAGGGAGAAAAAATCACCAACACACCTACAGACTGGGAGATGACTTCCTAAGTAGCACAGCTGCAAAAAGGGATCTTGGAGCCATAGTCGACTTCAAGTTGAACATGAGCTGACAATGTGACCAAGTGATCAATAAAGCTAACCGCACTTTATCATGCATTAGCTGGTGTATCACAAAGAGGTTTAGGGAGGTGATACTTCCCCTCTATGCGGCATTGGTAAGGCTGCAGCTAGAGTACTGCATTCAGTTTTAGGTGCCGCGCTTCAAGAGAGATGTGGAAAACCTTGAGAGAGTCCAGAGGAGGGCTACTCAAATGGTTAAGAGCCTGGAGGTAAGGTCCTGTGAGGAGAGATTGAGAGCCCTGGATCTCTTCAGCCTCCGCAAGAGAAGATTGAGAGGGGATCTAGTGGCTGTCTACAAATTCATCAGGGGGAGAAAGCAAGGAATAAGAGATGCTCTGTTTACCAGAGCACCCCCTGGAGTTACTAGAAACAATGGTCACAAACTAACAGAGAGTAGATTTAGGTTAGACATCAGGAAGAACTTATTTATGGTAAGGGTTACCAGAATCTGGAATGGGCTTCCAAGGGAGGTGGTGCTCTTCCCTACCTTGGGGGTCTTTAAGAGGAGACTGGACAAGCACCTCGCTGGGGTCACCTGTCCCCAATGCTCTTTCCTGCCCAAGGCCAGACTCGATGATCTACTAAGGTCTCTTCCGACACAAACATATGAAATCTATGAAAAGAAGGAAGGTCCACACTAACTAAGAGTATAAGGTTGCTAGTTTTTACAAATAGCATTAAGTTAAAACTAGACAAAATGTATTCAAAGGATTATTTGTTGTTGTTTAAAAATATAAAGGAAAGGGATATTTCATTCCTGTGATATACTGTATTATTTCATCTTTCCCTTTCTTTTCTACATTGTTTTGTTACTTGGATTTTTCTTGCAGTAGTTATTTAACTACTAGATATGTTTACAATTGCTATTCTGTGAGCTTGAAAAAAGGAAAAAGACAAGCATATATCACAAAGAAGACAAGGTTCAGATGCTGGGTGGTAAATTGCACGGAGAGAGAATGTGGAGAGAATTAGTCAAAGGCGGTTGTAATGATTTGGCCGAGTGAGAGTGGTTCATTTGTTTTTTGTTCCTGTTCCAAAGTATTATAACATTATTGGAGATGACTTCATAGATCAAGTGTCACTAAGAAACCAGGTATTTTTATTTAACATTAAGGGTTTTGAACCTGCCAAAGAGTCAATATTTATCAGGGACACTTCATTTAATATTTTTATTTTCTCCATAACCTAATCCACACACTACAGTTGACAACTTAGGCAGTGGTTCACTTATCCTGCTTGTGTCTGTAACAGTGTGTACCGAGTCAACTACTTGTTGCTAAGAGCAAGGCTAAAATAACTTGTTAACTTATTATTTAGTCCTGTGGTATTGAAATATATGTACTATTGCATTGCTTAGGGCCAAATGCAGGTTTCAGTGGTGTTTTTTGTTCTATTTTTGGATTTCTAGTCTGGAAATGAAGTTTACTCACTTTCTGTAACATTTGTCATTAAGAAAGAAATGTGCAGCTTGGACCCAAGTTGCATAACTTGGATTAGAAGGCTTTAACTTCATTTCATAGTGATAGAAATAGTAGGAATATTTTCTTTAATAGGGACAGTGGCTTTGAATTTTTTTCCCTCTAGGAATGGCAAAATTAATTATCAATAGCAATATAACATGTCTTCCTCTTCCTTTTCATTTGCCTTGGAAATTCCTGGTTTTAACTATCATTGGAAATGCCAGGATACTTCGAGACAGGATGTTCTTGTGGAGTTACTGACGGTCCAGAAGGAGGAAGTACCAGAAGTCTCACCAAAACTCCTGTCCTGGACAGAATGCCAGACTATTTTGCATGCTCAAAGGGCTGTATGGAACATGTTATTATTTGTCCAAATCAAACTAAAGTTCCCGCCAAACATTTTGAGGCCTGCCCAGTACAAATGACCAGTCAGTTAAAAAAGTAATATTTTAATCAACTAACAAATTGAAAGCTTGGATGATCCATTATTTCAAAAGAGTCCATTTCTATTTTTCTTGAGTTGCTAATGCAGATCTCCAGATTGTTCAGAGCCTGATGACAGCACCAAAAACTTAATACGCTTTACTGTTCTTTCTCTTGCCGACACAGTCATGTATTACTTCTTTCATCAACATGATGAGCAGTGGACTCACTGAGGGCAAGCAAAAGAACAGCAGCTACCACCACTGCAGGACTGGTGCCATTGCCACCACCCAGAGTACAGAACCTGGTTGTTATGCCTCTGACGTCTTTAATTGATACCATGAGGTTAAGAAATTCTGAATTCATGGATTAAAGAGAGCAGAGATATCTTTGATTGTGCACTAAGATTTTTATTTTGGTTTTGGTTTGATTTTTTTTATATGGGAGAAAGTATGTAGTGCAAAAGAATAATTTGGATAGAAAAGTTGGTTCTTTTGTCCAGGGGGAAAAAAACAAACAAAAACTTTTACATTGCTGGTTTCCTTTGATTTTGAGTTCACCAGGAAGAGAGAAATCCAATGTTAAGAACAATTAGAGACTGTTTTTCCCCTTGCTTTTCTTAATGGATAGCACTTCACTGTGTATGGGACAAAAACAAAAAAAGGAGGAGCTAGAAGAGTGTCATCAGAAAAACATGCCAGTCTTTCTACTCACTACCACAACTGTTAGGTCAGCCAGGTAAACAAGCATTTTTTTTCCTTTTGACTCTGTATTTTGTTGTTAAACAAAACAAGTGATGTTAGAATAAATAAAGAATAAAATAGAAAATAAACCATAAAATATTATAACTCTCTTATATAAATCAGTATTACCTTCTCACATGAGATACCATTTCAATTCTAGTGACAATAATTCCCAAAAGGTTAATAAGGGGTAACAAAAAATTATTAAAGATAAAGACACATATACAAGACAGTGGGAATTTTGAGTTTAGAGGCCAGGTACAGACATTATACATTTTTCCCATATAAGTGGTCAGAAACTGCTCTATACCTATAACAGAACAGAAGTTTGGAGCACGTAGACTGGTTTAAAATGGCAGGTCTCAGTCTAAAATAGACCTGGATTGATATGATATAAGACTTAATCTGTCTAGGTTTGACAAGTGAAGCAAACTTCAATACCAGGTCTGCTAGCAAATCAAGTTAGGTCACTGTCTGCCAGCATCCCAGGCACCTTTGCAGGCCCCTGCTAGCCCCACTTCACAGGAAACCACCCCATGCCCAGCTATTCCAACCAAGTGTCCCCCAGGCTCTCACAGAGCCAAGTCAGCACAGTGACTGATGCTAACAGGGGTGGTGGGAAGGCACTCTCAGCCATGCCCACCTCTCTGGTGCTGCACCAGCTTGTGGGGTGCATGGAGGCCCCTGGGTGAGTGGGTAGAAACCCACCCAGGAATCCCCATACAAGCAAGGGGCACTCAGCAGCACTTGGCAATCTCTGGTAGCCTGGTGAGGCTGCAAGTCACACTGAGAGGTATGCTTGAGAACCCACAGGCTTCTGGCCTTGGCCAATGCAGTCAGCCTACATTTCCCCCTACACTCCCCGCTGCCAAAGGGTGAACTTCTGTTCCATTCCCTCCTCATCTAACCTATGCCATTTATAGAAACCTGTATAGGTTTCAGTGATTCTACCTCAGGTTTTTTAATGTCTGTGCCTAGCCAGAGAGGAGAAGAAGAAGAGCAAATGTAATGGTGGTATGGAAAATAATTTAAAAATCACAGAAAAATAATGTAGGGCACATTCATTTACAATTTTTCATCATACAAGAAAAAAAGGGTATCTAATGATACCGAAAGATGAATGATGTAAAATTGATAAATGAATTTATTTTCCACAACGAGTTCTAGTTTTTTGTATGTCTTCTTGTGTCAGACTAATATGGCTACCAAATACACCCCTGAAACATGGAAGATGCCAAATTTTAGCTGATTTTGGATTTTAAACTTCACTGCAGAACAACAAGATAGATTTTTTACCTCTTTGCCTGCCATCTGACATCTCCAAGGAAGGGATTCTACCTAATCTACACATCGAAGAGCTATTCAGCACAACTCACTAAGACACTCTCATGGACCCAGAGGGAGACAGCCTTCCATCTTCAGCTCCCTCTGTGCAAAAATGAAGTTTATTTCCTACCTATGGGGACTTTTTACCATCTTGTACCATCTATACTTTCCCCAGAACCTGATGAAGTTACTCTGATCCCAAAAGCTTGCAGAAAAGGACAATTTTCTTGCAATTTCCCAGTTGGTCTAATAAAAAGTATCATTTTGGAACCAAGAGTTCTAGTTTTTTGTATGTTTTCTTGTCTCGGACCAACACAGCTACCAAGTACACCCCTAATTAATCTGTGGAACTCATTGTTACTCGGTGGGTGAGTCTACACATGTGTCCGACTGCACAGTTGTTACTGCACAGTCATTTACTACTTGCTTTAGCAAGTAACCTCCGGTACAGTAACCTCCGGTACTACGCAGTCTTGGTGCCACATGGGTCATACTTGACCCATCTGCACAGTGATGGTAGCATCACAGTTCATGCCCACTGATGTTACATCACCGTAGTGATGAGCTATGTCGCCGTTGCTTGTTGTTCCACCAATGTTGCATCTTGTGTAGATACTCCCGCTAACATTGAGACCAAGAGCTTACTTGTTTTTTTTTTGTAAGATTGGATATTTGTATGGATAATAAGGAAAGCTACAGCTATATTGGGCTTTGCCTTCCAAATGTTTATGTAGATGCTTAGTTTAACTGCACTGAGCAATCGCATAAAAATAAATGAGACTGCTTATGATAGGAATATTAAACAGTTGTGAGTCTGCAGGACAGGAGTCATAGAAAGGATTAAAACTTGCTTTTAAAAGGAATGCAAAACATGGCAAAGGAAAACCATAAGACGCATATATTTCTTGCATCTTCCGCTGAAGCATTTGTTAGTTACCCCCCTGTTAGTAACAGGATTCTGGACTAGATTGACCATTGGTCTGATGTGGCAGTTTCTGTATTCCCATGTGGTATATTTTTCTAAGTAGAAGGGGGAAGGAGTATTATCTAGTTTGCAGAGGAGCGTTTCTTGCTTACAAACATAATAGGCTGGGATTTGGATTTTTCTTGAATTCATATGAAGAATAACAGCTGGAATTTAAATGTAATGTTCCAGCTGTCCACAAATTGAGGAATAAAATGAAGTATTTAAATGAGCTCATCAAAAATAATGAAGCCTGGCTAAGAAACAACTGGGCAAGAAGCAGTTTAAAATCTGGAATTACTCTGAGCATTGCTTGTTAGTCCAGTACAATTTCAGTTTAATTCCAGTAAACATGCAACTTGTTTCTTCTTTATTTTCTTCTCATGGCTATATTTTAACCTCAGTTGCCCTTGTGCTCTTTCACTGAAGAAAACAGGGTGGCACGAATTGAAGGAAGGAGGGATTTTTGACCATTGGCCTTGCTTCCATTATGAATGTCTGCAATACTGCAAAGGCATGCTGAATACAGGAAGCAGTAAGAGCTCCACAATACTTTTTTTTATTCATACATAAATATAGAATCAAAGGAACATAAAACAAGGCAGGAACCAGAACTAGACATCAGACCTGCAAAACTTTGGGTTTTGGGGTTTTTTTTGCCAGGCCCTAGTTGTCAGATTGGCAGTAACACAACCCTTTTTTCTACATGCACGTGACCCTGGACTGTCACAAAGGGGAAACAGAAAAGGCTCTGTCTCCTTGTATGGCCTGGGAGGGGTGGAAATGGACCTTCTGCTGTGTGGACCCAGCCCAGCCCCAACCAAGACCCAAGCCTGCAAGCTGGAGGGGGTCATTGTGGCAGAGGGGCTCCTTCCACCTCCTCCCCCACTCTCCAGCGCCAGCTAGCGGGGGGTGGTGAGCTAGGGAGAGAGGCCCACTGGCCAGTTGGGGCGCGGGAGTGGCTGCTCAGCTGGGCTCAGCATCCTCCCACAGCTTCCTGGGAGGCACGTGGGAGTGCCCCCCAACCTGCTGGCCTTAGCCACTGCAGCCAGACTCTGAGCACCCCCCACCAAACCAAGCACATGCTTTCTGTTCGGTTCTGACTTAATCTAGACTGTTCTGAGTAAAGTGCTATACTTAAAGTGCTTCCACCTCAGGCTTTTTGAATGTCTGTACTTAGTTACAGTCTGACTATAGTGTTCCAGAAGCAAGTGAACACATGGCAAATGTTCTTTCAGTGTTGAGGCCAGAGTTGCAGTAGTACCCAAGGAGGAGCTGTGGCAGTCTCCAGAAGAAAACAAACGTTTAATTTCTGTGCTCTCCCTTTTTTTTTGCTGGACACAAGGCAGGTAAAACCGAAGGGTGTAAGAAGCTGGGCCTCTCTCCTAGAATAACTTGGCAGTGGCAAACTCCGTATGCCAAAGCCACAATGTCCTGAGAACATTCAGATACATCAGTTTGGTACACAGACCATTACTGCAGGAAAAACTACACAAAACCCAGAATGTCTTCGTGCAGGAAAGTATTTAGGAAATGCGTCTTGATGAGATAGGCACTAAAGAGGAGTGGGTCACTTGATGATAGATTTATGTATCGACAGTCTTGTTATCATATTAAAGGACTAAAGCCTTCTGGCCACAAAACACTAAAGTGCTTCCAAGATGTTTTAAATTGGGACTCCACTTCAAAAATAATCAGGCGGCATGAAATGTTACAAAAACTATAAACACATTACCAGACAAAGAAGAATGTGCCATCAGAAAAAAGAAGTAATGTTCCCCCCCAAAATGTGATTTCCAAACAAATTAGTGTCACAGTATGTTCTGCAGTAGTAAGGCTCAGTGAAATGTAAGAGTGGGAGACTATATGATTTGTAGTGGGTGCAATGACAATGGCAAGCAGTGTCCCATACCAGACAAGATATGCCTGGTCTGTGGTAAGAGAGGAAATTTGTTAGGGTATGTAAAATCAGATTAGTGAGAACAAAATGGGTGGAATAAATTATCCACGCTAGAATGGAAGGAAACTGTGCACAAGTGAATAGCTGTGAAATATATAATTGTTGAGGTAGTCACCAAGTCAAATAAAGTGGTCAAATAGAGTGAATGCACAACGATAGGATGGTGAAATGTGTCATTTTAAAAACACAGACAGTGGAAGTTTTTCCCAAAAATGAACTGAGTAAGGAATTTAAATGAGCTTAAGTTCAATGCATTAGAATCTTACACCATAAAAGACTATCAGAATGAGGCAAGCTTTGACAAATCACTAATGCATGTAGTTAGTAGACTAGACATTATGCTCATGCAAAGGAAAGCCAATGTCCCGAATATTTATACTGCAGATAGTACCATTACATCAGCTCTAAGTTATTAAAAAAGCAAAGAATTGGTCACAGATAAAGTCATTCTTAATTCAGCAGAAGGAAGTAGATTATACAAAAACATTATTGTAACAGAAAACAGGCTTTTATTTACCTCCTGAAACCTTGGGTTCTTAGCAAGTGCTTACCAAATGCAGTTGCAAAAGAGCAAACATTTAGCAATGCACTTATCAAGAAGCATTCCACTAGCAGTACAACCAAACTGAGGATAAATTTGGAACAAGAACTAGAAATTGAAAAACAAAACAAAACCCAGTAGCCAATGCCCTTCTTGAAAGATTGTAGGAAAATTAAGGATTTGTTTAGATCCAACTGACCTTAAAGCCATAGAACAGAAATATGATTATGTAGTGTCTGAAGCATCCTAGAGTGAACTTCCTTCCTGATTATTCTTTTAGCTGAGGGTAAATTTGACCCATGCTGCTTGATATTTTAGACAGAGTTACTTTATTACTATCTCACATGACTATTGATCCATCATAAGAGAGCATGCTCAGATTGTTATTAAGTACAATTTCAGCATAGAAGTGAAAATCACAGGATATATTAAATGGCTTAAATGAAGTCTTTATACATGGTTTATAGATTGTTATTATCTGTCAAAAGACCAAAGCAGAACAAATATGAGAACTTTATTTAAAAGGTATACAGAGCGTGGTACACAAGATACAGTAACAGGTTAGGGTTAGGAGCCAGCTAAATTGTTTGCATTTCAGTTCTTTTAAAATTCAAAATAGTCTTTTCCACAAAACAATAGTGCATCCGTGTTGATGTTATCAATTACTTTCTTCTGTTTTCATGGCATTTTCAGTGATATTACTACCAGTTTTCATGTAGGCCAGGTACAGAAATTTCACTTTTACTGGCATAAGTGATTGGAAGCCAGTCTAAACCCATAACATAACAGAAGTTCAGCACACATAGAGTGGTTTAAAAATGGTGGCACCCCATCTAGGATAGGCAGCCTGCACGTCCACCCACCACCAAAGGGGGAATGTGTGTTCTGTTCGCTACTGATCTAAACTACACCTCTGACAGAAAACTATGTAACTTAGATCAATTCCGCTATGGGCTTTTTGAATGTCTGTACCTAGCCTTAATGTTTATCTAGATTGTTTATTGGAACCTGAGTTTTCCCCCAAATGACTTGAAAAACAATTTTGGTAAAAATCTTACTTTAAAATTTCACCAAAAAGCAGAAAAATGATTCATTTTAAAATGTGGAAACTGGGAAGAACTTTAAGGTGTTGATTTAAAAAAAATATTATTAAATAATTCATTCATCTTTCAGTTAGCTCTACCAGGCACTCAAGAGACTTGGCTCCATTCCCAGAACACTAACCTACTGTGTGTGACCTTAAGCAACTCTACTTCTCTGGGATTCTGTTTCTCTGCCATGCTTTGTCTGTTTTGTCTTGGTAGATTGTAAACTCTCTGGGGCCAGGATTATCTCTTATTATATATTTGCACAATACCTACCACAGCGGAGTCTTAATCTCGGCTGGGACCTGATGCAGCGGTACAAAATACTAGGTAGCAATATCTAATACATACTTCAGTGTAGGGTTAAAACACTAATTTCTCCCTTCCAAAATATTTATTTATTTTTTAAATCCTTCTAACTGAAGTACAGAGCATCTGTCTCAATGACAGACTTCTGAAACCCACATCAAGGAAGAATTATGGAGCCCCATGGAGAAAATGGCCAGCAAAAAATGTAGTTATTTGTGAAGTTATGTGTACATTTGTGATGTACTATAATAATCTACATAAGAGAGAGAAGGAGACAAAGAGAGAGAGACTTGCCATTAACCTGGAAGTCTTCCAAGACTTATTTCAAGAGATAGGAAAGGAGTGGCCGTAAGAAAAGGAAGTCAGAGATTGAGCAGAATGATGAGATCAGTAGAGAAAGCACTAGAGAGACTTTTCTGGAACAAAATAATCCCATTAACTCTGCACTTGTCTCTACCAGGTTCACATGCGGCCAGTCCTAGCAATTCAAAGTATCTGCCAGCATCAATCTCCTTTGGTTTTCCTTGTAAAGGAGTGCCCACATTCTCAGGGCACAGAATAACCTTACTAAAAGACATGGGCATTTCCCCTGCTTACCTGAGAATTTCTGCAAAGTCAGCCACACAAGTGAGACATATCTTTTCACACTCTTCTATTTCCTG
Source organism: Alligator mississippiensis (assembly GCF_030867095.1). Lineage (NCBI taxonomy): Eukaryota > Metazoa > Chordata > Crocodylia > Alligatoridae > Alligator > Alligator mississippiensis. The sequence continues at coordinate 114,878,482 of NC_081824.1, read as the reverse complement.
TTCAAACAAACTCTTAACTCTGCAACAGGAGCATGTCTTGCTTTGGAAGTGACAATGGAGCTCATTGTCCTGAATCTGGTCTAATTTACCGCACTGGACTTCTTTTATTGACCTCATTAAAATTAATCCAAGTTTACAAATGTGCAGGTAGGATCAGAACCTGGAAAAAAGTGAGGAAATTATCAGGATTGGCTTGATTTGGAAATGTTTATTCAATGTCCATTAATTAAACATTTAACTTGTACAAAAGTGAATGTGTTGTATATATAAACTGGGTCACCTAAAATGTGGCAAAAAAACCCCAACATTTTCAAAACAGTGCATGAGGATTCAACTAAATTGATGGAATTGTAGTTCCAATCCTCCCATTGGTTGTGTGAAATTTGAGACTATAGGGGGTCCTTACACTACAAATATGGGCAATTATGTTGATTCTGCATGGAAAGGGACAGAAAAATAGCCTGAGATTTAATGGAATTTAGTAAAAATAGCTTTATAATCTATGAAACTGAAATCCAGAACATTTTAGTTATGTTATGTCCTTGACAAAAAAATGAGACTCCCAAGTAAGATCAGGGCAGGTTCACCCTAACTTACTTTAGCGGTAACACATTAGGACAATTTCCTTAAAATAGTGAAATGAAACAATTTTTCCCCATGGATCTAATGACCAACCTAAGATTCTCTCTCAAGAAAATTCAGACAGAGTAGGAATTCTGTTGTTATTTTTTAAATTATCTTTACTGAATATCTCTTGTTTCCATTGACTGAAGACACCCATAAGCAAGATCAGACTGCTGTGTTTTGCAGTTACAAGAAGATTATCACAGTAAGAGATCAGTGTTGATGTTTATCTCCATCCTTGGAGGTTTTTAAGACCTGGCTAGACAAAGCCTTGAGTGGCATGAACTAGTTGAGCATGGTCCTGGTTTGATCTGGGGATTGGACTTGATGACCTCCTGAGGTCCCTTCCAACCCTCATTTTCTATGATTCTATGTTCCCAGTGATTCAGATATGACCTCATCTCTAGCTGACCAAAATTCTTAATTTATAAAATAGGACCTCTTTTGAAATCACTGGACCAGATATTCAAAGATTTTTCTTCTATATGTCTTTCTTTGTCATACTATCATTCTTGGTTTTGTGTTTACTTTTTTTTTCCCCAAGTAATTAGGCAATCTCTGTCATCCATCATTTTTAAGGACAAATATTCATGCCACTCATAGGTTTTTGTTGGCATAGTTTTTGTCACTCATCAGAACAAAAAAGTACAGTAAACCATCAGGTATTTATTCTTCATGATATTGAATGATGGCACTTAAAAGATGGGTGAGTATGCACAAAACTATAGCCCTAGATTTGACACCAGCCATGGATTCTTCCAGGGTACATTCATTTGTATTCAAGTATAGGTAGTCTCTTATGTTTTATGGTACCCTAATGACAGCTAACTTAATGAGATTGCATCATCATATCTACAAGAATAATCCAAGACATGATCAGATATATAATCTTATGTTTTTCATTTGTGGAGGGAAAACAGCAGCATGACACCTTTCTCTGACTGTCCTCACTACATTTTCTTAGGGCCTCTTGAATATCCCATGAAGTGTGTTTGCCCATACATGCTGCTGCTGTTGATGTTCATTCAGTGCGTGTTCTTATTGTCTGCTACATTCACCTTCTTTCCTTTTATTCCAGCTGTTTTCATCAATGGGACACTATTTATTATTAGAGGTGTCTTTCAGTCAACACAAGTGGACTAGTGCAGGGTCATGTTTAATGTTCTTGCCCTTTGTACCGTGAAAGGAGTACAGTATGACTGCTCCCCAGATATCCTTACATTGTGAAAATTGGGAATTAGCCTTAGATAAATACTTCATCTAGGTCTCTAGACTGCCAGCTTCTTAAGTATTTTGCATTAAACTACAAGAAGAACATGCTGAATTACTGTCTGAAGTTTTTGTCCAAGTAGTATTATTACTATTTTAAATTATGTAAAACTTATACTTCATTATGTTACACAAGGAATGTAAAAATATAAATAACCAGAAGAAGAAAATGGGTCAAAATGACACCGTGTGTGACTCCTCAGAAGTTAGTGTTGCTAGACCTGAAATTAATTTAGTCTTTATTGTTTTGTGAGAAGTAGAAGATCAGATGGAGAAATAAGATAAGCTTCATATGGGAATCTTTAATGCCTCTTTAAATGGAACAGATTATATCATTATTTCCCACTTAATTAATAACACCAATGCTACATTGGTTACAAAAATGGCAACAGGGAATAAAACATTACTTTTAGCCACATTGCATTAATTAAAAAATAAGAAATTTCTCTGTCTGTCTGTCTCTCTCTCTCTCTCTCTCCCCATTAAATAGGCATTTTTTACACAAATTCATGAAAACTATGACCCTGATGCATAAGCATGACACAACATTCTCTCGTCTATTCAGCGACTTGTGCTTGAACTTTTATCAACATAGTATATTGTTCCCAAAACTTCCCATATGGATACAAGGAAGTCATGGTCAAAACATTTAGTTGTTGCTCTGAAAGTTTACTTTGACATGTTTGACAACCAATATTTCTAAAAGACTTTTACTATTCATTGAGCAAATGAAACAAGATTAATGATGTTTTGTTGCTTGCACATTTCCTGGCTGCTGATAAATTTATTTTGCACAATAAGGTAGAAAAAACAATTTTCAAGGAAAAGATAACAGCTCTGGAGGAGAGTTCAGCTGTCATTGATTCTTAATGATTTAAAAGTATTTGTGACACATTTGGCTATATACTCTCCTTTGATGTGACAATAATAATAGTTGAAATTAGAAAATATTTTCCTCCATGCAAAATGTGTACTAGCACCAGCATTACTTTAAACGGACAGCTCCTCGTTTTTATTTCTTTCACTCATTCCTTGGGTTTGTTGCCAACAGCAACACAAAGAATGCACCAGGGTGTCATAATAATCCTCCATTAAATCCCTAGTATTTAAATTTTAATGCTATAATTCAACAGCTGACAAAAGCCCATTGAGTAGGTCTAAGGAGAGGAAAGGAGCCAGTCCCATTTTCTCAGGGGTGATGCTATAGCAACATAGAATGAATTTGGGGTCAGGGAACAAGCTGTCTCCCAGCTTTGTTTGCATTTCCTTGCTAAAAGTAGAATCTGGCGTTATAAATTTTACCAAAATAAGTGGTTATTTTCATCTGCATGAAGATAATTCACTTTGTAAAACCCTTTGCCTTGAAAATAGAAGGCAAAACGACCAGAGAACAGACAAGCTGACAGGCATTTTCACAAGTGTCACCATAGGGATTGTTTTATGGTCTCCTTGCCTCTTCTGTTTGCCTACCCCCACCTCCCCTGCCCTCCAGCACAAATCATGCACCAGAACTTGAAATGTTACAACACACTTACTGCATTTTAAAGGCAATTAGACAAAGAAAGCAAAATCAATAACTATGCAATTACAATCATCAAAGACTCAGAAAATATCTGGTATGTATTTGCTATGCTTAATTGTCAGTATAACAACAGTTTTGGTATTCTGGAGAGTTTTGTTCCTGGAAAACAAATGAATACACCTGAAATACAATTGTCGGATGTGTCAAACTTTGCCCATCCAGAGCAACACAACTCCCTGAAGTCTGTGCAGCCAGCTTTAATTGTTAAAGCCATCTTGGTATAGGTCTTTTCAAATTAGATCTTGGTATGGATTAAGACAGGAAAATTCAAGGTACAGAGTATTGGAACATTAAAATACTATATTAAACAATGGGATTTAGATGTATAGTTACCATTTTTCCTTTTAAGTGGCAAGGCATTTGTTTGATGCTTTAGATAATGAGGCACAACTAAAACTTTCATACAATGTTAACTTTTTTGTGCCTACATGGTTTTCCTTCCTGGTAGTTGCTTGTTGACCATCACATTAGAAACCTCAAAACAAAGCTCAAATTAAATTTCCAGGTTCCACCTAATTTCATATTAAAACTGTGTAAAACTGTGTAATACATGCAGAATAGTGACACAAATATATAAACCAGGCCAAATTCCTGTTACACTTGGTTCAGTTTTGCTTGAAAGGAAAATAGTGACAAACTTGATGAAGAATATGGTTTGGGTTTCAATATGATATTGAGACCCCTGATTAGGCATCAGCTGAGGTGAATATTTCACAAAGCTCTATAAGGAATGAGTTGTAGTATTACAGTGGAGCTTAAAGGACTCATTATGGTAGGCATTATGCTCAGGCAGGGGTAAAATGACTTGTGCAGAGCCATCCCGCTACTTAGCAGAAAATCCAGGATTAGAGCCATTGGGCTCCTATACATGTGCAGGGAGGGTTCTCCGACATGCTGTAATGACAGCACATTGGAGCAGACTTGATTAATTGAGTCTGTTGAAGTGTGGTAATTATCGTGCTCCAGCAGACTCCAGTGTCATGTGTATCAGTGTTCCCCATGATGAAAAATGGTGGTGACGTGCTTTAAACTAAACTCATTCACCAAGCTTTAGTTCAAAGTGCCCCATTGCCATTTTTTCAGCATGTAGACATTGAGACACATGATGCTCTGGGCTCTTTAATTAGTGCAGCTCTCAGAGGTTCGCTAATTAAAGCACCATGCTTCCCTCCCCCCATCCCAGAGCATGTCTATAAATGCCCATGGATTCCAGTCTCTCATCCTACAGTCCTAGCCAGTGGACTACAGTACTGGGCTAGTTCCTGTGCTAGTACATAGAAGCAGAAGACCCTGTGAGTGTAGAATCTTCTGCCTTCTTTGTCTCCCCCTTTACAGTATCCTAACAGATTGCTATGGTTGGCACCCTATGTGAAAACCTAGACGCTATTTCTGAGGTAGCTTGTCTATACCAGGATGGCCGAGTGGTTAAGGCGTTGGACTTAAGATCCAGTGGACATGTGTCTGCGTGGGTTCGAACCCCACTCCTGGTAGCTGCTGTTTTAGGGCACCAAACTATGGGGAAGTGTAGTCATGCTCAAGGACAGGCTAGCAATACAGGCTGACTTGGACAGGCTTGCTTGATGATGTTTAATATGGATAAATGTAAAGTCCAGGGAGAAATAATCCAAAATGCTCTTAAAGGCTCAGCAGTGCTATGCTTGCCACCACCACAACTGAACAAGACCTGGGTGTTGTGATAAACCACAAAATGAACATAAGCTGCCAATGCAATAGATACTGTGGCTGGCAGAGCTAATCAAACAGTGGCATGCATACGCTGAGGCATCTCAAGCAAGACTAAGGATGTCATCCTCCCACTCTACTCAGTGGTGAGACCTCAGCTGGAGTTCTGCATCCAGTTCTGGGTGCTGCCCTTCAGGCAGGATGTGGAGAAGCTTGAGAGTCCAAAGGAGGGCCATGTGCATGATCAAAGGCCTACAGACCAGGTCATATGAGGAGAGTCTGAAAGACTTGGGATTGTACAGCGTGGAGAAGAGAAGACTCAGAGGGGACTTGGTGGCAGCCTATAAGTATATTAGGGTTGTACATCAGGGCCTGGGAGAGCATCTGTTCACCAAGGCCCCCCAGGGGAGGACAAGAAACAATGGGCAAAAACTGAATGAAGATTACTTCAGACTGGATATTGTGCGGGCCGGGAGCGATCCGGGCCCTTTTTTGCACCGTGCGGGCTGTGGCCAGCAGCCCGGGCACGCTGGGTCGGAGAAAACAGGCGACATGCTAGAATTAGGCATGGACTTGTAATGGTTGATTCAAGATTGTTTACTTACACTGAAGATGGTCGCGGTGTAGGCTGGACAGTTTCCCAGGCACAGCTCCGCTTAAATCCTCGTTTGAGGACTCAGACAATATTCGGATCTCTCCCACGGAGTTGTCTAGGCTCCATGGATCCTTTTGCACGCAGGGAAGAGGGATACGTTGAGGATTGTGCTCGGTGACGGGGAGAGGCTAGAGGCTGATCAGACCCCTGTTGCCTGCTTGAAATGCGCTGGGTCCAATAGGCTCCACAGCACTTAGAGATCTTCACACAGTGTGAAAATCTCCTCCTCCTGGTGTTCATGGAGTCCTCCAACTTGGGCAGAAACCACGCAAGCCTTTTATACGGCTAGCAAGCCAATCACTAGCCGCCACGTGTGAATAATTTAACGCAAGCCAATAATGGGGCTCAAATTATAATACAAATGGCGGGAACTCTTTGCAAAGTGCATTTCTGTGCTGCAAAGAAGAAATGCACACTGCAAAGAAAGCTACAAATTGGCGGGAAAATAATTCAGTGGTGCCAAAGCACACACAAAACAAAAATCACACCCTTGGGTTGTGACATCCCCCCTTGCTGAAGGCACAACTGAATTATGCTGCACGCTTGTCATTAGAGTGATCCAGAGCTTTATCCGAGTTGTCAAACAAACAAACAAACAAACAAACATACATAAAATTCCCCAACATAAAATTCGCTCTCCTGGGATTGAGTTGAACAATAAACAACACAAATACACATAATCAGATTCATAACAAAAACTACATGATCAGGGCTTCAGTGGGTGTCATGGCGAAGTCGTACGTCAGGATCTCACTTCTTTCAATGATGTTATCCTTCTCAGGGCCTCTCTTCACCACGCATTCTGAATTCTGGATCTGTAAACAAGAAACTCTCAAGAAAAAAATAGGTTAATGCATTTCAACATATTTACAAAGTTTCCATGGAGCTTTACTATAATACAAGTGTTCACCACCCTAAACTACCCTCTTTTGTACACTCAACTAGATGAAATTGTCGAGGAGCCGCCGTCTATCTCTTCTAGATAACGGAAACCTAACTCATAGGCCAGTTGCCATTGACCTGCGTCCCCTAAAATTCGAAGTTGTCGCTTATTGAGTCCAGAACGCTGTAGGATCACTCTTCAGGTGTTCTCTGTGGCAATGATGGAAGATCGGATTCACGGTGCCTTGTGCCTTGAATCTCGGTCAGGTGTCGAAGGTCCCGATCAATAGATAATCTTGGCTCCATTAGGATACGCAGTCATGGCAACTGACGAAGGAGATTGCTTACGGGTTGGTTCACCATTGGGTTGAGCAGAATCCGGAGGACGACGATGTTCTTTTGCCCATAAATCTCAAGACAACTATCTAGGCTGTGAATGGTTACTGGAACAGTTCCAGGGTCTCGTAGATGACGATGAGGCCATGGTCTTATTCGCTGGAGTGATGTCAGTCCCAGCGCACATGCTCTAGGGTTCCAGGCACAGTACGAGACTCCGATGATTGCTAGCATGAGATGCTCTGCGCCAGTATGTTCTGGCAGTCCTTCATGCCATACGTGGGCCTTTTGACCGATCAGTCCTGCAACAAGCGCTGGCTGTGGAATAGGCCAGTGAACGTTGACTGCTATCATGTCGATGTCAGTGACATGTCCTCTACTCCACGAAGCTTGTCTGACCAAGAAGCTTGCTTCTTCCTGGTTCAGCAGGTTGGATCCAAGTTCCACGACTAAACGTCCCAACCATACAGCTAGAGTCTCTTCAGGCTGGATTCTTGATGCTCTACACAAATCCTGCAATTCAGTTCTGGTGCGAGCATAGTAGGCAGTAGCAACTCAGTTAGTCATTGTTGTAGGCTGAACTGCCGCTGCGGGAGTCACTGTTGCTGTCACTGCTTCAGGCAGGAGGGGAGGATGCACTCCTCCACTTGACTCTCTCTTTCGTTGGCAGGAAGGTGTGGTCGGCAGAGGCATCGCTGGGCGGGGTTGCCGGAGACGACGCTGTGTCGATGGGCAGAGTCGCTGACTGAACTCTCACGGGTTCCTCCAAAGCTCCACCCTTCTTTTCTGGTTCTTCCACGCGGTCTCCCTCTTGCTTGGCACCATCTTGGGCTGGCGTTTCAGGATCCCTTCTCTCAGCTGCTTCTTTGACCGCCTGAACAGCCATACGCAGCTGGGCCTTTAAACTTAAATTCTTATTCATTAAATCAGCAATTGTACGGAATGTTGCACTTAACTTTCCCCCCTTGTCGTACTGCGGGGCCACCCTCTCATCTGCGGCGCGTTCCTTCGTCTCCAGATCTTCGTGGAGCTCGGATGGAAGCTCACGACCCCTTAATCTAGACACCATGAGGGGAGGGAACCGGTCAATCGGCACCGGCTCTTCACTCTCCCAAGCATATCGTAGGCATCGGGCACACTCCCGGGTGACGGTCGGGTTCACTGCGCCCGCCAGGTTGACTCTGGTGAGGGACACAGTATCGAGGGGCCTGAACAGGACCCACTCATCGCTCATTATACACCCGAACGCCGCAGGGAGCAAATACACTTCTCTCTCTCTCGGGGCTCCGTCTTCGGAGGCTCCCTCTTCTCCCTTCAGCGAAAGGCGTCCGCTGACAAATCTCTCACCCATTCCGCCCGCCTGGTGGTAAGCGATATGCACCTCCAGCTCCTCAAAACTTTTCACTTGGTGTTTTTCACCGCGCCAAGGGCAGTTCTTAACTAATTCTAGCTCTAGCATGTTTTCTCCTGATCCCATCCTTGTTGCCATGTGCGGGCCGGGAGCGATCCGGGCCCTTTTTCGCGCCGCGCGGGCTGTGGCCAGCAGCCCAGGCACGCTGGGTCAGAGAAAACAGGCGACACGCTAGAATTAGGCACGGACTTGTAATGGTTGATTCAAGATTGTTTACTTACACTGAAGATGGTCGCAGTGTAGGCTGGACAGTTTCCCAGGCACAGCTCCGCTTAAATCCTCGTTTGAGGACTCAGACAATATTCGGATCTCTCCCACGGAGTTGTCGAGGCTCCGTGGATTCTTTTGCACGCAGGGAAGAGGGATAAGTCGAGGATTGCGCTCGGTGACGGGGAGAGGCTAGAGGCTGATCAGACCCCTGTTGCCTGCTTGAAATGCGCTGGGTCCGATAGGCTCCGCAGCACTTAGAGATCTTCACACAGTGTGAAGTTCTCCTCCTCCTGGTGTTCGTGGGGTCCTCCAACTTGGGCGGAAACCACTCAAGCCTTTTATATGGCTAGCAAGCCAATCACTAGCCGCCACGTGTGAATAATTTAACGCAAGCCAATAACGGGGCTCGAATTATAATACAAATGGCGGGAACTCTTTGCAAAGTGCATTTCTGTGCTGCAAAGAAGAAATGCACACTGCAAAGAAAGCTACAAATTGGCGGGAAAATAATTCAGTGGTGCCAAAGCACACACAAAACAAAAATCACACCCTTGGGTTGTGACAGATATAAGGAAAAACTTCTTTATAAGTCAAGTGCCAAGGGTTTGGAACGGGTTCCCTCCAGAAGTAGTACAGTCACCCACCCAAGCAATCTTTGAAAAGCATTTTGATGCCCACCTTGCTAAGGTCATCTGACCCCAGCAGTCATTGCTGCCAAAGTGCAAGGGGGCCTGGACCCAATGATCTGTAAGGTCTGTTCCAGCCCTTAACATCTATGTAACTATGAAACTATGAGTGCAGGGAGGGGGAATGTCACAAGGAGCCTGGTCAGTACATCAGCAAAGTGGCTAGTACTCTACATATCTGCTGGCATCCAGAAGCAAGGCCTTGGAGTGCACGCTGCTCATTTTTAAGCAAGAGAACATGTCACTCTTTAATGTGCTGCTATGGAATTTGTGAGCTCCTGCTGCCTGTATCTACTGTGGAGAGGCTGAATTGTCAACGTGTGTACTCATTTGCTCCTCAGTTTAGTACCCCTTTTATTAAGCATGCCCAGTCTATCTATTAGAGCACATCCTACTATGCTTTGACTCCTGTGCATGGACAGTGCCTACATGCTCAATGTCATTGAATTTCAGACATACATATCTTTGAAAGTTCCCCCCTTCCCTCTAGTTTTTGTATAGCAAATCTGTGAGTGCTTGAGTGGTAGTCCAAGAGAGTTCAGCTCACTTGACTTTCTGCCTTTCAGGGTACGAATGAGTCCTGTCAACCTGCTTGAACTAAAAGGGAAGCAGTTAATGTGCAAACAACTTTCTGTCATTACCCTGGGGAGGATCCCACTGGGAGAGTGAAGAGTAGCCATAGGAGAGAAGTTTTTTTCAGCATTTTTCAATGACATGTCATTCCTTTGACCTGCTGCTGATATGCTCAGTTCTGCTACTGGTTGCACGAGAAATATAACATTTCATTGTCTGGGATTTCTAAGCAATCAGTCCTGAATGGAGTGTAGTTTCAATTGGGCAGTTAAGTGAGGGAATATCTGAAAGCAAATGAGAGACTTTACTGCTATAATTCTGATCAAAGGGCAGGCTACAAACAGTGAAGATCCTTTGTTTGCTATTTTTTTTTTATTGCCCTGTGTCTGTCTCCAAATTGATTTATATCAAGAATAATAGTCAAATTTATGATGATTATTTCAAGCTCTGAAAAACAGAAGCAGAATTTAGGAAGCTATGTTAGCCCTGCAGGAAGCTGTTTCTTTTTCTTACATTGATAAGGTACAAAATTGGCCTGAATTAAGGGCTCCTGACAGTTGCAGAAATCCCTTGCTGCTCAGAAAACTGATCTTTTTCCCCCTTATCATGGCTTGCATCTCACAGATGTTATTGATTATAAAATTACCCATTCCTTTTTTATAAATGCAACCACAGTATATCTGAATCAATGACCTCTGGTGACAGTGAATTCCACAGGTGTACATGAATGGCACAGCCTGAGATTCACACAGTAGACCAGATGGTGATCCTTCACTGCATGACATTTAATCTTTTAAACAAAGACACTGTTCACCTGGTGTTAGTACAATCTGAGCTGCTTTGGACGAGGAGTGTGTGTGACCTCTAGCATGCTGAATTCACACAGGAAAAAAAATAAAAAAGCAATTGTCATGCTACGAAAAAATGTTGCTTGTAGGGCTGTTTGTTTTACAAAGCTGCCATTTGTGATAGGTCTTTGATTTAGGATAAAAAAGAAATTGCTCCAATGTAAAACTAATACTTGGAGCAAAAAAGGAGGAGAGTTAAAAAAAGGAACAAAAGGGCTGTGATAAAATAACACTAAAATATTTTCTTTCTGACATTGTCTCCACAGAACCCCAATCTAGGCCTTGCTACAAAAGCCATAAAACCTTCTGAAGCTGCTCTTGTCAACAGAGAGCGTGTTTCAGTTCCCTGGAGCTCTACATCCTATAAACGAAGAATATAAATAACTCACCAATGGGCCTTCACACCCTTACTGTCCACCTACCTGAGGATTTATGGAAGTAATCGTTCCCTTTCTCTGTCATGTTAGTTTAGTGTAAATCATTGTAAATACTTTATAATTCATTTCAGTTAGTTTTAGTGTAGACTCAAGAGTCTATTTACCTTTTGTCGTTTTTTGATTGTTTTTTGAGCTCTTTGATGTTTCTGGGTGGCCTCAAGCATTGTTCAGTAAGGCAGACATGGCTAAAACAACAAGGTTTACAAGATGGTTATAGTCCTAGAAATTCCTTTAGTGTCTTTGCCCATAAAGTCACATAAGTTATTTCATAGTTTGGATTCCTGAGGGAAAGAATTTTCTTTCCTAATGAATGAAAGATTTATTAGAATTACTTAAAAAAATATAATAAGTTTTATTGGAGGTAATAATAGCTTTCCTCCAATAAATATAAAATTTGTATTATATATCTGTTTAACTAGCTGATCCTCACATTGTTCCATGACATAAGTATTATCCCCATATTACAGAAGGGGACAAACTGAAACAGAAATGCAAAATAATTTGCCTAACATCATATAATGAGTTTAAGATTTAACTTCCCTGCCACCAAAATGGGCAGTCAGCCACATGGTACCACCTAACTATTCTGGGCAATGGCATTCCCTCTGCTTGATCCCAAGGGAAGAGGTTTGCATTTTTCTTTAAAAATCCTGCCCCATGTATTTGCAGTTGAAGGTAATATATTTAAAGTTTAAAAAATGTTATGTTATCTACATATGTGCATGCCATGTCTAAAAGATTATTTAAGCCTGGCAAGAAAGCCTTTCAGTGTTGTCTTTGAGCAACTTGCACTGGCGAAATCCCAGGGTATGGAACCCCACCACCACCACCAGGATGTTATGCAAGTGGAAGACTGTGTCCCCCAGTATGTCCTGGAGGGTGCCGCACAGCTCCAGGATGGCCTTCCCAACAATGGCCTTGTCCATGCCAAAGAGGTGGCTGACATACCACAGGCCAGTGGGAATGGCCAGCTTCAGCCAGGTAAGGGCCAGCTGGGTGTCCACAGGGAGGGGTGGCCACATGCTGGTGGTCTGCCACTCCAGGTGTGGCTGGTGCTGCTCCAGAAGATCCCAGAAGATGGCCTGGGTCATCCTGAATGCCTCCAGCCAGCAGGGCTGGAGTCTCAGGAGGGCAAAGGCAGCCCCAGCGGTGCCATCCAGCAGCATGTCATCAGCATCTCTGCCAGGGTCCAGCCAGCCGGATGGGTTCCAGGCAGCAGGTGCGTGGCTGTGGTGGCCCTGGGATGTCATGTGGTGGCCTGGTGATCAATGCATGAGCTGGAAGTGCCCAGATGGCAATGGGCCAGCTGGGCCAGCTGGCAGTGCAGCAGGCCAGCAGGGCCAGCACAGTGGCCAGCAGGAGCCCAGGTTCCTGGTTGTGGCTGCCAGGGGCACAGGCTGGAGCAGCCATGGTGCAGAGGGAGCACTGTCGCATGCTGCCCCAGTGCTGCATATGCTGCTCCTGGCCAGGGAAGTGGCTGGCTAGGGAGGAGTGAGTGGGGTTGGCTTTAAAGATGGCTTGTGGCTGCTGGTGCTGCAGCCAGAGCATGGAGTTCCCTCTGGTGGTGGCAGGGGCCCATTGCTGGGCTGCAGGATGTGGCAGCAGTATGGTGCTAGGAGCAGCAAATCTGTTGCCACATCCCTGCATGTGTACACTCCTGCCCAGGACTGTTTACCTGCAAGTGGTTTATTCACAAGTAAACTGGTCCTGCATAAATGCACCTGTAGATGCACCCAGTGTTCTATTCACTAACATAACTTCTCCTGTCTAACAAGCTGAGGTGACACCTCTGATAAGGGCACTTTTGTACTCATAGATTATTGCATAGTCATGTAATTAATGTAATTACATTTCAGGAATGGGTTTGGAATCTCCTGGGAGCACCATGAATGCGAGGTTCTGATTCTTAGATTAAACCTCAGAAGTCATCTCTACAAATACAAATACCTTTTCCCCATCCCTCAATCAATGATGACAAGGGAACAATGTTTAAGATATATCAAGAGAAATAAAAACACAGCAGCCTGTTACTTTGCTTTGAAGCTAGTGGTAGAAATGGTACCTAATAAAAGGGAAGCTTCTTATACTATTTGTGTATCACCACACAAATAAGTTATTCCTTATGCTGAAATAGCATAAATATGTGATGGAGTGGAAACGTCTGTTCAATCCTCAGTGTAACATTAATAGGTAAGAAAGGAAAATTAAAGCCACAGTAAGTTAAACAATGCAAAGGTAAAAAACAGCAGTTTAACTTACATTCCTGTTTCATAGTTGACACAGAGATCTCCACCTGCTTTTTCCAGATCCAGCCCTTCTGAGAGAAGATGGTGAGTCCATTACTTCTCCTTAATACAAACTTGGATGAATGGAATCCAGGCACATAAACAAAAATAAAATCTATTCACTACTTGACTCTTCATGTGCAAACGATGGGACATCTATAACAATGAATTATCATATATATAAACAGATTAAATTCCCGTTGTAGGAGCATAAGTTGCAGGGTATGAAGTAATGTAGCTGGCTTACCTTTTGGAGCTTGGGTTGAGTCCCAGGATCGAGGGTCTTCTGTTTGATTGGTGGAGCCCACCCACCAATCCGGAAGCAGCACAAGGGAAGCAATGCCCCACCCTTTTCTGAAGGGAGGAGGCAAGGAACAGCAGGACCTGAATTGGAACTGCGCCAGCCAGGTCCGGAGAACTTTGGGGGTGGAGCCCCTGAAGAGTATAAAGGGGTAGTGTGCTCAGCACACTGGAGAGAGATGATGAGGGACAGCAAGGAGAGAGGAGCTCCAGAGATGGCCATCCTTGGGAAGCTGCTTAAGCTTTAGTGGTGTGTACATCGGTACCTGGGGATCAGGCTCTAGGAGCCATTTGAGGCGGCTTGAGCCTGCAAACTCAGCAAGCAGCTGGGCACTTGGTGTACAGATCGGCACACAGAGAGCTGGCCCTGGGAGCAGCTCGAGGTTGCTCAGGCCCCACATGATGTGTAGATCAGCACATGGAGGCCTGGCCCTGGGAGCAGCTGCTTGGGCTCCACATGGTGTGCAGATCAGCACATGGAGAATCCTCCCTGGGAGCAGCTCACAGCTGCTCAGGCCTCACCCAGTGCACAGGTCAGCACATGAGGACCTGCCTGGGAACAGCTCGTGGCTGCTCAAGTTAGCCCTGGCCCTAGGCCGAGTGACTGGAGCCCCGCAGTGCAGCTCCGCCTTTAACTAAAAGAGCCTCGGTGCCCAGAGCAGGGCCCAGGAAAGGGAGGCCCCCTGGTCTTAGACTGGGGAACCAGAGCTTGTAAGGGTTCAGCTGCCATGAGACAGAGCAAGCCCTGGGCTGCCCAGTGCGGGGTGCCAGGCCATCGAGAAGAGCTGAAGGCGACACTGGAGAGAGGATCAACCTCCAGGAGATGAGCCTTGGCTGCTTCAGAGAGGAAGCATGAGTTGCTGGGGCAGCGGGCCCTGCAGAGGAGGTGGGAACAGGACAGGAGGGTCTGTGGCCTCTACCCTCCATTACAGGAGGGGCTCCAAGGAAACCCCTTGGGGAGGTACTTGGTGCACTCCCTATTTTAGGTGATTGTTGTTGTGTCGAGGTCTATATAGCTATGGGTATTCATTAAGGAAGTTTATATGGTTTATATGTTCTTAATGTGTTAATATGTGTAGCAGGCTTGCCTTTCAAAGCTTGGGTTGAATCCCAGGCTTGAGATCCTGTTTTTTGATTGGTGGAGCCCATCCAACCTGTGGCGTGCGGCCAGAGACATGGTGCACAGGCCGGTGAACGGAGCAGAATCTTTGGAGGCCCTGAGGTGGCTCAGGTCCTCAACCCCCAGAACGAGGCTGGTGCAGGAGGTGCTGCAGGGAGGGTAAGAAACCCTGGGAGCTGCTTGAGGTGGCTCGGGTCTACAACTGCTGGCACGGGGCAGCAGCTCAGTGCAGATGACACTGCCCAGATGGTCCGGGAACAGACCAAGCCCCGGTGCTACACAAGGCTGTCCAGGCCTCTAACCCCTAGCACAAGGTAAAGCAGTGACTACACACAGCGGTGCCTGTGACCCTAAACCAGAATGGCAGCAGTAGAGTCAGGCGGCAGGAAAACCTGGCGGAGAACGGACCTTGACTTGGAGAACAAAAGGCAAACCTCTGGGACTGTGGAGCAGTAAGTTACCCTGGAGAGAGGGTCACCACAGGGGAGGGACCCCCCAGGAGAGTTGCGAAGGGGCACCACATGGGCTGCTCCTGGGTGATAGTGGGGGAACTTAGGAGTCTTTGGGGTATTCCGCTCCTTTTTCTTTCCTCCACCTCCTTTCCTGTAGCGGTACCTTGGGGGTGGGGCCCCTGCCCTGGAGGGCACCCAGGTAGTCTAAGGACTGCTGATTATATTTGTGGACTGTGCCTTACATTTTATATGAATAATTTGAAGTAATAGTTTGTATATGAATAGAGTTATAAGGTAGCCCAATCAATATCCTTTCGTCTGGTTTGTTGTATTGTTCATCTGTATTTTTAAATGATAACTGGGTGTGTGTATATCTGTATGTATATATATATATATATATATATATATATATATATATATTATAGGGTTTATTGTTTTGTAAATTTGTACATATATATATAATCTCTGTCCTTACCCTTTAACGGTTTTGTTGTAATACTAAACCTGTATATATTTAAGTAATTGATTGACTGGACCTGACTCTATAGGGGACAGAGGCTGCCGCTGGCCTGTTGTGTCCCTCCACAGCACACTTCCCTGCCAATAATTCCCTCAATTGGAGAGGGAAGTACAAACCCGTGTACACCTGGGCTACATATGTATATTTGTATTGTTACTTGGTAGGTGTAGAAAATATTATTAACTTCTTTGGGTTATATAAGTTGAGTCTTCATATGTGTTTATCATGTTGTAACCTTAACTATCTTGTTAAATGTATTAATTATTATATATGTTGTAAGTTATATGGTTTATGTGAATTGTGGAATATTATATGTAGTGATATATGCTAAGCTTTATTGTAAATATTTAATGTTTTACCTTAAGCATTTATTATAGTAATAAATTGTATATATTTAAGCACTCAGTCTCAGCCTGGCTCTGTAGAGAGGAGAAGGAATTGCTCTAGTAGCCAGACCCTCCATCAGCACCCTGCCTGACCCCCACCACTGTCATCCGAGGACAGGGCACACCCCTCTGGGTGTACCTGGGCTACAGTAATTAACCACCATGTGACTCAGGGAAAAATATATTCTCCATGTACAGTAGTGCAGGACTGTCTACAGGGATTACTGGTTGCTTGCTTTTGTCTATGGCTGTTGTCCATTTTTGTCATATGTAGCGCAAATTAGCCGTGCACCTTCCCTGAGTACCACTCTGATCCCTTTCTCCTGACTGAAATGCTGCTTTTCTTTCTGCTTCCTGCCCTGTATTCCCTGGCTGATCTGCTGCTCTACTTTCTGCTTCCCTGTCTGCTGCTGTGCTGTCTATTCCTTTCTCAGTCTTTCAAGTGCCACACAGAGGCTGCTCATCCCACTTGTTGACCACCTATGCTCTATAGATTTATTTATTGGTTGTTACCAGATTTTATGAATCAGTTTAGTGCTTAAAATTTAAAAAAATATATCAGTTTGTGATAGCTGAGGTCAAATGTGAATACCCCTGAGGAGCTTGGTGGACTATGATGCCACCCACTCTTTTTTTCTCAATTTTAATTACATCATCATTACATTATTTCCAGCTGACAACAAAGAGAACTGGGGTCTAAATGAAACATTTCCCCCACCTCTCCTCTAGTCCAGATCTTGTAGGAATTTGGCCATTAGTCTAGTTATGTAAAATTGTTTGGGTTCTTTTATGTTGAGAAATCACAGTGGTAAAGTATGAACAAGCAAAGTAAACTTGCCAACAAGCCGGGAAAATCTGTTCCTGTAATGTTGCAGTCTTTAATGCCAAGGAATATGGGTTTTTTTTCAGTTTGGCCAGTCCAAACATCAAATTTTAGGAACTCTTCAGGTTCAGATTTTTCAAGCGCTATCCAAGTTCTGCATGTTTGTCCTTAAATAGAGACAACTGGACCAATCACCTTTTAAAATGAAATAGAGGAAAGAAGGAGCCTGCCAAGTCAGATACTTAGGTCTAAGGTTTCTCTTTTTTCATGTTATTTTCAGACACAAGAAAAGATGAGCCACACAGAAAAATTGTATTCTGAAACTGGGTCAGCCTCTGAGGCTGAATCTGAAGGTGGCATATGGGCTCTAGATATTTTTAGCCACAAAATATGTCAACCGCAGAAATATGTAACCTACTCACATATATTTGCCTGTTCTTTTCAAAGGAAGTCTCTTCACTGCAGTAAAAAAATTCTGCCCACAGCATGCTGGCATCCCAGCAGCCCAGATCCCAGCTGAAGCCTATGGAATGTTCCTAACTGCTTTGCAAGCTAACAACCTTTTGAACAACCTTAAAATCATGTAAAAATATTCAACTCCACTAAAACAATTAAAAAAAGATGGTGGTTCTATTTCCCAAAACAACACGTGTGTCTGCTCCACAGAAAAAGAGTATTAAATCAGTCACACCCATCCAGTCTTTCTCAGACAGCACTTTAAATGCATCCGATACATTTTGTTTCAAGAAGTTCTGATGCTTCTAACAGTCTTTTCCTGCATTTTGATTCCCCATATACACAACAATAATGAAAGTAAATCACGAGTACTCCCAGTTAGGGCAACAGGTCTTCCAGGCAGCAGAGTGAAGTATTATGGTGACACAATGTAGTAATTTATTTACAACCAGTCTTACTTCTGTAGTATGTAATTGCATGCTTAAAATTCAGCAGACAAAGTTCTTTGGGTGAATCTGATATTTTTTATTAGATCAACTCAACTAGTTGGAAAAATGCTTTGCAAGCTTTTGGGTACAAATACCCTTTGTCAGGCTGAGGAAGCATCTGCAGTTGGTGTGTGCTCTTCCTGGATGGACTGAATAGTAAAGAAGATGGAGGCTGGCCTGCATGCAAGAAAGCCAGTCAGTGAAGATGTAAAACTGAGGAGTCAGTGGGTGAGAGACAGGTTGGGGGCAGAGGGAGGATGAATGTAGCTGGTAAATAGTGGAGAGGTATCTGGGGAGTCAGCTGTTAGGCAGGTTATAATGTGTCATAAATTCAATGTCCCCAAACAGCTTTTACCCACTTCTTCTTCTGTACCACCATATCCTTAGATGACCTGAACCATTTGCATGGATCCATCTATCAGCCCAGTACTGACAATTCTATCTCCATTTGATTTCTCCACTCTAGACCTGTTTCTTTCTGTTCAGTTTCACATTTCATTCTTTCTCTGACTTTTCATCAGCTCAACATCAGTTCAAACTCAGCATGACCAAACCTAACCTCCTTAGCTTTCCTCCTAACCCCTCTCCACTTCCTTTTTTTCTATTGCTGCCAACAGCACTATCATTCTCCTTCTCATCCAGAGGTGTACATGACAAAATCAAGTTTTAATAATAATCCCAATTCTTACTCACCATGTTCCCCCATTACTTGTAGTTCTCACATATTCCATAATATAAAATTTGATTGTAAGAACTTTGGGAAGGGCACCTCGGAAAGCATCCTGTTTCACTTGACATACCCAAGTGCCTTGAATCTCTCACATCCTGAGTGATTACCTTAAACACTTGGCTGCTAGCCATAAACATGAGGGTCCTCCCCCTCCAGTAGGTAACATATTCTTTTGTTAGAAACAACTTAGTGATTTACACTTAACCAGCATAACACAGGCATACCAGCCCAATCAGCATACAGCCTACTGAGCGTGCTTAGCATCCACACTACACATGCAGTAGTACCACAAACTGTGCATATGTGCAAAAATGGCACTTATGCATCTAGGCAAACTGCCATTTGGATAGCAAAGTACATTTTACCCTTGTCTTTCTCTTACTTTTGTAAACTTATAATCTTTGCATGTGTGTGTGTGTGTGTGTGTGTGTGTCTGTGTGTCTCTGTATATCTCCAGTATTAAACACCTGCAACAATTAGGAGTCATGGCTAGTGCCTTATTTTTTAACAGATTGTCTGCCAAAGAAATCTGTCCGTGATGTGGAAACAGTTATGTTGGCTTCATAGTACTTCTTTGTTGGGAGGGAAAAAAACCCACAAAATAACCCCTTTGAACTGACTTTAAAACAAAGTGTTGTAAAGGATCATGAAAGAATTTGTTTTTTATTGTTAGAGTGAACAGGTCAAAAGGTGAAAATGCAACATTTTCAGTCTTTGATTGATAGACTTGGATTGTAGAATGTTGCCCACATGATCCCCAGAGATGTCCAACTGAGAAAGTGTTGTGTGATCAAAAATGCCTTCACTGGCAGTAGTAACAATAATGGGTCTGAGATAAAAGCTATTTGTGATATTCCTAATATTTTTATAGCAAATGTACAACTTTGTTTCAAGGGGAATTTTTCTCCTTGAAATATAAGAGTCCAAGCTAAGTTTCATATACTGCTATCATTAATACTAGTGTATTCATCCTGAACACGTTCCCCTGAAGATTCTCAAAGCACATTACAAAAGCTAGTAAATGTTATTATGATTATAGACAGAGGGAAGAATATCCTGAGTTTCTAGAACTTTTACCTGTTCTAAAATAGCAAACTACTGGATAAAGTAGGAATAAAATCCAGATCTGCCTGTGAGCTCTGTAAGCATTTTTACACGTGTTTTGGGACCCGGCGCTGAGCACTTTCATTAGTGAGCCACGTTAATAAAAAGTGTCTGCACGTCATACGTATCAGTGTCTCACACTAAAATAATGGTGGTGGGGTGCTTTGAGCTAAAGCTCATCAAATGTGTTTTATTTCAAAGTGCCCCACCGCCGTTTTTTCAGCACAGGGACACACGGAGACACTGATACATGTGACACGGAAGGCTGCCAGAGCACATCAATGTCCATGCTCCAGCAGACTCGCTTAATTTCCAGCGCATTAGAGCAGACTCCCCTCACAGCTACAGGAGCTCTATAAGGCTAGTATCATCTTTATTTTACTTATCTATACACTGTGTGGCACATCGTGGCTCTGATTACCTGATGATCTTGTAGATGCTACTGAAGTAAAAATAACAAATAGTAATAATAATCCTATCTCCTGCATCTACTGGGCACTTTATAAACTATATTGTGAATGATGGTCTCTAGCAAGCGTTTTCCATTAAAAGCATCTGGCTATGGAACAGACTTCCAGAAAGGATTAATAAATCTATGATCTTACCAAGTTTAAGAAATATCACAGAACAAAAAAGTCCTCTCCACCCTAAGAATGGCAGTTATGACATTGACAACTTCTTTGAATCCAAAATAAATCACCATCAGCCAATCAAAGAAGAAAAATATTCTAAGACTGCTATAAAAATAAATCATAAAAATAAAACATAGTCTCGATACGCTCTCTGAAAATAGATACAAAATAAAGGTTGTTTTTTTTTTCATTTTATATATGTGTCTATATTTGTTTACATTGCATTATTTTATATCTACATATAATTATGTATATAATATATAATAATAACTATAGCGTTATTTTAAATACATTTAATACAATATTTGTCTTACTCTCTTCTTTTGAAATCCAAGAATAAAATATAGCATAAATTAAACCATGACATTTCAAAACAGCCATCAGAAAAATAAAAATCTTCAAACCTACAACAGATCAGCAAGAAAAGGACATTAACTTCCAATTTAAAAAGCCCACCCAACTTTTGATTTAATCAAAAGAATTGTTAGAAAATAAAACTAGCATTTATTTTTTGGTGTATTCCTGATTTTCCTAGTCCCATGGCCATCCTTATAATATGGTTGTGCCTTGTGGATGGAGAGAGTGAAAAGTGGCATGAAGATTTACTATGAAATGTCCAGAGACAAAAAAAACTGTGCAACATGCCCTTAATTTACTTCTTTTTTTCCTTGATGTGTTTGTTTTTGTTTTTGCTGTATAGACGCTGAAGAGTTATGAAAGATTTAAATACATGGAAAACTGATCTAAGTGTATGTCATGTTTAGTACTGAGGCCTGTTCAAATTCAACAAAGTATGTGTATATATGAACCCATTTCATAATTTATTAGTGGTTTGGTTGCAAAAAGGAAAGAAAAAAGTCTTTTCATGCTTTTTCTAATAAAATGAATGATATCAAGGTAGAAATGAGCATGAAGCTGCCTGGTCCTTTGTTCATTTTATGTCATGTTTTCATCGCAGTTTTAAAACTATCATCATACCCAGGTTCCATTACCTATGTTATGGCATAGGTAAAATGTTTGCTGCACAGTGATCTGCTTTATGTGTTGCCACCCCATTAGATACTTGAAGAGTGATCCTTCTTGGACACCTCTTGCATTTTTAAATATTTTAAAAGCTAGAGTCATGGCCTACAGTTGGCTTTTTCCTGGAGAAGTGGTGATGCAAGATGACTGACAGGTTGTTTCTGGTACAGCAAGCAGGAGAGATGAAGTCCAGTGTTAATTCTTTCACAGCATCTTGCAGCACTGCCTCTCCATGCTTCTATTTCTGTGAAGAAATTCCCTCCTTTTCCTGCTTAGTACACTCACCACAATAAAACTGCCTGTGAACAGGCACACTGCAGGACTCAAGAAGCACCTCTTTGTCCATATAAGTGCATGTGTGCTCAACTGGTGACAGGATTGGGACTTAGGTATAGCCCTCCTCTTAGTGTTGATATGAAGCGTGGAGTTAGAGTAATGTTGTGTCAGAGGGCAGTATTAGAGTAATGTTGTAGCTATGATGGTCCAGAAATTATATGAGGGGCAAGGATATTTTTGGGTGATATCATTTATTGGACCAACTGTATGGTTGGGATAAAGTTAGGCAAGCTTGTGAATGCAAAGCACTCTTCTTCAGGCCTGAGGAGGAAAAGAAATTTTTAAGAATAGTGGGTAGAGCTGTGACATTGGAGGGAGGGAGAAAATCCCAAGGGTATCAGACAAGCAATTAGCAGAAGAAAAGAAGCTTGATTAATGGAAGATAAAGACCTATAAAAAGGAAGAAGAGTCATTAGCACCTGTAGTTTGTAGAAAGAATTTCAGGAATCAGGTAGATTATTGTGGGTGTGTCTACACGTGCACATTTACTGCATAGTAACCAAAATTACTGTGCACTATGAGCATGTGTCTACATGTGCATATCTATAGTGCACAGTAAATATGGCAACTTATGCCAACTTGCTCAGAGCAGGGGTGAGGACAGCAATGCCCCTCTGCAGGCCTCACATGTCTGCTTGGCCGGGTGGGAGGTGGGGGGCGAGCTCACATGTGGTGGCCACCACCACACCACTGGCCTCCATGTCCTGTGCAGTTTTCCCACCACCAGGCAGTGTCTGCCCAACCGGGGTGGGGAGCGGGGGCTCACATGCAGTGGCCACCGTCACACCACCATGTCCCATGTGGCTTTCTCACCTTCGGCCATGGGCAAGCGATGCGAAGTGAGGTGGCAGCAGTGGTGGTGGTGGTGGTGGCTGCTGCGTGCATCCCCCTCTCCCCACAGCTGGGCAGTATGTGTGAGACCCGCAGAGGGACACCCCTGCTCTCTCCCCCCCAGCCCTGCTCCTGGGAGTGGGCACAGAGTGAGCCAAAGTGGGGGGTGAGGGGGGGCACTGCACTGTGTTGCATGGGGCCGACAGTGCCCCTTGCCGCTCTGCTGCCCTGCCCCAGGTTGTGCTCTGTTTCCCCCCACCCCACCTCCTTGCCCTCCTGGGCTGAGGGATGGGTAGTTGTTGAGAAAAGCCCCACCAGGAGTACCTGCCAGCTGGCTGGCACTCCATGTCTTCCCACAACACATCCTCACTCCCTCAGCCCCCACCCAGCTTCCCCCCCAGCAGTGGTGGTGTGGTGACAGTCGCTGCATGTGAGCTTCTCCCCTCTCTGGCTGGGTGGCATGTGTGGGGCCTGCAGAGGGGCACAGCTGCCCTCACCCGCCCCCACCAGGAGCAGGTACAGAATTGCTCTCTTCCCCATTCTTAATCTGCCCCCCAACGCTTTCGTTTCCCCCCACATACACCTACCTGCTGGGGTGTGTGTGTGTGTCTGTGTGAGTGTGTTTGTCTATGTGTCTGTGTCGTGTCTGCATGTGTGAGGCTGGGGAACTGTTGTGGGGGAAGTAAGGGGCACGAGTAGAACTGGGGAGGCGGTGGGGGGGAGAGTGAGGGGCACTAGCAGGGCTGGGGGCATCCTGTGGGGGGCCTTTAATTTTGATCATGGATTTTGGATTTTTTTATCAGAGAATTTGTGATTTTTTATCAGGGAAAATCAAGATCTCTGGTGATGACTACATTTTTCATAAGTGCCAGACTGAAATATCATTAATGCATAATTTTAGGGCTACTACTTCTGCGATAGGTCCCTTACTGTCATTATAACTGGCACTTGTATCAGGTACAGGAGCCTGGAGCCACTTCTTCATATCTAAAACCTTCCTTCCTTCCTTCCTTTGATAGTGACAAGGTCTCTCTCCTTTTTAAGCTCAGTAGCTATGGGTGACACTGAGATGACCCAGGTAAAAATGAGATATATTCTATATGTTGCTAGGGTGAGGGCCAACTGTACAGGTGTTCTCAGATAAGCAGCAAGACAATCATTGTAACACTTTATGCTATTCCATGCTATTCTGTTATAGATTATTCCAATATTTGTTTTCCCCTCAAATTTCCTATCCTTTTCAAGTACATAATTTGAAAAGATCCCTAAGATCCCTATAAGATCCCTATTAATAAAATCCCTATTGTTAGGTAACATGGCCAGAATTACACAGGAAGTCTTTAGTAGAGCAAGGAACTGAACCTAGATCTAGTGTCTTCGTCACATGAATAGTTTTGTTTAATAGTTTAAAAATATCTTAGGCTTGTTTGACATTTTTAATTCTCAGTCTTAACTTTAGGCTCACTTGGTTAGGTTCAGATGCATCCTAAAAAAATCAAGCATGTTAAGTTACAGGGCAGAACTTTGTCTAACTCAGACAGTTGCTTTAGTGCTTTTATAATTTGAGAGAATAGAAGCAGTAAAGGCCTAAAAACTGTTGCTTACTCATACAGTATCAAAAAGAGTTTCAATTGAATATGTGATATTAATTTGAACACTCTGAGGGTACGTCTACACATGCAATTAATATGAAGCAATAAACTCCAGAGCAGTTTGAGCCAGAGTAAACTACTCCTGGGTGCAGCATCTACACGTGCACTTGGGACAGCAGCAATTTGAATTTAATGGCCACAAGCTAGTAGAGAGCAGATTTAGACTGGACATAAGGAAGAACTTCTTCACAGTTCGAGTGGCCAAGGTCTGGAACGGGCTCCCAAGGGAGGTGGTGCTCTCCCCTACCCTAGGGGTCTTCAAGAGGAGGTTAGACGAATATCTAGCTGGGGTCATCTAGACCCAGCACTCTTTCCTGCTTATGCAGGGGGTCGGACTCGATGATCTATTGAGGTCCCTTCCTACCCTAACATCTATGAATCTATGAATCTATGAACTGGGGTGGAGCAATTTGAGCTGGGATGGAGCAACTCCTGCCCTGCTCAGCCTGGGTTGGTAGGAGGCACAGGCAGTCAGCCCCAGGCTCTGGGGGGGGGGCACTGTCAGGAAGTGAAGGGGCTAGCTGCAGCATGAGGGTGCTGAAAGTGTGGAATCATGTTGCTAGGCACCAGATGTACATTTAAGCACAGTTAATTACCCTTCCGTAAAATAGTACTATCCCCAACAGTACTTACAGCGGCATTAATTAATTCACTGTGGCCTAATAGTGTTGCACATGTAGATGGTGACATTTTACTCCGCAGCTAATTAGTATACTCTGCAGTTAAGCACATGTGTAGACGTGGTCTGAGGGGTGGTCTGAGTTCTTGACCGTAAAGCCAACTTGACCATAATTTTTCAGGTAATATTAGTCAAACTCAACAGTTTCTGTGAGAGAATGTAACCACAAGCTATTTTTCGGGGGGAGGAGTGGATTTTGAGCTGTATCATACTTCTTGTCTTTAGATCATGACACACTGATGTCCTCAGACACTTCAGCAAGATGATAGTGACAAATAAGTCTTTTATACAACCTATAAAAGTAAAGTGATCTGGGTATGCTGAAGGAAAGTTATGGGGCCTAGAATGTGCTGAAGTGATGAATGTGGCCTCCAAGTCAGGCATACTTCATCTTTTCCAAACAACATTCTTGCACAGATTAGAGGATAATCTGGCAGGAAGGCCTGGCCAATTAAAACAGTAATTGAAATGGCTGAAAGTATTTTCCTTGGCAGACATTGACCAGTCTGCTTCATTTTTTAATGAACAAACAAGCAGGGTCAATCATAATAATTAGATTCATTGTAAAAATGTCACTTTCCTGGTATGATAATTTTTTATCTTTTGTTTAAAAAATAGTTCTTCTGACCTTAATTGAAAACTGTGAACACTGGTCAGTGACTAGAATCTTGAGATGATGGTCAGACCACAAAGAGCACAATGATTCCCTTTTAATTTGAGGTAGCTAAAGGCATTTTTAAAACAAGGGAACAGGGGAAACCTCAGGAAGCCCATACTCATGAAAGGATTGGGGTTTGTTTCTTTCAGTCTGAGAAACATTTAGGAAAATAACATTAAAAAAAAAATTTCTCCTGGAGCTTCTATAACCTTATTGAGATACAAGCACAGCAAGGATTTAGATCATCTCCATTCTATTCCCTTTTGACCAAGGGAGAGTGAGGAGAAATGTGTCCAGCTCCAAATTTTCAGTTGCAAAGGTAAATGCAACAACATAATTCATACAGCCGGCATACATTGCCATATGACAATTGTTTAGTGGTTTATGAGAGAGAAGTTCTTAACCTTAGTTCAGCTCCCAGTGAAGCCACCTCAGTGGCATCCGTTGCCACACTTGCTGGTGGTCTCAGCCAAAAAGCTCAAGAATAATTAGAGAAACCTCTCAGTTCTGGAGTTCCCAATATCCCCTCTACAACTGAGCACTTAAATATATGTGGAACTGTAGCATATGCTTTTCTGAAGAGGGATGAACTTAAAGCATATGTTTAAGTTATTTACATGAAACAGGGCCAGAAATAGTCCTTCTAGATGAGGATTGTAATGCAATGTAGGACAGTGGGGGTAAACAAATGATGCCAATGTTTAGGCTGTACCTCTTCTTTCAGGTGAGTTGTGGATTTGTACCCTTAGGGCTGCTAATACAGTTCCTTTCATAAACCAACACATCACTTATATATGGTATTAAATTTTTAAAAATGTTCCTGAGAATAAGCCACATGAATAATGATGAATTGTGTACAGGACAATATTGGTGTAATTTCAACAGAGTACATAAACCTGTGAGCCTGCTGCATGAAAAAAAACAAAATTATGGTTGAAGTATTTAGAACTGCAGAACAAATGCCTAAAATTGTGTTTATTGCTGCATGTCAGGAGTCTGACTGTCAGGCACTCAGCATTAAGGCACAAGAAACCATGAGCTAATTAAGAGGATTTCTCACAGTTCAACCTGGCCCACATATTTTAAGAAGAATCATGAAGGTCCTATTGTTTATGTTATTTAAGGTTAGATTGGACAAGGCACAGAAGAGTATCTGCTGTGAAATGATCCTCACGTTTTATGGGAATTGCTAATATGATCATGCATGTCTTTTCGTTCTCTAATATCTATAATTCTGTGACAGCAGAATGCTAAAGAAAATATTCTCTTGTGAGTAAGATCTCTTGTCCTCCACTCTCTCATATACTTTTTATATAGAGAGGCAACTCTTGCCATTTGTGGGGGATACATTCATGTATCTCCTGTGAATGGCGAAATTTGTCAATAAGGCACTAGGTTCATGAATGCTGCCTGCATTCATGAACTCAGTGCCCCTGGAGGCTGGTGCGGTGGTGGCCCAGCTGTGCTGGGGATGGTGGGAGCCTGGCGGTGGGAGCGCAGCGGCAGTGGTGGGAGCCCAGTGGCAGCAGCCTGGTGGCAGCAAGCGCAGAGCTTCTGAGGAGCTCCTTTAAGTTTATTTAAGAAGCGGGTTCGGCATTCGCGAATATTTGAAACCACGAATGCCAACCCCCAAATAGTGAGGGTTTCCTGTAGTAGAACCTTGCTAATGAGTTTTAATTGTTGAGAGTCATGAGATTGCAAATTATCAAGCAGTTAAAAAAAAAACCAATAAAAATCAAGAGAGTGTATCCCAAAATGTTTCTCTCTTACAAAAATGTCTGGATGTTTGCCTTTTATTTTAAAAACATGCTTTAGCCTCAGTCTTTTATATATGACAATGGTGTTGAGAATACAGATAAATGGACTGTAGTATGTTCTGAGGGAGGCACGTTGCTGCTAGCTTTTTGTCTTTAAGATCTTAAAGAGGCCATGCCCAATAGAAGAGGTCTCTTATAAGATGCTGCTAACTAAATCAGA
This sequence comes from Alligator mississippiensis, assembly GCF_030867095.1. NCBI lineage: Eukaryota > Metazoa > Chordata > Crocodylia > Alligatoridae > Alligator > Alligator mississippiensis. The sequence goes on along the minus strand of NC_081824.1, from coordinate 114,850,834 downwards.
CTTATGTACTAGAGAATTGACATCAATTGAACAGGAACATTGGTATTACTAGACATGGCAGCTCTGATTCAGTCTTGTATCATCTCCAAAAATAATTTCCTGATTCCATTGACGCACCTGTGGAGAGACTGCCTCATGATTGGAGGGATGAGGACTTAGCTTCCACCATAAAACCATGCCATTTCGTTTTCATTTACTTACAGTAGAGAGAGGACAAGCAGATCTAATGTAGAACTTGTTTTAATCAACAACTAGGTTTAAAGCAAATTCTTCAAAAAATAAATGTCTTGGAAAGGGACAGTCTCAAAGTACGTAAAAAACTTCATGATACTCAGCCTTCATGGTACTCAACCTAAAGAAGGGCAGCAGATACCTAACAGCTTGTCAAAATTTTCTCCCAACTCCACAGCTTATTCAATAAAAGATACCACAAAAAAAACCCTGTCTTCTCAAGAAGGAAAACAAAAGTATTATCCAGGTCATCAGTAAATGGATGGTAATTGGGTCTTTTCCCCAAAGACTTTATCATCTTTTGCTTCAATGATTTACGCGAGAAGTAGTGCACAACCATAATTGTTTTCTCCTGTATTTTCCTTTCCTAACTTAAAACTTTTTGCTCATAACTAGACCTGTATCGCACCTATTTGGCTGCCTGCTTTTGTATCTTGTCTCTATGCCTAGCTTCTAATCCCCTTTGGCCCTTGCTTTTTCACAGATTTTGTTATCTTTTCCATGATGACTAAGGGTCACAAGTTTAAACACTGACACATTATAATATGGTTCAGAAAGGCAATAAGCAAGTGGAAGTATAAGCAACTGTCTTGGCTCTTTAAATACTAGTTGGTTTCCATGTATAGCAACTACAGCCAAGTTTATTAATGTTCTAATCACTACTCAAAGCCCACAATTCCACACTCTCACTGAGTTAATAGTGGGATTTTGGCTCTGTAAGCCATCTACAATATTAAACTAAACAAGCAGTGGTATTCTGTTTTGCAATTCCTTTGCTCCTGTTTCTTTAACATACTTAAAGTCTCTCTTCCAGATGGCTTAAAGAGTTTATCGCATTGTGGAAAGAGTATTTATTTACAAATTCAAGGAGCATAGATTAACAAATCAGATACTGGGCCACAGGCTGTTCTCTAACTCAGTATGTGTATGTTCTGTACCAGATGTACTTCAGAGTAATTCGTGCTTGAAAATCACTGCATTGTGGTATATATTCCTTTCATTTCAATATACACCCAAAAAACTGCCGGTCCAGTAGAATCATGTTTTCTTATGGTAATAAAAAAATAAGAAAATTTGCCTTCCCAAATTTAACACATTTGCACAGCATGTTTGTACCTAATAGATTTTGCTACCTACCAAGTGCAAACTTGAGCAAATGAATTAAAATCAGACCATTAAGTGCTCTGTGGTCCTTACAGGGTATAGGTTGTAGCCATTTTGGTCTAAGGACATAGGCAGACAAGGTTCTTTGGGTAATCCGATATCTTTTATTAGACCAACTCCAATAGTTGGAAAAATTCTTCTTAGCAATCTTTCAGGCACAAACACCCTTTCTCAAGTTGAGGAAGCACATTAATGCCTTTCCCCTGAAGATCACATCCATACTTTTCACATGATGCTCTCAGTGCATGGTTGTCATGGGTGACTTTAACTACCCAGACATCTCATGAGAAGAGCACTAAGCCATATCCAATTGGTTGCAATGCTTCCTCACAAGTACTGATGAGCTTTATTTGTCTCAAGAAGTCTATAGAGTGACAAGGGGCAAGGCACTGCTTGACCTGTGACAATTATTTGAAACTGATATAACTCAGAAAAATTGAGGCACAGAATTTTAAATTCATTAAAATTGAACGAATTGCCCAAGGCCATATGCAGAAGGCTGATGGTAGAGCAGAGAATAGATTCCAAGATGTATGTTGTGGGAGACTTCCTCTTGCAGGGGACTGAGGGAGCAATCTGCCACCCCAACCCTTCAGCCCATGAGATCTGCTGCCTCCCAGGAGCCCGTGTCCGTGATGTAGCTGAAAGGATCCCAAAACTCATCCGGCCCTCTGACCACTACCTCATGCTCCTTATCCATGTGGGCATAAATGACATGGCTTGGAGCAATCCCAGCTGGGTCATGAATGACTACAGGACTCTAGGAGCAGGGTTTAAAGGGTTGGGAGCACAGGTGGTTTTCTCCTCAATCCTGGATCACGGGCATAGGAGGATGAGAAGAATTCAGGAAGTAAACAGAAGACTGTAGTGCTGGTGCCATCATGAAGGCTTTGGCTTCTACGACCATGGCCTACACTTCAGAGAGAGAGCCAGCAAGTTATTGGAAAGGGACGGCCTCCACCTCACTCACATTGTGAAAAATCTCTTCTCAGCCAGAGTGGCTGACCTGCTTGACTGGGCTTTAAACTAAGTTTGCCGGGGATGGGCAGATAATCACTGGTGCAAGCCCACCAGGCATCAGTCACCAAACCTTTAGGTCAGGCTTTACAAGGAAACAAACTCTTACCCCACCCCAGGGACAGGGTCTTCCAGGAGTGCAGGGAAACCTAGGGCCTGCAATGGCAAGCTCACTTGCCTTTACACAAATACCAGAAGCCTGGACAACAAACAGGAGGAACTAGCCCTGCTCCTAAACAGTAATGATTACAATCTCATAGGGATAACGGAGACCTGGTGGGATTCCACCTATGATTGGACCACAGGTATAGATGGCTATTCATTGTACAGGAGAACTTGTGATGCTAGAAAGGGTGGGAGTGTAGCTCTCTATGTGAAAGAGGAATACGCTTTCACATAGAGACTGACAACCAAGGAGAGCGACTTGAGACCCTCTGGGTAAGAATAAGGAGGGAACACGGTGAAGGGGATATAACAGTAGGAGTCTAATACAGGCATCCTAATTAAGAGCAAGAACTTGACCATGAGTTTGTCAGGGAACTGGCTTAAGCTGCGTGCTCTCGGTGCATGATTGTCATGGGTGATTTTAACTACCCAAACATCTCATGGGAAGAGCACTCAGCCATATCCAATTGGTTGCAATGCTTCCTCACAAGCATTGATGAGCTTTATTTGTCTCAAGAAGTCTATGGACTGACAAGGGGCAAGGCACTGCTGGACCTGGTACTGGCCAAAGGGGATGATCTAGTCAGTGACCTGAGAATCAAAGAGAAGCTGGGAGACAGTGAGCATGAGTGAATCACTTTCTCTGTTCACCACAAAGCTGCCAAGTCAGTCAGCAATATGGAAGTCCTTAGCTTTAGGAAGGCTGACTTCTACAAGCTTAGGAGGCTACTTGTTTAGGTCCTCAGAAACCACAATCTGGTAGGGAGGAATGTTCATAATGAATGGTCGTTTCTCAAGAGTACAATACTTGAAGCACAAGGGAAGTCCATGCCAACCCACAGAAAAAGTAGCAAAAGGGATGGATGACCCCGTTGGCTCAATAAGGAACTCAAGGACCACCTACACCTAAAAAAAGAAACTTATAAAGGATGGAAGAAGGGAAGCACCACTAAGAATGAGTACTTAGCCCTAGTCCACATCTGTAGAGATCAAGCCAGGAAAGCCAAGGCTGAAACTGAGCTCAAACTGGCCACTCAAATCAAGGACAATAAAAAGTCCTTCTTCAAATATGTGGCAAGTCAGAAAAAGAACAAGGTTAACATTGTACCCTTACTAAACCAAGTGGGGCTGCTGCTAACTGACACCCAGGAAAAAGCCAATCTCTTTAATTACTACTTCATGTTGGTCTTCCATCAGTAGGATCACCCTGCCTGACAAGAGGCAGGATCCCCAGGGGAGGGTGAACCTGCATCTATCATTATCACTGGTCTTGTGAGGGAACACCTTAAGACATCCACAAATCAACCGGCCCAGATGGAATGCATCCAAGAGTGCTGAAGGAACTAGCTGACATAGCACAGCCTATGGTGAGGATATTCAAGAACTTGTGGTGCTTGGGCAAGGTGTCTGAGAATTGGAAGAGGGCCAATATGGTGCCTATCTTCAAGAAAGGAAGAAGGGAATTTCCAGGGAACTACAGGCCAATTAGCTTGACCTCAATCCCTTGAAAGATATTGGAAAAAATCATCAAGGGAACCATTACCAACATCCTAACAGAAGGTAATATGCTGAGAGAGAGAGCCACCATGGCTTCGTGGCAGGTAGATCTTGTCTGACCAACCTGATTTCCTTCTATGACCAGGTGATGCATCACCTGAACAAAGGAGAAGAGGTGGATATCATATTCTTGGACTTCAAGAAAGCCTTTGACCTGGTGTCCCATGATGGCCTCATGGAAAAATTGGAGAATTGCAGTCTAAACAATTTCACAACCTGATGGCTGGGGAACTGGCTCTGTGGACAGACCCAGAGAGTGATAGTTGATGGAACCAAATCAACTTGGTGCACTGTAACCAGTGGCATCCGCCAGGACTCTGTTGTTGGGCCTGTACTTTTAAATGTATTGATAAATTATCTGGATTCAGGTGTTATAAGTGGACTGGCTAAGTTTGCTGATGACACCAAACTATGGGGAAGTGCGGCCACCCTAGAGGATAGGCTGGCAGTCCAAGCCAACCTCAACAAGCTTACAAGGTGGGTGGATCAAAACCTGATGGCATTCAACACCAAGAAATGCAAGGTACTCCACCTAGGGAGAAAGAACCTACACCACACTTATAGGCTTGGCAGTGCCAGGCTAGCTAGCACCACATCTAAAAGAGACTTGGGAGTCATGACTGACCACAAGGGGAACATGAGCCACCAGTGTGATGCCACAGCCAGCAAAAAAAAGAAAACTCTGGCCTGCATCTTCCAATGCATCTCAAACAAGACCCGAGAAGTCATCCTCCCACTTTACTCGGCCTTGGTGAGTCCACAGCTGGAATATTGTGTCTAGCTCTGGGTTTCACAATTTAGAAAGAATGTGGAGAAGCTCGTGAGAGTCCAGAGGAGAGCCACGAGAATGATTAGAGGACAGGAGAGCAGGCCTTTTGAGGAGAGGCTGAGAGACATAAGACTCTTCAGCCTGGAAAAGCATAAGACTCAGGGGTGATTTGGTAGCAGCCTGTAAGTATATAAGGGGTGTGCACCAGGAACTGGGAGAACATCTGTTCACCAGGGCACCCATGGGAAGACTTGGTCCAATTGTCACAAACTCTTTGCTGACCATTTTTGGCTGGACACAAGGAAAAACTTCTTTACTGTCTGAGTCCCCAGGGCCTGGAATAGACTCCCCTCAGAGGTGGTGCAAGCACCTACCCTGGATTCCTTTAAGAAACACTTAGATGCCTATCTTGCTGAGATCATTTGACCCCCACTGACTGCCTGCCCTTTGGGCAGGGGGCTGGATCCAATGATCTTGCAAGGTCCTTTCCAGCCCTAATGTCTATGAAATCTATGAAATCTATTATTTCTATTCATCTGCTCTAAACAGTAGATTCCTAAGTATTGAATCAGTTCATTTTTCCTTATTGAATAGCACACAACAAACATTAGGAAATAAACCACTTAACTGCAGGTTACTTCAAAAAATGTAAAACACTGAACTGGTTTCTTATGTTATTCCATCACTGTTGCATCTCTTTATATTTGACTGAATAGCAAACATTTAGGAAATGATCTTTTGTATGCTATTTCTTGCTCTTTGTCTTTTGTTTAGTACTAAGCACAGAATTGTGATGCTGCTGGCATATATTATGGTTGATTGTTATGAACATAACTGCATCCATATTTATTGATCTCAGTTGATTGTCTCACTACCTGGTGCAATGTTCCCAGCCAATAAATCAAATGCAGCAGAGTTAGCGGCATAGTTGGGCAAACTGTGAAATACAGTATTACTGCTGCCACAAAAACTGATATCATGGTCTATAAACACTTCCTAAGAACCATGGAGCAAAACCACTTCAATTTGATTTTGTTATTGAATATGTTGCTAATAACATGCTTTTATACATGGGGTGATATTACTACCTCATGTTTTTTCCTCTCTCGATTCTTCCAGATAATGATGAAATGCATAGAAAATGAAGAAAAGTGTTTTCCATCTAGTGTGCCCCTACAACCAAATCCACTTCCTAAGGCTAGTACTTAATCAATCATAAATTGATGCTTTAGTGCTTAACTTGTTAATACCAACTGATAAGATCTGAATAGGACTCCTAATTTCTTAATAACCTACTGAATGTAACCTTAGTGGTTAGAAAGCCAGAGAAAAAGTTTTGGATTGGATAAAGCTACAATAACACAAACAAAGGGAGATAAGGGAAAGGTCAGCTTTAAGGTCTGTTTGGCTCAAATTACTTGAAATTACTAGCCTATTTTTGGATGGCATATGCAATGAATTTGTGCCACTTAGGACTTCATGAGTGTTATGGCTGTATACCGTGGAAGTAAATGTAAAACACAGTTGAGCTAATTCTGTTCCCAGTGGTCATTTCCTCTAGGTGTTAGGAATATTGTTGGTGGTATGGTACACATCGTGAAGGCTGTGACCAGTAAAACAAACTGCCACACTTGCAACCTTGCCAATCTACTACATACTTTCCCCAGTTAAAGGAAGCTCCTCTTCAAGTACCTATGATGTACATGCAATAAGCTAGCCAAGAGGTTTTCACATTAGTGTGTATACCAGTGGGGTCTGGTTACAGTGTGGTTGAGGTGCCCTGCTATGGTTTCAGAAGCTGTAAATTCAAAGCTTTATTTTGGACTTGTGTTGAAGGCTTTCCCTATTTAAATCAACTATAAATGGGTACTTGGCCATTAAGACTGGGGAGTAAAATGCAGCTGGATTTGATGCTAGCCATCTTACCCCTCGTGTGCCAATACAATAGCTATAAAAGCAGGTATGTCTTCTCCAGACAATAGAACAACATACATCCCAGATCCATCTTGAACCGATTTTTAGCTTAATTACACCAGAGGCTGCAAGTAGCCATTATTTTACAATTCTTCGTGAGGATGGCAAAACTACTTCCTCATACTGTTTGAGCTGCAGGATATCTTTCATCTCTGGCAATATTTTACTTTATAACCACAGCTGTTTATAACGATAATTTCAAATATTTCATTGGAATGAAATGTTGATGAAAAAAAACTGAAAAAATAGAATTTTTAAAGAAGAAATATTTTCTTTTAACAAATAAATTTAGAACTAGTTTGGAGAAATACAAAGAAGATACAAGGTATATTTTTTATTTTCATTTTTCTACCTTGTTTTCCAGTTAGTTCTGTTTACAAAACCCATGAATGCAGGTTGCTGATTCCTACCAGTAGAGGGTAGTGTGTACTGTACATGCATATATGAGTGCATACATACACATACATATATACACACTGTAACCAGTACCTCACAGTACCTCACAAATGAAAGCAGATTTCTTGATATGTATTGGTCAATAGAAAAAAATATATAATATCTATATTTCTATATATTCCTCACTCTCTCTCTCTCTCTCTGTATATATATATATATATAAAATAAGCAGCAAACACCTTTTTTCAGTCAGTCTATAATGAGCTCCAAGTAAGTGAAACTTTTGATTTCAGTGAGGTTCTGCATGAGGCCATATGGGGTTCATTATAGGCTTTAGGCCTAGCTATGCATCATAACTATGCCTAGGTAATGATGCAGTAGTTTATAGAAGACAATGAAACTTTGGTAGAGTTATTTGACTTTTATCCAAGTTTAAATTAGCTGCTAGTTACAGGAAGATAAAAGAAACACACTTCTTTGGATATTCCTAGAATATATAAAAAGTTAAGTAGTCTACTAGCATTACAATCTCTACTAACCAATTTTTAGATCAGCAGTGTAGATGATTGCTCCACTAACAGTGCATACCACAGTCATTTGAATTATTTAGCTGTTCAGTGATTTGCAAGGATCTGGGTTTTCTGTTTCTCATGAAAAAAAATGGGAAAAAACACAGATTTCTCCCTTTACCAGAGAAAAACATAGGTTTTTCTATTTTAACAGGGAAACACATGGATTTTGCTTTTTTGCAAAGAGCTTTTTGAAGAGTGGCTGAGTTTCAGCCTGCAAGGGGTTGTGGGGAATGGGAGAAAGGTGGTCAGGTAGGGAGGACCATGTGCATGTACATGCACATGGCCACCAAGCATCCTGGAGAGCAGCTCCCACAGGTAAGTGGAGGGGAAAAATTGAGGCCCCCATAAGGAGGGAGGGATGGAGTTGTGCAGGGCAGGGCTGGGGCTGAAGCTGCTGCCCAGCTGGTCAATGTGTGAGGCTTGGGGCCCGGGATCACAATGCATGGCCACAGAGCCCCAGCGAGGATTGGGATGGCTCTGTGAGTGGCTTATGTCAGGGTGGGGAGGCCAGCTCCCCACTGCTGGGGGACAGAGGGGGCATGTGCCCTCCATATCTGTGTGTGGGGTGGGGTTGGGGGTGGGCTGCCCGCTGTGGACTCGGGCTCCCTGCCTTGCTGTCCTCCCCTGGGGCCTCTGCAGCCTGACAGACATGGCAGAGCAGAGCGTGGCCAGGTTTGTTTGTTTTTTACTTTTAGCCACTTAAAAGGAGGAAGAAAAGAAATATGAAAACTGAGAAACCAAAAAAAAAGGAATACCTGCCCATGTCCATGTTTAATTTCAAGATTTCAATACTTTTCACAATAAAATTAGATTTTTTTTCTTTTTAGTTTTCACTGAACATGACCATCCTAAGTTCTCAATGAGGCCTGGATGGTATAAGGATTTACAGCTGTTTCTGTTAACTTTTGACCAGTCCCCAGGTCCATTTGTTTTCTCCAGTTTAACATGAACACCACAAAGATTGTGCAAAAGGTAGTCTTTGTTCCCATTTGAAAATAATTTAGTTTTTTACTCCAAGCATTATATTCTATCCTTTTTATTGGTATAAAACAGTTAGGACTTTCATTAGTTCGCTCAAAATAAGTACATTCAGGAACAAAAGCTGATTAAATTCACACTCGGGAGACATCAACTGAACAATTAACAGGGAATTTCCAACCACTCCAAGAAAGCTCTATGGCTTTTATCAAGTACACCTAACGGAAGTGTTTGCAGCTGAAATGATTCACAGGTTTACAGAATATTCCCCAGGCTGATGCCTGAACAAAGTTTGCCTTCACAGAAGGCCTGTCTTCAGAGTAATTATAGCCCACAAGACGATTCATAGTCTGAGATTTACTCACCAATGTGTGTGTGGTATTGCCCATCTTCTGAAGTCATCGTGTCCTCTCATGAAGAAGCCATCTGTGCTTAGCTAAACAGTTTATTTGGAGGGATCTATTTCTGTCCCACGACACTAAGAAAGATTCCATGACTGGGGTTCTCTGAGTCCATATGTCTCTCCTAGGGGTGAGGAATAACTTAACTGAGCATTTTGAAAACAGGTGCAAAGAGGTAAAAGAAACAAACTGAAGGAAAAAAAATGAAAGCAAAAAAGAACTGAAGTCGCTCTGTATTTCTCTTGGGAGTGTGAAGCAGCGGACGGGAGACATAGAGAAGTGACAAAGATTATCTTTGTCTGATAAAAGCTAGAAAGTTTAGAGCATTCCAATTCTGTCCCAAAATGCTGCCAAAAGGTGTAATAAACACATAAAACTTTCAGACCTTGCTTATGTAAGTAAGCGAATGCCAGACTAAGAAATCTCTTGTATTTGGTTTGCTTTGAAGCTGTCTACTGTTTTGCCAGAGATTCCATCATTTGATATTATCTTGATTCTTTTCAAACAGACACCCATATAAAGTTAATAATAGTGCTAAGTAAGCAGGTTACAGAATCTAACTGCTATTGCATTAAACTGAGGACAAGAATATTTGCCACCTAAAGAATTTTCTTCACATATAGCAAAAGCATAACAAAGCCATCATATACATGTTTAGTGTATTGCAGAGTGACTTGGGGAGATCTAGCTTTTCAGAACATATTTTCCTCCTTCCCCCACCCAAGAAATATTAGCTTCACTAGGTACAGATGTACTACAAGTAAACTACAAGATACCGTCCTGTTGCCTTTTGGAATATGGTCTTTCCTTCTCAATGGTTTCTTTCAGTCTCTTCTTTCAAATCAGTCTCAAATATGTTACTACTAGGGGTAATGGTACAGTAATACCTTAATAGTGGTTATAAGCTTTAATTCACTGTAGACAGGTATATACATTTTCACCACAGTGCCATGCCCTAAATACTTGTGAAATGGACCCAATAGGATCAGCATTTGTGGGGGTGGGGTTTGAAAGACTATTTGAAAGACTATCTAGGCATCTACGTTTTCTTGTAACACTATAACCCATTAAAACCGCCATTGCCTATCAGCCAAACCACATTGATTACAATGACAAGATATTGTAATAATTGAAATGTTAGAGCAACAGGTGAGTGAAACAACTGGATTATAAGATGAAATGACCTCCAACCTTTACCTGGGACTAAAGCTGGATGTATTTTTAAAGTTAAGTAGAGTTCAGTTATGTTTTTAACTTTAAGCACTTCTAATTTTTTTTTGCTTTTAGCTTAGAGTATGTGTTTTGTAGTACCACACAAATAGTTATTCCCATGTTATTTGTGGCTCAGAGACTATAAGGAGATCTGAGCAGCCTTTTAATTGTTTATGTTTGTGGGCGAGCAATTGAAAGACAGTTCTACAGCCAACAGATTTGCATAAGTTCACTAAAACTTCCAAGCTGTTTAAAGTAGGGGTTGTCAACCGAGGGTACATGGGAAGGGACTAGTGGGTGCGTGCAGGCAGGTGGGGATGGAGCACTGCCACCCACCACCCTTGTCTCTGCCTCCCAAGAGCAGAGCTGGGTGGAGGAGGTGAAGGCAGTGGCTTCCCTCTGTGGGCTACACAGGTCGCCCATTTGCTGGGGGGGGAGCTTGCATGCGGCATCCACCACCCCACTCTGCCCCCGTGTGCAAGGCTCCCCCCGCTCTGAGTCCGGTTGCTGCCACCCCCACCCTGCTCCACTCTGCATCCGGCAGCTGCTACCCCCCCTGCTGCCTCCCCCCGCACCAGAAGTGTACTCAGAAGGGGTATGCTCCTTAGAAAAGGTTGAAAACCCTTGGTTTAAGGTATCATCCAACTTGCTGCACTTTGTGAAGTATAACAATTACTACTTAGCAAGGTAAAAAATAGAGGTGCGTTATATCTGAATGTGTCTCAACATCAAGGAACAGTCAAGCTACCAAAAAAACCCTCAGCCCTTAAAATATCAAAGTTATTTGTTAGTTTATTGTACCTTTGTTTTATCTCCTCCTATAGCACCTTCCTGCATACACAACAGTACTGATTATCTAAACTCCAGCTTTTCAGTAACTTCGTCTTGTTCTAAACAGATCTGTGTTCATCCCTGATCATTCAGCCCACTATAAATCCCCTCTATTATCTTGATTATCCAAACTTAAGTGTTCTTATATCCGAAAATATTCTTGAGTCACATAATTGGGAATCTTTTTGCCAAGATTAATTTAGTATTCACTGAACAAATTTCCTTTAACACACTTGTTACTAAATGCCATGCACACCACTTTAATCTGGTTCTACTTTATGATGCAGTAAACAGTCATGTATAACTAAGATCAAGAATGCATTTTCACATTCTCTATTGATTATTATTTGCCTTCATTGACATGCAGAATATTTGTGACTATTCAGCAAATAGTTTTGGTTTAAAAATTTCTCGGACGTCTTGAAAATATCAAAATATTTCATGTTCACATTTGACATTTTTAAATGCAAACTTTTGACTTTTCATTTCAAATTGTCCTTTTTTAATGGACCTAAATTTAAGTCCATTAAAAAAGGGCAATTTGAAAAGCTCAAGTCTTCTTTTGAGATTTACCTATCCTTATTAGCAAATACAGTTTTCAAAAGGGTTAAATTACTGAATAGGAATTGGAACATTTCATTTTAGGTCAAACATAACTTTTCAGGATGATTTGAAATAAACTATTTTGCTTTTTTTCTTTTAGTCAGAAAATTAAGGAAAAACCTGTTTTGATTTGACCTGAACTAATTCTTTTTATTATTGTTTGAATTTCAGAGTTCAGCCACTGACCCCCCCAAAAATCCATCATTCACTGAGGCCCAGAGATCTACTCTCCCACACTTGAAAATGATATGACTGCCATTAGCACTCATCCAGCAGTAGTTCCATACAGCCCCTATTCTCACCATCATAAATAAAGGCTTTTAAATATTATACACATATGGGCTTCTGGATACAAATGAATGTTTAATTGGATGAATATGTGCTCATGATTCTGTTTCTTCTTTTTATTTCTATTCTTTAAAAAGGGAAGAGAGCAGCCCTGGCTTTAGGAAGAAAGAATGCAAGTTGTTTTCCATTGTTCTATTGGGGAATAACAAAGATCCTGGAGGCCTCTGCACATGGGAGAAAAAAACACCCTTTCTACCACCAAGCTTCTGTTTCATGTGGTAAGCAGATGTAGAGATGAGAACAGAACAACAAAAGTACATTAAAGAGGAAGTCAGGAAACACTACTCTGAAGAATTAATGATGAAGTGATCCTGGTAGTACATAGGGATCTGAAATGAAAAATTGCCTCTGAGGATAGTAGGTAGGTTTTTATCCATGAGATCCTGTTGTAAATCATCATAGAGTTAGTTAAATCAATAAAATTATGATGGTTTACATGAGATGACATTGTGGTTCATAATCTCTGAGGACAGCAATAAAGTAATAGACTTTTGAAGTTTATGTTCCTGAATTGTTGCTCACTACTAAGAACAAAATATTGTTCCTGAGGCTTGGTTCGAATAAGTACAAAGCAAAGTAAATAGAAGCTGAAAGTACTACGATCTTGCAAGGAGCGTTCATCATCATTCCAAAACAAGACAGTTAACAGAGAGCTTAATATGAGCAAACTTTTTCATTCTGTGGAAAGGCTGAATTAAGAAAGATAAGTAATAGAGCAGGATTTAGGCCTAACCACAGAGAAGCAAATATTTTAGAGTAACCCGAGTTATATCTGCCCTATATACTCCTGAATTTGTGTCAAGAAAAAAAAGATCTCAGTACAAGAGGGGATGTCACATGAATTGGTCCTAGCAATGAGGACTGCAAGGGAGCCAGCTAAATATTTTTTTGATGTCAGGGAATAATTATGTTTTGGTGAGACAGAAATTATCTCATTTAAATAACATTTTTCCTACAGAACTTTCTCAAATTCAAAGGCTGATCTTCCAACAAATGAGATTTTTGGCAGCCCCAGAAGTCTTCTCATATTTCTGTCTGTTCTGTTAATACTATAAACAATATCCTTACAAAATAATTTCTAGACTAGTTTCTTGGTCGCTCCCCCTGAAAGAGAAAGGAGAAGAGTGGAGTTTTATATAACTTCACAATTATAGACAAAATTTCACAGCTCACCATCTAAACAATCTACTTCTATAGCCTAGACTATACAGGAAGTGAGGTTTGAGGATCAAATGATTGTTTTGGTCATTAAAATCGATGAAGAACAGGCATTATTTAAGTACTATAAACGGAGCTTCAAACACAAAGCTGTTTTCTTGCTAGATATTGCTTTGTGTTTTTACATTGTGTCATATTCATTATGTTGAATATAACTCACAGTAATCAGACACATGTGATTTACCAAGATACAAAGAAAACTTTTATAGCTTCTACTTTGGGTAATTATTATTTACATAAACAATGGTTTTGCTTAGCAATCAGACTACTACTACCTGACATGCAAAATGGTCAGTTAATCCTTCAAACACATATCAGTTACTGTCAGTTCTGTTTTTCTAACAACCATGAAAATTATTTGGTAGGGTCAATTTCAAGAATGATAGTCAAGGCAAAGTTCTCTTAGCATCAACATAACCATCCTTTATGAGGTGATTTTCTGACCAGGATAAAAGGACTCTGCTTTGGTTCCCACTCCACACTGAACCAGCAGTTGTATTACTGTTCAGGCAGCTGAAGGAGTCAGTTGGTTTATTGTCCATCATCCCAGAGGTTTTAATGATTCTCTCTCTTTTTTTATTGTCTTGATGTTTCACTAATCAAGCTAACCTTTCTTAAGGCACTTTTACTGTCTGCTACCTGCTTATGGTCCTTCTCATATTTCAAAGCCTTGAAGACTTTAGCTTTTTCAAAATTACCATTCTTCCCATGGAGATCAGTCTTCAGCAACAGGAGATCAAGGTTCTAGTTTTAGTTAAGCAGGAAAAGGATGGTGTGGGTGTAAGGGGTTGTGGAGGGGGTGTGGGGCTTGTGGGTGAGTGTATGGGGTTTGTGGGTGTGCGGTTTGTTTGGGGTTTGAGGGGGGAGCTGCCACATGCCCAACCTCCCCACCCCCTGCTGCACATAACCCCTGGCACTGGCAGCAGCAGCTAGCTGGGTGGTCAGGACCATGGTCCACTGCAAGCACAGCCCTGCAGCAGCACGGTGCCAATGGACCCAGGGTCTGCACATGGCAAATGGAGCCAGCCTGGCCCACCCCACCCCACTAGCATCCCCACCCCAGGACTCCTTTCCAAAGGAGTGGCCAGGCTGTGCAGAGTCAGGCCTGCTCCATTTACCATATGCAGACCCCAGGTCCAGAGCTGCCACCACACTGGGACTGTGCCTGCAGCAGGTCATGGCCCCAGTGGCCCAGCTGAGTGCTCCCGCCAGTACCAGAGGATGTGTGCTGCAGGGGGTGGGTGGACGGGGTGCCTGGGTGGTGGCCTCCCAACCCCTCCCCATAAACTCCACATCCACAAACCCCACACCACCTGCCACTCCCCACACATCCCACATCTCCCCCACACATGTACCCACGCACCCCACATCCACAATTCCCCCCCCCCAGGAAATCATACAGCTCTTGCACCCCCATTTCCCTACTTACCTGAAACAGCACCTGGGTCTGGGTCACTGCTGCAGCCTTGCCCCACTCCTATTTGCTCTAGCATACTGAGGCAGCTTGATGGAACAGCAGGGCATGGGGCAGCTATAGAAATGCTCTGTCCAGAAGCCAGATTGTTTCTCTGGAGGACTCAACCTTTGGTTGCTTCAGGGCACGTTCCAGGAGTGTGACCTGTGAAACGTTTTTTCTGCATTTTTTTTTTTTTATACCAGGATTTCCCAGTATCAAATTTAGAGTCTGCGTTGAAAATATGCAGTGCAGAAAATATTTTTTATTCTTAGATTGCCTCTTGCGGCATCTCAAACTGCTTTGGGGCATTTCACTCATCTGGACATACCCGTTGGTAGCAAATTGCAAATCACATGGTCTGTTCTAGCATTTGAAATTCATGCTGATTATTTCCATAACTCATCTATTAAACAACAAGAAGAGAATGTGTTCTCATTATAATAGGTGCGCTAAGAAGATATTGGGAATCAACAATGATGGGGAAGCAAATATTCCAAAAGAGACAAAAGAAATTCATTTTTTTCTCTAGCTTTGTTTTTCAAAATGTGATCAATGTATAGCATTTTGGAAAAAAGAAGGGAAAAAACAGAAGCAGCTGATTGATATAATGTGACAAATAACTGGACTTTGACAACCCATAGTCTATTGATTTTTTTTTTAAACTAGTAGTTTGTAAATACAAAAAATTTAGGATACAACTTTGATAATTTAATATTTCCTTCATGTCACCCAAAGTAAAAGAAAGTAAAAACAAGTAGTTGCCAGCTATTGTAGAATAAGCCAAATTCTGACCCCCAGTTTAATCTGCCAAACCTACTGGAAAGTTTCAAATATAGTGAAAAGCTTCTTGAAAATAAGTTTTTATTTTCATCCAGCTCTACTTTTCACCACTCTGAGGAGCCAAAGCAGAGTGAAACCTGTCTTAACTGATGAGCTTTTTTTTTTATCACACCAGGGGATCGTTGAGTGGCGTAGAGCCAGAGATATATGGATCTATGCTATCCTACACTTGTTACACTCTTGATACATACGGCTGTACTAATAATTGATTTTAGGTTCAACAGCCATTCAAGTTTGTTTTTTTTTAAGTATAAATTTGGTGTGAGCTAAATATAATTATTTTATTTTTTCTCAGTGAAATGCAAAGCTGTGTTTGGTTCTGTATTATAAAATATATGCATGCATCATTCAATCTGATCTGGAATTTTATAACACCCATCCAAGAAGTATTAGACTCAGGTCTAGTTCACCCCTCTGAAATCTGAACCTGTAATCACCAAGATGACTTCACCACCAGGGTAGAAGAGGATATGGTGCTTTTGGTCTATCCTATTAACACTTTCATTTTGTATCGATGCTGTTATGTAAACGAGAACCTATATGTGTCCTCAAACACCAGCCTAGAGAGCAATTTTTACTCTCTTGCTTTCTAGGTTAGTGACTCCAGTTCTCCTCCAGTTTTTCCCAGTGAAACCAATTTAGCAGGTTCAAAAACAGCTTTACTATGACCAAAACTGCATTTTTTGGATAAACTTAGTATTTGTTAAAAATAAATCTGTGCAGTTCTAGTTAGATGGGAAAGAATGGAATACATTTGGTGTGTCTACACATGACGCTACATCGCCATAGCAATGCACTATGGTGACATAACGACAGTGGTCACAAACCATGATCCTGCAGCTACATTGCTGTAGCAATGCGTTCCGCATTATAGCGTGTTGTTACAGTGACATAGCAACTAAAAATAACTGTGTGAGGCATGCATGGCACAGTACAGGCTGTTACTGCACCATTATTTAGTACTTCCAAAAGGATCTACTAATGATAGTACAGTAACAAAGTCACCATAGGGACACATGTAGATGCGCCCATTTTAAAGGACACATAAGGAATTCCACATCTGTCACAATTGCCCCTCCTTTTGTCCAGAGTGCATGGTTAAAGCAGTCCTGGTGCTTCTCTAAATTATAGTGTGGTTCAACTAGCAGCCCCAGGATTAGGGGCCCTGCTATTACCAGTTTTGTACTAAGTGCATCTTGGTTGTACCCACAAATAAGACTTCCATAAAATCCCAGCCAATCAATGAATGTAAGATGACTTAAGAAGTTTGGAGGAGATATTCTTCACTACATTTTTCACACAAACCACCTAGTAATCAAGGGAGCTGTGTGTTTCTCTGATATGAGCACACCCACATGTGTACTAGATCGCAGTGTTTGCCCACAAACTACTTTAAAATGCTTTTTATGTTACATACTATAAAGAGATTTAAAAGCGGTAGAGGTACTGGGGCTTAACAGGAGTGTGAGAAACAGCAGGAGTGACATGAAAGTCGAGCTGTCTGAAATATAAAGCTTCTAAGTGCAGAGTGTTTCGTTACTTGACTGTCCCTTGCAGTCAAATAATGAACTTTCTTCATGTTTTGCCTTTCTGGACTTGGCTTAGTTAGACAAATTTGCAGGCATTAGGTCTGTCTGGAATTCATTCCAACATCTCTTTTTTCTCCTAACATTTTGCAGCTGAGGCAGTCTTGTGAAGAGGAAGCTACAAAGCAAAACATTACCAAATATGTCTTTTCTCCTGCCCATATCTTTATTTCCACAAGAAAGGGAGGCAGACGCTGGTGATGACAAACGGACCAATGAAAATGCTGCAGAAGTGATCGTCACTGGATGAGAGTGGAGAACCCTGCCAAGAGCCCTTTTTCACAAAGAGAAGCCCATTGTAGTGGGTTTGTCAGTTAAAGGGACAGCAACAGCTTGAAACTTTGAATTGGTTTAACCACAGTGAAGGAAAAGCAATTTTGCAAAGTATCCCTACCCTGAACCCATACTCATCCTGTTTGTTTTTACCTTTTCTAACTATGTCTTTGTAAGGTTGCTCTTTGTGACCCAAACTGCAACAAATTGCCTGGACTTTGGCAAGAACAGAAAATGTATACTAGAGAAGCAGCTACAAATTCAGGCAAGCTGCTTTTCTTGATTCCCTTGGCTTTCTGCAAGGAGTGATGAAGGAGCTGCCTGCCTCTTTCTGTTGTTGTTGTTGTTTATTTGTATAGCAGAAAAAACATAGAGGTCCCAGCCAGGGACCAAATTATGCTAGGCATTGAACACAGGTAATTAAAAACTATCCTTGCCCCAAAGAGCTTACAACATGGCTCTGTTGATGCCTAGTCTTATTTTTTTTCCTCAAGAGTTCTTCATTATTTTATATTTAAGCCTTTGAAAATTTCAGCTTTCATTTACAACATAAGCACCACATCCAATTTCATTTAAATACACCTTTGTGGACTTAGATGCCAAAGCGTGATCCTATTGTATTCTGCTTGAGTCCCTGAAAAACCATGAATGCAAAAGATGGATGGGTCCTCCTCTTTCTCACAGTTTTTTTTTTTTTAATTTCATTTTAATGCTAAGATAATGCATAGTTACAAAACTAGATGCATTACTTAAGCAAAGTACAACAGAATTGCAGAAGTGCCTAAATTTACTGAATAGATGGAATAAACTATGTACCCGTGTCAGGCTGCAAAATCTGTTTTGAATGTGGGACTTGTTTGCCTTCTCTGCTATTATTCTGCCTCCATATTATGATAATATACGCAGGAACAATGAGAAAAACTGCTGAAACTGCCATACAGCTATCAATGATGACTCATGGGCCAGGTAGACAGCCCAAAGCAAGTTAGGATTTGGACCATAGGTGATCCTGGGCTAGGGTCTGGGATGTGGTTGAGAGGCACCCTAAGGTTGGTGTCACAGTTAGATTTGGTAGACTGCTTCTGGTTGGAGTGAAGACACTAGGCAACTTCAGGCTACCCTTAGTATTGGACTGGTTAAGTGGCCCCTGGGTTATGGCTGAGTATTAGGGCTGGTATTGATAAATTGCCTCTGATGAAGATTTTATTTGGGAAGTGCCAGGGTACCCTGGGCTATAGTCATCTTGGAACCATTTGGTGGACCTAAGATAGTATTTGCTCAGGTCAGGGTTAAAGCGGGGGATAGTAGGCACCTGTAGTCTGGTATTTAGAGTACCAACCTGAGAAGTCAGAGAGTTGGAAGTTAAAATTTATTTCTGTGTGAGGTAGGGACCTAGACTCTCATCTTCTGCTTCCTCGCTAAGTGCACTAACTACCCAGCTAACCTGTTTCAATCTGGGGAGAGTTCTCCTTCTGCAGCTTTTTGTCAGGCCACAGTTGCAGGACTGTCTACCTACTTTGCCATAGTGCAGCCTAGTGTGAGTACTCAGTAGCCATATGGATGCTTATGCATTCACGTTGCCTGTGCAATAGGATAGCAAACTGTGCCTAAGTGCCAAAAATGGGAGTTTTGTGGCTAGAAAACTGCCATTTGTATGTGTAAAGTGAAATGGGATTCTGTTTTTGCTGTCCTCAGTCCTAACGCTAGTCCAAAGCCACCTACCTGTCGGGGCCGAGGGGCTGTGGCCAGCAGCCCGGGCACGTGGGCTGGGGAAAAGGTCGGCACGGCAAACTAGAATTAGGCACTGACGCGTAGAGGTTGATTAAAGATTATTTTGCTTACACCGTAGGTGGTCGCGGTGCAGGCAGGAAAAACTTTCTTGAGTTGCAGTTACAAAAAGACACACGTGGAGTTTGCTAGGCTCCACAAAACAAACACGAACAGAGCTCTGGATACACACTCATGGAGTTTGCTAGGCTCCGTGGAACGACCGAAATGAGAGTCCGAAAGGTGACTCTCGACGAGCGCTCAGGGTAGGGTACGTCAAGGGATCGTGCGGCGACAGGGAGAGAGTCTTGGTAGCTGATCAAACCACTGGTCGGCTCCGAGACACGCGCAGAGTTTGTTAGGCTCTACCACGTGGCTCAGAGTTCTCCACGAGATGGATGCGGAGTCCCCCTAAATGAGGTCCTCCCTGGAGATCTCCGACTTGGGCAGAAACTGCTCAAGCCTCTTCTACGGCTAGCAAGCCAATCGCTAGCCGCCACATGGGAATAATTTAGAAACAGCCAATAGTGGGGTACGAATTTGCGTGCGAGCAGCGGGAACTCCTTTGCACCGGGGTTTTTCTCTCTGCAGCTGAGAATTGCACCGTGCAAAGAAAGCTCCATGTGGTGGGAAATAATTCTGCAGTGCCGAAGCGCACACAAAATCATTGGGTCATGACACTACCAACTCCAACCCTTCCCTCATCCCAAATCTATCTGCCAGTTTGCAACCTGAACCCAAACCTATCTACAAGCCCCTGCCCTCTGCTATTTAATGGATGCAACTTTAACCTTTGTCTGAAGACCAAACCCTAACACTAGCCAGATGCAGCGTAATGGCCCCCATCCTAAATCTAGCCTTGTGCCACCTACCAGCCCAAACAATAATCCTCCATTTGTCAACTGTGCCCATCTCTAACTCTAGCCCAAGACTGGCTACCATCCCCTATTCTAAGCCTAACTAAAACCCTTAGCCTTTATTGGTCCCAGCTCACTAGGGGATTGCTAGAGTTTGGTAAGTAAATTCATGTTTGGCCTGTTAGATTGGAGAAGAGAGACAATGTCTGTTTTAGAGGAAATGCTGAAGTATTGACAGTGTTACATTGTAAGGTGGATGCTGATGAGTAACACTGAATAACATTTCAGAGACATGAGGTTTGCTGTCATTTCTGGGAAACTATGTTATTATAGCTGCTGGTTTTTTGCTAAGAGAAATTAGTAAACTGTGAGTAATGATCTCTAACCAATATCTCTGTCTTTCAGGGTGATGGAAAAACAGCATGTATTATTCTGTTTTCTTCTAAGAAACAGTAAATTCTGGTATAAAACACTACTTACAATTCCAATCCCCAACATACAACCTCCTGCCACTCCAGCCCATGTCATCCATCTTTCTGCTGCCATCTTTCTTGTGCCTACAACCATTCTGGGTAATTACAACCATTCTGAATTTTAGATCTCTTGTATTTTTGGTTTTTTTGGTTCTTTTCCTATGTGCATTCCCTTCTCCAGCTTTGTAATACTTTGCAGATCCTGAACAATGGATTAGCTGTTCCCTCCAGTTAAATTTCCAGAAATAGGCTTTAGAGTTTTGCCATATGTTTATCTTAATACTCTAGTGAGCAGCCCCGTAATGACTCACGAACAAACAAATGTTGTGAAAGATTGTTTATTCTTCTGATTTAGATGGCATTACACATTGTTGTCTGTGTAGGCAGGTGTCTCACATGACATATATAAGCAACAAACAAATAGTGGTCAAGGTCACACAAAGTGCTCTGAAAATTCAGAACTCAATCTAACCTCATGTGTTATTCCTATGTATGTCTTGTTGCACACATGAGTATACTATTATAAAGGTACTGTTCCTTAAGTAGCTTCACTACTAGAGGCAGCAGAGGAGGAGTAGATAGGAAGTATCCCTAAAATAACATTCTGAGTGCCCCCCTTGCTTCCTCCCACAAAGCCTATACTTTTGACAGGAAGTCACTGAGGCTAAATACAGACAGTCAAAAAGCCTGAAGCTGAATCTATTTAATCTTTAAAGGTTAGTCTAAGCTGCATAAATTGAACCAATAAACAAGTGAATGGACATTCATTTTGATTCCAGAAATGCAGCCACATGCCTGCAGTAGCTCAGGGCAGAAGCCCCCTGCTCAACTGAGGGAGACATCTTGGGCCAAGGCTACCCTGCCCACCCTGTAAAAGACGGGTTTGTGGGGGAGGTGCAAAGCATCCTGGGATCCTGGGGGACTGTAAATTAACTTGAATCTGGAGCAGATCTGGGACAGAAGTTCAATAAACTGATTTAGTGTAATTAGTTAAATCTGATACTGCATCCATCCAGGTTTATCCTAAACTAGTTTCAACCATTTTGAAAGCAGTTTATGTGACCTGAAAAAACAGCACAGAAGGGACCTGCTCCAGCCAATAGCTGTGAATCTGAACCAGTACTCCAGGTACGACCTGTCACTGCCACCATATTTCAGACAATTGGCTGCCCCCTTCCTTAGTGCTCTTTGCATTTTGGACCCTAACCAGGTTCCTTTGCTGAGCTATTACCCTCAGCTACTGAAAGCAATCCTGGGATGAGGGAAAGAGCATGACAAGAAATGTGTTGCTTTCATGAATCTTATCAAAGAGTTCTAGATGCCTGGGCCTGTGACCGTGTCCTGGGACTTTGTCTATGACTGATTTTCACATATTTACGCCCAGGCAAGATGTTGCCTCACCATTCCAATGAACTTGGTGGATGCTGAGCATGCCATTTCAGTGTATGGACAAGTGTTCACCCCACAGGGACAAAGAATGTTTCCAGCAACTGCAGCTGGGCACAACATGCTTGTATTTAATACCTAGAATGAACTGCCTGTCTCAAGGTTAGCATTCAGTTTCAATAAACTCCTTTTTATAATGCCCTTTGTTTAAATCTATATAGTTGGTATTAGTTAATAAAGTATATGTATTTGGTATTAATTAATAAAGTATATGTGGTTGGTATTACTTGCAATTCATAGTGTGCATAGCTTTATTTTAATAAAATATTTCATTTTAGATCTCAATTAAGTCCTTAGATTGCTTAATAATTCATCAATTAATGGCTTCCATGAGCTTAATCAGGGGATTAAGACCACAAAAGCCATTAATTGACATGTTATTAAGCAATCTAAGTGGTCATTAATGGCTTCCACAGGCTTAATTGGGGGATTAAGGCGAAGAAAGCCATTAATTGATGCATTACAATCTAAGTGGTGGTTTGGGGCCATCTGGCAATCTGCAGGGAGGGGCAGGACTACCAGGGTCCCTTAGCCAATGAGAGGCATGGGGAGGGGCCTACTGTGCTTGGCCTGTAAATATGGCTGCTGACGCTGGGATCTGCCTGCAAAATCAGCCAGCAGCTGCCTCAAGTTAGATAGACCCCTAAGTATGTCCAATGAATCAAAGTCTGTCCAAGGACTATAGCATTGCCCCCAGATCAGTATGAATTACAATTGAGTTTATGCAGGAATTAGGCACTAAGGTGACCAAATGAGAAAGCTTCTGGGTTTTCTCAAAAGCCCAAATTTGGGCACTTTGGAAATTTTGCAGTACAGAATGGAAACATCACCTGAACTTAGGCTAGTATAGAGTTTAGTGGCTTATGGACCAGGACCAATCTAGGTTGTTATTTCAGATGTAGCCACTTAAATCCTGCCAACATTCTGGTTAGGCACCTACAAAACCAATATGGAACAGGCCCCTAATAATGAATTATAAGAAAAAGCATCTGTTAGGGATGTCAGCAATCAAAGGAAACTAATAATAAATAATACAATATAAATTAGAGAAGGTACAGCTTGAACTGTTAGAGGTACAGTCTAGAAAAATAATAGGGCATAAGAACAAGTTAAAATTAGACATAGGATGAAAAAGTAGAAGTATACATGCTTATTACCACACAGTGAAAAAATTAAAAGTGAAAGTAGCTGAATGAGAAAGGTGAATTAGAAAGGCTGACAGTGAAAAAGGCTTTTAACATAAAAGATGTTACTGAAATACGGTGGAATGACAAAACCTGAATGCCTGCAAATTTTACAAAAAGAGATTAAATCACAGAGGAAAGAGATATACATCTAAAATTTCCATAGAACTTAAATGTTTGGGTTTTTTTTCAGAAAGGAGAACAATATTCAGTAGAATCTGTATGACTGTAATTCCCATATAGCCTCTCTTCTCAACCATCAGTTTCCTAAATGAGAAAGCAATTCCTTTACCCTTCTCCGGAACAACAAACCTTACTCAAATGCTTGCCCTGGGATATGATTCTTACAGTATACTTGGAGGATCAAGTCATTTGGGCTGATTTGGACCAGCTGAGTGCTAAATGCCAAAAAGTCAAGAGGATGATATGGAGAATGTTATGCCAGCTCTCTCTCTCTTATACCTAAGGGACTTCTTGGTCAAATGTGTCTGTTGATTAAAGCAGTGTTTGTATAGCTTGAAGGAGAGGCAGCTTTTCAGTTAAGATGATTCCAGGACACTTAGGAATTTATAAGTCAAAATCAATACCTTAAACTTAGGCCTTATGTCATGTGCTCATTAGGGGTCTTTTTACGGAGAGCTGCTGCCTCCCCCCCGCCCCACCCCACACCTTTGAAGCGCACCCCTGCTTTCACATTGCACTTTTCCTGTCTCCATGTGACAAAAATCTCCATTTTGCTAGCTTAATCATGTCTGAAGATCCACGTTGTCACCTTGTTTTATCATGTTAGTCCTTTTTTATCGTGGTAAATTAAACCACCTCCAACATCTTTTATTTTTAGCAGGTGAATTTGTGCCAAGAGGATTATTTTGATAATATTATTTTTTCAATGTGTATCTGACATACAGACAAAAATGGCATTTTTCCTGCCTTGCAATGATTTCACCACCAGGTGCCACTTGGGTTCACTTGGAAATCCATGGAATTTCTGTTGCAATGCTGCAACAAGACACCAGGTGCAATTCTTGCAAATCTTTACTGGTGATTTAGTTCAAAGTTTAGGTTAATGAAAAATACAACTTTTTTGGATTCCAAAAACCATTGTTCCTCGTCTCCTCATGCACTGGTGCAGCACGATGTACACAGTTATGTGTACGAGAATTATGGGGAATGGGCTTATCCACAGCACCTGTGGAGTGGGTAGAGTAGGACTATAAGTGGGTGCCCATGCCTGATGCAAACAGTGACACTGTGGACAGTTGAAAGACATCTCACAGATTTCTGGGTTCCTGCTCTGTCAGTTTGGTTACCCCATCCAAATTTATGCTACGTTGTGTAGGGTGTTTCCTAATGTCTTTGTAAAAGGCTAATGGCTGGTCACCATTACTTGATAAGTGCCCTCAGCCACAAGACACAAGCCTTGGTCATACAGGCCCCAAGCTGACCGTCACCAGTCCTGTGATTCATATAATGGAGTGCCTCCCTGTGTCACCCCACCCAACATCACAGAGGATTTTTACCAAGGCTTTTAAAATTGCTAAATCACACTAAATTGAAATTGCAGCTGAAATCAGTTATGGTGATAGGTGTTGATGTCAGTAAAGATGCCCTCAACAAGGGAAGCACAGTACTAGTCTAAGCAAATGTATTCATTTGGGAAGAAAGGAGGGAGAGACAGTGTCTTTGCTCATCCTCCACACTAGGCAAAAAAAACCCAGCGAGCCTCAGTTATTAAGGCCTGGCCTACGCATGAGGCATTTGGGAAGAGAGGGGGAAAGGGAATTCAGTGTTTTTATGACTTTTATAACTTTCATGATTTCAGTGCTTTTATGATTTCAGTGCTGTGTTCTCTTCTAGGTTGGCTGATCTCCTCCAGCAGGCTTTAAACTAGGCTTGTCAGAAGGGGAAGACAAGGGCAGAGGAAGCCTTGGACCACCAAACCAAGCATCACCCACAAGAACAGCCTAGCCTAGACTGACAATGGGAAGAACAAATACCCAGGTAAGCAACAGGGGCCCAGGTAGTACTGAGATTAGGGGGCCAGTGCATGCATCTTCAGGAGGCCTCAAATGCCTCTACACTAATGCTTGTAGTGTGGGGAACAGGCAGGAGGAACTCACCCTCCTGCTAGCTAGCACAAACCCAGACATAGTGGGGCTCACTGAAATGTGGTGGGACCCAACACACAACTGGGTGGTGAATATCAAGGGCTATAGGCTGCACAGAAGGGATAGGACAGGGAGGAGAGGTGGGGGTGTGGCGTTCTATGCCAAGGAGAAATACACATCCTCAACGAGTGGCACTGGATCAGAGGAGGGGCACACTGAAGTGCTCTGGGTTAGAATACAAGGAAGTCAAGGGGAAAGGGACTTAATGGTGCGGGTCTACTACAGACCACCCAACCACGGGGAAGAGCTAGACCAGGAATTCTTAAGTCAGCTCATGGAGGTAGTTAGATCAAAGGATGTGGTCACCATGGGCGACCTGAACTTTCCAGACATCTGCTGGAAAGAGCAGTCAGTCAGGTCTGACTGCTCACGTAGGTGCCTAGCCAAGATACAGGACCTCCATCTAACCCAGGAGGTGCACAGCCCCACCTGGGGAAATAGTTTCATAGTTTCATAGTAGCTAGGGTCAGGAGGAGCCTGAACAGATCATCTAGCCTGATCCCCTGCCACAGGCAGGAATGAATGCTGAATTCACAAGACCCCAGACAGGAGATCGTCCAACCTCCTCTTGAATTTGCCCAAGGTAGGGGCGAGGACCACTTCCCTGGGAAGTTGGTTCCAGATTTTGGCCACCCTAACTGTAAAATATTGCCTTCTGATTTCTAACCTAAACCTATTCTCCATCAGCTTATTACCATTGTTCCTTGTCACCCCATGTGGTGCTGGGGAGAAAAGGGCTCTATCTATTTGCTACTGATTTCCCCTGAGGAGTTTGTAGGCAGCCACCAGGTCCCCCCTCAAGCTTCTCTTGCTGAGGCTGAACAGGTTCAGGTCCCTCAGTTTCTCCTTGTAGGGCGTGCCCTGCTGCCCTGTCACCAAGCAGGTGGCCCTCCTTTGAACCCTCTCCAGGCTGGCCACATCCCTCTTGAAGTGCGGAGCCCAGTACTGGACGCAGTACTCCAACTGCGGCCTCACCAAAATTGCAAAGAGGGGAAGTATCACCTCTCTGGACCAGGTTGAGATGCACCTTTGGATGCATGACAAGGTATGGCTGGCCTTGCTGGCTGCAGTCTGGCATTGGTGGCTCATGTTCATCTTGGAGTCAATAATGACTCCAAGATCCCGTTCTGCCTCTGTGCGTTCAAGACAGGAACTCCCCAGCCTGTATGTATGCTGTGGATTCCTTCTCCCAAGGTGCAGCACCCTGTATTTATCTACATTGAAACCCATCCTATTCTTATCTGCCCACTTTTGTAGTCTGTCTAAATCTATTTGCAGCCTCTCTCTCCCTTCAAGTTTGTCCACCTCACCCCACATCTTCGTGTCATCAGCAAATTTGGACAGCGTGCTTTCCACCCCCTTGTCCAAGTCGCTTATGAAGATATTAAACAGTGCGGGCCTGAGGACCGAGCCCTGGGGTACCCCACTGCTCACATCTCACCAGGTTGAGTACAACCCATACACCACTACTCTCTGGGTGTGCCCCATCAGCCAATTTTTTACCCATCCAACTGTGCAGGCATCAATGCCACAGTCGCTTAATTTATTGATGAGGTTGCCTTGTTGGATCTGGTCCTGGCCATGGGCAACAACCTGGTGAGGGGTCTGCAGGTGCTCAACCACCTGGGCGACAGTGATCATTACCTGCTGGAATTTACCATCCAGCACAAAGTGGCAAAGGCCTGCAGCAATGCAGCAACCCTGGACTTCAGGAGGGCGGATTTCAATGAGGTAAGGAGAATCGTCGAGCAGGCACTGAGGTCCCAGAGGGGACGGGAGTCAGGTGTCCAGGAAGAGTGGTTGTTCCTTAAGGAGACAATCCTCCAAGTCCAAAGGGAGGTAATCCCAATGTGGATCAAAGGGGGCAAGAGGACACAAAAGCCCCCATGGCTCACCAAAAGCATACAGGAACATCTCCTAGCTAAAAAGGAGGCGTACACCCAATGGAAGGGAGGGGCCATCACCAGGAAGGACTATACCTCAGTTGCTCGGGGCTGTAGGGGGGCAGTCAGGAGGCCAAGGTAGAGATGGAACTGGGACTAGCTACTGAGATCAAGGACAATAAGAAGTCCTTTTTTAAATACATAGGGGGTAAAAAGAAGGTACTGGGTAATGTGGGGCCTCTGCAGGACACGCTAGGAAATCTGGTCGTTGCACCAGACAGCAAAGCTAACCTATTTAAAAATTTCTTTGCCTCCATTTTTCTGAGCAGGGACCAGGTCATTCCCCCCACCCCGGGACCCCAGTAGGTCCCAGGGGAGGCGCATGCAGGCCTAGGGTCAGTGAGGACCTAGTCAGGGAACTTCTGGAAGGACTGGATGTATTTAAATCAGCAGGTCCTGATGACCTCCACCCCAGAGTGCTGAAGGAATTAGCAGAGGTGATTGCGGGACCCCTGACACGGCTTTACGAGCACTCATGGTGCTCTGGCATGGTGCCAGAGGACTGGAAAAGGGCCAATGTGGTTCCCATTTTCAAAAAAGGGAGGAAGGAAGACCCAGGAAATTATAGGCCAGTCAGTCTTGCCTCGGTCCTGGGTAAGCTTTTTGAGAGAGTTATCCTGGTGCAAGTCTGTGAGGGGCCAGCATGGGAGATTATGCTTAGGGACAACCAACAGGGGTTCATTAGAGGCAGGTCCTGTCAGACCAACCTGGTGGCCTTCTATGACAAGGTCACAAAATCCTTAGATGCAGGTGTAGCAGTGGACGTAGTCTTTCTGGACTTTAGGAAAGCCTTCGACACTGTCTCTCACCCCGTTTTCATTAAAGAATGAGGGGAATGTGGCATCAACACCTACACAGTCAAATGGGTCACTAGTTGGCTGGAAGGCAGCACCCAGAGAGTGGTGGTGGACGGGTCATTTTCAACCTGGAGGGATGTGGGCAGTGGTGTTCCGCAGGGCTCGGTCCTCAAGCTCGCACTGTTCAACACCTTCATCAGCGACTTGGACAAGGGGGTAAAAAGCACCCTGTTCAAATTCGCAGATGACACTAAGTTGTGGGGAGAAGTGGGCACACTAGAAGAGAGGAATAGGCTGCAATCGGACCTAGACAGGTTACGGGGTGAGCGGATGAGAGCAGGATGGGTTTCAATGCTGACATGTACAAGGTATTGCATCTGGGGAGGAAGAACCAGCAGCAGACCTGCAGGCTGGGGAACTCCCTTCTCATCAGTGCAGAGGCAAAAAAGGATCTTGGAGTTATTATTGATGCCAAAATGAAAATGGGCCGAAAGTGTGGGGACGCAGTCAGGAAGGCCAACCGTACCTTGTCATGCATCCACAGATGCATCTCAAGTAGGGCCAAGGAGGTGATCCTCCCCCTCTTTGTGACTCTGGTCAGGCCACAGTTGGAGTACTGCATCCAGTTCTGGGCACTGCACTTCAGGAGGGATGTGGACAACATGGAGAGGGTCCAGAGGAGGGCCACTCGCATGATCGGGGGCAGCAGGACAGGCCCTACAAGGAGAGGTTAAGGGACCTGAACCTGTTCAGCCTCCACAAGAGAAGGTTGAGGGGGGATATAGTGGCCATTTACAAACTGGTCAGGGGGGTCCAGCAGGCACTGGGGAGTCCCTGTTCCCCTGAGCACTACCAGGAGTGACAAGAAATAATGGTCACAAGCTGGCAGAGGGTAGATTTAGGCTAGACATCAGGAGGCGCTACTTCACTGTCAGGGCACCTAGGATCTGGAACCAACTTCCAAGCAAAGTGGTGCTGGCTCCTACCCTGGGGGTCTTTAAGAGGAGGCTAGATGAACACCTTGCCCATGTCGTTTGACCCCAGTACTCTGTCCTACCATGGCAGGGGGTCGGACTTAATGATCTGCTTGGGTCCCTTCCGACCCTACCAACTATGAAACTATGACTCTGTGTGTGTGTGACTGATTGATTACTGGCTGATTATTGATTGATAATTTTGATTTGATTGTTGATTTGATCGACTATTGATTGCTTAATGGTTGATTGATTTGCTTGATTATTTTGATTTGATTGTTAATGTGATTGATTATTGATTATTTGCTTGATTGTTATTTGATATGATGATTGTTATCTGTCCAAATTCATGGATGACATGAAATTATGGGGTAAAGTAAACACACTAATGGGAAGGGATTGAATCCAGGCTTACCTGGACAGGTTGGAAAAGTGGGCAGAAAATAATAGGATGCAGTTCAACAAAGACAAGTGCAGAGTGCTGCATCTAGGGAAAAGGACTCACCAACACACTTATAGGCTAACGGCTGATGTTCTGAGCAGCGCAGCAGCAGAAAGGGATCTTGGAGTCATAGTTGACTCCAAGATGAACATGAGCCTTCAATGTGACAAAGTAATCAGTAAGGCTAACCATACTCTATCATGCATTAGCAGGTACATCACAAACAACTTCAGGGAGGTGATACTTCCCTCTCTATGAGGCATTGTTCAGGCCACAGTTGGAGTACTGTGTCCAGTTCTGGGTGCCAAACTTCATGAGGGATTTGGATAACCTTCACAGGGTCCAGAGGAGGGCCACTCATATGGTTAGAGGCCTGCAGATAAGGTCCTACAAGGAGAGACTGAAGGACCTGGATTTCTTCAGCCTCCACAAGAGAAGGCTGAGAGGGGATCTTGTGGCCTTTTACAAATTCATCGGGGGGGTGGGGGGCAGCCAGCAATAGGAGATGCTCTGTTTACTAGGGCACCCCTTGGAATAACCAGGAACAATGGCCACAAACTGACAGAGAGCAGATTTAGGTTGGACATCAGGAAGAACTTCTTTATGGTAAGGGTTGCTGGAATCTGGAATGGGTTTCCAAGGGAGGTTGGTGCTCTCCCCCACCTTGGGGGTCTTTAAGAGGAGACTGGACAAGCACCTAGCTGGGGTCTTCTGACCCCAGCACTCTTTCCTGCCCAGGGCAGGGGGCTGGACTCGATGATGTATTGAGGTCCTTTCCAACCCTAACAACTATGAAACTATGATTGATTGAATACAAGGAGGGAGTGAGAGCCTTTGGTGAGATATGGCCAGTAACCAGGAAGGAGGTCCAGGCAGCAGGGAAGAGGGAGTGAGGTGAGGGCATGTCTTGCAGTGCAGGAAGCACTTCTTGCATTACAGGAAATTCAGAGAAAATGACTGCCACTGAAGGGGCAGGGGATTTGCCCAAAAACCATGGTGGGTGCGAAGAGCCACCAGCCAAGGGGCAAAAGGGAGGTGGGGAGCACTGCCATCCAGGCTGTAATGACAGTGAAGGTTGCAGCAGCATCTGCATCTGCATTCAAAGTGAGCAAATCTTCCAGTGTGGAGGGCTTTTCATTTGCTCAGTACTAGTCTCAGTAAATGTATGCATTTGGGAAGAGAGGGGAAAGAGAGAGTGCCTTTGCCCACTCCCCACACTGGGTGAAAAGACCCACTGGGCTTTGGGTACTAAGGCCCAGTCCACCTCCAGGCATTTGGGAAGACAGGGAGACAGGGAATTCAGTGCTTTTACTGAGACATGGCCAGCCCACTGGAAGAAGTGCCTTTGCCCACCACCTTGGGTGCTAAGACAGGGAAGACAGGGAAGACTGAGTGTATGTATGAATGGTTTATGTATGAGGGATTAGAGTGACTGTATGTATGTATCAATACTAAAATGACTCGGTAACTAGAGTATTGTTAGTATCATTTATGATTATTACTAGTATAGTTATTAATTTAATCATTACCATAGACAGAATTACTTGTGATCATTGTCCTCACAAGATACAAAAGAGCACAATCATTAGGAAATAGGCACCTGGTCTAGTCTGGGGTCCAGCACCTCAGATCTTTGGGCAGGAGCAAGAGGAAGGCAGACAACAAGGAAGGGCAGGAGACCGAATAAGGCAGACATATGAGATGTATTATTATTATCATTAAGAAAATACACTACCCTAATACCAAAACTTAATTCAAATTATTTTGCTGTACCTACTGGACCCAGCACCTATACATGACTGTTCTCCTTTGTATCTGGATGGAGAGTACACTGAGCCCAAGTAGCGAAATACATTGAGGTAAAAAAATTGGGGTATATAAACAAACAAATAATAGGAACATTGCATACATCATCTTTGAAAAGAGCTAATGAAGCATATTTCAGTAAGTAGCTGCTTGGACTACCTGAACATTTGTAATTTTTCAGCATTTTTAAATCTTGCACACAGTAAGCCAGGCAGCTGAGCAGCAGGCAAGCCTGTAAGTAGGCACAGCATAGACTATTCTTACCCTGAACAGAGGCAAAAGAAATGTAATCATTGCTATACTGGCATGTGCATATATTAAACCTAAATATTAATTTTTTAATTTTAAAATCATTATTTCAAGTGCATGTTTAGCTGTGGATGTATTCACACAATATGATGCCTTTGTCTCTGTTTAGAAAACTGTCTACGCTAAGGTGGAGAGAGACTTAAATTTTATACATACACTGCTAATGGTGAATTCTCAATTGCTTTTTCAGTATTATGAATCTAAGGAAATTAAGAGTAGCAAATAGGCACCTGGAAGTGACATTGCCAGCATTGTCACTTGAGATGGAAATGGCGCCAGGTGTCCCTCTCAGGCTTCATGAGTGTGTTCTTCTCTTCTGTCTGTTGTGACCGGCGAGAGCAACATGGAGCATAGCAATCGGGAACTAAAAATAAGAGGGAGGGAAGGAATGCGGGGAACAGAAAGTTTAAGAGCAAGCGTAAGAATTTGTAATGGAAAAGCACCATGAAGAAGTGCCTCCTGCCCTAAACTACTGTATGGGGTGGGTGGTGGGGGGGAGGCATGGGGAGGTGGAGAAAGGCGGCTGACGATCAAGGAAGGTGGGAAGGTCATTCCCCCCAGCCTCACCCTGAACCTTGCACTGCAACTGCAGGGCTTCTTGCTGTGCAATACCTTGCACCTTCCTCGGGGCAATTAAATCCACCCACCCTATTTACATCAAAGTTGAAGTAAACAATGCACACCACCCTCCCTCAAGGCACAGCCAAGTGTCAGGTGTCACTCACCAATGTGTACATAAAGCGGTTTTGTCTTTCAAGTCCATGTTGCAAAGTGACTCTCATCCTGCACTCAAACGCTGCATTGCATTAGCATTCCTGTGGCATCCAGAGCAACTCTCCTCACCGGGTTGAGTTTTTCTGCCTCTCTTGTACTGCCCTCTGTCATGCACCTCAAAACTCTCTCATTGGTACAGCATATGTGCACCCTGACCACTGCTCCAACAATTTATAGGCCTTGAGCGGGACAGGCAACCCCCCCCCCCCTCCAACCTCGTTTTGGAGTAAAAAAATACTCCAAATAGGCTGGTGCCAGACTGGGAAAGAATGCCAAAACCTGGGCAAAAAAGAACGCCAAAACCCTGTGCAAAAAATGCTGGGAAAAGAATATCCAGGTGGGAATCCACTTACGGTTGCTTTGCAATGTGGGAGTGATTCAAAAAGATTTCAAGAGCCTCATGCTGCAAGCACCCAGAAAAAGTGTGTGTGGGGGGGGCAGTGTGGGAACAGGCAGTCCCTTTGGGTGGCCTGTGGTACCAACCCCTGATGCTAAGCCCGACTTGTGAGGGGGTAGCAGGCAGTCACTTGCGGCAGTTTGCATGAAAAGATTTCATGAGCCCCAAGCTGCAAGCACCCAGAATATGCGGTGGGGGTGGTGGTGGAGAAGTGTGGGTACAGGCTTGGCCAGCGGGCACCCTCTTTGGGTGGATGCTTATCTGGCCAACCCCCCATGCCAAGACTTGTGAGGGGGAGGCAGGCTTTGCAGGAGTTGGGCACCACTTCTTATTGTACTCAAAGCACCCAAAAAAGGAGTCTCTCTCAAGGAAAACCAATGACATTCCCCCACAATGAACTCAAATCCTATCTTAAAATGCCTTCTGGCATAAATCAGTACTGCAAGGGCAGGAGGGTAAAATTGTTAAGACATGCTCCCTAGCATTTTTTACTATTAATAGCATATTTAAGCCATCACATGGTAAATAGCGTACACATTAGGTTATTAATCGTGCTACATTACGATAGTGAAAAAAACCCAGGAACATCTTTAGCCAGAAAAAGCCAATGCTGTGGACAAGGGCCCTAGGACATATACCTTGTACCCTACCAGCTGCCATATTCTTCAATAGTATTGGCTTCCAAATGTTTTTAATTGACAGAATTCTATTCTCTTTGTATGCATACACAGCAATTTTCTCGCCATCTACCTGGCAATCTTTGGCTTAGGCTTTATATTGTGAATACATAAATGTACACATGTAGACTGAGAGTGCTCAATATGGCTACATACTATCTTGGTACATAGATGCATGCATGCCTGTGTACTTGGGCCTCTGTGTCTGGGTTTCCAGAGCAGCCTGGGGTCCTTAGGAATTCTTGTAGTTGGTCCAGTGCACAAGGTCCTCAGCCAGAAAGCTAAATGGCACATAAACCATTTGTTGGGGGGGGATAAGAAGGGTAAAGAGTCTTCCCATGTTTTAGGTTAAACAACTGGGTGGTTAGGGAACTTCTGGGAAGCAGAAAATCAATGTTCCAGGCTCCCCTCACATGGATGTTTAAATCTGTATCTCTTGACTACTCAGCATAGTACTCTAAATCTTGCCATAATTTCTTTTGTAGCTAGTCCCTGAGCAGCAAACACTGGGAGATAATATGAGGCCAAAGGGAAGACCACAAGCTTGCCCCCCTCCATAGTTATAGATTTCTGGCAGGCTACCATGACTTAGATGGAAGAATGTATCTAGAATGGGAACCCACATCATATATATGCTCAGCACATGTGTAGCCAACTGAGTATGCTCAGTCTATACACACACACATACACATTCTCACTACAAAGGAAATAGAGAATTGCAACCTGCAGCTAACTTTCAATAATGCCACTTTCATGGCAGCTGACAATTAGATGCACAAAGATGCATAGAATTCCCTTTAATGTTTAGTTCCATTTAAGCACATTATAGGAAGTCAAACTTGATGTGAAAATTACTATTTTAAAGATCCAATGAGAGCGAGATAGTTGCAGTGCATTAGACAAAAATAAATTACCAAAAATCCTTCACATTTACATGGTCATTGTTGTTGTTTGATCTTCTAAAATCAACTGGAAATTTATTCAGATTTTCAAGTTATGAACCTCAGTAAGAAACAAAGATGTCAGGGAGCCAATACAACGTTAGTCTAATATTCCTGTTGCTTATGAACTGCTTAACATATTTTGCAACAGGAAGGAAAGGATAACTTTATACACAGAGATACTTCAAAAGAAAGAATGTCTTAGAATATGTTCCAATACATCAGTGGAACTAATACTTTTTGGTGATTATAACATTTTTGTATCAAATTTAGGATAAGCAATAACTGAACTGGCTTCCTAGGTACAGATTACATTTTCTCGGAAAGCAGGTTGCACATGGAACTCTTAGAGGAAAGACTTAGAGACAAAGACTTAGACAGCTGGAGCGCTTAATATTTTCCATTCTTTAGTGATTCAGGTTAAATGCTACAAAAAAAAATCTTCAATTTTATTGTAAAGACTATCATGAGGGACAATTCTGTGGTCTCCCTTTCAGGCACACATCCTTTGTATACTCTTGCTTGCTTTTTTATCCTAACAGTACAATGTTAGATCATAATTTGTGTAATCTAAATTTAATTGACATTGCCATTTCTGGGCAATGTGCTAACAGACATTCTGCATGGGAACAGATGTTTGTCCTAGTAAGTGAGACAAAGACAAGTGAATGTGAAAACTGATATATATGACAAAGGCAGACAGCATATCATTGTGCTTCCAAAAAGGGCTAAGCAACCATATTGTTAAAAGGTAAGGTTCATGTATTTGTTGTTCATTTTCTGTGTTCCAAAATATATTGAACATATATGTATAAATCTATATAATGATTAATATTATTACATCTAAAACCTTCATTAAAAGCATGTTAAGGTTGCAAAGTCAAGCATTCAACATTTAGGAAGCAGCAACATTTAGAGTTGAAATAGTGTGTGTATGAATAATTTAGAGATGTAGAATCATTGCCTTTGTGTGATTCACTCATATCACAGTTTTATAATATGTACATGCCACAATAGAGTTCTATAGCTACTGCTTAGCATAATGTTCTATGAAATCTGCTGGGTGGGCATGTCTACACATGAGCATTTACTGCGCAGTAACCAAAATGACTGCTTAGTATGGGTACACGTCTACATGAGCACACTCATACTGCACAGTAAATATGACAACTTATGCTGACTTGAGTTTACATTTGATACCTGTGCCATGCAGGTATCAAATTTATGCCCGATTAGTAGGGCTGTGCGAAGCTTCACATGCTGATTTGATTTGGAGGAGATTCAGTCTAATTTGGCGGCCGAATCTCCGAATCTGAATCAAATCAGGAGACCAATAAAAAGGTCTGAATCAATTCAAAAAAGATTTGGAGAGCTTCAGAGATTTGGGCAGTCCCTGCTTACTGCTGCAGGGAGCTGGACCTGGACTCTGTGCTGGTAAGTGGGGGGGGGGGGAGGGGACCATGAGGGGACCCCTCCAGACCCCATCCATGCCTGCCCTCCAGACCTCCTGAGTGCCCCCCAACCCCTGCCCACTTTCCCAGCTCCCCCCGCCCCCCATGGCTACCCCACCTGGCCCCAGCTCCTGGTTCTTTAAAATAAATAAATAAATAAAGCCCCCACTTACTGGCTGCTGCCAGGTGGGGAAGCAATCCCCACTGCCTCCTACTGCCCCATGCTGAGTGGGAGGTGCTGCTATGAGCCTCCATCCCCAGCCCTCCCATAGTTGCCCCATCCAGCCCCAGCTCCCAGTTCTTTAAAAAAAAAGCCCTATACTCACTGGCTGCTGCAGTGGCCACTGAGGCCTCTGGGGACTTGTGGCAGAGTCCCCCATGCAGCCTGGGGCAGTGGGAGGCAGCGGGGATTGCCCTCCCCACCTGGCAGGAACTGGTGAGTGCGGGGCTTTATTTATTTATTTTTTTTAAGAGCTAGGGCACTGGTATCGGGCAGGGCAGCCATGGGAGGGGGAGGCTGGGAGAGCAGGCAAGGAATGAGGGCTCATGGCAGAGCCCCCCACACAGCATGGGGCAGTGGAGTGCAGTGGGGATTGACTCCCCATGTGGCAGCAGCTGGTGAGTGGGGCTTTTTTTTTTTCTTTTTAAGAGCGGGACATTGGGGATGGGGGAGTGGGCAGGGAAAGGGGGCTCATGACAGAGCCCCCCATGCAGCACAGGGAATTGGGGGCAGTGGGGATCACCCCCACTGTCTGGCAACCGCTGAATCGGCTGGATCTCTGAATCAAACAGGCTCCATCCCCAGCTGCTCTCCTAGCCCTGTCAATTGCCAAGCCCTGATGCCAAAACTTGTGAGGGGGATGCAGGCTTTGCAGGGGTTGAGCACCACTTCTCATTGAACTCAAAGCCCCCAAAATAGGGGTGTCTCTCAAAGAAAGCCGACTACATTCCCCCACAATTAAATCAAATCCTATCTTAAAATGCCCTCTGGCGTAAATCAGTACTGTGAGGGCAGGAGGGTAAAAGACGTGCTACCTAGCATTTTTTACTAGTAAGAGCATATTTAAGACGTAACATGGTAAATAACTTACACATTAGGTTATTAGTCGTGCTACATTACAACAGTGAAAAAAACCCAGGAACATCTTTAGCCAGAAAAAGCCAATGCTGTGGACAAGGGCCCTAGGAGATGTACCTTGTATCCTACCAGCTGCCATATTCTTCAATAGTATTGGCTTCCAAATGTTTTTAATTGACAAAATTCTATTCTCTTTGTATGCATACACAGCAATTTTCTTGCCATCTACCTGGCAATCTCTGGTTTAGGCTTTATATTGTGAATACATAAATGTACACATGTAGACTGAGAGTGCTCAATATGGCTACATACTATCTAGGTACATAGATGCATGCATGCCTGTGTACCTGGGCCTCCGTGTCTGGGTTTCCAGAGCAGCCTGGGGTCCTTGGGAATTCTTGACCTTGGTCCTGGACCTCTAATGAAAAGTCAGTTGGTGTTTTGAAACCTGATTGATAAATAATGTGTTTTTATTTTGTGTTAATTTATTGTTTGTGAACTGTGATAGACTGAGAACATCAGGAATTGAAGATCTAATCTTCCACATGACAGGTAAACTGTCAACAGCCTCTCCATACCATCTGCATCTGAAATCTTAAGGAACCAGCTGTGAATATGAAGATAATTTAATCTCCTTGACTTTTATATCCTTGGGCTCTTTGCTGACTGCTAAGCAGGGCGAACATTTGTGGATATTTATCTCTTAGGACTAGATTAAGACTACCACCAAAGGACTCCACTAAAGGACTATTAGGAAGTAATTACTCTTTGTCACTTATGGACTATAAAGTTTTTAAGGCCAGAATGGCATTATGATACACTGTTTGACTTCCTACATAATGCAAACTATAGAATTTCATGCAATGATTTCTGCATCGAGCATATAACTTCTGTTTGGGCTATAGCACTTTTGAAAAAGAAATGTAAATAATTCAAGTGACAGAGATCCTACAGGATTCCTTGTTCAAGTGACTAATTATCCTCTTGTAAAAATGTGTGCTTATATGGAGTATGAAATAACCCTTCCAACCACTGAATCTCATTATACTATTTTTTCTGCTACATTAAAGAGTCATCTATTATCAGCAATATCTTCTCCACATAGGTACTTCTGCACTGTGATAAAGTCACCTATTAATCTTCTCTTGAGTAAACGTGCATTGAGCTTCTTAAGTCTCTTAACTTCTAATAAGATAGGGTAATATGAAAACTCCTAGACACCATTATGAATTCCATTAAGTAGCCCTAGGTTTGTGAATTACCAAAGGGGACTTGTGAATATTAAAGAGCTGAATATGAATATCTTAAAAGGTACACTGTTCCATATTGTTCTAGCTGGCCCCAGAAGTCTCGAGCAGGAATCTCATTAAACTTTACAGTGACTGATCATGGTGGCAGTTCTCACACCCAGTCAGGGTCCAAACATAACTGACAAGGAATGATTGTGTTTCTTTTTTTAGCAGGAAAAGGGAAACATTGACTGATTAGCAGATGAAACCTAGAAACACTTATTAGTAGACTGCCCTTGCTCTCTACTCTAATTTTTTGCTTCCTTTTGGCACTAAAGCACTCACTGGACTGTTGGTGAATGGGCAATTCAACAAACAGCTCTTGGGGAAGAGAGGTATCATGACTGAAAAATGAAGAGATGGATATTAGTAAGTTATTAGTAATAACTTATTACCTCTATAAGTAATTAGAGAGGTTGTAACTATCTGACGTCAGGCAGAAGGGTAGATGTGCACCTTATAGACTAATTAAATCTAAGCTTAAATTAAATGCATATGGTTTCATAAGCAGCAGCTTACTTCATAAAATGCTATATTCTTAGCAAGTTCATTAGCTAGCTTCCATTTTATTTTAACCAGATTTCAATTTAAACAAGTGCTTCTCATTTCTGTCTTGCTGCTGGCTTCTGAAATGTTGCAGTTTTCATCCTGTATTCTGAGGACTGCTCGTCCATCGTAGAGCTTTGGAAAGTCACTGCCTTCCTTCATGGTTTCAGCGGCCTGATCACCCTTTACTGGACTTGGGGAAATGGCCTTGCATATCAAAGGTCCTTGAGAAGTCCTGGCATGACCCCTGGTGTTTTGTGGCACATATGTTCATATCACTCCCCTCAAAGTAGTACACCCTCACATAGAGATATGCTATGTCTATAATAATCAAGATTGTGCTCCTATCAGAGAAATCATAGATCATAAAGAAATCATAGAGAAGTAAGTCTGGAAGGGACCTCCATGGGTCATCTAGTTCAACCACTCGGCTGATCATGTATAACAGCATGGATTCCTGCCCTTAGCTACAAATATTATATGTACAAGTTTCATCATTTTTTTTCTCAACCTGCTTCATTAAGATGATGTGATGATTAATATTTTAGCTCTGCTATGAGCAATGTGTTCAGTTTATTATCCCTCTCCAGGGGTTTCATGTCTCCCTCTTCCATTCCCTAAGCATCTTTGAGAAGATATATGTGAATTTTCATGTTTTTCCTAGAATCTTTACCTTGTTTTTCTCCTATTTCACTCACTAGCCAAGATTTTAAATTGTATTTAGGACCCCACATACTAAATAAGTGCTTCCAAGTCTCTTGAAACAAATATTGATCAAGAATGATGCATGTCTCCAGTTAGCAATTCTTCACTCAGCGAAGTCTTTTATATTGTGGAAAATCCTACACTAACGTTATTCCTTTCAATAACTCTATTTAAGTAAGCATGATACACAGCATGGAGTGCTCACTCAGTACCTTTGTGTGGGGGAGAGGCTGTTTATGTTTTCCAAACTTTTCACAAGGTTCGTAACTATTTGTCAGCTTAGTTTGGGTTAGTGTCTTCTATGCAGTGAACTATACGTGCATTAAGATGTTTTTCTCAAAGCTGCTTTAGGGTATAACAGAAAAATACAAGTCATGGATGGACTAAGTGACCTAATACTGATTTTTTTCCCATTCCTCCTAGCACACTATTGTTCTCTGAGGTATATTTTCCAATGCTTTGTTCCATGCTGTTCAAATGAATTAAATAATTCAGCTTCTACTGTTCCCTTGGGAGATTATTTCACAGTCTAGTAGTTTTTACTAGATTTGATTTTAGGAATTTTTGCAAGTATATCTTTCTTGTCTAAGTTTTTCTTGTCTTTTTTTCCCTTTGTCATTAGTTTAATTCTGTACTATTTGGTCAGTTATATGGTTTTTATGTCACTATAAATTATCATTTGCTTCCATAGTGTTTGCACCTTTAGGTTGTGTCCAGACCAGCATGACTGTTTGTTTCCCTGGGGAACTCCTGTAACACATGTGCTCTGATGCATAGCAGGTTACCCCAGGTGGGGTAGTGGAGACTGGGGCCAGCAGCCTTACCTAGGTTCCTGAGGACCTTGGGGAGCTGCAGTCACAGTGCTCCTGAAACTGTAAGCCTGGCTGGCAGCTGGAGCATGGCTCTGGCAGGCCAGGCTCAGGTTTTGGGAGGCACGTGCTGCTGCCATATGTGTCACCCTGCTTTTTTAAGGCATGGGTTTTTTTTACCCCAGGATGTCTCAGGGTCAAAAAAACCTCCAATGCTGCAAGGTAGTAGTGTGAGGAATTCCTGCATGTGCAGTGTGTGGCACTGCAGACAGGTCTGTGGTGCCACATGCTGCAAGTCCATGCTCATCTGGATGCAGCTTTAAAATATTTGCGGACGGTTGCTGTGATGTGGTATACACACTAACATAATTTTTCAATTATTTAGCATGTCTACATATGTAGGCCCTAATCTCCAAATGAGACCTGTACACACATGTTCTTATAGCCATGCAGAGTCACTTTGACATTCATAAGAGTGTACAGATACAATGATCTGTTAACACAGATCTCACTGAAAGATCAGGGATTTTGTTCTTTATAATCTTCCTTCAGAAATTAATTCCTCATTGCTTTAATAATGTTTACGGATCTTCACTGAATTCCCTACAACTTGTTGTTTTTTTCCAGCTACTAGGGTTTTTTGGGATGTAATGTTGTGGTGTAAGCTCAAGCTAATATTATTTCTTTGGAGTTTGATGCTGAACGGCTCAAACAGCCTTCCCTTGCCTTTCAGATACTCCCAGGTGAATATATTAAGAATGAGGTATAAATACCTTCAATAAAAGGCAACCTAATTTTAAAATCTTCTAACCCACAATAATTCACATTTTCTCTACCTTTAAGGAGGTATCACAGGCAAAACATATTGAACTATACTTATATCTGTAATCAGAACTTTGACAACTTCTGCACCCCATTCATAGCCCTCATGGTATTCGCCATGATACTCAACAATTAAAATCCCCACAGCTTAGATACTCATTCTCCAGTGTAAATGCCAAATGCCATTTTGATTAAATAATTTGATTACAAGGAAGCAATCCTGTTAAAGCACATTCCTGTAAAAATCAAAGCAGCTATAAAAACACTCTTCTGCACTGAGATCTAAGCCATTACATCAGCAATATTTCACTTCCTTGTGAATAAGATGAATGATTTGTAAATAAAAGGGGCCAAATTCATCCCTGTTGAAACTTCTTTGTAATCAGATAGCTACCCCAGGGATGCCTTTCAGGCAATGGTTAATGGAGCTATTAATAGATAGTGGTTAGTTATGCTGGATGTTTTAAGTATCTAGTGAGTATGGTATGCTAAAAGCACCCAATTTCCATTACAGATTAGATAATGCTTAAAGTCATTTTCACTTGGCAGTCTCTCAAAGATTTGTATTTGTCCAGTTCCAAGCTATTGCTAAGCAGGAAAACAGCAAGTCTCTTCTCAATATTACATTCCATATTTCACAGGTCAGATTTTCTATTTCAAGACCCATGTAATTAATTTGCCAGGAAGGTAAAACAAAACATAAAATAGATGAAGGCTTTAAGGATGATGTAGTGTGGTCCATTGAGCAGGTCAAGGACTGTGAGTACCAGCCAAGAAACAGAAGAATTTGGATGGTTCTGCAGCACAAGGCATGGGGAGAGCGGGGGAGGAAGTGAAGAGACTTTGCAAGTTATTTATACTACATGTGATGAGAGACACTGCACTCTGTGCAGGCTCCAAAATTCCCCAATCGCAGGTGCTTATATTTGCCCACCTCAGAACAAGTAGAGAGAAACTGCTGACAGGGACAGACACTGGGTGCAGCCAGAAGTGGCACTTTCCAGTGATCTGGCTCCTGGAATCCCTTTACAGCCATGACACAAGTGCATGGCTGCAGAGAACATTTAAAATGGCCAATCACATGAAAAATTAACCCTGGTTAAATCAGGTATTACATGAAGGCACTCAAAAGAGAACTTGTATTCCCTCCAGAGTTAAATTTTCCTGCCCCTGGGGCTGTCGGGGGGAAGAAGAGGGAGCTGCTGGCTGCTGACTGGCCAGAGCTGAGGGGGAGGGGGTGGGCAATGGGCCCCCCTCACTTTGCAGCTCCCCTCAGCTACCTTGTCTGTGTCAGGCCTCCAAGGTGAGGGGGCTCCATTCCCCACCTCAGTTCTGGCCATTCAGCAGCCAGGAGTAGCCAGCACAGAGCTGCCAGATGCTGAATGGCCAGAGCTGGGGGTGTGGGGGGAATGGAGCCCCTCACCTTGGGAGCCCAACCCAGCTCTGGGGGGTGGGCATGAGGTGAGGGGACCTCTTTCCCCTCTCCTTTTCGCCAGTTCTGGGCATTCAGTAGCTGGGAGCTCCCTCACTGACAGCCCTGGGGCTGGGGCTGGGGGAGGAGGGGTAGTGCTGGGGTGGGGACAGTGGGAGCCTCCTGTGAGGCTGGCCTGGGCCAGTGCAGGCTGCCTCCAGACTCCCTCACCACCCCCCCAACAGGTGAATGTCTGTTTGGTCAGGGTTGGGGGGGAGCACTTTAATTCATGGTGCTTTTTGTAAAGTGCTATGAGTTAGGGCCCTAATGTCTGTCTATGTCCACAGTTAAATGACATTGTTCCTTGCTCCCTTTATGCTCTAAACCTAAAAGATTTCTGCTTTACTGCATTGTGATTGGCAGCACAGTAAGAGATTTTTCTCTTAGTCTTACTAAATCCAGTTCTTCAGCTATCAAGGAGCCCACAGACAAAAGAGTCTGCTGTCATTATCCTTTATTAAAAGAAATGAATGTAATAAAGAAATATTCACTGAAACATGGGTGTGGATCAGGTACTTATAGATGTTCAGTGTAACATTCTTTGTAATCCCTCTCAGCCTTCTCTTTATTGTCATGTAGAAGTGGGAAGTTAGATAGACAGTGTTAGTTTTCATGGCAGGTTGTTCTAAGCCATCAGTACAAACTGTTATGGTTACCAAACTATTGTCTGCTTTAGGCATGACCATTTATTTCCCTCAAAGCAGATACTAATAATCCGTTATTTCATTTTATTGTCTCTTATACAGGCAGGAGAAGGATGAGCCAGAAAGAGCTTTAATGAATTCATAGCTCATTTCTTACAGTGCTCCTAGTGCCTTGTGGTGTGTTGAAGAAGCATCTTCTGAACAGGCAGATTATGTGTTATATACATGTGATATGACATATTTTTTAAAATAAAATATTCATATTTTCCCAAGCAGGAAGCAACTGTGACCACCTGAAACCTGAAATCCTGCTCCTGTCTTTGTTTCAAGGAAATCTGCATCATCACAGATCCTCACAGGAGGTGAGAGGGTCCCTGCATACCAGCTATGAATTGACTGCCCAGAGGCATTTTCCATCTATTGACTCCTCTGTGAAATCCTATGAAATACGAACTTTCATTTCTACCCAGGAGAACTTTTACAATCTTTTCTCCAATGCCCAGTGACGGGTGTTTGTGCCAGAAAGTTTGCAATTATTTATTTATTTATTTTTTTTTGCAAAAATCTTGTTGGTCTAATAAAAGATATCATCTCTACTATGAGTCCTGATCGTGTTATATATCCTGCATTTGTCAAATTGTTAGAGGTACCTTAGAATGCTATCTTGGGTATGGATGCTTTCAGTGAAGATGGGGTCAAATGAAGCCATTCTTGATTGGCAAAGAGTCTTAAGATTCAGTATAGCTGGTTTGGACATAAAGTAGGAGACAAGACACTAGGACTGACTAAATACTTCCACAGTCAAGGACTACGCTAGTAAGAAT
This sequence comes from Alligator mississippiensis, assembly GCF_030867095.1. NCBI lineage: Eukaryota > Metazoa > Chordata > Crocodylia > Alligatoridae > Alligator > Alligator mississippiensis. The sequence goes on along the minus strand of NC_081824.1, from coordinate 114,806,649 downwards.
TATTTTGCTGTATTAGTATGCTTTTAAGCCACTGATTTTACATTTTCTTTTTTCCTATTTCTTTTGAGAACAGGTGCTTAGAACCAGAGAAGTAGCAAGGGAAGGATTAGAGAGCATCATAGAACCACAGAGTAGTAAAGTTGGGAGGTGTTGGATGAGGTCAAGTCCAATCCCAGCTCAAGGCAGAATCACTCCTGACTAAAGCATCCCAATCAAGTGTCTGCCTAACCTACTATTAAAAACATCCAAGGAAGTTCCACAAGCTCTCTTGGCAGCCTGTTCCAGTGCTTAACCTCATAGTGAGAAAGTTCTAATATTTCCCTTGCTGCATTGTATCTTATCTTGTCCCCTGCAACCACATAACTACCCTTCATGTGCTTGAAGACTATTGTCCAACCTTCCCTCAGATCTTCTCTTCGCCAAAATAAATAATCTTAGCTCCTTCAACCTATCCCCAGAAGTTATTCCCCTTGTTACTGAATCATTTCTGTCATTCTCCTCTGTCATTCTCCTTTTTTACCTTGTCCACATCTTTCTTGAGATGAAGGGTCCAAAAGTGGACACAGTACTCCAGGTGACATCTTATCTCTGCTGAATAGAGTGGGAGAATCAAATGATAGTCCTGCTAACGCAGGTTGATATGCTATTGACCTTTTTTGCAACAAGAATACACCATTGGCTCATATTCAATTTTGTGACTGCCCAGGTCCTTTTCTGCAGTACTGCAGCCTAGATCATCCTTCCCGAGTCAGTATTTGTTCCCTTCCAAGTGTAGGACATTGTGCTTGTCCTTGCTGAATTTCACCTGATTGATTTCAGACCATTTCTTAAGCTTATGCAGGTCATTCTAAATTCTAGCTCTATCCTCCAGAGTGTCTGCAGTTCCACCCAACCTGGTGTCATCTGCAAGCTGTTAAGTGTGCACTCGGTTCCTTCCTCAAAATCATTTTGACACCAATACGTCAACTGTCAATGAGTGATCAAAATATCATACTAGTTTTATTCTTATCCTTTCAATTAAGCTGAGTTTCTTTTAAAGGTGCATTGAAATGTATTTAGATTTGTGAGCAGACATGGTGAACTTCTCTATTTTCTGTCAAACCAGAATGTCAGAAGATTTTTTTTCTATGCTTGACTCCGTAACAGGATTTATTTTAAAATGTATTTTGTACTGAATCAGAAAGACAGTTGTTATTAAGCTGCTAAAATTAATGTTTAGAAACCTGAAACACTTAGTCCTATTTCACAGGCAATGGTTTATTTAAAAAGTCACCCACTGTTTAAGTAACACAGAGCATGTCTACACGTGAAATTAATGTGACACAATAAACTCTGGTGCATATACCTTAAATAAACTCCAAAGCGATATGCACCAGAGTTTATTGTTCCTGGGTGCCATGTTTACATGTCCTCCTGGGACTGCAGCATGTTGAGCCAGGGCAGAACAGCCCTGGCTAGAAGAAGGCCCAGAGGGCTAGCCTGCGAGCCTGGGGCTCCTCTGACCCACCTCAGTGTAGTGTAGAGGGGCTGACTGAGGCATGAGGGTGCTCCAGTGTGAGGCTGGCTGCCAGGCAGCCCCCACACTGACGTACCTTCATGCTCTAGCCAGCCCTTTCATCATGTACATGTGCATTGCTGCACGTGAAAGAATGCCATCATAGGATAGTGCATGTGTTTACAAGTATTTACCTATGGAGGAATTAATGAGTTTATGTACCCTAATAGGGCCATATATGTAGATGCTGAGACTTTACTGCAGAGCTAATTAGGCAGCTCCACAGTAAACGTCTCCTGTAAATGCACCCACAGCATATTATACCCACTAAGGACAAATCTTCAATAAACAATCACCAGATATTTTAGTTAATGGGCATATTTAAACTAGAAACAGCTGCTTTCTGTAAGTCATATGGACCCCACATATGTATAAATCATTATCAATATATGAACAGCTTCTCTCTTGTCAAAGGAAAATGTAATCTACTTGGTAGACTGAGCAGCAGATGGAACTTTTCCTTAGCTGTGGACACGCAACTTTGATTTTCAAAAAAAGCTCAGATTTAGATTGGAGTTTTGCAGCTGGCCCCCTACATCAAGAGTGAGTGATGTTTATATATAGTTACTATAAATTTCTTAGACTGTTTTAAACTCTTTCGCTCTTACCTGAAAACCTCTCATTGGGCACATAGTTGCAAAGTCAACTCACTGCTCTACAGAAGTCCTTTCTCTCTGCAATGCTATTACAAAGATGGAAGAAAGCTTTGGAAAGCCTGCGCAGAAGGGATAGCCATCTCCTTTGGGGATTCCAGAATGTCTGCTTCCATGAAGATGGACTATAAAGGACATGAAAAGGGCAAATCTGGTGGATTTGGCACTAAACACTGCCTCTAGTGTTCTTCCACATGCTAAGATACAGCATTGGTCTTTAACCTAAACTGGGCTGCATTTAATCAGAGACTGCTTAAGCACATGCTTGGGGGGGGAGAGGGAGGAGCATTTTAATTAGAGCAGTTCCCTGACTACCACTGTCATTAGAACAGCTTACTGTCACATGTATTAAGCCCATGCACATTTCAAAATGGCCATGAGACACTTTATCTAAAGCTCATTCAACAAGGTTTAGATAAAGTGCCACTGTGGCCATTTTGAAATGAACAGGGGCTTAATACACATGATGGTGAGGCAATGCTGGAGCGTTCTAATTCAAACATGAATGAGCATGTCTACAGGCACCTAGAAATTCCCTACTTTCAAACTTGCTCCAGGAAAACTCTAATAATATAGTTTACATTGATAAGTACATAGTGTATTAATGGAGTTAACTCAGTTTCTCCTGGGAGCTCAAAATAGCATTTTATAACTTTATTCTAAGCAGTCAACTTCCCATGATGATACTAAGGGGTAGACATTGCATTTGTGTAGGACTGTGATATAGTATAGCATAATTGTCTGGGAAAAGTCAGTTCCAAGGCTGTGTTGTTTCTTTTAATAATGCCCAAGAGTATTCTAAGCAGTTTGAGAATCTAATAAAAAAACCCCAAAGACTCTTTCTCAGAAAACCTTACCACCTAATTTAGTTATGACATAACAGGTAGGGGTAACACACAGCAGGAGGGGTTTAAAATTACAGTAATACACTCATACAGATCCCTAGTTATAGCATGAGCATACCTCAGTAGCCCACTTAAGATTCTTTGTTCTTGTAATAATGTGCACATAATTATTATTGCTCTCTGCTTGTGGAGACAACCGAAAGTAGGGTTTGAAAAAGAGCCTAGAAGTTTCAGACAGAGTATGAGACAATAACAATGAATTGAAACTGATATACTCCTGTCTTCTACCACAACATCAGTTCTGTTTTACATGGAATAGCTAGGAAAAAATGCTTTGGAAGGGGGACAGAGAAGTTTATTCCACAAAAAGACCCTGATCCAATGCCCATTAAAATTAGTGGAAAGACTTTCGTTGACGTCAATAGGCAATGAATAAAGTACCAATTAAATAAATGTTAGGGTGCATAAACCCCATGGCCCTGTGTACGTTAGAGGAATCTACTCTCTCCATTTATTGGAAAGAAATGCAAAGAACCAATGATAAATACCAAATAAAGACTACACTTCATGCACTCATACCCCAAGCAATATGACTGAGGTAAGATAGTAAATTTGGCTGCATGTGTGCATAAGTGTGTGTGAATGTGTGTAATCACCATCTCTTATTAACCAGTATCAGGTGAGAATTATTGCTGAATAGAATAAAACAGAGTGAAGTGAACTGGGGTTAACCACAGACCAAATTATTTCTATAGATTTTACATATGGCTTACTGAGGAACTGTGTTTAAAATCCTCTAATAGCTATGTCACTTTCTTTGTTATATAAATGTGGTGGAAAATAAACTTCATATATTGTATTACTAGAACTTGCTGGTGATGTGAGCTTCGTGCCATTCCTTTACAGGTGGATAGGGCAAAATCGTATTTCACTTTCTGTGCCCAGGTGATAGCTGTCTATCCAGTAACTGCCATTGCCACATACTGGGCATGTCCACACATGTATTTACTCCAGCCTAGATTTACTGTGCAGTAAGATACTGAAGAGTAATGGTTTTTGGGTAGGTGTCTACACACATAGGGATTAGAGAGAAGATTTGCACCCAGTTCCCTGCAGCCCTGCAATGGGCTTCTGCCACCACCAGGAGGGAGCTCCAGGCATAGAGCGTGTTTTCTCTCTAATGCAGAGAAACAAAACCACCTTCCAATCCAGAATGGGCATCACCTTTCATCTGCTTTACTGGTAACAAGAACAAATGGACCAGCCTGCTATGAACTGAAACCTTCCCAACATCTACTGGAAAGTGTTAAACATGCAACAGTCCAGCAGATGTTGTCCCAATCGTAACAACAGGTAGGAATTTTTTTTAAAGCATTATCAGTTGTAGTAATATAATGTTTGTATAAATCTATGACCTATTAGTAATTAAATAAGTGACTAATGGAATGTATAAACCAACAGTCAATACATCTATATTGGTTTATACTTCAAAAATAGCATCTCATGATTTACATAACAAATCTCAAGAGTTTCTCTCTTAATTTTTGACACAGTAAGGTTGGAAATACTGCTGTCAAAAAGCTAGAAGGAGAAAAACCCTGCCCAGTTTTAGTCTGATATCCCTAGTCCATGGGCTCAGAAAACTCAGCTTTAAGGCCACCCTCACCCAGACAAAGTTTGAACATAAAATTCTCTTCCTTTCCCACACAGTTGTCTAATCACTAGACCACAGATTAGGTGTTGTCCATTATGCCCTACTCTTGAAACTGAATGGCTGTACTTTGCATTTAATATTCATGGGAAAATTTCTGCCCCATGGGGAACAAGGAACTAGACTGAAACCCAGAGTTTTTTCCCTTCCACAGTATCATCCAACTCAGTAGGCACATCTACATGTGCAAATGCTCTGGAGTGGGCTTACTCTAGAGTAAATTACTCCAGAGTAAACCTACTCCAGGCAGGCATTTACATGTGTGAGGAAGTGGTAACAGATTTACTGCGGTCTGCTCCTGCCCTAGGTAGGGGGAGGTCTAGACTCCCCCTGGGTGCTAACCCAGGAGCTGGCAGGGAGCAGGGGACCAGAAGACAGCTATTTCCTGGTGGGGGCTGAGAGATTGTTCCTTGCCTCCAGGAGCTGCCTGCTGCTGGGGTGAGTCCAGGTGGGGACAATGTCCCCCTGCCCTGGCATCAGGGATCTCCTACTCCTCAAATTCACAATTGTGATTGCAGAACGGGGCTGGGAGATTCTAATTTCTCAGCCCCAGTTACATGATCACAGAGAAAGGACTGGGAAATGACTGTTCCTCACCTCAGCTCCGTGATTGTGGAGCAGAGGACATTGTCCCCGTGCCTTGGCAGCAGGCATCTCTCGAATGCCTGGCTGACTGAGAGCACATTTGCTCCCAGTCGGCTGTCTACACGTGCCATACTGCACAGTAATTACTGAAGAGTAAATTTGCTATTTGTATTTACAGGTAGCAAATATATGAGCAATTAGAGAAAATGACTGTGTAGTAAGCATCTGCAAATATAGATGGTGATGCTTACTGTGCAATAAATTGCTCTAATCTTGTATAAAGCGTCTTGTGTAGATGCACCCAGTGAGTGGTATATCCTTCCACTTCTGCTCTTCCTCCTGGTGGTACTTATTTCATTCTCTGGGCTGCCCAGAGGGCAGTGTGACTGCTCTGAGCACATCCCTCTGCACTTGCACTCAAGCCCTCAGTTTCCTGCAGGCTTGCTGAAGAGCAGTCACTGGGGATAAACAGAGAACAGCTTTACTAGGGAACTTCCAGGCCTGGAATACATCAGTGAGGTTTGGGCAGGATATGCTTAGCCCTGCCTCAGTGGGACTGGCCACTGCCAGGAAGCTGGGGCTGGATAGGGGATGAGGCTGGGCAGGGCATCCATGGGGGCTTCACTGGGGAGGCCAATCCCCGCTGCCCTCCACTGCCCTGCACTGCGCAAGGGGGGAGGGAGGGGCTCTGCCATCAGCACCCAGAGGCCCTAATCGCTGCTGCTGCAGCCTGTGAGTGCAGGGCTTTAAAAAAAAAAAGCTCCTGGACAGCATGTAGAACATGCAGATGACGGCATGCTGTCACTGCCAGCTGGGGCCAGTGGCAGCACCAGTCTTCCTGGTGCTCGGCGTCGGGTATGCCGAACTGACTCAGGTACTGGCACTGGTTCCAGAAGCCTGCTGTCATCCTGCATGCAAATTCAGGGGCCTGAACTCCCTGGGAAGAGTAAGGCACAGCCCTGCAGCCCTCCCAGGGGATTTGGCCCCCGGATCTGCATGCAGGATGACAGCAGGCAGCCACTGCCAGCAAGTGATATGTTTTGATTTGAACAACTTGAGGTGCAGTTTCACAAGAAACCTTGCACCTATCTTCTTGAAACTCAGCAAGCTTCATGCCTTTGGAAGGGGCTACCGTCCCTGAAATTTTTATCCAAATCAGACAAGAAATGACAAAGTTATAGGCATTTTAGTGATTCCCCATTATAGCCTATGGCTGAAACACCAAAACAGCATCAAAATTCTGAAACAGTTTCGGCCGAATCAAAACTGAAACACCGAAACAAATCACTGTTCCTCCAAAATGCCGGATTCAAAACTGAAACAAAACATAGCCGTTTCACACAGCCCTAAAAGACAGTGCTTACAGGAATACCGGAAAGTAGAATGAGGCCAGAAGATATACTGGAAAGAGGATTCATAGTTAAGATTTCATGAACCATTTCAGATACCATGTTGATAATTACAACCTAATTAGTTAAGAGAAGGACTTCCCTGATCTAACCACTTTGAGCAGAACTTGAACTTGAATGAAATGTTAATGGAGGTTGAAAGAATTAATTATTTTCAGTCTTTTTTATGTTTGCATATCTCTGGACTTCTTAGTGTTACCTTACCAGTCAGTTACCTTTGAAAGTTACAGGAGAAAGCCTGTTCTACTGAGATTTCCAGCCCAGCTTTCCAGATTCAAGAAGTTTCAAAAGTTGATGTAAATTTTAGCCAAGCACTTGAGCTTTTGTAAGCTCATTCAGACTAATTACTTGAACTTAAGTGGCAAGTTTGGGTTCCTAAATACAACCCTGTGAAGCTGGAGTTATTCCTCTAAAATTCACTGAATTTAATTCAGCTAATCAGGTCCTCAGTTGGTATAAATTGGCACAGCTGCATTGTTTGTACTAATGTAAATAAGAGGGAAAAATTCATTTCACATGATTACAAAACAGAAGGTCTCTAGTGTGCATACATGTGTACATTTTAGATATATGCATAAAATGTGAATTGATGTAATCTATTCCAGATTCACAATTCTAAATACCATTGATGCCAAGTACAAATCATTTTTATGAATTAAACTCTGTCAGCCAGCTCTCAGGTACCATAAATTGACAAAGCTTGGGAACAGTGTCACTTTATATCAGTTAAGAATTTTGTTTTAATGAATTAATGTCATGAAATGGCTTTAGAACTGTAGCTATAAATTAAATTTTCTGACTGGTGGTTAATGCTTGCATTAACAAAAATGCCCAACAAATGGATGTTTCCGTTTTCTTTCTTCTGTTTCACAGTATTAGTAAGTCTCCAGCTAATGCATGTCTCGGGGTTTACTGCACTATTCAAGCAATTTAAGATAAAATATATCTAATAATCTCCAGAAATAGTTTATTGATGTGACAGTGCTCACCTTTCTACAGGTAGAACAGATATCTCTCGTTTAATTAAACCCTATTTCAACTCCATGCACATTAAGTGGCACTCATATAGCTGTGCAATAAAAATTGTTGGCACTTACACATAATTTGGATTCTGTTTGCCCCTATAGGAGAGGAGGACCACTGTGTATTGGTATCTGAGGGAAGCAAACTAAAAGGGAAAAGAAGGGATACGGAAGTATTTTCTCAACCTCAAACTTCAGAACAGCTTGGAATACAAGTCTAGGTCCACATTTAGATTTCATTCATATTCTTTCTGTATGTCTATCATAGAATGACCAACAACATAGTCAAAATTCTACTCCTGCATCAAATTACTGGGGTAGTCAAAATCTGTATGTAAAGTTTGTGGCTCAGGGCCTCCATATGCTTTAGCATTATTATGACAAGAACAAGGGATTTAGATTTGGCCCAAATCGGGGAGAGCGATTCAATTCATTGATTTGGATCACCGTCCCTGATTCGATTTGGCCAAATCCAAATCTGAAGATTCAATGCTGATTCAGAGAATCAGTGATTTGAACATAGACAAAGCTTTAAATGTTTTTTCTACATATCTTGAGGTACCAGCACAGCTTATGAATGCTGTGATGCTGGGGTGCATGGAGCGCCCCACAGGAGTGCAGGGGGGGGGGGAAGGGGGCAGCCCTCCATGTCCTCGGTGGTAAACCCAGAAGTGGACTGGAAGGAGGGACCCCAGGTGCCCCCCCAGACCCAGAAGGCACCAGTCGCTGAGCCGGAGGGGACACAGAGGGGGTTTCCCTATGCTCTCCCCAGTGGACCCAGAAGTGGATCGGAAGTGCTTCTGGTCCACTTCCGGGTCTGCTTCCGAGTATGCTGGGGAGCCCCCCATGCTCCTGTGGGACACTCCATGCACCCCAGCATCACAGCATTCATAAGCTCAAAGAGTCCTTTGAGTCGATTCAGATTTGGAGATTTGGCCACTGAATCGGGCCGAATCTCTGCCAAATTGAATCAGGGGCCGAAGCTTCTCACAGCCCTAATAAGAATGCTTAAACTTCATTACAGGGTTCAAACTGTTACTGGTTTTAGCAGTATTTCCCATTTAAGTATAGGAAATGTCATTAAAATGTTAAAATCTTTAAATCTAGGATGAATTTCAGGGCCTCAAAAATTGAAATCTATGCTTCTCTAGAGTAGGCTTCAGATCAGATCCTAACTACTACATTCATTGAAGAAAAGTACATTTAAGGTGGGCTACAGTCCTCAACATTCATCGCAAACTGCTTGTATTAAAATGGGTGGTCACTGAGTTAGGACAGTGCTAAGTGCTTTTGAAACTCCTCCTGCCCTTAATCCCACTTTTGCAGTGAAGAAATTTGCCACCATATTTGTTCATTCTGAAAGCTGAACTTTCCCACAGTTGCCCAATTGGTGAATAATATTAAGAGACTTCTTAGCTAAATCAGCTTGCCTGAGTGGGCCTTTGTTTTATTTTAGGCTAGTTATGTGCTTTCTCTTTTCTCCATTGAAGACAGTCACCTGAAAAAAATACATCTCTTGATAAACCTACAGAAAATGAAAAGTACAGAGGCAAATGAATTTCTGAGCTAACATCACTTGGATATTTTCTGATTCCTTCATTTAATGAGCTTATTTTTCAGTGACTTTTCTTATCTGATAGTCCCGGAGCGCCCTTGACATTCCTTACATTTTTTTCCTTTTGTCTTCTGATGCCTCTTAGTCCCTTTCCAACTTCGATCTTTCATTGAGATGCTAAACTGACTGACAGATTTTAATTAGCTGAAGGCTGTTGCTAAAGAGACATGTTTATTTAAATCAAATAAGAGGAGGCTGCTTTAAAATCCAAATGCACCATAAATAATAGCTTTATGTTTGGCAGGGGGCTGTAGTTTATCGCTGTGGTCATTAATATAGTTCAGATGGGTTACATTGGAAAGAAATTTAAATTAAATCTAATTCAATCTCTTTTTTTACCATTATGCAATAAACAGTTGGCATCTGCAGACACTTTAATTTAAACTCTCTTGGAGTCAATGTTGTGTTTTTATAATTAAATCTATATTTTTAGTAGGTTTACTTTGGCATTTTGCATTCTGAATTCTAGTAATAATAATAATACACCAATGTGTTTTGGCTTCAGTAATTCCACAGGACCCAGTGCTGTGGGGCGCTGCCTACGTTTTACCTTCATTGACTTGATAGGCAGGAGGGCAAGCAGCCTTTCATGGAAGGCACTTTGCACCCCATAGAATCAGGACACAAATTACATTCAAAGGTTTTCAAGGGTATAATGTCTTTTGCCACATCTTAGAAAGGAACTGAGGCATATACAGAACTTTAGCAACATGAATAATCACAAAGTCAATGGGACAACCAAAACATGTTTAACATTATGCAGTTTGTGAGCACTTTAACTACCTTTAGAAATCAGGGGCAATTTTACAGATACAAGAGCCGCAGTGCCAGGCACTTTGAAAAGTGGCAAAGTGTATGTCAGTGCAGAATATGTTGGCGGTGCACTTTTGCACAAAACCACATTGGAGGTGTTTTAGTTCAGAAGCACACTATTTTCTGCATGCTGGCACTCATTTCTCTGATTATTTAACTGCAGGTGGTGCAGCACAGTTCACCTCAGCTCTCATGCAGAGCAGACATGATTAACTGAGTCTGCTCTGAAGTGGTGGATCTCTGGTGCATTGTGACATGAAAAAGTATGTGTATAAATGCCCCAGAATCTTAAAATCCATTGCATAGCCAAGAAAGTACAGCAGTACAGACAACAATTTAAAAAAAAGGAAAATATGAGACCAGTATAGAGATCCCCTCATATAGACTAATAGAATTTAAGAATTTGGTTGCATTTATAAAGAATACTATAGAATTTTTGGGCACCTTATAAATTTTAATAGTTATATCCTTGATATGGATTTCTGGTGGATGTGTCAATATACTGAAAGAAAGTTACTCTCTATTAGTCACTAGGCCTGTGCGAGTTGGCAGCGATCCAATCCGGCTTTGGATCCAGCCGCTTCAGATACCAGGGATCCAATCCAGAGCTCTGGACTGGGTTTCTGCTTTGATCTGGCCGAAGTGGCTCTGAAGCTTCAGAGCTGCCTTGGAGATCCGGCCATAGGGTATAATGGGGAATCAATGAAGTATCTATAACTTTGTTGTTTTTTGTCTTATTTAGATGAAACTTGCAGGAATAGTAGCCCTTGCTGAGAACACGAAGCTTGCCAAGTTTCAAGGAGATCGGTGCAGGGGTTTTGGGGGAACTGTGCCCCAAATTCTTGAAAGGAAAACTCATGTTATATCTACGTGTTACAATGCAGGGGGGTCAAAACTGCAGGGGTGGTAGCTCCTGGTAAGACCAAAAAGCCTGTCAAGTTTCAGGAAGATCGGTGCAGGGGCTTGGGGGGAACTGCACCTCAAGATGAGGACAAGCAAAACTTGTGACATGGGTGACACTGTGTGTGTTAAGGTACAGCAGGATGAAAGCTGCAGGGATGGTAGCCCCTGCTCTGGCCACAACACCTGCCAGCTGTCAAGGAGATCAGTGCAGGAGCTTCTGGAGCCCTGCATCCCTAGCTGCTGACAGACAAAACTCGTGCCATGGATGCTTGTGGGACTGACTGTCTCTGTCTTGTGGCAGTTGATTATCTGTATTGATTATTTCCTCTCCTTAGGTTCTGCTTTTGTAGATGTTAATTGATGATAATTAACTGGTTACATTAGCTAGGCACTGTGTATTGAGCTGGGCCCTGAGTGAATCATGATTAATTGGTAACTGGTAACATAGTAGCTCAGCAGCCAGGCCTGCAGTAGTGTCTCCCACAAGACAGACACAGTCAGTTGCTCAAGCACCCATGTCACGAGTTTTGTCAGTCAGCAGCTAGAGGTGCAGGGCCCCAGAACCCAGAAGCCCTGCACTGATCTTGACAGCTGGCAGGCTTCATGGCTGCAGCAGGGGCTACCATCCCTGCAGCTGTTATCCCGCTGCACTTCAACACACACAGTGTCACCCATGACATGAGTTGTGCTTGTCCGCAGCTTGAGGTGCAGTTCCCCACAAACTCTTGCACTGATCTTCTTGAAACTTGGCAGGGTTTGTGGCCTCACCAGGGACTATTACACCTGCAGTTTTCACCTCCCTGTGGTGTAACACATAGATGTGACATGAGTTTTGCTTTCAACAATTTGGGGTGCATTTTCCCCTAACCCCCTGCACCGATCTTCTTGAAACTTGGCAGGCTTTGTAGTCTCAGCCAAAGTCACCATCCCTTCAGTTTTTACCCCCCTATGATGTAACACATACACTTGGCATCAGTTTTGCTTTCAAGAATTTGGGGTGCAATTCCCCCTGAACCCCTGCACTGATCTTCTTGAAACTTGGTAGACTTTATGCTCTCAGCAGAGACTACAGTCCCTGAAAATTTAATCCAAATCAGACAAAAAAACAAAGTAATAGATATTTCATTGTTTCCCCATTATACCCTAAGGCCAGATCTCTGAAGCGGCTCCAAAGCTTTTCCAAACTGCTTCAGAAAGCCTAACGAAGCCAGCACTTCAATCCAGACATGCTGCTTCAGATGCCAAAGTGTCCTAAGCTTCTCCGGATCTGAAGCTCTGTCTGAAGCTTTGCACAGCCCTAACAGTGACCCTTAATAAATTGTGTGTGATTTTTCAATAATGCTAAAAAGAAAGGTTTGCTTTGTAGTCAGTACAAATGAAGTTAAATTGCCCAGTCTTTACTACAGTAAGAGAAAATCACTAAATCATTAAAATAAGAGATAAGCCCAGTGAAATCTGTCTAAGGTGGAATCACATGGGATTGGGGAAAAGTTCCAGCTTAGAGTTCTTTCTAATGGGGCAGCTTCTCATCTGGGAAGGCATACCAGAACGATAGACATTTTCCAGCCTGAGCAGTTCCATCATTCTTTTCAATGTATTTATTATCAGTGCCAGAAATAAGTTTCTGATTTATAATAATAAGAGCTATGGGGTCATAACTGCTGCCTCCTGCCACTGTGGTTTGTCTTTTACTTTTTTCTGGGCAGTCTGTCCCCCATCTGTAGGATAAAGATGAACTCAAAGAAGTCAAGAAGGAGGAGTGAAATATCTCTTCTGAAGACTAAGAAATGGCCTTGGCCTTAAGGAACTACTGAAGCTTTTGCAGAACCCCTAAAAATCATTGCATTTAACAAAAATTGCAATGTAACTGAGTACATTAAATATGAGAATCTCATAATACCACTGTTCAGCTTGTAAGTCTGTTCTAGCTGAGAAATAATAATGATGATTATTAATCATTATGATTATTTTTAATCATTATAATGATTAATAATGATAATTCCTGGTGATTACATCATGATTTTGAGCATGAAGCACTGAAGCACTTTTTAAATATTAACTAATTCATTTTTATTAAAACCTTTTGGGTAAGTATTTCAGATGGCCGATTTTACTTCAGTTCTCTTTTGTTAGTGTAGCACCAGAAATATGACCACTGCAGGGTATATCTACACAAGATGCTTAAATGCGCAGTAGCATAATTTACTGCTAAGTAAACATATATGTCTACATGTGCACATGCTTACTATGCAGTAAACCTCACTAATCATGAATAAATTTGCTTAGTAACAGCACAGTAACTCTCATGTAGACTACTGACCAGGAGCAAATCTGCTTCCAGGCAGCCATCCACCAGGGAGTGGGAGATTGCTTCTTGCCCTCAGGAGCTGCCTGCTGCTGGGGCAGGCTCTGACTATGTCCATCTGCTGCAGAAGCAGGGAGTGCCAAGCCTTCTGCTCAGAAAACATGATTGGGAGGAATATCAGAATATTGCTTGGGCATGCAGGGATGAAGTCAGGAAGGCCAAAGTGCAATTGGAGTTGCAGTTAGCAAGAGATGTGAAGGGTAACAAGAAGGTTTTCTATAAGTATGTTAGCAGCAAGAGGAAGGTCACAGACAGTGTGGGTCCGTTATTGAATGGGGGAGGCAACCTAGTGACAGATGATGAGGAAAAGGCTGCAGTATTCAATGCCTTTTTTACCTTGGTCTTCACAGGCAAGGTCAGTTTCCAGACTATTGCATTGGGCAGCACAGGTTGAGGAGAAGGTCAACAGTCCTCAGTGCTGAAAAACCAGTTTAGGGACTATTTGGAAAAGCTTGACATATACAAGTCCATGGGGCTGGATGCAATGCATCTGAGGGTGCTAAGGGAGTTGGCTGATGTGATTGCAGAGCCTCTGGCCATTATCTTTGAAAACTTGTGATGATCAGGGGAGGTCCTGGACAATTGGAAAAGAGGAACTATAGCGCCCATCTTTAAGAAAGGGAAGAAGAAGGATCCAGGGAACTACAGAGCAGTCAGCCTCACCTCAGTCCCTAGAAAAATCATGGAGTAGGTCCTCAAAGAATCCATTTCTAAGCCCTTGGAGAAGAAGAAGGTGATTAGTAACTGTCAGCATGGATTCACCAAGGACAAATCATGCCTGACCAAACTGATTGCCTTCTACAATGAGATAGCTGGCTCTGTGGATACAGGGAAAGCAGCAGATGTAATATACCCCGACTTTAGCAAGGCTTTTGATACTGTCTCCCACAGCATTCTTGCAAGCAAGCTGAGGAAGTATGGGTTGGAAGAATGGACTGTAAGGTGGATAGAAAGCTGGCTGGACTGTAGGGCTCAACCATAGTAATCAATGCTTCAGTGTCTAGCTAGCACCCAGTATCAAGTGGAGTGCCCCAGGGGTCAGTCCTGAGGCTGATTTTGTTCAATATCTTCATTAATGATCTGGAAGATGGGATGGATTGCAACCTCAGTAAGTTTGTGGATGACACCAAGCTGGGAAGAGTACTACCTACCCCACCCATGTCTAGGCAGTCTGAGACACGGGAGCTCACCTAAGGGTTAGTTCTGAGGGCCTGTACCCCTACACTTGCTACTTAGCAGGAGAGTCCTATGAGCGGCTCCTTGGGTTTTGCTGCATCTTGAAGAGCTGCTAGTGAGCGTAGTCCTTCTGCAGTGCAAGGGGCCTCTTGTTGCTCTCTGGGAACCTGTAGAGCAGTGATCTCCACTTCAATGTGGGGGCTTGGGGTAGGCTGGTTGCACCACAAAATTCCTAGTCCTAAATCCCACAGCTCCAACTGGGGCAAAAAGCTGGAAAACAACTCAAAAGGAGGGGAGCCAGTCATATCCTGATTCCTGGGCCTGAACTGCAGATGGCCTCAGCTACCCAGCTAGGCTAAGATACAAGAACTGCTACAGCAACAACAGGGACCAGGCTCCAAATCTTGAGCCATACTTTACCAGGCTCTAATCCTGGTGATTTGTTCCAGGGATTAATACCCACATGGTATTATTCTACCTAAAACCTAGGATAGCAAAGAGAAGACAAAGAAAGGGAGAGGAGAGGAGTCCCAGACTTCGAAACTCTTTCACTCTCCTGTATCTGAGAGTTGTCCTTCACACTGGTTCTTTGGTTGGGGCCTGCCCTAGCATCTACCCCAGCCCCAGCCTCACAGACACACAAGTCTGGATTCCATTCCATTTCAGGGGTCAGGAAGCCTAAAAGTTTGGCACTATGATATGTTGTGTTAATGCACCTAGGTCATTTTTAACTGACTTTTTTGTTTGTTTGAAATAAAATGTATGGCTTGTCTGTGCCCTGTCTTCCAGAAATATATTTTACACTGGAAACCCCCTCTAGTGAGATTGCAGAAGAAATTGTAAACATTATCACACAGGAACAAGAGCGGGCCAAATTGGAGAACCCATTAATGTAGGAAATAAAGGAAGAGTGATAGAGGAGAAAAATATAATAATTATCTTCCAGGGATATGTAACATTCAAGCTAAAAAAGGGCTTTTCTCCAGAGCTTTAGAATCCCAAGGGTTCTTTGCATTCTGAATTGGACACGCGATATAAATCCAAAGGAAAAAGGTTGTCAAGTCCACAGATCCATTTCTAGAGCCAGCTCAAAGTATAGCTTCTCAATTCTTGGAGCTGTTATCCAATCAGGGTTATTCAATGAACAAAAATCAGTTAAAAAGCATGCATTTAGAGTATTGCTTCAGGAATTGGGAAATAGCTTTAACCCCATGTCTAGGAGAAGGCCCTTCTCATATTTTTAAATCAAAGGCAATCATTTGATCTGCTCTTGAATGATCTCTAGTCTAGTTTTCAAACATATTTTGTTCCTCTTCTATAGGAAAATTTGGAACACAGAACAAAACTTTCTACAGAAGTACATGTTTGGGTCACTGCAACAGACTTAAGTTTTTCAGAATATATGTACGTTCAGATTTAAAGATAGATGTAAGGAGAGGATGACTTGATCAAACTAGAGTTGTTGTTTTTTTTATCACTTCCTTATGGAATTATAACCAAGAAAAGGCATTTTCTGTTATTCCTAGAAGTTTCCGTATCATTCCTTAAGTGTGTTTGTGCAAGGAAAAGGCATACATGGACTTTTGTTACCACTAGTTATTGGTGGCAATGGTATTAATGGTAGGACCCACAAGGATAGGATAATCTGCTGTTTGGCATCAAGAGAACAAGCTGGTTAGTAGAAGAGGTCAAAAAAATAATCAAGAAAGGAAAATATGCCCATATCGACTTTTTAGGGAGAAACTGGCCCAAAGTCAGACACAAAGCCATAAACTAAATAGAAATTTCCCATCTTGAAAATTAAACGTTCAGAATTCTTTGTTAGTGACACACCATGCAATTTTCTCACACTTGATTCCTGATGTTTGTTTTCCTCAGGTTTCAATTTCCTCTAAAGAGACATGAGAAAGAGAGAAAAAACGTTATTTTTTTGAGAACAAAGGTCTTTGTATGAGAAAGTTAGACTAAGCATGGGAATACTTATTCTTTTGTTTGGCACTTAGCACAAAACTCTGAACACAGCTTTATCTACCTGTGACAAGTCTCAAGAGTAAAAGTTGAGTTGTGGAATAATATACTTCATACCAAATAATAGCTCTTACTGCACAGACTTTCCTGGCTACAAATGGTCAGTATGTTAAGCATCTACAGAGAATATGGGTAGCAAATGGTGCTTGAATTTTTTTTCCTCATTCTAGATAAGAATCCAAAGATTTGCATGCTTTTTCTACCTCATAATTTTTCAGTATTGGCTTGGATATCCATGAAAATTATTTCACACAGCATCTTAAAAGATGCAAGTGCTTATTATGTATCTGAGGCCACAAGTAGGCATTCATTTTTAGTGGTGGAAATTTTCCATTGCTAAAAATGTTTTTGAGAGAGAGAGCAGTACAGGTGTTCCGCCTCCAACCACTTTTTCTACTCTATTCCTTGAACATGGAAGCCAGTGGCTGCTCCAGTCCTTCTTTTCCTGGGGAAGCTGGAGCAGAGGAGCAACCTCATGCCCGCTCACTCCTCAGACTGGGGAACTCAATTAGAGGAGTTGGCAGGGAGCAGGGAACAGCTTCCCCTCCTCTCTTCTTCCCACTCCCCCGGTCTATGGGAGGGATGGGAGTATCTGCCCCCCACGCTTTCTTCAGACTGAGGTGACCCCCATCTCAGGAAGGCACAGAGAGCATTTCCCTACAGTTCAATTACTTCAGATCCCCAGGAGTCAAGTAGTGGGGATGTATACAGGTATTTACTCTCCCAGGAGAAATTCTCCCAGGAGTGACCTCTACCACACTGGAGACAGGTTATTTTTCCTCTGGAATCACCATTTTTTGTTTTGAGAGAAGCTGTGTGCCTGTATGTTTGTGATTTCTACTGGGAGAGCTATGATTCTCCTTGTAGAAATGTAATGCCTATACATGGCCTAAGTTATCAGGTATGCACACATAACATAATCTTCCTTCAGAGAGAACACTGAAAAAATTTACCATGTATAGCAATGTACAATAATTATAATTCAGTAGGGGATGACATTGTTACTTCCTCTTCCATTCATTTTGGCACTGCAGTCTTGTGTTTGTTTTTGGGGAGAAAATAGGTATTTTAAATATATATATATGTATATATATATTTAAAATACATATATATGTATGTATGTGTGTGTGTATATATATATATACACACACACATACATACATATATATATATATATATATATATATGTATGTATGTATGTATTTTCCCCATTGGAGAATGGATGAACCATTTTTACTCAAGTTTTATACATCAGTTCACCTTCTGTAGAGACTAGCCCTGGAAAATTTCAGCCTGGCAAGTAACAGTTTTGGAAAGGTACTGATGACTGGAACAAGGAGGCTAGCCTGGAAATAGTCCTGTTACTAGTGCTCCAAATATAGTTGGGCATCCAGCTGAGGTGAGGCATTTCCTAGTAATTCTTGACCTTTGGGCTGATTTTTGTTAAATGCTGAGTAGACACAGCTCCCATTCACCATAACTTATTTTCAGTCACTACTGCTTAAAAAGAACTTGACAACCCTTGAGTCATAACACATTTTTAACCTTTTAGGACCGGGGTTTGTTTTTCTAAATGATTTTGCATATAGGAAGAATAATACATTAATATAGGTAATTAAGTAGTGAGAGGAGAAAAGAAAAGGGTTCCTTTTGGAAGCTTCCTTGAAAATTAGTGCTTGCTTCAAAGAATATTCTTCCACATACAGATGGATTCCTATACATTTTAAGGGCAATGTTGTTCTGGAAGAGCAATTTAAATGTCTGAAGTGAAAGTAAATGAACTACTTCCTTTTTTCAGAAGTCACCCTTTATCTGAACTTTACTAAGCTATCCCCAACAGAGAAAGTGCATATTGGGTATAAGGAACATACTGCATCCTGTTTCAGGCATTTAAAAAAAGGCCCAGGATGTGCGCACAGTTTGAGCTCTCTAAAAAGTCTGTTTTTCATCATCATCCTACTTCTACTGTCACACAGTGAACTCTTTGACCAGGTTAGTCAGGAACAAAACACAAGCCTTGAGAGCTCTTACACTGAAGTCAGGCAGAAGGCAGGATATAGTTGCACCTTATAGACTAACTGAATTAGACATGCATAAACTTTGGTAAGTAATAGCTCACTTTCTCAGGTACTAAGAAAGGGCATGCAGAGAGCATTTCTAACTGGAAAAAAGAGTGATTAAAGACAAAAGGTGCAACTCTATCCTGCCTTCTGCCTGACTTCAGATTAACATAGCTAACTACCTCTCTTTAATCTATCAGTAAGTCCTTCTCCCTTGTGGTGCTGCCCCCTCCTTGGTTATGGCATGAGAGAGATTTTTTGTTAGAATGGAACTAGATTGTCCAATCTTTAGCCTAACTTATGCAAAAGCAAGTATTCCTGGGTCATGGGGTTTATCAGAGGCTAAATGAGAACATTTTTGTTGGGACCTTTTGTTAAAATGAAAGGCAGAACCAGAACCTACTTATCAAAATTGGATGGGAACAAAATCTGATAGATGACCACTGGAGTGTTCTTCCGAGACCAGTTACAAAGAACAAAGTGAATTCTAGCTCCTGTCTGATGGGATGAAATCCCTTTTGGTATTTTCATTGTAAAGCATGAGTTTTAGCAGGCGTCTTGAGTTGTTGTTTTTCCCATTTTTTGTTCTTTATACTCAGCTGGAATGTGGTGGTGCTGCAATACAGTGTCTCTATTTTCTGCTGATAGTATCAGATCATATCTAGCTAAAATAATGAATGGTCAGAATGGTTTTTCCATAAAACTGTAACAGAAGATGAGGTCCAAATATTCCCTATTCATTACTGTGGTTCCCACAGTCACAGTTAAGATAAAATGTAAACCAGGCAGTAGTATTATACCCTCAAGTTCTGGAAATGTAACTTTACCTAAACATATTAATTTAAAAATTATTAATAGAGCTGGGTGGAGAACAGTTATTCATTCCACAAACGATCTTGCAATTTCAAAACCTGATTTCATTTCAATTCAAAACAAAAAAAAATAAATGAGTTCTCAATGAAACTGAATTACCATCAAATGAGCTGCTAAAGAGCTGGCTGGGTGATCTGGAAAAATATCAGGCAAGCTTCCAATGGACTCTTGCCTCCTTTTGGGCAGAATTTTATCAAAATTTTATCAATTTTATCAAAATAGTCCAGTGGAATATTTTGTTTCTGATGACTCACCAGATTTCAAGTGGGGGAATGGGAAATGTTTCACTTTTGACCTTTTTTTGGGACCAGCTTTAATTATAAGTAAAATTAGTGTTCCCATAAGTGAATGATTTACTGAATAGTTTTGAATCAGAAATATGGGCTCAAGAAATTACTATTACTCCAGTTCAGGAAAATTGTCTCCGTTTTGCAAAACATTAAGCACATGCCTAAGCCTCATTTGTGTCACTGGTTATATGCAAGCTTAATGTTCTTAAATGCTTTACTGATTAGGAGTAGCCTTCAGTGGTGTAACTAGGGCAGGGTGACCTAGACAACCTCCTGGGCTGCCAACTTGGGCAGGACATGGGAAGTGAAATAAAATAGCTGCTGCTGGCAACCACATGATTGCAGTGGCACCATGGCAGCAACTGGAAGTTGCTACTGCCCCTTTGACCTGGGCCCCCAACCATGTCACTACATCACTGGTAGATTTAAGAACTTTTCTGAATCATGACCTCTGGTATTTTTGCCAACTATACAATGTTCACCTGAGGTACTGTTTTTAATCCAGATATGAGACTCTTAGGAGAATAACCTATGACCATTCATCTTGATCCCTGTGGGTAACCAAACACAGACATTCAGATTAAACTAACAAAGTAATTCTTACTTGTACCCTGTAAGGGTGTTGCAGGGTGCCTCACAATACTAGCACTGTTAGATGTGTAAGCATCTAACTACATCTGATTCACCCAGAGGTTTCAAATAAAAATCTATAATGTCAAGAACATTTGGATCTGTTATGGTCTTTCTGAGTTCTTTGAAATAGAAAAACTGCTCTGAATAGTTGTGTTTCCTAAAGCAATACGGTACATGCAGTTGCAAAAATAGTCTTATCATGTCCTCTGCTGTCATTTTCTTAGCATACATTATTATAGGGTCTTAATAGCGGATGTGATTTTACACCCTGATGAAAGACCCTGCCTCTACATTTTCTGGAAAGTTTCCTACCATTAATACTAGTTAGCTTCAACCAAGTTAGCAGTGTTGGGAACCCCAAGGCAAAGAAGTTGCCAGTTACCACTGTCCTTTAAAAACATGTCATTTAGTAGCCTTGCCAGTGAAGATTTAATCCAACATTTTCCATACAAGGTTTCACGCTGTAGCTAACTGGTGGGGCTGAATCAGCATGACAGAAAATGTTTAGGCTTGCACATATGTAGGTATAGCAGGGTGAGTTAAAGACTTGATTTCTTCTACCATTGTGAATTTCTTGGCATGTACTGAGTTGACGTGGAGATTTTTTCCAGTGTACTTTGAAAGATTAATAGCACATATCCCAAGCTGAAGCTTTTGGTGACCCTCACATTAAGGTACTTGTACTCTATACAAAGAATAATGTCATCTTTACAGATGTTCCTTTGTAAGGCAAAGTGCCAGACTGACACGGCTGTCCAGTTTTGCAGTTTGCAGGAAGGCAGCATAACCTTTTCATTTAAACATGTTGTTTCTAAGATGCCAGATGAGATCAGCAATTATCCTCTTCAGACAGCTTTATTAATGAAGCAATGAAAAAGGGAGTTGGACTCTGTACTCATTGTTTCTTTATACATCTGGGATATGTATGAATGAGACAAGTGGGGTGTGATTTTCCTGGAGATGGGTTAGATCACAAGTGAATACATCTGAAAATCTCACTCCTGGAAGTGAGTATATGAACTGGCAAATACCAGGACACAGAGAGCTCAGACTTTATGTAAGATGTGGTTCAAAATATCAAAATTCAAAGTTTCAACCTCTGGGAAAAAGTCATAGAAGAGTGTTGAGTATATGTTACTTAAAACAGATTTGCTTAGATTGTTTTCTTTGTAGATATAAGGCAGGACAAGGTGGGGCCTTGGAGAAAGGCATACCTTTCATAAGCATGAGCCTGTTTTGTAAGATGCTTCTTTGTAGGCTCTTGCCTACGAAAGCTTATGCCTTTTTGTAGGAGTTAATCTCTAAGGTATCACCCTGGCTTGTCATTTGCCTGTCTTCAGACTACTTATCCCAGTCCTCACAGGTTCAGAATTTTGCAGCCAGATTCTGTGTGTGTGGAGTTCACTTTATGGTGTGTAAGTAAAGAGAGATTCCTGGCTGGTGAATTCCTGCAGTGCAGGAGTAAGCTCTGGTCAATGTGGCCAAGGTGTTGGTAGAAGCAACTCCACTATCTTTTATGTCCATACCCTACCCACAATCTTTGCCATACCTATAATGCATGGCAAAAGAGACACACCATGGATCAGGAGGTAATGGGGTATAGTGAAGGAGAGGAGAAAAATGTCAAGAGCTGTGATGAACTGAGACTCCATTATGCTCAGTGGTTAGCTACCCATAAAGCTTGCACCAGTAACATAAGGTGCCTTTTCCATTTCCCTGCTGGAATCGGATAGCAGTTTGAGAGCTGCTCAAGCAGCTCACCTCCGGCGTGCTCAAGCTTTACTCAAGTGTAATGAAGAACTGAACCCATGATGTTTAATCCTCCTATCTTGGCCCGCTGAATAGTTATGAGAAGTGAATTATAGTTACTTGATAAAGAGCAGGTTGGCTAGGTTTTCAAACAAGCAACTTCAATGTTTCATTCATGCTACCTATTAATGAAGAGTTTGCCTCCGTACTCCCTGTCAGCCCTGATCTCCCCACAACTGGGAGGGAGCAACCCCCAGAGCGAAGACAGCTCCCCTTGCCCCACAGAGCCTGAGAGCTTAGCTAGGCAGCCATTGTGGCCCCCCCTGGGCTAACTGGGAGCAATTTGCTCCCAGTTTGCATCTACATGTGTGCTACTGCACATTAGTTCATGCGCTGTTTTTCTAATATCTGTATGTATTGGTACTAGCAAACAGTGCATTAGACTAATTTAATGTGCAGTAATTGCCATGCACGTGTAGATGGTGATGCTTTGCTGCACATTAGATTAATGTAATGTACAGTAAGGGGTCTCATGTAGATGCACCCATTGTTTAGGAAAGTTACTTTGGATATGAGAGACCCAGGTTCAAATCTCTGCCTGACTGATTCAGGGCAAGAAATTGAACAAAAGTCTTCTGCCTTTCAGAAGAGTGCCCTATTCAGACTATTGCAGGGTATTTAGCAGTTGGGATCTGTTCTAACAGCTTAATACACTGTGCACAAAATATTTAACTAATAATTGGGCAAGAATAGAAAGAACTCAGGAAAGAATAACACTATAGAGCAGGTGACTAACCTTCTTCATGAATTTGTGAAAGTCACTTCACACCTATCTCCACACCCATCTTTTGTCTACTTACTAAATTATAACTATTAAGGGAAGGGTGTCTCTCTCACTGAATGTTTGCACAGTGCCTCATGCAATGTGCCTAATCTTATCTGAGCTCTCAGTGTACATAACATATTTACATGCTCTGAATGAAACAAAAATAAAATGCACAAAGAGCCATCAGGAGACAAAAAACACAGTTGTATTCCACCAAGGTTTCAGCATGACTCGTGTTGTCCTGACCACATTGTTTTCTTTTGTTTTCACAGGCCAAATTTCAAGAAGTGTCCTCAGACAAAGAGCAAGGACGCCAGCCCTGAGGAACAGAGAACACAAGAATTCAGTACAAGCATTTGGGATTTTTTTTAACTCAGTACTGCATCATTAAGTAAGTATCTTTCCCTGTCAGTTATAAATAGGCAACAGCATTATCACACTCTCACTCAGTGGGAAAGAATGCAAATCAGCCAAAGAACGGAGCACCCAGAAAAGCTGTTCAAATGGTAACAGCAATTTTTTATATCCTCCCTGTTAAACTGAGAGGCATACATTTTTTACAAATGAGTTTCCTGTCCTGGTGAATGACATGATGCTGTATATAAAAAATGTTAAGAGGAGATTATGTCACTGGTTAAAGTGTGCTGAAACAAGGCTTTTCCTCTGTTTGCCAGCCTTTAAAGGAACTTTACTGGCGGTCCAAAACTGTGCGGTCATGCTTTGTGCTTTGACATTAAGTCAAGTTCATGTAAGGACCAACTTAAAGGCACCTTCAAAGCCAGTGAACTAAATCCAGCCAACATGTATATCACAGAAAGTTTTACCAACAAATTACTAATAAATTGTCTGAGACACTTACATACACAAGTAATTGCCTTGTTTAATTCTTGTGTTAAAGTGTAGAATTTAGGAAAACCTGTGAATCAGCATTTTATACAAATGTGGAGCAGTCTGACAAAGGAACACCTGGTAAAGACAGGACATAGGAAAGCATTGGGCTTGGACATGCCATATCAAGTTTCCATTACTAGGTCTGACACAGACTTGTGTGACCATCAGGAATCAGTTACCTTCTGTTTGATTCAGTCACCTGTAAAACAGTATAATAATGAATGACATGATGCTATGACAAAGAGAAACGTCCTAGAAATTAAACAAGTCAGTTAAATAATAAAATACTCTCTCTACCTCAGAGGCTATGTACAGATGTTCAAAAAGCCCAAAGAGGAATCAATTGAAGTTACACGGTTTTCTCTAAGTGGCCTAGTTTAGCTCAAGAGTGCACACATTTACCCTTTGGAGGGTAAGGCATGCAGGAAGCCTTCCCTGGATGAGGTCCATAGCTGTGGGGGGGGTGTTCCTGCATGCCTCCCAGAATGCCCTGAGGGCTCCCCAGGCTATTGGAGACTGCCAAGCACTCAGGGCACCCTTGGTTGGCTGCTGGACATGGGCAAGCATACCCCCAACCCCACACCATGTCACTGAGGACCCTCTGTTACTCTGCCCTGACATTTCCAGAAGAGCCCCAGAGTAAGCGCCCTCCCTCATGAATTGCATATGCCTCTGTGTCCCTGCCTACCCGCAGCCTACGAAGGTGCCCCGTTGCCTGCACCTAAACATAAGCATGGAGACACAGGAGCTGTGGCATTTCCTCCTTGGTACCCTATGCAACTGTCAAAGGAGGCTGCGGGACATTATACATCCCCATCTGGACATGATGTGGCAGCTGGTCACCATGGGAAGCAACTTTTTGCCCCGATCCAGCAGCTGGCCATCCCCCTGTGGGGCCACCTACTGCACCTGCACCCATCAAGCAACCTGGACTGGGCTATTGACTTCCAAATGGCCTGTGAGGATAAGGCCACTCAGGACTCTGTAGATTCTGTGGTGCTCTAGCATCCATAGTGCCAGTTCTGGACCTGTGCCACCAGCAGTGACTGTTTGGAGTGAATAGCCCTGGACACCTGGGATGATGAACAGTGGGTCCAGACCTTCCTCATGTGCTGGGCCTCCTTCATGGACATTGCCACCCAGTTGACCCCCACCACAGTGCATACCAGGGCATCAGCATATGGTCACCATTCACTCTGGAGCAGTGGGTAGCCATCACCATCATGAAGCTGGCCACCCATAGCAGTCTCAGGTGTATCACCAACCAGTTCAGCATGGGTAAGTCTAGGGATGGAAAAGAAACCTCCAAGGTGTGTCTGGTCATCCAGAACATGCTGGACAATGGCTTCATCTGACTCATCAACCTGCAGGATATGGTTGCTGGTTTCCACCACATGGGCTCCCCCAACTGAGTGGTGGGGCTGTGAATGGCACCAATATCCCGACCTTCTGCCTGCCCCAGGGCCCCTGAGTGTTCATCAACTGTAAGAGCTACTTATTCATCATCCTGCATGGCATTGTTGACCACCAGAGCTGCTTCATCCACATCTTCGCTAGCTGGGTGGGTAGCACTCAAGATGCCCATGTCTTCCGCAACTCCCTGCTCCCCGAGATGATGAAGACTGGGCATTCTGGTCCTGGAGTCCCCAGTTGCATCGTTGGCATGATCATTGTCCCTTCTTTCATCATTGGAGACCTGGCTTACCCCATTCTGCCCTGGCTCATGAAGCACTACATGGGGCAGCTAGACCACAGAAAGGAACACTTCAACTACTGCCTTAGCAGGTGCTGCATGACTATAGAGAATGCCTTTGGCCATCTCAAGGCATGCTGGCAGGCTCTCTTGAGGTGGATAGAAGCACCTTTCATGCCTCACCATCACTGCATTTGTCCTCTACACATCTACAAGACTAGGGGGGAGGTCTTCCATGAAGCCTGGGCAGAGGAGTCATGGTGCATGGACTAGATATGGTGCACTAAGCATGTGTGATGCAGGGATGCTGGGGAGAGTGAACCCCCCCACTGACATTGGGGGCACTGGCCCTGCATGGTGGCAGGGAGTCTAGGTCTAGACTAGCTCTGGTTGACTACCTCCTCACTCTTGGGGACTGGGAGCACTCCCGAGATGAGTAGGGCCAAAGGACTTCAAGTTCCTGAGTGCCCATGCTCTGGCACCAGGCAATGGACCTCCTGCCCCAAGTTCCTCTGGCCCTGTGCCCCAGGCAGTGCTACTCACAACCCTGCCTGCCTAGACTCTGTTCCCTGTACCATTCCCCACAAGGGGCACACAACAAGATGTGGGGGAATGCAGTATGATGAAATGTGCCTCAGTTTACAATGTAGCTGTTGCCAACATTTTCTTTGTTTTAATTTAAACAAAACCTCCTAAACATTACCCATGGCTCAATCTGGTCCCTCTTACTATTGATGCAAACCTTTGGAGGAGGCCAGTGATGGGTATGCAGTGGGGAAGGTTTGTGAAAGAGGCAAAATAACTTGGAAAGGCAGTTAAGAAACAGAGAGAGTGGAGGGTCAGGGGAAAGGCTGCAAGGGCTGAACTCAACACAGAAACTTGGAGGGGAAGCAGGATTTAGATCTGGCACACTAATTCCCAGATTCAGGAGTGAACACCAGAGACTTTGTGTAGGGCTGGACAGGTGGGTAATCCCTGACCCACTAACTGCCTGAGAGGGCCATGGGTCAGGGGCAGGAGGAAGCTTTGAGGTGGATGGTATCACGACAACTGGAGCCATGGGTTCCTGATGCTCCCTCATGGGACTTTCCAATCCCTTGCCTCCCACACCCTGCCCCTGGGGCCCTGTCTTCCTCTGTGGAGACCCCCCAACCCAATGATCCTTGGGTATACCTGGGACCCACCTCACATGGCAAGACTGAGGGCAGGGACTGCCCCTCTCTGCTGTCATTGTGGCACTCCCCTACAGCAGCACCCAGACATGGAGAGGGGACGGAGGGAGCAGAACAGCTTTGATGCCAGCCACCATCCCAGTGATACCCTGGCCCAGCAGGCTGGTGGAATGAGCTCTTCCCCAGTTCCAAGCACTCCTGTGCCCCATCAGGACTGTCCTAGAACTGCTTGGGGGGCCTGCGTAGATGGGGTGGCTGCCAGGGCTGGGGTGGAGTGGGTTACTTCTAAGATCGGGACAGTGTCACAGATAGCTCTGGCATCAGACATCAGGCACCCGAGTCCTCCTCCTCTCTCCCACTGCTGCCAGCTGGAATAGGCCTTGCCAGAGGCCTTTCTGTTTTGCCAGACCACAGATCTCCAGCTCATTTGCACCACTCCTGTCCCTGGTCTGCTTCCCACTCTGATAGTTCCCAATCAAGGCACAGTGAGGACCATTCCTCCCCACCTGGAATCCAGGAGTCCTCCCATGGGACACCCATTCCTGACGCCCCAGGGAAGAGTCCCTGGAGTAGGGCACAGCATGTCATCAGGGGCTGGATGGCAGCCTCTCCTGCCACCCCTGGCCCAGGGGGCTTTGGGCTCTCTGTGGGAAGCAGTCTGGCACCAGTCAGGGATGTCATAAGTGGTTGCAAAGTGGTGCAAGACCCTGTCCATAAACTCCCTCTCCTGGCCACTGGGACTCTGTCAGCTCTGCAGAGATGCAGGTTGTCTCCTAAAAGCAATGGGTGGCCATCTCCAGCCCCTGTTACTGAACCTTGGCAGCCCAGGTATAGGTCTTCCCCAGCCTGAGGATGTCCTTGCTACGCATCTGGAGTTTCTCCTTCTGTGGGTCCAGCAGCTCCTGGAGCCAAAAGTCACTTATGTGTGCTCAGCACTCCAAGTCAGCAACCCAGGCCTGCAGCATCTCCTCCTTTTTTCTTCAACACCTCCTGTGGACATCTCTCATGTGCTCTGCAGCTGTACAGCCCCCTGGCCTTGGGCCAGCATTGCGTCCTCCACACACTGTCCTCCCTTGCACATGTGGTGTCTCTGAAGTTAAAAGGGGAGACACAGAGCTCTTGTGCAAAGTTGAAACTTTTTCTGATAAAAAAAAAGTATAAGGACAGGCATCTCCTTCCCAGCAGTCACCTGGGCATTCATGCAGAGACCATAAGTTAGCTGTGGTAAGTCCCCTGTCTGGCCCCTTCCTCCACCTGGAGCCAGGAGCCACACCACTGCTTTACACCCAGCACAGTAGAGACCAGGGTCCTAGCTGTTTTGTGTGTGGATTGCAGGCCTGCCATGGTGCTGGGATGGGTTACCGTGGAGGGGCTGGGTTCCTCTCTAGGCACTACAGTGAGCACCTACTCCATTCCTTCGGAGGGTTCAGGGATCCAGGGTCCCATGGAGACTTGGTGCATTTCTGGAGTGGGCACAGACTGAGGCGGGATGCCAAGTCCCTGCCCACTTGTACCTATTTTTACACTTTGCCAGCAAAGCTCAATGAAGTCTTTTAGTGCCTTTTCCAAGCGTGCAAGAGGGAGGTGGTGGCTGTTTCAACGCCAGTGCTCTGGGCAGCTGGGAGGAGGTTCAGCCTGTCACAGTAGCTGAGCATGGCTCTGAGAGATAGGGCAGGGAGGTGTGAAAGAAGCAGATTTATGTTCCCACTGAGCTGCCCAAGGCCAGGGGGTTGGGGCTGGTACCTCAGCTGCAGTCCAGGAAGGGGGAGGGAGGGGTGACTGGTCTGCCCAGTGCTGATAGACAAAAACATCTCAAGCACAACCCAGCCTGGAAATTTCCAGTGTCCTCTACCTGCAACACTGAGGCAGCTGGCTACATGCCCCTGCATCTGGAGTTTCTAGGGGCATGCACCTGCTTGTCTCAGCTTGGATGCTTAGTGCCCCCTTTTTCCCTGGCTCTTGTACTCCAGGACCCTGTAGCTGCAGGCCAAACAAGGTTTGCAGCACCCCAGGTGCATATGGCCCAGGTACCTGTCAGCAGTGGCTGAGCAGCAGAGGTCACAGGATCACCTCCATGTAGGCCCAGCCCCAATGATCTGTCCCCTGCTACCTCCAACCCACCAGAGACAAGCTGCTCACACCAGTTCCTGCTTGGAAAGGGAGAGGTCTGGGTGACAGGGTGCCTGGCTCTGGCCTCTGGGACGTAGTGTGCAAGTGACAGATTTAGAGTCTTTGGGGCAGTGACTGAGCCTGTGGGAATGTGGGTCCCTGCCTGGGTGTAAGGGTCAGGGTCTGAGCAGCCATGCCCAAGTGCCGGGTTTTCCTGGGCTCAGTCTGTAAATCTTGGGTTGTTTCATGGCGAGGTGTTGGGAGTGCAGGGGCATGGCCCTGGGACTCATGTGCCCAGGCTCCAGGGCTCGTGCAGCAGACACAAACACCTCCCTTCTCCCTTGTTGCCCAAGTGCAGTTGACAGATGGCTGGAGGCAAGGTTGGGAAGAAGGGCTGTGCTTGCTCAGCATTGGGAGAGCCCAGGGTGGGACCTGCTGGGCACTCAGCAAGAGCAGCCAAGCACAGGCCAAGTGCTAATGTACTTCCTTGCAAGGGAAGGTAGCAGGGGCTGCAACGGAGGTTGGGATGCTGGAGGACAGCAATCTAACTTGAATCAATAGAAACAGTACAGAAGTTTGATGAACTAAATCAATCTGAATTGATTGCATCTTGCACCACATCTATCTTAAACTGCTTGTGCCATTTTTAGACCACCTATGTACACTGAACTTCTGTAATGTTTCAGTTTTAGAGCTATTTCTGTTCACTTAGACTGGTCTAAGTGTCATGATAGTATGTGCCCTGAGTCTGAAAGTACCCAACGTCTTGTGGGTATTTCTGAACAAGCTGACATTGGCTCTCTCTTGCTAGTCCAATTAGAGAAAGAGGAGATAGAATTCCAGGTGACTCTTTGCTTTGAGCAGTGAATCAACCTGAGTGATTTCTTTAGGTTTTCAACCTACCCTTTCAACATCATCATTAACATTTATAACTTTGATCCATCATCCTCAAGTTTCTCTTCTCATAGTCAACACTATTGCCACATGTTTGAAATGCCCTGGTGCAGTTTGAGCTGCAGGTGCTCTATTCATAGAATATCAATTACTCCAGAAACCAAGCCTCCCAAACATCATGATTAAAAATAATAAAACTGCAGCTGAATAATATACACTTCATCCTCACACACAACAATTCCACTTGTAATAACCAACACTTCCTCCAGACAATGGGAACAGCTATGGGCACCAAAATGGCCCCCAGTATGCCAACCTTTTAATAAGCCACCTGGAAGAAGACTTCTTCAAGAAATGCACTGTCAAATCCTTGCTGTACTTAAGATATATCAATGACATCTTCATCATTTGGACTGAAAACCTGCAATCTCTGATTGAGTTCCATCAGAATTTCAACAATCACCATCCCTCCATCTGACTTCCTCTAAAATACTCCAGCACCAACATCTCCTTTTTAGACACGATGATCAGTATCCAGAATGATAAAATACAGACCACATTATACAAGAAACCCACAGACCAACATACATATCTGCACAGAACCAGCAATCACCCTAAACACACCAAAACAGCTGTGATATACAGCCAAGCCCTCAGATACCACCACATTTGTACTGAAGAGAAGATCCGGGATTGCCACCTCACCAACGTTAAAAAGGCTTTCACCCAACAAGGACACTCTTCCAGAGAGAGAGATTGCATGTTTGAAAGAGCCACCCAAATACCATGTGAATAACTGCTGCAGCACAGCAGGAAAACCCCCACAAATCACACACCGCTGGTTATGACATATCACCCCTCCTTCCAACCCGTACAGAAAATCCTCAAACAATTGCCACCCATACTAGAAAAAGACCCTATTCTTAAAGATATCTTCCCAGAGCCACCCATCCTAGCCATCAAACCAGCACCAAGCCTCACTAACCTCATCACCAGAAGCAAACTTCCTCAGGCCCAGAACACACCAAATGGATCCAGACCATGCCAGGACAAGAAATGCAAAACCTGCCAACACATCTCCACCACCCGCACTATTACTACACCCCACAACAGAGCCATCAGCATTCCCGGATCTTACAGCTGCACCTCCAGAAATGTAATATATCTCATCCAATGCACTAAATGCCCTGATGGAAAATACGTAGGAGAGACCAAACAGCAACTGCGCACCAGAATGAACGCACACCAGAAATCCATCAGACAGGAATACCCAATTACCGGTGGGAGCACATTTCTCACAAGAAAACCACTCTCTCTCCAATCTCTGAGTCCTGATCCTCAAAGGAAACTTACAAAACACTTCCCAGAGATGAGCCTATGAACTCCACTTCATCAACCTCCTGGATACTAAAAATCTTGGACTAAATATAGACATTAGATTTATGACACATTATAACCTGCCTGACATCTGACATCCCAAGTTCTTCTCCACTATTCTCTCTCCCCACCCAGCCTGTGTTTCACCCATTGACTCCTCAATCTACATCTTCACTGACTGCCTGTCTTGTATGCATACAAGCCCAGCCTCTGGCTTCTTTACTTTTCATTTCATCCAGGAAGAGCACACACCAAGTGCTGAAACTTCCTCAGCTTGACGAAGGGTTTTTGAACCCAAAAGCTTGCTTAAAAATTGATTTCCAACTATTTAAGTTGGTCTAATAAAAGATATCAGATTCACCCAAAGAACCTTGTCTACCTAAACCCTAATAAGCACCTGACCTTTGGAGTTTTGATTCTACAGGGGATAATATCTTTTTATATGAATTAGTTTAAAACTTTAGGAATGTTGTGCCTAAAATACAGACTTAAAAGACAGAGTTATTTTTAAAGTGATATTCTCAGCTTACTTTAGAGACACATGTCAAAAGCTTTGGAAGTCTAGCATCCCCCTAAATTATACAGTTTGAGACTACCCAGGTCAATATCTTTACAGGGATTTGGCAGATATGTATGCATGAGATGCCAAAAGAAAGCTCATTTGTATAGAGTATTTCCCTGGAATATCCTGGAAAAAGTGATATTTGTCAGTTGAGCAACTGTTCCAGAGGCTATTTTCTAGGCTGCTTTAATATGTCTTGAGACTCTTGCTATAAAGCATTATTTCCCTTGTGACATCTCAGAAAAGTAATGTAGGAAGAGATCATGTTTTCCTCTGAAATTCACTATGACTTTGTAAATCTTATCATAACATGGACTATGAAGTGGGGAGCTTTGGATTTAGATCTACCAAAGTTTCAGTGGAAAAGGGGAGCCCTGGAAATTGAGGTAGCATATTAGAAATTTACTAGAAACTTTCTTTCCCTTAGACTACTGTGAGATGTTAAGAGGATTTTCTTTTACCCCCAATTGGAAAAATCTGATGGTATCTTAGTTCCATTGATAGCAATTAATGTAAAAGCCAAATTGGGCAAGATCCTGAGTACTTCCTCTGAGTGATCAAAGACTCTCAGCTCCCACTGCTATTATCACCACTGGCATCCATGGTCATGTGAGGGAATGCATTGAAGTCACTCAGAATTGCTCAGACCTTTAACAGGGCTACTAAAAAAGTAGTAAGTGAAAAAAAAAGGAGCCACTCATAAATACTGTAGTATGCCAGAGTAAAGACAGGTACCATAACTGTATGTAGCTGTAGTAGGTAGAAGACTGCTAAGCAAAGTTATTTTCTATAAGCAAAGTTCTTGCTTTGTTTTGCTAAGTGGCAGCATTCATGGGAACAGAGGTGGTGGCATGGTCCTTGCTTCCAGTGTCTGCTCCTAGATCACTGTTCCTAGATCCAGTGTCTGCTCCTAGATCATCCAGATAGTCCAGCAGGGAGCTCATTGTCACTACTATCCCTAGTTGACCTGGAGTCAGGGGAAGCCTTAGGAATGCTCCTGCCCACTTCAGCTGAGGGCTACAGGGAGCAGCTGCACAGAGCGCCAGATCAGGGCATGGGTCTGTATTGCCTCCCAT
The DNA here is from genome assembly GCF_030867095.1 of Alligator mississippiensis. NCBI lineage: Eukaryota > Metazoa > Chordata > Crocodylia > Alligatoridae > Alligator > Alligator mississippiensis. Next base: position 114,773,764 of record NC_081824.1, on the reverse strand, counting down.
TTCACTGCATTTTCTTCATTGGCTGGGGGGCTCCAGCTGTGGGGAACAGCTGCACATATATAGGTTTGCTCATAACTATCCTACAATGGGAAAAAAGAAGTACCCAAGGCACTATTTTCTATCAAAGACATTTCTATTTAAATAAATGTAACCTTAGATAGGAGTCCAGGTCTGGTGTACAGTAGACTTACCCAAGCAGACTGTCTTACATCAAAGTTGCAAGAGCTACTCCCAGAATGTATACACACCCTTTATGCTTAAAAGCCCTTGGCTTTGATCTCTATTTCAGTTTAAACCACAGCCAGGATCTAATTTCCCTTTCTTCACATTTTAAATGTCTTAAAACCAATGTCAGCAAGTTCTCATCCTCCTCTGCACCTGGGGAGCATACAGGCCAAAAAAGGCAGGGGAACTGGCCAAAAGAAAAAGGGGGTGTTCCTGGGTTGTCTACTAAGTTTGCTCCTTTGCTCTGAGAAAAGAAAGTATACATTTAAGGAAAAGTGCAGTGAAATAATCCTGTCTAGGAATAGCCTCTGCAGTGTACCCGTGCCCCTTATACTTCTTTATTTCACTGTAACTTCAGCTCTTCTTGAGCGCTAGTTAAGTCAGAAGTAAAAACAGAAAAGGCCCACAAACTACATAGTACCTGCTAGAGCTTCTGATTTAGTGTACACTACAAGAATTTTAGTCCAATATTGCAGACTTGGCTTTGATTAAGCAACTAGACTTAGCCACACTCAGCTGAAGTGTGTTTTTGCCATTAAGGACAAAGCAGTACTGAGGTGAGTCTGTTTATTGGACTCCTGTTCCTATGAAACACAGAGCCCCCACCCCAACTCCCAATTACTTTCATGATTTCAGAGCAATGAGCACTCTGAGCCTATTTGCTCATAGCCTGTGAAAGATACATAACCAGTGCTCAAGGTTTTATATAATTTTCTACTTTGTAACAGAAAATAATAGCCTGCTACGTCCCTTTTTTTAGATATGTGCAGGGAAAGGACTCTCACACATTTATCTGTCCTTAGCTACAAGGTGTAGGGGGCCACTTGGCTGCCTTTATTTGAACTATGTCCTACCCATCACCCAAAACCTAATTTACAATAACACTGAAAGAAAGAATGATATATTATCAAATATTTATGTATTCCTTGCTCCTTCAGCATGTATTTGTAATTATTTTTGCAGTGTAAGAGTGATGTGGTAGCCATGAGGGTTCAGAAATTATGCGAGAGGCAAGGATTTCTTAGGATATCTTTTCCTGGACTAGCTATGTAGTTAGGATAAAGTTAGACAACCTTTTGAATGCAAGACATTCTTCATCAGGTCTCACAAAGTCTTGGGCTGCTTGTACATGTAATGGGGGTTTGGTCCCCTAAATTGAAATGCTGGGTTTTTAATTTTGATGATTAAAAATGCACCGTTGAAATTTAGGGGCTTCCATCACCATTCCATCACCGGTGACGGGCCCAAGTCTTTTTTTGCCCCCTGAAGAGCCTGCCTGCCTGCCCTGCGGCTGGGGGGGCGAGCTGCCGCTGAGCTGAATGGCCCCTGAGCTCTGGGGGGCCCCTGTCCTTCCCTCTGTGGCAGCAGCATCCCCCAGAGGTTGCCTGGGGGGGGGGGAGGGGGGGCGCAACCACCATGAAGGTCCAGGGCCCTTGTAGCTCTGGTCCACCAGCAGCTCATCCCCCAGACAGGCATGCTCAGTGGAAAAAAGAAAAAGGATCATGCTCCTCACCGTTTTCCCATCCCCACCAACAGAGCCAGCCCACATGAGCTACCACTGAGCTGCACAGCTCCTGAACTGCAGGCTGGAGGGTGAGCTGCCAATGGGCCCTGAGCTGCAGGGGACCCCAGACCTTCCCTCCACAGTGGAAGTGCCCCCCACAGCCACCTGAGTGGGCAGCTAGTGGTTGGATGCTGCCCCAGCTCACAGGCAGCATCCAGCCAGATCTAGCTGTTCCCTGAGCCTGAACTGGGGCATCACCTGCCTGCTAGAAGCATGCCTGGGAGGCCCTACAGGGTGCCTCCACTCTACAAGGAAGGACCAGGACCCTTCAAAGCACCTGATCTTAACAGATGCTGCAGAGCCAGTTTAAAATAACATGCTTCTTCTTCTGGTAAAATATTTTTTTTTAACATCTGCAAGCAGTGCTCTGTAGATGCTGAGCACCCAATAATTTTTTTTAGTGGGTGCTTGAGTCCTGGAGCACCCACAGGGTTGGTGCCTATGGAGTATGATGAAAGCAAATGGAGATATCTGTTTCAACAATAAGTTATTCCAAATATAAATGGAAGTTAATGCAGTAATACAGGTAAAATGCAGTGGTGATTCAAGCCCATGAGTGAGCAATGTATAAAGTGACAAGAATATCAGAAAGAAAGACGGCACAAGGAAAGAATGCCTTGAAAGAGAACACAAGGAAATAAAGACAAAGCCTTCCAAAGAAAAAAAGACTGAAAGAATTAGAGAGGACTACAGAACAGGGGAAATACAGGATACAGAGGGAATACTGGGGGAATACAGGATACTTAGTGGATACAGGAAATGGAAATAGTGAGAGAGATCAGGAATAAAGGGAAGGAGATGCAATAGAAAAGCAGAGATGGCAGGAGTGAGCATCTGATATTTAAAACTATTTCTGGAGGATATCCTCTTTGATATTTTTATAGGAGGTGATCCTATGCCATGAGGATCAGATTTAAATCCCACCTCAGATCTGAACTTCAGTACAATCCACAATTACATGGGCTATGGTACCAAGCTGTGTCTTTACTATTCTGTAGTTGCTCTGTGGTAATAACATGTCCATGTTCTCCACAATGACTTTGATATGAACAGACATTCATTTTTACAGCCTAATCCTGCCTGGTTCAAAAAGTCAGGAAAGTAGAAAGTGAATAAGCATTCACTTTAAAATCCAAGAGCTGGACATTCCAAACAAAGCAGCTGAGTTAATAATGACAAGGAAAATAACATTCTGTATTAAAATAGTTAAGAGGAGGGGAATTTGCATTTCACACTATCTTGGAGTAGGAGGAACAAGGCAAGGAGACATTGTAGGGCTTGTGTTAGGAGAGTCATTGTGCAACCATGTACCTTAAACACTCTAGAAAGACATTTTAGTTGATGATATGACACTTAACAATGCAAATATTGACCAAATATCAGCAAATCCAATTCACAACAGTGCTATTTCTGGAATAGTCAGCACCCTTAACTTCAGCTTTGTTTTTTAAAGTGATTTAGCTTCAGGCTAGGAAAAACATGGGTGGATATACTTGTATAGCTGTGTTTCACACCGGTAGGTGGATGACTGAGTAGGGCACTGATCCTGCAAATGATAGGTTGCAGACAGAAGTGCAGGTCCCTGCTGTAACTGAGAACACTTTGCAGGAAGTGTTCTGAGTTACAATGATCCCCTGGACCAAACAGAAGCTCACTGTTGGTTCCAGGGAGGAGGGGAAACTAGCTGCTGGCTGGAGCCTCCAGCCTTCCCCTAGCAAAGGCCCTTCCCTTCCAGCCCCCTGCTGTTTCAGAATGCAGCTGGCCCAAGTTCTGGGTACCTGCTGATAGCCATGGAGCCTGGGCTGCTCCCTGTCCTGCTCCCGGCCCTGCTGCCCTCCTCTGGGTCCCCCGGAGCACAGCGTGTGTGACCCGGAGCGGCAGCACACGGAGGGGCCACACAGGGCAGCTGCCTGCTGCTGCAAGCTCTACGCTGCCTGCGTCACACTTCCCCTGTGTGCACAAGAGCAGCGTGGGCAGCACACAGGGTTGTGCCCCTTGCTGCTGCCCCCAACTGCAGGGGAAGTGTGACCAGGGCAGCGGGGAGCTCAGAGTGGCAGACAGCTTTCTGCACCCCCTGCTGTCCCCTGACTCACCAGGTTCCACATGCTGCTCTGCAGAAGCAGCGGGGTGGGTAGCACAGCGGGGAGCATCACTGGCACCTGGTGGCTCCCCAGAGCTCAGGGCTGGGGCTGGGAGGCAGCTGGGGCCAGAGCCAGGGGCAGGGAGACAGCCTCTGTTTGCAGCCTCCTCACTGCAGCCGGCCCAGGTTCTCAGTAGCTGCTGATAGTCACAGAGCCTGGGCTGGGGGGCAGGGGCTTTGGGTGGGGGGTAAGGGGCACAAGCAGGACTGGGAGGCTGTTGTGGGGGGACCCATACCAAACAAATATACAAGATCAAAGGGAGTAACATAAGTTTTATTTATTGTCACCAGGTTTACAATTTTTAGAAAATCTGGTATTTACCGTAAAAAAGGGCAATACTTATGATCATTAACTATACTAACACGTAGTGCATCCTGCCATGTTTTGCCATCCTGCCATTTTGTTTTTCTAGTATGCTGGCACTCCAGCACCTTCCAAGGGAGACATTGTGAGTTTTTTTGGCACTCCAGCCAAAAAACATTGCCTACCCCTGTTCTAGAGGATTTTCAGCTGATGCTGAAGAATGGGGTTAGCGAACTGGAGCTCCAGTTCACTATCTGCTCCAGCCTCTAGCAGGGACTGAAAAACACATTAACCAAATTCCCTCGCTTCCTTTCCAACCTCCCATTCTGAAAACAGCAACAGGCTGGGAGGCAGCGCAGACACAGTTTAGAGAAAGAAAATGCTGTGTTTTGAAACGTCTTCACCTGAACCCTCTTGCAATGAGGGTTCTGCTTTTTGCCCTGTCAACCATTTTTAAGAGGTCTGTAGTCATGCATTTTTGTTTGGTCACAGCTATAGGCTGCTTTCTGTGGCCAGATCAGGCAGAAATTGTCACTTTTGTCTGTCCCCATAGTGGACAGCTGGATAGCTGTTTTTGTGGGTGAACTACTGCATTTTGTGAGCTCTATATAGGTACAATTGGCCATGCACTGTCAGCTAGGAACACAGGACTGGCAGGGATCTCCAGAGTCATCAAGAGTTACCCCTTACTGCTGCAGGAACCACATAATAAATTTGTCAACTCCCTTGTTAAAAGTTCAGTAGTTAGATGTTTTATCCCCTGCTACTCTAATAGGAACTCCAATATGAAGGCTGTTTCCGAGCATCACTGCTCTCTACTGATTAATGGGCTTCTAATTTCCAAGTTACTTTTATTCCTGGCCAGTTTATATCAATTTTTCATTTAGCAACATTGTCCTTTCACTCAAGTGCATCTCTTCCCTCTTGGGTGTTTTTTTCCCCTTGATGTATCTACAGAGAGCAGTCATACCCCCTCCCAAATTTCAGTTTTTAATTGTACATAGTAACCATAAGTTATCACCAATGACTTGTACATAGCATTACTGCTTCCCTATCTCCATTGGAAATACCTCACCCCATTCCAAATTTGTCTTTTTTCACAGGTGCATCTGCTGGTGGCTCACTCTCATCCTTTGTCCTCCTCTGCCATTTCAAATTGATGAGCTCCGAGCAAAATTTCTTACCAGTCTCATTGTGTATCAACTTATATTTTATATAACTGAATTTCAATTATAAGAATGTAATCTGCATCTCCTAATATTATATTGATGTTCCTTCTCTAATTTCTATATTCTCTACTTTTTGATGATATTGGCATTTTAATCCTTTTATGAGACCAAAAAGAATGAACTATATACAAACACAAAACACTGATCACATTCTCTACCAGGATGCCACAGCACCTTGGGGTTCCTTGAGATCCTTTTAAGGGTGCCCCTGGGTACTACACAATGTTAGCACCATTAGGTATAGATATATGATTCATAAGACAAACCAAAAGATTTCAAATAGGAATCCATAGTGTTAAAATCAGCCTGACTTGTTGTGGTCTTTTTTGAGTTCTTTGCAACTGTAAAGGTGCTCTATTATTCTTCCATTTTCAAAAAAAATAAGTGAAAGCTAAGAGTGGGCACCTCTGAGGGGTACCAGTAGTCTAATGATGGGTACCTGGAATCTAGCTAGGGGTACCTTGAGTCTAAAACCTTGAGAACCACTGTATGTACTTGCCTACAGTCTCTGCTTTTTTGCAGCATAACCTGTATACATCATGCACTTCAAGCAAATTCCAATTTGTTAATGTATTTGACCCCTGTCTTCCTAAGCCTCATATATTTTCTGACCTGTTTTGACTGTGAGAGGCTATAACAACATGAAATAGAAAATAAAGATGTCAAGATAATACTGGACTGCTCTAATCAGCATCTGAACTATTCAGATGAAATTTTACCCATTTTAAAGCAGAGCTAGTATCAGCGCTCTCTAAAAGTGATTTGACTGTGCTTACCCAATATACAAATTATATCAAAATATAGCCTCTGATGCTTATTCTGGGATGCTCTTCTTGAGCTGGCATGCTGATTTAGCCATTCAAGGGGTCATGTTCATCATTCAGCTGAGATAAATTGCATCCAGTTATTCCTGTGGGCTCAAATGGATTGGTTTAATTACAGTACAGCACATGCCTAGAAAATTCCCTGAAAGGAATTCAAGGGTAAACATAGCCATTTTCCATGGAGAGGGAACACACAGCAAAATAGATGCAGTTTGAATCCCAGTGTCATAGATATATATTATCAGATAATATTTAGAGCCAAATTCTGACACCCTTCCTCAAGCTTGGGCATATCTTATTCTATTTGCAGTATCTCTGAATTCAGTTAAACTGTTTGTGATAGAAGGTATTATTTAGGGCCCTGCCATACATTCAAATTAAAGCTGAATAGAAACCAGCTATAACGTTGTTACACATTTTCAAGCACTAACTTGTAGTTTGTTGGCTCTTTCTATAGCTGAATGGACATTTTTATGGACTGATAATTACTTTGCACATGTGGCCAGTCTAAATTCATTGTGTGATTAGCCAGTTAATTGTGTGATAATTACTTTTCAAGTGTGGCCAGTCTTACTTTGCACATGTGGCCAGTCTAAATTTATTTTGTGATTAACCAGCTAATATATTATAACCATATGTATAACCAGTGCTATATATGTAACATGTGGCAGGGGCCTTAGTGTGATTAAAGGTATCAGAGCTTTGTTCTGAGAATAGAGAAAAGCCTTCTGAAATCCTCTGGGCTAGATCATGACCAGCTCTTGAATGATCTGCAAGAAGGATGTACAAAAACCCCTTCCTTGTTACTCTAGCAAGAGCTACATACAACACTGATCATCAAAATCCCACATCTTGGAGAAGAGGAGCTATCTCCTTGCTCCTCTTAAGGTGGCCATTGGTCCTGATTTACACTGGATCATCCTGGTTTTAAACCCTTTGTCCCCTGTCCATTTCTAAATGAGGAACAACTGCAAAAAGGCCTGTTTTTTGGTTCATTGGTAGAAATATGTCTATCATTTGTCCTCACAGTTCTATTGGCTCTGCCTAGAGGTGGCATAGTACACAGCCAGGAGGAGCAGGGTTCCAAGCCAGCAAGGGAGGGAGGTGGCATTTTTTTGGTGGCCTCACCCCTTGAAACTTATTGGCCAAGGTTAACCCCCCCACTAAGAGGATGTCCTATATTCTGGGGACCATAGAATCATAGAATCATAGAAGTAGGGTTGGAAGGGACCTTGTAGATCTTCAAGTCCAACCCCCTGCCTGGGCAGGAGGGAAACTGGGCTCAAGTGACCCCAGCCAGGTAGGCATCAAGCCACTTCTTAAAGACCCCCAGGTTAGGAGCCAGCACCACTTCCCTTGGAAGTTGGTTCCAGATTCTAGCCGCCCTAACTGTGAAGTAATTCCTACAGATGTCTAATCTGAACCTACTCTCCAACAACTTGTGGCCGTTATTCCTTGTTATCCCGGGAGGCGCTAGGGGAAACAAGGTCTCCCCCAAACCCTTCTGGTCCCCCCTAGTGAGTTTACAGACGGTCACCAGGTCCCCCCTCAGCCTTCTCTTGTGAAGGCTGAACAGGTTCAGGTCCCTTAGCCTCTCATTGTAAGGTCTGCCCTGCTGTCCCTGGATCATGCAGGTGGCCCTCCTCTGGACCCTTTCAATGTTGTCCACATCCCTCTTGAAGTGGTGTGCCCAGAACTGGATACAGTACTCCAGCTGTGGCCTGACCAGTGTTGCGTAGAGGGGGAGGATCACCTCCTTGGCCCTACTTGAGATGCACCTATGGATGCACAATAGGGTCTGGTTAGCCCTGCCGACCGTGACCTCACATTGTCGGCCCATGTTCATCCGTGCTCTCAAGAAGGGAGTTTCCCATCTTATAAGTGTGCTGCTGGTTACTAATACCCAAGTGCAGCACCCTGCACTTGTCCGTATTGAAACGCATCCTGCTTTTGTTAGCCCACCCTTGCAACCTATCCAGGTCTTTCTGCAGTCTTTCACTCCCTACTAGCATGCCCACCTCACCCCAAATTTTGGTATCATCAGCAAATTTGAACAGGTTGCTTTTCACCCCGTTGTCCAAATCGCTGATAAAGAAATTGAACAGTGCGGGCCCAAGGACCGAGCCCTGGGGGACTCCGCTGCCCACTTCCCCCCAGGTTGAATATGACCCGTCCACCACCATGTGTCAATAGCTGTCCTAGCTCCTCTCAGAGAACGGGTGGTAGGGAAATAGAGCTATGAAATGATGCATGGAAAAGTCCCAGAAAGGATTGTACCAGCCAGAAGCACAGCCTCTCTGAAGGCCCTTGTGGGACAGTAAGCCCTGCAAAACTCCTAGTTATGATGTAGATGCCCCCTGTTGTGTTCTGACCAACAGAAAGTAACAGCTTGCAGCCTCTAGTGATCTTGCCTGGAGTCAGTCTACATGCCTCCTAGTTTAATGGCTGATATCCTATTACCAAGCCTTTAGTTACACTCATCCCCAGGAGTATTCAGTTGTTTATCCTTCCTTTCTTTTTATAATTTATTTTCTTTCCTACTTTCCCAAAGCAGAATAGCTAATTTTTAGGCCGCCTTTTCCCATTGTGAGCTGTGGTCAGTTTTTCTTTCTTATTTGTGTCACATCCTTTACAATTAACTTTGCCCTCTGTCCACCCTCACTAAACCCTACAGACACTGAAGAAATTCATTTTTACTTGGTTATTATCCCAATAATAATGTCTCAGCATGAACAAGTGGCAGTAATTGCTATCAACAAACATCTACATTTAGTTTAATGTATGTGATTTATGCATTTGATGTATATAACATCCTTCCCAACAAAGTATATGGGCAGATTACAATAAGAGAACAAAAAAATTTATAAAATGGAGAATCAACAACAGAATAAAACACCTCCAAAGGGAAACTAGAGAATCAACATAATACAGAAACCCCCTAACAAATATCCCACCTCTCATTTGCTAAACGTCTGTCCAAATAGTAAGGTCTTACAACATTTCTGAAAAAATGTCCAAGCTCAGGTTCTGGCAGGTCTCAAGAGGGAAGTTGTTGCAGACCTGAGGAGCAACTGCTGAGAGTGACCTTTCATATGTTTTCCACAAGTGGACTTGGCACAGTGATGGTACTTACAGCTGACAGTTGATGTTAAGGTTTGCAAGCAGACATAAGGGAGAGTCAGTTTCCTAGATATGTAGGGCCCAGAACCATTGGGCATCTAAACACGTGCTCTGGGATGATGGGAGGGTGGGGTGCTTTAGTTAAGTGGCTCTGAGAGCCACAGCACATTAATTAACATGTTCCAGCATACCTTAGACACTATGGTCTTGAACCCAACACTTTCTTTTTTAGTACCACAGTACCAGTACTAGGGCTGTTTGGCTATGAGATTGCATCTGGTAGATCCCAATAAAATGTATTCCATTCAGACAGCTCTGGAAACCTGAGAGTTTCATAAAATTATTTAATATTTTTCCATTGTACACGTTATATCTCAGAGGTGTTAAGCTCCCCTGGCTCCATGGGCCAGATGAGTGTCAAGGGGCCAGCCCACCAGCCAGATCAGGTCCACAGGCTCCCCATGCCAGATCTAGTGCCCACAGCACCCACTTTGGGACCTGCACCACACACAGCACCTGCCTCAGTTGGTCTGGGATCCATGCCACACACAGCACTCCCCTCATGCCATCCAAGACTGCACCACAGGCAGTCCACATCTCAGACCAACAGGAGGGGCCACATTGTGTCCATGAATTCAAGATCAGTGGGAACAAGCACCACACATGGTATGGGTTTCCAGATACATGCCTCAGGTGCATGTCGTGCAGATCCATTTAGTGGCCAGACCCAGGGGCAGCACTAGGGGTCAGATGAAGGGGTTCCACAGATGAGATTCAGCCCATGGTCCATATTATTTTACCATATCTTTGATCCTGCTGTATCTTAAACAAATGTAAATTGGTTCAGATCCCAAACGCTTGCAGACCACCTGGCAGTTATATACATTACTTTGGGGAGGGGGGGAGTATTACATTAATAAGCTCAAATACATGAGAAATGTTGAAAGTTTCCCTTGAACATTCAGAGAGTCAGTATTAGTACCTGGTTTGTATCCATGCTAGTATGCTACTAAACTGAATGGTTCCCTGATAAAAATATTGCATAAGGACATGAAAGGCATGGGAGAGCTGTGGACATATGTGTAGGCTTATTTTTGTAAGGGTACTTATAATGAAGGTAGTGCCTGTTTAACTATCTTCATGTTCATCGTAAGTATTTTTTGATGATGCACGCGTTGGATCCTGGCCTTGTTTTTCAGGCAAAGGTAAGAGAGGGAATGAAGAGGAAACCTGACAAGTGAAAAAATCTCACTTAAAAAACCAATCCAGCTATGAATTTATGTGCCTGTGTGCCCAGTCCTCATGACGGTCGTTACACACATATGGAGAGCTAAACCTGTGCAAGACAAAGATAGGTATCTGCAAAAGTTTATGCTAAATAGTTGTGAGGCAGATATAATAATTGAGTCATATGTAATATTTCCTCTCACCAGCTTGTCTGACTGTTCCTTCCTGCACTATGAACTTTGTTTCTGTCTTGGGAATGTAATTGGAATGTAGGCCACGAAACGCCAAAACCCATCTAAAGTTCCCACTGTTTCCTGTTTGTTACCTCTGTTTTTACAATGTTTTGATTAAGCGTCTTAAAAATCCTTTACATGGACCATCTCTGACGGCACGATTGTGGGCTAGATTCTCAAGGGGAACATAGAAACCTAACTGCCACTTTGGGTAACTAACTCAAAAATATAGATCCTCAAAATCCTGCATAACACTAGTGGTGCCTGAATTCCTTCAGTGACTAGGTTTCAACTAATAAAGTATCTTAGTCATTTTTTGCATTCCTGGTTTGAAAAATATAGGCATACCTAAACCCCAAACCAAACACAAGCTGGAGTCATCAACTCCCCCTTTGTCTAATTAGCATTGAGCACGGGGGCATCCCTCTACCCATCTCCTCTGTTGAAGCTGTTACATTCCATATTACAGGGTGTGTCCGTGGTCCTGATGGAACTAAAGCCTGGAGGTTCCTAGTTACACGGCAATGGCATTGTCCCTCTACTTAGGGTCTGATTGATGACCACATTGGGATCAAAAAAGAGTTTTACCCCCGGTCAGATTATTACAGACTGTGATGGGGGTTGTTTTCCTCTGTAGGACCACTTCCTTGGACATCTCAAGTGCATTTTAACAACCCTTGAAGTGGTGGAGCTCTGACAGCCCTTATCACTCTGCTTAACCTGTGGCACATTAGAGTGCTCTTAGTGTTTTCAGGCAATATGCCCCATAGCTGTGCAATCAGGTTGATTGTGTAGTTTTAGGAATAGGTTAGACCAGAATTAGTATGCAGTGGTTTGCTCTGGGATGATCCTGCTTTGAGCAGGAGGTTAGACCTCTAGACATCTTTTCCAGCCCTGCCTTTCTATGATTCTCTGATGTAGGAAAGCCAGGTTTCACTCCCTGTGCCAAAGAATACCAAATATTTTATGAAAAGTAGAACAGCTGCAGCAGAAGAGATTGAGACTGAGAAACTACCCCAAAATACTCCAGAGCCTGTTGGCTAACATCCTTCCGGTAATTTGGAGATCTGAGTTTAAAATGAATTAGTAGTTTAAATCTTTCCAAGGTGAGTTTTCCAACTCCTGAATTATTGGATATGGGGCATTCTTGTTTTTCAGTAATGAAGAACTGACCTGGTCTGGGTTACTTTTTTCTAAATGGTTCTTGACTGTGAAACCCAAAAGGAGACCGGCACCTAACTCTTTCTGAGGGCCTGTAACAGGGACCCCTAGCCCTGTTATGGAGAGGAGAGTGCCAGGGGGAAAGAAGTGGGACCACTTTAAGGCTAGGACTTGTAGCCTGAGAAAGAGGGTTGGCAACCTATAGGGGAGGCTTGGTAGCATCTGGGCCAAGCAGGCAAGAGACCAGGGCAGCCTACTGCTAGGATATAACTAAGAAGAATATAAACCCTTCCTCAAAATACAGGCAGGGGTATGGGACCTGCAGGAGAGAGGGGTGGAGTCCTTGTGGGAGGCAAGAATGGATACAAGCCCAGAGAAGGAAACTGCAGCCTGAGAGAAGACCCTGTTGAAAGGAAGGGAAGGAGTGCAGCCAGAAGACTGGGGACTGTTGATATTAACCCAGGGAAGTCCTGGGGAGCAACCATGCCCTGAGGAATGAGGATTGCTTACGTTAACTCAGGGGGAGTCCTGAATTAAGAGGTGCACCCAGAGGATTGGGAAGTGTTTATTTTGGCCCAGGAGGGTCCCAGGGGAGAGGACGCTTCCAAGGACTGTTTATGTTGACCCAAGAGGGGTGTGCTTTTCTTTCACTTTTTTTTGTGCTCATTTGCTGGTAACACCCAGTGGACCAGAGCAGCTGTGAGGGGAGGTACAGAGGCTGCAGAGCAGAGTGCCAAGCACCCTGCAATTTTTCTGTGGTTTTTTTTTCAGTTTATCCATTCCTCTTTTTTTTTTGTTAGTCTGAGCGAGGAACATAAACAGCTGCTTCTACCAGGCAAAGGCACAGGAGGGGGTTGAAACCCAAAAGGGGCAGGAGGCCCTGACTCATGTTAGGCGGGCTGGGTTGGAGCCCCAGTGAAGGCTAAAGGAGAGAGTATGGGGGCACCTCTGCACTACCCAGGTGGGTAAGTAGCCAGAGAAGGAGGAGGGATGGCAAGGTACCGTTGGCTAGACTCTGGTCACCTAGAGCCAGCCTCCTATATATCAGTCTAATCATAACATCAAGGTGTGGCAAGAAAGAGAGAGAGATAAAGAGGCCAGGGTAGGCAGACAGATGCCATACATCTGCCAGGAGGTGATATGACCACCGCTGGAGATGCACCTTGTTACAGGGCTCTGGGAATCTAACATGGGGCTTTGAACTCCTGTTCACTTCAAACAATATAAAGGCACGTCTACATCACCTCTGTGCCATGCCCAGGAACACCTCAGTGAAGCAACCTGCCCACTCACTCCCTCACCCACCAAACCCCAAACTGTGGAAATGTAGCTGTCCTTAGAACAGCTGTGTGCAAACACCCCTTCATTTAGGCTATTTTTCTAAGGGCTGCCAATTGGTACATGCTCAGAATCACTCTATTGTAGCTACATTGCCTAATTTCTGGTATTTTCAATCCGCAGGGCAAAAGCAAGTGGGCAGGGCAAGCTTCATGCTGGTGCTCTCTGACACAGTATAGAGGTGGTATAAACATGTCCTAGGACTTCTGCACTGCAACACTGAGTGCTCCCTTGTAAATCTACCTGAAATCTAGTGCACTGGTCCACACTATGGACACATGCCAATCCAGGAGGAATTTGGAGAAGGACTGAGAAGCAGGATATGACTCTTCCCCCAGTCAACCCAGCCTTTTTTTTTTTTTTTTTTTTGCAATCATCATTTCTGAGAATGATTCATAAATAAAAAGCATTAGAAACAAATTCATCAAGCAAAGGCTAGCAGAAATAGAGGATAAAAGATTGTGATGTTATTCTTCCCAAATTCTTTATGATTTCTGGTAACAAAAACAGCAAACAACAATGATCAGAGAAGGACATCAGCAAAAGGGGCAACTTACTATAGTCTTTATAAATTTTAATGTAGCACCAGTTTCTTGTTCAACCTGATCAGAGCAGTCACTATGTGCATTCACTTATTGCATCGCTGTTAGTTCTTTACAAGGCTGTATCTCTCAGACAAAGGATTCAAAGATGCAGAAACAGTAAGACAGCAAGGGTCACTATCCAGTGCTACCTTATAGAGGAATTTCAGTAAGGGTTTGCTGAAGACCATACAAAATTTCTGGGAGAAGATCAATTATGTAGGATAGCTTCCTCCCTCCCTTTTGAACACATACTTCAAACTGCAGGTGCCATTCATGTGGTTTCTTAAATGCATTCACAAGGGAATGGAAAGATTCCTCACACATGTGGAGACAATAACATGCTGTACCACATAATATATTAATTAAACTAAACAGTAAAGGTATTAACTTAGTAGTTATAAAGTGATGAAGACTGATAATATCAATGTTTTGCTAAGGTTTAATTTTTATATTACTTTCCTTATATTTTTAAAGACTGAGAAAGCCCCAAATGATCAAGAATCCTTTGAAACAAGAAACTGAATTGCCCCATGGTGACTACGAAACCAAGAAAAAACAGCCAGTGCCAAGACAGTAATAGAAACCATGCTGGAAACAAACCATAGCTGATCCTGAAATGTTTTGGTTAGCTCCCAGTTTGTTTGTGCTATCCCTTGATCCATGGCACACCCATTTAAGAAAATGTGAATAGGTAATGACATTTTCATGTAGAGCTAGACCACTACTGAAGCTTGCACAAATGTACAGTGCAAAATGCAGGATGCACTCTTGAAAAGCAACCCTGCTGGTGTTTATCCCTGGAAAATTTGTGAATATCCCTCAGTGAATGAGGAGTAAAGAATGCTACTTACATATTCCACTAACAATATAATCTCTCTCTCTCTCTCTCTCTGTCTGTCTCATGTATCTGAGAAAGCTACTTAATAGAACCACATGCACTAAAATTCTAAGTATGCCAGTACACAGTTGTTTGGCATGGACATTAACATGTCTCCAGGTGCTCTCTGACGGTTTTTGTCCCTGCTAGGAAGTAGCAGCAGTGCCCAAGAGCCCATCCCAATTCACACATGGCTGCTAGACTAAAGAAGGGATTAATCTGTGTTCTGGGATTCCACATCAATGGGCACATCTTAACTGCACAGTAGCAGAGTTTACTGCACAGTAAGTGGATGCATCTACATGTGCACATGCTTACTGTGTGGTAAAAACCCTTTATCATGAATACATTTGCTACCTGGTGGTGGTTACAGCCAATTGCAGGGCCCCAGGAAGAATGAGCAGATTTGCTGCTATTGCCAGCAAATCTGGTCCCTCTTCCCTGCATGTGTAGATGCCTGCCTGGTGTAATTTATTCATGAGTAAACTGGTGCCGCAGGAAATGCACATGTAGACACTGTCAATATCCACAGTCTTAACCAGGCTGAATACTGAAACTATGTCAGGACAGAGGTACCCCAAACCATGTCAAGAATCTAAACACAGAGCATGGACAGACCCTAAATTGCTTATTTGCCTTAAATGACTTGGTAGTATTACCATGACAGCACAAACTCTCCAAGACTATTACTTATTAATGCTTAATGGCACACAGTATTTTTTTTCTTGTCACACTGCTTCATAAGAATCTGTGTCTGACCAAATAGCAATGATCCAACCAATAGCAAAAGTGCATAGTAAGATACAGAGACTCTTTGAAAGAGAACAACACATTGTGTGCACAAATCCTCCGAGAGAACCCTACTCCTGAGTCTGACACTCACTGGTCATGGGTTTGGGGTTGATATGTTTACAGGCTCAATGTGCATGTAGCCAGATGTGAAAGTAGCTAATAGCTACCTGTACATAAATGACAAAATGCCATGGAATAACTAAAAACCTGCCATGTAGATGACCAAAAAGAAATAGAATTCTACAACATGCCAGTTACTGCTCTCAGTTACAAGACTGCAAGTCCCTTTGAAACTACTAAGTGTTTCCCAACCAATAAGGCGGCCCATGGTTCTACTTTGAAGGTATCTTGTTGGAGCTGCCATGATGTATCAGATTTAAAGTACATAGCTCTCCAAACAGCTATTTGGAGACTCAGAAACACTGGATTTGTTACGTTAGTTTAGACCACTGGTCCTTCAAATCCAGCATCCTGTCTCCAGCTGTGACTATTAACTACTCCTTCAGAGGAAGGTGAATATCACCCACAATGCACCTAAACCATGTGTGTAATGCTCTCAAGGTGGAAAATTGCCTTCCTGGTTCCTGGAGTGATCAGTTTGTGTCTTGAAGCATGAGATTTGATTAGCCCCATCTTGAAATGTCCAACTCCAAATGCTGTTAATGAGCATAAAATCATTAAGAATTTTTCTGAAATCCAGCCATCATGGTTACCTTGACCTGCTATGGGGAACAGATTATCCTATGTGAAGTGGTATTTTCTTGTACTGGATCTAAATTTTCCAGACATTGAAACAATTAAATGTCCCCTTGTTTATAACTGTATGTATCCTTTTAAGAGATTAAATGTGTCTGCCCAGTCTGCCCCTTTATGTTCCACCAGAAAAAAGTCCAGCTCTCAGAGTGCAGGATAGCAAGGCAATGATCACACAAGGAAGGACTATTTCTTCACTTCCTAAAAACTTAAGGTCAGTAAGTCCAATTTTTCCCTATACCAGAAACATCCTAATAAGAAGCATGCATTTGCCAGCTGGGTGAAGTGGGTCAATAGTGAGAACATTAGCATTTCAGGTCTGGATTTTTTTCTCAAGCTTGTGGTCCACCTGCATACAGCTAGTCTGGTTTCTTCAGAGTCCTGTTTATAAGGGGGTCCTGCTAAGTGACATGCAATCTAAAGGATTTCAAGACTGGGTTATTTTGGGCAAAAAAAATACTTGTGTGTATGCATGTGTGTGTGAGAGAGAGAGAGACAGAGACTGACCTCATTTCCAGCTAAGCTTTATATTGGTATTTTTTTTAATAAAGCTGTGCACAGATACCACAGGTTCATTTGTTTGATCCTTCATTCCATATTCTTTATGTAAGAACAGTGGGTCCTTGCACAGGAGAGTTCCAGGGAAAACATTTACTGGATTATTCTCACCCAGTTTTCTCCAGGCCATTTAGCTGCATGTGCTCAGGGTGGGGGTGAGAAGGGTTTGCTTGCCATGCAGTACCCACTAGTGCTCAGAGATTTGTTGGTAATCAGAGCTATCTGTGTGGAGACCTTGAATAAGATTCTGACTCCTGAAATCAATAGTAAAGTGAGTCTCCCGTGGATTTCAATGAGACCAGGATGTAATCTGTCTGTAGGCCTCGGAGTCCTGATAGTGTAACAGCTTTGGGACACAATTGCCAGGGTTTCCTCAGTAGCAGTGTCCTCTAAGCATTGTTCCACATCATTTTTCATCTCTGTAGAAAACGTAATGCTCTGGGGATTTTACTCTGGGTCTGGCAGAGGATAATTGGAAACCTGTACAGAGGAGCCTGCAGCCTACCTCATCTCCTCTGTAGAGGTTCCTAAGGATGTGGGGGTTGGTGAATGGTGTTGTACAAATAAATATTAGTAATCAAATGATTTCCCACCCTTCACACAAGCTTTAAGTTTTAATTTGCAATAAAGGAAGGAATACAAAATGAAACTAAGATGAGGCTTATGCCCTAGATATGTATTTTTGTTGTGCTACTAAGTTTGCATTTCTCCAAAAATAGATCATTATTTTTGCATGGTTTCTACCCAAGACTCTTAGTAATTCATACATTGCTTGTAAGAAGGGGTGGTATGAGCTACATAATTCGGATTATTGGTCTTATTTTAGTGCAAAGTTCAAGGAACTTTGGATCTAGGTTTGGGCCACGTATGTTTGAACAAGTCTAGAAACTCAGAATTTTTGGAAGAACCTGAATTAAGTATTAATTTTGTATGTAACATAAGACCAGGAAAGATCTGTGTCACTTTAACTTTTGTAGTTTGATAGAAAGGCATGACTGTGCGCTCAGTGAAGTCACTAGCAAAAGCAGGTTCAGAATCCTAATTAGAGAACTGTGTACTGTGGAAAAATAGGATGTGACAATAAAATAAATTACTTCTGAGTTCAGTATTGAGAGAGAATACTATGATTTAGTACTGCACTTGAAGTGCTGTTTAGAAAATGTTGGGGTGTTGTTTTGTTTTGATTTAAGGTTTGGGAGTTTTCAATGATTTCATCAAGAAATAGAGTTTTGATTTGAGACAAACTATCCATGAATTCAATCTCAGTTAACACTTTCAGCCAAAAAAAGGGAAAGAATATTTTTAAAAACCAAAACATTTCATACTGACAGTTTCTAAATGCGTTTCAATTTTTAAAAGGCAAAAAGATTGTTTCTGCATTTTTAACCAAATCTTTCTTACTTTATTTTTCAAAACTGCATTTTTTATTTAAAAACAACATAAAAAAGAAAGAATGGTAACAACAACTACATAGACAAATGAAACAAAGCTTTTAAGTTTGTTATACATAAAGCATTTGGGGTTGAACCAAAATGGTAATTTTGAATTTTTTACATTTTGCCCAAAAAAATCCAAAAGAAAAAGGAAAAACAAGCAAAAAAACAACAACAACAACAAACCAAAAAACCTGTTCCAGTTTGACCTGACCCAAATTTCTTTTTCTGGTTATTCATGTCAACCATTGAATTGAAAATTCTGTTACTCACCCACTTCTGTTGTTTCAGATATTTCATGTTCTGTAAATGGAACAGCAGCTTGTAGGAACTTTCAATAAAAAGCTTTATTTTTTATCTGAGTAGTATATTATGAATTTTGTATTTTAAAGTTGGAAATAAATTATTCTGGCAAGAGCCAAATTCTAAATGGCTCTTATATGGATGTAATAATCATACTTCTTTCATTAACTGGAAAAGAGGTAGGATAAATCTTAAAATTATGGTAGCATTTTAAAATACGTATCATACAAATATGCTGTAACTTGGATGTACTGCTGTATGAGTAAGGCCTGCCAATTGATTATTAAAAACATGTTTACTGAGTATTAATGCATATGCAAGTGATATATATTTTTGAATTCTTAGGAAATCTGTTTTAAATAATCAACTGGCAAGCACTTAGCAAAGAATAATGGCCCTTGTAAATCTAAATTAAATAGGTATTGCAATGTCACTGAAATTAGCCAAGGGCACCAACAGTTTTATTCAGAAAAACAGAAATAACTGCACACTCTAGTTTTTATTGTCTCACACTGAGGAAAGCCTGATTGCTGTAATTCAGTCATGTTGGATGCCTTCTGTTTCTTAGAAGTTATTACTGTGTTACCCCATTGTTTGCTTTCATTAAAAACCATCCCATGACTACCACCAGGTCAATGTTTTTTTAAAGTTTAAATAAACTAAGGTTTTGAGAAGTGTGCATTAATCCACACTACAGCATTCATTAAAGAAGCAACTTTACAAATTCTTCCACCATGATAGCTCACATAGAGTTGTGCAAATTGTATCAGATTCTCATTGCACTGAAATAATCAACTGTCCAGTAGAATATGGTAATCATTCTGCATCAGTAACAACATATGTCATATTTTCAAAGTAAAGAACTGGACAGCAGTTTCTCCAGTCGGATGTTACGGCAGATTTTGGCATGTGCCACCCAATGAGAATCAAGGTCACAGAATCAAAGTTGTTGTGGGTTCCACGCTATTAGATTTATGATGTCTCTACAGAATGAGGCATAACAGGGTTCAAGGGGCTAGCCTCCTGCTTACTTGGTTATGTACTTTCACATTCTTTGTACATCATGGGATATTTCTCAGTGGCTCCAGTGCTTAAAGATTATGACACTGAACTATTTAATGCGCTGGTTCATTTGAAAAAAAATCATTAATCACAGCTCTGAAGTCTAGACATTCCCCCCCAAAAAACCATTTTCCTAACTCTAAGACAATGTAAAATGTCATTTTCCTTCTTAGTAAGTCTGGTATAGCAACAAAACTTTTCTACTACTTCTAGCCTGCCAACAGATTTGTAATAGATACCTGACTGGGTTTCAGTTTAACAAGAAAAAATAGAAATGGACAAATCAAAAGACATTTAATTAAGTTTTAACATTAATTGTTTTACTAAGTTAAATACATGTGAATGGATTATTCCTCTCACAAAAAGAAGACTATATTGGGAAAAAATATTAATGTGTGAGTGTATTTAGGCAAGAACTATGCATTCTTAACTATGTATTATGTAGTTCACTTGAGCATTACCAAAAAGCAAACCTAATTCTAGTAATAATATCTACACATGCTGTCCAGTGTTTTTCCTCTCTGTGGCTGGAGCCTTCTGGTACCTGAAAAAAATTTTACTTGGATTTCTGTGAGGAAATAGCCTTGCTTTTCCATCATAAATCACTGACTCATCCATTCTTTTACATTTCCTCTTCTCAAAACCTTAAAGATGCTAGAACTAGATCCTTTGACTCATTCACCCCACAGAATAGCTTCAGGGTGCAACACAAAAGGTGACTAGGAATAATGACAAAGGAGTTATTTCCTGCAGTCCTCTGGAGCATGTTGTTTCTGTGCACAAAACAAAACAAACCTTCTCACACCAGAATAAGCAAATAAATAAAATGCAGTCAAGTTGCCCTGGGTTTTAATTTGTCACTGTCAGTGGCTGTCTATATATTTCACATAAATATATGTCAACCTTTATACCATAGTGCTGCATAATTTTAATCTATGTAGTCTCAACTCATCCTTTTGAGGTAAGGAAATGTTAATCTCCCCATTTTGCAGATGAGCAGCTGAGGTACAGAAATCAGTAGGAATTCAGCACTTCAAGCTTTTGTGGATGCAGGCCTACTGATTTGCAGAAGGACATGCAGGAAATCTGTGGCAGATCAAGGAACTGAATCCAAGCCTCACAAATCCAATGCTAACACCTTAAATCATTGGCCCAACCCTTCCCTTTCTATCAGTAAGTACCAGCATCACTAGAGTGTTAACATTTTCAATGCAATGCCTGAGAATCAATTTAGTACTTTTGAGAAGAGGTGGCTGCCAAAACCAGATTGTGAACCTTGTTTTAGATGGAAAATACACCCCAATATCTTGAGACAGAGGCCACAAGTTAACAGTGAGTTCTGATTTCTGTATAATTTCTGGGTTTTTGGTTGTAGCCTTGTTGGTCTAAGGACATGAGAGGCAAGGTTCTTTGAGTAGATGTGATATATTTTATTATCTTTTATTAGATCAACTAATAAGCCCAATTAATAAGCCTGAAAGCTAGCTAAGAACTAATAAACTCAACTAATAAGCCTGAAAGAACTTTTCCCAACAACTCAGTTGGTCTAATAAAAGATATCTCATCTACTCAAAGAACCTTGCCTGCTGATTTCTGTATAAGTTACACAAAGCAATGACTTTAAATTATACCAAAGTAGATTTAAATTAGATCTCAGGAGAAACAATAAGGCAGTGGAATAGATTGCCAAGGGAAGTTGTGGAATCTCTTTTACAGATTTTCAAGAAAAGGCTTGATTAGCATTGGACAAGGAAGATATAGGAAAAGCATCCTTGCATTCATGCAGGGGACTGGACTGTATTACCCTCCAGAAGCTGAGAGTATGCATCTGAAAAAAATAACAGAATTGTTTTTTGACACAGTGAAGACTGGTATTAAAAAGAACAATTGCAGATATGGAGATTAAAATAAAGAAGGTCACTTGCCCATCAGCCGTACCTACCCCAGAGATTGCCTTTACCAGGGAAGGACACATATTAGTGTGAGAAATCCTGTGGTACTGCTGCTGCCTCTTACCCTATTTTTGCATATAAAGGGAGATCCATTTCTAGTGTTGTCAAGTTGGCAACTTTCACAAAATCCAAAATGACTTCACATAATAATAACAATAAAATAAGGTATACTATGGTTTAATCCACTTGGCCTTTTAAAGCCTAGAGGTTTTTTTCATCCTAAAGCTATGTTAATTTAATAATAAAAATATTCATTGTTAAGGACTGCTGAGATTGGAATAGATTCATAGATGTTAGGGTCGGAAGGGACCTCAATAGATCATCGAGTCCGACCCTACCTCAATAGATCATCGAGTCCGAATCTGCCTTCCTGAAACAGTCTTATATTTCTTAGCATCCCTGGCAAGTTATGACCCTTAGCCAGTCCATTGCCTCCAGTAGCACAGTACATTTTTATAGAAGAGGCCCTTACTGATAGCAACTGAGCATCTGTTGTTTTCAAGTGACATTGGACATAGGCCACATCCATTCACAAAGCCAAAGAGAGAACATTTGCTCCTTATCTCTTTAGAAGAGAAACAAAATATGTGGGAAGACTAAAACTGTAAAGTTATCAATGAAAAATATGCATTGTGGAAGCAAGTCTGCTGTCAAACTCTGCATTTCTTTTCATCAGCTAAATGAAGCTGCAAGATAAGGTAGAGAAAAGTAATCCTCTGAAGCTGATTGGGAAGTGTTTACTTTGTCATACGCAGAAGACTGTGCCAGCTTAGTGAGCCTCCAAAAGAACTTAGTGTCCCAGTTCCAATTGAAAATGGCCATGGTAAACAAGTGGAGGGTGCTGATAGCACATTGCACTACATGCATTCTCCACAATATCCTTGCATTGCTCATTTTAAAAAGAGAAAAACATTTCCTGCCTGCATAAATACCAGACGAGGGCAAATGTTCCGGAATGACCTTAGACAAAGGCAGGTTGGTTTTTTTTAATGAGACTCACAGAACAATAATGCTTGAGAATCCCATTAAATAGCCCAGTTGTGTTTTTCCCAGACTGTTTGGAAAATCCCTTTCTAGTTCTCAGTAAATAAAAAAAATAGTGGCCTGGACTCCTGACCTTATTCCTCTCCTTAGCTCACTCATCTCACCCATCAGGGTATAGCTAGTAACCGAATATAAGGTTAAAAAAGGTGTGAGCAAAACACATTGCCTTGATGTTATTTTTGACATCTCAATATAAGGCTTCCTTTCTTCCTATTGAAAGAGATATAACTGTGTTTTCCAAAGTATAAATTATGCTGAAATGTATAACTAAGGTAACATTATTACTATGATTTAATACAAGAGGCAAGGATTTCTGACGGTGATATTTTTTATTGAACCAACTACGTAACGATTTAATGAGCATTTAATGAACACATAAGGAAAAATATAAGAAGGTATGGTTCTTATACCATGGAGTTTTTATTCTAAAGACTCAGAATAATAGTATGCATAATGCCAACCCAAGAAGAACAAATACAAAAATAATAGTTTCTCCTGTCTTTTGGGTCATCTCTGATCGCCAGACGATGTCATTATTCACAGGTTTCCACTTCCCCTCATACCCACATACCATAAGGATGGTTAACTTCTCACATCAGTGTAAATCAGGAAGAACTCCATTAAGGTCCATAAAGTTACACCAGTGAACTGGTAGTATAAATGGCAGTAGGATCTGACAGATGATTATTGTTATGTTAGTATAATTAAAATGAGGTGTTATGTGAAAGCAGCCAGACACTGTGCAAATCAGTACTGGAATAAGCTTTGTGATGACATACAAACAGCCTCAGACACAGGAAAGCTAGAAGTCATATATGATGGTCCGAAGAAAGCTGTAGGGCCTACTGTCAGCAAGGTTGCCCCTCTCAAGTCATGCAGTGGTGAAGCCATTACAGATAGAAGCAAGCAGATGTCTCATTGGGTTGAACACTACTCAGAGCTATACTCACAAGACAGGAACATCACCAGCGAATCACTGGACCAAATGGACCAAATACCAGCCCTACAGGTCATGCCAGAGTTGGATGTGGAGCCCACTATAGAAGAGCTAAGCAAGGCCAGTGATTCATTACCAAGTGGCAAGGCTCCTGGAAAAGACGGCATCTCAGAGGAAATTCTCAAGTACGGGAAAGAAAGCCTACTACCCTATCTTCAGCAGCTGCTATTCAAATGCTGGAAAGAGGGTGAGGTACCACAAGATACGCTCAATGCAAACATTATCACTTTATATAAAAATAAAGGAGGTAAGGGTGATTGCATCAACTACAGAGGCATCTCGCTACTAAGCACAGCAGGAAAAGCTTTCATAAGGGTCATCTTGGTGCACCTATAACAGTTGGAGAGTTGTGTCCACCCTGAATCTCAGTGTGGATTCAGGGCTGAAAGATCAACCATAGACATGATATTCTCCCTATGTCAACTTCAAGAAAAGTGCAGAGAGCAAAACCAACTATTGTACATCGACTTCATGGATCTAACCAAAACATTTGACACTGTTAGTGTAGCAGGCCTATTTGCAGTCCTAGAAAAGATTTGATGCCCACAGAAAACTCTTCAACTTGTCATGACTTAGGGCAAAGACAACAGTTAGAAAGGTGTTTATCAAGGAGCTTATATTTGCTGATGATGCTGCCCTTATAGCCCACGATAAAGACCTACTACAATAACTCATGGATCACCTCTCAAGAGCTTGCCAGGCATTTGCTCTCACCATCAGCATAAAGAAAAGAGTTGTACTAGGACAGGATGTTCCACAAGGTTCAACAACCATCCTTAATGAGAACCAGCTAGCAGTAGTCCAAAAGTTCACCTGCCGAGGTTCTCCAGTGACCACCAGCCTCTCACTGGATGAAGAACTTAATGTTCTCATCAGAAAGGCAGCCACCATTTTCAGCAGACTAAATTATTTTGGGCAGAGGGCTACTTACTGAGCTTTGGAAAGCTGTTGAAGGCCATATGGGTAGCTCAACCCCTTGACAGGTGCCCCACCCTCTGGTCACCATCTTGTGACCGAAAGTCCCACCCCCTGACCCCTGACCCCTGCCACCAGAAGTCTGTCCCCTTGCCCCGAGAAAGTACCCCTTTTAGCAAGGGATTGTGCCATCTTGGAACCAGAAAAATACCAAATCATATTCTAAAAAGGAAACATCTACAGCATTCATTAATCTGATTTCAAAAAATATTTTTGTCCCGATGTACATGTGTTTGTGTAGTGCACATAGAGGTGATTACATAATAGCTTAAAATGAAGTTTTACTCTTATATATTGTGGGGGGTCGGTATAGGTTTGTGGGGGGTTGTGAGTGTGTGGGTATGTGAAGTGAGCGAGCATGTGGGTGTATGTGTGTGGAGATGTGGGGTGTGAATGGGTGTCGGGTTTGTGGGGGGATTTGTGTTGGGGGAGGGCTGTGTCAAGGGGTGTACAAGTGAGGGTCAGCATGTATGGCAGTGCAAGGGGAGTGTGGGTTATGTATATGGTGGGGAGTGCATGTGGGAATCATCTTATGAACACACACACCGCCCCCACGCACTCTGCCCCTGACTGCACACCCAAAGCCACCCGCCCACTCTGCCCCTGGCTGCACAAACACACCCACCCATGCTGCCCCTGGCTCCATAACCACACCCACCCATCCACTCTGCCCCTGGCTGCCCACCCAAACCCACCCACCCACTCTGCCCCTGGCTCCACAACCGCACACACCCACCCAGCCCCTAGCTCCATACACATACCCACCCACCCACTGTGCCCCTGATTGCACGTGTACCCCTGGCTGCACAACCACACCCACCCACCCACTCTGCCCCTGGCTGCAAAACCACACCCACCCACCCACTTCACCCCTGGCTGCACACACCCACCCAACCCGCCCCTGGCTAAACACACACAAGCACCCAACCCACTCTTCCCCCAGCTGCACACACTCACCCACTAACCCACCCACCTGCCCCTTGCTCCACAACCACACCTACCCATTCCGCCCCTGGCTCCACACCCAAACCCACCCTGCCACTCTGCCCCTGGCTGAACACCCACACCCACCTACCCATTCTGCCCCTGGCTGCACACACACACACACACCCACCCACCCACACTGCCCCTGGCTCCACACACACCACCCCCAACTCTGCCCCTGGCTGCACACCCACACCCACCCACCCATTCTGCCTCTGGCTGCACACACACATCCCCACCAGACACATACCCACACCACACCCCCACAACAGACACACACACACCCTACCAGGCAGCTCCATGCTCCCAGCTCCTGTGATGCATCTGTCCTCATGGCACGGACAGTGCCAGCAGGCAGGGAGTGCAATGGCTGGGGGTGGGCTGGCCTGGGCTGCTCAGTCCTTCTGAGGAGGCTAGACAGTCACCTAGCTGGCGTCGTTTGACCCCAGCATTCTTTCCTGCCCCTGGCAGGGGGTTGGACTTGATGATCTGCTCAGGTCCCTTCTGACCCTACCAACTATGAAACTATGAATCTATAAAGCCTAAGGGCTCCCTCTACCTCTGGCTCCCTGCCAGAGGGGGCAGGACCTGTGCAGCTAATTGCCACCCACCCTCTCCGGGGTGAATGCCCCCAGTGTTACGGACAGACAGAAGGAAGTACTACGCCTTTAATTACATTAGAATTGTAATACAGACTATCATGTTTCCATATTGTGTACTTAATTCTCCTTATCTCTTGTTCTATTTTCTCTCTCTCTTTTCTAGCAGGGAAAAGTGGGCATGTATTATAAAGTGAATTAAGTTCTGCACATAGCTTTGAAAAGAAATGTTTTCGAATGAAAGGAGCAAGTTATTCAGGTATCAGCAATGTGAACTTCTCCACAAAAGGCTTTCATGAGACCACATACCGCTGCAACCTCATCTGCTTACCTTAAGACTGTTGTTCAGTCATAGGTACTTTGGTGAGTGAGTGTAAGGTCCTCCAAATTGTACAGAATGAGGAGGAGAAACTGCTTCAAGTAGATAGATGAGGTGCCTTCATCGTTACATCTGAGAGGATTCTCAGCAAAGCTAATGCTGTGATGTTAATATCAATGGAAAGCTCCTTTTAAGCCTTCTTTGCAATTACAAAGAGATAATAAAATTTCATCAAGATTCACATATGTTCAAGGAAAGGTTAATATACACTTTAGAAAGTGAAAAAGGGCTTCAAAATGGAAGAGGGCCTATTTTATGGACTCACAGAATCATAATGTTGGAAAGGACCTTCATTTATAGTTCAACCCCTCCCTCCCTCCCTCCACCAGTATAAATGCAGGGTGTGCTATTTCTATATCATCCTGGGCCCTTCTTGAAAACCTTCAGGGAAGGAGATTCTACAAGTTCCCTAGAAAAAGAGGAGATTAAGAGAGCCTGGCTTATAATCTGGCAAAATTAAAGATGAAAGGGACTACTATTGCTATCTATAGATACATCAGCAAGCAAATAACAGATGGGAAAAAGAACTATTTAATCTAAAGGACAATGTTGGCATGAGAACAAATGGGTGTAAATTAGCCAAAATAACTTTAGGATGAACAATAGAAAGGTTCTTACCATTGGAAGAGTGAGGTATTTGAAGCAGCTTTTCATTGGGAACAGTGAGGGCAAGAAATCTTAACTGATTTTAAGACAGAGCTTGCAAAATGACAGCAGAAGCTTAGACCAGATCACAAGATCTTGTGTCATTAGTCCTGTATGTGTCATTAGTTAAATTAACATCTCTTATTCAGATTAATGAAACAAAATCTAGCCTTCTTGAGCATCTTGACAGTCCCTCCAATGCATCACTGTCAGTCATTTCTATAGCTGAGTTAATATTACTGCAACTGACTTAAGGTTTTTAGCAAGAGCTAAAAACAGTCTTCAGGGCTGTGAAAAAGAAGAGAGACATTTACAAGGAATGCCTAAGAAAGAACACTGAAGAAAGGATAGTTTGAATAGTAGAACATCAAAGCAATTAAAAAAGAGAAAGGCGAGAGATCAGCAGGAATCAGGGAGATGATAATGAGCCATGAAGTCAATTAACTTTCTTGGCCCTATCTCAACAGAAATGTGACTGCCCATCCCAGGCAGTTAGTTGTAAAGTTTGTGTGGAGCAGGAATCAAAAGGGAGTGCAACTGCACCACTGCATCCCCTGCTGGATCCACCCTTGGCCAGCTGCTACGTAAAGGGCTATGGTGAGTTCTGGTTGCCACTACTGCTGGGGTAATTGTGTACCTGCAGCAGGAGCTATTTTTTTCTGTCCCCTCTCCCAAGTCAGCATCTGGGGCATCTTTCCTGGTTGCCCCATCCAAGTTATAGCACAAGCCTGGAGTCAATGGACCAGGAGACCCCTTCCATTCTGCCGGGGTTCATCATGACCTACAGAGGCACTAGGTAAAGTTTCTCAGTGTGAGAGGTTATAGATAGAACAGAAAAAGAGGACAAATGAAGGCTAAAAGAGAAGGAAAAAGTCAGAACAGTAGTAAGAGTTGTTGGAAGCTCTTAGTATAAATTTATTTTAACTTATTTTTCTAAAGCATATTTCCCAACAATATTTGCAGTCACCGTCCATGAATTCACTCTCCATGCTCACAAGCCATTCCTTTTCTTATGAAACTTCCAAAAAGAAAACAGAATGTGATTGGATTGTTCACGGTAGATACCTTTCCATCAGGAACTGAAATGAGATCAGTAACTTGTTTTTTCATTTACCCTTGGTCATCAGATAGCAATTACTTTTATTTACTTTCAGGATGAGGCAGTCACTGCAACAACCTAAAGGTTAAATATAGTCCATTACTACTGATAAGGCTCTGAAGCTTTTTATTCAGGCACACTGCTACTGAGGTCTGAATAAAGACTAAGTAAACTCTAGGTAAGAACTTCAGGATTTGACTGACAGATTCAATTTAAGGCTCAGATCTCAAAGGGAATTAGTCTTCTGACACACACTGATATCAGGGCCAGTTCCATGGAGTGAGTACTGAAAGCTGAAGATAATTGAAAGAGAGGATGTGACATGCTGTACAGGAGGTGCTCAGCAGCTTCCAGGATCCTGCCCATATTTAGTATAGACCTGGTACATTTTGCCTCTATAACAGGATCTTCTTAAAATGGTTGCAAGGGTAAGTAGTTTTACCCTACTTGTCCAGTCCTCTGTCACTATGATTTACCACATTTTAGTATGAAAAGCCATGTCTGTGTGGGGGGCAGTGAGGGGCAGTGGGGATCACCCCCTGCCTGGCAGCACCTGGTGAGTCAGGGTTTTTTTCCCCAAAGTGCCAGGAGCTGGGGCAGGTGGGGAAGCCATTGCCGGGGCTGGGAGAGCGGGAGGGGGATGGGCCTCGGTGATTCAGAAATTCAGAGATTGGGGAGCAGCCAAATCTGTGAATCAGATTCGGCGGAATCGATTGGGGAAAGTGATTCAAATCACTGCCCCCGAATTGGCCAAATCCGAATCCAAAGTGAATACTAGCCACTTTGCACAGGCCTATTACTTATTAGTTCAGTCTATGCAGCTTAAACTAACCTGTGACGATTGAATCAATTCAGCCTCAGACGTTTTAGCTGTCTGTAGTTAGCCTATGTGCTCGCCCCCCACCATCCAGCACTGTGCTCAGGCTCTCCCAAAATAGAAAATTCACCATGGAATATGCAGTCAAGTCCTTTCCAGGCCATTTAGGGCTCACCCTTCTTCCCTCCCTAATTTCCAGTCTCTAGTATGTCTACACAGGAACAAGAGAATAGGCCTTATTTTTCTGGTGACAGTTTCCAGGGTCAGAAGGGAAACTGTGTAGACATGCCCAAAGAAGCTATGTTATTCTCAACTGTGGGGTGTCTTAAGATCTTTTCAAGGGTGTCACATGATGCCACACAATACTTAGGTGTGCAAAAATGATTTGCACATATTGCAAAAATCTAGAGATTTGAAATAGGAATCCATAGCATTTAAAACATTCTGACCTGTTATGATCTTTCTGAGTTTTTTGCAACGGAAAAATTGCTCTATTATTTTTATGTAGTCAAAAAACAAGTGAAAACTAAAGAGCTGGAATTTTCTGAGGGGTGCTTTAAATCTAATGAGGGGCACCTCAAGTCAAACAAGAGGTGCTTTCAGTCTAGAAAGGTTAAGAACCACTGGTTTAATTAATGCCTTGCCAAGCATAGGGAGTGGCCAACATGTGGCATACATGCCACAAGTGGCATGGGCAGCCTCTGTGTGTGGCACATGGCAGATCAGGGAGTGGATAAGCAGCACAGAGTAGATAGGATAGAAAACAGAGTAGCAGGGGTGGTGAAGGGAGGAACCAGGGAACACATGGAAGGAAGCAGAGTGGCAGATTGGGTATGGAGCATATGGCAAGAACCAGAAAGCAGAAAAGGAAATTGGGCAGGGGAAGGGAGTGGCACTTGAGGAGAGTGCAGGGCTAATTCATAGCACACCTATCAAAAAGGTTGGCCTTTACTAAGCTATGTTTGAGTAACACAGAGAAGAAGCTGATAAATACCGTCAAACACTTTAGCTCAAAACTCAAGCCATTGCAACTCTTGAAAGAAAGACTTTATTTTTTTGGCAACCATTTATGTTCCAAACTTCATCACAGGGAGTCATTTGCAGGTGAGCCATAACAGCCTAAAAAATTGGAGATGCTAGAGATACTATGTCGCCATAGCAACAAGCTACAGCTCCTCATGTAGATGTGCCCAGTGGCACATTTTCAGCAGGAAGAGTAAAGAATGCCCCTCTACCCCCAGAACAGCCTATAGCATGATGGTTAGTTGAAGGCCTGTTTAATTCTTATAGATAGAGGAAGCAACTTGCATTTCCAGCTTCCTGTGCTGCTACTCTAATCATAGGTTTTAGTGTAAGAAAGGTGGGGAGAAGTAGGCACATACCACATTGTCCACTGGCCACATTTTTAAAGAAAGCAGTGTCCACATTTGGTGTAGGACCTGATCCTAGTGGTGTGCGTTAGATATGCTCGGAGAACTTCCACCAGAAAGAAAACCTCAGGTGACTTATACCATGCAGCAGCCAGGCTTTGACATACAATAGGCATTGAGCCACTCAGTTCTACCAGGCCTAGAAACAAAATGCATAGCGAATCTAAGTGCTATCAAGGTTAAATGGAACCTGACTAGGGGTTTTCAGAATGAGGTTTTGAATGTGGGCATCTAAATAAAACCTAAGAACTTGCCTATAGAGGAACACACCGGAAAACTAATTTGAGGAGCTGACTTTCTGGAAACCCTCTAAAAAACTTGAAAATGTGACTTAAACATAAATACTGCAGTAGGACTGGAGTGTAATTTCCAGGGTTTGGTTGTACTGCTTCCATGGCACTCCTCAAATCCTCCTGTTCCACAAGTGCTAGACCCAGAGATGAGGAAGTGAGAATGACCGGACAGAATGACCTGCTACCATTCAGAAGATCTAGGTCTCCAGGCAGCAGGGTGCACTTTTTGGATGACTGTGGAGTTGGAACATATAGCTGGGACATACATTTCAGAAGTGTTCTCAAGGCTGCTACAGGAGCCTCTTCACATTGGAGAGAAACAGAAATCTGATGTCACTCCCATAAGGAAGAGGGGGACCCTATTCCAGCAAGCTGTACCACTGAGAGGCAGGACCATGTATTGTAAATCATGGTAAATATAGGGATTGCCCAAATCTGGCCCTGAGTGGCTTATTACCTCTAACACACTGCACTTCCCTCATCTCAGATCCTCCATTATTCTGTTGAGGACATTGAATATTTGAGGATATTTTGAATAATTGAGGGTATTGAATAATTGAGGGTATTGTGCATTGTCAGAAGGGAGGAGGGACCAAACCTAAATTTTAGTAAAAGCAACTACTCTGGTTAGAGATGCAGAGATGTTGGCTAACCCTGGACCCCTTTCAATCCTTTAATAAACAAAGGGCTTATGTTTCTTATTACAGAGCTAGTTTTTACCATTCTCCTTTTCCCTGATCAGCTTCGTGGGATGATGACAAAATGTTCAGTGTAGTGGAACTTCTTTTTCTCCCTGGCTGAGCACCTCTTCAGTGTCAGGCCACACAATGTGATCCAGCCAATATGATTAGCTTATGCTTAATGTAAAGTATGTGACCCATCCTACTAAAGACAATGACAGGATTCATGTGATCTGCTGTATCAGAACAGATACTGATATTTTAAAGGGTTTAGGCACTCATAGCCACTAAATTCCTATTTGCATGTTTGGACACCACCATGCCTTTAAAAATCTAGCCTAGGCTCCTCAGCATCTTGCACAAACTGTGGAGCATCCATGGAGTATCCATAAAGCTAGTTGAATACTATTAGCTGAATAACAGTTTAAGTAAAAAAAAAAAAATGCTCTTTTTGTGGATAGTTTGTTCAATGATTGTTTTTCCCACAATTCCTCTCTCTCAGCTGGACAAATAAAAATTGGATATAAACAATAATTTCAATAAATCTTTCAACTAAAGGATTAGCAAATACATTTCATCATTATTCTCACTGCTACATAGGGATCAATAAATGTGCCCCTACTAGTCTGTTTAACCTGTGTCTTATGTTAGTAGTAGTTGGACAATTCATTGAACAATTATGCACTTTTTAAAGATAAATCCTCTTAAATTAATATGGACTAGATCTAGATCGCTTCTTCAAACTGCACTGACTAAGATGATCATTGACATTTGGGAAATTAGAAATCAGTTATGAAAAATACATGGAGCAGCTTTATTTTAAAGCATGCAACACGTACACTACTACACCCAATTTATGTTTGCATCAGTATATGGATTGAAAAGGTATTTTTTAATCTGATCAAACACTTTATACTAGTTTTTGGTTGCATATGTTAAGAAGCACGTTAGTAATCCAGTAAGAAAGATTTCTTAAAATTTAAGTTGCTAAAAAATTGCATTGGTCCTCTTCATTGTTTCTTTGTTTGTTTGTTTGCTCATCTCTATTAGAAAGTTCCCAAAGGCAACAGCATACTACTTTGAACCCACTCACCAAGGGAACAGAATAATATTTATTTCTTTTTATAAAGTGCTTTCTATATCATATCTTTTTTCATGTGGGGCTCTAATGACAGGAATGTTATTTCGGGCAGTGAAACACACATTCACTTAGAGTGTCCTGCTTGTTGCCAGAAAGGCCAAAAGCAGCTTTAAAGAAGGGAAACCTCACCAGACAATCACATAAAGAGGGTCTCCACAGCTGCATGCTGTGAATAAGGACCACAACTTCACCTAATATAAACCAGCAGAAAGCTACTGACAGCAATTGAGCAATGCTGATCTGTTGCAGCTGAGGACTGGGCCCATAGTCTTCCTGGTAGACCTCCACAGCATTCAGTAGTATGTTTATAGACCGTGAGAAGGCCAAAGACCGTGTGAAGCCGATTTGCCTTGCCAGAGACAGAGCCATATATCTCTCAATCTTATTTTTTTTTAATTTAGTGCTTTGTACCGTGTGCATAAGGTTTGTTTCCATTACTTGTGTTTGCAGCCCAGTTCACAGGTACTAGACTGTGACATTTTTCATCAGGCTTTCATGAGCTCCTGACTGCTGTTTGGCCACCCTGGTCTTATGATCCTCATCTTGTGTTCTAATAGCAAATGGCAGTAAGTACATAACAGTTCTAAAGGATACTATATGATAAGTAACAGTATCTTGAGAGCAAAGAGGCTGAAACACAAGTGGCCCAGTTTAATTCCAGTTGTGATCAATAAAAAATACATATTGACCTTGGTGGGAGCTGGATCAGGACCAGACTGAGACAGGTATTTACAGCCAAGAGTAACATTAACCTTAACAGCTGCTGGATAACCTGAAAGTTTCCTGTCTAGAGAAACAACTGAGAATCACTCTCTTTCCCTAACTCTTTCCAGCAGTTAAGTTAGGAAAGGAAATGAATAATATCAATAATACTTTTGTTTTAGCCTCAGAGTTTTAAAACAGATTGTCTGCTGAAATATTTACTCTTGTCTTTCCAGTGATGTCATCACATGAGCATTTTTCAGTTGACATGAAATTGTCAAGTGAAACTGCTTTATGTCTTTACAAATCCTCTCTTCCATTCTACTCATAGGCCTTTATGTAGTTTCTTTCATAGAGTCATAGATTCATAGACACTAGGGTCAGAAGGGGCCTCAACAGACCAAGTCCATCCCCCTGCCCTGGGTAGGAAAGATTGCTTCCATTTTCCCTTCTTTGGTAGTATGGTGCCACTCTAACCTAGCACATAAACCATTGGCCTGGCACTTCTTGGCCACTCACTCCTGGACATGACAGCCACGTGCTTGTGGTAGATGCCCACTCTATTTGGGACTGGCCTGTGCTCCTTCTTTAACAAAGTTTGTTGATTTTTCCTTCTCCCATTAAACACACTATAAAAGGACTAAAAGAGCCAAAGCTAGTTGGAACAGTTGGCTTTTTCCCACAGGAAATGTCAGTGTACTGACAAAAAATTGCAAACCAAAACATTTTAACTGGGAACTGAAATAATTCAATTCAGAAATGTTGCCACAGGGCCTCAGGAAAGCTGTCGTTTGCCTCATGATCCCATTTACTTCCACAGGCTAGGCTCTCTGGGTGCATCTTCAAGTGCAATTAATGTGCAACAATAAACTCTGGAGCAGTTTGAGCCACAGTAAACTACTCCCTGACACAGTACCTACATGCATGCCCAGGACAGCAGTAATTTGAGCAGGGAAGAACAGGTTCAGGCCGGCAGGGGACATGGGGGATCAGCTGAAAGTGCAGAGCCGTGCGTCTAAGCAGCAGGCAGAAGTCTGGCTCCCGGTTGGCTGGGCTGACTAGGCACAATTTATGCCCATGGTCAGTGTCTACGTGTGTAACTGCCAGTTAATTACCCAGCCATAAGATAGCACTGTCCCCAACAGTGCTATCTTATGCCAGCATAAATTAGTTTCCTGCAGCCTAATACCATCACATGTGTAGATAGTGATTGCTTTAGTATTCAGCTAATTAGTCTACTCCACAGTATAGCACATGTGTAGGCATGGCCCCTCTCTCCCAAACTGCAGCCTAGACCATGGCAATGTGATTGGAGCAGTTCGTTGGAACGCAGGGTCAAACATCCTCTTGTTGAGGCAGGGTCTGGAACCAAGATCTTCCCTGGACAAATAAGCTAAAGGGCCAGAGGCTTACCACCCCTTCTCTTCTCTTTGGCATGGCACTTAGCACATCCCATTCTGCCACAGTTAAATCCACACTACTCATAAGCACTAAAAAATGAAATAATTTGGCTGCATACAGTCAACTCTGTTTTTTTCAGTGCCCTGAAGGTGAAATCTAATGGTGAAATTCTCCCTAATTAAAAATATAACTGATATAAAGAAATGTGATAAAAGCCGACAAATGGGAACCACTGTGAGCCTGGAAAAGATGTGTGGACCTACATGAAGCTGGAACTAATCACCTGAGAAAACTGTATATAATTTTTTCAGGATTGTGACTCCAGGATGTCAATAAATGCCTTATTACTCACTGGGGGTTCACATACATTCTCTCTGTAAGTGTGACTGTCCCATTTGTCAGCAGTCAGATTGTAACCTTACATGTTACCTAAGCATTCTGCAATAGGGCCAAAGGCAATATGTCTGGAGTGACTGCTTTGTGTCTTGGAGATTAAAAAAAAAAGAATGCTCTAGCTGACTCACTGACTTAATATTTTATCAGTTTTTCTGACACCGTGTTCAGTGGCTGATATAGTGTATTTCTGCTCATATTGGTAATGGCAGTGATTCACTGAAGTAGTTTGCGTTTGCACTATGTTAAATCGTGTAACAGGATTAGGAATTCTTTACTTAGCAAAAAAAATTGGGATTTCAACTACTATAAGTTATCCTTGAAATCATCCTTTCTCACTCACATTCTTTTCCATACTTAGTTGGATTTTTTACTTTAATCACATAGGTTAGCTAGAATATCTCTTGTCTTTCAAAAACCTATCATGTTCACATTTCTCTTTCTCTCCACATAACAAAAAAAATTAGTGGTAACACTCTGGTATAAATCTTGCATAATAGTTTGAAATACTTATTTTTCATATTAAATCTGTATTATTAATCATTACTTTGCTTTTTAACTACAAAAATAAACAAATTTGTTTTAAAAAATAATCATATGATTGAAGATTGAAGTAGTATGAACAGGTTGACCTTTCCAGACTCTGTGCACCAAAGACCCTTAGCTTTATCATTTTGATACCTATTAGCCTGTAGAAAACAGCAAAAATAATTGGCATCTATTTGGTAAATAACTGTTATCCACTAATGGTTGGATGTCATTCTATGCCTGTATATAACTAAATGGGCTATTGCTGCTATTGCTTTATTGGTGAGGCTTGTGAAGGTAAGGGTGGCCAAAATTTGGAATGGGCTTCCAAGGGAGGTGGTGCTCTCCCCTACCTTGGGGGTCTTTAACAGAAGGCTGGAGAGGCATCTGGCTGGGGTCATCTGACCCCAGCACTCTTTCCTGCCTAGGCAGGGGGTGGACTCGATGATCTGTTGAGGTCCCTTCCGATCCTAGCATCTATGAATCTGTGTGTATCTATTCAATTTGATGGCATTTCTGTGTTTACCTGTTTGTTTTGAAGTCTGATTTTTTTTTAATCTTGCATCTAATCACTCACAATCTCAGGGCATATTCTAGTTATCAGTGGCCAATACCCTTTTGATTTAGTGGAAAATGGAAAAAATCAAAAGGAGAAAAATAGGAACTGCAGGCAACTGTCTATAGATCCAACAGCAGGTTCATGGCAGCCATTAACATTTTTCCTAACAATGTTCCAATTTTGCTTCTGCCCGTCCTGCTAAGACAGTTTAACTTGTTGACATCCTTACCCTACAGAAACCCTTTTGGATGCCTACTATCTATTTGGAGAGACAGTGTAGAATCATACCTAATCTTTTTACATTAAACTACTATTTACTTCATAGTAGACATAATCTAAACAAAAGGTAGTACATGCCCAAAATTCATATAATCTACAAAACATTAGGTAGCTTTACTTTATTTCCTGGACTTTGCTTCATTTCATGCAAGATAAAAATTTCTCCACTAGAATTTAGCTATCTAATATTGAGCACAAAATCATAAATTGTACTTTAATTATAAAGATTAATTAATCATAAATATAAAATATGTAATGCTAAGTAAAGCTGGACCAAATGAATCTGGGATATTTATTTCTTAATACCCTGAGATACAGATAGCAATGTGAGATAGATATTTTAGTACCACACACTTTTTACCCTGTCAGGGATAGACAGCTGGATAGAGCACTTGAATAATAATTAAGAAGGTGAACAGTCTTATAAGAAAGGCTCATGATTGGACCTGTGGAAAAGTGATACCGTGAAGCTCTGTCCTGACAAGAAAACCAATCACAAGCTTGCCCACTACTATTTACTGATATCTTCTGGTTACTTCTTAGTAGGTCTAACTGTCTCTTCTGGTACAGCTGCTATTTTACAAAATTTGTAACCTGTGGTGCCCCCTCAAGTTTGGGAGGGCAGTGGGGTGAGATATTCTGGACCCCATAGCCAACCTGGAATACTTGAGATTTGAAAACATAACTGGGATGGCCTAACTCTAAACACTAGACTTATTAATAGCCCTTTTTCTAGTGAAAGTTGAGAATGCCAACAAAAGAAAAGTGGTTGTTGGATTAAGGGTAAATCTTCAGAGGGTTTGAATGGAATATTGGACCTCAGGGGAGTTGGAAGGAAATATAAAAAGGATACTGAGGAGGCTCAGAGAAAGGAAACCTTTGCATCCAGGTCAAGGAAGTAGGCCAGAGAGCAAGTTTTATTCCAAGGATGAGCCACAGGAAAGGAAAGGCGGTACGAAAGAGCAGAGTAGGAGATGGGAGAAGAATTGGTTAAACTGCAGCAGCATTACAGATTGAGAACCAGGTTCTATTCAACCTGTTATGTACCCAAATGTATTTAGGCAATCCTATTCAATCTTGTTTGAGTCCCTGAAAAAACATTAACCCATCTACTTTTATAATGAACTTGTATCTTAGATTTAAATCTAAGCGAAGAAAAAATAGAAAGGATGAGGAAGATCCACTTCTACATTAATGGCCTTCAGGTGCTCAAGCATGATGGAACAGGATTGCATGAAGCAGCTTAGGTGCTAATAGGTAAAACAGAATCTGGCCCTGAATTCCTACTTATATTTGCTCAGTAGGCTGTGCTGATTTAAGCACTACAGGTGTCCCTTGATTTATGCTGTATATGCATTCCTAGAGAACGGCACATAAATCGAATTCGCATAAAGCGAACCCACTTTACAATGTAACAAATAAAGATAGGTTCCCATAGTGATGAGGAAGAGAGGGAGGAAGGGAATGAAGCTGGGACTAGGGAAGGGGTGAGGGGAGGGGTGCTGCTCCCAGGGCTGCACAAGGCAGCAAAGCAGAGGGAACAGAGCGGCCCTCACCCCAGCCCCAGCTGCAGTTGGCCCCTGGAGCAGCTGGTGCCAGATGCCTGCAGCTGCTGGGCTGCACCGTGCTCTGCCTGTCCCCAGTCACCTCTGCTCCTAGGCTGTGCTGTGCCCTGATGCAGGCATCTGGTGTTGTCTGCCCTCGGGGCCGCTGCAGTCAGCTGGGGCTGGGGTGAATGCTGCACCCCATGCCGCCCGACACTCTGCTTGTCTGCACTCACCTAAACCCATGCTGGAGCGGCCCCGGAAGCAGCTGACATGAGCTGCCTGCACCACGGCATGGTCCAGCCCGGGAGCTGGGATGATCCCAGCCATAGGAGGACAAGTGGAGCATGGTGCAGCCCAGAGGCCCAAGCAGCTGGCAATGGCTGCTCCCGGGGCTGCTGCAGCTGGGGCTGTGGTGAGTGGGGTCATGGCCCTTTCCTCTCCCCCACAGACTTACCTGCTTGGGCGGGGGGCATCTATACTGATTGCATAAAAGTGAATTTACCTCACATATAGCAAATTATGGATCTAAATATGCTCATTGCATAAAAGCAAATTCACACATAAAGAACCTGCATAAATCGAGGGAAACCTGTATATCTGTATCTCAGCAGACAATATCCTTGTTTTGATTAAAACCTTGATGGGCAAAGTTCCTTATGGGAGAGAGCCCAGCCAGGAATTTCAGGAATACAAAAATGGGGTTGATTGCAGTATACAAGAATAGAGCTACTGTTACAAAATAATAATACTTCATTCATATTTAAATAGTGTGTGTGTGTGTGTGTGTGTGTGTGTGTGTGTACCTTATTGGGGGAGAGGGGAGAGTATATATATTTGACTCTTTAAACCTGTATTATGCAAATATTAGAAACAAATGGCAAGTGCAAAGGTATGTGGCCCTTCCAGGGGTTAAACATGAAACACTTGTCAGCAATAAAAAACAGTGTCATGGAAATTGAAATCCCTCCCCCATTCCTATCATGGGGTTACATGTGTAGGACCACCTGTCCATCTTCCACCTTGCAGAGGGTCCCCTCAAATGCCCAGCACAAAGTGGAAGAGTTAGAGGGTGTAATTGGAGCAAGCCCCTGTAAGCCAGTTTCTGCAGCTTTTCAGAGTCACCATTTTGGCCTGGCCCAGCAGGAAATTGGTCAGACAGATCATGCTGCCCTTGGCCACTTAGTATGGGATAGAGAAAATGTACACAGTCACAGAAAAGTTCAAATCCAGTGTGCCAAAGAGGGTGCTAATGGCAGCAAGAGTGGCTGCTGTTGAAGCCAGTCCAGGAAGGCATGGAAGAGAGTCTCCTCTACCACCTCCTTGCAGAAAGGGTAGTTCATTGATACTGCCAGGTCTAAGTGGCAGAGAAAAATGCCTATGACCAGGGCCCCATGCGACAGCTGCCAGTGGAGGTCACCAGTTCTCTTGACAGTGGGTAGCTTGGCACAGAGTGCACTAGGCTAGGTAGGCTTGCTCCAGTGTTGCTGCCACTAGGTAGGACCAGTGGCAAGGGCATAGTCATGACACATTTTGATTGTCCACATGTACAATGACTTCCTAGACAGGATCTCAAGGCAGATCCCCGCACTATTCTCATTGGGATCTCAACTCAGATGCCCGCACTATTCTCCTGGCAAGGGACAGCAGAGTGCCTGGCTCACCACTCTCATTCCTGTCCACAGGCAATCAATAGAGGGGGGTCTGTCTAGCAAGCAGCCATCAGGAAAGACTTGTCATGTATGGAGGTGATCTTCTAGAGCAGCAAGTGCATCTGTGGAGAGGGCAGCTTTGACTTCAACCAAAAGTCATGAAGCAAAACCGATGGAGTATAGGCCGACCAGTCAGCCATGACTTTGACAGAGTATGTACACACACACACACACACACACACACACATTCTCTTAAAACCCTGGCTGATTGCCTATGCTCCATCCATTTTGGAGTGGGCCTATACTCCATCCATTTTTGTTATAATAAGTATATATTAGAGGTGCACTGCTACATTGGTCCAATATGAGATTGGCACCGATATAAAGAAAATTGACTATATCGGGAATCAGACTGATGTGACTGATAATTTGGCTGATAAATGCCCGTGAATGCATGCAGCCACAAAGTAGCACGCAGGCAGCGAGGAGCACAGCCTGGCAGCGTGGAGAGCTGCGTGCAGCTGGTAAGTTTGTTGTGGTGAAAGGGGAGGAAGAGGGAAGGGGTGTGGTGGGGGCAGATCAAAATTCCCCGCGATAAGAGAGGGAGTCAAGCTGGAGCTGGGGTAGGCGCTGCCCAGCCCAGGTAGGGCAGGATGGAGCTGCAGGTTGTCCAAGGGGCACAGGGAAGGGGGGTGGGAGGGCAGCTCCCACCGCTATTTATAAATATAAATATTAAATTATGTCTGGTATCCAGGACAAGCTAAAGCAAACTTTGGGCAGTTGTATTAGCTTGCTTTTGCCCTAACTTCCTGACATAACATTTCTGTTATCTTTGTTTTGCAACTATTTCCTATTCTCATTTTCTGTGAAATGTTTTAATTTCCTATCTTGTATATAACATCATCAGTGGGCATAGCAAGCTTAATTTTTTGGTCTTCTTTCTTCCCACTTATCTTCAGAACCTAATTTCTTATCTGAGTTACCTTCTTAGCCTTATTATTTGGTTTTTTATTACCATATAGTCTCTTGATTCATCTTTTAAGTCCTAGTTCAGTTATTTTTTATCACCTGGGTCTCCGCTCATATCCTGATCCAGCTACTGAATTTACTTTCCTGTTGCTACCATTTTCTTCAAAGGGATGATTGCAGATCACATAATAGCTGGCAGTTGGAAACATATGGGGCTGGAGAAGGAATGGTGTTGTCACCGTCTGCAGTTATAATGGTTATCATTAAAAAGAGGCAGTACTTTCTAACATAGAATGATGTCTGAAATGCTCTGGTTTTTATTTCTTAGTATGTTTATTGTTAATATACTTCTTGTACTCTATGGATACATACAAACATTACCTTTACATTGGCCCAACCAATGCATGCAGGCATTCATAGGGCTTAAATTGCTCTAAAATGGCATGCCTGATCTAGAGTTAGTTCACCAGAAGTTAGTTCTAAGTAATTCAGTCTAGTGAATTTCAGGATCCTGAAAAAAATTATATACAGTTATCTCAGGTGATTAGCTCTGGCTTCATCTAGGTCTATCATCATTTCCAGTCCCACAGGGCATTTATAGATGTGCTCTAAGAGTGGGGATAGGGGGGTACTTTAATTAGAACGGCGCTGAAAGCCACTCTAATTAAAATGCCTGGAGTGTCACATGTATCAGCGTCCTCATACTGAAAAATGGTGGCAGGCTCATTGAGTGAGCTTTAGTTAAAATGCCCCCACTGTCATTTTTCAGCACAAGGATGCTGATAGACATGATACTGGAGTCTGCTGGAGCATAGTAATTACCACACTCCAGTGTCTTAATTAATTGAGTCTGCTCCGATGCGCTGCAATTACAGCATGTCAGAGCAGCCTTGCTGCACATGTATAGGTGCCCACCATGGTTCCCATTTATTGGCTTGTATCATGTTTCTTTATATCACTAATATTTTTTGTTAGGGAGAATTTCACCATTTCATTTCCCCTCAAAGTAGTGAATAAACCAGAGTTGACTGTATGCAGCCAAATTACATCATTTTTTGGCTTTTATGAGTAGTTTGGATTTTAACTGTGGCAGAATGGGATGTGCTAAGTGCCATGCCTAAAAGAAGAGGAGGAGTAGCAAGCCACTCACCCTAGCCCTAGGATTGTGTTGTTCCTATCCCCTTACCCTGACTGGGCTATTTTTAGCCCCCCCCAA
Organism: Alligator mississippiensis; assembly: GCF_030867095.1. Classification (NCBI taxonomy): domain Eukaryota; kingdom Metazoa; phylum Chordata; order Crocodylia; family Alligatoridae; genus Alligator; species Alligator mississippiensis. The sequence continues at coordinate 114,731,759 of NC_081824.1, read as the reverse complement.
CAACTCCCCTTCACAGACTGGGAAGCCCATCCATGAACCCACTAGCATCCCCCTGCAGACCCGCCAGCCCCTCCTGGACCCACCAATCACCCCTGGACCCTTGACTTCCCAACCCTCCCACCCCCATACTCTGAGTCATTTACCTTGGACTGTCCACACTGTTCCCAGTAGTGTCGAATGCCTGCACTCACTGCTCCCAGTTTAGGTTTAGGCAGATTAAAGAAAACTGCCTAAATCAGGTCCCCTGAATGCTTGTTCACACCCATTGCCAAAAATTAACAAATGATAACTATTTAATGGTGCACTCAGAAGTCGTAGGCAGCCAGCGGACATTTGGGAAAGAGGGATAGCATCTAGAGATCAGTTCAGCACTGGACACCAAGATGGATATGGTACTGCATATATTAATGTACTGAGAGTCCTATAGGTATCTCTGTAGGCATCTCTGCCCCCTGTAGAGATAGGCCAAATCTTCAGCTGATGTGAGTCACCATGGAATCAAGAGAACTGTTTTGATGTACATCATCTAAGCACCTGCCCCTAGGAATTTACATGATATATTTGTTCAGACAAAAAGAACCATTCTAAAACAATTGTTAATAGGTTTTGTAAAATTAGGCCAACTATAGCAATGTAAAGTAAGCAGCTTGCTTCATTTAAGGTGGCATAACATCAACAGACAACAGCACCGATGTCTCCGAACAACAGTACCATCTTAGATTGAAAAAGTACGTAGCATTCTTCAAATACTGAAACAAGACAGCCTTTAAATTCTGGGTTTACCCAGAAACATTGGAATGAAAAAAAGGAAAGAAAATAGGTGGCTACCACTTACATGTTCTCTGTTTGTTTGGAGTTGGTTGCAGAAAACAGTTACTAGAAGCAGTAATTGGCAAAACTTCTCTAATTAGACTGAATGGGCCAAATTGAGCCCTTATTTAAATAAATGTAAATCTATTGCTCCAAAGTTGTAAAAAAAATATTTAGTAAAAATCTTTGCTAATGGCACTCTGTGGCTTGGGTGATGAGATAGAACCCTCTTTCCCTTGGTACATCTGCGGCACATCATACCCCATATTTTTCTCTCGTGCCTGTGTTATTTTCACTTTCAGCAATGTAGTCAGACCTTGTGAAACTAGAAAAATTAAAAGATCCATGAAGAACACGCAGTACAAAATAACATTTGAGGCCAGTGTGGTAGAAGAAGCAAACAGATCAACAACTGATGAGTTATAGGTATGACACCCTGGGGGAAAAAAATTATAATCCACTTCACACCCCCAAATATCCACTGTTTCCTTACTTTTCATTGGTCTAATTTCTTGGGCTCTCACATGTATCTGCTCATTATAGCTCAGCATCTTCAAATGCCAGTGTGGAATGACATTGATCAGTTTCTTTCTAAGTATCTTTAACGGGAAGTGTGAATGTTTACAGATTAATTTAAGGCTAATCATTGAACTTCCTTGTTGAAGAAGAAAACTGTTTGGTCACATTTTGCTTTCTTTTTTGGTGGGGGGAGATGAAAAACATTTGATTTGGCCTGAAATAAAAGTGCATACTTCACACATATTTCTAACCAACCCCAAAAAACAGTCTCTGGCTTTGAACGTGTTGAACAGGAAGCCATTTAGTGTTGGAATGCTTGCTTAGCCAGTCCAAGAAACACACATTCTTATTACTTCTGGGCTATCTAAAAAGGTTCAGGGTGAAAAAGTTTAATTTATATGTAGAACCTTGTTTCCTGTTTTGTTTTTTTCCCCTCTCATGCCAAGTCTGTTTTTAAACTATGTGATAGGAAACACATTTCCTTTCCCCCCCCCTTTCCTCTCACTTTATTTACCCAGCTGTACATTTTACCTCAATTTATAGCTCATGCTCTTACCTGGCATAGAGTCCAAAGAGACAGAGAAAAAGAGAGGAAGATAGATGTAGTGCTTTCATGGTTATTGAGGCTACGGAAGAATCTGGGTGGAGGTGAGACTGCCTTGGTATCAATGTCAAGGGAGGGGTGGATGGAGGCTTTTCTTTCAGGATGTTCAACAGTGTATGTTCAAGAAGGGTGAGGCAGAGGGCATGAAAAGGTAGTAGCAGTGGAGTAAGTCCTGCTTGTTAGATGAGAGAGCATATATGCATCTGTTTCTTTTCCCCAAACTAGATACCTAGCTCTGTTGCTAATCTAGGACATATTTGTAGTATCCAAAAAAATAATAATCCTTGAGGCAGCTTGCAAGTCTGAAAGAAAATTATGTTGTATCCCAAAGTTCTTTCTGATTGCTTTGTAGAATTATACTATATGATCCCTCAGTGTTTTTTGGAGTCATGTGTATCATGCCCATTTTGATCACTTTGATGAACTAATACAGTTTACCAATAACACTGACAAAGTTGAAAAGGACATTTGGCAGGCCTAAAGTACAGGCCTCCTAACAATACATATATAAACTCATATATATACATGGATAGATAGATTTATAAGGTTTTTTATAATGTAGAAGTTCTGCTGACAAAGAAAATCCACTTACATGGCTTCTGGTACTTCTGCATTGTCAAGAAACTGTACCACCACAGGAGTTCTCCAAGGTATTCAATGTAGCCTTGGAGGCAGCAGCTTTTAAAGGGGTCATGGATGATAGTAGAAAGTGAGAAATCAACATGCACTTTCTGATAACCTCTTTGCAGTGGCAGAACCCTTCTGTGCTCACTGAGCTGGCTCTGCCCTAATAGAATGGAGGAGTTTTGCTACCAAATGGGAGCTGTGATTGTGCACGCACTCACAGGTTTTCCAGAAGAGTCTGGGTTCTGCTTGTCTTTACTGTCTTTTCATAATGCATTGTTCAGAGGCAGAGGACTAACCTTAGCAAGACTGTGAAGTTGACTGTTTTGGAGATGAAGGGTCAATTCAAAATGCATGTGTGTCCATGAGAGCCACAAGAATATGAAGTTTGTGGAACATTTTCTGGTTTTGTGCTTGAATTTTTTTATAGCTATAGTAGCCCTCCCTTTGAAGTGGCAGAGAGGGTTTTTTGCAAGACTAAAATATTTTAAATCAGAACATAGAAAAAATTCCAAGTTGCTTAGATTGTGGGATGGCTTCTCAACAGTAGCAATGCCAGCCTCTTCCCGGTGAGGGGGGAGGGGGGGGCGCGGGAGGGGCTGAGGTGGGCTAGACAAAAAATTGGGGAGGCAGCTCTATACATCTTCTGGCCAAACATATTTATTCATTTTTTTTTAATAATATGCACTTAAGGCACCATGCCTCTGTGGGCTGCAGGCAGGAGTAGGGGAGGCTCAGCTGTGTGGAGCAGGTGGTGGTGGCCAGCAAGGGGGAGGCAGGGGGCTTGGACAAGGGCAGCACTAGAATAGGTAGCTATAGGGGAGGCTAAGGCAAATTTTGGGGAGGCCATCACCCCCAAGCACCCCCTCCCCCAGTACAACCTCTCCTTCAGAAACAACTCTAGAGTGCTGCCATTTTTCATGGCTGTCATGGGACCTATGTAGCCTTGCACCCTCTTTAAAAATCCAAATTAGCCTTTATATGTGCTACTCTTCTCCTGTAGATCTCAGAGTACCTACAAAAGTACCACACACAACATTTTGGGTATGATAAATTGATATGGTTGCCATAGTATTTGTAGTATTACCTTGGCAAATGTTTGCAGTAGGCCCATGTATTTCTGCAAAAAGGGATTTGTGAAAAGTGTGTGGCAGTCTATCCAGAGGGCTCATTGGCAGCCCGGCTTGTTGCCTTGAGTCCAAATGGCTCAGGCCGATTGGTGGGGCAATTCCATTCCCCAACAATCAGGAGAAGGTAGAAGGCAGGCTTGCCTCACCCTGACCCAAGGGGCGAAGCGAAGTTCTTGAAGATCTGTACCAGGGGCTGAGCTATGATGTTAGCCAGCTCCTTGAGTACCCTGGGGTGTGAACTGTCAGGGCCAGCTGACTTGAAGGTATCCAGCCTCTCAAGTTGTTCCTTCATGAGGTCAGCATTGATGTGGGGTAAGGAATCTCCCTCACCCTGGCCTCCCTCTCCCAAAATGGGCAGGGGTGTCCCATAGGATTGGTGAAAGACCGACACAAAGTACCCATTTAGCAAATTGGCTTTTTCCTGGGCATCGGTTGTCAGTTGTCCCATCTGGTTTAGCAGGGGTCCAATGTTATCCTTGCTTTTCCTCCGGCTCCCCACATATCTAAAAAAGGACTATTACTATTTATAGATTATATACTATTTACAGATGTAAGTTTATAAAGACAGTAACTCTTATTAAATGTATATTCAGGCAATCTTAGCTAAGTATGGGAGATGAAGGTGCTATATCAGCATAGGCCTTGACCCTTGGTGGTCTTCAAGTTTGTGTACAGCCCTTACCCTCAGCAGGCCCTCCAGGTGGCAGGCAAGGGAACACTCGATAGTAAACCCAGGTTAAACAATAGGTCAGCAAACCTGGAAAGGATAAAGCAATAGTCTAATCATACATAAGTGCTCTGGTGAAGTGCCCAAAGATTGGAAGAAGGCCAATGTGGTGCCTATCTTCAAGAAAGGGAGGAAAGTGGATCCGGCAAACTATAGGCTCATCAGCCTGACCTCTATCCCAGGGAAGGTCTTAGACAAGATTATCAAAGAGGCTATTCTTAACAGACTGGCCAATGGCAACATCCTGAGGGATAGCCAGCATGGGTTTGTTGCGGGTAGGTCTTGCTTGACCAATATTATTTCCTTCTACGACCAGGTAACCTATCACCTGGACAAGGGAAAAGAGATTGATGTCATATGTCTTGACTTTAAAAAAACCTTTGATCTGGTATCCCATGATTACCTCTTGGCAAAACTGGGCAACTGCGGCCTTGGCCTCACCACAATCCTCTGGCTGGGGAACTGGCTCTGTGCTCAGACCCAGAGGGGGGTGGTTGATGGAAGTTAATCATCATGGTGCCCTGTGGGCTTCTACTATTTAACCTCTTCATTAATGATGTGGACTTTGGTATCAGAAATGGACTGGCCAAGTTGGCTGATGACACCAAACTCTGGGGTAAAACATCCACACCTGAGGACAGGAGAGTGATCCAGGCTGACCTTGACAAGCTCAGGATATGGACAGATGAGAATCTGATGGTGTTTAACACCAAAACATGCAAGGTTCTCCAACTTGGAAGAATAACCTGCAGCATCCTTATAGGCTTGGCAGTGGTACGCTGGTTAGCACTATGGATGAAAGGGACTTGGGGGTCATGATTGTCCAGAAGATGAACATGAGCATTCAGTGTGATACTGCTGCTAGTAAAGCAAACAAAATGCTGGCTTGCATCCACAGATGCTTCTCAAGCAAATTCCAGGACGTCATTCTCCCATTGTACTCGGCCTTAGTGAGGCCACAGCTGGAGTACTGCATCCAGTTTTGGGCTCCACAATTCAAAAACGATGTGGAGAAGCTTGAGAGGATGCAGAGGAGAGCCACACGCATGATCAGACGTCAGGAAAACAGACCTTATGAAGAAAGGCTGAGAGCCATGGGACTCTTCAGCCTGGAAAAGCGCAGGCTCAGGGGTGATCTGGTGGCCACCTATAAGTTTATCAGGGGTGCTTACCAGGATCTGGGGGAATGTCTGCTCACCAGAGCGCCCCAAGGGATGACAAGGTCAAATGGTCACAAACTCCTCCATGACCATTTCAGGCTGGACATAAGGAAGAAATTCTTTACTGTCCGAGCCCCCGGTTTGGAATCAGAGGTGGTTCAAGCACCTACCCTGAACGCCTTCAAGAGACATCTAAATGTTTATCTTGCAGGGATCCTATGATCCCTGCTGACTTCCTGACCCTGGGGAAGGGGGCTGGACTCGATGATCTTCCGAGGTCCCTTCCGGCCCTAAAAAAACAAAAAAACAAAAAAGAAAAAGAACAAAGAATATATACTTATGTACGTGTTTTAGAAGTTTATTGACACTGCACTGTAAATTAAATCTGTAAATAGTTAAACCTCACTGGGTGTCCCTGGTCTCTGTTCTGCTCTGTAGGGGAGGGAGGTGAGCTGACTTAAGCTAGGCAGTTGCACTCTTAAAGCACATTCACATGCTCTAATATCCCTTCAATTGAAGAGGGGGGTACCAGTCGCATACCACCCAGGCTATAAGAGTTTCAAGTTTAGGTCTGTCATCTTTCAAGACGCAACTGTTTCAAACTGTATCTAGGACTTACATATACAGGGTTCAAAGCACCCCTACCTCTACTGAAATCTAAGGGAGTTGAGGGTATTCGGTACCTTTTCAGGCCAACAATACAGAGGTCCACTAGCTTTCATGACAGCTGCCCATGGACAGGAACACAACCCAATCCTCCAGTCATTTGTGTGCAGCAAAGTAACCTTTACTTTACTAGGTAAAAAGTCCAACGTGCAAATAAAAAGACTAGCAAACCTTTCACCAAACCAACATTTCTGCCCATATTCCCAGCAATAACATTTAATGTACATTAACTGGCACTAGTACAAAATTCTCACAGCTGTCTGAAAGCTGAAGTTCTGGACTAATGGCTGCCACATTCACGGCATTCTTTCCATTTTACTGTAGGCCTGTAAATCATTGCTTTCTGTAGCATTCTTGGCATACTCCATACAGAAGAGTAGTGAAAAGTTTTTGTAAGGAAACAATGTATATATTACTGATATACACTGACCATGGAGGTTCCAGGATTTGAGCACTTTCATGTCTCAATTTAAAAATAGATAGGATTTATGAATAGAAAATGTGTTCTTTTTATGTCAAGCTGTTACCACAATCACAGATGCCATCTCTCTTGTTTAAAGCCTATCACAGGTTTTGAAAGCAGCTCTGACCTCCCTGCTTCTGTGGAATTTAGATGTGGGAAGTTAGGGCTGAGGCTTCTCTGCATACCGGTCCTCACATGGAGAAAAGATGCAGCTTTGAACTCTTGGTTTTTAGATGCCAAAAGTTCTGCAAGGGACTCACCCAACCGCTGCACAACAAAATAAAAAGGCCTCCTCAGTCTGTCAGAATACTTGCAAAACAAAGTTAAATTATGACTGTTTCTTACCAAGTCTAATATGAAAGCTAGGCACTTTCAAAGGGTGAAAGCTAGTCACTGGCAATAAAAGTATTACATTAGTAACTGAATGTAGGAATTACAGTAGAGCAGATCACTGTTTGGGGTCTGGCTAAGGAACACTGCAATAAAGTGCTGGCAGTAATAGAATGAGCTTCTTATCCTACTAGTGGGCTTTGCATGCATACCACCTGGGCTGATGTTATTTGAATAGCTTATTAGTATTTTTTTTCTCTCAAGGTCCTCTTTTCTGGTTAGAGCTTAAACCCCTATTTCTTCCCTACTTTTGGAGTTCTCCACTCCGTCCATTCCATTCACTGCAGCACAGTCCTTATATTGACTGGCTTGCTTCCCTTCAAAGGCAGCTTCCTTCTATCCGTGTGACAACTGGACATGACCTTCCTGAGTTACTCAGTGCTGCTCCCAAATGAGCCATTAGTATTCCTGATGGGCAACCCTCAATCAATTTGAGAGACTCCATTTGGTTAAATGGAACACCCAAAAAGTCAGGAGTGTCTGCCCACTTCTAATATTAACAGTCTTTCTCTCTTCTGCTTCTTATCCTTGCTAGAACAGAGAAACATGAAAATGAATATTTATTGAAATTAATGCAACCTTTTCAAATCTCAGGAGAAGGGGCTCATTGAAATTTGAGATGCAAATATTTTCATTTCCTCTAAACCACGTTAAATCTATACTTATTTTTTATTGGGTAAACATGCTAAGGCCTTGTTACACTGTCATTTTGGGCCACCCACGGAGCTCTTAACACCTGGAGTATACACACATTAACACCTGAAGCTAATTTTAAGCACTCATTAGGTGATTTGAAGTTACGCCAATCCAGGGCAGGATTATAGCTAATCTGTGTTACCCAGCTCATGTTGCAATAAGATGTAGCCACTCTAGGCTATGGTAGCAAATGCAGGTAGCAAATTTATTCGTAATTAGTTATTGCACAGTTATACACATATAGATGTGACCTGGGAGCAAGTTTGCTCCTGGGTCAGCCCTGCCACTAGGGGGCTAGCCTGAGGTTAGCCCCAGGACTCTGGGCTGGGAGCCTCTTCTGCCCCAGGGCTGGGCTGCCTCCATGGCAGCCCCTGCCTCAGGCCTTTAAAAGCCTGAAGGCACTCAGAGTCCTGGGGCACACCAGCAGGGAGTCTGAGGCTACCCCAGGCCCCTGTGTCTCCCTGGGCAGGCCTGAAGCCAGATGCCCTAGCCTGCCTGCACCATGGCACCACTGCCTGGCACTGCACTGCCACACAGCTTCCAGGTCTGCACTATCCAGGCCTGCAGGCTGCTCCAGGCTCCAGACAAGCCTGCTGGCCCCCAGGCCCAGATGCAGGCAGCTTCTGGCTTCTTGGGCCAGCTCCACCTTCCTGCAGCCCACCCGAAGCAACCTGCTCTGAGCTTATAGGTGCTGCAGTCTCACACAGCTGCCAGTCTCATACCAGGCCCCTGTGCAGGGCACTGCAGGCAGCTATCCTGGCCTGGCAGCACAGAGACAGCTTTGCAGAGGCCCAGAGAGCTGGTGCAGGACCCACAATGGAGTACTCTTCATCCATGGCCATGTCCACACCTGGGGTCCCAACTGGTCGCAGAAGGAGACTGGTGACCTTGTGGCACTGTGAAGAAAGGCAGAGGTGCAGCGCCACTTTCAGCAGGGTGGCCACTCCAATGCCCACATCTATGAGGGGCTGTCAACCCTGATGCGGTAGCACAGGCATGACTGGTTGGTGTGGCAGTGCCACATAAAAATCAAGGCCTTGAGGGCACAATGGCCTTTATGCCCTCAAGTCTATGGCCTTTATGTGGCAGCTGATGGACATACTTGCACCCTGGGACCCAGACCATAATTATGCTGTCTATAGAAGCAAGGTAGCCTGCCCAAGCCCCTGCCCCAACATGGCACCCACAGTGAGACATCGCTGGGGTAGGGCCCCTTGGGCATCCAGCAGCTTGTCCCACCACCAGCAGCTCAGGGAGCCCAGGCTAGCACCTGCCTCACCAGCTCTGCAGCCCCAGCACCTGCCATGAGATGTGGCTTACCATGACACCACTGGCCAACAACAGCACCGGATCTTCGGGGGGGGGACCTGCTGGGAACCTGCCCACCCCTCCCAGCTGTTCGAGGACAGCAGCTGGAGCTGCATGCTGTTGCCAACAGCCATGACTGTACGGAGCTGCCAACCATACCAGCCGCAGGCACATGGTAAGCCCTGCTCTGGAAGAATAGCCCTCCACACTCCAGCCCTTGACCCTGGCACCTGCCCCCATCCTCACCTGGCCCACCTGCACTCCCCAGCCTTGGGCTTCCCCCCCTCAACAGCACGCAGGGAGGCAGCAGACAGTGCAAAACCTTACTGAGTGGGGTCTGGAGCTGTGACATCAGTTGCTGCCAGGAGCCTGGTCTGTCCTGCCCTGAGAAGGGGGTGGGGGAGGCAGGCTGCCTGTGGCCCCTACCCAATTGCCCACCAGCCCCTGAGAAGCAAGCAGGGATGGGGGGAGGGGGGTACTCAGCCAGCAGCTGCCTGGGCCCAGGCCTTCCAGGTGGATTTACCATGGTCCCTGGCCACCTGTGCACTCCCAACCCCTGATCTGAGACCAGGCAGTACACAGCCCCTAATACAGAGCATCTTATCTCAGAAATATTGCAAAATATCACAAATAGCTTGTCTCACGGATCTACAGGACCTGCAGCTGTACACAGGGGAGAGGCTGCCATTGGCAGCTGAACTGAAGCCTCAGGGCCACCACTACCCACAGCTGGGGCCCTGTGGATGCACCAGCTCCACCAGAGGAAGACCCTGGCCATGTCCTCTTGGATCACCTTGTCATGGCCTTAGAGGAACAGCTGGGGGATGCTTGGGTCTGGTGGGCAGAGGACATGGCCTACAAAGACAGGTGGTGGGCAGAGGATGTAGCCCATCAGAACAGGTGGTAGGTGGAGGATGTGGCCCGCAAAAATGCATGGGACCAGCACAAGAAGGTACAGGAGTGGGCAGACTGGGAGTTCCGGGTGCAGCTCCTGGCTCTGGAGTATGAGCAGGTGGAGGTGCTATAGGAAAAGAATGCCATCCTGCCCTAGGCATAGCAGGCCACAGGCAATGACCGCTGGGTGCTGGACACCATTCTGGCCCTGGCGGTTGCCTTCATGCTGCCCACTGCCCAGCCCCCAACCCTAGCCCCACTTGTCCCCTGGCAGCCACCTGCCATTCAGTAGCAGCTCTTGCCTGGGCCTGGGAGGAGGTCCTGTGCCACCTCCAGAAGCCAGGAGCCCCTGGCCTGGCCCCCATCCTAGGTCCCCACCACCCAGCCCCACCACCTGGGCCCAGCCCCACTGCTTGCCCCAGCTTCACATGGGCGTGGAGTTGGAGCTGTCTGTAGTGGGTCTAGGACTGCATCCATCCCTGTTGTGCATGGACACCACATGCCAGAAGGAGAGCCAACCACAATGGGGGGTACTGGCCATTGTCACCCCTGGGTGAGTCCCCACCCCCACCACACTCTCCACAGCATGCACACCCATGGGGGAGTGGCCAGAGGCCAGGGTGCTGGCCACCTGTCCTTCGGCTCTGCCCCCTAGGCACCACCCCCCATACCTCCCTCCCCGCAAGATAGTGCACAAAGGACATTGTACATAGTTTTCATGGGGAAGAAGGGTTTTTAGATGCCCAGGAAAAAGCCAACCCATTAAATAGGTACTTTGCATCGGTCTTTCATCAGTCCCATGGGACGCCCATGCCCCCTACAGGACAGGGAAGTCCGGGTGAGGGTGATCCCCTGCCCTCCATTAATGCTGACTTCGTGAAGGAACATCTTGAGAAGCTGAATACCTTCAAGTCAGCCGGCCCTGACAATCTTCACCCCAGGGTACTCAAGGAGCTGGCGAGCATCATAGCCCAGCCTCTAGCACGGATCTTTGAAAACTCTTGGCGCTCTAGTGTAGTGCCCAAAGACTCGAAGAAGGCCAATGTGGTACCTATCTTCAAGAAAGGGAGGAAAGTGTATCCGGCTAACTATAGGCCCATTAGCCTGACTTCTATCCCGGGGAAGATCTTAGAAAAGTTTATTAAAGAGGCCATCCTTAATGGACTGGCCGACGCCAACATCTTAAGGGATAGCCAGCACTGGTTTGTTGCGGGTAGGTCTTGCTTGACCAATCTCATTTCCTTCTACGACCAGGTGACCTATCACCTGGACAAGGGAGAAGAGATTGATGTCATATATCTTGACTTCAAAAAAGCCTTCGATCTGGTATCCCATGATCGCCTCTTGGTGAAACTGGCCAATTGTCGCCTTGGGTCCACCATGATCCACTGGCTGGAAAATTGACTCCGTGGTCGGACCCAGAGGGTAGTAATTGATGGAAGTCACTCATCATGGTGTCCTGTGACCAGTGGGGTCCCCCAAGGCTCTGTCCTTGGACCCATACTGTTCAACATCTTCATTAATGATGTGGACACTGGAATCAGAAGCGGACTGGCCAAGTTCGCCGATGACACCAAACTTTGGGGCAAAGCATCCACACCAGAAGACAGGCAGGTGATCCAGGCTGACCTGGACAGGCTCAGCAAGTGGGCGGACGAGAATCTGATGGTGTTCAACGCCGATAAATGCAAGGTTCTCCACCTTGGGAAGAAAAACCTGCAGCATCCTTATAGGCTTGGCAGTGCTATGTTGGCTAGCACTATGGAAGAAAGAGACTTGGGGGTCATCATTGACCACAAGATGAACATGAGCCTGCAATGCGATGCTGCAGCTATTAAAGCGACCAAAATGCTGGCTTGCATCCATAGATGCTTCTCAAGCAAATCCCAGGACGTCATTCTCCCCTTGTACTCGGCCTTGGTGAGGCCGCAGCTGGAGTACTGTGTCCAGTTTTGGGCTCCACAATTCAAAAAGGATGTGGAGAAGCTTGAGAGAGTCCAGAGAAGAGCCACGTGCATGATCAGACGTCAGGGAAGCAGACCCTACGATGACAGGCTGAGAGCCCTGGGGCTCTTTAGCCTGGAAAAGCGCAGGCTCAGGGGTGATCTGATGGCCCCCTATAAGTTTATCAGGGGTGACCACCAGTATTTGGGGGAACGTTTGTTCACCAGAGTGCCCCTAGGGATGACGACTAGGTCAAACAGTCATAAACTACTACAAGACCATTTCAGGCTAGACATAAGGAAGAATTTCTTTACTGTCCGAGCCCCCAAGGTCTGGAACAGCCTGCCACCGGAGGTGGTTCAAGCGCCTACATTGAACACCTTCAAGAGCAAACTGGATGCTTATCTTGCTGGGATCCTATGAACCCAGCTGACTTCCTGCCCTTTGGGCAGGGGGCTGGACTCAATGATCTTCCAAGGTCCCTTCCAGCCCTAATGTCTATGAAATATGAAATTATTCTTGGTGGGGTAGGGTGGGTGGTGGAGGGGCTCTGTTTATTGGGGAGGGTGGGGGAAGGGTAGCTCTGTTGGGGGAAGGGGGTAATTGTTGGGAAGGGAGGAGGGCTCTTGTTGATGTGAGGGAAATAAAAACTTGTTCTTCTGAGATATGTCTGCAGTGTGTGCAGTGCTGGTGGTGGTTGGGGGCGGGGGGTCTCTGTAGGTGACAGACTAGATCAGGGAGTGCTGGAGGAGTTGGTCAGCCTGCACCTCTTGCACCCAGTGTCCTGGCCCCGTGTGGTGGGTAGACAGCTCTTCTGGGGCCTTGGTGGCAGGGGCTGCCATTGCCACTGCAGGTGGTGTTCCTGCTGCCAGGAGTCCTTCACACACTGTGCCTCCTCTGCCCAGGCCTCATGGAAGAGCTCCCCCCCAGTCCTTGCAGACGTTATACAGCACAAAGGCTGCAATGATGACCCAGGGGAGGTTGTCCTTGGCAAACTTGAGGCAGACAGTGTGGGTGTGCCAGTGGCCCTTGAGATGGCCAAAGACACACTCCACCCAGGTGTGAGTCTGACCCAGGCAGCAGCTAAAATGGTCCTGGTGGGGGTCCAGGTGGCAAGTGTAGGGCCATATAAGCCAGGGCAGGAGCAGGTTGGTGGGGTCCCTAATGAGGAGTGGGACCACCAGAGTGCCCAGATGCAGGTCCAGCACTCCTGATGTGAAGTGCCCACTCTCCACCAGGCCCAGCAGGCCAGAGTTTTGGAAGATGTGGGCATCTTGGGTGCTGCCCACCCAGCCAGCACTCACATGTGTGAAGGCCCCATGACGTTTCATGATGGCCTAGACCACCACAGAGTGAAAGCTCCTATGGGTGTAATAGGGGCAGTCTCCATGGGGTGAGCAGGTGATGGGGATGTGGGTCCTGTTCTGAGCCCTGATGCACTGGGGGAATCCCAGGGCACAAAATCCCACCATCACCTCCAGGAGTCATGGAGCACAGGGTGCCTCAGCAAGTCCTGGAGGGTGCCGCACACCTCCAGAATTGGTCTCCCTGGTGATGGCCCTGCCTACGCCAAACAGATGGCTGATGTACCACAGCCTGGTGGGACTGGCCAGCTTCAGCAGGGCAAGGGCCTGGGTGTCTGTTGGGACACATGCTGGTGTCTTGCCACTCCAGGTGTGGCAAGACACGTGGAGTGGCAAGATCCAGAAGATCCCAGAAGGTGGCCTGTGTCATCCTGAAGGCCTCCAGCCACTGTTCATTGTCCCAAGTGTGCTGGATGATGTGTTGCCACCAGTTCTGGCTGACCCAGACATGGCAAGGCCCAGCAGTGGCATTCTGGAACCTGTTGTTGGTGTCCCTGTCCAGGTCCAGACAGGAAGATGAAGTTGAGGCAGCAGCTGCATGATAGCAGCCCTAGGACACTGTGCAGCAGCCTGGCAGGTGATTGCTGTGCATGGGGAAGCCAGGAGGGCCCAGACAGCTGCGAGCCAGGGAGTGGTCAGTGTGGCAGGCCAGCAGGGCCAGTGTGGTAGCCAGCAGGAGCCTAGGATGATGGCCGTTGCTGCCAGGGGCAGGTTCTAGAGCAGCCATAGTTCAGAGAGGCAGAGGCAGGGAGGAGAGCATTGCTATGTGCTGTCCTTGCACTGGGCATGCTGCTTCTGGCCAGAGAAGTGGTTGGCCAGAATGCAGCAAGTAGGATTTGACTTCTGAAGAGGGCTGCCAGCTGCTGGCAGCTGCAGATGGAACCTGGGGCTCCTGCTAGTGGTGGAAGGGGCCCATTGCAGGGGCCCAGAAAGAGGGAGCAAATTGGCAGCGAATAATCTCCTACTCACCTGCATGTGTAGATGCCTGCCCAGCACCATTTACTTGCGAGTAAATTAGTACCACAGCAAATGCACATGTAGACACACACCCTGAGTAATATTTCCCTTTAAGCTAGCAGCATTCTACCTGCCTGGCCCAGGATGTTTGTCAGGAACCCAAGTGTTTGTCAGGAGCTTCGCTACATCTTCCATACTCTCATTAGGGCTTGATAGCTGGTCTACATGGCAGCTTACACCTGTTGCTGTAGCAGCCCCTTTGTTGCCTATAGCAGGGCTCTGCCCTATTGCACGACGGCAGATCAAGTGGCCCTGAAATAGGCACTCCTAGCCTTTGGTATCTCGCTGCTTATTCTCTTGCAGCTAGCTCATTTTGGGCAGCATTCCCTTGGCTGGCTGCAGATGTGCAGCTCCCTGCCTAGGCACCCGTGTTCCCTTGCTGCCCACCCTCTTGCGGCCAGCCCCTATGCAGCTGCCTGGCCTCTATCTGCTGTACTTTCTCACCTTAAAGTAACAGGATCCCAGGCTCCCTGTCACAAGGAGGAATTCAGGCACATCCATATACTTAGCACTACTCATTGGCTGCCTTTACACAGGTCTAAGATTTCTGAATGCTGTTTGTAGGTGTCGACCACTTCTAATTCTCTGAGTAGAAAACTTCAGTACCTAAACACAGATCATTGCCAGAAATCTTCAAATTTTGTCTTTTGGCTTTATAGGGAGCCTAGATATGTCATCTGGTAAAAATAAGCGGCTTTGCTCCAGAGGGCAACTCATATTTAGGTGTTTCACTCTGAATCCTATCCTAGGTTCTTAGATCTGAATACCTATGAAATGATTACTTGATTCAATGCACTTAATTATGTGAGCACAGACCTTTATAATGATGAGAACAAGCAAGGAAAAGATCAAAGTCACAGTTAAAATCACCCCACAAGGTCTTAAAAATCTAGTCCATAACTTACTGGACACAAACTATTTGCTAATAAACTTTGCATTTGTTTAAGATAAGTCTTTCTCAGCAATACCAGGAGGATTAAGGTTTCCTGAATCATTGGAATGAAGGGCTGGAAGGGACCTCAAGAAAGCATTTACTCCACCTCACTGCTCTGAGGCAGGATCAAGTGTACCTAAAGCAGTGACTCTAAAACAAGTGTGCCACAGCACCGTGGGGTGATGTGACAGTCTTTGAAGGGTACTGCCAGGAATGAGGAGATAAGCGAGGTAAGCTTGAGGAGGTAAGTGTAGGGCTCTTCCCTTCCAGCCTTTCCTCCTCCCCCAGTTCATTGCATCAGGCTCTTTCTTGCCAGCTGTCCCTCTTTACCAGCTTCTCTTCAAGCAGGTAAGCACTATAATAAATATGTTAGTTTCTTAAATGGGGTGCCACCCAATTCACAGAAGTTATGGAGGGGTATCTTGAGTACAAAAAGATTGAAAAACACTGGTCTTGACCATCCCTAGGTGTTTAAAACCTGTTTCTAAAATGCCCCCATGAAGGAGAGGTCACAATTTCCCCAGGTAGCCTGTACTAGTGCATCATTACCCACAGAGAAAGTTTTTCTAACATCTAAACTAAACCTTTTTTGCTTCAAATTCAGCTGATTTCTTCTTGTTTTATGCCCCATGGACATGGAGAACAATTGATCACTGTCTTTTTTATAATAACATTTCACATAATAGAAGACCATTCTCACATCCCTTCATAGTTTTCTCTTTTCTAGACTAAACAAACCCAGTTCTTTCAGCCTTTTCTCATAGGTCATGTTTTCTAAATCTCTTATCGTACTTGTTGCTGTCCTCTGAACTCTCTCCTGTTTGTCTGTATCTGTATGAGAGCTTAATATCCAAAACTGAACCTAGTACTCCAGCTGAGGCCTCACCTCATATCAAACTGCATCTCTGGCATCTGTCCTTAGCTATGATGCATGTGACTTTGTGTTCATTCTGAGTTCAAATATGTTCTTGTAAACAGGTCGTGACATGCTCATTTGACCCAGTTACAACAAACTTGGCTTGGTTGTGTTTACCCATTAGCTTTCTCCCAACATATCCAACTGTCACCCATGGTTGCACATTCATCCCCAGCATAATGCCTACCTATATTTGTATCACTTAGTTCTAGTGAAATCTGGGCAGCCATCCTACTATGCCTTATCAAGGGATAAATTGTATAGGCATAAACACAGAACAGCACCAGCATTACCTAGGACGATGCTTTCTAGGCTGCCTTATTGTATGGAGATCTAGGAGAAATGCCAAGAGAATACAGGGCACTAGAACAGTGCTCTCTGGAACTGGACTGCCAGGAGGCAAGTCTGTACAGTCTGGTTTAATGATCTCAATTAAGGAGCTTCCTCATTGCCATCTCCACATCTCCACTGTTTTAATAACAGTATTAAAACAAGTTACAGGGAGAAAGCATAAAGTAATGCACACTGGGTACGTCTATATGAGACGCTTACTGTGCAGTAGCCTAATAACACTATGCAGTAGCATACTGGTCAAAAACTGTGCTAATATGCTCCTGTGCAGTGTTATTAGGCTACTGCACAGTAACCATTAAAAACATGCACCAGTGCTACTGTGCAGTAACTGTACTTACTGTGCATTTAGTTAGTACTTCATTAAGCAAGTACTAAACTAAATGAGCAGTAACTACTATGCATTAATGAACGTGTAGACATACCCACTGAGTTGTCACAATAATTAACCAAGCATATTAGCCAATCACATCACTAAATGGTTGCAAATTCAATTAAAAGTTATAGAGAATGATTCCCTGCACACTGAAGTCAACCAAAACTTTTCTGTTCATGCATGGAATATTTAAAAATAGTATTCTAAACTTTAAAATATATATATACCTTTTTGTTCGTCTGTTTGTTTTCCTGCAAACTTATTGAATTGTCAACATTAGTAGTAGTAGTAGTCATCAGATTGTTCTTTTTATTATAGTTAGGATTGTCATTTGAAATTCAAAATTTCTAATGCACAAACTTTTTGACCAGCTCTACGCAAGCCAAAAGTCTGAGGAAGGCCTGCGGGTATGAATCCTGGTTGCACTTGTTCTTCTTTTGTGAGGTACATGTTATGAGAACAATTCGGAATCAGCCACTGGTGAATTATCAGAACCATTGTTAAAACAGGGGTGCTTCACCAGACAAAGGGATTAGTCTTGCCTATGAACCACATATCAAAAGGCTGCCTTTAAGGCACTGTTGCCTGTAAGGTAATGGATATCAGTAGGGCAGTGAATTTCTAGGTTGGATGTTCAGTAAAAAGATTTTCTGATTCTTAAAGTTAAGCCTTTTCAGATTTTTCCAATGAAAGCTGTTGGCTTCATTTTTCTATCACTTTGGCCTAACAGCACTGCTTGCTGTCTGCAGTTTACTTGGTGACTGCCTCAGCATTGAATCCCACCTAGGCTAAAGGGAAGATTATCAGTAAATGAATATGTATCTTCACATGAAAAATGTTGGGATTTAGTGTGTGTGTGCATGTATGAATGGGGATACCACTTGTGCATGATTGTGTGTTTCTGCTAGCCTGGGGGCATGCTGCAGGGTTTATGTTTTAGCTTATCTCTAGCCTATGTTCCCTTCTGTGTTTGCTGGGCATCTTTGTTAAATCCAAGACACATCTTTAAAAAATAATGTACATGGTAAAACCAAGAAACCACAGCCCTTTCTGCTAAACTTTTGAATTATTCCCATAAATACTATTTTGGGAAATGAGCCTTAATAAACATATTATTTTCCTTCCAAGTTGTTCATGTGTATATATATCTGAAGATATGTGTATATGAATGACTTCATTGTTTATCAATGTGAAAAACTGAACCTATACGTAGATAAATGGGAAACAGCTGAACTTGTTTACTCCTACTTCTTTCTGACTTATGATCCCATGGGACTCAGGGGTTTTCCATTATGCAAATATAACCATTTAGATGGTGTTGGGACAAATTAGTCCCAATTCTGCCAGAGGACCCCTGGCTTCAGTAAAAACAGAGTCAAGGTTGTTGCTGATTCACACATTAAAAATGGGATAGAGTCTTAAAAAACACCCCCTGTTTATTATCTCACTGTGACTTCATATCACACTGGTTCAGTTTAAAAGTAAAAGACAGTTTTTCGACCTTTGGGGCCAGCAAACAGATCCCTGGATGGGAAAACCTCTATCTGTTCTATGTATCATCATCACTAAACCATTGGAGTGTGACATCATTGGAGAGATTTTGGAAGGCACAAAAGGCAGTTGGGCACCTAACTGACCCTGGTATCAACAGGATGACAATGAAAGGTGTTAAGTGCCTCCTAAAATCTACCCCAAGATACAAGCTTAAATGTACATTTCCCTCAGTGAGGGAAAAATATATTTTTACTCACAAATGAAGCAAGTTAGGTCTTTAGGTCAATAAGAGACAATAAGCAGGAAACTCTACAGTGCCTTTTTCACCAAAATGCTTTCAGAAGTGAATCATACTTTTCTATAGCAATAAATTACTAAATCAATCTAAAAGAAGCACTTCCCACCCTTTTCTTATGACTCTATTTTTATTTAGCAGCTACAGACAGTAAATCATCCCTGAATACCACTATTGCTTTCCTTCAGCAAATATACCATTAGACATGCCACATTTGTCTGTGGTCATGTTGGAGGTTTGTATATTTTACATATTTTTAAATCCAGATATATTTCATGGCAAATGCTGCTTTGGACACAGATGAACTAGTTCAAGTGAAACAACAGCCCTTTCTCCATTATTAAAATCAAGCTAAATCTTATGTTCATTTTTAAAATATTAGGCCATCTTTAAAAACATATTTTTACATGCTTTTGCACTTCTAATTCTGGGGAGAAGCTAGAACCAGATACATCATAAGAAAAGGTGTTTTGTGGTAGTTTCAGATGAGACCAGAAAAAGAAATACTGGAAATCTGGCAGGTCTTAAACTCATGTGATTTCCAGCCTAACTCTGCAGTATCAGGAAATTTGGCTCATTTAGATAAGACTTGGATGCGAGTCTGATGCCTGTCTGAACCTAAAATCCAAATCCTTTCAAATTATGTGTTGCTATACTAAATTGCATAAATATACCAAAGACAGGCCAAAAAAAGACCTGCATGAATGCAAAAAAGTTTAGTTTTGCCATACTCTGAGAAGCTGTCAGAATTGTTTAACACTGGATCCCCCAGGGTTGCATCATGCACCAGGTCTTAGAGCTAATGACATGCCAGGGGGAAATATTTTTTCCTTTACATATAAATTGCATTGCTCAATTGTCTCTGATATATGATAAAATTATCAGAAGAAAGTCACAATTTTTAAATGTCTGAAAAATACTAGCATCTGTGGCCTTAACAATATATAAAGAAGGAAATAAGAAAGGTAAAGCACAAGGTTTATCTTGGCTTCAAAAGGAACACTGGAGAGAATACTACGTAAAACCTGACCTATGGCCTAATGTTATGAAGTACCCTAATCACACAGATTTAAGAGCTAAAATATGGAAAAGTCATTGTCCTCCTGTTTGGCTTTTTTCCAGGACTCATGCACAAGTACACAGCTATGTAGCCACATACCTTACTGGCCAGCATATAGCCTACTGTGCATGACTGGAAGCTATATGGACACAACAATAACTCCCAAAAAACTAATACCTGAGTGAATAGGGCACTTACGTGGTTGGAAAGCTGCCATTCTGATATATTAAACAGAATTCTCTCCTAGTATCTTGCAAAAATACGTGATTGATTGAAAACCTATCAAAAATTAACTTTCTCCTGAATTAATGAATAAAGACAGCAAAAAAGATTTAATTTTAGTGCAGTCTCAAGTTGAGGAGCTGCTAGTAAAACTAGAGAAAAACTGTCACAGAGAACAGCCTCATATTGGTCCCGGACAATAAACTGGTATCATCCCAGCTGACTTTCCTCAACATTGGATCAGGCCCTGAGATACTATTGGTGATAAGCATGGTATAGATGTAGATACAGATGTACAGGTACAGTATATAGGAAGACTGGGCTGAAAGAAAAATGACAAGAAGACCATGTATAGTTTACATCACATAAGCACAATGGCTTCTGAACATGAGTAAGAGTATTTATAGTTCATGAAAGGTGTGGACAAGAATTTTAAGAAGAATTTGAAAGTATTTTAATATTTCTTACAAGGTTTCATCTTCTCCAAGCCAGCAGCCTAGCAGTTCTTAAAAGAGAGGGGTCAGAATATCCAGTCTATGAAATAGCCAAGTTTACTATTTAGCCTCTGGTACTTTATAATATCTCATCATTGAAAAGAAAGCGTCAAATTTTCAAAAGAGCTCATTCTTGGCCTAACTTTTCTCCCACAAAAGTCAGAGAGAACATTACTATTAATGTTAGTCAAGCATAACTAGGGCGTTGATGATCACTTTTGAAAATCCCATCCATAATTTTTATTACTCACATTATTATCCAGGAGGCTGGTATCATACCATGTTATTAAGATTGCTCAGCACTTCCCATTATAAGACCTTATTTTTGGTCACTATGATTTTTGCCAAACTTTAACCATTTGGACTAATTCACATGTTGGATATCTGCCTCAGGCTGAATTGTTTGAGAAAGATTCAGCCAAAACAGCTCAGCTGTTTCCGAGAATGAGTGAGAAGTAGTTTTTTTTGATGATTAATGTTAATGACCTTTCCTTTGAGAAGCTGTAGGTTTCTTTGGAAAATGGACTTGACATATTTTTGCAGAGGGTGGCCTGTCTTTTAAGGATGTGCCTATTTTGAAAAGAAACCACTCAGACTAAGTCAAGTTAATAAGGTTATTAAAATGTATAGCTCACACATGCTCAGTGGAGATTTTTTAATTTTTTACTGTTAAATGCTCCAAAGATTTCATCTTCACTGAGGCCATGTCTTCACTCAAAAGGGCTGGTTCAAACACGAAGGATAATAACCTATAACTACTTACTTAGCAGATACAGGAAGTGACTATAGTCTGTGCTGGGAATCTAAAGACCACTGATCCACATGTGTCATATAATGCCACATGACTACATTTCTGATGATTTTTTTTCCAATTGCTTTTTTTTTAAAGCCTAGGAAATTACACATGTATGTATACATACACAAAAATAAAACTTTTTTGAAAAAGCACTGTTAATGCTCTAATGTCAAGCCCTCAAAACATGGGGAAGGTTGCCTTAGTTTTCTCATCTGTTGTGTGTATACCTTATGATGCAGTCTCAAATTCGAATGACCTGATTTCATTTTTTTCTACAGGATCCCTGCTTTATTCAGTCCTCAGAATGGACCTACTCTAAGGATGGATTGGGGTTGAACAGTGAGTCTGTTTCCTGCCTGGTGTTTTACAAGAGTTGGAAGGCCAGAAGACTGCAGGAAGAGAAAGTGGGGTGTCTCAAAATTAACGCAGTTGAGTTTGGCTCTGAAGAACTTAATTCTGTCTTTGTCTCTGCCACAGGGCTCCTACGTGATAGAAGGCAGACCACCCAAACCAACTTTTGCACCAGTGGCCATTAAGTTGATGTTCCTCATATGCTGGGTTCTTGACTTAAGATCCTGGGGTCTGCTTTCCAGAAATACTGAGCACTCACAGGCACAACTTTAGAATTTTAAGTACTCTGTGTGCGCGCCGGGTCTAACCCCGGGTCCCTTAAGTCGCTCTGCACGCGGGCTGTGGCCAGCAGCCCGGGCAGGCTGGGTCGGAGAGGGCGGGCGCCGAGCTAGAATTAGGCACAGACATGTAACGGTTGATTTTAAGATTATTTTACTTACACCGAGATGGTCGTGGTGTAGGCTGAGAACTTGCTTGAGTTGCGGTTACAACAAAAAACACGAACACACGTGGAAGTTGCAAGGCTCCACGCAGACAGAACACGACAAACTCCGGATGTCCAGGACAAGCACGCATTAAACTTGTAATTACGTCCTATAGTAGGCTCTGTTCGAGGACGGGAAGAGGTGGGCGGTGGATCAGGCCGCCAAACTCCTCTGAGCGACACACAGGGTTTCTATTACCCTGCTGCGCACACCCAGAGTCCCCACGAGATGGATGCGGAGTCCTCTTCGGCTTGGGCGGAAACTGCTCAAGCCTCTTATACGGCTAGCAGGCCAATCGCTAGCCGCCACGTGTGAATAATTTAGCACTAGCCAATTGCGGGGCACGAATTTGCATACGACGAGCGGGAAATCTTTGCACTGTGCATTTCTGTGCTGCAAAGGAAATGCACCCTGCAAAGATTGCTGCAAAGTGGCGGGAACACTCTCCTTTGCACGCGGGTTCTCTGCGCAGCAGAACTCCTCCGTGCAATGAAGCTGTAAACCCACAGGGATAATTCTTAGTGCCGAAGCACACACAAAAAAAATCAGACCTTTGGGTCATGACATCCCCCCTTGCTGAAGGCACAATAGAATTATACTTCAAACCTATCATCTGGGTTATTCATAGCTCTGCCAATGGTTCGCGAAACTAAACGAGCATAAACAAAATCAGTCAACAATAAAAGTTCGTCCTCAAGGGATTGAATCAAATAATAGCCGGTACACACACATATACATAAAATCACATTCATAACAAAAAACTGAATGATCATGACTTCGGTGGGCATCATGGTGGAATCACGCATCAGGCCTTTGTTCCTCTCGGTGATGTTGTCCCTCTCGGGGCCTCTCTCCACCACGCACTCCGAATCCCAGATCTGTAAAAGAACTCTCTTAAAATGGTTATTCAATACTATCTATAAAATCACACAGGACCGCACGATAATGCAGTCGATTAAACTTATCAGTACTATTAAATACAAATACATAAACACGATTTTATAATGGACAGCTCTCTTTCTTTTCCGTCTCAGCAACTCGACGAAATCGTCGATGAGTCATCGTCGCCTTCTTCTAGATAATGAAAACCTAACTCGTAGGCTAGTGCCATTGTCCCGCGTCTCCTAAAATCCGAAGCTGTCTCTTATTAAGTCCAGAACGCTGCAGGAGGTATCCAAACATGTATCTCTCCTCCTGTGTTCTCTGGCGTAATACTGGACGCTCGGATTCGCGGTGTTTCGTGTTCTGAGCCTCAGTCTGGCGTTGACACTCCCGATCACTGGATAGTCTTGGCTCCATTAGGACGCGCAGTCTTGACAACTAATGAAGGAGACTACTCACAGGATGATCGACCAGTGGGTTCAGCACAATTCGCAGAACCATGATGTTTCTTTGCCCGTAAACTTTAAGGCAACTATCTATACTGTCAAGGGTCACTGGAACGGTTCCAGGGTCTCGCAGGTGACAATGAGGCCACGGTCGCATTCGTTGGAGCGGTGTTAGTCCCAACGTGCATTCTCTTGGGTTCCAGGCGCAGTATGAAACTCCGATGATCGCCAGTACAAGCTGTTCTGCACCGGTGTGCTCTGGTCGGCCGTTGTGCCATGCGTGGGCCTTCTGTTCAATCACTCCTGCCACAAGCGCTGGAATCGGAATAGGCCAGTGGACGCTAAACGCCACCATGTTGATGTTGGTGACATGTCCCCTACTCCATGAAGCTTGTCTCACCAAGAAGCTTGCTTCTTCCTGGTCCAGGAGGTCGGACCCAAGTTCCACGACCAGACGTCCCAACCACACAGCCAGAGTTTCGTCGGATCGTATCCTGGATTCTCTACACAAATTCTGCATTTCTGCTCTGGAACGAGCATAATAGGTGGTAGCTTGAACTGCATTCTGCAGACCGATGACTGGGCTGCTTTGTACTGCAGGCTGATCAGTTTCCTCATGAGTTGTCGTTGCTGTTGCTGTTTCTGTCGGAGCTGCAGTCATTGTTACAGTGGGAGTCGTTGCTGTCTTAGGCGGGAGGGGCGGATGCACTCCTCCGCTTGACTCCCCCTCCCTTCGGCAAAGGGGCGTGGTCGACGGAACCGACGCTGCGTCGCTGGGCGGAGTCACCGGCCGAACCCTCGCGGGCTCTCCCAAAGCTCCATCCCTCACTTCCGGCTCCTCCACGCGGTCTTCCCTCTGCTCGGCGCCATCTTGTTGG
The DNA here is from genome assembly GCF_030867095.1 of Alligator mississippiensis. NCBI lineage: Eukaryota > Metazoa > Chordata > Crocodylia > Alligatoridae > Alligator > Alligator mississippiensis. Next base: position 114,707,463 of record NC_081824.1, on the reverse strand, counting down.
GGCTTTTCAAGATCCCCTTTCTCAGCCGCTTCTCTGACTGCTCGAACGGCCATATGCAGCTGGGTCTTTAAACTTAAAGTTTCAGTCATTAAATCAACCATAGTTTGAAAAGCTGTGTTCATTTTTCCCCCTTGTCATACTGTAGGACCACTCTCTCATCTACGGCGCGGTCCTCCGTCTCCGGGTCTTTGCGGAGCTCGGACGGACGCTCACGACCCCTCAGTCTAGGCACCACCATACAAGGGGAAAACCAGCCGATTGGCATCGTCTCTCCCATCTCTTGGGCACACCGTGAGCAACGGACACACTCCCGGGTGGGGGTCGGGCTTACTGCGCTCGCCGGGTCGACTTCGGCAAGGGTCACAGCTTCGAGGGGCCTATACAGGACCCGCTCATCGCCCATGATACACCCGAACGCCGCGGGGTGAATATTTATCTCTTCCCCTTCCAGGGCTCCGACTTTTGGAGTTCCCTCTTCTCCCCTTAACGAAAGGTGTCCACGGACACATCTCCGGCCCGTTCCGCCCGCCTGGTGGTACGCGAGGTGCGCCTCCAGTTCTCCGACACTTGCTACGCTGTGTCTCCCACTTCTCCAAGGGCAGTTCTCAACTAATTCTAACTCTAATGAGCCCTCTCCTGAGCTCATCCTCGTCGCCATGTGCGCGGCGAGGATTTCGCCGGATCCCATCATGGGTCGCGGTGATCCCGATCCCATCATGGGTCGCGGTGATCCCGATCCCATCCTCGTCGCCATGTGCGCGCCGGGTCTGACCCCAGGTCGCTTACGTCGCTCTGCACGCGGGCTGTGGCCAGCAGCCTGGGCAGGCTGGGTCGGAGAGGGCGGGCGCCGAGCTAGAATTAGGCACAGACACGTAACGGTTGATTTTAAGATTATTTTACTTACACCGAGATGGTCATGGTGTAGGCTGAGAACTTGCTTGAGTTGCGGTTACAACAAAAAACACGAACACACGTGGAGGTTGCAAGGCTCCACGCAGACAGAACATGACAAACTCCGGATGTCCAGGACAAGCGCGCATTAAACTCATCGTTACGTCCTATAGTAGGCTCTGTTCGAGGACGGGAAGAGGTGGGCGGTGGATCAGGCCGCCAAACTCCTCTGAGCGACACACAGGGTTTCTATTACCCTGCCGTGCACACCCAGAGTCCCCACGAGATGGATGCGGAGTCCTCTTCGGCTTGGGCGGAAACTGCTTAAGCCTCTTATATGGCTAGCAGGCCAATCGCTAGCCGCCACGTGTGAATAATTTAGCACTAGCCAATTGCGGGGCACAAATTTGCATACGACGAGCGGGAAATCTTTGCACCGTGCATTTCTGTGCTGCAAAGGAAATGCACCCTGCAAAGATTGCTGCAAAGTGGCGGGAACACTTCCCTGCACGCTGGTTCTCTGCGCAGCAGAACTCCTCCGTACAACGAAGTTGTATACCCACGGGGATAATTCTTAGTCCCGAAGCACACACAAAAAAAATCAGACCTTTGGGTCATGACACTCTGAAAAATCATATCTAAGATATTTCATATTAGGTCTCCAAAAAGTAGAAACTTTTGATGGCAGTGTCTCAGTATATTTACTCCCATCTGCAAAATGAGGATAATGACTCCCTCACTCCCCACAGCAGTCTTGTGACTATAAATTAATTGATGTTAGTAAACCATGAACATACTGTAGGGATAGCTTCTTAGTAAAGTCTGTGAGGAAATTAATAATTCTAGTAGATGCACAATGTGGCTTTACTGGGGCACAGGCACTGAAGTCCAAAGTGTAGAATCTCAGGCCTGTTACCTAACCCTACAAGTGACAAAAAATCAAGAGATAAGTGTTCTCTGGTAAATTCCTTTATGGGCTTGGTAGTCTGCTTCTGAGTCTGCACCTCTCCATCATAATGCACCTCGTCAACAGAAAGCTCCCACCTGGAATTGAAATTGTGTATAGGATGAACAGAAGACTCTTCAACCTCAACAGACTCAAGTCCAAAACAAAACCATGATAAAATCCATAATGGAGCTCTAGTATGCAGCTCACAATGCTGTCATTGCTCAATCTGAACTGGACCTTCAAACCATCCGTAATGTATTCTTAGAAGTCTACAACAGTATTTGCCTAACTCTAAACATCAGGAAAATGCAAGTCCTTTACCAACCTGCTCCAAATGGAGAAACAATCCTCCCTCCCCCTGCCAGATCAACAGAGAATTTCTGGAGAACGTGGATCACTTTGCCTATCTTGGAAGCCATCTTTCATCAAAGGCAGACATCAATGCAGAAATACAACACCACTTGAAATGTCTGAGCATAGCCTTTGGAGGTCTGAGTAAGAGAGTTTTCTTTAAAAACGACATCCTCGCTGAAACCAAGCTCTTTGTTTAGCAAGCTATTGTTATTCCAACTCTGCTGTATGGCTCAGAAACTTGGACGACATACAGAAGACATCTCAAGAGCTTGGAAAAGTACCACCAATGGTGCCTTCGCAAGATCCTTCAGATTATCTGGGAGCATAGATATACAAACATCAGTGTCTTGGTCAAAGCAAATTCCAACAGCATTGAGGCCACAATCATCCAAAACCAACTTTGCTGGACAGGTCATGTTGTTCACATGCGGGACTCCCACCTTCCAAAGAGAATCTTTTTCTCACAGCTGAAAGACAATCAGCAAAGTAGAGGGGGGCAAAGAAAGTGATTCAAAGACACCCTGAAGGCAAACATGAAGAGGTGTAACATCAGCATCAACACTTGGGAGACCCTTGCTCAGGACCAACCAAAATGGAGGAAGGCTCTTTGGGAGGGACCTCAACACTTTGAAACAGCTCGTCGACAGGCAGAAGAGGAAAAGAGGAACAGGCAAAAAGAACATCAGAACATCCAATGCAGCAACACAGTGCCCATCCCTCCTGGAAACAACTGGCCTCACTGCAACAAGACATGTGGATCTAGAATTGGGCTATGGAGCCACCTGTGAACTCACTATTAAGATCCTTGGAAGACAATCTTACTCATTCGCAAGTGATCACCCATCATCATCTTCATATCCAGAAACATCCAAGTATTGACATTACTGAGCAGCTAGACACCTCACTTGCCCCTTCAGGACCTGATCCAGTAAGTGTTTTCAAAGTGCTTGTGCTGTACCATAAAACATGGAGCCCATAGCCAGTAGCATTGTGTCCAAAAGATCAGTGTCTAGAGCAATAGGCTACAATGTTCAGGATCCTTCATTTTCTGGCAGGATCTGACGTCCCATCTCCCTGGATGTAGGATTCTTTTGACTTGAAGGACTCTGGCTACCTTCTGTGCAAACAGCTCTACTTCCCATGGGAAAATTAAAAATTCATTCTCAAAGTATGACCCTAACCCATGAGTATACTCTCATGGTTATATAAGTCACCTGAGTGAAGGAAGACTTGGTTTCTATGTCTTTGTTTGGTCTCAAACCAATGAGTACTTAATATAAAATACATAAGCAGTCATGGGAGAAGGACTGTCACCTAGATCTCATGCCTTTTCTGGGTGACTGACCCAACCATTATGCTATAGATTCATGCTTATTCTTCTCCATGATTCAATGAACTATGAGGAAAGTCTGGAATAGGTACCAAATAGGTGCCAAAAAAGGATATGGTTCCGTATTGTGAAACCCATCTGAAACCCAGATTAGAGCCCTGAGTCCCTGAGTTAAGATAGGATTTAAGACATATACCCATCGTGGACTTTTCCTATTGGCTAAAATAAGCAATTCTTTGCTTACTGTACCAGCTTCTGAGAATCCCATTCTTAGATACCTAATTCACCCCATGTACTGTATATGGAGTCTATGTTCCTATCACATATCTATGCATTTCAGCAGGCAGCAGGAACCTCTCAGAATTGCAGTGCAGAGTTTAAGTTCTTTTTATGGGCCTAGCCCTCTGTTTTCGGAGCAGAGTTTGAATAATGGACAGTAGATATGGCATGAGGCCACAAACTGAAGAATGAAGAGAAACTAAAACATTGAATCGCTGCTCTTTCGGTGAGTACCAGTCAGTCTTATAGAAAGACTGATGCGTGATCCATGGAAAAAATAATACGCAATCATATAATTAAGACTAGATCAGAAAGCAACAGGTGTATATGCAGAATCAGTCTTGTATCAGGCATTTCCTAACTTTTTAGCATTGGACTTTGCACCCTTAATAATGTTCTTCAAGTTGTGTGTTCAAGAAAGACAATGTTATCAAATAGCATTATAGGTGTTTATGGGACAGACAATATGACTGACACCTCTCTCGTTAAAGTTCATTGTAATGTTATTATGGGTGTAGCTTTGAACAGCTTCAAGAGAATGTATTTATAGTGTTGGAAATGAAGTAGGGATGGAAGAATATGTGGGAGGGAGCCTGTCAATGATTCATTTCTTGTCTGTGAAAGTAATCATGTTGGTATTCATTCCATCAGGCAGAAAATAGGTCACTCACCACTCTCTCACGTTATTGAGCATTGTTGTGGTTGTAAATCATCTAAGTAATATGAATTGTATTCCCAAGGAATTACTGCAATGTTAGGCATGTATTACACATTCAAAAATACAATCAGACCTGACTGTCAGCCTGACTGGCTTTTTAACCTGCACTTTTATTCTGAACAATGGAAGGTTCAGATCAATACTGAGGAAATCATGCAAATTGTTGTAAGGACTCACAGAAGACATTTCCCTTCACAAGAACTGACTTTGGGGACCTGGTAGATTTAGGAACCTGCATGCTACTAAAGTAGATCTTTGTGTTAAAAGACACATTACAAATGAGCTTCCTCTTCACTATTTTATTTTTGACCATGAGCTACATACATAACAGATTTGATCATTTAGGAGAATAACTAAAGCAGCTACAACAAAGCTTCCACATGTAGCTTTTCCGAACAGAGCTTATTCCAAAACTATGAAAAGTACAGTGGATGAACTGACCCCCTTTCACCCATTCACATATAAAAATGTGAATACCCCCTCCACAATTATACTTGAATTACTAGAAGCAATCAATTCTGTGTATATTAATAATTTAATAAGGTGTTACACAGAAACATTTAAAGCAAAAATGTAATGGCAGTTCTTCCTGTGAAAATCTTGTGGTTGCTACCAGGATGATTCACTTCCCGCCCCTCACCCCCTCCCCCTGTTTGAGATGGCAGCCTGGCAGACAGTTTCAGCATTAGATAAAGTCAAGGAAAGAGGCACATTCTCCTGTTCTGTCACAACATTAAACAATCAGGGTCTTTGCTGAGATTTTTCTCAGGTGGCTCAGTTTCCCTCATTGATTGTGATCCCGGAAAAAGTGCTTGCTGCGCATAACTATCCAGATAATGCTGCAAATTCCAACCTAATCAGAGAAACTGCCTATTCACTTTGAACAACAGTCACAGGCCTGGGAGACTCCAGCCTCCAACTGCAGTCATGCCTTGGCTCATTAGTCCCATGTGCCCCTGAAACTAAACTGTGAAAGGGGTGTTTAGCTCACAATGCACTGGGCAAGGTCTGAATTAAATTCCTGCACAGGACCAAAAATAGAACACTTTGAGCCCCTTTTTTGTTGGGAAAAAAGGTCTGGACAAAAAAATGCTTTTCTTGGTATTATTTAATGTGTTTTTCAGTCTAAAAAGCTAGAGATTTTTGGCCTCAAGGGGTGCTAGCCTGTTACCTTAGAGACTGTTTCTTTTAGAGGCAGTGGAGTGGCAGAGGGCATGCCTTTGCTGCTTACCTTGGCAACCATGAATTGCTAAATGCTGTTCCCATGAATGCAAGCCTTTCACTCCCATTAGCACTTGCCCACAGGTATAAACATTCTTTCATGAAAAGGTCCAGGGGAATGCACACTGCGTCGATAAAAATCAAGACGACAAACAAAAGCATATTATATAACGGAACAGTTATGTAAAATTCGATTTTAAAACAAGACGTGTCTTTAATGACATTGATCCTGGACGTGGTCAAATTTCCTGTTCCATTTATACTCCCTACAGCCATCCCAAGTGGTGACAGTGGGGGAGAGGGCTGAGGGAAGGCTCGACAGGCTGCTCTTGTGTCTGTGATTGCAACATGGAAGACCATTGCATCTGAACTCAGAATAAAATGTACTGGATGGTTTCATAGGAACAGTGTGACTCCAGTGGTCTCGCTTACTGGCAGTAGGCTAGAGGCACACAAGAGCAATGGAGATTTGAGTGACTGTGCAGCGGCACTAGCTCCCCCCCATAGTTCACAAGAAATCTTTATGTTCTTGCTAGGCAAACACTACAGGCAAAATTCTCAAAATATTTACCAGTACACAGCCCTTGTGCTGAGAAAACAAGGGATTTGTTGTGCCCTTCCTGTAAATGAAGCTATTTTGAGTGGTGGAGTTCAGTTCTAAACCTAATTCTTACTTCTTTTTTTTTCCCCTTTTCGTCAACTTTTTTTTATGCCTTTCCCTTGTAGTTTTTCCATGATGACGGTTTCTAGGTTTAACTATTTGTGTACAACCATGAGGATCTCAGCTTGCAGGTTTGACATATCATTCTAACAATTTCCTTATATTTTGGAAATGCAAGACAGCAGACTACTCATGCTGGGGGCACGCCCCACAGACAGGTATAAATGCAAGGAAATTTTATAACACACAAAGAGTAGCTAGATCAGTGCTTCCCAAACTTTTCCTCAGCATGACCCTATTTATGGCCCCATTTCCTCAGCATGGCCCCTCACTCTCAACCCACAACAGCACGCCCTGTGAGCCCATCCACTGATGCTGCGACCCCATTTGGGGTTGCAAGCCACAGTTTGGGAACCAGTGAGCTAGACACTTATTTTCCATTGAATGTCAGTAGCAATTGGTCACATGAATCTCCTTTGCAAATTTCTCCCTCAGCCTGCGATACGTCCTCAGATATATCTGTACTGCCTCCATGTCAATCCCAAGACCACTACTCAGAGAAATGTCTGGCTTGCTCCTTTTGGTCAGAAAAATGTTCCATTGTTGTTTTTGGAAGGGGAGCCCAAGGATGCTCTCAGGGTCTTTGTCTAGGGTTTGCTGCAGAGAACGGTGTAGGGTCCACTCAGCCCTGCTCTGACAGCAACTACACGTTTTCAACAGACAGTGTATGCAGAATAGGAGCAAGGAAGTGGAGCTTGTTTCTCTGAAGACACAATATAGGCATACTCATAGAGTACCAGCATCTAACTAGTCTACACTAATGGCTTGGAGATGCATTGTAATTCACCAGCTGTTGCTAATCAATAAAAATGTGACTACCCATGAGGAAGGGCAAGGACAGCACATCACAAAATAGCCTATTTTTATGCATGGGTTGGCTTTAATTTTTCTCTGATTAAGTTTCAGTTTACGTTAGAAAGTGAAACGTAGCTTATTTGATAAAAAAAATAATGCATTTTAAAAGAGCTTATTGCAGCATATGGATTAAATCTTTGCTGAGAGGAAGAAGAGGTAGGAATTATGAAGTGTGGGGTTTAGTTAGGCACAGGTTTGAGAAGAGCAGTTCTGATGTTCCCATGCAAAATGGAGGCTTTGTGTTGTCCTGAAGCATGTTTACAGACTAGTGTCAGATTCCCCTTTGAGTGGTATAGCATCTCCCTTGTCATCCAACCTCATAGCCACCTGCTCATTGAACATGGTTCAGTCTCCTTCATATGCCATAATACTTGCCTGCTCAAACTACCTTGGTGACCTTTAACAGCTCAGACAATCAGAGTGAGTCAATCTATGAATGGCCTCAGAATTAGAGAAGCACAGGTTGGGATCCAAGCCAATGTCTCTGAGTAAGTGCATATATGCATGGACATATATACACACACACACACATACACACATACAGATTCTCTTAACCATTCAGGATGCCAGACATGAAATAGCTAATTCTTTAGCCAGCAGACTATACAACATAGATAAGGCTGAATCTTTAAAATCCCAGTGATGTGTTGAGAATGATTGAATTATTGATGCCATTTAAAGACTGCACTGATGCACTGCATGTCCTGTAACCATTTGAAGAGCTGAAACATTCAAAGATGTTGAGGAAGCCCAGAAAGCTAGCATTGCTTTTAAATTTGAAACTCATCAGCAATCACACTTGACTGCCAAGGAAAGAAAAATAGGTCCACAATAACCTAGGCTTTCACTGATTCTGATTCATCTTACTCTTCCCATTTTTTATTTTCTTATGTTTCTTATTTTCTTATGTTTTCATCTGTTTTATTTTACACTAACTGTATTTGTCACATATATAACCCTGAGTGTTTACATGCTGGCAATCACCAGCTTATGAGAGGCAAGAAGGAAGCTTTGGAGGTATTTTTTAATCTTCTGACCCAATACAAGCCTTTCGTGTATTAGGAAAAATTTTATTTTTGAAAATTTCCAATTGAGCCAATCTTTTCCCTCTTTGTATTAAACATTCAGGAAGCCTCAGACCAATGTGATACCTTGTCTAGCTGCTCAGTGCTGTGCACAGTGATCTAAACTTCTTGGAAAATAACATGGAGTTTGCACAAAAAAGGAGGTCACCAATCCAGCTCCAGCTCATAGCTTTCAAAGCCCTCAACAGACCTTATGAACAACTCGGGGCTCAGCGCATGTAAGTCTGTCACTGCCAAATAAAACATTCAGAGCACTTCAGCACATATAAGCAGCAGCCACACACCAAGCAAGAACTGAGAAGGCAATCAATCACAAGAGAAAAACCTGGCTGGCTGGGCCATGCACAGAGCTTCCTGGATGTTTGTGGGGAGACCAGAGGTTATGTGAAGAGGACGAACAGAATGAAAAATCCTCCCTGGCCTGATTGAGAATGAGTAAGTGACCTTTTACTGGCTTCAGGATCTAATAGATTTGACAAGTTTCCCTCTCAAAGGGGTAAATGATACACTGATAAAAAAAAAAAAATCACAAATGTCTCTTTTAAATATTCTCCCCAACCCATACAAGTGCTTGGAATTTTTTAAAACTTCAGCAATTGCAGAACTGACACAGACAGAGCATGAAGCAAGGTCACTTTTCCTTTCGAAGAACTGACTAATCATCACTGGATCTTCTGTCTTACCATAGCATCTTGCTTCCCAGCTCCTTTATATAGATTAGGCTTCTCCCTATTAATACCAAGACTTGATACCATAATAGTGCTTCAAACTGTCACATGTTAAACTATAAATGTCAACCATTAAACCAGCAGTTCATGCCACCTCAGTCACCCAACTGCCTCCCAACTGCTCCATTATTTTATACCTTTGGATACCAAAAGGGGATTGCCCTTTCATCTTTCCATCTTTGATGGAACAATTCTTCTTCAAGGAACATTAGCAATGTTGAAAGCACTGAATTCTAACAACTGTGAAATTTTGACAATTTGCTTTTCTATCTTACTACTTCATTACTCATATATTTAGGGGGTCTACCAAATTGGCAGCTGACCAATTTTGTGGGCAAATCCCAGAGCCGGCCACCATTTTTTCAGGCTGAGCATAGTGGGTCCCCTCATGCCTCTGATTGGCCAAGGAGCCCTGGTAGTCCCACCCCTCCCTGCAGATTGGCACATGTCCCAAAACTGCAGCTTAATTACCCTGAATAAGCCCAGGGAAGCCATGACTCCATGTGTTATTAAGTGCAGAGGCAGCCTCCATGACTCCTGTTGCAAGCAGCCCTGTTCTGCCCTGCCACCTCCTCCTCCGTGCTCTCTCCTCTTGCCCCCACTCCCTGCCCCCCACCTTCTCCTTCTGCCATCTGTGCTCCAAGACTGCAGGGCTTCCCAGACTTTTCTTGGCCTGGTGGTAAGCTTTTTTAAAAAACTTATTTATTTATTTGCAGCGAGCCCACCAAAATCACAGAGCCCACCATTTTTCATGGAGCCCACCCAAAATCATGGTTTCTGCACAAATCTTGCAATCACAACTTTGGTAGGTACCTCCTCATATTTATCATCATATCATTGGGCCTAACAATGTTTATTTCTGTAGACATCCTGGAAAGAGGACTTCTATTGTTCCACTATGGAACTATTTCTTCAAACAATCTTTTGGTGCATCATTGAACCTGGAATCCTTTGATTCTTTCATTTTACATAAATGGTAACATTTTGAAGATTACATACATGGCATAGGCACCTAAGTCACGTTAACGGTGCTTTGGTACCTCTGATGGTCTCTGTGACTTGGGCACTTCTGAAAATGCTAGCCAAAGTGTCCTAATCTTTTTAATTCACTAGCATTGCCAGAAGTTGCTATGTTATTGTGCAATAAATCACTTTGACTTGCCTTGCAGCTTCCTCTAAAATACATGGAACTGTCTGCTGTTGGAGAGACAATACAGAAAAACATGGACCTTGAATCTTATCCAATGCAGCCATTATTATGTTGCCTCCTCTTTCTATACATAGACACCCTGGCAAGCCATACTGATTAAATGAAAAGGCATATCCAAATGTCATGGTGGTTTAGTAGAATGAATTATTTCTCTAAAGGTGCATGCATGTGAAAGACAAAGTTCTTCGGGTAGATCTCATATGTTTTATTTGACCAACTAAATAGTTGGGAAAATTGTTCTTTGCAAGCTTGCGGGCACAAACACCCTTCTTCAGGCATAAGGAGAGTCTGCTGGTGTTTTGTGTTCAGGGTAGAACAGAAGCCAATATGCAAAATGCAGGTCTGTGAAAATGCAAATGCATGGCAGTGAGGATCAGAGGCAATCGGAGACAATAGGTATGAGACAGGTAGGTGGGGTGGAAAGAGGGAATGTTAACCTGGTGATAGAACATAATTCATAGATTCATAGACATTAGGGCTGGAAGGGGCCTCAGAAGATCATCGAGTCAGCCCCCTGCTCCAGGGACAGGAAGTCAGCAGGAATCATAGGATCCCAGCAAGATAAGCATCCAAATTTCTCTTGAAGGTGTTCAAAGTAGATGCTTGAACCACCTCCAGTGGCAGTCTATTCCAAACCTTGGGGGCTCGGACAGTAAAGAAGTTCTTCCTTACATCCAGCCTGAAACGGTCCTGGAGGAGTTTGTGACTGTTCAACCTGGTCATCCCTTGGGGTGCTCTGGTGAATAGACATTCCCCCAGATCCTGGTAAGCACCCCTGATAAACTTATAGGTGGCCACTAGATCACCCCTGAGCCTGCACTTTTCCAGGCTGAAGAGTCCCATGGCTCTCAGCCTTTCTTCATAACGTCTGCTTTCCTGACCTCTGATCATGTGCGTGGCTCTCCTCTGCACCCTCTCAAGCTTCTCCACATCCTTTTTGAATTGTGGAGCCCAAAACTGGACACGGTACTCCAGCTGTAGCCTCACCAAGGCCAAGTACAACAGGAGAATGACATCCTGGGATTTGCTTGAGAAGCATCTATGGATGCAAGCCAGCATTTTGCTCACTTTACTAGCTGCAGCATCACATTGAATGCTCATGTTCATCCTGTGGGCAATCATGACCCCCAAGTCCCTTTTGTCTGTAGTGCTAGCCAATGTAGCACTGCCGAGCCTATAAGCATACTGCAGGTTTTTCTTCCCAAGGTGGAGAACCTTGCATTTTTCAGTGTTAAACACCATCAGGTGCTCATCCACCCATTTCCTGAGCCTGTCAAGGTCAGCCTGGATCACCCTCCTGTCCTCAGGTGTGGATGCTTTACCCTAGAGTTTGGTGTCATTGGCGAACTTGGCCAGTCTGCTTTTGTTAGAAATGTCCACATCATTAATGAAGATGTTGAATAGTAGAGGCCCATGAACAGAGCATTGAGGGACCCCACTGGTCACAGCACACCACAACAATTGACTTTTGTCAACCACCACCCTCTGTCTAAAATGCAGACAGGTTACCTGGGGTTATCAGATATTAGGCAGGTTATAATGTGCCATAAATCCAATGTCTATATTTAGTCCATGATTTTTTGTATCCAGCAGATTTGTGAAGTGAAATTCATTGGCTCATCTACGGAAGGTGTTTTGTAAACTCCCTTTGACAATTAGAATTGAGAGATCGGAGAAAGAGTGGTTATCTTGTGAGAAATGTGCCCCCACAGGTAATTGGTCTTTGATAGATTTTTGTTGTGCATTCATTCTGGTACATAGTTGTTTGGTTTCTCCTACATATTTTCCATCAGGGCATTTAGTGCACTGGATGAGATATATTACATTTCTGGAGGTGTAGGTTAAGATCTAGGAATGGTGATGGTTTTGTTGTGGGGAGTAGTTATTGTGGGAGTGGCAGAGATGTGTTGACAGCTTTTACATTTTTTGTCCCAGCATGGTCTGCATATATTTGGTGTAGTTTGGGCTATAGGAAGTTTGCTTCTGGTGATGAGGTATGTAATAGGGGTCAAATTCAGTGGCAAACCTCCAATTGACCTCCTTGGGAACAAGTTGGGGCCTGTATTAATTCAAGCCCTGTGAGATATAATCACAACAGGAAGATGACTACAATTTATTTTTTCTCTCATACATAGCTGTTTGAACAGGACCACATTCTTACAAGCATGAGTGTACATGGCCGCTTACTAACTCCATTCAATCAAGTGAAAGCAAAGTTATATATAACCACATAACAATTGCCCTCTTTCTTAACATTCTAGAAGACATTTCTAAATACTAAACATGGCGTCTAAAGTGCAAATACTATAGAACAGCAAGAGAGATCAGCATGCTACATATTACTAACCTCTCAGTTATCACAATATGTGCCTTTTATGTTTGAGAACATTAATACTGTGAATAGAATGTCTACTGTGCAAAATAAAGAAAGTGTTGAATGAAAATGACTACTTGAGCTCATCAGATAAGAAAGTATGGGATATATTCCTGCTTCTGTGCCTGGATTCAATTGCATTGTGAGAGTACAGTGCCTACTTGTGCACATGCATACGCATCTTACATTAAATATTCCCTTCTCTGGGCAGTTAGAAAATGTCAGTATTCTAAGGGTCAAAACAGTATTTCACTTTTCAATGCCAAAGATGGTAAAATCTACTTTCCAGTTAATCTATTATAGCATCCCCAAAATTATTAGGAAAAAAAATGCAATTCCTTATCTTCTGTTTTAAATCCCCTCGTCCAAGACACCAATTGCATTGGTTTCCAGGTTTCCTTTGTTGTGCTAAAGGAGGTTGTATTTATGAGACATCTCCATAACCCACAAAACTCCCAGTGTGGAAAACTTGAAAAGGCATTTAATTTATGAGATTTGGGCATCCAGGGTTGGAAAGCACTACAGGTGTGAAATCCATTATTGAAGTCAGTTTCCATGAAATACTGAGTAACTACATATATGTGATAGATTGATCTTAGCACCTTTCCATACTTGGGATATGGGCTATGTAAATGGAATGGAGCATACAAAAAAAAAAAAAAATGGCCCTTGCACCTCAGGGCATCAGACCTTTTTCTGACATTGAACTCTAGATTTCCAAAACCTTTTTTTTATAGTTAGGTAATGCAGGAAAACAAGAAGCAATCTGAAGTGAGATGGACAGAAAGATATATACAAACCAGAAAGGATATTAATGTGTGTGTGCGTGTGTACACACACACACCCCCACACACATATATGCACACGCACACTAGTATCCTTTCTGGTTTGTATATATCTGTTAATATACATTTTGTTAATATACATGTTAACAAAAAAGCAGCAATTCTTAAAGCAAGTAGATACTTAGGAAATATCTTTCTTGTTTTTGCTGTAGTGCTGAACAACAAGGTGGATTATGAAGTCCTAAGTGTTCACATTGAGAAGGCCAAGGAGCTCTAGCCGCTCCTTCAGGAAGAAGAAAAAGAAAACAAACAGAAGTACTGGCGGATCTGTAAGCATCCACAGTCTGGCAGTGGACTTGGCAGCACGTGGATTTTCTTTGGAGGTTATTAATCCTGTAAGTCAAAACTATTAAAATTCCATTTCCTTTTTGAAATCTGGATGGTACAGAAATAGGGTCTTTTGCTCCATCTTTCCCCAGAGGCTCCCTTTTATCCTCTCCCCTTCACTGATTCATATTCTAGTGCACAGTCCAATGGTTGTCACAGTTTCTTTTTTGGCAAGTAGAGCAACAAAACATAAATCTATGCAAGCTGGTTCCCCTGCCTGAGCTTATATGCTCCCAAACACATGCACGCGATGTCACGTGTATTTAAAAAAGTCAGATATTAATCAGAGCTGGGGACTAGAGGAGGTAGTAACAGGAAGAGATCAAAAGCCAAAGTTATTATTTTAATGCTGAGCTCTTTGCTAGTTTTCATTTGTCCCATTACAGCTCTACTGAAAGAAATCTCTCAGTGTGTTTCAGTGTCATCACAAGGAATTTTCATTACAGGAAACGCACAGAATAAGGTCAGATGCTTTACCATTCTAGCTTTCAAGCATCTGTGTCAGGTCAGATTTGGATTTGTTTAGCTGAATCCCTCGCATCTGGGCTGTAAATTCTCTGCAGAAGCAACAGCTTCTCCATGACTCCAGTCTCAAGAGTCAGATTTATATATGTATTTAACACTCTAATGGAAATCTTTGTGATTAAAGCAAAAATCTCCTCATGCACTCTAAGGAAAGACATTTGTGGGGATTGGTAAGCAACAACAATCCTTTCATTTCTGATTATTAGCTTTTCTGTTTTGTGCCCTGCTGAGCCTCCTTCCTTCCATTTGGCTTTGGGTTTTCTCCCTCTAGCCTGTTGATTCATTTTATATTAATGTAACCCAATACCAACTTTTTATAAAACAGCATTAGGAAAACAGCAAGGTCTTGGAGAAGTAGCTTATCCTTCATTAATGGCCAGTTAACTCAGGGCAGTTCACATGCGGTAAAGCCCCTGCTCCATTTGTCTTATGGTAACTTGTTGATACGCCCCTGTTCTTGGTTCTCTTTCAGTGAAATATGGAGTTAGCTTTTCATGTCATGGGGCTTACCTACACTACATAGCCTCTGATGGCAGATACCTATCAAGTGTAAACTCAGTATATATGCTGATGGAAGCAGCTCTTCTACCACCATCCTGAACTACAAACTCAGCTGACAAAAGCACTCTGCTGCTGACACTGTTTCCACACAAGAGGGGTTCCTGGCAAAACTGTGTCAGCTAGGCAGTGTGTTCTTTTTATACCCCAAACCAATATAGCTATGCTAGCAAAACTTTGTTGTGTAGACCCAACCTAATTGTCTAAAGATATAAAATCAAGTACAACTCAAGCATAGCTCCAGGAAGGTCAACAAAATGAGTGCAGGGATAATAATAATTAGTGCAGGCCCATTAAGCTCAAGTAGGAGAGGAATGTCAGAGCCAGCTAAGGTAGGGCTTCACTGTTTTTAGGAAACAGATGTGATTTCTCTCTGCACACCTGTTGCCCAGGTACACCCAGGGGTATGCCCTGTCCAAAAGTGGAAGGGCTGATGTGGTCAGGCAAGAGTGCTGTGAGAGGGGCCTGCCACCAGGGAGCAGTTCTCTCTTTTCTCTATAGAGGCAGGCTGGGACAAAGCACTTGACTATATACAAATGTATTGCTACACAAAAATAAATATGAATAAGAGAATATTTACAATAGAATTGGTATGTGACACCACATACAATAACCTGCATTCAACACATTGCACCACTTTGAGGGACTCAAAATCATAGAACAGGTAAATGGGAACTGAGTACAGGTGATCCACAGCACAGGCAATAATTAACCTCCCTGTACAGATGAACATTAACACTCTGGAACAGGTAAGTCAAGGCATCAACACAGTAAACACATATAAGCATTAACTCACATAAACCCAGGTAAGTTGAGGTAGCAATGCAATAGATGTATAAAGGCAACCATACAGGTAAGTTCAGTTAATAGACAGTAAACATATATAGGCAATGAAACATGTAAACCAATATAAACCCCCTTAAGGAGAACCCATACCTATATTAACATAAACAGCACAAAGCAAACACTGATCAGCACCCCACAACATGTTCCCTGGAGTTCCTTCCCTTTAGGGTCTGCGATGTGGACATGGCTCCCCCACAATGGAGGTGGGTAGAGCCTGCAGACCCTCCTATCTCAAGGCCACCTCCCCTGTGGGACGCGCTTCCCCAGAAACTCACGCTTCTGCTCTGAAGAAGACAAGGCGTATCGCCTGGTGACCAGTCCCACAAAGGCCTCTCTCCAGCGATGCCTCTGGCTCCTCTCAATGACCTGGTGCCCTGCTCTGGGCACCCAGGGCTCACCCGTGGCCTGGAGCAATGTCACCACCAACTCTCAGCCTGCCCGGCCTCCTGCTGAGGCTTCCTTGATGGCTCTGTGGCCTGCTCTGGGCACTGAGGGCTCTGTTGGCTAACCCAAGCCACACTACCCAGGCTTTGGCTGTCCAGCCTCATGCCAGGGCTTTCTCTCCTGGTTTCCACTCCAGGCTCCTGGGGCTCTTTCCACAATGCCAAGCCGTGTTAGCAGCTTCAGCTGCCTGACCTCACACTGGGACCACTGGCCCAAGCCACCCCAAGCAGCTCCCAGGGCCTGACTCTGTGCACCGTCCCTGTGCACCATGGGTGGACCAGAGCAGCCTTGTGATGCTCCCAGGGTCTGGGCTCCATGCACCGATCCGTGCACCGCTGGAGCCTCCCACTGCTTAGATCCCCAAGTGGCATCTTCAGGGGCTCTCCATGCCACTGGCTCAGCCTGCTGGGCTACTCTCCCCAGCTCTTCTGGGCCCCGCTCTTCTTGAGTCCCTTGTTGTGTCAGCACACTGGGCTTTTATTTACACAGGAGGCCCTGCCTCAAAGTCTGCCGGACCTGCAAAGCACAGTCTTTAATCAGGTCCAGGGACTCTTCGCCCTGACCCTTTGAGCAGGGGAGGGGCAAGCCCCTCCCAGCTGTTACCTGATTGGTGGAAATGTTCCACCAATCTGAAGTGTCCTTCTCCAAGCCTGGCTTGCCAGGCAAAAGTGGCAAATCCACCACAAACCAAACCCTCAGCTACCAGTAGCAGAAAAACCAATTTCTAAAAACCAGTCAAACCCAAGCCACTCATAGATTTAGTATGTGTTTAGGGAATTTTCTGGGGTCTTCAAGACTGCTATCAACATCTCAGCATTTTTAGCCCTATTATGACCACGGTACTATAGATTGTACAACTTTGAAACATAAGTCCTGCACAGAACGTCCTGTACAAACAAGTCCTAAAGGGAACAGTTCTTGGTACTAGTCTTCCTGATTCATTTAGGGCAATTACACAGCTATGTAACTGTCTTTTTGCAGCCCTTCCTTATACACAGTTTGAGATTTAGCTAAGGGTAAACAAGTGTCTACACACCTACTTAGCATGCTAAATAGGCCCGTGTTCTGGCTGGACATGTCCACTGTGCTATATTTTTGCCCAAGTATGTATATAAGTTGCAAGCAAAGGAAGTTTAGATTAGATATTAGGAAAGACCATCTCACTAGGAGGGCAGTAAAGCACTGGAACAGGCTACCCAGAGAGGCTGTAGAATCTCCATCCTTAGAGGTTTTTAAGAACCAGCTAGTCAAAACCTTGGCTGGGATGATAAAGTTAAAGACAGTCATTCTTTGAGTAGGAGGTTGGACTAGATGACTGCCTGAGGTCCTTTCCAACCCTCATTTTCTATGATTCTATGATTCTGTAACACTGGGTAGTCCCAAAATTGTAGCCAGGCAAAAACCCAGCATGATTTTGGCAAAAGAGGAAGACAGCTCCACCATGTTTTAGCTCAATAGAATAGTGATTAGGACACTCACCCAGGGCATGGGAAACCAGGTTCTAGATCCCCCTCACACAAAGTAGGTTTGAACCCAGCAGGCCACAAGTTAGATATTAACCACACCACTTCCCAGCTCTCCTCTTGAAACTTGCTCTCTGGAGACAGAGAAAGAAAGTATGTCGCTCAGTGAGAAGGGTGCTGCTCATAGGCAAGTGGTGCCGCCTTAGTTGGGGGGGCACATGCCCCTCTTGCAACCAGTCCCGCCAACCGGGGGGGTCCCTCCATAGCTGATCCCGCCAACTGGGGGACACGGGGATGGGTCCCCCGGGCAATCTTGTGGGCTGCTTCAGCTGCTTCTGGGAGCAAGCGCTGGCCGATCCCAGAAGCAGCCGCAGCCACTCCCAGAAGTGATTGCAGTGATTGGCTGGTGCTTGCACCAGCTCTCCCACCTGCTCCCCCTGCCCATTGCCTAAGTGGTGAGTGTGGCCAGTCAGGGGGTGCATGTGCAACCCCATGCACCCCCTACATGTCACCACTGGTGCTGCTCCACATGGGAGCAGGGCTTGGGTCCTGGCCTGAGCCCTTGTCACTGCTGGAGTAGAAATTTTCCTGTCCTCCATCTATATTCCAAGGATAATAAATGCAACATGAAGTGGGCCATCTTCATGTGGCGGGCCGAAAAAGTTCATGGTCTGCTGGCTAGCACATTGTGCTTAAAAGCAGAAATGTAGATTCAACCATGCTTGGGATGAAGGGGGGACATAAAATATTGTTCTTCTGCTTCCTGGGTGAATACCCTAACCTTTGGGATAAAACACAGGAAAGCCCTTCTCCTCACCACTTCCAACAGATATGCCTATAAGACCAAATGGCAAAAGAGAATTTGAAACTGTGTATAAGTGCCAAAAATGGCAATTATGTGGCTGGGTAAATGCCAGGTAGGCATGCAAAGTGAAATGGGATTCCAGCCTTAGAGTAACATATTGATCTGTATATCTCTCTCAGTTCTCATGTTGGCACCCATCCCCACAGTACCCTGTTGAGCAAAACTGAACTATAGCCAATAACATCAAGCAGGCCAGGATTTCATTCTGACAAGTTTTCAAGATTAAAATAAATATTTTAAAAGGCAGTCTTCTTTTTCTCTTTTGCACGCAAGAAACATGATTATGGATTTTGTTGTTGGTGTTCTCATCTATGTTTATTTTTTTCCTAATCAAAGCACATGTTAGATACTGCTAATGGTAATATTGAAAGAAAATAAAAAGGAAAAAAACCACTTATGTGAATTGATCTGCACACTAAACTAGTTTTCTGAAGTTTCTGGTTTAAAGAAAACAATGTAAAATGTGCCATTATATCTATGAAAAGGAGATTTCTTAAAAAAATATTTATCAGTTAATGATTAATAATACTGGTCCATATTAAGGGCAAAAGATCTTGCAAACCTCTTTTTTGCCCCTCTTTCCTAAAAGAATACAACTTTTAAATCTCAGGAGCACTAAAAAGCAGGGGATATTTGTAAAATGTTTAGAATTACTGGTGCCTTTATCTAAAAACACTAAAGGAAAACTTTGTTTTCAAAAATATTTTACTTCCAGGTCAATAGATGCATTCATAAATAAAACAGATATGTAACCATCAAGAGAGAGAACTCTGACTATTTTATCTTGCTACGTAGCTCTACTGTAGTTCTTATATGAGTATGATATCTAAATCTCAGCCTCATGTTGCAAAAGGCTCATCAGATTTAAAAGGTACCAGAACAAATAAGTAACAGCGATAACAAGTATCACTATGCCAATCTACTCTCAAAATAATCTTTATTGGAAAATAACTAATTATTATATTACTTAGTTGTATACCACTAGCTATTGTAGTATTAAGGCAAAGAATTAAGTATTTCTTATCTTGTAAGTTTCCTATTAAGAGGTTCCTTTTTATTAACAAATAACAGAGACATATTATGCTATTACTTTCTCTTATTCATTGGTTATATTGAACTATTCTCAAATACCAAATTCCAAAATCCAGTTCCTTTAGGGTCAGGTAAGCAGTGCTCATGCAGCTAACTTTAACCACAAAAACGGCATTTTGAGCCACTTGTGTGGATTTAGTTCTTAGTCTCATAGGAGCATTGAATCCTAGAAAATTACAGTTGGAAGGGACCTCAGGTACTCATGTAGTCCAACCCCCTGCTCAGAGCAGGACCATCCCCAACTAGACCATCCCCAACTAGAGCACCACCTCCTTTGGAAGCCCTTTCCAGATTCTGGCAACCCTTACTGTGAAGAAGTTCTTTGTAAAGTCCAACCTAAATCTGCTCTCCATCACCTTGTGGCCACTGTTCCTAGTTACTCCAGGGGGTGCCCTACTAAATACAGCATTTCCTATTCCCTGCTGCCATTCCCTGATGAATTTATAGACAGCCACAAGATCACCTTTCAGCCTTCTCTTGTGAAGGCTGAAGCGATCTAGTCCCTCAGTCTCTCCTTGATCTGTTCCTGCAGTCTCAGAAAGGTTTCTTTCAAGTGCATCTGGTTCTCTTGGACTCCTTTCCCCCTCAGACTGGCCTCCCAGGCAACCCTGCCCATCAGTTCCCTAAGTGACTTGAAGTCTGCTTTTCTGAAGTCCAGGATCCTTACCCTGCTGCTTTCCTTCCTTTCCTCAGGATGCTGAACTCAATCATCTCATGGTCTCTGCTGCCCAAGTTGCCATCCACTCTCCCCCTGTGCAACTTGTCATTCCTTTCTAAGCATGCTTAGAAACATCCAGTTTTGTTCTGTTGTGATTTCATTCCATCTGGAAAGGCACAGAACTACAAGTACATGACTAAAATATTAGTTACATAAAAATCACAGCTAGCAGCTGCTTGACAGCAGAACAGGTCTGTCACACACCTTTGTAGCTCAGTTGCCTTGTAGTTAGTACACTTGCCAGCAAATGGAGCAAAAGCCCTCCCTTTGCTTTCTATCCATTTTATTCAGTAACTATTATGCATAAAATGCAATATTTGACTGGGGGTAGAGGGCAGGCAGAAGAACCCAGGGCCCCCTCACTCTCAAAGAAGTGGCTGTCTCACTAGGGCACAAGGCAATGTTACCTGTAGCCCCATATTTATATGGCCCAATGGGCCACATTTCAGAGGAGGGTTAGTGAGCGCCAAGCAAAAGATGTGGCTTTGCTGGGAAGTGAGAGACATGGCTTCACATCTCTCCTGGCTAAGCAGAGTCTAAAACCTGGCTCTCCCACCCACTGAGAAAGTGCCTTAATGACCAAGCTATTGGGCTAAAAGGCAGGAGGGCTCTCCTTCATCAAAGAGTTGCTAGTCATCATTTTTTGTAACTAATGTTTTGGTGATTTACACAGTTACACACCTTCAGGGGCAGAATATCAGCCTTACAGAGAGTCAGTGCCTGAAGTATGTCCTGCACATGCTCAAAAGGGTAAGGAGAGCAGCACAAGGGTGAGGAGGATCTAAAATCCATGTAAGTAGCCCCATAGGCAATGTAGGCAGCTACAGTTAGCCATGTAAGTGCTGCCTACCTGCCTAAAGGAGAATTGCCTTTGGGCCCAGATGTTTTACAAGTACATAGCAATATATTACAAGAATGTAGGGTGGAAAGTGAAGAAGAATACCATATCCAATTGAAATGGCATGAGAATGCTGTGGACAGAATGTAATTACTTGCTCTGGAATTTGTCTGGGACAATGAAGCTAACACTTCTAGTACTTTGAAAAGTACATCCATAAATATGACAAGCTTAATGCCTTCAAAACTCCTTTACTATGAGATGGCTACATTGTTTTAATTAAGGCTAGGCAAGTTAGTACCAATAAAGTCAGAACTTACATGAATGTGTCTCAGTCTAAACTCAAGCCAAATTGGAACCACAGATTTTTTGAGACTCAGAAGAGTTTGGCTAGCTTTTAGTATGCAGAAAGAGTTATCGAAGAATGAAAGGAAAGAAACACTTTCAGGATTTTTTTTTTTTTTTTTATATCCATGCACACAAGCAGGAGAGGATCTAAGAGGGGTGCAGTGTGATAGTCATACCCACCCTTGCACTGCTGGAGCTAGGTCACTGGAAGGCATACTAGGACTCCAGTTCTCCACCAGCCTGAGATAAGACCTTTGTGAGGCTTGGGGAGAGAGGAGATTATTCACAAATGGAGCCCCCTGACT
Organism: Alligator mississippiensis; assembly: GCF_030867095.1. Taxonomy (NCBI): domain Eukaryota; kingdom Metazoa; phylum Chordata; order Crocodylia; family Alligatoridae; genus Alligator; species Alligator mississippiensis. The sequence goes on along the minus strand of NC_081824.1, from coordinate 114,685,574 downwards.
GGCAAGGAATGCCCATAGGGGACACACAGGAAGAAGGCATAGGAAGGGAGAACAGAGTAAGGCATCTTACCAGGGGGTGACTGGGGCACCAGCCCTGGGCACCAACTTAGTAGGAGTGTCAGAAGGATTCCCTCACCCCTGCAAAGTCTGTGCCCTGGCAGCAGAAGCAGCCCCACAGTTTTGCTGTTGCAACAGCAGCCAGATGCGCGCACACTGTGCTGCTGCTGTTGAAGTAACAGCCAGAGTGTACAAACCAAGCCATAGTAGCAGCAGTGACCAGGGCTTGTTTCTGAATCCCCAGAGTAGTTAAGACTACAGCATGCAGCTCTGGCTCCCCTTCCCACACTCACTGCCTCTCAAGGGTGCCCAGGATAAAAAGCCTGCTTGTTATGCTTCTGTGTACCTGCTGCCATTTCTGCCCCAAATGACCAGAGCTAAGCTCAGACAGTCAAAAAGCCCAAGGCTGAATTGATTCCATCTTTGTAGGTTAGTCTAAACTGCATAGATTAGACTGAGAAACAACTGGACACACATTTACCTTTGATTCAGGAAATGCAGTTACATGCCTGCAATGGCTCAGGCCAGAAGTCCAGGGGTGCTAGAGCACAGCTCTCTGGCATTTCCTCTTCCTGCTGCCCCCAAGGTCTCTGAGATTTGCAGTCCAGCATCACAACAGCAGGACTCTGCAAGGTTGTCATCACTTCCTCTTCCTGCATCCAGGTGCCTCTGGGATTTGTAGCCCACAGTCGCAGCCAGCAGTAACTTTCAGTAAGTTTAGCAGGGCAGGGCAGGGCAGCTCTGTACTTGGGGAAAGGGAGTTTAACCCCAGCCAAGGTTTGCCTGGGAGAGGTAGTTCCTGACTCTCTCCCCCTACCCCTACCCCAACCCTTCTCTGCTAGAGCAGACAGCCCAGCCCACCCCAGCCCAAGGCTGGAAAGCATTCTTATACATTCATAGATGTTAGGGTCGGAAGGGACCTCAATAGATCATCAAGTCCGACCCCCTGCATAAGCAGGAAAGAGTGTTGGGTCTAAATGACCCCAGCTAGATACTCGTCTAACCTCCTCTTGAAGACCCCCAGGGTAGGGGAGAGCACCACCTCCTTTGGGAGCCCGTTCCAGACCTTGGCCACTCGAACTGTGAAGAAGTTCTTCCTAATATCCAGTCTAAATCTGCTCTCTGCTAGCTTGTGGCCATTGTTTCTTGTAACCCCCGGGGGCGCCTTGGTGAATAAATCCTCACCAATTCCCTTCTGTGCCCCCGTGATGAACTTATAGGCAGCCACTAGGTCGCCTCTCAACCTTCTCTTGCGGAGGCTGAAAAGGTCCAGTTTCACTAGTCTCTCCTCGTAGGGCTTGGTCTGCAGGCCCTTGACCATACGAGTTGCCCTTCGCTGTACCCTCTCCAGGTTATCCGCATCCTTCTTGAAGTGCGGCGCCCAGAATTGCACGCAGTACTCCAACTGCGGTCTGACCAGCGCCCGATAGAGGGGAAGTATCACCTCCCTGGACCTATTTGTCATGCATCTGCTGATGCACGATAAAGTGCCATTGGCTTTTCTGATGGCTTCGTCACACTGCCGGCTCATGTTCAACTTGGAGTCCACTAGGACTCCAAGATCCCTTTCCACCTCCGTGCCACCCAGCAGGTCATTCCCTAGGCTGTAGGTGTGCTGGACATTTTTCCTCCCTAGGTGCAGCACTTTGCATTTCTCCTTGTTGAACTGCATCCTGTTGTTTTCTGCCCACTTGTCCAGCCTATCCAGGTCTGCCTGCAGCTGTTCCCTGCCCTCCGGCGTGTCCACTTCTCCCCATAGCTTTGTGTCATCTGCAAACTTGGACAGAGTACATTTCACTCCCACGTCCAAGTCGCTGATGAAGACATTAAAGAGTATCGGTCCAAGGACCGAACCCTGTGGGACCCCACTACCCACACCCTTCCAGGTCGAGACCGACCCATCTACCACGACTCTTTGGGTGCGACCCTCTAGCCAATTCGCCACCCACCGAACTGTGCAGTCATCCACATCACAGCCTCTTAATTTGTTCACCAGTATGGGGTGGGATACCGTATCGAAGGCCTTCCTGAAGTCTTAGTATACGACATCCACCCCTCCTCCTGTGTCCAGGCGTTTCGTAACCTGGTCATAGAAAGAGACTAGGTTGGTCAGGCACGATCTGCCCGCCACAAACCCATGCTGGTTTCCCCTCAGCATAATTTGCCCTGCCGGGCTCTCACAAATGTGAGCCTTGATAATTTTTTCAAATACTTTACCAAGGATGGAGGTGAGACTGACTGGCCTATAGTTGCCCGGGTCCTCCTTCCTCCCCTTTTTGAAAATGGGGACCACGTTAGCCCTTTTCCAGTCCTCCGGGACTTGGCCCGTGCGCCACGAGCATTCGAATATTCCCGCCAGTGGCTTTGCAATGACGTCGGCCAGTGCCTTCAGCACCCTCGGATGGAGCCCATCCGGGCCTGCCGACTTAAAGGCATCCAGTTCTTCCAAATGACTCTGCACCACCTCAGGGTCTACGCATGGAAGTCTGGCGCCTTGCTGCTGCCTCTCTACAACCCCAGTGAGAGACTTGTCGTGCCCCTCGCTTAGGAACACTGAGGCAAAGAACTCGTTGAGGAGTTCAGCCTTGTCCCCTCTATCTGTCACCAATTGCTGCTGCCCATTTAGCAGGGGTCCTATTCCTCCCTGGGCCTTCTTTTTACTCCCAATATATCTAAAAAACAATTTCTTGTTGTCCTTTACTTGGGTTGCCATCCTCAGCTCCATGGTAGCTTTGGCCCGCCTAACTGCCTCCCTACAAGCACGAGCAGAGGAGGTATATTCATCTTTAGTGATCTCACCCTTTTTCCACTTTTTATGTGCTCCCCTTTTGGCCCTTAGGCTGCCCTGGATTTCTCTGGTCAGCCATGGAAGCCTCCTGGCCCCTTTCCCTCTTTTGCCTCGCTCGGGGATCTAGGGGACTCTGATTTAACTTGAATCAGCAAGGGGTCTGGGACGGAACTTCCATAAACCAGTTTGACCCAAATCAGTTAAGTCTGATACTACATTCAACCAGGTTTATCTTAAACTAGTTTCAGCCATTTTGAAACTGGTTTATGTGCACTGAGCTTCTGTTCTGTTACCAGTTTAAATCAGTTTCTGATTACTTAAACCAGTATACGTAACTTCTGTCCCTAGGCCAAGAGAGTAAGAGAAGCCTCAGAGCTGCTCCTTCCCCACTCCAGCCAGGGGCTCTGGAGCAGCTGCACAGGATGCCAGGCTATGCCAGGAACAGCAAATGGTTCCCTATGCCTCCCCCGCCCCTAGTTGGTGGGAGACATGGGTGAGGGCTGGGTGGGGAGCAGGCACATTGCTACTACCATCATCTGCTGAGCTCAGCATCCAGCACAGCTGCTCCCTACAACTGCATCCACTCAGGTGGCAGAGGACACCCAGGGAGCAGAGGTGGGAAAGAAGGACCTGCCTGCCACCCTGCCTGTTCCAGTGCCAGGGGAGCCTCGGGGCTACTCCTGCCCTGCTGCAGCAGGTGCTGCAGGGAGCAGCCACATGGATACCAGGCTTGACAGCAGTGGGCAATCCTTCTTTTCTGTCCCCTGCTGCCTGCCTGGCCTCCCCTTTTCCCAGTATCTCCCACCAGCCTGGGGGCTCCAGCAGAACCTCACCCTCATCCATCCCATGGTCTGAGGGGTGGTAGGTGACATCTGCTATACCCTCCTTTTCTTAATCCTGGACTTACCTAATCATACATGTATTTCAATGTTAATATATTTCCACGTATCTCAGGTTTCACCCAAAACCAATGGCAGAAAGTACCTGAAATATTTCTTTCCCAAGAAAGACTAGAGACTTCATAAGAAAGCCTGTTCTTATAGAACTTTGAGATCTGTGATTTGAGTATTATACCAATGAATGGCTTTTTCCCTTGTCATTTCTAATGTAGTATTGTAAAACTATTTGCATAGGGTTATGCTAAGTCAGTGTTCTGGAACTCACTGAATCATAACATTACATTTAACAATAGATGCTAATATTTATAAGACCAGCTCTGGGATGTGCTCAGCAATACATACAATATACTGGGAGTTGTTAGCTTCCATTGTAGAGGCCAACAATGGAACCAGGTTCAAAAGAGGAGTAGACAAACTCATGCGGGATAGGTCTATCAGATGGGTGCAAGCTCCAAATTAGGAGTACCTAGGCTTCTAAATGCTGGAAGCTGTAAGAGAAGAGGGGCAGGAGGCAAATTAGTTTTAATAGGGTACTCTGCAAAAATACATTTCCCCCTAGCATCCTTTTTGCACCATTGTGACTACTTGGCTAAATGGACCTGTGGCATCTCTTATGTTCATTGGCTTTAATAAGAGTTGAAGGCTATGAGCACCCTGCAGGATTGCTGTTTGTGATCACACCTACCCATGCAATGAATGTGATGCAGTACCTCACGATAGTTTATTGTTCCCAGGGGCTGCATTTACATGTACTCCTGGGACATCGGCACGTTGAGCCAGGCCAAAGCAGCTCCAGCTGACAAGGGGTCAGGGGGTCAACCTGGTTCATTGTGCAATGGAGGGGCTGGCTGGGGCACAGGGGTGCTTCAGTACAGGGCTAGTCAGCAGGCAATTCCCACAATGAAGCATTCTTGTGCCCCAGTCAGCCCCTACACATGCATTGCTACACACTAAAGAACTCCGCTATAGGATAGTATTTGTATTCACAAGTACTAACCTATGTCAGACTTAATTAGTTTACTGTGGGTTTATAGGGCCACACATGTAGACAGAGACTTTACTGCAGAGCTAATTAGGCAGTTCCTCGATAAACATCTCATGTAGATGTGCCCAGTGACAAGCAAATTACAAATGATGGGGTAGCTCAGGAGGGTTCATATAGGGTTCATATACAAATATTAAAAGACTCATACAAAAATATTGTAGGAACAGGTTTTCTTGTGAGATTTTGTGTCTTCCAGTTTTATGCCACCCCCAGTTGACTCACTTCTAAAAGTGTACCTGGTCATTCAGTCTTGGGAGTCCAAAGTGGCCAGATATGATATGAGACATCGCTGCCTGTGTGCTGTTGGTCACAAAAATTGGCATTCCTTAATTGTACTAGCCCAAGGGGCCACTAGATTCAACAAAGCTTTTGACCTTTGGATTTCTATTTTATAGAAACATTGAGAAAGCAGCTAGAAGAGACCTCCAGAGGTCATCTAGTCCAACCCCTTGTTTAAGCCAGGATCATCCCTATCCAAACCATCCTATACAATCTGTAAATTAAACTCTACATAAGGCTACTGTCAACCCTGACACAACACCCAAATCTGCCACCAGTAAAACAAGGGAAAGATAGCAGCCAACGTCCTGCTTCTATAGAAGGTTGTCAACATATGCTTCAGAGATCCTAGGTAGAGGCCCATGCCCTCCTCTACAGAGGAAAACAAAAATCCCTGTACAGTCTGTACCAATCTAACCATGATGTAAAATTCCTTCCTGATCCCAGATATGGCAATTGGCCTGACCATGAGTGGAGCGACAAGACTCTCCAGCCGGGAAGCTCTGTCTTTCGTCCCAGCACACTTTAGATTTTAAACTAGTCGAAATCTAAAGCCTCAGCTGTAGCCAACACTCAGTGCCTCTGAGGGGGGCTTAAAAAACCACCCTGACACACGTAGTAGGAAGGTGGAGGGGGGAGTGGGGCAACCAGCAAAACCTAGAAGCATGGGAAATACCCTTAGCAGAACCTAGGCATACCTATGCCTAGATCTTCCCCAAACAGTGGCTGTCCAACCTGTTCTAGAACACCTCCAGTGATAGAGAATCCACCACATTCCTGGGCAGTCTATTCCATTGCCTCCTATTAAACAGTGAAGAAGTTTTTCTGAATAGCCAGTCTAAACTTACTTAGTTGCCTCTTCAAGCCATTGGTCCCCATCCTCCTCTCTGCAGCAGGAGAAAAAGGTGTTTTCACTCTTCTTTATGCCAGCCCTTCAGGTATTTGAAGACTGATATCATGCGTCTTCATAAGCACCTTTTCTGCAAGCTGAACATAACTAGCTCCTTTAGCATTTACTTATATGACTTGTTTTTGAAGCCCTGTATTATCTTTGTTACCTACCTCTGGACCCTCTCTAGCTTTTCCATGTCCTTTTTAAAATGTGTAGCCCAGACTGCACACAATACTCCAGATGAGGCCAAACCAAGTAGAGTGGTACTATCACCTCCCATATCGCGAACCTAATTCTTGTATTGATGCATCCCAAAATCACATTCATCTTCTCTACAGCTGCATCACACTGTAGAGTCATGCTGAGCCTGTGATATATCAAGACTCCCAAGTCCATTCCATAGTGATGCTAACCAACCAGATGTCACCCATTTTATATTTGTATTTTTGATTATTCTTCCTGGTGTGCAGCACCTTGCATTTGTCCACATTGAACTTCATCCTGTTAGGTCTAGCCCAGCTTTCCAACCTGTTGAGATCCTTCTGAATTGCACTCCCATCCTTCAGCATGTTCACAATCTTGCCCAGTTTTCTGTTGCCTGAAAACGTGCTCAATAAGCTTTCTATGCCAGCATCCAAATCATTAATAAAAAGATTGAAAAGCACTGGGCCCAGGACAGACCCCTGTAGGACTCCAGTCTAAACCTTGTGCCATTCTGATATGGACCCATTAATAATTATATGTTGCTTGTGGCTATTGTGCCAGTTCCCTATACACCATATATAGTGTTCCAGATTTTCAGTTTTTACCGATTTTCACCAATAAATTCCCTGATTTTTTTTTATTGAAGTTATTCGGTTTTTACTGATTTACACCGGTTTTTACTGATTTACACCCATTTTTCAGTTCACTCAATTTTACCAGGTACAGTAAAATCCTTGCTAACTGACACAAGTGGGGAATGCCTGGGGGTGCCATTAAGCTAAAAGTGCTGAGGCACAGGTTTCTGGCTGGATTGGGGGGGGGGGGTGCAGCATGGCCACCGCATGTGAAGGAGGGTGCGGTGGGTGCACAGGGGCCAGAGGAAGCGGGCCAGAGCCGCTGCCTAGGTGGGGGTGCAGGGCTCCCAGCTCTGACCCTTTGTGGGGTGGGAGGGACCACGGGAATCACTCCCAGGACAAGTGGGTCCCAGCTGCACCCCAGTAGTTCTAGCTGTGGCCCTGCCCCAGGTGCTGGGAACTGCAAGCCCCACCAGGGGGCTGGTGGGAGAGCCAGGCCCCACTCCCTGTGGCCAGCGCTGCACCCCACTGCTCCACATGGGCCTGCTGCCTGGGGGTTCAAGTTCCCGGCTCTGACCCTGGGTGGGGTGGGAAGTGCCGATGCTGGTGCCACGCCATGGTGCAGGCAGGTGGTGTCGGCTGCTCCTGGGGCTGCTACAGCAGAGGCAGGAGTGAGTGGGGGTGACCAGAGCCCCTCGACATTTGGGGCATAGCACTGCCCAGCAGCTGCAGGCAGCTGGCATTGGCCACTCCCAGGACTGCTGCAGCAGGGGCTGGGGTGAGTGGGGACAAGCTGCACCATGCCCCATGCCCCCGGGGCTTCACTTGTTCCCACTCACCCCAGCCCCTGCTGTAGCAGCCCCAGGAACAGCTGATGTCAGCTGCCTGCAGCACAGCATGGTGCAGCCCAGGGGCTGGAGTGAGTAGGGACAAGCAGAGCCCTGCGGGGTTTGAGGCACAACGCAGCCCATCAGCTGCTCCTGGGGCCACTGCAGCAGGGGCTGGAGTGAGCGGGGACAAGCTGCGCCATGCACCATGCCTCCTGGGGCTCCACTTGTTCCCACTCACTCCAGCCTCTGCTGCAGTGGCCCTGTGAACAGCCGATGCCAGCTTCGGAGGGAACTTTAAGTGGGTGCGGGTCATGGTGGGGCACAGCTCTTGCTGCTATGTGCACCCCAGAAAGGCTGCGGGCTGGGGGGTTGTGCCAAATGATCATCCCAAGTGCAGATCCAGGAGCATACACCCCCCAGGAAGAGCCCAGCACAGCCCCCAGCCCACAGCCCTCCCAGGGTGCGCATAGCAGCAAGAGCCACACCTCCCATCCTGCGCCCCGCACCCACTGACAGTTCCCTCCGCTTTGCTCCCTGCTGCAGCCCCAGGAGCAACCAACGGGCTGCACCCTGCCCCTTCCCTAGTCCCAGCCTTACTCCTTCCCTCCCTCACCACCGCAGGAATGTATTATTATTTTCCCCTATTTAAACCGATTATCTTTTCTTTTCTTCCTTTCATCCCGATTTCAACCTGGTTTTTATGTTTGGAAGATAAACCTTGAAAAATTCCCGGATTTTTTTTAAATAAAAACTGAAAATGTGGAACACTAACCTTATAGTAGTTTTGTCCAGCCCACATTTCTCCAATTTGTTTATGTGAAGGCCATGTGGGACCTTGTCAAAAGCCTTGCTCAAGTCCAGATATACTATATCCACAGCATTCCCTTCATCCACTAAAGTACTTACTTTGTCAAAGAAGGACAGCAAGTTTGTTTAACATGATTTGTTTTTCAAAAATCCATGCTGCTGCTTGCTATCAGCCTTTCTTCTACCAGATGCTTGCAAATGGCTTTCCTTAGGATATGCTCCAGTAACTTCCCAGGTATTGAGATGATACTAACCAGCCTGTAGTTTTCTATGTCCTCCTTTTTGCCTTTTTTAAAGAAGAGCACTACCTTGGCCCTCTTCCAGTCCTCTGGTACCTGGCCTATTTCCCACGACTTCATGAAGATCATTGTCAAGAGTGACAAGATTGCCTTGCAAGTTCCTTCACTACACTAGGATGAAGTTCATCTGGCTCGTTGGAATGAATTCATTCGGGTCCATCAAAAGCTCTATGACCATCTCTTTTGTTATCTCATTTCTCAGTTTGCCCCCTTCCTTATCCAACCAATCGTTATTAGCTGTCTGGCTATAGCTTAATTTTTTTTGGAAGACCACGTACCTTTCACACAAAATTAATAGTAATAGCAAAGGCCAGATCTAGTAAGGGATCTTATTAGTGCTGAATATTACAGTACACAATTTCTATGTGACTGGCCCCTGAAATGAGATACATACCCCTGGATTAGGTATGTGATACATTATATGCCACAAGAAATTACATGCTGAGCAGAAACCAATGCTGAGGACAGTGGTCTTAAATCCCATCAGTACTGGAGGACTGACTTGCCTTGCAAAACACTGCCAGACAGTATCTTCTTCCATTCAAGATCTATAGCCTGGAACCCTCTTCTGAAGGTTGAGGCCTAGGCATTTCTTTTTCAAAAATACAGAAAGGGCCTCATATGGCCAGAGGAGGACATGATGGTATCAACCTCCATTATTCAATAGCTTGACAACTGAAGCAGTCACTCAGGAAATGGGAGATCTATTCAATTCCCTTCTCCAGTTTGTAATAGAAACCCTCTTTTCCCATATCCCAGGAGTATGCCCTTAACTACCATACTAGAGGCTATTCTGGGGTGGGGGCACTCTCTGCCTATCCTGACAAAAGTCATTCCACCTAAAAATTCATTAGGCCACAGAGATAGTAAGCACCATCATGAGTCTGCAGCCTCGTGGGGAAAGTGGGGAGTCTCCAAGTCTTGCATCAGGAACTGGATGAAAAACATAAACAGATTAAGTCTTCTTTTTTTTTGGATTTGAGCCAAGGTTCCTAAAAACACTGCCAGAGCATCCTTTCTTCTGGTACTTACTGAGTTTCAGCCTTTTAACTTCTAACATTTTGTAGGTACCCAGGACAACATTTAGCCACTATGTCAATGTTGAAAAAGTCTGGCTTGAGTTTTGAACAAAGCTTTGATGGAAGCCGGGTGCTTTATTTGTCTGCCCATCCCTAACTTGTGGAATATAAATGAGGTGGAGTCCTCCAAGTGCTCCCACAATACAAATAATACTGAATCAACAAGTCAAAGTCATCAATTCTATTTGTCAATCCCAATGTTGTTGTTAGTACTCTAAGGAACAGTTCCAGTTACAGCTTCTTCTTTTACACCAAAATGAACCTGCCTATTCTAGTCTAGACGAATTATGAGTGTGCTGCCTCAAGACAACAGAATACACACCTGGGCAAAATCTTAACTCTAGCATAAACCAAATGCAGGTCCCATGACTTTGTGACAGCCCTTAAGACAACTAGCCCTCAGTCCTGAGCCACACTGTAGTACAAATATAGTCATCAACAACTACACTCTGTGTGGAATACTCTGGCTTATATCACACCTATATCACATGATGATGCACCAACCTTAAAAGAACAAGTGTCTGAACACCTGTTGTCCCTTGGGGTGCCTGTTCACCAAAGCGCCCCAAGGGACAACAAGGTCAAACAGTCACAAACTCCTCCAAGACCATTTCAGGCTAGACATAAGAAAGAACTTTACTGTCCGAGCCCCCAAGGCCTGGAACCGACTGCTGCCAGAGGTGGTGCAAGCACCTACGCTGAACTCCTTTAAGAGACATTTGGATGTTTATCTTGCTGGGATCCTTTGATCCCAGCTGACTTCTTGCCCCTCAGACAGGGGGCTGGACTCAATGATCTTCTGAGGTCCCTTCCAGCCCTAATGTCTATGAAATCTATGAAACCTATGAACAAAGCAGAAGAGATGGGGTTTCTGCACAATGAGTGGGGTGGACAGCACATTCACATCAAATGATCTGTCTGGCAGATGCAAGAATGGGGTTACCTTGGTTATGCAAGTGGATGTCTCTAGCTCTTTTTGCCCAAAGGAAAAAAAATTATACAACACAGCCTGTGGGCCTTAGCAAGGAATAAATTTTAGGGGGAAACTAAGGAATTGAACAGGTGACAATCATGCATTTTCTATTTGAGGTTTATCAAAAATAAAATGCATGATTGTCACCTGTTAAACTTGGGGCTTGATTCCCATGGCAGTGTTCCTTTAAATTCAATCTTACTGGAGTAAATTGCAAATACAGACCATAAATTCAGAGGAAGCAAGGACCCTTTTTATTCCAGGAAACATAAAGAAACTTTCCACATATGTGCACATACAAAACCCCTTTGAGTATAACATTTAGAGAAGCAGTGCTTAAGCACAGTTAAGATCAGCCAAGACCACTGCTTTTTTATTTAAGGCAGGAAAAACAACAACAGTGAAACTAAAACCACTGGGTTCAAATGTATCGGCCAAATCCTAAAAATAGACCTGCTTTATTATGGAAAGAAATACAAAGAAAATAAAAACCTCCAGAAGATTTGAACTGCTTCTCAAAGTCGTCTGAATTTGGTGCCAAGCGTGCAGGGCAGCCTAGTACTTAAGAGGTCTCTTGTGCCATTTTTGGATCTCTACAGTCACTAGTGACTGGATACACCAGGCTGGGAAGTAACCATGGAAAAAAAACCTGATTTGTAATGTACAAGATGTTCAGTCATTCTAACCTTTGTGTGGATGTTTATCTTTCTGTAACTCCATGTAAAGACTTCTACTGACTAACTCTGTAAGGGTAATAATCCACCCTTCATACTGAATGGTGCCAAGCAGGTAGTACATAGCGGCTGGGACCCCTAGAATTTGACCTCAGTTGCTTCCTTAAGGACCTCAAGAAGCTTATGCTAACAGATTTTTCTATTATTTTTTACTATTATCTACCTTCAGTCACATCAGCCAAACTCCACTGGGTTTGTACCCTTAACCAGTCCCTACCTGAGTGTGATTATCCCATCCATGTTGGCCGATGAGTCCCTGGCCAGCTCTACAGACACATGGAGGGTTAAGGATAATGATTAGGGCTGTCTCTCCCTTCCACACTTGTACAGGGGCAAGACTCAGTCTAGATATATGAAAAAAATATTTTTATTATTATATACTTAGCTACCAGGAAAAATATTTATCTGGAGTATGCACAGATTAAAGAAAAGAGGAGGAAAACTGAAAGAGAGTAGGGTTCTGTGAGAGTGAAGTGTTTTTTATTTCTAGGCCTGCATGCATTTTAGAATGCTGTGTCTGATTGAAATATCTCTGTCCCAGAGACACTAGTTTATTGTGGACTGACTCCAGCGTCCACAGCCCTAAACCAAAGCTCTTTCCTTTGGTAGAGCCATGTCTCATGACAATCCATTCCACAGACAGAAGATGCATTTATGTGTAATGTATTCTTTCCACTCACGCCAACGGGGGCAGGAGATGTCAGTCAAATAACGTCATGAGTGAAGGTTTTGTACGTGCAGCACATGTCTCTTAACCAAAAGAACGGAATGTTTCAAAGAATGAATAGGAAACCTGCTGAGACAAAAACTCCATGGGAGACCAACTGAAGTGCAATCCAACCTACATGGAGACTCTCTAGTGTGAGATCTTAACTGTCTAACTGTGTTCATGCTGAGATACTTGGCACTGCCTTGACCCCCATCAGAATTTCAGTTGCTCATCAGATCATTCACAGAGAACAGATCTGCATTCTCATAACCAACTCTTATTATCTATTAGTTGTCCTGCAATACTGGGACATGGTGGCAGAGCACTTAAGCTGTTCTTTTATGAGAAAACATGAGACTGGCAGTTTCTCCCTGGACTCATGTTGAAGGCTGCCCCCTATCTCCTTCCCCCGTCCCCACCTACCTTTGACCCAGCTGTAAATGGGTACCTTGCTATTCAAACAAGGAATCAGAGAGCTGGACAGACACTAGCCACATTACCACCTCCTAAGATTGCCAACTCTGACTGAAGTTATTCCAGGAGATTTTTTTTCCAACATGACATAATGTTATTAACTGTACTGTTCAACCTGTTCACAATATCAATCTCCCGGATTGCTTTCAATAGTCAATGGGAGATTGATGCCTATCCTGATAAACTCCCAGGATGGTTGGCAGCCCTACCCCCTACCTGTGTGGTATCAGTCATAACCCATGCTAGCCTTATGGGCTGTTTAGCTTGTAGTGGAATATTGAATGGGAGCTTTAGTTGTGGATCAGATGCTATACAAATATAAATATCAGTTAATGGACTCCTGGAAAGATAAAAAATTATAGGTCTTCAAATGAGTTATTAGCAATGATTTAGATTTTTAAGGAGGAAGGATTTCTAAAATCTCATAGCTTTTTCCCACTGATATTGTCTGCTTTTTTTGCAGATTCATTATCCAGGCTCAGTGAAATACAAATAGTGAAGAATCACATGAGGTTATCTCCCCAGCCTTCCCTCATGGGAAAAGCAGTCAGAAAAAAAAGCCCCTTACACTAGTATTTTATATCTATAGGCCACTTTTTACTCCAGCCTATGTTCATGTAGTAGCAGTGAAGTGCAGCCTGCTGGGAGGGAGTGTGGCAATCAGCCAGGGCACAGCACTATACACAATCATTGGGGAAAGGGAAGTTTGGCAAAGGCCAGTGTCCTCATAAAAATGACAAAGCACTGCCTCACAAAGACACGGCTGCAGTTTTTAATGTACTGTCTGAAAGCTGCACCCACGAACCCACCTGGAGCACATGTGCACCTGGAGAGTCAAAGTATTTGATTCTGAAGGTGTCAGCATATTTCAAACCTGAAGATTAGATTATGCTGTAGTATAAATGTGTTTGCCTAAGTGCTACATTAACTGTTCTTGCCTAACAACCTGAGATGCAACTCTTTTGAGAGCAGGTGCTGGAATCTCAGGTAGCGTGAATGGGCACAAATCCATCACAGTCCTTGCTACACATTATTGACCTGCATACTCAGCAGAATAAACAGTGTAATCTCTATGGCTCTGGTCTGTGTAGAGTGAAATGAATTGGGCACAAGTTTTTAGATAGCAGAACAAGTGACCTTTTTAATGTGAAGGGTTTGAAAGTTGCCAGGCTGGTGAGTTTCCAGGAGGATTAAAACATGCCACAGGAGGAAAAAATGTGCTATTTTTGGGCCAGTCAAAAATCAAATTCTGAATGATCCTTTTATTACCAGGAATAGGACCCACTCACTTCTTTTGCATTACTGGAAGCTTTATAAGGGCACTTTATCACTCTTCCATCTATTGAAAGTCTTGGAAAAGCAGAGCACTTAAAAGCAAAGTCCTAGATGCCATGAAAACCCACAGAAAGGGACCAAGTAAGAGCAACTCAAAGTTTCCCCTCAGAAGAATGAGAACACCTTTCTTCTTGAGCCAGTGAGAGTATGATAGAAACCAGTCACTTTATTAGCCACCCTATCATAGGCATCTGCCTTTAGCTTGGTTTTCCTGCAACAACTCAGCTGCAATCACAGGAGACACCCAGCTGTTTTGCCCTGAATTTCAGCATGTAAAACCTGGTACAGATCTGTGGATGGTGCCAGCAGAATCCCCCATTTCTTCTTCTGTAATAAGATATCTTTTTAACCCATCTTTTAGGTTGGGAAGCCACCTGTTCCTCTAATGGTGGCTCCCATAGTAAGGTTCAGGGAATACTGTACTTAATAAGCCCCTGATTTTTTTAATAGAAAACTTTCCCTGTAACTCTCATGGCTCCAAATGAGATGCGTGCAAATGCCTTTTTTAGCATTCCTTCCTCCTTTTTCTGTGTCTTGAACACTTTACCATTGTCTTGCCTAACCAGTTCATGTCCCTGCCCTCCAAACTTCACAAACATTGCCAAAATATAGTACAATGTGTATGAGCAACACTTCCATTCCTAGCTACCCCGGCTGTGCAAAGAACATGGTCCCACATACCACCCCCCAGTGGATCTGAATCAGAAATACACATGGGAGGACCCAGGGTTTTGGAAAGGGGGTGCAGCAGAAGGGACTGCTGCAGGGTTGGCACCTTGGCTTCTAGCCTTCACTGCAAACCAGGACAGACAGACCAGGACTCAGGACCAGTAGGTGGGGATTTTTTTTAAGTCCCTCAAGCAAGTAAGAATCATCCCTCCCTCTCCCTTCACGCTCAACAATACATTCCCTCCCCTCACCTACCATTCCCCTCCTCCAATCTGCTGCTATCCCAGGTTGACCTGGGGATCGGGGGAGATCTAGAGTCATTCGTGCCCCACTACACCTGGGCTGCACCAGAAACAAGATGGGCCAGGGACAGCAGCTGCAGCAGTGGTGGTGGCAGCAGCAGGAGGGTTTCCTTTTCCCATGCCTGTTCCCAGGCTGGCAGGGAACACTAGGGAGTCCGGTAGAGATGAGGGACCCACCCACTGCTGCTGCTGTCCCTGGCTCAGTCAGGCCCTGCATGGATCCAGGGTGAAAGTGGCTCTGAAGCCCTGCCCACATCCTCAGGGCAGTTGGAGACAGTGGCAGCAGTGGGTAGGTCCCTCCAGTGAGGTGGAGATGAAAGGGGAGAGCAAGTGCTGCTGAGCATGCAAGGAAAGGGAGGGGGGAATTCTTACTTGCTTCAGGGACTTAAAAGAAGTCCTCAGCTGTTGCTTCCACAATGTGGTTCACTGAAAGGGGGAGTTTTCTGAAACACTGCACCCCTTCCAGTTCTGCCTCTGGAAACACCCATATAACAAGACTTGCAATAATGTTGAATGGACAGGAACTTTTCCACTTGTTTAAAATGATATATTTTTTAAATGACAGTATATCCATATGTTACATTTTTAATGACAGAGTCTTCTTCTTTCTCAATGACTGGACACAAGGACTCATTAAGTGGGGTGTGACTCTCAGGCATAGTTTGGCAGTCAGCTAGAATGTACTGACGTATTTCAGCTCAGATATGTAAAAAAAAACAACCCAAAAAACTTCCCAATGTTTAACAAGTAAATTTAGCATGCAATGCATCATGCCCAGTATTCAAAGGGATGACATCATCTAAACAGTATATATTAGAGACAGCATTTTTCATAGATGTTGTTTTACTTTTAAAAAAAACAAAATCAGTGACCGTTTTAATTTGTCCAGAATTAACAAACTGTTTATCAGTAATCCTATCAAAACTACCTTTGATAACATTGTAGATAAAAATTCATGTTAGAAGCAAGACTATTTCAGATTCTGTGAAATGGAAACAACCTTGGCCATTTGAATTTTTCTTTTCCTCACTTAGCTCTAGGCATTATCATATCATAGTTCATAACTATCAAGTAATTTTATTCAAAATTGCCTTACTGTTTAAGGATCTTTTTCTCTCATTAAATCTAAATGGTTTATATGTCACCATTTGTAGGAATTTAAAACCATTGTAAAATTTTCTTATGACTTGGAATAAATGAAGACTCCCTTGGAAATGAGATTATGTCTATGCCAGCCATAGTTCTGATGCTGAAGCCAGGAGACTTGAGTAGAGGAATATTTTTAATTACAACACTACCCTATGCATTTATGGTGACCTGACCACCTGTCTAATCCTCCCTTTTAACTTCTCCATGGTCTATTAAACATCCCCACTTCCAAATCTGTCTGCTAGAGTATGTTTCTCAGTGATTGTAAAGTCTGCCTTTCCAGCTGCCTAGCACTTAAGCTGTTCAAAAATCCTTTCACATATTCCGGTGCATAGGTTCACTCATGACCTCCCAACAGTATGATCCTAAACTGAGTAAATTTTACTGACAAAGATCCAATTGCTACATGTAATGTCTCATGGCTCGATTTTCCGCCAGACCTGTAACTCCAAACAGAAGCTGGAATAAGTCTTTGGTATCCTGCATTACCAGCAGTATGCTATGACTTCCTTCTGCAAAGACCCCAGACCTTGGCAAAAAGCAACATCTGCTTTTTATATGAGCTGCTGTGAGAACACTAGGTCCGGACATTCAAAATGCCCAAGGCAGAATCAACCTAAGTTATGCAGTTTTTGGTAAGTGGTGTACTTTAGATCTGTAGCAAACAGAACACACATTTGCCCTTTGGTGGGGGAGGTAAATCTTAGAGCTAGTTCCACCATTTTTAAACCAGTCTATGTGTATTGAACTTCTGTTCAGTTATGGGTATAGACTGGCTTTGTATGCTGAAGTTCTGTTCTGTTGTGGGTATAGACCAATTTCCAATCACTTATACTGGTAAAAGTTTAACACCTGTATCTGGCTACTATGTGCAGATAAAATCGTGCAGTCAGAATGAGTTAATTTGAGGCTTGTGACACTGCATGTACCTGTTCAGTGTTGATGCTATTTTAATACTTTTTCCTATTTTGCTAGGTTCATTTATTCCAACCCCTTAAAATTACTTTGGATTACATAAGCGAAAGCATATTGTTTATGAAACAAGTAGAACATTATGCAGTTCTTGCCCTCTACATGACCAAAAGCCCTGGATTTCTCATGTATATAAAGTAGCTATTAATGAAGACAGACTTGAAGGATGTAAACTGTAAACCAATACTTAGAAATAATATTGTCTGAGAGCCCAAAATCTTATTTCAGATTGTGACTCATAGGATCCATCTACACATGTGCTTTTATATGTGGTAGCCTATTTTATTGCACATTAAAGCATTGCATAAAAAAACATGCTCTTATGCTAATGTGCAGTAAATAGGCTACTGCGCATTAAGCATCACTTTAAAAGTATGTGCATTCATTACTGAGCATTAAGGGAGCCTACTGAGGATTTGTTTAGTACTTCACATTGAAGGTACTAAATTTTATATGAATTAGGAAAAGCATCTTAATGCATGTGTAGATGTGCATTGAGTAGATACTGCCTCTCACTATGCTCATAGATTTTCTAGAAAAATAAGGACAAAATCCTAAATATAGAGTCTTAGCAATGATGTGAGCTAATTTTTTTAAAAATCACTAAGTAGCAATAAATGTAGCATATGAAAATACATCCCTAAACATTTGATTTTTGATCTTGTACAAATCTAGATGTTAAATTCTCCCCTTACATGCATCCCAGTTGAGCCACAGCAGAATGTAGTTTCGATGACAAAACTTCTCTGTTTATCCACAGAACAGCCACATTGTAGTTAGCAGCAATACAAGGGTTGCATGCTTTGCTTTAGCCCTCCTGATCTCAGTGGGATCTCACTTCACAAGACCATTCCAGGCTTGGTTTCTAGCCTTGGTTTTCAGCCTTGGTTTCCAGCCTTTGTTTCTTGTGCCTAACCTATGTTGGGGACACTACTATCTAACAGCAGTGAAAATAACTACACCTAAACATACATGTTAATGCTGTCCCAGGCATACATTGTACCCAGGCAGCGGGGGCCAGACCCCTACCCGCTGCCTAGCAACATGGCTCCACTCTTTGGGCACTCTCGTGCCCTAGCCAGCCCCTCTGCCACCCAGAGCCCAGGGCTGAACTGCTGAGGCTGCTGCCAGGCCAGGGCTGCTCCACCCCAGCTCAAACTTCTGTTTTCCTGGACACGTGTAAATGCTGTGCCCAAGAACAGTTAACTCCTGCACAGGTGGAAGCCTGTCACGCCCCCGTTGAGCCTAGGGACCCCCAGAACCCCTAGCAGGACCCCAACCCAGACCCCCAGTGCAACCCAAGGTAGGTGGAGCACACAGCAGGGAGGGAGGGACCCCTAACCCAGCTAGCTGCAGGGCAGCTGAGTCAGAGATGAGGAGGGACATGCCCCCACCCGGCTCCTACTTCACCTGGCTCCATGCAGATGGGCTGCCTGGCACGCTTCCAGGCACATGGGACCGGGAGCATGGCCACCTCCCCTTGCAAGGTTTGCTGCACTTTGGAGTCTCTGAGGTGCCAGATAGAGGAGCTCCAGGTTGCATTCCAGAGACTGCATGCCATCAAGCCGGATAGCAAGCAGGAGATAGACTCCTACTGCTGGGTCCTTCGGCCCCTGGAGGCAGAGGGTAAACCAAGGTCACCTTCCAAGACAAGGGAGGATTTGGGGATCTCCCATGCTGTCCACCCCGGGGGTTGGACCAAGGTGATCAACAGCCCCAAGGCCTGCTGCACCAAGGTCCCTGACCCTCTGGAGCTTTGCAACAGGTATGAACCTCTTGCAGCCCCAGTAGAGCCTGCCGAGTTGCCAGCTCCTGCAGGCAATGCAGGCTCATCTTCAACGACCACCCCTGCTCTCCCTATGGCCAGTCATAGAGTGGTCGTCATGGGAGATTCCCTCCAGAGGTGGACTGAGGGCATGATCTGCTGCTCCAACCCCTTAGCCTGGGAGGTCTGCTGCTTCCTGGAAGCCCAAATCTGGGACATAGCTGAGAGGATCCCAAAACTCATCTGGCCCACTGACCATTACTGTATGCTCCTTATTCACGTGGGCACGAATTACACGGCTCAGAGTGATCCCATCCTGGTCATGAGGCACTAAAGTGCTTTGGGAGCAGGGTTTAAGGGATTGGGGGCATAGGTGGTCTTCTCCTTGATCCTTCTGGTTTTGGGCTATAGGCTGAGGAAGGAGAGGAGGATCGAGGTAGTCAACCAGAGACTGTGGCACTGGTATCATAGTGAAGGCTTCGGCTTCCATGATCACAGTCCACTCTTTGGTGAGAGAGGCAGTTGTCTGCTGGGAAGAGATGGCCTCCACCTCACTTCACTGGGGAGGAGGCAACATCTTTCTTGATCAATCTCATCTCCTTCTATGATCAGGTGACATATCACCTGGGCAAGGGAGAAGAGATTAACATCATATATCTGGACTTTAAAAAAGCCTTTGATCTGGTGTCTCATGATCTCCTTATGCAAAAATTGGTCAAATGTGGCCTTGGCTACACCACAATCCTATGTCTGGGAAATTGGCTCCAAGGTTGAACCCAGAGAGTAGTAGTTGATGAATGCAAATCATTATGGTGCTCCATGATCAGTGGTGTCCCCCAAGGCTCTGTCTTTGGACCGGTTTTCTTCAACATTTTTATCAGTAATGTTGATATTGGTGTGAGAAGCGCAGTGGCCAAGTTTGCTGATGACACTAAACTTTGGGGCATAGCATCCACACCTGAGGATAGGCTAGTGATCCAGGCTGACTTGGACAAGCTTAGTAAGTGGGCAGATATAAACCTGATGATGTTCAATACCGAAAAATGCAAGGTACTCCACCACAGAAACCTCCCCCCCCCCAGCATGCTTATAGGCTCAGCAGTGCTACACTCACTAGCACCACAGCTGAAAGAGACTTGGGGGGTCATGACTGACCACAAGATGAACATGAGTCACCAATGTGATGTGGCAGCTGGTAAAGCAAACAAAACTCTGGCTTGCACTCATAGATCCTTCTCAAGTAAATCCCAGGTTGTCATCCTCACTATGTACTTGACCTTGGTGAGACCACAGCTGGAGTTCTGCATCCAATTCTGGGCTCCACACTTCAAGAAGGATATTGAGAAGCTTGAGAGAGTCCAGAGGAGAGCCACATGCATTCATAGATTCATAGATTCATAGATTCATAGATGTTAGGGTCGGAAGAGACCTCAATAGATCATTGAGTCCGACCCCCTGCATAGGCAGGAAAGAGTGTTGGGTTCAGATGACCCCAGCCAGATGCCTATCAGAAGGCAAGAGAATAGGCCTTATGATGAGAGGCTGAGAGCCATGGGACTCTTCAGCTTGGAAAAGTGCAGGCTCAGCAGGGACCTGGTGGCTGCCTATAAGTACATAAAGGGTATGCATCAGAATCTGGGGGAATGTCTGTTCACCAGAGTGCCCCAAGGGATACCAAGGACCAATGGTCATAAACTCGTCCATGACCATTTTAGGCTGGACACAAGGAAAAATTTCTTTACTGTCTGAGCCCCCAAGGCCTGGAATAGACTCCCTCCAGAAGTGGTGCAGGCACCTACTCTGGAGTCTTCCAAGAAACGTTTGGATGCTTATCTTGCTGGGATCCTTTGACCCTAGCTGACTTCCTGCTCCTGGGGCAGGGGGCTGGACTTGATGATCTTCAAGGTCCCTTCCAGCCCTAATGTCTATGAATCTTTATCAGGTTGCCTTAATGGCACGTGTAGATGCACCTGCAGGGTATCTTAAATAGTGACTGGTCAGTGTTTGCTAGTGAGTAAAGTTTTAAATTAATCCTTTTGTTCTAGGTCTTGCAATACATGTTGCCATAGAATTGTCTATAAAGTTGAAGGACATTTAGAATATAGTGGGTAAGTCTAAATGAGACACTTACTGTGCAGTAGCTCATTACTACTACACAGTAGCTTGCTACTATTGTGCAGTAGCATCGCCAGGCATGAACTGTGATGTGATGCTACTGCACAGTAAGCTACTGGGCAGTAGTAATGAGCTACTGCACAGTAAGTGTTACCAGGCAACCGTGTGAGAACACTATTGCACAGTAACACCGGTTACTGCGCAGCCATTTAGTACTTGGCTATGCAAGTACTAAATGACTGTGCAGTAACAACTGCACAGTGGGTGTTTTGTGAGATGCACCCACTATTTGCAGTTAGCATCATAGCAAGCACCTAGCATGCTAATTATTAAATTAACTATTATTTTTTTATTTTTTTAATAATTTGAAATATTATTTAATATGTAGTATTTAAAATAACACAGTGTTTTTCCATATAATCATAACATGGTTCCCCTTGGATACCAATAAAAGGTCATGTTTTGTCTCCTATTCTGTACATACATAAACCTACTGGAATGTCATGACTCGATATGCTTGTTGCAAGTAAGTGCTCAACAAAAACATTCAACAACAATCTGTTAAATTTAAGGTTATAGACAAGGGATGAGATTTTTCCTCAATGTTATTTAGACTCCTATGTCACTGAAATCAACAGGACTTAGGCAGAGGCATAGTTGGAAGTTTGGCATCCTGAGAGGCAACAGTTCATGAAACAGCAGCAATGGCTAGTTCAGCAGCAATGACAAGCCAGCAGTGGCAGCAACTGCTATTTTTGTGTCCACCTTCAAGTTGGTGCCCTGGCTGGTGCTCCACTCCTCATCCCCCTGTCCTTCAGCTTCCCTTAGTTACGCTACTGGATTTAGGTATCTACAGGTGTATCTACATGTTGTCCTATGGTGACGTTGTTACTGCACCATGCTTAAGTGCTTCCTTTTGAAAGTACCAAAGCACAGCTCAGTAACCACCCATATTGCACTTTGCATGTAGCACATGGTTAGTTTTAGCCACTAAGGAGCACACGGCTACAGTGAAGAAGCTGCCAGCCACGTGTAGACTCACATGATCACTATATCGCTGTAGCGCATCGTACGTCACCACAGCACATCACTACAGTGATGTAGGATGATGTGTAGACACGTCCTAAATACCCTAAATACCTTGGGAAATATGGGACCTCTATGCCTTTGGAATAAATATCCCTTTGCAGTCAATGAGGCTAAATGCCTAAGATATTTAGACACTTAAAAAAACTACCCATACCTAATATGGCTCCATCAACACAGCAAATATTTCCTGTTTGCTAACTGTTGCTGCATTTCTGTCACAGAAACAGTCATATTCACTATAAACATCCACCTCATAACAACACGTATATTTATTCCTAAGAATATGCTTTAAAAAAACAAAAAAATACTTCTTTCTGTTTTGTGAATATAATTTTTCATTTTAACTTGATTTTATTACAAAGTCATTATTATTGTTATGTTATGTTATGTTATGTTATGTTATGTTATGTTATGTTATGTTATGTTAGAGAAAGTCCAACAGAGGGCAACAAAAATAGTAGGGGACTGGGGCACATGACTTATGAGGAAAGGCTGATTTAGTCTGGAGAAGAGAAGACTGAGAGGGGACTTAATACCAACCTTCAACTACTGGAAGGGGGGTTACAAAGAGGATGGAGCTAAGTTACTCTCAGTGGTGGCAGATGACAGAACAAGGAGAAATGTTCCAGCAAAGGAAAGTTTAAGTTAGATATTAGGGACAACTTTCTAATGAGGAGGGTAGTGAAGCACTGGAACAGGTTACCCAGAGAGGTTGGGGAATCTCCATCCTTAGAGGTTTTCAAGATGTGGCTGGACAAAGCTTTGGCTGGGATGATCTAGTTGGGGATGGTCCTACTTTGAGCAGGGGTTTGGACTAGATGACATCCTGAGGTCCCTTCCAACTCTAATTTTCTATGACTGTAACTAATAAAAATGTGTCAAATGCATTGTTTCTATGCCAAATTACATGGATCATACTCTTCTGTGTTTTTTTTAATTCCTGAAACACTCAGTAAAAATTGTTAGGGATTATATAAACAAGCCTATTGGCATTTAGCATTTTCCGCTTTTAAATTCAAAATAAACTTTTTCAACATACCAGTCAGTCTCTGTGCCTAATTTCCCTTTGCGAAAAATAGGGGGCAATATGACTAAGATAAGGCTATCTTGCCTACTTAGATAATAACTCTTTTTGACAAGGACTGTCTGTAAGGTGGCATCTAACACAAGAGAATCCTAGTCCTGACTCTATCTCTGTGCACTAGTGTAACAAAAAAAAATCATAATGAATAATAAATAGCATGCAAATAGCTTAAACATACAAAATATCTCTTTCATTTGATATACTTGTGGCATGCGGATGCTTTATATGGAGAATAAGACTGAAAGAACCTCTACTAGTTTGTGAGTCAGATCCTCATCTGGTATAAAGTGACACAGTTCAATCATATTGCTCTAAATTCCAGTAATACAGATATGTTTGTGAACATGCTATTTAACTCCCACAATTCTTAAGCCATTTGTGAACATTTAAATGGATTGTACATTGGAAAAATAGAAAGTACCTAGAATAAATATTAAAAAATATTTGTACTTAAATAAAGATTATACGCTTCTGTGACCTAAAGGGGGAAAAAAAGTTATTCTTATATTTAGAGAGTTCTTGGCCAATTCTATTTGCCAGGATTGAATTCCTTTGTAATGTTCTTTGTCTGTGGTTCTTTCCCCAGCTGGTCATCTTGTTCTGTTTCCAGTATTTGGTCTGCTTGGTCAGTCAATAGTCTGTCTCTCCTAAGAACTCCGCTACATCATAACCAGAGACTCTCACAGAGTCTCTTAAACAAAAGGACTCTTTATCTACTTTAACGCTTCTTCTAGCACTCTCTATTTATGTTTTCAAAACATTTTTTCTGGTCCAGAACCATTCTGTTTTCTGGGCAATTGCCTTCTAAGAGTCCCTTTTTTTCTCTACGATCCCTTCTCTCTTCCTCAGCACTATCTTTCTTCCAGGTTCCACTTGTCTGACATTTGTACTCCTCCCTTTTTATTTGACAGTGAGGTCTTCACATAGACATTTCCCAATATAATTTTAGTCAGCTATGTAATTTCTACTGCTTACAGTGAGCTTATGTGTTAGCTCTAGGACTTCCTCTTCCCAAACATCTACTCTGATTGGTTGGCAAGGAAAGGAAGCTGTCCCATAAATTCTCTTCCTTCAATCTGGCTTAACAGGACACCCCTTAAATGTTACACAAACAGTAAAATAATTGGTTCTCTCAGAATGTTTAACACATGCAGTCTTCATAGTTTCAAAGGAAACACCTTGGTAATAAATCATCATGCAATTTTTCTTCCATGCATTCTGTTTTCTTTTGTGTCCACATTTCAAGTTTGGTGTTTAGACTAAATAAATTAGATTTATTTAATTATTAGTTTACTACTCTGCATCTCATTCTATCATTCTTAAAGCAAAAACAGTTTTATTGATGTGCTTTCTGTAGACTTCAGCAACAATCTGTTTTAGGTAACCACGTGTTTACTCATTTCTGAGGTTAATGCTCATTAAGAAAATTCCCTCTTTAAAATATCCTGCCAAAAAAAGTTCTTTTGAAAATTAATTTAGTCATGCAGAAATGTTGATATATGAGTTCATCTCTCAAATATATATGTGAAAAACATTTTTAATTCAGAAAAATACAGAGATATTCTTTAATATGTAATACATACAAGACATGTCTCCACAAGAATATTTACTGTGCATTAGACTAATCTAACACTATCTACATATGCACGGGACTTGCTGCACAGTAAATGAGGCTAATGCACTGTTTGCTAGTACCAGGAAATACGATTACTAAATTAACAATACATTAGCTACTATGCAGTAGCACACATGTATAGTGGCGACATGTAGGGGGTGCATGTGCACCTCCTGAGAGCACCGGTGCATCCCCTGACCAGCTGCGCTTGCTGTTTAGGTGATGGGGGAGGCAGGCAGGAGCACCAATGCCCCCCTCTGAAAGAGCCAGCCAATTGCTGCGATCACTGCAGCCACTTCCAATAGTCGCTGCAGTCGCTTTTGGGAGCGGCTGCAGCGATTGGCCAGTGCTTGCTCCCAGAAGCTGCCGCAGCCACTCCTGGAAGCAGCTGCAGCAATTGGCTGTTGCGGGATCATCCGGGGGGACTTCACACCCGGTCAGCAGGATTGGCCACAGGGGAACCCCCCCCCCCCCAGGTCGATAGGACTGGTTGCAGGGGGGGCACATGCCCCACCTGACTAAGACAGCACCAGTCACCCATGCACATGTAGATGATGACTGAAAGCCATTTCCTTCCAGTCAGCCCAGGCAGCAGGGGACCTGCCACTGCCTGGCTAAGCCCAGGGGAGAGCCGTGACAGCAGTAGGGACACCTGTCTCCCCGCCACATGGCTGCACCACTGCTGCATCTCAGCCATGTGGAGATAGCTGCCCCTGCAGATGGCACAACTCTCCTGGCCCTGTGCACATCTGGACTGGCCCCCATGCCCCCTGCTAGCCCCAGACTGGCACCCCAGTATAAAGGCGTTTTTGCCTGTCTTTTTTCTGGGTACTACAAAGTGTTATTCACTTCCATCCAGAAAGGGGACCCAGTTCCCAAGGTACTGTAGGAGTATAAGCAAGTACTAAGTGACTGCGCAGTACCTGGTGTTACTGCACAGTAGAGTCCATGCCTGTTTTATTTCAGACGGTACTGCACAGTAGCATATCATGTAGATGTGCCCACTGTGTTTTATTTTACTACACAGTAACCTTACTGCACAATAATTGCACAGGTCGATGCACCCACATGCAGCAACATAAGCTGATAAGGTTTGAGATCATAGTTATGCTGTGGTACAGTTTGGAAATACGAATTTGGATATACAGAAGTTGTTTCTATAAGGCCTTAGTATTTCCAAGACACTAATCACTGACTACATCTACATGAGAAGCTGACTATGCAGCCATTACTGTGCAGTTGCACTGAAGAATTGTTTTTCTGTGACACTGACTGCCACATAACACTACTAAGCAGTAGTATCTAGCTACTGAGCAGTCAAAATCTCATGTAAACACTGTCTCTGGTAAGCTAAACACTGAGGCAAGGAACAGACATTCAAAAAGCCTGAGCATGAATTGATTCAATCTTTGCAGATTAGTCTAACTCACTAGGCTAAATCAGTTTGTAGCCCAGATAGACATCCCAGAAATGCAGTCAAATGCCTGCAGTGGCTCAGGCGAGAAGCCGGGGGTGCTAGAGCAGCCCTCCCTTTTCTTCCACAGGGCTGAGCTGAGGGGGGTCATGGTCAGGCCCCAGCAGAATGCTCTGCTTATTCTCTTCCTCCCCCCTAGCTGCCCAGCAGGGAATGTTTATCATCCTTAACTCAGTGTTTATCAATTGATTAAGAAAACAAAGCCTCTCTCCATTAACTAATGGAGCTCTTCTTCATAGTTTCATAGTTTCGTAGTTGGTAGGGTCGGAAGGGACCTGAGCAGATCATCAAGTCCGACCCCCTGCCGTGGGCAGGAAAGGATGCTGGGGTCAAATGACCCTGGCTAGGTGGTTGTCTAACCTCCTTTTGAAAACCCCCAGGGTAGGGGCGAGCACCAATTCCCTTGGAAGTTGGTTCCAGATCCTAGCCACCCTGACAGCGAAATATTGCCTTCTAATGTCCAGCCTGAACCCACTCTCAAACAACTTGTGGCCGTTGTTCCTTATTACTCCCGGTAGTGCTTGAGGGAACAGGGTCTCTCCCATTCCCTGCTGGTCCCCCCTGGTCAGTTTATAGGTGTCCACCAGGTCCCCTCTCAGCCTTCTTTTGTGGAGGCTGAACAGGTTCAGGTTCTATAGCCTCTCCTCATAGGGCCTACCCTGCTGCCCCCTGATCATGTGAATGGCCTTCCTCTGGACCCTCTCAATGCTATCCACAACCCTTCTGAAGTGCAGCACCCAGAACTGAACACAGTACTCCAACTGCAGCCTGACCAATGTCGCATAGAGGGGGTGGATCACCTCCTTAGAGCTGCTCGCGATGCATCTATGGATGCATGACAAGGTGCGGTTAGCCTTCCGGACTGTGTCCCCACATTGGCGTTCCATGTTCATCTTGAAATCAATAGTGACTCCAAGATCCTTTTCTGCCTCTGCACTGACAAGAAGGGAGTTCCCCAGCCTGTAGATTTTCTGCTGGTTCTTCCTCCCCAGGTGCAGCACCTTACATTTGTCTGTATTGAAACCCATCCTATTCTTATCTGCCCACCTCTGTAACCTGTCCAGATCTAGTTGTAGCCTGTCCCTCTCTACTAGCATGCTCACTTTTCCCGACATCTTAGTGTCATCTGTGAACTTGAACAAGGTGCTTTTCACCCCCTCGTCCAAGTCGCCGATGAAGATATTGAACAGTGAGGGCCCGAGGACTGAGCCCTGGGGGACCCCACTGCCCACATCCCTCCAGGTCAAAAATGACCCATCCACCACCACTCTCTGAGTGCGGCCCTCCAGCCAACTTGCGACCCATCTGACTGTGTAGGTGTTGACACTACAGTCACCTAATTTTTTAATGAGGATGGGGTGAGAGACAGTGTTGAAGGCCTTCCTAAAGTCCAGAAAGACTACGTCCACCACGACAACTACATCCAAGGCTTTTGTGACCTGGTCGTAGAAGGCAACCAGGTTGGTCTGACAGGACCTGCCTCTAATGAACCCATGTTGATTGTCTCCAAGCATGATCTCCCTCGCTGGTCCCTTGCAGTTGTGCTCCTGGATCATTTTCTCAAAGAGTTTCCCCAGGACCAAGGCAAGACTAAAGGGCCTATAGTTTCCTGGGTCCTCCTTCCTCCCTTTTTTGAAAATGGGGACCACATTGGCCCTTTTCCAGTCCTCTGACACCTCACCAGAGCACCATGAGTGCTCATAAAGCTGTGCCAAGGGTCCCACAATGACCTCTGTCAATTCCCTCAGCACTCTGGGGTGGAGATTGTCAGGGCCTGCTGATTTGAACATGTCTAGTCCCTCCAGAAGTTCCCTGACTAGGTCCTCACTGACCCTGGGCCTGACTACGCCTCCCCTGGGACAGTCCGGAATCCCAGTGTGGGGGATGTCCCTGTCCCTACTCAGAAAAATGGAAACAAAGAATCTGTTAAAGAGATTAGCTTTGTCATCTGGTGCTACCACCAGGTGACCAAGCATGTCCTGCCGAGTCCTCACATTACTTGCTACCTTCTTTTTACCCCCTATGTATTTAAAAACAGACCTCTTGTTATCTTTGATCTGGGTCACTAATCCCAGTTTCAGCTCTGCCTTAGCCTTCCTAACAGTCCCCCTACAATCTTGAGCAATGGAGGTATAATCCTCCTTGGTGATGGCCCCTCCCTTCCATTGGGTGTACACATTCTTTTTGGCTTTCAGATGTTCCTGGATGCTTTTGGTGAGTCATGGGGTCTTTTGAGCACTCTTGCCCCCTTTGATCACATGGGGATTGTCACCCTTTGGGCTTGGAGGATCATCTCCTTAAGAAACGACCACTTTTCTTGGACTCCCAACTCCTCTTCCCTCCAGGACCTCAGTGCCTCCCTGTCTAGTCTCTTTACCTCATTGAAATCTGCCCTCCTGAAGTCCAGGGCTGCTGCCTTGCTGCAGGCCTTTGACACCCTGCACTGGATGGTAAATTCCAGTAGGTGATGATCGCTATCGCCCAGGTGGTTGAGCACCTGCAGTCCCCTCACCAAGTCATCATCCGTGGCCAGGACCAGGTCCAACAAAGCATTTCCCCTGGTGGGACTGTGAACCTCCTGGGTTAGATGAAGGTCCTGTAACTCATCTAGGAACCTACATGAGTGGTCAGACCTGGCTAACTGCTCTTCCCAGCAGATGTCCGGGTATTTTAAGTCACCCATGAGGACCACGTCCCTTGACTTAACTGCCTCAGTTTTGACAGACTTAACTGCCTGAGAATTCCTGGTCCAGCTCTTCCCCCTAGTTAGATGGCTTATAGCAGACCCACACCATTAGGTCCCTTTCCCCCCGGTCCCCTTGTATTCTGACCCAGAGCACCTCAGTCTGCTCTACCTTAGACACAGTGCTGTTTGCTGAGGATGTGTATTGCTCTTTGATGTAGAGCGCCACACCCCCACCTTTCCTCCCTGGTCTATCCTGCCTATACAGCCTATAGCCCTTGATGTTTACCACCCAGTTGTGCATTGGATCCCACCAAGTTTCAGTGAGCCCCACTAAGTCTGGGTTTGTGTTAGCTAGCAGGAGGGCAAGTTTCTCCTGCTTGTTCCCCATACCAAGAGCACTAGCATAGAGGCATTTAAGGCCTCCTGAGGGTGTATGTGCCTCCCCGCCAATCCCAAGACTGTCTGGGCCCCTGTCTCTTACCTGGGTATTTCTTGTGCTTGTCACCTGTCTTGGATGGGCTGTTCTTGTGGGTGTCTCTTGGTTCGGTGTTCTGTGGCTCCCTTGGTCCTCATTCTCCCACACCCCCGACAAGCCTAGTGTAAAGCCCACTGGAGGAGATTAGCCAACATGAAAGAAAACACATGCTTACCTTTGGGGGAGAGGTGAAGCCCATCCCACCCGAGCATGTCTCTTGTTCTGAAGTATGGGTCGTGGTCCAGAAAACCAAAGCCCACCGCGAGACACCATTCCCGAAGCTGCAAGTTGACATCCCAGATGCAGGTCTCAAGGTGTCTTCCACGTCCGCTAATTGGAAGGACTAATGAGAAGACTACCTGTGCCCCTAACTCCTTCAGCTTGCCCCCCAGAGCTTGGCAGTTCTTAAACAGCTCTTCCAAGGAAGGACATTAAGCTACCTGTTGATTAGCTCCAAAAAGACTGGCTGCCTCTGTCCTCTCCCACAGCACGGACCATAGCCAGTGGGTAGTCTGCTAGCTAATGCTGAGATGGGGAGGAGGGAATCATCCCTGCTTAGGAGGGAGATGCCAGGCAGATGCTCTGTGCCTGCAAGTCTTCCTGAGCTTCAGCCAGGGAGCAGAGGGGAAGGGCCAGCCCTGCTGTGGAGCAGAGAGCCTCTCCCCACCCAGAGAGCATGCTGGGGTGCTGGGGATGACTGGTTTAGCTTAAACCAGGAAAGGGTCTGGGACAGACATTGTATAAACCAGTTTGAGCCAAATCAGTTAAGTCTGATGCTACATTCAACCAGGTTTATCTCAAACCAGTTTCTGCCATTTTCAAACTAGTTTATGTGCACTGAACATCTGTTCTGTTACAGGTTTAAACCAGTTTCTGATCACTTAAACAGGTTTATGTATAATATCTGTCCCTAGTCTAAGGGTATCAACAAGGGGCCAGTATCTGCTCCCAGTGCCTCTGTCCCCAGAATTGGTAATTTTGGGGAAATCTCCCATTCTGCATTAGCACTAGCACTTATAACACAATACTGTGGAGATCTACTCCACATTCAAGTAAAAATGTTAGGAAGCAGTTCATACTGCTGTCCCTGGGCAATCTATGGTAATGTAATGATAAGCGATTCCTCTAAACTTGGCCATGTAGAGAAAAACCGTTACAACAGTGCCTGACCCTGCTAACTTCAATGGGGATACACTGAACAAAGGAGGGGAAAATTTAGCCTAAAAGTGTGACAGCACTCAAACTCCTGAACTTTAAGAAAGGAAAAAAAAAAAACAATGACATTAAAGGCTAACTTTATATTAAGTTTCCATTTATAAATGGTTTACTAATTATTAATAGATGCACTGAGCATCCACAAATCCACAGTGATTATCTTAATATGCTACACAGACATACTTTGAATTCCTTTTCCAATACTTGATTTAGGATCAGATTGAGAAAGGACCTTAGGCAGAAATGTGGTGAGGAGGGAAGAAGAGCAAAAAGATCATGTTTCTCAAAAGATGGCACAACTAGCAAACTGGCCTGCTTGAAGAGGGTTTGTACCTCCCAGATCTCTCTGTAGGGTGGGGTACAGGGTTATGTATATAGCATAAAATCTGGCCCCCATGTGTGGCTGAAGTCATCAAAGATGTTACCAGACTTTAGCATCTATATTAAGAAAACTAAATTATAATGTGTAACCATTCTTCTACTCTGTGCTAATATGCTGCATGCTGTGGCTGACCCATCTAACATCTGGACTCTGAACATGATACTGCCAAATCCATACTCAGTGTTTGCCAAATGGCTGAGGCCACATGTGGCTTCACAGCTTGACATCCATGGAGCTCAACTGTGATTCAAGTTCAGGAAAATCACCAGGTCTCTTCTTACAGTATGAGTCAGCAGTTTGGAGTGGATCCTTTATAAAAAGCAATGAAATCTGACTTTATATGGCATAGGATTTTTAATGAAGTCAGTGAACATCACTGAACATGCTCAGCAGAGTGGTTATTACACGTTCTAGCTAACTGGCATTGTGGGCTAAATTCTACTCCCAGCAACAGCAACGTGAATCCATACTAACTCCATCAGTTTCAACGAGAGCAGAATTTGGCCAACAGACTTGATATGTACATATATATCCTTGTATAAAGGCATTTTTGCATATCTTTTTCTAGGTACTACAAAGTGTTATTCACTTCCATCCAGCGAGGGGACCCAGTTCCCAAGGTACTGTAGGAGTATAACTCAGAGGAGTATCTGATCTCTCATTTAAAAAAAAATGAGGTGCTTACCATCCTAGAGATTAATATAACTCAGTGAATAAATTCATAATGCAAAATCTATTCAGCAAGTTTGACTCCTTTTTCTATTTGAGCATATTGAATATTATGTTGTGATTTCCTGCCTTCTTTTAATTGTTCAAATTTATTAATGTGCTGCCCCCATCACTCCAGAGTTAAACATGGGAATATTCAAAATTCAGCCTGTGCTTTTGTAGTTCCAATTGATTAGATACATCAAGGAGTATTTTTTCTATTCCCTGATTGGCTGAACACACACTTGGAGAGTACCATTAGTGATCCAGTGAGCCACACTTTATAAAATCATTGCCTTTATAAAGGCATTTCAGACTCTGACACCCGAAGAAAGATGGGCAACATAATCGACCAAGATGGAATCATGCTGCAATTCAAGCTGAACAGTACACATAGCACCAGAAAAATGTTTCAAGAAAAGCTTCCATTTAAGTTAGGATGTGAGATAAATGGAGTCCTTTTCATTACTTCTCTCTACTTCACCAGTAATTGAATGAAGTAGTAACTGTGAACTAAAATCAAGCACATCTGGGTCAATTAGCATGGAAAGTCAATTCATTTAAACCTGATGGATGCTTCTGGGAATCCCACACTTCACAGCAAGAATCTTACTGCAATGCCACACTCTCAGAAACTTAAATCAATTAAGCCATTATGTGGTCCTTTAAGTTAATGAATTGGTTAATTGTCTTCTTGTCATGGTTCCTCCTCAGGGAGCATGTAAACTATTTCTGTTTTTCCTATGGATTTTCTATGTGCCTTGGAACTAGCCGTTTGAGCTGTTTTATTCAAAGCTTGATAGTCCCATGGAAAAATTAATCTTTCTCTTTAAATGTTCAGTGGAAAAGGTAAATTCTTCAGTGAAAAATGTATTGTGTTTACCTGGAACAAATGAGAAAAACCAAACATAGCCAAAGGTTCCAAACCAAAGTGGTTTAATATAATTAAGACTGAAGTGTGGTTTCCATTTTAGCATTCTAATATCCCTTTTCACTGGCTCTCCTTTTGGCCATGATGTGGTTTCAAGTGCTATCTTCAGCTAAAGGTATCTCCATGGTCAGTACTTTTATTTATCCAGAATACCTTAAATCACACACTTGGGCAATAATCTTGCAATTTGCATCATGGGAAGATTGATAGTTACACCTTCCTGATGCCTCATTCAGTGAACATACCTCAGCAGGATTCTACAGGGAATCCTAAATCTGTTCTTGCACTTATTAGGCATCACTTTCCAGAGTACTGGTGGTCATCATAATTAGGCCACATAATTAGATATCAGACTACATCTTTTAGGAGCTTTAACTTGGCCTAAATAATTTTGCCCATGTGCCATAGTCAACCTGTAACATAGGTGAGTATTTTATAGATAACTAGACAAAACGAACTCAACAGACAATAGGAGTGAATTAGAACCTAGAAATGCTCATGCTGTAACCAGTAAAGTGTGCTAAATTCCCAAAATGCAAAGCAACTGGAACATATTTTGATAAATGAAGGTCAAATAGGCTACTGGAGACATGCTGTTTTGTTGTGCGGTGTCTGACTTATCCTTGGCCCTACCTCTGAAAGGAAATATAATTATGGTACTATACAAGTTAATCCACCCATCATTTGGGTTACCACACACATAAGTAACTGATTTCAATTTTAGAACTCCAGTCATGGCTGCTAAGCTTGTATTCTTCCTTTTTCTCTTCCTTTTTCCCCCTTTCACTGAAGCTATAACCTGAGTGTCATTACCTCTGATGGGACAAGGAGTTTATTTAAGTGTATTAAACATGGCTAGGGCATAGTGCAATACAGAAAATGCTGAATTGCTTTCTGAAGATAGTAAAGGAGCTGATATTAAAAGCAGGCACCTTCACTTGCCCATGGTAATCACTGCAGTGCAGTGCTGATTACCCAGGCTAGTTTTGATCCTAGTACTTTAGGTCTCATAGCAGCACAAAACTCTACACAGGCTAGTTTAGCATGTTTCTGTGATTACAGTGTGTCTCGGGGTGCTGGCAAGAGTATGCCCAAGGGTTGTCTAATGACAAACATTCTGGCTCTTCTACCTGTCTGCACACTCCCAGACATCTTTCCTCCTGTGGTAGAATGGCATGCAGTTATTTTTGTGTACCTCACTCAGGAAGAGGTTTGCAAAAAGCACAGGGCAATGCTTTGATTAGAAGGAAGGAGGAAATATAGGAAATATTTTATTAGCTTTCCTTCACTGGCACCAGAACTGGAGAGGGCTGGATTGTTAACATTCTAGTTTCACCAGGTTGATGTGGGTGAGGAGTTAGCATTCTAGTTTCACCAAGCTTATATGTGTGGGGTGTAAGAAGCTGAGGGTCAAACTATTTCAGGTATTTATTTAGAGGTGGCCAATGATGCAGGATGGGTGCCCACCAGGATTTGCAGAAATGCCAATACCTTTAAGAATTTAGCCCTCTTGCCAGATAGGTCTTCCTAGTTCCCAATTACCAAAAGTTATAGCAGCATAACTAAAGGGAGCAGTAACGAAAGGGATAATCAAGGCTGGAAAGATCCTGGATCCACCAGAACTTTAATGTTCCACCATTAAAAAATTCCCTCTTTGCCACAGTATTGCCTCATATCTTTTCACACCCCTCCCTTCAGGGAACAGGAGGAGAAGAATAGGACATTGCTCAAGTCCTGAGGAGGGATTTCCTCATCCCCATCACCAGTACTTTGCTGGAAACGTGTTTGGGACTAGAAGCAATTCTTCCCTATTCCTGGCTGTGACCTATAGCAGTAGTTGTAAACTAGTGTTCTTCAGACCGCCAGCCACTTCAGGGGGCCACAAAGTTGGATACATGTGAAATTGGAGTCTCTTACCCTGACTTTTTCCATGGTGCCAGACAGCATAGCTCACTGCTGTGTGGGAACATCAACATGAGGCACTTAATGGTGAATTAGCATAGTTTAATGGGAAGCAAGCACATGGATGTACATGTGCACATGCTTACATCACAGTAAATCTCCCTAATCCTAAGTAAATTTGCTACTAGCAATGGCATCAGCACCGTAGCACTTGTGTAGACACCTGGCTGGGAGCCAAATCTGATCCTGGTCAGCCATCCAAACAGGACAAGAGATCCAAGAGGACCCAGAGGAGGAGGCGACGAGTGCTCATCATAGGCGACTCCATCCTGAGAGGTACGGAAGGGCCCATCTGTCACCAGGACCCCTCAGCACGAGAGGTATACTGCCTCCCTGGAGCAAAGATTCGGGATGTGATGGAGGTAATCCAGGCCAGGATCAAGCCCACCGATTACTACCCCATGGTCCTAGTCCATGTGGGTACTAATGATGCAGCCAGGAGAACCCCCGATCTCCTGATGGCGGACTACAGTGCTCTGGGTGGCGTGCTGAGGGAGATCGGTGCACAAGTGGTATTCTCTTCCATCCTACCAGTGAACGGACGTGGAAGACGGCATGAGAACTGCATCCGAGAAACCAACTGGCGGCTTCGGCAGTGGTGTCTCGAGGCAGGCTTCGGCTTCCTGGACAACGACCCGCACATCACGACGAGGGACATGCTCAGCTAGGATGGGCTTCACCTGTCCCCCAAAGGTAAGCGTGTGTTTTCTTCTAGGTTGGCGGATCTCCTCCAGCGGGCTTTAAACTAGGCTCGTCGGGGGGGAGGGGAATATGAGGGCGGGGGAAGCTGTGGACCACCAAACCATGTGGCACCCACAAGGACAGCCCAGCCTGAAGAAAGAGAGCATTGGGAACCTGAAAGCCATGGGGAGGCCAGCACTAAGGCACAGGTAAGAAATGAGAAGGTAAGAAACAATGGGACCCTTGGGACTCGGAGCGGGGGGGCAGCAAAGGCACCAATCGCAGGACTCAAGTGCCTATATACTAATGCTAGGAGCATGGGAAACAAGCAGGATGAACTAGTGCTCCTGCTTGCACTAAACACCTATGACTTAGTGGGGCTAACAGAGACCTGGTGGGATTCATCCCACGACTGGGCAGTACATATTGAGGGCTATAGATTGTACAAGAAGGACAGGGTGGGGAAGAAAGGGGGAGGGGTTGCGCTCTATGTCAGTGAGCAATATACATCAACCCTCATCAAGACAGAATCCAAGGATGAGGAAGTAGAAGGATTGTGGGTTAGGCTACATGGGGGGCAAGGAGAAAGGGATTTGGTGGTAGGGGTCTGCTACAGACTCCCACATCAAGGGGAAGAAAGAGATTCGGGGCTCCTGAGGCAACTCTCGGAGACCATAAAAGCTAAAGAGGCGGTAGTCATGGGGGACCTAAACTACCCGGACATCTGCTGGGAGACGCAGACAGCAAGGTCCCATCGCTCACGCAGGTTTCTAACCTGTGTACAGGACCTCCACCTGACACAGGAGGTACATGGTCCCACTAGGGGGAATGCCATACTGGATCTGGTATTGGCAACGGGGGATGTCATGGTAGGGGACCTACAGATCGGTAGCCATCTGGGGGACAGTGATCACCTAATAATAGAATTCACCATAAGACGTCGAGTGGGTAAGGTAACTAATAGGGTGAAAGTGCTAGACTTTAGGAAAGCTGATCTCAATGAACTCAGGCGATTAGTCAAGGACGCACTGCAGAGTAGGAGTTTTGAAGGGATGGGAGCCCAAGAAGGGTGGCTGTGCCTTAAGGAAACGATCCTTCAGGCACAAAGCAAGATGATCCCCAAGTGAGGCAAAAGGGGGAAAGGGGCCAGGACGCTTCCCTGGCTGACCACAGAAATCCAGGGCAGCCTAAGGGCCAAAAGGGGAGCACATAAAAAGTGGAAACAGGGAAAGATCACCAAAGACGAATATACCTCCTCTGCTCGTGCTTGTAGGGAGGCAGTTAGACGGGCCAGAGCTACCATGGAGCTGAGGATGGCAACCCAAGTAAAAGACAACAAGAAATTGTTTTTTAGATATATAGGGAGTAAAAGGAAGACCCAGGGAGGAATAGGACCCCTACTAAATGGGCAGAAACAATTGGTGACGGACAGGGGGGACAAGGCTGAACTCCTCAACGAGTTCTTTGCCTCAGTGTTCCTAAGTGAGGGGCACGACAAGTCTCTCACTGGGGTTGTAGAGAGGCAGCAGCAAGGCACCAGACTTCCATGCGTAGACCCCGACATGGTTCAGAGTCATTTGGAAGAACTGGATGCCTTTAAATCGGCAGGCCCGGATGAGCTCCATCCGAGGGTGCTGAAGGCACTGGCCGACATCATTGCAGAGCCACTGGCGGGAATATTCGAATGCTCGTGGCGCACGGGCCAAGTCCCGGAGGACTGGAAAAGGGCCAACATGGTCCCCATTTTCAAAAAGGGGAGGAAGGAGGACCCAGGCAACTATAGGCCAGTCAGTCTCACCTCCATCCTTGGCAAAGTCTTTGAAAAAATTATCAAGGCTCACATTTGCGAGATCCCGGCAGGACAAATTATGCTGAGGGGAAACCAGCACGGGTTCGTGGCAGGTAGATCGTGCCTGACCAATCTAGTCTCTTTTTATGACCAGGTTACGAAACGCCTGGACACAGGAGGAGGGGTGGATGTCGTATACTAAGACTTCAGGAAGGCCTTCGATACGGTATCCCACCCCATACTGGTGAACAAGTTAAGAGGCTGTGACTTGGATGACTACACAGTCCGGTGGGTGGCAAATTGGCTGGAGAGTCGCACCCAGAGAGTTGTGGTAAATGGGTCGGCTTCGACCTGGAAGGGTGTGGACAGTGGGGTCCCGCAGGGCTCAGTCCTTGGACCGATACTCTTTAATGTATTCATCAGTGACTTGGACGAGGGAGCGAAATGTACTCTGTCCAAGTTTGCAGATGACACAAAGCTATGGGGAGAAGTGGACACGCCGGAGGGCAGGGAACAGCTGCAGGCAGACCTGGATAGGTTGGACAAGTGGGCAGAAAACAACAGGATGCAGTTCAACAAGGAGAAATGCAAAGTGCTGCACCTAGGGAGGAAAAATGTCCAACACACCTACAGCCTAGGGAATGACCTGCTGGGTGGCACAGAGGTGGAAAGGGATCTTGGAGTCCTAGTGGATTCCAAGATGAACATGAGCCAGCAGTGTGACGAAGCCATCAGAAAAGCTAATGGCACTTTATCGTGCATCAGCAGATGCATGATGAATACGTCCAAGGAGGTGATACTTCCCCTCTATCGGGCGCTGGTCAGACCGCAGTTGGAGTACTGCATGCAATTCTGGGCGCAGCAATTCAAGAGGGATGCGGATAACCTGGAGAGGGTCCAGAGAAGGGCCACTCGTATGCTTAAGGGCCTGCAGACCAAGCCCTACGAGGAGAGACTAGAGAAACTGGACCTTTTCAGCCTCCGCAAGAGAAGGTTGAGAGGCGACCTTGTGGCTGCCTATAAGTTCATCACGGGGGCACAGAAGGGAATTGGTGAGTATTTATTCATGAAGGCGCCCCCGGGGGTTACAAGAATCAATGGCCACAAGCTAGCAGAGAGCAGATTTAGATTGGACATTAGGAAGAACTTCTTCACAGTTCGAGTGGCCAAGGTCTGGAACGGGCTTCCAAGGGAGGTGGAGCTCTCCCCTACCCTGGGGGTCTTCAAGAGGAGGTTAGACGAGTATCTAGCTGGGGTCATCTAGACCCAGCACTCTTTCCTGCCTATGCAGGGGGTCGGACTCGATGATCTGTTGAGATCCCTTCCGACCCTAACATCTATGAATCTATGAATCCACAGGAGCCTGGACAGGGACTATAACTCCCCGTCCCAGCAGCAAGGAGCGCCAATCCCCCTGCTCCCAGATCACAGAGCAGATCCTTATCTCCCAGCCCCGGCTCTGCCATCGTGATTGGGAAGTCGGGGGCTAAGAGATGCTTATCTCCCAGTAGCAGCCCCGTGGTCACGGAGCCACTGCTGGGAGATAAGGGTCTCCCAGTCTGAGGCCTGTGACCGTAGAGCTCAAGCCTGGAGATCAGGGTCTTCTGTGGGGCTCAGGCTGGGAAATATGCAGATCTTTCCCTGACCAGGAGAAGATCTTGAGTGGAGCTGTGGGGAAACAGGATGGAGGGGGGCATTTGTTCCCCACCCAGTGCCATGAGCACTGAGCTGGGAGAGAAACAGCAAGCACAGAGCCGGAGGGGGAACAAGCTTCCCAGACCCCACTCCGCAATCACAATTGTAAACACAGGGCTCCCAACATAGAGACATTTCCCCACCCAGCCGGGAGCAGGCTGGAACCTGCCCCTGACCAGGACAGTTCCCAGCAGCCCCAGACTGTGCAGGGAAGCACGTGCAGCCTAAGAGTGGCTGGGGACTGTCTGGTTATAAAACTGCTGAAATGGCTTTTTCTTAATCTACTTCCCAATATACAGGCGAGGGCTATAACAGGATGGGGAGCACAAGGAAGTGCACATAGCCACAGTTTGCCACTCTTCACATCTCCCAAGACCTGCCAATTCTTTGCCACTCTTCACGTCTCCCAAGACCTTCCCTTCAGCATACTTGAGAATAGTTCTGGGGGACATCCCAGAGCAGCTTTTCTACTGCATTACTTGGCCTGAGGCACATGAATAGGAGACGGAGTGGATGGCTGTAGTATCTACTCAGCTATGTTTTTCTATGAGGGTGCTAGGAACATGGTGTAGGCATCCCCTCCATCTCTCCATTTAAAAACAAGCAAACTTACATTTTTACTTGTCTTTATGGATTCCATACTTGGAACCGGGCACCTACACTTTAGGCACATGACTGGTCAACATTGCCATGTTTTAGTTCCATTTTGGATCTGAGTCTTCTACCAGTTCAACAAATAAATGCAGAATGTAACTATAATGATAGAAAGAGTAAGTACAGCTGTTTGCTGCACTTAGTTTTTGTTCATATGGCTGGCTTTAAGTCACATACAGGTAGATCAGGAGTGGCAGGTACGGGGGTGGCTGGGATCGGAGAAAGCTAGCAGGTCCACGTGGGAGAGGAGGGGGATAGTTGACAGGATCCAGTGGAGCTGGTGGGTCTGTGGGGTTAAGTAGGGGTTGGTGTGCCTGCAAGGGGGCTAAATCAAGGGGCAGAACATAGCCTACGCAGTGTCAAGGGGAGGAGAGGAAGTGAGAATAGCACAGCTGCAAGCTGGGGTAGGTGGCTGGGCTTTCCCAGCCTCAGGGCTGGTCTGTGAACATGTACAGGTATTCAAAATGTAACCCAGGCGGTACTCCAAGAGGTACCCCCCTCTACAATTGAAGGGATCAAAACAGGTGCAAAAGTGCTGTGGGAGGTGTAGGGACTCTCCTCCCCCTATAGAGCAGAGCCAGACCACCACAGGGGACTTAACCATATACCTTTTAATGAGGGAACAATACTGGGAACATAACAGGCATAATCAGGGGGTATAGTGGACACTACAGTGCCCCAAGGGGGCAGGATTCAACAAAGGTTAGACACTTACAGTCATTGACCAAAGGCAGGGTTAACAAAATATAAAACACAAACAGCAGAGCAAACAATACTGGTTGGCAAAATATAAAAAGGCACTAAATACAGAATGTCAAAGGACAAAGAAATATAGGGCCTAGGTACCTGGAGGGGTAGGCAGGTGGAAAACACAACAGCTCATTTCTACTGTAAGAGGAATTTTTCCTTGTTAGCTCACACACCACAAATCACCAAACCTGGGACTTGAACTCAGATCTTTCACATGGTAAGCAGGAACACTGCCACACGGCCACCAGTGCTGGTATTGCTTCAAGCTGCTAGGGGTCTTGACCTTCCTGGAGCCCCAGCCTCATGTCAAGCTACCTGGTCTCTGATTGGAGGAGCTGGAAGCCAAGCTGAGAACCCCTCAGGTCACTGCTCAGATCCTCCTGCTGGCCACAACCTCTCGTAGGGGATCCTGGAGCCCAGCAGGAAGCCTCTCCTGCCAGCCACACACCATGCTGCTGAGGGTCCAACTGCTGCCTGCAGGTCCTGCTTCTTCAGGCTCTTCTGGGGCAACTGCTTCTGCCCCGCTGGCTCAGCTCTTGCCAGCTCTTTGAAGCTCTTTCCTCATACTCCCTCGCTAGTCTCTCCCCTGAGTCAGCCATGCTGCCCCTTTTATCCCCCTCCAGGTGACCCAAGGGGCCAATCAGGGGACATGAAGGGTGAATCTCTGGGGCCTGATTGGTGAGAAAAGGGAATCCCAAGTCCTCCAATCATCTTCTACCCCTTCAAAACCCCTGGGCTAGGTCACTGCCAGCTAGGCCGTCACAAAAAGATCAGGTTAACCCTTTCTGAGGTCAAGTTAATCTGATCTTGATCTCAGTGATCACATCTACACATGCATTAATGCATCATGGTTACTGCGCATTAAGTTTAGTACCTGTAATAACAGGTACTAACTAAACGTGCAGTAACCAGTGCTACTGAGCAGTAGCACCAGCACACACCTTTTAAGTGACACTAATGTGCAGTAGACTAATTCTACTGTGCATTAGCACAGTAGCATAGCATTTGCCGTGACACGCTAATATGCAGTAGAATTATGCTACTTTGCATTTAGCGTCTCATGTAGATGAACCCAGTTAGTGCACCTCCTGAGGTGCACTAACTTAGATCGAATGCACCATTTTTAGGTGGATTAAGCTCTCTGAACACCTGCACAATTGGACAGTTAGATTGACCTAACTCTGGTTAGGTAGATATAAATGTAACTCCGTACATACCTAATGATAACATGTTTATACCCAGTTCCCACTGATGTGAGTTCCTGCAGGAGGTGCAGGGCAACAGTGAATAAAGAGAGGCATTCAGCCAGGACTGTTCATTCAGCATCTTTCACAGACTGTAAATTCACTCTTTCAAAAAAAATTGGAACTGAAGAAATTTGAAATGCCCCCAAAACAGCTCTAGCCCCCTCCGGCTGGCAAAGTAGCACACAAAACATTCTGTTTGCCTTGGCATCATACACACACTTATAAAACCTTCCTCCTGTCTCACGCACAAGGAATGTGGCCATCTCTTTTCAGGTATATACCACCAGGAACATGCATACTGTAAAGACAAGGCAAGGAAACATTACTAATAACACTTCTATATGGTCACTCTTATTCTACTTGCAGCAATTCCCTCCTTGAGTGTCACAGGCGAATGCTGGAGTCAGACAGGCAAACGCCAGTCTAGGCATCATGCAAATGAGACAGCACCTTCCAAACATCAGTAAGCGGTAAGGAAAGAACTTGCACCAACCTCAAAACAGACACTTCCCATTACGTAAAACAGGAGTTTCCGTGTAAATAAGACCATTCCTGAGGGCCTGCCTACTCCCATTTGGGAAGACAGGCACTTAAGTACATTGGTCAGTCCTTTTTAGCAAACTACTAAGCAGAACCAAGGCAAGTGTAAGTACTATTCATGCTCCTTTTATTCAGGGAAAGTCTAGTTCCCTCAGTTGGAAAGCAGAGTCCTAAGTTTTGAGTGGTGTATTAGATTTCATTAGTCAGTTAAAGGTTTTTCATCAATGCATCTTTAAAATAACATGAATTGCTTCATGAACAAATTGCTTTCCACTAACATATAGATATATGGTTTAAAATGGAACATTTACCTTATATTTTCATGCTCTCTCAGGCATTTACAATGGTGTTTTTTTGGCCCCTTGTCGCTAACATACTTTATATTCTCCTAATAATGAGTGTTTTCCTGCAGCTTTGCTTCCAAATACATATTTGAGGCATTCCCATCCCAGTAAAAACTCAGGAGACATGTCCCACAGAAGATAAAGAACTAAACAGCAGCCAAAATTCACCACATGCCTTTTCCAAATAACCTTTTCCAGATGCCATAATGTTTTTCAGAACACAACTGAATCATCCATACATCAATATTGTTTTGGGACAGCACACAACACTGATATCAACAAAAACATTGCTACCATTGGACACTAATTTAATTATTTGGAAACACTTAGACTTTCCAAGTTGAGAAAGAAAACAACTTGAAGCATTCTCAAAGGAAAAACGCAGTTCTGAAGTGTATTCCTCACAATAACAGAGTCCTGATCCCTAAAATGAAATAGGCAGACTCTTGCTTCCTAAAACAAGATACATGAGACATAATGAAAGTGGCAGCTACTGTAGCCAAGAAGGTGGTTTTTAATAAAATTGGGAAAGGGTGGATTGCGTTCCCACAGAAATTGTGGAAACACAAATGTTGTCCAAGTTTAGAAAAGTAAAATTGCTCTTGTTTTTGATCTTTAGACCAAAGGAAAAACTACTGCTTTCAAACATTCATGGAAAAGTATTAAGGAAATTATTGTTGTTATTATTGTTATTGTGGCAATAACAAGAGTCCAGGGTCTGTCAGCATTTTCCATTTAAATCCATCTCTTTCAGAGAATCAAATTGGGTAGAAATATTCAGTTGGGGATGAAAGTTGGAATGCAAGATCTTACCCTGGAGGTCTAAACCTAGTGAAGTCTGCAAAAAAGGAGCATTTTCATCAGTCGCTATTGCTTTGTTTTTCTTGTTTTGTAGTAATGATAAGGAACTGGAGTCTAGTCAAATCAGCATTCAAAATTTTGGAGGCTCACTCAAACTACCCACAATAGTTCAGTCTGTAAAATTCTGCTGGAGCAAAAATAGGTTATGTAATAGGCCTGTGTGAAGCAGCTAGTATTCACTTCAGATTTGGCTGATTCAGGGGACAGTGATTCAATTCGGTGATTTGAATCACTGTCCTGGTTCGATTCGGCTGAATCTGGTTCAGAGATTCGGCAGTAGCCGCATCTCCAAATCTCTGAATCAGACAGGCCAAGCCCTTTCCCCACCCTGTCCCAGCCTGGCAATGGCTGCCCGAGCTCCTGGCACTTGTAAAGAAAAGCTCACTGGGTGCTGCCGGGCGGGGGACAATCCCTGCTGCCACCTACTGCCCCACACTGCATAAGGGGCTCTGCATGCGCCCCCTGACCCTCCCTCACTCCCCCAGTCCCCCCACAGGTGCCCTGCATGGGCCAGCTCTGGCCCTTTAAGAAAAAAAAAATGAAAAAACCCTGGACTCACTGTTCCTGCCAGCAGGGGGAGGGCAATCCCCACTGCCCCTCACTACCGCACGCTCTGCCCGAACCCCTAAAGCCCCAAGGCCACTGCAGGAGCGGTGAATCCTGGGGGTTTTCTTGGCTTTTTTTTTTCTTAAAGGGCCATCCCTAGTACTTACCAGCTCAGAGTGGCCGCAGCTTCCTGCTGCAGCCACCAGGGCTGCCCGAATAACCAAACCTCTCCGAATCTTTTCCAAAGATTCAAAGAGCTTTGAATCAATTCAGACCTTTTAATTGGTTCCCTGATTCAATTCGGATTCAGAGATTCAGCCACGGAATTGGGCCACATCTCCTCCGAATCAAATCACCACACAAAGCTTCGCACAGCACTATTATGTTATGATGTATCTAGAATTTCTACTTCCTGTATCATCCTGGGCAGAACTCAGAATTGCGAGGGGTCACGAAGGGAAATGTAAGATCTACCAAACATTTCAGAACTTTGAAAAAACACAGTTAAAACTTTGTTCTGAAACCAAATGCATGTTGGGTAAACATGAGTGACTATATTATTAAAAAACTAGTTTAAGGTTTCCAAATGCTAACAGTCAAACTAGGCATGTCTACCTGAGATCCTTAACTGCTCAGTAGCATTGTTTATTGCAAAATAAGCATGTGTGCCTACAAGTGCACATGCTTATGTGGCGGAGCACAATTGGAGTGCTTGCCACTTAGTGTGCTGCTGCGGGCTACAGAGGACCCTGTATGGTGAGCAGCAGGGAGATAATCCCCCACCCCCAGGTAGCCATTTTAAAGGGGAAGGTGTGTGATGGAGCACCTATGGTGCTCTGTCACTTTAAGGGCTGAGAGCAGGCAGCTGGCAGGTGCAAGCCAGCCCTGATGAGGCAGCCATTCTAGATTCTGGCTCTCTGTTCTGAGGCATCAGTTTCTGCAAACAACCAAAGGAGCAATAGCACCCGGCTGAGCTGCTGCTCACAGAACACCTTTGTGGTAAGGGAGGAACTATGGGGATGG
This sequence comes from Alligator mississippiensis, assembly GCF_030867095.1. Classification (NCBI taxonomy): domain Eukaryota; kingdom Metazoa; phylum Chordata; order Crocodylia; family Alligatoridae; genus Alligator; species Alligator mississippiensis. The sequence continues at coordinate 114,640,872 of NC_081824.1, read as the reverse complement.
CAGGAAGTTCCTACAGACCCAATGGGGTCCAGAGCCCCAGGAAGATGGTTTTGGCCTAGTTAGAATAAGGCCCAGTCTAAGCATGGGAGTTGACAGCTGGTAGGCCTACAAGGCCTACAAGGGGGCCAGGCAAACCCCTGGAGTAGAAGAGGGCTCTCTGGTGGGACCCAGGAGTGTCCCCTCTCTGGAGTATGGATAACAGCAGCTTCTAAGCTGACTTTCTGTTCCCTTGCACTGGTCAATGCAAGAGGGCCAGGGCCAAAGGGCCAAAGGGCAATTAAGCCTAATATGAGGGGTAGGCCAAGGCCACTGTGAGCTATCTGTCACTCTGACTGGCCTGGTTGTGGGGCCAGGGCCTGTAAGGGCTGAAGGTCCCTTCGATGGGGGGCTGGGGAGGGGACATCACAGCTGAAGAGGGTAGGGGTCAGCCAGGATTCAGGCTGTTATAAGGTCGGAATGGGGCCAGAGTGAGAGCTGGACCCAATGAGAGAGAAAGCCCAAGGACAGCATACAGGAGCCCCAATGAGGGAGTTAGACCAGGGCAGGTAGGCCCTCTTGGTCTTTGGTAAGACCTAAAACTGCACCCCACTGGGGAAGTGTTGTCTAGTGGGGCTGGCCATAGCAGGACAGTCCCCAAGAAATGTTAGGCCAGTTACCTCCCGAAAGGCAGTAGGGGCACCTGATAACCCCAACCCCCACCATCTGGTGAGTCATTAAGATTAGAGGTAGCAAGGCCAGGCACACCTATGGGAGAGGCAGCTGAGCCTATGGGGGTGTAAGACCCCAGTGGTAGTGAGGCCAGGTACTTCCACCTTGAGAGGCACCTCAACCCATGGGGGTATAAGACCCCAGTGGTAGTGGAGCCAGGCATGCCTATGGAGAGGCACCTGAGCCCATGGGGTGTAATATCCTGAGGCCCCAGCATCGGGGAGGAGTGTTGGCCCCACTGAGCTTGGCAGAGTAGTTACCCCAGTGAAGGGGTGCAGTGTTGAGGCCCCTGGAAGGGGACAGTTAGGTCCAGGTAAGTCTTTGGACACCTGAGGCGACAAGTGGGCATAAGGCCAGGAAGGTGAGTAATTGGCCCTAATTAGAGTAATCCAGCAAAGGGCTTGAGTCAGAATTCCTTCCAGGATGGCTGGTCACCACTCAGATGAGGGTGGCAGAAGAGGCCTGAAAGTCTGTGCCAGGACCAGTCAAGGAGAGTGAGTAGGCAAGCCTGATGGCCTATGCAGATGCACACAGGTGCAGGGTACGTTGGGTGTGGCTCAGTGAGGAGCAGCATGTAAGAGACCCAGTGAGAGAGGGCAGAGTGCAAGAGGCCCCAGTGAGGTGGGGGCAGTATGAATGAGGCCCAGTGGGGCGGAGTGCAAGGACAAATGAATAAGGCCAAGCAAGGGCCTAAGTTTGGCCCAGCCACAAGCCGGAGTAAAAAGCACCTCAAGGATGCCATCTGTGAGGCATGGGGCATGATAAGGGAAGGTCAGAGTTGTGTACAAACCCCTAGGCATCAGGGTCTTAAATGGGCAGCCTCCCGCTTATTGTAACACCAGTTTACTTTACAACAAAGGCATGGCAGGAGTGACCAGGAAGACTGCCCTAGACAGGTGGGTGGGCCGATACTGTGGCTGGGCCTTGGAGATTGCCCCCTGTCACAGCTTACTAAACTGTTCTCACTATTCATGAGTAAATTTGCCACATTGTCCCCACCCTGACAGCAGGCAGTCGGCAGTCCCTGGGGGCAGGATGTGATTTCCCAGTCCTGGCCAGGAGACAGCTTCCTCCTGGCCCAGTGCTCTCTGCCAAGCCCAAGGCTAGCACCCAGGGGGTGCTTAGAGCTCCCCCTGGTGGTGGCAGGGGCCCATTGCAGGGCCCCAAGCAGTGTTAGCAGTTTGCTGCCATTAGCAGCAAATCTTCTCCAGCTTCCCTGCATATACAGAAGCTTGCCTGGAAGCATTTACTCATGAGTAGTTTACTCATGAGTAAACTGGTCCTGAATCAATGCATGTGTAGATGTGCCCACTGAGGACAGATTTAGATTTGTTTTCAGTGCATGCACCCAAACTGTATTTGCCTTCAAGGGAAGACAGGAAGGAAAGAAAAGAAGTTACATACTTGTTAGACAATTCTGATTTGTCACAGATTTCATTTTACTGTGCCACACCCAAAAAGTCCTTCTAGAATGGCAATACTGGTATCTAACGTGTTTGCAAGATTCTATGAAGTCCATTATGAGTTTCTGTGTACTCTAATTAGCTATGGAGGCACGCAGATAATATCATGATGTGTTCAAGAACAAACCAGGAGATGGACAGATGGACAGAACCCTCATGGAACTAGACCCAGAGCTAGGCAGCTGAAATTCCAAAAGTGTGATGTAGGCTTGTTATCCTTACAAGGAAGGATTGAAAAAATATATATGTTTAACTTAGAGAAAAGGAAATTTATAAGGGATTAGATCTCAGTTTTCAAGTATTTGAAAGGCTGCTGTAAAGAAGATGGAAACACTGTGTTCTCCCTTGTCACAAAGAACAGGATATATATGGCAAAATGGATTTGCATCAAATCTTAGAAAAATCTTACAAAGAAGTTTTCAAAGAAGAAATTATGGAATCTCCTTCACTTAAGGTTTTAAAAAAGATGCTAGATAGGCATGCAGCTGGGATGGTTAGGAATAGGAAATACTACATTTGTGCAAAAGTTAGAAACAGATAGAACAAGAGTTGGAAAGGACCTTGAAGGCCATCTAGTCCATCTACATCTTTCCAGTCAGCTGACATTATCATAGTCACTAAATTGTCCAATTTGGTCTCTGTAGACCAGCTCAGTTTTCCATTTACACAAAATTACTTCTTATGCTGATCATAGGAGTCATCAATAAAAGCTGCAGGGTTCTTATGACAATTGGGTCTTATACTTTTCTGATAAACTTGTGGGGCTTGTCCCCTCCTCAGTCCTCTACTGATTCCTACCTGCATTATTCTTTGAGTGTGTCTACAGGGTCCCTGAAGAGATGCTCACAATGGCAAATATTTTGCCTTCCCCACCTCTTCCGACTTGAATTCTTCAAACTCATAAATACGCCAGTGAGAGTGCTCCATGTTTGGTTTTTTTGTTCCCTCATCTTTGTTTCAACAAATGTTACAAACCCCTCCGTGCAGAACCTCCAGAATCAGAACCTAAGAATGAGAACTCTTCAGGAGAAGAACCAGGTTTATTATGTGTTTCTGTAACATTAAACAGTAGAGCGCTGTTCCCTGTAGATTTTGGGCACTAGCTTAATGCTGAAAAAAGACCCTACACACTCTGCAAAGTATATAGTAAGACTGCAACCATTCACTATTTCACAAATAATATAAATCCCTTATAATTTAATTGGTTGGATGTTTACATCCATTAGGAAGAGTTAAGATTGTAATTTTAACTTCTCTATTTGCCAGCACAGAAATACTCTGCAGACAAAAACTACATAACAGTGTCTGGAAGTATCTTTGAAATGAAAGGGGAAAAAATACAAGAGATAAGTTGTAGTTGGTGAGAGACCAATAAACACACTGTAAATTATAAAGGTTTGAACATGAAACACTCAGCCTTGCCTGGCTATTCCAGAAATGGAAAAAGAGAGAGGCTCTTAACATCCAAATAGGGTGAGAAGACAGTGTTCCAACAAATGGATCAAAAGTGGGAAAAAAATGTTTTTCGTGTCCAACTAGTTTTGAAAATGAAAACTGGGTTAGAGAAAGGAATTAAAACAAGGAAAGCTGAAAAAGATTCCTATGATGTTTTACAGTTTCACTTAAATCCACATTATGCTCTGCTGTCAGGAAACATCCTGTGTATTTTCTGTGGCTTACAGATAAGGACCATTGACAAAGATGGGATTTAAGACAATACTGATAGGCAAAGCTTCAGTTAAAAATGAGATAAGACTCTTTTAATTTTTCCAACCAAGGAAGGTTCTTGGCAGACATCACTTAGGTCAGCTTAATAGACATGTTTTTACAAGTGGAAAAAAGGGCATAGGGCAATTGTGAATCAGTTTCATAGTGATTAGGATCCAGTCCTTTGAGATATAAAGTACTTCTAGACAAGCGAAGTGGTGCTGGCTCCTACCCTGGGGGTCTTTAAGAGGAGGTTAGACGAACACCTCACTGGGGTTATTTGACCCCAGTACTCATTCCTGCCATTGCAGGGGGTTCGACTTGATGATCTGCTCAGGTCCCTTCCAAGCCTACCAACTATGAAACTATGAAAAACAGAAGGTGCCCCTATACATGGCTTTAATGCGCAATAGCCTGTTTTACAGCTCATTAAAGCATCATGTAAAAAATGTGATTACGCTAATGAACAGTAAAATAGGCTATCATGCATTAAGCATCACTTTAAAATGATGCACATTTGTTACTGCACATTAAGGCAAACTAATGCACATTTGCTTAGTACCTCACATTAGAGGTCCTAAATTTAATGCACATTAGGAAAAGTGCCTTAATGCACATGTAGACATGCCCTGAGTGTCCTCACTTCTCATTAGGAAGTCTCACAGAATTGGTCCCCTATCTCTTTGTACCTCAGTAAGTCCATCTATAAGCCTAAGGATTGGGAAATGTTACATATAATGCAAAATCCTAGTTGAGATAATGAAGCTTCAACCATAAATAAAAAATAAGACATTCCACTTCCAGTTGAACCTCCCCTCTCATCAATAACAAAAGATAATGGACTCCTGATAGTCGATTCTATGAAAAGTATGTTGTCTTAGTTAAAATCAGTGGGACTTCTGGGCATGGTACACAGAGCTTTCCATGACTTACTCAAAGGCTGTGCCCAGATGAGCGTGGACATTTGGTTCTCAGGGGACAAGTAGCAGCAGTGCACCTTGAGATGCAGCTACTTGTCCCTGGGAACACCTGTGCCACACTCACTTTGGTGTGTGCCAAGTTACCTGGGGTCCGGTAGGGGAGACTGGGGCCTGCACTGGGTTGGCCCCAGCAACCTTACCTGGAGTCCTGGGGGCCTCCTGGGGCTGCAGCAGTGATTCTGCTGTGCAATGCCTGGCCAGCAGCCAGAGCATGAATTTGGGCGGCCTGGAGCTTCTTTTGAGTGGTGCGTGCTGCCTGTATGTGTTGTGCTCCACTTCTTTTTCACAGGCTTTTTGACACCCAGAAGTCAAAAAAAACTATGGGGGAAAAGTGGAGCAGCATATAGGGTGCCGTTGGAGCATGGAAAACATCTAAATGTGTGGTATGTGGCACCGCAGACGTGTTTGTGGCACCACATGCTGCATGGCCATGCTCATCTGGATGTGGCTAAAATCTCCAAGTGAGTCACTGGAAGCATCTTTAATATATAGCAGGTTGCTGCTGTCACTTCTCTTATATCTAGGAAATTAGATTACACTACTTAGGCTTCATACTGTAAATTATTCAAAATAATGGGCTTTGGTTTGGAAACAACTAAAGTGATGGAAACAATAATATTCTTCCAAATATGCTTTCTCATCATGGCCTTAGTAGCTTAGAATAAATCATTACACTAGCTGTATTTTTGCATGTTTTTTTAGAGATGGCCAGAAAATGGGTGTACTATCCCATGAAAAATGTCAAGATTTCAAACATTGTTTCATCCAGAATTGTGAAAAGCTGACATATCAGAGTTTTTCCAAAATAAAATTCCAAAAATATTAATTCTATGGCAACTAAAACCTCCAATACCATGATGATCTCAGGAAGAGAACCACTAAGCCAGAAAAAGGCACAGGGTGACACTGGCACACACAGCCAGGATGCAAAGGCAGGTCAGGGAGGCAAATATTTAGCTTCAACATATTTAGCCTCATTAGAAGAATGAATATTTAACCCTAACCCTAACCCTAACCCTAACCCTAACCTAAATAATGATTCTCAAGACAGAAGAGAGTTTCTTAGAAACCAGAACTCCAAGGAAGAATTGACATTTTTACCTTTTTACTTGGTGGAAAGGTTGCAGTTTTTTATTTTTATATTGTGGACTCACGTGAGTCAGGGAACATCTGGGATGAGTACAGATAGTAAAAAAGCCCAAGACTGAATGGATTAAATTTTCTCAGGTTAGTCTAAACTGTATAGATTGATCCAATAAGCAAGTGAACAGACATTCACTTTTGATTCCAAAAATGCAGCCATATTTCTAAGTGGCCAGAAGTGAGGGGGTTGGTGCTGGAGCAGACAGCTTGGACCAAGGCTAATCCTTCAAGGTGGGGTTTTCAGGGGAGGTGAAAAGCATCCTGGGATGCTGAGGTTCTGTGAGTTAACTTGAATCCTGGAGGGGAGGGGATCTGGGACAGAAGTTCAATACACTGATTTAACTGAAATCAGTTAACTATGATACTACATCCCTCCAGTTTTATCTTAAACCAGTTTTGGCCATTTTGAAAGTGGCTTATGTGCACTGAATGTCTGTTGTGTTACAGATTTGAATAGGTTTCCGATCAATTATACCAGTTTATGTGTAAATTCTGTCCCTAGCCCTGATGTTCAGGAAGGTACTGGATTAGAAGCTTCGGGGTGATGACAAGGGTGGAGGAATTAACAGCCAGGGGAATGAAATGCAGACAAAATTAATGGCAAGTTGGTGAGGAAAACTAATGAACTAATGAAATGTTTTGACAAGGGATGAGGGAAGAATTTTTACCCCAAAATCTTGCATGCATCGCTGATCAGGCTGACCTGAAATTCAAGCAACACATGACTACTTCACAGACATTTCTCTCTCTATAATGATGCCTTGGAAGTGAAAAGAAACAGGTACTGAAATTAGTCAGTCCCTGTGGCTGAGTACTTTTCTGTGAGGGGATACAGCTATAGAGTAAATTCCTCCACATATTCAGATTGGATTATTTGTATCTGGATTTACTTTGTGCATTTCCATTTCTTCTATATGTTGCTTTTCACTTCCTTAAAGACATTCCTTAGCAGATGAAGTTTTTCATGCTTAGGCTAAACTAAATTTGTTTAGCAGTTTTGAGCAAAATATATTCTGTTATTCCTATAGTTACATGAAGCTGGGAGAAAGCATTCCTTACCAAATATTCTCACTGGAAAGTTTATGCTCATAACTCAGAAATAGCTAATAGCTAGAAACTTTGATCTTAGTTTACTTAGTAAATTATGCTGGGACTGAAAAAGACAACTCTGAAGAATTGTAATTCAGCATGCTAAGAGTCATGAGTGTTTATGCTTGCTATTTTCAGACATCAACAGAAACTGTTCTACCTTTTAAAGATGCTTTGCTATCCTTCTGAGTTATGGCACTTTGCTTAGTACTTGTATATTTAAAGGGCTAAATCAAAAATAGGACTTGGGCATCTCTATGATAAGCACAATAAAACTTAATCGTGCACTGAAATGGGATCCAAAGCCCATATCTAGGCACTTCAGCAACGAATGCATAAAATAAGGAGAGCTAGGTGCCTCAGAGGATGGTGCAAAAAACCTATGCACTGAGCAGGGAGCTGCCTAGAGCTAGCCAATAGAAAAGTCTAGGGACAGTAGTGTTGTCTATAGTTTAGGGATCTGTCTCAAATGTCTAAGTCCTTTTGGGACCTGGCCCTAAGCATCTAGCATGGATGAGTTTTCCTGGAGTTATGGGTGACAATGAGATTTAAACCCAATAAGGCTAGGGACAGACACATACACTGGTTTAAGTGATCAGAAACTGGTTTAAACCTGTAACAGAACAGATGTTCAGTGCATATATACCAATTTTAAAATGGCTGAAACTGGTTTGAGATAAACCTGGTTGAATATAGTATCAAACTGAAGTGATTTGTATCAAACCAGTTTATGCAATGTCTGTCCCAGACCCCTTGCTGGTTTACATTAAATCAAACTCCCCCAGCATCCCGGCATGCTCTCTGGGCTGGCCTTTGCCCTCTGCTCCCTGACTAGAGCTCTGGCAGAGACTGCAGGCTGCTCCCCCTCCCCTCCCCCTCCCCTTCCCCTCACTTCCAGCTAAGAAGGAATTTCCCCCTCCCCTCTGCCTTGCTGAGAGGTGTCTGTGTATTAGCTAGCAGACCACATGCTGGCTATAGTCCATGCTGTGGCAGATGGGACAAAGACAGAGTCAACAGGTAGCTCCCTCTGTTGTTTTCTTAATGGGATGATAAACACTGAGTTAGGGGTGATAAACACTGTTATCAATTCCCTGCTCAGCTGGTCAGAAGATGTGGGGACAACACCTCCCTAATCAGGGAGTCTTGCTGGGCCTGGCTACACCTCCCTCAGCTCATCACTGTGGAAGGGAAAGAACAGCTGCTCTAGCGCCCCCCAGCTAGAGCCACTGTAGTCATGTGCCTGCATGTCTCGGATGTCTGTACAGTTACAAAGTGATTTAGCTTAGCCAGGTTAGACTAACCTGCAAAGACTGAATCATAGGTTCATAGTTCCATAGTAGCTAGGGTCAGAAGGGACCTGAACAGATCATCTAGCCTGACCCCCTGCCACAGGCAGGAATGAATGCTGGGTTCACAAGACCCCAGAGAGGTGATCATCCAACCTCCTCTTGAATATGCCCAAGGTAGGAGCGAGGACCACTTCCCTGGGAAGCTAGTTCCAGATGTTGGCCAGCCTAACTGTAAAATATTGACTTCTGATCTCTAACCTAAACCTATTCTCCATCAGCTTATTACCATTGTTCCTTGTCACCCCAGGTGGTGCTGAGGAGAAAAGGGATCTACCTATTTGCTGTTCATCTCCCCTGATGTGTTTCTGGCAGCCACCAGGTCCCCCCTCAGCCTCCTCTTGCTGAGGCTGAACAGATTCAGGTCTCTCAGTCTCTCCTTATAGGGCCTGTCCTGCTTCCCTCTCACCAAGCGGGTGGCCCTCCTCTGAACCCTCTCCAGGCTGGCCACATCCCTTTTGAAGTGCGACACCCAGTACTGGACGCAGTACTCCAACTGTGGCCTGACCAAAGTTGCATAGAGGGAGAGTATCACCTCTCTGGACTGGCTTGAGATGCACCTTTGGATGCATGACAAGGTATGGCTGTCCTTGCTGGCTGCGGTCTGGCATTGGCAGCTCATGTTCATCTTGGAGTCAATAATGACTCCAAGTTCCCTTTCGGCCTCTGTGCTTTCAAGAGAGGAATTTCCCAGCCTGTATGTATGTTGTGGATTCCTTCTCCCAAGGTGCAGCACCCTGAATTTGTCTACGTTGAACCCCACCCTATTCTCATCTGCCCACTTTTGTAGCCTGTCTAAATCTAGTTGCAGCCTCTCTCTCCCTTCAAGTGTGTCCACCTCGCCCCACATTTTAGTGTCATCAGCAAACATGGACAGCGTGCTTTCCAACCCCTCGTCCAAGTCACTGATGAAGATGTTAAACAGTGCGGGCCCGAGAACTGAGCCCTGAGGTACCCCACTGCTCACATCTTGCCAGTTTGAGTACAACCAGTCCGCCACTACTCTCTGGGTACGCCCCATCAGCCAATTTTTTACCCATCCAACTGTGCAGGCATTAATGCCACAGTTGCTTAATTTATTGATGAAGATGGAGTGAGAGACAGTGTCAAAGGCCTTCTTAAAGTCTAGAAAGACTACATCCATGGCAACACCATCATCCAAGGATTTAGTTACTTGGTCCTAAAAGGCAATCTGGTTGGTCAGGAAGGACCTGCCTTTGATGAACCCATGCTGATTTCCCCTGAGCATGATCTCCCCTGCTGGCCCCCCGCAGATGTGCTCCTTGATGATTCTCTCCAAGATCTTCCCGAGCACTGAGGTGAGGCTTACAGGCCTATAATTACTACTTATAGTTATCAATTCAGGCTCAGGTTTTTTGAACATCTGTCCCTAGCCTAAATGTGACATCATCAACATCATCATTATCACTATCATCACTGATGTGCATTCCCTTTTCTCATTAGAAATTTTTGTTACCAACATAGGAAATCATTATGTGCCAATGCCTCTAAGACCCTGATCTTATTTTCAGTGAAGTCAAGCAGCAAAAGTCTCATTGACTTCACTGGTACATCCCCATATTGTGCAATCTAACATTTTAGAATTAATTTGTCTCACTATGATCCTTGCTATGTCTACCCTGGTTGTCTCCAAGTCTTTCAAACATTGGTTCATTAACTCCAGGAATTACACTCTGAGTTTTGTTTAACTTGGCTCTTTGCCTGGCTAACCTTTTTGTAATTTGCCTCTCCTGGTAAATATTTTGACTCTGTATGACAGACCTTTTTGTTATCTTGGCTTTTTATTTGTGTATATTAAAATATATTTTATAATTAAGTGGTAAGATTTTAGTACTCAGTGTTGTTCTGAAAGAGAAGCAGGATTCATGAAGGAATTTTGAATAAACACAATTTTGACAGGATTTGCGGTGACAGGTCTTAAAAAGCAAAAAAATTGCACACCTTACCCATTCATCAACTAATTTGGACAAATACAGGATTTGTTGCTGGAATCATAATAAAGTGCTTAATATATTTATAATGTTAAAAACTAAATTATGCTTCAGATTCATGAGTGTTGACTATAATGGATTCAGTCTAGGAAATGAATCTGTGGTATCCAGCACCAGAGATCTACATTTGTACCACTCAAGCTCAGTTAATAACTCCATTGAATTAAAGTAATTCATTTTTATCCCCGATAATCACCAGCATGGTAAAATAGGTGTAACACAAGTTGCAAGTTGCACAATCCATCTTTATTTCCATTTTACGGATGGCAAACTGAGGAAGAGGTAGGTTTAATGATTTGTTCAAAGTTAAGTAGCAAGTCAGTGGTAGACCAGAAATCTCAATTTCCATTCTTATGCTCCTACTTCTACATAAGGCTTTCTCACAAGCAAAATTCTGAAATAGGGTTTTCACTTTTCTCAACCATAAACCTATCAATTTTTCTGAAAAAAAGCAAAGTGAAGCAATCTAAAAAAAAAAAAAAGGCTTTATATAATGAAGTTCTGTAGCCTAGTTCGGTGGCTGTACAAGACAGGGCTAGGAGCAATGGTCTTAAGCTACAGCCTAGGAAGTTTAGAATGTAGATTAGGAGGAACTTTCTGATGATAGAATCATCAAGAATCAGAACAAGAAACCTAAAGAAACTGTGAAATCTCCATCCTTGGAAATTTTCAAGAGCAGACTGGACAGACACTTGGATAGGATGATTCAGTCAGGGATGATCCCGCCTTGAGCAGGGGTCTGGAGTAGATGATCTCATGGTATCCTACTGGCTCTACTTTCCTATGATCCTAATGAAACAATACAAAGTATTTTCCAACTTTGTAAATATATTTATTCTTCAAACATTGAGAAGGAACAATGAAAAGATTGCAATTTTATAAGCAAGATGCAAAAAGACACTTATCAGTGTCTGGGCTTCTAGCTAGGTAGAATTATTATTCTTTGATAACTGTTTTTCATACTGGTCTGTGTTATACATTTCTTAGTTTCACCAGCTGGCATTTTGGAGAAGATAGACTTATCCAAAATTTAAACAAACAACTAAATAGAAGCGCAAATACTTTTAAACTGGAGAATTCATAGATTCATAGATTGTAAGGCTGGTAGGGTCTGTGGAAGATCACCAGGTCCAGCACCCTGCACTCGGCAGCAAAGACTGTCACCAACAAAGTGACTGTCCAGTCTCCTCTTGAAGATTTCCAGTGTAGGCGATTGCACCACCTCTGGAGGGAGCTTATTCCACAGTCTGGACACTAACTGTGAAAAAGTTTTTCCTAATGTAGAACCTGAAACAGTCTTCCAGGAGTTTGTGGCTATTACTCCTCGTTTTCACCAAGGGTGCCCTGGTAAACAGTTGTTCTCCAAGCCTTTGGTGTACTCCCCTCTTGTAGCAGTAAGCCACTACCAAGTCCCCTCTCAGCCTTCTCTTTTTTAGGCTGAAAAGTCCCAGGCCCCTCAGCCTCTCCTTGTGTGGCTTGCCATGCAAGTCTCTGATCTGACTCTTCTCTGGACTTTCTCAAGCTTTACCACCTTTTTGTTAAAGTGTGGTACCCAGACCTGGACGCAGTACTCTAGCTGCAGTCTCACCAATGCTGAGTAAAGCAGAAGAATCACTTTCTTAGTTTTTCTTGAGGAAAATAGGTTACCAGGAAAGGGGCTTGAACCCAAGCAGATATATGTCTATTGGATCTTAAATCCAAGACCTTAACTACTCAGCCATCCTGGTACAGACAGCTAATTCTCATGGTGCAGAATTCAGAATGCAACTTGTCCATGTTTTTCAGTTCCATACAGGTGGTTCAATGAATTATGACACATCATCTCTGCAAATAAAGATTTGGGATGGAAATATGGAGCTTTAATTTGAACTTCTCTAGAAAGGAAACTAGCCCAACAGTTCATCATCAGCATTTCAGCTGTTTTTCTTCTGCATTCACTCTAGGAACTTTGTCATTAGGATCAGCTGGGATAGCCAATATAAAGCTTCCATAGCTGTTTTGCATTACAGTTCCATTTTTCTTTTTTTGTGATTCCATTTTTAGCTCTAATTAGCAGAAGCCGTATTTCTACAGAAACTGTGTCAGTAGTGTAAGCTTGTAATGTATGAAATCGCTGTTAAGATCTTATAATTTTTTTGTGATTTTAATTCATCTGTCAGTTTCTTTGTTATGTAAAATACTTGTTATGCGTCAACTAAACATAGGAGAATTTCAGTGCACTTAAATGTCAAAATATAAACACGATTTTCCTAAAACTTCCTTTGGTGTCATCAGGATGCTGGTTCATCCTTCTCTTTCTTCAAAAGGGAAGCTAGTGATGGCTGCAGAAGTGCTTTTTCAATATGCAGGAAAAATTAACTTCTCTATCTGAAACTTTTTCAATGATAGTTAGGGGTTAGTTAGATAGGGTTATGAACCCAAAATATACCAAAGAGTTTAAAAGACTTGTATCTGAAGAGTTTGTTCTTTTTTATTTTGTCATTAAGTCAGATAATGAAATGAAAGACCTCCTTGTGATACTTTCCTCTTCATTCTGGAAATTCAGTTACTTAAACACAATATTCTGTAAAAGAGGTTTGTAGAAGGCATTGTAGGTTATCTCTGATCTTAAATCAATCACCTTACATGATGTCTATATTGAGTCTTTTAACTCTCCCTTTAATTTGTCTTCTCTCAACCATTCCCTTCTGTCTCCTCCCTCCTCCCCCCTCCCTAGATTGTTGTCAATCTACAATTTTGTACCTTGATTGGTGGAACTTACGTGGGGAAGGTACCTTAGTATTCCTTTTTACATTGCTAAAACCTGGTCAGAACAGCATTTATAAAAAATAATTTAGTCTCAATTTTTTTACCTACAATCAAGATTGCTAGATTGTGAATTCCACCAACACATTTACAAAGACAGGAAAGGTTGGGTTTGGGTGGGGATTGGACCCCCATTCACTTCAAAGCCTGTTTCTCTCCCAGTTCCTAACTTTCATCTGATGTATTCACACACCCATAATTATATCTTTTTCATTCACCTTATCCTCAAAGCTATACAGGGCCCAACAAACAGAACACAGATTTGCAGCTGCCAGTTACTAGTCTAGCTGGAATAACAGCTGTGGTCAAATGAAGGAGTGTGTAGTTAACCCACATGCTGGCTGTAGGCTTGGGGATGGATTTCACTTCCCCAGCCCTCTGCACTCCACCCATTAAGAGACTGAATACTCATGCTTTATGTAGGTGGAGTGGATTTCCCCACCCTAATAGGCCTGAAAGTACAATCCTTTCTTATCGAGTCAGCAGAGTTCCAGCACCACGGTCTTAGGCTTTTTTAAGCTCCTGAGCATTTTTTCATCATTAGCAAATATGATGTTGGAAAAGATTTCTGTCAGACTGACATGGATTTTGCTAAGCTAGAGCTGTACAACCCCTGCACGTCATCATGTTCTGCTAGAGCAAAGCAAATAACTGAACTGAACTTCCCTTAAACATGTAGAAAAGCTAGTGGGAAGGGATCAGAAACATGAGATGCTGATCGTGATGCACTATTTTTATAGCTTTTCTCAGGTGCACACGCCTTCCATCTCTATCTTCCAATGAACCCTTTAATTTCTAGCATATGTGTTCTTTCTTTCAATCTGGTTTTCATAATGTAATCCATTTTCTAATATATTACATTACAGCCAGTAAATAGCTCCCTATACTGCCCAGCCCTTTCCAAACATATACTCCCCCCTGTGGCAGCCTGATGGCAAAGAAAAAAAAGAGAAAAGAAATTCAAGGCACACAGAGAAAGTCATGTATAACACTATCACTATTTATAAGTTATTTACAAGGAAAAAAAAATACATGGATGACCTTCCTGATCTTTCATTGAAGGTGGACCAGTGAAATAAGACAGCTGTTTCCAAGGACTTCCCAGGTACAGATCCCCATTAATTTCCAAAATCCTCTGAAGACAGATGCAGCCACATTGCATAAGACTTTAAAACTAACTTCAAGTTTGTAAAAAGCAGTTTGCATCCAGGTGTTCCTAAGTAACAGAGGTACTGTGAGGATTAATTCATTACTGTCTAAACTGCAGATAAATATGTTGAGCACTTTGCAAATGCTAGGTAAGATAATAATAGAAGATGTCAACAAATAAGGCCAGAGCAATCACAGTTTAATTGACAAAAAATAACATAACTGAGTTCAGGTATTTTTTCCCTGTATTGTTTTACATATGCTCCATCAGAAGGAATCTCTTCTACTAGCAACTGGTGTCAAACAAATGCCCAAACAACCTTGAACTTAACAAGTGATTCCTTTTTTCTACCAAGGTCAAAAAACTGAGAGAACCAAAGAGCCTTGTGTATTGTTAAAATTACAGATCCCAAACTGTGAAGGTTAGTCTTGTTTCTACTTATAGCTCATTAACATTTTTTTTTAAATGCAGTAGTGTAAGTCCAAAACAATTTGGTGCTACTATTTTTACAACTGTTTTTATGCTCACTATGTTAAGGGCACCCTGCGTCTGTACTAACACTAGTGTGAACACTAGTCTTCTAGACCACTAATGTATAATGCAATTAAAATGGAAACCCAGTAATTATCAAAGGAAATTAAGATATCTAAAAAATATGCCTCGTTTCACTTCCCTCCTTTTCCTCAAAATACATTTCTCCTGAACTCTACTTTCTTCATCTGCATATGACAAACTGTCTAACGGCAAATTTCCAGAGACATTGGTGGGGTTATGATTATAAGACATTTTGTTACCTGATTCTTTAGTTGTTAAATTTCACATACATCTGTAGGTCAATAAGGAAGCCACAATAGCATATCCTTGGCCACCCTAGGCTATACCTTAGCTTCCTCATCTGCGTCACTTGTATAGATGTATTTACACAGTGCACATACCACAGATCACTAACTGAGAAACCAGCCGGTGATCCTGGCAACTGAACCATCTGGAACCATTTTCCTGAAAATTAAGCAGTCTTTGAAATAAGATGCTAATATATTACAGTCATTAGGTTCATTTATTGACCAGTCAATATAATTTGCCTCTCAATGTCTAAACATACTTACAATTTAGACACCCACACAATAATCTAACTCGTCTACTGCGTCAGGAAGGTCTGAGTAAACAGAACATCCTTGCCCCTATTATACCAAGGTCAATTCACTCAGGCTGTGTCAGAAGCGAAATACATTCCAGAGACTGGGCCTTCACTGAAAACACTGTACTCACAATCGTAAATATAGAAATCTAGGATAGGCCCACTCCACCACCTCACATGGAAAGCAAAAGCAGAAAGAGGCACCATTTTAAAGGCAGCCAAGATCCAGACCCTAATGAACGTTCCCAACAAAAATATTCCTAGTTATAAAACAAACCAATTGAAAACAAATTCATTTTCACTGTTGAATTAAGGCGATTTTCAGGTGGTTCTTTAAATGATGTGGATAACCAGGTATCATAGGTAGCCACAAACATACTGGGTGAATCTATACAAGCTGCCCACTACACAGTTGTTACTGCACAGTCATTTAGTACTGCCATAACCAAGTACTAAATGACTGCACAGTAACCAGTGTTAATGTGCAGTAGCATCCCAGCATGGTTGCCTAATGATGCTTACTGTGCAGTAGCTCATTACTACTGTGCAATAGTGTCATGTTATGATTTGTGCCTGGTGACAGTACTGCACAGTAATAACAAGCTGCTGCACAGATGTATCGAGCTACTGTGCAGTAAGTGTCTCATGTAGACACGTCCACTGACAACTAACAAAACTATCATTCATAAAGATAACATGAGCTGGGCATTCATTTAAAACCAAACATGAAAATATTATAAACCAGATATGCACATATAATGTATATTACTTACACAGATGGATGTAAGTATTCCTATTCCCCCCTTTCCTTGGTATCTAACCCTTTCACAGCAATTAAAAATATACAAATCATCACACCCTGTTGCCATTTTAATCCCATTCTTAATTAAAAGACTTAATCTAGCCAGATCATGTATGCTTTAGAGTTCTCCAGGTTGGGTTCCCAGATGGAATGGGTTGCAAAGTTTTGAGCCTTGTAGTAAAAAGGCTGCACTAAGTCAGTTTCAGAGAGTTCATTTAAAATTTATGGATTGACAACAGTGACCCAGCAGGCTTTACTTAACAGGAAAAGGTGTTCTACTTAAAAACTTGGTACCATAACATTTTAGGGCTTTATGAATGCAATTCTAGCCAATTTATGTTTTCCTTAAAATCTACAAGGCAAGGAATGTATTTCTGTGTACAGTCCAGGATACATTATCAGCTTTTAATAAATAGCTGATGCTTTAAATTGTGCTCAGAAGTACTCCTTTTCAAAATGCCTTTGTCTGGGAAGGTTTCAGAATAAAGTATCCTGAAACTGTTTGGGAGCTTGGACTAGAATGACCTTTGCAGTCCTTTTCAAACCTTGGGTTCTAAGGCTCTGTATTTTTCAGAAGCTGAAATTTCCTACATTATTACAAAGACTATCCTAAACTGAGAGTTCAAAATTACAAAGGCTGGCCCCATCTATCATTTCACTTAAAGGTTCTTCATATTCTTTTCCTTTGTGTTGTCTTTGTTAAAAAGAGAATACAAGAAAAAAGAGAGTACTGGATGTAGGGCAACAATGGTTTTCAGTCAAAAACGTTGTTCAATTAATGGTGTAGAAACAGGGATGTAGTCCATACAAAAATGATCCCACATACACCTACATACAGTTCACCCAGTAAGTTCTGCTTACAGGTTTCTAATAAAAATTGTCATTACACATTAATCGGATGCTCTCAGGCACAACTCCTCAAATTCCTGCCCGAGCAGCACAGCAGAACTGTCAAGCCATCAATTCTTACAAAGGGTTTTCTTCATTTTCAATGGTGACACCATAAAAAATTCAGTGCAGAACAGGACAGAAGAATGACTGAGATGATGATGGGTGGTTCAGAATGACTTGATGGCTCTTTATTACTCAGTTCAAATGGCGCACTTCAACACTTTTTCTGGAAGTGTTTTCTGGAAATTTCTTGAAAGTGAAACTGTTTACACAACTGAATATGGACAGGGGTAGCTATGTTTAGGAACACTGTTTGAACACTTTGGCTTTTATTTAAATAAACAAATCACACAAGCATATATGGGATCACCCTGTCTGCATTCTAGTAAAAGAAATTCATAATGTTCTAGATATGATGAGCAGTAAAATGACCTTAAAAGACTCAAAAAACATATTTTGATACTATTATATCATATTATTTTTATTAAACTTTACAAGGACTTTTACTACTACCAAAATAAGTGATTCAAAACCAAAAATTTGGATAAAACTAAAGGAGTAGGAAAATGGATGCATAATGCAACATCTTCATATTTTAAATAGAAGTGAAGGTAAAAATTAAATGTCAATGGGAACACTATCTAACATCTTATATTCCTTTTTTAGCATATTTGCCGTTGATTATATCCCAATAGAATATATGCACACTTTTGAAAATATAAACAAGTGCATTTTAAAACAAAACAGTCTGATTTCCTCCACTTGATATCAAGACTTCTGTATAAGAAAAAGCATTCACCTTCAACTACAGTGCTGTTCAAACACCAGAAATTAGGCACAGTCCATTCAAGACTACTTGTCCACCAGCTTTCTCCCAAGAGGTTCCTTCAGAGAAGGGCATTAAAAGATACCTCCTACATGCAGTATTTAATGGTAAATGATCCTTTCTACAGTTATCTCCACCTTTTTTTTCCCTTTGGGCTGTGCAAAATAGCTATAAGACCATTGTCAAAACTGGGTGAAGACAGCTCTACACACGCTGGATTTACCACTGCCAGAGGGCACACAACTTCTGTTAAAAATGAGGATTTGGATTGAAAGTCACTTCTCTCTACTCATATGCTATGACCTGTGTTCAGGGCTCTCTGTTTCCCTGAAAACACTTACGGCTTTGCTAAGTTTTATATTGATGCAGTGAATGAATAAACCTCTCCACACTACTGAAATATTTAATGGAAAATGTTTCAGGTTAATCCAGAAAATTTAAGCCTAGGTCTTGTTATGGGAAATTCCATTTTAATATGGCATTTCATTATGGGATGTTTTACACACTGTTTTGATTATTTTCATTAAGATTTCCAGTAAGGACTTTATCATATAGGGACCATATGTGTCCATGAAAAATAATCCTGACTTAGAGCATTAAACCAAAAGTCTAAATCTGTATCTTTAGTGACACTAAGGCCCCATCTACAGGTTACATTTAAGGTGTGATTAACCAGTTAATCGCGCCTCAAGTGGTCACCTGGCCACACATTCATTTAATTAATGGTGTGATAAAAAGAGGATAAGCTATAAAATATGTGTAATAACTTTGTAGCTGCTTCTTATCATGCCATTAATTGAACACGTGGCCAGGGGCCTCTGTGGCTGGGAGCCCTGTCAGCTCACTGGGCCTCCCAGTTGTGGGGGGCCATTTGGACTCCTGAGCCTGGGATCTCCTTGGGGGTGTTCCAGGGGTCCCTGAAGCAGGGAGGCTACACCTGACATGGTGTCCTAGTTGTGGAAGTGCTCCATGCACCCCTGAAGCTGTGAGGCCCCAAGTTCAGGGGTGCTTCAACTGCATCATTTGCAGTCTCACAGCCATGGAAATGCTCGGAGAACCACATATGGGACAGCAAGAGGCGTGAGTGTAGATCCCATAACATCTTTATCTGCATGTGTAGAGGGAGCCCTAAAAACAATAAAAACATGCCCTTAATGCATATCTATTATTAGAATATGTGAGAGACCCAGGAACAAGTAATTGCATATTATGTTCTAATTTTATTTTATCTAATGAACAATACTTTATTTCCTAAAATGTCATATAGATAAGTTTTTGAGGCCAAATTCTACACTGGTAATTTTAAGCTCAATGGAGATGTACCAGTTGATGCTAGAAGAGAGTTTGACTCTGTACCTCAAGCAACTTGTATTGGATTTGAACCAAATAATTATCATAACCCAATCCCTACACCACCCAATCTCTTTCTTCTAGTACACTTCTAAGAAAACTTACTGCCCTTTAGCAAGTAAAATCAGATGGTTGGATTAGGTAGTATAAACTGGCGTAGCTCCACTACAGACAACTTACACCAAGTGAAGATCTGGCACATGGTACTATATAGCACTACAAATTTTACAAACTAGATGGAAACCATGGAAAATCCAGTTGGCAGTTCTCAGGAAAAGTAAAATGGTGTCTTCTCTTTATTTTCTCTCCCTTCACTAATTTACTTGCAGATGCTAAGAAAAATGTGTCTGTATCAGTAGCATTCATTATCCCATACAGGGACTTTTCTATACCTCTGAATATATTGAATGAGATGCCAAACATTCTTAAAAAATATAAAAACAAGGGGAGCAAATTCAAGATAAAGCAAATACTTTTTTATCCTTACTTCATTTCCACTTAGTTTTCACAGCTAACACAGCAAATCTTGCTTGCAGTCTTTATTTTGAGCAAATACACATTAATATAAGTTTAACTAGTACTCTTAGCATTTTAAGGTAATGTTTATTATGATTTTTAAAAGACATTCTGGTGAGCTTTTGGGGAGGGGAATTAATGAATGTTGTTAAACCTAAGGCAAGCTAGAAATATCTGCAGCCAACTACAAGACCATCAGGTTGATAAATAGCTTAGGGTACAGATGTCCATATACGGCCAGACTTCCTATAAGGCTGACAGTACTGTGTGTGCATTGCGTATGGTTTTTGGAGCAGATTCACATTCCTTGGGTATGTTTCTCTGGGAGCTTTTGATTTCCGCTTTGAGGGCTGGTTCAAACCTCCAATTGCTCTTATAAGAAAATATCTGCGACTGAAAGTTGAAAATGTGCAAGATTCTTTCTTTAAGTACACAAACACTCCAAGTCTAGCCACTTTCCTGTAGTCTTGCCAGGTTTTCAGTATGTCTGATACCTGATCAAGTGACTTTTTTGGGAGAAATGAAAAAAAAGAAGAAGGAAAAACATAAGGGAAGGAATGCAGCATATCCACACCTGTACATTTTACAAGACTTAACCAAAGGAACTGTACCAACCAAAGCCGATGTAGACACACACATACCGTATATAGCTGTGTAAACAGGTCTGTGCTGCCAATGTAGTGAATTCCTAATTTCACCAGAAAAAATATACTGTCTAAAAAACATTTGCTATATAAACACCTGCATATAAGTCAAAATCAATGCATTTTAACTATTTTATACATCAATTCCAGGATGTCTCTAAGATGCTGTCAGTCTATAAGGATAGGAGAATGAAGGACAGTGTTATAAAAGAACTAACTCTGCTTTCCATTTACCTCAGCTCCCGCACACATACACCCACAACATTTGATGAGTCATTTATTACAGCGTAAGGACAACACAAAGCCAAATCCCACAAGGTCTGATGCTGATCCCATTTATGCCTTTTAAATGCCTTTGACCTCCAGGGGTTTACTCCCACTTTACAGCATTTTAAGGCCAGAATCAGGCCTGCGGGCAGAACAACTCCTCCTTAAGTCAGTTTTCTCAGAGAAATAACAAGATGAGGATTGCTATATTTGGTTTGCAGTATGATGAGACTTAAGAAGAGACTTAGCCTTTAACTTTGGATTTCCTGGCTTTGTGATAGCTTGTTACTTTTAAACATTTTTTGTCCATCAATGCATGTCTTAAGCTTTTGTTTAATAAAACTGCTTCCCTGTAAAGAAAGTATTCTTACATGGAAAATTATAAAACATTTTTAGAGACTCTCTTTTTCTCTCTGCTCATTTTCTACCATATTTAGTCATTTTTAAAAGGCATTCTGTTTACCTGGTTACATTTGCATTTTGGTATGCATATTATACATAGTTTGGTATGCATATTATTTACTCAGCACTGGGACCATCATGGTCTGTCAGGTAAATATGGATTTGGGAGGCCTTTTAAGTTTGGGAACATGTGTTATTTACCATAAGTATTCCTCTGGAATTTTTTTTTTCTGGCCAAGTTATAAAGTTTCTGAAAAATTCGATTTTCAGTAGAAGAAATGGCATAGCCATAGCTATCAGGCAAAGACTAGTGTAGATAGGATACAAATAAACTTTTGCTGTGTAACATAGTGTTTTAGATTTTTAAATGAGAGCCTTTGAGATATACTTAGACAGCAAAAAACAAGTAAATGCATATTGGTGTATCACAGTGTGAAAATGTCAGAGGGAGGAGCGGTTACATGTAAATATCTTTAAAAATAACCACCATCAACACTTCAGTTTGCCCAACAAGATGTATTAAGTCTATCTGTCCTTTTAAACACAAGCATACTTAAACAGGTCAGAAGTCAACATGCAGGCATTCCCTGGATTAAAGCAGAGGTCAAACAAGATGACATCACTGCATAGACAAATGATGCCTCCTTGGGAAGCCATCCTTTCTGCTAAAATAAATAAAAACAGAAGTTATCTCTGGCTATGTAATAAGGAGCAAGATGTTCAGGAATTACAGATTCTGGTGGCAAGCCATGTTTTTTGTAATCTTAGAAGGGATAATCAGCAAGATTAGGAAGCAGAGATGTGCTTAGATTGTGTTGCTTACACATGACAGCTGCACACATGCAGTGGGAAAATAATAGCCACTTCTTCCATTCCCCAGACTCTCTACATTGGGCCAAATATTTCAGAGTAAACAGGCACTTCTCTCTATTCATAGAGAGCATCTATTAGGAAAGGAACACATTACAAATATTCAGTATGATTCAGTAGTACACCAAGTCAATTTACAGCCAGTCCTCATGATGTAATTATGCCTTTTTAGGTAGTAAAAAAATGCTCAGAACTCTTGCTGTTCAAAAACCAGTACCCCATGTTAAAAAATGTGTCTAAGACTAAGACAGTCAGTTTCCCACTCTGGAAAGAAGTCAGCAGATAGTGATCCACCTTTTGAAAGGTCTGGTGTTCTGTATTTTCTTGTCAAGAGGAAAAAAAGTAAAAAAAAGAAAGAAAAATACAGAATTCCCGTGGTTGTTCCTAGCAACCATCCCCACAACCTCTCTACCCTCCCCCAACCTGCACAGGCTGCCTGTCGCAGCTTTAATGTTCAGTCAAACAAGAGATCCCTACCTACTCTGGATGATGATGTTTCTCTGGAACAATTAAAGAGTGTGTTTCCCTGGAGAATATTGGAAGCTGCCCTGAAAAATCAAAGGTTCATTTTTAAATTGCAGACAACCAGTCAGCTCTGGAAGAAGTCAAGCGCCATTAATAACAATTGCCATTTACTTAGGCAGCTGAGTCCCCTCTTACTTTACAGTGCTTCAGATAAGGGTAGTTGTAATCCTCTGGGTTATTAACAGCCCCCTTGCACAAGCTTCTCTTCTTCTGCAGGGAAGAATATAGTGCCCACAGAGTTGGCATGCAGTTTCTTTTAAGCTCCTGTGGGTTTAAGAACAGCTCCTTTCTTGTTAGCAGGGCTAGTGGTAACTGTGGTTCCAGTGCATCCTGTCCGTCTATATTTGTGTTGAATATCGCCTGGTTTGGGACTCCTAGTGGTTGCTAGCTTGCTCGTCAAATGCCCCTTCATGGCACTGATGTTCTGCGGAGGTGCGTACAGCCCAAAGTGGCCAGAAAGTCACGTCAGGCCAAAACAAAGAGCAAGCATGAAGGAAAATAAGTATTCCTTTCCTTGATGTGTTGAGGGGGGACCTTCTTGGCTTGGGGTAGCTCTGGGCCCTGGCTGGGGGGGTAAGCACCTTTGCAGGCTAGGTGCCTCTGGCATGGGGTTGGACTAGACCTCTGGAGGTCCCTTCCAGCCCTGCTTGCCTACAACATTGATTGCTGTAGTCCCTTGTTTTACCTGTGGTAGGTTTGGGTGTTATGCCTTGTGTTGTGTCAGGCTTGAGGATAGTTTGTGAAGAGTTTGTGGATCATATGGGATGGTTTGGCTAGGGCTGATCCTGCCTCATGTAGGGGGTTAAACTAGATGAGCTTCCAGCCCTGTTTGTCTACGGGATGGTTTGGCTCAGGGTGATCCTGCCTCAGGCCGGGAGGGGGTTGGACAACAACCCGTGGGTCGCAAACCAAAAGTGAGTCATAAGAATATATGAAAGGTTTGCAAACAAAATTTTTAAATGGATTCTCCTTTAAAGGAGAAAAACGTGGAAAACTGTGGTTTTCCCTTGCAGGCTGGCAGAGGTCCAGGCTGTGAGAGGCTGCTTGGGGTCCCCCCTTCCCCACACACCCACCCATCCCGCACACCCATCCCCTGCCCCACACACTGGGGGACTAGGGGTAGGGAGCAGCAGGTCAGGAGTGAGGGGCACTGGGTTGGGACCGGCCATCGATGTTTACAAATGAGTCCTGGTACAGAAAAAGGTTGAGAAGCAGTGGGCTAGATGACCTCTGGGGTCCCTTCCAGCCCTGCTTCTCTGTGATGCTGACTGCCACAGTTGTCCTGCTTTCTGTGTGGCAGGTTGGGGTGTTAGGTCTTGTGCTGTGTCAGGCTTGCGAGTAGCTAGGTGAAGAGTTTATGGATCCTGTGGGACAATTTGGCTAGGGCTGATCCTGCCTCTAGCAGGGGCTTGGACTAGTTGACCTCTGGGGTCCCTTCCATCCCTCCTTGTGGGCTGGGGTGGTTGCCCTGCTTTCCCTGTGGCAGGTTGAGGTGTTAGGTCTTGTGCTGTGTCAGGTTTGGGGGTAGTCAGCTGAAGAGTTTATGGATCCTATGGGGCAGTTTGGCTGGAGGCTGATCCTGCCTGAAACAGGGGGGTAGATGAGATGACTTCTGAGGTCCCTTCCAACCCTACTTTTCTGTGGTGTTGACTGTCACGGTTGCCCTGCTTTTCCTGTGGCAGGTTGGGGTATTAGGTCTTGCGCTGTGTCAGGTTTGGGGGTAGTCAGCTGAAGAGTTTATGGATCCTATGAGGCAGTTTGGCTGGGGCTGATCCTGCCTCAGGCAGGGGGTTGGACTAGGTGACCTCTGGGGTCCCTTCCAGCCCTGCTTGTCTATGGCATGGGCTAGAGTGGTTGCTTTGCTTTCCCTGTGGCAGGCTGCGCTGTGAGGTCTTGCGTTCTCAGGCTTGGGGGTAGTTAGCCAGAGAGGTTATGGGTCCTATGGGACAGTTTGGCTGGGGCTGATCCTGCCTCAGGCAGGGACTAGCTGACCTCTGGAGGTCCCTTTCCATCCCTGCTGCTGCTTCTGTGATCCGGTGCGCACGGGCAGTGTGTGTGCGCGGGGGGGGGAGACTGGCACGAGGGGGTGGGGGGGGAGTAAAAAAACCCCAAACTCCCATGTGGCGGTGGAAAGACAGCGCCCTTTCTGTGCGCGGGAGCGTGCCAGCTTTGGCAGACAGGAGGAATGCGGCGTGTCAAGGGGTCAGGATCAATCCGGTGCGAGTTGATGAGGCAGGAAGGTGGGGAGGAATGTCAGGAATGTCCCTGTTTGTGGAGGGCTCCCATTCAGCCCATTGGCTCGGCCCGCCGCCGCCGGCCCATAAAAGCAGGCGGGCGGCTTGCTGCAGCCTCACAGCGCCTCTGCCTCTGCCTCTGCCTCCCTCGGTACACCCAGAGCCTCCGCCTCCACAAGCCTCCTGCAGCATGGGACCTCTCCGCCTGGCCTTGCCACTGCTGCTCGCCCTCCTCGGCCGGGTAAGCGCCCCGTCCCCCGGGTAGGCGCCCCGCGGCGGGGCCGGGCTCGGGGGAAGCCGTGCCCTGACGCCGCCCTGCCCTCTCTCCCGCAGGCGGCGGCCCAGGACTGCAGCGGGCAGTGCCAGTGCGCTGCGCCCCCGCGCTGCCCGGCCGGCGTGAGCCTCGTGCCCGACGGCTGCGGCTGCTGCCGGGTGTGCGCCAAGCAGCTGGGCGAGCTGTGCACGGAGCGGGACCCCTGCGACCCGCACAAGGGGCTCTTCTGCGACTTCGGCTCGCCCGCCAACCGCAAGATCGGCGTCTGCACCGGTAAGCCCGGCCCGGCCCGGCCCGGCCCGCCGCCTCCTGCGGGGCAGTAGCGCTGGGGGCAGTGAGGTGGGAGGAGCTGAGCCAGGTATGGCAGTAGCCGTGGGTGGAGGGGGTATCTCGCATTGCAGCAGGGGAAGCTTAGGTGAGACATCAGGGAAGACTTCCTGGCTGGGAGGGTGGTAAAGCACTGGAGCAGGTGACCCAGAGAGGTGGTGGCGTCTCCATCCTTTTAAGACCAACCGAGATAAAACCTTGGCTGGAGGGCTATAGCTGGGGCTGGTCCTGCTGTGAGCAGGACCCCAAGCTGCCACAGGGAAAAGCAGGACAACCACTGCAGCCCATGTCATAGACCAGCGGGGCTGGAAGGGAGGGGGTCATTTAGTTCAGCCCCCTGCCTGAGGCAGGATCAGCCATATCCAAACCATCCATGTGATCCATAAATTCTTCCTCAAGCTTGACATAATGCAAGACCTAACACCTGAACTAGATGCTCTCATGAGCTCCCTTCCAGCCTTCGTTTTGTATGACTCTAGCATCCCCCAGCAGCCACCTCCTGGCCTCACTCAGCCCAGCCCAAAAAGCAGCAGGTGCTTGGGTGCCCAGCTAATACCTTCTCGTTTCCTCCTGGCAGCCCGGGATGGAGCCCCCTGTGTATTTGGTGGCATGGTGTATCGGAGCGGGGAGTCCTTCCAGAGCAGCTGCAAGTACCAGTGCACCTGCCTGGATGGGGCAGTGGGCTGCGTGCCCCTGTGCAGCATGGACGTACGCCTGCCCAGCCCCGACTGCCCCTACCCACGGCGGGTGAAGCTCCCTGGCAAGTGCTGCGAGGAGTGGGTGTGTGATGAGCCAAAGGAGCAGACAGCCGTGGGACCAGCCCTAGCTGGTGAGTTGGGGTTTTGGCTTGTAGCTCAGGCATCAAGGTAGTCGGTGCCGGGATGATTAGCCCCAGCAGACCAGCTTCATCCCTGGGGCAGTGCTGGCATTGCACTGGAGCTGCCAGAATAAGTGACCTCAGAGGTCTGTAGAGTGTCTGAGAGGATCATGGTGTTCCTTGTTTGCACTGATGCCCTGAGGTCCAGCCTCTCATCCTGTTTATTTGGGCTCTGCAGCTTACCGACTGGAGGATACATATGGTCCTGACCCAACCATGATGCGTGCCAACTGCCTGGTCCAGACCACCGAATGGAGCGCTTGCTCTAAGACCTGTGGAATGGGCATCTCCACCAGGGTCACCAATGACAATGCCTTCTGCAGACTGGAGAAGCAAAGCAGGCTCTGTATGGTCCGACCCTGTGAAGTAGACCTGGAGGAGAACATCAAGGTAAATATTTCTGTCTACATGCAGCTCAGTAAGAGGATGCCCCATCTCCTGGCATAGGCCTAGTGCTAAACAAGATGCATAATACTTGGCTGAGAGGAGACAGCTTTCAGATCTGCCCAAGTCTTGTCTGAATCCTGCAAGCACATGTACTTTAGATGTCCAGCCTAAATAATGATAATACAGGCTCTTGAAAATGTCTCATGAGTGAGTCAATTGCTATGAATAAAGCGACAGGATTAACTTAGCAGATAGAAATATGAATGGAAAATGTACAGATTTAGTTTTGCTATTTAAAAATGCCTGGCTTCTAAAAAAATAAAATAATGTCATTCACTTACTTCCTAACAGAAAGGCAAAAAGTGCATTCGCACCCCCAAAATCTCCAAGCCCATCAAGTTCGAGCTCTCTGGCTGCACCAGCGTGAAGACCTACAGGGCTAAATTTTGTGGTGTCTGCACTGATGGGCGCTGCTGTACCCCCCACAGAACAGCCACTCTGCCTGTGGAGTTCAAGTGCCCTGACGGTGAGGTCATGAAGAGGAGAATGATGTTCATCAAGACCTGTGCATGCCACTACAACTGCCCTGGAGACAATGACATCTTTGAGTCTCTGTACTACAGAAAGATGTATGGAGACATGGCATAAAGCCAGAAGGAGACAAGCTAGAGACTTTCAACTTGAACTGTTTTTTGCATCTCTTTTTTTTTTTTGTAAACATGATTCAGTAGCACAAGGTATTTAAATCTTTTTTTTAAGTTCAACAAACTTGCTCCACGTGACTTTTAAGACAAATTGTCTACTGACCCCAAACATTTGGTTTGAAGAAGAGGGTAAAATGGACCTTGGGACCACAGCAAAGCACAAGATCCAGAAAATGCTGTTCATGAGGTGTTGTTTAGGGGTTGCTAGGGGCCATTTGCAGGAAGAGCAGCTCTCAAGCAGTGTTCCCTTGGTGTGGTACTGTGTGTTCCACCTAGTAGTGCAATGGAAAAGGAGACCCTTAGCATGTTTGCTGACACTGGGATATTGGCAGTGACAGCTGGAATGTAAATCCTCACCCAGCAAGGTGCTAAGTAGAAGGTGTTCTGTTAGTCAGGACAGTAAATGTATCAGCTTTGACACTGATTCAAATGACTTGTTCAAGAAGAATCAGAATCATGTCTATTAGACTGGACAGCTTGTGACAGTTACTTTACCTGTAACAAGCTACTTTTTATTAATATTGTAAATACTGTATATATATTTGTACAGTTATCTAAATTAATTTAAAGTTTTGTGCCTTTGTTAATGCTTTGGTATTTTAATGATAGCCTCCTCTTTTGGAACAAGATAGGTAGGATGTAAGGCTTGTCTGACAATGCATTCAAAGCATGAAATAGATACCCTAGTGGAAATTGTTCAGTTAAGGTGACAGTGAGACTACTTGCTACAGTTGAGGTGCTTCTGTCCTTGGTAGCATTCATGTGTATGGGGAAAAATATGGTTACCTCAGCTTTAGTATGCAAGTGACCTTAAGTAAAGTCAGTACATTTGTTTTTGTAGCTGACCAATCTTTCCACATGGGAGAATTTGTTTCTTTCTTTGACTATTGCTGTTCTTTGAACAGTTTGTTTATTTGTTGAGAAGTGTGACCAAAAGTTACATGTTTGCACCTTTTTAGTTGGAAATAAAGTATTATATTTTTTATATAAATGACTTGGAACTTCATTTCTAACACTTGGGTAATTTATATTACTTTCCTACATACTCATCAAAAAAGGATTTGTTTTGTCACATAAGTCAGTAGTGGATGAGTTCTGTGTTGAAAAACAAGTAACACTGAGAAGAAACCATGGTGATTTACCATCCTATGTTCCAATCCAATAAAGAAAACTCACCAGCTAATATATCACTGGTAGTGAAGATACATATAACATCATTTAGAGTTTTTCTGTTTCATACTAAATGGAAGCGGGCTAGGTTTTGGAGAGCTGAACTCAATGTTGTGCTAATAAGAGTCATCTGTAACTATGACACGCATAACAAGCTGGCTTATAACTAGAGCTGTCTGGGATTTTTTTTCAATCCAATGCTTGCCACCATATCGTCTCAGCATCAGCTGTGCAACATCATTGCAAGCTGTTCAGTGTTACTACAAGTTTTTTTTTCTACAACTTTGTTTGAGATACACTATGGAAAATACCTTTTAAAATATTATGAAATGGAAACAGTTCTTCATTCTGGAGTCAAATCCAAAAGCCCTTTAGTCTGTCAAAACTCCCACTGAAAAAATCAGTGAGAGTTCTGCTTATAGGCCCTCTGTGTGGCCTGGTGGATAGCACAGTGAAACTGGGACTTGGGAGGTCTGGGTTATTTTCCTAGCTTTGTCACAAGCCTGCCTAGAACGTGTGGACAAGTCACTTCATCTCTTAGTGCCCTGGTTTCCCTCCTGTAAACAGCAGTTTGTAATAATGATAGCTTCCCTTTCTACAATGTTTGTAATCTTTGATGAAAAGCACTGTAATACTTAGGTCCAGGGTAGAATCCTAAAAATTACCTTGAAAAAGCAAAATAGAGTTCAGGAAAAGCTGAGTCACTTTCCCCTATACCCTAGTATTAGCCATTAACATCACCCCTGTGTTAGCTCCTTCATTAAAGTAATAGGCATTTCTTTCCTAAGCTATAAAGGGAAGGAACCATGGAATCTTAAATTAACATCAACAGTAGCAACATTCGGTTCTGTTTATAGAAACCAGGTAGCCTTCAATAAGAAATCCTTTCAGGCAAACAAGATCAGTCTGGAATTTCCTGGTGGTAGTTAAGTGGAAGAATGTTGACTGAAAAAAATATTGTCCACCTCACCTTCAATGTCCATTGATTCTAAGTGGCATTTGAAACAACTCAGCATCCCACCAGGTCTAACGACCAACATCTAAGACCTAAAATAAAGTCCACTGAAATGAATTAACTTCTTTTCAGTGACTTCACTAGACATTGGAAGTATTTCCTCTTCCTCTCAGAAATATGAAGAGTTTGTCTGGTATGAAGAAGTGGTTTTCTGTGTCGATTTGAAATAGTTTTGGGTAACCTCTGCCTCTAATACTCCCTGAGACTCCCCATTTTTTTCTTGCAGGTTTTGAACATAACAGAAGTTTTGTTCACCCTTGAGCACAACTGTTTGATCAAAGCTTATGTTGGGTCTACCTCCAAATAATAGTAGAATTTTCATTTCTACTCTCAAGAGTGATAAAATCTATGTGGACTGCAAACATAGCTGGCCTTGTACACAGTCTAAGAATTTGACAGTGAAAAGCTGAGTTAGGTACAGGAGGCATGATGGATGGGATTAATAGCCCAGAAGTTTGATGTTTGATATTGTTAGAGTTTTCTGGGTAAAAACAACACTATTTTCAAATGTAGCAAAAAGCTGATGCTAGGAATGGTCATCCATTTACTATATTACCACATTCCAGGGAACACCTAATGGTCTCACTGTAAGTTATAATCAGTAAGCATGTTGCATATTACATACAGCTCATCAGGTCGTTAATCTCCTCCTTGGTATTATTTACCAAGTCAATAATTTCATGAGTAACAGTAACATAAAAAGATCTGCCATCCTTTTTCCCCAAGACAAACTATGGTTTTCTGGCACAAAAACACAGGATTATGACACACTGTTGTACCGGTGAGTGCACTCATGTCAGTAGAGAAATTTGTATCATCTATGTATTATTGCAGTTTCCTCAAATTGTCATTATCTATCATCCTGTTGTAAGTCTCTGGTTAAAATGCATGCAATATCCAGAAGCAAGACAACAATGTCTTAATAGACACTCTGGGTAAAATTGTAGGCCTGCCTATCTCATTCCTGTCCCTTGCTTTCATTCTTCACACCTACAGTTGAGAGACCTGCAAAAGAAGATTTTCAAAGAATTGAAAGATGAAAAAAGGAATTTTAGGGCATAATTCAACCTAAACGGAGCTAGGCCCCTTTAAAACCAACAAGTTACAATGACCACAGTTTGGGAAGTGATTCCCAGAGCTAAGATTATAAAAGAAAATAAAACAAAAAAAAAATGTTTACTCCTGAGAGTGCTGGCCACATGGATTTTCTGTGGTAGCATTTTCCTTGTCTTTTGTTTATTGTATTTAAACATAACCATTCCACAAGAAACTCCTTAAAATGGATGGTCAGCTACGCTGAAGTAAAGCACCATATTTGAGGCTGATTTAATGAACTCTAATGAACGTCACTCAATTAGCCATTTCAAAAGGAGTTATACATGGCTGACAGCCAGAATGTCAAATAACTTGTCAAAAACTGTAAGTTATCTTATTTCAGTATTTTGTACCATGGACAACCACAACACATTTACATGGATTTGTAGCTCAGCATTCTAACATGATACAGATGTGAGCAGACATGGACTATATCCCTTTCATATGAGGCAGCCACTACTCTCCAGATGGAACTTTGTCAGATTCCTCGTAACTAACAAACATCCAGAAGACACCAGTTAAGAAACTCCTCAGGAATGAGCCACTTTTAATGATCTGTAACCACAGAGGAACAAATAAATCTTTGGACAGAAGCCAGTTATTTGACTCACAAAGAAAGGGACTCTATTAAGAAAATTGGCTTTTGGACATTTAACTAGAAATAGGAAACACCAGTTAGATCATTTGCATCCTTGTAGTGTAACTTCTTTATGAAACCCAGTGCTCTAAGAAAGCACTCTCACTGTTATATCAAAAAGTAAGGACATAAAGCACATGAAGGAAGAGGAATATGCCACCCCAGCACAAAACTTAATGCCACCTTCCTGCTTCTCCACACTACAACTGACTCCCAACCTTTTTTAGAAGCAAATTAAAATGTGGTTTTAAATCAATTATGCTAGACTTTATATGCCTGCATATGGAAGTTGTTAAACAAGGAAAAGTTGTCCAGCCAGTTGGGCTGAAATACCAATGTAAGGCTTTACCCAAAGTCCCAAGAGGAATCCGAGAGAAGAAGAAATCCAGTTAACTTGTTTTTCCTCCCTCTATTTCCTTGAATTAATATATGCCCATAAATGGAAGTACCAACACCAAATACCAAAAGTGACTACATTCTCATAGCCTTTTCAGTCTCACTGGAACAAGGAAATACCACAAATGTCTTCAAAGAACCTGCTCCCAAACCGTGCTAAAGCCTGAAGTGCATTTGCAGTTTTAACAAATATTCAAAGACCTGATTAATGTGACATCTATATGAGAAGAATGGAATTATATTGTCCCCATGTCAAAGAAGAACTGTTGGCAACTGGATCTCTAATACAACTACAATCATAGTGAAGGCAAGCAAATAAGTGAGTAAAAGCAAACTGTGGGAATTCTGAAGAGACCAGTGGAATCTAACCCTTAACTTATTAATTTTACTAATAATCATAGCTCCACTGGGAAGTTGAAGCATGCCCAAATGAAAATTACACGATGTAATGTGACCGCACAGGTCATATCAATATGTGCTCTGAATTGCTGCAGGGTTGTCCCATGTTAACACTGGTTCTGTGCTCAGCTACTTTAGCTGCTCTCTTTGATCCCTGTCCCACAATCCCAGCATATACCCCAGAAGCAGTGAATTCTGAAAGACTCTGTGTAACAGGGTGGCCTCCTCATCAGGTCTCTGCTGGCCACCCTGCTTCTGGGGTAACTGCCCACTTTGTTCATCTACCATGTCTTGATGGAAAAATATAACACTTGTTACTAAGGCGGGAGGCTACCCATTACTCACCCAGCTGACAAGCCCCTAATACCCGCTCTGACCTTCCCTCCATGGGTCCTATGCGTTGCAGATGTTACTCTGGTGTTACTCCTCCAGCCTCTGGCCAGAGCAAACTGGGCACACAGTTGTAGCTCTTTTCTATAGCCCCAGAGAAAAGAGGGCTCCTCACATGCTACCCCTCTCTCATCAGGGTCCCCTTCACTTTGCTGGCTTTCACCCAGCCTCTTTCATACTGCCCTCTCTCAGGGGCCACACTCATCCCCCCAGTCTCACCTAGCGCAGTCTGTTGGGTATCTCCTGCTACCCTCACCTGAGCGTTGACTGAGCGATTCTACAACTATAGGCCTATTTCGCTCCTGGCCCCTCACTGGGCCACTATGCCTCCACTGGGCCTCCTCACTCACCCACACTCACGGGGCCAATGTTAGGTATGCAAGCATGATTTAGAAGATAAACCCAGAGATTTAAAATAGAAATCCATAGTGTTAAAACCATTCTGAACTGTTGAGGTCTTTCTGAGTTATTTTGAATTCAGAAGGAAAGATGGCTTTATTATTTTTCTGCAGTCAAAAATCAAGATAAAACTAAGAGCTATCAATTGCCAGTGGGCACCTTGAATCTATTGAGAGGTCTCTTGACTATAAAAAGGTTGAAAACTATTGTGCTAGGAACACTAATAGATTCTTAACCCTGTGCATCCAGTCCACAAGACTTTGGATTATATGTGCCAATATTTATCATCCAGGCACAATGGATCTGGTCACTTAGCCTAGGCCCTAATACTAACTATTGGCCTTAAATTCACCATAAACTCCCTACTTGCTGACCATAGAAACTGTAAACCTTTTAGCATAGGTGACTGGTAGGGAGTGCATGGGGGTGCACGTCCCCCCCTAAAGGGGCTGGTGCCCCCCCGATGGTTGACACTGATGCTGTCAGTAGGGCTGGTGCCCTCCCCCCTCCCGACAAGACAAATGCCATTGACGGCTTCTTTAGGTGCCCCCCCAGATTCAGGAGGCACTAGTCACTCATGCCTTTTAGCTTGACTCCAGTGCCAGTACAGTTTAGTCCTAGAAGCTCTTTTGTACTTTATGGCATAAGGTCAAGTCACCCCCATTCATTTCCTACCCTACCCATGTCTGTAGTGTGTTTGGAACTTACTTGGATGTGCACATCTCAAACAGAAAACATTTGCTAGCAGCACTTCTACCATGCCCTGGTTCCTAACTTCTGACCCTTCTGCATGGCACTTTCTGGCTCTGTTGTCCATAAATAGAGACAAATTTGTGGATTAATTGCTAGAGGAGCTCCACAAGTGATTCAGAGATGTATCTTGCTGTAATGTTCAAGAAATAAGAATCCTACTTTGCTAGGACTACAAGATATGAGGTAGATGGGAAGAGGTGGCTCAGTGTGAGGACAAACTCCAGATCAACTATAAATATCAGTAGACTTACCCTGAGAAAGACATGCACTCCAAAGGGTATGGTATGTTAAACTGACTCTATTAAAAGGTACCCCAGCAGGATACTTAATTTGTTTCCAGCAATGTTTGTACTTTTTCCTGATTCTTATCTACACAATAATGCCCTGGTCCTGGTTTAAGTCAGCATAATTGTTAACTTATTGGGGCTACTACAGTTTATATCATCTGATTTTTTTGACTATTGTATAGCACAGATATTTTTCTGTGTCCTCCACACCTCACTGCTATAACTAGGGAGGGACACAGACTGACACCTAGTGGATCATCAGGGGAATAGATTAGAATACAAAGTAAGAGATTAGTTGAATTACATAGGGAAACATACTGTAAACAGGTCAAACTATAACCTATTATGCAACAGGGATGCTATTGTAGCTGACGGACAAGGGTAGTTGTACAGGATTCAGAAAATAAGGTTCTCTGAAATCTGAAAATGCCCCTTGGGTGTTAACCATAAGGATATGTGGCATCCTGACATGCTAAATTTATTATTAAGCTATGAGCCCTTGTGTTATAAACCCCTACTAATTATTCCTTTAGTTCTTAAATTAGAATTTATGCCCTGAAGCCTTTGCCCAATCCCTGATCAGCCAAGGCACCCAAAACATCTTGACTGATTTGGGATCCAAAATGAGAATATCATCTGAATAAGGACTTCTCAATTTGAATTGGTATAACATACCAGGAGATGAAGTCGTTTAAAGCCCTTTGTCCCATTCTTTCCTGAATCAAGCTATTACTGCCACTGAAAGCTCCCTGTTTATCCTCAGAACAGAAAAAAGCATAATCATCCACTGCACACACTTTCTCTATCTGCACTACTGGAGGGCCTTGCTGAGTTTGAGAGGCTAACAGGAGGATGATAGTGGTATTCCACACAAGTAATCCTCCCTCCCCGCAACGCCTTTTACCTCAGAGAGTTAGCCAGGGGCTGGGGGCTGGCAACATTCCCCGCCCCTTGAGCAGTGAGTGGAGAAAAGCCTGGTTAAGGCTGCTTCCCCCTCTTCCTTCAGGCACAACCCAGCTGGGGACTGTGCAGGCCCGGGTAAGGGTTTAAACCCCTCCCTAACCATAGCATCCTGCAAGAGCCTGGCCATGCCCCCTCCCTCAGCTCAGCACTGTGGAAGGGATGGGAGAGTTCGCCCCCTGGCTTCTGGCCTGAGCCACTGCAGGCATGTGCCTACATTTCTTGAATCAAAAGTGAATACCTATCCACTCGCAAATCAGTTCAATCTCTGCAAGTTAGACTAACCTGCAAAAACTAAACTGAATCAATTCAGGATTTTTTTTTTCACAGCAGCCCCCCTGGCTCTCCAGGGACCTAGCAGACCTCCTGAGGCTAAAAAGAAAGGCCTACAAAGGATGGAGGATGGGAGTCACCTCCAAGGAGGATTATTCTGCACTGGTCCAGTCCTGTAGGGAGCAGACCAGGAAAGCCAAGGCTGCAACAGAACTCCAGCTAGCTTTGAGCATCAAGGACAATAAAAAGTCCTTTTTCAGATATGTGGGGAGCCGGAGGAAAAGCAGGGGCAACATTGGACCCCTGCTGAACCAGATGGGGCAACTGACAACTGACACCCAGGAAAAAGCCAACCTATTAAATAGGTACTTTGCGTCAGTCTTTCATCAGCCCCATGGGACGCCCATGCCTGCTACAGGGCTGGGAAGTCCAGGTGAGGGTGATCCCCTGCCCTCCATTAAAGCTGACTTCGTGAAGGAACATCTTGAGAAGCTGGATACCTTCAAGTCAGCCGGCCCTGACAATCTTCACCCCAGGGTACTCAAGGAGCTGGCGAGCATCATAGCCCAGCCTCTAGCGCAGATCTTTGAAAACTCTTGGCGCTCTGGTGTAGTGCCCGAAGACTGGAAGAAGGCCAATGTGGTGCCTATCTTCAAGAAAGGAAGGAAAGTGTATCCGGCTAACTATAGGCCCATTAGCCTGACTTCTATCCCGGGGAAGATCTTAGAAAAGTTTATTAAAGAGGCCATCCTTAATGGACTGGCCGACGCCAACATCTTAAGGGATAGCCAGCACTGGTTTGTTGCGGGTAGGTCTTGCTTGACCAATCTCATTTCCTTCTACGACCAGGTGACCTATCACCTGGACAAGGGAGAAGAGATTGATGTCATATATCTTGACTTCAAAAAAGCCTTTGATCTGGTGTCCCATGATCGCCTCTTGGAGAAACTGGCCAATTGTCACCTTGGGTCCTCCACGATCCACTGGCTGGAAAATTGGCTCCGGGGTCGGACCCAGAGGGTAGTAATTGATGGAAGTCACTCATCGTGGTGTCCTATGACCAGTGGGGTCCCCCAGGGCTCTGTCCTTGGACCCATACTGTTCAACATCTTCATTAATGATGTCGACACTGGAGTCAGAAGCGGACTGGCCAAGTTCACCGATGACACCAAACTTTGGGGCAAAGCATCCACACCAGAAGACAGGCAGGTGATCCAGGCTGACCTGGACAGGCTCAGCAAGTGGGCGGACAAGAATCTGATGGTGTTCAATGCCGATAAATGCAAGGTTCTCCACCTTGGGGAAAAAAAACCCGCAGCATCCTTATAGGCTCGGCAGTGCTATGTTGGCTAGCACTATGGAAGAAAGAGACTTGGGGGTCATCATTGACCACAAGATGAACATGAGCCTGCAATGCGATGCTGCAACTAGTAAAGTGACCAAAACGCTGGCTTGCATCCATAGATGCTTCTCAAGCAAATCCCGGGACATCATTCTCCCCCTGTACTCGGCCTTAGTGAGGCCGCAGCTGGAGTACTGCGTCCAGTTTTGGGCTCCACAAATCAAAAAGGATGTGGAGAAGCTTGAGAGAGTCCAGAGAAGAGCCACGCACATGATCAGAGGTCAGGGAAGCAGAACCTACGATGACAGGCTGAGAGCCCTGGGGCTCTTTAGCCTGGAAAAGCGCAGGCTCAAGGGTGATCTGATGGCCATCTACAAGTTTATCAGGGGTGACCACCAGTATCTGGGGGAACGTTTGTTCACCAGAGCACCCCAAGGGATGACGAGGTCGAAAGGTCACAAACTACTTCAAGATCGTTTCAGGCTGGACATAAGGAAGAATTTCTTTACTGTCCGAGCCCCCAAGGTCTGGAACAGCCTGCCACCGGAGGTGGTTCAAGCGCCTTCATTGAACACCTTCAAGATGAAACTGGATGCTCATCCTGCTGGGATCCTGTGACCCCAGCTGACTTCCTGCCCTTTGGGCAGGGGACTGGACTCGATGATCTTCCGAGGTCCCTTCCAGCCCTAATGTCTATGAAATCTATGAAATCTATGAAATGTTTGTCCTAGCCACTGTGTAAAAGGCCAAGCAGAATTGCAGCCCCTTTATTAGAATGAACATGGGGACTTCTTTGCCTCTAGTCAACCCAGTGCAGTATCAAAGTATGGGTAGACAGGGTAAGGGAAAGTCTTGCAGAGTTACGCCATCTTCCTAGTGTGAAAGTATGATCTGCACCTCTGAATGGGATATAGATAAAAGGTGTACCCCAAAGATCCAAGATGAATTTTGTCTACTAATGCTCCTTCTGTGGTAGGATAAGCTCCAAGCCTTTTTTATTATGCTCAGTACCTACACAGATCTATTTGACATCAGAGATTTAAGGCAGAGGGATGCACTATTCCCCCAAACTAAATCATTGGGAAAAAGTGATCAGATCATTGCAAAATTTCAGCATTTTCAGAATTTAAATGGCTTACACCTAGTTTTTGGATATGCTGATAATCTATTGGGAACAGAACAGAAAGGAAAGGATGATTGGAAACACAAAGGGAGCAGCAATAAAAATAGGTCTTAGGATCAATGAAGAAAACATCAAATATAGGGTCTTCATAAAGTCCTTGTGCACTTTTAAACTTTAATAACTTAGATTGTAGGTATGATAGAAACAATCTGTAATGGCAATTAAAAGCAAATGTATTAAAGTTTTAGGACAACTAGAGTAAACAATGCTAGACTTCAACATAACCAACATCCATCATGATATACTGCTTAATCTGATCTTCCAACCCCTTAGAAACATTTTCCAGTTGCTCTTGAGTTACTGCACTAATTGCATTGGTGATCTGAGCCCTAAGTTCCACCAAAGAGCGTGGTTTTGACAAGTAAACTACACTTACATGTCCCCATAAAAACAAGTCCAACGGCAACAAGTCAGGTGAACGAGGTGGCCAAGCAATTGGCCCACGTCTGCCTATCCACTTCTCTGGGAAAACATCATTTAGGAACTGTCGTATATTCAGAGCATAGTTGCACGGAGCTCCATATTATTTAAGAATAAATTCATTATTACTTATGAAATCTAGCATTGTGTACTCTAGTTGTCCTAAAACTTTAATAAATTTGCTTTTAAATGCTGTTTACAGATTGTTTCTATCATACCTACGACCTAAGTTATTCAAGTTTAAAAGTGCACAAGAACTTTATGAAGACCCTCTATATGGTTGTAAGTGAATGAGAAGATCTTGAACAAGTTAACTTACACGCTATATCCATGAGCAAAGAGAAGAACACAACTGCAGAGCACTTTAAAAGGGCCCAATCCTGTAAAAACCTGAACCCTCATTGCATAAGGATTCAGATGAGAATGCTCCAAAATGGAGCACCCTCAGTAACTTGTGGGTGGATTGGAGCCCCCCTCCAAGGTTGCGGGGCTCCAATCCACCCAGCCCACCCTCCAGCGCTGTCTGGGGAATCCCCAGAATGAGCTCCCTCTGCTCCCTTTCACCCCTCTCATTCTGAAAACAGCTCCAGGGCTAGAAGCGGCAATACTATGATAAACAGCGTCTGGATTCCCCAACCCCTGGGGACCCAACAGCAAACTTCTGTTGGATCTAGGG
This sequence comes from Alligator mississippiensis, assembly GCF_030867095.1. Classification (NCBI taxonomy): domain Eukaryota; kingdom Metazoa; phylum Chordata; order Crocodylia; family Alligatoridae; genus Alligator; species Alligator mississippiensis. Next base: position 114,602,040 of record NC_081824.1, on the reverse strand, counting down.
AATTATTATAACTCATGGCACTTCCTGTGAAACACAACAGAAAGCTGCTCTTCTTGTTGCAAACTAGAAACAATGAGGAAAAAAAACCTTTGAAACAGAAAGAGATAGGGACACACTGTGAGAACAGCCAAGTAACTTTATAGGCTACAGAGTCAAATATAGTAGCAGCACATTCATGACACCATTACAACATTTTGCTGTTTGTTTTTTTCCTTCTCACTTGCTGGGAAAAGTATGTATTCTCTTCAATTTCCTATCTCCCACCCCAAGGGAGGTCTGTGTTTGAGTCCTTTGTTTCCAGTGGCAAAGAATCATTGTTTTTTCTTATCTCTCAAAAGTATTATTTATGCTACCGTATATGTAATTGAGTAGACACATGAGACAACTAAAGTACAAACCATTTATAAAGAGAAGTCACATCTCCCCTTTGTTTACATATACACATTCTTCTAGGGCTAGACTTCTGCCAAGGTAAACCAGTTAGCCATATCTCCTGGGACAAATGATCTTTCTGAGATCTAGTATGCTAAAGGTTAATGAAGCAGACTGACTTGTCCTATCTTTGTAGCTACCTGTGAATTCATCTCACTGGAGTTTCCCATTGGCTTCCCTTTGAACCTTGTGTAGACTCGCAAAAGTATAACTATAATTCACCATTTGTTGCAAGCTACAAGACACAAAAAACTCAATGGTTTTATCCAAAGTTTTATAGCTACTCTCTTAGCAAGATGTTGTATGAAGGAAATACCTGCTTTTTCCTCTTTCCCTAACACATCCTCATAGTTAGTTCCAGCTGATGAATAGTAGGCAAAAAAAGGTCTCATTGCAGCTGCTTTCTTACAATCCCATCCAGAGTAGACTATCTCTTAGATTTTCAAGACATTGCTATGATCTTTGCTCCATAACTTTCTCTCCATTGAAGATTTAAGGTATGTTCAAGAGCAGGACTAAAATTTTGAAAAGCAGGGTGTGGTAAAATCTCACTGGCCCATGGGGGTCCAACAGGAAACACAAATGAGTCATCAAGAACAGAGCTCTCAGTGGCAGGGAGCTCACTATCAAAGATGGGTACAACTGCACTATTCCTTGCCCCCTCCAGGATCCACCTCTGGGCATGTCTATACTATCTTGTGGTAGTTCAGAGACAACTGCCTAGAAACAAGCCCCAGACACCCGCTGCCTTTCTGTATGCTGATAAAACATCATGCAGGCACCATTAGAAGGGGGCTTCTAATGTGTTTGCCTACCCCAGTTCTCAGAAGCACACCAGAGATAGAGAATCTGAGAGCATCTCTGTATCTGCTCCAAAAAGGGAGAACACAACATTTTTTCTGTATTCACAGACAGCATAGAAGTTACTGGGCTTCTCTTCAAGGTTGCTTTGCAGATCCTTTGACACTGGAGGAGCTTCTGTGGCCCTTACACTAACTACAGCACTAGTGTAAATTGGGTTCCACCATCTTTTTTACCCAGATTTTAGGACTAAAATTCAAATTAGAAAATTATATTACGTGTTTTGAGTTTGATGATAAACTGGGAGAGAGAGAAGTTTGTCCCTATGAGGAGATGCAGGCATTTTATTAGTTAGGATAAAATATGACAAGATGAGCAATGGGAGAAATAGGCAATCCCAATTCTATGAATAGAGGCTGCAGAGTCAGACCTTTAAGGCTTGTCTACACTACAGAAGAAATACCGGTATAATTATGTATGTTAGAGGTATGACTTTTTAACAAACATGTTTATGCTGTATAAACACTAATGTCACTGTAGTTATACCAGCATATAGCCCATTTCACTTTCCAAACTTGAATTTGCTATACTGATATTTTGCACACTTTGAAGGGTCAGCATAATCACAGATAGCAACAAGTTGGGTGGGGTTGCAGACACTCTAGAGAGTAGGGCTAGGACCCAGAATGACCTGAATAAATTGGAGACATAGTCTGACATCAGTCAGATGAAATTCAACAAGGACAAGTGCAAAGTCATGTATTTGGCACATAATAATTGCATGCACAAGTACAGGTTGGGAAAAGAATGGCTAGGCCACAGAACTGCAGAGAAGGACCAGGTGTTTACAGTGGGCAATAAGCTAAATTTCTGCCAAATGTGCTATTGTTGAAAAAAAAGCCAACAGCATACTGAGTTCTATTAACAGAAATGTCTCTTGCAAATCAATGGATGTGATTCTTCTAATCTATTTGTCACTGATGAGGCCTCTCCTGCAGTACCATGTCCAGTTTTGGGCCCCACACTTCAGGAAGGACATGGACATATTGGAAAGAGTCCAGTGGGGAGTGTCAAAAGGATTAGAACCCTCAGAAGTATGAGCAATTTAGGAAGTCTAAAAAACTAGGGGTATTTAGTCAGGAGAAGTGAAGATTAATAAAAATATTTGATAACAGGCTTCAAATACCTGAAGGGAAATTATAAAGTGGATGGAAATGGGGCTTTCCCTGTGGCTGTAGTTGACAGGACTTGGAGCAATGGCCTCAAGCTGCGGCGGAGGAAATTTACATTGGAGATTAGGAAGCACTTTCTGACTATAAGGGTGATCATAATCAAACCTTGGAACAAGCTGCCTACAGAGGTTGTGGAATTTACATCCCTGGAAATGTCCTGAAAAGTCACAGTGGCTGCTCTAGTGGTGCAATTGGTTAGCACATGGTACTTATATAGCAGTATTTGGGTGAGCCATGCTGAAGTTGTGAGTTCAATTTTCACCTAGAGCAGAACTTTTGGGGCTGGACCTGATAATCTGTAAAGTCCCTTCTGGCCCCTAACAACTATGAAGAGCAGATGGGCAAAGATGGTATTATCTTGCCTTAAATGCAGGGGGTGGCAGGAAAGGACTAGATGACCTAATGCACTCCTTTTCAGCCCTACTTTCTATGATCCTGTTATATAAGCACTTTTATATTGATATAGCTGCATCTGTAGTGAGCCAGGTTTTGGGGTAGGAGGAAGAGAGAGGACTTCTTTAACTATATCTGTATAGATAAAATAACAGCACTTTTTAGCATAGTAAGCTGCTTTAAAGGTTATGTTCACCCCAGTGGTGAAAGAACAGGTTAAGGACTATTTTAAAAATCTGGATGTGTACAAGTCCATTGGACAGGATGCAATGCATCCAAGGGTACAGAGGGAGTTGGCTGATATGATTGCAGAGCCACTGGCCATTATCTTTAAAAACTCATGGTGACTGGGGAAGGGGGTCTCAGACAACTGAAGAAGGGCAAATATAGTGCCAGAAATGGGAAGGGAAGGGAAGGGAAGAAGAAGACTCCAGAGTCTTCTCCAGTCAGCCTCACCTCAGTCCCTGAAAAAATCATGAAGCAGGTCCTCAATGAATCAGTTTCTAAGAACCTGGAGGAGAATAAAGTGATCAGGAATGGTCAGCATGGATTCACCAAGGGCAAGTTATGCCTGGCCAACTTGGTTGCCTTCTATGATGAAATAACTGGCTCTGTGGATGTGAAGAAAGCAGTGGACATGATATATCTTGACTTTAGCAAGACTTTTTACATGGTCTCCCACAGCATTCTTGCAAGCAAGTTGAGGAAGTATGGGTTGGATGAATGGACTGTAAGGTGGATAGAAAGCTGGCTGGATTCCCGGGCTCAGTGGATAGTGATCAGTGGTTCAATGTCTAGATGGCAGCTGGTGTCAGTCCTGGGGCCAGTTTTGTTCAATATCTTCATTAACGATTTGGATGATGGGATGGAGTGAACCCTCAGCAAACTTAACTCACCAGTACTCCCTTTAGATGCAAAGTCTTTCCAAAAGGTAAATACCAGGTATCATAGGTAGATTTAATAAGCACCATCCACAGGATTTTTTTCCTTGTTATGCCAACATTTATTTCACAGAGGTGAAGAATAAATTAAACAGGATTTATTTTGTTCTTTTTGGTCTGCAGTTTTCCATAGATTATCACAAAGCAGTTCAGAAGACATGAATTGCACATTTGTTAGAAAATGACTGCATGTCAATAGGCAGGATGGACCTTACTGTAGTATAAGAGGCCAAATGAACAACTATATGCATCACCAATGGGCATGCCCGGACTGCCCCTGTGCCATCAGGGGTCCCCCTTAATAGTGCAGGGCTGGTTTGGGCTCACCACAGATTGGGCCCTGATGGTCCAGACCAGCCACGTGCCGTTCAACCTCCTCTCTGCCCCCCTCAGCTCTCCCTCTTCCCCAATAGCACAGGAGCAGTCTGTGCATGCCAGAGCTTGGTACATGGCCCCAGTAGTGTGGGGCTGGACCACGAGGGGAGGGACCCATTTCCTAGTGAGCAAACAGGGAAGGGGGACCTTTGCTTTTTCCATGAAAAAAACCTGAAAAATGCCAAAATATATAAGTATTTAGAATTTATTTTATTATAATGATCCAGGCACTGGTAGGCTTCCAAATTGCTTTAAAATTGTAAATATATCAATAAAAATGGTACTCAACTGATACCTATCTATATAGGGACATTTCATTTTAATCATGGAAAAAGGAGGATTTGAGGGGTTTTAGAGAATTTGGGATTTTTAAACAGAGAAAACCAGAATCCCAACCAAAAAGGTTTCTGTCTGATGTCTCAATTGGAAGCTTATTCTGAGAGACAGACATTACGTGTGCCCAAATGTCAGAAATTCTAATGATATTTGTTCCCATCCAAGCCTCTCAATATAGTCCCAGGCTGTTATATTGAAACTTCAATTTTTGTATGGTTTGGATATTCATGCTAGGGGTGGCTAAATTATAGCTCATGGACCAAGTGCTGGAATCTACCCATCAGAGGAAGGAAAAAGCAATCTGCCATTTTATAGACAAAAAATTGTCACTGTAGCCCTTGTTGACACAATGTGGGGACATTTTTGTAATGCAGTTCATATTCTGTTCTGTGTTTTTTAATATTCTGGCTGTGTCTACATGTGATGCTATGTCATTGTAGCAACGCACTATGGCGACATAGCTTCGGCAGTCACAAATCATGATGCTGCCACTATGTCACCATAGCAACAAGCTCCCTCTTTATAGTGCATTGCTACAGCAACATAGCAGCCACAAATAACCATGCGCAGCATGCATGGCACAGAACAGGCTGTTACTGCACCGTCGTTTTGTACTTCCAAAAGGGGGTATCAGGGCACATGTAGATGCACTCTCTGTGTAGTAAGTGCTATGACATGTTCTAAGATTTAACTTAATTTGTACTCATTCCTCAAAATAGCACCTTAATTCAAGATTAAAGCAATTCTCAAACCTTTAAACATGTGAGTACTATGCATTCCAATTCAACAACCCCTTGCTCACACCTCTTCCAATGTTTCAAAGGGTTACATTTCAGCAGATGGTTTTTTAGTCTCTTTCCTCAGATTGCACTGGCACCTTTTGGTTGCTCTACAGCACATCTGCAAAGCACAGGAAACATTAGATGCAACCACTAAATGAAAGTTGGTGTCAAACAACTCAGCACTATGTTGATCTTCAGTTACTCTTGAGCTGGTGTGCATTTTCCAAAATACTTCATTTTGTAGTTTATAAGAATTACACTGATGGCATATGTTAGTTGTAAAATTATTGAAAAGATAGCTATCTGTATTATTTTTCTACCGGAGTTGCTATGCGCTCTTTGCATTCTCTGCATTTGTTAAACTAAAAATGCATATAGTATGCTGCAACTTGTTCTTGATTTTACAGTTGTGGATAGAGAACCTAAACATTTCAAAAAGGTATATGTCAGGAATTCTCAGGAACTAGGTGGTGATCATACGTTGCTGCCTTGGATGGTTCAGAAACAACAAATCCTGAATGTGTGAAGAGAAAAGAGGACCTTTGAAATTCCTTCTAATCCCATGATTCTCTGTATGCCCTTTACTCAGAAGATAGGTCTGTGTTTTGAAACCAGAACTGATCATGACCCAGAACATCAGTCTGAAATTCTAAGATTAGTTCAGATACAAACATCATGCTTTGGACCCATCTCCATAAAATAGATCTTAATGAGCAAAATATCATAATTATGATGCTCCCAATCTTCTTGCACCTTAGTTTACCCCTTGGCAATGGTATGCAAAACCCAAGATGCAGGTGCTATTAATAGCCACCAGCCAACCTGATAGAGTAGCACCATATCATAAAAATGATGACTTTTACAAACACTTTTAAAAAGCGTTTCAAAAACCACTTTGCAAATTTCCTCAAAAAGCATCTCAATTTAGTGTTTTATTGACATATGTATAGTGTAGTAAAGGAAAGTTCAGCGTGTAAGGCTTCCACCAGAAAAAGGCAGGAAAGGAAATGAACATGTTCTCACCAAAATCACAGAAATAGATTTTTTACAGAAGTATGACTTCATTGTTTCTCAGGAGCAACAGAACCTTTGGTATCTAGGTTCAGTCATACTCATACTATGGAGACCCCCAACCAGCACTTCAGCTATCACTTGACCAGAAGCAAATGTTTTGTGTTGACTGAAATTTCCATATCTTGTTACAGTGGACCAGTGCATTTGTTTGCTGTGTTGACATAGAGACTGTGTTGCCAAATTTCTATAGATTTTTAAAGTGTGTCTTTTGGTGGAGCCACTCCTGAGGTTCTGCACTGGTGTGGTGACTCCAAGTGGGAAGAGAAGGGAATCTTGTCTCTTTCTCCACAGCATTATGAGTCAGGACTATGAGGACCCTGAATTAGTTTACTTCAGTGAGTTGCTGGCCTTGTACTTCTTCCACGCTGAATTCCACAGAGTGAGAAATTTTCACTTTCACAGATCAAGGCCCCCTGAGGTGAAAGAGGTAGTGGGGCAGGGCTTGGTGCTGCACAGGTGGGGTGGGGCAGGGTGCGGGGTGGATCCACAGCTTATGCACAGGGCAGGGGTGTGCTCCCACCTCTGTGTGCACCCCTGGGACAGGCTGGGGCAGGTCAGTAGGGGGTGCTCCTGCGCTGAGCCACCCACCTCACTGCGCCTGACCACTTTCTAGGCTTTGAGTGCCTCCCTGGGGGTGCCTCATATCTGGCCAACCCCCCTTCCTGGAACACACCCACTAGGCTGGGTGTATTGCTCCCACCATCCAGGGATGGGCTTGATTCTGGCACAGTGCCCCCTGGGAAACACAGGCCTAGTAGCCCTTGAGGATACTTGCCTCACTTCAAGAACTTGGGATGCTTCCCTCAGTCGGAAGCACAAGTAGTGGTCTTCCTAAGTCAGCTGACCCAAGGGGACCCCAAGGCATAATCTAGACCCACTCCCAAAAAGTCTCCCACACTAGGTACAAAGGAGAACTTTATTGGTTACAAGGAGTAGGGTTGAAATAGGGTACAGAGTTGAGTAGTATCAGAGAAATCCCATAGAGCAAACAGGGTGGCTGGGGTAGCCTTTGATCATGCATCTGAGTTACTGCAAGCTATATATCTAGCTAGATCTCAGGTAGCTTACTTACAAGTATCATCCAGGGGCAGGTTGAGATTCCTTCTGGAGGCAGGCAGTTCCTTGATCATGAATTTCCAGAAAGAGCAAGTTTCAGATGCTCCATCTCTTCTCTCTGAGTTTTCATCATGGCTACTCCTCCTCCTCCTGGTCAGTCCTTAACTTATATAACCCTTATGACCTCATTTACCTGGTCCAATGGAGGCCAGCACCTGCTGGCTGCCAGCCAACCAATTTGAAATGTGTCACTGGTTGCTGGGCAGATTAGCAGTCTCTAGCCCACCAGGGAGCACAAGCCCCTCACCCAAGTATGTGATGCCAGTCACGTAGGCAGAGGGAGCAGGTTTCCCCCCTCCCTCAGGAATGTATCCAACTCGGGCTACATAAAGAGATAGGATAGGGTGTGTTTCCTCTGCTGGGCCCATACTAACCAAATTGTCACAGAGCAGAGTTTTTGGGGAGAAACAGAGGTGGTCTTCTGCTACACAGGCACCCTGTGCACCTGTATGCACGGGGTGAGGGCACACTGCCCGCTGTAGGCTGGACCTGGGGACAGCACTGGGCTCTTCCTGGGGGGGCTGGGCTGGAACTATGCTTGGGGTGGGTGGGATGGGGTGGGTGGCGGTGGTGGCACTAGGAAGAGAGCTATGGCGGGGGGGGGTAGAGCCACCCTAAAATCTTCCATAGCCCCCCTCCCAGTGCCATCACCACCCACCCTGCCCAGCCCAGCCCAGCCCAAGCACAGCTGCCAGGAAGAGCCCAATTCAGCCTCTGGCTCCAGCCCACAGCATCAGCCTGCCCTTACCTCATGCACAGATCCAGAGGGCATGTGCCCTCCATGCCTCCTCCTGGGGTGTGTGCAGCAGCAGAAACTGGCCCCCCGTGCCCCCTGGATGAGCCACATATCTGTCCCACACCCCAGCTGTGCATTGCCTGCCCTTGCCCCAGCCCCAGCCACACACTCTCCCTCATCATGGGGGCCTTGATGTCCCTCTCCCATTCCACTTCCCCCCCACAAACAGATTTACCAGGTAGGTGCTGCTCTCCAAGCTGATGGGCTGCATATCGGCAATCGCATTGATATCAGCTGATATGGTTGGTCAATAATTGGCCATCGGTACGGGCCAAAAAAATCTTTATCAGTGTACCCCTAGTGAATATAAACATTTTTAGTTTTACAATTTAACCAGCATAGGCATAGCTTTCCCCTGGAAAGTGAGTTTAGTTGATTTACACAGAGACAGAAGAGGAAGGTCTAAATTGACTAGCAATGAAGTTTAATATTAAGACTATTTCTACATGGCACAGCACAGTCCCAGGCAAAGATGCTGAAACTAGCTCAAGAACTGGAGACAGAGTAAGCTGCATCAGCCCAGCAATCTGGCCAGGCAAACATACCTTGTTTTTTAGCCAGATCAGAGCTCTGGACTATTGTAGCTAGACTTCTGAGATCTCAAGCAGTTCGTTTGTGCAGGGCACTGTATTGTGCTGTGTAACCAAACTCTAACTGTGTGTGTCCAGACTATTCAAGGGTTTTTGTTTTGTTTTGTTTTGTTTTGCTTTGCTAAATAAAAATCCTTTGTTTTAAGAAGAGTGCTAGTACAGGTTCCAGAGGGCACGTCTCCATGAGACACTTACTGCACAGTAGCCTAATAACACTGTGCAGTAGTTTGCCAGTCAGAAACTATGCTAATAAGCTACTGTGCAGTGTTATTAGGCTACTGCACAGTAAACATCACTAAAAAACCATGTGCCTGTGCTACTGCGCAGTAAATGTAGTTACTACACATTCAGTTAGTACTTCATTAAGGAAGTACTACACTAAATGCACAGTAACCACAGCACATTAATGAATGTGTAGATGTGCCCAGAAGGAAGGAAATTAAGTGCCCAAAACCCAGCTGGACTTGCATGAGATTAGCAGTCATCATAGATGAGGCAGCATAATTAAGGCCTGGAAAAAAGGCAAAATTCCATATCCAAAAGAGATAATAAGGAAAAGAAGCCCAAGACTTGAATTGTGTCCACTCAAGAATGAGAATGGACAGTGAGGTTCAGCTGATTTCATAACAACAATACTCCTTAATATTGTCTTATATTGGATTATACCTTTTTGGTAACAACTCACATTAATGGTTATTGTGAGGTATCCACACAGCTCCCACTTTTCATGTCTAGTTTTGTTGTAAATGTGCTAGATATGACATCTTTAGGATGGGCCTTAGATAGTTTGGGATCTTGAAGCTCTGGTCTATCACAGGCACTGTGCTGGGAATAGGGAAACAAATAAAATTAATTCAAAGCAAATTGAGAACTCTGAATATCTTCCCTTGAAAGTGTCATGTGAATTGGCTTTAGAGAATTTTTGTTTCTGCCCATGGAATAGCATCCAGTCTCCAGCATCCTCTAATGATTCATTTCCCTCCACTAAAGATACCATGTGTTCAGTAATGGAACATCTGTCAGCCTTTCTAGCACCCCACTCCTAACACCAGGCACAGTATATGGTGTTTTGTGGTCCAAGTTTGTGGAGATCCACTAGCTTCTGCAATATATATGTCTGCTCCTGCAGGAACACCAATCTCCTCCATGCCCAATGCTGGGCTGTAGACTTTCTGCTAGATAGTCAAGCTAAGGTTGGTATTATTTCCAACTCTTCCCTCATATCTTCAGTCAGGCATACATTACTTTGGCATCCTTTCATTTTGCCCCATCTGGCCCCAAGTAAAACACTTGAATGAATATGAAAACCCCTAAACATGTGAGAACAGGCAGCTGTTGGAACAATTTGCCATCTTCACATACATTTCTGCAGCTATTTTTTTTAGTTTATCCTCTTTATATCTGAACACCTCACAGCTACTGGTGTGTACTTCCCTTGAAAAAATGATCATCTGCAATTTAGATGTAGAACAGAGGCCCAGAAGGAGTAAGTAAAAGGTCACAGTCCAGACAAGATTCACCCTTTCTCTTTTGAGTACCAGGGCATCATCAACAAAAGGAAGAGTTTTAAGCTTCCTATTTGGCAACCAATGTTATTCTTTTCTCTATGATACTGAAAACTACTTTCCTACAGAGTTCCTGCATTTATGACAGCCAGTCATATCACATCACTTTTATTGTCCAGAGTTTAAAAGCTTGTGGACTTTCTGCAACTGTAAACATTTTCTTAGTTGACAAACATCCCAAAGTGGACTGTTGTCCATGGCAGGAACTATGAACCTACAGTATGAAACTTATTCGTATGACACAACTAGGACTAATCTACATTAATCATGGGGCTGAATTCAAGAGCAATTGACAGTCTCTAGCATCCAAACATGCCTTTCTTTATAGCAAGGAGGGCTGGAGTAAATCAATTCAATATGCACACTCAGCAAGAGATTCCATGCCTCAGGTTCAATGCAGTGGCTTTTCCTCCATGCACATCTGGGAGTGACATGGGCCAACCACTGTTTGCTTTGTTTATGGAATAATCGATACCATTTCTCTTTGAGCAGGTTTCATTCCTTGTACAGTCAGTAGAGGGGATAACTCTTCTCTCAGGCAAGTAGCAAACAAGCAATGTGCAGACACCAGTTTGGGGGCCCTTCTCTTTACAGAGAGACAAAAGTAAAATTTAGGAGCCCTTTCAAATTCCCAACAAGCAGTAGAAGGGCCCCAGAAGCAGCAGTAATTCCCATCTGCCCCAGAAGACATAGGAAAGACAGATGATAGGTGATGGTATACATAGCAGGGAACCTATCTCCTTGGGTGACTGAGCTGAACTCTGTACCTGTGCAGGGGCTCCAGAGAACAGCAGGGTTTGGAGCTGTCTTCTTTGACACATGTGGACATTTCTTACCAAAGTAGCTGCTACCTGAGTCAAACACCACTGCGATAACTCCTGCATGGTCATGTTTTCAATCCTATCTTCATAACCAGAAACTTACCCAATTTACCCAATCCTATCTTCATAACCAGAAACTTATCCAACTTGGGCAGACCCAAGGACGAAGCATGAAACTTAATTTATTTTGAAGCATAGACTCTGATGTAACCTGACCCTGCTACTCTGCTGTATTCTACCCTGCTACACTAGAAGATCCACTTCCTCACACAAGAAAAGGAAATAAACAGCATGCCATTTTCTGATATTTTTAATTGTCAGAATTGTTGTTAAAAAGCTGTGACATTGAATAATGCTATTATGGTCATGCCATGATCTCATGTTGCTGCAGGACGCTCATACTTCACACACTGAAACTACTTTGGAAGAACGTTCTGCTTGTACCAGAAAAGATCAAGAGAAATACACTTGGTTAAAGGAAAGATTGTCCTAGGGTCCAATCCAATTTGGCTGAAGTTAATGGAAATACTTCCATTGACTTTTGTGGGCTCAGATCAGGCCTCTAACATCTCTAGGATAAACCAACATATAAATGCATTTTTTTAGTGCCCTGTCACAGGATTTGTATTCTCTCAACATAGCTTGCGTATGATCCTTTTTGTTCCCCCCTTTTTTTTACAAAACAAGTAGAAATGCATCAGTGACTATACCCAATCCTATATACTGTAGAGCTCACCTCGACTCATCATCTACAGAGGGACTGGGAGTATTATGGAGGTAATGGCACATAGCCTGAAGGGAGGGAATTATTGGGCCTCCTAGTACTACCCGACAGCTTCTTCTATGGCAGTATAGCTTCCAGGGCTGCTGGCTGCCTACCTTTACTGATTTTGCATCCAACAGTGCCTGCATGCCAGATATATTTCTTAAGTGAGCAGGAATTTGGATCAGCTAGAAATAATGTTGGCCTCAAAACATGAAATGACAAAATAATTCACCAAATCTGCAAAACAGGAAATTTTGCAGCAAGATATTAATTCTCTAAAACTCTCCTTGGATTCTATTTTATTCATTTGTATTATTATTCAGTTATTCTGAAGCAGCACCTCCCTCCTTTTTTACGGATGTATATACAATGCAGAGGGAAAATGTGTATTGCAGAGGCAAAATGTGCGTTGCACTCTTTTTCCGTGCCTCTATCTTTAGAGAAAAAGATCCTCCAAATGCTAACAGTAACTATCAAATTTACTTCACTAGATAGAGGTCCATCTTATGGTGCTGAAGGTTCTGGTTTCCATCCCTACTGTGGGAGATAGGTGGCATTACCATAATATAGCTTTATGCAGTGCATTATCACATGAAATTTTAAATGACACAGTCATCAAAATCTAATCCACAAGACCTTCAGCCTGCCCAGAAGAAGTCAACTTGAAAGGAGTCACTATACTCAATTCCTAGCAGCTTTGCCAGGCATTACAGACAATGGCCTTGCATAGATGAAATGAGAGGTGTGTGTGCACAACACTTTAAAGCGGGATAAATGCTTTTGCACTGCTTCAATGGTGTTGGTGTTTGCACACCTTGGCAACATATTGTGCATTAATTCCAGCCACTGTAGGAAACTCGGTGGCGTAATGTGCCGTAAATGACTTGGGGTGCAGTAAACTAAAACTCCTTCAAGGAGGTTTAGTTTGCTGCCCTACAGCCCGGAACCTGCCTGCCTGATCTGTGATAGGACCCGGTGCTTCCCTCTGCAGCTGCGGTGCCCCCTGGGACCACCTAAGCCAGGTGACTGTGGGTGGATGTCACCTGGGTGTTTTTTAAAACCCACCACTTCAATTTGGGGCCCCTGTTTCATCTACACATGCCCAATGTGGGGAGATCCCTCTATCCCATTGATAGAGTACAGAGAAGAGCCATGCGTGTGATCAGAGATCAGGAAAACAGACCTTATGACAACAGGCTGAGAGCTATGGGACTCTTTAGCCTGGAAGAGCACAGGCTCAGGGGCAATCTGGTGGCCGCCTGTAAGTTTATCAGGGGTGACCACCAGTATCTGGGAGAACGATTGTTCACCAGAGCACCCCAGGGGATGACAAGGTTGAATGGTTATAAACTACTGCAAGACTGTAGGCTGGACATAAGGAAGAATTTCTTTACTGTCTGAGTCCCCAAGGTCTGGAATAGCCTGCCAACAGGTTTGCAGGCTTTATGACCAGGTTACAAAATGCCTGGACACAGGAGGAGGGGTGGATGTCGTATACTTAGACTTCAGGAAGGCCTTCGATACGGTATCCCACCCCATACTGGTGAACAAGTTAAGAGGCTGTGACTTGGATGCCTACACAGTCCGGTGAGTGGCCAATTGGCTGGAGGGTCGCACCCAGAGAGTCGTGGTAGAAGGGTCAGTTTCGACCTGGAAGGGTGTGGGCAGTGGGGTCCCGCAGGGCTCGGTCCTTGGACCGATACTCTTTAATGTCTTCATCAGCGATTTGGACGAGGGAGTGAAGTGTACTCTGTCCAAGTTTGTGGATGACACAAAGCTATGGGGAGAAGTGGACACGCCCGAGGGCAGGAAACAGCTGCAAGCAGACCCGGACAGGTTGGACAAGTGGGCAGAAAACAACAGGATGCAGTTCAACAAGGAGAAATGCAAAGTGCTGCACCTAGGGAGGAAAAATGTCCAGCACACCTACAGCCTAGGGAATGACCTGCTGGGTGGCACAGAGGTGGAAAGGGATCTTGGAGTCCTAGTGGACTCCAAGATGAACATGAGTCGGCAGTGTGACGAAGCCATCAGAAAAGCTAATGGCACTTTATCGTGCATCAGCAGATGCATGACAAATAGGTCCAAGGAGGTGATACTTCCCCTCTATCGGGCGCTGGTCAGACCGCAGTTGGAGTACTGCGTGCAATTCTGGGCGCCACACTTCAAGAAGGATGCGGATAACCTGGAGAGGGTCCAGAGAAGGGCAACTCGTATGGTTAAGGGCCTACAGACCAAGCCCTACGAGGAGAGACTAGAGAAACTGGACCTTTTCAGCCTCCGCAAGAGAAGGTTGAGAGGCGACCTTGTGGCTGCCTATAAGTTCATCACGGGGGCACAGAAGGGAATTGGTGAGTATTTATTCACCAAGGCGCCCCCAGGGGTTACAAGAAATAATGGCCACAAGCTAGCAGAGAGCAGATTTAGATTGGACATTAGGAAGAACTTCTTCACAGTTCGAGTGGCCAAGGTCTGGAACGGGCTCCCAAGGGAGGTGGTGCTCTCCCCTACCCTGGGGGACTTCAAGAGGAGGTTAGATGAGTATCTAGCTGGGGTCATCTAGACCCAGCACTCTTTCCTGCTTATGCAGGGGGTCGGACTCAATGATCTATTGAGGTCCCTTCCGACCCTAACATCTATGAATCTACGAATCTATGAACAAAGGTGGTTTAAGCACCTACTTTGAACTCCTTCAAGAGAAATTTGGATGCTTATCTTGCTGGAATCCTATAACCCCAGCTGACTTCCTGCCCCTTGGACAGGGGGCTAGACTCAATGATCTTCCGAGGTCCCTTCCAGCCCGAATGTCTGTGAAATCTGCAAATTCCAGTGCTGCTGGCCTCAACCACTTGAGTTCACTGGACTGGGTGGCAAGCAGTTCTAACACCCTCTTATAAATGTCAGGGGGAGGGGGAATATCTTCTTGGACTGTAAACAAATCGCATTTGCTCAACCCCAAGCCTTTGGAGATATTAGTTGAAATGTGTTTATGACCCCAAGAGACCATTGTAGTTGCTTCAAGCACATGCTGCAGAGCACAAGGATGCCCCAGCCGTGCTACACATCTCCTTGGCAATTCTCTGTGTCTGGGTGAGTGTTGTAAAGCTGTTGCCACTGCTCCTCATCAATGGAGAAGTCCCCTTAGGCAAGATAAATCAGCAGAGATTCTGTTATGCTGGGTTCTGCTTATTGCATTACCAACCCCCCCAAAAAATTAAACTGTCATCTTTATGCTTTAATATTAACTTAGATAAATGGCTTAAGCTGAGACCTGGGGCTGATGTTTTTGACTCTCCAGAGACTTGGACAGATATTGTTGTATCAATCAGAAGGTTCCCTTCATAATGATAGAGGCTGGGCCTTTTTTTTTTTCTTCTCAGAGTCAAGATCTCCCAGGCCAAGTTCAAAATTCCACTTTAAAGGTTAATTTTGTTTTCATTTGGGTCCAGTTTGGAGAGAAATTTACAGATAAATGATGAGAAAATGTTGCTCTTTTCAATTTCTTTAACCCAAATCTTGCTTGTTTGTGTATTTGGTTTGGTTGTCAAAACATTGCATTTGTCACAAGCGGGGCGCTTGTGTTCTATTGAAGTCTGGATAAACACTTAGCAACTTTTTGTTCTTACATATGGTCCCATGAGAAAGTTAGATGCTATGACCTAGTTCAGAGCTGATCAGTTCATCAGAGGAACCACCATAGCTAAGTCCAATATTTAGGTGGCACTGATGCTCATAAAATTACTAGTCAGCTGCCATCTATCTTTGAAGGCAGTTAGGGACCTTCAAGACCAACATTTCTGTTAGTCAACTCACATTTTTGCCACTAAGGACGTGCACAGTTACCTGAGTACTTTGGCACCTAGTTCCAGCTTTGCCCCAGTTTCAGAAATCAAAACCAGGTACTCCCTCAGGGCCAAATCTTTCAGTACACCTAATCCCCCTGAAAAGTGGCAGCAAGGAGGAGGCTATGCTGCCCGTGTATACAATAGCTCTATTTTGTTACATAAAATCATGATTCCAAGCTATCGTGCTGCTTTGTCATTAGAAATCTCTCCCAAAATTTGTGGCCCACATTCAAATCCCTCTTCTGCTTGTTTTACAGCAGTGATTCTCAAGCAGTGCACCATGGTAGCCTAGAAACCCAGAGTTTTCATGCAGGAATCCATCGTGTTAAAATAATTTTGATCTGTTCTGATTTTACTGCATTCTTTGCAACAGAAAGAAATTGCTCTATTATATTTCTGCAGTAAAAAAAAAATCAAAACTGAGAACTGGCATTTTCTAAACTTTGAGTTTATTGAGGGGTATCTTGAATCTATCAAGGGGTGCCTCATGTCTACAAAGTTTGAGAGCCACTGTTTGAGAGCAAAGATTTTAACTCAAGTGTCCCTCTACCCAGCAAAGTGCCCAAATCACTAGGTTACAGGACATTTAAAGGTGAGTTCCTCTTAATACGCCTTGCTTAATACAACTTCCCCTTTGTATGAAATACCTAAATGTAAATGAGTCTTAGTTGATTAACATAAAATAACATCAAAGCCAATGGACTTCCAGGCCCCTTCATTCTTTACTAAGAAACAAGCTATCTTCCTTGCAGGACAAAAGACAAGACAAGACAAGACAAGACAAGACAAAAATGGGAAAAAATGGTGGGTTTTAATTGTGAGCTATATTATTTAGTACTTCAGGTAGCAAAAGAGGATTTACAAAGGCTTTCATCTTGAATTTGTTGGGCAATTTCTTCATGGAGCACTTTTCACACCTAACCATTCTTTTGCATCAATAAAGCTAGCTAATGTATCAGAATAGATTTTTTCATTCAGTTCTTTAATGCTGTTATCTACAGTTGTGGGGGGGGTGTCTTGTCACAATTGTCAAACCATAACATAGGAAGAAAAGCTGCAAAATACATTTTGCTAATTTAAGAAAGGTCACTAGAGGGAGCACTGCTGCAACAAATTTCCCCTTGAGAAGGAAAGCTTCAGTGGGAAAATTCTCAGTGAAATTTTATATTCATACAGATAATTTTGCAAAGTTTGAGTAAATATTTACATGGTAAGTAACATGTCTGTAGTACTGTATTCCTGTTTTTTTACATACATTTACATACATTCCTGTTTTTTTACATACATTTACATTCTGGTTAAATGTATGGCTTACAGAGACTGAAACTGGCTATTAAATTACATAAACAAAAGAAAGCATTTAAAATACACAATAGCTATATTAAAAGAACATTATGAAGGTTACAAAACTAAGCATTCAGTAGTTGTAAAATGCCAAAATTAAGATATCTCTGCAACCTTACTTTGGTCTGTTATATATGTGCTGTATGACATCATTCCAGATGGATCCCTGCTCCTCATTAAATAGACAAGAAAATCTGTGCTCACCTAAAGAGCAGCTATTCCATATTTTGCATTCTCCTCATTCTTCAGTGTGTCATCCTCATGGCTTATTTACTGTACACTCTTCAGCCCCTGAGTTGAATATGCAAAATTTCCTCATGGGCTTCTCTTTGGTGCTCATGACTATCGTATTTGAGAACCAGGTATGGGAGAGCAGTGCCTACATACCTTTGAGATCCTGAGCCTGAGGGGTTTGCAACAAACATAAATTAATTTACCTTCACAAGATGTGTTATTATCCCCATGATGCAGATGGGCAGCTGAGGTACAGGAGATAAAGATCAAAACCCAGTAATTTGTAGGCTCAATTTGAGGCGTCTAGGACTTGATTTTTCAGAATACTTATCATTATCTAGCTCCTTAGACATTCTGGCACAACTTCCTAGGGTTTAAGTTGCAGCCTTGAGAACTTATATAAGCCACCAGGGAGCAAACATCCAGGGACAGCAAACAGAGCAATTTGCAAATAGTTTGCTAGGAGCAAGAATAGGAAGGGGGAGAAGAAAAGAAGCCAGGTACCAGGCACCAGGCCAGCTTATAAGGAAGTTTGCTAGGGAAGTTCTGCTTGGAAAGAGGGGGCAGGAAGAGAGAAGTGGCAGATTAAGAGACCCAGATAAATGGCTGGAGGATGTCACAATGCCAGAACCGCTGCCACTGCCAGCTCTTCCTTTGCTTGCACTAGTGAGGTGTCTGTCCAGGCAGGAACACTCACTGTTGAAGCTTCCTCCTAGGTCCAAGTTTGGCGCTGTGGAGATTGTGGCTTGCAGGTTCCTTCCAGTGATGACCAGGAGGGAGAGTGCCTGAGATGTGAGTGGCGTCTCCTGGCGCTGTCCCTCAGGCAAGAAAGCTACAGCAGGAGGTAGCAAGGCTCCAAGACATCCTGTGCTTTGAGAATTTCATCAATTCAGTGCTGGAGGGGACTTCTAGGACTGAGGAAGGAGGACTGGCAGAAGCAGTACTAGAGAAAGAAGAAGTCATGAACTCCTAGGAAGGTGGAAGCTGGAAATTTGTGTCCTCTGAGAGCAAGAAGTCTTCATCCCCACCTGCAGTGGTTTGCCTGGAGAACAGATACGGAGTCCTAGCAACAGATGAAGAGGAGCATGTTCCTTTGGTAGAAGAGCCCAGGGCAGGCACCCCCAGGGTTGAGAGGATCAGGACCACTGCCACCAGGAGGAAATGATAGGTGGCAGTGGTTAGAAACGCCCTTCTGTAGGACAGTCATCCATTTGCCGGCCTGACCTGTTGTCTTAGGAGGTATGCTGCTTGCCTAGAAGCTGGATCTGAGACATCGTGGAAGCTCTACCAAGACTCATCTGGCCCTCTGATTACTACCCCATGCTGTTCATCCATGTGGGCACCAATGATACTGCCGGGGGTGACCCTGAGTAGATCAAAAGTGACTACAGGGCGCTGGGTGCAAGGGTAAAAAGGACAGGGCTCAGGTGGTGTTCTCCTCAATCCTTCCAGTCAAGGAGAAGGCCCAGGCAGAAGCAAATGCATCAAGCAGCACAGATGGTTTTTCAGCAGGGCTTGGGCTTCTTCAACTACAGCATGTTGTTCCAAGAAGAAAGATTGCTAAGAGATGGGATCCACATGACAGAGAGAGGAAGGAGCATCTTTGTAGACAGGCTTGCTAACCGAGGAGGGCTTTAAACTAGGCTCACTGAGGGATGGAGACCAAAGCCTTGAGGTAAGTGAGGAAGTGGGTGATTTGGAGGAAACACAAACAAGAGAGGGAAGGAAGGGAGGTCTTTTCATTCTTCCTTAGGAAGTAGGGCCCTTGGCAAGTTACTTCAGGTGTCTGTACATGAATACATGGAGCTTGGGAAGAAAACAGAAAGAATTGGAAGACCTTGAACAGTCACAGAGCTATGACACAATCAGAATAACAGAGACTTTGTGGATAGTACTCCAGTCATGCAAGCTATCACAGATGGTTATAAACTGTTCAGGAAGGAAAGGCAGGGAAGAAGAGGAAGAGGAGTTGTACTTTATGTAAAAGAGCTGTATGATTGCTCAGAGCTCCAGTATGAAACTGGAATAGGCTTGTTAAAAGTCTCTAGGTTAAGGTTAGAGGGGAAAGCAATGAGGGTGATATCATGGTGGGTATCTGCTATAGACCACCAGACCAGGAAGATGAGATGGATGGGGCTTTCTTCAAACAGCTACTAGGAGTTTTCATATTGCAGGCCCTGGTTCTCATGGGGAACCGTAGGCACCCTGCCATCTTCTGGGAGGGCAATAGAGCAGTGCATAGGAAATCCAGGAAGCTTTTGGAGAGTGTTGGGATCAACTTCCTGGTGCAAGTATTGGAGAGACAGACTAGGGGTTGTGCTTTTCCTGACCTGTTGCTTACAAATAGGAACGAATTGATGGGGAATGTAGTAGTGAATCACAACTTAGGCAGCAATGACTATAAGATGATTGAGTTCAGGGTCCTGGGGCAAGGAAGGAAGGAAGGAGAGCAGCAGGATAAGGACTTTAGAAAAACAGACTTTAACTTACTCAGGGAACTGATGGGCAGGGTATCTTGGGAGTCCAGTCTGATTGGGAAAGAGGTTCAAGAGAGCTGGTTGTATTTGAAAGAAACCTTACTGAGGCTACAAGAATGAACAATCCCAATGCACAGGAAGACTAGCAAGTAGGGTAGAAGACCAGCTTGGTTTAGCAGGGAATTCTTCAATGAGCTAAAATACAAAAAGGAAGCTTACATGAAGTGGAAACTTGGACAAAATGACAAGGGAGAAGTAAAAGAGTATTGCTTAGGCGTGCAAGGATGAAATCAGGGGGTGCATCTACATGTGATATTAATGCAAAGCAATAAACTCTGGTGCAGTTCACACTGGAGTTTCTTGTCTGCTCAGATCAAGCATGGTCCTATGCGTGCCTAGCAGGGGAAATACCATAATCACCATGGTGGCTTCCTAGTTACACCTGTGGAAGACTGCTCTGCTGGCATGGGATAATGCATACATAGATAATGCATAGTTAACTTTGGCTTTATGCCCACTTTATGGAAATGGGAGACTCCTCCCTAGCTTGCTCCTAGGGCCTTATGGCTAAGGGCAAGCAAAACTCAGGAGCATCTGAATCCCAAGCCTCCAGGCTTGGGCCTGCAAGTAGGATACCCACCAAACATTTTGGAAACATCTGAAGCCCCAGATGGGAGACAAAGTTAATTAGTTTACTCCAGCTTAATTTCACTGCCCGTGTAGATGGTGACACTTTACTGCAGAGCTAATTAGGCAAGTGCAGTAAAAAGCATGTATAGATGCACCCAGGAAAGCCAAAGCACAATTAGATTTGCAGCTAGCAAGGGATGTGAAGGGTAACAAGAAGAGTTTCTACAAGTATGTGAGCAACAAAAGGAAGATCAGGTTAAGTGTGAATGCCCTTACTGAATGCGGAAGGCAACCTAGCAATAGGTTATGCAGAAGAGGCTGAAGTACTCAATGCCTTTTTTACCTCAGCCTTCACAGGCAAGCTCAAATCCTAAACTACTGCACTGAGCAGCACAGTTTGGGGAGAAGGTGAGTAACTAATATTTACAAAAGAACAGGTTATATACTATTTAGGAAAGCTGGACATGTACAAGTCCATGGGGCTGGATGCCATGCACCTAGGGGTGCTGATGGAGTTTGCCAGTGTGGTTGCAGAACCACTGGCCATTATCTTTGAAAATGGCCAGTGGTCAGGGGAGGTCTTAGATGATAGGAGTAGTGCAGCTATAGTGCCCATCTTTAAGAAAGGGAAAAAGGAGGATCTGAAGTATCTGGAGGATCTGGGGAACTGCAGACCAATCAGTCTTACCTCAGTCCCTGGAAAAATCATGGAGCAGTTCATCCATTTCTAAGCACTTGCAGGAAAAGAAGGTGATTAGAAACTATCAGCATGGACTCACCAAGTCATGCCTAATGAATCTGAATTCTTTTATGATAAAATGACTGGCTCTGTGGATGCAGGAAGAGCAGTGGATGTGAGCAAGGCTTTTGATACTGTCTCCCACACCATTCTTGCAAACAAGCTAAAGGAGTATGAGTTGGATGAATGTACTGTAAAATGGACAGAAAACTGGCCAGATCATCAGGCTTAACACGTAGTGAACAATGACTCAATGTTTAGTTGCCAGCCAGTATCAAGTGGAGTGACCCAGGGGTCTGTCCTGGGGCCAGTTTTGTTCAATATCTTTATCAATGACCTGGAAGATGAGATGGAGTGCACTGTCAGAAAGTTTGCAGATGACACCAAACTGGGGGGAGTAGTAGATATGCTGGAGGGTAGGGCTAGGATTCAGAGGGCCCCCAACATATTGGACAATTGGACCAAAAGAAATCTCATAAGATTCAATAAAGAGATGTGCAAAGCCTTGCGCTTAGGACAGAACAATCCCATGCACTGGTACAGGCTGGGGATAGGCTGGCTAAGCAGCAGCTCTGCAGAAAAGGACCTGGGGGTTATAGTGGACAATAAGCTGAATATGAGCCAACAGTGTGCCCTTGCTGCCAAGAAGGCTAGTAGCATACTGGGCTGCATTAGTAGAAGCATTGCCAGCAGATCAAGGGAAGTGATTATTTCCTTCTATTCAGCACTAGAATACTGTGTCCAGTTTTGGGCCCCTCACTACAAGAAGGATGTGGACAGATTGGTGAGTGCCCTGGGACTTGGAGGGTAACAAAATGGTGAGGGGGGTTGGGAGACATGACTTCTGAGGAAAGAGTGAGGGAATTGGACTTATTAAGTTAGAGAAGAGGAGACTGAGAGGGGACTTAATAGCAGCCTTCAACTACCTCAAGGGGGGTTCAAAAGAGGATGGAGCTAGACTGTTCTCAGTGGTGGCAGATGACAGAACAAGGAGCAATAGTCTCATGTTGCAGAAAAGGAAGTTTTGTTTAGATATTAGGGAAAAAATCAGTAGTAAATCACTGAGATAGGTTTGCTTAACTCTGTAGCCTTAATGATCTTCACAAGTATTTTTTGTGAGGTATGTTTTGGGGGGGAGGGGGTTCTTTTGGTTTTTTTAAACAAAGAAGTCCTAGACAGTCCACACGAAGCATAAGGGACCTCCACCTAGGTCATCAGCAATGCTGGTGCTTTAGAACCATTGCACAGCTATCTGCTACTTAAACTAATGGAATAACTGATAGCAATTGTAAGTTGTCATCTCCTGTGTGGACTGGCACCAAAGAGGGATAGTATTTTTCTCAGTATTTGCTGACAGCAGAGGAACAAGGTGACTCAGAATATTGGGTTCCAGTCTAGATTTTAGTGGAGTGTGCTTTTCTTTTCATTCCTCCTAGTCCCCCAGTGTCCCAATTGAAATTGTCAGGTCAGCCATTCATCCTGCCTGTCTCCCAATCATGTCTTTTCCCTTCTCTTACTATCTATCTCAGGTCTAGTCTCCTTACATGGCCAGTCCCGGACTCTGCTTTGCATCTCAGTCTGTCTCCATGTTTAACCATCCTAGTCTTCTTCCCCATCAGACAAAATGTCCTGGCTTCCCTGACACTCCCAAGTCTCTACCTCCCCACATCAAGTCCCATTCTTCTTGCCCAGCTAGGTCCAAATGTTCCTTCCTGACTCCTTCTCCAATCTGTCTTTCTTCCCCAAGTCTCAGCTTTCATGCCATTCTCAGCTGTCAGTCCCACCCTCCTCACCCAGCTCTTCCAGTTCCTAGTTCCAGTTTCCTTGCCCTGACAATATAAGTCCCAGTTTCTCCCACTACTCAAAGCCCAGTCTCACCTGATTCCTTTTCTCAGTTGACTTCTTTCCCCCCCTGCTGTGCCTCACTTCTGTCACTCTACATTTCAATTAGGCAACTTCTTCCTCCATTCTGCCTGGGTAAAATAGCACGATAAATAGACTTTCTGCCCTCAAGTCCAGTGCTGTGCTCTATGTAAACCTGCTCTTTGTCACAAGTGAGGGAATGAGGCATGCCCAATGAAAAAAATCTTTGGAAATTTTAGCTACTGAATTGTAAGTCTGTACTGAGTGGTTGAAAGTTGAGAATGTTCAAAGGCTTATAACTTCCCAAACATGCGTGGATTTTCAGTGGGACAGCTGACACATAACTGGAGGAAAAGCAACCTCATACCCAATATTAAGTTCCTGTTTTAAAGTACAAGTGTACTGGAGCATTTCAAATATATCCAGAATGTTTTAACATGAGGGGAAAAAACAACCTAGCCTCTTCTTTGGAGAGAGGTGGGGGGAGAACTGAGCTATTTTGGCTGAAATTTTAGGGGAAAAATTGCTTGAGACTAATACCTGACATATTGGATTTCAGCTTCAATGGCTGGAAACATCGTCAGCCTTATAAATTTGTCAAGGTAAAAACAATTAAAGAAATGTGTAATGGCTAGAAGGATCAGGTAACCTTAATTATAGCAAGATATGCAATGAAGCAGATTTAACATTGCAAGTTGGATATTACATTTTGAGTTCCAGAAGAGGTGATCTGATAAATGCTGTAGATTGGGCAAGTGGGTTTTGCCTTTTTCTGGCTGGTAAAGGAAGCCTGAAGAGTTTCTTAAAACATTATTTTGAGCCTTATGTATCAAACATTTCAATAATTGGCATCACTATTTTCTTGGAGGTCTGCAAAGGTAAATCACTCAAAAAGAACATTTCTTTTAGACCTTTGCATTGTTAATAACTCATGGACCTCAGGGTATTTTTATAAACATCTTGATTGAGATAGTCTTTTATTTAAGTGTTACTTTCTTTTGCTTATCTATAGAACAATAGCTGCCCAGCAACCTACCCTATTTTTCTTGGAAGAGAGAACAAGGTGTTAGGCACAAAAAAACCAAAAAGAAATAAATAAATCATAAGTCTTCTGGTGTTTTTATTTGTCAAAGTTCTTACAAAGTATTTAGAGTGGATAATGCTATTGAAGTCAAATCAGAATGCCATGCGGCTGTAACTCATAGTAATTCTTCACACACTGAATTTAGTCAAGGGAATTATGACCCTTTCTGACATCTGTGGATCTACCCCTTCTAACAGAAAATATCCCAAGTCCAGAGCAGATGACACCTGCAGGCCGTCTGCTAGATTGTCAGGTTGAGGGTGGTATTACGTCCAAAGCTTCCCTCATATCTTCAGTCAGGCATACATTACTTTTGGCATCTGTCGCAGGGCACCTCGGTGCCCCTGCTCCTAGAGTGGAGAAACCGCCAGGGAGCAAGTGAGCGCGCCCTGGCTTGACATAACGAGCCCAGCTGAGGCTTGCTCAGGTAATGAGCGCAGCTGCGGGTTGCCGGAGCAACTAAGGGGAGCCAGCTGCCTGTAGGGGGCAGGGCCTGGCCCTTATAAAGCTCAGGGCTGAGGCCAGGCTGGCAGTTCTCTGCCAGCAGCCGGAGAGGCAGGAGCTCCCTCAGCTGAGATATGGAAAGGAGCATGACTCACAAGTACAGCTCGTGATAGCCCTGAGAGGATGGGCACTATGGTTTAGCCAGGGAGCTTTAGGTTTGTGTTATAGCCAGGAGGCTCTAGTTTATGTTTGGCTCTGTATATTACACCCGGAGGCTTGGGTGAGGCTGTAGGGGTTGGAGGAGGCCTCAATCACAGGGACCCCAGAGAGTGTGGGGTGCCCTAGCGCCAGGAGGGCGCATTATTGTTCATAGCGCCAGGGAAGGCGCAGCTCGCATGCCAGTGTATGAGCAACTGGTGGCGAGGAGCGCGGCCAGTGGGTCGTGGGCGCAACCCGTAGGTTGCGGATGGGGACCGAGACCCCGGATTGCGTGTGAGGGGAACATAGCCCCCCCGGCCCCAGGAAAGGGGCGGTATTACTGAGGAGCCCAGTGTGGGCGCGGCGAGCCCCAGAGAGGGGGAACGCCATTGTATGTTATTGAGTAGCCCAGTGTGGGTGCGGTGAGCCCCCAGAGAGGGGGAACGCCCTTGTACGTTATTGAGTAGCCCAGTGTGGGCGCAGTGAGCCCCAGAGAGGGGGAAAGCCATTGTGTTTTATTGAGTAGCCCAGTGTGGGCGCACAGGCATAGCGAGCCCAGCCGCAGGCTAGTGCGGCAATCCCCCTCAGACCAAGGCAGGGCGCTGCAGTTGCCCCTGAGAAGACAGGGAGTAGCAGTGCGGGGAGCCAGAGTCAGGGAGGGTATCCGTGCGGTTGGCCCATAGGACCGGAGGCCTGCTAGAGAGTCCCGGAGCGGAACCACACCGGCAGGGGAGGCCCAGAGTGGGCCAGACGAGAGTCCCAGCAAGAGGCTGGGCATGAGAGAGGGAGCCCAGGGTGGGCCACAGTAGAGAGACCGACCGGACAACGTCCTTTACATCTGCGAGGCTTGGGGCGTGGTATCAGGGGCTGGTAGGAGCCACGCATAGCCCATAAGGCTAGGGCTCTTGGGTAGCGCCCATTGTACGGGGAGACCCACGAGGGGTCCAGGAGCTGACAGGCCTGAGGAAACACAAGGCAGCCTCCCTATTATATATTCCATCAAGACATGGCGGGCGAGAATGGAGGGTGCCCTCGGGCCGGAGTAGCGCGGTGAGAGGGCCTCAAGGAGATCACGGCCCTCCGCGAGGACCCCGCCGTGACAGCATCCTTTCATTTTGCCCCACCTGGCCTCAAAAGAAACCCTTGAATGAACATGAGAAACCCTAAACATGTAAGAACAGGCAGCTGTTGGACCAATTTGACATCTTCACATACATTTCTGCAGCTATTTTTTTGAGTTCATCATCTTGTATCTGAACACCTCACAGATACTAGTGTATACATCCTTCGAAAAAAAGATCATCTCCAATTTACAGATGTAGAACAGAGGCCCAGAAGGAGTAAGTAAAAGGTCACAGTCCAGACAAGGTTCCCCCTACTCTCTGGAGCACGAGGACATTAACAGCATAAGGAAGAGGTTTAAGCTTTTCCATTTGGCAACCAATGTTATTTTTTTTTTTCTCTGTGAAACAGAAAACTACTTCCCTGCAGAGCTGTATTTACAACAGCGACTTATTTTACACTGTGCGGGCCGGGAGCAGTCCGAGGCCCGTTTTTCACATGGTGGGCTGTGGCCAGCAGCCCAGACATGCCAGGTCAGGGAAGACAGGCGGCATGCTAGAATTAGGCACGGACGCTTAGTGGTTGATTTAAGATTATTTTACTTACACTGAAGATGGTCGCGGTGCAGGCAGGAAAACTTGCTTGAGTTGAGGTTACAAAACAAAACAAAAACCTCGAACCTGCAGAACATAAGGGTACGTCGCAATGGGGTTTCGGCGACGGGAGATGAACTAAAACCTCAGGAGTACGTCGCAATGGGGTTTCGGCGACGGGAAGAAAAAACTGCAGGACTCGAACCCCGGGTAGAGCTCTGGATTCACTCACACGAAGTTTGCTAGGCTCCGTGGAACTTTGCGTGCAGGGAAGGGTACGTCGAGGGATCAGGCGGCGACGGGGAGAGGCGAGAGGCTGATCAGACCCCTGTAGCCTTCTAGATATACACGCTGGGTCCAATAGACTCCGCAGCGCTTAGAGATCTTCACGAGACATGAAGATCTCTTCCTCCTGATAGTCGTGGAGTCCTCCAACTTGGGCGGAAACCGCTCAAGCCTCTTATACGGCTAGCAAGCCAATCGCTAGCTGCCACGTAGGAATAATTTAGAACTGACCAATAGTGGGGCACAAATCTGAATACAAATGGCGGGAACTCCTTGCAACGTGCATTTCTCTTTTCTGCAGCTTAGAAATACACCCTGCAAAGAAAGCTACAAGTGGCGGGAAATGATTCAGCAGTGCCGAAGCACACACAAACAAAAATCACACCCTTGGGTTGTGACATCCCCCCCTTGCTGAAGGCATAGCTGAATTATGCTGAACGCTCGTCACTCGGGTTATCAAGAGCTCTTACCACGGGTCGTCGAACTAAACGGGTAAACACAAAATCCACTAACATAAGAAGTTCGTCCTCTAGGGATCGAACCAAATAATAACCAGCACAAATACATATACATATGATCAGATTCATAACAAAGAACTGCACGATCAGGGCTTCAGTGGGCGTCATGGCGAAGTCGCGCATTAGGCCCTCACTTTTTTCGATGATGTTATCCTTCTTGGGGCTTCTCTCCGCCACGCACTCTGAATTCCGGATCCGTAAATAAAACTCTCAAAAAATAAGTTAACGTATCTCAAAAATATTTACAAAATTTCCATGGAACTATACTTTCAATTTTAAAACATATAATACAGGTGTTTGCTACTTTGAACTACCCTCTCTTGCACCCTCAACTAGATGAAATTGTCGAGGAGCCGTCGTCTAATTCTTCTAGGTAATGGAAACCTAACTCATAGGCCAGTTGCCATTGGCCTGCATCCCCTAAAATCTGAAGTTGTTGCTTATTGAGTCCAGAACGCTGTAGGAGAAATCCAAACATGTATCGCTCCTCTGGTGTTCTCTGTGGCAATGATGGAAGATCGGATTCATGATGTCTTGTGCCTTGAATCTCGGTCGGGTGTTGACGTTCTCGATCACTGGATAATCTTGGCTCCATCAGGATATGCAGTCTGGACAACTGACGAAGGAGGTTACTCACAGGCTGATTAACCATTGGGTTGAGCAGAATCCGGAGGACGACAATGTTCTTTCGCCCATAAACCTCAAGACAACTATCTATGTTGTGAACAGTCGCTGGAACGGTTCCAGGATCTCGTAGATGACGGTGAGGGCATGGTCTTATTCGCTGGAGTGATGTCAGTCCCAGCGCACATGCTCTGGGGTTCCAGGCACAGTACGAGACTCCGATGATTGCTAGCATGAGATGTTCTGCGCCGGTATGTTCTGGCCGTCCGTCATGCCATGCGTGGGCTTTCTGACCAATCAGTCCTGCAACAAGCACTGGCAGTGGAATAGGCCAGTGAACGTTAACCACTACCATGTCGATGTCAGTGACATGTCCTCTACTCCACGAAGCTTGTCTGACTAAGAAGCTTGCTTCTTCCTGGTTTAGCAGGTCAGATCCAAGTTCCACGACCAAATGTCCCAACCATACAGCTAGAGTTTCTTCAGGTTGGATTCTTGATTTTCTACACAGCTCCTGCAGTTCAGTTCTGGTGCGAGCGTAGTAGGCAGTAGCAATTCTGTTAGTTGTTGTCACAGGCTGAACTACTGCTGAGGGAGTCATTGCTGCTGTTATTGCGTCAGGCAGGAGGGGCGGATGCACTCCTCCACTCGATTCTCCCTTTCGTCGGCAAGAAGGCGTGGTCGCCAAAAGCAACGCTGCGTTGGTGGGTGAGGTCGCCTGGAAACGACGCTGCGTTGGTGGGCGGAGTCACTGACTGAACTCTCGCGGGTTCCTCCGAAGCTCCACCCTTCTCTTCTGGTTCTTCCACGCAGTCTCCCTCTTGCTCGGCGCCATCTTGTTGTGGCGTCTCAGGATTCTTTTTCGCAGCCGCTTCTTTGACCGCTCAAAAGGCCATACGCAGCTGGGCTTTCAAACTTAAATTCTTATGCATTAGATCGGTTACAGTACGAAAAGTTGCAGTTAGCACTCCCCCCTTGTTGTATTGTGGGGCCACCCTCTCATCCGCGGCACGTTCCTCTGTCTCCAGATCTTCGTGGAGCTCGGATGGAAGCTCGCGACCCCTTAATCTAGACACCAGCATAAAGGGGGTGAACCGGTCGATCGGTACCGGTTCTTCACTCTCCCGAGCACATCTTAGGCAACGGACACACTCCCGGGTGAGGGTCGGGTTTACTTCGCCCGCCGGGTTGACTCTGGTGAGGGACACAGTGTCAAGGGGCCTGAACAGGACCCGCTCATCACCCATTATACACCCGAATGCCGCGGGGTGCAGATACACTTCCCTCTCTTTCGGGGCCCGTCTTCGGAAGCTCCCTCTTCTCCCTTCAGCGAAAGGCGTCCGCTGATAAATCTCTCACCCGTTCCGCCTGCCTGGTGGTAAGCGATATGCGCCTCCAGTTCCATAAAGCTTTCCACTTGGCGTTTTCCACTGCGCCAAGGGCAGTTCTTAACTAATTCTAGCTCCAGCGTGCCTTCTCCTGATCCCATCCTCATCTCCATGTGCGGGCCGGGAGCGGTCCGAGGCCGTTTTTTCGCGCGGCGGGCTGTGGCCAGCAGCCCAGACACGCCGGGTCGGGGAAGACAGGCGGCACGCTAGAATTAGGCACGGACGCTTAGTGGTTGATTTAAGATTATTTTACTTACACCGAAGATGGTCGCGGTGCAGGCAGGAAAACTTGCTTGAGTTGCGGTTACAAAACAAAACAAAAACCTCAAACCTGCAGAACATAAGGGTACGTCGCAATGGGGTTTTGGCGACGGGAGATGAACTAAAACCTCAGGAGTACGTCGCAATGGGGTTTCGGCGACGGGAAGAAAAAACTGCAGGACTCGAACCCCGGGTAGAGCTCTGGATTCACTCACACGAAGTTTGCTAGGCTCCGTGGAACTTTGCGTGCAGGGAAGGGTACGTCGAGGGATCAGGCGGCGACGGGGAGAGGTGAGAGGCTGATCAGACCCCTGTAGCCTTCTTGATATACACGCTGGGTCCAGTAGACTCCGCAGCGTTTAGAGATCTTCACAAAACGTGAAGATCTCTTCTTCCTGATAGTCGTGGAGTCCTCCAACTTGGGCGGAAACCGCTCAAGCCTCTTATACGGCTAGCAAGCCAATCGCTAGCCGCCACGTAGGAATAATTTAGAACTGACCAATAGTGGGGCACAAATCTGAATACAAATAGCAGGAACTCCTTGTGTTAGGCCCCAGCTCAAGTCTGGGTTCGTGCCCGGTATGCAAAGGCCAATAAAGATACCAAGGGGTGAAGGTATAAAGAAGATTTATTGCTAGCAATAAAAGGTGCAAGCAGAATAATCTCACAGAACAAGCACACCAGATATGCAATACTAAACCCCTTATATACAGGGGTTTGAACCTTCATAAGCATCCTTGTTTGCTAATTGGCTATAAAGGAGTGACGCAAGGAGTTCTTTACTGAGCATGTCTCTATACCTGTGTTTTAGCTATGTATCTCATTAACATACATATATGTTTCATTAGCATATTTCTTCCCCACCTAGGGGTGTGATTTTTAGTATTTTAATGAGCTCTTTGTCCCAGTACTTCTGATTCTGCTTTTGTTTTCAAGCCTCCTCTATCTAAGACTGTCTGCTCCTTATCATTGCAGATGGGCATTCGTCACATAACATTCACTTTTGCTTAGGCTTTGCATAGTAGTTTCTAGGTCAAACCTCACATTCCCTCCTCTGGAGCATTTTTAATTATTATTAATTATGATTGCTCCATTCAATTTGACTTAACACAAATCTAGTATTCTCAGCTTTCTTTGTTTGCAAAATCATTTGATTTACCTTAGGCCTGAAGATAGATGCGATACAAACAGGTATACATTGGATACAGAAACAAACCATAATCCCTATAAAACAAAACAGAACAAACATACAAAATAACTGTTTCAACCATCCAAAATTGGGAAGCCAGGAAGTTAACCAGGAAAAGTCTAAACCAGATGATTCTTTCAATGTCTGTGTCAATCGTTGTAAGGCACCAATTTTGTCTTCAATTAGCACAGAATTATCAGTGAGGTTGAAGCAGCACATTCCTTTTAAGGTTTCACACCCCAGATTGTGTCGTAACAAGAGATAATCAATAGCGGCTCTATTCTCTAAGACAGCGTCCCTTAATTGTTTTTGTTCAGCATTCAGGGCTGAGAGTGCTCGAGATGTAGCATTTAGTCCTTTTGCTAAAACACAGGCCACTGCATTAAGATTTCTGCTATTACTTACAGCAAGACCTGGAACCCCCACCATAGATGCAGCTAATGCTATGTATTCTGCCTTAGATAATAGTTCAGGGGAATCATTCTCATCACATTCAGCAGTGAGAGTAGTCTATGCTCGTTTAAACCTCCCACCAAGAGGGGTTTGTTCAGTGTGCATTAGGTCAGATTTCCTTGGAAGAGCTGCAGTTACCCAGGCAATGGTGCATGGTCCCCCAGTAGCATTCGCTGGAAGGTATGAATATATCATTCTCCCGCAGGCCAGAAACCATCCTCGAGAAAGGATGGTATGTGTGTATACATAGGATATTTGACTGGTCTTATTACAGAAGATTTTTCTACCTTGGTTCAATTCAAAGCAATTATTGGTACAATTCACTATTAAGAAACATTCAGAAGCATTAGCTGTTGCCTGAACCCGTACAGAAAACATGTCTCTGCTTTTCTCTTTTACAATAGTCCCCCACTTATATATATCCTGATATGTATTTTCCTTCTCTACATCTTTCAGCATAATATAATTTTGTAAAATTTTCAAAGGGGTAGGTACTGCAATTAAGCATGAGGTAAAAACCAGATGAGCATTGATCCCTCCCGCTAAGCAGAAGTCCATTCTATTTAATATTTCCCGGGCCAGATAAATCCAGACATTTTCCTGAGGGTCAAATTCTTGTTGTAAAAGATTTTCCCCTCCTACGAGTAGGAGTGGACAGATCAGGGTGCCCCACACTAAAACCTTGAACAATTTCATAATAAGGCTTGTAAAACTTGATCAAAGATTGACAAATTATTCAAAGTTCCTTTCTTTTGAATAGGAATTTTAAGTCTCCTATTGGCTCCACCTTCCACTGTTCTCTGCCTCCGGTCCCGGAGTTTGCAGGAGTTTCTTGTTGTTCTGGTTCAGCCACCGGCTTTAGGTGACTGGAATGTATCCAAGTCTTGATTTCTTCGAGCTTTGCTGCCATCGGGGTCGTTAAAAGTACTCTATATGGGCCCTCCCATCTGGCTCGAAGTGGTTCCTCGTTCCAATCTTTCACAAGAGCGTAATTCCCAGGTAATAATCGATTTTCCGGGGCAGGAGACTGGTCCTGTGTCTGCAGCATGTCCCGTACCTGCTGATGGATGGAAGACAAAACAGAAACCAAAGACCATACATATTCTCTAATCATTCCCTCCCCTAAAACATGTAACTGTTGTTCAGTACCCATGGGCAGACTCAGAGGGTAAGGCTTACCATACATTATCTCAAATGGGCTTAATCCCAATTTAGAATGTGGTGCGACCCTTACTCGCAACAGGGCCAAGGGTAGGGCCTCTGGCCATTTGAGTCGAACTTCTTGGCAAATCTTTGCAAGGTGTCTTTTTAAGGTCTGATTCATACGTTCCACTTTCCACTGGACTGGGGTCTCCAAGGGGTGTGTAAATGCCAGCTGATTCCCAGGAACTCAGAAACCTTCTGAGTAATTTGTGCAATGAAATGTGGGCCATTGTCTGACCCTATTCCTTTTGGAAGTCCGAAGCGAGGTATGATTTCTCATAGGAGTGCCTTGACCACCTCTCAGGCTTGGGCAGTCCGACATGGGAAGCACTCAACTCAATTAGAGAAAGTGTCCACAAAGACAAGGAGATATCTCATCCCCCGTTGCCGGGGTAACTCAGTAAAATCCACCTGCCATTCTTCTCCTGGCCCATTGCCTATTCTCTGATGTCCTGAAGTTTCTTTTCTCCCTCCTTTTGGGTTATTTCTCTGGCAGACCTCACATGTCTCTGATACCTTCTTGGCAGCCTCTCTTAATCCCACTCCAGTTACATAGTGACTGATCCATCTTACCAGGGCCCTGGGTCCGTAGTGGGTGCCATGATGAGCGCTCTTCACTACCATATGAACCCAGGCAGCTGGGATGATAATGCAGCCATCCTTTGCTACTAGCCACCCGTGCTCCCCCTTCTTTGCTTGAAACTCTCTTATTAATTGTTTGTCTCTTTCCCCGTACTGTGGTGTCACAGGCTGGTATAAGTCTGGGAGGAGAGGTAACAGATTACTTACTTCGGGCAGCAAGTCTGTCTGAGGTCTTTTAGCTGCTTTCTTTGCTGTAGCGTCAGCAAATCAATTACCTTTTGTGGAGTGATTATTTTCTTTTTGATGTGCTTTGCAATGCATTACCGCTACCTCTTTTGGTTCCCAGACTGCCTTGAGGAGGGCTTTTATCTGCTTGCTATGCTTAATGCCTGTTCCTTTTGAATCAAGTAGACCTCGCTCTCTCCATAGCGCTCCGTGAGCATGTAAAACAAGGAAAACATATTTAGAGTCAGTATAAATATTGACAGTTTTGTTGGCCGCCAATTGCAAAGCCCGAGTCATAGCAATGAGTTCAGCCTTTTGAGCTGAAACAGATGGGTTTAAAGGTCCTGCTTCTATCACATTCTGTGTAGTCATGATAGCGTATCTGGATTTTCGAATTCCATTCTCTATACTCGAGCTGCCATCAGTATAGAACTCCAGGTCAGCTTTTTCAAGAGGTCTGTCTCTCAAATTTGGTCTTGAAGAATAAACAGTTTCCAATGTTTGCAAACAATCATGCACAAGATCTGGTGTGTCACCCATAGATGGCAACAGTGTTGCTGGATTTACATTGCGAGAAATGGCCAATTTTATTTCAGGCTTATCTAGGAGGATGGCCTGATATCGAGCCATTCATCCCGGAGTTAACCAGTTCCCTCCTTTCTGTTCCAGGACTGTAAGTACTGCGTGAGGCACATATACAGTCATTTCATGGCCTAGGGTTAATTTTTCAGCTTCTTGTATTAGCAGACAGGTGGCAGCAACAGCCCGGAGACAAGCAGGCCATCCACATGACACAAAGTCTAATTTTTTTGAAAAATATGCCACTGGTCGTTGCCAGCTACCCAATTTCTGTGTTAAGACTCCCACGGCTACCCCACCTCGGTCATGCACAAAAAGGGAAAAAGGCTTACTCATGTCCGGTAGTCCTAAGGCGGGTGCTTCAACGAGAGCCTGCTTTAACTGGCAGAATGCTTGCTCACACCCATTCGAGCACCTTTTCATCTCCGTGTGTTGCTTCATACAGAGGTTTTGCAATAACCCCAAAATTTGGAATCCAAATCCTGCAAAAACCTACTGTACCTAAAAATCCTTGTATTTGTTTCTTTGTTATTGGGGGTGCCAGCCAGCATATAGCTTCTTTTCTTTCCAGCAACAGGGCTCTCTGACCAGGCTGTAATTCAAATCCCAAGTATGTTACTTTCTGGGATATGGGCTGCATTTTATTTCTAGATACCCGGTATCCTTGTTGACCCAGAAAATTAAGGAGGCAAATTGTTCCTTCCAGGCAGCTTGCTTCAGTGGTGGCTGTTAAAAGCAAGTCATCCACATATTGCAAAAGAGCACAGGACAGTGGCAATTTTAGCCTGCGTAAATCCTTGCTTAATGCATTGCTGAATAGGGTTGGGCTGTTTTTAAATCCTTGGGGTAAAACAGTCCAGCACAACTGAGTCTTAATGCTAGTATCTGGGTCTTCCCATTCAAATGCAAATATTTCCTGAGATCCCCTCTCTACCTGTATACAGAAGAAAGCATCTTTTAAATCAATAACCGTAAACCAGTTATGATCTGGGTTCAAAGCAGATAGCAAGGTGTACGGATTAGGCACGGCCGGGTATATACTCACAACCACTTTATTTACAGCTCTCAAGTCTTGGACGAAACGATATTCATTACTCTTAGGCTTCTTCACAGGCAAGATGGGTGTGCTAAAAACTGATGTACATTCACGGAGAAGGCCATACTCCAGGAACCGTTCAACTAACGGCTTCAGTCCTTTCCTGGCTTCCATCCGCATTGGATATTGTTTCACACATGGAGGCTGGGCCCCTGGCAAAAGTTGAATCTTCACTGGGTCAGCATTTTTAGCCTTCCCGGGTCGGTGACCTGCCCATACCCATGGAACAACAGCATCGAGCAGGGGTTGAGGAATATCCGGTGTACTCTCCTCTTGGAGAAGGCCGAGAAGGCAAGCCTGCAAATGCCACCCCTTTTCAGGAGGCACTGTTAAAAACATTTGCCCATCCTGGAACGACAACGTAGCTTGCAGTTTACAGAGGAGGTCTCTCCTTAAAAGGGGAACGGGGCAGTCTGGCATGTACAAGAATTGATGGGTAACTTTGGCCTGCCCAAGATTACAGGTCATTGGCTGTAGGAAGGGTTGTGTTACTGCCTTCCCTGTAACCCCTACCACCGGCACAGTCTTTTTACTTAAAGGTTTCAGTTTTTGAGTTAAGACAGAATGGGCAGCACCTGTATCGACGAGAAAATCTACCAATTCATCTCTGTCCCCTAGTTGCATTTTAACCAGAGGCTCGTCAGGGGACACTGGGATCTGGGTTATCTTTCTCCCGGGCCTCCGGTCCCCTTCAATCTGAATCCCTTCCAAAAGCGAACAATCCACTGCTCTCCTCTTTTTTCTTTTCACCTTCCCCAACTTTTCGATAAGGGCATTCCCACTTCCAATGTCCTTTTCGTTTGCAAAAGGCACATTGATCTTTCTCTAATGGACCCCGTCTCTGCGGCTGTCTCCAGGATCCCTCATCTCTAGGTTTTCCCGTGATTGCAGCTGCCACTAGGGCTGCCTGCATTTTCATCTTTCTCTCCTCTTTCTTGTCCTGTTTCTTTTCCTGAACACTTTCTCGGTTAGTAAATACTTGGTAAGCAATGTCTACTAGTTGGGAAATAGGCATACCTGTTGCTCTGTCTGCCTTCTGCAATTTCTTTCTGATGTCTGGTGCACTCTGACCTATAAAGATCATATTTACCATGCGAGCGTTCGATGCATCCTCCGGATCCTCACGAATGTATTGCCTGAAAGTAGTGTAAATTCTTTCCAAAAAAGCACTCGGGGTCTCATTAGTCTCCTGTCGAACCTCATACACCTTACTGAGATTTTGAGGTTTTTTCACAGCATCTCTCAATCCTCGGAGGATATATTCTCGATAGGCACAGATGGAGGTCATATCTTGGTCTGGTTTCCAATCTGGCTCCTGGATGGGGACATGATCGTCTCTATTTCCTTGCAGGTTCCCTGCAGTAATTTCTTTTTCCACGTACTCACGAGCTTTGTTCACTACCATTCTCCTTTCCTCTGGTGTCAACAGGATATCTAAAAGAGACTGAACATCTGCCCAGGTTGGGTTATGGGTTTTGAAAATCGTTTTAAACTGGTTTTGTACCTTTTCAGGATTCTCTCTCAAGCTGGGGTTATTTTTCTTCCAATTATACAAATCTGATGTATTGAAAGGAACGTGCACAAAGTTTTGACGGTAGGTTGGCTCACCGTCATCTTCGAGAGGCCCGGGTACCACTTGTTCTCTTAGGGGAAATACCCCGTTTCCCTTCCCACGGCCAGGATCAGATTCCCTGTGATGTTTTCCCTTAACCCCGGAGTCTGCTTCTAACTGTACTCTCCACCCTCCTCCCGGGCTTATATCAGGAGAAGTCGGGGAGTCTGTAGATTGCCAAGCACCTGACGGCCATGGTTGGCACTGTTCCAGATCCCTGGGTCGGGGAGTATTCCCAACTTCTGCCTCGGGGGGGGAAGAAGCAGGAAGAGCAGATGCCAACGAGGAATCAGATGAATCAAGAGGAGGAGGAGGAGGAGGGGGAAGAGGAAGAGAATAAGGTAAAGGCAGCAGAGGGGGGGGGAGCCTCCGGCTCCGGACAGTCCAGGACAGGATTTGCAGTTGGTCGAGCCACAGCCATCTCACAGATCCCAACTCCCTCCCCCAATCCACATTCCTCCAAAACTCTCTTATCTCTACAAAGAGACATAAACGCTTGCACATACATCAATTCCTCCCATTTACCATTCTGCCGGCAGAACAAAATCAATTGTAAGATGGTATTATAATTAACACTTCCCTCCTGAGGCCAATGTTCTTGATCATCTAGCTGATAGCGTGGCCGCGCAGTTTCACAGAAGAATTTAGCTTTCTTCTTAGTCATAGGATCCCCACCAAACTCTGCCCAATGTCCCAATACACAAGAGAGGGGGGTACATTTCCTAACCTTACTGTTAATAGTACCCATCTCAGGGCTGCTTTCCCAGTTCTGACCGTCTGACTTACCTGGGATCCAGGGATCT
This sequence comes from Alligator mississippiensis, assembly GCF_030867095.1. Taxonomy (NCBI): domain Eukaryota; kingdom Metazoa; phylum Chordata; order Crocodylia; family Alligatoridae; genus Alligator; species Alligator mississippiensis. Next base: position 114,564,689 of record NC_081824.1, on the reverse strand, counting down.
GTTCTTAGTCCTCGTCCTCACAGGGGAAAAATCACTGGTCTTGGACTTGGGCCAGACAGAATACTTACAGAAATAATCCCAGGCAGACGTACTGGTGGTAGGCCTTATGCCCTTTCTACCCTCTCACCCAGGTGCCTGTTACTGATACTTTCACTCTGTGGCATTGCACCGTTAGGCTACTGCTGCCTCAGTGATCCAGCTCCTCCTGAAGCAAAGGTCTCACCGGGAAAAGAAATCCCGGGGCACGCCCAACATTTGATAAGGAAGAGCAAATCAGCTGGTCGTCAGCTAGTCCGGGCAAAGCTTATCTACGGCAGTCCCATCTGGGGTGCCAAAAACTGTTAGGCCCCAGCTCAAGTCTGGGTTCGTGCCCGGTATGCAAAGGCCAATAAAGATACCAGGGGTGAAAGTATAAAGAAGATTTATTGCTAGCAATAAAAGGTGCAAGCGGAATAATCTCACAGAACAAGCACACCAGATATGCAATACTAAACCCCTTATATACAGGGGTTTGAACCTTCATAAGCATCCTTGTTTGCTAATTGGCTATAAAGGAGTGACGCAAGGAGTTCTTTACTGAGCATGTCTCTATACCTGTGTTTTAGCTATGTATCTCATTAACATACATATATGTTTCATTAGCATATTTCTTCCCCACCTAGGGGTGTGATTTTTAGTATTTTAATGAGCTCTTTGTCCTAGTACTTCTGATTCTGCTTTTGTCTTCAAGCCTCCTCTATCTAAGACTGTCTGCTCCTTATCATTGCAGATGGGCATTCGTCACATAACATTCACTTTTGCTTAAGCTTTGCATAGTAGTTTCTAGGTCAAACCTCACATTTGCAACGTGCATTTCTCTTTTCTGCAGCCTAGAAATGCACCCTGCAACGAAAGCTACAAGTGGCGGGAAATGATTCAGCAGTGCCGAAGTACACACAAACAAAAATCACACCCTTGGGTTGTGACATACACCACCTTTTATTGTCCAGAGTTTAAAAGTTTGTGGACTTTCTGCGACTATAAAAGTTTTCCAAGCTGACAAACATCCCAAAGTGAACTATGGTCTGTGGCAGGAAGTATGAACCTACAACATGAAACTTGTTTGTACAAAAGGGCTGTACCTGGGGGTGTGGCGAATCAGGGAAACCGCCCTGGGCCTTGTGTTGTGGGGGGCCCCACAGACCTGGGCAGAATGGCTGTGGCAACTTCGCGCTGCCACTGGCTTCACACCCGGTCGCTCGGCACCCCCTCCGCCCTGCTGCCGAATCTGCCACTGGCTTTCTTGCATGCAGGGGTAGGGCCCCACACAGGCTGATTTGCCCTGGGCCCTGCACCCTGCTCAGATCATCTTTGTGTACAACACAACTAGGGCCGTGAGTGACTGGTGCCTCCTTAATCTGGGGGAGGCACCCACAGAAGCGGTCAATGGGGCACCAGCCCTACCGACAGCATCAGTGTTGGCTGTCGGGGGGGGGCACTGGCCCCTTCAGGGGGGCACGTGCACCCCCATGCACCCCCTACCAGTCGCCCAGGATTAAGCCTAAACTACATTAATCATGGTGCTGAATTTAGGGGTGATTAACAGTCCCTGGCACCTAAACATGCCTTTTCTCTATAGCAAGGAGGGCTGGAGTAAAGCAATTCAGTATGCACACTCAGCAAGAGATTCCATGCCTCAGGTTCAATGCAGTGGCTTTTCCTCCATGCGCATCTGGGAGTGACATGGGCCAACCACTAGGCCAGTGCAAATAGAAAAGCATTCAATTTAGATTTGGCCAATTTGGAGGACAGTGATTCGATTTGGAGATCTGGATCGTCCTGAATCAATTCAGCTGAATCGGCTTCAGAAGATTTGGCACTGATTCAGAGAGATTCAGTGATGTGGATCAGCTAGGAAGAGGCAGGCAAAGCTGGAGTGAATGCCAGGACAAGCCCCCATTGCTGCCCTGCCCGGCCCAACACTAGTCCTGGCACTTAAAAAAAAAAAAAAAGCCCCACGCATCCCGGCTGCAGCAGTGGCAAATGGAGCCTCTAGGTGCTTGTGGAAGAACCCCCCTGTGCAATGCAGGGCAGTGGGGGGCAGCAGGGATTACCCCTCCTGCCTGGCACCTACATGGCAGCTGCCCCATGGCACGTGTGCAGTGTGGCTCGGCAGGGCACTGCATGCTGCCTGAGAGCTGGGGCTGCTGAGGCTGAGCAATGATGGAGCTGCCCCAGCTGACACGTGGAGCTGCCCCACCTGGCATGGGGGGGGGGGTGTGATGGAGAAGTAGCTTGCTCCAGGTGGCAGCAGGGCATAGCCCCCACTCCCAGTGCTGCTACCCTTGCATCAGTGCTGGGAGCAGGGGTTCTGCCCTGCCACTTGCTAGCCGGCACGAGAAGGGGCCACGGGATGCAGGCACAGCAGCACTGAAAGTGGGAGCTATGTCCTGCTGCGTCTTGCCCCCTTCCACCTGGAGCAAGCCATGCCCACACCCACCCCCCTCCCCCGAGTAATACGTCCCCACCCCCACCCCAGCTGGGCTGCTTGTCCCAGCCCCAATGCCTTCCTCCTCCATGCCCCTTCCCTCCCCCCCCCGCCCCCTCCCTGCCAACAGACTTACTAGCTGGAGACAGTTGTGACAGCTGCCTGTTTAATCTATGGTCAAATCTCTGAAGTGGCTGATCTTTTCTGAAGCTTTTCTGAATCAATTCAGATGCTTTGAATGAATTTGGAGCTTTTAATTGGTCTCCTAATTCAATTCAGATTCAGAGATTCGGTCCCCAAATCGGGCCGAATCTCCTCCGAATTGAATCAGTGACCACAGCTTCGCGCAGCCCTACTAACCACTCAGGAGCTGCTTGCTGTGTTTCTGGAATAATTGATACTATTTCTCTTTAAGCAAGCTTCATTCCCTGGAGAGTCAGTAAAAGGGACAGCCTCTTTTCCCAGGCAAGTAGCAACAAGCAATGTGTAGACAGGAATTTGGTGATCCTTCTCTTTACAGAGAGACAAAAGTTAAATTTAGGAGCCCTTTTTATTCCCAACAAGTGGTAGAAGTGGCCTAGGAACAGCAGTAATTCTCATCTCCCCCAAAAGCTGTAGGAAAAAAGATGATAGGTGATGGTATACATAGCAGGGAACCTATCTTCTTGGGTGACTGAGCTGAACTGTGCAGCTGCTCCAGAGAACAGCAGAGCTTGGAGCTGTCTTCTTTGACATATATGGACATTTCTTACCAAAGTAGCTGCTGCCTGAGTCAAAACCACTGCATTAGCTCCAGTGTGGTCATGTTTTCAATCATATCTTCATAACCAGAAGCTTATCCAGCTGAGAATAAAGGATGGGGTGCATGTTTCAAAAGCGTTGCCTTCATCCTTGTGGAGACACATCCTCAGAAAGCTTGAAACGTACTTTGTTTTAAAGAAATGAAGCATAGACTGATGTAACCTGACCCTACTGCTACCCTGATGTAATCTACCCTGCTACACTAGAAAATCCATCGCCTAATGCAAGAAAAGGAAATGAACAGCACACAATTTTCTGATATTTTTAATTGTCAAAATTGTTGTTACAAAGCTGTTGCATTGAAAAATGCTATCATAGTCATGTCAGGATCTGACGTTGCTGTAGGACGCTCATACTTCACACACTGAAACTACTTTGGAAAAATGTTGTGCTTGTAACAGAAATACACCTGGTTTAAAGAAAGATTTCCCCAGGCTCCAATTCAATTTAGGTGAAGTTAATGGAAATACTTCCATTGACTTCTGTGGGCTCAGATCAGGTCTCCAACATCTCTAGGATAAATCAACATATACATGCATTTTTCTACTGCCCTGTCACAGGATTTACATTCTCTCAACACAATTTGTGTGAGATCCTTTTTGTTCTTTTTTTTTTTACAAAACAAGTAAAAATGCATCAATCAATGACTATACCAAATCCTATGCACTGTAGAGCTCACCTTGGCTCATCATCTCTAGACAGAGTGGGAGTATTTTGGAGGTGATGGCACATGGCCTAAAGGGGAGGAATTATTGGGCCTCTTAGTACCACCTGACTGCTTCTTCTATGGCAGTATAGCTTCCAGTACTGCTGGCTGCCTGCCTTTACTGTTCTGCATCTGGCGGTATCTGCATGCCAGATACATATTTCTTATGTGAGCAGGAATTTGGATCAGCTAGAAATAATGTTGACCTCAAAATGTGAAATGACAAAATAATTCACCAAAGCTGCCAAACAGCTAGAAATCTCTAAGAAGGTTAATGTTTTAATCAAATCCCTGGTGTCATTTGCAGCACGATGATAATTTTGTAAAATTTTCCTTGGATTCTATTTTATTATTATTATTCATTTGTATTATTATTCAGTTATTCTGAAGCAGCACCTCCCTCCTTTTTTACGGATGTATATACAATGCAGAGGCAAAATATATATTGCAGAGGCAAACTGTGTATTGCACTCTTCTTTACTGCCTCCTCCGCTAGAGATATAGCACCTCCAAATGCTAACAGCTATCAGAGTTACTTCACTAGTTAGAGGTCTATCTTATGGTGCTGATGGTTTTGGTCTCCATCCCTGCTGTGGGAGATGGGTGGCATTACAACAATATAGCTTTATGCAGTGCATTATCACATGAAATTTTAAATGGCACAATGATCAAAATCTAATCCACAAAACCTTCACCCTCCCAGGAGAAGCCAAGTTGAAAGGAGTTTTTGTTGAGTGAACAACACTAAGATGGATTGCAATGAGTTCCCAAAAGTTAAAACATGTGCCAATAACCCCCATTTTTAAGCACAGTTTTGATCAGCACTCCTCCCTCATAAGCTTCTCCAATGTTTTTAAAAGGTCAAATTAGTGTTCTTCTCAGTGTCTTGAAATATAAATTACCAATGTTGGTAGAATGCTTTAGCAATGGACATATGTCTGCCACAGTCAAGTGGAGGAATAAAATTCAACAGGAGCTGCTTTCCTGTGTTGTATGTAGTCCATCCAGTGTCCCTGAGATACAAGTGTAGCATAGATTCTTCTCATGCTTTGGTCAATAGCTCTGAATAAGTGTTCCAGATCATTTTTAAAAAATCTGTAAGTAAAACAGTCTATTTACAAATCCTTTGCAAAATGGGCAGAATCATTTCATATAAAGACTTACACCTTATCAAAAGTTGGTAAATATATTTTTAACTGCAAAATATCAGATACAGGTTGTTTTCTGTCTTGATGGAAGCTGAGGCCAGTAAGAAGTTCCACATCTCTGATCCGAGCTGTATGAAACTTCATTCTCTCTTCAGCCCACAAAGATGCAGATTTACCACTCTGTTGGGGAAGGAAAACAAAGAAAAAAATTAGAGATTTTCTGACCAGTGATTCTGTTGTTCCAGGATAAAACACATTATATGGTAACAGAAGGCTGTATGGTAGAGGCATATAGCAGTGATCTGTGACAGCCTCACCAACAACTGGAGAAAACAGAGGATTTTAAACATTGTTATGGCCATGATGGTCCAGGAAATATGCATAAAGCAAGGGTTTTTGGGTGGTAGCCTGAAATCTTTTATTAAACCAACTGTATCTCTACCAACCATACAGTTGGTCCAATAACAAAATCACCCAAAAAATTCTTGCTGAACTATTTACCAGTTTAGCTAAATGTATCACCTGGTATTGCTTTCTTGAGGATGATCTTAATGGAAGACTGGGATAAGCAAGGAGCACAGGAGCAAGTCCTTTATTTATCAGCTGTGTTTCTGCGACCCATGCTACATGCTACACTTAAGATGTGATTAACTGGTTGTAATCTATTAAGTTGTAACCCAGCCACACATTAAAAGTAATTAATGGTGTCATAAAAGAAGGAATAAGCCACAAAGTTTTATATTTCACAAAAAATGCATGATGACTTTGTGGCTGGTTCCTATCATGCCATTAATTGAATGTATGGCCAGATGTGCCCTCCTGGCTAGGAATCCCCATCAGTTGGGGATCTCAGCTGATGGGGCTCACAGCCACAGATGCACACCATGCACATGCAAGCACCCAGCTGCAGGAGTGCAAGGTGCACCCCAGAAGCTGTGAGCCCGTCAGCTGCAGATTCCCAGCCCCAGGAATTTGCTACTTTCTAGTTCAGGGGGAACACTAACAGTAAGGTATGATGGCATCTGATGTTTGATCCTACAATTACATCTCCTACCATGCACATTCATACATCACACATCAGATCCTATTGGGCCTTTACCTGCACATCTGGTGGTAATACCACCAAAAGGTACATTTGAGTAACTCTGAGTTATGGAAGGAAGGAGATATACATATTGCATGCTTTGTCCTGGGTTGTTGACTACTGCCAACCTACCTAATAAACAGGCAGGAAAACTGGGCACTAATGAATGTTCTTTGTTATGTGTTGTTTCTATGCATTCCATTCATAGGTAGTCACATGCCCCAGCACCAATGTGTGCCCTCTTGAATTGGCCAGTTGCCCAGATAGGAATGAATTCAAGTGTTTTGTTCCTAAAGTGATGATACAACTACTGCCATGCACTTCATGAATACCCTTGTGGAAGATGAAAGGATTCTGTATTGGTATTGAGCCCACCATGGACCTATGCTATTTTTTGTGAGTAGGATGAATCAAGATGTGCAAACAGACATCATGCAGGGTGGAATTTCAAATTAATCTAGTGCATGTGAGAAGGAAATTATGGCTGCTATATCTCCATTCTCAATTTTTGCTTCCAAAATTAATATTTCGAGCTACCCATCGTGTATGCTGGGCTAAACAGAAATTACTTACTGCACAGCTTTCACTGTTGTCTTCTCTGTGAGGTATGATGAAGGATAAGGCATCTAGAGCCCCCTCACACTCCAGAGGTGTCTGTGAAATATTTTTACAACTTGTCAGCACAATGTAGTAGTGAGTTGGAATCAGAACTTCTGAATTCCCTGGTTGCCTGAAATGCAAACAGGTGGTTGTTTTAGACATAAATTATAGTTGTGCAAAGGATAAAAGACACCAGCAAATGGTATGCTTTAGCAAGCATATTCTTCTAACTTATCCAACCACTTAGCACAGAGAAACCTTGAGAAGCATATTTTGATGGACATTCAAGACTGCTATCTTAAAAGCAAAGCATGACTTACTGGATGACTTGAAGATACAAGTGGAAAAGCCTAGATTTATTACAAAAATATGGAAGACTCTAAAGTAGATTTTTGGTAGAGTTTAGAGCTCAGGTGGATTTCATGGGCCCCATTGTCAATCTGTTAGCTTGAACCAATTCTGTCAAGAAGGCAGCATACTTTAGCAGAAAAGCCTAGTAGTAAAGCATTGTTAGTTATTCTGAATGAAGAAACAATCAAGATACCAAGAATGCTATGCGTTTCTACTGCTCTCACTTCTCCAGTTCTGGTGGTAACATCATGAACTCCTATTCATCCAGCTGCAACAGCTCTGCTTTGTACTTCACTTTCAGGTAGAATGACTCCATATATATAGGTTTATTTTTTTAATTTTATTTTCTGTTTTCTTTACGTATTAGCTTTACTGTCACTTATGTGTTTGGAGACATCTGACTACCTATCAATCTGCTTGATCTATTCTGCCAGGAGCCCACCTTTGGAATATTTTTCTTTAGTAAGCACTACATAGTTACTTGGAAATCATCAGAAGCACAGTACCATACACAAGTATGGTGGGAAAGCGTTTCATTAGGTCATCTAGTCCATGAATGGCACGTGCCACTGGCAGCTGGGGGTGCATGGCTGCACTGGAAGTGGCAGGAGCATGGTGGCAGTGATTGGAGCATGGCAGCAGCAGCGGGAGCTCAGTGGTGGTAAACTGGGAGCTCCCACAGATGCCACTGACACTGTTGGCGGTGGATGGGGCAAACGCCTACCAGGAGTCAACAACTACCCACAGGTACTGCCAGCAAAGTTGGCAGTGGCCAGCAGCAATTGTGGACTGCCCGCAGATGCCACCGGTGGTGCTGGCGATGAGGCGGCAAGCGGCGACTGCCTGCTGCAGGGGGTGCATCACCATACTCAGGGGTTGCACGTGCACCTGTGTGCAACCCCTATGCATTGACCCTGATCTGGTCCAGTCCCCTGCTCAAGGCAGGATCATGCTTAACTAAACTATCCCAAACAAGTGTCCCTAACCTGCTCTTGAAAATTCCTAGAGATAGAGATTCCACAACCTCCCTAGCTTGTTTCAATGCTTGACCACCTTCATAGTCAGAACATTCTTCATAATTTCCAACCTAATTTCCCCTGCTGAAGCTCAAGGTCATTGCTCCTAGTCCTGTCTGCTAAAGCCACAGAGAAAAGGTCATCTCCATCCTCTTTATGAACTCCCTTCACACATTTGAAGACCATTGTCTTTAGTCATCACTTCTCCAGGCTGAATAACCTTGGTTCATTTAGCCTTTCCTCATAGCTCATGCTTCTAAGGCCTCTAATCATTTTTGTCACACTCTGCTGGGACTCTTTTCAATATATTCACATCTTTCTTGAAATCAAGGGCCCAAAACTGGACACAGTAGAGCAGGTGGCAAATATAAAGGAAAAATCACTTCCCTTTGATTAACACTCCTGTTAATACAACTCAGTATGATGTTGGCATTTTTTTTCCAACAAGAGCACACTGTTGGCTCATATTCAGCTGATAGTTACCTGTAAATTCCAGGTTCTTTTCTGCAATACCACAGCCTAGCCAGTCATTCCCCAGTCTGTATTTGTGCATGCAAGCATTCCATCCCAAGTGCAGGACTTTGCACTCATCCTTGTTGAATTTCATCTGATTGATTTTGGACCATTTTTTCTAGTCTCTCCAGGTCTGTCTGTGTCTTATCCCTACCCTACAGAGAGTATCTGCAACTCTACCTAACTTGGTGTCATATGAAAATTTACTAAGCATGTGCTCAATACCATCATCCAAATCATGAAACGAAGATATTAAATAACACCAAACCAGACCCATGACAGACTCCTGGGGAACCCCATTTGATACCTCCTCCCAACTAGGCATTGAGCCATTGATAAACTCTGGTTGAGCATGATGATCCAACTAGTTATGTATCCACCTTACAGTACTTTTATCTAGTCTGGATTTCCTTAGCTTGTCAAGTTTCGCTAAAGTCAAATTATATTACATCCATTGCTCTTCCTTTATTCACAGAGCCTGTCACTCTATCATAGAAGGAAATCAGGTTGGTCAGACATGACTTGTTCTTGGTGAATCTATGCTGGATTTTCCTGATCAGCTTTTTCTCCTCTAGGTGCTTCACAATAGAGTCCTTGAGAACTTGCTTTATGACCTTTCCAGGTAGCAAAATTGGGCTGACTACTCTGTAATTCCCTGGATCCTCCTTCTTTTCCTTCTTAGAGATGAGCACTATAGTTGACCCTTTACAACTATCCAGGACCTCATCCAACCTCCATATGTCCTCAAAGAGGATGGTTCTCAAATGACCTCAGTTAATTTCTTCAGTACTCTAGGAAGAACCCCATCTGGCCATGCCAACCTGAAATATCTAGCTTCTCTAGGTAATTTGTTCCCTATTCAGCCACTACTTTAGACTGTTTGTCTCTTTCCCCATCTTTTCTGCCCAGTGCTTGTCATCTGGCACCTGAACCTATCTGTAATAAATACTTCAGGCCTCTCTGCATCCTCTGTAACAAGCCTGCCTTCTTTATGCTATAAGGCATCTATGGCTTCTTTGGTCTTCTGTTATTTTTAAAATACCTATAGAATCCTTATAATTGACTTTTATGTTCCTTGCCAGTTGCATCTCAGATCATACCTTGGCCTCTCTAATTTCCTCCCTGCACAGTAATACCTTCATAATTAAAAAAGGAAAGGAAAGATGCATTATTAAAAGAGAAAAGTCTCACCTTTTTACTTTTTCTGGGACATCATAGATCCCATTGTAATCATAATCAAACACAGGGCCACTGATTACATTGACACCATTTCTTGCCACGGCATATATTGGTAGCAGGACTTCATAGAAATAATTCCATAACACTGCAATACAATACGGAAGAGGACAATGTTACCCAAGGAGAATTTATTAAAATAATTACATTCTGTATTTAACAGAAAAGAGACAGGTATGATGAGTTAAAACAGGGAGAGGACTATTTATTGTTATACAAGTTTCCTTGTGCCTTTGAAATACTGCAGTTGGAGCTGAGAATGGTGTACATGATGTTCCTCATAATGAGGAATATAACTGTAAGAGGCTGAAGTGGATCTGCTTACAAGAGTTGGGGCACAGTTTTATACGCAATCCTATTTTTCAGACACGTAGTCAGTAGGCATGTCTACACGTGAATTTACACGTGCCTAAACATAATGCACCTTAGCCTAAGGTGCACTAAGACAATTTAGGTGTGCATCTACATGTGAATGCCTTAAGGCTCCTTAATGCATTTGCAGCCTGCTCTGGGCAGCACCATGGACAGCCTCCCCCCCCCCCCCCCCACAAAAAGCCTGTGGCACTGTAGTTAGGCAGTGCAACCCAGCACCAGCTGAAGGGGTGGGAACCTCCAGCACCTCAGATGCAGTCGGCCCAACTTCGGCCCTGGCCCTGGCCCTGGCCCCAGCCCTAACCCCCTCCCCATGTTCCTGCCTCCCCAGCATCGGTCGGGAGCAGGCTGGAGCTGAGCCTGTGGGGCCCTGCGCTGCTGCCAGGCATTGCCAAGAAGAAGAGGCAGTAGGTACTGTTCTCCAAGGTGCAGACACTAGAGTTGGAGCAGCGGCTCTGGCAACAGTGGTACCTGTTGATATGCCAACCAACTTAGGACCTGCTCACCCTGCTCGGAGCTGCGCATATGGTCCCCAGTACCTGGGATTCAACTTCCTGTCTGCATCAGTATCAAAGCTCCTGATGCCCCCTGTGGCTCACCATGCCCAGCCTCTGGGAAAGCATTGTGGTTCAGGGTCTGCCTCTTTCTGCTGTGACCCCTTGGCTTTCAGCGCGGTGGAGAGGAGAGAAGCTAGGGAGGCAACGAGGAATTTCACAGGACAGTGTCCCTTAACTGCTGTCAGGGGCAGTGGTGCCACTTTGTCACTCGTTTCTGCACCCAAGGAGTTTCCTGTGCCATGAGGTGTTTGACTGTGAGGTGTAGATGGGTGCGACACTGATCTCCCTGAGCAGCCCAAGACTCCTGTTTCTCAGAGCTCCAAAGAAGGGATTCAGTCTGTGGCAGTGGGGAGTGGAGATGCACCCAGCCGCACACAGCCACCCGTCTTTTACTTCACAGTCAAACACCTCATTAGCACAGGAAACTCCTCAGGCAGAGAAATGAGTGAAAAAGTGGCCAAATGCCACTGTCCTGTGAAACTCCTTGGTGTCTCCCTGCTCCCCTCCTCTCTGCCGTGCTGAAAGCCAAGGGGCTGCAGGAAAAAGAGGCATACCCTGCACCACAATGCTTTCCCTGAGTCCAGGCAGGGTGGGCTGCAGGGGATGCCAGGAGCTCTAATACTGATGCAGACAGGAAGCCGCTTCCCAGGCACTGGGGACCACACATGTGGCTCCAGGTGGGGCATGTAGGTCCCAAATCAGTCAGCATACCAACAAGTACCACTGCTGCCAGAACTGCCGCTCCAGCTCTAGCATCTGCACCTTGGAGAACAGCACCTGCCACCTCCTCTTCTTGGTGGCACCCAGCAGCAGTGCAGGGCCCCATGGGTTCGGTTCTGGCTCACTCAGTCAACATACACAGCATTAAGGCACCTTAAGGCACCTACACGTCCCTTAAGGTGCCTTAACTATTCATGCCTAAGTTTGATACCTGCTTTATGCAGGTAGCAAATTTAGGCACAATTAGCCTAAAATCACCATTTTTAAGGTACATTATGGGCACACATGTGTAGACCCACACCTTTCATGTGCCTTAAAAATGGCTAATGCACTTTAAATTGGCATGTGCAGATGTGCCCAGTCTCACCAGTGCTTGCTAAGCTCTTATATTCATTTCCCTCTAGCTGTGTAATTATTGTCCTTATTTTCTTATTGCTAGAGTGGACCCATATTTCAAATGAGAATTCAGACAAAGGACCGTTTTGCAATCTAGAACCCACTCCTAAACTGGAAACAACTATACAACTTGCACCAATATAGTATGTGCAACTATACAGCTTGCACCAGTGCCCATTAAAGACATACTGTATGAAATCTGTGCAAGTGAAATTCAGACAGCAGGAAAAAATAAGCAGCAAGAGCTTGTAAAATGTTAAATTAGGAAACTGCCTCTGGGTTCTGGGTTACATAGACCCACAGATTGAGAATGCTAACTCACTGCAATGAACAACTATTTACATGAGTACTCTTATTGACTCTCCAAACAACTCCTCATCATTGTGCATAGAGTTCACAATCTGGCCCAATTGTAACCATTCTCCTGGTTGGGTTTTAGTTTATAGAGTCAGACATCCTTTGCCTGATTTGGAAGCAAGCATATCAACAATGTGTCTTGCATGCAAATGTATGTAAAGAAAAATTACCTTGAAAACCAGGATACATTGGCACAATGTTGCTGCTAAGTAGTGCTTCATAGTGGCTGTTCTTTGTGTCTTTTATTAAATCTAAAAGAAATGATTGACAGCATTATAGGTATTCACTACTTGGCATTATACTTGGCCTGAAGTGCCATCTACATGGAGGTTTTAAGATCAACATAAAGAGAATAATGTGGACCTCACTTATGACAAATGTGTAAAAATCATTAAGGCCTGATGCTGCCTCCCACAAAGTCCAGGGAAGCCTGTGCTCTGACTCTGGTAAGTACTAAATAAGGTCCATAAGTAGTAAATAGAAAATATGTGTTCTACATAAACCAAAAAAGTACTATTCTGGGACCTAGGGCTTAGTATGAATAAATAATCCAAAGGCCCTTAGTATAAATAAATAATCTGTTGCCCGTCACTTTGCATAGTCACTTACAACTGAGAGAAGCGAGAATAAAATACTACTGAAGTCATCATAACTGTAATTCTAATTCACCTTACATAGGTTTAAAAAGGCTCCACAAATTGAAAAGTGCTTAAATTCAAGGTCCCAAAGGTTTAATTTGCTGAAGACTTGATGTAGTGCAATTTTGGATTTCAGACATGAAATGAAATCAATAAAGCAGTTTTCCAATGAGAAATACTCTCAAATTCTACAAACCATGTAAGAGGAAAGGGAAACTTGCATTAGCTGTATTACAGTAGTCTGCAAAACTTGACACAGAGTCTCTCTCCCTTCCTGTATAAGATGCTGCTTTAGAAACTAGACTACCTCAGGGACTTCCAAAATGTGATGAAAACATCTCACATATCCTGCCAACTGCCAAACTAAAGTTTGACAGACTCCTACACTTTTTCTGCTAAAATAAATTGTATGTTGTGGAATATATTGCTTACGAGTCTACGGTAGCAACCTGACAGTTGACTAATTTCCTGGAACAACTTATTGCAAAAGGCTGCCACTACAGGGTAAAGGTTCACAGGACTCAGACACAGTATGTGAAAAAAGTTATGTATTTACTTGGCGGTGAAAGGAATCCGTAGTTTAGCTGAGGGTGATTCTTGTAGAACAAGCAACGCTGGTTGTGACTGGAAGGGGTGCGAATATCCGTATGTAAACAGCTGGAGATATTTTCCATGGACCCAATCCAAGTGTCCTATTGAACATAAACAGAATGTAATTGCTGTATAAATAGTCAGCCCAGAACCATTTGTCTTCAATTCTTGTGCTTACAAATCCTTAAAAATTGGACTGTAAGGCTGCATCCAGATGAGCATGGCCATGCAGTATGTGGCACTGCAGACATTTCTATTGTGCCACATACTGCACATTCAGCTCTTCTCCATGCTGCAAGGGAGCAGCATGGGGGCCGGGTATGTGTGTGTGATCCCTGGATATTCAGGGGTCAAAAAAAACCCCTGGAGCGGTGCACACGGGAGCAGCGTGCACTGCTCAAAACCAGAGCTTGGCCAGCTATAGTCACACTTCAGCTGCCACCCAAGCTCCAAGCGGCTGGATCACTGCTGCTGCAGCCCCAGGAGGCCCCTAGGACCCCAGGTAAGGCTGCTGAGGCCAGTCCAGTGCTGGCCCCAGCCTCCTCTACCCCACCAGGGCTAACCTGCTATGCACCGGAGCGTGCATGGCACAGGCGTTCGCCAGGGACAACTAGCAGCAGCACAAGGTGTGCCAGGGAACCAAGCATCCACGCTCATGTGGGCATGGCCTAAGTGATATTAACTGCATAATGAGAGTGAATTACAGATGGTGTAAAATGTTCAGTATCTCTTTTGCTTTATGAGTATCACACAACTAAAATGGACAAAACTGATTATTTTTAAGGTGAGATGGGAAGAATTTTTCTTATTGAAATGACTTTGTTGGGCAAATGAAAAGAACCTGAGAAAATTTACAAGATGTGATTGTAAAAGCAATTTAAATAGTCCAGGATTTCAGTTTTGTGAGGTATTTCTGGCTTCCTTGCAGTTCAGTCTTAATTACAGCTTTGCTATTATCTTTTAAAATAGCAAACATTTATTGAAAGAACTGCAGTTTCCCAAATAAACTAACTGAACAAAATCCTAGTTTGTCTTAATCAGTTCTAAAGATAAGACTACTTGAAGAAAAATGTTCCATGAAATGTAGTATTACAGCCAGTTTCACTTTAAAAATAAAGCTTGGCCATGGAATAATAACACATTTGCTGAAATTTTAGTGGCAAATATTCATAGGTTGACTTTGGGGATGAGGACATTTTGCAACAAAAAATTACTGTTAGTCTAATAAGTGAAGACACGGATTTGGTGTCTGTCCAGCCATTATTACAAGTATCTCAAATCAAAGAGTTTTCCAGACTGACCTATGAATAAGAAAGAAGTTACATTTAGCTTCTAAAAATTTTGCAAAAATAGAAATGACAACCTTGAAAAGCATGGACCAGTTGTGCTCCCAAGATTCACATGTGGATCTCCTTCATTCTGCTTGGAAAGCACATGTGTGTGTGTAGGGACAGAGGGATGATTATTAATCTTGTTGCAACCATCTGTCCCTACCCCATTCTCCCTATAGGGACTTTTTGATAACGGATGTGGATTAGGGCCCTGTGCAGTTCTTTATAAGATACTAACCCTACAAAAACTACTTGAATTACCATTTCCCTTTATGCTATGGGAACCCAGTTTTAAAATGAGTATTGCAAGGGCAGCCACTGTCAAGAATACCTATCAGCCCACGCTTCCAAGAAGCTGGCCCAGCCAAGGCTCAATGTCAGTGAAGACTCCTGCGACTTTCTGTACTGATGACCTTTGCCTACTAGCAGATCCCTGGGTTCCATGCTGTATGCTGACTTTTGAAGACTGACATGGAGCTAGCTCACTCCAAGGGAGGGGTAGGATCAAAAGTCCATCCACTGTAAAGAATACTACTTGTAATAGTAGTATAGATAGAAGGCCCAAAAAACCTCACAGTATTTTCCTCCTGACATTCCCTATCCTGGAGGCCTTTCCATAAGAGATGATGCTATGGGCAGCTGCATTTGGAGACAACCAATACTCAAAAAACAAAGCGGTTTCCCTCCAGTCCTCCAATTCTAGTTCACAAAAGAAGAAAAAAGATCAAAGATAAAAAGGTAAAAAATAAATCACAGCAATGGGAGGAACAAAACATTACAGAAACCTCCAAAAAACTTACAGATTTGCTAATAGTGTAGGCACTCCACAAAGGCATACTGAGGTCCTTGCTGTATCCACTCACATACTGGTGATGGTAGAGAAGGCAAGAGACGCTTTTCTTCTGTAGAACCCTAGGCTTCCCATATGGCAAAGTGTATTCCTCTATGTTCTTTTCTAGAGCACAGACGATTTTAGTTGCAATTTCTATGCACTTTGTATATTGGTCGCTAACATTTTTTGCCATGCACCATCATGCTTCTTGTGACTACATTTTTGTCATAACTTCCAACTGCTACATAATAAAGTCATGATTAAGGATAAAAAAGGTACCAATCTTGTACAACATCACTCTGATAAGCCAGGGCATTACATTTAACACAATTAAAACAAAGTAAAATACCCAACGCGGTTAAACTCAAAGGGAAAGCTATGTATCCTGCCAGTACAGAGAAATCATTTAAAATTCAAGACAGTCTGAAATTCTCAAAACCTTTGTTGGATGTTTAAGAATTTCATCTGGGACTCATTCCTATTGCAAAATATGCTACTTTTGAAGGACAGTGACTGCAAGTTTGGAGTTAGCTGAAAGGATTGTTGTACTAAAACCACCCAAGTTGAGTAGTGAATCACATGAAAGAATAGAATTAAAGGAATTCTAAGAGACCTGGTGAATCTAATAAATGGCATAATGGAAAACTGGCTAAACCTTTACAAGGGTGGTACTTAGTTCCGCATCTGCTGTCAGTGTCACACAGATTGATGATGAAGGTTTTTTTTATACACACAGCCATGAAGGCCTTTCTATGCAGGCCCCATCTACAAGAGTGTAGAACAGCTTGTAGCATACACTTTCCGTTTTAGCTGTTCTATTGTTAACTTGATGATTCTGTGGGCTAATATATCCTATATTGACATGAGCATTCACATGGTGTGTCTTTAAAACTGTAATAGAAAGATACCAGACCAGAGGGGGATGATGGAAGGCAGGGTCTACTAATGACAGACCCCAGCACTCCCATCTCCAAGTGGCACAATAGTTAAAGCACAAAGTAGCAATTGCTGGCTACTGGCAGCAACTCAGAGCACAGTGACCTGCACAAGACGCTGACTGCGCAGTAGCCTGATACTACTGTGCATTAGCACTGCATGGCAAAAACAGTGCCAAGATGCTACTGCACAGTAGTATTAGACTACTACACAGTAACGTCACTTAAAAGGCGTTCACTGACACTACTGTGCAGTAACTCCAGTTAATACTGTGCATTTATTAATTGCTTATACAAGTACTAAATAAATGCACAGAAACCACTGCACAGTAGCATCTCATGTAGACATGCTCAGTTTATACAGTCACATTTCTAATCTCTAGCAGAACCAGTCAGGGCTCCCCTTTTGGGGACTGAATGATCCCTTAAACCAACCCAGACAATTCCCAGTTACCAATGGCTTTTGTAGACCAGCTTGCAGGTGTAACATGAATATAATATGTGTAACAGCAAGTGGAACCAGGCTACAGTCTGCAGAGCTATGATGCCTCTTGATTTGAACTACAACTCCCAGAAACCCCAAGGCTAAGTACAGACCTTCAAAAAGCCTGACCTGAATTGATTCAGCAGCAAGGCGCCAGACTTCCGTACGTAGATCCTGAGGTGGTGCAGAGTCACTTGGAAGAACTGGATGCCTTTAAGTCGGCAGGCCCGGATGAGCTCCATCCAAGGGTGCTGAAGGCACTGGCCGACATCTTTGCAGAGCCACTGGTGGGAATATTCGAATGCTCGTGGTGCACGGGCCAAGTCCCGGAGGACTGGAAAAGGGCTAACGTGGTCCCCATTTTCAAAAAGGGGAGGAAGGAGGACCCGGGCAACTATAGGCCAGTCAGTCTCACCTCCATCCTTGGTAAAGTCTTTGAAAAAATTATCAAGGCTCACATTTGTGAGAGCCCGGCAGGGCAAATTATGCTGAGGGGAAACCAGCACGGGTTTGTGGCGGGCAGATCGTGCCTGACCAATCTAGTCTATTTCTATGACCAGGTTACGAAACGCCTGTACACAGGAGGAGGGGTGGATGTCATATACTTAGACTTCAGGAAGGCCTTCGATACGGTATCCCACCCCATATTGGTGAACAAGTTAAGAGGCTGTGATGTGGATGACTACACAGTCCAGTGGGTGGCGAATTGGCTAGAGGGTCGCACCCAGAGAGTCGTGGTGGATGGGCCGGTCACGACCTGGAAGGGTGTGGGCAGTGGGGTCCCGCAGGGCTCGGTCCTTGGACCGATACTCTTTAATGTCTTCATCAGCGACTTGGACGAGG
This sequence comes from Alligator mississippiensis, assembly GCF_030867095.1. Taxonomy (NCBI): domain Eukaryota; kingdom Metazoa; phylum Chordata; order Crocodylia; family Alligatoridae; genus Alligator; species Alligator mississippiensis. Next base: position 114,546,711 of record NC_081824.1, on the reverse strand, counting down.
GAGTCAAATGTACTCTGTCCAAGTTTGCAGATGACACAAAGCTATGGGGAGAAGTGGACACGCTGGAGGGCAGGGAACAGCTGCAGGCAGACCTGGATAGGTTGGACAAGTGGGCAGAAAACAACAGGATGCAGTTCAACAAGGAGAAATGCAAAGTGCTGCACCTAGGGAGGAAAAATGTCCAACACACCTACAGCCTAGGGAATGACCTGCTGGGTGGCACAGAGGTGGAAAGGGATCTTGGAGTCCTAATGGACTCCAAGATGAACATGAGCCGGCAGTGTGACGAAGCCATCAGAAAAGCCAATGGCACTTTATCGTGCATCAGCAGATGCATGACGAATAGGTCCAGGGAGATGATACTTCCCCTCTATCGGGCGCTGGTCAGACCGCAGTTGGAGTACTGCGTGCAATTCTGGGCGCTACACTTCAAGAAGGATGCGGATAACCTGGAGAGGGTCCAGAGAAGGGCAACTCGTATGGTCAAGGGCCTGCAGACCAAGCCCTACAAGGAGAGACTAGAGAAACTGGACCTTTTCAGCCTCCGCAAGAGAAGTTTGAGAGGTGACCTTGTGGCTGCCTTTAAGTTCATCACGGGGGCACAGAAGGGAATTGGTGAGTATTTATTCACCAAGGCGCCCCCGGGGGTTACAAGAAACAATGGCCACAAGCTAGCAGAGAGCAGATTTAGATTGGACATTAGGAAGAACTTCTTCACAGTTCGAGTGGCCAAGGTCTGGAACGGGCTCCCAAGGGAGGTGGTGCTCTCCCCTACCCTGGGGGACTTCAAGAGGAGGTTAGATGAGTATCTAGCTGGGGTCATCTAGACCCAGCACTCTTTCCTGCTTATGCAGGGGGTCGGACTCGATGATCTATTGAGGTCCCTTCCGACCCTAACATCTATGAATCTATGATTCAATCTTTGCAGTTTAGTCTAACTTATGCAGATTAAACTGAAAAGCAAGTGAACAGACATTCACTTTTGATTCCAGAAATGCAGTCACGTGCCTGCAGTTGCTCAGACTAGAAGCTGGGGGACGCTGGAGTGAGCCCTGCCTTCCCTTTGGCAGCAACAGCAAGGCTGGAGGGAAGCTGACCTGGGGGGTGGAGCAGGGGGACCATGGCCAGGCCTTGGCAGGCCACTAAGTTTGATTGGGGAGGGGTTTAAACCCCCACCCTGGCCTACAGGGACCTCAGTCAGGGTGTGCCTGGAGTGGGAAGGGGAAAGCATCTCTTGCCAGGTTTGTCCCCAAGGTGAGGGGCATGGCCAAATACTAGTCAGGGGAGTGCCACAGGTGAAGGAGTGGGGGAAAGGAGGGAGATTAAACTCTGCTGTCTCTTGCCCTCTTGGGCACAGACATGGGGGACCCCAGCTGGTGTCCCTCACCACTCCTCCCACCCCCTGGAGAACTTAGCCAGGGTCTGCCTGACTGGGGACAAGTCGTGGAGGCAGTGGCCAGGGCTGGCAGACTGTGACTGAGGTCCCCCAGTGGGAGAAGGGATGGAGCAGGGAATAAACCATCTCCCTGCCCCCTTTGCCTTAGAGGGCCATGTTGGGCCAGTATCTGACCATGCCCCTGCCTTTGCTGCTGAAGCAGGAAGGGATCCTGATGGGGCTGCTCCACCCTGGCCAGGCAGACCTCAGCTGGGGTCCTGTGGGAGGAGAGGGAAGGGAGGGAGGAATAAACCCCCTCCCTGCCCCCTTCACCTCAGGGGGCCATGCCAAGCCAGTATCTGGTAATGCCTCTGCCCCTGCTCTGGCTAGAGAACAGAGGAGCAGAGCTAGCCCTGCTCTCTGGAGCAGACAGCACAGCCTAGACCAGGACTGAAAAGCATACTGAGATGCTGGCGGACTCTGGTCTAACTTAAACCTGGAATTGATCTGGGACAAAAGTTCCATAAACTGGTTTGACCTCAATCAGTTAAGTCTGATACTACATTCAACCAGATTTATCTTAAACCAGTTTCAGCAACTGGTTTATGTGCACTGAACTTTTATTCTGTTACAGGTTTAATCCAGTTTCTGATCACTTAAACCAGTTTATATGTAAATTCTGCCCCTAGCCCAAGGGGCTGATGCAGGGGAAAAGGAAGAGCAAGGCAAGCAAGGCAGGACTCTGGAGGCTGGAGTAAGGGAATCATTAGTAAAAGGCGAAAGAGTTGTACAAGTTGAAGAGAAGCCAGAGTCTGGAGAAGGAGAACAAAGAGCAGCATGCACATGGATCCCAGTCAGCCCTGTGCAAGAGGAGTGCACAGTGGAGCTGAAAATCCCACTGGCTTGGTCAGCCAGGGCTGCGGACTGAAGGAGCTGGACTCAGACTTCAGGGCAACTGCAGACTGCTGTTGTTCAAGCACTCTGGGACTAAAGGTTTGTTCAGGGACACCTCTGGAAGTGTATGCGAGGGGGAGAATTAAGGTGTTGAGTATATGTTACTACACTGTTATTTCTTACCTTTTACCTGTTCCCTCCCTTTGGCCCGTTGGCTTGTGACTCTAACCCCTATGCTTTTCTATTTAAAAGTAGGAACTTCCCCTTGTTTCTTGCACCAGTTTCTGGGACTGCAGGGTTGGCATGCAGGTACTCCAGTAACTAGCCCCAGTAATTCCCTCAGCTGGCCAGCACACAACTGTAGAGGCAGGGAATTACTTCAACTCACAGCTGCCAGGACCGGAACCAAGCTTTCCTGAACAGCTGCAATATGGGGCTCAATCCAGCATTCCCTCTCCTGGCCAAAGGCAACACTAATTGTACATGGTCTCATAAATAACCCTCTCTAATCTGCAAGATGTCCAAATGCCTTCCCCTTCAGTTGCCCCAGAAAACCAAGTGGCCCCTTCAGTTGCCCCAGAAAACCAAAAATACTAAAAAAAAAGCCTGAAACCCTCTCCTGAAAGATCCATCACACATTCTTCGTTTATTTGCACCCCATCACATTTCCCTGAACCACATTTGCCATACACGTTTTATCTCTAGTTTTATTTCTAAACAGTGTTCCCTCTAAGCTGCGCGGCATGCGCAGCCATGCCTGGCAATGCAGCATGAGTACGCCTGCATGGCTGCACACACCACATATCTTAGAGGGAACGCTGTTCCTAAACTATCTCTATCCAACACTTAGCCAGCCTCCTGAAAACTTGAAGGAATTTCTGCCATGTTCCTAAGCAGTCTATTCCACAGCCTCACTGTTCTAACAGCAAGGAAAATGTTTCCTGAGATCTAATCTAAAGCTGCTTTCCTGCTATTTAAAGCCACTGCTTTCTGTCCTATCCTCTACAGCTAAGGGGTAGCTGTAGATCCTGAGTGGTCAAAATGAATGCCACATGCAGCACAGGTCCCGGACTAGCTGTGTAAGCACCGCGTGCAGCGCCTGTCCCGAGACCCGCACTACATATCATGCTCATTCTAGCCAGTCCAGCACCTGTGTTATATATAGTGTCTCCTGCCAGTCCAGGACATGGGCTACATGCAGCCGAACTGGGTGTGGGGGGTGCTGTGTGCACTGGATTCAGCATGGGGAGGTCAGGGGGGCATGGAGTAAGGGGGTCTGCAGGCCTGACCTGACCTTTGGATTGGCCTGGCACCACTTATTCCATGGTCAGAGGTTTAACTGCTGAACATGGGACATAATTCAGCTTCCACAAAATACAGCGGAAAAGTTCCTACACTTCTCCTTGGGTATAGGACCAGACCATTTGAACATTGCTGCAAAAGTGGGTTAATTGAAATAAAAAGCCAGATCCTACAATATATGCTCTGGCATTGATTCAATAGAGCACACAGGCACATACCTGACTTAAAGCAGGTCAATAAACTCACCACTTTTAACAGAATGGCCTGCATGATTAACTTTGGGCTTAAATATCTTGTTGAATTGGGGCCTCAAACAAAACTCCCAGGTTCACTGCTGAGGTCCCTAACTGGATCTCATTTTTGTGATTCCCAGCACAAATGCTCCTATCATGGAAGAGGGATTTTGGGCTCGATTTCCAAAGCACACACTTTTATGCACAGACTAGATTCAAGAAAAGAAAAACTTTCTTCACTTTCTAAGCCACAGCAGCCTACACAAATCTGCAGAAGCCTTAAATTATTCCCAAGTAAACAAAACTGTCTAATCCTGCCTCGAGTGGAACAAAAACACCTATTTCTGTTAATGGGAGTTACTCATGGGTAGAAAATGCAGCCAGCATCAGCAGCCAGTGGTGATGTCACTTCTGTCTGGCTCAAAAACACAAAATAAGGATAGTATCAGCCTACTGATCGTTCTGACATTGTAATCATCCCCAAACTGTTTTCTTAGGTGTTCATGGTAGCAGTTATATTCCATGTGACCATTATTTGGGGTCTAATTCTATTATGATCTTGGATACAAGTTAAATGCTCATTTAAAGAAATAAAACAACTGCTTCTGAACAGTGACAACAAAGTATATTCTATTGCAAATCAGACTGACACAGGTACATTTTTGTTTCCAGTGAGAAGGAATCTGCTTGTTACATCTGCTTACAATTAATCAGTTAGACGTGTACCACAAATTTGGAACCGCTGAATTAGACTTTAAAATGAAAATTTCTTTATATATGCAGTCACTATGGCATTAACATTTAGAGGGCTTTGCCAGTAATTTTTTTCCATGTATAACACTTGGGAGACTGTAAGTATGTCCAGATGATCAAAACACATATTGCCTTATGTGTAAAAAAAAAAGAAACTGTAACAACTGCTGTAGCCATGCTAGCTGCTTTGTTTAGGCTCCAAAATATACTGCATCAGAGCTATATTCTTCCAGCTTAATATATAAACTTTCAGGCCATGTCCAGACAAGCAGGGGAGTGTACTTGCAGCGGTACAAATTGCCACAGTGGACATCCATGCACATACACTTCATTGTGGGACAATTTATCTTGCAATGGGCAAACTGCCCTTGCCCAGCTCCTCCCAGCTCTTCAGCCAGGGACAGCTGAAGAAGTGGCGCTGGCCCCAGCAGTCCTACCTGGTGGCCTGGAGCAGCAGGGGCACAGGTCAGGCAGCACAGAGGCCTGGCCAGCAGCCAGAGCATTGCTCTGGATGGCCTGGCCTGTGTGTGTGCCTGTGCATGGTTGCACTGCTTTTTGTCATTGACATTGCCACTTATTGTCTAAAAGTCTTACCTTGTGATGCAGTGAGATTTAAACGTTGGTGAAAGTCCCTTACTGGCAAACCCTATAAAAGAGAAAACATTAGGATGTTACTAAACCAGTTTATCATTCCTCATCATCCATATTCTACAATGAAAAAAACCCTGACCACTCCATATATTAATAAATTAATAAATAATATTAATACATAATAATATTAATAAATAATATTAATAAATTCAACATCTTCAGTCTATAAACTATAGAGAGAGCTCCCTGTGTGAAAGCAAATGGAGCACTGCCTATTGTGGGTATGCAAGGGGTAAAATTAGAAAAAAACATTCAAACCATCAAACTGTGTCCCAAACACGCTACATTTATACCCATAAAAGGGAAATTCCAGAATCACTCAGACAAATAAGCAGGAGTTCAATGTTTTTGCAATAACCTCTAAATGCATGCCAGACATCTTGTGCCTGAATTTGAACTTACTTTCACAAGTAGCAAAATTAGCCACACAGAGCATGATCTAATGCCTCTTATAGTCAATGCAAATTTTCATTTGTTGCTGCCATTGGGTACTGAATCAGGCCTCAGAGAGAGAAATTAGGGGTTAAATGTAGTAAAGGTTACACCGGGGAGCACATGATTGTCAGAAAAATTACTTCAGCACAGCAATTTTATCTGTCTGAGAACTCACTGATGAACTGCATATGCAGCCACGGTCCACTGGAAAGGGTTTTTGTTTCATGACTGAACATGAAGAAGGATGGATTGCTTCCTCTGGATGGCTTGCGATATATACAGGGTTTTTTAAAAGGTGGTTTAGGCTTCCATGAGTCCCATTGTTAGAGGCTGGTATCAAATCAAGCAGGTCTGCAACAATAATTCAAATGCATAAAAGAGATCAAAAAACCACTGCTCTATTACTAGAAATCCACTGCTCTATTACTGTTTCAGCTGTGGCTATAATTATTTATGTGTCGTGAGTGCAGCACTCCCTGTTTCTGCTATGAGACTCATTAATTTCATATTAAGCAGCTTAGAAAGTAAAGTAAAGTAAGGTGGCTGCTTCTAGCACTCATACTCCTAACTATCACCTGTGACAGTCTTGTTGTGGAGGAGGGGAATGCTCCTTCTCTTTTACCTCCCTCTTGCTACTGGGGAAGAGGGAACAAACTCCCTTCTAAAACCTGGCACTTTGTGGGAACTGTGACAACAGCTCCTCTTAGTTTTTTAGGAAACCCTACCTGAGTCTCATATCTTGAAAGCTGAGAAGCTGTCCTGGATGCCTGTTGAAGGTCTTATGCACTATACCCTAAAAGGAGCCTACATGGCAAGATAAAGTTACAAACACAGAGGTTCTTGAAAGGGCAAATTTATCAAGTGTGATAGCCCTACTCAAAAAGAGATGACTGAACTGGCTAGGCCATATGAGTAGATTGGAAGATGGATGTATACCCAAGGACATGCTATACAGGGAACTATTGGAGGTACAAAGAACAACAAGACTTCCCAAGCTTCGCTATAAAAACACATGCAAGCGAGTTATAAAGGCATTTGGCATTGACCCTGACCAATAGGACAACTTGGCAAGTGATTGGAACAAGTGGTGTCACAAGGGCATTAAAGTCTGACAGGAACTGGCTCCAACAGCTTGCAGAAAAGAGTCTGCAGGAAGCAAGCAGCTCCCAAACCACCCAATCATGACACATACACTTGCAACCACTGCCACAGATCATGCAAATCTTAGATTGGACTATTGAGTCACATGAGACACTGCAAACCTTCTATGCCATAGGCTGCAGTATCCACCATCTCTCGCAGACAAAAGGATGCCAATCTCATGTGGCTGCTTGTATACGTTACATTTTTTTTTTAATGGTGCTTTACTTTAAACTTTGCGTGCTCCTGTGCCAAGCCCAGCATACAGAAGAAGCAGTGTGTTAGTTGGACCAAGCTTGCCTGATGTCTGTATAAATCAGGTGCTTTAGCGGGGGGGGGGGGGGTTTGCGCTTTTATCTAACAGCTGATTGAATCAAAAAGCACCCGATCTATACAGACACTGCAGAGTCAGGTCCAAGTAACTTGCTGCTTCTTCTGGTAAAACACAGTTTGGGGATTTTGGGGGTTTTTTTTAACATCTGCAAGCAGCCTCTGACTTTAGGTAGCTAAGTCAAAAATGTATCTAATTTGTGGATCATACTCAGTACACATTAGATCAGACCCATGCAAACCAGAGTGGTGGCAGAATAGCAAGCTGCTTCCCTTTCATCCAATAACTCAGTGGTGAGAACACTCACCAAAAATGTGGGTAATGCACATTTAACGTTGCCTCAGGGAAGTTATATTTATATCTACCCTCTCCCAGAAGAGTAACTCCTAACTGCAGGAGAGGTTTAGGAATTTGAATAAAAAAGTAGGCTTTGCTGGGAAAAAAAAAAGGATCAGGCCCCTTGCCAGGCACTTGCTGAAAGCAGAAATGGCAAGGGGCCCGATTCTTTTTTTCCATGGAACCTACTTCCCTTTTCCGTGGCTCAGGCCTGAGCTAATAGCTACAATCCATCACTCCAAACTAAACTAAATCAGGGTGTAATATAGTTTGCAATGATGCAAACTCATTTAAAACCCCAAAAACTCTTGCACATGTACAGTGTGACACCATTAAGCCACACAAAGTGACATTTTCGTCACGTGTACATGGTAGTGGCAGCACATGTGGCGCCTTGATGTTCTTATTTGTTTACCCTAATGGTATTCTCAGGCTTGCTAGGATGCAAAAAACTAAAAAAAATGCTTGTACTTACCACACATTAAATTATAGATTTCAATATTTCCAAATGGGTCAACCTTAGTACTAAACTTGAATCCAGGTCCAAAGCCAATAAAGATAGCCTATGGTTTAAACAGAACTCCAATTTACTTCATTCTTTAAGGAATATCAATGAAAAATGTTTTCATGCTATTATATAAACCAGAAGCACTTTGATCCATTTACATTGTAATAATCTCATTTTTGGTGACAGATAGTAAAATATGGACTGAATTAGGTGCAGCTATTTTCAAAAGACAATGTATAATTATTTATGGAAGAAGTATGGAGACATAAAGGAATCATTTTTTTTTTAAATAGGGAAAGCAGATAAATTTTAGCAAATCTGAAGTTGACTCATAATTGGTTTGAAAAACCAAATGCTAACAGAGTTATCTCTGACATTTCCTCCACTCTTCCATGCTTTTGAAGAAATTAAATTCCTCACTGTCCATTTCTTTAAATCAAATGACTTCAAGAACCTGGTGTAAATGTTAGCCCAACATGACTGGCATTCTTCATTTGAAGAAGCCCTATATTTATGCCAGTGAAGAATGAAAACATTAGAAGAAACATAATAATCTCCTCTCATATAAAACTGACCTGGCATGTTTCCCCTGCATTGAAACTTTAGTTTTTTTTATGTTAAAAGCATAAAGATTATAAGAAAAACTAAACTTTGGCTCCTCCTTACTTAGCCTATAAGACCACTTGACAAGTTCAGGGGATTTTTGTTATATGTCTCTATAGTACCTAGCACAGTAGAGTCCTGACTTGTAATTGTGATCTGTAGGTTACACAACAGTGGGCATGTCTACACATGTGCTTTACTAAACAGTAAAGCACTAATTTACAGTGCAGTAATGCATCACCATCTACACATGCACTGCAATTAGGGTATAGCAGATTAATTTAATCTGGAATAGAATAGTCCCATCAGACACAGGTACTATCCGATGGCAGGGTAAGATTATAAAATACGATATAAGATTATAACTATAATAGTTATCATTACTGTGCTTAAACATATGGGTAGACAGTGACATTGGGAGTAGTTTAACCTGGCTCAAATTGCACCAGAGTTTATTCAGTTGTATTAATTGCACCCAGTAACAACAACAGAAGTGTCTGAACCCTTATCCTTTGCATATCTGTAATAAGGTGTATTCATATTAACTCTAAGAAGGATTCATATTTTCTGGCTCTCACCTGCATATTCATGAAGAGATTGTCCGAGCCATGAAATCCACCTTTGCAATACTTGATCTCAAATGGTTTCCTATTAAAACATCATAGTTTATAAAACCCATAATGCTTTACATATTAGAATAAAAACACATTCAGTGCAATGTTGTTTGCCTGAACTTAGAGGGGACACTAATTAAACCCAAGTCTATATCCCAGGGACTTGCAAAGAGAGATTGTCTTTAAAATCTGAGGGACAGAGATTATCGTCTGCAGGTATTACCTCTTCAGGCTTAATGATTCCAGCACAGACATCTTATGTATGTGAAATCATAAGTAATTTGGGAACAAGATGTTCATCCTTTGGATAACAGAACTTTAGTGCGCTGTTCCATTATATGTAGAATATCTAACATTTCACTGAGAAATTATTTCTGATAGAATTAAGAAATGTAATTTAGAATGCATTTGATTAAAATACATCCTATATTCAAATGCCAAAGGTCTCTGATATAAATCAGGTCCTGTTAACTAATTGTACAACAGTCTTAGAATTATCAAACACCACATTTCATGGTGTTGCAGATTATCATTATTTTACAGCAAAATCTGTGTATGTCACCAGTAGAAAAAGCTCTGGTCAATAAATAAACCAGGTCTCTAATACTGGGATATATACCAGGTTTCTAGTACTGGAATATAGTATAGGTATACAGAGGTAGGGCTGGATCCTATTTCTTTTTATGGACCTAAATGGTAGTTACCTAATTACATCCATTTTTGGCATTTATACACAGTTTGTTATTCTGTTTTGCCAGGGACAAGTAGATTTGCCCAGCACACCTACATGCATACCTGTCAGAAACAAATAGACAAGGAACACAACCCTATCATATTTTAGCCAAAAGGTTATGTTATGTCAGATTTCAGGGCCACCAAGGGGTTGAACCTACAGTTGTCTGACTACCCAGCACAGGTTAGGCATTATATGCCAGACCCTCTGCAGACCTCCTCTTGGAACTGGCTCCCTGGGCAGCCAAGAGGTAGACATGTGGGGCCAGGATGAAGAACACAAGATAGATGGTGTATGGCTCAGCAAGATGGCTACTAATCTGGAAGGGGGAGGACCTGTGGGACAAGTTTCTCTACTGCTCTCCAGCTATTTCATCCAATTCAAGTGGCTCAGCTTCAAAAGCGAACAGGCTGGATAATGACTAATCTGAGGCCTGGTAGTTAAATCATTCTGCTGGGAGGCAGAAAAAACAGGCTGTAAACACCCTCCAGGACTGTAACATGGGAAATGATTTCCTGCCACCTCCTTGTCTTACACTTGATAATCGTGAATTTTTGCCCTGTACACATCTGGGTGAGCACACAGCATCAAAAGCTTGTCTAGCCAGAGCACAGTCCTATTGAGTATACTCAGTAGCTGTGAGGATGCTTGCCCATCCATACTGCACCCAGAATATAATCACAAATTGGGTGTAAAAGCCAAAAACAGCAGGATAATGCCCATGTAGGCATATAAAGTAGGATCTAGCCCTTAAACTATTACATTATAAGCCCCTATCCTGGCAATGACAAATATACCGGTCAGAACATAACCAGGCAATCATTGACAGTGAAATGGGAAAACGGTTGTGATAATGAAAAGCTCAGAAAATGTCACCCTTTCATTTCCTCAGCAAAGGTTCAGACTTGACTAGTATTTGAGAAAAACATAGCAGAGTTGTTTAACAGCTTGTGAGGAGTTGATTATCTTCCCATAGCTAACAGGCCTCCAATTCAGTAAAACATGGATGTGGTACACAACAGTGGGGGGAAGAACCCATGTGGGTGCATGGTACAATGGTGGGGGGCGTTCTTCTGTGGTGGGTGGGTCTTCTGCAGCAGTGGAGGGGAGGCCTACACATAGTGTGAACCCAGGGGTGCCCATGGCTCACGTTGGTGTGGTCTGTGGGCATACTGCCCCTGCTGGCACAGCCCAAAGGGCATTTGGCCCCCAGCTGCTTAGAAGTTGGACAGCTCTTTGACTTAGAGGAGAAAAGTTAAAATATTAGAAAAGAAAAAGTTTCTTTACTGTATTATTAAGAATGGAAAAATGGTAACTTACCGAGCAAGTTGCCACTGTGAGTCTAAGTAAAAGTTCACTGGTTCGATTCTGTCATTGTTGGCAAAGTGAAAACGCTTGGGTAACTGCCATTTCATATATGCCTTGAAAGGCTGATTGGAGTCAATACACTGAAATGTTTAAAAATACTCACATTTAATAATCATATGTAAAAAAAAGAGCAAGTTTCTATTATCTTAAATAAATTCTGAGTAGCAGAAAAGAAATGCATATCAGCATTTTAAACTCAAAGGGTCTGTTCAAACTCCTCTTAAGCCGCTGGTGCTCAACCTTCCTTGCCAGAGGACCAATGGACAGTGTCCAGTCTATCAGCGGGACAGATCTGGCCAGTGATCTGGATCCAGTGCCTAGGGTAGTCATCAAGGGACCCCATTTGGCTATGGGGGTGGGCAGGAAATGGGGCAGCCCAGCCACAACCCAGCCCCATGGGTGGGCAGGGGGGATCTGGCCCCAATCAAATCACAGGGGAGATAGGGAGAGTGGCTCCACCTTGACTGAGCTGTGGGGGCAGGGCATAGCCCAGTCTCACAGGGGGAAGGGATCATGGCCCAGCTTCAACCCACCATGCAAGACTTTGAGTTTGGGAATTCTTCGAGTTTGGGAATTTCATGGCAGGGGATGGTGGCAGTATTAGTGGTTACTATTCCCTCCCCACCAAATTTCCTGGCCTGTGGGGAGCCTATGAGCCAGATACCATAGCTCTGTGTGCTACATTAGGCTCACAAACCAGAGGTTGAGCACCCCATCTTAAACCAAAGGGAGGTTTTCTGTCAAGCTTGAGGATTTATTGTAAGGTGCCTAAACATTACTTGCTTAAATGATGTATACATATTGACTAAATCTCAGTTTTAACAGTTGTTAAAACATATTAATGAGCAGTAGGATTCGTTCACTAGAACTGTATATTTTCTCCCTCCTTTTACTAATGACATATGTTGATGGTGACAATGCTGGTTTGTGTATAAAAAAGAATACATTTTAATTACATTAGAAGTGTGGACATATAAAATAATTGTACGCTTTGATATGTGTGTGGTTGTGGGGAGGAATGAATTTTATTGCTCATGAGTGCACATCAACTGATCCACTGTAACTTTCTCAACAGATTTTAGAAAAATGGCCCAGATTGAATTGCTATTAGTTGCCTTCTTTAATTTCAAGTCTAAGGACACTGGATGATTTCCAGACATTCAAGAAGCAATGAAAATAAGAAATGTTGCTGTTGAACTGTCTCTTCTCAAAGACAATAGATTAGGGTATTCAAGCTAAACTAATTTACACCTCAAGCTGAAAAAACGAAAAAGTCACTTATAAAGAATTCAATGTTAGATATTCACAGCATAAAGCTCAGTAGTTTGCTTCTTTGTATATATCAAATGATATATACAGTGTTAGTCCACATGAAATTACTTGTGAATTCAGGTCAAATTAGCCAAATACTTTTCCCTTGAAAAAAACTGTGAGAGTAGATTAACAAAATTGCAATAGACAGAAGCAGTGGTGGTCATCTTTTACCTAAAAACTAAGGGAGTTGATCTGTCATCCAGGACAAAGAACACGCAGGTTCAAATTTCTTCCTTTGCCTGAAGTGACTTAAAAAACTTATCTGTAAATTGCCAGGAAAAGTCCTGTGCTACCAGGCAATCAGATTTTAGGAGTAGGTCCTTACCATATTTCCTATTACCAGGATTCAAAATTGCATAACTAATTACACATGGACTGGAGCTGACAGTGGAACCCAGGTGCTTCATCTCCCAAATCTCCTGTTGGAGTTGTTCCATGTTGGTGGGATATTTAAAATATTCATTGTGCCACAGAACACAAAATCAAATTATTCTATAGCCTCATAGTTTAGTCACTTACCTATAAGGCTAAGGACAGACATTTAAAATTTGAGCCTGAATTGATTCAATCTTTACAGGTTAGTCTAACCTGCAAAACTTGAACCAATTTGGAGGTGGAGAGACATTCTCTTTTAGTTCTCAAAATACAGGGACATGCCAGCAGTGGCTCAGGCTAGAAGGCTGGGGGCACTGGAGTAGCCTTCCCTTCCCTTGTCCTGTGCTGAGCTGAGGTGGGGAGGGAGGATATGGTCAGGCCCTGGCAGGATGCTCTGATTAGGGAGGGGTTTAAACCCCAACCCTGGCCTGCACCGTCTCAGGCTTTTCCCCTGCTTACTGCTCAAGAGGCAGGAGTGTTGATTAGTTTCAAAAAGCCCTAAATGGACACTGTTGTGTCTGCCTGTCCCAGTGAAATTGGAGACATGCACACACATAGAGACACCTCTCAGCATTAGCTAGCATAGCACATGCCTAGGGTCTGTGAGGCTGTGGTCCATGCTGTGGGAGAAGGGAGGGAGAGAGGGAGGGGAAAATCTCTGCTTGAGCAGTGAGGGAAGCCAGGCAGACCCTGCTGGGCCGTCAGTCTCCCCTGGAGCTCTGGCTATGGAGGAGAGGGGCGGGGCAGCCTGTTCTTTGGAGCTGAGAGCACAGCTTATCCACACCCAGCCAACAAAGAGCTGCAAAGCATCTGGGATGCTAGGGGACTCTGGTTTAAGTCAAACCAGGAAGGGGTCTGGGACAGACATTGCATAAACCGGTTTGACCCAAATCAGTTAAGCCTGATACTACATTCAACCAGGTTTATCTTAAACCAGTTTCAGCCATTTTGAAACTGGTTTATGTGCACTGAACTTATATTCTGTTACAGGTTTAAACCAGTTTCTGATCATTTCAACCAGTCTATGTGTAATATCCGTCCTTGCCTAAGACACCTGAGTTCTAGCCCCTGCTCCAATGAATGCAGGGGGTTGGACTCGATTATCTATTGAGGTCCCTTCCGACCCTAACATCTATGAATCTACAAATGCCTATTTATGAACCTGAAGTAGGACAGCAGCAACAGACAAGAATTAAATCACCATCCCCCACCTTAGATGTGTTTAGGGAACTCTTTTAGGAAATAAGACATAGGATTTGCACCCCATCAAGTACAGGAGGGACTACAAGCCAAAGGCTCCCATACCTAAGGTGAATAACCTTGAACTTTTGCATAAAGGGGAGCAGGGGAAGATATCAACTACCAGCACAGGGAGTGTTGTGAATCAAACATTTAATTTCCTTTGCTTTTTTAAAGAGTGAATGAACAACTTTTTAAATGTTACGTTAAATAAAATATTTTGTATCAAACGATTTTTGGTTTGATTTTTCATTGGGGTAACAAAACAAACTAAACCAAAATATCAGCTGCTAGCTCTGTGAAAAATCAATTATTTGATCAATATGGAGCTCTTCAGAAGGTTAATTCCTAATCTATTTTCCAAACCGAAAGTTGCGACCTCTACAGCCAGGCAACCTCCTACAAAGCAAGACTGCTATTAACTACGGCTGCATAATTGAGCATGGAAGAGTTTCAATGGCTCCCAGTCAGCAGTGAATTATTGCATAGACTCTTATCACTTCAGTTCAAAATGGAGTCAGTATCTTTTGATTTCCATGTGCATACACTCAACATTTCACAGCTGCAGTAAAATTGTTATCTTTTGATGACTTTTACAAATTGCATAATGCTGAAGCTCAACATCTAAGAAAATCTATTTAGACACAAAAGCTTCATAGAAAAAAACCCTACAGCAATATTTATACAGAAAAGCTGGACAAATTACAGCTATTTATTAAAGATTGTATGTAACTAAAATAATGGAAATAAACAACAGTGATATTATATACAAAATGTATGTTTGTGTTAAACAGTTGATGCTCTTGAGAACAACGGTAGTAAATACTGGCAATAATTGCTATACAATGGTACAGTAATTTCTAGGGGTGTGCGAAGCAGGACCTATTCAATTCAGATTCAGCCTGAATCAGGGACAATGATTCGATTCGTTGATTCGGATCACTGTCCCTGATTTGATTTGGCCAAATCCAAATCTGAAGATTCGACGCTGATTCAGACATAGACACAGCCTTAAATGTTTTTTTTACATACCTCAAGGTACCAGCACGGCTTGTGAACGCTGCGATGCTGGGGCAGATAGAGTGTTCCACAGTATTGCGGGGGGGCCCTTCACATGCTCAACGGCGAACCCAGAAGTGGACCGGAAGTTCTTCTGGTCCGCTTCCGGGTCTGCTGCAAAGCGTACTGGGGAGCCCCCTGCACTCCTGTGGGATGGTCCATGCGCCCCAACATCGCAGCGCTCATAAGCCGTACTGGTACCTTGAGGTATGTAAAAAAAACATTTAAAGCTGTGTCTATCTCCAAATTGTCAACTCTTTCCGAATCTCTCCAAATTGATTTAGAGGTTTCCAATTCAATTTGCAGAGATTAACGGGTCCTCTGATTCAATTTGGATTCAGAGATTAACCACCCAATCAGACTGAATCTCCACCTAATCGAATCAGGGACCAAAGCTTTGCATGGCCCTAGTAATTACACTTCAGAATGACCAATTCTTAGAACTTTGTCTCAATTTCATCCTGTTTACTCTTTAAGAAAAATTATTTTTAACATACAACAGAAAAGGTAGTGAACGTGTGTGAAATATGTAACCAACATTACAAGACCCTAATATTGCTGTCTGGGAAACTTGAGTTCAGACTCAGGAAAGTTGTTCAGACTCAGGAAATCTGGACCATGGTAAGCTAAAGGCTGTTTCTTCTACAGGGACATATCTTAGATAGATATTACTTAATCTCGCTATAGTTTTAAATGTTCTTTGTTCATAGAAGTAAAAGTCCTGCACATAAGACTTCTCTGAACCACAAGCAGATGTGTCTTTAAAGTTTGGCAACACGCAATTTTTTCCACATTTGAGCAAATATGATGTAATGTCAGCTGAAGGGGAAAAAAGTGTGTTTATGAATGGCAAACAAAACCTCTAGTCCTGCATAAGCCAAAAGTTGCTCCTTGCATCATCCCGTTACTGTGACCCTTGACTTTTCTAAGCCCTTCCCAGCCATTGTTTATCTTTCACTGGGCACATCTACATGTGCCCTATGGCGTCATTGCTACTGCACTGCCATTTAGTGTTTCCTTTTGGAAATACTAAATGACGGCACAATAACAACCTGTACTGCACCATCCGCACAGCACACGGTTATTTTTAGCTGCTACATCACCATAGCAACATGCTATACCAAGGGTAGCTGTGGCATCATGGTTTTTGCTCACTGATGCTACATCAATTTGCTGCACAGATGTAGTGTCATGGGTAGATGTGCCCACTGTGTCATATATAGATATAGTAATGAATCTAATGACATTTCCAGAAAAATTCTCAACACTTCCAGTTCTGCTTTGGAAAAGAAAAAAAAACGGACAGGAAAAAAGTTATTCCCTTAAAAGTATCCAAGATCTTTCTGAACACACACGTCTTTTAGGACATCCCTTTGGGGACAGAGATTTCAAGGGATTTAGCATATTGCTGATACTGTAAAAGAATAATAAACATCAATATAAATCAAGAAAAAATAGCAAATATTAAAAGCAATACTTACTGTAAGGTTCCTGACAATGCCTTCATAATCAACTGGAAGAGTCATATGTAAGAATTAGTCACCTAAGTTTAAGGAAAAGTAGATCGAAAATCAAAGTGTTCCAATCATGGGACTTGATTCAGTACTATACACTATACTAACAGACAGTTGGAATAAAAGCAAAATTAGGATGTATGGAGTTGGCATACCTGATATTCTTAAAATAAAATCAACCAGGAAAAAGGAATATATAGCTTCCAATCTTTCTTTAAAGATAACAGATAAATTCAACTTTGCTTCTTGTGTAAGGGTCATCAAACTTCCAGAGAATTATAGGCATTTGGTATTAAAAGTGAATGAGCAACATTTTCAAAAGTGCTTAAGTGACTTAGAAGCATAAGTCACCTATGAACTTCAGTGGGGTTTAGGTTTTTGCATTTGAAAATGTTACAAACATCAACAAAGGTGAAAGAGATATCACATAACCAACAGATGTCAGGTAAGATATAAAGCTAACATGTGTGGTCACAAATGAAATCAATTATTATAACTGAATGAGGGCATCTAAAATAAGACCAGGAACATATATCAGGTTTGAAGGAAAGTGGGAATTGCTAAGCTAATAACTAGACATCTGTTTGAAGAGATGCCACGCATAAAACAAAAGGGAAGAAAGAGCCACAACCGATGCTTCAACGCTTTTTGAATGACAACGTGTGTGCATAAAATACAGATATAGACAGCCTTGCACAGCCAGGCATTCCTGAAGGCAAGAACCCCTTTAAAAGCATATTTATATGTCTATATATCATCATTTTCCTCAATCCTAGTAGCCCTCAGCTGGCACTGAGTCTGAGAAATAGAAAATTAGGGATGGAAGGGACCTCAGGAGGTCATCTAATCCAATGCCCTGCTCAAAGCAGGACCATCCCCAACTAGATCACCCCAGGCAAGGGCTTTGTCTAGCCAGGTCTTAACCTCCAAGGATGGAGAGTACACAGACTCACTGGGTAACCTGCTCCAGTGTTTTACCACGGTCCTAGTGAGAGTTTTTCCTAATATCTAACTTAAACTTCCCTTGTTGCAACATAAGACCATTGCTCCTTGTTCTGTCATCTGCCACCACTGAGAATAGTCTACATCCATCCTCTATGGAAGCACCCTTCAGGTAGTTGAAGGAGGCTATTAAATCCTCCTTCAGTCTTCTCATCTCCAGAGTAAATAAGCCCACTTTTCTCAGCCTCCCCTTGTAAGTCATGTGCCTCAGCCCCCTCACCATTTTTGTTGCCCTCTGCAGGATTCTCTCGTACCCTATGCATGTATGAATCCTATTTCAATTGTTTAAATGTATAAAAATACATATTCTAATGACACAGATTAGTTTAGCAACTACATACAAGATAAATACTCATCTGGAACATTAATTGGTCTCAAGCGAGCTGCGGGGCCTGCCACAATCATGAAATCATTCACATTGTCCAGATATGTGCTCAGATAGGCTGTTTTTCTGCAGCTAGCTACTTCCATTCCTGGAAAGGGAAATAAAAGTTATTCAAAAGGCAGATAAAAATATTCAGTATTCTTGATAAGGAGATACATATCTGATTTCTAGAAATGGAAAATATACCCTTTCGGGACAAACTATCAGCCAGAACAAAATAAATAATAGGAAAGGAAGTGTGCAGTCATAATATACACATCCATCCACCCTTTTACAACTTGTATAAACATCCTAATTACAGTTGGCAGAAGAAAAGTCAATAAAATATCCATGTCTAAAGAAAGAATATATAGGGTAATTTGGGAGTCTGATAGAGTGGATAATTTTCACTTTCGAGCTGTAGTCAGGAACTTCAGCTTCAGAGGTATAGCCTTGCAATCTGGGGCAGCTAGTGGAAAAAAAGCCATGGCTGTGGCTTTTACTTTATCCTGTGCAGGTGGTACAAATACACAAGTCTGTTACTTTGAATTCAAGGAAGCTGGTAATGGGGGAAAGGAGAGTTATGTATAAAATGTGCAACAAAAAATAAATAGCTTCATCCCAACATCTCCAGCTCTATAACGAGAAAATAAGGACACCGATTCTTAGTTATACTAAGGATGCTCTATACCGCTCTGGCATTGCAAAAGATCATTTACAGTCATTTTAAGGCTCTTTTACAATGAGATAGTATAAATACGGACCAGGTTAGCACATTTTTCTGTAGTAAAAAATGAAAAAAGAATGTCACCTCACTGTAAGAATATAAATTATGAAATCAAATTTACCATGATCAGATACAAGGATGATATTTAGGCATTTATGCAAATTCATTTGTTTGAGACCATCCATCAGCATCTCAATTATCCTGTCCACTCTCTGTAATGCAAGAATGACCTGCGAAACAGTTACATCATGCTATAAAACTAACATTAAACATTTCCATCAGAAAAACATTCATTCCTGATAAATTTAACATTTAATATGACCTGATTTGAAATTGATTTAAAAGTTGATTTAAAAGTATAGTACAATATATTGTCCATGTGTACTCATTAAAGGTCTCTTTCAGCAAACAGATATTCTGCTCACATCAATATTCCTATAGACTTCCTTGGTGATTTTTATACGAGTAAGGACTTAATGTCCCACCTTCACTTAATTTATACACTTTGTCATTTGGATTATTTTAACTAGAAATTCCCAAGGCTGGATTGGTAGCTTAAATAAAAATGTAAATTTTTACTAGTTGGAACCAAGCTTTGAAAACTTAGTTCTAGCTACCAAATATGCCATTTTATGGCTCAGCTCTCTCTTCCCTATTCATACTTGGCACCGGGCTAGTGACAACAGACTTAGTAGGACTACTTGCAAAAAATAACAGATACCTAGGTAATCAATGCAACTAACTAGTTTTTGTATTCAACTTATTATTCAATAAGACCACTTGCATAATTTACTCTGCTCAGTGCCAGTAAGGGTTGAAGAAATATGTGATAAAGCTGCTGGAAGTCTTTACAACATTTTTTATCCTCAGAGTACATTTTATAATACGTAACCACAGGTTCATCATTAACAAAAGGTAATGGCAATAAAGTTTGACATTTTTAGGATATGGTGGCTGCTATGAAGTCTCTTTGTTAAATATCCATATAAAGAACCATGTGATCGCCCAGCACTGGCACAAGCCAGGGTGCAGACTGTCTCAAGGGAAGCTGGCAGAGCTTATTTGCCAAGTTAGATGCCAAAAATTTCTCCAAACTCAAGATAATATAATACTCTGCCTTTCCTAAACCACCACATTATTTTTCCTCCTCCCAGCCCCTTCTAGTTTCTGGTGTCAACAACTGTAAGTATTTTATGCTCTCAAGAAGAGTAACTTATCCCAGATACTAAAGATACCTCTTTATTTATAGAATAGTTACATCACCCACAGTGGTATTGCCAGCCTCTGCAATGCTACACTCTTCTCTAAAGTTGCCTTCTTGTAGTGAAGGGGATATGACCATTTAATTCCACATTCACTTAATTCTTTCACTGACATTGCCAGCAGGAGTGCCAGTTACAATATGAATAGTAATTGTACTACAACTAAAGTAGAACAGGTTTCATTCCAAACGTTTTTAAAATGAAACACAGCTTTTCCTAAACTGAAAATGTCCATGAAAATCATTTGCTTTCTTTTTCTTTCTGAAATTTTCCAGAAATTACCATATGAACTGAGGGAGGGTTACATATTCCCATGTGCCTCTACAATTTTAACACCCTCAATAGCAAATTTATTAAAGGCCCTTTACTATATACAGTGCTCACTGTTCTTCTAATTGCAAAGTCTGTGTTCTGCTAAGTATGTTAAGAATTCCTGTTTATGACCATTAATCTAACATGCTTTACATGCTCAACACTTAGTACAGAGCTTTTAAAGGGAGTTACTTACTTCACTGCTGACGGGTCCAAACTTGTGGCCTGAGGTATCAGGTTCTTCTAAATACAGAGTGTAAAAGTGTGGTCTATATCAAACGGCACCAAAAATGTAATATTTTACATACATATTGAAACACAGCTTGAAAAGACTAATTCAACAATGGATAGCAACTATTAGAAAACACTGTGCATCATCAGAAATGGAACATTTTAAGGGAGGGATAGAAAGACAATTAACAAGTTTAGGTTAATTTAATTGTTGAAGATGGTAAAATAGTGCACAGGGTATTACATTAAGTATAAATGGTGTTTATATTGTAATATATGTATTCATTCATATTTCATTGGTTTAACTGGGAAATGGGAGCTTTACGTTCACAATTTCATACCTACCTTTCCTCTTCAGGTAACTTCAACCACTTAAGAATAGTTGTCACCCTTTCCTCAAATGGGATTGAACTGTATCAGAACAATGAAATAACAAATATAATTCAAAGGACCAAAGCAATATTCACAGCCTGTCTTGCTTTCAACACAAATAAAAATGAAATCATTTGGCTAGAATAAAGCTCTGATAGATACCAACTAAATCAATCAAAATCACTTCTATGTAGGTCTTAATGGCAAATTTTACAAGTAGGAGGCACAGAGCCTAATCTAAAGCCTACCAAGTCAATGGGATAATCTCTTTTGATTTGTATGGGCTTTGCATAAGGCCCTAAATCTTGCTGGCCTGCCTCATTCAAATAGTCCTGTTGATTTCAGCAGGCATGCTCAAATAGCCTGATGCTTTCTTTCTTATATTGTATCAGCATGAGTTTTGCTGTGTGAGCCCACCTGTTACATTCATGATAAACATGACTAACTAAAATCCAGGGTAAAACTTCTGAAGCATATCGATAACAAGCATCATTGACATAAACCTGGCTATACCTTTACCAGACCTAGGGCACTGGTTGCTAATGAAGTTGTGCCTTAAGCTACATGAGGCAATTCAAATGTCCTTGTACACACAGCTGGAGAAGGAAGGATGCAGCACATATCCCTAGCCAACTGGAAATCATAATCAACACAAGATTAGCCTATGATCACCCCATCTTTTCCAGTTCTTCCAACCTTTTCTTTCAAGTCATACTTCTTAGACCTCTGTTAATTTCTTGTTGCTAATTTCTTGTTGTTAATCATAATCCTATCCTATAAAGTGTCTGCAGCTCCACCCAGCTTGGTGTCATCTGCAAATGTATCAAGTCTGCAATTCATTCTATCCTCAAAGTCTTTAATGAAGTTATTGAATACTACAAGAGACTGGACAGATGCCTGTGGAACCCCTCGTCTTCCTCCCAATTAGGCTTCCAACCAATTTGAGCACTGTAATCCAACCCGTTATGCACCTTACTTCAGCAGCTTTCATCTAGACTGTAATTCTTCAGATGCCATCAATTATTCCAGTTTAACTGCTTTATGTGCAATAGGGCTGCACAAAATTTTGGCAGCCATTTTGTTTCGGAGGTGTTTCAGGCCGTTTCAGCACCCAAAATACTGAATCCAAATTGAAATGGAAGGCTCCAAAACATTTCAGAAATGTTTCAGAGAATTTCAGAATTTCGGAGCTGGACAGGGAAACAAAAACTAAGAAGAGGGAGGGGGAAGAGGGCGGGAAGGACTGCTCTGATATTGACATCTAGCTCCCGGTTCAATTCCCCAGCTCTCTGATCATTTCCCCAGTTTTTCCCAGGCGGCGCAGGCCCCTGGATCTGTGTGAGGGGTTTCAGCAGGCTGCTGCTGCAAGCTGGAACCAGCAGCAGTCCTCAGCACAGCTCACACTGGGAAGCCTGCTGAAACTGGCATGCAGATCCAGGGCCCCGCGCCCACCAGAAAGAGCTGCAGAAATGATCAGAGAGCTGGGAGAATCAAACCAGGAGCTGGGGAATCGAACTAGGAGTTGGGGGAATGTTCAGATCCCTGAACGTTCCCCCAGTTCCTGGTTCGATTCCCCAGTTCCCCGGTCCTTCCTCCAGCTCTTCCTGGGGGGGGGCACAGGCCCCCAGATGTGCATGCAGGATCACAGTAGGCTGCTGCTGCTAGCTGGGGATGATTGTGGCTCTGAGCTATTTCCCCAGCCAGCAGCAGCATCCTGCTGAAATCCTGCATGCAGACCCAGGGGCCTGCACCCCCTGAGAACAGCTGGGAGAATGATGAGAGAGCTGGGGGAAGCAATCAGAGAGCTGGGGAATCGGACCAGGAGCTCCAGCTGACAGGTGGAGCTGCCCCAGCTCCCAGACAGTGTGCAGCACCCTGCTGAGTCACACTGCACCCCCACCATGGGGCAGCTGCTGTGTGAGTGCCAGGTGGGGAGGCAATCCCCACTGCCCTGCACTGTGTGGGGGGGCTCTGCCACGAGCCACCAGAGGCCTCAATAGCTGCTGCTGCAGCCAGTGAGTGCAGGGCGTTTGTTGGGTTTTTTTTAAAGCTCTGCAATCACCTGCTGCGAAGCATGGTGATGACAGCAGGCTGGTGCTGCCAGCCGGGGCCAGCACCAGCACCAGCACCCGAGTCTGCCCAGCGCAGCCCACACAAGGAAGAACCCAGTGCTGGTGCTGGCCCCAGTTGGCAGCAGCAGCCTGCTGTCATCCCGCACACAAATCCAGGGGCCTGCACCCCTTGGGAGGGCTGCAAGGCTATGCTGGACTCTTCCTGGGGGACGCAGGTCCCCGGATCTGTGCGCAGGATGACAGCAGTTTTGCTTTGAACAATTTGAGGTACAGTTTCATAAAAACCCCTGCACTTATTTCCTTGAAACTTGGCAGGCTACCATCCTGGTAATATTCATCTGAATCAGGCAAGAAATTACAAAGCTATAGGCATTTTAGTGATTCCTCATTATAGCCTATGGCCGAAACAGTGTCAAAACTCCAAAACAGATGTGGCTGAATCGAAGCGGATCTGAAACACTGAAATGAATCACTATCCCTCCGAAACCGAAACAAAAGATCGCCCTTTCACACAGCCCTAATATGCAAGTTCACCTATAGTAGTATAAATGGGCTAAATCACTGTAATCTTTACCTTGAATGAATCAGGGTTAAAGTTACCATAGTTTTACTTAACTTATACCACTCTAGGTGGGTGGAAATATAACAATTATAACAGAACAGTTTTCACCAGTAACGCATGGTACAGGATAGTAGGTTCCTTATGTAGGCATACAATATGCATAGTATAAAATATAGGCTCTTCTAATGAGCATTTCTTTTCTTTTCTTTTTTTTTTTTTTTTTTTTTTACAGCTTTGTGGGACTGTACCAGTAAGCAGTCAGACATGTTTACTCTTCTCTGGACTATTGCAAAAGCTGAGCCAAAGCAGGAAAGAAGGAAGAATATCCTACACAGTATATATAATTATATGCAATTTATTGCCCTTCCCACAAAATAGTAATTTTACATACCCATTGTATATTTTATACAAATTTGGAAAAGTTCCATTAATTTTTGCATCTGATCCTGGCCAGAAATATGTGCCAGCTTTTAGACCTTGATACATAGCTGTCAACCAGATCTATGAAATAAAAAAAAATAGATGTGAAGGTCCTTGAAATAGCTGTGTGAATGTACATCTCAAAATGTTTTTTTCTGGCTCTGTGACATTTGGCAGGGTCAAACCTGGGTTGCACTAACAGAGGCGGTATATACAAAACCTGGAAGGTGACCATATTGCTTTATTTGGCATTAATCGTCCTCAGCTTAAGCACAATATCCAGTTTGGGCACTGCACTTTATAAAAGACTATAAAAATAAAGCAGCTGAAAAACAACCTCTATAAAAAAAACAAAGATAAGAGAACTTCGTATAGAAAAAAGGAGGATAACAAGAGAACATCATGGCAATTTTCAACATTTGAAAGTTTGCTTGTCATAAAAAAGATGTATAAACATTTTTCTCCTTTGCCCCAGAAGGCTAAGAAAATTTTTGTGGCCCAAATCATGATTTTTGAATTTTGGACAATTCTGCAGGATCTTGAGAGATAACATGAAGTGGATGAAACTAATAAAAAGTGGGGAGAGGGCAAACAGAAATGGATTGAATAAGGTGGTAAAGTAATAGTTAGAAACAACAGTAATGAAAGGCACAGAAGAAAGAATAGGCACAAACCATTGCCAGTTGTTGCTTTATTTATTTCTAATATCTTATTCTCCAGGCAAAAAGGAAGGGTGTCAACATTTATGTTCGCTGCAGCTGATGGGTGGGGACCACTGGATGGCTTTTTATGATATGATATAGCAGCTTCAGCAGCAGATTGCCACCCATTTTTGGCAAAAATATAGAAGAAAAATAAAAGTATTCTGAACTGGGAGGAACTGCCAAGATAATTAATCTGAATGAAGGAGCCTCTTTAATAAAGACATACTAGTTTATTACATTATTTACTCAACACAATATCTCTAAGGAAAAAACTACAGTAAAGTTCATATCATGCAGATATATTTAAGCTACTTTAGCATCCATTTCACAGTTTAATTTTCCATTTTACAATAGCAAAAATATAATCAAGTAGTTATGCTGAGCAATGTTTGTTGGCTGGCGGGGTAGCATTCCCTGTGACCTTGAATCCCATTATCACCCTGTATGCAGGAGAAACAAGTATATGACATAACTGGCTCTTGTGTGTCTGGCAGCAATATTTTACTTATAAATACTTACAGGCTCTCCTTGGTACCACTGTGGATTAAACTTCTCTGCACTTTTAAGTGTAAAGGAAGCATTTCTTTTTGGGTCATACATCTTGTTATCAACTATACCATGGGATTCAGGATACAGCCCCTGTAATTAAAATTGTGTCATTTTTAAAATGTTGTTTCTAGAGTACATACATATTTTGCACTCTATCAGTTCAACAAGTTAGAGTGATTTAACAGCATCACCTTCCACTGCTACAGCCAGGCTAAAATACTGACTGAAGCTTCTCATAAATGTACTGCACTATTTTTCAGACTGTGTGTTAAAATCATATGCAACTTTACTGAATTGGCTCTCCTGGTGTATATCAAAGTGAAGAAACTGAGGCAGTGACAGGGCAGAATGCTGGGGTTGAGGTCGCTGTTACATAGTCATTGGGCAAGATTATCTCTGTGTCACATTCTTGAACTTGCAAATGCAAAAGGATCAAAGAAATTTAATAAAATGGTAAAATCCAAGAACTTTGCAACTGACCTGCCTCCTGCTATCCCCAAAGAAACAACGACATAGACAAGAAAGTCAGTAAATCCATTCATAGGACTTTCCAAATTCTGTATGCTATAAATAAAGCCAGAAAGAGTCTGGTGGTGAACTGAACGTTAAGAAGCAATTCAATTTTGGAAGGTTTCTTTAATTGCTTTATTTTTCCTCCAGTATGATATACTCAGAGGAGAAAAACCTTACAAGAGCAGATTTTGTGAGGCTTCTACCCTTTGGGTTGTATTTGTACCAGATTCAGATCCCAGATAATCTCAGTTATCCCCACACTCAGAATCTGTGAGATATTCAGATTTCTATATTGATTCCAGACCCCTCTCTACTTCATATCACTTTTTCTGTTCTAAAGAAGGGGAATAAAGCTGACATCTCAGAGAAATTAGTCTGTTCCTATCCCAATGGCCAAATGTGTGACTGTATCAGACAAGGTGAAGGAGCATACCAATTTATGAACCTATAGGAATTCTTGCAGCTGGTACTCAACAATAGGCATTACTTATTTGGATCGATTTAATTTAACCACAAAATAGCAGTTTTATATGGTTACTATCATACCCCAAGCCACAGTCAAAATAAGAAGAGAAAAGAATATGTGTGACTTCTACTTTGAGGAATTCTTAAATATTCTTCATAGATATATTGATAATCCACAAAAAATAAACTCCTATTTCCCTTGGAAATGATTAAAGCTGAACAATATCTCATCCTGGAAAAAAGCCATAAGATGGTCTTACTGTGACAATGGAGTAATGATTGGGAAATGTTTTTGTTGGGTAAACAGGTCTCAGGCTGGGAGTATATGTTCCACATTTTTCTAAGGAGAAAAAATGTAAAATTAGAAAAGAGAGAAACCAACAAGTTCCAATTATATATTAATTCATTTTTTAAATTACACTCTAGCAGAACTTGTATTCTGAAGTCTTTTGGCTCTCCCATTTCATTTTGATTTTAAATATAAGTATTACAAATGTAACAGCTAGTTGTAGAAATTCTAGATACGTCTAATGGGTCTGATTCTTCATGATTTAAGTCAATGAGAGTTTTACCATTGACTTCAGTAGCCATGGAATCTGACTTTATAATCCAAACTACGGGCAGATGTGATCATAAGAAACTGCATGATCCCAATTAGACCTGCCACCTGATGAGATCATTTAGTAGTATGAGAACTATTAGCTATTTCTGTCTGCAAGTTCCCGAGAATAAAGTAGCTTTGGACAGAGCTATAAACAGCTCTTGCTCTAGTTCTCTGCCAATTGTCATCTGACAATCAGCTATTTAATTTCCTTTTAATTTATATGTGTATCTCATAAAAAGAATAACTCTTTGCTCCAAGTGTAACTATATTCTTCCCCAAAAGCTGTGGGTCTTTAAAACAAATCATGCACAACTTATATTAGTGTGAGAGCACATTCCAGTTATCAGATTGTCAAGTACTTGATTCCATAATGAGGTGCCTAAATCTATCTATCTATTTAGCTATCTATCTAAAAATCAGCACCCAAACTCATGTCCTAATTTGTAGGACTAAAGAGCACCAAGGAAGAACCAGAAATCATATATATGAAACTAAATTTAACGATCTGACAAATCAATCCAAAGCATGTGCACAGATTATAAAACAGAAAAATAATCATTCCCTTCTTTCACATACAATACAATACAGATGTCAGCAGGCTTCACACATCTCATGTGTTATTTTGCTTCGCCGGTTGACCTGCAAACCACATGTCAGATCTAAGGGACATTAATCTATTGGGAAGTTTCATATTGATATTAATATGTTTTGGATTAGACCACTACCAGGAAAACTAATTTAAGTAAAATACAAACAAGGTAACCTGTCTCCTAAAACTCACAATACATGTTCTAACGTGTAATAAAAGACATCCTCACTAGTACTTTTTCCTGTAATGACAAATCTTTGTTGGCAGCCCTGTCTGGTGCTGTGAGATAAAGGTTTGCCCTGGCTGCTCCCCCACATTTGTTTTAAATGGGAGCAGGGGAAAGAGGGAGGAGGTGGGGGTATCCCAAATGCTAGGGGATTTTGACTAGGACTTTTTTGTATTTCTTTGTCTTCTATACTACTGGATTTGTTTCCTATAGTTCTGTACCAAAGAGAAATGAAGGTTTTGTTCAAAAACATTATTTGAACAACTAAAGCCAAGAGAAATCTACAACCACCTTCTTTCCACCCAAATCTACATGCCACAGATGTCTGTACATATATTTCATTTTGTATTGTTACCTCCACTTTGGAGTATGTTTGTATAATGTGCAAAAAACTCAACTCTACCCTTGGTCAAGGCAAGTTTAGAATGATGAGCTGCAGGTATCTACCCTGAAGGAAGATCTCATGAATACCAATAAGACAACAATGCGGGCTACAAGTGATTAAATGTGCCCTAAAAAATTGAACGCATTTGACAGTTTCCCATCAATTGTCAAACAAATGTGTTCAGATGTTCTAAGGATTCTGTCAGAACCAACTATCCTGCACTGTTCTTTGTGTATTTTACTTTAAGGCACTGGCTGCCAACTGGGAATTTAGGCCTTCACTTTGTAAACATGTTTGTATGTTCTTAAACTTTACAATATGACAAACCCCACGAATGCCAGTGACACATGTAAAAATTAAACACATTAAAGTGTTCTGCAAGATGCCAGATGCAACTGAGATTTTTGTCTCAATTTAAGAGTGGTCTTGGCGCATAGTGGCCATGTCTACATGAGAAGCTGATTGCGCAGTTGTTACTGCTCATTCATTTAGTACTTGCATAACCAAGTACTAAATGACTGCACAGTAACCAGCAAGGTTACCTAATGACACTTACTGAATAGTAGCTCATTACTACTGTGCTGCAGCATCACATCACAGTTCATGCCCGGCAATGCTACAGCACAGTAGTAATGAGCTATTGCGCAGTAAGCATCTTGGGTAGACATGGCTAACATAAAGTAAAATCGCACTCTCTTATCTCTGAACTAGCACTGTTTTATATCTATAATTCTTCATATTAATAACATGCTAGTTATTAATAGACTAGATAAAGTAGAAACAGAATGTAAATTTTCTGCCACATCTGTTAAGATACAGACCTGGTTTGGGAGGGGACCTGTTATTTAACTGATTTAAATGACTATCATGCCAGCAGCCTTAACTGTTCCTGTGCCCTATACAAAATTTGTAGCACTACAAAATTAAAGAGTTGCCAGAGCCCTAAGAGCACCATTTGCTGCAATCACCATCCTTTTTACTGGCAAGAATTTGTAACTTTCATGGGAAGCCTTGTCTAACAAATTGCCACGTGACAAAGAAGTTACTTACGTAATTTGCTGATAGCAGGAAGAAGTCCACCCCATGTATGCAAATACTCTGCTCTGAAGCCATCCAAGGAAAACAGTAAGAGTGGGGGTTTTGTAAACCTGAACAATTAGAAATTAAGCAATTAGTTAATCAACAGTTTTCCTGGCATCTTTTCAAAAAGTTTTGCCTGAAATCTTCCAGGTCTTGAAGTTTAGAGGTAAGTAGAAAGCAGGGTAAATTTCACCTTACAGACTAACTGAGAAAAGAGATTTAATGGGAAGTCATGTACAGGTGCAGTACTGAAATACCATTGAAATACTGTAGGCTGCATCATATTTTCCACCTCATCTTATAAAGCCAGAACATGGCAAAATGTCAAAAACATATTTCAAGCCCATTATTGATTATTTGGAAAGAGCTGATAATGCACTTGGTAAGGTATGAGACAATGCTTACATCTAAATCATTCTATTAAACTCCTTTTAGCTGGTATCAGAAATACAGTCTTATTCAACAGAAGATTAATTAGGTAATAGAGCCATGTCTTCACTGGGAATGTTTTATAGACATTTTTTTAAATAGTTCAGCTAAATAAGTTTTAGAAGCAGTTTGAACCATCATACATCTGATCTTAGGTTGACCTGATATGGCTGGAAATTCACATTAATGTGGATTTCTAAGATATTCAGGAATTTGGACTCATGCTTCTAGTTTTATGGATGCTAAATTTATTATCACCTGTTAGATGTCTTAGCAGAGATGACAAAAATCAACCTCACATAAAGGTGCATTTATTATCATATCCTTTTTTGTTCTGTATCTCTAAAACAGGACTGGAGCTCTTTGGCATATCGGCCAAAAAAGCTTCATGCACTGCCAGTGACTATACCACAAATCAACAATCTCTGGCTGTTGGCCAGATCCAGCCCATAGAACCAGAATTTCTGGTTTAACCCAAATGGAAACCATTTTGGTAAAAGACTCTAGACACTTATTCTTCCATGCTGTGAGCTCAAAACCCAAGGAGAAAAAGTACAAATCATAAATGGTAGCTCTTCCATGTTATGCTATTGCTTTGCCTTCCAATTAGTACTGAGGGTGACAATCCCTTCATTTAAACAGTAGAATCCAGCAGTATGCAGTTCACTTCCAGCTGGGACCAACTGTCTTGAGTTGCCTCTGAAACCTGATCAGAAATTCACCCTCAAGCCTCCAGATTGACAGTTGGCTCAACTGAGCACCTCCCTGGCACAATGAGAAACAGCACAGCTTGAAAATTAGAGCTAAACAGAAACCATATATTCCGACTCGCAGGAAATTACAACAATCAATTAGGAAAAACTGAAATATTTTAGTTACATAGAATAGCTTTTGTCAAAATGTTGCTTTCCAATAATATAAAAACCTTTTGTTTCAATAATGCCAAGATGCTATATCAGACATATTAACTATGTATTTCTAAAGCAAATTAAATAAAGTGATAAAATTGATATTAAATGTTTTGGCCTCATCAAAATAAAACATTTCAACATTATCAAAATAAAAATGTGAAAAGTTTTTATACCTCTCCATCAACAGTTTACTTGAAATCAACTAATACCTGCAGAATATCACTATTTTGACAAAACTGCACTTGCAATAGAAAATTGTTCAGTCTCAAATTTTTCAGTCAGCACAATCAGGGACCCGTTTAGGCAAAGGTAACAGTCCGATGTAAACCTGCCATAGTTTACAGTTCACTTCAATTTAAAGATAAATTTGATGATTTCAGTCAAAAACATACCTGAGATGCAGATCTTTTTTTTCCCCTGACAGTTTAACTTGTACTCAGCATGCCCACTGTTGATGTCACAGGTCTGCAGCCTAACTCCTTAACAATGGGAATGTAGTTAGCATGAAGAATGCAAAAATCAGGTCCAATGTGGAGTCCTAGCCACATGTCATATGGTCACTGAGTACACATGCCATCTTAGAGATATTGTGAGCTCTACTGACATCGCAGATTTGCCAGTGTGAAAGGCAAATTCTAATTACTGCATGTTTACAAAGGTCAGTTAAGTGTTTTCCACCAGTTATGCTGCATTTTCCAAATGCATTTAAAAATTTGATATTACGTAGTCCACATAATAGGAACAATTTTGGAAGAAATGGGCAAAGAATTGCATTAACAGGGATACCATTTTCAGAGAGAGCACAACAAGAGCTCACTGACATCCAGCCCACATTAGATCCCAATGCCAGAACCTGCTGGTAACAGCAAATGGTACTTCAGGGTCTGTGAATGTGCTTTTTGAATGAAAAAACAATCTCCTGACTTCATAGTTGACTTTGTAGACCATTTAGACAACAATCTCAACCCTACGTAAATCGTATCTTGATCAGAAATATAAAGCAGCTGTTCTGGGTTCAGAAATCAGTGCTCATAGCAAAGAGTCATTCCCAAAATACATGTCAATGGCAAAATTACAGAATCTCAAGTAAATGATCTACAGATGCACTGCTGAGGTTCTTCTAATATTTCAAAATTAGCTTTACTTATTGACAGATTTGACTTAGTCCTGAAAGCTTAGAGAACACTAAGACATTAAGACATCTTACAATGGTGGAATCTATAACTAAGTAATTGTTAATAAACACAGCTGGTAAGTTCTGGACATCATTGCTTGTGACATTGTATGTACTTTATTTAAGGTGGTGGCAACCTTTCTAGACTGAAGTGACATCTCCTTAAACACAAGGCACCCTTTGGAAAATTTCAGCTCCTCGTTTTTACTTGTTTTTGGACCACAGACAAATAATAAAGCTATCTTGTGCTGCAAAGAACTCAGAAAGATCATAAAAAGTCAAAATGTCTTAATGTTATACATTTCTATTTGAAACCTCTGGGTTTAATCTTGTGAATCGTGTTTGCACACATAACACTGATAACATTGTACGGCCACCTGTGGTGTGGAATCAGAAAAAATATATGCCTTAAACTTTGATTATTTTAGTTATAAGATGACATAACCGCTTTGTGTAGAATTGCTGGCTCTGTACAGTAGAACAGATAAGGGCAAGTGTTTGTTCTTTGTAACTCTTCTGCAACTGCTTCGCTCACTGCGGCCTTGAAGGTAGAAAAAAAAGTATGTACAAAGTAGATTTCCAGGTGCAAGAAGGAGGTTTGTGAACTAACCATACCTCCCCCATAATTCCCATCCTGATTACAGCAAAGAAATAATGAAGTAATATTATAGCCGCTTTTCATGCTAATTTCACTATATGATCACGTGAGTTGTAAGTGACTGTTAAAAAGTATATAAGCCTCCTGATTTTGCTCTTGGGGGGGGACCCCTTCCAAGTGCTTGGGAAATCCATGTCACTTTGGAACTCCCCCCTACAGCTGTAGTTTCTTTTGAATAAAAGCTTCTGCTGACCTGACCCAAAAGTACTCTGTGTGTGTTTCCACGACAATTCCTGGTGCCGTGACTCGGATCCAGAACACAGGCTGAGGAAGGAGGACCGCAGGCTACCCCCCCCCCCCCCAAACCCTGAGGCGCCAAACTTGAGAGGTAAGAGACCTAATTCAAAATCTCTATTGGGGTTTTGGAGGAGGACTGCCTGTAGGCTCCCAACTTGGCCGTGGTAACTGGATCTGATCCTTGTTAAAACAGGTCAGTCTGAACCTTACTGCCGGCTAAAATTTTCTGTCTGGTAAAGGATCCCATTTTGTGTCTGGTAACGTACGTTTTAAGGAGAAACTGTTTGAGGCACCTTCATCCAACAGCACATCGGGCTTGTAGTTAATTAACTAAGGCGGTGTGGGGTAGGAGGTCTGGCTGACTGAATAAATGTGCATGTGTGTGTGTATTTAGAAATATGAGCCACTGACCAGGACTGAGACTACGGTTGGGCTCAGCCGCCCCAATTCTGCCTGACAGGGCAGTTTTGAAAGCAAGGGGGCCCAACTGGAACCTCGTGACCCAGTGGACAGGGCTTATTGAATGAATGTGTGTGTGTATTTAGAAATATGAGCCACTGACCAGGACTGAGACTACGGTTGGGTTCAGCCGCCCCAATTCTGCCTGACAGGGCAGTTTTGAAAGCAAGGGGACCCAACTGGAGCCTTGTGACCCAGTGGACAGGGCGTCTGAGTGATTTTGTCTTTTCCAAACCCCTTGTCCCAGTAGCTTCTGCCAAAAGCAGGAGTGAAAGGATCCCTCTAGTGTTTCCCTCCCCATTTCCATTTTATGAGCCGGTGTCAGGTCAGAAGCCTTTTGTCTGGGCAGTGAAAAACTGCGGGGCAAGGCACTGAGCGGCCCGGACATCCTAAATAAGCCTCTCTTACGTCTCCCTGTGTGACTGAAAATGGGAACAAGTCAGTCTAAACAGGTTCCTGTCCCCCCTAAGGGGACTCCGGCGTACTTTATGTACACACACTATTCTCCCGAGACTTGCAAGTACCTGGATAAGTGGAACTGGTATACTAGGGATGATCCTGTGAAACATTTTCCACAGGAAGGAACATTTGATCAGGATAAAATAGTGCACTTGAGAGGGGCGTTAGAGTCCCGTGGATCCAAAACACCACAAAACCAGTGGGACGCGTTCTTTTATTGGTATGATGAAATGTCCAAAAGGCGGACAGAATCTCAAACTAGGAGCCTAAAAGACTCTCAAGAAAAATTAAAACAGCAGTTAAAAGCTGTTCGGGAGAAATTGGCTGCTCCCCCAAATTACATGCTGGCCACCGCTCCGATGTATCCAGCATTGCCCGGGGCGCCCCCACCACTGGAGCCAGCAGAGGATATCCTTGACCTTTGTTCAAACCCTGCTCTCCTGGGACTCCCACATCAGCAACAACCGGTTCAACATCAGGCTGCAGCCCAGGCTAGTGACCCATTAGCTGAAGCTCCTTCAGTAAATCCTTCCACGGAGCTTAATAGTCCGGACTCATCCACCATATCTGCCACTCAATCATCACCAGTGTGGCAATTTACTCCTGGGTCACAACCCACCACAGGTGTATTTAGAAGAATGGGAATAGGCATGGAAAGATCTCCCATCAATCTGAGATCCCGAACTGCACAAGTTTACCCCCTAAGACAAATGCCAGGCATTGGCACTGATGGACAAAATATAGTAACTGTGCATGCAGCCTGGACTCCAGGTGATCTCTACAATTTAACTCAAAAGTTCCCAAAAATCAGGGAAGACCCAGAAAAATTTCAGGAAGAATTGCAGACTGTTATAAATTGTTATAATCCAACATGGGCTGACATTAATCAGCTCATGCGATCCATTTTGCCCAAGGAAACTATGCTACGTCTGTACGCTGCCTGTACTTGGCCAGATCAAAACCCAGGGATTGGCCAAGACTTTATTGACAAGAGAAATGCTTTGGTTCGGGCAGTTCTCACAATTTGCCCGAAAAAGGCAGACTGGACCAAAATAAATACCTGTAAACAAAACAAAAATGAACACCCCAGTGACGATTTAGAACGCCTCAAACAGGCATTTGAACGATACTCAGGAATGGATAACCCAGTCGGAAATGCTAAACAAGCAATAGTGGCAGCATTCGTCCAGGGACTTAACCCTAAAATTGCTGAGAAAATTCAAACAGTAATTATTGGCTGGGAAACTAAAGATTTGACCGAAGTCCTTGCTGCGGCTAACCATTTTCATAACAAATTGGAACGGTCTAAAGACAGTGCCAAGTTTAAGTTAATGGCCTTACAGATTTCTCAGTTGCAGGGTCCAGGTAGAGGAAGGGGACGAGGACGGGGAAGGGGAGGCCCGGATAGATTCAGGGGAAGAGACAGATCCTTGAGCCCACAAAACCCAGGCTATGGGAACCAATATCATTATTGCAAGCAAGAAGGACATTGGAAATCAGAATGCCCCAACCGCCCCGGCCAAGGACCCAGACCCCAGCCCCCACCTCCACTTCCTGTCAATTTTCCCAGTGTTGAATAGGACAGCCTGAGGGACAGTGACATCATTGCTCCTTTGCTTGCTACTGACCAATCTGGTCTGTTTGTTGAATGCCTTATTTCTGGTAAACCTGTCTCCTGTCTTGTCGACACTGGAGCATCCCACTCCACGCTAAAGGCTGCTGAGTTTCCTTTTCTACCTTATTCTCCTGAAACTGTAAATGCTGTCAGTATAGACGGACAACCTATCCCACATCCCGTCTCTGAACCTGTCTCCATCTCTATTGGCCCTTTGTCTGAAAATCATGCCTTTCTTCTTAGCCCCTGTGCACCTGTCAACCTTCTTAGTAAGGATTTGCTGTGTAAACTGGGATGCGTGATTTATTGTAGCCCAGATGGTGTTTACCTTGAGGTACCGGAACAGAGGGAAACCGAGCTTGTGGCTTTGCTAACCCAGGAATACTCTGATCCTGACACTTCCTACTTGCAAGAGGAACTGTTGGCACGAGTACCTCCACAGCTGCGGTCCACCCATGCGAATGAAGTGGGGCACATGCTGAGTGCTGAACCAGTGCGTATCATCCTGAACCCTGCCAAGCCACTTCCTCGTGTCCCACAGTACCCCATCTCAAAGGAAGCTGAGGAAGGGATCAAGCCTGTCGTTTCCTCACTCCTTGAGCAAGGGATTATTGTCCCAATACGCTCCCCTTGCAACACACCTATCCTACCTGTCAAAAAACCTGGTAAAGATACGTATCGCTTTGTGCAAGATCTTCGAGCTGTAAATGCCGCTGTTTTACCCGCTTTCCCCGTGGTCCCTAACCCTGCCACTATTCTTTCCTGTATCCCTTCAGATGCTACATATTTCACAGTAGTGGATCTTTGTTCTGCTTTTTTCTCTATCCCCGTTCATAAGGATAGCCAGTATCTGTTTGCATTTACTTATCAGGGATTTCAATATACCTGGACAAGACTCCCTCAGGGATATACAGAGTCCCCAACCCTGTTTTCCCAGATCCTAAAAAAAGATTTGGATCCTATCACGTTCAAAGGGGGGTCCACCCTTGTTCAGTACGTTGATGATCTATTGTTAGCCTCACCCACTTTAGAGGCCTGTGAGCAAGATACTTTGACACTCCTCACAGCTTTAGCTCAGAAAGGCCACAAGGTCTCAAAATCTAAATTGCAGCTCTGCAAGTCTAAGGTACATTATTTAGGGCATGATATCTCAGCAGGAGAACGACACCTTTCCCCTAGTAGAGTTGAAGCTATCCTCAACATTCCCAAACCTATGACTAGAAAACAGATGAGGGGATTCTTAAGTGCAACGGGTTATTGTAGACAGTGGATCCTGGGTTATGCTGCTTTCGCAAAACCCTTGCAAGCATTCACTCATGATACTACCCCGGAACCCCTCCCTTGGACTCCTGAAGCCGAACAAGCATTTGTGGCCCTTAAGCAAGCCCTCACTCTTGCTCCCGCTCTTGGACTTCCTAATTATAAGAAACCCTTTACCTTGTTTTGTCATGAACGGGAAGGAATCGCTTTAGGAGTACTCACTCAGCTGCATGGTGAAAAGCATCGCCCAATTGCATATTACAGCTCTGCCCTTGATCCCGTAGCTGCGGGACTTCCTCCTTGCCTCCGTTCAGTTGCAGCTGCTGCCTTGTTGGTTGAAAAGGCAGATTCTCTAGTTTTGGGACACTCTTTAACCGTTGCAGTTCCACATGCTGTGATGGCCCTTCTGCTCAAGGGCAAAACTCAGCACATTTCCAATTCCCGTCTTACTAAATATGAGAAACTTCTACTGTCAGCTGCAAATGTAACCTTAAATCGCTGTTCAATTCTGAATCCTGCGTCACTTCTGCCTATTGCCTCTGATGGTGAGCCTCATGATTGCCTGTCTATCACAACTCAATTGTTAACCCCTCGAACTGACCTCAAGGACATTCCTATCCCGAACTCTGACCTTGTTTTGTTCATTGATGGTTCCTGTCTTAGAAATGATGCAGGCAAATTAGTTGCAGGATATGCAGTATGCACTCAGTATGCTGTTTTGGAACCCTATTCTTTACCCCAAGCTCATTCTGCTCAAGTTGCTGAACTCATTGCTTTAACACGTGCTTGCATTCTTGCAAAAAATCAAACCACAACCATTTATACTGACTCTAAGTATGCTTTTGGTGTTGTTCATGATTTTGGACAAATCTGGAAACAAAGAGGGTTCCTCACTTCATCAGGGACCCAAATCAGTCATGGTTGTTATGTAAAAGCGCTCTTAGAAGCTGTTCAATTGCCTCTTGCTATTGCTATTGTTAAATGTAAAGCTCATGAGAAACCCTTTGATGATGTCACACGAGGAAATGATCTGGCAGACCGTTCTGCCAGAAATGCGGCCCTTTCTGGCCCACAGGCTCCTAACTCTGTTTTTGTTTGTTTTTCAGCAGACCAGTCTCCTTTGGCTAGCCTTTCAAGTCTGGCCCTTCTTCAAAATCAGGCCCCAAAAAAGGAAATAAATGACTGGCTGCGTGCAGGATTTTCACTGCACCCCGACTCTCTCTGGAGCTCCCCGGACGGCCGCCTGGTGGCGCCTAGAGAGCTTTTGCCACATCTTGCTCGTTTAACCCACTCTGTGGCCCATACGAGCAAAGGAGGAATGATTGCTACAGTACAAAGAAATTGGTTTGCCCCAAATTTTCCTTCCATGGCACAACAGTACTGTAGCTCCTGTCCCATCTGCTTAGCTCACAACATTGGGCAACGGGTAAAAACGACACCCGCAGCCCATCCCCCTCCATGGGGACCGTTTGTAAATCTGCAAATTGATTTTGTGCAGCTACCTAAGTGCTGTTCTTATGAGTACGTTCTTGTTATTATTGATGTGTTCTCTGGATGGGTGGAAGCCTACCCATGCGTACGTGCTGATTCCATCACTGTAGCAAAGAAATTGCTCAAAGAATTCATCCCTAGATTTGGATTGCCCCTCACAATAGATAGTGACCGTGGTACCCATTTCACAGGACAGATAGTAAAAAACATCTGCCAAGCACTCAACATACAGCAACACCTACACTGTAGTTATCATCCACAATCAAGTGGTGCTGTAGAACGTAAAAACTCTGATTTAAAAACGCGCATTTCGAAGATTTGTGCTGAAACAGGCTTCAAATGGCCTGATGCACTGCCCATTGCTCTTATGCACATTAGGAACACTGTTAACAGAAAACATGGCCTAACCCCTTATGAAATACTCATGGCACGACCCATGAGGATGCCAGCTACACCACCTGTTGCCCCTCACCAAACAGACCTACAATTAACTGATGAAACTGTACTAAATTATTGCAAGGCATTAATGAAGTATGCCAGGTCTGTTCATTCACAGGTCCAAGAAGCCTTACCTCAACCACCGGATGTTCCCTGTCACAACCTCGAACCAGGGGATTGGATCTACGTAAAGGTCTATCAACGGAAAAACGCACTTCAACCCAGATGGAAAGGACCTTTCCAGGTACTTCTGACCACTAATTCTGCTGTTCGTTGCCAAGGTCACCAAACGTGGACTCACGCCTCGCACTGCAAGAAGGTATCACCTCCATTGGACCCCGAAGCAGCTGTATTCCAACCAAGGTTGGGATCTTTCCCTGAGGCCAAGGACAAAGACCCTCAGGACCTCACTCAGGCAAGTGAGGAGCATCAGGGTGCAAGTGCTAATAACCTCTCCCCTGCACCCAACACCTCAGCCCAGCCGGATTCATCAGTTGAAGAATGAAGATATCATCTTCGGCCTCGAAGAAAGTGAATGCTCCCATTCGGAAGATCACCACCTCGATCAAGACCAAGAGCCGACATTATCAGTCCTTTAGGTAACTTGAGCCCAGAGGACGAAGAAAGACTTTGGCTGCCATCCTGGGTTTGGCTGGTAGTGTTCTTTTTCTTACTGGTGCTGGTTATGTTTGTTGTTAAGATTCTTTGTCCCTCCTGTATCTAAAAATGGCACTGATCTCCTTATATATCACACTTGGGTATCTCAGTATCACCCAAGGGGGGTGGGAGAAAAATTTGTATTTGCAGATCTCCCATGCGGTGGCTCAAGCTGGAAATAAAAGTGACTGCTGGATATGCTCTCACAGCCCAGCACACCTACACCAAGGAATCCCAATGATCGGAGTACCAATATCCCTCCAGCAATGGGGAACAATAAACAGCGGCTTCGTTAGACTCTACTCGTTAGCTGCCCATCGGTCCGCTCCTAAAGAATGGAGGGCCGCCCCTGCTAACTGGATAATCTCCCCAAGAGTAGAGGCTCCTTTCTGTTACAGATCCAACAACACCGGAGCTTATAATAAAGCCACACCTGTAGGACACTACCCTCATTGCCTAACTACTCTAGATTATAGCCCTAGTAGCACCAGTGGAATCCTGTTGGGTAACGTACCCTCTCTCAATTGTACAGGATTCATGGTCTACAACTTTTCTAAGGAACCTCATGTTGCTCTCATTGCAAACAGATCAGAATTTTACATTCACTCCAATTTTACTTCTTGTAATATATCTCAGTCCAGCAGGATAGCAGCTGAACGTGGACCATCCTATACGATGCATATCAATCGAAAGTGTCGGATAGGGCACAACAACTGTCGAGATTTGAGTACCCTTTCTGCCCCAGGCCTTTACTGGCTCTGCGGAAACAGGGCTCATAAAATCTTGCCCTGGAATTGGGTGGGGGCATGCACTCTTGGACGTGTTATCCCTGGTTTCGAAATGCATAGTGCAATATATCTGGAACAAGTAAAAAATTTCAACCATCACATGAAAAGGGCGGTTAACCCCTTAGCTACCAGAAACACAGGGTTCCATCGATTTGTGAGAACCTTCATACCGTGGCTTGGAGTAAGAGAATTGGAACTAGCCATAATTAACATTTCAGCCACAATGGAAGCTATGGGAAATGCCACTGCGGATGCAATTCAGGCTCTGCAAAAAGAGATCTCCCAGATCTCACAAGTAACTATACAACACCGCATAGCCTTAGATTACCTATTGGTATCCCAGGGAGGAGTATGTGCCTTAGTAAACTCTACCTGTTGTGTCTATGTCAATCAGGACATGCGAATCGAAACTGACATTCGCAAAATCCGAAATCAGTTAAGGGTCCTACATCAAGTGGCCTCAGAAAATACTGACTGGGGTCTTGAAGAAATGTGGTCTTGGCTAACCTCCTGGCTCCCAGATTTCGGGGCCCTTGTCAAGAAAATCCTGTATGGAATATTGTTTGTCTTGATAGTTCTGATAATGTTCTATGTCTTAATGCAACTGATCCTCTGCTGCGTGAAAGCCAGCAGGGAAAGCTTTAGCAAGGCAAGAAAACCCACAGCAGAGTCTAGAATAATGGTGTTACAAAAGTGTGAGCAGATTGAAAGAAAACATGAAAGGCTGCATGATGAAATAGAGGGGCTCATGAGAATGGAAATTTAAGGCTAAAGTGAGACTAAATAGTCTCAAAGGGGGGGGCTGTGGAATCAGAAAAAATATATGCCTTAAACTTTGATTATTTTAGTTATAAGATGACATAACCGCTTTGTGTAGAATTGCTGGCTCTGTACAGTAGAACAGATAAGGGCAAGTGTTTGTTCTTTGTAACTCTTCTGCAACTGCTTCGCTCACCGCGGCCTTGAAGGTAGAAAAAAAAGTATGTACAAAGTAGATTTCCAGGTGCAAGAAGGAGGTTTGTGAACTAACCATACCTCCCCCATAATTCCCATCCTGATTACAGCAAAGAAATAATGAAGTAATATTATAGCCGCTTTTCATGCTAATTTCACTATATGATCACGTGAGTTGTAAGCAACTGTTAAAAAGTATATAAGCCTCCTGATTTTGCTCTTGGGGGGGGACCCCTTCCAAGTGCTTGGGAAATCCATGTCACTTTGGAACTCCCCCTACAGCTGTAGTTTCTTTTGAATAAAAGCTTCTGCTGACCTGACCCAAAAGTACTCTGTGTGTGTTTCCATGACAGTGGGGACCTCTTGAAAGGATCTCAAGATACCCCTTGGTGACATGGCAACCTTGTGAGAATCACTGGTTCAGGAAGCAATTTCCACATTTTAGATAATTTTCAAATCACACCCTCCTGGCTTTCCACACAGAACTATGGTCTGAGAAGAAGCAAAAGGAATATGAGAAATGTGTTTGTGTGTGATGGTATTTATTACTGGGAAATCACTAAGGAAATTTTACTTCTCTGGAAGCAAGTGTGCCTGCAGAGAAACAGCATGTCACTTGTGACCACAAACCCAGGAATGACAGTGAACCCAGGGAGACAGTGAAACCAGTGCAGTTGTCTTTTGCTGTTGCACTCTCTTTTCCCTTAGAAAAAAGCTCAGAAGGATCAA
The DNA here is from genome assembly GCF_030867095.1 of Alligator mississippiensis. Classification (NCBI taxonomy): domain Eukaryota; kingdom Metazoa; phylum Chordata; order Crocodylia; family Alligatoridae; genus Alligator; species Alligator mississippiensis. The sequence continues at coordinate 114,505,236 of NC_081824.1, read as the reverse complement.
CCAATAACATTACAACTGTAGGGCTGGGGCAAGTAGTGAGGTGGGAAACTACCTAGATGTGCTGGGATAAATAGAAATTCTAGGTGTGCTGGAATAGATAGACTGTGCTAGCAGGTGTCTAGGACTGCTGGCATTCTGGAGCGCTGTCTAGCTGGATCTTGTCAGAGGTGGCTGAATCTAAGGGTACAGGGAGTAAGTGGGTTCTGGGATATCTGAGAGTGCAGAGGTACGTGCATGGGTGATATTTGGGGAAGCAGCTCTATCTGGCTCAGGGGAGATGGCAGCTGAGGACTGGCTAGGGACTGGGGAGTCTGTCTAGGAAACAAGGTCTCTCCCAGTGGGAGAATTTACTAGGCTGAGTTTGGCTGGAAAGCAAAAAGTCTAATAGAGGAAAAAAGAGCCGAAAGGGACCCAAAGACTAGGGACAGAAGTTACACATAAACAGGTTGAAATGATCAGAAACTGTTTTAAACCTGTAACAGAACAGAAGTTCGGTGCACATAAACCAGTTTCAAAATGGCTGAACCTGATTTAAGATAAACCTGGTTGAATGTAGTATCAGACTTAACTGAACTGGGTCAAACCAGTTTATGAAACTTCTCTCCCAGATGCTAGGGTGGCCAATATAAAGGGCAGTCCAGTTGTCCTATGTCCTCTATTGATATGAAACCCAATGCCTTTATGTCCTCTATTTTTTGTCTTGAAGAAAGAAAATAGAGGACAAAAAGGTTTCTTGAAGAGAAAAATAAAGGATATAAAGGCGTTGGCCACCCTACCCAGACCCCTTCCTGGTTCAAATTAAATCAGAGTATTCCAGCATGCTTTCCAGCCCTGAGCTGTACAGTGCTGTCTGCTCCCTAGGTGGAGCAGTGAGGGCTGGCTGACAAGGAGGTGTGGGGGGGGCAAGCCTGACTGGGGATGCAGCCTAGTCTATGGGGGTGGAGGGGTCTGCACCCCCCCAGGCAAACCCCAGCTGAGGTCTGGGGCCAAACATGGGGGTTAAACACCCCTTCCCCCATTCAAACTTAGTGTTGGCTATGACTGTGGACTACATATCTCAGAGGCACCTAGAAGCAGGAAGAAGAAATGATGAGCAACCCTGCAGAGTCCTGCTGCTGTCATTCTGGACTGCAAATCCCAGAGACCTTGGGGGCAGCAGGAAGAGGAAGTGAACGCACAGCCAGAGAGCCATGCTCTAGTGCCCCCCAGCTTCTGGCTTGAGCCACTGCAGGCATATGGCTGTATTTCCTGAATCAAAGGTAAATGTGTGTTCACTTCTGTTTCAATTTAATCTGTGTAGTTTAGACTAACCTGCAAAGACTGAATAGATTCAGCCTCAGGCTTTTTGACTGGCTATACTTAGCCAAAATGAGGAGAGCTATTTACCACTGAGGTCTCTCATTTCCTGGCTCCACCAACAGGACTACTTGCTGCTGGTGCCACCTGCATTCATCATGCTTCTGTTTGCCTTTTCCTTGTTCTGCTCTGGCAAGGAAAGAGACTATAAGAGAGACAAGCTCTTTGGGCTTCCCAGCAGCCCCTGGTAAAAAAACCCAAAAAAACCAGGGGGCAAACATGGTGCCAGGCTGCAGGTGAGTCATATGTATATGATTCACATACTGCAACCAGGAATGACAGGGTATGAAGGAGAAATAATCATTTCTCCCCCATCCCCAAATTATACTCTAATGCATTTTCTCACAGCCCCACTAGAGCAGTTCTAGGGAGATGTGGCCTGAGAAAACCTGAGACAAAAAATGGACATTTTTTCTGGGTGTTGTGTTGCCCATGATGAGATTAGATATTTGTGCATCAGACCCTTGGCTGGCTCTTGGATAGGAAATTCTTCTCTAGATGAAATGAAGATCAAAACTTCTACTGACTTAAATGGAAACCAAACTGGACCCATAAGGCATAATTATTTTTAGTTTATGAGTACGGAATGTCTATCATTTTATCATAATGAAGACTGTATTACCTTAAATCATGTATGGTGAGATGGAAATAGAAGGTATTCACTTTGTAACATTCAGTAGTTAAGGAAGGTGGCAAATAAATGGTTCTTGTACACCAGACCCTTTATCAAGGGAAAACTTTTGGAAATATCTATATTTGTAATGTTATTGGAAGACATTTGGAAGTTGTAAAATTATGATAAATGATCATTGTTATTCAAAGATTCCTGATGATATGGGCATTTTTTCACTAAGATAAATGTTAACTTTAAAAATAATTAAATTTGAACTCTAAAACAAAGAGAATATCCTTACCCTGCTGGACACTGGGATTCATTAATGTTCTCACATTTTTCTTCCACCCAACTTTTTTCTCCTTAAAACACAAAAGCATAGATTATTCTTCAGAGATTGATATATTCCTTCTCAATTAGTTCAAATGTTTTAATGTTTTCTATTTGTTGCTGTTCAAGGTTAATTAGTCCAAAGGAATATAATATAGCTTTCATATTAAATTAAATGTATCAGTTCTATGGTTATTTATGTTTTAAAAAATCGTATTCAGCTTTCACAACATCAGAATGATGTGAGGATTTATCAGGTAGCTTACTATTACTTACTGTAATTTTAATAGCAAGAACTTAGCAGCTAATAATAAAAAGTTGGCCAGACCAACTTTTAATAACTGCTCAACCATTAATAACTGCTACAATGAATAACTCAACCATTAGCAACTCAGCCAATAATAACTGCTATAATTATTTCAGTTAGGCATTGCATTGTTAGGGCCTAGGCATTGTTAGGACCTAGAATATTGATAATTAATATCATGACATAACTTTTATGTTCTCTCCTTCAGACAAGCAAATTCTATGCATTAAGAAGTTGGCAGAATGGGTGTTTACCTTGGCAAACAGCATAGTAATTGAAGCAACAATCATCATTTTCCACACAATCATCTGAACAGGAGCAATGATACTCTGGTCGCCTTTTTTCTCCACACCGGAATTTATTGCAGGTCCATATATGAGCTACAACCCAAAATTAAATGCAGAGAGAGTACCATTTTATTTCTAGGTTAAATACATAAGTAATTGAGAAATGTAGGATTAAATTCTGTTCCCCAATGAATATGCAAAGAGTTTTGAAGTGTTTCTCACATGCAGAAACACAGCAGATTTGGGCCTTTCAGAAAGCAATAACACCCATATCTAAATAATAACCCAGATACATGGACATCTGCATACAATTACTCAGCATGTGGTTATCTATCACAGACCAGTAAAAACCAACAGAAGACTCCTTTAATAGATTCTTTAAATGTGACATGTTTATGTTTCATAGCAAGCTCGTTTAATCTAGTAAATATAATTTTAAAAAATGAAAAGAAAGTAAACGAAAACCCACGGCTGAAATACCTAGACAAAAACAATAAACTATAAAGCTAGCTTGGCTCCCATTTAAGTTACTCAGAAAAATTTTACCATTGATTCTAGCCTTGATTCAAGGAACACTTAATAAGCATATACTTATTTCCATTGATATTTGAGATAGCACACAAGTTCAATCTTATGGCCTACTGACGTTAGCTAAATCTCTGACTTCAGTAAAGTTATTTTCCATAAATCAGAGAACATACTGCTATTTTACAACACAATAATTCTATGCACAATATCATTTGAAGACACTCCTTCAATAAATATTGGATACACATGCTTAACTGTAAACTCAAGCAGACATCTTGAAGTCAATGGGATTAAATATGTGATATTTCACTAGAGCATATTTGCTTGGTAAAGGCATTAGCTGTGGAAGAGGCAAAGACTATCTCTGTGTTTGTTAGCTATTCTCATATCATTAATAAGAGTAGCAATTTCCCCTTCCTGCTCCAACAAAGTCATTAGGAGGTTGATAATTATGGACTGGATTCTCGTTTCACAGTCAGTGGTATAGGTCTGGAATAACTCGCCCATTTCTAAACTTGCATTCATGAGAAGGAGACTACAATTTGGACCTATGGAATTAATGGCAAAAAACATTTTTCTGGTTCTCACTTAACTAAAGTAATTCAAGTAAGCTAATGAGTGGGGTGCAGGCATGGGGAATTAATTTATATAAGCTTACAATAACAATCAGAAATGTGTAAGATAAATGCAGTTTAGAAAGTGTTTTAAAGCTCTCTGCAGAAGCAGTTTGAACTCAGTTGAACTGTCTGGTTTTAAAGCCATTGATTTGTGGATGTTTTACTTAAAGATTAAATACTGAAATAGAGAGCAACACCTTCAGTGCATGAATCTAAACACTATTGTTTTTTCTGAAAATAAGAATAAGTGGGGATAAGTGACTGTAGATTTTCTGCTAAATTCTGTTCCTCTTGTTATCCCATTCTTCTACTCTCCTCCCACATAGGCTGTGACAATGTGACAGAACAGTCAATCTGACAGCCTGAGTCAGAATATAGCCTCTGCTGTGTATTCAAGCAGAGGAGAAATGGAACGTAAAAACTGAGAAGCTGTGATGATGAAGGGGACCAGCGTCTGTGAATCTTATATTCATTTGGATAAGAAGAGGGAAGAAGATAAGAAGATTTGAATAAGAAGAGGGCAGAAGATAAGATTTGGATAAGAAGAGGGCTTCACAGGCTCATTTCCAGGTTCTGCACATGAGAAATAGGCACAGATGCCTGGGGCCTGATTGCTGAAGATATCCTCAAGACCACCACAGCAGCAATATGGACATACATTCTGCTTCCTGGGCCAGGTGAAAAGCCAGGCCAACAACACAATGCCTCCACATGCATGCAGAAGATTTGTGAGAGACCCATGATCATACAGCTAGGATTGAAAGCCAACTGGAGCAAGAATAAGCTTGTTATTTGTCTGTACAATGCATGTCTACACAAGCACTTACAGTGCAAACTGTGGAGCTTGTTGATCTGGAGTTAATTGCTCCTGGGTGTACCGTTTGAATGTGCACAACAAGCAATTAACTCTGGAGCAATAAGCTCCACAGTTTATTCAGATGCAGCATGTAGACCCCAGGTGGAGCAGCTCTGGCTGGCAAAGGGCTCCAGGGGTCAGCCTGCCAACCTGGGACTGCTACCCTCAGATCAGTGTGCTGCTGAGGGGCTGGTTGGGGCATGAGAGAGCTTCAGTGCAGGGCTAGCCAACAGGTAGTCCCTGCACTAAAGTACCCTCGTGCTCTGGGCAGCTGGGCAGCATCAACACGTATGCTGCTGCAGTTTTTTACTCCCCAGCAGAATAGAACTTGTAAATACATTTCACTTGGAAATACAAGTACTGTCCTGCTTGGAAAATTAGTTTACTTCAACCTAACAGGGGTGCACGCATAGACGTCAAGATGTTTAAGGTGCAGATAATTAGTCAACTGTGCAGTAAACATCTCATATAGATGCACCCAGTGACTACCACAATGGGTCCCTATACCTGCTTTGGGTTGTCAGGAGCCACTATAAATAAAATAATAGCAGTAGTAATCACTGCAGTCCACAAATAGTAGCAATGGTGGTAGCAATAACACAGACAAATCACCTGCTTTTAAACCACTTTCCTACTCAGATCAAGTCTAGGAAACAGGGTGCAAAAGATGCCAGTAGCTTCTGGTGATCTGTCTGCCCAATAGTGGAGTTGCCTCATACTGTAGTAGTGTAATTATGCCCCTCTGCCTCCAAAAACTCTTTATCCTTACCTGGCTCTATACATGTCTCCTGAAAATCTAAGCAGCAATTTCCAAGTTTGGCACAATCAGCATCACAGCGGCAGCTTCCAAATGTCCTCTCAAAACAACGGCCTTTACAGGTTTTGACTGGAATAGGTGACAATATTAGATGTCAACTGGAATACTAGATTCATCAACAGGTCAACAATAATAATAAAAATCAATGCAGTGAATGACACAGATAAGATATTCCACAATTTAAAACAGACTCAGCAAGGAATTGATTCTGGAGATGGGGAATGTTAAAAAAAAAGAAAGAACAAAGTGCACATGTACACAAGATGCTATATGTGCAGTAGCCTAATAATACTGCACAGTAGCATGTCACAGCAGAAACAGTACTACTATGCTACTGCACAGTATTATTAGGCTACTGCACAGTAGCATCACTAAAAAGATGTGCATTGGTGCTACTGTGCAGTAACACCACTCACTACATATTGATTTAGTACTTGATTATACAGTAACTATGCAGTAACTATGGCACACTAATGAACATTTAGATGCACCCAGATTGTGATAAAATCAATTTCAAACGTTTTACTTTTTCTTACTAACATGAAACTCTTTTGTGTGCCTGAACTGAAACCCCCAATCAATCTGAAACTAAACATTCATTTTCAGGCAGTTGCATGAAAAAAAACGGAAATGAAGAGCAAGATTTGCAACAGTGATACAGAGGCTGTCCTATTTTATCTGTTAGTGGTTAGAACACAAACTGAGAATGTGAGAGACTGTTTAATTCTCTTCTCTAGCATAGAAATCTGAAAGCTACAGATTTCTAGCATAGTAAAGGAACTCTGTCTTATCTCATGATGTTTTTCTACTTTGTATAAATAATTAAAGATTAATTACAGCAGGAATTGGGAACCTATGTCACCCTCCTCCCATGCAGGCACTCTAACCACCAGGAGAGAGAGCCATTCCCATTCTTGATCTTTGTTTCAATGATTAAGTATTTTGACCTGCTCACAAAGGAGGAAATGAGGGAGACCAACCTCAGAATAATCCCATTAGCCTGGTAATTAGGGTACTACCCTGAGGGACATGAGACCTTCAGTTGACTTGGTCTCCTGAATCAAGCCAAGAGAGCTTGTGAATTTGGTTCTACTTCTCACTAGAAAAAAAAAACAAGTTAACATAGCTCTAATTTTAAAAAGAAAGTTTCAAGGACATTTTACTCATTCCCTTAAGGTAAGCTATTTCCTCACTTGTTCCAGTTCCTAGAATAGCATCTCCAGACTTCCCATCTAAGAAATGTTTATACTGGAAAAATCAGATCTTTCCCAATGAATTAAAAAAAACTAAAAGGAATTGCCTTAGGAATGTTCCCATACTAATGTGCTGGTAGTTCAGATTAAAGCTGATTGATTTTTCAGTTCAGTGATTAACTGAAAAAAATACAATTAGGATCAAAGTTAAATGAAAACTTGTTGGGGGAGAAGAGATGAGAAGCTGGGGACTCAAAATACAATAATCCTTACTGCATTGGACTTAAATCAAAGCAGCTCAATTTTATGTCCTTGTAATAATAATTATTTAAAATGAAAGGTCAGGAATTTTGGCAACAAAAGTCTAACTTCACAGAGGAACTGAAGCATACTTCTCAAAACCTAGGAGGAAGTAATGGTAGACTTAGCTACGATTCACCAAACTGAGAAAGAAGAGACACTCCCCTCCCCATTTTATCCAGTAGTGCAGTGGTTAGGGCATTCACCTAAGGAGACTTAGGTTCAAATCTCTGATTCAAAGCAAGGCCTACAGCTAGGATCTCCCAGTTCCCAAGTGAGTGCTCTAAACACCAGGCTTAGGAATCAGTTTTTCTCTCTGTCACTATGAATAATTATTTTATGTAAGTGGTACAAGTTCATCAGAAGGCACTGATAAAGGGTTTCTTCTCCCAGGACATGTCTATAGATTGCCCTACAGCTACATAGTGATACACAACGTCACCATACGGTGCTTTACGGTGATGCTGCCATCATGTAGGTCTATAGGTGATCACTGGCTATGTGGCCATAGCAGCATGCTCCCCGGCTACAGCATGCCACTACGGAGATGCAGCCAGTAAATCTAATAGTGTGCCACCCACATGCCACAGTACGGGCAGCTACTGTGCCATGTTTTAGTATTTCCCCATATCGAGTACTAAACACATCACAGTATTAACATTGCCATATAGCAATGCATAGACATGCCCCCAGATGACTGCACTAGCCAGAGGGCTGTTAGATTAAGAGGGAACGGCACCTTGACCTCTTAATTTTTTTAACAGCTCATAAGCCTTAGTACAAATCTAGCCCCAGAATATCTCTCCATGCCATTTTGGAAATTCCAAAATGAATCTTTTCAACATTTTTGGAATTTTTTCCATTATTTACCAAATTCAACCCAAATTTATAAATAGTTTCAGTTATGCATGGGCACCATCTTTTGGCGAATAAGTGATCTGAAAAAAATTCACTCAGGTCTAACTGAAGTTATTACAGCTACAAAATCCCCTTCCCCTGAAATGCCAGGATGTTACTCTGATCATTTCAAGATGATGTTATAAAAAATAATTGGTCAAATTATTAATAACAATCACATTATTTACCATCTCTTGTACAGCTTGGCTTCAGTCCAAATATACATCCTAAGATTACGGTTAACACACAGACACACAATACCTGTAACACAAAGGGAAAAAAATACTGTCTTAAAATTCTGAAATTATTTTGAAAACCTTTTAATTCATTAAAATGTAATTTTCTATATAATTTCATGCAAGGCGCTAAAGGCATAAATTAGCAGACTAATTCCATCCTTCTTATTCAATTAAGTAGTCATTATTTATCCAAGTAATTTTGTTGATTTGAATGAGACTACTTCTTTAGTAAAGGACTGGAAAGAACTGGGTCTTTATTCCTCTCACCACTTTACTTTTGTTCTATTTAGGGACAGATACTATCTTTTGTCCCTTGCTTATGATGCTTGTCCACTGCAGGAAGGGAAAAGCCTACCTTAAAATACATCCATCTCATTTTCAATCTCGTATCCAGGTTTTCTATAAAGCTATCCTTTTATTTGTTTGTTTGTTTTCCCTTCCTGCCACCCACTCCTTCCCCACAGGTTATTATAGGATTGTGCAAAAAGCTTCGTCATTGGCCACAGCAGCCAGGGCCTTTTGAAAAATTGTAGGTATCCCTTGTCTTTTTTTAGCCAGAAAAATCTATTCCATTCTAGTCTCTCTAGAGCAATACTGGCCAGTACTGCGGTAAGCTGCTGTGGGATGTCAGACTATCAGGTCTAGGGAAAGATTCCCCCTGACTTCACTGAGCACTGGGACCAGCTCATAAGCTTTTTAGGAAAAGAGATTTTTTTTTTTTTTTTTTACCGTCTATTAAGAGAACATATCAACTTCAGCATTACACTTATGATTAAATGTCACCATGTCTGTGAAGGACTGGAAAGTCCTGCATCCCTGCACATAGGCTGTTGCTGAGCAGCATTTCCTCAGGCTGTCATTGTGACACTCCTCTAAAACTGTGTCCTAGGCTGTTCTGCTCACCCACCTGTTGCTTACAGCAACAATTTAAAGATCTTTTGTTCATAAAATATTTTGAGACGGCAAGAGCAAGAAGAAAATAGAAGGGGAAAAAATTATTTAGGACACTTAAAGGTCAGATTTCCGATAAATCTTCTGGAAAAATTAAACATCAGCTACTAGATGAAAATTTTCTTAAATGCTATTCTTCCCCCCCATCCCACTTTCTTTGGCTCAAAGGGCTCCTGTAGATGTGTGAGGAGCCTGCTTTGATACACTGGATTAATCGAGTCTGCTGGAGCACAGAAACTGATGCACTCTGGCAGCCTTCCACGTCACATGTATCAGCGTCCCTGAGCTGAAAAAATGGTGGTGGTGCACTTTGAATTAAAACACGTCTGGTGAGCTTTAGTGCAAAGTGCCCTACCGCCATTTTTCAGCACAGGGACGCTGATACACATGACGCACAGATGCTTTTAATTAAAGCATCTGGTGCTGCATCTCAAAATGCATGTAAAAATGCCCAGAGAAACCAGGTGTTAAATTAGCTTCTTGAATTCCATTGTTACAGATGAATCACATATTGTGTTGCAGAGCAAATCCATTATTACTTAGCATTTCCTTCATTATTTCACAAGACTTGTGAGTGCTTTAAGTAAAAGTTCTTTGATTCAAGAGGAAAATAAAAATGTTATAATAGTTAGCCACAAATTGTTGAAATGAATATGCTTATAGCATTCAAAATACAAAAGGAATCACAGGCAAAGCCTCACCAGGCTAAAGCTGACAAAGTATGGTTCCAGCCTTGGAGAGTTTATTGGAGGAGATGCCTGACAGAAACACCCCTTCCTCCCCACCCCTTTTCTTTTTTTAAATTGGTGAGAAGAAAGGAAGAAGAAGAAAGGTGGGAGAGAAGCCCTCCAAAGCCAAACACTATTGTAGAAAGTTTCAAAATCCATAACAGAATGAGGAAGGAAGGTGAATCTATCTTAGAGTATATTGCTGAGCTCAAAAAGCTAACCGAACACTGGTCTTTTGGAAATGTCCTAGAGGATATGTTGAAGGACAGATCTGTTTGTGGAGTTGGTGATGTAAAAATCCAAAAAAAAATTACTTGCAGATGGAGACCTGACCTGGGACAAAGCTGTAAAGGTGGCAACTGCCATGGAAGCAGCAGTGAAAAATGTACAGGATTTATTGTCTATGCTAGACAATAAAGAAATGCAACATGAGCCCATAAACCAAGTGCAAAGCTCTCAACAAAAATTTAGACGCATGGAGAGATGTTTTTGCTGTGGAGGCATGCATTCAGCCTGAGTTTGCAGACACAAAATGTCCCAGTGCTATAAATGCAGAAAGATGGGACACTTAGCAAAAAAATGCAAGGGGGGCTATCCGGCTGCACAAGGTCAAGCCAAAGAAAGGGGAAGAAAGCAAAAAGGAAAGAAAAGGGAAGAAAGCAAAACGCAAAAAGCTGATCACGTAGAAGAGGATGAGGGAAAGGAGGCAAATGAAGAGGTACACATTGTATACTGTGTAATGGAGGATAAAGTGGAACCTTGCACAGTCACTGTACAGTTAAATAAGCAACCCACATGCATGGAAATAGATTTAGGGGCATCTGTCACAGTGGTTAATGAAAAGACTTATCGACAGTGTAAAACAGGTCTGAGTCCATTGTTAAAGACAAGAGTGAAACTAAAGACACTAGGGAAAACAGTAGTAGAATCAGTAAGTGTCCCTGTTACATAAACAACAACAGAAAACCTTAAAGGCCTTAGTTGTAAAAGGAGAAAGGCCAAACTTGTTTGGTAGGACATGGCTGAAAAAATCAGACTAGATTGGGAAGAAATATGTAAGTTAGACTTACAGGAAATGTCGGCCGTAAAAGAAATCCTGGGGGCCTACCCTGCATTATTCTAAGAGGGGTTAGGTACACTGAAGGGAATAAGGCTAGGATTTATATCCAAGAGGGCAGCCAGCCAAAGTATTTCAAAACCAGATGAGTTCCATATGCCCTTAAAAAGAGAACTGAGGCAACACCCATTGTACCAGTGGCCAAGCCTGATGGAACCACCCATATCTGTGGGGACTATTAAGTCACAGTCAATCAAGTTTCTAAGTTAGACAACTACCCCATTCCACGCACTGAGGACTTGCTAGCAGTGCTTAGAGGAGGCCCACATTTTAGCAAGTTGGACATGTCCTAGGCTTATCAACAGATGGAACTCAAGGGGGACTGAGAGAAATTCACCACAATAAATACCCACAAGGGATTGTACCAACATAATAGATTGCCTTATGGAGTTTCATCAGCCCCTGGCATACTCCAAAGGGTCATGAAAAACCTCTTAAAGGAGATTCCAGGGGTAGTGGTGAGGATTGATGATATCCTCATCTTGGGAAAAAGTGATAAGGAACACCTGGCAACACTCAAGAGAGTTATTTCAAAACCTGGAAGAAGCATGGCTAGATTTGAAACAAAATAAATGCTTTTTCAAGAGACTTGAAGTGCAGTACTTAGGCTATAAGATCGACAAGGAAAGAGTTCACCCCATGGCAGATAAAGTCATAGCTATAGAAGAGGCACCGGCCCCACAAAACATGTCAGCACTTTGGGCATATCTGGGAAGGCTGAATTATTATCATCGGTTCCTTCCAAACCTTTCAGCTCTCTTAGAAACTTTACAACACCTCTTAAGGAGAGGAACCCCATGGCACCGGGGAGGAAGACAAGAAAAAGCCTTCCAAGCTTTTGGCTCATTTTGATCCCAGCAAGGAATTAATCCTGTCCTGTGATGTTTCATTCTATGGAGTAGATACTATGTTGTCCCATAAACTGAATGATCAGGAAGAATGGCCCACTGGATATTCCTCAATGACACTAAACAAAGGCGAACCAGGTTATTCCCAGTTAGAAAAGGAAAGTTTTGCTATTATTTTTTACCTGAAGAAGTTTCACCAGTATCTGTATGGGAAGGCTTTCACCATCATAACAGACCACAAAACTTTGGTAGGATTATTTAAGGAAAATAAAGCAGTTCCTGCTATGGCAGTGGCAAGACTACAGCGATGGGCTTTGACCCTAGCCACGTATGAGTACAAGATTCTTTACAAGGTGGGCCATCAGCATGGGAATGCTGATGCCCTGAGCAGACTACCACTATTGGACTCAGCCCCTACAGAAGAGCGTACTGGGGAAGTAGTCTTGCTGTTGGCACATTTGGAACAGACACCAGTGAAGGCTTCTCAGATCAAAATGTGGACTAGGCAGGATCCTATCCTGTCTAGGGCAATGAGTTACACCTTACAGGGCTGGCCAAAAGAGAATCCAAGAGGAAAGCTTCAGCCCTTCTGGACCAGAAATACCTAACTAAGCATAGAGGATGGCTGTATTTTGTGGGGCATGCAAGTTGTAGTCCCCCCTCAAGGACAAAAGAAAGTGCTGGCAGAACTACATGATGCACATCCTGGCATTATCCAAATAAAAGCTTTGGCTTGCAGCTGTGTGTGGAGGCCACACCTAGATGAGGACCTAGAAAAGGGTCAAGCACTGCCCCCAAAGTCAAGTACATCAACAGTCTCCAGCACAGGCACCCTTGCATTCTTGGGACTGGCCAGAACAGTCTTGGTTTCATCTGCACATAGACTATGCCGGTCCCTATTTAGGAAAAATGTTTTTGATCATAATAGATGCTCATTCAAAATGGCTGGAAGTGTACGCCATGAACTCAACAACCTCAGATGCAACCTGTGACAAACTTCAGCAGACATTTGCCACACATGGATTGCCTGTGGTATTGGTCACAGATAGTGCCCCAAATTTCACTAGTCATGAATGTAAGGAACTCCTTAGCAAAAATGTTATTAAGAACATTCATACATCACCATACCGCCCAGCTTCAAATGGTCTTGAAGAGCAGCTGTGAGGACTTTTAAAGAAGGGATGAGAAAAATGACCAGAGGAAGTTTGGAGACAAAATTGTCTCGATTCCTTTTGAAATATCAAGTCACACCTCAAACTACCACAGGCATAAGCCCTGCCCAGCTATTAATGGGAAGGACGATCAGGGCTCATTTGGATTTACTGTATCCCAATATGGAGGAAGAAGTGTGAAAAAAGCAGACCCTTCAAACACCCAATCATGATTATCTCACTAAAGAGAGAGTGTTGGGGGGGTGTGATCCTGTCTACACAAAAAATTTCAGTACCCGCCAACCTACTTGGATTCCAGGCAGGATCCAAGAACAAACAGGACCCTTATCTTTTAAAACTGTAGTCAGTAATGGCCAAATGGTGAGACAACATCAGGACTACATCTGCTTACAAACCAACCTACCTGACAGACCAGAGCCATTGCTTGAGAAGGATACATATTCGGAGGACCCGGAATGGGGTAGAATGACTGAGAATTCGGAACCGAGTAATGTGGAACTATCCACAAACTCTCCTAGTCCAGAGGTGAGAGATACTGGAGACAGACATATACTCCCCCGGCCAGAGGAAAGCCTGTTCCTGAGGAGGGGTGTTATCCAGCCAGAAAACAGAGAACTCCTAGTTATTTGAAAGAGTATGTCCGGGTTGTAAATTAAGAGGGAAGGACTGTAGTAATAGGGCAATTATAATATTGATCATTTGTCCCTACCATTATAGGGTGGAGCTGGAGACCTAGAACTCTACTCTATGTTGTTCCAGAGTTACTTTCAAATTCCCAGTTAGGTGTTGTTTCTTCCTGAATAAAGCAGCCCTTTGTTTTGAGCCTGGAGAAAAGTAAGTCTCAGTATTCCTTGGTAAGTAAGGAACTTAACAAAACAGTTGGTCCAATAAAAGATATCACCCAAAAAAATCCTTGCCTCTTGCATAACTCCTGGACCATCACAGCTACAACAGCACTCAAACAGAAAAATGTTATGGTAGTGTTAGAGTTTTATGATGATATTGACTGTAAGCACACATGTGACCGATGAAAAATAATAAGCCATTTTGATTCACTGGTTGAGCACTCTCTATCTGTACAAGGGTCTCAATCTTATAGAACACTTTTAGTAAAGCCAAGTATATGTAGCATACAGCTACATATCAAGAATGGAGCTATCACAAGGCTTGCATATCCAACATGAACTTTTGTTTGATATAAGAATGTAAATGGTGATTCATTTTGAAAAAAACAGAAAGACTTTTAGGCAGCAAAACAAAGTTTATAACAGGTGGTGTATTTCTAAAAGGAAGGTCTGTAAAATGGAAGGTTGAGAAGCACAATGAATATCTAAAAAATCTAATCCTTCTGTCACCATCTCCAGGCCAATCTCAGAATAAATTCATATGCAAGTAATGTCTTTCTGCATGGTATTTCAAATGTAAAATATCCCAGTTTTACAATAGTTAAAAAGACTGTTCTTCTGATGCACATATCTACTAGAGTTTGTTGGTATCACACACAAACAGCTGAGAAAAATGTAAAAATGAGAAACAAGAAATCATTGAACTGCCTTCTAATCTACGTCATTTTAAATACTACTCTTTTTGCAGTAGGATAGGGGTGCAAAGGACTTTACAGACATATAAACCAGTTGCAGGTACATTCTCCAGTGTCAGAGCAAGTCCATACCCCTCTGTCTAGTTCTCAAAGTGAAGGACTGAAAGAGGCAAGCACAAGTGATTCCTCTCCTCCCACCTTCCTTCTGCCATGTTTAGCCTTCAATTATATTATCATGCACAACTACCACAATGACAACCTCTGCACAGCACTGGGTCACACACTTTCTGAATGATCCCCTTATTTCCTTTTATAGAGAGACCTCAGGGGTTCTTCTATCCAAAGGAAGGACTTTGTTCTACTGTGCACAACTATATTACAATAAGAAACTCTTGCTATCTATGGCAGATTCATACCTACAGTAACATCTTCACGTCTTGCTGAAAGGCTTATTGGTTACACTCTACTTGCCTTAGTAGAAATGTTGTCAGCAGATCAAGGGAAGTAATTAATCCCCTCTATTCTGCACAGGTGAGGCCACATCTAGAGTATTGTGTCCAGTTTTGGGCTCCCCTCTACAGAATGGATGTGAACGAATTGATGATAGTCCATCAGAGGGCAACAAAAATGATTAAGGGGCTGAGGCACATGATGTATGAGGAGAGGTTGAGAGAACTAGGCTTATTTAGTCTGGAGAAGAATGAGCAGGGATTTGACAGCAGTCTTTAAACTACCTGAAGGGTGGCTACAAAGAGGATGGAGCTACATTGTTCTCAATGGTGGCAGGTGACAGAACAAGGACCAATGGTTTCAAGTTGCAAAAAGAGAGGTTTAGGTTGGATATTAGGAAAAATTTTCTCACTTGAAGGGTAGTAAAACACTGGAAAAGGTTACCCAGAGAGGTGATGGCATCTCCATAAGCCCTGGGTAGACAGAGCCTTGGGTGGGATGACCTAGTTGGGGATGATCCTGCTTTGAGCAGGGGTTTAGACTAGATGACTTCCTGAGGTCCCTTCCAACCTTCATTTTCTATTATTCTATTCTACGATTCTACTGGGCACCAGCTTGTGCTTCATGATGTACAGTAGGTACTAAAACACCAGCCCACAGGCCACATCTAGCTCACTGGGCTGTGTCGCTGGGTACTAAGGTGTCTGCTCCTATAAGAGCAGAAACTGCCTAGGGAGAAAGCCCAAAGAGCCAGACAGAAGCCCACATGTGCAGGTCACTATGGCAACAGGCTAACGAGTAAATTAGCCTGCACCTGTACCCGGTCAGCTGACCAGAAGAGGCAGGGCCCTGGGCAAATATAAACTCCAAGGCTGGGACTAGAAGGGAGTTCTCTGTCAGCTGCCAAGGGGGAAGGAGCTCTCAGAGAAGAAGTGTACCAGAGAGGCTTGGCTGCCTGTTCTACTCTGGGTAGAATTAAGGGGCTAGAGGAGCTCACCAGAGACCCTGGCTTATAAGGCCCTTAGTGCTGGGAGAAGTTTGATGTTTTAAAGGGACAGAGCACAGCCTGAACTGCTTATATTATGTTATAGCCCAGGGGCTCAGATTTCAGTTGCTGTTCAGCCAGTGGATTGGTTTGTGGCTATTGGGGAAGAAGGAGGCTTCATTGGGGGCCCACTATGGTGTGGGGACCCCAGTGCCAGAGAAAGGCGTAGCAGTAAGGGTGTGAGCAGACCCCAGCGCCAGGGGGCACACTGCCTAAGGGGGTGAGCAGACCCCAGCACCAGTGTGGTGCACAGAGACAGGGCTGCAAAGAGCCCAGTGAGGACAAGGGGCCAAGCTATAGCAAAGCCCAGGAGGGACAACGTCAATACCATCTGCAAGGCTTGGGGTGTGGTGAAGGGGTGGTTTTGGAGCCATGCATCCTGCCCGTAAGGCTAAGGGTGTCCCATAAGTCATCCATTTTGAAGCAGGACACCAAAGGGGTCTAAAAACCCACAGGGTTCAGTGTGGTCCAGCAAAACTGTGTCCAGAATACAAACTTGAGGGCAGCCTCCCATTTTACTAAAATTACCAGCAAGACATGGCTGGTGAGAAAGAGGGTGCCTGTTGAGCAGGATTGGCATGGTCAAGGAGCCCTAGGGGTATCATGGCCATCCCTGGGGACCCCATTCCATGGTAGTCTGAAAATCAGAGCCCTAGATAGCATGGCCTTTCATGCTAGATTGGTTGCATGGGGCTGGAGGGACATGGGGCTGGATCCCAGCATAAGGGACAGAACCAAGACAGCATAAAGTCTAATCTGGGTACAGTGGGGCGGGCTAAGGCAGCATGTGGCCTGATCTAGATTCATAGATTCATAGATGTTAGGGCCGGAAGGGACCTCAATAGATCATCGAGTCCAACCCCCTGCATAGGCAGGAAAGAGTGCTGGGTCTAGATGACCCCAGCTAGATACTCATCTAACCTCCTCTTGAAGTCCCCCAGGGTAGGGGAGAGCACCACCTCCCTTGGGAGCCCGTTCCAGACCTTGGCCACTCGAACTGTGAAGAAGTTCTTCCTAATGTCCAATCTAAATCTGCTCTCTGCTAGCTTGTGGCCATTATTTCTTGTAACCCCCGGGGGCGCCTTGGTGAATAAATACTCACCAATTCCCTTCTGTGTCCCCGTGATGAACTTATAGGCAGCCACAAGGTCGCCTCTCAACCTTCTCTTGCAGAGGCTGAAAAGGTCCAGTTTCTCTAGTCTCTCCTCGTAGGGCTTGGTCTGCAGGCCCTTAACCATACGAGTGGCCCTTCTCTGGACCCTTTCCAGGTTATCTGCATCCCTCTTGAATTGCGGCACCCAGAATTGCACACAGTACTCCAACTGTGGTCTGACCAGTGCCCGTGGTGCATGAGGCCAGGCTAAAGCAGCACAGGGCCTGATTCAGGAGTTCAGGGGCCAAATGGGGTCGCATAGGGCCAGATCCAGGTGCATGGTGCTCAACCCTGCTGGGCAAGAGATCAACACCACTCATTTGACCTGTGGAAGTCCCTCCAGCCCCACTAGCACCCCTGATCATCCCAACCCCCGCCCCATGGTTTCTGCTTTCTCCCCAATACCCCCAACACCCTCCTGAAGACCCTATTTGCCCCCCATCATGCCAAACCCTCCCAGGACCCTACCAACCCCCCCTGCAGACCCCACTAGCCCCCCGATTCCCCCAAGCCCCCTGCAGATGCCACTTTCCCCTGTGATCCCACCAACTCCCCCTCATCCCTGCAGACCCCACTGCCCTCCCCCAACCCTCCTCCACAGACTCCCCTTGCCCCCTCCTCACCCAGTTCCCCCTGCTAGCCATCCATCTTGAATTACCATAGATCAGGAGGCGATTTTTAATTAAATCTCCCTGACTCTACCCAACATGTAAATACAGTACTACCAGCTGTGAAAGCATAATAGTACAACATGCATATAACACTTGCAGATACATGTTTTAACAGAGCCTAGACTAAGTGTACACCCTAGTACACCATAAAATTCTCATGTTTGACCCTGGTACCTGACAACCCCATGTTGTCACTCTGAAAACTCTTGCAATGGCTTGAATACAATTAATCTTACCAAGTGGCAAGCAAAATATGCTCACAGTCACCAGAGCCTGACCCATGGTTCCAATCACATGTATCCAGTGCTCCCAGCCTCCAGAGCACACCAAAACCTTTCAAGACTCCAGTGTACTCTAGGGGCTGGGAGCACCAGTCAGCTGATTTAGGGCTACCAGCCCTTGACTCTGATGCATTCCCCAAGCTGGGGCCATATGAAACTTCTGTCTCCTATGAACCCATCAGCTAATGAGAGCCCAGGCTACCCCTACACCAGCAAGAGGGTGCAATGGGATCTGATACTCAATTCCACAATCACATTTTCTGCCACGCATGTGTAGCATAGCAGGAAATGCGCTTGTTAGAATCATGCATCAGTGGCCATTGTGCTTTTAATTTAATGGTTATCAGTGGCCTTTGAGTTTGTTTAGTGGCTTTACACCAGTTAGATCTGTTTTATGACCCAGGATAAAATAGACATATTAATCTTAATGAGGTTATAACCTATTAGGTACATTTCTATATTTTATAGCCTTATTTAGCAAACTTTTGAAGTTGAAGCAGGTAATTGAGTATAAAAATCTAGGTTCACCTCAGAACATTGACTTCTGAACATTGCAGAATAGCCCATCTGAAGATGAACCAAGATAAGATTCATAGATTCATAGATTCATAGATTCATAGATGTTAGGGTTGGAAGGGACCTCAATAGATCATCAAGTCCGACCCCCTGCATAAGCAGGAAAGAGTGCTGGGTCTAGATGACCCCAGCTAGATACTCGTCTAACCTCCTCTTGAAGACCCCCGGGTAGGGGAGAGCACCACCTCCCTTGGGAGCCCGTTCCAGACCTTGGCCACTCGAACTGTGAAGAAGTTCTTCCTTATGTCCAGTCTAAATCTGCTCTCTACTAGCTTGTGGCCATTGTTTCTTGTAACCCCTGGGGGCGCCTTGGTGAATAAATCCTCACCAATTCCCTTCTGTGCCCCCGTGATGAACTTATAGGCAGCTACAAGGTCGCCTCTCAACCTTCTCTTGCGGAGGCTGAAAAGGTCCAGTTTCTCTAGTCTCTCCTCGTAGGGCTTGGTCTGCAGGCCCTTGACCATACGAGTTGCCCTTCGCTGTACCCTCTCCAGGTTATCCGCATCCTTCTTGAAGTGTGGCGCCCAGAATTGCACGCAGTACTCCAACTGCGGTCTGACCAACGCCCTATAGAGGGGAAGTATCACCTCCCTGGACCTATTCGTCATGCATCTGCTCATGCACGATAAAGTGCCATTGGCTTTTCTGATGGCTTCGTCACACTGCCGGCTCATGTTCATCTTGGAGTCCACTAGGACTCCAAGATCCCTTTCCACCTCTGTGCCACCCAGCAGGTCATTCCCTAGGCTGTAGGTGTGCTGGACATTTTTCCTCCCTAGGTGCAGCACTTTGCATTTCTCCTTGTTGAACTGCATCCTGTTGTTTTCTGCCCACTTGTCCAAGAATTTCTTTAAAACTTAGTTTTTAAACACAGGTAAGTAATCCTTTTCCCTAACAGGTGAGCCACATGTTAGAGGCTTTTAAGACTTTGGGACTTCGAAAAAAATCCTTAAATGTATTATTACAAATACTATAAATCTCATCAATAACTATTGGATTATTTGAGTTGAATTGCTTCACCTATACCATCAGATCATTTAGATACTATTTGTATTTCAATATGAACATGGCTGTTAAAGTTTATTGAAACTTGTTCTCTCGAGTATTTCATTTTGGAGGAACAGGCTCAATGAACCTTTCTGGATCTCAGAACACCTCTAAGAATCAGCATCTTTCAGACCTGTGATGTTGTACAATGGTAATTTTCATTATACAACACTACAGCTCATTAGAGGCAGGTCCTGTCAGACTAACCTGGTGGCCTTCTATGACCAGGTCACAAAATCCTTAGACACAGGGGTAGCAGTGGATGTAGTCTTTCTGGACTTGAGGAAGGCCTTCAACACTCTCTCTCACCCCATTCTCATTAAAAAACTAGGGGACTGTGGCATCGACACCTACACAGTTAAATGGGTCACTAGATGGCTGGAGGGCAGCACCAAGGGAGAGTGGTGGTGGACGGGTCATTTTCGACCTGGAAGGTTGTGGGCAGTGGGGGTTCCACAGGGCTCAGTCCTCGGGCCCGCACTGTTCAACATCTTCATCAGCAACTTGGACAGGAATGTAAAAAGGACCCTGTTCAAATTCACAGACAACACTAAGATGTGGGGAGAAGTGGGCATGCTAGAAGGGAGGAATAGGCTGCAATTGGACCTAGACACGTTACAGGGGTGGGCGGATGAGAACAAGATGGGTTTCAACACCGACAAATCCAAGGTACTGCACCTGCAGAGGAAGAACCAGAAGCATACCTACAGGCTGAGGAACTCCCTTCTCGTCAGTGCAGAGGCAGAAAAAGATCTTGGAGTCATTATTGATGCCAAAATGAACATGGGCCTACAGTGTGGGGAAGGCCAACCGTACCTTGTCATGCATCTACAAATACATCTCAAGCAGGTCCAAGAAGGTGATCCTCCCCCTCTATGCGACACTGGTCAGGCCGCAGTTGGAGTACTGCGTCCAGTTCTGGGCACCGCACTTCAGGAGGAATGTGGACAACATGGAGAGGGTCCAGAGGAGGGCCACCCACATGATCAAGAGTCAGCAGGGCAGGTCCTACAAGGAGAGGTTAAGGGACCTGAACCTGTTCAACTTCCACAAGAGAAGGCTGAGGGGGGATCTAGTGGCCATTTACAAACTAGTCAGGGGGGACCAACAGGCATTGGGCGAGTCCCTGTTCCCCCGAGCACTACCAGGAATGACTAGAAATAACAGCCACAAGCTGGCAGAGGGTAGATTCAGACTAGACATCAGGAGGCGCTACCTCACAGTCAGGGCGGCTAGGATCTGGAACCAACTTCCAAGAGAAGTGGTGCTGGCTCCTACCCTGGGGGTCTTTAAGAGGAGGCTGGATGAACACCTCGCCAGGTTCATTACTCTTTCCTGCCATGGCAGGGGGTCAGACTTGATGATCTGCTCAGGTCTCTTCCAACCCTACCAACTATGAAACTATTATATTTTCTTATCAGAACTTAAAAGGGCCTGATTCCTGAAAGGGCCTATCTGGCTCAGTAATGGGGTGTGTCACCTCGTGACTGCCAAGGAACTCCAGCCTCGCAAATGAAGACAGCATGTAATTGCTGCTTGGCAATGTATATGTATTTATTCATATCTGAATCAAGGGTGTGATCCAAAGCCCACTGAAGACCTTTCCAACTTACGATTTCTAGATAGCGTATGATGTATGTCCACATTATAGTTTCTTCTGCAAATGTTGGCCCCTCCCCTCTGCTCCCTGGCTGCAGCACCGGCAGTCTCTGCAGGCATCTGCCTGGCTTCTGCTCCCCCCTCCCCTCCCCACTCTTTGCTAAGCAGGCATTCCCCAGTCCCTTACAGGCATCTCTCAGCATTAGCTAGCAGACCAAATGCTGGCTACCTCTGAGCTATGGCACACCGGACAAAGGTAAAATCAACAGATAGCTGGTAATGTCCCTCTGTTTTCTTAATGGGCTGATAAACACTGAGTTTGGGGTGATAAACATTCCCTACTGGGCTTCCCAGGAGAGGAGGAACCCTCCCTTATCACTGCATCATATCAGGGCCTGGTCATGCCCTGCTCAACTCAGCATTATAGAAGGGAAGGGAGGGCTGCTCCAGCACTGCCTGGCTTCTAGCCTGAGCCACTGCAGGCATGTGCCTGGATTTCTAGAATGAAAAGGGAATGTCTGTCCACCACCAAATAACCTACAGAATAACATGCAAAAATTGAATCAATTCAGGCTTAGGCTTTTTGAATGTCTGTCCCTAGCCCAGAGCTAGCTTTAAATTAGGGCTTCACTTTGTGGCACCAGAGATCTGCTTAGCAGGTGGAACAAAACTGAGAAACTGGGCCTTAAAATGGTAAAATCTTTCAGAAAAGGACCAACAGACAGATTTAAAAGCCATCAAGTTGTATCAGCCCAGAGTACAGTTTGGGTTAATTTATCCTACTATCCTACTATCCTTCCCGGTTGTGATGTAAAGCTATTAAGTCATCAGTCATCGGAGGTACACTGCAGAGAAAGGAGACTTTGCCCTGTGTTAATCATTTAACTTAGCAAATTAGGCCATGTTTCTGTACGTAGAATGTCTTCTGGTACCCAAGTCAGTTCACTTAAAGTTAACCCAGATATCACTACACTACATTGTTGGACTACATTGTTGTCTACAGTGTAGAAATTATCCTGATAAATTCACTGTTACAACACTACTACTGTGTATCCCATTTTCAACCTCTGTATAAACAGAAAATCGGTTCATTGGAGAATGTCAAACTAACCCTAATTGCTCCTGAGGGGCAAATTTTTCCAGAGAAGCATCTACAAGAATCTAACACAAAATCAGAAAATAAATACATTTCAAGAGTCAGAGCTTAGCATATATGTATGCAGAAGGCTCTGCTCTATAACTTGTAGATACTGTTGAGTTGAAATACTATAGTTCCACAATACGCAACATGCGAAGAAAATGAGAAATAAAAAACAGAAGAAAATATCCTGTTTTCTTTTGAAAAGCATTTTGTCTGAGTTTGTTTTGGAAGAAAATGATACTGTCTCTTAGGGATGAATCTGTGTCCCATCACTGCTTCCTTACGTGGGAGGAAGCAATAAAAAACAATGCTCTGTAAACATTATGGTGGTTAGGAATAGGTGGATGAGTGTCTGAAAAGCTGCAATCCTGAAAACATTTGGAAGGCTCCTTATTTTAAATTGGTTAGAGGATGAAGCAGTATCAATTTGAGGGATCAGGGTCATTTATGTGTCTCCCTAAGGACCTATCTGGCTAAACCAAAATCATTTAGAGTTGGGGGCGGGGGGCAGTATTATTATTTCACTGAAGCAGGACAAAGGCTGAAGATAGGCAGATAAGGCATGCTGGAATATGAATGATCTTAGCCATGCTGTACCATAGGACCTCCTGTTCAGTGATCCATAGGGACATTCATCACCACTGCCTGCCCCTTTATATGCATATTTTGATGCCATACTTCATTTTCCCTGTTCACCATGTATCTCACTACCTTTTCTCCTTCACCTTCTCCTACCTCTACCATGCCTTCTCTTCCATCACCTCAACCTTTCCTTTCTATCCTTTATTTTACACTATTATTCCTTTCTCTGATTCCAATGTAAAGAAACCTGTTAAAAACATAATTATAGTCATTTTAAAATAAATTTCTCTCTCCTTTTCCAAACCCTTTCCTCAAATTCGGCCTACCATGTACTAAAACATCATTTCACTCTCTGCCATCCCTTCTCCCTCCCTCATGTCTTCCCTTACTCTTTACCAAGATTTTGTTACCAACAAAATGAATTCCCTTCTCATTTCAATTCCAGCAAGGCCTCTTAAAGCATACAAGTTATGGTTGCTGTGAAAATAACCAAGCGGCTGCATGATATTGTCCATGTAACTGTTGTCAGCCTTGTGTATAGTAAAGGGGAGACCCTAAGGCAGTGATGGTGGCATGACAGCCTTTTAAGGGTGCCATGGGTTGTGTGAACACCTACACATGATTCACAAGATAAAATGAGATAAACCTAAATAGGAATCTATAGTGCCAAAAACATTCTGACCTGCTGTGGTCTTTCTGTGCTCTTATTTTTCTGTAGTCAGAAAATGAGTGAAAGCTAAGAAGAGGCATTTTCAGAGGGGTGCCTTGAGCCTAAGAAAGTTGCCCTGAGGATTGCCCCTTCTGCTAAACTTCTAACCCACTCAATTAATGTTTCAGCAACAATGGACTCCCAAGAAGGACAGATCCCACTTTGTGGCACAAGAGTTTTGCTTCCCAGGGAAAACAAAGCTGAAGATCTTGCCCATAACAAGGTAACATCTTGGCAGAAGAAATCAACAGCCAGATGCAAGTTTTTTCTTATACGTACCTAAATGAGGCTTAGGGCAGAATGTAGGTAATTAAGCCAAAAAAGTGATCCAGGTCAAACCCACTCAGTCAAAACCATTTGTGCATTCAGATTTAATAGGCAACTCCATTTTAGTCTGCAAAGAGATCTAGATGTCCTAACTTACTCCTTTATACTTGCTCAGTGGTAGGTCCTGCCTAGGCTACTCTGCAATCTAGTTCAGACCTAGGAGAAACCTCAAGTTCATCTAAGTCCCTGATCTCTTAGTCATTCATAGAGCAGGAACTTACCTCTGTACAGCATCCACAGATACTGCATTACCTAGAACTCATGATTTCCTCAGGCTTGTTTCTTTTTCTTAACCAATACTTGCCTAATGTAAAATATATAAACTGTCCTAAGTGGTGGTACCTAAAAGAAGGATTGTGACCTTGTCCCAAGTCTTAATTAAATATAACCTTTGTTGCTGTGACACAAATGTGGCCCAAGGACAGTACGATCAAATATCTTCCTGCTTGTGATGTAAAGCTGTTAAGTCATTGGTCATTGGAGGTACACTGCAGATAAAGTAGACTTTGTCCTATGTTAATCATTTATTGACTTAAGGTGTGGACATATGTACATTTGGAGCCATTTTAAAAGAGGAACATTTCAAAAGGGCAACAGCTATTCTGTTCTAATTGTTTTATATGGACAAACTGGGAATAATACAAAAGGAGTAAAATCACTCCATATTTAACCCTGGATGAAGCAGTAAAAGGATTGTGCTCCAAAGGCAGAATCTCTGTAGCCTTATCACTGCTTTGCAACACTTGAACACTGCTTTTCAGCCAGAATGACCATTTGATTATATATATTATACTGAACATCAATAAAAGAATCTTACATATTAGATATTTCAAAAATTTGCTACCATATTTCCCTTCAACAAAATGAAATGTAAATACCTAAATACCTTTGCACATTTTCTTATGCACAAAAGAAAAGTGATATGTTAGATGTGCGTTTATTATGTGTAGCTTTGGGCTTCACATTTTAAAAAGAACATGGTTAAGTTAGAGAGGGTCCAGAGGTAGGCAACAAAAATAATAAATAGCATGGAAAATTAGTCATGCAAGGAAAGGCCAAAGGAAATGGGCATGTTCAGCTTGTGGAAAGACCCTTAAGAGGAGACGGGACAACAGTCCTCATATCTGAAGGTTTGCCATAAAGAAGAGAGAAAATACGTTTTCTCTCTTGCTGCAAAGAGCAGGACACAGACCACTGGTTTGAGGTTGAAGTAAAGTAGCTTTAGACTGGATATCAGGAAAAACTTCTTTACTGTTACAACAGGGAGGAAGTGTAATAGACTGCCTATGGAAGTTGTAGAATCTCCACCACTGGAGATGTTCAAGAAGAAGTTGACCAAGCATTGATCAGGGATGACTAGGCATAGGTATGCTTATGATCTACTGTGTGTATTTCCTAAGCGTCTGAGCTTTGCTTTTTGCCACATGGGGTGGGGAAAGAATTTGTTCCTCTTCTTCTTACTACATGTTTTGTTTTTTTCCCCTGAAAGCACTGGTGTTGGCTGCAGCCAAGGCTGTGGATTTTGTCTGGGGTGTGTCAGTGCTCTTGCTGAAAACCCAGAGCTTCTCGGTTAGATGGTTTTGCCCCGCTGCTCATAGTCAGACTGATCTTCTTGACCAGACTTGGGGTCAAGAAGAAATTTTACCCATTGGTCAGGCTGGTATCCTTGAATTCTCAAGCATATTTTAACAAACCTCACAGCAGTAGAACATTGGCCACTGTTGTCTCTCTGCCTTACTTGTGGAAGATTAGGGTGTTACATAGAGGTGCACTGATACATCACTCCAATATCGGATTGGCACCAATATAAAAAAAATTGTCTATATCGGAAATTGGCCTGAAGTGGGTGATAATTTGGCTGATTAATGGCTCATGCATGTATACAGCCTGGCAGCATGGAAAGCTGCATGCAGCTGGTAAGTCTGTTGTGGTGGAAGGGGAAGGGCATGAGGGGGAGCAGGTGAAGGCCCCCACGGTGAGGAGGGTATGGGGCTGGGGCAGGTGCTGCTCAGCTGGGGCAGGGCGGGGGGCAGGCATGGGACAGAGCTCCGACTCATCCAGGGGGTTTGGGAAGAGAGGGGGAGCAGCTCCTGCCACTCATCCAGGAGGGCATGGAGGGAGGGTGCACCTGGATCTGTTGGGCATCAGCAGCACTGGGAGGGGGGCTATGGGGTGGTTGTGACAAATTTTGAGGTGGCTGCAGCTCTCCACCATAACCCCCTGCAAGTGCCGCCACCACCACCTGCCTGGCACTGCCCTGGCGCCAGTGACAGCCAGCAGCTGCAGCCCTCCCTACCCGCACCCCATGCAGATCTGGGGCACATGCCCCGCCCCCCCCGTGCCCTCCCAGGGTGCACACATCAGCGAGAGCCGCCTCCCGGATAAGCCATGGCTCTGTCCCACACCCTGCCCTGCCCCAGCTGGGCAATGCCTACCACAGCCCCAGCCCCACTCCCTCCCTCACCACGGGGGCCTCAATCTGCCCCCGCATCCCCCTTCCTTCCCTCCTCCCCTTCCACCACAACAGACTTACTAGCTGCATGCAGCTGTATTGGAAATTGATTTGGTATCAGCTGATATGCCTCCTTAAAAATCAGCTATCAATATCAGCCCCAAAAATCTCTATTAGTGCACCCCTAGTGTTATGCCTCGTGGTTGTGTCAAAGTTGACTGAGTAATTTTACTTAGAGGTTAGACAATGGATTTACATAGGATAGGTTGGATAGGGATGATTCTGCCTCTGGGAGAAGATTGGACCACATGACCTCTGAAGCTCCCTGCCAGCCTTAAAATAAGAAAATGAATGAGAAAAAAGGTCATTTACCCATATATTGTTATACACCATATTTGGAAGCAAGCAATGCTGATCTGTTTAACTGATAACACACATACACATCTCTTCCTCTGAGAGTTATTTGATTTACACAGAATTTTATCTGGTGAAACAATGCTCTACCCAAAATTCTTGTCTATATTTTCCCCTATGTTTCCAACACCATTGTAGCTCTGTAGATAGTAACCATGACAGCCATGACATGACGGGGTCCCTCGGGCCCGCAGCTGTCATGGTTGTCCATGACAAATTCCAGCATATACAAAGCATAAGCATATACAAAGCCTTTCATGGTTATCTAAACCAGTGGCACTCAACCTTTTGGCCCCACAAGTCAGGTAAGTGAAACAGAGCCAGTACATGGGGCAGATCAGATCCCGCATGGCAAGATTTGGCCTACATGCTCAGAGCAGACCCTGTGCAACCTCAGCTGGCTTCTACATGCTGGGGTCAGACCCTAGGGTCTTATGCCACCCCTGCCAGCCCTGTATGCCAAGATCATGCCCTGGGGCCCCTGCTGACTTTACTCAGCCCCACATGCTGAGATTACCCCCACTCGGCCCCACATGCCAAGATCAGGCCCTGGGGCTCCATACTGCTCCCACCAGGCCCTATGTGTCAAAATCGGGCCCTGGGACCTCATGCCACCCCTGCCCAGATCTGCATTGCAGGATTGGACCCCCCGGGCTCTGAACCACCTCCACCCAGCCTCATGTGCCAGGAGCAGATCCCATGGGGAGCCCAGTGGGACAGATGACATGGTATCAGGGACTGGATATGGCACATAAACCAGGTGTTGGGCACCCCAGTCTAAACAAACGTTGTACAAGAACACATCCCCCAGTGCCTCAGTCCCCCTCTGGGATGCTTAGCAACTATTCACTGTTACTTCAAGTTTTTATCTGGCACTCTTTGTGACTGTTCACCTTACATCATCTTGCTTTTACTTCCTAATTAGATTACTTTTACCTCCAAAAAAGAGCTTCCGAGATGGTGGCTAAAAATCTAGCACAAACTTTTATGCATGTATGTATTTACATATGCATTTGTGACAAAATCTGACATACATTTTTTCTCATATTACTGTTCAATGAGTAAGAAAACAGATTAGGAATACCAATATATTTTACATTTTTTATTTGCACTAACATTCATGAATGTTGTTTTGTCATGAACTAAGCTCTATTTGCAACCAGAAAAATAAAATTTAGAGTGACTGTATTCCTAAAATTTGTACAGATAAAGATTCCCTTGCTTTGAAAAATAGGCGTGCACACAATTTTACTGTAAGTGTAGGGGGAAATTATAATAATAATAGAATTTTAACTAAACACCTATTCAGTCTAAAATCACTATCTTTTTTTTAACAATAAACACACATATATTTAAAATACAAACAAGAAATTGTTATTAGAACAAGAGAGTTTTAATGTTGCAAAATCTAAGACGAAAATATTTTTGTGAAATAAGTATTGCGAAATAAGTGCCCACATGTTGATATTGGACTTGTATATACTGCAAATTAAACAGCAATCGCTGACTGTCTTTGAACCCAAACACCCAAAAAGAACAGATAATATTTCATAGTTGCTAGGGGCTAGAAGGGGTCTTACAGATAATTGGGTCCAGTCATCCCTGCACTTGGGCAGGAAAGACTTCAACATAAAGCATATTAGGATTGGAAAAAGTCATGAGCTGGGCTAGGATTTTCATGTGATCACTGAACTTAGAGACTAGTGCTGGTTCCCCAAAGAACAAAAGAAATTCAGCCAAAGATGCACACCAGCGGAATGGCTCTGGGAAAGGCCAGAATCCTTTACTAGAAGCCCTGCTTGTTGCATAGCTTGTTGTTCTACTAAACCAGTTACCTCCCAGGTGCATTCCCCCCATGGCTGCTACTCCCAAAACTTCCCAAGCTGAAGAAGGGGAAAGAAAAAAAAAATAATATCCTCAGGCTTTGTAATACTACATTAAACTAATGATTTCCACAATTTTCCAGAATAATGATACCAAAAATATTGGGGACCTGTAACAGGGGCAGGACTTCCCTCTTACACTAGGGTAAGAAGTATATACAGGGAACCTAGAGCCAGAGAACCTAGGGCAGAACCATTCAAGGTGCCTGCAGATGTAAAAATAAAAAAGCGCTTTAAACTCGGTGCATTCCTGCACTGAGCCCTGCACATGCCCAGAAGAGTCAGTGCATTACTTGAACCCAGCTCAGCCAACATCTATACAGATCAGGCACTTCAGTGGGGCTTTTTTGGTGTTTTTATCTAATAAATGACTGAATCATCTTTAGCCAAAAATGCCAAAAAGCCCCACTGAAGCATCCAATATTTACAGATGCTTCAGAGCCAGGCTGAAGTAACACACAGCTTCTTCACAGTAAAGCATGTTTTTGGGGGTGGGTTTTAATATCTGCAAGCCGCCATACTCTGCAGAAGAACAACAGGGCAAAACCATGCTATGGACAATAAGGTCTCTGCTAGTCACAGGTGTGAGTTGCCAGGAAAACGAGCAGGGCCAGGGCTAGTCAGTCACGTGAATAGAAGGGGGCAGGGCTGGGGTGAGATATAAACCAGGGCCTGAGTTGGAGCACTCAGTCTGACATGGGAAGCTGAAGGGGAAGGAGCACTGCTATGGGACTGCTGCTTAGGAAAGCCTGGCTGTGGGCAGGCTCGAAGACCCAGACAAAGCTGAAGCTTTGCCAACAGACAGATTAGGACTTCAGGCAAGAAGAGGCATGGTAGGAAGCTGGTAGACTAGAAATTTATGTTATAGCTGGAGGGCATACACTTTTCATTGGAATTAAATCTGGAGGACTAGGCATGGGACTAAGGGGAAGAGGAGGTCCCTATTTGGCGTGCTCAGAAACTGGGGTGCTGGCAAACCCTGGAAAACACACCTGAGTGGAAGCAGAAGAAGCCTACTCTCTTAATCAAGCCAAAACAGCCAGTTGAGCCGCAAGAGTCTGAAGCTGATGGAAGCTCCTTTACAGACTGAGAATCCAGGGCCCAGGGACTGTTAGACTAAGGACAGACATTACACATAAACCAGTTTAAGTGATCAGAAACTGATTTAAACCTGTGACAGTACAGATGTTCAGTACACATAAACCAGTCTGAAAACAGCTGAAGCTGGTTTGAAACAAACCATGTCAAATGTAGTATCAGACTTAACTGATTTGGGTCAAACTGATTTATGCAATGGGGGCCCTTGCTGATTTAAGATAAATCAGACTCCCCCAGCATCCCAGCATGCTCTCTGGGCTGGGTGGAGCTCTCTGCTCCACAGCAGGACTAGCCCCTCCCCTCTGCTCCCTGAGTGCAGCTCTGGCAGAGAGTTGCAGGCACAGCAACATCTGCCTGGTTTCCTTCTGGTTTTCCCCTGCTTTCCCCCTCCAGTCCCCATTCCCTGCTAAGCAGGGATCCCCATCCCCTCTGCCTTACACAGATACCTCAGTATTAACCAGCAGACCACATAATGGCTACAGTCCATGCTGTAGCAGACAGCAGGGTCAGCTTAGGGCTTTCTGGAGGTAATCAAAGATCAGCTGGTAATGTCCCTCAATTCCTTCTTTGTTTAAGAGGAGTTTCAGCTAATGAGAGTTTGTTTTCTGATAGGTTGATAAATGCTGATAACAGAGTTGATAAATGCTTTTTTATCAAGGATGGGGAGGAAACCCTACCCTAATCCTGCCAGGGCCTGGCCACTCTCCCATCAGCTCAGCCTTCTGGTAGGAAAGGGAGGGCTGCTCTAGCGGCCCCTGTCAGCTCTAGCCTGAGCCACTGCAGGCATGTGCCTGCATTTCTGGGATGTCTGTGCAGTTACAAAGTGATTCAGCCTAGCCAGGTTAGACTAACCTGCAAAGATTGAATCAATTCAGGCTCAGGCTTTTTGAATGTCTGTCCCTGGCCTCAAAGGCATGGCTGGATATAGGGCTGCAACCGTAGGCCCACCAGCTAGGCTGACTGATTAACAGATTGAGATGGAGACTATGGACCTAGGGCCTCACGGGACATTAATTGGCAGCACCTGCGAGACATGGTCATAGTTCGAGGGGAGTCTGAAGCTATGAAACAGACCTCTAAGTTCCCATGTTGCCAGTGTACTAACTGGCGGCAAGACAGCGACCATCCAAGAGACTGGACACCCTCCTGTTCTCCAGTGAGACAGTACCAACAAGGTGTGGCAGGAAAAGCAGACAGAGGAGCAACCAGGAATCCTGAGGGGAGCAGGCACTAGACAGCCACACCAGAATCCTGGGGCATTTTTACACATACATGCACGCGGTTGTATAAGGCAGACAAGGTTCTTTGGGTGAATCTGATATCTTTTATTAGACCAACTTAAATAGTTGGAAAACAATTATTAAGCAAGCTTTTGGGTTCAAAAACGCTTCGTCAGGCTAAGGAAGCATCTGCAGTTGGTGTGTGCTCTTCCTAGATGGAATGAAAAGTAAAGAAGCCAGAAGCTGGTCTGGTATGCATAAAAGATAGGCAGTCAGTGAAGATGTAGATTGAGGAGTCAATGGGTGAGAGACAGGCCCCGCCCCCAGCAAGGTAATCAAATAGGAATTCAGTCTTTCTTCCACCTACCAAAAAGCTCCTTTCCACAACTTCACCACTGAAGATATGTAGGAGAAACCAAACAACAACTGAGCACCAGAATGAACACACACTAAAAATCTATCAAAGGCAAGAATACCCAATTACCTGTAGGTGCACACTTCTCACAAGATAACCACTCTCTCTCCAATCTCTCAATTCTAATCCTCAAAGGGAACTTACAAAATGCCTTTCATAGACAAGCCTATGAACTTCACTTCATCAGTCTACTGGATACAAAAAATCATGGACTAAATATAGACATTGAATTTATGGCATATTATAACCTGACTGTCATCTGATAACCCCAGGTAACCTGTCCGCATTTTACCAGCCACATTTTATCACCTTCTCCATCTGCCCCCCAACTACCTTTTCACACCTATAGTCTCCCATTCCCTTTGACCCTCACTGCCATACATCTGCATTTTCACAGACCTGCATTTTGCATTTTGGCTTACCCAGGAAAGCACACAAACACCAACAGACTCTCCCTATGCCTGAAGAAGGGCATTTATGCCAAAAAGCTAGCAAGGAACACTTTTTCCAACTATTTAATTGGCCTAATAAAATATCTCACATCTACCCAAATAACCTTGTCTGCCTATGTCCTTAGACCAACACGGCTACAACCACCCACCCCAAAAGTGGTCACCAAGTCTCTCCATGCTCTCATTCACTGGGCTTAATTTCAGTTCAGGGAACTATAAGAATAGTTTAATGGAAGAACACATTGGTGTATTGCTTTTGCTAAATATAGAAAATAATAATGAAAAAAAACCCCATGAAACCGCCTTAAAATAATATGAAGTAGAATCAAATGTGGAAAAAGAAAAACAGAATTACATGAGAAATTAATATTTCTCATTGATTTTTATGGTAAGGAAGTTTTTGAGACAAGAGATTCTTTTAATCTTACATGTTCCTATTTTACCTGGTTTTAATGAGTCAGGCTTTAAATTGGTTAGCAATATGACAATATTTCTTACTAAAAATTCATGGGACATGGTTGGTTTTAATAACTTTTTCAAGGAAAAAAAAAAAGAAAACTTTGACAGTCAATACAAGAATTTATTTTTCAAAATAATATTTTGTGTCAAAATTTAAGTTATATAAAAAGTAAAAATAACAAATTCAAAATGTAAATAATGTGATGTACCCAAATAGATTTTTTTGTATTATTTCCAGTTCACAGCATTTGTTCAGGTCTGACTTTGTCTTCCAATATCTCAAAAATTTTCAGAGGATGGGAAAAAAATTAATTCCTCAATCCTACTGAAAACTAATCTGTGACTTGCAAGAATGAAGTAGGACTAAAATGGAAGTAAAGAATTAATTAATTTTTTAATGGGCATTTTTCTCCTGTATCAAAACACTGGAGATGGGTGATACTCAGCCCTCCCCAGATTTCCCCAGAGAAGGTTGCACTCCAGCTCCCAGCCTCTCCAGGCACAGCCCTCTCCTAACCCCAGGACAGGAATGGGGGAAATGCGGGAAGCCATAGCTCCAATCAAGTCATTTGGCCAGGGGGATCCAGTGGTACTTGGGAGAAACAAAGCCAGGCATTGTGGGAAACATTTCAATTAACCTTGAGTAACCATGGTTGATTAATTTTTTCCACAGCTTTGCCTGGCTCCAGCTAAAAGGTGCAGCCCTGTCCAGGGAAGATGCGAGGGAGGAGGGAGAGGGCTGGGATCAGGCCAGCAGGGGACAGCACAGGGCTCTGTGGCTCCATGCTCCCACTGCCACAACCCCTGACTCCCAGCACTGGCAGAGCCCCCACCTTCCTCCAGGCAGTGTCACATCCTAGGTAGTAGCGCTCAGGAGGGTTGGAGCAGGAGTGAGGGGAAAGAGCCAAGAGCAGTGCATTCTGGGATGCTAGAGGACCCAAATTGCTCGCCTTATCAGACTGTCATTAC
The DNA here is from genome assembly GCF_030867095.1 of Alligator mississippiensis. Lineage (NCBI taxonomy): Eukaryota > Metazoa > Chordata > Crocodylia > Alligatoridae > Alligator > Alligator mississippiensis. The sequence goes on along the minus strand of NC_081824.1, from coordinate 114,471,597 downwards.
TGCAAAGTGGCATAATGCTCAGAGGGCACTTTTCATAATTTCTCCAATTTAATGCGCAGACACTCACATCCTTTACTATGATCTAAGTGTAACATAACAGTACCCTTATGCCTGCGGTGAAGGTAAGGCTCTACTGTAAATGTATGTAACCTATTATATGGAGTTCTAATTGCATACGTAAGTTTTAAAAGATATGTGAAATCAATATTTAAATATTACTGCTTATCACCATAGCCAAATAATAAAAACATTTTGAATTTCTCAAGTGCCTTCATTCCAAAAGTTCCTTTTATATAGTAATCATTTTAGCTTCACAACACAGCAGCCACATATGGAAGTTATCATCATCATGGAATAGATAGTATATGTATGTATAGCAGGATGGGGTTGGGCATTGTATTAGCACCCTCCTCTTCTGCCTACCTAGTCCCTGAGCCTCCTTCTCCCTCACTCACCTGCCACAACTTTGCTGTCTCTAAAAATTTTCTGGGAGGCCACCTAGGACTCCAGGGGTCTCACTGATCTAGGTCCTACCACTCTTTTCTTATCTTAGCACTCAATGCCTTAAAGACTGTATTTAAGGCCTCCAACCTCCCCTGCAGCCATACCCATGCATTGCAGGTGTCAATAAGTAGTCATTTCAATGGGCTCTTGGCTCCATGTCCAATTTCTTGCTTCTTCAGTCCCTTATATCTTCAAATTTTGCCCCTCTCAGGCACTAGGCCCCAGCCCTGTCTCCAATACTCTTAGGCGAGGGAGCCCTGGTTCTGGTTCCTGCCTCCTCTGGCTATTTCTGCAACTTGGGTCTGCCACAGCAGGCACAAGCCTCTCCATGCCTCTCTGGCACTACTGGGACCTCTAAAACTCCCCTTGCTAGTGCCTTTCCAGTCCTGCAGTGAAAAAACAAACTGAAAATCTGATTCCCGCCTTAACACAATACACCCTGTCTCAGCATGCAGAGGAAAAAAGGGGCATACTGTCTCTAACTCATACAGCCTTGGATCAGGCAGTCCTACAGCCGACAGTAAAACTAGCCAGTCTAGTAGGTCAAATGAAACCTTCCCAGGTAACCCACCCCTGGGCTTCTCACTGCCCAGCTCCCAAAAGTCCAGCCCCCTAACCACGGTGTCTCTCTTTCCCTCTCCTTGTAAGAGGGCTCTGTTCCTCTGCAGTGCTTTCTCTCATGGCTGTGTGTCACTCTGCTTTGCAGTCCCTGCTTATCCTTCTTCATCCTTATCTCGCTCGGTTCCCATTATCATCCGCAGACAGTTACTTCCCAGTCCCCAAGTGTTAGTCTTTCTTATTAGACTAATTTTTGGCTCTTTTCTTCTTCCCTGCCATGGAGTCTGGTCCTCTTTCGTATGGTATAGATAAGAAAATAAGAACATAATAAGCACCTCTGAAATAGGAAGCTGGCAAATCCTTAACAACTCTGCTTAGCCATGCTGAACTGGTGGAAAAGGGAAATAGCATTTCAATCTGTTCAACTTCAAAGCTAAGTTTCTGGTACTGTACCCGCCTTTCTGATGATCTCTTGCAATTTCGTCTGGGTTTTTTTTCTATCACCCTTTCCCACTTTTAATATATTTTTTCCATATTCACTGTTGTTAAATCACACAGCAATTACTACAAGGAAAACGAACTAACCAACTGACTTCTTAGAGGGAAAGCAGTATAAATGGGTGGTGTATACATTATAGAGTAGTATACATATCCTGAGTGCTGTCAAACATACAAAGTGAACTGAAAAAACCCCAGGACTTTTCCCCTGGAAAAAAAAACAGGATTTTGGAGAGGCTGTTATTTATAATCATAGTAATATAACTCCAGATGGAAATGTGATTTCCAAGTCTCTCATTGACTACTAATATAAGCAGAATGAAACATTTGTCAGCATCGCCTCTCAGAGGGTTTTTCAACAGTTTGTGGTGCTGCAAGCCACTTTGTTCATTATGCCTTAGCAATTAAACATTTGTAGACCTGGTTCAGGGTGAGCCACTGCAAACAACCATTGTTAGCAACAGATCATTTTCCTATATGGACCCAGAGAATGTGAATGGCTTGAGGCAGACAAGGTTCTTTGGGTGAATCTGATACCTTTTATTAGACCAACTTAAATAGTTGGAAAAAATTTTTAAGCAAGCTTTCAGGTTTAAAACCCTTCATCAGGCTGAGGTAGTCTCTGCAGTTGGTGTGTGTTCTTGGATGAAAAGTAAAGAAGCCAGAGGCTGGGCTGGTATGCATGTTAGTGAAGACGTAAACTGAGGAGTCAGTGGGTGACAGACAGTCTGGGTGGAAGGGAGAAGGGGGTGAATAGTGGGGAGGTACCTGGGGAGTCAGATGTCAGGCAGGTTATAATGTCTCATAAATCCAATGTCTATATTTAGTCCATGACTTTTTGTATCCAGGAGGTTGATGAACTGGAGTTCATAGGCTCATCTCTGGGAAGTGTTTTGTAAGTTTCCTTTGAAGATTAGAATTGAGAGATTGGAGAGAGAGTGGTTTTCTTGTGAGAAATGTTTCTCACGTTTCTCACAATGGCGTGGCACATTTCTCACAAGAAAACCATTCCCTCTCCAATCTCTTGGTTCTAATCCTTAAAGGAAACTTATGAAGCAGTTCTCAGAGACGAACCTATGAACTTCACTTCATCAACCTCCTGGATACAAAAAATCATGGGCTAAATATAGACATTGGATTTATGACACATTATAACCTGCCTAACATTTGACTCTCCAGGTACCTCTCCACTATTTAACTGCAGTGTATGCTGTAGCCGTGTTGGTCTAAGGACATAGGCAGATAAGGTTCTTTGGGTTTCACCTTGTCTGCCTATTTAACTGCTACTTTCATCCCCTTCTCCCCCACCCAGCCTGTTTCTCACCCACTGACTCCTCAATTTACATCTTCACTGACTGCCTATCTTATGTGCAGACCAGCCCAGCCTCTGGCTTCTTACTTTTCATCCCAAACAGGCAGAGCACACACCAACTGCAGAGACTTCCTCAGCCTGAGAAAGGGTTCTTAAACCCAGAAGCTTGCTCAATTTTTTTTTTCCAACTATTTAAGTTAGTCTAATAAAAGATATCGGATTCACCCAAAGAACCTTGTCTGCCTGTGTCCTTAGGCCAACACAGCTACAACCTACACCCCTCAATGGCTTGACAAACTCCAAATAATGAGTTGAGTGCAGCTTAGCATCTACAAGTTCCTGCCTCGTGTGCCTGTTTCTCCAACTACAACCCCAACTTTCTCATGGATCAGGGACTTCAACAGCATCTGATGATGTTCACGAAAGCCTGTGAAATATGTTATCTGCAGCTCACTTCATCCAGTGCTATTGAGGTCCCCAATCGATGAGAAAGCTGGCTTTGTAGCTGGAGAAACAGGCACATGAGACAGGCGTGCGATATGTTATTTGTTAAGAGCTTTCATGAGCTGAGGCTCGGATCACCAGATGCTGTTGACGTCCCTGATACCCATCTACAGAGACGGAGATCATGGACCTCCACAGTACCGGTACACAGACAGACAGCTAACCAAAGCAGAGAGAGAAATAGAGAAAGAGGGAGAAAGAAAAAGAGAAAAAGAGAGACAGAGAGAGATACAGAAAGAAAGAGAGGAAGAGAAGACAGACAGACAGCTATAGATATAGATAGATATACAGGTAAATGACGAAAGCTGATAGGAAGGCAGGCAGGAAGGAAGATTCCAGAAGTAGGGACAAGACAGGATAGCCAGGCAGACACAGACACGCAAAGCAGACAGCTGCACAGACAGACTGGCGAGACTCTCCGCTGCCTTCCCCGGGTGCAGGCCGGCCGGGGCCGGGGCCGGGCCGGGCAGCGCTGGTCCCGGCCGTGCCCGGCTCCCAACGCAGGCACCAGCCGCGGGCTTGGCCGGGCGCCGCGTCCGCGGCCGCCGCCGCCGCCTTACCAGCGACAGCACTTTGTAGGGGTTGGGGTCCCTGCGCCTGGCTTTGTCCGGCTCCTCGGCCACCTCCATGGCCGGCAGCATGGGCTGCGCTGCCCGCTCGCCCGCCGCCTTGCCGCCGCCGTCCCCGCGCATCGCCATCGCCATCGCCCGCCTGCTGCGCCGCCGCCTCTTAAGAGCGGGGGCACCGAGCCGGGTCGGGCCGGGCCCCCCCGCTCCCGCCTCCTGCCCCCGTGTTTATCTGCTGGTGCCGGCGGCGCGCCCTGCCTCCCGGCTTGGCCCCTGCCTAGGTGGAGCCTCCGCCGCAGCCCAGCCCCGGCCCCCGCCCGGGGTCCGGCAGGACGAGATGAGGCGGCCCCTTCCCGGGACCGCGCCGAGGGCGGCGAGCGCTTCAGCCGCAGGAGGGTCCCGGAGCGCAGCGCGCCTCGCCCGCGGCTTCCCGGCGCCCTGTGCGCGCCCACCGCCTCCTGCCCGCCTCAGCCTCGGCCCCCCCCCGAGCTTCCCCTTGGAGCAGTCTTGGCGGCGGCTCGAGTCCATCAAGGGGTTAGTGGGGGCTCAAGTCCCTACACTGGACTTGGTGGGGGCTCAGGTCCGTAGAGCAGTCTTCAAAGTCCATAGATCAGACTTCATGTAGGCCGCAGCGTACTCAACCGGGCAGTTTTGGTGTGGGACAAAGTCCACAGAGCCGTCTTGAAGTGGGATGAAGTCCAGATAGTGGACTTGGTATGTCCATAGAACAGTCTTGGTGTGGGCTGAAATCCATAGAAGGAACTCGGCTTAGGCTGTGGTCTATAGGGCAGCCTTGGTGTGGGCTGAAGTCTACAGAGTGGTCTTGGTGAGGGCTAAAGTCTATAGGGCAGTCTTGGTGTGGGCTGAAGTCCACATAGTGGAATTGGTGGGCACCTGAAGCCCATAGAGCAGCCTTGGTGTGGTCTGAAATCCATAGAGCTGCCCCTGCCCCTGCCACTGCCACGTTCCCCCCTCAGAACCTGCCAGCTCCAAGTCTTCACGCCTCGTCTGCCTACAGAAAAAGAACTTCCCAGGCAAAGAATTCGGAAAGGCCAGAATAGGGCAGACTGTTCTTAATGCAATTGGAAACCTCTGGTGAATCATGTTTGCACGCCTACCAATGGTAACATGGCATGGCACCCTATGGTACCCTTGAAAAGATCTCAAGGAACCCCATGGCACTCTGCTGGAGAATCACTGCTGTAGACCTTATAAACTAACTAACTAAGTAGGGACCTACTGAATTCATGACACAACAGCAGCTCCTTTAATCTTCCAGTTTCCTTTGTGCCCCACCGCCACCATCCCCCACATTGGGCCCTGCCTCTCCCTGATCAGCTGGGAGACAAAAAACACAGTTTTCAATATAGTACCATTTTGCTTCCCAGACAATCAGCAGCAAGCAGTGGGGCCACCAGGGGCCCCTCAGCCAATCAGTAGTGGGATTGAGGAGGTGCAAGGGGGAACGTGCAAGATTAGAGGAGCTGCTGCACAGCCCACTTCTGCCATGAATTTGGTAGATTCCTGTAAGGCACGCAAACAGACAGACAGATAGATGGATATGAGCTTTCGTGAGCTCAAGTTCACTGCCAGAAAATAATAGCTCAAAATAGTGCCTCAATGGGCACTACCAAGACACTGACTGTGCAGTAGCTCAATACTACTGCACAGTTGTGTTGTGTGGCAAAAACCATGATTCAACATGACTGCGCAGTAGTATTCAGCTATTAGTACAGGTTTCCCTCGACTTATGCTGTACATGTATTCCTGGAGAACAGCACATAAATTGAATTTGCATAAAGCAAACCCACTTTACAATGTAACAAATAGGGATAGGTTCCCATAGCAGTGAGGGAGGGAGGAAGGGAGGGAGTGAGGCTGGGACTAGGGAAAGGGTGGGGGGAGTGGTGCTGCTCCCAAGGCTGCAGGAGGCAGCGAAGCAGAGGGAACAGAGCAGCAATCACCCTAGCCCTGACTGCAGCAGCCCCAGGAGTGGCCAGCACCAGCTGCCTGCAGCCACTGGGCAGCACAGTGCTCCACCTGTCCCCACTCATCTCTGTTCCTGAACTGTGCCGTGCCCTGGTGCAGGCAGCTGGTGTCAGCTACACCCAGGGCCACTGCAGCCAGGGCTGGAGTGAGTGGGGTCACAGCCCTTTTTCCTCCCCCACAGACTTACCTGGTGGGTGGGGGGACACACACGCATCTATGCTGATTGCATAAGAGCAAATCACATATAATGAATTAGGGGTCTAAATAGGCTTATCGCATAAGAGTGAATTTGCATATAAAGAACCCACATAAATCAAGGAAAACTTGTAATTGGCAACCTTTTAATGCATTGTATTTTGACTTGTGCTGAATTAATATATATTCCCAGCCAACATGGCTTTCTCCCTTCCCATGCCCAGTTTATGCTAAGCTCAGTCTTGTTTATGTCTGAGTAAATAGGTATCTGGTCATTGACTTAATTGGGAGTTTCAGAGAACAGCTGTGACCTTATTCATGGCAGACATATAGTCACTGGAGCCCCATACCCTGCGAAGTGGATCAACAAATTGTTCAGTAATGAAGAATTCAGTGTTACAATTTTCATACCATTTTTTAATTAGGAAAAAACTAACTGTAATGGGAATGTTCCGCTACACTCCCTTAATCTCAAGATACCCAAAGTGTCACTGTTCCTGTTTTTAAAAGCTTTTACAAACAGTTCACATAATGTCTGAGTTGGCTTTAGTTGATCACAGCTATGCAGCAGCTTTAACACACAAGGGAAAAACAGTGGGCTTGTCTTCAAAACATTGGCGATGTGTAGGGGGTGTATGTGGGTGCACGTGCACCCCCTGCAAAAAGCACTGCCAACGCTGCTGGTGGTGCCTGCAGGCATTCGCTGCTCGCCACTCCCTCCCCTACAGGGCATCTGCAGATAGTCGCTGACCACCGATCAGCCCTCACCACCCCACCCCTCTCCCCCACTGCCTACACTGCTGTGGCCACCTGCAGGAGCTCCCCACTTGCCACCACGACACCTCCACCGCTGACAATGCCACCGCTGCCTGCGGGCAGTCACCATGCCCCACAGCCTCCAGGGGCACGTGGTGTTCATTCTTCAAAATAAAGATTTATTGTTTACAGAATTACCAGTCTTTTCAGGACTATATAATAAAATGAAATTTGCCACAGAATTAGATCCATCATCATCAATGAAGTATAGCATTAACAGCTTTAATGTAATGAAACATTACTTGAGTCATCTTGAGGAGCCCAGCACCAGTGAACTAGAAAATATATTTCTTCTGATTATATCAAGCAGTAGAAAAGTAATTGCAGAGGCCAGAATTAAGCTCTTGAGTCTTCAGTAAGATTTTTATTCTGTTTTTCCTAGCATTTCAAACAATTACGTCTGTGGCCAGCCCCCATGTATGAACTGACATCACTTATTCTCTATAGAAAAGAATATTTTGTTTCATAAGACAATCAAGCATCAAGGAGATGGTAATTGCTTAGGTTTTCATCCAGCAACAGGTTTGCTATGAAAAATGATACCTTGAGAACTTCTAGTATTTCAACTGTAATGAAGCAATGATGCAAATATATTTGTCTGATAAAAATAAAAGAAACATGAACATTGAAAAAGTAGGGGATTTTCAGTTATAATTATTTCAGTTGCTCTCATTTAGTAGTTATCAGCTTGATTACCATTTTTCTGAGGGTATATATGGAACCTAAATTGATGTGTGCATGTTTATCATCTCCAAATCCTGCTAAATACTAGTCCTAATCTCTGGGCCAGTGTACCTCTGTGTAACAGAAATAATGCATATATGTATTTGGTCAGACCTGACAAAGAATATCTCACATTCAAAAGCTTGCCTAACTTTATCCCAATTACATAGTTGGTCCCAAAAGATATCACCATAAAAAATCATTGCCTCTCATAATTTTTAAACTATCACAGCTACAATGTCACTCTTACACTACTGTATGTATATTTGGTAGCATTCCATTAAAAGAATTACTGTCACTTTAACTATTCTAGTAAAGACTTAAATACTGAGCTAAGAAGTATTTGTGTATCATGATAAGTAAGTTTGTTTGAAAGTTTTCTATCATAGCTTTGCTTTTTTGGAAAGCTGGGGTTTAACTGTATGAATCTGGGGAGAAAGCAAAGCCAATAACCTAGACTAGATGCATATATTTTTTAGTTTTTAGCCCCAAATTTTCCTTTTCCAAAAGCTTTTCATTTCTTGACTTAAAGTTAATATTTTTAACTCCAAGGGAAAGAAAGATTTTTTATCAGTTGTAGAAACATCCAAGCAAACATCCAAATTTGTGTTGTTCCATATAGGTCCTTTGCTTAGTTAACAGTCATAGTAACTGATATTTAACTGGTGGGTATTGGTGCAAGATGTCACAACCCAAAGTTGTGAGTTTTTGTTTGTGTGTGCTTCGGCAACGCTAAATTATGTTCCCGCTAAAATTACAGCTTCCTTGCACGGCGGAGTTCTCTGCTGCGGGAGAGAACTCCGGTGCAACGGGGAATTTCCCGCCAAATTTGCAGCTTCTTTGCAGTGTGCATTTCTTTTGCATCTCAGAGATGCACGGTGCAAAGGAGTTCCCGCCATTTGTATGGGAGTTCGTGCCACATTATTGGACAACTCTAATATATGCATACATGGCAGCTAGCTATTGGCTTGCTAGCCATACAAAAGGCTTGGGTAGTTTCCGCCCAAGCCGGAGAGAGAGGAAAACTGGAGAGAGACAGAACTCGCCAGGAGGAGGAGACTTCGCACTGTGTGAAGATCTCTAAGCGATGTGGACCCTTACGGACCCAACACGCCTCTCTTAAGCAGGCAACAGAGGTCTAAATAGCCTTTGGCCTCTCCCCGTTGCCGAGCGCAATCCTAGACATATCCCTTTCCTATATACCCAATTTTCGAACCCATGGAGTCTTGACAACTCCAGGGCCTGAGAACCGAACAGAGCCCACGGAGCTTCGACAACTCCGTGGGAAAGAATTGCCGAACCCGCGGAGCCTAAACAACTCCGGGGCCAAAGAACCGAATTTGTCGTAGTCCTCCAACGAGGATTTAAGCAGAGCTGCACCTGGAAACTGTCCAGCCTACACCATGACCATCTTGGGTATAAGTAAATAATCTTTCAATCAACCATTACGCCTCTGTGACTAATTCTAGCCCGCGCGTGCCTTGCCGCCACACGGTTTTCTCCGACCCCGCGTGCCCGGGCTGCTGGCCACAGCCCGCGTGCGCAAAGACAGGCCCGGCTCGCCCCCGGCCCGCACACAAGAGTGGAAATAAAATACAATCCCTGTCCCCCATAATTAAACTGATATCCAGTTGTGGGTAAATAAAGAGATCATATTCTGAAGTTGAAGTGATTTACCATCTTTCCTGGCAACTATCTTTTGGGTTTTTCAAAGAGATCGATAAACAAGATATACATTTAAGATGTTTCAGTCAAATGTATACACAGGAAATAAGTTTAGGTTACACTGAACTCATTTACATGTGCATTTACATCTCATTAAATTCATTGTGCAGTAAGTTACTACACATCTACAAGAGCAGGCATTAAAGCACATTAACACTGCATGTGGTCTGACTTGGGACACAGTAAGGCATCTGCATGTGCATTACTGTGCATTAACTCATCAGGTGTAAATTTGATCCCTGCATCATGCAGGGATCAAATTCATGCCCAAGTTGGCGTAAGTCATCACAGTTACTGAGCGATATGGATGTGCACATGCAGATGCATACCCATACTACACAGTAATTTTAGGTTACGGAGCACTAACTGTACACTCGCCCACCGAAAAGTACAGTATGTTTGATTCAGTAGAAATCCTCGAATATCAAAATATCTGTGTAAGAATCCAAATAAGAATATGGTAAAAGAACCAATTACACAAGCAGTTTTGGCAATGAAGAACATTCAAAGGTGAGGTGAACAGGCTTGTTTATTGAATTCTCTGAGGAGAATAGACCATCACATTTTTCTTCTTGTGTAAAAATAGCTTTTATCAATGTAAACCTTCAATTCAGAAAAAAAATTTAAAAACTAATTCCCTCATCAAACAAGATTGTGTAATATTGGAAACTACATTCTCACCCTATCTCGCCTGCTGCATTCCAGTCAAATCTGCTTTGCCAAAGTAGGTAATGTGCAATGAGCTCATTGTAATGAGCATTGATAACCAGTGCTGATATCAAACAGGTTCAAAAGGATGAGCTGGCTTTCACAGGAAGTTGAGGAGGTTTTTGATCAGTAAGGATTGCTTGTTCTCTTCTCTCAAGAAAGTAACTAGATCAGTGGTTCTCAACCCTTTTATGCTAAAGACACTCCTTGTTCCGGTTGAGGCACCCTTTGGAACATGCCAGCTCTTACTTTTCACTCATTTTTTACTAAAGAAAAATAATAGAGAAATTCATTGGTTGCAACAAATTCTGAAAGCCCACAAGAGCTCAGGATGTTTTTAACACTATGGATTCTATTAGAAATTTCTGGGTTTATGTTGTGAACTATATTTGCACACCTAACAGTGCTAACATTGCATGGCACATCACAGCATCCTTGAAAGGCTGTCAAGGTACCTGAAGTGCTACAGCACCCTAGTTGGGAATCACTGGACTAAGTATTCAGCTCTGTAATTGGGTAAAACTACTTTACAAAAAGTTATGTGGCCATTTTATTACAAATGAGTTTATACTGAAATTATTGAATATAGGAAAGGACAACTATGAGGGTGGCCTTGGTGCTCACTTTTATTTGTTCTTGCCTGTGAGGCATTAACTACAGCAGGAAGAGAGTCAGTAAGATAGCACTTGGTTAATATGAACATAAGGGCCATGTCCCCAAATACAGGGGGGTGTGCTTGCCATAGTACAAATAGCAGAAGCACATATTTGTTCTACTGATTTGTGCCCCAGGGGATGCACCTGCACATGCACTTCAGCATGCACCAAATTGTCCCAGGTCGGGTAGGAGACTGGGGTCAGCTCTGGGGGCATCCCTGGGCACCAGTGCTGCTGATCTGGCCACATGGAGCCTTGCCAGCAGCCAGAGCCTGGTTCTGGATAGCCACACTTGGTTTCTGGTGGCCCACGCTACTGATGCACGCACCATGCTGCTTTTTTTTGCACTGCAAATGGCACATGCTCACTCATCTGGAGATGCCCAAGAAATCTTACACAGGACTGAATCTCTGCTTGTGACACCCTCCTTTTTGCACCTAGACTGAAAGAAACATACAACTCGGGTACCTGTGCACAGCACTGCACAGTGCCATATGGACATAAAAGAGTTCACACAGTAGTTAAGTCACTTTACTTCCTTGTGCCTCAGGGGTTTTTTTATTAAGCCAGAACAATAAACTCCAGTGTAATTCATGCCCGAGTCAACTACTCCTGGGCATGTTGTCTTCACATGCACCCAGGACGTCAGCACTTTGAGCCTGGGCAGAGCAGCCCCAGGCTGACAGGGGGCCTCGGGGTCAGCCCCAGGCTCTGGGCTGCAGCACTGGGTAGTGGAGGAACTAAGTGGGGCACAAGAATGCTAAAGAGTGGGGCTAGGCAGCAGGCAGCCCCCACACTTCAGCACTTTTGTGCACCAGCCAGCCCCTGTCACCATCTACATGTGTTTCAATGCACACAAGTACTCAGCCATAATAAGATAGTACCTAAGAGTAGTAAGAGGCAGTAAGATAGTATGTAAAAGTTAATTAATTAACTCTGCCATAATATAGTACTGTCCTTGACAGTGCTATCTTACGGTGGAGTTAAATTACTGCATCCTAATACTGGCACGTGTGTAGATGGTAATGCTTTACTGTGGAGCTAATTAGTCTACTCAAAACAAACAAACAAACAAACAAACAAACAAAAAAACAAAAAACAAAAAACAAAAAAAAACAAAAAAAAACAAAGTGCGCATGTAGATGCACCCAGTTATCAAGTCCATTTGATTCTATAGATTAGTGATTCCCAAAGGGTGTACCACCACACACTAGCATGCCATGATAACGGCAGAAGTGTGCTGGGAAACGTGATCAGCTGGGCTGGACCAGCTCCATCCTGGTCTCGTCCCATGCAGCTGGATCAGGCCCCAGATGTCCCGCCCCCATGCAGCTGAATGGGGTCCATGGACCCCATCCATCTCTTGGACCAGTGCATGAAGTGTACCACCAATTTTAATCTGGAAAAAAAAACATGCCCCAGGTCAAAAGTTTTGGAAACACTGCTGCGGATGAAACACACTGTAGAACATATGAATAGTATTGATTTGTATATTGTATTGTCTCACAAACTACCTCCTGTATGGCTACCAAATTCAAATATACTGGCCACAAATATTTCTATGTAAAAGACAAAAAGGTTATATGGAGCTGAATTTACATACATACCATATTTACTTTAATCTAAGACGAGCCCCCCCCATCAGCATGGGGAGGGGAACCCTCATCTTAGATTTACTTACAGAGTGCGAGGCAGGCAAGACAGCAAGCAGCTGCTGTGGTTCTGACTTTGGACCTGAGCCCAAGGTGGTGTCAGAGTCAGATCCATAGCAGCTGCCAGTTCTTCCCGCTCCCTCTCCCCCTCCACCCCTCTGCAGCTTCTGCCTCCCTCTGCAGCTTCGGCCTCCCCCACAGCTTCCCACCACTTACTGTCATGCACAGCTAGCTCCAGCTGGGGCTGAATTCCCTCTTAGGCACTGAGCACATGGAAACTCCCCACCCTCCACCACTGCTACATGGCCCAGCAAGGGCTATGCTTCCACATGGTGTGCTCCAGGGAGAGAATAGAACCCAAGCAGCTTCTGACAGTAAAGGAGCTGGTGGGGAGAGACAGAGACAGGAGGGGGTGGGGGCAGGAGAAGTGATGGAGGAGAGCAGAGACTAGGGAAAGTTGGGGGAAGAGGCAGAGACTCTGGGGAGAATAGGGACAAGGCAAAGACTATTGACACTTTCTACATTGAAAATTGTACCTTCATTACCTGGTGATGATTGCTATAACAAAGAAATAGATATAGCTCAGATATTCAGCCTATTGGCCATGTACAGGAGATTCATCTCAGAATTTAACCATAGCAAACTATGGTTAAATGAAGCTGAACAACTGGCAGAAAAGAACCAGAAAGAGGTCACTGAGCAGTAGAAAAAAAATTTCAGAAAGAAGGGAAAAATCTATAGGCATTATTAGTAGGCCTGAGCAAAGCAGCTAGTATTCACTTCGTTTGCAGATTTGGCTGATAGTGATTCGATTCGGTGACTCGAATCACTATCCTGAATCGATTCGGCTGAATCTGATACAGAGATTAAACTGATGCCGAATCAGCTAAATCTCCAAATCACACAGGCCCCATCTCCCGCCCACTCTCTCAGCCCCACCTGCCTCAGCTCCCAGCTCTTTGGAAAAAAAAGGCCCTACTAACCGGGTGCTGCCAGGTGGGGGGGCAATCCCCACTGCCCCACCACTGCCCCATGCTGCATGGAGGGGCTCTGTCATGAGCCCCCAGGCCCCCATCTGCTTTTCCAGCCCCCTCCATGGCTGCCCCACCCACCCCAGCTCCTGACCCTTTAAAAAAAGTTCCTAGTACTCACTGGGTGCTGCTTGGCAGAGGGGTGAGACCCGTGGCTCTCCACTTCCCCAGACCATGTGGGGGGCTCTGCCACGAGCCCCCAGAAGCCCCAAAGCCACTGCAGCAGCCAGGTAGATGAGGCTTTTTTGTTTTGTTTTTTAAAAGGCTAGGAGCTGGGGTGGGCAGGGTAGCCATGGGGGGGCTGGGAGAGTGGGCAGGGGTTGGGGGGCTCGTGGCAGAGCCCTCCATGTGGCATGGGGCAGTGGGGGGTAGTGGGGATCGCCCCTCCACCAGCAGCACCTGGTGAGTACTAGGGGCTTTTTTTTAAAGGGCCAGGAGCTGGGGTGGGCAGAGCAGCCATGGTGGGGGGGGCTGGGCGGCACTCAGGGGGGCTGGGGAATCAGGAAGGGGATGGGTCCTGGAGGGGTCCCCTCCCCCCCTTCTCCAGCTTCCCCTCCCCCGCCCACTACTTACCAGCATGGAGTCAGGGTCTAGCTCCCTGCTGCAGCCAGCAGAGACTGCCTGAATTGCTCTCCAAATCTTGTCTGAATCGATTCTTTTTCGAATTGATTCAGACATTTTAATTAGCCTCCTGATTCGATTCGGATTCCAAGATTTGGCCACCAAATCGGGTTGAATCTCTTCCAAATCGAATCAGCACCCAAAGCTTTGCACAGCCTTAATTATTAGTACTGTGTCCACTTTGTATTTAACTGTGCTAGTTAAATTCATGTTCCTCTATGTTTAAAAAGCCAAGAATCACCAAAAAGCTAGGGAAAATGTTGTTGGGCAAAGCTCCAAGCCAGAGCTACTGTTATGAAGTCCAAGCAGCCCATTAGATCATTTTAGATTTTTAAATTATCATGAGTTCTTATAAGAAGTGTGAGATATCAAGATCAGGTAGTACCTTTTAGTCTTTCATAGAATATGAAGCTGGCACTTGACTCAGCCTTTCCACTGGTCTGGGCAATTAAAAACATTAAAGGCACTGTACCAATTAATATAATTTGATTATTTGTATTAATAAACAGCAAACTATTGCAGCCAGAATCAGTCACATTTACCCCTATTTCAGTCATACAGAGCATTTGCTTTTCAATTTTTACTTACTTTCCTTGCTGTGAAAAGGCACTTGTACACAAGACAGGGGTTTAATCCTCACTAAATCAAACAGGTTTATTAAAATGGACATAGTGTGTGTTTAATGGTATATCACTGTGTACAAGTGACAGCATTTAAATCAAATAAAGCTCAGTGCACAATTCACAGTAATTACAGCAAGGGGTGCTGCATAACAATCCACGCCGCTGATCTCTTTGGTACTCAGTTACAGCAAGGGGCACCGATAAACCACTAATCCACTCCTAAAATGCAGCCCCCCAAAGCAGCAGCTGCAGGGAACCCCACACAAAGCTGCCGTCACCTGTTCCATCATTCCCCACCCCCCGCCCCCAGAGCCTTGGATGGTGGCAGCGGAAACCCCAGGCTAGCGGGTGTGCTCCAGGGAAGGGGTCGGCTGGACGTGAGGCACCCCAAGGGAGGCACTCGGAGCCTGGAAGGTGGTCGGGTGCAGGGAGGTGAGCGGCTCAACACAGGAGCGCCCCCTACTGGCCTGCTACATGTGGTGGTAGCGGTGGGATCCGAATACCCTGCTGTATTTGAGGCATAATTTGGGAAAAGGAATAGAGTCACTGAAATCCCTTGAGCAAACAATTTCTAATTTGGCATCGGGTCGACTGGATAGAGTAGAGAGTCAGGATGGCGGACGAGTATGTCCGGATAACTGTTCCCGAACTGAAAGAACTGGCAAAAGAGAGAGGCCTTCACGTGACGGGAAGGCTAAAGAAGGATGAGCTGATTAAACTCTTGTGTACCGGCGAGTCAGGAACAGCATCAGCTTCACGCTTGTCAAGTCCTGAGCTCAACCCAGGAACACCTACCCGCTCGCCAAGCCCAGAGGCTGCCGGGAGATCACCCTCCGAGAGGGAGCGGCAGAGACTCCATGAGATAGAGCTGAAAAGGATGGAGCTGGAACAGAGGAGGATGGAGTGCGAAGAAAAGAAGAAACAACGACAGCTGGAGAAGGAGCAGCTGGCAGTGAAAAGGATGGAGCTGGAGGCCCAGCATGAGAGGGAACGGGAACAGCTGGAAGAGAGGAGGATGGAGAGGGAAGCCCGGCTGGAGGCATAAAAGATGGAGCACGAGCAGAAAAAGCTGGAGGCTCAGCTCCGTCTGCAGACCAACGGGGGAAACGCGAACCCTCCGCAAGCGTCCAGGGAACAGCTCAAACTGGACGCCTCCGCCTTCACTCGCTACCAAGAGGGAGACAATCCTGCGGTGTTCCTAAGCAACTTCAAAAGACAAGCCCAGCGGTGTAAGGTGCCAGAGGAAAAGATCATGATGTACCTGTCTGCGCTGGTAGAGGGTGGCATGGTGGTGGTCCTGAACAGCCTGCCCTCAGACGCAGCTGATGGCCATAATGCCTTCAAAGCTGCAGTGTCTAAAAGGTTCCAGTTAGGACCAGATTATTTTCGGAAAAAATTCCGGAATACACACCCACAACCCGGAAAGTCATTGACTGATTATGTGGCCCTGTTGGACGACACATACATTAAATGGTTAACCGAAACCAAGGTTGACACTTTAGATAAGTCACGCTATCTCATGGTGCTGGAACAATTCTATTTTTGGTGTCCGAGAGAGGTGAAGACCTTGGTCAGGGACAGGGACCCCAAAAATGCTTACGAGGCCGCAGAAATTGAAGACCGACTGTTGCTAAACCGTAAGAAGCCTCCCTACTCTGGGAAGGAACAAAAAGGGTTCCAAAGAGGGGGGAAGGGAGGTCCAAGTCAAAAGGGGGAAAGAGGGCCACCTCCTGCAGAGCGCCAGGCAGTCCCTGATTCGGACAAACCACCCAATTTGGAAAAGAGGGGGTGTTATAACTGCGGGGAGCAGGGCCACATCAAGCCCAACTGCCCAAAGCTAAGCAATAGACCCAGGCCCGTCAGGCGAGCAACAGCCGTGAGCAGTGAGGGGGAAGGCCGGAGCCACTCTGTGGGGAGTGTCTGTTGCTACAGGATCACAAACTCAGAGGAGGTGATGGCCCCCCCACTGGACCATGATCACGGTGAAGGAGAGGACCCTTGTGGGGGAACTGGAAACGGGGTCCAGTGTGACACTAATTAATTCCAACCTTGTCTCGCCTGCAGACATAATCCCGGGGAAGACCCTCACTATTCAAGGAGTGGGGCCCCCACCTCTGATGGTACCAGTAGCCCGTGCACCCGTCGTGTGGAACGACTGTGCAACGTACCTGGAAATGGGGTACTGGAAGGGGCTCCGGTCCCCATCCTGGTGGGACGGGATCTTATGGGGCAGGAATCCCAGCTCCAGAGGTGGGAACAGACCCAAGAGCCAAAGCCCTGCACTGTTCACGCGGTGGCTTGCCTGCAGAGCAGGAAGGCTAAAGAAGGGGGGTTAGGAAATCCCCAGGAGACAGCCACACCATTGGCCACAGGGGAAGGGACCCCTGCAGATGGCGATTGCACCCTGGTCCCGGAAGGAACTAGCGACCCCGAGGGTGGGTTAAGTGACAGTTCCAGGAAGGTGTGTATTCTGTCAGTGGCAGAGGGAGGTGAGACTATCAGGGAGGAGACCCAGGAAGTCCCGGAGGGTGAGTGTGCACTCCCTGCTGATTGCCTAGCTGGGCAGGAGGAGTTCAAGCGGGAGGTTCAGGAGGACCCCAGCTTGGAGGGACTCCGGCAGATGGCTCAGAAGCAGGAGACAGAGTTCACTCCGGACAAGAGGGAGCAGGTGGTCTGGGATAAGGGGCTTCTCTATCGGTTGTGGGTGCCGAAGAACCATGCCGAGACCTGGGAGCCCCAGTGCCAGCTCATTGTACCCCGGAAATACAGGCAGCAATTGCTCTCCATGGCTCACAATTTACCGTGTGCTGGTCACATGGGCAAGGAATGGACATGCCAGCGGTTGCAGGTGAACTTTTTTTGGCCCAGAATTGGCCAGAATGTGATGGACTACTGCAAATCCTGTGAGACATGCCAGCGGACGGGCAAAAGTGGGGACAGGAGAAGGGCTCCCCTGCAGCCCCTCCCTATCATCGACCAACCCTTCCACAGGGTGGCAGTGGACATTGTGGGACCACTGAAGCATAGGACTCGTAGAGGAAAGAAATACATACTGACTCTAGTGGATTATGCAACGCGGTACCCAGAGGCAGTTGCCTTGACCTCCATCGAGGCACCCGTGGTTGCTGACGCCCTCATCAAGGTCTTCTGTCAGCTGGGTTTTCCCTCCGAGATCCTGACAGACCGAGGTGGGAACTTCATGGCGGAAGTGATGAAGTGCCTGTGGGACTGCTGTGGGGTGGAACACCTTAAGACCACAGCCTACCACCCTCAGACAAATGGGCTGGTGGAAAGGTTCAATGGGACCTTGAAAGGGATGCTAAAGGCCTATGTGGACTCCAACCCCAATGACTGGGATGAGAAACTGCCGCATCTGCTCTTTGCCTACTGGGAGGCGCCCCAGGAGTCCACTGGGTTCTCACCCTTCGAGCTGATGTTCAGGAGACAAGCTCAAGGTCCTCTCGATTTGGTGAGAGAGGAGTGGGAAGGGAAGATCCCTTCCACAAAGACCTCAGTGGTGGAGTATGTGCTCGACTTTCGTCAGAAACTGACTGACATGATGAAGGTGGCACGGGACTCCCTGGGACAGGCCCAGGAGAAGCAAAGGTCCTGATATGATGAGAAGGCCCGCTTATGTACCTTTGAGCGGGGTGATAATGTGATGGTTTTCCTGCCACTAAAAATGGACAAGCTGCAAGCTGCTTGGGAAGGTCCTCATGCTATCCTGGACAGACTAGATGATGTGACCTATGTAGTGGCTATTAAGGGTAGGAAACCTAAGACAGTTCATGTGAACATGCTTAAACCCTACTTTGACAGAAAGGAGATGGTATTCTGGGTTCCCTCCGTTGAGGGAACTCCGGAGGACCCCGAGGAGCCAGTCATGTATGGGGACTGGGATGGCGAGGCAGGGATCGAGGAACTCCGCCTGCCGGACCATCTGCCCTCCCAGGACAAGGACCAGCTGCTCGCAGCACTCAAGGACTTTGAGACTGTGTTCTCTAATAAACCAGGTAGAACGGACCTGGCGGTACACTCTATAGAGACGGGCAGCCATCGCCCTATATACTCCCGACATTACCCAGTCAATGAGAAGGTGAGGCAAGAAATAAAACGGGAGATTGCAGAGATGGAGGAGTTGGGGGTAATCCAGCCTTCAATGAGTCCCTGGGCCAGTCCGGTGGTACTCGTCCAGAAGCAGGATGGGACCATCCTGTTCTGTGTGGACTACAGGAAGCTGAATGCCATTACCACCCCTAATGCGTACCCTATGCCCAGGATGGACACATTGCTGGATTGCCTGGGCCCAGCCAAGGTCATCTCTACTCTCGATCTGTCCAAAGGATTTTGGCAGATGTAGCTGGACCCGGATGCCATAGCCAAGTCTGCCTGTACCACACCTATAGGGCTATACGAGTTCACAGTTTTACCTTTCGGTTTGCTCAACTCACCCGCCTCTTTCCAGAGACTGATTAATAATCTGCTGCAAGGATGCGAGCAGTTTGCCATGGCTTACATTGATGACATCGCCATCTTCAGTCAGGATTTCAAGTCACACCTGACTCACCTGATCACCGTGTTAGGTAAGATCAAGCAAGCTGGTCTTACCGTGAAAGCCAAAAAGTGCCAGTGGGCACTATCAGAGGTAGCATACTTGGTTCATCGTGTGGGTGGAGGTCATATT
Source organism: Alligator mississippiensis (assembly GCF_030867095.1). Lineage (NCBI taxonomy): Eukaryota > Metazoa > Chordata > Crocodylia > Alligatoridae > Alligator > Alligator mississippiensis. The sequence goes on along the minus strand of NC_081824.1, from coordinate 114,452,232 downwards.
GCTCCCTTGTGGGACAAGATGGAGGCCATCAGGGGCTGGCCGCCTCCACAGACCAAGAAGCAGGTCAGAGCCTTCCTTGGCCTGGCGGCTTACTACCGAAGATTTGTCCCTGGGTTTGGAGCAACCGCAGCCCTGCTGCACAAGCTAACCAAGAAGGGCAGCCTGGACCCGGTGGTCTGGAAGCAGGGGTGCCAGGAAGCATTTGACACCCTCAAGGCTGCCCTGGTCAAACAACCAATCCTGAAGGCACCGCTCCATGATAAACCCTTCTACGTGGTAACAGATGCTTCCGATGTAGGACTGGGAGCTGTGCTCTTACAGGAGCACCAGGAGACACGGAACCCCATGGCGTACCTCAGCTGGAAGCTAATCCCTCAGGAGTGGAGTCTGTCCTCCATCGAGAAGGAGTGCTTGACCATCGTCTAGGCCCTGAACAAGCTGAAGCCCTATTTGTGGGGACAACAGTTCACCGTCCTGTCGGACCATGCCCCATTGCAGTGGTTGCAGACCATGCAGAACATGAATGCCAAGCTGCAGCGATGGGCCTGGCAGCTGCAGGAATTTAATTTTACTGTCGAGCACATCAAGGGGAGCCAGAATGTGATAGCGGATGTCTTGTCAAGAAAGGTCTCTGGGTAGTGGGTCCTCGGGACTCGGGACTAGTGAGGAGATCACTAGTGTAAGACTGCCATCAGGTTTTATGGTTTCTATCTGTTATTGTCATAACTTGTTTCGTGTTCCAGGTTTTTTCCTTTTTCTTCTTCTGGCATCCCGTGGGATCTCCCTGACCCGACACGCCCGGACCCATGGCCCTGAGAGGCCCCGTGTCCGAGCTTATAAAGGAGGGGGGGGAAGTGTGGCAGAAATGCCACCGTCGGTGCCCCTCTCCAGAGATCTGTCTCCACCAGCCTGAGAGGCTGGTGTTGAATCCCTCAGGGCGGGGATCTCTCACCTTGTCTACATGACAAAAGCCTGGGGCCTGAATGCTCTGGTCACCTGGGCAGTGGGGGGAAAAGCCCGGCCCTGCGCAGGGGCCCAGGTAGCCAGGGATGCTTGGCAGATTGGTTGGCTTGTGGCCAGTATTGGCAGCTTCGATTGGACCGGGCTGCTGAGTTCAGAGAGGAGATAAAAAGGCGCGGTCCAGGAAGAAGGGCAGCCATTAGCCATGCGGTCATCCAGGTGAATCTGAAACTGGCTCTCTCCTCATCACCGCATGCTCCAAGAGTGACCTGCCTTCAGAGGAAACTCCAACCACCTCTGGATGATGCATGTGAGTAAGCTACCTGAGATCCGATTAGATATTTAGCTTCAGTAACTCAGATGCGTGTTAAAACGGCTACCTCAGCCATTCTAGTTTGCTCTATGGGATTCCTTTGATATTCCTCTAATATTTCTATGATATTGCTCTACCTTTTACCCTGTTTCCGCCCTACCCCCTGTAATCAATAAAGTTCTCCTTTGTAACCGGTGTGGGAGACTTATTGAGGGGTGGGTCTAAATTATGTCTAGGAGGGCCCTTAGGTCTGCGGACTAAGGGAGACTTTCCTAATAAGCCCCTGACTTGGGGAAGTGCCCCAAGTGCTTGTATTGGGTCTAGGACCCATTGGATGATCAGGCCTGTGTTCTCAAAGGTGTGCAGAGCCAGAATTGAGTCCAGAGCCTTGGATGGTGGCAGCGGAAACCCCAGGCTAGCGGGTGTGCTCCAGGGAAGGGGTCGGCCGGACATGAGGCGCCCCAAGGGAGGCACTCGGAGCCTGGAAGGTGGTCGGGTGCAGGGAGGTGGGCGGCTCAATGCAGGAGCGCCCCCTACTGGCCCGCCACACCCCCCACATGGCCCTGGCATGGGTGCCCCCTGTGCCTTGCAGCTTATGGCTCCCCAAGGGGCATGGTTACTGGCAGTGGCACCATCATCCCATAATCCTCCCCTGGTTCCATCAAGGAATTAAGAACTGCCTGGGTGTCTAAAGGCATTCCCCACCCCTGGAGCCAACCTGCAGTTTCTTACCAGACTTGTGGGTTCTGCCAGTTTCTCCTGCCCCCCTGTGGGTCTCCCAGGCAGCTGCTAATTTCCCATGGTCTGCCTTCAGCAGACTCCTTTGGCCAGCTGCCTCACCCCCTGGGCAGCGCTGGAGTGGGGAAGCCAGGGGTGTCAGCCAGGGTTGGGTATCATGTACCCACTATTCGTAAAGCAGCAGCCCTGTAGTTTCGTGGTGAGCTTCTCAGAATCCCGCTAGTTGCTTTTGTGTAAAAGTGGCCAGAGATTCAATGGGGCTCTGGAGAAGGGCATTTAAGCCACAGCTGGTCAAAAGTTTCTTGGGGTGACATGTCCAAAGAAAGTTCTGCCCCCGGACCAACCCTGTAGTTGCTTGCAAAAGGTTGGCACAGCAGACAGACAGGCTCCTGAGTTATTGCAAGTTTTGTAGCCAGACAATGCGGTTCACCTGGGTCACTGTGGGTCATAGCTGGGTCAAGGTGTGGGGGGTGGCTCTGCCTGAACGTGCAGACACTCAGCTCTGCAGGTGCTGACCATAGGACTGAAAGGACGCACCCCAAACCTCAAGGGTGGCCAGTCATGACTCACTAGCCCTCCCCCCCTGACCTGTACCCTGCCCCACAGCCACAGACTCTGTCCCTGGCCAGTGTAGTGGGAGGAGTGACTGGAGCAACAATCACTGCCCTCCAGGCCTGGGGCAGGAGCCATGGCCTCCCTTGCCTTCAGGTCCATGCTAGAGTCAGCGCCAGGAGTGCAGATTCACTGCCCACTGGGCACATGTGGTGCAGACTGAGGTCCAGCGGTAGGCCCTTGCCCCATCGCAGCTCATTCTGGCTATAGCAGCACCTGGCCAACACACAGGATTATGGCTAGGCCAGGCTGGGACCTGGCTGTGCTGGGGCTATCCCACCACCAGCAGGTCCCAGCCATGCACCATGCCTGGCTCCACTTTCTTCCGCCAGTAGCTCTGACCTCTCCCTGGGCTCTGGTGCGGTCATGCTCCCTGGTACCCATTAGCCACGAGCCACCACCTCACGTATGCCTGGGCCAGCCCAAGTGCCAGTTTCATCCACACTGAGCTAGAGGTCCCTGGGCCTGGGCCCAGCTGGCCCATGCATTAATCTGTCTATGCAAAAAATCACACCAAATCCGAAACTCTACAGAACAAGACCTTTATTTTAATTATAATAAATAAATAAACCAAAAATAAATAAATAAAACAAAGAAAGAACAGGCAAAAAAAACCTCCACAAATGGAGACTCCTTGGCAAGCTCAGCAAAGTTCTCTTGTCCTGCAGGGGAAGAAAGAAGACAGGGGTTTTGCCCCATATTCCCAAACCCACCTTTTTCATCTCCCCCTACAGGCTACAAAATCTCCTGTGGGAGAGATCTCCAAGCATTAGCTGGCAATACCTATTCTATTAATTCATCTTGCAGATGCATATCCCAGGGGATGGGACTGGTATGCTGCATCTGCTGTCTCTGGCATGTCCAGAGGGCAATTGTAAGAGAAACAGAAGGTATGCCAAAATATTAACATGGTAACATGTGCCAAGGCACCTCCCCCAATAGCAAACTTACCATCTGCTGCACTTATGCCTCTTGTAGCAGCAGATGATGGGGTGGGTGCTGGGATGGGTGTGTTTGAGTCAGGGCCATCCCTGGAAGGGGGCAAATCAGGGCAACCGCTCCAGGCCCCATGCTTTTGCAGGGGGGCCCCACAGAGCAGGGCACAACAGTGGCAGCTCCATGTCCAGCCACTCACTACCCCCCTCCACCACTGATGCTGCTGCTGCCATTGGCAGTGGCAGCTTCTTCAGGTCCAGGGCCCAGATCAGAGTGGGGGTTGGGCCCCATGCCCTGCTCAGGTCAGCTCTGGTTTGAGGGATGTGGGGGGTGGGGGGAGGAAGCAATTCCACAGTGCTTGTGGCAAGTACTGGGGATGATAACAGCAACACCATTATCAGCTGGGAGGGAGGAGGCAGGGCTTGTCAGGGGTGTGTATCTTCTCCATGTCTTATCCAACCGGATCTGTTACAACCAAACCTGCTGCTAGCTCACTGGGGGTGGAATTTTTGCAGGGGCAGATTAAGATTCATAGGGGCCCTGGTCCTGGGCCTTTCCCCATGGGGTGGGCCTCCCACAACCCGCCCCCTGTCCCGCAGCCACAGGCTCCATCCACAGCCAGCACAGTGGGAACAGTGGCTGGAGTGGGACACACTGCCCCCCCAGGCTTGAGGCAGGAGTCACAGCTACCCCAACTGTAGGTCCACACTGGACCCAGCACCAGAGTTGTGGAGCCACTGCCAGCCAGGTGTGTGCAGCGCTGACCAAGTTCTGGAAGCAGCCCCTCGCCCTGCTTTGGCTCAGTCCGGATGCAGCAGTGCCTCACCAACGTGCAGCAACACCCCTCAGACCGAGGCAGGGCGCTGCGGTTGCCCCCAAGAAGACAGGGAGTAGCAGCGCGGTGAGCCGGGGTCAAAGAGGGTACCCGTGCGGTTGGCCGGAAGGGCCAAGGCCCTCTAGGGAGTCCCTGAGCGGGACCGCACCATCAGGGGAGGCCCAGTGAGAGGCTGGGTACTAGAGAAAGCCCAGAGTGGGCTAGATCATAGAGGAAGCCCGGGAAGCGGGCGTGCAGACCTAACAATGTCCATTACATCTGCGAGACTTGGGGCATGGTATCAGGGGAGGTTGGAGCCACGCATAGCCCATAAGGCTAGGGTGTCCAGAGAACATCCACCATATCGGGAGACCCCAGGGGGTCCGGAAGAACCACGGGGACAGAGGTCCCGAGTAGCCGTGCCCAGGGAGTCATAGGCAGCCTCCCAATCATATTCCAGCAAGACGTAGCGGGCGAGAATTAGAGGGTGCCTTGGGCCGGCCTGACACGGAGCGAGAGACCTCGAGGAGATCACGGCCCTCCGAGAGGACCCCGCCGTGACAGTATTGAGTCAGTCAGTCAGTCAATCCCTCACCAGCTATGTAAGAAACTGTGTGCAGGGACCAGTGACCATTTTGGTGACTGGTGGGTAGCCCTGTGTTGTGCCATGGCATGAAAGGGACCCTATAGGCAACCCTTGTTGGGCTATCAGTACATGGCTCATTGATTAGCTACACCCAGGGCCGGCCTCTCCTATCCTGTGAAACCTGCGTCTGCAAGGGGCCTCACAGCCAAGGGGCCCCCCGAAGCTGTGAACACTCTGGCACCACCTCCCCACCCCCAACGATGCCACTGACAGCTTCTGCAGCCACTTGCCATGCCCCCCACCCCCACTGCCAACAACTTCGTATCAGGGGGCTCCAAAACTATAACTTACAGGGGGCCCCACAAACCTGTGGGCTGGCCCTGGCTACAACTTCCAGATACTTTTGGCACCAAAAATTGCAAAAAAAAAAGCATCTTGAGAAAGTATGCCCAAAAGAAACAAAGTTGCCAGCATGGTGCCAGCATGTATGTTGTCCAAACTTTGTGCACCAAAAAGAGGGTTGAAGGAGGGTAAACTTTACTTGACCCAGGCACCTGAAGACCTATAAATTGAGGGGACAGCTTCCTGGGCATGAGTACCCCTTATTGATCTGAGATTTCTGATGCTGAGGAGAGAAGGCAGCAGACCAGCACATGTAGGGCACATAAGACTAGGTCTACCTTGTCCTATGCAGAAACTAAGAGCCTGGTGCGGGTGCTGGGAGATCCTGAGGTGTTAACCCAGTTCATCAACAGCTCAGATGAGAACTGCGATGTGTCCAGGAGACTTGCCAAGCATGGGTGCAACAAGATAGCAACCTAGTGCAGGGTGAAGGCCAAAATTCTGAGGGCTACTTTCTGACATGAAATTGCAAGAGCTCAGTGGCAGGGCACCCGCGTGTGTAAAGTGTCGCATTATCAATACCTACAGCCACTACTTGAGGTATTCAAATGCCATGAAATGAGATGATCAGAAGTCTCCAGGCCATCCCCCACTCCTGAGACCTCGCCAACCACTGGGTCTGACTCATGCTCTCTCAAGCAAGGAAGACAGAGGCAGGGTGCTTCAATGGCCTGTGAAGATTCCCCCAAAGAGGAGAGACCAGGGACATCAGCCTCCACACCCAGTATGTGAAGCCCTGGGGAACTTTTAAGTCAACTATCATCTGAATTGACACGTGTAATCACAATGGGCTGTGAGGTGAAGGGTCGGGGGGAGGGGGAGGGGCGGTTGCAATTGGTTTGGCATTCTACACTGTTTTAAAGACCCAGCAAGTTAGTGGGCAGTGCTGGGAGGTGCAGGGCAATGGGCAACTGTTTGCAGCCACTCAGGGCCTGCAACCTACCACTTGGCCAGGTAAACCCTTTTCAGTCATTTTTGCCCAACTGTTTCTTATCCACTCACTAGATTTACTAAGCCCAGAGATCTCAAAAAAGGCTCAATTCCATTACTTCCTTGATTTTCAGCTCCACTTGTTACATTGCTGCCAAAAACCAAAATCACATGCCAAAATATATAGGTATATAGAATTTATTTTCTTATAATGATTAAGATATTGGTAAGCTCCAAATACCTTTAAAACTCCTTTACAATTTTAGCTTTAAAATGTCCTTTACAATTTATCTTATTATTAAAAATACAAGATAATGAGTTTCAAAAATGAAATGCTTGGTGGCAGTTTAAAATGAACTGCAAAGCTACATCCCACTCCCTTTTAAATCCCGTTTCATGACCTACTTCTCCAGTGACATCTATAAGTAGTTGCTCAATTAGAAGATACCATATATACTTGCATACAGCACATACCTTCCCCCCCCAAAATTAGCTTTCCAAAGTTGGAGTATGTCTTACATGGGGAAGCTGGTTTTCTTTCTGGAATAGCAGTAACAGCAGCTATTCTGGCAGCATTGATGGAATCAATTGACTTCATGATTTATTAGAATGTACTTAATTTCTGCTAATTCCTCTTCCCTCAAAGGTTTTAATAGCCAATTCTCCTTTTTAATGGGATGGATGTTCCACTAATCAAGCTATCTATTCTCCGGTGATTTTGCTGAAGAATTTGTGATTTAGCTACTTCTTGTCCTGTGTCATAGCCCTGCTGTTATGTTCCTTACTTAACAAAAAATACTGAGACTTACTTTTCTCCAGGCCCAAAACCTCATGCTGTTTTATTCAGGAACAAACAACACCTAACTGGGAAGATAAAAGTAACTCTGGAACAACAGAGGGTAGAGTTCTAGCTCTCAAGCTCCATCCATAATAATGACTAACACTTTAATCCTATAATTGCCCAATTACTACAGTCCTCCCCTCTTAATTTACAACCCAGACCTAATCTTTCTAATAACTAGGAGCTCTCTGGTCTCTGGCCGGATAATGCCCCTCCTCAAGAGCAGGCTTCTCCTTCTGGCAGGGAGTATATGTCTGTCTCCAGCATCTCTCACCTCCGGACTAGGAGAGTTTGTGCATAGTTCCACATTACTGGGTTCCAAATTCTCAGTCATTCTACCCCATTCCAGGTTCTCCAAAAAACCATCCTTCTCAAGCAATGACTCCGGTCCATCAAGTAGGTTGGTTTGTAAGCGGATGTCGTCCTGATCTCGTTTCACCATTTGGCCATTACCAACTCCAATTTTATAAGATAAGGGTCCTGTTTGTTCTTGGATCCTGCCTGGAATCCAAGTAGGTTGGCAGGTACTGAAATGTTATGTGTAGACAGGATCACACACCCGCAACAGTCTCTCTTTAGTGTGATAATCATAGTTGTGTTTTTGAAGGGTTTGTTTTTTCCACACTTCTTCCTCCGTGTTGGGATACAGTAAATCCAAACGAGTCCTGACCCTCCTTCCCATTAATAGCTGGGCAGGGATCATGCCTGTGGTGGTTTGAGGTACAAGCTACATCACACTGCCCCACACCCATCAGTGGAGGCAGGCAATAGAAGCAGAAGGAGGAAGATGGAGCCCAGAGACTCCAGCAACAGCAGCAAGAACAAAATGGGGGAATGTCTCAGGGGCTTCATCTTAACCCCTCAAGGAGCCAGGTGTGGGCCACAGATTGCCAGTTGGACAATCCTGCATTAAGCAATCATTGGACTGAAAAACACAGAAATAATTCTGTGAGCAAATACTAGAACTCAGGGCTTCCCACTCCCTGCTGAGTTTCTAATTACTAAACAATGATGTGTCTGTATAATACAAGATAGTATTGTACTGAGATAGCCTATGCTAGGATTTCTATATTAGGAGTTTGTTTGTTTTCTGACATTGTTTGATTGTTAGAATAAGGAAAACAGAATTCTAACTGCATGAAGCATGCATCACACAATTCACTTAAACTATTGCTTAATTCCATTGTCATGTTTGCTTACAGACCACTTTAATCTAAGAATTTGCTGATACTCTGTACAGTTCACTTGGATTATTTCCTAACTCCATTGTCATGTGCATTTATGAAACACATGGCAGTAAGAGTCTAATTAATAAGAGTCTGAGGTATGTCAAAGCCCCGAAACTATGAACAACATTTAAGAAATCCTGGGTGCATGATATGCTGAGTATACTTTTTGTACTTCTATTAAATTTTGCATGTGCTTGACCATGGTTTAAATATATCCTAAGGGCATCTAGTGCTCATAAAGTCAGAGGCAAATACCACCTAAGCAAAGCTTTACCCATAATAGAATTTAAGGACCTTTTGTAAGAATGGCGAGGTATCCGCTCCAAACCTGCACATATCAAGGAATAGCCAAAGTGCAGGCCTAAAGCCCAGGACCCAGCTCTGGGATATTTGAAAGTTAATTGAAAAAAGCCCTATGCTGATGAAAAGAACAATCCTGGATTTAAAGGGATTTAGATAGGATATCTTAAAATAGGTCTTCTCCAACTTGAATTTCCACTGTTGCTACTCTTAATAGCAAAGCAATGTGGGTTTGAAAGTGGTGTTGCAATTCTAGAATTGCATATTTCTAAAAGGTTACAAAAATTGCATATTCTGGCATTCTTAACCTTCTTACTGGATATCAGAACATGGAATGCCAATTTTGCACTTCATGGTTTGAACAAAAACCTTTTTATATGGACGTGATAAAATGTCCAAAAATATCCATATTTGTTCCAAAACACAACCTTGGATCAATTATGTGGTTCTAAAAAAATGAGTAATAATTTTTCAATTGTATTTCCTTTGCTAATTCTCTAAGCTGTCATGAAAAAAATATATATGTGATATTTAGGTCATGGTATCCCTTCCCCAGTATTTGCAGGTACAAAGAATGTTCTGAAGCAATGCAGTAAACTCCTGGAACGAACTGTTGTTAATTTAAAACTTTTGTAGCCAATTAAAAGGTCACATAAATGTTCATTATTTTCTGTCTCAGAAGAAAAATAGTACTGACAGAAACTAAGAAGAATTCCAAGCCGTGGACAAATCAGGGGTTCAGTTAAAAGGAGAAAGAAAATATTTGTGAGACACAAGGGTTCCAGGAGAGCACAATATAACTTTCCACTGATATAACTTCACACAATCAGAAGGAACATTCTGCATTAATTGAATTTTACCAATGTATTACCATGTAGTCTGGCAGACCATCCTATCAGAAAAATATACAATGCATAGGAAAATTTCTCAAAGTTTTTGTATCTTAGCATATTTAGGTTCATAGGTCAAATACCAGTACAAATGCCAAGTAATTTAGTTGACCCTGCTATTATCAGCATAACAAGACAAAAGATAGTCTGTGGGTATCATGCATTTGATCGAGCCTAAGTTTACTCTGATTTCTGGCCAGCCACTTCCCTGCCCAGGAGCATCATGCCCAGCACAGAGGCAGCACACGGTAGCTCTCTCCTTGCATACAATGCCTCCCTATGCTATGGCTGCTTCAGTCCCTGCCCCTAGCAGTGCCCCATGCTCCTTCTGGCCTCTGTGCTGGCCCTGCTGGCCCACTGCACCAACTGACAGCTGGCCCATGGCTGTCTCACCCCTCCCAGCTCCCTCCCACACAGCCACTGACTGCCAAACTGCCATCCACCATCCCAGGGCTGTCGCCACTGAACAGTTCCTGCTGGCAGGGATGCTAATAAAGGGCTTCTGGATGCCACCACCAAGGCTGGGGCCACTGTTACCCTCCTGGGCCTCCAGCCCCATCACATCTGGGCCCACTGGGCCATCCTGGATTGGTGGCTACATGTCATCCAGCACACCTGGGATGATGAACATTGGCTGGAGGCCTTCCTCATGACCTGGATCATGTTCTACAACATCCTGGAGTAGCTCCGGCCCCACCTGGAGTGGCAGGACACTGACATGTGGCCACCCTCCCCACAGACACCTGCATGGTCCACTCCCTGCTGAAGCTGGCCATGCCTGCCAGCCTACAGTACGTCGGCCAGCTGTTTGGTGAGGGCAAGGCCACCATGAGGGAGGTCATCCTGGAGGTATGTACTGGGGCTGGCCAGTAGTGGGTGCCCCTGCGTTGATCCACCCACCTCACTGTGCCTGACCACCTTCCAGGCTCCGAGTGCCTCCCTGGAGGCGCCTCATGTTTGGCCAACCCCCTTTCTGAAGCACGCCCATAATCCTGGGGTTAATGCCACCACCTGGGGTCTGGATTGATTTTAGCCCTGTGCCCCCTGGGAAACACAGGCCTTAGTAGTCCTTGAGGGTATTTGACCCACTGCAAGAACTTGGGGTGCTTCCCTCAGTCTGAAGCACAAATAGTGGTCTCCCTGAGTCAGCTGAACCAAGGGTACCCCAAGGCATAATCTAGACCCTCTCCCAATAAATCTCTCATGCTAGGTATGAAAGAGAACTTTATTGGTTACAAGGGGTAGGTTTGGAATAGGGTACAGGGTAGAGCAATATCAGAGAAATAACTTAGAGCAAACAGTGGCATTGTAGCCTTTGATTCAAAGGGAAGTAATCCCTACACGAATCAAAGGGAGCAAGAGGGCGCAAAGGCCCCCATACCTCACCAAAAGTATCTGGGAATGTCTCCAAGCAAAAAAGGAGGCGTACACCCATTGGAAAGGAGGGGCCATCACAAGAGAGGGCTATACCTCGGTAGCTCGGGAATTTAGGGGGGCGGTCAGGAAGGCCAAGGCAGAAATGGAGCTGGACTAGCGACCCAGATCAAGGACAACAAGAAGTCCTTTTTCAAATACATAGGGGGGCAAAAGAAGGTGCCAAGTAACATGGGGCCACTGCAGGACACGCTAGGAAATCTGGTCATCTTACCTGATGGTAAAGCTGACATATTCAACAATTTCTTTGCCTCTGTATTTCTGAGGAGGGACCCAGATATCTCCCCCACTAGCCCCCCCGAGGGACCTGTGGGTGGCACATCCAGGCTGAGGGTTAATGAGGACCTTGTCAGGGAACTTCTGGAGGGACTAGATGTATTTAAATCCACAGGCCCTGATGATCTCCACCGCAGAGTGCTGAAGGATCTTCAAAAAAGGGAGGAAGGAAGACCCAGGAAACTATAGGCCCGTGAGTCTTACCTCGGTCCTGGGGAAGCTTTTCAAAAGAATTATCCTGGCACATGTCCAGGAAGGGCCAGAGGGGGAGGTTATGCTCAGGGGCAACCAATTTGGGTTCATTAGGGGCAGGTCTTGTCAAACCAACCTGGTGGCCTTCTATGACCAGGTCACCAAGTCCTTGGGTGCAGGTCAGCACGGTCTCTCACTCCATTCTCAGTAAGAAACTAGGAGACAGTGGTGTTGATGCCTACACAGTCAGATGGGTCACTAACTGGCTGGAGGGCTGCACCTAGAGGGTGGTGGTGGACGGGTCTTATTCGACCTGGAGGGATGTGGGCAGTGGGGTTCCCCAGGGCTCGGTCCTTGGGCCCGCACTATTCAACATCTTCATCAGTGACATGGGCGAGGGGGTAGAAAGCACCCTGTTCAAGTTTGCAGATGACACTAAGATGTGGGGTGAAGTGGGTACGCTAGTAGAAAGGAACAGGCTGCAAGTGGATCTAGACAGGTTACAGGGGTGAGCCGAAGAGAACAGGATGGGGTTCAACACTGACAAGTGCAGCGTAACGCACCTGGGGAGGAAGAACCAGCGGCTAACCTACAGGCTGGGGAACTCCCTTCTCACCAGTGTTGAGACAGAAAAAGATCTTGGAGTCATTATTGATGCCACAATGAACATGGGCTGACAGTATGGGGGCGCAATCAGGAAGGCCAACCGTACCTTGTCGTGCATCCACAGATGCATCTCAAGCAGGTCCAAGGAGGTGATCCTCCCCCTCTATGAGACACTGATCAGGCTGCAGCTGGAGTACTGCGTCCAGTTCTGGGCACCACACTTCAGGTGGGATGTGGCCAATATGGAGAGGGTCCAAAGGAGGGCCACACGCATGATCCGGGGACAGCAGGGCTGGCCCTACGAGGAGAGGCTGAGGGACCTGAACCTGTTCTGCCTCCAAAAGAGAAGGCTGAGAGGGGATCTAGTGGCAGTCTACAAACTAGTCAAGGGAGACCAGCAGGCATTGGGAGAGCCCCTGTTCCCCCGAGCAATCCCGGGAGTTACAAGAAACAACGGACACAAGCTAGTGGAGGGTAGCTTCAGGATAGACATTAGGAAGCACTATTTCACTGTCAGGGCATCTAGGACCTGGAACCAACTTCCAAGCGAAGTGGTGCTGGCTTCTACCCTGGGGGTCTTTAAAAGGTGGCTGGACGAACATCTGGCCGGGGTCGTTTGACCCCAGTACTCTTTCCTGCCATGACAGGGGGTCAGACTAGATGATCTGCTCAAGGCCCTTCCGACCCTACCAACTATGAAACTATGAAACTATGATTACGCTTCAGTGTTACTGCAAGCTATATATCTAGTTAGATCTCTAGTAGCTTACTCACAAGTATCATTCAGAGGCAGGTGGAGATTTCCTCCGGAGGCTAGCAGATCATTGAGCATGAGTTTCAAAGGAGAGAGCAAGTTTAAGATGTTCCAGCTTCTCTGAGAGTTCTCATCATGGCTGCTGCCCCTCCTCCTGGGCAGTCCTTAACTTATATAGACCTTATGAGCTCATTTACCTGATCCAATGAAGGCCAGCAAATGTTGGCTGCCAGCCAATCAATTTGAACTGCATCACTGGTTGCCAGGTAGACTGGCAAGGTCTCTAGCCCCCTCCCAGTCATGATGATATTGCCTAGAACAATAGTGAGTTTAAGCCTCCACCCAGGTGTTTAAGGCCAGTCACATAGGCAGAGGGAGCAGGTTTCCCCCTCCCTCTGGAATGTATCCAGTCAGGTTACAACTCAGGGTTACCTGAAGCTAATGGGGCCAGAGGTGTCTGCCCTCTGCAGTGACCAACATAACCAAATTGTCAGATAGCAGAGTTTGGGGAGAGACAGAGATGGTATTCTGCCGCATGCAGTGCCTTCCAGAGCATGCTGACAGATACTGTGCTCCATATAAATGACCCCCTGGTGGTGGTGGGGTTCTGTGCACTGGGATTCTCCCAAGTGCATCAGGGCCCTGGATGGGACCCACATCCCCGCCACCTGGACCTACAGCCCCAGCCCCATGGAGACTGTTCCTATTACAGCCAGAGGGGCTTTCACTCCATGGTGCTTCAGGCTGTCATGCACCACCACAGGGCCGTCATGCATGTGAGCACTGACTGGGCAGGCAGTGCCCACTGGAACTCCGACCTGGCAGGCCTCGTGGAGAGCGCCCACTTTGCACCTGAGACTTTCTTTTTGAGAAAAATCATCTGCTTCAGTATTGGATTTTCTGCTTTTACATTAAGTAGCCTGATACTCAACTCACTAGTAATCTCTACCCTATTTGAAGGGATCATTGAATACTGCCCAAGCTGAATATGATGAAGGTTAGTATGGCCCATTTATCTTCACACACACACTTGTATGTGTATGGCGGAAATTCTAGTTGGAAGAAACAAAAATTAAAGATAGAAGGAACAAATCTCAAACACAACATAACAAGATCCTCTACACAGAGGTTTTGTACTGATGTAACTGTGTTGGTTTAAACATCTAAATATTTACTAGAATGAGTTATAAACATATTTGGGCTAAGGATAGAAGTTATACATAAATCAGTTTAAGTAATCAGGAAACCATTTTAAAACTGTAACAGAACACAAGTTCAGTGTACTTAAACTGCTTTCAAAATGGCTGAAACTGTTTTAAGATAAACCTGATTGGATGTAGTATCAGATTTAACTGATTTAGGTCAAACCAGTTTAAGGAACTTCTGTCCCAGATCTCCTCCAGATTCAAGTTAACTCACTGCCCTGCCCCCCCCCCCCGAATCCCAGGATGTTTTGCAGCCCCTTTGCTCCAGCAGAGCAGGTCTGCCCCACCTGGGGTGGGGGAGGGGGAACCCCAGCACTAGACCCCAACTAGGGTCTGCCTGGTGGGTGGGAGATGTTTGGAGGGAAGCCCTTGGAAGCTTTTCCCCCTTCCCTGCTTGAGCAAAGACTGGGGCGGGGGCAGGAGGGCATGGCCCCAACTGAGGATGATGGGGCAAGGTAGTTTAAACCCCCACCCTGTCCTGCACCAGACCCCAGCCAGGGTCTGCCTCATGGGAGGGAGAGCAGGAGGGGAGCCTTCAGAGGCTCTTCCCCCTCCTCACTTGAATCAGGATCTGGGGGGTGTGGCTAGAGGAATTGCCCCCGGCTCTGTGCAGGAGCAGGGAGTAAATCCCTCGCTAAGTTCCCCACATCATCCTCAGCCATGCCCCTCCCTCTCTGCTCCATTATGGAGAGGGTAAAAGACTCTGAGGTCTTCCTCTGCCCTCTTCCCACATCAGGGAGACCCAGCCCCCACCCCCTCCGGGCGGATCCTGGCCCACTCCTTTCCCTCCCAAGCCAGGATCGGGGTGTAGCAAAACCCCCAGTTTTTCTTTTATTTATTTGAAAATGCATTCCCTCCCCTTCCCCAACCATTTCTGACTTTTTCTCTCCCTCTCTATTCCCTATAGATAAGTATAAGTGAGCTCAGACTTAGGATAAGCTTTAACATTTTTATTTTGGTAGCAAGTTTTTGGTTTTGGATATCCACTGTTTCATATTATATTATTATTAGGTTTATATTGATTCTTACTGTTGTATATTGTATTATTATCATTTTCGTATTGATTTTTATTGTTTCATATGGATATTGTATGGTTTAGGCCTGTGTTTGTAAGTGAATCAAAGTCATGTCAAGTTTCCATTTTATATGTCAAGCCTCCATCTTCTGTCCTCTGCCTGGGTATCCCATGTTGCAACTGTATGAGTCACATACCCCACCCATGTAAATTGGTTCCCAGATGGATGAGAATGATTGGGAATGATTGAAATACAATGGTAGCAGGCCTCTACTGAATGGCCTGTAATGACTGGGCCGTCACCTCACATTGATTCATCCAGGAACCACGAATCTCACCCAGGAACAGAGACAAGACCAGCATTTGAAAGACAAAAGACCCTGCAGAACCAGCAGTTCTCACCATTACAGACACTCGAAACTGCACATCCCTTCATGGAGCACACATGCTCAGTATGCCAAGGGCTGCCCCTTGCCTGGGCATGCCTCTTGTCACTAGAGTCACACAAGGTCTGCCCCTATAAAAAGGGGCAGTGAAGACAAACCCAGTGGGAAAGCCATTTCCATCTAGACCAGACCAGCTTCAAGTCACCTATCCACCCCAGAGGCCCTGTCGGCGATCCCCTCTGGACAACACCAAGCTGAAGGAGACCCCAACTGGCTATCAAGGATCAGCTTCCAGCCTGGGATAGGTAGATATTACCTGCACACCTCCTCCTATAATTTGGACTCTCTCTCTTTCTCTCTCCTCCTGGACTTCAGTGGACTTCAGCCCCTGCTCCAAGCCTCTCTAACCCCTGCTGCCATTGTGTGTGTGTGCGTGTGTGTGTATGTGGGTGCAAAGGAACCAATAAGACATTGTGTCACCATCTCCCCTGTTCAATAAAACCACTGTCATTTGCAACCCCAAGTTGGGTCATGTTTTTCTGAATCCCAGTCCCTTCCCTATCTTAAATTCCAGCCTTATTCTCTCTCTTTCTCAGCTCCAGTCCCCATTCTCTCTGCTAGTTTCCCGACCTCCTCCCAATTCCATCTCCCCTTTCTGCCACCTCTCAGCCTCTCCTTGCTTTCCTGCTGTCCCTGCTGCCTCTCAGCCTCCCGTGCTCCTACTGCCTTTTCCCTGTGACTTTCTGCTGCCTTTTTCTGCTTTCCCGCTGCCCTGCCACCTTTCAGTCCTTCCTGCCACTTTTCCTGTGATTTTCTGCTGTCTGTCTCTCTGTTTTCAGGCTTCCCCTGCACTTTCTGTAGTCCTCCCCCCCACCCCGCTGCAGCTTCCTAGCTCCTCATGGCTGTCCTTCAATTTTCTCCAGCAGCTGAAGCCTTTCTCCAGCTTCCAGCACCTACTACTGCTCCCTTCAACTTCTGTAGCTTCCCTGGAGCCATCCTCTGGCTTCCCACACCCAGAGCCCCTCTTTAGCACCTACACTTTCCCTTAGTTCCATTTTCCCTCTCCCCACCTACCTTTTCAGCTCCCCTGTAGCTCTGGCTCCAGTCCCAGCCTCTGTGCCAGCATCGCTTTGGGCATTGTCTTTTAATCAATTAAGATCATTAACCTAAAGTTACCCCCGAGCCTCAGTTCTTCAGCCCAGGCCCCTGTAGTCTACTGGTTCTAATCCTGGTCCTGGTAACTTTCACTCCCAACACTTCTACTTTCTTACCTTAACCTTTCCCCAGGTATCCCAAGTACAGCAAGCACATATATACATGCATACAAACATACACATCGCAACACCCAATTTAGGAACTCACCTGTGTGTATGTGTAGGCGGGTGGTATGTGTGTGAATTAGTGAATACACATATATATGTATATATAGATATCATTGTGTGTGTATGGTATATGAATTAGCAATCCACGTATGTGTATTGGATGTGCAGGTGTTGGTAACTGGCAACTGATTCTGTCCAAATTTGGTGTGTGTAGTGTGTATGGGCTTAAACTAGTGATAGGTGTGCATGAACCTAGACTAGTTATTTTGAACGTGTGTGTATCTGAGTTGCTAGTGTGAGTGTGTATGCCTAGTAGGGGTGTATGCACCTAGTGAGTGTATGTGTGCTAAATTGATTTTTATGTGTGCATGTGCAATTGTACACCATGCCCTCCTGTCTAACAGCACAATATTGAGACCCTGAGCATTGGCCTGACCCCTCAGGGCAATGGGAGGGGGGGCATGGTTAAAGGAATCGCTCCTAGCTCCAGGCAGGAATGGAAAGTAAAGTGCCCACTTCAGACTCCCACCTCCATGCACGGGGCAGGACCCGGTTGGGAGTCAAATGGGGGTGTATTTTCTCCCTCCACCCTAAAGTCAAATATTAAGTTGGGGGGGCAAGGGTTTGGGAGGCATGTACTGGGCAGGCAATCAAGGATAATTAAGTGTCATTTAATTAATTTCATTAATGTCATTAATTTCTTAACATATTTTTACATATTTTTATTTTTTTAATTTTTACACCAATATTTTTTTAATTTTATTCTTATTTTATTTGTATTCTTTTAATTCCTATCTTTACTTTTACTCTTATCTTATTTTTTATTTTCCTTTTTCTATGTCATCAACTAAATTTTATTTTCTGTGTAAATCCACTTGCTTTTTTGTTTTACTCAAGCAACCACCCCTACAAACTGGGCACTGAAATTCTCTGAGTGTATATAATGTGTGTGCAAATCTGCACCCGATGAATTTCTTATATATATCTTTGCACGCATATTGGAGTGTTGTGGTATGTTAATTGGAACTCTGATATTGCGCTCCCTGCATTATCTCACAGGGGATCCCAATCTCAGAAGAAGCCTGGAACCTCCTTCATCTGCACCCAGATTCCTGCAGTCACATTTCTGCACTGTTGGGGGTCATTGTTTCATTCAGTGTTTCCCTTCCATCCCCAGACAATGCTCACCATGTCTCTGATTGGGTCTCTGTTCCCATACCCCACCAAGTCCTGGTTTCCTCAGTCTGTTTCCCAAGCTTTGCCCACCAAATTCAAATCCACATACCAATCATCCAAGCTCCCCCTTCCCCCACCCATAGGCAATGCATAGGGGGGTTCCAGGGACATGTGCCCCCCCGAAAGCATTACTGCCCCCCCTGACAGTGAGTGCTCTGACTGGTAGGAGGGCACAGAAAGCACTAGTGCCCCCCCCCTGAAATTGGCTCTTTCAGGAAGTGCTGGCACTTGTGCCACTGGCATGCTGGGGGACCCCCCCGCCCCGGTCACCAGCTGGCTGCTGAGGGGATGGTCCCCCTTTGGGGCTCTAGGGAACCCCCCCAGTCATGCCTCACTGGTACCCCCCCGACCATGCCCAGACTCGGGAGGAACTAGTCACCCATGCCTGCCCCCCTGCACTCACCAGGCTGGCAAGCGAGCCTAGGCTTTTGACTGGACTTACCACCCAAGGGAGACAGGAGCAGAGAGCTACTTCATTATCACCTCCCCTTCTCCACACATGGCACTGAAATGCTCTGTGTGCTAATAATATACACACAAATCAGCATCCCATGACTTTCTTATTTCTTCACACACATATTGGGCATCAAGTTAATGTGACCAGTGGTAGGCAATGTATTTTGATGTCCTTGCTGCATTTCACCTCCCAGACACACAAAGCAAAGGAAAAGCTGTAGATTTAAGCCCTCTCTGTGTCTCCTCCCTCCCCCACCATCACCGCAGCCTGCCCTTCCCTCCTCCCCCCCTGAGACAATGTACTTATGAGATGGACAAAAGTGTTGAAACAAATGTTTTTACTTTAGTTATAGAAATACACAACAGTAACTGCTGAATTTTAGTTTAGCTTTCAGTTAAGATCAACTGGTGGCCTGTAGACCACCCTCTCCATCTGCAGCAACCACAATTTGTGTGACCAGTCTATTCTGCACAATGGCTCCCTGACCTGCATTCACATGCTGATCGTAGGGGGCACTGTGCCTTGTCTGCCCATGTCTCTTGCTGCTGCCTCCCACACTTCCACAGCCCAGGACTCACTGGAAACCTCCCCTATGGTTTTGCAAATATTGTGGATCATGCTGGCTGCCACAATGAATGCTGTAATATTTTCTGGTTCCACCTCAAGCCTGTAATTCAGTGACCTCCACTGTGCTTCAGACAGCCAAAGGTGCATTCAACAGTCATCCGGCATTTGCTGAGGTAGCAGTTGGATGCTGTCTTTTGCCAATCAGTGACTTGTCCTTCACATGGTTTCATAAGCCAGGGCAGGAGGGGGTAAGCTGCATCTGCTATGATAAGTGGGGGCACAGCAACACCCCGGATCACCACATCAGTGACCCCAGTCACATATTTTCCTTTCTCCATCATATGGAGACAGCAGCAAGTTTCAAAAGACATGTGTTTCATACGTGCTGCCCAACCAGCCTGTATAAATGTTAGGGAAATATCCTCAACAATAAACTATGGTCTGGACAATTCACAAGACCCCAGACAGGTCATCATCCAACCTCCTCTTGAATTTGCCCAAGGTAGGGGCAAGGACCACTTCCCTGGAAAGTTGGTTCCAGATTTTGGCCACCCTAACTGTAAAAAATTGCCTTCTGAACTCTAACCTAAACCTATTCTCCATCAGCTTATCACCATTGTTCCTCATCACCCCAGGTAGTGCTGGGGAGAAAAGGGCTCTACCTATTTGCTGATGATCTCCCCTGATGAGTTTGTAGGCAGTCACCAGGTCCCCCCTCAGCCTCTTCTTGCTAAGGCTGAACAGGTTCAGGTGCCTCAGTCTCTCCTCTTAGGGCCTATCCTGCTGCCCTCTCACCAAGTGGGTAGCCCTCCTCTGAACCCTCTCCAGGCTGGCCACATCCCTCTTGAAGTGCGGCTCCCAGTCCTGTGTACAAGAACCTGGTGTCACATGTACAAGTGCCCTTGGTACACACAGTTTGGCTTCTTGGTGTTCTCTCCTGACCTCTTACACAACCTCCTGCCAAAGTATCAGGCATATTGTTACAGTGCCTGGCTTGCTTTCCATGCTGCCTGAAAGTAGATCAAATCATCTGTGGCTGGGAAGGTACAAGAACCATACGGAAACTTTAGGGAGTAGGCATTATTTTTAGAATTGGACTGTGAAATCTCATCTCTTTTGTGGGGAAATAAACAGAGGATTGTACTTTGAATGTGAGACTAGAGGCCAAGAGCTCTAGGTTACGGTCAGATCCAGGCAGCCAAGCAAGATTCAGTCAGTGGATGCAAGTACAGCAATCTGGTACTTGCTTGTAACCAAGGGTGGTTACAAGCCTAATCATCACTTGCACGTGCAGGAAAACTCAAAACCATCATATTATCTGGGAGGAGAGGATGAGGATCTTTTTATGCAAAATGTCCAATAGCAAAATATGGCTTCCATTCTTATACTGAATTCAGCACCAACAAATTTGGTCACTGCAGTAACAACTTTCAGATGAATAACCAATGCAGGCTTTTATCCATAGATAATCTCCATCTGTGGAGCTTATCTGTACTCATCCAGTACACACATGAAACAGCACTGAGTTTGTTCAATTTATAGAAAAGTTTTGCTTCTTAAATGTCGTCACCCATCAGTTCTTTCTGGAATGTTTTGCATATTGTAATAGCATTATTTCTTGAGAAGTCCAAATGAAGCCCTCGGTGGAAAAAAAGCTGGAAGGAGAAAAGCTGAGAGGAAGTGATGCATAAAGGAATGCTGTTCTTGGTTTGCAGAATCCTGCCATACCAGCCAAGAGAATGACATTCCCATCCTTTCAGCTGCAACCCCCTGCCCCCCCTCCCTACACACGCTTACAACAGGAACTCTGAAGAGAAATGTTAGTGGCTTTCAGGGTAAGAGCTGACAGATTTATATATAATCTGTCTGATGCAGCTGTAAAAGCTGCGGCTGTAAATATGTTCTTTCATCCTACAAAAAAAATCTTTTTTTTTTTTATTTAAAAGGTTGCCAAGAATGTAGAATATATTTGAAATATAGCAATTGTGTAAATTAGGCTGACATTTCCCTATCTGAGACTCATACTGTTACATAGAAGCCCTATTTACACAAGATGCTGATAGTGCAGTAAGGTTGCATGGCAGGAAGTGTGACACAACGCTACTGTGCAGTAGTCATGAGCAACAGAGTAGTCAATGTCATGAAAGAGCCATTCCTCTGTGCATGTGGCAGGCCAGTAGGGGGCGCTCCTGTGTTGAACCACCCACCTCACTGTGCCCAACCACCTTCCAGGCTCCAAGTGCCTCCCTGGGGGCGCTTCACGTCTGGCCAACCCCCTTCCTGGAGCATACCCGCTAGCCTGGGGGTTCCACTGACCCCACCCAGGGCTTGTTTATACAAGTACTAAATGACTGCAGTAATAACTGCGCAGTCAGTGTGTCATGTAGATGTGGCCAGATTGTCCTACAACAGATGCCAGACAGCTCAGTTTATAGTACTCCTTCCATATTTTAGCAATATTGCCCACACCCTCCTATCATCTTCTTAACATCCTATTCTACAGATTAATAGCAAGAGGGCACTTGAACTTTTCTTTTTGTACTGTCTCAAAGCCAGAGAAATCATCTGAAAGGAGGCATTGTGTGAACACAGAATGAAAAAGCCTTTCAAACTTTTATCCTCTGGCACTTTTAAAAAACAAACTGTAGCACATGGAAAAAGTGCTGTATTCAAAGCATTGATGACTCAAACCCTTTTTTCCACAGTGTAAGCAGTAGTGCCACGTTTCATCTTTCCTCGGCAATGAAGAGTATGGCAGTTTATGCGGAACATGACTTAGTCATGTGACCACCACCATGAAGTTGGACTTGTCTACACTTAGTTCTTGCACAATATTGACTATTTAGGTGTGACCAAATAACAGTTATATTGGTGCAACTTCCAGTTTGGGCACAGTAGCCTGATATCCACTGCAGATGTAGTAGCACAGGACTGACAGTAAAAACTCACTACCTCTTTTTTGGCCAGTATGAGGTTTGTATACCTCATAATGCCCCCTTCTCCCACAAGGTAAACCCCAGAGTGTTGTTATCAGTCAGAAGCATAACTAGTAGGGTTGTGCCATGAACATATCCTGCTGGTGATGCTGAGTGCAGGAGAGGAGAGAACTGAAAAGAGGAAGGAGTTGCCTTACCTGCTCTGGGAACTCAGAAAAGTCCCTGGGCTGCCACTGCCACAGCATGGTCTGCCCAACCCAGTTGTTGCTGATACAGCAGCAGCATGGTATCCATGCACCCAGCTGCTGCTGCTCCTGCTGCCAGGGTGCAGACTCCCTTTGGAGTCTACTGTTCTGGCACTCCCACTAATTTGCCACCCCCAAGTTACATTAGTGTTAGCAGTGATCTCTTTCTCCCCCTCCCACAAGAAAAAGTCTGCATTCCAGTCCCCACCGCTGCCCCTGGCCCCTGGCCTTGGCCCCGACCCCTGCCCCCACTCCCTGCCTGGCCCATCTGCACTCTTCTAGCCCTGAGTTCCCCCATTACAGCATGCAGAGAGATGGGACACTGTTCAGAATTTTATTCAGCAGCCTATGTCTCCACAGCTGAGTGGGCACAGGCCTCTCACACCCTGAGGAAGGCATCAATGCCAGCAGCAATGTCCTTCTCAGCAGCTGGGAGCAGGGAAACATAATGCCACAGAAAGCCCTCTAGGTGGTGGCAGAAGTTGCAGGGCAGCCCAGGCTTTTCCCCCATACTGTCATATGTCAGGGTCCCAAACCAGGAGTGCAGGTGTGCCTGAAGCACCAGCAGCCACAGGGCATAGTGGGTCAGGCTCCCCTCAGCCTGCACAAACAGCTCATCACAAACCACCCAGGGCACACGCAGCAGGGGCACACTCGGGCTTTAGCAGTGCTGCAGGGGGGGGCAGCCCTGGGGTGCCTCCCTGGAGAAGCCCACAGAAAGGAGGGCAGGGGTGCAGCCAGCCCCTCACTCCAGTTGTCCAGGAGCCCCAAACCCCCTGGCCCAAGCACCGTGGGCTGAGTGGCAATGCAGCAGATTGGGTGGCCTGCAGGGGCAGAGGGAGGGAGCAGGGTCTGGAGCTATGCCAGTAGATGCTGCCAACAGCCTAGCCTGAAGGGGCCAGGCCCCAGAGGAGTAAGTGGGGATAGGGGGCTCATCCAGCAGCTGCCTGGCCCCAGGCCAACCCAGCTGACTTACCATGGTCCCTTTGGCATCCATGAATGGCCAACCCCTGATCTGAGGCTGGACAGCACACAGCCTCTTTGCAGAGCATCTTATCTATGAAATGTTGCAAACTCTTACAAAAGTCTTCTGTCTCTTGCTTCTACAGGGTCAACATCTGGATGTGGGAGAGAGCCCACCAGCCCCAGCAGGAATGCGGGCTCCAGGTCACCACCACACAGTGCTGGAGCCATCCAGATGTGCCAGCTGTGCCAGTAGTGTACACTGAATAAGATTGTCTTGCTCCAGTGGCTGGTGGTGGTGGCAGAGGAACTAGAGGCATGGGAGCAGGCCTGGAAGTTGGAAGATATTGCCTGGGAGAACACCCAGGAGGAAGCAGGGGATAGGGCACAGCAGGAGTGCTGGGTGCAGATGGAGGCCCTGGAAAGGGAGTGCATTGACCTGCTCTTGCAGCAGGTGGCCCTCCAGACCCAGGCACTGGAGGATGAGGACACTAACTGCCAGACCCTGCACACCCTCTTGGACCTGACAATCTCGTTCATGCCCTTCACTGCCTGGCCCCCATCCATGGCCCCACAGGGTCCCTGAGTCCTGTCCACCTCCCTGCAGCAGGCCCCCTCCTGGGCGTGGGAGAAGGTCCTCTGGTGCCTGCTGCCTGCAGAAGCCCCTGGCCCTGGCCCTGACTCTGCCCCAGACTTGCCACTACCCACCTAGGACCAGCCCCACCACTCTCCCCTGTGCCACTTGGCTGAGGGCCCAGACTTGCTTCACAGGGATGCTGACCCTACACTGGGGCAGCCAGAGAGGGAGCCACCCACCTTCATGGAGCAGTGTCCTGAGTGGCCACAGCACAAGGCCTCCACTCACTGGGGTTTCCACAGTCCCATGACCCATGGGAGGAATGGCCTGAGGTTGGGGGGCTGGGCACCTGCCCCTGGGCTCTGCCTCTAGCTCCCCCCACCCCATAGGCCCCCACTCTGGGACAGAAAAACAGAGATGTAAATGGTTTTAACATTGTAAAGCAGGTCTTTTATTGTTGGTGGGTGGGGAAGGTGGTGGAGGGGCTGTGTTTGTTGGGGAAGGAGTGGCAAGGGAGCTCTATGTGTTGGGGGGGAGAAATGGGGGAGAGTGTTGCAAGGGGAATAAAGATTTTTTGTTTCAAATACGCGCCTGGCCTAAGAGTGGTGCTAGGAGTGGGCAGGGGGTAGGCAGTGTGTGGGCAGTGGCGAAGGTGGGCTGGAGTGCGGAGTGCAGGAGGAGGGGGTTGGCAAGGGCCTCATGCACTTGGTGCCCTGGCCCTGTTGGTGGGTGTGTGGCTCTCTTAGGGCCTGGGCAGGGGGGCACTGCTGGGGCCAGCAGGCATGCAGGGCACTGGTTGTCGCTGCCAGGGACAGGGGCCAGAGCAATGGGGCACTGGGCTTCATTGGTAGGGGGAAGGGGCAGGGGCTGGAGCAGCCATGGCATGGGGAGGTAAGGTGGGCAAGGAGGAAGCTGTTGCATGCTGCTCCTGTGCTGGGCACATGGATCCTGGGCAGGGAAGGGATCCGAGGGCAGGGCTGTGTTTCCAAGCGCTGGCAGCTAGAACTGGACCCTGGAGCCCAGTAAATTTAATCATTGCTAATTACATGTGTAGATGAGTCCCCAATATACTAATGTTTTGGTCTTGCCCACCTGGTCTAACAGTTCAGCTGCTCTGGGCATGAACATTTTTTTAACAGGTTTCCCCAGGAGCAGGAATTCCATTCTACTTACTAAAAATTTTATAGCTAGGGGAGAAGATCAATGTGCAGCTACCTTTTTTACACACACAAGAGCCCAAGCTGTGAACAAGCTGCCATATATAAATACTGCAGGCACATTGTGGGAGGTTATTTGATAAATTGGCCCTTTGTATAGATTTGTTCAAATATTAGAGAAGGAAAAACTCTTTGAGCTGCAACTTCAGTAAAAACATCTGTTAAAATGATCTACAGTTCAATTACTTTGGAAGTGGTTTTCAATAAATTCCTGCCAAAAGTAGTAATCACTGTAATAAATATTTAAATAGAAACTGCTTTTTTTGTTTGCTTGTTGTGTGGGCTGGTTACTGTGGGTTAGGAAGTGGTTCAAAGGAAATATAGTAGCACTTGTTATAAAAAAAACCTTTTTCCCTGATTCTTCCTGAGGGGTCACAAAATCAGATCCCCAGGAGTAAGATGGACTGGACCTTTCCTGCCCACTATCTCCTCAGTAACTCCCACTATGGCAGAGACAAAGCTTACTGGTCTATAATTTAAGCTAAAGCAATCTCCCAGCTTCCAGCATCCTCCTATGCTGAAGCTCCAGCCACTCTCCTACAACTTTTCAAGTGGTAGTCAGTAACTCTGAAAGATCCCAAAAGAGAAGGAGCAGATTAGAGCATTCTGAGTTGAGATTTTCAGTGTTTATTACTCCCATGAATTTCAGTGGTAGCTAAATGTTCCATAGACCCCCCTCTGGAAATCTTGTACCTAAGGTCCTATGGAAGGATAATAACTTCAACCGAATAGTGTTCATTTTTATCAGTGGGAAGTGAGCTGACTTCCATCCTGCTTCAAAGGGCAAGCTGGGAAATGCAGCACCAAAGCAGTTACCATGTTGGAACATGACCCTTTAGACTGAGTTATCAATCATCACTGTTAATCTGTAGTTCATTTTGATGGGTTTTTATTAATATTGCTCCCTCCTGGGGTAATAGGTTCCTCAATCCTTCTCTGGGCTGTTATTTTGTGATGCTACTTTCATGTATTACAGGGTATGATGACCTTTCACCACTATGGGCACCTGCTTGCAACCCAGCCCAACTGTGGACCACAACTCTGCCTCCCTCTAGCAATCAGCGTTAGCTTTAAAGGGAATTGATAAGAAAAGGCAGGCAATGAGACCCTGGAGACACCTCCTCTACTGCTGTGGCTGGAGCATGCTACCAATTCTGTGAGCTGGGCCATATCCTGGGCAATACCCAGTCTATTTGTGGATCAGATCTGGCCTGTGGGCTGTAGGTCGCCAACTTATGTTATAGTAGGTTTAATAACCTACAAAAACTAGTGATACAGTTTTACTTTCCTAGAACTTTAAGGCTAAGTACAAACAATCAAAAAGCCTGAGGCTGAATTGATTCAATTTTTGCAGGTTAGTCTAAGCTGCATGGAGTGAACCAATAAGCAAGGGAACAGACATTTGCTTTTGATTTCAGAAATGCAGCCATATGCCTGCAGTAGTCCAGGCCAAAGTCGGAGGTCGCTAGCGCATGGCTTCCTGCTCTGCTGGAGCAGACAGTTTGGGTCAAGGGTAGCCCACCTCCCCTGCAAGAGGAGGTTTGCAGGGGATGCATTGTGGGATGCCTGGGGACTGTGAGTCAACTTGAATCCGGAGGGGATCTGGGACAGAAGTTCCATAAATATCTTGTCATTTATGTAGCAAAAGTAGAATCAAAAGCATACAGTTACCCAAATCCAAATAAATATCCAAATACATATGATTTTGAAATTGATTATAATTTGCTAATTCCCAAAATTGTTCATAGTTTCAGAACAGAGCTATCTTTGAAAACACCTCTGGGAACTATGAAAGTACCAAGGTATTGCTATCCACTGTGGGTGTTTGTTTATATTTAGCACAAGATATATATATTTTTAAATGTTATCACTAAACAAGACTTTATACTTATCCACTGCAAGCCTACGCACCACTTAAAAATCACACTTAAGCCCTCCAGGGTTTGAGTAGTGGTGAGTTTCACTTCAGTAGAGCCTATTCTAGGACCTGAAGGCTGACTGAGGCATTTTCTCCCCTCAGTTATATCTAACAGGATTAGGGAATTTACATAGATATGACTCAGGACAGAGTTTGTCCTATTAAGACAGTGCTATGAGACCTGATCTAGGGACCCTCAAATTCGTTGGAAGTCTTTCTGCTGCTTGACTGATTTTCCAAAATAAGATACTCCTTGCTATGTAGTAAATAATCAGCTAAAAACACAATTAGGGGGTAATATACAGTTTGCAAGCCCATTTAGACCAAAGATTTCAAACCTGGGTCCTCATAAAAACTGACATGGATTTACAAGCCTAACTTAGCCTCCAGGTTCAATTTAAAACAGAACATTTTTAAGTACCTTGTTGGGTTTCAGAATATATTTATTCATTTTAAGTTTATGTTTTTTCAATCTATTTTCAAAACATAGACACAGGATATTAATACAACCACTGCTAAAACTGTAAAAGTTTCTATGAACTAAGCTTCGAGATTAGCCCAGCCAGACTGCCCATTAAATGGAACA
This sequence comes from Alligator mississippiensis, assembly GCF_030867095.1. Lineage (NCBI taxonomy): Eukaryota > Metazoa > Chordata > Crocodylia > Alligatoridae > Alligator > Alligator mississippiensis. The sequence continues at coordinate 114,424,789 of NC_081824.1, read as the reverse complement.
TCAGTAACAGTTGCCATAACCCAGGGATGCAGTAAGGGAAGGAAAGAAGGAAAAAAACAGCCCACAAATTTTCTATAAAAATCAGTTGAAATTCCAGATATGTCTTGAGGCATTCATGACTAGACTTGCTTGTTGAATTTAGTAGTGAGAAAAACCTTTTTGTGGCTGTCACTGTCAACAGCAAGGAATATTATTGTTTTAATAAGGCCAATGGCAAAAAAGCCAACTGAAGCATGGACACAAAAGTCTTGTAAAGAAAAATATGTCATTAAATACAACTTTCAGCACACTTTGTGTAGGTGGGGTGAGCAAGTGCTCTTGAATAAAGCAGCAAGCATTTGTTCAATGAGGGTTGACGTAGCTTCCCATTGGACTACAGGAGATAGGTATTGCTGAGGAAGGGAGTAGGGCTGAGACTCTGTAGCCCCTGACAGACATTATGCTTAAGACATGATTAACTGGTTAGTCATATCTTAAAGAATGGCCTATCCAGACATGCAATCAATTAATGATGTGATAAAATGAGAAATAAGCCACAAAGCTAATACACATATTTTGTGTATGAACTTTGTGGCTGGTTCTTATGCTTTTAATTGAATGTGTGGCCAGTGGCCAGCCTCTGGAGTGCAGAGGCCCTTCAGCTGACTGGGGCTCCTGGAGGACGAATGTACAATGTGCTTGTGTAGCTGAGAGCCCCAGTAGATGATTGGGGCTTCCAGCTAGGGGAACAGAGAGAGTTGGAAGCCCTGACCAACTGATAGGGCCCCAAGCTGTATGGTGCACTCCTACAACTGGGAGCCAAAGTTGCTACTTGCCAGTTTGGGGGCAGCTCAATAGCAGGATCCCCCTGAACCAGCAATGTGGCACAATGTGGCATGGAAGGCAATGTGATTGTTGGGATCCTGCATCAGATCCCATCACATATTTACATTAACATCTGTCAAGGGCCCACTATTCTAATATAATAAAGGGCTTAGTCCACCTGTCTGTCTGTTCATAACCTCTTGGAGAACTCTGACTAGTTACCGAAACAATCAGTGTGCTCCAAGAGCGTTCTGGACAGGAGGCAGCGGCAGCAGTGTGGCGGAGTGCCATCATGATGGCAATGATGGAGGGGACAGAGCAGGGGTGCAAGGCCAGCGACCCTGGCCCTGCCCTTCCTGGCCCTGCTCCCTGGAGGCAGTGGTGGTGTGGGGTGCTGGCCAAGGGGGATGGAGGGGATGGCGGGCAAGCTTCCTCCCCACCCCCGCTCCTGGAAGGCAGTGGCAGCGCAGGGTGGTGGGTGGCAGCACTCCGTCCCCACCCCCTCCTCCTCCTTCCCCATCATTCCTGACAGACAATTGGTTAGTTTATTTATATTAAGCTAAATGCTGTCACTAATTATTTTTTGCAACTCAATTGACTTTAACCCTGCTGTATTGTAAGAGGGTTTGTATAGGTTTTAACTAGTATAGAATTAATAAATTGGGGGTGGGGGCAGAAAGTATGACTTTTCAAATTAGAAAAAGAATTTTCAGTTTCATTGTAACTATGACCCTTTCATGTTTGCTTTCAGATCACATCCAAGCCGTCAGTCTCCATTAGCACAAATACTCATGATTTTTATTTTAAGCAGTATTAGTGATGTATGAACTGCGTATTTAACTGTAATAGTAACAATTATTATTGTTTGTATTACCATAATATCTGGGAATCCTAATCCTGAACCAGCACCCCATTGTGCTAAGCACTGAACCTGGAACAAGCACACAGCCCGTGTATCAAAAAACATCTAAAGAAAAAAAGTTAAGACCTCTAATACAGACAGACAGGAGAATGAATGGAAACAATACAATACAATATGGCTCTGAACGATAAGCAGTGGTCTCAGCACACCACAAACTTAAGCATTAAGTTTTTTAAAGGTGTCACAGCAAAGAAAGCATAATGAGCTAGGCTTGTAGATGTTTATGAGGAACTTCTCCAAAGCAAAATGGGCAGTATGGATGGAAATATCCATATCCTTTCTGTAGCGGACATATCCTCTTCTCCAGACTAAATAACCCCAGTTCCCTCAGTCTTCCTAATAAGTCATGTGCCCCAGCCCCCTCCCCATTTTTGCCACCTTCCACTGGACTCTCTCCAATTTGTCCACACCTTTTTTGTAGTGGGGGGCTCAAAACTGAACACAGTTCTTCAGATGTGGCCTCACCAGTGCTGTTTAGAGGAGAATAATCACTTCCCTTGACCTACTGGCAACACACCTACCAACGCGGCCCACTATACCATTAGCCTTCTTGGCAACAAGGGCACACTGCTGGCTCATATTCAGCTTATTGTCCACTGTAACCCCCAGGTCCTTTTCTGCAGAGCTGATGCCTAGCCACTCAGCCCCCAGCCTGTACCAGTGCATGGGATTGTTCTGTCCTAAGTGCAGGAATTTGCACTTGTCCTTGTTGAACCTCATGAGATTCCTTTTGGCCCAATCCTCCAATTTATCTAGGTCATTCTGAATCCTAGCCCTACCCTCCAGAGTATCTGCTACCCCCCCCCCCCCCTTCTGTAAACTTGCTGAGGGTTCACTCTATGCCATCTCCTGGTCGTTGATGAAAACACTGAACAAAAGCGGCCCCAGGACCAACCCGTGGGACACTCCGCTTGATACTGACTGCCAACTACACATCAAGCTATTGATTACTACCCTCTGAGCCCAATGCTGCAGCCAGTTTTCTATCAACATTACTGTCCATCCAGCCCATACTTCATTAGCTTCCCTGGGAGAATGTTGTGGGAGACTGTATCAAAAGCACTGCTAAAATCAAGATACACTACATCCACTGGTCTCTCCACATCCACAGAACCAATGACCTTGTCATAGAAGGTTGGTCAGGCATAACTCGCCCCTGGTGAATCCATGCTGACTGTTCCTAATCACCTTCTCCTCCAAGTGCTTAGAAATGGATTCCTTGAGGATTTCCAAGATGATTTTTGCAGGGACTGATGTGAGGCTGACTGGTCTGTAGTTCCCTGGATCCTCTTTTTCCCCTTTCTTAAATATGAGCACTATGTTTGCCCTTTTCCAATCATCTGAGACCTCTCCTGAATGCCATGAGTTTTCAAAGATGGCTCTGCAATCACATTAGCCAACCCCCTCAGCACCCTTGGATGCATCTCATCTGGCCCCATGAATTTGTACATGTCCAGCTTTTCTAAGTCATCCCTAACCTGTTCTTTCACCACTGAGGGCTGCTTACCTCCTCCCCAAGCTGTGCTGTCCAGTGCAGTAGTCTGGGAGCTGACCTTGCCAGTGAAGACTGAGGCAAAGAAGGCACTGAGCACTTCAGTCTTTTCTGCATCCTCTGTCACAAGGTTGCATCCTCAATTCAGTAAGACCCTCACTTTCACATCCCTTGCTAGCTGCAACTCTAATTATGCTTCAGCCTTCCTGATTTCATTCCTGCATGCCTGAGAAATACTCTTAGCATCTTCCCTAGTTATTTGTCCAAGTTTCCACTTCTTATAGGCTTCTTTTTCGTGATTTTGTTTATTGAAGAGTTCCCTGCTAAGCCAAGCTGGTCTTCTACAATACTTGCTAGTCTTTCTGTGCATCAGGATGGTTTGTTCCTGCACTCTCAGTAAGGCTTCTTTAAAGTACAGCCAGCTATCCTGGAATCCTCTCCCCCTCAGTCTGGCTTCCCAAGGAATTCTTCCCATGAGTTCCCTGAGCAAGTCAAAGTCTGCAAAGTCCAGGGTCCTTACTCTGCTGCTCTCCACCCTTCCTTTCCTCAGGATCCTGAACTCAATCATCTCATGGTCACTGCTGCCCAAGTTGTCATCCACTACTACATTTCCCACCAATTCTTCTTTGTTTGTGAGCAGCAGGTCAAGAGCAAGGCCCCCAGTTGGCTTCTTCAGCACTTGCACCAGGAAGTTGTCCCCAACACTCTCCAAAAAGGTCCTGGATTGCCTGTGCACTGCTGTATTGCCCTCCCAGTAGATGTCAGGGTGACTGAAGTCCCCCATGAGAACCAGGGCCTGTGATCTGGAAACTGCTAGCTATTTGAAGAAAGCCTCATGCACCACTTCCTCCTGGTCTGTTGGTCTCTAGCAGACCCCTACCACAACATCAACTTTCTTGCTCTCCCCTGTAACATGAACCCAGCGACTCTCAACAGGCCTATCTCCAGTTTCATATTGGAACTCTGAGCAATCATATGGCTCTTTTACATAAAGTAAAACTCCTGCTCATCTTTGCTTTGGTTTCTATTGCCAGGCAAGCCTAGTTTAAAGTCCTCCTCATTAGCGAGCCTGTCTGTGAAGATGCTCTTCTCTCTCTTCATCAGGTGGATTCCACCTCTTCCCAGCAATCCTTCTCCTTGGAAGAACATCTCATGGTCAAAGAAGCCAAAGCCCTGCTGGCAACATCACCTACACATCCAGGTGTTGATCTGCAGGATGTACCTGCTCCTGCCTGGGCCATTTCCCTTGACTAGAAGGATCAATGAGAATACAACCTGATTCCCTGACACCCTCACCCTTGCACCCAGAGTCTTGTAGTCACCTTTGATAGGCTCAGGGTCTCCCCTGGCCTTATCTCTGGTGCCTATATGGATAAGCAGCATGGGGTAGTAGTCAGAGGGCCGGATGAGCCTTGGTAGTACCTCCATGACATCTTGGATCCAGGCTCCAGGCAAGCAGAAGACCTCCTAAGACAACAGGTCAGGTCAGCAGATGATTTCCTCTTTCTGTCACAGAAGGGAGTCTCCAACCACCACTACATATCACTTCTTGTTGGTGGCAGTTGTTTCAATCCTTCCCACCTTGGTGAGCCTGACCTGTCCTCCTCTACCAATGGAACATGCTCCTCCCTCTCTGCTGCCAGGGATGCATATCTGTTCTCCAGACAAACCACTGCAGGTGAAGGTGAAGATTTCTGCTTGCTGCCAGAAGTCACAAGCCTCCAGCTTCCACCCTCTTGGGTGTCCATGTCTTCTCTCTTCTCTACTGCTTCCTCCACAGTCCTGGAGGTCTCCTCCAGCACCGAATCAAGGAATGCCTCATGGCAGGGGATGCTTCGGAACTTTGCCACCTCCTCCTGTAGTTCTCTTGCCTGTTCCCTGAGAGACACCACCAGGAGGCACCACTCATACCGCAGGCACTCCCCAACTTGGTAATAACTGGAAGGAATCTGGAAGCCACAGTCCCCACAGTGCCAAACTTGAACCTGGATGGAAATCTTGGTGGTGAGTGGTCCTGCCTGGACAGAAGCCTTACAGGGGTAAACAAAGGCAGTGGCAGTGGCTCTGGCATTGCAATGTTTTCCAGTGATTTCCCTGGGTCTCTTCATCTGCCTTCTCTCTCTTACTGCTCTTCCTCCAAACAGACCTTCCCTAGCAAACTTGCCTGGAAGCTTGCCTGTTTATTGCTCATTGGCCCCAAAGGGTTCCTTTTATTCCTGCTTCCTCACCCTAAGCTGAAAGGCTTGCTCCTCAAAAAGTGGGAAGGGCCATGTACTGGCCTATGAAATGGTCTGAGAACTGTCTGCAATTGCTTACCCTGTTTGTAGCCCCTGTTCCCAGGCTCCCTGGTCCCTGGCTGAAGTTACATTTGTCATGTGATTGGCCCCTGAAAGCCCACTGAAAGCATACATGCATAGCTGCAGAGCACTTTTAAAGTAGCCAATCATACAAAAAATTAAACCTCAGCAAATGAAGGATCAGATGAAGGTGCTTCACTTTGGAGCACCTTAAGGAACTTGTGTTCCCTATGGTTAAATCGTGGCACAATCGGGGCTAGACTGACGCAGTCCAGCCCCATCCCTGGGACTCTCAGCAAGAAGGGAGTGGGGAGGAGTCAGAAGGGGGAAGCCAGTAGCAGCAACCTACCAGCTGGAGCTTGCCCAGCCTGAACTGGAGAGGGTAGGCTAGGGGGGCATGAGGTTGGGGGCAGGGCTCTGATCTACATGCCCCCCCTACTCCAGCTCAGGCCAGGCAAACCCCAGCCAGAAGGTCACTGCTAGTGGCTACCCCCTCCCCACTCCCTTCCTGCTTACAGCCCTGGAGCTGGGGCCAGGAGGGGGGCACTGGGGAGAGGATCCTTGGCTGGGAAGAGAAGCTGCTCCTTGGCTGGCTGCTGACTTGCAGGCAGGCTCAATTCCTTTCGCACCCACCACCCACCCTAACCCAGCAGGCAAATACCGGTGGGGGGTGGGGGGAGGGTAGAATGCACTCTAACTTCTGTAAAGAGCCATAAGTTAGAGCGGTGACCTGCATGTCTGTTAGCACCCATCATTTAGAACTTACAAAAGGTGTCATATCCAATTCTAGACCAGGACTGCTTGACAAATACTGTCACCCACCCTTTTAGTCCTGACCTGTTATCTGATACTCTGAACACCTGAGTGCTTCCTAGGGGATGCAAAGTAGAAAGGATCTCTTCAGAGGAGATAAGGCAGTCCAAACTTAAGTGCCTGCTGCAAAAGCCCCAAAACTACTAATTATGATGGACTAACATTATCAGCCCTGTGTCACACAAGCCACCCTACAGCCATCAGCTAGCAGCTCCCAAACTGATAGTAAATTGCAAAGGATTATCTACCCAAAAATTAAGTACCAGAGATTAAGGTCTGCAGGTTTTAAAATAAATTCATATATTGACAGATGATGTTTTTTAAAATGTTCTGATGTTTTTCAGGAACAAAGGGTGATTTGACATAGAAATATGAGGAATCCTTGGAAAATACATTGAACAAAGAACCTACAGATACAAATGTGTTAAGGGTTCATGCTTGTTATGTGATTGTGTATAATTTCATATACTTAAAACAGATTTTTTCCCTTCACTTCTGAAATTCATTTTATGGCTCTAACAAAGGTAAGTGGTATGCCTAAGACTTCATTTTTGTTGAATATGCATATTTGTTGACTGATTTGAGGAGAGACTTACCCTTTCAGCTTGTGCATTCAAATAGAGGGTTGTACAAACCATAAAAGCTTGTTGTCATCATTCTCTTGCTTGGTCATGCAATAACACTTGGGTGCCTAAATGCTACATATTGAAATATAATTGTATGCTAGAGGAGATAAACCACAAAACTAACCACAAATTCAAATCCAGATAGATTTGACTCAGTCAAATATATATAAATTGAATAGTAGAAAGTTGTGTATATGGGCTCTGCGCAAGGCACCTTACAAACCAGGGTATAGCTGCTCTATATGGGCTTTAAAGCCACTGTTTTTACAAACTGATATATCATCTTGGGATTGCAATTAATTATAAACTCAAACATTGTTATGCACCTGGAAAACTGCTTCATTGTGCTTACAAATCAGACAGCTAGTCTAAATACCAATTTACACCTACCACTGAGTGTAGCACTGTGTGTCACTGCCATGTTGTGCTCCCATCCAGGGCTTAAACTATATGAAAATAACACAAAGATTACACTAGGTATTACCAAGTATTTGAAAGAAGTGAATACAGGTGTGTGTCAACCCAGACTACTTCTGGCTTCTGTTGGGTACTGCCTTCTATTGAAAAAAGTTAAAAGAGCCAGTTTATCAATGCTATGGAAAAAGACCATTTATTATAATTTTATGTCTTTAAAGTGCAGGTGTGAGGCATTTATTCATGTGATAAAAAAGAAGCTGATACCTTAAGCATATAAAATCATATTCAGATTGTTTGAGAGTCAATGTGAAATCACAGAAGAGGTAATGGGTGTTCAGCAGAGCAATTGTAGACAACCAGAACATTTCCTGACAAACACAACTGGGAAAAACACTGTCTACACAAAATGGGTTTCCTTTCAGTCTTCACCGCAGAGATATTTTTCCATAAGTTTTAAAATGCCAAGTTCTCCACTTAAGTATTTTTTTATTGTGAATCTACAAGATAGTTTATTTGCATTTTTTAGAGATCCATGGATATAAAATCTTCTCTACACTGAAAGCTTGGCTCAGAGGTCAGAATTCAAATTTGCCTTGAGTCCATTTGCCTTGAATCCATTTGGCATAATTTAAAGGTAAATAAATGACAGAAACATTTGAAATTGGAGAAAAAGCAAAATAAAGTGATGGCTTCTAGTGTCTTCTCTTCATTACCTGAAGAGCTCTAGTAATGTTTCCTGCATAATCCATTAGAAAAGAAAAGGCCAGTTTACTTAGATTTATTTTTCCAAATTACTGGCATATGGCATGTACTCAGTTAATTTCAGTCTCAAATGTTGGCAAAAATGTCTTTAACTGTAAGATCTCAGGGAGGGGCTGGCTACAGTAAAAGTCAAGCCCAGTTAGAAGCTCCACATCTCGGACACGTGCTGCATGAGCCTGAAGTCTTATTTCAACCCACTGGGTCTCTGGTTGATTATCCTGCCGGAAGCAAAAAAGAGTAAAGTTCAAACACTAGTTTGTGTCTCATCATAGTTGACTGGTAGGGGGTGCACGGGGGTGCGCGTGCCCCCCTGATGGGGCCAGTACCCCTCCCGACAGCTGACACCATCGCTGTTGGCAGGGCTGGTACCCCCTTACAGAGCCACTGCCGTCAGCAGCTTCTGCAGGTGGCCCTCCAGATTCAGGAGGCACCAGTCACTCATATCGCTCATGTCATCAGACAGCAGAAAAAACAGTATGGTTTAAAGGTTTAAAGGCCTTTACTTTGGAAACCTCTTTCCACCCTTTCTAGGCCTTCCTTGGTTCTTCACCCTCTCTACTAAAAAGATACTATTTTTTCCTGTTTTCCGGATTTCATATAATTATTTATTTTGCCTGAAAATAGGAAGTATAGTATGGAAGTATGTTAAGTCCCATGTATCCTGGAAGTAGGCTGTAACCCACAGAAGTGACAAAAAAGCAAAATACTGCTGATAAATGATATCCTGACCTTTCAGTGACCTTTTAACTCCAAAATACAGTGGAATCACATTTTTAATGCATTTACAATTCAGTACTGTTTTATTTATAGTATAAACTAATCACAACTAAAAAAATACCCTCAAATTCCCAAAGTATAAGAAATAATGGTCCAAAATGCTCAAATACTTGGACTATTAGGGTGTGTCCAGAGGAGTGCAAATGTTTGTGTCACTACCCAGGGAACACCCATGCTACATGCACTTTCGGCAGGTTTCCCTAGGTGGGGTGGGGGAAGTGGGGACTCAGGTAGCGGGGTGCTCAGGAAACTGCAGCCATGGCAGGAAGCCTGGCCAGCAGCTGAAGCATGGCTCTGGCCAGCCAGGCTCTGGTTTTGGGGTGAGTGCACTGCTGCCATATGCGCCACACCTCTTTTTTTGGCCTGGGGTTTTTTTTGATCCCAGGATATCTCAAGGTAAAAAAACAGACCCCTGCACTGCAAAGTAGCAGTATGAAGAATGCCTATATGTGCAGTGCAGGTCCGTGGCACCATATATCGCATGTCTGCGCTATGTACTGCACATCCACGTTCATCTGGACATGCCCTTATGGTACTATAAAAGCACTTTCACAAAGGACAACATCTTCTTGTGTCATTACTATCATCTACTGACTATCTAATGTAACAATATCAGAAAGTTCCCAGCTATCAATACCCAACCCATGTAAAAGTACATCATCTAAAATCAAAGACAAGTAAAGAGAAGAGAGTGATTTCACTTAGCTTCACTGCAGTGGCTATCCTACAGCACCTTGTTGTACTACTTAAATGATACCTAGGGTGCATCTATATGTGATGCTATGTCGTGCGTCCATGGGCACCTACATGTGACCAGCAGCCATGTTGCCATAATGATGCACTTACCCGAGATAGTGTGCCACTACGGTGATGTAGGGACTAAAAATAACTGTGCGCCGTGCATACTGTGCAGTACGGGCTGCTACTACACCATCTTTTAGTACTTCCAAAAGACAGGGCTAGAAAAAGTTAGAGTTGGAATTGTCCATTTCTCTATTTAGAGGGCCACAGAATAATGGAATCACTGTAGCCTTTTGAAAACTAAACTTCTCTAAGGACGTGTCTACATGTATCGCTATGGCTGCTGTCTTTTAGTATTTCCAAAGCAGCACCAGGACTTGGAGGGGTGGCCATAGCCCCCCAAGCCTCTCCTAGCATACTACTGCTACTTGCCCCGCGCAGTCTGCAGCAGCTCTGCCCACCCGGCTCCTGCCTACAGCACAGCCCCGCTCTCCAGGAAGAGGCTTACATTCCTGAGAAACCATCACAGGGGCTGCTACCCCATCAGGGTTGCTCCCCCTCGCTGCTCCACTGGCGGGGGCAGGGACATGGCCAGAGGCCAGCCAGCATGGTTCCCTTAGGTGAAGGGGGCAGGGAGGGGGTTTATTTCCTCCCTCCCTCTGGCATCTGGTGAAGGGGGCAGGGATGCGGCTTATTCTGCCATTCTCCCCGTGTAGAGAGTGATCAGCGGAGGTGGTAGTCAGGGCTAGCAAACCTTGGCTGCTGTCCCCTGGGAGCTGAGGGGGGAATAAACTCCCTCCCTGACCCCTTTGCCTCAAGAGACCATGCCGGCTGGCATCTAGCCATGCCCCTACCCCTGTTGCTGCAGCAGTGGGTTGGGGGAGTGTCAGGCAGACCGCAGCTCTGGTTCATAATGGTAGGGGAGGAGGGAATGAAGCCCCATCCCTGGCCAGTTCACTTGAGGCTACTGCCAGGGCTGACCACACCCCACACCCCCCACCACACCAGCAGCGATGAGGGGGGAAATGTCTGGTAGGGCCTGCTCTGTCCCAGCCAGGCAGATCCTGGCTGGGGTCCCAAGTGGCAAGGTGGAATAGGGGGGAATCCCCTCTCTGCCCGCTTTGCCTCCAGGGGCCATGCCAGCCAGCGCCTGGCTGCACCCCCACCCCTGCAGCAGCAAGGGGGCAGGACCCTGACAATGTCTGCTGCACCCAGGCCAGGCAGACCCCAGCTGGAGTCCATGCCATTGGGACAAGGCAGGGAGGGGGAAATTAAACCCCCCATTTGTTTGCTTCCTGCTGCTGCTGAAGCTGGCCACGCCCCCGCCACTGTAGCAGCAAGTGGAACAATGCCTGGCAGACGCTGCTGTAGCCCTGCCTGACAGACCCCAGCTGGGATCCATGCTGGTGGGGCAGGGGAGGTGGGGAGGGGAATAAACCTCTTCTCTGTCTTCTTTGCCTTAGGGGGCCCAGTGTCTGGCCATGCCCCGTCTGCGCTCCAGCTAGGGAGCAGAGGAGCAGGACCGGCCCTGCTCCACTGAAACAGAGAGCACAATCTAGGCCAGGGCTGCAGAACATGTCAGGATGCTGGGGGACTCTGGTTTAACTTAAATCAGGAAGGAGTCTGGGTCAGGTGTTCCATAAACTGGTTTGACCTCAATCAGTTAAGTCTGCTACTACATTCAACCAGGTTAATCTCAAACTGGTTTCGGCCTTTTTGAAACTGGCTTATGTGCACTGAACTTATGTTCTGTTACAGGTTTAAACCGTTTTTTGCTCACTTAAATCAGTTTATGTGTAACTTCTGTCCCTAGCCAAAGTGATCTAAAAACTTCCTGCAGGGATGATCCCCCCTGGGTTAATTGTCTAGGCAGCCACACCTGCCTTGAGTCTCTGACTGACGAGCTCTGCCTCAGCTAGTTAACTGGCTACCTTCCTGACTGGTTGCTAGCAGTGCTGCCTATCCATCTACAGTATTGCTAACCCCACTGTGTCAAAAATCATGAGACAAACTCTTAAAAATCAAGAGATTTGGAATGTAAATTATGAGATGCTATTTTTCAATTGTGTGTGGGAGGGGGTTATTTTTGAAGGTGTGGGTGCATGTTGAGTGTGCAGTCTGGGTAGGGGATATGCAGGGAATGCAGGGTACTGTGGGTCAGGAGTGAGGGGCAGCAGCAGAGCTGGGGATGGTGTGACTTGGGAGTGACACACAAATACACACACACAGAAACACACACATGCACATGTGCAGACGCACACACAGACACGGAGATGGGTCAGATCATGGGATGGAGCCACGGGTGACTCCTCCAGAGGCACAGGGTGAAGTACAGGTGCCTGCCACTCTGCGCCCCCCGAGGGACATATGGGGGCCACATGCCCCCCAGATTTGTGTGCAGGGCAGAGGTGTGCTGCCTGCTGTGGGCTAGGGCTTTGCACCCTGCTGCCTTTGCCCCAGAAGTCACACAATGCTGCCAAGCGGGCAAGGCACGCAGCATGACCAGCACTTGGCTTCCAAGGCAAAGGCAGCAGGGCACAGAGCCCTATCCTGCAGTGGGCAGCCCATCTTTTTCCTACACAAATTAGGGGGACACGTGCCCTCCATACTCTCCTGGGGGTTCGCGCAGTGGCAGGGAGCCATGCTCCCCCCACCGCTGGACGAGCCACCCACAGTTTTGTTCTACAACCCACCCTGACTCCGGGGCCCCATTCACCCCAGCCCCTGCCCCACTCCATCCCTCACCTTGGGGGCCTCGATCTGCACCCCTGCCCCTTCCCCTCCCCCTAGACTTACCAGCTGAGATTTCTCTACATGCACCAGAAGAAAAAATACCAAGATATGAAGGTTCAATCCCCAGACCATGAGTCAAATTAATTTGCTTGGAAAACATGGGTCTTGCAATTTTTTTTGTAAGAGTTGGCATTACTGCATCTAACCCCAGCTGTAGCAGCAGACTCCCAAGCTGGGTAGCAATTCTGATTTGGTGAGCCTGCTGGTTCCTAGCTTTAGTCTGGCCTCTGTTTTTTGACTTTGGTCTGTGGATTATCCTTCAGACTTAACATCTTGGCATCTGATTCCCGGACCCTGACCCTGACCTTGACCCTGGCGTGTACTTTTGGACTCTTCCTCTGGATTTCCCTCTGGACCTGGTAATTTGGCTTCTAAACTCTGATCCAGCCCTGGCCCCTGCCTTCCCTCAGTAGCCTAATCATTAGGCCAAGCCATCTATGCTCTGGTCCCAAATAGATCCTGTAGGAATCCTAGCTCATAAACACAAAAGGTAGCATTTTACTTACTTCTGATTGTCTGAGTGACAGTTTTTAATCATATAAGTGATACTTTTAGCCTTCACATACAGGTAGACTTGTGTTTTCTTGCATGCTACATGCCCCTGAATAAGACACACACCTTCATTTTGAGATGACAGAATGAAGAAAAAATGGTCTGGCTGCATAGAGCAGGAACAGAGCTTATCTTCAGCTCAGTCACCCTCCCTGCCCTGCTCAACCAAAAGTAGAAATTCTGGCCCCTGCTGAAGACTTGTCTCCATGGGTAAAGCTATGATTTTGATAAGAGCTAAAAACTGTTTCCTACTGAAACAGAAGGAGAGAGACCAGGAGCAGCTAGCAGACAGCAAAACTGCCAGCAGAAAGGTTAACTTGATTAATGGAACTTCAAGACCCCTAAAAGGAGAGATGATCATTAACATGTGGAGGAAAGAACAATCAGTCTTTAACCCAATTTATTCCCTTAGCTGGCTGAATAGAAATGCCACCACTGTTGCTGGGTAGTTGATTTAAGGGAAGGAACCAAAGGAGTGTGCTTCTATTCCAGCTAGAAAAAGCAGCTTCTTCACTTACGACATGCACCTCAATTTTGGGGAGCTGATTTTAGGGAAAAAGGAAAAAAAGCACTATGTTGAGCAGTCAAAGATACAGGTACAAGCCCCATCTACACAAGGGGGCCTGGAACCCAGTTCTCTGCTCACATAAGGAAGTGCCCTGCAGTCAGCTAAACCTGGAAGGGCCCTCTCCTCCATCTTCTGCTTAGGTACATGAATAGGTACTCATCTACACATGCAGAGTTATGTGACAGGGAAACAGAATCCCTACCTGTGCATAAATGTTGCCAACTTCTACTTAGAGACCAAAGAGAAATATAAGTCCATAAATGTACTCACAGCACAGCTTTCACTATTGTCAGGTCGATGAGGAATGATAAAAGACAAAACATCCAAGGAGCCTGGGCAGTTCAGTGGGGTAGTGGACTGGTTCTTGCAGCTAGTCAGCACCACAAAATAATGGGTTGGGATTGGGATTTCTGTGTTGTTGACATGCCTGTAAAATAACACTAAGTTAGTGATAGGCTTGATAACTAAGGGTATAAAAGACAAAAACCACTGGCATCAAAACAGTTTTATGGAGTGTCGATCATTGAAGAACTTGACCATCTTTTTTCACAGAAAAAAATCTCTCTGATAGATTTTTAAGTTGACTGGTCTTCTGTAGCAAACCCCAGGCTAGCAACGTAAATAGTTTTGAAAGCATGTTTAACTATGTGATCAGCCCATTGAAATCAAATCCACTACTCACTCACTTAAACTGCAGCACCTCCTTAAATATTTTGATGCATAAGAGTCTGGGTGCTTTTGCATGGGGGAATACTGAGCCCCATATTTGCATTTCATTCAGTTAACAACTGAGAAATCTGAAACGTCATTCGGGAAAAACAAAGAGATCATTAACTCTGTTTAACAGCAAAAACAAAAAGTGCCAAGTTAATGACAGCTGACAACCTGCTATAAAAATCAATTTAGAAGTCATAGATTAAAACTGTTCTACATCAGCTTTATAGCCATGCCTCTGTAGTGTGTACACAGGGACTAACCCTGTGAGGCACCAAGTGACTCCTGAATTGCTTCCAGTTACAGGTCAAGCAGTTTACGCTTATGATGACTAACGTGGCAGAAATAAAACATGTTTACCGAGAACTGTAGACAGCATTATGTGGTTGACATGGTATTAGAGCATTTTGCTTGGAAGGAATCTCCAGCCTGTCATCTCATCTACCCTCCTACATTGTGGCAGAACTGATTTCACCATTCTCCAAACCACCCTGGATGGATGTGGTATTAAGTCTGGCCTTAAACACAGCCTTTTCATTGATGGTGTTTCTACAGATGTCCCAGCACCTTGTGCTATTACCTAATCATTCTTACAGCCAAAAAGGGTTTTTTTTTCCTAATAGTCAATATAAATTAAATTTTGCTGTTGTGTATCTGTTTACCAATTAAAATTATGGATCCCTGTCTTTTATAATTCCCACTTGTGTGTAAGACTCCTCTCAGTGTTATGTCTAGACAACAATATACTTAATATGTCTAGACAACTATGCTACTTGATACTCCCTAGTATGCTACATGTCAGCTGCTTGAGACCATATGTTATGCTAGAACAGTATGAGAATTGAAAATGTTTTTAAACCTTTCAACATATTGATGAGTGTATATATATATTTAAATCTTATTTCTAAATCATTTAATACTCTGAAAATGTCTTACAAGTACAAGGACAAATTCTGACTGGCTGCTTGAGAATACATGCCAGTATTCTGGAGGGGGGAAAAACGGTTATGTACATGAAATAACAAGAAATTAGGTGGGAAGATGTGAATGGAAGACATGGTTTGTTTGGAGTAGCCATATCTGTGTGAATACATGGGCTATTATTATTATTTTTTATGACTGTTATTATGGCACCTACAGGACCCAGTCAGGAATCTGGGTCCAAATGAACATGCTGTTAGCAAACTCAGAACAAAAACATGGTCCCCTGCCTTACATAGCTTATAATACAAGGCTCCTCTACACATTACATATATTACACAATTAACTGGTTAACCAGGCAATACATTTTGACCAGCCACACAAGCAAAATAATTATCACACCATAAAAATGACTCTCCAGCTATAGAAGGAGCCACCCAGCTACAAAATCAGTGCTTGAAAATATAGCTGGTTTCTATCCAGCTTTAATTTTAATGTATAGTAGGGCCCTACGGTGGAGACAACAGGAAATACAGTGGATGACAGAACCTTAAGTGTACTCTGTAGAGAGGGACCTAACCAGCAAATCATATCTCAAATTGTGACCCAGCTACATATTCAACCAATTAATAACATGATAAAGCAAGCAATAAGCTACAAAGCTACTCCACAAAAATGTGGAATAATTTTATACCTTGTTCTGATCACACTATTAATTGAACTTGTGGCCAAGTGCTCCCCTGTGCCTCGGACACCCAGTCACGGGGTGCACCAGGCACAGGGGTGCACCACCCACTGCCAGCCCCACAGCTGACAAGGCTCCCAGTGTTGTCAGCTGAGGGGCTTGCAGCAGGGAGAGCACTGTCCCCTGTGAGCCTCCTTGGCTGTGGGGTTTACAGCAGGGAGAGCAGGAAGAATGCTGCTCCCACTGCAAGCCCCACACCTTAAGAAGCTCACAGCTATGACAACATTTCTCCGCTGTTCCTGTGCTGAGAGTCCTGAAGCTGACAGTGCTCATAGTAGGGGCAGCATTCCCAGCAATGCCCCTACTGTGAACCGTACTGAGCCCTGTCAACTTCAGGGCTTGCAACTACAGGAACTGGTGCAGATGGAGCTGGGATCATGATCCCAGGCTTCCCCTACACTGGTGATAAGGTATGATGGGATCTAATGCCATATATGGCATGGTAGGAGGTGTGATCATGTAGATGGCACATTAGATTCCACTGAGCCATTGGCAATGCGTACAGGGTGCACGCAGGTGTACATGCACCCCCTGAAATTGGCTGTGCACCCCCTGGAAGAGCCAGCCGCGAAACCGGAAGTGCACTTCCAGTTTTGCCACTGGCTCAGCCGTGAACTCCTAAGGGGGGACCCCCTGGTTGGTGATTGGCTGCTAGGGGACCCTCTTCTCCTCCCCCCCCCCCCCCCCCCCCCGCTGGCGACCTGGTGCCTCCCCAGACTCGGGAAGCACCAATTGCCCATGCACTGAACCTTTACCTGCACATGTAGAGGGGCCCTCTGTGACAATGAGTTAATTATAATAAGAGCACAGCTCCTGAATGTCTGGATATGCTTCAGTGGGCTCCTTCTACATTTCCAGGAGAGCCAAAACCGAAGTAGCCATCTAATTTTACATGTAGTTGCTATAGCTACAGTTAGCAATCCATCTGGTATGTGTGTGCAGTACATGTAGGTAACTTTTTACAATTATTTTCTTTTTACTGTAACTTTAACTTCCAAAGGATTCTCTCTGCCTTCAGAGGCAGCTGCTATTTTGTGAATGACAATGGATACAACATTACAGAGAAAGGAAATACTCTCACAAATACTTTATTGCTGGTCTTTCAGACTCAAAGGATATATGTTTGCCCTTTGGGTATGGGTGGGAGCATCTACATAAGATGCTACATTGCTGTGGCGATGAGCTACTCCACAATAGCCCATTGTTATGGCAACATAGCATCACCAGGAATGAACCATAACATTGACAGTATTGAGAGGGAGCAAAAAGTGATATGGTTAGAGCCGGTTACTGTGCAGTCATTTAGTACGTCCTTAAGCTTTTGAAGTACTATTGCTTAAGCAGGTAATAAATGACTGAGAGGTAAACTGCACGGTCTGCTGCTCATGTAGATGTGGCCGCTGTAGAAAATAACACATGAGTATGGAATAAGCCACAGTTGGACACTTACTTCAGCTGCTTTCATGTACTTACTCTGTAATTTCAGCAAGAGTATCAAAATGGCCATCATAATTGTAATCAAATACTGGTCCACTAACCACATTCAGTCCATTCCTCTCTGCAGCATACTTTAGGAGCAGCACATCATGCAAGTAGTTCCATATCTCTGCCATTAAAAGAACAGTTGCACATAATTAATACCAGTTTCAAGAGGTTTGACTTCTTTAACATATTGGCAAAGAATGCTTTTCTCTTGTCACCACGACTAGAGAAAAAGTATGTACCACCATTCTATTGATGCAATTTGGTTAAATTGTTAACTTTAGGATGTAGGGTAGTGAGAATATGTTTATAGTTATAGGGTGCATCTACACGTGCGCTTTACTATGGAGCATGTCCACAGTAAAGCATCACCATCTGCACATGCGCCAGTATTAGGGTGCTGTTAATTAACTCTGCAGTAAGATAATATTGTCAGGGACAGTACAATCTTATGGTACAGTGCTTAACTCTACTGAAACACACATTTAGACGGTGACAGGGGCTGGCTGGGGCACGAAGGTGCTAAACTGCAGGGGTTGCCTGCCACCTAGCTCCATACTTCAGTACCCTCGTGCCCTGGATATCCCCTTTGTCACCCAGTGCTGGCACCTGGAGCCTAGAGCTAACACCCCCAAGTCTTTTGACAGCCCAGGGCTGCTCTGCCCTCAGGAGCTGTTGACTCTAGCTGAAACAGCTCTGCAGTTGATCGCTGCACATTAAATTTCACGTGTAGATACACCCACAGAGTGGCTAAACATGCCCTTTTCTCTGTTTGCCTCTTGTAGATATAACTCTGATCTGCAGTAACAGGCCAGTAGTTTTCATACTTGTAACTGTGCTCAATTTCCTTAAGAAACTTATTTTTTAAAACTAATTTCCTTCTAAGATTCAGGTCACTGTGCTGGTCTGGGGTTTTTTTGTTCACACAGAACAAGGATATAAGTGAAGTCTGAATGAACCATGAAAAGTAGCCAAAACTGTTTTTTGTTCAAGCACAAGACCTAAACAAATACAGATATATAGATAGATCTATATCTATAGCTGAGGCTGAGTTATTGCTAATGTCTATGTAACAGAAAGCCAGGATGGATAGTTGTATGGACATAACAGAGTTTATTTCAGGTGTACAACAAGCACATCTACCGGAGGGGAATTATCCAACTAAGAGTCCATATTTTTTGGTTCCTGAGCCTCTGAGTGTCAGGCCCCTCTTCTCCCTACCACATGGAGTCAAGGTAAGAGTCATCTCTGCCAGCCTGCTAAAAATCAATACATTCCAGATAAATCCACAAAAATGGCTCTGCGGCCTGTCTTCTCTTTATACCATGTGAGCAGAACAAAGGGATAGGAGAGGACATTCAAATACTAATACATTGTCTTTAGCAAAAAGACTGTGGACTGTCTTAGGTGGACTGTCTACAAAAAAAAAATCAATTAAATGCGTGCATTTCATAATATTCCCTACCAATGTCTTTTAAACTTTTTAGTGCACTTAAGTAGATCTGGATATACTGAATACTGACATTACAGGAAAACAACAGTATTTTAAAAAAATATTTTACTTAGCTAAGGGAAAGAGCCACTTAACCAACAGAATGGACATGTTCATTAAAACCTTTGAACCTACTTTTGAATTGGGCATACATGGGGACAATATTGCTGGTAAGTAAAGCATCATATTGTTCAGAAGCGGTTGAATTGTAGTCTGAAAAAAAAAGTGAAACATGCATTAATGACTAATATACACAAAGAGGTTTCTCATATAAAGTTCCCATATCACGGAAGATGGATATATTTATATTATTGTGAATTTCCTTAATTAAAGCTTCACATTGGCATGGGAACTATAGCTATGTACATTTATAAACAATACACACAGCCATATATAAACTCTGATGATTGTGCAGTCTATAGTATAAAGTAGGGGACTGAATAGGACTGAGGATTTGTTATGTAAGCCTAGAAAGTATTAATCTGAGATAAATGACAATAAAGGATTTCCCATACATAAATTTCTTTAGGAAATGATCTATGGGGCATGCCAGAGAGGAATCATTACACCATTAGTAGCCCAGAGTGAAATCCACTCACCGGGATTTTGTTTACTGTCTCAAGCCTATTTAGCCTTAAGAAATTATCGTTGTTAAATATATAAACCAAATCAAGAAAAATGTATAATACAACAAATTGTTCTAGAAAACATATATTTCCATTCTTGGGAGAACTCTCCCAAAAAGAAGAGATTGTCTCAAATATACAAAATGCATGGTAGCTTTGTGACATGTAGAAAAAGACTATAGGCTGAGACTAACCAGCTTCTATTCACTTCTATTCTAACTCAGCTTTGCATATGGTCAAAAAATGAATACACCACCTTACCACAGGTTAGTCCCCCTCTCTGTACTATCTATCTGAAGCCCATCTAACATGAGAGTATTTAAAATTGAAATGTCATAGGCACAATTTATGTCATATACTTGACTTTACTCCACCTCTTTCCCTTATTCTGGTCAGTTTTCATCACATGCTGCTGTCCCATTTTGACATAAACCTAAAAGTTCTGAACTGAAAATATTTGGGTACAAGTAGTAGTTGTACTTCTTTTAGTCAATGCACAACCACTGGAAACCTTTTCCTGAACAACATGCTTATTCCAAACAGGTTGTTTTGGTGTTGTGTATATGTTTAAACACAAACCCACATCCAGCTGATTAAGATTTTCTAAGCTCTAGCTATAAAAAGAATGATACTAACTGGGAGGATAAAGGAAACCGTGGGTGATATTCAGGTCAGGCTGGTAGCTGGAGCAATTTTGGCTCTGAGCAGCAGGGATTCTAACATCAGCCCGCAGACGGTTGGGGCCAGTGGGAGGAAGAGAAGAAATGTCTCCCTGCTAAAAGGAAAAAAAAAGGGAAAAAAAGGGAAAAAAAGCATTACACCCACACTTGTGGTTAACCCAATACCCTATATGGGCTCTGACTTCCTAGAATGGCTTTCATTGAATCGTTTCCCATTTTTTAAATGAATCAAGTCAATGTAAGTAATGGAAACTCATGTTTTCTATAGAGAGCTTTAACTTGGTCCTTTTCCTCTGTGTTCAGATACTCTGAGAGCCCCTTTGTGACCATTCTCAAGACATCGATCTTTGGTTGCTTGAGAGCAAGTAATGGGGTAAGCCCCAAAAGAAGCCACACCAGTATATTTCCAGGCTTGAAGCGTAAGTGCAGGAGCAGGTGGGCAGGACATACTCAGAGCAGGATACTGCAATGTAGACATGTCCAAAGTTAAAGAAAAACCTAAACACCGTATAAAATTGTAGTAGTTAAGGACCATATTGTACATTACTCTAAAAAGATGAAATTTTACTTGTTCATTGCCCTGAAAAGGAAGTTATTTTTGGAAGGATACATTTTATTTAATTTCCTACTGTGAGGCAGAATATGCTTAGAAGAGGATGAAAATTAAGCAATGCTAACAATAATACTTTAAGGGCTAGATTCTCAACTGGTATAAATTGGCATAATTCCATAAATTTCAATGGAGATATGTTAATTTACAGCAGTTTACAATCTGGTTCACAACATTTCTTATCAATTAGTTGACTCTAACATCCATATTTATAACTGGTAGGGCTGCACAAACAGCATCATCAGCATGCTGTTTTCTATGCTCTGCTGTAGCTTTCCTATCATAAGTGATAGCGTCATTTCTTCATTTGTGTTGTTTCCTTTTTATTAAGACATTACTGTACTTGATGTAAGAAAATATAATCATTCATCCATCACAGTTAATCAGATCTCTTCTTTTATGTTTAATATATCAAGAGGGTTTGGGGTTTGCTTTATTTTGTAAGTCTTCTGAACTTTATAAACCATGATTAGATTAGATTAGATTAGATTAGATAGATAGATAGATAGATAGATAGATAGATAGATAGATAGATAGATAGATAGATAGATAGATAGATAGATGTAGTATAATGTCCCTTTTGATTTGTTAAAGTGAATTGAAGGGAGTCAGGGTTGTGTTTTTGCTCCATTTTTTCTGTCTTTATTGAGATTTATGAAAGTGTCTGTAGATGCCTATCCTGTGATCCAAGGGCTTTAAGTTAAAATATAATATTGCCTCTCCCAGATAAACGGCTATCCCCAGCCCTCTGTTAAGTTCCATTAGTTTGAACTGCTGGTTCCATATGTCCCACTGGTCCCGTGTATGGTAGTGGTAGTCAGCTATGGTAAATGGAGCTCAACAAGAATGAAAGGTCACTTGATCTAAATGCAAGCCCAGGGACACAGTGAGGGTAATAATTTAAATCTGAGCCCTTACAGCTCTCCACCTGCACCTTCCCCAAAATGTAGCAGGAAAAATAGGGGTATTTCAGTACATATACAATGTTAGGAAATCTGATAGAATCGACAGAGAAAGTGTGTTCCAAAGTTGACGACATCAGTGAAGAACCCCCACCACAGGACTCTCCAGACAACAAGTTCCAGCATGACAGCTTCTGCTAACCAGTATAATACGTCATGGGGACAGAAGGGAACTCTCAAGAAACCAGCTCCAAGCCATTCAAGCCTATATAGATGAACATCTACACATTCCAGTTCCATGTGGAAACTTACTGGAAGCAAGGCAGATTCTGGAACGAGGGCAGAATGTAGGGCAAAGTGGCACCTTGGAAACTAACTGGTTCAAAGAAGTATGCGCTTTTGTAGGCAACAGCCTATTTTGTCTTACATCTGCCATCTGATGATCTAAGCTGTTGTCTAGGCCACTCTGAATCAGTTAATCCCTAAAGTGCCACCTTGCCCTTCCACCTGCCTGACATCAGACTAACCTAGCTAACCACCTCTCCATTCATGGAATAAAGATATAATCTTTAAAACAGCTTAAGAAGAAGGCTGAGGCATCCAGCAGTACCTTGGTTCTGAATGGTCTCTTAGTGTAACTATACATAGAGCTTATAACAGGAATCTAAACAGGTGACAAAAACCATAAATGTGACAAGAACCCTTTATGAAGGAACATTGCTTTTTTTTCATGAAGCACAGATGAAAAAGTGCTCCTTAGTTACTGCTTCTACCTTAGCACCCAGGAACAGACCAGGATTTACTGTATTTTCTTGACTACCACATGCATGCATATTGTTTTTGGGAAGGCAGAATGAAGAAAGAAATCTTTTGTACAGAGTTATGGTTACATATAGCAGGGGAATAACCTAATCTTCAGGTCCCTCTCCTGCTTAACCACAAGCTGAAACCCTAGCTGCTATTGAAGACTGGTCTCCATGAGTGGATCTATGATTTGGAAAAGAGCTGAAAAAGAGTTTCTAGGGCTATAAAATAAGAGAAGAGAGATCAAGAGCAGCTAGCAGACAGCAAAATTACCTGAAGAAAGGTTAGCTTGATTAGTGGAACATCAAGACTTTTAAAAAGGAAAGATGATTCTTAATAGCTGTGGAGGGAAGAACAAAGACTCCCTCAATCAATTGACACCCTTAGAGCCTAAATAGATGCCTGGGGGAGTATTAATCAAAGCAGGTTTTTTATATTCCTGGAGGAAAATCAGCTTTCCAGCTTAAGACACACATCCCAATTTTGGGGAGCTGTCCTTTGGGAGAAAGGTACATGTGGTATATGAGTAAATAGGGTAATATCACAGCTGATTTATACACCTGGGTTAAAAATGGCTTTTGTATTCCCTAAAAAGAAGTTCCAATAACTCTTCTGGCACCTTCTCCCAACCCACCAGTATTACTTCACTCTTCTTCAACTTAAACTCAGTTCAGTTAGTTGTAAATCAAGCCTCCAGTTTATATACAGAATGCATTATTAATTCTATTGTTTCAGCCAATCCAGAAGGATACAGATGTTGAGCAAGTTGTCATCAGCCCACTGAGTACATCATAGCTTGTGTTTTTTCACTAGGTCTGCCAGTAACATCAGAGCTAGGTTGAACAGGATGAATGATAATATAGATTCTTATTAGACCTTGCAGTAGAAAACTCCAGTTGGAGAAAAAAGTAGCCACAACAAACTTTTGTTTCTTTCAAAACAATAAGAAAGGAACTAGTGCAAAGGTAATTCTTGATTACTCTTGCTAGAGTCTGCAAGCAAGTCAACAGACCCTCATGAAAGTATCAGAAGTTGCTGATAGATCACCACGGACATTTTAGCTTTATTCTTTGCTTCAGTGATAGCACTTAATAGAGCCAGGCCCAAACTTATCTCCGAAATCACCAATGCAAGATAAATCAGAAAAATTCAAAAACCACAAGAACTACAATATCATAAGCTACTCAATGGCTTTTCCCAAAAATAGCTGATTTCTAGGCATATTGTCAGTGTCAAGAGCTGGGTCTTTAATTGATAGCCTACCTATAGCTTCTCTAAGAAATCCTCCTTCAACACCTGCATTGTCCAAAATTTTAATGTTTCAGCAGGTCAAACTCAAAGATGATTTCCATAGCTGTATCTACTCTTACTTCTTCTGTCTCAGGTTATATGGGGAATCTTGATGACATGTGAAGAAGCCACTTACAACAACTGTAAAAATTCCTCTGAGGATGAGATTTTGCAATTCTTTCTGGTGCATATAATGAGATTTTTTTGTGGCTAGATAGTAATTAATGTGTCAAGATACATAATTTATTTGCATTTCATGGCAGACTTTAACTATAGTATTCAACAGCAACTATTGTGGTCTTTCAGGTCAACTTTCAGCCACTTCCACGAGGCTTTTTTGAGAAGTACAAACAGGAAAAATACTAAAACCATACACACACACATACAAACCCCTTCCATAAACCCAATGAACTAAAATCTTTACTTCCATAAGTCATAAGAGAACATCAGCTCTCAATGCTGTATTTATCTTATTATGGTATGGTGCTAGTTACAAAAGCTAATCTACTTTGCAATATTTTTAAGCTAAGCTTAAAAAATCCTTCCATACAATTTTCTTTAACTACAAACAGGGCACATCTACATGAAAATGTTTATTGTGCCGCAGTAAACATCTCA
Organism: Alligator mississippiensis; assembly: GCF_030867095.1. NCBI lineage: Eukaryota > Metazoa > Chordata > Crocodylia > Alligatoridae > Alligator > Alligator mississippiensis. The sequence continues at coordinate 114,400,341 of NC_081824.1, read as the reverse complement.
GTGTCTACATGTGCAGAGCTATTAGGATGGAGTAAACAAATTAACTCCGCTGCAGGTTAGTACTTGTAAACACAAGTACTATTCTATGGATTTTTTTTTTTTTTTACTCAGCAGCAACATACATGTAGACAGTGACTAGGGCTAGCTGGGGCATGAGGGTGCTTCAGTGCAGGGGCTGCCTGCCAACTAGCCCCACCTGAAGCATCCTTGTGTCCCAGCCAGCCCCTCCTGAGCACATTGATCCAAGCTGAAGCAGCCCCAGGCTGTCTGGCTCACCCTCCAGGCCAGTGCTCCAATCCAGCTCAATGTGCTGCAGTCCCGGGTGTGCGTTCAAACATGGCACTGGAGAGCCATAAACTCTGGCATGATGTGCACCAGTTTATTGGTGCACATTAATTACACATGTAGATGCACCCACATATTCCAAATTCATGCACAGATAGAATACAGCACATTCACAAAATCAAATAAAACTATAGTGCATCCAGAAAGTGAATGTACAACCAGTGAAATAGTATAAAGAACTTTGAAATTCTACGCACAAAAGGCGTAGAATTAGCATGCCACCCTGTACATGCTTGTTAATACAGGCTAAAAAAGAACATTATTTTTTTCTAAGTGTCCTGAGGCAGTCTGTTGCAACCATTTCCTTCTCCTTCAGAAGATCAATGTGTAACCTCGGAAATTTATCCCAGCTACCACTAATTTGAATCTTAATTTTTGCCTCCAAATCAGAAAAAAAATGTAACGGAAACTTGGGCTGCTGTCACTAGTGTAATGTCTGTAATTATATCCAGTCAAAAAGAATAGTTGATTCATAACACCACTCATCATACACAAGGAAAATTACATGCAGCTTATGCGATCAGGGTTTTGTACCTACACTGGCTCCTTTATACTGACTTCAATTAGCCAGACTTCTAGGCTAAGTACAGACAGTCAAAAAGCCTGAGGCTGAATTGATTTAGTCTTCATAGTTAGTCTAAGCTGTGTAGATTGAATCAATAAGCAAGCAAACAGACAGACATTCACTTTTGATTTCAGAAATGGAGCCACATGCCTGCAGTGGCACAGATCAGAAACCAGGGGGTGCTGGAGCATGCCTGCCTACTTGGCTGGAGCAGGCAGCTTGGGCTAGCTGGCCCACCCTACAAGGGGGGTATTGTAGGGGAGGTACAGAGCATTGTGGGATGTTGAGGGAACTGTGATTTAATTTGAAAAAGGAATACCCTTATTTAGGAAAATCCCAAGAGATTTGAGATGCAACCAGCAAATCCGTAGCTTGCTTCAATCTGTGGTGCTGCTTGAGCCTGCCTATTTCACTTTGTGAACAAGAATCACAAACTAGAGGCACTGAAAATCACTAGGCCCTGTTCTCATGCTTAGCAGTAGCTGAAGATGCACAGTGTGTTATCTCTATGTGTGGACCCATGCATGCACAAAGCTTCCTGTGAATGGGACTGCGTACAGAGTTTCCTGGCTGCTGGTTGTTCAGCTACTGGTAGAACTAATGAGGCCTTTGTCCTGCTTTTCTTATCTTAGAAACTGTTATTTCTTCTGGCTATTATGTATTAGTAAAACTTTACCTCCACTAAGTTTGTAACTTCACCCTATGTTATTGTCCCTAACAGGTTTAGAGTCAATCGATTACTGTATTATTTCACATCACATTGATAATAGGTATAATCCATATTACTGTTATTTTGGTTATACAGTCCAAGGCTGTCCAACTGGTGGCCTGCAAGCCACATGTGACCCACAAGAGGTTAAGGGATTGTGAGGCCCCCAACCTCCTAACTGGCCACTGCTCCCACTATCAGTTTCACCATTTTGAGGTCACCCAGTTTTTGAAAGTTGTATGCAAATGCTAACATTATTGGATTAGGTATCATTTTAAGAGAGTCTGTGAAAAAAAATTAACAGAGAAGATGAGGTGAAAATTCTCAAAAAGTCTATATACCACATGCATAAGTTAGAAGACCTTCCATTACCACATTACATTATATTATGTAAAAAATATAGATATCCCTTTAGTTAAAACAAGATCTATTTTAACATTTTTTCATTGGGAATAAAGAAAAGATTATATTCTACAGAAAAAAAAAGTTTAGAACTCAACCCTATGACCCAATTTGTTCAAGAGATTCACAAATCTTTGAACTCAGCAAGGGTCACCTATCCCCAATTATAATATTTACAATTCATGCAGCTTTGGAATACACAGAAACTGCATTAGAACAAACTGTCTAGTATGTTTGTATATATTTGGAAAACTTTGTTAACAAAGAAAGATAATGATATGCTTAGGAGAATTTACAAGCAGCCATTCTTGGAAATTATAGCCTGATTTTTTTTTTCCTCAGGAACTAACAGAGACAATTTAGAGCACAATAGATGGTCAAGAAAGAAAGTCAATGTGTTTTCAGTTTCATGTGTTTCCTCATTTACAATTCCCTCCCATTATTTATATTCTATCCCCACTCTGTTCCTCTGTAAAACAGGTTAGCCATTTTATATGTATAGGCTAAGTTGAACCAACTTAACTGCTGTGCTGAGGTGGTCATTTTCCCATTTTTAAGGTATTTCAAGTTTGCTTAGTTTTGACTATTTTGCAAGCTGGTTTTCAAAAGAAGCTAGACTTGGACAATTAGGCATTGAATTAAACAAGTTGAAGAAGCATTGAAAATCTGTGGCTTAAATCCATGTTCACCCCACAAAAGCAAACAAAAACTAAGCAAGAGTTATTTTCCTGTGAGGAAATTATAAAACTTACCTTCCCATTATCAGACTGAGTAAATTAAATCTGGCTTCTTTCAATAAGGAAAAAAATATTAAAATTCAAGAAAAAAATATGCCTGAAAGAACCACAACATCCCTCTTGTTCATAAGCAACAACCTAATGAATGAACTATGTTTTCAGTACAACATATCATTCAGTTATGTATGATAAGTATATTTGGTAACCTACAGTTTTATTGATAGTGTATGCACTCCACAGCGGCATCCAGATGGTGTGACTGTATCCACTCACGTACCCATGATGGTAAAGGAGGCAGTAGTTGTTTTGCTTCTGTAAAACACGGGGTCTCCCATAGGGCAAATGATATGTCTCCGCCTTCTTCACTACAATTTAAACAATAATTATAGTCTTTTGTATTTGTGAAAACATGTTTTTTGTTGACAGAAAAGCATATTCAAAGGGGAAATAAATACAGAATGTAACATACATGAAAACTTAATATGTGCACTACATTTAATATCAAAATTCCTTTTGGATATTTAAAATTGCTAAACAACAGTGTTCATGTTTTGATTAATACATGGACAATATATCACAAAAAAATCAGAAGCCTGATCTTCCTCTCATAGTAATTTTAAACTGCTATAATTCTGTTGATGTGCTGGTGAAATGAGATGAAGGCTTTAGATCAGGGGCAGGCAAAATATAGCCTGTGGTCCAGCCCACCAAGCAATTCCATCCAGGCCACGGTGCCCCTCCTTAAGCCCTGGCCCAGGGCTGCCCCTCTGCAAGCCAGCACCTCCATGCATGCGATGCAGCTCTGGTTGATAAACAACCAGCTCCCACCCCAGCCTGGCCTGACCCACCCCAGCCCCAAGCCAAGGAGCACTAGAGACAAGAAACCTCTGCCTGGCAGAGTTTTTGCCTGGCGGCCCTGAGGATGTTCTCAGCCTCCCTGCCTGAAAGCCTGGAAATGCAAGTAAGGGCCCCACCGGGCCAGGGCCAGGGCCTCCCAGTGGGGGAAATGTGGTGGGAGTGCAGGAAGCCATGCATGATGGGGTGGGCTGGGCTGGTCCCACACACTGCAGAAGCACAGGAGCTGCGCACTATGGGATCAGGTGGGGCTGGTCTTGCACGCAGCTACCATGTGCAGCCAAGGACTTGGGTGGGAGCGTGGGCGCTGCGTACTGTGGAGCCCAGCTGGCCCCATGTGCTGCCACCACATGCAGCAGGGGACTTGGGCGGAAGCGCTTTTGGGCCAGGTGAGTCTGGTCCCACACGCTGCTGCCACCTGTGGCCAGGGACTGGGGTGGGCATGCTGAGAGCTGCAGGCTATGGGGCTGGGCAGGGCTCCTCCACTTGCTGCCACCACATGCAGCTCCAGGGACTAACACACACTCCAGAGACTCTAAGGACCCCTCATACACGCACACTCACAGCCCCCACACACACTCCCATAACCCCCACCCCAATCACACCCACACCCTCTTACACTCCCCACCCCAACCACATATCCTGCACCCACACACCCCTACACCCGCTCCCCATTGACCTTACCCACACACCCCATCATACAACCAAACACATTCCCAAAGCCCCCGCATACACACTCCTACCTCCTCAGCCCCACCACACAAAATATACAAGAGTAAGACCGTATTTTAAGCTATTATGCAATCTCCTCTAGATACACTATACAAACACATAAATCAGGACTTTTTTTTTTATGAAATTAAAATACGTTATAGTCGATGTTTGATTTTTTTAGTATTTTTTTTTCCGGTTTCGAGATAGCAAACCCCCGCCCCCCAAAAGGAGTACTTCCAGGACAAGGGGAGGGACTTCTGGTAGGAAAGGTCAGAGGTTAGGGGTAGGAATTCTGGCCCCAAGATGGCAGCCAGGGGGTGGGACACCTGTCAAGGTGCCAAGCTACCCTTGCAGCCCTCAACAGCTCACCAAAACTCATTAAGTGGCCCTCCAGCTGAAATAATTGCCCATCCCTGCCTTAGATGAAGTATTATATAAATGAACTGCCAAAAAGATTCACAAAAGCAGATAGTAGAGCACACCCACAAAAGCACACATCTATGGGAGTCGTGTGAATACATAGATAATGGTAAAATATAGCCGCAGGACTGGGAACAGCAGTTACGGCCTATTGTCCTACAGGACCTAAGGCCTGATCAAAAGCCCTTTTGAATGAACAGGTGTCTTTCCATGAGTCAGATGGCTGCCCCACATCTGCAGCTCCTGTGTAGCTATACTAGGGAGAAAGGTTGTGTGAGGAACTTGTTCTCTTATGCTCCACCCCTGGGCATCATAGTGAGTGTTCATGCATTACTGTCTTCCCAAAGACTTCCTGTTATAAGTGCCATGAGATTGGAGGAAGGTACTGTGGTACCCAAAAGTTCATCTATAACCCTTCCAAATGCTGTATACAGATGGTCCAATAAAAGACTGCCCAAAATAATCATTGTGCCTCATTTTTCAATTGATTTTCATAGCAGTTATATATTTGAGTAAGAAAAACTCTTACTAATGGAGTCTGACAGCCAATCTACTAAACAGGCAGGAAAAGAAGAAAAAAAAGTCAATACTTATAGTAGTTTCTAATCTTAACTCACCTAAAGGATTCTAGTCTGTAAATAGTACCACTGAAATCAATATAAAGTAAAAAGAAAAGACACAGGTTTAGATCAGCCCTGTTGCTTTTATTTCCTTCAACTTACTTTCTTCTGTGCTGAGATTTAATCTTTGATTTATCAATTCCAATCCCTGTAAAATAAAATATTAAAGAATTATTCAAGAAGAATTTGTGCCTTTTAAAAAAATGGCAAGACTGGTAAAGAAATCTCCGAAACTATTGCTTACCTCTGAGGGAAATGTGCACCCTAAATTATCTAAAGAAACTGCACTGGTAAAGGGACACGAAGAAGGTGATGACACTTCTTGTGGAAGTGATGGATTGAAAAAAGGTATCTTCAAAAGATGGTTTAAGGTGCCATGAGTTCCGTTGTTTGGTGCGGGTTTAATATGCAGCAGATCTGTTGAAAAAGGTTACAACAAAATTCAAAATTTTAGAAAAAACTTTGTTTTCTTCCACAAGAAAATGTCAATTGGCCAACAGGTCCTCTTTTAGAGCAATTCTTTTAAATAGTGAATAATATCTCAATTACCTGTCCCTCAAATGCAAATGTATCTGATTATTGAAAAATCAAAAGTTTGATTAAACAAAATCCAGGAAAAATAAATATTTCAGTTAAAATGAAGGGCTGCCTCTTTATTATACACTGAATACTCTTCTTCATGAATTTTATCCGCCAAGCAAACAACTTGACCAATGAACACACTGAGACACAGGCATTAATTGGTCAGTTGCTTCCCAGCCAGGCAGGTGAGTTTACAATTCAGACAGCTGCGGAAGTTCCTTGATAGTTTTGTTGTATAACATGGGCACTAAACTTTTAAGATAAGTATTACTATATGGCTGGCTGTGCATCACTGCATATTTTTTACAGATTTCCAATGGGATTTGTTTTTAATTTCTAGCCTAGTCCATCGCCATCTTCTTATGAGTTTTTGGCTTGCAGAGGTACACCTATATTTCTGATGAAGGCAGAATTTCTAATTGTCTGCAAGGCTCCCATTCTAAGATGACTCCAGCAGGCACTCATGTAAGCACCATACATATTCGTTAGGAGTGCTTCACTTCCCCATGATTTTAAGTGAACTCTGAAAACAGAAATTATCTTAATAAAGAGGTTAATTGCTGGCAGTTAATGAGAGAATATCCTAAAGGAACATGGAATGTAAGAGGATTTCAGTAGGCAAGATGAGGTGTTTGGTTCAGAGCAACTGGCTTTAAGTACCTCACCAATGTTTTTTGTAATCTCTCCCTCAGCCTACAGCATTTTGCCTTTGAGAACCTACTAATATGTCACTGGCTACCTATACTCACCACACATTAGATTGTAAACTTCTATGTTTTCAAAAGGCTCCACTTCAGTTTTCTCCTTAAAACTTGGACCATATGCTAAGAAAATGGCCTAGAGAATAATAATAAAAAGCTGTTATCTAAGTGAATCTGGATTAGAAAACAATACGAGCAGAATTTTAAGAGAACTGAGAATACTAGGCCCAGTTCTGTCCTCAGGAAGGGCAAATCAAGTCAAGTGCTTGTTTTGATGTGCTAAGAGCAGAAAATAGCCTATTGTGTATCATACAAAAAAGATAATTGTGCATAAAATCTCTATTAAGACTACTTAACTATACAAAGAAACTGATTTTATGTTTCTTTAACATTCCCATGTCAGCTCCTTAAGAAATTGTTTTACTTGCCAGGTCTTGAATTCAGGACTTTTTATTTCTCTTGCAATAGCTTATATATGGAATGTTACTGCCACTTAAACAGCTGTAGAAGCATATTATATTCCTTGAGCCATTTTTAAAGCCAATAGGGAGTCAAGTGCCCAGACACAGCTTTTCATGCATGGGTAACAATTTAATAAATGCCTAAGTGACTTAGGGCCTTATGTCCCATTTCCACAAATGGCTTAGGATACATGTAGACTAGGAGTGGCAAAACTGTGGCCAAACAAGTGGCACAGGCAGCTGCCCTGTGTGGAGGCATTGGAATGGATGCAGGGAGCAGAGCATGAAGTTGAGTGGCTGGATGCTGTTAGATGAGGTGTCAAGTATCACTGCCAGGAGCCAAGTTAACCCTTCCTAGTCCTGCAATTGATGAGGAATTCGTGCCTTTGAATCCTATGAAGGTTGCGGTTCTAGGGAAAGGTTAACCTAGCTCTCAGCAGCGATGACTCCTCTTGCAGTGACATCCTGCCCCTGTTCTGTTAGGTGCAATGATGGCCAAGGTCTGAGAACTCCTGCCTCTGTTCCAGGATCCAAAGTACAGACTCTAACAGGTACGGAGGGGGGGAAGGGAGGAATGCCGAGCCTCACTCAACATCAGCTGTGGCTAATGCTCCCAGTCTTTCTTGGCACATTGCCATTTGTGCACCCAAAACTGAAGGAAGCTGTTTGATGGCTTCCTTCAGTAGCTGTTTGAGCTTTGATGGCTTCCTTCAGTAGCTGTTTGAGGACCTCAGTCTCTGACGTGACTGAAAAAAGCCACTAGGGACAACCTCTAGGCAGTTTCACTGGCATATTTCTGAGTTCAGAGAATGCAAGTAGGAACAGGTGGTAAGGCATGCTCAGGGGCATCAAGGCCAGGACACACTGCAGCCATATTGTTGACATACCCTGAGTCACTTACAAACTGAAATCTTGAGTGTCTGAAAAATTCCCCTTGTGTGACTACATCAGCTTTAGAACCATAAGCCCTGTGCAGCGGTGGGCTCCTGTCCATGTGCTGGTTAGAATCTGATGTCAAGTGGATTCAGGATTCCATATTAGATGCTGTCAGAGCTTTCATCCAAGTATCTCTTCTGGGTACCCAAGTTGTTCACTAAATATTAGGGTTGAGTACTTGACCAGTCAAATAAAGTTTGGTCAATTGAAGGGTCAAAAATTGTAAAAAAATTGCCAATAGGTCCAAATAAAACACACAAAAAGCACAATTTTTCCACTGAGAAATGTTTTTTTTTGTAAAATCGCTATTCTTTGACCGATTAAAAAAATGCAGTCAGTTGACCAGTCACTTGACAATATTTGACTGGTCAATTGACCAGCTTGACAACCCTACTAAGTATGAGTATGTATGTGTCTCAATGTTAATTGGGCAAACTGTAGGATTTGAACAGCCTATGAAAACATGTTTGTAAATTGAGCCAATGCAAATGAACAAGGGGTGAGTCTTATGGACTCATCCATTATATGGAATGGGCTTTGAAGTGCAGCACCAACAAAGAATAGTTAAGGCCAGTCACTGCTATCTTTTTTCATGACACCAAAACAGGAGGGCATTGATTTAAATCTAAAGGCACCACATTTAAAATATATGAAATACCTTATATACTCAGCATGTATTGCAATTAATCTATGGATCTGCAGCAACATATGATGGAGGCAAACAAATGAAAATGGTCCATACATGACATTAGCATCTATATGAATAAAATAATCATCTGCATTTAAACTAACAAATATTAAAATTTTTAGAGATATTTGAGCCCACAGCCTTTATCACTGAAGAAGTAAAGGTATAAGAGCCTTTAATAATCCTTCTCTGAAGTCACCAGAACTGATTACTACAATAGATGTGACTGGATGAACCACTGAACTAATATGGCATTTTCTATGTTCTTCTGACAGGAAGTAGATTTTGAACTACTACAAAAGAAAATCTTAATGAGGTCTGAACAGAACTGCTGTAATACAAAAAAACAGGATGCCACTAAAGGAAAGTATTTTGATGTCTTATAAAGAATCAAATTGCTTTTACTCAGCGTGCATCATCAGACCAGTAACTATGATTAATGTTTTCTATGAGGACATTTCATATGAAATTCTTCTAGTGTCTAAACTTAGGACTGGAAGTGGCCTATGTGAGGTTGCTGAAAAATATACACTTAAAAATATTTGGTTAACTTTAAAATATTTTTATTGTGCCAGACCTCCAAAACCAGATCCAGATGCAAAATTCCACAAAGTTACAGTGAAGACTATTCTCAAATCCTATCTACCGTATCCTATCAAAGAGGAAAAGATAACTTTTAAGTAGGTATCTCCATATCTTTGGATACTTATTTGAACCTCTAAACCTATGGAGGTTCTCCTCTCATTGGTCTAATCAGAAGAATGGGCGACTTAAATATGCTTTATATCACTATGTTGCACTTAGTTTAGGTACTACAATTGATCTGACTCTTAACACTTTTCAGGTGTCAGAGACTGGCAGTCAAGAGCCTAAAGCCTTTTGCTATCTCTCCAGAGACACAAATTCATGCTCTACCCTTAATATGTACTGATGGTGATCTCCACCCATCCAGCTGGAAACAGGTACCTGGGCATTTAGGTTTCTGAGAGACAGGTGGCTGGATACAAAGCTAACCACTTCATTGCCTTTTGTGACACTGATTACAGACCTTGTGTCTTTACCATGCTAGCCCAAGGAGCTGGTTGGCTCAGGTGGATCTTTGACTTATGGTGGACACCAAGACAAAACTATGGTATTGGGCGTATCTACACATGTTTTTATCTGCACCTAAACTTAATGTGCATTTGCCTAATGCACATTAAGGTGATTTAGGTGAGTGTCTACATGTGCACACTCTAAGGCGCATTAACACAGTGTGTGGACCAATTTGGGACTACAGTTAAGTCCAAGTCAGTCGATATACACAGCATTAATGTGCTTTAGCACATCTACTCGTGTGTTAAGGTGCTTTACCTAAAGTTGATACCTGCTTTTGCAGTTATTAAATTTAGGCACAGATAGCCTAAAATTGCCATTTTTAGGGTTCATTCAGGGTGTGCACATGTGACCTGTGCTCTTAATGTGCCATAAAAATGGCTAATGCACCTTAAATCAGCATGTGTAGACATGCCCATTGTGTACTTAAATGTGGTCCACAATTGCAGAACTTTGCATGGTATGCTTGAGGCCCATTTGAACATTTTATCCTAGGCACAAATTCTCAGGCTTATATTCTGAATGACCGTGTAAAAAATTGTAATAAACAAACTGAAACACAATGGGTATGAACAAGCACTACATTTAGATTGTCCTAACCAGGGTTAGGTTGATCTAAATGTCTACTTGTGCAGGCATTCACAGGGTTTAAATGGCCTGATCTAAGTTAATTCAACTCAGGAGGTGCACTAACTTGACTGAGAAAGTTAACCTAATCTATGAAGGGGTTAACCCAATCTAGTGAATGCCTGCATGCATATGCAGCACAGTTCCAGGGATGTGAAAGCCCAGCCACTCATTCTACCCCCGGAGTTGTGCTGTTCGTACCCTCCTCCCCTGATAGGCCTATTTTTAGCCATCCCAGCTCCCTCTGACATGGGTAACACCCCTTTCCCCCTGTGGACCCACCAATGCCCTCCCTCCCCACCACAGAACCACTAGGCCCCCTAGACCAGCCAAACCCCACCTGGACCTGCCAAACCCTGCCTGGACCCACCAGCCTCCCCAAACTGACCTGCTAAACCTTGCCTGTAACTGCCAACAACCCCTGCAGACCTGCCAGCCCTTCCACCCAGATCCTGCTAGTCCTTTCCCTGACCCCAGGTTACTTAACTTGGGCTGCCCACACTACTCCTGATGCACATGCCACTCCCAGTTTAGGTTTAGGCAGCTTAAAGTAAGATCCCTAAACCTAGACCAAGTGCAAGGAATGCTTGTTCACAAGCAAAATTGTTTGTTTACAGTTTCTATGTTCACTATATAGTGGGAGGTGATATTTGAAAAGAAAACACCTTACCTCCATACTTTTAAACTCATTGTCATAGCCATGGTTGCCTCCATCACAAAATGTATAACCTTTATTCCTATGAAGAAATTGTTCCATATTGTAAATATAGTACTGATATAACAATAAATACGTATTTTCCCAAATCACTAAACTGATGACACGCTCTGTCTCTTAAGTTACTGAGACTGTTTTAATCAAAAACTGAATTTACTCCTAAGTTTCCAGCTCTTATATAATGCATGTATACTTCTGAAATAGAAATAGAAATAAGGATGACATCTACATTGAGACATTCAGAGAAGTTCCAAAAACCACATAATCTTCAGGATAATTTCACAATAATCTTTTAGGATTTGCCTATTAAGACCATCTGTTGAGAAAATCAAACTATGTTTGTCTCCATGGAACAATTTAATTAAGATTGCAGAGGCCTTTACTTTATGAGGGAACACTGAAATTTGTTAGTCTGAAAATGTTCATATCTCACTATAAAGTTCATGCTTTGTTTTGAGAGAGTTGTGGAGGTAGGTGAGTCTACACTGTTAAGGCTTACAATGACTACACTTGAAAGGAGAGCTGTCATTTATTCATTGCTGAGACAACTGGAAATCAAACTGAAACAGATACTTTGACTTTGCTGAGCTGTAATTTAGAATCTATCCTGTATCCAGAATAGCTTAATGTATGTTGACTTATCTACCTTATTTTTATAACTGCACTTAGAGCTTAGTTGAGAAGAACAATGAATTTCATGGTAAAACTGAAAATATAAACACACCAAAATGAGTATTTCTCTTAAAATTCCCAGGGCAAATGTTTGACAGTACTTAAAATAAAAGAGGTCAAATACCAAATAGGTATTTTCTACCTTTCTTTCAAAAGGGTAAGTTTGGAAAATCTTTTTTAGTAAATGAAATTTACATTCAAAATTAATCTCTCCAGAAATATACAGAAAATGCTTAAGAGTAAGGAGCAAGAGAGTATCAATTAAATCACAAAAGAAAGCAAATGTTTAACTCCCAGGAGATGATCTAGGAATACGTAAGACATGCAGAGAGTGAGCAAGAGGAAAGGACATGCGGAATATATTTTCAAAGCTTTTGTGCCAGTTGAATCAATAAGGGCAAATGGAATGTGAAGTTTTCAATCATTTTCAGAGAGTGCAAATAGAATGCAAAGGCCTCACATTTCTGATTTTCTAAGATTCATCACTTTTTCTCTTCCTCATTAAAATGTGTACCCAGACAATATCCCCACCCTCAGTTGTGTGCACTCCCACGTTGAGAAAGCACACAACATGGACTTTTGAAAAGCTACCCCTATGGATTCACAACATGTGGATACCAACAACTTATACAGTTTTGACACACACATTGTTATAATGGCATAAGCAACTACTACACTAAGGTCAGATACTTATTTCCATTTCAACTATCACCTTTTCAGTTACTCATACCTTTCCAAGTCATTCATTTTGGGGGATAATTTGCAGGCTTAGTCTCTCACCAAAGAGCTCCTATACCGTGTTTGTTTTCTTTAGCCACTGTGAACCTGACACAATTTGAAAGAGAATGCTAAATTTTGACCAAAAGGGCCCCAACAAAACGCCCTGCTTGGCTTCACAGTGTTAGCACTGCAAGCTCTCCACTTTTAAGGGCCTTAGCATTCAAATGTCTGTACATGCAGCTCTGGGTAAGTTTTTCTACCAAGAGAACAAACTTATGAGAATTTTCCTAGATAATTTGAATGTTTGTGCACAATAAAAGTAAGCATTGAAAAGCACTTTAAATATTCTAGTGAAAACTGGCTTTAACTGGACTGAGTTATAAGACTTTGAGGGGATAAAAGCACTAGATTTTGCATGAGGTATTCTCAATAAATAAGCATATAAGAACTATCATTTTGGTGCCTCATTAAAATAATAGTATATTTAGAGAAAATTCACATTGAATAAGCTAGATTCTCCTCATTTACCATGCTGGGTTAAGAGGAAAATACTTATGAGCACACCACATAAAGCACCGGATGTCTGGTTTAGAGAGACATACAATCATTTCCTTTCCATATCCTCCTAAACATTCATTTTTCTAACAGTCGGAAAGTGGATCAGCTATTGGCTTTGCTGCAAGACTTACAAGTCTTAAATAGAAAGGAAATGAAACATCTGGTCAGGAAATGAAACATATTTAGGGAGATGTATAAGCAACTTATTTACTTAACAGCCAGCCATTGTCGGTCCACCAAAAGATGAACTTTGTCGATGCGAGTGTTACAAGCATAATGGAATCGTTTTGGCAAATTGGGTGTCAAGTAGGGCTTGAAATGCTGGTTGGGCTTTCTGCACTGTAAAACATGTAAACACTCAATCATGAAACTTGCTTAACATCAGACATAAACACATCTTTCAAAATGATTATAGGTAACAGGGTGATTATTATACATTATTACATATTAAATGACAGCTAGAATAATAGCTTCTTCATAAACCTATTAATGATACTTCTGTCCCAGTTGACAATGGTCATGAAAATGACTGACTTGGACCTTTGATCAGGGAGTCCTGAGGTGAGTCTGTAAAGAGACGATAGGTTCAGCAGCCCCTCTGCCACAGTGTAGTATAATATGTGCAGGCACTGCCAGGCTCCTAATTTGCAGATGGACAGACAGAGTGAGAAGGGAGAATCCTGCTGGTGGGTGGGGAGTAGTAACATGATGCTACTACTGCAACTTTCTTTAAGGACTCCCTCCTCCACCTCAATTTGTGGTTCTTGACACCCATAGAGAAATGGGAAACATGTCAAAACTGGCACCGAAGGATTGATGCCTGCTTCCATGGTATATAAGATATATAAAATATGTAACAACCCTATTGACAAATCAGTGCAAAAAACAAAGAACATCCCAAAGAGTTTGGCATATATCATTGCTAATATTACTGGCATCCATACCTTGAGTAAGTGTGAGAGTTCTCGCTCCATAAGTAAGTAGCTAAAGGTCTCTGAACAATTTGTTTTGTCACTCTCTACCATCTTACTATGTCACAGACAGGGGAAAGGAAAGTATCTCTTCACAAGCCAATGACGTGCCATTCTGAAATCATTTAAAAATTATGGGACAAATCCTATTCCATCTATTAGGCAATTATATGGACTTAAGTGTCTAAGTGTGATCCTATTCCACCCTGCTTGAGTTCCTCAAAAACTGTTAATGTAAAAGGCAGGTAGGTCCTCCTCTTCCTTTCTGCTTTTTTGATATTTAGCCTTAAGGTGAAAGAGGCAACATGTTACAAAAGTAATGCATTAATGGTTTTCCAGGAACTCAAGCAGGGAGGAACAGGATTTCATTTAGGCACATAGTTCCACTTAGGCACCTAATTGTTGGAATAGCCATTTGGCAGTATGGATGCCTATATACGTGCTTGGGGGTAGGGGGTGTATTTTATTTAGAATGGTTCCCCGACAGCCACCCTAATTAAAATGCCACAGTGTCACGTGTATTAACCCTACACACATTTAAAAATAGCTGCAGGATGCTTGAACTAAAGCTTATTTGATGAGCTTTAGTTCAAGAGCCACCCCTCCCCCCCAGCCATTTTGAAATGTGGGGAGGGGCTTAACACATGACACTGCGATGATGCTAGAGCATTCTAATTAGAATGTGGAGCGGACTTGATTACATTGGAGCACATCTATAGGCAGCCTATATGTTTAACTTTTGGCACTCTTGTTTATTAACTTATAAATGCTAAAGAAGAAAAATTTGGCAGATTTAGGAAATTTAAACTTAGAAATTGTATTCATGGATCTTTTGAGGTTTAATAAAAATGCTTTTCTTCAGACGGTAACTGGAGGGTAGCTACAGTTAGTGTTTCTTTCTAGTTTAGAATCTGAAGAACCCATAGTTCTGAAGCTGCCCAAATTAAAACCACAAAGGATAATGAGTACTCAGAGAGCACAACCACCACAGACCTGAACAAACAAAACCAGCTCATTCACTAGATGTCATGACCTCATTCCACCACTGACTCTGCCTTAGTATATTGCCCAGATTTTCTGCACTTCCTTAAAGAAGTAACACACATTTCTCATTTGAAATACGTGATATGAATAAAAATTATGAAGGAGCAAATTGCAATAACTTGGCAGCTCCCAAAAATTCTGACTGGGAGGTGCTGTGGTCTAGATAGGCTGGATTTTAGCTCCAGTCAGATCTCAATCTATTGTCATCTATGATAAGTACTGCATTTTGCTGAAATAGGAAACACTGGTGCAATCTGACTGTTACTTACAAAGCCAAAACAGATTGCACGTAAAAAAGAAAGTGCAGAACTATATGTTGGCTTATAATCATAGCTGAACTAGTGAAAGTCATCAATAAAAAAGGAATCCCATGTAGCTATTAGTAATATCAAGGCTGATTTACTACGGCCCCAAAAAAGTCATTCCTTGACGTTGCTCTAACCAAGCCCCTTCGCTTTGAACCTCAGTCCCTCCAGCAGAGCAGGAAAGTATGTGCCACGGCCTGGTTGTGGATTCCCAATTTCCTATGCCAAAGGAATACTCAGCTGGCTCATTAAGATAGCTTTATAATTTCATCATTACCGAACTGTTCTCAGCGGCTGATAATTCTCAGATTCTATTCCAGGAACAGTGAGCACCAGAGCACAGCAGTGAGATAGCACAGAGTTTCTGCAGAGCTGCTCTAGAGCTTCTGATAGCTGAAGTCAAGAAACATTTAGAGTGGGATATGAAATACTCTTTGATTATTCAGTGACAGGCAACCACTACGTGATATATGGAGCTGATGAATTATTTAGTAGGTTTCTGAAAGATCTCTTGTAGTGTTATCTTTGAACAGATTGTGAGTGGAATTGTTTCACTTCCTGTGTCTAAATGGTGGTTTTCTAGCCATGTAAGGGACATTTCTGCCACTTCTGCTCAGGTTGCAATTCTATTACTTCTTCACTGTCTATACCTAAGTGTGCACACACAGACTTAGGAAATACAATAAACTACTGGCTGAGTAGCTATGAGTATGTACAAGTGTTATATTTAGATTGCCCCAACCAAACCTGAAAATGGTGCACCCAGTCACTTGCCACAGCTCTAGAGATGTGTTGTTTTACCCCCCTGCCCTGACCTGGACTGGGCTATTTTTAACTCCTTGAATACAACCCCCTGCAGACCCACCAGCACCCACTGCATGTCCACCAGTCCCTGCCGGATCCGCCAATCCCCTCTGGACCCACCACCGCTTCCACGGACCTGCCACCCCCACCCCCATTCTGCCAGCCCCTCTTTCCATCCACCTCCAATTACTTGCCTCTGGATGCCTGTGCCTCCTCCCAGCAAGCAGTAACTGCTTGCTCACATGAATCCCAACTCAGGTTTAGGTGGCTTAAACTAAGCCAGGTCCCATAAATGCTTGTTCACCTTATTTGGCTATGTATGGGTATGCACCCATTCTGGACACATACTTGGGTCTAAGTCATGAAAATCCAGGTAGCCAGAAACCAATGACCGGCAGGTGTTAGATTACAAAGAAGGGAGAGTAGATCTTCCATGTTTTAGCCTCAATAGCTGAACGTTTAGGGCACTTGCCAAGCAGACACAGGTTTAGGCTCACTCACACAGAGGGTGCTTGATCCAGAACCTCTGATGCATTAGCACTGAACTCTAACCACCATGCTGTACATCATACAAAGGCCAGGCTCCTATCCAGAGCTCTCCTTGAATCAAGAGGGAGATATGTGGGGCCAGGAGGAAGCAAATAAGCTAAAGGGTATGTGACCAGATGTAATCTGTGGACCCACTCCAGTGGCAAACAACCAGTCCCTGCTAGTCTAGAGCAGGGTTTTTCAACCGGGGGTACACATACCCCTGGGGGTACTTGGGATGGCCTCAGGGGGTACTCATCAGAGGGTGCTGCCACTGCCACTTCTGCCGCCACTGTGCCACCGGCACTTCTGCTACCACACCATCGGCATTTCCACCACCATGGTGCTGCTGGCATGCTCACTGATCAGCTGCAGGGAACCCACCCCCCTCCTCAGTCACTGATCAGCCACTGGGGGACCCCCTTCCCAGCCCACCTCAACCTCCACTCATCGACTGGCTGCTGTGGGACTCCTTCCTTCCTGACCGGCCACCAGGGGTACACTGACATAAAAAGGTTGAAAACCCCTGATCTAGAGAACAGGAGTGATCCTTTTGAATTAAGCCCTCCTACAAAGGTTCTGTGCAGTATCCAGAATTTTTCCCCATGCTAGAGACACTGTTGAGTCAATACCCTACTTAAAATATGGAATTGCTGCAATAGTTAAAATTTCCACAGATATATGTCTGTTGATTGAATTACAAATAAGAGACACTAAATCTATAAGAAAAAATATACAAATATTTACTTACTGTTAGATTTTTAACAATTCCTTCAGAATCAACTGTTTAAAAGAAAAGACAATAGAATAAATTACATCCAAGTTAATGAAGGTTCCAAGATTTGTACAAGAATTTTCAACCTCTTTCTATTTGTAAAAATGAATATCATATAAGCCTACACAAACTAATCAGTTTACACAGGTTATACTGGGATAGATAACCCAGCTATGTGCATATGAGCTACCAGATCACCAATTCCAAACACAAACAGATGGACTGCAAAAAGCTGCCATGATGATACCCACCCAAAAGCAAAACTGAAAACATTCAAGGACAAACTCATCACGTATATCCAGTCACACTTTGGAACTCTAGATTTGTCATGGCAGATCAAATTTGGACCTCTGGTTCTTTATGCATCCTATTCCCTGCTCTGAACATATTGTTTCAGAGAAGGGCAAATCTGAGTCTGCAATTCACTTGCCAAATTTTATGAGAAAGACCTTAATCTGGAGTCTTAATTTTGGGTATCACTCACTTTTATTTTTTTACTGAATCCTCAATTTTTACAGGAGAGGAATGCTTGTAGGGAGAGTAAGAGCCCCAAAAGAAATGAGTTAATGATTATGTAAGTAATTAAAATTAATTACACTGAATCAATTGTATTATCAATATTGTATTAAGATACTTTCATTGCAGTTTCATGGATACAGCAAAGTGAAATTGAAATAAAAAATGTCTGACTTGCTTACATGTCATCAAAATTAAGCCTCTAAGGGGCCCCAAATGACACTCTTCCCCAGAGCTCCAACAACTCTAAGGCCACCACTGCAGATGGCCCTGTGCAATGGCTCTGACACGGTCAAATCCAGCCTGCAGAACAGCCCAGTGATCCTCATCTAGTCTGCTGAGCTGGGTGAATTTGACATCCCTGGTCTAAGGGTCTCAACTATAACCAGGAAAAGATATATATGGACAGTATCTACACTGAAAAGATGACATGCTTAGTAGAGAAGTCACGCTACAGTTGTAACTTCATTATTAGCACTCTTCCCATTTTACAAAAGAGTAATTGAGACACAAAGCTTAAGTGACTTCCCCAAAGTCACACAAGAAATCTAAAAGGAATCTGAATGGCAGCTGATCACAAATCTACAGAGTCCAAGTCCAGTACCTTAACCTGTCCTTTCCTGTTATCTTTCTACATGAGATAATAATGCAAATTATAGCAGGCAACCATCGATCGTCTGGATCATGGTGTACACATAAAAGGTCTAGTCCAGGGTTCGGCAACATTGTTGGGCAGAGTGCTAAAAACACCCACAACCTCAACATGTAAGATGTTGGCGTGACAGGGGCAGATGGCAGGGGAGCCACAAGGGATCTGATCCTTTGTGGCAGTGCAGCCCCAGTCCCTTCCCCACCATCTGCTCTGAGGCATGCATGCCAAGCAAAATGCCTTTGTGTGTCACACTCCGGGACTGCCTACCCCTGGTCTATTCAGATGCCTGATGAATGATGAAAGGCAAGTTACAGTCAAAGATTTCTTACCATTTGGTTTTATCTAAGGTTATAGTCAAAGATCATTCTTGTGACACTGCTTCCCTGGACTAATGATATACAGTCCTGGTCAGTTCAGGTTCAAAACACTAATTACCTACTTTTCATATTTCTTTACTATCTACTGTGCTGATTATGCAGTAACAGCACTATTTCATACTTACAAGTAAAGTAGTCCTTTGGAACTTTGTAAGCCCGAATGCGAGCTGCAGGCCCCATATACATGTAGAAATCAGTTTTATTTAAATAATCCGTCATGTATTCTAGTTTGTTGCAGAAGGTCTTTTCCATCCCTAAAGGACAATATATAAATACTTATTTTGTTATATTAAACACACTAATGGCTATTTACAAAGATTTATTAAAACCAATGAACGTAAATGTCAGGCACAAGGAAGGCAATAAAAAGGATACAGAGGAACTAATGCTGGAAAACCAATTACAAAAACCATATACATTACCATGATCAGCTAAAACAATGAGGTTTACGCAGTTGTGCAGATTCTGCTGTTTTAATCCTTCCATTAACATTCCTAACGTCTGATCTGCTAACTGCAAGGCTTTAATTACCTAAGAAATAGATAGGATTTATTAACATTTCATAGCTATAGATAAATATACCTATGCACTATGTCATCGCACTGCTTTGAAGGATCACTTGTTAACCCCATTAAAAGTTGGATTAAACAGGGCCCGCTAAAATCTTAAAGTCTTGCCTGCAGTTATCTAGGTTCAAGACCATTTTTTGCCAGTTTGATTAACTACATCCTTCCTGCTTACCAGAAAATGTTAGAATCATGCTAGTGGCCCAGACCCTAGCAAGAGGCTATATAAATTGAAATCATGGTGATGGAGGCCTTCTGTGAACTGAATTCCAGAAGTAAAGAGCAGTTAGTGTATGTAATTCACTACAGCATAAAGCAAATTCATATAGACTCAGAGATTTACCACTTCTTTTGATTTGTATAAATTAATTCATACCTTTATTTCAGAGCAACTTACTTCAAGGGAAAAAAATACAACTTACTCCAGCACTAACTGGTCCAAACGAGTGTCCAGAAGAATCAGGTTCTTCAATATACAAGGTGTAGAAATCAGGCCTAGATAACAGACAACAAAAGAACAGTATGAGAATTTGGGAAAGTTTCTGAAAAAACATCTCTTTATTTTAAAAGATTAAAACAGAAGCAAAGGGAAAACTCTGGAATAAACAATTTCTAAACCAAGCCAGTCTCAGAAGTTAGAAGTAGTCTCTGATATTTTTAGTTTGTTTCCAGAAACTAAGGAAACCAACACTGGAAGGCATGCTTGCAAAAATCAGGGTCTCACATAGGGAAAGGAAGTGCTCTTAGTAGGACTAGGATCAAAATAGATTTATATCCTGAAGAGTCAGGGTTCTTTATGCTTTACTGGGTGAGGAGGCAGAGTTTCCTTTCAACCTGCCATCCATTTATCAAGAATTTACTTCACACAAAAGAATGAAAAACATCTTCTTCATTTATTTATACAGTGGAAATCCACTGGGAAATTCATTTCTCCAACTGAATAACAAAAAATTCAGTTGGAGTCATATGATTTGATGTAACCATTTGCAAACACAACAGGAACGCAAAGGTAGCCAAACTACTCAACTAGAGTCCAAGAACAGTGCAGGAAATTCATAAAAGCTCTGGGCAAATGTATAGTACAAGAAGCTTATGCTAATATTTCTCTAACCATGTTATAGCCCACACAAACACTTTAAACTTCCAGAGCACTAGATTAAGGTAATATTTTAAGTAATAGCCTGGATTACTCTATATAATTGGTCTTATTTATTCTTTCTTGTGCAAGTTCTTTGATATGCAAATGTCTACGGTCCCAGGAAGGACCTGAGTATCTTCTGATTCAGTAAAAAAAAAAAAAAAAAAAAGAATCTGTAGCTAAATAAAAAACAAAACATCCAAACCTGTGCCTTCTCATTCATATATACATATCTCATAAATATACAAGTGACATATGTTACCTTTTTCTCACTATATGATGAAAGAAATTAAGTATACCATGATGCAAATAGTCTTTGCAAATGCATGAAAATAAACTGAAATTTATAAGTGTTAGAAAGCTTCTAACATGCCTTCCCACAGATTACTTGGATACAGTATTATCAATCACTACCTTTCAGATTTGGGAGAATCAAGCCACTTCAGTATTTGTGAAATTCTCTCTTGATACGTAACAGATCTAAAAATAATAATAATAATTATTAGATATTGACATCAAGCCTATGCCAAGATAAAGAAAAAGGCAATTCTACCATTGAAGAAGCTAAACATATATTGAGACATGCTTTGGTCAGTGACAGGCTATAGCCTTGAACTTGGAGTCTCAGCCTGCCTGGCATAACCACTCATCTTAGCTTGCTACCTCCTTAACTGACCATCAGGGCAGACACAGATGATCTGATCCAAACCTGATAGCTATCCACCCATTCCCTGCAACTTTAGTTGGCAGCCAGGGTCAACTGGCCCTTTACGCTTTCCTATAAAAATCCCTGCCCCAGAAGAAGCAGTCTCTGGGCAACAGGGCTTTACCTTGTATCTAGGCTGCCTTACCCTTGACTTGTGATTCTATGGTTCTCCGATGGATTCTCTAGCTACCCAGTCTGGCTTGCCTATGGACCCTGAGTCTGTCCTGACACTTTGGCTCCCTAAGCTGACTCTGGTTTGATTTCTTAGACATCTGACCCAGCTGGCCTCCTGACCCCATGTTCTGCCTAACCCTATGGAGCTCTGATTTTGTTCCACAGACAGATCTTATGGTTTCTGACTCTCCTATACTTGGACTCTGCGCACGGTCCTCAGATCTTGGTTGCTTCTTCTGACATGAGTGACCCCCAGACCTGGCCACCCATGACAACAACTGAGAGACTGGTAGGAGAAAGCCTGATGTGCTTATCTTAAAGGGCATTTATACACGTCCTCCAGGAGTGGAGGGGAAGTGGGGAGTTTTAATCAAAGCGGCTCCAAGAGCTGCTCTAATTAAAGTGCCCAGAGTGTCACATGTATCAGCATCCTCATGCTGAAAAATGTCAGTGGGGGTGCTTTAACTAAAGCTCCTCTCTCCGCAAGCTGCTGCTACTGCTTTCCCTTCTGTCCCAAGGCCGAGAAAACTTCAAATCCACTCCTACCTGCTCCAGCTGGTCTGCATAGGACCTAGGAACAGTGACAGTTGGAGCAGCTGAGATGGGCAGCAGGTGGGTTCCTCCACCCAGCCCAGTCCCATGGGAGTAGGAGAGGGAAGGAGGAACCCCCCTTCCCCACTGGCTCTCCTGCTGTCACTGCTCCCAGTTGAGCCCACCCTTGCCCAGCCTAGCTCAGTCAGGCAAGAGTAGTTTTGAGGCTGTCCCCCCCGACTACGGTGAAAGCAGCAGCAGCAGCAGGCAGGCAAAGTGGGAAAGAGGAAAGGAAGGAAGGGGACATTCCTGTGAGGATGGAGGGGGAAGGAAAGGGATTCTTACATGTTTTGGGGGCTTTAAAAATGTTCCCAGAGGCTCCTGGGCTGGATCCAGTGTGAAAGAAGGGTGCGGCCATGCCACAGCACTCCCTCTGGATCTACCCCTGTTTACATACATAATCTTCTTTAAACAATATACATTAGGAAAATAATGTCCTATTATTATATGATGTGGCACGTTAGGCTTGTGGAAACAATTCTCTTCTTAGAAAGAATAATTGAGAAGCCCAAATATTTGACTGCATTATATAAAATATTATCTGATATTTAAAAACAGGATAGGACAGTTCCCTACATTTTACTGTAGACTGAAATGAGCATCTTGGGCACAGGGATATCCAATACCCATTACTTACTCCTAGGAATTGATTGACCAAGTCCCTTAAGTTATTTGAAAATCTCAGCTATAAAAGCTAATTTCTAAGTAAACATGACACTGACATGGTACCTGTTTCCTAGAACTTTGCTTAAAAACTATAGTTAAACTGTGAGGTCAAAATACTTGAAATATCATTGGTCATTCTGGGGTTTTGAACTAGCCATTTGGACTTTTGGACTGTAGTAAAACTTACTTGTTGTACATCCTAAAGAAAGTAGGATATGTTCCATTAATAAGAACATCTGATCCAGGCCAAAAGAAGGTGCCAGCCTTCAAACTCTGGCTCATTGCTGTCAGCCAGATCTGAAGGGAGAGGACACAAATAAGCATGCAGGATATGTAACAGAATAACAATACGTAAGACACAAGAGACAAACCAAAATAACAATTCACAAACATTGAACTGGAGGGTCACAGCAAAGGTCACATTTTCATTTGTTTCTTTTACCTTCCTTGTGATTGCTTAACTATTGCAATGTTTCCTGATCTGTTGTTTTTCTTCTGCATACCAAAAGAAACATTTACATGTGTTGGGATATTGCCCTCTCTTGGCTGTTTTCAGCATAAAAAGAACATATGGAGAAAAGACATTTTGGGAGCATGAGAGAGAAGGGTGTTTGTTCTTAATATGAACTGAGAATAATCTCTCTACATTTCAGATTGCAACAACAGTGCCATCACAAGGCTAATTGTCTCATGACAGATTCAATTATATATATATATAATTTTATATACATAATGTTATATATATAATTATATTGTATAATTATATATTTATAAATTATATATTATAATTTTATACATTATAAATTATTGTTACTTTATTATATTATATATTATGATTATTATAATTATATATATATATATATATATATATATGAACCCTTTTATTTTGTTGGGTTTTTTTAATTGAGCTGTGTTTATATTTTGAGATTACTAGTGAAAGAAAAATACTAACTGCAGCTGGATCAGAGCTAAACTTCTGGTTTTGTGCTGAAAAGCGCAGTATTTTTACTTTTAAAATAATGGCTGCTTGCAGACATTAAAAAAAAAAAGAAAATCAGCACTTTACTTTAAAATCCATGTGCCCCTGTGCCAAGCCCAATGCATGCCCAGAAAAGGCAGCACATTAATTTGACCTGGCTTGCCCAACATCTGTTTAGATCAGGCACTTTAGTGAGGCTTTTTTGGCACTTTTATCTAATAGCTGATTGAATTAGCTTTAGATAAGAGTGCCCAAAAAGCCCCACTGAAGTACCCAATCTATACAGATGCTGAGGAGCTAAATTAAAGTAACGTGCTGCTTCTCTTGGGAAGGCACGTTTTCTGGGATTTTTTTTAACATCTGCAAGCAGCTAATGTGTTTACTATATGAGAAGTAACACATTTATAAAGTATTTTACTATTAATTTCCTTGTTTTTCAGTGTTTGACTGTTATAAATTATATGACAGCTAAGGACATTTTGAGAACCTTAAACTATTTTCAAGCATTTCTTTTTCTTTTTCAAGTACATGTAAATACCAAACATTAAATCTGGGCAAAACTTCTGGTTACTTCATGGAACCAGGATTTCGCTGCAGTTCACTATATTGGCCACTATATTTTCAGTCTTCTTTTCTTGTAGTGTCATGCCAGATAAATAAAGGGTTTTTTTTTCATTTTTAGAAAATAATTTCAACATTAAGCAGCTCATCCACTTTGAACCAAGGCAGGGTGTCCCTTAAGCAAGTAGCAATAATCACAGAAAGACGTTCAGCATGACAGAAACATTTTGATGATGCTTGATATAATGCAGCTTGGTATTCTGCACTGTTTTGTTTTATATGTTGGCATATGAGCTAAACCTGAGGCTTTAAATGGGTCTATAGACAAAATGGCACCTACTGGTTCTCCTTTCCACCAGATGGGGTCGAATTTGGCATTTCCAGAAAGTGAAAAACTCTGGTTCAAGCTTACATCGTACATGTTGTTGTCAATGATGCCATGAGATTCCGGGTACAAACCCTGAGAAGGAAAACAAATTAAGAAGTCTAAACCTTAAAATCACATTAAATATAACATTATTTCTACCTGACTGTATCACAGACAGGTACGTTAAAAAGGGAAAAGATTTATTGGGTTGCATATATCATTAGGACGGCTGCCAATGAATAGTTCAGCTTCTTTGTTTTCCCCTGTTGAACCAAACTGGTAAAACTGCTGTGACACAAGAGGCTTCTTTGCCTGTAAACACATATAATAAATGCCAACTATATATATATATAAGCAGAGAAGACAGTCATCATAAATAGGTTAGTCATATTCTGGGTGACACACAGCTCTCCTTATTCAATCCTGTTCTTACAAGGAGCAGGAGTAGTCTGTCCATAGAGTTAGGCTTATATTCCACTTCTGAGTCAAGAAATACACATGTGAATTTGGAGATCTTGCCCCTTTCCCTCAAAACTGCTTCTCATAATGTTTTATGCCTCTATAACTTTATCTGTCTTTTATGTATTGTTCATTACTTCCATGCCTGTGTCACATCTAAAATCAGATTGTTAACACGTTATAACAGACTCATTCTCTTATAAGTTCAGCCAAAGAATCTAAATTCTAGTATGCTATATAACTAATGAAAAGTAAAAATGGTAAATTCTCACTTACTGTGACAATAGTGTAGTGGTTTGGGAAGGTTTTGGTGGGGTACACAGCTCTCATGTACTTTGTATGTGTGCCACATATCTCTGCAACAGATATTGGAGTGATTACAACATTATTTCCTGAACAATTCTAATAATTATATTAAATATTTATAAAATAAAGCTTATCAAATATTTAAAAACAAGATATTGTCCATCCAAGTTCCATTGCCTGGGGGAATTTAAACCTGCAACTGCAGTTTCCTAGCACAGTGCTCTAACTACCAAGCCATGGGTTACTGGACAATCAAGAAAGGCAGATATGGGGGGCCCAAGATGAAGAGAATAAACCAGATGCGTCACTCAGTTAAAAAACTGGTAATGGGGCATAAACTGTCCCAGGACTGCTTATCCATTCTATCAATTGAATATTACATTCAATTATATACACTGGACTTTAAGAGGAAGACTAGAAAAGGTTTTGTATAATGATTAGCCTATGGTCTGCTGGTTGAAGTACTTTCCTTAGAAGCTGGTGATGTGGGGTTCAAATCCTATCTGGCCAAAGAGAGTCTAGAATGTAAGCCCCCTGCTCTCTGAGCTAGTTCCCTAATCATAGGCTAAAAGTTGGGAGGATCCTTAGTCCCCCCTCAACTACTTGTAATTGTTATTTAACTAGTATTTCTGGACTAGTCTAAATCTTAGGGTAGAAACAGACACTACTTTTCCTTGCCTTTGTGCTACCACAACGATTTGTATAGAGGTACAAAGTGAAAGCAGATGGATATATTTTTGTATTGATATTGATACAGCCCATACTTTTGTCATGCTACAAATGCCCACGTTTGTAGCCACGACAGAAGGTAGTGAGAATTTGTGTTGCTTTATTGTGGGGGACATCTATTTGCTTTATAGCAAGAGAGTGTGGGCAGCCTAGAGCTGCCTGTGTTCTCCAGCCACCCGAGGCAGGAGCTTAGGGACTTGAGGGGCCAGATTCTACACAACCCAGAAACTCCTGCATATGCTTTGGGCTGTTTAAGTCCTGGGAGAACCTTCCCCAGCTTTCCCTATTTAACAAGGATCTCCTGGAATATCTGGGGTATATCTGGGTAAGCAGGAAAAGTCAGGCAGATCCCTGGGATCTCCAGCATGAGTCTAGGCAAGCTTTCCCAGCTTACTCAGATGTGCCCCAGAGAACCTAGGAGGCAGTCCTGGTAAGCTGGGAAGGCTGGGCAGGGGCCCCCAGGACCTGAGGATCCTGATCCTCTGTGGGAATTCCTAGGGTGTGCAGGACTGAGCCCCTCAAGTCCCAGTAGAACATATTACCCATTGCTCCCTGGCATCAGTGGGTGGGACAACAGGCAATATGTGTTTCACCAGACATACCACAGCACAGCTGATCTGCTTTATGTGGTAGTGTCTGTTTCTGACTTTATATGCATACATGGGAGATCCTCTTTAACTGTACAGCCCAGCCAAAATGGGGCCCTATAGAGAATGCCCAGTTGGTGTAACAAGCAAGCGTATGCACAGTTGAACCACAAACTACACTTAAGGGCCAAAAACTGCAGTTACCTGGTTGTGTATGTGCTGCTTAGACAAAGCCAAATACAGTTTAGCCCTAAGGGTTGTGCCCAAGGTCACCTAGGAAGCCTGTGGCTAACTAGGAAATCAAGCCTTGGTCTCTTGCGTCATTTGGTGAAAATATACAACATATTTATTCTGGAACATTTTAATTTTATTCTGGGGTAGAAGTGGAGTGGTGCACACCATTTAGACCTACGCTGAGATAAATTACTCTACTCTGAGGCAAAGCTTTCTCATGAAAAGCCTGTAGTCACCTTAGGCCCGGCTAAGTTACACCAGTACAAGTGTCAGATATCTGTAGCTAGAATCAGTTCCAACACTTGCTAGCCCTTTGCTCAACTATTATATGTCCACTGCAAGTATGCCTGGCTTGAAATAACCTCTTGAAAGCTTAAAGTTAATATTTCTTTGTTCCATTTAATAAACACATATTTCTGTTCCATCTGTTTCAAAAGGAGCTTGAACTAAACTTGAAATGCTATGCTTATTAGCTGATTCAGATTTCTTCTCCTGACTCAGTGTCAGCAAAGCATCAAACACTTAGATAAGAACACAAATCAATTTAACTTTATGACATTTTACAATCCTTTTTAACTGTAACTAGTGAACCACAAACTGAGTTTGATTACCTTTAGCAGCTTGCTACAACCATAACAATTTTTAAGCATTTACTTAAAAAGAAAACTGTGTATGTCAATTCAGACTACTGTTTTTGCAAAGAAAATGAAGAATATAAGTCTATACAGAGGTACTGAGAACAGTTTGGGTTAAATCCTATTTTGCATTTACATACCACTTAGGTAGCAGCATAACTGCAGTTTTTGACACAGAGCTTCACGATGGCTTGTGTAAGCTCCAGAGAGGAATAAAAACACCCAAGTACAAATATAACACCCCATAAGTCCTAAACATTTAGTTTAATAAAAACTACAAATAGTTTTTCTGCCAAAAGCGAAAAATGGAGAACTATCCCTTCTACTTTTTAGCCCAATAGTTTTAGATAGAGCACTTTCTTTGGATCTCTATCCCCCTTTAAGCACTCTGAACCTGCATCTCATACTTCCTAGCAAAAGTGTTCTAATCTTTGCTCAATCAGCTAGGCATTCAAAGGTTTTCTAGTCTGGGTAGCCAAGAGGAAAAGATGTGTGGAGCAGGAGGAAAAGAGAGAAGCTGGAGAAAGTGTGACTCAGTGAAATGGATGCTGCCCTGGAAGGGAGGGGACCCCAATAATTTTTCTGAAACTTGTATTTAATATTTTATTGCCTACAATGATAAACAGCAATGGAAATGTGCCAGCTCCACTGGGGACCTGGTGGTCTGAGAAATTCCCTGAAAATTGGGAGATACAGGTTCTTCTGAGTAAGGGAAGCCTACAATCCTCCCCCTCCTATGATAAGTTTTCAAAAGACAGTTACTGGACTAAATGTAGGAGAGGCATCTGTTCCTACTACCTTGTTTCAGGCACTTATTGTCCAGGTTGGCATATCCTAACCTGGTACAGGTTGCAATAGACAGTAAGAGCTGCATAAGTGCCAAAAATGGCACCAAAGTATCTAGATACGTGTCACTTGCATGCATAAAGGTGAAATAGGATTTGGCCTTTAGGCTATGATTTTAAAGTGTTTATGATATTCTCATGAGAAGCATGCTCCAGGTATGCACAGAGGCTACTTCTGCTGAGGACCTCAACTCCCACTGACTTAATTTTCAGATTCAGTGTAATCTGCATGTTTTAGGAATGAGTCTGTAATCACCATAAACAGCTGAATAAATTTAGAATGACATTTAATAGGCCTGTATGAAGCGGCAAGTATTCACTTTGGATTTGGATTCAGCTGATTTGGAGGACAGTGATTTGATCTGGAGATTCGAATCACTGTCCTGATTTGATTCAGCCAAATCAGACCCAAAAGCTTTGGCACTGCTTCAGAGATTCAGCCATAGACTAAACAGGCAGCTGATACAGCTGCCTCCAGCTGGTAAGTCTGTTGGGGTTGAAGGAGGGAGGGGCATGGGGGAGGCAGGGACTGGGACTGAGATAAGCTGCCCAGACAGGGCAGGGGGTGCATTACTTAGTGGGGGGGAGTGCAGGATGCGGGCCTGGCAGCACTCAGAGTGGGGGCTCTGCCCTGCTGCCACTTGCCCAGCCATGTAGGGAGGGGGCAGCTCCCCCGATGCAGGGGCAGCTCGCTCCAGGAGGAAGTGGGAAAGTGGCAGCAGGGAAAGCAGCCCACACTCCCACTGCTGCCACACCCACATCCCATGCCCCTCCATGCTGGCTAGCAAGTGGTAGCCAGGCCAAGTCCCTACTCTCAGCGCTGATGTGGTCATGGCAGCACTGGGAGTGGGGGCTCTGCCCTGCTGCCATTTGCCCCCTTATACCCAGAGTGAGCATGCCCACATTACACCCAACGCCCTTGCCAAAAAGGCAATTGACCATGAATAGACCCAAGTACCTAACTCAAAAAGTCTGTCTCACTGAGTGGTTTCTTTTTTACCCATAAAATTGTTCCTTAGTTTTATGACATAATTTAGTATAGAAATATATGATAGTCCTTACATAAATAGGACGGTTCATTACAGCTTACTGTATTTTTCTTGAATGGGGTACAACAATGCATTACATTTTCCACTGGAACTTTATATATATTCTCAGACTATATTTGAAAAAACATTTCTCAATATTTGTTTTAAATCTGAAATCACATGGCAGAGGCTAAATGGCCAGTGGTCAGTGGGTGATTTTATGTGCTGTAATGCAAAAGTTAATCTAGACAAACCACAGAAGACAAGGCTGCTATAGTTGACTAGGAGGTCACATACATAAGATAGAAGACAAGACTGAAAAACCTGCTTACAGTTTCTAATTGTTCAGTAGTCATTACACTTGATAACTTACTGAGTTTTTCAATATTTGGCAATAAAGAACTCCATGTTTGTAAATATTCGGCTCTAAAGCCATCCATCGAAAAGAGGATAAGTGGTGGCAGATCAAACCTACAAAAATACAAAAACTTGTCATCACAAAGAAGCTTAGTTTGGAGCTCTACACTCAAGCTTGCAAACATGTGGTAAAATCAATTCCAAATATTTTTTTTTTTAATTTTAGGAAAATCAAATAATAATAATGAGAATTAAAGTGGAAGGTTATTTGTAGCAGTTTTCAAAACTGGGTTAATGAACAGCTTCAAGAGTGCCAGAAGAGGAGCACTAAGTACATTTACAACCAAAAAAAATCAGCTCATGGGGTTTCATTTTAAAATAAGTTATAAAAAAACTCAATGGAGTAGGGGCCAAATCTGGACCTAGTTAGCACAACTCTTATTGATTTTGTTCACAATTTCACCTTCCTACACGAGGGCCTCAGTTTTCTCTCTCCTCTCTCAGTGGATCATGACATCATCTTCCAGTGTGTCTCCACAAAGAGTTTCAATATTTTAACAGTCCCCTTTCAAGTAACTTTACTCAATTAGCCTGAACTTCAAGAATAACATTTTCTTGTAATGGCAGAAGACTTCTTCTAAATATCTTCCTACATTTCCTTTCTGAGTAGACCAAGTTCTTCTCACACTAAAATCTTCTGCCATCTCCATGGAGTTGGAGCATATGTTGAGGTTACAAACAAATTGACAAACAGATTGACTTGATCAGTATCACTAAGAAAGTTTAGCATTTAATCATATGCTATTTTTTATTATTTACTATAAATAAGCAAGACTAAAACCCTTAGCACTGAGTAAGCTCTGCAGATATAGTAGCTGTGATGGCAGCATACATTAATTTAAATTGCTCTCTAAGTATAACAATCTGAACACTTGTTAAAGTAAACTCTAGCTAAGACAGTGGTTCTCACTTCATTAGGGTATTGTTGCATGTTCCAGTTACACTGTAAGGCACACAAATCTTGCTCAGTGTTAGCACCAACTCGTGTTTGGAGCAGTCACACTTCAGGCCAGCAGAAGGACTGAAAAATTCTTATCCCTCCCCCGCTATTCCAGGATTCCCTTTTGCCCCCTGCTCCCTGGGTTCCCCCATCCCCCACCCAAAGTTCCTCCCAGTCCCTTGGGGTTGCCCCCTGCCCCTCCTGCCCCTAGGACTCCCCCCTGGGCTTACTTGTGGCTATGCACATTGTATGTCCCAGGGCAGCAGTCAGAGAAAGGTTAACCTGCCTGATGTGCCCCCCACCACCAGTGCTAACAGGCTGTTGCTCTTCTCTGGGCTGGGCCCAGCCCAGAAAGCAGCAGCAGCAGTGGTGGTGGCCAGACAGACAGATCATCCCTTCCCTGCCTGTTCCTCCAAGAAAGACAGCAAGGGCAGCCACAAGTAAGGGTGAAGGCAGAGATGGGGGACAATGAGTGTGGATCTGGGGTGCTGGGAAGGTTGGAGGGAGGCAGTGGGTCTAAGCCAAACCAGCAGGACAGGGTGGGGTATACTTCATTTACATTAAAGTGTACTAGAGTGTCTATACCTTAGTGTAACATGAGCTGGGTAACACACATCCGAGATAATCCTAGCCTGGAGTGGCATAACTTTGAGCCCCCTAACTAGCGCTTACAACTAGTTTCAGGTGTTAATGTCATGTTAAAAGCTCCAGGAGCTAACCAAAATTACTGTGTAACAAGGCCCTTTAGACTCAAGGTATCTTTCAAAATATTTCAGCTGTTAGTTTTCACTTGATTTTTTACTATAAATAAATAAATAAATAAAGCAATTATTCTAAAAGAACTCAAAGCCCACACCAGTTCAGAATGTTTTTAAACTCTATGGATTCCTATTTGAAATCTCTGGGTTTATCTTGTAAATCCTGTTTGCACATCTAACGGTACTAACACTGCTCGGCAGGCCAAGGTACTCTTGAAAGCATCTCAAAGTGCCCTATGGTACCTCAGCACCTGGGAACCAGTGAGCTTTGAAGAGTAAAATGTGGCTATGATCTTTGGGGATGGTTTGGGGATGGTTAAACAACCATTTTTCTGTCACCTGTAATCCCATGCACATAGTACATTAAGAAAATGTAAATAGGATAGGCATTATAACACTTTCTCTTTATAATATATGGTTGACAAGGGTAGCACACAGTCTTCCAGTTCTGTAATTCAGCATAATTTCACCTGCCTAGAAATCTTCGAGAGAAGACTAGACAGTCACCTCACTGGGGTCACCTGACCCTCAGTTATCTTTCCTGCTTGGTGCAGGGGACTGGACCCGATGATCTTCCAAAGTCTCTTTCAGCTTTACAATCTATGAATAATTAGCTTTTTATGGTTTAATTTATAGCCGGGAGTGATAATTCAGCAGATTGTCTTAAATTAGGGACCTGAATATCATGGAACCTAAAAAAATTAAAATACAATTCTATACAAAGGAACCCCACACTCAGTATATAGAGAACTCTATTGCATTGGGTCAGAACTCTCCTAGCTACAATGATTGTTATATGTAGTCATTGGTAACAAGGTTCTAGCACAATTTCTCCAATTAAAATAGAGAGTGATTTATCCAGAGAATCATACATACTAACTCCTTTTAATTTAAAATCACCATTTTACAACAATAAGGAAATCTCCTAAGGACATTTCAAAGCAGGTTATACCTGGCCCATTTCTAATCTTACTCCAGTCTAACCTTAAAACTAGTCTGACATTAGAGAGCACCACAGATTGTGGAATACAATATGTATCCCACTTTAATGCTACGAATCTGTTTCAAAAAAGGCAAGTTATTTGTTAACCTAAGAGGTACTGTTTTTATACTCTGATCAAGGAATTGCATGCAGGAATTCTTGAACTTTGGAATGAGATTGTACTACTACAGGTGGTTACAAATATTTGTATGTAAAAATATTTGCATAAGTACATCGTAATTCTAATAGCCAGACTACTGTAGGTGGTTACATTCAGGGGAGTCCAGGGAGGGTGCAGTGGGACAGTTGTACCACCCCCCTCCCCATAATTCCTCCACCCCCCCAAACTTTAAAACTAACTGCTGGGAGGGGTGGGGGCAGCAGCATTTCTATTCAGGCACTGTAGAGAGTCAACTGACTTCACGGTTCATTGTCATCTCCCTGTTTCAGACTGATTTCTATCTACTCCAAAGGTATTAAAAACACTCTGTTCCTTTTTAATTAGTCTTGATATTCCACTGTCCAGACTATCCTTTCTTCTTTATTGTCTGATATTCTGGGTAAGGTCTCTCTCTCATTTCACTGCCCTGCCGACTGTTTTTAACTCTAGCTAAAAAAACGTAACTCAGGAATGGTAATATTAATTCAGCTGTAAAAACGTTTGACAGTGATGTGTTGCAGACACTGTCAAGACACTCAGGAAGGTTAGATTTTTTCTTATGGATCTTAATAAGATTTACATTTAAGTATAATGACTACAGGATTATTGACGCAATATCTTTTGACTATTTTAACTATTTTTGTCTAATTTGCTGTGTTTTTTTAAGCTTTATATATAATCAAGCAAATCAGTCTACATTCCAATAGTTATATTTGTCTTAACTTCAATTTTAAACTGAATAATATAGTGCTAGCCCCCTAGCATATTAGTAACCACCCCCACTCCATCAGCACCACCCCTCTTTTCAAAATCCTGGATCCACCTATGGTTATATTTACCTAACCTTTTCTTTCTCCTCCTCCAACATCTTTCAAATAACATCATAGCTTCCTCAAATAAAAATTCCTTATTAGGCTTAGGAATGGTAATCACAAATCATAATAGCTATTCATTTTTGCAGAGATGCTGACTAGAATAAATTGCTGTCAGGTGCTTGCTCTGAAATAGCCTACGGATACTGTAATAATGATATAGAATGGACTATGAACAATTCAACTACAGAAAAAGAATTTGGTCTGTTTCTGATAAATAGTTGTAAAAATGACTCCTGGTCTTCATAAACTAAGTGTTGATCTGGATTTGATCATATGTTCTCATTCGAGTTACATATGACAAATTGGTGTGCTGTTTTACAATATAAACATTCACATTTAGGCGGAAAATTTTTATACTGGTTAATTAAGACACTGAGTAAGTCAAAAGTTTTGCAATCCAATCTAGTCATCAGCTGACACCTCAGGAACAAGATTCAAGGACTTCTAGAGGAGAGACAATTCAGTACAGCAGTGATAACATGACCATAATAAGAGAAAACTATTAAATTAATATCAGTGAGAAAAAGTTGAATCTAGGTCTAGGGTCAGGCCACATTACAGTTGACCCCACACAAGCAATAATAGAGAAAGTTTCCTTGACCCAAAGAGTAGGACATGATGACAGACAACATACAAATACATCGAAGTCTATGCTACAGTTATTTTTGTAGCGATACTAAAGCTAGCTTGAAACTCAGCTACCAGAAACAATCTTTCCATGGGAGGCAGCTTAGGTGGTGACAGGACACAGGGTAGCAGCAGGTGACAGTGGTGGTAGCTGAGGGGAGCACAGGACTCAGTGTGGTTTGCAAAGCTCACACCAAGAATGGGGTAAGTACTCAGACAGTGGCTAATACTGTTCTCTGTGTTGCTATATCTAGACAGCTCCCAGTAGCTAACAGAAAGCTAGTTCCAGTGTCTTTGCACTATATTGCAGTCAGTTCTGTGAGTATATCCCCTTAAACAGAGGAGCAGAAAAGAACAGCAAGACAATATGCTATCATTATATTCCTTTCCTACTTGCTACATCAGTCTAGGCTAAGAACTTTCTAATATTCATTCTGAGAGTTTTCTAATGCAAGACAGTAGAAAAAAAAATAGGGCGACTGCTCTTAGGCATCCAGTCTGAAAACTGATGCAGCTAAATACAGGCCAGGTCCAGACATTACACATAAACCAGCATAAGTGTTCAGAAACTGGTCTAAACGTGTAACAGAACAGAAGTTCAGAGCATACAGATATGTTTAAAAATGGCAGAACTTGGTCTAAGATAAACCTGAATGGAATTAGTATCATATGTCCTGGGTTAGATTAGACTGGTCTATCAAACTTTTGTACCAGATCCTCTCCTGACTCAAGTTAGGTTGAAGTCCAGCATCTCAGGTGCCTTTGCAGCCCCCGCTGCTCCCTCCAACCTTGCAGGAGAGTGCGCAGGGGGGGAGGGGGGCAGTGGGGGGGCATGGGAAAGGGAGTGTCTATAGCTGTATTTTTCTATCTTTATACAATGCCTCTAGGTATCTCAAACTCTAGCTATCTCTTCCACATTTGTGTTGCCTGTTGGTACCTCTATTTCAAAATTACCAATATTTACATATAACATATAACAAATACTAGTAACCACATCTTTGTATTCTTTCCCTCCTTACCTTGTACTGGTTGTGGCTATCATTCACAATCAAAGAGAAGCTTAAGGAGCTATTGCCACTGCTAGCTAGGGAAGATCCATCTCTTGTCTAAAACTTAAACTACATGTTCATTTTTTATGGTAGGAACCAGTTTTTTCAGCGGTTATAAAAGACTTACCACATTTTTAGGCAGTCTTTAAATAAAAAAATACTATTTAATATTATAGGCAACCACAAAAATGCATGCACTTATATCTGATTATTATAACATTCTATCTATTAGAAAAGAAAACACAAAAACATTACTTATCCTACCCTTCTGGGCACTGGGGACTATCAAGTGATGGACATTTTTCTTCCAGCCAGCTCATTTCACCTGAAAAGGACAAAAGAAGACATTGAAACACTATTAAAAAAACGACATAAAGAAGTTTCCTGTGCATCTTCGGTGCTGTTTTTGAAATACTGCTTAATACTCATAAACTTCTCATATCCAGGTTAATGATTGACTCATCTCTTTAGAAGAAAAAAGGAAAGGAATAAGAGAAGCAAGAACAAAATAGACACAGAACAATAATGGAGAAGAATAAATGGTGCGGATAGAGTAGTAGGTCTCCCGCAGAAAATCCCTCTCAGTATTTTGCAATGGTCTTAGTTCTGAGTTATTAAAGGCAATGGTCTTCTATGAATATTATGATGTATTGTCCATTAGCTATTATATGTGGGCACCTGTACATGAGGTGGGAGGCTGACCCGATACACTGTAATTACAATGCCTCAGAGCAGACATGATTATTCAAGTCTGCTGGAGCGTGCTAATTAGCATTCAACAAGCTTTAGATAAAATGCCCCCACCACCATTTTGAAGTGTGGGAACATTGTAGAGATACCAGAGCTACAAGACACTCTGGGAGCTTTAATTAAAGCGGCTCTAGAAGCCATTCTAATTAACACACACACCTCTGCAGCATGTATAAAAACACCCTATTGGTGCATGTACACATGACGCTATGTCACCATAGCAACGTGCTATGGTGACATAGTGATCACATGCATTTGCCCAAG
This sequence comes from Alligator mississippiensis, assembly GCF_030867095.1. Taxonomy (NCBI): domain Eukaryota; kingdom Metazoa; phylum Chordata; order Crocodylia; family Alligatoridae; genus Alligator; species Alligator mississippiensis. The sequence continues at coordinate 114,363,854 of NC_081824.1, read as the reverse complement.
ACCAGCAACTACTTTGGCACAGAGGCACACTCTCTTGTTATAGTGTACCACTCCAGCCAAGTCATGGCTAAAAATAACCGTGTGCCCGGCAGTAGCAATGTTGTCGTATGGGCACATATAGACATGCCCTCTGTTTATTTAAATGTTGCTATGCTGTGTACCTCCTCAGACATCATGTTTGCTCTGAGTTTTTATTCCTGTTCAGAAGAATAAAGTTACCAGCCATGTAAGCTGTGTGATGTACTCTCTCTTCTGGGCTATAGGCCTAATTTCCTCAACACTGAGGAGCCACAAGATGTAATTAATATAAAATGTAGACATTAAATACCTTCAGGAAATCAGGTGAGAAAGGATTCCAGTAATACAATTACAATGATATGAAAGATGGTCTAGATATTTTTAACTCATAATTTTAAAAAAGGCTACTTAGACTTGTCATATGCCTCCATAACACCCCTCTAACATCATAGTTGATGTCATTACAGACAGTAGTGATATTTTTAGACTGTACAAAGTACAAAGCAGGAACTGTGCCTCTCTCTTTTTTTTCCTTTTTTTTTGAAGATGCCACCCCAAGAGGAATATTTTTTTTAATTCCTAAGAGTTCAATTTTATACACACTGCATCCCTCCCAAGCAGTTGCTTTCCTCCTATCAATCTCAAATATTTGGTATTTCACCCCGAAACTTCCCCAAAGTCTTTCAGTCTGTTGAAACATTATTTAACCCAAAAGAAAATCTTAACTTGTTCAAATTGAAAGCTGTATGAAATTTCATAGTTACTAACAAGCAGGATGTCCCCATAGGTTATTCTCAAATTAAGATTTACTTGTGTGCTTTCCTGGAAATATCCCTATGACAATAAACACTTTAAAAATGTTTAAAACTTTTGCTTTACCTTTGCAAATGCTTCTGTAGTTCACACAGCAGGTTTTCTTCTCTAAGCAGTCTTCAGAACAAGAACAGAGGCTTCCCGATCTCTGTCTCTCACCACAACGAAGTTTAGTACACGACCAAGTTTGAACTGAAAAAAATCACCATTGATTCCCCCATGCTGCATATTGTTTTAGTTTTGTGTTCTTTAAGCTTATAAACTTTACTTCTAATCAATAATATGTAGATATATATTCGTAATCAACTTTCATATTATTATTTCTTAGCTAAATTGTATATACCTTAGCAAAATTGTAAACTGTCTCCCACAACTTTTTCATAAGAAAACTATAGAAATGGTCTAGATTATACTGTAAAGTGGATGGATAACTGGTTGGATAATCATACTCAAAGAGTAGCCACAAATAGCTGAATACTAAGGACTAAAACTGGAAGGAGAGCTCAGTCAAGATCTGTCTTAGATACAATATCTTCATTAAATGACATGAGGGATGGAATTAGGTAAATTTGACACCAAGCTGGGTGGAGTAGGAATGGACAGGCTCAGGATTAAAATGGACCTTGATAAACTAGAAAAATTGTCTGAAACATATAGGATGGAATTCAATAAGGAGAGGTGTAAAGAACTGCGTTTAGGACAAAATAATCAAGTGCACAAATGTAAAATAGGAAGTGACTGGCCAGGCTGAAGTACCGTAGAAAACAATCTAGAAGTTACAGTACAAATTAAATATGAGTCAATAATTAAATATTGGTAGGAATAACGCTAACAGCATTGAGGCATCTATTAACAGAAATGTCATATGCAAGTCAAGGGCAAGTAAAAGCAATTCTTCCACACAATTCAGCACCTGCAAGCACTGAGCTGGAGTATCGTGCTAAGTTTTGGGCAACACACTTTAAGAAAAATGTGAACATATTGGAAAGAATTCAGAGGACAGAAACAAAAAATATTACAAGTGTTAAAGGAAACCACAATACTCAAAGAAAGGTTGGAAAAATTGGGATTATTTAGTCAAAAAGAGGGAAATTGAGGGGTGATTTGAGAATAGTCTTTAAATACTGTTGTAAAAAGGAGGGCTCTCAATTGTTCTCTCTCTCCCCAAGCAACAAGACAAGAAGTAATGGACGCAAGGAAGATTTATATTAGATATTAAAAACAAGTTTCTAACCATGTGGATGTGTCAGCACTGGAGAAGAATTTCTGTTCTTAGAAGTCTTTAAGTACATGTTAAGCAAAGTTTGCCTGCTTCAAGCAGTGGCTTGGACTAGATGAATGCCTGAGGAACCCTTCCAATACAATTTTTCTATGAAGCAATAAAAAAATCACTCTATGGTTTTGACTTATGCTATGGTTTCACCAAAATTATAACACTTCTTGGTGCTGGAAGTAAAAGCATTCCAGAGAGACAATGCATGTTCCTATTTTTGCTTTGCAAGCAGGTACTCTCCTACAGGGTATAGCTACTTATGTCTGTGGGCTTTCTGAGTTTTTGGAATCAACTATTCAAAAAAAGGCAAAGCATAGCAGAAGCTGTTTTGCTTGACATTAATAAATGTGTTGAGAATTTTGTAAGATTTAGATGATGCATTAAATACCTTATTAGTTAATTTGTTGTACAGAGATGGGCTATAATATGGGTGCATTAGAAGTGTGCTTAAGGTGTTCCATAAATTGCTACAGCCATAAATTGCTACCACAGATGGACAATGTATTATCTGAGACTGACTGATTATATTCCTAAAAGTCATAATTAACTGACTAACTGAGCTTAGTCAATACAGTGTCCACAACCTTTCTTAACAGCTAGTCAATATTATGAAGTGGGTGCATAACTGGTTGAAAGTCATGCTCAAAGAATAGTCAAGAATAGCTTGATGTTAAACTGGGAAGAGATCTCAAGTAGAGTGCCTCGGGTTCCTCAAATGAAGTTCCACCAAACTTCCATATCTTTGGTGAAATCTGCACAATACATTGAAGCAGAGATTAAACCAGCCAGGTTTTGTGCCCTAAGGGACATCAGCAACAAGGCCAATATCAGCATGACTGACAAGCTCATATCTAAAGAAATGGTGGGGAAAACAGAAGACTAATGCACCCACAGACTGACCAGAGGTCTGATCGAAAGGTAACCACATTCAATAGGAGTCTTTCCTTTGACTTTAGGGAAGGTTAGATCAGGTCCTCAGTCATAGTTTTCTAGAGTATTGAACACTTGTTAATAACTCTTCTGCATGAGATGATACTAGATTTTCTTGGCCACCAGCCAAATGGGTAAAAATAAAGATGTACATAAAGTCATTTGAAAATTAAACTCCTAATTTGTATATATCAGGATAATTCCTGCAGTACAGCACGTAATGGTTATACGGGTGTGATTAATAGGCAAAGAGGGTGTAGGCCTTGCTGGAGCATTGATCATTATGTACTGCTCGCACAAAGGCTTTGCTAAAGTATTGACCAGAATAAGCCTGATGAGCAAACCTATGCATGAACTCCTCACATAAACAAATCTTAGCATGTGGCCAGATGTGCACTGCTGCCAAAAGATGTGAGGGGGAGATGGCTGTACAAGTTGTAGGATGATAAGGCTGAAACAGGAACACTTAGATCAGGATGTGAAACAAGCCCAGGGTATAGGACAGTTTAAGATATTCAGGATACATATATAATATGATAAACAACTTGCTTTGATCACTGTATAAATGGAGGGTTGGAAAATACAGGAACTTTGTAGCAGCTTAGGGGAGCCTATGTGGTGTTGTGCCAACTACCTTATCACAGGCATAAATGTATTAACACCTAGTCTGATGTACTTATTAAGCCAAAGTGTGGTAGGGCTGTACTTGTAAACAATAAACCTGGCTGACTCTTTGCCACCAAACCAAGCCTCTGGTCACTTCTTAAGAAAAGATTAACATTGGAAACTCCTGACTGTGACTTTTGCTGGCACCACACTTCTTGAGATGACACTGGTGACCCCAAAGAGGCTTCAGTGTCCACTTGAAAAAGTGTCTATTTTTGCATCTTGTCCAGCATCTTTCTGAATGTAGTTCTTCAGGATATAGCAAAAGTCATACTAACTCTCTTAAGAGAAGAATCAGACCCATATTCTCAATGTCAAGTGACAAAAAAGCAAGGATGAAATGTTTTATGACCCTACTATAAGTCTCAGTGGATGCAGCTACACATGCCATTAAAGCAACATAATAAAGTCTGGGTGGTGGTGTCAGGTGGCAGTGGCGAAGGGGCCGGCTGGGGTACAAGGGTACAAAGGTGCTGAAGTACAGCAGCTAGGCAGTAGGCAGTCCCCACACTTTAGCACCCTCATGCCCCAGCCAACCCCATCACTGTTTACATGTGTGTTTCAGCACACATAATTACTCCACCATAGGATAGTATTATCTCCAACAGTATTCTAGTGGAGTTAATTAATTTACTGCACCCTAATTTTGGCACAAGTGTAGACAGTGATGCTTTACTGCGGAGCTAATTAGCCCAATAAAGTACACATGTAGATGCACTCAATAGAAGCCAAAAGTGGCTGCAGAGTTGAGACAGACAGACAGAAATAAGGAGGCATATAGAGTGTATGAGAAGAGAGAGGTGATTGGCTACCTATATATAACTAGATAGATAGATATATACTGGAGGCTGGCAGGGTGTCCAGCTTCAGCAGGGTGATGGCCACCAGGGTGTCTGAAGGGAGGGGCTGCCACATGGTGGTGGCCAGCCACTTCAGGTATGGGCAGAGCTGCTCCAGGATGTCCAGGAAAGTGGCCCGGGTATTCCTGAATGCCTCCAGGCACTGCTCATCATCCCAGGTGGCCTGGACCACCTGGTGCTGCCACCAGTTCTGGCTGGCCCAGCGGGCCCAGAGGCAGTGAGGCTGGAGGCCCAGGATGGCATGGACAGCCCAGGCGGTGGCATCCAGAACCCATCATCACATTGTCAGCATCCCACAGTTGAGTACTTACTCAAGTAGAAGATGAGGTCGTTCCCCACCACCACCATTTAATACTGGGGAGAAATCTCCTTGCCTAACAATTGAGGCAGTTGGTGGGGACAGGCAGCTGCAGTTCTGGCCCCAACCTGGAGCCAAAGCCACAGCTGCCACCTGACCCCTGCCCCTACACACCCTGCCACTCCTCCCCGGTAGCCCCCAGCCCAGTTTCTGCCCTACTCCATGCCGCTTCTCCCTCTCCCTCCCCTTCTTACCTTCACTCCGCCACTGGTAGGCTCCATCCATGCTCCAGACCAGTACATGGAGCATGGTGCTGCTGCTACAGGGCTGGGTTGGAACAGCAGTGACAGCTCTGTGCCACTGCTATGTGGCCAGGCTGGTACCATGCTCCACGTCTTGGGCTGCTGCAGTAATTGAGCCTACTAGTGCAGAGCAAAGGTAAAGGGTAGGGGGCACTGAGGAGCAAGCAAGGGGACAGACTTTGGGGTGGGGGGGAGATGGAAGGAAGAGAGGCAAAGACCTAAGGCTGTGGGTGGCAGAAGCAGCATGAAAAAAGGAGAAGGGGGAACAGGGGAAGGGAGAATTGGGACAACCTGAGGCTGTGGGGGGTGGGGGAGGCAGGCACAGCATGAAGTAAGTGGGGCGGAGGGGGCAGGCAGCAGGTAGCAGGCTGCCTGCCTCTCTCACTGCCTGCACCACTGCATCCACACTGCTTGCTCCCTGCCATGGCCTGCCCCATTACTGCTCCCGTCTTCCCTACCACATGCTTCCCTACTGCCTCCTCCACTGTCTGTATCCCACTACCTGCCCCATTACTGCCCCCATCATCACCTCCCCCCCCTCCACCTACAATAGTGGCAGGGGAGGAGGGTGAATTAAAGATGACCCTCCAATAATAAAATTCCATAGATGGAAAATTATAATAAATGTATAATTTTTCTGTGTGTGGAATTATTGGGGGGGCCACCTTACACAGGGTCATTTTACATTCAAATAAATAGAATACATAGTTATGTCTTATTTAGTTAGTCTATAAAGGTGCGCATCTACCCTACCTTCATACACAGTAAATGTCAGGGAAATGTACGTTCAGAAAATGCTGGATAAAATGCAGAAATAGACAGAGACTTCCAAAGCCTACTGTTCACATTACCCACATCCATATAAACACTGTGTGATGCACCATCTTGAGAACACAGCATACCAGATCTACCCAGTAACTTCACTAGTGTGAGAGCAAAATAGGTCCTTCATCATTCTCTACCCTGGCATAAAGAGCAGCTGTGCTCTTACCTGTGCCTTATCTGGACAAACGGATGAAAGTGCTTCAGTTATCTGTAAAATACCTTGCTTGATTTTATGTACATTTTTAATGGATTTTTCTGAATATTTTACACTGAAGTTTTCACTAACCATATTCTTGATTAAAAAGAACATGCCTCCATAACACAAAATGTGCAAATCCTTCAGGAGGAACCTTATAGATTTTATGTTACATTACATTCAATTACAACTAGCATTGCATATCAATGGTACACACAGAACAGTCCCCAAGGCCCAGGCAGATGGTATGCTTAAGACACAATTAACCAATTAATCATTTCTTACAGTGTAAACTGGCCATATGTTCAGAAGATTAAAGCTGCAATAAAACAGAAAACCAGCCACAATGTTATTACACAAAATGTGTAATAACTCTGACTGGTTTCCATCCTGCCTTAAATTGAGCGTGTGGCAAGATGGACTGCACCAGGGTTTCCAACTGTTTTTTTGTCTGTCAGGGGCCACACCAGGGCTTGAATCCTGGTGCTGTGCTTGCCAGCTGAGGGCAGATTGGGACCATATTGGCCTGGAACCCCAGTGCAGATCTGATCCTGCCAACAATCAGCTAGTTAGGACCTCTCCAGAAGTTGATCCCCAGGGCAGTCCTGATCAGCTGATTGTCAGAAGTTTGGCTGACTGGGCCCACTCTGGGGCTTGTGCCCTCGGGTGGCCCCAATTAGCTGATTGTTGGCTGGCTCTGGTAACTACACAAGGGCTCAAATCAGCTCTGTGAGTCCCCAGAGCCAGCCGTCAATCAGCTGATTATTGGACACATTGCCAGTGCAGGGAAAGTCCAGATTCATGATCCCCCTGAATTGACAAGTATGTCACAATTTAGAGCTGACTCCTGATCACAAAATCATGCTTTCTGCTATGCAGGTGTAGCATGGCAAGAGGCACGGATGTTGTAATTGTGGATCAGATCCTATTGTGCCTTCAAATGAATGCCTGTCAGCAGCCCAATTTATCACATGCCAGGATAAGATCGAAACAAGTCTGGAGACAGATTGGGTGTGGGGAGTACTCGTTACAAAGTAAATAACAGACTACACATACTGTGTTCTACACTCAAAGGAAAAATACAAAGGCTAGACTGACGTGTATAACTTTTGAGGTGACATACCTGGTTCCAGGCAAATAGCCTCATAATCCCAGCAGCAATTTTGACGTTCCTTACAGCCGCTATCACAGTGGCAACCCACCAGGTATTTGTTAAATGTTTCATCACATCTGCTTCTGCAGCTGACTGAAAAGCAAACATAAGGCATCTTTCAGCTCTACAGGTAGCAGGAGTATCCATCCTTTAGAATACAACTTGCACAGGACATGGAACACAGCCAAGGGGTCCAAAGGACAATGTTCTGAATCATTTCCAAAAACTGTTTACTGAATCAGCACATCAACACATTCAACACATTTTAGCAAAATGTAATACATATGAACCCATTTGCATCAAATTAGATGACAACCACACCATGCTTCATTATATAGCTGAATAATCATACTTGGTTAGGAACAAAAAAAGGTCATAAATCAAAATAAAGATGAATGTTATGATGAGCGGTGTTATGAGGAAAAAATGCACTATTTAGCTCATGCTTAAGCACTATTTAGCTCATGCTTGAGCTCTTGTAAACTTAATCTTGGCAGAAAAGGATATTTTAATTATAAATGTATTTAAGCAGGCATATGTGCACACAAGTTTGTGTTCATAACACGTAAGTTTTGTGTGCATAGACCTCACTATTTTAATAGGGTCAGGAAAGAGATCCAAACATTGTGGACAATGCCAATTACATAATTTGTGGGGGAATGGCTTAGTTATGAGGAGCTAAATGGTAAGAAAACTGGACAAATGGCATTGTCGGAAAGGGAAGCAAGGGGGTCAGTACAGCAGAGAAGAGGGTAAGAGGGACAGGTATGGAGAAAGACTGCGGTGAAGAGATTCCGAGGTAGAAGAAGAGGCAAACAGCACACAGCAGAGAATGTGCAATCACAACAATATCTCCCTAAAACCAAAAGCTGTCATTGATCTATACTATAAACCCCCAACTTTGACTCTCACCAGCACCACAGTCAGACTCGGGAAGCCCTGGTCTGTCTTGTAGCCCATTTGCTTCACCCACTGAGTGCTGAACATACCTGTGCACCTCAGGGCTCGCATGCAAGGAACCCACTACTGGCATCTCCATAGCACACAAGGGGTTCACACAAATCTATTCCCCATTACCTAAAGCTGGGTAATAGAAAAAGTCATGCAACAGAATGAATGATTGACCACAGATGCCTACAAAACTCTTCAGGGATCAGATGGCTATGGATAAGCAAGTGTCAAGTAGAACCAAATTCTCCAACATTCAGTGGTTCACTGTGGCCATATTGTAGCAATGTCACACAGGCAGTCCCCCACTCTGGGGAGTCCTAAGCCATTTAGGGCTTTTTAGGTATAATCTAACACCTTAAAGGTCATCTGGAAATCAGTAAGTAGCTTGTACTTAGCTTTATGCACCTGATGGTACATTCCACTTCCAACTTCTCATTTGCGTCAAGCAGCCAGCAGATGCTTGATTGTGGCAGCCATTTTAAAACACTGGATGCCTATATAAACAGAGCAGTTCACTGTTGGTGGTCAGGCAGGAGCATTGCCTGGCTGAACTGCTTCATGGGCACATCTTGCAGGTAGGAGCTGGAAGCTCTTGGTCCTGGGCATGACCTAAAACTGTACCCTGCTGGGTAAGGGTGGTCTGGTGGGGCTCCTGGTGGCACGGGAGTCCCCAGAAAATGCCAGGCCAGTTACCTCCCTGGTGAAAGGTGAGGAGGCGTGCCTTAACTCCAGCCCCCATCTTCAAGTTGGTTTTGGAGTCAGCTGGGGGAGTAGTGGGGCCAGATATGCTCACGTGTAAGTGCCTGAACCCAGCAGGGATGAGAGATCCTGGAGACCCCAGAAGGGGTAGTGTAGAGTTGTGGGAGGAGTGGGGGGCCAGGTATGCTCACATGTAGGCACCTGAGCCCAGCAGGGATACAAGGTCCTGGAGACCCCAGAAGGGGTAGTGTAGAGAGCATTGGGTGTGCAGGTGTACCAGAGGCACCATGGCCATCATTAGCAAGGCACAGTGGGTCAGACACTCCTTGGTTCTCATAGTTTCATAGTTGGTAGGGTTCTCACGAACAGCTCCTCATGCTGTGACTGGGACACAGAGCAGGGGCATGCTCAGGGTGTGGAGTGGCTGTGGGGTGGGGGGGTCTGTTTGTTGTGGGGAATAAAGTGTTCTTCTGAGGACTGTATGCAGTGAGCATGGTGATGGGGGTGGGGGGTCTGTGGGCAGCTATCCAGATGGCCTACAGTGGGGAGTGCAGGAAGATGTGATTGGCCAGTGCCTCTCGTATCTGGTGCCCTGGCCCCTACTGGCATATGTGCAGCTCACTTGGGGCCTTGGCTGTGGGGCAGGAGAGGTTCCCTGGGGTTGAGCTGAGGCTGACCCCTAGTGGCAGGGCTGAACAGGAGCGAATTTGCTGGAAATTGACATTATGGAACCAAGTTTAAAAACAGCAGGTCAAGTATACGTTTGAAAAGGATACATCTGTATTTTTGCTTTTGAAATAGACTTGTGTCTACAAATATGATTAGTGGTGCTTCTTCCTGTTGTGACAGGGAGTGCTTTCCTGAGGCTTGTTTGGTATCTACACATGTATTACTGTGGAGTAACTACTCATGAGTAAATTTGCTACTTGCATTTGTGTAGTTTACTGCACCGGTGACATAAGGGATGCATGTGCACCCCCTGAGCGTGGCGGTGCACTCCCTACAAAAAGGCACCACCAACACTGTCAGCGGTGCCTGTGGGCAGTAGCCGCTTGCCACCCCAGCCACCGGGGGTGCGCATCATTCATGCTTTACTGTGAAGTAAGCATATGCACATGTAAATGTGCATATGCTTACTGCATAGTAAACTGTGCCACTGACACAGTAAAGTGTCTCGTGTAGACATACCCACTGAGATGGGTTCTCTCCTGAGAGACTCCATAATATAATTTATGTATATTTTCCACATCTGTGTCTTCTTTAAAGTATTACCTTGAATATTTGTGTCAAAACTTGAATTCTTGTGCAAACTGCTGGACTTCATATAAAAACTTTAAAATACATTTGAAAAGAGAGCATTATTAATAATTCTCAAGACCCCCTTGCCTCTTAAGCTGCATATTTGATGGAGAAAAAAAGTATAAAGTTCCATTTTTATGAAGTGTTTTGATGTTGTTTTTCAAGGGAGGATTGAGGCTGATTCAGGATTTTTAATTAATGCATTTACATGTACTTAATCTAATGTCATAGCTTTAGCTTCACACACGTGCATGCACATGCGCACACATAGATATATCCTGTCCTTCAGATTATGAACAATCCAAAGGGACAAGAAGAGGTGAAATGGACCCTACCTGAATTGGAATGACACATATATACTGTGTCTAAGTCAGAAATATAACCATTTATTGATGGGTGTTTGAAATGGAAGACCTCATACTGCTAAATAATGTTACATTCCTGCTTATAATTTTATCTGCAGTGTTCATAGTATTTAAGTTAATTACGTAATATAGAATACTTTGCTTTACTTGTATTTCTACCTTTTTATATAAAAACAGAAGTGATGTAATGGGAGCAGTTTTCCCTGTAAGGTGCATGCGTGCACAGCTGCACACAAGTAAAAATCTTGCCACGCACAATCTTTTAAAGGCTGCGCACCTGCCTGGAGAGAAGCTGGGCACGGAGTGCGGTGGAGGCACTGGGGCTGGTGTGGGACACTTACCGAAGGTAAACTCCTCACTTCTCATGTGGGGCAGGGCAAGCAGCGGCTCCTCCCTGAGGTGGGGGGATGGGAATGGGGGCTGGGGCTAGTGTGGGCTCTGCTGGCTCTGGGAAACTGCTCTGCTCCCCAACATCACCGTGGGGAGTTAGAAGGCACATGGGTCAAGGCTGGGGAGCGGAGCAGTTCCCTGGAGCGGCGAGCCTGCGGAGCAGTGCCCCGGAGCCAGCAGAGCCTTATGCGGGGCAGGCAGTGGCTCTTCCCCGAGGTAAGGTAAGGCAAGGCAGGGAGGGGGGCTGGGGCTGGTGTGGGCCCCGCTGGCTCTGGGGAACTGCTCCACCCCCCAGCCCTGATGCCATGTGGCTCCTCGCTCCCCAAAGTGATGCGGATCAGTTCTGAGGGACTCCTGCTGTTTCCCAGGAAAATAACTAAAATAAAAAATCTGCAATGTATATGGATGGCCAGCCATCTTTCTACATGTGGCACAGACTTCTGGAGTCTGTAGACCTGTGGCCCTCAATCAGGCTGCTCCAGCACCCTGTGGTTTCTTAAGATCCTTTCAAGGGTCCCATAAGGTGCCACACAATGTTAACACTATTGGGTGTGCAAATATGATTCAAAAAATAAGCCTAGAGATTTCACATGTGAAGTCATAGTGTTAAAAACATTTTGGCTGCTCACAGATGTCAACCCCCTGCTCCCAAAATGTCACTTTAATTTTGGTGTGCCCCTGCACCAAGCTCAGTACATGCCTGGAAGAATCGCTGCATTCTATCAATTGATTGTGTCCAGCCCATGGCAGCTCCACAGCACTCCACTGCACTGCTCTGGACAGCAGTTAGCATGGAGAAGGGTGGTGGCCGAACCCTGCCTGCTCCCACCTGGACATTTACTTTGGGACACTGACCAGCGCACCATGTCGTGCCAAAAGGAGGAGGTGGGACCGAAGCGGTGTGCTCATGGACCACTACTCCTTAGAGGGACCATTGAATGGGAGCAATCATGAAAGAAGTCCTTGAATACTTAAATTTATCTAGCAGCTTCAAAACCATTATCACAAGATTGAATATCCCAACAATTTTGTACAGCAACCCACAGAATAGTGTCACTTCATCTTTTATAAGCAATAGCTGCAATTAAATGAGTAAGAGTAAAGGGCATGATTCACAATGGCCCTGTATCTTGCATTTTCAAATACACTAGCACAAAGTGGATGTCAAATGCTGATATTTCTGATGTGGTAATATTTTATGCAGGTGTAATTGAATCCACAAGGTGAAAACAGTGAAGAATCAGACTCCAAATATCAGGAAGCATTGTGTGGCAAGTTGACAACACATAGCAATATCTGGCTAGGTCATTCAAAGTAACTGCTGCTTATTGTCAACCATTACAAAGATTACAATGTTCAAGAAGGAAATACAAGTAGGAAAGAAGCAAGAAAGATTGTAAATGGGGGAAGGAAAAAAACACAACAAATTTAATATTTTACTACAGGTGCATTCATTGTATGAAAAACCCATGTGATTACTGTCTTGGAGGTGTGCAAACAAGATCTGCTGTAAATGCACCTATCAGTTGCTGACATTGCGCTAACGATGGTGAGAACATTTTTTCACTGAAATGTGCTCTTTCTTTGCAGCTTGAAACTTGTGCATTTTGTTTCAATTGTTTGTTTGTTTTGTTTGTTTGTTTGTTTGTTTGTTTGGGGTTTTTTACATGTGAAAGGCTTTCTTGGCTTAAGTCTCTCTGGATACTTGTAACTGAAGAGAGAATACATTGAGAAGCTCACTTCTTTTAATAAACAAGTTATTAAAAAATCCTGCTAAAAATTTCTAAGAGTTTTTTTTGGTTTTGTTCAAATGTGGAAACAACCAAAATTTAAAACATCATCAATTACCAGAAAGCAAAGTTGTACTAAAACATCTTCATTAGCCTTACTCCAGTAGACGCTTAACTACAGCTGATCAAAAATGAGAATTTCCACTACGTGGAACATGTTGATGTTTCAATAGTTATTTTAAAACTGAATAAGGATGAAAAGCCAACACTTTAAAGAACAGGATATTCAGGAAAAAAATGTCTGGAAGCTGTTACAAAAACCCTTGTATTCCATTCTCCACTATAAACTGAATTTCCAAACAAGATTATATAAATCAGTCGTGATGGGAGTCATGCTGCATGGTGGAATATTTAGTCCAGCTATGTAGTTCAGAAAATAGAAAGGAGTAGGAGCAGGTGCTACAGGAGTTCAAATGAACACAGATCAACATGCATCTTCCCCAAAAGGAAAGATTTAAGTTTGGTTTACCAAACTGATTTTTTTTGGGGGGGGGGAGCAGAGAGGGGTTGACCTTACCTGAAATAAAATATATATATATTTTTTTACTTTGTCTAGCAATGTCAAACACTTATAAATGACTTTTTACAATGTTGCCAAAACTGTATTTTTGACAGAAAATCTTCAAACAGGTCTGGTATGAACCAATTGAATGAAATTGCATCTATTTAATAACCGGAGTTTTAAGAGGCTCCTATACAAAGTATATCTGTGTAGTAATGCTTTATAATAACTTCTAGCACACTTTAATAATGCTTCTAGGCAAGTTAAGATTCCCAGCCCCTTTGTGAAACAAGTATTATACTTTGAAGAAGGAAAATAATTCACACACAACAATTAAGGAATAATTTTTCAAAAGTGCCCCCCAACTTTAGGTGTCTTATTGTTATTTTGCACATTTGAAAAGCCTAGAATATTATTTCCACAACTAATGAGAATTTAAAAATAATTATAAAACATCCTCTGCTTAAGTGTATTGCTGGATCAAGGCCAAAATGGCTGCTAGTAGACATACCTTGCACCTGAGCTTCACGTTTAAGTCCTAGTCCCAAACCTAGTCCAAGTGATATAACCACCAAAGAAACCAGGAGAACCTGTCACAAAAAAATCCACATGCTGTGAAACGTGTCATTATCTTTATAATATATACATCAATTGTTGTATAATGGGAAGTAACTTATTTGGAAATAAGGGACATCTTGAGCTGAGTGATATGAAAGGAAGAACAGATCTGAGAGAAAGTAAAAAATAAAATCTGATAAGCTGCCTATATTTTTACAAGAAGTTGTCACCCAAATACTTTCCTTTTAGCCCATGCCCAATTTTATGTGGCAAGCAGGAATATGTTCACTTGCAAAAAAAGAAGGAAGGAAAATGTTTCCTCATACCAATGAAAGAGGTAATTGTCAGTAAACCAGGTTATGTATACCAGGGTTGAAATGATTATACTTAATCCTGAAAAGTATAACCCATGCTATCCACCCTGTACAATTTGTAAAAGGTATATTTTACACACACCCAAATATTTTAATCTAGGTTTAAAGAAAAACACACGCAGGGCCTCGTTGCACATTACACTTTCAACACAATTTATTTAAACTAGGAATTTCAAAAGATTCAGCCCATGGCACCCTAGGACCTGGCCTGTAGGTCTTGGACCACCCCCACATGCAGCAGACATCATGCTCTAGGCCCATCTCCGTGTAGACTGCATGTGCTATGAGAAGCCAGCCTGGCATGTACTACATGCAGCACTGGTGACAGACTGGTCTTATGAGCTGTCTCCAGGGCTGGATTGGGCCCACAGACCATCACTGCACACCAGAGCTAGCATGCAGGACCAGTCCAGTGCAGGCACCACATACAGCTCAGGTACTGCATACAGTACACCCCCCCCCCCCCCGTGTTGATCCCATGTACCACATGCAGTTTAGGCCCTAGACCAGGACTGACACAGCTGCATACAGGGTTAGACCCAGCACATGCACTGCATGTAGCACAGGGAGCTGATCCAGAGTGTGCACTGCATACAGAACCATGTTGGACTCTCCCTGCATGCTGGGGCACCCCAAACTGGTTCTGGCATGTGCTACAATTCAGTTCAATTCAATTTATTAAGGATTCTGGCTGAAAGTCATGCTCCCAAAACCAGACATACAACCATAATATAAATTTAAACAAAAATAACAGAAATGCCAATATCATATCATATCATATAGGGCTAATCATTATAAAAGCATTATTCCTACTCCTGGAATTAACGTAATCAAGTACAAATATGGTGATAAATCAGATCATGAATCTATAAAAACGTTGTGCATAGGTCCACAATTATCACAATAAAAAACAAATATAATACTAAGTTTATCAGTCATATCAACAGTAAAGGATTTTTAACTCTAATCACTTCAACCTTGTAAGCAAAAATTGCAAGGTGGTTTACTAAATATGGATCTGTTTGCTGGAGAAGCCATATTAATTAACCTACAGCCTAGGGAATGACCTGCTGGGTGGCACGGAGGTGGAAAGGGATCTTGGAGTCCTAGTGGACTCCAAGTTGAACATGAGCCGGCAGTGTGACGAAGCCATCAGAAAAGCCAATGGCACTTTATCGTGCATCAGCAGATGCATGACAAATAGGTCCAGGGAGGTGATACTTCCCCTCTATAGGGCGTTGGTCAGACCGCAGTTGGAGTACTGCGTGCAATTCTGGGCGCCACACTTCAAGAAGGATGCAGATAACCTGGAGAGGGTACAGCGAAGGGCAACTCATATGGTCAAGGGCCTGCAGACCAAGCCCTACGAGGAGAGACTAGAGAAACTGGACCTTTTCAGCCTCCGCAAGAGAAGGTTGAGAGGCGACCTTGTGGCTGCCTATAAGTTCATCACGGGGGCACAGAAGGGAATTGGTGAGGATTTATTCACCAAGGCACCCCCGGGGGTTACAAGAAACAATGGCCACAAGCTAGCAGAGAGCAGATTTAGACTGGACATTAGGAAGAACTTCTTCACAGTTCGAGTGGCCAAGGTCTGGAACGGGCTCCCAAGGGAGGTGGTGCTCTCCCCTACCCTGGGGGTCTTCAAGAGGAGGTTAGACGAATATCTAGCTGGGGTCATTTAGACCCAGCACTCTTTCCTGCTTATGCAGGGGGTCGGACTTGATGATCTATTGAGGTCCCTTCCGACCCTAACATCTATGAATCTATGAATCTATAATTTCTCTCTATTTGAAAAGTATGTTAATTTCTGCAAGAACCATGATAAATACTTTCTCCTTATGTTGTTATGTGAGGACATTGTAAGACATAATAAATAGTGTCTTCCAAAGCTCCTAGACAGGCTGGGAAACCTCTTTTAGCCCTTGGAATGGAAAGTCTATGTCCAGCCAAAACAGCTGTGTGCATCTGTTCGATCCTGAGTCTAGTCAAAGAGGTTCACCATTTACTGTAAATACCTCCCCCCCACCCCACCCCCACATATTCTTTGGTAATTAGATTGAAGGGTGATGCAAGTAGCCCTGGCCATTGCAAAATCATTCTGCTAAGCTTGGAACCTCTGGAAAACCCAGACCTTTTTTATCAAGAAGAAGAGTCTTTCACTGTCTTTGACATAAAGTCCTAGCCCAGAAAATGCAAAAGTACAGGAAAGAAAAGCTAGCCAGGGAGACTGAAGAGAAGAGGGATTATTGAAATCTTCTATATAGTACAATTTGAGCAAGCGAGATGGTAGAAGAGGCAGGTTTTTAAACCAGAATTCCACATTCTAATAATAATATTAGTTAAAATGGAATCTACTCCTGTCTCTAATCTCTAGAAGGATGCAGGAGTTGAAGGAGGAAGACCCAGAAGAGCCTTGAGAAACTTATCCTGAGGTATGTATACATCACTAATGGCAGCATAACCCCATACTTCAGCTCCATATAGAATCTGAGACACAACTTTGGTTTTATATGCTAATATGCGAGCTTGGACTGATAGTCCTGAGGTGATCTCATAACATTTCTTTATAGCCACTGCCAATTGGGCTGCCTTAGTTTTAACCAACTGAATGTGGTGTTTCCATTATGGAAAAGCTGTAAACATCACACCCAAGTACCTATAGGTTTTAACAACTTTGAGTTTGATTCTTCCCATGTTCCATGGGTATTTCATCAAACTGAGCAGTTACACAGTATGCTTATTATGACCTAAAAAAAACAGTTCCTAAGCACGGGAGCCCTTGAAGATTCCAGTGTGTTGTGGGGTGCTATGGAGGCTGGGAGTGACAAACAGCTGTTTGTTGGTCCCAGGCCCACCAATGCAACACAGCTTGTTTAAGGCTCTGATGCAATGCTGAGTACCACAAGCAGCTGTTTGTCAGTTCCAGAGCCCCCAACTGCACTGGAAGTACCGCTTGCCAGAAAAGTACCAGCTTTGCTACACTGTGATGGCATTTTAGGATGCATTTTACTGCTTTAATGCTCAGATGCTAGAGTTTTAAGTGCAGTTAGTATGTCCTAAGTGTAACATGCAGCAAGGCTCATATAAACACACCATATTTTCTCACACGCAACATGCACCTTTTCCCCCTAAAACAGCTGCTGGAAAATGAATGTGCATCATATATAAGGAATACAGAAAATGTAGGTTCTGCCACTTACTGGATGAAACCTAAAATAAAATCTGCAGTGATACACAGAGAACAGATCAATCTTTCCTTGCAGTATGTAACAGAGTAGCAGCAGCTTCCTAGCTGCTGCTACTCTGTTACATACTGCAAGGAAAGACCTTTCTTCATTTTGCCTTTCAGAAACAAGGTGTGCATTATGTCCCAAGGAGTGCTACGGGAGAATATATGGTATAGACACGCACACCCATGCGTGCACGCACACACACACACACACACACACACACACACACACACACACACTTACTAGGTTCCTCAGTACTAAAATTATTTTCTCTCAGGCATCATCTTCTGAACATGGGTGCTTACCCACTTTCCTTCTTTGAAACAGTTGAGAAAAAAGATAGGCCGCACAGCATGCCCACTGGGTCTTCAAGATGAGGCCCTAGTGGACCAGGCTGGAAGTAAATTCTAACCATATATGTATGTCTCAGAAACATGAGGTGGACAAGGGGAGAAGGAGTGCGTGTATGGGTAAGGGATGAGTGGGTAAGCAAGCCAGGAAGCAGCACACAGTGCAGGACTTAGGGAAAAGCCCCAGGGAACCAACAGCATTTTGGTGAGGGGCATGAGAGGCAGACTCATGGCCATGGGTGACTGGTGCTTCCCGAGTCTGTTGGAGCACCAAATTGCCGATGGAGGGGACGGGGGTCCTAATACAGTGGCCGAGCCGGGAACCACCAGAGGTGAAACCAGCGAAACCAGAAGTGCACTTCTGCCAGCACTTCCGGTTTCACTTCCAGGGGGTGCACAGCCAATCTCAGGAGGTGCACATGCACCTGTGTGCACCCCCTATGCATCGCCAATGCTCATGGCTGCTATAACTGCGAAGAGAAGAAAGAGGAATAAAGTGTGGTCAGCAGAGATGAGGCTAGCAACTGGAGAGGAGTAGCTTGCAGGGAAGCAAAGTACCCCCTGAGGGAAAAAGGAGCAAAAACAGTTCAAGCTTCCTGGGATCCTATAGTATTTTGGGCACTCCTCTGGGACAACGCATTTCCTGCCCTTTTGCCATGGTGCCTGGGCTTAGTCTTTAAATTCTGCTTCGTATTTGCCAATTTTTTAACACTAAGATTTAAAGGCATCTGAAAGTCTAATAAAAAGTGTGCTGATGTTTTAAGTCTAACAGTCACTCTGGCAAAGCAACTTATTCTGTGATGAGGGCTTTGGGGACAGGAATAGAAAAAAAAATTTACATGTATCAAATTAAAATACACTTTATACAAATCATGTAACACATAGCCTTTGATATGCAAAAAGAGTATTGCATTATTTACATAAAAACCCTTAATGTCTGGGCATTCATCCTTAAAGTATACATACAGTATTACCTCCAACTCAGATTACACTGCACATATGCTACACTGTTAGGAACAAGTAGTCTAGAAAATATCTTTAAAACAGTTATTTAATTGAGAGGCAGGCATTATTAATTTAACAGATTCCAGTGTGTATACCTTATCCACAAACAATGATGAATGAAATATAGTGGCTGAATCCTCCTATAGTAAGATTTTTTTCAACAGCTATCGCTGTAATCTTGGAGAATAAGAATAATTACTAGATACTTTAGAATATAATTGTGCTCTGGTAACCTCCTGGTAACTCAACTTTTTCTACTAAGCTTCCCCTTGTATTTTTTTATTTTGTTCACATTGTCATTGAAAATAGATTTGATTTTACTTAAAAAGAACAAGCATTGGTGGACCTGATTCCTCTTTGGTTCCTAATATTGTAACTGTCATCACAGTTTATGCAGTCACACTATATGGTTAATCACGGTTTGTTTTGTCCTGTTTGAAGTTGTTCTCTTTGTTGAGATAATGCTGAGCAGTGTCATAAATTGCTTTCTGTGGCAGTGTATACTGTCATTCAGACTTTTCTATATAGCTTTGTTTTTATTATTATAACTGAAGTTTCTAGTTTCAGAAACCCCCAGTTTTCCTACCTCAATATTTGGTGTTTTTCAAGTCCTAGCTCTCAGAGACTAGTGATTACATGAAAATCTCAGTTTTCATTGAAAAAAAAAGGTCTTGCCTTTGTGGTTGAAAACAAAAGCCTGAAAATGTGCACTGAGTGTACACAAAGGGTCAAAAACAGAAAGCTAATAACAATTCCAGATTTATTATTTATAAGACAATCTCATTATTTTAAGTCAATATCATAATATTAGGGGAGGGAGTAATTCAGAATATTTTTAATGTTTGGAGCTGTATAATACAATATACAACCCCATTCACTGCCATTTCCCCATACCTCACCATCAGGATGTTATTTACTAGTGCCTTGTCTGATTATTAGGATTTGCTAATGTTGTATCTTAATACATATAAACAACATTAAAGTGTAGCCACCTTAGGCACCGACACAAGAAGCTATTTTTTCTCATTTTAAACAGGAATACAACATATAAAAATTAAATATATGTCTAACTGGTTGCTAGGACAAAACAAATAACAAAACAATGTTACAACAGAGGGTGAGAGAATGTACTACCTTATTCATTCTCTGTTTAAATTCAACCCCAAGTCCAAGTATTTCTTGTATAGATTCATAGTTAGATAAAATACAATTAAACTTATATCCAACAAATGTAAAGTATATCAAGTAATAATAACAACTGAGAATTCTTAAAGAATAAAAGAAAGAAAAGCTATTACTTACTCCACTTAGTATCTTGTATTTCAAAAGTGTGTTTTTCTTGACAGGTTGCTCTGTTTCTAATTTCACCAACTCCATCGTGCTGTTTTGAAATGTGCTGTGTTCATTGTCCGGTGACATTTGGCTGTTATTTGTCTCTTACTTCTGACTCTGCTATATACCTTTGTTTCTTTTTTCTTTAGTGTAGCTACTCCTAACATTCACATGAGCGTGAACTGAACGGCTGTCACTGATTTCAGGATTGTAATGAGGTCATAGTCCTTGAGTGATAGGGTTACAGAAAGTCACATTAACAGTGAAATCTACTCAGTAAGGTCAAAGTTTGAAAAGCATTATCATGGGGGTGTGTGTGTGTGTGTGTGTGTGTGTGTGTGATATTAAAGATAAGGGCAATTGTTGGAAATCTGAAGCAGCAAAGTGATCACACACAAAATGGTATCAGTGAAATGCAAACTCTTGATTAAAACCCTTTCCTTAATTCAGTATGCAATGTTTAATTCTCAGAATTGCATTAAAAAATGTTAAGTCAAATCAGATTTATATAACAGCATTCTGATATTGAATTCTACCTCATATCACTGTGCTTTTTTTCATGCCACTATATTCTGAACTCCTGTCTTTTTTCTGTACTATGCCATTCCCTTCCCTTCTCTCCAGTCCTCCTTAAGATATGCTTCCTCTATGGTTTCAGTCAAAACCTATCAGCATCCTATATTAGCTAAAACCTATATTAGTTAAAACACTGTGTATTGCCAAAACTAATGAAGGTGCTAAAACCTATATTAGCTAAAACATTGTGTATTGCCAAAACTAATGTAGGTGCTAAAAAACCATGAGATTTCTCCTTTAAAAAAAATACAGTTTGGTGTCTTGTAGGGTTGTGTGAAATGGCTCCATTCCTTTTTGACTTAAGTTTCAAGGTTTTGACAGAACAGTGATTCATTTTGAATTTCATTTTGATTAGAAACCGCTGTTTCATTTTGTTTCATCTAAACAGTGATGCTGTTTCGACGTTTAGCCCATACACTGTAATGGGGAAGCTCAAAACAGCCTCTCTCATCTGGCAGGCAGATGGGGGTCCACAACCCCGGGAGGGCGGCAGGGGCTGTGCCAGTCCTCTTGGGGCTGCAGGCCCCCGATCTGCCTGCCAGATGAGGGAGGGAAGCCGGGTGCTGCCACCTGGGACTGGGGAGCTGGGGAAGGGAACTGAGCCCTATTGCTCATTCCCCTCCCCAGCGCTGGGATCAATCAGGCTGGGGAAAGGAACTCAGTCCAACTGGGCTGAGTTCCTTTCCCCAGCCCAATCTAGCACTGGGGAGGGGAACTAAGCTCAGCTGAGCTCAGTTCCCTTCCCCATCCTGATAGTAGGGCCGGGGAGGGAAACTGAGTCATTGGGCTGAGTTGCCTTCCCCAGCCCGATTGCAGCGCTAGGGAGGCGAACTGAGCCCAGGCTAAGTTCTCTTCTCCTGCACTGTGACCGGTTTCCCACAGCCTGGCCATAGGAGGCAGGGAGAGCCAGGGCTGCGCTCCTGGCTGAGCCACATGGGCCTGCAGAGCCACTGCGAGTGTAGCCCTAGTTCTCCCCTGTCTCCCACCACCTGGCTGCTGGCTGCTTCAAAACTCAAAGCATTTCAAAACTTTCAGAATGTTTTGACTAGCCTCATTTTGTTTTAAGGCCATTTTGAAGCCCTTTGTTTCAATTCAATGTAGCTGTTTTGAGCTCAAAATGAGTCGAAGCAGCATCAAATCAAAACAGGCAGAGAAATTTCTCACAGCCCGAGTGTCTTGTTCACTGGGTATCGATCACATTACCTCCACAGTTACAAAGCCTAGAAAAATATTTAAATGAAAGTTTAGCTTCTCAATATTCAAACACCTCTAATAGAGCGGAGGTCCTGAGAATAATATGAAATATTGCAAGACTTTTGATAAAAATCACAAACGTAACCATGGTGACCCCATTCTGAAACAATTACACTGATTTCCGTGGGGCCCGTATTTTACCCCAAGTAATTTGACTGCATTGCCTTTATCTGATGAAGGATCTAATCCAGGGGTTTTCAACTTTTTTTAATAAGTGTACCCCCAGCAGCCTGCTTTTTAGTATGTGTACCCCAGGAGGGGGGGTGGGGAGGGGTGAGCAGCCAGATGTGAAGCAGGGGGTGGTAGCAATTGGCTGGACGTGGAACAGGGGTGGGGCAAGCAGCAGAGTGGCAGCAGCACAGCATCTGTGTGGCCCTGCTCTCACCCCACCCTGGCCCTGGTCCTGTGCGGCAGTGGCACACGGTGGTGGCACTCCATCCCTGCCCACCCCCATGCAGAGACAACCCAAGCAGGGTGTGAGGCCCAGGGCAAATCAACCTGTGCAGGGCCTCACCCCTGGACACAAGGAAGCCAGCAGCAAATTTGGCGGTGGGGTGGGGGGTGGTGAGCAGCCGGACACACCAGATTCGGCGGTCGATTTGGCGGTGAGAGGGGTGCTGACTGGCCAGATGTGAGGTTGGTGGCAGCACAGAGTCGCTGTGCTGCTCCACCCGGCTCTGCTGAGCCCCCTAAAGCATGGGGCCCAGGGAAGTTGCCCCAATTCACCCCCTCCAGGGATGGCCCTGCCCCCATGTACCCCCTGGGACCTTTCAAAGTACCCCCAGGGGTACACATAACCCAAGTTGGAAACCCCTGCTTTAATCCTAAAAACCTTCCTGCCTACAGAGCTTTCTTCGGTAAGCATTCCTAATGATAAGATGAGAATGTAAGGACCTAAAACTAGTGTGAAAAAGAGCCATCTGGGCCTTTCTCTGTTAAGCACGGAGGAGCCCAATCTACAGGAGCCCACACTACAGGAGCCCAATCTCTTTCGTACAGTGTCAGATCAACTTCTAAATCTAGGAGCCACAGTCTGGTATTATCACTTAATGTACACGTTCCATCTGCCTCATCTGGGCATTTGTAAAGATTGCAGCTTTCAATTAAGTGCTGTGCTGTGCTGTTCGTTGGACACTGCATTCACACAGGGGACTGTCCAGCATGTTCCTCTTGTGAAGTGCTGTTTTAAAGCATCTATATCCAGATCTCAGTCTGTCCAGTTTGACCCACACTTCTCTGTCAACATTGTACCTGATGGGGAACTCATTTGGTGTTGATATAAAACACTGTAGAAATAGATCTGAACTTTCCCAGCAGTCACCCAACTTTCTTGCCATGTGACCTTGAGCAAAACCTTTGATCCAAAGATTTTAAGGCAAAGCCAATGAACTGCAGCCAGTGACCCTTGCAGTAAGCCCACACCTGGTGGCTAGGCCAAAATAGCTGGTAGGAAGAGACACCTTATCCCACATGAAGCTATCGGGTGATGGAAATTCCACCACAGATCCCTGTTCTAAGACATCCAACAGCTCTACTGAAGCCCCCGGTATTCAAATCTTAATAAGTTTTTGTCCTCCTTGCTTCAATTTCCCTATCTGCAATGCTGATCCTGACCTGTTTGCTAGAAGGAACTGAGAGGCTAGGATCATTAATGTCTGTGACAAGCTTGGCTTCATGTATAAATGGTTTATAACTTTTAAGCCTCTTAAGCCTCCATTTGTTCAAGTCTTCAGTTAACATTGATGGAGCAGGTGATTTTCATCATCTCTTGCTTCTATTGCCAGTAATGACGTTAGGCCAAGACAGGACCTAACATCATCATAACAAGTCCAGACAAAATTTTAAAATCAGTTTTTTGTTGTGTAGCGTGGTGTCTCTTAGAAAGAATGTGTCACTATAGATGGACTCATTGTACTTATATTATAAATCTTTCTCAGCAAGTAGTAAAGCTGGCAGATTTGACTATAGAGATTTAGTTTTGATATAAGGGGAACATAGACATAATGTCTCTATGCCACCTACTAATTAATCTCTAGCTTTGGGAAGGGGGCATCTAAGGGGGTTCTGATGGGGGACGTCAGGCTGAAGTACTCAATGCCTTTTCACCTTGGTTGTCACAGACTACTGCACCTGGCAGCACAGTTTGGGGAGGAGGTGAGTAGCCAACTGTGGTGAAAGAACAGATTAGGGACTATTTAGATAAGCGCGGCATGTACAAGTCCATGGGACCAGGCGCAATTCACCCAAGGGCACTGAGGGAGTTGGTCAATGTGACTGCAGAACCGCTGGCCATCATCTCTGAAAATTCGTGGCTGTCAGGAGAGGTCCTGGATGACTGGAAAAGGTCAAAGATAGTACCTGTCTTTAAGAAAGGAAAGAAGGAGGATCCAGGGAACTACAGACCAGTCAGCCTCACCTCAGTCCCTGCAAAAATCATAGAGCAGGTTCTCAAGGAATCCATTTCTAAACACTTGGAGAAGAAGAAAGTGATAAGGAACAGTCAGCATGGAGTCACTAAGGGTAAGTTATGCCTGACCAACCTGATTGCCTTCTATAACGAGATCACTGACTCTGTGGATGTGGGGAGAACAGTGGACATGCTATATCTTGACTTTGGCAAGGTTTTTGATACCATAATGTTCTCACAAGCAAGCTAAGGAAATATGGTTTGGATGAATGGACTGTAAAGTGAATAGAAAACTGGCTGGATCATCAGGTTCAAAAGGTAGTAATCAATGGCTTGATGTCTAATTGACAACTGGTATCAAGTAGAGTGTCCCAGGGTCAGTCCTGGGCCAGTTTTATTCAATATCTTCATCTACAGCCTGGAAGATGGGATGGAGTGCACCGTCAGCAAGTTTGCGGATGACACCAAGGTGTGGGGATTATAGATACACCAGACCGTAGGGATAGGATTCAAAGAGACGAGGACAAATTGGAGGACTGGATCAAAATCTCATGAAATTCAGTAAGGACAAGCTCAGGGTCCTGCACTTACAATGGAACAATCCTATGCACTGATAGAGGCTGGGGATCAACTGGCTAAGCAGCAGCTCAGCACAAAAGGACCTGGGGGTTACAGTGGACAAGAAGCTGAATATGAGCCAACAGTGCGCCCTTGTTGTGAAACAAGCTAATGGCACACTGGGCTATAAGTAGAAGCATTGTCAGTAGATTGCAAAAATTGATTCTTACTCTCTATTTGGCACTGAGGCCATATTTGGAGTACTGTGTCCAATTTTGGGCCCCCAACTACACAAAGCGTGTGGACAAATTGGAGAGAGTCCAGCAGAGGGGAACAAAAATGGTTAGGGGACTGGGTCATGTGACTTATGAGGAGAGGCTAAGGGAACTGAATTTATTTAGTGTAGACAAAAGAAGAGTTTTGCAGCCTTCAACTACCTGAAGGGGGATTCAGAAGAGCATGGAGCTAGACTGTTCTCAGTGATGGCAGATGACAGAACAAGAAGCAACCATCTCAAGTTGCAGCAGGGGAAATTTAGGTTAGACATTAAGAGAAACTTTCTCACGAAGAAGGTAGTAAAGCACTAGAACAGGCTACACAGAGAGGTTATGGAGTGTCCATCCTTGGAGGTTATTAAGACCAGGCTAGACAAAGCCTTGGCTGGGATGATAAAGCTGGTGATGGTCCTGATTGTAAGGGACATTGTCAGGGAGATGAGGACATGGTCAGAATACTAGTCTAGATTAGTGATTCTCCATTACCCCATAGGTAAATGAATATAAATTACAGGTGGCATTAATTTATATCAAGGATTAGGCAGTCTTTAGTCACAGCCCGAACTAGCAGAGACAAAGATCAAATAAAATCCCTTTTGTCACCTCCTCATTTCAGGTGCTTTTTGTGATGCATAGAACTCAGGTGGAAAATAATAAACCTGATGTTTTTCTTTAGAATATACCTCTTTAGCAAAGAGTTTAACTGTAAGGTGCGCTACTATATGTAACTGTCAGGTTTGACACTCTATAATGCATATGCATTTTCTGGGTCCATTGCTCATGTAGTTTCGTCATATAAATGTATGCCATATAGTAAATACTTGAGTAATTCTTTCTAGTCCAGAAAGCACCTGATTGGAGTGCTGAGCAGCATTTTAAAACACAAATCAGTAAACCTGAAAGAAATAACCTATTATGATGGATGCAGAATAATGCAGAATGCAGATGCACTGCGAGGTAAGCAGCCAACTTACTGTGATCAAATTGGTGAGAAAAGAGCATGAAATATCCAATAGGTATTATAACATTTTTAATTATATGGAAAAATGTTTCCTTGTAGACAAATAAAAGTACGTTTTTCACATTTATTATAATCCACTAGCACT
The DNA here is from genome assembly GCF_030867095.1 of Alligator mississippiensis. Lineage (NCBI taxonomy): Eukaryota > Metazoa > Chordata > Crocodylia > Alligatoridae > Alligator > Alligator mississippiensis. The sequence goes on along the minus strand of NC_081824.1, from coordinate 114,337,496 downwards.
GGAAAATATATATACATGTATATTGCAGTGTATTGCAGTATCAAAAATGATATTACGGTATATCCAGCAATTCTTACTCAGGTCTTTGTTCTATATGCATAAACAGCCTTCTGCGATCCCATTTTAAGACACTTTCATTAGAGTTTAATACATATTTTCACTCAAGAGCCTGATAATTTTTTTATGGTCTGCAAATAACACCTGAAAGTAGAAAATAAAGTTGTTCTGCTCCATGTCAGGGGAAATTAAAGCAATTTTTTAAATCACAATTTGAAAAATGTTTCCATAGTTAAATTTCCTGTTGATACTCCCATGTTCTTAGGGATTATACTGGTGCTGTAATATATGCAATTATGGTGCATTCCAAATTAACATTCTCTTTTTCTAACATGTGGCAAAGGTTATATTGTGCCTTTTTAAAGGTAGTCTTTCATAATTCAGCCTGATCTTTCTACCTGAGAGGTGAAAGCACCTGATTACAGCTGTTCTGAGCCAGTTCCATTTTGTCTAACATCTCAGAGCAACTATTAATCTGTGTAACTAGAATAAACAGGAATACCAGCCTGTGCTTTTTAAAAAAAAATTATATCACATAGGGCAGGGTCAGATAAAATATGGCCCACAGGTCACCAAAGGATTCTATCCAGCCTGCAGTGGGGACCGCCTAGCCTAGGTGCAGCGAGCAACCTGGGCCATGGTGCATGTGGCTGGCACCCAGGAGCAGCACAGCAAGTGGACTCAGATTTCCAGCCACCCCTACTGTGGTGGTGCACTTTGCTGGGCTGCCCATGTCTCTGCTGCCATCACCAGACCCAGCTGGTTCCCAGGCACCCCAAGCATCTGCCCCATACCCACCACTGGGGGCATCAGATAGAGCAGGCAGGCAGGGTCTCCATGGAGACCAGCTCCATGGAGACCCCTGTGGGTTGGGCATCCTCAGTCAGGTGGATGGCATGGGATGGGTAGGTAGGACTAGGGCTGGGATTGGGGCTGGGATTGCAAGTTGGTGATCGAAGGAGGCAGACCCATAATTCACTCCCTGCACATCCCTGCCTGTGGAACCTGCAACCATTGCAGGGACATGTGAGGAGCAGATCACAGCTCTGCACCAGGCCCTGGTCCTGAGCTCTCACCTCCCCGCAGTCCCAACCCAGGCCGCAGCCCTGCCCACCCAAACCACTCCCGGACACCGCTCCCTGCCCGTAGCCCCATCCCATCCACCTGGTCAAGTGTGCTCTGCCCACAGGTGTCCTCATCTGGTCTCCGTGGACACCCTGCCTGCTCCATCTGGCACCCCCATCAATGGGTGCAGGGCGGATGGGACTGGGGCCAGATAGGATTAATTGCCCCCCCCACCAAAGCTGCACCAGGCTGGGTCAGCACCCCCACTTCCTATGCCAGGCTGGAACAGTTTAGTATCCCTACTCACCACCCCACGCTGCCTTCCCGCCCCCCTCCCCCCCCAAGCCCATACCAAAACTCACCAAGTGGTCCACCAACCCAAATAATTAACACCCTCCTCCACTGAAATAGGGACTAGTTAAACAAATGTAAAGCAAATTATGTTTACATAGCTGTATTGATAATCAAACAAAAGTATGACTGTTTGCTAATAAAGTTGACCAAGCATAGAAGCAAAGAAAAACAGTGCTGGAATGGATCTCAGAAGGTCAGCTAATTCAATTCCCCTGCTCAAGACAGGATCACCCCTGTCTAAACTTTTACATAATTAGGTTTAATACTATATCTGATAATGTCTCTTTGTTCTGTAGGGTTACTGCACACTTCCCATTTTAAATAGGATTCTAAATGACTATACTCATTTACATTACGTGATGGAATTAACCAAAAGTAATTGCTTTAAGTAGTATTTAGTTATACTGTATCTCTTTCTTTCCCAGCCCTGAGGAAGGGTATTTTGTGCCTGAAAGCTTGTTTATTGTCACTCCCAACTATAACTTAGTATCTTTTATTGGACCATCTCACTTCACAATTCTCACATAAACCACCCCAAACACTTGTCTAATTTGCACTTAAAGACGTCCAATAACAGACTTCATGATGTTCCATGGTGATCCATATTAAGGGATTTGTAAATAACTCTCTGACTAAAAAGGGCCCGCAGTCAATAGGAGTTTTTCTATTGATTCCAAAAAGCTTTCAATCAAACTCTTAAAATAACATTTCACATGGATACTTTCAGTCCCCTTTCGACCAAGAGTTAGAAAGCTACATGAATTCCCACTAGGCCTGCAATCTCTGCCTCAGATAGCAAAAGTAGATATCCTGTTTAATACACTTCTTCATATTCCATTTTTATCTTACTGTTTTCACTGCAGGACAGTCACTTATGGTGACATAACTCTCTATAGCTTCACTGAAGTCAGTAGGGTATATCCATTTATGCCAGAGGATGTCGTCTCTAAATTTATAACCAGGGATCCAGGTTTTCCATTTTCCATGGAAAAAAACAGATTTTCTCACTTTAAGGAGAAAAAGTAGATTTTCTCTTTTAAGCAGAAAAACATAAATCTTCTCCTTTAAAGGAGAAAAACACAGGAAATGCAGGCTTCCCCTTGCAGGCTGGCTGGTGGGGGAGTGAGAGGATCAGGCAGGGGGTGAAAAGCAGCTCCCACAGGTCCCCACAGGTTAGGCTGAAGGGTAGGATTTAGGCCTCCATAGTGAGGGAGGAAGGTATTGGGCAGGGTTGGGGCTGGGAGCACTTCCCAGCCAAGGTGGGGCATGGGGCCTGGGGCTTGGGGTCTGGGGCCGGGTTAGAAATGTGTGACTGCAGGGCCCAGCTGGGAAGCAGGACAGAGCTGTGGGCTGCTCATCTGGGGCCGCAGCTGACCCTACGTCCTGGTGAGAGAAGGGGTCATTGGAGCAATGATTTTTCGTGGAAAAATACCCAAAATCAAATGCCAAAATTTATAGGGATTTAGAATTTATTTGATTATAGTGATTGGGGTACTGGTAGACTTCCAAACTGCTTTAAAATTGTAAGTATATCAATAAAATATTGTATTCAATTGATATTAATGTATATAATGGAACTTCATTTTAATCTCAGAAAAATGTAGATTTGGGGGTTTTAATCAGAGAATTTGGGATTTTTATCAGAGAATTTGGGATTTTTAAACAGAGAAAACCAGGATCCCTGTTTATAAAATCAGCGGAAATCTAATTACATGCCAGTCAAGAGAAAGAGCCTTTGTGTAGAAGAATGGATAATGTGAAGGAAGAACTGATACTATATATATATCAAGATGAGTACATTCAAACAGAAAGACAAAAGGTGCCTGATCCCAGTTCAACCCACTTTCCTGACTCAAACCAGAACATAACAGTGGATATTACAGAAAAATTAGGTATAATGGTGCGAAGAAAAGAAAGATGATTCTGTTTCCCAAGATCAGTGCACTTTTACACTCAGTAAGAAAATTCGGTCCAGGTACTCTGTATTCAACATGGTAATATAAGTTATGCGCTACATTAAAAACTTCAATGAACATAGAAATCACAGTGGGAAGGGAGGGGAGCAGTTTCTCTGAAAAAATGAGGAAGAAACTGAAAAAAGAGGAAGAAACTTGAAGCTGGGATTTGAAGACAACGTCAAGTTGGATCTCAGCTTGTCAGTTGCTTTCATAAGCCAAGCAGAAGGCAGGGCAGGATGTCACCTTAAAGACTAACTCATTCAGAAAGGCATAATAAGCTAGAAGAGACTGAGCCAACACACACAGCCTCTTGTTTGAAATATTTGTAGGATTTTCTGCCTCTTCTGTTTGGAATATTTGTGGTAGGATTTAAGTATTCATGATTTAACAGTAAGTATGCTTTCACACCATTTATTTTGTTGATGAAAGTTTCCTCTTGTCTCCTTGTTATACCTACACTTTTTTGTAACCTTAATAGTATTTGGAGGAAATCAACACACCAATGTTAGATGAGGTAAAGGAATCTCCTTCTTTCAAAACTAGGTAACAAGGTTGGATCCAGAGTATTTTACCCAATAGTAATTCTCAGTCAAGATGCATAGACCAGTAAAATCTGTTCCATAAAGTATGAAGGCAACTAGGGATATGCTAGACAATTTTAGGAAATACCTAAAAACTATAGAGAGAAATCATGTTACAAAGGCTGAAAATTAAAGTATAATTATTAATAGGTACAGCCAGTGCTAAAACCTTTTCTCTCATGGTTTTCCTCTGTATTTCCTCTACATTTTTCAAGTTTTTATTGGGAAGCTGGAAAACAAAACAAAAAAAGAATTTGGGTAGGATTGTTTCTTCAACCAAAACTTTAAAACATGTCTAGGAAAATGTCCATTTTGTATGACAGGTGTATTTCTATTCATTTCATTTAAACTAAGTCGCACTGAAAATATTGTCAGACAAAATAATTTGACCTTCTTTAACATTAGTCTTTTGCAACCCTTACCAGGAAATGAAGCTGTATCTCGTATCTGCATGCTTTTGTGTCACAACATAATTATATCATAGTAGTCCCTTCCCTTAAAATAAATATTCTTTCTGGCAGATGTTCTTATTGTCTGACCTAATGCCAAAGTTAACTATAGGAATGTTAAGGTCAAAAGACCTGTCTTCTGAATAACATAGCTCTTCATCTCATTTGATAAATTGAGCTCAGGCTTGATCAGTCACTAATTCAAATTCTCTTCCCATTAAATAATATTGAAAATAATTTATTGCCCATTTTATTGCTAAACATTCCCCTTCTATAGTGGCGTGCCTTGTCTCAGCAGTGTTTAACTTTTTGCTGGTGAAAGCAATTGGTCTCTCCGCACCCTCGTGGTCCTGACACAAGAACGCTCCTATGGCCATTTCCGAGGCATTCATCTGTAGGGTAAAAATTTTAGAAAAATCAGGTGTCAAAACTAGCATGTCGTTGCACAAAGCCTTTTTGATGTCTTTTGAACACCCTTTCCATTTGGGATGTCCATTGTATTGAACCGTAGACCTTTCCTCTTATCGCATCTGTCAAGGCCACTGCTTTCTCAGCAAAATGTGGGATAAGTCTTCTGTAGTAATTGGCTAGACCTAAAAACAACCTCATTTGCCTCTTGGTCTGGGGAGGTAGGTAGTTCTCTATTGTAGCTACCTTGCTGGCCAAAGGTCGTATGACCCCCTGTCCAACCCTAAATCCCAAGTAATTGGTTTCCCGCATCCCCACTGAGCACTCCTTAGGATTGACCATCATCCCTACCTGGCGAAGCTCTTGCAGTACGGCTTTTAGATGATGCAGATGCTGGAACCAAGACTGAGTATATAACAATATCATTTCATAGATTTCATAGACATTAGGGCTGGAAGGGACCTCGGAAGATCATCGAGTCCAGCCCCCTGCCCAAAGGGCAAGAAGTCAGCTGGGGTCATAGGATCCCAGCAAGATAAGCATCCAGTTTGCTCTTGAAGGTGTTCAATGTAGGCTCTTGAACCACCTCCGGTGGCAGGCTGTTCCAGACCTTGGGGGCTCGGACAGTAAAGAAATTCTTCCTTATGTCCAGCCTGAAACGGTCTTGTAGTAGTTTATGACCATTCGACCTAGTCGTCATCCCTTGGGGTGCTCTGGTGAACAAACGTTCCCCCAGATACTGGTGGTCACCCCTGATAAACTTATAGGTGGCCATCAGATCACCCCTGAGCCTGCGCTTTTCCAGGCTAAAGAGCCCCAGGGCTCTCAGCCTGTCATCGTAGGGTCTGCTTCCCTGACCTCTGATCATGCACGTGGCTCTTCTCTGGACTCTCTCAAGCTTCTCCACATCCTTTTTGAATTGTGGAGCCCAAAACTGGACGCAGTACTCCAGCTGCGGCCTCACTAAGGCCGAGTACAAGGGGAGAATGACGTCCTGGGATTTGCTTGAAAAGCATTTATGGATGCAAGTCAGCGTTTTGGTCGCTTTACTAGCCGCAGCATCGCACTGCAGGCTCATGTTCATCTTGTGGTCAATGACAACCCCCAAGTCTCTTTCTTCCATAGTGCTAGCCAACATAGCACTGCCGAGCCTATAAGGATGCTGCGGGTTTTTCTTCCCAAGGTGGAGAACCTTGCATTTATCGGCGTTGAACACCATCAGATTCTCATCCGCCCACTTGCTGAGCCTGTCCAGGTCAGCCTGGATCACCTGCCTGTCTTCTGGTGTGGATGCTTTGCCCCAAAGTTTGGTGTCATCAACGAACTTGGCCAGTCTGCTTCTGACTCCAGTGTCCACATCATTAATGAAGATGTTGAACAGTATGAGTCCAAGGACAGAGCCTTGGGGGACCCCACTGGTCACAGGACACCACAATGAGTGACTTGCATCAATTACTACCCTCTGGGTCCGACCCTGGAGCCAATTTTCCAGCCAGTGGATCGTGGAGGACCCAAGACGACAATTGGCCAGTTTCTCTAAGAGGTGATCATGGGAAAACAGATCAAAGGCTTTTTTGAAGTCAAGATATATGACATCAATCTCTTCTCCCTTGTCCAGGTGATAGGTCACCTGGTCGTAGAAGGAAATGAGATTGGTCAAGCAAGACCTACCTGCAACAAACCCGTGCTGGCTGTCCCTTAAGATGTTGGCGTCGGCCAGTCCATTAAGGATGGCCTCTTTAATAAACTTTTCTAAGATCTTCCCTGGGATAGAAGTCAGGCTGATGGGCCTATAGTTAGCCGGATCCACTTTCCTCCCTTTCTTGAAGATAGGCACCACATTGGCCTTCTTCCAGTCTTCGGGCACTACACCAGAGCGCCAAGAGTTTTCAAAGATCCGTGCTAGAGGCTGGGCTATGATGCTCACCAGCTCCTTGAGTACCCTGGGGTGAAGGTTGTCAGGGCCGGCTGACTTGAAGGTATCCAGCTTCTCAAGATGTTCCTTCACAAAGTCAGCATCAATGGAGGGCAGGGGATCACCCTCACCCGGACTTCCCTGTCCCGTAGCGGGCATGGGTGTCCCATGGGACTGATGAAAGACCGACGCAAAGTACCTATTTAATAGATTGGCTTTTTCCTGGGCGTCAGTTGTCAGTTGCCCCATCTGGTTCAGCAGGGGTCCAACTTTGCCCCTGCTTTTCCTCCGGCTCCCCGCATATCTGAAAAAGGACTTTTTATTGTCCTTGATGCTCAAAGCTAGTTGGAGTTCAGTTGCAGCTTTGGCTTTCCTGGTCTGCTCCCTATAGGACCGGACCAGTGCAGAATAATCCTCCTTGGTGGTGACTCTCATCCTCCATCCTTTGTAGGCCTTTCTTTTTAGCCTCAGGAGGTCTGCTAGGTCCCTGGAGAGCCAGGGGGACTGCTGTGCCCTCTTGCTGCCTTTCCTCCAAGATGGAATAGACTTAGTTTGTGCATTGAGGATTGCTACCTTGAGGAGCAACCACTCTTCTTGAACTCCCCTTTCTCTGTGGTCATGGTCCCTTAGGGCCTCACTGACAAGCCTCCTGAGCTTGTCAAAGTTGGCTTTCCTGAAGTCAAGGACTTCCATGTTGCTGACTGACTTGCCAGCTTTTCAGCGGATGGATCATCAATATAAGTGGCAGTGTTCATCGTGTGTGGGGCAAGAATGCGGTCCATGAGGCACTGCAAAGTAGCGGCAGCCCCATGAAGACCTACCATGGGGGTCTTTAAGAGAAGGCGGGATAGGCATCTGGCTGGGATCATCTGACCCCAGCACTCTTTCAACTTTGGGCCCTTCAACTTTGGGCCAGCCTTTCCATCTTATCTCGTCCCCATAAAGACCTATTTTGGGGGTCTTTAAGAGAAGGCTGGATAGGCATCTGGCTGGGATCATCTTCTTCTAAAACTTCATACGAGGTGGCCAATCCCATCCTACAATCATTTGGCCATCTAATTCAAGTGTGAATCCCACTTGCATCCTACCTCTTCGGTTGGCTATCCTCAAGTCAACATAGCCTCTTTCATACTGGTCCACTTCCCCATGAATACAGCACATCCTTACAGATCAGATCAGCACTAGTCTACGATGTTTTTTGGTACCAATCTAGATCTCATTAGGGTTTGGAAGCAGCCTGTATCCAAGGTAGCTTGAATTGCTCTACCTGCTATCCATGCCGTCACCTTAGGCCTATCCCAGACTGCTATTTCCTCGCTTCATCCGAAGCTGCAAGCCATTTTTTCAATGGCTTCATTTATCTTGGGTCATTCCTTTGGTCTTGAACTGTCTCCTGTTTCCACCTTACTTTTGTGGGCCCAATGTGCATTCTCGGCAAACATAACTGGATTTCCCACACCGGTAACATATTACTCCTCATCTCTGGTACCTTGATGGTCCTCGCTGGGGATCCCCATCCCTCTTGCTACTGGCTCCTGTATTCTTCTACCCCTTTTCTCGAAGGTGTTCTACTTCAGAGGCCACATAAGCCTCTGCAATTCTTAAAATTTCTTCGGCTGTCCTAGGGATATGCCGGCATACCCACAATTGAGTCTCATCTTCCAAATCCCTCATGAATTGCTCCAATAAAATTTGGTCAACTAAAGCAGCCCAGGCTACCTTCTCTGGTGGAACCCACTTATGCAGAGGTCTTTTAAGAGTTTCATCAAATTGCTAGGTTTTCGATCTTCTTTTCTCTTCTGAGCTCAGAACATTCTGCAATAATATTCAGCTATAAGCTCTAAGCCATGTAAGACTGCTGCTTTTACTTTTTCATAATCATAGGCTTCCTCCCTAGGGAGAGCCTGATATGCTGCTTGAGCTTTTCCTACGACCAGTGACCCCAACTGGCTTACCCATTGTAGCCTGTCCAGCCCCATTTGTATGGCCATCCACTCGAATGACTCAATGTATGCTTCAGCATCATCTTCATGAGTCATTCTATGCATCCGGAAAGAGGTCCAATTTTGCTGCATCCATTCTTGCTGTTGCAACGCTTGCTGTTGCTGGATTTCCAACGTCTTGGTCACTGCATGCAACATTTGACCTAACAACTCTATCTGCAGCATTAAATTTACCTCCATTTGTACATCGGCCTCCGGGGTCACCCCCTCCTCTCGTTTCCCAGCCAATGCACCAATTTGTAATTGACCATGCCATTCACCAGTGCATATGGTCCATATGGGTTTTTCAGATGTCACTGTCACTCGGGGAAAGGACAGCCTGTTACTGAGTCAAATTCCAGAGGGTCCTCAGGGTTCTCATCTCTGCAGGTAAGTTTTCCTTGGGGGTTTTATTTCTGTCACACATGCATATGGGAGCAGGGCTGTGCTCCCTGGGGACTAGGGGGGGCGGGGTATTATGTTTGCCCCACACTCCCCCTGCCCTCTATATATCCTAATTGGTGTGGTGCTGCACTGCACAGCTCCTGTGGCCAGACAAGAAGGCTGCCCCTGCCACTGCAAAGCCTCTAGTTGAGGGGAGAGGACACCACTCTGCTTACCCCACTTGCTCCCCAGATACATCATTTGGTGCACGTTGCAGTGTCCAGCTCCTGTGGCCAGGTTGCTGTAGGGCAGGGCTTCTCCTGCCATGGCCAAAACTCCCAGTGTGGGGATTCTGGTGCTCCCTCATAGTTGGCACCTGAGGTGGGTGCCCTCCTCACCCAGCCCTAGTTACACTATTGCAAATCTACCCTGCCTTTTGCATGACTTCAAACCAACATATTTAACTAACTCTCTCTCTCCATCTCAGCTAATCCACTTTTGCTTGCTGACCTTTTCTATATTGATTGTCTTTTGGGAAGTATGTATTTAAATAAATGTAGGTATTTTTTTTCCTAACACCAAGCTGTTTCTTTGGTCCATTCTTGTTTGGTTAGGTGTGAGATTATAGTCATGTGTTGTCTAACAATCAGAAAATGATAATTCTCATCCTTCCTGGTTGAGAGCTCTTACAAGTTAACCACAATGCTTTTAAGATTAATATTTCATGACCATGTTCAATCTCTAGTTTCCTTGTGCCAAGTAATAGTATGTGGAAGTTTTCCCCCTTGTACACTGTAGCTTCCACTGCTATTGGCACTAGTGGGACCACATTCATGTATATTGTGTTGCATGTCAAGTAATTTTATTGTAAAAATTGTTTAAAATGTAGAGTATATAGAAACAAGAAATGACACGCCATTGATAGTTCTTTCTTTGAATGCCCATTCATGGAAATGACTGTTAAAATTTTAGTGACATGAGGTCCTTGGTTAGAACACACCATGATCAAAGACTAACAATATAATCCCACTTATTAACAGTGACCAGTTATTACTAAAGAAACAAAAGAAAAAAAGAAAGAAAGAAAAAATAAAATGTAAGCAATTCAAAAATAAAAGTAAAACACAAGTAATAACCCAATATTACTTCACTTACAATCTCTTTTACTATGTCTCTCCCTATGGAGGACACTTAACAAAGATTACACTTCCAAAAAGGGGCCCACCCCATGGGTCATCTTTTTCAAGCTAAGACAAAACCATAGTGTAGTGTTTGCAAAATTGATAGGGAGTCCTGATTATATGTCTTTTACAAGATGAGTACTTTTTAGTTTATCTGGAATAATCCAGGCCAGTGGTACACACCCCTTACATGGGCCCAACAAGAGTTGCCAGGTTTGTGGGCTGGAACCAGTTCATGGGCCCAATCTGTGTCACAGTGTGGGAAGGTTCAATTCTAGGGCCCAATCCTGGCATGCAGCAACCACACATCTGGACCCCAATCCTGGCACATGGCAACTGCCTGCCCAGGGCCTGATACAGCTGTGTAGGGCCAGGGCTGGGGGCCAATCCCTCCATGTGGTGTCAGAGCCAAACCAGCTGTATGGGGCTTGGAAATTTGGTAGTGGGGCAGCAGTGGCACTGCTCTCCTGCCAGCACATTTCCAGACCATTTTAGAGCCCTGTAAACAGAATGATGTGGCTCCATGGGCCGGATCTGGTCCACAGATTGGGGTTGAGCACCCCTGATTTAAGCAGTTCATAAACAAAGGTGAGGGTTCTTAACTAAGGACTTTGCTACATAGTAATTTTGGGTGGTTCCTGGATCTCTTAATATCTGGATTGCCTGCAGAGTAACACCTGAAACTAATTTTAAGTACTCATTAGGTGACTCAAAGTTATGCCACTCCAGGGCAGGATTATCTGTCATCCGTGCCACTCAGCTCATGTTACATTAAATTATAGCTATTCTAGGTCACCCTTGAGTGTAAACACCCACCCATGCCCCTTTCCCCATATTCCTGGATTAGGCTCATTGCCTCCCCCCACCCCTCACTTACTTGTGGCTGCCCATGCTGTCTGTCCCAGGGAGCAAGCAGGGAAGGGTTAACCCACCTGCCCGCCCCTACTGCCATTTCTCCTCTCTGGGCCAGGTTCAGCCAGAAGAAGAGCAGCAGTCTGACAGCAGCAGCAGTCGGGCACACGGGTTAACCCTTCCCTGACTGCTCCCCTGGAACAGACAGCCTGCAGACACGAGTAATGGGAGGGGCAGGGGATAGAGAGGAAGCCCAGAACAGGATGGGGAGGGGATTCTTCTTTTTTCAGTCCTCCAGGCCGCTTCTGGACTGAAATATGACTGCTCCAAATTCGAGCTAGCGCTAACACCAGGCAATATTTGTGTGGGTCACAGTGTAACATGTAACAAGGCCCTAAGTCTCATGAAAACAAGATGGGCATTTAAATTCAGTTGCTTAATAGAAGCTATTAAAGTTGACATAAGATTACCAAATTAATGAATATTAAGATTTTAAAATCAAATTAAATCCACTATTTTTGGCTGCAGGGTCTCCCTGTGCTACTATGGAGATAAGTGGCGGTAGCAGCAGGATCCCAGTGCCCACCTACCTCTGACTTGGGGTGGGTCATTCCCGTTCACAGCTGGAAAAGGTTGCCTACTCCTGTTTTAAGAAATAAGCAAAACATTTTTCAACTATGTATCTTTTCTTTAAAGTTTCCTGAAAACTTTTCAATGTTTATAAAAAGAATCTATTTGCAATGAAACTATTCCTACAATTTTTTGTGTGTGTTTTAAAACTTAAGTTTAATGAGAGATGGGGGGGGGAAAAGGGGAGTCAGGGGGGGCTCATATCTCATTTTTTTGAGGCTTTGATAAACGATATGCTCTACACAACTTCTTTCTAAGGAATCCTAGAAAACGACTCTCTCTCTCATATATAAGGCCTGGTGAACTTTCACTTTGAGAAGACTCTCCTGTTAGAGCTTTGCCTTTTAACTGTGGGCTTGTATATATTATGCCATGGACAAACATTACATTTTGTAGCACTGAATTCTCCCTTGCAGTGCTATACACAGTGGGCATATGGTCATTCAAGTTAGAGCGCTACACCTAGAGCAAAGGGGCTTTCAAAAAGGAGCTTCTCAATATGGCTACGTTTTGGAGTACTATGTGTAAGACCTCTAGAGTTATATAGGGTGGGTCTACATATTGCCCTACAGCAACATTGTTACTGCACCATGCTTTAGTACTTCCACAGTGCAGTAATCACCTGTATTGCAGTAACCACCTGTTAGTTTTAGCTGTTAATTTGCTGTAGTGGTGCACTAAAACAAGAGAATGCGCTGCAAACTACAGCAAATGGCAAAGTAGCTGCTGGTCACATGTAGACTCACGTGACCACTATGTCGTTGTAGCACGTTGTATGTGGCTGTCACACGTCACTACATTGCCATAAGGTGACGCGTAGACACCCCCATATAGTATTTCAGGGATCTGTATGACTCCCCAGCATCACACAGTCCCCTGCTCTCCCCAAGGTGGAGGGAGGGAGAGAAAGCAGATGGCTTCCTGATAATCCACTTAGCAGTAGGCTGTCAGGGAGCCCTCCTGGAACTCTGCCACCGCCTCCACCATTTTAAGAGTCCCAGAAAAAGCCAAGGCTAGCTGTCAGTGATCAGATTCCCTTGAGGACAGAAAGATCCAAGAAGCAGCCCCCATTGGCCCCTGGCTGAAGAGACTTGTTGCCAACCCTGGCCATTTTCAAGGGCCTAGGCCAAGCTGCAGAGATGTTGCTAAGCAGAAGGTCCCAAAAGCTTGTTTCTCAGTGACTGTAGTGTGAACCTTTGCAGATGTAACAACTAACTGGGTCAGCAAGTAAAGGAAGCCATCAAAGACAATTTAAACAAGGCACCTAAAAGGCCTGAAAGGAGATAAGGGAGGACCACACATTAAATAATCCATGTATACTATATCACAGCTTTATCTTAAAATATTAGAAGTGATTAATCCAACTGAATGTATTAAATGTTATTTTGTTACAATAAATCTTTTTGTTCAAATTCTTAAGGCTTTTTTTGTTTTTATAAATTATTTAGCAAGAAAATCCCATGAACTAATAAAAAAGGGCCAGTGTTAAACAACATTCCAGAATGGAAAGAAAATAAAATTAAAAAGCCCTCCTTTCTATCCCAAGGTTATAAATCCTAACTCATTAATACCTTCTAAGTCCACAAAAAATCTGGTTCAGTCCAGTTCCAAAAGTTTCAGTAAAACAAACAAAAAAAGTAAATAAAACCAATCAAAACCCATGGATTAAAATATTAAAACCAGCCATCTATATATATTGGGCATAGACTAGCGGGAAATTTGAAAAACTCAGCAAATTCAAAAAAAAAAAACCTACTGCCAATCTGCGTGCCACCCTCCTCCTACCTCTTGAGTCTCCTCCGCCAGTACAGGTAAAAATGTATGTTGTGCTGTCATGGGTAGCCAGATACATTTGGGAATAAATATTTGTTTTCCTGTTTTAAAGGGATGTCATGGTGGCAGACTTGGCTGTAGTGCCGTCTCGCCCTCCTCCTTTTCATGTAGCACTCCTCCATTGTAAGGACTATGGTCCTTTTGAATGAATCAGGTCTGCAGAGTTTTAGCACCCTTGGTTTCTCTCTTTTGTAGTGGCTGAAGAGTCCAGATGGACTTTTAAATGCAAAATAGCATTTATTCTCAAGAATAAGAACAAATTATAACATAAAAGAACAATATTTTAAAAGCAGCAGGAAGTCTATATGGAGAACTATCTTACTGGATAGGAGAAAGTCTATATGGAGGACTACCTGTTGTACTGTGGGAAAGCCCCAGAGCAGGCCTTACTTTTGATCATGATTCATTCAAAAGGACCATAGTCCTGACAATGGAGGAGTGCAACGTGGAGGGTGAGAGGGCACTACAGCCAAGCCTGCCACCATGACATCCCTAAACCTCTGAGGCTGAAGTTAATTTATTTTTTTCAGGCCCTAGATTCTTATTTCAATCTCCAGTTCCTCATTCAAAAGAGTGTGTGAGCCTTACTAATGTAAGTTGTAATAACATATTGAATTTTAAATAATTGCATCATAAAACAGAAATGAGGGGAAAAAAAGCAAAAAACTGTTGAGCTCAATACTTTACCAGTCATAGCTGGTCATGTCACTGCAACCGGATGTTTTTCATGGAGAAACTAAGACAGGACATCTCCTCCCCCAAAGTTTTATTTTTCAGTAGCATACAAACAAATGTCACCTTTCTAACTCCTTTCAACAATCTACTTAGCATCTGATTAAGGAACTGGGTTTTAGGTCATTTCAACTGCGGACTTTCCTGAAGAAACTTGGCCAGGTCTCAGTGCAACTTGAAGCTTCATTCTTCAGTGAAATTCTGGCGCAGGACACCTCAATTCCCAGTACATAACATGTGTTCACTATAGCCTATATGCAAAACAGTTGAATAAGGAAGTGGGTTTTCACTTAACATCAGTGACCAAATCTGCCTTGGGCCATCTAAAATGCCCTGTTACTGTGACTAGAAGACTTTCTTGAATAAATTAGGAAAGGACTTGCACAAAAAACCATCCCAACTCCATTCAATTATGTGTGTAGCTCTTAAATAGGAATTGAGTTTTGACTGAACACCTATGACCAAACCTTTGTTGCATCACCCTGAGCAAAATTACTTTGCAAGTGGGAAAGAATCCATTCTTTGTATAACACTTGAATAAGGAGCTCGGTTTTGATTAAGTATCAGTCACAAACTTCAACTTGGTCACCACAAGAGAAACATCCCTCTAACTAGGGAATCCTTCTGAGGAAGGTATGGGGAAAATGCTGCTGGGCTCAACAATTTGATTTCCATAATACACAGTTAGCCTTGGGGTGATTCTAGAGCTCCAAACCTTTTTGTTGGCAGGTCGTGGCCTTGAACCCAGAGCCTTAGCCTGCCTAGTACAACAGCGCACCTTAGCCTCCCACCTCCCC
Source organism: Alligator mississippiensis (assembly GCF_030867095.1). NCBI lineage: Eukaryota > Metazoa > Chordata > Crocodylia > Alligatoridae > Alligator > Alligator mississippiensis. The sequence continues at coordinate 114,322,318 of NC_081824.1, read as the reverse complement.
AGTACAACACGAGGGCAAATGGGTGGCCAGAACACTCCATCTGGACCTAGGTATACACACACACTCTCCCTACCACCAATATGGCCAGCCAATGTCAGCTGACCCCTTACCCTTCCAATATAAGTCGCTGGTGCAGAAGGGGAAGTGTCTGGGCAACAAGGTGCAACTTCGCATTTGTTGCTGTTCCCTTGGATTGCGCTGCTCCTGACACTGATGCATTCTCTGGATACCTGCCCTGGCTAGCCTCCTGAACGCATGTTCTTTCTGACCCTCTGCATACCTGACCTGGCTCTGGCCTGACCTCCTGGACTCGGCTAGCCTCCTGACCTTGTGCTCTGCCTGACCTGCTGGATACCTAACCTGGCTGTGGCCTGACCTCATGGATACCTGGCCTTGCTAGCCTTCTCAGTAGCGCCAGCTCTCACAAAACAGTCATGAGACTCCTGATTTCCAAATCAAATGAACCCTAACTTGCGATCTTAGGACACAACCCCCAAATCTTAGGATTCTCCTTCTGACACGTGTAGAGAGTGTCTAGCTAGTAAGTCTGTGGAGGAAAAGTGGCTGGGGGGAAAGGGAAGGAGGGAGGAGGGCAGATGAAGGCCCCCATGGTGAGGGAGGGAGTGATGAAGGGGTTGGAGTAAATGGGGCCCCAGGGGCGGGTTGAGTTGTGTAGTGGGCAGTTTGTCCAGAGCATGGGGGGCATCTCCCTGCTGTAGTGTGCACCCCTGGAGGAGGAATGGGGGGGTACATGCCCCCCATGGGGCAGAGGCGGGCTGCCTACTGTGGGCTGAGATTCTGTGTCCTGCTGCTTTTGCCCCAGGAGCTCAGCCGCCAGACACCATTGCCTCCCACACACTGGCATCACGCTGCTGAGCTCCCGGGGCAAAGGCAGGAGGATGCAGAGCCCTGAACCTGCATTAGGCTGCCCGCCTCTGCCCCCATGCCTTCCCCAGGAGTGTGTGCAGCTGCGGGGAGCTGCACCCCCCTCCTGCACCTTTTGACAACCTGCCCCAGCCCTGAGGTCCCATTCACCCCAGCCCCTACTCCTGATTTGCACCCCCACACATCTCTTCCCCTCCACTTACCAGCTGGGTGCTGTCTGTGTGTCTGTCTCTGTGTGTCTGCTCCTCACTCCCAAGCCACAACCTCCCCAGCCCTGCTGCTGCCTCTCACTCCTGACCCCTAGTGTCCTGTATCCTGCCAGGATGTGGGAACCCCCCCACCGGGGCTCCAACCCCGCCCACACACACACCCCTGCAGCCACCCACACCTTCAAAACTAACCTCCCCCCACACAAACACATGCACACCTCAAAAATAGCATCTCATGATTACATGCCACTCCCTTGATTTTTAAAGAGTTCATCTCATGATTTGTGGCACAGTAGGGTTGGCAATACTGCCTCCCTCCTTCCCCTCCTCCCCTAGGGCAGGGGACTTCAGATTTTCCTCTCTCTCCTTCCCCCACATCCCCTCAGCTGGCCCAGAGACAGAAGGGGTCATGGCAATGGACTCCAGCCCTGCTCCCAGCTCTGCAGGGGGTAGAGCCAAGGCCCAGTCCAGGCTCCTCAATCCTCCCAGCCAGCCCCAAGGCTGGGTAGAGAAACTCTTTCCCCTCCTGTGCTAAGAAGTCAGGCTGCTGCCCTGGTACCAGCAGCCGCTGCTCCGTCTGTGCTTGGGGCTGGCCTCCTCCCGGCAGGAGTGTGTTAAAAATATAGCATAATTTATACATCCTGCTTTTATAATTGCTTTTGCATATTATCACAATTGCTTTTGCTAGGGCATGTAGGCTAATGATAGATTTACGAGTAGCACTAAACTTCTACAGACAGAGCCAGGAACAGATGCAATAAATAACTCCTTACGAGAGATAAGAGAAGAGGGGCAGGGAAAGATGCTGATGTGAAGAGACCAGACCCTGACCGAAGGATGACCGGGAGGGGATTTAAGATGTAAATGAGACATGTATGTAAACCGTCATAGAACATGTAACTGCTAGACATACGATGCAAGACGTAATGCTAAGTCTGCCAATAATTGCACGATACGTTGAAATCTATTGTTTACATTGGCTATAAAAAGAAGTTGCAGACGCAATTTGTGGTCGATTCTGAATTGAGCGGCTCAGCTCCTGGGTCGATCTGTTTGCAAACAATAAATCTGAAATTGGACCTAGCCTGTGTGTGTGACTCTCTCCTGGGGTGGATTGGACAAGCCTCCAGGGGCACGAAACTAGCAGTTTGTGCAACAGGAGGAGGCTTATTTCTCTGGACGCTGCCCCAAGTGCAGACCAAGTGGCGGCTGTGGCCAGACCGGGCAGACCTGGCTGCAGTGCCCCAGGGGCAGAGTGGGGAACCCTGCTCCCTGCCCCACCAGGGGCCGTGCAGTGTATGGCCCTGCCCCTGCCCAGCCACTGCAATGGCATGGGGGGAGTGACTGTAACAGGGGCAGCAGCCCCCATCCCCGTTTTCCCAAGCAGGAGCCTCTTCCCAGTGGGGGCCTGTGGCAGCTTTGCCCATAGCGCAGTGCCCCCACTGGGAAGGGGCTCCTGCTCCGCGACATTATGACAGGGGCTGCTGCTCCCAACAAAGGCCTTCCCCCTCCCGCTGCAGTGGCGGGGCAGGCACACGGCCAGACAGGGCCCCTTGTGGGGGCAGGGACGAGGGTTATTCCCCCTCTTTCTGGTCCAGCGAAGGGGACAGCAGGGGGCCTATTCCCCCACGACAGCAGGCAAACCCAGCTGCCAGTGGGGGTAGAGGGAAAACTAACTCTTCTCCTTGCCCCCTTCTGCCTCAGGGGCCACAGTGCCCCACTGATGCAGCAGCGAGGGGGGAGTGCCTGGCAGACCCAGCTCAGGTCCCTGCCAGTGGGATAGAGAGCGGGAATTAAACCCCTCCCTGGCCAGATCCCTGGCCCTGCCTGTCCCTGCTCTGGCTGGGAAGCAGAGGGGTAGGGCCAGCCTGGCTGGGCTGGAGCAGAGAGCCCAGCCCAGAGAGCATGCTAGGATACTGGGGGAAGTCTGGTTTAACTTAAACCAGACTTTTCCAGACAGGCAGCTTGTCTGACAGTTTTAGGTGTCCTTTTTGATATGCATCAAATGCCTTTTCCCTTTGAAATGCATTTGGCCATAGTCTGGCTTGCATTTTCATCCATGTAAACACTTAGAAGAATTTCACTTCTTCCTTTTTTATTAACCATCCGTGCAGGGTGTAGCTCTTCTGATAGGCAAATAGTCATTGTTTAGTTAGGACTGCCCTTGTTACCCCAGGTTATAAACCCACCAACAAGCTTTTGATTAAGTTAGATTACAGAAATACAAAGGTAAATCTATACATAGTTCGAACAAACAAAGTGAAAATAGCTTACAATTCTCTGTTAATAGACAGCAAGCAGGATGGTAGTAAACCACCCTTGAGGGAGTATCTGTATGTATAATGTCTCCCCACCAAATTAGTCACTGCATATAGATGTCCCGCATGACAATACCCCTAGACTCAGAGCTTTGACTTCTACAATATGTGGTCAGAGGTTACTCCCCCCAACTCCATTAACTGCCTGGCTGTTCAAGAACAGAGTTTTATTTGAATATCCCTTGTAAGGATTGTATGCCTTTTAGAGCGAGGCAGAACTGAACAGAGCTAAGAGAGGGTTTGATGGCTGTGTGTGTGTGTGTGTGTGTGTGTGCGCGCGCGCGTGCAGGCACGTGCTGTTAGAGAAATAAACAAACCACTTTGTAAAAACAGCCTGTGCCTCAGTGAACTGAACCCACAATGTAATATGGTGCCAGAAGTGGTTGAAAACAGGTGACTGCATTGTATGGAGTGAATTTTGAAAAGAAAAAGAAAATGGAGCAATTAGGGGCTTCAGTAAAGCTGAAATTCTCCAGCCATGTGGCAGAGAACTGGAAGAGTGTTGTCTGAGCAACATTTAAACCTGTACTTGAGGGCGAGTGGAGCCACTGAGAAGCCAAATGACCAAAAGTAGCTATTTTTTTTAATATAGAAGGTGCTGATGCACTGGATGTATATAATAGTCTGCAACTGAACCAAGAGAAACAGGCAGAGTATGTGACCATGATCAAAAAGTTTAAGAAGTACTGCTCTCCAAAAAAGAATGAGACTTGAAAAATAGCTGTGAGGTCACAAAAACGAGGAACATCCTTTGTGGAATTTGAAAAGGGTCTCAAGCTGTGAGTTAATCCTGTAATTTTAGGGAATTCACAGACTCCATGATCAGACATCAGATAGTACTAGGGATCACAGACATGCAGCTCAGGAAAAGACTGCTGGAAGATCCTGATCTCAAGCTAGAAAATCAGCATGTGCAAAGGAGCAGAGACCACCCAGACTAGAATTAAGTCTTTGGAAGAAAAAACAAATGAACCCTCTGAAAGGAGGAGAGAGATGAAAGAGAAATTGCAAGGGAAGGCCTGAAAAATGCAATCTGGGAGAAGCTAAGAAAAGCAACATAAAAAGCTCATGCTGTGGTAACAAACAAGGACCTGCTTTTGGACAAATGAAAAAGAAAAGATTTGATATATTAGAGAAAGGGGGACAGGCCACTTCTAAAATAAGTTATAAGTGGGTTGATTAGATTAGGGAGACTACTGTAGCTGAGTGAGGGAAAAGGCTCTGACCCTCCCCTGACCTCTACTGTTCCCTGTAGCACCTTTGGTGAACAGTGAAACAGCCTGTGGCCAGATGAAAACCCAGCCCCAAGTAAGGTTAAAAATAAATCCCAGGGGAAGGGGAGCGTGGCAGTAAATAAGAAAAGCTGTAGCAACCTGAAGAGAGAGAGAGAAGGAAGCAGCCTGGCTGCATCACTCCAGGACAGGGGTCAGAGGAATGCAAGGCTCATAGTTTTTTTGGTGTAGCAACTTTGGTTTGAACTCAGGTGGATTGCGGAGAGAGTGCACGGATGGTGGAGCTCTCAGCAGGCAGTGCCCGGCTCAGGCCTGCAAACTACCTCATTATGGGCAAGTCTGGCTAGCCCTTTTGGGGCAGCCCTAAATTTTGTATGGATGAAATGTTAAAGTGTCTGGCTAGCCCTTAATAGGGCAGGCACTAATATCGGACTGTGTGGAAATGCTGATGGACATGTTAATACCAAGACTATAAATCCTACCTGTAAGGGGATTTCAGGCCCAAATGGGGAACTGCCTCCCATTCTGTTAATCAACACCACGTCGTGGCAGGTGAGCAGATACCACAGGTAGTGACACCCCTTCAACAACCTTGGGCTGGGGAATACCCAGTGATGGGCATCTCTCCTGATGCTACCACATTTTTGGTGCATTGGCTGGGAATCCAAACCCTGCGTAGATGGAAGCAACACCAACAGTGGCAGGGAGCCTGGATACCTGGCATCAGATGCAAGAGGCTGTGGAATCAGAAAAAAAATAAATGCCTTAAACTTTGATCATACGAGTTATAAGATGACATAACCGCTTTGTGGGGAATTGCTGGTTCTGCATAGTAGAGCAGATAAGGGAAAGTGTTTGTTCTTTGTAACTCCTCTGCAACTGCTTCGCTCACCGCAGCCTTGAAGAAAGCAGAAAAAAGTATGTACAAACTCTGATTTCCAGGGGCAGGAAGGGAGTGTTAGTTCTTGCTTTGTGAACTAACCTTGTGTCCCCCATAATTCCCATCCTGATAACAACAAAGCAGTAATGAGCTAGTGTTTGTAGCTGCTTTTTCTAGCAAACTCCACTATACGATCACGTGAGTTGTAAGCGACTGTTAAAAAGTATATAAGCCTCCTGATTTTTTGAAGGAACATTTGATCAAGATAAAATAGTGCACTTAAGAGGGGCTTTAGAGTCCCGTGGATCCAAAACACCACAAAACCAGTGGGACGCGTTCTTCTATTGGTTTGATGAGATGTCCAAAAGGTGGACAGAATCTCAAACTAGAAGTCTAAAAGACTCTCAAAAAAAATTAAAACAGCAGTTAAAAGTTGTTCAGGAGAAATTGGCTGCTCCCCCAAATTACACGCCGGCCACCACTCCGATGTATCCAGCATTGCCTGGGGCGCCGCCGGAGCCAGCAGAGGATATCCTTGACTTTTGTTCGAACCCTGCTCTCCTGGGACCCCCACATCAACAACAACCGGTTCAGCAACAGGCTGCAGCCCAGGCTGGGGACCCATTAGCTGAAGCTCCTTTGGTAAACTCATCCACAGAGTTTAATAGTCCAGACGCATCCACCATACCTGCCACTCAATCATCACCAGTGTGGCAATTTACTCCTAGGTCACAACCCATCACAGGTGTATTTAGAAGAATGGGAATAGGCACGGAAAGATCTCCCATCAATCTTAGATCCCGAGCTGTACAAGTTTACCCCCTAAGGCAAACGCCAGACACTGGCACCGATGGACAAAATATAGTAACCGTGCATGCACCCTAGACTCCAGGTGATCTCTACAATTTAACTCAAACATTCCCCTAAATCAGGAAAGACCCAGCAAAATTTCAGAAAGAATTGCAGGCTGTTATAAATTGTTATAATCCAACATGGGCTGACATTAATCAGCTCATGCGATTAATTTTGCCCAAGGAAACTATGCTGCGTCTGTACACTGCCTGTACTTGGCCAGATCAAAACCCAGGGACTGGCCAAGACTTTATTGACAAGAGAAATGCTTTGGTTCGGGCAGTTCTCACAATTTGCCCGAAAAAGGCAGACTGGACCAAAATAAATACCTGTAAACAAAACAAAAATGAACACCCCAGTGACTATTTAGAACGCCTCAAACAGGCATTTGAACGATATTCAAGAATGGATGACCTGGTCGGAAATGCTAAACAAGCAATAATGGCAGCATTCATCCAGGGACTTAACCATAAAAGTGCTGAGAGAATTCAAACAGTAATTATTGGCTGGGAAACTAAAGATTTAACTGAAGTCCTTGCTGCAGCTAACCATTTTCAGAACAAAATGGAACGGTCCAAAGACAATGCCGAGTTTAAGTTAATGGCCTTTGTTAGAAAATTGTTAGAAAAATTAACATGACCTCTGCATGACCTCTGGTTGATGCTGGCTGATGCAACATTGCACTGAGATTGCCACTGGTCTGTCAATCTAAACGGACAAGCAAGGTGATTGGGCCCAACCATGTGGGATGAGCAAATTCATGCTGTGTTGGTAATTTTCCGCTGAATGTTTTGCGCATGCGATGGAAAAGCTTATGTAACCGAAGGTTATAAATATGTGTGTTAAGTTACAGTCGGGGCCTCTGCCCTTATGAGGACAGGGGATATTCGGCCGAATAAACTGGAAAGACCACACTCTCATCTCCCACTTATTTGAGTCTCAGCTGGGAAACAAGCCCTGTTGGGGTCAGGAGAGTCCGCATGTGTTCCCTTACCAGGTTGGGAACCTAGACGGATAATTTCTCCATCAATTTGGCGAGCCAGCCAGGAGCACCCAGCTCATCGTGTTGCCACTGCCGCCTGAACCCAACCCCCGGCCGGCCATAACAGAGGTGAGTTCACCATGGGAGTCTTGGGTTGAGGCTGCAGACATGGCGGGACGATAAGGTGACTCCTTCAATTTTATTGGCATGGTGTGGTCTTTTATATGTTGTGTATGTCTCGTCTAATGTGTTACAGGCCAGTCTGCTCTCCGGTTCCTCAAACCTGGGAACACAGGCAATTTTAGTTACTTGCCCGTTTGACTCTTTTGAGCCAATAAATCTGTGTGGCGCATTTTATGTCTCCCTTCGCGCACTGAGGAACCGTCTCTGTCTCTGACCTTCTAACTGGATAAGTCCTCCAATCTGTTCGAGGCACCCTAGAACCTGCCTTTCCAGATTGGTTAGGTCTGGGATAGCCAAGAAAGCAGGGTCCTTGGGGAACTTTATAGTGTATTAGGTTATCTGGAAAAAGGGACGTCCGCCAAGAGTGACGATGGGACAGAAACAGTCAATTCCCGCCAGTAGTCCTCTTGGAGAATTGTTAAGTAACTGGAATAAGTTATCTGGACATGGCCAATTGAGTAAGAAGCGCGCTATAGCCTTATGCACTAGTGTCTGGCCTGGCTACACTTATGAGAACCCTGAACTCCAGTGGCCGATTTTGGGATCCATCAGTATGAATAAATTAAGGTACCTTAAGGGGTTCCAGAGGAACCCCATCCCCGACAGATGGATTATTGGTATCTTTGGTGCAACTTGACAGATTTAACCCCGTCGGGGACTCAACCACTTCTGGCCGCCCAGCAATGTCAAGTGGCGGTATCTCCTCCCCCTTATCCTCACCCAACTGCCTCAGAAACAGATGACTGGTGGCCCACTATGCCACCACCTGTGACTGGGGGACCAGCCGCAATAAACCCGGCCGCTTCGGCCACGGCCCTTTCGGCACCTTCTACCCCTCCATCGGGCTCCTCTCCTCTTGCAACAGGAGTGTCAGGGTCTGTACCTGCACCCTCGGAGCCTACTTTCAGTCCCATAGCAGGACATATTAGGCAGCGTTTAAATCAGGTCATACAGATGCCTCTCAGACAGTATCCTGTGCCCACCGCCGACTGGATCCAGTATCCATATACCCATATTCCCTTTAATCCCCAAGATCTTCAGGCGTGGCAACAGGGAACACCGAAGTTTCGCGACGACCCGGAGACCGTTTGACGGAAGATACAGACCATCATTTCCACACACAACCCCACATGGGTAGACATGAATCAACTCTTGGATATGCTGTTAACCTCCGCCGAGAAATTAGATATAATAAATCAGGGGAATCAATGGCAACAGGAAGAACCGACAGGACGAGTCCCTTGGCCGTTGGTTAACCCAAATTGGGAAATAAACGGAGATAATCATGAAAGAGGAAAATTACAATTGGCTAGACAGACCTTGCTAGAAGGAATGAACAGGGCAGGATGCAAAACTACTGACTAGACCAAGGTAACTTCTGTGGTCCAAGGTCCGAACGAGCATCCGCAAGATTTCTACAGCAGGCTGCTGAAAGCCATTGCAACCCATGGAGGAGGTTTTGACGTACAGGCTCCGCAAAATCAAACCATTGTAGCATCCACCTTTGTAGGGGGTTGCGCATCAGATATTAAAAAATACATAGTCAAATATAATCCTGATTGGAACACGAAAACCATGCAACAATTGGTAGATTTAGCTAACCATGCCTTCGATCGAAGACCTGAAGTTCAAAAAGCTGAAAAGCTAAAAATGAAACAACAAGAAGCCAAATTCTTGGCTGCTGCTCTCAGTTCCCAGTTCCAGCTGAAAGGAAAAGGAAGGGGAGGTTATAGGGGGTACCAAGGGAGGCCTAATACCCCAAGGGAACCTGCCCCCGATGATATGTGTAATTATTGTAAGCAATTGGGGCACTGGAAATGAGAGTGCCCAAACCGCCCTAGGGGACACCCCCCTTACAGAGGAAGAAAGGGGGGAACCCAGGGAAACAACCGAGCTGCAAGCACCGATCCTACAGATCCCTGGATCCAGGGCTTGCAACAGGACATAGATGACTCCCAATGAAATAAGGGGGGGCTCTTCCACATGATGTATCTAGGGAAATCTTCCTCTTTTGAGTATAGCTGCGCCCCTTCATCCCCTTATGTACCACTTCAAATAGCAGGGAAAATTTATAAATGTCTTATAGATATGGGAGCAGATCTGTCCTCACTGGGAGAATCTCCAAAAAGGGCAGGAATTGCAGTCTCGGGAACTGAAAAGATTATGGGAGTAACTGGGAAATCTATGCAAGTGCCCCGTGGCACTGAAACGCAAGTGCAGATAGGACCCTTGACCAGTAATCATGCTTTCCTATTAGCTGAAGGAACTCCAGTGCACCTCCTTGGGAGAGATTTACTCTATAAACTACAGGCTACCATCAAATGCTCTCCGAGTGGTATCACTCTCGCCTTACCAGCGCATCGGATGGATCACCTTCAGATGGCATTGTTGCCTAGCCCAGAGAATTCTCCACTCCCGTCAGATTTAGACGGGTTACCATGTTCCTTGTGGGGTTGGGAAGTTACAGAGGTAGGCCTCCTGCGGTCTGCAGAGCCTATCCGCATCAAGGTGAAGCCTGGTCCGCCACCCTCAGTCCCTCAATACCCGATACCACAAGAAGCAGTAAAGGGTCTACAACCACTCATAGATAGCTACTTGCAGCAAGGCATTCTAAGGGAATGTGCCTCACCTTGCAATACACTAGTATTGCCAGTAAAAAAACCTAAGCTTCATGCAGAAGGAAAACCTGTCTACCGTTTTGTACAGGATCTGCGAGCTATCAACAACTATGTGGTTCCCAGGCACCCAGTAGTACCTAACACAGCAACCATAATTACTTCGATCCCAGTGACCGACACTTACTTTACAGTTGTTGATCTTTGTGCAGCTTTTTTTAGCATTCCCGTTCATAAAGACTCTCAGTATCTATTTGCCTTTACATGGGAAAATCAGCAGCTATGCTGGACTTGCCTTCCCCAAGGATATGTGGAATCCCCCACCTTGTTTTCACAGATATTGCATAAAGACTTATCTACTATTACTCTGGGGCCCAACTCTGCTCTAGTCCAGTATGTTGATGACCTGCTTCTAGCCTGCCCATCGGAACAACAATGCAAGCGTGACACGCTGACTCTACTCTAAGGATTAGCTGCTAGAGGCCATAAGGTATCCCCAACAAAACTTCAGTATTGCCTGTCAGAAGTAGAGTACTTAGGGTATATTATTGGTCCAGGTGTCCGTAAGCTGTCACCTAAATGCATCAAAGCAATACAAGATCTGCCCATACCAAAAAATAAACAGCAAGTACGAGCCTTATTGGGCATGGCGGGCTTCTGCTGACAGTGGATTCCAGCATATGGAGAGATGGTCAGACCATTAGTAGAAGCTACGATAAAAGAAGCCCCAGAGGTGATTGTTTGGACTCCTACATTAAATAAAGCATTCCATGAACTCAAGCATTCACTCATGGTCACTCCAGCCCTAGGACTATCAGATTACCAGAAAACCTTCACCCTATTTACTCATGAAAATCGAGGCATTGCTTCAGGTGTCTTAACTCAGCTGTGGGGAGTTTCTAATCATCCAATAGCATACTATTCTGCTCAGCTAGATCCTGTAGCAAGGGCAGCAGTTCCCTGTCTTAGAGCAGTTGCTGCTGCCGCTGTGCTAGTTCAAAAGGCTCAAGATTTAGTGTTAGGACACTCTCTTGTGGTTCAAGTACCTCATGCAGTGGAAGCTCTCCTACTACAACACAACACCCAACACTTTTCTAACCAGCGTCTAAACAGATATGAGGTACTGCTGTTAGCAGCGGAAAATGTGCAACTTCAGTGATGTACAGTTCTAAATCCAGCCACTTTACTTCCAAATCCTGAGGATGGGGACCCTCATCACAACTGCTGTCAGTTGGTAGAGACCCAAGAAAAACCTCGTTCTGATTTATTAGACATCCCCTTAAGTAATCCTGATTATGTGATTTTCACCGATGGCTCTTCATTCGTTCAAGAAGGAATTCGGCACGCAGGATATGCAGTCATTACCCATCATTGGGTATGGGAAGCGCAACCTCTGCCAACAGGGACCAGTGCCCAGGCCGCTGAGCTAGTGGCACTCCAACGTGCATGCGAATTGGCCACAGCCTCCCGGGTCACTATCTATACTGACTCTAAATATGCCTTTGGTATCTGTCATGCGATAGGACAGTTGTGGCAACAAAGAGGTTTTATCACGTCCTCTGGTCACGTAATCAGTAATGCCACCGAAGTCCAAGAATTGCTAAAGGCTATCATGTTACCGGCTGAAATAGCAGTAATACATTGTCCCAGACATTCCAGAGAGGACACTGAAATTGCTAAAGGAAACCATCTTGCAGATGCTGCCGCTAGAGCCGCTGCACTACAGACTAAAGAAAGCGTCCTCGTATCTCAAGTTGTTCTTCCACCCTTGTCCATGATTTATGACAAAGTCCCAGCAGATGAAATATCCATATGGGTCCAAAAGTGGGAAGCTGTGCAAGGAAAGGATGGAGTGTGGTGTGTGCCAGACGGTAGACCAATAGCTCCTCGCACCTTGCTCCAAACTCTGGCTCAGGATGCTCACAGATGCAGCCACTCAGAAAAAAGAGAAATAGCAGAACAGGTCCTATCCACCTGGTTTGCTCCAGGTATACATCTAGAAGCTGCACGAATAACTTTGCAATGTTCAGAGTGCAGAGCCTTCAACAAGTACAGACGGCACAAAAAACTACAAGGGGCCCGACCATGGGCCTATTTGCCCTTTGAAAAACTGTAAATTGACTACATGGATTTGCCCAAGGCTGGAAATTTCAAGCACTGCCTAGTAGCGGTAGATCAACTAACAGGATGGCCAGAAGCTTTCCCCACTCGAAAAGCAGATTCAGTGGCAGTAGTTAAACACTTATTAAAAGAAATAATTCCACGTTTCGGCATTCCAGGAGAAATAAACTCTAACTGAGGAACTCACTTTATGGAAACTGTTTTAAAAGAAGTTTACAGAGTTCTTGGAATAACAGCACACTTCCACATACCCTATCACCCCCAGTCCTCGGGTCAAGTGGAGCATATGAATCAGAGTATAAAGTCCCTTTTAGGAAAGATCTGCTCCCAAACCAAATAAAAGTGGCCAGATGCATTATCAATAGTGCTGTTCGCTATAAGAACCAAGCCCAAGTGACCTCTCAACCTTTCCCCCTATGAGTTATTGTTTGGTCATGCTCCTATTATATATAAAAGATGGGAAAATCCGCATGTTAGTTTACTCGGCGGAGATGATTCTTTAACTAGTTATGTTTTATCCTTACAGGAGTCTCTCCAGTGTTTACACAGGTCAGCTGCTTTGGTTCAGCCGGTACCCCTGGACTGTAACCTTCACCCCTATCAACCAGGAAGCTGGGCTTGGGTGAAACAGCATCGGCGGAAAAACGCCTCGGCTCCAGTCTGGGCAGGTCCGTACCAAATTCTCCTTACTACGCACGCTGCTGTGCAAATTGCCGAGAAAGAAGGCTGGATTCATCACAGTCACCTCAAACCTGGTATTGAACCAAGTTCTGAAAGCAAAACATTGGCAGGTAACGACCAATCAACCGCCGTTCCACCCCTGTGGCTAAAAAGAATCGGAGAATCGTGGACTGTTCAGACTCCTTAACAGGAATGCAAGAACATTTAATGTATGTGTTTTTAGGATTGCTTGGTATTACCTTTCTTGTTATACTTTGTGTTTGTATTTCACTGTGGAAGCAGGGGAAGTTATAAATTAATAATGGCATTTCAGTGGGTTATCCTGACAGGATTATTGCTCTGGGCACATAGAACAAATGCCTATTTATGGGAAAGTGATACAGAACAGGAAGACCAACGGAAAGATAACACTTACCTGATTTCCACTATAGCCATAGCGCAGGCCCTAAATCTATCTGATTGCTGGATATGTGGCAAACAACCTCCTTCCACTAACTTTCCACCCTATCCTTTAATCCCTAGGGAAGGAAACTTCTCTAATCCAGAATGGGCTGATATGGATAGAGCTGGAATAAGTACCTGGCAGGACAATCCTTATTTTAAAGAGATAATACTTTCAGACGCCATGTTATCAGCCCGGGTGTGTTGGGAAAATCCTCGTGGAATAGGAAAGAGATTTTTAGGATGGCAACCAGGTTGTAAACTAACCATTAATGCCACACACTTAATATGGCCTAACAATACTGCAGTAGGGGCCAAAGAAGCTGAAAGGAAAGGATACATCCCCTGGAATGTCTCTGCCCCCTGCAGTTCCTTACAGTGTCCTTACGTATGGCAATTTATGGAAGGCTCTATAGGATGCTCCACCCCAATAAAACTTGGGCTTGGAGTCATGGCTGTATCATGTCTTGCATATACAGCTCCTTCACAAAACCAAGTTCTTCATATGTTAACTATACCATTTACAGAGATGGCTCAATACCTTGCTCCATAAATCCTCATACTCGCAAGTATGTTCTAACAGGACATTTTATCATTTGCGGTACCAAAGCCTATACCAGCCTACCATGGCTCTGGGCAGGGCACTGCACTTTTGGAGGAGCCTTCCTTGAGCCCGGGGCAATCATTACCCATTCAGAACTACCAATTGTTTGGCCAAAACGACAAAAACGGGATTGGAATAGCTTTTGGAAAGGTGCAGCCCATTTCATAGGTGTCTTGACTCCTTTCCTTGGAAATCTCCTTCTGGACCACTGCATCAACCAGTTAGCGCATTCATTAGAGCTTATTGCCAACAGCACAGCAGAGGGCATTGGATTATTGCAAGAAAAGGCTTCCGCCAACCATGCTATGACTTTAGAAAATCGCCTAGCATTAGACTATTTGTTAGCTTGAGAAGGAGGGGTATGTGCTTTAATCACAGGAGGACCCTGCTGCACCTACATTCCTGACCACTCTGACAATATAACTGCCGTAGTAAAAACAATTAAAGACACAGCACGACGGGTAAACTCTTTACGAAGTTGGTCAGTAATGGAATGGATTGCCTCAAGTCTAGGAATGTGGGGAAGGTACATCTTGGAATACATTTTATGGGGATTAGGGATTTTCTTAGTTATTATTTTAGTAATTGCTGTAATTAAAGCATGTGTAGTTCGAGTTACGCAAAAAGTAATTAATCTCAGTGTTATGCAAACCTGGGAAATGGCCAGCAGGCCATAGGCCTTTGGTCATAAGGGGGGATTGTTAGAAAATTGTAGAAAAATTAACGTGACCTCTGCATGACCTCTGGTTGATGCTGGCTGATGCAACATTGCACTGAGATTGCCACTGGTCTGTCAATCTAAACGGACAAGCAAGGTGATTGGGCCCAACCATGTGGGATGAGCAAATTCATGCTATGTTGGTAATTTTCCGCTGAATGTTTTGCGCGTGCGTTATGGAAAAGCTTATGTAACCGAAGGTTATAAATATGTGTGTTAAGTTACAGTCAGGGCCTCTGCCCTTACGAGGACAGGGGACATTCGGCCGAATAAACTGGAAAGACCACACCCTCGTCTCCCACTTATTTGAGTCTCAACTGGGAAACGAGCCCCGTTGGGGTCAGGAGAGTCCGCATGTGTTCCCTTACCAGGTTGGGAACCTAGACAGATAATTTCTCCATCACCTTACAGATTTCTCAGTTGCAGGGTCCAGGTAGAGGAAGGGGACATGGATGGGGAAGGGGAGGCACGGGTAGATTCAGGGGAAGAGATAAATCCTCGGGCCCACAAAACCCAAGCTATGGGAACCAATGTCATTATTGCAAGCAAGAAGGACATTGGAAATCAGAATCCCCCAACTGCCCCGGCCAAGGACCCAGCCCCCAGCCCCCACCTCCTCTTCCTGTCAATTTCCCCAGTGTTGAATAGGACAGCCTGAGGGACAGTGACATCATCGCTCCTTTGCTTGCTACTGACCAGTCTGGTCCGTTTGTTGAATGCCTTATTTCTGGTAAACCTGTCTCCTGTCTTGTTGATACCGGAGCTTCCCACTCCATGCTAAAGGCTACTGAATTTCCTTTCCTACTTCATTCTCCTGAAACTGTAAATGCTGTCGGTATAGGCAGACAACCTATCCCACATCCCATCTCTAAACCTGTCTCCATCTCTATTGGCCCTTTGTCTGAAAATCATTCCTTTCTTCTTAGCCCCTGTGCACCTGTCAACCTTCTTGGAAAGAATTTGCTGTGTAAACTGGGATATGTGATTTATTATAGCCCAGATGGTGTTTACCTTGAGGTACCAGAACATAGGGAAACTGAGCTTGTGGCTTTGCTAACCCAGGAGTACTCTGATCCTGACACTTTCTACTTGCAAGAGGAACTGTTGGCACGAGTACCTCCACAGCTGTGGTCCACCCATGCGAATGAAGTGGGGCACATGCTGAGTGCTGAACCAGTGCGTATCACCCTGAACCCTGCCAAGCCACTTCCTTGTGTCCCGCAGTACCCCATCTCAAAGGAAGCTGAGGAACAGATCAAGCCTGTCATTTCCTCACTCCTTAAGCAAGAAATTATTGTCCCAACACGCTCCCCTTGTAACACACCTATCCTACCTGTCAAGAAACCTGGTAAAAATACTTATTGCTTTGTGCAAGACCTTCGAGCTGTAAATGCTGCTGTTTTACCTGCTTTCCCCGTGGTCCCTAACCCCGCCACTATTCTTTCCTGTATCCCTTCAGATGCTACATATTTCACAGTAGTAGATCTTTGTTCTGCTTTTTTCTCTAACCCCATTCATGAGGATAGCCAGTATCTGTTTGCATTTACTTATCAAAAATTCCAATATACCTGGACAAGACTCCCTCAGGGATATACAGAGTCCCCCACCCTGTTTTCCCAGATCCTGAAGAAAGATTTAGATCCTATCACGTTCAAAGGGGGGGTCCACCCTTGTTCAGTATATTGATGATCTGTTGTTAGCCTCACCCACTTTGGAGGCCTGTAAGCAAGATACTTTGACACTCCTCACAGCTTTAGCTCAGAAAGGCCACAAGGCCTCAAAATCTAAACTGCAGCTCTGTGAGTCTAAGGTACACTATTTAGGGCATGATATTTCAGCAGGAGAACAACACCTTTCCCCTAGTAAAGTTGAAGCTATCCTCAACATTCCCAAACCTATGACTAGAAAACAGATGAGGGGATTCTTAAGTGCAACGGGTTATTGTAGACAGTGGATCCTGGGTTATGCTGCTTTTGCAAAACCCTTGCAAGCATTCACTCATGATACCACCCCAGAACCCCTCCCTTAAACTCCTAAAGCCGAACAAGCATTTGTGGCCCTTAAGCAAGCCCTCACTGTTGCTCCCGCTCTTAGACTCCCTAATTATAAAAAACCCTTTATCTTGTTTTGTCATGAACGAAAAGAAATCGCTTTAGGAGTACTCACTCAGCTGAATGGTGAAAAGCATCGCCCAATTGCGTATTACAGCTCTGCCCTCAATCCCATGGCTGCGGGACTTCCTCCTTGCCTCCATTCAGTTGCAGCTGCTGCCTTGTTGGTTGAAAAGGCAGATACTCTAGTTTTGGGACACTCTTTAACCGTTGCAGTTCCACATGCTGTGATGGCCCTTCTCCTCAAGGGCAAAACTCAGCACATTTCCAATTCCTGTCTTACTAAATATAAAAAACTTCTACGGTCAGCTGCAAATGTAACCTTAAATCACTGTTCAATTCTGAATCCTGAGTCACTTCTGCCAATCGCCTCTGATGGTGAACCTCATGATTGTCTGTCACAACTCTATTGTTAACCCCTCAAACTGACCTCAAGGACAGAACTCTGACCTTGTTTTGTTTAATGGTTCCTGTCTTAAAAATGATGCAGGCAAACTAGTTGCGAGATATGCAGTATGCACTCAGTATGCTATTTTAAAAGCCTATTCTTTACCCCAAGCTCGTTCTGCTCAAGTTGCTAAACTCATTGCTTTAACACGTGCTTGCATTCTTGCAAAAAATCAAACCACAACCATTTATACTGAATCTAAGTATAAGTATACTTTTAGTGTTGTTCATAATTTTAGATTAATCTGGAAACAAAGAGAGTTCCTTCCTCACTTCATCAGGAACCCAAATCAGTCATGATTGTTATGTAAAAGCGCTCTTAGAAGCTGTTCAATTGCCTTCTGCTATTGCTATTGTTAAATGTAAAGCTCATGAAAAACCCTTTAATGATGTCACACGAGGAAATGATCTGGCAGACCGTTCTGCCAGAAACGTGGCCCTTTCTAGCCCACAGGCTCCTAACTCTGTTCTTGTTTGTTTTTCAGCAGACCGGCCTCTTTTGGCTAGCCTTTCAAGTCTGGCCCTTCTTCAAAATCAGGCCCCAAAAAAGGAAAAGGATGACTGGCTGCGCGCAAGATGTTCACTGCACCTCGACTCTCTCTGGCGCTCCCTGGACAGCCGCCTGGTGGCGCCTAGAGAGCTTTTGCCATATCTTGCTCGTCTGACTCATTCAGTAGCCCATACAAGCAAGGGGGGCATGGTTGCTGCAGTACAAAGAGATTGGTTTGCCCCAAATTTTCCTTCCATGGCACAACAGTACTGTAGCTTCTGTCCCATCTGTTTAGCTCACAACATTGGGCAACAGATAAAAATGACATCTGCAGCCCATCCCCCTCCATGGGGACCGTTTGTAAATCTGCAAATTGATTTTGTGCAGCTACCTAAGTGCTGTTCTTATGAGTACATTCTTGTTATTATTGATATGTTCTCTGGATGGCTAGAAGCCTACCCAAGTGTACATGCTGATTCCATCACTGTAGCAAAGAAATTGCTCAAAGAATTCATCCCTGGATTTGGATTGCCCCTCACAATAGATAATGACAGAAGCACCCATTTCACAAGACAGATAGTAAAAAACATCTGCCAAGCACTCAACATACAGCAACACCTACACTGTAGTTATCATCCACAATCAAGTGGTGCTGTAGAATGTAAAAACTCTGATTTGAAAACGCGCATTTCAAAAATTTGTGCTAAAACAGGCCTCAAATGGCCTAATGCGCTGCCCATTGCTCTAATGCACATTAGGAACACTGTTAACAGAAAACATGGCCTAACCCCTTATGAAATACTCATGGCACGACCCATGAGGATGCCAGCCACACCACCTGTTGCCCCTCACCAAACAGACCTACAATTAACTGATGAAACTGTACTAAATTATTGCAAGGCATTAATAAAGTATGCCAAGTCTGTTCATTCACAGGTCCAAGAAGCCTTACCTCGACCACCGGATGTTCCCTGTCACAACCTCAAACCAGGGGATTGAGTCTACGTAAAGGTCCATCAACGGAAAAACGCACTTCAACCCAGATGGAAGAGACTTTTCCAGGTACTTCTGACCACTAATACTGCTGTTCATTGCCAAGGTCACCAAACGTGAACTCACGCCTCACACTGCAAGAAAGTATCACCTCCATTGGACCCCGAAACAGCTGAATTCCAACCAAGGTTAAGACCTTTCCCTGAGGCCAAGAACAAAGACCCTCAGGACCTCACTCAGGCAAGTGAGGAGCATCAGGGTGCAAGTGCTAGTAACTTCTCCCCTGAACCCATCACCTCAGCCTAGCCAGATTCACCAGTTGTGGAACGAAGATATCATCTCTGACCCCGTTAAATAATGTTCGAACATAAAGCTTTTTTCTATCTTGATTGTTAATGCTAAACTTTTGAGCTGAACCTGTGGAAATGTATTTTTGTCTTTAGTTAATCAAATAAGAATAGATTTAAATGTCTCCAGTTGTTGAATATGTAGTCATGTTCCTATCCATTTCACCAGAAAAATACCCATAATACCTGTACTCTTGAATACAACTCAGATGCTGGCCCCTTATTATTCAGATTTCCATACAAAAGAGACTTGGCAAAACATAAACTGCAATCGGTCTGACTATATACAACTAGCCTATGCTACTCCTGAAAAATTTTGTTGGACCTGTAATAAATCACATGTAGCAGTAGGAATTAGCAAATATGAAGTAAAATTTAAAGTAAATGGTGCTTGGCTTTCTAATGGTTCCTGGATATCTAATTACTCCCCCCAGAGTAAATTTTCTGGGTGCTATTCACAATGGATGATGAAACCTCAATGTAGCACCACCTTCACTGCACTGGCTGGTCATTATTTTGTAAGTGAAAACAAAGCTTATAAAAATCTTCCTTCCGGGTGGGAAGGAACGTGTTATGTTTCTGCCGCATACCCTGCTTTCATAATTAAATCACATTTGCCAAAAAGAAAAATTCACAATGTTCGCAAAATTACTGAAAACCAAAGATTTGGGGGTATAATGTTCCCCAATTAGGGGGCAGGCTTAGCTATGTTTGAAATACAGAAGGTTGCAGTATCCTTTAAAAAAATAGCCAATGCCACTGCCATTGGGTTCCGTGAAATAAGTAAAGAAATCAAAGAAATGAGACAAATGACTTTGCAAATTAAACTTGCTCTAAACTATATACTAGCCAGTAAAAGAAAAGTATGTGCCCTGATAAAGTCTGAATGCTGTGTATATACACCTAATGCCTCTAGTGCCCTTGAAAATCAATCTGAAATTATTGAAAAAGAAGTTGTCGAACTTCGCCAAATTAACCAATGAGATATGAAAGGAATGTGGTCTTGGTTAACCTCCTGGTTCCCAAATTTAAGAACCCTTGGCAAGAAAATCCTGTATGGAATATTGTTTGTCTTGATAGTTCTGACAATGTTTTATGTCTTAGTGCAACTGATCCTCTGCTGCGTAAAAGCCAGCAGGAGAAGCTTCAGCAAGGCAAAAAAACACACGACAGAGTCTAGAATAATGGTGTTACAAAAGTGTAAGCAAATTAAAAGAAAACATAAAAGGCTGCATAATGAAATAGAGGGACTCATGAAAATAAAAGTTTAAGGCTAAAGTGAGACTAAATAGTCTCAAAGGGGGGACTGTGGAATCAGAAAAAAAATAAATGCCTTAAACTTTGATCATACGGGTTATAAGATGACATAACTGCTTTGTGGGGAATTGCTGGTTCTGCATAGTAGAGCAGATAAGGGAAAGTGTTTGTTCTTTGTAACTCCTCTGCAACTGCTTTGCTCACCGCAGCCTCAAAGAGAGGAGAAAAAAGTATGTACAAACTCTGATTTCCAGGGGCAAAAAGGGAGTGTTAGTTCTCGCTTCGTGAATTAACCTTGTCTCCCCCATAATTCCCATCCTGATAACAGCAAAGCAGTAATGAGCTAGTGTTTGTAGCTGCTTTTTCTAGCAAACTCCACTATATGATCATGTGAACTGTTAAAAAGTATATAAGCTTCCTGATTTTGCTCTTGGGGGGAAACCCATTCCAAGTGCTTGGGAAATCCATGCCACTTTGGGGTTCCCCCCTACAGCTGCAGTTTCATTTGAATAAAAGCTTCTGCTGATCTGACCCAAAAGTATGCTGTGTGTGTTTCCACGACAAGGCCATCCTGCAAATTTTGCAGGGACAGCAACACCAAATAGATGAGCTAATGAAACCTAGGACAGAAGAAAATGAAGCCCATAAGCTGTTATTTGCCCAAAAGCTGGCTC
Organism: Alligator mississippiensis; assembly: GCF_030867095.1. Taxonomy (NCBI): domain Eukaryota; kingdom Metazoa; phylum Chordata; order Crocodylia; family Alligatoridae; genus Alligator; species Alligator mississippiensis. Next base: position 114,301,278 of record NC_081824.1, on the reverse strand, counting down.
TGAATGAGAAAATGATGGAAACTGGTAGAGCACCGAGAGGAAGAATGGAGGAATTCCACATGACTTGGATGATTCCTGGGGAGGACCCAGAGGCATACCTTGAAGCATTCCAGAGGATGGCCACAGCAGCAGGATGGGATAGTCAAGTGGGCCTATCAGCTGGGTTCCCTAGTAATAGGCAAGGCATAGATGCCATATAGAGCTCTGTCAAGAGACAAAGCAGGTGATTACTAGGGCTGTGCGAAATTTTGCCCAGTGTTTCGTTTTGAAGCTGTTTCAATGCCTTTCGAGCTCGAAACAGCAAAATCAAAATGAAACAAAAGCCTTCAAAACAGCTTCAAAACAAGACAAGGGAACTCAAAATGTTTTGAAATTTTTTAAACGTTTCGAGTTTTGAAGCCAGGCTTACTTGGCTTCAGTGCCGGTCCCATCCGGCAGAGGCAGCCTCCTGTCATCTGGCAGGCAGACTGGGGGCCCGCCCAAACCTCCAGAAGGCTGCAGGGCTGTGTCAGACTCCTCCCGGAGGTGCAGGCCCCAACAGGAGGCTGGGGCTGCTGGCTGGGGCCAGCAGCAGCACTGATCTTCTAGCACAGGCTGCACCCAGCGCTGGTCCCAGCTGGCAGCACCAGCCTCCTGTCATCCGGCAGGCAGATTGGGGGCTTGCCCGCACCCCTGGGAGAGCTGCAGGGCCATGCTGGACTCTTCCCGGGGGGTACAGGCCCCCGATGTGCCTGCCAGATGACAGGAGGCTGGTGCTGCCGCCTGGGACTGGCGCTGGGCACAGCCCGCATCCAGCACCGGGAAGATCAGTGCTACCGCTGGCCCCAGCCAGCAGCACCAGCCTCCTATCATCCGGCAAGCAGATCTGGGGACCTGACATTCCTTGCAATAGTTTATATGGGTTGCACCCACACCATGGTGTGAACTGAGTTAGTTCCGCCTGGGGTAGGAGAATCCTGTGAGGCGATAACAATGATATGTTTGCATGGAGATGCTACAACCTATAAGAGGCAAAGTATTCCTTTAATGGTCCTTGGAAAAACGTATGACATGCTGGTAGGTTTAGCTAAAAACCTACCAAATCCATTGATACTAGGCAGGAATAGGCCATATATCAAGGTTATGCAGGAAGTAACCATAGAACCTGGGATGCTGCAAAGGCCCTGATGCTCCAGCTGACCAGATGAGGGATTTACAGGACAAAAGGGAGACAAAGAAACTTTAAGAGAAAGTATGGAAGAGTCACTGGATATACAAGGCCTGATTGGTCAAGGACAATTCCAGGCAGAGCAACAGCAGGAAGATGCATTTTGACATGTCTGTGGAAGCAATGTGGCTAGCTGAAACAGAGAGGTGATACAGTCCGAGCTCACAGATCAGAAAATGCAGTTTGAGGTAAGAGACAACATTCTTTATTGAATTGATAAAGGGATGGGGGCAGAAGAGGTAGCTCAGGTTTTAGTACCCCGGGGGTATAGGAAGCCCTTGTTATGGGTGGCCTATACCTTACCATTGTAAGGGTGGCATCTGGGAACAGACAAAACAGTGGTTCACTTGTTAAAATGGTTCTCTTGGCTGGGTACATACAAAGAAGTAGAACAATTCGGCAGGAGTCGCCTGCTCGCAGCCCCATCCCATCCACCTGGCCACACTCTCTGCACATGAGGGTCCCACATAGTCTTCACGTAGACCCCAGGATCGCTGGGCAGTGACAACACTGGGCTCGGGCCAGGGCAGAGTCATGATCTACTCCTTGCAAGTGCCTGGAACTGGAACCCATCGCAGGGGTGTGCAGGCAGCAAATCACAGCTCTACCCTGGGCCCCAGTCCTGCACTGTCACTGCCCAGTGACCTCAGGGTCTCTATGGAGAATGGTCAGGACCTGCCTGGGCAGGGCACGAAGACAGGCAGATGGGATGGGGCTGCATCTGGGGCCAGGTCCAGGATCTTGGGGCAGTGACAGCACAGGGCTGGGCCAGGGCAGAGCCGCATTTGCTCCCCACATGCCCCTACCTGCAGAACTTGTGCCCATCTCAGGGCCTTGTAGGCAGCGGATCATGGCTCTGCTCTGGCCCTGGTCCCACACCGTCACCCACCTGCAATTTTGCCTCATGACCCTGGCCTTGCCTGCCAGTCCTGCTCCCTGCCCCATCCCAACTGCCCAGCGGTTCAGGAGCCACTTAGGGAGTTTTGGTGAGCTGTGGCAGGGCAAGGGGAGGTATTGACCTGGCCTGCAACAGCTCACAAAAACTCCCTCTGTGCCTAACAGGCCCAAATAATTGCCCACCTGTTTTAGCCTGTAGTTCCAAAAGGTTGGTAAGGCTAGATTAGGATCATCTTGCTATCCAAAGCGCTTTCTCTCCATCTGTCTTCATTCACACCCAAGATGTCAATAACATTTCCAGCTTGCAGCATTGCAGTTCCATCCCAAAATCCTTCATGTAGCATGGCTAGTAAGTGGAGCAGCAAAGTCTGCAAAGTATTAGCCTCTTGCCAAAGCAAGATGATTTGGTCCCATGTCCTACAGTTTGTTTGGACACAGCTCAGTGATCCGTGTGAGAGAGATCGTTTCCTGTTTCTGCAACATCTTACATGGGGTAAATGTCCCACAAAACTCTGTATTTTCTCTATATAAAACTCTGTACGTTCTCCCCTATGTCCTATCCAGCATGAGTGTGCCAGGTTGCAGCCCCTTCGCTGCCTCTTCAAGAAGGTTCTGGCTGCCATGGGACCCACGCTGTCCTGTTCGTGCAGGCCCCATCTGCGCCCCACCACGTCCAGGCAGAAACATCTCCCCGCTAGGGATTCCTGCTTGAAATCCCTGGGTTTGTCTCGTGAATTGGGGGTAAGGGGCCCCACCCTGCACCCCAGGGATCTCGGAGCACCCCAGGACCCGAGAGCAGCTGATCTTCCTGGGAGAGAGGAGTCAAAATGCTTCTTGCCCCCATAGGACAGGCTGATAAAAGTCTGGGGGAGGGGCCACCCTGGAGGACTCGAAGCTAGCAGTGCTCGGCCTCTTCACGCTGCGGTCAGTGCCCGGGAGGGGCCAGCTCTCGGCTTCCTCGTGTTCATTAACCGCGCACAAAGCCGGACCGCCTCCCCCGGCGGCGGCAGCTTCGGGCTGCACAGCTTGAGCCTGCGCGCGCAGCTAGGCCGAGAAGGCGCCCCTAGCGGAGCGGGCGGGTGGGCAGGCGCCTCTTGCGGAACCACCGGCGCGGGCGCTGCTGCCGCCGGGCCGCTTTCGGCGCCGGCCCTTCCGCCGCGCCGGGCCATGGCGGTCCCGATGGCGCCGATGGAGACGCAGCTGCAGAGTATCTTCGAGGAGGTGGTGGTGAGTGTGGCCCGGGCCGGCAGCGCGGCCCCTCGCGCGGGGCGGGGCGGGGCTGTGCGCCCCGGGGTCGGGCCTTGGCTGTGCGCGGGGAGGGGCCCGCACTGAGACGGGGCCTTATCCGTGTAGACAGAGATGCGCGTGTGCATGTATGTGTACACATGTTCATGCATGCATGTACACGTGTACATATACATACACGTGTGCGCGCACACATGCAAACCCATACACACATGTGCATGCGCGCACACACGTACAAACCCGTGTGCACATACACGCACGCACACTTAGGCATATGCATACACGCATCGGAGACAGCGGTCCCTCGGAGTCGAGGATGACGTCTGTGGGGCTTGCTGGGTCCTCAGGTGAGTGAGGAACCCCATCCTGAGTGCACAGGTTCTTCCGCAACGGGGGCATGTTGCTGCACAGGGCAGTGGGATTCGCAGCCCCAGGTTGGTCTCCGTCTTCCTCCTCCACTGTTGCCGTTCTGCCTCAGTATAGAGTCGTTGGGCCTCAAGGCGGCACGCGTCATACATGTATACGCACACGTATGCGCACATATGAACACCCATGGATGCACACATACATGTGCATATGCGTGTGCACGTGCACACATAGCTGCATGCACACACACATGCACATATGTGTCTGTGTCTTCGGTACTCCTTCACAGTGGAGGATGATTGTCTTCCACAGCTCTCTTATCTGTGTGTCCAAAGCTGCCTGACAAGGCCGACCTGGGATCCACAGACTCTGCTGCAGCTCTGGCACAGGTTTCCATGCAGTGCAGGTGGCTCCAGATTCTCGATTTGCTCCACCGCAAGCTGCTTCTGCCAGCCCCATTTTTCTGTCTCTTGTTGTCATTGTAAGGTTTCAGGGTACTGGAAGTACTTTCAAAGCATCCTAGGGGTGCTGCCACTGCGTGGTCTGCATGACTGCTTGTTCACCAGTTACCCCTGCTTATTTCGCAGCTAACATTTCCTGAAGGTCATTCCTCTATCTGCCACCTATGGATGTGCTGGGTAGCGGTACAACTCTGTCCCCAGATAATATGCATCTCTGTCCAGAAAATGCATAAGCTTTCCTAACCCAAGTGGTGAGGGAACTTGGATTATAGGAATGCTTGTACTTTCTCTCTGTTTTCATGCAGTCATAAAATCATAGAAAATTAGGGTTGGAAGGTGCCTCTCTGGGTTGCCTGCTCCAGTGCCTTGCTAGCCTCCTCATGAGAGTGTTTTTCCTTATAATCTAACCTAAACTTCCCTTGCTGCAACTTGAGACCATTGCTCCTTGTTCTGCCATCTGGCCCTACTGAGAATGGTCCAGCTCCATCCATCCTCTTATTTTTTTAAGCTATATGTATTTCATATGGCTGAAAGGCAGTTACAGAGAGGATGGAGAGACTTTTCTCAGTGGGGGCAGATGACAGAATAAATAAGGAGCAGTGGTCTCAAGTATATACGTGTGTGTGTGTGTGTGTACACAAACATATGTAGACACACAAGATTTGTGTGTGTGTGATATGTAAATGTGTGTATATGTGTATGCATATATGTATAAACATACACACACACACTTTTATCTAGAGAGAAAACAAGCTTTCCTCAGCTCAGGATCATGTGGATTGAAGTTAAATTTGTACTGAGATTAAGGTTTTGGTGTTCAGAGCTGGAGGGGAGCAAGGGGTGCCAGTAAAGAATGTAAAAAGTAAAGAGATTCCTTTGCAGCCGCAAGCCAGGAGAACGAGCCCACTGGCAGTTTTTACTAGTTTTAAGGAGAGTGGCTGGTACCAAGACCAGACAGGTGGGGATTATATTAGTGAAGGCATGAGACCACAAGAGCCCACGCAGGAGCTTTGGACATTAGATCAAAAAGAAAAGGTTGAATTCTGGCAGAAGCAAAAATAGTTGGCCAAGATCTAGAGCAGGGTTGGGCAACTATTTCGCGCAGAGGGCCACTTAGCCAGTTTTGGCAGGCTGTCAAGGGCTGCATGAGTAGCCCTGCCCCTTGATAGGTGCCCTGCCCCCTGGTCACTGTCTTGGGACCAATGTCCCAGGGCCAGCACTGGTGAGGCCCAAAGCGAGGCACAGGCTGGCAGGAGTCTGTGGAACCAGGCTGGGCTTCACCAGCAGAGAGAGTGGGGAGTTGGCCCGGCTCCATAGAGCCCCTGCTGACTGAGACCCTGCGCTTCTGCCACCCTGCTCTGGGTCCCACCGACACTGGCCCTGGGACACCCATGTGGGCCCTGTGCTTCCACTGGCTCCTGCATCTGCTCACTCCCACTCACTCTGTGCGCTCCCCGCGGTACAGGAGGCGGGCAGCGCACAGCCCCAACCTCCTGCTCGCCGGCAGGGAAGAAGCTGGCTCCTGTACCTGCTCACTCCCAATGCCCCCCAGCCCCGCGGTATAGGCAGCAGGCAGCGCACAGCCCCAACCCCCTGCTTGCCGGCAGGGAAGAAGCTGGTGCTGAGCATGGGGAAAAGCGACCGCTTGTCCACCCCATGGCTAGCCCTCCCTGCTGCAGGCGCTTGCAGCCCACATGAGGCTATCTGGAGCAGGCACAGGCAGCCCCATGTGGGCTGGAAGCGGCTCTAGCACAGGGCGCCGGGCACTGGGCGACCAAGGGGCCGCTTTTCCCTACACTCAGCACCAACTTGTAACCCAGCCCCACTGCCAGCCTGGGCTCTGTGCCGGCTCTGGGCTTGCCGCGCCAGGCAGTGTTGGCTGCTGCTGTCTGGCTGGAGCACACACTGGGCAGCCCACAGGCGGCGGTGCCAAACACTCCCCGATGCAGCAAGCGGGGGGACTGCAGCTGCTGTCTTAACACACAGCCCTGATGGGCGAGGCCAGAGCCACACAGGGCCCAGGCTGGCAGTGGGGCCGGGTTACAAGGTGGTGCTGAGTGCGGCGGGGGTGGGTGAGAGTGGCTTCTCGTCCGCCTCATGGCCGACACTCCACACTGCAGCCACTCACTGCCCACGCGGAGCTGTCCAGAGCAGGTACAGGCAGCCCTAGGCGGGCTGCGAGCGGCTGCAGCACGGGGTACCAGCAGAGGGTGGGCAAGGGGCCGCTTCCCCCCCCCCCCCCAATGCTCAGCTTTTCTCTGGGCCACTTTTCCTTGGGCTCCTTCTCTGCCTGGGGTCCTCCCCCAGCCCTTACCTGAGTTTCCTACATGGGGCAGCCACATGGTCCCAGGCCAGAAGTGGCTGCTGGGGGCTTCCAGCTGGGGTTGCAGAAGCCAAGTGGGCCCTGCTGTTGCCGGAGCCCACTGGGCTTCCCCTGGGTCCTACTGCCCTTGGTTCCTGTCAGAAATGAACCGATAAAATAAAAGGGCAGATAAATATTAATTTTCCAAATTTTTTAGGGGCTCTGCAGTCTGAATAGAATTGCCTTGCGAGTTGGATGCGGCCCGCGGGCCGTATTTTGCCCACCCCGGTCTAGAAAGAGGATCAGTAGCAGATGATACTCAGATGCTGTCAGTAACTGAGAAGAGGATAATTTTATATACAGTCTAAACTGTCCTCTACCATCTTCTCTGTAAACAAGGGTTAGCTTCCACATGGGCCATTCTTGCCTGACCCCACAATGTACTGGAATTACAATACAAAACATGTGGAAGTAATGTAAGGGACAGCACACTGGTAATAACCAACATGATTTTGACTTTCCTTGCAGGATGTAGGACTTTCATTTAAGTAGAAAGCACTTGTTTAAAACTGTTAATCTAAAATTACAGCAAGAAAATAAAAAAATCACTAAAAAAATTTGAATTGCTTCTGAGAAGCTTATTTCATTTTAGCCAGTACTTGCAAATACTACCTGATAACACAGGTGCTTTGAGAATTGTTTAAATGTCTAAAGGCTATACCTAGAGGCTGAGGACAGACAGTTTCAGTGTATTTATTGTACTCGTGGCTTTAAGCAGAAACTGAAAAACTAATGAGCGATTACTTTCACTGCTGCTATTCATAGCTGGGAGTGTCCACACGTGCATTTATGCCAGTTTAAATTTACTGTGCAGTAAGTGGAATAGGCTAGTGTCTACATGTGCAGGCATTAAAGTGCATTAACACTATATTTTAGTCCCAAGTCAGTCCACACACAGTGTTATTGCACAGTAAGGCATCTACACACATTACTGTGCAGTAACTAATGAGGCATAAATTTGATACCTGCATGATGCAGCTATCAAATTTATGCTCAAGTCGGCATAAGTTGCCATACTTACTGCACAGTACGAGTGTGCACATGTAGATGTGCACCTGTACTGCACAGTAATTTTGGTTCCTGCACAGTAAACGCACGCATGTAGACATACTCACTGTGGATGGCCACAAAACTGTCTGGTTTCTCCAAAGTATAGGTAAGAATCAGATTCTCTACTGTAGCTGCTTGGAAGAGCTACAACCAGCAGAGACAGGCAGGGTTTACACATCAAAAGTCCCCCAAATACATCCTGTTATCAATAGGGAGTGATACTGAAACTGCTGAGCAATGTTAGGTAATGTATTATTCTCATATTGCATGTTCATGTTTAGGAGTAGACAACCCATCAAAGTATAACACAAATGTGAAAGGGCAACACAAGGCCCCAGAAGGTTAGAAATACTTTCACATGATGAAATACTTAACCCTACATTCCTTTTTGTATTTGGCTAGTATAGTTTAAGCATTAATTTATTAGAACAGTGAAGAGAGAGACTTTAATCTGTTGACTAAATATGTATGTTAGTTACAAAAAATAGTTGTTATTGTGAAGCCGTGAAATTACATTAAAAAAAATTGTAATGATTTTTTTAAACTATCAGTATTAAGCCAGTGTAAATATGAATGACATTCAAGACTAAAGAGTTCTTTTTTTTTTCTTGGCTTTTATCTTGGAAACCTCAGGGCCAGTCCGAATAATTACAAAAAAAAAAAAGAAAACAAAAAATCAACAATAAAATGCATACACTATTCAAGACAAAATCAGTTTTTAAAATGCATTCATGTTAAATAGGTAGCAGGGCAACTCTTCCGGCATTGTGCTGTTTGCATCGGAGGTGCCTGCAGTCACAGCAAATGGTCAGTAGGGGAGAAACTTTTGTATGCAGCCAGTTTGGATTCTTCCCTGAGCGCAGGTTCTTCCCTGCAGCCATGTAACTTAATGGGGTGAAGGGAAAGGAGGTTGTGAGAGCTCAGGATAAAGGAGTGGAGCAGGGCAGGGCCGAAGTGCCTGTTTCCAAATTATAGGGGTGTATGTGGGTGTGGGTGATGTAAATATTGTTTTAAAAATTATCCGTTTAACCTTCTCTTATTATATTGGTTAAACAGTTAACCAGTAACACAGAAGTTTAGACACAGCTGCTGCTGGGAACTGCTTCAGGAGCCCTTTTGGGGAGGTCTGGGGGAGAGGGGAAAGAGGTGAGGGGCAGCAGTGGCAAGCCTAACTAGACAAAGCCCACCTGAAGCCCCTGCTGGGAGGGAGAGAGCACCTGTGAACAAGCAGCTAATTTTGTATTTGACAAGTCATTAATCTGCTCCTTGTTTTCCTCTTTAAACTCATAAGCTATGGGTATTAGTCCCCCCCTGGCTTCTCCCCCTCTCCTCTCCCGTCCCACCCTCCCTCTTATCTGCCTGTGCTGGGACACTGTAGCACTGTGCCCTTCACCATGCTAAACAATAACTGGTAAACTAATCAGTCATCACTGCACTTACTTGTTAAACAATTAATTGTTTAACCTTTCACATTCCTATTAAGAACTTTTTCAGGACTGAAGTCAACCACTAGGATTTAGAAGGAAACTCCTTCCATGAAACTTGGCATGCATGTCTGTCAGTGTGTCTCAAGCATGCCACACACATGTGTAGAGTGGGACATGCCTTCTGAAGAACCTGACTCTGGTCCCTTCTCACAGACAGGATGTCAGACTAGAAAGACCATTCATGCAATCCTCTGTTGATCTGGTTTCTTACTGACTGTACCTCATCTTGATAGTTCCATCATTTGGATCATTTGCACAATACAGTTTACTGTGGATCACCAAAAGTTAAAACCAAATGCATCTTTTTCTTACAGAAAACAGAGATCATAGAGGAAGCTTTCCCTGGGTAAGTCACATGCCAGTCTATTTGGACATATATTTTGTTTGTATTGTGCTACCTGTCAAGAATATATCACAGCCAAATGTTGTTCTTATCTGCAACAGAATGTTTATGGACACTCCTGAAGATGAAAGAACCAAATTGATCAGCTGCTTGGGTGCTTTTAGACAGTTCTGGAGCAGTCTTTCTCAGGTGAGCATTTTCTTTGTTGCTTATATAGTTATTTTTGCTTACATAGTTATTTTTAACAACAATCACTAGTATAATAGCTATATTCTCTGGGGCAAACCATCTGCACTTTAATTCCAGATGTGGCACCATGAGGTAGGTGAGGAGAGTTTTGCTGGAGAAGGAGAGAATTAGCATCAATATAATGACATGGTTTCTTGGTGAAGGCTGGTATACAACACAAAGCAGTAGAAAAGAATAACTTTGATTATAAATAGAGTAGTGAAAAACAATTGGTCACTGCCATAGTATCTTGGACATTTTTTTTTTAAGAGTGGATGTACAAAAGGCTTGAATGAGGAGAGAGAGAGATTTCACCAAAAAGATTTATAAGGAAATGTTAATGATTGTGTGAATCAGCCACGTTTTGAAATAGGTAAAAGAATCTGCCCCCTCCATCCCTCCTCACAGACTTACCTGTGGTGGGGTGGGATGGAGGGGTTGGTGGCGGCACACAGTAGATCTTGGGTTGGTTTTAAATGCCAAAGGTGATCTCCTACTTACAAAGGTTGGAGACCACTGATCTAATCCAACCCTTTCCTCAGGCAGGGCGATTCTTTTTTAAACCATCCTAGCCAATTGTTTGTCCAAGATGTTCTTAAAAACTTCCAAGGATGGAGGTTCCATAACCACTCTACATAGTCTGTTCCATTACCTAAATACCTTCAAAGTGAGAAAGTTCTTTCTAATCTCCACCCTAAATTTCCCTTTTCTGCTTTGAATTGCTGGTTAATGGACTGTATTAAATGTTTCTTTCTCTTATTCCTGACCCTGTTAGGCCCCAGCTCAAGTCTGGGTTCGTGCCTGGTATGCAAAGGCCAATAAAGATACCAGGGGTGAAAGTATAAAAAAGATTTATTGCTAGCAATAAAAGGTGCAAGCGGAATAATTTCACAAGACAAGCACACACATATTCAATACTGAGCCCCTTATATACTAGAGGTTGAATCTTCATAAGCATCCTTGTTTGCTAATTGGTTATAAAGGAGTGACGCAAGGAGTTCTTTACTGAGCATGTCTCTATACCTGTGTTTTAGCTATGTATCTCATTAACATACATATATGTTCCATTAGCATATATCTTCCCGCCTCGGGGTGTGATTTTTAGTATTATAATGAGCTCTTTGTTCCAGTGCCTCTGATTCTGTTTTTTGTTTTCAAGCTTCCTCTATCTAAGACTGTCTGCTCCTTATCATTGCAGATGGGCATTCGACACATAACATTCACTTTTCCTTAGGCTTTGCATAGTAGTTTGTAGGTCAAACCTTACAACCCCTGAGAGACACTATTTATTTATTATTTATTTATTTATTTTCTTTATTGATTTGTATATCTGTTCAGTTTACATGCTGCATTTCTTAACAGAGCCTCAGAGCTGCTTACAACCAAAAGGCCAAAATAACTTACAAAACAGGAGAGCAAACAGGAAAATAAAGCAACTTAAAAAGCAAGTAGACTGCTAACAAAAAATAGAGCCCCCCTGAGCATTATCCCAGCCTAACTTTATTTGCTAAATTCCTGCCCAGGTAAGAAAGTCTTAAAGTACAGCTGTTGAGGCTTAGCTCTGGTAGGTCTCAAAAGAGCAGGAGTTCCAAAGCTGAGCAGCAACTTCTGAGAGCCACTTTCCATGTTTTTACCAAGCAGACTTGGCATATTGATACTACTGTGCGGGCCGGGAGCGGTCTGAGGCCCTCGGGGGGTTTTTCTTCGCGCGGCGGGCTGTGGCCAGCAGCCCAGACACACCGGGTCGGGGAAGGCAGGCGGCACTCTAGAATTGGGCACGGATGCTTAGTGGTTGATTAAAGATTATTTTACTTACACCGAAGATGATCGCGGTGCAGGCAGGAAAACTTGCTTGAGTTGCAGTTACAAAACAAAACAAAACTCGAACCTGCAGAACATAAGGGTACGTCGCAATGGGGTTTCGGCGATGGGAAGATGAACAAAAACCTTGAGAGTACGTTGCAATGGGGTTTCGGCGACGGGAAGATAAACCTGCAGGACTCGAACCCGGGTAGAGCTCTGGATTCACTCACACGAAGTTTGCTAGGCTCCATGGAACTTGCGCGCAGGGAAGGGTACGTCGAGGGATCAGGCGGCGACGGGGAGAGGCGAGAGGTTGATCAGACCCCTGTAGCCTTCTTGAGATACACGCTGGGTCCGATAGGCTCCGCAGCACTTAGAGATCTTCACGAGACGTGAAGTTCTCCTCCTCCTGATAGTCGAGGAGTCCTCCAACTTGGGCGGAAACCGCTCAAGTCTCTTATACGGCTAGCAAGCCAATTGCTAGCTGCCACATGGGAATAATTTAGAACTGGCCAATAGTGGGGCACAAATTTGCATACGAATGGTGGGAACTCCTTGCAACGTGCATTTCTCTTTTGCAACCTAGAAATGCACCCTGCAAAGAAAGCTACGAGTGGCGGGAAATAATTTAGCAGTGCCGAAGCACACACAAACAAAAATCACACCCTTGGGTTGTGACAGCTACTTTCAGGAGTTTGTTCTTGGCTGACCTTATGGATTGCAATGGGGCAAAATAAGGTAGAAGATGGTCCCTTAGGTACTTAGGGCCCAGACCATTCAGGGGGTTATACTTCAAAATCAGGACCTTGAATTTTACTTAGAAAGCTATTAGGAGCCAATGCAGACACTGGAGGTGTATGTTTCTTGTAACTAAACTCCATCAGAAGCCACACTGCTGTGTTCTGCACCACCTGCAGCTTCTGGATCGGGGGTGGGCAAAATGCGGCCTGTGGGACCCTAAAAGATTTAGAAAATTAACATTAATCTGCCCTGGGCTGCCTGTCATGCGGCCCTCGATGGCTTGCTAAAACTCAGTAAGCGGCCCTCTGCCCAAAATAATTGCCCATCCCTGTTCTGGACCATCAAGGGGAGTCCCATATAAACCATATTTCAGTAGTCTAACCTTGAAGTTATGAAGGCATAGATGATGTTGGCTGGATCTGAATATGCAAGTGATGCATCTCTTAATACAGCTCAGCATGCTGTTGATTTTTTTTTTTTTTCTCCCCTGCACCCCCTGCCCCCCGTGCAACAAGAGCTCACAGTTGACTTATACCCAGCTTGTGTTCCCTCAGGTCCTTCCTACAGTTCTGTAGCTGAGGCAGTTATTATGTAGTCTGTATCTGTGCGTGTAACTGTTCCATCTTGAATGTTGGACTTTGCACTTGTCCTTATTGAATTTTATTTGCTTAATATTGGGCCATTCCTACAGTTTATTAGGGTCACTCTGAATCTTAATTTTGTTCTCCAGCGTATCGGTAACTCCACTCACCTTGGCATCATCCGTAAATTGCTAACCGTGTAGTCAGTCCCAGTCTCTGAATCATTAATGAAGATAGTAAACAATACTGGACCCAACGCAGACCCTCAAGGAACCCAGTTGAGCTACTGATGACTGCTTTTTAATCACAGTGATCCAACCAGTGATATATCCATCTTAAGTACTTTTATCTAGACTGTATTTCATAGATGTTAGGGCTGGAAGGGACCTTGAAGATCATCAGTTCCTGCCCCAGGGGCAGGATGTCAGCTAGGATCAAAGGATCCCAACAATATAAGCATCCAAATGTTTCTTGAATGAGTCCAGAGTAGGTGCCTGCACCACTTCTGGAGGGAGTCTATTCCAGGTCTTGGGGGCTCAGACAGTAAACACATTTTTTCTTATGTCCGGCCTAAAATGGTTTTGGCGTACTTTATGACCATTGGTCCTTGTTTTTCCTTGGGGCGCTCTGGTGAACAGACGTTCTCCCAGATCCTGATGTACACCCCTTATGTACTTATAAGCAGCCACCAGGTCCCCCCTGAGCCTGTGCTTTTCCAGGCTGAAGAGTCCCATGGCTCTTCCTAAACTTACTTAGCTTTACCCTTAACAATTATTACCCTTACTTTGTGTGGTGGAGCACCTTTGGGGGTGCTCTTCACTTGAGGGCTCTCACAGGCTCTGAGGGGAGCCTGCTTTGGAGGAGCAGCAGGGGAAACCTCCCCCAGGAACTGTTTTAAGGGGGAAGGTGTGTGGCAGGGCACTGGTGGTGCCTGCCACTTAAAGAATGGAGCCAAGCAGCCAGCAGGTGCTTGATTATGGTGGCCATCTCTGGCTGCCTATATAATCAAGGCAGTTTGCTTCTGGCAGGCCAAGCGGTAACATCACCTGGCTGCAAGGCTCTATGTAATAACCTGGAAGTAAGGGCAGGAGCTGTAGGGGATGGCTAGGAGGCTCCTGGTCCTGGGCATGACCTAAAACTGCAACCTGTTGGGAGTGGGTGGCCTGGTGGGGCTCTCAGTGGCACGGGAGCCTCCAGGAAATGCTAGACCAGTTATCACCCTCTTGAAAGGCAGGTAGAAGCGCCTTAACCCTAGCCCTCACCTTCGTGTGTGTTAAGTAACATCGGAGGGAGTGGGGCCAGGCGCGGTTGCAGCCACCTGAGCCCTGTGGGTTGCAAGACCCCGAGGAGTGAGAGCTGGAGCCAGGTACGGCTGCAGCCACCTGAGCCTTGTGGGGTGCAAGATCCTGAGGAGGAAGAGTTGGGGCCAGGCACAGCTGAAGCCACTTGAGCCCTGTGGGGTGTAGGACCTTGAGGAAAGGTAGTTGGGGCCAGGCACGGGTACAGCCACCTGAGCCCACCAGGGAGGGAAGTCCCGTGGCCCCAAATGGGGAGTGGTGTGGAGCCCCAGTGGGGGGTGCAGAGATGAGCCCCAGTGAGGGGGTGGCCCCATGTGAAGGGAGTAGGCCAAGGTATGTCTTCAGATGCTTGAGGCTGTAGTTTGGGCCAGAGGCCGAGTAAGGAGGCTCAGTCCGAGAGGTAGGTGCAAGTCCTGACCCCAGTAAGTCCTCCACCGCTGGGAGGCCGAGTGTGGGTTGCATAATGACCTGCTGCTCTGGAGGTGGGGGGGAGTGAGAGTCTCTGTGAGCCCCTGGAACACCAGTTGTGGTGTGAGTTAAAAACAGCCCGGTGAGGGATGGACCTAGAAAGGGGGCAGAGAGGAGGGACCCCAATAGAGGAGAAGAACCAGAGGGCTGGGAGCTCAGTATGTTGGAGTGTACAGAGTTGCCTCGGGAAGGGGCCAAGGCAAGCTTAGACCCAGTCGGGTAATTGGCTGGCCACTACCCCAGTGAGGGTTGCGGGAGAGGCCCAAAAGATGGTACGTCTGCCACCCAAGGTACGAACTAGGTAAGGCCTATGGCCTAAGGGGCCTGCTTCAAGAGAGGGTAAGGCAGTATGAGTCGTCGATGCGTGAAAGAGACCCTGTGAGAGGGGGTGGAGTGTGTGAGGCCCTAGTGAGAGGAGGGCGGTATGACTGTGTATGTGACTGAGGCCTGACAAAGAGGCCTAAGCTTGGTCCGGCTGTAGACCAGGAGCAATGTGTCATCTGGATGCCATCTGCGAGGCTTGGGCAGTGGTGTAGGGAAGGAACGGACCCGCAGATAGCAGATGGGTCCCCTGGCATCGGGGCAAAATGGGCAGCCTCCCACCTTAATTAACAATGAGGCATGGCAGGCGAGTCGGGTGGGGGGGCATACCTGAAGGCAAGTGGGGAAAGTAGCACTGTGGCTAGTTGGGGAGTCCCACTTTGTCACACTTCGTTATAGCTGCTACATTTAAAAGATTTATCCTGGCCAATTACTTACTTCGAAAAGTAATTATTATATATAATTGAAACTTTCACCTCTGTAATCAAATCAGCAATGTGTCTTAATTTTTTTCCTTTTTTCATTTATACTATAAGGATATAACTGTTTATGATCCACTTAGAATATATCTTGAAACATATCAGACATATCAGTCATTTTTGCCTTCATGGTATCACAATTTTTGGTTTGAAGAGTGTTATTTACCTTATTGCCTGTAAGTCAGTTATTTTCCCTTCTCTTTTTTCCAGGAATCACATGAACAGTGTGTCCAATGGATTGTAAGATTCATCCATAGCCAGCACAGCCCCAAAAGAATTTCTTTTCTGTATGACTGTTTAGCAATGGCAGTAGAAACTGGCCTGTTGCCACCCAGGTATGTCAAGTGTTCTGTTTCTTACCAAGCAAGGTTCTTTGAGTAGATATTTTATTAGGCCATTTTATTAGACTATTACTTACGACAAGCATATGTGGATACTTTAGTGTTGGACTAATTAATAACATTCCTTAAAAAACTAGGGCTTAGTTAAGATCATCAGCTTATTCTCTAAAAATATATACAGATTCATAGATTGTAGAGTCGGAAGGGAGCACAATGGATCATCGTGTCTGACCCCCTGCCCCTGGCAGGAAAGAGGGCCGAGGTCAGATGACCCCAGCCAGGTAACTATCTAGCCTCCTCTTGAAGACCTCCAAGCTAGGTGATAGCACCACCTCTCTTGGAAGCCCATTCCAAATCCTGGCCACCCTTACTGTGAAAAATTTCTTCCTAATATCTAGCCTAAATCCACTCTCAACTAGTTTACACCCGTTATTTCTACTCACTCCCTGGGTCACCTTAGTAAACAGCGCTTCTCCTATTCCCCGTTGACCTCCCCTAATAAATTTATAGGTGGCCACAAGATCTCTCCTCAGCCGTCTCTTGTGAAGGCTGAAGAGATTCAACTCTCTCAACCTCCCCCCGTAGGGTCTATCATGAAGGCCACTAATCATGCGAGTGGCCCTCCTCTGGACCCTCTCAAGATTCCCCGCGTCCCTCTTGAAGTGTGGCGCCCAAAACTGGACACAGTACTCCAACTGCGGCCTGACCAGTGCCGCATAGAGGGGGAGCATCACCTCCTTTGTTCTATTAGTCATGCACCTGCTAATGCACGACAAGGTGCGATTGGCCTTGTTGACGGCCTCTGTTACACTGCCGGCTCATGTTCATCTTGATGTCAGTTATGACTCCAAGATACCTCTCTGCCTCCGAGCTGCTGAGAAGGACACTCCCTAACCTATAGGTGTGCTGGGGGTTCCTCCTTCCCAGGTGGAGTACCTTATATTTATCTTTATTAAATTGCATCCTATTGCTCATTATTATTGCATCCTATATGGCTCATTATTGCATTCTCTTTTATTAGGATGGTTTGTGAATCTCTGATAAACTCTGACAACCTTGAATGGGAGAGGACACAACTATGGGCGTTGACTTTTAAATTAATCCGGAAAATTATTGGAGGTGTAGACTACAAGGTATTTCTTCAAAGAAAGTTAGGAAAGTATGGTGGAGATTTTATAAGTTTACAATGGTGGTTTCTTATGTTCCAAAACTTGAGTTCAGTCTGTCTCCTGTTCAGCAGCTGGTTATGAAATTGCACTGGTCAGTCTCAACACTTTTCATAGCTGAATTATTTTCTTATGGACATTTTGCCTCTTATTTGTAGTCTTATCTTCACTTCCATTCTCAATTGCAAAATAAACAAGAACAACACTGTTGTAATTGCAAAAAGTTCTGCATGGAAAGTTAATGTTATGAAAATATTCAGGATAAGATTCTCGGATATGCTTTGGCTCGTTTTTGTGCTATAAAAGGTCTGTAAAATGCTTTCCTGCTACCCTGGTAAGGAAAGCTTCTCCATGGTGTAGACACTTGCAAAGATAAGACTCTCTCAAGGCCTCTTAGTGTGGAAGGCAAGGTTGGGGGCATTAGAGTCATGTTAAGAGAGGTCCACAGCACTGCAGTTCACAGCACATCTGAAAGAGACTGTGGCCCCTGGCATACATGGTGCGTTTGGATCTGGTGTGGTTCTGATTCCAACAATCCCAACTCCTCCCATGCCATGCATGCATGACAGAATGCCTGATTTGGGGATTGGGGATCAGCTCCAAATCATGTCCTAATTACTTGCCAGTATAGAAGATCACGGTCCTGGGCTCCCCCTGCATTGTCAAACTGAAAGTCAGATGTCTGCTGAACTGATTTGGTCCAGTAACTGGAAGTAAGAGTTAACTGATTGTCAGTCTCAGCCCCAGGACCACACCAGAGCAAGTTGGAGACTCTGGTGGGATAGCTGGGGCCAACAATCAGATGATTGTTAGTCCCAGTCCAAAGACATCACTGGAGTCTCCAACTAGTTCCCAGATGCCCATGCACCAGGATGTCAGAAAACCTTGTATACAGCTCAGCTATACATGTGGGGTTTTTTTAAAGCCCTGGAGCATTAGGACCCATGAAAGATTCCCTGATTCCACTGTCCCCAGGATGTCAGATAACCAGCTGGGCTGCACACACATTTTTAAAGGTCCTGGTGCATGGGACCCTGCAGTCAGGAAACTTTTACCCTTCCCAGGGTTTCAATGGCCAGGATGGATCAAATGTCTTGCTTGGCAGCTTCCTAGGACCTGCAGCCCAAGGCAATCAACCTGCTAGGTCTCAGAGAGCCCCAGAACTCCCCACAACCTGGCACCCCTGGCTCAGTTGATGAGCTCCCTTGACTCAGCACCCTGAAAACAATGGGGTTTATCCCCATGCCATGTTGCATCACATGGCTGTCAGCCTGTCAACGTGGGGAAGACCATCAACCAAGCTCCATCGTGCAGCTGGTATAAAGCTGTGTGACAGGGACCCTGCGATATGTTCATTTTAAGACATGATGGAAACCAGCCACAAAATTACTAAACATATTTTGAATAATTTTGTGGCTTATTTCCCATTTTTTTACCATTAATTGCCTGAACATGTAATCAGGTTACTATTTAAGATGTGATTAACTAATTAATTGAATTAAGTGCAACGTCTCCTAGGGGCCCTTGGAAAATGTTCAGTTATATTTTCAGGTAAACAGGTGCTCTTCAGGGTTGGAGCAGTCCAAGAGTGGGAAGGGGCAATGGTGCCTTAAAGCCACCCTATCTCCCATTTATAATAGGCTTATAGTTCTGCGTTGTGCTTACTAAAGTGAAAATACTTGATTTCATCCTTACTATTTTCTAAGCTGTTTTCTAAGGCAGTTAAGCTGCTCAAAATTGAGAATCTTTGTGAGCCATAATTTCTGTATGCTTTCTCTCAGGGCGTGCGTGATCTGTTGAAGGTGATCCTGGAGAAAATCTTAACAATTCCAAACACAGTGAGCTCTGCCGTGGTACAGCAACTCTTGGCAGCAAGAGAGGTAGCTGTTGTTACAAAGTCTGACTTCAGTGTTGTACTTGAAAAATGAAAAAAAATGGGCTCGGTCTTTTTTTCTATTCATGCATTTGTCAGTAGTCTAAAATGGTTCACTTTGAAGCCTTTTAAGAACCAATGTAAATGAACATCGCAACTTACATTTCTTTTGTGGCGGTGTGTTTCATGCTCCTAGATGGTGAGGGTTTCAAAATATTTGTAGTATTGTGCTGTCAGGATATGCAAGCTCGTGAGGTACTAGGGTCAGTTAAGTTTAGAATCTCACTATGAAAGGGAGAGTCAGACCCTGCATTTGCCATTTTAAAAATTGCCTTTGTTAAATACAATATCACTGTGTTATTGAACATAAAAAGATAGTACTTAAATGCTTCACTGCCAGACATTTTAGTATTGTACCAGTGCAATGGAGCTTAACATTTTAGACTGGTGGGCAGGACTCCCCATTCCCCTCAGGTAGGAGAGGGGGAAGGGAGGTGGTTGTCTGCCATAAAGGGGGTAGAGGGAGAGAGCAGGAAGAGATAAAGAGGAGATCAGTGGCATGGTGCAGGGTAGGAAGGGACATGCTGGGCCAAGCTTCTTGTCACTGTTTCCATGTGCTGTAGGCTAGATGGAGTCACTTTGGGGGCTGTAGGAGGCTGTAAGTACCAATGGACTAATGCATTGGGATCAAAAAATTGACAATTTCATTATTCATCTCGAGTAAAAGGTAAAAAAGCAAGCAGCATAAATGGTAAAAGTAAAATAATTTTAAGTACTAGTTCATTATCATAGAGTATAGCATTACTATCACCTGTCACAATTAAAAAAAAATATTTTTCCTTCAGATCTGCCTAGTTTCAGGGTTGGTTAAGATTTTTTTACTTTGCATAGTAATTTAAATTAAAAATTTATGTTCAGTATAATTATTGTATACACATTCTTTACATTTTTTTAAACTTGTGTATCTATTTATTTTTAGGTTGTAGCATATATTTTGGAAAGAAATGCATGTCTGTTACCTGCCTACTTTGCAGTTACAGAGATTAGAAAATTGTATCCCGAGGGAAAGCTTCCTCATTGGGTAATGGCTTTATTTTATTGGACTGTGTAAAGTAGTATTTCCCCTTGTTCTTTTGCCATGCAAAACATGCTGGGTGAGGTTTTTAAAAATGGCTACCTAACCATAGGGACCCAAGCCCTTATTTACACAAGATTGGGACCTCATTGACTGCATTGGGTTCTCTTTGTTCTTGCCTGGAGAAAATGGCACAGTTGGGGTCTTGTGGACAGATTTCCAAAATTGTTGAATGTTCAGCTGGTTTTATTGACTTAGGCTTTGGAAGACCACACCAGATTAGATGTCTAAATCTGAACTAAATTGGGTACCCGTTTAAAGAAAAAATTAAAAAATGTGTTGTATTTTTGCATTTTGGAATTTCAGGCCCAGTGCATTCATTCATGAGACTACTAGTTATTCCCAATCTCCTTGTCATTCAGGAAATAAGCAAACAGCTTCAGCTTTTTCATTTTCAGTTTTCATTTTTGTTGTTTAATATGCAGCAGCACAGAATGATGTGGGATGCTGGTGTAGTCAAAATAGACTTCTGATATTTATTGTTCATGATGCTCATTCAGTAAATATTTCTCTGACCTTTAGTTCCATTGGGAGAACTAGACCTCTGACTCTGTTTGCTCTAAAAAAGACATTTATTTTGTCAAAGGAGATAAAATATGAAATCCTGGGCCCGTTAAAACCTTTGACTTCAGTTGGACCAGGATTTCATCCAGAATGTGGTACGCTTTGATTTCTTCTTTGGGTCTCTCGTGTGTATTTTGATAATTCTTGCAGCATCAGGACACTGACCACTGTTGTCCCCCTACTTTACCTGTGTCAGGTTAGGCTGTGTGACAGGGGTTTATTGTGTAGTTTTAGTAATAGGTTAGACAAGGGCCATGTATAGATGTTCCATTCATACACGGAGAAAAGCCTTTCTCCCACCACAAAGAGAGAACCTACAGATGTTTAAGGGATTTCTTGTACAGGAGAACTGGCTCTTCTGTATGAAGTTAGATTGGTTACCTGCAAGGAAGATTTTTTTCCTCCCAATCTAACTTGAGCACCTGTATGCTCCTCTTGGGAGAGAGACATCCAGTATTCCACAGTTCTCTGCTCTTCGTCCCAGAGCCCTGGGATGATTGGTAGGATGGGTAGTGGGATCATTCTTCTACAGTGGGAACCCTCTTGGAGGTCCCAGAGGGTTTCTGCCATGGGAGAAAAGCCCACACCCGATGCATGCCTCTAGTTCCACTGAGGGACATGTTGCAGGGGGTAGGGAGGAGGCAGGGAACAGTTCTCCCCTGGCTGCAAAGCTGCCTGGATGTGGGTAGCTTTTCAGTAGCAGGAGCATTGTCCCCTTTACCCTGCATACCTCTGGTTCCACTGGGAGATGTCCAGGGTTTAGGTGATAGTTGTGCCACAGCTGCAAGTATTCCTGAGCTTGGACTTTACAGCCGTGGGAGATTTTTGGGAATTGGGAATCACACTTGGAGAAGCTGTCCCCCGACCCAGGCTCCATGGTTTGCTGAGAGACCAAAGAAAGTCTTGCAAAATCCTGGAGGCCAGAAACCAGGGCCAGGGAAGCTATCCCCATTTATGTTCACAGCCCCGCAGGCTTTAATGTCATGTGTTGCCTAGCTGGGTAGCATACATGACAATTTAAAGGCTGGGGAGCCAGATGGAGGGTCAGGGAAGCTGTTCCCAGTCCTGTTTCCTTGTGCATCTGGTTTTAAATCACCCCATTTGCAGCCCATCTAGGCAGCATTACAGGTGACTTTAAATGAATGGAGGGCTGCCTAATGACAGCCTAGCCCCTTTGTAGGCTGTCAAGAGCTCAGGTGGCCCAGGGAGGTAACCCTCTGTGCCCCTGGCTAGAGAGCTTGCCTATGTTGCTCTCTAACCAGGCGGTTGAAATGTATGTACTCTCTAGTAGGCCTGTGCAAAATTTCTCCAGCCGTTTCATTTTAGAGGTGTTTTGGGCTGTTTTGGCATCCAAAATACCAGGACCAAATCGAAATGGAAGGCTCCGAAATAGCTCTGAAACACATCAGAAGGCTCTGAAACGTTTTGGAAATATTCTGGAGAATTTCGAGTTTTGGAGCCGGGCTTGCAGGGAAACAAAAATTAAGAAGAGGGAGGGGAAAGAGGGGGAGAAGGACTGCTCTGATATTGACATCTAGCTCTCCATTCGATTCCCCAGCTCTCTAATCGCTTCCCCAGCTCTTCCCTGGGGCCGTGGGGTTTCAGCAGGCTGCCGCTGCAGGTTGGGGCCAGCAGCAGCCGTTTGGCATAGCCTGTGCTGAGCACTGGGAAGACGGTGGTGCTGCCGCTGGCCCCAGCCTGCAGTGGCAGTCTGCTGAAACCCTGCACACAGATTCGGGGGCCTGTGTCCCCCAGGAAAAGCTGGGGGAATGATCAGAGAACTGGGGAATCAAACCAGAGGCTGGGCAGTCCCTGCTGTGTGATCTGGCTCTACTGGAGCAGAGATCCGCGCCACAATCTCTTCCCCGCCCCATGCAGACCCAAATCTCTGTTCCCTGCAGAGCCAAGTTGTGCGGCAGGGACCAGCACTACCCTGCTGCACAACCTGGCTCCACAGGCAGCAGAGATCCGTGCCAGGGTCTCCTCACTGCTGCTGCCCACCCTCCGCAGCCCCATGCCACCGGGGCAGCATGGGGCGGGCAGTGGTGGCGAGAGACCCCAGCGTGGATCTCTGCTTCCTGCAGAGCCAACTCATGCAGCAGGGACCAGCAGGCTTGCTTGCCACTCTGCGCTGTTTCCTTCCCTGCCACCCAGCATGACAGGGATCAGAGATCCGCACGGGGGTCTCCTCACCTGCACGGAGGGCAGTGGCCCTCCCCCTCCTCCGGACAAGCCACCCACGGCCCTGTCCTGTTCTGTGCTGGGGCCCTACAGCCCCAGGCCCCTAGCCCCGCCCGGCTGGGTAGGGCTGTGTGAAGCTTCCCTTGCAGCCTGTTCGAAACAGATTCAGAGGAGATTCGGTGGAAACAAAACAGGGCAATGATCTGAAACACTGAAACAAATCACTGTGCTCTGAAACAGCCAAATCCAAAACTGAATCAAAACGCTGCCGTTTCACACAGCCCTACTCTCTAACTCTCTAGCTCCCCGCCTAATTTTCATCCAATAAGAAATTCTTACTGATAAAATGAATGTTTATGCCCAACCAAGAATTTGTATGGGATGGTTTGGATGGGGATGTTTCTGCCTCAGGCAGGGAACCCCTGGTTGGACTAGATCATAGAATCATAGAAGTAGGGTCGGAAGGGACCTTGTAGATCTTCAAGTCCAACCCCCTGCCTGGGCAGGAGGAAAACTGGGCTCAATTGACCCCAGTCAGGTAGTCATCTAAACCTACTCTCCAACATCTTGTGGCTGTTATTCCTTGTTATCCCGGGGGTGCTAGGAGAAACAAGGTCTCATCCCTCTAGATAACCTCCAGAGTTTCTTTTCAGTCCTACTTTTCCATGATTTTAAGTTAAGTGCCTTACCATTGCAGAACTACCCAGCTGAAAAAAATTACGTTCTATTACAAATGTAGTATTGTAACCTTGATATGAAAGCCTTAAATTGTTTAAAAACCTTTAGCAATAAGTGTTGTATACTGCAAGAATGGAGGCTAGTTATTTGAAAAGCACTTGGTGATTTCAACCAAAATGGAGCATGTCTTCTTTTTTTTTTTTTCTTTTAAGTAACTTACTCAATTGATATTAAATTATTTAAAATTAAATACTTCATGTTAATCTTTTTCAGTTGCTAGGTAATTTAGTATCAGACTTTGTGGACACCTTCAGACCCACAGCAAGAATAAATTCTATTTGCGGTAAGATATGAAGGCATGTGTGAGATGAATAAATTAATTTCCAATTAATAAATTATAAATTAATTTACAATTCATTTTATATTTTGATAGTACCCTACCCTTTTTGGTTTTGGGTTTGTCTTAGGGCTCATATGCTCATCTGTGCAAGATGTGAAGTATTTATCATTTATGACTTATCCTTCCACTCGTCCATATTGTTTCCCCTGATAAATTTAAATAAAGAAACTTGAAAATCCATATTGGTGAACCAAATTAAGATAACTTTCTTTGTTTTGAGTGTAGAATGAAGGTGGGAAAGGGCTTCTTCCCATCTGTCCTATGTTTGCAAAACGACACTGTCCTTTCTGTAGTCTTAACTTGCGGAACCCAATGATCTATATCATTGTAATATTAAGGAAATTGAGGTCTTATCTATGTTTAAGGATTTTTGCTTTGGTGTAGAAACCCTTATGCATCAGACTTTGGGAACATCTTCTAACTCAGTGCCTATGCTGTAGGTTTGTACTAATGTAGCTACAGCTGTTCACTTGCCCAGCACAAAGTCTTTAGGGTATGTCTGTGCTGCAGTCTGCAGTGCAGACAAACTCTTATTTCAATAAACTCAATCTCCCTATCCATGAAAGACAACTGCTCTTTCATTGTCTTATTTTTGTCAAGAAATCTGCAGAAAGTTTGGCTAAGGATGTCTCTTTTCAGTTATGACTATTTTTTAAAGAGAGAGAGATGTTTGCTCTCTCTACATTTTTGAGAGAGAAATATGCCTACACCAAAGCTTTGAGTGAACTCTGATAACTCCTTTATATCTTTTATCTCACTGAAATGCATTAATTTCAGCTGTTATGCCCAGAGTTTTCTCAACCTTTTTATTTCTTGCTTTTTTTGACAACATGTCAACACCCTTAAATATATTCTCCAGGTATGGTCAAGACTTGTTTTTCCATGTGACAGTTAGGGACCAGGAAGGTTTTCAGGGTTTTTCAAATTGAGTAAATTACCAGGTACATTACTGATTTCATGTATTCCCTGATCCCACCAACAGAATACATGTTTTTTAACATGGACGTGATGTGAACTGCAGTTTGATCACTAACACAATAAGTACAGTTAGTCGCTACTAATAAATGTCTAATCAGTATGACTCCTGAAAATCAAAAGTGCTTGCATTGTCCCATATAGCTGTAATAAGTAAGGGAAGGAATGTACTACACTGTATAGTAGTATAGCTGTGGTTGACGGGAGGAAACCAAAGTAGTTAGAGTAACAGTTACCTCTATTAGGGTGGAAACAGCAAAATGAGCTATGTTTAGTTTCCTCAAAAAAAAGTGAAATTAAAGGTTAAGTATTCAAATCATAAACCACTTAATTCCATCCACAGGTTAAGGTCAAACTATAGTAATAAAATAATTAGAATCATTCAAAGAAGAGGCTTATTACAGTTACAAGCAAAAGTCCATTATGGGGTCCATGTAGCTAGAATTTCAGCTTGAACAGAGTAACTTCATTTGGGCAAAGAAGTTTTTGTGCTCTAGTCTTATAATGTGAAATAGTAAGATTTCTCCAGTGACAAAACACTCATTTTTCATTTAATTTTTGCACGTTTGCTATTAATTCTGGTGGCTTACAAACTAACCAGTGTACCATAATCTAATACATATGGTAATTAGTTGAGACTTCTAAAGCAAAAGCCCTGATAGGGAGTTTTAGGCTTGCCAGTTTTGGGTGCAAGCAAGGTTAACAGTTTTCCTTTGGGCTATATTTACATCAAATAATGGTTAGGAAGTTTTCTATTACTGTTTTACCCACTGAGGCAGGCTTATTGCTGTTAAAGATTAAGGATCATTATTTTAGGATTTATAATCTTTCATTGTATGTGCAGGACGCTGTAGCCTTCTCCCTGTTGTTAATAATTCTGGTGCTATGTGCAACTCATGGAAGTTGGATCCTACAACCCTTCGTTTCCCTCTGAAAGGTCTCTTACCATATGATAAGGTATGCATGTGTTTAGGCATCTTAGATATGAAAGCCTTTTTGTGTGTTTAATCTTTGTTTGTTAGAGAAATGACTATAACATTTAAGATATGAATATGTGTTTTTTCAGTTAGGAGAACTTCAATGTTAGTGATCTTACCAATCTGCTAACATGCAACGTTAGTAATGAACATCTGGCAAACCATACGCAGATGAACCGAAAGTGGTATATGCTCTTACTGCTGGTGCATTGCCTCAGTAGTCTTGGACACAATTTCAGAGAGAACAGGGAATAGAGAATTAGGGTATGAGGAGACATCACATTTGTCCTAGGATCATACAGATGTATATGTCCATTATCCCACTTCATGTCCCTCTGAAGTATGCCATATAAAATGCACTAATACTTTTTTCCCAGGATATACTGTGATAAGTCTTCAGGGTTATTGCTGTTCATTCCAGGGACAAATTTATTGTACTGTGTGCTCTCATTGGCCAGCTATTGGCAAAGGAGCATCAAGGCAGCTTGGAAGGGTGACGTGTACCGGACTGTACCACATCAGTTTTTAATCCAGGTCCAATCCCAGAGCAGTTAATCCTAGGTCAATTAAGATATCTGTTTACATCCCTAGTGAAGGGAGGAAGACTGAGAAAAGAGAAAGTGTATGTTTTGTGCACCGCACTACTGTGCCGGAAATTTAGTCCCCAGGAATGCTGTAGTAGCATCATTCCCAGCGCCTCCGAAAATGGGTTTGTTTTCTTTTTTCTCTTTCTCCCTCCCTTCTATCACCCTTCCCAGCAGTCCTTCTGACTCCATGTTAAAGGTGCTTTCAAAAGAGCATCCCCATTTTTTTTTTTTTTTTTAAAAAAGAAGGTCTACACAATTGGGGTATGTGAAATCAAGAGGAAGAAGGTCCAGGGTGGCATTTACCAATACATTGATTTCCTCCTCCCTTTCCATTAGCTGATGACAAAAAGAATAACAACCCAGTGGTGTGCATCTGTAAAGATGAATGATAGAAGAATAAGAGTGTTCTATCTTTGTTAAATGGTGGAATTAATTGTGATCTTGAGGCAATATATGTTTGCATATGTTTGCTTTTTTTTAAGGATCTGTTTGAACCACAGACTGCTTTGTTGAGATATGTGCTGGAACAACCGTATTCCAGGGATATGGTCTGCAATATGCTAGGTCTCAATAAGCAGGTACTGTACTATGCTGTGATACACAAGCAATTCTGCATAGAATCTGCACTATTCTTTTCTCTTTTCTTTGCTATAGCTAACAGAGCAAAACAGTTTAGGTCCAGACAGTGATTTTTTTTTTTTAATAATATCATATTAGGTGATTTGGACTTTGTTGTTACTATCATTTGTATATTGATTTAAGGATGTTTAAACTGAAAAGTAGAGATTTAAAATATTGATTTTTTTTTTTTCTTTTTTTTTTTTGCATTGCTTTTTTTTCCTATAAGGCCAGCCTCAAGTATACCTTTGACAGACTATCGTAGACAGTTTTAAATAATGTATA